>NW_026892549.1:47710000-57710000 GCF_033815535.1 Pezoporus flaviventris
ATGAAAATCACAAATAGCAAATTAAAACACTTCTATTGTAATTGCTATGGTTCTAGAGGATACACATGGTTATGCAGCATTAATTTTAAAGACTTACATGAATTTTTAAGCTTAGCAGATACAAACCTTTGGAGAATAGCCAGTGTTCTTGCATGTGCTATATACACTCTAAGGAGTATTTAACTAAATCTTTTGGACCTTGGTTGGAAGTAATTAACATTTCTTCTAAACTTTCAATAATTCATACTTTCTTTTTCTTTCCAGTTACAGCTGCAGATTTGTTTAAAGTAAGCTCAAATGCTCTGTAGGTGCACGTGGCAGGGGGGAACATATGAAAATGATATACATGCTCCAGAAGGTTGTAACATCTGAGAGTTAATAATCTACATGAACAACCAAACAGTCGTGAATTGGACTGAATGACTACTAGGAGCACAACTGCCACTGAAGCCAGTAAAAGTCTGGTTTCTAAATCACGTTCCAGGAAAGTGCTCCTTCATCGTGTTGTATCTATCCATTAAGAAGAGCAATTGGGGTTGCATGGGGGAAGGGCATCTTAGCTAGCTGGTGTAGCTTTAAGGGACATTTTGGGGGTGGGATTTGATTTGGTGATCCTCCAGATAAATTGTCTTGTGTCTACTGCATTCACAGGTTGTCCCTTAGGCCTTCAGTGTCCTATTTCCCAGCCATGCCTTAAGTGAGGCTCATACACAATGGATTTTATTCTCTGATGTCTACAAGACCTAAAATAGTTGAATTTGGATGCTTATGGTGAGGCAGGAATGGAGAGGAAAAGAGAGAGCCTGGATTATTTTAAGATGATGGTGGGCTCTGAGCCCATGCAGATCTGGGGCTGTATGTTGACAGCTCTGGACTTGTGATGCATGTAAGAACTGATGCGTCAGGCTCACCTCACATGTGTGGATCAGTTGTGTTGCGGTGGTTGTCTGTCTCCCTGCTGCCTTTGATCTGTGACCTAGACTGTTGATTAAAGAAAAGCAATACGGAATGGGGACTCAGAACCTGTGAAAAGCAGTCTGAGGGTCTTGCCCATATAGGGCCCAGCTCTTAGTACATTTAGATTCATGTTTGCTGTGACATAGGGAGCACTAAAATAGCCAGAGTTCCTTTGTGGACTAGCTTTTATCCCATGGCACAGGGTGATTTGCCATGGGAGAGATGGCTGGAGCCTCTGCAATGACTAATCAGGTGGTGCTGGCCTCTGGTAGAGTGGCTTGTGGGTGGGGTGACCTGAGGAGAAATTGACAATGGAAAGCTCCAGACACCCCAGGCAGGGGCTCTATGCTGGGGTGTCTGGAGCAGGCAAGTGCTGTGGGGGACATGACTGTCATGCCAAGGGCTCCCTGGGGAGGGGGTAGTGGGATACTTTAGAGTGTTGAGGGTTCCTCATGAGTGAGAAGTGCAGCAAGCTAAAAGATGCGCTGAAAATCGAAAAACTCCGAGGAAAAGAGGCAGAAGAGGGGGAGGAAAATTCTTTGGGATCTGTAGTCTAGGTTTAGCTTTGGTATTAAACCAAAGTTTCCTGTTTCCTCAGAGATGTACCCTGAGGCAAGGGCCTAAAATAGACTTGGGTGTTTTCCAGGCTCTTTATAGTGTTGTGAGTACATATCACACTATTCCCCTTCAGGAACCTTACTGTTAAAGACAAAAGCCTATTATGTTCCTGTATTCCCTGACAATCAAAGTTTGTATTTCAGAAACAAACTCTTGGGGTTATAATCAAACAGCAACATTAATCTGCCCTGTTAGATGTGGGTAATTGATTGTACTAAGTAATTTTTTGTGGTCTGTTTTAAGGAAAACATGTGGTCCAGTCTTCAGCGAGTGGAACTGCTTTCTCTTACACTAGCTGAGTATCTCATGGATCTTCCCATCTTGGTTGCTTTTTTAAACCAAAACCCCACAGTAGTGACAGGAATTGTCCTCATTTGTGATGCCACGTCCAAATTTTGAGCATGAATGCTTTTCGTGCATTATCAGGTTATCAGGAACTGTATTTTGGTAAATAAGTGATGCAAGGTCTGTGACTTCTGTAGTTCTGTTAATTCATTGGGGAAATACAGCTGAAAGTTGGTGACAAATGTGTCTGCAGACGCTTTGCTGTTTCTGTATGTATAGTGCTGGTTAACATGGGATGAGCAAAAGAGCAGAATGGTTGTCCATTTCTGTTCTGGTATGTAGCTTAGTTGTGCAATCATGTTCTTATACTGTGTTCAGTTTTGTTTTCTTTAAAGAGGCTTTAATAATGCAAGGCACCTTAAGAAAATATATAATTGTGTGCAATTTGCTACTTAAGAGTACACTGCTCTTCCCATTTGAACTGCTGCTACCTCCTGAAAGCAGGAGCGGAGACCGTGTCTTCTTTGAAAGTGTTTTTTCTCCTATGTGCAGAGTGGCAGAATGCATAAAGCTGGTCTTTACGATATGCATATGCAAAGTGAAATCTTGTTGAAACCTATTTTGAAGGATATTTATTACGGATATTCTGTATACGGGTATTACTTCCTATTGTAGAACAGTCTCTTCAGCTTCCTCTAGCTGTTTCTCTGCAGGTAGGTCCTCCCCTTGTTCTCCTTTGTTTCTGTAAGTGTGAAGCTGGGTTTTAGTTAGCATCAGCTACTAAGAAGGAGAAAAATGACTGCTATAGCTGAACCCAGGACAGCTCTAACTTGAATTGTTCTGGAAAGGTGTTTTATATGATGGCCTCATGGGATAATCAAGGAGGGTGAGAAAAGTACTGAATCAATCTGTGTTTTAGCTTTAAATTCTCACAGCGCCCAACCTTTCTTTTAAAGGCACCACAAAATCAAAACTCTCATCCGTGTGCTGCAGATCATAGAGGCTGTTTCACCTCATGCTATATGCAGCCTCCCATACCTATAGAGTATGTATGATTCCTTGATCTGCTGTTTCTGAATGTTGCTTGCTCCTGATGTTTGCAACTGTCTGCAAAAATATGTATGTTAGATGCTCTGAAAGCTGCAACCTCCCATCTTCTAAAAAAGCTGTGTGCTGTTCTCCTGAATGTTCAAACTGTAGTTCTATCAGCTTTACTTTATCCATGGATGCGAGATTATTCTGATGCATTTGACAAGAGCTGCAATTTAATCCAGTAAATCAGGCTACTGCAGGAAGCACAGCATGTCTATTAAGTGGTGTGTTTTGCTGTGGGTTTGCATTGGGTTCAAGGCAGAGATTTTAATCTTCAGGATATCAAATGGCCCAGGCATCCTAATCTCCAAGATTTTGTCTCTCTTCCCTTATGCTGCAGACCAAAGAGAGTCACCGTTTGTTCCCAGCTCTGGGTCTCACGAAAGAGAAGTATACCATAGTTAGAACATGGCTGTGCTGGAGTACCAGACTTGGGACAGCCTTTTTTAATGAGACAACTTTCTTCCAGACTGTACTGTCCAATACAGTGCCACTTTAAATATGCCTGTAACATAGTTGCTCAGTGGGCGAAGATGCTGGATTCAAAGAAGCCTATTTGTAAAAGGAGACATTTTGACTTTCAAATGTCATCCTTTCCTTTCTGTAAAATGGGAATGATGGCATTTCTTGAACTTTCATTACCCTTGAGGTCAGATCTAATCTCAGAAAAAATCTTGAGGACAATAGGGTTTGCTTTTTTCTAGCGCATGTGGTTTGGGAGACCACTGTATTAGACTTCTGGGTTGAGGACAGCTCTTTGAGATAGCTGCCTTTGCTGGGTCATGATATACAAGCTTCCTTGCTCAAGCATGCCAATTACAAATCAAACACTATCTCCTGCTGGAGATACACATGCTCCTCCAAATGGAGACAATTGCTCTCATGCTAATGAATGGCTGCAGCTAATTTGTGTGACTTTCTGATGAAGAGTCAAAACTGCAGTGACCCTGGTCATTGTGATCTGCTTTTTATATATACTGCTTTCTCCTCAAGTCTCAGTTTTCTTTGCTAATTTACCACATCAAGGTGCAAAACTTGTGCCTTGCAATTTTTCAGTTTTCAAGACCACTAAAAACATTCTGGTCTACAAATGTTAAATTTCCAGTAAAAACTCAGTACCCTCCTGAAGTGGCAACTTTTATGGTGAAAAACCACAAACCCATTTGACCGGGCCAGATGCTTTCATCTCCTCAGTTCAGCTGAGTAAATGATTCCTATGGTTCGCTCCCACCCCCTTCCACTGCTTTATTTACTAACACACTAATAAGATCCAAGATAGAGGGGTTAAAAGCTGGTTTCTCTGTTCTTTCTTAACTTTCTTTGAGGACATGACCCTTTCACATAAATGTGTTTTGCTTTCCCAAATTCTAGTCCCATTGTGGAGTGTATGGAGGCAGCAAATAAATGATACTTAAAAATGACATAATTACATTTTCAGTAAATATGAAATTATCTTGCTAGTGTTGTAATAAAAAGCCTATCCGCCACCCACTCCCGGGAGAAAAGGCAAACCAACAGTGGATCAAATACTGACAAAATCCCAATAGTAAACAGTGTGAGTAATTAATGCTTTTGGTATCTGCTGAGACAGTAAAACCTTGCATTGGCTTTGTAGAGCGTGTCTGTACTAGAAATCCATCCCTGCTTCCTTTTGGATTTTGGCAATGCAAGTGTTTTGTATCAAAGGTGACCATGTCCACTGAAGGAGGGAGGAGGGTGACTACAAACTGGATCCGGATCTATGTTAACTCTTTTTGAGGAGAAGGTAACAAGCATGGGAAAAAGGTGATTCTGGGGATGCCTGGGAAGAAGGAGGAGTGGTGAAGTGCCTGGAAAAGTTGCTATCTTACAGTTTCCCTTGATGTCCAGGCACTTGAAACTCCTCAGCTGGGGTGGGACAGAGTGCTGGAAAATACAGAGAACAGCCCCACTTTGAGTGCTGTGGCATGGATGGCAAAATGCATTTATTTGGTCTCATTCATGTGTCCTGTGAATAGTGATGGCGGGTGAGCAGTAGGATGAAGAGCAGAGCAGCCGCCCTGGCTTTCTGTACCTTGGAGGAAATTTGATTTGCCCTTTCATAGTGGTACTTACCACCAGGAGCTCTCCTTTGGTCTTCTGTGGAGTTTTGCCATCCCTTAATTGTGCTTGAGACAAGAAGGGACAGGCTTTTATTATGGGTGAATTGTCTGTTGTCTGTGGACCTTCCACTGCTGGCCTGTCCCTAGCTGTAAGGCTTTTGGATAACAGCATCTGCTCCCAGAACTAGCACTGGGGAGAGGGCCAGGGTCACACTTGGGGTGTCCATTGGAATTGTGCCATGCCCATTTACTTTCAGAAAAAAACCCTAAATCTAGAAAGAGGAACAGTTTTCATGGATATGTGAACAAGCAGGAAAATGCTAGTCTCATGTATCCTATTGAACTGATGGAGGGAATACTAGCTAGTTAAAAAAAGCCACAGTCATGAGTACTTATGTAGAATAAAAAGAGCCATATACAGTAATGTCAAAGCAGCAAGAATGCAATTTTAATATAAGCTATTGCCAGTATGATGTGAAATTAATTTTTTTGTTGTTATATTAGGTGCCAAAGAATCCAAGGTCTCAGCCAGAGAACAGCCTGTTTGGTTTATATTTTTTCTTTTACAGAATTTGAAAAGAGAATGTTGTTCTGTTGGCATTAGAACAGCACAGGAAGAGTAATAAGTGATTTGAGATGCTCTATAGGCCAGTACTCAGTGTTTCTCACTTACATAGACCGACATGTTTACTCTTAAGTTTCTGATTAATTATAATAATATTAGAGTTACATTCCATATCTTTCCAAAAAAAACCCAGTAAGTTATCAAAGGGAGCACATGTGTCTATACACAGGCAATTCACTGCTGTTAGTGTCAGAGCACATGAGTTTATGTTATGGGTTTACACTCTCAGCAGTGCTGAAAGGCATCGTAAAGGTAGAGGTTCAAGGCTCAGCAGCTAGGACTAGCAAACCCTGAGCAGATGATGCACTGGCCAAAGTGGAAAAAAAACTTGCATTAAATGAAGTTGTAAGACTTTTGGCCCTTTGAATGTGGTGCTGTGTGGTACTGAAGAAGACAGGTAGACTGAATAAACCAGCAACTTTCTCAGGAAGCAAGAGCTTTCTCCAGGCTCTCCTTTATCTTCTGCTCTCTTTCTCCTTCTCTGGCTTGAAAGGAAAAAATGGTGTTTTCTCCTCCCTGAGCTAGCTGGAAAAAACCGCAGCACATTAGTAGTCCTGGGATGTGGCGGTGGTGGAAGTAGAAGTTTCCTCTGGGCTGAGGTGCTGGAGACATTGTGCTAGCAAACCCAGATGACACTAAGAGGAACGAACCTCTTCAGAGTCCTAGCGGACTTGCATTGCATCTTAAATGCATGCCTGGTAATGAATGTGCTGTGGAGGAGACTTGAATATCTGGTCACTTAATTCTAGTATTTCTTAGTTTATAAGGATATGAAAACTTGAACATGATATTTGAGATAAAGTTACCAATCTGATAAGACTGTTGTTCCCCATGAGTGAGCATTGTTCTTGTGAACACGGGATAGAACTATTACTGCATCAGCTATGCCTGTAGCTCATTAGCAATGTACATTTCTGAGCTGGAAATCTACTTCATTTATGACTTTAAACTTGGTGTGTGAGTGTCCCAAACTCTCTGCTGCTGCTGCCTCTCAGAAAATTGCAGAAGTACTACATATTGAGGAAAGACCTTTCCCCACAAATATTCTGTATATGAATTTTGAAGAGCAGATGACTTCTTATTTTAAGAGTCAAAACCTTTGGCAGACAAACTATTTCATGTGTTAATGTCTGGTGTATGAATGTGCTTTGTGGGGTGCCATTTCCCTGTGAGGGCAGAGTTGAAAGAAAAGGCAGGTTTTCTCCAGTGTGGTCAGTACCAACTTGCATCTCATCTGAGAAAACCTCTCAAAGTCTTCACAGAACTTGAAAACAAATTAGACTGATGCCACAATAAATGTCTGCTTTTAAAGACTCTTCTAATGAGAAGAGGATGACCCTTCTAACGAACATTAGCAGCACTAACTCCTGGTGGTCCTGACCAAGGAGACAACATCCACCCAATGTCTACTTTTATTTGTCTTTAAAAGCAGACCAAATGCATGGTACTCCTGCTTTTATTTAAAACTGCCTCCCTGCCTATCTGTCAGCTGGGATGTAGGCTATGTTTTCAGGAAGATGACATGATGCCAGCACTTTAACTGTGACCAAAGCCAGTATGCATTTGTCTGTGGGATGCTGGCAGGTGCCCTAAGGAGATGCCATGTTTTCAGGCAGGTGAGGCTGCTTGAGGTACTTACCGTGACTTGCCCTATTGCAAGGTCCCAAGACAGCACTGAGGTTACTCACTTACCAGCCTCTGTCTCCTGTGTGCTGGTGGCATGTCTCTCCAGCTCGTGGTCAGTGAGGGTGGCAGCAATAGCCTGAGAGAAGCTTTTTGATCTCTTTGTTCTTCCAGCAGACATCCCAAGGCATCTTGTTACCTATATGAGCCTTGAGGCCTAAATGAGACAGGTGCTTGCTGTGGAAGGAAGCCCTTTAAGGCAAAAGGTGCATGGTATGGGGGTTTGGCTCAAAATCCCCTCTCTTGCTGGCTGTGGGCCGGCTTCCTGTAGTTCTGTCCAGCTTTCCAGCATGGCCAGCAGCCCCTCCTGCCTGCCAGCAGGGATGGAGGGAGGACACCCCGCTGGTGTCCCTGGTGGAGCAAGGTGAACTCATGATGGGTTTGAAGGAGGAGCACTTAAATGCACAAAGGATTAAAAGTTAGCCATGTGATTCTGTGGGGGCCTGAAGAGACATCAGCCCTGAACTGGCTCCTTAAGCTGATGCTCTCAGGTTTTTTTATTCTTTCTGTGAAACACAAAGAAATAGAGAAATTAAGGTTTACTGTGGCAGTTTGGAGTCAGATGAGCGCCATCATCCTGGGACACGCAACCAAGCTGTTGGCCCTTATTTCTGCAGTTATTACCCCTAAGAATGCAGTGTTTAATTCCTTCCCCCCTTTTCTATCCTTTTTTCTTTATTGTTTTCTCTTGGAGACTAAAGGGTTGTTCATTAATGCTTACCAAGATCCTGAGTGTTCTTGGAGAAAAGTCCTTTGGAAAGTGCCACATTAGATAATCATGTGTGTGTTTTGTTTTTAAGTTGCCGCATAGTGCCATGCTTGCTCAAATACTGTGCAGCCAGACAAGAATGTCAGCCATGGGAGGAGCCTTTTGCATCAGTAAATTTTATCTGAAGAAAAGCTACTGTTTTCAGGGCAGAAAAGCATGTTATTCCTCCATCTTCGTCCCATAACAAAATTACAGACAACTAGAAAAGAGAATCCTGTTAATCAGAATAGTCAATTGGGGAATCAGTAGCTCTGATTTTAAACACTATTTGTAATTTGCTTTAGGGTCTGTAGCCTAATTCTTTCCTTTGAGTTAATTAAAATACATTTGGATGTGACAGACATTTCCAAACCTTCCTGCAATCCAGGAGGAAGAGCAGGTTTTTTGTCATCCTCCATCAAATATGAGGCTCTGAACACAGAAGAATTTCACTACAATGCTGCAAGGTTGTTTACCTTAGCTCCTTCACAAAAGATAATCCAACAAATTACATTAATTATAAACCAATATGTTCTGTTCAATTCCCACATGAGCCAAACCTGGGTATGAGCATCTGCTCTTATTTTCTGAGCTGGGTTTTGAGGACAAGACTCACAACAATGCTCAATCCATAATTAACAGAAAAATTAAAGATGCAACATCCCTTGCATCCTGCTTTTTGAAGCAGCATGTTTAAAAATATACATGCACTGTCCTGGCAGTTTTTATTCAACATAAAAGAAACAATACTCTATTGTTACCCTGGTGTGTTTTTGTTTGTTTAAAATATTTACATTTATGTTAGGCTTAAAATAAACATGTAAATACTTTCCATAAGAAAAAAAAAGAGATTCATAATTCCCTCTTGTGCTACATTTTTTTCTTTTCAATTGTTTCTCTCCCTCCCCCCAAAGATGACCTCTTTTCATAAAATGTGGTTTATTCTGCATTAAGCATATTGTTTTCTTTATGAAAAAAGGACTGGTTGGGCTTCTTTTCATTTTATTTTTTTAAGTGGCATATTTTTTCAGTTTCATTTCATAACAGGAAACAAAAGAGAACGTGATTGTTTGACCTGGTTACCAAAGAAATATTTGGCTAATAAAAATCCCATTAGCATGATGCCAAGTTCTGCTAGTTGTTTATGGTAAGCATGCCTATACAATTATGCTCCATTTCCATGTCGAAGAAGTGGAGGGAAGAGAGCTTTTGTGGTTTAGGCACTAGGCTGGCACTTGAGATAAGAGATCAGTTCCCAGCTGTGCAGCAGACTGACTTCGAACAGACAGCAAATTTCCATGGCTTACTATTGCAGAAGGGATTAATAACACTTCTTTCCCCCATCTTCCATCTTGTTCCTGTAGGAAACTGAACTCTTGAAGGCTGCTTGCCCTAGTGTGCAGCACTTGGTCTGCTGTGGGGCCCTACCAAGCAGGATAGCTGCGTTGCCTTTACCTGAGACTCCTGTAGGAGCAGAACTAACTTCCTAACTCACTGTGCTTAACAGAGCTCATGCAACATAAAAGGAATAAAAAATTATATGGTTGCTACTATCCATTCCTATTTCAGGGAGGAAGATCTGAATTTCTTGATCGTGAAGGTCTTTCCCTTGTTCCCCCTATCCCTCGGGGTTTGCCCATGGCCACGTCTGATGGTGCTGACAGCCCCATGGCTCCTAGCTGCTGTCAAGCAGCCTGTAGGCCTGCCCTAGATGTGGTCTTGCCCATCCTGCCCGGAGATGTCCTTGCTGGAACCCCTCTGCTGCTGCTGGAGACAAGGATATGGTTGCTGTCCCATTGTAGTCGCACTTCTCATACCACTGTGCTGTGCAGGAGCCTCTGTAGGCTTGCTGGGTTTCCTGCATTTCACGCAAGTCTTGTTTTAATGATTAAGTAATTGACAAGAAAACAATAGAAATTTATTAACTACAGGAGTGAAAAAATAACATGGAAAAGCTGAACATGTTGGGAAACACTTCTGCAAGGAGAATGAGGGGGACAGCTTCTTTGAAAGCCAAGACATGTAGCCCCTGGAAGCTCAGAGATGTTGCCTCTGTTGCCCGAGGTTTTTATTCCCCTGGGATGTGCAGCATGGATTTAGCTGTGAACATCCCGCAGAGAGCAGGATGTGGTGAACCATAGGCTCTGTGGGCTCCTTGCTTGGCAGCACAGTGGGAGCTCATGGGGCAGTCCAAGGAAGGACTGCAGGAGCTTTTCTGGAGTCAGTGATTGGTACAGAGGATTTTTCATGTTTAGCCTTGCTGATAGAAAGGTCATGAGCCTGGGTGTAATGGTCAGGAATTTCAGTTCCTGCTAAACACTCAAATTCTCCAGGCTTGTTATCCCAGTGTTCTTGGTGTTTGTTTGAAAAACAGGGAAACTTCTAGCCCTTCCAGTTAAGAGGGTGTAAGCTCAGTGTGAAGAAGCAGGAATAAATCCTTCAAGTGTTAAATGTTATGATGGCTGGTGAGCTCTGCTGCTGGACACAGAGGTACCACGAGTTACAGATATGTGGGAATGGAGGGTGCTGCTGCCCACAGGAGGGGGACCAGGCCTGATGGGACATGCAACCAGGGAGTTGCCTACCTCTCTTCTGCAGGGCCGAGGAAGGAACGCTGGTGTGGGGCAAAGACCCTTGTGTCTGGGCCAGCTGCTCCTGTGTGGCCCATACCACTCACAGACAGGGCTTGCTCAAGCTGCCCCTAATGGCTGAGTGGTGGCCCTGGGCTTGGGTCTTCAGGCACAATTTGCTTTAGCCAACATCTGTATCTTCCTGGTCTATAAATAGGTAACTATAATGTCCTCAGCAAGAGGACATTAGTTTCCAATTTCAGTCAAAGGCACTTCTCAACCTTCCTCCAAATTAAAAAAGTAATCAAAAGGCAGCTCTTGGTGTCTCTCAAGTCTTTAATCATTTACCCTCCCACTTCAACAGTGCTCCTTGAGTTCTGGGACACATGCATGCCAAAACCTCTTCCTTTGCTGGGAGCATGAAGTTTTCAGCTGCGCAGTTTGCAGAGCGCACTTGAGGAAAAGCCTTCTGCTTTCACTATTGCTCTTGAGGAGAAGGATGTGTGTTCACTGCACAGCTAAGGCATGTGCTGTGCAGCAGCCCTTGCTTGGTAGGACTCCGAAAATGACTTCAAAATGGTACAGTGTGAACGCTGCATGCCCAACGTGTGATATTAAAACATTTAGAACTGGATCAAATCAAACCCAGTTTTCACCACAAATGCGTAGAGGCTGTTCTTCTTGTTTGAAGACTCTTTTCTTGCCAAATTCCATCTTTCCACACTGAGATGCTTAAAAAAAGCCTTGTGTATGTATATATTTATATAGCTGAATGTTTTTTTGATCACATTTTATACAAAAATATTGCCTTTTGGCAGGGAGTCAGCTAGTAGGTGTTGGATTCAGAATGTATCATAAAGTTACGAGTGACTGCAAATGACATTTACACCCAGTAAATCTGGTAGGGAAGTGTTAAGGTCGAAAAATCAAGGCCTCCAAAGCCAGGAAATTACATAAATAATAATTGCATTGAGCTCTCTGTGTGTCTGTGCATGCGTGTGCATTTATAATTGTAGTTCTGTGACTGATTTAGGTTTTTTCTTTAATTCCATGGGACCTGTCTCTTCTGTAGGTGGATTCTCAGTCTTACTTGCACCATGTGTTATTTTTTGCCACCAAAGCCCTATGGAGTTGTCTATACATGTCTGTGCTAGGAGTGGGTCAAGGCCATGAGACTGAAGTCAGAGGTACCCTTGCATGGAGACTCAGTTACCAAGCCTTGGGAAATAGGTGGCTACCCCTGGTGGGACAGATTGTATGGGGTCACAGGTGTGTGCTGGGTAGGGGGACACCAAAGCCTGAGGCTTTTTCTGTCCCTCAGCCCCAGAAGCTGAAGGCAGCTGTAGATGGTATCTATGGATCTGTGAAGATACAGGCTCCTGGAGCTGCAAAAGAGACTGATGGCATCATGGTGATGGGGAAGCATAGACATAGCTGGGGAGTAGGGTGTGAATAGGTGTAAGTCGCTCCTGTAGGACCAACAGATATCTGCAGAAGTTTCTGCAAAGCCTGCAGCTTGGATAAATAAATCTGTCTGGATTTCCCATGAATGCCTGTGCCCCAAGACAGAACACACTAGGGTTTCTCAG
This sequence comes from Pezoporus flaviventris, assembly GCF_033815535.1. Classification (NCBI taxonomy): domain Eukaryota; kingdom Metazoa; phylum Chordata; class Aves; order Psittaciformes; family Psittacidae; genus Pezoporus; species Pezoporus flaviventris. Next base: position 47,722,249 of record NW_026892549.1, read on the forward strand.
ATAAAAGCTTCAAGAATTGCTGAAATGTAAGGAAAAGGTAGAGTATGGAGGGTGCACCCACTCTGAGGTCATGCCATCTGTGACCATCTGTGAAGGAAGTTTCATTTTTGTTAAGTAACCTCCAAAGAAAGATACCCCTAACCTCCCATAGATGGCTTGTTCACATACCGAGCTACCTTTATTTTTGTTTCTTTCCTAATCATAATCAAAGTGACATTTGTTGTGAATCAAGGGAATTTCTTTCTGTGCTATTGCTAATATTGCTGGAGAGCAATTGCTCAGTCTTTTTCATAACCCCTTTTGGAAAAGCCTTATCATGTAATCTGTTGTTTCTAAACAAAAGTTTACAATGAAAGCTGTCACTTGGAGCAAAGGCTCAAAAAGCAAGGGCACATCTGTGTGTTATTTCATTGGTTCTGCATTGCAGAACCTTTTGGAACCCACCACAACTTGAAAGGAAAACCTTATAAAGGTTTTTTATATTATTGGATTTTAGTTATTTTCAGTTTTGGGATATTAGGTTTCTACATATTATAGTTGGCTTAAGCTTTCTTGTTTGCTTGAGGTTTTTTCCTCTTAGGATAATTTTTTTTTTTTTAAATGGAATTCCTCTTTTTAATTCTTTCTATTTTAAAGCAATGTGTTCATTGCACTTGGATCATTATTTTGGAGTCACTTCACTTACTGGAGGATTAAATGGCATTTCTACATGTGTAAGGAGTTTAACAAAATTGAGTCGCATTTATTGAATGATCTTGTTTTTATTTATCCATAAAGTGCACCAGGATATTACTCACTAAGGCTCAAGTCTGATTTTTATCTGAGGTCCTGGCCTGAGCAAGAGACAAAAACAAGAGCAAATTAACCAAGAACATCAGTAATAACTCTTTAAAATAAACTTGTAAAGTAAATTAAAACCGTGAGTGAAATGGAAGAAAACTAAAGGACAATGAGGGAAATCAAACCTCGCGTATCAGTAAGAGGAAAGTTGGTGATGGTGTGATTGAGAGTAGAATTAGCCCCGTCTGCCAAGTGCCTCTGAGCAGTAGAAATGTCACCTGCCACCCGTTCCCCAGGAAGGCTTTAGGCCAGACTCCGACCTGTTTTTTACCCTGTGAAACACTGACTGCAGTCTGCACAGATACAAGTGAGAAACCCACCCAGTCAAATTCTTCTCTAAACATAAATAAATAAAGGAGTACTGTTTCTGGTTTCTGTAAGCTCTGAAATGATGTTTGCCTCATGTGATAGTAACTTCCTTGTGGTGCTTGCTGGAGGTGCCAGTCTGACAGCCCTGGGCGTTGGGTCCCTTGCAGCTTTACCATGCTTTCACAATAACCACTCCTCCCCTCCAGCCAGTTACTTCTGTCCTCAGGGTCTCTGCTGAGACTGCCGTAGGCTGAGACCAGATTTAGTAATCTGAGTGAAATAGATGTGCACCACTGCAGTCTGGCAATGCAAAGCTAGCTGTCCATAAAGCAGAGTGGCTTCTCCTGATTATTCTCTGACAGGGTACAGGTACAGTGATGGCTGCACTGCCTTGTAATCTGCAGCTTGTGGAAATCACTTACGGCTATTAAACACAATATATATGTCAGAGCAGTGTAGAGCTTGTTCTGGGTTATGTCTCTTGGCTTTGGAGGGTTTCAAATATGTTGCAGCCCATACTCCCTTCAGGTACTTGCACTGAGCCTCTCAGAAGATGGAGAAGGGTTTGACTTTTGTGATGGCATTTGTACGGTATAATTCAGGTGTGTAAATTAACTGCTCCAGCTCAGATACTAACACAGTGGAGAGCTTCTTTTTTACTACCAGCTTCTCCTGAAGCAGCCAGGCTGCCTGGGTTTGATGCCCATATGGAGAAGCTGGCTCCTGTGGTACCAGTGACTTCAGGAAAGTGCCATGTATTGCCCCCGAGGCTCAAAACGGCTCACCTAGGTCCTTATAGATGTGAACCCTCTGTGGGGCTGCTCTGCCATTGTTGATGTGTGTTTCTGGAAACCAGTGACTGCTTCAGTCATACTTAAGCTTTTTATCACTCTAAAATACACTGTGTCCCTTTTATCGCATTTAGAAAAATTAGTCTGTTCTAAACCAGCTGGCTGCTTTGAGGGCGTGCAAGTATGTGTATGACAGCACATGCTTTTACTTTTTAATGAACTATTTCCCCTGGCTTCATCTTACTTCCACAGTCTATTTTTGTTGTTATAATGACACTGGTCAGTGAAGCTCAGAGGAAATCGGTCATCAAAATGCATGGTGCTGAAGCAGTATTTCTGCTGTAGTGGGTATTCTGTTAATGCCTTTGGAGATTTCTTGCTGTTGTCACTGCTGCATCCATACCATAATGCAGAACTACCTAAATTGAACCAAGAGGCAAAATTTGGAGCTGTATAACTAGGTTACCTAAGAAAAATTTCTTGGGACATTAATTTTCGCTCATGCTAGAACAGTCAAAGTGACCCCTAGTATGTTCTGTTGGGATGCCTGGCATCTGTTACCTTACTCTAATGCACAGGATTTTCTTCCTTCATTTCCTTACTAGCAAAACTGGGCTGGAATCTGTGAAGCATTAACATTTGCAAAATATACACCACCACCAAAACAACAAGGTTTTGGAAATTAAGGTTCTTTTAATTGGTCACATGCAGTTAGATCAGGGTTTAGATAAAAGGTCCCATATTGACAACCTAGAACTCTTTTTGAACAGCTATTTCATAACTTCTCTCTTTTGCTTTCCTCCTTCTGTGGATATCTCATTTCCATACTGTTTTACACTGTGTTTCTCCAAGTGTTTTCACATAGTTAAACCTGGTCTATGATTGTAGCTCTGCAATAGATAGATCATATCAAACAAACTTGGTTTCTTAAACCCTACAGAAACGCTCACTATTATTTTCCAGCAAGCTCCTCCAGATCCTCTATTTCTGCAATGTCTCTAGGATATCCCACTTGCTTGTCCTGCCTTCACTTGCTTCATCTCTTATCCTGGCTTGGTTCCTTTGCATCTTTTTAGGAAGACCTGCATAAAAGCTCAGCCTGTGGGGGGAAAATAAGAACAAGCCCAGACAAAGCGAAATGCTGTAAACATTTTGCTCAGCAGCCCAGGTGGTTTGAAGAGCCAGTTGACTTTGGTTGCTACCCTCCTATAGTGGTTTTGTTTGCAGGTGGTTCAGCATTTATGCATCTGTATGCATAGCCCTAACTATAATAAATCTAATTGTTCTTAAATTTTCCCTTCAGAGGTTCTACCTCAGCCAGCTAGGATACAAGCAAAAACCCAGTTTTCCAGTTCTTTAGAATAATCTCTACTGCTTATTCACAATTTTAACTTTTCATATTAGTTACACCATGGATATGTTCAGACAGCAGGGTAATAAAAGACCGTGTACCTGGCCTGAAGCCTATTGGGATGGACACAATGGACGCAATTAGTCTGTAATAACTTCCATGAAATAAAACATGTATTCAGAAGTTATTCTTTATCAAAGAGTACTGGTTCTTTCTTTCCTTCCTCTTTAAGGAATAACAGCAAGAATCTGTGAGAGCACAAATAGGAAGTCCTACTCATTTTGTTTTCTTTCTCTTTTTTTAAAGTTGATTATATTTTTACCTGAAACCAAATTTGTCAGCTTCAGATGCCTTGTTAACATAAAATTAAGACAACAACAACAACTTGTAAATTGTAAAATTTATGAAAATAAAAATGGATTAATATTTGATGAAGCTTCCATAAAAAGAGACTTAATTGTTCATATATTATTTATGAACTTTGGGGAACAATTTATCTTGTTTTTACCTTTCAGAACAGCCCTCGAGAGCTGTGGTGCAGAGTAGGAAGGGCTTCTGCCTTCTTCCTAGGGGCTTATTTTCTCCTTCTCCCATGGCCATGGGCAGGAAACAAGCCCTCCAGTACTGTCAGGGCACAGACCCCCCCCTTCCCACTGCAAATCTGCTCTTGAAGTGGGTTCAGGCCACATCAGGTAGCAGGCTCTGTGTCAGAGAACCCAACCACGTCTTCAGTGGGGTAGCATTGAATGTGACACAATTGTCCTGCCTTCACAAGCAAAATGTTGCTTGTCCCTTTGCCACTCCTCACTGAGGGCAGAAAGGGAGCCTCATGGGAGAACTTTGTGTAGCAGATGATGTAAATTGCAAAATCTGATAGAAATCTTCTAATTAATTATTAGTTGGGTTCATGTGTCTGTGTATATTATATAGGCACTCTTTGTATAGTGTATGCAACTTACAAATGTTTTATGATTATGTTCCTTCTGTTCTTGGACACATAAAAGCCATTTTCCCCCTTCAGCTGCCCTGGTAATCTTTTTTTCTTTGTTTTTTCTCCTCCTTTCCATTGTCTATTCATGAATAAGAGATTTGGGTAGAAATGGTAGATGAAACCCCTCCTTTTCCTTGTGAAGTCAGGGAATGGAACTTGGCAATGACTGTCAATACAATAGAAAATGTCTCTGTGCTCCACCAGTAGAGGAGTACTTAAAGGGGCCTGTCATTAGAGTGTTGTTGCAAGCAATAATGTAAGGTGTAAAAGTCACTTTGCCAGAGATCAACTTTTGATAAATATATTTTAATTTCTTTATTGAGTTTTAAAGTATAACAACAATTGTTGAATAGGTATGACTGAAAACATGTTAAATAGCCTTCAACTCTTCACATTTGTATTGAACATCATCTCCAGGAGTGACATTTCATGTTACCATGGAAACAAATTTGACATTTCAAAAATACATTTATTGCTGGGTCACCAAGATAGGAATTCTGAAAGAAAAAAAGGTCAGAATATTTGCCTGCCTCAGACATATTATACAGTTTGCTGTATTACTTTGGAGGAAAGAAATATGTGGTATCGTTGTAAAATAGCACGCTCCAGCTTGATCCAGTTTGAAAATATTTTGACAAGATGGTGGCAGTGTTACAGGTCAATAAAGTGTGTCTCAGTCTCTGAGATTTTGCAAAGTGATTAAAACTGTTTCTTGGATCAAGACCTTTTCTGGATCGGTTCATGTTCCTAGGACTTTCAGTCATGGTTTTCACAACCACAGTAGCTGTTCTCTACTTCATCATCTCTCCTTATAGAAAACACTTGAAAGATTGGTGTAAAGATTTTATTTCATATTCAGGAAAAACACTGCTATCTTAATTGGAATTATGCCAAAGTGTTATCCCAGATAATGTATTTAATATAAAATAGGAAATTAAGGAATTGAGGGTAAGGTTTGGTACTGAAGGATGTGTGCCTGTATTTTAAAAAGAAATATGTAATTTACTATTTTATTAAGATAGAACAAATGCTGTTGTTGAATGTCTTGGTGTAGTTCTGTAGTGACGTATTATAAAATCAAAAGGTAAAGTGAAAGCACTGATCATATAAAGTGAAATATTGCTTTTTCAAGGGATTTATCTTTTACATGGAGTAGTTGAAAGCTAATAAGGGTTGAGAGTGAGTTATGGCCTGCAGCAAGATCTTTGCCATTTGTACTAGTAAATAATATCTTTGAGCAAGGGAAACAGTGAGGATTGCAGGAATGTGATTTTGGTAAAGTCCAACTCACTCAATGACACTGAGCAACTGCAGCGAGTATCTGCATGGAGAAGTGTGCACAAACCTGGCCTCGAGTGCTGACTTGGAGCTGGATTAGTCAGCTGTATTCTGTGAGCTCTGGATGCTCCTGCGCCATGTGGCACTCTTAGGAGGGCTTTTCAGCTTCCAGTCCAGAGCTGGCTTGTATCTCTCCAGCTTACAGCATAGCCAGGTCACTAGGCATCTGTCAATCCACTGTGGATATATATCCACAAAGGATCAACATACATGTATTTCATTAGGTAAAGAAATAGTGTTAGGGTGGGGTGGCTCTGCTCTTCTTAGGTCTGTGCTTTTGCCACTTAGTCCCACGAGTACATTTTCTCAGCATCATGACAGGGAGAATTGCTTGACTCAAAGCCATCTCAGAAGCAGCATTAATTACCATGCTTAGCTGAATTGTCATTGTGGTGTGTGGGTACTGGGGAGGAGTACCTCCCATTAATATCAACGGACTAGTCCTCTGAGGAAATGCTCAAGGACCACACAGAAGACTGACCTACTTAGGTATTAACACTGCTGTTGCAAGACTGGTACCTGAGTTCAAATGCAGCAAGGCTTTCTTTTCTTCAAATACAACCATCCAATTTTTTTTTTTTTTTTTGTAGAAGAGGAAAAAAATATCTGCATAAAAATCTGCCTCTGATCTCCAAGGGGGAGAATATCAGTGAACAAGAGGAATTTTTTATTGGCTTTTCATTTTTCTCTTTGTTTTCCTGGTGAATACAGTTTAGGCTGAGTTCTGCTCCTCTTTGCATCTGGACTTGCATTAAATAAGACTGGACCAGCAATTTGCTTATTCAAAGTAAAAAGTAATTGGAAAATATGTAATATAAATTATAAAGCATCCACTGGAGGTGCAGGGGATATGTGTGGGTGTGTGTTACAGATAGGTTGTAATCAATATCAGACTCATGTTGAGCCTATATTTTGCAGTGCAAGCGAATAAATCTTTGTTTTCTGCTGGTTCATTTTAAGTGCCTTGTGTCTGTTCAGAAAGCAAGGTGTTAAGTACTTGCAACAGCTGTGCAGGCAAACATGGTGGATTGCTACTTACATTCAGTTGTATCTTGTATGACCTTGGACATTAGAGACTGTTTACGGAGAGGGGATGCTGCCCAGGATGCCAAGGTTATCTGCTACCCTCTCTAATGGCTCCCTCACAGTTGGACTCATGGGGGAACTTCATTTCAAAACTGTTTCAAACAGAGTGTTGATGCTACTGAGGCAGGGAGGCTTCTGAGATTAGCGCTTATGTTCACGATGTTGAGCAAAGCCAAGTCAAACTTTGAACATAAAGACACTATTAATATAACTAAATAACTAAAGTTAATATTTTAAATAAAGCTCAAACTATCTGCAAAGCTAACAGGAATACTTTTGTGGTATTGGCAGCGTTAAAGTAAGCTGTGACAGTCTGGTACAACTCCATCAGGTTCTCTGGAGCACTCCCAAGCTAAGTTTGGCTCATTCAGTTAGGTGTACATAGGACTGCAAACCCTAGTTATTAGCAGAATTGTAATCTGCTGTACAATAATATGCAATGAAAATAGACAGAATGGAGTATAATCAGAGCCGGAATTCCCTTCTAGGCCCCTGACGCAAAAGGTGGCTCCTCACTCTCTGTCCCCTGCCTCTGCAGAACAAGGAGCTTTGACAAGTGAGCACACCCAGTGTCCTTTATGTAGGTGCTGGTGGGACTGCGAGCCTCTGTGGGAAGGACTTGTGCTCATGTAGGGACAGCCCTAAGTCAGTAGCTTTAGAGTAAGATGGTTTAAGCGTCTAAACACATGTGTATGTACACTGGATACTTCACTCTGCTTTGCAGACACACATCCTATAATCTTGTGTGAGATATCAAACTCCCAGTTGACCTCTCAGTATGTTTGCTACTGCATTTCAGTATGAAGACGTGCTTGCTACCATCTACTGTGACTTATCCTGAATTAATTCCAATTTGAATCAAAGTTGATCTTTAAGGGATAGGTTGGAAAGAAAGGCAGTCACATCATTTTCCCCTGCTCAGTTCCGTGCTGTCTGGTGTTAACTAACCACATAGGTTAGGACTTTGTTTCTATTTCATGCTTTCCAAATCCAGCTCTCCAGCATCTTCAGTCAGGATGCCAGAGAGCACACAGCAATCCAGTAGCAGTTTCAGCTAGTGTAAAATCGTGGGTACTTCAGGGTCCTTCCTAGTCTTGGCAATGCCCCTGCTTGTAAAGAGAGGAGGATGCTTGTCCTGCATCTTCACTATGAGAGTTTCTATGTGGGTGGTTGTCCACAGGGATGCTGTAAGTGTCTCTCTTAGAGTGGAAGATACCCCTCTTCTCATGCCCAGAAGGTACAACTCGCTTGTTTGTTGGTATTTGCACCCCGTTTACAAAGCAATCCAGGTTAGTCTCTCTTCCGTATTTATTGCTCTTTCACTGTTATCATCCACCTTCTCATCACTACTGACAGGCTTTCTCCCACTGAAGAGCAGTAGGGCTGAAAGCTGAGACACTGCTAGGGCACTCCTAGATCTTCTTTTCCATATTTTGTCATTTGTCAGCTTACCCTTCAGCACTGATATGTACCGGGCTATTTTTGTGTTGTGCTAGTATCTTAACATGTCATGCTGTCCACTGCCTTTGCAGAAATACATATCTGTTTCCTCAGTACTATTACATTTATTGGCAACACTAATTTTATTTAGAGAAAAGATGTCAAATTAGTTTGAGGAGCTCTGTTTTTCATAAACCTTTGCTGCTAAGTATTAGTTATATTACCTTCCTTTAATTTTTAATTTATTGAATCTTGTACATGCTCTTCCATTATTCTACTTGGGACAGTTCTCTGTTCTGTAAGTCACTATTGGCTTGGGCCATTCCATTTCTCTTCCCAAAGCATTGTCTCAGCATTAGTTTTGTTTCATTGATCTGGTTTTATCCCCAAGTCCGAAAAGTTATTGAAAATCATCCTTAGTTATTCAGAGAGCCCTGATCTTTAATTTTAGAATTCAGGGGTGAGAATTTCTGAGATTAACTTGATCTAAAAAATTTAACCTGAGCAGCTGCTTGATCCCCACCCCCCAAATTTAAATGTGTATTTGCTAGTTAAGTGTTTTCTGTGTTAATACTGACAAGTCTGCCTACTATCTCCAGCTGTGTATTTATCAAATTTCTACAGCTGCTGGGTTTTGATTTATACTTATTGCTATATGGTTTTTCATCTCCTTACATTTCTATATTGGTGTGTGTTTAATTTATTCTGGTTGCTCTGACTTCCCCTGAGCCAGGTTGAGTTCCTAGCCAATGTGGCCTTTTTTTTCTTGATTGTGGCTTTTGGGCATCTAGTAATATGCTCTTAAGTAGCTCCCAGTTATCATTCATGTTTTTCTATTTAAATTCTTTTTCCTAAATGATTCGGTCCATAATTGTTTTCAGATTTGTAAAACTGCCTTTGTAAACTACTACGTGTATAACTTACTAGTTTGGGCTTTATTCTGTTTGCATATAAATGTAATCAAGTCATAATCACTTGTATGTAAGCTACCACTAATTTTTAGTTCTGTGATCAGTTTTTCTTTATCTGTCAAAATGAGGAAATTCTATACCAGAATTCTATACCAGAATTCCCTGATGCTGGATTCAGTCTTTATTGAGTTAGGAATTGTCAGCTATAATTTTTGCAAATTCTTGGGATACTTCATTACACAAGACCTCTAGCGTGTCACTCAGGTTGTTCTTCATAGTAGTATAATATATGTGGATGTGTACACAAGCACACAGGTGTGTATATATATGTATGCATATAATTTGTATTTTCCTAAAACTATAAATTATTGAAAGATCTTAGATTAAATTTAAAAAAACCTCCAACAACTAGAATTTAATTTCTGCTTTGTTTCTAGGTTCATCTTGGTTTCGTAAGGATTGTAAGGGTTTTGAACAGCTACACATAATCTGTGAAAATTCAGAAATGCTCCAACCTCTTTGTGGCTTGTCATACACATGGGTAACACTGGTTCAATTTCATCATTTACCATTGGTTAATTCTTATTCATGTCTCCCTCAAAGCGAACCAAACAAACCCCTACCTCTCATCCCTCCAAAAGAAACCCCAACAAAAAACCTCAACAAAATACCCAACCACAAACCAAAATCCCAAACACTCTCTGCAGCCCAGCTAGTGCGTGAACCCTTCAAGGGTGCCAGCAGAAGCTATCAGTGCCTATGACTGCTCTTAGGCTCTGCATAACAACAGTTGTCACCATCAGACAGCATCCCATGGGTCAGAGATTGTTCCTTGAAGCTGCTTGGCGAACATGTCTGTATAATACTCAAGCTCCAGATGACTCTCAAATAGAAGCTCTGTTCATAAATTGAGTTGCATAGGAAAAAAAATAAAATCCCAGGAATTCTGTTGGTAACCCATATTACAAACTATCATGAACAAGTGAAGTACTTAGAGCTAGTAGTGTTTCCTGGACTGTTTCCTTGTGATGTAATGCAAAGAGTCTGTTTACAGTCAGGGGAAAGAAGGTGAATTGCTGATAAGGTCTGAGACTTTTGCTCACCACTCTGTCTGACAGTACTGGGACATGAGTTTTCCCTGTGTTTAGGGTGCCTGGATTAAATTAAAAACAAAATAAAACTCTGTTCTTCTCAGGAATGTTTTTGAAATACTGTAGCTTTTTACTGAAATGTTTAGCATAAATCTTGCCTCTTGGTAGCTCATGGAAGCTCCCAGTAGCCATTCTTGAAAGAACATAATGTATCCCACTTTCTCCTGGCTGCCTGCCTCCTGCTCCTAATCCCTGGAGTCCTCTGTGAGCTCCTGCTCCCCTGCCCTTGGGACAGGGTGCTGCCTCTTCCCTGGGCACCTGGCCCAGGCACCTGGAAGAGTTCCCTGTGTGAGGGATGCCCTTCTCAGGCTTGCTGGTTAAAGAGCACCATGCCTGTGTGAGGAGTTGCTGGAGGGAAATTCTCTGGGCTGCCTGATGTGCAGGGTTGAGAGGCATTCGTGTGCCATGCCATTAGCCTTAAACACACATTCCAGCACCTTCGCTTGACCTTAGTCACTTGATCTCTTGGGTCACTTAGTGGAGGATGCAGGGTTTATGAATGTGTTTGACAGTTCCCCTGTGCTTAGCAATCCAAACATGTTAGGGGCTTGTTTTCCTGCATCGAAGAAGAGAAATACACTAGGACATTTTGGGGAGGGAGCCCCCCAAACCAAACAATTTACAAGACCACCCTCAAAACACCACTACAAAGAGAAACACATGCAGAAGAAATCTGTCAGGGTGGAAATAGTGGGTTATTTCCACTTCTGAGGAAGTCCTGTCAGTCCTCCCAGCATCGCATACCAGAAGTGGAAACTGCTTCTCGTTTTCTGGCTCCTGGGGCTCAGGACTGTTGCCGCACTTAGGGCTTGCTGCTTTTGACAGCACAGGGAAGGTCAAGATCTACTGAATTACTTCTGCGGGCAGGGACAGCCTTGGCTCCTGCAGTTGAATGTGTCTCCCCAGCCAGAAGGTCTATTACTGGGATAGCAGAAGTGATGGTGTAACCGAGAGAATGAAAAAAACAATGGAGGTGAGGTCTGTGGAGAGACATCAGTGGACAAAACACAGTGTAGCAATTTGGGGACACAGCAGATACTGGTTAGGAAGGAGGGCTGGGAACACCTACCTTACACCAACAGGTTCTTCTAGGATCAATATGTTTGCACCTGTGAATGTATTTTTTTTGCCCAAAGCAGGAGGGAGGAAAGAACAGGAATTTATTTAGGTAAAAATGTGGATATATTTCACTGCTAAAGTGTAACTTTGAAAGAAAAGTCCTCCTGTTCTTTGCTGATTTACTTTCTCTTTCCCCTTATTCAAAGAAAAGGTAGATACTAAAAAGCTCATTCATTAACTTTTCAGATAAGAATCTGACAGTGTCCTGAAGCTGAGTGCAGTTACAGCACTTTTGATGTCTATCATGAAATGTTTTCTTTGCAACTGGTTTGAAGTGTAGACACATAAGCACAGGGAAATTGTGTCTCCAGGTAGGTCCTGCCATGGCAGGGAACCAAGGTGGGGTTACAGCTCTCTGCACTGGCCAGGCTTGGGCTGAAGCCTGCTGCTGCCAGGATGGGCGAGAGAGGTCTGGAGCAGCCTTTGCTGAGACAGATTGCTCCTACCTTTTTTGCTGTGTCCCATCCTATTAGGAAGGGAAGACTCTGAACAGAGCAGTGACAGGTTGGCTCATGCTGGCTGTTGAAAGTGGATTCCCAAGTTCAGCTGGGAAGTGATGAAGGGTTTGCAGAAAGACCTCTCATTCTCTGAGGCTTAGGTCTCTCGCCTCTCAGCACAGGGTGTCTACTTTCCTCTTCACATCTGTTTTCCCTCTCATGCTCCTGCCTTTCCTGCTGCCCACAGCCCAAGGGAGCAGCGGGCTTGTACTGCATCACAGCCTCACCTTAACTGCAGGGTCACAGCTTTCGGCTCCAGGCCAAGCATTTTCCTCCACTGGCAACTGCTCCTGGACTGCTGGCCCCAGTTTCTTCTCAGACTTTTGTTTAAAACTTGGACAGTTTTTCATCTTTGTTATAGCACTGGTGCAGCTCCAGAGAAAGTAACACTGGTGGAAACAATGGCTTATTCATTTTTATCACTCTTTCTTATAGCTGCATACTGTTAGCCTTCATTTTTGCCTACAGGCAAGGTAGAATGCTTCAAGGTCAGCTCAGAGGGGAGCCAAAAGGCTTATGCTGTGCTTGGTGGCTAGAGAAGCTCAGTCTGTAGTGATGTTCCCCGCAGGAGCTTGCTGCTCTCCAGATGAGGTGTGAGGCAGCACGATTCAATCAGAAGCCTATGTCACACTGCTTAAGGCCAGTCCAGAGCAGGCAGGTTGAGGCATTATTCTTTTCCTGCCCAAACCCTCCTGGGAAGTTGGCAGCTGTGCCAGGGCTTGCATGGAGACCTCTCTTGTGAGGATTGAAGGAAAGGCAATGAAGATGTTCAGGCCTTTTACTGTCACCCACTTGAATACAAGGAAAAGGGAGAGGAAGCTCCAAGAGGCTAATCCTGCAATTGCTTCAGCTTGACAAAGCCAGTGGGTTCCTCCTGTGGGAGAGAGCGGTGTCACACCCTTGAGTCCAAATGACCAACTGGAAAGTCAAGCAAGTGTGAGGAAGCAATCTGGTTACAGTCCATACTTGCATACGTGACCATGACTGTATCCATATCAGGTGTTACTTTAGGGAATGGTAATATTTTCCATTAAACAGGTTAAATAGAGGAGGGAAAAAGTAAAACTAAAAAGGCTTTTGCAGTGTTTCCAATGAAAGAACAAACAGAAAAAGAGAACCAGGGCAACCTTCAGCTGGATCCAAGTAAACCTGGGAGGGTGATGCTCTCCTTGCTGGCAAATTCCAGGTGACAGGTCTCCCTTAGCACTACACCTCACTAGCTACTGATCCAAGTGAAGTACATTGCTTATTTGGGGCAGATGTGCTCACCAGTGGGGCACATGCAAGGATCAGTCCAGTAATTAAATGCAGCAGCCTCTGCTGCCTCCCAGCTCAGAAGCAGCATCTCCTACTGGCATTGAACCTTCTCCCTTTTCAGAGGGACCCTTATGCTTTGAAGAAAAATATGTTTAATAAACCACAGGCTCTATTTACATAAATGTGGCTTGCATTGGTATTTCTAATTGGTGGGAGGTGTGGAGCACAACAAAAGCAATCTGACATAATAAAAGCTAAAAGATTGGGTAAGTCCTGCTCTGGGAAAGGGGCACGTTGGAGGGAGGAAGGAGTCCATGGTTTTGAAATGCAGCTTGCAGTGTGGTGCTGGGTGCAGAGAGTAAATAGACTGTGGGTGCAAACCTAATAGGAAATGGGTGTGCTCGCCCACACTTGGCTGCCTGGAAATTCGTGGCTGTGCTGGGTTCATCCTGCTCTGGCTTGGCCACAGCTGCCCGACTGTACAGGGCAATTGGAGCTGAAGCTGTTCCTCTGGCTTTGATGCTGCCCAGAATTTCTTCTTTTCCTTTTTGCTTCCCTTCATTCAGAAGCCTGCAGGCTGCTTCGCTGCTCTTTTTCTCAAGTAGGGGGTTTGGTGTTGCCAGCAGCATGGTTCAAACCTGTTTATTGACAGTGGAAGTGGAGTTGTGCTCCGGAGTGGCACTAGCTTCTGCTCCTTTCTGATGACAGTGTTTGCAGTTTAGGGCCATGCGGGTCATATGGTGCCACTTAGCAGTACACCTATATGGCTTTCAAGAGTATGCTCATGGTCTTAGGTCCTGCATTCATTCTTTTAAAGATCAAGTAAGCTTAATTATCTCTTGGCACCTCTGTGCCTTTCCTGCCTTTAACTGTAAATTGTGAGCCATGTTCATCGCCATGGCCCTTCCATTTATCTATTTTTATATTTTATGGAGTCTGTTATTGTTAAATATTCTGGTTCATAAACCCGGTTTAAAAATAAAATATAGATTTTGTGATTCAAGTATGCTGTGTTTTGTGCTTGAGAAATTGTCCTTGAAACAAGTTTCTTCATCTCTCCATCACTAGACATCATGAGGATTTGTGGTCTTAAGAGTTCATTAATATTGCTTGTCTGTTCCCCTGAGCACTCAATCCTAACTGATGGTGGAGGCTGCCTGTGTGACAGAGAGGCTGCTCAGGAGAGAAAAAGGAATAGAAATGCCTCCAAGTATGAGCGGGTTGGGAGAGGTGTTCCCTTTCCTTATCACTGGCTGGGCCACTGGACACAGAGAGGAAGTGCTGAAGGAAAGGAGTTTGGTGCTTCAAGGAGGATGATTTGGAGATTTCCAGGGAAAGCTTGGTGTGGACTATGGAGGGCCAGAATGGACAGCTGAACTGTGGTAGCGTGGCTGTCTCTGAACTTTGTTGTACACCTCCCTTTTGCAGTAAAATGCTGTCAGAAGAGGCATTATAGGTGGTTGTACTCTACATCCCAAGACAGGGTCTGTAGTGATCCCTGCAGCTAGCTATAGTGAAGGGAGGATGCATGGGTCTTGCGTATCTCATGCCTTCAACAGCAGGTGAGCAGGACAGAGCCAAGAGGTAAGCGGACAGGCTCCAGCTGGCTTACCCTGATAAAGCTTGGAAAGGGATAGAACCAATCTGGCTTGTGCCAGGGGAATAACTGGCCCTGAGCCATGATGGTTTTGCTCTGATGTCTGAGTATAGACATGCAAAATCACCTTAATATTGCTGTGTAATTGCTGTCAATGTTAGTAAGCCAAACTTAAGAGATCATGATTGGTTCTCTCTGGCCTTCAACTTATTTGTTCTGTTTGCACCGAAGTGTGTCTTTGACACTGCTTAAAAACAAGTAGGGACTGTGTTGTTCTATTCCCTACCACCTTGTAATTTGTACTTTAGCAGAATTGTTCCTACCAATCATTTTTCAGAAAGATCTCTTTCTGTTAACTGCTGTTCTTTTTGGAGAAGAAACTCGCTAGGAGACTTCCCAAGCCCCGTTCATTTAAATCACAAATCTTGGTCACTACTGGGAGCTGCATCTATTTCTTTGATGAAATGGTAAACTAGGATTGTAGCCAACACCTATAAAAGTGGCATTTAGTAGAGTTGTAAGAGTCTAATGGTTGCGAGTTTAAACTTCATGTATAATGTAGTAAATTTTACAATCCACGTATTCAATGTAAAAATGGAAATGAGATACGCTAAGCAGCTCCCCTGAGATAGCAGTGTAATATCTACAGTAAATTCTTACAGCACTAAAGAAGAAAAGGAAAATCAGAGCTACTTGCTAGCTACTGTAATAAGAGGAGTTTCCTGTTCACCTTACTTTGGGCTACCTCTGTGCATTTCTGGCCCTTCTGCTTTGTTTGGAACTAGATGATCTTAAGGTCCTTTCCAACGCTAACTATTCTATGATTCTATGATAAACACAGAAAATGCACATTCCAGAAGCCTGTCTGCTTTGAGGAGCTGAACTTGAGTTGTCTTGCCAGAAAGAGGGAGGGTGCTGTACAGTGAAGCAGAGTAGGGGATCACCCCTCAGCTTAGGCACCAGCAGAGATGATACAGGTCTGTGATCTCAGCAATGGCCTGCAGTGGTAGCTTTGGAAGGCTGTGGGTACCCCAGGGGACTACGAGACTAAGCTTGGCAAAATGCTGTAAAAACAGTACTGGGAGATCCTGTTCTAGATTTGCCTTAAAGTGGCTCCCCTCACATAGAGGGAATTTCTATTTTACTGAGCTCACAAGTAAAACAGGCTAGTGTGGGCTGGTTTTTTTTCTGTGCAAAATTGAAAGCTGTTTTTCCTTAGCACTGGGAGTGCTTTGCTGGCTGTATAGGAGATAGCACTGTACTAATTGCCTGTTCAGAGAAACCTGGTCTGGTAATAACAACCTGACTTCATTTACAAACTGGTGTGTTAAAATATTCTGCAGGAAAGTTAGTATGCTCTTTTGGCAGCTATAAAGGAAAGCTGATTCTGCCTGTGTTTTTCCTCTGGGAGAGAAGTCATTCTGCATGGGATGCTTTTCCTTTTTATCTGCCCTGCCAGTATCCAGGGCTTTTGGGGAATTTCTTGTAGGTACATAGACCTGAGAAGATGCATGCAAGTTGGTTTTCCACCTGCCAAGAAGTAGGGAACTGGAGGTTGCAGATGCCCACTCTGCAGGCAGCACAGTCTTCAGTACCAGGCTGCCCTTTCTGCCATGTCCCCCCAGCCAGCTTTTCCCACCTGCTGCCCTGTCCCACACAGGGTATGACAGCACAAGGTGCCTGCCCAGCCTGTCAGCAGAGATGCCCATGCTTGCTTTCTGTGTCCCAGTCTTGCATGGGCATGACAGACAGTGCAACATCTACTCCCAAATATCTAGATGAATGATTATAAAAAGTGCTATTTTTGAAGACATAGCAGTCGATTATGCATTTGACAGAAGGTTTTAGGAAATAGGCAATGTGGGATGTACTGGGAGGAAAAAAAAATCAATCTGTGTATTTGTCTTTTAACTAGTTGGAGACACATTGGCACATATTTTTGGCACATTAATGAATTCTGCCTTATTTAATCTCTGCTACTCTTATAAAATGAATTTGTGTTCCATTTGGGTGTTAAAAATCAGAAAGTCAGGGAGTTAAGTTTCTAGAGGAAGTTATAATCACTTCAAGCTCTTGAGCCGGAATGAGGAGGCAGCTACAGTTGCTCAGAAGGAGAGCAACCAGACAAAAGGCTTTGGAATGCAGCTTGTAGCGCATCCCTGTAGCTGTTCGTTAGTGGGAGGAAGGGCTTCATGTAGCAGTGGAGCTCCCCGGCAAACACCATTACTGAGCCATGCACCCCAGCCCAAGGTGCTGGCTGTGCTGGATTGTACAGGACAGAGATCATTGGTGGCCTCAGCTATAGCGTGCTGCGGCCTGGAGGCTGCTCTTTCTCGAAATAACCTTTGCCAGTATATTTGCATCTGACTGCATCCTGCCTTAAACTTGCAAGCGCTCAGTGCTTCTTATCAGTGACTTATTTTCAGTAAATATAATGTAATTATTTTCCTTCTTTCCTCGTTGTACATACTTTTTTTTTTTCTTTCCTACTTGAATGAGCGGAGAATTGCCATGTACAAAAGATCTTACAGTTTGGCAAAAAATGGCTTAAAAAGGAAAACACTTTAACTTCTGTGGAAGAAAGATCAGTTAGATTTCTCCCACCTTGCCCCCCCCCAACCCCCAGAGGTGAATCTTTAAGAAGATAAAAGGGGTAGATGTAGAGAAAACAGCCCTGATTTGAACACAAGTAACAGCACTGGAGCTGGCGACAGCAGCAGTAGTATGAGCAGCAACAGAGAAGCTGGAGAACTAGCTCATTTGTACGGTGTTTAACTTGCTTCCGTGTTGTGTTAGGGAGGGCAGCTGGGGTCGAAGCTGACTGCACTGGGTAGCTGGGGAGTAGAGACTAGCAGCACACCTCATTTTCAGCAAGAGGTGGCCTATGTTTTTCTGTAGTGCAGTTCCATTGAAATCAGAACATTTCATGAGAGCAGGTAAATTGTGGGTATTTGTAAGATGAAAACATAGTAATTTTTTTTTTTCCTTCATGCATGACAAAACAATTTTGTTTCGACAGTATCACAATAAGAGGATTTCAGGGAATTATTTAGAAAACTCAAAAACGTGATTTTTGTCAAAACCGATTTTTTGCATGTGAAATCATTGCTTTTGATTAAATGTTTGATCTGAAGTTTCTAGAGAAACTAGAGGTAAATGAAGTGCTTAGTTCTGAGTAATTTTCTCTGATTTCCAATATTTTGCACAATTCCTTGTGTTGTCCTTTCACTTCACAACTCCCTTCCTCTACCTGCTCATCCTCAATAAGACTGGCACATAAAAGCACATAGAGTTTAAATTTATTTTACAGGAAACACTGAAAATTTGGTATTTGTTTTGCCACTTTTGAGACAAAATATTTTGAAAACATCACCAACAGCAATGTTAGACACAGAAATTGTTTTTATTTTTATATTTTATTTCTGACTGACAACAAAGCCAAATTCCAAAAGCAGATCAAATTTTTCATGAAATGTAAATGTTGAGGTCTGGTCTGCCTTAGGGTTTTTGGGTTTTTTCCCCCTATATTTCTGAAAGAAAAGGATTGAGCAATATAGTTCTGAATGATTTCATTAGTGCTAAGCTGAAGGGAAAATAGCTTTTAATCTATAAGAAAATCCAAATTTTTCTGAGGCTTGGAAGGGAATAGAGGAAGGTGTGAATTCCAGTTTCCAGCTACATGCAGTGTCAAATACAGCAATTCAGCTGATCCCCCAGGCTGCACAGTTTTTCATGAATGAGGAGGAAGGAGGGGAGGGGACAAAGTTTACACCACAGAAAGTGGAGATGGGAGAAATTTAAGTACCAGGTGGATGTTGATGCCCCAGAAAGCACTCCCCTGGGTAGAGCAGAGCAGCTGGGGGTTTGTAGGCCTGATGTGAGAAGAGCTTGTGCCACTGTCCCTGCGAAGTCACCTTGTCCACAGCAGGGTGGATCCATCGCTGGTCCAGCTATCAGAAGCCTGTGTGCCCCACTTGCAGCCTCACGCACAAGCACTTAGTGATTTTGTTTTATGTGAAGTCCAGCTGTCCTCATTCTTTGAAGTACCTTCTCTAGCATTAACAGATGTTCAGTATCACTTTGCTGCTGTAATCAGGATGTCCTTGATCTTCATTACGATGCACTCTACCTTTGTGAGTGACTCTGTGTATATTTTCTCCATGGAAGATACCAAGTATGGAGGAAGCTCACTTTAGTACCTGGGTAGATTTTGACTTCTGGCTGAACATCGCCGTCAGCCGGGGCAGAACAAGTGGCTGCTCAAGTTCATTGCCAATGCACCCTAGGCAAAAATCAATGTTAGTTGCAGAGGCACTTGGAAAAGCCTGGGTGTCTGTATGGGTTTGTTCCATCTGATGTCTGAATTGCTGTGCCTTCTATTTCTCGCTGTTACGTTATTTAAATTCCTCCTTATTTTGTGATTTCTTTTTAGGGAAGGGCTGATGCTTCTGGTTGGTGAAGTGGCACAGATCTGCTTGTTTTCAAGATTTTCAGGGTTTTAATATGGTCTATGCCACCAGAAACAATTGTGCCATTTAATGACTATTCAGTGTATTTAAATGAGCAAATACTCTCATCCCATTTCCCAGTGGAAAAGCATTTTATCAAAACTCCCTGGGAGGAAGCCTCACTCTGAACGCCATCCATTGGCAATGGGAGCAGTGCTGGCTTATCAGTGCTGTTGCCATCTTCATTGGTACTTTATTGAGAGGCTAATCACTTCTGCCCCTCAAGTGCCCTATTCCTCCCACAGCAGTTGTCTTCCTATTAAATGAGAGGTGTACTTTTTGGCTTCTGTTTGCCTTTTCACTGAAGTAGATTGTGCTACTACCAAATAATGATAGACATCCTGCAGCTGATAATGATGGTGGGGGGGGGTGTGTGTGTTAACGCTTTGGTGCCAACCTGGTAATAAGAGAAGTATGTATTTAATTTACTGTAGTTTATTACCTATTAAATTAATGTCCCATGCATGTGGAACATGATTAAGTTTGTCCGAGTTGCTCAGTAGGAAGGTTTTCCTGAGTTCACCTCCTATATTGCATTAGTTTAATATGGACAGTGGACACTCTCTAATATCAGTGGAAGCTGTCCTTGTCTTCCTTCATTGTTTCAGTTCTCTGTTACACGTTTTTCTCTGGGGTACCTGCTGTGATGGGTGTTGGAGGGCCTGTGGTGGCTTCACGCCTAGTTCCTGGTACAGGCTCAGCCCTTTTCTGCATCAAAATAACATGGTGAGCATTTGTTTTTTCTATGGAAGTAGAGGTTCCCTCTCAATATTCTGTTTTTCTTAGGACACAGGATGAATTTTGTGAGTTTTACAAATGAAAGTATGAATTTGTTAAAACCAGTCAAAATGGGTTCCTTGATAAATCATAGTCTATCATTCTGTTCTGGCTGACTCTAGCGGACCACAGCAAACACTTCAAACTGTCTGTATGAGTGGTCAACACTGGCTTTATTGAAGCTCTCATGATGGGGATAAATTGATGACAGTCACCTAATTCCTATTATGGATTTGCTGAGGTCAACAGTGTCCTACAAACTATTTAGCTATTGCCTCAAGAAGCTGTGACACTGGGACTGCAGCAGCTATTGCCCTATCTCAGATTAGGACTGGCACTGAGACAGAGGTAAAAAGGGACATCATACCTCTATGAAGGGCTCCTGTCCGGAGACTTTTACCTGTCTCTTCTTCTTTAAGTGCTCTGTTGCCATAGGCACCTGGATGGTTTGTAGGGATGTTGCTTTCTCCCTTGTCACAGGGTAGGGTGAAGTATTGTGGGAAGAAGTGGGGTAGACTTACAGCTATTGGACACTGAGATTTTGGCTGGTGTTCTGAACTCAGGCAATGTCAGCCTTGCCAGTGCAAACCAGTAATGCAACTTGTCAACAACAGGAAAAAAAGGGGCAAATTTGCTACTAGGGAAGCCATGACTTTCTGAATGTGTCCATTGCCCTTGGCTAACAATGCAAACCCACCCTGTCAAAAATGCTTTTAGATGCCACGCAGCATGCAGCGCTAGGGTGTCTAGGCCTGTGACCTAGGGCACACTGGTAAAATGGGGTTTCATCCATCACAGCAATGGACAGGGGAATGGTTGTCCATCTGGAAGCCTGGCTAGGCTGATATTACCATATTGACTCATTTGGGTCTGGGATGAAGCTCTCGGTTCCAAACCAGTGATTAAAAGAAACCTGTCCACTTGCTACAGTTTTCAGGGAATTTATTTGGAGATTAGTTACATGTTCTTGTTCGGTGAGCGTGACCTGAGAGTTCTACAGCCATGAGGTTACCCTTAAATTTGTTACCTGAGCAGTTTTGTTGCTTGTTGTCTTATTTTGGGGGTTTCCCTTTCCCTGCTTAAAATCTTTGCATCTTTTCTGTGTAGAATTCAGAAATGTTTTCCAAGACACAGGAGCATGCACATGAAACAAATCTGGTTGATTGAGGGCTGAAACTGAAGGGGAGGGTGGAATCAAGTGATGAAACCCTAATGCACACTAAGCTAAAAGACCTTTAAAATCAATATTCATCCACTGAGAGACCACAACTACTAATTGTATGGTTATTGCCTGGTGTGAGGACTGGACAGCTTTACAGTTCTGGGTTGGAGCAGGGTATGCCCAGGGCTTTTGGAGACCTGGGTTGCTTTCATTTGCTATTTTAACTCTGCATTTGCTGAGTTTGTGAACAACTGCAAGCAGTACCAAGTGCTTATGTGTTCAATTAATGATCACATGCTCTGGGTACTGAAATAATTGCTGGTTTGGGGCCAGGACGGGACTTTTTCACCTGGGTCAGATTTTCATCTTCCGCTCTCTCTGTAGAGTAGGACCTAGATTCATCTAGATATAGTAAACATCTTTAATTCTTCTTCTCTCAAGGTTTGTTATATTTAGGGGGTTTAGCCCTTTTGCTACATGATTTTAAGTTTGTTTCAGGGTGGTTTGCAACCCACAGCAGGTGGAAGTGTTGGAGCCCCTTGTGATAGCTATGTAGAGGAGAGCTGACAGAATAGGTGGCTGTAGTTGCCAACTTCCACAATAGTTTCTGGGCTGAAGTTCATAACATCCTTGTAAGGGTTTTATCCCTAACTTACTGACATATACTTTCATTTTTCTTTGTCAATTTGTCATACATACGTCTTGAAGCATTTAAGGCACTTTGCTTGTTTATCAGGCATTAGTGATTTTCTTGCACCAAGGAATTGCCTCCAAACTAAAATGTAGCTTTTAGAATACTTCCTCTGGGGATTAATTGTTCAATTTCTATGCACGATTTGCACTAATGTCAGTGGGAATTGCTATTACAGAACAATGAGAGCCAAACCCATGGACTTCAAAGCAGGAAAATGGTTTGTCCTGTGCAAAGATGACGGTGAGAAAGGCTCTTCTTGCTTTATTTCATGGTGGTCAAAATAAAAACACTGGTCAGATTTGATGTAGGCTGCAAAAAATTATTAACTACTGAAGTGCAAGTCCATCCTATTCTGGCATCTGAGTTTGGCACAGTACCAGTTCCCTGGGTACATTGAACTCTTGGGGTGTTAGTGAAGGTGTGAGGGGGATTTTCTCCTTGTGCATAACTCCTCTACACCATCACATCTGCAAGCTGCAGCTGTGGGAGAAACAGAGACACAGCTTCTGAAACAGTGGTCTCTTTGTGAGATGCAGGGTATGTCCCTGTAACATAGCAATATAACCCCAGCAGTTGATTTTATTAAAGAGTTGCTATATATTAATGTAGGTATGTTTCCGTGGAGAGAGTGAATTTCAAGATAGGTGGTTTGGCTGGGTAAAGGTCAAGAGCTACTTCGAGGAGGCCGCAGCCTGCCCTGGTAGCCCAGCTTGTGCCAAGAGTGGAATTACTAATTAAGTAAATAAAAATTCACATAAGAATATGCCATGCACAGCCAGATCTGTAACAGTGACAAGGAGCTATTGGGTGTGCTCGCAAGAACCCAGTGTTTGGGACTAGAAATGTATTTAGGCTCATCTCAAGTAAACCATTGTGTCAGTTCACGCTACAGCAATCTTTTAAACAGTTGGTACTTATTATTATTATTATCCAGATTGAATTAGATGCTGTATAAAAACAGAACGTAAAGATGGGCCCTGCCCAGAAGAACTTAATATGAATGTGACTGCTTGAGCTATTTTATTTTTTTATTTGAAAATAAATATAGAACAGCTGCTGCCATTCCAGAGGCAGGAATAAGCCTATGAAATATCTGGCTTATATAAAAGTTAACTGTTCTTTTAAGTTAGAGTCAAGTGATGGAGTGGGTGTGAAGGGGTGGGAAAGTACTCAAATTACAGCTCTGGACTAGCAGGATTTTGCTGCTAATCACATCAGCAGTGAAACTGTTAACAGTTGACATTCACATTGTCATCATTAAACTGCAGCCTAAACACTCACTTTTGATTAAAGGCAGCATCTTAGAATCGTAGAATAATTACGGCTGGAAAGGACCTTAAGATCATCAAGTTCCAACCCCCCTGCCATGGGCAGGGACACCTCACACTAAACCATGTCACTCAAGGCTCTGTCCAACCTGGCCTGGAACACCACCAGGGATAGAGCATTCACAGATTCCCTGGGCAACCCATTCCAGTGCCTCACCACCCTTACAGTAAAGAACTTCTTCCTTATATCCAACCTGAACCTCCCCTGTTTAAGTTTTAACCAGTTACCCCTTGTCCTGTCACTACAGTCTCTAATGAAGAGTCCATCCCCAGCATTCTTATAGGCCCCCTTCAGATACTGGAAGGCTGCTATGAGGTCTCCACGCAGCCTTCTCTTCTCCAAGCTGAACAGCCTGAACTTTCTCAACCTATCTTCATACAGGAGGTGCTCCAGTCCCCTGATCAACCTTGTGGCCCTCCTCTGGACTTGTTCCAACAGTTCCATGTCCTTTTTATGTTGAGGACACCAGAACTGCACACAATACTCCAAGTGAGGTCTCACGAGAGCAGAGTAGAGGAGCAGGATCACCTCCTTCAACCCGCTGGTCCCACTCCTTTTGATGCAGCCCAGGATACGGTTGGCTTTCTGGGCTGCAAGTGCACACTGCAGCCGGCTCATGTTCATTTTCACATTGACCAACACCCCCAAGTCCTTCTCCTCAGGGCTGCTTTGAATCTCTTCT
This sequence comes from Pezoporus flaviventris, assembly GCF_033815535.1. Classification (NCBI taxonomy): domain Eukaryota; kingdom Metazoa; phylum Chordata; class Aves; order Psittaciformes; family Psittacidae; genus Pezoporus; species Pezoporus flaviventris. The sequence goes on from NW_026892549.1 coordinate 47,746,079, forward strand.
CTGCCCAACCTGCAGCTGTGCCTGGGATTGCTCCAACCCAGGCACAGGACCTTGCACTTGGCATGGTTAAACTTCATGAGGTTGGCGTCAGCCACCTCACAAGCATGTCAAGGTCCCTCTGGATGGCATTCCTTCCCTCAAGCGTATCAACCGAACCACACAACTTGGTGTCATCTGCAAGCTTGCTGAGAGTACACTCAATCCCACTGTCCATGTCACCGATAAAGATGTTGAACAAGGACGGTGCCAACACCGATCCCTGAGGGACACCACTCGTTACTGGTCTCCAGCCAGACATTGAGCCATTGACCACAACTCTGTGTGTGCAGTCATCCAGCCAGTTCTTCATCCACCGAGTGGTCCATCCATCAAATTGATGTCTCTCCAATTTAGAGACAAGGATGTCGTGTGGGACAGTGTCGAACGCTTTACACAAGTCCAGGTAGATGACATCAACTGCTCTACCCCTGTCCATCAGTTCTGTAGCCCCATCATAGAAGGCCACCAAATTGGTCAGGCAGGATTCCCCCTTAGTGAAGCCATGCTGGCTGTCACCAAGCACCTTGTTGATTTTCAGGTGCCTTAGCATGCCATTCAGGAGAATCTGCTCCAAGATTTTGCCAGGCACAGAGGTGAGACTGACTGGTCTGTAATTCCCTGGGTCATCCATTTTCCCCTTCTTGAAAATGGGGGTTATATTTCCCTTTTTCCAATCATCGGGAACTTCGCCTGACTGCCATGATGGACAGTGGCTTAGCAACTTCATTTGCCAGCTCCTTCAGGGCCCGCGGATGGATTTCATCAGGTCCATGGAGTTGTGTATGTTCAGGTTCTTAACAGGGTCTTGAACTAGATCCTCTCCTACAGTGGGCCTAAGGTCTTCATTCTACCTCCATTTATTCGTTCATACTTTCATTTTCCATTCTAAGGGCTACTGCTATCTGTATCACCGGAACCCACATGGACGACTAGAAGTGGGTAATAACCAGTGGGACTTAATTAGGCCAGGGGCCTCTCTGCAGCATCCCTGATCCGTGCCCCTGGTAGGCAACACACCTCCCTTGAGACTGGGTCAGGCCAACAGACGAGTGCTTCTGTCCCTTTCAGTGTAGAGTCCCCTGCTACTACAACCCACTGCTTCTCCCTGGCAGCACCAGTAGAGATCTTCTTTACCAGCGCATCAGCTGGCTTTCATGGTGTGAGTGCGTTTCCTCATCAGCCCCCTCCAGGACAGCAAAGAGGAAGCCCCTTACTTTTAATTGTCCTCTTCCTCCTTTTTTTATTACTATTTCCCAGTTTCCTGGGTTAATGGCCTCCTTTTTTCCTGCATGGGATACGATGGACGCTCGAGGCCCCTGCACAGTTTGGGCCGGGAGCAAGCATTCCTGCTTCCTCTCAGCTTCCCTGACATCTCGCAGTCTATTAACAGCATCCCGCAGCTCAGCCCCTGCTGCAGGAGGACCTCCACCAGGGAGCACCGAATGCAGCCCTGCCCATCGTGCACCCTCCATTCAGGAGACCAGTGCGGGCACTCTGCACTCCGAGCTCTGCACTGCAGCCTCCCCTCTCCCCGGCTCTGTCTGGGTGCCTACGCTGGCCACCGCCGGGGCAGCCAGAGCAGAGCTGCGGGACCGGTTCGCACTCCCCGGGTCAGGTTTTTACCCATCAGGGCTGGTGCCGCTGCTTCAGGCTCCGCCCCGTGTGAGTCAGCTGCTCGCTCTCGTCAGCTGAGCTGCCGGCTCCTGGGCAGGTCCTGTCGAGGACTTGAGGCTCCCTCGGTGGCTCTTGTCGCTCTGAGTTGAAGCTCCTGGACGCTGATCTCCCCCCGCTCCGGTGTTGAAGGCGTCCTCTCTCGAGCCACTCACCTCAGCAATTGAGGTGTTCACCTCAGCAGTCTTAAATCTCTGCTCACTACTGTTGGAGCATTCCAGCAGCTTGAGCCAGCAGTCAGGCCTTACATCCCTGCTTGGAAGGTTTCCCTCCTAATCAGGGGACTAAGAAACTTTGCTGTCACTGGAAATAGCTAAGAACTTGCTTTCCTTTATATAGGGCAGGGCGCATCTTGCCAACTGTACCTGCAATACCTGTCCTTTTCCTTCTCTTGAGAAAATGATGAGGATGTGGCTGCCTATTCTGTGACTTGTCTGCACACAAAAGCAGTGACAGACAAGGATACTTGACTTTTGCCCACAGTTCAAACATAGGTTTAAAATTACAGGTGTAAGCTTTGTGGTTATAAATAGGTGTTGCAAAAAAGGGGAGGTGGCCCTGACCTGACCTGTGGCATTCACTTCAGCAGTGGGAAACGACATTCACGAGGGATGTTGCTGGAGAGAAATTGGCACCTTGTTAACCACCTGCCCCACTGCAGTGGGACTCTTGAAGATAATGAAAGACAGATATGTGTTCAAATGGAAGGCACGGATTCTCCCTGTCACTCCTCCCTCCTCATTTAATCAAAATAAGGTGAAGGGAAGTGAATTTGCCCTGACATATGAAACCAAAGCCCAACTAAATTCAAAGCTGTGTCCTGGGAGACCCATCCAACCCAGGGTTTGAATGGAAACACTGATTTAGCCTGACCTGCAGTGGTAGTGCTGTGCCTTGTTACAGTCATCACAGAATGCATGAGAAGCTGGAGCACAGCCCTGGGTGGGGTGCAGTGGTGGTAGGTTTTATAGGGTGCCACGTGTATTGGAAACGTGGTCATAAATGTGCATAAAAATTATCATCTGCAACTTAATAAAATGAGTCAGGGTAAATAGGGAAACGTGAAAACATTCTCTCTGCTTGTTTTACTGAATAGGGCTTTGGCTCTCGGTCATTCCTTTGTGGAAGGCTTTTTCTTTCTTTTTCTCTCAGGATCTGTGAGTGAGAGTGGGAAGATACACTAAAAACATGTGAAAAAGAAGAAAACAAGAAAGAAAGAAACCTCAGTCCATTTATATCCTTCCTAAACAGCTTAGCTTTATTGCCTTGTGCAGTCCTACCCTGTCTCTCTTTTCACTGGGCAAGAGTTTGCAAATGTTTTTTCCCTCTTGTAAGCCAACCTCCTTGCTGAGGGCAGCCAGGAGCCTCCTGCCAAGCTGCTCGCTGTGGGGCCACTTCTGGAAGGCTACGGGCACAGCTCACATCTGCCTGTAAAACCCTGTGTGGACACACAGGCTTGAATACTTGACAGTCTTGGAAATGGTTTCTTTCTACCCTCAGTGCTGTGATAAATCTGAGTGTCAGAGGACAGGAAAACAAGCATATTTAGAGAAAGTTAGAAAATCTTTATAAAGTCTGCTGGATCTGCTCACTTCACAGTATCTTGCTTGTTTGTGCAGAGGTGTCTCGGGCCTGCTGGCTGCTGATTGTCCTCAGAAGTTGTGGATGAGTGTTTTATGCACAGCAGCGCTCTGCACTAGGGAAAAAGGGACAAATCCTGTCCTCTGCAACCCCAGGGTAGGTGGTGCAGGCGTTTCTCAGGCCTGGTGCTGTGACTTCGTGTGGTCCCCATGCTGGTTGTGTCCTTTTTTTCTCCAAATAGCACCTTTCTATAAGGGGAAAAATTGGGAAAATATATTTTTCTCCTTTGTCCAAAAGTAGTGAGGTCCCTGTGGTGTCCTGGGGAGCTTTGGCTCTCCATATGCCACTCCTGCCTTCTGTGGTGTGACAGATGCAAAAGGCCCTTTCACGTTTACCATGGTGGCATGACAACAGCGTGTGTCCCTGATTACCAGCAACGTGTCACTTCCAAGGTTATGGAGTGCAAATGATTCTGTGGCCATAAAAAATTAATCTCAATGTTCTCTGGTTTGTCAATCTATACATAATGGATACACATTCAAATTTCAGTCAGGCCGGTGAAAATTAAGAATAATCCAGCTGAGTTTATAATTGCTCAATCTGGTGTAATGGCTAGCCAGCTATGGTGTCTGCCTCTCACTCTGTATGTATATATTTATTTCTGCATATATATAAAAATAGATGTCTGTATATATATAAATGTGTGTGTATCTATATATGTATGTATGAAAATGCTCTGTACTCCAAACCGGTTTTCTTCAAAGACAGAAAGATACCAAGAGGATCATAGTGGAAAGCAGTAACTATGGCAGAGGGGAGAAGAGGATTATTATAGAGAGTATGGAAGGAAGGGGGGAAATAAATAAGATTTTCATCTTTCTGCATCCCATTTTTGCGTGTGCCTGCTCTGTTTTATTTGGAGTATACTGCTGTGGCAGAAATAAAAGTGAAGTTCATTTACTCTGGGGTAATGAAATAAACCCGTGAAGACTTAAAGCAGTAAAATGTAAAACACGCTGGCAGCATTGACCTCCTCCTGCTTTGCCTTGACAAAAAAAGTAAATAAAAAAGGTAATGTTCCTGGAAGGCAAGTAGTGCTGTGACCTGTACTAATTAATCTGCCCATCAGATCCAATTAAGCACTTCCAAATCTGGCAAATCGCCACTCTTCTTGAGACACAAATGTAAATAAATATGAAGGTGGTAAATCACAGCCCTCCAGTGATGCCTCTGTCAGCAGCCACGAGCAAAGAGCAGCAGATATTGAGCCGCCAAACACTCTGTGCCTGATAATAAAAATGTTTTTGTGTGCAGGGACAGGGCAGAGCACATCACCATCTGCTCACGTCTCTCTGATGGTGGGCAGCTTGTGCACCTGCGGAAAGGCCGTCCCTCCTGGACACAGCCCCAGTCAAGCAACAGGTACAGAGCCCGAGGGCAGGGCAGTGTCTGCCGCCGGTGCAGGTTCTCCCATGTGTGTTAGTGTGGAGGTTTGAGACATGGTTCACATACAGAGGTTTGAGGTGTGATGCGCACACAGTGGTTGGTTGCTGCTTGTACTCCGTCTCTGCTGGGAGAGCAGATGAACTGCAAAGCCACCCGAAGGGGCTGTGCTTGCACCGAGAGGGGATTCGCAGGTGTTTTCCAGAGCTGCTTTGACAGCTGTGTGCTGTTTCCTCTGGAGAATGAGGGCAAACCCCTGCGAGGGCAGCTGTGGAACTCCTTCCTCATGCTTGTGGCAGCGGGCTGCTGCTTCCTGTGCTTGGGCAGCTGGCCTGGCCTGACCCAGCACCAACCCTGAGCTGGAGCTACGCTTTAGGATAAAATAGCCACAGTGGCACTGTTGTCACCACTCTGTTTATAACCTGCTCCCTGGTTTGAGAGTATCTGGTGTGGCAGAGACTTCCAAATAACATGTATGCGATGTGAAATGCTTTGATTTGATCCTTTGGTCTGAACCATAAAATTATTTCCCTGAATTGTTGGCCTTGCTGTACCATTAAACTTTTAAGAGTGTGAATACCTTTATGGGGAAGGACTGAAGTTATTCCGGGTAAGGCGGCATTATTTTCAGTTACCCACAGCGGACTGCAGTGGTTGATGTATCAGTCCTGCCTGCTCCACTTGTGTACATACAATAAAATGCAACTAAACATAGATGAAAGTGGGGTCTGACTGTTCAGGAGCTCTGACAGTGCCTGTAAAACAGTGGAGTCCTAAAAGCTTGTAAGTATTTTGAACTAGCTTTTCTTTGGATCACTTTGTTACAGCCAGTTAATTATAACAAGGGTCTTTAAACTGTGTAAAAAAGAAGGTTAATGAAACTGAAGGGGGACAGCAGTATTCAAAGGCCCTCTTTCTGAGTGCTCAGATTCCTGAAAGCCATAGCTTTCTGTGTTGAAGCTATAAGATGGCTATAAGTAACAGCAACCCCCATAGCCCCTGGTGCAGTTGATGCAGTAAAAGCTGGCTGGCTTGTGCATGGGCGGTGGGATTTCTCTTTTCACACAGACTTTGAAAGGAAAGGTGAGCTGGCGATGCTGAGGCGTGGTAGTCTCAGCCACAGAGAGGCTAGTATTGAAATCCAAGCTCTTTTTTAAGGCATTTAGGTCACAGTTTTCTGAGGCTTGAGTGAAACAGGTTGGGGGTGGTTTAAATAAAGATCTCGTATCTTCATGTACCTGAGAAACGGCCTGGTTTTTGGAGGTGCTGTACCCACACTTGAGGAATGATTGATTGATTTCTTTGCAGAAACCCTTTTCTTTGTGTAACTGCCTCTGAAGTTTAATCCTGGGTTGTAGGTGGTGCGAAAGCCTGTTTTGTGGAAAAGAAAAGGATTTTTTTTCTCCCTCTGTATTACACAATAGCACTGAAATTACTTTGAGAGAGAAAAGTGGTTTACAGTTTTCAAAGACTATCCCAGTATGCAGTGCATTGCTTTAGCCTGCTAGCCCCTTGGAGCGTTGTTGGTATGGAGGCAGGGAGTGCCCTGCATCTTGGGGGGATGCTCTGTGGTGTCAGTAGGACTCTGCATTTCCTTGTGCATGGCCAGGATTGCAGGTATTTGTTTCTCTGCCCTAGAATTCTGCTCTCCTGTAGGGAGGAATCTGATTGCTGGTCGCCCTGCTGCCCTCGCATGGTCCTTTTTGCAGTCAGCGTGCGCTTGTTATCATTCACTTTTGCATGTGTGTTCTGCATCCCCTGTCACCCGAATAGAGATTACATGACCTGCTATTCCTTCCATTGCTCCCTTTGAGCAAACAGATGAAGACTAAAATAGGGCAGTGTTGAAATAGGGAGAGCTAAGAAGCTTACAGCAAATGTGCCGAGTGAGTCTGCTGCAGTAATTTACCTGCACGTGTCTAGCTCAAAGCCAAAGCAGTCCTTTGCCCGCTTTAAGGGAGCAAGTGCAGACAGAGGCCACCGGAAAGAGGAGGGAGGGGCAATGTACTGCCAGGGAGTGAATGGTTACATTGTGAATGGTCTCTCCTTCAGAGGTGAGGCTAAACTGGGAAATGTGTTCCTAAGCCCTCATGCGTGGCGCCATGATCCATACCCTATGCAACTGGCAGCTGCAGGGTGAATGGAGTGCACAGTCTTAGATGATGCACACACCTGGCGGATACCAAATTCACCTGTGGAAACAAAGCAGTTGTGATCAGAGATATACAGTTCAGGTTTGGATGAAAGCTGGACAATGCATTTTCTCCTAGACATTGCTATCTCAGCTTCAGGCTGTTGGGTTTCCAGGGAGTCAGCCCTGCTGTACAGGTCAGAGCAAAACCAGCTATCACAGGGGCTTTCATTATCTGTGCCGTGGTAGTGGAAGGGCTGGCAGCTTGGCATGATGTGTGGTTCAGCTTCCATTAGTATAGTAGAGAACCCTAAGGCTTGAGAGCAGCACAACATGAAGGATTTTGCACAAGAGCTACAAGCTCTGTCTCTGGGTCTCCCTGCTCATCTAAGGCAGGTACAGCATGATGCAACCATTAAACAATATTAATTCAAGGGTTTGTGTTCCTAGGCTGAGTTTGAGCCATTGAAGTAGAAAAGTCCTCTATCCTTCAAACAGCCCTGTGCTTTGAAATGTTTCTGTTCTGCATTGTATTCTGTGTGGGAGGTGACTTGAAGTGCACTGCAGGCTCAGAACCAACGACCTGTGAACTTGTCCGTGCCATGGCAAGTCTTTGGTTTGCTGATTGTCTGTTTTCATGAATCATCGCAAAAGGATTCCTTGGCTAGCCCACCTCCTCCTCCCATAACTTCACAATCCTCTGAACAAATAATCTTTTCTTAAGTACAACCAAACAATGGTATCTTACACAATAGGGAGATGTTTGTTGATTCATTGATTCATGGGGAAAGCAAGCCTTGAATACATCATACATCCTCTTCATAAAATATGTGCTATGGAATGCAGTCTCTGGCAAAATATGTTATAGTCCATTAGCCTTGTAGGAATAATTAAAAAAAAAAAAAAAAAGAAAATCCACACCAATCTCAGCCAAAACACATAAAACTGACACCTCATGCTTCATAAATGAATTGAGCATAGTAGAGCAATTGTCCTTGGCTGTAGGTCCATGTTCTTATGTGACAGTACCTTCCATACAATTATTTCATCATAAAGGTGTTTACTAACATTATGCTCTTTGCAACAGTTTTTAATAACATTCTTTGTGGAACAGTTCCACTTAAGAGTCTTAAATTGCTAGCTTTTTTCAGACACACACATATTGGCAGTTGTGGTTATGAATGTATTTTACTGTTTCTTTGTGTTTGATATGTTGTGGATTAGTAGGTTATGTGAGACTCAAAAGAGAATAAGTATGGGTTTTTTTCCTCTAGAGCTTGATAGTAAATGAAAATCTATTTTCATGAACATTTACCATGTTTTTGAAGTTGTTTTTCTATCAGTTAAAAATGAATCAGTTCCCTGTCTGTTCACCCTATTTGTTTTTATATGATATCAATATGTTTGAGAGTTTCCTGTATCTTCTCACAGTTCAATAAGTACTACTACAAAGACAGTTTAAATAGCATTTTTAATTAATGAAAGGAACCATTTCTTTTCCCCATGAAACCCACATTTTGGTGAAGTTCATCACCATCTTGTGTAAAAGTTTTGGGTTTCCCTTCCCCCTCCCCCAAAGTCTGTATTTAGTTAAAGGAAAACCAGCTATAGACATTGAGTTCCACAGACTTCAAGGATGCGGATGGGAAAGAGCTATTAGGAACAGAGAACTCTTAACCTCTTGCTCCCAAACCTGAAGTGTTCCATACATGCTAATGTACCTGGGAAAGGGGAGGACTGATGCTCTCCTACTGGGTTAGCTTCAGCCTGGTATCTGCAAGCTTTTGTGCAGCTGCCTAGATGAAAAGTGCTGCTTCCTCTCCTGCTCCTCCCTCTATCGAGGCTGCTTGTTCAGGCTGGCAAGAGGGCTAGCACTGCCATCTCCGTAAGTCACATCAGTCTATGTGTAGCACCATTGATTGCATTTACTCCTTCCTGAGCCTAGCTCTTCCAGAGAGACGGAGATCAATAGCTCAGATTCAGTGGGTACAAACTTGAAGCTCTTGTTGGCCCTTGAAAATGAATTTACTTTGTCTCAGGGCTAAGTCGTGCAGCAAGAGCTATTTGTGCATTTGCCCAAGTTGTCTTCCATGAAGTGCCCACCCTCCAGAGAGGGACCATCACAAACAGAGAATTTCGTATTCAAGTGAGCACACAACAGCATTTGTGTTTAATCTTGCTTGGAGTTGTCAGCTACCATTAAAGCAGAATTTCTATCTTTCCCTTTTCCACTTCTCCTTTTATAATGTCCTCAAAAATGCAAATAAACGTTATGGAAAAACTAGGAGAAAACTACTCAAACTTCGTGCCAGTGATATCAACGTTTAAAAGGTATTTAAAAACCAAATAAATATTACAAATGGGTACAAATATTATGTTGTAAAGACAAAAAAAAGAACCATACTAAAGATCAATAATTACAAAGTTTCAGCTTATTAAGTCATTTGCATAATGGTTGAAAAAGCAACAATTATCGAAGGCTTTTTTTCCCCTCTCTAAATGTGCATGTTTTTCTTGGTCTGAAATAACACCAACAAAAGCTTTAGGAACTCAAGAAATCAAGAGCAAGAGCTAAACTCTCTTCTTGTTTGCACCTGCCAAGCCACAGTGAAGTAGCAAGCTGGTATGGGTGTAAACCCAGAGAGAATGTCATCTTTGCATTTTCTTTCTGTAGAGCTCACACTTGCTGCTTGAGAGGCGGACTGATGTATCTTAAGGCTTAAAAGTCTGAATCTAGATTTCTAGGTTGAGATGCTCTGGAATGTCAGACAAGGTGAGCAATTTGCAGCTCTGATGAGAGCCCCAGAATATTTTGGAATTCAGAGAAGGATTCCAATAGCTAAATATTAATTTTGAGCCTAAAGTCCTCTTCTGCTTGTGTAGAACTTGCTCATAAGCCCTCGATATTTAGATGGCCAGTTCTGTTTTGTTGACCTCTTCTTCATACAATTAGAGGTCGTTTGCCACTTTTGGATCTGGTTGGTAGATCAGATTCTAGCTGCACTCCAGAATATATGATTAGTTGTCTCTGGCTTCTCAAAATCAAGTACTTCAAATTTTTAACAGGAAAAACCTTCTTCCTCCCTCCTTCACATGCACATGCAGTAAGAGTTCATGTGTGGATACAGGCATGGTCTGGTACCTTTCTTGGGTGGTTCATAATCACATCTGTGATGGATTTGAAGAATGAAGGGAGCAATACTAGATGTTTGAGTCTGGAGCTTGAAAGATTTGAAGATTTTAATGCAAAATGTCTTCTATTCCTTCTTCTCTGAATGTTACCTTTTCCAGAAATCCTAAAAGGAAGAGAATTGGTAGACTTCCCTACCTGCAAATTCCCCTCTTTGACTGAAGACGGTTTCTAATGTTAAGCCAATCCCCTAGGATGCTTGGCCTTGCAAATATGTAGCACTTGGCACTCTTGTGTAGCAGTTCCTGGAAAGCTTTTCAATATAACATTTCTGTTCCTAAAGCCAAGGTAAGAGAACACTTTTTATGATCAAGTCATGTAATTCCCAGGTGTCATTAATGCTGGGTGACAATAGAAATGGAAGCAGGGAAGTGGCTTTACAATTAAAGGAACAAATGTTGTTCCCTTAATTGAAGAAGTGTTGTTAAGGCTCAAATGCCATATTCCTATGTCCCAAACCAGGGCTGGTTCCCATGCAGAGAGGACTCTCCTTCTCCCAGAGAGATACCTATGCGATAAACAGGGACATATGAAGTGCTACTTGGTGTCATGTAAAGGCTGTCTGAGAGAGTTAATGGACTGGATTGAACTGCTTGGCATGTATTATTCACTGCAGTCTACATGGAGTTTTGGCACCACAGTACAGTGGCAGCTTTTACACAGCGAACAAGAGAAAAAGTGTGTCTGAATTTTTCCATGAGCATTCAAAAGCCTTTGTGTCTGAAACTCATACAGAGGTACTAAAAGAAGTTAGACTTTGATTAAACAGGTCACATCTGATGTATTATGCATAAATGAGCCTAAGAACTGCTAGTCTTCACAAATAAAGCGAATACTATGAGGTTATACGCTTTTCATTCTGAAAACCAGCAGTCACTTGGACTCAACAAAGAGTAATTAATACAGTTTCAAAAGATGCGCTATATAATTCCATGAATACTTAAGGCTAGGATGAAATAATACCCTATATTGGTCTTGAACCACAATGAATAATATGATTATTTTTACTTTACAAGAGGTCACAACAAATGTTTGAGATTTAAGCTGCCATAACTACAAATTTAGCAGAAAGTAGGCATTTAATGATAGATTTCATTGCTGTGGTTTAGGTTTTATTTTGAATGTTTGTTTTGTCTTAAAAACACTAATGCTAAAATGTTGTCTCAAATCTTTATTTTCAAATTACTTATTATATCACCATAAATTACAGGGTGCAGTAAAAGCCAGATTTAAAAGGAGGCATACTTTACTTTCTCATATTTCTAAAAATAGTGAGATGCTTATGAAACACGAATCATCATTAAAAAAGTTCTTTTTATACAACTGAAGTTGCTAGAGCTGAACTAGTGGCTTTCTTCCAAGCGGCACAATGGACTCCTCCAAATTTAGGCCTGTAATGGTAGAGGTTAACTTTAGGAAGTCCGAGTAAAACTGTAATCTATAATTCTACCACAATTACAATGTTTTCTCTCAAATGACAGTGAAGCCCCTGGGGTGAATGCTAGCAAATACCTTGTAAAGATGTTCTTATGGCTTTTATTGTTTTGATGCTTTTGCATTTTCAGCACATGTTATTAGTTTCGGCAAAAGACCTGGGTTGCAACCCAGGGCTGTTTAGAGGCTGTGGGTTGCAATCGGCTCTCAGCACTAAGCCAGACGCAAAGGGTGGAGCACGTAATTGATAGCGAAGAGATGCATATGCCACGTTGACAAGATGATGGGTAAACAAACCTTAAGGGACACTTGTGAAACTCAACATAGCCAAAAATGAATCTTTTCCATGATATTTTTAGAAGGCTTCAGCCTAAGGAAAACGTTCACCTGTGTGACCCGAGGAAAAGTCTAGAGAACTGGTTGCTATTTAGCCATCAAAAAAAAAACCATATGTGCATCTTTTTCAGATGCCCTCATCAGTTCTTTCCTTCCGGGCATATTTTTGGAAGACTCGCACATATCCCCCTGTGAATCACAGTATCCTGCTGGCTTGTCAGAGTGAGGAGGGACCAACACACGTCAACCCTGAACCTAAATCATATCTAGCAGGTGTGACGTGAGGAATGCCGGCAGCCAGTGTTCCTTTACTGGGCCACTGAAGGAACTCTGCCTTACTGCTGCAAGTGTTGGTGCTTGTTCCCTCAGCTCATGGTATAGTCTCTGTAAGGGGGAACCCAAAGGATGTGGCCATTATAATGTTACCTCTCCCTGGGAGTTAATGCTGGCAGGCACCTAGCTTTTTTTCTAACAGGATGACCCTGGAGAAGTAGGGATACGTAGGTAGCAATCTGGATAGGAAGCAGTGCAGCTGGGGGCTGTCAGAGCTATCAGGACTTGGCCTGGACAGTATAAAGGCTCAGAATCAGTGGTACTGCAAGCAGGTGTACTGTCAGTGGGGAGACAGTAACAGCCTGTCTGGGGAGAACTGCAGAGACGGACTGAACATGGGGCACCTTGCCAGTGCAGAGGAACAACTCCCAGTGAAATGGGGTGTCTGAGCAGGCATTTAATGGTGAATTCTTTCTAGCATACCCTAAATAAATGAAAACGTAGTGGAAATCTTTCTCAGCTAACTTCACCAAAGCTTTTGGCCTAACGTGCTGCAGGCGTTAGTGCAGCAAGTAGGTGGCCTGTGCTGCTGCCCATACTCTGTCAGGAAAGACAAAGAATCCGGGAGAAGCATCAATCTGTTTCTCTTCACAGGGCTGTCTCTTCCCCCCCTTTGTCAGTCAAAGGTGTCAATGTCTCTCCCCTCTATTCTCCCCCCTCCCCAAGTTGAGTAGTGTCAGTCATTCCTGTTTTTTTTCTTTTTATTAATGATTTTGCAAGGCTATGTCATTACTGTGCTATACATTTTTATACAGATGGCACGACTGTGCATTTTAATGGCAAATCTGTTTCTCACATAACGCCTGAACTGCAAAAAGACTTTGACAGACTGGTTCAAGGAAAACAAACTGGTTTTAAATGTAGCAAAAACTAAAACAATGCCTTTTGGCTCTCCTAATCATCTGAACTCAAAGGATGATTTTATTTGGAAGTCAGAAATCTTAAGGAGAAGAGTGGACCAAACTTGCGTGATGAAAGAAAACCAGATGGAAGAGATAAAGAGGTTCTATCATTTATGGGCTGTATGTTTTGTTCAGTGAGATGCAGAGGATTTATCCTTGATCCCCAAACTAATCGTGTTTGATCAGAACTGGATTTGGCCTGTAACTCTGGAGAGTTTTGGATCCTGCAGGGTTCTGAATTTCAGGAAGAACTGAGGTATTAGGTTTATAAATGCAAAAAGTAGAATGTAGGGGGAGGGGGGAGACACACAACCAGGAAATTAAAAATACCTATGTGATAAATACCAGCAAAAGCAAAGAGCAGAACACATATTTGTCCATTTTGCAGAAGCCTTTCTTCTTTGATCATCTTCTTTGCGTTTTATGTTCTTTTAAGCCTGCGTATGTGCAAACAGTTCTCAGTAAACCTATCACACCATTCTCTGAAATCACACATCAGTTTCTGTTTATGTCGCTACCCATTTATCTATTTAATATTTTTACCTTGCAGTTGATATATGGACACAATTCACAGTAACCCTGATCTTTCATTGGCTGCGTAGTTCAGTACTCAGATCAGAAATACTAGTCCTCTTTATTTGCTCTGCTCCCATGTATGCACTCATATCAATTGGGTGAGGTCAACAGACAATTGCTGGTATCTTAAAGCTCTTGCATGTCTGAATTTTCACATCCTTCGTGCCTTTATACACTAAATTCAAAGGACTTGACTGTTGTTGCTTTGGCATTTATATTCATAGGGAATAAAGCTTGGTGGCTGTAATGGAAAGGATGACCAGGAGAAGGGGGGGGGGGGGGGGGAGAATTAATTTGTGTTTGCACTGCAAACCCAGATATTCTCTGAGGGCCCCAAATAGCAGCAAATTCTGTCTGTTGTGTTGGGTGTGTTCTTGTCTATGCTGGCTGCAGCAAAGTGTAGAAATAGTAATGTTCAGAAATCTATAAATGTTTGCTTTAACAACATTTGAAGAGCTAGGGAAAATGAGTATGAGGTGGAAAGCATAGACAGACCTAGCTGCTGTTATTGACATCTCAGTCTTTTGAAGCAGTGTGAAGGTGTCACTGTAGGTAAGAGGGATCACTAGCTGCTAATGATGCTCTGAGGTGCTGGAAAAGCAATATAATGTACAGGTATTCTCCTCTTGCTCCAAATTTTCAGTAGAAATCAGCATTTTCTGCTTCTGCTCCAGATCTGCTGGAGACCCACCAGCGTTCACATTCAGCTCCCACAGTGTTTTCCTTTTTCATAGGCTGGCTGACTGGAAACATCTGTTTTTCCTAGGCCTACACCTCAATAACATTGCAAAAGTGAAGGTAGGGGAAAAGGACCTGTTGGAGTTCCTGCTCCTTCTTTCTTCCAGTGCTGAGCTAGTGTCACACTAGAATCACATGGTCTTTGACCACAGCTGTATTTTATATACCACTTCTTCAGCATGTGTTTAGGACTATAAACATAAATTATTGGAGAGTTGTTTCAAGAACAACAGTGTATATAATTAAAAAAGTATCATTTACAGCATTCTTTCATGACAAAGTGTTATGTCACTTCTGTTTCATCATAAATAAAAGGGGCGTTGGGTAAATTCTTGGCATGATGGGAAAGCTGCCAAACATGAATGTGGCTTGAATTTATTGGAGATCATGATTATTTTTATTCACCATGTTGCATACAAGGTATTACAGAAGGTATTACAGAAGGCATCCTTTTGTGTGGCACAAGTGACTTACTCTCTCCACCCTAAATATGTAGCAAGTGAAAACCATTGCACTGAGACATCACAATGGTAATTTTTTTAAGGTATTCCAAATTATTTTCCCTGAAGTACTTTTCCCATCATGAAGACTGTTTTGTGGTTCTAATGCCTGGTTTTTCTACTTTGTGTGCTCTAGCAGACTTCCAGGACTGTTCCAGGGAGGCTGAGAGGGGGCAGATGGCACAAGAGTACAGAGAGGTAGAAATGGATCAGAGAGGAAAAGATGGGCTCTGCATGCAGAAAGCTTCACTGGTAGTGTGAACTCAGAATATTTCAAGTACAGTTGATGTTTCTGTTATGACCCAGTGGAATGAGGCTGTGTTTCTGCCTTTTTTAAAGCTATCTAATTTTGGAAGTAGTTAGTAAGTAATAACATTTGATGTACGAAATCCAACAAGACATGGAGTTTTCAGGTTGCAATCAGTAAATAGCACATAAACCCAAGCCAGTAGATCCTGCACACTTACTTGATGCTGACCTGAACACCTGCAGTTGGGTATGATTATTATTGTTCCCTGTACCCAAACCTTAACTGTATGAAGATGATGGTTGGTATCTACCTGGGATGGTACAGAAACTAAGGAAATCCATGGAGGAGCATTTCAGTAACATCTAGATGAAAAATCACCCCAGTCATGTCTGCAGACCTTTTTGCAAGCAGGTTTTTGCTTGTGTGATGGCAGAAAGCAGCTTTCAAGAATGTGCCCCCAAGACCTTTTTCATACAAGTCCTCTGAAAACAGAAACTACTGTTGTGAGGAAGGCCAACATTTTCTTGTCTTTTGGTCATCCAGTCCATGAGAAGATAGAATGAGCAGTGATTTCATCTGAATTGGCAGCTAGAGAACTCAGACAACGTTGCAGGTAGGTGTAGACACAGGCAAGCTTTTCAAATCCATCTTTAACAATTTCTAGCAATAGCATTACAGGCTTGTAAGTTTAGCTATTATCTTGCTTTCTTTTGAACTTTTTGCTCCTTATTCCATAGCTCTTGTGATCTGTACTTGTCCAAATGCTCACCCACGTGAATTTGTACTTGATGTGAAAGGATGAGCACAGGCTAGCACTCTGAGCCGTGACAGCATGCTAATGATTGCCTTCTTGTCAGCAAGGAGGCATTGCATCTCTTAGTTAGATATATAGTATCTGCAGGGGTGGGGGTCAACTGGGTAACAGCCACTTAATTCTGTAGGGGGCTGAGAGAAAGTGGCAGCAAAGCTCTGATTTGTGGTGGGCGTTCAAACGGGACTGTTTGGTACTAAAATAGGTTAGTGTAGGAACTGGAAAACTTGCAAGGGCTCTTGCCTTTATGGATCAGGATAGTAAAAGGTTCCAGTCCATCACTGCTTTTGCCCAGGAGGGTAGTGGCATTAGTGGTGTTAGTTTATTGACTGTCTATTCACAGTTTCTCTAGCAGGTAATTACTCTGAAACATCCCTGAGTAGATAGTTTGTAATGATTGGATGATATTTTCTACACATTTTGTTGAGGCTGTGGCTTATTATTTGTTTCTCAGTGGAAGTGGATGTAGTTTGACTTACTGTGGGGTTGTCACAAGTCACCTGCTATTGGAAATAAAGGTAGGATTTCACTTCAATGATAAATTCCCCAGTGCAAATGCCTGTGAAAGTGCCCAGTCCAAATGGAATCACAACGGCTCTTGCCACAGCTCTCTCCTGAGAACTGTCGGTCTGTCTGGGCTCCTACCCTGGATGCAGCAGAGCTCCTTTCTTGCCCCAACACTGGATTTTTCCTATGTGGAAACCAGGCACAGGGCACTGGTGCCTGAGTCTTCCCCCGGGGTGGAGGTGAAATGTGGCTAAGAGCTCAGCTCCAGGCTGAATGTGGCCATCACTGCTCCCCAGAAATGTGGCAATTGGATCCTCCTCCTGAAGAGAAGCCCCTGGAGGAGACCCACATGTTGGCCATGGAATTCATTCCCTGAGTAATACTTGTGGGTTATCCTAGTTCCTGTTACAAACAGCAACAAAGCTGTTGTTCACGAGATAAGTTGTGTTTCCCCTTTTTATTAACAGTGCATTAGGAGAACTAATTAGCGGCACCTCGGAGATTTCCCTTCTGGGAATCCAGGCTATAAATATCTTCACTGCTCAGCAAGGAGCTCTGCAGAGTGGGACGGTAGGGGGATGCTACAGCTGGTTAAACAATGCAGCCTCTATGTGGGTGTCTCTGTTAGATTAAGAGAAGCTATAAAGCCACTTCACTGAAAAGTGGTTGTAATTTTTCATCAAAACACTTTTAATTTAAAAAATGGCTTTGATTTTCTGGAAAAAATTATATGGTGAGCTTCTGCCTTGGTTTTATTTTTCCATTTTCCTTCTGTTAGGAAACCAAAATAATTTCATTTTATCAGCTGAAAAAACAGAGGGTAAGAAGGGAATAGTGATCTTTGCACTGTTGGGCTCAGAAATTGACCCCTCTCTTTCCATTTGTTTAGTAAAGACGCAAATAGGAGGTTACAAACAAAGCCTTGGGAGGAATGTGGGGGGGGGGGGGTTTAAGGAGTTTCAGTGGCTGTCTTCAAACCTTTTGTATGAGGCTGATGGGAAGCATAGACCTTTCCCAAAGAGGATTTGAGTGGGAGCCTGGTTTAGGGACTTAGCGTTTCCATCCAATGATCCCAGCCTTCCCTGTTGCCTGAAGGTGGAGCCTGGGCAGACTGGGTGCCTAATTTTAATTTTGGCAGCACAAACATTGCCAAATGTTCATTTTGTTCATTTTGTGTGCATGTATATAACTGTGAGTAAAACCTGAGGAATTTTTAACTGACTTCATGCCTTTGTTGTGTTGATAGAAACATGGCTAGAAGTAAGTTTTGAAGCTGACTGTTAATAAATGTTAAAACAAGACAGATTCATAGAATGCTGTGATAAAGGTCCTGAAGAGGTGGTGCTCAGTAGTCCAAGCAGTTTAGCTTGGTCTGCATGTGCTTGAGTGGGATTGTCAGGAGCAAATGGCATCATTAGTGCTGAGAGAGGGATGGCACAGTGATTTCTGCAGAAGAGGGCATTGCAGAAGCCAGTAATGAGGCTCTGGCTTTGGTGGGAGATGACAAGAAAAAGGGCTTCTGACAGGGAGAGGGGTGAAAGAGAAGGCCACTGTTTAAAATGATGGAAAACCTTCCACTGAGTTTCCTGAAGCCTCTGCTTAATCACTGTCACATATGAAAGCACTGGAGAGGGAAAGTGGTCTCGTCACTGAGGAGGTATTTGGCTGCTCGTGCAGTCTATATTCAGGTAAGACACTTCCATGATCAGCACAGCTCCTCTTAGCCAGCAAAAAGCTCCACTTTGTTACTGTGTCTGACATGGCTTCTTAGCAGAAACGTACCTTGATGGGAAACTGAGGATTTCAGGTGACTTGAAACCGAAAGCTGCTCAGCAACAGAAATGCAAAATGTTTTGGGGAAAGGCTTAGGCTGTGCTGAAGTTCCCAGATTAGCAGTCTGGTTTTTAGCATATCCAGAGTTTTGTATCTCTGCAACTAATGGAAAATGTACCAGCTGTTTATTGAAGAATATTTCAGAATAATTAGTAGAGTTCAAGAGACTTTCTTCCGTTGTTGTTTGCAGAAGTATGAACTCCTTGGGTCAGGAGAACTACAGAATCCAGAGAGAATAAACTGCATTAACATTTTAGCAGTTGTGTGACCCTCGTGCATGCATGTTTGCTATTATTTCTAGGAGCTCCCTGGATGATAAGCATGGTATAAAAAATTTAACCACAAAGAAAAAAAAATGTTTAAAGGTCTGTTATGGGTCTGACTAATCCCAGAAAAGCAAGGAAGTTCAGGATTCAGCTGACTCCATCTGTAGTGCTGGTTGTGCTGGTTTTCATTAGTGAAATCAGAGTGTTGGATGATGCAATTCACCACTGGCTCTGTATCGCCCAGAACCAGAACCTTTTTGCTGGCAGTTTTTAAAATCCTAGAAATGTAGGGCAAGAAAGGACCTTGAGAGATCTTCTCATCCTTTGGAAGGACATGGAATCAAATGTGTCACTGGCATGTGGTTGTCAAGGCTTTTACAAAACTTCTAGAGAAGTACCGCCTGTAGTTCCCCCCACTTCAGTATTTCTTAATCTGTGGCCAGACACCCAATCTCTGAATCATATTTAGACATGAGGCGGTCCATTATTCTCACTTGCTCTTTTGGTTCCTGGACCTTCAGACTGGTTTTGGGCACTGTCTCATGCTCTGCACACTGTTTCATGCACTGCACTGTCTCATGCACTGTCTCATGAGGAGTAAGGCTCACCCAGGTCCCAGAGCGAAGAGGCAGAATGCAGTGGTGGCCTGACCAAGCAAAGTCTGGAGATGCTGTCAACTGGATCAGGCCAGCTGAAGTACTGTTTCTAGACTGGATTTCAGGCACAGTGCAAAGTTTAATGTGTGACCTATTCATTTAGATCCTGGTGCTCTGAAAGTGCTGTCCAGCTCCCTCCTCTTCTTTTTTCTGTCAGTCGGTGCTGCTGACTCCAGGCTGCAGAACAGGGATTGGCTTTGCTCTGTGCAAGCCCCTTCTGGGAGGGGGACACCAAGGACAGTCAGATGACAGCGGGTTTGGTTCCCACAAAATGAATTACTTTTCCTCTGCCTTCTTCCACCTCCCTCCTCTTGCTAAATGCAACCTGAAACAAGCATAGAAAACAACTGTATCTTTTCATGGTACCTCAGAGCAAATATGAAAACGTTTCTTAGTGGAGAAAATGGAGCAGTTGCTGGGGAGCTGAACAAATAGTTGAGCATTGACAGTACGTTCAGCTGACCGCTACATGCATTTGAACAAAAAAAGTTGGCTGAATTGGCCAAAGCTGTGCTCATTCCCCTTTCTGAATTTGCTTCCCACAGCAGTTCTAGTGGACCAAGAATTATTCAGAGATGTTTCCAAGAATAATGAATAAAACCAAATTGTAAGCTGCTTGCAGGCATAGTCAGAAGGAGATCTAATTTTCCAGATTACTCAATGTGAATTATTAATTCTGCTTGCCTAATGTGGAGCAGTCTCCTGGTGTTTGAGGAAAGACAGGCTGCTTTATCAGTTCTGCTGAGGAATCAGCTTCTATCTCCCTGTATTTTTCATATCACATTACGTTTAACTTTTTCTGCCTTCCTGAATCAAACCTGGCACCAAGGGATGGAGTAGAAGTGCTCTGGCTTGAGCAGCTCTGTGGGACATGAGCTGTTTGATAACTTGGCTGTTCCTGAGGCCCTTCAATCCTCAGATGCACATGAACGCGTCCCTCATAGAGCAATGGGAGTTGTGAGCCTGCATCAAAAAAACTCCCAACAAAAATCCCTCATAGCTACAATAAAACCAGGACAACAAAACATATCCCCTACCCCATGTTCCTTTGCTCTCATTGTTGCCTTTTTGATGTGTTCATATCTTCAGCAAACTATGCCAGAGGCTTGCTGCTCTGCCGCTTGTGAGTTGTTAGGTTTCTGTGGGTAGCACACAGGTGGCTGCTCTAACTGATGGGCCGGGAAGGGACTGGGGCTTAGCTTGTCTGGAAGGAAAGCCTGTTATAATTTCAGGGTCAAATCCTACATGCTCTATAATTGTGGAGTTATTTCAGAGGCTTACTTGAGTTGCTTGGGATTTACTCTGGATTTACACCAGGATGAATTTCATCTGACAGATAAAATAGACCTCAGAGCATCTGTGCCAAAATTGAACACAATGTAAACACTTCTGTCCCTTGAGAATGCACATCCCGAGCGATGAAGGAAAAAATTGAGGGGCTTTGCATTCTGGCAGGTAAATCCTAAGAGCTAGTAAGCCGAAGGAGATGAGGAAAAACTAACAGCTGATTGAACCAAGCCGCTGCAAGTAGCCTGGCCCATGTAAAATTATCTTTAAAAAAGGGTTAGAAACCCCAGACCTCACTTCCCCTGTGGAGCCAGGAGGCAGTATGTTGTGGTAGTGCCCGTGTGCTGTAGGAGCAGTCAAGACAAGCAGGGTGCTGTCAGCTGGAAGCTGAGCTGCAATGCAGACGGTCCAGCTGCCAGGCCTCAGGAGCTCAGTGTGTTTTCCTATCTACTCTTACCTAGTTTGTGGCAGGGATGAGAAATGCCACAAGAATTCAGGTCTTAACAACCGACCCTTACTCATTATACTTGTTATACAGAAAGCGTCTCCTTTGTGTAGTACAAATACGGTGCGATGTAGTCTAGCTGAAAGCAGCCTTGTTTCTGCTCACCCTGGTTTTCCCATGTACTACAGTAAAGCTGTGGTATATAGGGGGGAGGGTGTGTTTTTTGTCACAACTACAGGCGATACAATGGGGCTGCCTGTGTCAGAGCTTCCAGGTCAGAACTCAGTGACTGAGTTATCACAATAATTTGTTTTTAATAAATAAATAATAGAATAGAATAGCATATTAAAAAAAGATATTTTATCTCAAAAAGCTTCTTACTCATTTTTCTCTGGCCCTATCCTGCTTTTTTTTTTTTTTTCCTGGCTATTTGACATATAAGACGCAGTTGCTTAATGATGCAAACTTTACATCTCCTAAAACATTCTTTGTGAATTGTACTCAAAATTTCAGTAAGTGCTTGTTTTAGATAGGAACCTTACATTTTGGAGTATGCAGCATTCCTCTTCTGCATAATACACAGACCCTTGCACTGCACTGTATTTTAGTCACAGTTTTTTGATACCTTTTATCAAAAGAGCCATTAATGAGACATTCCAATTCTCTTTCCATGGGCACATAATACACTCTATGTCTTTAATTAGCACCTTCATTTCTCTCCCCCTTCCCCCTCTCCCAGGAAAAAGCCAAACCTTCTTCACTACCAAAATGGCCTGTCAAAACCTGACAACTGAAGTTCTGCCTTGTCAATATAAAATTGTCTGTATCACTGTGCAAGCTGAATATTTGGGACTGGTGCAAAATAACGCACCAGCTGCATTGTCTGCTTTCCTACTTTATTCCATTTCTGCTTAATTTTGTCAGGGCTACTGAAGGATTTCTGGACTCCCCATAGCATTTGCTATAGAAAACAGATCATGTTTCCTCAGGGGCTGTGCAGAGAATTGCTCTAAGAGGGTATTTGTGGATACATATGGAAATTGTACATGTGTATCTATTTCTATATGCTTTCCTGTGTGTATTAGTGTATTCAGAAGCGCTGAGAACTCTTCTGTCAAAGGGTACGTGAATTCAAGCATTGTTTTCCTCTCAGAAGTGGGATTTTACTGGGAATGCTGGCAGGCCCCTCACAACAGAAGGACGGGTGGGTGCTGCTACTGTATATATCTGTTGTCACATTGGATTTTGTGCAATAAAAATAAAACCCTTGGTCAGAAGTGTCATAAAAGTTTGATTGACTTTCCTCTTTAATTGCTTATCATCCTTGAAGAGACTTTTTGGCATTTAGAAACCAGTGAATCTGTTTCCCATTTCTTTAGGCTTTATAAATACACCCTGTTTATATTAAAATGATAGACAAATATACATAAAGCTGGAAAACATGACCACAAACTCTTTTCCTCTCTCTATGCATTTGAAAGAAAAAAACCCGAAAGACACTTTTATTGTTGCTAAACTTTTGCCCTTGGCTGGTAAAGCCTTCTTTATGTTTTAACAGATCCAGACATCCTTTTCATGTGGTCCTTGGATGTTCTACATTTTATATCTCTTGTGGCTTTATAAAAAGGGAAGAATGAGTTTGCTGCACAAACATATCTGATGGTAATTTTTTTGTTGTTTTTTTTGCGAGTCAGAAGTATTGTGATGTTTTCATTTTTAAAAGAAACGTGTTTCCCCCGATCTAGGAAGCAGTGTCCAAGGTTTCAGGAAGCCAACGGAAACTGAGTAGACAGAATATTTTGGAGATTGATGTTGCGGATGGCCAGGTGAGTGCAGAAACCTTCCTTTGCTTCTCCTGTCATCTCCCACCATCAGAGATGTGGCCTGTGCTGCCCACAGCCTGGGTCAGGGGAAGTTGAGAGTTTGCTGGTGCCTTTAGCATAGGACAACACCTAGGAGCTGTTGCCACAAAGGTTCAGCTCCTTTCACAAGGGTTTTTACCCTCTTGTGCCATGCTTCTTGCTATAGAGCAGCATCTTCCCCCAGATGTGCTTGGGTCCTGTAGAAACTGAATTCTAGGCTCTGCTCTAAAGGCAGACGGGGAACAGAGCCTTGTCTGCACTGTACCCTTGGTTCCAAGGAGCAGGTAAATGAGTTTGCTTTCATTTGTGCCATCCATATGTTTGGAGTGGGATCCAAAAAAGGGAAAGAAAATGAAAATGAGGGACTGATGGGGTGGTCTGTTGGGCACATAGCTCTGGTGGGGCCTTTCACCACTGAGGGGGAAAGAAGAAGAGGGGGCCATGAGGAAAATGAGAAGTTGGGGTCTGGATGAGGGGCCACCAACCCCACTGCACTACTGTAGAAAGCAGAGGCCCTTGCAGCACAGAGGCTCTCAGTCCTTGTGCAAGGAAATGCTCTCAACAGATTTCAAAGTGCCCAAGTGTGACAGCTCTGTTGGGAAGTTTTGTACCAGAAAATAAACTTTTGTTTAATAATGCCAGTCTTCTACTCAGAGGAACAGAGCCCCCAGATGATTCACTGGCTAAATACATCAACTCCCAAATATTTCTAGAGTAATAAAACCCAAGTTAAAGAGAGAGAAAGTGCAGCTCAGCCACGAAAAGATGTGGTAGTTGCAAAAATAACCATATTAGAAAAAGGTTAACGGACAATGTTTTCAGATGTTTGCCAACTGTTTCCTTCTCATATTAAGCATGATTCAGTGCAGCTCTGTGTCAGCATGGGAATGTGGCCATTGTGGGGTTGGAGACAGGGCTGGAAAGGCTGGGGCAGAGAAGCAAACTCTCTGACTTTCTTTTTGAGGTACTGCATGCTTGTGTTACAGCTTCCAGGGCCTGAGAAATTCACCCCTCAGAATGAAATGCTTAAATGCTGGCAGAAGGTGCCTTCTGTTAGCGAATTTAAAAAATTAAGCTTATTTAAACAGGCAGAGTAGCAAACCACATACCCCAGAGGGCTAATTTTGATCTTTCTTCTCCGCTCAGGGCTCCTATGTGTGTTTTGCTAGCCTTGTGGTCCGCCTGCAGTAGTTCTCATGGAGTGTTAACTACACTGTTTGTCTAGTTAACTCTTCTTACGCAGCTTTATAAAACATCATGTCTCTACGCAGCCGTACTGCTTTTACAGACGTGAAGGAACTTGTTCTGGGTCAGGACTTCCTGCTGTGCCTGACAAGCACTGAAGTTCACAAGTTTGGTGATACACAAAGCACAAGGTTAAGTTTCTGTAGCAGAAGGATCACATCTTGGTGCTTGTGGCTGAGGTTAAATCTTCACCTGCAACCCTGCTCACATAGCAACACCACTGCTGCTTCAGCAACTCACCTTACTGTCCTGGCTCTGTTTGCAGAAAGGTTCAATCGTCCAGATTGAATCAGTGACTTTCTTGCAGTGTTGCCCTGAGATTGCCATTTAATTCTCAGTTTAAATGGATGTAGCATCTTTCATTACCCAAATGACTACAGAAAACCTCAAATCCAAGCTGCAATACCACTCTGCAATCCAAGATGAGTGCTCTGAAAAACAAAGGCTGGTATTTCTTGCCAGTTACCAAAATCAGCAGCTGGCTGGCACCAAGCTACCTTGGGTACCTCAGAACACTGCAGAAACAGGAAAATACATTTGGAGAACAGGAATGCTTTGACTGTAGTCTTCAACAATAAGGTACTCAGGTTGTACTTCGCTTGCAGGATTTAAAAAGTTTATAGAAGTATTAAGGGACATGAGAGATACACTAGACCAGAAGCAAATGCCCTCTCTGGGACGTTTCTGCTGAAATTTTTCCTAAAGGATTAATGTGGAAAGGGTTTGCTGTTACAGGCTGATCCCAAGCTTTCTCCATTCAAAGATATTTCCTCATCTGCTTGCTTGACCAAAACCACACTGTTCTGCTACTCGAAGCCTGCCTAGATACCAGGGATTCCCTGGTGTAGGAATTTCATCCTGGGAAAGGCCTCACATTGCTTTTATACAAAGCTGCTTGGGTGCTGCTTTTGACCACCCAGCTGCACTGGCTACCAAGGGCTGTACTGCTAACTACCAGGCCCTGCTGATGTAGCTCTGGCTCCTGCTGTTTAGAAGATAAGGGGCCTCAGGGTGTCCCTGTGTGCCAATAAAGGATCTGGCATGCAGCACCTGGAAAAAAGCCACGCAAGTCCTGTGTACATCTTATGTGTGAAGCTGGGTGGATAAGCAGAAGATTGAGTTTGTGGCTCTTCACTGTTCTGCACTGCTATTTTTTAACCTGTGGACAGCATAAAGGTGGTCGAAAGACTTAAGATGAAATAAATGTCAGAGCATGTCTTTCTTCAGCCAAGGGAATCTTGCATGTGGCAGAAGTATTGTAGGAGGAACCCACTTCTTCCTCTGTTCCCTTTTCCATTGAGAGGGGAAGTTCAGATGTAGTTCATTGATCTGGCAACCTCACAAGGATTTTGATCCTGAACTTGCACTGGAGATCTGCTATCTGTTGTTGTGATATCAAAGGTTAGGGTGTTGGTTTTTATTTTGTTGTGCAGTTTGCGTAGGCTGTGGTGAGCCCTTTTGTGTCCTGCAGTGAACTACTAGGAGCAGCCATGGTCTTTTTGACCACAAGACTTGATTACTATAATTCTTTCTTCATGGGGTGTTCAGCGCACCTCCCCAACTTGCAGTACGTTTGGACTGTAAGTAACCTAGTTGTTTACTAAGGAGGGCAGGAGTAGCCATCATTTTTAAACTATACTTTGTGGCTTTACTTGCCTTTGCCTCTGGCATGTTCTCCGTTGACTTTGCTGATCGCTTGTTCAAGCTCTAAAAGTTGCTAAACCCAATGATAAAAGATTAATGGTAGGAAAGAATTTGAATTCATTTGTCATCGTGGAAGAAACTATGAAAATCAGTGATGTTGGAAAGGAAATACTTTAGGTAGATTCTGACAGTTCTCAGCCCGGTTACTGTCTCATGAATAACACAATGATGCATGTTCCAAGTTGGTGCTGGCAGAGCAGCACAGATGATCTGGGGAATATTAACCAAGGGGACACCAAGTGGGTTTTGTCACTAAATAGATATTACAAGGATATGGTTCAAGTCAATTACTTCACCAGGTAGAACGATTTACAGTGAAACTTTGTTAGGGTTTTTTGGGTAGCTTTGTTCAACTGTGTATAAGTACTTTTGGTTACTCTTCCTTTCTGTGCTGGAGCCATGAAAAGCACTGCTGTGGCCTAGCCTCAAACTTGGTTTTCACTCTATCCAGGCTATATCTTGTTCTAATCAGATCTTTGTGAAGGCTTTTTTTTTTTTTTCCCCAGTCAATTGGTGTTTAATAGTGGAATTTTTTAGAAAGATGAGAAAATCCTGAGCAAGGTATATTTTGAAATCTGTCTTTGTAAAATGGCCTAGTCAAGAAGAGCCTATCTGATTTGTTCTTTAAATCCAAGGCATTAAATGGAGACTCTCAAAAACATTTAGCACTGGGGTAACACAGCGCTCATTGACATTCGTTAGTGCTGAGTCTGACTGGTAACAGATCATGTTTTATATCCTAGGAAATTTGCTGTTAAAATTAGACATAAATAGAGGTGGGGTATAATTAGTTATTTCTTCCAGATGGACTAGACTGTGCTACTCTGCCAGATGATCCCAAGCAGTGCTGTGTACAGCTGCTCTCCCCCTTCCAATCCAAGCCATCCTCTCAGAGGAGCTCCCCTGGGCAGCCGTCTCTGGTTTGCCCTGGTCCTAGCCCTGGGACCTAGAAAGGGTCTTCGCATTCCACCATTGCCTGCACAATCCCACATGTACAATGATTAGATTTTCTTTGTTAGCCCCAAGCAAATTCTGTAAACCTCACTGTAAGTCTGGAAGCACGCACGCTCTCTTTCCTGCTATACTTTTACTCCCAGTAGAATCTCTTCCAGAACTTTAAATGCTATCAATTAACTAATTTTTATTTCTGGGGAATCACATGACTCAGGGTAGCATGTTTAAGAGAAATGGATGGTACAGTGAAACCATAGATGAAGTTGTGAGCATTTCCAGCTCTGTTTCTGGTCTTTCTGCTCTTGGAGATGTACTACTGATGGGGCTGCGCTTAGATAAGGAGAGGGGAGAGGCTGTGTACCCTATGTGCCTAGTTCATAGGTACACAGATGCGTTGTCTAGCTAAGGTCTGCATCAGCCTGGTGGAAAGCTCAGATGAATTTGTCATGAAAAAATATGCCTGTTTTTGTTTGGTCTTTGGAACCTTTGAAACACTGAATCTGTGCTGGCTGCCACGGATGCTGCTGTAACTCCCATTCTCCTCCTTGTGTCTGCTCTTTGACTCCCACTGATCTTTCATTGTATTCCTTCTCTGTAAAAGCAACAGAAGGCATTGGCAGGACCCTGTTCACAAGCATCAAATAGAATTAATTTTACCTGTGTCTTCAAATAGCTGTATTTAGCACCTTGATTTCACTGTGAGTGCTTTTATTTTTATAGCTATTTTAGAAAACATTTTTCCTATTGTAAATATAATTATTATACATGTGAAAATAAAACCTCAGCAAACAAAGCTTCATCTATGCCTTTCTGAAGTCCCAGTTTTTATTAGCAACGCTAGCATACCACTAGCGTGTTTTTAAAGTGTTTATTTAATCCAGCTATTCAGTAGTCTCCAGAGCCTAGGCTTCTGCTTTAGTGCTGAATCAATGCTTGGTCAAGCCTTAAACTTTATGGGTTTTGGCACAGTGTTGAAACAGAAGCTTTGATGCTTGAGACTGCTGCCTGCACAGAGCAAATATAAATTTTGATCAGTACAGTAAGTGCTCACCATGTAAAATGTCAGTAGCTGGCCCCTAACAACCCCCTCGCCCCACATCTGTGGGGCTGGGTGGTGCACTGGGGCTGCAAGCACAGGGCTGTTAACGGCTTCAGCGTGTTCCTGGGTGCTGCCTCAACCCCAGCCTACGTCGCCTCTGTCGAAATAGCATTGTTGTCTGGTGGCAGTTCAGGATGAAATTACTATTTCTCATTCCTACTGGGTAGTTATTCTTGGTCTTGCAGAGGCTGAGGGTTGGTGGAGATGCCCCCTTCTCCAGAAGCTCTGGGTCAAGGTCAGGTCTAAGGAACTTTGTGAGCCAAGGCTGTAACTCCTAATGCTACCGTTGAGGTGTGCTTCGAGTCCATTGCAGTACAAGACAGGCTTGGTTTTCTACAATCTGCGCTAATTCTGGTGGCTTTCCTGTAACGTGTACCTGGATCTCATTTCAATAATATATGTAGGTAAGTCTCCGATGCAAAGGAAAGCCAATTTCATCCTTTCAGAGCTCTGTGGCTAAGATGTATTTTTCACTTGGCAATCCTGGTGTATTCTTCAAGGTAACGAACAGTGGACAAAAGCTTAATTACAAAGACCACATTTCACCCACTCACCTTCAGCTCCCCAGCATGACTCTTTGGGAGACAGCCTGCGAATGCCAGCTGTCCTGCCCCTGCCCTCAGCCAGCATGACTGTATGTAACAACAGCACCCTGTGCCAAGCAGAGCCAGGCTGTGGACACCCACCCTCCAATGCACGCAGGGGATGTGCTATCATCCCTCCCCACAACCTCAGCTCTCACACTGTGGCAGATGAGGAAGCACAGTGCAATGCAGTATCCCACAGTGGGGGATCCCCACTGCCTAGCACACAATGGTGGCTCTAATGTGCAGGTTCCTCCTTGTTCTTTTGGCTTGTATCTTCTACTGGAGATGCGATTACAACCTGTGCTGTAAGTCCTGCAGTGCCAATGCAGGTTAACAGCGTATGATGGAGCAATATTGTTTCAGTACTCTACTCTGTGACTAGAGGAATTCTGTTAATTTCTTCCCTTGTGTGTTTGTATGTGGATATGCGAAGTGTATGGTGGGATTTGGTGTAGAGATTTCACTGATGTACAAGCACATTTTATCTCCTCCATATGAGAGTTTTGTCTCTCTCTGATACTTCTCATTAAACATTTTTGTACAATTTGGAGCATGGAAGGGACCTGCCTGGGTCGCTTGAGCACCCCTGGCTCAAGGCCTGCTTCTTCACTTCCTCCTGGTGCTTCCTGCTGTGGCTTCTGCTATGGCAGAGCCTGTGTCGGGGGAAGCTGGCACTGCTTCCTGAGTATCACTGCATGCCAAGGGTCACACTAATGTAAGTCTGTGGCATCACACAGGGGGGTTTGGCACAGAGTCAGAGACTGTGTTGCTTTGTGCTTTGGCCAGTCGTTTCCACAAGGGGCCAAAAAGGATGTCCATTTGGAGTGTGGAGGTGGCCCCTGCTAGCTCACGACGACTGAATGCTGCTGTGGAGAGCAAACACTTTCTTTGTGGTGGTGTTTGATAGACAATCGCACAGCCAGCTACTGAGAACTTCATTAGCATGCTTGACAGAGGCTGCAAAGTCTCAAAATTGACCACACAGGGAAAGGACCCTGTGCAATTTCACTGGAGTGGAGTGCCGGCTTCCTCGGCACATCCCACATAGCAGATCTGGGGCTGGGAGAGAGGGTGCATCCAGGATGGAGAATTGCCGGAGGAGCTTATCCTAATGTTGCAAATTACGTTGTGGTCTTCTCCTGATACATTTCCAAGACTGCATTTAAGAGAGGGAAAACAAAAAAATGGAATATGAGTTCTGGGAGCAGCGTTAGGCTCCAGATATGCTTTAAGGAAAACAGAAAGGTTTTCTAACTTCATTTAACACCACCAAGAATTTATGGGCTGTCTGTGAGCTGTTAATGGGAAACTGGGGGAAAAGAGGGGCTCCTTTCCCCCTCCTGCAGTAAAGGAGTCTCAGGAGAGTCTGTTGCCTTTCCTCAGCTGCACTGGCTCTCTGCACAGAGACACTGATAGATTTGGTGCTCTCCTCCCACCACTCCCTGCTGTTTCTGTGTCAGGAGTGCTGAAGTGTGGGGAATCACCTCAATGGCAGCACAAGCAAGCCCTGAACTTAGTGGACACCATTCGGCACAACTATGACACCAGTGAGTAGCAATATCTGGAATGTTCCTATTATTTGTTCCATGAAGCTATCGTCTGCTCTTCCTCAGAGTGGAAGAAGCTGGACAGCTGAGTAATCTGCTACAGCAGCATGTCACAGCTGGATGCAGGAAAGCTCGGGCAATGCCTGAACCCCTTGGCTGTCACCAGGGGCTCTTGCTCGCTGACAAGTGGTGTGCCTTTCCCCCGGGAGTGCTGGCTGTTGTGAGTGGTGACAAGGTTCAGTTTCAGAGCATGGCTGCTGCAGTGTAGGGAACAGATCAACACACCCCAGCTGAGGTGGCCAAACCATGTCATATGTGGATTCTGGGAAGCTGGCTGTGGAGGAGTTCAGCTTTCATGTGGGTGAGAGGCTGGGTAGGGCAGGGGCCGCAGCTGAGCTCTCTTTTCCCTTCACCTTTGCAGATCCCCAGGGTTTGATGTGATCTCTCCACCTCCCGCCGCAGGAGGAGGGGACAGATCATAGCACCCAACACTTCCCAATACTTGTCATTCAGATTTACAACAAAAAAAGAGAGGTAATTGTCATCTTGGTGACAACTTGCATCTGACCTGCTTTTGGTGGAGATAACCCTTTGCTTTTATCATGCGTTGTGTCGTCTAAATTAGGAAACTTTAATAATGTATGCAATTTATCATAAGACTTACGTGATAATGGCGGAAACTGACATAAAATGAAGTATTTATAATGCTGGATTAGTCTTATGAAACAGTGGTGTACCTTCATAAAGAGTCCAAAGAGCAATTATTATGTGTGTTTGACTGGCACTGTAAAGTCGTTAGTTCAATCATCATTGACCAATTAGTGCTTTATTGTATTTTCTTTTTATTTTTATGGTCAGAGAATGGCATTTTTCCCACAATCAGTCCTTGAGCACAAAGACAATAACAATTAAAAGAAATATTTTAAATCTGGATTTTATCTGCACAGAAGGACCTGTCCATCATTATAAAGATCAGTTCTGCATGCAGCTGTATTTCAACCCAATCGACCCAAAATATCCAGTTTTCCAGCAGAAAATCAGAAGTTTTAATTTTAAACATTCTTCAAAAAACTGAGTACTTTGTGTTTCACAAACTTGCTCAAAATATGAGAGTTCCTTATGACCTTACATTTGTTTAAACGCTGCATGTTTATGAAGACGTGTGCGTGATAAGGTTACATATGACACTGATTAGAGTCCAGATAAGAATGATTATTGTGGTCATCAGGGACAGACTTGGGCAGTATCCAGTATTATCAGCCAAAAGAAACAGAGAAATGTAATACTGTGTGAAAATGCTTATTTATCCTGACAGGGAACTGACCCGCAAATAGGGTTTTGGGCTGCAATTAAGCAGAAGCTATTACTTACAGTAGCTTCATCATTGTCCCTGTCCTAAGCCTTGGCTGCCTGATCCAAAACTCAGGAGTGCAGGAGCAAACCTGCCTGTGGTTTGGGGTGAGGTGACATGGTGACAGGCTGGGAGATGACCTTGACTTCAGCACGGTTGCATCAGTGCACACCACCAAAGGTGTGGTTTTGGATCGTGTTCAGAGCCCGGTGTACTGTGTGAAAATGAGCTTTTGACACTTAACACAGCGTGTGTCCCCTTAATTGTGCCTGTGTGCTGCACTGCCACCAGGCTGACCCCTGGCTGAGGTTCAGGGAGCAGCCATGGGCAGCAGCTTGGGCTGTCCCTGGGACAGCTGGGTGCCCTGGGAAGCTCCAGGGAGAACCAGCCTTCCTGCAAGAGAATATGAGGTGCTTAGCACAGGAGAGATCCCATGGTTTTGGCATCCCTACATGTAAATAAAGTCAAGGCCGGTGTTCCTCTGCCCTGTCCTCCCTTGCACAGCTCCTAGTACTACCCGCAGTGGTGATCCTCTCTGCCCTACTGCTCATGCTCAGCCTTACCCCCTCAAAACGCCAGCTGCTCCTGTGCAGTGCCCATGGTTCCTGCAAGGAGGAGCAGCACATGGCACCACAACATCCTGAGGGTAAAAACCCATGGCTCCACATATACAGCTCAATCCTGTGCTGTCTAGTGGGAGCCATCAGCTGTCAGGTAAAACACCCACCTCTCCTTTTCAAAGCCCTTCCCAGCCCAGTGGGGAGTTGGGTAGTTAATGTGTGTGTGGCGGTTGCCTTACAGCTGCCTCACATTTTCGGAGGCTCAGCAGCAGCAGAGCTTTGCAACAGCTTTGAGGAGTGGATTTGTGAGTCCATCCCCATTTGCTGGTGTGGTGCAGGGAGTGGTGGCTCTCTTGGGCAAGGTGCTGAGCACTTCTGCCAGAGGTCCTGCACAGGCTGCAGCTCCCAGACAGGCTTGTGGCCAGTGGTCAGCATCAACTGCTCATCAGCTGAGCAGAGCTGCTTGCCTCTTAGCGGATATTAGTGAGCCCACCTTGTCCTCCACTGTCCTTTTTAGGTATGTATCTGTATTTTGAGCTTGGGGATTGCTTTCACATCAGGAGAAGTCTTTTAA
The DNA here is from genome assembly GCF_033815535.1 of Pezoporus flaviventris. Taxonomy (NCBI): domain Eukaryota; kingdom Metazoa; phylum Chordata; class Aves; order Psittaciformes; family Psittacidae; genus Pezoporus; species Pezoporus flaviventris. Next base: position 47,778,491 of record NW_026892549.1, read on the forward strand.
AGTACGTAGGAAGCCATGTCAGGGGGTGGGGAGAGGCAGGAAGAGCAAGTCATGGAAATGGAGAAAGGGCTACTCAAAAGTAGTATCTTGTACAGAGGAAGTTCCTTCTTTTTGGTTATTTCAGGTTTGTTTTGGAAGTCATTCTTCTTCCCCTGCCAGGTGTACATCCAAACATTCAGTTTCATTCCCAACCGGACAATATATCTACAAACCTCTGATCACTACAAGTAACTATAATTAAATGGTGGGAAATCCAGATTAGCTGAAGAGGTCAGCCAGATCTCCAGCAGCAAAACAGTTTTTTTTTTCTCCTGTATAGAGGTGTACGAGGCAGGCATACAACCAAATCCATAGGTGATTTGCCCTGAAGCAAGCAAATTCCTCAGCTCTCATAGTCCAGTTTTGAAGTAATGTGATTCACCTAAATTTGGAAGCAGTGAGATGAACCCTGTAAGTCTAAGAAGCCTGCGGGAAGCTGGTGTCCTCATTTGCTTTCAGCTGACTTTCTGTGCATAACATCTGCACGGCCTCTGGCTACCGAGCGTGGAGTAATGAGGGCATCAGACAGAGATGAAACACTTGCCGTGGCTCCTTCTGTGGGACCCTCTATCACAAGTGCTGACATTGCTTATGATGGGTGAGGCATTTCTCCTTGGCTTCAGTCCCGCTGCATCCAGCCTGGGGACTTTGACAAGCTACAACCATCTCCTTCCACTCCTTTCCCAGTGATTTTATCCATGAGGGTGGTTTGTTTAAGCCTGACCCTCCTTCCCCTCCCCCTGCTTTATTTGCTTAAGAGACTTAATCAAAGGTAATTTGAGTTCCCATTTCTCTATCAATGGTTGTATTTAAAAGGAGCTTATCTGATTTCCATCACCAATTATGGGCTCCCATTTCTTGTTTATATCCATCTCAAATCTGACCAGGTCCCTGTTTGATTTTGATAGGAAGTCAGGGCTTCGTACAAAGCTAAGGAGGCTCTGAAGCACATTTGTTCGGGTAAAATAATATCTCGGGAATTACTTCACTTGTACTGCAGGAGGAGGGGGTGGAATGGGGTGGTCCCTGCCACTTCTGTTGAAAAATAAATTCTGAAGCCCAGATAGTAAATATTTCCCTGAGCCAACACAGTGGGAGGGAAATTACAGTGCCCAGGAATATTGCTGTTAAGGAGTCTCAGGTCAGAGGTTAATGTAACAGGAGTTGGTCTAGCCAGAAAGGTCAGGAAAGGTTGGCCTTGTAAGTGCAGAGCTGTTTGATGACTTCTAACTATTCTGGGCAAGAAAAACATCTCTGCCCTTGTCTTTGGGAGATAGCTGGTAAAAGCTGAGGCCTCTTAGGGAACTGGCTGCTAAAAACTGAGGAAAACTGGGACAAAATCATGCACAAAGTGGGGTGTTCCTGGACCATTAATACTCTTTCGTCTTTGACACAGCAGCTTTGCATCTGCTCCAGTATTTTGCTGTGCTTGATTTTTACAATTCATTTATTTGGCGCATATGAATCTCTAGCATGACTCTGTAGCTCACACGGAGCTTTGGTAGCGTGTACCAAAGCATGTCATGCTGTTTCCCAAACCCACTCACCTAACACAGCCCTGGAAGAGGCTGAAACCTGGAGCCGTTCCCTGGAGTGACAGAGGGTTAACAGGAGATCATGGGCTTATGAGGCAGTTGCCGCTATGTGAAGAGCTTTGTCCTTGCTGTTTGAAAAGCTGGTGGCTATTTTTGTTTGGATTTAGTTTTCCTTTTTTATTTAGTTTATATTTTCCATAGCATAAAATCTGTTAAACCACAGAAGCAGGCAGGTACTTCTAACGTTTATCATAAGGTAGCTTGCTGAGGTTAACATGAGCCTCCTTCCCCCTTGGCTTACCTCTCCAGAACACTGTGATGCCAGATGGGGTGTTAAGGTGAGCCACTGAGGTTGATGCTGGCTCTTTGCATGCTGTCCCTGCTCACCAGGACCCAGGGAGCTCCACAGGCCTTGCACCATGTATCACAGCTGGACACACAAACTGGGTCTGAACTCCGCATTCACCACAGCTTCTGCCTGGGCTCCAACAAGGACAAGGTGAGATTATATCTGCAACAAAAGACAGTCAGGGATCCTGCATGAAAAATGCATCTTTTCCTGGGAATACCGGGTAGTTTTTCCCTTCTATAGGCGTTCTTCAAATCCATGTGACCTCTGCTGTGTGGTGGAAAGGGAGGCAGAGTGCCTGAAAGCTCAGCATCTCACACAGCAGACAGGTAGAAAAGCCACCTACTGTGCTGCCCTCACAGTCCTCCAAAGGCTGCAGGATCACAGTATCACAGTATGCTAGAGATTGGAAGGGACCTCGAAAGATCATCTAGTCCAATCCCCCTGCCGGAGCAGGAACACCTAGATAATGTTACACAGGAATGTGTCCAGGCGGGTTTTGAATGTCTCCAGGGAAGGAGACTCCACAACCTCCCTGGGCAGCCTGTTCCAGTGTTCCGTCACCCTCACTGAGAAGAAGTTTCTTCTCAAGTTTAAGTGGAACCTCTTGTGTTCCAGTTTGTACCCATTACCCCTTGTCCTATCATTGTTTGCCACTGAGTAGAGCCTGGCTCCGTCCTCGTGACACTCCCCCTTTATATATTTATAGACACTTATAAGGTCACCCCTCAGTCTCCTCTTCTCCAAACTATAGAGACCCAGCTCCCTCAGTCTTTCCTCATAAGGGAGATGTTCCACTCCCTTAATCATCTTCGTTGCCCTGCGCTGGACTCTCTCCAGCAGCCCCCTGTCCTTCTTGAACCGAGGGATGCAGAACTGGACACAATATTCCAGATGCGGTCTCACCAGGGCAGAGTAGAGGGGAAGGAGGACCTCTCTCAACCTACTAACCACCCCCCTTCTAATACACCCCAGGATGCCATTGGCCTTCTTAGCCACAAGGGCACAGTGTTGGCTCATGGTCATCCTGTCGTCCACTAGGACCCCCAGGTCCCTCTCCCCTACAGATAATATGTGCAGGGGCCAGCCTGTAAGCCGAGGGAAGCAAATGTAGGTTGGATGCCCCATAAACTCAGGAAGATAAATTATACTGCTGTTAACCTCATCAAGTCTTTTGCTGGGATTTCTGTCTCTGAGGGGAGTGATGGAGTAAAGCCTAATGTGCTTTGGGAAAGGTGCAAATTTGCTGTGTAATGAGGACCTCAGTTGCCTGCAGGAGGAGTCAGGAGCATATGGAACCAGGGATCCTTCAGGAAACTTGCAGAAGGCTCCGAGCAGCCTTCAGCGAGCCACATGCATACATGTCACTGTGCAGAGCACCAGTGCAGGAGAGCATGTGCTGGGATTAACTGGTGATAAGTACAATTATGTGGCCTTTTGAAATTTCAGTCACGGTGAACCAACACCAAAGAAAAAAATATTGCCTGTCTGTCAGGCTGTATATAGGTACTCTGTAGCTCTTTGCTGTCTCTTTGACTGGTTGAATATTTCTTGCTCGAAAAGTCTCAAACTAAACCTCCTAGTCTGCTTTCTGACTGAAGTGATTTCTTTTCTTGTGTGAAGACCCCTGAACTGAGCAAAAGCGGCTGAGAAAGGAGGTTCATTCCCGCAAGCCCAGCAAACTTGTGCTGTTGTAAGCACTGAAGTATTTCAGAGGCAAGTTCCTCTGAAAATGGGTGATATGTGTGTTTTGACACTCACGTTATTTCTCTTTTGGGGGTAACGCCATGCCTCTCTCTCAGAGGACATCAGCTTGGAGGTATGTCTAATTGTTTTGACTGGTATAAAATGTGGAAGAGCTGCCCTGGATAGCCAGTTTGCCCATGCCTTGATGTGAAAGCTTGTAGGACTCACAAAAGTTCAGTATTAATCGCAACAATTGGTTGCAGACTTTTAGTTCCTGTTGGCACCTGTCTCTCATTATGAAAGGAGAAGCCCCTCCACTGGAGCTTTTCAATGCTCTGTCTATTGCTGATTGCTTCTCCACAGCGATACATGCTTCGCTGATGCAGTGGCCACATCACACGTAATGTGGGGTTAACGTTGTTCCACATTTTCCTCTCTTCCTACGAGTTGAACGTTGGCCCTGTTCCATTCTGCCTACTATCGAAAAACTCAGCATACTTGGTTTGCTGTATGAAACACGCATGCTGGTAGTCTCTTTCCCTTCCTGCAGTGGCATGTGTACTTCAGCTTTACAATAAAGGGTCTGTACAGCACATAGCAGGATAATCGGACAGATATTGGCAGGGCATCTCATCAGTGCCATGCCAATTAAACCATTAAACCTGATACAGTAAGCTTGATTGCAACTGGCTGTCTGAGGTCCTCACCAAATATGCTCCTGAGAAGGGGGATATGAACAGAATGTGCAGAAGGGGGCCCTGCAGGAGGAGCTGGGAAGCTTTGACTTCCATGCTTTTGAGTAATTACATTGGTTTGGACAGTAATGCAGAAAAGATTTTTTTAGTGCACACATTAGAAAGCAACTCAAATTCTTTATGATATGAGATTAAGTGATTTCATCCCAGATAAAATTTAAGACCAGCAAAAAAATCCTAATGCTTGATTGCTCTTGAGGTAATATTTCAAGACTTGAATCATTCTGTTTTAAAATACCTCAAGTTTACAATGATAAATCTACAAAGCACTAAAAATCCTACTCAATCAACTCTGGTTCTTGAAATGGCATCTGCCTTTGAGCTATAAAAATAACAGATGATTTTTTGATAGCTTATCAGTTAACAGACTGCTTAGTTAGGATAGCACATTTTTATGCTAATCTTAGGGCTGTGATGAGCGAGAGAGAGAAAGAAAATCTATAGTATTATTTTGTATCTACTTTAAGTTCAGCCTAGCTTTTGGAAAAGATCTGTCCTCTTCTAGGAATTGCCAGCCACACGGGGGTTTCAGCACTCATCTGAATGGAGGTGGAATTGATTTAAACATGTTGAAGTGGTAATATATGTGGCTGTTTCATGGTGTCTTTTCTGCACCACAGAGCAGACACGAAGCAAGCGAAACAGGCGCTGAGTGCTTCCCAGCATGGCTGCTGAAGCATCTCTCTCAGCCCAGGAGGACAAGGAGGCATTGCTGCCTCTCTGAGATTGCGGATGCCCTTGTTCCTGAGAGGCAGGGGGCAGAAGCAGAGGTTTGCCAAGCCTATGGTCCTGCTCTCTGTCTTCCATTCTGCTCTCTGTGTGTGCTGTCATAGAGGTGGGAGGAGGTATGCAGCCTGAGCTGGTGGGATGCTTTTGGGGAAGGAAGCAGAAGGGATGGTGCCATGGGAAAGTGCCTGCACCTTCCTGTCTGATGTGTCAGATGTGCATGCTGTGGTCCTGGTGTGGGTCTGCAGTGGAGAAAAGGTTCCTTCTGAAATCGGAAATGATCCCTTTTCTCAATTCCCTAAAACTGGGATTAGTTTGGGAAAAAAATATATTGTGACAAATTTGAGGCTGATTTGGCATTTTACTGGTATGAGTTGGAAGTGATGGTATCTCAGTGGCCAGGCAGGGACAGGATTTTAATCCTCCTTTTGTTCACTCTGAAGAGTTCTCACATTCTTTAAACAGAAATGGTACTAATTCAGTTTGGTACCCTGTACCAGTTTCTCTGGGAGATTAAGCGACAACCTAAATGGAACCTGATTTGACCAACAGTATCATTTTTTTACGTTTTTGTGTCTTTGATCTTTCATTTTTGATGTATTCTTTTTCCAGTTTCTGTTCTGTGAGAAGCTGGGGGTGGTGGTTGTGGTTTTGTTATTGTTTTTAAATCCACATTCAGTTCTGATTTCCTTGGATTCAAGGTGGGCAGGGGAAAGGCAATAGGTGGCTTGAATCTGGTGATCCTCATTGAGATTGTTTGCTACCCGATTCTATCTCTCTGGAGAGCAGAATTCTATTTTAGCTGAAAATCAGTATAAGCATTAAACAAATATTCCATACAAACAACTTCCCTTATGCAGTTCTCTGCTATGCTGACCATGACTTCTTTCTCTTTTGTCTTAGGAAAAATTGTCTTATAAAAATGTATAGAAAAGCGTGAGAGCTGCCCATGGGGGTAAAGCTGATTTCCTTTTCTCTGGCACAAACATTCCAGCACCAGTCAGTATCCTTGAAAGGGACAAGTAGAAAGTTAAGACTAAATGAAGAGGCAAGTGAAATCTTCTTCTGCAGTTGGTTCAGCCAGAGATTTGTACTTTAGAGCTGGTGTAAACCAGGGTAGCCCTCAGACCTCGACTGGCCAGTAGCAACAGTTTGTTCTTGGTCAAGATGTCCTGACACATCCAGAGAGGAGTTTTGTCACCCATGTGCTAGAAGTGGGTCCTCTTGCTCTGCATTTGATCCAAAGGCAAAACTTTAGAGGATACCTGGAGATAAGAGCTGAAACCCGAATACATACAAGACTGTTAATTAGGACTTGTAGACCACAAAATTAGGGATTTTTTTTTCCCTTTAGGCACAAAGCCAAGAAAAAGTACTTGGTCCCTCAAGCTTGAGTGCATGCAGGAAGGAAAAAGGAACAAGACTGGCTACGGCCTTCTCTACAGTTCGGAGACTTCATCAGACTCCCTGCCAGTCTGGAGGTTCCCAGTTTCCATTTAGCCATGCAGCTCTGAGCATTAAAAGGAGAAGGGATGATGCCTGCCTTGGTCTGCTTGCAGATCTTTGGGCTGAGGAAATCAGCCAAGGTGCATCTGTAGGGGAGCACGCCAGTCCTTTCCTCTTTTATCCACCTGAGTCAGTTGGAGTTTGTACACACTGTGTCTGCCATGCAGAATGACTTGAATCTGTGCTTTCATGGGATTGCCTCTCTTAAACTTGCCTATTTCTTTGCAGGAAACTTTTGTTGAAGGCTAACTTGTGCAGAGAGCATGCTTATCAGTGAGACCAAATTGTCAGTGAGATTTAATGTAGCCAAAATCATCAAACAGTGCTGTGTTCCCACAGACCCCCAAAATCCAGGTAGGAGCATAAAAAGAGTACGTTTTCCTGTGCCTCTTCTAGATATTTATACTATCTATAAATCTAGATTTTTATTCCAGACTTTCATAGCTAAGGTTAAGCCAAAAGCCTGAAGAAATGAGCCTTTCAATTGCCTTCATCTTCATCCAGACATACATACCAGATAAAAATACTGTTAAGCATAGGAGAGAGAAAGTTATATTATTTTTTCCCTCTATAAAACAAAGATCTGATGAATTTGGAGCCCATGGTTGGACAAGGCAGGAGAAAGATTTCCTTTAGTAGTCCACTTCCTATGCTGGCTGACTTGATAGTGGATTTCCATGCAGGCTCTGGTCTTCTGCACATTGCCTATTACTTGTTGCAGCTCTACAATGGCGGATTGGCTCATGTGTATGCTCCCATCCTCTCTGCTTCCAGAGCAAGGTACTCCCTCACTTATACCTACAGAAATTTACTTAGCCCTTTCTACCAACAAAAGGCCATTGAGAATGGTCACATTTTAAAAGAGCCTGCTCTTTAAAGCATTTGCTGAATGGAGCGTGGAAAAGAGTAATAGAGAACTCTTGTTGAAAACTGCGAACTCTGAAAGTGCTCAGAGGGATAGAAGCTGAAGACAGAGGAGAGAGTTTCTTAATTTTTATTTCTAGAAGGAAGTCACTCATGTTTCAAAATGCTTATAATACAATGTGTCTGCACGGCAGAGAAGTGCTCTCACTGAAATGAAGTTATTGCAGAAGTATAATAAATATACAGAGCTTTATATAGATTTCACAAAATCTAATGCTGAAAATTTATGATAGTAAATAAGAAGTCTTTGATTAGGCTGATGGGAATGAAAGCTCTTGGAAAGATTGGGTTAAGATTAAATGGAAAGTAGTAGTACATGCTGGAGAGAGAGGAGCTAAACATGATGATTCAGGGCTTGCAGTGACTTTTTCATATGTAGCTTGCTGAATATTTGAGCTAAGTTAAGTAAAATGTAGGCTAGTCCAAGTTGCCCTCACAAGGTTTCCTGGCATACTTAGACCTAGACATCTTACAATTGCTATATGTTATTCTGGTTTATAATTTCATAGAATCATAGAGTTATAGAATTTCCTTCTATCTGCTGTTTATTTGGCTTAATTTCCCCCCACCAGACTGTAGAGTATTGTGCAAAAGAGGCTTGTGTGGGCTAGGGTTTTGTACATGCATGAGTGAAAGGGAAGAGAGAAATGTACCAGTGACTGATTTGGATCCTACCTCTGCCATGCACTAATCTCTGATGTTTACACACAGTCCTGCTGCAGGCATGGTCTGAGGCATTGGTTATGGTTGTGATCTCCAGCTAGCTTATCTTTTTGATCAAGTTCTTTTAATTGGATGCAAATTCTCTGTGTAGGTGAGAGAGATGCAGGAGTTAGATTACAGGAGACCGTGGATGACTGCGGACAAGAACAGAACTGCTCTCCTCTTCAATATGTGCCAGGTGTGTAACAAATATTGTGGGGAAGGAGAATAGCCCAACCCCTGTCACCTATCCTGGGCTTTTCCCAACACCCTTAGCCAAACTGTGTTGACTGGTGTTTTGAGAAGCATCAGTGGGCAGGAAGGAGAGGAGATGTGGAAAACACTCCTGACCAAAAACTCTCAGCACCTGGAAAAGGAATATTTGTTTCCCTTTGCTTCTTCGCTGGTTGGGTGCAGATGTTCTCCCCACAGTGCTGAGAGCAGATCCCCATCACCATCACTGTTGAGGAGGCTCCCTGGTGCTATTCCTATTCAGAGCAGAGGCTGGGCAATTTCTGCTCTCCTTTTGGCAAATACTTAATTCACTGACAAAAGGCATTTCAGAAGGCCTGAAATTGCTCACAGATTTCACTTGAATTTTCTGACTGGATTCAGTTTTAAGAAATGATGGGATAGTGTTCACAGGATTGAACAGAAAATTTCCAGTTTGAATTCCTATTTCCCTTGCCTGCTCCTTGTTTAGGGGACACCCCTCAGGGACAGGCAGCCTTCCCATTTATGCAAAGAAAATGTGAATACTCAGTCCACCACCCAAAGATGGGCATTCATTTTGGCATGAATGGCTTTTAGGTTTTTTTCCTATTAAAGCCTTTCCATTTTTTGTGGCTTAGATCTTAATTATGTATATTAATTCCTCAGGCAGAGGAATTTTAAATGTGAAAGACAACGTTATTAGAGCATCATTCTCAGCCCTGGCCTCTTGCCTGTCTGGAAAGTGCTCCATGCTTCGCAGTACAGGAGACCTAGAGTGGATGTTTCTGTTTCTCCCATGCTGAAATTATCCTCTTCATCTATAATATTTACTTTCACCTAATATACATATCAAGGATGGTGGTTAAGTTATCACTGGGTGATCAGTCATTCTCCTCTCTTTTGCTCCGTTGAATGTTGAAGTATTTTATAGAAAGCAGAACAAGTCCAAAAGGATTGAGCACCAGCAGGGTATCTGGGACACCCATATATATGTAGTTAGGATGCATCCCTGGGACTTCACCTCTGGGTGGGAAGAAGGGCTCCCCTTGGACACTGCTCCCCCTCACAGCAATCCATGAATTGGTACCTTAGCGAGATTAAAAATTAGATGTCTTCATGGGTCCTTTTCAGCCCAGGAAGTGAAGCTTAAGAAAATGACTTCCACATCAGTGTAACTCTCTTTCGCCTTTTTTTCCCCTGGTGTTGTAAGTTGAGCCCTAGAGCTAATAAACGTGTTACTTGCGTGGAGCCATTCAAAGCCTTGTGATTTTGGGGCCAGCCTGTGGCCGTGGTATTTAGCCTGGATGTCAAGGTGTGGATCACACCGTGGTGATTGCCAAATGCTTTGTGCTGAGACATTTTGAGAGCAATGACATGCCTCCCTTCAGAAAGGTAAGAAAACAAGCCATTCCCCTCTCCCCCTGCTGCAACGGTTTTTACTTTACACCACCAAGAGATGACATACAATTTGATGAATTTCATCTCCCCCCCCCCCCCCCCTTTTCTTTTTTATATCCACTTGAACTACTATATAAATATTAATAGCTAAACACATTGGAAACAGGTGGGACCCGTTCTGCCTCTGGAGAGCTGCCACCGCTAAGTGATATCTCAGATGGGGTGACAGAACTTTCCCATGTGGGTGCTGTCTCTCCCTGCCAGCCCCTCGGACACGCCTGAAGCTGAGAGCTCTTTGTTTTTTTGGGCTTTTTTCTTTTTATGGTATCACTATAACAGTTTTTCTTGGTCTTTTAACAGCTCATTCAGAAGGGGAAGGACAGAGAATTAAAAGGAATTTTTAATTACCTTTTCTAGTTAGTGAGGTATTTCAAAGCTGGGTTGTTCCCAATAACAGATCCCCCATTTTGTGTTTGTGTCTGAGGGCAGTCTCTCCGAAACAGTAATGAAGAGGTGTTCATCTGTGGGCTGTACGGTACATTCAGCTTTCTGCCACCTCGCCACTTCCTCTAACCTCCTTTACAGGTACTGTACAAGGGGTGGTATGAGGATCTACCCTGTGTGTGCAGCTGCACAAGCAATATCTGCATCTGTGATTTATTCCAGTGCCCTGTGAGCTGGAGTCTTTTGGGCAGGACTTTGGGCAGCAAGGGGAAAGGGGTAGTTAGAAGCTGCAGGTCTGGAAGGAAACCTGGGAGGTGATAGGGGATAGCATGTGTAGGGGGAATGCCTGGATTACCCAGTTACTCTTACTTACTCTATGGTTACTTCCTCCGCTCCTTCCTGATTATAGCATTCATCCCTCCTTCACTGAAAAATCTTAAAAAATAGAAGAATATATAGAGAAAAAGAAATATTATTGTCACAAGCTGTGTTGGGGGTCAGCAGGCTTTGGTGCCTGCCTCCAGCCTGATGGTGCAATTGGAATTATCGCTGCTGCCTTCCCAAAGCATGCGGAGCCTTTTTCCTAAGCAGAATCATGAGCAGAGTTCCAAGGGGTTGTTTGGGTTTTGGTTATTTTGCTCAAAATGATGTTTCCTCAGAAGCCATCACCACATTTTGACTTTCAAACACGATTCAAAATGGTTAAAAATGTTTCTTTCCGTAAAGTATTTTTTTATGAAAAACATACTGTGTTCTTCATATCATTTACTTCTTTTCTGTTAGAACTGGCGAGATGTAATGTAGTCCTAGCTGAATTTGGGAGCCTGGGAATCTGGGACTTGCAGGATACATTGTATTCAGATTACTTTCAAGTGAGATATTTCCGTTATTTTACATTTCCCTTTTCGTAAGAATCCAGATCAGAAGATAAAGTTTTTTGTTGTGATTTCTTGGTTTTGTTCCCTTCCCCCCAAAAAGCCCATACGAAACCTGAAGATTCACATTTTCCCTGTGGGCAAGAACAGAAATATTAGTGATGTGCCACTTGTTTGGTGGCACCGTGGAGGGAACGGTATAGGCATGAATCAGGGAGTGCTGGCAGAGTCACTTTCCAATATGTGCAAATAAAAATGCAGACCACATATTACATCTGGGGTCTGAAGATTTACCAAGCTGCCATAAGGCCATAAGTTTGGTTGTTTGCAGTTTTGGGTGTTTTGAACCATCTAAACAGCCTGTATGAAATGATGCCTCCATTTTCTTATTAATACATTTAAAAAACCTGATTCTAGCTGAGGGGACTCCAGCATTCTTATTGAATGTTCTGATTAATGAGTGTAAACAATGCTTTTAAGGTACTTTTTACCTATGTATAATCAAGCCATCTCGCCACCAGTAACTGCAAATGTCACAGATTTCAATGGTCTCTTTGGGACTTTTAATCTGTTTGCTTTTATAAAGGAGGTGATTTTATTTTTACATTAAGGAAGCATTAACATCATTAAATGGGCTCCCACTTTATGATAACTGCAAATGTCACATTGATCCAGAAAGATAAGAAAATGTGCTCGTCTTTGGAACAATATCCAAGGCAAGAGCAGGCAACCCACACTATTTGCATTAAAAAACAAATTGTATAAATGCAGAAGATTGATGTGCCATCTGTTCATGTCCTTCACTTTTCTGGCTCTTCTGTGTTGAGATATTTTTATGGAATAGTTACGTTTATTATTTTGAAAATGACTCACAGGTTAAAAAAGTTTACGATGGGCAATATAAGTTGAAGATACTCGTTTACAGTATCTCAGGTATAAAAACTGGCATTAAAATGGACTTCCACACCTGCAAACTACAGTATTCTGCAGTCTGTATTACCTCAATCTTAGGATCAGAGAAAAAGATTTTACCAGCAACACTAGCAGTTTGTGAGGTGAATCCAAAATACCAAACTTGTACGTTGTGCTTCTCAAGTCATGGAAAGGCATTTAAGAGGGTATAGTGTCTAGAAAAAGATATTGATTGGGCTTTGCCACAGAAAGGTAAATATGGGGCGGAACTTGCTTAAGATAAGGTTGAATGTTTTTGGTGGGGTGGATATGGTGAATTGTTAGGATTTTTGCCAGAATGCTAAACCCAAATCCCAGGCATCAACTGCTGATAAAACCTGCAACTCTACAAAGATACCATGAAAAGAACGTGCACGCCTCACCACAATCCCTTGCTACCACTGTCACCCTGCTCCTGCTTGCCACACCAAGCCTCCCGTTGCCTGGAGTAATGCCCATTGGCACAGTCCTCTGCAGAACCAGTTAATTTTGTTTTGTACCAAACTTCACTGGAAATGATCCTTGTTTCCAGGTCCTCCTGAGCTGAGGGCAGGACAGTGGGAGGCCAGCGGAAGGCAGGAGCATTGCTCCATCACTTGAAGGCAGGGAGCAGGGACATGGGAGCTGCCATGTGTGGTGCAGCCCATGGGGTGTAGGAGACTGAGGGTCCCAAGGGTGAGCAACAGCTGGAAGGACAGGAGGGAAGGAGGCAGAGGACCCTGCTGCAGGGACTGTTGAAAACATCAGGTCTCCCTATCTCCTGGTAGTGGAGCACATACACATCTTCAGAACAGGCAGGAAATGGTGGTTATGAGAAGGGGGCTGATACTCATTACACAGGGTCAGAGAAACCACCAGCCCTGCGAGGCCCTCTGCTTATAGCAGGAGGACCATTAGCAGAGAGAAGAGGACTAACTGCTATTCAGTTCAGCCTGTTACACATCTCCAAATGTGACCTTTCTCAGGAAAGGTTTTGACAGTCCTCATTATTCAGTATTCATTCTTGCTGTTACTATTATTTCACCAGTGTCACTTCTGGTCTGAGGCGAGTAGAGTCCACAAGTGACTGCAGAGTATTGCAGTAGATATTACTAATGTTCATGTGTGTCAAGTGAAGTCCTTGTTTATCTACGTTAAATCACCAAAGACAATTGAAAGAAGGAATGTTCCCCTGAAAGTTGAGACAAACAATAATTAAAAGGTATCTCAACTCCTGTAGCAGAATTTCCCAATATACTTCTTTTTTTCCAGAAATGGCTGAATGTTCTGTTAAATCATGTAAATGGCTTTCTGAAAGAGGGTGAAAATAAGTCCTTCAGATTTAGATACATTATTTTGTCCCAGACTCCTTGCATGTCAACAAGGGATGACTTGATTGATTGTGTTTGATTTCCTGAGGATTGCTTTCCTTTATGTCCCCAGCTCTTTGCTACTTGACCTCAGAGAGAGAAAACTGCATGTGGCACCCCGCAGCAAGGAGTTTCCAGGTTAACTATGCTTTGTGTGCAGACATTGTTGTTGCTGCTTTGCCCGCTTGGACCCTGCCTCCTGTTTGGCTTGTTTGTTACTCTTCCCACCTCCAGTTCTTGGTTTGAGAGATGAGTGAGCCATTGGTTTCCTTGAGTGAATTATCTTCTCCATGTTACCATAGGTTTATCAATTGCTGATGATCTGTTAGTCATTAGTGGGAGCAATCTTCATATCAGAAAAACATGTTATGAGTTAGACTCACATTTTTTAAACCGGACTGAAAATATGGTGTTGGCATTGGTGGTGTGCTTGATAGCTCTAATGGAACCTGGAGTTCATGGCCTTTTCTGAGAGTCATGGAGGATTAAGAACAAATCTATTTTGATTGGAATAAATCAGTAGCAATCATGCCAGCATCTTTTCTACTGAACTTGATTCAGGATTGGCCAATTGAAACACTTGAAAATCATTTCAGTGCAATACCAAGATATACTAAAGGTGTGTAAACCCTGTGTGCAGTCAAAACATGGCAAATCAGGAGCACAGGCAAAAGAAGTGATTAAATATACCCAGAAATAAAGTGAAGAGCTAATGACCCATACTTGTGGTTTTATAACCTATGTTCAGAGCTTGGCCCATCATGCCACCTAATCATACCCATGGGGGAGGGCTGGGGGAATGCAAAATGCTTCCCATCTTTTCAAGGTGTCTGCACAACCCTTTAAGCGGAACAGGTTAGCTGCTGCCTCAGAAAATGCTGCATTTTTACCTATCAGTCAAGTCATACAGATCACACACTAACTGTGAGTCTGGCAGTTATATTATGGCTGTTTGAGCCTGTGCATCTTAGTAAGTTCTGTTAGGTAACCATACATGGGACCATGGGTGGAATCACAGGGTGGCCATAGGTGAGTCACGTCTACGTGAGCAAACGTGTATGCATTTTGGTTTGGAAACATTTTGGTTCCGTAACAGATCTTAAAGTCCTTGTTGCTGAGTCTAATACTCTGGTCTGCCTCACAAAAATTGGCTGCAGAAACCACAGATGGGGCAAAAGAAACCACACTAATTCAGAACAAAGTGGCTTTGCTGTTGTAATAAATTTCATCTTCTTCAAATCTTTATTAGGGATTCCCATCAACAAAACTTGAGTAAATAAAATTGTGTATTAAACAAGGGAATATACAGCAGACCTGGCACCTCCAAATGACACTTTTTTTTCTTAAGTAGGTCCTTTTAAGGCTGTCCTTAAAATTTGGTATGTTGTCCTTTATCAAAGAAGTTCACTTTTAAATTGTAAAAGACAGAAGGCTGTCTTTCTCTTTGGAGAATCTGATGTTGCTGCTCTCAGGTCTATTGTGAGGAGGGTCATACAATTATTTCTCAGAGTGAAGGACCTATTCATGTAACTTGTGTGCTGAGTAAGTTCACCTTGAAAAAGACCCTGGCTTTACTTTTCACTCTGAGAGGGAGGTTAGCTTTGATGGAATCTGCGTGTCTTACACTTTTCAAACAGTCTTTACCACATTGCTCCAGCTAACTGTCTGCACAAAGTAAATCCTACCCTGCAGATCAGTATGCTGTACAGCTAAAAAGAAAATAACATTAAAAAGCTCCAGATGTTTCAACTGATGAAATGAAAGAAAGGGAACAGCTCAGCATTGTACACACCAATCTTCACTCATAATTTCTCTGTGCGTCCTCTCTCTGGGCTTGTTTCTATCTTTCACTCAAGATTTACACAGTAAACAGTCTGAAGCAAGGACAAATTGCTGTCATGTTTCCTGGTGCAGACACCAGCAAACTGACCTGGGTCTTGACTTACAGCTGAAGTAGAGCTGCTACTGCAGTTTAAACAAGGGCTATTAATTCCAGGTGCTCCAAAATTAGTTCTGGAGCATCATGATAAAATGGGGAGTGTCCTGGTAAGGAAAGGTTTACTGCTACTATCCATAATATAAATTGCTACCCTCAACTACTTGAACCTTTCTTGTTTTGATTGAATGGATTACTTGGTTTTCATAGAATCATAGAATAGTTAGGGTTGGAAAGGACCTTAAGATCATCTAATTCCAACTTCCCTGCTGTGGGCAGGGACACCTCCCACTAAACCATTCATCCAAGCTTTCTGTAAACCTGAGAGTCACTGGTGCTTAGCAAAACCAAAATACATGTATTTGTTATAGAATGAAAGCAGCAACCCAGGTCCTGTGCAAGTTCATCCTGATTTGAGATGGATGCTATGTGAATATAGCAGAGTAAGACTGCCCATACTCAACACCGTTAAGGCTGCAATCATGAGTAACTGCTGGTAGCAAGGCTCATACCTTCTGATGTGCTCAAGGCATTTGGGTACCTCTCTCCTTTGGTTTCAGTGGGATTGTAATACCTGACTCTTTAAATTTTTTTGTGGATCCCCTCTGACAAAAACCACACCAGAAAGTTACAGAAAATTAACAAAAGCCTAGAAAACAACTGAAGCTATTGACCACTCCGCAGGCTATCCCCTGAATCCTTGTGAAACTGCATCTTGCCAGATGTCAGATACAAAGCCAGTGACAGATTGCAGATAGTTTTACCCAAAGATTGTCAGTGTAATTTTCACGCATCTTCAGGAGGTTTGGAGGAAAGAACCATCTACTTGCCGTTGTATGGCAATTTGGGAGCCTGGTTTCATGCAAGGCTGAATTCTCAGGTTAGTTTGGTCAACTCTCCCTTTTCTTCTCTGCCTTGGCTTCTGCGTCTTAGAAAGGCTGTGCTTATACTGACCCGGGTTGTGAAACGCTTAGCCTTTTCTATCCCCCTGATTGCTATTGTTATAGCTCTGTTGTGTATATTTTGCTCCCTTTCCAAAACTTGCTTGAAAGTAATCCTCAGTATGTCCCTGGAAGCAGTGCCATGGCTGTCTGGAATTGGATCCAAGCATTTGCTGTTATGATCTGCATGCCCTTCCGCACATGTGCTCCTTGTTGCTATCAAAGATGTAAAAGTGCAGGGAGGACTTGGGCCTCATTGCTTTATGTGTAAAAAGATGTAGACAGAAGAAATGAGTTTAATATCTCTGTGAGAGTGGCTTGAATTGCCACTCAGCAGCTTTGGTGGATGACCTTCACACCAGGGAAGAGGATGGTCTACACTGGGTACATTTTACTCCTGTTCGTACAACCACAGAATGTTTTAGCTGCATCTTGTCACAAAAAATAGGTTGCAGAAAGAAAGAGGTCACTAAATGAGCTGCTTAGAGAGGAGGAAAGGGAAGAAATTCAGTGCTGGTTTATATATTTGTCTGTGGGAAACCTCTAGAGCTTAGCTTTTTGAGATGGCAGGGTGTGGTGGTACAGTTTTTTTTGTAACAGAAACCATCATTTATGTGACACTTAGACCACAATGCTCATTTCACTCATTAACTCAGCAACATTAAGACTGCTCTTCAGACAATGGGAGTTAGATATTCAGCGTATTGTTATTGCCATTCCTATGCCATTTATGCAATGGAAGATGTTTGCATATTACATTTGTCACAGACAAGTATGGGGTATCAGATGTAGTGGTATTATTTTAAAATAGAACTGTAAAATGCAACTAAATATGCTCAGCTGCAGAACACTTTGGATTTTCTGAACTGAAAATTCCCATAATCTTATAAGAATGTGGTGCAATGTGAAAGTTAATGGCTCAGGGGACTGGTGAAGGAAAACAAGGTTTCTTAACTCTTGATAAATAACACAAATCCAACCCAGCTTGATTTGTGTCTGAAAGTCACCATTATTCTCAGATTTGCTTGTATTTTGTTTTGTTTTGGTTGTGGTTGGACTATATGAATTTATGATCCAATTTCCCAAATTAAAAGGTGACTCATTTTGATTTAAAAAAGAAATCAGAGTTGAAACTGAAGAGCAAACATTTTTTTACGTACTGACACAAAAGGGGGCTTGCTCAACCCCCCCCTCTTGGAATGAATGCTCCTAAATGTACCCTCCCCCGGGGAAACCTTTCTGCCTCCAGGATGAAGTGGCTTTGCTGGAGTCAAGTCTGCACTCTCTTGCAGCTTGGGGGTGTTTGCAAAAGGTTTACTGCACCTTTGGCATGAGAGGGAGTATTGTTAACCTGTGGGGAATAGCTCAATGGGAACCTGGAGGGATGGGAAGTGACGGGTGAGTGATCCCAGGTTGCTCTACATCATCATAGCAGAAACTGAGCTAGTTCAGCCCTAGGGCCACATTGTGCTTCAAGGGGACAGATTCTGAGAAGTGGCATTTAATATGTTTTGATAAAGAGGATGATGAGTTTAAAAAAATCTGAGGAGGAGCTGTGGAAGGGTATGTAAAAATTGTCAAGTCTGGAAATGGAGCAGGTAATGCTAAAAGACAGTATGGTTGAGGTAAAATATACCGCAATTTGGTTCTGCTATGTAAAATAAGCTTTTGATTTATGGAGTGTCAAAAATGTAGATTTCTACGCCTTTCACGATGAATTTTTTTGGCAAATTTTTGGATGAAAATGATTATGAGAAAAATGTTCAGAATATAATTATGGCTTTGCTGAAGAATTGAGGGCTCTTTAAAGATGTTTTCTGCTTGTATCTGCCATTGCTGCTGTCTGAGTGCCTCACTGAACTACTGGGTGGCCCCAGCTGTTCTGTATATTTTACCCCCACCCCTCCTCCCGGGACTAAAAGCACAATTTGGCCCAATACTTACTAGAAATGAATTGATTCCACTGCAGACTTCATGCAATACATGCTGAGATGATTAAATAAACTGTTATAATAAAATATCATGATTTGAAGTAGAAATAATCATCTTTGTTTTGTGGTAGGACAGCACCTATGGAGTCCTGGCCCACAACACCAATAAAAATGATAATACAGAACATCCTTCATGTGCCTTTGCTTCTTTTGGGAGGCAAAGTCCAGCTGAAAGCATTTTGAATGCTGGTTATTTGAATGAAAGTATTTTTATTTCTAGCTTCTGCAATTAGAACAGTGAAATTTGAGTGGGAACATTTTTCTACCAGAGAAAAGCTCAGCCTACAATTTAGTCTCAATTTATCTGGTTAGAAGAGCTGAACAACAAGACTTTGGGGCATCCGCTGGTTAGTAACCTCCCGGGAACTGTTTGTGGTGCATGTATTTTTTTAGCACTTGGCATTCCTCTTGTAAATATACTGTGGACCCCCTTCAGAGGGCTTCCTGTTGTCTTCTCTGCTTTCGACACCAGGGGAGGAGGAACCTCACCCCATTTGTGAGACTGATGCCAGCCTTATCCCACAGCCCCATGCTGATCATTCCCTCTGAGGACCTAGGTTTTGTATCAGTGTATCTCTGAGCATCAGGTGAATCCCTTCTCTTCAGATCTGACCTTTCTTATCGAGTATTGCATAACCTTAATTATTAACAATAGTCCATTTAAAACAACCATTTCTCCATTGTTAGGAATTTGTCTGTAGTTTTCACAGAGGCCACAGGCAAATTAATATGAACCATAAATGCAGAAAGTTTTGCAGGTTTAGCTCTTCCTGGGGGCTATTGTGAAAGCCAATCCCAGGCTGAACAGGAGGAACACGTCAACATTGCCTCTGTGAGGTGTGGGAGTGGGTAGTGGCTGTAATTGAGTCTTACATGTGGTGTCTGGAAAGACTTTATGTCCAGCAAGACACTTATTCCTATCTTGCGGTAGTATGTAATGATTAAAGATATTAATTAACACTTCCTTCAGCACTACATAAGGTCTGCATTATGGTGTGCATCTACAGCGTGGGCTTCTGAGGGAGAAGACATTGGTGCCAGGATGCTTGTTGGTGACCTACAAGGGAGTACCTAGTCTTCATTCTTTATCGGCCAGTGGGGTTTTTATTTTGTACAGATCAGATCCTGATCTGATGAAAACCCATGTAATAAGACTCCAGTGAACCCACTCCAGCTTACACAAGCCAGGGAGCTGGTCCTGTATGCTCTGTAGCTGCGCTGAGCTAATGCTGCTGGCTGTCTTCAACGCTGTATTCTCTTCCTGCCATTAGTGGTACTATAATTAAGCTTCTGCCATCGTTTGCTGCCCTTTTCTACACATACACCCTCCTACATCTTTTGGAGGAATGTTCCCTTAGCAAAACAGTTTGCATGTCAATTGCTGATACAACATTGTGTTCTCGATGCCATGAGGTTATATTAGCACTTATATTTGTGTTCACAAGGGTTGCTTGCATACATAAAGCCTGTGAGTGTTTCAGAATTGGGGCCATAGTATGCAGTGTTACTGGGCAATAATCTTATGATGTAACCATAAACCTCGATTGTCTGTTTAATATCTCAGATGTTTCAATTTGCATTTCGTTAAAACTTGGCAAAAGGTTATCAGCTCAGATCCAAAATTCTCACAAAAATTGTTCTAATATGTAAAGTAAGTTTTGATTTATGGAGTGACAAAAATGTAAATTTCTAAGCATTTCAGTTTATTTTTTTGCCAAACTTTAGACTAAAATGACTTTTTTAAAGTGAAATGATTCTGGATGTAGTTATTTTCATGATTGTGGAGTAAAAGCAGTTGAAGATGTTAATTTAACGGCATTTACAGATAATTCTTATGAAGAGCGTTGCTTCCCAGGAAATGAACAAGACGTCTCTACTGAGCTTATTAAGAGGAAGATCTATAGACAGAATATGGTATTATTTTTACAGGGGACCTGAATGTAAAATAATCTATAAATACATTTAATAGTCTAAAAATATGTATTCTTCTTGATCTCCTCATGAAAGCTGTTTACTCGTTTCAGTGGTGTTCTGCATTATAAAACATGACAAATCATTGTCGTATAATGCTTGTTGTAAAAAAGAACAGTGAAAATATGCACTATTTCAAGGAAGCTTGTTTTACGATAGGAATACCTTTGACCATTGGGGAAAAGATTAATTTGATGTTCTATTGACTGTTGGAATATCACTGAAATTAACAGAGACTTCCAGTGTACATACATAGATTCTATGGAAGAAGGGTATAACAGCAGATTGCCTTTGATGGCATAATATCTGAACACTGGGCTAGTCTCAGATTTGTACTAGTAGTCTGCAGAAGTGAAGAGTATAACACCTCACATAAAAATCCTCAATTTAAATTCAATTCTCAGCTTTTCCTTTAAGATATACAGAAACGCGATTTTTCTTTCATAAATCCCTACTTTGTTGTTGTTTTATACATGAAACAGGCAATGGGGTCTCTTGTGTTTAATCATTTTAATTAAAAGTGTGAATTTTGCCAGTTGCATCAGCTGGTCTATCATTTTCTATGGAAGCATTTCTGCTGTGAAATTGGTTTTAAATCTGGTTACCTTTTAGTATCTGAAATTGAAGAAAAGTGTCTGGATTCAAAGAGAAAAATGTAACCCATTGACTTTGATTTTAATATCAGAAGGTTGTTATTTAAATTTGATATTTTCCAGCAAGTCTTCTAAAATACTCGTGGGGTGGGGTGCAAGGAACCAACCCATACTCAGTGTGCTTGTAGGCACAACTTCTCTAGATAAAGCTTGAAATATCTCATGCAAGAAATGTCAGCATTTCCAAATTCTTTTCCCCCAGTGAAACAAATAAAAAAAATAAAAATCAGAAAAGGAACATTTTCACACAGCAGGGAAAGGATTCTGAGGAGTTTTGAATGGGAAATGTCAAAACAGAAAGTATAACTGTTTCATTTTTCCATTTCTTTTCATTTCGATTCAAGATGAGATTTTTCATTTTGATTATCTCCATCACAGAATGAAAGGCCTTTGTCAAAACTGCCATTTTCACATGAAAAAGTTTCAAGTTCTAAAAACCACCTTTTTCCGCTAAGAAATCTTCTTTAATAAGGCAGCTGGACCAGCATTAATGTGATAACTGCAACCAGCAGCTGTCTATGACTCATGTGAGGGTCTTGGAGAGGCTCCACTGGCCATCCCCACCATCTCTGCTCCTCAGCTGAGGCAGCTTCCCAGAGGAGGTTTAGTCTGAGCCCAATGACTTGAAGGAACCAGGTGGCTTTGGGTGGGTGTCAGGCAATGTCAGGTGGCATCTGGTCCTGAAACATTTTGAGGGAGGATGCAGGCAAGGAAAAGGAGTGGGGCAAGGGAAGATGTGTGGCCCCAAGGCATCCTCTGCATCAGGCTCTTCAGAGGCAATGGGCAAGCAACGCTTGATGCGCTGGATGTGCTCTCCATCCTGCATCCACAAACCATCCTGTTTGGAAGGGGTCCAGGATAGAAGATGCCCTGGAGGCAGTTGATCAGAGAGTTTCTCACAGACTTGTATGTCTGAAACGTCAGGCTCTGTGCTGACATTTTGGGGTTTGACACTTTCATATGTCTCAGCCATGGTGCAGTCAGGGATGAGGGACAAATCTGCGGGTTCCTCCCTCGCTCCCTCTGTCCCTTGCCTGCCTGTACCCGTGCAGGCAGCAGGGCTGTCTCCTCCTCACCATGTTGTATGGCATTTCTGACAAAGCCAGGGTGGGCAGAGAAGTCTTGGGACAGACCCTGCAGCTTCATTCCCATAAGCAAGGCTAGCATCCCTTGAGTGGTCCCAGCACAGTGGCACTATCTTGTCCCCATCCGCCTGGAAAGGTCCCATGAGAAGAGGCATCAGGCCTTTGCATGAAAACAGTTATGCAATGCTCCTCCAGGGGTGCCAACTGTATTTGGGCATCTGAAGGAGTACACTAGTGGTGACGGCTGCACACCCTATGTTGCTTTCACTCGAAATACTTGTTCTTTCTTCCAGGCTTTTAAAGTGCATGCATGCATACAGTGCGTCTCCCCGAGAGAGGGAAGATAAGTCATAAGGAAACCAATTCCCTTACTGCACAAGAAGAGCATAGGATCTTATGAACCCTAAAGTCACAGAAAGTACTACAATTTTAGGCAAGTAGGCTCCTGATCCTTTAGTTATTTATGTGTTTAATGCCTCATTGATCTCATCAGGATGGGTGACACGATTTTAGTAAAATATGTGAGTGCAATTTGCAGGATGCGTTAAAAAAGTGAAATTCAGCTTTTGGTGACAGAAATCACAGCTAGAATTTTTCTGTATGCAAGAGCAAAAAAAAAAACCCTTAACCTCACTCAGTCTCAACCTCTGTTCAATTTCCCCCCATATAAATTTTAAACTTTTCCTTATTGTATTCCTGATATCACAAGCAAACTTGTTGCTATATATACTTTGTCACTGTGAGCTGCTTAGGAAAGGAGTAGATATTTTCAATATAAGTATTGTAGATGTATATTATTTAAATGTATATATAAATTTTAAAAAGTAAATTCTGCTAGTTTATCTTCATTGTCTTAAGTAACAGCAGAGAGAAAATGAAACTTTGATTTTTAAATGCTTATGAGCCTTGATTTTAAATCTCATGATAAATCTTGCTTTTCCATTGGAGCACATGGGTCTCAAACTTAATACTAGTTGCCAGTTTTGCCCAGCTTTTATCCTGGCAGAGTTCAGCAGGTCTCAGGGGTGTTCATCTACGCCATAGTTAGTGGGTTTGAATATACCTAGAAAATCTCAGTCTAAACAACATCAACATCCTCATTCAACCCCTAAGCCTTTCCCTATTAACAGTCCGTGAGGCTTACCCCCTCTTTAATATATTGATTACATATAATAATGTCCCTGCTTACAACTGTCTAAGCTGATAACCTCTGAATAGACATCTTCGTATAATATTCAGACTTTATCAGTCCTAGGTGCATGTGGCACACCAAATTGTTCTTCCCATTAGCATAACCAAAAGAAATGCAGTTTAAGAAATATTAGTATGTTTTCCCTATATTTGTGCGAATTATAAGTACACTATACCCAAGTACTGATACACCTTTATTGTATAGAAGCCTTCAAGTAAAACAGTATTTATTGTGAAAGATGATTGCAGTTTCAATAACAACTCCTTATTACTTAAAAACCATATATTTAGCCAGATACCATGAACACTAAGTTTAGTTCACTTGGCAGCACTTTAACCAGCACTTTTATAATCTTTGTATTTAAAATCCCAAATAAGCCATAATTCACTGGCAATGCTGAGCAGTGACTGTACATATCCTATGTTTTAGAATAAAAGTATAAAATTACAGAGATATGATCAATTATTTAAAAAAAAAAGTAAATGCAGTGAAATTGTGTAGAAGAGAACCACATTGGTCTTCATTACTCTGAAAACAGAAATTGCTGGGAAGCAGGGGAAAAAGCAATCTGAAAAGAAACAGTTTCTGGGGAGAAATGGCTTTTCTGCAAATGGCAGTGAGTGAATTCAAAAGAAAGTGGCTAACAAGGCATTTCCTAATAACAAGCTAAGGGTGTTTCATACCCTTTCATCTTTAAAATTACCAATGTAAAGTAAATGTACTCTGTCTTATCACAGGATTGCTCACTGGATCCCATGTTTTTCTTTGGGACTGAGGGTAGTGTATAGTAGAGTGTGTTGTATGAGAAACCCTCACTGCTGCTAGTGGCTACCTTTTCTGAATGACACAGAGCAACAATAGGCATCCATTTGCATGAATGGCTTCTTTCACCTTCATCTAAAATGTTCTTCTATAGCCAAGAGCTGGGAGGAGTTTGGGAAAACAAGCGGCACTCTTGTTGAAATACAACCTTGAATTTTGGGGGATTTTGCTTCTCAAAGGAAGAAAAAGACTTTTGGAGGCCCTTTGAAGGAGCTCTTCTTTTTTGAGTTCTGTAAAAAAAGGTGATTTAACACACTGTTCTTGCAGGGTGGATGACCCTTTGGATTCTCGTGGGAGGTGGGACAGGTTGTCTGTATGCTGCTGGCCTAGGGCTGGCAAGAAGAGAGCAGTTTAAATCATCTCCTCTGAGTTGTCCCACTCAGTGCAATTTATCCTGAAGCAGAACAGGGAAGGGTCCTGCCTCCACTGTGGAGGGATAAACTCCCTTGGTTAAATGCTTAATTAGGGGTAAAGTCTCCCACAGAGCATTTAATCTGGCTTTGTATATCCTGACAGCACAGAGTGGGTGAGTGAAATTTTTCAACTTACTTGTGACAAATTTAAATCATTAATTTCAGAAATGTGGTGATGTGGAATAACCCAAAACTTTCCTCTTAAAGGGAAATATTTAAAATGGCTAAAAAATAGGGGTTGCATATACGGTCACCAGATAAATGCAGGGCTTTATGAAAATGTAACATTTTGAAACCTTGGTTAACTTGGTGAGAATTAGGAACAACGTGAAAAATTATAGATGATCCTTTGAGGCTTGGATATAGGCATAAGTTAATATTTCACCATTTTGGGCTTATGATGTGGGGTTTTTTTTCAAAATATCTAAGATGGCAACATAGAAATAAACTAAAAAGAAGTGGCACTACCTAGTGGGTAAGTAAACCGACTTGATCTTCTACTGATCGCTAAATTCACACCATGTCTTCTTCCTTTGTTCTTCAGCTTCCCACCTGTAAAACAGCACAAAATTGCTGACCTCCAAAGGGGCTGGGGACCTCTTGAGGGAAGCGACCACTCAAGGCAAAGACATTATAGAGACAGTGCCCCAGGGGTGGTCTTCTAAATAAATTTCCCTTAAGCTTAGTGTTGATGGGTTGGGGGTTTTTTGTGCTGTTTTGGTTCTTCTCTCAAATGACTTGTGAAGGATATGAGATTGCTTAGCAATGTTATTTTGTTTAAATTTTACCACATTCAAAGGCAGTGGAAGCTGATGGCTGTCCTCAACCAAATTGGCTGAAGAAATTAATTATCAAGGATAATTAATTTCCTGAAGTTTTAGGAATATATGTGGTTGGTTAGAGCAGAAAGGCTCTGTCAGTTTTGACAGATGGAAAGGATGTGGCATGAACATGCATGTTACCAGGTATCAGAGGATGAGCATGCCTGGCGAACCTGTGCTGTACCACCTGTGTACCTATAACACTTGTCTAGCAGCTCACAGCCCAAGGACCCTGTGAGCTTTGGCTTCATTATTTCCAGTGTTATTGGAAATGCATGGTAATTTTACTCAGATTGCACATTTGCTGTCACTTCACTGCCAAAACTGCTAGTCCTACTCTCCATCCCAGTCATTGTGACAGCACCAGCGTGCACACCGTGAAGCAGCTGAGAGACTCGCTCCATCCAAAACTGGATTATTTTTTTTGCCAGATTAGTCTGTAGCTTGATGAGATCCTTGATCTAGTCCCTGAGACAGTTGTGTCAGTGTTGGTGCTGGCCCAAGGGAGGAGCAGGAGCCTGTACCAGAGGTGGGGCTGCTCCTTTTGGTGCCTTCAGCTGATCGTGGCACCAAACCCTGGGGCTCCTGGTGAGCTGCTTTTTTGCTGTGTGGTTGCCCTGGCTTCTTTTCTGCTCCTGTTTCAGGTAAACTGTTGTGGATTACCAAGAAAGTCGCTCTGCATCTTTGTTGGGAGCCTTTTGGGTGAACAGCAGCAGCTTTGCACTTGTGAATTTTCTTCTGTTCCTCCTAACCATATTCTAATTTGGAGTTTCTCATCTTTCTGTTTAACAGGAAAGATGCCTGCTCTAAAAATATAGAATATGGCTCCAGATCCCTGTTCTGAGAACAGCTGGTCACGTTCAAAATGAATGCCTCAAGAAAACAGCAAATTTGAAAAGAAATGTGAATTTCTGAATTCTGGCAAGGGAAAGGCTGGCCTGAGGTAAGCCAGCCAATTCCTGGATGACTCCAGCGCCAGTGCGAGCGCCAGCACTTTTGCCTTCTCCCTTTCGCTGCAGAGCTGGTGCTAAGGTTTCAGTTTCGCGTATACCATTCCCCAAATGGTTAGTTCTGGAAATAACAGCCCAGTTCCAACGATGACACAGGTGACATTTTCAAAATCAAAAACTGGGACAGTTCTGTAGTGACATTTTTAGGGTCTCAAAATATCCCTGCAAAAGACGAACGTATGCTTAAAAAAACATGCTGATGTCACTACTGCCAGTGCCTGCTTCAACAGCGATACATACATCCTTCCCTGAGCACAAGGTTTTTTCCCAGTTGCTGTAATTCGAGGTAAATTGTGTCATGGAACACCGAAAGTGCTGCTAACATTCATTCTGGCCTTTTCTGAATCGTGAGGGTGAACAAATTAAGCTTAAATCAGTTCAGTAAACCAGCTGGACATCTATGTAGAGTCTCCTGGATTGTTTAAACTCATTATTTTCTAGCCCATACATTTGATCAGTATATGATAGCTGGCCACAGCTCAGTTTTTAAATGTCATGTAGGCATCTGCACATGAGGCTGCCTGGGTATGAAATCACACGACTGTACAAGCCTCCCTGAACATCACAAGGGGAGCTGTGCATGTGGCTGCACTCAGCAGTCTCCCTGCCCACCCCAGCTCCTGGCATGGGCTGTGCTCAGGCCTTTGCCGTCTGCAAATGTGCAATATCTTTTGCTCATTTTGGAGGAATGTCTTGACCATGTATTTTGCAGCTAGGAAGAAATCAAACATTTTTCAGTTTAGATTGAAAGTGGAAAAAATTGTGCACCTCTGAGGTGCTGAAAGAAACCACTGGGCTGCTGAGATGTCCTATGCAGCAAGGATGGTCTTGCTAAACTGACTGTCAGCAGTCCTTTCATTTTAACAAATGGAAACTAAAATATTTCTTTCCCCACAGAAAGTTGCAAGTCCCACTAATTAGAAGTGAAGCTTTCTTCTTTGCTATCAAAATACAGTAAATTCTGGAGATTCTGTAAGACATACGGTGTTTGGGACAACATGTTGGAGATAACTTTGCTAATGAAGTACAGAACCTGTTCCTCTTGGGGATTGCAAGGTGCTCTGTCAGTGGAGATAATCGAATTGTTGTAACAGCTTTGTGAGAAAGGTGGGTTTTCCCCAGTTCAACATTCTTGATGTGAATTTTCCAGCATGTCATGAGGCATATGGGGGAGATGGGAGCCAGCCCCAGAGCCCTGCCAAAGCCTCAGCCCTCCTTCCTCGGTGAGGCCAAATACATAAAGGGGCTGGGGAGGAGCTCAGAAGCATGCTGCAAGAATCTAGAGGGCTCCCAGGCTTTTGTCCAGACCCCTTAGCTTAATGACAACTGTTTAAAGTACTTTACAATGTTAAGTGTACACAGCGAAAGGTGACAGGTACATAGAAGTAAATTGTAGGCATCTTAAACATACAGGCTCTACCCCTCATTACAAAATGGCTTTTCTGCTGATGGGTATTTCCTACAGTGTTTGTCAAACAGTAGGTTCACGGCTTAGTCAGGGACAAAGTTATTAAGGACATAAAACGCCATCTGGATGGTGCTAATAAACATAAAACCTAACCTTCAGATGCACTGCTGCAGTGACCAGACTGTGCCAGACCAGATTACCCTTTGTGTTAAAATCTGAGCCCTCTCGGCTGCCCACCCTCATATATTTTACTCTGAAAACCTAAAACGTGGTTATTCCAATGAGAGAACCAAGTGACCTGTCCCTGGCATCTTACCGGTACGCCATCTTAAAAGGGCTGATTTCCTAGTAGAGTTTCTTTTTTGGTTTCTAAACAGTTGGTGGTTGGTTTTAAACTTTTATTTAGGATTTCTGCTTCTCAGTTTAGTTGGCAGTTCGTGTGGCGAGGAAAAAAATTTAAACCCTCTTGCAAGCTGAAAAAACCCAAACCTATCCTATAAATGCATTTTGGACTTGTTTATACAAGAAAATGATGGGATTTTCCATGCAAAATCTATTCTGTTTTGTAGGAATGACCTAGCTATCGCTCTACTCCCATTACCTCTCACAGAGTATATTGCTGTAAGGGAGAGAGAAGGCTATGCAGGCCTAACCCTAAGCTAACCCTAAGAATGGTTTTCCTCTGCAGGAAGGGTTTGGGATTCTTGCTAGACAGGACATGGTTTACCAAATGAACTTGTGCTTATCACTAGCACTTTTCACCGAAAGCCAGTATTTGCTGACAAATATTACATAGGTACCGTGGTTTATTGTTCTAAATACAACTGCTTTGTAGATAGCAGGTGAGACGTGCTAGCAAAGGGCAGCTCTCTGGTTGTTCCTAACAGCAAAGACCTATACAAGGCAGGAAGACAAGGACCAGCATCAGCTCCAGCTGAGCAGTGCCTTGCTCTTTGAGGGCTTGCGCTGAAACCAGTGGCTCAGCTTGCAGTCAGGGACTGCACACCCTGCACCAGCCCGCTCGGATCTCACCCCTCTTGGGAGCAGTGTAAATAAATATCTGCCTCTTCACCCGCCCAGGCTGAGCTGAGCAGACCTCTAGACAAATGCAGCTTCATGTGTTATTCAGTGCTATGAGACTGTGAGGAAGATGCACACATTAAGGTGTCCAAATCTGATGCCAGAACTAGTCAGATGCTTCCCAAATGAGCATGCACATGTGTGAGAATGAAAATGTTACACTTAAAAAGGACAGAAAGTGAAGTTTGCTGTCTAATCAGAGGCTTCTCCATGCTGTCAGGCTGATCTGCAGCTTTGTGTATGGTGTGTTAAAATAAGCAGGACAATTGTAAGGTACCTTTGAGCCTCGCCTAAGCTTCCCAGCACTAGAGTGGTTAAATAAGTTTGCTGCTGTCACTTGGTACATGTCAAATATGGTGTCATTTTTGGATAAAATAAATCATGAAACACTGAACCATGCCATGCAAATTGCCATGAAAACAGCAGCAAAGTCTTGACCACTTGGCAGCAGCAGTACGAGCCCACAGGCCTGAACCGTAAGCCTGGCGCGGAGAAATTTCAGCTGTAGACACGTGTATCTTCTTTTCTCCCTTCCCTATGTGGTCTCAGTATTAGAAAAATGTTTCCTACAGGAGTAAAAGGTATTTCCACTGTGCCTGTGTGATGATTGTAGGATGGTTCTGGGAGCAGGAGTGCGGGTAGCTGGCTCTGTGAAATTGTGTTGATGTTAAATATTCCTCTGCATTTTTACACCTCTGTGGGACCATCATTTAATGCTTACAGTAGATGGTACTTTTGTTATGTAAGTTTAAAGGTATCCCCTTTCTTTGCCCCCAGAGAATTCAGTTGCTGAAGGTCTGCTCTTTATCTGACTCTTTGCTAATAACACTGCTGTGACATGAGCACCTCTCATCTCCATGGAGAAGATGTACACAGATGAAAATCTTGTGAGGTCATGATCATTTTACTAGGTCTCATACAACCCCACAGGGAGAAGTCACTGCTCCCAGCAGTGTCCAGTGTCACAGGAAAGAGTGGGAGAGTTTTAAGCAAGCACGGCAAACGGAAGTTGGTGATTTAGTGCAGGGCATTGGCTTCCACCTGGGCATATGTTCTTGGCTCCCCTCCACCACCCAGCATGAAATGGGCTCTTTGGTGCCATGTGGCACCTTGGGACAGGGCTTCCCCTCCCAGTGCAGTGACACTTGCATGGAGAGCACTTGGTTTCTCCTCTCCAGACTCCTCTGTTCCCTACACTCTGCATTTGGGATATGGATTCTTTGCCTATTTCTGGTCAGAGACACGAGATGTAAATGAAGTGAAAATGCTTGGTCAGTAGCATGTGCTCAACTAAACCCATTTCCACCTATGAACTTGTAATAGTAGTAAGCCATTTGGTAAAAATCCTCATTTGTATGAAGTATGTATTTGTATGTGTGTTTGACACTCAAACAAAAGCATCATTTCTGGTTTTCATCCGATACATACTTTGGCTCAGATCTTATGATCCTTTTCAGGAATATATTGCCTCTAGTTGTCTCCATGTGTAGTGGATTTAGCTTCAGGTGGAAGAAAGCAGCAATTTTTGCAAACAAAAAAAGTCATTCTTACGAAAATCGGCTGCAATTTAATAATTCATAGAGTAATATTCAGAACAAGAAACATCAAAATAGAACTTAAGTAAATATTCACAGTCTTGGGAATATCCATGTTTACTTGCTAACACTTTTTGCAAAATATGAGCCCAAATACAGGAAATCGGTGCTATTATTCATTACAATTAAATGGGCTTTGGTTCTCGGAGACTCCTGCTAAAATCTGCACTCTGGAGAGCAAGTCTGTACTAGATTATTTAGTGTCTGCTATTAATAAATATTTCACTGTGGTGATGGAAAATATTTCTTTTGCTTTGTGATAGAAGCTCATTTTTTGCATTCCTGAAGAATATTTAAGGCCCCCCCCTTTTTTTTTTTATGTTTCTTTGTTCCCTGGGATAGGACTTCCATGCATAGCTGGCTGCTGATCTGATTTAGTAGCTTGTATTCAGGTTAGTTTCTGGGGTGTGATTGAGATGATGTGGTAGTCTGGGGAAGGCAAATGGAAGAAGTGATAAGAAGCCCAAATCATCCTTGGGGAACTGTCCCCTCTTTCAGTGATGCTGAGATGCTGCTGAGTTCAGACAAGGCTCCTGATCTTAAACAAGGATTTCGAATAGAGAGGCTTTTTCAGTAAGTGGTCTTTTGAAACACAATGGAAAACAAGTGAGTTTTCCAAACCCCATTTTTCAATGGGCATGCTCCTTTGACAGAGATACCATGAGTAATCACTTTCTCCAACCAGAATGGGACTCTATTGTGTGTCAGAGAAGTGAGGCGATGGAGGAAACTTGGTCACAACATCACTGTGTTTCACCATACAGCCTTCAGAAACCAAGGAAATTTCTCACAAAACCATCTTTTTTTCCTCATTTTTATCAAAACATCTATTGGAAGATAAAGGGGCAGGAGGGGAGACTCATAAAGAAGGGGCAGGCAATGGGTTTTCTGACCAGGTCATCTTCCTTGGTGACAGGACCAGATCTTCTTTTCTGCAAGACTTGATGAGTTTCTCTTTTCTTGGTTGATAAATTTAGTGGGCCACAGCAATCATATGGACCTAGAGATTCTTTCTGTGCCACAAGCATCAAGGCACATCCTGAGGTGTTTATGCATATTCTCTGGTCTTGGCAAGGTAGCTTCTCAGGGAGGTTTCTCTGACTGCGCAGCCCCCTCTGTTGATATCTTTGTACAAGGTCTGTGCACTGCCTAGCATTAATTTAACATGGGAGTCAGATTCTTCCTTGACTGATAATCCAACGCTCATTGAAACTCTTGGAAATCATCTCTTCTCAGTAAAAGCAAGAGCAAGCCCACTTCAGTCAGCTGGCTGAGATTCCTGCTCTCTTTGGCTGCCCTAAGTTTCATTGATTTTCATGTTGAGTTTGTTTGGGTTTTAAAAGATCAGTGATAGCCCAAGGGACAAGCGCAAGGTGACAGTGCTCAGGGTGCAGTGCAGCTGTGTATGCAAATTCTGCTCCTACTATGCCTGCCTCGAGGGCTGGATGTGAGTCAGGTCCTTGCTGCAAGCCCCGTGACTGGGCACTCTTACAGATCCAACAGAAGATACGGAGGAGGAAAACACAGATGCAGGGAAACAAAATGCCTCCTCCTGCTTCTCACAGCATAGCTGGCCAAAGCAGCATCGCCTCTCGCTTCCTGGTCCATTCTGTCTTGGGCTGTGCTGCTTCTTCAGTGTTCAAGTGTCCATCATAGACCAAAGCTTGGTATTTATCCATGTGCATTGGACAGTAAGCGTTTATGGCAGGGGTCTGCCCTGGGAGGCTAGGGCACTTCAGTTACTTCAGTACAGGGGGTTGTGGAATTGATGGTGACAGTTCATACAATCTACCCTCTTGCTTTTAGGCATCACTGTGGTGTTTTTTCCAACATTGAAGTCTAATAGCTACTTAGGAGTCCAAAGCGTAAAGGTTGGACATGTTTTCTAATTCCTCCATTACTTCAGACAATCGATTGCATTTTCTAGCTGAAGAAGTTGGCTTTTTATGTTGAATTAACTATGTTCCAATGTCCTTTCATTATTAATGAACAAACCCCCTTTCACCGTACCACCTTCCATTTGCCCTATAGTGGCCATTATCTCCCTATACCAAAATCACACACCCTTAACTGTTTTTAATACTCTGCGTGTGGTCTGTCTGGCTGTTCTGTCTGTCTGGCATAAGTTTCCAAGGCTATTAAAAGGGAAAAATAACATTGGCTCCTGTCAATGAGGCTGGGGAAGATTTTCAAGGTCAAATCCTGCAGCAAACTGCTTTCTTTCACAAATGTGAGAGACTTGTAAGGACACCATTCACGTGATAAATATTTATGATTTGGGAGGAGGAATTCAAGAGTAAGTGAAATCTTCTGACATTGGCTATCGTGGGAATTTGGGGGGGAGATGGATGGGAACAAAATTAAGGGGAAAACCTTCAGCAATTTTAATAATTTCAATTGCATTTTCTCAGCAATTTACTTTTCACTTGGGAAAAATGCTTTTCCATTGGAAAATAGTGAATGGGAGGGGAACTTCTTTCCTTTCCAGCCGAAGTTCCTTATATTAAGCCTGTAAATTCTGAAGTAGGACTCCGTCAGTACAAAATACTATCGCAGTAATGGATTTGTTGGCATCCCTCAAAGCCAAGGGACTGCGTGAATTTGCCAATGTATGGATCTGCTTTCCTTCATTCCAAGTTTCTCAGCTGACCTGTAATTATATTGCATGGAAGACATATTTGTTTTCTTGGGGTAAACTGATATTTTGCCCCAGGGGAGGTGTAAGTTCTTATTTTTCTATGTCCTTGCATAGAAGCCTAAGGAGATGGAGACCACTCCCTTTAGACTTATTTCATGTTTCTTTTCCAAGAGCAGTATCTTAGTTTAAGGGATGAAGTGCATTGAGTAAATATTGCTTACACATTAGCGGGGAGTTTGAACCCTGAGTATCCTGGAAGAGACTGGCCAGATCTTCTCGTTAGCAGCTGGACGTTTCTAGGAAAGTCTGGAAACACGAGTCAGCATGATTCCATGATATCTGTGGGATTCTGACTTCTTTTTTTTCCCATCCAAACTGTTTCAGCTCTTTTTTTGGTGGGTCCTTGTGTGACTTGGACTTTTCCTTAAGAAAATGAAATTCAATTAAATTTTAAAATCTGACTATTTGGAAGCTTTGAGTAGAAAACATTGTCCCCCTAACATAGACATTCCTTTGGGGATGCTGGAGCATCCACTCAGCCATGTCTGATGGAAACAGATGGGGAAATTTCATATTCCCAAACAGTGAGGTTTTTCATTCTAGCACAGTTTAACTTTATGCTCTATTTGTGCATAATCCAAACATACTCCTGCATGGACTTAGGTTGTTAGTCTTGCTACATCCTCAAAGGTGCACCTTTTTCAAGGTTTTCTGTGGGATTTAGCAACTATGATAGTAAGCACAGGTATTTGTGTTCATATATCAAATGAAACTTTCTTTGAGCTGATGAGGGAAACAGCAATGAAAATGTAGTTTATACACAGAAAGAAAAGCTTTAAAATATTTTTATATGTAAAAGAAAAAAAAATAACCCTGCTACCCCAAGAAAATTAGCCAGTAATTCATATATAAAAGTTCAGTAATTTCAGTTCTAGCACGACATGTAAAATAAAAGCTTTTTTACACAGTTTGAGAGACTCACCAACACAATCATCATGTTCCTCTGACAAGGAAAGCCAAGGGACAGGGCATGCAAGGCATCATGCACTGGCATCAGCTGCCTCCACAGATGTCCTTCCTTCATTCATCTCAGACCTCCATGCCATCCCCTGCCCATCCTTTCTTTTACTTTCCTTCTCAGGCCGCACTTTTAAACCTTGTTCTTCATCTTGCTGCCTCCCTCACCTCCTCATGCACCCCTCATGCCTTAGGATTTAGCCATGGTGTCCAGCACCTAGAGGACCTGTATGTTCCTCCAGAGAGCTTGAGAGCAGGACCAAAGAGACATCAAAATCCCCAGGAAAACAGAGCACTTGTATTCAGCCTCACTCCTCCAGTTTTATAGCATTTCCATGTAAACCCAAAGCTTTCCAAGTGGTACTCTCAAAATATGGAAAATCTCTTGTGCTGGGCATCCAGAGGGTTCATCTGTGCATGTATGGCATTTAGGATCCCCAGGGTACCACTGCTGACAACTTCTGGGCTGGGGAAAACAAAACACAGGTTACTCGTGTCTAAAATACAGAAAAAGAATCAAGTTGCCAACACTCTAAATGAAATACTATGTCTTCTGCTTACTTTATTTAATGATTTCTAAACAATTCAAGTGCTTTTTTGAGAACAACAGCTTTAAATCTGAGAATCTTAGAATGAAGGAATTGAGACGGGACACGCAGTCTATCCTAGCGAAAAGTTACAGCCCCTTTCTGTTTGATGCTGACTGTGAGAGAGCTTTATAAGCCTTGGTGTGCTCCTCCTGAGTGGATGAGAGCATGTTTTTTTCAGTTAAAACAATGTTTGACAACATTTTGAAGTAAATGTAGTTCAACTTTGAGTTGAGAGATTTACACAGTGACAAGGTCAGTGATGTTATTTTACATTAACATTTACTTAATACTACTATTTACTTGATTAGTCCTTGCTTTTATGTATCCTGGGTAGGAGGAAAACAGTAAGTACCTGCCAAGGGTAGATGAATGCTAAGTGAGACAGAGAGGAGAGGAAGGAGCTGTGTGCCGGTGCTGATGCTCTGCTCTGCTCCTGAGAGGGGCTGGCTTCAGATGCGTCGCCTTCTCCTGGCTTCTTCAAACCTGCTGCGCAAGGAGAGGCAATGCGCAGGGCAGCATTTCCCTCCTGCGTCATTACTTTCTACAGAAATACGACAAGAAGCGGGGGTATGATCTGTGAATCAGACACACATTTTCAAATCATGATAATTACTCATTTATGGGGAATGCAGTTTTGACTTTGAAAGTTTTTTAGAGATTTTCCTTCATTTAGGTTTGAGGAAAAGCAAACTTGTAGATGTCAAAGATTTCACAGTGCTTCCTATTCTCAAACAATTTAGTACATTCAGGGGAAATCACAGATATGAAACCAGTGTGCTGCAATTGCTCTTGAAATAGCTCTTTTCGTCATCCTCTTGCTCAATTTCAGAAAAAAGGTCAGATAAATAACTTTACCTGAAACAGGTTAGTATTCACTGCAAATAACCTCTTTGCTCTGTGCCCAGCTGGATGTTTGCCCTGCTGGACAATGCTAGGAAATGGATGAAATGAAGCCTCCGTCTTGTGGGTGTCTATGTGCTCTCCAGGCCAGGGGGCAGCTGGTGAAGGGCGCTGTCAGCACCCCTGTGAGCTGTGCACTTCAGGACCTTCCCTGTGGTGACGCCTCTGGTTGTTTGCTCAGAGCCCAGACACCAAGCAGGGGAAAGGAATGGGAAGAGAACTGCATCACTGAATGCAAACATCACTGCCTTAAGTCACTGTCTTGATAGAGACCTGCTAGTAGCTTTATGCTGTTCCCCGCACCTTCTCATCTTTGCTCCCATCTCCTAAGGGCATGTCCAGCATTGACAGTGGGGTACAGTGGTACATCCAATTTGCGTGTAGCGAAGCTCATGTTGAAGCCATACAATATTGCACTGTGGCTTTGGGTTTTAGTGCTCAGAGACCAGAGCATGCAGCCAGGCAGTCTGACATCAGCTGCTTCTTCACTCTGAGATAGATACAAAGCCTCTTTCAGTCCACTCTTACAATAATTTTCCTCCATCTCTGTTTCTATTTGCTGTAAGATGTAGAGATGAAGCCTGCAACCTGAGGGCAAGTTCTGCTCTTCTGTCAGCAGTGCTGCGTGAAGACATTGCAGCCTCACCACAGCCCAGCTATCCTGGTCTTACCTGACTTAAGTCCATGGTTAGAAAAGCTGTGTCTTCGGCTTTGTGTCGTCCACCATTCACTTTGTTTGGGTGATTATTCACATGTGAGATGATTAACCTGACAGTGCTGGTGGTGGCTGCCTGACACCAAGCAAGAACACATACATGGGGTGTTTATGATACTTGGTGAGCCAGCAGCCAGGTTCACAGTGTGCAGAAGTTAAAAACTCTCACTGCAAATATTTTTTCCCATTAATTTGGGTATGACAATGAAATAAAAATAACCTTTTCCACTTCCTATTCCCTCCAAAGGAAACCCTGCTAATAATTAAGCTGTGTGCCAGGACACTTAAGGAAGAACAGATACTGAGCTGAATTCTAAACAAAAGTGTAACGGAAAGCTAAGCTGTGTTTTCTGTCTAATTTTCTCAGATGTTAGGGCCTATTTATGATCTCCCTCATGCCTCAGAAACCTCTCTGAAATCAACACATATGTGCTGTCATGCAACCTGGTTAAATTTAGCAGGGGATGAATTTTCATTTAGGACAACTGTTTGCTCAAAGCTGATATTGTTTCAGTTTCAGGAGGGGCTTTGGGTTTAGTTGTTCCTAATCTGATGCCTGAAGAGCTGCGTGATTGTCCAGATAATGTGCTCTGCAAGTACTTTGTATGCACTGGCACGGACATTTCCAACTGCCCCATAGGTACAGCATCAGGGGACAGACCCTTGAGGAGCTGGGGTGTCCAGATTGATCCATCCTCAGGGCCAATATGGCTATGCCAGTTTGAAACAGTTCAGGGTATGATCCTGCCTGCAAATGGCACCGGTAAGTTAAACCCAGATATGACTAGTTTTAGTTCTAAGTGGTCAAAACGTGGGGTATAAGACAGTCAAAATGCACTGGGGAGCAGGCTTTTCGTAACTTCACCACCACTGAGTGAATCCCTGTTTTCTAGGGAACAGGACAAGTTACGTGTCCCCTCTTGCGAAGTCTACAAGTTAAAACCAGTCTTAAATCTGCCTCTTCAGCCTGTGCATGAGGAGCTGGTCCAAAATGAGCTGAAACAAGCATTACTGAGCACAGGTACATTGCTACTGTCACCTCTAGCACTACTGCTGCAGCCCTGGACCTGCCCTCTGAGTGACAGCTTTTCCTTGCTGCAGAGTCCTCTGCTGCATGCATTTAATCCTGAGAAAAGGGGGACTAAGTAGAACAGACTTTCACCAGCTGTGAGAGAGCAGTCTCACCCCACCCAGTGGTGCTGTGCTGCTGTGTGTACCTAAGAAACCAGCCCGTTATTTTGCTGATTTCACAGCTTTCATTTTGGTTGAAAAACAGTACTTCATAACCTGGCTGGTAGGTGGGTAACCCAAAGAGTCCTACCTTTCAATTGACATTACTGTTTTGGTGTATGTGGATGTGTACACACAAGAGAGAGTATATGAATGATTGGTAACAGCTGGAATTTAATATAATAAATGGACATAGGAAATGCAGGGCTGACTCGTGAGGTGAATTATTGGCTTTTACATCACCAAGATCATGAGCCATGTCCAATCCAGACCAGAGGAAGCAAAAAACCTTTTCATTAAATGCAAGGAGCCATAAAGGAAATTTGAGTACAAGCAGGCCAGTTCTGTCCCGTGGTTGCCATGCAGAGGCTGTGGGAGGTCCCAGCTCTGTTGCCAGCTGCTGGTGAAACATTAGTGACCTGTAGCAATGGACTAACACAGCCTGGACCCCACCTTTAAGGATGCTGTCCCAGTGTGCTCTATTAGAAACCATAATCTGAGACAACCTTCTCAAGTGGTTTCTCTCACCTGAACTTACATAGCAGCAGCTCCAGGAAATTGGGGGTGGGGTGTGGGGGGAAGATGTGGGGGGTTTAGGTTTGTTTCTTTTTTAAACCTAAAGTATCAGCAGACTCCTAACCAAGGGGATTGTTTGGTTTTTCTTTTTTGTGAATTTGAGATTAAACAGAGATGACAGTTTGGACATAAGAAGGAATTCTTTTAAATAAGGGCATTTTCATTGTTTGCCATCATTGCTTTCCCCTAAGAGAGGATGGTGTTACCATATGTGAGAACGACTTGGTCTAGAAATCTTGCATCTGTTTATCTACTTGCTCTTGCTGTGAACTAGTGTGTTTGATTAAAGTTTTTAAGCTGTATGCTTACTGTTGGAGTTCTTCTGTTTGAAGTGTTAGGAGCCTGAAAACTTCATTGGCTACTTTAAATCTTATGTACTTAAACCCTGCAAGGAAGCTATTTTTGTTGGCTGTTTCTCAAGCACCAGCAATGCGCGCGGTGATGTGTGAAATGCTAATATCAGGAAACTTTCTTTCTTAAATAATTTGCACTAGAGAAGGAACAGATTCAGTGAGACAGGGTGAAGACCCCAATCCCCTGTCATGAAGTCAACAGGAGATGTTTTTCTCCTCCTTAACCCAGGGTGATTTTTTATTTCATACTAAGGCATTTTGGAAGAAGTGGTCTTCCAAAACATCAGGCTTGTGCAGGGCGTTGTGTGCATTTTAATGTCTCTGTGGTGGAAAGGGAGAGCAGCAAGACAGAGATGGCTCAGTGCGGTCGTGGGGGCCCAGAGAACCAAAACCTCTGTAGCCGTGGCTCCACGTTGCCCTTGTGCTGCCTGGGTGCTGAGCAGTGCCCCTGCAGCGAGTAGCATTTGCACTAGCTCTGCAGTGGCGTCTGCAGCTGCTCACAGCACAGATATGACAGGTTAGATCTGCTTCAAGTGTCCCAGAAGTCCCCGGACTTGTCATTGCTCCAAGTTTAAAGATATACTTGAAGATTCTAAAAATATTGTGTCTTCCCACAAAAAAGAAATAAGTTGAAAACTGTGAAGATTCATGAAGGGCACTCGCCCTGACCATGCCTAAAATCAAGGGAGTGTCCACTTAAAAGAGTACATATTCTTCCTATTTTAGCCCACACAAATCGCACTTACAACTTCCCTTGACAGACACTGTCTCTATAAATAAGTCCCCGTCACCTCCCCCGGGTACAATAACACAGTATACTAGAGGTGTCAAACATACGGCCCATAGGCCAGATCAGCCCACATATGTACTCAGAACTGACAGAATCTAATCTTTCATCTGAAGAAAACAAAATCTCTAGACCTCAGAGTTTAAAGAAAAAAAAATGAAGAGAGAGAGAAAAAAAGGTTTCAGCAAGGAGCTGAAACTAAGTAGTTCAGGAACATCTGCTTGAATCCGCGGGCAGCCAGACACAGGGATGGAGGGCAGGAATTTGTTGTTGACTTCACTGGGATGTCAGTGTTTTGGGAGGATTATTAGGCCTCACATTTTTTTCTCTGTCTGAGAGACCATAGCTCAGTTTAACACCCTGAAGAAAACATTAGTGTTCATTTATGGCTACGTAACTGTTTGTTATTTATCTTTTGCCAACACAATTATTGAAAAGAATATCTCTGCAAGTTCCTTATTTCCTCCTTTTCCTTTTGCACTCCCATGGTCCTGCAGCCACCATCACGGTCCATTTTGCTGGGCTAAACCAGCCAAGATCCTAAGGATCCATGCTTCCCTGGTCACTCTGGTTGCAGTTTCTCTCTCCCTGTTTCAACTTTCCCGAACACGGGTGATGGTCTCTGGCCTTGAACAGGGCTGTTACTGCTGCTTTACCTCTGAGAGCATTACCTTACTTCATATCCCACAGTAGACTCCTGCTCTTCTCAAGGGCAGGTCATTCTGGTGCCTTGCACTTGTCCTGTGACCAGCCAATACCTCCAGCCCCTTCTCATCCACTGTCATTCTCAGCTGCTGAGCTCCCTAGGCACAGCAGCAATGGTGCTCTGACTCCTGACAGCTTATGGTTGGGCACATTATGCTACTGAATCCCACCCCATTTCTAACACTCTAGTCATCCAGCTCTTCCAGTTCTCCTCCTCCGGACCAGAAATATCCGTCCTATGCACACTCTCTTTCTCCACCTTTGTGGTGTTGATCCATCCATTTAAACCATTAAGAAAATAAGAGCATTTGTTTAAAAAGGATGTTTAGGATTTTTTTTTATGTCAGGTTTTTAAATATGGGGATTTTGACTAATTTAATTTTGTAACAAAAAGGAAAAAAAATGTAGTGGAAAACTGAATTGGTTTCTTTTGCAAAATTATTTTGGGATCATTTTAAAGGGTTGCAATTTTGATCTGAAAAAATACAGTATGGATGTTGCTTTGATAAAATCAGTAGTTCCCCTGGTGTCCCAGCTAAGTTGGAATAAATGCCTTTATATGGGGCTTGAGACACCACTGTCCCGGAGCACATCCATCTGAAGTGACAGTAGTATCAAGAAGCCATGGTATTAAGTTCTGCTCCTTGCCCCAGACAAGTCTTGGTCACAGGAAATTTGGGTAGGTATAAATACTGCTGCTACCTAAGGAACACTGTTGGCCTCTGATGCTTCAGGGCTTTACCTGTAATGTTTTAAAAGCACTAAGGTGTCCCCTTCTACATGAGACATTAGTGAGACTGTGGGAGTCTATACTTTTTTCTTGATCAGGCCTCAGAGCTGGTTAAAGGTGGTTAAAGGGACTCTTTTCTGCCTTCTTCCTTTCATGTACAAAATGATTTTAGCTCCTCCGTGCTCTCAGTTCCTTACTCAGTAGTGAGGCAGTCATGCTGTGCTGTCAGATACCTCGAGGGGCTTTTATGGCATTTAAGTGCTGCTTCTGTTTATGTAAGCGGTGCATTCCCAGGCACAGACATTTAGGGCATGTATAACCTTTTCAGCCGTAAACCAGGAGAATCCTATTGGGGCGAAACTGAAAACCATCACACCCACACTGGAAACACCATCATAAAGTATCGACAGGAAAGTGAAGGTTGGGGCTTTTGCTGTTCATTCTCATTTAGGAGACAGAGGCATTAAGCATTGCCTCACTCAAAACTTTACTAGGAGGAAAATCATCAAGATAGATCTGTTTTCAACCACAATACTGAAGTTGGTTTTCCTTTTTTAAGTCAGGTTATTTCTACAATGAGACTTTCGCACGAGGCATAGAGCACAAGCCAGTATACCGTATTCGCTGGGGCTGGGAAAACCAAAGTGACTTTATTTTTGACCCTTGAAAGTTTCTGATATCTCCATTTGGTTTGGATTTTCCCAATCTCCAACATGATGCTGTAGCTGAGTAGAGCATATGGTCCTAATAGATATTCAGTCCAGATGTTAGTTGTCTAATATGTATCCTGAACGGCTGTGCCGAGCAGCGTATAAGAAAAGCTGGTGGAGCAGTTAAATAAGGAACATGCACATTCCAGTATTCTCACCAGTTTACGAAAGTTAAGAGTTCCAGATTGCAATACCTCCGGTTCTGTCACTTTGAATTTCTGGGAAATGTTAAGAGCATGAAGCTCGCTGTACATGCTAAGAGCAGGCGGGGAGCTGGCCCACCTGAAACCCGAGCAGAAATGTGAGGCTGGGAGTTGCAGCACATCCTGGTTGTGCAGGCAGCGAGCGCTGCCCTCTGCTCCATGCTGGATGGGAGAAGTGCTCAGGTGTTTATGGGCCCCTGGTGTAAGCGAAGGCTGGACAGCACCTCTCTGTCAGATGGTCTCAGAAAGGGGGTTTGCCTGAAAGAAAACTTCCCGCATAGTGAGGGAGGGGAAAATCTCCCCCTGCACCTTTGAACCCAGGGGCTGGTCTCTGCTGAGCTTGAGCAGCAGCTATGAATGGTGACGATTTCAATTCTGGCAGACTCTGTGAAACTGGCAATGGACAAAGAGCATTAATCCTGATGCCGAGGGAAAGGCTGCTCTCTGAGCGGCAGCCTGAATGCCCCCCACCAGTGGGAAGAGCTTCAGTCAGAGCTTGCTCTGCACAAGAAAATCCCACCACAAATTACAAAGCCAAGGAAGCCTTCATATTTTCCCTGCTGCTCAGAGAGCTATTTATATTTTAGTGCTCGACATAGCACGTAAGCTGAGAACAGACCTGCTTCTCCTCTCCCATACTGTGTCCTCTTCTTGCTTGGAGGTGATGCTGGGGTTTCTGGGGAGTCCCGCACTGCTGGTTGCTGGTGTAAGAGGAGACTTGTAAGCAGGGCTTGTGCACGGCTAAATACAGCCAAATTGGTTCACAGCAACTTGAAGTAGTCTGAGACATCTGGCATGTCCTTCATTTCCTTTTCTTTGGCTGGAGCTGAAGAGTGATAAATCTGTGTGATGCTTAACTATTCTTTAGCTCTCTGGGTTAGATTTTAATTCAAGAATAGGGACAGGACTGTATCCATGGGATTTCTTACAAGAAAAAAGGTCAAAACTTACCCCCCCAACTCCTTATCTTTTCTGTTCTTCAGGAAGATTCACTCCTTCTAACAGCCTTCAACAAACTTGACCAGATGAAGGTCCTGACCTTACTCCCTTAGTCCTTTCAGCTCAAGCCTTGTTCTGATTTCCATGGAAGTATGACCCCATGGCAGGAGACAAAGCAAACTGCTTTAAAGTTTTAAACTGCAAGCACAACTTAGCAGGGAAATTAGCAGCTTCAAACACATGCACAGGTACACGCAAACCCTCTTACTACTCAAGCAAACCTGAAAGTAGTTTCAGAGCTACAAGTTTATTGACTGGGAAGTCAATAAAAAGGATTAGCTTTTAAGATTAACAGTAAAACTTGATTGCTGCTTTCAGCAGCTAACCTAATAATTTCAGGAGCAGAGTCTCTGGGAGTTGTAGATCACGTTCAAAAACTTGGTGAGCATCTTTGGAAAGGAATGCTTTTTACGCATGGATGGAAATAATTTAAGCCACATAAAGCAGCCTATATATGCTCTACTCTGTGTGTTTTTTCTTCTGTCAAATAGAGAAGACTTTGACCTTTTTAGGAACAAAAGGAGAGGGTTTTCTTTGTGAGAAGTACTCTTTAGTGACCAAGTACAAGTGTTTCATTGTGTTAATTCTCAGGGTCTATGCTTATTAATGTTCGATCTTTCATTAAAAGCATTGTCCACAATAAATGCCTGTCACTGATGTTTACGCATGATGTTATTTTATCAGAGAAGGTAACACTGTTAATAAGTTGCAACCCTGAGAAACAAGCAGAAGGGTAAGCGTCACACAGAGGCTGTCAATCACATACACATGTTATTAGGTACTTAGCTGAGCTCTTGCATATTGTACCTGTGCTTGCTCACAAAGGCTTTGCCTGCTCTCCAGATAGGCAGGTTTCTGGTCTTGGATTAGCCTGGGGAGGTGATGGAAGGGATGAGAGCGGGAGCATGACAACACAGCTGACTGGGTCCTCGTAACAGTGTTCTGGTGGTAGGACTTCTGGGGTGAGTGCCATGATTGCCTGCACTCAAAAACACATGAGCAGCTCTCCGAATTCCTTCTCATTGGCCTTTAGAAGAACATATTTGACTTTTCTCCAGGCTTTCACAGTTCTGCCTCACCACCTTTGAAAGGTATGTGACAGTTTGCGGCAGTACTGTCCAGTGCATGTTTCAACCTGTCGTGTAGCTGTGCCTGTTTCCTGTGTGTGTTAACCTGACTGTGGGTCCCTGAATGCTGAAAGGAATTTGCACATTTCAGCTGACTCAGCCTCAACAAAATTGTGGGTTTGAGATGAAGCTCTCCAAAAACCTCCCATAAGAATAATGCAAGAGAGGGTTTGAGTTCTCTCTTCTGAGATCAGTGGCTGCCACTTGTAGCTGCTACTTGGCTGCATGAGATGGAGCATATATTGACTTTACCAGCTGTCAAAGCAGTCAGAGTCAAAGGCAGGAAGTGCATATTCAGCAAAATAGAGAGTTGTTGTCAACATCCCTTTGGAGAAAAGGTGTTTAAAAGAAAAAAAAGAAGGGCAAATAGAAAATAAATTGGAACTGGGGGGAAATAAATCCAGTGCCTAGAGCATAATAACTGTATGTTCATGTATGGTATTTTACTATTAGTTCATTACTTGGTGTTGTATCTGAAGCAAATTCTGACTTTAATAGAGCTATTAATTCCAGTGACCTGACCCTAGCTCCCATGCTGAAACTTGTACCAGGACTAATTCCTGGCAGTTCAGAGAGAGTTTCTCTGCTTCTCTCTCTGGGGTTCAAGTTCCTCCCTTCTGAGCCTAAACTCCAGTACTGGTCCTATGTGGAGTATGGAGCTGATCAGAAACCTGCAAAAGTTATGTATTCTTCCCAGAGGAGGTTTGAACTCCACATAGCATTTATAGGAAGAAGC
Organism: Pezoporus flaviventris; assembly: GCF_033815535.1. Classification (NCBI taxonomy): domain Eukaryota; kingdom Metazoa; phylum Chordata; class Aves; order Psittaciformes; family Psittacidae; genus Pezoporus; species Pezoporus flaviventris. The sequence continues at coordinate 47,822,877 of NW_026892549.1, forward strand.
AGATCCTCCTGTTAACTCTGGAATCCACTTTTACTTCTCGAGTTTCAAAACCAAGTAACTGTAGAAGAGTTGATGGGCAAGAGGATCCTACATCACAACTGGAAAGGCCAAGGGGAGCCAAGGGGATGAGAGAACAGGAGGTACGTATGACAGGAGAGGGATCCTAGACAAAACTGAGCATTAGATGGAGAGCTCAGCTCTGCTGTGAATTTTGTGACTAATGGAAAAGGATCCTTAGGAAACAATACTGGAAGTGTGGTACTTTTTCAGTCGATCCCCAGTCCAGGTTTCCCAGTCAAGGCACATGCTTGCCTCAGATTTGTCCAGCCATAGATAAGTTTAAATGTTCCAGGATTTGAGTGTTTGAATAATCTTCAAATGCTGCAAGTTCTTCATGAATGATAAGGTTGCTCGCTCCAGGATGACATAGCCTGTACGTATGGGAAGTGTGATGCCCTGCTTCCACCCAGAGAAATAAAAGCTTTTGGCCTTTTGCCAGTGAAGTTGCCAACATGCCACTCTGCACAGAGTTGTGGTCAGCTCTGAGCCATTACAGTCAGGCTCCACAGAAGTTTTCTGCCTTCATTTTAATAGGTCTGAAGGAAGAAGAAAGCAAATAGTTTTTCACTTCTGCTTCTCCAGAGCTTACGACTGAGATTCCAGTGGAAGGCACTTTTGTGAGCTGTAAGTATTAAACCCTCATTTCTCACTGGGTGACAAATGGAGGTTTCTATCCTCACATTGATAAATCAGTTGTTCTTAGTACAGAGCTCTGCTTTCATCGCAACCTGAATCAAAAGAAGCAGCGCACCAACAGCCTCGTGTCTTTAGACATTCCTAGAGTACTAATGTACTAAAGTAAGTAACTAAAGTTTGAGGTCCCCTTTCAGTGTCTCTCTTTTCTTTTATTTGACCCAACTCATTTGTGGTGGTTTGGATTCAGTCAGGTCTCAGCTTATTGACAGGAGGGTGCCCTTTGGAAGCTTCATCCACAGCTCAGCTCAGTCAGTAAAAGTGCCCTTGTTGACTTCAGTAGGTGCAGGATGAGATCTGGAGCGTCTTTTGCTCCATTATCTTTGGCGTCTACTGCATAGGGAGCACAGCTTGCAGGCATTCCAGAGCTTCTGAATTTGCCCAGCATCTGCATTCCAGATAACCAAGATGCTTACTTCTTAAAATAAAAAGGGTGCCTATAAACCATCCTGGAAGTTTACACTACATCAAAGTTCAGAAGAATGTGTAACCATTTCATTCTGCTTCCAGTCTTTTGTGCACAGTTCTAGGTTATCCTTTCTATTTTAGGAAAACCTTTAAATGTGATTTGGGGTGACATAAAACAATCTCGCTGACAGTGTGACAAAGATAGTATGCCCTCTCAGAAAAATCATTTTGTCTATTTAAATATTAGGCTTCGGCTTGTTAGTGAAAAATGTGTCATGCACAGCTTTTTTTCTCTTCTTTTTTTTTTTTTTTCCTGGTGTGGGAAAATACAGTGCAGATTTTGAAGTTTAAAAAAGTCTGGCAAATTACAAATTAGGATAATAATTCATGGGAGTAATAAAATATCAGACTTTTATTGCACTATTGAGAAGGGCATTAAAAAGCATCTGGGAACTTGAGGTTTGGAAAGACGGGCTTTGAAAGACTTGGTGGGTTAAATATTAATGTAGAAAATATGGCATCTGTAAATGCCTGGAAACATGCTAATAGGGCTTGATTCAGCAAAGGATCAAGCAATTCTTCAGGGTTCTGAATGCCTCCAGGGGCTCGGGCTGACAAAGGGAGCTGAGGCACCGCACTATCTCCTGGAAGTCTGTGGTGCCTGGGAGAGCTGTGCTTGTAATGAACATCCCGAGGGCATTTGGCTGGGCCAGCCGAGGGGGAAATGGCAAGGTGAGAGCACTCAGCACTCAGCTGAGGTGCCCCAGCACAGCATTGTCCTAGGGCAGCCTGCACTCGAGGCAGCCGGGAGCAAGTGGCAGAGCCAACCCGTGCAGTGCTGGCTGGTGTGGGGCCATGGGGCAGGTTGCTTGGGAAGCTGGGCTGAGGGAGGGAACAAAGGCAGTGTATCTCCAGCAACCGTGGCTTGGTACCCTCCAGCTGGAGGCAATACCATCCCTGTTATTTCCAGTAAGCTGCAGGAACACTGACCAGAGAGGTTGCTGTCCCCCAGCGTGGTGGGAGAATGAGGCTTTTTCTCTGGGCCAAGCAAGGCTGGAGGACATCCTCACATTCTCCCCATGTCCTCTAATCCTGGGTAGCAGCTATGGTTATCTTCCCACAGAATCTTGTTCTCTTTTTACCTTAGTTCTAGCCATATATTTCAGCCTGATATTTGTTTAGATGTGATAGTATCAGGGGAACTGAAGTCCTCATTCATCAGCCTTTTATTGCTTGTGCTGAGGAAACCAACCCTTGCTAGCAGTGGAAACCTCCAGAGGCATGTGCTTTTCGTGCTGTTTTTCAGCATGGAGAACCAGTCTGTGTGACTCACTTTTCCTTTCGAAGAGACGGTGAGTGCACGAGAGACTGGTGAACAGGGACAAGCCGCCTTTCTCTTTCAGCCACCACTTCCTGTCTGCAATGAACTGCCCTGGCTTTTTGCCTCTCTCCAGCAGCGGCAGGTTGCAAATCCAGCGACAAGGGCTTCACTCTGCTCTTGAAACAACTTGGGGTTATTTATAGCATTATTTCTAATACCCTTCTCTCTCTCTCCTTTCTTCCCTCTCTCTCCACATGCGCTCTGACATGGACTTTAGATACCACATGGTGTATGTGCAGCAGCAGAACCGTGATGGTGCATGGGGTGATGTGTCCACAGGCTTCAAGGAGCCACCAGGGAGTGCAGTGCCATTCCTCGCTCAGCCATCCAGGGGTGCCACGCAAGGTGCTGGGGAAGTCTTGGTGGTACCATTGGCCTTTATTAGCACTTGTCACGGAGCAGGGCTGCAAGGGTGCTGCGTATTGCGTTTCCTGACACAGAACAAATATGTCTCAGCTTTCTGGCATTGATTTTTGACAAAGGATTCAAGAAGCTGCAGCTGTGCAGGCTTCCTCGTCCCTTCCCCCACTTTATTACAATGTGTGTTGTTCTGAAACACTCAATTCAGCTATAAACAATCTACTCTATCAACAACATGCTTTTGCACTTTTTGAAATGGTGCTTTGAGGCAGATAAATGAAAGTAAGTATGGCAGCTTGCCAGTAAAAATCCTGCAAACTGTATCATCACAGGGGCACTGACTAAGACAGCACATTATTTTATTTACTGTGGAAACTGAAAATCCATTTCTGCCCATACAATAGCTGTTTATTTCATCCTTGCTTGATGTTTGTTCTAATCTTTCTTGACACTTCTAGATAGTAATGGTTCACAAGCTGTTCAGATCAGTGCTCGCAGGGCTCCATCAGCCAGTGCATCTTTATGGTTTTAGAAGGTCCAGCACCCTCTTCACTGGCATGTGTCCATTGGCCAACAGCAAGGAAACCTGCCCAAGCCCTGGACACAGGCGATGTGCTGGGGAGATCCTACAACTCCCTGTGTCCCTCTCCTGGGTTAAACTAGTACATTGATATCTACCAGCCAAGATGCATGCAGAAGCCTTTTGTGAATGAGTTGCAGTGGGCTGACCTGGGCAAAGGAGCTCCTCAGGTTTTGAGGTTTCGCCTGTCAGATGTTTGTATTGTCTAAATGATATCATGCATCCCATACTAGATAAAACTGAATTTGAAGTGCAGAAAGATGAGGTGATGGGCTGACTAGTGCATTCCTGCTAAGGCTTGCTGGATTCAGCCTGGTCCTGGTGATTTCTCAATCTGGGCGATGCGTCCTCTGATGGTGTGATAGCCTGTTCCCCACCTCCTGCTCTGGTGAGAGGCTCCTCCGGCACCACTCATCACAATGGTTGGAGACAGGAGAAAGCCAGGCTGAGGAAGAATGTTGAAACCATTTCAAAAACCTCTGGAGAGAAAATGAGTAATATTTTGTTTTCCTGAATGGCTTCACTGAAATATAGGGGAAATAATTGCAGTTGAAAGCTCGCAGTTTTTGTTGTTTTGTTCTTTATTATTTGTTTTCTTGTGCCTTTTTTTTTGAATATACTTTCTCCTGCTCCTCTCCAGCCTCTCCTTTGTTATTGCTTACCCCATACCCCACTGTAGAGGGTGTGGAGACAGTGGAAGAGAAAGAAAAAAATATAATAAAGAAAAGATAAAGCACATTTCCAGATTTCCTTTTCCAGATCCACTGAAAACAGTTTTTTGTTAACTTTCAAGGCTTAATGATGGCCTTTTATGACCAACAATCAGCTGAAAATGATTGTAAGCAGCTGTGTTTAACTCGTGTTTGGTTACCTAGCTATTTCTGGGGAATCCCATTTTATCCTTTGACATATCCAGAAGGCCTACCACATTCATTTGCTCTGGGGAGTTCTCCCCTCTGCTTATCAATTATAACGCATCATGCTGAATGTTCAGAAAACTCATGAAGAGCCTTTTGGTACTGTTTTGTTGACCATCTTACATTGAACTTGCCCCTTTTATAAACTTAACCAGAGTGCAGTCTCTTCCTATGTCCTCTTCTTGACTTGGAGGGTGTTTGTTAAAGTATAATGTTGTTTCATGCATTAATATGTTGTTTTCACCAATACTGCATGACTCTGTATATTCTGCATTCACGGTTACTTAAGGAAAGACACTCAAATGGAAAGAGGTGTGCCAGATGTCAAATAGCAGCCAAAGCATCTCTGTATCCCAAAGCAGGGGAAATACAGAACTTTGTGGTACCTGGAAAACCTACTGAATGAACAAAATGCTTTCAGAGCTCCATCCATGGCCAACAGACAGAACCCACCTGACACAGTAGAGAAGGTGATTGTGCAGGACAGCTGAGATTCACAAGCAGAGAGGCTGGTAACAGTGCAAAGCACTGGCCCCTGGGGCAATAAGCAATTGGCAGTGGCAAAGCCAAAAAGCCCTGTATGGCATGAGACTGGATAGTTGGCTGGTGAGAAGGACCTCTAAGCAGAAGAGGGATGCCTGAAGATTAATTAATAAGAATTATACTGTTTGGAGAGAGGGATTTTTTCAAATCTGTGGATTCAGCTCTGCTTTTACCTCTTTCTTCCAAGTTCTGACCAAAAATTGCTAATGCAATTTTCCATTTGAGAATAACTTGCAAGCTGAACATTCAGGATTGCTAAAGGGGTAACAAAGGGGTGTCAGGCAGATAGGTGGGTACTGTTCTTCATTCTGTCAAATCCAGGATATACCTGAGTGCCTGCATTTTGTCTGTTTTATCTTGCCATGAATCTATTCAAAGTAAAGTCGAACTGACAATTACTCACATGCATTGTACATTTGAGACCCACAGGTATACTTGCAAATCAGCCTAGGGGAATGAAATGCATGTCTTCGATTAATTTCAGCCTTGCAGTGCTCACCTATAAATATCAGCTATACTTCATATTGGTGGCCCTTCTTATTTTTATTTCCCAAAGCATCTATTGGTTTCTGTTCTCAGCCCATCACAAGGCAGGGCTAAAAGGAACGGCCCTTCCTTTCTGCACAAGTGTTTTCCTGGAGCATCCCTGATGGTAAAAGGTATTTGCAGTATTTTGGGTATACTTGTGAAAAGTTATGAATAAGTGAAAAGTGCCCAAAAGAAACTCCAGGCATAGAAGGCTACCTTTCAGACTAGAGGGGTAACTCTTCAGCTAATGCAGTGTAGTAGGCTGTATAGGAAAATCTGGAGAGAGTCTGCCCATCCTGGGTGCTTGCTGGGGATGGCAGCAAAGTAGTGCAAAAAATTTCCAGTGTAGGGGTTCACTTTTAGTATTGGTTGACCCAAGAAACCCAGCAGAAAGGGGAGAAAGGAGGTTCTCCTACATGATACTTAACATTCCTTCCCATAACTGTAATGGGGAGGATGAAGTGAGGCCAAACTTCTATCCTACAAAGGCACTGCTGGTAGATGCTGGCGGTGCTGCACTGTGCTCATGGGTGAGATGGCACACAGCAGAGGCCTAAAAAGCTGAACTGCTACCAGGTCTTCTTCCTTCTGTGCAGGAGAGGTATAGCAGCAGATTTATGTCAGCAGAGTGTGGGCTTCACAGGTTTAACTAGATGTGCAGTTTTAATCAGTACATCCTTTGCAGATAAACACCATCTCAGCCCTTGGAAACACGTGCTGTGTAAAACCCAGAGTAGACCGGATTACGTAAGACGTGCCCTAATAGCCCAGAGCCTAGTCATTGCATGAGTTTGTTCTAAAATGGCTGGTAATGTTTTGCCTGATGCTGGGGTAAAGCTGTTGTGCATGCACAACTGTTTTGTCAGCAAACAGGAAATAATGGCATGAAAGTGTCTTGGTAAGTACAGCTTCTTTCACTCCAGAAAGCGATACAAGCTGCACCAGGCTAATATCAGCTTGGAAGGAGTCATCATTCGGGGAGCAGCTCCTGCCTAGTTGAGGTTCATGATGCTCTGGCATGGGAACAACTGTTTCCAACCTGTGGTGTGATGCTCAAGGGGGTTCAGAGCTGGGGAGAAGCGGACAGGAGGGGATAGGAAAAAAGTACTAAGGAAATCCCACTAAATACGCTGCTGGGCCAGGAATGCCTTTGCTTGTTTTCTTACTGAAAAGCAAATGTTGTCGAAGATGTTTCTTCTGGCCTCATATATCAAATATAACCACATTTTATCCTCTAAAGTATTGTCAGGATTCCCAGCTCCTTCCAGAGGTTCAGAGAGCAATGTAGTCTTTAAAGGGACACAGAAAAGGCAAAAAAAAAAGCCCCTGTGGATGTCGCAAAGTGTTAGGGTGAGCAGCAAAATCAACACCATCTTTGCTCTTGTGGAGTATTCCTTGTCTCTTTGGATCAGAGCTGGTGAATGCGACTGCCCGTCTTTCTGTATTCAAGTATGCAGCAATCACTGTTAGAAATTCCCATAATGAAATATCTATGTGATCCTGCTCCCTTTCTTTTTTGTTTGCTTTCCATTTTCCCATTGTTTGTACCTTGTCTGTAATGTTCACTGCCTTATCATTAACACCATCAAACTACATATCCTCTGTCTCTCTTTTCCTGCACCCTGTGAGAAATGTCACTGTGTTGCGTGCTGTGGTGCAGCTGTCCCAACACAGGTGGAGGGACCTCTTCTGCAGCTTCCTTCATCTCTTTGCCCCTCAGAAGGGATTCAAGCCCTTACTGGAACCAGTTCTGCCCTAAAACCTGTCAGTGCTGATTTACAAGGACAGTGAGGCCTCGGAGCAGGCAAGGAGGAGAGGCAGAGCAGTCATATGTAGCGTGTACTCCACTGAAGCCTCCCTCCACTCAGCCAGCACAGGGCAGCGCAGGGGGCACTTCTGCCCTGACCCATGCTCACAGTACTGAGCAGGAGCTTAAAGCAGGACCTGCTTTAAGGTGAGACCCTTAAAAGAAGAAGCATTTGGCCATACAAGTGTCTCAAAGGCTTGAGACTAGAGCTGCAGGTTCACTGCATAGGCATTCTCATGGGAGAGGTATCACCAATGGGGTGACATAAGGAGTATGCTCCGGGTGACCTGGGACCTGAAAGAAGGTATCTGACATCCCTTTGAGAGAATACCAGTTTGTGGTACTAGCTAATATAAATCAGGGACGCCGGAAGAAGTTGTCTCAGGGAAAGCAAAGTGAATCTAACCCAGCTGGCACCTTCCTTTGAGGAGTGATTGCTCCCTCAGCCTGCAGTGGGAATTTGCTATGAAACAAATGTAAAGAAGTGGCATTTTCCATGCAACAGATACCAAATGTACTGCTGGGAGAGAAAGCAGGTGGAGAGATTAGACATGCCTGATGCTGACAGAAACCATGCTTGTGCCTAATACATCAGAGAAATTGCTCAGGAACAATTCAGCCATGCGAAAATGTGACCCTTGTAATATTGCCAAGGTCAGAAAAATCTGAGGAGATCCGCTGAGTAAGTACTGGTCCTGCAAGGAAAAGCCATCTAGAGGCAGCACGGTCGTGTTGCCAAGGCAGTTTTCCATCAGAGTTCCTCCCATAGGGGCTGATGGATGGAGAAGAGCTCCTGCTGCTTTCTTCTGTTCTTGCTGCTCACAAGGAAAACTCCTGTACTGCGATCCAAACCTGCTAAAGCCCACCTGGATCTTGGCTCTTTAATCACTTCCAAGTCAAGTCTAAAAAGTCACAGTGGTCCAGAAAGTCTCAGAAACCTGTGGGAAGCTGTTGAGTCTCTGGGTTCTTTTTCCATGCTGGTTGCATTCCCTTTTGCTCAGTTCTGAAAACAATGAGGTCTAATAACCTCTTTCCTTTCTTCTTGTCAGAGCCAGCTTGGGAAGAGAGGGAACAAGGCTCTTCCTACCTGCAAACATGTCCCTGCCTGGTAAGTCCTTATGCAAACCTGTAAGGGCAGTCTGGGGCAATTCTGGGGTGCACAAGGTGTGGGGAAGAGGACAGATGCTTTTAGAGAAAAATAACAGACATACAGGTGGGAATATTGCGCCTGTGAAGTCCTCTCTTCCGCTTCCCTAAAGGTTTAATATAAAGACCAGTCCCATATGTGCCAGAAGATTTGGGCTGAAGGGAAGAAATACCCAGATGCTCTTCCCAGGCAACTAGGAAGTGCCATGGGTTACATCTCTGTTATGCCCTGACCAAGAGAGCTGTGCACACACAGGCAACTGGCCTCAGGCCTGTAGCAGGGAGGCATGGAAGAGGCAGAAAGTTTTGGGTTGGTGTAAGCAATTTTCACAGTGCAGCCTGGCACTCCATCATTCTCTTGGTAGCATCTGAGATGTTTGCAGGCAGAGCAGCTCTGGAGATTGTCTGAGGCTCTGAGAAGGAGGGGAAAAAAGATGAAGTGGCAAAAAGTTAATTAAAACTCTTCTGATTATGAGGTGGAATTTAATACTTTAAAAAATGCAGTGTGACACAGTGCAGCACTGCAGCTGAATTAATCATGAATGGGGATAGGAATTTTTAATTTCTCTGTGCATGAGAAAAACACTCAACAGATTTGACAATTAGAGCAGGGTAACAGCATCGCATGGCACAATGTGAAGTAGTTTTTCCCAGTGGTTTCTGCGAGGGAGCTAAACAGATGTGCTCAAATATTTACAAGTGCACAATATTCACATGCTTTTCAAATGCTGACCCTGCTGATTCGCAAAAGTCTGCTTCAATCTGGAGACCAGCTACTGCGGTGACACAGGCTATTTATCATAGGTAACACAGCGGCACTACCGCCAGCTCCAAGCATACTCGTGTGCACAGTTATCTTCTACTCTGTTGACACTGTTATGCCACCTCAGCAACTCACCTGTACCACCAATTTGTCCCACTACAGTCCTGGCAGCAAAGTGGGCCCTGCTGGTTCAGCCCTGGGAACTTAGAAGTGGTTTCTGTGCCACACCACACCAAAAAGAAACAGCTTTGATTTCAGCCACAACAATAAAAATCAGAGTAGCTCAGTTGAAATGACACGAGGGCAAAGCAGTTCTGTAGGGGTCTAATATTACATGTTTGCACTGTGTAATTTAACAGGGTGAGCCATCAATTATCTGCATCAAAGTGACCACCCAGATACCCAGTGTATTTGGCCTCATCTGTCACTTAGCTGTCCCCTGTCACGCTTCAGTTAAGAGCTTAGGAATGCCAGCTAACATTGTCCATATCACCAGCAGTGCAGGGTGTTTCATTGCCTTGTTTTCCTCAAAAGGAGCCCAAAGAAAAGTCAGGTTTGTTCAGCACAAGCTGTGATAGGGGAGGATTCAGGTAAGCCAGATGGCGATGTCAGTGATGGATGGTACAGATACCGTAGGGCTATGCCTGAATATCCTAACTGGGAAAGCTGAGCTGTTCTGTACCTCATTGAAATATTGACTATTGCAGCAGTTGCTTTACATTGTTCAATTGGCTGTGTAATTGCTTTCACAAACTAAACAAAAACAATGGTGAAAATATGTAAAATGTCACCTGGACTGAATTGTGGTTCGGATCCCCCATGAAAATGAGTTTGGCACCCTCCCCTCACTTCTTATCTGCTCAGTTTCAGCCTGAACATCTCTGCTCACAAGCCCAAGCTGGTATTGCAGGTCAGGCTTTAGATGTGGTATGGGTGCTGCTGTGTGAGAAGCCCTGCTTATCTGGCTCAAGCCGGCTTAATTTGCACCCCCTTTTTCCAAGTGATTACACTCATTCCAAGCCTTGTATACTTTCTGGTTTACTGTGCCTGCTCTCCTGGCTTTCTTTACTTTGAAGGGCAAAAATGCAATGCTGCACCTTTCTCTTGAGCTCACTTTTCCTTTCCTTTAACATTTAGCCCTGTAAATGTGATAGTTTTTCCTTTAGTGAAGGCAACCGAGGGAATGAGAAGGGACCAGATCATCCAGTTGGAAGCTTACAAGTGTCATCCGTGCTGACTTCCCCTCTACAAGCTCAGTGGCAAAGATAGTAGAGTAAACAAGGTGGACAGCATGCCCAGCTCTTTCTTCTCCCTACTCTCTTCCCATGTTCCTCTAACAACATTAAGGGGGAATTAGCCAGATGTGGTTCTCCTCAGGCCAAGGCGTCTCAGGCAACCAGGCACATCTGCATTTCAGTTTCTTTCCACAGTGCGGGCTGTACTTTGCTCTGTTATCTCTCCTTTTCCATTCCATTATGTTACAGATACGGTGGCCTGCCTTTAGGAACAGAGGGGAGCTGCTGCATCTGAAGAAGTGCATCTAGAGATACTGCCATGGACCTGCAGACAGTAGCTGCAACTGCTGTGATGCATCTCATGGGTTTTCAGGAGCAGAGGTTAGGTCACCCATTCCCGAGTGAACTCTGCACTCCAAAGTCCCCTTGGAAATGATGGTTATTCTTATATTGCCTTTACCAGTGGGTGTGAAGACTTCTAGCCAGTGTTAACCACTCTCTGGTCCAGGGGCCACAGAATGGCTTGGTTTTCTCTTTAAGTGACTTGGATTGGGGAGCTTTTTTAAAGTACTGAATGCAAGATGACTCTGTTTCAGCCGCACTCTTGAAAGCCAACATGCTTTTAAATGCCAGTTACTGCGTGCCCTGAAAAGAATGGTCAGTTTTAATTTACCTATCTTGGTTTTAGGTGACAGTGTCCTGCATAGAAAAGAAAATGAGATCTCTGCATTCAGACTAAGGAGCTGAGTAAGCCAGTTATAATACAGTCTTCACAGTCAGTGAAACTCAGGAAGTTTGTGTACCAATATTAATCTGGACTACCACAGCTGGAATCACCATCAGGCAGTCACAGAGATACAGTGTTTTCTATAAGGCAGGTGGAGGAGCCCATGTTTCTCATCAGATAGATGTAGTAGTGCTTTTTAATACTTTTTAATAGTTTACAAAATTATGATAAGCTCTGCAAGGCCATTTAAAATGGATAATCTTCAAGTGGTATTAAGGATTAAAATGGGTCTGCCTTGTATGCCTTAATGGGCCCCTCACAGGCTGTTCAACGTTATCAAAAGGTGATTTTAAGAGTTTGTAATAAATACGTTCCTTTGAGGGAGATTAGTTAACAGGGTGGGACTTGCCATCCTTCTGCTACCTCCTAATTGCTGTGCTTTAACTGAATTAATTACAGTGGGTCTGTCTTGAACTCCAGAGTGCCAGCTCACTTCTGGTCTATCATTCAGGAAAGAGGTTTGTCCTTAGGGGGAAATGTTTGCTCCTAGAGCCAGGGCTATTTAGTATTTGATTATTAGCTGAGGAGAGATTAGTCAAATAAGGTTCCGGCTTCTTGAACACTTACCTGCATGTTTAACCTTCCATTCCTGAAGAGTCCTTTAGATTTCAAAGTGAAATAAAATAAAGTGTGCCTGCAGAAGTCTTATGGGGATCACAGAGTATAAGAGCTATTTATTCTTGAACCAGAAGTGAATGACTTCAGGAAGTTCAGCTCATTGTATTTGTTGCCAACCCAGCCTTTGCCCATGATATTGTCTAGGGTTGGGCCTAAATTACAGGGAGATTTGAGTGTATGAGTGAAATTGGATAAAATTACTGAAAGTACCCACCCTAAGCATTAATTTTCACTTCACACTTTTCTGTATTGACAAAGTACATGTCCTTGGGCAACCAAGTCGTCAGAGTGGTACAGACCCCGCAATAATAATCCTCTGTGAAACTTCTGAAGCTTCTATTTATATACAAATTCCTTGTACGTCAGTTAAAGGATTTAAAGTACAATTATGAAACTTCTACATTTCATGAAATGTTGAAGGTTGAATGAGTTCTTGTGGAGCCCAGCAGAAAACTTCTCAGAACACCTACTGCCAGTGTCCTGCCAGCAATGTGCTCACTGCTATTTTTGTCAACCTAAAATCAAGTAGAACACACTGGAATTTACTGACTTATTGAAAATTAACAGTACTGGATGAAAAAGTGGTTGGTTTTACCAGATCTATTTGATCTTTATCATTTCTGAAGCTGGCTTTTTCCTCTTAGCTCTGCCACCCCTTAAGCTTTGTGCTTTAGAGCCAGGATTCCCAGAGCTTTCATAGTGACTGACTTTCAATTATTCATGTTGCTGAGATACTGAGGACCCCATTAGGACTGAGATGGTCCATTTTTTCATGGACCTTGAGTGTGGTTTGGAGACCTCAGTTCAGGCTTTCGTGTAACAGCAAGCTTCCTGTGATGTCTGTGTGAACCCAGAAAACTGCACACTTGGCTCTAGCCATCTTTCTCGACTGACAGGTTATTTAATGTTAATGTCACCCAAATAGATCTTGCACGCAGGATGTTCAGTGTCTTAATTTGCTTAACCATATGATTGCAAAATGACAAGATGTAATACAAGAGCAGAAAATGTTAATATAATAGTTTGTATTAACCATACGATGTAATGACATGAGAAATTGTCCTCTTTATATCCAGCTCACTGATTTTGACTGAAAAAATATCATTGACTAGAGGTTAGGGGTTACAAAATGTATTGAATTGGGCTGGTGACAGTTAATTTCAAGGGACAACTGAAGGAGGGGCAAAGGGGGATCTATAGGCCTGCAGACCTGCTAATCCCATGCTGCCAGTGTTCCCAGTTCACATGACAAGAGGAGCACATCATCAGGTTAGGCAGCACCCCTGTCACATCTGTGGCTACATTTGCTCATTTTATTGTGACTGCCTCCAAGTAAGTAGCTCCATTTTAACTCCATTTTAACTTTAAGAAGATACACACTTCTTAAATTTCAGATGGTAGTTTTTGAGTCTGTGATTAGTGCTGAAACTCTGACTCTGGGGTTAAACTGACTCAAGAAATTAAAGTGGGCAAATGGTCATACTGCCTTCTGCATTCCACACCCTTAATCTCGTTTTTAGGCATCTTGGTGAATCAGCCTAACATCCTACTAATGAAAATGCTAAAGCAGATATTTTACTTTGAACACATCAATATTTGAGGGGTGGAAACTTTTAGATCCAAGAATAAGATGGAAAACTCCAATGAGGTATGTACTGCTTTTACTTTTACCCTACGGGACAGTAGGCACATATTTTTGCCTGCAAGACCATGCTTAGTGAGTGAAAGCATGTGTGGAATCTGGAACACTTATGGTGCAAACATCATTTCAGCATTCTCCTACGCAAGAGATGATGAAAATTCCTAAGATGAGAGCCTATGTAAATATGTGTTATGCATCAGCTAGGCAAACAGATGAGGGAATGTTGTTTTTAGAAGCTCCAGATGATGGTCGTGATCCTGTAATGTGATTATTGTGAGTAGAGACATACATCCATCTGCAGTCCAACTAATTCATCCTCTGCAGATCCACTGCAGGATTGGGGTCTAACTCTACACAGCCACAAATGCCAGCTGCAATTCAGGAGAACTGAGCAAAGCCAAAAAGGCCGAACCTGCCACCCTGAAAACACATCGGAAGACAGGAGCCCTACCATCCATGCTTAGATAATACTTGCTCAATTAAGCATTTTCTGACTGTGTGGCAATAGCCTGTGTCTCAGGGTACCAAATGCATGTCTCACTGCTAGCCTCTGCACAATACTAGCTGTCTTAAAATTCCTCAGACTGAGAGATGGCAGGAGGAGAGTGGGGTCCATCCCCTCCTGACACTGAGGGTCACTTTAGCAATCTTCTCAGTTACTTTCTTTGCAGAAAACACAGAGAGCAGCAGGGCATATGCCAGTGCAAAGCTTGGCACCACACTTACGGAAAAGGAAGTGCCCTATATGGGAAACCTCCCCCTCACCCCAGGTAACAAAACAATAAGAGCTGCCACTCTAAGCTAGCTATTAACAAAACTTTTCTTTTGCAAAAGTAGCATGTGTATGTGCATGTGTTTATATACATACTTATATAAAAGAATATAAAGAAGACTACCCTCCATAAATTACAATGATGTCTTCTGTATTCTTATTAATCCTTAATTTAAATCTTGATGTCTAACTCTTCTTGAGCCTTCCCACTAGAGTAATTCTGAAAGCATATAAGCAAATGGGCATCAGTGCAGATAGCCATTTATTGCTCTGGCAGTGAGGTTAAACAACTTGTGCTTTTAACTGCATAGTACAAAAGGTATAAAACTATTTGCTTGAGATACTAATCCAGGATGACCTGATATAGTGTGACAGTAAAAATGCTTTTCCCAAAGAAGGGAAATATGTGCTCTGCTCCAAGTGAATAAACACACAGCTGAATTGTACCAGCCAGGTGTGATCCAGGAACAAACTGGCAATACATCTTTGCAACGGCTAATGTCAATTCTAACTTATTAGTATCCCACCACTAGCTCTACAGTCAAAATGTTTGCTCTGTTTTTCCCAGGAATCAACACAGAATATGCTACAAGCACAGAAAAATCACCTGGTTTAAATACCTAAAGAATGAAGCACCATGGTTTATACTGATGTACAATGAAGTATCACATGCAAGAGTGGTGTTTCAGGACTCAGCCACTGTAGATGAAATGGAAGAAAAAAGGGGAATCTTGCATGAAGCAGGAAACAAATAATCTTAAAGATAACTTACAAAGTCTGATCTCTACAGAAGCCCTAGTGATCTGAATTGAGAAGAACACATCATGTTTTGACTAAAATGCACAACTGGATTTGAATATCAACCTTCGATAAGTATGGTAATAAGGAAGGAGAGGATTAACAAGAGATATGGTCATATGCCTAAGGATAAGAGAAGTTGGGTGTTAGGTACCAGTGTCTGAACAGTATTTCACAGGACCCAACTCTCACAGAACAGAGGAAAAATCAAGAAACATCATGCTTAATTATTGAAATGGGATCCTGACAGTTGCCATTGGTTGAGAAAGAATTCACAAGTTTGGGATCCTCTAATTCACTGTGACCCTTTTGATGTTAAGCTCTGAAGCAGTGTTGAGTTTGGCAAAGCGAGGACAAAAATCCCATTCCTATTCTAAGCATGCTACTTTAGCTACTAGCATTTCATTCAAGAAAGGGATTTGTTGACAGCAAAACTATTTTCTTAGAAAAACACTAAATGAGAAGATGACAAATGCTCTTGTGAATGTTCACACAACTCCAGGAGCAATCAACCATGATTACTCAGACAGGGCTCCTGCAGGAATGGATAGAGCTAAAATCTTGAAATTTGGCAAGAAAAAGGTCCTCAATAAGAAGTAGCACTTGCAGTTGCTCTGGAGAAAATCTAGTTTCATTAGCCAGATTCTTGCTCATTTGGAATTGACCATGTGCAGTAGAACATCTTGTCTGTATGGATGCAATTAAGAGATGCACAGTGAAAAGTTGCCGTTAGTTGCAGTTAGTGTAACATATGCTCCAGTACTTCCAGACTTGGCTACTGAAGTTGGTAGCAAAATCCTGATGTCTTCAACAAGACCTCAATGTTAGTCATAAAAAAATTGCTACGTATGAAAGCAGCTGGGGTTCTCTCCCTTTCCCGGAAAAGTATGAGAAAGGGAAGTGGAATCCATGCTGAGGAACTGACTGAAAGGCTGGAGAGGCCACTAGTTAAAGCTCTGGCTTGTAGCATTCAGGAGACAGAATGATATTGCTACCCAGTCTGTGACCTGCTGTTTGCCTTCTGGCAGATGCTTTTATATGTCTTAACACTTTGCCTTCTGCATCTCAATAAGAAATACTCAGCCCAACCCCTACTAAAGGCATTGGAGCATTCCTCTTCAGTCTCCATAAGCACTGATGTAATGTGCTTAACACATAAATCCTATTGCCATATGTACTGTACTCTCTAGAAGAAGAAAGGCTTGATCACTGCGCTGTACTACTGTCACAGCATCTTGACCTCAGGGACTGAAGCTCACTTGGTGGCATCAAGGCCTGTTTGATGAGGACAGTAAGAGGCTGCTCTCTAACAAGGCACTGATCTGAGGAGAAGCCATCTTAGTTCCAGTGGCTGTTGTGGAACTGAAGCCTTCTTAGGTCTGTGGTGCTAAAATCCAGGGCTAAACTGCAAATCACACGTATTTCCCCAGTGACCTATCCTGAACATTGGTTCCAAACAGCCCCCACTGGAACTGTGTATGGTTCCCCACTTGAACTGGCTGACGTGAGCCCATCTCTCATCATGACAATTTCAGTGGGTGATGCACAGGCTCATCTGGCACTCCAGTTTGTGACCAACTCCAGCTCTGCAGACAGCAGGACTGTGCTGAAGCTGTAGACAGGGCAACCAATTGCAGGCAAGATAAGGACAGAAACTTATTTATGTGAGGTTTGTAAGAGTTCAGTAGTTTTTACTCCACTGCTATGTGCTTTACTGCTGGTTTCTGGAATCAGGAGAGGAAGTAACAAATTAACACAAGGGAAAGTGTTCTTGCAGCAGCACCACGGGGGAGAAAAGAGTCCCAAACTGCTGAAATCCACCCAAAAAGATTCCTTTAATTTTTCAAGATTTTTTAATCCCTGTTCCAGAACCCGGAGGTCTGTAATGCACCAAGTTTTGGGTAGGTCTGCACAACTCCAGTGCCATATTTGAAATACGATTTTGAATGCTGTCTCCTGACAATTCTTTCATTTCCCACCTCACTCTACACATGGGGTCTCCTACTTCTAGCAGACGCTCAGGAGCTGGGGCCATGGTGGAAATGGTGGCTGGCACCAACCGAACACCACACTCAGAAAAGCCATCCTCTGTGGCCAGGAGTTCCGTAAACACAGAGGCTGCTCCCCCAGTTCTTTCCTTTTCTGCCTGAATGCCATCCAAGAGAGCACGTCCTGCCCACTGGCTCTTTAACTCCAAGACCAAACTCCCTGCTCTAGAGCCAGAGCTGGATTCTCCAGGCTAATTTCAACGTTGCATTTGAAAGACCAAAGTTAAACTGTTTAAAAGCAGGTCAGATCCTGCTGGACCACAATAGCCAGCAGGTAATTCAAGTGTAAATCCACAGCCTAGCCACGGATTTGTAAGTATCATGCAAATTAATGCAAACACTCCCCCTTCCTCCTCACCCCAAGGAAGGTTACAGAGAGCACTGGCTGGTTTCTCCTCCACACAGCAGTTGTTAAAACATCGCTGCAAGGTCATGGACAGCATTCCAGCTCATCGAAACTGCAGATAAACACACTTCCTTTCCAAAGAGAGTATGAAAACAGCTGTTCAGCATTACAGTGTATTGCAAATGGTTTCTTGTCTCTTTAGAGGCAGTTAGTCTGAGAAACACCTATCACCTTCACTGAGCTACAATGGAAAGGAAGCTGGAGCAGAGGAAAGGCAATGATACACCAGACTCACTGGTTTGCATCCCACATTTATTAACATGCTTTTGTGAATTAAGTGGGGAAAAAATCATGTCTTTAATGACCAGTCTTCTGAGGGAGGCAACATGTCAAACATTTCTCCTGCAGTCTTACAGTAACATTCAATTCACTTTCCTTGCTTCAAACATGCAGGCAGGGCTCAACCTTGCAAGATTTAAGCCAACATGGACCTGCACAGCAAGGCACAGTGCGGGCTGGGGTGCAGGAAGAGTCTGTGGGGAGCACACCAATAACAGGGGCAGAAATGGGACCATCTCATGTGGACGAAGTGTCACAGGGGGTCCAACACCATGGAAAACCAAAGCCACTTGCACAGGAAAGGGGAGAATGGGAGAGGACCAAGGACCTGGCCCAGGCAAACACAAAGCTGGGGACAACGAGGGTGCAGGATGAAGGACTGGAGGTGGACTGAGCGGTGTGGGTCCTCTGCTTGCTCTGAAACAGCCTGGAAAGCAGACAGCCCTGCATTTCTCATCATTTGTGGTCAAAAACACAGGGACAAGGCAGCCTGTACTGCACACACCTGCTGAGGAAGAAGCCCACCAGGCCGCACGGGGCCTCCTGGCAGGAGGCAAGAAAATGTATAGAAACAACTGTGTTGTAGCACTGTCTTGTCCTTTCCTTAGTTGTAAAACTACCCAGGATAGTGTTTGTTTATGATCCTAGGCTCGCATGTATGACTGGAGTGCTGACTCTCTGTTAAAAGCCCCTGCAGTGGGCAAGCTTTTTAAGGCCAAATTAAAACCATTAGCTTGCTGCATGATCAGTTGGGATGACTGGTAATTGGTAGAAAAGCGTTAGAACAGACAGAACCCTCAGAAATAAATAACTCAGTTCTTCTGAACTGAAGGCAGCCCTCCATCCCCAAAAATGTTTCTGTTAAGATACTGTTTACACAGATTTAATCAGCTGTGTCACTGGGGCACAGCAAAAACAGCAATGTGACCTGCTGAGATTTAGCACCAGATTGCGATTTATAATCAAGGCACCAAGAGTCACTGAAGTGCATAGCTCCTGCCCCAATTACTAATTAATCAGACCCGAAGAGGTCCCCATAAGAGGCATAGCAGTCAGCTGTGAGCCTTATAAATTCAAAGGGCTTCTCTATCTTTTATGATGGAAAGGTGACCTGGGAAGTTTTGCGTCTTGTAGTTAGAAGCTGGTCATAGGAGAAAGCAAACCAAAGTTTTTGGGCTTAGTTCTTGTTGTTTTGATTTGTTTTCTTTACCCTCCCTCTTTAATAAGGATGCAGCTAGTTTGTTTGCAATAAAGCATTGTTTAAACGGCAGTGTGAGATGCTGGGATGAAATGAGGTGGCTAATTTGCTTTTTAAGGAGTGTGAATATTCACATGCTTTTGGTTGATATGGTTATTTGTTTGGGTGTTTGGGATTTTTTTTTTGTTTGGTTTTTCATTTGCTTAAAAGTATTAACAAAGTGGCAATAGCTGTATTGGTTTCCAGCATGAGATGGTACCACAATGGCTCAGAGACGACAAACCTCACCCCTGCACGGTCCACATGCTTCAGGCAGCCAGGCCCTTCTGGTCACACCTGTGTATGGAGCTTCTTCTGCAGCCAGGAGCTTGCTCCCATGGGAAGTGCCACATGGCAGGGCACCTACAGTGACCTGCTGGCAATGCAGGTAGCAGATCCCAGCAGGCAGCATGCCTTGGGATGGCTGTTGCCATGTGTTGTGTAGGGAGCAGATGTCGCTGCTGGCATGCAGGTATGGTTTCAGGGATGCTGCCTGGGCAAGTGCAGAGGGGGTTGTAGCTGGGCCAGCCCCCTGGGTTGCGAGGGCCTTGTGAGCTCGTCACTGCGATACTGGTGGTGCTGAGTCTTTAACCTTGCTCCTGGATGAGCTGGCCATGACATGCGTTTGGCTAAGTCATCGTTATCTGAGTCTTTCAAGAGTGCTACCGCCCCTGTGAGGCAGCAGCTACTGAGTCCCTCCAAAAGGGGCAATGGGGCTTCGCCAGTGTCATCTCTGGGACTGCAGCAAGGCACATTACCCACAGAGGGGGATCAGAGAGCAAGGCATGGGCTTAGCATTATTTGCTTGTTGAACTCTTGCTGGGTTTACAGAAACTTGAGGCTTGGAAAACTGCAGGTACCCAGCTGGGCTGGAGGTGAGCAGTGCTGCTCCCCTGGGGCTGATGGAGATGCCACTGTACACATTCTCCAGCAATCTTCAGCTCCTTTCCAGGGATTAGAGTTTTCCACTGCCTTTGGCTCTACTAGGCGGCTGTCTGCCAGGCTCAACAGGCTCTGAAAAACATCTCGAAGAGTACCCCAATCATTCCTCAACATATCTTTTATTTATTTCAAGGCAAAAGAGAGAGTCCTGACATTAAAGGAAAAAAAAAAAAAGAGAAGGTAATATAAAAGTGTGAGCTAGATCCCCCCATGTGATGTTTTTGCTTGCTTTTTTGCACTTCATCTCATTACTTTTATGGTCAGGCCAATCCTTCTTGATGCTGATAGTCCAAAATAGAAACCCACAGTTTTTAATATAAAAATAATACATGTTTTAAGATGGAAACCGCAAGATATTGTGAAAACAGGAAGTCCAGTGTGTCATTAAAGTGGGTTACTAAGTATAAATAGTCTATTCTATTTTTTGAAGAGCCCTGCCTATATTTTAGGAGATGGTATAGATTTATTTTTCAGAGCTAGAAATAACAGGGTAAAATCATGCTGGTGGTATTTTTCTAGTCACTTTGTCAAACGTATGACTGTGCACATTACATGAGGGAAAGAAAAAGCCTTCCCTCCTCTCACCCCTCTACAGCACAACAGGGAACAGAACTGCACATCTGTAAATAAATGCATCATTAGATTCTCATCAATTTGTAAGCTTCACTTGATGAATGGCTAAAATAATCCCACAAGGATAACTAAAGAAGTGTTTGCTTTCAAGCACACACAGCGCAGACCAGCAGAAGCACTATTTCAGTTGAGCAGGGCTTTTTTTTTTTCTTCTTGTTGGCTATTGGTTTTTATTCCCTTACAACAGTCCACACTAAAGAATTATTTTAGATGCATTGCTACCAATATAGCTGAAGATCTCTGGACATATTATAAGAGCCCAGTAAAACAACTAATGATGCACTTGAGCAGTAACAGGTTGTCATTAGAGCAGCATCTGCTCTCATCAGAGTTAATTATTCAGTTGCTTTGTTTTCCAAGTAGGTGTCTGGTAGAATTTAGCAGAATCTTAATTAAAACACATTTTCAAACTCCATGGATGCTCATCTCATCTAAAGAAATCAAGACAATTTCCACCATAAACATCAAGCTTCAGTTGAGCCATCAAACAGCAGAAGGATCTCAGCCAAGGCAAGTTTTAGACATTAACCATTACAGTGCCGGTGGGACGCAGGTCACCATGAACTGGTGCCCCACTGAAATCCCCCCATAAACTGCCCTGTGTATGTACTGATATCCCACACAGGCACATGGTTAAGTAATGAGAATACTCATACTGTGTAAGTGCTGTCACTGTACAACCCCCTCAGATGCAGCATGTTAATCTGAGCTCCATAGGAGCTTCATGTGTGTGTGCTCTCCAAAACCACAAGTTGTTCCATGCTCAGCAGCAGACACTTCTGGTGTTGAGAACACTGCCACCCTGGGCAGGTCCCCTGAGCTGACCTCGCAGCAGGCATTGGTCATTACTATTTTCCTGTGCTCTTCCGCAGTGCTGGAAAAAGATTATTTTCCTCTCATAAAAGCTTCTCCCTTGGAAAGCCAAATGGAAGTGTTCTGTCTCTGGACATAAAAAATGAAGTGATTACTATGGGGCTGCACTGACTGTCAGAAACTTGCTGCTAATATAGTGGCTACAGACATGCCAGAGAACTTTTCCCACCAGATGTGGTAAACTCAACGTGCTCCCAGTGAGGATGCTTGCAGGGAGGAGATAGGGAACTGGACAAATCCATGGCTGTGTGCTCCCACTCAACTGAAAACGCCCTGTAAAGGAAACAACCCTCTGAGGTAAACAAGCTTAGGTTCAACCTGCTTCACTCGAATGCCGTTATCCACAGTTACTTTCCAGAGTCTTCTCTTTATTAGATTTCAGCAAGCACATACCAAAACAGATCAGTCTCTGAGTAAAAGCTTTATTTCCCAATGGCCAGTACAGCATATGAGAACTTGAATCTTTAGCCTGGACTTGTTTGCTGCAGTGGGCTTGCTACTTACACTTGGAGCTGGTCAGGAATTTTCTATCATAAAAAGGCTGTTTCATCAAAAGAAAAGGTTTCATGAGAATAGGGACTATAAGCAGGCTGAGTCACCTAGATTCAGTGTTGTGGATGGGATTGTTCTGATTTTGGATGTCGAAACTGGTTTTGTTAAAGCATTTTTATTAGTAATCTGAAACAGTATTTTGAAAACTATAGATGCAAGAAAAAAAAAAAATCAGAATTTCAGGTTTAGCACAGTGCAGCATCTGTTTTAGTCCTCTCTTACCATCCATTACAAAGCTTTTTGGGTTGGTGGTGTTTGGGAATGGAGCTGCACCTGGAGAAGTTTACTTTTGTCTTTGCTTTTCTAATCCCTTTTTAAAAAGGGGATCTGGTCTAATAAAGAGTATTCATCTGTCATGAAAGGGAAAATGGAAATCTATAGCTCAGTGACTGTATTTTAATGGCTTGTCCAATCTTTTACAGGTCTTTTTGAGAAGCTGAGTGAGCAAACTCTCCACAGAGCAGGGGCAATGCCAGGCTGCACAGTATTGCAGGACTTCTGACTTGGCTGGTGGAAATACCTTCTGTTTTGGGCTCCTTAAAGGAAAACAAGCGTCTGAAGAACACCAAGGCGTTTCTTTATATGTACTAGCCTCCGCTCCTTCTTCCTCCTCGCTGCTGCTTCTCACCTCAGAGCAGCTGTAACAGGCTACCCTTCAAAATCAAATTGGGCTTGGAAAGCAGCTCCTCAGGAGCTGTTTCCTCACCACCATCTTCCCTCTTCCCACCAGAAGTGACTCAGCACGAAGCCGCCAGCTTTTCCCTCCTGCCTGGACGACTTGTTACATCTCCCCCCTCCCCGATGAACAGTGCACTGCAGGAGCACAGTGGTCCTGGTGAGGGGAGATGGACATCTCGGCATCCTAAGGGGCTTGAAAGGATATACATTCATTTCTCCTAGTCCTGAGCAGCTGGACTTGCCCTTTCTGGCCTTATGGGCAGCAGCTCAAAACAAGAATAGGCTGATAACTATAGAGCTACCACCACCTCCAAAAACACGAGCTTTACTCCAGAATAATCAGTGTTGCACCAGAATTGTTCTGAACACTGGCATGCTGAACACCTCATAGTCCACATCTCCATGAGCACATGCAGGACATGACCTGAATAACTTGCCCTCTGTTTTACCCAGGCTCCCCAAATTCATGCCATGAGGACCCACACCATGGATGTTTGCATGCTCCTCTGCTGGCTAACAGGCAAAGCAGGCAGATCAACAAAGCCGTGGGCTGATGCAGGTGGTATTTTCATGCCACCATGCTGGCAGATGACATGGAGTACTGCCACATTTGAGATGTGGGCTCCTGCTTCAGTAGGTGCTGACTAGCTGTGACTGCAGCTGTTGGGTGGCTGCTGCTGCTGTGGTGACAGCCTATGTCCAGGGAGCTTTGCTGCTGTGTTTCCTTTTAGAGTGTCATTGCTGCCTAGAAATACACGTGTTTGGGGACCCCTCAGTGCTGGAGGATGCTTGTGCCTGACCACTGACAGCTTTCAGGTCTCTAGGAAAGGTTACCAGGGCTTGCTGCTTGGAGGGAATGGATGGCACATTGACTGCAGTCCCTGCTGTGGGATGTGATGTGCTGTTCTAAAGGTAGGTGGTGTTTTGGAGGTGAAGGGCTCGCTGGTGGTCCTGCTCCTGTCGCCAGAGCATTTGTTGTACAGAGTGAAAATAAACAAATGAAAGCAGGACTTTGGTTTTTCATAGAAGAATCTTTTATTTACCTGCTGAGTGAGGCCTTCTGGTTTCTTCTGAAGAGTGGCTGCTGCCAAGCAGAGGTAGGTGCTGGAGCCTGTGAGCAGCACATGTGCTTGAGCAACATGTGACATCTTTTGACGAAAGACAACCATGATGAGCTGGTGGCACCTGGGCCAGGGCGGAGGAGAGGGCCACTGTTTCTGCTGCTATGTTATAGTCTCAGTGACTTGGCCAAGCTGCTTGTACACGGCCCTTGTTTTTGGAGCAAAGTAAGATGTATTTACTCACTGCTTTGTGCCACCACCTTATGATCTACCTTATGCCATCCAGTCTAATCAGAGCTGGGGTCAAACCTGCTCAGCCAAATTTCACACTTACACTTTTGTATCTGCGGATGTGCTTACATTTAAGTACATGGCTTGCAGCTGGCATCTGTGCTGTGTGGAGCTCAGCACCCCAGGGCTCTGCCACTGAGCTGTGCGGGCTGGGCTGGTGCTGTTGAAGGACTAGAAGGGGTGAGAAGTGCCACCCCAGGGGGGCACCCAGCCTGCCCCCCTCGAGCCATGGGTGAGAACTCTGCCTTTTTGCTGTGAAGAGTTCTGTGCTGCAGAAGTGCGTTTTTCCACCCTAAGCGAGATCAGATGGGTTGTAACAGCAGAGTAGGCAGAGAGGGGGGCACATAGCAAGCCCAAAACTGTAAGTGGGGAGCTACAGTGATGCAAATAGCTCATTCCCAGAACTCACACTTTCGGCTCAGTGGTATGATCTGATCAAATTTGTTAAATTCTTTGACAGTTAAAAAAGAAAATGAGGACTTTATTTGGATAAATGGGTTCTTATTAAAACCCTTATAGCATATATTTTTTCACTCAGAACTTAACTTTAATCAGTGTGCCAAAGACTTGAATTTCTGTTGAAACTCTGCTTCCTTTCCCTCTTGCCCAGGCCTGATGGCAGGACCAGGCACTTGCATTGCTCTGGTGATCCTTTATGGTGGTTTTGGTGTGGCAGAGCCAAGCCCCCAGCAAGCACCCAGGCGTCTTCATATGCACAAAGAGACAACCAGAGCAGTCTTGAGGTGCCAGCCACTGTTGCACCTTGCTCCCTGCCGGACTACCGCAGCCAGAGCTGCAGGAGAGGCAGCGATGAGGACTGAGCGCAGCCCTTGGAGGTGGCCTTTTCCATGACCCCAGCAGGGCCTGGGCACCAGCTGCACTGGGTTAACTGCTGGTGAGCTTAGTTTCTTGCACTGATTACAGCTGGGGCCCAGAGGAGCCAGGGTGAGCTTGGAAGTGGGGTTGATCTGCAGGGGAGATGCAGCGGTGGGAAAGGTTGACTCACTCCACCCGGCCTGGATGGGGAGATGTGCAGTGTGGGTTCCCTGGCTGCTTCCCTGCTAGGCTGGGGCCCCTGTGGCTGAGCCCCCAGTTCCCTGTTGCCCACCTGCCATCGCTGCAGCAGAAGCAGATATGCTGCATGGAGATTACCCCAGTGTGGTTTGGACTCATCAGGTAAGACAGCGTGAGCATGCCTCTGTGTCAGGGTGGTGGGTTTTGTGGTGTCCTAGTGGGCTGTTATACCTGCCTTCTTGACAGTGATGCTACTTGTTGCCTTTTGTGCTGTTTGAACCTAGCTCTGCTGGTTTTGCTGTGATGGTGCCCAAGTGAAGTATTGCAGAGACTGCTTCTTTCTATCCTTGCGAAAACACAGATGAGAGCAAGCGATTTAATGTTAATGGGAGGGAAAGGGGAAGCTACCTGCTTGGGTGTAAAATCTGTTCTTGTAACCAAGATGAAGCGTGTTGTTGCTGACAGGGTTTGACCCAGTTCTCTGTTCAGCTGGGCCAGCTGGTTCTGGGAAACTCCACCTCCTTTCAGTGCAAATATGACATCAGCTCAATTAATCAGGCTCCATACAGTGAAAGCACTGAAAGCCAAAAAGTCCTCTGTGACATTATCTCTGTCTTGATTCTTGGGGGAAGAAACACAGGCACACAAACCCCTCCTAATGAAAATCAGACAGTGTGAGCAAGTGGCTCTGAAGCAAAGTTTTTCTGCTCCTAAACTGTACTTCAAGTCATTACAAGCTTTGCTTGCCAACGTTACAGTAGCTGAAGCAGTATGTACAGCCTGTGATACGCAGACTGGAGTAAAACCTTCTTCATGACATTTTGTTGTATGGGAAAGCTTGAGTTTTTGGAAGACGCTCCGATAACACAATATGGAAAGCATGCTATCTTAGCATTTCCTACGCCGACTTGGAATGCCTTCTGTTTGGAGAAGATCCACTGGCAAGTGAGGGAAGGTCTGAACAGTCAATTTAGATTTTTCTTTTAAATGTATTCTGTATGCATATACTGTGGTTATTTTGAGATTTTTGCCTTCTGGAATGATTACTGTCTGATACCAGATAGAAAAGTCATTATGCATAAAACATAGGTGTACAAGGAGTTCAATAGCTAAGGGGAGCTGTGGATGGAACCAATTAAGTTTCCTTAAGAGGTGCAGATCTTATTTGCCTTTAAAACACTATTCCACACCTGACAAGCTGTCATTGTTAAATTAAAATGCCTTGCAGAGGCTTCTTCGTTTTCTCTGAAGTATGGTTTTGCTACGGACAACTAGACACCCTAAGAAAGGAGCAACATACAGCTGCTGTCCCTGGATCAAAGACATGATCTCACTGTGTCTCAGTCCCATCTGTAGTTCTGTCCCTCCATGGCCAGCTCAGACAGGCTTGACATATTTCTGGGGGGAGTTTGGAGTCCTAACCTCTCTGTGAGTTAGACCAGCATTGGTCCCCTCTGGGCTGTACCCTGCAGGTCTGGCTGTACCATTTACTCAGAGGGCCTTCAGTCCTGTCTGAGGAGGCAGAGCCACTGGTACAACTGTATCATCCTGAACCCAGGACAAGGAGCATCCATGTGTCTTTTCCAAAGAGCTTACATCTTGCAGGGGTGTGTGAGTGGGATGTTATCATAACATGTAAAAGTGTTTTGTGCATTATATCTCTATTATCTAAATGCCTTGGAGGTGGCTGTGATTGATGTTACTGACCGGGACGGTTAACTGGCTGATCCATGTCAGTGGAGCAGAGAGAAGGATATGGAGGAGGAATGACAGCAATTGTGTTGTGAGAGGTGGCACAGTAGAAAGGACAAAGATGGCTATTAGGGAGGTATCAAAGTGGCTGGATAACCCTGCTCATTGACAGTGTCAGAGAAAACAGCTATGGGGCAGGCAAGTGGAAGCTCCCACAGCTAAAGGTATCTCATTGCGCCTTGTGCTGTCTGTCTGTATGGGGCAAAGACAAAATAATAATACTCCCTTAACAAAAACCTGTCCCAGTAAGCCCTGGAGCTGTAGGATCAGGCAGCTGGAGCTACAGCAGCCTGGTCCAGGTCTCTGCACATCTGGGCAAAACATCAAAAACGTAGGATGCTCAGCTCTGTTGTGGAGTCCTTAGTCACAGCTTGTGTGGGAAAGAGAGGCAGCAAGCTGCCTGCTCAGCCTTCTTTTCTGTGGAAGTACAGCTGGTGCCAGCCTTTGGTTACTGTTGTACAGTGTCTGTTCTTCATCCCTAGTCAAAAAAGGATTTGTTTACCACACTGCTAACACCTGTGTGTGATTGCACCACTGGGGATATGCGCATTGCAGGCTGCCCCTCAGTGCTGGGTGCCAGTGTCATAGAGGGGGAAGTGTCCAGGCCTGTTGCTGAGGTTCATGCCTAGCTTTTACTAAGCAGCATTAGCTAAAATGTGAGACTATGGGCTAGCAGGGACAGCAGCTTTTCCTCCTTTCCTCTGCTCTTGGAGGATGCAGCTGTGCAGTTGCCAAATTATCTGCTGATGCCTGCTCAGCCCCAGACACCACTTGTGGATGCTGTGCACTATAAGCCCAGTAACCTCTGTGCTGTGTGCAAGCAGCTAAAGAAAGGCAATCCAAAAAGAGCATGCGAAAAGAAGGCTGGAAAAAGAGCCACTTGGTTATTATAGTGCTTAAGAGGGGAAAAAAATTGCTGCAAGCGCAGCAGAACTTACGAGTCCTGTTGTTTTGGTTTTTTTTTTTCTCTAGCGTGCTCTCCCATGGCTTGATTATTTTGTATTCATCCTGATTAAAGCTGTTCCTGTGGCTGGGGTATTCATAGCATTGTTTTCCCATGTAGGATCTGTGGTATCTTATAGCACGGGTAATTTCACATCGTAGTCTTGCTCTTCAGAGGGAACAGGAGTTGAAGTCTCTATGCATGTTCTTGAGACTCATAGGAATTTGATACATGTGAGATTCCTCTGCAGCATTACATGTGACTGAAATCAGCCATCAGGGTGCAGTAAGACCAGGAAGGACTGGAAAGTATAGTGTAGTTGCGTACATCTTCCCTCCTTAAGAATGTGGTCTGGGAAAAAACATACATGTTAACATCATGACATTGAATAGCAGGGTCATTTCATCTCCCATGTCCCCAGCTGAAGATGTACAGGGCTTGTTCATGTGGTGCTCTGACTATACCTGTTCTCCTGTTAGGCTCTGATCCTGCAAAGACTTAGTTTTCCTCCTAAGTGCCCAGGAGACAGCAGAGCTCTTGCAGGACTGAGCTGAGGCACAGATACAGAGCTGGTGAGCCCAGGGCATTGTGCTGGTTCATGGTGGAGGGTTCCTCCTGCACTCCTGGATATAGATGAGACTTCCCAAAGTGTTACAGACATCAAAACACCATTCCTATGGGCAGAGGGATCTGCTGGCCCAGCGTAGGCAAAGGCTGCAGAGCAGGACATGCTCCTGGGAGGTGACACCATGTCCCTGTGTGGCAAGGGCAGGGTCCCATGCCAGAAGACGCTGGGGATGCTGGTGGCCTGGCTGTGGCAGAAGCACTGGGGCTGTCAGGGGTCTCTGCTGGCTTCTGGGAAGGGGTGGGAAGCATGGGGGTTGCTGTGTTCATGCCCAGGAAGGAAAATGTTTTTCCAGGAACTGTGGCCTTTGTTGTGAGCTGACATAAAAGCGAGGTGCCCATGGAAGGCTCTGAGTCCCAGCTGCGCTAGGGGAGGCAGGGACCTGAAGTTCAGCAAAACCTTCCTAATCCCAGAAAAATGCTTTGCCTCAAAGCACTTCTTCCAACAGGATGGAACACTTCCAACAGGTCTGACACGTGCCAGCCCGGCTCGACCTGCGGAACCCAACGTGAAGCCCGTTTCCTGAGCCTCCGGCACATGGCGCGGGCATGGCCAAGCGCTGCTGGCAGTCACTCCTGCTGCTCAGTGCTCAGCGCTGGCGCCAGCCAGAAACAAACAGGCAAAGTGCCACGCCAAAGAAAAGGGAAACATCATACTCCTTATTTAATCAATACCAACAGGCATATTAACAATCGCATACCAACACGTGCAATTATTTGTAACCCACCAGTAAACATGCTTGGTGGGCCAAATCTAGTGGTCTCCTGCAGAGGGGAGAAGGCAGGAGTGCATTTGGGAGAGCACTGTCTTCCCTGGGGATGTGGATGGGCTGGGTGCAGGGTACTGCCTGCATGGAGCTGCCCTGGAGTGCTGGAGACCCAGGAGCATCTCAGATCCCAGGGTGGTACTCATTCCCAGGCTGCTGTGGATGGGTGACAAGGGCAATCTGTGCCAGGGTTTCACTACCCTCATCGTAAAGAATTTCTTCCTCATGTCCAACCTGGATCTCCCCTCATTTAGTTTAAAACTATTGCCCCTTGTCGTATCACAACAGGCCCTGCTAAAACATCTCTACCCGTCTTTCTTTTAAAGCCCCTTTTAAGTACTGTAAGTCTGCAATAAGGTCTTCCCAGAGCCTTCTATTCTCCAGGCTGAACAACCCCAACTCTGTCAGCCTTGCCTCATAGGAGAGGTGCTCCATCCCTCTATCATTTCTGTGGCCCTTCTCTGGACCCTTTCCAGCAGGTCCATATGTTTGGTGGCTGCTTGTGGCTGGCAGTGCTGCAGCAGCATTACATGGTGCCATGGGATAGAAGAAAAGGTGGTAGAAAACCCAGGTCTGGCATCCAACAGGGTGATGATGGCCTCAGTGCTTGGACCCTGTTAGAGTCTCTGGCAGTGGCAGGACAGCTTGCACCAGGGGTGGTGTCAGCCAGGGGATCGTAGCCTGCCGTGCACAGGTATGGACAGAAGCACTGCTGGAGAAGGTCTGGGGAGGACCTGCAGGAAGTCTAATGGTGATGGGTGAGCCAGAAAACAGCTGGGGCTTCAGTTCTCACCTCTGCAGCAGAGAGGGCGATGGTGCTGTTGTCATGGCATTGGTTTAAGAATAAACTAAACCTGTCCTCTTTATCCATGTGAATTGCATCTCTAACAAGTGAAATGTAGAAACACCCAGTGCTGGCCTTCTTACTTCTTTCTTGGAACAGACAGATTTTTGTGAGTCCCACTGCCCATAAAAAAGGGCAAAACCAGAATGCAAGAGTCTTTCTTTAGTGCTTAAAGCACTCCCAGGAGAACGAGCTGTCAATATGAGTGTGTGCAGGCAGAAGAGGCAGCACAGCCAGTCTGCAGGGTGAGTTGGTTGGGAGAGATGCTGCCTCCCTGCTCCTGGGGCCAGGGAGCAGCAGGGCCACCCTGCCTGGGCAGGGGACACCAGTGCTGAGGCGCAGGATGCCTTTCCTGAGCCCTCTCTGGGTGTCAGCGCAAAGAGCATCCACTCCCTGCAATGTTTACAAATATATCTGCCTTCAAAATCTGCCCGAGTTTATCAATGAGGCAGGGATAGCATTACAGAGCTGTGTGCACACATGTTATACATTCCCCCAGCAATAACTCCTTCCTCCAGTTATGCTATGTATTTAGTGCATTCCTCCACTATGATAATCATAAACATGCTTAAAAAAAACAAGCTTACAAGGCTGAAACCAAACATAGAAGCTGGCCAGATATCGGGAAGAGGCTGCTGCAGCCCCTGGGGCTGGGACTTGTGCATCCTGACAGCCTCTGCCTTCTCAGAGGGCAGCAGAGCTGCTGCCTGTTGTGGGAACAGAAATGCTGCGGTGGATGGGTAGGTGACAGCAGCCAGCCCTGTTCGCTGCCTGCTGGGCAAACGGCTGGGGCTGGCAGGGGCAGAGGGGAAAGGAAAGCTAAAACATAACAGAAGTAATAGGAAGCAGGTTGAAAATCTTTTCTCTATTTACGTATCGACCCACAGAGGCAGGGGGGAGGCTTTGCGGTGTGTTCAGCTTTGTTAGCTGCCTGCCCTGTGCCAAGGGTGAGGGAGTAGCCATGGGGCCACCGCCAGGCCTGGGACCCCTGGCAGCTCTGGGTCCCTCAGGCGAGGAGTTCCTTCCCAAAGCAGCTGCATTGTTCTCAGGCTCAAAATCTGCTTACCCACAGTTTGCACACAAAGCGGTGAGCAGCGCAAGGCTGTTGCCGGTGTCTCAGGTTTGTGTTTGGTTTTAAAATGGATTTGAGGGCTCCAGGCCTGCTGATGCTCAGCTAATGACAGCGTGTTCTCAGGTTTCTGTGGCCGGGCTCTCTCCCTTGGCTTGTCTGGAGGAGAAAGCTGCTTCTCCAGCTGGCCATGTACAAAGCTGCTCCTTTCCCTTCATCCCATTTGCTTGGGAACGAGCACCCTGCAAGCACTAACTGCTCCAGAGTGGACAAGGGTGCAGATGACTGTCTGAGCTCTCTCTCCTCCTCTTGCCATCACCAGATGATGCCAAGTTTGGACAGAGATTCATCCTCTGATGAACTCTCTGGTACCCTGGCCCGCAGTGTTGTTTGGGTCACTTTGGGGTGCATTTTCCAAGGCTTTCCATAGGCAGGACTGATGGAGGGGTCTTTTAGAGGTGAGAAAAGTGGTGAGGAGTTTCCTATGTCTACTCCCTGTGGGGCACCCAAAGTCTTCCCCCTGGCAGGAGCCACTGGTCTGGGAGGTCTGGGCAGGAATTAGCCACTGGTGAAGTGCTTTTCCCTTGCATCCTGCTCCCTTACTTCATGGGAGCCACTGGCTTTCCTGACGAAGCAGATGCTCTAGCATCCCTATGGCAGCGTGCTCCCTTCAGCCTGAGTACGTTAGCTGCCTGCTAGTAAGCAGTGACCTGGTGATGAGGAAGGTGGTGTTTCTGGAGGACTGGGGTAGCTGAGATGCTTTGCCTGTGCCGCCTCTCAGCCTGCCACAGAGTTGTGCCAGCTCTGGTGCCTGCAGCCTCTGCCCCAGTGATGGGTGCTGTGTCCCACCACGCTGCTGGGTTTGGAGAAAAGCGTAGCCCTCCCAGAACATGCCAGTGCTGAATACTTCCCCAGGCTTCCTCCCCATCTTCAAAGGCAACTGAGACATGTTTGGGAAAGGAAAGCAACTTTTTGCTTCTGTGCCTTCCTGATACGCAAGCACTGATTCTATTTTTGCTTATTTTCCATCCCCAGGACAATTGAATCATAACATTTCATCTGGGCAGCCTGTGCAAGCCCCACTTCCCAGGACTGCCATGGCAAAGCAAACCTCCATGGTGTCTGATGGCAAGGGTCGCACAGGGTCCAGGGGGCACAGGGTCCAGCGGGGAAGGAGGAGAAGGAGGTGGCTTGGGTTTAGTGCCTGAAGTGCAAATACTTGGCTGGGAGCACGTGTCGAAGCACTACTGTGTGTGCCTCTCTGTCTGCGTTCATCTTTCAGGCAACAAGCGGCAGCACGTTATCGGGTGTGTGAATACATATTTACTACGGTAGGCCCAGAAGGGCTTTTCAACAACTTTCCCTGCATGTGTTGCTAACAAGTCACTCTACAGATTTACCAAGTGAGCAGAATCGCAAATGTTTCTCTTTACAATGAGAAGTAATCAGAGAAGGTCTAAATGGCAAACAGCGATCCAATATATACATTTGTCACAGATATAATGTAAAGTCAGCTCAGCCTCTTTGATGTCACATAAACATGTCATTTTGAAGTGACTCAGTTTTGCTGGCATTTCATCAGCGAGCGCACAACAAACAGCGCCAATTACACTCCATCGCTGTTTATCATTTGCCTCCTTTAAAATGCCCATCCATTACCAGCAGAGCGGTTTGCAGTGTTTAGTCTCTGGTGGGGATGGTATTCCTCAGCCCCGAGGCAGATTCTCTCGTTCGCTGTTTAACCCACTGGTTTAATTACTGTGTGGGTTCAAAAAAAAAAAAAAAAACCCACCCCAAAAAGCTACTCCAAAACCCCTCTGAATTCTGTATTCCAAACCTATGTAATATTTAGACAGCCTCTGAAAAAGGAGATGCTGTGGGGAGATGTGGTGGGAGTAGGATTTCTGTTTGAGGAGGGAAGAAGGACATGTCCCCATCTCCTCGAATATCCCTGTTATTTGCCTGGTTTACCTCTCCCAAGGGGGAAGCCAGGCATTTTGGGAGGGGGTGCAGGTCTCACGGCTGGGCCCTGGGATATGCCAGTGTGGCACAGGCGCAACAGCCAGAGTACACCCCACCAGCTCGGCTGTGTTGAGTCCCACTGTAACCAGTGCGTAGAGAGCCTCCCTGAACTGACAGCAAAGAGGTGAATCCCAGCACTGGTGCTGTAAAATCCATTGCTGGATAATTGAATGCGATCCATTGTGTATTAGCAAATGCATTCTTTATAGCGTGCATCAACCCCCATGCGTACATGTGTGTATGACGCAGTCATCAGATCCTGTTATTGATGTTACTTCAAAGAGCCTGGGAGATGGGATACTATAAATGTGGTGTTTGAAATACTGATGCTACCAGCTTCTGACCTCACCGAAAAGAATAGTTATTTCGATTGCTTCCCTGCTAGTAGTTAAAAAGTAATGAGTCCTTTTGTGCTTTCTTTACATAGCAGGCTCCAGCCAGAAAACTGGATGTTTCCTTGTCAATAAAATAGAAAAGAAATTCCCGATATTAAAGGAACAAAGATGCAATTGAGCAAGTCGTATGTTATTGTGGTTAACAGCCAATAAGGAAAACCAGAGTTTTGTTCTGCTGACTTACAAAAACATTACGCTGTAAATATCTAACTCCATTCTATTCTAGTGTTGTGTGTTTGGGGGTTTGGTTTTTTTCTTTTTTCCTTTAAATTTAATTCATGAAAAATTCCCTCCCAAAGTTTTGGTGTTAGTTTTCTTCTCCCCCCACCCTTCTCTTCTCAAAGCACCAACCAAATTACACACGAGGGCCTGGTCTTTGTAAAATCCACAAAGCTTGATGGAAACTGTAATTTTTCACATGAAAAAATAATTCTGAGGGTGCTGCACGGTGAAAATGGGATTTTGGCACCCAAGGAAACCCAGTCAAAGAATGGGAGGAAAATGTCTGAGGCTTGTGCTGTTGTGGGCTGAGTGAGGAGGGGTTTGGCAGTAGGAAGGATGGCGTGGCTGCAGCTTGCCTGTGCAGCCTGGGGTTGAGGCACTGGTGATGGGACAAATACTTCCAGGCATGTTTAAGAAACCTGAGCTACCATAAAGTGTGGGCACTTTTCCTGATCTATCAGCAGGCAGTGTTTGGTGGAGTTTCTTCGTGTTTCTGAAGACATTCTATGACAAATGCTTGTTTTGGGGGGAAAAGCCCAGCTGCAGGCACTTTATTTCCAGACAGGGATAGATGCAGGCACACAAGCTGGAGCCAGAGGTGGCAAATCCAGCATGCCATAGAGCAATACAGCAGAATAATTCTGAGCCGCTATAGACAAGCAAAGCTGGACACAAACTGTTGAGTTAGCCTACAGATTGCTCTGGTCATTAAATATAACTCTGCTGTAAGGTGTGTGTGCACAAATCCGCTCTATATATTTTAAGTGTCCTGACAAAGGCTTTGGTTGCAGTATTTTCTTTCCCCTGAGTCCAGACTGTTCCCAATGAATAATTTGTCCAGTTCTAATGTATAATTAAAATCCAAAGGTGGAGACTGCTGCTGCCCATAAGCGTGACCATATTCCCATATCCCTGCCCTGCAAGTTGTCCATTTTAAAAAGGAAACCACATGCACCAGTGAAGCAGGAGCTGTGACCTGGCAGCAGTGAGTGCTGCTGGTAGGATTGTGCTCACCAGAGCCCGTCACCTTTGCAGCCTCCCCAGCCTGCCATTTTGTCATGGTTTAAACCCTAGCCAGACAGCTTGTTCACTCACTCCCAGTGAGTGGTGTCGGGCTGAGAGCAATCGAGGCCCCCCCACCCGGGGGCTCTCCTGTTCCCCGCTCCCGTGAGGGATGGGGAGGAGGATCAAATGAGTGCAACTCCCACGGGTTGAGACAAGAGCAGTCCAGCAATCAATGTACAACACAAATCACCACCTCTACCACCAACGACAACAATGATAAGAGAAAATAACAAGGGAAGAGAATACAATACCACCAGCCAAGAAATGAGTCCCACCTGGAAGCATGTGTCCTTCCGGGTAACTCCCAGTTACCCCCCACCCTGGGCATGACGTGCTGTGGTATGGAATACCTCTTTGGCTAGCCTGGGTCAGGCGCTCCATCTCTGCTTCCTCACGGCTTCCCCTCCTCCCTGGCAGAGCATGAGCCTCACAAAGTCCTTGGTCAGGGTAAACATCACTTAGCAACAACCGAAAACATCGGTATCACCAGCACTGTTCCCAGGCTGGAAGTCAAAACGCAGCACTGCATCAGCTACCACGAAGGAGAAACATGACTGCTACTGCTGAACCCAGGACACCTTTGGTACCTATTTACACCCTCCACAGACTTTGTGTGCTTCCCTTGAAGGCTTACCTAAAGGATATGGCTTATGCAAAGCCGTACAGTATCACAGGTGTAGTTCACAGGCAAAAATAGAGTGATTACATGCTGCTGTGGGTCTGCATCCCTGAACATGGTTATGGCGGGAATGATGCAAACACAGCTTCCAATCCCTTCCAGCATGCTGCTAATAGGGGTTAATTGCTGCCTACTGAAGACTTCTTGAGGATCCATCCACAGAAGCTGTAGAAAGGTTTTGGATCATCTGCAGAAACATGGTTTGTAATTTGGGGTTTAATTGTGAGTTTAGCACTTCTTTTCCTCTCCTTTACTCTAGTTTGCTTAACAGATCCTAGGAACTTTTTTCCTGACTTTTTTGACTTTTACCATCTGCTAGCAATAATCACTCAATGCTGGACATGTCTATCATTCAGGAAAGAGCGCATTACAGAGGCCCTAGCCTTCTCAGGAGCAGGACCGGAGGCTAAACATGCGGTGCTCTACCTGGCAGGGCAGTTGCACAGCAGCTGCTGGCCAGCACAGTAATATCAAGTCCTGTACAGCCGTTAACCAGAGGGGAGCCAGGGGAATTGATGCTCCTGGGAGCAGAGACCTGTGCTCCAGACATTGGCCCGACAGGAGATAAGGCACGGTGCTGTTCTGAGCTGATGGAGGAAATTAATAGTGCTGCACTGGCAGCTGAGCCATCCCAGCACACCTAGCAGATGGGTCGTTATGGAGGAGTTCACCTGTATCACCTTCGTCCCCTGTACTGCTGTCAGAAAAGGGTCTCTTCATTGCCTTTTCTCTTCACAGTAGTTTTAAGGATGCAAGTGGCAGCAGCCTCTCTAAGAAAAGCTTTGCATAAGAGAAGGGTGCAACAGCCTAGGGCTGCAGCACTGCTTGCGGGAGCACTGCCAGCAATGGGGGCCTGTATGACAGCAGCTCCAAGCCATCCTGCATCCCTGCACATGGGTGGATGGTGGGGCACTCCACAGGCTCAGCCTGCACCTCACATCCATCCTAGTGTGTTGCAGAGGCCCATGTTCAATGCAGCATCAGCCAGGGGTGTGGGGTCTCTGCGTTGTGTTGCAATAACTCTCTTTGCTCTGCGGCATGCAGCACATGGGAGCATATGGCTCTGTCTGGTTTGTTTGTTTGTTTTAGGTTTTTTTTGTTTCTTTCTATTTTGGTTTACTGTCACAAATAATTTAATTATCCCATGACTTGCCATTTCAGTTATGCATTGTCTCTGTTCCTGTTTGACTTGGGGGCAGCTGTTGAGCTCTCCAGATTTAGGGCTCAAATCTGCTCATCATTATGTGTGAGCACAACACAGCACATCTTGTAAAATCGGCAACTCTGCACAAGGTAGGCATGTGTGAGGGCTGATGTGCTGGGATGCAGCTCACATCCCTTACTGTGAGATGGGACAAGCCCTTGGCCCCCATGAGTTCCCTAAAGGACCCAGAGTGGTCTGAGCACACAGTGTGTGTTAGCAGCCAGCAAAAGATGACCCACCTGAAGCATTCATGGGTTGTGAGGTAGGCTGCAAAAACCAGCTCTAAGTTTTGTTGTTGTTCTTCTCAACAAAACCAGCTGTGAATCTTTGTTAATTTGGCTTATTTTGCTCAGAGTCTTGAGTTTATAGTTTATAGTACCTCCTATTCCTGAATTTGGCCTTGTAGCTCTGATACCAAGTAGTTTAAAAGCAATCCCTGTTGCTCCACCTGTACAAGTGGAGGGATCAGTGAATGCAAGATGAGATGTTCAAGGAATCCCTTGAACACAGCATCCTGGGGCTTGAAGAAAAATGCCTGGCAATGAAATGCCAGGAGTGGGCTGTAATTAGTGTTGTGTTGATGACTGATAGATTAGGTGATGCAGCCCTTGCTCAGAAAATTTAATCAACTTGTGTGTTGGTCCATCACTTCTTATCAAAAACTCTGTGTTTGTATTTACATCCGTAAATCCCCAAAAGTAGCTGTAAACACTCTGCTGGAGACGGATGGATGACTTGTGCCTACAAGCATGCGCCTGGAGGGGAACATTTGTTTGGCTTTCACCTATGCTTTTCTCTCGTGCAGTGGATTTAGGAGGCATGTCCTGTGGGAAGATAGGGAAGCAAACAATTCAATAGTATCTCGCCGGAGCTCTGCAGACGTTTATAAGACATACAGCTGTTTCT
Source organism: Pezoporus flaviventris (assembly GCF_033815535.1). Lineage (NCBI taxonomy): Eukaryota > Metazoa > Chordata > Aves > Psittaciformes > Psittacidae > Pezoporus > Pezoporus flaviventris. The sequence goes on from NW_026892549.1 coordinate 47,860,421, forward strand.
CTTTTTAATTTGGAGGAATACAGGCCTCACAAACAGGGTGGTTGGTTGTTCCTACAAATAAAAGCCCACAGCTCAAAGGCAAAATATTTTGAAGACAATGTACAATAAGAGCCTTTTTTTTTAGCCATGTAAAAGCTGTTTTATGAAATTAAGCTGGAAATATCATAAGTGGGAAATGACCACAGAATAAATAGGAACCTTTTAGAAAGACAGCAAACATGTGTTATTTATTTTCCTAGTAAATGGAAGTGGCAGATTCAATCAGCAAGAAACATCAGATAGTTATGACCATTTTAATCACATGAAAAAAAAGAAGTTCATAAGTTCTGTTTATGGTACATTTAACAACATTTTCAGTTCAGTATGGGGGAAGTGAATAACTCCCATTTACTAGTGAACTAGAGATAAGATGGGACCGCTTCTTCTAATATAGGCAGAAAAGGGGCGAGAGGTAGAACAGTGAAGTGTCTGTGCCATTACCTTTTGCACTCCATGTACACATCTGGAAAGCATTACGATCCGTTGCATCAGAAATACTTTAAAACTATCAAACAGTTCCAAAGCATGCACTGTACCCCATGAAGACAGACAGCCTTCATGCCTGCCATTTCCGAAGGCTTGTCGGCATGCCAAGGAAACCTATTTTGTATGAGCCTATCTCTACTTATATTTGCTTGAAAGCTTTAAAGTCACGTTCAAAAATGTTAATGCTAGATGTTAATTTTAGAGATGGGACAAAGCAAGGCTTATAAAATAGCCAGCTGAGATTAAATCCCTACATAATGACAAACTGCTGATATGCCATCAGTAGCTGCAAGGGGAACATGGAAGGAGGGGTCTGGACACGTGGCATGTGTCTTGGCACTGGGGGTGCATGAATGCCAATGCTGACCAAAGCCAACACAGCATTTGTTCATCTTTCCCTCTATTTTGGAAGACATTTACCTCAAGCTGAAACTGCCGCATGGACTTGTGCATTATAGTGCAATATCTATGTATTTCACTATATTTATAAAGAAAATAGTCATAAGCAGATGTGTTGAGTTCTTGATCTTCCAAGATCTTGATCTGAGTGTTCTTGTAGCTGCCATGTGTCGCTTTGTCAACCTTCTTCCCTCAGTGTGTGTGTGTGGTCCAGAAGAGCTGGGCAATCCCAACTGCTTGGCAAGAAAGGTCAATTTTCCTCTCAACAAATGTCCCATTACAGTAAGAGGGGAAGGCTCATAACTGAGGGACACAGAAGAAAAAAAAGTACAAGCAACATAAATACAAGGGGGTGTTAACTGTGTGCAGAATGGACTGATTTATAAGAGTGAACTGTGTGCTTTGGTGTATACCACATGTGGTATTAGCATCATCTTGCTCTGGGTTGTAATATTGTAATAGCCATACTAGAGATGAAAATTGTATTCTTGGGATGAAATATGTGTACTGTAAGAGGTATCCCTGACAATATATGCTAAATAAAAGGAAGCAATGCTGCAAGTATGCGTGTAATTTCTATCCTCATTCTGAGATCTCTGCTTTCTGGTCAAACACAAGTGTTTTCCTTAGAGACATCAGTAGATAAGGAGTAAGCTCATATCTTTGGGATATCAGCTGTATTGACTTCTACAGAGCAGCAAACCCAAAGTGGGGTAACAGAAAAAACCTCAGGAAAGTCTTTATCTTGGGTGAGACAGGAGAATTAGCAGTGACACAGCTGAAAAGATATAACCCTCAGGCCTGCAGGGGCGTTGAGGTCTTGATGGTGCCCAGAGTATAACTGCCCTGTGCCTGGGGTGCCATGAGATCCTGCTCCAGCTAGACGTCCTAGGAAATTGACTGGAGGACATGGCATAAGGCTGCTCATCTCTTGTGATCTTGTTGACTTCCAGCAAGCAGAGATACACAGCATATATATTAGAATAAGATTTGATTGTTTCTAATGACAAGTCTTCACAACATAAAAATACCCTGTTGCTTAATTGCCCCATGTCTAGCAATGGGGCAATGTAAAACACAGGGAGCAAGTGGAGAGGCTGTTCTGAAGGTCACAATAAAACTTGCCCTTCATGGGGAGATGTTTATCTGTCAAAGAGTTATTCAAGGTTGAGATGCCTCCACCCATCTGCTGAGAATTGTTTGAACCTCTGGTAGCTGTTAAACCAGTTCGGCTTTGCCCCATAGTGGCTTATGGAACATTCCCAGAACGATTCTCACCAGCAGAGGAGTGGGGCTTAGGTTAGAAATGTGTTTGTGTTGGAAAAGTGGTTAACAGCATGGGCAGGCATCACTGGCTCTGTAACCACAGCAGTCATGAAATCTGGAACATGATGGTGTATACCATTAAAAAAGGGAAGAAAAATTGTAGGAGCCATCATCATGGATTCTCTCAGATTCAACCCCATTATGAAACTTAAGTATCTTTGGCATAAAATAGCACCTATGGAACATAACTAGGTCAGTGCACTAATTCCAGGGACAGTCTGAATGGAGGGTATATTCTAGCTAGTTCGCAACCAGTGGTCTAGCAACCTTGTAGTGTGACTTTGGGCACTTGTTAAGCAAGCTGATTTAGAAAGAGACTTGGAAGGAAGAGCAGTTCGAAGGGAAAGCTTGTGCTGTTGGGCTTGTTCCTAGGATGAAGGCAAGATAATGTTTGTGGGGAACGAAAGCAAGACCATGTCCTTACCGCTCACCCTGAAAAGAACTTCTGTAATCAAATTAAATGCAGTTTCTTGCTTTCGTTTTCTAGCTGAGCAAGGGAGAAGAGGTTATAAGATCCTCTGGTGCTCATATCCTGGGAAGACCTTGGGGTTGAGAGGGATAAAGGAATTTTCTTGTGGTTGAAGTCCCCAGATGCATGGCGTTCAGCTTTACTTGTCTGAGCGCAAAATAGAGCCATAAATCTTCTGAATAAATACACGACACACGTTTTGGCCTTTAGAAATCTGCATAACTTCATACCACTTGACTTGCCTCTGCTTTAACATAGCATCTGTGAGCAAAGTCACAGAAGGTGCTAATAACCAAGTAAAAGTGCAGACCCTCTTTGTTTTGTTTGGGCTGTGCATCCCTAAATGTGTATTTATAGCGCAGAAAAAAAGCTACTGTCCACAACACAGTAGTTGTGCCTCAGGTTTAAGACTGTCACTCAAATTCTGGCTGTCCCTTGAGGAAGGTATGTGTTTGGATTATCAAGCCCAGTGGATGGGCTGCCTTGCAGACTGAAGTCAGGTGGCTGCTGACCTTCGGGGTTTTGCTGGTTTTGTGTATATATGGGGTACTGCGTCAGTGAGTGATGACAGCCCTGTTGCATGAGGTGTGACATGTGAAGGTGGTTGTGTGGTTAGCAATCAAAGAAACATGGGAGAGCAGTGGCTGCCACGTCCCCGGGCTTCACTCCTGGTCTGTGGCATCAGACTGTTCTGAGTGAAAGGGGTGTGAGGTCCTGTTCTTTGCCTGTGCCCTCAAATTGTCCTTGGTGGGAAAGCAAAGATACGAGCATGGTCTCCTCCAGTTCCTTGGCAGGTTAAGTGCTGGATCCATCACAGATCTGGTGGTTTCTAAGCTCTTAATGAACAAGTTCATCAGCAAAACCAGCATGATTCAGTTCTTCTCTCAGAAGCAGCCTCATGTCACCTGCGAAATGTGACAGGTGTGTTACTGTATTTGCACAGGGCAAATACAGGCAACAGCCAAGTGACCGCCAGGGTTTGGGGCCTTGGCTTTGCGGCATGGGTAGGAAAGAGCCCAGCAAGGTACAAAACAGTTGGGAGAAACCAACTCTGTGCAGGGCTTGGGGAGCAAGTGTGCAGCATGAGGCTGCCAGGGCTTGCTCCTGGTCAAAGATTTCTTCCATGTCCTTCAAGGCATGAAGTCCAAGGGGAGAGGTGGGAGATGGCTCCTTTCCCAAAGGGCTGGTTTTGGGGGACAGACTTTCTTGGAGGCTCTTGGTTCCCACTGCTTTGACAGGGACCCAGAGTTATCCACCAGCAGAGACTGAAAGTGGAACAAGATTTTGTTATATGCTAGGATAAACGTGTTTCCACTCTGCTGAAACACTGAAATCCTAAAACACGGGCACACCTTGGCCACTCCAGCAACAGCAGCCTCGGCATCAGTGCTTGGGACAATGCTGCTGATTCCCCCAGCAGCCCTGAGTGAGAGTGAACGTGCCTGATCACTGCCATGCACATTTGCCCTCTCTCTGTATGTATGTGTACATATACAGCTTAAAATAAACAATGTCACACAGCTGCTGAGTCAGAGACTGGGCCCACAGCTTGGCATTACCTCTGTTCCCTGGGGGGATTTCCAGCCTTAGGCTAGATTAAGACCTTGGGTTGCAGCAGCCAAAGAAACGCCTATGATAGTCTGGAATATAAAAAATAAGAATTCATAATGCTGTGTATGAGAAAAGCAAAGAACAGAGTCACACAGCAGAAGGAATAGCCACCACTGCACAGCAGTACAGTCTCACACGTGGCCCAGCAGTGGATTCTGGGCAAGATGATGCTGCTTCCAGTGCAGCGAACATATAACAACAAAGTCAGTCATGCAACAGATGATGCCCTTTTCCTCTGACCCCTGATGTTTTGTAGAGAAAGGGAGCATCCATGACACAACATTATTAGTTCAGACACCCTGTGGGAACATCGCACCACACCAGTGAGCAGCCCCAAGGCAGGTACGTTGCCTGCCAGCCATGCTGTGCCACCTCAGCTGGGGAGCACAGTCCTGCCTGGCATGTGAAGCCCAGCCACAGGCTGGATCCGGCCCTTGGAGGATGTTTTTTGTGTTGTCTTTTGATCAGGAAAGCAGCATGTTCAGCCCATAGAGAGATGAAAAGCTGTTCCTGACCCACACACAGGCAGTATTTCTGCATTGAAGTGAGTGACAGTACTCAGCTTGGACACATTGGTGGTAAGGTGCAAGCGTGAGGTGGATGAGCCCCTTGCTGCAGTTTGGTGACAAGCGCTGGGCTTGACAGTGCAGAGTAATGTCTGTTCTGCATTCGGGCTCGCCCCGCTCTCTCTGCCCCAAAGCACACACAACTGGGTAATTAAAGTCACCGAAATGTTCTAACGCAGGAAGGTAGTCTGTGTTTCATCAGGAGGGGAAAAAAAACAGTGCTGACTGCTGTGCAGTGCTGCGGACAATAGCTGGAAGAAGCCTAGTTCTTTTCTCTCTTGGATACAGATCTCCCTTGCTGAAATAGACCTTTGCTGTTACATTCTTCCTACAGGGTTAAAAGAGACAATTAAGAAAGAAATAGTTATATTCCAGGACATGGTGCTAGTTCTCTTTTGCATCTTGAGGGTCATTTATCTTAGTGCACTGCTGTGTTGTGCCAGCAGCATCTTTGGACTGTCACAGCCCCAGGGCCAGTGGCAGAGGGACAAGCACCATGCTGCAGGCTGTCCTCATGGGAGTGAAGCAGGATGTGTCATTTCCAAGCTAAGCTGGTGCCTGGTATGGTGTGTATGACACTGACACTGCCTTCTGCCTTGTGAAACTAAGACCCAACCCTTGTACATGCAATGGGTGGCAGTCCCAACGCAGGACTGGTTACCAGCTGCAGGGAGCAGGAGGGCTAATGGCAACCCTCCACCATGTGGGAGTGATTAAAGAAAGAATTGTGCTGGATAGATCCCATATGAGTTAACTTAATAAAGTTGTGGCCTAATTAAACCACATCCCTTGCATCTTATCTGTCTTCCTGCGTGTCCAGAGCAGTGCCCAAAGACTGCGCTGCTACCGAGCATTCACCTAGTACTGCTATCTGTGTCCCTGGTCACTAATGAAATTGTGGAAGAGCATAGGCTGATTCCAAGTCTTCACTACCTGGAGTCATTGCACACTGGTCAAGCACTTGAGGGTATCCCATCCTATAAACAGTGAGCCAGATGCATTCAACTCTTTCAAACATGGCTATTTCTAGTAAGTATATCTAATTAACCTTGAGCAGTATGGAGATCTGAGAGCTGGGGACAAACCTCATAATGTAAAACAGAGTAAAACACCTCTGAGTTTCAATGGTCCCTGCTGCTCACCCACTTGTTACTGCCCAGCCTCTCAGTGGCCAGGCTGGAGATGTCACCTATGGGTGCCAAATCTGCGCCTGGTGCCAGTTAGACAAAGGAGAAGACATTACAGATGACTTGACAGGGTGGTTTTGTAGGTGAAACCTCGCACCCATGTACCTGTATGTGCTGCCCAGCAAATGCAGAAGGTCCTGGAGTGGTTTGGTCTGGGTAGATATTAATTTTAATGCAGGTCTGTAAAAGCTGAAGCTAGAGGGTGCCTGGGGAAGCAGCCTGGGGGTCTCTTCCCAGCCTCACTGGAGACATAGAAGGGCCCAGGGTAGGACATGGCAGGGAACTGCCATAGCAGGAACAGCTTTCTTTGCATGTTTATTGATGGCTGCAAGTGGGAATTTGTGACTGACCCATAAGAAAACGAATCAAAGCTTCTCCCGAGCAGGAGCACATGAGGTGTCTGCAGCTGGGACCATGCAGGTTTCTTACATCTCCCTCAGTGCCACAGTCACATCTGTGATTCTGAATCTCAGCTCAGCACACAGCCAGAAAGCTGATCCCCAAAATTATGTGCCGTTAAATGACTTGGAAGCAGAAAAGTATACTAGTGAGTTCTAATAGGAAGGTTTATATTCTGCATATCTGGTCTATGTCTTGCTGCAGAAATAAACAGACCTTAACTGAAAAGTCTCTGTGGACAGGAACATAATAGAAGAAGGAGAGATGGTTGTATCATTTTGCTCAGTTGGTCATTACGTGGAATTATAACTGTATTATCAATAAGCCTCAATGTCATTACCTCGCTATACTTGGCAAACGCACACATGCACTCAAATAAACATTCTCCATTAGAAATATTGCAGCCCATTAGCTAACTCTAGCTGCCCGCAGCCCAGTTAGCAGCTCCCTGCTGCTCACCTGGCCGGGAGGGGAAACTGTGCTGCTCCTGCAGCAGCACCAGGGCCCCCACATTCCCCTCCCTGCACCCCGTGAGCTCTGGACAGGCATCACCAGGACATGGGCACCGTCAGCCCATGTTTTGCTGAGTCTGAAAGTCCTTCTTCAAAGGAAAAGACATTTTAGTGCTCATGCAGCGCCCACAGCCCTGCGCGATAAATCTTACTGCAAGTTTCAGGGTGTTTGTTTTTAAAGAGAGAATTAATAATAATGGTTTCCTCCCTAATGAAGATCAGTGTCACAGGAGACTCGAGCTATCGAGTATTTCATGTATATGGTCTCAAATTCTTCTGTATCCCTCTGCAATTTATTTTCACTCAATTAATTTTATTTTATGACCAAGTAAATGGCCCACAGTGCTGATGGGCATTAGCTGTGGAGCTATCACATTATAATACAATCAGGTTAACTCCTAGCACTAGGAGTTAACACTCCCATCTGCCACACATGCCCAAAAACTGATTATCTTTCTGGAAAAGTATGTCTCTAAGCCTGCTTGTAACCTGCAGCTGAGTTACTATCACAGGCCAAAGGAGCATGCACCATGGGGGTGGTACACTGAGGGACCTGTTGTGTTTCCAAAAAGCACAGGAGTAGGTGATTGTTATTCTTCATGGGTTTTTTTCCTTTGCTTTAATTGTGCTGTTCTCAGTGTGTGAAACTCCTGCTTCTTCAGAGCAGCAAGGGGAGAAGCTGGGTTTCAAAAATAGTAGGCTTTCAAACACAAAACTGGTATTTTCTAAAGTTGCTTTGAAAACATGTAAAGAAAGGGCACTTGCTGGATTTGAGGGAGGAAAATGTAAGGTAATTCCTCTGCCTTAAACCTGGGTAAGATACCCATACTCAATAGAAACCCCATTTCTGTTAGGACGTCTTGAATGCCAGGGTGTGTTTCCAGCCCCTCTGCCCAGTGCCATGACCCCAGTGGTGCCATTGTGTTCTGCAGCCCAGCATGGTGCAGTGCAGTGTGCCCATGTTGGCCTCCCAGCATCCACTGGGAATCAGGGAGGTCCCCGAGTAAGAGCAATGCTGATGTTGTCCTCTGGCTGTGCCCATGGACTAAGGCAGGTGTCAAACCACAGCTGAGACCTGTCCCACCTTACCCTTCATGCTGGTATTGCTTTAAGAGGGCTTGAGTTTGAAGATTGGCTATGGCTGAGTCCTTGGTTTAAAGCCACACAGCTCCTGGCTCCCACCTCTGCTGGTGCTGCGTGGATGGGCGTGAGGCACTCACAGCATGCAGGCAGGATGGGCAGGACTGTTTTCGGGCAGTGAGCGCTTTAGGCAGTTTGGTGGATGGGAAGATGAGTTCTGATTTAGATGTAAGCAGTACTGAGCGCAGCAGGTACTCCAGAATGACTAGACCAGGTTGAACACCAGGAGGTCACAGAATCATAGAATAATTAGGGTTGGAAAGGACCTTAAGATCTTCTAGTTCCAACTAATGAGATTTGGAGGTGTTTGTTTTTTCCTATATGTTCCTGAAGACTCCAAGCCTTTCTTTGTAGTCACTACAGCTGGAAGCTTTCTTTCCTTAAAGTTGGCTCAAATGCTTTCAGCTCTGGGAGGTGAAGCTTGAGGGAAAAGCTCCTTAGTGATAGTGATAAAGGTGACTTAGTCGGTAATAACATACTCCTGGAGTCTGTGCCACTGTTTTTTTCCACCCAGAGGAAATCCTTGCAGCCTAGAGCAGTTTGCTGTGTAGAGAATGCACAATCTGGTGATTAGAAGGAAAAAAAAAAAAATCTTCCCAAATTTAAACTGTTAAATCTGCAGCAAAGTTTGGGTCTCTCTGGGTTTTCCTACTCAGAATGGGACTTGGAGTGGCAGGTCTCAGGTCGAGGGTTAACACGGACTCGGGGCAGACTTGTCCTGGCTGAGGCTGGTATTAGGCCAAGGGAGAGATCTGCTCGAGTTGCAGTGCCAGGACAACATTCGTCCATCCCTCAGCATGTATGTCTGTGGCACTGGGAGCACCATGGCCACCCTGACACGGGCATGGGTGAGCAACGACCGGTGCAGGGTCTTTTGGGCTGAGTGAAATGGCAGTTTTACTGCTTAAGTGCAAACAACTAAAAACGCTTTCCCAACAAGCACCCAATAAAACTGTATTATTACATCCTGTGAACAGCTCCGAAATCCTTAACTCGGGGATATCAGCAGCTCCTCAATGAAACTGAGCTAATAAACAAGTAGATGATTAACAAAGACAAACATGAATCTCGGTACCAGTGACTTCATATTAAGAAACCTTCTGGTTTTAATATTTGGCATGTATGCATGAAATAATTTATTGCTGTTTCAAAGCAGTTTCAACTGTTAAACATTCATTGGTTTGCTAAAGGAAATAGTAAAGAAAATTCTTTCATGTGAACATTAGTTCTTAATTTTAACATTTCCTTATTTTCTACAATGGGATTTGATGTGGCAATAAGCTTTAGGAACAGATCTAAGTGGAAAAATATTGTTAGCAGGTGAAGGTTTTCTTACCAGATCCCTTCACTGCTGAACAGGATAGCTTCACAAGCAAGCACCCATGGAAACATTGTGTTTGAGCGGCAGGGAGGATAGCCTTCCTCCTGTGCCAAAGCTGAGGAGTAGCCTTAGGGATAGTGAATAAACCCTCAGGTGAGAGGCGCACTCTGCATCCCTGTGCTGCTGCTGCCACCTGGACTGTGGGAAGTATCAGTTTACTGTGAATGAAATGCACCAACTTATGACTGTGCGAGCACGGGGGGACCTTTGTCTAGAAAGGTGCCGTTCAGTCGTCACTGTGGGTCTGCCAACCCTTGCAGCACAAGCCTGGCTGCAGGCAGCCGGTGAGCCCTGATTCACTGCCGGAGCTTGAAGGAAAACTCTGCTTTGACCATGGCTGCTGCTAGCGGTAACTCTCAGCTCTTCAGAAATTGAGTTTTGTGTGGAAATCAGGCATTTCTGCACAGAAATTCCGTGCCCTGTTATATCTGGTCTATGTTTATGCGCTAATTGAAGAAAGAAGACGTTTTGCTTGACAGCACCGTGCAGCTGAGAGATAATATACAGAAACGTCTCCAAAATACTTCCAATCTATTTTTATTTTCAAGCAGCCCTGGATAATGTCATGGCACGACACACCTTTAACTTGCTCTGGAAAATACAGCAAATGTATGTGGGACCCACCGCCCACCCTGCTCTGTGTGCAACCTTGCACTGCTGCTGCTGCTCAGCGCTCAGGCTGGCACAAGGGCTGCAGCCTCTGTAGCATGCCATGTGGCTGCAATGGTGTTAGAGGAGCTTGGGTTCAAAGGGAACTCATTTGATTCTGGAACAATTTTTAATGCAATGAGAGCCATAAGTGGACAGGGTGTGCTGTGCTCTCGGTTTACAAATGCCTTGCCAAGTCTTGCTCCCTGCTAAGCACCAGCGCACAGCTGCCATCCCTTCACACCCTGGGCACCCCACAAGCAATGTGCATGGCACAAGCTCGCTGTCCTTGCCATGGCTCTGTGCTGCTTACATCAGAATGGTCTTATTTAATGGAGGCATGGAATAATGATTATACGGTTTTCTTTCCCAACTTTATTTAACTATTAGTGCTGTGGGATATAGAGAGGTATGGATAAGCAGGAAAACTGCGGCATACTTTTGAATAGGAAATCTAGCCATTTCTTTGTGGTGAATTTAATCTCCTGTATTTTTCCTAGCTTGGTTTTCACTATTATTAGGCACAATTAAAAATTAGTAAAGCTGAGGTAAGAATTAAAGTTTGTAATTAAATTTTCTCTCCCTCCCGCGGTTAGCATGAGTTTGATGTCGATTTACAAGGATGACTCCTTTTTGCGGCAATTAGCTTTCAAAGGAGTAGGCAGTAATGGAAAGCATTTGCTAAATTAAAAAAGACTATGGTAAACCATGGCTATTTACAGTTAAGGGGTACTTTCTGCTCGGTGAGGGGCCAGTGGCAGGCACCGTCACTCTTTTCTGGCTCCTGTGTGGGCCCTGTGGCCACTGGGTGATGCCCAAATCGGTGCTTGGGCAAGCCCCTGCATCCGGCAGCAGCAGCGGTCGTCTGGAGGAGCTGATGAGCGATTATCCAGCAGCCTTTGTATTAAAGTTGGAGGTGCTCTCGCTCTACCCCCGCGCCGTGAAACCAGGGAGGTGGGAGCTGCCCGCCTGCGCGGCGGCTGCCCTACATAGAGCGAGTTCCCAGGCTTTTGCATCTCATTTCAGTGCAAAAGTCAAACTGAATGACTCATGCCAAGTCTTTTTATCTTGTCGCTGCGACTGTCAGCATAGCTGAACTCCAATATGACTGTAGCTATTGGAAGGATTATTTTTAAGTACCAAGAATATATTTATATGTGCAGCGATACTTCATCATTTTCAGCTGATTTGATCTACCGGAGCAGAATAGTCCCTCTTTTATAATAATCTCCAACATGTTAACTCATTCATCTGGGTAAGGCAACAAGTTCAAGTGAGGCCTTCAATACGTTAATTATTCATGCATGAATCTTTTATTTTATCTAGTCTTATCCACACCAGACTGCCTTTTCTAGGAAAGCTCTCTGTTGAGAAGAAAGCAACAAATACTCTACGGTGATTTGAGGGGAAAAAAAATCAGCTGCATATTCCAAACTATAAATTGTCTCGTCTCAGCCTTTTTTCTCTACTGCCATCTATTGTGCAGCGAAAAATGCATAGTTCACAGGCACAAAATCACGAGTTCTGGTTTAAATGAGAAGGGTCATTTGGTGGTAGCTCCTGGGAGCTTGCAGTTGCTTCTGCTCATCAGAGAACCTATTAAGTTAATAAGAAGAAGTATAAATGACCAGGAAGCAATAATTAGGAGGCCCTAGGAGCACACACATGGGATCTGGTGTTGGGAAGTACATAACCTGCTGCCGGGGGGGTTTCTTGTAAAAATGCCCCATAAAGGGGAAGCAGCCCCTGGCTCCCTGGACAGCAGCGCCTGGATGGCCCAGTGTGAGGCCCCCACTCGGGACTTGTCCTCCAGGCAGGGGGTGACACAGGGACCCCTTGTCTGTGTTTCTGGTCCCCCCTCCAGCCGCTCACTGTGGTCCCTTCAAAGGGCAGATGTAGTCAGTGCCTGTGCGACTGCAGGTGATAACCAGATTGGAAATGGGGATTCTCTTCTCTGCTCACTCCCTCCTAGAGGTGGTCTCCTCTCTCCAGTGTCACTGTGTTTCTGCAGAATGGGTTGTGCCACTCGTGCAGAGAGCTAGAAGGCACTGATTGCTGTCAGTAGTGAGACAGTAACTGGGCAAAAACACCTTCAGAAAAGCAAGTGTTGTCAGCCTTTGATGATCAGCTTTTTGTCCAGCCTTCATATGGAAACTTCTCTTTAGCCTGCCTCTGCATTCAAGTGGACTCAAAAGCTTTTATAAATTCTGCAGGTTTGTTTTGCCATTGTTTGGCATCTCCCATTTCATTTACGCCACCACAGAGGAAGGAGCAGTGTTACTAGGTCACAACAGCAGCATTTTGATCTCCTATGTTAATATAAATTAATTCTGGGCTACAGTTCAAATTCACCATTTTTAAACCCAACATCATGTTTCAGCTGGCAGCAACCACGTGAAGCTGAGCCTGGTGGCCTTCACCCTGCGGCTCTCCTGCGCATAGGCGGGCACCGCTATTTGGGGGCTCCTGGCTGGCTGGGTGAGACAAGGGTGCAGGCAACACCATGTCTCCAGGGTCTGTCAGACAGCAGGCAGACCGAGGCAGGTTGGCTGGTACAGGCATAGCACCACCCATGTGTCACCAAAACCTATGCTGGGCTGCCAACATGCCAACATGTGGAAATGGTATTAGATGCCTCTCACACAGGACATTAAAAGCATGTTATTCGTTCTTTATGTGTTTGTTTGTAAGTTTTGCTCAGCTTTTGATCATCGGGTGTCTTCCCTGAAGTATCCCAAGTGTTTTGTCTCCTGCTCATACTAGATTTACACTAACCACACTCTCTGGAACAGGGTTACTCCTGGTTTACACCGATGTGATGGGAGAGCCTGGGGTTTAGAAATGTCAGCCGGCTTCAGAGTTTCCCTCAGGGTCTTGCTCCACCACTGGTTGCCAAATGACCAGGATCAGAACAGAAAGCAGCAGACAGCCCTTGCCCCTCTCTGCTTGCACTGCTGTTGGGGAGCCCTGCTCATGGGCCCCAGTGCTGCAGTTACTGGTGACCACTGGTTTCTAGAGATGCTTACTCCACACAGTCAGACCTACCAGTAAAGGGAGGGTTATTGTTACTGGGAACTCAGGGCAAGCCCCCCCCATCCCCCCCAATAGTGCATGAGGGATGCATGGCACACATTCCAGCAGCTGCCTGTCCCACTGCAGGGATGAGGTCCCTTCCCTCTGGAAGCTCTGTTTGCTTCCAATTTTGTCAGCCATTTCCTGGGCAGTAAAATAAAACTGCCCGACAGTAAAGATAGCACCAGTTAAGCCCTTCTTCATTCAGGCTGCCTCTTAGGATGTTCCCATGAAGACACACTGCATCCCATCGTCACTGGCACACAGAAGGAAAGGATGTGGTCATGTCATAGCTACCAATTTAAATGCACTTGTATGGCATTGAAGGCAGTAAATCCACAAACTAAAGGGATTTAGCAGCAAAATCAAGTGCAGGGTGACAACACTGTTGATGCATGCTTAAAAAGCCCTAGGTTATGACCAGTATATTTTCAGGGGAAAGAAAGGATAAAATAATGCAAAAAAGGATCAAAGTAACAGAAAGTATATGGAAATTAACAATCATCCGTAATACATCTTACACGAAAGACAGCTGAAAGCCAGTTACTAGTGGAGTATATATGACAGAGCATAGAATAGGTTTTGAACATGTGAATGGTGTAATGTGCTGTGGCCCAAGGGCAGAAAGGAATACAGCTACTGCGCCAAGTATCACTCCTTTTGCTGAATGCCATGACAGTACCTGTTTTACAGCTTCACAGATACTACAAAGTCATCCATCTAGATCTAAACCAAAATGACATTACATATTTTCTCTGATTTATTAGTAAACTACTGAGTAATAACATTAAGCTTTTAGGAAAAGATTAACAACACTGTGCAGTGGTAACCTGTCATCTTAATTTAAGGGAAAGCCGCTGAAAATGCTCACTCTGTGAGGGAACATGCAAAATCCTTTGCCTAATGGATGTGGAAATGGTATTAGATCCCTCTCGCACCAGGACATTAAAAGCATGTTATTCGTTCTTTATGTTTGTCTGTGAGTTTTGCTCAGGTTTTGTTTGGGTTTAGTTTTGTGGCAGACAGGACAGGATGCAGGTCCTTGCTCACCAGGTTTGTGCTCCCTGCTCTTGCCCCTGACCCCCTTTGCCAACCTGGCTCAGTGCCGCATCCTGCTGCCAGTGTAGCGGTAGTGGCAGCAGTGGCAGAGGGTCTTGGCCTTGGTGGCCACGCTGCCAAGTCCCCTGGCTTTCCATCAGCCTCTGCCTGTGTGGCACATCCCCACTGTTCCAGGCTCTGGGGCGACCCTAATCTGTGGCCAACAGGCACAGCAGGCAGCTCAGCATAGGTTTCGGTGACACATGGGTGGTGCTATGCCTGTACCAGCCAACCTGCCTCGGTCTGCCTGCTGTCTGACAGACCCTGGAGACATGGTGTTGCCTGCACCCTTGTCTCACCCAGCCAGCCAGGAGCCCCCAAATAGCGGTGCCCGCCTATGCGCAGGAGAGCCGCAGGGTGAAGGCCACCAGGCTCAGCTTCACGTGGTTGTTGCCAGCTGAAACATGATGTTGGGTTTAAAAATGGTGAATTTGAACTGTAGCCCAGAATTAATTTATATTAACATAGGAGATCAAAATGCTGCTGTTGTGACCTAGTAACACTGCTCCTTCCTCTGTGGTGGTGTAAATGAAATGGGAGGTGACAAGCAACGGCAAAACAAACCTGCAGAATTTATAAAAGCTTTTGAGTCCACTTGAATGCAGAGGCAGGCTAAAGAGAAGTTTCCATATGAAGGCTGGACAAAAATTCCCGATTGCTTCCCAGACAAGCAATAATCAATATGCACTAGTGAAGCCACACATGCTCAGAGAACACATTTGGCACAGAACTCCAAGCCCACTCATGAGTGCAGCTATTGCCCCAAAATCTGTCAGAAAACCAAGGAAGGGAGGAGAGCATGCAAAGATCTTGCTAATGATTCAATACTAAAACATAAAATAGGTATTATAAAGATACTGTATCCCAGTCTAAAGCTCACTACTGGTGGCAAAATTCCACTAGGTCAGGATATGGATTGGATCAGCCCTTAATGAGGTATTGCAAAAGAAGTGCCAGTAAAATATACAGGCCAGCATATATTTCATGGGGAAGATAGTCTGAAGTCAACATTGCAATTTACTAATTCAGTAGAACAGCTGGAAAAATAAATTTGTTTAGCTGGAATAGCACATCTATTTATTGAGCTTCCTTCCGAAGCTATGCGCATATCAACAGTAGCATTGGTCTCTAAAACACGGGGGAGGAGAGGCGGGGGATGATGGTGAATTCAAATTGATGCGCTACTTATTCCACACTAGTAATTCAATTAATGATTTTATAGACCCTGCTCTGGCTCACATTCTCAGTCGTTCTCAGGCAAATGAGATGGGGAATCAAGCAATTAGCTGGGGTTGGCAGCGTAGTGGGTTCAGCCTGAGCAGAGTGCTGCACAAAAGCCACCTCTTGTTGCCTGTTAGAGCGCAGGGCAGCAGGGAGCTCATCTTCAGCTTTTGGAGAGGAAGCTGGGCAGCTGCTTTCACACTCCTGCCATCAGAAACCTTGGTCTCTTATTCCCATCAACATCAATGGGCTGGCTATCGTGAATGCGAAAAGTTTTCATCTCATTGCTCGTTTCCATCACTTTTTTTGGCAGGGAAAAAGCCCTGAGGTTTTCCATACTCAGTCTTTGCTGAGGGCTGATGACATAAGGAAATAGTTGAATGTGATTTCTGAGTTATGACCAAACTTTTGGTCAAAGCTATAGCAAAGCTAGTGCTTGAAACTTGAGATGAATGTAAACTTGATCCAGGAAATTGTTGAGGTACCTGCCTAATTTTAAGCAGTGAAATAGTCCTACTGCGTTCACCTGAATTACTAAAGTGCCTGAAGATAAACATTTGCTGACATCAGGCCATGATACCCCCTGGTCTGTTTTTCTCTCAGACCTGGATGAAGTCAGGGCTGGGCAAACAAAACCAGAGTTTCCCGTAAATCATGCTTTGAGTATTTCATTTCGTTCCGGTACTTCATAGCTTCATAGCAATTTTGCTGATCTGGATTAGGCCTTGTACTGTACTGACAATGAGAAATCATATGCCTGTGTGCGTGTACACCACAGGCACTGGTCACCGTCACATCCCTTAAGAGGGTGTCCCCTACCCTGGCGTGGCTTAATTTGGGGTAAGAGCCCTCTCAGAAAGGCAGCAGGCATACGCATCGAGACATTCCTCTCAGTTGTTTTTCCTAATATTCACCCCGTTAGCAAACACTGTTCTGTTCGCAAATGAATGTTTCTCTGAAGACATCAAACTGTATTTTTACTGAACTCCAGCAACTGCCATCCTTGATCTCAGAGATGCTCTGCGCTGGGTGACTGAATATGGCCGGAATGTCAGCTGGACATCCTGCTAGTGATGCCTGCACTGGGTCAAAGGTGCAGGCAGAGCTGTGTCCCTACACCTTGGTGCACACAGGGCATGGCCTTGGCACTGATGCCTGCTGCTAAGGCATATGCAGTTATTTTCTTTGTATGCAGCAAAACTACCTTTTTTTGGGAGGCCAGCGGAGGTCTCTATATTTTATTCACATAATCCAGACCTTCAGTGTCAGTGCCTGAAACGAATTACTGTTTATATTAGAAACTTAGTTTAATAAATTAAGTCTGGTCTATGAACTGTCAAAGCTCCTATAGTCTGCAATTCATATAGAACAGATGCCTTTTCCACAACTCTTAACTAGAAGTGGCCAACTTGATTGTTTCCTTTTTGCCATTACTACATTCTGTAGGTTTAGTTATCTACTGCCTACAGAGAATTCAAAACAATTTAAAAGGGCATCTGGTATAAAGCACTTTCCAGGAAAAAAAAAAAATAAACCCCCCAAAAAAACCCTTTCCATATACAATAACTTTCTGTTTAGGTCAAATAATTATTCAATAATTGGCACTTGTTTGACTAGACCATTGAGAGCCAGTTTAGTTTGGGTTTTCCAATTGTAGGTAAACTTACAGGGTTTTTTCTTTCCAAACAAGCAGGTTTGTGAGTCCTAATTTCCAACATATTTGTGGCACTGCTGTGATTAAGACCTAACAACTAATTTTTGTACAAGTAACAAACACATATTTCAAAAGTGCCATAAATAATTCAGTGATTTTTTTTCCCCCAGATTGTTTATAAATTATAAATTTTCATTTACTCTGTCCTAGTTTTATATAATACTGATAAAAATGGATAGCTAAAAGCAATGGTTTAATTGAAGAATAGAAAATGACGGTAGGATGGTCAGAACAGACCTCTTTGACTTGTGTTCCAGTTTCCTAGTCACCACCATTTAAAAGGCTGAACCCCCTAATACTGTCTGTTAGAAGTCCTCACTTCTAATATTTATGTTTTGTGAAGCGCTTTTAATGCACAAACAGTTGTCACATAAAATGTTAATAATGAAGCACATCTACAAGGATGAAAAGAGATGCTCATTGCGTCAGGAGGTACACATCCCGGCATTGTCAGGTAATATTGTTCCTGTGTTGCACACTAAAATGACTCATCACAGGACCTTCATACTGCTGGTGTGGGCAGTGGAAGCTGCAGGACCAGGACACATCCCCGCAAGGACCAAGGGGAACAGCTGCCTGATGAAACTTTCATTGTGCTCACTGTTAATGCGTTAAGTTCTCGGGATGGGCTACAGCCCTGTTGTGGTTGGAAGTGAGAAACATTTTTCCATGTTCCTGTGTCTGTCTCAGCCTGTGAGATGAAACAGCCACAGGACAGCCTGAGCTATAGCCAGTGATGCTGCAGGTGTGGTGTCCCTTTGGCAGAGGATGTTTCATTAATGCTGGGGCAGGGGCTGCTGGCAGCTGGGGCTGTGGAGAAATTGCACTCTTCACCCCAACACAGCCCGGCTCTCTGCTGCTGTCTATAACAGCCATCTCGTGGCAGGCTTAGCTACATTTCAAATCTGTGTCTTGGGGCAGGGCCATGGTTCACGAGTTCCTCATCTATACACAGAGGATATTTACTAATAGTAGCTGTGGTCCGTGCTTCCTCTGGTGATGATTTTCACAGCTCAGACTAGCTGTGTCATGCAATGTAGTGACCCTCCGTCGATCACACATCACCATGGGGTGCCAGTCTGGGGACAAGTCCTTTGCTTTGGTGCTTTCCTCCTCTCTGCAGAAAAGGGCCAGAGGAATAGAGAAATCTCCAAGCTGGATGACCCATCAGTCTGTCTGGTCTCACAGCCTGCCCTACCCATGCTACGAGCAACCTGGTTTAGAGGAAGGTGAGGGAAATTTTGTAATGCCGAGTTTGAAACGTTGATTAGTGAACCTCTGCAAACACACTCGTATCCAGAGGTGTGAGAGGTCCTACCTGCAGAAATGCACTCTACCTGCTGCTATTGTCTGTCCTAACCTGCCTTGGCTTGTACTTTCTTTACAAATCCTCTTTTTATTTTATATTTGACTGTGATGGTTAATACTGATAACTAAAATACTTGTGACAGGGGTGCAAATTGCCAGGAAGGCTGACACAAGGAACCACATGACATCCCCCTTTGCAGTATCTGTGCCAGTTGGTGAGCAAAACCAACTTGCAAGACCCAAAATTTACCTATGGTAGAGTGGTGCTGCTCCATCCCAGTTCAGCCGTGTCAGTTTACAGCAGGTGAAGACCAGACCCACTAACCTTATAAAACCAAACCAGTTACCCAGTATAAGAACAAAGAAAGGAATGTGTCAGTGGCAGATGACAGGGGAGCAGGGGCTGTCAGGCCTCTGCAGGAAGCTGTGCTTCATGTCAAACAATGACCAGAATCATGGAAAGTCCACCCTGCTCAAGGGTATATGGGGTTTATTGAAAACGTCACTGTTCCTGCAACTCCAGCCTCCTCCTTAAGCTCACAGAGCCAGGCAGCAGTCACGGGCTCAAAACTCTTCATCATTCCTGCTTTCATAATTGATCACGACAACATGGATGATAATGTTACTCATTAGTCATAGAAGTTGCTTCCTCTGTGGAAAACGGAACTGCGCAAGGACGGTTATATATACATCTATGTGTTTATAGTAAGTATACATATAAATTACGCATACATGTGTAAGTAATGTGTAGCAGCATAATTTTGCTTGTGCAGAAGAGAAACATCTCTGTTACTGTGTTTGTGTAGACCCAAACTCTTATGCAAATACATTTTGTTGGATATTTGGATATTGTCTTGGATACAAAATGAATAGCAAGTCGAAATTGGGATTACGAAACTCGAATGCAAATGGCAAACGCATACCAGAGCCGAGGGCAAACTCTTTGTGCATAGAAGTACAGTGTAGATGTGTACTTCTATGCTTTTTTATGGGAGGACAAACAGCTCTGGAACTAGAAAGCACTGGGAGAGTGTTGTCACTGCACTGGTTTTAGTGCGGCCTCTATTTTTTGCAAGATGGATGCCTGCAGAACTCATCCCATTGTAATTGCTGGCAAAATTCCTGTTGGCTTGGGTGTTTTACAACCTACAGTCGTCTCAGGTTTCCAGTAACAAGGGACATGGTACTAAGCAGGGCTCGTAAGTGTGTAATTGTAGGTGTTGATACGTCTACACCATGCATGTGTTTAGGCGTATATTCACGCACCTGGCTGAAAAGCGCTCAGATTTGCTAACGTTGACTGAGGTGCTGCTGCTTCAGCAAAAGACTTCTCAGTTTACATAACTGATTTTTGGTTAAACCTGGCTTGTCCTACTCCCAGTGAGGCCAAACACACCAGGACCAACTCAAAATGTTACTTCCAAAATAGCGACTTTCTTCTCTCATGCTTCTTCTTTGATTTCTAATTTAAATCCGCTCAGAAACCCTTTGTAACTTCCAGCTGTGTTTTCCTTGGTGCTTTTGAATTCAGTTATTAATCTCAAATTGTTGGGAGACTGGTCTTTTCTTATTCGATGCTTGTCCTCTTCCTCCTGCACTAATGACATGACTCCAATCTGCTGGTTATGCCTTTCTCCTTCAAATTATTCTGCCCTGAAACTTTCTTCATGTCTGTAATCCTTTTTTTATTGGCTTGTCTTTTTTTGTCTTCTACCCTTTATTTTACTGTCTCCTGTCCACAATGCTCTAATTATCTTGACTTTCCACAGCCATTTTGCAAGCCACTAGCCAAGGCAATTTCAATAAATTTGAGCTTGCCAAAGTATTCTTGGATGGTCCCTGCAATGGAATTATACTGTACTGAACCTAAATCCGACCCGCTGCTGCTCTGATTATAGCCCTGCCTGGTCTGCACTGAAAAACCCCAGTACGTTTAAAGAGACAGGTTTCCTATTACCTTAAGAGGCAGCTGTCATTCTCCCACATTCCTTTTTTTTTTCTAATTAGTTTAGTGAAACTGTGTCTGTCAAACCCATTCTTGGCAGTGATCTTTGCACTCCATTTCATAAGCTGAAATGCCGCTGTCCCGTAACACCTCAAGGTCTCTCTGTGACCAGCTCTGTTGTACAGTGCTATGGAATAAAGCATTTTTTCAGCCAAATCCACATGTGCATGGTTCATCAACCACTGGAATTAAGGGGACTCTTTCCACTGGCTTCAGGGCTTTGGATCCTGCCCTATTTCTATTTGCCCTAAGAAGCACAAGCTTTTGGCTAACTCCCCGTGGCATCGTCCTCTGAGTCACAGCTTTACCTCCTGCATCTTCCAATCCCAATGAAAAAAGCTTCTGTGTAGCTGCCGACCCTGGATGACCTCTTGGGGTTGTTCTTCGCTCCATTGCAGGACTTATCCTACTTTTTTTAGCTGTTAGGCCCCAGCTGGAATCACACATGCAGGCGGCTCAATGGCAGAAAGTCAGTGAAGTGTTTCTATTTGACAAACAGGAGCACTGGAGAAAACAGAAAGCTTTCACAATGATGCCAAGGGCCCAAATGCAGCCGTTCCCATATTTAATGTCTGTATCCATGTGGATACCGTGTGACCTGGGGTGCAGTGTTGCACATCCCTTGCACTAAGTGTGTGGAAAACTGGTGTGTGCGGGTGCTGGGAGCTGACCAAGGCAGGGCCAAGGGCCATTCTTGTGGATGCTCACTGTGGTGTGCAAGCAGTGTCATGGTTCAGTATTGCCCATGCCAGCCAAAGCAGGAGGCACACTATATGCTGCACAGCATAGGGAGCTGTCAGCAATCTCCTCACAGCTTCAAACCCTGCTCAGCCTCCTCTTGCAACACCAGTGTGTGCAACTGACAGAGCTGCATTGATCTGCTGCTTCGCTTCTTTTATTCCTAGTCTTTTATTTCATGAAGAATAAAGAATTAACCCCTACTGAGCAATGGAAATAAGCCTGCTCCTATCTTTGTTTTATTTTTGTTTTCGATCACTGCTACTTCACCTTGCTTTCCTCTCAGCCTCTCTGCATGTACCAGCAAGCTCATGACTACAAAACATGATGTTGTACTTGTCCCTTGAGGTTTTTCCCATTTACAGAGTTTGGTACAAGGGCCCAATTTCATGTAAGGAAAGATTAACCCAGTGCTACCTGCTGAGGAGCTCTGGTTGGGTTTGAGTGACTCTAAATATCTGAGGCATATCTGAAAGTGTCTGGCAATGAGCCGTGGGATTCCTGAGGCCATTGCAATGGTGCAGTTGATTGCTACTTAGTCAAATGCCTGTCAAGAACAGTGGGAATGAATTTAGGGGAAAATGAGCAGATTTGGGAGTGCACAACCCTGGTGTGCTAAGAAATAACCTGTGTCATGGTCAGAGACAGAGACCTCTTGGCTTCAGAGTCTTGGGACAGTTTGGTGCTAGGCAGGCAGTGAAGGCAGGAGTGACTTTGGTTGCCTGACTGGATGAAGGTCTTTGACAATTCATCTCTTGTTCCCTCTCACTCAACAAACCCAACTGAGAACAACCTGATTAAAACAGTACAGCAGGACTTTTTTGGCGCATCAAAATGCAGCCTCACGCCACTCTCACCCCTGGGTAGAGGGAGCACAGTGGCTGGCTGCAATCACACTCCCAGGTCTCCCCTCTGCATAAAGATTTGGGAGCTCTGGGTACCTGCCCAGCCCTGCCTGTGAGCTGGGGAGTGCCAGGAGAGCATCCATGTGCCTGGGAGCTCAGAAATGCCTCTGGGACTACTTGCTGGGATGAAGAACAGGTACCAGGATGATATTTAACACCACCAACTAACTAGCAGTAGAAAGCTGATTTTAGCACTACCTATGCACATAATTTTCTGCCTTTAGACATCCCTTTTCCTTCAAACTTTAATAGTCTGACAATCCCTTGTCAAAACGACCTTCCTCCCTTCTTCTGGGACAAACCTTTCTTTTCAAAACTGCCTCACTGACACCTCTGTTTGCTCTCCTTTTTAGAGGCGCTAAGGATGAGCCATGAGCGTCCCAGCTATCTTCCTACAGGCTTAAATCAGCAGATCTACAAGCAACATTTTATTGGAGCCGCCCAGTCTACCCGATGAGCTCTGAACAGTCTCAAAACTGTCTTTCTCCTTTTGATTTCTCAGCTGCTGTCCTCCCTTTCTGCTATGAGGACAGCAAGTAACTGCTCTACACTGCACATGACTGGTGTCTGCTCTCCCTCTATTTCTGCTTGTCCACAGCTCCTCACCAATGCGCCAAGGGCCAAAGATGTAGGGAAGCTCCTGGCCGAGCTCCAGCCCCGCTAGCTGGGAGGGATGGACCCCTCAGCACCTCTCAGTTATTTCCCACCTGCCACGAAGGTTTTCCAGTCATTGTCTTGGCAATCAATGGCACCTCCACGGTTTGCAAAAGAATTCTGCATCCCCGTCCCCCGCCAGTGTTGTTGAGTCCCTGCATATTCACTTCAAGGTCTCAGCTCTGGAGGAGTGTGGCATCAGCAGATTGCAGGTGGCTCGGGTCCTTGGGTCCTTTTCTTTATCCTTGGAAGCCTTGAAAGTTTTCCCCAGGCGGGAGGTGAAGAGTCTGTTAATTTTGCACTTCAAAATAATCTTTGCCCTCTATTTCTCGTTCTTAAATACGATTGTGTTATCCAGTGAGACGTTTTAGGACTCAGGAACAATGTGGGGCTTCTCTGGCTTTCTCATCCAGTGCTCCCGCGATGCTTTTATTTCCATTGACTCAAAGCACTTCTTGCCATTCACAAAAGCCAACCACAGTGCCCCACGGGCTGCTATCCCTCCGCCTCCATGCTCAGAGCCAGCCAGCCAGGCAACGCAGTGGTAAATACCTAAATCTTGCCAATGCTAAGATAAATTGTTTTCCCCTGCACTGCAGAAGACTGAGGGACAGAGTGCTTTGGTGTGTTTCTGGTCACCTGCACTGCTGAACTCCAGGGAAGCAGGGCAGAAAGAGGCAGCCCCTGCTCATGCTCTGGGAGATGGGCTGAGTGCCTGTGAAGCATGACTTCCCTGCTTCCCCACCCCAAACTTTTAATCCAGAAAGCCAAAGAGAAATGGGTGGAGAGGATGGGAAACCAGTGGGATTCACCTGCTGCTCTTGCAATTGGTCCTTCCTGCAGTGTGGTGCCATCAGCATAGCCCTGTGCCCGCCTGCAGCTCTGTGCAACTGGCCCAGTGCCATCTCTGCCTCGCGATGGTCCTCCAGCACTTCCGTCTGTGGACGCAGGAAGGACCAGGTTTTACTCTGAAAGCCTGGCAACATGAAGAAATTTAAGTGTGTGAGCATTTGTAGCATACCACTCCAGTTAGATTTTCTCCTACAGATTTGGTTGAATTTCAGCTAATTAAAGCTCCTGTCCTCGGCTTGTCTCATACCATGCACACCATGCACAGGTCTTGTGCATAGTGACTGGGAAAGAGCTAGCTAAGTTCCAGCATATTCTTACTGATGTGCATGGGATATTCTGGAGTGGAACTTGAATACTTTGAAATCAGAGTTTTTCTGCAGATGGGTCCTGCGGAAGGGTCCGTGAGCTGCTGTGGTGTGAGGGATCCATCTGTGAATGAGAAATAAGGACAAGATCATGGGCTGAGCTTTTCTGGAAATCAATGAGGATGGGGAAGTGCTGGGGTACCTGATGTGTTCGCGTTGCTGCAGTGCCACCCGAGGAACACCTAAGTACAGCTTTTAGCTGATACTGCCCTCATTTTCTCTTTCCATGTATGTCTGATCTTGAAAATGGCCCTTCAATCCTGCACCGTGTGTCCTGGCAGCTGGTGGAGTACACAGAGCTCCACGCAGTCCCCAAGCCCCCAACCCACGCAGACACCCCCCTGAATTTTTGGGATGGCTGAGGTGTCACCTGCTTCACCCTTCCCCTCATCCCCCACTCCACACCAGGAGCTCCAAACACTCTGCCCAGTACTGGTGGGGCACAACAGGCTCCTCTGGGAAGGGGGCTTGCAGCAAGCTTGGGAAACAACAGGATGTTTTAATCTTTGCCTGCAAAGCTTTGCACAAGAACTGGTGTTATGTTTGGCCGCATAGAGGGGTCCTGTCTGAAAGAGCTGCTTTTTTTCTTGCCTGAGGGGGAAGGAATGATATCAACCAGATTTGTTGAATGCTAGCAGTTTTACATGTCGTTACTGGGATTGTAAACACTTTGGGTCATCAGCCCTCTCCTCTTCCAACGCGTCTGCCTGGGTCCCACACGAGGAGCCCCTTGTCTCTGTATCTGCTACAGATGCTGCTGAAGAAATCACAGCAGTATTTCTCGTGTGCCCCAAAGTGACTGCAGCTGCAAAGGCTCCTCTGGCCCCAGTTGCTGCTGCTATGGTACCTCCAACAGCACCTCTGGCTTTACGGACTGTCCCCTTCCCTGTTTCTGCTCTCCCTGCTCATGGCCAGGTGCATGCCTAGCATATTTTGGGGTAGTTATCCACTGTGTGCTCTCCCCCATGCCTTCCTCAGTGGTGGCTGGTCCCTGTCCCTGGGCTGTGGCAGCCATGCAAGGGCGCATGGCCCTGCACAGACACCCATTTGTAGGAATGAGCATGTCTTCCCAAACACTCAGGCAGATACAAACCGTATGTGTTTTGGATTAGTTTTCCCCAGCTGTTTCTCAGTTTGTGTTTTCCCTCAAGCTGAATGGGATTTTGTTTATGCTCTGCCCAGGTTTCCCGTTCCCGTGGACCCTGGCACTGTCCCCCTGTGACAGCAGATATGGTCCCTGAGGGGCTTCATAAAGCACAACTGACTCAAGCACCCCAAACCACCCATCACTGTGGAAAGCCCTGCACCCTATCACCCCACAGCATTGGCAGTGCCCTCCCATACCCAGTGGGGCAATACAGGGATGGCTGCGTCCAGCTGGTCCAGTGGGATTTTATCTTCAGTTCTGCCTGCTCCTCGCAGTCCCCTGCTACTCTGCACCAAAATGCTTGGTCCATGTCCTGATCAAGGCTGGTCCAGTAGCTGGGTTACCCCAGCACAGATCAAGCTGCACATGGCAGAGCACTTTATTGGGGTGGCAGCTGCCCACCCTCCTGCCCAGCCCATGTGCCGCACAGGGAATTGCCCAGGTCTAGTTATCAGCTTGGAAACTGAATATCCCCACAGCAAAGAGGAGACTGTGGCATGCGTGCGGGTTTTCACAAGTGCGCTGGAAGCAGGACTGACCCCACCTGCAAACTCTCCCTGTGGTAGGAACCACTGAGCAAATCAGGTCAGGTCCTGTCTTCAAACATCAAAACTTTCCCACAAGCCAATAACCAGGTTTGCATTCCAACCTTAAAATGTTGATTTGCCTCTGTCTTTGTGAGTCACTTTTGCAAAATTAAGTGACAGAGCAATGGAATTGTGGTGCCTTTGATTTGGTATCTTTGATTTCACCAATTAAGTGAAGATGTGTAGCAATTTGTGCTACCTGGTGCCTTGGTGGCAACTGCATGAACTGGGGGACAGGCCACCCTTGCTGAAGAGCCCACCTGGATCCATGCTGGCTTTGTTAAGGGGAGGTTAAGTGCAATCCAGTGCTGACAATCACGGCATGAGAAGCTCTCAGGAAGCAGCAACCACGGTGGTGCCTGTGCAGGAGGGAGGGAGGAAAGAAAGGAACTGCCTCTCACAGGAGAGACAGGTAGCCTTTTACAAAACTGAGCACCGGAGAGATGATTGTCTCTGCTTGGGAAGCAATTGCTCATATTCGTGTCTCTCATTATGTTTAGGGAGAGCCTCTTCCCTTCAGTTGTGGGGCCAGGCTGCCCCAGAATCATGATTGCAGGGGGTTGGGAGCAAAGACTCCCGTGGGTGCAGGAATCCCTCTCTGATGTGTTGAACCTGTGCTTGGGCAATGCTGCAGCATCATTTCTCCTTTAACTCCGTTAATTACAGAGCAAATACACACTTTCCTCCCTGCATTTTAAGCAACTAGGGAGACAGCACTACTCTGCCAACAGCACCAAGGGCTTCCTTAGATGTCCGAGTCCCTGGCCCTTGGTTTCAGCAGGGAAAGGCTATCCCATGCAGCATGGTGGTGTCAGGAGAGCCGAGGCTCGTTGTTTAACAGAGCTTATTAACAGAAACCCAGGATGTTTAGTCTTCTCTTCCCTGGGGTTTAAAAAAAAATGTTTTCCAAATATTGTTCCGTGCCATAAGGTCTTTCCCCCACTGCCAGTTGCTTCTCCGGTGCTTGGATGGGAGTCATGAATTCGCTGGCAGGCTGTGCAGCAAACCGCCGCTTCTGTCTCCTGCCACCCATCAGCCGGCCCCTATTAGAAGAGAAATGGCAAGTGGTTTATCTGCTGCCCGTATGGCAGCCCTTATGGGCTGGGTGTCAGGAGGCAGCGTGCCGCCTGCCAGGGGGTCGGCCCCCCCAGCAGCACTCCCCCTTCCCTGACAGAAGACTGCCTCTGCCGAGACCCCTCTCCCCCACACGTCCCTGCTGCTCCTCCTCATCTTTGGCACAAGAACAGGGGCTGTGGGGTAAATCCCATCAAAATCACGATGTGCCAGGACTCTGCTCCCCTTCACCCCTATCCGCAGAGCATTGCTGTTAACCTGCCACCAGCACGGTCCCTCCATAACCCCCTTCTCCGCGTTTGTTTTCTTTGGAAAGGCCGTCGCTCCTGTGGTTGCTGACAAAGTTTCTTTATAAGCGTCCCGTGGGCTGTCACTGCCTCCTTCCCCAGCCTGCCCGGCCGGGAGGGCTATCGCTAATGTGTGTCATTCATCAAAGCAAAATTACATGTGTCCCAAAAAGAAAAGACAGCACGCAGACAAATTACAGCGTGCAGCAAATTGCTTAGTTGTAGAGGAAAAAAAACACAGCGCACTGTTTGCCTCCCCTCCCAGAGGTAGGTGTTTAATTCAACATATTAAGGCTGAGAAATCTAATTATAGCAGCAGGATGGGGGAAACCCAATTGCAGTGAGGCAAAGAGCCTGCCCCAAGCCCGCGGGTGCGGTGTGGCCACATCCTGGCTGGGTCAGCCCAAGGCCCCTACTCGGGGGGTCCTGCAGCACCGGCAAGGTGGGCTCTGGTGTGCTGCACAAGGAAGCTGGCTTGCGGAACAGCACTCGGCATTGCACCAAAGCACCTGGGGCCACAGGGGAGAGGAGATGCCTGTGCAGGAGGGCTTGGTTGGGCAGGTTTTATTTAAGGGTTAAGGGTTTAGATTGTATTTTTTAAGCACAGCAATGAGGGATACTTCATTTCCCCACTACTGCAGCTGTGCCACTCTGGTGTGAGCCAGGGCAGAGGCTGGGGAGAAGGGCTGGTCCCCTTGGCAAGTTGATGGTGTTGGGGAAGGGGGGCTGGAAGGTGAACCCCAGTCAGGTATTGGCCACATGCCCCAGGAGCCAATGCAATGATCCTCCCAGTGTCCCTGGCATGGCACCCAGCATGCCTCCTCCATCCCCAGGGAGAAGGGTGAGAGGGATCCTGGCCCCAGCCGCCTTTGGTTCCCATCTGGCTGGCCCACCAAGAGCACCCTGGCAGAGGTCTGCTCCCCTGGTTTTATCTTCCAGATTGCAAAACCCCCTCTTACATAGCTAATTGATTTTCATTAATCACAGTCTTTTCGTGTACTTGTTTATGTTCTTCACTACTTCACAAATCTAATCTGACATCTGATTTAGAGATTTCAGAAATTAACCTTCCTCCAGTGTTTCTGTTTCAATGTATCTTTATTTATTTACGCTCCTGTCAAGTGCCTTTCAATAGGAATGATTTCTACTTTTGGCAAGCAAAGGAGCCTATTGTTTTCCATGGAAATGCATAGTTTTGTCAATGGAGTGGAACCCAAATGGGCAATTGTGGGTAAAACTGTAACACCCTTACTGCAGTTCTGTGACACTGGGCTGTGATGCTGCCCCTTCCTAGCCTCGGCATCCCAGATGACTGTTGAGAAGAGGGAGGTAATGGAAGGTCCCCTTGTCCTGGCTGGGGCTGGGCAGAAGGAGGGCTGGCCTCCTCACTGTCAGATCTTTCTGGCAAAGCTGCAGCCTAGAGCTTTAATTTGGTTTGCCACGGTGACCGGTGGTGCTCCTCGATCAAACAGAGGACAGCTGCCTTCAGGAATAGGATTCTGTGTTTCTGAAGCAACAGTTAACCTGGCAATGACATGATTTACTTATTTTCAGAAGACAGTGTGTGCATTATTACTGAGGTACGGCAGAAATAAAGCTCTTCGGCTCACTCCACATTTGAGAGCTATTGTCTTTGACGAAGCACCATGTAAAGAGCAAGAGGAGCTTCTCCAGCAGTGGCTGCATAGACCTTGCAAAGGAAATTAAAACAAACAGTGAACGATTCTTTATCTGAATGAGGCAGAAGAGGAAAACAAAGTGGGGAGAGAGGGGGGAAGTGAGGGCACAATGGACCAAGGATTAAAGGTAATTTTGGAGTGGCCCCAAAATAATTGCCTCTGTTTTCCCTGGAGGTGGTGGTGCTGCAGGTGGGAGGGGAGGTAGTGAGTGAGAGATAATGGGTGGCACCACGCAGAGGCAGCAATCCTCACATCCATGCTGGCAGCAGTGGCATGCACACCTTGCAGTGTTTAGCCTCCTCTCCACACGGCAGAGAGCAAACCAGCCATGCCTGAATAATACGGAACACGTTTTTCCAGAAATAATGTTGAAGGGTAAATGATGAATGCAATAAATTATGGCATAGGTTTGCCAAAGGCAGTTGGTTTCAGACTAACCTAATTTCCTTATTTAGTGAATGATTTCTCCAAAGCAATGCCATCCATTCCCTTTCATACAGTACCCTGTGGGAAATGAAGAGCTAAAGAGACGTCAACGGGACCTGATAAAGGAGCTGCAGTGTGGTGAGGGCAGTGAGCAAAGACAACTTCATATGTTTCAAGGGAATGTGTCAGTGAGAGCATAGTTGCTTGTCCGGTTTCCCAAGCATCCTTCTTGGACTAGAATCCTTCTGTATTTTGACTATTACCTTGACAGAAATGTGGCAATGTGCTGATCAAATTTGCTGGACACGGCAGAACAGGACATGGTACTGGGGCAGCTGGATGGCCACAGACAGGGTACTGCCTGGAAGGGAGAGCAATGGTGATGCACTCAGGATCTCATAATTACTTCTGTTGTTAGCTGGAAGTGCATCAGTTGGGAAGCACCTACGGGCTGAAGGGCCTGGCTGAATTAATCAAACCCTGGGTAAACCATGAGCCTTTGCTGGGAAGTGGTCATAGAAAGTGGGAAGTCAGTGACAGGGCTATTGATCCAGGCAGCACCAGCAGAAGCAGCACTCAGCAGCACCATTCAGTTTGATGTCAAGGTGGCAGATAATAGTCCACCTTCTTGGTGAAACTGTGGGTGGGTCTACCACCGCAAATGAGCCTGACCCCAGAGCAACCTCACAGCTCTTCCTCACCCTTGGCTGCTCTCACCATCAGACCACATTAGAGCCAAATGGTAGAGCGGGGGGAAAGCCATAACCTGCAATAATCAACCTGAAATAGCTCAGGGGACCAGTTCCTGACCTTGTGGGCTTCCTGTGAGTGTGTCTCACCTGCCATAGCACAGGCACCAGCTGGTGCCAACAGTCCTGTGTATAACCTGCACCCCTGGGTGACCCAAGCCACCACCACCACATTGGCAGGGTGGTGGGGAGTGGTGTACCCAAAATCTGTCAGGGTGTTCTGGGAGCTGCCAGCCGAGCCTGTGTGCCTCCAAAGACGGGGGCAGCATCTGGCTGCTATGTGGTTACAAACCCAGCCCATGACCTTCCCTCCATCTGTCGTCCGGCCTCACGGTAATGGATGGGTTTCTATTCTTGCTGTCGTGAGTCCACTGGCACTTACCCATCCTGTAAACAAAACCGGCCCTCTGGAAGCCAATGGACATCAGGGATGTAATTTAGTTTCTTAATAGCCTTGCTGAGGTTATTTCAGCATGCACGCCGTGATGGTGGTGCAGCGCTCCTGACCTCCAAGGCCAATGGTCAGGGCAAGGGATAATGGGAGGAGAGCCTGGCAGGACATGCTGATGATCAGAGACCTTCAGCTGCAGGAGGACTGCTATGTTAGTCTTGCTTCATTACAATTACCTTGCCCAGATGATCTTCTTGCCTTCCTTCGCAGTTGCTGTAAGGTTATCATAGCAAGCACAAGCATGTTGGTATTTCACTTCCCTCTGAAATGCAAAGGAGATGGAAAGCCTAGTTTTCCCCTCAGCGAGGTGGCTCCCCACAACAGTGTCCTATCGGTTTTACTCCAGCCCGAGCCCTGGATTTATTTCTACCCTGGCTGTACTTTTGCCATGGTGTGCTACCTGACATATTCTTAGCTTCAATTGACAGTGCACTGTAACTCACTCTTTATAAACAGCAAATAGGATGCACTTTATTTTAGGGCATTTGCATTAGTTTGGTTTCAGTCTACAGAGCAATGCATGACTTTCAGAGCAGTGGGGTGGAAGGGCATAATCAGAAATATATCCCTTTTGGGTACTTTTAAAAGCAGCCAGGCAGCTGTAAAGGGAATCTTTCCTCTTCATAAAATATTAGAGGCTACAATTAATATCTTGTCTGCATTTTGTAATTTCAGTTGCTCCCTCTCCTTTCCACTGACCATAAACTGCACCACTTACTCACAGCCACCTGGATTTCAGTCGTTCAGGCACCCTTCAGGAAAGGGTTCATTGCCAGAAATCAAATGGCTCTGAGAAAGGGCTACATAACCAGCTGAAATGCTAAGGCGTCCGGTGTCCCAGG
This sequence comes from Pezoporus flaviventris, assembly GCF_033815535.1. Lineage (NCBI taxonomy): Eukaryota > Metazoa > Chordata > Aves > Psittaciformes > Psittacidae > Pezoporus > Pezoporus flaviventris. Next base: position 47,891,758 of record NW_026892549.1, read on the forward strand.
GGTGCTGCTGTCTTGGCCTTGGCACGCTGCATGGCCCTTCCCAAGCCAACACAAGCAGGCAGGAACCTGGGCTTCGGCTGAGGCACAAGCAGAGGGCTCCTCAGCTCTCCTGCCCTCACCCTGAAATGCGGTGTGCCAGCATATACCCAGCAGCCAAAAGCATGCCCCAGCACCCATGTCTGAATGCCCCTGAGCTGAGCATGGGCAGCCTACACGAGCATGTTGGATCTAAAATAAGGTGAAATTAGTTGTCCTCGCAGCAAGGCTGCCCTGAGAAATTGTTGCCTGGGCACTAATGTTACCTTTTCCTTTTGAATGCTTCTTCTTGCAGGACATTATTAATGTGAACAGTGAGGTTTGTCCACTGAGTCCTTCTCTCCTATTTTTGTCCACCAACCCTGCATTTTCAGGGACAACTGTCATGACATGGCATTAGGGTGCAGAGACGCGGCAAGTGCACCCGTACAGTGACTCCAATCTCGCCAGCATATCAATTTATTAGAACTTCAGCCCACTGAATGCTCGTTCATTAGAAATGAAGCCATTTTCCTTGGCACTTGCAGCTCTCTGTACGTGTACAAACTCATTCAAAACCTGAATTCCTTCTCTGAATTAAACTGTCAGCCTCCCACTCAGGCAGATACATTACCACTGACTGCGTAACATCAGCTCAGCTTTCTGTATAACATATGAATAAGCCTTTAAAATTTTCTATTCTGCCCTGCAGCATTTATCTCATATTTTGATCCTGATTTTTCTCTACTAAAAAGCTTGCTGGTCTACTCAAGTGCCTTGATGGTTTACATGCTTCTAATTTAGGGTTCATTTGGGACATTTGTTCACTTACTAATACATTCTCAAACCATGGATTATAATGGATTTCTGAAATTGTTAAAGAAAGTGACAAAAGATTTCTTCACATTTCATGATGTGTAGATGTAGCAGTTTATACTTCTGAAGGAGATCTTAATCACCATTTTAATTTGCTTTTTGCAAGGAGAAAAAAGTTATCTTTAGAAGTGATGACAGGGTTCAGGGGTAATTTTGAGACTAGTGTATAATAAGACATTATTAATTAAAATAAAAGATCATATTGGCTGTAAAATTTGTGTTGATACAGTACTCTAAAATTAGCCGTGAATGGATGCCTGCCACTGAACAGTAGGTTGAAACGGGGTGGTTAAAATTAAAGCCTCTTATTTTCACTATGTCACCTACTATAGTGCCTTCATGAGATTTCCAGCGAGCAGTTTAAGTTTCCTGCAAACCTTAAAGGCCAAGAAATAGCATTGGGGGGGGGGGGGGGGGGCAGGAAAGGAAAAGGGAGGGAAAGCGAGCTCTGCTAGCCCCAGAGCCATGGAACAGCTATGGTCATGAGGCTGTGGTGGGCAGTGCTGCTGTATGGGAGTCACTGGGAACCGCCAGTCTCCAGCTCTGGCAACGGGAAGATCCCGCTAGATTAAAATAAATGGCAAACCTCCCATCGACTTCAAGTGAGGAAAATATCCCATCTTTTCATGTGCAGTGTGAGTAATAATTAAAAGATACATATGGGTTTTCAGCTGATGTACAGCCACATAAGGATTATCAACGGTATCTTTCTCCCTGTCTGTGCTCTTGCCCCACAGATTGATTTGCTTATCCAACGGCCCCAAAACTCAGCACAATAAAAAGGCGCCATGCTTCTATTGTGTGCTTACAACTGCAGCTACCTTTTTCTTTTCTCAGAAAGAAAACGCAGCCCGCCCTGCAATTAGCAGCAAAACCATGAATACTTTCTTCGTTAACCACAAATGGTTCTTTTCGCGACGAGCGGGCTCACATATGTTCTAAATATGTTCAGTTTCATTAGGCGGCGAAGCTCTGTGGATCTGCTATTTTATTCAGGAAGGCAAACAAGAGCTGCATATGTGCAACATAAGTTGAGGAGAATGGGAAAAACTCAAGGCACTTGCAGTGTGCCCAAGATGCTCGGACAAGCTGATTTAATGTGGGATTGCTCCCAGCTCGTTTCCATCAGCCTTGACGCTAGTGGAGATGGGCTTGCTCGGGCTGGTGATGCTCCTATACTCAGCCAGCCTGAAAGCCCTTCAGAAAGGTGGATTTGTGTGCTGCAGGTGACCTGCTTTGACAGGGCAGTTAGCTGGGTTGCCAGAAAAGAGTGACCCTTTCTGTGCAAGGCTTACAAAAGGCAGCTGCAGAGGGAAGTGGCACTGACTGCTGCTGCCTATGGGGTGCAGGATGAAGACAAACTGAGTCTATGTCCTGTACTGGGGACAGCTGGGTCTTGGGGTGATGCAGCAGTCTACAGGCTGAGAGAGATGGCTGGGATTTCCCCAGATTTTCTCCCATTTGGAGAAAATTCAGAAAAATCTCTCCCAAATTTTTCCATTTACAATTTTTAGTGATTTCTTCCTTATTGCTTGTGTTTCTCTAGTTAGTTGGTCAAAATGGTTCAAGTATTGGAAATGCATTTTTTTTTTCAGTATCTCAGAAGCACAAGCATTCACATTTTCTTATTGTCTTCAGACCATTCTGGACACTGGAAACAAAGCAGCATGACAAGCTGTGTGTGAGCAACACCCCAGCTCCCCTCAGCCAGCACAGCTCCCCACTGTTCTATGCACGGCCTTTAAAACCAAACTGTAGGTATGAACACTTTTTGTCTTAAGGCTAGGTCCAACTCCCAACATCACTTAAACACCTGCAGTTTGTTCTGATGAAGAAGCTGGTGAAGAACATTCTTCAGACCTTGGTGTCTCCTTTTTGTCTCTCTCCTGAAAGCATGATGGACTGTTTTTAAACCAGGAGGCAAGTTTGTACAGGGTAGAAAATGAAGATTTGTGTAAATCACATTTTTCATGTAAACACATACAGTGTCAAAAATATTCATACCCTGAAGTGTTTCCCATCACATGCGCACTAATGAGTGGATTATGAAATATGTTTTCTGTGTCTTGCTTTCTCCCACTAGAAAGGTCCCAGAGGAGGTTGGATATGTCCACAGGCAGGGAAGGGCTATCAGAAGCCTTCAGAAAGTGCACTGTGCCCTTGATCCCTACTGAGAGCTGGAGTGACAGCATTACTGTTACTATGTCATGGGACTTTGCGCTTCTCGAGGGGAAAACTATCTCCTATGAGATTGTGACCTGTTAGAAGTATCTCAAGTGGGGCTACAGAAGGTGATGCTGTTTGGATGTCTGCCCGGAGATGCTGCCAGGCAGTGCCCTTGCTTAAATTACATATACAGAGCATCATTCCTCAGAAATAAAGTCAGCAAAATGTGAATAAACTGGGAAGAGTTCTCAGAGGGCCTCACAAAAAAAGTCACAAGAAGTTACTCTGTCTGTGTTTTATATTACAAATATTACAATATTTGCTGATGTCATAGAGGTATATTTTAAATGCCTGACTTGTGGCAGAGAAGCCGCTGTAAATCACCGATTCAAATAAACTAGTGAGAGCTGCCTTTGTAAGAACAACCAACAGTCAATAAGTATCACAATATCTGCGGTGACTCCATTCATTGTTCTTCCTCCCAAACCCAGGCATTATATTAATAACATTTTTAGCTGAACATGGGCTGCTCTGGAATATTTGTGCAATGCTGCTGAGTGTTCTTCACCTCAGCCCACCCTGTGCCTGCTGCTAGGAGCTCAGGATACATGGAGTTAAATAAGTTTTCCTTTTCCTCCATCCGAACAATTGGAATCAGCAGTTTGCATTATTTTAAAAATGAAAGCTTGGAATCAGCAATTTTCTTTTTCCTTTTTTTTTTTTTTTTGTTCTTTTTTTTTTTTTTAAGATCTTGAGTTTTTTTTTTTTTATTTAAAGTGGAAAACTACATTAAGTGCAAGGCACTCAACAAAGAAAGAGTCATAAAGCCTAAGTATTCTTAGAGTTATAAAATATGTCCGTGGTGGCAATTCTACTGCCAACAATGAAGTTTTAAGCATTAATATGCCTTCATTGCAGTTTTAATGCCTTAATATTGACTCTATAGCTCTTTTGGGTAATTTTGCTTTCTCTGGTACTTGAAAGGTGATGATGTCAGCGTTCTTCATACTGATTCATATGCAGGTTGATGAAGCTGAGTTATTTATTGAGTTCCATTATATTTTCTATAAACATTAGTTCTCAATAAACAGAGACATTTAGCCGAGGGTTTATTTATTAAATAGGTACTGTACAGATGGTTTTGCCACACATGATGTGCTGCAGAGGATATTACTCAGGAATAATCAGCTGTGTTATAGCTTGGCTAAATTAATAAGATGATAATGATGAAATTGATGCTTTTGAGCTAGGCTTGGTAAATGGTTTTTGCATAAACAAACTGATAAATTTGAGAAGCAATTACTTGCTTGTCAAAGATAAAAACACAACAGGGCCCATTTATAGTTAGGTCCTATTTATTTTTAAAGATTGTACCAGATTTTATGTTTAATACGCTGCAATTAAAAAATAATACTTAAATGAAGAATAATAAAAAACTAACTTTCTGAGCTCTCCTTCAAATTTGAAGATGCAGCATTGCTTGGTTAGACATCAAGTAAACTTTTTCGAAGGCTTTCACTACATCTAGGAAAAATATAATTGTTTTATGAAAGATGCTGTCTGGAGCTGTGCAACGCAGACTCTGGCAGTGCTTCCTGTAGCAGTATTTGCTCTGAAATCAAGCTAGATTTCATATAGAGAAACGCAGTCTCCAATTCCCTGTTTAATGTGGATTTTGCTGCAGTGATCACGCAAGTGAACAAAACACACATGTACTCCCTGCACACCGACTTCATGTAACTCTCCCTTAAACTAATGAATCATGGGTGTATAGTTTATAAGTGTGTACATATATATACAACAAATACTATAGCCTGACTTGTCTACTAACAAATGTATGTGTTATGTGGTTTTATATACTAGCTAGAGTAACTTGTTTATGTTTATTTAGAATATGTTTATTTAGAAAAAGTCAAACAAACAAGTGATGTGCAGCCCCTCAGGTGGCCACGCTGGAGAGGACCTCACGAGCTTCTGACATATATCACAATATGTTCTCACAGTGATAGCAGTCACAGTGACTGTGGCTGGTGGTTTCCCTCTGAGGCATTGAAGGCACCTTGTGAACACGTATTTAGCTTTGTAACCCGCCTGAGGGGTAGGTGGTATAACACATCTCACGGCTGTCTCCTCTGTGGGAACAGGCAGCTCATGAGAGCACCGGCAGGACAGTGATGTTCCTGAAGATTTATTTACCTTCTTGTGTGCTAAAGGAAGGGTTCAGGCCTTCAGTTAATTCCTTTTTCCCTGGAAATCACCACGCCACAAGGGCAGTGACGTCTTCTACACATAAATATTCCTGTGGGACTGTCCTAAGTGGATTATACCTGAAAAGAGGTATTGTATGTCCAAACATAGCAAGCAGTATAGGCATGAGTTTTCCACCTCAACACAAAAGGCTTTTACTTGTAGCCTTAAAGAGAGCTTTTGCTTCATTAATTTGCTCTGCAAGGACCTAAAGCCCGTAACAATGTGTGGGAGAAGTCCAGCTGTGGGCTGCCGCCCTGCAGCAGCATGCATCAGCGTGGCCACAGGCAGCAGATCCTGCTCATCCGGGAGGACTTCCCACCTGGCAGTGCCACGGCACTATCGGGAGGTTTTGCAAAGGGAATGGGTGAGGATCTCTTCTTACTATTAAGAACGTGAACAGATTTCTAACAGTCCTTCTTTGTTGTAACTTTTTGTTTTCTTTTTAGGAGATCTGGTACTGAAGCATTACTGCAATGTGTTCTGTGACTTCATGTTAGTGAGTCCTTCATGTGCTTTCCTTGCAGCCATTCAGAAAGAATTTAAGGTCTTACGCTGACCTGGAACTCTCGGCAGAGAGTAGCAGGAGACTCGTTCTCCCGTACGCAATGCTAACGATGACTACATAAAGGAAAAATCATAACGTGTTGCAACACCAGCTATATATATAAAATATTCCACACCCAGATACAGTTTTTGCTGTCAGCTGTTCACATTCATTACCTGAACTATAACTAAATTATAATAAAATGAAAGGAGGTCATTGGGTCAGCCTTGAAAACCTGAAATGAAGTTGTCTACAGCGCTTCTGCCAAAGGTATGAGTCTTGGGTGAGTTTTGCGTTGGATTCATGGTCACAGGGAGACAGAGGGAGGGAAGCTCCTGGGTTTAGTGATCAGTTTTAACGTGTGAATGATCCCCACAGCTCTTCCCATAGAAACCAGCTGTACCCACTCAGCACTTCCCCTGCCCTGCCTGCAGCCAGTCCTGCCCTGCAGTGTGGGTCTGAGTGCTGACCCTTAGGGATGCAGAGACATTTCCTGCTGGGATCTGCTGGGAGCAGCAAACTAAAGTGGCAGCCACAGCCTCCACCATGCCCAGCTTCTGCCACCCCGCAGGGAGACAAGCCCCCTTGAATGCTGCAGAGGGGCACAGGAGTACCCCAGAAGGGAGGAAGGGCAGAAGCTGTTGCTTCTGGTAAATGTCCCTGTGTTTTGGAATCTGAAGTTGCCACATTGTCCTTTTACAGTCTTGTAATGTAAATGGCTGTGCTTTCATGACAGAAAAGAGTAGGTTTGTATGCACAGAAATACTATTTATGTCATTATAACAATGTATAGGCTTTCACAAACGTCTGTAAAATGTGCTCAATGGTCCGCAGGGAGATTTGAAACAATGCGACTTTGTGAAAATCCAGATCCAAAAATGGTTCGGATCAACCTGCTCGGCTGGGACAGGTTTGCTGGGGGGAGGGACTTCTCTGCACTGCCCCTCCAGGAACAGATCTAACTCAGACATCATCCCTGATGCTGAACTGAACCACTTCCAGTGAGGAGATATTGAGTAGGGAAAGGAGAAGCCATTTCCACGCTGTGGTGCCACACTAGGAGGCTAGGAGTCAGTGTGAAATGGAGCTGACGCCTGTCAGCTGGACAGCATGGGGAAGCATAAAAGCCACTATATTATTTTGGGTATTGTCAATTTTCTTCTGCAAAGAAGGGAAAAAAAGAGAAAAGTCAAAGTCATTTCAGTGCTTTCAAATTAAAATTACTTTTTAAGTATTTGGGGAATTTCATGTAAGAAATAATTTTTTTCTTGTTTTAGAAAGTGCCACATTCAAAGAAAACATTTACTTGTAAGTAAAGCAAGATTGCTGTCAGTGAAGATTTTTTCCTCCTGCACAGCTTTGCAATACCCAAAGATATTGTTGATCAATGAAAACTGAGACAGAATTTTCCTAAAACATCATTGAAGTTGTTTCTTGCTTTAGACAAGGTCAGTGCTGAACTTTGGGTTTGGCAGAGGATGCTCCAAGCTGCCATTGCAAAAACCATTCACTCTGAATAGAGAGAAATCTTGAGCTGTGCAAGGTGCCTGTGCTTAGGACTGCTGTCTGCAAGCGCAGGCAACTGAGATTTGCTGTGCACGGCAACTGAGATTTGTTGTAACTCTAAAGTCTGCCTTAAACCCCAGCGTACAGCGGCACTTTAAAATAGAATCATTCATTATTAATTAGGTCACAATAAAAAAAAATCCTATGGATGCACTCGTGACGCTAAATGAGCCGATCCCAAATAATGCGATTGTAATGAATTCCAAAGGAATAAATAATGACTGAGCCATTAGCATAAAGTGCCAGCCACAGCTCAGCTCTGTGCTGCCCGCCAGCACCCTCCTGCCTGGCACCACTTCCAAACCCACCCTGCCAAGCCAGGCGTGGGGGTCCCTGGCCACAGGCTGGCATAAGGGTGTCAGGGTCTGTCCTACCACGGGGGATGCTCTGGGGAATCAGATACGTTGGTGGCTCCCACCAGTGGCATCACTCCTGAGCCCCGTTTGCAGGCAAGAAGCAGGATAACGTGGAAGAATGCAAGAAGATATTTTTGCATCTCTTGCTCTAATATATAATCAGAGCTTTTGTTCCATGGCTTGCACAAGCAAATTAATTAGAAATTTATCTGACCAGAAGTTCAGTTCACCATGTGTTCCAGGCAGAAGCCATCCCTGTGCACGTACGTATTTGCTCTCTTCGTCATGGAACAATTATCTGCCCATTTAGGAAATGCAAAATTTGTTTCTATTTTAATAGATGCTCCTAACCATAAAAACAATGATTGTAGCATGCTTAAAAACCTTTGAGAGGAAAACATGACCCGTAACCCCCCTCCTTCTACTCAGAACATCTCCCTCTATATATGGGAGGCCATGGGGCAGGAAGCAGCTCCAGATTCCACCGGCACAGAGCTGGCGGTGACAGCACAGTCAACCTGGGTGAGAAGAGGTCTGAGACAACAGGAAAATAAGACAGGATGAAGCCAGAGGGAGAGAGTGCAGGGAAGGAAAGCAGTGATGCGGGTTTCTGGGAAAGAGAACTGTTTCCCACAAGCCATAAGTAGGTAGAACAGGTAGTGGGGATGGTGGCGGGACCTGTTTTGTCAGAGTCCCTTTCCCTCCCAGCAGCTGAGCAGACAGGCACGTCAGGTGCCTGTGCCCTTCTTATGTCTGCCGTTAAAAAACCCAGCCAGGGAATGTCATTAGAAACAGCCACACCATCTGCCTCTTCCTCCCCTCCCCTTTAAATAAGGAAACACCTTGTCAAACACATCCCACTAAATATCCCTAACACCCTCCCGCGCGCTTCGCGCTCAGCGGTTCTCGGGATCGTGCACCATCTGGACCCTCGCACTACGTCTCAGTGGTGAGGCCCCGGCTCGGACCCACTACACTATGCCAGGGCCACTGGCGGCTCTGCGATGGCTGGCAGTGGGTCTGCACTGCCTGCGTCCCTGTGTGACAGCAGGAGGTCACGCAGCTCAGCGAGATCAATGAGTTCACAGCGGGTGGAAATAAAGCCCAGCAACTCCACTTCATATTGTTAAACCAGGAAAATTAACCAAGGAGGACCTTAAACACAGACATTTATTAACATGTAAATGGACTGAGTCAGCAATTAGTCAACAGTCAGCATAATTGAATAGAATATAGTAATTAAGTTGCCATTTAATTTTTCCCATTTTGTTTAAGGTAAATATTTACTACAATCATGGGTTTTCCATAGTCTTTCGCATGGAAAGCCAGTATCTGTGCAGAGGGTCTGTGTTAAAGTTTCTCAAGAACTTTTAAAAGGCAGGTTGCCTCCTCCTGTCCTCGCAGTGCTGGTCCCGATGCCATGGGTGAGCGTGACTGAGGAGCATCACCACGTCTCCTGGGACTCCTCAGCCCGTGCCTCCAGGCCCTGAGACACACAAGGAGGTAGCTGCATGTGGTTTGGGGCTTGCTCAAGCTGGGCTACCTCCCACCCCCACCCCTGCAAACTCAGGTCAGTGTCTCAGGCACACACTCACACCTCCCTGCTCGCTGACCGTGCAGATGAGTCTTTGTTCTTGGTGATTACTGTGCAGACAACACACTCACCCGGCTGCACCGAGACACTGCGTACAAAGCGAGCGATGTGCTGATAAGTGGAATAGTGTTGAGAAGAGCCTTAGGAGATAGAGGAACATTATTTTAAATTATCTGGAACATAAAAAACAGAGTGAGGACTTGGCAACCTTGCAGCAAAAACCTCAAAACCAGTTATTCCTTTTAAATAAAAACAAAAATGAGAAACAGTAACTATTAGAAATCCCACCTGGTGCTTTCTCTGTGTTAATGATGCTTCTTAAATTGCATGTGGGTAAATGGTAATTTTGTCTCACACCATTAAAAACTAATGGAACCCTTGATGATAAGAAATGCCATAGCTAGCTTGTTGGAAAACGTTTAATTAATAAAGTAATAAAATTATTGTAAACTAGTGCAGTTTCAAGGAGGATTCAATGGGATATAAAACAGATAAAACATCCCTGAGAGTTGGTTCAAGAAATAAATGCTCCTCTATAAAAAAAAAGCAGCACTATAAAGTTAAGCTGGTCTGTGTTACACCAAGTTAAGGCAAGCTATGGCGATGGTAAAGGTATTCAGATAAGCTTTTCAGGAGAAATAGCAGGAAAACCTCATGAAGGCATTTTCATAGGCGCATAAATCCAGCACACCTTCCCCTGCACTGGTGTGGGACCGAAGGTGGCAGTTGAGGGGAGCTGCAGCCCTGTGAGCCCATGGGAATATTGTAGCGGTGCCATTGCTGTTGTCTGCCTGTCCCAGTGTCTCCAGAGTCAGTGAGATGATCTTCACTAGCCTGAGCAAGTTTGGGGTGAAGCACCCTCCAGTTCTGCTGCTGCAGCCACTTTGCTGCTTAATTTTTGTGACACAAGTGGTTGGCAGAGAGAAGAGAGGAGAGGTATGTACGCACGCGTTAACAGCAGCCCATAGGTCTCTGCTACCTGCACATTGGAAGTATTTGCAGGTGTTTAGGTTCAGGATGGGTGTAACATCCCAGGTGCCCAAACTTTCATTTAGTTTGCCTAAAACTCCATCTGCGCATCTCACTGACAAGCCCTGTCAGCTCTTTATTTGGGAGCATACAGCCCACGGTGACAGGAGAATGGAGGAAGCAACAGCTGGGAGAAAGGCATGCACAGGCACATCACACATTTCAGGGTGCCATGAGAACCAGTTGGCTTGATTATAACAAGGGGATGGTCAGACTTTAGGCGTAGAAAGTTCAATCTCCTCACCTGGTCACTGCAGACATTGCTGTGCCCACTGGTGCAACAACAGCTTCTGGTTGATCTCTGCAGCATCTTCTACTTTTGAGTGCCTTTGCAGTCTCCACCTTGATCCTTAGTTAGACGCCATCCTGTTTGATCTCTAGTTTTTTTTAAAATCAAGTGGGATTTGGGGACTTTTTAAAGGACATCAGCATAAATAATGCTACAACAATAAGTCGCTTGGCTCCCCAGGTACAACAGCACTGAGGGGCTCCTTACTTTGGCCTCAGTGCATGGATGGACTGGCAATGTAAGACATTTCCACATGCAAAACACTGGCTGCCTCTGGGAAAAATACTGTGGTTTCCTCTTGTAGGCAGATTTATTTCTGAGGTAGCCTCAAAAATGAGGGCACAGGGAGAATGCTTCCACTCTTTACTGAGGCAGTATGAAAATGTTTATGGGGCTCTATAATTCATCCCCACTGGCAATACCAGCAATGACTTTTTTAACTCCTTGGTGTGTGAGAAACAAAAACATGAGCAGGAGTTCAGTAAAACACTAGCAGGGCCAAAGCTGGGATATTTGTTTCCTGGCAAACTGTGGTTGCTCTTGTTTTAGCCACAGTTTTCCCAGCTGATGCTTTGCAAACTCACCAGAAGGTTCAGCTTTCAAGGCTCTGAAAGTGAACGCAGGGCTGGAAGCTACCGCAGCACTCACCAGCAGAGAGTCAGACCAAGCCTCCTTCTTCCAGAAGATGTTGCTGGTCCCACGACTGCATGGCTGCAGGGGAAGTTTGGGTACAGAGATTTAATCTTGTATTTTTCCCATATGTCATAAGTATGTCATAAGACAATGACAAAATAATAACGAGTTGGTGATGGCTGCTTGAAACTATTTTATTTAACAGCTGTGTTTCTAGCATATTATAATGAACCATCCTTTTGCCTTAATCACTTTAAGATTTCTAAAATAACTAGGAGCTTACTGTACCTTCCCTCAACATGAAGCTTCCACATATGGGGACCATGACTTTATTTTAAGAAGGGGCAAAAGAAGCAGAGCAGAGCTAGAAACACACAGGTTTATCAGTAGAAACCACAGCATAAAGTACTGAAATTACTGTAATAACTTTAACTCACAGCCATTGTACTGCAAGCAGGAAAAGAGGTGATATTGCATTTAGTCTGCACAATGACAGAGTCACTTTGCCCAGGCTCGTTTTGGCAGAAATTTAAATGACGTAAGCGTGGTATTTGTTGGAGAAAATAAAGGGTGAGCTATAAGAAAAAGGAAAAATATTTTCTGGTTTGCCAGGGAGAAGCGTGATTAAAAGCTGACTGATAATAAAGCATGTGGGTGACAGGGCTGTCTCACTAAGCAGTGTCGGCGCCTGGCTCAGGTAAAAGCAGAGGACTTTAGCTCAACAATGCGCTCCTGTCTGTCAATGATGTTTTGTTTTAAATGACATGTTTTCTTTTGGCAGATGGGAACAAGCCTTGAAGAATAAATTCTTTGGAGGCAGGCAAATTGGCTGCCTGGAAATATATGTATTTAGGAACCTGTCAGGTGGCCGTGAGTGTCAGCACCGCCCCAGCTGAGCTGGCCAGCACTGCTATGCATTTCACCCACTCCAATCTCCCCACAGACCCCCCAGATCCCCAGCCAGCCACTGCCAGGCTGGAGCAAAAATGACAACTCCGATACAAGATTTGCTCTGGATATTGCTGATATTGCTTTGTGCCTGCCTTATAAAACTTCCCCGCTGGCTATTTCTCCAGCTAGGGGATCTTACCCAGATGAATGTGCTTGCCTCCCTCTCACCGGCTGCCAAAATCCACCTTATCTGTAAATGGAAATAACGCTGTGGCCCACGGTCAATCGTAGCACCAATACTTTTTAAGAGAGAAGGCGAAATAAAACCGTTCCCCGTGTTAACAGCTGCGAAAGCCGATGTGCTGAGAGGTTAAGTGATTTGCCAGGTGTGAAGAAGGATGGCACTTGGCTCTCAGGACCCCGTTTCTGTGGTGGTGGGAGCAGTGTGGGGTGGTAGGCAGCCCCATGGGGGCATCACCACCAACCCCAGCCTCCTCTCTCCTCCCTCTCCCCATCCCCACAAGGGCAGCTAGTGGGGGAAATCACCTGTAATGCGCCTACCCCCAGACCAGGAATAAGCAAAGTTTCACCAGCAAAAAACTACAGTCTTCAAAAATCCCCCCAAAATTAGGTACTGAAAGTGAGCATTGGGTTGTGTGAGCCAGTATCAGAAACAGGTGGCAGCTGTAAAGATTTTTTAACATCTCAGCAGCAGCTAAATGTTGGGGGTAAGCAAATGAAGAAGTAGTTTAAGCCAAAATCCAGATGCATCGAAGCCCACATAAGTGCACATGCCCAGTACGGCCTCTTGTCTGCTTGAGACATTTAGGCCTGTTTGTTTAACCAGCCAAAATGGCCACCTTTTAAGAGCAATTCATGATGCCCAGATCAGAGCCTAAGTATAGTCCTTCAGTGTAGGAGAAGCGGCATATGTTAATAGAGCAGAATAGTTAATTTCTACAAATGCAATATTTATTGCTGCTTCACTATATGGATGTTCTAGACTTGAAGTGGCTGTACACATGCAGGTAGGTAACAAAAAGATATAGTAAAAGGCACACTCAAAAATAGGCAGAGTTGTTCCCTGGTTCTGTAAGGTCGGTAAAACTGGTAGCAGCTCCTTAGCAATGGCTTCATCTCCACACTCGCAGTGTGTGTTCTTAACACCTTCCCTCACTGCAAAACTGAAGTATTTAACCCAAAACATACAAACAAATCTGTTATTCTCCTCCTTTATTAACCTTCCGAGTCCTCTGAAATCTCACACGAGAAAGCTCTTCCCTTTTCCTTTGTCTATGCAAAGAGATTTAAACTTTACATACAAAAAGATGTGCGCATGTATGTAAACATACCTGTGTAATCAGACACATGCAATGCACTCTTTGTCCTTCTCTATAAATATATATACACATATGTATATTCACAGATATACAGGCATGTGTGAGTATGTGTGTGTACAAAGAAAAAGAAAAAGAATCTCAGAAAATGAAAGACAAATGTTAGAGAATGATATTCCCAAGCCCTCAAATCCCTAATCATGAGTTTGATGCAATATTTGCCCTAATGGGAAATGATAACTGGCACTACTCCAAAGCAAACCTCGAAGAAAGGAGCAATAAAAAAGGAAAATGCTAGCTTGGCAGTTAAAGAAAGAGGAGCCGAAGCGAGAACTGCTGTCGGAGATAATAAAGAATTAACCACAAACCCCTTTTCTATTAAGCACAAAAAAGGATATTAAAATAACATGCCCCCTCCCTAAATGTTTCAAGGCTTGTGTCATGCTTTTCTGCGCAGCTTCCCCAGGATGTTCTGAGACACAGGGCTGCAGCCCCGTGCAATCCGCCTCCCCAGCTTCCCCTCTCGTGCGAGGAAGGCTGCACCACTCCAACACACAGCAACTCACAGTCATACTCCTGGCTTTTCTAACTTACACAGTATGCTCCAAATCTTGCCTTTTCCAAGGACAGAGGATATGGTTGCAGCCCATGACACTGTGGACCTTCAGGAGCTGTCTGTGATAGAGCAGTTCTTATGGGTTCCTTCTCCCCTTTTCACCCTTTGGGAGCCTACGCATTGCAAAGCCTGCTGTACAATACAGCTTTGCTATGTTACCCATAACATCCATAGGCACAATGATATCCATTAAGTATACAGTGAGTCTTACTACTCTGTTACTGCTCTATTTTCTGGTTACAGGGCAAACATCAGTTCTTTGAAGAAGGGGCTGTCACCCCATGAAAAGTACAAGGATGTTGTTAGGTTATAGAGAGAGAAAGTTAGAAAGGTGAAGGCACAGATGGAACTAAATGTGGTCACTGCCATAAAAGATAATAAAGAGTACTTTTACAAATATATTAGCAATAAAAGGAGGGCCAAGAAGAGTCTCTATCCTTTAGCAGATACTAGGGGAAACCTACTGACTGAGGATGAGGAGAAGGCTGAGGTACTTAATGCTGCCTTTGCCTCAGTCTTTAATGGTCACACCAGCCATACTGAGGGTATTCAGTTCCCTGCATTGGATGGCAGAGAAGTCCCCATAATTGGGGAAGAAATGGTAAGTGACATCCTGCTCCACTTAGACCTGTAAAAGTCTATGGGCCCAGATGGGTTACACCCAAGCGTGCTGAAAGAGCCAACAGAAGAGCTTGCTAAGCCACTCTCCATCATCTATCAGCAGTACTGGTCTAGCTGGCAGGTCCCAGAGGATTGGAGGTTGACCAAAGTGACACCACTCTACGAAAGGAGCAGGAAGGAAGACCCTGGGAACAACTGGCCTGTCAGCCTGACCTCAGTGCCCGAGAATGTCATGGAGCAGATGATCCTAAGTGAGATCATAAGTCACATGTGGGAAAACAGAGGGACCAGGCCTAGTGACCATGGGTTCATGAAGAGCAGCTCCTGCTTGACCAACCTGATCTCCTTGCACGATAAGGTGAACCTTCTGGTTATGAGGAAAAGGCTGCGGACATTGTCTATTTGGACTTAAGTAAAGTATTTGACACTGTCTCCCACAGTGTTCTCCTGAAGAAGTTGGCTGCTCATGGCCTGGACAGGTGTATTCTTCACTGTGTTGGAAACTGGCTGGATGGCTGAGCCCAAAGGGTGGTGGTAAATGGTATCACATCTAGTTTGCAGCCAGTCACTAGTAGTGACCCTCAGGGCTCAGTGTTAGAGCCAGTGTTGTTTAACATCTTCATTGATAATCTGGATGAGGGGATTGAGTGCACCCTCAGTAAATTTGCAGATGACACCAAGTTGGTTTGGAGTGTTGATCTGCTGAAGGACAGGGAGGCTCTGCAGGGGGATCTGGACAGGCTGTATCAATGGACTATGACCAGCTGTACGAGGTTCAACAAGGCGAAGTGCTGGATCCTGCATTTGGGCAATAACAACCCCCTGCAATGCTCCAGTCTTGGGGAATAGTGGCAGTAAAGCTGCTTAGTGGGAAAGAAACTGAGGGTGCTGATTGATGGAGGTGAACATGAGACAGATTGTGCCTAGGCAGCCAAGAAGGCCAACAGCATCCTGGCCTGTATCAGCAATAGTGTGGCCAGCAGGGCCAGGGCAGTCATCATCCCTCTGTACTGGGCACTGGTGAGGCTGCACCTTGAAACCTGCGTTCAGCCATGGGCCACTCACTGCAAGAGAGACATTGAGGTGCTGGGGCAGGTACAGAGAAGGGCAACGGAGCTGGTGAAGGATCTGTAGAACAAGTCTCATGAGGACCGGCTGAGGGACCTGGACGGGTTTAATCTGCAGAAGGGTCAGGGGGGACCTTATTGCTCTCTACAGCTTCCTGAAAGGAGGTTCTAGTGAGGCAGGGTGGGTCTCTTCTCCCAAGTAACAAGCGGTAGGACAGGAGGTAATAGCCTCAAGCTGCACCAGGGGAGGTTTAGGTTGGATATTAGGAACAATTTCTTCACTGAAAAGGTGATGAGGCATTGGAACAGGCTGCTCAGGACAGTGGCGGAATCACTGTCTCTGGAAGTGTTCACAATCGGTGTAGATGAGGACCTCAGTGGCACAGTTTAGTGGTGGTCTTGGCAGTCCTGTGGTAATGGTTGGACTTGATGATCTTAAAGGTATTTTCCAACTTAGTTGATTCAATGATTCTATGATTCTTTTGCCTTCATATTCTTACTATGATTTTTACATTCAGGTCATTTTCTCACTTTAATGATTATATGTGATAAATTACACAAAGTGCAATGGATCTGGGACAAAAAAAAAAAATGGTGCAGAAACATTGACTCAACAGCTTTTCAGATACAGAAGAAAACAGAAAAGGACTGCTATGAGTCAGAAGGCACTTTTCCATACAACATCCCCTTTGGAAGCTTTCTGGGATATTGCATAACATTAGCAACAGAGACACTGCTGTCTGCTGAGTTTTGTTCGATAGGTGCTGCAGAAGCAGGGCTGACTCCCACGGCCCGTGTGCCTCAACACTGGAGATGCCCTTGTGCAGCACTCCACGGCCAGACACAAACACCAGGGAGTCCCAGATCAACATGATTTCTGTCTGGTCTAGTGATGTGCAGGGTAACTGATTTTGCCCCTTTTGTGACTACCCAAACCATTATAACAGCAAGATCCAGGATAAACACCCCTTGAAATTTCCACCTCAACCATACAGCAGAGTTTACTATGGCAATATTAAATTTGCAGCAGAAGTGGTACTCAGTGCACTACAGACCCAACAGGCCAAAGTTGCCCCTTTATATCAAGTCAAAGAAACCCTCAATAATCTTATACTTCAAAGCCATTATAAGCTAACTTTGGTTCATTAGCACATAGGAAGGCGTTAATCACACAGAGTAATGAAATGTAACAACTCCTTTGGTACTTTCTTATTATCTGGGTCTTTAATATGCAGTTTGACAAGAGCTAGACTGTAGCAGCTCTGACGGGATTTTATAGAGCTCACTTGGCACTAGGAGTTCCCCAAACCGAAAATGACACAAGCCAAAAAGATGAAGAAGCAGCAAGGAATCACTAAGAGTTTATCATAAATGTTAAATGAAGTGCATCTGCCAGCAAGAGCTTAGTTTAAAAAAAAAATGTGTCTATTGCATTGATCTTAGCCACTAAGAGGGCAAAGCCTTGGGGGAGAAGAGTGAAAGGAGAGAGGGAAGAGTGAGCCCACCTGTACAAGACATTTTTTAAACCTCAAGTCTTGCTCTTTTTAGGCTTTCAAAACTCTTTGTAAAGAAGATACAATACATGCCTCAAGAAACTACTGATGCAATCTATCTTTCAGAGACAAAATCAAAACTCCCTCCTGAGCTCTGTCAGTGCAGAAGAGCCGAGTTAAACATCAGCTGCTTTCGTCTGAGTGCCTAAATTAAAAATTCTTAACCAGAGTAATACCAAGTGTTGCATGGTTTAAAAGACGATTGTTTGCATGCCAGTACCAGCATAGGTTAATTTCTAAGGTGAGCTTAAAAAAGAAGATCAATAAAAATGTAGGTGGGGAAGTTTAAAAAATAACTACTGGAAATGGTGAGCCAAGATCTTCAGAACAACTTGTCTCTGCCTGAGGTACAGGCAGGCTGGTTTTTAGATCAGTCACCTACGACTGTGGTGTCATGAAGTGGAAAAATACCACCCAGAGTCATTTTTAGCTAAGAACACCAACAGCTCCTCTCACATTCGCATCCAGTGAAACTCCATTCCCCCTTCCAGTCAGATTCATTGCCAAATTATAAATTCTTATTTGATTTATCAATCACAATTTTATATTGTTAATTCATATGTTCATTAGACAAATCTGTCCCTCTAAGGTAATCACTTAAGGTACTGCTGGCATGTGAACATGCACAAATGGATAATCCTTAATGACCTTCCAAGCTGACATATTTTTGGCATCAGTTTTCTGTATCCTAATTTCAAGCTGCCTCTCTGGTGTTATCCTAAGGCTGACTTCACTCAAGAAGGAGGACTTGCAATTAGAGGTCGCTAGTAAGATTGTTCCCATCAGATATCAGCAGAACAAGGAACAATTAAAATCATCTCCTTCGATGAAATTTCCAGCTGGGGAGATCAGTAAACAGTCCTCTATTGCAGCAGCCTTGGAGGAGAAAACATTTGCATCACACAATGTGACTGGTTTTGTGACTTTTTCAGTAAATTGTTTTTGCCCTGAAGATGCTTGGTGCAAAAACAATTGAAATATTTTGGTAAATATAGGTCGTCCAGGCTACTGTTCTGCAAGCTGCTCTGCACATTGCTCTCTCACAAGGCCAGGCCAATATCACAGATCTACTGCAGGTTAATGTGGTGCAAGTGAGTAGCAACATACGGCATAGCCATCTATTGCAGATGTCCAGCTGAGGAACTCGCACTCTTTAGACCTGTGGATGGATCTGTCACTGGCTTTGGATGACAGGTTTGCAGCATTACAGATCAATTACCAGAAAATGCCAGAAGGTTTTCCATGTTCTCAATTTGATAGGTGGGATTTGCCCAGCTGAATGACCACTACTCACAATGACCATTACACCCAGACTCCACGAGGCCAGCTCTCTCCACACAGAAGTTATCCCTGCTGGGGCTGTGTGGGCTCTCCATCATCAGCTATTTCTCTATCACCACTATTACTGCTGCTCATCCAGTGTCATGAAAAGGGGGAAAGAAAAGGCAGTTATCTTAAACACAAGGTTTCCAGAGCCACCAGCATTTCCTCAGTGCTTCCCAGAGCAGCTCCAGGCAAGGTAAGAACAATTTCTGGTATTTCCCAGACGCTACAAGAGGATGAAAAGATGTAGGGAAAAAGCTGGGGTAGAGGCAGAGCTGCCATTGCCTGAAGTTTGGCAACCAGGAGGCAGGCTGGGAAGGGAGTGAGATGGGACAGCATGGAAAAGCACCAGGAAAAAGCCTTACCCCAGCTGATGGCCTACACAGCCAGCCCAGCAGCTCAAGAAGGAGCCACTGGGGCGAGAGGCAGTGGGTCGCAGAAGCTGTCAGGGGCGAGCTTGCAGTGTGCATTCCCCCACGCATGGCAGGCTGCAGGCAGCGCCCAACCGCCTCCAAGAAAGTTGAAGAAGAGAGTTTGCATCCCTTCCTCAAAAGCACAGCTCGGGCTGCAGATCCAAATGTATGGACAAAATGTAAATGCATTGTGACAAGCTGTACGGGGAATCAAAACAAGGAACAAGGAGCGTATGTTTCTTTTAGAGAAATGTCCTTTATCTCGCAGGCGGAATGAAGCGTGTGGCATTCAAATGTTAAGATTTTTACACACTTTCATGAAATACTAAAGAGAAACCAAAAAAAAAAAAAAAAAACCACCAGGAAAAAAGGAGAAAAAAAAAAAACAACAAGAAAATAACCCAAGTCCATGTCACTTCTCAGCTAGTTTGGTTATTGCTGCTCCTGAGTACTGTAACATATGCACTTTCCCTTTTGAAAATGTATCAAAGTTGTTATTTTGGGGGTGGGATAAACTCTTACCCATGCATATCTTATGTTTCGAAGCCAAGAATGCTTAAGAACCTGCTCTGGATCCGCACATCAGATGCATAAGTGATTAGTGACAAGTGACACAGAAACAGCGAATGTGCTGTGTTACGATGAATAATAAACACGCACAATTTATGCAGGCACAGCGAGTGGGGAGATGGCATCCTGCACTTTTTCCATATAAATAATGTGAATCTCTCTGCAATGGAAGCCAGGCCGAGCAGGGAGTTTCTCCTGCCCGCCAGCCGCGTGAGCCGGCAGGAAGCAAAATGGGGATGTGTGAGAAGGGGTCACCCTCAAACAGGGCTCCTTCAGGTTTCCTATGGGTCATTACAGAACAGATGGCAATTAATTGTCTCTAAACTAGAACCAACACCAGAAAAAGATTCACAGTGGGCAAAATTTTTCATTTTCTTGGAGAAAGGGTCATTTAGATGAAGAAAAAAAAATCACTGAAAAAGAATCATATTATTTTGTGACTCCTGGGTTTCTGACAAGCACCACTGCAGTGTCTGGTGTAAAAGAAACTGCCTTGCAATAGGATTGGTGGTGCCTACCTGGAAAAGCAAAAAGTAACTAGGTTTTGAACAAGCAAACCCAGTCTCTAGATTAAGTTTCTCCAGGAAAGGTGAGCGCACACCCCTGGAGGCAGGCAGGGCTGAGGAAAGCTGACGGCATGGTTTCCTGAAGGGCTGCGGTGTACCTGGCAGGCATCTTGCCATTCCTGCCTTTTCCATTAGCAAAACCACACTTAACCCCTAAAAAGAAACAAATGCCAAAGCCAGACAGACGTTTGTCCTTAGCCCGGCTCTTGTCCTTTTCCTCTTTCACATGCACAAACACGGAGCTGTGGGGCCCTCAGCCCCGTGGTCTGACAAGATGGGGCATGGGGGCTCCTGCAATGTCCCCTTACTGCCCTCCCACAAATGAGCCATCTTCCAGAAAAAATAGAAAGAATTTAGTTTTTTAATTACAAATAATATCCCAATTGCACCTGCTACTTAACTCTGCTCATTTTCTTACTGTCTGTCCCGGCCTGCCAACTCCGAGCAAGCTTTTTTCTCTCATTTTTACACTCTCTCTACACTTCCAGAAATGTACGCAGTTGGATAAAAGTAGAACTGAGAGGGAAATGCATATTCTGCTAAATAGAAAAAAAAAAAAGTTGAAAAAAGTGTCTAAAAGATGGATGCGTAAAGAAATCATGCCCGTACTTTAACTCGGGGTTTGAGTTATATAAACTGAGCTGTGGTAATTACCAAGCTCCTCCAGATTAATAAACAATTACCATAGTAACTACACCATCCTATGAAACCTATGCTCATGAATTTTTAAAGCATAAATGGAAATACACGCAAGTTGAAAAAGTCTCCTATTTATTTTGTTCCTGGAAGACAAGGGAGGCAGATCCATTAGAGGATCTCATCAAGTTATTTCTTCCTCCGCTGGTTCCTGCAGCCACACTTCGGACAAGTGCCATATATTATGTACTAACTAGGAAAGTCCATTACATAGCGTGGGGCCGTGGGCTGGCCTCACACCCCTCTCCCCAGGCAGCCCCTGTGCTCTCACATCTTGTTTCCCTGGAGGGTTTTAGGTGACGTGAAGCACCTCTTTATTTGCCCACATTGAAGAGGTTAGTTAGCACAGCG
This sequence comes from Pezoporus flaviventris, assembly GCF_033815535.1. Taxonomy (NCBI): domain Eukaryota; kingdom Metazoa; phylum Chordata; class Aves; order Psittaciformes; family Psittacidae; genus Pezoporus; species Pezoporus flaviventris. Next base: position 47,913,080 of record NW_026892549.1, read on the forward strand.
AGTTGTCCCCGTTTGCCCAATGGGCTCCTTTTATTTTTAATGGATAATGTCTGAGGAAAGATTTCAGGTTGATGTTGCATGACCACACACGGGAAAGGCATCTTCATCAAATATTTGGTAAGCAGACTATCATGAGACAATGCACACATCCACATCTAGCCTTTCATGGCATGGTGTGATTGAGCCTTATTGTCAGCATATGCACCAGCATCCCAACAGACTGACCCTACTGCATGGCACATCACAGTCCATTTTTCCCATGAGTAGAAAAATCATAGAACGGTTTGGGTTAGGAGGGACATTCAAAGGTCACCTAGTCCAGCCCCCCTGCAAAGAGCAGGGACATCTTCAACTACACCCGGTTGGCCAGAACCACATCCAGCCTGGCCTTGAATGTCTCCAGGGATGGCACATACGCCACCTCTTCAATTTGCCCTTGTGCCAGTGCCTTGCACCCAGGGCCATGCCAGGCATGTGTGTTCAGCCACCACAAAAGGCTTCAGTGCAGCCCCTGTACCTTTGCATAGTCTGACCCTACTGCAGCAAGGATGGGCAAATGCTCCAGGCAGAGCAGCACTAAACCAGGTGTGGAGTCCTGTTCTGTGAGAGCCTGGAACACAGGCTGTTCAGCCACCCTGCAGGAATTGTGTCATGGATTGTCATTGCTTTCCCCTCTAATGTGGAGTGGAGCAGCCCCCCAGCACAGCCCCATGCTCCTGCTCCTGCCTAAACATGCCAAAATGTGCCCTTGCTTGCTCACAGGAGACACTGATGATTAAACACAGTCTATGTGATGCACCGGAGATCATTAAAAACAGAAAACAAAGGCTTTCTCCTCTACCAATGTCAACTCTCGTATTATACTACCATAGACAAAATTTGGTTTGAAAGCTTGCACCCCTATTTTGAAGCTTTAACACAGCCGAGCCTGGTTTTACTGTACTTCACAATTTGTAACGTGTAAAAAGGAACATTTCAAAATGCCAAATAACAAGATTATATATCAACCTGTTGATAATTTTAGGCAAAAATGGGAAAGCTGAAAAGCAGCACTGAGTTAAAAAAGACTGTTCAGCATTTGCAGTAATAGTCTAAACACGAGGTGAGACCTCTACACTTCAAGTTTGAGCGGCTTACTTTTGATAATTTTGATGAGCTGAAATAATATCCCCCTTCTGCAAGAAAGTACTTCTTCAGACAGTCTGAGAGTTAGGAAAGCCATTAAATCCTTGTGGATTGAAGGTAGAAAAATAAATTGTATGTATTTTAGACTTTGAATCATCTTCCTATAGCAATTTTCGGGGAAAAAACCTATGAAGAATTCTGCAATTTTAATCTCCTCAGTAGCTTCCCATTACTAAACAAGCAGAACGCCACAGTACAAATGTAGATGTTACATGTCATCTTGATCTGCTGCTTTTTTCTTTCATTAAAGCTTTAATGCAGCAATTATGGCTACGTTGCCCTATAAAAAAAGGAAAAGGCAGTTTACTTTAAAAAGTGAAATTGCATAGCCTACTATTTAATTATACACAAATGTAAATGGCCTATTTTTCCATAACTGGTTATTACAGCACTGTTTTACTTTCTGAGTTTTCACAATCTCTAAAACCTACAACGCTTCCTGCTATATAATTGTTTTGCTACATTATTGTTTTCATCTTATTTTTTCTTTTAATGCGAGTGCAGCGGGATAAATCTTGGTTTTAAGCCAGCCAGTACTTCATCTACTTAAGCTTTTATAGATGAAGATTGCTGTAATTATCAGAATACCCGCTTATTTCTGAAGTATTATCTTGGCAACCTGCTGGCATTTACAACCAATTAACAAGCTTTGCCCATTAGTTGCATAAGGGGTATCACAGAGTAAAGCCATTGTGTGCTAATTTTCTATTTTAGATAATCAGTTTGGCCATCCAAAATGGAAAGGGGAAGAAAAGAAAGGTTTGACACCCAGTGGCAGACATGTAAAAATGACTACATGCCTCCCAGAGACAAAGGTATCCAGCGACTGCATGATTGCTTCACTGTCGTCACCACTGGGTTTTAAGTATTTATTCCCTTTGTCTCTTTTGGAAGAGAAAATAGGAAGTACGGCTTCGGCAAAGTAATCATGTCCTCTTTTATTTTTTAAACAGACTGGCTTCTCCCTCTGTCCTCTTGGGCTTGTAATTTCACCAAATTGTGCAAGTGTTAAACAGGATTTCATAAAAAAAAATATGAAAAAAAAAGAAAAAAAAAAGAAAAAAAAGGAGAAAAAAAAAAAAAGCAGAGAAAGCCAGCAAGAGAAAGAGAAAGAAAACTGGCCGCCAGTGAAATCACAGCTTCCCTCTTCCAGCCACGGGGCCGAGCAGAGCCCTCGTGCCAAAGGCAGCCCCTCTCCCTTGCCTTGCTTGGTTAAAGCCATGTGCTGGCTGGGGTTTTTAACCAGGCGCTGCTATTAGCAAATGGGCTCCCAGCCATTCTTTGGCTCCCAGTTGTTGAGCTGAATGCCAGCCCTGGTCATCTCCTCCCTGCCCTGGAGGCTTTGGGGCAAGGGGACTCAGGCAGGATGCTGGCTCAAGCAGTAATGCTGGGCAATTCCCTCTGGGGAAGAAGGAGCTCTGAGAGTTTGGGGGATTTTTAAAAGCATTATCTTTTGGGTAAGGTGCTGTTTGCTTTCCCTGGTGCCTGGTGCAGGGAAGATGCAATGCCATGTAGGTGCCCTGGGCAGGAGAATGATCCTGCCTGTGGCCACAGTGCTGTATCCTCACAGCATGCCCCAAAGTGCTCAGACCCACCAGACCAACCTCCAGACCTACTCTGTGAGCACCTAGCCCCACTTTGCTTCCCCAGCCACACAGCATTTAGTCAGGTCCTGCTTCCAGCACAGGCACCATACCCTAAAGCTGGCACAACAGGGATGTGGGCACAGCCTGCTACAGCATCCCAAATAAGCAATGGTCTGCCCACCAACCCTACACCATGCCAGCCCCTGCCTCTACCATCCCATCCCATCCCTGCTGCCCAACCAGCAACAGGCATGAGGCTCAGTCTTCCTTGCTCTCCCACTGACCCAGGCCATGAGCTTGGTCTTTCTCTGTCTCCATCCCATCCTGCCCATGGCAGACAGGACCATAAGGTCCCCCTCCGCACCGAGGCTTTCCCTGTGCTGCATGGCAATGGGCAAAAAGCAATGGTGATCCTGCTCAGGGAACCTCAAGGTAAATAACAACGATGATTATGGTGGAAGCAGCAGGGCTCGCCCATTTAATTGTATATAAAATTAGATGTTAGACCTGGTATAGATGCCTGCATTTTGTAATAAGGATAGAAACTAATCAGTTTAAAGATGAGCACAGTTCTTAAAGCATGGTTGGATCCCATTTACTCCATTGAAAAGAACGGGTGGATGGTTCGTGTTGTAAAATGGTTTTATAAAATGTAGAGAACTGTACAATGACGTGTTTTATTTGCCTCCTGTGGTTTAGATTCATATTTTGCTTTAACATAAGTTAAACAAAATTAAGACTATGATTATGCTAAGAGAATGCAGCCAGTAAAGATAGAAAACATTGAACTCCTTGAAGTCATAAAGAATTATCAACTGTGCAATTAGTAAAGACTGAACATATACATTGAAGTCTATTAAGTCATAAATGAATGAGAAGAATGTTGTTCTTGACAATTTGATGTGTATATTTGTCTTAATTAATTTAAATTAATTGCTATTGGCTACAGTCATTAGAAAATCTACGATTTAAGTTAGGTACAGCATAAACCCCCTCCTGTAAAATGAATCTAGTTAGATAGCCAAACCATTGTTTCAATTCTTTAGGCTACTGAAAAGAAAGAGGTAAGAAGGGTTGATGAGCAGAATGCTGGGGATGGTTCTGACCTCCTCACAGCCTCTCTCCTGCAATACTGCCCGAGGCTTGAGTGCCCTGAAGCCACTCTGCTGCTGGCAGGCAGCACAGATTACCCAAGCAGCCCTCTCTCCCACCAGATCCAGCAGCATCAGAGCTCACAGATGTCCCCTGTTCAGGCATCACTGGACATTTTCCTCCCCAGACCAGGCTGGCTGCGCACAGCCCCACAGCAGGGCAGCATGCCATCAGCCCACGAACCACCAGCAGCAGGCTGTGAGAGAACACTGCTGCTTGTTGTCAGGCACTGTACAGTCTTCTTGGGGTGGTTTCAAGATGATACAACTAGTGAAGGGCAGGGACTGAAGGAGACAGCAGGTATTGTCCAAAACCAAGCATTTCAGAAAACCCAACGTGTTTTTTCTTGATGTTTTGTAAGTTAAAATTTTCCATTTCCTGTCCTGAAATGTGATTTGGAGATCACTTGTAGTCACATTGCATGTCCTTTTCCCAATAGTTAAACCCGTAAGACAGACATCAGAAGAGGTGTTCTTTTCCCCAGGTTTCTATTTTGCTAACAGGAAAAGAAAAAAGGAAACCTGTATTTTAGGGGAGTTTCTTTCAAATCTCAGATGAAAAAGCAGTTATTTGCCCAGTTCTAATTCAGGATTCACAGTCAGGATTAGTGTGCCCCAATGGCCTTACCAAGACGATGACAGGGACAATTGGAAAGTGGGTTAGCAGAGAAACTCTCACCAGGGAAATGAAACAGTACAGGAAAATCCCCATTCTATGTTCTGCAGCTGCACAGGAGGAGGTACGTTCCTCCAGGACTCTGAGCTCCATCACTAATATTATTATTAAATATTTACATACCACCCTAAGTTTTCATGACACTTAACAGAGATAAAAGATGCTCTCTTTGCACTGAAGATCTTACAGCCTACATCACACAAAGAAAGCAAAGCTAGCAGAAAGAAGACATGATGAAGATTAGGAAATGGATCTAATGTTGGTGACCGAAAAGCATTTTTTAATTGTAACAGAGCATGGGACTAGGGCTGAGGAAAGCTAGCAGCATCACGGCCCATTTCGCTTTTAGTAACCAGCCAACCACCTTCCAAACTCACTCATGTGGACCTATTTCCCCGCAGCTTTAACCCAAATAAATAATGGCATCCTGTAACCTCTAGAAAAATACTTTTTTACCTGACTTGTCTGAGAAAAGAGAAGTTGGCCTGCAGCAGTTCAGCAGGGCATTTTCCCAGGCTGCAATAGCTGGAGAAAGGCCAATACACTGCACCACAGCTGGAAACGGAAATGAAGGTTGCTCTGTCCATCAGCCTCGCTTCCCTCCATTTTGCTTAGCTCCCTCATTTGATTTTCATTTCTGACGGTGCTATTAGAGAGCCACGATGAATTCAGCCTTCCCTGCCAGACACACACCCACAGCTGGGGCAGCTCTGGCCTTCAGCTGTGGGGTGAAGCACCACAGCCTTAGGAAAACAAAGCAGCAAAAATGGAGAAATGGAGATACCCAGCACAACTCTATCCGCTTGGGCATGGGGCAGGCTCCTATCTGCAAAGTACAGGGAATACACCTCTGCATGAATGATGCTAACACCCCACCCCACCCCACCCCCCCTTGTGAGGGATAACACCCCTGTTATAAAGACTGTGAAATAATTTCATGTATCTTAATGCAGACCTCGTTAACATCTTGGGTAGTCAAGCCCAATGTTAAGCCGCTGTAGCAGAACAGCCTTCTTCTGAATATGGAGGGAGCCTGCTGCAGCGCCACAGGGCCCACACCCAAAACCCCCAGGGGTGGGGTGGGACTGTGAATGTGGCAGCAACAAGGGCAAGGCTATCAAGGCTTGGGGACAGCAAGAGGCAGATGTAGAGGGGAGATGCCAGTGCCTCTACCAGAGGTGCTCTGGGCCCCTCAGCTCAGGGAGCAGAGACCCCTTTTGGGTCCCCACTGACCACCTATTATTGTCCTTCACAAACCCAGTGATCAAGGAAAAGAATATTTCTTCTTTTAAAATTTTTAAAACTAATCCTAACCTAATCAATGATGATGAGACTTATCCCCATGCTTCCTGGAAGAAATACATCTATTGATGGACCTGAGCATCATGCAGAGAGAAACACCAGCATTCATCATATAACCTGAGACAACAATGGGCAGGATGCACAGGGCATATGATGTGTAGTCTAAGGCATATAGCAATATACAGATCTGCAGACATGTGCATGCACGCACGAACACATATGAGTACATTTTACAGGGGTACGTAGTGATAGGACAAGGTGGAATGATTTTAGACTGGAAGAGGGTAGATTTAGATTAGACATTAGGAAGAAGTTCTTCACTATTGAGTGTGGTGAGACTCTGGCACAGGTTGCATAGAGAGGCTGTGGCTTCCCCATCGCTGGCGTGTTCAAGGCCAGGTTGGATGGGGCTTGGAGCAACTTGGTCCAGTGGAAGGTGTCCCTGTCCGTGGCAGGGGGTTGGAACTGGACGAGTTTTGAGGTCCCTTCCAACCCAAACCATTCTGTGATTCTAGGATTCTATGATACATACACACATATGCACATACACACTCCTAGCAATTCAGTTAGATTGATTTGATTTGCTTTGGCTATTCCACTATTTTACTGCAGTCCTTGTATAGTACTTAAAGAATCAGGTTAATCATTCTGCATTAGATGCACAAACAATGCTTCTTTACCTCCACATGGGTGTTGTGAGACTTTAATTAATGTTTGTAAAGTGCTTTCAGATCCCTAGAAGAAAGGCACTATAGAAGTGTGAAGTCTGATTATTTCACAGCACACAAAAGTAGAGGTGAAAAGAAATACTCTCCTTCTTACACATAAAACTACTGATCTCAACTCCTGCATGTAAAAAAACAAGATGTTAAGAAAGAAAAGAATTCTGACCATGAACCTACTTCAGGCTTCCCCTTTGCCTTTTTCATCTGATTTCTGGTTGAGTGAAATAATAAACTATTGTATTGCTGTAAACTCTTTGTAAGTAGATTTGACTAAGACAACAGAGTTCAGTGCCAGCAGCTACTCTGATCATTCTTTTAAATGGAAATTTACCGTCTGCTGCATCACATGGAAAAAATATAGAACTATTTTTCACAGCTTGTTCACTGAACAGATTATTGGAGGGAAGAAAAAATAAAAAGGCTTCGTTTTCCACAGATCCCAAATCTCAGCGTAGAAAGTCTTGGCAATTTCCTTTTGAGAGGAGACAGATTTCACTTTCACATTGATTTAACAATGAAAAGTGCATCCAAAATGAGGGCCTGATCTTGAACGTTTAAACGGTTAGCCATGGTTGATTCAATAGCTTATCTATGGGAGCAAAATTACTCACATCCATGAGCCTATGTAGGGTCTGGTCCTAATATAGAACCAGTTTTTGATGTCATAAAATCTTTTTTAACAGCATCTTGTGTTACATTTAATTTATTTCACATGGCCTCATAAAATAAGATAAAAGCTTGTAAGTCTAAAAGTCATATAAAGATGATGGAAAAAAAAAAAAGCCCTACCATGTATCCGTGTTTATTAAGTATCATCTTCATGCAGCTTATAAAGTTTTAACTCCAGAATTCCCAGTTTTTTTCTAATCCTAATAGCAGTCAGCAAGAACTGCCAGTGTGTAACATAAACAGATTACAACACACATGCTTGTTGGAGAATGAAGTCCTTCCCAAAGCTCTCTTTGAGGCAGGTCCTCCATTTAGCAGGACAGAGCCTTACAGAGGCACCTCACCAGCTTACCCCTCTCCTGACAGGGCACAGGTGGGCAGTATCCCTGCCCTGGGTGGTACCCAAGCACTGTGGTCTAACCTCCAGGTTTAGCCCAGGAAGCTCCAGGGTGACAGGCACAAAAAAACCCAGCTTGTATTAAACATGGTGTAATGTGAGAGCAGCCTGAAGAGCACACAAGCAACTCTGGTTCACCTGAACTCTAAATACAGAGAAAAGCTCCAAACAGAAAAGTCTGTAGCAGAAAAACGTCTTCAGAGCCAAAGAAGGCCTCACCCTTATTTAAATGGAGGTTAGAAAGAGCCTCTCTTCCACCACTGAAGTGTGGTTCCTGCTTAGGTCCCAGGAGGGGAAGGAAATGACTGCAGCCTCATACCCCAGGATTTAGGGTGAGCTCACCTGCAGCCAGGGGGATGTGGCCAGGAGGTCCTAGGAGGCACGCATGGTAGCTCTGGGGTGTGAGAAGGAAAGCAGGGCCATGGGTGTAGACCCATAGACAAAGGGCTCCTTTTCCAGTCTTTGCGGGATGACATTTCTGGATGATGGGAGGTAAGCAGATTCAGGGATGCAAGTCAGGAGGCAAATCTTAGTCTGCTTTTAGAGCTCCCAAATTTACGCTCCTCTGAGCAACGGGGTGCCCCTCCAAGACTGGCAATGGGGTAACCAAATGACAAATGAAGAAACTTCCTATTCACAGTATGAGCCCTTTACTTGTGAAAAATAATAGAAATCATTATAAAAGTGCCTTCAGCATCTCAGAGCACGTCAGTGACTTCAAAAAGCTACTGGTATGAGTAATTGTTTGGTAACAAGAAAAAAACAAACTCCCAGTGGCCTGGTTCTGATACCCAGAGAAGGGCATCATAACAAGCTAAGGGAATGTTACATAAAAAACACCCCTTCCCCCAAAACAGTTGCCCTTTTTTTCCAGCTAACATTTCCTTAGTTTACCAGTGATAACCATCACCATAAAAAAATGATGAAGTCTTACGTGATGCTGCTGCTTGTAAACTGGTTTCACCACCAGAAGGCCATCACAGACTGGCACTGTTTTAGGAACCAGCAGCAGACCCATCGCCTTTCCTCTAGGAAGCACAAGCCAGAGGCAAACCCAGGGGCAATGTGGTAAGCAAACACTGTGCTTCCAACCTAAACCCTGGAAAAGAAAAGTAACTTTTCATGAAGTAAAAGGATTCCTGAGGACAACTTTCAGTAAAGATAAACTTTAACCACAATCTGACACAACAGTCAATAAATAGCTTGAAGATAATCGCACATACCTCTTTGGTAGGCAGTGGTCTAACCCAGGCAGAGATTCTTTTAGAACATGGCTGTTCTCACCAGCCCTTGATATTTTTCTTGCGATCCAGGCAACATCCACATTGAAAAACCTACGCCACAGCTGTCAGGGCTTCTCTCCAGCAGATAATTGAATTCCAACTCTATTGCCATTGTGACAAGTGAGCTCAAGTTTAGTGATACCATCCCTGCCAACTGAACAAGAGTGAGAGCCATCAGCCACATAGTCATTAATCGCTTTGCTGAAAGAAAAGGTGCCTGCAGGGCTTACCAGCACCCTTCCTGGGTAGGTGTTCAGTCTCCAGGAGATACCTGACAATAACATGAGTACATCTCAAGGGATGATTGCGCTTGGATCAGTGTGCAGGAAGGCCCAGTAAAAGTGGAGCAAGTCAATAAGTTTAAAGGACTTTCAAGATCTCTTCCAAACCAGAGAAAAGCAGGGTTTAGCCTGGGTGGCCGCATGGTAGGCTTTTGCTAAATCCAAAAGATTAAGCCATTGGCATTTTCTCCTATGGATTGCTCTATCAAAGTCCTCTTATAGGTAAAAAGTTTATTTTTTTCCTTTCCATATGCACCTCCCATATTTTTGCAGGTATGTCAATTTTTCTTAGAATATAGCTTTTAAATTGAGCTTATCCACCAACACCACAGACTGCATACTAGCTAGGACCTATTTAATACCGTAATAACTGCTTTTTCATAGCCTTCTTGCTTCATATGTAAATCTGTTATTTCAAGGCTAGTTGATGAACAATTCAATTTGTAGTACAGCTAGAGAAGAATACTGCTTCACTTCTAGCATCCCAGAGAGACTCCCCATTCAATAAAGGGTGACCAGATCTCACGTTGAAGAACCGCATGAGAAGTATCTGTTCCCTTGCTTTGCCCGTTGCTCAAGAGTTTAAAGCTAACTGTGGAGATCACAGTTACAGAGGAATACATCTGTCTCCGACGTGCTGTGCCAGCTGAAGAACAGCTCAGACCCCACACAGCCTCCAGGCTCTCACCCGGTACACAGGAGGAGGTATATCTGGCCTCCGGGGAAGCACTCCAGGAGCCTACTGCTAAGTCGACGGCCAGAAAACACAGCACATTTGAGCAGGAAATTAAGCCTGACTCTCCCATTGCCTCAACAAATGGCTCAACCAGCCTGCTATAAAGTCAGTCTCTTGGAAGTCTCTCCATTCCCTCTTAAAACGTAACACAAGCACACACTTTCGGAATCTAATCCGGTGCCCCGACCCATAGGACGTCAGCATCGACAGCTGGGTGGGGAGGTCTGAGGCTTGACAGCACCTAAATGCGGCATGTAGAGACTTAAAACTGTGGCTAAATAGGTTGGCCCTTCCTAGATCTCATCCGAGTTCCCAAAGGCTGAGTTTATTCATCACCCTGTGTGCTTTGCTTGCAGCATTGGCTTCCCTGCTTGTCAACACGCCGATTTCTGAATTCTCAGTGCAAAGGAAGCCTTTCATGGTTTGGCATCCTCTTATATGTTTATGCTTCTCAAGATATATTCTCTAGCCAAGTCTTTAAGTTCTTACATTAGTCCCCAAGCCCAGACATCAATCTGTTGCTGATCAGGTCTTTTCACATCATGCTGCTTTTATCTGGAATGCTGTTTTTGATGCTTCCAGGGAAGCTCTGGCTGATGCTTTTAAGAATGTGGTTAATTATTTTTCTCCTTTTTCGTTTAAAATGACACTCAAGCACAGCTATTTCTTTTAACCTTCTGCTTTTACTGTAAGACTTGAGCAAGAAATTTGCCTTATTAATGCTATTATACAGGGGAGGTTCTGATTTGCATCTTTGTCCTTGGATAGTGTAGAGGCAGCACAGGGGTCCACACACAGAGATTAATTTTCTGCCCCCCCCCCCTTTATGATCTACAATAAAAAGTTTCTTTAAAGGGGAAGAAAAGAGAGGCACGTGCTTAATACTGAAGCAAAGCCTGCTTGTGCTTGATACCTTGGAGAAACAGTTCAAGAACACTTCATCCTCCTGCAACTGTTTCCCGCACTTCTGCCAAGGTTAGGGAAACCTTGGGTTTGCTGCCGTCTGAATACCGCTGGCTGGTATCACCCTGAGCAAGTTCAGCTGACTGCTTACACTTTTGTCTTTATTCTGTCTCCTGTTGTCTCCCCACTTTGGCAAATAGAAATCACCTTTGTCTTTGGGGGAGGCCACAGCCTGAAAGCACCCAATAAAGAGAATCCCCCAAGAGATGCTGGCTGGAGGGTCAAGGTCCTTACATTGAGCCCTCCAACCCCCTGCTGGGTCAGAAAACACAACAGCACAGTCTGATAAATGACTGAAAAATTAGGCCAACAATAAAGAAAGTAAGAAAGATAGATACACACACACCCATATGTAAAATCCCAGTTTTTCACACCAGTGAAGGCAGAAACAACGAGGCAGAAAGCAAAAGTATCAGGCAAGTGTCACAAACTTTACCTTTTTTCATTTGACTACAAATGAAAAGCACCACTGACCAAAGCAATTCTTGGATGCCAAATGTTTTTGCACACAGCTCCTTTGACATGCAAACCAGAGTGGATGGAGAACAGACGGACGAAGGGAACCCTGCTCTGAACAGCTGTGGGACACTGCTTTCTCCCACAGGACTATGGTCTGGGCTCAATTGTAAGAGCTACAGTCATTGAGACATGGGAAACAGAGAACACAGGGATGCAAAAGAGCTTGAGTGCTTCAGCAGATAAAGGAGAGCATCTCAATCTGTATACTTCCTTGGGGAAACTGAAGACACATTACCATGGCTACCTACCTTGGCAGAGAACCCTTTTCTTTTTTGCCAGATAGTTTGTGGTAGCAGAAGGGACCCCATTGAAGATTTTCTTCTTCTCTCTTCCATGAGGAGATGCTAACCAGCCCACCTCCTCTCACTGGGTCTGCACTCACCAGCCCTTCCAAAATCCACTATGGACCTGGGACTGCAGGGCCTCTGCTCCCTGGGAGCTGCTCTACACTGAAACCCCAGAGATGAGCTACCAAAAACCCCGCCACAGCCTTAGGGGGCTGTCAGGGAAAGGGACTGGGCCCTCCTGCAGTGAGGGAAAGCTTGGAGGTGGGAAACAGCAGGAGAAGGACCAGCGGGAATGGGAGAAGAGCACAGGTTTATTGAGGAGGAGGCATCCAGAGGGAATGGGGTGCACTTCATTGTGGTCAAGCGTATTTTGATACCTCTTTTTTTTCCTTTCTGAGCAGCTGCGGTTAGAAATACCCTAATTGGCAGTAATGCAATTAAAGACTAGTAACTGGCAACTACATGGGCAGCTGGCCAGGATGGTGAGGGGCACAGAGCGCAAGGTGGTACTCCTTGCCCTGCCCACCCCAGGGTGCACCCCGTGCCATGTGCTGGGTGGCTTTGCCTAAACACCCCCTTTTCAGGGACAAAACAGGGAGTGGCAGCCAACAGTTGCAGTAACCCCACAGCCCCGTGCTGGTACTGAAAACAACAGCACTGGGTTCCTCACAGCAGTGCCTAACTCCCCTGCAAACAGTGTTCACAGATCCCATGGCATCCCACAAACACAGCAGGATGGCACAAGGAAGGAGAGCTCCCCTGCCCACCTCCATCAGGTCTCACACTCTACCCTGTGAGCCAAGCAACTTCATTAAACACATACTTGTTTAGGCATTACTTTAACATTCCTAATTTCTAGGTCAATTATTGACTTGAATCATGTTAAAGTTTAACATAAATATGCTACCACATCCCCTATACATGTATTACAATAATTATATGGTTACAAAATTCTTCTAAAATACTAGGAAAACTAGCTGCTACTGGTAAATAAAGGCTCACAGACTGCTCTGAAGCCCATGCAAAGAAATACAAAGATTCCCATTACTTTTGTATCAGCTTCCCAAGGAATAATCAATTTAGATTATTAAACACATGTACAAAATTAAGTACATTACAGTTAAAATCTTTGCTTCCTAAAAAATGTTTTGTCTAATCTTATCAGATAGGAAAAAGCAGGGTAGAAGGCAAGAAGAGAAAGTGAAGGCATCGTATCATACGCAGCTTGTAAAGCTACAAACAACATGACAATAATCTTCTTTCCTTTAAAAAAAAAGAAAAAAGGAAAAAAAAGGACTGACAACTTTTTCACATTTTAGCAAACTTTTCAATTAGGATTTCTTCCTGGCTATTTAAATATGCTTAAAGTAATGATTTTCTGTAATTTGTCTTTTTCTTTTGGAAACATACCGTGCTATTGTCAGCTTTAAAAAAGAAGCAATTTTCTGACTTTTGAGATTGAGCAGGTCATGGAAAAATTACTACTGTGGGAACCTGTAATTAAATAGAAAATGCAGCTGCACTTATAAAAAAAAAAAAGCAACCTAAAATTAAGTTTATTCTATTAATACTTGATTCTAGAATTGTATTTGACTCTTCAGACACAGGTCTTCTCTGAAACTGTACCTTACCCACAGAACATCGCTAGCTGAAGGGCTAGTTGCAAAAGCAGACGTAATATAATATGTACAAATATATTGCCAATAATTTGCTGATCATCTGAATTAGGTTCAATATCATATGATAGTCATGTACACATGTAGACCCTTTCTTTCCTCTTTTTCTTGTACTAGCACTACACCTTTGGGTGTTGCGTTTTTTTTAAGGATCTCAATTGAAATAAATCTACATAAAGTCAGTAACGCTTATTGTAAGATTAACTAGGAAAAAAAGAAGTACAGAAAGGGACTTTCGAACAAAATTATGAGGTATATTTGAACTGAATAAAGATCTCTTCCCAGCATTTAACTTGTCATGAAATGGAGACAAGATTCTACACAATACCATGACACAAAACCATGCTTTCTGTTTATGTAGAGAAAATGTATCATAGTTCCCCACTGAATGCTTGCACAGTACCAGTACAGGCTTTGAATTAAATTCTAAATTAAAATATTTTGGGGGAAAAAAAAATTGTGACCCACAATAGTTTATAAAACAGCTGAAATAGAAAAGATTAACAAAAGCCTCACCAAGAAAATAAGATGCAGCTATGCTGACTAACAATTCATGTTTGATGTCTGATGGTAAAAAATACTTGCACAGAAATCTTAAAAGGAGTATATAGAATTATAAATAACAGAATTCACTTTATTAAATGATAGTAATAAAATTGCATTTTTAACATAATTGCATTCAGTATCACCACCTTTCATGATTTTCTAGGGTAATAATAAATGAGATTACACAACTCATCCTTATACCATGATATAATTTACTTAATAGAAATTAAGTAAAAATGTTCTTTTATATACTATACAATTATTTGCAAAACTATTTCGTTACAACTTCCAAAAATTCACTAAGTTTAAGGATTGAGGATTTTTTTCTTTTAATAAATAGGAAGGAAATTTTACATCTTCTTTTATCAATCTTTTTTACATACATCTTTCTGTGCTATTATAAAAAAATAGAACTAAACCCATAGAGTCTGTATAAATGTCAATACCCTATTTATTCTATATAAGTAGCTGGAATCCTTTCTTCTTGTGCAAACTCACCTGCACTATTTTTAGCACGCTTCTGTATTGTATCTAATACAGATATCCACAACTACTGTGAGAATGAAAGCAGAGTACCAGAAATGGGGGAAAAAAAAAACCTATTTGTGAAGAAACATTATACCCAACCCTTGAAAGATTTTTTTCCCCCTTTCAGAAACATCTTGTGAGCAACAGTGTTGTCACAGAGAAAGCCCACAGAACCTACATCACCGTATACGCTGCTCAATTAAGATGCCCAGAAGTGATCCTAAGAACCAGCAGTGTATTTTGATTTCATATCTACGGCTTCCTTTCTCTCAGCTGCCTATTTGGTCAGTCGCATGATTCTTTCCCCCCTGCTTCATGCCGCAGAGCTGGATTTCTATTTTCCAGCTGCATATATTCCACGGAGGAAGGGAAAACTGATCCATGAAGTTCCTATTTGCATAAAGCGCAGAAACATCTGTCACAAGATTCTTGTCGGTGGATTGAAGCATCAGGAGATACTGCCGTTGATCTGCCGTCTGCCCTTAATAACACAGAACTCTTTTGCTGTCAATAGGAGCTCTGAGTGAGGGTGTTTAAGGAGGCAAAGAAAAGAGAGAATTTGATCAGAGAAGACATATCTTTACTATTACTTGAAATGACTTATTGGTTACGTGATGCTGCCTCACACAAACACTCAGAAACCAGGATCAGCAAATGCCCTGTTCCAACTGATATCAGTTCTCTGCAAATACAGATCTTACAAAGGTATATGACAATTTAATCAGCATCCTGCAGTTGCCTAAAATGCACAGCAGCTTTTTGTGTAAAACTTTATGCAATGACTGATCCGTGGCAGCAGGGCTAACATTAGAAAGTGCTCAATCTGCAGCGCTGTTTTGAGTTTTGATTTCAGTTTAGGGAATCAAATACAAAAATCTCCAGGAAGATTTATCTGTGGCTCAGATCAGGAAAAATCTTCATTCTGGTTCTGTATGTATGTACAATGCATATTTAATATCAGGTGGAAAAGCCAATTCATTCATACAGAATACATGAATAGAAGAGAAACTCAGGGAAATATAATAGCAACTATTTATAAAACAGAATGACTATGTTGGGTCAAGCATTATTCCTGAGAACACTAGAAGTGTGGTTGGGAATACACCAGATTCGTATTTCTGCATTAGATTTTGCTCTTTTTAATTACAGAGTATATTCAAACTTCACTGGCTCTGTTGATATAATTGTACAAACAGATTTTGCACTGGCGCTTCTCACACCACTGAGAGTCAGAGCTCAGCCTAACCTACGGAATGCAGTGCAAACAAAGTGCGCTTCTCAGCTTGTGTGTTCTGTGGAGTTGAACAGTCAAACTGAGAGGAAAATAAAGTTTCTCCACATTTTCTGTCTAATCACGTCAGAAGTAGCACGAAGGTGATTGATACAGCACTATTCTCTCTATTTTCTGCCAACAGCTCCACGATAGCCAGCTTCCTAGGCTAGGTCAGCAGAGATTAATATCACATTAGTAACATCGCATTCATCATTGACCCTGTAAAACAAAAAGGCTTTAAATGTTTCTTAGTCGTAGCTGATCTCTGTAATGTGCATGCATGCTTTTGTTTGTAATCCCCCTCGCTCCTTCACACGTTCACAGATACCTTCACTCAACTGTAGATGTCTGGGTGCAGGAAATACCTGCTCACAACAGGGTCACAGTATATTGTGAAACAAACAATTGTAAAAACAATACCGAAAGAAGCCTGCAGCGGGGGTGATCTTTGCTCCCATATACATATTTGTTTAAAAAGTTTCCCTGGCAGTGGTTCACCAGCAGGCAGTAATCAGCTCGGATACTTCTTTGTAATTTTTCTGTTTCATAAATAATACAGGAGTTTACTAACAGGAAGTTTGTGGGAAGCAACAGTAAACAGTCTAGCAATCCATCTGTTATTGCGGAATGCAAGAAAGCTGAATCAGATTCTCTGCAAGTGGACTATTTTCGTTGTTTGTGCTAGCAAAGATGTGTGGGAAATGGGCACTTAGAGTCATTATTAACATGAACTCTTGCAGACCTCCTTTTCCCTCCCCTTGCAGAAAGTGACTGCTGGGTGCGATTTCAGCAAGAAGCTTCCGTGGCTACAGGGCAGCTTGTAAGGAACCTGAGCAAAAAAAGACGAGGCAGTTGTATCAGATGTGAAATATTCAGGTGACAGCTACAAAGAGACTTCTGCTTCCTCGAAACCCAGCTCAGAAAGCATGAGTCCTAAATTAAAACACACACAAACTCTTCTAGCACCTTCCTCAAGCGTCAAGATATTTATCAGGAAGAAGTTGAAGGGTTGGAGGGACCTGGAGTAGGAGGAAAGGAAACAAGGAAAAATAAGGTAACGATGGAGGTTGTACTGACAGGCTTTCAGTGCCAGCACAAGTAGAGAGTCAAGCAAGGGTGAAAAAAAAAGCTAGTATCTTTCCTGAAGACAGGCTGTTCCCCTGGCATTCGTCCACCCTCGATATATTGCTTATGAATAGAAGGCTAGAAAGAGAGCGGGGGCAGGCGTGTAAATTAGTCACTACTACTACAAAAGCAAGGTTTCTTTGCCAGCAGCAACGCGTTGTCTCACCTCAAAGGTTAATTTGTAGCACTGAAAATGTGCGTCCAAGATAATAAGTTGTGCCGCCAAATAAATGAGAGAAGGAACCCTAAGAATGGGATTATATCCCGGGCTAACTAGGGATCGTTTCATTTTAACAAGCTAACAAGTTCTGCTTATTCGCAGTATATACTACACAGCATTACACATCGTACTTGGGTTAGAAAAGACAATAAATACCTCTAAAAACAAAACCTACTAAAAAGACATAGGAGCTTATCAAGAAACAAAAATGCCAAATTATGGGCACGTTACCAGCTGATTGCTGCGCATTTAACGGGGGGGGCAGTAGGGCGAGACTGCCCTGCAGAAAGAGCAGTTTCCCATGGGATACTCTTTTAACGCCAGAGTTTAAACCTTCACAAAGTCTTTACAACGTGTTGTGGAGACAGTCGAAACCCCGCGTGTTGGCAGCCCGCGGTCGGTGCTGACACACGCCGGAGCACAGGGGCCGGGGTGCCGGGGGTTACCGGTCCCGGGACCGGAGCGCGGGAGCCGAGGAGCGCCAGCGGCCGCTCAGCGCCGGCAGCCGCCGGACAAGGCTGCCACCTTCCGGCCTCCCTCCTCAAACCAGCTCCGACCGACGGGGGACAAGGCCTGGCGCCAGGGAAAATGCGATTCCTTGGGAGCGTGGTTCAGAGGCGGGTTTCAGGTGTGGGAGCGGGTCTGGTCCCGCACTGCTCTGCTCCCACCCCACCCCATCCCGGCCTGTTGTAGCACCAGGAAATGGAGGAGCAGCCGTGCGCTGATCGCCCCTCTCACCTCCCCTTAGCCCGCAGCCTCAGCACCGCGGCGTCCCGGCCTGTAAAGCCCCGGCCCGCACTTTCCCCGCACGGGTCTCACTGACAGAGCAGCAGCGCTGATTTACAGCGGGGAACGAAGGGTGAGGGACAGCCCTGGCGCTTCTGCCTGAGCGGTTTGCTCCCCCGCTACACACGCACTGCGCGGGCCGCGGTTATCTGGGGGGCAGGAGGGAGCACAGGGCAGGAGCCGGAACTCCGGCGGTGACGGCTCCGGGAGTGCGGGAGCGCCCGCAACCGCCTCCGCACCCGGTCCCAGCAGCAGCGCCCGGTCCGCTGCGCTCCCGAAGGGGTTTGGTGCCCCCTGCCGGGCAGCAGCAGTAGAACTGCTCGGTCTCAGATTGACCTTGGTTTGGGTGAGAGTAATCGGGGTAGAAGTGACCTCTTCAAGGTTTCACTGCATGGGTAGCACTGCTGAGCACTCACACTGGAAAACAAATTTCTACGGAGCATTGCACCATTGCCACTACAGACAGATATTGATAATTTTATCATTATTTACTACTCCGTGTAGGGAAAGACATTACCCAATAACTGTGCATATAGTTAAAAATTCAGCATCATCTATGCCAACTACACCTAGGCAACAGGTAGAGTTGCCAAAAAAAAAAAAAAAAAAAAAAAAAAAAAGACAACCCAAAAAAGGACTAAGTTTTTTATGATTTTCACTCAAACTGGTGGAAAAGCCTGGAAATCCTTCTGAAACATCACTATCCAAACCTGTGACGTTAAATGACAGCACATGAGCCATCCTTTACACAGGTAAACCCACCAGAAGTGAATCACACAGTTCTGCCATTCTACTGTGGGTTTCCCACGTGGATACACAGTGGGCTTGGGGCACTGTTACAGGAAGTAGAAGTGAAGTTGTCCCAGTGTTGTTTAGCGAAACTGTGACATTACCTCCTATGACTGTCTCCAGCTGTAGCCCAGCACTGGACACATTGAGTGTTTCTAGCTTATTTTATTTCATTTTTGTTCTTACCCTGTGAGCGTTCACCTCTAAGTGACAAAGCACAACTGTATGATTTTATTGCTTGAAGGAACGAAAAGGACACCTTATATCTTAGTATCTAAATCTCATCCACTTCTGCCATGAGCTAGGACTACAGTAAAAAACATTGCATTGTAAGAACTGGTGCTGGTTTGTTACAATTTTTTGTCCTGCCTGTGTTTACTCGTTCGGTTAGTGTAGATCTTGAGGGCATTCCATTTATTTCTGCATCAGGATGGGGCTGACATCAATGTTCACCAGAGTGCCATCACGGCCCAGGTGCTAAGAGTGAGGTAGCTGTGGTTGTCTGGAGCTCCAGCTAGGCACATACCGACTCCCTGCAGCAGCAGCTCACTTGAACATGGCATGCACTGATGCACATAAGTGTATCATCTCTGTAATCAAATTGAGCCACAGCAAGCTTAGAAATACAGTGTTTTCCATTGCAAAATACTGCCATGCTGAAGGGTCTTCATGGTATTTCTGGGTATTCACTGATATGCATGCTTCTGCAGTGCTGGCTTTCCTACTCCAGGAATCCAGGAAGCACAGGAATCACAAATACAGACTAATTGCAAGCTGGAAAAGTGGCCCCAACACTGACCAGTCTGGACACAAAGCCTTTATGTCTAGGAAGAGCATGACAAATAAACTTACTATTTATGCACTGAACAAAATCCCTTCCGCAGGGAACCTGAGTCACTTTAATGGTTTGTGAGTTCATCATGTAGCACATCAGCAGATGAGTGCTCAGACTGCACTCAGATTCACTGACGGGACCTAGTCAATCCCTGAAAATCAGAGACCAAACACCCCAACACACGCTCTAAGCTGTGATCCCCAGGGATGTGAAGTACTCCGATGTCTCCTCTGTACAGCTTGTCATCACTGGAGGGATCTGAGCTATCATGGCCTCCCCATTGATTGAAGCTTGGAGGCAGGCTCTCTTTCACTCACTCCCAACCAGCCTTGGCTCCAGTCTGCCAACAGAATATCCTAGCCTTGGGTGCAACCTGTGCCATTACATCTATGGATTTCCTGGCAGAGAGCTACTAGAAGTAGATCCAGTGGATCCAACAGACCAAAACACATCTGGCAAATCTCGCCTCTTTCCCAAGGCTCTAAGGAAGGAAGTGACATCTCCACAAACTTGCCCAACCTTCACCTCAGAAATGCTAAGGCCTTGGTTCATACTGGCTGCAACGAGGTGTAACACCACAAAGGCTCGCACTGTAGTAGTCGGTAGGGAATTCAGATTGTGATCACTTTTGGGAGCCTGCCTTAACAACCTTGTTGGGTCTTTCCCTAGACCTCACCTCCAGGTAGCAAAAATAAGACTACTTCATGTCATCCTGTTACATGCCAGTTCTCTCAGACACACTGGCTCAAGCTGCTATTCCCTGTATATTCTGCTCACATGGGTTTATGTTCCTGTGGCGAGTTCTCAGGATGCCTCCCATCTGCCTCTCACACCTTCCATAGCAGTTGGTGCTCCACTCAGCTAAAATCCCTGCAGCACCTGAAAGCGGGGACTTTCCACAGGGCCCAGAAACTGAAGTCAGAGCTTTGGTGGAGCCTGTGAGAGCTGGGTACCTCTCCTTAGGTATTCAGAAGACACAAATGGAGCAGATTTGATTCCCTGATGCAAGGTCAGTCTGCAGAATCGAATAGTCAAACTCCTTCTTGCCAGACTTCCTCCACCTAATGGAGCTACACTACAGGAGACATTTTTTCCTACAGGGATGAAGTCTTCTTCAAAAGTCCAGTTGCCCTGGCTGGACAAATCAATCTGTATTTTATGCCACTCTCGTTCCTGCTATTCTTCTTGTGTTTGGAGGTGAATTCATGCTGAAAACCACGAATACCATCAAGTTAGCTCATCAATTAAAAGTCATATTGACATGGACCTTAGAAATTGATCCCATACTGGAACCTTTTCCCAGATTTATTGAATCATGATGTTAACTTATTCCCCCTTTACCAGGGGAAATCCTGTCTTCATAGTTACCTTTTCTTTTCATTCCAGTTTTATGCCCAGCTCTGCTACCCGATTCTTACTGTTTTCTCTTCTCCCTTTCACGGTGATCAAAACCACTTTATCTGTGGAAAAGTATGTCATACAGCTTTGAAGCTAGTGTGACTAATTTAAAACACACATAGGCACGTGGGCAGGAGCACATGCATGCATACATATGTGCCCACACATGCATGCGTGTGTGCGTACACATGAACACACAAGCACACAGGTGTGACTAAAATTCAGCCTAAGTAGAGAACTCTGTGAGCAGGAAAACACAAGTGTTGTGCAGTGCTAGAAATCATAACACTGCAGCAGGTAGCAAAGCAAAGCCTTACCATAAACACCCGGAAAAACAGATGTTGAGAGGGTGTGAGCTGGAGGTTGGGAATAACAGAGCTCTTCTTCATCTTGCATAGTATAATTCTAGCCAAAACTGGCCATAGAAAGTCACAACATGGGGAGAAGCAGAAAAATGTAGCACAGTTTAGCAGACAGACTGCAGGCTAGCTGAGAACTTTTCCCAGGAAGGGAGCTTCTCCCTTTGTGATTGAAATTTGAGTTAATGGTAAGTAAATGACAAAGGAAGAATCTCTCCCTGGTGGTGTCCATGGAACAAATGCAGTAGCTCTTGTTGGCATAATGCATGCTGCTTTGCTGAGAGAGAAACTGAGGCATCATGTGCTGCCTTCAAATGAGGACTCGGGTGGGCTCTGAGCCCCAACATTTCTGACAGCCTGAAACTCTCAGAGATGTCAATAGAAACTGCAGGTGCTCAGCATATTTATTACAGGTGCACAGAACCCCACGGCACCAGGTCAGAAGACAACTGTTGCTTGACATTGAATCCTCTTGCACCAAGCAGAGAATGAGCAAAACAAAGGAATCACAAATGCCTTTGTGTCTAAAAAGGAATATTTGGAGAATAATGTCAGTGGCTTGCAGGGTTAGGAGTGGAAAAGTCTCTGTGAACTGTTTCAGGACCTTGGTCTCCTGAATGACATTCCCACTTCAAGGTGCCCTCTGGGGTGAAGCTGCGCTCTGGAGCCTTACAAACTCCAAGAGCCTCCCCAAAGGTGCCTACATTGTGAGACCTTGTCATTTGTGTAACACAGCCTGAATGATCCCCGCAGTACTTGTTCAAGCACAGTTCTTATGCTCTCCACCTCTTTTGTTGCCTGAGAGAAAGCCAGGCAGTTCACATTCTCTGTCTGGTAATCTGTCCTTTTAGGTGAACCATAAATTCAAAGAACTGGAATGCTTAAAACAAACAGAAAGTGTAACAAAGTTAGCTAAAATAGGTTAATTTCAACATAAGTATCTGAAGATTTAGTCCACAGTAGCAAGGAACAGAGACCAGCAAAATAGATCTTCCCAGGCACTGGCTGTTCTTCATTCCTAAAGGTGTCAGGAACTGTTTGACACTCCTATGTCCCTTGTAAAATTAAGATAAGTACTATCCCACCCACTGACCCTCCACTCTTGAGAGCTTCCTGCTATCATACACCAAGGAGCGTTAGACCAAAGCACTGAAGTTGTCTGTGGCAGACAGGTTTTGGGAATAGACTTACCATGGCCTAGAGAACAGCTCTTCCTTGCTTCACATTTGCCTGCTCACCTTGGTGCCACAGGCTTGCTGAGGTCAGCTCTTCCCCACCAGCTTTGCCCAAATCTCTTTGCTAGAGATTTAAAGTCACTGGAAATTTTTAAGACATCCAAGACAAACAGGCACAGAAAAAGGAACTGGGAAGGACAAACTGATGGCATACTTGTGACAGAAGCTACATTTTCTTCATAAAGAGACATACATTCCTTCCAGTTTGGTTACTCACAGAAAGTGCTGCTCGGAATGTACCCAGAATATGTACCTACACATTCTTCTCTCTCAAGTAATGACAAAGAGAACTAGCACTAGTGATGCTGAGCACTCAAGTGTATTTCTCCTCATAGAGGTATAGCTCTAAAATAGGAAAAATAATGTTGAAAATCCAAGGCATCTATATCAGTGACATGTATGCATAGACCATAGAGCATAGAGCTCAGTGCTCAAAAAAAGACACCAGGTTTTATTAGTTACAAACAAACAGGCACATTCCTAAAGAACAAGAATAGGTCATGAATGTAGTATCTCTATGAGCGTCTTTATAATGAAGTTAACACAGGACAAGTTAAGGACCTACAATGTGCATACCCACAATGTTCACATCTATCTACAACCCACAAGAAATACAGGCACCAAAAACTGTGTTCTGAAATAGACATAATTTCCTGGGAAATGGAAGCACAGTAGCAATCATTTTAAACGTTAATCAAAGCAGTGTTTATAATTAATTTGGGGTTAAACAAAAATACAACATTCCCAATATAATGGTTACATACAGAGCCTCAGAGTTCAAAAAGAAATGGTTCTACCAGATCTTCCCGGCTCTGAGTTCTACCAAAGGCCACCATGAGGTCAGTCTTTGTGATGTTCTCCCTGGAGATTTTTGTTTGTCCTAGCTCTCTGGCTATGTTTTTCTGTCTTTGTTCAGTTTTTCTTCACAGCCCCTCTCATTATGTGCAATAATGTATCTTCTGTCTCAGTCTGGGGCTATTGTGCAATGCTCCCTGGGCCACATCTCAGAACTAGAGTGCTCAGCTTTCTTCTTATGCCCCCAACTCCCTCCTTGCTTTTAAAATATCTTCCCCCCTGTCTGGAGTTGCAGAAGAGTTCACCAGTAGTTTTGTTCCTCTTTGAAGTATTTCTGGTTCCCATCAACTTCATGTCTTCTCTACCTGCATGACAGCAGCAGTACCTGCACTTCTGGGCACTGCCCCTCTGCAGCTCCTTTTTGCATGTACTCAGTTCTTACCTCTGCTACACCCAACCAACAGGATGTTCTGTGAAGTCCCATGTACCAGCTGCTGGAGGTGGGGTGCTCCTGGGGGTAACACCGTGAAACGCAGTAAAACTACACTTGTCAGTAAAAGAAACTGTGCTGGTCACAAAAGAATAGCAAACATGCCATTGCACATGAGAAATGAGTTATCAGACTTCCCTGCTCTCTTCTGCCCTCGAACATGAGCGGCTCCACCAAGACTCTTACAAGGTGCAACTTGCAAACCACTGCTGGCTTCCACCTCGTCTAACTTCAGGTACCCACAGCACAGACGAGTCTCTCCAAATCAGCCATCACCACTTGTTTCTTACCTGCCGGAGGGGTAACTCCAGCTCAGCTCAGCCTTGCACACGCGCACGAAGCTCAGAACTCAAGAAACGCATAGATCTCTCCCAGCACCCGTGGCAGGAGGGCAGGTATCTGCCGCGAAGCCATCACCTATCTCAGCCAGCTGCCTGCAGGCGGGGAGTCAGGTCCTGCCTCTGTTCCTGACTCGGTGACGCTGGACACATCCCGGTTGAGGCAGGGAAGAGGCGTGGGACACAGCTCACAGCCCGGGCGCAGCTCTGCGTGTGTGTGCGTGTGCGCCCAGCGCCTCGCCGGTGCTGCCGTGCGGATCCCACACCGCAGGGCACCGGTAGGGCGGGCACTCTGCTGTTGCTCGCCGCTGCCGCCAGAGGGCAGGCGAGGCAAGCACCTGCGGCGGCAGCCTGGCAGAACAGGGAGCTGCCCTGTGAAGGGAGGGGGTTCCCTCTTAATGTGGGATTAACGTATGAATCCCGCTGGGAAACACGCTGCTAGGAACGTGCAAGTGATCAGTGGAGGGGGGCTTCCTCCTCACAATGAGCGCTTAGGAGGTGCGGAAATAAAGCAAACAGGTAAAAGTGAGCGGACAAGCAGGCGTGCTACAGTTAGAAATGAGAGGAAAGATGCACATTATGAGGCACCAAAGTTCCACTAAAGCATCTACAGTCTGCCGCCTGCACAATCCAGTAGCCAGGCTAGGCATGTATTCTGCAGAACAGAAAGGCAGCTTCCAACACAAGCGAGGCTGAAAAGCCCACACCTCAACCATGTGTTTCAAGATTCCAACCAAAATGTAGATTTAAGAAGATTTTTCTCTCTTTATGCTCATTCCCCGCGATCCTGGAAAATTCCTGAATTTTCAAGGGACCAGTTGGAAAATGTCTCCTAAGGGGACTGGAAGTTTTAAACAAGTCAGCTTCACTGCTTGCAATCCAAAACCCTCCTTTCCAGTATATACTACATGGAATCTAAGCATTTATTTTCTTATTGCCTCAACATGAAAAAATGCACAAAACAATTGTTCCTGATTTCAACATTAAAGCTTTATTCATTCCAGAACTTGGCAATAATGCACAAACCTCAAGTCAATAGCCGTAAGCCAACTGCACATTTTTCTCACAGTACATTTAATTTAAGTACTCAAAGGTATTAATTTTAAAAGGCTTTAAAAAAAAAAATATTCTGGTGTTTCTTTCACAGTGTAGATGGGAAGAGTTCTCCACATGGTCCAATGGGAATATCTGTAAGAAAGCATTAGAAACTGTATTTCCAAGCACTTTCCCAGTTCAGTTACCAAGTTAATTTGTTTCATTGATGCTCGACCAGCTGCAAAGCCTGAGCAGTGCGTAACTGCATTTCCAGAGTGAGAAGTGTCATCTGTACAGTTTTAAACGTGGTGTGTGTGTAGAAATAATAAAGCTCAGTGATAATCTGAGGCAAGTTAGACAGGGGAAACTAGCCAAGGGGGAATTCAGCAGCTCATCAAGCCTCCCAACCACCTCACTAAGGAACTGTTCCCAAGGCTAAGCCATGCTTCTGGAAACAGAGGAAACAAGTATACATGGCATACCACTATACATGGCATACACCGGTACCCGCACCAACTCCCTTCAGTCCCAGTATCAGGCACACCATCAGACAACGGTTACACCATTTTTTATGCACAGTAGGTTCTCTTTCCCCATGCAGCTCCTCAGCAGAAGGGATGGAAGCTGTCCCTGCTCCCTCTTTAGAGCCTTCAAGAAGCAGGCTCAGCATGGGGCAAGCTACAGGGGCAAGCTTTCTCAACAGGAAACTGCTCCAGTCAGGAGGTTTAACAACAGTCACAAACATCCACTAATTTCCAATAATATTAGCAAACAGTTGCTTTATCTTCCAGTTTCAGGGGAGGTAGGAGATGTTTATTTTGATAAGGTCAAAATTTACAGGGGGAAAAGGTAGGCTTAAATCCCCCAAATGTGGCAAGTTTAGCTCTGTCCCTTTTAATCATGTGGACTGTAGGATCTTGGCTGACACGAAATTAAGGTAAACTGAAACCAGATGGTGTAGTTGCAGAAGTTTTCTATACTGATCTTTTAAATCAGCACAGACATACTTGAAGAGAGGTATAACAGTGCATGTAAGGAAGGCACTATCATACTGCTACCTTTAAGTGCAAAGTTTCAAAGCACTGAGTGCTTTGATGGCTGCATGATAACAGTAACTGGCAAACACAATGTACAGAGAAAATAAATTCCTTTCTCCGTTCAATTATCCTTGGACTTTTTCACTTCTCACCAGCAGGAGTCTCACAGACATTAGGGCACAGTAAGAACTGGTAAAAGCCGTACAAATATATGGTAGGTTGTTTTTCTAACCAGAGTTAATGACAAGTCTCCCATTGCAAGACATCATAAAGTTATTTCAGAGATATTCCTCTATCAATAGCAAGTTGTCCCTATTTAATGGAAGCTTGGAAAGTACACTGTCAACTTGAATTTGTACCCACATAAAAAAAAAACAGTTTATAAACCCATAAAACTAGTAGGAATGTTTACACAATTTAAAAACATTCCAGCAAGGGCTGTAGCTATTAAACAAATCAGCATGTCCCAGAATGTTTAAAGCCCAAACACTGGAGCACCAAGTTCCCAGGAGGATAATTTTCCTTCAAACACTTCTTTTTTTTTCCTAAAAAAGATGCTCTTTATCATCAAAAAAGTTCCAGTAAAATAAAAGGTGGGGACAAGGCAGTCTCACGAATGAGTACTGACTGTGGCACACAGGTTTGGGTTACAGGTTTGCAGGGCTAGATCCTAAGCAGGAGTGGTATTGGTTGTCAGGTCAACTGAGGACTGTGATTACGATTTAGATTTGCAGTAGCCCTTTTATGGGCACTTTAGACCTTCAGGTTATGGATCTGGTGAAGAATCATGGCTCCAGTGAAGTCAAAAGCAAACTTCTTCAGTGCACACAAAGCAACCCTACTTCTTTTGTCTCAAAGACTGCCAGTACTCATATACAGAGGCTACTAAATTGCTTGCATAGTACAGCCAAAAAATGCTCTAAATAGGTGATGAATTTTTCTCCTTTTTTGGCAAAGTCTCTTTTGTGGAGTGTAGCAACTCAAAACTGGCCTGTGCCAGGTCTCAGACAGTGCAACCCCTTTCCGAATGGTACCATTAAGTATCTTTAGCTGCAGGCCACCAAATCCCTCAACACAGAGCTGAAGATGAGGTGTCTCTCACACCATGTCCCTTTCTTCCTAATGAAGATAGTAGGAAGGCTTTCTTTGTAATGGTGAGTCCACTGGAGCCTGAAAGTCAACCCAGATCCTTTTTTCAGCCCTACTGCAGAATTAGCTGTTTAACAGGAAAAATGTGGTCCCAGTTCCATTGGTGATGAGATAGTACAAAAAGAACACACCTCAGCTTCCCTTCATGTTGTTATTAGATTTATGTATTAGGGCCTTTAAACATTTGATTATCTGCATTGCCACCTTCAGTCAGCAGCTAAGACTCAACATGTGTGTGCAGGTCAAGAAAGAGAACAAGAAATTATCTTCTTTAGAGGGGCTTTCACCTATCATAATGACAATCAGCACAGCAGAAATGTTCTTTATCATCCTTCCCATCACAGTGCAATGCAGGACTAGAAAGAATCACTTTGCATTCATTTCTGTTACCCGTTCACATTAATGCAGTTACCAGAGGTAATGATATATTTTCTGGCTCTTCACAACTGTGTTCTTTCAGGGGACAGGGCTCCATCCAGTTGAATTCAATAAATACATGTGTAGTATGAACGACTCAGGTTTTGGTGTGGAAAATTCTTTCCATTTGTCTCCTGAGAAAAAGGAGGATGAAAACACAAGACAATTTGTTTAGTGTATAAGGATATTCTTCACTGAGTTCCCTTCACTCCCCCTTTCTCTAAATCCAGGGGTCAACATGGTTATCTGGAAGAGAACATCATATAGGAGCTCCTTTTCTTCCTGTCCCTGTACACCCCATTAAACTGCCCCTCCTTCTCCACCTCACCACATATAAGAACATTGGCACAAATGTGAAGGTGTCCTGTAGTAATTGACAATTACAAGTGCCAATGTACATTAAATAATAGATGCCGTACATTGGTCTGATTAACGCACACTTGACATAACCATTTATTTTCCTAAAGGCCTGTGTGGGGCTCATGCAGTGGCACAGTATTTCTTTCTGATCCCTTCTGGGTACTTCAGAGGAGCTCCACAGAAACCAGCGTTTAGACATTTGGAGAGTGTACTTGGGATGGACGTGCAGGCCACAGGAGTGCAACCAGTTCTAAAGCCATGGCAAAGATTGCAAACACCATGAATTCACCACACAAATGAAAACATCCTCCTCCCCACGGGAATTCCAGAGCATACCTCCAAGCTGGAAGTCTGCATGGGGGACCCATCCTGGTTGTATGTGACTTTTCCCAAGAAGTAAATTCCTTCCTCTTCAGAAGTATCTTTCACATCCTTAAAGAAAAGTGTGGAAGGATGCCATTTCCACCATTCCAGAGAGAAAAAACATGACAACAGACCCAACAGCTGTTGTAGCCCCAGTCACAAGTCACAAGGAACCAGCAATCTAACTAGAGTAGCAAAAAAGGAGCCTTTCAAAGTGACTTAGTACAAAGGATAAAAAAAAAGGAGTTTGCAGAGATAGCTAAGTCCTTTGGAGCACTTACGACCTCCTCTGTCTGCAACTCTGCTTTGGAAATGTGAGCCAGCATCACAGCATGTGGGCAGACAACTCTGGGCGGCTTTCTCATGACATATCCCTGCAATCCATCCATGGCTCAGCAGTTTCCTTGGTCATTATCCCACTGAAACAAGGCACAACAGGGAACATTGAACCATGCTCCAGATAACAAGACCCAGACGGTACGCAAACTGCTCTTGTGGCAGAGAAATCCCAGGATCCAAGGCCACCAACAGAACGGGGAAAAGACAGACTGATTGTCTGGCAAGCAGAACTTGTCTGAGTTTTAATATGCAGAATACAAATCAGATTAAATATGTTCCTGTGCTGTTTACGACAGTCATAGAGCAGTGCTAGAAGTGCTGCTCAGTGTCCATGTAAGAACCCCCATCATGGATACATTTGACATCAGACTAGCAGCATGGGGACTTTTAATATGGAATTTTGCTCCTTAGTGGAGACACAGCCAAATAGAGCGAGTTCTCAGCTCTTTAACACTCCATACAGATTGTCTCAGATCTCCCTCTGTCCGGTGAGCATAACAACCTTTACCTTTCTGACTTGGGATCTCCAGGCGGAAGTACAGCCACACACAGCCCACAGCCTTGCAGGCATGAATGGAGTAGCTGTTACAATTCCACACCTGAGCTCAGCTTGAGTATTCACTCAACCTGTTCCATCTGCCTTTGCAGGGAAGATGCATGCATTTGTCATAACTCATGTATCAAGCCTATAAACCTTGTGCAATGCGAATGAAATCAAATGGGACCGTGCAAGAGCTAATATTAGCTTGCTCTCAACTATCCAATACTTTAACAATAATCTATTTAAAAGGCAGTGTTTTCATTTAAACATGCAACATAAATAGAATGTCAGCTAATGTTACTAAATGACAAAAATGTGATTTCCGTAACTTCAAAAATCTCAAGCACTTTAAAGCCATAAAACGCATGCCTAAAGTCCTCAGTTCTCACAAACCCCACACATTTTTAAAAGCTATAAAAAGCACATATTTCATCACAACAGCAATGGTATTTGCACACAATTCTATCAAAACTCAACACTACATACTTTCTTTGCTGTGAAACACAAGTAAACTCTTTCTCAAGAAGTAGCAATTATTAGCACTTTCTGAAAAATCACTGCTCAGAAGATACTGTACCTCTAAAATCAACTTGTGAAACCCACTGGTCAGAACTGACGTTGTAAGTCAGTGGTAACAGTGTGATGTCTGAAACATATGTTTAAATTTCATGAAGTTAGAAGTCCTGCATTTGATCTCCCATGTTTGTTTTCTCTAAGTGACATAACGGGTACCACACTGGCACTTTAGCAGCTATAACTGTTTGGTTTGGCATTATTAACCTACCCCTACTTCGGTCCAATTCAAAGCTGTCCTGGAATTTGTTTCAGCTTTCCTTTTTGACCCACAAAAGAGCAAGATATTTCCTCTACACACCTAGCTGCCAAGATCCAAATCGGTAGTTTCTGTGTTTCCCTGGTAACAGCTGGTGATGTCATAAATTTACTAAGTGGTAGAGGGAGACGTTATGCTCTGTGCAGCCGTGCAAGCCTGCAAGAGAACAGCTAGCTGGCTCTCTGCCTGGCTGCCAACACCATTCACCTTCTCTGCTTGCCCAGATCTGGATCTGGATCAGTTCTGAGAGTTCCTCAGAAAGCTGAAATCCTTCTTGGCAATGGAAGCTGGAGGTGTACAAGTTATTTCTACTGTCTCAATCTTGAATGGTTTGTGAGCTCAGTATGCTGAGAATTGTTTCCTAAGCAAGGTTTGTATCTGAAGCGGCACTCTGAGATTTTTGTTTGTCACCGATATAGCTGTCAACCTGCCCAGAATTGGCAGCAAGCTCTGCTTCCACACACATCACTGCTGTTGGCAGAGACTCGTGAGCTCCTCTGAAGGTCCATGTCCATACCCATAGCAGAGGTTGGCCGCTGGCTCCTGATCAGCCTGGGTTACTTTGGCCTGTGCTACATGTCGTGGTTTAAACCCAGCCAGCCAGCTCATTCACTCACCACCCACCTTTTCCTCCCTCTTTCTTTTCTTCTCCCCCCCCCCCAACCCTTTCCCCGCTCCTGGGGGGATGGGGAGGAGTATCAAAAGAATGCTACTCCCACAGGTTGAGACAAGAACAGTCCAGCAACCAATGTACAACACAAATCACCACCGCTACCACCAACGACAACAATGATAAGAGAAAACAACAAGGGAAGAGAATACAATACCACCCGCCGAAAAATGAGTGCAACCCCAAAGACCCCGTGTCCTTCCGGGTAACTCCCAGTTACATCCTGGGCATGACGTGCTGTGGTATGGAATACCTCTTTGGTCAGTTTGGGTCAGGTGTCCTGTCTCTGCTTCCTCCCGGCTTCCCCTCCTCCCTGGCAGGGCATGAGGCTCAGAAAGTCCTTGGCCAGACTAAACATTACTTAGCAACAACTAAAAACATTGGTGTTATCAGCGCTGTTCCCAGGCTGAAAGTCAAAAACACAGCACTGCACCAGCTACTAAGAAGGGGAAAAAAATGATTGCTACTGCTGAACTCAGGACACTATGTTATATGGGAATACATTGGGAAATGGGTGAACAAAGAAGGCAGGTGTAATGCCACAATTTCTTACCTGTAGAATGATATCCAGAAAACATGCATATTCCCAGAAGAATCCAGACACACAAATGTACTACACCACTGGAAGTTTCATTGTTTCACATCAGTGAACGGCAAACATTATAGTATATGCATGAAAGAATAAAAGCTTTCCCATCATTAAATACTAGAAGATAAAAGGAACAATCATGGAATTAGATTCATAAAAACATCTATTGTTTGTGTGCTGCAGTCACTCATGTCCTAGCATATCAGGCAATGGAACTGGTGTTCCAGTCCAGAGACAGTGTCTCACAACTACACTGAAAAGAAATAGGTCTGTGTATTATTATTCCAGTTTAAGCAAAAAGCTATTATTCTAATTCAGGACATTTCCCTTTGAGGAAGAGGGCAAGGGAAGAGAAAGATTTAGGTATGTTACAGAACTATCGGCATGATTTGAATCAGATTTAGCTAATGATTTCAAAGCAAGATCCTTCTTGAGACAGCCAGATCACAAGAGTTGCAGGAAAAAGAAAAAGATATAGATGAGCAGCAAGATAATGAGAGTTTTCCCTCTCCATTTCATTGTTCAGATCCAGTTTTGACAACTGACAGCAGAATAATTTCTTGCAAGCTCTTGTCATAGGAAACATCTCAGGAAAGATCAAAGAACAGCACCTGGGAATTACTGTTCTTGTCTACATTGCCTATTCCTTTAAGTTGGTTTAAGGATTTTTGGAAATGTTCTCCATCTGACGGCTGGTGCCTCTTCTTTACCTCTTCCTTCTTCCCCTCAACTGACCAAATAATAAGTTCGCTTGGAATTCCATCAGCACCAAATATTAATAAAATAAAATTACTTTGAGAAACAGGACCCCAGTAATTTCCCTTTCTTTTTAATATGGCTTTAGCCTAGAGCTAAGGTCTTGCATGAACCAAAAGAAAAACAAAACAAAAAACCCCACAAAGTCCCTAGACAAATAAGAGGAATTCAGAGCACAGCGATAAACTCTACAGCACTCCCTACAAAAGATGCCTAGGAAGAATATTACTGCTAGAAAAGCAATCATCTTCACTACTGGTGCACGGTGAGGAAAAGAAAGCCCTAGGCTGAAATTGGTATTAAGCTTATTTTATTAATTTCTTTTATTAAATCATAAAACGTTCAAAATCATTAAGAGGCCAAACTGGGCGGCTGAGACCAATTATTCAGGAAAACATACTATGGGAGAGGAGGCCTCTTCTGAATATTAGAAAGAAACACAGGGAACTCCCCAGCTTTGGTCTCCTGGGGATATGGAAGTACTTCTGGTATTTTAGCATTTTCAGCAGCAATGGCTAATGGCCGTCTCTAAACAGAAAGCAATTAAGGTTTTAAAGGCCCGCCAAAACATTTTGTTAGCCTCTATAATAAACATCAGAGTACCTGGACCTCAGGCCCAAGAGTCAAATAAATATATAATGATTTCATTTACTACAAGAAAGAGTGAATTGTATCTGCTAATAGAGCATTAAGAGCAATAAAGCATGAAGTGCATCCCATGTTATGCTTAGAACTAAATAATGGCATATTTTAACATCAAGTGTCCTTGCAAGAGGTTAATGAAGTCAGGTTGTGTTTATCGAAATAGTTGCCAAGTTAATCTTTAACAGTCTGATATTGATGGCATTGAATGCAAGAATAAGGAGTCACATAACATCAAATAACTGACAAAAGCATATTAGTTGTAGCATAAGATGTGTAAGCAATGCATAAAATCTACAAGCACATATGTGTATTTTATGATTTAAAGATGATACTGGTGTACCTAGCAGTTTACAGGGAAGACAAGCTATTTTTGTAAGATCTCTGTAATCAGTTTATCCTTCTTGCATCCACCAAGCACCGGAGATTTTAGTTATAAGACAGCTGAGAGTATTACCCTTCAGGAGATCACACAGAATACTTGCATGATTTTATTATAAGCTTAAACCCTGTGATTTTTCTTGTGCAAAAGACAAGATTTCCACTAATAATGGCAACTGATATCGTGGCTTTTTAGAAGGACAAACCTATCTAAAACCCCCCAGATATTAAACTGTGCTGTCTTTACCTTTACATAACAGGTAACAGCTTGATGGATAGGGCTGAAAAAGGGGTCCATCTTCCTTCTCAGCTACAACATTTGCAGAATGTACAGAATACAGACATGTTCTCCAATGGCCACAGAGCTGTCAGTAGCATTTTTACTTTGGTGGCCACTTATTTTTTACTGTTCTGAATTAGGAATTTTTAAGCTTCACTGGTGCTCAACACAAAGGAGAACATTATTGTGTCCCAACGAATGGTGAGAAGTGGATCGAAGCCCACTGAAAAATACCATCTTGGAGAAGTTCTGAATTGATCTCTTCAGATTTCTGAAGTGAGAGATGCTTCAGATATTCTCTAAACTGAGGGATAAGTGCCAGATGTACTTAAAGTTCAAGTTTCCTCATTTGTGTGTTTTTCTTCAGCAAACAGTGTCCCTGTCATTGTAATCCAAAACTTAACTCTTTGCTCTGGTAGCATAAATTGGTTCTTTTTATACCTTGTGCCTGTGACAACATATTCTGCTCTCCAGAAGCAGCTATTCCATACAAAGAAGTCCCATTAGCACAGTCAAATGCTGGTATATGAATGGAAATCATTTCCTGAAGAGGCAGAGGTTGAAGTTTCACCATTCTGATAGGAAGCATCATATCATCCCAAGATGTTTACTCAAAAGAGACTCTGTGGTCACTCTTTTATGGGCCTGTCTCCATTTTCCCTTTCTCCCATCTTTCATCTCTGTCACACATCATGGTTCTTGACACTGAGACTATTCTGTCAGACATACAATTACCCCCTTGTCTGTGGACAAGCATGTGCATTGACCAGCTTAAAGAGCTTCAAAGCCCTTACCTTGCAAGGAACTCCAGATCCTGCTGCTATGTAGATCAATAGCCAAGCACACGCAGGCAGGCAGACTGAGGCTCTCCATCCTTCAGTGGTGTATAAAGAAAGGACCTTTGCTGTAAATCTCATTCATACTCTCATTTGAAATGGCTTTAGCCAGGGGCAACTCTAGAGTACACTGTAATGTTTTGACCTCAAAAAAAGACTTCCTACTACAATGCCAACCCACTCATGAGCTTACACAGCAACTGAGCAAGCTCTAGATCATGATGTAGCTACAAAAAAAAAAGGCTGACTAAAGATTGCATAATTCCTAGAACAAAGATTTCTTCTTTATTGTGCTCCCAGCAGTGGTATCCACACCCAGCAGAATAGCCTTCAGAGCATTTGACAGATGGATCTCCAAGTCAGCATACTTCTCATTTCTGTCCAATATTGTATAAACTCTGCTGAGATCAACACTGTAAATCCCCCCGAAGGAAACTGAGCCCATAACATTAAAAACCCCATCTGATTTGTTATATACCTTTCAGTGAAAATCACACAATTGCAGGTACCTGTGCTCCAAAGCAGTAGATACACACTGAAGATGTGCAGGAAGTCTAGGGCCTTTGGATCCAGCAATCAGATTCAGTTGCTCACAGTGCCATGTTACAGAAGCTAACCTTGAAGACCATCTGATGCTTATAATGAAGACAGTAATGAGGGAAATCTTTAAACAACCAAAAATCAAAGTACAGTTAAACCTCCCTAATTCCCCTCTGTGTCTGGGAAACTTAAATTTGCTAACTATCAAATAAATGAGTTGCAATGGGAGCTTGTACTTTGCCATGCACTAATAAATGATTTTTATAAGGTCATATTAAGCCTTCCTGAACCATCAAGCATTCGCAACCACAAGAACATTAATAACACATGACTGTGTTTATATGTGTATGTAAATCTATATGCATGGGTGTATTGATATACACAGTAACATATATACATTACTTTAAAACTTGGTGCTCTTATCTTAGAAAATCTCCAATCTGAAACCTCAAGAGTGGAACAAGAAGAGCTTTTTGCACAGAGTAGAATATATTAGCAGTTGTCTGCTGTAGGGTTATTCAGACTCCAGAAGAGGCACTTGACAAAGCCAAGTAGGGAAATGTCAGTAAAGACATAAAGTAAAGCAGGGCACTGTTGCTGCCTAGGGGAAGAATGCCTTTCAGCACTAATTGGTACTAACTTCCAGGCTTAAGTCTCTGCGAGGAGGAACCAACTCTCAGCTATTTCATTTTTAAGTGCTGGTGTACATTTTCCCTCGGGTTCTTGCCTAAGGTTATTGCCCTTCTCTCATGCCTGCCACCATGCATTGGGATTGTCTCCACTCAAGCAGAACCAGGGAGAAGAAACGTGGGCCTTTCATTTGTTTTTCATGAAGAACATTTGCAGTCAGTCTTTATCTTTCTATGATGACAAAGCAACCTCGGAATTTAACTTCATCAGCTCCTTCGCCTTCTTTGAATCATTTGGCACAATAACCATGAGGAAGTTTAAAAAAGAACAGCATCAATAACAACCATATTCTTGCCTCTTTTGATTAGGAATATGTCTTGTCGCTGTCAACAGCTAAGAATATCATGTAGATTTAACACTTCTTTTAACTGGTGACCCCAAAAGGTCACATACATGCCAAAATAAGTCTCACAGACACTTCTGGTAGTGAGGGGCTGAGCAGACTGTGGGCAGAACTATCACCAGTACTCTTGTGTGCAACAAAACATCTCTCAGGAACCCACAGGAATATTATACCTCAAGGATATGATTGTGCTGAATGAGATACAGTCAGGATCTGTGATAAAGCTCTAATACTGGCCAAATGAAATAAATTGATAATATATTCATTGTTGACTCTTGCTTTATTTTTAGGTTGCTGGTACTACTGTAGAAGAGTTTATTTAAAATAAGAAATAAAATGCCTGAGCAACAATGTATCACAGTATCACAGTATCACAGTATCACAGTATGCTAGAGATTGGAAGGGACCTCAAAAGATCATCTAGTCCAATCCCCCTGCCGGAGCAGGAACACCTAGATATTGTTACACAGGAATGTGTCCAGGCGGGTTTTGAATGTCTCCAGGGAAGGAGACTCCACAACCTCCCTGGGCAGCCTGTTCCAGTGTTCCGTCACCCTCACTGAGAAGAAGTTTCTTCTCAAGTTTAAGTGGAACCTCTTGTGTTCCAGTTTGTACCCATTACCCCTTGTCCTATCATTGTTTGCCACTGAGTAGAGCCTGGCTCCATCCTCGGGACACTCCCCCTTTATATATTTATATACACTAATAAGGTCACCCCTCAGTCTCCTCTTCTCCAAACTATAGAGACCCAGCTCCCTCAGTCTTTCCTCATAAGGGAGATGCTCCACTCCCTTAATCATCTTCGTTGTCCTGCGCTGGACTCTCTCCAGCAGCTCCCTGTCCTTCTTGAACTGAGGGGCCCAGAACTGGACACAATATTCCAGATGGGGTCTCACCAGGGCAGAGTAGAGGGGAAGGAGGACCTCTCTCGACCTACTAACCACCGCCCTTCTAATACACCCCAGGATGCCATTGGCCTTCTTGGCCACAAGGGCAGTGTTGGCTCATGGTCATCCTGTCGCCCACTAGGACCCCCAGGTCCCTCTCCCCTACACTGCTCTCTAACAGGTCGTTCCCCAACCTATACTGGAACCTGGGGTTGTTCCTGCCCACATGCAGGACTCTACACTTTCCCTTGTTATATTTCATCAAGTTACTCCCTGCCCAACTCTCCAGCCTGTCCAGGTCTCGCTGGATGGCAGCACAGCCTTCTGGCGTGTCAG
Source organism: Pezoporus flaviventris (assembly GCF_033815535.1). NCBI lineage: Eukaryota > Metazoa > Chordata > Aves > Psittaciformes > Psittacidae > Pezoporus > Pezoporus flaviventris. The sequence continues at coordinate 47,950,256 of NW_026892549.1, forward strand.
CCACTCCTCCCAGCTTAGTGTCATCAGCAAACTTGCTGATAGTACACTCAATTCCCTCATCTAAATCATTGATGAATATATTAAATAATACCGGTCCCAGTACTGACCCTTGAGGCACTCCACTAGTTACAGGCCTCCAACTAGACTCAGCCCCATAGACTACAACTCTCTGGCTTCTCTCCTTCAGCCAGTTCGCAGTCCACCTCACTACCTGATCATCCAGTCCACACTTCCTCATTTTAGCCGCGAGGATGCTGTGGGAGACTGTGTCAAATGCTTTGCTGAGGTCAAGGTAGACCACATCCACCGCTCTGCCATCATCCATCCACCGTGTTATTTCCTCATAAAAGGCTAAGAGATTGGTCAAACATGATTTCCCCCGGTGAAGCCATGTTGACTGCCCCTCATAACCCTCTTATCCTTGATATGCCTTAAGATGGCACCAAGGATAAGGTGTTCCATCACTTTCCCAGGGATGGAGGTGAGGCTGACCGGTCTATAGTTAGCCGGGTATGTAATCCTGTAATGAAAAAACCACTCAGAGAGCAGGAGATTGAAAGATTGCAGAGTGATAGCTTTGATCAGATTGCCAGCAATTTGACATTAATATATTCTTAACTGTAATATAAAAACCCCTCATTGCACACACACCAAAACATCTTACTAGAGACATGTCGAATTATGACAGCATCCCATGTCTGACAGAGGCAAATTTCATCCTCACCTTTCACATACAATGAGGTTGAGGAGGAAAAACGGTAAAAGGAAGAAAAAGAAGGAAAGCAGCAGATACATTTAGTGTTCCCTTTACCAACATAAAGCTTAGCTTATTTATTTGTAGCTTTTGGCCTTCAGCCTGTCTTGCTAAGCTGATTGAATTCTTCAGGAAATGATGCAAGAGGGGAGGTTTCCAGACAGTTCTGTTGAGGAACTGAAGATTCCCAGGAGGGTGATGATAAGCTGAAATGATGGCTATGATAGGAGACATTGCAGATACAGATAGGAAGAACAAACCAGCTTCATCTAAACACATCCAAAAGGCACAAGCCTGAAAGCGCATTTAGAAACTATCAGCCTGGAAAGATGCCTGCTTCAGCAGAAATGACTTGTCAGGGGCAAGCAGCCACTTTTTAATCAGTATTTCCCAACTGCTGCACTGTAGGCATTTCCCGTGGCAGCATCATTCACTTGGCTGCCCACATGCCTGATCATAATGGTTTTCTCTTGGCCATATTACTCATTACTTTTATAAGGCAGCAGCCTTCGAGCTGCATGACGTATGTAGCCCACAGGCATATACTTTTAACATATGCTGCATATATTCCTTTACACTGTTCCTATTAAGCCAACACAAAATGAAGAGATTGGGACTGTTCTGTCCTCTAAGCAGTCAGTATATACAAGAGCAAGAACAGAAAAGCTCCCAGTGTTTCAAGCCTGGCTTGAAGGATTAGGAACAGTAAGGCTTAAACATTGCCAGGTGTCTAACCAGGCCCTCATACTGGGTATTGTTGCCTTGACTTTTCCTTGTAAATTACCTTTCTTTTAACATACTTTCTCCTTTCAAATAAAGAAGTGTCCCAGAGTACTCTTGTAAAACTCATTCTGAATAAATACTCAATGACACTTTCAATTAGATCACATCAATGTTGAGCCCATGAGACTTACCAGAATGAAAAGTACAGATGTAAGATTTACATGAGCAATTCCTGATTTATATCCATTTAAGTGGCAATTTAATCAGAACAGCATTTTTATTGCACACCAGGATCAAAGACTTGAATGTTTTACCTGGCTGGCTAAAGAAATTTTATCATTTCCTTGGTCATTCATGGTCAATTTTGAATTCACAGTTCAGCATGAGACTTGTGTTCTGCTGGGTACCAGAAATAAGCATTTGATTGTGCAAAATCTCCTTGTTACTTCTTCAGTGGATTGCACAGAAAGCTCCTAATCCCACCATCCAGTATTTACTGCATTCTTAGCTTCCGGTTAAGCAACTATAAGGATCTCTAGTTCATAGAAATGAGAAGTAGAAGTAGTTAGTCAACCCTACCTTTCTCACTGGTATGTACATCACACATACATGTACCCACACAACAGAATCTGCTTCATTCAAAACATAGATGACCCAGTGAGTCATAATCATGTTCTAAAAGGTTTAAATAGAACTATCATTTCCTGAAACAGCAGGTCATGAAGCATTAATTTGTGTTAGGCTCTAAGCGGGACCTGAGCAACCTGACTTTCATGCAAGCACGTGTTCCAAAACAGTCTGGGCTCATGGAGTTGGTGGTTCTCCACTCATATATATGCATAGTCGGCACACGGAACAAAGCAATATGTAGAAGGGAAAATCAGGGATGGCAGTCTGCTCTAAAAAAGCTTCAGCATAAAATAAGATTTGCTCTCCTATCTATCCAACCGTCTTCCCCAAAAGGTGTCCACTGTGATTTCCCATTGCATGATAAGGGGCTGCTTCATTCCAGACAGAACAGTGTGCACAGGCCCAGTGTTACTAATGAGAGTCAGTCTAGCAAAAATGGAGGAGAAAGAAAGACTTTCAATCACTGTCTTGGGGTTTTTTTAGCAACTTAGAAGTGCTGGGAACAAAAGATCCAGCCCGGCTGTACGACTGTAAAACTGGAAAGCAGTTTACGACCGTCTGCTCTCATCAGGAGCTCAGAATGTCCTCTTGAAGGGCTAATGTCTTCTAAGTGCTGGTGACAAGCAGCTCTTTTTCTTTTTCCAAAGCCTCTTGGCACTCTTTGCTTCCTATTTGAACCTGGGATGAATGCCAGGCTGTTCCTGAAGTTTTCAGACCTGCAGACCATTTGTCAAACCTCTAAACTAGAGTACGGCCGCAGTGCAGAGAAGCAGTGTAAATTTAGCCCATGCTGAGTCCCACAGCTGGATTGCTCTGTGATATCCAGCAGACTTTATTTCAAACTAACTCAGGAACCTCTATACTCCACTGCAATACAGGCATACTCACCAGGCTTTGTGCCAAATGCACAATGCCTCTTTAAAACGGAGTCTTGTGCTTTTGACAAAAAGGTCATAAAACAGGAGTCATAGCGGTCCTTTGTGCTCCCTTCAGTCTGAGACTTTGGTGTATTAACCTTTCATAGTAGCTGAAATGGGTATTACAGTGGTGCTGTTTGGAAGACTGGACACCACATGCATATCAGGGCACTCTGAAGGCCAGGAAGAGCAGGGGCTTCCCAGGGATAGCGGAATAGGGCTGCACAGCCAGGGCCTCTCCTAACACCCCAACCAGGGGCCAGGGGAGCCTGGGGGCATTCCCAGACATCAGCAACTCCCTGGGGATGGAGGTGGACAAGGCCAGTGCAGGACATAACCCCACGGGTGGGGGTCAGGTTCAAGCCTGGTGCAGGGAACCAGGATCAGACACAGCCCTGGGATGGCCAGGCAGGACCTTGGGGATGGAAATGGGCCCAGGCCAGGCCAGGATGTCAGCATGCAGGTCAGCACAGGCTTGGCAGAGCCATGGTCAGGCAGGGCATGGCTGCGGCAGAGAGATCAGCCTCCTAGGGTACCACTGGGGCAGGGACTGAAGCGGGGTCCTGTGCCATAGGCAGGGGCGAGGAGAGGCTGGGCAGGGACAGTTGAGGGCCTGTATTAGTGCCCATGGTCCTGACAGCATTGAAGTGACACCATATGCTGTTGCAGCTGTCACAGAGGAAGGACCATGCAGCTGCCGGACACTAGGCTGTATCCATATTGGAAAGGTTTAAAACACAATGAAGAAAGAATACACATAACTCTCCAGCAGGAAATGAAGAAGCATTTTAGTTTGGGGTTTTTTTGCACTTGGCAGGCAGAGGGCATACTCTGCCTAGACCTAAATATAGTCTCTTGTCTGCTTAGGGACTATTTATTGTCTCCTGACACTGGTGCGCACAACGTTTATTTAACATTCAGCAGATGCAGTACTCATACGAACCCATACAATCTGTTCCAGAGAAACCAGCAGTGATTTTAAGAAGCTATCAGTGTGCTGGGTGTGGAGGACCAGCCAGCAGCACCATGACAGTCATCCATTTTCTAGCAAGGAACTGGAGTACTCCCCCAAACACCTGAAACTGGTACTGGGAGTTGGGAAATAAGATGGTCAGAACTGACTGAGGCACTTCCATTAGGAATGACTGATCAAGGTTTTCCACCTGACTGATCTTTCCAATAAAAAGTCACAGGCTGCTTCCCTCCAAAATCACTTTTATCTGTCAGCACAGTTCAGACCCGCATCTCTCTGCCCAACTGCCTCTAATGCACTTGCAGTTTTGTTTCTGTCTCTAGGAAAATGTCCTTTTTCAGATACCTGCTTGTATAATAACACATGGGAAAATTAGCAGCAATGGAAGTTTCTATACAAAAGCATTATTTTCCATACAGAGACTCTGTATGGAAAGTATACAGAGACATATGTATGGAATGTATACAGGGACAACAGGGACTCTGTGGTCAGTGATTAAAGTAGCAGCCTTAATCTCAGCTCACATATTCATCAAACAAGTTTCATTCTATATTAAATAGCTCAGTGCATATACCCTGGCTTAATTTAATAACTATTCATATGATGGAAATCTGACAGAACTTTAACTAGCAGAAGTGAACTATTTCACACAGAAGACTTTGTCCATTTCCTGGCAAAACTTGTTACTGAATGCAGTGAGTCAATTTAAATACACACTGTATGTGGCACACAAGCATTACTCAAGTCAGTATTTACTAATATCCCTTCTTCCTTTGCAATATCAAGTTTTTCTATAACAAGACACACTGTTAAAGGTGAGCTGCACACCTGAGTCCCAGGGGTGGGAAGGATGCCACAGATGATGGGGTCCTTGTGGGTTTATGGGTGCCCCAGCAGGTAGGGTCCCTGGCAACTCCAAATGCCTCAGTCCTGGGACTCTCCATGGGTCAGCAGTACCCCAGTTGCCAGGGCCCTCAGCCTTCCCAGACATCATGGTCCTTGCCTCCAGGACATGGTGGTGATGCCAGAGTTACTGACCCAGCTGTGGCTGCACTCACTGTTGCAGGATGAGCCCTGCCTCAACATCACCTTTGCATGGCCAAGATGAGCACAGGGACATGGTGAGGTTGGGAAGACACTGGGGAGATGGAAAGGGACAGGGACACATGGTATCTATAGGATCCCTGGGTGCTTTGGTCCTTTCCAAAGCACCACAAGCCTAAAAGAAGTACTGTTCCAGGAGAGGTCGATGAGTGAGTGCCCAAAGGTTTCAAGGGACTGCCAAATATCCAAGGTAATGGAAGAGGAGAAGAAAGATCAGCATGTTGAGAGCACAGTTGTAGGAGAGTGCACTAGGGCCAGCTTGTGTCTGTAACAGAAAATTGTCTTTTGTAATTCCTGGTGCCAAAGGAGGCACCCTTCCAAATTAAAATAGAGAAATCTGCTGGACTGATCTGAAACCAGTGCTCACAGCCAATACCCTCCAAATCAAGGAGCCTTTATTGGCGCTGGGGCATCTCAGAGGTGAAACAGTATCCACTCACTTGAAAAGCAGATCTCACCAAGACACTGAGGACAGGCTTTCCAGGCCAACTGCCCCAGCTTTGAAGGCTGTGTTAGGAAGCTGGAGCCAGACTAGCTGCCATGGGATGTTCCTGCCAGGTCTCACTATTCATCCACAGGAGTCTTGAGAAGGAAAAGGCACAACTGTCGGGAATACGAAGCTGTATTTCTCTAGTAGCAAGAGCATGGGCAACTCAGAATTACACAGTGTGTTTATCAAGAGAACATCTGAAAGTCCCAACACAGTAAATCTCACTGTCACTGAAGATTGGGAGACCATCATTGATCTTATCAAAGCCAGAATTTCTCACAGGGTATCAAACACCACTGAAAGAAGAGGACAACTGCAAATCCTATGGACATCTTGTTCTTCATAAAAGAAAGAAATGTGAGAAGTAAATGCTTCATTTAATGCTTAAGAAGATAAAAACCCCAAAGCCTTTATCTCTTAGTGTTAAGAACACGAATATGAACCTAGTTCTCAGAAAACACCTGTGCAAATGACTTCCTCTGTATAAAACTGTGCTTCCTGCAGATGTGTGTTCCAATTCAGAGCACAAAGAGAATAGGCAAGGCAATAAATTAGACAAAGAGATGCATTCTGTGGAGAAAACAGGAAAACTCTTCAGCTCTTAGCACATCAATACACCCGTTAAGAAAAGAATCATGACTATTTACACAAGCACTCATTCAATACCTGAAAACATACTTAAAGATGTGCAGGTCTAACTCTTCAAAGAACACTTTTCATTCCAAGAACATTAACTATAAACACAGTTACAAAAGAGCACTAAGCACTGAAAAGTCTTGTGCTACTGGCAAAACTGAAGCAATGTATAGACCTCTGATGGTTCAGCCAGCTGCACAAACCTCCTCTCAATCAAGTCTGCAGACACTCCTTCAAAAGCCCTACCTACCTACCTATGTTTTCTCTCAGGTGGCTGCCTTTTGCCAGCCAAAAATTAAATTCCTGGGTGTCTTTAGTGCAAATCCACTTCCGACATCAGCCCTGGATGTCAGTTTGGAAAGTGCACGCGCACTTTTTGTATTCCACCCAGTACTTTCAAGGTGGTCCTCTTCCAGGAAAAATGTTCTGTCCCTCAGAGAGGAGCTATAAATAAGGAGAGGAAATTCAGCTGTGCTGTTCCACTTTACACCCCTGTGCTCTGTTTCAGCAGCAGCACACACTGGGCGAGATTCAAAGTGTTTGACCAGGGTCTGCTCCCAGTCTGCACAGAACAGTTATGGGAGTAGTTCTGTTTGTTGCTGCTGAGCAGCAGGCCCACTGTTCACTGCTGGCTGGCATTCATGAATCACGCTCAGCCAGTCCTTGTTTTCTGTTTGTCCAGGTAGCAGATGTGTCTGGACTTCACGTTGCTGAGTTTGGGTCTAACTGGCTACAACAGACTGGAATGACTGCTGTCTGAATGCACAGAATGGCACATGCCTTCTCATCCACTTCCCCTTCCATTTAAGATCACAACGCATATCCATGGTAACTGTAGCTCTTGCTTACAAGAAAACAGAGACATTAGGAAATGTCTAGAATCTCCTTCCATAGTTTGGAATCAAAACAGAAGATGTAGATCCAGTGCCTCTCAGTTCCCTGGGAACTATGACCACTCCTTCCATGGTCTCCTCCAGAGACTCCAGGCCACCAGAGCACTATAGTTGCCCTAAACACACAGCAGCAATCAATCACAGCACTTGGCTGTGAGAGCCATTTCTTGCTTGAAGAAGGATCAGTGTGATGTAGGAAAGATATGACAGTAGAAGGAAGACAGTGTAGGAGAATTAGTTCATTATACAGGAGCAAGACACAAAATAGCAAGCAGCTTGCATTTCATACGGGCAGAAAGGTGAGGTCTAGGGGAGAGAAAATTGATGTGTTGGAACAGTGTGTTTCAGCAAAGCGCAAAGCTAAATGTGGCACAGACATGCTATTCACCCACAACTCTAAACCTACAGAGGAAGCATACGCCTGTCAACATTTTGACTTATAATAGAATTAGCTTCACATTACAGCAACACCAAAAAAGGCTTAAAAGAGGACCCTGAAATGGCAGAGAAAAATGAAGGCAACGAAAGGGCTTGTTATGCCCTGCTGATCCTGGCTGGCAGGTACTGAGAACAAAAAGATTAGAGGGGCTGTATGTTGTAAGAGAGTCTGTCACTACCTGATACATGTGTATGTTTGCAAACACAACTGATTCTTTGGGGTGACAGCAGAGTGAGATTAGAGTGACACATACCTGGCAAGAGAGACTCTTTTGGATTTGCTGTTTGACTAGCCATCAAAATATGCACTGTGCCTTTTTCTATTCCTTTTTTTCAACTATTGCTCAGACACTTCATCAATGGTTAGTTTGTAAATGAAGGTCTGGCTTCTTTCCCAAGGATACTGCCTATGATCAAAGGAATTGGAAATTCTAGTTCTGGAAAGAAACACAAAGAGGGATGCTCCAAGACATCCTACTAGAACATATGTCTTCTTCTGCAAAGCTGCAGTGATTAAATTCAAGACAGAGGTTGTAGAGAAGCTATGTGTCTTATTAAACCAGCTGATATAATGGGGAAGAAACAGATTTTTCCCAGCCTTCTTGTGTATTTGAGAGCCTCTATTTTTTTTCCCCAAGACTATGCAATTTTATCTTTTCGTTGCTCTACAAAGCTAACTAGATCATGCTAGTTACAAGAATGCTACTAAATCATTGCAAATTTTCTGTGAAAAGACACCACAGACATTAAAATAAAGAAGTTCTCTAAAAATATTTTATCCTTTTGTGCTGGCTTTGGATCAAGCCATGAGGGCTCAGCACAGATGATCTAAGTCCAGCTGAGAAAAAGGAGTCAATGACAAAAACGTAATCCTTAGGTGCATGAGTTCAGGTAGGAGAAAAAAAGGACCGATTACATCCCACGCAGCTATAAAATGGTGTAATTTGGAGTGGTGGGGGGGCGTCCCCAAAAATTGGAATACTCAGCTTTGGTATCCAAAGGATGAAATCATCACTCTTGAGAGATCTTAGCCTCACGTTTCTGTCTGACAAGAATGAACACAAATAGCGTGACCCAGCAAGTTTCTAATTGCATTCTCCATTTTGTTGAGGGTTAGTTGTTACAGAATGTCTTGTTACCTCAGACACAGGTAGGAGTTAGATGTTCAGCAGTTACTGGCAACTAACCCTTTACATCCAACAGATGGTGCATGCCTGCAACCATCAAAAAAGCCAATTAATTTCTGCTTATTGTAACCCGTTCCTCCAGGTTATCACTATTGTATTGGCTATCACAGTAGTTAGCACTATTTCATACTACACATTAAGTGCCAACTGGGTGTGCTTTTCCCAGCTGCTGAAATCTTTTGCTTCATTGAACATGAAAGTGGTGTGCTCTGTTTGGTGGTGGCTCTAAAATTTTTACTGATGCGGAGTATAAACTGCTGTACAGAGGAGTTAAAACTTCATAGTGTTACACCATGCATGTTGGTGTTCAGAGGGAACAACAAAGAAGACTTTGAACAAGGTTTATCAAGTTCTGATGAGTTGAACTCCACTTTAGCCTATGGTTAAGCAAGGCAAACCCCCAGCATTCGTTATCATACACATGCACAGTACCAAAACAACTCTTGCATCATACCTTCACGTCATGGTTTCACATTCCTTACTTTCTTCATGTCCACACAAAAGAGTCTCTGGTGGCTGTTTTCAAACAACATAGTAGTGGGTTAGGACTTGTGCTCATGTAGACCCTAGAAGCAAAGCCAGACAATCACACAACAAATACATTTAAAACCTTTGGTTTAACTGTGGCTTGTGGTCACAACGTCTATTGCTGTCACACTAGCATCCCTAGGTCTGGGATCCCTTTGTGCTTAGTGAGGCATAAAAGAACTAAAGACCATTCCTCCTTGAAAGCACTTGCCCAGCTGAACTGAAAGCCTTGCAGAGTAGAGTTGTCCCACCCTTTCACCATCAACCAGGCACATCACACAGCTCTGTTCCTGCCATATTCAACCCCTCAGCTAATTGCCAGTTTCCTTTTACTTGAGATGCAAATATTTACGAAGCTGAGAACCAGTTCCTGTGCAAATTCCTCATGAGAAAACAGGAATATCTCCTGAAGTGAATTTTGAGAATATTTACATAATTTAACAGGGCTTATAGAAAGGCTCCTCCTACACAACTCCACAATGACGTATTGCCACAGCACAGTTCAACTTTATCTCCAAGCATGTGATTATTTATTATAAAGCCAATAATAACCTGGCAATAGCTGGTATATCAATTGTAATGTGCACGGAAATCAAGTATTTCTGCTAAGCTTTGAGGGAAATGCTCAGCATAAGCCCTTGTATTAACCCTCATATTGTGATTAAAGACCCTGTCATGTAATTTTATTTATAATTTTCTTCACAGAAATGAGAAACAGCAGGTAAGGGAGGCCCAGACATGGCTGGCTCTCCAAGCGCTATATCGGTTTTGGAAGATTAAGAACAAAACTTCTGTTTAAGAAATACGTATTACAGTGCTAGTCAGAAAAGCATCTAGGATCATTCTCTCTCTAAAATGAGATGTCCAGTGTTTATTAGATTGGCACAAAAGGTTGTTTGAAAACAGCTGATGGAACAGCCAAGGGCTGGGAGTAGGAAGCCAAACACAAAGCAGTATGCACAGGACCTGCTAGCAGCAGGCTGCAAGTATGTGCAGAAGGGAAGGAAGGAAAATAAGAAGCACTTGAAAGGTAGTAGAGGAACTGAAGAGATTTTCCACAACTCCATTTTGGCACAGGCTGTTTGTAATGAGCAGATCCCAGCTGCTGTGTTGCTCTAGCTAAGCCATCATTTCCAGCCCTGTTTTCATTATCAAGCAGAGAGGCAGGAGTCAGAAGAGCTCTGTGAGACTCAGCTATGCCAATCCCAAGAGGAAAAGTGAGTGACATTCTCATTTCCATCTTTCCCCATCCTTTGGTATCCCTTTCTGTCTCTCTGAAAACATTCCCATCTAATGAAGCTGAGCATTTTCTCATTTTTGAAAGGGATATAAAGAAATTGGGATCGGTGTGTAATAATGTATCACCACTGAGGTGCACAAGGGGCATTTCCAGTGGATCTTTCTATTCCAAAGCCAGCTGAGGCTGTCAGGGAAGAGCACCTTTTACAGTGATAATGCTCTGAAGAGACTGGGGCTTTGATGATTTTCAGATCAGAAATAACAGGCAAAGAGCAAGAAATGTCAATGACCCTCCAGGGTTTATAGACCTTCTGCTCCTATTGAGCTCGGAGAGGTGATTTTGTCCTTCACGTACCCTGCTCTAACCTCTTCAGAGCCCAACTGAAATTTGTTGAAGGGTCTTTATTAAACTTGGAATTCCTTCAAGTTAGTCTGGCTTTTACCAACTTGCTCATCAGATCTCCTCTCTGGGTATGCCCTAGCACTGTGAAAGCACTATACGGCTGCTTTATAGCTGGGTTTTATTAAGCTTAAGGAAGAAAGGGGCATATAAGCAATGCAAATGTGGCTCTGTTACACCAAGTTCTGAGAAATCAAGGAAGCAGAGTGCACATGAGTGAGCAATAATATGTGAACAGTAATAATAGTTCAGGCTATAGTTTCCCAGACAAAACTTTTAAAATGCCTTAAAACCAAACATATTTTGTTAGAAAGGAGCTACAACCCATCTATATTTACACCAGGACTGGGGGGGGGGGGAGGGAAGGTGAGCAATGTGAACCCCTGTGGGAAGCAAATGTATACACATATATATATAGATACACATATGCGTGCATACACACATTGCCTGTACAAAGGCTGCATGCATGATGGGAAAACACTGCAGAACTGCAAAGGCTACACAGGACTCCACAAGCATGTGCATGGCTCCATTTCAAACCAAACAGAGACAATATTTTTTGTTCTTAGCACTCAAAATCAAACACCACTTTGTTCTTTCCTTTACAGCTGGTATTTAGCAGGCTGGTGGTCATCAGAATGCTATCTGATAACAAATCTTATATGTTCCAAAAGAGAACTTCCAATGATTTAGAATCAGTTGCTGTAAAAGTGTATATAGTTGATGAAATATCTGCAAAGCTGACGTGACCCTGGAGAGACGATAAGCCTGTGGAAGCCCTTACACCAGTTTCAGTGGGAATGGGCTCTGATCCTACGCAGACTGCCAGATTTCACACAGGACAGCTAAGACTGGATTGAAAAACAAAAGTCAAGGAAAAACACTTTTCAGTGAAAATAATCAGCTGCTTGTGATATACAGATGAAAACTGGTTTTACCCTCAATCTTCCATTGCCACCTTAAACTCCTAAATCACAACTAAAACTACTGCCTCCTTCTCCATAACCTCCCCATATATCATTCAGGTCCATTGCCTCTGCTCTATTTATTTAAGTCTACTTTGGCATGTCTGTTCCCCTGATACTGTTTTTACTGAGTGAGCCCGACATAGTGAGAATTTTGATCTCCTCCTGCCAGTTACATAACTACTCCCCTCCAGTGAGAATTTGGGACACAGGCACACACCACCTTAATTCACTACAGGGAATACAGGAAGCTTAACTCCCTATAGAAAATAAAGAAAAAGAAAGAAGGAAAGATAAAGAAAAAAACCCACCCTGAAACAAAAACCTGGTCTTAGTGAAGATACAACATGCAGAGTTCTGTTCTTCTGAGAATACTTGGCTGGCATACTTAGAGCTCCCTTGTTTCACAACGTATAATTAGACTGTTTCGAGCAGAGCAAGTTTCTTTCCTACCCACTCCCTTTTACCACCTCTGCTGATCTGCACTTCGGCTTTCCCCATGAAATTTTACCTAGAGAATTTGCGAAAGCTTTGAACTTGAGCTAAGAAAAGATGTCACCTTTGACGAATCAGCCTCTAATTCCAGTGGTCTCAAAACTCAAGCACCTCCACCATGCATGGAGTGTGGAGGCAGGTGCAGCAGGCCTTTGTAACACCCGGGTGATGCTTTGCATATGCTCTGGGATGAAGAGCTGTCTCAAAAGTGTATCTGAGCTCACTGAGCTTGCCTGCTTTCTGCCCACACCAATGGCTAGTAGCCTAGCTCTCCTGTGGCCACAAGGCACACTCCATTTAGCAAGAGCTGAGCTGAGGATACTTGCCAGCAGATGAGACTGCCCAGACAACATCCCTGCCCAGCCATAGACAAAACTAAACCTGGCTGATTTCAAACACATTCAGGGCTCCAGAGAGGCCTAGACCTCAGGAGAAGACCTCCTCTGCTCTAGGAAGGCAGTGAGCAAGCCTGCCTGAGAGAGCAGGTTTAGACATTGTGGTGACCTATCCGACAACAGGGCAATGCCTACTAACAAACATGAAGATTTTATGGTTCATTGAAATTAAAGCAGGTTCCACTTGAAACTGTGACAACCCAAAGACACCCAGTCACACAAACCTGTCTACTCACCAGATAATCCCTCTGAACTTTGTGGGACCTTTCATGAAAGAGAACCACCACAACCTTGTGCACAAAGGCAGCACAGCTCAGGTTACTGCTCAGGGAATGGCCCGGTCTCTTAAAGATAGTTCAGTCAGGCTCCTGTGGGGTTACTACAAAGCAGGCTTTTGTCATATAGCTTGAATATGACAGCCCATGAGATCTGGCAGCACGTTTAAAGTGAAGCATCCAAGTTCTTTTCCGGTTTGCCTGCGAAACCTGATGTATGAAATGCTTTGCTTGTGACAAACTGCTTTGTTTGGCAGGGAAGACAAAAGGATTCAGTCATTGTCCAGTAAAGCTTTCAAGCAGGAACAGCCAGGAAGTCAGTGCAAAAAGAAGCAAACAAACAAACGAAAACCAATCTCGGGATTATCCAACCCTAAAGCAAGGCAGAGTTTATGCTCAAAATATAACTTTTTTTTTGCAGAGATATCTTGGCAAGAAGTAATGGAAATTTAGAAGCACCTTTGGCTTCACACAGATGATTTCCATGGAGGCTACCATCATCTTCCTTTGTACACTCAGTTACTGATGATGTGTTAATATGGGACATATTTATCTTGTTTGCTTGAACTGTCTCTGGAAGAAGCGGATACTGTGCATCCTCATCCAGCCAGCGTAACAGTACCACAGACAGCTGTGCTGGGCCATATCCATGAGCACTACAAGGTGGTGGTAATGAAGACACCACAGGCACAAATAACCAGGCAACCTGCAAAGGCAAGGTCAGCACAAATGAGCCCTCAAGAAGCTGGTGTTCAGGCTGCCCAGAGGCTCGCCTGGTGCTCATGGTGAGGCAGGCAAGCAGGCAGCCTCTCTCTGACTCAGCAGCATGAGGAAGTGAAAAACTCAGTGTGCTCCTCATACAGATGCACACAGACAGACTTTCACATGTTTAGACTAGTTTTCCCCTTAGGATGGTGCCTGGGGCTGTGTTGGAGCTGTTGGCCACCTGTGTCCCTTGTTGCTGCCCTGCAGCTTCCTTCAGAACACTCTGGGAGAAGAAATGCAGATGTATTTCTGGGAACCCCGCAGTGATTGGTAAGGCTGGAACATCCCTCACCCTGCCAGCAGAGCCCTGGCTTCAGCTGCTGCAGCTTTATTGCAGCTTCAGCAACATCATTCAGCAGAGCTATAACAATATTAAACCTGTCACTCCCTCCCCAGGTGTTGCTGCAGCATCCGGTGCACCGGGTGCCAGGCAGGCTGCTTGAGTCAGTGGCTGCTTCTGCCTGACAACAGGCTGGCCATGCTAGAGGGGACATGCACACATACAGCTGTTGCAATCATAAACATGTGAAGGCTCCAGTTCTTGGGGAAGCATATCCACAGCTGGGTTGTCTCAAACCCGTTATCTGTTTGATCTATTTTCTCGAGACAGCATGGGCAGAAAGTAGTGATTTTTTTCATTTTACTATTTCATAGTTATAATCCCAGTGGCTCTAAAGTGTGACTGGGACGGTTTTGAGATCTAAAACACTCATCCATGAGCCATAAAACAAGCAGGAAATGTCAAAAGCGGTAAAAGCCTGAAATCCAGAGGTAGTGTCAGTTGGCACATGGCTCAATAACCTTGGCCCACAATCCAATGTACTGGTGAGTAATGTGATTACAGAATCTGACTTTATATGATCTAGTTTTGCACTTTCCACATCCTGCATTTTGACTTTTATAGCTATCCTTCAGTTGGATAACTATCTGCCTCCAGATAAGATCAGGATCCTGCGGTGGCAGGACCTTGAATATACAGTGTTGTCACTCCCAGGAACAGCTTGCGACAGGAAGAGTCCAGCCTTACTAGGAAAGAAGTGTACAAGGCTTAGGCACTTTCCCAAAACAACTCGGGATGCCTCAAACTCAGCTTCAGAGGGCCAAGTCAGCACCTTCTTTACAGCCAAATCTTCCTCTTTTGAATGACAGAAGCAGATTTCTGGAAGTTGCAGCAATTTTCTTTGGGTTCTGACCTATTGGTAGAATATCCGTGCTAGTGTCCACTCAGCAGGAAAGCAAACACTACAAGTGGGCTGCTCCCCATTCCTTCACACCTTTTAATGTTTTAGTAGTGGTGTCAGTAGGGAACAGGAAATCTCAAAAGTATTGAAAATAAACCCCCTACAATTCCTTTATTGCTCAGCTCTGAGCCATCAGTGGGGTTTGCCCTCAGCTCAGAGTTTTCCCATTAAAATAAGCCTACTGAAACCAGCTGTGGTCAGAAAGTCTTTGTCTTGCATTCAATTTATCCCATCAAAGCATCTTTCCATCTGAGTCTCTGCAGGGAAGACAGAGTCATCTTTCTGTGGCTCCACCTCTAGCCAAATCCCCTGTGTCCTGCTGAAGATGATGAAGATAGTATTTTCTGTTTCATCCAACAATTAACTGGTACTGTACATTTAGGAGTATCATCTAGTTCATAATCTCTCTCCTCTGTTCCAGTTTAGGTGGAAGCAGGACAGGTTTTATCCTGCAGTGCTTCAGAAACTGTTCAAATACACTCCCTTTTCTAAACTTTCCTAAGTTCTCTGCTGTTCTGTTCATTTATTTTTTGCCCTATAAAGACACAACAGCTCCTCTAAATGTCTGCAAACATGGGAGGAAAATACAGGCTCAGGGTACCTCTGTCTGCATCTGATCAAATGTAGCATCTGAGTTCGGAGCAGTCATGTTGCTATTTCTGCTGCACTTCAAAAGAAAGAAGCTCCTCTTCTGTCAGAAATTCTCCTTAGAAAGTGCAAAGCACAATTAGCATTTTGCATCCTGCATTCCCAGCAGCCACGCTTCTGAACAAGTAAGGAGCCTCAGTTTTCTGAATAGCCCGACTGCTCACATGACTTCTATTAATAATTTGTCAGATGGATTTAGGACAAGCTTCTTGAAGGCATATTGATCATATTGAATCAACTTACGAGATAATAGCTCTGGAACAGCATGTACAAAGCTGCCAAGTAAAAGTTCACCCTTACAGATAATCATATTCATGAGGTCAGCAGAGGACACTAACGCTCAGCACTCTGCTTAGTTTCCACATGATCTCGTTCCCCCGGGGTGTAAGATTAGATCAGGAAAAGAACCAGTTACCTCTCATCTCCCAGCAAGTCATCAGCACTGAATATCACTGTACTGCTACTGAGTTAGATTGCAGGAACCTGAAGTCACACCCAGGGCACAGAGGGAGGGAAATGAAAGGACTGACTGCGATGAAGTCCCTTCTTTGTTCACTTGCCTCTCTCCTACACATCCCAGCCAGGGGAGCAGGGGTTTGTGGCATCCTGGTGTTCATAGGCACTGACACTCTCATTGCTCCAGCTGATGCTCGCAAAGAGGACCAGGGTCCCTGACAGCTTGAAAGTAAAAGGTGGGGTGAGATTTAGGGGCAAGAGCTAGAAAGCACCAGCAGGATCATCAAGTCTAGTTGTGCCATGGGGCTACTTGGATATTCAGCATCCTCCATTCCCGTGCACAGATCAGTGCCTCCTACTCGTAGCCTGAAGCACAATATAATGGCTCATCCATCCACCCCAGGACAGGGGTACGCAGCTCATCAGTCTGCAGGACTCATGGGGAGGGAGCAGGGCAGGCTGACTCATTTGGGATGATGCAGCTGGCTCAGCCAGACAAGCTACAGAGGGGCAGGAGCACCTTTCACAGTGAGAGAGAAAACCAGAGGTGGAGATAAGGCTCTGTTATCTCTATGGCAACTGCCAGGGAGCTGCACCATGCTCACTCTGGGGTGGGGAGGGGTGGGTGGGAGGGTGGAAAGACTTAGCAGGAAGAAAACCACAACAAAGGGGAAGCAGAGGTGTGAGAGGAGGAGAAGCGCAGTCACTGCTGCTGAAGGGCAAAAGCAAAAGGCTCACGGCTGGTGTCTGAGAAGGAGGCTCTTAAGCTCCCAGCGTGGGGGCAGCTCCACCAGGCTCCCCATCCGCACCCTGTGACACAGGGTGTGCTGCAGCCAGGTACTGCTCTCAAGCAGAACATCCCCATCTTTTGCTAGGAGGCACCAAAAACATGTGTGAGGCTCCAGTAACCGCACCAAGGTCTTTAAGCTCGAGATGCCAGCAGTGCTTACATACGTAATATAAGGCCTGAAATACTCATTTTACTCATGCCACAGATGAATATTAAGCTTAAATAAAGATGCCAAGTGAATAAAATATATTTATAAATATACATCTGAAACAATGTAAAATCAATATTGAAAACCAGCAGGCCGAGGATCATACCAAAGTTGTGCAACTAGTTTCACGTTTGCAAAAAGACAGCTTTGATTCAAAGCAGGCACGTCTGTTCAGCTTTCCCTCATCCAGGAAGGCTTCATTCTGTACAATCTGGAGGTCAAGATGAACAGTTCTCCTTGTTTCCCACACAGTAACAGCACAAGAAGTTATTCCCCACAAAAATGGAAACATACTGTGCTCGCTCCTGGCCTCCAGGAGACTCCTGTCCCTACTTACCTCCCATCTGTTAGTCAGCAGTCTTTTATGTGCCCTAATGATTTGAAAAGAGTGGAAGATAATTCCTAGGGACTTCTCTTCACACAGATAATAGGGCTCATTTTAAAACCTTACCTGTGGATTTGGTGTGGGCTCTCTAGCTTGCCCAAGTTCCAGTTACAGTGACAGAGTGGTTTGCACCACTGAACTCTGTGATTTCGAAAGACACAAGTGTAGAAGCCTAGCCAAGCAGAGGAATTAACAGTACAGCCCCTTCCAAGCTAGGAGGACATTCACTCAGCACAGAAAATCTCAGCTGTTCATACAGAGGACAGGCTGCCAGGTTAGCAGTGGGTCAGAGACTTCTTCCAGGCTGAACAACACATGAAACCTAGAAACTCCAGGCTGAACAATGTGATTCCCCTGAAACCTAGTGGTTTCTGAGGCTATGGTGTGTCTATACTACCCCCAACCTCCCTCCAAGACAAAGAAGGCAAGAAAAAGGCAAGAAAAGCTTTTCCCCTGACCTGGAAGGCATGGAAGATATTGCCCTCACCTTGGTGCCAGAGAAGGCGAAGGGGCCAAGGTAGTCACATGCCTTGACATGATCATGGGCTGAATCAAGTCCCAGACTGCATCCTTGCTGCTGCAACCTCCTCAGTGGTCACTTTGCTGTGAGGGAGAGACACTGCCTTTCAATGGGAGCCAGGCTTTGGCAGGGTCTCCTCAGAGGGCAGGAGCAAGGTGAACATAAGATAATCCTGACCACAGCCAGCACCCCTGTGCTCCCTTCTGTTTGGCAAGATAAGAGTGATGGAAGCTCAGTACCACACTGACTGCTGGGGAGTGCAATGATCTGCTGCAGCCCACATTGCTGTCCAGTTTAACAATGCACCAGCTAATCTACAAGCAGGAGACTGGCATCACCTGCTCCCCAGGGATGAGCTGTGAAAGCACTACTGCCATATGGCTCAGCCAAAGCAGGAGGGATTATAATGACAGAACATGGCCTCACAGGATGGGGTTTCTTTACCTCAGGGCTTCTTGGTGTTTTCTCACCTCATGGCCAGTTTTCAAGCACGGAGCAGCAGCCATGCATTAACCCACTGGGAGCTGCCCTGAATACATGGGTAGTTCTGCAGCTCAGTGCTTGTCAAACAAGAAATTTAGTCTACATTAACTAATAGTCTGAATTTAAGGCAAATTTGCTTGATCTTAATTAACTTTTAAATCTAGGCCATTTTAGCTGTTCACATATGTTTAACACCATTCAACCACTGGGAAACTGAATCAGATCTTTTCTAGGGGTACAGACAACCAAGTTACAGCATACCAACTGAGTCACACTGTTACAGTCGTGCTCACACTGTAACCCTTCACAAACATGACATCTGGCATGTTGGCACAAAGGTTTCCCCCTGAGGTTTAAATAAAGGCTTTGACTCATGGCTGCTGTGGGCAGGAGCACCTTCAGCATCAGCTCAGCTCTAGGAAATAGCTGAATTTGACGAATAGAGAAATGTAGGATGAATAGAGAAATGGCCCTAGTAAAAGCCTACATGATGAAATAAGGTGTATGCTCCATGGAAAGGACACTCATGTCTCAGTCAAGCAAAGTCAGCCTGGGATCACTTTATCTACATCAAACAAGCCTCTTCTCCATGCAGCCAGTGTCCATGTGACATCAGGCTTTGGCTCACCTCCTCCCCCAGGAAGGGGCCACTCTGCCGTACCACCACAGCCGCACACATGGGACCTCACACATCTATCACATGGAGACATTCTCAGCCTCAGCATGACAATGATTAAATGCAAGTGTGGCAGCTTGTTAAGTGGTCTCTCACACACACAGGCACTCAGAGGTGCCCCAGGCATTAGGGGAAAAGCCTTCATCACTTTCTCAGACACACCGGCCCTGCCTGCAAGGATGGGCACAGCTCTCACCCTCTGCTCAGGCTGTGCAGCCAAAGGGAGCAGTTTTAGCACGAACTCACCTGAAAAGGACAGACCAGCAAAGCAGGGGCTATCTGCTTTATCTAACCAGTTTAGCTGTCCTGCTGCTGCAGCACCTGCAGTTGTTACAGCAAAGGCTTTGTCTTCCCCCTCATGCAGCATTTTAAAGGATTTTTAATGCAGTGACCGGGTGCACTGCAGTGCCTGAAGTTAATGACAGAATAGAAGAGACTTAAAATGCCTTTGGCTCCTCGAGCCAATCCAAGCGCAAGCAGAGATAGCTGAGCCCGCTGAAGAGATCTGACTTGCTCATTGGGAATCTTCCCATGATCACTTTGCTCAGCTTTTCCTGATGTCCTTTGGTTTTTGCAATGGTCACTGTTCGCTGGAAGAACCAGAAACAAGGTAGAAGATTACGGCACAATAGCAACAAGCAGCATGAGGTTCCCTGGGGAGGCCTCTGGTCATCCTAGCCAAAAGAAACAGCCGAGGACAAGCCTGCACCAACATGGCCAAAAGAGGTTTGATTGCTCAAAACCCATTGCAACCCATGAGAAGGAAGAAGGCGGTTAAACAAAACCAGCAGGGATGGTGAGATGCAGCCTGGCAGCGAGGACCATGCTGTACATCTTGCAGCCAGGCACAGCACACAGACCTCTCAGCCCACACCAACGTGTGAATGCAGTGGGTGTAGCCCAGCTCACAGCTCACTGTTGCCAGTGCAGAGCCCGCATAGGGAAGTCCTGCCTGTGGTGGCAGAGGGAAAGTGTTTCAGTTGCAGTAAACCTTGGTTCTTCTATGCTCCCCTTCAGCACAAAGCTCTCACCATCAGTGCGCTACACAGGTAGTTTCACTGAAGCAAAGGGGTTGCTTGGCTTTCACAGATTTTACTGAATTGAAGCTTGTGCTCATGCTACTCAGACCATGGTTTCCAAGTAAAACAATCTCTGGGGAAGAAAAAAATATCTCTTGCCCTAAACAACAGGTTCAGATATCATTATATGAAGTGACCAGTAAAATTCTGTGACTGAAGCATTTTAGGCAACTCTCCATTTAAGCATCAACATAGCACAAGAGATGTCTTTGCGCCTTCCTCTGAGAGTCCAACCACCCTTAAATGTTGGGTGAAGTTCAGGTGCTGAAAAGAGCTCTAAATCCCTTTCACATGGTAAGTAAAACCCCTGAACTCTCTCACGTAGCCTATATTTTTTCCTTCTTACATGAAGATTCACTGACCTGAAAGAAGGATTACTGACTGACAGACATTAGAGTTAGCCTATCAGACAGAAATCCCTACTAATCTTGGCTAATCTCATGCCTGCTTAAACTCTGCTTTCAAAAGTTTCTGTTCAATCACTTACAAAACAACCTACATTCGAAAGACATCTGATGCCTTCAATTACCTTTATCCTTCATCATTTCTCACTCATCTGTCTGGAAGAAAAGCTTAACCCCCACAGTTACAAGTTTTCCTTGGACTTAGTGGTACATGGAGTTTGTGGAGTTGTAGCTTGCATGGGGAAGGTGAGGGCTGCATTGCAATCCTAGGGAGAAGTTTGGTTCCCTGCTCCGTCATGGAGCTTAGATCCCCATTAGGTGATCCCCTGCACTTCCTGTCTCCATGTCCCTCGTGTGTCCATTGAGGGTACACCACCTTTCCTGATGGACATGGATAGCAGAAATATCGCAGGGTGCAGTAGTGTTAAGATAATGACAGTTACAGCCCCAGGAGACCAGAAATCCCATGGGAGGCCCTCCAGGAAAAGATGATCACCACTCCTTGAATAGGCATTAAAAATGATGATGGTTTCATGGCCTATTTCCCTGCCATTTGGCACAAATCAGCCACTCAGCAGGGACCTCACAGGACTGAGGTGCCCTCTCTGAGAGGAAGATGTTCACTTCCTATAATACATCATGAAAGCAGAGGCTTCACACCTTTCTCCCCATCACCCTGTGTCCTCGCAGCCTGTGCTGAGCAGAGCACGTGCCAGGCCCCTCTGCCCTGCTCTGCCCATGCCCAGGGGCTGGTGCTCCAACACAGCAGAAGGCAGGGGCACGGCTGTGCTTTGCACTGCATCTCTCAGGCAGACATAACCACACGGGCAATGGCACTAAATCCCCATCTGACATCTCAGCCGTTCTGGATGCCATTAGAGGCAATTTTCTGTCCAGCCGCCTGTTTTAATAGCATGTGCAGTTAAACAGATTCATCCTTTCAGCTTCACTCTGCAGAGCCTTCACTCTCCAGCCGCCGCTGCTCTCATTCCAGGGAATTAAAGTGCTCTCTGTTTCTCTCTTGCAGGCAGGCACGTTGCTCAGAGAAGTAGCTCTTGCCAAGAAAAGTGTATAATCTAGAAAGCCACCTGCTCAGCTTTCGTTCTTTGAACTCCCTACAATCAATTTGCCTTTCCCAGGAGAAGGGAAAGAAGGGAAAGGCAACTGTTTTCAGTGCAGGAGGAAACAGGATTCGTGATGGCAAACCAGTTTCAGAGAAAGGGTTGATTTGCCTCACTGAGAGGGCCGAAACTCTCAGTTATGTGGGAGCAGCAGAGACACTCTAGGATGCCTGATGCTGCTTCCAGATTCTATGACACTGTCCTTGTGTCTGCTTCAGTCTCCTGAAGTTCATCTTCATGTTCCCATCAGGTTACAAAGTTAGTGCCATATGAAACAAGCGGTGGTGCTTTGCCTTCCTCACACATCTCCGGTTCCTCCCTGTGGCTCCCCTGCCAGAAATGCTGCTCTGTTCAGGACAGGGGTGTCTGGTGGAGTCACACAGTGGCAGGGCCATGGTCCACCACAGGTCCCAGTGCCTCAGACTGTGAGCACAAGGTCTGTGGAGCTGAAATCCACCCGTTCTCCTCATCCTTTGGTTTTTGCAGATGTGAGAGTTCAAACCATTTAGCATCACAAAACTGTTCTTAGCAAACAACAGCAGCATCAGCCCCTCTGTCTAGTAAAGACATCATAACCTGAATCCCCACAACCCCACTGACATCTTTCTTGGATTTTATTACTCAAGAATGCAACAATAACCAAAGAGAGACATCACTTGGCCTTGTACAAGTGTACACCTTGTGATAGGCTGTCACAGCCAGCTGATAAAGGCTTGGTTTGTCTTCAAGGGTTTCTACCACAGATACTTGTAAGGTGTGGTGCAAAGAAGGCACTGTTAGCATAAAGCTAATCCTCTCCTAAAGCACACAGCTAAAACAGGTGGGACAAACCACTGCCTAAAAATACCAGTTTCAGCACTGACAATGGAGAGGGTTTAGGGACACATGAGCTGTTTTTTCTTGCTGGACAGCTGGGAGGCTACAGCAATAAAAAATCCTCAGCAGACCTAAGGCTCTTTCCTATCCACATCATTATTAAATACTATTTAGTCAATTTTCACATCCAATTCATATAAATAATGGGAGAAATCAAAACTGGTGCCATTCTGTCTTCATTAATGCCATTGTCTGACTTGGGCGACTTTCATCTGTCCTTAATTTGATGCCTGGTAGAAACATTTTTCCTGAGGACATTTGTGTTCATTTGATGTTAATTATGACCTTTAAGCATTAACAAAAAAATCCCCTGGCAACAGCTCCTCTGCACAAAGTGAGCGTGACAGACCACGGTGTCAGTTTTCACATAGCACATCTCCTCAAGACCCGGGAGAGACAATCCCAGCTGAATCACAGAAACAGGTTCATTGCAATCACCCTGCCAGGGAATATCAAGTTAGAATCAATAACCAAAGCAACAAAAAGATCTTTTCTATGGAACTGACACACTGCAGCACGAGCAGAACCATCACACTCAGTAGGACCATTCAATGGCATTAATTCTCTGCACTCATTGCAGCTTTTCTAACATATCCCATGATGGGAGAACATTGCTGAAATAAAAGTCACCATGTTTTCTAAGCACCCAGTGGCAGGGGCCAACCAGGCCATGCCGAGAAATGCAATTATCAAATAGCAAACAATTTAGATGCAAGTCAATCTGTCGTTTTCCATATCTCTGTGGTCAACTGTGGCAACAGATGGTGCCCAGCTCACTGACAAACAGCTCCAGGTAACAGCTCCATCCCAGTGTGCTGGCTGGCAAGACACAAAGAGGCTGAGCTCTGCAGACAACACTGGCCAGGGAAAACCTTTCCCCTGCAAGATGGTCAATAAGGCATGGGTCTGAAACACCAGAGAGGAGAAGAGTGTGGCAATGCTCAAAGTTTGGATGGCTCCTGACCCACAGATACACCTGGGTTTGCTGACCCCCCAGCTGGCTGCATTGCTCGCACACATCCTGCCTCTGCTCAGACCCTAAATAGTGCAGCAGGCTTTCCAGAAACACAGGATCAGCTCCTGCTTGCTGTAAGGAACACATTTGCCTTCGAGCAAGCCCCAGCCAACCTCAGAACATTCACACTTGAGACAGTTTCACAGAGTTGGTGTTCTGGTTTTACTCTGATGATAGTTCCAAACTCCACAATCACTTCCAAAATGTTTTGGCTAGTCTGAGAAGGGGGTACCCTGTCGTGTCATCAGCTGCCTGTTGCTGTATGCCTCTACACTGTTTTCTCGGCCAATGCATCAGTTACCTCAGACTAACTCTGTTTCCAAACCGCAGCCCAATGACAGTCCTGAAACAGCATTACCCTCCCCTCAGGAGCTGGGACAACGTACCGGTTGCCTTGGCAAGGCAGCAAGCACTGGGAGGCTGGGACCAGCCTCAGTAGGAATCAATGGACTAGCAGAGTACAGCTGAGTCAAGGCCTGTGAATCCCAAAGGCAAAGGCGGGAATAACAGTACATCAACACCAGCAAGCAGTGGACTTGCCAATATCAGTGTGTTCTTCAATACTTTGCTTCTGGCTCTCCAGCACACTCTGTTTCTTCATTTTTCACTATGGGGAACCCAGCTACAAAGCACAGCCACACTCAAATACTTCAGCCTATTTGCTTTACAAGGAGCAGCAGCATTCCTCACCCTCTCCCCTGTGCAAGCATGCTAATGCTGCGGCTGGCAGTACCCTTATCCATCCCTCAGCATGATAAACAATCCTAGCGGCTCCCACTCTCTGAATCATAATTTGTGTCTCATTTCTAATTGTATTCTGTTTAGCTGGCCCACCAGACCCTATCTGAAGCAGCGTACAAATAATTCATCTGTATTCTTCCATTCTCCCCATACATGCTCCCAGACAAGTTGGATTAATACTAGTCTTTGTCTACCTCTAATCTCCATCCTTTGCACCTTGTATTTTATTTAGCTGCCTTTTCAGCTGCCATTCAAAATTAATGCTTCACCTGGCACATTCAATCCCTTCCCATATTCTAAACTCTCGATTAAATACACTTCAGAGATTGAGGATGAATTATAGGTATTCAGTCAGGCTAATTTTGAGGACTAATATTTTTGGGTCAAAAAAAGATGACCAGTTTTGACTTACAAAATAATAACATCTGATCCATTACAGCAAGCAGAAATATCTACGATGCTGTTGGTGACAGATCATATCACTGAAGTACAGCAATTTTGTATTTGCATGTCAGAGTCAAATGAGGTGATTTAATGAGATGTCACTTAAAACTGATTGACATCTGCAGCTAGAAACCACACTGAACATCACTCCTATATACCAGGCAACAGCGACAAGCTGCTCGCAGCCAGCCCATCAGTGCTGCAGCTCCAGCCACTGCAAACCCACCCAGCTCCAGCAGAACTCCCATTGCAGGAATGCCACTTGGTCCAAGGGACACAGCCACAGACTCTCCCATCCACTGAGGGCTTCTGCCACAGCCACCCTGCAGCCACACAAATGCACAGATCAGAGATGGGACCAGTCACCATGACTACCATGCCCTCAGCCCTCGCTGAGGTCTGTGCAAACTTCTGCTGGTGGAAACCAGCCCCACCGGTTACCAACCTGCCCAAACAGCCCTTCACACTGCAGGGGGTGCAGTGGCTTCTCCTGGGCACACTCAGCCATAACACTCACTCACCCACCCACACAGACCCCCATAGCCCAGCATCCCTCCCCACACACAACATGCTCTCAAGCAACCTCCTCTCCATGCTCACTGACATTTGGCCTCAAATACAGTATTTACTTCCTACCACTACTATATTCATGTGTTAACAAATGAAGGAGTCCCCTCTGTGCAGTTTAACAGGGAAAACACTTCTAACACCACCCATAGCACGTACCCACCTTTGGAATCATTCTTTTTATTTCAGTTTCCAGAGCAGGGTGGTGTGGACTGTGGACAGCGAGCAGCTGTCAAACATAACACTGCCTCCTGCTCACGTGTTGCCTGACAAGATTTGGATTTCTGCACGTTTTCTTGAAATTACTCCATGAATATTTTCTGAAAAAGCAATTTATTCATAAACTGCTTCAACCACTCAAAGAGAGTACAAAATACTCATTAAAACAGGACCTGGGGCAGGGTCACACAGGACTCTCCGTTGCAGAGGAACAGCTGGTGGGACAGTGCTCGCATCACATTTCTGGCCTGGTCACTCACATCTCAGTCACTGAACTCACATATTCCTCAATGTTGTTTTATAAAAGAAACATTTTTCCAGGGACCAGCTGTGGAAAGCAAATGGAAGGCTGCTCAGCCTGGAACACGCCACAACAGCCTCAAATTGCAGTCACGTTCTGGACCTGGGAAATGCATCCCAGCAGTACTCACCATCTGCTTGGGGAAACGTGGCCTTGTGCTTGGTGTGGCGATTTGAAGGCAATTGTACAGGTACAACATCATGGAAACCTTTGGATATTTCATGCCTGCCCAGGGAGGTGAGAGGGTGTTTGGGTGCCTGATGTCCACAGCTGGATGTCCATTCCCAAGTGCATATGCACTGTGCTCAGATGCTTTCATCCTTCACCATCATCACCCTTCCCCTGCCAAGCACTGCACATTACAAGAAGGAAATACCTGGTTTATTGAGCGTGTACATCACCTGCTGCTGCTGCAGTATGAGCTAGGGCCACCACTCTTGGTGCCACAGCAAGCGGTGGAGGCAGGAAGAGATTGCTCCTGCTACCCTCTCCCCTTTTTCTTTTCTGAAGCTTCCTGAATTAGCCCTCCACAAGGCTGCTGTCTATTGCTATAGGAGTGGGACAGAGGCCAAGGAGGCTATGACCTAATATTTTAATCTGAACTAATAGATGGAAGAGAAGCATTATTATACACGAAAGCTCCCTCTGTGCATGCAATTACCAAAAAATGGTCTATTCTGGGAGGTGACTCTCAGAAGGAGGAACATGCAAAACTCTCACCTTGTGTGCACTGGGAAGCTGCATCATCCCTTTAAAAATAGGGAATAGAATGCATGAAAAATAATAGAGAAAGCAGCAGAACAGTGTGGTGTTTTAGCTCATGCTGAGCTCAGGAGAGGGAGGGGGAAGGAGTCAGTCCTGCTGTCATGCCAGCATGTGAAATTTGGTAAGAACTATTCCTGCTGATTTAAGACTAATCAGGTCTTAACAGGTCTGAAGAGCTGGACTAATTCAGCCTCTTCCTGTACTGCATGGCTGCATTCCTTCATGCACACAGGACACTAAACCCAAGTGAGATCTTTGCATCCACCTTTCCTCAACACACAGGTAGAGGTCACACTGCAGCCTTGTGCCCCAGGGAAGGTGCTGCCAGGACCTCTCTGAGCCATGTACCCTGTCTTTGCTTAGGAATTCTGCAGGATCTTACCACCTTTGAGGTGGCTGTACCTCTGCCCTGCCTAACCAAAGGCGCAGTTCGGTAGGATTCAGGCACACAAGTGCATGGACAACGTATCCCTGAGCACTAGAGGAAGTGATCCCCTCAGGATAGGGAAGCAGGTGATAGCTCAGCCCTCCTTGCATATGCTGGCTTAACTGCGCTCAACACTGCTGTTACAGGACAGCCCTAACACAGTGCCTGGATGTTCTTCTGAGAGCACCAGTACAAAGGGGCTTCAGAAATGGGTAACCTAATCTCTGCTTGGGAAGGAAATCATTCTTACCTTACAGGTGAGAGGATGACACAGGGAAAACAAACACTGCAGAGATGTAGGACTCTGTGGCAGAGCTGGAACAAGAACCTGGGTAGATTTGCTCTTGTACTCCCTCTGGCAGACACTTCCCCACATCCCAGAAAGCTTCTCTGATTTCTAGTTCCTAAAGCACACTGTAAACAACAGCAAATACCTGTAACCCTTTCCTGACATCACTTCCCCAGAAGTGGTGTAATAATATTCACCCATTCAGATGGGACATCAGGCAAATGGTACCAGCACAGGGCCTGGAGAAGGCTGCTGTGACACTGCAAGAAGCCAGCCATGTCACAAAACACTTCCTGAAAGGCCAGGCATCAGTCCCTCGTGTGCTGGTGGTCACAGAAGGGTTTGTGTTGGAAGGGCCCTTAAAGCTCATCCAGTTCCAAACCCCTGCCACAGGCAGGAACACCTTCCACTAGACCAGGTTGCTCCAAGCCCCATCCAAACTCACCCTGACCACTGCCAGGGCTAGGGCAGCCACAGTTTCTCAGGGCAACCTGTGCCAGTGCCTCACCACCCTCACAGGGAAGAGCTTCTTCCTTATATCTAATCTAAATCTCCCCTCTGTCAGTTTAAAACCATTCCCCCTTGTCCTGTCCCTGCAGGCCTTTGTAGAAAATCCCTCTCTAGGTTTTCTGTAGGCCCCCTTTAGGCACTGGAAGCTGCTCTAAGGTCTCCTTAGAGCTTTCTCTTCTCCAGGCTGAACAAGCCCACCTCTCTCAGCCTGTCTCCATAGCAGAGGTGCCCCCAGCTCTTGGACCTCTTTTGTGACCCTCTGGACCCATTCCAGCAGCTCCACATCACTCTTGTGTTGAGGGCTCCAGTGCTGAATGCAGTATTTCAGGTGGGGTCTCACACGAGCAGAGGGGCAGGATCACCTCCTTCAACCTGATGGCCATGCTCCTTTTATGCAGCCCTTGACACGATTGGTTTCTGGGCTGCGAGCGCATGCTGCCAGGTTATGTCAAGCTTCTCCTCAACCAACACCCCCAGCCCTTCTCTGCAGGGCTGCTCTCGGTGCTGATGCTGGATATGATTTTTCCCATGTGTTCTCCTTCAAGGCTGAATTTTTATTGCACTGACTGCTGCTTTATCATCCGCTTCTACTCCCAGTGACTTCAAAGGGGCACAGAGGAAGGCGAGATGAGCTTTTGCTGCCAGCCCTCTCTTCATGCAGGAGGGAGGGTGAAGCTGCTCCAGCTGCAGAAGCATGGGTACCAGTGCCTGGAGCAACCCCAGCTCCCTAGGGCAATCCAGAGTGCCTGAGGTCTTATATTCCCTGTATTTTGACACACAAAGCCTTGCAGCACGACCCTGACACTGGATACAAGATGAATACTAAACATGGCACGAAAGCTGTGTGCATGCAGGCTGTGGGGCTCCTGTCCAGCTGCTTTCTTCTGGTTCTGCAAATACATAGAGTGAGAACGATGTGGTGCTGCTTTCCATGTAAGCACAGAAAGAAAGCAAGCCTTTCTCTGTGTAATTTTATGTTAATTTGTTTATAACATCAGGGAGGGAAGGGGGACTAGAAGGTATCTTGCCAGCAATTCAGGCATTAGGATAGCCTTTTAAATTGACAAAAATCAAGCTATTTCTAGGTTAAAATGAAGCACCAGGTAAAGCCACTCACCCTTCCTGAAGCAACCTCTCCAAGGAGAGATGCTTTCCAAAGGCTGATCCTTCACGTTTGGTGGTGCGAAGTTAACAGTTTCCACCATCTGTAACTGCAAATACTGCAGCCCATGTGCTGTTTTTCATATAAACACAGCCCATGATGAAATCAGGAAGGTAAACAAGGAGAGAAAAATGTGAACAAGCACATTTAGACCACTGATCTGGGCTTCATGCCCTGCCTGAAATACAAGAGACACCCCTCTCCAGACCTCAGTGAAGGCTGAAGACACACACATAATCCAAGGGCAGGATATACAGAGGATTTAGGACTGGATCTGAACAAGTATTGCAAGTTTTACTGAAATGGTATTTATGGCACCTGAGCTAACCTTTGCAATAATACAGTTCCTATTAGAGCAGGACAGTCTCTCAAGCAAGTTACCCACTCTAACCCACCTTTATCGAAATTTCACTTGCTCCCTTCGGTGTTAAATCACTTTAAAAACATGGGTCAAAGTTGTTTCATAGCTTTACTCTCTCAGTAATGTGCAACATGAACATAATAGTGTTATTAAGAAGTCAAAAATAACTTAACACAATAGCTATATAAGATTCTCCAACGGTCAAACTTTCAGCAATTACTTTTTGTTAAGTTCAGAAAAATTAGCGTATTTGTTAATCAAATTAATTTAAAAAGTAGCTTTTCAAAATAAAAGCAATGCTTTAAATAAATATAGTCTTTTTTTATAACCATAAAACATTTAGTCCTGTTAAAGGTAACACAAATACAACACTCGGGCACAGTACTTAAAATGATTGAAATGAATGTTGTGAGCATACATGAGCAGGACACCGGGAGGGATGAGGATGCATTGCTTCATGACATTCTCTGTCTCCTTTCTATAGCGGCACAAAGAGGCATCCAACCTTAGAATGACCCTCAACATAAGACGTGTCAGGATATTTGTAGCTGCTGCACAAAAAAGGTGGTACCCTGTTTTTTCCCCCAAACTATTTTCTCTTCACTACATCTGCAGCAGTCCTGCAGCCTTGCTTCAAATTTCTAGGGCAAAATAAGGCCAGATCCTACTTGCTTCATCCAACTGCCTTCAGTATCTTCAGCAGAAGGCAGCAAGCAGGGTCTGACCTCTCGCACCTCTGTCAGAAAAGCTCACGGTTTGTGAAATCTATAAAACCTTTCCAATACTGGCACCACTGGGTGCTCCAGGTCAGCCTGAAGCTCACCTTCAGAGTTCATGATCACCGAAGGACATTCACAGCTCTCCTCGTAACTGCAGGGCTGCCTAGCTATGCTCCTTACTGCATGAGTTAATGCCTATCAGCAAAGGCTGTAGCTGTCTTGCAGATCTACAAGGTAGCAATGATTTACCAGAAAGAAATAAATCAGCTAGTTCTTACATTAGTATGTGCTATCTGGATGTATCCTGCAGAGCAGCTTGCTAAACCTCAGTGAAATATACACCTCAAATCTAACCATAGCATATCCAGCAACTCTGGATTTAATTTCTCATTTACTCATATATTAAATGAGATATTCATTTAATATCTCATTTACTTCATTTGAACCATTCACTAAAAATCATGTTCAGGGTCTGCAGCGAACCACTGGTTTTGCCCTCACAAAAACAGCTGTCGGTGACATTGGTTGCATTTGCTTGTTTGAACAGCCTAACAGTAATGTAACCTTTAATAAGTTCAATGATAAAAACTGGAGAGTAAAATAAAGCACAAAACTGATACAAGTACTCCCTATTTGTTTTGATCTTCAGAATGAACAAGCCTACTCAAAGATGACACAGGAATAAACTAGCAAATGGCTAATGTAATGCATGAAAGGGCGTCTACAGGATTTGCATGTGCACACACATGCGCGCACTTGCACACAGACAGCTCGGCTTCATTAGAAATCTCACTACCAGAGTTTAACTTAGATAAATTAACTGCATTAAAATACTGATGCTGTGAGGATTTTAATACTATCGACACCCTGTAGAGGGCACTCCTGTGTGAAGTTTTAAATGCTTTAAAAAAATAGTTTAGTTATTGAAATCTGCGACAAATGCAACAGCTCTGCCTCCCCTCACAGCCTCCCGTTCTCATCTCCCATATCCTTCTCCTGTATTGCCTCCAGGCACCGTTTGGACTTGGTGTCCGTGTGCCCGCTCCCAGCTTTGCTCAGTCCACACGACAGGCACGCCAGCTGGATCTGCTTCATGTTCTCCAAGGCTTCGTTCTTGGCGTTCTTCAGGAGATCTCCTTGGCCCTAAGGATGCACAGACAGACATGCAGGAGAGAGTCAGGGATCACATGCAACACTCAGGACCAAAGGCGGCAATACCGCTCTCGTGTCTCTGCCCTGCTGTCGTCTCAGGTCCTGTCTCAAATTCCCTCTTTCCCAAAGATGCCAGTCCCTGGGAAAGGACTGAAGCTCCTTCTGCAGCCCAACATGTAGCTCACTGAGTAAGGCAGCAGCCAGCACAGTGGGCAGGGTGAGCAGGACAAGGAGCCTGTTGGTGAAGGCATTTCCCCTTCCACAGTCAACAGTGAGGACCTGCCAGGGACAGGGCAGTGATGGCCCATGGGAGCCCCTGCTCCATCCTTGTGTGCTGGCATCAGACCCCACATGGCAATGGCTGTGTGTCCCAAGCCGAGTGTCCCATATGAGCTTGCTACCTACACCTTGTTCCACCCAAATTTGCCTTGGGCCCTCCTTTAGCAGAGGCAGGCCACATTGCACGCCTGTATGAAACACAGCATCTTGTAGCATTAAAGCCAACTGAACCGTTTTGTTTGGGACCTTTGAGCAGGCAAATGGGAATGAGAGACTTTATGAGCAGAGGTCTGCTTCTGTATCTTCTCAGAGCACGTAAAGGTGAGGTGACTGACAGGATGTAACTATCAGGAAAAACATGTTATATGAAATTTGTATTAAGGAGTTGGTGTTCAGAAATGCCAAAATGAATATTTATGCAATATTGATACCTCAAGTGCCACGAAGTAACAAGATTCTGGTACTAGAAGATACAAATAAGTAAGAGCCAGGAGATGCATCTGGTTATTAAAATTCAGTATCACTAAGAACTTGAGCTGCACTTCTAATATCACCCCAAGTACAGTTTGAAGTACACCACCCACTGCAGCTGGTTATATGCGTATCGAGAAGGAATACCTCCACTGAGCAAAATGTCACATTTGCATCCCTGTAATCTAATCTGACCTCCTGCAAACCAAAGACACTTCACAGGGTCTCAGGGGAAACAACAGGTACTACAGCAGGACCTGGGACACCGACCAGAAGTGTTGTACGAGTCACAGCACAACACCTTCCAGCAGTGGTGGCATCTCTCTGCTCTCCCTTTCCCCAGAGCCAGGAGGAAGGATGAGCATAGCTCTGCCTTCACCAGTGCCTGGCACTGGACTCGCACTGCCTGAGCCCCCACAAACAGTGTTCACAACGAAGAAACAATGGTGGCTTGCAAGTCCTGCTGCACTGGTAAACACCACGTGGGAAACCACGTCACCCGGGGACGGCAGCCCGTGCCTGAGCTTGATTGCCTCACCTCCTGGTGACATGAATCTGTCCCTGCTGAACAATGCAAATCACTACCCAGATGCTGCGAATCCAACCCAATGTGAGAATAACAAAAAGCACTGGGACTGCATGAGTGTCTCAGTGCTATTTGTTATGAAGCTCTTTTGAAGAGATTTGTATCTTGGCAGCATGAGAGTCATGGGAATACACAGAGAAATAGCTTGGGATCCGGCAAGGAGTCACGGTTTGAAAAAAAGCAAACCAAGAATAATTTACACAGCATATATTGCACATAGCTGTGATCCTGCTTTTAAGACAGTGGTTGAGCTTATGACTAAAGGCAGGAATTCATGAGTCCCATAGCTGTCCCAAGCACCCGGCATGCTCCTGTCTCCTTCATTGTCTGCAAATAGCAGAGGAATAGTGCCATTAGTGCTGTAGTGAC
The DNA here is from genome assembly GCF_033815535.1 of Pezoporus flaviventris. Taxonomy (NCBI): domain Eukaryota; kingdom Metazoa; phylum Chordata; class Aves; order Psittaciformes; family Psittacidae; genus Pezoporus; species Pezoporus flaviventris. The sequence goes on from NW_026892549.1 coordinate 47,983,327, forward strand.
AGGGACAACAAACTGCAGCGTAAGCAAAGAGATCCAACAGGAGTATCGTGAATGAAGTGACAATGTTATCAGAAAGGGTGGGAGATACACAAATTAAATTTCAGTTTGGTTTTAGGATGAAATAGACCTGGCTGCAATGGGCTGCTACTTATTTCTTATCATGCACATGGGACTGAAGACAGCAAAGGCTGCACCAACAAGCAGACAAAAATCAATGTGACGATGCTTTACAGCTTAACTTCTCCAAATCAAACCCTGGCACTATGTACTCATGCAGAAGGACAGAAAAATCCCATTGGCACAAGAAGCAACTCAAAGCAGACATCCCTACAGCACCAAGAAAAACTAAGCCCAAAACCTGAGAGAGCCAGTGCAGCAGAGACGTAAAATGATGACAGTGAAAACCCAGAACCCTGAAGCACCTGGTCTCCCCTTAGTTGTGGTGTATGGGGGAAACCTTCTGCTCTGGCATGGCCACAACTCATTATCTATCTCACCCACACCATGCACAGAGGATTTCCCATGCAGCTGCACAAGATGAATACAGCTCCATAAGCTGATACAAAACCAGATTCAGCTGAGTCTATGTTGCTGACTTCATATCAACTTGTCCTTCTCAGGGTGAGGGCAAAGCACCGGAATTTCTCTTAGAGTAGCCCATCAACTATGTCTTTGCCTAGGGGACTCTCCAAGACACTCATTTAAGGGAAGCTACTGGGGATTTGATACATCCTCACTTGAAGGGTAACAGCCTGAGTCTGCTCGGCCAAGACTTGTATCTGAAGTCCCCAGAAGCCAAGGGACTTCACACCCCCTGTGAGGGTGCTGAGCCACCTGCCCTCCCTTATGCATATTCTGATTTCACGTTTAAGTAACCAGGCAATTCAGAGTACAGATTTCAGCTGCGGAAATGCACAACGTGTCTTTGGGTTCCAAGAAGAAAAACACTCCTCCTGAGCACACTTCCAGTATTTTGAAGACATTCTTATTTTACAGTGATCTGAAAACAGAAATGGACTTATCCAAACAGTGCAGCTCCATTTATGTACAGACCAACCGATCTATGTCTTAGACAACTTGTATTCTTTCTTTTTAAACAGCTGGTTTAAGGAACAACAATTATTTTGGATCATCTGTCACAAGAAAATTAAAGACAAACCAGCCCCCTCTGACAGAACTGCCATACTTGTAGAGACCACAGGAAAAACAATCTGTGGGCATGCTCTGTTTGAAAAGCCATCTGTTTGCTTTGAAAAACTGGCTGTGAGCAGAATCCACTTAAGAAAAGCGTCAGCAAAATTGTGTCAACACCTTAACAAACTAAATACTGGATCGAAGCTGGAGTAGACTCTGTAAGTATGATTGCCTTGAAACAACCTTCATAAATCAGTCATTGTGATCATCTCTGCCCACAGAACAATCCTCTTTGCCCTTACAAACAAAGCATCTCTCACCCAGACAAAGAGAAATCATGACAGTCCACTTCAGCATCTATCCATCCATCTCCCTTCTGCTATTGATATCATCAGCCTTCCTGAGAACAAATACTTGTGAGAAGGTTAAACTCAGCATTTGTCACTAAATTAAGTCGGAAGAGATGAATCAAGTGTTTTACGTGAAAAACTGATCAAGGAGCCTGTTTTTATTTGGAGTTACAGCATATTGTCAGGTTTCATACACCTAGCTACAACTAACCATGGAGCCTCAGCACAAATTAACATTACAGTACAAATAATGCAGCTTGTCAGGCAACTGTAAGATTATATGCCTTTACCTTGACAGGTTAATACTACTTAGAAAACAGGGATAACCTGACATGGCTTTAAATATTGCACAATTTTAGTGACAAGCCATGGAAGAGCTGCACAAGCAGTTCTAGATAGGCACTGGCAAGGGCCACAGATGGGATGAATTCTGTACGTTGTTTTATTAATTTGTTTGGGTTTTTTTTTTGTCAAACCAAACTCCGAAGTTTCTACAGAGCCGAGATGACAGCTCCTTATATCCAACAACAACCCAGACTCTGAGGCTGGGGAAACAGGAAGAGAAGGTGGGTTAGGCAAGCGGCACCATTTTGTGCTCAACTCCATGGTATTTTTGTATACATTGCATGTGTATTTCTACATAAATATAAATATATGGGCATAGGTATGTACATTAATAATTACTATTTCTATTCCTATGCTTTCTAGGGAACACCCTATGACATGCAGGTCATGGCACTGCTCATTCTGGGCACCCATCAGTACTGGGACCCCAGCTAATGCACAGGCAGGACCCATAGTCCCCATGTTGGCAGCTGCCTACACCAGCATTAAGGGACTGCAGGAGGATGCTGAAAGGCCACCACTCAGCCTGTGCAGAAGTGAACTGCACTGGCAGGCTGCCCCACATAAGCACCTTCCTTTACTGCTGGTGAAGTAGAAAACCGTATGTTGTGCAATAGGGCTTTCCTGGCGATCAAAACTGGCTGTGTTTTCAGGGAGGCTGAAACAGTGGCTGCGAAGGCCATTTTGTAATCTGCTGCTTGCTAAAGCAGACGGTTGCTTATCTCCTGGCAGACACATTCTCTGACAGCACATTATGGGAGCTTTCCTCTCCGCTCCTCAAGGGATGAATAAACAAACGATAAATAACAGAGGTCTTACCGCCCGTACCACATCATGCTCATGATATTGCTGTTATTTTTTAACTTCTTCTCAAACAAACAACCTCTTGGATTATTATTTAATCACAAAGGAAAACCTCCAGTGGCTGACAGTGGTTGGCTGAAAAAGCCAGACATGGCCAAATAAAACCACAAGTACTGTGTCATTCTGCATTTCAGAGGTAACATGGGTAAGGTAACGGCACTGACAGTCCGTGCCCCAGGACTTGGAAAGCAGAAATGCTGAAGAGCTGCTGTGATATTGGGATACTCTGCATGGAAGCTGCACTTACCACAAGGGGTGCATTTTCAAAGTGGCATAGTGGGATTTTAATTGTGTTTAATATTAATAAGGAGGCACACAATTAAATGATTGTACATGGCTTTGAAAATGTGATCCTGAGGAGGAAATCATTAATGAAATGATTAGACTGCTATGTTAAACTTATTACAAAAAGCAGATATTTTTCCATGCCTCCTTCAAAGCTAAATGTGGGAACAATTGATATGTATTTGATTATGATACATCCACATTTCAGAACTGTGTACTCCAAAAATATAGACTATTTCCGTATCAACGCAGACTTTAAAAACCCACCCTTTTCATTATTACTGCAGATGTCAAGAGCTTTGCTTTATTCTCTGTGATAGAGACCATAATGCACATGTCATCATGAAAAATTACTGTACAGAAAGACTATACACAAAGCGTATAATCATTTCTTACTGCAAAATAAAGGATTGCAAAAATGAGTTACCCAGAGGAAAAGCAGGGGGCAAACATTACTTGCAAGTTTATTTTAAACCCTTGCATAGCAGAAATTCACTTCCTGTCCGGAAAATAAAAAGGCCATGCATATATAAGATGGCACTTATAGGGCTACTGGGTATCATTTAAGGCCTGGGTTTTGGGATAGCTTCCCACATACCCAATTCTGAACCAAATGCAAAGGCTTGTTTCTACCTGGCTGAAATCAGCAACAGCTTTGCCACCGAGTAAACTGGGCAGCCCAACCAAGTCCTCACTGGAGCCTGAGTCACCATCTTTCTCAGTAGTTGCTAGTAATTTTCAGACTTCAAACTGAGCATCTCGTTTTGGTGTATCAGTGTGTTACTGACAGCCAGAGACCTTCCCTCCCATTTCCCAAAGCGGGGTCTAGCAAAAATTTGCAAGAAGGAAACACAGCTGAGAATCAATTATATCCCATAGAGATATATGAGAAAGAAAATACCCACCCAGGGAAAGGCAGCCACCATTATGAAGCATTCAATCTCTGGAAGCAAGAGCAGGAAAGAGAAACTATTGTGGAACAGATTGTTGCGTGCAGCTTTAACACAAGGTTACGTGATTAAAAACACAATAAACATGAGGTTTTAGATGCGTGTTAAAAGTGAATCAAAGGTTATGCCACAACAAGGTCAGAAGCTCTAGGGCTGATCTGATCAATGCATTGTTGACAGCAGCTGGGACACCTAAGAGAGCAAGGATGAGGAAAATGATAGGAGGAGGAAAACTCAAAGGAGTAATTCCTAGTATTCTGTAACTAACCCAGATTACTCTTTATTTCATTCTTTCTCCATTTCTTTCATGAACGGATGCTGGCTTTCCCACCTGTCTCTGTTAAACAAGGGGCTGAGCGTGTTCAGGCAGCACTAGAACTCAAGCTCATTTCACCAGGAAAAGCACTGGGAGCACAGAACAAGACTTGGCTATGCTCTGTTTCCCAGCTGCTTTACTACCTATGCAGGAAAAATATCCTGTTTACACTTGATATGTATACAAGTCTTGAATTGGAACCACACCTTCAAGGAACACTGGCAGCCTTGAGGACACCCTCCAACTTGCCAAGATACGACAGCCCTAAGGTGGTATGTCCCAGCGAGCAGCCTCCTGCCAGCAAGCACCTAACTTAGGACAACTGCTGGGTGAAGAGCTAAGGGGTAACCACCTCTGCAAACACTATCTGCAGCGCAGCCTCTTTTCTACTGCAGTCAGTTGTAAGAGCAAGGGAACAAGCCCAGCATTACTCCAGGTGGTTGGTAAAATTTACACGGCTACTCCAAAGAACCCAGCCTTGTACAAAAGCAGAAGGGTTTCTCAGCAGTTCAATGGAAAGCAGGCAGGAATCTGGATTACACCCACTCCACAGAACCCGTTCAGTCCTGGCTTGCCCTGAGCACCCAGCAGGTTCCAGTGTACTAGTTCAGTTCTCTTTGAGGCACAGATCTCTGCAACCAAAGGAGTTGCTCAAATACCATAGTAAAGGGACACAGAAGAAATTAATAAAAATTAATAAATAAATTATAAGAAATAGAACCAATAAGTATCAAAGCAAGATTCAGAACAGCTCTAACTTGTAACACAGACCAAATCCTAACCTCATTGGTGGTTCTAGCCATGGGCTAGACTACTCCTTTAACACACCCAATGGTTTTGTGACTGCTGGCGGGTACCCAGGATGGAGCCTGATGACAAAATTGTAACTGTGGTATGTTAAGAACAATATTGCCCCATACAAAGCCCAAAGCTTTTAAACTCATTTCATCTGCCCTTTGGGTCTCACCCCAAAAGTCTGCACTGTAGAGGATGATTAAAAAGGGATCTACACTGGTGTTCCATGTTAGCCTGGTTAGTTTTCTAGGAGGCTACTGACAGTTGCACAGCCAAGAAGTGAATCCCAGAACACAAGCAGTGATGTAAGTGGTTGGGAAGACAGAACACCAGCCCTCTGCCAGTATGGCACTCCACTCAAAAACACCCATGGCATGTTTTGCCTTCTTTTCCAGCTGTTGGAAAGGTGCAGTTAAAATGTAAATGGCAGTGCTGGATACTGAGAGACTCTGCACAGGGCAAGTCTCACCAGTGCCAGTCCACCACTTGTACATTCCCAAATCCTGCAACACAGACCTCGAGGGCAGCCTGGGAGGTGGAAATGAACAAACACTTCCATCATACAAAGAGAACCTCAAAAAGGTCATGCAATTAGCAAAGAAGCGAAGACTTAGTAAAACTTCTGATTTTGGCTGCTGGCCTTGCCAGTGCGTGTACATTGCTGCCTTTGCAGCCATGGCAACTTTGGAAAGAGGGTCTGTATTTGCCATTCTCTTACAGGATTTCCCTAATGAAGTAAAGGCAAAGTCATACATGGCCAGCTTGCTCTCTGAAACCCAGTCAAATGCCCTTCCAAACCCTACTGGCCCTAGACCAAAGCCTAAGAAGGAATTAACATCAAGCATTTGCTTGAATACCTAAGTGGCAAAAGCACTCGTGCTGTAACATTCCCTACTGATCTTTAAACAGAGCTCTCCACTGAAATCCATGGGCTCTTGCAAATCAATTGCACTATATGGCTGCTAATCTGTTCCTTCAAGCAGGCATTTTATGTATGAAGAGAGTGGGCTTTTATTTTCATTTTTTAAGAAGTGCCTCTTGCTTCTCTCTCATCTGGACATTTAAATCAAATTACCTTGTATCAGGCTGTCAAAAGGAATGAATGTGAACATCGATTGTCTGTAACTGCGTTGCAGCAGGAATTTGCTTTCAGAAATAATGGCATTAATTTGATGTTAGCCATGTGCTGAGCTGTTCAGCTGCTTGTGTGTGTCTCTCAGGCACTACACCTAGCAGTTCGCAAGCACAGCCACAAATGTACAGACTCTCACTGTCAACCCCTCCACACTAGGAGCCAGCCTTTATTTCTGGTGATAACTTTGAAATCAAAGGGTTGGCTGGGAGCCCAGGAGTGCACAATCAATACTAAGAAAACCCCATATCACCGGAGAGATAGGGGCACTATTTAGTTTTGATACACAGCCGTGAGATGGAAGTCAAAGCTGTATGTCCAGGCATTCATTTCTTAGTCCTTTGCTCACAAAACCCAGTTCTCCACATGCACCAGCTGGTAAGTCCAATGAAGTCCAGAGAGCCCCAGAAAAACAAAACAAAGGGAAGAAAAATGAGGCAGAAAGCACACAATTTTCTTGCATTTAATTTTTCCAAGTGAAAGGCCCAGGTGCAGGAAAAGCAATGTTCTGCAGCTAACAAAACACTGTGCAAAGCAAGCCCTGAGCACTTGTCTGGGAATAGCTGGCACCTCCCCAACTCTCCACTTCCCAGCGCCCTTTGCACTGACTCACAGCTGCCCAGCTAGCATCAAAATCATGTCCTTCATCACAAGTGCTGACAGCAAAATCCCCCATAAGTTCTCCAGAAATGGGGAAGGGTTTATAGAGCATCCCTGAGCCGATTCTGATTTGACTGAAGCCAACAGTCACCTGTGCTGGTTTGGTGTCTTTTGGTGGGAAGGGAGTGCTAGAGTTGATGCAGCACAAACACTCATGGCTCTCCTCAGACTGCTGCTTAGGACAACAGCTAAAAATAATATCTGCAGCTGTGCTTAATGCTAACTGAGATAATCTAATCAGGATGAAATGAAATTACACCTGTCAGAGCACTGCGTTTCTGGACAGGTAACAGAGCATACTCATGCAGTGCTTGTTTCTGCCTAAAGCCCCTTGCGCTCTCCTTGCCTCTGAGTAGCCACCTGGCACAGACACTAATATATCTTAGGAACTCTATGGTTTGCAAATCCTCCTGCTGCAGTGGCTCTGGCAAACATCACCAGCTGACGGGGGGGCAGGCAGCTGCAGAAAACCCCGAGCTCCCCATGCCTACTCACCAAAAGGGGACATGACACCCCTCTGGTTTGGCTGCTCTCCTCCCCTCATGCCAAGTGCTAAGGGCAGTCAGTTTCCAACCTGTTCACAAGCAGCACATACCAGAAAGAACTTTATGCTAAAGCAGAAAGCTTTAAGATGAGACCAAAAACTTCAAATCACATGAAAGATTAAGTGAAGAAAGAACAAAATGACACAAACTGCTGTATAACTGCCAGGAGGGAACAGGCTTTTAGAAGATCCCTAAGCAAATGCTTACCCATCTCATCCCTGTTGGCTGGGACATTCCCTGTCCAGGGACCTGCAATCAAAGGTGTGTTTGCTAGTGAGACTGGCCAGCAAGTTGAGCAAAAGCAGAGCTAAGCCACCTTCTCTGCTTGCACTCACCTAGCCAGAGGTCAAAGAGGGTCCTGCAGGCACAGCAGCCACAGACCCCACATGCTAACAGGGCCCTTGGGAGAATCCCACCCTTGCCTTTCCTGTGCAGATGAGAAGCCAAATACAACCAGGAGCCAGTATGGTTATTGTTGTAAACAGCACACTGACCCAGCAGACAGTGAGCTACCAAAACAAAGCAACTGGGAGCAGAGAATAAAATTGTGAGGGGTCAGAAACAGGCACGTCTGGATGTGAGAACTCTCCATGAAGGATGGGAATGGAGACACAAAGCAAACAGAGTGAGCCAAGCACAAAAGTAAGTGGTGCAGGATGGAGACCTGAATGTAATATTCATTTACACATTCACTGCCCCAAAATGTCAATGAGGGAAACAGAACAAGCTTAATTTCCAGCTCATTATGATGCCATGACACAGATAGTAATAGGCCTTTAGGCAAAACTGAACTCAAATTTTAAGCCCGATAGAGGGCTGTAGTAATACCTCCACAGTTACTGGTGAGTGTTGGAAAGGATGAAAAGCTATGAATGCATCTTTTTATTCTGCTCTCATGGTCACAGCCTGACACAAGCAAGGCCATCTTTTTCTTCTTGTGATCTGAAAATAAACAGCAGCTGCCACAAGCAACAGAATCGCTGCTTCTGATTCAACATTCCTCCCCAAATGGATCCTACCTGTACCAGGGGAAACGACATATAGGAGCTCCTGCAGAGCTCATTACCTTGCACTTGATTTCAACTGACCCAGGTAAAAGAAGACTATAGCTGTCAAGGATACAATATAGTTTCCCACTCTGTTGTTCATACCTACAAGCACTTGGGCCTCATATTTCCCTAGCTCCTGTGCAAACCGTTGGGAACACCTGCCACATTTAGGGCTTCTGGGATCTAGTAGTGTTGCTGGGAGAGAATAACTGCAAAGGAAACGCCCGGTCTCACTGAACACATGCAACTTTTGCTTAATGCCATTTGTAGCTTTTGACTAACTGTCCAAGCCCTCCCTGCAGGTCCATATTGCCAATAATCATGCGTATTAACACTGAAGTCTTTACTCCGCAGCCCTTTCCTGCTGGTGGCCCGAGACTACGAAAATGAATCAATACCACCATTGAGTTAAATAGTGTTTTACTTTAACCGCAGCCCTCGGAATACGTAAGCAGTGTGGGTGAACACTTTCTTTTCAGTGTCAGAAGGCAGCAATGGAAGCTGGACTGGCACAATGAAACAGGGAAGGTCACACCAGCAAACTGCTGCCCGCTGGATTCAAGGTCAGCTCTCCTGACTTCTGTACTCACACAAGTGCAGAAGTCATCAAAGGTCCTGGCTAGCAATGGTGTTATGCACATCCCGACACACGGAGAGAGAATTCCTCTCTATGCTCAGGAGGAAAAGGGGAAGGACTTGGCACTCATAAAGAGATATGCCCCTAAGCTTCAGAAAACTCAGTGGTAAAGTCTGTTACCAGATTTGACTGAGGCCAGGCAAAACCCAAACACCATCTTCAACAACGGCAGAGGAGGAAGTTTCAGTGGAGCAACCGGCAGCTTTCATCACCTCCCGAGCTCCCCCAGGGAATTAGCTTAAATTAGACACCCGTTTCCCCACAGGGAGTGAGGTTTCATAGATGCTGGCACATAATTCACAGAACAAAAGGGGCAGTCAAATTCCATCATTTGTAAGCGCTGGGAAACTGTATGTGATCCACTGGCAGTAGCTGTAACGAGCTCAAAATATACCACAAAGGTAATTTTTAGAAGATGCTAATCCTCTTGGCACACACCAAAGCTGACATTTCAAACATAACCATTTCAGACTAGCATCAGTTTACAGCTCCCAGAGAACGGCACAATTCAGACTGAACAATAAGCAAACACAGGAGAAAAAACAACGTACAAGCAATTCTCTCTTTAATGTTCCCACCATGCAGTAATCAGTATCCTGGTCTATTCCTGATACTCAACAGCTCTACACAAATCCAGAAAAGTATGCCTGTGGAGGGAGGCTTCAGGCAGAAACTCCCCTTGCTCTCTCCTGCCACGGACCACCTAGAAATGGAGCCCTGCACTCAGACTCATGCTCCCTCATACAACAGCAATGCACATGCAGGCTGTGGAAAGGAGAAGCTCCCAGTGGCACAAAACCCTGTGTCTGAATGAACTGGGGAATTTAATAGCAGAGGAACACGGCTGCTTTGGGTACAACTCCTCCCAAAGGTTGTGGGTTACCCTGACTCGGGCAGGGTGCTGAGCTGACACATGGAGCTCCACGTTTGGAGGAAAACAAAGGGAGTTTTCTCCACCGTATTTCATTAGCCCTGAAGCAATCACAGCTCCACTAGATCTTTACCAGGATACAGGACACTGATTCACAACCACACTATTCAACAGTTTAAAACAGGAGGAAGACAAAACACCCTGGCAGGAACCATCACCATCATCTCTACATGGGCCGGAAGCAGCAGCATGTGCTAGCTGGGGAAGGATGAGATGAGCACAGTGAAAGCAAATTCTAGGTTGTAAAGCGAATTCGTTAAATAATGGAGATTAAAATACAACTGAAATGATTTAAAAATGTAATGTCTTTTCAATAATAAATAACCATGCAACTGAATCTCTCTGCTTACGTATTATTTAAGGGACAATCCTCCAAGCTGCATAAAGAGATAACCGGAGTTTTCTAAACCATAGTCAGTCCCTGAGTCCAAAAAAAATACATCCATTTTGTGTGTCTCAGCACATGAGAAATATCACACTGTTCAACTGACCACCCTGGAATAACATCAACAGTGAGCACAAGGGAGCAAAGGAAAACACCAATGAACTCTCCAGTTTTGTGTGTAATGATCTATGTGATGCTGTCAACCTCTCACTAGTGGCAGACACTGGGGCTGGAGAGCTGCTGGGGCACAAGCTGGGGCACAAGCCCAGTGCCACCCCATAATCTTGGAAAGGAATGGCTCCCACCCCTCTGGCACGCTGCCTTGCTGCTTGAGCAGGGCTGGCAGCTCGGCTTGGGTTATAATGCAATCTTTAACACCTCACAGAGGCAGCTGCTCATTTTCTTTGTTAGTACAGCCACTGACAGATAAAAGCAAGAAATGCGTGAATTTCTGCTGAAACTTATACTTTCATTACAGCCCTTTTAGTTCCTCTGAATGAGGTCATGTTGTCAGACTGGCACAAACAAGATTCCCAACTTCCACGTCTTCCAGGTTGTGTTAATTAACTCCACTGCTGGGTACGGCAGTCTTTGATATCCGTGTCTCAGCTGAAAATGTCACCGTTGCAGGAGAGGGGATGGTGGCAGAAGTTGCTGAAGTTCCTATGCCACTTTTAGTTCCTGCCTTCACTGTCTTCTCCTTCAAGGGATGGGAGACGACACTGACCCAGTTTTCACACCAAAGAAATCCTCCTTTAGTGGGGAACCATCTACAAACATTATTCCATTCAGTCATCTTTCCGCTCCCCAACACAGTCCCCACAGTACTATCCATCTTCCAGCTCAGTTCTGCACAGGCACACATACGTGCAGGATCAAGGATAGGGGTGAATTGGATACACATATATGACAAAGAGTGTGGTGGTTCTCCCACTGCTCCAGCATGATTGAGATGATACGTACAACTAGGGCAACACAGAGGGAAGGGGGATTTGAGGCTGGGGACAAGAGATGACAGTGAGGCACAGAAGGGTAGCTGAGGCAGAACAGCCAACCAAGCAGGGGCTTCACTGAGCTGGCAGCCTGCACAAGGAGGGAGTTAGACATCTATTTTGGCAGACTAGCTCTATTTAAACATCTTGACAAGCCTCAATTTGTGAAGTGACGCTAAAATTGGTTTCTTACACACAGCACCTCAGCATGCCAACCCTCTACTGGGCTCAAAGCCCATGCTGCCAAGGTGGCCTTGGCACAAGAGGTGCCAGGCACAGTGACCCCACATGCTCCTGGCCCTGTCTCACACCACCATTGCTGCAATGCAGCGTACCTCACCCTGCATGCACACTGTCAGCTTGGCACTGGATCCATGGCTTTTGGCAATTTGTCACGTCACTCAAAAGGCACATCACAAGATGCTTGCCATCTACCTCTGGCTTATTTTAGTCAAACACAAGGAAAATTACATAAGCAAGATATCCCTAGAGGTTTTTCATGCAATCTTTCATTTCCCTAGTCTGTTCTTTTTGTCCCAAAGTTACTATTATTCTGCATAGTCGGTAGCCTGTCTGTCCTCCTATACATATATACATGCAAGTATGTGTGCAGACATACAAACCCATCCCAGTGAAACTGAAGAAATAATATTTACATCTGAAATGCAGACCTTTGGATTGCAGGAAAATGCTAAAAGGTTTATACCACAAGAAGGCAGCTCACAGCACTTGTTTTCTGGATGAACTTTGATAACCCTCCTTTTTCAGTCTGTCCTACACTTGGGTCCCACACTGACTGCAAGAGGGTCTTGTCCCTAAACCCATTGTTGTGAAACACCTGTGGGAGCAGAGCCCTGATATTGAAGGAGGAAGAGAGAAGTGATAAAAATGGCAGAGATGCACATTCCTGCTCAGATGACTCTGGCTATCAGCTCTTTCCCCATGTGCCAAGTGACTCCAGATCCCTGGGTCACTTGTCACCCTGGACACTGGGTGTCAGCATGCAGAACACCGCAGTCTCATACCAAGCACTTTTCATGCCAAATATCTCAGCAGGCCTCATATCCACAGCAGCTAAATGTTATTTGGATCCTGCATTAGGGCAGCAGGAGGAACCCCAGTGAAGCCTCTCAACAGGCCCTTTCAGTCCTGTTTTCTACACACCAAAATAGCTGTTAAAGGCTGGAGGAAAGTCAGAAAAAGGTGCATGCTCCCTGAATTAACAGAAACTATTAACTGGGCTTGGTCCTGCATGGGCCACTCGAGGTAGGAAGGTGAGTGCTGCTCATCACAAGCCCCAGCGTTGCAGGCAGGCGAGTGTGAGTGCAGGTGGATCCCTGTGCCTGGATGATTAAAGCACCAGATCTGCCTGATCTGAAGGAAGCACTTCTTGCCAGTCAATGGAACACTCTTTCTGTGACATTACTGGACAAAACCCCATGGATAACTAACATGGGAAAAAGCCTCTCCTCTTTGTCAGGCCATCCTAGGACCCCATAGAATCATGGAATCAGCTAGGTTGGGAAAGACCTTTAAGATCATCAAGTTCATGACTTAACACATCTCTTCAGAAACTCACAGTATCATGAAGGAGCAAGAGCTGTGAACACTGGCAATCACTGCTCTCCCTTCCCCCAGTAGCCACCCCTGTAGCACTTGTTATTTGCAGATTTAAGATTGCCTGGGTGGCCTTCATGTATATTTTAAACACATATGAATATTTAATTTGCTCTAAATCCAATTCATGTCTTGAAATTTTCCTTGGCCAAGAAAACAGAGACCTTGTCAGGAACACCATTAAGGCTTCAAAACCACTCGTAGAGAACAGCCAGGTACCCACTGAGGCTGTGCTGTACTTGTTTGAGACTGCTCACTACATCCTCCCTGGAGCAATGCTCTGGCAGCATGGCTGACAGCCAAGAAAAACAGGATATTCCCGTTGATTAACTAGTACTGCTGAGGGACTGGGATTACACTCTTTTTACCCTGATAGACACTGTTGAAGTAAATTGAGAAGTTCCCATCACCAGATACAATGGACAAAATCCACCAAGGCTAGGTGTCTTTTAAAGAGCTCTGATTCCTGCCTTCCGGCTTGGACAAGAAAGGCAAAAGCCAGTGCTATGAGCAGTATGGGGCAGAGTTCCAGGAAGCATCTGCCAACCAAATTAGCAGAAAACAGCGCTCTGCTATAGAATCATAGAATAGTTTGGGTTGGAAGAGACTTTCAAAGGTCATCTGGTCCATTGTCATTTAGTCCAACCCCCCTCCAATAAGCATGTACAAGAAGGATCCACCTACCCAATATTTACACGTTTTTGTTCCCTTGGTTTACAAAATACACTAATCGAAACAGCTTTGCATGTAAATCACATGCTTTTACCTCCTTATCTTGTAACTCAGTATCATTTAAAGGACTCTAAATCCCCCTATCTCAGAAAAATCATGAAATGCAGGCCCACGTCAGACATAGACAGCTCCATGGAACAGCCTGAAAGCCAGGAGCACAGCTTTGCCCTCCAAAGGAGTTTGGAATCTGGGAGCCTTCACCACACTCACCGCTGCATTCAGAGTATGCCAAGAGCCCAGGAACAAGTTGCACTCCCATGCACCTCCTCCAGACTCTTCACATGCTCAATAAGGAACAATCTAAACCTATCTCCTTCCTCACCTTTCCCTCTACTTTTAAACAAACTGCTTCAAGCTAAGCAGGTTGGTATTTACAAGACTAAGGGGATGGTGACCTTGCTGAACCATTTCACCTTCTCTTCAGCGCTCTCTCAGAAAGCCAGCAGCTTCCTGTTATGTTTTAGCTTTTTGTCCTTCAGTTCATGTGTATGAGACCAACCTGATCAAATAACTAGGCAATTAGAGAAGCTCTGCATTTCCTCATATGCTTGTAAAACCTGCCCCTCAATTGCAGACTGGCTCAGCCAATCTCCACTGTAGCTGAGCTGGTCTGGAAGCAAGGCAGCAGAGCCTTCAAAAGCCACTAAGGAACACAGTCTGAAAAGGTTTAGAAGTGAGAAACACCACTCTGAACCGCGTCAACAAAGGAAACGCAAACAATGTGGGAACTAGACACCAGGAGAGACATTTAGTCTCTCAGGAAAAAGAGCCTTTGGGGTAGTCACATTCAAAACATTTACCTAGGGAGACCTGGAAACAAGTAGACATGGAATAATACAGTGAGCCCTGGATTTAAAGGCAAGCATGAAGTCTCCATGCCTCATAAACCACTCCTACCTACTGCTCTTGCTGGACTGTTACTGTCAGGAGATGACAGGAAATCACAAGAATTTGTTGCTAAGACACTATGGCTTATATTTCATCCATTTTCACAAATTGAGCACTGATGTGCATACGTCAGTAGAGATATGCTGGGAAAAGGAGGGACATAATATATGAGGAATTTTTCCGGGGGGCATGGGAAGCCTAACTAACACTTACATGGAAAGAAGTAAATAGTACATGAGTGCTGCAGCTTTACAGGGGATTGTGGATTCACCATGCTCTCACTTAAGATCTAGAGGTGCAAATCCTTTGGCAGAAATTATATGCCATGCAGTAGAATATGTTGTTACTGTTGTGCTTTATTACATGAAACATCAGTAAGATTCTGCCATGCTGCTCTGTCATCCACTATGTAGCATGCAGAAGAGCAAAGCCATGGTTCTTGCCTAACTGCAGGAAAAAGGATTGATGTGAAAGGACCCGAATAAATCTTACAGGATGGTTTTAGAGTATTGCAGAGTATCCATTAAAGTCATTCCCATATATAATAATCCCACTATAATAATCCTTAACTTAAGGCTGTGAGTGGACCTAGTTCTTCCAAAGATCAGCGGAAAGTCTGTGTGGCACCACTGCACATAAGGTGCTTTAGAATAATAGTCACTGTTCAAGGGTCACCTGCTCCAAGCTCACGAGCATCGCGTCCCGACATGATAACGTACTGCTTTCCTTCCTAGAGAAAACAAATACTTTGTAGTGATGCCAAATTCATCCCAGCTGAGGTGAAGCCAGAGAGTTGGTACATACATCTTTCAGAAAACTGGCTTTTACCTCTCCAAATAGCCTCAAAGTGTGCATATGGGGCTCTGCCACCCAGGTGAGAGGTCTGGATCTTGCAGGTCTCCCAAGCAACTTAAGGCCGATTGTCACAAATGACTGTGATGAAGAAACAGGTCATCTGTGGCAATCATCCTCCAAAAGCTCTCTGTGCACAGTTTCACTGCATAAAACCACTTATACCAGAGCTAGCGCTGATCCCACCTACATCATAAAATTGTGGATTTCTCCCCCAAAGAGTGAACTTCATCAGCAATTTAATAATTATGTGCCTTCTGTATTCAAAAACCTCTCTCTTTCTAAATCTAATCAGCGTTAATTTAAATGCAGGATAATTAGCAGAGACACTCTTGGATAGGTGCTGAAATGATCCCTGAAAATTTAACTACTTGATGTAGCGTGCACTAGCAGTTGGAGGCCTAGTAAGACACAACACATGGTAGCAGATGTGAAATCTTATCATGGGCACCGAAAAAAGGATTTAGCCCCCCTGCCATGAACACATTTTAGTTAGATTCCAGCATTTGGGTGTCTGAGTCTAGCAGAAATCAGTAGAAGACTAAAACAGTAAATGCTGCTTTATCTTTGTCTTCCCATGTTTTGTCTATAAATAAGTCAGCATGTTGGTATATTAATTATGTATTTACTATCAACATGCAGGCAAGTACCTGGTGGTACTACTCCTAGACATTGTATGGGCTGATCCATCAAAGCACAGATAGCCCAGGAAAATATGTATGCAGACAGACAAAGCATGTCCATGGGAGAGCAGTAAGTCTGAACCACAGTCGACACACTCAAACTTTGCTTGGCTTACTTGCCAGGCTCTTGGGACTCAGGCGAATCCCAGCTTCTTTGCCTGAGTAAACACCTCCTGATAGTCCCCAACAGTTTCGCTTCAGCAAGGAGAGCAGTTTTGCAAGCAACAACTTTTTTTGCCCCAAACATTCTCAAAACCTCATAAAGTAGTCATTAAATCAGTGGTTGCACATGATAGATGCTGAGAGTGCCTCAGATACTAGAAAATACTTGGTACTAGGTGCCATGGGAGAGGCACATGGAGGAGACAGAAAGGCCCAAGAAGAGGCAGCAGCCTGCACTGTTGCATGACGAGAGGGCTGGGAACAGACCCAAGCTGGCTTTGGTTACACATCACTCATACCTAAGTGAGCGTACCTGACCGGAAAGCCATCTAGTGCTCTACAGTGGCACTGAGTGCAAGTGGTTATATCCCAGCTCTCAGAAGAACTTGTCAGCTCAAGGCCAGAACTGTCCTAATGAGGCTTCTCAGCTTCTACCTCACTCATCCTGGTGCCCTGCTCTCTCCAAGCACAGGAAGGAGCAGCTCATGCCTGCCTGTAAAAGCAGCCACTCGTGCCAGAGAGGAGGTGACCTCAACAGGGAAAGGCAGGAGGAACACCAGCATGTGGGGAGAAACAAGCACCAGCCCATGCACCCATCTGAGGCCTTTCACTCAGGGAAATGGATAGCTACCTATTTTCAAAACAAGAAATATCTCATGACATTGAATCCTGAACTTCTGCAGCAAAAGAGAGGGTCAGACCAGAATGGTTACCTTGGCCAAGCCAAGCAATTCCACATGCCCATTAGAATTAAATGAATGGCTCCTAACACTGTGGTCCCTGGGAAGTGGTAAACACAGAATTTCTTTTGCTGTCTTTGCAATTACTCTTAACTAAATACAGACAGGAAACAGAGGCACAGAGATGGTGCTGCATGGAAATAAAAATGAAAGAGAGACTAAATTTGGGATCAGAACCATAATGTCACTGTGGGAACATGATTCTTCTGTCCCGGGTACTTATGTTGTGCCCCACAATATTACTGTATCACTGTACAGGGGACCAGTATTTTACGTGACACAGGACCAAATAGAAAGATGTGACATGGTAAAAATAAGCATCAGCATCACAGTTGACTTATTAGACTGTTCCCAAGTTAGAACGGCTGCGTTCTTACTAACATTTTTATGATCTGGCAAACAGTTTGTCCTTAAAGTGGGTATTACTAATATGTAATTAAGTTTCTACAAACCAAGGAAGAAAATGACTTATTATTTTGATTCATTCTCACTAAGTACCTCTTAAAAGTACCCCAGGGCATTTTTAAACATGAAGATTGCCCACAGTTATGGTTTTTATAAAATATACTTTAATCTTGCGATATATAAGTAATTAATGATTTTGCCAGTAGCAATTTCTTACTGCATCTTCTCTTTGTATTCAAAGCTTATCTACTGCAGTGAGTCTTTATAAAGAAATACATTAATTAAATATGCCTTGGCTTCACTAGCCTAGGAAAAGACTATTAATCATCTCACAGGCACAAGCATTGATATAATACCTGCTATTGCTCATGGGCACCTCATACAAACTGACTACTGCTGCATGATATAATTGCCTCCAACAACCTGGAGCACACAAAGAGCTTTTCTTCTGTTGGTGTTGTGCCGTTCATTCACCTCATCTACTGTAAAGGAGCTGATGTATTTGCATTTGTTATGGGCGATTTTCTTCTTGTCTTACATCTCTACAACAACATCTAGTGAAATACATTTGTAGTGACCACCCTGTCACTAGACATGCAAAGGACACCAACGGCTTGAGTGGGGTAGGGTGGTTGGTCTAGCCTCACCAAATCCTTCTGGGGAGCTCTCACCAGCACAGTGGGGAGAGCCAATGCCAAACATGAGATGTAGCAATGACTGATGGTCTCATATCAGACACCTGAATAACCAGATTCCCAGTTTTCTAATGCCGTTATCCAGCTGGCCTTCAGTCAGAATGAAAAAGTGTTTCATTTGCATTTACACCCATGGGTAGTTGCCGCAAACTCTGTTAATATTTTATGATGTGAGACAGGTAAAAAAGAAGTTGTGGCTTAGAAATGAAGCATGTCAGTTATTCCTTGACCTTGGCTAGATGTTCAAAAAGCTCTTCAATATGTTGATAATCTGTGCTAGGATGCAATTATTTCTCAAGGAAAATATTTCTCTAATACCCTACTTATGTCTTCATTAATCATGGGTCACACTCAGAGGTGTGGACATCTCCTTTGATGAACATGTAAAAATGGAAAAGTTCAGAGCAACCCTGACTGTGTTTTAGAGCAACTCTGAGCGTGAGGCATTTCTTTTACCTAACACAGCTAAAGCTGTTCAGTTTCATGTTCAGAACTGCCTAGTGCTTTGGGTTTGGGTTTTTTTTTGGTCCTCTTCAGCTACTTGCCTCAGTTATGCTGCATGGAATAGGTCAGTCCCTTCCATTACATTTGAACTGGTTGCCTTTTCTCTAATCAGAGATCCTATTAACTGAGCCTACATTGACTCCATTACTCACTTTCCCTCTCTCACAGTGAATCAAGGTACACAAGGAACCACAGGTGCCCCCCAGGTCTTTTCTAAACCTTCTCTGCTACCAACAAGCTCTCCCACTCATTTTTACCCTTCAGCCTCTCTGTTCCCCATCTCCTGCTCAGTAACAGGACCTGTTAGTACTGCTTCCAGCTCCATGACACTGAAGTACGCACCTCCTATGACTCTTGCTACCACTGCTGCATGTTACATTTAGGTGTGCACTTGATGAGGAGCTTTGTAAAAATTCCTTCTCATCAGCTGGCTTGTCCTGGGATGCCAGCTAAAGGAAAGGCACTGCAGAGTCACAGGAAGATGCTGTCAGACAGGGAAACCTGCTTAATGGGAGCTGAAGGGAAGGAGCAGCAGAGAGAGAAAGGGAGGAAATCAAAGTGTGATCTGTCAAAGCAAGGTGGGAAACGAGGCTGTGAAAGAAGGCGTGAGCTGAATGCTAACAACCTGAATGCTTGGCTCAGGTCCTCTACTTGCTGCCTGCTGTGGCTGCACCAGATCTTCTCCTCTTTCCATCTTCAGCTGTCCTTGCGTAACTTCACCCAGGCTCAGTTATCCAGCTCCCATGACAATTTGTGGCTGGTTAGTGCTGAACCACTACATAAAGCCTGGTGAGTAATGTGATCACTGTGCAGTGTGTCACTGCACAACCAGGATGGAAGGATGAAAATCCTTTTTTTAGCTGTTTGGATAATGCCCCAGTTTTGAAACATAACCCTGACATTCCTGCAGGATCTACAATATTCCTCATTGTTTTCCATGACAGCACCCCACGCCCCTTCCCTTCCCAAGGAGATGCTCTAGTTCTCATTTTACAAAACAAGTATCTGAGACGCCATGACTTCAGACAGGTCATGTTCAGGGTAAATGGGCAGAACAGACAACCAAAATCATGTCTCTGAGCATGGAAACCACAACCCATCTTCTGATTAGTCTTAGATAAATACCCTTCAAAAGCTTCCAAACCAGTATATCTAATTACATCTGTATTTTATAAATTTCAGTAATTGGAGGTAATGTCTGTAATGGCATATACATCCCATAAAAAAAATTAAAATATTGCTTCAGTATTAGTAAAAGAGTACAAATAGATGAGCTGAAAGAGCAAAGGTTTGCTTATAAAGTTAACAGAACACAAGGTGGTGCTTTCTGTGCTTACCTTCAGTACTGTGATATTCCATGCAAAACTCTCAATGGCTTTGCTTAATTTTCTTCCTTTCAAACCTTCCTTTGTACCAAGGTTATGGAGCTCTTCGTGGAATTCCATTCCTAAAAACACAGATTTTTATGTCACCCAGTGCATGATTGATTTTTCCCTATATAGTGTTCAGTGAGCATTTCAGTCTTGCAGCTGGTACTTTCCATAACCTTGTTCTGTGTTTCAACCCATTCCCTGCTATGACTCCATCCTGGAGAGCATAATCCAGAATAAGAAGGTCATACAGTCTTGTGGGTGTGCTTCCACTTTGTATGTAAGTCTCCTTTCCACTGCTGGGGTCCCACAGGCACTAATCCAGCACTTCTGCCTGCAGTCTGCATTGCTGGCAATACTGCGACAAAAGGCAACTGCCATCCCTCTCCTTGAACAGATGATTTTGTACCTCAGAAGGTAGCTTGACAGACAAGGAGGGTACCTATTCAGCAAAGCAAATACAGACTCAAATGCAGAGCTCCTCATTAATCTTAATCACAGTCATACAGAAAAGCTCTTGTATTTCATGTTGATAAATTATGTCGGGAACGCACACCACTAATCACTGGATTGCTATTCCTGCAGTCTGGAGAACTGAGACTTCCAGCCGCAGCCCTGGGAATTGTCACATTTCATCGCTAATTTCTGTGGCAAATATCTGCAAATCCGTTGCTGGATACAAGGATTCAGGAAATCTGGGAACAGATTAAAAACCTAATGAGCCCAATTAGCTCACCAATTCCACAAGATTTGCAGTGTATGCAAACATTTCTCTGAATCTGGGATGGATTAAGAGATAAAATGGAGAGAGAGCTTCTTGTCCCTCAATTTGTACCTTATGGAAGTCATATTGGCACTAAATCCCTCCAAAACATCTGAAGCCTGTCCTGGCTGAGCAAACCAACTCCATCTCCAGTTCTTTCACAGCTTTCCCCTAACATTTTAAGGCAAATGTCACTTTGCAAATTTGAGCTTCATTGAAATGACATTGGAGAAATACCCATCGAGAGAACATCTGCTCGGAGCAGACACAGAGGGCTCTGTGGTGCGTCGCTGAAGGAGTTAGTCCTTCAACAGCCCAAGGCAGGCTTGCACTCAGCGTAGCTTGCCCAAAGCACTCCTGGAAGATTAACAATAGGTTTCTTCTTGCTTTGCAACAGCTCCAGGAGCTCAGTAACACTGAGGCAGTTCTATCCCACACAAGGCAGGATTTCTCTATTGTTCTGCAGGTTTTGCCTGTCAAGGGTAACAGAGTTCCTGCAGAACTTCCTTTGGGAAACAGCCTAAATAACTGCAGACCAAGCAAGATTCCCATGCAGGTGTTCCTCACGCCAACTGACTTACAAATCATTTCACTTCAGTAAGTGAAAGAAAACTTCCAAACGACTCATTTTGTCCCGCAAAAAAATAGGAAGGCTCATGGTGCTCAGCCCCACGTGGTGAGCCCTGCCTTTGTGCAGTATCCGTGTAGTTATCTTTCCCTCTGGACCTCTTTACCTGAGCTGCAAGTTGGAGACAGTGCTTCCCTCAAAAGAGGAGACACAAACATTTGTTAGTCTGTAGGTAGGAGTGCCAATGAAAACATCCTCCAAGCTGCTGCTGATCACTGTGCATTGGGCTGAGACTGCACATGAAAAGAACCCAGCAAAACCAGCCATCAGAGAAGCCATCTGAGGGATGACAGGACCCTGTGGCACAGGGAGCCTGGATCAAAATTGGCCGTGATGTGAAGCAGAGACCTGATGGGAACACGTGTCCAAAGGGAGCAGGACTGGGGTGAGGTGAATGACTATGCCACAGACAATTGCACCTCCGAAACCTCTTAATTTTGAGTGCTTCATCTTGCCACATTGAAAATGATATTTAACTATTTGCCTGAGTAATATTTGCAACAAACTAACTGGCAATAGAGCATGGTGAGGGATCCTCTCTACTACTCCTTTCCTCTGTCTAAATCCTGAGGCTTCGGAAGAGCACTTCACATCTCCCCAGCCTCCTTCTCAGTCAGAAATGACATTTTAAGGCTAACAAAGCAAAATAAATGAAAATACAAGTAGACGCAACACCAAAGAGAACAAACTTGAGCAGTCAATCTTTCTGCCAGGGAAGGAAGGGGAGGGGAACTGCATGGAACTCTGGACATCAGCACAGTGGCATGGTCCTGCATCATGTTTTCCCCACTCATCTCCAGCCCCCTGTTTGCAAGGATATCAGTGCCAGGCAAGTGTTATGGCTTCTCCTCTGCAGGCACAGAGCAGGGTGGGCAGAAAGATGGCTAATGGTGCTGAGGGTCTGCATTGTTTAGTGCAAAGCGTTGCTTTTAAATTATACCCTCAAGAAGGAGCCCCTGGTGCTGCATTTTCTCGTCACTGTCCCATTCCTAAACCCTCTGCACCTGATGAAGGCTTTGGCTGAAGACATTTACGCTGCTTATGCGGATACACAAAAGCCAAGGCATGACACAAGATGAGGCCCATGAAAGCCAGCAAGACATAACTGCTTGCTTCTCTTCCTTTTGCTACCACAGCATGGCCAGCATGGCTCCAGAGCTCTGAATTTCAAAGGACTAGACTGCACCCTGCTCTTACACCACATAAAAATCAGTTCAATGCTGTTGTTTAAACCATTTCCAAATTTCCTCTAATGAAAAAGCTGAATTAAAGGATTTACTACAAAACATCAGCTTCGTTCATTATTTACATTTATAGAAGCAAATGGTTGCAGCCTGCATCACTTGCCAAATCCAAAAACACCCATCAGAAACAACAGTACTTATGATTGTTGTGGTCCCAGAAGACTCTGGCTAAGAATGCAAATTAAATACAGTTGCAAGCGTTTGCATTACTGACTTTCAAGGCTTGCTGCAGGATAGGAAAGGTGCAGCTGTACAGCTAAATGAACTGAAAACAGATTTAATTTATGCAGCGTAAACCCCTAGTAGAACTACACTGCGTTTATTTAACAGAGCCTTGGGTGGCATGGTTTAGTGTGAGGTGTGTCCATGGCAGGGGGGTTGGAACTTAATGATCTTAAGGTCCTAACCCTAACTATTCTATGATTCTATGATTCAGCATGGTTTCTGATACATGAAAGCCAATGGATACAGTTGTAGAGGATTTCCACTGCCAAATGTGGACTCATCTCTCTAGCAGGGCTTACTCTTGCATGTCAGTGGAAACTACAGAAGACATGTCCCAGATCTGAGTCTAGTCTGCTGTCCTGATAAAGACATCCAGTACAATACACCAGCAACATATGATCTGCTTTGAGCCTACTTGGAGTGGTTTACGCCCATACACCTGATGTACATTAATGTATAGCCACAGAGATTCACTGTGATACAATGGAATTATATTGGCATAAATTTCCAAGGCCTAAACCAAACCTAAACAGCAAAGGTAAAGGTAGGCAAACAAGCTTGGTCTTGTGGGTTTCAAAACCTGTTGCCTTGTCCATGTTTAAGAAAATGATTGTGATAGAGAATGTACCTCAGTAAAGGCAGTGCGCTTTCTCACTCCCTCTTGTTAACTGAATGTCTTTTTAGTTCATTGGACTGATTTAAATGCTGTCAGACATTTCAGAGCTGTAGAGCAAACGGAGCAAATAGCTTTTAAGGTGAAAGCTGAGGATCCTTTCCTAATCCCATGCCTGCATTGCTACTGGAGGGTGAGCCTTAAGCAGGGTGGATTCTGCCACAGAAAGCCTGGGATGCTTTCTGAAATACTAGGTGAAAGATTAGTCACAAACTATAAGTAAATTCTGGCACATCATTTCCCATCTCCCATCCAGAACTGCACGGTTAAGAAGAATTACCTGCTTTCTGGCACTGAACAATCTTGTCGTGAGTGATGTCTGCCGTCTCAATCAGAACCCTGCTCTCTTGAATCATCTGTCACAAAATAAAAGGGGAAAAAAGCATCATTACTGGGGTTTTCCGCAACATCTACTTCACAGAAAAGTATAGATTCAAACTGCAAGCAACACTATAAAGATCAGATCATCCTTTCATACCAGGGCTCCCAGATCTGTATCAAGCTAAGTGACAGTTGCTCAGGAAATGTTTCATGTTTTGCCCCAGAAGCTAAAGAACAGCTGGTTTACATCAGTGAGACACCACTGCAAATAACACGAAGGAAACACACCTGATTTCAGAGGAAAGCAGAGTTATAGCAGACAAACAAAACTCATTCTATGTGAAACCGAGCTCTAGTTAGTACCTCTCTTGAAACAAAAGGAGAAATAAGCATAGTTCTTGACATAAACGGTTATCAAAAACGTTACTAAGTTATGAATAGCAGTGATTTCAAGGGGTACTTAAGCCTGTGCTGAACTCCATGCACTACAGCAGTTCAGTCAGCTACAGGAGTTTCCCCTTGGAGAAATTCAGATCCAATCCTAGCCTGTCATCAACATTTCTGTTGAAATCTAAAAGAAAGAAAAACTAAAACCAAAACAGGCCTAATCACAAGTTTCAAGAGGTATCCCTACTTATGCATCTTCCTAGAGTAGCCCATGCCAAGGGGGTTGAAACCTGATGATCTTAAGGTGCTTTCCAACCCTAACAATTCTGTGATTCTATTCTACGATTAATAGCAAACAGATGAAGGGTCCATTATATGACAAGTTTCCTGAGCCTTCCTACTTGCAAATGATACCTCCTTTGATGACAACAAGCCTTCCAAAACCCTTCAGAAGCCCAGGCCTGCAACCAAATTGTTCCAATGCTATATTCTGCAAAACTGCAAAAGGTGGCACATTCCAGAAGGCAAGAACATGCTGTATAACAAACAATGCTTGAGAATAATCTCACTCTCCTGGGACACACACTACAAACCCCAATCAAATCCAAGCAGCATGAGAGCGGTGCCAATTAGAAATGAAGGAAACTGAATACTGCCTAATGTTACATCCTGAAACTGCAGAAGCCACCATCTGAAAGCTCTGCCAAAATGCTACAACTGCTAAAAGCCTTCCTATTTCAAACACTCTAAATATGAAAACACAACTAGTAGATTTTAATGATTTTAGTGGAAGATGGCATTAAATTAACATCTGCAAATTAGCATATCTTATTGTTTTAATTAGATACTAGGGAGGAGGAGATGCTGCCACTTGTCACAACCGAACTTCCAAATTCTGATCCAAATTTTGCTCCTCGTGCCATCTTCATTTCTGACTAAACCTGTTAAGATGGCATTTAATAAGAATACCTATGCCTTTGCTTTGGTAAGAACAAAAACATGAGACAAACAAAATCCATTACCAGCTACACAGGCAGAGAGAAAAAAGCCTGATACATCTACAGGGTGTAAAATTGTTCCTTTAGCAGAACATGCCCAGTGCATATGGCTGCGACTGAAATTACTTTCAATAGTATCATTTGCCTTTCATTCTTATTACTTGCTTGTTCATGCATCATGTTGATTTTTTTGTCTTTGATATCTTTGTTTGTCATCTAGAAAGAAATTACCATCTCTACGCACCGTCTGGCTTCTCCGTACCACAGCACACAGTCATTTTGTGCTGAAGGAGCCGTTTAGATGCCAACTGCAAATGCTAAAGTTGATCTGAGCAGTAAAGAGAAGTCCTGAAAAAACCTGCAAGTCACTACAGAGGCAACCAGAACACAAACGTGCATCTCTTCCACATGCAGACACAGGGCCTATGAACCAGTGCTCACACTGCTCAGTCCAGCCATGGGCTGCCACCATCTCCATGCCTGATGCATCCCATGCACCCATCACCCTGAGCTTACCCCTCCTTGGATCTGGGTCTGTACTTGCTACCCAGCAGCAAGGTTTGGCCCAGCAAGGTCAATGCAGCTAAGCTGGGACAGGATACCCAAAGTGTCTGACTCTGCTGTGCTCAGATCTCTGAAATGGAACTTAACTTGTGAGAGTTTTATATATATATTTATATACATGGCCACAGGAAATCATCCTACCACACGCAAAAAAAACCCAAGCTTGAGAATGATGCAATTTGGTAATCTAAATTTGACCATATCTTCCTCCACCTACTGGGCCCGCTCCCAGGAGTTCCTGGCATGCTTGTTTTAGCGTTCTCAGATATGAAGGTACTACATTCATTTTTTAAGAGAGAAGTGGCAATAGGATGTCAATTTTCCCTTTCTGCAGAGAAGGCAGAGCAGCCCTCCGCTGCTTTGATGCTGACATCAAAGTCTCACTGCTCCCCACTCAGCAAGAGCAATTAAAAACAGTTATATAGCAGAATTTAACCTATTCCTGTCTTAATGCTCAGCAGTAATCTTAACAAAAATACGTAATTTTTGTACCATGACAAATCCTGAGAGTGGATTCAGAGTTTCTCAGCTCAGTGACCAGGGTTAGGAAGTGCCCTTTTAAACTGAAAAGGGTGTAGATCTAGATTAGATATAAGGAAGAAGCTCTTTACCACGAGGGTGGTGAGGCACTGGCACAGGTTGCCCAGAGAAGTTGTGGATGCCCCATCCCTGGAAGTGCTCACAGCCAGGTTGGACAGGACTTTGAGCAAACCTGGTCTAGTGGAAGGGGTCCTTCAGCCTTCTGATCATTCTCATGGCTCTCCTCTGACTTGCTCCAACAGCTCCATGTCCTTCTTACGTTGAGGATACCAGAACTGTACTGGTGGGGGGTCACTGGAGCAGAGTAGAGAGGAAGAATCACCTCCCTTGGCCTGCTGCCCACACTCCTTTTGATGCAGCCCAGAACACGGTTAGTGCCTGGGCTGGAAGCACATTTTGCTGGGTCATGTTGAGCTTCTGGTCAACTAACACCCCCAAGTCTTTCTCCTCAGGCCTCATCTCAATCCATTATCCAACCAGCCTATAGCTGTGCTTGGGCTATCACATGAGAGACCGAGATTTTCAATCCCAATTTTGCCGGTAATGTTTCAAAATCCGCCAACCTGTCTCAAGCATTACAAGGGAGCTTCTGCTGTTTACAATGTGAATTTCCATGCATCTTTACTCTGGTCAGACCTGTACTGAGCAGCACTCTCAGGCAGTTGTGTAAGTCCCAGCCATCTGCCAGGATGCCCATCAGGCTGCTGTTTAATGTCAGCTCCCCAAAGGTAACTCGCTTCGGTGAGTGACTCAAAGAGCAAGAGACGTCCTACTCCCTCAGGAAACTCGCTCCACCAGTGTTAACTCCTGAACACTGAGCTCAAGAGATTACCCTCCAAGCAACATATACTGAAAAGCAATTTTTGGAGGATGGATGCTGGTATCTAGGTCCACTTGGAGTCAGTGAGGAGATTTTTAGCAGCTGCTGACGCTGGCAGGGTTGCTCAGGACAGCTTGCATTTTCCTATGTCAGAAAGGTGATAAGTGATATTCATTGATGTGCTTAACATAGCTACAAGGGAAAAAAACAGGACAAAAATAGGAATGAAAGCACACAAAAGCCGATTCGGATTTAGAGAGGGACTTAAAAAAGCTACCTTGCTGACCAACAGTGTATACTAAATAGAACGGAAAAGGATGAATGGGATAAACTACCACACACCTTGACATCATTTGAGATGCTGCTAATTTCAGCATTGCTCCCTGTGTCCCGAGGGCTGAGACCCGTTGGGAGGGTGCAGGGTCCCTTCTGCACTCACATGGCAGATGCTGCAGCAGTGTAGAGCTCTGCAGGAACAAAGGATGGCCCCGCTCCTCCCCTCGGGGACCCCTGCCACGTTTCCATGGGAGCAAGGACACAAAGACTTTTGCAAGTCCTGGAGGTGCTAACCCTCCTGGAGAGGCTGCAGCACCACAAATGCTCTCACAAGTGAATGAGGGGTTCAGACTGACAAAAGATGCATATGGCACGAGTCCCAGAAGTACATGTCACGTTTAATAAACTAATGGGAATGAGGAATATAAAGGCTCATCTGCATAGGTTAGGGGGTTTTCTGGAAAATAGCTCGTTTAATTTAAATATTCTTATGCGATGCTTAAAGCAAGAAGCCTGAACTTGATTCAACTCTTCCTACCTGAAGCACCCTGTTACAGTCATGCCAGAAAGAGCTGGCACAAACCTGGCCGCTCTCTCTTGTCCGGTATATGAGACCCAGCAAGTGAAGCAGACCACGTGTTGAAAACATAACTGACCTGTATCACTGAAGTGATAGCATGCAATATCTAATTTAAAATCCCATTGCTTCGTGGAAAGAACGACTCTTTACTTTGCCACATACGTTACGTGTTAATTACAAAGATAAATAAATTTTAAGTGAAATTTAAAATATCTTTACACTGAGGACAGCATATTTCTATTCATGAGAAATTAACAGGCTTATTTATTATCTATACTAAAGGCAGTTTAATCAGAGGATTAGTACAAACTGAAAAATCATGGGTTTTTTTTATTTTAATGAACTCCTGTGCTAGGAACCAGTTCCTTCTTCACATTACCAACTATTCTACAGACTGAAAAGGGAAGAGGAAATTAACACAGCAGTCTCACCAAGACAAAAAAAAAGAAAGGAAAAACTCCTGGTGGCAAATTAAAGCACTGCTCCTGCTGGGAAGATAAATGATACAAAAGGGACAGTTCA
Organism: Pezoporus flaviventris; assembly: GCF_033815535.1. Taxonomy (NCBI): domain Eukaryota; kingdom Metazoa; phylum Chordata; class Aves; order Psittaciformes; family Psittacidae; genus Pezoporus; species Pezoporus flaviventris. The sequence continues at coordinate 48,011,886 of NW_026892549.1, forward strand.
AAGAATCCTCTCATAAATATTCCAAAGTTTAGAACAGAAACTGCCTGAACATCAAATGAAAAAGAAGGTGTCACCTTATGGCCATTCTTCCAATCTCCTATGCCTTTCTTTGACAATGAAGAGCTTTGCCTGGGTAAGGAGTACCGTATTGTGCCTCTATGGCTAAAAGAGCTCCAAGCAACACACACAACCCCTCCCTGCAAACCCACCACCAAACAGACAAAAACGGCTACAAAAATACAACTGATTTGGAAAAACAGCTGAAGGTACAAATTGAACTCGCAGCCCCTTGAACAGGCTTCCCGCTTTAGCACTCAGTGTTTCTTGTAGACATTTGGGACAAGAAACAGCCAAGCAATCAGTTGTGTGCCAGCAAGTCTTGCAAACCAGGAAGGATGTGCACATGGTGCCAGGGCATGGAAAGGAACACTGGCTATCAGTCCAACCTGTTGCTGTTCCATTATGCTCCAAGTCAGTTTTCTGCATCTGACGCTTTACCTGCAACAGCCCAGGAAGAGGAACAGATATCAGGGATGGTTACATCAGCTGGAAACATCTGAAATACCTTACTGACACAAACTGCAGAAGGAACTGAATAAAATTCACCTTAAATTCTGATCTCGTGTTTTTGCTTACAAATATTTCTAGGGAAATACAGTGCCAGAGAGTTACAGGATGTGATCCGGTGCATGTAGACCAGTCTCCTCTATAAAACAACAAAGGCAGTGGAAGAACAGAGGGAGGCATAATCTTTCAATATGCTTATCTAAAACAGAGTAACTAAAATACCCAAATGGAACTTCATTCTGCAAGAAGAGTGCTGATCTGATCATTTTCAGGTCCTATTTTAGGAGGGACTAAGGGACATGAGGTACCAGGGAGCAAAACTGTGAGTGGTGGGCAAATGAGAGAATTGAAAGAAGTGGAGAAAGAAACTGCGTAATCACTTTCCCAGTCTGTGTCCAATTTTGGACAGAAAACTCTTTAAAACAGATACAAATTTAAGACAATGTCCATGTGCTGGACTGTGTTTGACGTCAATGCATTATGACACTTTCTTGGCAGTGGATGCTTTGCTCTGCAATATCCCTTGTCTTCATCTGCTCAGAGAATTGTGAAGAACGTTCCTTTGGGGATGACTCTGTCCCAGCTAAGTATGAATTTCACTGGAAAAGCTCACAAAAATCTATTCGGTCATTTTGCATTTACATGAACTGAGAAAATGGACTTTCTCCTGGGGAATACAGAGCTGTCACAGCTGCATCAATGCAAAGAAACCCAAAAAGACTGTATTTGAATGAACAGCAGACAAAGAGCAGTTCATCTCTACAGACACCTCAGCAGACTTCTACTAGCGTGCATGGACCAACATCAGTGTCAACAAAAACACTGCCATTAAATACATCAACTTATTCTCCAGCAGCATCACAAATATTACTTCTCATAAATATTCAATCCAACTATGTGTTGGCAGAGACATTCTTAACTAACTTGCCACCTCTCAAAAGTATGTAAAGACATGCTGTCCTTCCCTACCTGCCTGTTCCAAAATCACAAGATGAGCTCCACTAAAAAGGCTTGAATACAGAACAAAACATTAATGTCAGCATGAGTTTATATTACAAAAAGCTTCTCTGTTCAACATTTTTTACACTTTGTGTTGCTTATGATTTGAAAACATGCAAAGATAGTTGGGTAAAACCAAGAACATTTATTATCATTTGTTTATTGCTTCTGATTTGAAAAGTATTCTATCATTTGATCTTGGAGGAAAATAATAATGCTGAACTAATAGCTGAAAAGCAAAGTGCACAAGTGTCCCTGAGTTCGTGCATGCTTGCTTCAGCACATGAATATATCGTGCAGACAGAGAGACCACAATTTGTTTCCGAACAATTCTCAACCAAAAAAAATCCTAACTTCACGGGATAACTGTTTGCAATGAATAATTCAACCATCTGTCAAGTCCAGCTGGGCCCCATCCCTTCTCTGCACATTGAATATCTCCTCTTTTTAGGTGTGATCAATGAACACCAACATCTATTTGACAGGTTACAGGGCACACTGCATGTGCTGCCCACCTGAGCGAGCACCTTCCCATGCTCAGCCACTGGCAAAGGGGTGCATACAAGTAGAAGGGGAGAGGGAGAGTCTTTCCTCATAGGAAAGGGCTGAAGAACAGCTTTGTGATATGCTGTAACAGGGTGTATCTGTGGGAATCTATGACAACATTACCAGAATCCATTCATCATACCCTTATATATGGTATCAACCAAAGTTGCAAGTTGAAATAAACAATTCTAAACTGTATTTTCCTGGTTTTGGCAAATCCCATTCCCTGCTCTCCTCTGCAGAAGCTCCCACACAACTCAGAATCAACAGTGAAGCCTATGCCTGCATGAGGCACAGCAACAGTCAAGTTCCACTAAACCACTGCGATGTGACCATAAAAGAAAACATATAAATAGAATCCTGAAATTCATTCCAGTTCCTTACACAAAGCAGATGAAATTTTATTCTAAGAAGGCCTCTCGCAAAAGAAAATATTTAATGAGAAACACAATGGTAAAATTAATTGCCCAGGAAAAAAACAAACAAACTGCACAAACCAGTCTTTGTCTATGGAGCCTACTGACAAAGGCTGAGCAGGAGGGAACAGACAGTCAGTTGTTTTCCAGATCATTGTGGCAGGTCTCCAAACATTTGCACCTCCATTTGCCTGGACTTGCAGCCCTGTCTATGCTCCATTTAACACACAGAGTGTATCATTTCAGTGGAAAAACCCCAAAAAGGTACGTTCAGTTGGCAATTTCCTGTAAGGGAAAAAAATTCTACCACATTAGGGCTGTTTTCATCAGAAGTTATTCCCAAAGCAGACTTTCAGAAGAATGTGAGGTATGTGGCAGGTTTGGAGGTGGCGAGGAAGGGTTTGCCCAGCACTCATGCTACCTGTGCTGTGGAGCCCGTGAGTGAGGCAGACCCACAATCACACCAAGAGGTTTAGTGTCAAACTGTTTTCTGTTTAACCATGAAAGGCATTAAGAAGTACAGCCCATTCACACAAGACAGAGGCAAACATCAACAGCTTTTATTTTATGCATTTAAAATTGCTCTCAGACCTATTCACCCAAAAAGTGTTTTGAAGTGAAGAGACATTTCTGAGGAGTCAAAGACATGGAGCAAGCACTTGTGGATCCAGTTCCTTGAAGCCGTATTAATCAACACCTTAAAAGGCTGAACTGTAGTGTATCTCGGATAAAAATAAATGAATAAAAAGCTAAATTATTTTATCTTGCTTTCCACCAACAGTTCCTCGTGTTCTTAATTGCACAAAAAAGGTATTATTAAAAAGAAATACACCCTGGATTATACCAAGGCATTACAAACACCATATTAAGGAAGAGCACTTTCTCAACATCAAAACTGCAAACCCATCCCCACACTGTATTTTCAAATACCAAGATTGATAGAGACAGTTCTTTTTTTTTTTTCGCAAACAAAGAAAAGGCTAAATAGATTTCAATATTCTGCAGCTGGCATTGCCTCAAATGGCAAATATCCAAAATGCAGCAAAAACATTCATTAAACCCAGCTTTTGCTTTTTCAGAAGCAAGTTTCAGCAAAGTAAGGGCAGTCCCAGCCAAACAAAATGGGTAAAAATAATATAAAGTGTCATGTTCTCATTAACCAGAATTACATACCAAATCAACCCTTACAGAGGCACAGAAGAATTCCCTTCTTTCTCAGATTTTAAACCCTTTGTGCTTTCTCTTGACATTCAAGGTACATCTCTCCCCATCAGAGATGAATGTGAGAACAAACATTATTTAAAGCAGTTATACAAGTGTTTTTGTCTGCCTTCTAAAGAGGCCTTTCACCTATTTAAATTGAAAAACTCTTTCCATAGCACAAGGAGGCCTTGAAATGTCCCATGTGTGCTCTTCAGTATATAACAGAGATAAGAGGTGACACATTCATTTTGGTAAAACTCCATTAGGCAGGCCTCCAAAGACAGAAAAATCTCTTATTTATGTGGTATTTGCTCTTTCAGTCAGACACCACACCATGCAACAAATCTATGCAAAAAAAAGTCCAACCTAAAATACATCAATCAATTGGATTTGCAAATCCTTGTTCTGGTATTGTTACAGCTGGTGGTTTATTAGCACAACTTAATCACCTCCAAGTAATATAAACTACTTTGGAAGGAACCCAAAGGTTATTTCAGAGTATTTTTAGTATTTCTCTTTTAATCAGCGTCAGTGTCTCCCTCTTCCCCCAAAGCTGATTTTCTCCTGAAAAGTGTGTTATAACAGCAAAAAATGAGATGGAACAGAATAGAGCATTTGGCACATTGAAAGCTGTGATTACTCTCTACAACACTTGAAGGTCTCTGGAAGCCTTTTGATACCTCTAAAGTTATTCACCATTTCATTCCTTATGAACATAAGCTGCAGAAATAACTGCCGTGCACTGAACATGCACTGTGGTTTAGTCAGGTTGCCATAGTGTAATATTTAAGTCAAGGTCTGCAAAACTATGCAGCTTGCTATGGGTTGCTGCAGAGCACCTACTAAGGATAGTTTCATAGATGCAGTGTGATTTCTGCAAGTCACCAACAGCAGTGACATATGCCATACAAGGGTGAGCAGCAGCATTCACCTGGAACACCTTCACTTTGTCTCTATACCTTTTTATAAGTATTATAAGCATTCCTGTATCACACTGACCTCTCTCCCTGTGCAAGAGGAAAATGGGTGCTTTTAAACCTCCAACTCTGACACGCCCTCCCCAAGAGCCAGCACTGACTTGCCCTGGCAGGGACATGGGCACTATTTAACATTGCTACTGAAAGGCATTGGGAAGCGGATGGCTCAGCTTTGCCTAGGAATTCTCACACCGCAGCTCCCTCTTCAATGGCCTTGCCCTGTGCTGTGGGGAGGCAAGCGAAGCGCAGCACACAGATCTTGCCCCTTCCCAAGGACAACGACTAACAGTCCCCAGTACATGCTGAATCTCTGCTATTTTTGTAAACAAAATCCTCACTTCAAGTGCCAACCTGTGATATAGTCACAACTGTGCCTAAAAAGAAAGAAACAACAACAAAAAGCCCAGTGTGGTATTTTGGTGATTAAAGGACAATTTTGCTAAGCCTAAACCATTTGAAAAGCCTTGTTCATTTAACTCAATTGTTTAGGCATGTGAAGAATAGTGAGCATTGCCTGCTGCATTCCCAACAGCAAGAAAAGACAGAGGTAGCAGTGGTAACCACCTACCAGGTCATACGCTGCCAGGACCTTTTTCTGCACGTCCGGCATGGTCCCCAGAGGCTCTAGGTAAGGAAACGCGTCCTTCATGGAGAGGGTGACGGAGGGTGAGTTGTCGCTGCTCACGAGCCGTGAGGACAGGGTCAGGATGCACTGCTTCAGGCTGGCGATGGGCGGCAGCCCGCACAGCTCCTTGACAGACACCATGGCATTCTGGAGGAAGGAAAACAAACACTTGAGTGGATGCTGCCCCTTTCCACTCAGTCCCTCCTGCCCTCCAGCACCTCATCAGTTCCTGCCTGCTTCTCCCCTCTGATATAGGGCAGTGCTACCTTGCTGCTTGCCATCCCTGGGCACCCCATGGGGTGCCAGCACACACAAGAGCTCCCAGCCCGCCCCGTTCTTGACTCCCCAAGCCTACTGCCAGCTCCAGCTTTCCTCCAGGCCCAGGTATCCTACTTGCCAGCTCTGCAGCTACTTTGCATTGCAAATCCAGCCCCAACAGGGACAAGCTCTGGTCCCCAGCATATTAAACTATCATCTTAAAATGCTATTTCTCTTCCCAACTGTACAGACTCAATCGCTTTTGATGCTGTAATCACCTCTTCTCCCATCATTATCATCCTCCAGCAAGAACAAGTTCAACAGACCTGGTATTTCCCATGGGAAAGGCAAGCAGGAAAAATCCACTTTGTTTTCAGCCTTGCATTACCACATCGTAAAAAAAAAACAAACACTCTTTCCCCTTCACAGGCCACATGTAAGAAAATCAATACTGGATATACAGGTCAACCCAAACTAACATGTCAGGGTTTATCTATTTATCAAGTCAGGGGATGTACAGCTGACATGCCCCCGTCATTTAGCTTCCTGAGTTGCACAATAATGACCAAGATGCACAAAACCTAATTTAGAGAGTATTTTAACAATCCATACCTTGTGAATGTGTGTGTGTGTGTGTGTGTGTCCATCTTGCTGAAAAAAACAGTCATCAGAAAATGCCCAGTTAATTAAAAGAGGCTTTTTCTCATTAATCAAATACATTAGCATGCAGTTAAAGCTAACGACTGTGTGTTTACAAAGCATTCTCCAAAACAAGATCTTGTACTGAAATTTTGCTTGGAAGGCCCCTTAATGCTGTTTCTGAGTCAGATTCTGAGTTATTTTCTTTTACATAGTTCACATATAGTGCCTGACCGAGACAGAAGGTGGAGTCAGCAGTTTAAACTAGCTACTTTTCAAGGCCTGCAGGAAACGAAAGGCTGGGAAGAGTTTCCCATTCTTAAAAATATGCTTAGACTATTCCTTTGGGAGTGATTTAAAACTTATGTCATTCTGTAAACTTCCAGCTGCCAACATTTCATTTGCTTTAGACTCTGTCCAGCAGAGAGGGGTCAATGAAGCGCTATGTGTTTTTCTCCTGTTTTCAAGAGAGAAAAAGGAATTGTTTCTGTCTCTTTACCAAGGAGATAGCTATGGCTGATTTCAGCTGTTAAAGAAAACTCATTGTTTAATGCTACTCAGTTTTGTTTCTAGGCAGCGTTTGGACCTCTGAATTGAGCTGCCTCTTAATCAACCGGCAGAGGAGAGCACCAGACGGCCTGGTTCTTGTTTGTCCTTGCTGCCACTTCATCTCCTCCCAACCAGGAAGGTCCAGCATTGGCAGCTGTGATGGTGCTGAGTACCTGGGCACCAGCACCGTCAGCCGCAGCGGGCTTCGGCTGCTTTCAGAGCAGCATGGGCAGGAGGCCACACTGCCAGGAGACCCCCTGAGCCAAAAGGCACTCAGCCAGCACAGACAACACTGCTCTTTAGCTTCTGCTGCAATCCAAGTGGTATTCACTGCCGACACTGAATGTACCCTTGGGCGAATGGTGGCAACACGCGCTCAGGGAAATGCGCTGCTCTTTGCACAGTGGGTTTTTCTGGTGTAGACAAGCCTTCAATGACACATGCACTGTGTGGTATGCTCACCCAAGCAAAGGAAGTGAAGAGCATAACCCTCACTCAGCAAAACAAAAGCTTACTGACTTGTTCAGGACCAGCGAGGAAATGAAGCTTTTGAGACGTGAGCCTGGGGACACAACATGTACCCTCAGTTCTGCCTTCTCAAAGACAACCAGTAAAGCATGCATCTGGAGAGGGCACAGTGATATTTAAAACATTTCTGCCTAATCCCACATTCACTTTCTAGTTAGCACCTGTAATTAGCCTTCTGATACACAGTTAAAGGTTAATAACAGCCATGCAGCCTGAAACTTCACCAGCTTCCACCAGCTACAACATGTTTGCCCTACCGCCAGCTCACATCAGGACCTTCCCTTCCACATTGAGGACATACCAACACACACAAGTGTCATACCTGCATATTTTCTCTCATGTCAGTAGCTTCTCGTAGTGGATGCACTGCCAGCTTAAAGATGTCATCAATAGTCTTGAGCCCGGTGTTCCTCAGCATGGTGTACTCCCTTGCTTTCTTTCCTATCCTCACCGAGAGGCTGCGCTTTTGGGCCTTCCCACCTCCACTTCGGTTGGTTATTGCAATGTGAACAAAGAGGGTAACATGCTCCATAATATCACCAACAAAAGACCTCAGTGGTATGTGCCTATACCCAGGCTGTAAGCACTCCAGTGGGATGGTGTATTGCCCTATGAACTCATCCCCGATGTAGTCATCATCCAAAACAACAAAACGGATCATGGCCAGCTCTGGTAGATTGATCTGGAACTCAAAGCTTTCATCAAAAATGGGGTTATCACTGTTTTGCTGCACAGTTTTAGTTCTTTGTTCAGTGCAGTCTGCAGGAATCCCATGTATTTCTATGCAGACATAGGGGTCTATGACATCCCCCTTTGCACATGCACCCTTGGGCTTTGGAAAGTTCTGACCACTTATTATTTTGACATGGAGGACTTGGGGAGAGACCCCCGGGACAATGCCCTTGGTATTAGCACTGAAGTAAGACACTTCATCGCGCATCACTGAAGGCCTGAGAACATACCCACATCCCCCGTTCTGCAGAAACCAGCCAGTGTGTAGGTCCATCATGGGCCCCGGGGTCTGATAGTTCATGGCCACTATCTGGCAACCACAATTCCAAAAATCTTGAGGATTTAAGTTACTGGAGTCTATCCTCATAGCACTTGGGTACACCCTGGACAGGAACTTTTTGTTGTAGTTGACAAAGTCTTCAGGGTATTCATTTGCAATTCGACTGGCTTCTGCCTCACTGAAGGAGCACATTTCCCAATAATTTTGAGCTTTCATGGACGTCTCAAAGTCCTTGTACTGGACAGATTTGCACAGGGACACTAAGTCAGACAATTCCCTGCAGAGCCAGATCAGCTTTGGTTCCCTTGAGAAATTCTCTGACAGTCTCCGAGATATTTCAGCCTCTTCATCTTCATCCGTGACTTCTCCTTCTAATATATCCTGGTCACAGGGCAGCTTCTTCCCCTTCACAATGATCTTCATTTTCAGTTTCTCGGGTGATGGGAGGTAGGCTTCTGAGGATAAGGGTGTCTCTGTGTATAGCTTGTTTCCAAAGATCCTTCTCATGTGTTGTACCACTACCTTCTGCTGTTGGACTGAGCAGTGGTTCCCCAAGCAGAGGATAAGGGGGTATTCTGAAGCAAAGAAGGCCAATTTATTTATTACCTCAATAACATTTCGAAAGGCAAGCGGGGATGTCATGTTGTTACGGTTACAAATAATGGGTTCATTGTCTGGGCCATCACAGACGTCTAGTTCAATACTCCGACAACTCATCTTTAAAGCTCTGACATACCCATTGATATCAGCTGGCCCTCTCAGCTGGTCTTCTATTAGATATGTATTGTGGGATGCATTGATGTAGTAATGTGATAAAGGCTGTGTCATGTCTTGGACAATTTTTTTGTGCTCTGGGTCAAAAATATCACATTCTGCGGACAACAAGTATTGAGTAAATCCATCAATTGCAAGAAACCCTTTCAACCGCCCTTCTTGAGAAAGCTCGTACCTGCGTATGATATCCAGACACATTTCTTCTGTTATGTGGGTCACTCCTTGCTCAGCCTCTAAAAACAGCATGAGGTCATTGGCATCTAGATACTCTTTATTTTTAGATATCTGCACAAGTAAGAAATAAACTTCAGGTCTTGTGCAAAGTTCACTGAATGCTTCACAAAACTCTTCTTTTGTTACACGTGTTGTAAGTTTCTCTTTGCTCTTCTGGATTTCCTTAAATTTTAATCTAATCTTTGATTCCTTTAGGGTGGGGTTGAGTTTCTTTATTAGCTCCACAGAGGTATCTTCTAACATTATGCCATTACCATCAACATCTGCTGCTTCGAATACAGTTTTTAGCCAGGCAAACCGTGGGGTATTATGGCTGCTTTCCATCAAATCCAGGGGTTGTTTGCTACGAGAAACCAAGTACCTTAATCCTGATACCCAAATATTGGCCACATCAGCTGAATTGGCAACCAAGTCAAGGGACTCGTAGTTCTCACCATGAATTATTGACAGCGCACAGTCCTCAGAAATCTGGTCTGCAAGCCCATTATTTCTGAACGTTTCTGTGTTCTTCCCTAGTCTGATTTCTTTTATAGCAGAAATATCAAGCTTGGCTTTCTCAAGGTCCTTCTTGGAAGGCTCCCAACGAAGAGCCTGCAGGTCAGGATCCAGAGTAAAAAAACGGTTATAAATCCGGGAATTTGGACGAACTTTCTTCAATTCACACCCAGCCTGCATAAAGCTGATACAGTCGCTAGCACTGCTTATTTTCTTCTCCGATGGCATGCTGCTGAAGGACACGGTTTTCTTTCTTCCACATTTTTGGTTTGAAGGATCCTGTGGAATAATTACATAAAAAAAAAAAGAATGAGTAAGTTTTCTTTGGCCATCCCATAAGCACATAAATAATAGAACAGATATGTTTATGTAAAGATAATCCATGTTCTTCTGAACCTCAAAACAAAACATATTATCCCTTCCCACAATTCAGTTCCCTAAAGAGCTATAAAATACACTGAGATATACAGTGACTTGATTGATTGCAGCATTAGAGATAGCAAGTTTTCATGAGTGACATTTGCAGCTATTAAACTGCCTTCCAGATTTCAGAAACTCCCTCCAGCTGTGAGGAGGTGCTACCCAGTTGTGTAATGTACATTTTCAAAGCAGATATATGTGGAAGAGGGGTTTCATGGGAAGCTCCAGCACCTGGCTAAGGTCTGCCTAAATCACAAGTGGAGATGATCTCACCAGGATTTAAGAGATACAGAATAAAGGAAGAACTTTGGGATAAAAAGGCATGAGAAAGGAGTAAGCTTATGTGGGAGGAGAAGAGAAAGAAGTTTCCTAAGCAGTGTTGGGAGGAGAGCCTGGGATGGGTCAGCATGCCCATGGGGCACACGTGACAGCTTGGTGCTCAGCAGATGAGCATCCTGCCTCAATTCTGCCTCTTTTTGCAACCTTGGACACCTCAAGCAAAACTAAAACAAAACCAAGCAACAGTAATGAGTCAGACCTCTGAGATACACACCCAGGAGAGTTTGGGCTTTCTTATTTGTGTGTTCCAGTGTCCTTTGGCAAAGGACATTCACATTAGGCTGAGAAGTCCATCTCTGCTGCATGTACAACTGCATGAATCTCATAGCTGCTCTTGTGGGAGGCTCCTCTGCTCAGCCCTAACCTACTTTACACTCCCTTGCATCCCCATTTGCTTTGAAAAGTAGCTATTCTGATAATTTCTGTGTACCAGAGCCAAAAAGCATGGTAGGAAAATGGACAACCAGCCATGAAACCCAAAGCATTTCTCTTTAGGGCATCTATTCCAACTTCTCTTCAGAAAATACTTAGCTAGATGTGTGACTTTTCAGTCTTTTCAGTACCAATTACCTACTTGCCTCTGGATGTAAACCCACCTGCCTGCAATGCTTTTTGTAATTTTAGCACAGCAACTAAATTTAAATCTTTTCCCCCATATTATCAACTCAAACCATTTCACAATAATTATAAATGGCACGTCATTCTTCTTGCTTTGCACGATTTTCACCTACTCCCTTGGTATATAAATTATCCGTCAGCTATCAAAAATATTTTTAAAACATCATTCAAGGCTGTAATTAATAGTGGAACACTTGTTGAAATTGCTTTCCCTCCTATTTTCCTAGCCACCAGCAATACTTTCCCACTTCTTTGCCTTCTGCTGTTGGAGGGACTTTTGCTGCCTGGATTTTGAGTAGAAGAGGAGTCCCAAGGTGAAGAAATGTTTGGTTTAGGCACACATTCCCCCACCCTGCTGCCCTCAGGCCCAGCCATGAGATGTGCACCAGGCACCGGCTTCCCTGCAGCCCCTGGAGACCTCTTTTGAGACACCAAAACCCCTGACTCCCAAACCCTTTGCAGCTTCAACTGCCCTCCACTGCCCCAGGAGCTGATTCCCTCCAGTGCTCGTTTACATGCTGTGTTATCCATCCTTCCTCAAGTCATATTCTCCTGAAAACCCTAAATGCAACCCCTGCTCTGTGTTGTCTGTATTTGAGCAGGACCCTGTGTCGCTGTCCCAGACACAGAGCATGAGTCTTGGTGCTTGTAGGAACATCTCCCCTCACTGTTTGCATGTTTGCATATATACTTTCACCAAATTAGTATAAAATGTTGCTACAAAATTGCTATTGCCATTCACTCCATTCAATAACATATAACATGCTTCCAAAACCCCAGCTACTCAACAACTGGGTTTAAAGGTATGGGATCTGCTGGAAAAGAAAGAAACTTCTAAGCTTCTTATGCTAAAGATTTCCCATTAAACTGATACAGAGACTTCTACTGACAAGAATAATTACTCTAGCCATTTATTCTAACACATAAGTACATGAGAATTGGTCTTAAAAAAACAGGAAGAAAGTCAATGAAGCAAGTGCCTCGGGTCAGCTACTTTTTAAACTCATTTTCTGCTAAAATATTCTGTTCCTACATTAAGATCCTGTGTTTTGATACACAGCTATGGCCATGAAAATCTTCAAGCAACAGATGCTAATGAATACAAACACATGCAGCCAGTCACCCTATAGGTTCTAGGAGAGCTTTATCTTATTTCTTTAGGTTTATAGCAGCAATACTTGGATTTAAGATTGATGATTTATTAAGATTATTTTTCTCATACGGGAAGATGTATTAATGGCCTTTGAATCTGCAGTGATTCGTTGATTCACAGTGAGTGGTTCCTCAGGGCCAGACCTGGAAAGCTCATCAGAGCAGCATAACTGATTTAGCTACATGTCTACCCCATTTTGTCTTTGCTAGAGAGGTAGGAATTGTTTTGTAACTACTTTTTTCTGCAGAAAAATAAAAGCCATTTATTTTTAGTTCCAAGACACCAGTGCTTTTTGATGAAAATAAGCCACAGAATTAATCAGTCACTTTGGGGGTATTAAGGTGGGAAAACCCCTAATTTGCCTCATGGAGAACCAACGAAGTTGTCTTTTAACAATCTTAACCTCTAAGGGATTTGGAGGGAATTAGGTTATCCTCTGTGTCCTCTTTCATGGAATCATAGAATCGTTAGGGTTGGAAAGGACCTTAAGATCATCAAGTTCCAACCCCCCTGCCATGGGCAGGGACACCTCACACTAAACCATGTCACGCAAGGGTCTGTCCAACCTGGCCTTGAACACTGCCAAGGATGGAGCATTCGCAACCTCCCCGGGCAACCTATTCCAGTGCCTCATCACCCTTACAGTAAAGAATTTCTTCCTTATATCCAATCTAAACTTCCCCTGTTTAAGTTTTAACCCGCTACCCCTTGTCCTGTCGTTGCAGTCCCTAATGAAGAGTCCCTCTCTAGCATCCTTATAGGCCCCCTTCAGATACTGGAAAGCTGCTATGAGGTCTCCACGCAGCCTTCTCTTCTCCAGGCTGAACAGCCCCAGCTTTCTCAGCCTGTCTTCATATGGGAGGTGCTCCAGTCCCCTGATCATCCTCGTGGCCCTTCTCTGGACTTGTTCCAACAGTTCCATGCTTTTATTTTTGATGGATACTTCTGGTTTCATAATTAGTGGTATGTAAGGAACATTGGAATTGTACAACAGCAGTTTTTCATCTCTGAATAGGACTTCTCCACATCTTTTAATCAATTTAATGGAAGCCTAATCCGTGGACTAAATATCGAAAACTAACAAGATTTGAGTATTACTGACATTAATAGGATTAGTTAACTAACAATCTCCCCAATCTACTGTATAATACCTGCAAAACTGCAATTGCTAACTGAGCTTATAACTGCATCAGTTATTCCCCTCTTGGTCTCTATGTAATAGAAACATCTCAGTCTCTCAAAGTGAGAGCTTCTAATTTAGATTTAACATGACAGTTTTGATTCATAAGTATCATGAAGTTGTTTATTCCAGGGTTGCAAAAAACTCAAATGTGTTTCTGTAAGCTCAAATGCTGTCTTACCAGCCTGACAAGCCAGGCACCCGTCTTTGTTCTACCATGTTCTACCTTGCTTGAACAAGCATCTCTAGATCCTGACACCATGGTTTAGCCATGCCACACACCTCCAGGTCCAAGCTATCACCGTGGGAGCAGAGGAGTGTCTTCCTGAAGAAGTATCCTCCCTCCACTGGGGTCCACTCACATCAGAGCCTCGATAAGACGATTTAAATACACTTTGCCTCCTTACTGATCTTATGCTGAGCTTAGTTCAACTGAGCCTACAGACTTAGGTTGCTAATTTTAGTTTAGCTATTGTCTTTCTTTAAGTCTCTACCTTAATCCAATTGTGACACATTGTTCTCCAAAGAAAAGACATCCAGCTAAAAATACTTCTGTGCTGCAGTGTCTCCAGTGGCTAAATTCCTGCTCCCTTTTATCTTTACATGGATACCAAGAACAGGAAAAAGTACAGTCACCTAGCAAACTAAAAGCTGCCAACATCTTATGTGAATAAATAGCAAACTTTCTCTCTTGTGCTGCCTGCCAAAAACATGCACACAAATTAAAAACCCTCTCTATAGTATTCAACCACACAACAGCACTTGTTCCCCCTTTCATTAGCCAAAGCAATCACAAAGCACAATGAGATGTATCTGTGAATCTTGGAGGTAAAGTCTACCTTTCTCCAGGATGCTAGGTCTATCAAAATTGGTCTTACCACACAGTAACTGGCCCAGGACTGCCCTTTGTCCTCAGTCACTTGGGCTGATGACACTGAATTTATTGTGGCAATGAAAGAAGGATGATTTTTGCCAAAAAAACACCTATAACAGTGTGAAAACAAGCAACTAACTTGGAGATTTTCCACCCTAAGACCTTCTCCACCAGTGATCCCCTAGCTCTATACCAAACACTGCTATTGGAAACAAACGCAACCAGTCTGCATGCAGTGTACATGTACAAAAAGAAAATCCCTACTATATGGCAAACCCTGTGCTTTTCAAGGCAAGACCCTTCTTTCAAAGTGCCTCAGCCTATGGTTTCCCTCAGTTCTTTGGACATCCCCTATAAGGTGCTGTAACTGGCTGACTCCATCTCCTGCTCCTGAGCCTGAATAATATCCATTATGCAAAAATACCTCGAGACCTTAACCACAAGACCACTCTGACACGTGCTTAGCTTTCAGTGCTTAGCTTTCAGTGTACACAGAGCTGCTTTGAAATCAGTTAACACCAAGGAGACAAAGTGCTGGTCTGACTGCATCCTAACATTTTCTAAACGTTTCTAAAGGAGGGATTCAGAACCCCAGCCTAAGCACGATCCCAAAATAGGAGAAGCTCTCCTGTTGAACACATCATCCTTGTCAGAGGGACTGGATGTGTAAACAGTGGGATCAGTAAACCATCAGCAGTTGTGGGAAAACTCCACCCCATCCATCCTGACCTTTGACCACTCCATCTTCTGCTGTTTAAATCAAAGAGCTAACAGAAATAAATACATGGGATTAAAAGAGTATGAATAAACATGTTCTCCACCTCAACCCACCCCCTTTGTCAAAACTACAGGACATAAACTGTTGATCTGAAGTTAAGAAACAGGGCAGTAATAAGAACTATATAGCAACCCTGCACACAGAGGCCAAGATCAGGAGTTATTTGTCTGAAACAGTTATCTGACGGGCTTCTAAAGCATTGACAATCTTCTAGATTCTGCTAAGGAGGATAAGAAGGGCAAAAGGCATCACCTACGCCAAGACACCAAAAGCCCTTAAAGAGCTGCTGGGCTTCTGTGAAAGGATGTCAAATTCAGTAACAATGCTGAGAGCTAAACTTGTTAAGTGCAGCTAAGAGCCATTTCCTCAAAACCAATTCACATTTTCAACAGTGAGCATCACCGTTGCTAAAAGAGAAGCTTTATTCTGATCTTTGCCATTTCCATGAACCTAGCACTAAGAAATCAATAACAGGCAGCTTAGTCTGTCCTCACAAATAGACTGTGATAAACGGTACATCCTAAAAGCTATCTGCTCTGGAAACTCCAGATGATCCCCACTTAACTGGCCAACAATTACCTTGAGATTTTTTTCCAAGAGAAAATAATTAGCTCTAGCGGGTGAGGTTTTCTGGGATGCTTCTAAATATTTCAGTTATACACAGACAGAATCCCAATCCTTGAAAATCTTTGAGCTTTACAGAACTTGTGGTGGGAAGATGTCCCTTTAAATGTTAAATAGACAAGTCAGTGAGTCACTAGTGGCACTCAAAGCACCAGGTAGCAGGTTGACAAACGATGGTGTAATCTTTCTTTAACAAATTAAGTCAGAGCAGGGAAGGTTTATGTAAACTAACCAAGAGAATACAGAAAGCCAATGCTGGGGCCAGGGCTGCAACCAGATGTCATGCACTTAGTCCGTCTGATCAGAGATGTGGCTCAAAGCTTGAACCCACAGTGACAGTATATGATTACTACAGGCAGCAACAATCATTGGAAACTGGTTTTCATTATTAGCACACAACTTTCTTCTGTGACTCTCAGCCATGTTCTTGGCCATCCTCAGAGAGCATCCCAGGACTGCCTATTTTGCAGATTTTATTGGTTCTCATAGCCTGTGCTATCACAACAAATTAATGAGCTGAACTCCCTCTAACATGTCTTGGCAAGGCCTGCAGGGTATAAGTATCAGATATCCACTGTGACAACTCACAGAACAACAAGGGAAAGGTTACCTACTCAAAATTCACCCAGGCTGACAACCCATGGCACAAAGCAGCTACCTTTGCACAGGGGCTGAACCTCATCGCTGGTGCAGGCAGCCACAGGGATGCTGCCCGTCACGCTTGGGCTAACCACACAACTAACAGATTGTGAGAGCAGATGTTAATGGCATATAATCAACCTCAGTATCTTCTTCAAGGCAAAACTCCTGCTAATTCAGGGATTTGAGCACATGTGGAATAAGGACTGGATCCAAAGTTTAACACATGTGCTCTTAAGAACCTGGGATACACACGTAATGGAATAAACGGAAAAATTAAGGCAGACCAAAAATACAACATGGACAGATATGATACACGAGAAATAGCCTCAGAACTCAGTGTCCAGCGATTTTCCAAATACCAAAATAGTCACGCCGGCATGTCTGCACATCCAGTTAGTTAACACTAACTAGCAGATTAAGTCAGGCTCATGCTTCACGCAGAAGCCTAAAGCACTATTGCCATTCACGAGAAGGCAGTGACTAAGGGATCTCAGACGTGGGGAAGAAAAGTGCCATGGGGAACAGTAACATCAGCATTTATAGCGGGCTTTTATCAACTCCATGGGATTTCCCAGACAACAGGTATGGGCAGGGGACTGCCACCAAGACCTACAATAATGACTTGACAGCTTCTCATCAAAATGTCACCCCACAAAATAGACACCCCAAGAGCAGGAAAACAGAGTGAAGACAATAGCTTAACTATGCTAGGATACTGCTAGTCCCCACTAGAGAAGTTCAGGAGGAGGCAAGATTACAATGGTTTGTCTGCTTTCCTCTTTCCTTTCAGTAGTAAAAATCCCTGTCAAATACTAGTGTAAGGCTGGAGAGAGATAGATAAGAATGTCTGGAGGAGATCTTTGAGAGAAACATCTGACCCAAAATGAGTTGCTGCTCAAGGAATGCTTTGTTGTGTGTTTGCTTTTTTCTTTTCTTTTTTTAATACTAGGATTGCCAAATTTATTCAATTATACCTTGAAGAAAATTTACCTTTGCTTTTCAAATGACAAATAAGAGCAAAAAAAAAAAAAAGTGGCAGCACATAAAGACTCCATCTGAAAACACTTGGGAAATGAAAACCACGCAGTGCAATAAGGGTTTATTTTCTGGCATGGTACAGAACTGAAGTCAGTGCTTCTCCTGTGTTTTATAATTTGGGCTGTGAAGCCAAATTCAAGTAGCTTCCAGGAGCACAAGAACATGAAAGCCTGTAATGAGGCTACCACTTCACAGCTCCTTCTGCCATCATTGTTCCATTTCTCTTTACACTTCAACATCCAACTGGTTTCCACAAGAACAGTCCTTAAATAAAGGTGCAAGTACCTATCCCTTTACTGTTAAGCAACCTATTATTATTTTATTATTAAGCACTCTTATTATTATTAAGCACCATCTACAGTGAAAAATAAATTCCTGTTTGACATTTCAACACATACCCGCAGCACCTCAACATAACCCTATGGAAGACCCCACCAATGCATAAGATTTTTCATGGATCCTCTTAATTCTTCTTGTGGAACAAAACCTTTACTTATGACACTCAAAGTGCCAGATCTACTTCCAGCTGGGAGAAGGCTTTTAGTTTGGAAGGGACTCACAGCCCACCAATGTTTCCAAACACTGCTACTCCCAAATGCTCTGTTATTTCCAAGTACTTGGTTGCCTGCAGGCTGTAATGCTTATGAGTCTCCCAAGGTACCTTGGACATGGATTGAATTTGTCCCTGTACTCTAGGGAATATAAACCTGAGAAAGACACTTTGTGTCTTCAAGCAGAAGCAGCAGCAAGCCATGGGGAAATGAGATCTTGGCTGCAGCACTCAAGAGAGGTGTGTACTTAAAGCAACTAATCCTACAGCAATCACAGACTTGCCTTACACAGCCTTTCTCTCAACGCAAAGCAACCACTGCTCCTGCCAGCCCTCATCTGCAGATAAGGAAGCTGTACTGAGGAGCCTGTACCAGGGTCCAGCAGACAGTGCTGTTTCAGCCCAGGGGGAAAGGCAAGTAACCAAACCAGGGGTCTTTACTATGTACCCATTTTGAGTATTTGAGCTGATCAGCACTCCTACTATGTGGCACAGCAAAAGAGCCTCTCAGGTTGGAAAGTCCCGAGTTACTTAGATATAATAGATGAAATGTGTGCCTTAAATCCAACCTTCAAAACAAGCCAGCACTAAGAGCAATTGAAGTTCAGGCAACATGAATTTCCCTCATTTATTAAAACTTAAAACTTCTGCATTGATTTCAGGGTTACAAAGGTGACTCCAACGACTGGGCCTTGTACTGACCAAGGAATGGATCATGGTAGAGAGCTACATCTGGAGAAAAAAGCCAGATACCACACAGAAGGATAGACGGGAAGCCATGCTCCACCCACTCTGTATACAGACATGCAGCAAAGCCATTACACATGCACAAGTCATGTAACCAGCCTGAACCTGCAGCAGAAGAAAAATGAAGAAAATGCAAGACCAAGAGTTGGCAAAACCAAAGACCTGGTGTCTCAGCATATTCCTGACAGCTCTGAACACCATGACCTGGAGGACTCTAAAATACTGCTATCAAACACTGTGCAGGCTCACTGAGAGTTACAGCATTACCCTGACATAAGGGCTATCATGGCCCCAGGGAATGGGAAAATGAGCAGCGCAATATCTGCACATCTCAGCATAACGTTCATCTCTTCTGCTGGTTAGAGATATGACAGCTCTGCAGCGAGTGCAGAGGACACGGCTACAACATCCTTCCAAAACACAGAGACTGGAGCAGCTTCCCACTGTCCCCAGTTTAACAAGATTTAGAAGCTGCTCCATACATCAGCACAGGGGTAGATGCAGTCACACCTATGCCTGAGAGCTGGTGCAGAGATACCTGACCCAGCTTCAGGGTCCTCACCCATGGTCCTGCTAGTAGGAAAACCATAGCTTGCTGCCATGGCCACACTCCTCATGATACCCAAGTGCCAGTGTGATAGCACAGGCTGTACTCTCTCTGCAGAATAAACCATGGCAGTAACCCCAGTGATGCTAGCGTTCAAAACAGAAATAACCTACTGGGCTTGAAGCCTTTGAAACTATAGAAGATGGACTTTCTATTTCAAATTTGCTAGGTAAACAGCATCATGCACCACAGAAGAATTCAACACACACCTTCCTGGGGGCTTTCAGCAGCAATGATTTTGTTTTCTTCTGCATGTCTTCAAAACACCATACACTTTAAGTATTCTGAAGAAATTCGCTATTCAGACACAGACATGAAATCAGAGTAAGACATTCTCTGCATTCCTTGTTTAGAGAAAAAAAGAAACCCACAACAAAACAAACAATTAAAACCACAATTAAGGCTGAGGAATTTCACTGAGAGAGAATTCCAAGGAATCTGACTTATCTGAACTTGAAAGGTCAGATGGTTTTTGGTTGTTTTGCTGTTTGGTGTCTTTTTAAAGAGACCTCCATTTCGTCTGTGGGAAGTCCTCCTTAAAACCTGACAGCAGAGGATGACCTGTAGTTAAACAATCTAAACTTTCGTCAGTGAATGTAATACACTACCTGAGCCAGGCAAGCCAGAAAGAAGGCTATGCTGGTTAAAAAATTGCCTCTTAAATGGGAAAGAAAATCAGCCACAAGAAAGCAATACGTTACAAACCAAAAAGTAAGTTGTTGGTGTATGTTATAAATAAAATTAGAAAACTAGTAAAAGAAGAAAATATCCAGAGGAGGAAACAGCAAGCAGAGAGTTCATACAAGCAGGAGAAGGGTTTGGTCACAGGTTTCAGTCTCGGCAGAGAAGGTTCAGACAGTTTATCTGAAAATATAAGGCAGAGGCTGAATCCCACCAGCAGGAGAACTGGTGGTGTTAATGCACAAAAGAGCATTTATTGACTAAATGATAGTAAGAGAATTCCAGCAGTAACCCAGGAGGAAAAACTATGTTTAGAAAGACAAGGCTAAGGAAAGAGCTTGCCCCACTGGTACTCCCCTTCATTACATCTCTAAATGCTGGATTTGCATTATACCCATGAGTGGGTACTTTTCATTGTCAAAATAAGGGAAAAGCTGAAAAGATGTTTGATTAAGAAGGGATGAAAAGATGACTAGCATTAACTATTTCCAACTTTGTGGAAAACAGAGCTTGTCAGACTAACCTGGTATCTCTTCTTTCACGAGAATAAAAGTTTAGTTGAAACACATAATAAAGTCAATGTAATATACTTAAGATGCTGTAATATATTATGATTTCTGCAATGCATTTCACTTGGTACTGAATGAGATTTTGATTAAGAAGATATAGCAATAAAAATAAACTCAGAAGACATTAAATGGATCAAACATAAGATAAATGATACGTTTCAAATGCAACAGTGAATATGAAACACTCATAACGTAGATGTGCTTCAAATTGGATCCTGCAGGGACCCATTCATAGTCCAGTGCTATTTAGCATTTTTAGAGTGACCTGGAAGAAAGCATAAAATCAATATACATGGAGTCTGGAGATGATACAAAGCCAAGATATGAATAGCAATGAATAACAAAGAATAGGGGTCAATGACCAAAAGTCAAAGACTGACAAGCAATGCATTCAAAAAACCCCAAACATATTCCAATGAGGACCAAAATATGAGGTCATAAATCTAGAAACACAAAGGGGAGTCCTTATTTACAGGACTCTCATCCAGGAAACAATCATCTTGGAAAAAAATCCAGTTTTGTCATCGCAGATGATCAGCACAGGGTATAACAAAAAGATTACAGTGGTATTCTTGGTTGTATAAACATAGCACCTAGCCAGGACAGAAAAGCTCAAATCTCTTTATATTTACTCATCACGTGACACCTTCAGTTTAGAAATTACCTTGAAAACTGGAGAGAGTTCACAAGAGTCACAAGAATCTGGAAGATTTTGGAAAACACATTTCATAGTTTCCAGATTGTTTTAGAAGATGATGTCTGGCCATGAACAATTGCAGAAGCCCAAATTAAAATAAGGAATATCTTTATAGGAGACTTTTTATGTCCTAATAAGGGCATATCTCTGCACTTTTATTCAGAATGTAACGGTTTCAATTGAGTAGTTTAATTAAGGAATGAATAAATGTATTTTAAGAAGTCCTTCAAATTAAGTTTCCTTGTGGACCCCACAGAAGCTCAAGATGCAGACTGACGCTGTCACAGATTACAGATTATTATATAAAGATCAGAGCTGCTGGATACTTACAATACCTGCAAGTCAAAATAAAGCTAAGGCTTTAAGAAAACAAAAAAAAGGCAAAACATAAAAATCCACCAAAAAATCCCCGAAACAAAACCAAAACCAACTCAGATGACAATGGTCACAGTCTCCCAAGAATGGCAGATCTCCATCACAAAAGGCATTCAAGCAGCATCTCATTCCTTCCAAAAGGATGCCCTATGAGATCAAATGCCATTTCATTCAAGCCTTATATAATGGAGGGTGGACCAGATTCCAGAGATATTTTCTGGACAGATTATTTAGGTGTTAGCTCAAAAATTCTATCCCATATTTTGCCAGAGAAAACCGGTGAACATGACTGTGCCCTTGGCCTGGTATCATGGCACTGGAGATTACCAGCACTGGGGCCCCAAATAGGATGACCAATTTAATTTCATTCTGAATCTTTCAACAATCCTCCAGGAATAAAATGTGTAATCCAATAAACCATCCAAATCTCCATAGTCTAATCACATTATTTTAAGCCCTTTTTAATCAACTTCAATTATTTCTTCATTAATCACATTTATGCTGATTCAGATCAACCCCAATCCTTAAATTTAGGGAGAAGTGATGAAAATTATTAAAGTAGTGAAACTAGTTTAACGGGAAATGTTTGAATTCTGATTTTCACTCATAATTGAATCATTAAATAGGTTGAGATAGAATACATAAAGCCAAATATGAACAATGTGGGCAAGACAGCAGAATTGTTTTAGCTCTTTAGGGTGAAATTTTGCCTCAAGCGTGCTGTCTGAAGGCCCCAGCTTTCTGTGAGATAGAAAAGCAGCTTTCAGCATACCCAACAAATGCATTCACTCCTCCATGGAAGTTGTTTATCAGTTTAGCAAAGCATCCTTGAGGAGTAGGAGTTTGTACAGCTGGTATGCAGTCTCTCTGCAGTGGTACAGGCACCACCTCCATGGGAACCCACAAGCCATCCATGAAGCAGCCCCAGCACTCCCAAGGCACAGTGAGTGTGTGGTCCATCTCCCTACACATGTGGCATGCCCATGGACTTGGGTTGTCCTATTCGTGCTTTACTGTCCCTTGCCAACAAGCTTCATCACAAAAACAGGATCAGGGAAAGCTTTCCAACTGCTCCTCTACAAAGTGTACGAACGGGTATCAGGGCATGTCTGTATGTGTACACATACCCCCAAATTTCTGATGCATTTTACTCCCATCGACAGCTTTTTAGCTTTGCAACTATGCACACAGTGCATACACTGTATTCACCTTCAACATCCTTAGGCTGAAAAACTAGGTTGTAGCTATAAATTATGATGCTGATATAAGAACAGACTGCGTCAAGCCATGAAACATGCTGCTGCTCTGATAAAGGGGTTGACAAAGCTAAAACAAACAAGTGAAACCAAGTGAAACATTGGTTTCAATGGTCTACTTAGCAACAGTATAACAAATTAGATGTCTCAATGCCTCCTTTAAAAGTAAAACACAGATTTCCCCATTAATACAAAGGAAGTATGTACTCAAGAGACAGCTGCAGTACCCTCATTAAATCGTATTATGTGAATCTAATAAGTAGGCATATGCCAAATTTTTACCAATGCAGACACTGGTATTTGCATTACTCATCAAAATCAGGAGTAAATGATGCAGGTCACAAACTGCAGCATCATAAACATCCTATTTAAGGAATAACTGACTTGCTATGGAGATGATAATTTTTACCACATTTCTTCAAAACTATCCACCTTCAAGGGCAGAGCTCCCCTACGTCCTAGAGCTCAAGTTTTGGGGAGAGAAAAAGCAGTCATTTGTTAATAAATGCATGGCTTCAATTGCAATGCAATTTTATTCTGGTCATATATTTTGCTAAATAATTATAATTCCTTTTTCTCACAATTAAATCAGCTGCATGTCTGAATATTAGAGTCTCCTGAGTTTCACATGGCACATGCATTTTTACAGCTTAAGTATATCACCAACCTGGTATAATTGCTTCCATCCAGGTAATGTTTAAACATTATGAATTAGTGGCAATAGAGGCATTAAAGAAAAATAAATAATCCAACCACAGTACTATTATGCTGTAACTGCAATATAACTTGGTATTTTATGAGAAGAAAATCACACCTCAAATCTCCAATAGATTTGTACACTTCAATGTTTAGAAAACACTGAGCAAGTAGAAAAACATTGGGTTTGCAACCAGAAAAGTAGGACCCCCTCTGGATTCTAGTTCTGCTCATGACCCTGAGAAAGCCCCTTAGGAAACCCTGTCTGCTCTGGATTTGGACTCATGATTTCCATAAGACTCAAATGTGTTTCAGGAGAACAAATCTCAGTATGTTCAAACGCAAGACAGCCTCTGTCAGGGTCTCTATCTTTTCTCTTGCCTGGGGGTCATATGCATGGCAAAAAAGGGGGAATCTAGTAGCAGGGATGGCATCAGATGGGCCATTGGCTTTGGGCAGCTTTTTGTTTTGAGAAGTCAAAGTTTCGCATCTACCCTCTTGAGGATGAAAAGCAACGGGCCCCATTGCTTAACTACAAGCTCCCTGTATCATCTTGCACAGTTATCATTAACAGCAGCAGGCATGCTCCTCAAAGGAAGCCAAGAAGGACCTAAATAACATCTGTTAAATACTGGCAATGTTTAATTTCACAAGTGTGCACAAACAAATGGTGGTAGGAGCATGGCATAAGTGAGCCGTGGCTCAAAAGCCAGGACAAAAATGTGTGACTTATAATTATACTGCAGAAGCCATGCCTGCCAAGCAAACATGATGCTTTGTACATTACTTCATAGTCACAACAAGGATGGAAGCTGTTTACAAGAAGAATAAAAACCCTGAAGGAAAGGTATTCATGGGAAAATGCTGCTAACCACTAGGAACCACTTTTCTACAGACAAAAATCAGTTCAGAACTCACAGCCCATTCAATGGGCCCTTTAAAATAGATTATGATTTGCAACAACTGTGTGATTTAGCAGGTGCTCATTTTAAGATTTAATCTTATGAACACTTACACACACATTCAGTGCCCACGATCACACCATTTGTCCTACTCAGCATAAAACAGGTGTGCCCATGCATTTTTCATCCCACATCTCCTCAAGTCCTTTTTGGCTTTCCAACCTTAACCATTCTATGATTCCAAGACTTGTAGAGCTATTCCCTCCCACCAAGGGAACACAGATTCTACTTTTATCAGTGTGTTTTTTACGTAAGCAGATATAGTGAAAAGATAATTGTTAAGGAAAAGCCTTTTTCTTGCTCTAAAGGAATTAGCTCCCTCTTTTCTTCTTTCTTGCTGTTTTTCATCAGTTCCTTTAGGTGGGCATATGAGCAATGAACACTCCCCAGCATGTTGCTCCAAGGTAAGAGAATATACCCGCATTTAGCTGCAGAGACCAGCAATGGGAAAGAAAGTGCCCTGGCAAGGAGCTGTCAGCAGTGAGTGCCCCACAGCCCGGGGAACAGGGGACACAGTCATTCTCAGGCTGGACTGCTCCACATCCAGCAGATCTAGCACAAGCCAACTTTTGCGCTCTGTTTTTTACCTAATGCTATTCTTTTTCTAGCTGGTGGCTGCAGGGAAATCACATTGCTGTAAATATGACATTTAGCTTTTTTCGCAATGTGTCTGTCTTTTAATGGAAGACTAAAAAGAATGAAAATTAAAAATGCTAGTTTCCAGAAAACTGTAGAGTTCATTTGCTTTGCCTGTTAACTTTCAATTTTAAAGCTCTTCAGGAAATTTTCAGTTTTAACCCTAAAGCAAAGCTTTATGCAATGAAGGGCAGACATTTTCTATCTGTTTAATTATAATAATTAAGACTTTGGTAATGCATTTAAAAGAACTACAGTATAATCAGGGCTGTATTCAGAGAACTGCTTTGTTTTACCCAAGAGAATTTGTCTGTCTTAATTAAGTCTCCTCTCTCAGATGCTGAACATAGTGACTCTTTCATCTGAACTACCTTATGTAATTGCGTAACAGCTCTACTTATTGCATATGGCATACACTGCTTTTCAGTGCAGTTTTTAACACCGTCATGATGCTTCTTAAAGCAAAAATATAGAAAACATAGAAAACAGTCTGGACAATGTCATTGTATAGACTGAATTGTATGCACATGCTTCAATCTTGTAGTTCAGCAAGGAGGACAGCATTAAAATACAAATGCCCTAATGCTATTACTGATCTGAATCAGATTAGATTCTCTTAGTTCACACAGCACAACTGTTCTTCACTTACCTGGATGTAATGAAAGCAGAATCTAGCCAACAGGAGCAATATATGAGGTTCATGGAAATCCCATTCTTAATTGTACCATATTTTCTGGCTACATTCTTTAAAGGTAATATTTGGAGTCAGGAGAACACTACAAAACACTGTAAATAGCACTAGATAATTTACAGGAAGATTAAAAACAGATGAAATCTATTCAAATTACCACAGACAGCAAACTCCACAGCTCATTAATTTCATTGCCTCTGCTGTTTTCTGATTCTGAACCCATATTGAAGCTTGTATTTTCCTCTTTCTGCCTATATATGAACACAATGAATTAAAGTTATTTTTTCAGGCAGTGTTTTCACCTGGGGTCATTATTAACTGAGAGAAGAAAAAATAATCAACTCTCCGTATGCAGTAAAGTGGCAAACATACTTTAACTATGTACTCTGGAAAATAATACATTTCTAAGTCATTTTCCAAAGCCAATTAAATTATCTGTCAATGAGTTCTTCAGCGCCTAGGTAAATTGAGGCATGTCAGAGACTCTAATGGCTAAATGTTCTCTATTGATCAAAGCACACTGTTGTAGCTCAGCAAACTGCAAAGGCATTATTGCTCTCATGAAAAATGAATGCTTCATCCTGCAACCATTTGCTGGGATCTGAAAATGCAAACACCAGCCTAAGCGCTCCAAGTGAAGTGCAGTTATTTGGCAAGCGCTGTGCACTACCACACTGACATGGAGAGAATTTGGTTGTGCTTCTTCTGTGTTAAAAGGCTGGCACAACCCAACCTCAGGCATCAGTTCCTTCCTAAACCCTGACAGAAAGCATAGTTTTCTCCTGTCAATAACAGCATGCCCCAGAATAAACCCACATGCAACAGCAGAAAGGATATGAAACTATGAAAACCACACCATCCAGAAATCAGACAAAATACTAAATTACAAAGGATGCATTTGGGAGGGGTCTAAATAAATCCTTAGGTTTCAGGGTCAACATGGCTATTGGAAGCATTAGAAGGGAAGTAACTAACCCTGCGAAGAACTGAAGGGTAGAACATTTATAGAATATTAACTGAGCTGAGCTGTTACCTTCCAGGGTTTATAGCTTACTTTTGGTGGCACACTCAGTCTGGGTACCTTAATGCTAAACTTGGAGAGTTTTTCCTTTCTCTGCTGCCTGAAAACACAGGGCTTGAAACTGAATTCTGAAATCCAAGTAGAAGAACATGCAAGACTGGGTATAAAGCCGGTTTTCCTCACATTTATGAAAAGCTCAAGTACAGCTATCGCATATCATTGTTACGTATGGCTAGAGGTACTTATATATCAACCACTGAAGCAACAGATCTGGCTCCAGGGCAACATTTACTTAAGCAGAAGTTCATTACTTCGCTTTGCATGAAGCATCGAGCTGATGATACATCCCCAGCTTTTGCTGAGTCAGTGAAATGTTTAAACACACATCTACTGTATTCAGTGAAACTTAAAAGACATTTTAGCGCTTGGCTGATCTCAGACTCACCCATAGTCATGCAAGAGAGGACAGAGGAGCTGTGAATACTGCTGACACGCTGTTATAGTGAGCCACAAAACTACCCCTCTGCTTTCAGACATTGCTCTGTGTTAAACCTACATGTTTGATGAATCACATCTGGTAGGAATATATCAGCATGCAGTAAAAATAAGTTAAAGAGTTGTCTTAGTTAACTAAGGCATTTCTTTGTAAGTGCAGAAAAGACACTGTACACCATCCCTGAATGTTTTTTCAACTAGACTGCTTGGGATATCTTCAGAAAACACAGACTAAAAATCTGAAAGATAATCCTTTTCATTTATGACCATAAACATCATCAGAGGGCAGGCAGGAGAAATGAACTTGAAATCTCTTAATGTAAACCATATCCCCTTAACCACGAGTTCCCCAGTAATTAAGCAAGATGTAATAAATGGCTCAGTTTGGGTAATACCGAATGTTGGTGTCTTACAAATTATAGCATAATTGTTTTTCTTCTTTTGTATTTGAGCGTTCTTGTTCATGCAATAGCAGAGAAAATACACAGAAGTGCCCCACTACCTCTGCCATTTCCTTTCTATACACTTAAGCAGTGATGACATGAAAAACTTTTACCTCAGCAGAGTTTTGTGCAGAGACGGTCCAATGCAAAAGCAAAACCAGGGTCATGAGCAGTCCATATGCACAGTCTCACTAAGAAAATGACACTCTGCCTACAGTTTAACTAGAATTCTCAGAGACAGAAAATGTCTCTTATGTCTATGATATGCAGGTGTTTATGCTACAGGGAAGAACGGGACTAGAAGGCCTGGAAAATCTTCCCTTGTTTTCCCATTGAAGCCTGTGCAGAGGGACAGACAATGTCAGCCAAATAACTGCATTTTAAACACACATCTTGGACACGTTTATACTCCATTTGTGAATAACAGAGGGAATCGAGAATAAAGCTGCATTAATGCTATTGATTGAGACAGGACACACAGGTATGAGCACACAGACAGGCATGAGAACAGTCGTGAAGCGCTGACACACACCTGAGACGGAGCTGTGAAGGGATTTCACCACCCCCTTTCCAATTGCAAGCTGTAAAACTGAGCCATTATGAGAACAAACATTTTCTCCCTCACAAATATCTAGATGAAGTGCAGAGAGCAATCATGTCTTGCCAGGATGATTACACACCATCCAGAAGGGAGAAGAGAGGCAGAATGAGAGAAGAACTCCAGCAGAGAGAAGCTGGGAAAACCAGCGCAAAACTCTTCTTGTCATTATCTTGGAAGAATAATGGCTGTATTATACAAAAGGAGCAACAAAAGCCTCATCAAGCATACATTGCTACTGCTTGGATTAATCAGATACAGACATTCTTGAAACTGATACATAAATTGACATTAGTTCAGTCTGCATATGTAATTCCAATTCATTCTCATTTTTTACCACAAATTATGTCAGATTTTAATTAAAATCTTTGATCCAAAAATTAAAATGTCAGCGGTGATGCACAGATGCTGCTGAAGAGATTTATCTTCTCCCTAACGCAAACTAAAAAATGAGGAAATACCTGAGAGCGAGAGTTTCAAGTGATACTCTGCTCAGCCAGCACCAGGGACTGAGCACCATTAAATTAAGTCCCAGGGTGGTTGTATCTTCTTTCTAAACATACCTCTTGCTCCCAGTTACATGCTTGCAGAATCAGGGACTACTCAGCTAACCTCTATTATTTAAATAGCAGGGGGATAGAAAAGCAAATAGCTCCTAAACGCAGTGTATCAGCATGGGATGTGTCTGATGCATGACTTAGGAAATGGCAAACTTCTTCACTCATAAAACAAAAGAAGGCCCTTTAGCAAAACCAAATCCTTGCACTCCACCACTGGTATATCACCCCAGCAGACACACACTGCTGTGCCTCTGCTTCCCCCCAGCCGAGGCACTGCAGACCCACATTCGCGTGAAACACAAATGCAATGAGCACCGCCTTCCACCTCTCCAAAAACATTCGCCAGTGAGTTTCACTGGGCAAGGTGATAATGGAAGAGCCACACAGTGCAGAGATAGATACAAACTTTGTTCTTCTGACTCTAACTAGGTTCTTCCTGAATTTCATAGATCACACGCGGTTTGGCTGGGCCCAGCATCATATGCAATCTGGCCTGCTGATGCTCCGGGCCATTTACAGAAACACTTTCTCCAGTTCCACAAATAAAGCCCATTCCATGATTTAACTTCATTTTCTGGCTACAAATTAAATAAGCGAGTCAATAAAACGTTGCATACTGCAATGTACTCTTACAGTGAATGGGGAGCCCTTAGGCAGAGTGGGAACATAAACAAAAATTAAAGCATGAGTCACAGAGAGCAAGTCAAATTAAGAAAAAGGAAAAAGGATACTGATACATGGAGGGGGTGAAGAAATTATAGACAGAGGGAAAAGTCATAAACAGAGGTCCATGTAGAAGTGGCTCTCAGGCATGGGCAGCGCACTTTAGAAGGAACCAAGCTATAGAGCTTTTTATGGGAGGTGTCCCTGTCCAGGGGGGCTGGAACGAGATGATCTTAAGGTCCTTTCCAACCCTAACTATCCTATGATTCTATGAGACCTTGCTCAGTTCAACTTTCCATTCTCATTATAAGAACACCTGAAAAAGGAAACCTTCATCCTCTAAGGAGCACATTTACTTCTCAACAAATGTTACTGAGAGTTGCACTACTGATGCCCACAAAGGAGCGTAGTTTAATCACTACAGCTAGTTTTGGGCTGCTGCTGATTTGATGAGGATCTGCTGCTCAAGCTGCTAACGGTTGGAGCCTCATTTTCTGATAAATTGTCTCTGTGTTCTCTGTGACTGCATTTATCTCCCTTTCCTCGCTGCTGAGGTATCTGACATTACTGGATCTGTCAGGTGCTGGGAACTGAAAATTATCTCTCTTCAGTATTAAAAA
The DNA here is from genome assembly GCF_033815535.1 of Pezoporus flaviventris. NCBI lineage: Eukaryota > Metazoa > Chordata > Aves > Psittaciformes > Psittacidae > Pezoporus > Pezoporus flaviventris. Next base: position 48,042,241 of record NW_026892549.1, read on the forward strand.
AGCCAAGAAAAGAAAATGGATATTACTAATGGGCAACTCCAGCAGTGCTGGTCACACAGGATATGGCAGCTCCACAGAGCTGAATTACATTACGTATCAGCGCACAGTTTGCACTGCACAGGCGATACTGTTCTCCTTAACTGAGTTTCCCTGCTAAAACAGACCAGCAAGCAAAAAGAAAAGTTGGAATGCAGGGAAAGCCCGCCTGATCTTCTCAGCTGTCTGCAGAGCGCAGGCACATCCCCACTGACCCCTCCAGCTTGTGTGCTGTGGTATGCACCATGCAGCTGTGCTCAGCAAACATAGAATCACAGAATGGTTTGGGTTGGAAGGGACCTTAAAGCTCATCCAGTTCCAACCCCCCTGCCATGGGCAGGGACACCTTCCATTAGAGCAGGTTGCTCCAAGCTCCATCCAGCCTGGCCTTGAACACTGCCAGGGATGGGGCAGCCACAGCTTCTCTGGGCAACCTGTGCCAGTGCCTCACCACCCTCATAGTAAAGAACTTCTTCCTTATATGTAACCTGAGGGGATCTAACATGGGGGATTTAACCTGGGAGATCTAACATAGGGGATGCAGAAGGCCACCAGCAGTTCTCACCCGTGAGACTAAAGGCCAAACTGAACCAACACCTCCAGCAGTGGCAGAGGTATGTGGTCCCGGCAGACCCCCAAAGGCAGAGACCTGACAACGCAGCCAGGCAGCACGACACCCTACATGCCACCACTTCACAAGCAATGGCTCTGCCTTAAACCGACAACAAATCCAAGCATGCTGTGCATGACTGTTTCCCAGCTTGGTTCTCCTACCACTCGTCCTCTGCAGACGCAACGTGGGTTGGCCAGCTGAGGGGAGCCCAGCAGCCAGTGTAGAGGGTAGTAGAGCCCGGCTGGCCTGTGCTGCACAGTGAATGTGTGACACATCCAAGATACCCCGCACTCAGGCACACACAGTGATTCACAGCATCTATTTCAGATGCCAGAATTATTTAATAAACCAGTAGTAGACTTCAGGCTTGAAATTTCACAGGGATGTTTAGACTGAGAGCTCACACAGTGACAAACTTCTGGCTTTGAGAAAGACTGCAAAAACCTATCTTTGGTCGTTTACACATCCTCTTTTAGTGCGAGACCTGCCATCTGCCTCCTGCAGTTTGCCAGTTACGCTGCTGTATCACTAGCCACCGTGGTGCTGCCGCTGTGCTACTATAGTGCAGACAAAAACCTCTTGGTTTATTCACCCACACAGTTTTTTGGGCTGTTGCTTGAGGAGGAACAAGTGGCTTAGGGTTAGAGACAGAGGGCAGGAGGACTCAGTCATTTATATCACAGGCACTGCCATACAGTTAGGTTCTTCCCTTTTGGAGCAATGAGAAGCACCATACCCTCCCCCCACAAAGTCCAAGTGGGGAATCCCAGTGAGCTGATACCCCTCTGCCTGGCACCAGCCCCTCCATCATCACTGCGTTCACCCCTGTATCTCCTCCGCCCAGCTTTATGGACACTAAGCAAGGCCCCTGTGAGCTAATAAAAATGTCAGTCCTCCTGCAGACCACCCATCTGACCTTAGGCACAGCCAAATTCTCCCTCCTTGCATCAGTTTGTCACCTGCAAGATCAAAATCACACCCATGATTTCCACCCCTGCCTAGCCCTGCAGAAGCCAAGCAGGGGGAGCAGTGCATGAAACAGCATCAGCTCTGTGTTCAGACAGGGGCTCTGTGTTCAAATGGGGGGCTAAATACACCTGGCACTAGTAAATTCATGTCCCCTGGTCCTTCTCACCTGCCTGAACCCAAATGCATACAGCAGACTGTTTAAAAACAGAGCTAATTTGAATTAAATAGTAGCCTTAGCACATTCCAGGAACATTCCTAAAAACCAAACATTTGGATTAATTTGATTCAAAAGCCCCTGAACAAACACCCAGCTCTGCTGTTACACTGCTGCATTTGCCTCGCCTTAATAAATCAGGTCCCACTGTGGGGGGCTATTTATCTTATTCCCTTTACAACATAAAAGCCATTTCTCCAGTCAAACCTCTACATTATACAGCGTTATTTTCTCCTTTATCATAAGCCTGCTAATAGTCTATTTCATACAGAGGCAAAGCACACAGCTGAATGATGAAGGTGGCGGCAGAGAAGCAATCCTGCTGGCACAAGGGACCTCTCCCAGGACTGTAAGATGTTTGCAAAGCCTGACTCCAGTGCCACGCTGGCTGTACATCACTGTGATTACACTGACTGGGTTATTCTGATTTACTGACTAGAGAGATGGAGAGGCAGGAAATAAGCCCAGCAATGATGTATTAATGTATACTCCTCTCCAGAAGCTCAGTGCCTTTAAATATGAAAATGTTAAAACCATGTTTTTGATAAGCATGACAAATCACGTAAAGTTGTTACAATTTTATTAGAGGAAACATTTTCAAATGCATTGATTAAATTAGGAATAATGACTTAGACCTAAAGTTATAAACCTCTGATTTCATCAGCACTAATGACCAAGGGAGGAAGTCAGCATCTTCAGGGCCTAGACAAAGAGTGCACAGTGCACCACACCAGCCCTTATCAGCTGCAATGGATAGAACTGGGTGAGAAGACAAAGACTAGTGAGCCAAATCACAATCTACACATTAAGCTGCTTCAGGTACCTCTGATTTTAATCAGTGTTTAGAATTATTTAGTTTCTGAGCTCCAACAAACATGGAGACATTGTAATCAAAAAGCAGCATATCTAAAAGCAGTGTTATTCTGTGCATATTCACAACGAAGCATACGGAGAAATGAATGTGTTCAACCTGTATTTGTCTTCCCAATGCAAATGGCTTCCTGTGTGCACCTTCAGATGTGTAAGTTGCATGTAAACATCCCACAGATCAAACTGCTAGCTCCTAACAAAGAATATGCAGCAAGGAGCTAGCTGTAAGATGGCATTCACCTTCCCACTGTGCTGTAACACCACCAATTCTTCTGACACAGAAAGTCCTACTCCTCCCTGATACAGCCACTGATCTCCCTCCACAGGCCTACTGAGAGGAAGAAGACAAGGGAAGGTGTAGACCTTTCACTGCACGTAAAGCCTAAGGATCAATTCAGTTGCCCCTTACTTTGTCGACTGACAAACTAAAAACATGATCATTGAGTGGGCCTAACCTGTAACCTGTATTTTGAGGTGCCATTTCAAGATTAGGGAGACCTGAACTTGATAAAGAGCAAAGAAATGGGCAAAGATGACTGTGCTTCTTCCTAAATGGGTCTTAAATGCATCTTCCCGGGTGCTGGAGATGGACAGGGCTTGTTCTCAGGCAACCATAACTCATCTCCAAATGCCTGTGCAGTCAAGCAGACTGGGTGGAAAGCAGAGTATGGTCCTCCTGTCCTGCTTCCCAGGCCCTGAGGACTGGTGTGTGGCTGCTGCCTTCTTTCAGCAGAACCCAAGAAGCCTCTTCACACTGAAAATTAAGAATAGTGAAAGTACTTCCTGATGAAAACAATCAACTAAAACTAAATAGCGTGTGCAATAGTGCGCATCTAATCGGGACTTTTCATACTGAACCCTTTTATCCTTCCCCAACAGCAAACATTATAAAGGATGCTTTATCCCATTGTCTTTTTCCCCTCCACTGTTTAGCCCTCCCCCTCTTGCTCTGTGAAAATCCTAAACAAGAAGGAAGAGTGAAATGAATGTCTGCTATGTGTGTCAAAATACAGGTAACAGATTGCAGGAAAGTGAACTGTTCTTCCCTAAACTCAACATTTATCATTATCTTACGTGCCTTCTGAGATACCAGCAAACATAAGAAACTGCTGATGGACAAAGAAATGTTTTAACAAAGGTTGCACCTTTAACACTACGGAAGAGTAAAACAGCAAATAGTACAGCACTGTGGAAAAACGGCAGAAGTATCTGAGTGCTTTCCTTCACCTGCCCTCTTTGATGCAGTTTGTAGATTTATGTTCTCTCTCTCTCACTAGGACCACATCACAGATAATGCATGATTAATTCATTCATCCATTCAACCTCAGCAGCATAGCTTCATATGTCAGGTAAATGGGAAACATACTGATAATATACAGCTGTGCATTAACGTTCTTTCTGCTTGTCTCACCATTTCAAATCCGAAAACCGAGCCTCACCTCAAACAGGGAGCAATGTAGATTAACCTCCCTTCAAGCTCCTAAACTCATGCAGTACCCGGGGCCCCCAGAGTACCCTGTATGGTGAAAAAGTGAGTTTCAGAGCTTCATCTCTGAACCTCTGGGAGACAAGAAAAGCCAGGAGCTTGCTGGCTGCAAGCTAGAAAGATGCTTTTTTGTGCACCCCTGTAATCTCCAGAAACACAACACAGAAATAATCTCATGTGCGTATCCAGGAACAAGAGAAAATGATTCACATTGTGCATTTCATGCAAATTCGGTCTAAAAGTCCAGACAACTAATTAATTCAAGTGGATTGCCATTATCAGGTTATTTTTTTTCTTAAACTGTAATTCCAGCTTCAAGGTACGAGTTTGGTTGCTTTTCTTTATTACAGGAATACATTTTCTAGCATTAGTCTGCATCTGTCATTAAATTTGTAGTGTGTGCAAACACTGATGGGTGGTTTTTAAGATCTATCAATCTCTGCTCTGTTGTAATAACTAGGAGCGACATCTTATACTGCAATTACACACATGAAATATTTAGAACAAGCGAAAAGACAACACTGGCTACCCACAGACATTAAATATCTGACAGTAAAGTGAAAATAATACATGTGGAGTGCAGCTGCACAACATTATGGTAAATGAGTCTTTCCTCCACCTCTCAAGCCACTGAGTTTCAGCCTTTCTCAGTATTCTTATGTTTTTTGTTGTTGCAAATAAAGAGAATTTGTTTCCAAGCTCTTTCCATCTTTTTTTCCTTGAACTCACCTCTGAGAGACTTGATAAGGCTAGAAAATTGATCAGTGAGTACATTTTATGCCCCATTTGAAAGCACATGATATTTCTCATCAGTCCTCTGTGTAAGGAAAATGTTTCTGGCAAGTCCTTCTCTCCTCTAAAAATACTAAGAAGAAAGATGGAAGAGAGACGCATGGCAGCCCAGGACTTGAGCACAGTCCTGTGCCCTTCAACTTCCACAGGAAGATTCCCTGCAGGTCCCCAGCTACAGGGTTGGATGCACCAGTGTAACATAACATCATTGAAGCTGCCACTGCTAGAAACCATGGTTGATCTGTTATCCCTCTGGGGATCACAGCTGGGTTGCTGTTGTCTCACAGGCATGTTTTAACCACAGCATGTGCTTACACAGTAAACAGTGTGATAGCAATCAACAGATCACTACCAGAAAGGCCTGCACTCAACACCTGAGCTTGTATAGGCGCTTGCAGAACTCTGCAACTTCCATGACATAACATTATCTTGGCTGTTTACTTAGGGTAGAAAGGAAAACTCACCTATCAAGCAACTCCCAAATCAGCTGTGCCAGCACATGAACGTCTCTTCGTACTATGTAAGTCAAGCTGACGTTTAACAAGTCAAGTGCAAATCCCACCATTATGTTACTGAGCCCCCAAGGGATCTGGGGGGGGATGGTGTGTGGGGAGGGAGTATTCTGTTGTTAAGGAGCTCTTGGCTGCTACAAAAACTGGCAGTAACAAAATTTACTGCCAAAGTTTCATCGATTTCCATGTTTAAAAACGAAACCACAATCCAATAACGGTTGGTGTTCAAACCCAAATCTTCATCTATTTATGGACCACTATTTACATGTGGGAGTTTTGTCTCCTAGAGCTGTCCAATTCAAAATGAATTTACAGCCCTGTCTTCAGACAAATAACATTAACCGCAGAGTGACAAGACACTAGCATGGGAGAAATAAACAACCTTGGGCAGAACACACTGGGGTGCAAGTTAGCAGAGATGAAACTACAGGAGCAGAAGGAAACAAAAACAGCTAGTTATCCTTCAAAATACCAACACAGCACACTCAACACTTTCTTTTCCTGTTGCTTACTGTTACAATTAGTGATTGGTAAATACGTGTGTGATAGCAGCAACTAGATGTCATAACAGGATGTTGGACAGCACTGGGTATGTAATGAATGACAACAGCTGCCCTAAAGGGTTGACTGTTAATATTGTTTGTATTATTCCCACTTTTTACTCATAAGCAGATTTCAAAGGGCACTCAGAACACATTGTCTCATCAGTTAGGCTATTAACACAGAATAACTGTGTTAATAACAACTAAAAATAAATGCTATCTTATTAATAAAAATTACAGTAATAATAGTAAATTACACTGCATGAGAAAAAGCCGAATAATTGCAGTGGTTTTCTTGTCCATATTATTACATGCACTGCTTGTTGGATGGGGTGAAATGTTTAAGACATTTCCTACGTTATCCAAGAGTAATTTTTAAACTGAACTGGAAAAGAGTCTGTGAAAAATGAAAGTACATTTAATTGCAAAATGGACTCAAGACACGCATCGAGTCAGCTAGTCTTATCAGGCTCCCTTCATCTGTCATTCTCATCAGCAACAAAAATGGAAAGTGGGTGAGAAGCTGTTTCAAGTGCCTCCAAGCTTCCCACTGATGTACTGTGAACAAAAGGTTCAAGGTTTCTGCGGGAAGAGTAACAAACCCACCAGGACATCATGAAGGGTGCGTGTCCCAGCTTCTCTGGGAAACCTGTGCTAGCCTCACCACCCTCACAGGGAAGAACTTCTTCCTCAAATCTAATCTAAATTTCCCATCTTTCAGTTTAAAACCATTCTCCCTCCTCCTACCACTACAAACCCTTCCCTCTCCAGATTTATTGTAGGCCTCCTTTATGAACTGGAAGACTGTTACTAGGTCTCCCCTGAGCCTTCTCCAGGCTGAACAAGCCCAGCTCTCTTGGTCTATCTTCATAGGAGAAGACATTATAGACTAAAACTCAGTCTCTTCAGCAAGTCAAGCGTGGCCCACAGTCAGTCTCTCAGGTGGTCAGAAAGTCTTCACCCAGGCATACACGGAGGCGTGTTAAACGGCACAGCTAAGGCACACACTAGAAATCAGTGGTTATAGTCAAGGATGATCAGGTGGCTATTGTAAGAAAAGACACCCAAGCCTCTTTCCTATGCCTTGAAAAGACAAGGGAAGGAGCAGGAAACTACAAATCCAGTGAGGCTAAGAAAGGGCAGGACCTTGCTAGCTTGTGCTGCAGCAGGAATGCCCCTGCTAGACCGATGGCAAGTCCCAGCCAAAGGGCTGTGCAGGTCAACAGTGATGAGGGAGCAACTGCAGGAGGCCAGAAGGAGGTGAAATGTAGACAAGGATGCATCATTTCCCGTCATACGGGATTAAACACAGCCCACATGCAAAGCAGTTCCACCAGGCATATTGCCAGTGTGCAGTTAAGGAGAAGGCAGCACCTGGCCCACAGAAGGGTCTGCAGGATTGCACCTTTGGGAAAGGTGGGCATCACTCCCACCCATCTGCCATGGAGCACACAGGGTCTTCAAGACCAAAAGGAAAAGCAGGATCCTGCCTCTGTGCAGCACACTGGTCACAGCTGCTGCACGCACCAAGACACTCTGCTCCTGGTTCTGCTCACAGGGAGATTTGCCAAGGGGAAGGCAGCTGGCAAGAGCTAGTAAATCCTTCAGCTTGAGCTAGCTGAGATCCTGCTGAGCCCCTGCCAGCTCTGATGGTGGGTCAGATAAAGAGCTCTGCGCTTCAGGTAGCTCATAAAAAGAGATTAAAGCAACACAGTCAATGAGACAGTTTCCTTCTATTTGCCCGCTCAGGCAGAACAATTTCCCCTCCAGATTAATTTCTGCCTTCCTCCACTCAGCGGAGGAGGCTGTAAATTGGCCTTATTGGGAGGCATGGGAAAGCCACAGCTAGAAAGGAGAGGGACACAGCCAGGAAGGCCATGCATCCCTCCTCTGTGCTCACCCTCCTGGCACTGGACCATTCCTACTGGATGAGCATGCTTCCTGCTGCGGCAGACACAGACACATAGGCTGCAATGCAAATGTAAATGAGTGATTACGAAGATAATAAAAAAAGCATTTAGTTGTCACACAACTAAACGATCATTTCCGTGGCATTTAGAGAATCTATCCAGGCTGATAGTGGAGGTCCATAAGAATGGGAGATACTCTTTGTTCCTTGCAAAAGTGGCTTTGATGAGGGAGCATGAGACAAGTATTAGCAATGTGCCTTAAACTTTTGTCGATAATGCAACATGGAAGCCAGAAGATGCAGCTGAGATGTGAGAACAATAGATGGAGATTCTGCAAGATAATGCTCCTTTCCTCCAAGGACAGCCACAACACACGCAAGCTCCAGGGATGGTCAGCTATCATGTCAGCATCCCCATCTTCTCCAAGAAGGGCAAAGCTAGCTCCCCAGGGCTCAGTATCTCTTAAACCTCTCCCTCAGAGACAAAAGAGAACAAAGAAGTGATAGAGCAACATCGTATAGCAGCTATCCAATTACTTACTGTACATGAAGACCATTTTGGCTGTGCTTTTCCCTAAGATTTGCAGAGCACCACTCAACTGATGTCTACATCAACAACAAGCACTTGGCTGCCTGGCAAAAGGAATCCACTGACTAAGCCTCAGGTATGGATCTGCACAAGAATTTTTTGAGGATAGAAGTCTGCAATAGCATACACACCTGCTCTCACAACCATGTGCCTAACATTCATGTTGTGCTTCATACCAGTAACCACAGCAGGACAGAAACACTATCACTCCAGTTAACCAGCTTAGTTAAGAGTCAAGATTTTGTGGGTGTTAGTTGACATTTCTAGGGATATGCAGTGTAATCATGAAAAACAAGATTCTCTTCCGAAGCATTCTGTTTGCTTTTCCAAGCTGAGTAACTGACAGGTTGCTATCTCCAATGCATTGAAAATATCTGCTGTATAGTCGCCAAGAATCCCTACTTCCTTTAGCACAGTCTGAGGTTTCTGTTACTGCACCAAGAGTCTCAAGAGAACAGCAAGATAATCTACGTTCTCCTATCTACAGCATCTGTACTGTAACTGCTGCTTACTATACCCCAGCGTGGTGCCTCAACATGTTTACACCTGGGGTTGCATTTACTGCAAGTTCTTTGCAGATGGTAATTCTCAACTTTGTTCCCTGTATAGAAACTTTAATCTCTCAATCTGGTTCAAACTTCTGCCATGTGACAGTTAAGTACAACATCTGAGCCCTAAAGTCAGGTTATTAAATTTACTTCGAGATCATGCACAACAGAAAGCATCAGCGTCCACCAGGAGCCTATATCACAATTAAACACAGAGCAGAGGAGCCTTTCTCAGCTGTCAGGTGGCCATTCATGATTTATTTAGTTTATTAAGTGTATTTCTGCTGGTTTGAAATGAAGATCTCAACACAGTTTGCAGACAAATATACTTTCATAAAAAGCAATCAGTTAGGATTTGTTGAACTGCACAGGTGTGACACAACAGATTCAGCCTCACCCCACAACAATAACGGGCAGCTTAACACCATCATCTTCTGGCATGCACTTCACCTCAGCTGCACCCTCTGGGAAGAGCTATAATGTTATTAATATACTTACTAAATATATGAAACCAGCCATAGCAATTCCTGAATCATGCATCCTCCGGCACTCCATTCCTGTGACAGCTAAAAGCAGAAACTGTTCCATGGTTATGTGGAGCTGCTGCCATGCTTTCACAGCTGCAAAGCATCCCGTGTACAAGGAGGTCGCTTTAATTAGCGGATAACATCGAAATGGTTTCGGAAATGAAGAAGTTTTCCTCTCTCATTTTCTATTTCACAGCCTGTCCCAAGTATCTAATTATATATATTCACACCTCCGCACAGAATTTAATGGGAGTGGAAAGAAATTGTTCATCTGCAGGCAACACACCATTTTTCTCTCTAATGTGGGAAGCTGTTAAGTAAAATGTCACTAGGAGAAATACCAGGTGACTTTAGATTATTTATCTGTCCACACAGTCTTTGCATACACCTTGAAATGAAAGGTTCCCTTCCAATAAAAAAGTATATACAATTATAAGAGTTGGCAATTAAAAAGGCACTGAGAAAATGCTCCATTTCTAAGCTGGTGCAAATCTTCATAGGTCTGCTGCTTTTAACAGACCAACATACAGCAAAAGTTTCATGTTTCACTTGTCAGTGGGAAAGAGTCAGGTAAAAATACATCTTCAAGTCCCTTGTTTCAAGATTTGGGGAAGATTTAATCTTCTTGCACCAAACTCTCAGGGGTTTTGCTAAAAATAACCCCAAACCCCAAGATGTGAGGGTGGCAGCAGCCTCCGAAAGTCAATGGCAGTCAAAATTCAGAGTTATTTGTCTTGCTTCTAGCAAAATAAAACCCACCACTTACATTTTCCTACCAAGTAATTCCTATCAGGTGACATACTAATATTTTTACAACTTTATACAAATTCATTTTTCATCTGGAAACAATGGAGGGGGCACTCAACAATTACCTCAATGAACTACACATCCACTTAATAGTCTGCTAAAGAGTTAATTCCTACCAGTTATGGAAAACTTAAGTCCATTCTCTGAAAGCTCTTTAAATCAGATGTTTTCTGCACCTCTGACCAGCACAGAGGGAACGGGAGACCTGGGAAGCCAACATCAAGCAAAACAGGAAACTTTCTTAACCACAAGCTACTTTCTGACACAGGCAATTCACAAAGCAAAAGCTACAGAGTAAGGAGGACCTCACTGAAACTTCATTAGAAGAATTGCACTGAAAGAGAAGGAAAACTAAGGAGCCAACATCAAACAAGATCCTGCTACCTCAAGCTCCACCTGGGCCGGGGAAGGGAGGCCTTAAGGGCACTCTGTGAAACAGGGCTCACACCTCAGCACTGCTCAGTGCATTCTTCCTACAGCCTGTGCAGCACTTGCAGGTGGATGGGAGCCACTGAAATGCCATCAGTGACCCTGCAGCTTCCCAGGGACCATTCCCCTCCCTGACAAAGGGTCTGCTTTGGTTACCACAACCATAAGCTTCCACCACACAGAGATGCTCTAGGACACGTCACCCTCTCTGCCGTGTCCCCTTTAGCTCAAAACACAGCAGGCACCTTCAGCACTCACAGCGCACACATGCAAACTCTGCTGAGACACAGCTGCCTCTATCTCCAGATGCACAAGGCAGAGGCAGCACATGTTGTCGAGGGCCTTACTCTAGGTCCTCATTTTGCAAAGGGGTAAGACATGAAACACGCAGGCTGGCTACATCCACCCCACTTCTATGGCCTTGTGAGAAGAAGGGTGGTCTCAGCCCACAGCTGAGACCTGTAGGTCCTCAACACGTGCACACAGGCTGACAAGAGAACACAAAACTGACATCTGTCCCCAACCACTTGAAACTTGGGACACTTGGGTTTGAGGCATAAACTTTGCAAGTAATGGTTTGCTGCTGTTTTCATTGGGTTTTTGTTGCAAGAGCAGGTTCTGCAGGTCCAGCTTCCCTAAAAAACCCTTTTCAAAAGAACATGCCTACTGCAAGCTGGAAAACAACAGCTATTGCTACAACTGTTAAGCTGCTCAAGTGACTGCATGTCATAGATGGGTTCATCCCAAACTCTGCAAGCCAGAAATATATTTCCAGTCCTCTTAGTTATTCAAAAGAGGTCAACTGCAGTTGTGTAAACAGCCTACCTCAAGCACCACGGGCCTAAAGTCACGCAGTCAGCTGGAATATGCACCTCCTAACTGCAAATCCCTTCATAATCTCAAAAACAGGAAATGAAACAAGAGCCACAAACAAACTGTATTTCAGTTCCTGGTCAAGCACTGGACATTTCTTCCCAGAACCTCTGATCTGTACTCCATATCTCACAGAAAATCAAGATTCGAGGGATCTCTGCTTAGGATCACGTTTTCCTTTCCTATGCCTATCTTCAGCCCTCATCTCTAAGAAACCTTCTTCAGAGCCAGAAAGAGAAGAAGCTGTGGCTCCCTCCAGAGCTCAGCTCGCTCATGTTGCTGCTCCAGGTCCCTGGAAGGAGGCCCTTTCTCCCACCCTCTCACCTCAGAAGTGCTGCATCCTGGCCTCAGGGGCTGCTGCTGCTCCCCTTCCTCTCGTGATGCTGCCATGGTAGGATGAAGGCAAAGATCACTCAGATGTATGAATCTTGTACCACACTTGTGCCCTGTTACTGCGCACCCATACAGCAGACAACAAAGACACCAAGTAGTGTAAGCTTTTAGAATTATTTTATCTAATTCTTGCCAGTACCTACACTGCAAGATGCCATCATACTACCCTTAAGCTATATATTCATAGGATCATTTTCCAGATGTTTGCTGATTAGAATGAACTTGCTCCACTAGGCTACTTCTCAAAGACAGGAGAATATTAAGTATTAAAATACTCCTGAACCCAAGCCATGAAAACTAGTTTTTCTGTGTGTGTGTGCGTAAACACACACAAAATGCGGTTTGGGTGTTTTCCTCCCGACTCTTACTGCACATTATCCCTCCATTTTCATCTTTACAGGAAACAAAAACCACCTAGTGTTTTCTGTGTGCCAGAACTGTCTCCCTGTGTGCTATTAATGCTGCAGGTTCCCCTTGCTCACTGCAAGCACCCTCCATGATGCATCTGTAGGAGAGAGAAAGAAAAGTTTCCTTCATGTGAACAGGGGGTTTGGCAACCATTCCTCACGTCAGCACTAGCTTAGAACTACACTTCACAGATTCATTTCTCTAGTTCTTTTATTCCTTCTCACAAGTGCTGACTCTGAGACACATTCACCTACTTTAATTCTGCTTGAGCTCAAGTTGTGAGGCATTGAAATGGTTTTGATTTCCAAGGAAAGGAAGATTTAGAAAGACTGTTCTCACTTCTACAAAGCACACACACACAGAGCTTCCCTGGGCAGTACATCATTAATATATCTTGCCAAGAATTTCATTACTTGCGAATAGATTATTTTGGAAAAAATGTGCTTGCTGTAAAACCTTGCACGGAATCCTTGATTAGATAAATGCTGCTCATTCTGCACGATCTTTTTTTTCCTAGTTTGGATCTGTAGGAACTTCCTATAGGTTAATGGATGCATAATAAACATTTGTATAAAATAAGCCAAGCATTTGCTACAAAATATTTAAAAGTGGGCTTAGGTTCTAGAAAAACGGTCATAAGCATCAGCCACCATGGAGGGCTCAGACGCAGGCGAATGAGATGTGGCAGCACACAGACTAAACACAAAGTACATGCAGCTCTTGTACGTAAAACGGGTGTCTTCAGGGTCACCAGTATCCAACCAGCCACACTCGCAGATAGGCTGCTGGCAGCACCAGGCTCCCCACCCTGACTGGGGTGGATGGGACCTCCTGGACATCTGCAGCTTCTACCGAGCAGATGAGAATTAAAATGGGCTGTTACTGGGCTGCTTCTAGAACAGATTAACACACACACAGGGATAAAAGGAAGACTAGAAAATGCCTGTTCTCCCATGCTCATTCATGTGACCTTTACGCAAATGCAGAAAGAGTTAAGATGGACATTCTCACATTTGAAAGCCAAACCCATGCATTCCAGTCCACATTATATGCCCATATTAAAACCACAGTCTACAACTGGAGCTGCAAACAGTAAAGAGCATTAAGAAATCAGGTCACTTAGTCACAGAGACAAACTTTCACATTTTCATGTTATAAACCCCCTTTTAAAGTGGCTTACCAAAGCTGCACAGCACTTTGGAGTGTTTAAAATACTGTTTTAGATAAGATCAGACTTTACTTCAGTCTCTGCTCACAAACCTAATAGAGGACAATTCAAAATCTGTCCATTCCATGGCAAATCCATCCAGGAGCACGAACTGATTACACTCTGGCATAAACCATAAGGCTAACTTATAAGCCTCATCTGAGGTAGCATGGTGATCAATGCTCTAGTGAAGGATTTCTTCCAAGTTTCATTTGAGGTTAAATACCTGATTTTCAACATAAACAAAAGGAAATAATCTAGTTGTAACATGAAGCTGACATTTCCAAAATGCCAGCTGACTGATTTCTAATTTTGCCAGGGAAAAGACTGACAATATTTCATCGCTTCTTTCAGCATTCCTAAATTTTCATGTCATTGTGTTGAAATAGTGGGAGTCATCCCCCACAGCATGGCAATCCCCAAGCCTCTCTGATACCTAAACTGATTGCTACAGAGAAGCCGTAAGAACTGTTTTCTTAAGTTCTGTTCATAAGAACAGGTTGAAAGCAGCGCATAGGTATCCTAAAATAGGACAAAAACATATAGGTATTTAAAAGTGGGCTTAGGTTCTAGAAAAACGCCCAAACAAAACCTTTGAGAACAGCCAAGAAACACCATAATTCAGGTACACTGAGTATATAAGTTCATAGTGAAAACTGAACTTAACATAGAAATATTCTGAAAATGAATGGCTACTATGCTATGTATTCACTGTCAACAGCAGCAAGACCCTCCTAAAATAAACCTGGCTGAAGAGACAGACACAGTTTGGTGCACAAGGACACACCAGGCTCATACCTCTTGTTCTGTATTCACTGTTACCCCAGTTTACTGCATAGTTTAAGCTCACCATATAACAAACATCTTTGCTCCCCCCTTCAGCTACCTACGCAAACCCTCACTTATTAGAGCCTCACAGAGGCTTTATCTATAGGAGCGTCAGTTAATACAGTCAGCTAAAGGAGTACTACATAAGGAAAAGAAGGGAGGGTTAATGTTGCCAATTTCCTTTGCTTTCTGCATACCACCAAGAAGATACCATGCTCCAGCAACCTCTCCATCTTCAGGGTGTTGCTCTCATGTTTTACCTTTCCTTCCCTCAGTGGAACCTTTTTAAACCACTTTTAATAACCCATTAATGCCACACATTTGCCTACAAACCAGCGTAGCACCTCACCTATTCATGGTAAGGAGACTTTTTAGGTATCTCCCAACAGCAGCGTGCAAAGACAGTTCTTACAGGGATGGCATGAAGACAATTGAAATTTGCAGTCTAACCAGCCACCAAGGCTGGGCATCCAGCCTCTGGTGGTGGAAGGAAACAAAAGCCCCTGTCAATAGAGATCCATGATTTAAAATGTACTCACTTTTTATAGCAATATACTCTTAGCACCACTTGGTAAACAAAAGTGTGCCATTAAAGAGCTACTAGTAAGTAATTCAGCAGTTGACAGGTACCTGATGGTTTCTTCTGGCCTAAAGAAAAGACTTTTTTACTACATTAACAAGACAAATTAGCTGGAAAAAGAAACTACCTCAATCTGTAGAGCTCAGTTCTGCTCCAGCCACCCTCTACAATCACAGCCAAGGCAGAAAGTGTGACAAAAAGCTAAGACTGGACCTTCAGATGACTCACAAATCACATGCCTTATTATGGCAGAAATTCCCATTAGTACTGAGGTGCAGCTCTGACCTCACTGAAACCAGGGGAAGATTCACAGTGGATTCCAGGACGTCCAGGAGGTTAACTCTTCAACAGGACCTGTGAGGCAACAGTGGGGACACTGACTTTATTTCTGATGTTGTCTCTTGAAAAAGTGAACTTTCATTGTCTGCATCTCTTCTGAAGACCTCTGTGCCTTTATTACCAGGGGCATAATGAGGGTCCTGTTCACTGATCATCAACTCCCCTGCTAAAAACAGCGCAAAAAGGTAAGATAAATAATGATAATATGAGCCTTGAAGGTCCATTACACCATGAGGTGCCCAAGCAATGCTGATTAAGTGATCCCCCAGACACTGTAAGCGACAACAGAAGGGACAGCCACACCTTCTCATGGCGCTGTATTCAAATCATCACGAAATTAAGTAGGCTGGAAACAACCTTTAAGATCAAGTTCAACCTTACCCTAGGGCTACCAAGTCCACCACTAAACCATGTCACTGAGGGCCTTGTCTACACAGTTCGTGAACACTCCCAGGGACGGTGATTCCACCACTGCCCTGGGCAGCCTGTTCCAATGCCTGACCACCCTTTTGGGGCATAAATTTTTCCTAATATCAAATCTAAATCTTCCCTGGTACAGCTTGAGGCCATTTCCTCTTGTTCTATCGCTTTGGAAGTACAGTAGCAGAAATATATTCTGTTAAAATGAAGATGAAATGCATATACATTACTAATTCTGCATATATTGTATGTTGAAATTGCTACAGGAAAATCCCTAGTGATACTAAAGTACCAAGTTTATCTCTGAGATATAACTTCTGTGTTTAGCAGCCATCACCTGCAATGTTGTTATCACTCTTCGGCAGAAATAAAGCCATGCAACTTCCCCTTCTCTCCACCATCGCAAATGCAGCAAAAGAAAGGATGCAAAATGGGAATAAAGACACTGTTCTCCTCCTTACTGGTCCACCTCCCTTCACTGTCAGCAACTTTAACTTTCATCTGATACACATGAAAAACTGAAGACACTAAACACAGGAAGGACCAGTTTCCTTCCCCAGTCAACCTGCAATGCCCTGATGTTCTGCACTGAAAGAAAGCCTTGCCCAGGCACCAGGTTCAGCAATCAAGTTCCAAACCTAATTTTGGCCAAACTGCTGCTGACTTTAGTCTCAGCAGTGAAGATCACACAAGGACAAAGGCTGCTCACAGCCCATGCAGCCAAGCAGGCATCACCCAGAGACAGACTAGGCAGTTCCTAGTGCAGCACCAAAGTCAGCACATTATGGTTTAGCACTGCTGGTTGCACAACACAGTTTGCAATCAAGTTGTCTGTGACACAGAAATCCCATCTCCTGCTGGCAGTAGTAGCACAGGGATGGCTCTTGCTCTGGTGGATGATGACAGCAGCACCAAGGAGGTAAGTGAGCAGAAAAGGGAGTGCAGAGGTAGGACAGAAATGAACTCACGCATACCTTTGCAAACCAGACCGAGTTTGATGCTGTACTGAAAGGCAAGGAAACTCTTAGTGAAGTGCAGAGGGTTGACATGATCTATGTTTTCAGCTTACCCAGCTGACAAGAAATAAGAGCAAGCTGATCATCTTCTGCAGAAATTAAGTGAAATTGCAGTGTTCAAAAGCATTTCAGTTGAATTAAGAGTAAATGAATGAAGCCAGCTGATTAACAGTAAGTTGCGTTAGGCACTAAGGTGTTTAAATGAACACTAAGAAAGAGCACTTGCGTTTCAATTGGGAGAACCAAAATGATTAAACACCAATAGTCCCATTGTGTAGTGCAGCACAGCCTACAGTACTGGAACAGCAGACCACAAAGGGAGACTGTGCTAGGACTAACGTGTACCAAACATCAGAGTTACATTCCAGCCAACACAATGTAGCTTAGTTTTTCCCTGAAAAAAACCACATTAACATGGTCTAAGAAATTAATCTTTAGGGCACTTTCCTGAGCGTTTCTCCCCATATGTTGGGTGCAGCTAAGAGTACAGGGTTCGACAGGTTCCTTCGGGTCACAAAACCCCATTCCCTGCTACAACACATCAGCACATCAGGTATTTAACCCTAACACCTCCACCTTCCCACATCCACCCCAGCAGCATGCAAGTCCTAGAGTAGTGGGAGGGAAGCGAAAGAGCAGCAGTGAGAGAAAAGAAGGCAGAACTGGAAGAGTGGAAGAAGAATCACAATGACATCAGAGGACACCAAAAGAAGTGTATGGAAGAGAGCGAGCATGGAGAAAGGACAACCAACCACTAATTGCATTAAAAGACACAATAATCTCCCTGTAAACAAAAAATAAACCACAGGTGAAGAGATAATGCTGTGGAGGTCCCTTCCATTAGCTCCTTCTGGGGCTGTCGTCTGGAGAATCTCAATACTTCCCTTTGGCTCAGAGGCATGGAAACCACCAAGGGGTTGGAAGACAGCAATTTATTCCTCAGAAAAATCTCAGAATTTATGGGATCTCCATTAATTCCCCCCAGAAAACTTTGGTTCCAATTCAAATATGGAAGATGGGGAATAACTGAATATGGAAAGGAAGAAAGATGTTTTAAAAAGAAACATGGAAGAAAGATGTTTTAAAAAGAAATATGGAAGACAGCGAAAACCTTCTTTTAATGGAAAGGAACTTAATTTGTGAAAACAGCAGGAGGGGATCTTCACTGTAACCCAAAGCACACCCCCTAAAGATCTGTCCCCCAGGCACGGTGAAGCAACAGCCTTTTTTCAGCATAGCAGCAGAGCAGATGCCAAGCCTGTTCTGATAATGTAATCACCCTGTTAACCACAAATCCCTATGACATCCCTTAGCTACACAACTCTTTTATTTGGTTTTGTTTTAAGAAGCTTTAGAAATAAAGACCTTTTCCATTTAGTACATGGTATTTTAGCTTAACTGATGCATCTGGTATTGTAATTCCTATATTCATTAATGCAGCCTACATTCAAAAACAAAACCTGCTCTAGAAGTTATGGTTCCTCTATATCTAGGAGCGGCATTTAATACAAGAATCCTAGAAGTAAGAATAAATTTAAACGTCTCTGTGTTCATTAAAACACCTAATGAGAAAATTGCCTAGAGCAGTAAAGGGTAACTTATTATTGTCGATGAAGACAGCAGAGCCCCTTTGTAAATACAATAAATGCTATTTTAGCTACTCTGGCCCTGAAACAAAGAACCAGCATGTTGTTCATTCGCAAAGAAAAGTGATGGGATTTGTAAGTTCCGCAAGTGCCTGAATGATGTATTTATCCCACTGAAGTGCAAAGCTGTACAGAACAGGATCCTCTTCTCACCGAGGTCAGAACAGCTTTTGACTCAAATGGCAGCAAATTAAACTCTGCCACCTCTAAGCTGGTAAACCAGGCAAGAGGACCTATTGTGTCCAGAGCTTTAGGAGTAAAAAGAAACCCAAAGAAACCATCAACCTGGCTTGAAAAACACATGAGCGAAGCTTCACGTTGTACAATAGCTGCATGTCTCATCAGAAAGGAGACGTGTGCCACCATGGCTAGGAAGAACAGCTATTCATATTCAGCCAGGCTTACTCCCTGGCACCATTTTTATTTCTCTCAACCTCAAAGAGTTAACATGAAAGTCATGCAGATTTCAACCAGGGTTACTTCTGGAACTGCCAAAACCAGAAGGGAATAGCCTCTCCCCTATGTCTTTAATCAGCTTAGAAACAAAGCAGAGGAGTATTTTCTCACTGTCCTGCATCACTGAATAAACAGCAGCACTTTCAACCCGAAACAAATGATGTTACAGGAAACTACTCAGTCACCAGGGCAATGGCAGGAAATTATCACCAAGCTGCTCCTTAGCCTGTCAGCAGAGCTGATAGCGTCACATTTGGGTTCCACCACACCAGTGCCTCAGGCACAGACACACCTCATACATGTGACCCTATGCCAGCACCCACTCCTAGAAAACCATTCAATATTGCATGATGGCTCTTTGTAATTTATTCACGCTGACAGATCTACTGCCATTACTGCCATTCAGACTACTACAGGCAGCAACTGGAACCACTGAGCCTTCTACAGGACTTTGATCTGCTATTCCTTTTGTATAGGACCTTTTGCAGCAAAATCTATTCTAACCAGTACGGTACACACTGGCAGTAACAGCAGAGCAAGCTCCAAGGATCCTGAACTAAGACATCTATCTCACCATGCTGAGTTTAACACATTGCGTTTCACCTATCAAATTAAGCAAGGGCAAGGCACTTTCCCATACTCAGAGTGGTGGAGCTAAATTATGCATTCGGAGCTAATTATCTGATACGCTGTTTAAACCCTATCATTATACATGTTGAATAAGGAGAATGCAAAATGTAGCTCCCAGGCATATAAGACACAGGGAGCATGAAAGACACAAACTTCCCCTAAAGCACTGCAATGCCTAAAACACCAGCTCCAGCACCTGGAAAAAACACTGGTGTATGCAAAGGACAACACAATGCTGACCCATTTTGGTTTCCTGGCTGGTGCTGAGGTGTGCTGGCAGGTGTGGGTGCTTGTCCCCTCCAATTCCAGGTGCTCTCTTAACATAAGCATAACTTGCGAAGCATCCTGCAAGGCACTACGGCAGGCAGTTACATTTTTCTCCTCTGGTTTTCCTCATTATACACATTTTTTGTCAGTCCACAGGAACCGTAACATTTTTAAAGCCACGGAGATCATGCAACCCCAAACTTGCAGAGACTTACTCTGGCACATACCAGGAACAACCAGCAGTGCCCAGTCTGGTTCCCAGCCACCCTACCAAGGTATCAGGAGCATCCCTGCAACCTCTGGAAGCAGCCTGCCAGTGGCTGCCTCTCCTCTGCTGCAAGGGCTGGCAGAGCTACAGAGAGCTTTGCTGGGGGCAGTACACAAGGAGGAAAAATGCTCTCTCCTAGCACAAATACAGCTGGTTCCATAGATGCATGCCTGCAAAAATGCTGCTTTTGTTTCAGACCAGGCGAAATCCAACTGTTCCTTCACACGCTGCCACTGCTTTTGGTAACTTAGGCCAGAAATCTTGAGAAAGGAGTGATTCTTTTATGACCTGGAAAAGTTTGTCAAGAAATGATGCCAACACCAGGCTTCCTCTGTACACTTGTCAGTCATGACTGGCAAGGACTAAGTGAGAACAACAGAACTCGGGAAAGCCCCACAACCAGGTGGGGATGCAGAAGCACGGGTTTACCCCATCACCATTACTGGGGAATCCCTATTTCCCAGGAACATTATTTCTGGCAGATGATGTTGCCGTGGCTCCTTCTGATAGCTGATGTTGTTAGGTTCTCTGCTGTTACCCCCCAAGCTTCCCCAGCCAGCTGGTAGCCAGCACCGCTCCTCCCCTGGCAGAAGTGAGAGCAGGCAGGTCCAGCAGCATGGGCAGTCTGCGCCCTTCCCACAAGGAAGCTGTGGGAAAACTACAACCAAGCTTTCAGGCACCTCAAGTTTTCTTGGCACTTTCAGCCTGCACCCAGGCACCAGCCAGCGTGCCTCTCCAGCACACTGGAGCCCATGACCCCAGTGGCTCACACATCATGCTGCAGGCTTCTTCAAAATGCTTCCCTGGAAGTTTGCCCAACTTGAGTGAAGCCACTGCAGTTCCCACTCTTTAACCAGGGGACTGACACCAGGCTAAAACTGGAGGTAAGCTTCAGGGAAACAATAACAAACAGTGTCCTTCAGGGAGATGAAGATGAACTCCAAAACTCATTTCATCCAAGATAATGACATTATGACAAGTGATTAATAACAGCCCAAAAGGATGCTGTACCTCCCAAAGGATGCCTTTTTAAGTCAAAAAAAAAAACCTTGAAAAATGTCTGATTCTCCGTTATAGCAAGTATGTACTTGATTAAAAAGTTGATCAACCAGTGGGACACCAGAATTGTTTGCTCTGTCTTGGTTTGTGCTGTGAGTCCAAACAGCTAGAGACAATGCAATTATAGACGGTCCACAGGGAAACAGGCACAGAACAGAGGTAAAACTGCCAAGTAGCAAAAGTAGCCAAGTTCCATTAATCACTGACAAAGCATCCTGATGCTAAATCCTTCTCATTCATCTTTTCCT
Organism: Pezoporus flaviventris; assembly: GCF_033815535.1. Lineage (NCBI taxonomy): Eukaryota > Metazoa > Chordata > Aves > Psittaciformes > Psittacidae > Pezoporus > Pezoporus flaviventris. The sequence continues at coordinate 48,063,722 of NW_026892549.1, forward strand.
GAGCTTTTCACTTTGCAGTTTATTACAAACAGAACTTGGATCCAGAAACTCACACCCTCACCCCCCAAAAACCCCATTTTTCAAACTGTCATCCCTAGCAGCCCTGCGCTGCTCTCCTGACCATCCACAAACCTTCCTCTGTATTTACATTACGTACGTTATGAGCATTTGAAGTTATTCTTCCAGCCCAACAAATGAGCGCTCACAGCAATTCAGATGCTGGCTCTGTATCTGTGGCAGGCAGATGCTGCTGGGCTCATACAAGTGAGAGCTATTTTTATTTCAGCATGCAAGCAGGCAAAGGCCTTCAGAACAAGTAAGCACTCTAGGGTATTTTGCTCCTCTCTGCTGCTCAGACAGAAGGAGCCCCTCACTCTTTGGGGAAACAGTGCAGGGAGCGTACCTGGGGAGATGCAATGCCAAAGGACCCCTGCCTTTCAATGGTGCTCATATGAGAAGTACGTATTCCTTATTGCAGCTGGAAAGGCTGGTCAGACTGCACAGGTTGTACATTTCACTGCACTGGAAAGCAGTAAAGGGTGACAGGATCCTTTGCTTATATTAATATGTTAGCTACCCTGCGGATCAACTGCAATTATCTTATGACTCACCTTCTAGTGGCAGTCTGAATTTTGAACAATTACATATTTTAACTAAGAAGATAAGAAACCTTTGGTTTTCCACAGAGGACTATCATCTCAACAAAGGCTTGAGAGCTTTTGTATCTTCCTTTGCCTCCCCATCACTTCATTTGTACCACGCTTTTCCTTAGATCTTACACACATTAGGAAATTCAGCAAGCACTTAATTCTCTTTGTTCCTCTACCCAGCCCACTTGATACTCCTCTGCCTTTCCCACATCCATTGGCACACAGCAACACAGCCTGGTTCTCCCAGGTTTCCACAAAAGTAACTGAAGTTTAACATACAAAATCTTCTGTGGGCCCTTTTCAACGCCAGCTCAGGAATGCTCAGACCATTCCCCCACCTACTTGAGTTTTTTATTTCTGCAAAATGCTCAACAATTGCTTATGTGCATAAGCATTGCACAGTTAAACGTTTACAGATTAGACATTAGGATTAGATTAGACATTCGGAAGAAATCCCTTATTATAAGGGTGGTGAGACTCTGGCACAGGCTGCCCAGAGAAGCTGTGGCTGCCCCATTCCTGACAGTGTTCAAGGCCAGGTTGGATGGGGCTTGGAGCAACCTGCTCTAGTGGAAGGTGTCCCTGCCCATGGCCGTGGGTTGGAACTGGACGAGCTTTAAGGTCTCTTCCAACCAAAACCATTCTGTGAGTCTATAATTTCACAGAGTTTTAAGATGTCACAACAGTGAGAGGGGAGCTGGAAAGACTCAGGGATGGGATACAAACACCTCACAACCCAGATCCCTGGGACAGACACAGAAGGCGTTCAGCAGCTGCTCCTTAGAGAATATGAAGACAACCCAACGGATTTATACAATAAAAGCCCCTGTAACTATAGCACTGCCCTATCAGCTAAGCCATGCTTGGGCTCCCCATCACCATGTCATCCCTCAACTCCACATGCAATTTTCACTGTATTACTGTTATTGAATTAACTGGCAACTATAGCCAAAGATGGTAGGTATCTGAGTTGCCAGGTAAAGGTAAGACTGCAGGCCAGATGTGTATCTGTTCACTGGAAGTGCCTGCACCATTTACAACAGATAGGCATGGCAAAAACGCTATTTTTTTCCTCTGCTAAAGCCTCCTGTTGACATTAGGTAGACCAGACTAGATACATCCTTGGGGTAACTCCGATCTGCACAAACAAATTGAACTACAGACTGACTTACTATTATCATCAAATTACCATCATTTTCAGCTATTCTTCTGCTTATCCTCTTCCAAAGACTTCAGCTCTGTGGTAGAGAAGGCTGTGAGAGATGGAAGAACAACACATCTGTCTGTACATTTTCCTGGTGAAAAAGGCTTAAATGCTGGCAGTAATGTCATAAACATTACCAGGGACTGAGCACAGGACAGTTCAAAACAAAAGACATATTTATGTGCCAGTGTTCAGAGGTTAATAGGATGCTAAAAACTCATCATTTTCTTGCCATTCAAATGGAAGCCTCAACTGTGCAAATTCAAAATCAGCAGACTGTAGCAACTGCAGGCAAGAGAGTCAATGTACCTTGGTTTCCATCTCGGGGCTCTGTGAGCCCAAATTCAGTAAAGTACTTGTGCACTCAGCCTCTTGCAATTCAGTAGGCTGCTTGCTCTCCTGAAAGTTAGTGCTTCCCCAGAAACAGCCTCTAACTTCCAGAGCAAAGGGGGAGTAAATCTCCTGTCCACCCAGCTCCACAGAGACCAAAAACTTCCTGGTTTTATCAACGAAAGATTCTCCAATAAAGACACTAAAAGAGCCAGCAGAACTTCCCTTTTGAGGACTTCTTCACATTCCCTGGTGCAGAAGTCACCACCTTGGTAAAACAGCTCACTTCAAAGCAGGCATAAGTCCAGAGGGACTTAGGTTGTTCTAGTTCACGGTGACTTCTGTACTCAGCCCAAATTCAGTAGTGCACAAAAACCTCTTAAAATAATCACTGCATCTTTATAAACCTTCTTCCAGGCTAAAATTCAACATAAGGCCTTTTAATTGCTCTCAGAACAAACACCGCAGGGCACAGCCCAGTGGTCCTCTGCTAAAAGTCCAACTGCAGATGCTCCACAGGCATCTTGCATCAGTGACAACTGAACCATTCTGTTGGGCTCTAAAGAGACACTTCATATACTGAATGCCTATGCATTCATGATGCTAAGTATTTAACCAGGCTGGAGCTTCAATGCGTGTAGTAACAAGCTGTAAAAACATGTCAGCAGAATTTCAGCTGAAGTTGCCAAGTGTCAAAATAGGGATAGCATTTAAGCATTTGCAAATGTTGCTTATGATACAGCAGCACAAGGCAAATACACCACCATTAGCATTTCAAAAATAGTTTCTGAATGGAAGGAAGCTTTGAAAATAACTTTGTTTTCTCCTGGCATCCCTATGCTAATAGATTCTACTTCTAATTAAGAAAGTCTGTTGCATGCAAGGCACAAGGCGTCACCATCTTCTTATGCAATTTAAGTTACTCCAGCAAAGCAAATCAGACCAGGGTCCACCTCTCACTTCTCCACAGCAAACCTGGGAGGTTTTGTGCACAGACTGGTGCCTCATGCTGCTCCAGATGTCCACATTCCACTCACAGGTGACAATAAGCTTGTGGCAATCCCTCCGAGAGCGCTCTTTCAAGTAAACTCCATCACACTGCTGAGAAACATGATTAATTTCTCTGAGCCAGAGAGAAATTAATTTCTTTATCCAAAGTCACACAATCACTGCTTGTACCACCATTACCACCACAGCAGACAGTAAAGTATTAAAACAACAAGAATCAGCATAAAACTACAAGATAGAGAAAAGAAAAAGTGAGATTTCAACTGAAAAAAATGAGAGTACCATGACGTATAACTGCAGAGGGCCTGTGTGACAGGCCCTCCTGACGCCCATAAGATGCTTTGCTGTAAAGACCATTTTATGCATGTGTTGCAAAACATACTGAGCTGTTTAATCTCCCTTTCAGTACATTGGTCTTCTCCTTTTCCTCTCATTATCTTCTCAGGTGTCCAACCCAGGTCTGTGGTTTGTAAACACCGCTAACTAATTAAAGAATTAGCTACCCGGAAATCTCATTAGCTGAGATAGAGAAAGCATTGCTAAAATAGATAAAGATGAATCATTTTGTTTCTATTAGCCAAAAGGACAGAACAAACTGCTGAGAAGGTCTAAAATTACACACTTTAACATGAAGCAACGCTGAACCCGAGTACAGCACTGAAACAAAACCCCTGAACAAACAACCCTGAGACTAAGGTCCTCTGGAAAGCAAGTTATTAACCTGACGTTTAATCCATTTGGCCCAGTACAGTTTCAGTGGTAAATACACTCTTCCACTGCTTTCATTCAGGATTTCTATAGACTTTACTCATTTTTCCTAACACCTACTTGCTGTAGTTTACAGGATTCCATCTTCCTATATAGCTTTTTACTTCCCAGCTCAAAACTGACAGACAGAAGCACTGTGTCGGGCCACTGGCAGTGAAGAGACTGCAAAGTTTCCGAGTATTTTGGAGCTAGTTATTTTACAAGATTTCTACGTAAGAGATGTTATTTAGTGTGGTAGTACTAACAACAGTGCCATGAGGAACCACTTAGAAGGACTTCGGTATTTCAGCCTGTGTTCATGTCACGATAGGCCAAGAGTTATAACAGTGCTTAGCACCTCCAGGCAGCTCCCAGATATGATTCACACACAAAGTTGGCCTAATCTCAAGCTTGATCTCAAATCCATCAGACCACAGAGTCAGATGGGAGAAGGAAGTATTTCCCCCCCACCATCTGAAGGCAACCAGCAGAAAAGGCAGGAGACTCTACTGTAAAACCAGAATTAAGATGTGACAAGACACAGCTCTTCCATGCTACCATTCACCAATTAGCACTACAAGACACTGTGCCCAGTTTTAGCTTTAAGGCTTCTCATAACAATGTGTTTATGCACATCCTTACACATTTAAAGAAGTGGGTCAAATTAACATAAGCTGATTAAAGTTCCTTAACTTCAAAAGGCAAGTTGGAGTTCATTTTAAGATACCCTCCCTGCCACACCCTGAGTGGGCCTGATTTTCATGACATTCCGTCTCTCCAGGAGATGCCTTCCTGCCATGACTCAAAACAGCCAGCCAGAGCTGCGGGTCACACTGGAGAGCATGGGATGCACTATGCCAAGCACCATGTGCTCATCTTCAGGTCCCAGGCAACTTGTTTCCTTCTCAACTGTGCAGTTTTGAACACGGAAGCTAGCTCGAGGCACCATACGACAAGCCTATCTTGTGCTCCAGAGTGTGGCATCCAGAGAGCTATCCTCCTCTTTTTGCTGAGCACGGATACTAAATTCTTAGTGTCCACCAAAGGCCGCAGCCTTTCACAGCATACACCTCATAGGAAAACTATGCCCTGACACAGAGCAGCTCCAGGTATCAGAGCTCAAAGAGCACTCACCCTGCCAAAAATATGCTTCTCACCACTGCTAAAGGAATTGGCTGTGTAGATTTGAAACCCTAAGGTTTTATACTACATCACCTGCCTACAATAAGCACCCCCAAAACCAGTCCTAAGAAACGTAAGGAGGAAGACATGTACTTTAGTCAAATCACATGGGCAGACTGCACACACACAGAGAGCTAAGGAGAATTTATATGCTGTGTACACCAGGGAAACACCTCTGGGCAGGGGCACCATTGAAGCGCTTCTGGCTGAAGCATTCAGCTGCAAGCTAGTGTGGCTTCTATCAGTTCAGGTAATGAAGAAATCCACGCCATGACCAGGATAACTTTGTTTTTAACATGAAAGTGTAGCTCCACTCTAGCTAAATTTTTTATTTGTTAGTTTTACCAGTCAAAATACATAAAAAAGAAAATGACTACATATGTAACCAACAGCTGCAATACAGCAAATTCAATACAGCAAGGGTTTGTACATTTACTACACAACCAGACCTATATACTCAAACTGTTGTAAGAAATACATTAGCACATACTGCTAGTTTTCTATTTCACTCATAACCCAGGAAACTAATTAATTTCAGAGGCCTGCAATGCTCTTCAGTTCTGAGCTTCCCCAGACTTTGGAGACTCTGAAATGTTGAGAGAGAAGAAGGAAAGGCTTTATTCTCCTCAAGCTCCGAACAGATGGTGATGCCTGACAGGGGAGGTCGCAGTGTAGAGGCAGAGGGTGCAATTCCAGGGCTAACTTAAACTGGAACTGAGCCCAAACTCCTCCCGCATAGGGTGTTCTCATGCTTGTATCTCCCCAGCCCCACTCTTGTGTCACCAGTGCAATCCTATGCAATATAGTGAAGCAGGGAACCGATCCAGCTGAAAGATCATCTTTGGCAGTTTAGTGTGTGCTAAAACATATGCAATTATTGATGGTGCAAACTTGTACATAAGAGTCAGCAACATCCCTGAAGAAGTATCAGGGGACACTTTACCCCAAAGACCAACAAAACTGCTTTAGGAGTTACCGGAATTGTTCATCTGTATTTGAATTATCTTCAGTAAGGCGTTTGATACTGTCTCCCACAGCATCCTCATAGATAAGCTAAGGAAGTGTGGGCTTGATGATCAGGTAGTGAGGTGGATCAAGAACTGGTTGGAAGGAAGAAGGCAGAGTTGTGGTCAATGGGGCAGAATCTAGCGGGATGTCTGTGACTAGTGCAGTCCCTCAGGGGTCAGTGCTGGGACCAGTGCTGTTTAATATTTTCATCAACAACCTGGATGAGGGAACTGAGTGTACTATCAGCAAGTTTGCTGAGGATACTAAACTGGGAGGAGTGGCTGACACACCAGAAGGCTGTGTTGCCATTCAGCGAGACCTGGACAGGCTGGAGAGTTGAGCAGAGAGGAACTTGATGAAATTCAACAAGGGCAAGTGTGGAGTCTTGCATCCGGGGAAGAACAACCCCATGTACCAGTACAGGTTGGGGCCTGACCTGCTGGACAGTAGTGAAGGCGAAAGGGACCTGGGGGTCCTGGTGGATAGGAGGATGACCATGAGCCAGCAATGTGCCCTTGTGGCCAAGAAGGCCAATGGCATCCTAGGGTGCATTAGAAAGGTGTGGTTAGTAGGTCAAGAGAGGTTCTCCTCCCCCTCTACTCTGCCTTGGTGAGGCTGCATCTGGAATATTGTGTCCAGTTCTGGGCCCCTCAGTTCAAGAAGGACAGGGAACTGCTGGAGAGAGTCCAGCACAGAGCCACAAAGATGATTAAGGGAGTGGAACATCTCCCGTACGAGGAGAGGCTGAGGGAGCTGGGACTCTTTAGCTTGGAGAAGAGGAGACTGAGGGGTGACCTCATCAATGTTTACAAATATGTAAAGGGTGAGTGTCAGGATGATGCAGCTAGGTTTTTTCAGTGATGTCCAGTGACAGGACACGGGGCAATGGGTGTAAACTGGAGCATAGGAGGTTCCATGTGAACATCAGGAAAAATTTCTTTACTGTGAGAGTGACAGAGCACTGGAACAGCTTGCCCAGGGGGGTTGTGGAGTCTCCTACGTTGGAGGTATTCAAGGTCCACCTGGATAAGTTCCTGTGTGATGTACTCTAGGTTACCCTGCTCTTGCAGAAGGGTTGGACTAGATGATCTTTTGAGGTCCCTTCCAACCCTTGGGATTCTGTGATTCTGTGATTCCTGCTTACGCAGACTCACGAAACACATTGCCAGTATTTATCAATACACTCCATCCCTAAAGCAGTCAAATATTGCTATTGTCATCTTTCAGGAATGGTGCTAAGGAATATAAAAGTAATTCTGCATAGCACTTGGAGCTGCGTTTCTCATTTCACCAGAGCCTGTAGGCAAAGTAAAGGAAGAAGGATCTGCAGTGCTACAACACAGAACATGTGTAACACTATATAATATTTGTGTCATGCTGCACAAGTGTATCTGGCTTAATTATAAATATTGTTATAAAGTGCTCTATAGAAACATTAAATTGGTACCCTCAACCAAACCCGATCACAGGCTAGGGAAGAAGGCAATGAGGACAGCAGAGAGGATTTCTATGGAAAATACCATCCATAAAGGCAGAACCTACTCTGAATCAAGTATAAGACTAGTATCTTTCTTCCTCTTCTCTGCCCAGGCACTGGCCCTGCCGGTCAGGTCTACCACCATTCACCCAACACTACACGCTGCCAGCTGTCTTTAACTGGGTGACAGCTTTAGAAAGACCTACTGCCTTTAGCCGCAGGTTCCAGGCACTGTGCCTGGAGCACCAGCCAAAATAGGGGGCTGCAGTGCTGGATGGTGCCTTACATGTCAGCTTACTCTGCTCAGGGGGGACAGCCTCTATCCCTCCCCACCACTGCAGCCTCTCCTCTGGCTGGGTCCAGCACAACCCATGACCCCTCAGCTCCCAGCCAACCTGCCAAACAGAGCACAGGCTCCCTCCCTTCAGCAGCAAGATGCAGGTGATGGGGGCTTCCTGCACCCCTGCCCACCCCCAGGCCTCTATGCAGAGCAGTGGACGTGCTGCACCAAAAGAGACAGCCCAGTACAACAGATGAGATTCGATGTCAGGATTACGGTGCTGCTTTCATGTCTGGCCTTTAAAGGTCCCCAGACAAAATCCCTACCAGCGCTGAACGAAGCCTCATAAATGTAACTGCTGAATGCATTTTATGGGCATAATTCCCAGGGTCTTTGAAAACAATGCATTCTGTTAAAATAACATCCGAACCAAACAGGCTCTTCAACCACCCCACAAAGCCCTGTTTGATGAGCCACATTCCAGGAAGCACAGCTCAGTATGATTTTATCTGCACGATGTCAGACCCCTTATGTCTTTTGTTGAGAAACTAATACAGCTCCACAACAGGGGAGGAAATATTCCTCTCTAAAAGCATGCAGCCAGGAAAAAACACAACAAAACTGAGCCAGTGTTAAAAGAAGAACCACCATACCAAATTTCTCTGGTGTCATGCTGTTTTCTCCCTTCAATGAACTAAATGCTCCCCTCCCAGGATTGAGTCTTTTTTTTCAGGCCACTTGTAGTGATCAAAACATTTGTAATGGTAAGGCAAAAAAAATAATGTGCTTTGTTCAGATGCATCCTCTTCAACCTCCAGTATCTGTGCATTGCTTAGTTTGCTTTTAAGTCATTAGTCATGACAATCATCACACTGAAGTCAGTGGGAGGCCTCACAAGAGAGAAGGATTTCTCCAGAGGGCAGGATGCTTACACCTCAGGATGAATTTCATTTTTCATGTCTGTGTAGGCCCACACAAGCAAACAGAGTGCATCCTTCTCTAGTAACACTGCACATCCAGGAGGTAAAAGTCAATAGCAAAGAAAAAGAAGTCCTACCTCAGCTTTTCAAGTACTCATAAACCTCTGCATGACCACAACACAATGGTCGAAGCAGGTTAAACAAGAGGTCCATGTACCTGCTGTGCTTTCTTTGATAGCTGCTAACTAACACAGGAGACTTACAGGAGAGCATTAGGCAGTGGCCAGTGTCATTCTGCTACAGGCTCTCTAGACAACTTACAGATATATATGACAGAGACTCTGCTGCTGGGCCAGCGGCAGCATTTTTGTTTTTAATAGCTCCAAATCAGTTTTCATATGATTTTGCTGTTTTGGAACCAGCTTCGCTTGTGAAACTCCTACCAAAATATATTTGGCAATGTATTGCTGCTTAAATACTTCTTGTATGAAAAAATGTATGCTCCTTGGTCCTGAAACTGCCACCTGAGGTACCTTAGCTTTATTATGAGCAAAAGTAAGTGGTTGTTTCCAATGTACTTCGTTCATGATGCTCACAGTATGTAGAGCTCTGCATCTGTAGTCTCTTTTCGAGGATGAAGAACCTTCCCCTTGTATGTCTGTAGTTGTTTAGAAGTCACCCCATACCTGGGGCTGTTTCTGTCACCCCACACTGTGCCCTTCCAGTACCACTAAGACAAGACCAACCTGGCTAAGACGAGGTGGCCAGCTATGGTCACAGGCTGAGTCACTGCTTAGGAAGACTTTAAAGCACAATGAGGGTTGAAAACTCACTTCACATCCCTCAAAGCAACATTTAGCAAATGCCTTACGGCCATTACTAATAGCTGGAAGTCATCAGCATCCACCAGCACCTGAGGGCCACATTCCCCTTCTAATCTAAAATTTCCCCTCAATTAATGACACCCACAATAACCCACCCTTTGAAATCTGTTTAATGATTTCTTAGAGGGCTACTGACTACAGTTTCATTCCTGGAAAGAGCGCTTGCACATCTTATTACTTCAGTGCCCAATGCAGTTGTAATGACAGCGTGAAATGATCACTTTTTTCTTCACTCTTTCTCAATTTTTAGTTTTGATATCACTGAGTCCAGGAATTGCAGATTTGATTTGACAGCTAGGCACCCACTGAGCTGCAACTACATATGAAACAGTCTACCAGCATGCTGTGCCCTGAATTCTCTTCAACTGGCTTTCCAGGACTGAAACCCCATTGCTGTCCATGGTGTCATACGGCTGCCAAACCAGGTGGACGGGATGGGAAGAGCCTCCCAAACATCTCCTCGCTGCACTGCTGACTAGCACACATAGTTGTTCTGGAGCAGGCACTGACATACACTCTTCACACGTGTCCCCAGCCAGCAGATTTACAAAAAACACCCCAAAACACTTTCCCCGGAGTTTGTGCACAAAGTGAAGTGCTTCAACCCATGGAAGCTGAGTCTGTTGACCTAAAGGACAATGTGTTTTGCGCTTTCTCACAGCTATTTTATTCACAAAACAGCCTGATGGTCAGCATCCCTTTGGAGCCATGGTGGGGAGGTGAAGCAATCCTTAACTCATCAACCACTACTGCACTGCCAACTGCTATCTTCTACACAGTATGAGCCCATGCTGTTGTGCTGCTGTGGTCTTCACAATTCAGTTGCTGCTCTAAGGAGGGGATAAAAGTTGAACCCCTTACACATTAGGATTGGCTTGCACAGTTCTCCATACTGTTGCATTTCCATATGGTACCTCAGTACCTCTCTCCCTCCAATTAGGTTTGCACTTCTGGCTTCACTTGCTGGATTGGTTGGAGCAGATTTTCTACAATAGCTCAAGCTAGACCTAAAACCTGCTTGGTGAATATCACTACAGAACAGTTACAGGATTTCTTGACTTATTTACGTAAGTGGGGATTTTACTTCCTTATAATATTACCTTACTTTTGGCTGAATAAAAACAAAAGTGATTTACATCATTCTGTAAGCTGAGATCCTCATTACTTGTCCGCGCTTCCATATGCAAACTCTACCAACAAAACCCTGCACTATCAACAATAGGTAGGGAAGACAGGAACAGGTCCCATTGTTCATACGTACATGTTAACCAATTCATTTCAAAATGTCAGATTTTAAATCCACTTAGAGGGTTAATTCACTACAATGCGAGTTTTCTGGGTTTTGCTTTTAATCAAATAGAAACAAATTACTAGTTCAAATGACTTAGAGAAATCCAAGCATATTATATAATAATTGTTTGGGGTTTTTTTTATCATGAAAGCATATAACCCTATCAAAACAAAAAGCCCAAGCTGACAAATTTACCAGTGGTTAAACCATACTAAGTAGGAATTATATTTTTAATACTTTCAAGTATTAACTTAATACAAAGCCCCCAAACAAATTGTCCCCTGTCAGCCTATAGCTAACACCAAAACAACCTGACCTAGGTCATCAGGTCAACTAACTAGGGCTATGCTTTTTGGGCCCTTTTTAAACACTGGAAGGGAATGAATGTCCAATAAGCCTTACAGTATCAACCCCATTTTCCAAGTTTTGTTAAAAAACGACATTACTGTTTCAGAGACTGCTGCAGGCGGCTTCCTGAGCTCTCCTGGGAGTTACTGCTCAGCAGTGGAGACTGTCAAAACACCTGAGCAGATACTGCCTCGCCACCTTTGCTCCCACACAGAACCACCTTCCCTTCCACATACCCCACCGCACAAGGGGAAACATCCCTCTCTTCAGCATGTGTGCCCAACCCCAGAACATCACTGCTGCTTCTGTACCATTATTATTATTGTATAATTATACCAAGCATCTCCCTCTACATGTTGATCAGCTTTCTGGAAATTACCATTTAGCCTGTTCTCTCCTGATATTGAGAGGCCTGTAACAAATCCTCATCTCCATCTTGTATTCACTTAAATATGCAGCAGGCAAAATAGTTTTCAATACGTAACTTTTATAAATACTACCTCACAGAAACAGCTACTTGTGTACTGGTACATTATCTTCTTGTGTAGGCACATAAATATGCGAGTGCATATATAGTTCTATGCATACATGAACACATAATTGTGGCTTCTCACATACGGATATGGAAGAGAGATTAACTCAACACTCATTAAATAAGGGACTGCTTTGAAGTACTTACAAATGTACTTAGCATAATGCAGTTTGCATCCTGATTGGGGCTTCCAGAAACTACCAGAATATAAACAAATTATAAAGATAATGTTTCTAGAAATAACGGAGACTCCCGTTTTCTGTTTTGCACAGCACCAGTATTTTAACTCTATGACCTGACATCTAAATTTTCCAAAATGTGACATTTAATTAACATCCTTTCCACACATCACTTCCTCTTGCCATCACATCCAAAAGCTGCTCTCTGCACAAGATAGCTTGAATCTCTAACTGTGTGTGTGTGTATACACACACGTACCCTACAGAAGAATTTGCATGCATTATCAGGTAACTCAATAAAGGACACTAAATCACTGCACTGCAATCACTGCACCTTTGCCAGGTCTATTTGTGCTGGTTTACCTTGGCTGGGGTATCACAGCAAAGCTGATCCAGCACAAGACTGAGGACTGATCTGCCCTGGGTGATGGGGGACCTTGCCCAGCTAAGTGGGAGATAACTGCCCAACTATTTGGAGCTGCTTCTGCCTCCTCCCCTAGGTACAGCTGCACTAGCTACTACTATATATGCTCACAGATGTTGCTGCCTGATGTCTTTAATGGTCATCTGTGATCTAAAAAATTGTTTAAAAGGCATCTAGAAGGGGCGACAGATGACTTCCTGTTAGTTTTACAGAGGCACAGGAATAAATACGGTAAATAATGTATTGTATTTCAGAGCCGTCTTTTGCATTAAGTAACAAGACTCCCTTCTTGTTCCAGAGAACTTCCAGTCTTTCTTCCACGCTCCAAAATAGCCAGGAGTATACAATTAAATTTCAAGAGTGGCAGCATAAGCTCTCTAAATCATTGCACTAGCCTGCAAACATGAGGATATTTGTATGTGTTATTTCCAAGATGGCAAGCAGCCTGCACCTACTGCTATCATTACCTAAATCTGTGGCTTCTGACACTTCTCACTTTCCACCCTTATCTATTATTTTCCTTCCTCTCACACTGTAAGTCCCTGATGTGCTGGAGTAAAGCTGAAAACCAGACAGTAGTTAATAAGCAAAACTGTGCCTGTTTTATTTAGTTAGGCAGTTTCTCTGAACTCACTGATCATATTTGCATGAGTGCTCCTCATCTGGACTAGCTGGATGCTACAAACACCCTCGGAAATAATTGATGTTTCATTAAAAACATATACTTTGGGAACTATTCTGAGCCTCGAGACCTTTCCTCTGCTTCTGTTCTCTTCTTTATTACTAAGGACATCTGTAGACAACAGGATCATTGCTTCTTAAGCGAACATCTGCTATTAAAAGCTATCTCCCAAGTGAGCCGAATCTTGCTTGCCTTGGTCACTCAAACAGTTTTATTGGCTTCAACAGAACTATTTGTGTGAAGCAGACAGGACTTGACCTCTGCCAATAACTACATGCCATGTCCCTGCAGGCTGCTTTTGATACTTTGGTGATCTCACACATCAAAGTGCTAGTAGTGTAAGCAGAAAGACAGTAAAGGAACCCCAGCTACTCCTATCTTATACAACCCTAAAAAAGAGAGCCAGAAGACAAGAAAGAGTAAATCATAAGACTTTTTTCCTACCAAAATGTTTCTATCACATCTCAGCACCTGTTTTGTGCAGATAAATTTCTTCCCATGTTGTTTTTCTTCCCAATGCTTAAAATAGGAGAACACTACAAATTCAACCTTCTCATGTTGGGCTGCTGCTACCAGTCTGGGCCTAGTGAACAGCAGACATTGGTGTGCTGGGACACTGTGTGGGAAGTGAATGTAAAAAGGGAAACTGCAAAGAAACAAGAAACAGGTTTTACACCAACCCTGCGTTCCACTGTGCCTTGCACACACGCATGACTTCATACATAAGAAGTAACACGTGGCAGTTTTTCAAATGTTTTAGTTCAAAACTACATATACACAACATCTCCTTTTTACAGCCAGCTCAGGATGCTGCAATGGACATGCTTGGGTAATACTCTTACTGCTTCCTTTGCATTTGTACAAGTGATAAGTGATAAACCTAATGATTACAAAGAGATTAACCACAGAATAGGCAGTGCCGAACAGCTCCTTTCAACCATAAACCACAACACTGACAACTCAGTTGTCATGCCACATCCTGTTGGAGCTGGGCTCCCTTTCTACGTACAGTTTAGTTCAGGCCTGCTTTTTTGTGTACGTAAATATTGGAAAACAGCCCACTGCTGCACAGATGGGTGCATACAACATGGGGATACCCCACCTCTTAAAGTGCTGCCCTTGCACGGCCGATTCATTCAGAAATTATTCAAGGATTCAAATGCACTCCAGTCACAAGAGCTGGCTAATTCCTCAGAAAGTGACAGCAAATCCACTAAACAGCCCTGTTCAACCTTCCTGAGAAGGAGTGAATTTGCTGATAATCCTTTTAAGACTCTCCTCCACATGTTGGCTAGTCAGGACCGGTGCCATCACAACGAAAAATGTCACTGGTAAAATGTTAGTTGCTTTACTTCTGATGATAACTGCTGTTTTGATACACAACATAGACTAGAATTTTTCTAGGATTTTAAGCAATTTGGAGTTTTATTTTAACTACAGTTAAAACAGTTTTATTTTAACTACTAAAGTCAACATTTACTCTAGAGGCTTTTTTTTGTGGTAGTTAAAGCACTTGCAATTAAATTTCTTTAAATTATGAGCTTTGTCAGAAATAGCTATTCAGGGCACATGTTTTTTGTTAGGACCTTCACTCAGTTGTGCTCTTCCTGAGGACTATCGCACTGGCACTACCTACATGACACCACAGCACAGATTCTACCTGCTCTCATACATTTCCAGCAGTCCACCCATAATTACCCCTGGAACAGGCCAGGCCTGCTCATTTCTAGGAAGAGATACCTCGCGTAAAACAACCACAATAACTGAGCTGGGCTCTCTTGGGGCTGCCAAGCGTTACATACCTCCCACACCTGAGGTTCAGCCAGGTCTGTACTGACTTCCCTGGTTAAGAGGGGTGCCACAGTGGTACACTGGCTTTCTGCAGGCAGGTTCTGTGCATACCCTCCCCATGCTGCCTGATGGCAGAGGCAGTGACAAAGGCATCTAATGAGGGGAGGACAGCAAGTAAGGGAATGGGAGACAGGCTGAAAGATGGAGGTGATGGTCTGTTTACAGGAGTCCCAATTATCTCTCATGGTCAGTTGTCTACATCTCTCCCAGCTCCTTTTAACAGTATTCTACTGTTCAGCTGGTACCCAAAACAAAAAATGAAATGGAAATAACTGGAACACAAGATATGATGTAACTACGGGAAATTACCAACACCCTGACTTGAAATCCCTGTATGTCTTTCAGGGGATTACTGATAGCTCTTCTGAAGCCTGAAAGAACTGACACAAATTTGGCTTAGAAAACACATACTTCCTCAGGAAAAAAAGCTTATCACTTTCTCATTATCCATCCACCTCCCTTTTTCCATGTTAATATGACAGGGAGGAAACACAGCTGTCTGACAATTCATTTGCCCTAGTTTATTGATTTCTCATATGAAGCCATGCTCCCCAGACAGTGATGTCATTTATTTCCATAGCAACTGTATAACATCAGAGGACTATACCTAAGCAGGTGGAGGAAAACCTCTAGGGAACAAGAATATCTTATGTTCCTACAAATATGCCTGCATCGGGAAAAGGCTTTTGGAAGATGTCTGAAAGATGGCTCCAAATGGTCTTACAGAAGACTGAGCAGTGACACTATTATTAACCTTTTTTCCACTGGTCAAACCCAATTCAGATGTATAAAGCCAACTCCTTTCTGCTCTGCAGGGCACTACTCTGTACAAGCTGCATTCAGAGAAGTGTCAGAGAGTTTTTCATCAGCACACTCCAACCACCAAAGTCCTCTCCTCACCCCCCAGAAAGCAGTGCTCACCAAGTTACCATTGAAGCCAGGGTGGTTACCAGCTTTTGAGACGCAAGATTTACCCTCCAAATCAATACTTTAAACCAAAGTCATCCCATTAGTGCAAGCCATCTCTATCTATTGTAGGATAAACTCGTGCAGTAGCTGGGTCCAGCCACACATTGGGCTCTGAGGTTTCTCATTCTGCAGAAGAGATGGCACAGAAGTGGTCCAGGGACAGAATTATTTGATCACATGAATTACTGATTACACTCATTACCTCTCTCAGAAGATAACCAGAGGTTCAAGTCATCAAAGCCTCCATGGATCAACAAAGTCCTAGATGTGCTATTCAGCAGCCAGGGTATTTGAGCTGATTCTGATCTTTTTTTCCCACCTTCCCGTTTCTTTTTCCCCTCAAAAGGCATAGCAGCCTTACTCACAACCACAAGAAAAGGACCTAGAGCCCCTTCTTCACCACCTACTGAAGTGTGCTGACAGGGAGATATATCAAGGACAGGGACATGTCCCAAGGTCAGCCCTCAAGGGTAGACAGGCCACTGACTCACCCCAAAAACACTGGCCTCCTGACTCACTGTCTCTTACGCTCGTGTGAATTAGCAGCATGTGAAGGGAAAAAAGACACAAAGGTGCTCAGAGATTATCAGCAGCTGACAGCAGCTGAGTAATGCAGAGCCTTCTCAGCATCCCTGGGTTGGGCGCAAACCTGCTTCCCTTCCACTTCTTCCATCAGCATGCACAGTATTTATTGCACCGAGGCAGCTGACCAGCTCTTCCTACCATCAGTAAATATCAAGTAAGTGACTCTACTTCCATCACTGTAAAACCTATATTGATCAAGTATTCCAGGCTGATTTCTGCTTTGTATAAGAGAAAAGATAAAGTAAGCTGCTTTACAAGACAAATAGAACTGAAAGAAAAAGTAAAAAATAACTGTTGTTACATCTTTTTTCTTCTGTGAAAATCAAGAGATAAACAACTAAAACGAGGTTCAGCTAATGAATCTCTCGTACAACAAAAGCACTACATGGTAAATGGCTGCCTATTCAGCAGGTTGCTAAATTCATTACCATGAATTCCTGGTCTAGTTCATCTTAGCAAAGCCTAAAGTGAGGCTGTTGCTTTGTAAAACTTCAAATTGCAACAAGAAGCTGGTCTTCACTTTTCCTATTAGCAAAGTATCTAAACCGAGAAGGAATGTTTTGGGTAAATTCAAGACTTTGATTATTTATTAGCTTGACTAATTAATCTGTAGTTCAGGAGAGGTAGTATTTTCTTTAAAGCAGCCTCAGAACTCATGCAGATACAGAGCAACAACTGACAGTGCAACTGTATTTTTCTTTTTTTTTCCCCTGTTACCACCACATAAGGCTGTGCATAAAACTTCCTTTTGACATGTAAATACTTTCCCATTGAGGTAACACAGTATGGGTTCAGATTATTGCTGCCAGTAACCAGTGTTTTCCATTTTTATGATCTCTGTATCCTTCAGAGGCTTCCCTCTGCTTTATAATTCCCTTGCCCATCCATTCTCGGTTCTCTCCTGCACTTCAACCCGTTGCCAACCGTGATTCGATTTATTTTGCTAGTAATGCCCCTTCTGTGCCTTTCAGTCTGTGCTTAAACATAAACTATACTGACAGCCAGAGAGACTTGACTGACAGCTCCCCATGTTTCCCTTCCTGAGTTTAGCCTGTGAATGTTGGGCATAGTCTCAGGAAGGCACACAGATGAGGAGCTGACACCATTAAAGATGCTACAGTGGCAGGCAGCCTCCTGAAATACTCCGTGTATATTCCCGCACTCTCACATGAGCCCTAGATACAATACGAAGATTATTCAGCCGATGGTCCCTGCATGGTTGCATTGGAGAACACAGAACAGATGTATAAAGGACTAGTAACTAGTCATACCATAAAATGCTGTTCTTCCTGCAGAAGAATACATAATTCTCCAGATAATCCCCTGGATCAGTTTCATGAGTTGAGTAATATTTTTCTACATTAATTCCTTTTTTTTGTATGCAAATCATACCAGACGTCCTGCACTCTGAGGTGTTCAGCCTGTTGTTGTTATATAGCTACTGCTGGAAGGTGCTACCCTTGAGGGAAAAGCCTGCTGGGCTGCCTCCCTTTCCTCCTTTTTCCAGGGGCCCACGGACTGACTGTTCAGCTAGGAGTGGAAATCAAGATAAAGAACATTTTGCTCTTCTGGCTGAGGAAGAGGTGTTACAGAAAGACAGTGAGGGCTGCTCCTCCTGCACGTGCAGAAATGATACCACAGAGATCTGTGCCACATAATAACCAGGGCAGACACAGTAAGAGGAATATCTTCCCAGCTTCCAGAGGAGGCTGGGTGCCCAGACACAATGCCTGGGAACTGATGCAGAGGCTCACGTCCCGCTTACAGGACCACCACATGATAGAATGCCCTGGGGCTAGCCAAGGAGCGTATTCTGAGGGCTAAGTGTTACCCTCACCCAGAAACACATCCGCAATGGCATCACTAAATTATGATCACAATGACGATATTCAGACACACCAAGACACTGATTTTTCCAAACCAGAAACCTACACCTAGACAAGGAGTTATCATCTGGGCAGATTTTCAAACTCAGTTTCCATTAGCCCTATTGAAGTTTATTCCTGCTAAGTCTTTGCTGCTCCGGCAGTCACCCAGCACAGCTCCTACCTTTGTGCTCAGGCACTGCAGTACCTACCCCCAGACGACATCAGCAAGACAGGAGTGCCTCCTACTACTCACCTGTATCAACCGCTCCATATGGCCTTTACTAAGACCTGTGGGGTGAAAAATCTTGGTTCACATTTACAAATCATTACTTAACAGATAATTCTTTACAACATACCAGAAATTAATTTCAACTAATTCTTACTTCTAATTAAAATAAAATTTAACTAATGTAATTAATTTGGAATGCAAGAACATACTACCTTTTTCCCAGCTACTCGCTCTGTCTTACATATCACATAAACATCAAACTAATCTGAAACCTCATTCTAACCCTGACTGACATCGGTATACGTCACTGTTACCTCTACCACTGTAATACAGTCCACTCAGATGTTCCACGAGCATAATGAATTTTTCAGTCCTTCAGGTCATTCTGATGTTACCTAGAATGGGAAAGTGGAGCATTTCAAAAGTATTTTCAGTTCTCCATTTAAAACTCCACATGTGGAAAACTATTTGTGCAATTAGCTACAACCCTAAGAATATTTTCCTACTGCGAGCAACAGTGAGAGCCCAACCAAAACAGGAGTAAAACCAAAGTGAGTTCAAGCAAGCCCATTTATGTCTAGTTCTGTTCCTTTGTTTTTGTGAGCAGAAGGACCACATATTATGGACAGCTACCAACCCCTCAAAATCAAATCAGTTTCTTTCAAAGAACATTTGTATTTTGTAAACCAATTAAACTGCATGAATAGTACAAGCATGAATAGCCTTCTGTTTTATTCAAATGGTGGTAGTTTGGATTTGTGAAGATGCAAATAGATATGACAAAAAAGGTAACAAGTGTACAATAGAAAATTATGGAGCAGGGAGAAACTTAATTACATGCCTGATTTACTGAAAGTTCAAGATTCTTTTCATATTGCTTCAAATTTAAAAATTCATATATCACTTCTGTCTGTTTTCCAAATATGTTCAGGAAAACAAGTTTGTTTAATTTGTCCTTCCATGGCTTTTAAAAGGATCCAAATAACGCGCAACTGAAATTACTTCTGTGAAAATGCAAGACCAGTTCCAAGTCATGAACTAACACGCTTCCTTTTAATGAAGACTGGATCAGAATCTGCAGTCCTCCCAGAACAGAAAAACCCCACAGAATCTAAAAGTGCATGATAACCTTCTAAAAAAGGCTTAAAGAAAGCCTAAGCCAGCCAGCAGAGCTCTACAACACTGCATTCGACGGCTGACAGAGCTACACTCTCCATCAAACACTGGAAGGCTTTAAAGCAGCTTTTTAGAACACTATTTCATTCCCACAAGTGAAACCCTTCCACCAGATTTAAAACAGAAACTCCTGTCAACACACGCAACGGGTTCTGCTGCAGCCTGACCCTGTGGAGCCAACCACCTGCATCCCTACCACCTCCTCAGGGTGGTGCCCCGGAGTTCTTGAGCACTACTCACTAATTCTCATTCACTTCAATTCACTGGGAATTTTTGCTGGATTTAAAACAAAACAAAAAAAATACTGAGACACCAGTATACAAAAATTTATGCGTGACAATAGCCTTCCTCATTTCAGATATATTCAGGATGAGGAGAATGGTCCAGGTACACGAAGTTCTGCTGTATGAATCTTGAATGAGGACTTCAATCATCTGGGCTTAGTGATATTCCCATGAAAATCAACAGGAGATTTGTAATAGTAAATAATAAAGAGCTTTATAATAGCTCTTGCAGGGTAGTAAATGTTCTGCAATTAATACCAATGAACCTTGGAGCACATTAAAGCACATTTGGAGTGAATTAAAGCTGGTGGCACCTACGCAGAAGGCACAGTTCTGGTTTTAGACAACCATGTTTAAAATTTAAACAACAGCTGAGGATTTGACCCAGCAAGCATAAAGAAAACTCAACCAAATCCATGATTTCGGACTTCACAACAGATGTTTGTGGGGTGGAACAACTGCAGTTCTTAGCTTTCCCTTGGAATTTCCACTGGATAAAACAGATCTAACCATTATAATGTGGTAAATTCAATGCTGTGATGAGGTGTCATGCTGGAAAAACTGGCCAAGGAAAACACTGCTCAAGTGTGCAATTCTCCTTGGCAGGACCTGTGGATGGTGACTGTGTTCAGAAAAAGAAGTTGCACCTTCAAGCATGAAACACCGAGGTCCTTGAATAAGGACCTTTGATTCCACCAATCCATCTGAGCTACATTTGCATTATTCCTGCTTATCCCTGCAGACAACATTCGCATGGTGATGTGCAAGATGTGTGCATACCACCAATACTTCTGTGACAGCATCCACAATCAAAATCTCAGTCTAGTCACCTTCCACCAGGCACTGACACTGACAAAACCTGCCATTTAAGAACCAAAATTAAGTCATGCCCTCCATAGCAGAGATGAACCACTTAAAATGAAAATTTCTCTGGCGTTTTTGTGTTATTACTTGTAAATGAAAAGACACACTAGGAAGACAGGCAACTGCTTAGTATGTTCATGCACTGTGAACGTAACTTTGTCACCAGCCTATTTCCTCGTTTATAACCAAGTTACATAAGGCTATTACAAAAGGCTATTACCTTTTGGAAGATACAAGGTTCTCTCTTTCAAAATAATATATTCCTGTTCAAATTGCAAATATTCAGAGTGGCATAAAAATCATTCTTTTACACTTCAGTTACTTGATGGCATGCTAACATGGCTAAATCATGTACACACGGAATAGTATACATATCCAATTTAGCAGTTTATTTGAAGTTTCCTGCTTGCACAAATGAAGAAAAACCTGAACTGAGGAACTGCATAGAAGTAATTGATAATTCTGTCTTAAAAGCAGCAACACTCCTTTATTTAGATTTGGTGTTACAGCTTTGGGCCATAACACATCTGACAATCCATTTCAGGGGCACGCTTGGCACATGAGGGACTAGCTATGGAAGCTCAGTGTGCCTCTCCCTGCATCCTCCACAGACCTCATGGGCTATTTCTTGTGAGTCCACTAGAGGTTACAGGACAAGTAAACCTGTTGCAGGCAGCTCACCAGCAGTAGCCACATCTGCCTCTCCACTGGAGAGGTGTTGTATACCTGCAAACTGAAAGGGATCGAGAACCTGTCTCATGTATTAGGGTGTCTGCATGAAGTCACCCAGAGTTGAAGCAGCATAATACTACTCAGTACACTGTTGCTCGCATTACCTGGGAAAAGGTAGGTCCTGCAGCATAGAAGAGGAAACAGCAACAAAAAGCCCTCCATTACAGTCACATCTATTGGTAATACAGACTTTCTGCACAGAGAAAAGGTAGGTATTACTGTCTTCCATGCAGTACAACTTCCTAATTACAAGCACTGCTTCTTCCCTTCTTCCTTCCTACATTTCCCTATGGACATTTCCAAGTATTTCTACAGCCACAAAGTGAAATCTTGCCTCCCCCAATGTTGGTGGGAAAACTGCCCTTGACTCCAATGGGATCGTTATTTCATCCTTTTTTAGGAGGGATCTTTGTCTGAGTACTGCAGGATTTGGTCTAGGAAGAGCTAGTACTTTCTTGTCAGCAGAACAGTGCCTCCCCTTCCCTAATTTCCATAATAACTCAGAGACAGCAAGACTTCTTTTGTTTTTTTTCCAATTGTAACCATGATAGATGCCTTGTGGAGGCTGAACATTGCCTCTGCAACATGATCTCTGGAGTAATTGCAGAATTTAATGGCCTTATGTTCCCCAAACAGCCTGTGTATACAGGCAATGCTGCCTGCCCAGAATTCGACAATATTTCTTTAAAGTTGCTGGTATTACACTTCTGTGGATATAAATTTCAATTTTTTTCATGCTTCCCATTTAAAACCTTCTCTTTGGATAAGGAGCAGATCATCAAAAAGGGCAGTTCTAGTCAGCAGTCTTATTAATAATGACAACCCTAATAACACAGTCACTTCCATACAGTTTCCATCTCAGTACTTTCACTCACATTCACTCAAATAAACATTTTTATATGTGGGTAGTCAGCAAATATTGATTAGCTCCTCCACTGCATTTTGTCTTTGTAAGCTAGGAAATACCAGTGAAATTGCATTATTTGCCTGCAACAAAGTAGAATCCAGTACTCAAATATTTTCACTTTCCAAACTGCTCAGACCCCTTCCAATTTCCAGTTGCTTACTGAACCCAGGACACTTACACAGCTGTTTTCCTCGAGTAAGCCATAGAATCATAGAATAGTTAGGGTTGGAAAGGACCTTAAGATCACCAAGTTCCAACCCCCCTGCCATGGGCAGGGACACCTCACGCTAACCCATGTCACCCGGGACCCTGTCCAGCCTGGCCTTGAACACTACCAGGGATGAACCATCTGCCACTTCCTTGGGCAATCTGTTCCAGTGCTTTGCCTGACCCACACAGTAAAGAACTTCCTTATATCTAATCTAAACTTCCCCTGTTAAAGTTTGAACCCATTACCCCTTAATTTAGCTACAACAAAAAAGTCAGGAACACCTACAATAACCATTTCCATTAGGACTGACTCCAGCTGCAGAAATCTTACAAAGCAATCACAGCCTAGTATTTGCAATGCTATAAGGAAATCGTCAGATATACCAATACCCTGCCTTGATGTTGGTTAAGTAGAAATTACTCTGGCGCCATAGATTTCCAAATCCACAACCCTCACTAAAAACAAAACCAAAATATACATACAGTAGCAGAGCAGAATAGCTCCAGGAAGATACCATACTCTACCAGATTCACAAACATAACATTTAAGCCACTCCGCGGAGGAGGATTTGCAATAGAGAGCTACAGCATAGAAAGAAGTGTCAACTCACACCACGCTGCATTTCAACATGATCCCACGTTGGAACCTAGGCTGATTTAATAGGACAAGGACCTTCCAAAGCCTCCTTTTCAAAAGCTCTGTCTGCCAACTACTGTTTTGAAGACTAGGAATGACCAAAAATCAGCACTTGTCTGGAAGTAATGGGTAGGCTTTGCAGAAGGTGTTGCAGAAGCCCTGGGTACTGCATGCACAGAGCTGAATACCTAATATCTTCTACTAGAGAAAGCTGAAGCCTCTTCAAGAAAGCACTTACCCATAACTATCTTTCCCCCGCTGCCTCACACTAACCTGCAAGAGCTGCTGAACAAACAGCAGATGTTCATCTGCCATCAGAGCTTTAGTAGGTAGCAGGAGTGTGAAGGGTCCTGCTCACTCTGCCCAGAAATCTCCAACGGTGAAAACCAGTGTCTTGTTAGAATAAAGCTTTGCTGCCTTGCCTGTAACCAAAGCAGACACCTTTTTGGTTCCTTCATCTCCCATAACACAAAAATTGACATATATCAACCAGAAACACCATGAACTAATTGCGTTCAAGAGAATAAAATCAACTGCTTCTTCAATGGCAGATGCAAAATAATCCAACTTAACTCTCTGCAGTCATGATCCAGTGTGCTGTATTAATGCATGTACAACACACCCACCTCCCCTCCTGTGCTGTTGCTGTATGGCCCACACCCCTTAAACCTTGAACCCATACCCCTGAACTTAAACCTTCAGCGCTACCTGTGCACTCTGCATGGACATGTGAACTTTCAACTCTGCAGCTGGAATCAACCAGCCAAGTGTAAGGCTTCACACATTCTGTGAGGATGATAAGTTGTGATGATTTTTCTGCATTTCCAGCCAGCACTTGCATATCTCTTAACAATGAAGGTGCCAAAAGGCATGGCTCAGAGCCAGAGGAAGAACTGCCATAATTCTTAGCAGTTTTCACATTCAGCACATAGATTCTGTTACATTACAGAAAAGGGCCAAAAGCTCTATAGAGACAAAGCTTCTCTTATTCTGTGCTGTGCTGTATATCATGCTGTAAGACAGAAATGCCAGAAAGGTCATTTTACATGTTTACATTACAGAGCAGACCAAGGTCTTGAATCTCACCAAATTATGTTGTGTGTGAGAGAGAAAACCGTAGTTCTAGCAACCTCAAGGTGAGATGCAGTCCCTCCCTGCAGAAAAAGACATGAGAATGCCCAGGCATGTGCATGGGCAGGTTTCACTACAGCCTAGCTCAAATATAGTTTCTCATCATTTGCGGGTTTAAGAACAGCTTACTGAACACCCTGAGGAAGTGTGGGTATTGCAACCCAGTTTAGTGCTGGAGCAGACTTCCCCCAAATGAGGGAAGAAGACTGGAGCTCCCAGCTCATCAGGTTGGCATGTAAAAGTTTTTGGCAAGTGTTTCAAACATTCCTAGGACTTAAAGTTCATTTCATTAACAGTAAATCAACATGAATTTTTCAGACAAACTGGAGAAGGAACCTCGTTGGCACTGAAGGAGACTTTCTGAAGGACATAAAAGGATAGGGCGAAGTCTGCTTATTCCTTTTCTGAAACCCTGCACCACAAGAGGGATATTGTCCTCTGATTTGTATGTATTAAAGTCATGGGCTTCAAAGCAGACATTTGTCTATGCTGCCGGATGGAAGTAAGACACCACATACAGACAAATATCATATCTACATAAACAAAGCACAAATAATTGTGCACTAATGCTGCAAAAATTTGCTATATTAAAAAACCAGCATGAGTAATTCTTTGAGTACTGACCTAAAAGCAGTCCACAGTTTCACTTCAACGCATTCATTAAGGCTTCATTTTTTTTAAGCTTTCATACAAGCAAAATTAATGGATATTGCTGAAACAATAGTATGATTTGATTGTTACAATACTAACTAAAAAGCCTGTAAACCACATGAGCAAGCAGCAAAGAAGCCAGAATCTAGAAAGCATCAGGCTTCCTATTACACACAATTAAATTGTTAATCATGTCATGTAGTCACTTTTAATCTCTTTGAGCCAATACTGCAGTATGAAAAGTAATAAATCTGCTTTTATGAGAACGCTTCTGATGTATCCTTCATTGCCAGGAATGAAAACTGTTTATGAAAAAGCAATTTACAGCAAAAGTTTATATGAAGTATAGATCTTCATGGATATCAACCATATGAACAATTCAGAACAGACAGAAACATAAACATGCTGAAGTTTAATAATAATTCCTCGTATTCCTGGGACCTTTAATTACAGTTTGTAAAGCTTATATTTGTATTACAGTTGCTGCTGTTTTATAGTAGTTTATATCTTTTAATTTCTTCCAAGACAGG
The DNA here is from genome assembly GCF_033815535.1 of Pezoporus flaviventris. Classification (NCBI taxonomy): domain Eukaryota; kingdom Metazoa; phylum Chordata; class Aves; order Psittaciformes; family Psittacidae; genus Pezoporus; species Pezoporus flaviventris. Next base: position 48,089,492 of record NW_026892549.1, read on the forward strand.
TGAAATCCTGTTCATAATGCGCAACTGACAGTATGCAGGTCTATGTTTTAAAAACTGGGACTTCGCTATGGACTCTGTTGCCTTTCCATCAAATAGGTGATACAAAACCTGCAACAAAATTAATCATAATCTACATGTCTTTGACAACAAAAAGCAGTTTTCTTAATTCAGGGTTTAACAAGAACATGGGCTCATATATCTCTCATTTCCTAAACAGGGGAAGTTCAGGTTAGATATCAGGAAAAGTTCTTTACTGTGAGGGTGGTGAGGCACTGGAATGGGTTGCCCAAAGAAGTTGTGAATGCTCCATCCCTGGCAGTGTTCAAGGCCAGGTTGGACAGAGACTTGGGTGTTATGGTCTAGTGTGAGGTGTCCTGGCCCATGGCAGGGGGGTTGGAACTAGACGATCTTAAGGTCCTTTCCAACCCTAACTATTCTATGATTCTACAATTGCAGTGAGACCTGCACCAGATTTAATCATTCCACATCCACCAACCCATCAGCACCTTGTGATAACCTGTCTTTTCACACAATCCTAATCCTGACCCCAACCCTGACCCCAGCTGTCTCCGTGCAGGTCACATCCAACATCAGGCCTGTGCACAAGCAAATTCAACACTGCCAACAGCACCCCCAAACATGGCCCTGCAAATCATAAGTTTATCCAAAAATATAAACTTCACCTTGCTTCTTTCATCACAACTTTTTCTTGATTGTGAATCTTACTCCTAACTATACTTAAATCACCAGTACATCTGCAAAATGATACTCAAGGCATTTCTGTTTGATGCCATCAGCATTCATATTACCAATGTGATACATACAGGATTCAAAATTACATTGAACTGCTTATCCTTTTATATCCCACAAACCTTCATCTTCTCAACTACAACTCCAAATCTTGTCTGGAATAAGAAAACAAATGCCATTCACCATCAGGTGATATTGATGGCTGCCTCACCCACCCTGGCATACAATTTAAGACTTGAACAGAAACCGAACAATCTTCTCACCCAAAACGGTACAAAAAAGTTTTCTGACATTAAACACAATCAAGTGATTATTACCTGAAAAAAAAAAAAACCCACCCTGAAATAAAGCTTATTTGAACATGCCAAAGCCAGCCCACACCACAGCTCTGGGATCTGCTACTTTTACGCTTGCTCATCCTCTTAACAAGCCCTAGCACTAACAATAATGCCAAATGTAGTAAATGCCCCAAACACTAATGGTTGCTTACTTCACTAAGAAAATTTAACACATTTCTGCTTCCCAATTCAACCTGTAACCTAAAGCTGAGAACCACAGAAAATTTAGCAAGAAACACAGAATCTCACTCTTCTGTTTTCCAAACTTAACCTTAACAAACTCTTAACTCCAGCCTTAAGGTACTCAGATCACCAGCAGCTATGCTGAAGGTAAACTGGCACATCCATCTCCAGCAACAGCTCTCATCTCACCTTCTGTTCCTTCCTCATCACCACTGCCTCAAAGCCCACATCTACAACAAACCTAATACCCTGAAGTCCCTCCTGCCAGAACTGGTTCTGGTGCCACACTAAGTGCTCCTGGAGGGAGTTAAGCAAGAAATTGATTGTCATCTTCTCAAGGGGAGAAAATGTGGCAGCTCTGACACCAGTCTAGAAGGAAAAAAGGGGGGCAGAGAAAGAAAACACAGAGACTTTGATGAATTCATCATTACTTTAGACCTAAAGCAGGCAGCAACTGTCAGAGCCTGACAGTGTTTAGAAGCTATGGAAATTCTCTGTGCATTTCCACATGCTCCCAGGCCTTTGGCAGGATGATTAATAGCCCTCTCTCACAGCTCTGTACCGATGGGAAGATAACAGCAGTGACAGATCACTGTGGCTGAGACTCTCCTACTTGCCGACAGCCTTCAGAAAGTTGTAAGTGCTGTGATTTCTTTAATACGCAGGTGGGGTGTGTCAGCATCCCTGGCTTTAGCTAGAGCTCACAATTACAGCAAGTAACTATCAGATGAGCAAAGATCCATTAACAGTCTGGCAAAGCACAGATCAGAATGAGAACTAAAAGGTCAATCACCAACTAAGTCATAAATGTTCCATTTGAATTAAAAAATAAATTCGAAAATCAGAGTTTTTTAAATGCTTTTGTTTTTTTAAACTCAGAGTGTGTAGGACAGATCTGCCCTTAGAAAGGACTAAGAGCCTGTGTCCTGGGCTCAGCCTGTCACTTTGCCTCTTCCACATCCCCTTCTGATCCTAAAACACTCTGAACTCTCCTAAATCTAAATTCCTAAAGGCATCCTGATAACTAATAAAGGCAAATCATTCATGTTACCTTCTTGAAAAATCATGCTTTCAGGTGTCTTCCCTGCCCTGAAATCCTTGCAAATTCAATTTGCATGCTGAATTAGCAGTTCTGCCCTCATGCTGCACTGTTTCCACAAAGCAGTTCTCATTACACAGTTATACAGCTATATTTCCTCCACTTCTGAGCATACATTGTGCATTTTAATTCGTGAATCTGTTTCACATGCCGTTTTGGGTGCGAGACACACACATCAACACTTTGAAGAGCCAGCCTACAACCTTCATATGTGTTCTGTTCAGTTATATTTATGAACAGCTCTTGAAATTCCTTTCATAAAGCTTTTCTGAAATACCTGAAATCCACCACAGCTTCACCTCAGCAACCATGAAAAGTCTTTTGATCTTAGAAGTAGAAATGACCCTGGAAGCTCATGCAAACTTGAAAGGTTTGATAGGAGGAGGGCAGAGAAACTGAAATCTAAGAGCTGTTTCAAAGGAATGCTTGGTTTTGTGCATATGTGTGCCCTTTTCCTATCCTTTCTATTTGGACATGGATTTAGAGCTCCTGGCTACCTGCTGCTCTGCTCAGCCTCCAGTACCCCCCTCACACACATAGTTCAGCTGTGCAAGGCAAGTGCCACCCTGCAAACTGGGAACAAGGCAGACACCATGAAGGTGTTGGAAGAATTAAAGGTGTCCTGCAAGTAAAGCAGCAACATATTGTAAGAGGCAATTAAGAGTACCATCAACATATTCTCCCAGGTATATATTAGTTAGCTATTTCTGTCCATACTGGACCAGCAAATGGTGTTTAGAAACCAAATATAACGCAGTCTGCAAATAGCCCAGATGCTGCCTGCTGCTGATGATGAAAAAGCAAAGGAAAAGCTTGAATGGCAAAATCATCCAAGCAAGCCTAGCAAATTAAGAAGTGACCGTAACCATTTTATATCCTAAGCTTAATGCCTAACAACTTAAATTGCCTGTTTTCATTTGCTTACCCTTTGCATCTTCCTCACACAAGATTTTCACTTGGACAATCTGTAAGTCAAGGCAGCGCTGTGGCACACCAACAAAAGCCACTGAGAAACACACATGCAAAGAGGTTGCAAAAACTCTTGGGTGTTTTCCTCAAAGCATTACTCATGACTTGTTATGGATGCCTGCACAACGCAGGGGTGAGAGGGCCTCAAACTTCTCAGTTTTGTGACAAAACATCATCTCTGGACCTCTTCACACCCCAGTAAGGGCAGGCCCAGAATATGACTCCATGTCTTGCTGTGGCATCTCTACTGTTTCCACCCTGACTTGAAAACCCAGTGTGACCAGATGCATTTTTTGCTGCTCTGTATAAATACTGACCTGGAACTACATGCACTGATAGCCTAATATCTGTTTTTACATGATGCACTTTTTAGATTTTCTTACTTGATTTACTATTTCTTTTGACGGCTGTTTTGATTTTGTTCATCCGCTATTAGGAAACAGTAACCTTTTAAGACTGGGCACAGCATGTTCAGGTTCCGTCACAGTACAGTCCCTCTGATAAAAGCTTGGGGAAAACGGTGTTAAACTAGAAAATATTCATTCTCCATCTTCCAATAAGCAAAGCCACAATGAATTGTTGTTTGCCCACTGAAGTGCAAGGTGCATGTTGCTACAGCGTGAGCTCCATCAGAAAAGGCCAGCCTCTAAATTCTTTGGTGACCAAGCCAAAGCTGTGGAGCTAATGCAGTAAGGAGTAGAACACTCTGTAATCACTGAAAAGTGCTGTCCCATGGAGTGAGAAGCATTTCTCTCACTCAGGTGGAACTTGAGCTCTAATGGGGTTGCTCTGACAATGTGACAAAGCACAAGGACAGTGAATGGGTCAAACACAACACCCATCCAGCCTAGACACAGCTCTGAACACAGACTAAATCCTTCTCTAGTGTACTCAGCTCTCAGAAATGGAGGGGTTACAGGCTTCCACGCAGACTGGGAAAAAGGCATCTTTGCAGAGGCTTAAAAGCATCTTGCATGCAGGGACCCGCTGTTGGTACTCTTGTTCCTCCAGCAATCAACTAAACATGCTCCTCACAAGTAGCAGCACTTTATAGACAAATAAAAGACATGACCCCTGCCCCAAGCAGTTTATAGTGGAATGAGAAAACATGGTAAAGTCAGGGAAGTGGAACAAGAGAATTGATACAGCATAATGTCAGGAGGGTGGCTGCCTTCATGGTCCAAGAATCCTACTATTTCCATCTTCCAAAACACTGGCACAAGCCTTCAGGACCATGCCTGCCCTACTATCACTAACATTGCAGCCTGGCAAGCCTAACTTTCGCATGAATGGTTCCCTTCTCTAAATCCCTCTTTTTCTTAGTTTGCATTGCTATTGTTTCCATAAGATCTCATTACATATTAATAACCATTCACCCATTCATTCTGACTCCAGATGAGAAATTCCAGCTACATAGGGGCTAAAATAATGAGATTTTATTCAAGGGTCTTAACATTTCTCTCATGTTTCCAAGTTCACCATGGTTTTAGAAGCAAGGAGAAAAGAAGCAGCCTGGCACTCAGCCATGCTAACAATTCACTTGACTTTCCCCAGGACTACAATCTAATTCTGTGCCTGCCTGGATTAACCAAGAGTTTGACTCTTCAATTGTCACCTCATCACTCAGCCAGCTACATTTTCCAGCCAGCTATCCTCTCATGCCTTTTTGTCTCCTCCCATTTCAAGCAGGAGAGCTATTCATGACCAATGCAGTAGGCTTAATCATGATGCAGCCTCTGGTGATTAACAGTCATGAAGCTCAAATAAGGACGCCAATGATAAGCATATTAACCACCATGTGAGAATTTTAATCATTTCACAGTCTTCTGTACTGGAGCTCTGCTTGCTGTCTCTCAGTAAAACGTAAAGGCCACATACACTGTAGCTTTACAGCCCTGTTGGCTTCAATTGCTTTCACTAAATACAAACATACATCACTGCAAATTCTACATAACGTCTTATTCTTTCTTCCTCTTGCCCTGCCACTATCCTGCATCATGACCCTAGGAGTCACTCAGTGAAAACGAACAGTATTGAGAGTTCAGACTCCTTGAGCTGACCTTTTATTATCTGGTTGTAGAGCCCCATGCCGTCTGATTTCTCCGCTCTTTCTCGTGTTCTTTCTCTGGAAATAGGTCGATAATTTTAAACAACATGAAAGGTAAGTCTGTGGAAAAACAAATACATATCTATTACCATACCACAGGGCAATTATGTCAATTTAGTGCCCCGGGTCCCCAGGCAAGTATCCTATCTGATAATAAGAAGAGCTAATTAGTAGCCAAGGTCTGAGCATACTTACACTTCAGCTGTGCAAAATGATCATTCTGAATCAAGACACTCTGTTAAAACAAACAACCTTTTTAAACTTCAAAAAAGTAGTTACTGGGACAAAAGGCTTGTTTATGTAGTGAATCGCTTTAAGTCAGAAGTTGCTGTGATTTTTAACAGCATAAGGCATACATGCAAACAGATCATACTTACCAGTATGTGTCATGCACACATATGGAAACATACACATAATAAAAAGAAGATTCAGTTACAGACAGAAGTATTTTCCACATTATTTCATGAATTATTTCATTTTTATCAGCATGTCTTAAAATTAAAGCTTGAATAGAACGTACCTTCTTGCATATATTTGTAAATAAATATTAGCACATCCTTTACAACGGTTTTCCATCCTTCAGTGGCCTGCAGGGTTTATTTTATAGTTTGTTATTAAGGTGACCACAAAATCCACCTTCATTCTCACAGGCACTGAATCCACACAATGCTTTTCTGGAGCTGGGGCTGGTCACTTGCCTCTCACATACTCCTCCTTCAGTCCCACCAAACACACTGCTCATTCCCCATTTCTTAAAAGGGCTGACCAATTTCTTTGAATTAATACCCAAAGACATTAACTCACTTGCAAACCTGCAGGAACAATTCCTTTCCATCTAGGCACCACCAGGCATTTAAAACTTCCCCTTCTGTGTTCAAAGCACTTTAACTTCCCACATATAGCATACTATGCTACCTGCTCTGTTGATTTTTCAGGAAGTCTTTTCATTCTCCCTGCTCCAGATCCGACCTTTTCTGCAACAAGAAGGCAAAAATCTATATACTGTTGTTTCCAGTTTCCTCTGTGTATACCTCTGCCTTGAACTAGAAGAATAAGGGAGAACACTGTAGATGCAATACAGAAACCAAGTTGCCTATATGCTCGTACATGCGTACAACAACTTGACAATAACCAAGCACATCTCCAGAGGATATCAGCATCTGCAGTTCTAAAGAAGTTATTTTCTATATTTAGACACCACTAGATGATGCTTTCATGCCTCAGTTCATGAAGATGCCCAGAAAGACAAGACTGCAGTGTCTTCTTTAAGTTACTGACAGGTGATTTCAATTACAGTAACTTACTCTGTCAAGCATCAGTTTGAGATTAAACTGTAAACGTATCTCACACAGAAAAATACACAGAGTGGACTATAAAGAAAGGCCATGTGTTCAAGGAAGTTCCCTTTGAATAGAAGCCTTCCTTAAGCATGGAAAAAAACCACTTTCTCAATTACCTATGCCTGGGAAGCTTCCTTTAGCAAGCCAGCCTCTTTGTTTATTTCTGCAGAATCTAAACTCTTTCTGCAAAACATGAGTTAATAATTTTGATGGGCAAAAAGTAGGCAATTTCCAAATGTTAACGAATACTGGGATCCTTCCAGAGATGGTTGGTATGTCTGGTACCTCCAGTGCTGCCTGTCACCTTGTCAACAGACTAAAATTGGGATGGTTACAATTCAGATCTGTCAGGTTCCAGCAATACTGGGGGGGGGGGGGGGGGAAGACAAGACAGAAATAAACAGAGAACACATCAAATTTAACCCATTGCTTGCAAGAACACCATGCAGTAGATGAGGGCAGATGAAGCACTGCAAAAGGAAAAGGTAGGAAGATCAGGAAGAGTAGCACCTTTTCCCAAACTCTAGGGCTCAAACCAACTCTGACTGAAGTTGGCACTGCTGTCAGGAGGGGGAGAAGTAAAGGACCTCTGCTTTGCCCCCAGCCCTCTAGCTACCTATTCCCACCCCCTGCACTCTTCCTGCACAAGCACTTATGTAACTGCACAATGAGCTAGAAATAACCCAAACACACAATAAATTACTATGGATGGAGGCTACAAGGTCAACGAGTAAAAGCAGAGAAAAGAGGGATCATCTCCTCCTCCTCTCCAATAGCTGAAGGAGGAAGTTAAAACACCTAAATTGCAACCCCAGGGCACCCACGCTTACCTAACACATGCCATTCCTCCCATGTAGCTGCAATTCCACAGCATCCTAAACAGCTACTCACTGACAAAGGTAATTCATTAACTGTAAAAATGCCAGAAATACTGAGCAGCTCTTCACACTTAAAGGTTCAGGGCCCATCTCCACTGTTCTGCATGCAAACATACTGCTTTCAGCCAAGTTTTCAGCCGGGACATCTTTGTATTAGAATGCATATAAACAGTGACTGCATTTTAAATGGAGCTGTAAGCAACTGGAGATGAAGACACCTCCCTCTCTCCCTACAATAGCTGGGCAGTTGCCACCAATGGAAACAAAACAAGAAGTAAAAAATCAAAGTGTAATAACCTACGCTGGTGTGAGGTGAGCTCTTTGACCTCTTTCTGACCAGTCTGTTCCTCCTGACATTTAGCAGACAGCCAAAGCTTATAATGGAGGGTTAGCAATGTTTTTCAGAGGGGTATTAACTATCAGGGTTCTGGTACGTTGACTTTCACTTGTTCACAAGACAGGCAGGTTTTATAGCCAACAGTAATTTGTATCACCTGTTCAAACACTTTTGTCTAAAAACTAATCTGTAGAGGCAATTTGTATCTGCTAGTCTCAATGGCAGCTCCAAGATTTCTTTCTAAACGTTATTTCCTACTTGACCAACGTTTGCTATTTTCCCCTCAATATGTTATGCTTTTCAGAATCTCAAGTTCAGTCATTTATAAGCATCTACTAAAATCCACTTTAAGACCAAATCCACTTTATCTACTAAAAAACCCTAAATCCAGCTTTTGTGATGTGTGCTCAGTCTTCTGGATACTCACAACAACTTAAAAAACATGGAAGCAATTTAATACTTAGGTCCACTGGGACTTGTATACAAATAAATCCACCAGAAAGCATCGTCCTTATTTTCCCTCTTCCTTACGCTTGGCCAGCTGTGCAACCCACTGCACAGCTCAAGGGGGGGAGAGAGGGGAAGGAGAAAGAACAGAAAGGAGATGTTCTAACATTAAAGGAAAAGAGGTTTTTTGAGAAAAGAGCATTTTTGCACCAGACAGCACTTTTGAATTGAAGGAGGAAGTAACACTTACTTCAAATGAGGTTTGCCTTTATACGCATCCTGATGGAAACCTCCAGCACACAACTGTAGCTCCAAAATGTTTCCATCACATTCGCCTCTTAACCACATTAACAGATGTTTAGACTGTTACCTTGTTTAGAGAGGTTACACCATGGCCTTGCATGCTCCTAAGGGCAGAGGTCAGGAAATTCTTTGAACCAGTCTCATCTTTGTTTTTCCTGCTCATGACCATATTATCCGGGGAAAAAAAGGCTGGTTTTAAGCCCTTTAACTTTGTTCCACAGTCTTAATAGCAAAACCTGAGCACTTGCTGCTTACCTTAAAACACTGGGGTTGGGGATGGTGGGGAATTTAGAAGCTTATTCCAAATTCAAGGTGACAAATTCCAATTTGGCATCTGAAATTTAGCCACATACCGAGCGCCCTCTTGAGCAACAGCCAGGCCCTCCAGCAACAGCAGGTATCCCAACAGTCCTCATGTACCCAACAGCAGCAACATGGATGAATAAACACCAGCAACTAAAGAGCAATACAGCCTCAGTGCTCACAACATTGCCAGATATTGAAAGATGCACTAAAATAGAAGTGTTCTACTCACCGGGATATTTGATACCTTTTTGTGCCATCTGTACTGAGACTGATTAATAAATTCGCACCACTAATTTATTTCTATTCCTTCTACCTTAAATTGCCCATTTCTCTTATTTGAAAGATGTAACAGCCTATCCAAAAGACAGAATACTGAAGAAGAGTTTTCCTAGTGGGCCAACCGATCTTAGGGAATTATGAAGTGAGGAAACTTAATCGAACAATTACATATGCTAAGTCTTTTTTTCCGCCACTATGATATGATTCTTTACTAAAACAGTGTTTATTCCAGTTCAAGGGTATTTGGTTTCCCCAAAACCAGCTTTTTTAAGCCATCATTTTAATCAGCCATTCACTCCCTTCCCCCCCCAGTTTAATTTGAAACAACAGTTCACTTTTCATATATCTTTATAAATGCCATCCCCATCTACCACTGCTCCCTCAAATGAGCACAAGTCACACAGCACCTTCTCTGCACACAGAGGGCTGTCTTCTACAGAGCGTAAGAGTTCTCCTCAAACCTCACCGCTGTAAATCAGCTCCCCATTACTGCTCAGTCTCAGCTGAAAACACAGTAAATCAGAAACCATATTTTCTCGCTCTGTTAAGACTAAATCCAGTTGTTGAGAGACAGCACTAAGCTTTAAATTGGTCAGTGAGTCATTTCTGCAAAGGCAATTTCAGTCCCTCTTCCTCACGTAAGCTTTTCTGGATAATTTTATTTTAGGAAGAAAATAACATCCTTTAAAATCTTAGCAAAGGCACCACAGGAGACAGCCTGGTTGTACCACCTCAGAACAGCACAAGGCAGGCTTTTGTTCCTGGATGCACACCTTTCCTTTCAAGAATTAAAACTGGGATTAATGTCTCCCTCATCCTCACTAGTAGTAAAATTAGCCATCTGTTCAGCATCTTTTCCCTTTAGTCCCCCCAGCCCAGCTGTGGTAAAGAGGCACACAAGAAACCCAAACTCCCAAGTCCTGCCTGTTTTCCAGGAAGGAATGGGGCAGAAAAAGACCAAGACCCATTCCCCATGTTGCCTCCAGCCTCGGCTAACAAAAGTGCCCCCCAGAGATTCAATGCCTCATCCTGGGGGGGATACAGGTGAACTGCTAAATGACCAGATCCCTACTTCCTCATTCCTCTCTGCTTGTTATATATGGAAACAACATAAACATAATGGAAGCCTTATATGAAACTCTTAATGGATTAGACTCCACATCCTTACTGAAGCCCTTGTTAGATCTACATTGAGCCTAAATCCCTAAATCATAGAATCATAGAACAGTTAGGGTTGGAAAGGACCTTAAGATCATCAAGTTCCAACCCCCCTGCCGTGGGCAGGGACACCTCACACTAAACCATGTCACCCAAGGCCTCGTCCAACCTGGTCTTGTGGTATTACAGATAAATCAAACATAAGAGTAATACAAAGGATATGTTCCAGCAGTTGAAGACCCTGCTTCCACTTCCAAGCAAAGCTGTGACTCCTCATCTAAACAGCAGTCTTCCAGGAATATAAACTGCCACTGCAGAAATGGTGAATATTTTTTCCATGTAAAACAAACCAACCTTGCTACATGCATAAAATATACCAAGTTCCCACACTTTGTCACATTTGTGACATAGAAAATTGGGACATTATTTTACATAATTGAAAAGACAGAAATAAGAATGTTTCTTTAGTCTGCAATTAAAGGGGAATTGTTTTCCACTGCTGACATCATATAAAATTGCAGGTTTTATTAGAGTCAGCCTCTGCCTTATTGGCCTAGTTTAGCTGTTTTCAGTGTAATAAACATAGATTTCAATTTCCCCGCAGCCCAATCTAACAGACCGTGGGCCAACTAATGCAAGGTAATGGACAGAAAAGCTAAAGCGTGTAAGAGAGGGCACCTAATTGATGGAAAGTCTGCTTGTCAATCTTTATAATGATTTCATTACAATGTCCCTGCTATTTCCGTGTTGTCTCTTTTTTAAGACAGGAGATTTCTACAGCAAGAGATGGGCAGCACCACAACCTGAAAATGGTTGTAAATTCTCCACATGGTCTGCTGTGATCCAGCCCTAAACCAGGTCAAACTGACATGCAGCCCAACAGGGGAGTCACCCGCACAGATCCATCTGCAGACTGTGCTTGCTGACTCTCTTCAACCTTTGTTCGCTACTGTGCTTTGTTTTCTCTCTCACTGCTTGACAGCTCAGGAAGGCATCTTGACTTTCACACCATATGCAGATTATGAGCAATTACTATGGGAGCTGTAATCCAGAAGCATTTATTATGGCTTGCACTACCTGCAGTAAGATGAATATCTGAAGGATCCCACAAGGTGATGTGAAACCAGCCCTCCCACTAATGTGATAAATGAATCCTGTGACTGAAGGTCAGACTGGCAAACATATTTGCCTATAGGAAGCTCTGGTACTGCTGTATTCGATCTCCTGCAGTCGCCTTTATTTTTAAAAGAGAACAGTAAAAAGATTTTAGAGCCTGCTTTTAAGAGTTACATGCAACAGGAAAGTGCCAAACTGTTCTGCATTTCAACCCTAACGCAAAGCCCAAAGCAAAGCAGTTAGTTTAAGACCCTTACTCTATGTAGCAGCATGCCAAGTGTCCAGAGCTCTGCTCTGCCCTGGGATGGCAAGGGTGCTGCTCTCCAGGCCCCAGAGGCTGGCACTTCATTCCCAGTCTCCTGCTTATAGCTGCCATTGATGGGTTCTCCCTCAGCATGTCGCTCCAGTGGTTAAAGCACCCCCCAGGTTCATACATGTTGTTCCATGCTCATGCCTAGGTATGGCTGGACATCTACTATATCCACTACGCATTCACTACTGAGCAGTGAATTTCAAAGAAACTAGAAATGAACTTTTTATGCTGAATGCTTGCTTGGCAGAATCACACAGACTTTCATGGATAAAGTTTTTCAGTCCTTGATGACCAAATGCTTAACAGTCTGGTTCTTGGGCTACAGAGAATTCAGCTCTTAAATAAACTTGGTGGGGATAAAAACAAACAAAGAACGTCCCCTGTGTTTTGTCACAGATGGGCTCTTTCACCCAAGAACACACACTCAAGCAAAAAGTTATTTTACTTCTAAAGATACTCACCCAAAGACTGCCAACCATCTTCCCCACCCCATGCCCCAGGCAGCGCTTTGCAGCTCCTCAGCTTTATGATAACAGCGGTTCAGGGAGTCAAAAGCAGACGTCTATTGAGTGTGAAAAGTGTATTAGAAAGATGTTTGCTTTTCTCATCATAATTTTTTTACAGTTTCATTGGATCATCTCCCTAATTAATCTCCCCATTTGCTATGCTCTATTATCCCAACATTGTCAGCAAATATCCAGCAGCCAGACCTATGAGTACTCCATGTGAGAAGACTGGAACATTAACTGACTATCCTGCAATTATTCTCTAAGGTCAAATGGGTTTCCTAATGCAGGCTCACCATCCATGATCAGCCTCTACATAAACAGCTTGCTTTCAGTGTCTGGTTCACACTTCTCAATACTCACCTCCATTACAATGCATAACCAACACGCGGCCTTTTGCACATTTGATTCTAAGTTACAATTAAAAGCATTCCAGAAACAAGCTCTCTCCTCTGCATAAAATGGAAAAAGGAGCAATACAGACTTATGCTTTGGCCCATAGTATTTTTCAAACTGTTTCTCAAAACAAGTCAGCCATACAGATGTCATTTATAAAACCTTGAGTCATACTGTCACACTACTCAACATGACCTACCATTACAAATGAAAATCACTTTCAAATGAACGTGAGTTAGCTCTTTTGTTCCAAAAGTCAGAGATAAGAAATTTTTGTTCTTAAAATGACATTACCCAAATATTCTCTAGATTGAAATACAGCTGTTCCTACATCTCATCACTGTCTAGTAATGTAAGCCAATTATGAAGTCATTTTAATTCACATCTATATGCTGCAGGAAGAGTAAATAAAAATATATCTGAATAAATACATGAAATACATACATTGAGCAATTATTTCAGCAGTTGCAGACTAAACTCTGAGTGAACATCTGTGCTTTTATATAGCCTGCCAACCCAGAAGGATCTACGGGCTCAAATAAGGCAACTGAACAAGGACTGTCAACATTGGAATCTGAAAATACGAATTTAAAACAGCTTCAAAGGGAACCAGACTCAGATTTGACTTTCAAGAACACAGTTCTCCACTCAAGTTGGTGCTACGTCCATTCCCTGGTCTATAAGAACACATCAACTGGATTCTCAAGAGCAGCTACATTCCCACCTATGAACCTTCATAAAACAACTGCCCGCAAATCCACCACAGCACCACAGTCACTCCCTCCACAAGCATCCAGTTTCAAAGATGTGAGCAGCTAACCAGCCAGCAGCATGTAAAACGTTTATGATCATCCATCAAGTTCTGCAGCCCTTCCACAGAATTTTATTGCATGTCCTTTTTTACACTTTCAATACTGCACTTGTCTGTCTAAACACTTCTTTTCCCTTAATTGTGCTAGTGGTGAGAAGGAAGAGATTTGTGCATATCCTAGTAAAATGGGTTTCAAACATGAAAAAGAATGTTGTTTTCTGCTCAAAGAAAACAAGTCCCCATGTCCTCCTCAGCTGTACAACTGGCTAGAGTATCTCAGCGCTGAAGAAGCTGGAAGGTAAAAATACAGGGTGAGAATGGTCTCCCTCTACATTAATATTAAGTCCAAGGGACAGAAATGTAGACTGCCATTATCAGTTTTTCTCAGGAGCTATCTGAGGCATTGCAGTATTTTTGTACACTAGAAGCAAAATAAGAATGATATGCCAGACTTTGCAGTGTACTCTCTGCTGACATGGTAAACATGGCCTTTTCAAACAGTCTGAGGTTATTCAGCCCATTTTACTACTAGTGCTGGATTGCTCTTGACAGGTTTTTTTCCCAGTACTTCATCCAGTTTAGTTTCAGATGCCCCTAGATGGAATGTGATTATTTTGCTTGGGAGATAATCCCCAAACTGACGGGGTCTCAGTGTCTAAGAAGAAACAAGCACCGTGAACCCTAAGAGAAATTCAGCCTGGCTTTCTGCTCTTTTTAATTTCACCTAATCAGTCTCAGTCAGAGCCCCCTCTAAGTATAAACTGATTGTATCCGATGCTTTCATGATAAAGCTTGTAATCCATTAGAAAGTCATCTGCGGCCACAAAACTCAATTTACATGTGACCTTTTAAGCCACCCGAGCAAAATCATTCCAAGTCACTTTGGTTAATGTCAGGTCTGACCTGCAGACCAAGGAAGCTCATTAAGTGACATACTCAACTGTACATGTTGATGTTTCTTCTTGAAGAGGGAGTATATTTCCCAGAGGTTCTGCTTCCATTCCCACGCGAATCATATGCTATGTCATACGGTTTATCTGCAGCTGTCATCTGCTTTCAAATGATAGCATCAGGAGAGCCAGTCACGGATACAGCCACAGATGTATTAAAACATTTCCCTAAGCCAGTTTGTGGAAAGATCTAACTCCTCCATGATAACCAGCACTTCGTGCTTTATTGTGGAAAGTAAGGAAATAACATGAGGGGAGGGTATTGCAAACCAAGTACATCATTAGAGCACAGAAAGAATTCACTGGACTGGTTTATTATTATCACTGTAAATGATATGCCATCCTACTTAGCATCTTTCTTTACTGAACTGTACATCAAATACATCAGACCAATCAATCACTGAAGAGTGTTTCTAAATTAGTCTCCTTGAAAGATGTAACTGATTTTCTTAGAGCTCACAACATACTGATTTCTACTGTTTTTTCCCCAGATAAGAGCAAGATGCCCGTGTTCAGCTCAGTTACAGAACTGCCTAAAATGTCATTAGCAGGTGAAGTGTTTACAGGAGCCAAAGGATTCATAACACAAACCCAATATACTCTGAAAGTTGGTCACCATACAGCCTGGAAAGAAAGAGTTATTGTCATTCTGCTTCATATGCTAAGAAGGGCTCTTCTGCTTGGCTGAACACCGAACGGACTCAATTCAACTGTCTAGGCAGTCTCTTATCTCATCCAGCCATGTCCGAGGGACTTCATAATTTCCAAAAGAAAGAAGGACAACCAATTGACTATGTGAGGTACACCAAAATATCTTCCCAATCAAAGTAAGGATTAAGACATTCCTGAGGGAAGGTTTTGCATCTGAAGAAAACCCCACAGCTGGGTTGGAAGCCTAGAAAGGAGCCAAGGCTCCCCTCATTCGATCATCTTCTGCAGGCACAACGCCTGGATGAAAATAAAAAACATAAAAGCCTCCACCAGGAAGCCTCAAACATGCTGCAAGGAGGAGCCCAGAGAGCTAACCCAAATAGAAAAGTAGGTAACAAGATTGCTGTGCAGACTTTCTGATTTCTGTTTACCCCTCCCTTTAAAAGTGTTGTCCGCTGGAAACTTCATAAATAAGTATCTCTATTTCCTTCTGGCTACTGGAATAGTAAACTGATTGTGTAGATGTCCAACCTGTACAGCAAGAGAGCACAAGAGGAAAACCCTAGATTGAACACCATGCAAAAATGCTTATTAGGAGAGCTTGCCACACCTGGAATGACACTGCAATCACACATAGCTGCTGATAATGTCCGCTTGACAACCAAGAACCTCACAAAGTAATAGCGAAACACAAAGCCAGCTGGCTAGAAGCTTCACACACTCTGCTAAACATAAAAGGAGTCTGCAGCATATTCACAGTTTTCAAAGAACTGTGGGTCTTAATACACAATGGAGCACTTACTTGCAGCTTATTGTTAAAAAAAAAAAAAACCAAGACATAAAGCATCTTAACTGCAAGCTATTCACGTCTCATCCTGAGATAGGAATACAGAAGGGTTGAAGCCTGACAGCACTTTAAGTGTCAGTTTGGATAAAGCACAAGAGGATGCTTTTGAGGCTCCCCAGTGTTTGTGGCATCTCTTCTTGGGGCCCTACCAGAACAGTCTTCCTGCCATTTAGAACTACCTCTGCCTATTTTCAGCCTACCAAGTCACTCAAAGCGCTGGCCTAGAAAACAAGAAGTCATCATGACCTTCCCCTTCCCAGGTTCACTTGTTCACTGCCTCTCCACATCTAAGGATGACTTTTCTGTGGGTGAGGATGTAAAGAGGAGAATACCCAGGCCCATTGCCTTCCCTGAGCCAAGCACAGCAACTACTGTAAAGCAGCTCATCCTTTGCTGCTTCTTAACCAGCAACTTCCCCATTCTAGCTCTCCACCCCACACTGCTCTGTGCAGTGATCTCCCACCTCTCCTCCAGTCACAGGAGGAGACAACCTGTCTCTAAAGCCAGGGCCAGCCCACAAGCTTGCAGCTGAACCACTCTGATATACAGCTATTGCAGCTGAAGCTGCAGTAAAGGTCACTTATTCCTCTGTGTCCCCAGGCAGCTGAGGCCACGCTCTGGGAGATAAAAGCCAGGCAGAAATCAGTGTTTCCAAGTGACTGCCGCTGCACAGGAGTGCAGATTACCAGTAACCAAAACCAACAACTAGTAGAGCCATGTGAAATGAAAACAGAATGAAGGACATGTAAGTCAGAAAGAGACAGAAAGAAACTAGAAGGACAGAACATAGGAGGTGCGTTTGCTTAATTAGCCAAGCAGTTAGGAAAGCAGGGCTATGGGAAGTCTAGCAACAGCCCTTCAAAGTCAGAATGATCCCTCTTCAACCTGTCTGGGAAGCACCTCCCCTCTCACTGCAGCATTCACAGTACTCATTTCTTTTATCTAATTACCACCAACAGGCATCTGCTGCTGTTTGCATTTTTGCTCTAATGAGCAAGTGCAGCAGCCAGATCTGGCTGGAGCTGGGAAGGAGGAGCCTGACTGGAGAAATTCTTTTTCCTGAAGTTCATCAGAAGCATCTGCTCCTCAAGGAGATCCAGATCTGTCTCAAAACTGGGAGAAGGAGCAGGAAAGGGGTGGCAGGAAGTCCACCAAAGAGATTACAGTAAGAAGAGTTCTAAAGGAGGCAGTGAAGGAGAAAGTGTAACATTGACAGGTATAGCTAGGCTAAATGCTACCTGCAAAGCCAGAGGGAGCTATTTTGGCAGGGCCCAAAAGTAACTGATGCCTTTTTTAAGACTGCCAAATTCAAGCAGGGGTAAATTAATGCACAACACAATCTGAAGTTGTCTTTTTTAGTACTCCACAAGAGAGCTGTGCCCTGTTTCTGATGTAAACATGAGACATGGTGCTCCAATTAAAGGTGTCTCTAGTCCACAATATAACTTCTAAGTGACATATCTGGTTTACCAGTTTTAACAAAGTCTATTAAAGAAAGCCTCACAATGCGCAAGGGAATAATCTCTCTCAGACAGCATAGAAGCAAAGAAAAGATGGTTAGATGAGATGAGAGTCACTCGTTCACAAAATCAGTTTAACTTCTTCACAAAGAAAGAACTAGAAACAAAAAGTAAACCTGCCTTTTAAAAAATGCAGCAACTACCCCATAATTTTGCTCAAATTGAACACTGGCACATGTATTAAGGTTACTTACCTTGCCGAGAAAATAGAGCCCTCTACCAAATAAATGCTTAGGAAACACTATTAATGACCCTGACAAAAAGGCACAGATGGTGAATTCAGTTCCAATGAGTGTGATAAAATGCTACACAGAGTCAATAGATGGAATTACTTTTTCCATTTCATGTCATTTAAACCATCAGCCCTAAATGACACATGTAAAACACTTGCCTGAAAAGACAATCACTTGTAATACATGTGAGGAGGAAAATACAGACTGAGGTTTGAGGATTAAAGAGAAATATGGGATGTTCTCTTTGATTTTATTAGAAGTATAAAACTGAAAAACCTGAGATATTCCCTCCATATATTGAGAGGCTCCTTATCAGGCGTTCGAGTTGTTCGGTTACCTTGGGTAGGATTATTCCCATACTTATGGGAATTGTCATTCTCCATCTCAATATTATAAACATTTTCCATGTAGTACGTACCAAGTCCATCATCAAAAGCCTTGCAGAACTAAGCTTGATCACAAGGACCAACCTGAAATATTCTGCCTGTATTTATCCTCTTCTAATCACACTAGGGTCCACCAACTATGCCAAGGTGAAGCCTTTCTAGGCATAGGCTGACACGAGGATCTAAAATCTGTGGGTATAAAACAAGAGGAGCTACAGGCCTCTAGGAACAGAAGCGTCACTACAAAACATATGTGTGCCAAACACACAGATACCAAAGGAGAGCTCTGGATGACCTAATACTGTGATTTCCATAAACTCTTTTCTCTAATAAAGCTCAAGATAGTCAGCAAACACACTGCAGCAGTACCTGCACTGTGGGTATGGTTCAGTTGCATGGTTGTGTATGTCTGCAACTTCACTACTAGGAGTAAAGTTGCAACAGATTTCCAGCATCAGCACACTGGCTGGCAAGAGCATCCTTCATCAATAGTTCAAGGCAATTTCCTTCTTCTCAGCACCAAGTACAAAGTGAAAGCAGTTGAAACACCTGCCTCAGTATACAGCAACTCCCATCCTGCTATATTGCAGATCATCAGTTTGGGTTTCTAAACTTAGATGCCTGTTCATACTGATAATGGACTTCCCTGTCCTGTGTCCTCAAGTCACGTTTAGTCCCTCAAAAAGAAAAACTACATTCTTTTATTGCCATGTCTAAAAATTTGGCTTGAAGATATTTTACACCTTGAGTTGCATCATGTTCCTCTGAAAACGCTCTCCAACTGTACGCACACTCATAAAAGCTGCTGGAACATGATGAAACTGTTCTAAGTGACAATCTGAAAAAATGGAGAGATTATCCTGCTTGGGCTGAACCACTTCATTTCCAAAAGCAGATCATGGGCAGCAGACAGATTCTTTCCTGTGAGAAAGCAACAGCGATGGAAAAAAAATGCAGATTATCTTTCCCTCTCTATTCCCAAATGATTGTGCTCAGCAAGAGCAGTCTCTGTGAGGTTGTTGCACCCAGCAGTGGCATTCCCCAATTTGCATGTGGAAGATTCTCTACTCTCAGCAGAAAGAACAGCAGACAGTTATCAGTGCAAATATTTGGCTTTGGGCTGCTGAACAGAAGCCCCCATCACTATCAACTGCACAGCTGAAACAATTATACCAGTATGTTGTGAAGGAAATCCACTACACTGGGAATACCCCCAAACAATATAAAAATAAAGTACAATATTTGTTGTTCAACGATGTTTCTTCATAAACTTCACTAGAATTTGGGGGACCACTGAGGTAGAACACTGTTTTCTGCACAGAGATGCTGGGGGAAGGTCAGCACCACCCCTGCCTCCTGCTGCTAAGTGCCCGATCCTTGGAAATGCATGTGCACAGGTTGCTTAACACTGGGTAGTAAAATTACTTACTTGGAGAGGTGTTCATTAGGTACACTGAAATTACCCTTCCCTGAACGGTGAAAGCATTCTCTGCTTCCCAATGGCAACAGTTGTGATTGCTGAATATAAGAAACATTTGCAATTACAGCTGGATTGCAGCCATGCCCTTTGGATATATTCTTCTCTGTGAAGGACAAGTCTGCTAATTAGAATTGCTACAGCTTTAAAAATAACAAGAGTCTTTCAAGCGGAAGCTTCTGAACTTTTTAACTACTTGATGCTTTTAGTTTAATGCCTGTTTCACACTAACCACATAATATGCAATTTGGATGCAAAAACACCAAGTACCCACTATTTTTTGCTATGCTTAACATAGCTGAGGCCCTTTCCTCAAAGGCAGCACACACTGTACACCAGACACGTCTCCAAAAGAAATAAGATCTATTATAAAAATAAGAACTTAGAAAGCTTTCTTTACTTAGTCTGCAAATGGATCAGTAGCTGAACTTTAGAGACCCTTACCCACACAGCTCCTCACACATACCAGCCTACTTAGGAACGCTGAGGTTGGACTGCCATGCACCAAACACAGCACCAAAAGAGTTGCCTTAAGACCTCTATATTTCAGTTGCCTCAATTAGGCTAGTTTTAAGGCAAAAGCTTACTCTTCCACTTCTGACATTCTGATTCTACAGCCTAGAAGCTGTCACTAAAAGACAAAAATAAAAAAAGCCACAAAATAATCCAACTTGTTAATAAAACATGTTTTCAACAGAGCCAATATAACTTTTCTACCAACAGCCCACTCATTAAAAAGCAGTTCCAAATATGCAAAATCCTAATTTTAAAAATCATACTTCTTTGCTAACCTTGGGCAAGGTGTCCAGCTTACAGCAGAGTCATCCAGAGTCCTGCAGGCAATGTGACAGCAATGCTGGCTTGTCTTTCCTGTCACACAACAGACTCCTATTATCTCCATGATCAACTCGAGGGCCTTTTCAGCACTGCTGCTTTCCAAGGCTCTTTTGCCTTCATGGAATATCTGCATTTTGGATTATTTCCCTCCAAAATGTGCCAGCTTCTATTTTTCCCCTTTGAATCTCATTTTATTTCCTGAGTGTATTTTTAAGTCCTCCAGAAACTTTCTCCCATTTACATTATTCCTCTGACTTGCCAAGCAGTGTGAGCATATTAATTCCACTGCTGAGTTTAAGCACCTCTGCAGCTCACCTCTGCCTTCACAGTGTTAAACAGCACATGGCATTTTATGAAACCACCGTTAGTCCAGGTCAGGACTTGGCACACAACACAGGCTGGTCACTCTGGGAAGGAGGATCCTCAGTCTATATGTCTGACAGCCTCAGTGCAGAATCAACTTTTATTTTCCCCAGCTGAGCCCTTATGCAAAACCTGATTCCTGGAATACTCCTCCCAGTCCTGCTTATTGCTCTTCCCCACTCCTTCCCTTGAGCTGCCCCTTGGCCCCATTCACCTCACAGCTCGGGGTAATACATACACCCACATACAACTCAACCTGAAGGCTATGGCAAGAAGCTTCTGCAAGGCTATCCCTTCATTACAATGCACTTGCATCCTTTCCTAAGACAGAGCAAGTACTTCATCGCCTACTTGTGTAATTTGATCTAAAGTTTTGATCAAATCTGCCTGGCAGAATATGTCCTTTAAAAACTGTTCCTGTTTATTGCTCCCTGATCTTCTCCAGACTTCCCCTCCAAGCTCAGAGCCAAGAAACTGTCTCGCTGCTACAGAGCTATATGTTATTCCATGACTCTGAGGCCTGTTGATTTTATTTTCCCCTGCCGAGATCCTCCTTTCTGAGCATCTCTTCCTTCTTCTCACCCAGCTCTCATCTGGCTTTATGTATTAAGTGTCATTTAACACTCATTTCTGAGACATAGCTCCTTAATGTAATTTTTTCCATGTTTTTGAAAGGATGGGTTCTCCAGTCTGTTAATGTTATTAGGTTATGGATCATTCAAGGGCCTGTTAACAGCTCCTTTGAGCCTTTGCCAGGCTATGCTCTCCCTCAAGACTGCTCTTCAACCCCAGCCCAGCAGTAGGAAACTGGGGCTCATGAAAGCTGCCTGCACTCCCCCATTCCCTACCCAGGCCGCCCGGGAGGACACGATGCCTCTGGATCTGCCTCCCACACCACATCCCTGTCCCTCCAGGCAGCGCACCACTGGGAGCTAATGATTTTTATAGGTAATTTTCCATAGGTAGGCCAAATTTCCTTTGTGTTGCTGGTGAAATAGCCCAGAGCCTTCTTCCCAAATAGTGCATATTGCTTAAAACCTGCCTCATACTGCTGGTACAGAATTTTTCTGAGCTCAGTTCACAGTGTGACTGCACTGGGAGACAGTGATAACTTTTACTACTTTCCACTGCGCTGGGGATTCTTTCTTTATTTTTTTAGGTTGGTTAAAACTTTTGTGCGTGGGAAAGACTCTAAAATGTAAACTTTTAGACTCACTGTGCACATAAATCCTCCCGATGACAACGAGTGCTATTGCTCATGTAGTTAAAGGAAAAGTGACCTTGTTTAGAGGGTTAAAAGGGCTCTCTAAGCCAAAAAAGACAGTAAACCAATAAGAGAAATTACAAACCCTGCAAAGGACAATTCCAGCAGTAATGTCACAAAATACTCCCCAAACTTCAGTACTAATTCAGCATGTCTCATTCTGTCAAGTCAATATGAGGCTAGTATGATCTCTGTCACATTTTCATTTTCCCTGATTAACAAGGTCATGAAAGACTGCCCAATGCCAGTAACGCTTTGTGTTAACCACAGGGAGCACCACGCCATTCTTGCCTTGCCGGTTGCGGCTCTGCTGAAAACACAAACCATTTGCATGTCTCTAAGCTCAGCCCTCAACATCTCCTCTTGCCAAGTCTCATTTATCAGTTTAAGTAAACGACAATGTAATTTCAAACAAAAGTTTTTTGAACTAGTAGCTGGACTGTTTCAACAAATAGCTGGGCTATTTTCCACCGTTACCTTGTAGAACCTTTCGAGACCAAAATTAGTACAGAATACGAATTTTCTTCACAAAAGTCGTCTTTAGGGAGCTCTATTTTGTTCCTGAGAAAATCGCTGGCCACATCCTCGAGTGCAGAAAGCTGGCATATCCCCAGTGGAGCTATACGGCTTAACTCCACCTAGAATTCCCACATTAGCTATGCTATATATTTTGGCTGTTACTGGATATTGCTTTGGATTAATCACCAAAACAGCATGGAGAAATGCATTATCACTGTTGAAATGAATCACATGTCCTAATCATCTCAATCCTCTCACATAGTTCTATTGATCATATAGCTTTCTCAGAGTTAACTCACAGCATCTGTTACGGCCATTTTCTTCTACAAACATATGAAAACTACATTTGTCGGCTTATGCTGTACAGTGAAGTGGATCAAATGAAATTTTGCCATTTCCATATAAATACAGTTGTTCCATATTTTTCCTGGAATATTAACTTTTGCTAATCCACACTTATCTGAATCACAAGATTCAATCTAACAATTTATGGCTGCTGATAGTAGCTAACTTGGAAAGGAATTATTTCAGCAAAGCCAGTATAATTACTAATGATCTCATGACTAGTTACTCTCTTCAGATGCTCAGTAAACCATTCATTCCACCTACTATCTGTTTATCTTGTCAGACAAGCTTACTGACAGGGAGTAAGAACAGCTTTTAAAAGGAAGGAACCAAACCAAGCACATACAGCTTTGCCCCAAGGGATAAATGCAACTACCAAGGCAAGCCCAAAAAGAGCTTACAATCCAATGCTTGTTGTAAATGTCTGTCCCAACAGCAAACACCACTCCACATAACTGTGTGATCACATGCTTTTCTGCCCCTGAGCCGCTCCTTGCCCTGTGCAACTGCTTTTTCCTTTCCATTGGCTCAGAAGAGCTGGCAGCAGCTCAGTTCCTACAGAGCAGGGAACTCAAAGCCACCTGTAATTATGAGCTGCAAGTGCAGGTTCTCCCCAGCTCCGACCAGAAGGAGCAGATGAAGCCAATTAACAACAATCTGCTCTGTCCTCATCCATTTAAACACTTTGTGAACTCCCTGAAACTTTCCCATAGCTGTGCTAGAGGACAAACCCCACGTTGTCAAATGCAAGCCTGAGGCAGTGCTTCTGTCTGTTCACAAAGCAAGCTGAAACACACAGCACTGCAATGTGGCAAAGCGAAACCCACTCTTCTTCAGCGTTCATTTGCTTGCAGGTTCTGCCCTTCTGTCTTGCTCCAGAAGCACTCAGCACTGCTGCTCTTCCAAACACAAGCTGACATACTCATCTTCATAGAAGCACCTGGGTTCTGGTAGGAAACAGAAGCTCTTGTTCAAGTGTGTTGTTTGCGATTAAAGATAGTTGAAGATGAGGAAGATACAATCTCTTCTCCACCTCAAAACCAATACCGTGGCAATCATGTATGTTTTCAAACAGATTTAAGCCTAAACTTGTATATACCCTTCTCGGCAGAGCTACAACCATCACTTTTCCAATTACTCTATCCTCCTGCAGGCTGCTGGAGTTTTACAGCTATCAAAAGCCCCTTTAACCTTTCAGTTGTTTAGATTCCCTATTCTTTTGTGTGTATTTTTTATTAACTCAAAGGAAGTTCTGTGGGGTTGCCTTCTTTTTGTTTTGTGGGTTTGTTGTTTTGTTTTAAATAACCAGCGCTTTTGCTCCACGAGTTAGTCACAATGGGCTGCTCATTTTTTGGCATGTCTTCCAAGTATGTGCAGCGCATTCTCAATGGCATTATGCAATCATTTCATTAGCCTCAACTGTTTCACTTGGCAGTAAGATGCTTTATAAAATGATGTCATCTCTTGGCAAAATATGAAAGTCAGTGGAGGTGACAGTTTAGGTGTACACAAAACCTACAATCACAGCCACATGGAATTCAGACATCCCCACGCACAGCCTATTACCTCTGTCTCTCACCCATAAACTACATCACCATCTCACAGCTATCAAACATGTACCAAGCTACAGAGCTGCTCCCACCACCCTCAAATAAAGGGAACATTTTTGACCCCTTTTTAGAGAACCTTTTGGACTACCAAAGGTGAACTCACATCCAGTTCAGTACAGAAGTCAAAGCAATGATGTACAGCATGCCCCTCTGTGCCCTTCACTGTTGGAGTATGATGTGATATGCGTGACATGAGTCACCACAAGGTAACAAAACATAATTTGTCATCACCTTGCCACCTGACAACCCTACTGAGGTGGCTGCGTGCAACCTTCCCTTTCCCTGCTTCTCTGTGAAGAGAGTCTCTTGCCTACTACCCTGTGATAGACACTACACAATCCAGGAATCCAACCTGTGTGCCAGGAAACTTCTGATCACACAAATAATCTCAATGAACATGGTCCCCTGATTCTCAGCTAATTCTTGGGTAGCTTTTCATTAATTTAGTAACCTCTCAGCCACAGTCATCATCAACACAGGAGCACAGCATGTCAGCATGCCAGCCTGATACCTTCTTACTTTGGATGTTGGTTTCCAGTGCTGGTTCCATGTGCATCTGGGAGGAACTGCAGATCCAGTTTGCCTCTGCAGAAGGCTGCACGTTGAATAAGCAACCTGCAGCTCTGGGGTGCTCCGAATTAGAAACTGAAATGTGAAAACTGAATTTTATCTATGTCCAGTTATCTTAAGACCACCTGCCACATTCAAACAACTGCTGACAAGCCAGAGAGATGGGAATGGACATGTTGGCCCTCTTATCTCTAGACATTTAAGATTAACCCAACAACATAGTTGAGCCTCTATTGCACACAGACCCCAAAACAATCCAATACTACTGCTGCTGTTGCAAAACAGGCTGCTCTGATCAACTGGATTTATTTCCAACTCTAAAGCAGCTGGCACTGCAGTCTGGGAATCATGCTGCTTCTGTCAGCATCAGGGCCTGTCATTAGTTGTTAGTGCACCAGAGGCATAGGGTCATCTTCCCAGGAGGTAAGGAAAAAAGGAAGGGCCACATGGGTGGGGAGAGACTCTCCTCCCCAGTTCATCCTTTACAACACAGCCTGCTGGAATGGGGCAAAAAGAGGATGACAAAAAACCCTATTGTCAGGGGAACAGCCACAAACCACAGACCCCAGAAATGCATCATGCTTCTTGATACAGTAGAGCATGTAATTTTATAAGCAAGGAACAACTAGAACAATGCATAATACTCAGTGGGGCAAAGAATTGCTGACAGAAGCTGTTTCACCTCTATATGTCAATATTTCCTGATAAATATCTCTAAGAAGTCTCTGTAAACTCCTGTCAGAATGAAATATGCCATAAACAAGAATTCACATCTTTAAACACTGTCACTGGAACGAGATACCACACATCAAGTGGATAAGTAATTATTCAGGGAGTCTACAAGTAAAATGTGCAAAGCTAGAAGTAACTGGTTTTCTTTATTTCAGTGGCTGCATTCCATATTTAACACTTGAGATTTGAAAAAGAAATGAAACTGAAAGCCTTTAAAAATAAAATGGAGCTAATTTTTGCACTTCTCCTGTACACCAAGCTCTGCCCTGTGAGCACTAGCATAAGTATTCAATTGCAGTTTCATGCATAAATCAAAATCACTGGGATCAGAGAGAAGAAATCAACAAGTACCTGCAAGGACCACAAATCAGAAAGTAACAAAAATGTGGACACTTCGGCTCAGTTCCAAATGCACTTTTAAATACTGTCAATACAAATACAAAATACAAAGTTATTTATGCCACTACAGCAGCATTCTTTTCCCGTTTTTCCCTTTTTTAAAATACAGAAACAGCACTGCATGAATAGTCTATGCTTACAGTGTCAAGTGTACCATACAAGAGCCCAATCTGCTCTAGCAATGCATTCAGCACACGTATGCTGACCTGGATTTTCTTCTTCAAACGTTATCGTTTTGCCTTCAGGGCATTTCAATTCAAACGCTGTTCAGAAAACTCAGGTAAGCATCTTTCTCTGTGTTTTATATAATAAATGCTTAAAGGAGAACAAAGTAGTATGCTCTTGAGTAGGAATAGCCAAATACCTGTATATGCTTGGAGAACCTCAGCAAGACCATGACATGAATTTCAGCAATAGATATTGCATTAACCCATGCTTTGTTAGTTAAGAGGCACTCACAGATGAAGTCTACAGGGCATGCTGAAACTAAGAGAGTCTCAAGCCAGTCCACATGGCACAGTGCTAAACTCATGCTACCACTTTGAGCTGGTTATCATGGTGTCCAGCTCTCTGTGATGGGCCTCCCAGTCAGGCCACAGAGAGCTGGGTTGCTGGCACAGCCCTCCGCTGGCAGGAAGGAGAGGCAACTCTCAGCAATGGGAGCACGGGAATGATACAAGGCAAGGCTGAACTAGGGGAAGAAGACCTCAAAATACCTCTCAGAAACCTTGTTCTGCAGGGTTTTCTGTTCTGGGATTCATCTAAATGGAGCTAGCAGACACTTTGCTGCATTCACAGCTTTAATAAGCGCTCAGTCTGATAGCTTCAATAAAGCAAAGAATGAGCTTGCCTTTATTATGGCAGTATGCGGTATGCCATAAATAACTGCTAGGGAAGAATAACTAAACAAATACTTCAAATACTTCATCAGATAAACTGGGCAGAATAAATTTGGTGATCACATCAGCCTTGCTATTGTATTTATTAATTTGCTTTTTAATCCAGCAAGCAATAGCATTGACAGCAGGTCTCTTAGTCATTATTGAAGCCTAATTGGTTTTTTTACTCATCTCCCAGAGGGCCCACTGAACAGCATGGGGAATTAGAGAGAAGAAGGCTTGCTAACCCCACCAAATCCAGGGAATGCAGCCCAGCCAGCAGGACATAGGGTGCTCCAGGAGACCCAGGCTTGATGCCTGGGCCAGGGGGTACCAGTGCACTTTGGTTTTCAGTGCATGAGTACACCTCAGGTCTGGTACAGTGAGGAGGAGACACCTCTACTCCACACTCTGCAACTCCTCTGCAGCCACCATAAGGCAATGTTGGGGGCTTCAGGGACAGAGAACCCATTTTTAAGTTAAGCCCTGTACTGGATTTACCATGTAACAATAGCAACAGCTTCCCTTGTATAAACTTTTCCACAAACAGAACTACTTGGATGCAGTTGCTCAGCTGTTTAAAAATAGCTGAAAACATGCAGAAAAAGACTTTTGAATAATCAGATTTCCACAGCCAAGAGGTTATGGGGAAAATCCTATGAACAAGACAGTTGTATACATACCTAAAGCTTCTAAAATTGAATGAGCTGTTTGCACTACAGGCAGCATCACAGTGGCTCTGTGCTTCAGTATGGAATTCATTCAGCATACACTGGTTTTAAAGATTCTTTAACTTCCTGAAGACATTTGTAACATGTCTTTTTCAAAGTTCAAGAAAGCTAAAAGTAAGCACCATCAGCTTCTAGAAGAAACCTTTCTGTACCTACTATACCTCACCACTGCTGAGCTGTTCTGTCGCAGGAGGGTATGGGTGGAAAGAAGCATTTTCCTAAAATCTCATCCAGTGCCCTCTGTTTTTAAGAGTAGACTTACCCTTGGAAATGTGAAGAATTATTAAGATAGATAACATTCTACATTTTACCCAAGCATCCTAGAAATGTTCTTCTTTACAAAAACATAAGCCAATTCACCTTTTACCTTGTGTTATCTGAGGTCTCAGCTCTGACAGATCTAAGCATTACCTCCTCCTTTTGGGAGACTTTCATTTTTCACTCATTCATATCTTAGAATGAAAACAGCATCACAGACGGATTGCTGCCCAATCAGTAAGTGCCAGTCAGTGGTATTATTTCTTATAACTACCTCCTGTTGTTGAAAAGTCACTTGGAAAGTGTGCGAGTCAGCTCCTCTCTCCCTGCTTTTCAGTAACCCTGCCTGGGTGCTTTTAGATCAGCAAGCATAAAAGGATTCAAAAGTGATCAGACATGTTCACAGAAGATATCAAACACAACGGGGAAGACATAATGTTTAGCTTAGAGAATCCCAATGCTGCAGGAAGACAGAAACATGTCCTACCTTATACTTCTTTTAACCTCTAGGAGTTGTTGCTCTTCCCCATTCCCACTGGGAAGTGTGTGTCTTTGTTTTCACACTGGTTGAGTTGCCCCATAAGAGGACTGTGCCATCAGCAAAACAGGTATCTTCTAGCACCATTTTTAAGCTACGTGACAAATGTGCTGTGTCTGTCTAGGATTTTCAACAATAGAGTCAACAGCAGTATTAAACAGGAGGGTGAAAGGAAGCTGCTTCTTTTATTTTTTGACACCAGTGTTTATGTTAAAGTAAACACAGATTTGAGTGACTTATTTAAATGGGGAAGTTACAACCTGATTTAAAGCCTCAGTGTTGTTAATTATTTTTTCTTGGCATACCCTAACACATTGAAATGTGCCAGAGCAAATTGCAATAGAAACTGTCATATGCCTTCTCAAACCTATGCAGTTAGGGAAAAAAATTATTTCATTGCCATGCATTACTCTCTTTCAGGCTAATTTTGGGACTGAAAACCCAGCTAACACATCACCCTCTGGGCTGAAACCCATTCGGACCCTCTGTCAGCTTTGCTTCACCTGGACTTCTGCTGCCTAACAAAGCAGGGAGCACCCAGAGGCCAAGCAGCCGTGAGCCACCAGCACTCCTGCAGTGCAGCACTGCAGCTCCCTGCACAGCTTCAGCAACACAAACACAGCTCTCGCGTGGGTTCAGCAGCACCTTATTCCACCTTGAAGCATCTACTCTGTCACTGTTCAGTAGTCAGGCTTGCAGCTGCAAGCTAGGCTAGAAAAATTAAGCCTTATTCTACAAAACTGAGATGTCTCCAAGACAGAGGATTTAATTTTAAACATAATAATAACAAAGTAACATCTACCCATAGCATTGTCTCGGATGAAAAGGGACTTTTGTTTGCCAAGTTATAGTTAGCTGAGTGAGTAAAGGCTCCTGTGTGATTTTACTTAGCACCAATCCTTTATGTGACGGAAAATCACTCACATCTCCTTTTGAAACAATATTTTACATTTCATAGCTGTCTTGTGGAAGGAGTTATCCTGACCCCTAAGCTGTGGTGTTTGGAACAGCTTTACTACCCCCAGGCATAGCTTTTCTCTAGGCTCAAACAAGGAAGAGCATCTCTGTAAACCATCCCAGAGACATAAATTTCAGCCACTTGAATCTTTATAAAGGTTCAATGCTAATGAGCATCTTTATTACCTTGCAGTTAACTAATTATATGTTCACCTAC
The DNA here is from genome assembly GCF_033815535.1 of Pezoporus flaviventris. Lineage (NCBI taxonomy): Eukaryota > Metazoa > Chordata > Aves > Psittaciformes > Psittacidae > Pezoporus > Pezoporus flaviventris. The sequence continues at coordinate 48,119,410 of NW_026892549.1, forward strand.
AAAGAAACACTTGTGTTTCTTTTAATAATGCATTAATAACTCATTTTCCCTGTAGCCTGTTAATGATAACTTGAATATTACACTTAAAAGTTACAGCCACTGTAAGGGACGAAGTGCCTATATAAAAAATATAAAAAATTCTGGTGACTACACTATTTTAAGAGACTCACAGGAAATCATATGCATCCCTATGAATTCCTACAACTACAAAATCTTACTGCTTCAGGAAGAGAAAAAAAAAAAACCAAACCACACTCATGAAGTTAAACAGCCATCATTTCTGCTTGACATTTCCAAAGCAACAAATAAATGTGGCAACTGCTCCTGCCTTCAGGCCATTGAGCTCTGACTTAATACTGCTAATTAAAACAAACCTACATCATAAGAAATATCTCAGCAACAAGCAGAATTTGAATTATTCAGAGTGTGAACTAATACATTCCCTTTATTAAAGAATAATGAGTGCTAATAAATTATCCTTTCCAACCTGGCACTATGAGCAAGAGATTTGCTGTGATTTTTAATGCTAACAGCCCTAGCTGAAGGACGGAAAGGGCTAATCCTTGAGTGAGCCTTGGAGCTGTTCTCCAAGGAGACGGCCTCCAACAGCTCCAGAGCGTTCAGCCATGGTGAACAGCCTTGGCTGTGTGCAATATACTGGGATCCTGCAAATGTCATGGCAAGCTTGTTCTCATAACTTGTTCTCATTAGACAGCCTTTTCTTCAGACTTTTGGGGGGTCTGCAGCCACACATGCAAGGATTTGGGTTGTTGCTCCCCTTATACAAATGCAGAGCAGTGGGTGGGCTGCACTCCACGCGGCCTCCGTCAATACTCTGTGTTTGCAGAAATCCCCAGTCCAGCAGATTCCTTCAACATACACGTGATTTTAAAACACTCTACAACAGTTTTGAAACTCTGCACATGCTTACTTTATTGGATCAAGGCATGAATATCTATGCCTATGCCTCTGCACCCATGGAGTATTTCCTGTGGGACTTGCTTTGGGCAAAATTCCTAAGCTTTTGATTGAAGTTTTTTCCTGTGCTCTCCAATAACTGTAGAAGCAACTGTAAAATCGAGTACACAACCATTTCTTCCTGCTTCCCTTCAACCACCTTGCAAATCCAAAATTGGCCCGAACAGACACTGTTCCAAAAGGCACAAGGTTTTTTTCATTCCAAGTATTTGTTTAGGCAGCAAATCCAGCCGATGTGACACAACCTTGTCCATTTCTGGTCTATGCCAACATTATCTTCCTTTGTTATTTTGCTTCCACTGAAGAAAGTATTTAAATGAAAAGCATGCTAATCTTTTTATGCTCTGAAACGCAAACATCTGTTACAAATACCTAACCTTTCTGGAACACAACTCCTCCAAATACACATTGCACACACACTCCAGCATCCCTAGATTTCTTCTTGGCAATTTGCAGCAAACCAAATTGAACAAAGCTGATCCCAACATGGGAAGTTACAGTAAACAAAAACGTTCAGGATCTTGAGTTTATTCTTGGCAGTTTCATCAGTTTGAACTTTTTACACCCACTAAACAAGTCAGAGCTTGCCAAACAGCAATACACATTTGCAAGTCTCAGCTGAGTCTTTCTGGGTGAAATAACATCCTGAGGTCACGTAACTGCTCCATTTTTGAGGAATGTGAAGAAAATGTATTAACAAACAGCAGGAGTACCTCCAGTATACCGCACATACGCTACTTGTCTTAAAAAGAGGGAAAACCCAGCAACATAAAATCTTCTAACCCAAGACATTGATGAGGCAGCATTTATCAGCGTAAATGATACACAGTTCTGCAAGACCGCCACTGTTGAACCTCTACGTGCATAATCATTACTGCTACTGGTATTTCAAAATAAGCAAAGAAAAGCGGAAAACTGTTAGATCTGGAGGTCAGAAAAACAAGCAACTTTCAGAAAAGGACAATGGAGTTCTCTGTGCATAAAAGACAAGTGAACTTCGTGGACTGCTGGATCCACATGTTGCGCTATAGCCAAGAGTTGTGTTGGTTTATAAGTCATGAGGATCTGATTCAACCTAACTCAGAAGCGATGACTCTCTTGTGAATCACTAGCAGCAAGTAACGTTCTTCAGGTTTTGCCAATCTTTCCACAAATATGCTGAGGTGCTTGAGATTTACAGCAGCTGTGTCCCAATGTGCTCAAGGTGCCCTTCCCTTCACTCTTACCCTGTACTCATCACGGACACAGAAGACATCCATGAGTCACCTAGAGGTGGTTTCCCACCAAGCTCCCTCCAGACCCAAAACACACAGAACATTAGTCCCCAGTGGCTAATAGCGTTAAAACAATGCAGCATTTTCAGGGCAGCCCCATTTTATGGTCTGAAGAGGGGGCATTTTAGTTCGTGACACTCCCTGGGAAGCCCTTCCAGAAGGGTGGGTGTTGAGGTACCATCAGTTTTAAACATCCCATGCACACTGCCACCAGATTAATCCCAAAAGCGCTGCTACCCTAGGGCAGTGGTAATACTACTTCAGTTTATATAGGTCAAGACTAGAATAACCAGCACCTCCTTCACAGTCTCAGCAAAGGGACATTGACCAAAGTCAGTAATTCTGCTCCTTCTTCACCCAGCCAAGTACCCAAGTAGCAGTGACTGCATGCTTTTTAGTTGAAGTGGTAAATACACAATATTAAGTCTCATTTCTACATACAGCTGACAGAAGGTAGGTACAGAATCTCAGGCTACACAGCACTCAGTGTGGGTGTTCAGATTCACACAGCTTCTCTCAGTTTTACCAAAATGATGCTTTTTTCTTGTTTCCTTTTACTGTTTACTGATGCCAACAGTACAGGCGTTGTGGCAGACAGACTGACTGACCAGTGTTGCAGTTGCAGTATAGGTGTTGTGGCAGACAGACTGACCAGTGTTGCAGTTGCAGTACAGGCGTTGTGGCAGACAGACTGACTGACCAGTGTTGCAGTTGCTCAAAAAATGGACAGGCTTTGACTCAACCTTATCTTGTGTGGTAGCTCAGCCCAGGATCAGTGCCTTTGGTAAGAAAACACACTTCAAGCCCTGCTTTCACCAGCTGCGTCCCAGCCTAGGACAGCCCTGACTGCAGGAGAGAAGGGAGTTCTCTGAGCTTAGCGTATCCTTCTGAAGAGCTGTGCACGAGTCTACAGGGAGGCAGCATTACTCAAGCCCTGTTCAGTACTACCACACCAAAGATTATTGTACTGGTTTTGTTTCTCTTTACAATCAGATAATAAATAAGAGCAGGGTAGCACCATCCATGCACACAATAAAACACCACAGGTTATAATGAAGATCATGGAGGAGACCGTGTTTTCTCTCCTGCTGAAGCCATGGGTGCCTTTGCCATGTGGGTACCATGTTCAGGACCTTGCCAGCCCCATGCCTTGCAGGAAGGAGGCATGATGTGGCTGTCGCCCAGCTCCATTAAAGGCAGGGACTGCAGGTATCCGGCTGCCAGCCGAGTGGGTGCAGGCAGAGCCCTGCGGGATTCCCCAGGCAGGGCACAGGCAGCCTTTGGCTCTACCCTAGGCAGGCATCAGTGTAGCCAACACACGTCTTTGGAGCTGGCAGGGAAGCTTGTTTGCTCTGGATCTGGATTTCTAATTTCTTTGTTTTGTCAGGAAACAAGTAAAAACATTACTAGTGGCAAACTTCATACAAAACAGAGGAAACCTCTCAGACTGCCTCGAGACGCAGAACCTCCACAGCAGAATGAGTTTTAACATCAGAATTACTTACATTGCTAATTTCAATCAAGATTTACTGCAACATAATAGTTTTAAAAAGCAGACTTAAATCAGTGCCATTTTATCGAGTCTGTTTCTTTGCTTAATTACTTTCCTAAGGAAAAGCCCATTCAATCTGCAGGAGCACAGCGCATTTCAGTAATGAAACTGCAGCTCTGTATATTCAATCTAGCTCTATTTTCCAGCTTGTAAAAAAAAAAAACACACACCCCCCCCCAAAAAAAACCAACCCAAAACATCCCTTATACCCCAAAACATTTCCTATATTACCAGGGGCTATATCTGCCATGTCTCCATGCAGAAGAGTAAAAAAGGCTACAGTCCACCTCCTGGATTTCCCAGTTTCTAGGAGTTTTTTCTATTTCATCTTCATCCCCTGCACATGATTCTTCTCAAGATTGAATGTTCGTAGTTTGCTCCAAACTAGCCTAATTCTAAGCTAAACCAGTGGAATCATTTTACTCTCTAGCAGCTGGTATTCCCTGAGCTTTGCCCCTGTTTAGGCAGAGCCCTGCAGACCCAGGCCTAGAGAGCTTCACCATACCCAACAGCCAGAAGAATCCACTCACACACACCCAACAGCAATGTACTCTCTTCCTTGCTATTACTCTCAGAGGAGTGTAGATTTATAGCTTTCTATAGTCTACACTTTGCCAAACTTAATCTCTACTTGCTTCTTTCTTCAGGCTCCCCTCCAGTGTTTTAACTATTTATTGCTCTCTTATCTAAAGTCCTTCCAGTTAGTCTGTGTCATTCTGACACTGAAAAAGCACAGAAGTAAAACAGCATTTTAAATGCAAGTACCACAGCTTTATAAAGCAGTCTGTACCCTACAGGCAGATTCATTTAACTGCCACCTAAGTCTCCTTCATGCACGTTGCTTGCCAGGTGTCCTGCCCCAGTTAAATGTCTGCTTTGGTTTATTTCCACCCAATATGCTTGCTTACATATGAGGCTGAATTTCATTGTTTCTTAGTCATGTTTCTCATATCGCAAGCTGCCCTATTTTGCCGTTTTATCCGTCTTTAAACACATTGACAATTCCATATGCTACAGTCTGCAAGCCCTCTTGTTTCTCATGCACCAGTCTGGAAGACAAGTCTCCATGCTTGAGACTGTGGGAAACCTCGGCCAGACTGAAGGCCTGGAGAAGGTACACAACAGCTTCTTCCCACTCTAGATATCTTAATTTCCTTCCAGCACAGATCAAACATCACACATGGAGGCTGGCAGTCATTCTCAACTTAGAACATTTCTCTTGCTGTCACCACCAGTAGGTCACCTCTTCTCCAACCTGACTGACTTCTGCAGAAGTCCTGCACTGCAGTAACACCTCCTCAGTGGTGTCTGTATGATATATCCCAAAGACGACAGTTCCAACAATTTGGATTCTCCTGCCCTCCTCCTGAGGCACTTGTATTACTACAGTGAGCTGCCCAAGTGCACGTAGATGAATTCTTTACAACACTAAAACATTAAATCCTCCACAATGATTTTGCTGTGCTTTTCCAGACTTACTCATTTACCAGTGCTGTGAATCTCAGCCCACATCAGCAGCATCCATCACTCTGCATGGCTTCGCTAGTGCAAGCTAGCACTGAGGAACATATGATGCCTGGGTTTCACTGCTTCTCAGCACACAGCTGTGTTCTCTCAGACTGTTGAGGAGAGTGCCCACATTTATTTACTCACTGCAAAGGCACAGGACACAGAGGTCTCCACTGCCTGTGCTGAACAATACCTTGTGTCTGCCACCACCACTATTCCTCACTTCTTTCAGCATGGACAGAATCGCATCTAGACTCCAGTGGACCAAGCAGCTGAGGATCTGCTCCTCAGAATGATAATAGTTTGGTAAGGAAATTTATTAGTCCATCCCAGCAGCATGTGCACCCAAGGCTTGGGTTGAAGCAGAGTGCTGCCAGCAGCAGTGCCTCTTGTATTATACTCCTAAACGCTCAGCAATCCATGTGTCACTCAATACCTGCATTACCTTTCCTCCCTCTGTCCTACAGTCACTCCTTACTGCAGTAGCTGAGTATCATGCAAAAAAAAATCAATTGTAGGAAAGTCCCTATGTGCATTTAGTAGGTGCATTTAGTAGAAGCCTCTGGCACTTCATTTTTGGGGAATAACTACTTACCAATGTAGGATGTATTTATGTTTTAACAATAGCAGTTTCTCATATCTTGGCTACATTTTATGTATTCCTCTTTTTTTTTTTTTTTCCTTCTCATCTCCACAACATACTTTCTTAATAAACTTAATGGCAATACTGTGATTTTAATTTCAGTTGGAATATATCCAGACCACTACATCTACTCTGGAGACCTACTGATTTATGGTCATCTTTTAATAAGCTGCTATTGGTTTTATTAAAGCACCCCTGGGTGCTATTGCAGTGGAGCTATTTGCAATTGCAAATAACAATGAGGCAGATTTTCTAAGGGAAAAAAAAAATCCAGAAGGCTGTGGAAAATACACACAAGAGAAACAGCTTCACCTACATGATTGCACATAATTCTGTGAGATGCTAAATTGCTATGTACACTGTTTAAACTAGACTAGAAGAGCTCTTAAAAAAGAAATGTGGCTTTTTGATTGCTTCCAAAGACAAATCTGGACAATCCTGTGTCAGAGATGCATTATTCAGAAGATGTATAGTAGAATTATAACACAGAAATATTTTAAGCCCTTAAGATATCTCTAAACAAAAAAGGGTTTTACTAAAGCCTGTGAAATGAAACCAGCAGTGCCAGGAAAGGAGGCAGACCAAAAACCAAGAGCTAGTACACTAACAATGACACAGTTGGTACTGCGTTTGTGTAAAGTATACCACAAGTGCTGGCCGCGCTATACTTAAAACTGCCTTGGCAACAATTCAGAGGAGGCTATTAAATAGACCTCTGTCAAAATTGGATCCTTCCCATCCTAGCATCTTCTGACAAACCACAAGGAGAAAATAATGAAAGCAAAGAGGAAATAAATGCAGAAAAAAAAAATAGCAAAGAAAAACCACACCATGGATTGATTAGGCCTGTTGCGTACTCCGGGGCTTTTGGTTTTGCCTCCCTCTTGTCATGATTAATTCTTCTGCAGACACTCTGTTGCATATTATGGTACAATGGGGATTTTGGAATGAAAGACAAACTGTTGTTATAACCAAGTAAACATTGAATGGCATCATTCTAGGTTAATGTATTGTGAAACTGCAAAAACAAGACAACCAACCCAGCAAGACAATGAGGAAGTCAGACAAGTAGAAAGTAAAAGTTGCACCACTATAAACTAGTGGATATATATATACACACACACACACATATATATGTGTATATATACACACAGTATAAACTAACCACCTACATTAATTTTGAATCTTCTCTGAAAAGGCTCTGCTTGCTTGAAGATAACCAACAATACCAACAAAAGACAAAAAACTGCTGGTCACTTACAGATGCCTTTGGCTCTTCTGTTACAGTGCAGAGAAGATACTGAGGGAAATTCACCTTCATCCCAGGATTCAGTAACATCATTTAGAATAAGGAGAGGATGTTTTAAAAACTTAAAATAGGATCCTGGACAAGCAACCTGTTTCTCAGGAACACTGCACACTTCAGAGCTCCTGAGTGATTCCCATCTGGCAGCGTGAGGAGTCAGGCACTGTCTACAACATGACAACCTGTGCTAGGATCTGACTCTGGAGGATCAGGGCAGAGCTCTGAATGCAGCCACATTCTGACTTCAGTTCACCTGCTGCTTCCTAGTGTGAATACAAGTAGCTTTTAAATAACCATACCTTCTAGCAAAACCGGAATCTCAAAAGGTATGGAATGTAGGAGGAACAAATCTATCAGGAATTAAAGTTCAGGCCTCTTGTCAACATTTACTGTAGCATTTGAATGATCTCTCTGCAGGGAAGCAAAGGCAGTGCCAGCAGCTACAATCACATCCACAATCCAGTCAATCTTAGCCTGTGGAACAAGTTCAAGTTTGGCATAGGTGCTCAAAAACATCTTAAATGCTGTATTAAGTAGCACAAAAATTAAACCTAAATATGAGCTATCACATTCCTTAGAGCATAAACCAGATGCCTGGGGGGAACGAAGAGAGCCAGCACATCAGTAGAAACAAAAAAGTTGAGTCAGATTGATCTTTTATTCCCAAGCAGCAAAATCAGACTGCAGCTTGTCATCTGCCTCACTCAGTCCGTCAGCAAGAGGAACAGATTTATTCAGATGACAAGTAGCAGGGAACATGCAGAAATGGCACAGGCACTCCTGTCCCACAGACACGTGTCTCACTGAAGCAGAAAAGGAACTTGTAGGATGTTGATAGGAAAGCACCAGGTGAAACAGCTGTGTGTAAACAGTGGGTTTCAAACTTTTGTTTAATGTCTAGACTCCTATACTTTTTCTAGTGGCAGTGTGAAGCTCTCTGAAGTGGATTTATATCCAAGTAGGAAACTTTCTTTTCCTTTCAACAGGTCCCTTAGAAGTAGTCCATGAACCATAAGCTGTCCTGGTTGAAATCAGGTCTTAACTCTAAGCAACTCATTCACCTGCAGCAGCAAAGAGAAAAAGCTGGAAGGAGGCAACAAAAAGATGGACTGTCCCTTACCCCAAATTTGTTCTGTCCTTTTGGAAAGGTAGCTCCCAGCCTGCCACTATCTCTCCAACACCCTGCCATGCTCAAACCTGATCACTGCAGCCCCTCAGCCCCTTCATTCCACGTGGCTACTGCAACCACAACTTGCAACCCAGGGTACTCTGGAGGTGGCAAAGTCAAGAATATTTGCTTCTTAAATAGTTTATCCTAAACGTTTGAAAGGTCTGTTTCCATCTCCACCTAATGAATATGCACTCTGCTTACTCTGGGATAACATTTAGAGATCTGTTCTATATAGTTCTCATGAATTTTATAGCCCTGAGAGTAGCAGTGCATCACAGACTTGCCCATTGGACTCATCCAAATTCACAGCATCTCGCCATGCACAACAAATGCTGACAGTAATACCACACTTCCTTATTTAAAAGAATAACTTCAGTGGATGCACAGCATTACATAAAAGACTTTCAGTTTTATTACAGCTCTCATAGAAAGGCTTTGGATAATTGTTGCCTACTGATCTCTCTAATCCTTAATTTTCATTTCATAGAAGACTGTTACATGGTTACTGGCAGAGGTGAAAGGATGATGAATACAAACAGGGAATAACTCAAAATCAAACTGGAAAAGGGATTCACCACCAAATCCTACTCTTTCCTATTCGCATTGCAGAAGTATTTAAACAGCAACAGAGCTTCACTCACAAAAAATGCAAACAATGTTATTAGCTGACAAGAAAATAAAGTCAAATACTATCCTACAAAAAGAGAGCTTTGCAGTAAAACAGGAAGTGTCCCCAGTTTGTCAGCTCACAGAGTGGGTTACACGATGCTTTGAAGAGACAAAGATGCAACAGCATAACCAGAAGCAGCAGCATCTTTACCACAAACTCACTCCAGCACACCCTTGGAAACATAAACACTTCTGGTGCTTTTTTCCTGCTTTCAGGTAGCCCAGGTGGTGACTGCGATGACAAACCACATTTAGGGGACTAAGCCCTTTGCTCGATTGAGAGTAATTCAGTTCCAGGCACTGAGCTGAATTTGGATACTTTTAAAACACCAATATAATTCCTTTCTAACAAAGGAAAACAATGTAATCTGGATATACAAGATGTTCCAGAGAGATAAAACCAGAGCAACATGTGTTGACTTCTTCTCCCCCTCCCAGACTAGCTGGATCTTATGGCTCAATGTTCATAAGCAAATTCACACAAGCCCAGAGACCCAGGGAAAGGCTTAAGATACACAGGACTCAACAGCCTGAGCATAATGGTGAATACAAGAGAGTAAACAGTCTTTGCACCTTGATTTATGATGAAGTCAAATCTTTCATACTAACATTTTTACATGAAGCTCCAAGCAGCAGATATTCTCATGAACTTTTTTAAGGCAAAACAAAAGCCATGTTTATTTTGGACTGCTCCTGTACCTGTTTGCTTTCATAACATTATCTTAATTTTGAGCATTTCTAGACTGCAGATATAGAGGCAATGCTCCAGCAAGGAGCAAAAAACAGGCATCATTTCCTCTATTGCTCCAACGAGAGAAGCCCAAACAAGCTCTTGTACCAGTGGGAATGCTGGTCTGACAAGCAGGGATAAGTGTAAAAATCATGCAGTGCCTGAGGTTATGAACACAGTGTGCAACTGCTGCTTGCAAAGCTTCAGATACACAGGACACTGACCATTATTACTGTGCTTTATTTTCCCCATATGCCGTCTGTGAAGAAAGATAAACCAGTACCAGGCAACAAGAGGTATGTTGCCTTCACAGACAGGTTAAATCAAACCGTGCCACAAAAACACTTGTTTTCACAAATGTATTTTTAGCATTATCCCAAGGATATAATTCTATCTTACTCCCACACGGTGCCTTCTTATCGAGTCATGCAGTCTGTGTTATAATTCAGGGCAAACAGCCCCGACTGCTGCATTCTGCAGTCATGAAGAAAAGCCACTGGCTTTAAAGCACCACATCCAAAGTGAATTGTATTGCTTGCATAAAAAATGTTACCAAAAATACTCTTAGACCACTTCACTTTTATTCCACATTGGAGAGGAATTACTTCAAAGAGCCATAAATTGAGAGGAAGAGGCCCAAATCTAAGCACAGCTCATTAAGTGATGCGATGACTTGAAAGACAATAAAAGATCTTAGCGTTTAGTTATAGAAATGATGCTGTAGCCCCCAAACTAGCAAATTTGCAGGTGTGACCCATGTGTAACCCCTACAACAACATGTGTCTGGGTCCACAGACACTCCAAAGTGGTTCCAGGTAGAGCTAAGGGCACTGTGTATTTGTATCGGTCAGTATTTCTTTGAGTCAGTATTCCGCATGACAGTGCAGAGTCTTGAAAACACAAGCCTCTCAATGATTTTACGGGGTTGGACAGCAGCTCCATTTTCTTCTCCAGATGGGCTGATTTCTACAGAACACAGTGCTCAGACTGAAACAATAATTAGATTTCACTTTGGTGGTCTGGTTTCTAGAACTGGTTATAAAATTGGGCCTTCGTGATAAACTCCTCGTGTAAATCCTTTCACTGGCAAATAATTTAGAATTACGCTGCACGTATGGATCCAGGAAACAAATCACTGTAGCAGAGGTCATGAATAACAACTTGCACACACATACCTCTTTTTAACTGTACATGGAGAATCTGGCTATTTCCATAGTTTTCTTTTGCTGTGGGAAAGCCCCTACCATAGATAAAAGAAATACAAATGTAATATTTTACAGTGAGGTAGTGTAATGTACAATCTTAAGGTTAAAACCTTGGAAAAGGAACAGGACGTAAGCTGAGGATTCACTATTACAAGTGACAGCTAAAGGGCCACAATCCTCTAGGAAAAACCTAAAGCTCATTATCTTATTACCAGAGTAAGTTCTATTGCTCCAGAGCTAACTGCTGGGATCACAGCACTTTTATTGCTGATTACAGGTAAAACAGTGTTCCCCCTTAAAACATTAAATATTAAACCAATTAATAATTGCATGCATGGGAATAAAAATGACTGGTACATCTGGAGATCAAAGAAGAGAGCAACAGCAATGTAACTTCAAAGTCTTTTCTAACTGCTTAAGTTTTTTCAAGGACAGTTACTTTCTGTTCAGATCCCTGATTAAATGTGTGCCAAATGGTCTGGCAGAACCTCCATCACCAGACATTGAAAACCCATTTGACAGAGGTCTCCATATACACAAGTGAACGCACACACTTTTCTGAGAAATGTCTCAGCTTTATGTTCTCCCAGAACCATCAGCATCAGTCACATAAGGTAAGTTTGCAGATAAAGTGCAGCAGTAAGATTACTTGCAATGTTTCTGTCTAAAGCCCTTCTCTATACATGGTTTATACTAGTTGCAAAGAGCTGGGCAAGTGCCAGCATAGTGTGTGGCTTCACCAAAAGAGGTAGCTCATGGGACCAGATCGCTGTAGGTGCAAAAGTAAGGCCATCATTGTGCCAAGGAGACTGCCTTGGTCTCCATTTCCTTCCTTTCAAATGGGTAAAAGAACTCTTAGAAACAATACCTTCCTAATATCAGGTTTTGCTAAGACAGACTTACCTAACGGATGTCGATGAATTACCTTCCTAAGCAAAACGAGGAGGTGGCGGGTCTCTTCTACCAAGTAACAAGTGACAGGACAAGAGGTAACGGCCTCAAGCTGCATCAGATGAGGTTTAGATTGAATATTAGGAAAACTTTCTTCACGGAGAGGGTGCTCAGGCATTGGAACAGGCTGCCCAGGACAGTGATGAAATCACCATCACTGGAAGTGTTCAAAAACCATGTAGATGTCCTCAGTGACTCAGTTTAGTGGTGGACTTGGCAGTCCTGGTGTAACAGTTGGACTTGATCTTAAAGGTCTTTTACAACCTAGTTGATTCTATGATTAAGAGCATTAGTAATCTACTGGTACTGAGAAATGCAAAAATATTTCAATAGCAAAAGCATCCAAGTGCTTACTGATCTCAAAGCCCATACACATGGTGAGGACAAACACCAATCCCTTTACCAAGTCCAGAGTTCCACTGACCACCTAAGCCCTGTCCCCAGCTTAACTGCCCTTCCTGGAGCCCAGGCCCATTGCTGTATTTTGAATAACTGGGCTTTGAATCAGCCCAGCCTAGCACTGCTGGGCACTCAGCTGCCTGAGCTCCACACTGAGACATAAAGGCCCCTTCAGCTCATCAGTGGGACAATAAATTAAAAAGCAAATGAATGCTTATTTGATGTCTGTGAAAAGTCAATAAACCTTCCATTGCAAAACCAGCAGTAGGTAAACTCCTTTTACCTCAACACTAGCATTTTCCAGCTCTGCAGTAAGGAAAGACAGAGCTTTTCTACTTAGTGGCCCTTTTGGCCTGTGTAAATCCCTGCCTCTTCATTCCCAGTTATTTTAACAGGCACATGGAATTTGAAATCACACAAGCTGTGTGCATGACTCAAGCCACTTCTTTTTTCTACTAATGTGATTTTCAAAATGCACAAGATCTCAAGACTAACATTTTAATTCAAGTTCGAGATATGGGTCGTCTGAGATGTATTACCAGGTACTTCGCTCTTCTCTGGTCTCCAACCACAAACAGCAGCAGTCTCCAGAAAGCCTGCAAAAGATTTGAGGTCTTTGTTTGGAGGAGAAAAGGGGGCAAAGGGCATGTGTTTGGTTGAGTTTGTTTGTTTTAAGAGCTGAGCGAATGTTTTAGTCCACTTTCTTGCCTACTTCCTTTAAAAGCAGAACAAGAAAAATGAAGAAAACACTTTTTATCATAATCTGGCACTTCACATTTTTTAAAGTTTGAAAGCAATTATAATGCATTTGTCTTTTTTTTAATTAAATTGTTGATTTATTGAGTCTTAATTTTATGGCAGTTGTCCTTTCAAAGTAGCAAATCCTAGCATTCCCGATTTGAAAAAGAGGGACAATGATGTGAACCCATTAACATGCACAGCATCAAATTCATAAAGCATGCATGAATGGAAACCAGTATGTGTTGTATTGACTATAAAATCCAAATAATTAATCCATTACTATATTTTAATCTGACAGTGAAGTGTCAGAAGATATTACTGGATTAGCACCCCAGCATTACTTTAATTAGATTTTATTTTGAAGGAACTAAATTTGCAACAAAAAGGGGAAAACAGAGACCTAACCTGGTAATCACAAGTGTACTGCCAAATTTTCGATGGCTTGTGAACACCTAGAGATTAAAATCTAGAAGATGGCAAATCAGTATGAGTTACAATAAAGCTTTATCTTGATGAGTGGTTAAGATCTGAATGTGGTAGTTTACTGCTTGATACTGCTGCAAGTTTTATCTAGTCATAACTGGAAAAAAAGTAAGTTTTTATTTCAATTGGTTCTCCCTATTATTTTAACTATTAACCAGAAGATTAATACTAAACAGTCACTTTCTGCCACCTCTCAATATACTTTGCCTCCACAAAGACAACTACACACAAAAAAACCCAACCAAACAAAACAGCATTACCTGGAACAAAACTAAAAGCATCCTGCATGAACATAGAACTCAACCAAGTTACCTGAAGAGGGAGGCCCTTGAAAGGTAGTTTCATGTTCAGACTTCACTTTTAAGACTAACCTGCAGACTGGAAAGTAGAGCAGCACAACTGGGAAGGCAAAACCTACCTTCAGTTGCGGTTAAAGCACCCTTTTGCTACTTTATGAAAACAAGGATTCGGTGAATGTGATCACAGCTAGAGCCTTTTTTTCTCCTCCAGCTGCTGGGCTCTGACTGGACTGATAATCAAGACACACTGCTACAGCAGATGGAATTGTCCAAAATACTGTCCCAGTCTCATTTCCAGGGCAATATACCCGAAGTAAAAAGAGAAGCAAAGCATTCAGTGCCCCAACCACCTGTAGCTCTCTCTTGGATGCCTGGGAACCCTTTAGCTGTATAAGAGCATTAACTATCCAGTTTACCATATGCTAAAACAGCCTTGCAAACTGGTTTGAATTTGAACTTTCAACCTAGAGATAAAAGGCCTACTTCCGAGCCACACTGTCCCTGGGGTCTTCCTCTTGTAAATAATTCAGTCATGCGTACCTTAAGTAGCTCATGAAAAGGACAATAAATACATCATTTAACACTGTATTTAAACCAGGAAAACATGCAGTTGTGGTTATTTTTATACCTTGCTCAAGCAAGGAATTACCCACCTGTTGCCACTTCCTGTCCACAGCCCATCAAAAGAAAACCATTAATTATATATAGCAGTCTTGGACAATCTGAGGGGGATATGAATATTTTCTCTCCCATTCAAGATCATGGTACCATATTAACATTTGAATAGCAGTGGTATGAAAAGAATGTGTAGTTGACAATACTTATATTTTCAAGGGCATATAATCAAGCTTAGTTAAACTATAATTTGGTCACATTTACCTTTAAACAGCTTCTACTTTCATTTCCATGCCAAGATGATGTTCTGAGAGAATTAAGTTAGCTAAATTCAAATGTATCTAAATCCATATTTCAGTGGAGGTAGAAGGGGTAGGAAAACCAGGGGAAAAAAAAACCCAACCAACCAAAGAGTATACTCAGCTAATTCTAAAACCTCTTTTTTTTTCCTTAAGTAGAAGAAGATTATTAAACTTCAGAATAAAATAGAAACCATCTAATCTCCTGTCCTATAACTAGAATTACTGTTATAGTAACAATAAATACTATCCTCAAGGGTGAAGAGGCAACACAGCAACTGGAACTCACTGGTTAAATGCTTTCAGGGAGAAGTCAGTGCAATGACCTGGGTGTTGCAGTACAGCAGTGGAAGAGGAAATGACCACTGTTACTCACTGACCACAAATGTATGTTATCCTGTAAGGTGATGTTTGTGGAGACAAATCACTCTAGTTTTATTTCAAGGTAGATTAAAGAGAGTGCTCAGAACTAACTTAGTAGCTGCCTCCCATGGTGATGTAAATGGTTTGCCTTTAATTGCAATTTCCCAGTGAGGCTCCCATCATTATGTTTCTTACCTTGTTAGAGGAATCTCCCCAGGGTTTTAGAGAAAATCAACCTTTCCCAGCTGTTATACATCAGAAGCGAAAGGGGGTTATAAATTCACAAGCCAAAAAGGACTGTCTTTGTAGAATGCCTCTCTAGGCATTCCCATCCTACTAGAAGTGTCCTGGGATAGCTGGAAGGATCTTTCTCATGGAGCAATCTGCAGCTGTTACCTCTCCTGTGCATTCTCACAAGACTGAGCTATTTTACTTGAGACTTTTGGTAAATTCTTTT
The DNA here is from genome assembly GCF_033815535.1 of Pezoporus flaviventris. Classification (NCBI taxonomy): domain Eukaryota; kingdom Metazoa; phylum Chordata; class Aves; order Psittaciformes; family Psittacidae; genus Pezoporus; species Pezoporus flaviventris. The sequence continues at coordinate 48,135,054 of NW_026892549.1, forward strand.
CTTGAATGTCTTTGGCCTTCAATATGATCCCAGCAAGAAGAAACTGAACACAAGAGGTTGCAGTTTAGACAAAAGCAAATCTATACAACTAAAAGACAAGAAGACAGTAATGAATTTTGAGACAAATTTATCTCCTGGTGGAGCCAGCTTTGTCTGCCTTGTACAGTGAACAGACTACTCATATGAAACCACGGTATCTGTAACAGGACCAGCTGCACCCTGCACTAGTAGAAAGTTGTGAAACAAGCCAGTACTGGAGCTTTAAGTGTGCAGGTTCAGCTGAAGGGACCCCAGCCTTTGCTTTAAACATTTTGTCTGTTTTCTTTAACCACAAGCTTTTGGGAGTAAAGACAATTCTCCACTATATAGAGGTACCAGGTTTAAAGTGACCTTGAGGCCTTTGGGCTATCATTAAAACATCAAACCAAAATAGCAACCAAGGAACACTGCAGGAACATTTTTTAACTTCTGATTTTTAGGGATTGTTTGTTTGGTTTGCTGTGGTTTGGTTTTATTTGTTGGGCTTTTATACTTCGAAGGAAATCTAGTACCATGTGCCTTAAAAAAGGAGGCATGGCTTTAGAACAGACAAGTAAACAATAGCTTTAAACAGCCTTAACCTCTATTAGTCAAAAACTTGATTAAAATCTCCCCATGAAGATAAAAGTCTGTTTTTTGTTAGACCTCTTATCTGCACAAATTTCCTGCCAAGAATGTTCATGATACTGCATATCAGCAACTTGATCTATTTTCTCTTCCTGCTGTCAAAAAATTAAATCATTTTATTATTTTACAAAGATTAGTACCATCACTATAACAACAAACCCATGACCTGGAGAATACCATAAAGTAATGTGGCAAGAAAGAGCAACAAAAGGGAACAATGAAGAACTACTCTGGAAGCATTCCTCTCTCTGGAAATATTCCTTCTTCAGGAAATCTGTAGATTCACTTAACAAGGAAACAAAAAAGAAGAGACTTCATTAAAGTTCACAGAGAGACTCCAAGTACAGATTACGATTTCACCCCAGACCAGGCTTGCACTTCTCAACAGTGCAAGCAAAACCTCTGAAAGAGCACTTCTGATTCTGCTGGAACAGGGAGAGAAGCCACGTACGCAGATAAGTCACCAAAGGAAGCTCACACTACTTTGTGTTGCTGCTCAGAACAAGGGACCCATCAGGTAGGACAGAAGTCAAAATGTCCCCTTCCTTTGAAAATGGGGAAAGCATTACTTCAAGCTGTATCCCTGGAGCTTACAAAGATCAACATTTCTGGAATGCTGTGAGTATTGAAACTACAGTAATAAGGTTCTATACTATTACTCTGCCCTTAATGTTCTTTCTTGGTTTTATCTTTTTTCATGGCCTAAGACCCTTATGCTTGCACCACTCATGTACTGTGATTATTCTGCACACAAGAATGATTAAAGACACACGTAACTCAGTTTAACATTTCTTCAGTGCTCTTAGGTCCTCTCTCAGCAGCCCATTAGCAGTGGTAACTGTCTGTTTCACTCTTAAGCATAAAGCAAAATAGACTTACCGTTGTAGTCTACCTTATAATGAGAACTGTTAACAGCAACACAAATAACCAACAGTTTCGACTGCTTACTGCAGCATCCAATATGGGGATGAGCAAGAGTGTTGATACTGCTTGAGGGTAGGAAGGCTCCGCAGAGGGATCTGGATGTGCTGGATTGTTGGGCTGAGGAGAGTTGTATAAGGTTCACAAGGCTCAGTGCCAGGTCTTGCACCTGGGTCACAATAACCCCATGCAATGTTCCAGGCTTCGGGAAGAGTGGCTGGAAAGCTGCCTGGCAGAAAAAGAACTGAAGGTGTTGGTTGACAGCCACTGAACATGAGCCAGCTTGTGCCCAGGCAGCCAAGAAGGCCAATGGCATCCTGGCTTGCATATAATGCAGCAGGACATGGGAAGCCATCATCCCCCTCTACTCAGCACTAGTGAGGCCACAACTGGAATCCTGTGTTCAGTTTTGGGCCCCTCACTACAAGAGAGACACTGAGGTGACAGACTATGTCCAGAGAAGGGACAGAAAGCTGGTGAGGGGTCTGAAGCACAAGTCTTGTGAGGAGCAGCTGAGGAAACTGGGGCTGTTTAGTCTGGAGAAGGCTCAGGGGGGACCTTATCACTCTCTACAACTACCTGAAAGGAGGCTGTAGTGAGGTGGCAGGCAGTCTTTTCTCCCAGATAACAAGCTATAAGACAAGAAAAAATAGCCTCAAGCTGTACCAGTGGAGGTTTAGATTATATATTAGGAAAGATTCTTCACCAAAAGGGTGATAAGGCATTGGAACAGGATGCACAGGGAAGTGGTGGAGTCACCATCCCTGGAGGTGTTTAAAAGATGTGCAGATGCAGCAATTAAGACATGGTTTAGCAGTGGACTTGGCAGTGCTAGGTTAAGAGTGAGACTCAATAACCTTAAAGGTCTTGTCCAACCTAGACAATTGTGTGATTCTGTAACTGGCCTTTAAAGCAATCAAGGAATGAAAAGGTTACCCCCAAATCATTTTGGTCTCTCAATTAAGATACTTTTATGTGTGCTACAATAAAATAAAGCCTGTACTTCCACATGGGCATTTTCAAACTCTGGGCAATGATGCCTTGAAGACATTTGACAAACTTAGAAAGTAATCAAGCTGCATTCCCTTTCCATTCAGAGTGGGGTTTGACTCCATTTATGTAAATGGAGAGAAGAATTTGGCCCTACTCTCTATACTCTAACCCCAATTAACTTGACATTCAACCCTCTTTTGCTTTTCATAACTTAAAACCTTTTCATATCTTTTTCATACCTTTTTTTAAATGGCAGACAGAAGTGTTTCCTAAGGCTATCCAGATGTAACAAAGCATCTTTATCATCTTCAGCAATTCCTCTTACTAAATGCTAAACCAATGTCAAATTAATATTTATGAAAGAATTGGATTTCCATGTATTTCACAGCCAACACTATAAATGTCATTCCCACTCCATATTTCTAACTTTCCAGTTTCAACTACTTTGTGAATGATAACCAGTTCACTACTGTTACTGCTCAATGACTACTGTGCTGTGTGCACTACAACCAAGGAAATGCAGTGAGGATGAAAAGGTGTTTTTTATATTATCACCAAACTTTATGCTAACAGTCAGTCTTATTTTTAATTCCTGTAACCACTGAATTAATTTATAAAATGCATAGCCCATAGAAAACACATTTGCCTATGAGACCAGACAACATTTTTTACCTTTCTTTTTAGACAATTCATTTTGTCAGGGCTGGTACTTTAACTGATTGGGTAACTGAAGCAACAGGTATATTCCAGTGAATTCTGCCCAATATCTTTGCCTGCGACATAAGAAATAATGTGTTCAAAATGTTGGGCTTATTTAGTTCAGGATCAGCAAACATTACAAAAGAAAAACCAAAACAGTTTATTCCAGCAGTTCCAGAATAAACTATACTGACATTTCCACAACATAAATGTTTCAAGCTCTTGCAGTAAACATCTGCCCACCCCCAAATTCATGTTAGATGTGCAAACCACTGTTCCCTTTTACACAGTGACCATGGCTCCTCACCAGCTGTGGAGGATCCGCTCTGTCCAGCTCACAATGTTCTCACCTCCCACATGAGGAATCTTTGAAATCCTGCTCTGAGACAGATAAGGATGGTGGCTGCTCAGTGGGCTGCATCTCAGCCCTGGGAGCTGGCTTTACAGCCCCTGCAACAGGAATGATAACGCCAAACAGTGCCCTCAATTGAAGCTAACTCAGCCCTCTTGCAAAGCAGAACGTAGCTCCTGGCCCTGTTCCAAGACCTTCACTTTCCCTTGGAAAGGGAAACCAACACATTTTTGCCCATTAACACAATTAGCTTCAGATACATCAGAATAAACTATTTTGACACATCACAAACACTGCATTTGACCTAAAATGAAAAATTTTGTTTCCCTTCATTTCAGTAAAAGACTATCTTTGAACATGAATCAGAGAAACCCAACCTCACTTTTTCCTTCTCCCAGTTTGATTGATGACTGGAAATAATCAGGCATTTGCATAAAGTAGATGCTTTCTGATCCAAAGTAAAGACAAAACCCCAACAAAAGAAAGATTAGTAGGTTAAACAACTAACAAGGAAAACAAAAAATGCAAGTGCCTTTCATGGTCAATATTCTACAATTAAAGAGGAAAAAATTGCTCTTTTTCATTTGCATAAAGATAATACTTTGATGACCAATCTAACATGAGCTTTCCATTGTGCTCAGTAAAAGATATCATCCCAACTAAACAAACAAGAGCAAAGAGCAGAAGAAACAAAAGCATGAAGATACTAAACAACTTATCCAAGGTTACCTGAACTTACTGAAAGAGCCCAAGACAAAGACTATGCATTGTGCTTCCCATGCACTACCCCGTGCTGAGCCTAAAAGCCTTCCCTGGGAAGCTGTTCCTGAAGAAATATGCCAGATGCTAAAGCTATATCCAATAAATTTAGAGAAAAAACAGCTGGCCCCTTCCACTGGCACTGCTGAAATGCAATATCCAGTTGTCAACAAGGGGGAGTGATGTAGAGAAGAGCTGCTCTTACACAGCTCAGAATAATTACAACCAAGGGCAGTCACTGTACCTACAGCAGCTTCCTATACAGGCTCAAACCCATCATAACACCCAAGTCTTACAGACTGTTGCATCTTGCTTAAAGCTAAATAACAAAAAGGTGATCTCTCCATCTAGTTTTTAGAGTGTCTGTAATACAAGCCCTGTCCTTCCAAACTAAACAAGGCAGATGTGTCTGGAGACGCTACTTTTGTCTGGGATAAGAGTGTGTATTGAAAAGCTAAACAAGTATGCAAACAGAATATTGTCTTCACCATGGGACCTTCTGCTCTTGCACAGAGTTGTGCTTCTTAGGTATTTTCATTTAAACAAAACTCAGGGTCTCTTGAGCAGCAGTCCTATTCTGATTATTGGAATGACAGCTTTGGGAAATCAGCTCAAAACATGGATGATTTCATTCATTTTGTGTTGCACAATCAAAGAATAATACTCAGGTGAATAAACTTTATCTGAATAAAAAAGAATCTGGGCTGTATATCTATGGTTTAAGTTATGTGAAAGAAACTAGCGTGCAATTGCATGGGCTGAGAAAGCACAGATCAGAGTGTCTTTCTTCACTACAGATCAGCAAAACACTTGGGAGTGTTTGACTTAAAAGCAGTTTTCCCCTCTTACTGAACTCTTTAATGCTTATTTTTATTGAGCCATGATAAGGATGAGAAAAACATCAGTACAAAACGAAGTTCACTTACAGATACCGAGAAACAATACAAAAATTTCAGGTTCTCTTTCAGCTCCATTTATCCGGCTTTAACTTTGTGAAATGTGTTTATGGCAATTTCTCAAAGTTATGTTGATCTTACAAGTAAACAATGCTGCCTACTTACAAATGCATCTCTGACTAAAGGAGCATTAACTTGGTATTTAACAGGAAGCAACCAATTTTCTCCTCAGCCAGTAAACTGTTCTACAGCCATTAACTTCTTTTATAAATAGACACTGATGTTGCTATTAATCATTAAATACAGCTTCTAACACAATCAAACATTAATCATTAATGACATTAATTGCCAGTTTGTCACATCCTTAGTAGTCTCTAAAGTGAGCAAAAGCCTCATTTAGTGTAGATTCTAGTCATTGATTCCCTGGATGATGAATACATAGTTTGCCTATTACACTAGTGAGAGCATTATCAAGGTCTTCACTGACAACCGCCTTCTCTGAAGATTACAAACCAAATGCATCTTGAATTTTTCCTTCTGAAAAGCAAACTGTTTAGAGAGGGTGATGTGCATTTATTCATGCTCTTCCTTACAAGAAGCCAATTTTCCTCTGGATTTCCTTCTTGCAAGACTTGTAGAACTTAAAGGGACATGAAGTAAAAATCTGTCAATCAGTAAATCCAACTTACTTGTTTTGTAATGCTTTCCTTCATCCCTACATACCAAATCTCCAAAAGTTAATTCCCATAGCTGTATTTCCCATGTTATTTTCATTTCTCCCAACTATCCTTGTCATATATCTTTCTGCATACCCTTTCCTTGCTACAGTCTCCTCTTTTCTTTGGACTGCAGCAGCTCAAATTAGGTTTCAGGATATTGGCCTTATTTTACCTTTGTACTCAGATCTCTCTCCAAAGCTTCTCTCTCACACTGACTCCATATTGCAAGCAGTTTTACGCTACCAGCACCCAGCTGAGCACCTCCTTATTTCAGATGACAGGACGCCTACAGTAAGACATTGAGCTCTCCACCCTCACCAAAACCTCTATGTGCCATTCTGACAGGCCTTCTTGGTATGTTAACAGAACAAATGCTTCATCAGTTTTCCCCCCTTCCCCTGCTTTTCCAACACCCTCTCACCTCTTCCTTGATTTTTCTTGCCCCTTCTTCCGAGAAACAGAATCAATGAGAATTACAAATGAAACATAAGGGTGCTTAAAATCTGCGGGGACAGTTTCCTTCTGCCCACACAGCATGCCTGAGCAGGTGACAGCAGCAGAGTAAAACACAGTCTATCCTCATTGCTCTTCCACACTTGAAACACACAACACATGGCACAGGAGTCACAGGAACTCCAGTGCATCTTTTGTGATTTGGGTATTTGAGTCTAACATAAAAGGGAAGCAGCGCAAAAACAAGGCAGCAAAATCATTCCAGCCAGATATCTACATTAATCAAAAACATCCGCAACTGCACAGCAATCGCTTACCTGTATGCAACATCTTCAAACCCTAATGGCAATGAATAGTAACAAAATGGTGTAGCAACATGCTTTTGGTTCACTTGATTGGGTGCACAAACTAATAGAACTGTCTGCAGCCCTACTGTATGATCAGTAACTTCAGAAAAGAAAAAGTACTGCAAATACTTCTATCTTTATTGCAAAAAAAACAGAGCAGGCAGAAGGACCAGAGAGTATTTGCAACAGGATCAACTGTTAACCCACTTAATTAACAGACAGTTATTTGGGAGCCAGTTGGTACAACAGAGCATCCTTCCCAGTTACCAATAGAGGACCTAGCTTAAGCTGCACTGGAAAGCAAGGGTCTCCACTTAATTCACAGAGGGCTCCTATTTAAATCAGAAAACCAGTCAGAGCAGCTAGTGACTTGAATACTAACAGGGCAGAGCAGATGTAAAGGAGGTGGGAAACATGGTGATCTTGGCCTACAGCAGCCCCCTGTCCCAAGGGGAAGGCAGCCCTGGGGAGCAAGGGGGGAGCACAGACTGGCTGGGGGTGCATGGCTGGAGTGGGGCAGCAGCTCCTGCCACCTGCCTCCCCTGTGCACCCACCCAGCCAGCCCTGCTGACTCCAACCTGTGCCCAGACCTGAGGATCAGAAGGGATTCCTTGGGAGAAGAATAAAGCATACTCATCTGTGTGAGTTGTGCTTTAGTGTTGTAACCTCCGTCTGTGCTGCAAAGATCTCTGGTACTCAAGAGATCAACATCGTGAGTAATAAAGTAGTAAAATCCAGAAATGGGGGAAATAGCCTTCTTGTTAAAGGTTACTTTTTCCCCTCTTTATACAAGAAAATGTCAGATGAGGTCTAAAGAAGTATTTTTGCCCCAGACAGTTACCCAGTCAGGCTTCAATTTAAAACTCATCCATATTCAGACTAGAAAAGGACATGCTAAAGTTCAAACAGAGGATTAAGTCCAGTTCTCATAGGGTTTAACACTAGGAAAATATTAAAAGGCTTGTCCTGAATAACAATATCCTTAAGACCAATATTTAACTGCTTTCCTGAGCTGGGGCCATGAGGGAACTTTAACCCTGAGGACTGGGCAGGTGGAGTGGGAACTTAAAAAACCAATTGTAAATTACAATTAAGATCAGCAGCCACAGGAGAGTATTCATGAATTTTGTCTCATTTTGGTACTTAGATTTGCAATTTATTTGTCTTTTGTGATCACCAAGAGGAGATGCATTTATGCAGATGAGTGATGTGATTCAGTGAAGAGCTTTAATCCTGCCTGCTAAAAGAAGATACACTGTAGTGAGTGACAGTGAGCAGCGCCATGAAGAAAGACACCAAACTGGGCCTCCCAAATGCTTCACAGCAAGGTGCCTGTGGCTGCAAAAACACTGCTCTTACCAAAGGTTCAATACCTTAAAAATTCAGTGATTCACAGAGAGGCCTCCCAGGTGTAAAGGTAGAGGAGTGCCTCAGCTCTCCAGACAGCTCCTCAGGCAGAAAAGGTGGTTTGACCTCCCACAGGCATCTTTACAAAGGCCAGGGAAATGTAACCCTTGGCGACAAAGCAGCAGCCTTCAAGCTCCCAGGTCACTGGATGCCAAAAGCAAACAGGCTCGACAAAGACACCTCAAACCCAGTGATTTTCCCATTTTCCTCACAATCCAGTCTTCCAGTCCTCTCAAGCATCCGTTTTTCAACCACTTTCAATCAATCATCTTCTTTCTTAACTCATCCATCCTATGCAAAACTTGAATATGGCTCTCTGGTGAGGTTTTATCAGTGCTACACGCAGAGCTACACCTGAATTCTACATACACAACTCCTACTAATACCCAGAAGAAAATTCCCCTTCCTTTAAGCCCCACTAACACTGCACAGCTGACTCGTTCATGATCTTTTAAATTCCCTGGATTCTGTTATTCACTCTACCTCTCAGGCCAGAGAGCCTACATTTTGCATTAACACATTTTGGTTTTCTTTCCTTGGGTTTCCTTGTCAAGGTCAGCAAAGGTTTTGCAACGCTGAATAGAAATGCCACTTACAGTGCACAAAAAGCTTTGAGGAAACACCAGACAAGGTCATACTTTAATACACCCATATCTCACCCTCCACAGCACTTGAGAAGTAATTTTTTTGTGCCAAAAAATCATGCAATTACAGGAAATACCATGTTTTGCTGATACAGAAATCTGTAGGTAGGTAGCTCATGTCTTTCCCACTTTCTGCCATGTGAAATAGTTACCGTGCGACTGTCTTCCAGTAACAGTTTTCCTCTATACACCAATTTCAGTACCCTGTATTAGAAGCTGACACTGAGATATGCATGCAGGCAGGAGCAGAATAACAGAGCAACAAGTCCAAATCTACGGTGTTAAAAGACTACCTAATAAATATAATGCTTAATTTACTATTTCTGCTGTCATAAAACCTAATCTACATCACCAGCTGGACAACTGCTTAAATCAGTTTTGGAAGAAAGCTCCCAACAGGAGACACATCTTCCAACCTTAACAATAGTGACTGCAGACAGAGCCATCAGTTTAACCAAATACCAGTGCTCACCAGTGCCCACCACTGTACATGCTTTCTATGCTGCTGTCCTAGACAGAACTAAGCACTACAGAAAGACACCCTCCACCAGGAACTGCATCTCTGCCACTGCGCACATCTGCTGCTTTTTTGTTCTGGGATCCATCGTGAAATAGCTTTGGAGTCCAAAACAGGACACTTCTTCAGATATCCATCAGGGCCAGCCTTGCTACTGACAACAAAACAAGATACATTGAGTTCACACTTGGTTTAATCTATTTCTTCTCAAACAGTGGATGGACCATAACAGAGAATAGTATACTGAAAAAAAATCACTCATCACGCCCTTTCCTCATTGCTTCCTCTTTTTTGCTTCCATTTTTACTTTAGAGCCTCTTTCCTTTGAGTTTTGTACTTTTTCTTGACATTTGTGGTCTTTTCAATTTATTTCTTAAGTATTCATCGCTTAAAAAGGAACAGAAAGAGCAAATGTCAGAGTTACAAAAACTGGCTCTGAATAAATAGATGCTAAGTACGCATCCAACACAGTTGCACAGATACAGGTGCTGTGAAAACTTGACAAGACACAAATATCAAGAATATAAGCAAGGAAAATTGATGAACAAAACAAATATACATTATTTGTTTTGCCCTGCAAGCAGCCTTCCTTACCTGCCCAATTAATATGAAAGATGAATACATTAAAACACACCAAAAAATCATTCCTTACATCGCAGCAATGCACATCTCTCAATTTACTCACAAGGACATATGCTAATACAGTCATATATCCACTGGCCTTCACAACATGGCTCACTGAGGAGGACTATGATTTATGTTTCTGCATTGGATGGGTATTGTACTGTAGTCAGAAAGCATTCACAACCAGGCGAGAGAGGTTACTTTGGCCCTGGCTCTCCTTAGACTAAAGCCTTTTACATTCTTCTGGCACCAAAGAGAAAAATTAAAGCAACTGTAAATCTAACTGGTCCCCAACTAACTGCTTTATATCCATATGTAAACATCCATTTTGACAGCATCACAGTCACCAGGCTGGACTGAGACAGCCATACACCACTGAGTCCTTACGCCCTTTAAAATAAAATAAAATAAGGAAAAAAACCCAGAGTCAAATGTAGCTATTACCATTTTACTTTAGGTCCCACGAAAACAATGCAAAACTGCTAATATTGATTGACTGAGCTGAAAAATCAGTATGAGATCTCGTGGAACAAGACAGTAATGTAATTCCTCCTGCAGTGTGGCTCAGAGGAACACCAGCTCTTGGGGCCATCCTGCATCACACTCTGGGACCCCCAGGCTGCCCAAGATGTGTCCTGGGCATCCACTCCCACACCACAGGCTGAGCCAGCCTTGCTTGGTGCCGTGCATCCAAAAAGCCCCAGGAGCTCCCACAAACTTCGGAGGAGGGAACGGTAGGATGACACTTGGACTTCATTGCTGCAGTGACTGGAATACTGGCCTGAGTTGGCATGGAGGAGGTAGCAACCATCTCCTTCCACAGCCTCAAGTGAGCACGCAGAACATGACTGGCTCAGAGCAGACAAACAGCAGAGAAAGGGCAGACATCTTCCTGATAAAACAAAGACTTAATCGCTGATGAGACGGATTACTTTTCAGGTTACTTAACACTCTCCACACTGACCTTTTTTAAATTAAATACCATCTTTCACCAGCTGAATTTCAAAACAGACAGGTCTGCAACTTACAAGAATGACTTTAGAAGGAAAAAAAAACCCTGTCCTTGTCATCATGTGACAGAAAAATGTGATGACTCTGATCCATTCCTGAAGATAAGTAACTCTAAGGACTCTGCAAAATAAAAGCCTCTTAAATTAGGCATTCCTAGTAACACTCCTAGTAACATTCCTAGTAACTATTCTATTCTATTCTAACACATTTTTCTCCATGTCTCAGTCTGTCTATAAAATTAAAGATATGCCCTCAGTTTGCAGGTGAGGAAAGCAAGGTAATTATTGCCTGAGCAATGCTAAGCTATTATACTAATGAGAACCAAGGAAAAAAAGCTCATGAGTTAGTTAATAATCCTCTCCTGAAAGCATCACTTCAACAGCATGTAGTAAATATAGCCCGGGGTACACGCACAACAACAGCACAGCGATGAGCTGATCATTAGGCAAAGAGTCCCTCCTGAATGCTGAAGAAGTAAGAGTCTCAGAGAAAACACTGCATGTGGGCAACGTGACTATAAAGGAGAACATTAAAATGTACGCACATGGTAAGCCACAGTGTGACTACCTGGGCAACCTTAAATCTACTATTTTCTCTCTTTTGAAAGCTGACTTTATCACCCTACTGATTCTCTTTTAAAATAGGGAAGGTTGCATGTTTATGACACCAAGAAAAACACATCAGTCCTCCTTTCTTTAGGAGAGTTTTAAAGAAAATAACCACACATGGCAAAATTCGCCACGTCCAAGCCTCCCTGAGGCTAACTGCCTCCCTGAGCAAACAGGAACAATGATCATGCTTGCTCTGCAGCCATAGACCAGCCCTGGAGGACCCTGCCCAGCACAGCTTCCCCCCAAGCCAGGCCAAGCAGTGGACCTGCTCATGGGGTGGAAGAAGCAGCAGCACTTGCACAAGCTTCCAGCATTGCAAGACAGAGCTCCCAGCACAGCTCTAATAGCAAAATGCCTTGATGCTATACAGTATGATGTCCATGGGGCAGAGCATCAGACAGCTCCACTACATACCTCAAATACTGCTTTTCTTTAATTAATGTAACAGGAATGACAGAATATAACCAATGACCCAAACGAGTTCTGCAAGTTTTAATGGCACACAATACAGAACAGAGTCATTTTTTCAGGGGATTAACCCTCACCTCTAAAGAGGGGTCAGACAAAGCTTAGGCAATAAATGAAATTACTTTGAGCATCTGGTAATCCTCAGCAGGCAAAAGCAAGCCCTAAGCAGCAATATTAACTTTACTTTTAGCTTTCCCAAAACATTGGTTTTAATCCCTCTTTTTAAGCGTCTTAGAAAGTTATTTTAAATATGTGTAAATGAAGAAAAAAGAAAAAAAAAGAAGAAAAAAGAACGCACTTTTACCTGGTCTTTCATGAGAATCAAAATTACTTAATTACAGATTCCCATAGCTTATATTAATTAGTGGTTAAGATACATATCTGAGTCTGATTCACCTCAGCCATGTAAAACCACTATACCAATCATGTTCATAAAACAGCCAAGCAAAAGTGATCTGCATCTTACAATAGGAATTTCAGGTAAAGTACCTTGGAAGAAGGAATTCATTCAAAATCCAGCCCAAATTAATCACAAGGAGATCATGTTGATTGACTTAAATGGCCTTTGGATTCGATATTTACTGGCTGTGCTCTTAGAAACCAGCAGTGGATATCAAACACCAAATGTATTCTGAATACTCTCATTTTCAGTGAATGTTCAGCTCCATTGCACTGGTCCCCCACGAGTACTTACAACCAATTTTACACTTGAACTCACTCAACAATCAGTGCTTTCCCATTTAGAGGATTTCAAACCAAAGTCTTTCAGCAAGTTAAATATTTTAAATCCTAGGGGGTGGGGAGGAGGAATGGGAAAGGCAGAAGTCATTAGGAAGCACTCAGTATTCAAACAGCCTCTACAATTCTGAGGAGCAAAGAAACCACAAAAGGATTCTCAGTTTCCATTCATCTTCCTCACCACCAAGAGCGGTCCAGATCAGCTCCTGCTGACTGCCTCCACCATAATTAATAAAGCAACACGGGTTTGAATCCTGTCCTTTGCACATATGGGATAAAGTCACAATGAGTGCAGAGGCGACAGTGCCATGCTGTTTCTTTTGTATTTGTAGTTTTTAATGGAACAAAAAAGAAATGTTTACAAATGGTATTTCCTTTACCCAAAATGAAAAAAAGCACCAAAGAAAACAATCACACCCCAAGCAAAAGCTTTCTTTGTCCTTCACAGTTCAAGTTAAACTGAAGAGAGAAACAGCACCTCATAAGCATACAGTGATTACTTTGCTCCTTAGGAATACACACATGACAGCTGCATTTTATCCTAAGAGCTGCTTTAAGAAATATTTTCCGTAAACAACTTAACTGACAATACAGGTTCACCCAGTGGGCACATCAGTACCACGCTGTGGATCTTCATGTGGCAGTGCTTCTGCACATCCAAATGCCATGCTGCTTCCACCATCAGCCCAACAGTCTCCACTCTAAGGTTAATCCTTGTGCTAGAGCCAATACCGTGCCTGGGGTACACAGTCAGGTAGGCAGAAGCTCAGAAGCCACACCATCTCACAGCTGCTCTGCTTCCTGAGCCCCACTGACTTCAAGGTACTTCTGCAAGTATCCACCATTTGGTCAATACATCTTCTCTGCCAAATGACCAAAAGAAGAAAATAGCAGCTCCAGGGAAGGACTGCTCATCATTCTCCTTTGTTGTGTTTGCTGCCCTCAAGAAAGGAAGCAAAACTAGAACTGAAAGGGAACAGAACTGATTTGACAAACAGAGCTGGAAATGCTTTCTATGGATCTTTGACTGGGGTTTAACCATGGTCTTACCTCAGACATCCTGAACAAAACCACAAGAAACTATTAAAGACAGTTATTGCACTCAGGTTTGGAGCCAGTCCTAAACCACCACACTTCAATATCCATGCTCCCTCTGCCAGGCTGCAAACAAACAAAATACTAATACTTCAGCCTCCACAGCTGAGAAGAATCCAAAAATCAAACCAGAGCAGGTATGTTGCTGTGTTAGGAAGCCCTCACCAGGTCCAAAAGTTGGCAGAGCTGGTGCCAGACGTATTTGCACAGAGCTCTGGTGACCTGTCCTCAACTCCACATTGCTGCAAGGATGGAGCAAAGATCACTCCCTCCTTCCAAACACCACTGAAGTGTAACTACATTACATTTTAGATCCCTAGAGTACACCCAGCCTACTAACCACTACCAAGTCCTTATGGAGATGTAGGAAGACCTGATCTCCGCTGTTCTCAGGAGAAAGCAGCAGCACTACCCCAGTAAATTCTCCCAGGCCATGCAGCATCCTACCAACTTTATAATAACCAAGGTGTAATATATAACCTGGCGGAGTAAGAAAACAGGATTCTAGCGCAGCACTGATAGGAGATAGTGCTTTACCAACTTTAAACTCCTACCTCTTTTGGGAATGCTCTCTCAGTGATTATCACATTTTCTTCCAATACTACCATCAAAGAACGATTAGGCAGTTGGAAAGCTTAAATTTGCAGTTTGTTTACATTCTACATTTGACAATAGTTAGTTCATAGCCAGAACTGTTCCCCTGAGGAGCATTAATCAATTTCCATTGCTCAGTATGGATTTTTCACACAGCTTGCAAGCAGTAAAAATATTTTCAAATGAGACAAAGTGATTGCAAGAAAAGCCACAAAAAATCAGAGGGAATAACTTAGATGCTTTACCTTTTTATTTCTTTTTGGTCATGTGTGTCCCCTGACAATACACTGCAATATGCCAATTTGTTTCTATCCCAGCACTTTTAAAGGTTAAGAAAGTAGTAAGGCAGGCCAAGAACAGTAAAAGTAAATAGGTCTCTCAAAGGCTCCTTTTCCCCTCCATCAAGGTCACTCAGAAAGGACTTGACTAAAAAGCTTTCTTGCCAGCATGCACGAGTAACTCAGCAGAATGAATATTACCAAAAGACAGGTTTATGCCATGTTAGCACTTTAGCCACTATAACAAATTCTTGTTTAAAATCTACTGTGATCATGAAGCATTGCAGAATGAACAAAAGTATCTAACAGACTATCTGCTATCTGCACAAAGCAGTTAGTTACCTCCCCCCTTACACACAAGAAAAATCAAGCTCTCTTCATTTAGATTTTTGGGATAGTTTTTCCTCATTTCACCATCCACCTCTTTCTCCTCCTTTGGCAGGTGGACTCAGGTACATGCAGGAGTCCCCTGACACTGAAAATATATTTCTTGTATGTCACAAAACAGACTATTTCTGCCACCACATGAATCTCTTAATCGTTAGCTAGTCACTACCTAAGAAACAGTCTGAAGACATAGGGCATGGAGGTAGGAGTACAACTAGGTTTTAAAAGGAAGAGCAGCAGAAGAGTGGAATTATTGTGGTTTTTTTTTTTTTCCCTCTCATCAGGAAAGAAAAGGCCAATGGAGAAAGCACATATCCAGACAAGGCAACACCCTACTACTCTGTCTTCAAGGCTTGTTGGGGTGGGCAGAACTATAGCCTGTAAAAGAGAGGCTCTCTGTGCTCCCAGCTGCATTGCAAGGTGCAGCACAGGGACAGGGTTTATGCTGAAGCACTGCTTTGACATACCCGGCTGCCCAGCCTCAGTTACAGCAAGACAGTCTGACACTGACACAACTGACCATGCAAAATCCTACTGATGTCTCGGCAGCGGAGAGGGTGGCATGCATTTCCCCAGAGCTCCTGCAGTGAAGACAGCAAACAAAACACTTCTATGTGGAAGTCTTCGTAGTCAAACTAAGCTCACACAGTTGCTCCAGTTCAGACCTTGGTGACTGCCCAGGACCCAGGGACCAATTTCCAAGCCAGGAAAGTTCAACACCTGATTATCCTTTCCCTACTAAACTTCAGCATAGAGTAAAGCTCCCAGTATTTTGGGTTTCCTGGTGGTGTTTCTTTTCAAGACACTACTACACAACAGCCATATCCTGAAAAGCACTGAAGTCCCCGAGGTATCCTTAACTTTGTATGCATGACTTGTCTCAGCCTCAAGCAGTACTGCAATCCAAGATAGTTTTGTCTATGTTAGCAGCCTAAAACCAGTCTAATTGATTGCATTAAGCCAAAGAGAGCAAGCCAATCTATTAATAAACACAATTTTAAAACAAAACTTCGCATAACTTAGGCTTCTTAAGAAAACTTCTACATAATTGAAAAAGCAATAGCTATATTACACTTAAATGACTAAGTTTGAAAAATGAGCTGTTTAGCAGCACTCTGGCAAATTACTTAGATTCTTATTACTAGTGAAAAGTGCAATTTAATTCTTTAAAATACCAGTGATTATTACAAAGCATCTATGCTGAAAAGCAAAAATAGCTTCTTGCAAATAATTATACACACAAGACCAAAACACTACCACAAGCATCATTTGAAGGCTTTCCTTTATGTATTATACACACTAGACTCTCTTAGTTCTGCCAATCTTTAAAACCCTTTAGACATGCAAACATAAGCTGTCTGTACACCAGCAAAGCAGCATGGCCCAGCTGGAATGGGTTTGAAGAGTAAAACAGTTGGTGTTGAGGACTTGACCTCCCACCCCACATACACACAGCAAGGGCTTTGCTGGGACTAGCTCTAACCTGGCCCCAGGCTGGACACTCAACTGGGAGCACAACATCCTGTGGCACCCCCAGCCTCTCCAGATAAAGAGGCACTCCCTCAAACCACTCTGCAGTGAAATCCAAGGCTCAGTAACAGGGCACAACCAATCAGAGGGCTATATTCAAGAACTCACTCACTCCTGCCTTGAGCTGAAATGCTAACATTGATGCACCCACAGGAAGCTGTTAATTGTTTCATGCAAGTACAACAAAGCACAACATTTATCTAGGTGAAGAAATATTTGGCCAAAGTTGTCAGGGTTTTTAACCAAACCATTCAGGCTTTGAGAAGGGGGAAAAAGTTAATGCCTTATTTTTTATTCCAAGATGCTTAAATTTGTGGAAAGGTGTTAATGCTAAGAAGATGCATTGTTTCCATGTTAGTTATCTCTGCTACAGGTTCTGAAAATTCTCTAAGAACTTTACCTCTGTTTCACCTGAACAATATGTACATGTGAAAATACATTACCCTTGGGGTATGCTGAGTGGGTAGGGATGAGGAACTGTATAAGTGTCTTATTTTTGCTACCAAACAAAAGAAACAACTCTGTCTTTAAAGGGAAGACCACTCCATTTACAGAGTGACAATCTCTGCTGTGAACGGAGAACTGAACTGTGCCTACGTATCATTCTGATTCTCACTGCCACCAGAGCCACTCAGCTTCTCAGTGATGCTACGTTTGCGGCCCTACATTCATTTGACCCAGTAAACCAGAGATTGTTGGTGGCAGAGCCATGGCTCCCAGAAAAGGGTTAGAAGACCAAGATGACTTTACAGCCATGATAGCATGTTTTCTTTCACACGGAGAAGTTTTCTCCAATTGGCTGCTGACAGAATAGGAATCTGTGTAGGAACAGCAAAATCACGTATGCATGCGAGCCAAATTGCTACACTGCTCACCCCTATAACTTCAGTAGAAAACAGAGTTTTTCAGAGACAACAGGACTGAATGGAGCCACAGTTACTGTCCTAATGCTGAGATGATGGAGGGGCTTTTCACAGTGGGATTTAGATGCCTTTTATTTCCTACTCTTTTCATTATGTAAGAGCTTTATGATATTAATGCAATTACATTACTCATGAAAGTGAGAATCGAAGGGTATCAGCCTGACCTACACATGCTGTGAGCAAAATGAAAGAGAAAACAAAAGGATGCTGACTTTCTTGAAACTGTCATATAGATTTTTTTAGCAGATTAGACTGCTGTTAGGTAAATGCTGCCTAAATATACAGTGGCAAGGAAATGTTTTTAGCTCTCTTTGAGCTGTATGTTCAGAAGTCATGCACATTGAAGGCCAAACTGATGAAACCATCTATTACTAATTTTACTCATCAACAAGAGCCTGACTTCTCTCAGTTGCTTGCCAGCTCTCAGCTCTCTGAGCTCAAGTTTTCCATATCAGGTGCCTGCCTTTAAAGAAGAGAAAAATTTGAAAGTATCAAAATAATAAAGCAGTTACAAGATCAAAGCTAGGAAAAAAAAATGTTGCCTTGCCAGTATTTGAGGAGAGGCCAGGAGAATCTTTGAAAGACCTAACTGCACCCAAGGATCTACACTTCGAGTGCCTGACTTTGCAACCTTACCCAAAGTACATTTCAAAGTTTCTTGCATGTAATGTACTATTAGATGAAGAGTGATGTACCAGTTTAGCTCACCTCAACTTGTAGTTTCAATGTAAAAAGTGTATGTGGCTGCTCTTGAAAGTTGTCTTTTCCCATATTAGTGGACATGGGGGCAGTCACTTATAGAAACTTTGTAAGAATCAGGCCCTGGAGCTTTTTTCTCTTTCTGGCATTTGTTTCTTTTGGCAAAAAGTTTATTAGGCATATAGACAAGAGCTAAAGAACTCCCTGGTTATTCATGTTACACAACTGATACCAACCCACAGCCAAAAAACGCAGAGGAGTCCACCTCCAACAATCACCCTTCCCTGCAGTCTTGCAAGATCATCAGCAATATTCTCTCCAAGCATGAACAGCAATGTAAGGGACAAGGAAGGGAAGAACAGCCCTCTTAATCCTTGTGCTGTAGCAAACCCAGCAGAAGCTGAGTGTGTCAAGAAACAGAGTGAGTAAGCAGTAAGTGGGTGGTTCAATATGTTCATTTTCCTCCACTATTTCCATTTCAAGTGTCAGCTTCCCAAAATGTATTGAATTTTTACTATAAATTTTGATTCCTAAACTCTTGCCATGATGTTCAACGAAACAGTCTCCACATACACATGTTAAAGGAAACATTGCACAAAAGCCTAATGACAGCAAGGGCCCTTGTATGAAATCTGTTGCAGATACATCTGCTTCCAGATCTGAAATAAAATGATAAGAGGTTTTTGGCTGAATGAATCTAATGGCAAATGAGAAGCAACTCCCCTACCATTTTTCCTTCACTATGCAGTCTGCACCAAGCTCTCATCCAGCAGCACCAGCAACTGCTGACAGTGTTATCAAAGTGGTTTCCGTGGACTCTTAATCACAGCTGTAGCTTCTATCATAATAATATCCTTCTGACTTATCATTAAAGGCTAGTATTATGTTGGAATAACCACATTCCACTACTCCTGTTACTTAATCTTTGGTATGTCCTGTAAACACAATAGAATTCATGAAAATGCTTTTCTGGAGATAGCCTTCATTGTAACATACAGTACTGCAAGAAGGGCTCCTTGTTATAAAAGCCCCATTGGCTTTTATATATATCACCTCCCATAGCCCCAAAAGGAATGAGAGCATCTATAAAAGCTCTCTTCCCTCTGTCCCCTGCCATGGCAGCATCTCACCAGCTCCACTGCTGGCTACATTAGCATTATACAGCAACAAGGTTAACCAAAGAAAACAGGGTCAAGTGTGGGAAAGCATCTGCACCTGGGTGAGCAGAAGAAAAAGAGTAGGGCAGAACATGGCATACCATACCCAGTGAAACAACACAGCACACGACTTTGCCAAATAGTGCCCAGCGTACACGGAGCCTACCTCAGCACATTTCCCACATGAAGAGGTAGCTCTGCAATCAAGGGTGCCTACTGCAATCTGGTCCTACAGCAGCAGACCATAAATATCTGCCTACAGGAACAGTTGCACACCCACTGCAGCAGGATCTCTGCAAAAGTCCAATACATTAGGCATTTTCTTCAACCAAAGCTTCTAGAGGTTCAGGCTGGCATGGCAGTCAACGAACTCTTCCTTTCATCCAAGAGAAGATAAAGATAGGGTTTCCTAATACTTGAGGATGAAGCACTGAACAGGTTGTCTGTGGCTGTGCACCACCTGTACTGACTTACCCAGAGGCAAAGCAAAGCCCTCTTCAGAGTCTGTAACTTTGAACTGGTTCATATACCTGTGATAGCAAAAAGCATCTCTAAATCAGACAAGGGAAAGAAAGCCTTTCCCAGTGGAAATTAATAACACTAAACAAAGGGACCCTGACTCCTGTAATTAATGCCATAAAAAAGCAGGTTCTCTTAAGTAAGAATTATAACTAACAGTAAAGCAACATCTACTGAAAGGTAGAAAAACTTACTGATCAAAGCTCAGAGCACACCCCTACAGTGATAGTAAAGGGGAAAAAAAAATCCCTAACGATGTATCACACACCTACCAAAACCCATTACTCACTGCTGCTGAGTGGGAGAGTGGAATTTTGCAAGCTTGTCACAGAGCAGGATTTACTGTGTCAGCTTTAATTTTAATTGTCAATTTGCTCTGGAAATGTGATAAAAGTAGCAAATAAACTTTCCATAATGGATTGCAGACTTAAAGCTGTTATAATTGCAAAAGGTGTTCAATTCTTTGTATTTATGTTGTTAAAAACAAATAGTCTGTCTCTGCACGCATCCAAATCCTGCTGCAGAAGTGAATTATTTGCAAATGTGCATGGAGCAGGCAGGCAAAGCCTGGAATTATTACTTATTATCAATACTGTGGCCACTCCATGATCAGGTTTGCACTGTGGCAGAAACTGTTCACGTAGAACACTCCTCTGCATTAGGACAGCCACAGGTCACCTCCTGAGCTGGGAGGTCCAGCAAAAAGAGGAGGGTAACACAGAAACTACGTGAGCAAAGCCAGAGAGTCTTCTCAATTTCAGACATGGCTCTTTCTGAGCAGTCTTAAGCTCCACTGACTTCTCTCTTGGAGCCTTACAGACTGAGCTGGAGGGTAACAGAAAGTCAAGCCACCATTCTTCTCACCAGGATATAGCCCAGCAAGTTCTCCTTGCCCTGTAAGAGATAAGGATGATTTGCTTCCCCACTGGTACATTTAGAGGAGAGCCTGAGGAACAGAAGTATTAGAATTAACTGGGTGTTCCGTAAATAAGAGTTTTATGGGCATCTCTCCTTAGCTTTGCAACATATGTGAAACCTTGAGCTTTCTCAAGAGCTACTGGCAGTTTCTAGCAGGTCTTCCCTGCTAGCGCTACAGTAACTTAGCTGCTGAACCACAAGCCTTGCACACAAGCCAGTTTATTTTACGGTGCCCACAAATGGAGAGAAAGCTACCAGCTTTCTGGAAGATACTGCTAAACTCTAGTCAACAATTTATTACCATAATTATTAACATTGATGAAAATCATTTTCTCCAAGTATTTTGCAATAGCCTTATCAGCAGTGCATCTGCTGTGGTGGGTTACCATTCAGGTTTTGACATCTGTGCTAGTCAGTGACCTCAGCAATGTTGAAGGTCAGGTGCTGAAGCATGCACCCAGGTACAGCTTCTGTATTGTGATGAACCCCCTGATTTGAGACTAAAGAAAAAGTCTACTTTGTGAAACCACTGACATCTGCCTAGTACTCCCATTTTCTGATGAGCTACAGAACTGCTGCTCTTGCAGTACTTCACCCTTTTTATCCTATGTGTATGAAAATTGAACAAAGACATGCAATGGCAATTGATATGGGATGAGCAAAATAGTTCAGTCCTCAAATAGATTTTGCTTTAACTCAAATTCCAACCTGCTGCTTATTGTTAAAAGCTATGCCACTTCTTCACAAAATCCAGTTATTGCCCACAAAATTACACTCCTTTACCATGAATGGCTCTGAATTTTTCAAATGCAATACTAAATCGTGAGCTTAAAAGCTGTCTGCAGGCTACAGTGTGCAGTGAAACAGATTTAGAAACTTTTTCTTTTCAACGAGCAAAGTAACTTTTCATAAGCCTAAATATCCTTACCAAGCCTATCCCACACTTCAGACCACTAACACTCAGTGGAAAACAGCTAAGACTGAAGCAATAATTCCATTTATTTGTAAAGAAAAAGTTACTTCTCTTACATCTCTTGCCTGTTGCAAAGCCTTATTAAAAGGCTAAAGATAACACAGCCTTCCACTGCCACCCAAAATTACAATGAATGTCTTCTGCTTGTCTTTTCATTCAGTGAAAGAGCAAGAGGCCCAAGTACAACCCGAAAGCTGGGCCCAAGGTACCTATGCAGTCTGTGTATCCAGAGCAGCAATAATTTCTGCAGTGCTGATCAAGTCTCTTCTCTTCACATTCATTCATTTAGTCTCATACTGAGGAGCCATTTGACTTCAGATGTGTGAAGAATCACAAACAGATGATCTGCTACACATGGGCTCACAACACAGAGGCTCCAAGCAAAGTCCTGACCCAAGTGATGTCAAAGACAATTTTAGATCATACAACATTTCACATTTCTGTTTTCTGTTATATCACTTGTTTGTGTCAATATCAGGAAAGGGCTAAACAAATGCAGCTGCTCGGGTTTACATCTAAATACACTGGGCTTTAAATGAATGTTTGTGTAGAGCAGATCAATCTCACACCCTTTCTTTACTTATTGCACATCTCAAATAATCGCCACACATACAGAACAGCTTCACTGCTGAATGTCTGCTGTATGTAGCTAAATTCACACAAAGTGTTGTGGTTTTTATTCTGAGAATAACTCATAATCTGATGGAGCATATAATGTACTTTTAACCTCAAGAAAAACAGGCTTCTTGCCAAATACATGCAAGATCAAGTCTGTAAGTCTGCAAGTCTGCATGAAAGCATCTATAGCTTTATCCTTTCCATGGCATTTTCTGTACATATTTGTCCACATACAGTGACTTTTTTGACCAATCAAGAAAATTGCCAACTCAAAAAGTTAGTTTCACAAAGATAGGTCTAAATAGAACCATAGAATCATTTGGGTTGGAAAAGACCTTTAAGATCATTGAGTCCAACTGTAACAATACTGTAATAATACATTGGAATTGCAATATAGTTTTATAAAACAAGTGCAAAGATTTTTCGTTCCCACTATGACAAATAGAAAAGAAGCTGGTCCCATCTCTGCTATTTCCCCTTTCTGAAAGGAACTGCACACAACAGGGGCAGTCCTTTCACTTCTTTTTTATAGATATAAAGGCTTTAGATCACAGGGAACACTGTAACAGGCCAGCAAAAAACAGCTTTACTGAATCCATAGTGTTTGCTACTGACTGCATACATCGAAGTTGACTTCATTAGCCTCTAGCAATAGTGACATAAGATTTTCAAAGGTGACATGTAAACACGATCTTTGCAAACGTTAACAGAGGATGCAGCACACAAGGATAAGATCTATATTCAAACACCACCGACTATGCAGTCTCTGCATCAAAGACCTTTTTTTTCCAACACTGACAGAGAGGACTCTCCTTTCAACATGAGCCATCATGACACACAGGCTTACCAACTATTCCTAATCGAACATTAGAATCAATCAGTCAAACTGCCCAAAGACACTTGAGATGTAAGCAACCTAAAGATGACATTGTGTCCATGTGGGCATGTTCCAATGCCCTGTCTCACTGTTATCTTAAAAGCTGCCTCTGTTAATATCTGTGAAGCCCCATGTTGCAGTGGATAAAGGAAGGCACTCTCTGGCTCAGTCCTCTGCCATAGCAATTTACGTCACAGATTCAGTCAGAGGTTGTCTGGTTGACACTGAGAGCAAAGAACAGACCCACATATACAAAAGTGGTGCTTTAAACGTCCATTGCCACGATTAGAATGAATAATCCAAGAGATAAGCCTCTCATTTCTCAAAGTGCTCTAGTCCTTACTGTATCACTCCATATCAGAACACACTAAGCTTCTGTTTACATGAATTGCTTAGGTAGTAATAAAAGTATTTATGAGCTTTTTTTGTATTTACAAACACCTCTGTGTCTCAATGACAATGTTTTCTTCTTCACATGCACAGCTGTGACAAATTCTACATCTATATGGGACCAACATTTTTCAGCAGAGAAGCACCATTTGGGAGAATGTATCACCTTCTTTTTATAACACAGTTGCCTCCCCAAAAAGGTTTATCTGGTCCAATTTCATCCTTCAGATTGACTTTTATAGAAACTTACGTAATAATAACACAATTTAGTAGCCCAGGCTTAGCTTTCTTTCCAAGGCTAGACATTGCTATTACAGAAGGGCCTACAGTTATCTGCAATGCAGTGAGGTCTTTGCAACCTTACATTGTTTCACACCTTTAAGCTGTTAGCTTTATCATTATTGAGAGAGTGAGAAGGAGACTAAAAGCCCATCAGAAGTATATTACAATGAGAGGTTCCAGCAGTTTCTTCCACAGCTAGTTACCTATACATCTGCTATAGGTAGCTATAGTTAGAAGTTACCCTTCACCTATGCCAGAGAAATTAATCCTTTAAACCCGATCTCTAATTTATCTTGATCAAAGCACACAAACATTTTGTTAAAGCACTCGCATAAGGTCCAACTAATTATTTAAACATCTTTCTCGGATTAAGAGTCCAAAACCAAGGTTTTGCTAAATATGAGTATTTTAATACAAACGCTACCCATGAAAAGCCTGAAGGATTTCATTTGTGACCAAGCCTGCTGTTATTTCTACTTCCTACTTCCAGAACAAAATTGCCAAAACTAAGACAGGAAAAGGAAATAATAATTCATCCATCAGCTTTAAGACTTCTCTAGACCTTGGAAGAATCACTGAGACAGTATTTAGAGGAAGGTCCCATCCAGCACAAGAAAAGCTGGCCTCTTCAATCCCTCTAAAAGCAGAGCTGAATAAAACGAAGCCCTTAGTTTCCACTGTTTTTTACAAGGTAGACAGAGAAATAAAACATTTTGTGTTTTCAGTTACTCAGATTTTTAAAATATCTTATTCTGAAATAATAAGCTAAAATACATTTTACCTAAATTGTATCTGTAGAGGGCAACTATTAGTTGCATCTAAACTTAATATGACCCAATGGTTTCTATAGGACAGGAAAGGAATTACCAATAAACTAACCCAAGGGACAATGTTTGTTCTGAACCATCCCCCTTGGTTAAATTAATGGTCACACTAGTCAGGGAAGCAGTGCATTGCTTTCTGATACTGCTTTACAGTAGGAAGTACATTTGACATCCAAAATTTTGTAGCTCCTAGGGTAAAAGGGAAAGCATGTTAGCTTCCTTTAGTTACAATTCAAAGACTGTCATAAAATGTTCTGCAGTAATATATTGCTTAACAAAGATGCAATAAAAATATTTACAGATTCAACTATTACAAGGCTTGGATCATCAGAAAATAGCTATCATAAAACAGAGCATCTGGAGGGACAGTGAGTAAAAGGCCTCTTCAGTACATAAACTGTGACGAGACCAAACGTAGCAACTCCATAGCAAGAAGAAAATGAAGGCAGTTGGGATGGTCATTATAAGGCACTGCAAAATAAATTAGTGTAAGATAAGAAGTGACACTTTTGAATAAACATCCTCCAAAAATTAGAGGTGGAAGTCACTTAAGTCATTGTGCAGAACAAAAAACTTTGAGGAATGCACACAACCGAGTGTCCTGTATGCCTTGCCTCATACCCCACATCAACATCCTCAGCCTCTGCATCCTTCTTTGCTTACAGCTGCAACTACCTTTGCCTGAGAGCCCCAACTTAGAATCATAGAATCATAGAATCGTTAGGGTTGGAAAGGACCTTAAGATCATCTAGTTCCAACCCCCTTGCCGTGGGCAGGGACACCTCACACTAAACCATATCACCCAAGGCCTCGTCCAACCTGGTCTTGAACACTGCCAGGGATGGAGCATTCACAACCTCCCTGGGCAACCCATTCCAGTGCCTCACCACCCTAACAGGAAAGAATTTCCTTCTTATATCCAACCTAAACTTCCCCTGTTTAAGTTTTAACCCGTTACCCTTTGTCCTGTCACTACAATCTGTAATGAAGAGTCCCTCCCCAGCATCCCTATAGGCCCCCTTCAGATACTGGAAGGCTGCTATGAGGTCTCCACGCAGCCTTCTCTTCTCCAGGCTCAACAGCCCCAACTTCCTCAGCCTGTCTTTATACGAGAGGTGCTCCAGTCCCCTGATCATCCTCGTGGCCCTTCTCTGGACTTGTTCCAACAGTTCCAAGTCCTTTTTATGTTGAGGACACCAGAACTGCACACAATACTCCAGGTGAGGTCTCACAAGAGCAGAGTAGAGGGGCAGGATCACCTCCTTCGACCCGCTGGTCACGCTCCTTTTGATGCAGCCCAGGATACGGTTGGCTTTCTGGGCTGAAAGCGCACACTGACAGCTCATGTTCATGAGTCATGTTGACGTTCAACTTGCTCCTCAGTTACCCTCAACTCCCTGCCACATCCCCTCCCACCCAGCAGGGCTGACTATCCCGCTGCAGGAGGGAGAGCACAGCTCCCTAGACAGCATCCCCACCCAAGTGGGGAACCACAGGGCCTCTGCCAGAAGTTACAAGCTCCACAGCATCTGCCTCTGTGCATCAGCAGCGAGTTCACAAAGACAGTCATACTGTTAGCAACTGGACTTTGGCAAGCAAGTCATGCTTAGAATGTTAGCAATACACATCCTGCACAGCTTTTTCCTTACATGGTCCAAGTACAGTAATTAGAAATGAGAAAACACAGTTCCCAAATTGAAAGCCTCCAGAAAAATTACCTGAATTGTTCTAGTGGCCATCTAAAAAAAAAAAAAAAATAATCAATTGGTAATCAGAAATTACAGGTAGGACTCGAACATTTCTTGGTCTTAAAGAATGCACTGATGGCAAAAAATAGTAATAGGAAGTTAGTTATGAATAACTCATCTTCATAAGAAGTGACAGTTATGGCTCTGTCAAATTAAACTAGCAGCTAAAACTTTTTTATATGCTCTAAACTCAAACCTACACCATTTGCATCTTCAAAGGAAAAAGGAACTGGGAGATCTACTTGTATTTTTACTAGTTACATGTCACTACTGGAATAGACTTGGGGGAGTGTTTTGGGGAGGCAGCTATTTTTGCTGTATTTCTTCACCTTTTAAAAAAAAATCAGAGCTTTTACATCCAGAAACATTCAGGAGAATGAGTGTGAGGAAGAAATTAAACCAGGCTCAACTGCAGAATTTTCAATTCTCACTACTACTCACACCAAACTATAGCCTCCAGACCTGCGGTTTGATTTATTTAGGAAAACAGAACATGTGTTGCAAATGCATGTCGGCTTAAACATCTCTGCATGCTGGTTTACTGCCTCCGTACAAAGGATGACTTGCTACTGAAGGCCATCTATAACTGAAATAAACCTGCAAAGCAAGGTGATAAATACAGATAATTAGGTTGTTAAGTAAAAATGTTTCAGTGCTTGGTTCTAGGGGCCCTGTCAACACTTCTGCTTCAAACAAGTCCAGAGATGAGAAGATAAGGTAAGCACAGTGCATTGTGTGGCACTTCATTCCCCCTTTTGTATGTTCTAGAGGCTTCAGGCAGAGCAGCCAGACTGTGTATTTCTCCCATATATGCTGTGGGAAGAAGCAATACAAGGGAAAACACTGTACTGAATCCTTCCTCTCCCCACGGGGCCCATGCACAATCTGGCTCACAGCAACGTTCAACCACTGTCCTGTAATTAATTGCATGTATGCTTCACTTGCCATTATTAAGGGTCTTGCTGGTAACATGGCAGGAAAATGGTGGGTTGACAGGATCACAGCAGTAATGGGTCTGAAGTAAACTTGCATCCATGAAATAATACAATTCATAGTTATTTCTATAGTTATTTCATCAAGCAGTTCACGCAATGGAAGTGTCACTTCAGCACTCAAACCCCACTGAAAACTAGACTACACTAACCCAGAATCCTCTCAGTGCTTTTCATACACCTGGTAATTACACCTTTTAATGAGATGATTTTTCAATGAGATCTTATTTAGATGCGACAACCCTGTAAAATAAATGTTTTTCAGTTGATCAGACCCTCTCATACAGGTTACCAATTCATAATCTGTATATTTTGGCAATATATAAATTATACCCAAAACATAATACGCAGCATCCACAATAACAGTCGACTGTTGCCCTACACCAGGCATATTTCTCTTGATGGTCTCTCTCTCTCTTATGGGAGAAGGAGGTTTCAGCATCCTGCAAGTCTCAAGAGTTTTGAGAAAGCAATCCACCTTTTCTATAGAAACACGTACCTCGAAGTATTTTGCAAAAGCATCAGGAATAGCTATTTCACAGACAGCAGATGGTTGTAAGTTTATAAAACAAGATATATATGAAAAATAGAACAACACAAACTTTGAGTAATAACTTGCTGACTTTTGGTAACAGGAGCCCCTAAGGAACACTATTTTTGCTTGGCTGCAGGAGAGATCATTCTGAAATCCCTTTCAATTTTTATCCAAAGTAAACCTCTTAGGAAAGTTTACTTCCCCTCCTAAAAACTGCAGGTTGAGATTTTTTTATCACTTGTCAAACACATTATTCAAATAACCCATTACATTGTTCAAATCACTGTAGCTCTTGCCATTGTTTTTCCTACAAAACTCATTAGCATCACACTACCTGTATCCTTCACTTGTTCTTCTCATCCATTTAAGTATGGGTAATTTAAATCTGAAAATATTTTCAACACAGTATTTTCCTTAATAGTCAGAAATTACAATTTACGGGACCCATAAAATACAATACAATTTGGAGGCTTCTTTCCAAAATAATGGAGTATTAACAGTGCTGACAAATTCCAAAGGGAATGGAGGAAGATAAATGCATCTTTGATACTACTCCACAGGGCAGAGCAGAAAAGAATGAAACTGCTGCATTTCTGATCCCCTACACTGCAGCTGGAGGTCTTCATTTAAGAAACTGCCAGTTAAGACTGCGTGTGTGAAATGTCTTTTTCCCCTCAGTTTCATCCTTTCCTTGGGTGGTTTAAAGCACATCCACAGAAGCCTTCTTCCATCACAGAAAGGGGGATTTTACACTGGCATTATAATAACTAAAAAAGTAAAGGCAAGGGAGAGGCTTCCTTTAAAAGCAACAAACTGAGCAGCTGAGACTGGAGAAATAGAATTAAAACCATAGGAGAGGAAGAGGATTGGTTCTCCATGTAAAGGAGTCCCAAAATGCCAAGAAATTAAATTTATAGCAAGGCCTCTGTCAAGAGTTACTTATGACCTGCCTGGATTGTCACCCTGCCACACTGTATCCAGCAACTCCAGAAGGAGGGAAGGAAGTCCAAAGGGAAGGTATCCAACCTGGCAAGCACATACAGATTCCAGCAGAGCTGACCAAACCCCAAGGTGAAATTTGCTTCAACCTTGCCAAAGGTATTTCCAGTAACTGACATCACAGAAACAGTGGAGAACAAAGAAGCTGAGAAAATGTCATTATTTCACTGAAAAAGGAAACTTCTGGAGCTAAAGGGATTCAGTCTGGAAAAGTAAGAAACCGAAATAGCTTCAGGGCACAGATCAGAAAAACATGAATATTGAATACTAACTAGGATCAGTATCCAAGACTCCTCAGCTTTTCATGTTAGTTCGGAGAGAGGGGGGTCTGTGTATACATATATATATATATATATATATAACCTCCATCCTTATATTCAGAAAGGAAGAATCGCTTACGGAAAGATACAAGACATTAAATACACTAAGATTTAAGACCAACTCTTGCTGCAAAAGTAACTAACAATTTATCACACAAGCAATATTTGTCATATTTATGACAAAGGTGTTAGCATCAGTTTCAGTAAAACCAGTTCTGAAGGGAGCAATGCTCTTCCCCCTCCAGTCACATGGATCACATGGATTGGACAGCCATGGCCAGCAGGGAGATTGGCCATTACAGGCTGGGGCTGCAGCCAAGCAGGACAGCACAAGAGACACTGCATCCTATTTAACCTCACCGTTGGCAAATACAAGAGAGAAAACTGTGATGCTGGATGGAGAAGAAAACAAGAATTCAATTTATCTTCTAATACAGGTGTTTAAAAGTCTTATCCTTCTGGAGAGTGATGTCCCTTCATCGCAGACACTCCTTTCTCATCCAATGAAAGAATCTCTTTGCTGTCTTTTCTGTGCCTTCTTATTTCTTTCTCCAACCTTCTTCAGCGTTGTAATCATGCTGCCTTTTGGGAAGAAGCTTATTAAAAAGACCCAAAACAAAACACTTTCTTTGTGCTGCTTCTTGTCCTTGTAAATGTTAAAATTAGAGTGTCTGCCTGTATTTCTTTTACCATCAATCTTAAATGCACACAAAGCATCTTATTTTCTTTGTCCAACACCTGGTATTCCTTCCCAAAAAGGCAAGGCAAGGGGTTTACATCTCTCAAATTATTGTTACACACTTGAACCAAAGACTCAACGCTACATTATCATGGCAAGAAAAATAATATAGGTTTAAACAGTACTATGGGGGTAAAAGGAATTGACAGAGTAATTCCTATATAACACAATGTTAGTTTCCATGCAGAAACTATCGTTCCATATTCTGAAATCTTGGGAACACTGGTCTGGGCGAGCCCACTACAGAAAGAGTAATAACAGTTCCCTACTTCTGTCAAATAAAACACAAATTTTAAAAAGCATGATTAAAAAAAAACAAACCAAACGAGACCAATACTGCAACAAGTCTGTTGACATCCTAATATTGCTGCTCTCACTAGCACCACAGTGAATCACTCCCATGAGTTTTGTCAAACCCTGATATTGTAACTGTGGGGTAAGGTGGTCTCAGGCAGAACCCCAAAAGCACTGGAAGAACTTAGAAGTTCAATACTTCGGAAGAATAATACTTAGTGTTGAACTACTCAGGCACACCACAGAAATAAGACCTACCAACTGAATGCATGAAGTCAAAACATACATTACTGAGAATTGAACCTGCACTAGCAGAGAATTGCAATAACGGTAAACTAAAAGCACTGTTTTTTCTGAGTCATCAAACGGAATTTAATCTGGACTTTTATGTGTTGTTTTTACACCTTTAGCCAATTTGTGTTCCATTTCCCAAGTATTTAGTGTAGGCAAGGCTGTGGATCAAAATTAAGGTGCAGAGCTCGCAGTAACTAGGTTATAGTGGATAGTGAATGAAAAAAGAAATAAAATCAAGAATCCGAGTCAAAATTCACAGGTTGATCAGCGCTGCTGTGGCTTCATCAGCTATTTGGAAGACAGCCAGCACATTCCCAATAGTTTCAAAGTGGCACTGATTTAATTCCAACATATAGGGAAAAAAAAAAACCAAACAAAAAAACCACAAAACTATGTTGGCAAAAAGTTGCAGATGTCTGTTTTTTAACTTGACAATGCAATTAATGATCTTCACCATTAACTGATGACTATTTGCTTTGCAATAAAATAAAATGTTCTATTTTTAAGTGGTAAGATAAGATTGAAAAAATAGGAAAGAGCAGAAGTATCTGGCCACAAAATGAGGTGAAGCACATATTTTTAAATGGCTGGCAACCTCTGGCAAAGGTTAGAAATACTTAGTGTCAAGGCCCCACTAAGTCACACTGCAAGTTTCTCCACTGCTTCTCTGCTCTACACATCCATCCTGTTCCCCTGGGCTGGCAGACACATTCAATGACCTATTCCTGACTTTGAACGCCAGACACTGGCTTCACACAATGGACAAAGTATGGCTAAACAGGCTGAAGCTTTCACACACAGATTATCGCTGCTCACAATAAAAAACAAAATACAGAAGAAATGTTATTCAAAAATTTGAACTGGATCCATGACACGTTTCCCCCCTTCCTGTGCTCCAGTCCAACAGAAAGACTTTGCATGTCCATCACAACCTCTGTAGTCTACATTAATAGACACTCTAATAGCATCCTGTATCTCCCTGTGTTTTGGCTCCAAGCACACACTACAGTAATTATACAGGCAGCATCTTTTCCAGCAGAATGTTTATATAGGATTACAAGGGAAAGGTCCCTGCAGTTAACTCTCAGCAAGCCCTGCTTTCTTCCCTGGCCAAACAGCCCTTCCACAGAAAGCACACTATGGCACAACGTGCAGGAGAAGGGAGTTATTTTCTATGCTGTTCTCCTCCAACACTTTGCTTCTAGGCGTAGTTATTAGTCAGTTCAACTTTTCTTCTTGCTTTTCACACCTCTCAGAACAAAACACAGTAGAGTCCTCAGGGAAGAAAGCACTCACATTTGTAAAACCAAATACAAATCCATCATCATAATGAGTCACTTAATTAAGCAGCTGAGCATGGCTGGAAAAGGCAGTGGCAAACTTCTGATGTAGTATAGGAACTAGGAAGAAAAAAACCCTAGTGCAGTCAACAGCAAAGGAATCATTAATCATGACTATCAGTAGAAACACCACTAAGCTTATCTTAAAAGTTAAACAACCACTTGAGAAGAACAGCAATTCTCCCGAGAGCATTGCCTGGATTATTTTACTGCTATTGATCATTAAATCATCACAGAAAAAGAGAAAAGCTTGTCATTCTTTGGTTGTTAGTGGCTCATATAACATCATTAGAAGCTCACTTAAGAGCTCTATAATATGTCCAGCCATCTCATGTCCTTCCAGAAGGATGCTTAACCCCTTCCCTGATGTCTGGAGTCTTAAATGCTCATAAAGCTAGCTTTTCTAGAAGGGGTTTAAAAATCATAATTGCAGTTGAACTGCCAGTACCAATACTGCTGAGTGTCCCAAATACTTTCCTGATGTGGTAAAACTTTTCATACAGCAACAAAAACACACATTATATATTCAATGGCAAAACACTAACAAAAAACAGCCAACCAACAAAACCAACCACACAAACTCAAAACAAAGCCCACAGTATTTTCAAGAACATGGAAGAGGGAGAAAACTTTCAAGTTTTATAACAGAGCTAAATCTGGTGTACAGATAAGTGAGTAGCCAAGACCCCTAACTGAGATGTAACTGGTGATACAAAGTTATACAAACACACAGCATGTTTACATCTTTTCTACAATATTATTCTTAGGCACCACTTACCTCCATATTTGCATTCATCCATTAATTACTTTATTGGAGTAAACCCAAAGAGGTAAAGCAATGTTATACCCAAACACTGCCCATGGATTCAGGTATCAACTCGTAACTAGAAAGGTATAAAGTTCTTGAAGAGAAAAGGCACTTTGAACAGCCATTAAAATTCAGACAGGCATGACTAGCAACCACTAAAACCAAACAAAACTCACACACACACCCCCCAAGAGTCATGCACTGCTTTACTAATTCAGCAGTATAGTTGACATTGTATATGCACAGCCAAGAAGTTTAAAGAACAATTTCCACTGTCCAAACTGCAAGGAACAGGCATTTTTCCACAGGGCCATTCACTGGTCCTATCCTGACACATGCCATCCATCTACAACTGCCAGCGTTCAGCATTCATGAAGATAACATTCACTTCTGATACCAAGAGTTTTGCCAAAGGCTCATGAATATTCTTCTCTACCTAACTACAGTATGAATCAAATCCAACTTTGATGCAACAGGCCTAAATAAGAACAAACGAAAACTCCAGCTTACAACACCTCTGTGCAAGCAATTCTGTTGGCACAAGGCAGTGCTCTGTAATGCAGTTTGCCACAGCAGCACAAGACCATCCGCATCTCTCTCCTTAGAAACGCAAACAGCAGATTTTTGCTGACACCCTCAGCTCAGGCCTAGGGTAAGCAAACCAGTTTTCCAACAAACCCACTACCCCCTGGATGCAGTGTTGGCTCTTTTGCATTCTCTGATCATTCTGACACTTGTTTTCATCCGTCTTGATGGTCTTTGTTCACACAGAAACTTATTTTAAGAACTAATGCAAATTGCTATAGACAACCCAGTCCCAGCTTGAATTTCATTTAACTCCTCATGACTGTCAGTTTAAAAAGATCAAGACTTGCCTAAACACAATTTATTTTAAAAACCCTTCTGGATAAACCATTGCAACTTGTATTTACAAAAGGCCAAAAAGAGTAGGAGATAACAAAAAGTACTTGCAATATAGGCAAGTTATATGGCAGTATAAAGCGCACTTTCCCTTCTAATACATACATCTCTACTGTAATGCTGAATTAAAATAGTATTTTTTTCCTTTTGCAAAGAAGTTGTATTTTGCAATAATTACAAGTTTAGCTCTCAGGTTTACTAAAGAAAACAACATTACCATTTGCCACTGCTAAAATTGTGTAATAATACAAGATTTAGTCTAAAAAGTTAATTTAACATGTTCTTTAAATTTCTATTGGCATGCAAAGTATATGTGATACATACATGAGTATATGGATAGGAGGATAATAAACTGAGCAAGCAGCACTATGTTCTTTAGAACATACAGATATCCAGACATGCAAACACCTTGGTGTTTTCCTTGAGTGATATTTGGAGGACTGTGCAATATGGGTTCCTGGCTCCAATATGCCACAACACAAGTCAGAGACATTCTGCAGTCCCTGAGTAGGTGTACAGATAGGTAAACAAAGTAAATGGCATTTCAAAGGAAGTTCTGGATCATACCACATCTACACCACTTAAATGGTACATTTCAGCAGGGTCATGTCTTTTGCCTCATGACTCTTCAAATAAGACAGAAAATGCTGCAACCTTTTGATGTTAGAAAGTGGATCTTTCCTCACATAGTGAATGGAACACTTTGCCCACACTGTTCCTTTCAAGCCCTCAAATTTCTAAAAACGATGCCAAATGCACTTGCAGGAGGATACAGCACAGCTTATTCAAGCTGGGAGCTGGGTATCTTTGGAGAAGTTAGAAGCTGGTTTGAAGGAAATAAGCAATTCCTTCTTTGCAGAGAAGTGATATATGGAAGCCAGGCACCAACTATATGCCAATTTTCTTAAGAAAGTGAAGAAAAACATGTGATCCTCTCCTATTTGGAAGGCAAGGCACTGCTATAGGATATGAGTGTACTTTTAAGCTGCAGGGTTTTTACTTTATACAAAATAAGTCCTGATTCTTTGAAAAGCAACAAAATTGCCCTCTTCTCAAGACATCATAGGCATTGCCACAAGTATGCACCAAAATGGTGTAGCTTCCCAGCACCTGTTTAACACTGCTGCTCTGCTTAACACACTTTCAGTCCCACCTCTTCTTGCTAAATGGGATCATCCATCCAGCATCAGGACATATCCAAACATGAGCCTGGGCATTAGCCCTCAAGAAGGCGAGTTCTTCAGGCAAAGGGGAAATCCCCCTGATGATTCTCCAACAGCCACAGGATTTCACCACTAATGCTTGTATGTCAGCATCTCACAGCACATGGGACATTGTTACAGTGAAAGATACTTACAAACCTTACATTGACCAAATGAGGGTATTAACCCCATTTTATAGAATCACAGAATGGCTTGGGTTGGAAAGGACCTTAAGATAACCTAGTTCTAATCTCCCTGCCATGGGCAGGAACGTCTCACACTAGACCATGTCTCCCAAGGCTCTGTCCACCCTGGCCTTGAACACAGCCAGGGATGGAGCATTTACCACTTCTTTGGGCAACCAGTTCCAGTGCCTCACCATTCTCACAGTAAAGAACTTTTTCCTTATATCTAACCTGAGTTTCCCGTTTCAGTTTTAACCCATTACCCCTCGTCCTGTTGCTACAGTCCCTGATGAAGAGCCCCTCTCTGGTATCCTTGTAGACCCCTTCAGATACTGGAAGGCTGCTCTGAGCTCTCCAAGCAGCCTTCCCTTCTCCAAGCTGAAGAGCCCCAGCTTTCATAGGATCATAGAATGGTTTAGATTGGAAAGGACCTTAAGATCACCTAGTTCCAACCCCTTGCCATGGGCAGGGACACCTCGCACTAAACCATGTCACCTAAGGCTCTGTCTAACCTGGACTTGAATAATTTTCATTAAATTAAGTGGGGGTTTTTCCCCTGTCACTTAAACTTTACCTGCTCCCCATGCCCTCCCAGCACAGCTACTGAGCCTAGGCAAAGCACAGTCACATTTCAGTCTCTCAGGCAAAAAAACTTACTTGCCCTCCCCCGTACTACTGCAGCCTATCTGCTCTTCAGAAAGACTCCTCAGTCCTTGGGCTGCTCTGTGTAATTATGCTCAGGACAAGAATATAACATAAAGTAAGCAATTATAATGGTTAAAAAAAAAAAGGCAAGACTTCAAAGTCAGGAGGTGCTGCTGCAGGGAACACCCCTCCATGGTGACCAAGGATACTGGGAGAATGTTCTCAAGTCTATGAACAGGCTCTGATCTCAATGAGATTTGGATCACTCCATTGAAATGAACTACTTCAAAGCACTATTCCTGTCCATCAGATTTGTTTATCTTGCCACTGTGCATCAAGGTGCTTCCCTCTCATCTGTAAAGATGTAGCAAAAAATAAAACCTGTTGAATCTGAACAGAATAGTTAATAGATATTCAGCACACAGACTCTACGGCAGCACTGCCAAGCAAATAACTCACAGAAAGTGCATTCGTTTATTAAGTTGTCTCTATCTTTTATTTTCCCCCTCAGGTCTGATAGCAACTTACTCTTTTTGTGTTTTTAATGAAAGCAACTGTTATCTGAAAACAATCCTCTAAAATTCATTCTTCATCACTACTGTTCAGGTTTAAAGCAATACATTTTTGCCAAACAAACCTCACCTAGCTCAAAGTAGGATCAGCGTAACAGAATTAACAACATTTTAAGTCTTCAGCAGCCTGGAAAAGAAAATCTTGAAGGAAAATAACAGGGTTCAATGACTGGCTATTTGTGTTCAACCCAACCTTTCCTCCACTGATGGCAATGGGAGAAATGCCACTGATTTCAGAGGCTGCAGATACTATGTTTACACTCAAAATCTGCGTAGCTTTAGGGAGCAACTGCCACTGTGAATTATAACACTCTGAGAAGGAAATTCACAAGCTATGGGAATACTATGACTTGCATTTCCAAATCATAGGCAAGTACAACGAATTTTACATAACACTGGAAGACAAGACTTCCTTCAGGATATATCCATAGATTATTTCCTAGAACAAATCTGTCTTTAGCCCAGTGTCAAGGCTTGGGTGTGAGGACAGACCTCAGATCTCATGCACAGCATTCCCGCTGAAGGCAGTCTCCTGACTGGGCTCCATCTACTGCAGAACCCAAAGCATTTCCACAAAGTCTTTTTTCCATATCTTGGATGAATTCCACTGCCTATTTTTTAGCCAGTGCTCATAGAATTTTTTATTACAGTATTTATATGAGGCAGACTGGAGATGTGTCATATTCCAATGGAATATCATTCTTTTATTAAACTATTACATTTGTTAATTTAATAAGCTCCTACGTAATCTCATTTGGAAAAATGGATCTTACAGTAAATCATTGATAGTGCTCTCTTCTGATAGCCCTGGCCTTGAAGAGATCAGCAGTCACTTGAGCTGAGCAAAAGGCAACTTCTAACCAGGTACTTATGAAAACTGTTATAAAATTAAAAGAACAGAAAAATGAAATCACATGGCTTTTCCAAAACAAAGTACAGCTCATAAAGCAATTTAATGCAAGAAACCAGAACTCATCTACATTTACAGTGAGTGGCCTATACCGTATTTTGAAAATGTCTTGAGAGAAAACCTCACGTAAAGTAAAATGGAATGCTTTTTATTCTGTTATGCAAATAGCAATAGCAGGCTAAAACTGACAGAATACACCACAAATACCTATTCTCTCAAAAAAACTGTCCTCACAACAAAAATGCAATTAGAACAGTTTGACATTAACTTACAATGGTAAAATTTGTCTAAACACTATGGGGATGGGGAAAGCTTAGTAGGAGATGCACAAATGGCTTTGGAGTTGCCCCAGAACGGGTGACAGGCTTCACTCAGGAAGAGAGGGATGCAAGGAATAAGACTCAATCACCGAGCTGGCAAGAGCAGGACCAAGGCATCCCTCATTCATCTTCCTCTTGATCCTTCCATCAGAGCTGCCATAAGCGCTTGTGGCAAAAAAAAACAACCCTTTGGTCTCCTAGCAGCTACCCTGCACCCTCCTGCAGGCACCTTCCCTCTCCCCAGAATGTTTTATCATTCAGCCTCCTCACCCCTTAAAAGCCCAACCACCTCTGTCTGTACATGCCCAAAAGGCTACTTTACCACAGCAGTTCAGCTCCCACAACAAACTGTTGTTTTTCTGCCTTGAATGACTTTCCCCACCAGGGAGCTCAGTGCTGGGTTTGCAAATAGACCCCCATGGCTGTGTTCCATGCTCTTAATGAGCCCTGGTCACTGACCTTCACCATGTTCCCACCCTGCTTGTGCACTCTCAGCTGACTCCTGATTCCGCTGCTCCCAGCCAGGCTCCCCAGTTTTATTCAGCTTCACCTTCTCCCCATGACAGCCTCTCCTCACAGCAGTGTTTGGGTTATGGATAATCCAATTTTCTGAATTTCACTTGGGTTTCTAGACATGCTCTCACTCTGCTCTACCCCGTGGCTTTCCCAATTACTTGAGCTGCAGCATCTGATTCCTAATCAAGGAGTTTTACTTCTCACTGCTATTTATTTCCTATCTTTTTCTCACAAGTACAGTGTACCTAACATTCTTGTGGAGTCACTACAGCACACAAACTCCTTCAAATGTAATGACTGCAGTAGTATCCACTGTTAAAGCATTTCTTAAATTCATGGGGTCTCTCTCATCAATACTTCTGGCAGAAGTTTTTCTTTTGTTGGTTTCTCTTTTGGTTTTGGCTGGTTTGGGTTTTTTTAAGCAGATATGCTTTCTAGGACAACACCACAAAACACAGAGTGTTTTGTGCAGCAGTGTGCACAGAAACAAGATGGATATGGCCATGTTTGCATAAGCAGGAGGCTTCTCTTAAACCACAAATGCACCCTGCATTTTATTTAAGCAACTCCTTTTTTTTTTTTTTTTTTGCTGTTTTCCCACCAAACTATCTGAAAAGCTAAGTAAGATAAAAGCTTTTTGTAGCTTACAACCAAAACAGATCAGCAATCCATCAAAACTGTTTAATGCATTAAAAACATACTAAGCTTACCAGTACTACAATACAGGAAATTTGATCCAAGTTGTGCTGCAAGATCACTGCTCAACACAACCCAAAAGACTTTGGGTCCATAAAATAAATCATAATCATTACCGTTCGTCCAGTTCTAGACTTATTTGAAACATATGTAATTAATTAGCCTGCTTCATACTGAATAGACATCAGAGGTTCTTATTGTCCATTCACAAGCTGTATCTAAGTTACCAAAACAAACTTCCAGTAAAGAATGACGATTTTGGAGTCCTAATGATCCACCACCCTGCTGCTTCCGTAGTCATTTACACCTGTGCAAATCAATACATAACAACTTTGCAGTAGTCAAACTCATTTTCACTTTGTATGAACCTCTGAACGAAGTACTGGGCAGCAAAGACACACTCCTTTTGCTTGAAAAAGTATCAGAGCAGCATGACATAGGTCAACCAGGAGGGATGAGGTCCAGCAGGATGGAGAACCTCTGGGGGTAATAAAGTATTAATATACTTAACATTTTCTGTAGCTGGTTTTGCTAGGATTATCCAAGACATGGTGTGAGCATTAGTAACCCCTGTCCTGGGTTCAGCAGTAGCAGTCATTTTTCTCCTTCGTGGTAGCTGGTGCAGCGCTGTGTTTTGACTTCCAGCCTGGAAACAGTGCTGGTGATACCAATGTTTTCGGTTGTTGCTAAGTGATGTTTACCCTGACCAAGGACTTTGTGAGGCTCATGCTCTGCCAGGGAGGAGGGGAAGCCGGGAGGAAGCAGAGACAGGACATCTGACCCAGGCTAGCCAAAGAGGTATTCCATACCACAGCACATCATGCCCGGGGTGGGGGGGTAACTGGGAGCTACCGGGAAGGACACGGGCTTCTGGGTCGGACTCGTTTCTTGGCCAGTGGTATTGTATTCTCTTCCCTTGTTATTTTCTCTTATCATTGTTGTTGTTGGTAGCAGCGGTGGTGATTTGCGTTGTACATTGGTTGCTGGACTGTTCTTGTCTCAACCCGTAGGAGTTGCACTCTTTCTATCCTCCTCCCCATTCCTCTGGGAGCAGGGAAGGGGAGAGCTCCGGGGGGATTGCTCTCAGCCTGGCACCACTCACTGGGAGTGAGTGAACAAGCTGTCTGGCTAGGGTTTAAACCACAACAGTTCTTTTTGGTGCCCAATGTGGGGCCCGAGGGGTTGAGATAATGACAGATCTGTCTGGATTAATAGTCACTCGTCACAATGCTGATTTATTGGCTCTCGAGTTTGTTCCTCTTGATCTCACAGTTTCAGTATATCGTATCTTACGTCCATCCGGTATTTGCTGTATTAGTGTTTTTCAAGTGTGGGGCTTGGGCTAAGGTTTTTGTCTCATTGTACTTTATGATAATGACTTGTAATACAATAGAATCATTGATCATGAAACTGATCTGGCTTATGTTCCCTGTGTGGTCACCACCTTTATACTTTGGGAGGTATATAATAGAAGTGCTTAGCAATTACACATCTTTTTTCTCCTTCTCAGGTGCTCAACCTGTGAAGGAGACATCCTTTTACCCTCCCAGTCGTCCCCCCAGACCATTTACATTTAAGAGTTTTGAAGTTTTTGAATGGCCTTTTAATGCTGTTGAGACTTGTTTGCTGATGGTGATGGGAATCACCATGCTAGCACGCATACAGAGTGTGTTTTGCCCACTACTGATTTCAAGAGTTTTAAGCAGAGTCAGGTTTGGGTCTTGTCTGGGGTCAAACGACGATGTAGGAGGACCAAGAGATTTTCCCTGAGGCTGGACAGTCATGAGTGGCAGAATGTGTGGGATAGTATGGGCAAGTATCTAGGTCAGTGGGCCCCTCCAGTACTTTGGAATTTCACTACCGAACAACTGCAAAATCCAGACGAATTAGTAAAACACTTAAATGAGGTGTGTGGTCATTCTGGCCATACCAGAGATGGACAAATCATGGCAACGTGCTGGGGCTTGGCCTATGCTTACAGGGCCTTGTTCGACACTATCCAGCACCTTCAAAAGGAAAAGAATGTCAGTGGATCTGAGGGCAAAGCAACAGTCAGCGCAGCTACTCCAGCTCCAAGCACAGCAGCTTCACCACCTCCAGCGACAAGTACAGTCGCTACTCAAACTTTGGCTGCAATGAACAGCGCAGCTACCCCAGTGGCAAGTACAGCAGCTGCTCAAACTTCGACTGCAACAGACAGCGCAGTTACCCCAGCTCCAAGCACAGCAGCTGCACCACCCCCAGCAACAAGTACAGTTGCTACTCAAACCACAGTGATAATCACTGCAGCCAAACCAGAGGACCAATTCGTACCAATATTGGTTGCCCCTGTACGCAAGAGAAAAAGCAAAAAAGAGGCAAGAAGGGTGAAGCGAGATGAAGAAACAATGAATTCACCACCCGGTCTAGCATCTGATCAGGAGTCATCATCACATGACGAAGAAGAAGAAGAAGAGGTAACTTCTCGACCTCGGACCTCAACCAAGCTACGGAATATGCGAAAAGGTTTTACCCGTCAACCAGGGGAGCACATCATCACCTGGTTAATTCGATGCTGGGACAATGGGGCTGATGGTCACGAACTAGAAGGTACAGAAGCCAAGCAGCTGGGATCACTTGCTAGAGAAGGGGGAATTGACAAAGCAATTGCAAGAGAGAAAAAGTCCCTCAGTCTTTTGAGGTGGCTCTTGGCAGCTGTGAAAGAAAGGTTTCCATACAAGGACAATGTTACGAGTCGTTCCACCAAGTGGACTACTATAGACAAAGGCATCCAGTCTCTGAGGGAATCAGCCATCGTAGAGATGATCTATCACATCAAGCTGAATAATGGGGATACACCCATAGATCCAGATGAAGTTGAATGTACACGACCCATGTGGCGAAAACTTACACGGAATGCACCGTCATCATATGCCCATTCATTGGCAACAGTGACCTGGAATGACATAGTACCACTAACAGTGGATGAAATGGTTCATAAACTCCGAGAGTTCAAAGACAATCTCACCCCTTCCATCATCTCAGCTGTGGAAAAACTGTCCCAGGACCTCAAACAATTGAGGGACGATCGATCTGATTTATCCAGCTCCTCACATGTACCAACACACGTCTCAGCTATTAACAAAAGGCGTCCTATTGTTCGAGAGAGGAGATACAGGAGGTATACGCCAGGGGCTACCCTGTGGTTTTACCTGTGGGATCACGGAGAAGACATGACAAAGTGGGATGGAAAACCTACTTCAGCTTTGGAGGAACGGGTGAGTGAACTGAAGAGGGGAGCAAGGGCCAAGACTGATCGTCCCATGAGAGCTACGGCTTCAGTCTCTGGTGAGCAGTTTCCCAGATGGAGTGGAAGAGCTGATTTTACTCCAGCTCCTGTGATAACGAAGAATAACCCCTTTTACCACGACTTAAGTGTCCAACGCTGTGATGAACATTAGAGGGGCCCTGCCTCCAGCCAGGTGGAGGTAGGGGACAATCAGATTTACTGGACTGTGTGGATCAGATGGCCTGGCACATCAGTCCCACAGAAGTATAAGGCTCTAGTAGATACCGGTGCACAGTGTACCCTGATGCCATCAAGGTGTCAAGGGGTGGAACTCATCTATATTTCTGGAGTGACAGGAGGATCCCAAGAGTTGACTGTGCTGGAGGCTGAAATCAGCCTGACTGGGAGGGAATGGCAAAAGCACCCTATTGAGACTGGTCCAGAGGCTCCATGCATCTTCGGCATAGACTACCTCAAGAGAGGGTACTTCAAAGACCCAAAAGGGTACCGGTGGGCTTTTGGTATTGCTGCTTTGAAGACTGAGGAAATTGAGCAGCTGTCCACCTTGCCTGGTCTCTCAGAGGATCCTTCTGTTGTGGGGTTGCTGAAAGTCGAAGAACAACAAGTGCCAATTGCGACCACAACAGTGCACCGGCGGCAATATCACACCAACCGAGACTCCCCGATTCCCATCCATCAGCTGATCCGTAGACCGGAGAGTCAGGGAGTGATCAGCAGGACCCACTCGCCCTTTAATAGCCCCATATGGCCAGTGCGAAAGTCTAATGTAGAATGGAGACTAACAGTAGACTATCGTGGCCTGAATGAAGTCACACCACCATCGAGTGCTGCCGTACCAGGCATGCTAGAACTTCAGTATGAACTAGAGTCAAAGGCAGCCAAGTGGTATGCCACGATTGATATTGCCAATGCATTTTTCTCAATTCTTTTGGCAGCAGAGTGCAGGCCACAGGTTGCTTTTACTTGGAGGGGTGCCCAGTTCACTTGGAACCGACTGCCCCAGGGGTGGAAACACAGCCCTACCATTTGCCATGGACTGATCCAGACTGCACTGGAACAGGGGCAAGCTCCAGAACACCTGCAATACATTGATGACATTATTGTGTGGGGCGATACAGCGGAAGAAGTCTTTGAGAAAGGGAGGAAAATCATCCAAATCCTGCTGAAAGCCGGTTTTGCCATAAAACGGAGTAAGGTCAAGGGACCTGCACAGGAGATT
Organism: Pezoporus flaviventris; assembly: GCF_033815535.1. Classification (NCBI taxonomy): domain Eukaryota; kingdom Metazoa; phylum Chordata; class Aves; order Psittaciformes; family Psittacidae; genus Pezoporus; species Pezoporus flaviventris. The sequence goes on from NW_026892549.1 coordinate 48,178,487, forward strand.
CAATTCTTGGGAATAAAATGGCAAGATGGACGTAGACAGATCCCCACAGATGTGATCAACAAGATAATAGCAATGTCTCCACCAACTAATAAGAAAGAAACGCAAGCTTTCTTGGGTGCTGTGGGGTTCTGGAGAATGCCCATCCCAAATTACAGTTCGATTGTAAGCCCTCTCTATCATGTGACCCGGAAGAAGAATGATTTTAAATGGGGCCCTGAGCAACAGCAAGCCTTTGAGCAAATTAAACATGAGATAGTTCATGCAGTAGCCCTTGGACCTGTCCAGACCGGGCCAGACGTAAAAAATGTGCTGTACACTGCAGCTGGGGAGAACGGTCCTACCTGGAGCCTCTGGCAGAAAGCTCCAGGGGAGACTCGAGGTCGACCCCTCGGCTTTTGGCGTCAGGGATACAAAGGATCTGAGGCCAGCTATACCCCAACTGAGAAAGAGATACTGGCAGCCTATGAAGGGGTTCGAGCTGCTTCGGAAGTGATTGGCACTGAAGCACAGCTCCTCCTGGCACCCCGGTTGCCCGTGCTGGGCTGGATGTTCAAAGGCAGGGTCTCCTCTACACATCATGCAACTGATGCTACATGGAGTAAATGGGCTGCACTAATTACACAGCAAACTCAAATAGGAAATCTCAGTCATCCAGGCATTCTAGAAGTCATCATGGACTGGCCAGAGGGCAAAGATTTCAGAATGTCACCAGAGGAGGAGGTGGTGCATGCTGAAGAGGCCCTACCATATAATAAACTGTCAGAAAGTGAAAAGCAGTATGCCTTGTTTACTGATGGCTCTTGCCGTATTGTGGGAAAGCATCGGAGATGGAAGGCAGCTGTATGGAGTCCTGGATGACAAGTTGCAGAAACTGCTGAAGGAGAGGATAAATCGAGTCAGTTTGGTGAGGTGAAAGCCCTCCAGCGGGCCCTGAACATTACTGAACGAGAAAAGTGGCCAGTACTTTACCTCTATACTGACTCATGGATGGTGGCAAATGCCCTGTGGGGGGTGGTTGCAGCAATGGAAGCAGAGCAACTGGCAACGCAGAGGTAAACCCATCTGGGCTGCTGCACTGTGGAAAGATATTGCTGCCAGGGTGCAGAACCTGGTGGTGAAGGTACGTCATGTAGATGCCCATGTACCCAAGAGTCAGGCCACTGAGGAACACCAGAACAACCAGCAAGTGGATAAAGCGGCTAAGATTGAAGAGACTCAGATGGACTTAGATTGGCAACATAAAGGTAAATTATTTTTGGCCCGGTGGGCCCATGACACTTCAGGCCATCAGGGCAGAGATGCAACATATAGATGGGCCCGTGATCAAGGGGTGGACTTAACAATGGACACTATTGCCCAGGTTATTCATGAGTGTGAAACATGTGCTGCAATTAAACAAGCCAAGCGGTTAAATCCTCTTTGGTATGGAGGACCATGGTTGAAGTATAAATATGGGGAGGCCTGGCAGATTGACTGTATCACACTGCCGACAACCTGCCAAGGCAAGCGCCATGTGCTTACCATGGTGGAAGCAACCACCGGGTGGCTGGAAACATACGCTCTGCCCGGAACACTATCCTGGGCCTTGCGAAACAGATTTTGTGGCCACATGGCACCCCAGAGAGAACTGAGTCAGACAATGGGACTCATTTCTGGAATAAGCTTATAGACACTTGGGCCAAAGAGCATGGCATTGAGTGGGTATATCACATCCCCTACCATGCACCAGCCTCTGGGAAAATCGAACGGTACAATGGGCTGTTAAAAACTACAGAGAGCAATGGGTGGGGGAACTTTCAAGCATTGGGATATACACTTACCAAAGGCCACCTGTATGGTCAACACCAGAGGATCTGCCAACAGGGCTGGCCCAGCCCAGTCAGAACTTTTACATGTTGTAGAGGGGGATAAAGTTCCCGTGGTGCATATGAAGAATTTGCTGGGGAAGACAGTCTGGGTAATTCCTGCTTCAGGTAAAGGCAAACCCACTCGTGGGATTGCTTTTACTCAGGGACCTGGATATACTTGGTGGGTAATGCAGGAAGATGGGGAAGTCCGATGTATACCTCAAGGGGATTTGATTTTAGGGGAAAACAGCCGATGAACTTGATTGTATGCTCTTGCCTGCTATGTAATACTTTTATAGCCCATCAACTAGACGTCTCCAGGTCACCAGTGACTGGCCCTGACTTCCCTCCAACTGTCATCCCAGCAGAGAATGAACTTTGATAGAACCGGATGAGTTCTGCAGTAAAGGAATGATCAGCATCAGCAGCAACAATCCAATACTGCACACAGCCTTTCCTGCCCTGAAAGATCGTTACAAGAGATAGAACCTGACATCATGGACCGAATGGACTCGGCAGCATTGTAGGGATTGGTCCATGCACTAAGAAATGATCCCTTTCTCTTGGTCTGTGTGGATATGGATGTATATATGTGGGAGAACGATGGTGTATTGAAAATGTGGGATCTGAGCATGACGTGAATGGTATGGAATAAGGGGTGGATAATGTCCTGGGTTCAGCAGTAGCAGTCATGTTTCTCCTTCGTGGTAGCTGGTGCAGTGCTGTGTTTTGACTTCCAGCCTGGAAACAGTGCTGGTGATACTGATGTTTTTGATTGTTGCTAAGTGATGTTTACCCTGACCAAGGACTTTGTGAGGCTCATGCTCTGCCAGGGAGGAGGGGAAGCCGGGAGGAAGCAGAGATGGGGCACCTGACCCAGGCTAGCCAAAGAGGTATTCCATACCACAGCACATCATGCCCAGGGTGGGGGGGTAACTGGGAGTTACCCGGAAGGACACGGGCTTCTGGGTCGGACTCGTTTCTTGGCCAGTGGTATTGTATTCTCTTCCCTTGTTATTTTCTCTTATCATTGTTGTTGTTGGTAGCAGCGGTGGTGATTTGCGTTGTACATTGGTTGCTGGACTTTTCTTGTCTCAACCCATAGGAGTTGCACTCTTTCTATCCTCCTCCCCATTCCTCTGGGAGCAGGAGAGTCCCGGGGGGGAGGGCCCTCGATTGCTCTCAGCCCGGCACCACTCACTGGGAGTGAGTGAACAAGCTGTCTGGCTAGGGTATAAACCACGACACCCCCCTGAGCATTGCAACTCAGGAGGAGAATCAAGCCTTCACAGTATACATTTCAAGCTGGGATACTTTTCAAAATCCTCCCAGTACAGTAGCAAAGTATCACAGTATCACAGTATGTTAGAGATTGGAAGGGACCTCGAAAGATCATCTAGTCCAATCCCCCTGCCGGAGCAGTAGTAATACTTTGGTGTCGGCTACCTTTTAGACTTTGATGTACCTTTAAATAGGCGTGTCACAATAACATTACTTGACACATACTGCCCAAAATAATCGCCAAACTAATTTTGTTGAGATCGCTGGCTCTGGAACAGCAATATTTTATCTCAGTTTGATCCCAGTTTTGTTTTGTTGTTTGGGTTTTTTTCTTTAAATTAGGGCTTGCACATAATCTTAATGGTCAGACACTTCCAACTTGATAAATACTCATGTTAACACTGAACCATGACCAAATGAAGTCATTACAATAATCATAGAATAGTTAGGGCTGGAAAGGACCTCAAGATCATCTAGTTCCAACCCAGATAATCTCAGTAATTTAAACATGCTTCATGAAGGGGCTCAATAATCACTAAACCTGCAAATTTGACATATTCTCCTAGTAGACAGTATTCTACATCAATAGCCTTCAAAACCAAAAATGTTTATAACGCAAAGATTTAAGAACAAAGCTTTGATTGTAAATACACTTCTACACTAGTACATACAAAGATATCAATTTTGGTAATATTTGGCAAAGGCATTTCGCCTTTTGCAGAACTGAACTTTTTAATCAACTCTGAGTAGTTCCTAAACTGTCCTATATGTCAAAGCCTCCAAGTTACATTGGCTAAGGGAAAAAAATCAACAGGCTAGAATACATGGTAATGAAAAGTTACATTAATCATCATTCCCAATTTCTTAGAGAAATCACCAAGGTATAACTAAAAGGTACACCTACCAGATGCACCCTGGAAAGAAAAAAAGACTATGCTGATAAGGTTTACAAGCATGATCACTAAATGTTTCACCACAGAGGATGCATTGTTGGTTCTACAGTAACTGCTGCATTTTCACATCTATTGTGGGGAAGGTCAGAAAAAAAAAACAGCCCATAGTAGTAACTCAACTAAAACATTTTTGTACAGATGGCGTTGATATCAGTGGAACTATGATAATAATAAAATAGTAGCATAAGAAACAAGATTTGCAGCTTTGTACAGATATGAAAACTTAAGTTTTATTAACAGCTGCTTAACATATGTGGAAAACAGGAGAAAGCATTCCTTCACCACTGCTCCACCCCACAGCACCACCACTCCAAAAGAACATTATTTTTAATTGTTTTGTACTTCTGTACAGTAGTCTTTGTACACATAACAAATTGAAGAACCAACCAACCTGTATCACCAACTTCATCTCCTATTACTGACCATAACAGCACCTACTTCTTACTTAAAAAAACATCAAATAACTTCCTGAAAAGACCTGCCAGAACTTGTTTGCAGATGACAGGGCTTGCTGGTAACCTACAGAGAGGTTATTGCCTCACCAGTTTGAAAGAGGTTACATTTAGGTAATGTCAGTGGAATATATTCAAATAATCTTTACTATTATGGTCCTGCAGGGAAAGATACCACAAACACAATGCTATTAAGCCTGTGGGTAGAGATAGATAATGAAACCAGTATTCATGTGTTACATTATATGCTCTACGGAACCAATCGACATGAAAATTACTTGAGTTAGCAGTCAGCATAACAAACAAATTTGCTGTAAACTTTAACAGAAGCAGTTTGTCCTGGAAATAGGTTGTTGGGGTTTGTTGCTTTGGGGTGGGGTGTTTCTTGGAAGTACTAATTAAAGTTTACAGAAGTCAGTGTAAAGGCTCCCACTGATTTTTAAGAGACTTTCAGCCAGGCCCCAAGTTCTCCTTGAGCAGAAATTAACTTAAATAAACCTTCTACTCAAGTGCAGCAATGGCTAGAAATCAGAATTATTGTATTTGTGGCAAACCCAACCATCAAAAACAAAAAGTCTAAATTAAACATGAAAAATACCAAGAAAATGAATGGAAAGAAACCCTCACCTATTCTTTATAGATTGACTTGTGTGTGAGGTGCATATTAGAATGTTCAGCAGCAAGTGTAAGTGACTCTGGACCTGCACAAGAGAAAAATCTCTGTAAGAAGCTTTTCCAGCAAAACTTACATCTCTAAAAGGCATAAGAAGCTAGGTGAGCCTTCAGGACAACTTCATAGCACCCATATGCCTAAATATTGCACCTGACTCCCATTTTATATGGGAAATTCTTCAATGGACTGTGGTCTGCGCTACTACGGACTATTATTACTGATAGCTTGACACAAAAAAAATTCCACAAGACCTAAATCCTCCCCACTACAATGTTATCATCTTAGACACAGCCACACTGGACCTTCCAATGTTAGAGTTGTTTTCAGTGAAGAGATGGGGGTGAAACCCCAGTCCAAAATGCTTACTGCTCTCCAAAAAAAAAAGTATCTTAGTGCTAAACCCAACAGTTCCATAGAAAAACTGTCCATCTTCAGCAATACTAACTACTGGGTAGAATTCATTTGCAAAAGCAGTGTATGGAATATCCTGCAGTGCAACAAAAAATATTATAAAGACTATAAACAGCTATGCCACAGCAATCTAAAATAGCTCTAAAATGCTTCTCTTAGGTAAAGTTGGCAAAAAAAAAATAATCTAGGTAACTAATTAACACAGAAGATTGTTCTCACTTCTGAGAAATTTTTACACTAGCAATAATGGAAAACAGTCTTCTCTGTCTCTTAACAGTGTATTAAGTTTTTCATAACAAATAGATACCAGGTTAAATAAAGGTCAATCTACACTGGTATCCCAGCTACAGGAGTATATGCACAGGGAGCACATAAGCAGTAAAATACAAAGCGATCAATCCTCCACTGTAGTTTCCCAGTGTTCAACCACTTGTAGGTCAGGGGCTTCCTAAGCCAGATGCTTTCGGTGCATTGTGAAACTCTTCTCCATCAATCTGTCATTTTGAACCTGTTTGATCCTATTTGCATTTCTGACCACCATAGCTTTCTGTAGCTGTTAAGTGCATGATTCAATCACATGCTGCCTCAGAAGACACTTTCATTTATTTTAAACCTGCTGCTATATAACTATCCCTGGGTTTTCCCACTTCACATTCTGTGAAACAGAGTATCAGTTCCCTGTTTCTCCACAACGTTTGGAATTTACATACATTAAAATATCACCTGCTAGATCCCTTTTTCCAGACCAATCTGATGATACCTCATTTGTAGCAGTCTTTCCATAGCTAAGCATGTAATTCTTGCCTTTCTCTGTCACTTTTTAGGCTCTATTGTGTTCTTTCATGCCTTCTCTACCTAAATATTTTCATTTTCCTAGGGTACTTTTGAATATGCCAAAGAAAGCAGTTGTGGTAAAATCACCATTAGGCTAACAATTAGTCAGCCTTAATGAAACTTAGATAGTCACAGGTTTAGATTATTAAGCAGCAAGTATCTAAATGTAAGCTTTCATAGCAAAAAGCTAAGTAAGAGTTACTGAAGCATCATTACAGTCATGAAGAACTCTATTGTCTTCTGAAAAAAAAAGGCTTAAATAGTCATGTCGCATAGAAAGATGTATCATCTATTAAAAATACTTAAATTCTGTCACTACACTGCAGAGCACAAGCTGAAAGAAAATAAGTCTCATTCTTTTTTGTGGTAGGTTTGGGGTTTTTAAAGCTAAAAATGTCAGTAGGATAAATACAAATTCTTGAAACAAGACAGCAGGATCTCTTGATACGCTTACACTGATGAATTCAACTGTAAAACCCTTATTCTTGAAGTTCTTAGACTAATAGTATATGACAAGCAAGGACAACTCAGCTGGCTTTGAAAGAAAAAAAATTGTGCATGAAGCAGAAGCAAATAGTCTTTGGAAGAGCTTCAGTGAATGGTCTCACAGCTCTACAGTGACTGAAGTTAAAGCCTGACTCTGCAGTTCAAGTTCACTTCACGGGGATGATCTGCTGCTACCAACATAATGCAGAACTGCGTTATCTGTTACAGTATCTTGACACAAAGATCCAGGAAGGAAAAACCCACATGGTCCCAAAAGTTTTTATTACATGCAACCAAAGCAGAGAGAGGAGCCTGGGAACAACTGACAGGGAAATATTTTGGTTAAAAGTTACAAAATATTTCAGTAGGCATTACATAACAAATTACACAGCCTTCCTACCCCTTCATTAAAATGCTTCTACACAGCAATGTCAAAAGGAACATGCCAGAAGGAAAACAGCATCAGTCAACTCTGTTTAGAACCCCACACAGGAAGGCTTGAAATGCACTACATGTAAAAAAAAAAAAGAAAACCAGTTCTCTGAGTACTGTCTTCAGTTCTCCTGACCTAGAAGTGGTTGGAATTAACACTATTTGCAAACAACTGGCCCTGGATTGCTCACAAGAAGAGAAAATGAAAACACTTGGCAAATAATTTACCCAATGCATGGTCTATCTTTAGGCTTCTTCAAAAATGGATCAGGTTCTACACTCTCTTGACCTTTAACTTTCTCTCCCAGCCATTGTACTTCACTGACTTCAAGCTTCTCACGGCAAAACTCCTTTCTTGCTCCAGTTCTCTAGTAAAACAACTTACCTCTTCCCTTGCATTAAAAAAAAAAAAGAGAAATAAAACAAAACCAAAACGTCCCCTAAAAATTAATGCACATGTATTAGGGGAATTTTGTAAAGCACAAAGGCAGCTACAACTGTTTCTCATTAATGTTATTTCAAATTTACCTCAATCTACAAAGCTGGGAACATTAGCAAAGCAAAAGGGGAATAAAAATATTCCAGCTACATTTTGTTCTTTTTACATAAATGAGTTCTCTTGTCTCTAAAGCCAAATATAGAGCACATGAATGAACTGAAGATTATCTAGAAGGGTTCATATTTTACTTGCTGTGTATACCAAATGTAATTTGCTGCAGGAAAGGTTTTTAAAGCAAGTCCCTGTTCAGTCCTTTATACTTCACAGTTCCACTGTGGATGCCAAAACACTCCAATGTAAGCAAGTCTGGCTTCCACTGGAATTGCCTTCTTAGATGCTAACCTTGAAACTTGCAGAGTTCTAGAAGACAGCTAGGAAAAAATGCTGTTAGAAGTTTCCTTTGATCATCTAAATCTACAGAGTTTTAAATTTTTGCTAATTCCGTGAGACCACTCGTGCTTAAAGGACACCTTTAAATAACTGGTAGGGAAATGGGAAAATAGGGCAAAAGCACTCAATTCCTGCAGAGCAAGAGCCTGCCTTCACTGAACAACTTAGTGTGCTTTTCTAAACCCCCTGTTTCAGCTGCTATTTCGGTTTAAAGAAAGCAATGAAATACTATTCCGACTATAGATTTATATGACCACATAGACCTTTTAGAGTAAAATAAACACTGTAAAATTCATTCCTCTGAAAAGCACATAATGCTTAAACAGAACTCCTGTAACATAAAAGTCCTGGAAAAAAGAAGGTAAAATAAGTTGGTGTTTTTTTGTTGTTTTTTTTTTAACCTTAATTCCATCTGAAATTTGCATTCAACACCTGATGAACATTTCCCAGGACATCAGAAGTTCCTGAAACATGCAGACAAATTATTTAATTCCTATTCCAAGTTAAAAGTATTTCCATTCCATTGGAATAATGCCAGAGGAGAACTGCGATTCGGAAGACTTTTATACGCCACCAAGACAACCTTGTGGGAAAATAAACATGCTCTGCATGGGGTCCCAACAGCATGTCTTAGAGATGTGTAGCCTGCAAATCCTCAAGTTTGGATACCTGATATCAGGCTCAACCATGTTATCGAATCTAATTCATCAGTTTAGCAACTAAATTTAAGATGTAGTATTTTTCATTCCATTTCTATCATAAAACCATTCCAGACCCTTACAGTGATCAGAATAATGTTCTAGTTTTCAGACAGGATGTCTTCATAGGCATCCTTACTTCTAAAGGCAATGCTGTCCTAGAAATCAAATTTTCCCTCATACAGTATTTAATTCATTGACCTTATAAGCCCATCCTACTTACCCTTCTTCAAATGTGCTCCAGTTTGAATACACCATTCCTAAGCACAGGAAACTGAGTTTATCCAGTATTTCAGATTAGGCCAGTTCCTTATATCACATTAATACTTTCTTATCTCTATCAGAAACCTCTCTGCTGAGAAACATCATCTCAGAATGTATTTCAAGAAATTTCCTCCACTTGTAAGACAGATCATTATCACTCTCAGCAGTATTGCTAAATCATCAACCTGTAGTAAAAATGCTACCCACTCATTACAACTTAAAACTGGCATAATCTGTAAAAACAATGTTCCTTAATTTAAATCCAAGATAGTGTATTTTCAATTTTTGAAACCTTCACACAATTCCAAGAGAAAAATACCATTCTGTACCAGGACACTTACAGAACTTTGGTCCTGATTCAGTAAAGCATTTATGCATTTAGGTAACTTCAGATTGGAAGTACTCCCATCACACCCAATGGATGCCTTTAGGAGACTAAAACCACACTTCAATGCTTTGTTGGGCTTACTGGGTTAATATCTCAAGGTGAAACTTAAGAGGGATCCTGAAGGCTCTTTTGCACTTAACCACCTCTGTCTCCTCTGAATGTTAAAGCTTTAAAATGCAAAACGCAAATATTTTGTTTATCTGTTCCTCCTTTGAATGGAGATACTAAGCTCTGAGAGCTAAGCATGTGTTCTTTGCTTCTTGCCTTGAGCTAGAACCCAGTACCTTCACACATTTGCAGAAGTGAAGGCTTCTTTTCCACAGCTCTCCCGATGCCTTCCAAGTGCAAATCACTACACGAGGATCACGTGTGACCATATGCTAAATTAAGTATGCCCAGGAGACTTCATTCATCATCTCCTCAGAAACTAGTAATTAGCCTACGGTACTTGCAAGGAGATGCTATTTAATTGGAAACCACGTAGTTTATTCTTAAAAATTAAACTGGAGGAAGAACGAAGCAAAAAACAAACAAGCAAACAAACAAAAAGCCCACAGATAAATACAATCATAAGGCCATTTTCTTCATCAGCTTATAACAAAGGCACAGGCTTTTAAGATCACACCCGACCTGTTAATTTCACATAAAGGGTGTTAAGCACACGGCGCTGCTCCACAGCAATCTGTACTACAGTCAGCCTCCAAACACGCCTTCTGTTAATTTGTGACACTGCATATTTTGCAACTCAAGAGCAAAGAAAACCATCACAGTAGAAGCAGTTCATTCTGTCTCCAGGTGCCTCATGAATATTAAGTAGGAGCAGCTACGACCTGCTACACAAAAACTTCACAACTCTGCGGGGAAACTGCCCCTTTGCGAAATTCACGGGGCACTCACGGACGCGGGAAGGGACCTCGGCACCCCTCAGCGGTGGCAGGCGCAGCTCCTCGCCACACACCACCTCCAGGACCCGCTCCCCGACCCCCTCTAGCAACCACTCGATCAGGAGACGCCCCTTTCTCCCGAAGGGCTCCGGGAAGGCAACGCCGCAACCCCGTCGCCCCTGTTCTGTGCCGGCAGGGCAGCTGCGCGCCGCCCCGCCCCGGCGCGCTCCCTCCACACCTCCGCCCAACCCGGCTCCCGTCCTGCCGGCCACAGCCGCACCGCGGATCCCAGAGAGCGACTTCAGCCGGGGCAACCCGGAGACGGGACCAGCGGAAACTTCGCGGCCGGGGCGCCCCTCACCTTGATGATGCTGCTCCTCCGTGGGGTGGCCTTGGCCGCTTCCAGCAAAGAAGTATCAGGGTCGGATGCCGCCGGCGGCCCCAGGCTGCCGCCGGGGAAGCGCTCAGCGGTACCGACGGCCGAGACACCGCTGCGGCGCTCCCGCCTCCTGCCTGCGGCTGCCGCTGGGGCGTCCAGCGAAGTCGACTCGGACTCCTCCTCGGCACGATGAGCGGCGTCAGGGGGAGCCCGGTCGGCCGCCGGTTGCTCTCTGCTGCCAGCAGCTTCTGCCATCGCCCCGCCGAGCGGTGTCAACTTCTCCGGTGCGCTGTGAAGGCGGGGTGGGAGGACACGCACACGGAGGGCGTCCCGCGGCGCTCCCCTCACGGCACGACGGCGGCGGCGGCGGCGGCAACTTTCTCCGGTGGAGCCATGCCCGTCCCCCACAGACTCCGCAGCACCCCCAGTGCGGGGACCACGGGGAGCGGGGCGGGCGCGGGTAAGCGCCGCGCGATGGGCGAGCGCAGGAAGTGCCGCCGCGGCGGCGGCGCCGCTCTGTTGTGACAGCGGCCGGGCGTGTTTTGACAGGCGGCGGTGACAGACGGGGCGCTGAGCCACTCAGCGCTGCCACGGCCCCCCGAGGGGCGCCGTGCTAGCCAATGGGTTTCGTGAGGGGCGTGTCCGCGGGACGCCTGGATGGGCGTTCTGGGCGGTGCGCGGCGGCGAGCTGCTGAGGGGCAGGTAGGGCTGGGGGTGAGCGAGCAGGGCGAGTTGTGGGACTTGATGGCATCCACCGCGGCGCCGAGAGAAAGGGCGCAGGAGGGACCGTTTTGTTCTTCCTCTCCCCCCACCGTCTGTGGGGAGCGCGTGTGCGTGCCGGGACAGCCGAGTCAATGCTTCCCCGTGCATTTTGGGGCAGCACCCGTGTCAGGGCTGGGGCAGCCTGTGAGGAAAAGAGGCTCATGTTAACCCCGCGCAACCGCGGAGTTCCCCTGGAGGTACTCGCACTGGGAGCGCAGCCGAGCTCAGCCGAGGAGACGAAGGGACGGTGCCGGGCTGCCGGCGCGTTGTTACGAGGGAGCGCTGCCGCCCCTGCGCTGATGGTGGCGGTGGGAGGAGACGCGCCCAGGCCCCGGTTGCTGCGGGTGGGTCAGCAGAGCGGGATGAGGCGTGAGGGGCGCCTCACAAAAGGCAGCGAGGTACTCACGTTGGGACCCTCCGGCGCTTGAAAATGAGCCCGAAACAAGGCGGCCTGTGGCTTGGCCGCCTGCTCCTCTCAGGGCCCCCCCCTCACGGCCTCCGGCCCGGGGCAGCGCTTGCACCGCCGCGCCCCTCAGCTCCGAGCCCCTCAGGGTGGCCGGCGCGCTGCGCCCGCCGTTACAGAGCCAACACCGCCCCCTGGCGGCACGAAGCGGCCGAGCCGGAATAGCCGGTCCCGCAACGCGGTCCCGGACGGGAGGCGAGGAGGAGCCCTCCGGTAAGGGTTATCTCTCTCCTGGCAGCCAGGCCATGAGCTGTGGTGAGCCGTGAAGAGTGAGTACGAGCACGAGCGTGGTGCTGCCCTTCACAGTTTTCCAGGTGGGGTTTCGTTATAATGAGGTTATCTACGTGAGCATCTCGGGAAAGATGGGGTAGAGGGGACTGCAGCGAGGGTAAAAGTGTGGGGAAGGGAAAGCAGGAAAGGCAGTCGAGAAACAGGGATTATTATATTGAAGGATGGAAAATAGGAGGCATAGGGCTGGGCATGCTGACAGTCACTGGAGGCATAAGACTACTCAAAATTAGCTATCGGCTTTAAAGCAGTAAGACTCAGTGGAAAATTTCCTTTCTCTTTGGTTTCTAAAGTAATTTCCTAATGAAGGTGTTGGGCACCTGTTGGCAGTCAATGATTAAACAGGAAAGAGTAAGAACCTCCTTACCCCAGCCAGTCATTAGCAACTAACAAATGCCTAGCTTCAGGACATAATTGCCACTTAAAGGATGTGAATTTTTATATATGTACACAATGTATAATATACAATTCCATATAAAATCCCAGAACTTCTTTCAAGGTTACAGAGGCATTTATCATATTCAACTAAATACCACTGAGCTTTCTTTTTCCCATGAGCTTCCATCTAAATTTGATGTAAGAAATGTCATGATACGTGTATAAAACAGTTGTCTTGTTGGGAGGGTTTTTTCAGTGAAAAGGCCAGAAAATAACTAACCCAGAAAAAAGATACAAAATATTCACATCGAAGAAACATTTACCTTAAGAAAAAAAAACCTGGAAAAAAAAGACTGGTAAGAGAAGAGAGGACTCAACCCCAGCCTGCATTGTACAAGAGAGAGAACATGATATTAAGTTATTGCAACAAAAGGAGGGGAGGAAGAACTAATAAAAGCTTTTAGCTACATCTTGACATACTGTCACACAGCCTGACCTAAGAAGACTAATTTAAAGGCAATGGAAAAGGTAATTACCATGCAGTATATTATTAGAGAGTATATATCATGTAGAAATATGTCGCAGCTTTTTAATATATTTTGTGAAACCGTATGAAGTTTAATCGCCAGTTTAATTATTTCGGAACAGCAAAGTACCCTCATAGCTGGAATCTGCTGCATCCACTAGAAACTATTTGTAGCATGTTGCACTGGCAGATGCATATAACATACTAAAGATGTTATAGTTAAAGATTAAATGTCTTAAACATTTCAAATTAGGTATTTGTTGTTAAATGCATTTGTCTGCTGAAATAAAAAAATTAAGATCATTTAATTCTCACCTTAAATTACAACCTTGACATGTGAAGCCATTATCTGAAAAGGGTCTATAAGGAAGCTACAGATTTTAAGTTTCATAAACATCAAGCCTCCAGGAAACACGAATCATATTTGTTTTGTTCACAAAATGCACAGGTTTTATAATTATGCATGGTACAGCTAAGAGAGAGTTTAGTTAAACTTCTCTCCAGAAGAGAATAAAAGGTTGACTCATTTTTAGTACTATATTTCTGACTACACATGTATGGATGCTTCTGTTTGTAAATGTGGAGAACCACGAATTATGAAGGAAAAGAGCAATTGGGTTTGATACTACTTGATACCTAATTTAAAAAAAAAATAAAGTTAACAAGATGAAGATTTACACTAACAGGTTTGCATAGAAAGTTAAAAAGAATTAAGGTTGCTTGGTGATAAATGTATTTAATGACAGGGACAGATTTTCCAAAACAGTCAAGGAATTCACTCAAGCTAAGAAAGGCAAGATGATAGATTAAAAAAACACATCTATTTGTGTTTGCCTTAACATATGAGTCAGCAAATGCCTGCACTGTCTAATGTGCTTTTTTGTACGCTCAACTTACTCCATCCTCAAGGCACCCAACTGTTCCTTGGTGGGCGTATTTTGTGTCATAAAACAGATTAAAATACTGTAGTCTTGGAGCTGTGCTGCAGTATAGCTTACATAAGCCAGTAGTTTCCACCTAGACAGTGCATTTTGGGAAGCTTTTAGAATTAAATTTTCTACTGGGAGCTGAAAGTGGTGCTCCTGTACCAATTGATCATGGTCAATGAAGTGTGAAAACTGACATCTTTTCCTGTATCAAGAACATCTAATATGCAAGACTGGGAAAGAACTATAGGGAAGAAGTTGCAATTTTTCAAGTATGCATTCACAATGATAGCAAATCATAATTCATTTTCAAATTAATGAAACTTGCAAAGCTATGATGAGAAAATTCTTTAAATTAAATGAGGTAATTTTAAAAGTAGTGATTTTTTAAGTCTCGGTGGTTATTGTGTCTGTTTGTGCTATTATATCCTCAGTATGATATTATAAAACAAAAAAAAAAAAGCCCACATAGTAATGATATAATTTATTCATAAAAGGATACACTCATTGCTAAGCTTCACTCGGGTTTTGGCAAGACAACCACAAATCATATTTTGCCTACAAAACTATTACAAAGTTTTTAGACTGGAAAGAACCCCAGCAAATTCAAGTCAGCATAAAGCAAATATAGTCAAAAGGTCGTAATTTTTCATTTAAAACATATAGTGTGTTTTCAATTTTTGTTAGATTTAAAAAAAAAAATGTTTACACTGTTTGAGTCAATGCCTCCTAATTTTTTGCTAATTCTTTCTTTCCTCCTTTGTGGAAAATGCCTAACTGAACTTAGACATCTTATGTTTTTTTCAGATAGTATAAATGTTGTGTCTTCTTTAACTTAGCAAGAAGTACTTTTGTGATATGCCTCTATCTTAATGATGTTCTTGTTCCAGCTGAAGTCACTGATGAATTCTTTTCACTGTCTGATAGTACTTCCAGGCTATTTCGGTGTTTTTAATAATTAGAACACTCTGGTTATGGAAGATTCCTGACAATTCTTAGCTCCAAGGAACAATCCTTTATTTTAGCAGTGCTGTTTGCCGTAACAGATACACCAATTAAGTATGAGAAAGGGTAAAACCAGCACCTCAGTTAGGTCATGTTTAATCCTATTTTACAGCCACTTTTTGCTATAAAGACACAGGCCTTGGAGTGGAATGTATTGATCTCTATATGGAGGTCAGTGCATGAAAAAAAAAAATATTAACACTGCAAAGAGCCACCCAAAAAACTAGCCAACACCAGAGTGAAGGTCCATGGTCTCAATGCAGTTTAACATCCTTTGGTGCAAACATTGCAGTCATGTAAAATGCCATAGGACTGGGGCTTCTCTCACTGCGTGAGACCTGTGAATGAGACCACTTTCCTCACCTTGAGTCCTATCCCAGTTCTTCTCACCTTCCTCCAGATATGACATTTTACTGCCTCCCACCTCCTCATCCTCCAAGCTGTAGCAAGGTGTTCTGGCACTTAATTCTCTTCTCCCTCCTTCCCCTAACTGGATCCTCCCAGTTACTGCTTCTATCTGTTGCTCACCAGCTGCCATGGACCCCTCAGCACAGGAGATCTCAGAGCACTACTGGACACCCTTGCCAGCATGGCTGTGGCATTTTTTGCCACCAATCACAGTACTTCTTTCATTGCTCCTGCTATGGACTTGCTTTACCCATTTGCTCCCTCTCCAGCAGGCTCAGCTCTTGGCACTGTGCGTTCAATTGAGTTTCCTTCAACCCAACCTGGGCATAGTGATGGGTTACTGCAAGGAGGAAAGAGAACATCATTGCTCGTGGCTCTGCTAGTTGACTTTGACCATGATACAGCAAAACTGCTCCACAGCTGCAGAGAAGACTGAACGGAGCTTGGGCTAGGTAATGCTTGGCATGAACAGAGGAGTAAAATCTGAGATACAGAGATTCTGTGAACAAATTTTTCAGAGGCATAGCAAGTAACAGTATTTGAAACAAATTTTGAAGGCAGGAAAGAACACACCCCTGATAAGGAAGTGATTCTTATACCAAATTCAGCATCAGGTAAATCATTTTTTTCTAGGGAAAGATGGTAAAATGTTACATGTTGGCTTGGATTTGTAAATAATCAAAGCATGCTTTTTTTCCTATTCTGATTTTCAAGGGTAGATGTTTGACAATTCATTTCCCCTACGTGAAGAGTCACAAAATGAGTTGTACATCCTTCTTCAAGTTTTTGGCCAAAGTGATCAAAGTTCGGGAAGTTAAATAATTGAAAATAAGGTTTTTAATAGACAGCATCAGGTAATCTCCGCAGTAGTGCTACAACCTAGCTGAAATATAGATAGAATTTGTGCAACTAGTGAAGCTATCTCAAGTTCCCATGCTTAGTTGCTACTTGCTCAAGTTTGGAGGAGGGAAGAGAAGGCATATTTTGTACATTATAACAAATTATTGTGAGGATTTGGGGGAGTCTTACATATGAGTTCTTATTCAAGTCTAATTATACTTAATGGCTCTTGTTTAAGGTAGGTGGTAATTCTGCTTAATGAGAACATTTACCAATGACCATTATTTTCACATAGCTTTTCTTAACTCCTCTGATTGTTCCTCTTAGTATTTCTTTGGCTATGACACATGCAATGAAATCTAATTGTAGTTGTTGCTACCTTTCAGGCAGTTAAAAGCTTTGGAGGAAAATTCGTCATATACCAAGCATGGAATGTAGGCTATTCTGCCTGATAATCAGACACACAACCTACTTCTTAATGTGTTCTCTCTGAAAGATTTTTCATTGCTTAACTAGGTTGAATTATAAACAAATTAATCAGGTGCAGCCTGGACCGCTGAGGCTATATGCACTAGCCCCCTCCATCAGGAGAAAAGACTATTCATGAATTATATCTGGGGGCTCCTGACAATGGAAAAAGCATCAAATAATCTAATAGGAGTAGATCTCTACAGGGAGAGCATTGGTGCTGAGAGCATGATGTCCATACCATAGGCATTTTGTGTGGGGGTTACTTGAGAAAAGCCTTAGTTCAGTCCAAGTAACCCCCACAAGGTACACCCGAAGTATGTCAGTGTTAGCAGTACATTCCTATCTGTGCCTGACTGGCTACCCAAAGAAAGAGTGTGAAGAGCTATACCCATACCTGACTCATTTTAAAGAAAGCTGGTTTCCTATGAAAAAAAGTCAGAGCAGTGTTTCCCAGCAATGTTTTTGACAGCTTCTACACCAGCTTAAAGAGGTAACAGAGGCGAGCAGAGAACAGGTACCATGTAAAATCTACCCTTTTTATATGGGAACTAAAGTTATAGGCAGACTTTGTCCTAGTCCCGATACCACTTCTAAATAGAAGCTTATATGCAGTTAAGTAGATAGGTTTGAAAACCTGCTACATTTATGTCTTCTTGTTTCTCATGCATGCAAATTTAGCCCATATCTCTGAATTAATTAGGAAAACTCATCTCAAATAAAAAAAAAATTAAAATATCTCTAATTATGATTAAAATGTAATCCTCAAAATTACTTGGATCTCTCTGGCATTAATTGAACAGAATTTAAGAAGATTCAAAATACTTTCCATCAGGGATGGAGGATATTTAATCTTTTATTGCAAAATCTCTTATTCCTTAATGTCAGGTTAGAAGATATTCTGAGGTCGTGGAAAAGAAAGGCTAATGACTAATCTATGTAAGCTTATTTTCCTGAAATTTGCCACTGTGGGAGTACTAATGTGCATAAATTGAAAGCATTTTTAAGCACTGTTTGTATCTTTCCTGAGTGGGGTTAAATAAGCTGGTAGTTAAAATTCGTAGCCTATACTAACTCCCACTGTATCGACAGGATTAGCAAAAGTGAAGCATTCTGCAAATAAAAGGCCAGGAGAGTTTTATGCCCAAATGCAGAGATTTACAAAGAAATCCACAATAAAAGTGAAAAATTCTACCTGTGTTGAACAAAGTTAGAAAGACAGATATTTACATTATGGTTTGGAAGAATCCTCTAATTCTAAGCAGTTACCCTCTCTTCATCTCATCACAGATGTAGTGTCAGATTCAGTGGCAAGATTTGGGAAGGTGAAAAACTGAAGTGCATTAACACTCCAGGCTATGCTGCTGTTAAAATTAAGCAGGATTTTTCCCATATGCGCTCTTCAAGTGTGATGTCCAAACATGCCAAGAAGTGTTTTTATGAGCAGGTATTAAACATAATGAGGCTCAGTGAACCGCACTTGAGCAGCACTTCTCAAAGGTTTGTGATTTGGGGGATGACAGGGAAAATGAAAGGAATAATGATGTCTCTTGTTTTGTAAATCCATGGGTCTATAGTGGCCAAAATCATAGAATCATAGAATAGTTTAATTTCTTCCTATAAGACACTACAAATAATAATAATAAAAAAATTAAATTACCTATTGGTCCAAATACATAGAAACCTTTGATTTGAATGGAAGGCAAAAGGTGAAAAATATCTCGGAGCTCACAAATGCTCTGGGATTGTATTCTATAATATGCAGGAAAAAAGTGAATTGCAAATTTAGCAAAAAAAGTAACAACAATTATAAAATAAAGGAGAAAATATCCTCTAATCATTCACACAGGCAATATAAGTGACCTTATAAAGCTAGATTCTAACATATGGCAACATTAATATGGAAAAATCTCTTGATGTTACATAAAAATAAATTTAGTGCTAAGAAGGCAAAGATTCACAAATCTTTTTAAAAATCACACCGTTGAGTTCTTGTTCTTCCTACATATTCAATAATACTAGAATAGAATAATAATAGAAATTTTCAGAGGAAGGGGCCTTCATTGTATAGCTATTTCAAACCTCCAGATGAAATACACTATTTCATTATACAAGTAGATTATTATGAAGTGTTGCCCATTGAAGTTTGCAAGGCGTATTTCTCTAAAATTAATAAGTATCAAAAACCAGTATCAGTGCCTAAAAAGGATACCAAAGTCTGAGGCTGTGAAACGCAGTGCTTTCATCTCTGCAACTGGTATTTTACAGTTGCAATTTTCCTTTTTACCATTAAATTCCATATTTATTTCAATCAACTGACATGGAAAGTAAATCAAACCATAATGCATATGAGACCAAGCATAAACTTTTCTTCCTGTACTTGGCTGCCTTCATCCTACCTCAGTTCTCTTTTGACTCCTATTAGGTACTCATGTGAAGGTGGAAGGAAAACACTGGAGAAGACAACACTTCTCAATATGTTTGGTATCTTCATAACCATTTAAAGTGATGCCAGTTGGGGCTGCAGCTATAGAGGCTCTTCACTTGCAGGAGAAAGGTAGATGGTAGGTTGGTATACTGTTCCACGCAGTTCTATACAGTATATTGTGGGAGAGAACAAGACCAAGTGATTTTACTGCTATGTTCAATCACTCAGAATAGTGTTTCTAAGCAATAGCAATTGTGTTATACTTCTTTTTCACTTTACATGTACAAGTTTTGAGAAGCAGATACTAGCTAGAGAAGCAACAGAAATATGCAGGGATATACACAAGTATTCCCCCATAAATGAGGCAACTGTTAAAACATAAATAGCTGTCTTGTGTGAATCTGAAAAACTGCGTGTATGGAGTAAATTACCATGTGCATGAAAAAAGAAACAAAAACATTGCAATGGGCAAAATTAGAATGGCTTGGTTCTTTTACTGTGTTTGCATGCTGTTCTACTTCAAATCACTTAAGTCAATAGAGAGAAAAGCTTTTGGGACTACTGGATCTATAATACAATAAATAAAAATACAACATGACTCTAAAATTTACCCAAGTATGTGGAATAGATAAGCAACATCCTATCTTCAGCGAGATTCTTCTTAACTTCCTTCTTTATTTTTTAATTTGGAATCAATAGCTATACATATAATGACATTTGAAGAATTAAGTTGTTGAAGGTAATATTATGTCCTGGGTTCAGCAGTAGCAGTCATGTTTTCTCCTTCTTAGTAGCTGGTGCAGCGCTGTATTTTTGACTTTCAGCCTGGGAACAGTGCTAATAACACCAATGTTTTTAGTTACTGCTCAAATGTTTAGTCTGACCAAGAACTTTCTGAGCCTCATGCTCTGCCAGGGAGGAGGGGAAGCCAGGAGGAAGCAGAGACAGGACACCTGACCCAAGCTAGCCAAAGAGGTATTCCATACCACAGCACGTCATACCCAGGATGTAGAACCAGGGGCAGTTACCTGGAAGGGCTAGTTCACTGCGGGGTTGGACTAAGTATTGGTCGGTGCTCGGTCAGGTTGGGTATTATCGGTCAGTGGGTGGTACTGTATTCTCTTCCCTTGTTATTTCCTTTATCATTATTATTATTGGTGGTAGCAGTAGTGATTTATGTTATACCTTAGTTACTAAACTGTTCTTATCTCAACCGGTGGGAGTTACATTCTTTCGATTCTCCTTCCCATCCCTCTGAGAGCAGGGGGAAGAAAAGGGGGGGGGGAGTGAGAGACTGCGTGGCTGATTTATGGCTGATTGGGTTTAAACCACGACAGATTAGAACCCAGAGCCATTTTCTTAGATGACAGTCAAATTAATTGGGAAAGAAAGAGCCTGTTTACCTTACACAGAGCCTTTAACATCATGGCAGCATATAGGTGTTATTAAATTGCACTTATATCCATGTAATGCTACACTTTCAGAGCAAGCAAAGCCTATTACTTTATTTTTTCCCACCTGTGTTTCCTTGCTTATAGTCTTTTCTACTCATTTATTTCTGTCTGCAGGCTTTTATATTCAGTTCAGTGAAACATGTAAAATATAGTATTATGACAGCTGCAAAAGAATATCAAAACCCTAAATTTTATCAAACTCAGCATAATCATTAAATTTTTGTTTGCCTAAAGAAGACATAGTAGGGGAAAAAATGAGAGGCAAAGCCAGTAAAGGCTGTCACACTAAGTGAATGAGGAGTCTAATAATTTTCTCTTCACTCACCAAAATGGAGGTCTATTAATATTTCCATGTAACACTTATCTGTAGTGTTTTGCAGAGGACTATGTTTTTATAATACATAAACGAATGAGATTTCTCAGTAGACCTATTTAGTATTTCCTATCAATAACCACATTACCAGATTTACAAGGGATTGTAATACAATTCTTCTATTTGCTAGGGACACTTATTAAGTATTGATAAGCTTTACAGTTTCACTCAGATGCTACTACATTTCTAAGTACTTTTCCAGATCTGTTACTTTGAATAGTATCTTTCATGTTTTACTTGTGACAAGTTCCATCAGCAATGGAACTTTCATGCAGCAGTTTCCACAGAGTTTTTTCCTGCTTAAGCACATGTAAAACAAAATGCACACAGATGCCTTTATAAATAAAGCATATATACTCTGAACTGTAAAGTGAGACACAAAACAAGTCAGTCTTACGTAGCGATTTAGTTCCAATAACCTATGTCATGCCATCCGTTACTTTTGGAAAATAAGGTTTTTTAACCTAAGCTATAAAATCTAATTATGTCTTCAAATCTGAAAGAAATCACTCATTGCCCTGACACATTTTGACTAGAAATCATCCCTAATAATGTTAATGATTTGCAAGGATGGACTGAATGAGGATGCTTTCATTATGTAGTAACAAAACCCTGTGAAAACAGCATTGGGAGAGTAGTGCAATGTACTGCCATTCAAGTCTTTTTCTCCTCTGGATTATCCATTGCCGAGGGTGGGGAAAATGCGGAACTTGGATAGGAGTAGAACAGCTCAGCTTGATGGAGCCATGGGAAGCTGTGTGCACCCCATTCACCCACCCCAGTACTCAGCCCTAAGAACCCCCCAGACTCCACTAGAGCCCCCAAGTTCCTTCCAGTGCTCCAAACAGACCTGTGCTACCCAGTACCTCCCCGATGAACATAGCACCCCCTGAAGCACCCATACACTCATTACCTGTGAGAGCCCTCCCAAGAGTATTCTAGAGTCCTGCAGTACCCTCAGTACCCAGTACCTTGCCTGTAAGTTAACTGTAAGGGTTAATGGCGTAGTGGATACCAGTACAGCCATTATGAGGAAAGGGTGACAGAGACAAGAGGAAGTGAGCAAGAGTATTCTCAGCAGGTAGACACAAAGAACAGAGAGAATGGTGGAAATTGGGATGGGCTGAGGAGTCATAGCTCATCTAGAAAGGAGATTTGCCCACCTAACCAAAGAAGAGGAATAATGTGGAAAAAGGCCTGTAAGATGGAAACATACTGGAGAAATATGCACACCCATTTGAATAAATGGAAAATCTCTCAGAAACAAGTAATTTCCTGCATTTTTCACATGGCACTGACCATAATTTTTTTGCTCCTTAGGTCACCAGCATCATATGACTGTAAGCACTGCTAACTCTCCGAAGGTCTCTTCAAAGTCCTTGAATACATAAGAGCTCTTGGCTTTCTGATTTTTTCTGGTTAAGGCTCAAGGTATAGAGAATCCATTCACAAGAGAAATCACTGTGTACACCTTCATAAATTATAGATATTATTTTAAATACAGTTGTAGTCTGTACAACAGAGGCAGAAGTCAATCTTTTAGTAACATCCTGAGAGACATTTTTATGAAATTGAGAGCAGGAAGTAAGTAATCTGTCATCAAGTACAGTCTGGCTCTCCCTGTCTGACAACTGGCAAAGATCTACGAACGCTCACATTTCCATGAAAGGATCTGAAGATGCTGGTAGGAAAGCTAGCATTATTATCTACAGATAAGTCATAGAAGCAAAAACAGGTAGCATGTCTTTTTCAAGGTCAGGGAATCAATCAGTGAAACAGCACTCTGTTGCCTGGCCCATGTATTACTCTTAAAATCATCCTTGTCTTTTTCTGCCTAGAGAATTCCTTTCCTGTTTTTTCCTCCCAAGTAATTTTTTTCTCTCTGTTTTTCTCTTTTGCTTTTTCCAGTTTATCTTTCCTCACTTAACCTTCAGACTTCTTCTGATCCTATAAAAAAGGACAAAAGGCAAGAGCCTACAGGAACCAGCACAGTCAGACTCTTGTCTTTGTCCAGCACTGCCTTTTAATTTGTGGGAGAGAACAGTAGGAGAGATCATTGCATGCTGTGTATATTGCTGACATGCAGAGTCAGGATAAACAGGCACACTCCTGACTTCCTTTGAGAGTGGCTCCCTCAGCCAGGATACTATTCCCTTAATGAGACGCCACAAACTGCTAGGGCTGCCCAGCAACTCTTGCTGTAATATTTAAATCCTATATGCATGGCAACATATTTTTGCCAGCTCTGCCAATTACCTTAAATTTATAGACGTGTTGGATTTTAAGGTTTTCAGGTTTTAAATCAAAAAATCAAAAATAGCTCAATCTTTCTCATTTCTTTGCAAAAGTCCTATTTTTGTCACTATTGCCTTATTTTAAATGTAAATCTCCCAGATTTAGATTTGGGTTTTTTTTTTTTTGTCTTGAGGAGGAGGTGTAATGTAGAGGATCTAGCGATTAAAGCTATGTAAAATACACTTTCATGTTTCTGAATGTTTCTATCTTCTTTCAGCTGTTCTGACTTAGAATTCCCCAAATCAAGCTGTAAAGCATGTGAAAGGCTTGGCCTACTCTGCCTTTCACATTATTAAAACATAGTGCTGTTCTTAGGGTAAACTATATTCATAAAAGTCAATGAATGCAATTCAGCAAGGTTCCTTAATCTTGCAAAATAACTGTTTCTAAAAAATATCATCAGCTCTGCTAAAATTGCCTTTCCTTTTATACAGTTTTCGCAGCCAGCTATAAAAATCACTCCTAAGATTTAAGCATTATATTGCTGTATATTACCAGCACAGAATTATTAGAAACTCTTAGTTTTTTGGAGGTGATCTTATTCCTGTGGTCACAGTAATGTTGCAGAAGCTGGTAGAGGTTGAAACAACACCAGAGAAGTGTAGGGTCCCGCAAGTACTGCAGGTCTGTGCCCTTGCCTGTGCTCACTGAGGTTTAAATGATGTAATTTTGGAAGTGCTGTGGGGTTTAGGCTGGGTCAGTGTAACTTGCACAGAGCAAACTTAAGCAAGACACAAAGATTTCAGTTCAACTAAACATATTTTACTGTAGACATCATCAAGATAATCTTCTTTGAAGTATTTAAAGTACCCAAAAAAGTAAACCAGAAGAGTAGCCAGTGATAAATTGACCCTACAGTGAACCTAACATTGCATCTCAGCATTGAGCTGCTGTTACTAAACCTGTGAATGTTTGACTACTTTGAAAACAGCTTTCCCACTGGGTGGTTCTCCCGGCACACATCTGTCTGCATTCCAGCTCTTGCTCTTGTCAAATCAAGGCGTTTTTTCAGCCTGTACCTTATAACTACATTGATTATGAGCTTGACATTTGAATCGCTCTTTTTTTGCCAGACCTGTTTATCAGCAGAGCTATTTTCAGGGCAATCTGCATTTGCAAACAGGATGGAAGTAAGGAACGGGAACAGGTTGTCATGCTGTTAAGTGACCACAGAAGTACAGCTGACACGGGTGTTACTATTGGTGCTTCTCCTCCAGTTTGGTAAGGGCTGAAAAAAAAGAGTCGAAATATTCTGAGTGGTCACGAAGGTGTTTTCTAGCTTCTCTGCTGGCTGACCCCAAATTACACCCCTAAGGCCATCCCAGGCCTGCTGTTGCACAGCCGTTTTCAGGGCAGCCAGCCTACTTGAGAGACTCTGTGAACCTTAGGAAGCCTTCTTGAGTTGCAGAAACGACTGTTACTTCTTTATGTTGACAGTTGTACAGTCTAGACTATGGTTTTGCCTCCATTACGTACGGGCCTGGTGAGTCAGACCCAGGAAGTGCCTCACTGGTTGAGACCAGAGGCCAGGTAAAACGCATGGCCTCATTTACCCCTTCGCCGGTGGAGGGGTTTGCTACCTGCCTCCCCAGTGGGTGGGGACAGACCTGGAGGGAGGTTCCCGTGCTGCCTCAAGGCTACACAGCGCAGGTTCGAGCAGTAGTCTTGGCAATCTCGTCAGGGCGTCCATTCCGGGTGCTGTTCCTGCGCGGGGGCTCGCTGGTGACACGATATCCACAGGAAGGGGAGGGAAGAGGACACTGGCCGCTTGTGACCCCCCTGGCGCACGGGCACAAACACCTCGGTAGGCCGTCGGGAAGCGGCTGGGGAACGCTGTACCGACTCCGAGGCCAGCGACGGAGGGTAGCTCCCATCTCCCGGCCCACCCCAGCGCCCTGAGGCGGGGCGGGTGAACGTGTGGTGAGGAGCCGCAGGGGTCCGTAAGGGAAGGCCAGGCGGGGTCGCCCCCGTGCTGAGGAGAGTAGCGCGAAAGAGGAAAGGAAGCGAGTTCTCCGGCGGCAGGGCGGCTGGGGAGAGGGGGGCCAGCTGAGAGAGCGGGACCCGGCAGGGCCGCTGGGGCGAGGCAGGGTTGCTCTGTTCCCCCCTCGGCCTCCTTCCCGTCACCGGCCTCTGCTCCAGCCCGCTTCCCCCCCATCCGTTGTGTGTTCCTGCGTCCGTTGCAGGCCCCTCTGCCGGTGCTCGTCGGCTGGGCGCGAGGCGGAGCTGAGGAGAGTTGGCGCGTGCCGGCAACGTGCCGGGGCTTGAGGCGGCGACGGGGAGATGGAGCCCGACAGCGCGGTGAGGATCCGGGAGCGGTGGCAAGGCCGGTTCCGGGGGGGCTGGGGCCTTCTCCGGGGAGAAGGCAGAGGGGGGCGGCGGGTGGGAGTGCAGCTGTCCCGCTAATGCGCCCCTCGCTGAAGGCGGCGGCCGTTGCGGGCTCGGCCCCAGCGCCGCGCGAGTCCGCCATTTGCTTTGTGGTGTGGCGGGCTGGGGGCAGCCTCAGTTGGGGTAAACCGCTCGCCTCGAGTGCGCAGCGGTACCCGGTACTTAGGAATGATGGGTGTCTGGTTCGTGACGTTGCGGGATATGGACTGTGAAAAAACGGGCTGTTCAGGGAGTAAGGTGGGATTGATATTTAGGTATTTGTCGTGCTTGATTGATTGTGGATGTGTTCAACATGAAAGTGAAAATTATATCAATTCGGTTAAAGAGCAGTTGCTAAACGCAAGAAATAACCGAGAAAAGTGGCTACCCCATCCCTGGCAACGCTCAAGGCCAGGCTGGACAGGGCTTGGAGCAACCTGGTCTAGTGGAAGATGTCCCTGCCCATGGGGGACATGGAATTGGATGAGCTTTAAGGTCCTTCCAACCCAAGCCATTCTGTAACTCTATGAAAAAACACATGTATATACGTATCCATACTGTTTAAGGGGAAAAAAAAATCTAAAAACTGTGTTTAAAGACCTGCAGAAACTCACATTATTTGGTGATGTGCACACAGATCTTTTAATATTGGGGTTTTTTTACTTCTACATTGGCATTAAAGAGGAAATTATTTTTGAGACAGTTATCAGAATACAGATTTTAACATTTTAAATTGGGGTTTACTGTATTGGGAGTTCACAAGTGATGTGTTCAATTCCTCATTTCTTCCATTTGGGATTTGGGTTTGTTTGACTTTTTTTAATGAGACTTAAAACTCTTGGCTTGTATAGAGAAAATTAAATTTGAGATCCTTGAGGTAAAGAATGTCCTTTGGCTGTGGTATCAACTGTTAATTGTAACTTTATAGTTAAATTTTAGTGCTGTACACAATTGCCAGATGAATATACAAGTAGAACACTGTATTCGGTGTGAGAGATGAAGAAAGTAACTTGATTTATCACCCTTCAAAAGTTGTTCTTTACAGATGTTCCTCCTTCTAAAGCCTTTGGGACTGTAGTGATTATGATTGTTCCTTGCTTGCAAGTGATGGGTTTGGTTGGTTTGGTTGGTTTGGTTTTGTGTTTTCAGGTTAGGCACTACTGTTATGGTAGTGTTCCCAGTAGGAGCAATGCAGTAGCTGCTTGCCTTTTACTCTGGGCTCTTTCCTTAGTGGTACTGTCAGGACACTATAGCCTACAATTTGTTTTAGTAAACTTTGATTTAGTTTAGTTTAGTTTAGTTGGGGACAGACAAAGAAAAACCACCATGGCAAAAATGTTCTTGAAGCCTCTTGCAATTCTTACTGGAGAAGTATGGTGATGGCACTATATGGCTGCTTTACAGTTATGGTTAGGATTGACTATGCAGTTTCCAGTGGAATGGGAGTCTGTATTTTTTCCCAGTTCATATGTGGAAGTTAAAACATCAGTCAGGCTTCACTGAATAATGGTTTCCGTGAAGTTCCCACTGTACTGTGTCCCTTTCCTTTACCAGGGCAAGGGCAACCTGGTAGTTCTTCCACAGAGAGAATTTCTGTTTGAATCACTGTGTACTGTGTTTGTAGGCCAGAAGGGTGTTGAATTAAAAGACTAGTCTTCAAGAATTGTTATCAGTTGTAATGAGCTTGTTGATTTTATATGGTGGAATTTTGTGTGCTTGGCACTTGGAAAATCAAGTAGAAGCAGTTGCAGAGGATCAGAGTTTTGTAGATTGTGTGTGTGTGAGAGAGTGTAAGGTGAGTTGAAAAGGCCTTTTCTGTATAGGTTTAAGCTAAGGGGTTTCTAGTAGACATAAATTAATCTCTGAAATAGACTTCATAGCTTGGGATTCATACAGCAGGATGCTGTGCAAGCAGAAAAACTAAGAATAGGCCCTAAAAGTCTCATTCAGAAAAGTGTTAAAATGAAAGTTAAACTAAAGACAATAGTGTATCACTAAGTTACTGAATTGCTTAAAACTAAGCTTATGTTTAAATGCTTGCTGATTTGCATTCTGAATAAAAAATACATGGTTAGTGTTCAGTTATTCAGTATTTGCTGTGCCTCCCAAAAAAAAAATTTTTTTTTTTCTGTTGAGAAATCTGTGTGTAAGATAACTGAAAATATTTGAAAATATTTTCCTTCCATCAGCAGACACCAAATCAGATGCAAACAGAATCTTTATATTCATGTCCCAACACTGCGTCTCCAGTGCCATTAAATAGTCTGACCAGTACTCCAAGGTTTGGAACAGTTACTCCAAATCGCGTCTTTGTAGGAGGAATTGATTTTAAGGTATTTCTTCCTATTTTTCTACTAAATGATAATTTGTATAAAAATCAACAGGAAAAAAATGTGAAATACAGTCATGTGTGTTTGTTCAGGTGGTAAAGTGCCCTTCACTGCAGTGTTCAAATGAGCAGTAGAGAATAAAACATTAAGCCTTGATTCATGTAACTGTACTACACAGTTGTCCATTTGTACACCTAAATGCTTTTGACATTACTGGTTCTTCAGAATTTTCTCTTTTTCAAAGAAGATGGCTTTTGTCATCAGCAGAGTTTATGGTAGAAAAGTATGTAGAAGCGTTTTTATTGTGTAACACTTGATGTAATTTAATAAACTGTGACCACAGTGTTAACGATTGAACAGAACAAATGTCAGTAGCTTCTGTTCCTCTAGCACTTTTCTTCCAGTTAATACAAAGAAGGAGCTACAGTGCATGTATTCCTCAGTTACCATAGTAATTTTCTTCAGAGCAAGTGTTTGTTTTAAAACAAATATTAAATCTTCTCTGGGCAATTTACAGTAGTGATCTGGATTCTTAGAATGCTCGTGCCTTCACATATGCCCTAAAAACCTCAAAGAGCAGTGAATATTGAGCCATTCTGATGTTGTTCAGTTGCTTTCAATGGTTGTGACAAGATATGTTCCAGATCTTCAGATCAGCTACTCTTTTTTTTCTTTCTTACCACTTCAGATTAGGAGTTGTCATTGACTTTTGCAAAACATCCTTGATCTGCTTAGCTGTTTCTTTGTTCCCACCAAGAGTATATTCTTTGTCTTAATCCTTCTAGGCTGAGGACCTTCTGAGTGGTGACTCAGATGAAGAGGAGGAAGAATGACAATTTTGCATAATAAACACAAGAAATTCAAGGTTCTTCTGGCTCACTTGGATAATTTATATACAGGCGTTCATAATTAAGGCGATGTTGTACAGGATCTTCAGTATATTTGGGCTTTGGCAAAGAGGCACAGTAGCTTCTTGCATTAATAGTAAGCAAATTACTAGAGCTGTAAAAAGATTTGTCTCACTTTCTTGATGGCAGTTTAAAACACTTATTCTGCATAATATATCAGTATTTTTGTTAATTGTCATATTGTTCATTTTGAAGCGTCTCTTGACTTCATGGTTCACTTGCTATACATCAAAATTTATTATGAATCTTAATTGCAACAACAGGAATTAAGTGTGTTTGTATCTGTAAACGTAAAGATGGTTTTAATTGGGAGAAGAAACAGAAGGTGTGAAACCACTTACTGACATTTTAGCAACTCTTCCAATTTCTATGACTTAATATCAAGTAGAGTCTTAAATTTCTGTTCAAATTGTAGGATATATATGTCATTCTTGGATTGTTTTCTGATGGGCTTCTTATGGCAAAAAGCATTGGGGTTTGGGGTATTTTTACCCCAAAGGTCTTAAGTTAGCTGGGGGGGGAGGGGTGGTAAAAATCTATTTATTTATTTTTGTGAAAAAAGGAGGCACTTAATAGAAGATTATTTGTTTTCCAGCAAGCTCTTTTATTGTTTTACCAGTTGGTCTGTCACTTTAGCAATGATTGCTCTTTACAAGAGGAAGCATCTCGCCTTTTTAAATTTAGAGATATAAGTAAGACAGGTCTCAGTTGGGTACATTTTCATCTTGGCCTGAAGAACTCTTTCTTCAGTGGTGTACACCCTGCCTTTCGTAAGAATTTGACAAGTACCTTTGTCCTGTCGTGAGCAGGAAAAGTCCTGAATGTGTTTCTGTCAAGCTTTTGGATACCGTGTTTGTCCAGATACTTGCAGATTTTCACTGTGAATCTTAGAACAGTGTTTCCTTCTTATTCCCCTTTAATACACTGCTCTGCAGATAAACCTTTGTCTTTCCAAGTTTACAGTCATGTGTAACCATCCCTGATGTCCTTGAGGTGTTGAGCGACACCTTCACCACTGATCAGTCTTAAAGGCTCTTTGGTTGTTTCTTGGCCTATTTTAGCCTTCAACTCTTTTGTAATAGGCTTTTTTGCTCAGCTTGTGAAGCAGCTCTGCTACATGTAACGTGGAGCTTAAAAAAAACAATCTCCCAGAAATGAGAAATTTAATCTACAGGCCTTTCATTTCTAAGCAGATAGTTTTGGTGTTCATTGCAGATGTCCTGGGGTCAGCAGTAGCAGTGCTACACCAGCTACTGCACCAGCTACTGAGAAAAATGACTGCTACTGCTGAATCCCGGACAGGAGAAAATTTTAAGGAAAGGAAAATCTTCACTGTGAGTCTTTCGAACATTGTACGTGCTTTGCAATGTGCTTTGTACATTTTTATGTGCAAACACTACAGCATATGCTGCACAACTGGTCTATAGAAACAATCAGTTGTTTGCCTGAACCTGTTTTCCTGTGTGCACAAGCTTTCACACTTCCCTTTAGGTGCAAAGTGTGATCATCTATTCAAGAGAATGGTTCTGGACTCCAGAATTCTTTTGACCTGTTCATGGTGGATAGTTTCTCAAACAACAGCTTGCAAGGAGAAGACACAGTTACTGAGCCATAATAAAATCTTGATGCGTTTCACACCTACTCAGTGCACTTCTATCTGATGTTTCTCCTCCTATGTGATGTTTCTCCTCACACTTTCAGAGCGACTGGGTATTTTCTAGTGTTTCAGTGCCTGAACACTTGGATTAACTGGGGAGATAATGTTCTACCATCATTGTTCTCTGCTGGACTTGGGTGTTATAGCGAGCAAGCTGCATTATTTGTTTTTGTAAAATGTGTCTGGAGGGTCGAATTCTTCAAAAAGAGCATTAACTTCATATTCTTTCCAGTTATGAAAGTTGTTCAAATTAGGTTTTGTTTCTACTAAGTTGTTCTTGTTTCTTAAACTTGGATGAAGCAGCTAAGCCTTTGATGTGCAGGAGGGGATATATAAAATTGTATACACACAGTTAATAAAAGTTGTTCACTTAAAGGTAGAGTAGTACTTCTGATATAATTCTTCAGCGAAAAATATAGGTGAATATGGAAATTGGTTGAGGCATATAGGCATCTATGTATGTAAGTGTACTTCTTCCAGCATTAGGTACAGTATTAACTAAGGACCACGTAGAACAGAACTTTAACATCTGAAATATGATGTTTAGGGCACTCTATTTGATATATGCTTACACAGTAGAAGAAAACTGATTCATAGAAGGTAGGTAAGTGTTCACATAGCTATTACATTAGGAACTTGTCTTACTTCATGCATACTCAGAAGCAAACGGTTTCCTCCATGGGGATTTAGAACATTCTTCATTAAAAGGACCTTTGTTTTCTTAATTTATAATGGCAAGTTTCTGTGGTGTGTGTATACATATCTGCAGAGTCTTATATTAAATGTACTTTTGAAAGAGGGATTATAGATTAGATGAATTTGACCATTAAGTTGCTGTTGTTTAGCAGGGATCTTTTTCATATATGACCTATGCATATCCTTTCTGGAAGCCTGCATACTCTGCTTCTCTGAAGTTTGAAAGCATCACAGTAATGTTTCATATTGTAAATAGCACTCTAGTATGTAATTTATGGAAACTAAAATTCACATGTAGTAAACCTGCTTCAATGGTCTTGCCTGTAAAAGTTGTTATGTAAATCCACTAAAACATAAGTTATAATATTTTAGTGGCTTTCTAGCATTCGTGGTGTATGTAAAAACGGAGAAATTAAATAGGAGCTGTGAAGGCTCATACATGGTAATTTTTTTTTTTCTATCCAGAGTTATCAGTAGTTTGTAGAAAACTTTATCCAAAGTATATCCATTAAAAATCTTACAGTAAGTATTCATTGAATAAAACAATATGCAAACCAACTTTTCTTTTTTTTTTTCCCCTTCTTGATTTACTGTACCAGACTAATGAAAATGATCTGAAGAAGTTTTTTGCTCAGTATGGCAGTGTGAAAGAAGTGAAGATAGTAAATGACAGAGCTGGAGTATCAAAGGGGTTGGTATTGTAGGATAAGTATGTTGTGGGAATTGAAAATATAACAGAAAGCTGACTGACTATAGTAGATTTGATTATGAATTTCATTGCTCAGAATATTATTTGTTTTGTCATTGATGTTCCCCATTAATCCATGTATGCAAAAATGTGTTCTTGCCCTTTAACATCTCCATGTAAATGTCTTTGTAGTTCATAACTGTAAAACTCTATACTTACATTATTATAAGATGAAGGTGTGTGCAGCTAGGACAAAATCGGTAATCCTTTCAGGGTTTTCTTATGACAGTATTTTAAATAGATAACCCTAAAATAGTAGTTTACTTATTAAACATGCGTATTTCTACTACTGAAAGCCAGTGCGGAAAGGAGCCGAAGAATGGAGGAAGAGGCGAGGTACATCTGATTATGCTGGAGTGCATTGGCAATAATGTGAGACTTTTGTGTGAAGATTTATGGAACAAGAACATAGGAGAGAAATTTGATAACGAATTGTGACTGCAGAAAAGGGAATTAAGACTAGAAGTCAACAATAAAAGAAATGCCAAAGAGCAGATCTGAAGAAAGATTAAGACTGGGTAGTAAGGTTATTGCTAGAACCCAACTAATGCAGTGGTCAAGAAAGTAAGATGAGTAACTGTACTGCCACAGAACGGCTGAAGCAGAAAGGAATGTTCATGAGAATTTGTACCTGTAACAGTTCACTTTGGTCAGAAGCTCTCTTCTGAGCAGTAAGTCTTTGGTGTCTGAATCTCATCATTTTATACTGCCATAATATATATCGGCAAATTACATGCTGAGCTGCAGGTCTTAGCATAGCGTGCTATACCTATATGGCACGTTGGACTTGGTTCTGCTGTCAGATCTATTACCAAGCCTCTTACCCTTTTACTAAATTCCAGGAGATACCTGAGACTTGCAGTACATGTGTCCATATAATACAGTAACCAAGAATATCCAATTATTATGCAGTTGTGATTGCCAATATATGTCTCACAGAAAAATGTTGGAAAATAATTGGTTTCAACAGTGTTGGTATTTCTGTTGAAATCCAAGCAATCCATTGCATCTCATTGACAAGTGATTTAAGAAACTTAAAGGGTTTTGTGACTGATTGTGTCTATTAGTTTATTGTCCAGACAGCACACAGAATGAAAAGGCTGTGTAGATAAGGTCCCAAGCTAGGTAAATCGTCTCTGTGTTCTTTGAACTTGGAAATGTTTACAAATCTGTTTAGAGAAGGCAATGGAGGAAAAGCTCGCAGATTTAAAAGTCAAGCTGGTCAAAGTCTTATTGGACTCTCTACTCAAATAAGCATTTTTGAAAGTACGCGTTGTGGTACAGACCTGAATTATAAGATGAGATACTTTGCACAAAGCACGTTCGATGGCATAGGTTTGTGGGAATGAATTGAGGGGGTTTGATACAGCAGGAGTTTGTGCAGAAAGCCTTTTTGATTTGTTGCAGTAGTTACGAAGTATGAGAACACACAGAACTCTTGCTTAATGCTAGTCATGTGAAGAATGACAAGAATAAATCATAGATAAACACTCTCTGCATTGCTGCTTGATCTGAGAACTCAGTATAGTGGGTAGTGCTTGTGCAAGTATAAAGCATTCACTGAATGCAAAGCAATCATTGAAGTAGGTGGGAGCTGTGCTGTGAAGTACAGTATAGAAAAAAATAACATCTCAAGTGTTTCATCAAAGTCTTTGTTTAGTAGAAATGAAGGAACTAAAGATACACACTGAGTAACAAGAGCAATGCGGAGAGAGGTATGTGTAGCTTTCCACAGGGGCTGCTCATTCACTTGCACTATATATCAAGAAATGATGTGCAGTGTATGTAAAAAAAAAAAAAAAATTCAGAGGGTTAGCTTTTATAATTCTTATTTAGGTATGGCTTCATTACTTTTGAAACTCAAGAAGATGCACAGAAGATTTTACAAGAGGTAAGTGATAGTCCCCATTATGTTTATCTCTTAAATTAAATACTTAATTTAATATTGGACACTAACTAGCTCTTACTGGCTGGCCGTATTTTGTTTGTCAGCTTGCATTTGAAGGTCTCTTCAGTCTGGTCTGTGTGAGACCTAATACAAGATTTAGGCTGAGGTCTTCTGGAACTAGGGGAAAGAGTTGCCAGTTCGTAGTACAGCTCTTGACTTTGACATACAGTCTTTACTTCCCTACTCGGTATGTGGTTCGTTGTGCATATAGAGCCATAAAGACTCTATCCTTCACAATTGCTTTCATTTGCTCTACTAGAAAATAAATTGCTGTCAAAGCTTTGTTGGGCGTTGGGAAGATAACTGCTGTCTTTCATGCAGACATGTTTGATTGGCAGAGCTGATGTAACTCTCTAGTGGTAAAATGAAAAGATGCTGCTGAGAATCATAGGTACCAGTTGTTAGTCAGGAGGCCCCATGAGGAGTAAGTAGTACTTGAAATTACTAAGAATTAAGTTTGTGTATGTGAACTCTTTAAGTTAGGATAGAAAAGTAATTAGTATAGCTTTGGGGGTTTTTGAGATGCACTCTAAATAAAAAGCAGGGGAGGGTGAAACCTAATGAGTGACTTGTGTATGTCTGATTTTGTTTCTTTCATGTCTGTGTAGAAAACGTCTTCTTTCTTTAATTCTAGGCTAAAAAACTTAATTATAGGGATAAGAAATTGAATATTGGTCCAGCAATCAGAAAACAACAAATACGGAATCCTCGTATGTATTTTTACTTGCATTTCAGACTGAACACTTACGTAAGAGGGGTACTGATAAGTTTTTTTGTCAGATTACTTCTTTATCTTGATCAAGTAAGCTGTTAAGATTTTTTTGGGGGGAGACAGAACAAGGTTTTATTCCAGAGAAGATGCCATCTCCTGCCAGAAGCAGTTTTATTTCTGTAATAAACAACTGAAAAAGTAGGATATGAATCACCAACCTTTAAGGGAAGCTTCATCAGGTTTTGGCATACCAGGGCATGTTGTTCTGTTACTCCACACTAAAGGCTGTGTGTCAGAGCTGTAAAATACATTCCTTTTGTAAGTGCAGCAGGGAATGAGGTGTACTTTTGTAACTTTGCTGTAGTAAAAAAAAAACCTCACCCCACACTTCTGCTCATCTGCATGGGGATCTGTCCCTTTATTTGAATAATGATGGCTGTCAGTACCTATTAGAGTACTGACTGTACAGGTGAAACTCTGCTTTGGGATCAACCCATGCTGGCTTACAGCACCACCATAATGGCAGCATTGCTGAGAAGTATCCCTGTCGCTGACATCTAGTTACCAGTATTTACTTTTGCCAGGCCATGTACCATCACAGAAACAGACACAGCCACGTGGTCTGTGTGCTGAGAGAGGAGGCAGTACCTTGTAGTGAAATAATTTGGTTATTTTTAGTGCTTGGGTCCTGTATCAGCTAAATATGAGTTTGTGGAGGTTACCAGTTAAAATCTCCTACAATGTGAAGTTATCTTCGAACATTTGAATGTCAAAAAAATACATGTATCTTTGGTGAGTAATTTATATGCATGTTATCTTTTGTACCCCTTTCCCATCTACCTCTGGAGATGTCCTGTGACCATCTGCTTTGATGATTTTGTGTTTGAGAGGGAATTGAGATGGCACTAGGCACGCTGCTCCATGCTCTTTCCTTTGAGTGCTTTGCTCCTTTACAGATAAAAAGTGACCTTTTCTTCTTTTTTATGGCCTACAAATCTAAAAAAATAAAATTTTCCGGTAAGTAAACTTTAAAATACTAATTTCAGGTTCTACTGTAATACCAGAAACTGCTACAATGTACTTAACTACATCAAGTGGATATCCCTACATATACCATAATGGAGTGGCTTATTTTCATACATCTGAAGTTGCTTCTGTTCAGCAGCCATGGCCAGTAAGTCAATTATTTTTGCATATGTGCTTTTCTGTGGACCAGGATGAGTGCAGTGTTTTGAAGTCCATGCTGCTTCCAGTTTCTTAGGATGTGCTCATGTTTGATGTTTAAATGGCTTCCTTGTATTAGCCTGTTTATTTCATGTTTTTAAGTATTACTAATTTTATTGGTCTTCTGCAGGGGACTTTTGCTTTGATATGACCCATAGGACAGGGTAGTTCAGAATCAGTGTGGGCCCTGCTGCAGGAGAAGTTTTGTTTTTTCTAAGGAGTTTCTGGTGCTTTTGACTGCTGATTGGCTCCATTTATTATTCCTCCATGAATGAGGTGTTCTTGGGTGTAAATTCTTACACTGAGGATGAAAAGAGAATGTAGTACTAGATCAAGAAAGCAAACCTGAAATTGGGTTATTTTACAGTCATTCATACTCTTTTTCAAGAATAATAATTTGTTTAGAAGTAAGATAATTTGATAGATTATTTGCCTTTAGTAGCCTTGGGGACCTTAGACACCATTCACAGACATATATGAGTGGAAAATCCCTTCATGTTGGGGGAAAAACTCAGTGGAAAAATTAGTAATGAATAAAAACAAATTTCCCAAATTTCTGGCTCATATCCACTGTTTCAAACAAATAGCATTGAATCTTTCCAATTACAAATTGCACGCAGTAGGCTTTACTAGTCAGAACTATAGGTTCGGAGGGCTGTGTTGTCCTCTATCATGGCCATACATTTCTGCCCCCCTTTCTTTCACTGATTTCTTTTTGAACCTAAACTAGGCCCACACAAAACCCAGGCAGGTTTCAAGCTCCTTAAACTGGCTGACTGTCAAATCAGATGAATGCTGAGTCTGGTGTGAGGTAGAGAATGGGAAAGGGAAGCTTGTGTTGGGGCTGTGGAGAGGGTAGGAAAACATCAGTGACAGCTTAGAATGCTTTAAGTATTTACAAAAAATGTATCTATAGTCAGGGTAGTGGATGGCCTTAGCATTTCTAGATGGTGATAGCCTAATGCTTTCTGGAAAGAACTGAGTAAATACACCAAAGATGGTTGTTTCATCTCTAATGTAGTCCCTTAGAAACAGTGGCTTTGAAGAATCTAAGCGTAAGTTAAATCCATTTTCAAAAGAAAGGGGAGATGGCTCAGCATTACAGTACTCTGGAACTGTTCTTAGTAGGAGTGGTAATTCATTAAATTGCTTCATTAAGACTTTAACGTCTTTCTTTTCAAGTCGCGCTCTGTTTCCAGTTCACCTGTGATGGTGGCTCAACCCGTTTATCAGTCTCCTACATACCAGTATCAGGTACCTATATGAAAGTTGTCTTCTAACCATCAGTATTCCTTCCAGTCATGGAGTTTTATTTGCAGCACTGTCTTGGCTCTGTTTATTCTTAGGAAATAAAAAGATTGTTCAAAATAGTCATATAAAAGAGATTTTAATTTCACTTAAGATCTTTTAACTATAAAATAATTTATTCTGCCTATGTAACTGTGAGGAAATGTAATAATTAAAATTTTGTTTGGTGTTGCTAGACAACTGGGTTAGTATAGTATCATCCTTAATTTTTATAATCTAAGCCAAACTCCTGCTCAAAGCAGGGCTTGGTAGATCAAGTTTCTTGGGAACTTGTCCAATTGAATTTTAAATATTTGCAGCTATGGAGTTTGCACAACTTTCTGGACAGCGTTTTCTGATACTTGATACTTCTCACAGTAAAAGTATTTTCTTTTCAACTAGTTAAAATATTCAGTGTTCCAACCTGTGTCTGTTGACTCGTGCTCTGAACACCACAGGCAAGAATCTGGCTTAGTCATATTTATGCTGTCATCCCTTAGCAGCACCCCTCCTGCCCTTATCCTTCTCAAGGCTGAACAAACCCAATCCTCTCAGCATCCAGATACATCTGTTCTCTAGTCCCTCCATCATCTTGGTGGCCCACTACTGGATTTATGCAGTATGTCTGTATTTTTAATGTGTATTGGCAAGTTAAGTGCTTTCTGTATCTTCTGTTCTTTTTTAATTAGCCATGCTTCTTAAGATGCTTCAGTATTTTAGAAGTTAATGAAATGCTAGAGTCAGAAGCTGAGTGGATGTAGGTGAAACCAAGTTCCTGAATTACTTGGGGGCTTAATGAAAATCATATTTTGTTTAAGTATTGATTATAGATTAAAGATGGTTTTGACTCTAGTATGTTGGGAATTACAATAGGTGTATGCATATGTTCTTAATCACATAAGTAATACTGGTTTTTTTTTGAGTTTAGGCACCAGCCCCCTGTGTTCCAAGTCAGTGGCAGTGGCCTGTTCCACAGGTAAATACAGTTTCAGTATTTTAACATTAGTTTGCATCCAGTTTAAAAGTCTGGTGCACTTACAGTGAACTTTACCAGTATTCACAACACTTAAATGTTACCAAAACCTGAAATAACATTTTATTATTATAGCATTTATTGAAACATCAGATACAAATCTGACATAAAGGAAGCATCTTCCCCTCCTTTCTCCCTCTGGCAAAAAGTCTGTATGAAATTATCTAGTAAGTTCTCAGAAGCAGGTAAAAACTGCCATATTTTGCCTGATAGGAGAAATGAGTATCAGCTAGCTTAATAACTAACTGTGATGTTTGATTGGAGTATTACTAGTAGAAGCATGTAGACATACAAGTAGGGTGAAACTAAACCCAGACCCTTGAAATATGAGGAAGAACTTGAAATTGCTAGCCTGGTAATTCTGGCGGGGGAGACTGTTGGTTTTGTGATCTCTGTAGCAGAGGAGCTTAATATGGAAATCTTGACACTCAAGGAACTTGAAGAGTTTGAAGCTGAAAGGACTAAGTCGCTGAAGAATGAACTGTTACAAAGCATCCTCATTACTTCAGTAGCAAGCAGCCTTGTCCAGTTATGGCCATGTCATCTCTATTAATAATGTCATCTGCTGCTTTGAAATCTGGGTGCTGAATTACAGAAATACTGTGGGGTTTATTTTAAAACAGAATGCTTATTATTTCAATGTAACATTTTTACAAGGTTATACTTGTTACGTTTCTGTGATCTTGAGAGTGTCAGTTCTATGTATTTTAGGATTTATCTAACAATACTCTCCAAAACATAAATAAAATCTGAAAAATGTATAAAAGCTACAGGACATTTTTGTTTTATCCTACCAACTTCCCCTTCATTTGGTCTCTTTAGGTTATCAAAGGTTGATTTGACACTTTATTTTACTGTTCTCTTTGCTAAATATTAATGAAGATAAAACTTTAAAAGCATCTTTGGTGTTCATAGTGCATAAATCATATTATTTATGAAAGTAATGTGGTTTATTTCAGTCTGCTGTCTCTTCACCTTCATTCTTGTATGTGCAACCATCTGAAGTCATTTATCAGCCGATAGGGATTACCCAGGAAAGTGGATGTGTACCTCCACCTCTCCTTGTAGAAGCTGCAGCTCCAGAGGTATTTTTATAAAAACTTTACTTACAGTTCAAGCTTTTATGTGCAATTGAAAAACATTCTTTTGGTTGAAGCACAGGTAGTTCAGAGCACTTAACATCAACTATTCCCTGTACTTACCCCCACAGTTAATGCTGCTGCTGTTAAATCATTTCAGTTGTCCTCAAGAATATCTCTTCCAGTTTTCTAGGAGGATGCTTTAATTTGAAATATTACAGAGGGGTCACAAGTGTATGATAGATAGCAGTATAAAAACTAATTGGGTTGTTTTGTTCTGTTTGAAAATAACAAGTAAAATGGGAGTCAGACTCTTCAGAATGCTGGATTAGTATACCCAAGCCATAACAGTTTCCTGAAGTTACTCTTTTTCTCTGTGAGCAGAAGCTCAGTTTTAAATGCTCTGAAGATCAGAATAAGTGAAGTAGTTGAATGGTTAAATATTTTTCTTTTCCTTTTTTTTTTTGCTTCTATATCAGTAGCATTTCTAATGTTTAAGAGATATTTAATATACAATAAAGCCATTTCTTTATAATTAGATATTAAAAATGAAAGTAAATAATTTGCTACAGAAAAACTCAATATAAAATTTTAAGTGTATTATGATTGGTACTTTTCCTCTTTGATAATTCATTTCTCATTAACAGGGATGTCAAAATAAATGATAAATTAGGACAGTAATCGAGTATTTTTACAAAAGTTGAAGAGTATTTTTATTGCTACAAGAGAAGTTCCAAAACTGGTATTTCAAACATCTTAAGTGGCAAATCCTGACATATTTTAATTTAATTTCCCTATAAAGGAATTGAATA
The DNA here is from genome assembly GCF_033815535.1 of Pezoporus flaviventris. NCBI lineage: Eukaryota > Metazoa > Chordata > Aves > Psittaciformes > Psittacidae > Pezoporus > Pezoporus flaviventris. The sequence goes on from NW_026892549.1 coordinate 48,218,770, forward strand.
ATACAAGACTTTGGTTGTTGGAGTTTTTCTTATTTTTTGTTTAAATGCATGTAACTCAGTGTTTATAAAATCATAAATATTACCAGTGCTATTATTTTACTTTTTGTATTTCATAAATTGGATATCAGAGAAATTTTGCAGCCTGTGAGCACTTAAGAAAATAATCAAATAGGTTAAGGAATATTTGGATGTAACATGCTCTCAGTTCACAGGTACACATTTTGTTGATGTTAAAGGAAGCAGTATGTGGAAATTAAGAAGCTGGTATAAAATTCAAAGAAAAGCCTGTGTCTTATTTGTATGTAAATGTGATAATGCTAGGAACTGTATTTCAGTGTGCTAATCTACACATTTAAACACTGCTCCAATCAGAGCTGAGTGAAATGGATTTCTGGTAGTGTGATACATCTGTCAAAGACAGTGATTTTTGACACTGCTCTAGATAAACTGATTTTACCAAACTTTAGTACAGTGGGGAAAGTAGTTTTTTTTAAATACTGAAACTTTGTTTTTTATGAAGTCAGTATTTTAAATGTTGTTTGAAGTTCTAAGGAATCTAAATTCATGTGAAAAGTTTGTAAAAACATACAATTGTGAAACAAGTTTTTCTGCTTTTTTTTTTATTTTTCTGTAATACCAGGTGTATTCTGATCACGGAGTTCAAGCGTCACATCACCAGCCTATTGTTCAGAATGCTATAGCCATGCCTGCGCCTGTGAGTATCAAAGCTAGTTAAAGAAGGCATTTTACTACCACTGTCCCCATTCTTGAAGTGGAACAGTAAAAGAAGAGGGGAAGGTGACAAAACAGTGAACCTCGTTCAGTTCTTTGAAGTCATAGTTACAGATCCTTGTCTCTGGGTCTTGGGAAGTTGAATTCATTACTTGCAGCCTTACATAAGCACCTCATATTGTGGAGAGGTAGGTTTTTGGATCATGGAGCATGAAAAACAATGCCGGTTGGTCACCCATGGGTATTTTTTTGTGTAATTCTGATTCTTGAATGGCCATTCTAAAATGTGATTCTTCCATGTCACTTAATACAAGTTGCTGGGGGTTTTGGGGTTCCAGTTTAAGATCCTTTTGCGTTAATCAGTAAGGTTGTTGACACAACATGAAATAATGTCTAAACTACATTTAGCCTAGATTTGCTTGACAAGAAAGGACTAAAGGTGCCTGTAGTTTTACTTGAGATTACAGCACTGAGTCTTCTGTGAAAGATGCTTATTCAGCTACAAGTGGCAGACTGGATATGAATGAATCAAAACCATGTTATAGGCATTTTAGTTTGTTTTTAAATATTTTTACATTTTCTTTTAAGAGAAAAATCTTTTTTTTCCAGATTGTTGTGTAACAATAGCTACTAAATACTTCCAGTAGAGGGGGCTGTAACATTAAGTGGTGTCTTGGAATGAAATGCAAGTACTCTAATAAAAAAAAAGCTGAATATGAATTTGAGACATGAATATCTGAGTGATTCATATTTTTAAGGAATACTTAAAAGGGAGTTGGTGTAACACAGTGATCATAATATCCAGTTTATATTCTAACAGTGTATGAAAACACTTTAAAAAGCAATAGTAATTTCAGAATGAAAAATGAGTGAATACTTACTGTATCAGAAAGAAGCTTTTTCACCTTGAAACTTGACTTTTATTATCTTTCCTAGGGCCAGGGCTATACGAGCAAGATAGCATGAAGTAAGTTACAAGGTAGATCTAGAGCACAGCAGCTCTTCCTCTTCTACAGTAATTGCCATAGTACCATGCTTTGCCTTATAGCAAAGGCAAAGAAGTTTACCTTGTGATAATGTGATAAGTTACATGTATATATGCATGCATAGTCAAAGCATGTTTGGTTACTGTGGTATAGGAAATGAGCTGCAAATTCATATTCTTACTTATCTCCTGATACAGTATTTTCTATGTTTATTCATAGCTTTAGAAGTGATTTCACTTACAGCCAAAGCTGGCATAACCCAGCAATTCATTCAATTTTCCACACCACCCATTTCCTTGTGCTGGTAGAGGTTTTTGTTAGCCACTATGGTATACCAGGTCAGGGAACTGATGTAGTTGAAGATGAAGCTCTACTCCCTCCAACCAAAAAGGGTTAACTTACACTTGGTTCCTGAGACGGGTTTATCAAGCAACTGCATGAACTCTTGTATGTATACAAGACATTTGGGATAGGGTAGAGGAAGTAAGATTTGTATTAGCAGTGCAGATTTAAACTTGAGGAAAGTGAGTATGAAATTGCTGATCCTGTCTATTCCTTCACTGTATTTCTTGCTCATTCTTACCCATTCTCTTAAAGTTTGTTACCTGTAATTGAAACTCTGGTCTGCTCACGTCTCGAGTAGATTGACAGATACAGTTAAACCCTTAAAATTGTCAGAATTCAGCAAGTCTTTCATTAATTACAGGATGATGCCAAGTTGGTTTTTACAGGTTTTAGTTTTTAATTAGTTATTTAGCTTCATTTAGTAGTAACTAGTAGTTCTGGAATGTAATTCTTCCTTTTCAAATTTCACCTTACCTTTTCACATACCTGCTCAAAGCTTTGAATATATCCTACATATAACAAGCAGGATCAGCTTGCATTGTGTCTGTTACTGTAGCTGAGCACTCAACAATGGTTGGGTTAAAAAATAAGGAGCAAATGTTGACAGCAGCCTGCCATGTATTAACAACTGGTTGTGTCATTACCACCTGCTCCCCAGCTTCACAAAAATGCTGGTCTTGTTAAAAATACCCGAACAGATGTGTCTGCTGCTTCAAAATTGCCAAATAGTGGCCATGTGAGAGAGAGCAGATGCCTAAAATAACAACCTTATATTGAAGGTCATGTGTGAATTGCCTCCAGTACATTAGGAATTGTGTTAGGAATAAACATACACTTTGTTCTAGGAGCTCTAAGTCATGAGAGCAGGATGGGTACAGCTAGTAGCCAGATACTGTTGGCAGTTGTAGACTTCTTTGAGGTTTCAAATGCAACTTAAAACAGAGTGTGCATTACAGTTTTATTTTAATGATGTCACAAGGTTAAGTGAACAAAATGGATGAAATCTTTGCTGAGGAAGAAAATAACAATTCTAAGTTTGTTCCATTGCTGTTGTGGATGTATAAAAAGAGAAGTTGGTTCACTAATGGTATAGCAGCTAACAAAGGAGGCTTCAGTTCTGGCAATTCCCTAACTTATATTTCATTCTCTATTCTACCACTTATATAGCTTTTTGGTGATGTGACTTTTAGTACAAAATCTGTAATAGCCTTAAATGAAAAGTAGAAAAACACATTCACCAACTTCCAGCTATAGTTTATTTTTTAGATCCAAATTTTGATATTTCAGATCAGGCTTGAGTCAAAAATACTAATCTCCTCCCCTTGCTCCCGTGTTTGCTAATGATCCTGTGTATTTACTTGAAGATGCCTTCTTTTGGTGATTATTGTGTGTTTTGTTCATGAGTTCGTGGAAGTAATTTCATTTTAACATCTGTACAAATGGCTAGGGTTGACATTTGTTTTTAAAGGCTGCCAGGTAACACTTCTTTTTTTAGGAAGCCAGGATGTGGGGTTCATCTCTGCTGGATCTTGTGCAGTGTTTCAGAATCTTGGAGATTAATGTTTGGATGCTCCTAGAGGTCATCTATGAGATTCTGTTCAGTAGCAAGGTCTGTGTGGTCTACAGTAACAGCAGAAACTTGAGGGAAGATTGAAATTCACATGCTTTGGTTTCAGGTCTGGGAGAAATACCTGTGAGTTAAATTTTTGTTTTGGTGGTTGAGTTCTGAGGCACTGGCCTGGTAAATACTTACTGGATAGTGTGTGTGTATGAGGGAGATCCATGAGCAACACAGGCCTGTGGGAGCTGAGCAACATAACTGCAGTCTGCATAAACTGAGCAAAGGTATAAAAGGTGGACATGGAGGTGGGGAGGGTTTGTTCTGTTGTCTCATACTTTTTGTGTCTTTCTATTCTCAGTCATCTTTTCCAGGTACAGTATATGTGTCAGAGGTAGGCATGGTTCCAGGCTGTCTGAGTTTTTTGCTGTTTATATGGTCTGTGTCCAACAGAATGTTTTGGCTGACATACAGGATTATACAGTGTCTTTTCCTATAGGAGACTTTTTAGGTCCCCGGAGGGGGTGTTCTCTTTATTTGAGCTTGGACATTTAGCTTTGTTGGGGAGAATCAGAATTTCTAAACTCTTCACTCCTGTCGCCACAATAGACCAGTTTTAGTTGACAAAGTCTGACGATCTTCTTTAATGCAAATCTGAAAGTGCTGTACACTAAATTGGAGTGTACAGCTATAGTATTTCTTTAAAGCTTACTCTTTAAATGTAGTAAGTATTTTCATGTGTTTTCCTGAAAACCTGATTGAGTCCTCTAACAATAAGAACCTATCAGTGACAGAAACATATCCTGGTTTTCTGATTTGTTTGCATGTTTGGTTCATTTCACTACTTTGTTCTCTATTCCCCACAATTTTTTTTTTTTGATAGCGTTAAAGTTGGGTTTTTTTTGTTTTTGTTTTTTTTTTGTGTGGTTTGGGTTTTGGGATTTTTTGGAGGGAGGAGGGGGGTGTTGCGGTTTTTTTGGCTGTTCTTTTTTTTTTTTTTTTTTTTTTTTTGAAAAGTCCAACGTATTTTTTTTGTTGTTTGAGCAATTCCAGTCTACAGTATATTGTCCATAATTATATTGCGTCTAACTGAAAAGGCAGAGGGGAATCTTCCTATGTCAGAATTAAGGGTATTTGTAGTATAGTTCATGTATATGTGCATTCAGATCTTAATGGTGCATGATGCTAAAACTTTGGCCTTTTGATAGTGAATGTCCTGTGAATTTAGCTGAACTTGGAGCACTCCTTTTTTCTCTATAATGAGAGTAATAAGGTAAAATTTAGGTTCTCTGTGTGTATAATACACTTAAATATACATGTGTTTATATGTGTTCGTATATATACACATGCATCTATATATACATAAATTGTCTTTTTTTTGTAAGAGGAAGTCTTGGTGTAATCATTTTGGGAAGAGCATAGTAATTTTATGCTAGTACTTGTACAATAAGTAGTGTGTTATTGTATGATACTCCATCTGGAGCAAAAAAAATCTTACAAAATATTTTCTGTATAGGTAAGTTGTTTTGGATTTTTTTCCACTTGCAGTGAAACGAAGAGAGAGAATAAAACCTTTGTTCAAAGTTACCTTAGTCTCAGACACATGAATCCAAACTTTAAGGTTGGAACTAGATGATCGTAAGGTCCTTTCCAACACTAACCATTCTATGATTCTATGACATATTTTAACAAGACATTTGTCACCAGCTGCAGTAAAGTCCATTGCCTGTAAAGCAGGTATTTTAAACACCACCAAAACCAAATCTGTTAATTTAACATTAACATTGAAAACTGTAGATGGCATGCTTTTTCTTGCATTGTTCATTCTATGCATTCTATGCTCTCTTTACAATCTTTTCTTTTTCCTTTTTTTTTTTTTTTTTTTTTTAGTTCTAATAGTTTGTTCTCATTCTTGTTTAGTGGGGTGTTTTCTTTTGCTTTCTTTGATCTGTATGTTCTTTCTCTCTTTACTTGACAGACACTATGGAGCATTCAGTATTAAGCCATTTGGGCAGCTCTCGTCTGCCTGCACTGATTTTCTTGTCCTGGCCTTCCTATGTGGCTGAGATCCATCATCACCATAGCAGCTCGCAGCTGCCTGCTGTGGAACTTGCGGTCAGTTGTTTCATTACAATTTGTGTCCATTTCGTATCTGATAGGCTTTGAACAGCTCAGTGGTTTGTAACAGGGGCTTGCTATTGGTTAAGGTGTGATTCACTGTCTGTCTATGTGTCTGTGTGATTTATCTCTAGATGTAGCTTTGAAAAAATATTAGAAGCTTGCTGAGGTGAAATTGAGCATAGTTCTTTTCTTCTGGGACCAGGCAATAGAGAGGAGAAAATGTATTTGTTTCCTCAATATTCTCATAGGAGTCAGCTGGAAGAAGAGTAAGAGAAATAGATTGGGACTGTAAGGTTGATGTAATGAAAGCTAAAGTGAGCAGGGAGACTGGCACTAGATGGTCCTGGAAGCTAGATACTTAAGAAAGCAGCACACAGCATGATGCAGAGCTAGTAGATGATGGAAAGAAACTGAAATCCTGAGATTCAAGTGGCTTGAATATCCTGAGAGCAACGTAGGAGTTACAGCTGGTTGCATTAGAAAACTGTCAGAGCCAGAAAGGAGGTTAAAAAGGTGGGTAAGGTTAGCAAAAAAAAGTTAATGCTGAAAAGGCTTGAGCTTGCAGAATGAGGTTAGAAAACAGGGCTAGTTAGTCTGTCATATGGCATAATAGGACTGAGAAGAAAGGACTCAGATTGGTTAAGAAGGGAATAGAACAGATGGGAGTTCCACAAGTGGGATACAGAGCAGCTGAGATGGAAAGGGAGACTGTAAGAGAATTTGATCATAAGAAATAAAAACAGAATACCATTCTAGAAGCTGTTCTTGTCAGCACCTAAAATGGTAACCCTGTTTCCTGAATCTTGCCATGTCTTTATCAGCAACTAGTGGCATCCACTGACATACTACTTAATCACAGCCAGTTGCCTTTCTGTTGGTTTACAAATAGGACAGCTATCAGTTATTCAGCTCGAGTCTTACAAGTCTTGAGTTTTAGCTACTAAAAGAAAATATGTTAGCATAATGCTATATTCCCATAGTAACATTACAGAGAATGCAAAAGTAAAAAAAAAATAAACAATTCGTTATAATAGTTTTGCACTGTAGCATATTATAAAAGTACGTTTTCCCCGTTCAATTAGAAAGAGAGTACAGTTGCTTTAATAACTTGGCACTTTTACTGAGGCTGTATGATCAATGAACAGAACTTGATTATTTTTGTAAGTAAATTAATTCTTAACTCATTCTAAGATTCCATACTTGTAAATAAAGGAAGATATTTCTTACCACTGTTGACTTCACCTATGTGAATGGAAATCCGCTTTTCCTTTTTGAGCTAAGTCTGTCTAGCTGACGCAGTATCATACTAGACTAAGTTTTTATTGAAGCATTATTAATGAAGTAAATAGGACACCCTTTGAAACAGAAGAAGCAACCAGTATTTCTATTTCTCTTTAGGAACTGAAGCTGCATTCTGTGAGAAGAAATTTTTCACATCATTCATCTGAGTCTGAAACCTCAATGCACATGAAGTCCCCATTTCATCCTAGACACGATTACAGAATGGAAGATAAAATTCTCATACCACCTTCTACAGACTGTAAACCAAATTTTATTTTCTTTTAGCTATCTACTACCTATCACATGGAGCAGATATTCTTCCTAACTCCTAACGTTTGCCTGAAAATGCCAAAGTTAAATAGTACTCCTTTTTGTAAAGTAATCAAATGAAATATTGTAGTTTGGACAGGCAAAAACATGTGAAACCGTAATTTTTATCCTGCATTTCCTTTCTTAGTAAAAATACTGTTACAAGACAAAATGGGGATTTCTGATACACAGCCTACTGTATAAACTTTGTTTACTAACATAGATTGAAAATCAGCATATTTTTTATTAAAAGGGAAAGTTAACATTTAATTTCTGGATTACATGAACTTTAAAGATACGTTAGTTACATAGTAAATGCCATTTTCCCACATACTGACAGCATTTATGTGCTGCTGATTGAAGTCTGGTTATTTAAATCTGTGCATTTTAATTCCAAAAGAGTTTGCCTACTTTTTTTTTTTTAACAGTTGGTATTCTTCACTTTTTTTGATAAATTTGGATGACTAGTTTATTCTCATATGAAGCTGACATGTTTCTTGTGTATGATAAGCAATAAATTTGGATTTATGGTATGTTTTTAGATGTAGAAAAAGGCAAGATTTAACTTATTGCTATTACAACACCGTTGAAAACTTCTCCTTGCTTCTTTTACTTTTTTCTGTTGTCTGTGCCCAACTTAGGTACTCCCTGGCAGTAGCACAAGTTGAGATTAAACACTGCTTCCTCTTCAGCTACAAGGAGATAGCTTCCTCTTTTTTGACTTGCTTCTCCTCTCACCCACTAGAATTGCATCTGTTTTATAAAAGGCTGATTCCTCAAAGATTAAAATACAGCCTCTATTTAATAGGAGTGCAGGCTATAGCTTATCACTTCTGTAACACTGAGGTCTTTATGTAACTATCTCTCAGCTTTTCAATTTTATCTACTCTATAGTAACATGGAAGTTATCTTTTTGTGGGGCTTTTTTTTGCTTGAGCTTTTTTAATTATTTAGGCATCTTATAGAGTGGGCACTGCAGTCAGTAAATATCTGTGTATAATATGTAAATATATTTAAAGATTTATAGCAGTTAGTAGCATTTTTTCATATTGTGCAGGAAGAGAGGTGGACTCCAGTTCTGTTCTTATGCTGTTTGCAAATTGTTGTGAAAGGAGATGCCATGTACCATGACTTGGTTGCAAGTTTCTTCAAGTGACTTTCTGCCTTTTGTTAGGTAGAAAAATCTGCACAAATATAACTTAATAGCTTCTATTTTAAAATACTTGTTACTATAGCAGCTGTGGGGGATTGTTTTACCAATTCATATAAAAAAAGATACACAGTTTATCGGATACATGGGGATTTCAGCCCGTTCTTGAGGGGGGAAATAATCAACTGCTGTAGATGTTGTATTTCTGAGCCATTCTGTACAACTAAAAACACCTGTCCAGTTGTTCTTCCATTCGATATGCAGATTTTAGAATTCGTTAACATAAATATATTACAGACATCTTGGCACATTATGACAGTAATAGATTTCCATGGAGAAATTTTTATATAGTCAATTATATTTTTTTAAGGAGGTGATGTCTCTGAAGGTGCAAAAGAATGGCTCTTAGAGCCTTATTTATTGTATCATGAAACAAATGCGCATTGACCCAGAGTTCATAATACTTAATCCCAAGTCCTTGCAGGAAACTCCTTTCAGCTGAGGAACTAGCTTGCAAGTTTACAAATACTGTGCAGTCACATGTTATCAGATTGTGGCTCTAGTCCAGATATTCACAGAATGTAGTTTATTTCCATTAATTGCTGCAGATGTTAAATTGTTGATAATGAGTTGATCCCATGGCCCTTGTTTCAGAGAACATTTACTTTGGTTTTACTTGCATATGCACTTGATCATTTGGGAAGGATATTCAGTGTTAGGCACGTAACTATACCTGCAGCATTCTGCTGTGGGTCCTGTAACATCGCTGTGGAGGTACTGTTGGATTTGTATCACCAGGTCTTAACAATGCTTCATGTTGACTTGAGAAACCTATAAGACACCAAGATGATGCTCTTCATGGTGGCTTTCCTCCAGGAGCCATAGGTCACTGTAGAAATACTGAGAGCTCTCTGTTGATATTGTAGCTTATTTTTCTTCAGAATGCTCGCCAAGAATGATGGCATAACATCAAACCAGTCATAACTGAACCTTTAAGTTTATAGTGGTTGCGTTCTTCTGCAGACGAAATTGAGGCACAATAACTGACTTCTGGAATTCCATAACAGGGACACACAAATGGTATATGGTATGAGAGAACTACATTGTTTCCTCAGGTAGAGCCTACAGTTGCATTATCTTGATGTTCTAGCATTCATGACTTTTTTAATTCTCTTCAACTACACAGTTTTATTCTACTGACACTGAAAATTTCTGTAATGTGGGAGATTCTCGTGCTCTTATATGCAAGTCATTTAGTTAACTGCAGCTGCTAAGTGCCCGGTCCCTCGCCGTTTTTTTGGGGGCTGGCGAAGGGTAACATTCTCTTGGGTCTTCTGCATTTTCCTGTTGATAGTTACAAGGCTTTACACTTGCACATCAGATTAGAACTCTGCCCTATCGGCATTCAGTAACTAACAGCAAATAACTATCTTTGTGCACTACTTGTTACATTCATGCGTTAGCAAACTAGATCAGTTTTCTGGCTTTCACCCCTTAGAATTTAGAGACCTGGCTAGTATTGTTATCTACAGAACTAGTTGTTACAGTATTTCTACCAACCGTTGTCTATTTCATGTTATGTTTATATGGCAAAATGCTAATGCTAACATTGTCTATAAGATAATTCTGAATAAAAACCTGTAGGCAGAAAAGTTCCTGAAGTTACCTCTCTCCTCTGTTTTGTTTGATCGACGACTATTTTTCATGCATTAAGTAGAATTCTCTAGTTCACTAATATCTTTGGTTCCTGCTGCTTCTAGTGTAAGCATCAGAAGTGCATTCATCGTCCTTGAAAATCTATTTACTTTTTTAATTGGGAATTCTTTGTATTGTGAAATTAATTTTAAAAATAGCTGATACTAAGTAAATGGCTAAACTGCATTGTAGCAGTAACTGAGCAGAAAGTAGTAGAACACATGGCTCCCTTGAATCGTTTTTCTCTGTTTAACATAGTTCCGAAGTGTAGGCTTGTAAATAGTTTTTTATAGCAAAAGTCACTGTAAAATAGGTTTGTAATGTTGTAAGTACTACAGTAGTTTTGATTCACCTGTATAAAAGTTTCTTCTGTTTCCTGTTTAAGTAAAAAACATACACATTTTAAATCAATATTTTAAGAATCAAAAATACAATGCTAGTGTGTTGATACATGTGTGTGATCCTGTATGTAATCCTTGTACACTGTTATGCAGAAAATCCAAATAGATATATAGAAAGCAGAACAGTAATGCTTTTAACAATATTTAATAATGTAGCCAAGATGTAATGGGAAACTGTAGGTCTTATAAGGCGTTCTTTGACTTTTGGGTCACAAACAATTTAAAGAAGTATTGAAACTAATTTTAAGGGCCCGATATGATCATATTGTACCTCTGTCAGTGGTGCTGTAGTCTACATAAAGTGTGTATATTAAAGGCAAACTGAATGCTGTCCATAATACTTCCAGTTGTTTTTAATTGGATAAACCAGAACATCCAATTTCATTCTCAAATGTGTGACTTTTAGTTGATCATATGGCTGGGTTATTTGAAACTATGTGGCAGATGCAGATGATCTAGCTACTGCAGCTTTGGTAAGAGAGATACTGTGGATATGCAAAATAATAAATTTGTAGATCTCGTTTAAGAGAACTGTTAGTAATCTTAAATCTAAAGCTCTTTATGTTGATGCTACTTGTAATATAGCAATAATAAACAAGTTTTTGAAGTTTAACTTCTAGTAAAGTTGTGGGTTGGTAACTAAAAGTTTTAATTCACATTGGTCAGTGTTTACCGTTTGGATTGTAACTTTTGCTTAATGGTAGTATTGATGAGTATGGGTTTAGAAAAATATGGAAAAATGACATTGAACTTTTATCATTAAACTGTGCTTATGCAGTCATTGAAACAAACTGTTGTCATCTCTCTTAATTATTTTTAGAACATTAAGTTAAATGTTATTGCAGAAAAGTCAGCTTTTTCGGCTCAAGTCAGCGTGTTTAACAAGACTGGTCCTGGTACATTCACAAAATTTTTCCTTTAAAGGAAAAAAAAGAAACTTTAAAGGCTACCAAGTAGCATTCAGAATGAAACACCACTGCTTTCTTAATATATTTAAATTATGGATGAAACAGCTTTAATCAGATCATTCTACACAAAGAAGAACTAAATGCCAGTGTTAGGTTGAAGCAATAGTTCTTGAGGATGAATTTTTTTAATGGAATTTTTTTATGTTATTATCCTGTCCCAAGCAAAAACTTTACATTTGCCTTGAGTCATAAAGTAAAGGAAGTAAGCCTAAAAAGAAGTTCAGAAAGGAACTGTGAAGGTCAAAAGTGTTGTAATTTGAGATGATTAATATTTGGGGGGTGGGGTAATGCATTGGTTTTGAGTGCTGTAACTGTTCACATAGCCACAGTTTCTGAAGAAATCTGAGTCATTTAACTTGGGTTTGTGATTTGTCCCCTTGTGTCTTACTGTGTCTATGTTCTGTTTAAAAATATTCTGTCAGTGGTAACTGGTCTACAACCAATGATAATGGTGACTTTTTGAATTTCCTTTTTAAGTGGTGCTCAGATGTGCTTTTTCTAAGCTGCAGACATGGTAGGTTATCACCCCAAGTGAGAAATATGTTTGGTCCAAATACTGTTTTACGTTTTGACTATTGATTGAGTCATATGCTCTTTCAGTGGGGGTTGCTGTGATTACCACACTTTGGTGAATCACAAGGTAGTTTTAGAGATTTGTTTTTCTCTGATACCAGTTCTCAGAGCCTTTGCATTTTGGGTCACTTAATCAGCTCTTGAATCCAGAAACTGTAGGATCCTGTTCCTCTCTGGAGTCACTTGACTGCTTTAATGCAGTTTGACCTCCTGTGAGGGATGTTGCTAGTTCTTGGTTGGTGTTGGCTTGGGTTTGGTTTTCTTAATTCTGACACATTCGATTTTTGATTTAATTGGTTCAGTCTAATGGCTTTTGAGTCACATCTGCAGTGGTAGCTGTTGACTGACTTCCACTTGGCAGTTTGTATCTACTTAACTAATGTAGGGTTACCCAAACGAAGGACCATTGTTTTTATTCGTAATAGTGTTTCTGTGTAGGTGTCTGAAGAGCTCATTTTATACTATGAAAAATCCTATCTTGGTGAGAGGGTTGAAATGTGGTTTAAACCTTATCACAAAGAGTTCAAAACACAATATTCTGGCCCCATTATAAATGTAGCTATCTTTAGTTAAATAAAAAAAAAAACAAAAGGGAAACCAGCTGGCAATTGGACTAGTGCTGCAAAAAGTTTTTACTTACAGCTATCTCAGTCGTGCCATGGCTTTATACAAGTGGTTACAGTGGATCTTACAGACTGTATGGAATGGAGCAGTAGGATTCTCAAGGTTGAGTGGACAATTTACATGTATGTGTGCTACTACAACAATTCAGGGATGACCTTTACTAAAAAAAGTGTTTGGGAGCAATTTCTATGCAAGCAGGCATGCAGGAAGCTGAAGAATTTTGCTTATTTGTGGTGTTTTCCTAGGTTTTAATCAAGAAGACAACACTGAGGGATTTCCTCTTGGGTTTCAGCGCTTGGGAGCTTCTTTCAAGGACTGAAAGAAGTAATTACGGCTTCAGTCCTGGACTTTGCACTAAGTGATCTTAAAATTCTTCCAAACACAAGTAACTTTATAACATGGATTTCAAAGGGGGTATAGCCTGCAGACTTAACCTTATTGGTAAGCTACTTAAGTAAAAGATCACTTTGCTTGCAGTATAACAGGAAGCAAACCACAAATGGTTAATGCTTCACTTGCAGTGAATGACTTAGATCAGTGTTTTTCAGTGGGGAAAAAAAAGTAAAAAGCTTGTAAAATTCAAATGTGCAGTTCTTTTCATTCAAAATGGTGTTCTGAATCCCTGGTTTTACGTAGATGATTTTTAGTTTCTGTAGATCTAGTCTAAAAATACAAAGGTACATTTTCTAACTGCCTGTTCCAGCAGTAGAAGGCCTTAGAAAATCAGTCACTGTTGCTTCTTTCCCCATGTATTATCATGGTCTGCATCAGGTCTAATGCTGTTACAAGTGACTTGCAGTATGAGAGCTCTTAAAATCATACTAAGTTTTAAGGACTTAAAGCAAAACACTTAAGAAACAGTGTTGGAAGTCCCTGGCTGTACCAGCTGAGGTCAGCCTGACAGAAGAGAAGAGGATTTTGGTTGTTCAATACCATTAAAAAAGGGGAACAAAATTTTGTAACTATATTCATATATAACTTTGAAGAAGTTGTGATTTTAAATAAGGAATATTGCACTGTCATTTTTCAGGGTTTATCAAAACCAATCACTTAAGTTGATTTTAGCAATGTAGGTTCTGATTGTTTTTTCTTGACAAGAAAGTACTACTTATTTGTTTTTATATTATTGCAATATATTACACTCTGCTCATGTTTTTGGTTGTTTTTTTTTCTTTTTCACTCTGGAGGAAAGTTCCTGTGGAAAGGAAATAGGAACCAAACTTTGAAATCTAAAATAAGGACTAAACTGCTTTTCATTTACTTTTCTGCCCTTTGAGATGCCAGAAGCAATTTCCTCTTGAAGCTGACTTCCTTTCTGGAAATGATTTTCATCTCCAACCATGTTGAGGCTCTTTTCTCATTCTTTCATTCTGACTAACTTGCTTTATTTCCCTCTCACTGCAGTTGAGAACTTCTGGAGGTAAGTAGTTACAGACAAGCTTCTAACTTTCTTTTTCAGTTCTTCTACCCCCTTCTGCCCCCCCTCAGCCAGTCTAGAAGGACAAACAAAGCACTATTGGTGTCCTCTGCAAGAGAGCCCTGATAGGGGGCTGGCTGTAAATTGACGTGGCATGGAAAATCTCTGCTAGTTTGTAGCAGCTCTAACACTGCCGCGAAATCAAGCCTACTCTTGCCAAGTTTGTAGCTTGAAATCATCACGGGTTTGCTGTTTCTGTATAAAAAAATGAATGGATACCTTTGCTTTTTGATTTGGGAACTGGACTTTTTCTCTGTCTGGATTTACAGCTAATAGAAAACAAAATCAAAGGGAATTACTTGGATACTTTTTCTTTTCCCCTGTAGTGAGAGCGACAGATCTTGCTGCTCCCCCCAGCCTTTTCCTGCAATTTAATCACTTGCAGATCTTGCCATGGGGTGCGGACTGAGAAAGCTGGAAGACCCAGATGATAGCAGCCCTGGAAAAATCTTTTCTACATTGAAGAGACCACAAGTTGAAACAAAGACGGATTCTGCTTATGAATATGTATTGCTGGATTTTACTTTAGAAGGTATCTTTTTATGTTATATATTTACTATTCAGAGAAAGCAAGGAATAAGATTTTAACTCTGTTCTGTCTTGTTTAATTTACAGTAAAACTTAGATACATTTTGGCTAGCTTTGATAAAAGTAAGACTTTTATTTTGAAACACAAATCATGATGAAGGTCCTCACTTATATAAAATTACAATGGAAACTTCTGAAATATTTTTAACAAGCAGACCCCCCAAATTACACAGCTGTCCTTGTCTCAAGGAAGCTGGCTAAAAAACTGTTAGAGATTTTTTGTAGTTTCCTGTGAGTCAGATGCTGCCATCCTTACTCACTTTGAATAATGGTTGTGTTGAATTCAGTGTGATGGTTCAGAAAACACACTGTGCTGAGCCTTAAGTGAGTAACAGTTTGTAAAAATGGACTCAACTTCCAAAAACAGGCTGTCATTGTCCTTGCTACTTTATGCAGAAGTAAGTCTGTTTCTTACATGTGTATCAGGAGTAGCTTCCCCTCTTATGCCCACCCCAGCATCTCGGCATGTATTTTAGTAAGAGCCTTACAGTTTCATCTTACTGGTTTTTTTTTCTGCTTTACTTGTAGCTGCTGAATAGTCTTTTGAGATTGTGACCGAAATAAACCAAAATTTGTATGCGTAGCTAGAGGCAGACAGTGCTCTGTGGGATACTTCCTTCCCGAGGGTGTCCTGTCTAACAGGGCAACTCCCTGTTCCACCAACTTGAAAATATAAACAAGCCCAGATGGCTGCCCTCTGAGAACAGACAGCTCAGTTTTGCGGTTACTTTGTAGTAACTTGCCTTTTATAATGACTGGGTCTATTGGAAATGCTTAATAAGGGTTTGAAGCCGATGCAGTTGCTAAAAAGGTTGAATAAAGGGAGAAAAGTGTAAGTGCATGTTGTGTTACATTTTAGGAACTTGTTTGTGAGCAAAACTTAGCCTCTGTTTAGCTTTAACTAAAGGTCCGTAGTAACAGGTTTATTTATATCAGTCTATTCATGTATCAATCTGTATCAAAAACCTGCAAGATACTTATAGAAGCCACATTCTGTTATGAAGTTACATTACTTGACATCCAACTGTATTTGTTTTTCTATTCCTCTCCACCAACAGTTTCTCATTGGCTTCTTCTTTTTGAAGAATCGAAATGTTATGTTGACTGTAGTAGTGGTAAGGTACTGGAAGTAAAGCTAGGCTGCCAAGTGCATACGTAGTTAACCTACTGATAACAGAAGAGATAACAAAACAAGTTTTTTTGATACTGAAGATCATTCATTGTTCTGGATAGTTTTCCTGTGCTTTAAAGTAGCAAGTTTCTGAAAGTGTTCTGTAAAGCCTTGTTGTAAAGGTGGTTGTGACTTTAAAGAAAAAGCACATCAAACAATTGCAAATAAAGGTGCATCTATTTTAATAACCTCTCAGTACAGCAGTAAAAGTTTGGCTTCTCCTGTACAGTCTGATATTCAAAAGTGCTTAGCTTCATTGACTTACTGTGGAGTTTTAAATGCTAAGTAAATGAGATCCATTTGAGATCGTTGCCTAACTTTTTAGACTTCTAACTGTAAGCAAGTTGGTTTTAAACTGTTCTGTTGAATGGTTCTAACTGTGGGTCTATTTGGCCTTATAATATTTTTGTTTGGGGTCTTTACTCTTTAGAGCCAGGATAACGAATACAGAAGAAAACAGTGTTTACTGTCTTGAAGGCATTTGAGTTTTGTTTGCTTATGAAATACAGGGATTGGCTAAAGTACTATGGGGAATATGTTGAGCTTCCTCCCCGCCCCCATTCCCCTTCAATTCACTCACATACTTGCTGCTACTTGAATATCCTTTAGCTAAATGAAACCTAAGTGAGAGCCTTTTAGCACTTTAGCCCAAAGTTTTCACTCCACTGTCAAGATGTGTATGATGCGTATTGTCTTCATGGCTCTCTGCTGATGTCCAGAGCAGTACCTTCCCCAACATCTGATATTGCCGTGACTTGTTACCACCACTGTATCTTGCACCAAGTAAAACTGAAAATCTGTGATAAGTAGCTTACTGTAGTATCTTACAAAGGATATGTCCTGCATTAAGATAAAAGTATAGCAAGCATAAATGTATTACTTCAATTTAATATTCCTTATTCCCTGCTTCATCATCTGAAGTTGAAGTGAGCCTGCTGGGGAGACTTTCATGAGTCCCTCGTCCTGTCCCAGGCCATGACACAGACTAGGTCAACTATGCTATAATCTAAATCCACTGGTTGGAGTCCTTGTGCATCTAAACTGGTTGCCAGCAGTGTATTGTACCTTGGCTTCTTTTTTCCTGGTCCCCAGAATACTCCCATTCCTACTGTAAAAATCAGCTTTGAGTTCTGTGGAGGTTGTTCTGCATTAGGAGAATCCCTAACAAGAAAATTACAGACAGTCTTTTATTTTGGTGGGATTTAATAGTACAAAGGCAAAGGAGCAGTGGACTCTGAAGTGTAATTTTAAATGCCTGTCAAGGACTGTAAATTCTGCAGTCTCAATCATGAGGCATATCTTGGTTATGAAAACAGCTGTTGTTTTTGAGGTCAGTTTAGCCATAATGTAGAGATGGTTCCGGTGTATCTACTCAAGCAGATGTTTATGCTTTATTCACAGCCCTCCTCTTAAGGAAAAAAGGGAATATTGATGAAGCCCACTAAGATGACATGCTGTGAAGTTCTTGTCACTCTGAATAGCATTTTGAATATGTATGTAGTAGCTGTTTTGTCATCATCTTCAGTGTCATGCATCTGAAGTCTACAGCTAGTGATTTAGCTGCAGTTCTGTTATTAGTGAAAGTATTTTGGCTACCTGTTGACAGCACATTAGGAAGGAAATTTTCTTAATGAAAAACGGTTAAGACATTCACAAAATGAGTGATGATCATACATTCCTGCTTTTCTGGCTTGTGGGCTGTAAAGCAATTATTTCTACATTACATACTTAATGTCTTCTAGACTTACTGTGAGTAGAATCATGGGATGGAGGCATTTCAAAGGGCAAAATCTATGAAAGGCAAGCTGTGATATACTGTCTGCTTAAAAAAATGAAAGGCAAGGTAGCACAAAAAGGTGGAACAGCCCATTCCTTATGACTGAAAATGTCAGAGTTTGCATTAAGAGGTTGACTTTGCTAGTTATTCAGCAATAAATCATTGATATATATACTAGTGATACTCTTTGGTAGTGCATTTCTTGTGGTATACATGATTATGGTTTCTCTTGATAGTTTTTCTAAGCTGTTAAGGCTTTTATGGTGACAAGCAAAGTAGGCTTCCCTTCCTTTTTCCCTTTAGTAAAAGTTGGTATTTAAAACCACTTGAGTGTTGTAAAACATTAGTTTCTGATGGTTTTTTTTTGTTGTTGTTGCTGGTTTGTGTTTCTGATTTTTAAAGCCCTCCGTAATGTATCTATACCAGTATTATCCCCATTTTGTAGTGGGAAAGCAGCGTAGAGATTGATGTTTTACAGAACACATTACTCATGAGCCAACAGAATTCTTGTTCACTTTATTAGAATTAAAGATTTAAGCAAACTAAATGTTCATACATCTGGTTTGTGATACTTTAAACCAGTAGGATAGGCAGACTTTGTGACTTTGATAAAGTCCTTCAGTTCCTTGCTGTTGCCTACCTACAGTATAGGGCAGGTAGATAAGAGAATGAAGAACATGAAATTAACTCGACAAATACATTTACATATTGGTGAATGAGATTTATGTCATTGCATTTATCTCTTTTATATAAAAATTACAGAATCAAAGGTGAATTGGTGTATATAATTGTTTTCAGTTTATTGTCTAGTTTGAAAGGGGATGTTTAGAACAGCATGTTCAAATGTTTGTATCTCAGAACAAGTGTTGTGAGGTCACTTAATTCCAGTTAGGGCATCCATTAATACAGTTGGACACTGGTCTTAATGAACTGAAAGTATTGCAAAGAAAGGGAGGGACCCATTAGAACACAAAAAAGTACACCGCTTGCTGCAATGGTCACTGATAAAGACCATCAAATTCCAACCCAAGCTGTCATAAGAGTTTGTATCTGCAAACGATGAAGATTTTGATGATGACAAATGTATGCTGGCATAAGTACTCTCTAGTTACAGTCTGTGCATAAGTATTGATTTCCTGTTTTCTGGGAGCATCTGCAATTCCAGTTGGAGTTGAGGGGAACAGGAAATACTGACCTGCCACAGACTGACTGTGGCAGAATATAGCATCTATTACCAGTGTGGAATCTTTCTTTTCTCTGTGTGAATGCTGTGGATCAGACCATTCTCCAAAAAGTTTTCCCTTTATTTATGTAGTCTCCCTCAGTAGCCATGTAGTGCCTAGCTCTTACCTGTTGATTGGAAATGCTTTCACACACTCCAAGAGACCCTCTTAGAAATTATTGACACTGCATAGCTTATTTAAGTGACATGCATTTAGGTCTGCTGGGAAAGGGAGTTGGGACCATGTACATGAATTTGGCTCACAACTAGGGTTGAAGGTTATTGCTTCAGAATGTTTGAGGCTTTAGCTAGGCAGAATAGTTGCTTTAAGTTCAGACCTATTGCGTGTTTAGATGGTGATGTAGCTCTTGAATTAGCTTGGCAAAGCTAGATCCAACAGAAAGCATTGCCAAATAGATTAAAAATAGATCAGAGTAACTAGTAAAAAAATATGTACGTCAACTCGGTGAATACTGTTGCATCAGTTATGAGCCTGCTTTTCCATGTATAAATAGGTGTGTAGCTTCTTAGTAAAGCCTTGGGATAGATTTTGTGTGGTTTATATAAAAGGAGCTCACCCCAAAAGTGTACGGGCGTACACAGAATCACATGCTTCTCTTCTGCTTTCAATGCTTTTAGCTTCCTCAAATCCAGACGTCATCAAGATCAGTTCTGTGTTGGATATAGCACCTAAGGTGGAAGAATATTACAGCAAAGGATATGTTGTAGGAGCTGTTCATCCTATTATGCTGCCGATTGGACGTAGAAGGAGTTTCCCTGCAAGTCACATGTATCGAGTGGTACTTTCACGATTAAAATTAAGGTAACAGTGAAATAAGTTGAATACCTTGATCCATTACTGATGTCGCCTATAAGTGGATTGCTCAACATATGCATAGTTTATTATCAACTTGAAATGAGAACCTCAGAGAATTAAATTAGTAATGTTTGTTAATTAACATGAAGCACACAGTAGGCTAATGTTTACTTTGCCTCTGAATATGTCCAAGCAAAATCCAAAGTTGCATATCATCACTTGTGGGAAGATAAATTGTTAGTTTACCCTTTTACTTTTAATACATCTTTGTAGTAAAGTATGGTCTGTCTTAAAACCTGCAGCAAATGCAAGATTACACAAAACAGTGAGGGAGTAATAAGCTGCTTTAAATTCTCTCATGTCTATTTTTTGTTCTTAAATTTCAAAACTTTCATGGTTTCACTCTTCCCATAAGAGCATTATTTAGGGAAAATGACCTATAAAGTGTGAATTAGTTTGTCAGAGTTTATTTTTTTCCATCTTAATAAGAAGGAAATAATCATTCTGTGACTGAAGCTCATAGAAAAGCTTGGTTTTGATACTGAGGGAGAGTCAACAGTTTTTGTGTTTACGCTCCATAGTCTTGTTTATTATACCTGTGTTCACTGCATTGTAGTCACCATGTGATCACAGAGAAAATGTACAAAAACTTTGCCATTAGTTTCCTTGAATGCAAAGAAGATAACCTTTTTATCTTATTTTGAATAACTAGAAAAGTGTTACTTTGTTGAAGAGCTGTCATGTTTCCCCCTTTGATCCTGAGTCGTAGTGCAAGGCACAAAGGTTCTTTCACTTTTTCTTGGAAGACTGTAAGGGTGTGAGTTGGAAGGTGCCCCTTGCCAATCCAGTAATTCTGTAAAACATGGTTCGTTTGAGGGCACTTCTCAAACACCTTGCTTAAACAAGCATAGTTTGTGGCATTTGCTGCTCATACAGCTCTCCTTTATAAATCCATCTGCAAACGAGGTGAAGGTTGTCCATGTGGGCAAATGCTTGAGTAAGAAAAGCAGAATATTTACTGTCTGGAGCTGAGGCTTCCAAGAGGCAACACTGACAGTGAACAACCCCCACAACTTGCCCTGTCCCTATGGATGTGGCATCCTTATAAATTTATGGTTTGAACCATTAGGCCCTTGAATAGGTGGCAGACAAGACCCTGCAGCCTACATGTGAAACTGCTGGGTGTAGTTTCCCAATTTCCTATGCAGGTATGCCATATGTACAGTTGAGGGTCTCTCATTGATGTTTCATTCCAAAGCAAAAAACTGTGTGAAGGAAGCATCAAATAAAATCCCATTATATTATTGATATACACCAAATACTGTTGTTTGAGTAGTAACCTAACTGGCTTTAGATACAGCATGGTGAATACTGTTATTTAAACGAAAGTTAAAGCTTGTCAGATTCTCATGTCTGAGTGATTTAAGCGTTACCTAACCCAAAGTAATTGTTACTGCATTGTATTTCTAGTGTTTGCCTACACTGTCTTTCATACAGTAGCTGCAACTCTGCTTTACTTACAAAAAAATAGAGTAGCATGTTAACAATGTAAAAGATCCATTTCTATTCATACTGTGTTTTCTACAAAACTGAACCTGTTTTGTGCTTGCTACATTTATAGCTTAAATTTGTATTTTTTGCATTGTCAGATACTTTGTGGTTTATTTATTACAAAAGCAGGGCTGTTTGTCAGTAAGGCTCAGTTTCCAGAAGATGTCTATTAACAGCCTTCAGCTGAAGTTCTTGTTAAATATTACTATTCTTACCCTGACATTATAATAGATAATACCTGCCACTTTGTGTAAGAAACAGAACAAAACACCAAACCCCACTGAGCTCTACATAAAAGTACGAAGAAGCATTGCCAGGGTTTCATTCATAACTATTCCAAAAGAAAAGAATTCTGTATGCAAGCATTTGCCAAAGTTAGCAGCAAACTACTGACAAAGACTGCTTTCTTTCTGTGTCCTAGCCAGAAGCATGCAGCACCCAGAGGACAAAGGCACCCCAGGCTGGTGATTGAGGAATGTCCTGTAATGTATGAAACACTGACAAATGAGGTAGTGAAAGAACTGTTAGAAAAGGTAATGGAGGGTTTTCTTCAAACTTATCTTCTGATTTTTTATTTCTACCATATATGTACATTCTGTTGAGTGGTTGATGGGGTTTTAGTTTTGAGTTTTAAACTTGGGTTATTTCATAAAAGCTAAAAAATCTTTTTTTGAAGTTCATGGAGTTACTTTTTCTTCACTAGTTGTTTTTTCTAATTTAGGACTTGGTACTAAGCCCTGTAAAGCTTTGGGAAACTGGCAGCTTACACCACTGAAAGTAGAATGAGGCCCAGACTCAGTCAGTCTTTATAAAATGCTTGTATGATAGCTTTTTCTGGAATTAAGGAAAAAGTTCTGAAGTTTTATGTTGCTCTGGGTTAAGTTGGGAATTCCTAATGAACGTGAATATATTCCATTTTTAAGCAAGATTCTATAACAAATATAAAATATCCAGCAACTATATTAATATTTACTTGGCATAGCTTTTAAAAATACTGTGTAGTTAAAGAAAACTGAACTTCCAGTGGCTAGTTCTTTTTGTGTTTAACTTCCTCTGCAGAACCGAAGACTTGCCGAAACGGGAAACTGTTGTTATTACAGGAGTGATATCTTTTACATTAGTTGCCCAGGAAAGCAGTAGAGGAGAAAGCGTACTGGGGATCTTTAATGACCTTTGAAATTACCACAGAGTTGTTTAAAATTTCTAAATCCAGTATTTCCCAAGTGATTTCTTCTTTCTGGGCTGGGGTTTCTGTGTTTTCCTGGAAGGGCTTTATTGCACAGGGGAGTTTGTGGCACAAGTTAGCAGTGGGATCAGCGTCTTAAATGGCAGCACTCCTTATCCCAGGGTAAAAAAGCAAACCAAAACTCTACCACCAGGAACAGACACATCTCATAGGTGATGTATATTCTACAGTTATATTTTGAGACTTTAGTGCAGAGAAAAAGACCCACCACTGGCTGAAAGCAGAGTAAAGTGGGTTTTATTTTGCTTCTGGCTCCCTCCTTGCTCTGTTTCTTCACTGTTCTCAGTAATAGTGAAGCTGAGTAGCCTCTGAGGAAACCTGAGGATAATGAATCATGACACATGACTAACATATTTCTATAGTATTAGTGGTCAGTAATTTTAGAATGACTTCTATCACATGTTTAGAGAAACACTACTATTCTATCACACCATTGTACTGCTTGTCGCTGTGACACAGCAAGTAAAATACTTTGGATTTGTTTAAAACGAAGTACTTAGTACACTGAAGTCAGTACTAGCTTTGGCCACCTCTCTTGGCCTGAGTCCAAAGACATGCTGGAAGACTTCCATTTACTTTGAAACATAGGCAGTGTGCAAAGACAAACCACCCTACTATAGTATAGTGTAATGTCTTTATGTCCCTGAAAATCAGCGGTAGTTAAACACAGCACATATATAGAAGTTTGGTGGTGATTAGGTTTGTTGGCTTGTTTGGTTTTTTTTTTTTTGAGTTACATGCAATTCTGAAATCACTGTTGTAAATGCAGGTTAACGAAGCTGCTAAAAGAGGAAAGAAGTTTGTGGGATTTGTAACACATTTTCCTCAACCTAAAGCCTGTAATGGAACAAGCACAGATGGAAGTGCAGAACTGGAATCAACACTAGGTAGAAGAAATAGGGAACACAGAAGAAAAAATTCTGATGAAAACTATAAAAACTGGAATGAAGGGACATTGAGTGGTCACTCATCTGAGAGCGGAATAGAGGAGGAAATGCAAGGAGAAAGCAGTCTGTTACAGGATGCAGATTTCCAGTTTGGAAGAGAAGTCAGCCCTGTTAAACCACGAAAAGGAGACGGTAATAAATGCTGCTTGTTTACTGCAGAAATAAGGTGGTTTATTGAGCTGCTGTTTTAAAAAGGCGTTGGGAAAAAACAACAGCATGGTCTACTGTATCAAGTACTTATTTTCAAAGATGCATCTTGTTAAATCCGTATGTATTTCTAAATAAGCTGCCAGCTGAAGAAACAGAAGTAGAATTTACATTCTCTATGTGTGTGTGAACTGTGGTAATATATTAAAATATTTAACTTTTCATATAGAATATTGTAAATTCTAGTTTGTAATTTAAAGAAAAAGGAAAAACCCAAACCAACAAAAGTTGCCCGCAGTGTAATTCTGATTTTAAAAATGATGCAAACGTAGCTTTTTTTGCTTCATATGTATATAACTAATATGTGGCAGTAAAAAACTTTTAGGATGAAGTTTTAAATCCTTTTCCTAAATGCTTATAGTTTTCACTTAAATAATAAGCGTAGATTGCCAAGAATGTGTTATGATTATTCCAGTTCTGCCTGTTTGAAACTGACAACAAAGAGAGCCCCTTCCAGCTAGAGCTGTAATTTTATGTGCTTCTAGCCACCTCGCATAATGTACATAAACAGATCTGTTCATAATGGATTCTTTCTGGTTAACATGCCTTCAAGAAGCATCCTGAAAGAGATCACTTAAAATAATGTATTGACCATGAAATCAAAGAGAATAATTGTTACAAAATGAATTTGCACCAGAGAAAAGTAAGCATTGAAAAGGAAGTAGTATAGGAAGGAAAAGTATCATTGGAAAATATTGGTGCTGTGGTGTAGGAAACTTAGTTGTAGAAGACACTTTGCCTATGTCTGTGTGAGAGAGTGCCTGAAACAGTGACTTCTGATACTGAAGCACTGTAAGGCCTCTTGACTTTCTAGGAAGGAAAGGTAAAAAGGAAGAAGTAAAGCATGAGAAATAATGCAAGATAGTATTGTGTAGAAAGTGGGCAGCATGAAACTTTCATGTCAGATTGCATTTTGACATAATAGGTTCTTCCCTGATGGGCCAGACATGTTTTAATTGCTCTCAAGAGCAACCTTTTCACTTTCCTGTTAAGAGCTAAGCCCCTTCTCCAGTCCGTAGACTGTCAGGATGATGATGACGACTCCAAGCACTGAGAAAATCAATGTTCTTCTTATTCCTTAACAATTTTATTAAAGGAGGTTTGGTGTACAACTCAGCCTTTATAGCACAATCTGTTAAAGCTTAACTCTTTTCCTTGCAATTTGAAATACTATGTTTGTTATATGTAGCAGAATAAAAAACCTCTTAAGTAAAAAGCAGGAACTCTTTCTTCTGTTAAGGAGCTTTGTTAGTGTATTCTGGTGTGGCCAGGTAGATTACCAAGCAGTGCACTGATGTGAACTCTCAAAGGCAGTCTTACGTGCACGTAGGTATGTACTGCCACTTCAGTTTGCCATTTCTATTTAGGTCTGCTCAAAAGATGCAAAACTCATTTCTAGAGTTCTAGATTTTGAGGTCATAAGAATCTTGACCACTTGCAAATGGCCAATTTCTCATATTCATGAGCAATTAAATAGTTGTATAAGGAGACTTGGTAGTATTTTTTTCTGAATAAAAATGGCAGTGATCTCACTTTAATATATGGGAAAGGAAATTAAGGCTTGTCAGGATTAACACATTTTGTGCTAGTACATCCACATGTGGAGGAAGTAAAATAAAACTGTATAAAAAGGAGAGTCATCTCTTACTGATAGAGTTCCAAGTTTTGTCCTTAGCGCACCTTATTCCAGGTACCTGATGTCACCTGCAGTGTGTGATAACGCATCTCAAAACAGAGGTTCTCCCAGAGTTTGAATCGGACTACTTACAGTCCAAATCCAACTTTGGAAATCTCCCCGTATTTCTAGAGCCTAGAGAGACTAGCATCTTAACTGGTGTCAGCTAAACCAAATTCCTTTGTTTTGGCAGTGTGAATACTACTGCTTTCTAGAGATTGGTTTGTGTTGATTTAAGCTGCTCAGGTACTGAAGACAGTCTGAGAGCAGTTGCCAAAAATGTTGTGTGTTGTTTCTCCACAGCAGTGGCATACATGTGAGTGTATTTGTAGCATGTATTTGTATAGCTAGGACTTAACTTATCACTGGTGATTTCCTAAAATGCTATGAATTTGTGAATTTTAATTTTTGATGAGTGCTTGTTTGACTCTGTAACAGCTCTGTATTAATGCCTATATATAAAAAGCATTTGAGGATATGCAGGTTTTGTGTGCTTAACTCATCATTTACTGTGTGGGAAACCCCAGTAGGCAACTAATTATACGGGTACTTAAGTCATCTTCAGAAAGCAATGGATCAAAATCAGTACTGTACAAAGCATTCCTAGTACTTACAAAAAAAAAAAAAAAACAAACAAAATTGTCTTCAGTCTTCTATTAAAGTAATTTCAAATATTTGTAGTCAGAAGTTCCATGAGTAGCAGAAATGGACCCTGTTTCCGCTGAAGTTTTCTTAGCTTCAGTATGTTTTCTCCATGCAAAACCCACCCACCTAAAAGGTCCAGTGACAACCCAAGTGAAATATGTTCAAATTTTTCTTGTACCCCAGAGTGTGCCCCCCTCACACTTCATCCTCAGTGTGTTTAGGGCTCAAGCTGAGTATACTCACATCAGGAAAAAATTCTTGAAAGTGTTGCTTAGAATTAGAAACCCGTGTTGAAATAAGAGATTAATGGTGGTTTTATTTTGGAGCACTGTATTCCAGAGGTTTATTCTCTTTTCCTTTTTCTTAGACAAGCTGTATACAGTCTTCAATGTTTTTGATGATGATTCTACCTGCTGGACCTATCACGAGGGCATCTTGTCTATGAAAGTAACAAGAAAGGGGCCAGTTATTAGTACACTGGAAGCAGACTGGCTAGAATTAACCACATTTTATTATAAACAAGGATTGTCATTAATTGATTCATTTGTACACTGGGAAACTTCTAAAGGTGAGTAGTGTCCCTGAATAGCATGGAGCTTTTGTCTGTTTATGTAGAAATACATCATTTGTAAAAAGTAATTCATGATTTGCTGCTTGGTGTGAAGGGCAGTATGTAACCATGGTCCAATAATCATTGTAAATTTATAGAATCTGATACCTGAAAAGAGAATAATTTGGGATTTTGGGCAGTTGTAGCTCTGAATAACTGAAATTCCTGCTTCATTTTATCAAACTGAGGATTTCCAAAGCAGTTAAGTAGTGCAGTAATATAATGAAGTTAATCTTTTGTGCTAGTGGGTTTTTTTGTTGTTTTTTAAGAAAAGGATAATGGGGGGAAGAAAAACAATTAGATAGATGTTTCCCTCATGCTCATATTCTGCTGATCACTGCAGATACTGTGCTGGGCTCTGTTGAATACTTCTATAGAGACAAAAGAGCACTTTGAGTTCTCATTGTGCTTGTTGTACTGTTACCTAAGTCAGACTTCCGTACTTCCTGCTCTCTCCAACTGTTTGCTGGGCTTAAAAATTCTTTCCAAAACACCAAGTTGCATTAAAATTCAACTGTTGAACCTGAAGATTCAGGATGTTTCTGCAGGTCGTTCTAGTCAGATGTAGACATGCACAGAATAGAGAAATCTGGGTTTCTCCTTGCCCTCAACTGTAGGCAAGATCCTCCAAGACCATTTTACACAGCTGGGGGAGAGGTCTTCCCTGGTCCCTCCTTTACTCTCCTGCAAGAATGTACCAGCTCAGTTAACACTCAAATTGTTAAAATGGTAGAGCTTCAGGCCACAGGATTTTCACATTTTCATCTTTATTCTGCCAGTTTGAGTTCTATCTCAGTTTTTATTTTGGCAGTTCGTACTAGCTCCTTCAGGGTTCCTAGCCTTCATCCTCCCAGTGAACAAACACAAGCCTGATGTCAGGAGTGCCCATTGCTACACACCCAAAATCCCGTGCTTTGGCAGAGCTGCGAGATAGTGCTGTGTCACTGCTGCTAACAGGAGCAGCTCTTCATTGACTGAAGTATTTTGAACTCTAAAACTCTGTTGTTGGTAAAATATGT
Organism: Pezoporus flaviventris; assembly: GCF_033815535.1. NCBI lineage: Eukaryota > Metazoa > Chordata > Aves > Psittaciformes > Psittacidae > Pezoporus > Pezoporus flaviventris. The sequence continues at coordinate 48,246,465 of NW_026892549.1, forward strand.
AATTAAAAGAGTAATCTCCATTTGAACTGAATTTGTCTGAGAGCCAGAAATTAGAAGTGTTGAAAAAAAAATAGGATGTAGCTACTGTTGTGCAATTACTTGAATAGTACCGAAGTGTTAGGGGAATAGACCAAGAGAGTCTGACGTAGTTAATTGTTTCAGAATTTATTAATTATTGTAATAATTGTTGTTTGATAGCAAACTTGGAATTTGTACTTCAGTTATGTGATACTTTCATTGGATTTGTTAGTGTCTTGTATTAAGTTCTAAGTTGTTGGTGCCCCTTTAGAATCACTTATGGCAGTTCGCTGTAGGCAAGCAAAACACAGGGCTGCAGTGGAGAAGAGTCTTGCAAAAAGGTGTCAGGGACCTTAAACAGTTTTTGCAGTACGCACGCTGATAATCAAGTGTAGTACTTTATTTAATGTATTAAAGTGGCTTTCATAACTCCTTTTACTCATCTGCTTCTTGCAGGAAATACACAAGGAGGATAGAATCAGTGGAGTTTTGAATAATTGTAATACTGTGTGTCTAATGCTTTTTTCTGATATTCTGATTTAAAATAAAATGCATTCAGTATCCCCTTTGCAAGCTTTGAGTTAGCAAAGGGCTTTAAAAAAAGAAAGGAAACGTAAAATCTCTGGAAGTTAGATGATGTAGGTTCTTCAAAATTCAAACAAATAATGAGAACTACTCAGTTTTCATTGTTCTCAGTAGTCAGTTTTCGGTATGAATCACAGCATTTCTGGAGCTCTGCGATACAGTACATTTAGTGATTGTCAGAGGAACAAATCAACATCACAATATGTACCACAGATTGAATTTGGCAGCTTGTCTCTCTCAAACTGACTATTCTGCGCGCTTAAACTGTCTAATCATGCAGTCTGTATTAGTCATCTTTTTTTGCTCTTAAATTATAATTCCTATCTATTGAAGTCAGTGGAAGAACAAAGTTTCCTTTGGGGGAGGAGAGGTGAGAAATCAAACTCCTAGTTTTCAATGCAGATATTTTAGAGCTGGAAAAACGCTCTCTGGAGGTATGTTATAATTCACTGAGGGCTGGTTTTGGCAGCTGTTGATACTAATCTTCGCAGCTGTTGTCCAACAACAGTTTTACAGTCTTCTCATTCCCCTGTAGCTGTCTGCCTTTCTCTATGTGAATAACTTTAATACCCAGGTTATGACTTATTTAGGGATTTCATGCTGCCTCTTTGCAGCAGTTGGTGCTTCTGCTTCAGCCCCACTTGACAGGTATGTATTTCAGTTAGACTCATGGGTGGGATGCTGCTGAATTAAACTGGCTTTATTGAGATGCACAGGTCGGTATGTAAATGGAATTCTGCAGCTGGTAAGTTTCTGTAACCACAGTAAGAAATTAATTTAGCTACTGAGTTCTTAAGTTAAAACATTTGTTCTTGAGGTGAATATTGAAGAGCTTTATAACCAGATTTTGGTATGCAACTAAGGGAAACCTAGAATCCTTTTTTGGAAAGGAAAAGCATTTAAGAACTTGGACTCATTACTAGAGTTACTTCTTGTATGTCTGCATATACATCTAATTGTCAGCTTCACCTCACTTGTTTGATTGCTTTTAAACGGTGAGATATATGTAGCAGTAGTTGTTCTTTTATATAGCTTTAATGAACTGAGCATTATCTATCATTTAAATAAAAACAAAAACACCAATCCAAGTCAAGCAGCTGCAGAAATCCTCCTTTGGTTTGGACTCTACAGATGTTCTGTAGAGTCAGTAGAATTCTGTTGTTGCCAGGATCAAAATGCAATACCCAATTTAAGGTAGGAGGAAGTTTTAACATTAAAATAATTAAAAAATCATTGTCAAATCCTAATAATCACTAATTTCTGTGTTCTGCTGCCAAAAGAGGATGCAGTCATAAAAGTAATCCAGGTAAGTCCTTTTAGCAGGCATTTGGACCACTGTAGTGTTTCTGCCATTTGTAACTGCCTTGGAGGCTCTCATTATCATAGAAGTACCTAAGATTAGTCAAAGTGCCGTGGCAATGGCAATATTTTTGCTTTTTCTGCTTTGTTATTTATCATGCAGCATTTTTTTATTTTTATTAATGTTTAAGTACTGATATTAACAAAGATAAACTATTGTAATTGACAGAATGGGCAGGTGAGCCCGTTAGCCACATATAGCTTCTTCAGTAGCGGTGAATTTGATATTCTACACTTTATGAATTATCACTTTGTGTCAAAATATCACTGAGTGGAGTTATCTTGTGTCAATACTGTTTAAAATGTAGTTATTCTACCATATTTGAAAAAAATGGGAATATTCAGCCATGTTGTAGGTGGGCTGCTGATTTTAAGTATGTGTCTGAAGCCAAAGAAAGGTAAAAGTCCATGAGTTTCTAAGATTATTTATGAATTGCTAGGAGTTGTGCAGATATTCGTATGTTTGTGCCTGAAGCTGTATATTTGGTTCCATGTACAGTCATATTATAGTTGTGCATTCTAAAAATAACATGTCCAATATATCTACAAATACATTGAAGAGATATTTATATATGCAAGTATCTAATCATAACTTAAACTACATAAATCTGCTACATGCAATATAGTAAAAAATGGTATGAAGAAATAGGTGGCATTTTATGGTACATTAACATGTGTGCTCAAAAAAATGGGAATTCCTGGTTTACATAGCACAACTTCTGTGCCAATCTCATCAGTTTTTAAAACCAGACCAGCTGTGTTATAGAAGTTTTCTTTGTTTGCTAGGTGTTTGGGTTTTTTTTTTTCTTTAAATCTGTCTGCCTTCCTTGAGTCTGTGGCAAAAGCAATCAGATAATTTTACTGTTCAAATTTAGTTCAAGATAGTCAGCAGTCAAGGTACAAAAGGCTTCCAATGGCTCTTAGGAGAAGCAAAACCATAAAATGAACCAGTATCTGATGCTCAGCTTCAGTTTGGGCTAACCGGATACTGTGAGGCTTCAACAAGTGAGTCAGGGATTTGTGCTCTGAAAATTCCTTCCCAGCAGGAATTACTTCTGTTTGAGGCTCTTCCTGTGGACATTTATGTTTTTATTTAAGTAACAGTAGCTAGGCACTTCATGCTTCACTTATCTTTATCGTCTCTCCCACCACACTAAATGCCACACTTACTGTCAGCGTACAATGTCGAAGTTGAGTAAAGAAGGTTTATGCCCATCTGGTGCAGGGGATATGTTGAATATAGGAAACTGGAATTCATATCCAAGCATGGAAGTGGCTAATGCTTTTGAGAAAATAAAATGGTCCATAGTTCAATTTGTATAGTAAAAAGGGGTTTGGATAGTAAGTGGACTCACATACTTCATCAGGTTGTAACCAGACACAGAAATAACAAGAAATTTGTTCACTGTCTTGGTTTATTTTATTTTAAAGGACTGTTCAATGAGAAAAAACAAGTCCATGTACGTATCTCAGCAAGATACCAACCTAAAACTTTACATTTCAGTTTATATTTGCCTTTATGTTCACAGGGGACTATTTGCCTAAATCTTTAGAAGGATTATTTATCTATGAAGAAGAAGGTGCTGGGGTTCCAGGTTCTAACAGGAAAGGAAATGATGCTATAGTTGTTGAACAATGGACAGTCATTGAGGTAAGCTGGTGATTATTTAGCAATGCTATTTCCCACTTTTTCTTTTGGTGTTTTTTTTTCCTTAGAATGTTTGTACTAGTGATAGATGAACATTCACAGTGGTTTCTTGAAGCCACGTGCATAAGCCGAAGTGTTGAATCATCCAAATGAAGTCAGACCTGTGGCCATTGATCAGTGTGCATAAAAAATATGCTGCAGGGATTGTGGCCTGATACTTGCAAGCATTCATACCAGCAAATTCAGTCACCAAAGAAAATGTTTGGTTTTGTTGGATTTTTTTATATATTTGCTTCAGACCAATTCAGACATAATTTCAGCAAATGCAGTCCCACTGACAATTTGCTGAAGTAATCTTCAATAAAAAGGGGAAGAAAGTAGCCAAAACTAGAAACAGCACAAGAAAAAATTGATTGCAAATTACTAGAGCATGCTTTTCACATGTATATTCTTAGTAAAATGTTACTGCTAAGTATGAAAGATTTCATGTTTCCTAATAAATTTACATGTACTACTGTAGTATGCTACAGCAATAAAATTATCTAATCTTTTTTAATACTCTAACATTGTAAGTTTTTTTTGGCATTAAGGAGATCTGAAAGTAATCATTGTTGAAGGATACAAAGGGCTTACTTTTCAAATATTCAATGGTAAATACACTTACCAATGTGACAACAAATAAAATAAAACTAAGACTTTTCAAATTAAGAAAGGAAAATAGGGAAAAAAATAGCCAAAAGACTTCCCATACAAACCACTAACCACCAAAACTTACATATCTAGTATATACTTCATATATATGAAATATCTAGCTATATGAGATGCTTATTATTCAGATAGGAAGTAAAAACCTGAATACATGGAGACGTCTTTTATAGTGTTGAGAAAGCTTTAGGTGTTAATTTAGCAACATGACAAGCTTTAACAAGTGGGATGTGGTTTGAATGTCATGCTGAATCAGGGCTCATACCCTAAAGTTAGTGTGTTTTGTCTGATTTCCTAGTTTTCTGTTTGAAATAGTGAATCTACAGCAAACAGCACAGTTTAGTGTCCTCTCAAAGGGTTATGTCATGATAAATTAGGAGAGTCATTGTAATTTGTGTAGAAATACAGCTAAAACCTGTACAGAGTCACTTTACTACTTTTTATGATTATTAATGTAGGGGTGTGAAATTAAAACAGATTATGGACCCTTATTGCACACGCTGGCTGAATTTGGATGGCTTCTGACCTGTGTCCTGCCTACACCTATCGTACGACATGACAGGTACCCAAACAATCTATTACAGCATTTTGATGTTTACATCCCAGAATTATCAAATGATTACTTGGGTATTTAAATGTAAAAGGAATTAAAAATGCTAATAATGCTAACCGCATATAAAACTTGAGATGTAGGGAGCATTACAGTGGAATCCTTTTTATGATACTGTTTTAGCACTGCTGGCTTCAGTGAGTTTCAAATGAAACTGATAGTCCTGAATTTAAATACATTGTTTATATCTAATCTGAAAGATTTTATTTAGGAAACTTTTCAGCACATAGCCAGTCCCCAGCAATGGGATTACTCGTATGCTTCAAGTTTAAACAAGTGTTGAAATGTTTCACTAATTTAGGACCTTGGTGAATGACTTGGTTTAAACTGTTAAAAGTCATGTTGTCACAGGACAGTCATGTTGTGCTTATTGCAAATTAGGGGGCAGAATGTGCTAATCCAGCAAGTTACTGGGCTGTTACTCATCTTTGATGTAGACAATATGTTTTGATTCAGATACAGTACCAAACTATTGGCTTTCAGTTCTTTTACTGTAATATTTATTTAGATGAATGAGGAGCTTTATAAACATAAGAAGAGCTCAATAGAAGACCTGGATTCCTTATAAGGTTCGGGGGGGGGGTGTTTGTTTTTTGTTGTTTTTTTTTTTTTAAAAGCAACAACAAAAAAATTACTGTGCTTTTCTTTATGGTATCAAGCTAAAAACTGTCAAATGAAATGCTGGATTAAGCATACACCTCTTCATTTTCTCTCCTTTTTGCTTTCTTTTTTTCCTTGTTTTTAATTCCCCTCCCATTAGATTAGGATTGCCAAGGTTTGAAAACAAACAAATGTACTGAGGCATGGTTTAGGGCTCATTAAGGACAATGGAAAAGAGTGGGTGACTTGAGTAATCTTTGGATCCAGACCTCACTGTATTAAATCAAGACAGCATGAAAAAGGATGTGAATGAAAGGTTCTAAGAGAGCTGCTCCAAGAAAGTGGAGTTTTGTTCAAGTGATTTGGCATAATTAAATCAACTCACCCATGTGAGAAGGAGGTTTTTCTGGTCAGGCAGAAGGTGCTGGGGTTTCTTGGGGGCTGTGTTTTTAATAGTTTAACCAACTGATTAAATGCAAAGACAGAAGAAGTTGTGGTAAAACAGTATGGCGTGTTCTGCTAGTATGTTTTTAAGGGTCTTTGTTCCGTTTTTCTCTGTAATGTATTAAATTCTGAACTTTTAAAGCTTCTGCTCCAAAAAGAAGCTGTTTCCAGAATATAAAAAAAATGGTTATCCATTCAGTTCTTCAAACAAAACTTCATAGCCTAAATGCTTCAGCTTTGAACATGGGTTTGGACAGCAGGGTCAGGATTGTCCTGAGCAGCTGCTGGTCAGTCACTCTGTGAGTATCAGTCAGTGCTTGCAACAGGCAAAATTGTAGATGATCTTTAAAGTCCCTTCCAATCCAAAGCATTCTGGGATTATATGCCTGTACAGAGCAGTGCTATTAAGTTTTCTTGAGAAAGAGTTAAAAAGCCCATGAATAGGAAATCCTAATTAGGTATTAAGAATTCTTTGGAGTCCAAAAAAGAATGTATCCGTCCTGATAGGCTAAGTAATGATTGATAAATACTATTTTGAGGCATTGATGTTGGTTATTTGTAGAGAAGAAATTCCTGCATGGTTACTATGTGTCTGATATGAAAGATGCCATTACTGTGGTGGTGGATTATCCTAGGAATGCAAGTTAAATGTCTTGATAAAGAAGGACACTTTATGCTGCCGAACAGCTGGTCTGTTCCCAGACTTGGAGCTCTGACCTCAAAACCCATCTTGAATACTAGTGGGCTTCAGAAACACTGGAAAAAAAAACAAAATGAGCATCGTTTTGGGATGATCTGGCAAATTCGTATTTTCATATTTATTTAAAAATATAATTGTACGAAGTACATAAATTCTTATCCAAGAATAAAATGTTAGGAGGGCAGCCTGCTCCCCATTTCTAGTCACCATATTGTTTTGCTCTATTCTCTGGCTTCCTCTTCTAATTCATTGCAAAACTATCCCACGTCTGCGATCTGTTCCTAGCCATTATGCCCACTGTCTGAAAATGAAGAGTGTGACCATCAGGCTAACAAAAGTTCTGGGGTGTGACAGTGTTGTCATGCACTGTGGTGCTGCTTCTTTGGTTTTCACATGGTTAGGATGTGAAGCAGTTTGGAAACCACCAGCTGTCACGTCTGTTCCCGTGTGGTTTTGTTGTTTGAAGTTTTTCTCTTTTACAGATGTTCCTCTCCATAAAATAAAATGTCCCGTTGTGTGAAGTGTCATGCATGTGACAGCTGAGTGTCATGGATCACTGGCCTGTTTCAGGCAGGGGCAGCAGTCTGTAGGCCTGCTTAGTCCTTTAACTCCTACCTCAGTGGCTAAGGCATGCTGGATGCAGGAAACTTATTCTTGAGAAATGTAATCTTTGCTGTTACAAACAGAGCAATGGTAAATGTCATATATTGAGAAACCTGCTGAGTTGCTGTTTTGTGCAATGCTGTTTAAAATAAGCACCGTGGGGCTTTGGTTTTTTTTTTTTTATTTTGGTCAGCATGCTCTAAAACCCACAGACGTTCCCATCTTCTGTCAGTGTTTCTCTTTTTGCAGGAATATGAGAAAATAGAGCATGATTAAACAGAAAAGTACATATGATGGAATGTTTGTTGTATCCATCCATATATTGGGAATTATATTGTGTCAGCAGTCAATAAAGGATTTTTGACCTAAAAGAGTGGAAAAGAATCCAAGACGGATCCACAGTAATTTTGGTGACCTGAAGAGCTCCCTGCATTATATACAGCTCTTACTAGTTAAGTGTCTTCAGTCAATAGATTGACAGTAATTATGCCAGGTTCAGAAGTTGTATATCAAGCATAAAATTAATAGTCCTCTTAGGAGTTAAATCTGGTGAGTGGGGAAAAATATGTTAGAAGATACTTCTCTGATAACTTAGTACTGCTGCAGTTACTAATGTGATATTATCACGAGTTTATAGAATTTCATGCATGTTTGTGATCTAAAATTAGAGTTATTTCTAAGGTGTTTTAATTTTTTTTCATTGAATGGATCCCTTAAGACAGGAGACTGTCCCAAGCTGGTGTCTCTCTTGTAACTAAAAGTCTAGATTCTGTGCAGTTCCAAAGGGTATTATTTTGGGAAATTCAAAACACCTGAATGGGTTAAAAGAATTCATCATCTTGGTCCTTTTGTTCATTTTTCAGAAAACATTGTTTAACCTCAGAATGAAGTGCTTAACCTTAGAGTGAAGTGTATGTGAAATGTTTGTGCATTATAAAAATAGCTAAAAAAATCACAGCCATTGGCAGGACTACTTGGCTTCCAGCTTGATGATTGTTTTGGAGGACTTATTTAATAAATACGTGTAAAAAGAGAAATATATTGCCAGTGCAGCATAAGCAGACAAGCAAATTGCTGGTGTTTTAACAAAGGAGTTTCTGTTGCTCTTCATCCCTCTTAAAAGAAGAGACAGGAAAAGGCTTCAGCAGCCTTACTCTGCAGTGACCTTTATTTCCCTTCACTGGTTACTGCAGTCCCTGAAAAGGGGCAGTGAGACTGTCCTTGAGTGCTGGAAAGCAGGCAAGCAAACACAGTGCAAAACACTGACTCTGTTTATTAATCTATTATGACAAACTATTGAATGCAAGTTCTCAAAATGCGCTGACTGATGAGGCAAAGAGGGAATGTGGAAATGCAAGGGAAGCTATGGAGTGGCTTGCTCTAAGGTCTTTTTCTCATTTAAATTCAGTGGAAATCCCACTGTCATTGAGTTCTTTGTGAATTAAGCTCATAGCTGCTTTGTCGTGTGTGGCATTTTAATAAGGTCAGGCTTAGAAAATTGTTAATTTACTTATTGTCTACTCACCATCGTGTCTTTTCTCTGTTCTAGTAGAATTTGTACAAGCTGTAGCTTAAAGTTTGGGGATTTTTTCTTTTCTCTGAAGGAATGCAGACACTGTTACAGAATAAGCTGTAGGCTCTTCCCCATGCCAGGGACTGCATTCAGCCTTCTCATTTAGAAGAGAGGTTTCCCAATTGATGTTATCAAAACAGACATAACTGGGAAGGGAGAGATGCCTAGCCAACTGGAATGAGGTTGCAGGACTGCTGATCTCCTTATCATGACATAAAATTGTAACACATTTCCTTTTAATGAATGCAAATGGCAGGGTAGGAGCTCTCAGAGCAGGAAACTGATGAGTTCATTCTTTTGCCTCCTTGTTTTCCCCACAAGCTGGAGTTTAAGATAGTTCTCTATTCTTATCCAAGGAAGATGTGCAAACATACGCCATGACCTGATTTCACAATCTTCCTTTCAGTCCAACTGAAAGACTAAACACAGTCACAAAACCATCACCGCTGAAGTATTGATCAGATGCAGCTGAGTGTGCTGGGAATAGTGCTGGTTTGTGTACTTTCAGAGTTTACTTCCAGAAGCTCTGCTGGGGCAGGCTGTTAACAAGCTCTTCCTGATGTCATAGGAGCAGTTTTAATCCCTGATTTTTCTTGGAGTAAGTCCCTAATTGTATTATAAATTAATTCTATCAGTCCTAGCCGTGGCATGAAACCTGAACCAGTTATCTCAACTTTGTGTGTGGTACTTAAGATTGTGACATACCCGTACTAAAGTACAAGCTTATGTTATTTTAGTAGTTATTTCCATCAGGTTATGCATAATAATACTGTTTTAGGATTGATAGACTAGATAGAATCAAAATCCTTCAAATGACCTCACTACATGTCTCTTTTACGTTGGTTTTTTTTTTTGCTACTTTTCTTTATCATGCTCTTAAATCTGTAGTCACTCTTCTGCTGAAGTATTTCAGTGACTTTCCTTCATATGCCTGAAGATCTAATTGAATACTGCAGAAGTTGAGGGGAGAAGAGTCTGTCAAAATGTAGTATCTTGTATTTAGAGAAGCAGAGGAATTCTTTAAACCCTTCCATCCTAGACCTCTGGTCTTGAAATTATTGCACTCTTGCAGTGCCACAGACTCAGGCTTTGTAGCACATAAGCAATCAGTGTGCCGACCCAAATTTCTGATGGAAAGATGATGAAAATGAATACATTAAAACTTGAAAGGAATCTATTGTGAGTACGAAAAGAGTGCAACAGTAGTGAAACATCCTGTCAGTAACATCTATTTGGTTTGAGGAACAAATTTGTCCTTTTATGTTTATTTTATCTAAAAGCATTTCTTTGGGGGCAGAAAATAAAAAACATGCTTCTTTAAATTATATTTACCACAACAGTATCAACATTTCTGAAAGTTCCAGCACTGAAAACTGAAGTTCCTCTTTCTTTTTTTTCTTTCCCCCCTTTATTTGTCTTCCTACTATGTTATCTTGTCTTTCCTGTGCATGTATTTCCCATATACAAAACCACCAGTGTCATTTATCTCATGCATGTGGAGCTGAGACCATAGGTGGTGAAACAGCAAGCTTATTCCAGCTGCATCAGTAAGATGTCATATTACAACTGGAAGACACCTACTTAGCAGTAAAGAATGTTACTTCCAAGTTTTGTACCAGAAAGTATTGAGAGGTTTATTGAAGCTGTGGATCTATTGAGGTGGGGCCTGTTTGTTGTGGTGTCAATAGGTAGCAATATGTTGCTGTATTTGTGAAAGTGAAGATTAGGTTTACTGCAGACGTAAAGGTGCAGGCTTTGATTTAAAGTAGGAGCTCTGGTACTTAAACTTTCCAGATCAAACATGTTCAATGACTAATCATAGCAATACAGTTTTTTTTCTTCTGTATCTGTTTCCATGTTTAACACCTTAACCCAGCTCTGTACTTCTTATGCTTTATTTTTTTAAGTGATTACTGAAGTGTTCAGGAATTAATAAAGCAGCTAATGCTGGGTAGTCTGTCTCTTTCTCACCATGGACTTAAGTCCAACTTAATAGCTGACTCTGAAACATATGAACTTGTTACAGTGACTATTACTGCCTTTACAATACTGAAATTATTTTCTTTAAATTTTAGTGAAGGAAATCTGGCCACAAAGCAAGTCATTTTTCTTCAGAGACCTGTTATGTGGAATTCTGCTGTCCAGACACCAGAGGTGAGTAACATCTTTATGGTATTAATGTAAAAAAATGAGTAATTCACTTAATGGTTAGATGCAGAAACAAGCTAGGCTTCAAAATTAAGGGGAAAAGGTGGCAGAAGAGGGTTTCCCTTGAAACAAGGTCAAAATTGCAGAGGCCTTTGCAGCTTAACTTGTATATTATTTTTTCCTTAGCCATATAGCTCTTAAATTAACCCACAAAGTATGAGCATGCTAAAAACCTGTTTTGTGCAAAGAAACTGCTGTGTCTCAGGTGGATAAGGTTGGCTGTGCTTAACTATTTCTTTAGAAGTCTTCAGGAACTCTTAAATGTTCTGACTGAAATCTGTTTTACATGAAAAGAAAACATTTTCTTTTGACTTCCGAAACCTCTACTTTTCACACTTGTAGAAGAAAACAAGTGTCAAGCTGTGCAAAGGATACTATAATCTGGAGGGTAACAGGATAAAGGGATGTTAGCTGCTGTTGCATGAAAATGTGTGGCAGAAGTAGAGGATTTAAGATTCCTGCAGCTGGACCTTAACAACTCCTTGCCTCTTTTGAGTGAGGCTCCTGTTACAGTGGTTTATAAAAGTGCTTTGGGGATTAAGTAATTGACACTTAACTGTGTTCTACTCAGAATCAAGGTCACAACAGTTGTTGCACCTATATAGTGCTGTAGTAGATCCTACTGTGGCCACAGAAGGATGAGCTACTGGTGGGCTGCTCTTTGTCAAGTCTTCCAACATCCTGTGATGGATTTTAATTCTTGTTATTTCTGTTTTTCAATGGCCATTCAACCCTTCTCTAATCAGCACGCCTTAAGCAGCTGTGAAAATTAAGTATGTTCTCACTCATGTCAAGCACCACAGTAAAACTTTACAAACTGTCATTCACAGTATTGTACATTATTATAAGGCAGTGTTACCCAGTCTCTTTTTCCTCCATCTGTATCAATAGTTTCACGGGTCTCTAAATTTCTTGCATCCATATTTGATCTTTCTCTGTGCTTTCTACCTTCTATCCAGTCTGTTACCGTAACTTTTATTTCCCTCTGCTTAGTGTTTCTAAAGTACACTCTTAACTTCTCTTGTTCTTCTCCAGGCTTTTGCTTTTCTCCAGCCTAACTTCCTTCTCACGGTGTCCCCTGATAATTGTTAACTTCCATGCCTGGAAGAACTGCATTCAGCATGCACAATTAAAGTCCTGTTTTTCTCTCCACTGCCATCTCAATTCCCAGCTAGTTCTTGGACACTATCTATAATTTATTTCTTAATTCAAAAACCTTGAGCTTCTGGGTGTTTTCCACTTCAGTGTTCTGTGTAGTCTCCCTTGCCAATGTCTTAATCTCTTTCATTCATACCCCCTTTTCTCCCAGTTCCTCATATATTTGTTCTTTCCTTCAATTTCCCCCTATGTCCAAGTATCTTCAGCTTTCAAAGCTTCTGATGCCTGCTCTCATGCTTGACTTAGTTGTCTTTACATGCTTTCCTAATACATTCCTGAAAGTATTTTTTTGAGTATAATTTTCATATCAGTATTGTAACTATATAAAAATCTAATTGTGTCAGTCATTATGAAATAATCATCCTTTTCCTGATACTTCCCTACTTTTTTTAATACACTGTATAATAAGGGCATGGACTCCTGATACATATACTCTTTCCTTGGTAAGGCATATTATTTCTACCTATAAGCATCTCTTAAAAGGCAGCATAGCTGCATGCCACGAGTTAGAATGATTGACTGGATTCTGCCCAGAGATGCAATACAAGCCAGCTCTGTGAAAGCATTCAGTCTGAGCAACTGATGAATCTTTGAGATGTGGTTTAAATTAAAAATAGGAAGCATTATGCTCACAGTTTAAATTCTATCACCCAGTTGTGCGTTGATCAGCAACTTCAGTTTATACAAATAAAATGGTGTGGTTTGTAGTTACTGTTTTACTTTGTTGTAATGAGAAGCCTTCGACTTAAGCATTAGCATACTGAAAGTAAACAAGAAATAGCTGATCTGTAGCCGTTTACATCAGGATTACTGTGTTTAAAGACTGAAAAAACTTAGTATCTAAATGTACCAGTACCAGTGATTATTTTACTTTTCCACCAGGAAATTTCAGTGTGCCGAGGTTATTTTAACATGGGATAAATAGGTGGTGCATGCTGAAGCTGAAACGTTCAGCAGAGTAACATTTTCCTTCTGTTTTTCCTGTTACATTGGTTTTCCCCTCAATTTTTGTCTTTTTACTTCATTGCTTTTTTACCAAAATGTCTGAATTGGCAAACAATTTAAATTCATAGATTTGTTATTAATACCTAACTAGTACAGGATGTTGTGCTAGCTCTCCAGTGAATAAATAGATTTCAGGTGCAGAACAGCTACTGAAATCTGAAAGCATTAACTTTCGCTCTGGAAACTTTAATATACTTATTGCAGATGTCTCTGGACATGGATAGACTATCTATATCTATATGACTTTATCAAACCCTTGCAAGCGTTTTAGTAAAAAACATTTAATTATTGTGAGTCTGTATTGCTGGGCATTGTTGGTTTTTTAATCACTGGATCGAAGTTATCATTTCCATTTCGAAAGGAAATTCTGCTTCAGTAAGAATTGGGGAGAAAAACCCTATTACTTGGGCTCTTATTCCCACAGGGTCTCTTTTCTGAGGAGGGTATGTTTTATGTCCTCACAGCTCATCGCTCTACGCTGTATATTGATGGGATAGTGCATTATGACCTGGCTTCTGATTTATGTAATGGTTTAAAGGCTTCTTGGATTAGGAGCTGTACTGCCTCAGTGGGCTCTTTGTTTATCACAGACCATTTGCTTTTCTACAAGAATAGTTCAGAGGAGGAGGTCTAAGATAGAAACATGCAGTGCTTGAGGTTATTTTTTTTTTTCTTTTTTTTTTCATTTATTTCCCTTCAGCAGAATTCTCCATCCTCTTACTGTGGCATCCAGGCAAAGCTTATTTCCTTCTGTTTCTCCTGAGGCAACGTTATTTCCCCTTAGTGTAATTTCCCAATGTCTCCTGTAACAGCTTCCCTAAATACATTTCCGTTAGCCACAAGGACCATTGTTTTTACTGTTTCAAAAGGGTTTTGGAAAAAAAATAGCAATGTATAGAAGGGAGGCACAGAAATTGCCAGAGCATGGCAAAAACATTTGTGGGCTGGTTTTCTTTTTAAAGGCTTTGTATTTGTGTATATTCCCCTATGAGAGTGCTTGTGTCCTGCGTGCTGAGGCTGGATTCCTTCTCACTTAGGTGTCCTCCTCCTCTGGACAGGGCTGTGTGCCCTGGCGAAGCGCCTCCTGGTTTAGTAGTGCTTGTGCTGACAGCAAGGCTCCAGGCAAATGGCCAGGGCACTTCTGCCTTGCTGACCATGCTCTTCTGCTGTGACTCAAGGCACTGACATTGCCTCTGGAGATGCTGCATCATCACTGATCTGAGTGCCATGGGTAGCTCCTGGTGCTAAAATGAAATAAAGCTTTTATTTATGTGATGCCTCAGAGGACCCTTAGCACAGTCTGATAGGTCTGTTTGCATAATTCACAACCTGCTTTCTTTGACTTTGGCAGCCATCACTTCCAAGAAGCGTGTCAGGAGATCCCTGTACTAATGTCAAGCTGTATTTACACCAAGTTCTTCACAGAATCATATCATGGTTTGGGTTGGAAGGGACCCTAAAGATTTTTTTTCTCCAGAGTTCATAGTTGGAAACAGTGTTAAATGCTTCCTTATGTTAAAATACCTCCAAGTGAGCTAACATTAAACATCCTCTTGTATTTCAGAAGAAATCCTTAAGACAAGTTATTGGGGAGGAAAGAGGCAAAGTCTCTAGCAGAAGTGTTGGATTAGATACAGCTACTTCTCGCCCTGTAGAAACTGGACAAGCACCCGATGAGTTTCACTTATCTCCTTCTAAGCAGTGTTGGATCAAGGAGGGATCCTCCCAGTATGGAGGCTTTCCAGGGTTCAGTAGCAGTGATGGAGTATTGAGGGAACTGGATGATGGACAATTTGACCAGGAAGATGGAGTCACTCAGGTCACGTGCATGTGATAAGTAACTGCATCAGATGGACATGTACATAATTCACACAAATGTGTCTGATGTTTTCTTTGGTTGGTTTTTTTC
This sequence comes from Pezoporus flaviventris, assembly GCF_033815535.1. Taxonomy (NCBI): domain Eukaryota; kingdom Metazoa; phylum Chordata; class Aves; order Psittaciformes; family Psittacidae; genus Pezoporus; species Pezoporus flaviventris. The sequence continues at coordinate 48,261,590 of NW_026892549.1, forward strand.
TAAGTCATACTACTTTAAATGCATTGGTATAACCTTTTCCCAGATTCATTTTGTATTTTGTCTGTTTCTTCACTGTGTTAATCCTACTGTAGAATTACTTCTACTGCAAAATAATTTGGTTTTCTGTCTCTCTTTAATAGAAGAATTACATGACTGGGTGCTCTGCTAACTTGTTAATGCTTTTGACAAGCAAGGAAGCAAATGCTGCAAAACAGTGACAGTTTGAACTGTGTGAGTGAGAAAGGAATGAGGATGTTTAGTGTTTTCCACAAGCTGGAAGAATGTTATGTTTTTAAAGGGTGTTGTAAATATTGGTAGGGAAAACGAACTGACTGTTGTTACATTTTAATGTAATTTTCACTTGACTTGCCTTGCATTAATGCAGAAGTCTAGAGAAATGTTGTCTTACACTAGAGTTTTAACAGTTTAAGCTATGTTTGTACAGAAAACATCTGGAGACTGTAGGCAAACACTTGCTCCTGTAGTATAATTTCACCTATGCAGGATTTTAATACATCTAAGCCAAAAGCTATCTGAGCATGTAGCTTGTATAATGATGTGTCAGTAATCTACTCAGTGGAAATCTAGAACCACTCACCCCCTAGAAGATAACTTGCAGTCTACGAAAAAGCAGTTTGAGAAACTCACTAAGAAGCACTGACACCAAGGTGCGTGATGCTGCTGATAATACATAGGAGGAAGAAGTAGGCTAAACTTAACAGGCCATGTTAGATAACAGACTACACAAAAATGCTGCTGTATATATATAAAGTTTCTCAGCTAAGTGTATCTCACACTGGGTAAAGTGTATTCAACTGCATCAAATAGCAGAAAGAATGTTCAAAGGATGAAGTCGCTGTGCTTCCATCCTCACTGTGGGGAGGAGCTGCATGCATGAAAGGAGGTTAACACTGGCAGGGCTTTGTGGGGAGACATGAACAGGAAGTATTTTAATGCTGCTGTCTTGAAAGTACGTCTTACAGTGGAGAAGATGAATAAAATGCATCTCCAGGTGGTAAATGTGACTGTAACTAAAAACTGTGCTTTTTTTTCAGGCAGTTTTAGAAGCAAAAACTATAAATGCTTATCACAGTGAAGCCAATGCAAAATAATGCGGTGAAAATGAGAACTGGAACAACACTGAGCAGATGTATTCACAACACTCCTCTCTGTGGGCAGTACAGCTCTTGCATTACTCAGGGATTCTGATACCTGTCCATGTGTGCCATACTGTGATCACTGAGAGGAGTGTTGTGGATGCGTTAACTGCAGCACCCTGCTGGGGTGACATCCACCAGCTGCTCTGGGAATCTCCCTTTCCCGGGGTAGATGGGTGGGGTAAATACATCCCAGTGGGTAAATACATGTCTGGAGTCAGCGGTGCTCCTGTCACTACAAGCACCCCAGGAGATGGCCAGGATGGGGGAAGTCAGATTGGAATAGTCCAAGTTAAAGCTTTAATAGTATATCAAAGAAATTACCTTTTATAAAGCAGTATCCCTGCTCAGGGTGGCTGGGTAGTGAATCCTAAAACTGAACTGCAGCTATTTAAATGATACAATGTATAAAGTAATAAACTGAGTGCAGTTAATCTTCCTACAATATATTCATTGGATAAAAAGATTAATTGAATCTTTAACTGAGATCTTTTCACATCAGCTGTTGAGAATGCAAAACAAATCAAATTAGTACCTTTTAATTAATGGGATGCCCACAAGGGAGATTCTGGTTTGGAACAAGGGTAGAAATTGAGTATGCGCTGGATGTCCACAGGTACACTCTAGAATATCCCCACTTTTAGCCAAGAAGGTTTTTGTTCTTGAAATGACATAAAGCCACGTTCCTTTTCAGTAGCCAACAGTTTTAACTGCGCTTTAGTCCTCACTCTTGAGTCTCACAGGTGTTGACAGTGCTGCAAACCTCTGAATTTCTTTATAGTATTTTTAATTCCATGCAAATGCATTGAATTCTCTCCTCTGAACCCACTCATCAATTCCTGTAGTCAAGGACAGCTGGGGTTTTTTAGTGCCATTTGTCTCTCAGTATCTAAAGTTGCCGCTGCTGTAGAAACAGGCATCTGGATTGTTTTCCTAGCTCTGTTGTCTTTCACCTCACAGGACTACATTTAGGCTCTGTATTAGAAAAAAATAAAGGACAGTTCTTCCTCTAGAAAAAACCTCAACCTGACAAGAGCCAAGGTAGGTAACTGTGGAGTGTGAGTGGCATGGAGAGGGTAGCACAGGAATAAATTCCTCAGCAGTCTTTTTTTGCAACAAGAACTCAAGGGAATCATGGGAACGGTAAGTAGCAGGTTTGAAACAAATCATGGTATCACTTCAGCTGACTGTAGAACTCCTGGCTGCAGCACACTGTGTATGAAACTGCATGGATTTAAAAGGGGACTGAAAAATCCCTAAAAGGGAAAACATCCCCCTGTTCTCTCTGAGCCACTGAGCCAGGAACTCTTGGGACACTGTGAAAGCTGCTCTAGCTGAGTGCATGTTCATCCTGTCCTCCAGATTACTGTAAGCACCAGTGCTTCATCCCTGGTGGGCATGTAGCTGAGAGCAGGGTCCCGCTGGCAAGGCTTGCTTTCAGAATCAGGGAGCTCGTGCTGGGTGCGCTCAGCCTGTACGAAGGGTATGCAAGGATTAGCTGACTTTACGCACCGGTTGAAGAGCACAGAACAAACCACCCGTGTTCCTTCAGCATGGATGCTGAAACAGAAATAATTGAAAATGCTTGAAAATTTTCCATTTAGTAAGATTCTGAAGGCCAACTGTGTCTTAGCCAGAAGGGTGAAGAGGGCAGGGTACGTTTTGGGTGTATGGTGTTACAACTAAAGCTGCTTGTTTGGTCACCTGGTCTTACAGCAACTAGGGCATTAAGGTGTGCCTTTATTAGTGTTGTGACCAGCACCAGCCATTAATTAAACACAGCTTGTCAATCAGAACAGCTGTCACTATAAGTCTGGCAAATGGAGTTTTTGTATGTTCCTATTTATAGAGAGATATATGTATGCACACACGCTGTTCAGTTTTAATTTTACCAGAATGTGTTTTCCATGCTCATCTTTTTACTGAAAGAACTGCAAATCAAACTTAAAGCACAGCCGCAAAAAACAAAGTACGCTTATTTCTTCAGTAACAGGGCTTCAGTTAGGAGCCTGTGTGCCTGAAATGTAATGGAAAAGTCCCTTACCTGTTATGTGACAACAGCTATTAGAAGAACAGAGATACAGGCAACTGTTCATGAACCCCTGCAAAAGTCTGTTTATACTTTAAATTGTTTGGAGAGGAAATACTTTTCTAGTGTTTACAAGCAGGAAGAAACTGTCCACTGATACTGTGCCCTGCTCCTGATTGTCAGAACAGTTTATGTTCCTGGTCAGCTGCAATAAACTGCTGCTTAACCTCAGTGTTTCTGGTCTGTAGAATACTGGTTTTTGTTTGTAATGCGAAGATCTGGCCTATAGTTCTGATAGGAAGCTTCTCGCCATTAAAAGCACTTACTAAATCAGCTGCCAGTTTCTTCATTACGTTTGCCTCGTGCTGACAAGACCCTAAACGTGTTAGATCGATGTATGCCTTTCCTCAAGCTAAAGCTCCTTTTTTGCAGTTTCGACTATAGCTCCGTGCAGCTCCCAAAGCACAGCCATCTATTGAAAGCTGATCTGCCTTGTTCTTAATATGTTAATCTTCTGAAGGTAGAATGGCCAGGTTGCCGTCTTGACAATTCCCTATGGCTTGATTCTGAGAACAGCATTAGCTAAGATTTACTTTCTGAAGCCAAATTCCTGCATGAGAATTTAGACAACTGGAATGAATATAAGTGAACGTTCTGGACTTCAGGTTAGTGTGATTTGGAAGAGACAAAGTGATTTAGAGGAACTGGTCTGGTGACATGTTCTGATGTGTTTAAGCTGCTAAACTTTAACAACCTCCAATATAACTGAAATAAGGAAAGTAGCAAAATCACTGTAACTGCCTTCTTGCAAGCTGTGTTAAACCAAACATCAGGAAAAACCTCAGTGACTAAGGAGAAAGCTTGTTGCAAGTTATGCTTTGCTTGCGATGCTCCCTTGCATCTGTGACATGCCGTCATACTGTGCTTATTGGGGCATCCAGAAGGTCCTCTTTGAGATCTTCCCTGTTAATTATAGAACCATCATTTTGTGATTTGAGAGGTATAAATTTGAGCTCTGACTTCAGGATGCCGATGAGTATTACATATCTCTACTTTCGAAAGAAGAAATAAGACTTCACTCCAGCTTATCCTGTAGCAGAGATGGGAAACCACCAGCCTTTCTCCTGGAAGCACTCTGCTGCTTGTGTTCTTGGACGACATGAAGAACGAGAATAACTTGCCAAAATATAGCAGTATAGATAAAGAAACAGTTTAATTTTATCCTTTTTTTTTTTTTTTTTACAATATAATTCAAAGACAGTCTCAGTTCCCCTATTATGTAGAGTCTAAATTAAGTCTGTTAATATTTATTAGACAAATCAATGGTTTGCTTAGGCTAACTGAAGTTCTATGGTACCGTCAGGCACATGTGTGTACACAGTACTCATGTAAACAACAGCAAGGGAAAATACAAGCAGTGTTTCACTTAGGCCTTCTATAAAATCAGATTAGTAGAGCAAGTTAACTTTACAGTGCAAATCCCAATGAGAATAAACAGGACCAAAACTTCCCAAGTTTTGTTTTGAAGTGAAACTCTTTAAAGCATAAGAGGACAAAAAGAGGTTTTAAACTTTTAATGCAGTCCTGAGCACCACATCGTTCTCTTCAATTTTGCAGAGGAAATGTCATTAGCAACACCAGTGACATGGGCTTACCCACCACAGTCACCATGGCCAACAGCAGCATGCAGTGTCTGCACTGCAGAACCACCCTGGATGGTCCTGCAGCGGACTGTAACCAAGCTAAATACATCGTACTCCATCTAGAACACAGTTCTCCTACCTGCAGCACCAACTTCACCATAGCTATCACAATCGAGTAACCTGGTCCATACACGGCAAGTTACAGCTACGTGTATAGACAGTAACTAAAGCTACTTTCACTCAGACAACATCTCATGCGATTACCCTGCTGACAATTAAATACAGTGATAATCATGAGACAAAAAGAGCTGTTGAAGTACTTAAGTTTAGTCTCTCCATTTTCTCATCGTTTAAATTCCCTTTACATCCAGGTGGTACAGTTGCTTGAGGTGTGCTTGATTCATAGAAAGAAAAACAGAATTTAAGGCATGTTTAGTAGTATTAATGAAAAATGACTTATTAAAAATAGGTGGATTCCCTTCTTTCCAAGTAAGTATAATGTAGAAAACAAAGTGTAGATTACCAAAACCAGCAGTGTTCACCCATTCTGACCTGCTTATAGAAATAAAACAAGGGCCCTTGGCAACCTCAGAGAGAAACAACCAGCTAACTTCTTAAACAGCTAAGTAAAATTCATATAACATAAGAACACTGCTAGTGCTTTTAGACCCTGCATTCATGTAGGCTTAGCAGTATGTCTGCTGTATGCATCTCAAACATTTAATTCTATCATTCTAGACAAAACACAATTAAGCAGCACTCATGGAAATTGTCAGTTATTGCAAATCTGCAAACACAACTTGAAATAAACACCAGATAGGGAACAGAAGCATGAATCCAAATCTTTCTGTCAGAGAATATAATTGTGGTGAATGAAGAAAAACAAAAATTCTTGCAAAGAATCAGGGTCAGTATTTCAGATACTTAGAAGGTTTATACTAGGAATACAAGCAAAGACTGATCTAGTGTGTTATGTAGTGTAACACAAGTATTGATGAGGTATAATCTGTAAGCAGTTGCCATAAATACACACAGGCATAAGCCATTGACTTCTCTGCCACAGTTACTCTGTAGAGAAGTTGTGGACTGGAGATCAGCAGAAGTCTGCCTTAGCAGGACGGAACCTGTCCCCTGCTGTACACAAACCTCTTCTGCTTACAAAAGTCCAGAGTATGTTAGACGTATAGCAAGAATATATATGTTCAATAGCATAGTGAAATTGTCCTTTTGGTATTACTAGTACTATAGATCCTATTAGTATTTGGATATACACATACAGGAATATGCACATCCAAAAAGTAAATCTTCAAAGCCATTTTAAAAAAATAGAAGCTAAATTAGGAATAAGCTACATTGCAAGAAGCTTCCTGCAGAATTATATATTTAAGGTAATAATCTTTGAACTAAGACTTAATATAGCTACTGCATTAAAAATGGCTTGCTGTGAAATCTTAATCTCACTTTATTCCCACCCAATCAGACACATCTTCAGGATTGTGATTCAATGATTGTTTAGCAGCAGTTTTAGAGAACTGTAAATTCTTTTATTAACAGGCATTATAAACAGATACTACTACTTTTATTTAAAAACCATGAGTGCCACATTGATGAATATACAGCTCATGAATAACTTAAAGTATTTCCCATATTAAAAGGCAATGCACACAGCATACAAAAAGTATACTAAACAAAGCTATGAGGATACGTGATTGAAGTGTCTAAAATGATATATACAGTACATAATTAATGTTTGCTTTATATTCGGTACAGGCTCTGTACTGCCATTCCCATCATGCCTCACTCTCCCCTGACACTGAGTTTTGCACTTCTTCTTCCAAAATGGGTACAATCAGGTTATCCTTGGACATCAGGTTGTACTTCATCACAAACTTAGTGAACCGGTGACACAAGAACGTTTCATTCTGGAGGTGAAAAAAGGGGAAAAACAATATATACAGAAGGAATATTTTAAACAATTGAGCAGAACATACTAAAAAAAATCTGCTTATACGTGAGTATTAGATTTACAAGTCTTAGACATAGTAATGCTGAAATGGTAGATTTATATTACTTCTTTTAAATCTTTCCTTTACTGCTTTGCTTATAGTTACTGCAATTAACAAAAAACCCTGCTGAAGTTCAGGCTGAAGTCACAGCTCCATTCCGCAGCACTTGGACAAGAATATATTCAAATTTCAGTGTAGTCCTGATCACTCTCCAAAAGAGAATGTTAAGGTATTGTGGAACCCCTCTTACATATGCTATCCCCAACAGACCAGGGCACAGCCCTCCCATAGCTATTCCAGCAGCCTTAAGTGAGATTGGCAAAGGTTTCTTCTTCCTCCAGCTATACCCAATACATCCTTTCTATCTGGAAGTTTCTACTTTTCCATAAAAAAAACAAGTTGGCAGTTCCTGGAGGTGCACAAGCTGACACCAGTTACTGTTTCTTTGGAGTTTTACAGTTCCTTAACTGTTGTGTGACATACATACAGGAACCATACACCTATAAGCAGTACTAACTACACCAAGCGCTGGCATACATTCAGGAATCTTCACGATGAATTTGAGTTGTTTCTAGAAAAACTCTCAAATTCTGACCTTTCATCCAAATGAAACCATAACTGGGTAAACTAATTCTACAAATTAATTTTCATTGTTATATATAGGTATAACATAGCAATTCAGTTCTTGTAAAACTGTCATCTACTATAATCAATACTTCACTTGAACACAGATCTTCTGCTAGGACTATCAGAAAGCATGTAATACAGTTACACCACAGTTATTACTTCAGTAAATGCCCTTCCTCCAGGATGTAATTTAAAACTACTTACTTCATATTCATCAAATATCTGCCGGTGATGAAAATAAGCATGTGAAAATATTCTGTAAATCCTTCGGCACACCGATCCTAATTTGGCTACAGAGGATTCCTTTATGCTAACCCTGTAAGCACCAGGACAGAGGTTACAAAACAGCTCTACCAAAAAGACGACTGAGATAAGATACATGTCGACACGAATTCTGATTGTTAAACTATACTAGAAAATTCCATTTGTAATTTAGACTTAAGTGTTACAGATACCTGTGTCTGCAGTTGCTTCTTTTTGGAAGGAAAATAGAAATGTCAGTACGTACTGCATATTTAAAAGTCATACTCTGCAAGGTTTTGCCTCTAGTTAAACACCACTCGTTATTCTGCTACAGGCTGTACTACTGGTTTCTAGCACTGATGGGCAAAGGGAAGAAGACTTCCTATTGTATCTCCTTTGCAATACTGGATTCCTAGATAAGCACAATTTTGACTTCTCCAGTTAGGTTTCTATGAGACGACATGTGGGCTGCCCATCAAGTACGCTCCATCTCTGTATTCTGTGGTCACTGATGTCCCACAGTGAATTGGTGTTGGCTTCTGGAGGCTTTCGGTGCCGTAGCATCCTCTGAGTCACTGTGTCTCTCTAAAAGCCATCCTGTTCTTTAGGTTGGCACTACACCACTGGAAGCCCCCTAACACTGGTACTAGTGAAGCAGTTCCCACCTAAGAAGGACCCATCAGCTCCAGTAAACGGCAAGGAATTCCTCCTTGGCTTAAATGTGACAACAGGCCTACCACCAAGTGACACATGCAGGACTTGACATGCTTTCAGTAGCAGTCCATGAAAAATGCCTTTCAATATACTTCCTAAGTGGCTAGGTACCACCTATTCCCTCCCTCTCTCCCTCCTCCCAAGAGAAAGCATTTTTACCTGCTGGGGAAATATTTATTGCTATTCAGGAGACATGCAGCTCCATCAAGTGTGTGTCTGGTATAGTCTATAGCAGGACACTACAAAAAGAGACAGTAAGTGAACACATGTATGAGTGTGTGCATGATGCTGTCATATAGCTTGTTGAAAGAGAAGCATTTTAATTATGTTTCCTGATGCTTTTATTCCCAGAAGTTTCACGTGGCTTCTCTGAAGGTCTAACTCCACTTCTTCCTTAGGCGAGCCATTTCTTTTCTCTCTTTCACAACCCATGTGAATCAATCAAGAAAAAAGTTACTATGGAAATGTGACTGTGCATGAGCAGTGAATTTCATGCATCTCATGAAGTAAATCTGTATAATAATACATACACCCCTTAAAGGAAAGACAATCATTACCTCGCCAGTCCATTTGTTTCCCACACAGAGTCAGTATTTTACAGGCTATATTAACACCTTATAAAAAAAACTTAACCAAAACCACCCAAAACAAAGCCAACCAACCAACCAAACCTGAACCTAAGTTTATCAATGCTTTTTGCCTCGGCAAAGAAAACCAAAATTAACAGATAACCAAAAAGCATAGTAAGAGTTCAAGTCCTGGCTCTGCAATAAAGTACATGTAGAGAAGGAAGAAAGTAACAATCTGAGACAGGCTGAGAGCACAGGAATGAATGTCTGTACATTTTGCCATTCCCCAGTTTCAGGAAGGACTTCTCAGTTGCAGATTTTTGTCAGCAGGTTGCATCACCCACTATCTGACCATTAGTTGACAGCTATTATTGATATGGAAAACAGCAGGTGACTGGTGCATGTTGAGAGAGAAAAAGCTGCCTGAAATTCTCCAGCCTAGCTGAATAAAACAGACTGAGTGCATGCCAATACACTTGGTAGCAACGAGCGTTAGAGGAAGGAGTGGAAAAGAAGTTGGCCTTCAGAGCTAAATAAGTCATCTCAGGAAACTACAAAACAAAAACAAAGCAAAAGGCTAAGGTTAAAAAAAAAACCAATACCTTATTCTGGAAGGGGAAATACAAAGATAAATATGTCAGACTGCCCTGCCACCATAACCAACAGCGACAGAGACAGACCTTCTGAAGGACAAGGAAAAATAAAGCTGTATCAAGTGCTTCAACAGGAGATCAGAACAAAATTAAAGTAACTGGACAAGCTACTGCCACGCTGATACCCCAACTGACATACAGGATTTTTACGACTCCACTACCTTTTAGGAGTAACTCCCCCAACAATGTGCACATGCAGCCACTCTCAGTGTCAGGCTCACATGCCTAGTGCTATGGATTGAGGCCAAAGTCTGAAGAGGACACCCTATTCTCAGCATGTACTCTTCTTTCTGTTGAACAAAGACCTTTTCCCACTCAGTTCCAGGCTATCTCAACACCAGTTAAAGGACAAAAGAGGGGAATATGCGAAGTCTCTAATACTGTGTTAAAAAGCAGTTTTTTCCTACCTCATCCCGTTCTTTCATAACCACTACAGAATGGGAAAGAAGAAAACCTTAAGTGATATTCTTAGCCCACATAAACCGTCAGTTTGACTAAGGAGCTACTATAATTGTCTCCACATGAACAAAAGAACTGTAACAGACAATCCTACATCAATAGGGTCAGTTTTCCAGAATACATCCATACCTCTTTGGGAGTTTTATGAGCTGCACAAAGAAAAATCCATTGTTCAGTTGCTGTCATCTGAGTACATGTGTCTGGGTGACATTCACTCTGTTAAAACAATTGTTCAGTCATGAAAACCACCCAACAGCAAAAAACGGGCTGATCTTTTCAAATCACTTTCTTGTCCTGTCCCCCACCAAAAAGGGAGTTTTGCCCCTTTAAAGCCCTAAAAGACTCTTACTTCAAACCACTGCTTAAGTCAGTGTGTATAAATTTAGATGAAAGCTCTGCAAACTCCGCATCTTACAATACAAAAACACAGTCTCCTCCCTCATACAACATAGAAACATCAAGAAAAGAATTACCTGCAGCTTGACAGCTAGTCCATTGAGCTCAAGGCAGAATTGCCTAAAAAATAATGAACGTAGCAGCATCAAAATCAATTTGGTTTTCTACTGGAAACATCTAATAAAAACCAAGGTGATACATTCTGATTGTCACAGATACCTTAACAGTTTGGGATTCTTGTGAAGTGGAAGAAATACAACAGCACATGAAAAATATACTTAATGGATATTATCAAATAATATCAGCTGTCACACCTGACCAGGCAATAGGCTAGGAATTGACACGCTATAAAAGGACTAGAGGTTGAGAGAAACAGAATTCATACCAGCAATTTGTACTCAGCAAAACTATTACAGTTTAATTCTTACCTGAGAGTAGAGGCTGAGCTTAACAAATAATTTAGTGGAAGTGTTTCAGATCCCAACTTTGTTAGGGAAGAAAGCACTACCTCAGGCTAAAATGAGGAACACTTCAAGAAAATGTTAGCATAATTTTTAGCGTAAGGTGTCCCTGCCCACGGCAGGGGGGTTGGAACTAGATGATCTTAAGGTCCTTTCCAACCCTAACTATTCTATGATTCTAAAATCAGTTTCTTAAGAATGTTTTAAATTCAGACAGCTGGAGCATTTCATCTTTGTAGGATATTCTTCCTCCAGGTCAATCAAGTGGCTAAAGCCCCATCACAGATCATTAATAGAGTGGGCTTTGAGAAACCCTGCCTTCACTGGAATGTACCTGAAAGTGCATTCTTCAACTTCAGAGAATCCACCCCTCCATCCTGCAGGAAAATCTGAATGAATTTTCCAAAAGCAACAAATATTTAGTGACCAGTCACTCCTGTGAATCTACAGTGATTTTAAGTGGTGTATGTGAAGGACGGAGGAAATCATACATATACACCTTTTATACTTTTGAGGATTCTCTGCATCTACTGCAACTATTCCAGAGCAGAGGAGAGAAAAACAAAACAGGAGGCAAAAAGACAAGATATTTAAATCTAGGGGTAGCTTAGAACTATTCCTATTCCTGAAAGTGTATTTGGCAATTTGTATTTATCAAAAAAGAATCAGGACACAAGGATACTAAAGTAATGCCAGGAAAAAAGGATTACTACACACGTACTAATAAGGTGTAAACCTACACTACAACTGAAAAAGACTTTCAGGCACAAACTATCAAGGCTGAACGTATTTGTTACACTGCATAAAACAAACTGAAGAAAGACAAAAAGTTTTGGGTTTCCTTACAACTAGGTAAAGAACCGTGAGACACAGGTACTCCTGCTTTCCCACCTAACGCAAGTTTCAGAAGCACTGGGAGCATCTGGAAATCACATTCCCAGTTACTGAAGATGAAAAACTGATGATACTAGGAGAAGGTTGCCATGGAAATTCATGACTGTATTTTCACATTCAAAACACGCTAATACAACTTCTGAAGTGAGGTACAAACATTTTCTTCAAAACCTTTAAAAAAAACACTAGATCAGAGCACATCATAAACCTTAAGAACAAGGAATTCAGAAAATAATCAATACCAAAGTATAATAATGTTTAATAGTAGGAATATCAAGGTTCATTTAAGTTTCTTTTGATTTGTCATATTCAAAAAGACTCAGTATCTATGAACAAAACTTAGAATCAGGACACTTATGTTGACAAAAGATGGATTCTCACCTTAAATGTTCATACTTCCATACACCTTCATCCTGGCCTTCAGGAGGTTCAAGGATCTTATCAATGTTGGAGCAGTCTGCCCTTATGTTTTGCTGAATATACTAGGAAAGGGGAGGAGAATAAGTGGCGATCTTGTGGCAATTATAGTAATACTGTGTATTTAGGGCATTACATCTTTCAGGGTCTTACTTTTTCTCTTTACTTAAGGAGTGACTGACAGGTTAAAAATTAAGAAGTAGACGGGCAGGGTAAAAAAACTGGTATAAAAAAAAAAAAAGCCAGATCTGCAAAATGCCTTTGCTCAATTAGAAAAGGTAAAAGAATGGGTGAATTATACAGCTTTTTGCAACATCCATCCCAAAACAAAGGAACCCCCACTATTTTCTTTAACCTGCTTTGTTTAAACCAGACATGGGAATTAAGAGTTATTTATGCATACACAATTGATAACTCCTTCCTTTAAAATCTGTGTAGGGTACTTATGAAATTCACTTCTGTTCAACACAATTCTGAGCAGACACAGCGCATACCCTGTGTTCTACGGGTTTTCACCAAGATACGAAACTTGGGAAACTGAACTTAATAACAACATTCCACAAAAGGAAGAATACCTGCTGAACAGCTAATGTGCTATCCATTTCTTCAAAGGATTCATCAGGCCAATTGTAGAAATCCTGTTAAAAGGAAAAGTTTAACCTAATTTAACAAACATGGAGGCAGAAGAAGGAAAGCACACAGCCTACAGTAAGCTTGGACATGCAGGAAAATAGATGTAGTTTATACAATTCCAGGAAGCTACATCTGAACAGAAGCAGCACAGAGTCTTGGCAAGAACAGGGACTTATGTTCCTAATGTTACAATACTGGAACATCTTGAAGTTAAAGTCTTGGCATATTGTCTTCATCATCTGTCCCCTGCATCTTCCTGCAGCACCTTTATGGCCTGTATTCTTTAATGCATGCAGTGCCCATTTCACATGTTAGACCATGTAAGACTGGGGAAGAAAAGAGGTCTGCAGAGAGCAGCATTGTACAATGGTTATGAAACTAAAAATCCCAGTACGTTCTAGTAGTAACACACCACTAAAAACACCTCTGAACTCAGGTAATGTAACGCAGCGTTGGTCTAACTTGGTACTACCCCTCTTGGTACAGCCAGTAGCTGCATAACTGGATGGCTATCAGCTGTGCTAACCCACAGTGTTTAATATTGTTAATTATAAAACCCTCCTGAAGTTTCACCTCAGATCCATCAGTGTTCTGCAGGAATTCACATCTACCTGCAGCTACCATCATCCCAGATGGTGTATTTGTTACTTGGCCACAGCCATCCTAGCAGACACAGTGACTGGATGGAAATGCTCCAGCTGTGAAGCTTAGCAATCTATTCTTGAGACAATAGTCTCATGTCCAGAGAACATATCTAGAGTGAACACATTCTGCTGAAATACCACTAACTGTATTTGCATACAGAATAGCCATACCACAGCGCCATCCAAAATTAACAATTTAAATACAGCCATATAGATTTTTTAACTATATGATTGCATCACTATACACAAAATTCTTCAACCTACATGAACTCTTAACAGAATAACAGACCAAACCTAGGTCTATGTCCGGTTTACCAGCTTATTTTTCAGAATACCCCAGATTTATCAAAGGCACACAATGTTCTGTTTCCTTCACAGATTAAACATGTACAGAGTGAACCCATGTACAAGGCTGTGCATTAATTTTACCTCCGTACCTTACGACAAAGCATAGAAGAGATGCATTTTTTCAAAAGCATTGTGTCATACGCTGCTGTTTCTGACCATGAGCTCTCCTCACCAGAGTGTGAGCATAAAGGCCTCACAGAGGATTACACCTCTGACACTATCTAAAACCCGCAGGTTACGTGTTTGAGATGCACCTTTTCACGACGGCCTTGAAAGCACAGAAATACCTTAATTTCTACGAACAGAAGCGCTCTCTCGCCGGCCGGGAGCGCAGGTTACGCAAGGGAAGGATGACTTGTCTCTCCTGATGCGCAGGCCAGGTATCTATCGCCTGTGTGACGGTGCAGAACTCCCAGCCCACACTCCCAGATCATACAGGGGCCTCGCTCAGCTCGATCCGGACCCAGCATTTGAACAGCAACAGCAGTCACACACGGTGGCTGTCAGAACAACACCCTGCCTGCAGGAAGCCCCGGGCCCCAGGAGCAGCGCTTCGCCTCAGCCAGCACCCGGTCATTCCACAAGAGCTCTCACGCTACCGCGGCTACCGGCGTCCCACGGCCAACGCCAGCCACCGCGCTCCGGAACGCCGCACGGCTCTGCCCGCCGAACCGGAGCCTGGAAACCCGAGGGAAGCACAGCGACCGAAACGTGCGGGCTGGGGGCAGGGGACGCGGTGGTACCGCAGCGACCGCTCTCACCGCGCCCGGCAGAGAAAGCAGAGCCACGACCCCCGGCCCGCTCCCCTGCCGCCGGAACTCGCCCAGGCCGCGGCCCGGCTGCGCGGAACAAAGCGATCCCGCGGAGCGGGGCCCGCCGCCCCAGCCCGCCCCACCGGCCAGCGCTGGGCCGCGGTAGGCCCGGCGAGACCCGCGGCGACACCCCGACCGCCAGCCGGGCCCGGCGCCTCTGCGGCGGAGCTGCCCGTCCCCGCGCACCGGCCTGGCGGCGGCGGCGACATCTCACCTGGGCCTTGGTGCCCGGCCTGTTCCTCCTCAGCACTGCCGTCCCCTCCGCCATGACCATAGTGACAGCGGCGCCAGGACCCGGATGCGGCAGCGCCGGGCGGGGCGGCGGAACAGGGGGAGGAAGCGGAACAGCCACAGGCGGGCAACGCGGGGAGCGGGAACTGCCGCGGGGCGGGGCCTCTCGCGAGAGGAGCCGGCCCTGGGCAGGGGCGGGCGAGCGGGACCCGGGCGCTTCCCTCCCTCGGCCTTCGGAGCGGTCCGTTCGGGTGTTGTTCCCGCTCCTGCCGCGGGGCGGCGCCGGACAGCCGTGCGGGAAGCTCCCCGGTTGCCCGGGACGGCTCCCTTGGAAAGCAGATCTGTGAGCCCTGTACTCGTGGGGAACAACCTCCCCTCCTTTTCCCCCTTTCCCCTGCCCCGGGAGATGGGGACAGCTTTAATGGTGGTTCCTGTCGCTTTGTGTCCTGCGGTGCCTCGCCCGGGTGAGCGTGAGGCCGGCTCCACGCTGGGCTGCAGGGCGGCGAGCGGAGCTGTTGGGCTGGTGAGATGAAGTCCCTGAGGTGAATGAGCTGAGTGGTTGGTGAGGAAATGCGTTCTTCAGGTTTCAGCCCGTTTCATCAGTACCGCACTGTCGGCATCTGACCGTGTGCGCTCCCACAAGGTCAGTCCTCCATCTGCACGACACAACTGAGGCTGTGGCATTTCATACAGTGTAAACCATAAGGCTGGGATTTTTACAAAATATCTTAAGCCCTAGATTAAAGATACGTATTTGCTAATGCTAAGAATAACGAATTTGAAAAACTCGCCCAACAACAGTGATTTGGGACAAAATACTTCAAACAAAGCAGGCCTGAAGTCTTCCAAGGTCTTCAAAGGCGGGATTGACAGCCTTGTGACTGGTGTGCAGAGGTCACAGGCTGCTGTGGTAATGGAAAACAGCTTAAGTTTCAAGGTTTCCTGTGTCAGGTGTTGACTGTATTTGGGAAGAAAACATAAAAAGGCACTGTTAGCTGAGAGATGTCTGATAAACTGGGCACTGTTAGAAGCAAGCAGAGACTTTGGAAGGCTCGAGTCAGTTGTTAGCTCTGTAGGATAAGTGAGAAGAAAATGTTTTGGAAGCTGTTCTGTTCCCAAGGGATAAGCAGTGCGAATAAGGACAAATGTAATACAGTGTAGGAGTACAGAATAAGTAAGGAAGGGTGAACTAATTCTATGAGTAAGAATGATGCAGCCCCAAGGTAGAGATGTGAGAGACAATCAGCAAGTAAATAGCTGCAGTTCAATGTTGATTCCTGAACAGTGGAGAGTGCTGGTACCTGATGCTGCTCCTACTTCCACTGCATTACAGGATGCACTCTGGGTGTTTCCCCCCACTGGGTTCATTTGCTTCCCCACGTTAAAACCTCTCCCTTCTACCCAATGAGAGCTAGAGTGTGCGCAACGTATGTGTATTGGAAACACTGGAAAATCCCTAATTAGGTTTTCTCATCAGAAAGAAAGTGCATCTTGAATATGTATTTCACTGAGGCAGTGCCATGAGCAGGATGTCTCCTTATTCAGGAGGTCAAGTTAGAGCTGAAAGCTGGGCAATGTGCGAGAGACCAGAAATAGGTAACGGGGTCACCTCCTGCATGGGTGCCTGCACCCACCTAAGGGGCTCCATTCACGTTATACTGTAACACAAAGGGGGCAGTCCAGCTGCAGGCACCCAGTTGGGTTTGCATTAGTTACATTTTTACTGCTGGTCAGCATTCCTGCCCCAGAATGTTAGCTGTTTGACCTGTGGTGAAACTCTACTCAGCAGTTTGTGTAAGAAACCATGGAAAGGTGAATAACCTCGGGAGAAATTGGGGCAAAGAAAACAGAGGGTACAAATGGCCTATTACTTCTCTGCCCATGGCAGGGGGTTGGCACTAGAGGATCTGAAGGCCCTTTTCCAACCAAAACCATCCTATGATTCATGAGAATTTATGAGATTGCTATTAGCCAGCTCTAAAATAAAAGCAATTCCAGCAGTCTTTAAAATTTAAGTCCTTTAAAATTCAGCAGCTTGTTTGGATTTGCTTTTTTGTTGTTTTGGCTTTACTTTTTCTGTCACCAAACTCAAGGTTTAACTGTAATCTAAACAACAGAGGAGTTGAGGATTTGACATTTCCATTTGTCCCTGACTTTAATTTCATGGACATCTTGCTTCTAAAATAGAAATAAATCTGGCTGTGAAGAAATACCCCCCAGAGATAAATATCTGTTAGCTCAATCTGCAGCTGCTTTGCAGAAAAGGGAAAGAAATGTGCAGTGCTTGTTAATGAAGATGTTAAAGTCTGTTGATCTGTTGAGTTGTCCCTTGATATTTAACCCGGTATTTCTGGAAGCTTCTCATTGTTTCTGTTTTATTGGATGTCAAGTTGGCTTTAAACAAAACGTGATCAACTTTGTTTGGTTTTCACCTGGTCCTCATTGCCTCAAGACCTTTGAGGGTGAAAAATGGAATATTTAGCCAAAATCTTACTGCCTATTCCTGTGCTGTTAGGGATCTGACCTTCCCTTCTCCTCTACTGGTGTGTAAAGGTTTCAACCTTTTCTTAGTATAGCAAGATAACAATGAGGATGATAAAGGTTTTATGGAAACAATATAGCTGCTGCTAATGGTGGTTCTGAAATGTTAAGAAAGAAAATGAATGGAGGTAGATGGAGTTCATCTTGTTTCCTTGTGATTCAGACAGCCTGAGGAGAGGCTGGGAAGGGCTGTATCCACCCCGAGAAGGAGGTAGGGCAATATATAACATTTTAACCAAAATTGAAGCTTTGGAGTAGAAAACAGGGAATAAAGAAGTCTAAATTCCTCCAGGAATGACACAGCAAAGAGCATTTATGATTGATATACAGAACCAGAGGGGTCTAGAGTTTGGCATTCCCTCATGGACTAGGGCACAGTAGAAGCAGATGGACCACCTTGGCTGTGTAACAGTTACCTTGTCCTTGCAGTGATAGCCTTGTGGTGCAAGAATGAAATGTTCTGTTTACCATTCCAGCAAATGTTCATGTATGTCCTTCATTGGGTTAGGCCGAGGAATACTTTGGGTTTGCTTTTTATCTACATCCATAAATTACTTATTCCCATGAAAGCTTTCAGGAAAATGTGACTTTTGTGCTTAATCAATTATGTGAACAGTAGCGGATATAGCCACACAAAACAGCTTATTGAATAAACATACCAAGCTGCTGCAAGCATGGTTGGGGTAGACCTGGGGGGGGACAAGCTTGTGTGGTGGGCACTTGGCAGCACTGCTGCATGGATTTGGAGTTCGCTGTGATCCTACTGGGGAGAGGGCTGGTACAGGGGTGCTACCTCGGCTGAGGAACAGCAAGTGGAGGTAAGGGAGGAAGTACTGCCTCAGGTGGCACCCTGACAGCTTGTAGTGCCTCCTTTTCAAGAACTGCAAATGTCATGAGACCATTTGCTGAGTGGGGATCCCATGTAATTCGTATCTCTGGAAGACATCATTGAAAGAAATGCTGAAAGGACTAAATGTTTCTCTGTTGGGAGTTGATTCTCACTGGGATGGGGTCTAGTTTCCATTTGTAAGTATGTTAAATATCTTCCCCCTCTTTGGTATGTGACTACAGCCGCATACCTCCCTTATCATGCAAGATAATGCTTCCCAATCAGTTTGCATTTCATTACACAATCAATTGTCTTTCAGGATGCTGGTAGTGTGGTAAGGTTCAGCTGTGCATTGCTGCAGCTAAAGTAAAGGTGCAGCAGGGCAGGTTTGAAGAGGTAGGCCTTTTATACTAAAACATGTATTTTAATATAACAACTTCCCTGGTAGTTACATCAAATTATTTGATTTGGAAAGGACCTTAAGTTCATCCAGTTCCAACCCCCCGCCATTGGCAGGGACACCTCACACTAGACCATGTCACCCAAGGCTCTGTCCAACCTGTGATCGTTCAGTGGTTTTTAACAACCTGAACTGTGTGACCTTTGCCTACAGATCTGCAGTAGGTAGGTGGTAACCAGCAGCACACCCCAGTTTTGGGAAGCAAAAGACATGATAGCCAAGACTGTCAAACACAGTAGCTCCCAAGGGAGTGGGTGGGTGATTAACTGGATTATCTAAGTACAAAAGTGGCTCTAGCTCACCTCTGTGCTGTTTATTACTGCTGTGGGGAAGAGCCTAAAACTGCCCTGGCGGAAAATACCTTGTTTCAGAATATGTCAAAGCTGCAGCCCCCCACTGCAGCTACTCAAGCTCTGAAAAATGTATTTCATTACAGTCCTTTCCTGCTACCTCCCAAGTAAGGCTTTTACTGTATCTAGCAATGTTAATTTTGTAGCACCTTCAATGGAAAGGAGAAAGAATTACCACTTAACTCCTGCTATTGAAGTTTCAGGAGCAGTAAGTCATATGCTCATTTATTTCACCTAAGATGGGATCAGATCTCAATGCAGAGTACATTCTTAGAATGCACTAGATCAATGTATACATACCAACTCTGAAAGCATCACTAAGAACACAGGGTATAAAGTCTAGGTTTGTGTATTCCTACACAAGCAACCTTGAATCCTTTTCCAAGGCAAGATAAGGGGGTTGCAAGTAAGCAAATGTGATTGCTTCAGCATTACTTAAATAAATGTCTTGATATTTAGAAATGTTGTTGCATTAAGGATAAAGGAAATTCAATTTGTCAGCTGAAGTTATGGGAAAGCTGGAGACCTGGCCTGAGATAGCAATTAGTGAAGAAGCATGCTTTAAAAAACCAGCATCAGCAGCCCAGTGCTTGACAGAAGTTACTGGCTTTCTAGTGGCAAAATTCAGTGAGAACCATGTAAAAAAACCCCATGGGTATGAATAGTACCAAGCTGCTTTCAGATGGCTGTGAGACAACCTGTTCATGGCAGGGCTCTTTGTGGGTATACAGCCTCTCAGCTGTAGCTAAAACAGGAGTTAAACATGTTATCTTAAGCTAAAGCTCGATGTACAAGAGAGGGCAGCTGGAGGTCCCTTCACCATTGCATCTGTATGTTAACCATTTTAAACTCGTCTCCCAATTCCATGCAAGTTTAGGGAAAACAATGCATCACTCCAATTGAAGTGTTTCAGAGAGATGAGTGCATTGAACAACTGAGACTCAGTTTCACTGAGCAACAGCAGAAACTGAGACAGAAGCAGAATAGTTTTAGAAGTTTATTGTAAAGACCTTTACACTCTCAGTACAGAGATAAGGATATAAAATGATGTTGTTTGGAATAATTAAGGCTGGTTGGTGGTCGTCTGACCTTCACTGTCCAGTGGAACTCAAGCAAGAGCAACTGATTTCTGACTGTACATGTTTTTATTTGCGTTCCATCATTACAGTGAGATCACAAGCTATTTCAGAGACTCAATGCCTGTTTACTATAAAATAAAGGACATTATTTACATGATGAAAGAAAAATTTCAGCATTTTAGTGGAATGGATGACTGATGCTGCAGCAGGTTTAGTCCACGTATTTCCCAAGAATATCACCATCTCTGAACAGGTAGTAGTCCTGCAAGGAAAAGGAACATTAGTGCCTGTTGTATGGGCTGGTTTGTTTGTCTTGTTCTGAAGTCAGGGCTACCACAGTCATGAAGTGCAAAATCAAAAGTGAGCTAACCAAGATTAGCTCCACACATTGACTTCTTGAACAGGTGTTTCTGGTCCTTCTGTCTCTTCTCCTTTGGGAAAGCTACCATGTTACTGGTTTTAGTAGTAGGAAGTACAAGAACTATTAGAAGACAGTTACATAAACTTTCTCTGGCAAAAGCTAGGATACCCTCAGCAATTTCAAAGCCTTTCTGGGCTCCTTCTAATACATGCTTGGCATGAGGAGCCACTTCATCTACTCAGCAAAGGTCAGGCTAGAAGTTTCCTTGGTTACTTCCTTTTAAGCCAGGGTGGAAGTAGTCAGTACTACAAGTACCAGAGGCTGGCTGAATCAAGCTGCTCCTATTCAAATACCAACCACTGCATTTCTTGGAAGCTGCTGACACTATGAAGTAACTACAGGATTTATCACCAGCAGTGCGACATTCTGGAAACCAGCTTACACTGCATTCACGAAGCTGGGATACTCACCTTATCTTCTAGTACAATCTTAGTACCGCCATATTCCGGTAGCAAAACCTTTTCACCAACTTTTACACTCACTGGCTGAATCTCACCATTCTGAAAGAAAAAAAGAAAGCCTTAGTTTTACACTATACAGACAGATGTAACAGAATTCCTCCAAACAACAGCGAACCATCCACATATAAAGCACTCAGGAGATCACAACTCTATTTTCATTGTGCAATGAAACTAGCATACCCAGGTGTACTAGGAAACCAAGCCACCAGTCAGTTGTCAAGCATGGGAGTCCTGCAATATTTAGGCAGCAGAACCACAGTGATTTTGGGTATATAACTGGTTTTCATTTATTTTTGAGTACAAATACAACTGTGAGGTCTTTCCTTGACAAACAAAGTAGGATTTCACTTGAAGAAAACCACCCAGGAAACCTCAGAAATTAAGTGACAGACCAAGAAACCCACTTCTCAAATAAAGGGAGAGTCCATGTCCATACTCTGTAGCCAAGGCTAATTTTTCCCAAATGCCAGTCAGACAAACCTTCCAATCTCTTACCGCGATCAACTTGTCACTGTTGCTAATGAATCAATTGTTTAGAAACACCTGATTAAATCTAATTGTATTTGTGCAGTATAAAGGAATCATTAGCATATTAGTTAAATATTAGCACCATTTCATAATACAAAGGTTTAGAATCAGATATGACACAAACCAGCATGACATGTATGGAAGAACCCAGAGTAAAGACAAAGGCTGAGTCAACATAGCCAAGTTGAAATTTAACCTGTTTTACACTATCACTTCTAACTGAACACTGCTTTGCTGGGGAAACACCTTCTGATGCTGAGGCCCACAGCCACTGGTGGCTTTGTGAAGTGAAAACAGTGTCTTTTTATGATCACAGATGCATATTCAACATGCAAAATTAGCAAAAAATAGTATCTGACATATTTATTTTGATTTCTGATTTCATTTTGTCCAGTAAACCTGATCCTTACAGACACAGCACCAGACAGGGAATGCTGCACTGTGGAATTCCACCCTGCTCGCAACTCACAGGAATTCAGGCATGTAATTGTTTTAACACAGAAGGCTGCTGGTGCTCCAAGGTTTTGGCTGAGAAGTGGTGCAGTTTAAAAGGCAGGTATTTTCCATTTTACAAACAATCCAAGGAATGCTGAAATTCAAGGCCAGAGCCAGTCAGGAGAATTTGAAGTTTCTACCTCCTCCCTGAATCTGTACTTCCAACTTCAGTCATCAGTCACCCATTTCAGTGAGCCACTGCTACACTTACACTGCAGCCATTCCTTCCTTATGATGATATTCCAGCTACCACCACACCATTACTAATCCAACCCAAATGTAATGCCTCAGGATATTTACCTTTCCTCTGGCTCCCGATCCAACTGCTACTACTGTTGCTTGTAGCACCTTCCCTTGAGCTTTTTCTGGAATCATGATGCCTCCTTTGGTTACTGTCTCAGCCGCACATCGTTCGACCAGAACACGATCAAAGAGGGGAAGGAATTTCCTAAAGGCTTTTCCTGCCTGTGGGAGTAATTTACAGTGAAACAAGAGGAACATTACAACAGAACAAACTGATGTCTCTTTTTCAGTTTAAGAAAGCTTTATTAATAGTAGCATGCAAAGGCCACCTTTGATTGCATCAGAAATTGCTGCAGACACAAGCAGATGCTGGGCAATCCTGACAATTCCCAGGAAGATGTACTGAAGCTGGGAAATGAACCAGCACCACATGGAGCAGCTGCCTCTTCCTCTGCCTGAAAAGCTCCATGGGTTTTAATCCCAAGACCTCAGTCACTACAGGATGGTGAAGGTAATTATCAATTATACGAGCTATATTTACTCAATTGACAACCAGATTTAGGACCCTTTGGGACAGTTGTGTTTTTAAAGTCTAGCCAGGTACCTTATGTCAGTCTTCTCTGGGTACTTTCAAGCCTCAGCATTTCACACAGCCCCAAGTTTGCAGTGAGAGTGGCATCACTCGTACTGACTGCTACAAACAGACTGCAGCTTTACAAGGACCTTTAGCTTTGGCCCCTAAAAAGAGGAATGTAAGCATATTTCTGTCTTCATTGCTTCAGTGTCTGCCTCCGCTGAAGTAGAGATGGGGGGGAGGTTGGTGGTGCTTGTTGAGTTGTTGGTTTTGGTGTTTGAGGTTTTTGGGTTGATTTTGAGTTTTTTTTGTAACTACTTACTGCCACTTGTCTGTATTTCAGGAAGAGCAGCCTAACTCCCATGCACCAGCTAAATGCAAGCACTGAATCCCAACAAGCAGGGGTTAGGAAGAAGGAACCTGCTTTGATTTAGGCAGGTTGCCAAGTCACACGGAGACAGGGCTCCGCTGGACAGGTACCCAGAGCCCACATGCACAGAAACAGCCAGAAACAAGGGCATGGCATCCACGTGCCCTTTACTGATGGCTCATCAGCGCACACAGACATGCTTTAAAACTGGGACAAGACAAACTGACAGGCAGAGTATGAAGATGCTACATGAGAGAGGAGTGTTCTGCCAAATAAGGTTATACCACAGCAATAACATTACACAGAATGACTGCTTTCATCCTGTGCCGATGGCATCTCTGATTCTGGGTGTTCTTTTTAGGTGTTCTGTATTTAACAGAAACGAGCAGCCAGGCTCATGACCGTGAGCATTCTACACTAAGAAATGCTATTTTCTCACGCTAGCAAGACTGCAGAATTAAGTATTACTACAATAGCGACCGCAACTCTGCCCTCACCCCATTCCCCTGCAAGGTCTCTATAAAAGATTACGAAAACCACATTGAGCACCCAAGCCCGCAGCACTGACGGGTTCCTTTCTGTCCCCAGGCTCTGCGCCCCGCTCCCTTCCCGCCAGATGCGGCCCCCGTCCGCAGCCTCGCGCTTGCGGAGTAACCGCTCACCCCCCGCGGGCTGCACGACCTTGCGGCGCCTCAGACCCCGCGGGGCGCAGCCCCTGCTAACGCACGGCCACCGCGCCGCCGTCTCCTTCCTTCCTTCCCTCCCTCCCTCCCGCGGCTCAGCTCGGCGCGACTAGGCCGCCACCGATCCCCGTCAGCCTGAAGAAACTCCCGCGCCTGGCGGCGGGGCCGCGGCCCACTCAAGGACCCCGGCCAGCGACTTGCCCACAGCCACAAAGCGGTGCTGCCGGCGGGTCCCGCCACCCCTTAGCGGAACCGAGCCAGGGAGCGGGCCTAGGGACAGTAGTGAGCACTTACCATGGCAGCTCCTCCACAGTCCACGCTAAGTGACCGCACCGCAGCAGGCACACGTGAGGAAGGTCACGGCCTGCGCATGCGCGCCCGGTGCCCCGCCCCAGGGCGGAGTCCCCCCCCCACGGCCCGGCTGCGGCCTACTCTGGTTCCGCCGTTAGCTTTGGGCCCCCGGGGCCGCGCCCTGCTCCCGCAGGCTGCCGGTGCCGCGGTGGTGCCGTGACCGGCGCAGTGCAGCGCCCGCCGGGGCCAGGGGCCGGGTAGCAGCCCGGAAGTGAGCGCGGTTCAACTTTGACCTTCGGCGAGCATGACCGTTCCAGAAGGTTCTGGAAGTGGTGGGCCCCAGAACATGGGTAGTTCATGCGTGAGCGCTCCGCGCATGCGCCTAGCGGCGCTGGCGCTGCGGCTCTGCAGGGGGCCTTGGCGCGGTGGCGGCCGCGCTCCTCCCGGCGGGGCGGGGCTTGCACGGCTATGCTGGTTCCCGGGCTGGGCGGTGCGGAGCCCCACATGGGCCGGCGGCTGGCGCGGGGCGGGGCAGAGGTAGTGAGTGCTTGGCGCGTTCCCGTTCCTGCGCGTAGATCCGCTCGCTCGGCTCCCGGTCCGGTCGGTGGAGGTGCCCGCTGCTTCTCCCCGCGCTGCCCCCAGGTGAGTGCGGTGGCTGGCGCGGTCCGGCCCTGCCCGGAGAGGGGGAGCTGCCCCCGGCCCGTTCCCCTTGCGGTACGGGTTAGCGTTCGGGGTTGGGCTGCCCGCGTGGTGAGTGGCTGGGCCTGCTCCGGGTGCGCGGCAGCGTGGCTGCGGGCCGAGGCGCTGGTGTGGGGCGGTGCGGCGGGGCCCAGCGCTGCAGCGCGGCCGCGCTGGCGGCAGGGGGCGGGCGGCTCTTGACCTTGCTGCTCGTGTCCTGACCATGTGGTCGGGGGCCCGCGGGGCCCGGTCCCGCTCCCGCCGCCCTTTGCATTTACTCGGGAGCCCGCGCTGGGCGGAGGCCTCGCCGCGGGGCCCTCCTGCTGTTTTGTGCTGCCGATGGGCAAGGCCTGGGGGGGGGGCAGCTCGGGCTGCTGCAAGCTGCTCGGTGGGTGCATCGGGGCTCCCCAGCCCTGTTAACTTAGTCACTTATATATGGCTCTACTTGAACCAGCAGGAGCGCTAAAAGCGCGTGGTCACTTGTTTTACCTCATGAATGCTTTTTACTCGTTTTTATGCCAGGAGTAGATGTGCAGAAATATAACGGGCACATTTTGTTCTGTATTTGTTTTAATCTTCTAGACATGCTCCGTTTACCGACAGTCCTCCGTCAGATAAGACCAGTGTCCAGAGCACTCGCCCCCCATCTAACACGAGCATATGCAAAAGATGTTAAGTTTGGAGCAGATGCTAGAGCTCTTATGCTTCAGGGGGTAGATCTTCTAGCAGATGCTGTAGCAGTCACCATGGGGCCAAAGGTAAGGGAAGAATTTACTGTATGTTAACGCTGTGACTTGGTTGAAGGCGCCACAGTAGAAAGCAGTTGTTTTAGCTTGATGGAGCCGCATTATTACCACCCGCAGGTGCATACCACGAGGTGTGGGGTATGGGCACACTGCTGCAAGCAGCCATGTTCTCCTTTTTGTCACCTGAGCAATGACAGTGGCGCCTGTGCTTTTCAAGGCTATCAAGTAAAATTAACTGGATCACTGAGAGAAAGGCAGTTTATTTGTTAAAGCAGTGTGAAGGTTATGGGGATGTGCACTGTAGGTTGCCCTGGCTCAGCTGATAGCGTGTGGCAAGGCAGTGGGTAACTGTGTCTTGACTTGGGTGAAATAGCGTGTGATTTTATAAATATCCATTATGGGTTTATATCACTTTCAATAGTACTTTCACCTTATTAGGTGAAAGGTAATGCTGAGTTCTCAGTTGGCTGGTAAATGTTACCAGCTTAAGTGAAGTTCCATGGCAGTGGCATTAGTTCCTGTGCCTTCCAGGAGAGGACACAGTGTCTGATCCCTGTAAGATCTAGGTCTTTGGAAGCCTGGCTGCTGTATTCTGCACAGTCATGCAATGTGCAGTAAGGCTTGAAATGAAATCCCTTTAGAAGGGAAAGACACCAGTTTTCTTTGGGCTCATAGGGATCTCTGTACACATAACAGTGTATGTATGTTAGTTCTTTGTAGGGCTGCTTGGCGTCTATAAAACTCATTCATGTATTTGTTGCACTTTTTTGGTGCTCTGTTATCTTTATTCAAAGCAAAGATGCCAGAAGCTGAGCAGATGAAGGTTAAGGGACTGTGATGTCAGCAGGCTGTGACTGATTTCCATAAAGGACCAAAGTTTAGCCACAGTGGGCTAATTTAATTCTTTTTTTTTTTTTTTGTGGATCAGATGGCTTGGAATGCCTCAGCATCACTCCAGTGGTTACAGGGCAGTTCCTGATGCAACTTACTGCAACCTTGTGGGGGTTTTGTTCCTGTGTTCTCACTTGGCTGTTCTCATGCATGTGTGAGATGTAGGGATTGCGCTGAGGTGGCTGATTCTGCTTCCAGCGTTTTTAGGAAATATCACTGTGGTGAGGAAAATTCCCTCTGGCACTGTTCTGTGGTGAAACAAATGTGGTTTGCAGTGTCACACAGCCTTTGGTATTGCAGCTGACATGGAGTTCCTTATCAGGACTAGTTTATGTAAATACTTGGATTCATGAGCTGCCGGACGTGTGTGTGTTTACTGGTGGGGCTTCTTGCTTCAGAAGCACAGATAAAAGGTGTCTGTTGAGTGTATGTGACTTAATACGATAGGATACGAGAAGATTTGTTGTACCGTTCTCCACATCAAGCAAACATGTGGAATGAGACCGTGTCAAAATACAGAATAAAATTAAGCAAAATAAATTCAGAGCTTACCCACAGCAGGATCCTCGGGAGAGAGTTTTCTTCCTCTTGAACCGCTCTGACCTGCCCCTCCTGAATCTCAGATAAAACGACAGCAAGGAGTCAGATGGTGCATTACTTTGGCATAAGTGTTGTAACAGCTAGAATTAGGTAAAGCTTTCACAGGTTCAAGGCCTGAAGCTTATCATTTCTTCAGCCGCTTCTGGGGCTAGCTGTACCTCAGAAGCAGCGCAGCCTCGTGCATGGCGGGAGTCCAGAGCTGGTTCAGTCCGTGAGGCAGCTGTGGGTGGGCTCTGTGCTAGGGAGGAGCCGAGGGCGCACACACAGCGGCAGCAGCGCTGCGCGGAGGCTTTAGCTGGCTGGCTCAGCACGTGACGCGCGCTGCGCTCGGGGCCCGATGCGCGCTGGTGTGTGATGGGCTGTGGCAGTTCCTGGGCACGAGCCAGCACAGTCATCCCCGAGCCAGGGCTGGTGAGAGGGAACTTGTGCTGCAGGACCATCGGGGAGCCATGGTGCTGAGCGAGGGCAGTTGCTCTTCCCCTCTGCTGACAGCTCCGGGTGTCAGGGTTGCTGGATAGTCTCAGGGCAGTGCTGGATAAAGGGGTGGCTCCTCCATTGCTGCCCCTCCAGCTCAAAGTGGCATGCGGTTGATCGGGGCAGCTGTTGAAGCTATTGAATTCATCTGGGAACAAGCAGTCCTCTTGTGCAGATGCATCTGCCACTGTCCTGTGTTCACTGAACGGTCCATAGTTTCCTGTATTAACTGTGCCTGTAGGTGCTGCATAAGATAGTCCAGCCTTTCAGCTGAGTGCAAGTGTGGGCTGGGAGAAGAAAGGCTTGTTAGCTCGCAGTGCTTGAGAAGTTATTGCAGCACACTAACAGATTTGTTAAGTGTTCTCAGTTCCCTTTGCTAATCGCTAATGAGGTTTGTAAGTGCCTGCTTCTCCCCCAACCCTGTGAATGTGCAATGAATTGAGCTTTCTATTAGTGTTTCTCAATCACGTAGACTTTTTATTGTGATGCAATGGAAATTCTGAAATTCAGTTCATTATGTTGATATATTTTGATTTTAGGTGAAAATATCATTGTTAAAGGGAATGTCTCCAATTATGTTTTTCTGTAAGGCCAGGCTTAGTTTAACTGCAGACTTCCAGGCCTGTGGGCATTATGGAGGGGGAATGGAGTATAAAACCTTGGAGCTGTTTTCCAGTTCTGCAGCACCTTGGTAGTGTCTGCTTGGGAAAAAAGCTGCAGCTGAAAGCTTTGTGCTTTAGGGTGATTCTGTTCTGCTGTGGCTGTTCAGAAGGATCTTGAGCTGAACTCTTAGTCGTATGCTGTGGATCATGTGCCTTTAATTTAATACTTGTTCTTTGTGCCCCCAGGGAAGAACAGTTATTATTGAACAGAGCTGGGGAAGTCCCAAAGTGACAAAAGACGGTGTGACAGTAGCAAAAGCAATTGACTTAAAAGACAAGTACAAAAAT
This sequence comes from Pezoporus flaviventris, assembly GCF_033815535.1. Taxonomy (NCBI): domain Eukaryota; kingdom Metazoa; phylum Chordata; class Aves; order Psittaciformes; family Psittacidae; genus Pezoporus; species Pezoporus flaviventris. The sequence continues at coordinate 48,290,190 of NW_026892549.1, forward strand.
ATTGGAGCCAAGTTAGTTCAAGATGTTGCCAACAACACAAATGAAGAAGCGGGAGATGGTACCACTACTGCGACGGTACTTGCACGTGCCATTGCCAAGGAAGGCTTTGAGAAGATCAGCAAAGGTGCTAATCCAGTAGAAATCAGGAGGGGTGAGTTTCTTTCCCTTCTTTTTAGTGTTTAAGCCCTGTTTTGTTGGCTTTTCATATCCTACATTTGACTGACCTCCTGAATAAGTCACGTTCTTTTTGGTGACCCACATGAAGCTTTATATGAAGAACAACGTGTTGAGAACCCCCTTGTTTCTGTTAACTTACTCTGAACTGTTCTTTATTTTCCTAATCTCTTTACTATTTTATATGCAGTTGTTTAACTTGGTACAGGTAAACTCCAGGTGAAGCCATTTCTGCATTTAATTAATTTGAGAAATATATAAATTTACTGGTGCTGTGTAAATAAAGTCGTCATGAATTTCAGTCATAATGGAAAGTATGTCCCACTAATTCCAAAACATCATCATTATGTGTACAAGTGACAATATATACAGAACTAGAACTGCCAGCCACTTGCTTTTGAATGTGCAGACTTGATCTGTTTTGCAATGTGGACTTTGGCTTAAAAGTTAAACTGCTAGGGGGTAGGTTATGTTGGCTTGTTTCTGTGCTGTATACCCTGGTTTATTCACTCACAAATGTTCTGTTTATCTTTAGGGGTGATGCTTGCAGTTGATGCTGTCATAGCTGAACTGAAGAAGCTGTCCAAACCTGTTACAACTCCAGAAGAAATTGCACAGGTTAAAGTCAATCAATAAAATACTTAAACCAAGTTTATATAGCTGTTCTTCAAAACATGTTTTGTGAGTTCAGGTTTAATGGAGTTAGGGTGTGCAGATCTGATGGTATTTTTCTTCATATAGCAAGGTTCAGAGTACGTTTGATTGAATGGTCTTCATGGTAATGGGTTTATTTTCTTGAGTTACTTAAAATTCCCAGTGTTCTGCCTTCCCTTACATTGCTAGAAGTTGGATAGCTTTCTTCAAGTTTCATTCCAGAATGTCTTTAATTGTCTTACTTGGGAAGAAGTGATGAGACCACAGATGTGGTTATGGATGGGAGATGGATGTAGACTTACAGGGGGTGGCAGATCTGCTGCGAGAGGCTCAGGTTGAGGTGGGTGCCTGGTGCCCAGCTGGGTCTCGGGCACTAGATGTGTTGGCCCTTGTGGCTTATTTCTTCTCCCCATGGCTGTGGATTGGGATAGCCTGTGTGAGCCCAGTGCAGGGTCAAAAGCCACAAGTTCTCATAGCAGTGGTGTTGTGTCCTGTGGGGGTGTCCTGCAGCAGCAGCCTGTCCCATGCTGTCAGGAAATGGGAAAATTGAAACGGGTTGTTCTGATTTTCTTTGTAGTAGGGAACCAAACCACTTGCTTTGTGAAACGAGATAAAATGGCTTTCTGTTTCAGGTTGCCACAATATCAGCAAATGGAGATCAGGAAGTTGGGAATATAATCTCCGATGCAATGAAAAAAGTTGGTCGAAAGGGTGTGATCACTGTCAAGGTAAGAACCAGCCAACATAGGGACCAAGTGCAAAGCAACTGTCTCCACTTAGGAGACATTGTGCCATGTGATATAGTTGCTGCTGCTCAGATAGTATCCTGCTGTAGTTCCTTCCTCTGCAGATCATTTAGATCAGGATTTGATCACTGTTCATTCTTACCATTCCTGGCAGTGTTCAAGGCCGAGTTGGACAGAGCCTTTGGTGACATGGTTTAGCGTGAGGTGTCCCTGCCCCATGGCAGGGGGTTTGGAACTAGATGATTGTAAGGTCCTATCCAACGCAAACCATTTTATGATCCTAAAACTGATGTGGTGCAGAGCCTTTCATTCTGTGGTGCATAGTATCCTAAAACTACACTTGTGCCTGTGTTGTAAATAAAGGATCTTTAACATAGACTTTCTTGCATCTAAACAGGATGGAAAAACTCTAAATGATGAATTGGAAATCATTGAGGGTATGAAATTTGACAGAGGCTACATCTCGCCGTATTTTATTAATACAACCAAAGGTGAGTTAATATTAAGGTGTCAGGTACCTTATCTTTATTTGGAACTTGCAAGAGTAACTGTTGCAAAGGCTCTGTAGTCTGTTACACTGTGTATAACAGCAAATGGAACAGGGGTCCTTCCTCATCAGAAAGTGTTAACTCTTGGTAAGAGGTTGGAGTCTTGAGGTGTTTTTTTTTTCTCTGCTGAGTGTGGACAGTGCTGGTGCTGACATTGAGCTGGCTCTGAGACATCCCAGAGCAATGTACAATTGAAACTGGACTCCTGGATGAAACAGTTTGTGTTCAGTGCTGTTGTGAAGTGCAACAGTTGCTCCAAAGTAACTCTTTCAGCCTAAGAGAATGCTTGATACATTTTTACAGTGGGATTTTTCAGTTACTGCATGTTGTTTCTGCAGGCCAGAAATGTGAATTCCAGGATGCTTATGTTTTAATCAGTGAAAAGAAAATCTCTAGTGTACAGTCCATAGTCCCTGCTCTTGAAATTGCCAATGCTAACCGCAAACCTTTGGTCATCATTGCTGAAGATGTTGATGGAGAAGCCCTCAGCACTCTAGTCTTAAACAGGTAAGGCTTAAAATCCATTCTTTTGGACAAATAAGGGTTGTTTTTTTTTTGCATATCCATCCTTCTAAGGGAACATATACAAAAGCATGTTGTTTGAATTTGCTGTGGTGCAGTGCTGTGGTCTGGTCTCTTACCAGTACCAAAGGAGCAACAGCTTTTGCCCACAGCCATACTTTGCATCAGTCTGGACAGAGCTTTGCTTGTTTCCAGACCACCTTTTTGAGCCAAAACCAGCTCAGTTCATGAAGGCCTCTTTGTTTGCTTGCTAGAGCTGTGCTGAAATCGTTTGGTTTAGTAATTAGACTTGTTCTGAACACATGTGAAGTGTTGCTCTCTGAATTATTCTCTTCAGACTGAAGGTTGGTCTTCAGGTTGTTGCTGTAAAGGCACCGGGTTTTGGAGACAACAGGAAAAACCAGCTTAAGGATATGGCAATTGCTACTGGTGGTGCTGTAAGTAATGATGTTTTAACTGGCTTTGTGCTCAAAGAAATGCTAATGGTATTTAAGGAGGAAAGGAATGTCTATTTTTAGGTCCATGGCTTGTCTTAGAGGACACAGTGTCCTCTTCTTTCAGGAATGTAGCAGTAGCTCTAATGTTTCAATCTTTTTTTTTTTAAATGCAGTTACTGGTAACTGCTGTGCAGTACAGCCCTGGCCAGCCATGACCAATATGTCTTTTTAACTGGCTGAAGTTACACACAACTTACTTGCAATGTTTACATTGTTAAGGGGGTGGAGGAACTTCATGGAAATTGCCTAGAAATAGCAAAACTTTCTTGATATAAAACTGATGGTCTCACAATTGCCCAGACTCAAGTATGGCAAATACAGTTCTTTCACATGTGTGGGATATCTGTCTAACTTTGCAAATAGTTGATGGGCTGATTAATGTCCCTTTACGCTGCATTTTCCTTATATACACTTCATAGCATGATACTGGGATCCAAAGGTAGTTGTTGAATTAAAACTTCATGTTTAAGCTTAATGGTTAATGTCAAGAAGAGGGGCACAAAGTAACAAGCCAACAAGTTGTAGTCTAGAGTCGGTTTAGTGCCAATATCCATAACTTCTGAAAGGCAGGACTCTAACACGGCTCCACTCTCCAAGCGCTTGGAATTGGTGTGTTACATGAGTCAGTCATGAATAGGATGGGGGCAGTTCCCTGTTCTGAGGGCCAGTTTGTGAGGTACCCACATGCTTGAACTCTGTTAGCAGAAGGGAAGAGTTTTGTTGAGCTTGGCTGCAGTGGTGTGATTGTTTTGCACTGTTAGCCTGCTGTACGTGTTTGTGTTTCTGAGTGAAAAATGCATGTATGGAGGAGCTGGGAATTCCAACCTTTCACATAATTTGTCTCAGGTATTTGGAGAAGAGGGTTTGACCCTAAATGTGGAAGATATTCAGCCTCATGACTTTGGTAAAGTTGGAGAGGTCATTGTGACAAAGGATGATACCATGCTCCTAAAGGGGAAGGGCGAAAAGGCTCAAATTGAAAAACGCATTCAGGAAATCATTGAACAGCTGGAAGTTACCACAAGCGAATACGAAAAAGAGAAACTGAACGAGCGGTTGGCCAAACTCTCTGATGGAGTAGCAGTATTGAAGGTGAGAAGTTAAACTTATTGGGAAAGGGCATCAGTCCTCCATTGCCAGTGCAAATTACGACTCTGTGAGGGTTGTGCAATCTTGGCAGCTGGTTGGGATAAGCACTTTGACTACATTTACAGTGCTATGATTCTGTATTAAGAACTTGTTGAGACACACAGCTGCAGTTGATTACTTTGGCTTTTAGGGTGCTGAGGTACAGGGGAGAGCAGGGGTTTGCTGTCTGGTGCTTTTCAGTGCCACTTAGTTCTGTGCAGCGGTACTCCCCCAGCCACGCCAAGAGTGTGGACCTTGATGTGTGGTTTGCTGCATGCAGGTTGGTGGCACCAGTGATGTTGAAGTGAATGAGAAGAAGGACAGAGTTACCGATGCCCTGAATGCGACCCGTGCAGCTGTGGAGGAAGGCATTGTTCCGGGCGGTGGCTGTGCATTGCTTCGCTGCATTCCAGCATTAGATGCTTTAGCTCCAGCTAATGAAGATCAGAAAATTGGTAAGTGTGGTTGGAGGTGTTAAGAACAGACATTCTCCTGTCCTGAGGCATTGCAAGACTTAAGGACGGGTTGCTTTCACTGAATTTGGAGTTGCATCTTTAGAAGCAGATAGGAAGTAGGAAGTAGCTTTGCTGCATCCCTGCTTTGGGTGTGGAGGAACCAGTAAAAACAAAGCAGCAGTAGTCCCTGCAGAGAACTGCAAACCATTAATGGAAGAATTGATTTGACTGGCACCACTGCAAGTGGATATAAAGTCTAAGAACACTTAAGAGATTGCGTGGCAAAGCAGATGGGAAAGGGTCTATGTTCCAGGACCAAAACTACGTGTGAATATCCTGCAAAGATGCCATGTATTGATAAGTGTCAAGTAGCAGATAAAAACGGCGCATGTTCTTGCTCAGAGGGTTCTGCATGTATTGATTTTCCAGCACACGAGGGCATGCCTTGGCAGTAGGAGCAGCATACGTAGCACGTAATTGTAAACATCCTTTTTCTTACAGGCATTGAAATCATAAAGAGAACACTGAGAATCCCAGCAATGACAATTGCAAAGAATGCGGGTGTTGAAGGCTCACTAATAGTTGAAAAAATCCTGCAGAGTCCCTCAGAAGTTGGATACGATGCAATGCTCGGGGACTTTGTAAATATGGTAGAAAAAGGAATCATAGACCCCACAAAGGTAACCTAAACCAGCCTTGATTCTCAGCTTTCCTTCCTCCCACCTCATGTGCTGGCAGCAGGGATGAAGTTCTTTCTTTCCTATTTTCAGGTTGTGAGAACTGCTCTGATGGATGCCGCGGGTGTTGCGTCTCTCTTATCGACGGCAGAAGCAGTGGTCACTGAGATGCCGAAAGAAGAAAAGGAGCCGGCGATGGGAGGAATGGGTGGGATGGGTGGAGGAATGGGAGGGGGCATGTTCTAATTCCTGGGATGGGGATGCATCATGAGCTGGGCTGTCAAAGACTTGACAGTTCTGATTTCAAGAACTTGAGCTGTCAGTGCGGGAGGGTGGATAGTGACTGCAGTGAGGCTGGTGTTGAAAAGAATCACTGTAACCATCAGTTACTGGATTTCATTTAACACACATGTAATTGTTTACAGTCATTGTCCATGCCTACAGATAATTTATTTTGTATTTTTTGAATAAAGACATTTGTACATTCCTGATAACTGGGTGCAAGATCCATCTACCACGCTCCTGATTGAAACTTAATTAAGGCACTTGATATCCTGTTTTGGAATTTATTGGTGCTTGCCAGTACTAGGAAGAACTTGGAAGCCACTGTGCGTGAGACTAGAGAATTGTGTACGAAGTAGGCAAATACACAGTTATGTGACCTTTCTGTAATAAAACAAGCTGCTCAAAAGTTACAAACGGTATCACCTTATTCATCTGCACCCAAAGCCACAGTCACAGGAGAACCTTAAACCCTTGCTGCTGCTTCTCAGATTTACTAGAAAGCTGACAGGGCCTTTCCCTCCAGGAAACATTCCTTTGTCCAGAATGTTTCTCAGAACTACAAGCGACTTTACTTTTGGTAAGAAATATCTTACTGCGGTTCTTTGAAATATTAAACTATGCTCTGAAAATCAGGCCCGTGCACTGACTTTATTTTGCCCTGTCTGTACTGCTTGTTTGGGGTGCTGGAATGGGCGGTCCACTGCATAGCTGGGGAGGAAACGTGCCCTGAGGATATGAAACAGGTAAGTCCTCTTTGCTAAGAAAGGGCTGTGGGTTTTTAAATACTTCTCTTGCTGAAGTGTAATATGTGGTTATCTCCTGCCTTGAGCCCTTCAGTGTCGTCTTTCAGCTTCCTGGTAATTGGCTCAAGGATTTAGTTTGAATGACTTTGCACTAGATGCTGCTTTCCCTTATGTTATGGCTTTGTTTGCCACATGCTGACCTGCCACAGCTTTTAACATGGATGTGTAAAGTCATCTCTGCTTTCCAAACTTGTTCGTCTCTCATTGTCTCGGCAACCACCATCACTTCTCAGTGCTATAAAACTGACCTCTCAGTCCAGCTTCCTACCTTCAGTAAAAGCTATCTTTCACAGATAGGATGTGTGAAATGTCAATTGCTCTTTCTGGAAAAGTGGTCTGAAACTGCTCTGGGGCTGTCTGTCCTGAAGGATACCTTCCATGTCATTTAATACACCAGTCTGTAGTAGCCACATGGATTCCAGACACCGGAGAAAGGACCAGAAGCGTCACCTAATCTTCGCAAAGAAACTGGGTAATGCAAAGCAGCAGATAGACAGGTTTTAAAACCTGTTCAGACCTTATTCACTTACGTTTCTTCAGGGATTAAAAAGAACATCAGGAATAGACCTGCTAAAGATACATCTTTTTTAATCAAGACAGCTTTTACTGTTGTAATGGACTGATAATTAAATAGTAGTATGGTACTGAAAAAACCCACAGAACTAAGATTTAGCCCTGTTGTATGGCTTGTAGTGACAACTGGCCTTGGGCATGCTTACCTGCAGTAAGTGGAAGACATCTTGTTCCTTCCGTCCAGGGAGGATAGCTCTGTGTACAGACTACTGTGTATCTGCTCTAGTTCTCACAGCTGCAGTGCTCATCTACTTGGGTTAAAGTTGGGTTGGAACAGGGAAGTGATTACATTAGATGAGATGTATCTATCCCAACCCCAGTGCAGTGTGTGACAGTGAAAGTTGCAGTTCAGCAAGTTCCACCTGCCAAATGTACTATGTGTTCAGTGGTGGCTGAAGCCTAGACAGCTACAACCCACTGGCTACCGCTGGAATCACTGCACTTGATTTATGGCACCCCTCACATTACATATACTCCTTAATGTTTAATTACTGGAAAAATCAAGAGTGTTCAGATTGTGGTGTTCTTTCTATAGCAGTTATTGTTCAGAGTTAAGCAGCAGCTGGAGACTCCTGACTTAACCCTTGTCTCTCCCTTGGCTGACAAGCACCTGCTACTCCATGGCTGACAGACTGTTTAATGATCTGCAGACCCAGAATGCGCACTTCCCTTCACTGGGGCAGAGGTGGCCGAGTTGATGCTGTTAAGTTAGACTTATGCTAACAATAACTTAAATTTGAGGTCATATATTACAAAGCTGAAAAAAAAATAAATCCCCAAACAAGTATGTTACAAAGCTGAAAAAAATCCTCCCATAACCTTAGATAAGGCAGAACTTAGGCTGTGATTACACAAACTGTTTGACAAGTTAATAAATGGCAGCCTGTGACACCTTGTGTTATAGAAACTGCCAAGTGTCTGTTGTTGATAAGGCCTTAAGTTTGTCCTGATCGTGGCTTGAACATTCTGTATACATCTGGCTGAACCAGTGTGGTTTGTACAGTATAAAATTCCACACAAAGCTCAGGTATGAAATAGATGCCCCGAAGGAGGAGCGCAGCACCTCTTGAACAAATGAAGCGTACAGACAAGTTTGTAATGGAGGTTCTTGCAGTTCCCTTTACGTCTGATGAACTTCATGGAGCATTAGCTCCCGAGGTATGCTTGTTTCTGGACCGTGGAGCTTGGATGCTCTTCTTTCAAAAGCAGCTACCATCTGCTTTATCACTTCATCAAAAAATAGCGTAGCAAGTTTTGAGTGTAGAAGTGAACGAAATTCAAAAGAAACCTGTTTAAGAAAATAGAGAAGAATTGTTTTTCTATGTCTACCATTGTGGTAAAAAATGCTGTTAGAAGAAGACAACTTCATTAAAGCATCTCCAGTTAGTCTGAAAGCTGCAGGAGAAAGAACAATTAAAACAGAGCTATAGGTGAGTGTGTCTGAGAAGAAAAGCCTTATTCCTTTGTCAGAGGACTGTCTCCCCAAGCTCTTCAGTTAGAATCCCTTCTTTCAGTTTTTTGAGGTAATCATTTCCATTTATCTAAACTCTATTTTACTTAATAAATGATGCATCACAGTCAGGATAATGAAAACTTACTGACAACAAATAACTCAGTTACTTTGCACACAGGATTCACCCGGGGGCCATAAGTTCTCTGAAGAAAGTCCTGCATGGCATGGCAACAGACTTACAGGTAAGCTGGTGCAAACCTAAGAGCCATTTAAACCTAGCTCGAAATAGGTAGTTGTGAACTACCAGCATTTTAAATCAGTCTTTCCATCTTGGTAGCTGTAGTTATGGTATGTTCAAACGAGATACAAATTTGATTGTGTGTGCCAAAACACGCTGTCCTGACACAGGCAGGCAATGTCAGCCTATAGCCATAAAGGTTAAGCTCTCTGTTCTGCACCCTTGGGCCTCTTACCACAGCACTAGAGCTTCTGCATTTTCTTCTAGCTACTGAATCTTGCATTTTAACTGAAGCTAATGCAGCAGTTAACTGTTAAGGCGGGCATGCAGGGAACTGCCTTTTCTCTCCACCCTCAGAAGAAAAGGTCATTTTTATGTCTAATAGTCTTCAATTACATTTTTGTGCTGTGCTGGCCTTCAGCCTAGCTAAATACCATTCCCCTAAGGCCATGGAATGGTATTGTTTAGGAACACAAAGCTTCCCAAAATGATTACAGACTTTTCAGGAAAAGCAGGTTGCTCTTCTGCAATTTTATCAGTCCTGCTATAGCATGTCTTTTGGATTGAGATTGAAGTATTTTTGTCACTCCTGAAAAATCAGCAGATTAAATGCTATATTGAGTAAATGCAGCTGCTCTCAAATAGCTTATGAGTAATGCACATTAACTGCAACACAGGAGCACACAAGTAATTAAACCACTTGGCTTGTAAGCCAAGTGTAGCTTCACTTACAATTTGCCTGACCTCAAGCATGAGTAAAATTAACGTGCCTTTTGAAAGTATGAACGCTGTAGTTCAGAGCATGTAGAGTTGTGCAGGCCAGGGATAAGGAGTTTGGCATCATGTTCAGTTACTATGTAAAAACTTCAGGTACAGTACACACAAAGTTTGCACATGGTAAAAATGGTGGTGGACTTCAATCTATATACCAAGTCATTTAGGAGCTGAAACCAAACTAGTTCTCTGCTGCTTGTATATGTCTTCTGCCATCAAGCTAGCAAAACAGGATACAGTAGCTTGTGGGAACCAGCATAACCCAAAACTCATATTTTGTAAAGCAAATGAGCATTCTTGAAATCAAAGTTTTCTCTCCAGTATCTGTAATAGCACAGTATGTTTTGAGAAGGTTGTTGTGAAATGCTTATCATCCCTAACTGCACAGGCTCAGAGGCAAGTAACACAGCAGGTCAGTAACTAGCAAGGGTTGGAGTCCGTCAGGACTAGGCTTTGTTGAAGCAGTCTGCTTCTCAGTCTGCTTCTCAGCTGGCTACATTTGCTTCTGCCACCTCAAAATGGGGTAAGCAGTAAGAAGTAGAGGTAGTTTTTCCCCAAGAAAGTGAAAATGTCCACATTAAGCCCAGTTTTGGCTCCCTTTAGCTGGAATTCTTGATCTGAAATGTCAAAAGGTGGTGTGGGGAGTTCTCCTCACAGACTCAATATTTAGATGACAGTGTTTAAACATTTACATGTACTGGTTAGTAGCAGGATTTGACACTTTTTTGCCTGGAGAAATGAAAATACCACAAGCAAGTAACATGCAAATGTCATTGGCAAATCCCATGAGAAATGTATTTGTTGGACTGCCTATAGATTAATTTTTACAGTTGAACTGTATGAATTCAATAAGCTGAAAGTTGCTAACCTGAGGAAATTAATGTGCTAGTTTACAAATACTCCAAAAGCTGGTTTTTTTATTCACGGAAGACAATTTTTAAAGCAGAGAATCCCAGTAGAGGGCAGCAGGATCAACCCATTTCTGTGCAATTTTGCATCCCGTTCTGAACTCCAGTTTAGTTACATGCTCGATGCAACACCTACCCTTAACACTATAAAATGTGAGAAAACAATGTGATGACAGACTACATAGACAAAATGGAAAAGCAGTAACTTGAGTGAAAGACAATTTGTCTAGGAGTAACAGGCTAAATCATGTACTGGATTTAAAGAAGGATAGTTTTGAGCTGCAGTGATATCCCTTCATAGAGGTGCAAGCAAAAAATCTGTTATACCTTCATTATAAAGGAAGGTGTAAGAGTAAAAATACATCAAAAAGTAAAACTAGAAGCTAGAAAATGAAATTGATCAAACTGAAGGCCAAACAGAATACCTGCTTTCTAGTACCAAGAACACTTAGGTTATAGAGCAATTAAAGGGGAAATAGCAAAGTATGTTTAGTATTTCTCCCTTTGTATTTGACTAAAAACTTCAGCATGTTTAGAATTGTAGGGTAAGAGATGCCAGTCCTTAGACTGTTTCATGATACATGGACTCCTCACAGAAGACTGCTATCTCTACAGGACATTGTAGTGGTTTCCATATGGTAAACTTTCCAAAAGTTTTTGGCTAGTAGTGACTACAACTAACTTGCTTTCAGGGTATCTGTTAAAAAAATAAAAACAAAAACGAAGGAGTACCACACATTTAATTAAAAAAAGCACAGCTGAAGATACTGTTTCTATGCCCTGTTCTGAGCACGTGATAGTCTGAATGCCACTACTTACTGAAAAATCCAATGTACATGTCCTTGGATAACCAGGGATACCTGGGCTGAAACGCCACACTGTTTCCAAGTGATTAAATAGTCTCCCATCAGTGCAGGATGCCTAAAATAGTGAAAAAGTGAAGCTACAATTAGGCTTGTACAGATGTGACAAATTGCTATTACTGTAGTTTGCATTTTGTTAGAGAGTGAAGGTCACGAGATAGTTAAAATTATTCTCATACTGCAGCCAACATGAGATCCCATTTGCCCAATGTTATTTATGGCAAAATAACTAAATTCCTTTTAAGGGAGAGGAAAAAATCTTGTTGAGAGTCATAAAACAGATCTCTAGCATGATGCACGGAACATCAGAATAATGCTGTATACCAGAATTTTGAACAACACTGCTTTAAGCAAAGGATACGGATGTTAACTGGGTTTGTACTTTTTTTCTTTATATACTGATATATGGACTGGTAGTCTCAGGATGCAGGAATACTTAGCATCAAAATAAACCTCACTGAAGACAAACTTCAAGCATCACCTGTCACAAGATACTATTGTGATCAAGAGCTACCATGAAGGCAGTAAGACTTTACACTCAAGTTCATAATCAGCTTATATGTTGACTTTTAGTTACCAGTAAGCCATACCTAACATTTCAGGAATGCTTGCATACAATCCTCCTTCAAGACAACAAAGTATTCGCTGTAGTCAACTTCATAGTTTTTGTGACAATACTGATTTTACTGTCACTGATTTTTCTTTTGGCACATACAGCTAATTTTGTGAGGCTGTAATCTCAATTGGCTCTGAATTTCTAGAGAGAATTTCTCTAACTTTACTTTTTTAACTTGTTTTTACAAGTTCTTCCTGCTACCACAAGCAGCTCTGCTCCAACAAGACTACACATAATGAATAGGTATTGCTCATGCTTTGAAAGCCATAGTAAGGTAAGCCATCTCCAAGATCAATCAGCAGCACAAAAATGCCTACATTTTTGTGCCCAGGAATGAGATGCAGTACCTTGCTACTTCTTCAGCAGAAAGGGGAGGAGTGGAGGGAAGATTGGCCACAAAGGGCTGGGTTTGCTTTTCATGCAGCTGCCAGAAGGGCAAAAAGAACAGGAAAACTGCCACTGTGTCCCCCTTCCTCCCAGCCTTGTAAGCAGCAAACGCATTCCATGCTTCCCTGGTAGCTGCTGCTACCAGTGTGATTTTTCCACTGCTCATTTTGTTGTCATCCATAGCCTGCTATGCTAGACCAGCCTGCAAGATGCCTTTGCCCAAAGTTATTTCTGAGGCCAGTGAAGTAGTCCAAACTTCACTGTCCAAGCAACAAAGTAGTTGTTTCTCTAGAAACATTCCTATAGTTACATGAATATAATGAAAACTTATGAGAAAAACAATCCCAGCAGAGAAAAGGCTAATAAGTCAAGGAGGAAGAATTCTAAAGAAACGGCTTTCCTCACCCCTTCTGTGGTCTTTTCTGAGACAATAATTCCCCATTTGAGTGAATTAGAAGGGAAGAGAGTCCAGTCTTGTCAGGAAAGAGTAGAAATGGAGAGCAGTCAGCATGTAAAATGCAAATTTTTCCATTGTAGCTGCTCAACTTTCTTAGTAAAGTGCGACTTTTTTCTTTCCAGAATCAGTAAGTACCTTGAGTAAAGGCACTTAGCATATTCCTTTCTAAACTTATGTCTCTCCTGTACTTAAACCTATACCTATTTTCTGTTGTAAGCAACGTCTTTTAACAGGAAGCCTAAAAAAGAAAAGTGAACTAGGATATCTAAACAATTATCTTGAGCAGCAATAACTGTAGTATTTTCACTAGTTAATCCAAGAAATAATCAAGATCTGCCAAATGAAGGGAGAGGCAGTTTTGCTGTAAGGAATCTGTTCTGAGCTGTTCCTTGCCGAAACAGATTTGAACACGTAAGGCAAACAAGTAGTTAGAAGATCCAGGCACCATTTAAAATTTCTCCCTTTATATTTTTGTTTTAATTATTGCTCTTGAAAAGCTGAAAGGAGGAGAAATACAACTGCTTCTCTTCTGAACAGAGTAATTCTAAAACATGGTGTTTAAATCTACTCTGTCTTCAATACACTGAATAACAAGGTCTTCAGCTCGGTTTTAGACTTCACATATTAACTAGTTAAAATTGTCAGAAGTAATGACAGATACCAATTTTGCTAAGGCATCAGAAGCTACAGTCAAAGATAACTTTTAAGTCAGTATTAATTTTGCATTTAGAGAGGAAAATTATAACAAAACCAAAAAAAATGGTATCTCTTATTAATGGTTGCAGTTTCTCCAGCAAAGGCAAATTAAAATGGAACTCACCACCACCATTTGCCCGGTTATATTATAAAAGCACATTAAAATTCTCCCCAGTTAATCTAAAATCTTAAAAGCAACACAGATTTTGAGCCACATAAAGCACTCCCCTTACAAATTTTGTTTTGAAGCAAGACATTTCTGGAATATTTGATTTTCAAAGGTTACAGAAAGTTGCAGCTAAGAAAAAACCCACAGCAAAACAGTTACCTTAACTAAATGAGGTCTCACTAGGGTAACAATCGATGTATACGTCTCTACGACAGGAGGGAATCCGATTTCTAACTGTGCTTTGCAGTATCCAGAGCGCTTTGTTAATACATCTGATCTTTTACACCAAGGAACAAATAGTTTGTAATTCTCCACAACAGCCACAACTTCATACATTTCCTGCATAGAGTACCTGGAAACAGAAACATTAACATTTGTTACAAGGTATATTAACCTCAAATTCAGTATTTAAAAGTTTCAAAGATGGTATAAATGGCATAGGCAGTTTGAAAAGTGAACATGCAAGTCACCTGCAAACACTACACTTGTTTCTGGAAATTAAAAATGCACCTTTGCTAACTAAGAGGGGAAAAAAAAAAGTAATAAACTGTACAAGTCTTTGCTTTAAGAAGCAAAACACCACACAACATCCAGCAGTAAAGTTAGTGAACAGTGAACCTGGTGTCTGCTACTTTTTGTATTATCAGGTAAATATGCATATGTTTCAAATGGGAAAAATATTTTTCCCAGCACAGCTAGTCTTCATTTAGGTCAGTCTTAGGCATTCCACATAAAGAACCCACACTTCATGGCTACAAAGAAAAGGTGTATCAGAACTGAAGTACTATATTTCATAAGGTTTAAATAGAGGAACACTACTTTCCTTATTTTAGCCCAAATAAAAAAAGCTTAATTAAAAATACATGCAATGGAAAAACTTCACAGAATAGCTGAGGTTGGAAGGAAGCTCTGGATATCATCTTGTCCAACTCCCCTGGCTCAAGTAGGATATTGAAATCACATGAAAGAATATGGTGGCAGTATTTTAGTTGATTCTACTGTAACGTGGCAAAGTATTACATAGCTATGGTTTTTAGTTTTTAGTTCTGACTCAGAAAAGAATCGAAGCACACGCTTAACTCCACCTGCGTTTAAAATGAAGCATATGTTCAACAGTACTCAACAGTAAGTACTGGACAAAGGCTCTTTTTAAGTGAATATGGGAAATCTGTTGCAGTTCAACAACTATCACATAAATGAATGTTAAGCATAGTAAAAACATTATGCTTTTAAACAAACAGTTCATACTATTCTGGATCAAAGACTGGGGGCAGATCCCAGTCTCATTAAATGAGCTGGAATTTTCCCACTACCTTTAAGGTAAACAGGATTTCAAAGTCTTTTTCTATATGCCTAAGTTTCTTCATCACACAACTAACTAATTTCCTGCTTTCAAAGAGAAGAAAATTTTGAGGAGTGAGAAGTACAACATAATGTAAGTGCAAACACTGGCATGGATTTGGGACAGAAGGGAACAGAGTTTTCACACTTGCTGATTTGTTCCCATTTCACCAGATTAAATCACTAGTGTATTCTTCCCTTTCAAGGTTATTTTCATTTTTTCATGGAATAGAAGGATTATTTCTGCAGTTTCTTTCTGTGAGGCAAGGGTTTGAGTTCCAGTTTCAGACTGGAAAAGCCTGATTTCTATAAATTCCAAAAGTCAAAACTCCTTTCTAGTCTCCAGTTGGGCAGAGTCACTGGGGCCTGTGTGTTCAGGGATGCTCAGTCTAACTTCTAGCATTTTGGATTAACCACAGCAAACACAAAATCAAGAAGCACATAAATTCTCTTTCCACACTTCTATACAAACCCGATAATTCTTCTTTCAGAATATTCTTTTCTTTTGTTTACTAGCGGTGCAGCAATGTTGAAGAAGGTTCTTGAAAAGGCATGGCTCCTTACAGGAGAAGGAGAAATTCTGGTCATCAGAATACCACAAGAAGCCAAGTGTCTGAAACAGTAGAAATGTTCTTAGATGCATTTAATGTCAGCAAAATAAATAACAATACATTCAGGTGAGACAATCTGTTGTTTAACGTTCCAGAAAACGTCAGATTCAGACGGAAAAGCAAAAACAAATGCTTGTAAGAGAACACGGATCATTAAAAGCACAAGGGGGACTTTTTTTTTCCTTAGGAGAAACTAAAAATAGCCCCCAGTCACGAGGAAAGTAAGTGGCAGAGTAAAATACAAAGGCCCTCATTAAACACTGGCAGCCTGAGTTCATGTACAAGCCTCACAAGCACTTAGCTTGCAGAACAGGCTTCCTTAATAGCAAAAGCAACACACAGTCTGCAATACTTTACCCCTCTGGAATATGCAAAGAGAAGGTTACACCTGGAGATATGAAGCTGAACTCTGCTACAATCCCTCTGCTGCCATCCTTCTCTTAGAAGGACAATCTCATTCTGAAAGACCTTTCAGAAAGTGCATCATTTACCCAGCTTTCTACATATCCTTCAGAATATATC
Organism: Pezoporus flaviventris; assembly: GCF_033815535.1. NCBI lineage: Eukaryota > Metazoa > Chordata > Aves > Psittaciformes > Psittacidae > Pezoporus > Pezoporus flaviventris. The sequence goes on from NW_026892549.1 coordinate 48,306,287, forward strand.
ATGCAAAACTTCAGACACAGTGTATTTGTAAGTAAAATGTAACAAATTACCTTTAAAAATGCTAGTAATTCTGAGATTGTACCTCTGTGTTCTTTGTGAACAGCTACACTAAAATCGAACAAATACCCACTGTGATTAATAGGTCTATTTTGCTAAATCACTGATTTTGCCTAGGTTAAGTCAGTTAAGACACAAAATGCTACCTCAAAGGCTCTGATTTTTGGCACAAGGAAGCTAAATATGCCACTATTTGTTGTCAGTGATTCCACAGACATAAGCTAAAGAGCAACCTAGGTCTTTCTCTGTTCTTTCTCTAATTAAACAATCAGGACCATACTTCTAGATTCACATAGTCAAAAATGGAACCAACCTTCCCCACTTAGCATTACACTTGTTTGGTTGTTTGGGGGTATTTTTTAAACTCAGTGAACAGATAGATAGTATTTTTTACTAACCAGCAAAGTAGTCTAGTGAGTTAGAGTTGCCAATTGTAAACAATTTAAATTATTATTCTGTTCATTAAAAATCAATGTAACTATGAATTCTAAAGAAACACAGTAATAATCTGGGCCTGACCCCATTGGTTTATATGGTCACTGTATTAGGAGACAGGCAAATAACAGATCGGTATTGAGTTCAGAGGAAAATAATCATCAGCAGATTAGAAACAATCTGTGCAGACCTTTTACAAATAAATACGCAGCTGTGATACAGAGAGAGTTTTGACAACAGAGACTGTAATCTGTGCAGTTGAAAAGGAGTTACTTAAAATGTGACAAGTATGGTATCAAAAAGGTTAAATAATAGGTTGACTTTAAAAGTCCAGACAAGTAACTCTGCAAATGTTTGCAGCTGCATCTCAAGGTATGTAGAGAACATAGTTTGGATTTTTTTTCCACACAGACTGGACAAGACTGTTAAGGAAGAGCATTGCTTTCATAGAAATGCTGGAGGGTGCCAGTAACATTGTAGCTGCCCCAACCAGGTTTATAGAAAGCGTTCAAATGCTTGGACCAGACTTCATTCTGGAGAGCTAATTTAAATTATTTTCTCCATGCAGGACTACATACAGTACACAGTCCAAATTAGCTGCCAGGTTTCTATTCTTGGTTTTATTTTTACTGTAATGCTATGCCAGTATATTTTTTTATGCAGTTTTATCTAGAGCCATTTCAGTTACAAGGCTGAAAAACAATATCTACACGTAATCTTTTAGCAGCCGTAAGACAACATCCCTTTCACAATTACATTGTCGTTCAAGGAAGGCAAGGTTAAGAGAGGCTATAATGCTAACAAACATGGGGAGGCTTCATCTCTCCCACGATTTTATCTGAAGAAAAACAGATGCTGTGACAGTGTGCTAGGCTTGGTTCCAGTTCAGGAAAGCACCCCTCTTTTCAAGAAATCACAAAAGCATGGATTCCAATGGACTCTCACACATGGTTTTGTGAACCTGATCAAGGCTACAGAAGAAAAGCCAAGCCCTTACCAGCATTCAGACACAAGGACCACCTCCATATTATCCTCCAGCAGTGACACAACCGTATCTGCTCACACTGCTCTGGCTGGCATTGTTCAATTCCTGCCACTCACTGCTTTCTCTGTAAACATTTGGGCACTGACCACTGTCTCACCTTAATTCCATGGCCTGAGAGGAAACATTTACTGGTCTATGGTATATGTATGTAAGTGATCTGTATTCAGTGATCATTTTTAATAGCTACAAAAATTTCTAAGCCTGAAGATTAATTTATTTTTGTAAAAAGCGATCTTGAACTCCTGACTATAAAAACTGAAATTAGCTGTAAGAGCAAACTGTTATCATAACCGTTAGTTCCATCAGGTTAGTGGTCCCTGATGGCCATTTTATGGTCTGTGAGACATGAGCTGATTCAAATTCTCTGTCAACAGCTGTTCCCATCCCCCAAAAATGAGTGTTGCCAACAAGTGTCATCTCAGTCTGAATGAGCCTAACTTACCACCTGAGTTCTTGAAGTCTCAGGACCCTACTCAGGACTTCAAGGGGTCTACTGAGTTGACAACAGGTACAGAATGTGAAAGCATCCCCAGCTTCAAAGCTACAAGTAATATAGTGCTGTTTTGGATTCAGCTTGTACTTGCTTAAAACCAGCTGCAAGATGGTTCTGCCTTACACAAGAAACATTTTCAAACCCAGTTTGCAAACAGTTACTTAATGAGCTTCCCTGTACTGAATATCTTCTCAGTCATTGATTTTGCCCTCAAGACTCTAATAAATTACTTTTTAAAATAGCAATTACGTTTGGATAGAACCATTTTAATACTGCAAACACAACCTAAAGGATGAAAACACCCAGGATAATAGGTGAGAAATGGTGGTCCAAGTTCACATTATACCGCTGCAGAGTAATAATTATGCCAGATGCTTGAAATTTGACATCATGAACCAATTTCTATTCCACTTTTTCACTGGTTTATGAGGATGACAGTAGGACTTCGAATTTAACAAACACACTGCTGCAACATTAGAACCCCTTTTTCTCCTAAGGTTTTAAAATAACACCCTCTGCTTGTTCTTTCAGTTACAAGATCAACCCTTCCCCCAAAGCATATTTGTTTCTCAGGTAGTTCCAGCCAGCCTTACATGTGATCAGGGGATAAGGAACTTGTTGCGTTATCTGAAGTGGAAAACATCCGGGCGCTTTACTCAGTTTTTCATCTCTGTTACAGATTGCTCAAAGTTACGCAACCGCCTCGAGCAAAGAGGCAACTTCAGAATCTGGTAATCGCCTGTTCTTCCAACGGCACTGGCCGCGATGAAAGGAGCCAACAGGTACCGCAGCTGAGGGCGGCGCCTCAGCCTCCCCCCACTGAACGCGGACCCGGGGCTACTTCTTCTTTTCCCAAAGCCACCAGCGTCCCTCCCGCCCCGCTCCTCGGGCGGGACGAGCCGGGCAGGGGCTCGCCCGGGAGCTGCCGCTGTGGAGCGGGCTGAGGGAGTGGGCGCCTCAGGCGGCCCCACCCCGGCCTCGGCCCTGCTCGTGGCTCCCCGGGGCTACCGCGGTGCCACCCGGCGGGCGGCGGGGACCGACGCGGCGGCGGTTCCGCGGCACGGCGGTGAGAGGAGCCGCGGTGGGACCCTATCTGTCACCCCCGCGGCCACTCCGCCTCGCCCCGCGTACCTGACAGCGGCCGGGCGCGCTGGCGGCGGGGCGGCAGCAAGCCCTCCTACCAGCACCCTGCCGAGCGACCGGCCGTTCCGCGCCATGTCGGGCCCCGCTCCTCACCGGCTGCCCCGCCCACCGGCCGCGCGCTGCCTAACGGCTGACAAGCGCGGAGCCGCGCCCCCGCCGCGCGCGCCCAGCCGCCTATCGCCGCTGAGGGGCCGGCCCGACATGGCGGGAGCGGCGCGCGCTCCGTCACGACACTGCTGCTCCTGATTGGCCCGGCGGCGCGCGAGCCCCGCGCGCGGCTATAATAGGGCTTGTGCGAGCGAACTCCCGCCCTTCCCGCGTGGCCCCGCAGTGCGCGTGACTGGGGAGGGGCGGGGCAGCGCTGGCTGAGGGCTGGCTGAGGGTTGGACCCCGCTTCGTCCGCAGGAAGGACTGCGGGAGCAGGTAGCGGAGCAGCCGGTAAGAGCCCTCGGCGGTCCAAGTGGCTTAGAAAGGCCCCTTGGCACCCAGCCGGGCGGGTGGCGGGGCCCTTGCGAGGGTCACATCGGCTTCCCTCAGCAGAGGGCTGCGCCCGCGGGTATGCAGCGCTGTGGTGGTTAGCCTGCTCCCGCTCGATGCGTGTGGGATTACCAACGTCATTAAAACCTACCGCTGCCTCCGCAGACCCGGTTACAGTCGCAGAGCATCGTTTAACTACAAATAGACATGAAAAAGTCGTGTTGTTACTTACGCTTTCTCATAATTTAGTTTTCAAATACAGGCTCCCTTAACAAAAGTATGTTTTACAACTGCCCTGCAATTGAAGAGCCACTATTAAGATACTGTCCAGTCACACATTTTGTATTATATGCAATCATGCGTTACACATAAGTTGTTTAAAAGTGAGTCTACAACACCTATTTCTATAAAACAGTATTTTTTTTTTTTTAATTCAACAGTTGGTGGACTATTCAGCTCTTGACTGGGGACCTTGAACTGGCGCGTAATACTTGAACTCAACCTTATACTTGCACTTCGCAGTGTTTACCCATCCTTGATTTGCACATAGATGATGATAAGGTTGCTAGTCACAAGATCTGCAAATGACACAGCTAGGAATTAAGGGCAGATGAACTATTTTGCATTTAACTGAATTCATCAGGAGCTACAATGTAAAATCTAGAGGATTTTCATGTATTTTGCATAGCACCACTGCACTGTTTCTGGCATAGCAATAATGAAAATATTTGTCTGTAAGCCTGTTGTGAAAAGGATTACACTTGTTACACTTTCATAAGATTTTGGTGGGCCTGAAAATCAAAAAAACATTGAAACTTCAGTGTGTACTCACTGCCAGTTTTGAAATCCAGCTGCTGTATTCGCACCCTGTCCCACTCCCAGTGCAGTACAGGCTGTATTTATTTTAACTACTCAGGAAGAAAGCGATCAGCTCCAGACACCGGCCTCAGGTTCTCTCTGCTGGAGGAAGGCTGTGATGTTTTCTGCTTCTCCAAGGGGCTGGTACAGTCCTTACCCATCGCCCTCCTGCTGCCAGCTCTGGGGTGCTGTGCCAGTTGTGACATAGGCCTCCTGCGGGCCTGGAGCCCGGCTCCTCTTTAGATAAAGTCTAGGAAAGGATCCTCAGGCACCCCCAGGGAACACATTACCTTAGGAGCACGGATGACTGCCGCACTCCATCTTGCATTTATGTTTGTCAGGCTGCCCTTACCAGCAGTGACAGGCAAAGTGGGGATGGTTTGTGCTCAGGTCATAGACTACAAACCACAAAGCAGCTCTCATTCAAGCACCTTCAAAAAGTTCATAATCAGAAGTGTGGTTTTTTAACTCATTTTGGCTTTTCTGTGAGGAGGAGGATCCTTTCTACCTTACTATTTGTTGACATCAGAAACAAGGGACTGGAAGAGATTTTATTTTGTGCTATTTTTTTCTTGCTCAAATTGTGTGAGAAGCTTTATGGAGCTGAAACGTAGATGCTGCTGTGAAATATTTCCTCTCTTTAAGAATTTGTTCCCTTTAATAAACACATAAATATCAATAAACTGACCCCAGCACATAAAGCCAAGCACAGACCTGGGGTAAATCAAAGGATTGGAACTTTAGACCAGGTTTGTGGCTTTTTGCTTAATGTCAGCTCGTGCTGGGTGTGGGGAAAAAATGAATACCAATAAGTTCTTCTGGGGAGAATCAGCAGGAGGGTGTAGTCATAAGCATGGCTTCTTTGAGTGAACCAGTGCCAGAAACTTCTAGGTGAATCAAGGACAGGCAGAGTAGTTGGATACTTCTTGCTGCAGCAGTGCCAGATAGCGATAGCTTAATCTGTCATGAAATTGGACCTGAAACTGTTACGTAAAGCAGGACCTCACAAGTCTAACTTGGGTATGCTTCCAGATCTACAAAGCTTATGGTCTCTTAAATCCAAGCTGTTTCCAACCCATACAGGAATGTCTGTGAAGTGTACGTACATGCCTATGAGGGGGAAAGGGACGGGAACTCGGGCAGGCAAAATAGGACTGGTACATTACTACCCTGTCAGTATTCTGTGACAGAAGGATTGTGCAGGAAGCAAAAGTACATATTCAGGGCTTTGACAGGCAGACACAAAGAAACTAGGGCAGCATACAGAATTTGGCAGTGGGGGGTGGGGGACAGTGGGAGAGACACAAGCAGAAAGCAGTTTTCTCATTGCTCATCACAGTGCAATTCCTGTTTGCTCTCATAGCACAGAACTCACTTTTATGTCGGAAATGGAATATTCTAAAACTGCTATTTTGAAGTGTTCCCTGGGGCCGCAACCCCTGAGCTCAGTTCAGTTTAATACCTGAGGAACTGTAATATTGCAACTAATATTCTGCCTCCCATAAGTTGGAAGTCAGGCTGAAGAAACAAGAGAAAGTTACTGCAAATTGATCTTCATCATGAACCCGAGCATGTGACATTTACTTAAAATAGTTACATGCATTAAATTCTTGCGGTAGGGAATTACTGTGTGCCTCAATCTAACCCTCACATGTCAGATGGACAGGCAGATGGCTAGATCAGTTGAGCGATCAAACATACATATTCACACAAATGCACAACCTTGGCTTTATTTTCTTTAAGACAATCCTCAAAAAGCCATAATGTGAACTACCAACTTCTATAAAGGGAATGATGAGTAGTGAATATGTGTTTTGCCATCACGCATTTATCACCCTTTTTGCAAATAATTTACACATTTTACCTTATCAGAAGTTCTGAAGTTGGCTCAGCTTAGCTTGTTGCAAAGGCTTCTGAGGAGATCAGAGACTTAACAGTTTCTGATGATGAATAAAACAATAAAACTGCATGATAGTAAATAAATTATATAAAATTACATGTTACACTGTGTTATAAAATATCATTAATGTGCTGTATGATCGAGCAGTCATGGACTTTGAACTTAAGTTGTGTCTCCAGCTTTGGTGTTTTACTTAGGTATGTGCTTACTACTACTAAAGGTTGAGGAAGTAAAAACATCACCTTATTCACAACACTTGACTATAAGGTATCTTTTCCAGGGTTTTGCAAGTGGACAAAATCAATCCCATTTAGTTATGATGTGTACTGTAGTCAGTGATGTTGAAATATGTATATATTCCATCAACAGAAGTGGGAAAAAAAGTTCATAATTTCCAGATGAATGCAGAAGCTGCATAAGGACAGTTACTGTAGAACAGCTAAACAATTTCTGTTTACATTCTCACCTAGCTCATATTCCATAAACCTCTCATCATTCCTCCTACTCTCTTCTAGGCTACACCAAGTTTGTCTGTGTCTTTGTTGAACTGCAGAGTCCCAAAATGAACTCCATCATCCTGTACTCCATCAGTGCTTCTGACTGTGCCAAGTAAAGTGAAATGATTGCTTTCCAGGTTTTATAGGCAATGCCACTTTCAATGGCCTAGAATTAGATTTACTTACTCTGTGGCAGCATGTTGCTACTAAGAGATATTTAACTTTGATTTGCTGTCCACATGTGATCACTTTCTGATTTTTTTTTTTTGGCTACTTTCAACTCATACTTGATTTCAAATTCCAATACATAGTACTTTGTCTGTCATTAAAGTGCACCTTGATCTTAGATTGTTTCTTGTATGGATCAATATAAGATTATTCTGAATTCCTTCTTCTATCTGCCAGTGGTTTTAGCCAGTTTGGTGTCATCTGCCAATTTTAGAAACCTAACTTCCATTCTCTTTCAAGCCTTTACTAAAATACTGAATAGACTTGATTGCCTGAAGTGTTGTCTAGATCTGCCCGCATCTTGTGGCAAGTATACATATATATGCTTTATTCTTGTATCTAGCAATTCATCTGTTGGTGCGGGCCAGTTAGCCTGGTAAAACGAAACAAAGGGCAAGCAATTTGGCAAACATAGCAAAGCATCCAAATTCCAGTGGGACTGAGTATTGGAAAGAGACTGGTATCTGGAGAAACAAGTTTCCAGGAAACAGTTAACATGTTTGGTGTCTCAAGTGTGAAGAAGACTGCTTGTAGCCACATAGTGGAAGAATACCACTGATTGTCTTCTCTAGCCTGAAGATAACAAGGGAGCACTGAAGTGCTTCATACCTTCATACACACAATAGCTTCTTGCCCGAAGGCCACTAGAAAACATTGTCCCTCATCAAACGGCCTGAAAAGCACGGAGGGAGGGAACCTGGACAGTTACGCAGATAAACCCTGGTAGTGTGGAAAGATGCGCATCTGCACAGGCACAATGCTGCCTGCATCCCACCCAGATCACCTCCCCGGCACCCCAAACGGCTCAGCTCCATTCCGAGTCCTGTCCCTCTCTGTGACATCCGGCGGCCGCTCTTCCTGAGGCCAGCGCCAGCCGCCCCTTTCCCGCCGCCAGCCGGGGATGCGCCATCACCCTCCCCGCTGTCAGCCGTGCACCGGGCTGTCAGGATAGCTCTCAGCATACCGTACCCACTGCCCCAACACCGGGCCCGTGACAACCCGGTACCGGCCGTCCCAGCGCCCGCCTCAGCTCCGCTCAGCCGTGCTGTCACTCGCTGCCCGCGCCGTCCATCACGCGGCGGGCGGAGCTTGGAGCCCGGCCCGAGCGGCCGCCCTGTTAACAGCGGCGTCGGCTCGCCGCGCCATTGCGCTTGCGCTTGGCGGTTGTTCCCAGCTGCACGCGGCTCAGCTTTGATCTGCGTTTGCGCACTAGGCGCCCGGCCTTCCTCCTCGTAGCGGAAGTGGCGGGGCCGCGCCAGTTCCGCCTCGGCGTTGTTCGCTGTGGACAAAATGGCGAAGATCGCCAAGACTCACGAAGGTAAGGAGCCTGAAAATCACCCGCGGCGGCGCGGCGCGCGGGTGTGCCTCTGGCTTTTTGATTGTGTTTTTCTTCGATTCTGTGCGCCGCCAGGCTCGGCTTCTCGGGCAGGACCGGCTGTGCTCTCCCAGCGGCGGTCGGGCAGGGCCTGTTTGTAATGGCGTCTGCGCCTGTGTCAGCGCCATGCCCAAGCTGCTGCTTGGCGCTCGGGGCTGAGGGGGTGGGGCTGCGGGGCCCGGCGGGGGGAGCCTGACTGAAGAGGGGCTTTCGCTGTGCATGCGTGGGGGGGGTGGCCCGTGATGGTGCTGCCAGGCTCCCAGGGGAGAGCTGTGAGCGCGATGGTGTCGGCTGGCTCCGCGGGACGGACGGGTCCTACCGGCACAGGGCGAGCCAGAGCAGCGCTTCCACTCGAGGCCGCCCGCGGGACGCTCCTCGCCTCCGCTCCTGTCGCTGCGCGCTTTCGCGCGGCCCCGACCCTGGCCCGTTCTAGGCGCTCGCGTCGAGCCTTCGGCAGGCGCGCGGAAAAATCTCGCATCGTAAATGTCAATAACACACGGTTGTTCTCTCGGCCGAGCCCTTTGGCCTGCCTCTGCAGTAAACAGGAGGCTGAGAGGAGAGGGTGAGCCGCTGAGCGCCGGCATGACCTGGTCTATTACCGGATGCTTGAGAAAATGGCCCGAAGGAGGGAAAAAACAGCGTGATGTCTCAAGCACTTCATCTGCCAGTTTAGCACTCAGACTTCTGCCGGCTGGGTATTTACATACGAGAACTGTGTCTGAGCAGTTTAGTGAGTGAGGGCTTTCATAGGCAGTGTGTTATTCTCGGAGGTGCTATGTAGCTACGTTCGCTATTGCTTCCAGCTCCTCATAGTGTGCATCAAAGCTTTCTTCTTGGGCAGTGTCTTTGCTTTGCTCTGCTGTTAAATATCTTCAGGCAAGGGGATATAATTTTCAGAATCCTACTGCTTCTGTGTTTTTGCTTTTGGGTTTTTGGTCATGTTTCTGTGTATAATAGGTGATCCACTGTACTTTTTGTTAATTTGCATCCATAATTCACTAATCAAAACGTACCCTGGCCTGTGGTTGTATACTGTGAGGTAGGCAGAGCACCCGGATATTTACTGCTTTTGGGGGAGGGTGGAAAGTTTTGCAATGCAAAAACTTCTCAAATGGAGCAGTATCATTTCCCATTGACGTGGGGTTAATGTAGTCTTCAGCACTGCAGACATAATCTGGGTTTATGGATGAGGAAAGGCTTAAACGGTTGTCCTCGCTTTTTTAATTTAAATTTAATTTTAGTTTTAGCATTCTAGAACTTTTTTTAGAATTACAGAAATTGTCTTTTGTTTATATGCTGTGACTTGAGGTTTGTGTGAGCTAGTACTACCCATCACAGTGCCTCTCATTACCTAAAGAGCTTTTAATAACAGTACAGAATTGTTGGGAGTTTATTGTTGTTTTAACTGAAATTCGCTGTTTATTGAAGCAAGTGGTGGTGCACTAACTTTAATGAAAACATTGGCACACTTCCAGTTGCATATGTTTTTATCAATGTTGTATCAGAGAAGGATTTAAGGAGGTGTGTAGGTAGTTGAATAAATAATTTTGTTTAACTGGGTATGATCATGTAATGCTCTTGTTTCTCCCAACATGGAGGTATTATCTGGACAGCCTGATTATTTTTCTTCTGAGTTCTCTTTATTTTTAGTGTCTAGCTGGCTCTTCAAAATGAGTTGTTACTAAATTGTCTTAGATTTTTCACATCTTTGCACTGTTTGCTAAATGTCTATTGATGTGTCATAGACACAGCTTGAAAGAGATCTCAAAATAGTGTTCAGTTACCTAGTTTAAGGGAGAATTCTTTGTTTTAAGCTGCAAGTAAAGTTTAGAATGGCAGCTTATAAGGCCTCAATAAATGCTTGAGTTTTGAATGCTATCGAAGGTAGGTTTTAATTGCATCCTTTTTTTTTTTTCTTGCTTAGAAATGACCGAAGAAATCTCCATTTGTGAGGGAGACCTAACTTTTATGAGAGTGTTAAAGTAGCTAGAAATGAAGCTGCACAGGGCAAGCTTCATGCAAAAGTATAAGGCATGAAAACATAGAACTATTTACAATGTAAAATACTGCTGCAGTATAGGGTCTGCTGAATAATGTCTTAACACTCTAGATTCTGCAAGTAAAGCTACATATATGGTAATGGAGTATATATTTTGAAAGCCTGTCGTAATCTGGCTGTGACCTAGATTTTCAGTTACTTCTCAAATATGTTAACTGTAATAAGGTTCAACATTTATGGTATATTTCAAATCAACTGTGCATGTTAAAGTTCCTTTTCTTAAAATACCAAAATGTATTGCATTAAAACGCAGAAAAGGGAATGAGCAGGATATTATCCCCCCTTGTCTTAAAAAATCTCACTCCCCTTAATGTTTCTTTGTCTTTAAACTTTCTGCTTATGTATTTGTTGACTAAATCAAAGTAAGTCGAAGGAGTACTTTGCTTTACACGGTGTATTTTTAAGCTCTGTGATTACTCGGTTTGTATTTAAGTGCTTTGTTAAATAGGGTGTGAACTTTTTCAAGAAAGTGCCAGCTATATCAAGGAAGGGTAAACACATCTTTAATGCCCTTATGGTCTTTTACAGCTATATATCTGTTGTGTTCTAAACTGCTGGTCAGTTAACTTTCTGTTTAAAGGGCTTTGTGGTACACCAGACGGGTGTTCTCTTCAGAGTGCCTCATTTAAACTATCACCTAGTGACTGTGTGGCCTTAATTGAAAATTTTGGTGGCTGTAAGTGTGTGTGTGGGGGGGTATTAACCCTATAGACCCTGTGCAGACTTTTATGGTGTAGATAACGTAGCAGGTCTTGGTGTCAGAAAATGAGAATGCTCCTTAGTCTGCAAACAGCTATGTAGTCCTTGAAATTTAAAGGAGAAGACCAATAATAAATGATATCTGTACCCTCTACAGTAAATATAGCTATCTTAAAAATAAAATAATAAGGCCTTAGTATGTAAAGTGTTGATAAGAACTGTTAATAGGAAAAGATTTTTGTATTAACACTCTTGCTACAGAAATTCCGGTTGTTTTGATAGACTGTTGATGGTGGTAGTGGTGGGAGCCCATGCACAAGCAATTTCCATGGCCCATCCTGCATGGCAGGGTGCTTCATGGTGCTTGATTTAGCAGAGCTACATGATTAGATTTGTTCAGCAGACAGATGATGGATGATCTTGCATTGTAGGCAAGATCTGTAGGCTTTTTGGGGGTTGAAGTTGGTGACAGCTGTGGATGTGCAATCAGGACGTAATATGCCACTAAAGAGGCAGTGTGTTGTTCTGGTAGCTGCTTTTTAGAAAGAAACAATGTCATTGTTCTCTAAAATCACTACTGTGATAGTAGTATTGTCCTTGGTAGCAACTGAAGCTTCGGGTATTCCCTTTCACCCCAGTGCTGCATTGCACCAGGCTGCAGAAGGAATCAGGAACTTGATCTGCTCTTTGGAAGAAACAGAAATAACTGAAATATCTTAAGGTGTTTTAATTTTTATGAAGTCATCCTGTGGTGTGCTTTTGAAACTGATACAACTCAAATACTTTTCTCAGATCTTTTTTGTGAGAACTAGTAAACAAGATACAAACTAGTATGCCTCTGAAGATCATAAGAGACTCATGTGGGTAGGACAGGGATCCCTAATTCTGCTGCTTCTCCAGAAAGTAACTAACATATTGGGATGGAGTGTGTCTCAAGTTCTGGACTCGCTGGAATCTCCTGGGTTATACAGGATTTTAAGGGAAGCTGAATGTCCCTGGGGGCAGGATTTAGTATGTGATAATGGCCAGCCATATAAGGCTTTTATTAGGTTTCAGCTTCTTATAAGTTCCGGGGGCAGATACCATGAGTTTCTGTAATGCGGAGGTGACTGTCCAAGTTACCCTGTTGTAGATACTTGCAAAACCTTGATGGGAGCCATTTGTCTGGAGGCTTTATCATCTAGTATGGTGTATCTTCTGTGCATGGGACTGTTGCCAAGTTTAGAAACACAGAGTCATAGAATGGTTTGGGTTGGAAGGGACCTTGAAGATTATCCTCTTCCACCCCCCCTGCCACGGGCAGGGACACCTCCCAGTAGACCATGTTGCTCAAAGCCCCATCCAGCCTGGCCTTGAAGGCTGCCAGGGATGGGGCGGCCACAAATTCTATGGGCAGCCTGTGCCAGTGTCTCACCACCCTCACAAGGAAGACTTTCTTTCTCGTGTTTAATCTAACTAAATCTGCCTTTTTCCAGTTTAAAGCCATTCCCCCTCACCTGTCACACATGCCCTTGTAAAAGGTTCCTTTGCCGTTTCTTTCCTTCCCTACTAGACAGCTGCAGGAATTGCAGGTTTGCTGTCAGGTTTTCTGTACATAGAGTGGAGTTGGTGTTTCTAATTGCTTGCAGTCCTGCAGGCTGGACACAAACACTTAATCTGTTATTCTTACTCATAGCTATATAGCAAAGATTTGTCAGGCAAAACTACATGCTCAGTTACCTTAATTACCTTAATAGAAAAAATGCCTTTCTTTCCCCCAGCCCCCCCTCCCCCCCCCCCAATGTCTTTTTTAAGTATCCTGATCTTTCTGACATTTGTTAGCAGATGTTGTGGTACAGTGTGTTATGCGAGATACCTCACTGGGAAACCAGTGTGAAATTTATTTATTTTACAAAACGAGAAATGAGCAGCAGTAGTAAAAATAGAGTGAATAATCAAGAGTTAAGATTATTTGTAACTAGAGTTTCCTGTAGCTTTTGTATATTGGCAAATATCTCTCAGGTTAATGTAGCAGCAATACCCCTTCAGATAGGAATAGTGAATTACAGAATCAGTGAGGTTGGAAGGGAATTTTGAGTTTACATATAATCCCACCTTCCTCACGCATGACCCTTGGTACTCCTTCAGCCATGAAATCCAATTCTTGGGTATTTTTTTTTCCCATGAATAATTGTTTGATCTCCAGAAATTCATATTATGTGGGTAATTGTCTTTACATGCCTATTGAATCAAATAGAAATCAGATGGAAATAGTAATAATTTATAAAGTTAGCTGTGCCTTACTATACCTACCTGACAATTACATTTGTTGAAGACAGCTGGATTACTGCAGTTGATTTTTGTGTTGCATTGCAGCAGGGAAGGAAAGAATGGTTTAAAGCGTGGTTCCTTGTTTTCTGGGTTAACAGGTTAATATTAATTTCTCAAAGTACCAAATTTCTAAGGTCAAAGATGGCCACCAGAGTTGATTAGAGTCACATCCTGACATCTTAAAAAGATGTCACATCTCCCATTTGTCCTATTGGGGTTTGAAAAATGTTAGATAACGTAATATAGTGTTTTATGTTCACATGTTCTTAGATTGACAACTCATTTAATAGGTCTTTTGAACAGCTTTGTTTAAATCAGCAAAATAGGTTTGTGAATTGGTGATAACATTTTGAAAGGCTTTTATAAGGGCAGAATTGCATTAGTTGAGGAAGTGTTGTGTTAATTTAGTGTTGAGAAATATTAAATGCCCAATTCCTGTCAGTGTTCAAGGCCAGGTTGGACAGAGACTTGGGCAACATGGTCTAGTGTGAGGGGTCCCTCAGAGGGTTTGGAACTAGAAGATCTTAAGGGCCTTTCCAGTCCTAACTGTTCTATGATCCTGTGATTACTGTGGTGTAAATTACCTTCTCTGCTATCTCTGTTGAAAGATGAGATACATTAACAGTGGGTTTGAATTGTTTGCCTTAGGCCATACAATTGAGGTAGTCTGTGCTAGATAATACTACAACTTAAGGAAAAGCTGTTTATAAACATAATGATTTCATAGTTTTATATGTCAAACTTGTTTATTAGAGATAATATTTAAAATTGGACAAAAACTCTGTTGTGCGTAGTAACATAAGTATTGAATTTTGTATATATGTAAGTATAAAAAGACCTCTTAATTTTTTTTATGCTTTTATGCTAGATATTGAAGCACAAATTCGAGAGATTCAAGGAAAAAAGCCTGCTCTTGATGAAGCGCAAGGAGTAGGCCTTGATTCCACAGGATATTACGATCAAGAAATTTATGGTGGCAGTGACAGCAGGTTTGCTGGATATGTCACTTCTATTGCAGCAACTGAATTGGAAGATGTAAGTGATCTTATGTATTATTTTGGTTAGGACATTTTTTGTAAGTATTTTGAAGTTAATTTGAATAATTTTTAATGGCAGTTGCTGAAGTCAAAAGTCATACTGGACCAGATATTTCTTGCAAGTCAAGTACAGCTTGTACTTCATGAATCATGCTTCGAAAGTCATGTAGGCCCAAGGAGAAGGGAAAAAGTAGTGGCCTGGTGCTTAATCAGAGTTAGCCTTGGCTGGAATAATTAGCTTTGTTCTGTTGTTGCTGGCAAGATGAAAAATTATGGTGGTGGTGGTGGGAGATACCTAATACTCCTTGGGCCAGCAGGCTTAAGTGACTGTGTTACGGTTTGTATTTCTACTTCATTTCAAATTTCGGAGCAGTTTTTTAGAATTGGCTTTTTCACTGGATTATGTTCTCTGTGTGTATCCTGCTTGTAAGATTACTTTATGTTAATTTCTGATGTTAAATGTTTGGCAACATTTTCGGTTGCAGGAGCAGATACTACAGTTGTAACCGTAAATACATAAA
The DNA here is from genome assembly GCF_033815535.1 of Pezoporus flaviventris. Classification (NCBI taxonomy): domain Eukaryota; kingdom Metazoa; phylum Chordata; class Aves; order Psittaciformes; family Psittacidae; genus Pezoporus; species Pezoporus flaviventris. Next base: position 48,321,421 of record NW_026892549.1, read on the forward strand.
CAACTGCGTATTTCACTGAGTGAATTACCTTTTTCAAAGGAAGGTTGTTATGTCCAGTTTAGTACTAGCCGATACATTTATGTGGTGATGTACTTATTTAGTTTCTTGCTGTGTGTCAGTAAAAAAAAAACTATCCCAGCTGAAACCAAGATGGTCATCTGCAGGCATCTAAAGGATTTGTTAATTTAAACTTCCAATTACAGGCTCTCACTGAAATAATTTCATGGGTTAAAGCGCAGTTTTTCTTGCTGTAAATTATTGCACAGAAGCTGGCTACTAAAAAGAGAAAATAGCAAAAGCATCTTGCACGTACTGAATTCTTGTTATTGCCATTGTGATTGAGAAGGTACAACTAAACTAACATGAATGTAATTGTGAATTTTTCAGTGTTTCTGAATATTTTTAATGGGGTTACTCACTCAAGGTTTATTCTATATCTAGCTGGGTTTCAAGAAAAATGGATTTGAATTTCTCTGCACCAGTTTTTGCATGCAAACTAGGGAAGTATATATAAAAAGTTTGAATATGAAATGCAGACTTGATTAAATGTAGCATATTGAAGAATATTTGAGCTTTGCAGAGAAAAAGTTCTGTTTTTAGTGATGTGAGTAGGTTTATCTGATTCAGCAGTTTGGGATTAATAAAACAAGCTGTATGAAAAAGCTTTGTAATTAACTATTCTGGTTGTCCGTTTTTGTGTTTTCTTTGACCATAGGATGTTAATTTGTTATTTTATCTAAATATAATATCAACATGACCAGTTTGCCATGTCTTTGTACTGACAGGATGATGATGACTACCCTTCTACAAGTTTGCTTGGCCAGAAGAAGCCAGGGTACCATGCTCCAGTGGCATTGCTTAATGACATACCACAGTCTACCGAACAGGTACATCTTGATTGAAGGCAAAATAAAATACTGTTGTAGGTATTAGGGGAAAGAAGTGTTAAAGTTTTTTGAGACCAGGGCTTGTCTTCTGGAAAAACAAGATGTGTGTAAAGGGCTTTGGTATTTTAATTTTGCTCTAAGCTTGTCACTACTTTAGTTGAGAATTCCACAGGGTGATAAAAGTTAGCACTTCTGCGTGGAAAGGCAGTGTGGGCACTTACACTGAACTATTTTTAATATGTCAGATATTTAAAAAATGAAAACAACTTAATGTCCTATATACTTCTATTTTTGTAAAGAAAATATAGTCACTTAGGTTTTCTATTCCTGGAGTATTTTTCTGTGAAATTTAAAAGCATATGAAGTAGCATTAAGTTCCCCTGCAAAAAGCGGGAGGAAGGTTGACAATATGCAGTGCTTTTGTAACAGGTGAATAAACGTGTTAAAATAGCAAACAGAAATTACTTCATAAGATATTCTGTGTTGGAAAAGTTCCAGGTACAGAAGTTAACATTTTTATTAGCACGCCCTTCCTGCATAGTTGAGATTAAAAATAAAGTTGGCCTGTTTAGTAATACTGAACATGAATACAGGGTTATGGTCATATTCTTTCTAAGTATGTGACTAACAAGCTTTGTTTGGTTTTCAGTATGATCCTTTTGCAGAGCACCGTCCTCAAAAGATTGCAGATCGGGAAGATGAGTACAAAAAGCACAGGCGGATGATGATAATTTCTCCTGAGCGTCTTGATCCTTTTGCAGATGGTAATTTATTTTAACTTTTCTATACCCTTTATGGAATTTGTTGTCTTTAGCCCTTTGATTTCTGTTGGCATGCCTGTAAACTTAGTTATGTTTTAAACATCCCCTTTTCATAGAGATTTGGTTGAAAACCTAGATGCCATATTCTTCATCTTTATAATACGAGTTTTCTTTCCAGGTAGAAGGACAAGAAAATAATGAGCCATTGCCATAGAAACACAAAGGGTTAAAGGTTTCTCTTTTCATTTTGTTTTGGGTTGTGCATTATACTTTGAACAACTTGTGTATTGAGTGCTCAGATTCTTTCAGTACCTTGAAAGTTTTCATTCCAAGTCAGAGATTTACAGGGTTACTGCTTTTGAAATGCTAGTTCTCAAAATAGAGCACCTAATTCTTACCATCCTATGTAATCTTAGGTGGTATAACTAAAAGAAACAAAAGCATATATAAGACTTTGATACTATTAATAGTTCAAGTCTATTCTGATAATTTTAGAATGGAAGTCAGGAAAAGGGGTATTCGTGGGTCTTCAGGTGATTGAGTTTCACGTGTGGCAATGAGGTGCCTGTTGGCTTAAAATCAGTAGCTATTTTGCAGGTTTTACAAATGAGAATTTCAGCCTGCATGAATTAATAGGGATATTAATTATTTTACTTGCTTAATTGTAATTGATATAAACATGTGTTGTCAGAATTCACAGGCCCATACTAACTGTCCTTAATTTCTTTCCTACAGCAGTACTGCTATATGCCAGTCCTGTCTGCATTCTTAAGGGTGCAGTTCAACACATCCTGTGTAGATTATGGTGAAAAAGTATTCCAAAGGAAAGTCCTATCAAAGCTAGTGTCAGAGTGACACAGCCAATTGGGCAATGATCTTCAGCATAGAAATGTTTAAGAGTGTATTATTCTCCCTAAATTATAATGCTATACCACTTGTATAGCAAATTTGCACATTTTTCTTAAAGAAAAGTGTTTTTCTTGACAAGTCTTAATTTTTGTAAAGTTGGGCTTCTTGTAAAGTATTTAAAAGTTTACTTAACGCAAGATACACAGCATAAAACAACATATGGTGTACAAAACCCATTACCTGTGAGTATCATTGTGGTGGTACGTGTACTGTATTGCAGTCAGCTCCCAGTCACAGTTGTCCTTTGAGAAGAGAAGAAGGGGAAAGTGTCATCAAGTATTTTTTATGGGTTTTTTGTTTTGGGTTTTGTTTGGGTGTTTGTTTTTTTTTCAATGAAGCCCTTCTACCATATGACACTAAAAGATCTGGGAGATGTGTCCAGATTTGTCAAACTTAGAAAAGGGTCTTTATGCTAAAACATTTTAAATGTTACTTAGGTATGCGATAGTTATTTGTAGTCAGATAACAACTAGGATTTAACAGCTTACACAAGGTAATGTTTTGAATATAAATATCTTTCCAAAGTGTTACTAATGGTAAAGAGATAATTTTCTAGGCTTCTATTCTGCTGCTTGAAGTCAGAACTGCTGATGGAGACAAAGGCACGAAAGTGTACGTATTCTGGATTAGCAACCCAGGAACCCATCACTTCTGAAGACTCTTTAACTGTGTTGTCATTTTACCATTTATATCGGCTTTAAAATATTTGTTTGAAACTGCAGTAGTTATGTTTGTGTTCAAACAGGTTAAATTGATCAGCAAACTGAATAAACGTATGATACATGTAATTTAAAAAATTTTCAATCAAAAAGTAAAATTAAATGATCATGGAATAATATAATACTAGAGCAGGACAATAGAAAAAGCCAACAGTTTCTACTTATCCTTTACTCATTGTTCTCCATTCCTGTTGCTGTTCTCTTCCACAGGAGGGAAGACACCAGATCCTAAAATGAATGCCAGAACGTACATGGATGTTATGCGTGAACAGCATTTAACAAAAGAAGAGGTGTGTGGAGAGGGGAGCGTTTTCCACTTGAACTTTGTTTCATTTTACAGCCTTTGAAAGTGTGTTAAGAAAGTGGGAACAGAAATTCTGTTGACTTTTTGTCTTGACACGGAAGTCCTTTTCTTTGTAAAATCTTGTTCTTCACATGTTGGAAGTCAGTAGAATTTGACAGTGAACATCTGTTCTATATAATACTTGAGCAACAGGGGGAGAAATTGTCTCAATATATTTTAATTCGGATTTTTTTTATAGCACTTGGACTTTTTGTTATTTATTTCTTTTCTACGAAAAAGCAGTGACTATGGGGTATTCTGTGGCAGATATGTTTGGGGTTTTGAGGCTTTTGTAAAGGCAAACCAAGAAGGTCTTGAAAGGCTATTGTTGAAGCGCTTAAAACAATGTTGCGGTACTAAGATCTGGAGTAAGGTTGACATTTGGCTTTAAATACTAAAAAAGTCATAGTAAAAGTACCTGCTTTATTCATGGCAATTAAAATTAACATGTAAGAAGGTATTGGTAATATAATCAAATTTCTTGTGTAATACCTACAGTGCCATATTATTAATTGGATCAAGATCTTGTAGTTCAGTGACCTCTGTAGAATTACATTGATTTATCTTGACTTGCCTTAATGGAGGAATTAGTTTATAATTCTGACAGTCCTAACTGCTTATGGATCCACTGATGAGTGAAGACCAGTCTGGGCTAGTGCTGTTTTAATGCTATCATCTTAGAATTTTAAATAAGAAATTTAGGACTTCTTAATGTTGTAGGATATAAGTCACATGAACACAATTTCCAACTCATCCACTTTTAATTGACTAAAGCGGAACTTGCTGGAAACAGATGTGTAATGATTTTAAGGCATACATGTAGGTGACAGAAACTGATAGCGCTCAGAATTCTCCATGCAGTTGCATTTGCTGTAATAGTGGCTTTTATAAGAAATCAATTTTAAAACAGCCCTTCCCAACACGCAGCTGCTCTGTCAGTGTAGAGGAATTTGAAACAGGAGTGACCTTGAAATTAAAACAGCAGGTAATTGCATGTTAGTTGAGCAAAACCTCGAAAGTAGCATAAAATATATGATAAGCTGAAAAATCTCTTTTAAAGATGTAATTCTCAAGAAGTCTGTTTCTTATGTTTGTCTTTTTGTGCCCTTGAATAGAGGGAAATTAGGCAACAACTAGCTGAAAAAGCTAAAGCTGGAGAGCTTAAAGTCGTCAATGGAGCTGCATCTCAGCCACCTTCAAAACGCAAACGGCGTTGGGATCAGACAGCTGATCAGACTCCTGGTGCTACACCCAAAAAGTTATCCAGTTGGGATCAAGCAGAGGTAATAATCCTAGTGTTCTTATCTATGGAAGACATTAATGCCTCTTGAGTTTCAGAAGTTTGTTACTCTACTGAAAAAGTAACTTGCAATCTTTTACTCTATACTATGAGAGATATTAATACTTCTGGGTTTGTCTTGTGTAGACTCCTGGACATACACCATCTCTGCGATGGGATGAAACTCCAGGCCGTGCAAAGGGTAGCGAAACTCCTGGTGCCACCCCAGGCTCAAAAATATGGGATCCGACTCCAAGTCATACACCAGCAGGAGCCGCAACACCCGGTCGGGACACACCTGGTCACGCGACACCAGGCCATGGAGGGGCCACTTCCAGTGCACGTAAAAACCGATGGGATGAAACACCTAAAACAGAAAGAGGTATCTGTGGCAAACTGGAAAGCACATAATAAAATTTGAATGGTTAACTGAATAGGATTTGTTTTTCCTAGGTTCAGAACTGGGGCAAGAAGTGTAATAGCATTCTGACATCTAGTGGTTGATGTGAAATGATGTTTTTGTCTGAGTTTGCAGCATTGAATTGTGCCCGTAAGCTTAATTCACATCTGTGAAAGGACCTCAGTTCCAAAATGGAATCAAAGTTTTGTGGTATACCTAATGCATGTTGCAGGTTGGGGTTTTAATGTGTGAAGGAGCTCACATTGAGTAGGCTTTTGTGAGTTTCTGAACTGTTTAGTGTTTTTTTTTGAAGAGGTTAGCATTAAAACAAGTTTAGAAGCATTTTCTCATCTGCCTAATTTGAATTAGGCTCATGTGTTAGAGAACATTGAAACACCATTGTCCCCTTTTACTTTTAAAAAGGGAGTACGTGGAGTATTTTGTGTAATTTCTAGAATGTGAGTTCTTTTGTATGTTTTAGAATTTTATCTGTTTATCCTAAGATTTAGTAAGAAGATTATATGCTCTTTTCATAAAATTGAGTTCTCTATTGGATATTTTTAGTGTAATGCCTTTGACTTTTCCATGTTCACCAAGGCAGGCTTTACTTTTTGTCTAGTGTATTGGTTTACTTGGTTCTTGTTGATTTGTGTCAGCAAGATACTGTAAATGGATTTGGATACTGACACTATACCATATGTTGTTAAGCTTTCTGCTAAAATTGCTTTGTTTTTCCTTAGATACTCCGGGACATGGCAGTGGATGGGCTGAGACGCCTCGTACAGATAGAGGTGGTGATTCCATTGGTGAGACACCAACCCCAGGAGCAAGTAAAAGGAAGTCACGATGGGATGAAACACCCGCTAGCCAGATGGGTGGCAGCACTCCTGTTCTGACACCTGGCAAAACACCCATTGGTACCCCAGCTATGAACATGGCAACTCCTACACCAGGTAAGTCTGGTCCATTCCTTAAGGCTTCACTTTCTTTTGTGAAATGAAATCTTTACCTTTAAATTGTATTTTGAAATAGATTTCTGCCTCGCATGTTCACCTACCTGTATGAAAGCAGTCATTATATGCCCAGTTTACCATTTTAATACTCACAGCAACTGGAGGGGAATTAGGACTAATGTTGTATGTCTGTTCAGGTTAGTTCTTAAAAGATTGATAAAAGGCTCTAAAAGTTTGATATCTTACTGGCTACAAATTTCAAGTGCTTTGGAAACTTTGGCTCAAGAGAGCACTGAAAAGTTAAGTAAACAAATAATCTCCTTCTGCATACGAAAGAGTGGTTTTTTTTTTTAACTATTTTAAAGTATTTTTTCTTCTGTTTGAATATAGGTCATATCATGAGCATGACTCCTGAACAGTTGCAGGCTTGGCGTTGGGAAAGGGAAATTGATGAGAGAAACAGACCACTTTCTGATGAAGAATTGGATGCAATGTTTCCAGAAGGATATAAGGTAATTAATCTGAATTAAAATATAGCTGAACGTGATGGGATTTTTTTCTGCTGAGGGATATTGATTTATTTTTATTTAACACAAGTTGTCCCAGAAGTAAAATGTTTCACATGAAGTATTTATTATTGATTGTAGACATTTATTGAATTTGATTACTGACTTATTGTAAATCTATTAGGAAGAACTGAAGGTGATCTCAAAAGCCAGTCATTATTCTGCTTCTCAGTGTTGGGAATGCCTTGTGAAGGCCAGAACAGAGCTCTGAACAGACAGAAATATGAAGTCCAGATGCAGAAAAACATAGAAGGGAGTTACAAATTCTGAACCAGCAAGTACACTGTGTTGATACAGATATTGAAGTGCTTCTGTAATACTTTGTGAAGCGCCTTCAAAGTTTATTGTCCAAGCTTTCAGAAGGGGAGTGCGCTTTCTTCTGAAATAGTGTCAGTTCCATATAAACAGTGAATTTGTTTGCATTGCTGTGAACATGGGATCTAGTGTATGCACTCACACAAATTCCCAAACAAATAAAGTGGAAGATAGAAGTTAAGTAGTTTTTTTGTATTTGCAGCCTTCCTCTTTTGTATCTGTTGTGATAAGATAAATCTGTCCATTCTTCTGTAGGTTCTTCCCCCACCAGCTGGTTATGTACCTATTCGCACCCCAGCTCGGAAGCTTACAGCAACTCCAACGCCTTTGGGTGGTATGACTGGATTCCACATGCAGACAGAAGACCGGACTATGAAGAGTGTTAATGACCAGCCATCTGGCAACCTTCCATTCCTGAAACCAGATGATATCCAATACTTTGATAAACTGCTGGTAAATGAGATTTCGCTCATGCTGATTCAAGTTTCCTACTTTCTTTTGAATATGTAGCAAATCTTCATATTTGTCTGGAATTACTTGCAGGTTGATGTTGATGAATCAACTCTGAGTCCTGAAGAACAGAAGGAGAGAAAAATAATGAAATTGCTTCTGAAGATAAAGAATGGCACGCCTCCCATGAGAAAGGTAAGATTTGTTGTCAGATGCATTTATGTAACTTCATTTTCCTAAAATTTGCATTTGTTTTCAGATTTAGTTGTCCATGGGATTCTCTGTAAAACCTCCTAAACAGCGGTATTTGTTGTTGTGGCAACTGATATGGCTAACCCCAGATGGCAGCTAAGCACTACACAGCTGCTCACTCACTCACTCCCCCACGATGTGAGGTGGAAGAGACCCAGAAGTGAGAAAACTCACAGGTTGAGATAGAAACAGTTTAATAATGGAAATAAAAACATATAATGAGAAAAACTGTAATGAAAAGACACCCCCCCCCCCCAAAAAAAAAACAAACACAAAGCCAGCCCCGTCACCGTAAATGAAACCTAAATGACAAACAGCCAACATAAATAAAAACCAAGAAAGACAAGTGATGCAATTGAAAAACAATTGCTCACCACCAATTCACTGATGCCCAGTCAGTTCCCTAGCAGTGGCCTCTAGCCAACTTTCCCCTAGTTTATATGCTGAGCATGGTGCTATAAAGTATGGAACATCCCTTTGGTCAGTGAGGGTCAGCTGTCCTGGCTGTGTCCCTTCCCAACTCTTCACGCACCCCCAGCCTACTCACTGGTGGGGGTGGGGTGAGAAGCAGAAAAGGCCTTGAGTCTGTGTGAGTACTCCTTATTAGTAACTAAACATGCCTGTGTTACCAACTCTGTTTTCAGCACAAATCCAGATACAGCCCCATATCAGCTACTGTGAAGAAAATTAACTGTATCCTAGCCAGAACCAGCATACCTGTTCAGTGCTTTCTTCCTCTTCTATGTCTGTGTGGCTTTTTGTTTGTCATTCAATGTAACTTAGTATGGCTGCTCTTTGTACAGTAATGTCAGTCACTAAATAGTATGTGGCTTATGTAATTTTTCTTTTTTTTTTTTTTTTACAACTACGAGAAACTAGATTTATAATGCTCATGCTTAACAGGGCTTTGTAACTTTCTACATTTTGTTTCTTAAGCTTAAATTAGGAATGTAGCTTTTAATTAAATTTCAGTCTTACACATCATGCAATATGTTAGTTAAATTTCAGTCTTACACATCATGCAATATGTTAGCAGTCTTTTTTGCACAGTTCTCTTTACAGCAAGCTGCCTAGATGCCAGTGCTGTGTAAGCTGCTTTTCAGATGGAGCCATTCTTAAATATTAGGCCAGTACCATGTTTTTCCTGAGAATTGAACATCTGGGAGCTAACATCAGGGTGGATCTCTCCACATATTACTTTTTTAATAGATGAGCATGAACTTGTTTGAAGCAGAGTTTTGTGGTGGTAGGAGCAAATACGTTGAAGCCTTTGGTTACAGTTTAACTTGATTGATATCTAGCTGTTTTGTAATTGTTCAGTGTTGTTTCCTTAGTTTAACTGATGGGCTGTTTGGTTTTGTTTAGGCTGCGTTGCGACAAATTACAGATAAAGCTCGGGAGTTTGGAGCAGGGCCACTGTTTAATCAGATTCTGCCTCTGCTGATGTCCCCAACGCTTGAAGATCAAGAGCGTCACTTGCTTGTCAAAGTAATCGACAGAATTCTTTACAAACTGGATGATTTGGTCCGACCATATGTACATAAGGTATTTTGCAGGTTACTGTTTCAACTTTGATTTGCTTTTTTCTGACCACAGCTGGGAGAAGCGTGTATTTTATTTGCATATCAGAAGAGGATGATAGCTTTTTTTTTTAACATAATTTCCTGTTTCTTTTTAAGACAAATTTAAGTTCTTGTAGTGTGATCAAAATTTGGGCTTAATAGTATTAAGACATGATGTAAAAATGATAGACGCATACTTGGGGTGGAAAGGGGCTCTTACCTGATCTGGGTATAATCTCCAGGCCAGGTCCTTTACAGACAAAGAGCTCTAAAAAAAACATAGTAGATTTAAATTTTTTGGGGTCATCCTAAAGCTTTAAGCTTGGATCCTGTTTCATTGAATCTAGTAGGACTGGAAATACTACTGAAAGTATTAACAATAGAAAATATAATTTGTTCATCTTTTTCAGATCCTTGTTGTCATTGAACCACTGCTGATTGATGAAGACTACTATGCTAGAGTGGAAGGCAGAGAAATCATTTCAAACTTGGCTAAGGTATAGTTCCAGCCTTCATTAAGGCACCAAGTTAGCTTACATATAGCTGCATATTTATAGGTATGGCAGAAGAATCAACTATGTTGTTCATAAATCCAATTAGTATGTTGTTTGTTTTTCCTTCAGGCTGCTGGTTTGGCGACAATGATCTCCACAATGCGACCTGATATTGATAATATGGATGAATATGTCAGAAATACAACAGCCCGAGCCTTTGCTGTTGTTGCCTCTGCTTTGGGCATTCCTTCGCTGTTACCATTCTTGAAAGCTGTCTGTAAAAGCAAGAAATCCTGGCAGGCTAGGCATACCGGCATCAAGATTGTACAGCAGATTGCTATTCTTATGGGTTGTGCTATCTTGCCTCATCTGAGGAGCTTGGTTGAAATTATTGAACATGGTAAGTTCTGCTGTCCCAGGCAGAATTTGTCATTCACTTTGTATTTGGAAAATTTTTCATACCCCAGTGGGCAGAGTGATAATAAGGTCCTTTCTTATGTGTTCTTTTGACACTGAAAAACAGTTGGTCTGACTCGGAAAGAGGAATAGAGGTTTGGTTTTCCTTAAAATAAGTTAGTCCCTTTTATACTTCCTCTGTTTTTGCTGTTTTGAACTTAAGTCACAAGAAGTGGTACTAAACACTGTTCTTTTGCAGGTTTGGTGGATGAGCAGCAGAAAGTCCGCACCATCAGTGCTCTGGCTATCGCTGCTTTGGCTGAGGCAGCTACTCCCTATGGTATTGAGTCATTTGATTCTGTTCTGAAGCCTTTATGGAAGGGTATACGTCAACACAGAGGAAAGGTATATCTAAGGTACTTTCTTTAGTTTGAACTGAAATGGTTGTATATCTTCTCTAATTCATTAGAGACATATTTCTGCATTTAAATAGGGTTTGGCTGCCTTTCTGAAGGCTATTGGTTACCTGATTCCGCTCATGGATGCTGAGTATGCAAACTATTATACCAGAGAAGTCATGCTAATCCTTATCAGAGAGTTCCAGTCTCCTGATGAAGAGATGAAAAAAATTGTGCTAAAGGTATGTGCAAATGAGTAGCATAATTATTAGATATGTATGTTTTTCTTAACTGGCAAAATCCAAAAAAAATCACCCCATCCCAAAACCTACACAGAACTAAAATGGTTGTGTTTTTATTTCCTGGCAGGTGGTAAAGCAATGTTGTGGTACGGATGGTGTTGAAGCAAACTACATTAAAACAGAAATCTTGCCACCTTTTTTCAAGCACTTCTGGCAGCACAGAATGGCATTGGACAGAAGAAATTACAGACAGGTATGTTGTTTTTTAGTTGGGAAATGATTTTCTAACAGAAGCAACATTCACCCTAGAATGTTCGTGCGGTCTAGATGCTTAATTTAGTCTGAGTGTCCTGAAACTGAATTTCTTTGACTAGTGATTTAGAAATTGCATAACGAGAAGATTCACAGGTTCTTAGGAAGCTATCGAGAGGTTTTACATCTGTGAATGAGTTGACATCAGTTGTAAGGTGGGGTAGTTCACCCCATTTGTGTTTAAGACACTGGTTGATTTAAAAACAGTTGTTTCTAGTGGGTTTAATGTGCATGATGCTCTTTCTCCTCTTCATATTAAGGAAATTTATTTTCAAGATATAAAAAGTATATTTTTAACAATGTTTGCTCACTTAACATCTGTGTATTTCAGTTGGTTGATACAACTGTGGAGCTCGCCAATAAAGTTGGAGCAGCAGAAATTATCTCCAGAATTGTGGATGATCTGAAAGATGAGGCTGAGCAGTACAGAAAAATGGTCATGGAAACAATTGAGAAGATCATGGGAAATCTGGGGGCAGCAGACATTGATCATAAGCTGGAAGAACAGCTTATTGATGGTATCTTGTATGCCTTCCAGGAACAGACCACAGAGGTATGACCAAGGATATTTAGTATTTGGTTCACTTTAATTGTAAGCTAGCTTACTGTTAGTTATACATGAATTTGTGCTTCTAAATTAGACTTTTAGACTCCTTTTTCAGATGTCAGTACTGTAATCAATGAAATCCAGAAACAAGCTCTGGAATGTTATAATTTTAATAGCAATTTTAGATTATATTGTTTAATTAAAATGTAGTGTTGCTGTTAGTCTGATTTTTCCTTTGCTGTTTTTATACTTAGGATTCTGTGATGCTGAATGGCTTTGGCACAGTGGTTAATGCTCTAGGGAAAAGAGTTAAACCCTATTTGCCACAAATCTGTGGTACAGTTTTGTGGCGTTTGAACAACAAATCGGCTAAAGTTCGGCAGCAGGCTGCTGACCTCATCTCTCGTACTGCAGTTGTTATGAAGACTTGTCAGGAGGTATTGTATTGACTTCTCCTACCAAATTTGCTGTAATATTTGTGACATAGTAATGAGAAGGAAAAAAAAAATCTAACTTCCAAATCTTTTTGATTGGTTGTAGGAAAAACTGATGGGACACTTGGGTGTTGTGTTGTATGAGTACCTGGGTGAGGAATATCCTGAAGTACTGGGCAGCATACTCGGAGCACTTAAAGCTATTGTGAATGTTATAGGTGGGTTTGTGTAGTGATAACATGCCTGTTAACACTACAAAAAGTAATGCTAATGCTTTCTAGAGCAAAATCAAAAGGCATTATAAAACTAAATATGCCTCTTCGAATTCAATAGGTATGCACAAGATGACACCACCAATCAAAGATCTGTTGCCACGGCTTACACCTATTTTGAAGAACAGACACGAGAAAGTACAGGAAAATTGTATTGATCTTGTTGGGCGTATTGCAGACAGGTAAGCTGCCTGATGATAAAATATTTGACCCTCTGTGTGGGCAGTTATTGTAGCAAAAGCTGAAGTTGAGCATCAGGTTTGGTATTTGTGTATTTATTGTCATATCTCTTGATATTTCTTAAGCATAAAACTTAAGATGAAATACTTAGCAGACATTTTGCAAGCACTTTGTAAGAAGTATGTTATCCCTTTATGCAAACTTAGAATGCATGCAATGCAATAAATCTTGAGTACACCATCAACCAGTGGAGGTCTAATGTTAACAGATACCAAAATATGGAAATTGTTTATGCAGTGTCCCTCTGTTGATAGCAAATAAATAGGAGCTGCAGCTTATGTGGCTTTATTTAAAATCCTCTGACATCACTAAAAAGATAATTCACTTTATTCTCTTTCAGAGGTGCAGAGTATGTTTCTGCAAGAGAATGGATGAGGATCTGCTTTGAACTGCTTGAGTTATTAAAAGCTCACAAGAAAGCTATCCGAAGAGCCACAGTGAACACTTTTGGTTATATTGCAAAAGCCATTGGGTAAGTTGATTTAATGCTCACCCACTTGTACACACAGTTACCTAACATATTGATCATTGTGAATTTTCTGGTGAGAGAATATTTGAACTTCTCTATATTTAGTGTGTTAAATGTGTAGACTTTATTCTACTTGTTTTGTAGAAGGAGGAATACAGTCACCTATCCTTTGTTAACATGCACTTTTGACCTTAATTTGTGGGCTATCAGGGCTAGAGACTAATTTGGTAGGAAGAGCTGTTTGTCTGATGAGTTTCTGATACTGTGAAATGCATTCAGACCCCCTCTGCTTTAAATACTCAATCTGTTTTCTTATTTTCCCCCAAATCAACACTTTTATTATTCTTAATTAAGTGACCAATTACTGACTTAATGTAGATGCAGCAAGCAACCAAGGAATGCTATCACTTCATTTATCTATACAGGACATGCCTTTCTCTGTGTGTATGATCTTACAGAAGTGTGTAATTACCTCTGAGATTAGCGTAGTAGAGGGGAGGCTACTGCTATCCTCCAGAGTTTAAAAGAGGCAGAACAGAAAGCAGGAAAAAAAGCTAAGTATAGAGAAAGTAAAAAATATTGATTATGAAAATAACATCATGCAGTAGCAAAAGCTGTTTTAGTTTCATGGTTTATGTTGTTTATCAGTTATCTTAGTGTTTTTAAGGGCTAAGCCATGCTTTTCTGCAACTTGATATTTGAAGCTCAACTAATTTTGTCCAAATCTTCACTGAATGTGTGTATTATCTCTTCCAGACCTCATGATGTATTGGCTACACTGCTAAATAACTTGAAAGTACAGGAAAGGCAGAACAGAGTATGTACTACAGTAGCAATTGCTATTGTAGCTGAAACATGCTCACCATTCACAGTGCTGCCTGCGCTCATGAATGAGTACAGAGTTCCAGAACTGAATGTCCAGAATGGTGTATTAAAATCTCTTTCCTTCCTGTTTGAATACATTGGAGAGATGGGAAAAGATTACATTTATGCTGTTACACCATTGCTTGAAGATGCTTTAATGGACAGGTGAGTGCGCTTATTTTTATCTATGGTACAGTTAGCTGTAGTCATGTGTTTTAACTGTATAGCTGTGTCTTAATGATGGCAAATAGTCACATTGCCTTTGTTTGCTAAAGATCTTAAAGATCTTTGACCGGCAGAATTTGTATATACTCCTTTTTTTTGTAATACTTATGAAGATTAAAATGATACAAGCATCTTAAGTGAGTCAAGGCTTCTTACATTCAAACTGGTTTTGATTATTGCTGTTGTTAGTGCTTCTGCTGTGTAATTAGAGCACAGTACTTTATCAGGAAACTCCATCTTTTTTATTTTACTGATTTTTATTACTCTGGTTCTTGCTGTCAGTAAATATGGGTTAAAAACATGTATTAGTGCTTTCAAGAACAGTGTTATTGAAAAGAAGTACTATGCTTGTCCAGTCATGTTGCTTAACAGACCACTGTTCTCTTTGCAGGGATCTTGTACACAGACAGACTGCCAGTGCCGTGGTGCAGCATATGTCTCTTGGTGTTTATGGGTTCGGCTGTGAAGATTCTCTTAATCATTTGTTAAACTATGTATGGCCAAATGTGTTTGAAACCTCTCCTCATGTCATTCAGGCAGTTATGGGGGCTCTGGAGGGCCTCAGAGTTGCTATTGGTCCCTGCAGAATGTTGCAGTATTGTTTACAGGTACGTCCTTACGTATGCTGGGATAGTAGATACAGCAGTTACCAGGCAGGACTTCTTTTCAGGAGACAAAAAGGTCAAGGTGATTTCCACCAAGGGATGACAGTGTGGCTTTTCATCTTTTGAAAGTATTGGTTAAACATGGTGTTCTGTACCGAAGACTTCAGTAATTTAAATAGGCAATGCACAGAGGTTTTGGTATAGCAAGATAGCCAGTTACATTGAGGAACTTGCAGAGAAGTAGCTTATAATAGAAATCGGCTAAAATAGCCTCTGTCTGACTTGTAAGGTGGAAATGTCTCACTAATTTTGAGGACTGGGGAATAAATAGTGCAAGGGGTTCTGAGAACAAGTAAGGTAAATGAATGAGAGGATAGGCTTAATATTAAATCAACTTTATTTGTTATTAGCCAAGAAAAACAGCAAGGCATCTAAAACTGTGAGAGTGAAGCATAAGAGAACAGTGCATTGGTCAGAATTTATAACGTTACATCAACACTAGTCAGCTTGTGTAAACACATATGTGGCAGTAGAATCTGAAGGCTCCTTTTCTGTGTTACTGTACATAACAGTTCTCTCTGCATTGGCTGAAGCTGAACTTGCATAACAGTTGGGAAGCAAGGGTTAGTGTCATGCACGTCAGCATAGAGAACGTGTGACAGCATTTTACTAATTAGTTGCAGATAAGGAATTTCACTGTGTGGGGTCTGGGGGGAGGCCTCAGCATAAAGATACATCCTTAGGAAGGTGAAAGAAGTCTCTTGCATAGTGTACTGTTTTTTGCAAGTACTACTTGTATATTCTTACTACACAGAACTGTGTTTTCTAGAATTTTCACATTCTGCTCAGTTTTTTTTTTTTTAGGTTTAATAATGTTTGTTTCATGTATTCCTCTGTAGCTGTCTACGCAAAACACAATTAGTAAAGCCAGAGATAAGATGCAGTTAGAACCAAATATACTGCAGTAGGTTTTAATTTTAAAAGAATACAAAACTAGACCTGCATTCAGTGGAATTTCTCCCTGCAGAAAAAGAAGAGAAGAAAATCTGTCTCCAAGTAATTCTTTGTTACTACTTGCTAGTTTAGATAGGCACAGAAATTGTGAATGATACATTTAGGGTACCTTCTTTGTTATAAGTGGTGCTAGTTACTGTAATGGCTTTTTAAAATGCTTGTTGTATAAAACGTGATAAAACTCAATAGCAGAATTTAGACCTTAAGCTTTCAATGAATTTTGCTGTGTTCTGTTTTCTAGGGTTTGTTTCACCCTGCCAGGAAAGTCAGAGACGTTTATTGGAAGATCTATAATTCAATCTACATAGGATCACAGGATGCTCTGATAGCACATTATCCACGAATCTATAATGATGAAAAGAACACCTATATTCGTTATGAACTTGATTACATCTTATAATCTTCTTGTTCAGTTGTTTGTGTTTAATGCACAGCTGTTCTTCAATTAAACGCTTCAGATTTGATGATGTAATATTTTAAAGTATTGGAGATCAGTCTAGAGCTGGTCAGAGGCAGAGCTAGGGTTCCAGTAGCATGATTTTTTAAATATGTCCTTGTTTTTTGATGTTAAACATTTAAAGCCAGTAGTGACCAAGAAAAAACCAAGTGATTACAATGTACTGGAGGGATTTCATTTTGGATTCATCTTTATGAAGATTTAGATTTCATTCCTTGTGTTTAAAGGGGAAGTTTATTTGAGAAATAAACATTTGTGTATAAAAAAATAATTTGTGTGTGGTTTTTGAACAGAGGGGCTTGTAAACAGAGTCCCTTTAGAATTAAGTATTTGTTTATGTAATAAATAGGTGGCATCAAATATTTTAACCCTTTTTGTCATCCTCTAGCTTTTGAATAAATAAGAAAAATGTACAAACTGTAGTTAATGTGTGTATCTTTGTCATACAATAATGTAGCTGTAGTCTGGCTGATGACTGTAGTAGTGGCATTTTATTGCCATGGAAAAAGTAATGTTTAATTGCTTCTTGTTGGCACTGCTTTATCTGCAGTACCCTGGTTGTGAGGCTGGAACAGCTTAAGTTTTCAGGAGTTAAGCAGCTTATTGTAAACCACATGTGTAAAATCAGTTGCATATTGATATATTTAGCATGTCTTTTAGCATGTGTGGCTGTATAAAAAGCAGAGTAATATTTATAGGCTGTGCTATAATTCCTATGAAAAGCTAGGAAATTAATGTCTCCAGCACCTGAGATGAAGCCATTTCTAAGTATGTGCTTGACATAGGAAATGCTTCAGCCTGAGATGACAAAATTAAACACTTATTTACTTTTTATCTTCTGTGCAAGTGTTTGAAAAGGTCTTGCTACCTGACAGTAAACCGCATCAAACACCAGGTTAAATAATTTGGTACTACTGTACATTATCGTAAGATAACAACAGGTAGTAGTTGGCTGTTCTGAGAGTCCTTGGTTCAAGTTGAGCAATTAAGTTGCATCTTGTCAAGTTCAATGCAGTGTTGTTAGCAGACTTCTCTCTGCTGTTTTACATGAACGTGAGATTCTTTAGCTGTTCAGTGTGTAAGAAGGTTCCACCCTAACTTTCAAGGCCTTAGTTTTTGTTAGGGATTTGGGGTGGCACAACAACTTGGGACCCTTTTGTTTATGAAGGTGCTAATTTGTAGGGAAATATAAAAAGTGACTTTTTCCAGGAGTGTGCTTCATTCTAAAATTTGTTAGGTGAAGACATCTGGAACTTCTTGGAAGTCTCTATTGCTGAGCTGTTCCCTTGGAGAGTAACATACACATTCTGATCTATTTCTAGTGCTTACTCATTTGATAATACTGTTTGTATTGCAGATAGCCTACCATCTTCATTTCTCCAGTAGTCCTGCAAGATAGGAGCAAGCAAGTGCTGGTAGAGAGGGCAAAGGGCTGAGAAAAATCCAGTTTTGAAAGACTAGCCAAAAGAGGGCTCTGAAACAGGTAGAAATAGATGATGGCTCATGAACTCGAGTTGCACTTTAGCAAAATCATAAGGAAGTCAAGAGTGCACAAATTTTCTAGTAAGGTAGAGGAGAGCAGTTTCAGCTTGTGCTCAGTTTTGTATCTTTCAAGCTCATCACTTTAATTCTCAAAAGTGTTTTCAAAAGTCCTTTTGAGGAAGATAGCATTTTTTTCTTTCATGAGAAAGGGAAAAGGAAGGAGGCAAGCTTGAAATGGAGTTGTACATAAAACTGTCTTGTTAATCTTTGGGTTTTCTTTTGCTATCCCAAGTATCTGGTATGCAATCAGGTTTGAAATAGTCCTGAAGCACAATTCCTCATGCAGTCTCTCATCAGCAGGCCTTCTTTTCCCAAGACTTCTGTGGATTTGCAGAATTCTTGGCTAAAAAGGCCATGTCTGGGTCATTGACTGATGTGACTTTCTAGGAGCCTACAGCAGCTCTTGAAGAATTTACCTATGTTAACCATACCAAGTTTTATTTGGCATGGGCAGATTAAGGGGACAGTGTTTAAGAATACTGACTTCTGGTTTTGTTGTGCCCAGGGGCAAAAAGTTCTGGGCAAGGAAGTGAAGTAATTCTAGATAGACTAGTATGACATCCTTCCATCTGTAGACAATGTATCTTTTCCAGTGCATTATAAAATCATTAATGAACAGGGAAGTTTGACACTGAGGTTATGGCTGATGCTCACCTGCAGTTTTCTGATTCCGGACAACAAAGGTTTTAAGTGTGTAAATGAATGGAAAGATTGGGTCACTGCTATTTAAGTTCCATTAATGAGTAATTACTTGTGTCATTAATATAAAAAGACTAGGCTAAGTGAACAAAAGATCTACTGTTTTGCTGCTTGTTTATAAAATGGGAGACATGCAATTGAGAACTTCACCTTGCAACAGAATTACTGTGTGTTGTTTAGTAAATACAGGTACAAGCATAAAATCTGAGTGTTCAGAGTCTTTCAACTTATTTAGGTTTCTTTGTAAAGGGAAGGTGTTCCTTCCCATCTTCACACACACGCACCCTCCTGGATTTGCATACAGCTCCTACCTTTCAGTGAATTGCAAAAGAAACTATGGACAAAACCATCACTGACCACACAATTCTTCTGAACAGGCTCATCTAGTATGCAGAATGAGGTGGAGGGATCTACAGGGAAAAAGGTATGTGGTTTTTGTATCTGTATTTTAAACCTATTATAATGATGCATTTGGAAAAACCATGAATTTTAAGAGTGCGTTAAGCCATACTGCAGTAAGCAATACTGTCTTGGCTTTTCATGGTTTAGAATATTTCATTTTCCAACTTCATGTGATTCTTGATTGTAACTGATATTTTTGGCTTGTCCTTTTTAATGGAAAGACAATGTAAGTACATACAACACAACAGTTGTATATACTTACACATAGTTACAGTCTGAACTTCTCCATCAAAGTATGCCAATTCTACAGCTTGAGCCGATGGAGCTCAAATTAGCCAAGGCTAGCAGTTACCCCTAAGGTATGCTGCTCTTAAAAGTCTGGGAGAATTTTTTTGTGTGTTTTGTCTGAGCTGCTTTGAGAGCAGCAAAATATGATCTAGTGTTTCCTCAATTTTATGTTCACTCATAGTTGGATTCATTTGCTTCTGTACCTCTGTCTCTTCTGATACAATTTCACAGACATACACCTCCCTCACGCCTACTCTTCTGATTAAGTTGTACCCACTTTGCTAACCTTACTTTTCCATGGAACCTATCTAATTTAATCTTCCCCCTCATTCCCTGCATTGAAACCTGTACACGTCTCTGTCTGTATCAGACTTCGCCCCTGCATGTCTTGGCATAGCAACTGTGGTGGCAGTGTTTGTTGCACTTGCAACTTGCATCTGTTCCTGGATGCATGACCATCAGTCACTGCTGGAAGATTCTCACTCTGCTTCTGCTGCTCAGGCTGGAGCATGCCAGGTACAGGGGGTCTTGAAGAATACATCTGCCCAACTCGTACTAATTAGTTGTTTTGGAATATATTAGGGAGTGCAGCATACATGTGTATCTATGCTGTCAAAGCTGATATTGGTCTTCCTTGCCCACCGTGAACTACACTGGCTGTTCCTCTACCACGTAAAGTAGAGATGGAGCCTGTTCAGTGCCTTTTTACATTCGATTTCTTGATCCTATGGTAGAGTCATTGTAGGAGTCAGATGGAGCTTGTCTAGGTGTTCCTGTCACGACAAGGAAATGGGATGTCAGAAGGTTACTGAAATGCTGGATTTTCTGTGATGCTGTTTTGTGTGAACCTCCAGAGGGAACACTGGAAAACTTACTACAAAGCACAGCAGAACCTCAAGCCTGAGCTCCTGCGTGAGCTGAGGAATTCAAGTTAGTAAGTAAGCTTGCAAATAATGCTGACGTGCATTGACAATTGTCATTATAGACATAAGACCCCGAGATTACTTAATGAGTGGTATTTTTTTCACAAGAAGTTTGATGCCCGGCATAAAGTCTTCAACAGAATCTTGAAGAATTACGCAGTAAAGTATGGATGTGATGATTTTGAAGTAAGGTTGCATGAAAGAGTCCCTAAAAACTAGCAAGACAGACTTCCAGCATTTTGTTCTGCTCGCTGAAGGATTTCTGTTCTCTGAAAAAGCGTTCATTATGAAGTAACTTCTAACATGTTAAGAAAGGTTGGAGCTTGGTATGATTGTCATAAACAAAATGGTCTAGGGCTAGGGAACATTCAGAATATTTGCTATAGCTGTGGTGTACTGGCTTGCTTGACAGACAAACCAAAGTGTTTTCTTTGCCAATTTTTGCATCCATATGACTCCCAGAGATTACATGATACAGGTGTTTTTTTCAGTTACTTTCCACAAATTTGACTTTTAAGGCCGCTTTCATAAACCGTTTGGTGCAATGACTGTTGTGAAATCAAGTTTCAGACAGCATTGCATTGCATCGCATCACATCACACTGGCTATTCTCCTATATGTTTTTCTCCAATCTAAGCAACATTTTCACAGTATCACAGTATGCTAGAGATTGGAAGGGACCTCGAGAGATCATGTAGTCCAATCCCCCTGCCGGAGCAGGAACACCTAGATAATGTTACACAGGAATGCGTCCAGGCGGGTTTTGAATGTCTCCAGGGAAGGAGACTCCACAACCTCCCTGGGCAGCCTGTTCCAGTGTTCCGTCACCCTCACTGAGAAGAAGTTTCTTCTCAAGTTTAAGTGGAACCTCTTGTGTTCCAGTTTGTACCCATTACCCCTTGTCCTATCATTGTTTGCCACTGAGTAGAGCCTGGCTCCATCCTCGGGACACTCCCCCTTTATATATTTATAGACACTGATAAGGTCACCCCTCAGTCTCCTCCAAACTATAGAGACCCAGCTCCCTCAGTCTTTCCTCATAAGGGAGATGCTCCACTCCCTTAATCATCTTAGTTGCCCTGCGCTGGACTCTCTCCAGCAGCTCCCTGTCCTTCTTGAACTGAGGGGCCCAGAACTGGACACAATATTCCAGATGGGGTCTCACCAGGGCAGAGTAGAGGGGAAGGAGGACCTCTCTCAACCTACTAACCACCCCCCTTCTAATACACCCCAGGATGCCATTGGCCTTCTTAGCCACAAGGGCAGTGTTGGCTCATGGTCATCCTGTCGTCCACTAGGACCCCCAGGTCCCTCTCCCCTACACTGCTCTCTAACAGGTCATTCCCCAACCTATACTGGAACCTGGGGTTGTTCCTGCCCAGATGCAGGACTCTACACTTTCCCTTGTTATATTTCATCAAGTTATTCCCTGCCCAACTCTCCAGCCTGTCCAGGTCTCACTGGATGGCAGCACAGCCTTCTGGCGTGTCAGCCACTCCTCCCAGCTTAGTGTCATCAGCAAACTTGCTGATAGTACACTCAATTCCCTCATCTAAATCATTGATGAATATATTAAATAATACCGGTCCCAGTACCGACCCTTGAGGCACTCCACTAGTTACAGGCCTCCAACTAGACTCAGCCCCATAGACTACAACTCTCTGGCTTCTCTCCTTCAGCCAGTTCGCAGTCCACCTCACTACCTGATCATCCAGTCCACACTTCCTCAATTTAGCTGTGAGGATGCTGTGGGAGACTGTGTCAAATGCTTTGCTGAGGTCAAGGTAGACCACATCCACCGCTCTGCCATCATCCATCCACCGTGTTATTTCCTCATAAAAGGCTAAGAGATTGGTCAAGCATGATTTCCCCTTGGTGAAGCCATGTTGACTGCCCCTCATAACCCTCTTATCCTTGATATGCCTTAAGATGGCACCAAGGATAATACCCTTGTTACTAATAGACTGGGGTGGGATGGGAAACAGCTTTCAAATATGTGGTTCTTCACTAGATGTGGGAAGTGTTGATGTATGAATGAAGTGATTGCCTGTACTTAATGTACATATGTGAACCAACTGCAGAATCTTGCTCTTTGCCAGTTGGTTAAAAAGGGAGAGGTAAATGTGACTCTCTGATCCAGAGTATAAATCAGTGTGATGCTGCATGCTGGAGGGACTTGAGTCTCACCAGTAGTAGCTGGAGTAGACTTCTGCTGGCCCTGGCCTGCAGTGTTGGCTTTCCCTCTGGCCTCTGCACTTTAAACTGCAGCCTTCCCTGTGCTCCCCTCCCAGGTGTGCCCCTTGAAACTGGTGAGGCTTTCCAAAGCCTCCCAGAAGCCTGGTTAAGACATCCAGCACACCACTGGGTGAGGAGCGCCTCTTCTTTATCCAGTTATGTGCACTCCTAATGCAAGCCCCAGACCAAATGCTCTGGAAGTTATAAGTTGCTTTATGTTCAGGCAACAAATATTTGATGAATTGTGAGTAAGTGGGGGAGTGAATGAATGGACTTGATCTGTTTATCCCAAGACTGTATCTGATGAGTCTCGAGTCAATTACTGTGTCCCCTCTTGATAGCGATAGTTGTTAGAGGAGACAGTTCGGCCACCATAATATCTAAGTGTTCCTTTCCACTGATAGATGAATTTTTCTTTGCTTTATTAGCAATCATCTTCACTGAGCTAATAAACTGATTCAATGAGCTGTGTAAGTTGCCCCTCCTGCCCTGTTTCCTCTGTTGGCTTGTGTTTCTCAATGAAGAATGCCAGCTTTGACCGGTCCTAATGTACCGGTTTTTAATGTTAAGACCATACATGACACAAGCCTTTGAATAGGCTAACTGGAGTGGGCTGGGCTGGGCTGGGCTGAGCCACAGTAGGGTGACAAGGGTCTGAGGTGACTTATTTCCAGCCTTTTCCTGGGTAACACTGGAAATAGTGACCTTCAATCCCTGCCTGTCGTCCTGAACAGTGGAACAGAACTGTGTTCAGATACAGTGATTTTGCTTTGAAAGCCGTATGTTTTTGTCTCTGAAGTCTAAGTCTCCAAGGATCTGCAGATCTTAAGCCCAGCTGATAAAAGGAATGGAACTGGCCATTTATTATTTTAGCTAATAAAAGAGGATATTGTATATTAGCTTTTTCACATTCCGAGGCACGAGCAGCAGAATGAAGGTTAAAGGCATCTGATATTCACAATTAAAGAATGGAGCCTTTGTTTTTCGCACAGTATGCAGCTGAGACAGAAGGAATATGCCAGGAAATGAAAACCAGGTGGCTTGGGTTTGAATTTTAAGACCAAAGAAATGACCTTCAAACCAAGACTATTTCCTCATTTAATAAAAATAAGTTAAATGTATACAAAGATATTTAATTCTTCTCTACATGACTTTGCAGATATCTCTGTACATGTATTTTATATTTTCACAGAAAAAACATGATGATGAATCGATTTGTCTTAAACCCCCTGCTGGGGTACAGGTAGAGGTTTCTGTAACACTGGGTTCGAATCTAATTGTGACAAGATTGGAAGGTACATCATATTCAGTGAGAGCAGGCAGAAGTTTTTGTCTCACTGACATGTATATTAGACATTCAGCTGCACGCAAACATTACTGTTAATACTGCAGTAATCATGCTACCAGTTTCATGATGCTACCACTCTTGTGTCAGCAACTAAAAAAACCCCCAACTTCACCTTGACATCTAAAAAAGAAGTAAAATCAAGGACATAATTGTTTCTTTTCCTTCCCTGTTCATGCTGATATTTATTGTAAAAGATGTAACCATAGTAACATGTAAGGCATCTCTAAAATAAAATTGTAAGTTGCCATTTAACACGACTACCATTTTGTTTCAGGTACAGCTTTCATTTAAAGCTTAGAAAACTAGAGACAGCACACCTTGCACATCAGCCTGGTTTTGTTCTCCTGAAAAGGGTGAACGTGACTTTGTAGTGACAAGCTGTAGGGTCATTTTGTTACCCACACAGCAGTACAACTGTACCTGCTATTAGAGCTCCACACAACTGTTGCCTCCTGCAGCAGCAGCCTGTATATCATAGGCTGTGTTGTTTGCCCAGATGATGCTGGAGAATCATATTGGACCACAAGTGTGAAACTACTTCTCCAGCTGACTGGGGTCTGCGGCACAGGCCCCACTGCCGTATGCTTTTCTGTGGCAAGCGATTCATTTGCATGTTGTGACTCAAGAAGCATTCTCAGGTGGTAAGAGAGAAGCCTCTCTTGCAGCATCCTCTTAGAAACTGAGCTTCCTGCTTAGCAGCTAAATTACGACTAGAGGTCCTTGTTGATATGGGTGTGTTTGCCTGTGTGATCTAGCGCATTGTCAAACATGTTCGGCAGCTTGTTGGTGTTAAGGCAAAGTGTAACTTTTTCAAGTAGTTGATTCAAAGCCTGGTTTATCTTAATGTGGTAGCATGTTTCCACCAACAGTTTTTCTTCTCTGTCCTTACACTGTGCTTCAGGATGTTGTCTGGAACTTTCTGACATCTGCACACAGGCCTTAGTACAGAAGCTGACTAAGGTTCATGCAAGAAACTCAACTTCCCCTAAGCTTTTTGCTGATTCTAATCTGGTATTGTACAGCAGATTTGAATGAGCTTCTCGACTTTCTAAGTTTAACGAACACGTCCATCTTTGTTCAAAATGCTTCCCTGCTAATCATCACCGCCCTTTGATTTTGTTGTTTTGGTGTAACATTGTAGTTGAATGTTCCTGCAGAGTTTACAGGAACAAAGATGTTTAATTACCAAATGCTGGCATATCATTTGCTCACTATTTTTAGGAAGTTACAATTAGGAATTGCATAAGTCTTTGCATGGCTTATATATTAAGATCTTTCTCTGAATTACTGCCTGAAGATGGGAGAAAAACTTACCAGTATTAATATGCATCCTTTCTAGTATTAACATTTATTTACTTGCCCATGTGCAAGTGAAAATGCATATCTGCTCCTGGGTGCAGCTTGGGTTTCTCTTATGGCCAGTTATAGTTTCTTTCTATACTACTTTGTACGGAGGTAATTCTTGGTGTTTCAGTCATTGGAGATGGGCCTGCAGTACAAAGTTATTACATTTTCCTGTGTTGGCTATTCGCTTGGTGTTAGAAATGCAAGTCTGCTGTTCATGACAGTTTGTCAGCTGCCAGCCCTACATCCTCCATGCTGATGTAATGCTGTGTACCACAGTCATACACCCTTCAAAAGTCTTTATTTTTCAGGCAGTGTGGGATATGCAGTGATTTAAAACCAAACAAAACACCCAAAAAGTCCCCCCACCAAAAGAAAACACACAATCCAGCCACCACCACGTTTGCATTTTAGCTTGTTTGACTTGTGGTTGGGTTGCACCCATTTTGACTGGGCTATTTTTAATCACTTTCCACGCAAGGCTGAAAAAGCTTTCTCCAATGTTAGAGAAGAGGCCTCGGGTAAGAGTCTTTGCTAGCACTGCTCTGAGGGATGTCTATGTGATACAGATACTGCCATCTGGGAGATGTTTTGAGGCTTCCTGTGCAGTTCAGCTATCAAAGAACTTCCTGACACGTCTGTTAAAGGTTTTACCTCTGTTCTTGCTTCCTTTGGATTTCTCAGGGCCTGCTTGTTACCTGCCTCTGGAGTTCTGCTGCTATGGATAGTGATATTTTCCTTTTCCCCAAAGGAATTAATACGTATTGATTGCAATACTTCTGTTACCATTGCTTTTATTTTTACCTTTTTATTTCAACTATGTTTAATGTGTTTATTGTCTGTATTGTTCTACTCATATTGTTATCCTCTTTAACTGGATCATTTTCTTGTTATACCGCATCCATATTTAAAGCCAGCCCAAAACTTCAAGTATCCTAATCAAGGCAGTAGTCCTGGACTTTGCTTTAAGTACCCACTACTACTATGTTTAGCTCAAGTGTTTTCTTGTTTAACCCCAAAAATA
Source organism: Pezoporus flaviventris (assembly GCF_033815535.1). Taxonomy (NCBI): domain Eukaryota; kingdom Metazoa; phylum Chordata; class Aves; order Psittaciformes; family Psittacidae; genus Pezoporus; species Pezoporus flaviventris. The sequence goes on from NW_026892549.1 coordinate 48,347,591, forward strand.
TTTCCTGAGAATGGAGAGTTAAGGTCTGGGTCCTTGATCCAGTGTTATGTAGAATAAGGGTCTTAACAAGCACAGCTTTGCTTTGCTGTTTTGATTTAGGGTTAAAATGTGGAATTGTCTTGTCAAAACTTTGATTTATGTGCTTGAAATCAGGCAAACATGGGTGTGAAGATAGATCAAGTGTGTAATGATTAAAGCAGGGTATTGAGACTTCCTTCTCTGGCAAAAGATTTGCTCCATGACTCCATGGCTAAACTTTTCTGGAAAACGGGAATTGTGACACCTAGGATCAACTCTTGGAAACCAGGAGGAGGGTACTCAAAGGGATCTTACAATAAATTAGAGGACAGTTGTTAGCTTCTTCCAAGAAGTGCTGTCAGAATAGAAGAGGCAATAGCTAAAGCATTGGTCCCAGAAAGACGAGGAAAAAGTATTTGGCAAGCAAATAATTAATTTTATCCGCTGTTCTCTTGCACTTTATCTGTGTAAATCTTGTATGTAGTTATTATGTGAAGTTCTCTGTTTCATTTTAACTGCCATGTATCCCCGAAAGTTGACACTTAACCCCAGTTTCTGCAAGGATGTGTCTGTGGGAAGAAGGCATATATACTGGGGAAACAATGGGCTTTTAGTGCTACTTTTAGGGCCTGCAGGAAGGAGTGCCAGGGTCTGGCCTCTGAGGAAACCAGGAGATGTAGGTCTGCAAGTCACAGCTGAGCCGGTAAATTCACTCTAAATCCTGTGAGAGTCACTTGAGGCCACCCAGCAGCCTGGGCTTGAGCTCCTGGGCTGTGCGCTGTGCCAGCGATGCTCGCAATCCCCTCCTCTTCCTTCTCCCAAAGATAAAGTGGATTGATCTGTTTTATTCCCCCTCATATTCGAGTGTAAGAATATTGCAATTTAGTAGCTGTTGAAAATTTAAACATTTACTTGCAGCTGGGATAAATTATTGCAAAGCATGTTTAGAGTGCGGATTGTCTCCAGCAGTCTATCTACAGGAAGACATCCGAGAGCCCAGCTGCTGCCATTTACTGTGGCAGAACAATGCTTTCCATCCTTCAGGAGGTAGGTTCCCTTTCCTTTCCAGGGCTTGACTGTGTCTCATCACTGCAGTAAGAATGCTTCTTGGTGTTTCTTTTCTCGTATCAGCTAAACTTGGTTGCTGGAGTGAACTCGGGCCATCTGTCCTGATGCTGGAAAGGAAGAGTACAGCCTGCTGTCAGCTATCTTAAGCCGCTAGCAAATCAGCAGTGTGACATGAAGGACTTAGTAAGCAGTCTCACGCTGAATTGCAGACTGTCGTGATTAAAACTGATCTGCCCTACTTGGCATACTGGTTCAAGATGTTGCTGTTTAGTGGGAGCACTCTAGTAATACAGGCATAGCTTTTCCTGCCTCTCTGACTGCATCCTCCTCCCCACTTCCACCTAAGTGGGTTTGAATCCATAACGTACTGTTTAGAAAACTGGTTTCCTGCACAGTCAACACAAAGTCATGGAATCGTTTAAATACTGTACTGAAATGTGTTGTTTCCTGCGCTAAAGGAACTGCAAAACCCACCAGGAAGCGCTGCATGATAGGGGTGTGATTTGCAATGTTATTTATTGTAAGTATGAGTTACTAATGATGTGGCTGGTCAGCAGTTATGATGTTAATGCATTATTAAATCATTAGTACTGGTATACAAGAATAAATGTTTTTAATGCAAAGTAAGCAGTCAAAGAAGTCATACTGATACATTCACACAGTTTTGTTTTGAGAGAGAGTGGAATGAGCTCTCACGTTGCCATTCAACGAAGGTGTAGGCTTAACATTTCTGAACTCCAGCATTCATCTCCTGTACCCAAATAATGCCTGCTTATGGCACTGTTTTTCTACCAGCAAGGTGGTTTTGTGTTCTCACTGTGCTCTGGGGTTTAGGAAATTAGAGGGGAGTAAGGCATCTGTGCCATAATGTGCCAAATGAGCTTAGAAGCTCATTTTTGACCCACTTTTTTCTTGCAGCTGTGTCTGTGATTATGTCTGGAGATGTTAATAGTGACATTATTTGGAGCACAGCCATTGACCCAATCTGATCTTGCAAGAGAATTGGGGAAGACATCTGCACTCATGCCGAAGCTCACAAATGTCCTTGAGGCATCATGCAAATGCAGGGTCCATCTGTATGGGCTGAATCCATAGATTTTCCTCTTGCCACCAGGCACATGTGCTGAGCATTATTTATTCCATCCATTGCCAAGTCAAAATATTGTGCAGAACGCATGTGGTTTTGGCATTGTATATTCTTAACTATCGTATTCTGCATACATATAGGATACTTCATTATAAAAACATACAGCAGATATTCACATTGTATAAGCTTTAAAAGGCTTCTACAGTGAAAGACAAATCCATTTAAAAGGGATTTGGACAGTCTGCAACAGTTACTCAATCTTGAAGTCATGATTTTCCTCTCAGATACCTTGTTCCAACTCACATAAATAGAGGGCAGGCTCCTCATTTCTTTGAGGGAAAGAAGGGTCGAGTTGGAAATGCTTCATATTTTAGTCAGTTGGATCATTTTTTGTTTGTTTATTGAAGACTCTCAGCAGTTCTTAGCCCCAGAGGTTTTGGTAAAGAACATGGAAGATGAACTGATGTTGATGTTTAAGTCAGAGCAAGGTTGTCTGCTCTCCAAAAACCCAGTACAAATAAAACCAGCCAACCACAGGATCTTTCTGTTCGTGACACTTTCTGCTTGGCCTTCACCAGTGTCAGTACGTGCTGTGGACTTTCCCAGGATGCATTGTGCAGGCAGTGTGGCCATCAGCAGGTCGCTATAACTTCAGTCACTATAGGGCTATAAGAGACACTCCTGATCTAAAGAAGTTTCTTGTTTCCCTCCCAGGAACACAATGAGCCCATGTCAAAACAATCAGTTGTTCATTCTGAAGAATGTGTGTACTTATTAAAACAAATTAACCTCCTAGAGAAATGGAACTTCCATCAAAATCTCACAAAATTCTCCTTCCATTACCTTGTTTGGAAATGAAAAGGGGTTGAAGTAGGGAATGCTTTGTTTTCTTTTTCTTTAGAAATATCCTTATTTGGCATCTGTAAAGCATTTACATTCCCTAGTTCTGGATCAAAGTCCTTTCATGGCTCATGTTACTTATTTCCTTCTTTAACTGAAGCACAGAAAGAAAAATGGATTTTTCCTCCTGAGGCTTACAGTATAAACCATTGTGAAAAGTCAAATCCCGCTTTTTAGCAAGGAAGTAGCAAGAATGAAGAATAAAACATCTCAAAATGTGTAATCTGAAGAAACACCACCACCACCCACTTCAGAGTGAATGCTGTCAGTAAAGGCAAGTTTGTGTAGCAGTTAACGAAGTGTTTAGTAAAACCAAACTAAGATAACTGTGCTGCTGGATTTCCTTCGTTCCTCATAAGCCAAAGGTTTGTTGCTACTCACGGGAGGAACTTTGTCCTCTTCAGCCTGTGTAGTGGCTAGTGCAGTTGGCCAAGTACTGGGATACAAAATGCAGTTGGATCAGGTACCAGAAACATAACAAAACACTTGTATTGCACAAGTGGCAGGATGAAATCTGGGTTTGGCAGAATTCTTTTCTGATAGAAGAAAAGGACTCCCGTGAATCAGCCATGACATCTGATCTTGTTTTAAATTTGCAGGATTTTGTAGATAGTTTTGTTTCTGAATGCAGCTCTTTTCAAGTCTGCCACTCCCACTGATTCTGTGCCCCAAAGAGCTCTGTGTTTCTGCTTATTTTCAGAGCTCTGCTGGCCTATTCCTCTGGCTTTCTGCCTTTTGTAGACACATGAAGGTGGGCCCCAGCACGCCCTTCAGTTTGCAGACAAGCTTTTAGGCTGTGGCCTGTAATCATGAATGTTGGCACTCTGATGTTTCTCAGTATTGCTACAGCAAAAGAGTATATAATGGCTCTTTCTGATTTGTCTTCTAGGAAGAATTTGGACATCTATTAGTTTTTAGCATGGCTTCTGATGATCCAACTAGTTTGAGGTAAGCTGGTACGGTAATATATACATCTTTGTTCCTGTAGCTTTGTTCTCCTGAAAACAAATTGTAAATTTTCATCTGCTTTAGTGTATTCCTATATTTTAATTGGTTTACTTCACACACCTTCGTTCTGCAAAGTTCTAGTCTAGTGCTCCCCTTTTGTAAGGGAACATACAGTATTGCATAGCGGGTTTTAGATTTACCCATAAGGCACCATGAACCACAGGCTATTTAGGCTGATTTGTTTCCATTAGCTTTCATCCAGCAGATCTGAACTTAATGCAGACTTGGAGCATTTCTCCAGAAATAATGTTACTGACACCCTCTGTCACATGGTTCCCCCTCAGAGCTCTTTGCCACATAACTTTTGTAATGGAAGAGAAAAACCTGCCTTTGGATTATGAGCTAAACCCTAACATCAGTGAGAAAGCTACCACGGTGCTGCTCCCTCCTTGGTGGCAACTGCATGTTAGCCACTGTGTGCTTCCACGGCTCTTCTAATTTAATATAACTTCAGGGATGTGACTTGAAAAGGGAAATGTCTTGCTGGATTTTGGGCATTGGGGAAAATATAGTTGAATCTGGAGAAGGAGTTTGCTAGCAGAACAGTCCCAAATCTTACTTGGGTCTTACAGTTGGCATTGGACTCATTAGGTCCTGGCAGAGATTCAGGCACAGGCCCTTTTTTCCTCTTTGCATGCTGAGAATGGATTGATAAGGATTCCTGCCTAATTTATCCCACGCAATGCTCCTCAGTTCCAAGACAGCAACCTTGGGTAATTGACCTGGTCTTTTCTTTCCAAACTTATTTTATTTTGCCAGATAGATTTCAACATTGCTGGCATGCATCTATTGGTGTCCCATCAGCTGTACCTAGTACCAGGCAGAAGTGAAGACTGTGCAGGTAGTGAGAAGTGAAAAGACCAAGGACATGAAATCTTCTTGTATTAAAGCAGTGATGATGCTGTAATGCAACTGAGATTAAACTTTGGTATTTTATATTAGTGGGACAGTTCAATGAATATTATCTTGAGCATGAAAGTAAAAAAGAGACTTCAAAGCTAGGGATTACAAATAACTAATTGCTAATAGGTTATTTAGGTGAAATGAATGTATAAGAGGGGTTAATGTAGTGTCCATTCAAACTATCAATGATATCTTTCTAATGAGTAGGACTTACTAGATAAATACAACTTGGACAATTACCTGATGTTGCCCTCAGAGGGGTACACAGGATGTTTCAATGTAACAGGAATCCTACCCCCTGGAGACCATTTGCTGAATTCTTTAAAGGTCAGGCATACTTGCAAGTCAGTGGAAAAATGAGGATTTAGATTAAAAAAGAATACCTCAAAGCTGGTGAATCACTTCAGACCGCATGTACTTGAAGATACTGCTTTTAAAGTCCGAAATCACTGTTGTCCTGAGTTGGGAGGGTGAGGGGGTAGAACTGAAATACTTCAAACTCATATATACTTATACAATGCACAAGGAAGCCCTAATCATACTTTTCTTATGGCTCCTATTTTCTTTCAATGTTTCCCCTAGAAGATTAATGACAGAAGATTTAAGATTAATGATACAGGAGACTTAAGGTATTTTATATACCCATAAATGGAATAGGGCTGAGAACAGAAAATTTAAATACTGAACTTCCCTCTTGCTGACTTAGTTTTTCTTCCCCTTCATTTCTTTTTCTTGTTTTTGCAGTACCTTAGCACCAGTTGGTATAGAGTATCTGGTTTTGGAATGGAGTCCAGACTCTACAGCCAGCAGTTCTGTAATGGGGTGAAGTGTTCAGTGGAGTGGTGGGGTTGTTGTATGTTGGGTTTTTTTAGGTTGTGGGGTTTTTTTATCTGTTGGAAAACTTAAAGCAGACTCGAATAGCTTGGTATTTTCCAGGAAAGAAGCATAGCAGATAAAAGTAAAAACACCAAACAAGCAGCAAAATGACCCAGATCTCTCTGGCCCTCTTTATGTGATACAAGGCAGAAAAAAAGCATAGGCTTCTTCTTCCCCTTCATCCTGTCCTCACTGCATCATGTGAAACCTTGTCCAAAGCCCATGAAAATCGCCGTGTCTTTCTACTGACTTACCTGGTTTCTAGACTGAGCACTGGACTATGTGACAAATTGCTGAAGATTTTGTTGCAGTCTCTTGTCAGGGATGGCAAAGATAGGTGTTTGCACAGGCCACCGACACACTGCTTACAGAGCTGAAGGGAGCCTGATTCTTACCACTGCCAACGAAATCTTCCTCTTTTGCAGAGATGCATTTCTAGGCTGTTGTAACCAGAAAGGAATTAACTCGGCTTAGCCTGCCCAGTTGTCATCTGCCTTAACACCTCCCTTTTCTTCAAAACCTGGTATTAATTACATGGACATCTGCAAGAGAGGTGCTAGCTAATACCACCTGTAAGAACACCTTAACATATGGGGGGGTGTTTATTCCTTTTCTGTTAGCACAGCAGAAGGCTGCAGTAGTTATGATTTCAGCTTCAGTTTCCAATGGTATCGTATGCCTGAGCCTCTGTGCATTAACTGCAGGGCTGCAGATGTATAATCAAAAAGTATTTGAATGGAGAGGTGGCCTGTGTCTGGATAAGAGGAAGTGCTGTTAAGGTCTCCTCCCCTCTTTGTCCTTATTGGTGGATGGATTCATGTTGTTTGATTCCTCACTTACCTCCCAACTCTTAAACAAGTAGATCTAGGAGGAAAAATAAATAAAAAGAATCTCCCTTGGGGGAAAAAATAATACAATAAATTCCTCCTTCTGAAAGTAAATCATTCTAAAACAGAAGGGAGGACTTGAACAGGGCAATGACAGGCAGCTTGAAGCACTTTCTGAGGTGACCACCTGCTTTTCACCTCCTAACCACCCTGTGTGCCGTAGCGGTGCAGGAGGGAAAAGATGGTGACAGCAATAATTAGTTACTATCTCTGGTGTTTTGCTTGCCCAGTCTCCTGCTGTGGCTTGTGTTTGCCCTTCTATTTCAAATTCACACAGCTCTGTATGGTTTTGCTTGTTTCCACCACTGCCGTCTCATAATGATGCTTATACATCACTCTAATCTGGCTCCCACTGAGTCTGTAAGGGGGAAAGAAAGCACAGCAGGGTGGTTTTGTGTTGCTGTTAGAGGGTAGGCAACAGGTAGATACCAGTGGCATGCTGGACATCTGAAGTCATCAGATATGGGTAGAGATGATAAATGTAACTTCTGCTATCAGCCCTGTCTTCCACCCATGCTCAACAGTGGCAAATAAACACTATTCAGGAGTACGCTGACTGCATTTACTTTAGCTTTCTTCACGAGGCAGGAGCCAAACGCATGTCTAGGAACAATTGCACCCTCCATCTGTGAGTGATCATCCTGCTTAAATACAGCAGCAGACCTGACTTTGGATAGCAAAACAGAGCCTTTCCCCCTGCCTCTGCTGCTCAGCTGTGCAGGCAGAGCAGGAGCAGGGAGGTGGTGCAGACGTTTGGCTGCCTTCTAGTGACCACATCCTGTTAGGCTGCGGAAACATCAAGCTAATGCTGAGATCTGTCTGAGATGTAGGAGTGCTTGTGGGGATCCAGCAGATAATTTGCAGACATGTTTGTAGTGGTGCAGGGAGAACTCCTGACCCTGCTCCTGCCCTTGGTCTGTTCACCCACTTCCCCCCCATCCTGGTTCTCTGTAGCATTTAACTACAGTGCAAATGGATTTATTTCAGTGAGGTTTCTTTCTTTCCCTCTGCTGCAGCTCCCAGATGTTGTTTTCCTGATACTGCATGGGAAGACTTAACACTGAATCTGTGTTGGCTGAGTAATGCCCAGAGCAGCAGCCTTTACCTGAGATCTTTCCCCAGCCGTGTCAGGGCGCTGCACCTCGCAGGGCAGGAGATTTTCCTTGTACAAGCAGGAAACCAGGCACTGTGAGACCAGGAACACTGGCACGAGAGAGAATTGATAGTGAGTTTCTCAAGCCCTAAGTCAGTGCCCAAACCTGGACTTGCAATATTACACCACGTGAAAATGGCATGTGAGAGCTTAACAAAGGGCAGATCGCTTATGATGATGCCTAAGTTCTGTTGAAATCACGTGCTTAAATCTAAGTGTGCCTGGGAGTTTTGCTTAGCCCAAGTGGGTATGAGAATGCTAAATGCTGACACAAAGTCTGGATGGGGAAGTGGCTCATGCACCTAAAACTGCTAATAGTAAATGGCGTTCATCCAGTTTCAGATGAAAGTGGAGGAACCTTGGTTTTGGCAGAGGCCTGTTACAGTGGGCTCGTGTCCTACAGAGCCCCATTGTGTTGTGGCCAGAAGATCATGAAATCTCAGCATGGGCAACTGCAAATTATTTGGGGCAGTTCTGGTCCTCCTTGCTGTTCGTCAGAAATTGCTTAAGTGCTAAAGTTCAAGGCTTCATTTTTCCAGTTTTCTTTTAAAACTATGTAAAGGGGGAGTGGTGTTTGTGTTTCATAGAAGAGTTCCACCTGGATGCACAGAATCCTCTTAGGATCAGGCACGGGTCAGTAAGGAACAAATGCACCGGCCATCGTTAAGAGAGTTTCTTTCCACTTCCCTGTCAGAGGCCCAGTGCAGCGCTGTGGGTTTTTCCTTTCCAAAACCAGCTTTAATTCAAGATGATGATATCTGGCAAGCTCAAGTGTATTTTCTTTAAAGCTCTTGCACACTTGTTTTGAAGGTATTTGTTATTGTCTCAGTTGGGGAAGTCAACATAATGCTGCAGGTCTGAGTTGCAGGTGTGACCATTACTTGAAATACTAGCTCTGGATCCTGTCTTTGTGCCTCTTCTTCCCTGGAAAGCCAGTTAAGCATACCGCATCATTTCACATGAAAATGTGCTATGAAATTACTGTCAATGTACCAGCCAGGGCTAAGGGGTTGTGCAGTAAAACAGCTCAGAAGAGAGAGTTAATTCTGCATGGTATGTCAGAAGCCTGTAACAGTGTTTTTTGTGCTGTTTTGTGAAGAGGAGAGAAGGACGTTGTACTTTGAGAGAACTAGTGGACTCCTTTACTGTGGTGGTAATGACTGCAGCAGTGTGACTAATCTTGGCAGTTCATGCAAAGGGCACTTTAATGAATAGTGTAAATACAGTTGTAAGGACCTCTCTAAACCGAGTGCTGCCTTGTTAATATGGGATGTGAACACTTTCTATTGTCCTGCGTGCCCCGGGGGGACCTTCCCAAGCAGCAGCATCGTAGGGTGTTGGTCCTCCTAGGCACCGTTCTGTGCACAAGACTGCTTGTGGGGAACAGAAACTTCAGAAAGGTATTTCAGTACTAGCTCCCATCTAGCCCAGTGTTTTACTCCCAAGGAACTGGGCTCCTACTGCACCAGCAGATTTCTATGCAGATGGCATACCACCAGCTTAGATTCCCAACAGGAGGTTGCTGGGGGTCCCAAAGAAGGTACAAGATTTTTACCAGATTCTCAGATTGGAGCACAGAGCAAATCTAAAAAAAAAAAAAAACCAACAAGAACATTTTCCTGATGTATCCACCAAGTTTAACTGTAGGTGAAATGCTACGGCACATGCTAAGTCCTCAGAAATAAGCATTTACAATGAAAAATCACAAACCGGACCTTTCCTTACAGTGCTGAAATTTGCCTGCATTTTCTTCCCTTTTTTCCTCTTGCTCTCAGCTGGAAGCTGACTTTTGCTTACTGCTGAGCTCTGTGTGCTGAGCCTGTGTTTCAACAGAGCCTGGAAGCCTGCTGTCAAAGCGGAATTTTTGGACTGAACCAGTGGGACACAGAAAGGCTCCTGTCCACAGCGCACGGCAGCAGTGCATGGTTCCACACACAGAGCAAACCTGCTGATGCCAGCGTAATGCTGCTAGGTGTTTTGGCATGAGGAAGACCTGGTGGAATTGATGCATTCTGAACAGGTACTCTGCTCTCTCTTGCTGCTTTTTATTTGTTTACTTTAAAAGACTGATTTGTATTAACACTGTTTTTTCCATTAAGACCCCTTTACAATAGGTGGAGTCAAAATGTGTTATGACTTGACTGTTATTTTTAATCCCTATTTACAGTGATGCCTTAAAAGCCTGAAACCAACATCTGTTTCCCTCTTGGATTAGTTTTCTTCCATAGAGGGCACTTCACCCTTTTCTTTTTTAACTACTTAAAGTCACCCCATTCTGTAATCAAGGGTTGAAAAGTCTTAAATCACTTACACCACATCAGTCTTATCTGATGTATTGGGCACAGAATTTAACTCGTAGGGAGATACGTGGGCTCTTAGTGCAACACAGAGGAGGGAAAGAGGGAATCTTCACTTCTTTGCTCTCCACTTACATGTCCTTGGAAAAATGTAATTGCCCTCATTACCTTCAGCATGTTTCTAACTCCTGTTGCTGTGCATTGTGCCAATTATTTGAATCAAATCGCGTCCTTCAGGGATTCAGCTCGTCAGTACTGAAGGGTACAAAAGAATTTACGCCTTCGTGCTTCCCCCCCTCCCTTATGTGCCTGGCTGTGCAGTCTTGCCCTGGTGCTCAGGTCACACTGACAGCCGGATCTGAGGGTGAAACTCCAATTTGTCCTAGGTCAGCTCAACAGCAACACGGGGTGATGCTTATTTTCCTCTGCAGCACGGGGCAAGGACAGTACTGCTTGTTTGCTTGCTTGTTTAAAAAGAAGTGCAGCTTATCTGATGTGCTGGTCCTTGAGAAGTAAAATAATACATTGAGTATGAAAACACTTGGACCAGATTAGTGCAAGGCAGCTGTTAACACTGTAATCCCAAAAGAGATTAAAAAAAAACCAAAACAAAACCAAAACCACTCTTGACAGTTTTGCCTGGTGGATGTGATTTGACAAACACTGATGGGGGAAAAGGGAAAGAAAGGAAAAGGCATCAATTTCCCCTTTTATGCAGGCTTGGGGTAGCACGTTCCCTGCATTCCCTCAGCCCGGTGGGAGCCACAGTAGGCCTGAAGACTTCGGTGCGCATGGGCTCGTAGCCAAGTGTACTACGCCCCAAGCCTGGACCCCCTTGCAGCGGGCCGGGGGTAGCACGGCCTCCACAGCCGCTCTGAGAGGGCCATCGCCGCCTGTCCCCTGAGGGGGCTGCGGGCGCCCGCGTTTCGGCTTCCCCCCGCGTCCTGCCCGCGCCGTGTGGCAGGTGCCCCCGGGGACCCCCGGCTACCCCCGCGGCCAGGCCGCCGGTCCGGGATCAACCCCCTCAGCCTCCGTGTGCCGGGGCAGGCCCGGTCCGGCGGCACCGCCCCTCGCGCTGCCCGGCGGGGCGGGGGCGCGGAGAGCCCCCGGGGTGGCCCCGCGCTGCGCTGCGCGCAGGCAGCGGCCGCCGGCGCGAACAAAGGCAGCGGCAGGCGGCGGTGGCGGCGCTGCCCGTGCGAGGCAGCCCGCCCGCCCCTGCTTCCTGGGCCGGGCTGGGCTGGGCGAGGCGAGGCGAGGCGGCCTCCACCCCGCCGGCGCGGAGCAGAACCGCTGCCGCCGCCACAGCAGTAGTAGGAGCAGCGGCGGCGGTCGCGGGGCGCGCTCTCCGGAGGAGCTGCATGTGCGCGGGAGGAGCGGTTAGGATGGCAGTGCTCAAGCTCGCCGACCAGGTGGGCGCCGCGCCGCGGGGCGGGCGGGAACGGGGCGGCGGACTCTGCTTCAGAGCTGTGCGGGGCGGCCGAGCCGCCAGGGGAGGCCCTTCCTCTCAGCGGGGTCTCGGCAGGGCCCGCAGCTGCCGTGGCCGTGTGGTGCCGGCTCCTCGCTGCCCGCTGCAGACGCGCTTCTCGTCTCCTCCCGGCGGACATGGTCTGTTCCCCCGAGGCCGTGGGCCCGGGGCGGTCGCAGCCCGCCGGGCGTCGCGGCAGCCGGGTACCCGCTCGCCTGTGCCCCGGCGCGCAGCCGGGTGCCGCCGTCGGCCCGCGGTCTTTGGTGAAATCCTGACATCTCCCGTCGTCGGGGTCAATTGGAGTGGACGTTGGTGCGTTTCGAAAGGCCTCTCGGCTCTGTTTGTCCTTCCTTGGGGTTTCTCCCTCGTTCTGTTGCTGTGCCATACGTATGCATTATTTTTCCTGTCCCCTTTTTACTTAGGAAGCGCCTATTCTGTTTAGCTATAGCCGATGTTCACAGGCTACTAGGAAAACCCATAGTATTAAACCCTTCGATAGTGTTAAATTTAGCAGTGGGCAGACAGCTGTAATCAGTATTCGCATTGCCGGTCGTTAAAAGCATTTAGAAATATTTAGTAAATTGATATTATGGATCCTTCATCCTGATTTATCCACATACCTTACCAACTGTTACACACTTTGCATGCCTTAATCTGCTATTTTTAATCTGAGGAGGTCTGCCTGTGATAGGCAGCGTGGGTGTCCTGCGAGCCCCAGACCTTCCTGCTGGGTTCAGAAGACCCTCTCCAAATACCCCTTCCCTTAGAGGTCACAAACCTCCCTCACAGCCTGTGCATGCTTTTCTGTGGAAACCTGCCAAAGACATAGAACGTTTAGAAGAGTTTTGAAAGGAGAAAAGGATAAAGCCACTTCTAAAGTAAAACCATCACTGTTTGACCGAGCACAGTCAATAATGCGTTTTTGTGTGTAACAGACGGCAGTGTTTATGGCCTGCCTCCTGACATATCTCTTGAACATCCTCATCTTTAGATGTGGTACTTAGAACTGGCAAATAAAGTGTTTCACACCACAAGTCTTCACTACCCTGTGGTGCCCAGACTGAGTCTCAAATAGGGAGATTCAGGTAGAATCTGCATATTAAAAAATCTAAGCAGCAAGCATTATTATTAAAAATACATAAGTTACAGAGCACCAAAATTGTACCGTTTCAGTGCTTTCCATGTGTTTTAATGAATCCCTTGAATTTGCTGCCTTCAGAGTTATTAAACCTTTGCTGGCATCTTGTAGCAAGGATTTTGCTTCAGCAGCAGAAGTCAAAACAGATTTAAGTCAGGTGGACCACATCTTTATGAAGTCTGTAGTGCTATAAAAAATGACAGGCTGTTGTTCTTGTGTTCTCCTTTCTCTTCTGAGAAAGGCTGAGGGATGAGGCTCCTTCAGGCTGCCATTATATCCCTGTAGTGTGCCTGCTTTGGGGATGCTTAGAATATTGGTGGACAAATCTACTTCAGATGCAAGAGCACTATACCCAGGCTGGCCCACCTCTTGACTAAAAGTGACACAGTAACAGCAGCCCCATGTGTTTATAGGCAGACCGAGGCAAAACAGAGGTGAAGCTGAGATGAAGAATGATGTGACTGGGAAGATTTGCATTCCTGTAACATCTCAGCTTCGCTGAGGCTGTGGGAGCAGCCTTCTGCATTTCTTCCAGCTCTTGAGGTTCGAGGCAATTGTGGCAGTGATAACTTGCAGTGATTCAGGAAATTGTTTCCTGTTGCTTAAACACCAGAGGCCACAGCAGCCTGTGTGCTTGCAGTCTCTTGCAATGGGAATTACAGTACGTAGGACACTGTGAACCATAGCGGTTGGGACCTGGGCTTCTATGAGTATGGGCTGCTTTTTATGCACTGTATAGTCTGGTTCAGGTCTTAGTTGTGATGCTCAAGGGGAGGTTGACTCCAAAACTAAGAGCTCTGCCTGTCATTGTGATTTCTGTAGCACATGCTTTTCTCCGGATCCATGACTTTCTTGACCAGTGGGGAGAGCTTCATGTAGAAGACATGAGAACCTCCATGATGAGAGTTCAAACACATTTCTCTAAGTAACCTCTTTCCTCCTTACCTCCATTTTTGGCTTCTCTTACCTACTGCATCTGACAGTACGTGGAGCATTCAGACAGATGAGGAATTAATTACGCAGTTTATTATACAGGCTCTGAAGACAGACTTTCATTATTACATCTTTTTTGATATAGCTGAAAGGTGTTAAGGAATTGGTATGCTTAATCCTTCAAAGATCCTATCGGTACTTTTGGCTGCATTCACTCCTTAGACAGGAGAGCTTAGTTTGAGGGTTTAGCATTAGTGCAGATTTCTTAAATTTGCTTCCAGTAATGGTAATTGCTAGCTCATCAGTCGGGCCACAAGAAATCCTTAAATCATGTAACCGCAGTAAGTGTATTTTACCATTGTTTGTTGCTGCATGAGTTTCTTTTAGGCCTTCTTTTTTCCAGTAACCCCCCGCTAGCCATGTTTGAATGGGTAAGTGCTAAGCTGAAAACAACCTGAGTTAGTTCATAAAACTTAAATTAAATGCCTAGAATCGTAACCTTTGTCTGTAGTGGCATGTCTATGCAGTTGTAAACATTCAGATACACTTACTATTTCGGTTGTCTTATACAAATACTGCAAAACTTGCTCTACGTCTTAAAACTTTTAGCCGTTCCTTTTTCTTGCCATCTCTGCAGTGGATGCTGATCACAGCAAGCATGCAAATTGCTTTAAGAACTGAAAAAGAAAAGGTTGTTTTCAATTCTGTGTTGTTCCCCATTCAGTTTATTGGTTCTACCTGTTCCATTTTGATAAGTGCTAGTATTTTATATTATGTGAGGGTGCAGCTGCATGTGATAAAGGCCTTTGCATTCAAGCTAGGGTGCAGAAGGAACAGAAGACGAGCACTTCAACAAGCAGGTGGCCAGAGGTTTGCAGGTTATGTGTCTCCAGACTTGCACTGACATGGCTTGAGCCTGGCTCTGGACATATGACAGGGCATGAAAACCCCTGCTGTGCCCCTCAGATGCTGTTTTGGGGGATCCTGCTCACTGCAACTCTTTATTCCTTCCTGTATTTTGAGTTGCCATTCTCTCCTCCTCATGAGCTTTCTCCTTCACCTAAAGCTCCGTAAGTGTGAAAGTATCGGTTGTTTTTTGACTTTTGCAGCTGCTTTTTGAGCAGTAGTCATTGCCTGGACCCACCTTTCTTCTGTCCTCTGAGAAGCCATGAGATTCAGGGTGCTTCCTGCCACTGCTCTCCTTGCACTCTGCCTGCGGTTCTTTGCGCGGCTTATTCTTCATGCTTGCACGGAGTAACTTGGTTTCCTGAGAACTGTTTGTTTGCCACTTGCAAACTTCTCAGGAGAAAGCCTGTTAGTCATAGTCCTGCTGAGTGTGCTTTTAATCTTCAGGGTTTCCATTGATGGTTCTAGGCAGCAGACACAGACAATTGCTCCTGTCAGCACTCTGTTCAGAGGGTAAAATAGCTTAAAATACTGCTCTATGTAAACTTCTGTGAGTTACCTTTTGGAAAATTACTGTGGAAGTTTCTGTAGTGTCTCCATCTCATTTCCAGGCTTGCCTTGCCACCTGAAGTTCTCCATGCAGGACTGCCAGTAGTGCCCACAGGCCTGCAGGTTGTCTCTGTAGCTAACTCCATCTTCTTCTCCCCATTTAAGGCCAATGAAGTTGTGCTGAGTGTGGCTGTGTCTGATTTGGGATGCCAGCTCTCTCCCTCTGCAGATGACTTCGCCTTCACATGCCTCAGCACAAATGTGCCCTTTGTGCTGTGTTGAGGGCAGCGAGGGTTGGAGTTGCTTGTGTGTGGGGATATCCTGCTTCTTGGTGTGTGTTTGTCAGAGGCTGAAGCAAGCTCTCCCGTGCCTAGCTGTTGATTATAGTTATTCATGTTTACAGGGGAAATGCATCATTCTGTCTTTGAAAGACACTGAGAATGTTTTCTATGAACAAAAATAAAATGGGAAGTCACATAGAGGTGAAGCCTGCGTAGATACTTTTGAGATGCACTGCTTAGTGGGTTTATGCCTGGACTGCCAGATTTGGTGTGAAGCTTGCTATAGAACTGAGACAAACACAGGCTCTGTCCAGCCATGAGCCAGTGCACCTGGAAGGTCAAATGTGCTGTGACTTCAGTGTCACCAGCTCAGGCCCTGTATGTACAAAGCAAGAGAATTATTTTTAGGCTACCCCTACAAGCATGTATATACATGTATTATGGATAATGAAGCCCAGATAAATGGTTAGTGTGTGCACTTAGGCTGCTATTAACTGCAAAACCTCATCCTGTCTCCTGGTATTTTGCCTGTTGTCCTTGATTGCTGAAAGTAATGCAGTGTGACTAGGACTGGAAGGAACATTTTCCTCCCTCCCTCCCTCCCTCCCTCCCTTTCCCAAATGTTTTCCTGTGTTTGACAGTCCTGTGCTGACCACCAGGATCCTTTATATTATGATCACAGAGAAGCAGCATTAAACAGATGTTTAAATGATTTTAAACAGGTGTCAAAGATCATAAAAATCAACTAGGCAAAGGCTGGACTTGCATCTGAAGACACTTAGAACCGAAATGAGTACAACAGTACCAAACAATATCTCCTAACAAAACCAATCACATTTCCAAATGATGGTGTGTCTTTAGCTTAATTCAGAATCATTCAATTGACAAGACTGTCTTTCTGTGTATCCTTTCTCTCTGACAAGTAGAAGCATGTGAGAGATGCTCCTAAATCTCCTGTGTAAAATAGGGGTTGTGAACCTGAGCCGTATGGCCACAGGTTAATTTTGCGTGGTATGAGGTCCCATGATTCCTCCCTTACCTCGTTATTACTAGATAATAGTAAGGTGTGTGTTAATTTGCAGGCTGCCAGGTGCTTTTGAAAGGGCTCACAGCAAGGAAGAGATAATCCGATTTAGTACAGAATACTCAGGTAGCCACAAAACAAAGGTAACTGTGGGGAAGGAAGGAGGAGGGAGGAATTTACCTGCAGGAGTGGTTCTGTCTTTACTTCTTGTGAAATGAAAATGTGGTTGGACAAAAATAACTCCATTGCTGCAGCCATTGGCTTTCTAAAGCTGTGCTGTTCTGGGCATTCCATATATACTGTGAGACATGGCTCTGCTTTTTAGTATAAAAGTTTTTGGGAAAATGGGATGTATCAGCATTCCTGCCCTTGTCCAGACTTTAGGACTGATGATTGCTGCCAGCCGGCATCGATGGCACCAGAGTTCTGACACATAGAATCATTTAAACTGGAAAAGACCTTTAAGACCATTGAGTCCAACTGCAAATCTAACACTGCTAAGTTCACACTAATCCATGTCCCTACACATCTTTTAAATGCCTCCAGGGATGGTCCTGGTTAGAGGAGGTAGCGGAGGGAAGCTTTGATTTGCCAATGAGAACAAGATGCAGGCTTGAAAAAGAAGCTGCTCGCTCTTTTTAATCATGGCTTCTGCAATAAGCATCACTTCCTGATAGCTCTGTAGCTTGTTTCAAGGTAAATAAGAGGTACTGGAATTAGGAGGATTTCTGGAGTGGTTTAGTGTCCTCAAGCCTATCATAGATATTTCTTTAGCAGAGAAATCCTCCAGCAGTTTGCAATTTGGTATTACTGTAAAGGTTTTGTAGTGGTTGTGCCTAAATGCCTGGGCTGATTTGATAGGGTGTGTGCCTGTCATGTTAGGATGTTAGTTTCCTTCATTTGCAGATGACGTCCATCAAAACTCACCCTCCTGCATGCACTTGAGGTGTGGTATTTTATCCCTGCATGACAAGTGCCTCATGACCTCTTCCTGCTAGTTTCTTAACTGAAGATGTGGTTGTCATGACTACGTTTAGCAGAGAAATAAATGTTCCTCCCAGCTTGGGTGCTTGTGTAATGGCTTGTTTCGGGCAAGGTAGTGTTTTCATCTGGATCCTTGCTCGAGGGGGGACAGATGATTTCTGTGACCTGGGAATACAAGTGCCCAAATTGGAGCTAGCTGGCTGCTGAACACAGCAGCTGCTTGTGCTGCGGCTCCCCAGGGCAAGGTTTTGAGCTGGTGCTGCTCCGTTGTGGCAGTGCTGTTGGTCTCAGGGGCAAATCCCTGAAAGCCAGCAAAGACTCCTGCAGATTGTTTCTAGAAGTCTGGGTGTAGCTGATCCTGCTTGCTCATTACCAGAGAGGCAGGCTCTGGATGTGGTATGACGGGAAGGATTTCCCTGCGCTGGCCCATCGTGGGGTGGAGTGCTCACCCAGAGGAGCTGGGCCAAGCACTTCCTCCTCTTCCTAAAGCTGTTCCCCCATTGGCGGGTCTGAGAAATGAGCAACTTACTGTCTGGGAGCTTTTGTTTAAGGATGGGGCTCTGAGCATCCTGGTCTAGTGGAAGGTGTCCTTGCCCATGTCAGGGGTGTTGAAACAAGGTCAGGGGCATTGGAACGAGGGCAGGGCGTTGAAACGAGATGATCTTTAATGTGCCTTCCAACCTAAACCCTTCTATGATTTGTAGAAAATAATTAATTCTTTAGCATATTATGTTTTTAGGCTTCTTTTTAATCTCTGTTCTCTAGAAGTTTTTTCTCTCTGTAGTACCAGTACAGGTTCTAGTGTCATCAGATGCCTCCAGGAGCCAGAAATTGTAGGTACAAGCCTATTAGGCAAATGTTTTCAGTATATTCTGCTAACATTGACCGTTTCTTGGTTTTCATTCCTGCTTTTCTTCTCAAATGCCCTGCTTCACACATTGCTGCCTGTGTGTGTTGCAGAACATGCAGGTGAGCTAAACTTGCTGGCAGAAAACCTCTGTAGTTTAACCATTTAGTTGGAATGTTTATTAGCTGAAAAAGTGCATTTTCAGCTGTTTCCCTTTTCAAATTGGAAGTTTCTTTTCTAGAAATACACCTCTGACAATTGCCACTGTTTTTGTTTGCTGGAAAGTTCCCACAACTGCTGTGTGTGGCTGCAGCTTTGTTTTAGTTGCTGCACGAGAAACAAGTAGCAGCATGCTGCTGGAGCCCTTCAGCCTGGTGATGGGTGGGAATCAAAGCATTACAAAATTACATTTAAAGGGGGGAAATTATTCTGCAGTTTTATCCAAGGGTTTGAGGTCATTATTGAAGTTTGTGAGGAGCTGGACGACAAATTACAGCATTTAGTTGTGGCGAGGTAATTGTGACATTCTGAAAAACGACTTGCCTTTTGATGACAGGCATTTTCATGTGTTTTGCTTTTAGGGGAAGAAAAAGTTGCCTGGCTGTAGATGTACAACCAAAAATGGAGGCTGTTTAATACATGGCTGTTTCTGCCACGCAGGGCTGAACCTCCTAGCCTGACGTAGGCTTGTCTGCTTGGTGTTTGTGCTCTGTGTTACGAGCTGGTTTTATGCAGGGGCGTGCATTTTTGTGCTGGAATTACTTGTAATGTCTTTTTTCCTTACTTTAAAAAGAGTACTTGGGGAGAATGCCCTCGCAAAGCCTCTGCTTCCTCTTGCAGCTGCATGTTGCTGCATCTTTATGAGGAAGTAAGCAAAACCATAATGGTTGACTTCTGCAGACAGCCCTAACAGATATACCTGATGGTGTCTTTACTGAGCTAAGGCTTTAGAGTTTTTGTGTAAAGGAGCTGGGTTTCAATGAAAACTCCTTGTACTATTCAAATGTGTATATATAGTATATATATAGATATGGATTCCTCCAAGGGCCATCTGTTGATACTTTCAGCCTGGAGAAGAGAAGGCTCAAGGGAGACTGTACAGCAGCCTTCCAGTACCTGTAGGAAGCCTGCAAGAAATCTGGAGAGGGACTTTTGACAAAGGTGTGGGACAAGGGGGAATGGCTTAAACTGAAAAAGGGTAGACTTAGATTAGATTTCAGGAAGAAATTCTCTACTATGAGGGTTGTGACACAAGCACTGGCACTGGTTGCCCAGAGAAGCTGTGACTGCCCCATCTGTGGCAAGGCCAGGTTGGATGGGACTTGGAGGAACCTGGTCTAGTGGAAGGTGTCGCTGCCTGTGGCGCAGGGGGTTGGGACTGGATGATTTTTAGGGTCCCTTTCAACCCAAACCATTCTGTGACTCTATTGCTCTCTGCCATATAGAAACTGAAGACAGCAGTCAGCTGCACTTTTAGCGGCACAAGCTTTCACATTCTAAATATGATCAAATAATTTCTGGGAAAGGGAGCTAGTGTGAGCATTAAAAAGCTTTTGTATGCATTTCATCATTAATAATGTAGGCAGTACTGTTCAGATGGAGAACATAATGCATTTTATCATAGCACCATTTTAACATGATAGGCTCCTTGCCTTTCCAAGGTGAAAGGGCTGCAGATTGCCTTCTGAAATCTCATCCTTGGATGAAGTTTTGCTTTTGCCTGCATTGAATCTAGACCAGCTTTGCAGGAATATGGGGAAGCTGCTTTGTATTTATAGTAACATGCTGGTAGCAGCACCTGCCTCTCTGTGTTTCTATGTATAAAATTCATTTTTCCCATACTTATAATAGACAAAGGTGAGCAACACATCCTCTTTTCATTCTTGCTGTCCTGTGTGTGTGTGTGTGTTTGTTTTCATCAAGGTTATTACTTGTGTCTTCTGTGCAATAAGTGCAGCACAGCTAATCCATGCCTGTGCTGTTGAGCCTTGGAGGCAGTAGGAGGCTGGGTACGCAGGCCACCAAGTTGGGCTGGTGTTTCTGCATGGGCCTGGGATTTCGAAGCTCTAAGCCTGCAGCATTATCTGGTAAAACAGTGATTTGCTCAGTGTGGTCTTTAGTTGTTTAACATGCCAAGGGTAAAAAATGAGAGAACAAAGGCCTGAAATAGCAGATATTGTCTTTGTGCTTCCAGCTGCTCTAATGTGCTTGCCAATATGACATGCAGCATTTATCTCCAATTTAAAATCAAGAGAGGGACTTATTTAGTCATTGACTCCAGGAACATTTCCAAAGTGCTGTAGTCAAGTAAACACGGTGTGCTAGATCCTGCAACCATTGCTTCTGTTTGAAAGGGGCATGCTTAGGTGAGTGATCCTGCTGCATCCCGCTCAGTGTGAATCAAGTCTAGTAGGAGGAAGTCTCTTTCTTTTAATGTAAGCAAGCCCTGATTTTAATGTAAGCATCTAACCATGCTCCTCTGTTAGATGTGGCCCTGATTCTAGGGCTGTTTTTTGCAGATGGAGCGTGTAGGATATGTGTAGCTGGAGGTGCAGTGCTGCTGCCTCATGGCACTGATTGCAGCAGCAGAACTGGCATGCAGCGAAGCTCTGTGACCAAGGTCAGACTGAGAAGGGAGAGGGTGAGAGAGCAAGACCTGTATCCTGATTTACCTCTTTCAGGGCCTGATTCACACTGGTGCCCTTCCTTCCTGCAGGTTGTTTTAACACTGTTTACTGTGTGGGCTGATGCCAATCTTAGGATGTCACAAGATGAGAAATGAATGGTGGCATGTGGTTTCACAGTGCTGTGTTAAATTCAGGGAACATATAATTTCTTTAGATATTTGTTCTGAAGTCTAAAAATCAGCACGGGTTCTCTTAAGAGAAAGTGCTCTCTTAGGAAAAGCTTTCTGGGTCACCTGCTAGGTAAAGCTTTATGCTGTCTGGTTGCAGTGGGTGACTGTCTTTGGTCACTAATCCTGTGTCATAGGCTTAGTGCTGTATTGCGCAGTGCAAACAGTAGTAGTGAGATCAGCCTCTTGTGTGTCAGTGCTGCTTGTTGAGGCAGTAATCTGTGACTGTGTGACTGTTGGCCATAGAGCACGCACACTAAGCTGAGTCCTTCAGACAAACAGAGATAGTCTCTCAAATATGAGAGCTTAACTGTCAGTGGATCAGATGGTGCCCTTTGGGTATGTTCACACAAAGTCCATTTCATGTCAGGCTGGAACTGAGCAGTCTTCTCCAAAGTTTTGTTTATTTCAAGTAGATATTTATAGACATACAATTTAGTTTCTAATTGGAAGAGGGTACTGCTTTTAGAAGCATTTTCATGAGGACTGGTGAATTTGTGCATCACCCCTGCTACCCAGAGGAGTGTTATTTCTTCTCTGCAAACAGGAGCAAATGGAGCTGAACAGATTTGTCCTCCTCCACAGAGAAGGGTAAGAGTAGCTCATGCAGCCGTGTGGCTCAGAGGATAAACTATCTAGACATGAGTCTGAGAATGTGCCCACTGTTGGTGGGGAGATTGTGTAGCTCAGGAGCACCCACATGACCTGGCTGTTACCTGGGGTAGCTGGTTATAGAAAGCTTTGCTGTTAGCCTCTTCCTGCAAGTGTAGGCACGGCTTTCATGTTAATCAAGGATTACATTTAGGATCTCCCATTTCCTGTTCCTGGGTAGAGTTTGCATATCTTTAATGGGGTTTTATGACTGCTTCATGTCCTCCGAGGCAGATATGTGCCTTACCAGAGAGCTGCCTGGAAAAGGAGACGCAAATGATGGCAAACCACAGAGCAGGCGTGTGATCTTCAGCACTTCTTGTTCCCGCAGGGCTGGCTGAAGACAACTCGAGACAACTGTCTGAAAGCCCTTGAGTGATTCCTTAGGGATGGCTCTGTGCAGACACATGGTCTCCAGCCCTTTAAAAGAGGTCTCTAAAGATGTGAACACTTTCAGACAGTTGTCTGGAGAATTCTTTGGTTGACTCTGTTGTAGAGACAAAAATTAAAAGGAGGTGGACAGGCAGGTGTAATTCATGCCTTAAGCTTTTCTCCTTTATATTCTGCCTCCAAAAAGCTCCAGCATGGAGCAAGCTTTTACCTGTAGTGCCTGTTTACAGCTGCTTGTGAAGTGCCCAGCAAAACGGGAAGGCTCTGACCCACAGAAGTAGCAAAATCTCTGTGTATAATCTGGCCCTGTGAGATCATTGAATTGTTCAGAGTCTGCTAGATTGAGTTGCACTGCTGATTGCTGAGATACTGGAGCATCAAAAATGAGTGCAGAATAAATAGCTGTGCTTCAGCTATGTGGGTACAATCCCAGGAATAACGTTGCATTTGAGAAAGTGTTTCATTCCTGACACTGGTTCTGTTGGTGTGTTTTGTTTGCTTTCAAGCAGTAGGCTCAGAGAGAAGCAGTCCAGATTTTTGCCTATTTTTAACTAAGTGTTCAGCTAATCTGTTAATTGAACCTTGAACAGATGCAGTAATGATTTTAAGTCATGGTAGATGTTTCACCCGTAAGGTAATTCTCTTTACAGAGGGGTAAACCAGCAGAGAGCTTGGTTACTTGTGCCTTACCACACATGTTCATGTGCATTGTACTACCTGTAGTGTGCTGATCCCTGGTGCTTGTATAATGGTAAGTGGAATCAGCGTGAAAGCCATCTCTGCCCAGGTCTGCCTTAAATGAGTTTAAAAAGGAGTCAGACCTAGTTTATGCTGCCTGTGCCCTGTATTTTGGAAACCATTGTGGTTGAAGAAGAGGTTTGCATTACTGACAAGCTCTTAGAGGGCAGTTAAAAGTGCCTGCAGATATACAAATAGAAGGGGTTTTGCTTGGCTGGGGGTGCAAGGGAGGCTGTAGAAGCAATGGTCTGCTCCCTTGCGGACTCCTGGTACTCAATGCTCTCCCTACCCTCATGGCAGGTCTAACCTTGGGATGCTGTCTGCTTTCTGGCTCTACTGCTGTGTGCTGACTTGCCTTGAGATGGGGGTACCATTACTGGTTGGTTAAAGCTGGTGTAGCTTTATTGGCAGTGACTGCCCAGGTCCTTGCTTCTGGGAGGGGGCCACGTTTGTGCAAACCATTTCCTTCCCTGTCCTTTGGATTAGGGATCCAACATGTGGGCTTCTTTCTTTCACAGTGGGGATCTGCTTTGTTATGCTGCCAGCCCTTTCCCTAAACAGAGGCTAACCCTGGATTTAAAGATCCCGGAAGGGACAAAGGAGTTCAAATGTCTTTTTGATCTTTGTTGCTACCCTGAGGCGAAGTTAGATCACTCACTGGGAGCTGATCTCAGTGGTGCTTGGAAATTTACTGAGGCAGCTACTCCAAAATAATTATTCTGAGTAGACATTTTGGTGTGGGCACTCCTCTTCTCGCACAAAGATCATCTCTTGCTGGTCTGTCTTTATGTGCCATGGAAGTAGAATAACTGCTGACTAATTATTTGAGAACAGCTCTTTTGGTAAATGCCTGAGCACAGAAAAGTCCCACTACAAAGACTCCCCCCATCCCACCCTGATTCAAAAGAGGAGGCTCTTCCCAAGGTATTAGAATAGTTGTGTTCATTCATGGCTGTTTAGAAAAGAGCATACCAGTGGTAAGTTTTATGGTGCATGACTTAAAATAGTTCATATTAATTAGCAAACAAGTACCAATTAATTTTACATTATGATGCTTAAGGAGCAGACTGCAAGGGATGGTATTTAGCTGTGGCTGTTTGGCAATTATGACCTTGTATATAATAACAGACTCAATAAATTCTTGATGTGAGAGAGCACCATTAATCAACACAGAGTTAATTAACTGTGCTGCTTACACAGGAAGCGTGGCACAGAACTGTCTGGAGCTCTGTAGTGCTGCAGGCTGGAAATGCTTGATTCATCTGATACCTGGCTTGTTCCCACAGAATTTTCCCTCAGACCTGATGCTGAAGAGGGAGCAACATGAGTGCCCAGGTGAGTGGGCTCTGAACACAGGTCCTATAGTCCATTGCCTTCTGTGGCCCTGATGTTTAGGCAGACTGAGCTGTGTCACTTGGGCTTCCTGTCACCTTCATGGAGAAGGTGGAAGCAAGCCCTTCGAGGAGTGCTGAAGCACTGAAATATAAAGGGCTCTTGCAGCAGTGATTTTTGTCAGGTTAATCCTATAGTACTGCTCAGGAAAATAGGAATCAGTGTGGTAGTTCAGAGTTATACTCATCAGCTCTCGTTTAGGCTTTATATAGGATTTTGGTTTTTTTTGTTTTGTTTTTAATGGTTTGAAAGGTACCCTGAACTGGAGAGAATGGATAAGATTCAGTCCACTTTCAGAGAGAAAAGCATTCCATCTCTGTGCAACTTACTCATCCATTCTTCAAATAGATCTTGTCTTATTTTCCTGAGTATGTAATGCTTAGAATCATGAAACTGGCTCAGCCTTTTGGAGTGACACTGACCTCCTGCTGGTTTGTTTTGCTGTTGACTCTGTGTATATTAATGTGAAGGACAGATTTCTGACCTGGCGTTGTTTGTTTTTAATCATCTAGTTTACTATTTTTTTTGACGCCATTCGAACCACTGTTACATCTGCAGTGACTGTAGACTGTGTCATGGAAGATTTCAAAGGTCTGAGCCATGGGAGTGCTTTTAGCTTTGTAACAGCAATGCCTCCTAACAGCCAGCCTGGAGAATTTGAGTGGCTCCAGTGTGACTGAAATGAGAGAATGCAACTGGGTTGTGTTTTCTTAGTTTTCCTGAGTTAGAACACTTCATGTACCCTGGTTTTAGTCTTGAGGTTAATTTTTATTTATTTTCTTTAAATAAGTGCAGTTAAGTATAATCCTTCCTCTTCTTCCCTCTCTCTGTTACCTGGGCTATTAATCTTCATTACAGAGTCCCAGTGAGTAAATCACTAATACAGGAGTAGCTTTGTACACTGCCACAAGATATGGTGATCAAATAGGGCCAGAAATGAGTGAGCAAAAAAAGTATAGTCTGAATCTTACTTTTCCTTCTGCCTCGCTGTGGCTGAAAATGTACTGCCTATTAATGCCTCCTTTCATTTGTATAACATTTTTAGAACTAGGGCACTTCAAAGATTTTAACTACTCTTTACATTTTTATATAGTGGTCTCTTCCTTTGAGTATCAAGGAGGTATATTACTTACCTCCTATCTACCAAGACAAATGCTTTTCCTGTATTCACCTTCATTTATAAAGTGGAATGGAATGCTTTTAACAGTTTATAACAATGAACTAATTATAGGGGCCTGGGAGTGGGAAAGAGGGGTAGAGGAAGAGGTTTTCACTACAGATGTCAAGGCAGAGCAAAGTGATGATTCAGCAGATCTCTCTTCTGCAAATGTGTTTTTTCTGCCGCAGCCCCACAGCTTCTGTATTTGATACAAAGGGAGGCAGGAATGTTGGAAAAACAATGTTTATTTTTCTTTTCTCCCCAGTCTGGGAATCAGAAGTCAGCAGACACCTCTTCTTATTAATCCCAAAGTGTACCTAGTGGTTGTGGCCCAGCATTTCTACTTTCCTGCTTTCCCATCCAGCTACCTCTTTAGCCGGCTGGCATGACTCTTACCGGCTCCGGTGGCTAATCCTGTGCTCCAGCTGCCATCCAGACAGCCCATTCAGAAATGCTCCTTCAGTCAGGTACATAACACTTTCTCAAATTCAGACTTGTGTCTAGTTTTTCACGAGCCCTAGGGGATTAAATCCAATGAATGAGCAGCACTGAATGTATTAATGACAGCTAATGCATTTTAGTACTATGGCCGATGGTCCCACATACATATGTTTAAACATATGCACTAGACAGTGCATGTGTAGAACCTTAACATATGTTTTTTGGATTTCTGAGTCACCTCAACCATTGTTTTCTTTAGACCCATGTTTATTATTCCTTGTTTTGAGGAGCCCTTTCTCTCTTGCCCATGTGCCAGAACAAATTGTCCTTCCTCACACCTCTTATGTTTTCAGAGCCTGATGGTCTTCGCTTTCCTTGGTCCCCAGCTTGTGTCACAGAGGGCTTTTAAATTTGGACTTCTCCATTTCCCCCCACCCTTTCATGTTTTCGGCAAAGTCTCTCTTTTCTCTTTCTGACACTGCCAGGGAATCTGCAGTGCTGTGGAGTTGATGAAAGGCAGTGATTAAAGCTCCCTTTGCAGCAGTCCTTCCCTTGGGTGTGCTGTCCCTTGCATCTCGGCTGAAGTTTCTCCATCCCCTTCATTCTTAGCTTCAGAAGACCTTGGATCATTTTCTTCTAACACCACAAAAAGACTGGAGCTGGTGGCAGCACAGGCAAGAGTCATTAGCTGTCACATAGTTTTAGGTATCATATGTCGTTTGTGGCTCATCACTTCATACACTTCTGAAGAGACTTTCCTTCATTTGTTCTGGCCTTTATAAACAGCCTGTATTTTTCCTCTTTAGATAAAATGGAAATTGTTTTGTAAATATGCTAGATATAAGTTGAAGACAGTGACAAATGGTATTGAAGATCAGTTATATGATGTGGAAGGTATGCAAATAATGGATGAAATCAGAAGAGACTGAAAAATTAAAATGTACAATAGCCATAGCAATGTGAAATCTTATACAGATTATTTTTGAGTATGTGGAGGATGGGAAAATGCGAGTCTGGAGACAGGCAAATGTGATGCCTTTTTTAAAAGGGGGGAAGTGAGAACCCAGGGAATTAGTCAATGTAATGCCAACATCATGCAGTATACAAAGCAAATTGTTGAACAGCAGATTTTTAGGCATCAGAAGATGCTAAGGCAATTTAAAAAAGAAAACCCCAATAAAAGCATGGAAGCAAACGTTCATCCTAATGAAAGGCTCATATCTTCTTTTTTCCTTGCAAAGATTCAGGGAAATGGGAAGGTTGGTATGATTTCAGACTTTGAAAATACAATACCACTTGGTATAGTTGGTTCACTTCCTAAAAGCTCTAACCGTGGTGGGCTGCATCCTGGTCATCCAAATTTCAGCAACATTTGAGCCACTCTGCATTTAGTGGCATCCAGCCTTTTTAACAGTGTAAGAGAAGGAGGATTGTGATGTTGAGAAGTCATAAAATGCCTCTGAAGTCTCTGGGATGACAGAGATCAGGCTTTCTGAGAAGTGAAGTCTCTGCTGTTGATGTTTCTACTCTGTTCAGGGAAATGTGACTTTGTACACTCTTTTTGATACTTGGATTCACAATGCCAGCAGAAACAGCCCTGTAAAGACCCTGGGCTTTTGCTAATTGCTCTAGCCACAACGGGGATAATAAGGAACAGTAAGTGCTGCCCTTGTTCCTCATACAAATGTGGTGAGATGGGCTGGCACCTGGGCAATTTTCAGTTGTTTCTGAGTCAGGAAGCTGATAAAAGAGCCCACCATTTGCTTTCTGTGGCTGTTTTCTTTGCAGACTCTCAGAAGGGTGCTCTTCACTCTCTGCTGGTGATGCAGCTTTCTGATGGAGTTTTTGCCATAGCTGCAGCAAACTTGGTCAGTGATACAGAAAGAAAGGCACCGACTAGAAATTAGGACTTTGCTGCCAAGGCAAGCAATTCCAGTTTCAGCATGTGAAGAGGGAAAATACCATGGCATTGTCTAGTTTAATGAAAGCTGTGAAACTGAGGGAAAATAAATATACTCTAAAATAACCTTTTAAATATGTAAGGAATTCAACAGTGTCTGAATCTACCCAGCATTATAAGGTAGCAATTGCTTGTAGATTCTTACTCTTCTATTCAGAAGCATTTTTAATCCTTAAATGGTGCACTATGGTTGCTTGCTTGCATGCCAGTACAAATATTTCCTACATGTTACAAGACAGATGAATGAATGGAAGGGAAGAGAGATAAAGTGATGTTTTCTCTTCAGAAGCTTCCTTTTTATTAGGCCCAGAAAAACTGTCTGTTCAGGGCATTTTGGCTGCATTGGTACAGCTTAAGGATGACTGAACAGAAATTTGAATCTGAGGAGAGTGACATGGGCCTGTTGTTATCAGAACTTTTGCTTGAAAAAGGCTTTTTTGCTTCCTGGCTTGCCAGATACCTAAGTTAACATCTTGCAATAGTTGTTGGCTATTTAGAATTTGGAATACTTCGTTCTTCCGGCTGCAACTGGACAAACCAGAATTTCTGCTGCTTGTGTGGATTTTAAAGGTCTGCTTTTTTTGGCTTCTTTTTTACCTTTATAATAAATTCCAGCTGAAAGGAATAGTGATTTAAGAAAGTTAAGGGCAGATACCTATACACAGCAGGTCTGAAAGTACACTTAACTGTTCCTCACTATTGCAGAACATACACTGTAATTGCTAGAGAGGCCTTCAAGGTGGAACAGATAAAATCAAATCTGGAAAACTAAGGAACAAGTTAGGTGAGGAGAGTAACAGTAGGGAACTTGATTTCCGCATGCCTGAAATACCTGCGACAGGTTGTTTTGTGATTTGCAAAGCCTTTATGATAAGACAGGAGTGCTCTGTGGCTTATGCCAGTTCTTTCTTTCAAGTCCATGCTCTCAAACCACATTGTAAACATTACTTTTACCACAGCAGGTTGGCTGGGTCTCACAGCTATATTGAATGCATTCTTGAGAGTGTTGGAGTTTGTTGATCTCTTTCCCATTCCAGTCAGTTCCCAATGAAACCACTACAGGTGTTTGTTCCAAACAGAGGGAGCCCTTGGGGGGACTGGAGTGAAGTAGAGGAGTGATGCACTGCTGTGTTTCCACTGGGAAGGAGCAAAACAGCATCATGCTTGTAGCATCTCCTTTTGCAAATGTTAAGAATTGTCTTTTCAGTGACTGTGCTGTCCCAGCATGAAGGCTTCAGCATTCCTCTTTCTCTTCCCCATGAATGCAGAAGGAATTGGCCCATCTGGTTTTGTAAAGCTATAGTAGGTCTGCACATAACCAGCCACACTTCCCTTATGTTCAGAGAGGGGCTGGCCCCAGGGCAAGCTTATGTTACAGCTGATGGTACCGGGGTAGCTTACGGGAACCCGGTGTTCAAAAAAGAATGATGCTGGTTTCTCTTTTTTACTGTACTCCTCCAGAGCTTGTGAAAGTCAGCATACACCACTTGGAGCTATTGTCTCTCTGTTGCCAAAGCTTGCATCTTTCACAAAAATTTAACGCCTACTTTCCCACCTCATCCTGGCTCCACGCAGTTATTAAATTCAGCGTGTTGATCCCCTGTGACATTTTCCTCCTTGTTATCAGAATAGCCCAGACCCTTCATCTGTCTCTGCTTTTCCCTTCCTGAACTTTGTCTTGCTTCCTTTTAAGCCACCCAAAGCCTGTCTCTGAAATTGTCTTATAATTATTTTCATCTGTTCACTCTCTGAATCTTTCTCCTGCTTTATTCTTGCCTTCTGAAATAATTGTATGCAATGTGTTCTGCCAGCTGTGATTTTGAGCTCTCAGCCTTGCAGGGTTTCTGTGGGGAGAGAAGGCCTCTGCAGATAGCCTGTGAGCAAGCTGCTGCGACCACAGGGATCGGCTCAACATGTGTCCTTAAAACTAACACCCAGCTGGGAGGCCTGGTAAGGCAAACCCAGGTATTTCTTACTAAGAATGCTTTGCGTGACTGCACATGCATGTGCCAGTAATGATTTTTACACCAGAGTACCTTATGAACATTGACCCTTCCAGATAGCTTTCCCTGTTTCCTAGCTGAAACCATTTGAGTGAAAAATTCTTCATCGAAGGTGATTCTCTCTGATAGCGCCATAAAATACTGTGCCTTATATTTTGGATTCTGTCTGGTTTCAAACTTTCTGCTGCTAAAATATGTGTTTGAAACAATCTGTCATGGTATTAGCAAGCACCTACTTTTGTAGCTGCAGTTGGGCTTCTAAAAACACTGACTTTTGTATTAAAAATATTTTTTTCTGGTGAGCAGCTCCATGTAGCTTCATGCTTAAAGCAGCAATAAAATCGTATCCTATCTCTTAAAAGGTAAGAAGTGTTATTGAATGTTCAGGAATGTGTTCAGTAGACAGATACAAATTAAAAATGAAATCCCTGAATACTGTAATTAAAAAATTAGGACTAAAATAGCAGTAGGTCTGTGGGGTTTGTTATGGCATGGCAGGGTTTTATGTGAACAGCGCAATAAGGATGTCAAACTGGCTGCCCGAAGCCAGCCGGGGCCACTGCTCCCTGATTACAAGGAACTGGGGCAGTGACCATCAGTTCCTTCTGCTGGCCCAAGCACTGGCTGCCCAAGGAGGTCCCAAAACTGAGTGATGCTTCAGCATAGCCAAAGAAGTGAAGTTCATGACACGAAAATAAGTGTCCTGTAGCCTAGCCTTACAAAGTCTTCCTTTAAGGAAAAAACACCAAAAACCCTTCCCACCCCAACCCCCAGTCTCTAGCCTCTTCTTTTTGAGGCTCCGTCGAGCAAGGATCTGGCAGCACATCATTGTGTTACACCCAATAACCCACTGATTGCTCTCCTCAGTACTTGGGCTGCTTTAGCAAGATGCCTTACAGCCCTGTAATGTCACCTTTATCGGTCCTGTCTGATTTGTTTCTCATGCATGTCTTCACTCTCCCTTTAAACCACAATCATTTTCTCCCTGAAGATGGTGTGAAAAGGGTGACAGGGTTTTGGTTTACACAGTATCTCTTGCAGCATTTGAGTGCTTGTATGTGAAATACAAGCTTGATTGTGAGCTTTTCAGCCAGCAAAGAATATACGCCAAGCTGCAACTCGCAGAGCAGCACGAGTCCCTTCCTGCCAGCCCCTGTCCCCAGGCTCTGTCCACCTGAGCAGCAGTGCTGCGTCCTGTACTGTTCATGAGCATCTAAATCACTCTACTTAATAATTTGTGCCTTAACATGTACTGTTCTGGCACTGGCCTGGGATTTCTGAGACCAGCCAGCCTGGCACACTATGAGAGGATGCACAGGCCCTAACAAATTAGGGGGAATATTCATCTTCAGGCATTCATTCCTGCTTGCCTTTCATTCCCACTTCACCTTTCAAGGTGAAGATGGTACAACAGGACAAAGGAGCCATTGGGAGGGTTGGCTGTAGCTTGTGGGAACATCTGTTTTGCAGGTCTGGTATAAATTCCCTGCATATGCTTTGTAACTACAGTATGTTTATATGGTGTGTGCAGGTTCAGGCTAGCAGAAGAAATGTGTTTGTCTTCTGCTAGTAGAGACAGCAGCTCCTTAGTCCTATCGTAAAGTACAGTTGTTCACCTTTGGGATAAATAGAAATCTGCCTTCTCTGTCAAATTATTTCTTTGATTATCACTTTTTACAGTTAACTTCTTAATAGATACCCTAATGAACACACCCCCCTCCCTCAGCACAGCTTTCTGATTTACATTAGTGGTCCACAGCAATACTGGTAAATATTATTACCATTCAGGAACTACCTTTTAGATGTGCAGACATAAAAGCTTGGTTCCACTAAAATTTATGGATGTCTTGTCACTAGTGTTTTCCCCCTGGATATTGCTTCCTGGCACTGTGAATGCTCAAGAGGCAGTCTTCTGTGTGCTTCTTCCATGTCTGTTGGCATGAGCTCCTCAGGCAGGAGTTGCAGTGCTTGTGAAGCACCTGCCACAGCTTTTGGACTAAACTATTAATCCAGAGGTGTAATTGAGACTAAGGGAATAGGAATTCCCAGATTGTATTTAGAATTTTGGAAGATCATCCCTAATTTCTAGCTTTTGTCCTTAATTTAGGTGTTAATACTGGAATTACTGAAACTGACTGTTCAGCCCTTGAGCCTGCATGGTGACCGCACAGACAAATCTTAATCTTGCTTTTAACTTAACCTTCATAATTTGCCTATGTTAACAGTGTGTGCTGGAGGAAGCAGCCTGATGCTGTTAGCTGGCCATGTGAGAGGTCAGTGAAGGTTTGACAAAGGGTGGGCTTTCAGACTTCACTGCCTGAAAACACCAGGGTGCCTTTTGGGATAGGCATCAGTAAGACTTTTGCTTAGTGGATAATGCTGAGAAGACAGAGAAACGAGTTGGGTAGAGAACAGTACTGTAGTGGCACATAAGATGTTGGTCTGCTTTTCAGCTGGCTCTTCTTGTGTGTTTCTCGAGTGCTTTGGTCATGGTGGTTGTGCTTGGCCTCCACCTGTAAGTGGTGCTGGATGTGGGATGGCCAAGTACTGTGAGCCCATGTCCTGGTTGTGACACTGGCCACCAGCCTCACCCGCAGCCCCACTGTGGTGCACCCTGTGTTGTGGGACCCTTTGGAGATCCCTTTCCTCTCAGAGGTGCCTGGCACCTGCTGTGTGGCTCTCTGCCAGAGGCAGAGATACCCCATGCTCATGTACCGATGAGGTATCTCTTCTTCCCAAGCCACAGGCATTTTGCTGCCTGTGCACCAGGTATTTCCAGCGTGCTGCCATGGCTGTAATCAAGATGTCCTCATCTCTGTGCCAGATGTCTCCTGCTGGTCCATTACACCAGCTTTTTCTCTTGCCAGAAGGAGAAAATACAGTCTGAACATGATCTTTCACTTGCGGCTGAGTTTGTCTTTCTTGCGGCTGCTGGAACAGTCTGCAACCGGAGTGGTTTTGGGGATGTTGCTGGAAGGAATGGAATAGAAAGGAAAATCATGGGGGTGTATTGGATGGCTTGGGCTCAGAAATTCTGTTTGACATCTCTTGCTTTAAAATTGAGCTTTGCTGTATTTATTGTGTTCCTAAGGTGTCAGATGCATTGGGTGATGGCACTTGGGAGGACATGAGAAAAGGGTGTTAATTTAGTAAATGTTGTGTGTGTCAAGTCTACTTTTTGGTCTAATCTTTTGTAGGGATGGTGATGCTGATAGTTTCGGAATAGTTACTTCGGATTTTCTTTATACACCATTCCTGACTTTCTCCCCGAATCTCTTCAATGGTGTTTTCAGCTGTTGCACAGTTGTCTTTTTGCAGCTGACCATGTATATAATAATTTATATCCCTTTAAGATTCCTGTGAATAACTTTGTTCTGGTACTGGTATATTGACAGTTGTCACAAACAAATTCCAGTCATTCCTGAAGTTAAAGAAGACAGGACTGGAACTGATACACACTGTCCTTTCCCTTCTGGGCACCTGGTTAAAAGCTAGGAAATGTTGGTTTTTGTATATGATAATAAGCTTTAGTTACTTTGTTATTAATGACTAAGTTGAGGGATTTCTTTTCCCACCAACAGAACTTGTACCTTCAAGATTCAGCTCCAGTTATGTGAAGCTGAAGTTATTGATGTCTTAACATTATGAGAAAGGGGAGAACATGATGTAGCTGTCAAGGAGTCATTTGTTAACAGTATTATTTTAGACACTAAAAAGTGTTTTACTGGATTTTTAATTAGTAAAAATACAATTTCTGCATGTCCTTTGTTCATCATATTAACTGTAAGTTTAAATGGATCTCTGCTGTCTTCAATTACATGTAAACTATACATCCATTTGCTGCAGTTAATGGTAACAACGTTCTGTCATGGCACTAGTCTGCATTGTGACAGACAATTTCATATGCATAGTTTTATCCACCATCATTTCTAGTGTCCAAGGATCAGTGGTCCATGAAATCAGATCTACGTGACTATTCCTAATGTATTTGCATTATCTGATTTTCTGTGACAGACTTTAGTAATGCAATATGCTGGAGGATTTAGGTTGCCTTTGTTCAGCTGGAAATGACCTTAGTTATGTGTTAACTTGACATGCTGCATGGCATTCTGGCCTAGTTGCCTAGATATACAAATAACCTCCCTTGATGAAGTGTGACAACTGCCTGTTTTTCTAGATGGACAGGTACTGACTAATTCAGTCTGGGTAGATCAAGAGAAGAGGGGATAAGATTACACTGTGAGGAAGGAGACTGAATCACAAAATCTGTCTTTGGGCCTGAGAACTGATTTTTGTGTAGGCTTTACAGCATTATAATATGGGTGTATGTGTTTGTGATGGTGTATTTGTAGTTTGGGCAACTGACCTAGGGCTCCTAGATTCTTGTATACACAAACTGCAGTGAAGGCAATGCCAGATGAAGATAAGGGAGAGGAGGTGCAAGAAAAGAAGGGTCTAATTCTTGAACCCTTCTCTGATGTCATCCTGCTTTGCAAGTCACAGCTTCACTTTTTGTGACGGCAGCAGACAAAGCTACTGTATGGGGGTATGGCTGAGAACTGAGGTTCAGCTTGGAAATTACTGTGCATTGGGAAATGAAAAGGAGTCCTGGAGTCATTAGACACAAGGGAAGACTCAGTGGATGAACCTTCACAGCCTGGCATGGCAGAGATGGGATTAAGGGAGATTTTGGAACATCCCAAAGCTTTTGGTGTTTGGATCAGTGGTGGTTTAGGCCGGTCCTCTACAGCTCATTGCTTGCCTAGAGCTGCAATTCTATTGAAACCTCTTGAAGGCTTTGGAAAAATGCAGCTGTTTTGTCCTGTTTCTTTAAGCTGGAGGACCCAGCTCTTTTGTGTGCTTAATAAATACATAATTGCCTTTAAAAATAAAAGCAGGTTGCTTTGTAAAAGAAAACCAATAATTATATGTTTTTAAATACAGTTAATTGCATGTTTATCTCTCATGATATTCAGGAGATATAAATATCTGTGTGCTGTGTGATGCTGATACCCTGTACTGAAGAAAGAGAAGCCCAGGGTTTAGCAGAGACAGTGAAAATTCATGTAGGTATGCACTTAGATGTATCAGCAAGGTAGTTTTAAAAGAACTGGGGGCTTTCTCCCTCCAGTTTGTGTATATACTGACCAATAATAACAACTTTACTTTTAATAGCACTCTGTTTAAAATGAAGATAAAGCACATAAACATGAGTACTTGCTGTAATGACTAATGTTATCTTTAAGAATGAGGAGTATTACAAGCAGCACATGCACCTCCATGAAATATATTACTAAGCTGGGTGTAAACTTTCTCCAAACAGGTCCCGTGTGTGACATACAGAAGTGTAATGTTGAGTTGTGCTTCTGCTGGGAATGGAAAGCTTTTGAAAGCTGTTTTCAAAGTGCAGCTTTTAATATGACACTAAACTGTGTCAAAATACAGCTGGAGTAATGCCAGGACTAGTACAACAAAAGACAACAGAAAGAGGCTGGAATTTTTCTACAGAGAACAATAGTGTGAGCAAGTTGTCACTTATCAAAGTATGTACAGAAGTTTAAGCTTGCCTTCTTTTGAAGGTTGCATTGTATTTCTGAGTTGGAAGACAATATTACTGTGTCTTAAATCAGCTCTTATCTGACCTGTCTCACTGGTTCTTGTTTCTGTGCCTGTTGGTGTAACCTCTGTTTCTTCCCCAGCCCATTGCAATGGAAAGGTTTTGCTGCTTTCTTTACATCCCAGCAGAAACTCAGCGGGAAGTCTTACACTGACTTGGTGGAACGTGTTCATCACTAAACTGCTGCTGAGGAGTGGGTTGGGGCCCTGCTTCCCTACCCACTGCCACCAGTTCTCCCTTCCCTCTTTTCTGAAGAAGCATCACATTATTCCTAGTCAGTGGGATGTTCCTGCCTGCCGTCCAAGAAGCTCATGGACTGGAACACACTGGTCTGTTCACTGACATAATTATTCATGAAAAGAGCTACAAAAGCTTATTCTCAAAGATGCCATTAGCTCAAAGTAAACTCCCAGTTCTGAGAGGGCAGAGAGGGGCTGTGTTCATGGCACGGGGCTGACTTCTGTGCTTTCTCACAAGAGAGCTTATGTGGGTAGGTTTTGGAAATTTTCCATACAAAGGCAAACAAACCACGTGGGCAGCAGTCAGGGCCCAAAGATAAGGCAGTGGAGCAGTGTTTGTGTTAAAATGCTGGTCACTGCTCCAGCAAGATCACACTGAGGGGCACTTTCTGTGTCTCGTAATTTAAAATCCATATTAGTCAGAGGTAGACAGTGATTTCATTTGCTGTGTCTCATTAATAATGAAAGAACTGAATAATATACTGTGGGCTAATGTCTGGCAGTAGAAGCAGTGGCCTGGATTTAACATGTAGTTGGTAAAAGGGAGCAAGACACACTGCTTCTCCCCTGCCTTGTTATTCCAGTTGAATTGAAAACCACTTTTACTGTCTCCTGCTGTCTCCTCTTCTGTCAGTTAGATGGGAGTCTCAAACTAAGCTGCATGAATCGAGACTTTTTATGTGGAAAATACTGATTCAGAGAAATTCATGAATTCTCCAGGTTCAAGTGTTGAGCTTTTTTGTTGTATCCTTCTCTCTTCCCTGTTCTTAAGTGTTGTGAGATCCTGCTTTTGACCTGTGGTTGATCTTGCCATGTAGAAGCTGATCTCTGTCATCTGTATGGAGGCTGGAAGTCAGTCTAGGTTTCAGACAATGTTCAAGAATTGTGATGATGTAGCATAGCTTTCAAATAGTCTAGTTGTTTTCTGCTGAGATAAATGCTGGAAACTACTTCTTTAGTTCATAACAAATTTCAGATGTGTTCAGATTGTGCATTTTATCACCTGAAACCTGTGAGCTTTTTCTTTTCCCCTTGCTCCATAGCATGTTCTGTAGCATTGTAAGAGGATGCTTATGATAGGGGGTTTGGAAAATCATTGAATCATAGAATGGGTAGGGTTGGAAAGGACCTTAACATCATCTGGTTCCAACGGTGATGACTTCTTTGGTGGAGACAGCTCGTAGGTCTCCTGATCATTGCACCTTGTATATTTTCTGTATTCACCAGTGGATTGAATTATTCAAGGTTTCATAGAATCATAGAATCGTTAGGGTTGGAAAGGACCTTAAGATCATCTAGTTCCAACCCCCCTGCCGTGGGCAGGGACACCTTATGCTAAATCATATCACCCAAGGCCTCGTCCAACCTGGCCTTGAACACTGCCAGGGATGGAGCATTCACAACCTCCCTGGGCAACCCATTCCAGTGCCTCACCACCCTAACAGGAAAGATTTTCCTTCTTATATCCAATCTAAACTTCCCCTGTTTAAGTTTTAACCCGTTACCCCTTGTCCTATCACTACAGTCTCTAATGAAGAGTCCCTCCCCAGCATCCCTATAGGCCCCCTTCAGATACTGGAAGGCTGCTATGAGGTCTCCACGCAGCCTTCTCTTCTCCAGGCTGAACAGCCCCAACTTCCTCAGCCTGTCTTCATACAGGAGGTGCTCCAGTCCCCTGATCATCCTTGTGGCCCTTCTCTGGACTTGTTTCAACAGTTCCATGTCCTTTTTATGTTGAGGACACCAGAACTGCACACAATACTCCAGGTGAGGTCTCACAAGAGCAGAGTAAAGGGGCAGGATCACCTCCTTCAACCTGCTGGTCACGCTCCTTTTGATGCAGCCCAGGATACAGTTGACTTTCTGGGCTGCAAGCGCACACTGCCAGCCCATGTTCATTTTCTCATCAACCAACACCCCCAAGTCCTTCTCCACAGGGCTGCTCTGAATCTCTTCTCTGCCCAACCTGTAGTTTGCAAAGTGATGAAGTCTGTAAACTCAGGTAAAATGAATTGAGTGCTGTAAACATCCTACTTCCCTCCTTCCATGCCTTACTGATAATCTCATTCCCCTATGCAATGAAATTTAGGATTGTTACAAACAGGAAACATTATCAAAACAAATTGCCTCCACCCACCCTTAGAGCTTCAATTATATGTCAAGATCTTGCTTGAACAAAACAGGCTAGATTTGTAGAGGAGTGCAGAGCTCTGGTTAGGTCACTGTACAGAAAAAAAGGATTTTAACAACCTGGGAGATGAATCACAGGTTTCACAAGAAAAACTGGAAGAAATCCAGTTCTGAACTCGTCAGGGCTAGTCACATAGTTGAAGGTCTGGGAGGTCAGTCTGTTCCGTGCTACGGCCTAAGTTTATACACTTAAAGCTGCGTCCGCCTCCTTTTCCCCAAATAAATTTGGCAAAATGCTGTTCTCTCTTTAGTATGGGAAATGATGCAAGTTACTGACTGTGATTCTGAATTACCTGGTGAGCTCTACAGAAGTAAGGGAGATACCATCTTGTTAAGTCTCTTATCCAGATATATTAAGTCTCATTAAGTAACAGTGATACTGCCCAGTGGTTGTTTATACTGAAGAGTGCTTGTAGGCTCATTTCCAGAGAGAACAGAGTGAAAAAACAATACAAAACCCAACAATGACAACAACAAAACAATCCCCAGCCAACTTCCAGTAGCTTTTTAGAGAGAAATTTAGGCTGAGTTGTAGCTACAAACTTAGTTTAATTTTCTACATCAGTTTGCATGTTTACAGCTCACTCTTACCTGGGGACAGTTGCTTCTTGAGAGACTGGCCCTTCTATGCCTCGCTTGGGTCTGGTGTGCATGCCTGCATGGCCCCTGGTTTCCCTGGGCTGCAGCACTAGTGGTTCCAGTCCTTGTACCTCACTGTTTCTCTTTTATTTTGGGCCTGGGCAGTTAAGTCATGAGGAAAACCATGTGTTGTTCTCGCCACCTCCTTTATACGGTACTTCCCCTATGCACTCCTATGCAAACCTCTCTCTCTGGTCCTTTTTGGGCCCAACAAAAGCACAATTAGTACAAGCAGGTGATTTTCAGTTTTGGAGCTGGCTGCTGCCCTGAGAAGAGTCCAGCATGAGCAGCCAGATGTGATGGCGCAGAAAGGATGTACTGAGTCATGACAGGGAAAGGTGGTGGCTGCTGACCAGCATCTGCTGCAGCCATCAGAGCTGTTTGTTTGGTTTTACATTGCTTGTTTGCTGTTGTTAAGCTGCCTGGCCCTTGTGACTGGAAACCCAACTAGTTTCTGTTTCGAAGGATGAGCAAGAAGCCTGTCGATAAACCAGAAGGCTCAAAGAGATGATCTTGTTTTGCTCCACTTCCTCATAAAGGTTTTTCCTTTGTCCGACCTGGTGCTAAAGAGACTTCTTGGCTTACTTGAGGGGGAAGGCAGAGGAGTGGGATGGATCTGGTGTAGCTGGTGCTGAACACAATGCTGGTACCCTGTCCTATAGCACCAGCAGCTCTTCCTGCCCATGCTGGTCGCTTCCCTCTAATTACAGCAGGAGATGTCTCAGTGGAGGAAGTCGTTTGTAACCCTGCTGCTGCATGTCAGTGCTCTTTGGTCCTTACTCATCTGGGCTGTTGCTGGAGATCCAGTATAGCAGGGAGCTCAGGAAGTCCTGGGGTCAAGTGCCCTGCAATGCAGGCATCCAGCCAAACCAGGTGGTTTACATTTCTGTTGCTGCTTTTCCGAGTGCACTGTGCCAAGGTGGTTATTAAAGCTGTCACAGACAAAATAGCACTGTTCCCTTTTCTCTCCTGTGTATTTCCCAGTGAATGTATTCATTCATGTTAGTCATCCCAGCCTGCTAAATCTTTATACATAAGCAAGACTTGACTTGTCATTGAAGTTCAGCAGGTGCATAGATGTTAAAAAGCACTGTATCCTCTGTAATTTTTCTGATCTGGTGATTTGGACTTTGCCAATAGCCTTAGGTTTAAATGGCACAGGGTATAAAAATGAGTTAGCTACTCTGCTATGCTTGTTTTAATAATATTTGGTATTCTTCCCTGTGAGGCTGGTGAGGTGCTGGCACAAGTTACCCAAAGGAGCTGTGGCTGTCCCATCCCTGGCAGTGCTTAAGGCCAGGTTGGGTGGGGCTTGGAGCAACCTGGTCCTAGTGGAAGGTGTCCCTGCCTGTGGCAGGGGGTTGGAACAGGATGATCTTTAAGGTCCCTTCCAACCCAAACCAGTCTGTGATTCTATGAAGTGCCTTTGGGTTTCTGGGGTCATACACTAGCAGAAGTTGTGTTTCAGTGACCTCGCATGGTGCCTGGCTTCTGCCATGGCTTAGCTACTGTTCTCAGAAATAAACCCTTTGTGGGAGATTTATGGAAATGCAATGGATTTTGGTAGTGTTTGGACTTCCCTGCATCAGCCTCAGGAGAGTCTGGCACTGGGTGTCTGCAGAAGGAATGGAGGGCACGGAGCTTTCACATTTTTAAAAAGGCATATAAAACCTGAGCCTGCTTTCAGGGGAATGCAGCCCTAAGGAGCAGTCTATGGCTCTTGCCCTGTAGCCAGTGAGGGCACAGTGTGTCTGGTACAGAACTGGCTGCTTGTGAGCAAGAAAAGAGCCCAAGTGCCTAAAGGACCTGCAGAGCTGCTCCTTCCTGCTGGTTAACAACAGTGCTGCTGCACTCTGAATCAGCCAGAGCCAGTTTTTCTGGCATGGTCATGGTATGTTGTGCCAGTGATGTAGTGAAACTCATATATCATTTCCCTTTGAATACTCTATACTGTACTGTACTATACTATCCTTGCTCTGTTGTGATTCAATAGCCATACAGAATGATGGTATCCCTAAATCCACTACAAGATGTTATGGTAGAGCAAAATCTAACTGTTATTTTAGGTACTTGTTGTAAAACAGTAATATATTTACACACAAAAAGGGTATATTTATTTTGCAGTAATGTATTTATTAGGAGTAGTTGACTGCAGCTGTCTTTCTAATGCAGTTTAAAGATCAGAAGGGTATGATATGCAGCTGAAATGTGTATCACCTGTTGACTGATCAAATTTGGATACTGGGGAGCTCTTGTTTTAATAGAGCCATATAACAATGGCATATATATGATAAACATAGCAGTTTGCTTGATTTCTGGTTCAGTTGCCTTTGTCTATCACTTGGGACATTAGAATGCTTATACTTTGTGTTATAGCTCACTCTCTCTTCAGTCATCCTTACCCCTTTTGTGTAACATGAAGTCCCAGAGGAGACTTGGCAGAAGATACCCCAAACAGCCTGCTCCCAGCAAACTGCCCCTGCTCCTCCCTGCAAAACCCTCATGGGTGAAAGAGCGTAAGAAGCATCTGATGGACTTGGATCCACTTCTGATGTGTTGTCCCACTCCTAGTTGTGGTCAGCTTCTGAAACTGTGAGGAAATTGCAAGGATGCTGAAAGAACACAGATAGAGGATGATCTCCCCATCCAGAAGGGTTTTCTCATGTGCCCCAATTGTTTGAGTTGGATTAAGGCCTGAAATCCAGCTTTGTGGATCTTTTTCAAAATACGTTTGTGGTATATATAGTACATATGTGTGTATATAGAATACACATGTGTGTGTCTAAAGTACTGCATGTGTTACTTACAGAGTTTTGACTTCTAGACACAGCAGATTTCTTGACCTGAAGAAACACAGTGAAAGGCTCCCAGTAATTGCTGGCAATTTTCAGAGCTGTCTGCCCCTGTCCATGTTGAAAGAGGAGATGAATGGCCCATCCCAGCAGAAAGTTACAGGGTAAACTCTGCTTGGCATAATTTCTTCGTGACTAAGAAACTCTAATTGGCTCCATGTGGGCAGAGGATCTGTCTGGTGAGCCAAGAGCTGCACAGCAGACTTGGAAAGCATGTCAGAGGGACTAGGTAGCATATGGATTTGTGTGGTTCCTTCATGCTTTGGTGTGTTGTTTCTCTTCAGAAGCCTGGTCCAGTTTGGAAAGGCTTTCTTCCTCCGTACCCCCTCTTACGAGGAGGAGGGTCATACTGTGGGTATTAAAGGTTAACATACTTGCTAAGAGACAGATACCTCATTGTTTCTTTCCTGTGTGAATTCAGCTGACAATGAAGCCTAAGCAACATTCAGTAGCTTCGGTTAGTTTCAGATGCCTTAAAAATAGTTGGCCAAAGTTGAAATAAATAATAATAATAATTAAAAAAACCCCAACATAATAAATAATCAAACTCCAAATTTTACATTTAATCTTCTTAGTGATGATTACCTGATATTATAATTCTTGAGGCTACTTTGTTGTTACTACTTTGATACAGTTTTACTTATATCTTAAACTTAGATGCTGCCTCCTGTGCCAGCCTTACAGCTATTTGGCTTAAATACAAGAAAATGACAAACAAGTTCTGCCCATTCTTGTAAAAATGCCAGCCAGCTCCATTAATGTTGTTGTTGTGAGCCTGGTTTTACAGGGCTTATGTGAGCATTTGTAATATTTGAAGAAATATTGCTCCTTTTTTAGTTACAAAAAGGAAAAGGCATGTCTTCCAGAATGAAAATTGACTTCTTTATGCATGTATACTTTCCTTTAACTCTGAAAAACTCAGGCCTTTCATTTGAGGCTTTGAGGATGTTTTCTGTCTGCATTGTAAACTTGGTGCTTGCTTCAAAGTGCATGTGCAATTTGTAGACTTGCATTGCCTACTGAATTTTTGAGAGTCCTCTGCTGTGTTGGGATGGATGCACACAGAAGTTCAGGTAATTCCTCTAGTGTTTTCTTTCACCAGAACTAAGCTTTTTTTTTTGCTGCAAACAGAACCTGAGCATCTCCAGGATGGTGAATGTCCCTTTCTTCGCTCTCTTCTCCCTTTTGTGTCAGGCTTGATTCTCATTTGTCTTTAAATTGCTAACAAGTAAAAACTCAGGGGTAAGTAAACGGCTGTTAAAGTTGCAATGGTGTTATCCTTTCATCAGGTAAAACCTCCTCACCTTGCTGCCCTGGTAAACGTGCCACCAGTTCTCCCCAGGCTGTGGTATTGATTCTCTCTTTCTGTGGTGTGGAGGTCACTCATGGCTGGACCTGGTCTCTGCGGATGCCAGGGCTGTGGGCATCCCTCTCCTGCCCTCTGGGCGGAGCTGGCCATAGGCTGCATGGACACAGACAAAAATGCTAAGCCTTTCTTCCAGATATTAATGAAAACCTGTTCAACCAGCAAGGCATTAGATTCGTAATTCTATCTTCAGCTTAACAGGCAAGTGCTTATTAGGTAAAAACTTTGCCAATGCCTGAAGGAGCAATCTGAGTGAGCAGATTTTAAGGTGCTGAATGAAGCCTAGTTCCCAGTGATCAACTAAATGAAGCTGCCTAAGCAGTAGAGATGAAGAAAGAAAGCTATGGGGAGGTGTTTGTTTCAGAAAGCAAGGGATAAAACCAACCCCCCAAAAACTTGTGCCATTGTTTGTTTTCCCTCTGCCTCCTGGAAGGGAATGTCTTCTGGCCTTTGTTTTGTATTCCTGTATTTATTGGCATCATTTGTGAGAGCTGAAATCCAGACCACCACCTTTGGTGTTCTCTGGGCCATTCAATTGTAATATGGTCGGACATCAGCAGGCCTGCCAGCTTGTCACCACGCATGTACTGGTTGGCATTGCTTCTCATGCTGAAGCTGTTCAGGGATGGAGGCAATGCTGAGCATAAATGTGCATGTGTTCTGCTCAGCCAGTGTCAGCTATAGTGAAAGCAGGAGGAAAAAATGAACCTAGCAGTGTGTTTGCAATCCCCAGTTCAAATATTTATCCCATTAGGTAACACTCCATTATTGCAGGGGAATTGGGTGCTGTCTCTTCTTGTGGCAATATCTTGGTGAAATGCAGAAAGATTTTTGGCCCTGCCATATAATGAATAACAATCTCACAGTTCAGCTCGTGGTGCCAATCCTCTTGGTGACATGCAGTTGTCTGTCAGGTCCTCCGTAGGGATAGGAGTGTTTTAGATATCATCAAGACAGTCTGTGGACGGTGTTCAGAGCAGGAACTGATGGAAACTTTCCATAGCATGAGGTTCTGCTATGGGAAAGCTCAAGCTTTATGGAGATTTTTAATGAACATAGTTCTATCTTAACACATTATTTGTTATTAGATTGAAATGTTTCCGTTTGAGCTAGAACACATTGCAAAGCAACAAAAGACCTTTTTACAGTCTTGAAATGGCTGCTGGCATATAAAGCTCATAAGTGGGTTGGGAGAAGGGAAAGACCAAAATGAAAAACCCAAGTATATTGATCTGCAAAGGCTACAAAGATGCATTTGCTTAAAATATGTTTTGCTAGGTTTAACTGAAACCAGTGACTAATGCTTATTGTTTAACACAGGAATTCAAGGGTTTTCAAACTTTAGAGGTTTTCCCCCCAGATTTTATCTTGAAAAATGTGAAACTGTTCACATTTATTTGTGTGAAGTTTATAGATTTATGTGAAGAGCTCATAGAAGACTTTGGGATTTGCTTTAAAGAAAATTAATTGGTCTTTCTCCAGACAGCTTCTTACTGTTAAATAGCATCTCCATGTAGGCTGTGATAGTATCAAAGAGCGCTTTATTTTTGCTTCCTTCATGACCTTCAAAGGGACAAAACAGAAGAACATTAACCTTTTCATATGTACATGTTTAAAATGGTAAACTTAAAAATCCATGAATATGCTTCTGTAAAAATCTCTTCCTAGCTGGCCTCCTACAGTCCAACTCATTTCACTGTTGTCTTTTGGTAGCGAAAAGCACTCCTGCTATTTATGATGCGTTACTTGGCTAGTTGCCATTGCTTGCTGTTTATCAGCATGCCTGATGTTTTTGGTGGAGGAAATACCCGTGTTTT
This sequence comes from Pezoporus flaviventris, assembly GCF_033815535.1. Classification (NCBI taxonomy): domain Eukaryota; kingdom Metazoa; phylum Chordata; class Aves; order Psittaciformes; family Psittacidae; genus Pezoporus; species Pezoporus flaviventris. The sequence continues at coordinate 48,392,223 of NW_026892549.1, forward strand.
TTTTTCTCATATAATGAAGTTAAGCATAGCTTCATTTACTACTTTCTTGCTTTGTTTTGTTGTTATTGGAGGCTTGTAGACGTTTGTTTGGTACGCCAGCTCTGCTGAGGGAATTTGTGAACATGTCTTTTGTATTCCCTGGGTACCATCTACTGAGCTGGAAGGAAGGAGCAAAGATATGTGAGAAAGTGATGTAGTGGTAGGGTGTTGTTAAAGATTTGGTTTAGCAAGCTTTTAGGAATAGGTGACTTTGTAACACAATCTATATCCTCAGAAGTGTTTTCACAACGGTGACTGTTAACTTCTTTTAAAACCTACTTCATCTGGCAAAATGCAGATTTTCACCGGTCTGAAGTGGGTTAGAGATTCAGACAGCAGGTTGTAGCCTCTATGAAGCAAATTGCCTGATTTTCTTTTTAGTCTCTTGATCAATGTCAGTCTCATCCTTAAGTATTTTGTGATGAGCTAAGCCTTGAGTCAAGTCATCTATTTACTCTAGGTCTCCTTAGAGCGGTGAGTATTTATCATAGGATATCTTCCAGTGTAAAATTTATTTGGAAAAATACTTTGTACCTTTCCCTGGTCCATTTCTGGGACTGAAAGTAAGTGCTTATGTTGTGTGAAAACATCTGTGATCTCTGAAGAAAGCTCTGATCCAAACTTCTCTTCAAGCTGGGCTTGAAATACAAGAATCACTTGTAAGGATTTTAGGAGCTGACCTTCAAAGTTGATAGTGTTCATGCAGGTTCTGGATGTGAGCTGCCCTGAAATAACGTGAATGTGACTCCTGTAATCTGACACATAGAAACCATAATCTTTCTCTTTTCACATCCTAGGATAGCATCATAACTTTTTTGGGGTGGGACCACCTAACACATAGTTTGCAATGGAAATTCTCATCTTCCTCTTGCCACCCCTTAGATGATTTGTCACCTCCTTCCTCCATCCATGATGTTTGGGAGATGCTGATGTTTTGAGGCAAACAAATAATTGCAAGTAAATGCCACTCTGTTGCAGCATATCCTTCCTTTTATGCCAGCCAAGCTGCTCTGGCAGGAAGTAACATCAAGGCCTTCAGAAGAAGCTATAAACGCTTGCTGTAGCACATCTAATTCTGTTTCAGGTCTGAAATGGCTGCCTGTGAAGAGTGATTCTGTGCTGTCAAGCAATAAGTGGTGGCAAAACATTTAGAAATGACTCTGTCTTTCCTATAGCTGTTTTCCAGCATAATGAAGTGATGGAGCTGCTTGTGAACCTGACTTTGAACATTGGCATGCTTTGTTTATGCTGAATGTTGTCTTTATGCAGCTGAAGCTTCTGAGCAACTGAACTTCTGGAGATCCATACTCCCCATGGGACTTGTTGCTTGAATTCTTACCTGGCACTAACATATTGCTCTTCCCTTCTTTCATAACAGATTTCTGCTGTCCTCTCTCTTATTGCCTCAGAATTAAAAAGAAGTTATCTTGTATTTCAGCAAGAACTTCTGTTGTATTTTTCGTTTATTCAAAAGGAAGTGAAACAGCTGTCTGACAAGGGTCTGTATCAATGATTTTGTCTTTCTTTTGGAATAATGTCCTAGCTAGTTGTTCCTGCACAGAAGTCTGCATAAACAGAGTTATTGCTGAGTTTTTTATGTTATTTTGTAGAGAAAGCAATAAATTTTTCATTCTTTTTTAATGAAAACCAGCAAAAAACCACCCCAAAACCAGTTATGTCACCCAGGGAGCCCTTACCATGAATTAGACTGTTAATGTGCCAGCTGAAGTTCTAATACAGACCAGCAGTAGAGCTTCTCCCAGCAGGACATGCTCATTCCCCAGAGAGGAGAGTGAGTGCTGTTGTGAGGCAAGCAGGGTAGGTGCAGTGGTACTGGTTCTCAGTCTGTTGTCTGCCGTTATAAGTGCCTGTCTGTCCTCATGAAGTTCTCTTTGGTTGTCTCAGGGGAGGCTGGTGTAAACATCTGTGACAGCACTGCTTCTCCGTGACCTGATCTGAGGAAGTGATTAACTTGGATCTGGGCTGGGCTGTATCCGACTGCACAGTGCTTCTTTTTATCCCCTGTAGCTGCAGTCACATGAGTGTGGTATGGCTGAAATTGCTTGCCTGTGCAATGGGAAACATTTCTCTTTTTTGCCTTTTTATGCGAGGAAAACCATGATTCACTCGTGCTGAGCTCCACATCTTGGAAGCACTGCTTGAAATAACCCTGAGTTGCACAGGCAGTGCTGCCTGTGGGTGCCACTGCTAATGGCGGGTTCTGCCTTTGCACCTCCTGGGACAGTGTGCCGTCCTCACCTCTCCATTTCCCTGCCTGCAGAAAGGGGGCAAGACACCTAGACCTTTGGTGCTCAGAAGGGCCATACTGAATGGCGGTGCTGTGGTGAGGTCTCCACTTCCCTTCTCCCCATCCATTGTTTACTCTGAGCCTTAGATAAGATGAGTATCTTTTGTTTTTCCTGTAGATAATAATAACAACCGCCTGTCTCTACCAATACAGGATTAGGTTCTTCTTTCAGGAAGACGTGGGAAGACAAAAATGAATGTGGGTTTTGTGAAGTATGTGCGACAGAAAAGGTTTGAGGGTGGGGAAAGAGCAGGCTGTGCTCTCTATGGGAATGCACAATGGCCTTGCTGAGCGTTGGTGCCCTTGGAGAACCTCTTTGCCCCAGCCACATCAGCTGTGGCTTGCTGCTGGTCACCCTGCAAGATCTCCTCAATGTCAGCATTTTCCCTTCATGAATATGCTATCTTGCTTCTTGATGACAAAAAGTGGTTGTCGCTTTGCTGGTAACTGTGATGAATAACAGAAATACAGAGGTTGCTGTATGGGTTGGTGGGTTTCCATCACTGATGTGATCAGTCTTTAGCCTCCTGTCACAGGAGCAGAGCAATCTTGCCTTTTTCCCGCTCTATACTGAAACATGAGTGTTCTGAAGTAATTTGGAAGCATGTACAGAGTGGAAATTCCCTGGAGGGTATTCACATTTTTAGTGTTAATTCTGCTGTTGCAGGGGAACCCGTGGTTTGTTCTACCCCCGCCTCCCCCCTTTTTCCCCCTCTTGCTAATTCATTCACTAGCTTTAGGTAACTCAGTCTTGTAGGTCTGATTTTCGTAGCAGAGACTATATAATTGGATTCTGCTCTTTACATGATTCCTGTCTGCAGTGTTTCTTCATGATCATATGGCTTTGCTGTAATGCAGACTTCTGAGGGGGTGAGGACATATTGGTTCCATTCTGCCCCAGCCTAACTGTGTCCATGATGTTTGGAAGCAAGATCAACATTTCCTGGGGCCTCTTTTATCTCTTGTTGTTCCATCTAATGGAAAATTCATCCTTCTTTTTTTATATTTGTATATATTTTGGCTGTCTTGTCCCATGAAATGTGCTGGCATTTAGCTGTAACCCACAGATACTCATATGATTTATTCCCTCCTTGCCTTCAGAGTTTAGTCTTGCTTTAACTGGGACTTATTTGGATGGCAGCCTTTTGCACTGCAGCTCCCCTCCAGAAGACAGATTGCTAGATCTTATACTGCCCCGTCAAAACAGGACTTTAGAGCAAAGTGGATGGGCTGTCTCTTAGTACTACTTTCTGTCTTTTGTTATGGTTATGTTCATTTATCTTGTCTTTTCAGCTGCTTTCTATGATACTTGCTGTACCAAAACCTTCTGAGATGTCATCTTCTGCAGCTCATCGTGCCGCTCTAGAGGATGCGCTGATCGGAGCTAGCGAATATGTTCTCATTAACTTGCCAACAACATGCTAGGGAGAAACTTTGAGTGGGCATAGTGTGACACAGCACAAATTGTTTGTGACAGCAAGTGTAATTTAAATCAGAGCTTTTATACTGATGAAGTGTCAAAATCAATGCATTGATGTCGCTGTCTGCTGAGGGGGGCACCTGCATGAGTGGAAGAATCCTGATGGTATTGCACTAAAAATCGAAGTTACTGACAATTTTGAGGAGTAGCTTAAGACTCAAGATATCTTTTCTTATAGCAGATTATTGAAACATAGGATGTGTGCTGAACTTGTAGGCTGAGGTTTACCTTGCTGTTGCTTCAGAAGCTGCATTTTCCTAATTTTTAGCTATCTATTTGGAAGAAATTTTCTCTTATTCTCCAAAGACTGTGTGACAAGTGACTTGTGTGACCATATGTGTCTCTCTTCTGGTTACATTTAGTAATTGTTTTGCTGTATGAGTGTCTTTGCAGGTATTTCACAACAACAAAATATCCAGGCTCTGACCCTTGATAAAGGACTGTTTGTCATTCTTGCAACTTGGAGATGTGTTTATCCTTCTGATCTGTAGAGTTGAGGCCCATCATATCGCTGGGTGCTCTTGGCAGCCTTTACTTAGGGATGAAGTTTTCCAGGCTCTCTCTGTGGGTTTCTGTTTGTGTCCTGACCCTACAAACATGCTTGCCCTAGTTTTACTGTTTGTCTTGACTGAAAGGTTATCTGGTGCAAAGGATACTCTAGCTGACAGGGCTGTAACAGACACCTGCCTTCAGTAATACCCCATCCCCTAGTCACAGTTTGTTCTAATGTCATCTGAGATGTTGTGTTTGAAATGGGGAGTGAAAAAAACCCAGCTTCTTGGGGACCTTTCTTTTAGATAGACATAAGGAAAAGCTATGGGAGACCTCATTGTTTTAAGATCTGGATGCTGTTGCCTGGAAGTTGGCTGTGTCTTTAAGAAAGAGCCAAGTATTTATATCTGGTGTCTATCTGAAATCATGTTTACCCTACAGTGTTTATTAAACCTGAGTTAATTTTCCTCCTCTCTTTCTGTGGCTGCAGGAGCTTTGCCAGCAATGCATTATAATAGCTGGTAGTCCAAGGCGGCGTGGGCCATGTGCCAGCTTCCCATTCCCACTACAAAGGCTGGACTGGGGACTTGCTGCCTGGCAGTGCCATGCTGCTCTGGTCCATGCTGTGCCCCAGCATCCCTGCTGCTGCAGGAGCCCGAGCTGCTCTGGAGCGGCTCAGCTTGGAACTGAGGGCTCTTCTGTTTAAAAGTAATAATTGTAAAGCCTTAATTACTCTCTGTCTCTCTCCCCTCTCCCTCCTGTCCATTACTCTGAAGGGCTCTCAAAATAGAGTCATTAGCATCACTCTGTCACACGGCAGTCTTGCGCTGTTTAACAAAATAAGGTCACTGTGTCTGATACCTTTTATTTGCATGATGACTGGCTTGTTCTTTGTAGTCTCATGATATTTTTGTCAGGACTGTCTTGGCTGAGGTGAGTGCCAGGAGTCACGCAGCTCTATCGACACTGGCTTTTCGTCTGGTCTTCCTCAGTAACAAAAACTCCCAGGGAGCTGATGGGCTTATTGTCATGATGCTTTCAGAGGCAGAATTTGCTGTTGGTTCAGGTTTGACATCTTGCCTGGTGTGGGTATTTGCAAATGTAGCTTTCAGGGAAAGTTCTGTATCTGACATATGTGTCTTTGGCAAGTTTGGAAAAAGTTGTTGCGGTCTGAGCTGTCCACAGGGATGGATGACCTAAGGGAGACTCAAGGGGAAGGATGCCTGGCATACCCAGCATATGCAAATAGTAGAAATGTGCTTGTAAGTGTGTACAACATTCTGAACAGCACGGAGATACCTGTAGTGACGTAGTTTGTCTATTGCACATCTTTCTGGTACCCTTGCATTTTGTTAGCATTACTGGGCACAGCCCCTTTGTCTCGGTTGGTTTTTCTGTCAGTTATCCCAGAAATTCTCTTCCAGCTCTGGAAAGCACGCAAATAAAACACTGAAGACTGGAGGATCTGGCGAATATGAGAATTATTCTTGGCCTAACAGTAAATCATGGGTCTGGGACAGTAAATCACAGATCTGGGCTCTGACGCTTTAAGTTTTTGAGGAGGAATGCCATGTTTCCGGAACAGTAAAAGTGAAGATTTTTCTAGCAAGTTAGTCCTACTCTGTCAGTGTCATTAGGTCAACTGTCTGGGCCAGCACTACTTCTATGGAATGGGCTGAACAGTGCATATACCCACATACGCCTATATCCACATCTGGATTACAATATGTATGTAGTATCTTGCTTACACGAGAACTTTATGTTAACATCTTTGTGCCAACCCTAGGCATCTGATTTTTTAACTGGGTTTTTTTTTGGCCTCACAGTATAGACAAAGTCTTACTGGTTGTGCCATATAACCTAGCCCTGAGCTAGGTTAGCAGTCATCCCTAGGGCCTTTACTCCTCTGGGTACTTGAGGAAATCTTCACAAGGAATCCATATATCACTTGCATCCATATATGGCAGTTGTTTTTTTGTTTTTTAAGCACTTGAACAAAACATTGTTGCTTAAAGCATTTGTTATGAAAGAAGAGCTCTTAAAACTGTTTTCTGTTAGTCATCAGTCCTTGAAACTGTTTTAGTTTCCTGGCCAAAGTGTGTTTCCTTTTTTGCAAAGCTAAGCTCTGAATGCAAAAGTCACTTTACCCTTGTGATGATTTTCAAACATTAACAGCAATCCAGCATGAGGCATTTGAAGCACTCTCTATTCTTCACTTTTTCTCAACACTACTTTTAACTGGGTTGGACCCTTTCAATAGAGAAATTTTTTGCCTCGTATAAGGGCTCTGATGGACAAGTTCTGACAGAGTTGGTTGCAGTGTAAGGAGTTCCTCCCTCTCTGCTACAGTTTCATGGCTGTTAGACTCATCTTAAACATTTTTGGGCTGTTTTATCCCCAAATCGGTGAGAACAGAATGGATGGTTTGCCAGTGCTGTTGTCACACCTGTTTATCCCTGCTGGCACAGCCTGACTGAAATGCCAGCAAGATTTCAAGTTAGCAGTGAAGCAGTGTGCTGGCTGGCTGGAAGTGATGGTCTTAGACCCTTGTTTGCTCCTTGCTGCTCACTCCTATCGCATCCTGTGCACCAGTGTTTGCCGGGCTGCTCATTGAGCATCTGAGACTCTCAAGCCAGCAGGAAAATACTCACTGCCTGTTGGAGAGTAGGATTCCGCTCCCTAGAACTGTTCGCTGCAGGCTGCATGAGTGCCAGAGGTCTGTAGGTGAGCTGGTGGCTAGGACAGGGTTGAGGGGGAGCAGGACTGTCCCAGCTGTGCTGTGCTGCCAGTGGCTGAGAGACTGCAGATGTGGCACATGCCATGTTCTGGTGTCTGTGCTACTGGAGAGGTGCAGAGTAGGTGCCTGGGGACATTAGCACCTTAGGCTGTCACAGCTCACATCTGCCTCTGGCTTGCCAGAGCCCGGAGACAGAGTGAGCTTTTTGAATGGGAAAGCAAAATGCCAAAACACTCCGGCAGTTCAGATGTCCAGAACAGAAGCAGTACCTGAATTGGAGGTTTCAGTCTTTATCTTTTCAAGTCCATGGTAGTTAAGGTGACTGACTTTCAGAATAGTGCGTGTCACTGTAACCTGACATCTCCCAATTTAGGTTGATGGCTGGTAGCCTCCCTGCTTTAACTTCTGGGAGGCACAGGAGACAAGCAGAAGGAATTGAAGCCATGCACTCTTTGGGCTCCTAAATAGAGGATGTTGATGGATAAGAAAAACCTTGCAGAGTTTCCTAAAGAAGGATTGTCTAAAATTTCAGTTACTGTTACATATTTTCAAAGGTTTATGTGGCTGCATCAAATTTTAATGTCAAAAACCTATTTGACAGTAAATGAAAAAAGCCAAAAAAGCTGAAAAATCCAAGCAATAATTCTCACTTTATGAAGCAAAACAGCTACCTCCTGCCTAGTTTAGAAAGAAACTTCATCTGTAGATAGGTTTTGATGAACAACGTGTTTTTACATGATTTAGAAAAAGAAGAGTTAGAAGTTTGGTTTACATGCAGTAAGCAAAGACAGGAACAGAAGACTGGTGGTGTCCATTAAAAATGAGTAATTTCTGCAGGAAGAAATGGTCTCATCAGTGACTGCAACAAAGAAAAAGGTGCAGAGAACAGGGCTGCAAACCAGACAGAACTAGGAGAGAGAATATACATACATATATATATAAAAACCGCAGTCATAACCAGGAAGAACTACCTGGAAATATGTAGGAAATGTAATTTTTTATGCAGCAGGTTTTACAGCAAATTTCCCTGTTTTCCACTAACTGAAATGTTTGGTCCATAGCAACTTTTATTTTGGATAATCACAGAAAACAAAGCTATTAATTGTGGGCAAAGACAAAGTGAAAGTTGGGTAACATTGGTGATGGCAGTATGAACGCTTAGCGCTCATACTCCACATAGACATGGTCAAAAATAAGCATTCCTTGTGCGGTTGTGAAACAGGAGGATTTGGGGTTATGAGGAATTTGTATCGGGACACAGTTTTTTTTTTTTTTACTGGAATAACAAGTCTGGTCTCTGACCCAGTGTGCAAGTGATAGATGCATTGAACTTCAATTTATATTTTGCTTTTATTGCATCTTATTGAAACATGAATGGGCCCTGGTACTGTCTAAAAGGTGTGATGGTTTCATATTCCAGTTGTTAATTTTTACCATTACTTAGCTTGTTTTTTCCTCGAGGGCTTATTAACGGGTTTTTCATTCAGTGACATCGTTGCCCTTTTTTTAATCAACCTTCTAGAATTTTGCATAGGCCATTACATGTAAGGATGAGAACATTATTACTTCATTCTTTTCACTCTAGTAATTTTTATATTACAGTGAACACCCTGATTAAACATTTATCTGGAAAAGGCCATGATGAAAATAAAACATAATTAAATATAGGAACTAAATACTGAACTCCTGACTTGAGGCTGAAATGATAAATGAAATCAAACGTACACAGGGGAAAATAAAGTACTGCAAAACTCACCCAGTACTGCATTTTAATGTTTTATTGAGCTAGACCTACAAAGCAAGCTGCTTGTGTCGACTACAGGAACTAATTATTTCTGAAGGTCTTACTTAGAGTCCACTTATTCTAATTGTGTTATACTAAAGGTGCTTGGTCTTTGAAAAAAAGAAGCAAAGAAAATCATCTATATTTGAAATTCAAGCAGCACTGCTGCAGGAGAGGGGTATGGCACAGTTTGGGTTTCCTACTTAGGTTTAAAAAGCAAAGCATTATACTCTGTTGAAGATTGCTAAAGAGAAATTGGCCTGTATCCCTCATGTAAATCCAGGTGTCAGAGCAGGGAGGCAAACATGGTGCTTGGTTGCATCGAAGGAATGGGGCTGGACCAGGGCTTGCTCTTGAAGGCTGTGTGTGTCTGCTCTCCCTGTGTGTGTGTTCAGACACTTGGCACTCACTGTCGCTGAATCAGGAAGACAGAATTGACTTTCCTGTCCAGCTAATTATAATTCTTTAAAGAGATTAACTGTTCTTTTCCTTTAAAGGGACTTTATCGGTGAATCCCATGTCAGTTACCTGCTGCTTAGGATCTCTTTCAGGGATCATCGTCATCAGTGCGATGATGCTTGCAGGCAGAGTCTCGTTTTGAACAGATGTCTTGGTGACCAAACTGGGTGTACAATGTATTGCTTCCAGAATTACCATATGAGCCTGTAAATAACTGCTCAATCCATGGCTGGCAGTGGATTTAGATAGCTCTGTGAGATACAGTTGCAAAAACCAGACTATAGTTAAACATTTTGGCAAGTAAAATCAACATATACTTCTTGTTTTATACTTTCCATGAAGTGCTTTTCATCTTTTGTATCTATAGCACAGTATAATTACCTACTCCTTTCCTTCCTTCCTTCCTTCCTTATGTATACTGTGGGCAAGCGAAGGGGTTGGTTATTTCTCTGATGTGATGCTACCTGGTTAGAAATGGGATGTGTTTTGTCCTCTGAGGGCAGCTGAGCATGTCTTAATTGGTACCTAAGTGAGGCATCCTGTGAAGTGTGGGTCTTGGGGATGCAGACCTTTGTGGTGCTCTGCTTTGATTTCTGAACCAGTCCCATGGGGAGAAGGGGTGGGGAGGATGATTTCACCCCTAGCAGTACATTAATTATTGTGCCATCTGTGTGACTGGGGGCACTGGTGGATTTTTGGTGTGATACAAGACAGTGCTGTGGTAGAAAGTGAACAATCACTAATCCAGTTCCGTTCCCTGGGACTAATTCACAAGTAATGGCTGGCTGCTTAGGAAAGGAGGGAAGACAAGTCCCTGGGCTGCTCAGCAGTCCCTCTGGGCCAGTGTGGGAGCAAACAGTTCCACAGGTCTAAGGAGTCTAGCTGAGGGTAATGGAAATAAAATGTTATCTTGGCAGGGGAAACCACATGTGCAAAAAGACTCCCTAAAGTGATTCATCTTTACATTTCCTCAGGACCCAGGTCTTCTCTCCTGGCTTTTGGTTAGCTGTGATTAACACAGCTACGCACTCGACTTGCATAAGTTCCTCTGATGTAACCAGGATACTCTGCACCTGTAGAGGATGAGAGGCCTGAGTAGCTTGGTGCTCTCGGTGTCCCTCATCTGTTTGCTCCACCGCGTGTACAGTGCCCAAGCTGTGAAACTCCCTGTATTGGGTTCTGCCTCATTGATGTGAACATGGTTTTCAGTCACTGCATACAGTTTCCCTCTGGAAATCTTTGTCCCTAGTTGATAGGCTGATGGATGGCCTTTAAATGTTGTAAGTATGTTTGGCTTTTCAACCAGATTCAGAGACAGGTGGCATTTGACAAAATCAAGCCCTGACTTGATTTTATGTCACCTCCCTTGGAAAGGGGCTAGGGCTGATGTTCACAGCCTGACCCCTTTCTTCCATAGGAGAAAGTGGATGGCTGGGAGTGAGAATGAGCAGTCATGGCAGAAAGCAATCCTAAAGGTTGTTGAAATTTTGCTCTTTGAATGAATGGTGTGCAGAGGTGACCCCAGTGCTGTGATGCCAATACAGATGTATAAATGCCTGGTTCTCTGTTCACATAAATGCCTTTTTCGGGTGGAACAGGAAGAAAAGGAGAGCACAGAACTTTTCCTTGCTTCTTGTAATTCCATTTGTTCTGGTGCCTGGGAGTTCATTTGCAGAACTTATCACCAATTCTATAAATGCTAATTTACTTATGGAATTTAATAATGCTGTCACTCAGCAAAAGCTACTGGAGAAATATTTTAAGTGCTTTGCAAATGTTGAAAGCATAAAACCTGAAAATACCTGAAAGGAGGATCAGCCCTATAACAATTTTACACGTGCTTCTCTGTGCTTGTTTCTTAGTCTACGAAGCAGTGGTCCACCCTTATGAAGTGCTTTGAGATTGCAGGATGAAAACGTATCCCTGTCTCCAACTGCGAAGTGTGGTGGCTCTAGGCCCCAGTTTGGAAAAGGGAAATGCGGCCGTTCAGGTGGCTTCTGCTGAGATGCTGAACTAGTAAAAGGGAGACCTCCTTCGGTATCTAGGAGGTATTCAAACCCACTCACTCATTCTGGCCACTAGGTCTGTGATGGGAAGGCCCAGGGACAAACCAGACATGGGTCATTTTTGATGCTAGGAGATGTGTTTAGAGAACCCGTGAATTTGGCATGCCCAGTATATGTATTTTTTGGCCATGTGCAGTTCTGACCGTAGCTGTCTAGCTTGCACACAATGTGCAATGAGTGCTTTGTTTAGGTTGGAAGCAATAGCACATATCTTTACCAACTTCAGTATGACTTCCGGCACTTTCCAGAATGAGCAGTGGAAATAAGTAAGAGCAATATTTGTTGTACCTCAGTGAGCCAAGCCTTGGGGATGGACAGCTCAGGGGGAAGTACTTCAGCACCTCTGTGTATAAAACATGGTCTGCATGAGACACCTGCAGTGGCTTTGGCAGAACAGCGTGGCAGAGGCATTAATCTGTCCATTTCTTCTGATTTTTAGATTTCATTGTAGTTGTCAGTGGAGGTTTGTAAATGCATTTCATTTACCTGTCCATTTTAATCAAGTTTAGATAGCACAATTCTGATTTGCTATAAACCAGCCGTTATCCCCCTGTAGGCTTCAGGAACCTCCAGCTTGTTTGGTGTGGGCTTTTTTCACCTCCCATCATGCAAACAGACTTGTCATTTGTTCATTTATCTAGAACATCTTAATTACACTTTGCACATATGATGTTGTTTGAGCAGCAATATTCATGAGAAATAATTAGGAGAAATGAATGTGGGAAGTGGTTTCTGACTGTGAGAATGAAATTTCTTACCACTTTCTTTTAAAAAAAATAAATTGGAGACTCTAAAATTTAAACTCCAGGCAGAGGAGTGCAAAGACATCACTGTCATCAGGCAAGCTTCAGGCATTACCTGAAAACTCTAATTCAGGGTATAATTCTTGACTTTTCAGAAGCACTGACTTTTTAAGTAGTGTATTATGTGGTGGTTTGAATAGAAGTGACCACTTTGGGTGCTGGACAACATTGTAGCTTTCCTAAATCCATCCTGGATAACTCTAAAGGGTTGCTCTTGCTGTAAAGCCATGTAATCTTTAGTACTTACATTTCTTAATCTCCTTTTCATTATGCTGTTTCTGAATTTCCAGTCAAGGCTTGTGGGGACAGCACTGTGCATTGTACTCATGATAGGAAAACTGCTTCACCTTCATGACAGGCATGAGTTCTTCATGAAGGCATGAAAACTGAGTCATGTTTGATGGTAACAGCAGGAGAGCATCTTGCTGTCTGCCCTGAGCCGCAGTGCACTGGTGCTGTTGGCACACGTAACTCTGATAATGAATGGGCCTGCATTCAGTAAATAAGAGAGGTTGGAGTACAGCCTGTGCACATGGTGAGCTTTCCTTACACTCTGCATTTCAGGACTTGGCTTTCAGATGTAGCCCTCAATCTGGGTATTCTGCTTTTGTCCTGATTAAAAACACATCTAATTCTCCATATGCAATTAAAAAAACCCTGACTTGTTGCAGGCTTTTATCTATCCAGTCACCTCTGCTGTATCACACATGAAAGATGAATCTTTTCCAAGTGACCTTGTTTTGAAAAGGTGGAGTCTGTATCTCTGAGACTGTAGCCAGGAGGGAAGCTGTGGAGGACATGGATGGTAATCATCAGAGAGCCTGTATGTTTGAATATCTACAAGCTCTCATGCTTGTAGTAAATGAGGGAGTATTTCCTCCTCTTTGCTTTCCAGTATTTGTTGCTAATTTGTCTTTGGCAGTCATGATTCTTCCCTGCAAAACTGTAGCTTCCTGGGCTTCTTCCTCTCCTGTGATATCCTAGCCTCCAGGAATTTTAGCAGGAAAGATCAGTTTGACGTTAATTGTCAGGAGGTAAAAAGAAAGTTGCTGAACTTGGTCAATAAGGAAGACATAATTGGTTGAGAAGATGTAGGATTTACACAGAGAAGGGTGTGTTGGCTTGGGATTGAACATAACTGCACATATCCAGCCTGTGTGTGGCTCGAGGCTGATGAATGGCGTCCAACTGTGGTTTACTTCCCCCCTTATCTCTGTTAAACAGTGCTTAGCAAGCTTGGAGTGCATTGTGTCCAACTTCTGCTCTCTTAATACAGCAAACTGAATGAAAGCTGGAGTCAGATAACCCTCCAGTGAAAAACTGCAAAAAGACTGGCATTTATCAATCCTTACTTCCTACAAGAGCAAGCTGTGTTCTGTGGTACTTCCATTATCTGAAACAAGAGCCGGCTGCTGGGGTTGGGTGCAGCCATTTAGAAATGTGATTTGTCTTTTTCTGTCTTCACAGAAACCTCCTTAAAGTATTTCTTGAGGCTTTTCTCAGAATCTGTGTCAGAGCAGCAAGTCAGCTAGAGGCAGCTCTCTCTTAGGCAGCAGACATTTAGCACAGTGACACCAATATCTTTATAAGATGACCTAGATTAGAAATGTCTTGTTCTCAGTTTGCAGAAATCTGCTCAAATATTTAATGTGACTCAAAGCTGGGTTTTTTCTTTTTTCCTCTTGTCGAGACAGAAATAAAATTCAATAAAATTCAAGTGAAAAATAATTAAATGCTTCTGGGAGCCAAACGGTTTCAGGGAGCAGGTAAACTGGAGTTAAGAATACATCAGAAACGTGCCGTCTGCCCCCGTGGTCTGTATACTGCTATGGCATGGAAAAGGATGAGAGATTTCCTGTTTCACTCAGCTGCTTTCACCTTCTAAGTTTTACAAGATGCCCAGTTTACAAGGTGGAAGTCTGAACTGGTTATAAATAAGAGCACTGAAAAGCCAGATTGCCTTACTCAAAGCATGTAGCCGGGTAGCTCCTTCCTGCTGAGGCTTGGAGGAGCAGGACCAGTGCAGTTCCAGTTTTGGTCCAGTCAGATCTAATGTCTAGCCCACAGAGCTGGCCAGTCCAAAGCAGGAGGGCAGGGTGCTGTGGGTGGCTTGTGCTCACCAGGAAGATTTGGTTTTCCCTCCTTTCTCTCTAGTTATTGCCTCAAGATTCTGCCTGTGTTTAAACAGCCTGATTCATCTCTACAGGCATCTCATGGGGGTGGAGAAGGGTACATCCACCTTTTTTGCTAGCACTGCCATATTCACATGGCTTTAAATTCTCTGCCAAGCATTGTTTTAGCTCAGTGCTTTGGGACTGAATTCCCCTTGGGCAAGTCCCATTTACACTGTAGTTTCAGTTAGTCAATGAGATTTTTTAGATAGTGTAGAGAAACTGTTGTCCTACTCATCTTTCCCCAGAGGAGAAGGGAATCTGGCCCCTACATGAAGTGGCTGCAAGAAGAAGAATCCTGTACTTCCCTGAGCAAAACCCTTAGTGAAAACAGTTCATCAGACTTTTGTGAAGAGGCTGCTTCCTTTTCTTCTTTTCTTCCCTTTCTTTCCTTTTTTTAAGCTCCTTGCAGACATGGTGAATTAAGGTGGTGAGATGACACAACCTTTCCCACCCCTCTGAAACCTTTGCCACCCCTCCAAAAGGTCACGCAGCTTCATATGTTGAAGGTGGGGTTTTTAAGAGCACCAAGCATTGCTTTCAGTCTCTTGGAGTATTTTGAACATTTTTGCCATCAACTTAAATGCAAGCAGTGTTAGGTGGGCCTTCAATGCATTTTGATAGTCCTATCCTGAAGATCTGAGGTCTGTGACACAGCAAGGCTGTGCTTTCTTACATACCCTTCTGAAGTATTGTACAGCCAGTGAGTGGTAAGCTACATATACCAGTGTAAACAAGACATCAGAGAAGGAGAAATACAGGTGTTCAATTACAGTCATCACCACAAAAAGCAGGTGAGAGTTTAACAGGGGCTAAGAGAAGGCTATGAGGTGCTTAGAGATTTGCTTTGTTTTGCAGATCAGTGAGGCAGGGTGGTCTGAGAATGGACAAACAGGCAGCAAAACAGGACAGTGGTTTACCAAACCAGTTCCTTGAAAAAGAGTTGAGCAAGTGAAGAACTACGTCTGGGCCTAGTGTAGATGCTGTCAGATCTCACTAGTTTCTGATGCTTTACTTGAGTCACTTGTAAAGAACTATGAAAACAAAAGGAGATGATTACTAATTTAGTTACACAGATGCTGGTGTGGCTTTTACATGGCATTTAGAAGGAAAACTTCTAGAAAGAAGGAACTTTTAGAAGGAAAACCTTTTGGAACGTTAACACCTGCTTCTTCTTCAGTTCACATAGGTGGTTCATCTCAAATAGGATGATCCCTTAACAAAGAAGGCATCTGGGTAACTAGTGACAGATCAGATGTGTTCCCTGTGCTTGTCCTCAAACATCATCTTCTCTGATGGGCATGACTTGAAGAGCTTCCACTTAAAAGGAAATGTTCCAATAACAGGCATCTGCAGTGGTATGGCCAGAGTGGGTGGCCAAGGAATCATAAAAGAGCAGTAAAGTCAGACCGGATTGGGAAATCCTTTGTTTTGGTTTGGTTTTATCACTTAGCTTGGTTACTGTAATTCAGCTTTCCTGATCTTATTAGGCAGTTGATCAAGCTGTCACCAGCTCTTTCTGCTGTTGTCATTAGTGAGAGGCTGAGGATAATGCCCCGCTTAACAGCGCAGGCAAAAATGAATGTAAAGCACTTGCCACTGCTTTGACAACAAGCAGTTCCATGTTTAGAGGATTAAGTGGTGGTGGGTTGCTTTTTGTTTGGTAGTGAGGTCCTATATTTGCTAATATGCTAAATTTGACCAGACTAATGTAGGAATATTAACCAAAGAACTGGAAAGGAGATCAGGATCTGCAGTCTGTAGTGACTGAAAATACAGATTTGTTGTTTTTGTTCATATAAACCTTCTGTTAAAAAACCCCAAAAAACTATCTTATGGTTTTTTTTTTTTTCATCAAGCGTCAAAGTATTCCTTTCTGCAAGCGTGCCTTTTGGCATCAGACTTATGGTGCATATCACACAGCACCAAGTATTAAGTTAATCGCTTTTGAATTGGAATGGTTTACGAAAAATCAATGAGAGGCTGAAGTGTTAAGCTATGCAAGTCTAATTAACTTGCAGCTTTAATGAGCTATGGTTTCTCTAGCAAAATAACAAATGGGATTATAAATGGTACCTGCAGTTTGGGTTTAAAAAGGATTTTGTAAAAAGTGACCTTTTTCTTTCCTTCTGGCTTCTCTGAGCACCTTGTGTTGCAGAAAGGCATCTGAAGTGGACTGCAGTCTTTCCCTCTCCTGTGTTCCCTTTTCTTTGCTGGATTATTCTTTGCCTTCCCCTGATGTTTGGAAGAGGGGAGCTTGTCTTGACCATGTGATTGAGCACCGCCACACCAAGCCTTCGTCTCCAGAAAAGAAGGCTCCATTTGGACAACGATTATCCCAGGCCAGAGGGGATTAATGTGTGTAGATGTGATATGGGCATAGGGAGGGTCTCTAACATAGCTGGGCTGTGTCTGACTGCAAACCTTACCTCTTGTATGGTAGGAACTGGAAGCGATAGGGAAGATAACTGTGTGTACACAATGAGTTAGCGGTCTGGGGCGCTGAGGCCCTTTCTAGCTTCCCTTCTCAGTGCTGAGGAGTTTCAGCAAGAGATTGTGGCTGGAAGCTCCTTGAGAAGAAGGAAGATTTGTATCCTGCTTTTTCAGCTGATGTGAATACATATGCTCACAGTTCTGTTTGATTCTTCTCATTCAAGGTGAATTTTACTCTGATACGGAGACGTATTTAATGCATGGGATTCCGTGTGAGAAAGCAAGGCTCACACTGAGGCTCTAAACTGTGACAGTAGTCTTGGAGACATCTCGCAGCCTTTCCAGAGGGTATCCAGACCAAGGTGTTCATAACTTGTGATGGTGACTTGTTGGAAAAACAAGTGTAATAGCTGATTTTTTCGGGCTAATTTGGCTCTGTACAAAGTCATTTGAAACTGCTGGATTTCTCACAGTCAGATGCATTGTGTTTGGAAGATGCTGAACTCGTTTCTGAAGTGAAGCCAAATTTGAAACCTTTTAAAATTTCCATTTCATTCCTGTGGCCTGGCTACCTGACATTACATTCACCAGCAAAGCTTGACATTTCCCCTCCTCTGTCCCCTCCCCATCAGCTTCAGAGGCTTGGTTGATGATGAGTACAAGGCTATTATCAGGATATGTTGAATCAAGCTAACTTTGCTAATCTGTTCCAGATTCAAAATAGAGGTAAAACATCTGCTTTGGTTGTTGAGCTGAGCTCCATGCCAACTGCAGCATGCCTAATGTAAAGAAAGAGATGAAATGCTGTTATGGACTGATCTGCATGTTTGCACGTAGTTACTCTGCTAGTAATAACACTGTCATCAGCCTCAGTAGTTAAATGTTTTTAATCTGAATTTTATACTGGCTCTGCATAAGGTGAATGCCAGTGACTAAAATCTGCAAAGGATTTACTCTTTTATGAAAACAGTAATAACCAACCATGGTGTTCTTCAGGTGCACTGTGAGCTCCATGACCCTTTAAATCAGGAAACATAAACGTTAGTGGTTAATGTCTTTTAAGGTGTATTTGGCACTGGCAATGTATGAGAAAGGAAGTTGGAAGATTCTCTGGGTTATTCTGGAGCTGGCAGGAGGAAGTCTGTTGGGGTGGCACTTGTTCATCAGAGGAATGAACTTCACTGCAGTACTTAGGGGACAGGCGGTGGTGAGATGCTGTGTGTGAAGTGCAGTGCAAGGGGAAGTTACGTGAACCTGAGCAAGATCCACCTGTAATATAATGGTAAGACCAAGCAAGTCAGGTGTTTCTGATTTTGCTCAAGTCCCCAAAATGTCTTTTACCTCCCTTATGTCGCTTTCAGGACCCCAGAGGCTTGCTGCTGTCTGGGGCTTGGTTTACACACCCGTGACAGCAGGACCTTGGAAGTGTTTCAGGTAACTGCTAAGAAGAAGATGAGATTCAAGAACATGTGAGACTGTGACTGCAATATATATCTGTCCTTAACAGACACCCAGTGTGTGTGAACTCAAGTGAAGAAAGCCACAGCTGTAATTAACCTCTGACGAGTGAATGCAGCAGGGTCTTGGAAGTTCTGCTGGGGTCATGCCACACGTTACAGTGTTTCTACCCAAAGGCACTAGAATCCCCTGGAGCTTTTGGAAATGTATATATATATGTGTATATATATGTATTGATTTCTATAGAAATAGAATTGTGCTGCACTGTTTAAGTAATTGCCCCTTTTATGCTGTAATATCCACCTGAAATGCTAGAAAATGCACTTTCTCTGGATTTTTTGGGGGTGGAAGTGCAGTCTGCTGTAGCTTATTTGTATTAAGCCTTGTGTCTATGTAAGTGTGATGTGAATTTTGTTTGGGCTCTTTTGCTTTTGTATGTTCAATCTCTTGCCTATGAAAGCCTGAAAAGCCTGAAAAGAATCTCTTTGACTTTCAGTGATCATTAGACTAGTTCTGTTCTTGAAATTATTGTCTTCTGCAGTTCACTGTTTGTAACTCAGCTGAATTGGTAACCAGTGTCCCGGTTTATGTTGCCTTTAATGGAGCAGAGATGCATCCTCCTTGCATGCTGCTGTTTGAGCTCTGTATGTCTTGTGTATCTGTGGAAAGTGAATGATTTCTTTTAGTAACAAGCCTTTATTGCAAATTGTTCTCATGCTCCCTTTAAATTTTCTTCTGTGTAGGCTGCAAAGCTCTGATCTGTTTGGATCTTCCCTGTAAATCATGTTTCAGAGCTCTGTTTGGTGTCCGAGTCAAGTGATGCCCTAAATGCCTCAATCCAGTCACAGCCTAAGCAGTTCTGAGCAGTGTGGAAAGACTACTGTGTGTTTTGCAAGCCGCATTGCTATTTTAAGGTCTCTTCCTCTTTCATAACATTGTTCAGTTACATTCAGTTAGTAACTGCAGTCCCAAATTCTTCCTTATATGAAACTACCGTGTAACAGCTCTGGATTTCTCTCTAACAGACATGCTGTGTTCTCCTCCATACTCCTCATCTTCCTCCAGTCCAGTTGTTTGTGTAAGGTGTTGAGGTGGTTGTAACCTGCACTGGAGCACTAGAACCTGCCCTCCAATATCATTGTAGTCTCTTGTAGTTCAGAAGTATTTGCAAATTTATCAGGGCACTGTCTGTTTCATAGCTGCCTTCTTTGTGTGTACATTCATATAAACCAGGCCCTGTTAACCAGCAGAAGTCCCAATCTGTGTATGATGAGTATCAGTGCATGCTGTCTATATCAGATATAGCACTTAATTACAGTGCAGAAAGAGATTCAATGGACTATTATTCTGTACTACTGAGTGCCCAGGATGCCAGAAGAAAGGCAGGTCTCACTGTGCTGCTGTATTGAAGCAGCAATGTGATAAGGTTGCTTAAACCAGTGGTAGTGTGTGTAGAGGTCCTTGCTCATGCTTACCTTGGCAAGGAAGAGAGGGGTAAGTCATGGTTTCGTAAGCGATAAACCGAAGGAAGATAAACTTGCAGCATTTCCGCTCCTCTCCTGTTTTCTCTTTTATTCTTGGCTGCCATTGCTGCTGGTAGAGTGGGTGAAGGCAGGATGTCAGCAGTCTCCAGAGGATGTGGGGCTGTGGGGCCACTGAACAGAGGAGACGGGTCAGTTTACGTGTGCAGCTGCAGCCAGCATGAACCTGTTTATTCCCCAGAGCATCCTCCCAGTGCATAGGACTGGCTTTAATAATCTTTGTTCTTGTTGTTGTGAAATTCAGCACCTATGCAGTTGATTGAAAAAGGAATTGCTCATGTGCTTGAAGACAAGCAAGCAGGAAATGAAGCTTTCGGTAGGGTTGATGTTTTTCAAGTGAGCTTCTCCCCTAACTGTGTCGTTATTAAAACTCTAGCAAGGAGCAGACCAGTCACTGGTTTTGCTGCTGCTCTGCTGCCAGCTGTTTTATTTCTCTGGAGGTTCATAACCTCATGTTGCCTGGCCACCTCTCAGATGTGCTTCTGGTGGGGAGAAAGCACAGGGCTCTTCTGAAAGCAGGTGGTGTAATATGGCACAGTGCCTCTCACTTGGGACTTCACTTAAACTGATTTACACAGCTGGAATTTATGCCCCTAGAGATCTTACTCACTGCTGTACTCTTGTTCAGAAACACTGCCTTGGTGCCAGGCCTTCTTTCCTGCTTCTGACTAGATGATAGATGGATTATGGGGGAGGTGGGAAGGGGGAAGGCAAAAGCTCTGGAAGTCAAAATATGGATGTGACAAGAAGTATTCATATGGATTAGTAGTGCAGCACTCACTGCTGGGAATGTATAAAAAGAATTGGATCCTTTCTTTGGTAGTGCCATTACAACCCCATCACTGTATTTAATGGTGTTGTTGATATCTTTGTTGTGAGATATCGTACAACACACACTTTGTATCAAGACAAAACCCCAAGAAACTTTGAACAAACAAATTAAAGAGGACAGGAAAAAATCAGCATACCATTAGACTGATTATCCTCAATTTCTGCAAATATTTCAACAGATCTGATTGTGCTGTCTGTGACAGACACTAAAATGGGTAACAAATGCTGGTGAATATAACAAATGTTATGCTACTATGTTTATTTTTGTCTCCTTTAGAAAATGCTTTCTTATTTTAACTAGCCTGCAGCATGCCGAGTCTTTGTCTCCACGTGATTAATGTAACTTCAAGACAGGATTTATTAACCAATTTTCTGATATGATCTGCAGGCACTTAAAAAAACGTCCCCCCATCCCCAAATGCCAAAATCAAGAACCCCACCACTTAAATCAAGACCAGTGGACAGCCTCCAGTAATGAGAATGAAGGAAAGGACACTGGCCAAGCTGAATTAAACATGCTTAGCTCTTTTCCTTTTTAGAAGTGATCTAAATTTAACATCCCATGAGATATTTCAGTGCCTTTAACTGATAAGTTTAACAAAACATAGGCCGCTCACAGTGCATTTGGTGTGTAGAGGTATGTCAGGATTCCAGGAATGGCAGGATGTAACCTTCACTTCACCTGGAAACATAAGCAATTCTTGGGGCAGTTGATAGGCTTCATAATGAAAAATGGGAGAGAGCCAAAATCTGGAGCCAAGCTGACAGCCAGAAATAGATCTGCTGAGAGGCTTGTTTTGCACCGTCCAGAATGGCATATCAGAAATTGTGTGAACAGAAATACCAGGCTTGGTCCAGCATTGCACAAGGAGACTCAATCCTGACTATTTTCCTTTTTAAGTATCGTGAAAGCTTGACTAAATGAATGTTGTGTTCAAGTTTCAGCTGTCTCAATATGTTGCAATACTTTTCCCCAGATAGTTTTCACTTTGCTTTAGGTTTTCTTTGTCACTTGCTTGAAGTAAATGCAAGTGTGTGTTTGATAGTGTGTGTTTGCCGTTGAAGGTGTTGAGGAGTGCATCGCCTAAGAACTCCAGCTCCCCTGCTGCAGCAGCATAGGGGCAGCCAAGAAAGAAGCAAAGGTTTAAATCTCTTGGAGAAGGCAAGTAGAGAAAGGGGAAGAGCTGGGCACAGGGAGGACCAGAACGGGAGGTTGCAGGGGGTGGCAAGGAGGCAGGGGTGTGAAGAAGGTTTGTTCTCATTGCTTCACAAGCAGTGTACTTTTGGGAAAGTGAACTGAGGTATGTTCTGGTTTGCACATCGCTTACTAAATAATTAATTGTGATTATGTTTAATTATAGAATCAGCTCTGTTGTCTTCTCTGTCTGGCTGGAGACACATGGAGCTTGTGGGTGGGGTGTAAGTGAAAGCCAGGTCCATCTGACTGGGAGTGGAGAGCCAGAAGCCCGTGGGAGCTCAGCCTGGGTTTCGAGTTCTAAATCCAGTTTGCTATGGCAAAGGCCTAACTGGTGTGGAGGGGAAATAATTAAAAGCAGGTAATGCAGAATGTGCTGTGATGGCCCTGCTCCATTTTCACGATTGAGCCATTCTCTAAGCAGTTCAGGTTGTCCTATTCCAAACATAGCATAAGCAATGTTCAAAGCATTGTTCCAGCCTTGCTGGAAGGTGTTTTTCAGCTTGTCATGGGACAATCTTGTTTCAGACATCTTTACTGCTACTACTTCAACCCTTTGCCAGTGATGGTGCTATTTTTTTCCCTTCTGTTAATGATGTACAATAGCTGTAATGAAGGAGAGCTTGGAGTTTTGGAAAATCGCCTAAAGCTAGTGATTGGATTTTTCCATCCTCAAGATGCAGAAGGGTGTTTTGTTAGGCCTGAATTTCCAGCCTCTCACCCTGATCAGTACCGAATACCAGAATTCAGCCAGAGGGGTGGGCATCCTCCCAGACTGCAGGCAGCTTCACAGTCTGCCCAAGCTGCCCAACAGAATCAGGTTGGAGCTGCTGTATTTCTGTAGCTGTTGGGTAGCTTCTGATTAATTGTTGTCCAGCTAGCAATGTATACCAGTGGTTAAACTCAGGTTTTATTAATGCCATTGGCAATGGCAATATCTGATGATCATGTTAGAATTGCCAACTGTTTCTGCACCAAGGATTTCTGGAAATATTCAAGCCTTCATTTGTGAAGGCTTGGGTGCATGCTTAAGTGGGAGCTACCTACAGAACACATTAGCATAACATGAATTATTCAGACATTTGTGAACAATTACTTAAAATCCGGAACCACTTATGCATTACTGAGCATTTAACTGACCTTGGGTAGAGGGGAGGAAGCGCTGAATACAAACCCAGCATTGTTTATAACACACTGAACATTGCAGACATCAGTTGAACAGCACCAACAGCATCCTTGCTTGATGCTGTTGGTGCTGTTTAGTACCTGCGCCTTAGGGTTAGACCAGACTGGTAGCCATAGGCGTGCACTGGGGTATTTTCACATTTGGTCACTGAGCATTTCTTTGTGTTTTGATGCAGTTGCCATTCACCATTAGAATCAGCGGATTGGAGGGACAGGCTCTTAGGCACGGAGGCTGTGGGCAGGTTCAGGAGATGCTGGGTTGTCCTGGCAAATGCAGACCCCCTTCTCCAGCTCCTCTTTCTTTAAAAATCTAGGTTAAAAGTTGCTACTGGGGCTAAACATATGCTCTAGTTACAGTTTATAGATACATCTTTTCCTAATCTCAGCAGAGCATAACAGCAAATGAAGCAGTGATTGATTCCCCAATGCTCCTGCAGTATGTTCCCTGTGTGCCATGCACCTTCAGTGCTAAAGTCCTTTTTATGGTCTGAAGGATGAACACAGCCTGAGGTTTTGGAGAAGCTGAGTAGAAAGAGGTTGTTATAAATGACATGGAGGGAAATGAGGAGCTGTTACAGGAAAAACGAACATGTCTTGCAGTGAAACTTAAATGCCCAGCACACCCCTCTAAGCAACTTAGAGCGCAGTGTGGTGGCAGTTATAAAGTCATTTGTATGGGGGAAGTGTCAGAACATAGTTCTTTAGTGTCCTTTAAATGGTAGCTTAAAAACAGCACAAAGATCTCTCAAAGTTTGAAAGGGACATTTACCCAAAGTTTTTCTCGCTTTCAGAAGTGTTGATTGGTGGTTTGTTCAATACCTCTGTGTGTCATGTAAGTCCTTGGGCATGGAAATGCAGTGGAACAAATTGAAATAAATAGCAGTATTTGGGCATACATGTCCCTTCTGCATTGCTTCATGTGCAGTCCTTACAAATAATTGGGATAGTCTGTGAAAAAAATGGAAGGACATGAAAATTAAATCAATTTAAAAACTTTTCTCCTGCAGTATTTGAAATGCTGAAGTGTCCAGGTTATTTAGGTAAGAATATTAACTCACTTAACTGTGCCGTCAGTTTGCCATAATGCTTCCAGAGGATCACTCTATGGATTTGATTCTCTCCACTGGCCTTTCAGCAGCTTGAACAAGTATTCCTTAGGATTTTCTCAGTAAAAACCTAATTGCTGTGAAACATCCCTTAGCAACTGTCCAAGGATGTTCTTCTCCAAATACCAGCTCTGTGAATCTACTTTGCAGTCAAAACCCGCTATATAGAAATTGCAGTAAGAAGTGCAATCTTTGAAATGATGATAAATTGAGAGCAAAATTCTCTCTGTATTTACTCAGCAGTCAGCTCTTAAAACGTAGTAAAAGGCTAACCCCTGATGCAAGTGAAGTAGACTGCAAAGCTTGTTAAAAAGTGGCTAGTGTTGAGTAATTTCTGTGCACGGAACTGTATAAATACTAAGCACCAGGGAAATGTGCTCTTAAGAATTAAGAGAAATCCTGTTAATGACTCTTCACTCATACAGACTTTTAAGTTAAAACAGCATTTGAGACATGCATGTGTTGTATGCTCAGGGGGAGAAAGTCCTAAATTAAAACTAGGAAGAGGAGTAGTCTTTGTGCTGTGACCAGTGGAACGAGATAGCTGTATGTGCTGTGACATTGCAAACAGCCTTGTAATCTTGATTAATGGAAGTACTTGTAGAAAAAGATAGAGGTGTTTGGCAAAACACTGACACAATCAATACCACTTTGAAATGATTTTGTGTCTTGCTACATTGTCTTGCTAGTTAAAGAGAAATGAGTACATGGACATATGCAAGTGTTGAGTCCAGCAACTTGATGTAGTGCAATTAAAACAAGTAAAAGATCAATACAAAACTTCTTTTCACTCACAAGACTGAATGATGGTATATTATATCAAATCAGCATAGGAATTGGTCATCCTTTCACTATCTGACTCCAGCTCCTGTCAAATGAAAAT
This sequence comes from Pezoporus flaviventris, assembly GCF_033815535.1. Taxonomy (NCBI): domain Eukaryota; kingdom Metazoa; phylum Chordata; class Aves; order Psittaciformes; family Psittacidae; genus Pezoporus; species Pezoporus flaviventris. Next base: position 48,417,193 of record NW_026892549.1, read on the forward strand.
CTGACTTAATTAAGTCCTTGTTAGTGTGTCAGAACACCTAAATCAAGACAAAATATTTCATGTATGTCACAGTTACTCGACAAAAATTCTAACTGATTAGCAAGGAGCTTCAGCATCCGCTTCAGACATAGTAATTAAAATGATACTTGAGACAGTCCACTTAGATACTGCATCTCTTCTGGGGTTCAGAGACCTGCCAGTGCTGCTGGATAATAGACCCGGCTTTCCTCTTTGCTGTCAGATCCATGGAGGAGAACGTCACAAGGCCAGATTGTTTTCTGCCAGTGTGGGTTGTCGGCTCCACAAGACGTTCTTCCATGGGGGTTTAAGCTCTCTATTGCTGAAAAAAAATTGTTGCGCTTTCAGGTCAATAAGCTAATTTTACCTTAATTTTACCTTGTGGGCTGAAGTCCAGCTTGTGATTGTCCATATGCAGTAAAGATAGGGAGGTAGGGATAGGTGCCTACATGTCTGCAGATACTTATTTTTACAATCAGGCTAGTTACAGCACAAAGTAAAGAACACTCTAACAGAACTTGCTGACGAGTTTCATACTTGTAATAATAACTATGTAGTAAAAGTGACATGGAAAGTTTTTTGTTAGCTGCTGGTGTATATTTTCAGGAAAAAAATGTGAACAATCCCAGCTGAAACTCTCTGTAAGAATTTAGAAGCTCTGGAGAGCTGGGCTAATGAAATGGGTGTTCATCATTCCAAAACCTGCACCTTGCTTCATTCTAATAATAGTTATACATAACCTGCTCTGTGCTTGCTTTCTGTTTATTCTTGTTTTATTCGGAGTGTTTAGCAACTTCTGAATATGAAGAATTTTAAAGCAAAGTATTTCTGATAATAACCCATTGATGATGTTACCACAGTATCACAGTATGCTAGAGATTGGAAGGGACCTCGAAAGATCATCTAGTCCAATCCCCCTGCCGGAGCAGGAACACCTAGATAATGTTACACAGGAATGCGTCCAGGCGGGTTTTGAATGTCTCCAGGGAAGGAGACTCCACAACCTCCCTGGGCAGCCTGTTCCAGGGTTCCGTCACCCTCACTGAGAAGAAGTTTCTTCTCAAGTTTAAGTAGAACCTCTTGTGTTCCAGTTTGTACCCATTACCCCTTGTCCTATCATTGTTTGCCACTGAGTAGAGCCTGGCTCCATCCTCGTGACACTCCCCCTTTATATATTTATAGACACTTATAAGGTCACCCCTCAGTCTCCTCTTCTCCAAACTATAGAGACCCAGCTCCCTCAGTCTTTCCTCATAAGGGAGATGCTCCACTCCCTTAATCGTCTTAGTTGCCCTGCGCTGGACTCTCTCCAGCAGGTCCCTGTCCTTCTTGAACTGAGGGGCCCAGAACTGGACACAATATTCCAGATGGGGTCTCACCAGGGCAGAGTAGAGGGGAAGGAGGACCTCTCTCAACCTACTAACCACCGCCCTTCTAATACACCCCAGGATGCCATTGGCCTTCTTAGCCACAAGGGCACAGTGTTGGCTCATGGTCATCCTGTCGTCCACTAGGACCCCCAGGTCCCTCTCCCCTACACTGCTCTCTAACAGGTCGTTCCCCAACCTATACTGGAACCTGGGGTTGTTCCTGCCCAGATGCAGGACTCTACACTTTCCCTTGTTATATTTCATCAAATGCCTAACTCTCCAGCCTGTCCAGGTCATGGGCTTTAGAAATTATTTCCCCAAATATTCTGCATCCTTCTTTGGTAATTAGGAAGTGTCATTATCTGCCCTTCAGGAATTTAGGGGGGGAAAAATGCAGTTATGAAAAGCTCATGCATGAATGTGGTTATCACTGAAGATGAAGAAAATAATCTGTTCAGGTCATTGGACATGCATCATCACCACGTACATAACTGCACAAGTTCCATTTCATCACTGTCAGCTATTGAATGGAGCAACACTTTTTCCATCGTACTGATGGATGCGGATGCACATTCTCAGTTGCAGCAAGAGTGCTGCAACATACTTCTGGCATGTTTTTCCTGAACAGGTCATTATAGATGACTGTGAGTCTTACATGGAAACATGTCTTAGTATGTAATAAAGATTCTTTAGTGTGTTGCTCACTTCAAAGCTAATACCTTTCAAAATGAAGTAAAATCATGAAATAGTAAATGAGTAAAATGCCTAACTGGAGAAGGCTGCACAGCAGTGACTCAGGATGGTTATTGAACTGTACCGGTGTTAGCTCTTCTTTCCAATTCACAGGCTCTGATCTTTTTCCGTTATTTCTGTCTCTTGCTGTTACAATTAGGAGTGGTAGATTCTATTGTAATTAATTTATAAAAGGTAAATCTCATGGGAATAAGGGCTGAAGGACTGAGGTCTTTGTAAATGGGTACGTGGCAGCTCTCTCCTGTCAGCAAATGTTATGTGTATCGGCAGTCTGAGGCTTATAAACTGTTTCAGTTAAATACTGGGTTCTGATATAAGGAACTGCATGTAGATATGTGGTGGTGGACAAAAATTGAGATGGGGATCTCATATACATTCCAGGTTTAAAGGAACAGTTTTATTCTCAGTCTACTTTCTGTGTTAAGTAGCTGATGCCAATTAAAAAGCTCAAGCATTTTCTGTAAACCCAGGTGTCTGATCCAGATTTCTGGCAGAGGGAAGAAGGGTCAAACTCTCTTATTGTAGCCTTTCCTCTTGTATTAATGTAACAATGTGCGGTACTTTATTCTTTCCCTATTAAAAGAAAAGCATCACCTCCAACAGTATTTTAACTTGAAAAAACCCAACCAACCAACCAAAACCCAACAGATTTGGTGTTTGTTCAGTGTTTGTCTTGGTTCTGATACTCTGTTTGAAACCTCAGCTTATGTGTCATCAGAGCCTGGCTGATACCTTTTGTTGAGTGCTGGGTGTACCTGCAAGTGGGTTCGGAGACTAATCTGAGTTGCTGGGGTATCTGTTGCTTGGCCACTGGGTTGCGTTGCCCTTTAGCTTGAAATCGAGTTCACTGCTTTCCTGTTTACTTTGTTCTTTAAATATTGTGATACATGTACATGAAATGGAAATATTTCTGTGTGAGCATTCTGATTTCATAAACATTCACTGGTTCTTCATAGTGTTAGCTTTGCACTAAGTATAGGACATTTTCAGTAGTGGGCAGAAGATTAAAGAGTCACTTCAAACCACTACTTTTGGTAGAGAAAAAATGCAGAAATGAATCCATCTCACTGTTAGCTGTATTCTGATTTGAGCTTGACAGATGAGGAAGAAGGGACCAGACTTTGAGTACTGGTGTTTGCTTTCTCTGGTGGGGAATAGCCTGTGGCTGTTCTGACATTGGCTGGGAAGGAAGCATGCTAAATGGTACAAGTGAAATGCAATTTGTTTTCTTTCTTTTCCAAACATCCGCTAGAATACAAAAGACTGCAGACAGCTGTGATAAAAGATGCTGCCTTAGTCCTTTTTCCTGCAGAGGAGTGGCGAGAATGAAATTCCAGTGTGAATCTTTCTCAAGGGCATAAGGGATTAATACGTCTTAAAATAGACACCATCAACTTAGAAATGTATTTTCCACACTTGAATATGATGAATTTTGCAGTGAAAAGATTGGGTGAAAATTGTATTTTCTCTGTTCTTCCAGCTTGTTCATGAATTTTGAGATAACCTTTTTACAAGTTAGTTAAATTCTGCAGTCTTAGGAGCTGTTGTGGGTTTATGTGCTGAAGTAGTCCGGCATGCTTCCATTTTGCAGAGTTATTTTAGACTCTGGTGATTACATGGCACCACAAACTCTTTGCTGCTGGTAGAACCACAAGGCAACCTGGATGTGGGTAGCAAGCTCAGAGTGGCACACGCTGCTTTTAGGACGGGTGACAGTGGAAGTGGGGCCACCACCTGTTTCAACTATGTGCTTCAGGGGATAGGGATCTGTTTAATTTGTCCCCTTCCTTTCCAAGTCTCCAGCAGCAAGTTCTTGTAATTCACTAGGTTATGTTCTGCCAGCTCAGTTAATAACTCAGATATTTGTCCAGAGCAAACCTAGGTACAAGGACGTGAAATTGCCAGCTCTGGTCATGTAACAGCAGCTGAGCATATGCAGTGCTCCCTCCCACTGATGGGCAGTGATGCCAGCATTGCCAGAGGAATGAGCATGGCATATTGTTTCTCCCCTATGCCTGATTATTTATTTGTGCGTTCAGATTCATAATAGCATAATAACAGACTTGAAACAATAATATAATTATTTCGCTTCTTGGGTGGTTAAAATTAACTGTGCTCTTTGCATATTTATTCAGTAAAAAGATACAAGATGTTTAGTAATTGCCCAGAAATTCATTATCTGCATAATGTTCTGTTTCTAAATGTGTATTGCATGATCATTAATCTGTGCCAACAGCAAGCATGCAGCAACATCTGATGTAATTAGTTTCCCCCTTACATGCCAAGGAGAACATCTGGGCTAATTGCATGTTGTTGACAAAAGTTGCCATTCTAATGGGGGTCCCTGTTTCTGCACATACACACTCATTATATGTACAAACATACTCATGATTTCAGTTTATCCTCAAGCAAACTGGTAGTTCTTGCTGGTGAGATACTCTTGGTGATGTGTTACTGGGGTCGTACAGTGTTTGTGAACAGCATTAGTAAATGTTAGCAGGGATAATATGCTCTCTTTTTAAACAGAAAACAAACAAACCTGTAATGTAACGCTGCTTCTTCTGTTTTGTTTTCCCAGCCGCCACTGGTCCAAGCGATTTTCAGTGGTGATTCAGAAGAGATACGGATGTTGATCTACAAAACCGAGGATGTCAACGCCTTGGTATGTGACTTGGCTTGTTACGTGCTTGTGATACGTGATCACCATGCTTATGAACTGTTGGAATGACTGTATTAATCATGTTCTCAGTAATTAACATGTAACAGAACGGGAATGCTTTGGAAGTTAGAGATGTGGGGATTCAGTGGAATCCTAATTAGTTCTCTTGAAATATAATTATCTCCAGCAGGTGACTTTAAATTTTCTCAGTGTATGGTAATTATTCCAAATCTGCAGGTCAGGCAGGGACATTGTTTTTTCTCTTACTGAGAAAATGAATGAAAACAGCTGAAAGCTGCATGTTTTTACTCTCTGTAGAGTTTCCTTTTAGCAAGAGTCTTTGTAGATCAGGAGCTGCTATTCAGTGTTTGACTATAGTTGAAAGCTTCACTATAAGTCTCAGCAGCGAGAGTAAGGAAGCAGTATCTTGGCCACGATTTGCCCACAAAGGAATTACTGTTCTGCAGATTGACTTATTCTAGCCAGAACAATGGTAAGCAGCTGTAAACAAGTAGTGGTTAAGTGTCTGGCAGTGGAAAAAAAAAAATCTTCATTTTGGCTTTTTGCATAAGGTTGGGCTCTCCCCTGCCCCCCACCTTTGATCTTAACTTAAATCCTTACTGTTAGAAATGAACTCTGCCAGTCCTAACTACCCTCTGTGGCCTCTGAAAGTGGTAAGAATATAAAGCAGAAGCAGAACAATGATTTCCAGGTGTTTCCTGGACTTTTGAATCAACCTTCCTTTTCTTCACTTCTTTTTCTGACATAAAGCCATCAGTTTATTCATAGTTAACCCCAGCAGTTTGTCTGGTGTAGTCTTGGTGCTGCAGCTTTTGCAGGCAGTGGGGTCCAGCCATCTGGTTCAAAGCTGCAGAAAGGAACTGGAGAAGATCTGGTTAGCTGGAGCTTCACTCCGTTTGCTATCAAGTGGAAGGAAAGAGTTGCTGTTTTAAATGGAGAATCTGATCAAACATGACCTTGATGTTAAGCTTTCCCTTTGATTATCAGTACCTGGTTGCTTTCTTCCAAGAAGTTCCTAAAAGTGCTTTTTTAAAGCATCGTCTCCCTTGAGTTTCTTCCTTATTTGTTTTCAACAGTGGTCTCAAAAAGCCAAAGGAAAAAACCAAAGCCATCCAAGCAATAAAAAAATCCCCTAACCTAGATGAACATGACAGTCCTAAAATTTCCTCTGTATTTCACTTTATTTTTTCAAAATAGCATTTCCTGTAGAAGGTTATTGCAGCTTCTCAAATGTTTTTATATCCTTTGGCTGCAAGTGTGGTAGTAACGGTTGCTAGGGAGATGCTCTGAACTGTCAGGTGCGATACTGGATGAAGAATATGTGTTTTGCAGATGAGTACTTAATAGAAATAGTCATTGAACTTGAATGGTCTTGCTCAGAATGCTGTTTGAGATGCTAAAAGTCCATCCAAGAAGGCTTTTCCTCAACTGCTTTGTCAGGAGCAACAAACAAAGCTGTTCTTTGGAGTAATTAGAAAAATACCAGTCAACACAAATCCTGAAGGTTTTGTGTGTGTCTGGACAGTGATTGCAGACAAGTGTCACATGCTTAAAATGTCACTGAAGACAGATCAAAAGACAGCATTCCCCACCCCACCCCCCATGCTGTGAACTGGCAATTTGCACCGTGTGCTTCTATTACTATTTTAAGGGTGTTTTTAATTACTTCCATGTTAGTATTTCTTCAGTGCTTGGTTCTCACGTGGGAGGAAACTCTGACACTGTTTGGCAGCGATTTGTCCTTTGTTGGTCGTTTTGGTTAGCTGCATTAATACTGGAATAGTTCACATAGAGGTAGGATGGGGAAATGAAATAAAACTCCATTTCTGCAGCAAGCTTCCCAGATTTCCGAAGTTTTAAAAATGGGGTTTTGGAATCTGCAGAGGGAGTTTATTTGGAAAGCAGAATTAAAAAGCACATGGAGAAACTATGCAAAATTATGGATGTATATGCATACTTCCTAAGAGAGAATCAGTCTCAGAGGAAAGAGTTTGGAGCAAATCAGAAGTGTAGAAGGTTACTTGGTTTGGGGCTTTTTTTTGTGATCTGGTAAAGTAATTAGCATCTTTCCTAGCCAGGAAGTGTATGTTGAATGAAATGGCTACATTCTAAATGCTGCTATAATTGTAGCTTCTCTTTGGCAACCAAGTGAAAGCTGTAGCTGTTTGGCTTAGAAGTGGGTTTAGTTCACTCTGCCTCCCTAATCCCTAGTTATGCTTTGGGGGAACATGATGCTACTTTTGCACCATAGGGGCATGGACAGCGTTATACTTGGCTGGCGATGAGTGATTCCCTGCCACTGAGTACTGCATATACTCTGTTTCCATGGGAAATGTGGTCTGCCTGTGGCCAGTGTTCAGCAGCCTGTGTTCCTGGGGCAGTTGGGATATTGGGTTGGACAATCCAGACCATGTCACGATTTTCTACTAAACCAAAATCCTTCCTGTAAAATTTACATTTTCATCTCGGTCTTCTGGTTTAGTTACTTTTCAAAATATTCAAAGTCAAACAAAAAAAGGCAAAACCCCCTTCCAGCATTCTTCCCCATAACAAATGTGGTATTTGCAAGCCAAACCAGACATTTGTTTCTCTCTCTTTTTACTTTTTATCCCCTAATCCTGCATCTGCTCTTGGATAGAACCCTAAGAAACAAAATATATGCAAAACTTTGATGTCCCCAGAATATCTTCCATGCATTCATGGTTTTTTGGTAAGTCAAAAGTATACCCACTCACTCCACAGTGAGACTGTTGAAGCAACATCTACTTTCCCAAAACTTAGTTGCTTCTGTTTCTACAGTTGGGGCATGGTTGCTGATACGGCCTTCTGGGCTTGATCCTCATAGCTGCTTTGCTCGATGCTCTGCCAGCTGCAGCTTCTTCTCACTGCTTGTTGGTGCCAAGAGCTGCTTGTGCACATTGTTCCCCACCCACTTCCACCAGAATGAGATAGGTTAGGAGAAGGTGACGGTTTAGCTGAATTTGGCTTGTTTCCATTCATGTGGAGCTGCAAAACCAGGTGTTTATCCAGGTCTTCACACACACAAGTTCCATGTATTTCTGTAATACTGCTAAGCATGCTGTTTGCTGTGGTCTGAGTGCTTGAGGGTACAAGTGTGCACACATGTAGGATTGTGAGTCTGAAAGGCTTTGCATGCTTGAGATAGCTAATGTGAAAACCAGCTTGTTCACTTTGGAGTGACATGCTTGACATGAGGGACCTTGATATGGTATTTCAGTTGTCTTGGGAACCAGACCCTGTCTCTGCTCTCATCCAGGGAATGACAGTTTTCTTTCTGACACTGGGGAGTCTTGCAGGAGAATAAAATTATCCTGGAAATAGACATTCCTCTTCTAGATGTAGTTTTGCTGTGCTGGAAAGTCTTCTGGAGGATTTAGTCAAGAACTTTGGAAGGCTTCTGCTTTGACAGTTTGACAGTGTGGTGCTAAGTGATAGCTGTGTTTCCAGTGGGCATTTAGCTCACTGTTTGGTGTGCTGTTAATTTGAGAGGGAAGTAACAGAAAAATTTCCTTGTACAGAAGGAAATTGTGAACAGTTTTTCTCAGTTATGCAAGGAAATTGAATATGAAATTGCATCCATGTTTGCAATGTAAGGTAGCCAGCATGACTTCTATTTAGAGTATTTTTTTCTCTTAGAAAATATAGGGTTTATATATTTTATAAAGAAGATGTTTGAACTGTGAAGAAGATTCTGCTGGAGTTTAGTGGGAGTCTGAAATATTATGAGTTACTCTGTACAGCATGCTAGTATATTACTGGGTGCTAAGTCATATATATCTTGCTGGTGACTCATGTTTATCAGTGTCCTTAAAAACACTGGGGACAGTCAAAGATGTCTCCATTAAAAGCTCATGGCAGAGTTGGTTGTTGGAGTGTTCTTTTCTTTAAAGGCAGCAACGTCAACCTGAAATAGCTGGACACTCTGAATCTGCTTTTCCCATCAGCTCAAGTTATATATGCTCCCACATCATCACCTCCCTAAGTCAATATTGCGTTTATAAAATGGAGAGGCTATTTAAGTCTATCTTTTGAGCCTTACGTTGGAAACTCTCTCCTACAAACATTAAAACATTTCCATTAATTAGGATAACAGTTTCTGTGGTCTCAATCTAGGATGAGTAATTGATTTTAAAAGTTATCTTTTTCTGTCATGATGACTACTGTTAGCATGCGGCTGGCAGTAGGAAGGAAATGAGGAGGCTGACATGAGGAAAGAAAGTGTTGGATGGAGGGGGAGAGGGAAGATGATTTTTCTTGTCTCTATAAGTATCTCAAAGTATTTGCCTCTTCCACCTCATGGCCCCTTGGTAATTAAAGACTTAGTCCAGAAAAATCTTTGTTTCTAGGGTTAAACTGAAGACTGTGGGGATGAGAGGTGCTGAAACAGAGATCTGTCTTTTCAGGCCGGACTTTCTGTGCTTGGTAATAGCAGAAGAAAGAGCACCAGGCATAAGTTACACAGCTTGACTTTCACCTCCCAGCTGGTGCTCATACTTAAGCATTTGATTTGCTTTGTGAATTACAGGCTTTAATAAAAGAATCTGAGAGGGAGGAAATCCTGAAGTCACAGAGACTCTCCTTGTACAGTATCAGCTTTTGGCTCTCAAGGGTTGTAAATAGCCCTAGAAGTAGCTGCTTCTTTGCTTTTAACAGTAGTTCCTAACCAGTTCCCAATATTCAGTTTTCCCGAAGTCAAGTTGTATCTGAATGTTTGTTTGAATGGTACCTTTTGTGTTTCTACATCAGGTGTACTCAGATGTAACAACAGTAAATGGGACAGCTGAGCAGGAGGCTTGTTTCTGTGAATGTTTTGGTTAGACTTGTATCAATGGAAGTTGTAGCCATTTGTTTTTCTCTAATACAGTTGAGTTTATTCTGCCACCCAGGCAGATGCTGGCAGCTTGAAGGTGAAATCCAAACACTTATACCAATGAAACCTGGTTTTGTTGGTGCATTAACTGCTTCTTTGCTGAACGATTCCTGCTGGCTGCTCAGACAGGTGACAAAACCAGAATATAGACATTTATTTGCTGTAGCAGTTGCAGTTACATTTTAATAGTAAACATCTTCTGATCTGAACATCTGCAGTTGGTGTAAAAGTTCAAATCCATAATCTCCTTTGAGATACAGGCTGTGCTGAGGAGAAACTGTTGGCCATTTTCTAAACACGACTGATTATTTTACGTATGCCGATATGACTGATCTTAGCCCCTGTTCTGCTACTCTTCGTGTACTCTAAGGCTCTGCGCCAATAAAGCACTTATGGACTAGCCTAACTTCAAGCCTCTGAAGGGCCTTATCAGTGTCCCTGTGATCACTTGAGTGCTTTAAGCATGTGTTGAGTGTTTTTCTTGCTGAGGCCTTCTGTCTGCAATTGCCTGTTTGTTAAATGCTTCATTTCCTTTATCTGTGTGCTTTCTAAAAACAAATGAGTACAGATAATGCAGCAGCATCTTTTCTGTGAACTAACAGAAGTCACTTGACACAGTTTTGGGGAGAGGGTGTTTATCTCATCTCAGCATGTTTTTATAGCCATTGTTAGCTTATCTACAGTCTCTTACTGAGCTTTGGTTCCTCTGAGAACTGCGCTGGAAGCAGGTCTGATTATTTGTCACACTATCATCATTTCTTCCCCTCCACCTCCTTTCCTTACCTTGATAATGTGTGGTCAGGTTTGGGGTACTTCCAGACCTTTCCCAGAAATGACAAGTTTTCTTTTTATTCCTCTGTTTTTGTTTGTAGCCTTCAGTCTTTAGATCGTTATTGAGCTACTTGTGCACCTTTTACTACCACCATGCCATAAGGACGTCTGTAGATGGGTAGATGCAAGTGCATGGGCCAGGCGCAAAACCAGCGAGTTATTTAAACCTGACTGAAGTGGTACATAGCTTTGAGGAGAACTCAAGGAGTGTGGTTGGGCATATAGGCTCCACTTCCTCTGTTTCTGTGTCAGCCCTGTGCAGAGAGTAAACAGGAACTTGAGGATGTTCCTCCACTGAGTTGCTCAACTGCATGCTCAGCTGCAGGCACTGTGTGTGGACTTCTCCCTGCCAAACTGAAAACAGTGCCTGCAGGGATCTTTCATGTGTTTTTAGTTTTCTATACCACACTCTGGGTTTTGTCACTGGCTAGTTCATGTGAGGGTGAATTATTATTTGTGTCTCATTGTGATAAATGGAGGAACTTCAGGTTTTTTTTTCTCTCTTGCAAAAATTAAACTTAAATTCAGTTGTGTGACTAAGCCTAACTTTTTCTGAAGACTGAATTCTCACTTAATTTGGTAGGATTTTGCATCAATTTTAAGAAGTGAAAGCAGACTATACTTTTCAGAGCGTTGTTCCTGCTGCAGGAAGATAAAAATTCAACTTTTCTGTTTATGTCCTATCCTTCCTCAGATATCAAATGTCCATCAGATTTACAGTTTAGTATACAACATTGCTTAAAATCAATAAAACACTGAACACCTTTGGGTCCTTGATATAGAAAATTGCTTGGTCTTGTATCATTAGCGTTCAGCTTCAGACTACTCTGTTCTGGTGCCAAACTTGGCTGTGTAGCAAGAAGCTGCTACAAAATTTATCAGTGACAGATACAATAGCTATTACAAATACTACATTGTGCTAAAGACAGATTCATGCACTCAAATGAACAAGCTAAGAAAATGAAATAAAACTGATTCTATTTGTGTACGAATGTTTGATCAGTCTTTAAATACTTTTTGCTATGGATAGCATTAGGATATGTAATATGAAGCAATACTTATGAAAGGTCTCGTATGCATTTATGTAGTCCATAAAAGTTAGTGCATGGTGGATTATGTTTTAGGAGCTGAGCAGATGAGAGAATCCAGCTTGTGATTTTGGTTCCTGAGTGGACACTGCTGGATGGATGCTGCTTAATGTTGTTCTAACGTGCCTACCATGTGAGGAGGGGAAGTAAGGCATCTTTCCCTCTGACCTGTAACAACCAGGGTGTCATGTAATCTGTCTTTCAAGTGTTTTATGTCTATGCCCAATCTGAAAAAAAACACTGCAGCAGAATTTGAGGGCTATATACATTGTGTATGGTTGAAAAAAACACACAAATACAGCATTTAAACATAACTTATTCTGGTGACCAGTGGCTCTGTGCCTCACAGTGCTGGAAAACAGTTTTCAGCATTCACATTACAACTGGCTCTGCTGCACTGATTTGTCCACATTTATAGCATACTTTGAAGGCGTTCCAAAAGAGCTTGCGGTTGATGACCTCCTGGGCATGTTAAAAGTGATATTTTATTTTACAGTCTCAGAGTTATGTTTCAGTGAGAGAGTGAAAATACCAGCAGGGTTTCTGTGCTAGTATCATTTTCAGGAAGTGGTGAATCTGTTACCAGTTTACAGTATGTAATGCTGGTAGGTTGTGATTTGGTAAGTTTGATTGATAAGTCTCCTAGAACTTACTTTATATTAATGAGAAACTGAAAAGAAATACATTTAGCAGTAGAAAACATGGGTCAAGTAACATGATTAGCGGTATTGTTGCCCATATTACAATGTTTAGCAGTTTTTTTAAAGGCCTGTGTTCTGGAATCATCTGACTAAAGCAGTAAAAGAAAGGTGGTTTTTTTCTGGGTTTGTAAACACTGCGTTTACACCTCTTGAAGGTAGAAGATTGTGAACATGTGACTCTCTAAGGCTGAAAATTACAGAATAAAAGTAGGTGTATTTCAGAAGGTGTATATATGATTATTAACAATTTTAAGTTTAAAAACAGAGATCTGACTGGTAATATTTTCTTTATTTGTGTTCCATTTTGGGCTGCTGTAGACAGCTAGGTACAAGAACCTTTGTAGGCTTAAGGGGACTGCATCTTATCCTTATGTATGGTTCAAGCCATTCTCCCAGATACCCTTCTGATGGGTCCGGTGTTATATTGCTAGCACAAACTGCATTGCAAAGTCTGATGTCCAAAAGCATCTGAATTATGTCACTGCAATACTTACAGTGGGAAATGTTTCCAAAAGAGACCTAAGGATGATGTTTTTCCTCATTTTAGATTTGATTTTATCTACCTCTTATTGATATATCAGAGTAAAGACAACATCTCTGAAAGGTCTGGTGGAACGAAGTGATAAAAAAGTCGAGGTTTATTGGGAGGAAATGTGTTGTTCAGACCATGAACTTTGTTCTTGCAGTAGTTGATGTTGTATTTCTAATTATAAACACATACACATAGAAAAATAAACACAATCTATATATCCATTGCTCTTTAGCACTAACACTTGCAGTTATTGATCATGTTTTATAACTGTACAATCTATGATTTTGTAGGATGCCGAGAAACGAACTCCTCTTCACGTTGCATCATTCCTGGGAGATGCAGACATCATCGAGCTTCTCATTTTGTCAGGTAAGGTAGTACCCCTCACTGTTCTAACTGGTAAAGTAGCTAATCACAAAGCTGCAAGGAAGACCAAGCAAGGCATACGAGTGAGCTTTGGCCAGTGTCTGCTTCTGAGTTTCATAGAGCTGGTTGCAGTTGTTGCAGACTTAGAAAATATCTTTAAATGTGGTGGTACAGTTATAAAACATGCACTGTGACTGAGGGGAATTCATAAACAAAGCAACTAGGTTTTTAAAACTTCTGAACATTCAAACTGACAGTATTTGTGGCTTGCTGAAGTACGCATTTGAAATGCAGGCTCATGTCCTGGAGTACATGCCAAGAATTCCTCTTAAGCAAAAATTGTAATGAAATAATAGCAAAAATGTTATGAATGAGTTTGAATGAATTGTAAGTGGTATTTACATTAGACATGCGGGTCTAAGAGATGGGAAGCTGATTTGGAGAATAGAAACTGTGCAGTAGGAGGTATCTAAACAAAAAACTCAGTGTTTCCAGAGTGTTGTAGTGACAAGAAACATGATCAAAATATGTCAGAACAAAGCATAAAGCAGACGCCTCTCAAGAAGTGCACACAGGTCACAGCAAAGTCCTGGATATGCTTGCAGTTTTTTTCTACCCTGGAAAACTGTAAGGGTAAAGTTATGGGGGTTTTAGAATGTGGGATTGAAAAGAACCTGATGGTACAAATATCTAACCCCTTGACAGCAGCCTCACTATGTAATTGGTTTCACAAATTATCAGACTGCTTCTTCAAATATTGCTTTTCTTTTTCCTTTTTTATTTAGAAAGTTATTTCAGAACTGTCAGTCCGGTGATTGAGGCACCTTCTTATTTCAACCTTCAATCCTAGAATAATTCAGGCTGTAAGGGATTTTTGGAGGTTACCTGATCCAGCCCCCTGCTTGGACCACCAGCCAATTTCCAAGGTCGAGCAGCTGCTAATGGGCACATGCAAACCACACAAGGGTATTTTTTTGGGTTACCAGCCTATGCACACCTGGAGAAAGCAGAAAATAAGAATTCAGTTTGCTATAGCTATGCAGTTTCTCTGTACATTTTTGGGGCCATTTTGAGTTGTCTGAGTGCTTAACTAGTTGGACAGACATCACATATCGGATCTTTCTGCTCTGACTCTGATGCCAGCAGATTTAAGTGAGCAGGTTATGCTTGAGTGGGTTTTCCGTATGCTAAATGCAAACATGATGTTCTTCACTGGTAGGTAAGAGTTAATAAACTTAATCTAGGCATGTGTTCTTGCAGTGTGTGTGATGTTTATTATACACTGTTGTTCCACTATGGTGTGAGAAGATTGAAGGAGCAATGTCTTTTTTCAGGTGTTGCAAGTTACAGCACAGACAATATCCACATAAAGAAAAAGGTGAAGCCATTCTGCCCACTTCTTCGTCGAATCCCAGTAGCATAGAACGTGTAATGGTGAACATTCTTGTTTTTTTCACATTCCTAATGAGGGAGTGAGTGTTCTTCTGGGACACTTAGCTCCAGCATCTCACTGACAAAGTGTCATCCACAGACTATACAGTTTGTCTGGTTAACAATGGTTAAAATGCAGAGGATGTATCTTGGGGGTATTTTATGTGTCAAAGTGAGTGTGAAAAACTTATAATGTGGGCTTTTAAAAATTGGACTTTGTCAGTGTTCAGTCTGCAGGAGCTGTCTGGATCTTCAACAACTAGCTCAGCTTGAGTCAAAATCAATCTTGTGTTGCATATTCTACCTGTTCATTGTCCTTTAATCTCTGAAGTATCATTACTCATGATGAGCGTGAGTACTTGTATCCAAGAGCAGGTTTGGAGGTTTCTGAGGTTGGGAGGAGCAGATTTATGAGGTATTATAAACACTTCTTTGTTATTGTGATCTCTTCATGAGGCTCCAAAGACAACTGAAGCATCTTCCGTTTGCTTCACCTCTTCATTCGGTATGCTGTATTAGTAAAAGGGTATCAAAAGGGATTAACCTGATCATAAAATCTAGTTACATAATTAGAAAACTTTGTTTTCACAGAGAGAAAGCACATAAATGCTTGCTGTTGGAGTCAATAATATTCTCAGCATGAGAAGTTAGGAGGAGTAGCAATCCATTGCATTCTGTAGAGGGCTCAGGAGAGAAATTAAATGAAATATGCACATTCTGAGATATGTGGCCCATGAACTGGTGGCAGCACAAATAAATGTAGTGTCTAATGAGTAAAACTTCTTCCCCGGTGATTGAAGACAAACCAGAAATGGTTTTCTAGGTAATCAGTGAAATCGATTCTGTTTGGGATTGATAGAAGAGAGTGTCAGATCA
The DNA here is from genome assembly GCF_033815535.1 of Pezoporus flaviventris. Classification (NCBI taxonomy): domain Eukaryota; kingdom Metazoa; phylum Chordata; class Aves; order Psittaciformes; family Psittacidae; genus Pezoporus; species Pezoporus flaviventris. Next base: position 48,432,730 of record NW_026892549.1, read on the forward strand.
CTGGTATGAATCACCCCAGTCCATTAAACATCAGAGCTAGGTAGATTTACACCACCTCAAAGGTCTGATCCATAATCATATGGTTCAAACTGGGCAATTGTGCTGTGTGGTTTGTTTTTCCAGGCTGCATGAAAGGAGGAAGCTTTGAGTACTATTCCTTCACCTCCTTTTTTGTCAAGAAGGAGAAAGGCAAGGGCAACCATCTCACATAAATGAAGCTCTGTATGATGACACAGTCATGGATGTGCAAGACTGTCAGGGCAAATGCAAGTTCCATTCTCATTTGTGTTGGTGCCTTTACGCCTCCTGGGCTTTCAGCTGGTGCCCAAGGGCATACATAATGTTTTGAGCTCAATTCCTTACCCCTTGTTCCTCACCAAGGAGATTTAGACTGTAGAATCTAGATTTATTAGAGACCTGTGGCTTTGGCAGATGTCCTGGATGGAAAATTGTACTTTGATTGGGATACAGAGATGTTAACTTTATTCCTGAAAGCCAACATCAGGTTGTTTATTTTGGATCTCAGAAGAACAGAGGCAATTTCAGATTTATTTCCTCTTTTGGCAGAAAAATTTGAGAGTGAAGGATGGCAAAGATTGCAAAACAGCCATATTAAAGAAAAGTGGATTACAGAAAGTTTCCGCTCTGTTGATCTTATCTGTAACATTATATGTCGTGTTGTCTAGTTCAGCCTCACAGAGCAAATCCAACAGCTAAGCCTTTTCTTCAGTCCCAAGACTACGAGCTCTCCCAAGGGCAGAGTGTAGAAAATGGGGCTGAGAAAAGGCTTTACTCTGGATTGAGTTCTTCCTAACTGGATATTTTATGGGGTGGGTGGGTGCTGTGCCACCTGAAAGGATGTTAAAGGAAATCGTTAAAGCAGCTCATCTTTCCAAGGAAGAGTGTGCTATGAAGGACAACATATACACCAATTTGAGTGTGTTATCAGCCCTCTTTGTCCTTATAAATACACAGATTAATTCATGGAATATTGTAGGAAGTGCATTGAAACATGCTTAAAGTACTTGGTCTAGGGTGAAGATGGGGACACTGAATTGCTGGGTGACTTTGGGGAAGTGTTGTGGGATCGATTTGAAGATTGAAGCTTCTGATTTTCGGACACAGCTCATTTTAGGTGTTTTAGCATGTTTGAGGACTTAGAGTTGGATTTCTGTTGTTATTCAGTGCTTTCAAAGAGCTGTCCCCTGGGCTGTCATAGGAAGGGCGCTCAAGTTTGTGAAGTGTAGAGAACACCTTTGAACACATGAGCATTGCTCCCCAGGTGCCTTCTTTAACATGGCAGATATTTTCTGTCCCTGAAGGACTGCATCAGTGCTGGTGAAGGTTTTTTCACTGTCAGTAACTGTTGTCTGCAAGGAACTGCTGGAAACCGAAAAGCTGCATTTCGGCATTTTACAATGTCTCTTCAGCAGATGGGCACCTCAGTAAATGGACAACAGCAGCTCCTATATTAGGTGACAGCTGAGTTGTGCAGCTCGTTAAAAACAGAAATCACAAATATATTTAACCAATGCATTGAATCAGAGATGTGGGAGCAATTTCACTTTGTCACGTGAAGAGCCCCAAAGCACAGAGAGGTAAAGGGATGCGGAAAACAGGTGAGGAAGAACAGGCTGACAGCATGCTGTGTATTATTTTATTTACACTGGTATTGTTTTGCTTTTAGTATTTTTTTAGCTGTTCTCTTGGCAAATATTTCACTTCCTCAAAGGGCAAGTGGATCAGTGAAAAGCATGAATAGATGCTGATGGGGACGCTTCCCTGGGGTTTCTAATCATCTTCATGCTCACCAGTGCCATTGGAGATGTGGAATACTGAAGAATGATGTTTGTCACACTTTGCTACTCCACACAAAAGCCTTTCTGATTTGCAACCATCTGCTTGTAGGAGTTGGTGAATGGGTAGAAATAAACCAAAAGAAACCTTAGTTAAGAACATAAGGCAAAACCCCAAGGCAAATACAACGTAAATTTCTAAACCTGAAAAGAGGTATTTGGTGGCAATCATTAGGAATTAATCCATACAATTTGCATCCCTAAGATCTCTACCAGGCCAAATCAGCTTTGGTGTCCTGTCAGCTTCCTGATGATGAAGGTTATTGCCTTCCAGTGCCTCTAGAGCCTCGGGCAGTGTAGGCAAAGGGCAGGATACTAATGTGCATTGACCATAATATCCTTCTCATGAAGGCAAAATAAGCTAACAGCTTCCTTGCTTAGGCAGTCATTAGAAAACTCTTTGAAACTTGTCTTTCTAAAGGGTGTTTTTCCAGAGGGCAGGTTGTACCCCAGGTACCAGGTTCTGAGGTGAGTTCAGAGGATTGCCTCTAATTGTTGCAGTAATTAGGAAAGTGACTTTCTTTTCCTTGCAGCCAAAAAATTATATCCCAACTTGTGGAAATACGAAGGAACTTGTTTCTTCTCTGGATGTCTAGCACAATTCCCAGTAACCACCGTGATTCACAGGCAAGCCCCTTAATATTCCTGAGAAACAGCTCTTGAAAGTATTTCTGATTCAGAGAGTGTGATTTATTAATTACAGGCTTTTGTATGCACTTAAGTTATGGTGCAAAATGAAGCTTAAGAATCCCTTTGTTCATAAGTTTCAGATGCTCATCCAGGCTATGTACATGATGCTGGTGCTTTTCTAAATGTTTTCTGCATGTGCTAGTCTTCTCAGACTAGTACTGCTACCTGCAGACCAGAGAGGTGCAGCGTTTGCAGGTTGAGCCCTTTTTGAGATCAGTTTCTCTAGTCCTGTTTACTAGATTTCCTTCCTGGGGTATCACATCAGTGAACAGCTTTAATATTTCTTTTACAGAAATCTGCTTTATCACACAAATGTGCAGCATCTTTTTGTTTTTGTCTGCAGTCAGCCAGAATTACTGTAGTTGTTAAATATTCTTCCTTTATCCTTTTTCCTGGCAAGCCACCCCCATCCTGTCTTTGTCAGTGTGCACATTAGCACTGAACTACACAGAAGGCAAATGGGTAGCATCCTTCATCCATCTTCTTCTGATGTTTGCTGAATAACACAGGCAGAAGCTGAGGGAGTAAGTGCCCAGTTTCCTCCTCAACCTGAGCATTTCCTGGTCCTGTTTTCTCAACCTCAGCAAGATTTGTGAAGCAGGGAAGCAGTTATATCTATCAGTGGTCTGCCTTGTTGATCTGGAAACAAGAGACTCTTTTTCCATTCGTTCTGTCTGCAGACAGCAGCAGTGCTCTGAGCAAAGGATTGCTTTTTTTTCCTCCCCAACTGTATCAGTTGATGTAAAAAGTGCATATACATAGAGATACATGTATATACATACAACTAATCTTGCTTCTTTTGTGTCCTGTAAACAAAGCTGTTCCTGATAATAGTCTGACCTCTCCAGTTCCTTTCTTTCTGAATCATACTTCAGCTCCTATCTATGCAGGATCTGGAAACGCATTTCCAAAGCGAAGAGGGTGCCAGGAGAGTCACGGGGAGTGCTGAGAGTACCACAAACAGCTCAGCTCTTGTTACTAGGAAACAGCTGGGCAAGGCTTTCAGTGTCTCACCCAAGGCATGGATGTAACTTCTGCTGTTTACTTGCAGGTGCTCGTGTTAATGCCAAGGACAATATGTGGCTGACTCCTCTTCATCGGGCAGTTGCTTCAAGAAGTGAAGTGAGTAAGCTTTGGTTACACTGCTTTTGCACATAAACTCTGTGCTGGGGGAAAAAGCAAACCATTGAGAGCTGTAGTAAGTAGCACGGTGACACTCAGGGAAGCATCTGCAGTGTGCATGGCCTTTAGCATTGCAGCTGGAGGCCAGCTTTTACATTTAGTTATAGCTGCTTTTAAGCCTAATGTGGTTGATTTTCACCTTGTGGAATGCTTTACATTACCATAGCAAGTCATACTGAGCAACCATCAGCTGGAGTGGGTGACCAGGACAGAAATGGGATAGAGTCTGCAGGGGCTACATCATCTTTAAGTGGTGAAATAGAGGAATAAATCCATATGGATGTGTGCATGCTATGCATGTGCCAGGAGGGAGTGGATATGTATGTGATCCAACACGTATTACCACATAGTTTGTTTTGGTTAATTGCATTTCCAGGCATTCATTAGGTTTTCTGTTAATGCATTTGATTCATGCATAAAGAAGGGTTAGCCCATATTTCTTCTACTTGACAACTAGAAGTCTTCTGGCATCATGTTGTACTTCTTCCATTGCTATCTCAAAAAGGAGCAACAGTGTCAGGAATGCAGTTCAGGCATGACTGTTCTCAACTGCACCATTATGCTTGGCTTTCCATTTTGGACCTCCCTATATACTTTATCCTCCTAATACTTAGTTAACAGTGAGCCCAACTGCAGACCAAATTGGCTGCTGGGGACGAGAGGAGGAGTTGTAAAAGAGACAGAGGATGGCTGTCTTCCAGAGATTGATGGACTTGAATCACCTCTGTAACAGTCCCAGCGCTTGCCAAGCCTGGAGGCAGGAATCCTGGGCTTGCTTCTGAACTCGGGCATTGTTTGGCTGCTGGCTGAGCTTCCCAGCTGCTGGCATCCACTGAAACCCTCTGAAAGGAATATCTGATAGAGTATGAATGCTGTAATGAGGCAAAATACAAAAAGCCATGTTGGAAGACAAAGGTCAGACTCAAACCTTAAAACACAGCCACAATCTTCCTGATGCGGGAATTGCACTGTGCTTGGTTTCTTTTTTTGGATGTATCAGAGTACGTGATTTTCATTGTCAGTGACAGTTGTAACAGAAATGTATGCCTTTCTGTGGGTTTGTTCTCATCTTTAACTCTTTGTCAGCTGAAGGCCAATTGGACAATGAGAAACTGCCTTTCATTGTGCCAGCAGTTCTGTACCTCAAAGTGAGTACCCAGGTACAACAGAGAAGCAGCAGGGGAAGGCACCAGCCTTTGATGCCTTTTCATGGTCTGCTATGTATTTTCTAAACACATGTAGCTTTCTTCCCCAGTCTTTTTTCCTTGTTATTTGTATGATGATTGCTACTTTTGGTAATAACTTTGAAACAAGACTCAGCGTTGCAGGGGTTTTCAGTGCTGCTTTTACTTTACTACACAAACTAACAAATGTGCAGCTTCAGTATAATAGGGTGAAACTGATAGTGATACTAGTCAATAGCAGTAGGTGAATTCATAGTTCACATTGATAGTAGAAGAGGAATTCATGATCCAGAAGTTGACTAGTAGTGCTCTGTAGTTTTTGAAGTGCCTGTGAGCACAGTTGCTTTTAGAATGGTTACCTACAAGCTTTAAGTTTTATTATCAATCTCTTACTACAAAGCTTTCTTACTATAAAGGATTCAAAAGCTGTCTCCTTGCACTTTTTTATAGGTTTATTAAAAGCATGAGCCCATTTTTACTTAAGACTTAATGAGTTTTCAGGTGGGCTTTAAGTATTTCAAATGTTTATTTACAAATCAACAACCCTCAGGTGTGTCTGTGTAGGATTGTTAATGGATGTAGCAGCTTTCAGCTGTATGTGCTTTGAAGAGATTTCACTCTGATAAGTCGGGATAGCTGTTAGAGACTTACACCATAGCTGTGGACTGCACGCACTTTTAGATATGTTAATAAACAGGGATAGCTCATGCTCTCACAAGCAATAAATTTAAAACTTCTCCATCAGGACTTTAACATTCTGATCCCAAATCTGATGGAGCAGCGGATATGTAGAAGTAAACAAAAATGTGTAAATGGTTGCTGGTTTTTTTAAGCCTAAATATTTTTAGCTTATACTTTCTACTCCTCACTATTTACTTCTAAAAATTTTGCTTTAAGATTTCCTGCATTAAGAGCCAAAGTGCATGAACTTTCCTGCTGACTTCATGTCCCAGCTGGGCAGTCTCCAGTAGATTACATGACTTCTAAAACAGTAGATCTGTAATTAAAAACCAAAATCCTGTTGAGACATCAACAGTGATAAATCATTATTGGTGGTGTAAGAGATGCAGTGTTGCTAACTGAACAAATCTGTTAGAGGACAGTTTGAGAGATGGCTGTAGAAAATGAAATTGCTGAGATCAGTTGAGGATAAAGGACTAAACCTAGTAATGGATGTACTGTTGTAACAGACTGCAGGCACTCTCCTGGGCCATTCAGGATACTAAAGTGCTATATAAACACACTGTATGTGTTTGTCATTCATTAAGATTTTGGCTGGGCTTTCCAGAAAACTTTTCAATTTATGGCAAAAGAGTAAGGTACTATGTAGGACTAGGGCTCTCCCCTGCTCAATCACAACTTACCAGCTGTGAGTAGTAATTAGAAGACAAGGCTACTTGAATGCTACCGTGTCCCAGTGGTTCTTTTGTATTCTGTTTGTGGGGGAAAAAGGAAGAAACAAATGTAGTTTTGAGAGAGCCTTGTTTTTCCATCTGACTTGCTCAATGGCAGATGCATTAATAGAAGCAGAAAAGAACTAATTGTGAGTTCTCCAGTGAGACAGCCTCTCAAGAGAAAACAGGACATTTTCTCACTGGGAAATATTCACTTTTAAACCAAAAATTAACTTTAAAAGATGTTTTTTGATCTCAGGCTGGCAGAATGGATGTTGCAGTGAAGGCCCTTGGCCTTTGTATAGCCCTCAGGGGGGGAAGGAATGCTAATGCTAACTTGGGGACACCAGTATCTACCCTTGCCTGTAATTCTCATGTTTTTGCAGAGCTAAAATCTTATTTTCACGTATTCTGTTTTATTTTCTCCTTTTTCCTGTTTATAAATAGAACTTACAGCAATTTGCTGTGATTTTACTGTCCAAAATCATGTGCTTTTTGTTTTGTAAACAATCTCTGTGACAGTGAGTTCAAATAAGTACATGTATTTCTTCAGTGAGAGCATGATTATGACGGTGGAGGTACTGAAGGTTAACCAACTGAACAGTCTGGGCTCTCTGCATAGGCAGCTTTGTACATCTGAAAACCAAGTTGGGAAAGTTTGATTATGAGGACCCTGCTTTAAATGAGAGCAGAGGTGATGTGCACTCTGCCTTTTGAATCAACAATACCGTTTCACTAGCCTGGAAGGTTGTTTTGGTAAATGTTCTTTTTCCCTCCTCCTGGCCATGTCTGATATGCATAAATAATATGTGTAGGTAATATGATCGAGCTGTCAAGAAGGTGTTCTGTGCATTTATTCAAACTGCTTTGGAATAGACTTGTAGAATGATTTGGGCTGGAAGGGACCTTAAAGATCATCCAGTTCCAACCCTCTGCCATGGGCAGGGAAACCTCCCACTAGACCAGGTTGCTCCAAGCCTCTTCCAACCTGGCCTTATATATTTCCAGGGATAGAGCATCTACAGCTTCTCTGGGCAGCCTGTTCCATTGTGTCACCACCCTCATAGTAAAGTATTTCTTCCTAATGTCTGACCTAAATCTCCGCTCTTTCAGTTTTAAACCACTGCTCCTTGCCCTGTCACTACATGCCCTTGTAAAAAGCATGGATATAACTGTGTTGCCATTGCAGGAAGCAGTGCAAGTATTGATTAAGCACTCAGCTGATGTCAATGCTCGGGACAAGAACTGGCAGACACCATTGCACGTGGCAGCTGCAAACAAGGCAGTGAAGTGTGCAGAGGTCATCATCCCCATGCTGAGCAGCGTCAACGTCTCTGACCGAGGCGGACGGACAGCACTGCACCATGCAGCACTGAATGGCCACATTGAGGTGTGTTGTTTGCGAGCATAATTGATCAGTTGATTTCCAAGTTCAAACAGTTGGCCTGCTGTGGCTGGGTCTAGACTGAGCCCCATATCCCTGATCCTGTCATTCAACTGCTCTCCAAACTGTACGACAGGTTTCCTACCTGCCAAAATGAGTGAGTGACTGGAAAGTACCTGTGCAGAGCCAGCACACAAGTGAGGTGTGCATGCAGACATGGAGAGCTGGCTGTGCTACAGGTGTGTCCTTGGCTTTTCTGAGCTTGACTGCCTATGAACATGAGTGGCAGAATAACAAGGGAAAGCCAGTGGATTCATTTCATACTGAAGAAGTGTTCAGCTACATGAGCTCCAGTCAGTCTGCTTTTCTAATTAGTCTTCTAAAAAATGTGCTTCTGTTTTTGATACTTATCTTATACAGGTAAAGCCTTCCAGCCTAATTACTGTTTCTACATGAACCCCCCCCCCAATTTTTGTAAATAAAGCCTCTGTGTAAAGGGTTTTGCTAATGTCTTTAGGTACAGGTGCAAGGATCCTATATGTCAGTTCCACACCTGAAGATCTACATATGGAATAAAAACTCTTAGACTTGACCAGTAGGCTTCTGTCAACGAAAGTTGATCAGTTGTACTGTAACTAAAAAAAAGGAAGAGGAATGGTAGTTCCTGTAAAATTATGATGGTGTTTGGCCTTTAAAATACTGCACTGTAGGAAAGAGATAGTAAAGCTTCAGTCTAACCATCATAATCTAGAGCTCCTGAGCTTTTGGATAGAGTATATCAGAAATGTTAACTGAATGTATGCTGTTATTAGCCTATCTCTGTGGCAGAGCAGTGCACAAGAGGAATATGATCGCCTAGCTCTGTAATTTATTATTTTAGAATGTTTTACTGAAAAAGACAGTTGTTGAACGTGTTTTCTGTTCAATTCCCTTGCCCCCCCCCCCCCCATTTCATTTTTCTTATCTTTAATGTTGGATGATTGACAATGGGGAAAGCAGCATTTCACCTACTATCAATGCTGTCTTAAAGGCCGGTGTCATATGAAGCAGCCTGGTGCCTGTCCACACCACCACGGCACATGGGAATTTAATAAAAATCACCATGGCATGGCAAGAAATAGGAATTCCTTGTTGAAAGATCATGCGGATTTTAGGGTTTGTCACCTCATGGTCTGGACGAATCTTGTCCTAATCCACAAGAGAATCACTTAAATTGGTTTTAGGAGCAGTGTTTCTCTTCCAGGCCTGCTTTACTTACAGGTTGCCTGCCAAGCTGAATGTAGTAGCACCCTGCATGCTCTCAGCCCCCTCTCTGCACACAGAACTTGTCTGGGTTACTTGTGACCATCACCAGTCCCTCTCATGAATGTACTCAGCTTTGAAAGTATTTGTGTAATTCACAGATTAATCACTGAAAAGCAGGATTTTGTGATCCCAACTCTATTGCTAGAATTATTTGTTATAAACTGGTTAACCTACAGGGTTGGTTTACTTGTTACTTCTAGATGGTGAATTTGCTCTTAGCCAAGGGAGCAAACATCAATGCTTTTGACAAAAAGGACAGAAGAGCTCTTCACTGGGCAGCGTACATGGGTAAGGCTTGCATTGTTGCTCCTTCTTTTTAATTTCCTGTTCACAAATCAACAACAAGTTTTAAAATGGACAAGAGCAGACCTGGCCATGTAAAGTGAGTGTTATATTTACCCTGAAGAGGGAAGAGTTCAGCCGGTCTAAATAACACACTCTCCATTTATGGTTTTACAGCTGGTGAGGACTTGGCTGTGATTTCCTTTCTAACATGGTTTTTGTGTTGCTTTTTTCATTTTGGGCTTTTTATCCTGACTCTAATTCCAGCCTGAGACAAGTTTGGGCTTGAAAAAATACATTATATTTGTTGTATTTGTTTCAGTTTTTGATAAAAATTACTTCATAGAAAATGCAGATAAATGTGATCATAAATTTTGCTGTTTATCTATGTTTATAAGTAGCTAAGTTATGATATTGTTAGGAAATGCTTCATAGGCTTTCTTCCTGTTAGGAACAAATTGTTGTCTTTTATTCCAGAAGGGACAAGAACAACTGATCCATCTATTCAAAACATCAGTGATGTTACCAAATATTCCTTAATTAAATCAATTGACCTTATTATTTCTTTCAAGTTAAAGGAGACTTTATTACAATGGGGCTTTGTAATTTAAAAATACCAGAACAAGATTGCCTGTGATATCGGTCACACTTGTCCAGGAGCTTTTGTTGGCCAGGCAGTATATTCCAGATAATAATTGGTGAGGTGCTGTGTGCCCTCAACCAGCAACTCTTTCATCTGACCTGTTAAATCTTGATGTTAATCTTGGCGCTTTCGGAAATGAGAAAATAGGAGATTTCAAACTGTGGGAAAAGCATATTATGCTTTTTTTTTGATGTACACAGACAGATGGAGGGACTCTTGCCAATGAATGTGATACGGCTTTCGAGCTAGCGAGCTTTGAACTTTCACTCTGTAGAGGTGAAAGGACTTACATTGTGCTGTGCAATTCCACATATTTTTTTCTCCTAATTATTTTCACTAATGCATAATGTACCTTTCAAAATATTTAGATAACATTTAAGGCCTAAATTAGCAATGTTGTTTAGGAGTCTGTGGTGTAATTTGGACGGAATTTAGATAATGAGACCCAAGCGTCTTATCTTCGTGTAGTTTCTTGAATGCTTAAATATCTTTGGGCACTTCAGACTTTGTCCGTACGGTTTCCTAGGTCCTGCACATGAGCAGAACTGCCTATCAGGAAAGCGTTGTACTACTCAGATGGTGCACAACTTTATGTGCTGTTTGATATAATAGATTTTTAATTCTAAGATAGCTTTGCTTCAACGTGATGCAATAAGGACTGTTCCTCAGTTAGCCTTGATTTAATATTGGTGGTTAGGGCACTATCATGGAAAGCAGGCCAGTTGGTTTGAGACCTACAGGAAGAGGAGGAAGCTGGAGATACTGGTGGGTTATAAGTTGCATTTTGAGATGCTTAGGTCTTCCCTTACATTCTGTAGGGATATCCTAAGTCAGCGCTAGGCATTTCACTCCAGAAGACAGATGTCACATTGATCTGGCAGTCAGCTCTCAATCTCTGTGATGTTGAGGCTATTGCAGTTATTTTAGCTTGCAAACTGAGTGTATGTGTACAGACTATGAATTTAGATTCAAACATTTTTAGACCTATATTGAGGATTTTTTGCACAGTTTTGTGTTAATGATACAGTTTTGAAAAGTCAACAACCTGATCCAAAGATCAGTGGATTCAGTAGAAAATCTTGTGTTTGTATTGGGAGGCTTTGGATTAAATGCTGCACTCCCTTGAAATTTAGCTTTTTATCTCCTCAGTTGTGCTAGAAAAGAGGAGATACCTTCATTTTGATCATTTATTAAAGTTATTTTGTATTGCTAATGAAAAACGAGAAGTGTTAGAAGTTATGTTTGCAAATTACATCAACAGGATGCTGGTTTGTATTGTCATGCTTCTGTGCTCACTGTTTTTTCTTTAACAGGGAGAATAAACTTCAAACTGTTATTTTTAGAGAAATAAATAGGAAAGAGGTGTGGTTTTGTTCTTTTAATGACTGGAAAACTAATACAGGAAGGAGAAGTTTGACACATCTGGTGATGGTGAATGCATGGATTTCTTGACAAGGATTAGGAACATCTATGAAAATGCTTTTCTTCCTGTTATAAAACTGTGGCTTTTTTGCCTTATAAAAATGCTTTTTTTTTCCCCTCATAAAACTTACAGCATTGTGAAACAGCAAAAGGGGCAATGCATTAACTAGAAAGAAGTAATTTGGGAGAAGTGATGCTGTGGGATGGTATATTCATTGATTACTATCTTTCATCTTTTGAAGGTCACCTGGAAGTTGTTGCCTTACTGATAAATCATGGTGCAGAAGTGACTTGTAAAGACAAGAAGGGTTACACCCCACTTCACGCAGCTGCATCCAATGGGCAGATTAACATTGTGAAACACCTCCTTAACCTGGGGGTAGAGGTATGTGGTCATGTGCTTCCATGTTGCTCCATATTTGAGGTATTATTTTCTTCTTTACTGTGGATGCTGCTGCAGTTATTGGCAGATTTTCTAAAGAAAATTGGTCCCATTTTCTGTACCACCTTGTGCTTCATGTGTTTATTAGTGCAAGAGCCAGGAAACATTCTGGAATAAAAGCGTCTGATATGGACAGTAAGTTTCAGGCCACCTTGCTGAAGAAACCAGGAAATACATGCTGTTCCTGCAGAGGAAGACGGAATAATGAAATTTCCCTTGGCTCAGTGTTCCCCTTGATATGATGAATGGTTGTTCTCAACATATACGCTGCAAACTTCACTAAACAGCAGTTCAGGCTGTTTAAGTTTAGGACCTGTATTTCCTCTGCAGCTGACAGAGGGAAGGAAAAGATTGCTTTAATTCTGGAAAAGAACTTTTATTCAGGGCACAGACTTCTCTTAGCATAATATTGTCAAGTCAGTGGTTCAAAGCAGCAGTGAGATGACCAAAAGAGCCTGCACTGGTTAATCAGAGATTTCAGATAAAGCTATCGCATTTGCCATGGCATTTTCAACTGCCAAAAAAATGTCAGAAGTCCATCTTCACAGGCTCCAAACTGTGCAGTTGAAGGGAATAGGTGTTTCCTGATATTACCAGTATTATGCTCATAGCTACCTTTAACTTCCACATTCTGCACCACTGGGGGTGTGATCTTTGAGAAGTCTTATTTTGTGGAAGGGTATTCACATCACTGCTGAATCTTTTGTACAATCTGTCTTGTCCTGTTTTACAGAACAGCAGTTGAATACAAAGCCAGTCATCAAGAAGTAACATAATCTGAATTACATCTTTATAATGCTGAGCTACCGAAAGTGGTTTCTTATTGAAGTGTAAATGTCTGTTCAGTTTCACCTTCCCTTAACTCAAACACCTTCATTCCCTTCCCAAAAGAAATCTGTAAAAAGAGTTCTTAAGCCTCATTCTGTTCACAGAAATTCTGTAGTCAGTGTTTTAATTCCTTTTTAATAAAGATTGTGAGCTTTTTATTTATCCTACTTACATGTGAAGGCTTTCCAGCTTTTGTCATCATCACTATCATTACATAGCCCTGCTATCAGTGTAAGCTTCATACTGGCTTTTAGAAATGGCCAGTAGGGTAAAAAGCTAATAATAGCAAAGGTAAAGCATTCCAAATTAATCTCTCTGGGAGTATATTTTTGTCAATGAAATTCTCTGGTGAGAAATATGCCCTGTGACAGGTCAAGCCTCCAGCTATTTCCATTTGCAGTATGTGATGTGTTATGTAAAATGATTAGCTATGTCTGTAATTTTAACTACGTCTCCTTGTCTCATTTTAGATTGATGAAATGAATGTCTATGGAAATACTGCACTTCACATTGCCTGTTACAATGGTCAGGATTCTGTTGTTAATGAGCTGATTGACTACGGTGCTAATGTAAATCAGCCTAATAATAATGGATTCACTCCCTTGCATTTCGCTGCTGCCTCTACTCACGGAGCACTGTGTCTTGAACTACTAGTGAATAATGGGGCAGATGTTAACATTCAGGTAAAACTTGCATTGCAGCTCTTTAGTTTTGCTTTATCCTGTTTTGCATATCTCAGGAGACTGGAAACTCTAGTAACAAGGACAGCATGGCTTTAAATCCTTGATGGAAGTAGAGTGATGTTGAGCAAATTAATCATTAAATTGTTTGGATGAGACTGCTTCCCAGCAGAGGAGTTCTCAGTACCTTGATAAATATAATGACAGCTTTAAACTCTAGGCCAGCCACTCACCTGAAGGCATGAATTACTACTAAAATATAGTTCCAGGAGCTCTATCAAAATGTTATCTTGGGTAGTGGTGGTAAGTGAAGGAACTTATTTGCTGGTGTTTTCCTTCCCCTACGGTATGCATTTAATTAAACCTGGTTCTAAAGAGTTCCTTTTGATTTTCCTGGGGAAGTAAAATCTAAAGTTTATTTACCTGTTTTAGAGCCTGAGTTTTATGAAGTCTGATTCTTTTAGGATATCTGAACGTTATTGAGATATAATTGATGCATCTTGATGAATCTGAAAGGGCCTTGCTGTTAACCCACAGAGAGTACTGGTATACATAACAGAAGACTTGACATCTCTGAGTTCATATAAGATTTTCACTGCTGTACTTTAAATTGTGTGTTTCAGTTTTGCATCTGTAAAAGGGGTCTCTTAGCATTTAATGCCTTTGGCAAGTCCCTTTAGATCAGTAGTCAGTGCATTACTTAAACTCAGAATTATTAAAATGAACTTAGGGATGGTGCTAGCCAAGGAATGCAAAATCCCCATGCCAATAAACACAAAGTGATGTGATTAGTGAGACTGCTACCCTTTTCCTTGCTGTTTTGTCAGCTCCTCTGCTTCCCCTATCTCAGTTTCTTTCTCTAGAACAAAAACCATTAATCTTTACTCATTGTACCTTTCCTTTCACATGCCTTCCCTGTTTTCTAATGGTATTTTGTAGACATCCTATTTTTGATTGCATGGAAATTTATTAACCAGAACTTTTTAATATAATGGGGTTTATTCTGGGATGTATCTATAAAATGCAGATTGATAAACAGGATATAGTTCTTGAATCCCTCAGAGAATGTCATACTTAATTTTATGCTTCCTCTGTTAGGGAAAATATTGACCAAATTGGAAATGTTACTTAAAAATAATACTAAAGGATAATATGTTATAAATCTATAGTTTCTAGCATGTATTGTGTACAGCCAGGTTGTAAGGTCATGCTCTACTCCAGCCCCTTTGCTACTCATTGCTGAGGAACTATTTTACTTGTATGCTTATACTTTCAGCATTTATCATCATGTATAGCTTCAGTCCTACAGACTTTTGAAGCCAGTGGAGGTTTTGTCTTAGGATGTTGAGCTGAGAGACTTCAAACTGTTACCACCACTTTACATGCTAAATGATTGGGTTTCTGTTTTGTTTCTGTTAGAGTAAGGATGGGAAGAGCCCATTGCACATGACAGCCGTCCATGGGAGGTTCACACGGTCACAGACCCTCATTCAGAACGGTGAGTTTCTGTGCTTAACAACTCTCCAAAAAATCAGGCATTTCCAAGGTAGCAGTGTTTAGTTGTTCTAACCCAGGGTGCCAAAGGTCTGCTCTGAGAGCTGCTTAGCTCTCCATTGGCTTCTGGGTTTGAGCTGCACTGACAGCTCTCACTCCAGCATGTCATTACAAGCTGAGATTTTGGTTGTTAACAGAATCCCTTTTTCGTCCAGCTGACAGTGGTCCAGCTGATCTATTGTGATTCTTAACCTGAAAACAAGAGTTCAATGCTGTACTTAGGTCTTCCGCTGAGAAGCAGGCACAACTTTCTTTCTCAAATGACTTAAAAACTGGAAAATAAATGGTTGCTCTCCCTTGGGAGCCCCCATGTTCTTAGAATTTGGGCCGTTTCCTCTACCCTCCACTCCGTAACTGTATTTCTCTCAGCTCCCTTAGCTCTACGCCTTGCCACTGTCTTCATTAAGTGTTGAATAAATACTCAGGAGGGTGGACCAGTGCCAACTTGTTTGTTCTGGCATAGCCAGGATTCCTGATTATCAGTCATTTATCAGGTATCTCCTTTGTCCAAGAAATCTACAAAGTATAACAAATATTGTTGTTGGAGATCTGGCAGAGGCCTGTTTCTGATTGACACAGGCTGCTGTTACTGCTTGTTTACTTATGCTTCTCAGCTTTGGCCACTATACCAGACAGGATGGTCTGTGGTTCGTGGTTTGGTTCTGTTGTTTTCCAAAATCCTTAACTTGAAACCTAAGTGTGAGATATTGAAGATGGCTGAACAGTTACACTGTAAAGGTAGTGACACCTATATTTACACACAATTGTATGTTAAAATGGAGGTCTTCAGTACATCATGCTTCTTTCACGTCATCATGGAAACTGTTGTCATATCTCTTCTTGCATAAGTAAAATAGTCATAATAAAAGGAGTTTGGGCAAACTGAAGAAACTGTGCTTTAGTGCAATTTTTTAGCTGTTTAGTCAAATACAGTCTCTGACTTAAGAGCTGTTGTTTGCTCTGTGTTGGATTTGTGTGTGAAAGGACTGGAAGTTCTTCATCTGTCATTCATGCCTCTCTACTCTTCTTCAAGTTACTTGGGTTTCGCTTCTTTCTTCATTTGCTAGCCCTCTAATTTTAGTGTTGTGCACAGATCTGATTGCAAGTGACTTTATGCCTCATTGCCATGGGATATCGTGGAAGAGAGAAATGTAAATGACTTTAAGAAATGGAGTTTCGTTCTGCCGTACTTAATGGGCTGGCTAAGGATCTCGATTCCTGGCTGCTGTCTCTCGTGACTTGTAGAGGAAGAACTGATTACCTTTAAATTGGAAGGTTGCAAATGTAACACCTATCTTTAAAAATGGTGAAAAAGCAAAGCTGGAGAATTTCATAGGTCAGCCAAAATTTCCGACATCAGCAAATGCACAAACTGTTTGTAAACACTTGGGGAGGAGTGGGCAATATCTGGCATATATTGCTCAAGAGCAGAAGATGCCAAAACATCCTAATTCTCGTCTGCTGCAGGGTAGTAGGCTTCGTGATCACAGTCCTCTGACTTTTCTGTGGGAAAGTAATGTTTGTCACCCCAGGGAAACTGTCCCAGCATTTCACTGACCTTTATCTACAGTTAGAAAATGCCATATAATGCTTTAGTGGAACTCTTCTTGTTGCAGTTATGACCTGTTATTGTTGACGCAGGAGTCACGGACAACGCAGAGAAGATCAATGTGATCAAGCGATTGCCAAATTTATGACAAAGCCTTAACTCCTTATATGCTATTTCTTACATGCACTTACAGTGATTTGACATATTATGATTGGATACATGTCTTGAAGACCCTTGGTGACTAACATATAATTGGTTAAGCACAGGTGTGAGAACTTGACGTCGAAAGCTTGCCAACAGTCCACAGTTCTCATTAACTCAGTGAATTCCAGCTTCTTCTTATCTTGCTTGCTTAAGCTTCCTTGGGCCTCTCATGGCCTTGCTGTATCTTTCAGGATTATTCAGAGTTTATGTACCAATTATCCATTCTCCCGTGAGAACACTGTCTCCACATCTCCCCCTTTTTGTTTTATATATGTTTTGGGTGACTCTACTTGAGCAGGGGATTTGGGCTAGATTATATCTCCAACATATGCCAACTACAGGCTGCTGGGCCTGCCCCTTTTTTCTCCTGTATGGCTCTCTGATAACAGGGGAGGCCATCCTTCACATCAAGGTCTGGCATGGCATGCGTCCCCACCGATCCATGCCTGCTGGGTTGCAGCCAACAGCGGAGATAAAGGTTCTTCTTGGTGGCAAACACAGAGGCCAACCCAGTCTTGCCCTTGATTGTGGTAGCAGGCATTTTGTCAGCCTCAGTCCTTGCACCTTGTTGTCAATGCAGAGTTTCACCTGCTTCATCCAGTAACAAGTCGCTACTACAGCAAGGCACACACAGATTTACATCAGCAGAGTAACTATTACAGGGTGCAGCAGCATGTTGAAGATGCTGATGACAGCGAGGGACTAGCCAAAGAAATTTCTTACCAGTGGAATTCTCCCACCCTCTTAATTTGTTCCATCACCTGCTTTATAACACTACGATTGTATTAGAATCTTTCCAGCTTTTGCCTTGGCATTTTCTAGCAGCTACTGCAAATTTCCATACTCTAACATCTCTTTTACATGTGACAAATCTATACAATACAAGGTGTAGTTCCTCATTAGCAACTGGCTAGTAAATACAGGTGGTTTTATACACAAAATCACAGCCTCTAATAATAGCTACTTTACAAGCACACATATTCAGGATGTTACTTTTCAGTTGCCCCCAAGTGATGTTCTGCAATTATTAGCTTTTCTCTTCCTCTATCTCATTCTGCTTGGGGTATTCACGGGCAGCTCCTGTAGCTGAGGCATCAGGTTCCTCCATTCGTCTGTCCAGCTCATGGCAAGGCTTGACAAACTTTGCAGGCAGTCGCCATGGACCTGTAGGCAGGAGGACACAAATATAGTCCCTCCTCCAGGTTATCAGTTCCTGAGCAGCAGACAGGTTAAACTGCACATTGTTAACAGTCACGGAGTTTGCTGCATCATTGCCTCTTTCTTTTTTTTTTTTTTTTTCCTGCCACCCTGATGCTGCTTAGGTGACGGCCCATAAAGCTTGTGTGCTTGCACTACCCCTCTCGCTTTTTTAGTTAGCGGTTCTTATTTCAACGGATCTATCTATTCCTCCAAGTCTTGGATTCACCCCCAGGTTACCTTAACCATACTAAGCAAGGCTCCTACCACGCACCCACTGTGTTGCAGGTGCTCTTTAGGCTTTGTCTGTGGTGTCTCTACGAACTGCCTCAATAGACTGAGAGGTTGGGGCTTTTTTTATTTTTTTTTGGGGGGGGGGTGGTGTTGTTTTTTTTTGTTTTGTTTTTGTTTTTTTTTCACTCCTGGGCTCTGGCTTTCATCCTGACTGTTCCACCAGTGGAGCACCGAGAGCTGAATCAGAGGGCAGCTTTTTTTTTTCTTTTTTTCTGAACATGGGTACCAAACTCTTATCAAAGAATTTTTTTTTTTTTTTTTCCCCAAAGTCACTCACCCTGCTTTGCACAGCTACAAACGCCGGCCTGCTCGGCAGCAGCTACAGCTGCCTGCCTGCTTCAGCAGCAACCATAAATACCTGCCGGCAACCGTGCTTTTGCATTAACCCTTTCTTGCCCGAAATGTTAAACTGCTACCAGTTAAAAACTTTTACATGAACCCAACACCAAAAAATACACAGAACACCGTCTGCCCTCAGCGCGCGCACACACACACACACACACACACACACACACACAAACACACACTTATGGGATCCCACAAGCACCCTCCACACAACTACAATATTTGAAGCACAAAATCCAGACAATCATTACTCCCACTACAGTCCCACGTACAGAACGTGGCACAAGGACCCTGTAGAGACTAACAGGAAACCAGCTCCGAGAAGCAACATTGCAGTGCGAGGTGGCAGGTTCATCCTTAGCGGGCGTCCCCGCAGAGGCTCTGCCTCCCCCACATCGCATGAGGCTTGGGTTTTTATACTGACCAAAATGCACACTCATTCCGACACAGGTGGCCAGCCTATGTTGGAAGAAGTGGCCAGAAATATCTATAAAGGTCTCCAAAGATCTATAGAAACCTGGACGTACTTATATTTACCAACTTCTAGTACATGAGTATCACAGAGAAACTGTATTAAATGAGTTGTATATGGGCTCCCAAGTCCACGGTCCGTCACAGTATGCCCAATACCCCTGATAAGAGCATATGAGAGACCTTCCCACCACCAGAAAATCACACAATATGTCTGTATCCCGCGCTGATCTCGCTTCCCTGGGGTTTTGGGGGAGGGGGGCGTGGGGGTGGTGGGTGGGGTTTTGTTTTGTTTTTGTTTTTTTTGTTTTGTTTTGTTTTGTTTGTTTGTTTACTTTAATGTAAAAAAGGTTGCTCCCTTCACTTTAAGAAGGACTGAAAACATCCATAAAACGGATGTCCTGAGCTCAAATTTCAATTCATTCAATCACTGACAAGGGGGGTGTCCTGGAGCGGTGCTGACTCTTTCCAGGGTTTCACCCATCGAGCTGGCACCCACCGCAAACCGGAATTTGTAATTTACACACATATAACCTCAACCTGTTAGTTTTACTTCCGCAGGACCTTTCCAAATGCTGGTTTCCAAATCCTTGTACTGGACCAGAATACCCGGAGTTTTAGTCATATAACCTGAACCTGATGCCTGACCATGTATTATAGCAGGGGAGTCATTAAAGTCTCCTGTCAATTGCAAAAAAAATCATAACATATACAGCTTGAGTATAAGAGGATTTTAACCCATATGTGGTCACTGCTTGTCAAGCCTCCTTAACTATTTTGAGATCAAAAGCTTCCCACTCTTTAACCCCCTGCTATGTAGTAAACACAGGATATGCAGAGAGGCCCACTGCAGAAAATTCACCTGTAATAATTGCATCTTTGATTAACCCGTGCCAACGGTGCGCAGGATTTGTGCCCCCCGATACCTCTCCCACCCCCTCCCCCTGTTTGCCTTCTTTAAGGAAGGGGTTTTGCGGAGGATAAGGTGGAGGCGCCGATGGAGATGTCTCAATCTGAGTCTCGAGGGCTTCAAGCTTTTTCATCAATTGTTGCAGCTGAGCGTCTCCAAGGCCAGTGAGTAGTTGCTGATGAGCTGAGCAGACCAACCCGGGAGACGAAGAGTCAGAGTCTGGAAGCAGAGGATATAAATCTGGCTGGGATTCAGGGGACTCGGAGTCTGATCCTGGGTTGAACTCAGGGTCTCCGTCATTCGCAGCTATGCCTTTCTTGTCAGGTGTCTCTCGTTCGGTGCATGCCCATCTGTGACCTGGCTCTTGCTTTCATCGTCTCGGGGCGTTGATTTTTTTCGGCGCCGTTCCAGGTACCACTGGAGGTGCAAAAGTCAGAGCCGCAGCACTGTGATGGGGGTGAGGGGAGACAGCCCCTTCTGGAGCTGTGGCGGCAAATACAGAAGCTACCGCCGCCCTTTCCAATTTCATCTTTCGAAGTCTCAAACACCAATCTCCAAAGTGTAGAGTGTTTCTGTGCATCTTTGGTCCCTTTACTAACCTCGCGATCACGGGACCACTTTAACAGCCTCTGTAAGGCGGCACTATCGTATTGCAGTCCTCACTTAGAGAGAATGTGCTGGAGGAGCTTCACCACCGCCTGTTCCTCTTTGGATAGCAAGTGCCCCATCTCCTCCCCGGCCGCTCACCTGATCAGGGCGAGATCCCCGAAGTTTTGCAGACATCTGACTTCTCAGCGCCGGGGCAGCTCTGACTTTCGGCTGGCTCTCCGCCCCCTCCTTTTCGTCGGACCTTCAAACTCGTGTTCGTCGAGTTACCGATCGGAGGGTTCCTGTTCGGGCGCCACTTGTTGACATGGGAGTCATGGACAACGCAGAGACGATCAATGTGATCAAGCGATTGCCAAATTTATGACAAAGCCTTAACTCCGTATATGCTATTTCTTACATGCACTTACAGTGATTTGGCATATTATGATTGGATACATGTCTTGAAGACCCTTGGTGACTAACATATAATTGGTTAAGCACAGGTGTGAGAACTTGACGTCGAAAGCTTGCCAACAGTCCACAGTTCTCATTAACTCAGTGAATTCCAGCTTCTTCTTATCTTGCTTGCTTAAGCTTCCTTGGGCCTCTCATGGCCTTGCTGTATCTTTCAGGATTATTCAGAGTTTACGTACCAATTATCCATTCTCCCATGAGAACACTGTCTCCACATGTTATCTCCTATGTATGGAGTCGACATGCAGTAAATATTATATCCTGATGTTAGCAAGATTTTTTTATATGCTTTCATAAAGTATTCTCACAGAAAACCAGTGGAGCATTAAAATGTCACTGTGCTGGTGCATAACTTGTTGAAAAACTACACTCCGAAATTAGTAATAAATGGATTGTTGTTGAAATGGAAGGTGTAGTGAGGCAGTGTTCAGTTTCCCTCCTGGACCTGGAACTGTCCAGTATTTTCATTAACAACTTGGACAGAGGAATAGAAAAATGTGCTTTTAACATTTGGAGAAAACACAAAGTTGGAAGAGACTGTTAGTTTGCAGAAGGTGGATTCAGAATGGAAAACGATCCTGTAAAATTGGAGACAGAAGTTATAATGCAAGTAAAGCAAAGCAAAGATCCCGCACAAGCAGGAGTAGCCATTAGACAAGGTCAGAATGACAACAGCTGGGTGGGTGGCAGCTCATCAGGAAAGGATCTGGGGCTTGCAGAAGGTCAGAAGCTTGTGACCACAAGTCAACAGTGCCATGGTGCTTAGAAAAATGATCAGCAGTGTACATGTTGCTGTGCAATGTACAGGGGTGTATAGATAAGAGCGTAGCCAGCGGGCATGAAGTAATCACTTTGCTCAGTTCAGCATTAGGAGATGTCGGCTCTAGTACTGTTTCTGGCTTTTGACATTTCACTTCCAGAAGGATGTGGGCCAGCTGGAGTGCAGCAAACCTGACTTACAAGGAAAGACTGAAAAAGTTACAGTTCCTTGGTCCAGAAAGAAAACAAGGGCCTGATAGCAATCTTGTGTGGGTCAAAAGCTGTGGCAGAGAAGAAAGAAATAATATGTGAGCATAAACCACAAGATGACAGGTTTAAATTGCAACAGTTCTACTTAAGCACTGTTTGGTTGTTCTTTTGTAAGGCACAGAAAAGGCAAAGGCACACAACCTGCTTGTTGTTTGTAGTGTGTTCCTGCTGGCCTCTGGAGCGAACTCTATTTAACATTGCTGTCTTACAGGTAAGGTTTAGTGGCAGTGCTTTTATGAATGAGGGTGAGTTTCAGCAGTTTATTTTGCTAGTTTAATTCAAAGCATCCATTTGTGCCTTTAGATGAGCAGCAAGTGTGAATCATGTACTTGACCGTGGTATTTCATCCTGCTCGCCTATTTCCCACCACTTTTCTTCATCACTGTAGCTGGAGAAAGAGGTGAAGGTGATGCTACCACATCACATTCAGTACCAGTGGCTGACAGCTGGCAGCTTGCTGTGTGCTGTTTCTTGGTCTCTGAAATTTGGTGTCTCTGTGGCTGGATTGGTGATGCTGCACTCGCTAGAGAGAAATAGCATTTGTGGTCACTGGTTCATGCTTAATCTTTCAGTGTTAAATGGTATGAAAACGTTTTTTGCAGGAGGGGAAATCGACTGTGTTGATAAGGATGGTAATACCCCTCTACACGTGGCTGCAAGATACGGACATGAGCTTTTGATTAACACCCTCATAACCAGCGGAGCTGATACTGCCAAGTAAGCGGCTGAAGCAGAGCTGTTTCTGACGATCAAGTGTTATGTCCAGTGCCTGGAAACAGAGTTACTTCTCAGGTTCTGAAGTGTGAAGGTTAAAAGGGATGAGTATAAGCATAAGTGTGCTGTACTTCTGTGGGAGACATGAGGCTAATGGATGAACACTTTGGAAGTGTGGAGGGGAAGGAAACCCTGCTAAGTTCCTATTGTACCTATTTACATGATTACAAGTGCTGCTTCTTTTTCCTGCAGCACTGATGTGGCACAGTGGTATATAACATACATGAAAGACGTATGTATGTAAAGTGCATCTTGATTGCATAAAGATATAAGAAGTCCATAGCAATGAATTTGTACAGGAAACATAACTGAAAAAAATTCAGATGCTTGCCAAGGGTATTGTGAGCATATTCCTTAGTATCTAAACTAGCTTAATGGCCTCTCATACATGGTGATTCATAGAATCATAGAATAGTTTGGGTTGGAAAGGACCTTAAGATCATCTAGTTCCAACCTCCCTGCCATGGGGAGGGACACCTCACACTAAACCAAGTCACCCAAGGCTCTGTCCAACCTGGCCTTGAACACTGTCAGGGATGGATTAGTCTTTTGTTTTGTGTCTTTTGTTTTGTATCTTTTGGTATGACACAGGATAATCAATATAAATGCAGTATTGCAAAGCAGGTGTTACTAAGTATTTCTAATCTCAATAGAAGTAGAGCCTGTCTTGATGTTGCATGGTTTCTGATATTCAGGTGGCTGAAATAATAGGACTGCTTTTATCTGATTTGTGAGTTTGGGAGTCTTTTTTTCAATAGAAGGACAAGGAATTGAAATTACACACATTTCTAAATGCAGTTAGTGCTTTCTGCTTCGGTTCAATTCTTTTGTCTTGCACATGTATCAAGACTTTACCCACAGTATGATAACCATTGTCAACTCAGACATGACAAGTACTTGATTTTTAAGAGTACTTGAATATTGGTTAGTTATCTTCATGTTCTTATGATCTGTCAAAGGAAAATAGCAAACCTGAAGGTAAAGAAAGGGGTATAAGACCAAAGTAATGCAATTTCATGAGGGATATTTGTACCAGGTGTTTAATTGCAGCATCTGATTTAATGAATGTCAGGTTTTGGCGGCTACCTCCACATGTCTCTGAAATATAATTTAGGAGTTCTCTACCCAGAACCTACCATAGGAACTGGTGATGTTTCTTGACTTGCCTAATTAGGAAAACCTGCTTGCAGATGCAAATGAGCTGGTTTTGATTTTGAAGATACATGCAGCTTTTCGTACTTACTTGTTTACTTAATGGTGTTTGTGGCACATTTGCTCATATTCCTTTATCAAGTACAACTGCCACCATGCAGACTGGTGTGGAACAGCTCTTCAAATGGCCTGGATAA
The DNA here is from genome assembly GCF_033815535.1 of Pezoporus flaviventris. Taxonomy (NCBI): domain Eukaryota; kingdom Metazoa; phylum Chordata; class Aves; order Psittaciformes; family Psittacidae; genus Pezoporus; species Pezoporus flaviventris. The sequence continues at coordinate 48,456,760 of NW_026892549.1, forward strand.
TGAAATTCCACAGGCTTCAGCTAACATCACTGGGGTTTATTAACATGGCCAGAATGAAGATCTTGGTGTCTAAATAGATGTGTATTTTTCCTAGCTCTTTCTCCAGTACAGTAATACTCTTATCTTGAGGTTTAAAGGTAAAATGAGATGCAGTGGGGTAGTCCACTCTTGGAATCAGGGTTATCCAGTTAGAAATTTCTATTTCACACTTGGGTGACTGGAGCATTGATCAAATCAAATACTTTTTCCAGCAGCAGAAATAAGTGATATAAGAAGTTGTCTCTAAGATACCAGGCAGATCTGAGTGATGCTACTGTCTGTGCTGAACAAGGAGCATTGAAACTCTGGGAATGGGCTTTCATATGTGCTGCATGTAAATAACTGGCTGAGCTCCCTGAACTGGCTGTGACAGTTCTGCAGTGTTGTTAGCAACAACTGCAGACAGATCAGTCAGCCTCTGAGGCAACTGCATTTAAAGGGGAAAGTGTGTAAGTGATGGGAGGAACCAGTGTGAACAGCAGTACGGAAGTGTGACACTGGTTAGCAGATGTGCAGATAGTGATTTTTGATGGAAACTGGCCAAATCATGTGCTGAGTGGAAATCTTGACCTAAAAGAAGAAAAATACTGCTTCAGGTAACTAGGTGGAGAAGATAGAGAGAAATAGGTGTAGGAAGAAGCGCAGCAATACAGAATGTCCAATGTTAGCTTAAATAAATGAGAAAAATGCAATCTGTTTATACAGATACAGCAGTTTGGTGGAACTTGTGCTGTTCCTTTCAAAGAATAGGCTGTCAGGTCATCTTTTAATATATTTACTCTTAGACGTAGATTGCTGACACTAGCAAAATTAGAATCTGTACAGCACCACAAGTCACTCGGTAGTGTAGTGCAGCAGTGAGGAGGACACATTTGGTGTGAAGACAGAGGAAAGATGAACCTGTGGATTCTGGAAACCATAAGCTTTTTAAAGACAAGCAAAACTTAGCAAACACATTTATGTATAAAGTGTTGGAGAAAGTATAAACACCCACCTTCACTTTTGTCTAAAGCTTTGTAAACTATTATGATTTACTGTGAGTCTTGCAGAAAGACAAGTTCCTTCATCTCTGGATCCCTATCTGACATCCTCTTCCATGAAGTGATCATACTCACCCATCCACCATCTTCCAGAAATGAAGGGCAGATATGAATCCATCTGCTATTGTTCAAGAGCTTGTCATTTGTCAAAAATATATCTGCTGAAGCAGGCAGGAGATGCTAATCTTGTTGAGATAGTTGGTTTCAGAGGTTCTGTGTTTATGTGCACTTGGAGGGCTGCCGGTAGGATAGTATCTCTAGACTAACAAGATGCTTCTCACAAAACAATGCTAAATGACAGTAGCCAAGATGTCCAAACCCAAAAGTCTTCTGAGACTGTAAGCAGTGGCATGCTTAGGGACTGAACTGGGATCATTTGTTGATATTAATAAAGGCTGCTGAGTGCTCAGCTTGTTTAAAAACTGTGTGTTTGCCTTACAGTGATAGGTGCCTACCTTTTTTTTTACTGAGCATGTCTGCTCTGAGAAATTCATATTATAATTGAAAAGAGTCATGTGTTGAACAAGGGGAAAAAGTGAAAAGGAGTGTGAGGAGAGTAGCTGGAGCAGATAGGAAAATCTGATGTTTGGTTCTTAGGATGTGGGAAGAAAACTGTGTGTGTCATGGCAGCCTAAAGGAAAGTGTGAAGAGGCTTCAGCTACCCTAACCCCAGGGGAGAGGGAGGGAAGTGGAGGCTTCGAAAACCCACATAAGAATTATTTGAAGGATGTTAACTGCAGGAAAAATGGGTTTCATTTTTTTTTCAGAAAAAATACTAAGAAGATTTAGGCATTTACTTATACCTCAGAATGGCAGTTGCAGTATCCATGGCTGATACAGAAATTTGTGCTCCAGGAAATTGACTCCAAGCAATATCTGCTTTCTCGCTTCCTCCTTTACCTTGGCTTTCACCTTGAATTTTTAGAAGCCTTCCTGCCACATTCTGTTCAAAGCCTAAAGCCAAGATATTGCTGTATCAGAATATTTTTAACTCCCAAGAAGGCTGCTGAAGAAATACAGATAAAAATAAATGGCAGGAACCGAGGAAGAATCTTCCTTGAAAGGATAAAAAACGTTGCTTTTGAGGAAGGAGCTTTTCATGTGTCATGTCTGTGTGTAACCTGCATTTCCACACTACTGTGTAATGAGGCTGTTGTGCCTTTCAGGTGTGGGATCCACAACATGTTCCCTTTACACTTAGCAGCGCTGAATGCTCACTCAGACTGCTGCAGGAAGTTGTTGTCATCGGGTAAGTAAATCCACAGTGTCTGTGGAGCTCCAGTAATGTGTGTGTCTGCTGCTTGTGGCCCCTTTTATACTCATTGTTGTGGATTGTTCAAATGAAAGACTTCCTGTGCTGCTGTGTTCGCCTGTGTGGTGTAATGTATGGGAGCACGCGGGGCTTTCCTAATGGCATGCTGGTACTTCCTCCTATCCTGTATTGCTCATGCCCAAAATTCTTTTCTCCTGGCAGGTTTAGAGAGTTTATATTAATTACTAGGAGGAGGGAGGAAACTGAGGACCCTTTTTCCAAACTGTAGGACTATGAGATACTGTCTTGGTTTGGGTTCTTTTCCCCCGAGGAATAATTCAGGAAGTTATCTCCTTGGTTCTGCACTGTTGTGGTTATTTGCATCTCACTGATAAGGATGTATTCTAGATACAGCTAAAGCGTGTCTCTGTATTTAGACAGAGTAGAGGAGTTAGGCTGGCCAAAGCTCTGTGAGCATGAGATGGGAAATGAATGAAAAGTGTAGTGTTGAGAGAGCAGTTCTCAGGAAACCAGAGCCCAAAGCAGAAGAAGGAGCTTGCTGACGGAAGTGTTACAAAAGAGGCATCATCAGGTGCCAAATCCCAAATTCTTTCTTTCCAGGCAAAAGCTCCCATGAATTAAAAAATCACAAGGCAGATCATACGCTTTTCCTAGGAAAAACTATAGGTGTTACTATACACCTAAAATCTCCTACAATGACTTTTTCCTCTAAACTTGAGTCCTGTAGGATAAAGCATGGAAAATAGTAATTGCATACCCATTCCATTAAACCTTGGTGTGTTTTGGCCTTGACCACTAGATCTGAAAGGAGGAGAAGCAGCTCTGGGTGACCAGATTTAATACTGCCGGGTTTATATCCTTTGGCCTTGTGCACCTTTGAATATCAACAAGTGCTCCTGGAAGCCTGTTTTCAACCTGGAAACCAAATGCAATAAAAATGGCCCCATTTCAAAATCTGAGTTTGTTGGTTTTCCTCATTTCTTCATGTTTTCTGTCTTCATGTCCTGCTGTTGCAGTCCTCTGATAAGTATCTGCCTCATAAATGCGTTTCACACTGTTTTAAATAGGGATGTGGCGAGGAGAGCTGGATGTGGAAATAGATGCTCGTCAACTTTGCAGCTCTTTTTATAGAGCTGCCAAACTGGATGGAGCAGCTGCTCGCCCGTTCCCCTGACAACCTCTTTCTGACTGTAGTTGCTTGTGTTCTGTTTCTTTCCCAACTAACTGATTTTTCTGTCTCTGCAATGTTTCTTGTGGTTTAACTAGGACAAAAGTATAGCATAGTGTCCTTGTTTAGTAATGAGCACGTGCTGTCTGCAGGCTTTGAAATAGACACCCCTGATAGTTTTGGAAGAACGTGCCTCCACGCTGCCGCTGCAGGAGGGTGAGTAGCTGCCACTGTAGCTGTTGTAAGTTATTTTGTGGCTTTATTGCGGGTTTGGTGCCAGCCAACTTGACTGTGCCATCCACAGAGGAATTTATTGTAGTGCAAGGGAAGCAAAGCAGTCTGATGTCAAATTTGGGTCACTTGAAGCTGTCTTTTGCCACTGCCCTCATGTAGGGCTTGCTTGCAAAGTAAAGGAGATGGTCTGGTTCTGTCTACTGCAGACAGCTGGGCAATTTGAAGGATGGCTTTCAGGCACAGGATAAAACTCTTTCTTTTCATGGCCTTGGGAAGACTGCCTCAGCTTTAGATGGCGGTATTGCATAATCACCCGAGTCTGTCTTTTGACCACTACCCTTGCTGAGGGCCAGCAGTCAGCAGGAAGTCACCTGCACCTGGGACAAAGTGAGTAAGGAAGAGGAGCTGTAGCTCCTGGGATGCTGCTGGTAGGGGAGTTATTCCCGGCATCCACCTTTGGACTGTGTCTTTGTCTGAAAATGCAACAGTGCCCATCATCATATTGAAACCCCGGAGTCCAAACACAGCTCATCTCCCTCTTTCCCATTTTTCAGGTGCAAATTGAAAAGATGCTAAAAGAAAATACAACAAACCAAAACAACAAAACCAACCCCAGAACAAACAAATAACCCTCAAGCTCCACATTGAAAAGGCAAAAGACTGTTGTTCTCTCAGAGTGATGCATTCCTGATGAGTGCTGGGAGGCCAGAAGTGGCAACAAATGAAAAATGAAATGCGTCAATTTAAGTTGTAAATGTAGCATCCAGTTAATTTAAATATTTCCAATTAATTGTCAGTGGAGAGCTGTGAAGTTAACCCAGCAAAAGGACAGAGCATTTGGCAAGCATTGAGTGTTGACTCTTCTGTTGAGTACTTTATGGCTTAGTAAACAGCTGAAATGGAGCCTTGGCTAGAACCCAGCTTGGATTCTCTGTGGTTATAGCAAGCAGAAATGGTCATCCATAGCAAGCACTTGGCGGTCTTTCTGGAAGTTGGTTTTTCTTCTCAGTGAACCAAAACGAATATCACAATGTTTTTATTATTACAAAAAAAAAAGAAAATAAAATGTTTCTAGCATCCTCATGGTATTACCCTTCTTGAAACCTCTCTGACATTAACAGCGGGGGTATGACCGTTGCTCGAATGGAGATGATTATGGTATGGTTCAATAAGGCTGCACCCCAAAAGAATAAGAAAAACAACCTGAATGAAAAAGGAGAGGCTTTGTAAGAGGCAAAAGTGGCTCATGAAAATAAACCATATTTTTCCAGTGGTTTACTGCAATTGTCATCACTGACAAGTGTTTTTATTTTTAGTACATTGTGGTGAGTGTTCTGTAGCTATTTTATGCAATAGAAAATTAGAGTAGGGATGAACGTATGCCAACATATTGCATCCAGTCTTCTTTTTCTCCTGGAGCTGGAGCTATAGAAAAGGAAAGGCATTCATTTTTTTCCTGACACATGGCTGTTACTCCGATTATATTAATGGGAGTTGCATGAGTACTAGGAAAAGAACATGCTTCAAAGGCCTGCTCATCTGATTGTGAACACCAATGATTTATTGTCCCTGTGAATGACAGGGAGTCTTGGAAAGTGCTGCACTTCTTTATGTCATTTTCTGGCTTGGAGTCATATATATTTGCTTGCATTACAAAAGATGTGAGAGTTGAGCTGTTTTGTTTTCTATTAAAAATCACCTCACTTTAAAGGTGAAGAAGCAGCTATGATGTGGTGAATTCCTTCAGCAGATACAAGGGAGTCCAAGTCATCCACTTATATAAACGCAATATTGATATGACAATCACTTCAAATAGCTATGCCCCTTATTCAGCCAAGCACTTAGAGATGTGCTTAGATCTGTCAATAGTCAACGAATCATGTAAAAGAATTACCCAACGAGGAGCTCTTGTGATTAAATCTCACTAAGTAAACAGGATCTGAGCAAAGTGATTCCTGCTGACTACTTGGCTGAATGGGGGTGGAATTCGTTAAATGTCACCTCTTCATTATTGGACTGGCATTTTATGAGCTAGCAACAACTTTCTCCTAAAATTCTCTTATAAAATGCCAGTTCAGTGTGGGAAGCATTAGAGTACAGCTCCCATTGCAAACCTCCACACCAAACTCACATCACATTTACTGTGCTGTATTTGGAAAACGAATTGGTTTTCTTCTGCAAAAGGAAAATTAAAGGTTTTCTAGAAAAAAAATAATTAGCTTTTCAAAGCTTCATGTTCTATTGGATTGTATTTCACATTGCATTTGGTTCTACTTCGGTTTTGCATGGCAGATAATACAAAATAGAAGAACTTTCTCATTTTGAAGGCAGGGGGCAACACATCTGTAAACTTCTGGTTTGTTCATGTTTTGTTTTCTTTCCTTTCCTTCTCTTTCCAGTAATGTTGAATGTATAAAACTCTTGCAAAGCAGTGGAGCAGATTTTAATAAGAAGGACAAATGTGGGAGGTAAGTAAATGATGAAGCTTATTTTAAAAAGAAAAGAATCTAGGAGGCAGGGAAGAAAGACTTGCCTCAGTCTGAAAATCATATCTTCAGTGAAAAATGACGATAAAATAAAGTAGGAGTTTGGCCTTCCCTGCAGAACTCTTGCTGCCACAGTTATATGCCAGACAGACAGGTGCAGACTTCATTAAATACATAAAAGCCATCCCACCCTCTTCAGTTTTCTGGTTTAAAAATATCACGGGTTCATTTTTTTTCCTTATTGCTTCTCTCATTGCCTAAATTCTTGTGCTTGTGTGCCCAAGACAACACCTGGGTTACAATGGGAGGATTGCTGTGATTTGACATGCCTCTCTGAGGGTTTTTTTCCTCCAATGAAGTGTTGTTATGAGTGTTGCTATGCCACCTAAATAAGATGCTGTGAGGGGCACCATGCTTTGCTCTGCCTCCCAACTGGAAGAAAGTAGCATGTATGCAGAGCAACAGCAGAGGCTGTCACTGGAAATAGGCTGTTTGCAAAGCACAGGTTGATGATGTGTATCCTATTAGGCTTTGTAGGAGCATCAAAACTTCCTATTAACACAGTGTTTTGTTAAATTTCCATAACTTCATTTCATCACAGGAACACAAGACACTGATACTGACTGCTGGAAATCTGTAGCAATGCAGCAGTTAAGATTTCTTATTACCCTTGGTGGTGCATATTGGAATACGAGGTAACAAATTGCCACTTATGTTGCAGGACGCCTTTGCACTATGCAGCTGCAAATTGTCATTTCCACTGTATTGAGACACTGGTGACAACAGGAGCCAATATTAATGAAACAGATGACTGGGGACGCACCCCTTTGCACTATGCTGCTGCTTCTGACATAGACCGAAAGTAAGGAAGCCTCTTTGTATTCCTTGTTTAAAGTGTTCTGCTAAATTAGAGTCATTCTGTTCTCTTCATGATGCTATTTCACTTGAGCCAAAAAAAATGATCCTCCTGGCAAAGGAATTTCCCTCAGATGTATGCATAGCTCCACAATGAGTTGCTCTGACTATATGCCAAATCCCCAGATGATGTGGCATTTCAGCTCAGTTACTTTTGATGTAACCCACAGTTTTGCAGCCACAGTGTCCTACTGAACTATTTCGCACCACATTTTCTGTTTTTCTCTGTCTGATTTCCTCATACGAGTGAGCTCAAGAATTTTCTATATCTGCTTTTCAAGTCCCTCAGAAGGGATGGAGCAAGAGACAGCAGAAGAGGTTTTCCTAGGCGGGCTGCAGTGACAGAAAGACATTTAGCCATTCTGACAGACTTTCTTGAAGGGATGGGGTAGAACTATCCATCAGTTTGTTTCCACTCTCAGAGCTGATAAAAAATCCTCCCCCTCACCAAACAGGTTGCTTTCAGAGATTTTAAAAAGAGAGAGGACTGGGGAATATCCTTTGACAGAATGCAGTGCTCTTCTTGTGAGGAGGGGGGAAAACAGCTGCAACGGTTAGAAATCCTGTGGTTAGTGACTGCAGTTCCTGATTTCCAGATAGTTGCATGTTTTGGCAATCTCATCCTTATAACACACTCTATAAAACAAGTTCAGTTATCCTGTTAGTTCTCTCTTAAAACTGTTAGTGGTCTATGTTTATTGTAGGTTATCCCATGTTTCTCTCTCATTTGTCTAGACTTTAAGGTTTCTTCTGTAGTGAGGTCTGGTAAAAATACATCTGGCTCATTCCCAGCAGAATGCCATCTCAAAGCCACCGAGGCTTCACAGGAAAACTCTGGCTTAACTTTACGGTAGAGGTTTGGATGCCATACCAGAGCCTTGGTAGCTTCTTCATCATTTGCTGTGATATAAAGAATGTCTTCCTTATCACCCTCAAACCTGAACAGTGCTGGAAAGAAGGCAGCAGGATCTTCAAAAGTCTGTGTTTGTCATTGCAATCAGAGTAGGCTTGTAGGAAGGCTTTCAGCACTGGCTGTTTCTAATTCTGTCTTGCTCAGGAGAGGTGTTACTTGGGATGTTGACAGTGGTGATTTGGTGTGTGGTTTTCAGCTTTTGGCTCTTTGTAGATGAAGTTCCTGCATTTAAACAAGCTCTTGGTTAACTTCAGGATATATCTACTTCCATAACTAATTAAAAACAAAAGCTTGCTTTAGTCACATCCTGAACATTGTCAGGACTATGTGTCCTTTATTTGCCCTCATAGTCCAAACCTAAATTGAATCTGATGTTGTGATGCTGTCTTCTCATTAAATTTTCCAGTTTGAGATGCTTTGGAAGAAGTCTTATTACACAGATGAAATGCCATTTGCAGCCCGTGATTTTATAGGTCAGCATATCTTTTTTTCCTGCTGAATGGCAAAAAATTCCCAAGGTCAGGCAGTCTCAGCTCAAAGAATATTCGTAATTATTTAATTTGGGATGTGGGGAGGTATGAGCAAGAGGTCTTGGTGCAGAGAATCTTTTTCTGGGATGTCACATATCTGTAGCTAACTGGAAACAACTGCAGGTAGGACTTCAGCATAGCACATGAGTGCTGTTTATGAACTTACAATGTTAATGTTCAGGGGAATTATTTTATTAATAATTAAGTTTTCTAGGAGTCAGTGGACATCAGACAGACGCTGCGTTTGCAGAACAACCCATTACTGCTAGCACCCACAGGAAGAATGTCGGATCTTGATATTACAAATGGGAAAATGCATAGTAAAGAAGGAATGCACGGTTCTACATTGTGCAAAAGCCAGTCTGGAATTTGCATGTTATATGAATTGAAATTAGCAAGCTGTCCTTCTACAAGCCCTTCAAGCTACCAATCTGTGATGACAGCAGTTTGTAAACATATTCTCTATTAGCTTTAGTGGCCAAGAAAACTTACGGCTGTAAGATCACAAATTATAGTGTTCTGTGTGCCGTCCATCCAGCTGGGAAGCAGAGGTGCCAAAAGTAATCCAGGAGGGTGCGGGAATATGAAGACATGCTGAGAACACATTCTTTGAAAACTGAAGAACCTCACCAGAAGATGCACACATTGTTTCCAAGATGATTCACAGAAAGTGAAGAAGAGCCAGCAACCCAGCTAATGCAGAATCAAATAAGCCGATTCAGTATCAGTTGTTAAAGTTTCTCTAAATCCTAAATGCTAGAGAACTAGAAGCTTACTGTAGGAAGAAGCAAACTTGAGTTTGCTCAAGGTAGTCTCGAGTTCCTCTCTGCAAAGGAAACAAAATGCACAACATTGCTGTGGGAGAAACGGAAGGACTCTAGAAAGTGATGATCAAACTGTTTCTGATAGAGACCAGATTTCTTTCTTTTTTCATTCCTGGCATTGGTTTGCAGGTCAATAAACTAGCACATTGTAGTTGTCTCCATAGCTTGCAAAACTCATCAGCTGCAGACCCATGCAGTGCACTCATTTACTTTATGTAATTCTTGCTGTTGGCTGGAGGAGGTGAGCTCCTTGCAGAGGAGGTTGGGGATGGGTGGCAGACTGCATCAGAATCACTGGTATGATACTTACGAAATAAGTTGCGTTTTTCTGTCCTCTATGCTAAGAAGAAAGAATATTTTAGGTAACTCCCATGAAAATGCTGAAGAACTTGAAAGAGCCACTGAGATGAAGGAAAAAGAAGCTGCATTGTAAGTTTGGTGTCAGTAAAGCAGTTAGACCTCATTTCTGGAGAATGCCACTGCTTCGGGCTGCAGTTTTACACTCTGCTTTTGCTCATTCATTGCTCTGCTAAACACAGTGCTTGGCTTTAGTGAAGGCTAACCTGAAGGAAAAAGCTCTACACTCTTCTCTGTGCACATAATACCTAACATTTCTGTTTCTGTGCTTGTTGCTGAAATGTTGCTGCAAATGCACTGCCTCAGTAATTTCATAATTCTTTAGTATCATGCGCTGCCTTATTTTAATGCTTTCGCGCTGAGTATGTATGTTGCAAAAGGAAGGAGCCAATGGCTTCCTCGATGTATTTACTCAGATTGATGTTTTCATCTAGTTTTTATTTTAAAAATCCCTTTTTTCATATGACAGCCTTACATTCACCACAAATTACAAGCTACGGAAGACAGAACTAATAACAAAGTGGTTTCATGATGATTATAAGAAAAAGTAGCAGGAACATAAGGGATCCTTTGAAAAGCACATGATTTAGAGCAAAATACAAAACCAAACAAGAGAAGAAAATGTGTTTATGTGCATATATGCCAGGAAATTAACTCAGTTAAGTCTGTTTTTCAGCTGGCCATAGTGCATGTTTGGAGGCCAGTGGTTTGATATAACTTGAGTTGTAGCAGTTCTAGGCTGTGCCTATGATGGTACAGAGTTGTGTAGTTTTCTTTTGGCCTTTGTCATAGACAATACTTTTTGTAATCTAGAGTACCTGCAAAACTTAGGTTGAAATTGTTTTTATGAAGCTGATCCTCAAAGATGAGTGGGGTTTTTCTGTCTAAAATAATGGTGAATGTGAGGAGCTGTTGGTGAAACACAATCTGAAGTACTGCTAGAATTAACTGCCAGTTTCCAGTTAGCTGCAGTGAGGGATGAGTCTCTTAAATATTGTGAGCTCACATTTACACTAGTGAATTGTCCACAGGTGTCTGGAGTTCCTCCTACAGAATGATGCCAATCCATCCATCCAAGACAAAGAGGGGTACAACACTGTGCATTATGCTGCTGCATATGGGCACCGGCAGTGTTTGGAACTGGTGAGTGCTCAGGCAGTTTCAGAAGTCTCTTACCTGCTGATATACATGTGCCTATGCCAGTATTATGAACTTCCCTGACGGCTACTATTTGAGTTCTTTGGATATTCAGAAATCTGTAAAAACTATGTAATATAGTACAGCAAACTCAAATATATGCAGCCAGATGGATCTTAGAAACGTGTTCATCTTGATAATCCAGTCCTTGTTTAACAAGATGGTGTTTAAATGTTGTCTTTGAGTGGAGTTTATGTGTGCTCAAATTACTTTCAACTGTCATCAGCATATTCCCAGTATATGTGTATGTGCTAGCAGTAAGGGATTAAGGGATAGTTTCCAGTGCATGGCAGCGTATGTGCCTTATTTACCTGGCACATTATCCGACTTGCAAATTGAGAGTAAATAGCTTTTGTCAGCTGTGTACCTGCAATGCCTTTTTGCCCCTGGTGAAGCAATAGCAGCATTGATAAGAGTTACCATAATCAAGATTAACCTTGTACGTAATGTAACTGGGCATGGTTGTTGTTTTTTAATATCCTGGACCTGAATGATTAGAAACTGCATGTCATAAGAAGCCAAATATTTTTAGCCAAAAATTGGATTTGGGAGAGGTACAGTATGGAATTACAGAAGTTTGTCACTTATAAAAAGAAGTGTCATGAAGATAGGTGTTAACTGATCTGCTTGGTATACAGGGTGACACAAAATTATTGTGTCACATATAAATAGGCTTTAATTGCATAAAAAATTAAGAGCTCTAATTAGAGTATTGTATAGATCTGCTTTAGTAAGAACACTGTGTGCTGGTTACTGTTCTATGTTCTTTGATTCGTTCGTTCTTTGTTGAAGAGTCAAAGTTCTTAATTATTGAAAAGGAGCTGCTGTCACACCACATATACCAGCGCTGTCAGTTCCTGCCATTGCAGGAGAAATACTGCAGTTGGCCTACATCAGGGTTACAGCAGCTTGGAAACCTTGACCTGTAATTATACCCTGGGTCAGAATGTCAGGTGGGATGTTAAACCTTTTTTAGCTCCCACCTGCAAGCATGTATATTTAGGACACTTAAAATATCACTGCTCCTTTGTTGCTTGTGGCAGCAAATTTGGCCTTTCCTTGCTCAGAGCCTTCTACATGAGATGATCTCTTGTGGTTGTGCCCCGGGGGATGGAAGAGTTCTCTGCTAAACCTGCTGCCCATTTGGAACAAAAGGAAAGGTTCTTGGTATTTGAAGGGTACATATATATATTGAGTAGCCCGCTTTCTGCTGTGTACAAGTCTACACTTGTATAGCTACAGCAATCTGTATTGAAACCTTACCAATGTCTTACCACCAGGTTCTTGCATGACTTGCATGAGCAGGGACCTTCGTAAAAGCATCTTCAGTAGGGAATTCTCTTTCAGCCTTCGTATCGTGGTCCGCGTGTGCTGTGAGGCATGGAGCAGGCACAGAGCAAGGTCACCTCTCTTTTCTTTCACTTGCTGCTGTGCACATTGTCTGGCAACAGATCAGTTGCAGACAATGACCTGCTATCAAGTCCCACTGTTGCTTAGGCTTGCCAGACAAAAGGAAGAGCTGGGAATGCAGTGCCTATCAGAGGTGTTGGGTTTTAATTCTGGAGGATGAAATGCAAACTGTGGGCTAGAGACAGCTGTGCAGCAAGTGTTCTATATTTGGACAGAGAAATCCAGTGTTTTTCCATGTCAGGCTCCTGTCTTTGTGACTACAGCCGCAGTATAGAAACCCAAGGTCAAGCATAATTTCCAGAGTCATACAGCTCTTCTGTGTACACCGGTGAAAGAAAAGTGCTATGAATTTTAGCCTTTTGCATGCAAAGGAACACTGTTGCAGACTAGGGTGTCTGCCTGAAAGGTTTGTGGTGACTGGGATTTTGCCATTGGTGTTTAGAGGCTGACAGACATCTCATTTTATCTCTGGAATACAAAAGCTAAATGTACCAGAAAGCATTTGTGCTCTGTCAACAGCAGGACAAGGATCCACCATCTTTGCACCCACTGTCGGAAGAATGTGATTCTGTTTTGTTTGTGTGAGCAGTTGTTCCCTAGCTCTAGTGAGCTACCAAGTCCTGAGTTTTATAACTTTCCGTCTGTTAATAGTGACTAATTGATATAGACACCACCTTTAGGCTGATCTTTGCATTGCTTGGATTCAGGATGGCAAAAGGGTCAAGACCAAAGTCTTCAGTAGCTGAAAGGTAACTGTGCTTTCGGTATGAAATGGAAATAATCCTCATACCTAAGTTTATCACCTATTCCAACATGAGACTCCCAGGTGTTAAGCTAATTGTTGATTCTGCCCTCATCTGATAAAACAGTGTCATTGATAGACATCACAATCCTGTAATGCAATCAGATTGATTTTGACAGAGTTGTGGTTATTCATGGCTCTTTGAAGGCTCTGTCTAAAAGCTGCAGTAAGTATTCACCTGGTGCAGATGGAAAGGAGCCTCACTGACTTGTGAGGCTGACTGGTGGCTTGATCACAGTTTGTTATGTTCTCTGTAGTGGACCTGTGACAAGGACTTTGTCATGAACCATGATCTGTATTTTTGGTAGCTATTAACCGCAGTACTTTAACTGCTCTAGTTATTCATATTTGAGTGAAGAATCCAGTAAGCCTTAATTGCTTCTAGGCATGACTTTTAAATTGATATCTGTCATAAAAGTGCTGACTTTGAAACACGAATCTGCATCACAGGAATTCTGACATGCAGAATGCTCCTAAAATATTTCCAATCCCTTCCATCCTGAAGAGGATTTTCAGGCAGGATTACTGAAATAAAAGCATTATTTTTCAGTGCCAAATTCACTGTTATTTTCCTGATTTATCCCTTGGATAAATATTATTGATAGCTCATAGATGAAAATATCTAGGAATTATCTTCCCTAGAACAAGACGGTTCTTTATGGGCATAAAGCTGTTAGAGGAAAGAGGTCATATAAAATACAAAGTTTTAATTCTGATCAAAGCTAAGGCAAAGTGGGTGAAACAATAAGTTTGATTTTATGAATAGTGGTTACTAGTATTTCTCTACAGGCACAACACTGTACTTAAGCAAAATGTCAGGGAATTATTTCAGTGTCCCAGAATATGTCAAGTTTATCAAAGACATTAATTTTGCTTCCCCTCTTTTCCCTGCTTTTTTAGAAGAGGTATTTAAAATAGCTTACTTCTAAATAAATGCTCACTTAAGAAAGTCTGCAGAAGAGGATGCAGGATCCAGTGGAGTTTCTTTTGCTGAGGGATTTGATCTGTGTTTTAAGCACCACAGCTTCTCAGCGTGATGAAATAGCTACGTGTTTGAGGATAGTTTAGGAAAGGCTGGTTTATCTACCATGTAATATATATTTTCATTTTTTGACTAAAGTGTTTACTGTGAGCCCAATACCTTGGCTGGAATTTAGCTATAACTCTTCTTGGGAAGAGGAGAGGTATTAGGAGAAATAAGCATGAAGAGTGAAAAGGTCACATCCTTTGACCCAAACAAATAAAATCTGTGTTTGTGTGTTCAACCATAGAGCTCGATGACAGACTCCTTTTTCCTGGAGGACCTTTAGGTTGCCTGGGGTATTAGTGGGGTTGTTTCACTGCAGTGAATGACGTGATGATGCTAAAAATAGAAGAGTGGAAGCAGATCCTGGAATTCTTTCTCCATCTGTAAGGAGCCATTCATGAAGGCTCAATGGTGGGCATGTGTGCTCACAAGCAACCGAAACTCCCATCTGCTTCCCTGCCTCTAAAAATAACCTCATGTTTGGTTAGCATAGCACTGACTTCTTCATTGTTGGGTAGTCAGGGATATTGGTCATGATCGCTAGCTGGTGCTTTAGAGCTGATCACATCACCAAGCTACTTTGAAAGCAATAAAATTATGGTGGGTTTTTTCATTGAAGTGATCTCTTATCAAAAAATCCTTACTGGTGCAAACAGAGTGAAACTGAAATTGTAATTTCACGCTAAAGTTCTGTCTGGAGAGCCAGTCAAGCACTTTTTGCTGGCAAAAAGTGGTTTCTGTGCAGTGTTAGGGCAAACAGAATGAAATGCCTGTCTCCTGGAATGAAACCTCTTCTCTGACTGTAAGAATCAGTGGTTATTCTTTTCTTTTACTCTGCTCTTTATTCAAACAGCAAATAAAATTCACTTTTTGGCTAATAGAAATCAAATCAGTACAGGGGCTAATTCATTAGAAGCTGGGAGGAGAGCATGGTTTCACTGACAACCATGTTCAAAAGGAAAGGCAGTTTTCAGTCTGCTTGCCTGAAGCACAGTGATTTGCACATCTGTGTGTGACAGGGGGAAGGGGCAGAGGGAGACTTCTTGCTAGCAGAAGGCTGCCTTGGCTGTGCCATGGAGGGAGAGGCTGGGTTTGAAGAGAAGGAAAACACCTTTTATGAGACTAGCTGCTACCACGGGAAAATAGTTAAACTGTGTCTTCAAAGCACTTGGTTCCTTAGCCTGGGGAGGAATTGAAATCAAAGACCCCATAAATCTGATGTGGCTGCTACTAATTATATATGTCTCTTACCAGCAAGAACTTGTTCATTCATCCATCTGTGAGCAGGACAGTGGTAACTAGTGATGAGTGGATCACAAGTGTGGTTGGGATAGGTGTTAAAAAGCCTTTAGCCATGTAGGGATCTGGCTCAGATGCTTGTCCAAGTGGCAGTCCCTAAACCTCCTTCTGATGCAGATCTCTTTATTCTGGGGATACATTCTGGGTTTTCTCCTTCATAAATACCTGTCCACCCCCACGACCAACATCCTCTATCTCAAAAGGGAGTGTTTTGTCTGAAACCAGTGGTGATAGTGTTTCATGCAGTGAATGACTTTGTACCTATAAGAGCTTTTCCCTCATGGAATCTCCTTTGTTAGTGGAGAAGTGCAAAGTCATTAACTCGAGTGGTTCTAAAAAGGAAAAGAACTTAGGAACTTAATGCTTGAAAATAATTTTAATAAATCTAATTTGTCTTTTAGTCCTAGAACCCCCCGAATCACGATAGACTGATTTAATTACTTGAGTTTCAGTGTCAGTATTAGTGCCAGATATACCCACTAGTTAAACAATCAGTAGGAGCCTATATATGCTAGGTATGGTGATATATGTTAGCTTATAGCAGTGCATTTTAGCTTAGAGTTTATGTTTTGGAAACTAGATAATATTGAACCTAAGAACGTTTTCTAGACATCTAATGCTGCTTTGTGAAGTGAATGAGTGCAGGAATTTACCATTTGCTCTGGCACCCTGCTGGCCCTTTGGCTTGTAGGGTAGGAGTATTGCCTGGCATCTTGGAGGTTTATTTCGTCTCCCTGACAGATTTGGTCTTTATTTTTTAGTTTATGTATTTATTTTCCTGGGGTGGAAAAGCAAAGCACTTCTATCTGCTGTGTTCTGACAGAGAATAACAAGGCCATTGCAGAACTGCAGGAGACATTTTTCCTTCAGTTTGGAAGAAGTCATGGACTTCTGCTGTTGCCTTAAAATACTTGTCTGTGTATCTGTGTGTGTGGTGTTTAAATGTAAATGTGTGAAGATTATCTGACTCTCAAATCTACTGAATCAAATGAAAAGGGCATTTGATGATGGCATATGGCATTGCATTAGACTGTGTAGCTCAGAAAGAGCTGTGGGCACTGGGATTTTAGAGGTGTAATCAGGCATATTTATACAAGGCAAGATGTTTGCTTGCATGAGCAGACTTTCAAAAAGAAACTGTCACTGGTTTGTTGGTATTTGAGGGTTACAAAGCAACCTAACTTCATCAGGCAAGGTCTCCCACAGTGTGTGTATTTTGTGTCTGTATTTCGTCAATTGAGTAGATTGATCGTAAGCATTCTTACTGTTTTCCTCTCTCCCCTCCTCCCTTAAGAAGTAACACAACTTCTTGTTGTGTTACTTGATGAGGTTACTGCAGACAGTGGCTGTCTGCAGT
Organism: Pezoporus flaviventris; assembly: GCF_033815535.1. Lineage (NCBI taxonomy): Eukaryota > Metazoa > Chordata > Aves > Psittaciformes > Psittacidae > Pezoporus > Pezoporus flaviventris. Next base: position 48,473,631 of record NW_026892549.1, read on the forward strand.
AGGCAGCAGTCTCATTGCTTCAGGAGTATTCTATAGATAGGTAGAGATGGGTGCACACAGGATCAAGTCTTGGTTTAGGGTTCTGTTCGTGCAGTGCTTGTAATGCAGTTTATTGTACAGGAAAAACAAATCAATGCAAAAAAAAAACAACAAACCCTAGAAACACTTGCAGATTACCATTATTCTTAAATACTTCTGTCTTTAATTGTTCTAATTGACATTTTTAATTAGATTGGAAGCAAAACTCCATTGGATATAGTGAGTAAATGAAAAATGATTGCATGTTGTGTATTTTCATTTTTCTTTGAACTCCTTAGTATTTCACAATCCTTGCATTCACTCTGATAAAGCCTGAGGAAGAAGAATCACAACTCTTAACTAGCATGCCGTGTACTTCAAGCAACTGCATGTGTGCTGCTCCTACTTCTGTTGGAATTCCTTCTTGCTGTTGCTTACAGGCTTAAGCTTTGCTAGAAAGTCTGTTGCTTTTCCTCAGTCAGTCTTAGGAGTGTGAGTCAAGTGCACGTACCTGAGTGGCATGACACTTGTCTGGATGTTAAAGTAAACTGCATTTGGCGATGTGAAATGGAACCAACACTTGTGTGTTTTCTGGAAGTCTGTGGCCAGTTTCAAAGTGGCTCAGAGAAGAGATGTAAATGACACGTCTTCAAGTGAGTCTAAATTTAAAAAGCACTTGTATGTAGAGGCACAAATGAGAGGAGAGTAGCAGAAATACCATTTACAGGCACATTTTAAGAATTGGCTGTCACTGTATTTCACCAGTGCCCAAATTTTCTATCTGAAGAGGAAATTTCTTAAGGGTAATAATTTCTCAAAAGCCTTCCTTTATCTTTTACACAACTGTATGAGAAGTTACAAAAGCTCCAATGGAGGGTCCTTAAACCAACATATGAGGCTTTGCAGAACCTCAGAGGTAGACTTTCTGGCCAGAAATACACATGATTTGAGTGTAAAAGTTCCAGGTTCAAATCTCTGCTCTGACTGACAAAGAAATTGGACTTGTACATCCCAGGAAGTGACCATCACATTATGCTGGGTGGTACTGGGTAGGATCTCTTGCTCTCATTTGGAGCTGTCGTGCTTTTTGTAAATACTCATTGGGTGAGAATCTCCTGTATAACCCACTGAGTATGGCATTTATATGGCTTTATATGAAATGATTTTGTATGAATTGAAAGAGCTCCAACAGAAGATTAGTGTCCTGCGAGAGAGCAGCCAGTGGCCTGGAGGTCTGCTGGAATTTGGGGGTTTAGATACGTTTAAAGACTCAAACAGTGTTCTATTACATGGCAGGTAAGTGTCCTGTTTGCATTGGGTATTTATACTTTGTACTGGAAGAGTTGCATGGAACAACTAATAGATTTCTTCAGACACAGTGAAACTTCTGTTGCTTATGTTAACTTCACCCATAATCTACACACATGAGTGAAATTGATGTAAACACTGATTAATCTGATTTTTAAAGCCTGATTTTAGGAAAACATATCAGACACTGGGTGAAGGATGTGAACTGGTGTTAACCTCATCAAATTAAAGTAGTGTGATCATTGGTATTTACAAATACGGGAGAGAGCTTATAGGATTGCTTGTCCCCACGATGATATGTTTGTACCACTCACCTTTGAATTATTCAGTCAAGACTAATTCTGAGATTTAAAACTGTGCTTCCCTGGTATAAAGTACCCCAGAGGTTAATTCTGTTACTGTTTTCTGTCTCATTTGAAACAACTGATGAGAATCTTCAGTCTTGTGCTTGCTACATGCTGGAAAAGCCTTTATTTAAAAGAAGCTGCTGCTGGTATGTTTTTCCCCAGTAGAGACAATGATCTGTGGCAATTTGTTAAGGAAGATGAGATTCAAAGTGACACCCTGCCTGATGTATTTGTGTTCAGTTCTGAAAGGGACATTAAAAATGGTTACAAATCCCCACTTCTGCATGACCTTGTGATAAGCTACATTGCTATGCAATTATTGCAGATGAGCAATGCCCAACTACTTCTTTTTTCTTAATTGCCTTTTGATCAGCTCTTTGCATGTGTGAAAATCTCTGAATGCTGTTTGCTTAATGACCTTTCAGAGTAAAGGCCACTTATAGGTTAAGCACATGTAATCTAGTGTTTTGCCATTTTACGATGAGTATTAATAGCACCAGAGAATTTCATTAACAGTGCAGAAGTATGGAATGTAGAAATTATTGCCTTACTAACATGGTAAAACACTCATTTTTGTTTCAGTGGTAGTTAGATCAAACCTTTGACATAACTACCAGCAGTGCACTTAAATGGCTGTGCCTTAGAATGTGGCTGCACGATGGCTTGTACAGAATCACATGTTGTGTCCTCTCTGAGGATTTCAGATAGCACCCAGTGTTGGTGTCTGTGGTTTGAAGTATCCTGACTCATTAACTGTCATATGAGTAAAAAAAAATGGTGGGAGGTGGTGAGGAAGCACACACCATATCCTGTTATATGATCCTTTATTGTAGCTGTAGAATAAAAGCAAGCAATAAATCCTCTTATGACTGTAAATACCCTTACTGTGCAAATACAGTTGTGAGAGCTGTAAAAGTTATTGATCTTCATGCAGAGCTGGGGGAGAGAAGACAGATCATAATAGCAGCCTTGTAGTGCTATTAGTTTGTAACAATAGCAGTGAGTAATTGACGTGTTTTATCTTAACTTTGTCTGCATCTCACTCCCAAAGCATTCAAGCTCCTGTTTCTGAGTGTGAGGAAGATTTTACAGAATAATTACATACAGCATTAAATAGCACTGTTATGGGAAGTGAAGGGGGCATGCTGGGAATTTCCCAGAAGCAGAGAGGAAGAGTATCCTTACCCTTTAAAAGGTTATAACCTAGTGAGAAGGAGGAGTGCCCACCAATTTCACTTGCAGTGCCTCTGCACAATTCTAACATCTGCTTAAAATCTGCGGGCAACCAATATGTAGAAATGTAATCAGCTAAAAGACACAATGTGTGGCACCAGAACTTACTAGTGAGAGATGCTGGGACATTCTTCAGTCAGCCACCAGTAACCATAAACTGTTAGGAATTCATGCTTATTTGCTTGTCTTCACTGAGATGCATTGGCCAGCTTCTAGCCAGCAGATGCGTATTGCAGCATAGCAGACACGCTTGGTTTGCTCTGCAGGGTCTGTGGATTTGAGCTTCCATGGGCTGTCAGGGCAAATGGTTTTGAGCAATAAATTCACCTTTGTAAAAACAGATGCAACTGTGGATAGCTTCTTACTTTAAGATGGAAGCGCTATGGAGCTAGAGCCCCCCCCCCCCAAGGATACACTGTTCTATGTGTTCTTATAACAAGTATATTTAATGAGCTGTAAACACATTCTTAAAATCATAGAAACACTTATGAAACTGGAGAACTGCTTGGTAACTTGGACCTGGTACATTTTGTCTCTTTGCGCATGATGTTTATGCTTCAGATGTCTTAGTTCTGATCATTATGAAGCAGTGCTTGATAAGGCATAATGAAAAATTATGAGTGCTGTGTCTTTAATCTTCCTTCTCTTACTCTCCTTTATAATTTCCCTTCCTGTGCTGCACGGCTGTATATCTGAGAGCTACTGGCTTTACCATGAAATTCTTGTTTACGCTTGACTTTCTGATGGAGACATTCAGCCTTATGAGTAATAAGCTCATTAAGCCTCGTCTGCATCAGCCTAAACTGCTTTAACTCTAAGCCATGGAGATGCCTTTTGTGAGGGACTCTCTAATCCCACAATTTGTTCTTTTAGAGCCTTAATTTTGTCAATTTTGTGTGTGGTTTTTTTCATCTGTTCAAAAGGCAATTACGTACCTTGTTCCAGGAGACTTTTGGAGCCTTCTGACAGGTTTAGGGAAGTATTCCTTTGGTAAGATTTTGATCCTGGAATTTCAGCAGATGATGATAAATGCAATTAACAGTGATTAAATTAGATTGCTGTGCTGGCCTTATGGACTTGGAGGAAAGGCCAGGATTAGGCAGGCAAGGGAACAGGCTCAGTGCTTGGGTTTGTTCGGTGGGATTTTGTTCTAGTTTGTTTACTCACTAGAGAAAATCAGAGCTGGCCACTGCTCCATCCTGTTTATAGCTATCTTATATAAGAGAAGAACAACATTTTAAACTGGAGGTGGCTCCACATGGTAAGACCAAATGTGTTTCCTAACTCTGCCCCAAACCTACTGGAAAAAAGAGTGTGGGTCTTGGTTTCTTGGTTTTGTTTTGCCTTTTTTTCCCTTTAGCTGCAGGGAGTGTTAAAATTCATATTACCTCTTAATGCACACACCCACTTGCTTATGAGTGCTATTTGCATCAGCACGCATTTCTTTCCCAGTCCTGACATTTTACAAGGCACAAAATACATAAAGAAGTGAAATTACTGCTTAATTTTCTGTTTTTTTTTTTCCATAGGATTTGAATTAGTCCTTATTTCTGACACTTTATGCATTATTAATGCTAGCTTGTATTCCAGTTTGATTTTTGGGTAAATTAATCCTTGATATAGGTCTATTAAAGACTTAATTTGTTATACCAATAGTTCAGGTATACATCAGAGATTAGGATACGCCATCATCTTGCAGTGTAGGCAAACCTACCATAGGCTTTCACTGGTCTCTTTGGAGAGTCTTCCATGTTGTCATACCCTCGAATTGACCAGATTGTCACAAAAACTTCCCTTCCTCTGCTTCAGTCTTTCCATGAATTCCTTGCTCTGTCAAACAAGTCCAAAACAAAAAATCAAAGCTTGTGGGAAAAATTGACTTGTAACCTTCTAAACATGACAATGCAGTTCTAGTTGCCTGACAAGATTTGCTTTCCTTTTTACAGTCTCCCATTACTATTTTACTGTGAAATGCTCATTTCCAGTCACAAAGGTATTTGAAGACTAACTCTTTGAGTAGTTATTAACTAAAAGGCCACGCACCTGAGCAGTGCTGCTCTGCAAATGTTGAATTGTCAATACTGTGTGTGATTTTCTTTGCAGCCTCAATTGGGTAAGTTGTCAGGGTTCATGTGCTGTTGTGAAGTGGTACTGATCCATAGTTCCTCCTTCTAGATGGATAGAAATTCAGTACTTTGGGACCCCTGAAATTAAGAGGAACATACGAAAGTGCGATGCATGTTATAGATGATTGTAAGAGTTCAGGGATGTGTTGTGTTTTGTAAGGCAGGTTCTACTTTGCTAAGTTATAAAAATGACTGAATGACTCACAGCACAGTTATAATTATTCCCTAATGCTAATTATGCATCAGAATTATCCTAAACACTGTATCAAACATGGCTTGCATCTGCACTACCTGCATAACCATGAAACTGCGTGTTCCCCAATATAAGCTTGCTGAGGGCCCTACTCCACTCATCAGGCCTTTTGAGGGTTCCTTTCTCACCTCAGCAGGCTCAGTGATTTCAGGAAGACTAATGAATATGTGTAAGGATGTTCATGACCAGTTTTATACTTTACTCTGTGGGGAACAACTTGATAAACACCTCACAGCAAAGGTAGTGAAGTATTTATTCCTCAGAGTCCTTCAATGCTCAGTGCAGACATCTGGGGACAAAAATGTACCTTTGTCTGCTGGTGTATAGCCAAAAGAACTCATTCTGCCTTGTGTGAAGATGTTTTGAGACTGTCATTCTTCTTTTTCCCCCAGCTTCTGGAAAAAACCAACTTGTTTGAGGAATCCGATTCTGCAGCTACAAAAAGCCCTTTGCATTTAGCTGTAAGTATGGGACTTGGGTAAAGTGTTTGATCAGCATCTGCTAGAATAATTCCTTAATCTCTGTCTTTGAAGCAAGTTTAATCATAGACTTGTTTTGAAGCTGGGAAAGGATGTAGGTTTAGACGTAACAAACACAGGTTGTGGACTGGAATCGTTAATTATGTTTTCGGCAGTTGAAGCTCTTGGTTTGGTTCTTACTGATTGTGATACCCGGGTAAGAAGAAGACACAGACACTGAAGTGAAACTGAATGGAAGATTGCAACTTTTATTTATAAGTAGTTTATAAAGTTGGGGCCGGAGGTTGAGCCTGTGGTTCTGATCATGGATCTGATGTTCTGGAGATGAGTACAAAACGCTGTCTGGTACACAGCCAGGTGCAGGGGGAAGCATGCTTAAACCCCCAGCAGTGCCCTGGGAGTGTGCCACAGGTGACGGTGCGTGATAGTGGTGATGGCTGAGTGAATGACTGCACAAGACAAACAGGAAGAAAAAGCCAGTTTTATTGTCCTTTCAAGGAGAGGAAGGGCTGTACAGTCTGCGTGGCACCTTCAAGATAGATACCTCACATTGTGTCGAAGACCAGGTCATTGCAAGTTGTTTACTGAGGACAATTGTACTGAAGAAGAAAAGCTGACAACTGTGTCAGAGTATTTACTGAGATATGGGTTTCCTGTGCCCTGATCTCCTTTTGCTTTTCTTCTACTTTCGCCTTTGCTTTCCTTAAGTAGCTGTCTTGGTCTGACAGTGAAATGACTTTTTGCTCCCTGCACTGTCCTGTTCTTTTGAACTTTTGGCAATGGTCAGTAGCAGCAAGCTGCTGCCACCACTACTTACCCTTGAAATTCAGTGTCTCTGTGTTTCTCCATGTTTGCATTTCTCTTCTGTTTCATTAATTTCTTTATATAATTTTATATAATACTTATTTATATAATTATTTCTTTATATAACTCTGGTAATACTAATTATGCATTCATGTATAAATGAAAGAGGATGTTCTCTGTGAGTCTGTCAGTAATGAAAGCAGGGCAGTCCCTGCAAAGCTGAATGAAGCATTTCCAGTTTCTGGGGCTATCCACTGGGTTTCTACAATGTCACCTGTGTTCATGCTGTTGGCCCAAATGAGGCTGTAGGTCTGGAAGTGCATCTACTTGTCCACTGTACCTGTTCTAGCAAATGATCCTACTGGCAGAAGTAATCCATGAAGCATCAGCTATAAACAGCAGGTCAAGTTTGTGTTTGTATTTGCACAAAAATCTGGATTGAGAATTGCTTTTGTCCAGTTGGAGACCAGCAGCTATGTTGAAGTTAGCACACAGTTAGGTGATGATCCATGCGACCTCTGCCCAGCATCACTCTAGTGAATGTGACTTTCAGAGCAAACATTTGCCTGACAGATACTGTAGAATGTGGAAAATGAACTGTTGGTTCACCAGTGCCTAGTTGGCAAATTGTTGCCTGAAGTTCCTCACGTTGGGTTGTATTAGAAGGTTAGAGCACTTTCCTTCCCTAAACACGAGGAATTACTTAAGTTTCTTGGCTGTAATCCTTTCAAGTCAAAGAGAGAGTCATAAGGAATTGAGAAAACTGTAATTTCTGCTGTGTTCAGGAGGCTGTGACAATGATGGATTTTATTCTCATTTTACATGAAAGTTCTTCAAAGACAAGAGTTGTGTTCTTTACGTGACACATTTCATATTTCTAGGCCTATAATGGTCATCATCAAGCCTTGGAGGTACTTCTCCAATCTCTAGTAGATCTGGATATTAAGGATGAGAAGGGACGCACCGCTTTGGACCTGGCTGCATTTAGGGGACATGCAGAGTGTGTGGAAGCTCTCATCAGCCAGGGTGCTTCTGTCATTGTAAAAGACAATGTCACCAAAAGGACCCCTCTCCACGCCTCAGGTGAGTATGATCTTATGTTACACTTGTGGTATAAACCCTACAACACAGAAGCAGTTACCTTTACCTACCTACTATTCCTACGCACATTTCTTCTAAACACAAGAAGGAGATTTTGACATGTACTGAGGACTGCTGCTTGTTTGCTGGAGGGGGTCCTACATTTAACCTTTTATCTTTCATTTCCTTGTTTTCTTCTTCCCTCTGTCGCTGAGGTTCAGTCCCCGCTCACACAGCATCCTGTATTTTTCCACACCACTACTGCTCTGCCCTTACATGCTTGCCTCTGCTTCACTTCACCCCTCTATTACCTTTAAGATGTGTGATGTTTCTCCTGTGACACCTTCTTTTAATGGTTCCTTGGCCACAAAATCAGGGGAAGAGAGAACACTTGCCTCACTGCTTCTCCTGGGGAAGAAAGGTTGAAAGTACAGGTAGGCTCTGACTGGTGATAAAATTATCCTGGTGTCCAAAGCTTTCATCCTTTTGCAGAGGCAACATAACAGAAATAAGCTCCCTTTCAGGCATTATCCTCCTCCTGAGCTAGCTTGTGAACTTGCTCTTGCTGGGAGTCTGTTCCACTCCTTGTGTGTTGAGTGTTAATAATGCAACATGCCTGATTAACTGCAGAATGTGGAATTTGCCATTTATTTAAAGGTTATTATTTAATAGGTACCTGACAGGTAAATACGCAGGGGTGCCAAAGGGAACCTTGCTCCTCTGGCTGTTCATCGAGGGGCTCAGTGCAGCATAGCAGTGACCTCTAGTGGGAAGTAACATTAATACTTCATTGGACCACATTTTCAGGGCAAATTAATTTGCCAGTTAAGACAGGCTTGTCTTTCTGTTTATCTTTTAGTCTTGTTTGTATTAAAATACATATACACAGAATCATAGAATCACAGAAGGGTTTGGGTTGGAAGGGACCTTAAAGCTCATCCAGTCCCAACCTCCTGCCACAGGCAGGGCCACCTTCCACTAGACCAGGTTGCTCCAAGCCCCGTCCAGCCTGGCCTTGAACACTACCAGGGATGGGTCATGATGATGAACAGTGTGGCTTTGTCTGGTACATTATCTCTATAGCAGTGGTTCTGAATTGTTTAGACATCTGGTTACAGTGACATAGGTTTCTTGTCACAGCTGAGTTGGGAGGGTTCTGTAATACTGAGAAAAGTAAATGGTACCAAAGTTACTTGTTGCCGCTAGGTTTTTTAGCAGCTCTGACTTAAAATATAACTTTGTTGAAAAAATCTTTTGAATAAGATTCAGTAGATTTGTTCAACAGAAGGTGTTATTTTAATACGCACATTTCTTACCTTCATGCAAATTCCGATTGCGGGTTGTTTTTTTCCTATCTTTATTTTTTAATTGCCTGCATCACTGTCCTATGAGCGCCTTCCATGTATAAGCAGTAGGAAGATGCACCATAGACTTTTCTGGTCTGTGATAATTTTTCTCCTCGGATTAAAAACAACCCAGGGACAGAAGGAAAATGTTCTTGAAATGTGCAGTGAAGCAAATTAAGTTAGGTGGGTAACAAAACAAAAGGCAAGGAAATTCTGCTCATGGGAATGATAGACGGATAAGGGACCATGTGCCTTAAGCAGAAGGAAAAACACTGCACAGGCAAGTTGAATGAACTCTTAGCAAAGAAAATTTGTCATTAATTTGGAGGTCTTCAAATGTGAGATAAGTGCACTTTGGGTTAATATCCATTAAGTTGTAATTTTAGAAGCTTCCATTCAAGAGCTATGCAGAGTTCTGTGGAAATTAACTCTGAAGCAAAGCTCCTATCGCCAGCTACTCCATAAGCCACTTGCAGCTGATGGGTTTTATTAGGCCGTTTCACAGCACTACGTTGTGTTTAGGAACAAAGAGTGATACCACCAGCTGGACCCTGCATGCTGCCACTACAGCTTTCAGTGGCTTTAATTTGCAGTGCAAGAGGTAAATTGGGATGTTTTGAGACCTCAAAGGGCGTTCCTGTGGAATAAATACCTTGCATATTTGCACACACGAAAATGAGTATCAGTGCAATGCAGTGCACTGGGAAGAGCCAAGGTGGCAAGCGTGCCTGTCCCCTGCATTCCTTCTAATTAAACAACGCAATGGCAGTTATGGCAGCCTGAGGTGGTGGATTGGATTACAGGATTCTGCAGAGCTCCATTCAGTGAGGGGATTTGTAACCTCAGTAGAGAAATCACCTAATGAAGTAGTTCTTTTTTCTGCCTAGCCCCCTGAGGACACAGACTGCCTCTGACCTCATCATACAGAGAATTTCCTTAGCCTAAATTATATGTTCCCTGTGTAATTTTATTACCACCAGTCTTTCCTCTGGCTAGCTTGGGGAATCCATTGCAAATGTTCCCCTAGGGTTAGTGTTGTAGCTCTGTTGGTCAAACTAATGTTCCCTGCAGGGTCTGTAATGCTTTGCAGTCACTGGGTCAGCTCCTGAGAGTTTCTGAGAGAGTCTGTTCTAAAGTTAATTTATCAAACCCCTTGTCAGACATTGGTGTGAACAAGTTATGATTTCCTCCCACTAGGAGAAAGAACAGATCTCTTTTATCCCCTAAGCCAGTGACTCATCAGCCCTGCAGAACTGTTTACATGTTATGTATATGGCATCACTTAGTGGTAAATAGCTAAAAATGTCCTTTATTTGTCTGGTGAGAGCAACTAAGATTGTTTTTGGATGAGTTATTTAAATGTGATGTGACAGAGGTGGTGTCCAAGGGTTCTGCCTCAGCCCACGGGGTGTAGGCAGTGTGAATGCATGACTTGCTGTAATAAGAACACAATCTATAGCTACTGAGTACAGGAATTACTGGTTTTCAAAGAAGAAAATACCGATTTCTTCCGCCCATAAAAGGCTGAAGCCTTTAAGCCAGCTGACACACAGATGGGCTTCCTGTGTCAAGCCCTGCAGAACGTAGTAACTCAGAGCCGTGGGTTACATTTTAAAATGAAAATTCTATTTTTGAGATAGCTGTGGCTTCCAATGGCTTAAATGAGATGGAAAAACACAAAGAGTGTGCTGTGTGATGTGCTGTTACAAATATGACATGTGTATGGTTGGTCATTCTGTGCGGATGCTTCGGTTTTCCTAGCAGCGCTGAAGAACTTGCTTGTACAGTGCACACAAGAAGCAAGAGCTTTGACCATGTACTTCCTGCTGTGGTCCCAAAAAGCCTTGTCTGCCTGCTCAGTCTGTGGGATTCTGAAATGCTGTCTGGTTTAGTAGAATCTTCTCGGTACTGAAAATCACAATCTCTGCTTTACTCATGTGGAATTTTTGTATGTAAGGGAATTAATCCTTATCTTACTGAGGTCAGGGAAATAACAGCTCACCATTTCACATGCACAAGTTACATGACAATTGTGTGAATATTAGTTTCTTACACTGTGGAATATTTTGTTTATAAGAAAATTTCTTATCCATAAACATTCCAATAGAAAAAAATCTGAAATTAAACACATTTTAATTGAATATGCCTTTTTTTCTTCCTTTATAGTCATTAACGGCCATACACCTTGTTTACGGTTGTTGTTGGAAGTTGCAGACAACCCTGACGTGACAGACGCCAAAGGACAGTAAGTTTTATTTGTGATGGGTTTTTTTTCAGCTCTATGATTCAAACAGCATCTCGGATTTCTCACCAAAAATTGAAATACTCTAATTCCTGCACTCACCCTTATAGATTCTGGCAGAGATTATAAAGTACACATTCAGCTGACCTAAGCCATTTAGAAAGGATTATACATAAATCTTAGGCTCTGCATCATACATTAAACAATTGTTCGTAGATGCTGGGGAACAAATTCAATAGAAACTAACAAGCTCATGAGATGTTTCTATAGAGTCTTGCTCTTTCTCAAACATCGCCATTCCAGGGTTTACTTGGTATATCAGGCTGGCGCATTGGGACAGAATGTTTATTTGAGGTGACAACGTGCATCTGAGATGTTGCTACAAAAATTCTATTTCTCATTAAATGCCAGCTGTAAAGGGACAATAACTTATACTTCTGAAGTGAAAATATGGCTTAAATAGTTTAAAAAACTCATGTGGGGTGCCTGGAACATATCTGACTGTACATATGGTTTTAAATGGTATTAGTCTATCTAAATATGGAAGGAGAATAGATCTCTTTCAGAAACAAATGGAAGATACGTTAGTCCAAATTCTGTTTCCCATGTCCCTTTTGAGCAATCATGCAGCACTTGCACAAGAAACGCTTTGGGAGGTTCTTATCTTGGTGGCTAGCAGGAACATTCATTCACAATGCTTGAATATTGTAAAGCTAATGGAGGTGACAGTTATTAAGACGGTTATTAAGACAAAAGATTTTGTTTTGAATAATGTTGCTCTGTAAATGGCTTACAAATGAGTTTGTATTTCAGTCATGGTAGTTGGTTGTTAAATATCTTAATAACTTCATACAAAAGGTCTTCACTTGGGTGTTACATAGACAAGTGTAGAGAAAGAAATAGGATTGTGCTTAGGAATGGAGAGAAATGCAGGGCTTCCTGATCCCTCTATTCCTGTAAGTTAGCATTAGGAAGTAGCATGTAATTTTATAACTGTGAGTGGTTTGGTTTTGTGTTTTTCTAGAACCCCACTGATGCTTGCAGTGGCATATGGGCACATTGATGCTGTTTCTTTATTACTTGAAAAAGAAGCATCTGTAGATGCAGCTGATCTCCTGGGATGCACAGCTTTACATCGAGGGGTGACTTAATTTTTATGATTCTTACTTGTTTTACTGTGACTACAACTCACTCATAAAGAGAGAGATAATGTACGTAGGAAATACTGTAAATGATTGGAAACATAACCATGCACGGTCAATGCGGTGAAAAGCAGGACAGATCCACTCTCAGTAATGCTCTGCTTTTGACTTTCTTTCATGCTTGCTTCAAGTGATTAGCTGAAATACTGATTAGACCATTTTTTCTTGGCTCTAGACACTTTACAATAGCAATCGTTATTCTTAGAACCAAGCACCTATGAATTCTGAAAATAATCTCTTTAAAAGAACTGCCCAGTAGTTACTCCCTTTTTCTTGGGTAGATGGTGTAAATAACCTAAAGCACAAGTTTTTAATAGAGGCAGTGAAACTTGAGGCACATCTTTGCTGGGAGTCACCTTCTTAGCCAATGTAAAGTTGAATGCAAGAGGTGATACTTACACAGAACTCCCTGGCAACTGCAGTGAGCAGTTCAGCTTACGAGTCCAGCACATAATAAAAGCTATGGCAAATGCTCTGTATTGATAGCAGTGCGTTAACATACTCAGGACACCAAAGTTAACTTATATATGATAAAGAGGTCACTGATACAGTAGCTGGACAGCTGTAAAAACAGCTTTTCTGCAATTCTTCTCTCACATTCATACATGGTTTTGAGAAGTCGGACTCAGGTTTTCTGAACTTCACCCCCATTTCATCTGTTTCCTTAGTCTTAAACTCCTCTTTATTTTTGTACCTCACTTAGTGGAGTCACTTCCACAGCCAGCCTTTGAAAGACAGTGCCAAGTGTATTTCAATGTATCAGTTATAGGTACTCATGGGAGAAAAGGAGCTTTCATTTCTGCCTTCTGAATCCCATCCAGGCCGTCTCATGTTCACAGGCATCAATCCTATTCCATATTTCCTGCAAGAATCTGTATTATGTCAACTTCTTACTCATTTCTCTGTTACCAGATTATGACCGGGCATGAAGAGTGTGTTCAGATGCTGTTAGAGAAAGAAGTATCTATTTTATGTAAAGATGCCAGAGGTAGAACACCTCTGCACTTTGCTGCAGCTCTGGGTCACGCCACTTGGCTGAGTGAATTACTGCAGATAGCACTTTCAGAGGAAAACTGCAGTTTGAAAGATAATCAAGGTTATACACCGCTGCACTGGGCTTGTTACAATGGTAAGGTTCTCCCTGTGGGCTTAGTTCAAATGTGGCCTGAGTTTTAGGGAAGCAACCGAACACTTTGAGAAGCTTGAAATGAAGAAGCAAATTATCTCTCCTCTACCTGCTCTCCATAGGTAGCATTTGTTTGCCCTTCAGATCAGAAGCCAGGGAAATTACAGCATTACCTCCCAGGGGCTTTGCAGCTTATCTAATCCCTGTCACAGGAGGCCAGGGTGAAGTTCTGATTTTACTGATGTCAATGATGAAATTGATTTCTGTGGGGCCAGGAATGCTCCTTTAAGGAGTCACCTTCTTATTTATTGATGTGAGACACCACATGAATAGATGGCTATTCTGAACTGATTATTCTAAACTGGATCATCTGATCTTGTTGCTAAATATGAGGACAAAGCTTCTCAGTATCATAGAATCATGAAATAGTTAGGGTTGGGAAGGACCTTAAGATCATCTAGTTCCATGGGCAGGGACACCTCCCACTAAACAATGTTGAACCATGTCATCAACTAAGATCATCTTTGGAGATGCATAAAGCAACTTACAGAACATCACTTAAAAGAGAGACTGTTTTTCCCTTTTTTCTCAATAAGTGCTATATTAGCTTGGATCTGTTTATTATTTTATCATATAAGAACTTATATACACATTGTGTTCAACTTGGAACTTCAAATATTAAATTCTAATCTGTATAAACCTAATATGAATGAGTGAATTACCTGTGTCTGATCTCTTACAGGTCATGAAAACTGCATAGAGGTACTATTGGAACAAAAATTTTTCCGCACATTTTATGGTAATAGCTTCTCCCCATTGCACTGTGCTGTGTAAGTAGAAATGTCCACTACCTAACGCAGATCTGTTGGTTTAGGATATGTCTGGAAGGAGTAGCAGTATGAGAAGAAAGTAATGCTTTTTTGAGGTTATTTTAAGGCTGATCATTAAATTGTCCTGATGCTTCTGCTGAGAAAGTGGCAAATAAAGAGTATTTTGGCATAAATGTCATTTATTTAAGCTTTTTGATAAAATATCAACTTACAGTTAAATAGCTGCATTTCTGCTCCCTTTCTAGTTTCTTTTCCCTTGCTGACAGTTACACACCTATGCCTTTTTTTCACACAGGGTGGAGCTTTATAGCTCTTCCTTTCTTAGGCCATGACTTGGGCTATAGTGCCTTAGTCTGTGTATGTATTGAGCTTTTGAGGTTCCTTTGAAAGCCAGCAGCTGAAAGTTAATATATTGGTCAGAATCAAGGCGATTCTTTTTTAGCAATAGAAACAAAGCCTTAATGAAGGACTTCGAAACAAGCATCTGTCACACTAGAATTGTGTTTTGTGCAGGCCATACTTTTGCCAAGACATCCTAAACTGAGTGTTTTCCAGTCTGATTTTCCTCATGGTCTTTTTCCCTTCTGAGATAATCTCATGTCTTAAAGGTTTGGTACTTCTTACTCAGATCCTAGCCAAAGGGACCAATCAGATTTAGAGGCGAATTCTATATCCAAAGTTCTTATATTACTTATGAACAACAAAAAGGTGGTGGCTATCATGAGTTATGCCTATGCTTATTAAAACATGAAAGCATATAGAAAGCACTGCTTTTATTCTGCTTAAAACAAAGTTCTTTGTGGCTGAAAGATAGTATTTGAAATCTGAATTTCAAATGATGGCTTTGAAAAAAGTGCCTTGACCAAGTGCTTTCCAGATCCATGTGTATTTGACATGTAAACTAAAAGATTTTAAGATACTAAGGTTTTAATGCTAGGTTTGTGCAGCACTTTCAGTTACCTTTTTCAGTTACCATAGTGAACTGCAGGATCAACTTTGCTTTAGAGATTGAAATCCATAGTAGCAGGTGTAGTTTGGTTAAGTGGAGAGATGATGAGTATTCAGAAATGTGACTGAAAGCATTAAGGCAAAGGTATGTTAGGATTACCAGTAAAAAATATTAATGGGAAGTGAAGGGAATTAATATTGTAAAATAGGTAAAGATGAAGATGTTTTACCTTTCTGAAAATACTTCTTTTTTTGGCAGAATCAATGATCATGAGAACTGTGCATCACTGCTCATCGGAGCCATCGATGCCAGCATTGTCAATTGTGAAGATGACAAAGGAAGGTAATAGTTTCTTAAACAAAATGCATTTCATAAATCCAGCTAGTATTTTTCATAATTCTTTCTGAACCTCTGAATTATCTTGGTTGAGCTAAGACTTGCCATGCTGACTCTTTCAGAGAGCAGTTTACACTGCAACAAAGTTAAATGGTGGCTCACTTGAAGCAGGAATACTACAAAAGTACTCAGTTTCATAGTACATATGAAAAGAATACAGAAGAAACAGTATTTTCCTTGTGCAGAACATCCATGACTGCAGGCTGTTTCCTGAACCTGTTTACTTTGTTAAATGTTCAAACATGTTTATCTTTGCTAAATGGAGTGATACTGTGTACACATGGGAAAGTGTTTCATGAAAAGCTTTAAGGTTATGTTGGCATTCGCTGAGTGCACAACTGAAAACATCTGTGCAGCAAAACAGTACAGATAGAGCAACACATACACATTCAGCCAAACCCTTAATTTGTCACATTAATAACGTCCTCACTCTGTGTGTGTGTATGTATATATATATCTTTAATGAAAATTGCTGAAATTCTAAAAATGGAATACTCATTTTTTAATTAAAACAAATTCAAGACCTTCAGTAATGATGATTACTAACTCTTGTAAGGCTAAGACCATCTCACCTTTTCTGATAAGCAAAACCTGATGTATCACTATGAGCTGGGCTCTGTACCAACTTTAATCTGTATTAGTCATGCTTCAGGCTCAAAATGCCACAGGGAGAGTGTCTCAGCCTTGTGAAAACTGATAACCTTCAAAACTGGATTTAATTCTTTCTGCCTTTATATTAATGCTGTTGCTGTGCAGCATCTTTGAATATAACTTAAAATACTTTAGTATTTTTTAGCAATGGATCTGTTCTTTTCTAATAGTTCTTCCCATCTTAGGCTTGTTAAAAAAGTAAAATCAGATGGATAAGACTGCAGGATTACACTGCTTTTCATGTTACACAGTATGCTCTGTTAAATAAATATGCTGCTAATACGAGGTTCTGAGATTTTCCACACTATCATATCCATCTCCTGCTTCCCTGTTTTTAAAATTGGTACTGCACCAGGACAGAGACTGTAACTATTATTTAACTTATTTCAGCTGCTGCTACTCTATAGCTTTCCCATGGTGATAACTTCAAGTTTTGTAGGAAAATAAGTTAAAAATGGCTTGCACTTCCAGGTTCATGGGCAGGTAATCAAACAGGAATATTGCCATTCCTTAGCAACAGCTGTGGTCGTGTTACTTTCCCCACAGAACACCCCTTCACGCAGCAGCCTTCGCAAATCACGTGGAGTGCCTCCAGCTCCTCCTGAGTCACAGCGCACAAGTGAATGCTGCAGATCACGCAGGGAAAACACCACTCATGATGGCAGCTCAGAACGGTCACATAGGTGCTGTAGGTGAGTACATCCTCTGTTTGTCTCAAAGGGTGAATGCTACTGCAGTGACTATCCCAAATAAGTAATCATTTTTTTCCCATGAAAACTAAGGAAAATAAATTATGTGGCTGTCTCTGAGAAGCTACTTTTACATCCGTAAATATATTTCTTTTCCTCCTCAGCCATTGTTTCTCACAGACTTGGTGAACATTTACAGGAACAGATTTGTGTCTTACTTCCTCCTAAGAGCACACTGGAAGGAGCATGAGGGGAGCAGTAATTCTATTCCCTTGTTTACTCCCTTGATTTTATGGAGCAGTAAACCTGCATGTGTGAAAAAGATTATGTAACCTTTTCCTCTGCTCCATTATGGGAAGTCCTATGCTTCAAACGGCAGCTATCAGCAGCTGCTTTTCCCAGGCTAGACTATATACTACAGGTGTACAGATTAGGATCATACTGGTTTAACAGAATTCCCTTTTCTCTAGCTTCGACAGCACAGACTGCTGAATTCTTTATATCTGCTTAGTCCTCTCAAAGCAGGAGCCACAGCTGTTCTCAGGAGAAGGTGATTCAGGCAGAACTTGCTGATCTGCAAATGGGGAGGTTCATAAATAAACTTCAAAATGTACATGTTTTTGTACATGTTTGATGGTTTGGGGCACAGTGAATGAACTATTAGCTCTGCCCTTGCTTGCTGATTAACTGCACAAGATTAGTCTGTTCTCATTCATTATTTCCATTTCATGTTCATAAAGCTTACATCACATAAAGGCTTAACTGATTAGCGTGCATGCACACATATACTGAAATAGTAATTTTTTCCCCTGTATTTCTACATGTTTGTCTGTCCGTCGGGTTTGTCCATTGATTTCTGTTCTACACTTCAGACTTTTTGGTGAACATTGCCAAGGCTGACTTGACATTAAAAGATAAGGAGTCGAATACGCCTTTGCACTTGGCTAGCAGTAAAGTAAGTTGAAGATCTCTTTATGCTTCTATTCTTGTCACTGTCTGTATGTGTGTGTGTGTTTATGCTTCTAAGATTTTTTCCTGCAATGGAAATGTGGTGATTAAACTTGTGGCGAGGAAGAGAACATTGTTCCAAGCTTTTTCTCAAGTCTGCATTAAAGTTTTGTAAATTGAGAGACATGGGTGCCTCTTATGACAGCTGAAACATAAGGACATAACACTAAAAGAAGTAATGGAAAACTCTCTCAGATTTTACCAAATGATCTCACTGTAAACAGCATAGCTTCAGTTACTCTCCAATTTCTGTGGAAGAAACCCAAAATCTTCTCTTAATGGAGTAGCAGTAAAACCAGAGGCACTGATAAGATTGGTGGTGGTGTCTCCTCCCACCCTTTCTTCCTCTTACTTCTGATTGCTATTGCTGTTTTTGCAAGAAAAGTGCCCAATGAATTCCCTCTTCTGAGCCTTTTCTTTTGCTCCGAGCTACAGATTCAACTCCAGTGCGATAGTGTTACTCCAGTTTCTGCAGATACTGAATCTGGATACTGCCTCACTGAATTCTCAAGGTCTGTCAGACAGCTATTCACGTGCCAGGGCTGCAGGCTCAGCATCTGCGACCTGCTGTGCTGAAACAGTATCAGAAAGAAGGCCTGTATTATTTCCACAGTTGTGTTGTCAGAGCTCTCACACTGAAGGGATTTTGCAGTAGCTTATCAATAACACAGAAAGGCTTTTAAAGACCCAGAAAGTACAGTATTCATTTCTGAGATTAAACCATCTCTATGTTACTATAGTTCTAATGTAGTTATAATAAATAATCCATTGAATGGCTCTCAAGAGAAATAGTAATCTTCTGAAGAAGTGAATTCATCTATAAGGAATGAAGGATTGAATGTGTAAATTTCTAAATGTGCTAAAGCATCCTTGCAGTGGCACTTCATAAACGGTATTTTACAGCTCCTCCAGTTCACCTACTACATATCCATATAAACTGTGTACTGTGTTTTGTATTTCAAATTGAGTTAAATTTCACTTTTATATGTAGAATTTTGTTTGTCGCAGTTTCACATTCTTCAGCAAATTAACACTATTTTTCCCTCCCCCAACTACAGGGTCATGAAAAATGTGCCTTGTTAATACTTGACAAGATACAAGAACAGAGCCTTATTAATGCAAAAAATAATGCATTGCAGACGTAAGTATAGCCTGATCCTCTCAAGTTCACTTGACTTACAACAAGATTCCAATTTCACATTTCAAATTCATGTCTCAGATTTTTTCACTGAACAAAAAAGTCAATTTCTGATTTATTTTTTTTTTTAGTGTTTGCCCTTGACAAGACAAGATTCATACTGCATTTTCACTTTTAATTTTGATTCCTTTGATGCCATTTCTGTACATGGTCTGGTGGAAAAATTATATGGGGTCATTTATTTGAAGACTGTATCGAAATGTCTATTAATCATGTGACTGTGCAAGTAGACATCTGGCATTTCCTAACTTTTTGAGTTATGAATTATTTAGATTTTTTTTTAGTTATGAATTATTTAGATTTAAGGTGGTACATTTAATTTTCAGAGGTTTTTTTAGGTGATATTTATGTACAACTGCCGTCCATACCATCTATTATCAGGAGAGTTAAAACCAACAATATCCTTACTCCAGCTGCAACTATTTGACTAGTATGGGGGAATTCCATTGTAGAAGGTTCAACCACAAGTTTAGGTGGCAGATCATCTAGTGCTTGCAGAAGAATTCATTCCATCTTAGCCCTTTTTTCCCCCTTCCAATATGAAATTCGTTTTCCTCTCCTATTAGCTGCCTCCAGAAAGGAGCACTGGGTGTCCACCCAGGAAAGAAGCAAACCGATGGTTGTTTTTAATTTCCAGTGGCTCTGTGTTAACAAGAGATTCGTAATACAAGGATATAAAGGCAATATAATGACTCTGAGCAGTCTGTAGTAGCCAGAATTAAAGATGGAGCAAAGGCATTTCTTCAGTGTCAGATTAATTTTCCTATAAAATTTCAATTGTGTTCTGCAAACAGTGGAAAAATTAGAGTTATTTTTAAAGAAAGCCTTTAGACTGGAAAGGTATTAAGCAATCTTTATGTATGTAAAAGTAATATTTGTCTTGCACATATATTTTATAGATGTGACACATTATGATTATTTTAAAGGCTGCAATATAATTTAATGTCTACAAATGACTAATGTTCCAAAGAAGGAAAACATTGTCTTTAAGTATTACCCAACTATTTTTAGAAAGTATTTTAAATTGAAGGTGAATTTAGTTGTTATGTTTTTTGTAGACCTCTCCATATTGCTGCACGAAACGGCTTAAAGATGGTGGTGGAAAAATTGCTAGCCAAAGGGGCATGTGTTCTAGCAGTAGATGAAAATGGTAAGTAAATAATATACTTCAACAATCTTCAGTAGACCTAGCAGGTAGCTTTACAACAGACCGAAGCAATAGACTTAAAAGCTGATGATAGACATCATTGATGCTTTTATCCCTCCAAGAACAGACAATGAGCTGTGTGAGTACCTATTAAAAACTGTGTGAGTACCTATTAAAAAAAAATAAAATAAAAGATACTTTTTCTTTAATATGAAAATGTATTCTAAACATCACAGTGGTCCCTTTTACTGTTCATTTTGCATGTACTGCCAACAGCTAGTCTTTTTTAATGCTTGAGTGCAGTGGTAACTTGAATTTCCTAAACATGCAAGTGGCACCGGATAATTCTGACGCCTTGCAGAAGAATTAAGGATTATGCATTCAATCAGCGCATGTTTAAATGGGTAGGAAGAAAACCATCACCATATGTTTGATTGTGTCCTAGTTCATTCTGAGATCAAAGCTTGTGCTTACCAATTGTGTGACCTAATCCAAGATGCAAGTAAATTACTGTGGCTTCAAAAAATACATGCTTAGTTAATAAAGCCAATTTTGTTTCAGATCTCAATGAAGTCCTTCCCCAAACATTATAAAGCCCTTAGAGGGCTGTGCTTCTAAATTAATGTTTTCAAAAATGTCTTCCTGAAATAAGCTAGTCTTTCTTACAATACTTGACATTAATGTAACAATTCAGTACCTCCATCTCCCATATCTATAAAATAACAATAATAATACCCATCACTGCAAGAAATTTGAGATCAATGGATAAAAAGAACTGAGTGGTGAGTATTTACTATTAACCAAATGCTACCTAGATATACTTGCATGAATGAGATCCACCAAAGTCATCTGACCATAACCTCATTTTAGAGACAGGGGACAGAGAAATTAACCAGACCAGCTTCTAACCACAGCTTTTATCATTAAAACTGTGCATACAGATCCAGCTAATTTGCACATATGTAATGAATAGAAATTGAGTTTAAATTTTATACATATTTAGTTTTTATAGGGACAACTGCATATGCAGTTTAAAAGACAGAAATTTAAGTACAGTCTTAGTGTAAGTACAACTGTAAAGCTTGGACCTCAGTGGAAGAGGAAACTTCACTTAGGATATGCATACCCTGTAGTCAGTGCTTAAATACAGGTAGTTTGCTATGAAACTACACAATGTAGGTGAGTTTGGGTAGGTTTGTCCACCAAACTCACCTACATTGCAGGTGTTCTTGGCTTACTGGAAGCAGTAGGATATCAGTAGTGGTCACTGCCTCAAATTACTGTTGCTGCTGCACCTAAGATTTAGCCATCTGGAAAAGAATTTGTTTGCTGTTAGCATAAAGCAGGCTTTGTTGGAAAGTGCTGGAGTACTACACAGCAGCCTGTAAAATGTATAGACAGCAAGTGTAATCAGCATACTGGTTTCCAAGGTTTATATATATATGAGGAGCTGCTTGAGGGGCAGTGCTAGGGCAGGAGCCAAGTTATAGTAGTGAAGACAAACTTCACTGGCTCCCCAGTTCTTTGTTTTACTGACATCTGTATACTGTTAATTTGTATTTAAATCACGTGCTGTGCTTTCTGAATACAGTTGTTCTTCCAGCGTAATGTAAATTTGGGTAACATCCATGTAGCCATACCTGCTAAACAAGTACCACGTGTACTAGTCTAATTCTTTTCTAATTCCTAAATAAACTGCTTTCTGAGTACTCAACTGATACTCAACTTTTAAAGACTGATCAGTCTTTAAAATACTTTGCTTTTTACTTCAAAATATTTTTAAGCTAATATCTTTCATGTTCTGATGAAAGTCGTTGTTCTCAGAATGGGACTTGTTCATACGCACAGAAACTGAAGCCAGTTTCTGTCCCTTTTGCTGTATTCCCCGTGTTCTGTATTCATCATACTGTCTGTGCTGTAGAACTGTTTAGCAAGTGCTTTTATTCATATTGTGAAGTCTGTTTGCTGCCTGATTTTCAAAATACAGTGCTTGTTGTGGTCACAATGATTTGAATGCTCCGTGAAGTGTGTATTTTCCCAGCATGTCTAATTTAAAGTAAGTAACATACCCCTGTTGCCTGGCATGATTGTAACTGAACATACATCTCCCGCTTACAACGTCACCTAGAGATGTATATGAGGAATGCTCAGTGCCATTCTCAGTACCCTTCGTACTAACCATTGCCTTGTCTGCATTTGTGCCCAGGTCATACGCCAGCCCTGGCTTGCGCTCCTAACAAAGACGTGGCTGACTGCCTGGCACTCATTTTGGCAACCATGATGCCTTTTTCTCCTTCCAGTTCAATGACGGCTTTCAACTTCGTTTGTTTTAAAAAAGACAATTTGGGCAGGACACACCTCTGCGATGGCTCCAGCATGGGTAGCATTAACTCTTACAATAAGCCCTTAAGTAACAACATAGGAACAGAGGATGGGTACAATGAAAATGATTCAGATTCTGAAACATTTTGACTTTTTGGTATTCAGAAACTTCTTTTTCATTATTGTTTCATTTCAGCTTTATTTCTGTCTTTTTAAACAGCTTAAATCCCAAGGCCATATTCTCAGCTATTACTCTTGACAAGTAGGTATTGAAAGATTTGTAGTGTTATAAGAATCAAGCCTTTAAATAACTAAGTTAGAGGGGTTTACTGGAACATATTCCCATTGATGTTCTGCAGCTTTTCAGATTCCTGGTGTTTTCTTTAGGCCCTAAGTGCCCCTGTGGAAAACCTCTACCTCTTATTTTAAGTAGAAAAAGAGAAAATGCCTTTTTTCTTTTTGACAGCACAAATAAACAGGGAACTGTTTGTAAGTTTTTACATGTTTTAGCTGTACTTTTAGTACACAGACATATTTCCAGCATAGCTTTCATAGGTTTTAGCATCACCCCTTTCCTATGTGTGTGTGTTTCCTGCTTCCAGGGGCTCTGTTAATTAGATTTATTAATTTTTGTTTTACACAAACCAAAGGTAAAGTTGTAAATCTTAAAACCGCCTGTATTACTTTTCTACAGGAAATGAAACCTTTTGCATTCTGCGTGTATTAAGCACTTAAACGTACAGAGGCACTTTTCACAGTTCTTAGTTGCAGCACACAATGAGAAAAATATAGTTATTAACTCTTAAGGCCAAATTCTACTTGTCTGACCCTATTTCCCCACAGATATTAGTGGAACCAATGGTATAAAATGAAAATCACTTGGTCCTTATATTTTTTCAATTCAGCACAAACATATACAGTTTATTTGCACTACAGAATTAGGGTCATTAGATGTTTCTGTCACCTGAGCCATTAACCATGAATCTCATATCAGAAAAAATAAGGGGGGTTGAGGATGTGAGGAATTAGGTGTAGGTAAAGGTGTTTGTAAAAGTTGATAATGACTTGCCAACTTAAATGGATTTTTTTTTCCTCTTCTATACTTAAATAACTTATTTTTACTGTAAACAGTATCAAATTTTAAAATACTTTTAACAGTGTTTGGATTAACAGAGCAAAGGTAAAGCAATGAAAGCATAACACCAAAAGCTGAACTACCAAACACCAGAAAACATGGCAGTGTACCGCGCAGGGATTGGAGATACATGCTAAAAAAGCCTATTGTCACCAGCTTTTAAAGCAATGTCAACTTTGTGAATATGTTTACTCCTTCTGCCAAAGTTTCTAGGTCAAATGGACCACGACCCTCACCTGCAACAGATGTACAAAAGGAAGAATGAGACTTTGTAAACAAAAACAAACTAAACAAAAAGCTATCACGAACTAATCAGCTGTACCAAGAGGACCAAAATGCTTCAGTAATTAAATGGAAGACTTTGCTACTTTTATTTTTTCTTCAAATGTGAGTGACATAATGAACCAGTTTTTTCTAAACCATAAAAATAGAAACTTTTGAGGTAATGAGTAGTCTTGACTGAATTTTACATTTTATGACGCAGGTTTCAAGTTGACATTTGTAACTGTTGATGTGTTGACCACAGTTCGGGTTGGGTTTCTTTCCAGACTAAAGAATATGTTCATATACTTTTAATGTAAATGTGTTTATATTTATTTGAAGTGAAACAAATGCCCAGGAAAAAATACCTATGGCTTGTTCTCCTAGTTAGCATTTGTGCATATTATTTGGCATGATGCGAAATGAAATGTGAATCTAGGCAAGACTCATAGCCTGAGTAGAAAAAGGAAGGGCTGATGCACTTTGGGAGAGTGCCCATCTTCTTGTATGGAATGCAAAGATTAAGTCCACAGGCTATATTGGTATAAAGCAGAAAGCAAAATACGTTCCCTCATTTAAAAGCAAGGCAACTGAAAGAGCACTGTACAGTGACAGGAGAAGGCAAGGGTAGTGTAGCATGGAGTCAAGGTGTCACACCCAGGCTTTCTGCCGAGCTATGTATGTGCTGGGAGAATGAGCCAAGCGTTGTCAGTACATGCTTTTGGCAGGGTAAATTAAAAGTAAGGGATATTTATTTTAATTGCTGTTTTTAGCCGTGTTCCATTGAATTGTTAAAAATCTATTGGCAGATTCCAGTTCTTTAATTAGGAAAGAGATTAATTTTGCCTTCCTAAAATGAATAGTTTCCTTGAACGTTAACAGATTTCCAAAGTTTACAACAAAAAATCACAAGGGATAGTGTCTCTAAAGGTGAACATTTCTTTTCCCTCAACTCTCTATTTTCTGCAGCACAATGATGGAGCATCTGAAACCCCTGTTTCCTCCTCAGAGATAGCACAGAATAGCATTCTTCTGATTGATTTTTGTCAACATTTTCCCTTTTAGAAGTTGCAAAATAGCAATAACCACCTTACTCTAAGCACTGAAAATAAAAGGAGAGATCAAGTTGTTTAAAGTTTTCAGTGGTGTCTTCATCCTAAATTTTGCTTTTTTAATGTGGAATGATGTCACTGAAAACAAATAAACAAATGGGAAATGGCTGCCACCCATCTAATAGCAGGATCAGCCTTTTAGATTTATTGTAACCAGAGATGTAAGTAGGCTCCTTGGCAGGATTAGTGGTCTCACACAAGTTACACTCTCCTACATGAAGTTGCTTCATTAGGAGAAAACCAGTCCTCTTTAGAAACAGGATGATGTATTATTTTAAGCAGCCATTTGAAAAACAAAAATAAATCAGTATTTTTACTTGCTATTATACAGAGTTACTGAAAATATTTCTGTATATTTGCAATACCTTGTAGTTGCATAGTGCAACAAGTGCTGCCTCTTAATGATGTATTCAACATTATAAAAGCATAGGTGCTTACTGAATTACTTTGATCCTTCTAGGAATCAAATCTTAAACTGATAAAACTTTTCTGAAACAAACAGTGATCAAAGTATGCAATATTCCCAAAATCATAGAAATAGGTAATTTGTTAGCATCTTTAAGGCATTGTGAAAGTCATGTTTTGAGTATGCTGTATTTAGGAGGAAAACTGTCATGAGCAAGACATTTGGAAGTACTCAGTATTGGCCTCTCCCACATCTCATGTGAGTTCCCAGAATCCCTTTTTTGGTATGCTGGTACATTAATCTGTAATATAATTTATCACATGTAGAAATACATTTGTAATTTATGGCAGGTATTTAAGCATGGGTATCATTCTGCTCTTGTAAATAATCACCCTGCCTTTCTGTGGACTTTTTACGAGAGTAGTCATATGTAATTGTTGCACTTAACCCTGGATCCTGCAATTTACAGTAGGTGGACAACTTATGTGTCTGCACCAAGCAAAGGTTATTTGGGGAGGCCCAGCCATCTGCCCAGGTGTATTAGCAGGATCGTTTCATCCTGTGTTTTAACCACAGCTGCAGGTGGAATCCATAGCAGGATGGGGTCCCAAGTCTCTCATAAATACTGAGTTACAACCTCTGGACTGCCTGAAATTGCTGTGAAATAGCTCAGGGGATTTCTGTTCATCGCTATTAAAAGGGCACCATAATGTGTTTGGTACTTTTATGCAGTAAATAACTGCCAGATTATTGAGTTAGAACAAACACATGAAATGAATTGTTTATCCATTGTACTGTTGAGAAACTTGGTTATGTATCTTGAGGATGATTTTAAAAGAAAAAAATTGTGATTTTTATTCTTAGTCATGTAAGGAATATTAGAGTGCCTTTTTATATTTGTGTAATATGGAAATGTTTTGTGAAACTTGTCTTTTTTTTTTTCCACTTGAGTGTTATAAAAGCAATATATTACCAGTAAATTTTCATTTCAGACCTTCTTTGAATGTATAAAGTGTTTCTTTTAATATGTTCTACCTGCATTGAAATGAAAATTAATATGCTAAATTTCTATAGGAATAATGTATAATTTTTGCAGTGCTGAAAATGCTTTCTTATTACACAAAAAGTAAACCTTAGGTCAGTGTTATAGGAAAGGGCGTTTTAAACTAGTGACAATCTGAGTGTTTGTACAAAATGTAATTTTATGCGTTTCTTATGCAGTGATCTACATATTAAAGCCAATATCTTATGTTTTGTAGGTTTTGTCTTATATTTTATGCTTTAGCATGTGCAATATATCTTTACAAACCATGGTGAAACGATCTGGTGCCAGTGTTATATTTTGCATAACATTTGTAATAAACAATATAAAATATTGTTTGATGGTTTCAGTGGGATTTTGTTGGTATTGTTTGCTTTTGTAAATTGAAGTGTAAGGACTTGGGTAAATGTCACATTTGAAATGAGGAAGAAGACTCAATTCACTGAATGACTTGGAATTCAACCTGAATCTTCTCAAGCACATTTAAGTAACTTTTTCAACTACTGAATGCTCTGTTAATGTAATGAAGAACCCTAACTGTAAACTATTATTGCAATGCATTCAGATGGTTATTTTTACAAATAAAAATGGTACAAATACTGTTGGAAAACTGAGTAGACTTTGTTTCTTTTAAAGGATGGGGAAAGGCTTAAGAATTGAAGAAGCTGAAAACGCAACTGTATGTCTTTCTGCTGTGTACTTCCCTCATATGTAACAACCCTTTGTCTTACTAAGCCCCTGTTAGTATCGCTTCCTCTGTAACTGAAAAAAAAAAAAACCACAACCCAAATCCAAAAAAAACCCCAGAATCAGTAACGTTTTTTGATCAGTTACTTTTACTGGCAGCTTTCATGGGTGAGCAACGCTAACAGTCGTGGGTGCATCGTGGTAGTAGTCCCACACAGACTAAAATCCAGCGAAGAATTTCTAAAGCTAGTAAAGGTATCTAAGTTGTTTAAAGCAAGCAAACAAACCACCAACCACCTCAATAACGTCTTTTGTATGTTGAAGATTTACGGATGTTTTAACTGCTAACAGGCCAGGAGCCGTAAAAGGACCTGAGCAGGGGGCGCGAACCGCAGCGAGGTCCCCACCCTCGCTTCTGTCAGCACCGCGATCCCGCAGACACCTGGGGGGGGAGGGGCATTTTGGAGGCCGCAAATGCCTACAAGCAGCGGCCGGCTGCGGAGGGGGCCGAGGGGAAGGAGTCTCCTCACGGCCCTCAGGCCGGGGGGTACCCTTGCAGCAGCAGCGGGACTAAGCAGGCGCACGACAACAGCAGTACGATCACTCGACCTCCCTATCATGGCGGACACGCCGTCCCCCCGCAAGCTACTGGATGGGGGAAGCCTGTAGTCTCCTGACCTCCCCGTGATGGCTGCCGTGACATGGCGGACGTTCCCCCTCAGCCTGGCGGAGCAGCGGCTGGACAATCACCGGACCTCCTCAATATGGCGGCCTCCCGCCCCTGCCGGCGGCCAGGTTGAGGCGCCGGCCGGCCCGCCCCGCCCCGCCTCCCGGGCGGTGGCGCTCCCGCCCCTCCCTGCCGTGCCTGTGTGCGCGGACAGCCCGCGTGGGGAGGAGGGCTCCTCTCCTCTCCTCACCTCAGCGCGGCGGGGCGCCATGGGGCGGGCGGGGCGCCGACTGCCAGCGTTGGCAGCGCTCTTCTACGGGGCACTGGCAGCGCTGGTGCTGCTGGGGGTGCGGGACGTGCTGTTGGTCTACGAGGAGAACCGGTGCAGCATGACCTACATGTACGAATACCCCGAGTACCTGGTGAGTGAGGGCGGCGCTGAGGGAGCGGGCGGCGCTAGAACAGGTGGGAGCTCCTGCCGCTGCCGGGGTCCTGCCGCTGGGCGGCCCCGCGAACCCTGGGGCGTCGCCTCCCGCCTCGCTGCGGCCGGGAGCCGCCTGTGTGTGGCGCAGCCCTCCCGAGGCTGGCTTCCACTGCCCTGCTGCAGCTCAGGGCGAGGAACAGCCCTCAACGCGCCCGGCCGCGGGTGCTCCCCGAACTCGGGGGGCTACCAAGTTGCTGAGGCGGCCTCTGCAGAGCTGTAAATGGGGCACAAATAGCAGTGGCTCGTTTGAGGGGTCGGCGTGTTTGGCAGAAAGCGCTGTCTTGGCTGCCTGCTGTACGGGTGCACCTTGGATAGGTACAGCAGGGAGAAGCGGTGGTATGCCTGTGAAGTAACCGACGTGTTTCGTACCGCCACCTGTATAACAGAAAACGAATAGAAAAGCTTCCGCTTTTCTAGCCTGTAAATGCCCGCAGCTACCTGTAGTCCTGGTAAAAGCAGTCAAAAGCTCATACAAGGTTTGGCAAAGGGGGAGAGGCAGGGCCAGGTCCCTGACAGCACTCACAGAGCTGTCGCTGACCGGGAGGCAGTCTTGTACTTCCTGGTCCTTTTTGTGACTTTGGAACAGTGAAGCAACCACTGGTGAATCACTGAGATGCAAATATGAGGGTATTTCTCAAGCTGGTGAACAGCAGCACAAAGTTTTCTCAGTGAGCACTTCGTAGATGGCACACCCTATGATGTATGGGAGAACGTGTAAATCTCTCTGAAGTTCCTCTCACTTCGCTACTGAAGCCTTTTAAAAACCTCTGAAAACGTCGGATCAGCCTGAGAGAGAAGACTGCTGATGGAACTCTTGTTTTGCAGACACAGTGTTAGGGTTTAAGAGGGGGAGGATGTGTGTGAGTGTATGTAGGCTCACTGCTAATACTGCATGTAGTTGTCGAAAAGCAATTCATCTTTTTTTAACAGTAGTTCTTAGTACAGGATTTTCTGCCCTATGAGAAGCATCCCAAAGCATAATTTCGTGGCTGTCAGACATTCATTTAGCATTATATAGGACATAATCTAATTATTCTAAGTAATATTCTGTTCTGAAATAGGCTGCAAGCTGGCTTGAACAGTAAAGAAGATCTTAAAGCAAAGCCTTACTACCTAAATTTGTCATGAAACAGACAGTTAATTTTTGGGTCTATTAACCTTTATTTGTTAACCTTGACACAGTCATGTTAGCCTACAAAAGAGACCCTTGGAATAGCTATAAGGGTTTTGTCAGTGCTGTAGGGCAGAATTGGTTAAGCGGCTGTAAATACTTAAATACTATGTGGTAAGTTCTCAGATCTTGCAGCCAAAACCTGTTTCAGTTTCAGTCTGAAGCCAACCAGCAGAAAGTTACTAGCAAAATCTGTGTTATGTTATTGGTGGTTGCCTGAAATTCTTATCTGCTGCCACACTTCTTTTGTGTATACTCCTTATATTGGGGCATAAATTCTAAGCATCTTTAGGTAAAGCACTGTGCTGGTAGGAGATGCAAGGGCAAGCGGTAATTCCGTGCAGGAAATATAAGTCACAGCTGGCTGTATTGTATCTCAATAGTAGGAATTTAAGGTGAAAAGTACCTGTTTTCCCTTCCAGATTGGGTATCACATTGCAAAACAGCTATTTGAGCAATTAAACATTGAAAGTTTCAATTCTTTTGTGTCTAACAGTGTGGCTTGGCTCGCAGTCAAGCTAATACTAAGTGATGAAATAAGTTTAACCATCTTTTATTGTGTGAGTGGTTGAATTGCAGCGTTTGAGTTTAGGCTACCCTTGTCCTTTTCAGCTACGTTTGGTAAGAGATTTGGAAGTTAGTAATGAGGACTTTTTCATCTAAGCCTAATTTCTCTAGGAACCAGGATGAAAAATGAAGCCTACATTGACATTGTAAAAAGTTACTGTAGCTCATTAAAACCAATTATATAAGGAATGACGTGGGAATTTGGAATTTAAAACCACTGTTATGGAACATGAACTTCTCTTTTCCTTCAGAGTTATGCAGTTTCCTTCAGTTTACTGACACCTCCCCTCCCCAGTATTTTGGTGATACAATTCTCATGGGTTGTGTAGATTTTAGCTTTCAACACCGACCTGAAGAAGTGGAGCTCGTTAATTGTATGTTCTGTAAAAGTTTTTTAGAAGAGAATGAACCAGGAAGATACTGTGGAAGAGCAGTTGATTTGATCTGCCAGGAAGTCATATAAATGTATCTTGATAGCATTTAGTTTAGTGATGGAAACTGATTAATTTAAAATTGGTTTTGTGGGTTTTTTTCTTCACATAATTTTGAAAGCTGTTGAAAAAGGAACAGTAGAAAGGAATGAGAAAGGGACAGTGAGGTCAGTGAAGTTGCAAAGGCGAGATGATGTAGAAAAGGGAAAGAACGTTGAAAGGATGATCTGAAGACATAAGCTCTGAGAAAAGCTTAGCATTTTTTGTTCACAATGAAGGAATTAAGCATGCTCTCTGAGTATTTTGTTATGTTACATAATATTATAAAAATATTTTTATATATATTGTAAAGTATGCATTTTAAATATATATATATCAAACATCATAAGAAGAGGTTCCAAATAACCAATTGAGTTGTTACAAAATCAGGTGGTTGTCACTAGGCCACAAAACTGACTCAAATCATCTAAGGGAGCTCGTACCACATCTGTAATTTACCCTGACATAAGAGTTGTCATCTGACAGTCGCCTACGCACCCCTATTCTCAAGATTTATCTTTGGTAGCAGGCACAGTGGCACATCCTTGTTTGGAGTTACATGGTATTGGAAATGATTCCAGACCTGTTCACGTGCATTAGGTTAGCTCACATGCCCCAGTTTCTGGTCCCAAATTCTAATGTCCTGGGAGAAGTAATTAGGTTTGGACATGCTTTCCACCTGGAATTCCCCCTGGATTTACTTTGTGAATGTGCATCTTTAAAAGATACAGAAACACATTATTTGTAGTTTGTTTCAAAGCCAGGCAAAGTCAATAGCTGTTTAAAATAAATAACTGCAGCAAGTCATTATGCACAGTAATACCTACTTAAAATACTTTTTTTTTTTTTTAAAGCAAACCCCAGTTTTCATTCTGTATTCTTTAGACTGTAATTTAAAACAATATATGAAACATAAGCCAAATCACTTAAATGACTGGATAGACACTGTTTTCTTGTTGGCAACAAAATAAGAGGTATTTGTTTTCTTTTTAACTTTTGCAACAGAAAATAAAACTACCCAAGAAAACAGCCAGACGATACCCAGCATATGAGCTGTATCTCTATGGGGAAGGGAACTACGCCAAAGAAAACAAAAATCTCCTACTGACAGGAATTCCGGTTCTTTTTCTTCCTGGGAATGCTGGCAGTTACAAACAGGGTAAGTGTTTAGCTGAGTTACAGGTATTTTATGAAGAGGTCTCATATTGATGCATTAGTGGCAAGAGGTTTTCTATTTGAAATAATACCAAGTCAGGATGATCAGTCCTGTTAAGATGTAGATATCCTAGTTAGTTGATGGTTAATTTCAAGCAGTCAAAATAGGTTATTTTTGGTTTGAAATCAGTTAAACACTTGAGCTGTAATATTTTTCTGGAGTGAGACTTTAACTTTGGCAAGCCAGAAGCAGTAGAGTTTGTGCTGTACTATGGCACCCCTGCTATAATTTTGCTTACAAACATCTAGTTGGTTTTGATTTGAACATGCTTAGAGCAGTTATGCTAAATAAAACAAGACCTGAATTTGATTAGAAGAAACTGAACAAGGTACCATCTGTGATGTTGAGTAACTACATGCTGTTGAAATAGGCATTATCTTGTGGTTTGCCCTGTAGCTTCATTATTTCCTGCTTCTTTATGTAGTGGTGTTTTTTCCTTAGCATCACCTTCCTACTTTACACACAGCCTGCTGTTGTTTTTCAGGTTATACCCTATTACACTTCAGTGCTCCAAACGAAAAGAAGTAATTGTTTTAAAGCATTTTAATTTTTCATTGTAAATACAGAAATTAGTAGTTTGATAACAAGAAGTATTGTGTTTAAGTGTTTATTTAGGTATACGGTATTCCTTCCAGACTGGCTTTGTCAGACTGTTATTTTTGTTTTCTAAAATGGCCTCTGAAACAGTAACACTCTTAGTGACACTCCTAGCAAAGTTGATGTGTATGAATGGGGAAAACCACCGCAGTCTAAACCCTGATTCTTACTGTGATGATTCTTCCTCATATTTGCACTAAGCTTGATGATTAAATTAGCTAATTTCAGGGAAATTTTGCAAAATTATTTTCTTTAGGAACACACTCACTTACCTTATGACAAAGTAAAATATTTTACCAACTCAGACTTTCAGCAAACCCATGCAGGCACAACAGCATCCAAAGAAGACTGCAAACATAACGATTATGAAGGATGCCATATGGACTTTTGTAGTTGTGCGTAAAATATTGCAGATCTGTGAATTAATGCTGTCTCTGTAAACATGGCAGCACATCACTATGCAGGAAATAGAATGGTACTTTCAGGGCATGTTAGGAATCAAAAGGAGCTATCTGAATAAAAACCTAAACTGGGTGAGTAGAAGTGCTACATGCTATGAATATAATGTGTGGATAGAATTGGCAAATATTTAAATACTTTGAGAAATTGCTTTGGGGAGACTGGCAATAAGTCATATGTGTATTTTTCAAAATCTTTGTTAAAATAAATTTTTCTGCCTTAATCAGTGGCTCAGAATA
This sequence comes from Pezoporus flaviventris, assembly GCF_033815535.1. Classification (NCBI taxonomy): domain Eukaryota; kingdom Metazoa; phylum Chordata; class Aves; order Psittaciformes; family Psittacidae; genus Pezoporus; species Pezoporus flaviventris. Next base: position 48,506,898 of record NW_026892549.1, read on the forward strand.
GTTTCTGTTTTATTATGGAATTAATGAAAATTTATATTTTGTTCAGAATTTAATGTGGGATAACGCTCTCATTCTGATACCTGGATGAACAAAGAAAGTGTTGCTGCTGTTCTTTTCATAGTTTCTTAAAAGCTGTGAATATTTGCTGAGCACTGAAGAGAGAAGTGCTGCTGCTGCCACCTTTCCTGGGATCATTATTTTCATAGAATCATGGACTCATTTAGGTTGGAAATGACCTTTGAGAATCTTGAGTCCAAACATAAACCTAATGCTGCCAATCCACCATGTCCCCAGGCACCACATCTATAAGTCACTGAAATACCTCCAGGAGTAGTCAGTCTCTGGACAGCCTGTTCCAGTGGCTAACAACTCTTTCTGTGAAGAAGTTTTTTCCTAATATCCAGTCTAAACCTCCCCTGGCATGATTCAAGGCCATTTTCTTAGTCCTATTGCTTGTTACCTGGGAGAAGAGACCAACACCCACCTTGCTACAGCCTCCTTTCAGGACGTTTTGATATGTTACAGGCACTTTTGAAACATATTAATTCATCATCTTTAAAATGAACCTTTTAAAATGTACAAAATTCAGACTTGGAGTAGAAGGTGGTTGTCTGTTTTAATTGTTGGGAATGAGCCTGAGGTTGGGAGAACCAAGATCCCAGTTCTATTTAGGAATCTGTCACACACTTGCCTTGTGGTCTTTGGCAATATTCTTGTTCATTTTACCATGATCTCCAAGGTATAAATACGTGATAAGATATTTAATCTTTTAAACGCTTTTTGTCTTTTTCAAACCATTTTGAAGGTGATTTTATTTCTTATTAGCCATAGTTAGAATTGGTGAAATGATTGATCATGAATCAGATGTATAATATCATGAAATCTGTTTGGGTTCTTGAACATACAAAATATTTCAAAAATATTATTTTCCCATTTCCTGAGATTCACTGATATTTGTTTGATACATTGCTTTCTACAGCAAATGTTTTGAAGAAGGAGGATTCTGCAGCCTGCAGATCTCTGAAACAATTGGACTCTAGAATAACCTTGCTTCTGTGTGCCAGATTTGGGCAGACCTTTCTGGCCATTATTAGTTATTTTATATACTTGCTTTTGGGGACTTTCTTTTATTTTCTTATTTCCCTATCATGGTTTTTTATTTGCAGCTGTTACTGTTCCCATCCTGCCATGTCTCCATGGAAACTCAGGGACAATTCTGCACTCAGAAGGCGGTATTAAATAGCAGGCAGGGTTAGATGGAGAAGACGGGTCAGAAGCAAGAACTTGTAAACCTAATATTTTCTCCCTCAAGGTTTCAGGTGGGAAAGTTTAGTTTTCCAGTCCTCTATACATCAAGCAGGGTTTGGTTTTCCAATCATCTGTACATCTCAGTGGTATCCGGGAATATTGTCTTAGTCTTCAAGGGAATTTGAAAAAAGTTTAGCAGTAGCAGTGCCTCTGGAGTTGAAGTCAAGAATGCTCATTTCACCTTCTTGTCCTACCAATGCTAAGAAAGGTGCAAATGAGATGAGAAAAGCAGTGCTCAGGTGGAAGAACATAATCCTTGATCTTGTATAAATTTTGTTTTGATCTAAAATATCTCTGTAGTCAGTGGTAAGGTAGTGGTTAACTGCCATAAGCATAGCATGCAGCTCTTGGTAACTCATTTTAAACTTTCTTTTCATCTGATAAGTTTTTGCTTTTCCACATTCTTCTGTAAGCTCTTGTTAAGATATGTTTACTTTTTTTTTTTTTAAATCAGAGGGATTCCTATAAGAATAGGAAATAATTATATCTTTTCCCATTTTACAGTTCAGTTCTGACAGTGACTGGCTGATACTTTTTATCTAATTATTTGTATTTTCAAATCTGCTTTTGTAAAACAAGTGTGGCTGCACATGGGAAAAGAGTTTATTTGCTTTTAGATGTCTCTTTCATCTCAAGTTATTTATAAATAATGTGTTTTAAGATAACATTTGTCTCTTAATAGATGATATATTTGTGTGTTTGTCTATGATGGTGTTAAGCAGCGAGTATTGGACTATTCTGATTGATATGATTTCTTTTCCTAGTACGTTCTCTTGGCTCCATTGCACTTAGAAAAGCTGAAGATGTTGAGTTCAAGTACCATTTTAATTTCTTCAGTGTCAACTTTAATGAGGAGTTGGTTGCATTGTATGGTGGTAGTCTGCAACGACAGACCAAGTTTGTGCATGAATGCATAAAAGTAATTCTTAAGTTGTACAAGGTAAGTATGTGATGTATGCTGAATGATGTACTTGCATCTGGGAATGGAATTCTGGCTGCCTTTTCTGCCGGAAAACTGAATGATGAATAAAGGAAGGAGACTTTACAATGTGCATAGATAATTGAATGTGATAATAATGCAACAGAAAATTGCTGTTCTTTAGTAGATTTTTAATACATGTGACAACCCCAGAACTTTGGTTAGGGTCTGTATTGTGTTTCTAAAGAAATACTTCTATGCGCAGTGTATGCTTTTTTTGTAGCAGAGATGTTATCTTTCCCTTGCTTATTAAAATACTAATACAGCATCACGATCCTTGCAGTTTTCTGTAGGAAAGTTCTTTGATATTCTATGTTCCCAAGACTTTCAGAAATTAAAATAAGCCTAAATTGCTTATGTGTGCACAGGCTATATAATATTTCCTTTTGAGATGGAAACTTCATGTTAAGTGTGTTAAGTGTGCTTTTTTGAGACAGCAAATAAATTTGTATTCAGTTTGTAAACTCGTCAGTTTGATACTAGTTAATATTATCCTTGAGAGAATGAGTGAATTGCTGCAAAAAAATGTATCACCATAGTTCAGTGTCAAATCTGTTTGTGATGTGTTACTCTTTGCTTAAGGATCGAGAATTTGCGCCGAGCAGTGTTGTAATAGTAGGTCATTCCATGGGTGGTCTTGTTGCAAGGGCATTGCTTACTCTGAAGAATTTTAAGCCTGAACTTATAAACCTCCTTATTACACAAGCCACACCTCATGTTGCACCTGTAATGCCTTTGGACAGATATCTTACTGGTAAGTATTGCAGGTTATTTAATTACATTGTATTTCTTTGTTGAACATCTCAAGCATTAATAGATGGGATTCTTGCAGATCAACAGCAAAAGGTGCTGTTTAGTTTACTGTAATCTATTCCTTTGTTACTCAGCTGGTTGGTTGAGAGCGCTGGGATGCTGGGAGAAAGTAAAGTGATACAAAATGGATTATGGGGACTTGAACTTCTGGAACTCTCAATAATTTGTAATTATACTGAGTTGCAGAGTATGTAACTAAGTTTCTAAGCTCTCCAGTGAGTGATGTTTTTTCTTTCTGTTTTGTAAACCGTGAGTCCAGTGGCATTCTTTATCAACTGAGTTGCCTCAATAGCATGATTTCAGTAGAAGTTGCTGAATTTAATGTTTGTCATGCCCAAAGTTTGGGGGGTGAGAATATTAAATATAGATCTATCTATATATTTTATGTAGTATATTTACACAAAAGATGGATTGTATTTTCTGCTCACCTAAATAGCTGTGGCATAAAAAAAGTGCCACAGTATTGTCATTATGCAGGTACTATACAGTTCTTGAAAAGCTAAATTTGTCTAAACTATGCTGATGTAATGTGCTCAGTGATAATTGTGCTGCTGCATGTAGATGTTTAGGTAATTTGTGAAGGAAAGGGAATAAACATTTATTTTCATTATTCTCTGTGGCACCTGAGAGGAATGGATTATCTTCAGCTGCTGAATTTGATTTATTGTGCTTATGTTAATTCTCCTCCAATTGATTGCAATGCAGTGCTTCTTCCTTGCTGACTCTTTCTGGACTGTGGCTGTCCTTCAAATTTATCTATGGCTTGCTACTGTAACAATATATGTGCTCAGCTGACATAGAAAGTGTAAGCATATCTGCCTTTCATAACTGCTACCTCCTTGGGGTTAAAATAATAATTTTCCTTCCTTATGTGACTCAAAAGTGATAATCAGAGCTTGAATGCCTCTAGGGGGGACTTACAGAAACTGTTAGTTAAACATTTATATAGCTTTTTTGTGTATCAAATAGACTTATGGGGAAATTGTGATTTATTTTAATATATTTTATAGATTTTTATACATCTGTAAACAATCATTGGATTCTAAAGGCCCAAGAGTTAAGAAATTTAACTACCCTTTCTGTGGCGGGAGGATTCAGAGATTACCAAGTTCGTTCAGGACTGGCTTTTCTACCAAGATCGAGTCAACATGACAGTGCCTTATCTGTTGTGGTAAAAAAGCAGACTACTTTTTGGGGTTTGCATGGAGCTGTGTTAAATAGTTATTTATGTAATGCATGTATTGGTGTCTAATTATAGTCTATATGTGCAGGATATGATAAATATAAAGCCCCAAAGTAGGTAGTATATGGTTGGTTATAAAATCAGAACTAGTTGATGCAGCATAAATGAGTGTCCACTAATAAGAGTATGTACTGGGGTTGATTTGAATTATCTACCACTTGGTACTGTTTCTTCTCACCACCTTCTTGCACCTGTCCAGATCCAGAACTCAGGTTTCATTTTCCAGCATTTTTGCAAGAGATGTGTATATGGAGACTAACAGATGTGCAGTATAGAAGTAAACTGTTTGGCTATAAAAGAGAGCTTTGGTTTGGGGCCTTCTTTTTGTTATTTATTGCTTTTCAAAGTACTGAGGAATAGAAAGGATGTACTGGATCATCAAGTCCAGTCTTCTGCTTTTGCAGGCATCTGTCTCCTTCCAAAATTAAAGTAGTTAGGTTTGTCATTCCACCCCCCTGCCATCAACCTGTTCCTTACATGGCTGAAGCTGGAAAACACTCCCCAGCAGGGAGAAAATGTTTAATTTCCAACTTCCATTTACTGCACAAAAGGCAGTTTTTAATTGCATTTGCTCTGACATCAGCTTGAAATGTTGTCTAAAATAGTTGCATACCCTTGGTGTTTACCTCCCTGTCCGTTGTACAGAAAGCTGTCTATAAATAGCCTCAGCTCTGATCCTGCTACGCTAAGATTAACTCTGCATTCCCTTTGTCCTAGTATCCATTCCCTACATCTGCTTTACTTTCATTTTCATTGAGTATTGGTGCCAGAATTTTGCATGAGATCTTGCTCATGTTGTGGTACCAGTTTTTTCTTGTGTGAGTTTGGTTTGGGTTTTTTTGGCTTGGGGATTTTTTGGTGATTTTTCGTTTGGTTTGGGTGTTGCTTTGGTTTGCCTTTTTTCTTCCCAAATGTAATGCGTTAATAGTTCATAGCTTACTTGAATCAAGTTGTACAACTAGGTGATGAGCTCTATTTATGGGAGGCATTTTTGATATTATTAGTCCCTAAAACGCAATACATGCAATACACTTATACAAAGGAATAGCTTCCAACTGCCCAGTTCTTTCTGCATGATGTTCTGATGCTGCTTTCTGTTGAGAATGCCCTTGATTTTTCAGCAGCAGCTTTCTATCTTGTGTGCCAGGATCACTTACTAAAATAGTAAGATTAGTCATAGAAACTGTCTTTAAAGAAATTTTTGGTAAGTTTCCTTCACACCATTATTTGCTCTTTCACCGTAGTGTTTGCTATGTAACATAGCTAACTTGGCCATTTTGTATTACAAGTTCTGTTTTCAACTGCTTTAGCACTCGTAAGATTTTTGACTGAAGAAGTCATTGTACTATACTGAAGTCCCTGAAATGCTTCAGATAAACATTATTCTTTTTAGTAATTATGCAAATATGTTTAAATAGGGAGGGGAAAGGCTTGCTTAGAATTTTAAAATGTTGAATACTAACAAAATCTGCACTTCTTTCCTTCCCCAAACAGAGCTCAGCTGTGCCTAGAGCTTGGGCCTCAACAGACCATCTCTCCATAGTGTGGTAAGCTAATAACAAAGGTTAATCAGCTGTCTGTCCATCCCTCTGTTCTCTACTGTTATCACATTATACAATAATTTAACTTCAGCATAATATTACTGCAATGTCTCTTCTGACCACTTTCATTCCCCTGGATATTTCCTTTCTGGATTTAACCTTACTTATTCTGTCTTGTAGGTGCAAAGAATTGATCCTGGCTACCATTAGAGCTTTTTTTGATCTCATAGATGAAAATACAAGGCAGGTTTGTACACGTGATCTCTTGTGTATTCCCCCATCACACTTTCTACTTCCATTCCTGAATGCTTAATCAGGACAAATATTACCCTATTGTACAGAAAACTCCTTTTTGATTATTTTGAGTCAGGCTGAGAAAATTATTGCTGTTTTATACCAGTCACTGACAAATCCTGTGGCTTTGCATTGTTTCACCAATGTGTCAGAAATAACTAGGTTTAACTCAGTTTTTATTGTTGACTGTTTGATGCTTTATAGCTGGGGCATCGGTTACACTTTTCTTCCATAATGCAGCAGGTTTAGTTGACCTTGCACCATGATAAACAGATTTTGCTATTGTGTAGCTTTGAATGACCTCTCAATGGGTGTTCAAGTGACCTTCTCTGACTATAAAGGGTGCAAAACTGTGATAGTTTAACTGGGACATAATAATTCTCGCCATGTGGTGTTGCCATATTGGCCTGCATACATTTGTGGTGTTCTTCTGCAAATAGCATTTCCAAAAATAGAATCATAGAAACATTAGGGTTGGAAGGGACCTTAAGATCATCTAGTTCGAAACCCCCTGCCATGGGCAGGGACACCTTACGCTAAATCATATCACCCAAGGCCTCGTCCAACCTGGCCTTGAACACTACCAGGGATGGAGCATAGAATGCAAGTAAAATACTAGCATATCTGTTTACCTTCAGGTACCATTATTTACTGCTTTTCTAAATAAATACCCTGCATCTTACCTTTTGAAAACTGTTGGAGAGATCTGCCATTATACTCTATTCTTTCTGAGATGTTATGAAGCACTAAACATAAATTGGAATTAAGGTCCAAGAAGTTGAAAATATGTAACAGCAGAGCCCCAGACATAGAAGAGAAAGGCTTCCAGGTGTTCTTTTTGAGGCAATTTGAGGCTGACTTCTCTATTTTACTAGGTGTATCCACTCTAACATGTGATTTAAAGAGACAGAAAGGGGGTACAGTTGTTCTGGAGTTGACTGACAGAGCACTGGAAGGTAAAACTTTTCAGAAATCAGTTGTAATGTCACAATTCTGAAAAGGTGAATAGGCAAAAATCAGTCCTGGAAATTATATTTTGAATACCACCCCCCCAAAAAAACCCACAAACAAACAAATAAAACAACCCCAAACAAAAGCAGATCCCACTGTAGCGCTGCAGCTGTTTGGATGCTTGAAATGTTAAGGTGTGATGTTATAAGCTGGATTTGTGAATTCAGTCCAGTAAATATAACTGAGGATTTTCCCTAAACTCTGGTATAAATGTGTTATTTCAGGAAGAATGCATGTGCGTCTATAAGAAAAGTATGGTAGAATGGTTTCCTTCTGTTAAGAGTAGGCAAGCATATAAAACTCCTAAAAGTTTCAGCTATGCTTTATAACATGTTATAGAATATGTTAATTACATACAATATATAATAAATAATCTATATATTATATAACAGATAATATTTCACATAACATGTTTAGACTTTCTGTATTGCAGTGATTGACTACTGATGGCGCTTCATGATTTTGATTGTTGAATTTGGAATAGTAAATATACCATGTCTTGTAGCAATCGTTCCTGCCTTTCATCCCCAAAACTTTATTGTTAGCTATGATCATGTCATATAACAATACTTACAAATAAGCATGTTTTCAAATTTTATTTTACTATTTTTTAGATAACTGAGGATCCCAAGAAGAGGATGTCTGTACTGAATCACCACTTTGTGAGACATCCTGCCAAGATATTTGAGGAAAATCCTGAAGCTTTTACAGAACTCGCAGGTGAGCATCAGTTTTTCTTTTGAACAGGATTCAGTGACACTCATTTGTTAATAGTTACATCTTCTTACTGACAAACTTCTGGAATACATTTTGTCTTTCTTCAGACATTGCTAAAACAATATGTGGGTTATAGACCCAAACTGTGAGCTTTTGTGTGGTTTCTTCACATGAAAATCTGTCATTTTTATATGATGGGAGACAAGCTGGAGTCATATTTACATCAAGGTGTTCAGTAGAGAATCTCAGAATATGGGAATAGCTGGATGTCAAAAGTACAGTCTAATACATGCTTACATCCCATGACTGTGAGAGGGATAATATGGGTGTAGAGCCATTGTGTTAGTTCTGTGCTACTCATGGAAATCCTGAATATTCAGATCTGCTTAATCTTCCTTTTTTTTTCATGACATGGCAGCGTAAAATGGACTGCACACAAATGGTTTCCTTGTGCTAAGAATGCATAGTTAAAGGTGCGAAATTTGACTGCATGAAGTCTTAGGAACAAACCAGAACTCTTGTGGAGCATGGCTGTGTTCTCAGTTTTGCTGAAGTGGGCTGAACCATTTTATGAAAGCCGTTTTATTTCAGGAATTTTCTTACTGTAAGCTTTTGCAGAGCTGCTAAGGTAGTTTGAACTTCAATGCCCTGTTTTGGCTGTCCTCATATGAGAAGGCATTTAGGCATTGAAGTGAGTATGGAGCACATTCCCACAAAAATGGTTAGCTCCTGCGCATAGGACATGAGGGAGAGAGGCTGAGTGAATTGGGTTTTTCATGCTAAGGAGAATGCTAAGGGGGATCCTATTGCTGTTTGTTTATAAACCTAATGAAGGATTGCAGAGGTGAGGCTAGACTTTTCTCATAGGTGTACAGTGATAACACACAAGCAGTAGAGTCCAGTTACAACAAAAGAAATTCCAATTACATATTTTTCCTTAGAAACCCCAGCCAGTTTCCTGGCTGGTTCGACCACCAGGAGGGGGGGTTATACACTGGAACAGGTGCCCAAAGAAGCTGTGGAACTGATTTTCTTGTTTGTTTGTCTTTTTATTTGGTCAGGTTTTAGTAATGAAGAGGAAAAGATTTAAATTAGATTTCATGTTTGCATCTTCCTATTTGTGGTGACTTCCTGACACAGCTAAATTTGTGTGATGAACTTGTTACTCTAGTTATATAGAAGAAAGATTCAAACCTACTTGCATTGTTGATATCTCTGATATCTTCATTTTTTCTCTTACTCTTTTTTTTCTCCAGACATACCTTTAAACTGCTACTCTTTTCTTGTACATGGTATTCACTTCGTCGTGGACTTGATTCTACACAAGTTTCTATATTAGCTTTCTTAAAAGTCAGGAACAGAGATTCTAATGTTCTGTTCCTAATGTTTCTTCAGCTTTAATCAGTCACCCTGTAATAACATTAATACCATACAGATATTAATTCATTTTGTTGCCTTGAGAGATCTTGCCTTATTTCAAGATCCATAAAGCTTTTATTTCACAGTGAATATATAGTAGTTATAATGGATCCCAGGGTTTTGCTGTTTCTTGGGTAACCGGTGATAGCTGTTGCATGTAATTCTAAACAGAAACAAACCTGAGTGATGATTAAAGCTTATAAATTTTATGGCCATTTACAGGTAAGAGAAAAGATCTTGGTGATAAGTAAAAGACAAGATTTTGGAAATAAGGAGAATAGTTCCTGCAGTGTGGCATATAAAACCATTTATTTTTAGGAACTTTCACATGGATTACAGTCAAAGCCTCAAAATGGACTTACTCAGTTTACAATGTAAGTAACTTTTTTTCCCTCCTTGTGTATTACATTTAATTTTTTTTTTTTTTTTTTTACTGATGAGCAGTTTTTGTGGTTTTTTTTCTTTTAAGGATTCTGATGGAAAATATTTCACATTTCCTCTTGCAAGTCACAGAAAATCCTACACTCATGTTTACTGTGAAAGCACTCTGTTGGTGAGAAAATACTTCTTTAATGTCTTGAGTTTGTTTATAAAGCTGCTTTTTTTTGTATTCAGTTCTATTGCAGTTTTAAGACAGTTTAATGAACAGTTGTTGAAATTGCTGCCATCCATTTACGTTCACAGCTTCATTGTGTTAGATTACTTCCTGTTTTGTCACATCACACTTAGTGTTCAAGATCTGAAACCTTCAATGCCACCTGATGGCATTGAAGGCATTGAATAAAACCTTAGATGTTTTATTTTTGCCTCTCTTATGGCTACCCCCAGATGACTTTCTCCTTTAATTTAGTGCAGTTCTGTATTGATGGTTTTGAATGAAGAAGTTATTTTTAGTGCTGCCAAGATTCAGCCATACTTCTAATTTCACAAAGCTGTTTATAAGTTTGCTTTCCCATAATAAAATTTAAGTGGGCCTGAAAGGCTACAGAGGTCTTCCACTAAGCAGTGGAACAAAGTGGAAGCCAGAGGAAAAGCCAGCAACTTCTGAGTTGTCTCCCCTGTTGAGAGGAGAGGTCATAATGTGCATTTCTTAGATTTTTAGCTTAAGACACATAGGTTCAACCAAAATGGTTTTGTTTTTAATATTTTTTTGAAAGGAATGAATATAATATCTTGGCAAACTGGAGATGGGTAAATATGCTTTTCAGAATAATGTATTTTAGATGAGTGGCAACAAAAATTGAGATGCTTTCCTATTCCATCCTGCCTGTCCTGGTTGCCACTCCTTCCCTTACCAAAGAGGGTCACACCACCACTGTGGGAAAAAAAAAATAGTATTTTCTTTGTGCTTTTCTAGTTGTTCTTCCCAGTGGCACCTTCAGTATCTCAGAAATCTGAGAGACTGTGTTTGTCTCTTGCTTTTACACTTTAGCATTTGATATCCTTATTAGGGTTTGGTCACTATAGTGTTAGCTGCTGCTGGCACACTTAATAGAAAAGGAGTGAGATGAGTATGGAAGTTTGTTCCTCTTTTCCCTAAGTTAATTGCACCAAGATTCAGCCATGTGAGGATTTTTAGGACAGTTGCTGACATATGATGCACTGAAACAGCTAGCATGTAGAAACTGGAGAAGATTATCAGTATTAACTCCTGCATTGTTTGGAGTAAAGAATTGCTATTTTTAATGTATTTATCTATAAATATGGGTACTTACATATGTAATGTACTGGTTTATGGTATTGACTTTACAGGACACAAGTAGCTGGATTTTTGGCTGTATGAACAGTAATTCACCAATGTGGTGAGTATAAACAGTTCCTGTGCTATATTCAAATGGATCTTGTGGGACTACATTTGAATTTAAATCATGTAAGATATCTTCCTCCTTAGGGAGAAAGCTATTGGGAAGTAAATTTCTTACTGTGAATAATTCATACTTTCTGTATCACCAAAAATCCAGGGAAGGATAGGTTTTCTTAAAATTACTGCATGAATGCAGAATAGTCAAACTTTTTCTTACTTAAGCTATATTTCTGACCTTCATAGTGGTGAGAACTTGCTCTTGCTCTCTTGTGGGTGCTGTGTGCTGAGCTGGATTCCCTAAATTGCGTGTTCTCTCTACATCTTTACATCTTCTAAAGCGTCTCTTTGAAATCCTATGACAGAATAAATCAAATGTCACTCCAAGCCTTTAACAGAGTAGATTGAAGCATTGCTTTATTTTTTAATAATTCCAAAATTCCTGTTGTCATATGAAAAATATGTAGAAATGTGGGTGGATTTAGTGATTATTTGAATCAGGTTGTTACAATCCTTACAAAATTAATCTAAAACACTGGCTTAGCTTACATTTGTAAAAGAAGCTCAAAGTAAATTCAATTGACCCTTCAGATTAGGGAAAGCTTCCAGGTGGAATTGAGCTATAGTGTTTTATCTGTTCTGGGGTCTGTGCTGAGGTATATAGCCACTGGGTCTTGCCTTCAGCAGACAGCCAGAAGTCATAATTACTTTTTCCTGATCCATGGAAAAATTGGCTGTTACTCCTTTGTATAACCTTTGATCAGCATCAGTTGCAGGTTAGCTTAGTTCAGGACTGCTACCTTAAAATCTCATCTAATCATAGTGGTTATGCTGTGGACTGTATCCTGAGATCATGTAACACAATTTATTTAGGGAGAGAGAAATATCCCGGTATTCTAAAAATCATAACTTATAACAACTGCAGTTCAATGTATTAACTTAATAAAATATATATCATTTTAGAATTGCTTTAGTTCTAGTTTTAATTTATATATCATTTTAGCATTGTTAGCTCTGCAGCAGCTAACAATTTTTGATTTATATGGTATGTTTTAGATGTTCCCATAGGAAAAATTGGTACTTTTGATGTTCAAAAGATGCTAATAAAACTGTTCATTCAATGCCAGTGCTGGTTTAGCTTATTATGAATTTTCATTATGTGTCTACAGTTACATGGCTAATAACTGCTGAATGTTTTATGTATGACAAAGTTAGAACTTTACTTAACTTGTTTTTGCAAAACCAAGATTTGCAGTATTTGCAATGATCACAGTTTGATAAGTTACTATGGAACTAAGTGCAGTAGGCCCAAACTTGTTCTTATTTTAAAATCTCATGAATCCATACCGAGATAGAAGAAAGCTGGTATGTTAGTCTACTGTTGTACCGTAATACCTGCATAATGAATATGCTCATCCTTTAATGTGAATGAATTTTTACAGCCTGGAAGCTACTGACTTATCCTGGAAAGCTGAGTTACTTCCAACCACCAAGGTAAGTATAGAACATAACTTGTAGGAGGGAGAGGTGCTTTCTGGGGTAGCAGCATGTATGGGAGAAAGATCTGTTCTGTTTACAGCATTGGAATATGCAGTTTTACTCTAAAGGAAGGGGTCCAAGAGGTGGACATCTGGGAACTGGAGAGGGGCAAGCTAAGGGGTATGCTTGGTAATGGCTTTTAGTTTTTCTTTTCCTTTTAAGGTTGTCATGCTAAAACTTCAGGACCATCCTTCTTTGTCCCACATTGTCATTCAGGTACCACCCACAGTTGTCAATAAGGTAAACAAAAACATTAAATGCAGGAATTGCTTGCCTAGTGTGTTCATAGCTTTCAGATGCCATGATGGAAGGAAAAGGAAGTATATTAAATGTGTGTCAAGTTAGAAACCATAGACCTATGCTCCAGTGTGGTTTGAATGTAACTTTATTTTCTATAAGCACAGAAATATTTTCACTTGATAAAATGCCAAATGCAAGACATGGCTAATACTGAAACATACAAAGCAACAGTTCTCAAAACACTTCTTACTGGAAGTTCTAATATTCTTACTTGTTTTTCTTGATATTCTGACTGAGTTACTGAATATTTATCTTTTTGAACAGTCAGTTCTGTTATCCGGGGTAGCAGAAAATGCCATAGATAAAGGCACCACATATGGATTGAGGGAGGGAGCATGGCGCAGATAACTTTACAAGCTCTGACACCACAAATAATGTGGTAGACTGAACTGTGCAAAGTTTAATGGTTCTGAATCTCACAGATGAGTTGTATATATTTGCGTCAAGGTCTCTCAGGATCCCAGGAAGAGAAACACTTGCAATGAACCTAAGCAGACACTGCATATTGCCCAGCTAGGTCTGGCAGGCCTTTCTAGTGAGTCTTGAAAATGGCAGAACTCTGAACTGGGATATAAAATCTAAGTAGATATGACATTCCTTTCTGCAACACAAATGCAGGCTCTGCCGCTTTGGTATAATAATCCATGAAACAAGAAATTATTCACAGCTGAAGTGATTACAATTCTCAACTCTAAGTGTATCTTCAGATACTTGTGATGGAGACGTCTTGCAGTTAAATTAGTAATACACAACATTCTGGATCAGCAAAGATAGATGAGAGCTCATTTGTGAAATGCTAAGTTGCAGTCCAGTGTTAAAGCTTGGAAACTGCTTTTAAAAAGTAAATAAATGCTGGATTTACAATGGGGTGGAAAATATTTTTCAAGTGAACTAAATGCTTATTAGAGATGGTACAAATCATACGTGCTGGATACTTTGGTTTGCTTTTGCGTGATTAAACTTCAGGAGATAAACTAAAGTTTCTTTTTGCTTAGGAAATTTTATTCAGGGTTTGGAGAAATTGCTGTCATTTTCAAACCTCCTCCCTGCCCCCAGATAAAAGGAAAGATGTACCCAAGAAGCCGGGATGTGAACTGGATTTTAGTAATTCTCAGCTGTTTGAATAGCCTTTTGAAGGCTGTTGCAAATGGGTGAGAGCTAAAGTAACCTGGAAGTTATGCTTAAGCTACCCAAGCTTGTATGGCTGTGTGCAGAAACAAACTACCTGCCAGTTGTTTGTTCACACTATCAGTGCAGTGCAGAGAGGTGGCTTTTCAGTGTTTGTGTCTTGGACTCTGCTTGAGCCTGTGAATAGAATCTGGTAAATGCAAAGGCTTTATAGTCCTGTGCTTGGTTTAGATCTCTATTTGATATCCTGAATTGCAGTATACTTTGGAGTGTGAATTCTTCAAAGAGGATTCCAGAACAGTACAGCTTCCTGTAACGCATCTGTTTTCATTTGGTAAGTATAGGTCATTACTTTTGGGAAAAAAATGGAAAACTAATATTACTAATATTTGGATCATAAATGTGCCTAAAAATTCCTGTGATCAGGAGGTTTTTTTTTGTGGTTTGTTTTCACTGAAGTTAATACTACTTTTGTTAGTAACAGACAAATAAGAAATGTGGGGGTTTTGACTAATATATATATATATAGAAGCACATGAGTCTCCTGGAAAAAAAATATCAGAAGATGCAGTGAGTTCTCAAATAATTTTATCTAATATGTGAAAATAATACATCCTTTATAGGGCTTTCTTCAAGCAAAATTCTATTAAATTCAACTGGCTTACTTTACAATGTACAGCTCCAGCACTTCAACCGAGTAAGAACACTACTTCATTTTTTTGGGTAATGTAACCACTGTTTGGAGAATGTAAATGATTATTTTTTTTCCCTTTTTTCTTAATGCTCTAGATATATCAAGCTTTCAAAATTTATATAGAGAGCCACTGCCAGTCACTCAAAGGTAAATGGAAGTCTTCTAAAGTACATATTTATAAAACAAAGTGTCGTGGTTTAACCCAGCCACAACTAAGTACCAAGCAGCCACTCACTCACCCCTCCCCCCCTTGTGGGTTGGGGAAAAGGAAAAGAAAGGTAAAACCTGTGGGCTTAGGTAAGAACAGTTTAATAATTGAAATAAAGTTAAATAGTGGTAGTAGTAATGAAAAGGGGAACAACAAAAAGAGGGAGAGAAGTAAACCCCAAGAAAGACAAGTGACGCGCAATATAATTGCTCACCACCTGCTGACAGATACCCACCCTGACCCAAGCAGTGACTGGTCCCTTCTGGGTAACTCCCCCGTAGTTTATACTGGGAATGATGTGCTGTGGTATGGAATAGCCCTTTAGATAGTTTGGGTCAGGTGTCCTGTCTCTGCTTCTTCCTAGCTCCTTGTGTCCCTCCTCACTGGCAGAGCATGAGAGACTGAACAGTCCTTGATCAGGGTAAATGCTGCTGAGCAACAACTAAACCATCAGTGTGTTATCAGCATTGTTCTCAGACTAAAGCCAAAACACAGCACTGCACCAGCTACTAGGAAGAAAATTAAATCTATCCCAGAGGAAACCAGGAAAGTTCTCAAGATAAAAGCTGATGGAAGCAAAAGTTCTCCCATGTAGTGGGGTTTAGGAAATACTGTTATCTCTTCAAATGCTTCTGCTAATATCTCTCAACTTTCCACTTTTTGTTAAGAAGAATAGCTCAAAGAAAATCTGGAATTAGTCTTCATTTGTTTAGTTTTCTTGCATCTCAGCAAAGGGAAGTTGAACTTTCAGTAGGATTCCACGTTATGTTGAAAGTGTTTCTTAAGAATACAACATCTGGCTAGGATTTTTATTTGCTAATTATGTGGCTCAAATTTGAATGTTGAGCTACAGAAACTGAAACAAAATGGGATGCTAAAGGAGTTTGTTTAAAAAAAAAGTGATTGATTTATTAGCTTGAATCTACAGCTTTGTGTTGAAAACTATAAGTTTTCTCATAACTGTCCTGCCTTTAAACACTGATGTCTGTCTGTCTTGTTCTGTAACAATATGAGTTAAAAAAAAAGTCATTTTTGTTCAGTGCTAACTACACTGATTTGCATTTCAATGTCAGTTGCAATGTTACTGTAAGCCCAGTGATTCTGTGTAGCGATCAACGTGCCACCTCCGTTTTAATTGCATTTAGGTGTTGGAGATAGTTGCCACATCTTGTTCTTCTTTGTGTTTTTTTAACTCTTTTCCATTTCAGAAAGAACACCTAGTGTTTACAGACTTCATATACCCTGGTCACATGAAGACTCCATAATTGTAGCAAAGTAAGGGCTTCAACAATTGTAACTTATTTCTTGATAGATTTTTGACGACAGATTGCATGCCACTGTAGTCATATTTCTGATGAGGTAACTTCTTCAGTTATGAGTTTGGCTTCTGCGTCTTTTCCTCATTTACTTTTCTGCCATTGTTGACAAGGTCATTTTGAATTTTCCCCAGAATAAGAATATATACTAATTCTTTGTTTAATAGTTCCCACTGATTTGCTCAAAAAGGAAGTCAGATTTGCTGGTCTGAAATTCTCTGCATAGTCTTCGACCCTTCATGAGTGGGGATTAGAGGCTGCTATGGATGCCGTCTTCTCCCTGTAAGCCAGGGTTTGGATTACACAGTAGCCCTAAATTGCTTCAGCAGCATAGTCCTGACAAAATCAAATGATATGGCTTGAAACATGAGTCACTTGTGAATCGCAGTTAAACAACCTGACTTTATTTTAGATAGTTGGAAAACTGCCTACCTTCAGGATACCTCCCTATTCCCCCCCCCCCCGCCCCGTCTTTTCTAACAGCTAATACTTGCAGGAAACTGAATTGTATTCTTGAGAATTGGCCTTCCTGTTCTTGTTACTCAGCATATTTACATGTTCTGTGAGGCAGTGTGTACAGCAATGCTAAACTTGTCTATTGTCATTAGTACCATGTTCATTATACCTTCATAGTTCAGGGAGCAGTGGACTGAGGATATTATGTAGTTCTTTGTGATAGGATAAACAAGTTCATTGTACCATTTTCCTCATAGCTTGTGGTAACGCTTGTGTAGTGAGTCTGCTTTATGTGCACTTTTTGAAGACTAAGGCGTGTTTGGGGTTTTTTTGATTGTAAGGACAACAGTTACAAATTGAGTTGTTGTTTCAGAATTCCATCTTCAACTGAGATTTCTGCAAAGCTGCATAGTGCTCAGCCTCAGAATGAGAACAGGGTTCCAGAGTTAAATATTTACTCTTCCTCAGACTGTCAGTACGAAGTGAGTAATACACATTTACTTTATAGCTAGTTCGAACTGCTATATAATTTTTGCATAATTCGGTCTTTAAATGTGTAGCTAATTAATCAAAATAAATACTAAAACAAATCTAAAGATGGGCTGTTTGGCCTTTTTGGAAATGGAGTGCATGTTCCAAGTATTGTGCAACAGCTGGAGCAGTATTGAAAGGTAGACTCATTTTCTAAGAAAAAACTGAAACATTTGGGTTTTAATAATAAGTAGTAAGTTGTTGTACATTTTAGTTATGGGATTGCTGTATTCTAATACTGAAATTGGCTTCTCAAAAATAAAAATATTTTTAATTATGCATACCATTGTGTAAACTAATAAAATATTTCTCTTTTTTGTCATTTATCAAGGTAATTCTGGAGACCTCACTTTTACAGGTTCTTGGGCAAGTAAGAAAACCTTCTACTACTAGACTGGTTTTTGTCAGTAGCATCTATATAAATTTTCCTTTCCTCCCTTCCCTCCTATGGCACTTCAGATTCCTTCCTGATGCCAAGAGGATCGTTATTCAACGATCGTTTCAAACCTTCTCACTTGTCAAGGCATCCCATCTGGATAAATGTCAGGGCTCAGTTTTCAGAGGAGCAGAAAAGCACTCAAGCTCTAAAGAGCTAATGGAAATGTTGAGCACTTGACTTTGTGGTTAGCAGAATACCTGCAAAGGGATGACGCTGTAGGTCACTTTCACTTTGTTGCCTGATGGGTCAGTAGTGTTAAAACTTTAAAATGTATTTGGCATCCACTAAGTATTGGGGATGGGGAGGAAGAGTCTTAAGTAAATACATATGCTCCTTCTCAACAAATTTTCTTTGGTTATCAATGAAGAATAGATTGCAACATTGATATCGGTAAAAATAGACCAGCCGCCTGCAGTTTCCTGAAATTGTAATGTATTTACATTACATTTGAATTGTGAAATGCAATTAATTTGCAAGCACCTAAGTGTAGTGCTAGGAATATTACTGACACATTTCTCTGTTTGAATGTATGCATTTATATGAAGGGCTTTTCGTTTGGTTGCTATTTTAGAAAAATCTGTGTTATTTGTACATTAATTATGACTAGGGACAGTGAAAGCCAGTTAAAACATACATGAAATTGCTTCCAAACATTCTTTACTGAAGAGCATATATATAATATATATATATATATATATATATATATATATATATATATGCAGGTTTTGCTTGGAAAGTGACCTTTTAATATTTTTGATTTATCTTACTGAAACACCATTAACATGGTACTGTTCCTGGAATTATAATTTTAATATTTATTTTGACTAGAAAAATAGCATTCATTTATAATTTGTTCATTAATTAAAATACATTTATGAGCGATCTGAGTATTTTCTATAGATAAGGGTAATTGCCAATTGTGGTGATCAGATACTTATGTATCTAAATAAGAAGCTATTTGAATCTTTTAAGAAAGTATTTCTAATTGTATTATCATGCTGGCTTCAAGATAGTATTTTTATGTGTGGTTTTCCTATATTTTTCTAGATATAAAAATTATCATTATATCCTTGTCTTTCAGCTTATAAGGTTCCATGCTGGTGCTCTTCCGGCCTATATTGTTTCTAATATTCTTCTTACTTATGGAGGACAATTGAGCACATTGGTATCAACAGGTAGCTTTGTAGAATCTTTTTCTTTTATCAAGTCTTTTTAGAGAAGTTAGCCAATTTATTGTTGAAAAACTAGCTGACTGTTGTGCATTTTTTAATCTAAGTATCATTGAACTTGTGCATGTACTTAGATCTATGTTCTTCAGTTCCAGGTTTTGTTGATAGTCCTTCTAGGTTGTGGTGTAGCAGAATATTTCCTTACTGTTTTACTCTGCTGTCCCTTCTTTGTGAATGATTACTGTTGCACAGTATGTTAGAATTAATGGAGATCTACTTAAATAATACATGTAAAATTTTAAAACATATTGTTAATATGCACAAAACACTTTATTTCATGCATGAAGATGAGAGTTGCAGACTAACTTTTAGACATCAGGCAAAATACATTTTTGTTTAAATTCAGGTGGTGTTCATACCAACACTGTAATCTCTCTAGAAGCTCTGGTGACGTATTACCTAAAATGGGCAATCTAGTGAATACAGGCCTTGATGATGAAGTATGCTGACTTGCAATACTGCTGTTAGAAAGTTATTTTGTTTTAAAGTAAACTTTCAAACCTTTGTCTGAATGTACTTTTTGTTATGTGCCTTCTTTGTTAAAATTCATGGCAAAATAATAACTATAGATGCTTTCTGTTCTTGATTCTAGGCCAGTGTTCAGACTTTTCCCTTGAACTAGTTAGGACAGCTAAACCCTACAAAGTAGAACCTCTTATAAGCATTGTTGTGTTTCTGCAGGGGTGAGTTTGCATAACTTATTTATTTAAAGCAGTTTCCAAACCAGAAATTTCAGTAAGAATATTGGTGGGGAGGAATAATATTTTATCTGTAGTCATTGTGATCACCTTGCTGTGATTTTGTTTGAAACACTGTTGGAGGAGGAATTGTTGACAGATATCTTACTGTAACAGCAATTGGAAATGAAAAGTAATACTGCTTTCATGTTTTTGGCAGGTTTAACTGGTTTAGAGAGAGATGGGAATCACTGTCACTACCAGAGGTGGATGCTGCTGTACTGAGCAGTCGGGATGCATGGTTCCCCCTTGTGTCCCTGATTCTATTTCTTTTTGGGACAGGCATTGCCTACTGGAGTGGAGTATTTTTCTCTACATCTCTGAGACTCTTCTCTTCACTATGGTTAACTCTGATGAGGTAAAACATTATTGTACTGTACAATTATGCTCTTTTAGCTGGTTGTGACCCTGTCAATTTTTTCTGTTTGCATCAGTGTGAATACTTGGGCATACTGAATCCTGCAATATATAGTTCATACCTGATTTTAGACATGTGGGTTTGTCATTGATAAGTACTAATGAAGCATGAATATTGCCCCATATTCCTTATTCCATGTTTCCAAAAAGGAATACAAATGGCTTTCTCATTTCTTTCACCAGCTGTTATAAAAGTGTTCAGTTTGGTTTTGAGGAAGGATTGTTGCAGAAGAAGCAACTGACCTGTTCTTTTCAGCAGCTCAAAAAATAAATGTATATAGTTAGAAAAGGGACTGTAAACACTGCAATCCACTCCTCATTATTTATAATTGGGTAAACTGCATTAAAGAACACAAAGAGGCTTGTAAAACAAAAACTTCTTGGATCTTCATTTCACTCCACAAGACATTAATCATGTTTAAGAACACTGGAATGTTTTTGTATCGATGAGTACTCAAATATGAAAGTGACTTTAAAAAAACAAGAAAAGATAAAAAAAATTTGAAGGAATAAATTAGTAAATTGGATAACATGCATGTTTGACTGTTCTGACACTAGTGAGAGTCTTCAGCTACATTTGAGTCAACTCTGTATCTCCAGAAAGTTGGTTGGGATGGACTTTACTCAGAAAATATCCACTAAATGAACTCTTTCTTTTTTCATTGCTAGCATTTCTGGTCTTATTCTACCAAATAATAGATGTGGTGTCAGCTGTTTCTTCTCAGCCACCTTGTTTTTAAATTACAGTGGATGCTTCAGTATTAGCTTTAAGTGACAAAATGATGAACTTCTAAATTTTGAAACAGCTCCCTCTTAATTTTTAAGGGGTTTGGCTCAATTCATACTTTCTTCATATAAGTTTTTGATTTCCTGCAAACCCCAAGAATGCCTTAGGCAGAGGCAGGAAAGTAGGATTTTTTGTGCTCACAGTAAGTCAGCTGGTTCATTTTGAAGTTCTAGTGCCTTACACAGTTCTAATGCCTTACACAGTTTTTTCATCCTCTCCTGAATTTTTTTTTGGGGAAAAAAAATAAACATTTATTTTCTACAAATCTCTCCAAAGTAGAGAGTATTCTCTTGACTTTTGTGCTGTATTCTGAAATGACCTGATGGGCCAGCAGCAAAGAATTTTTTTGTCCTTTTCAGCGAGCCTTTTTTTGTGGAGGGGGTTTGTTTCTATGTGGGTGGGTTATTTATTTGGTTTGGGTTTTTAATATTTATTGCAAAGGCTTTTAAAATTGTATTTTCCAATGCTTTTTCTGATCTCAATGCCTATTTTAATACTGGATATCCCATGAATGTCCAAGAAGTACAAACTTTTTCATAGTTCTATTGCACTTCCTCCCCACTGCATTCCCCTCATGGTCACACCTTCTCAGCTCATTTTGGTCATTTCAGATTCATATCTGCCTGTTAGTCATATCAGCTGGACCCCACAAACTTCAAATAAGCTTTTCTGTGTCTCGGACTATGAGTTAGCAGAAATTCCTGTCTGGGAAGAATGTTTGTCACAGAATTAATCTCTTGGAGATTTTCTGTTATATACTGTTTGTTGTATGATAACTGAATGCTGCAGTGCGGTAATGTGTCTATAGGAGTCACTTTTGTGATGCATCTGTGCAGCAATTAGATACTTTTCTCTTGGGCTGAACAGAAGAATTTGGTGACTGATCTAACTGCTGTCAGATCTGCTAACTGCAGATCTGTAGTTAGCATTACCTAATGTTTTATATTCAATGATAATTCCTCTATGTTGCCCAAATGAAGTAAAAATAATACATTGCAGACATACATTCTAGAATGCTTTTTTCAAGATAGTTTTGTTCGTTTAATATGAAAGTTTTTCTTGCAATTACTTTATGTAGGTGTTGGTATATGTGTTAAAATTTGTCTTTATTTTTCCTGTGTTTAATCAATATTCAGGAAAAATTGATTCTTTCCAGTCATTCATGAAACAGAATTATGTTTTATCTTTGTAGGTCTGGTGTTGTTGCAAAAGTGTAACAGCAGTTTTTGTTTCTTTTCATAGACCTCCTGTGCTTCAAAAAGATAAGTTGATTACACCCAGAAGACTCTGTGGGGCGTTATCCCTTGCTCTAGTTAGCTGGATCACTTGTGGTGCACTTGCTGTAGTCATTGTTTATCTTCAATACTTGTTTAAGGTACTGAAAGGCTAAACATTTTGAATTGAAAACTGAATTAAAAATTTAGTATGCTTTGAATTAACCCCATGTTAAAAGCAAAACTACAGATTACCATGGTTTGTGCTTAAAAGAAATGTTATTTGCATACTTGAAATGGGTCGGCTTTGAACTTATTAGACTTTTTTAATCTTGTAATTTTTAGAATTATTTTCCTTCTTTTGATAACACTTCTAAAGAAATGCACAGTCCCGTATGCCCACATATCATTGCAGTTTTTAACTTATGGGTAGGTAATGTTCTAAAATCAAAGACTAGTTAACTCCCTTGAAGAGAAACTTTAGCAAAGGTTTGACTTGATATGTTCTGTAGAATACTTTTTCTGTCTGTAAAGACTTCCCCCAAATCTTCATGGAGTAAAAGGAAGGAGGGTCTATATATTGTAGAACTAGGATAGTCTTATTTTATGTCTAATATAATCGTTTGTGTAGTGCCACGAAGATCCATATTTAGTCCCTGCCATTCAGTTTCCATGGTCTTCTTTGCATCAGAGCTGCTAACTTACCTGATTCACCCTACGGTTATATAGCTGTTAAATCAGCTACTATACTTAGCTACTAGGGGAGCATTGGAGCATGTGTCTGGAAGTAGGGGCACAAAGCAGAGCAACTTACAGGTGATCTGAAGCAGATAGGTGGCAGCTGAAAGCAGAGCCTGAGGAACAGTGCTATCTCTAATTGAGCTCTCTGTGACACAAGGTTACCCTGTGAAGGATGTCCCCATGCTGACAATACTTGCCCTTCTGCAGTAAATCTGATATGGTTCCTGTGTGGCCCATTTATGGGTTTCTGCAGAAAGTGAAGTAGAACTGAATTAGCAGGAGGAGGTGATGAGTATGCCAGTTTTTCTACTCTGTATTCTCTGTTGAGCACAGTGAAAGGGGAGAAAGCAGAGCAGCTTAAGTTTTCTCTCTGTGCTTGGAAATCCTTCTTTAATAGAGCACTTTGGGTACCGCTGATAAAAAAGGCAGAGGGAATTCTTGTTTTGCAGCTCCACTGGGACCCTGGAATCATCTAACTATAAAAAGAGACAAAAACTAACCCCATTTTTCTTTTTTTCTTCTAACTATGGCTTTTGTGTGAAGAAGCATTATTAAGAAAGCTGAACTGTTTGTTTTGCAGGTTATAAAACTGCACATGAATGTAAAAGCAGAACAAAACACGCTCAGTGGGGTAGGTCTGTTTCCTCTTCAGAACTGTGACCAAAAATTGCCTGGCAAACCTATGAATTATGAATTGTTATCATCTTGCCTTGGTGCAGTATTAAGTTGTGCTGTGATGACTGGATGGCTGTAGTTTACTTACTGTGTGCATAATGTGAAAGAAAAGCCAGGGCATGAGTAGCCTGTTCCATTGCATGTGACCATGGCATTCCCTGTTCAAGATCACTGCAGTGCAAACTTGTCTGAAGTATCTTTAAGAAAATTTAATCTATGAATACATACAGAGCAACAATGGTTTTTGTCTAAATGTTGGGGTTTGATTATGCATGTCTTACCTAAAAGAAGAATTTCTAGGTAACGTCTATACTAAAGGTACATACTTTTTTTTTCCAGATAGGTAGTTTGTGGAGTTTAGGGGGATTTTTTTAACTGGGAGATGACAAATACGACTTATTAGATGGCTATGGGCTGCAATATATTTTGGAGCTGTTTAAAAAGAAGCATTGAGATTTCATGCACTGTGAACTTAGTTTCTTTTTTCCAGTTACTTTAAGGTGTAAGATCTACGATGTAAGCAGGTGTGGATATAAGCATTTAATACCTACCTGTTATTTTTTGCAAACATAGAACATAGTTTAAAAAAACAGTCTGCCAGAAAAAGTTGTTGATAGTTTTCTATGGTTTTCTTTGAGTGGCTTTTGTGTGTTTAATTTTAAATCCTCTCTTTCCCTTCTTCCCTGTCCATATAGTTTTGTTTTGTTTCATTTGTGTGGTTTGGGGTTGTTTTGGGTTTTGTGGTTTTTTTTTTCTGTTGGAATACAGCATCTGCCAACTCATTAGTTTATCTATGTTATTTATTCCTACAGCTGGTATTTTACTTCTTGTTGCAGTTGCATTACCTCCTGTATCTTTTCCCATGAATGATCATCTGTGATTTTTCACCGGCGTGCTTTATTACTCCTTTTATTCTGTTCTTCCTCCATCCAGAAACTCCATTTCTTATCACTGCATTGTCAGGGCATCTCCACTTTCTATTATTTTCTTCCAAAGACATATAAGCTATAAGTGCATGAGAAATTTCTGTATAAATCTAGATGCTTTAAATCTAAACTATTGAACTTTTGTTTTTTGAGGCATAAACTGCAAATTTTCTTCTTAAAATGGAGGTGGTATGATACTGTTTTGATAGCTTTTCCCTCCTCCCTGTTCTTACAAGTCATGATTTTGACTTCTGTCTTTTATTTTCAGGATTCAGGCTGCTCAAAAGAAACTTCACAGAACTCCAGGATACACACAGTCAAAAACCAGAGTTCAGTGGACAGTATTCCAGAAGCAACACAGTCTCTTTCCAGCAGTACCATTGCTGAAGCTGTTAACAGTCTTAAGATGCATGTTACAATTCTCAATTTATTCACATGGATTGTGCTGCTCAACTTGCCATCCTTAATTTATTGGTTAAAAAATCTCAGGTAACTTCTTAAATTGCCAGTAAGGTTGAAGAAAAGAATATGAAACTTGGAAGATAATAAAAAATGCTAACATTTGACTCTTTACATGATCAGCTACCTTATAATTAACAGAACTCTTTGATATTGTAATTGGATTTTTTTTCTACACAATCTGATTTATGTTATGGTATAAGTAGGTGTTAAGTGAATCAATGATCCATTGAAGAAAGTAATGCTTCAGAAAGGATTTAAAATCTGGCTGCAATTCCATATGTATTTCATGTGTGTGTGTTGTTATCAGCACATGCTTGTTCTCAAGTCGTTTTTTTATTTGGAAGCCTAGCTTAGAAATAACATGCTTTTTAAACTGTTTCTTTGCAGGTACAATGTTAAACTTGATCCTGATCCGTGTAGATCTACAGCTATTATCATCACATGCATTTTAGAAATTCTCATGAATTCAAGTTCCTCTGAAGTGAAATCAAGGTATTGTATGTAGCCTAATCTCCAGTTTTTGTTTCCCTGCTTTGTTCTTACTACTTCATTTGTGTGATAAAAGTTAATTTATGCTGCACAGACATATAACTGTTCAGCCTACACAGAGATTCATCAACTTGTATGGTTAAATCTTAAAGACTAAATAAAATGCATGCAAATTACCTGTAGTTTACCCAACCTGAGAAAATCATCTCTGTTTACCACATGGACTTAAATGAAGTATTTGCTATCTGAACCATCGATCACAAAAAGTCTTCTTTAACTGTGACTTTTTCATTCATAATTCATTGAATCCTTCCAAAGGATACAGAATCCTAATGCATTTAGCAGTGGTTGTCAAAATGTTACAAGGAAAAGTGGATTCTAAACCAGTATACTTAAGTTCTGTGACTCCTCTGTATGGACACACTTGTGGAAGGAAATGTGCTTTCTACTGGATTAGTAAGTTTTGAGCTCTTGTTTTTGTTGACAGTAATAGTGTTTCTTGTTCAGATATACAATTAGTCAGTGCCTCATGAAAGACAATGAATAATAACCAATATAGTTTATCCTCTTGACCAGTACCTGTTAATACAAATGATGTAAAACATTAAATCTTTGTCTTCTTTCTAAATGAATATATTTTTAAATTACATTTTATCAGTCTTTTGGAATAATTTTTCTTTCTTAGGCATGTTGTTATTGCCAGTTAGACCTATTTGTTCCCTTATTAAAAATTAACAAAGTCTTGAAATCTAGAAATTACTTTTCAAAAGAAAGTGAAACATGGTATTTGAGTACCTTCTGCATATGTGGCTACAAAACTGGCAATTTTTCTTTATATTCTTACAGTAAACTCTTGAAGATCGTAGCCAAAGTTCCACTTCCCTTGTCTGTTGCGATGCTGGCCTTTGGACGAATGCATTTATACAAAGTACCAGACTTCGTGACTTTTTTTCTTCTTCTACACGTGCTGTGTTGTGTTGTGTAACATTTGTTATGCATAGAAAGAACAGCGCAGCCCAGAAACTGATCATTGGAGATGAGGCAAATTTCAACAAAGGAATGCCTAGGTCAATACCATCCTTAGTTTACATTCTATGGGAAAGGGGACAGAACTGTGAATCTTTATGGGAAGTTTGTGGTTCTGTTCATGTTGCTTAGAAGTTTTTTCATGGTGTTTATTTCCTGACTGTGAAAAGTAAGTTAATTAACTGTTGTGTCTAAGCACATAAATCGTATCAGTGTAACATCTTGGTACTGTTAGCCTTGTAGACACTCTGGTATTTAACTACACTTCTTTGCTGAAATGGACTTTTTTTTACTCACTATGCCATACAGTGCATATGTTCTGAACTTGCATCTCTTGCAGGTCTAAATTATGCTGGTTAAAACTCAACACATTTCAAGCACACTGTGACTATCACAAAAACTACACAACCAAGTATACTTTCAATCATTTTATGTTACATTTAAAAGCTGCCACAGTTGTGACTAGACAGACTAGAATGTACTGCTTATTTAAAACTGTTATTTCTATCAGATCATTTGTTCAATCAGTATGAATTGAACATTTGTGAGATTATTGGAAGTCTTACACATTTTACTTTTCGTGAGAGAACAACAATATTCTGTGTAGCTTTCTATTCAGGAAGGATACCAGCAGATTCATAAATAATTTGCTGTAATGTTGTTTTAAAACATTGTCAGTTTTCTCTGGAATTTTGTCAATTCTGAAATCACTCCTTGGACCTTGTCCATATGTAGAAGCTAGCAAACGCTGAGGTATGGTGTGTTTTTATGGTGCAGTTGCTGTAAACACACTGTTTCCAAATAGACAAGGCAGGGCTTTTTTCCTCTTCTCAATCAGCTGTCTCATAACAAATATCCATACATGAAATTAATATGAAATAGTTAACAACAACTCATGCCCTGCCATACAGTGCTAACTTCCTCATGTGAACAAACAATTAATAGTGGGAAAAACTGACCATAATTTTTAGCTCTGTATAAAGTATTAGTGCCTAGATGCTACAGTGACTGCCATTTATAACAAATCCTAAAATACCTTTGTGTAAGGAATTCTGTCCCCTGGGTTTGTGTTTTGCCAACAGAAGAAATCTCAGTAGCCATTAGGTGATAATGATGCATTGATTTTGCATAGAGATGAGCCTACTACTTGCTTCTGCATTAGCTGTCTCAGCTCTGTCCAAGATAGCTGCTATCTTCATATGGAAATATTAGATTACATGAATAATAAGAGGAAATCTGCTACCTGCAGTCAATCAAGTATGTTCTTGATACAGTAGTACAGCCAGCCTGACCCATTAATTTTATGGTATCTCATTAATCTTGCCTGAAGTGCCTCAGTTAGTTCTAGTGTGTTGTTAGGGTCAATGAATTTGAGATGGCTGGAAAGAATTTGAACAGTAACTTTCTGAAATGAAGGACAAATGTGAAGTAAGCATGTGTTTCGTGTGCTTATATGCAAGTCAGCAGTTCAGATTATCGCTAAGTCATTCAAACTGCTTTAACTGTGTAGAACTTCTGTAGTTAACCAGACCACTGTCACTGCTATCAGTAATCTGTGTGCTGGTATTCTGGTCTTAACCTGTTTTAGAAAAGGTTAGATTATACATAGTGTCTATAAATGGGAAAAGTTATTTCAATAGATTATATCTTGATACTTTGTAGTCAAATGTATGCTACAGTATATGTATGTAAGATAATTTGTGTCTAAATATACTTGTAGCGAAATCCACCAGTTGGTTTAACTTAATAATTGCTGTTCAGACATACAAGAATAGAGTAGCTATTCTACTTTCAAGTAGCTGTGAATGAAAGATGGTGGCAGCACTGCATCGGGGCTGGTAAAAGGCTGTCTGTGAAAGGATCTGATTTCTGTGAATGATAATTTTCCTTGGCCTTCACGATAGTTTTGGTTTACAACTGTATATACCACTGATTTTGTTTTGTCATTTTAATGGACTCTTTATGCACAAATGCATTTGTTGTTGTTTGTAGAACAAAATAATAATCAGAATAAAGAGAGCAGACGGTTCTCTCTGAGAGCTTAGGTGTCTGATCCCAACTAAATTTTCTGTATAATCAGAGGAGGGGGATAGGCTTAGAGCAAGCCCAGAGAACAATTAATCCCCTTCTGAGAGAGGATGCCTAGTTGCCATTCTGAAAATGCAAGAGTTTGCAACAGTCTGAAATTGTTTTTCAGGTAAAATATACTGATTGATTGTTACTACTTTTGGAGAAGAGACTTCTGTTATGTGAATGTCTGGTTCTGCCACTGTTTGTAATTATAATCGCTGCAGAAACATAGGCTAAACCAATATAAATACTTCTAATTGTGTATATGAGGAAGTGTAAGTATCCCTTATTATGAGTGGGCTGCATCTATAAAACAGCTTTGGCAAATATATTGTAATGTGTCTTAGTACCTTTAATTAATATTCCAGTTTCTGCTTTAAATTTTAGATTATCTAGACTGTGTGGGAGAAGATTGAGACCCAAATTAACTTGTAATGGATTAGACCTCTGCTCTGGAAGGGGAGATTTCTATTATCATGCAAACCCAAATTCTGTTGTTCTCCTTCAGAAGTTACAGTATTAATTTGGCAGACCCATTGTTCTTTATCCATGTGGATGTTCATCACATTTAGATGGAAATTATGCCACATAAACATTTAGGTTGAGATTAAGCCACTATTTTCTTCTCTTGTACCTCTTTCTAATTTTTTATAAGCTATCAGAAACAGAATTTTAAAAAAAAGAAACAGGTAAGAACTTAGAGTACCAAATGTCACTGATTTTAGGTACAGCATATATGTACAGCAGCATCTTTCTTTGGCAGGGGCAGAGGGAGATTCAATAAGAAGCTTTAGTGACATCTCCATACACTGAATTGCTCTTGAAGTCTGTAATATTTTCTGGCTGATATGATCGAACGTGTTCATCATAGTCTTATCACACTGCAATCATTATAGCTACATCTATAGCTAACAGTTTATAAAAGGTCTGTATTTTTCTGGTGAGGAAAAACCATTACCTCTTAACTGAATTACCAAATGTACCTTGAAACTGAGTGAATGAATGTTGCCCAAAAGTGATATTTTCAGTTTTGATTTAAAAGTTGGTTGCAGTATGTCATGTTTCAGCATTGTGTTAAAAGGGGATTGTTTTGGGGGGCTTTGTTTTGTTTTGTTTCAAAAAAAAAATTGCAGTAACTGAAATACAAGTTAATAATATTCCTCAGAGTTATGCTCTCATTTTGTGGTTTTGAGTGAGCTGATGCATGTAGCAATTAATTCCAAAACATTAATTTGCAAAGTTTTAAAACAAATAACAAAACCCTAAACAAGGCAATAGTAATATATCACAGAAGACAGAGACAGCTTGTGTGTCTAAGTGAGCTTTTCGACTGTACCTAAGGTCAGCATTTAAAAATAATAAAATATATTGATACTTAAACACACCAAAAAGCATTGTTGCATATATCAGTGTTTAATTCGCAGTCTAATTTTCCGTGTGTTTGCTAGTAACAAGGTTAAGGACTTGTTACTTAACTTTTGACAGGACAGAATGAAGTCAATTATGTGCTGTGAATAAATGTAGACATGTGAGAAGCTTTCATTAGATTAAGCTTATTTCAATACACTAATGGGTGTATTTAGACTTTTGTCTTATTTATGCCAAGGAAGAAGACACGGATATTTACAGACCATCAATACTCTGAGTTACTGAAAATGTTTTTGTAAGTGGTTATAGTGTCTGTACGATAATTGTACTGCTGTTTTAAGTCACTAAACTACTAGAAGACTGATGGCTGTAAACCAGACTAAATTCTAATGCTAATTTTCTACTTCATAATGAATGTTAGTCACTTAATTTACAGCTTTGACTCTTTAAATTTTTTTTTTTTTACTCTGAGAGATAATCAGGCTAGCTTGTATAAGCACTTGGCACTGTACTGTAAAAGGTTTTTAAACTTTCATCACCATTCCTTTAGGAGAGACATACTTTTGTCACCAAAGCTAGATGTTGCTCTTGTATACCTCTGGAAATGTGTGCGGATGACAATTGAAAGCAGATTCAGTTTTATGTTAAAGTCAAATAGTTTTTCTACCTTTTTTTTAAAGCCAGATCCTTAAACTAGTATTCGTAACAGAATCCTTAAAATCTCTAAAAGTTTATTTGAAAACCTTTTACAAATACTATGTTTTCTGATGTATATTCTTACTTATGGAAGAATGTATTTAAAGCTTTTAATCAGCTCACTTATCTTAAAGCTCAAACAAAATCTGTATGTTTCATCTCGTTAATAAACATTACTGCTTTAACAAATAAAGTTTAAGCATTTAAGGAGAATGTTCTATAGCTTTTACTTAAGTAGACCTGAGCACCTCAATTTTTTAGGTATCTAAGCATGTAACTGCCTTAAATTACATGCTTATTACCTTGTAGCATGAAAACCTGATTCAAAGTTGTGATGTTTTGACTTCAATTTCACTGGGTCTCCCTCTGAATTCTTAAATGCAGACAGATTTTGCTACACATGCTGTCCTAAACAAATCTGGTAAGCCTCTCTGCAGTTATTGGCAGGTTGTGGTCTGGATCCTGCAGGAATCTGTGTGGTATTGGAGCTAATTTTGTGCCTGTGAAAGTCAGGAATGGCACACACAAACTTTTTATTTGGTGGCATATCATTCCAGTTCCTCCTTCTGTATGCAACTGTCCTTGGTCTGCAGTATCATTCTGCTGTGGTAAACTATAATGTCACAGTAATAGTAGCGACCATGACTGCCTTAGTGAAGATACACAGCAGCTGTTCTGTAGGCTGTTGTTCTGCTGTAGGCTGTTGAAGTTTTGCATGTTTGTTGAAATACCAGCAAAGACTCTTTTTCCCTCCAACTTCAATCATTTCAGGGTATACATAAAGTATTAAACATGCAAGTGTGTTGATGTTTGGTTTTATTAAATTTTAAGTGCCCTACTTTGGGCTCTATTCAGAATCCAGGCTTCAGTATTTTCCACTTACGTCACTTTGAGTGTGAAAACAGTATTCGAGACTGCAGCACCTGACAACTGAAATATTTTACACATAGTAGACACGACACATATAATTACAGTGCCAGACCAAAACTGAAATGTGAAATTCCTCACTGTGACTTGAAACTGGTAGCTTTCTAGAGCAAACAAAAGTACTGTGCCTTAAACCAGTAAATGAATACACTCTTAACTGTAGCCTGTGGGCTTCTGTAGCCTTATATTCAGTTTTTGAAATTGACCAAAAATATTTGTGTGGATCATACTGAAACTTGATTTGGGGAAAATACTCTTAAAAAATTATCTTAATCCCCTTTTACACTTACAGAAATGAAGATTTATGACAAGTCCAGTATATTTGTGGTTTGGAATCACACCAATCCAAATTATAAAGCTTTAGCTAACCTTAGTTTCTCAAGTCAAAAAGAGACAAAAAGGAACTAAAATGTCTCAGATATCTGTCTCGACTTCAAAGTCTGTGTGTCAAATTATTTTTCAAACATTTGTTCTTCAGTTTTGATTTTGACCCCACCCCATATTGGTACTATATAATCCCGAGTCTTGAATAAAGATGCCATCTCAAAGCTTATCATTGAACTGTGGCATATTTAGATATGCACGGAGACTGCTTGCATGTCAGCTGATCACAGTAATTGGTTGAAGCAGTACAAATCCAAGTTATTAACCTTCTTTCACTGAGAACTAACTTGACCCTGGCTGCCATGATGCTGCTGTTGCTGTGGCACAGCAGATAACATGCATTTTTGGTCTTCTCTGCTACTTCTTTCTGTATGTTAATTTAACACTCTTAAAAACTCTTGTCCTGGTCACCTAACTTTCTCTTCTTTCTTTTGTGATGATGTTTCAGTAATCCTAACCACTGGTGAGTTTTTAGCTACAGGAATAGAGGAACAGTCTAGTATTAAAATCACTGAGAGGGCAGAGCTACCTTTAAGGCGATTAAATATATAATTTAATCATATATGGTGATTAGTCTAGAAAAGCTGTGTAACCTAGGCCTAGCAACATGATTCCCTACTTAGCTTTTAGTTGTTTTTCCAAGCACCAAGTCAGAATAATGTTGGCCAAAATACCTGGTTTGGGTAGTTTGATGGGAGGGAGGGTGCTGTTGTTTGGTTGGTTTTGTGAGGACTTAAAACTTCAAAGAACACAGATTTCATAAATTGTGTTTATTATTATTAAATTACATGAGTTTCCCAAAAATTACATTTTTGGGAAAAATCAGTTCACAAGCAGCCTGTCTTACATATTTTTAACTCTTCCCCTGCTTTCAGCAAGCGTAAATCTGATGTTGTAGGTGGAACGAACTCTTAACGGTTACATGTTTCTAGAGATGCTGACAGCGTCTTCGCTGTAAATGTTTGAATAATGCTATAATAAATGATTGTGCTTATTAAAATGTTTGTAACTGAATTCTTAAATACAGATCATACAATGTGTGATGAGCTTTGGCAAAGTCCTTGTCTGTGTGAAGCTGACAACCTTGGAGAATAGCTGCCTTCAGCTAATGTTGAAACTGCAGAAAGTGGAAATCTCAGCATCTTTAAAAACTGTGCTTTTAGAAGCTGGTACTTTTTGCTGAAGCTGAGGGTAACTTGAGTGGGAGCTACTCTGGTATGTTTGTATTTTGTTTGGTGGTTTCCCTGTCTACAGTGTATACTTCACATTTTTTTACTTGTCTTTTTTTTACCTAAGTATGCATGACTAAAAAGAGCACTGTATAGCATATGCTCTGCTAAACAAACACTTCTGTATATTTTTGTGTGGTGTTCTGACATGATTGCATTAATACAAATGGTTGTAATTCACAAAAAATGCCACTTACCTCTCATACTCTGTGGAGTGTTGTGGATGTTACTTGTACTTCTGTTGTACAAACACTAATGAGTGTTGTGATGAATGTTTGTTTGCCTTCAGTCTTTGCTCAGGTACTCATGTGGAGCAGTTTGGTGCTTTTCCTTCCCTTGGGATTCTACGCAGAAAATAAAAACAGTGAATAAAAGAGCATGGTGATTAGAGCAGTACTTTTAAGTCACAGACACTTTTTTCCCCCATCTCAAATAGAGTACAATAAAGGTCATCCCTGATGAAACCTGTCTTAATGTCTTCCTTCATGCATATTATACGTGCCTTGCTATCATGAATCAGTAATGCAATAAGATGGAAAATGTTTGGTGAATAATATAGTTTATATAGAGCAATGTGTATAAAACTTGTTCTCAGCTAAACTAATTGGTTTTAGATTTTTTACCTTCTTGAATTAACTTGCATGAAACTGAACAAACAGTGCTACATGCATCTTCAGCTTCAGTGCAGTTTCATTCAAACACACATGAACATTACCATGCCATAAGGGCTAGATAATTAGTGCAGCCACTTGCAAAAGATTCCATTTACTGACTATGTGTGTCTATATACTTAATTTGTCAAGAAGACTGTCCTGGGTTCAGCAGTAGCAGTCATGTTTCTCCTCCTTGGTAGCTGGTGCAGTGCAGTGTTTTGACTTTCGGCTCGGGAACAGAGCTGATAGAGATGTTTTGGTTTGGCCAAGGACTTTGTGAGCCTCATGCTCTGCCAGGGAGGAGGGGAAGCTGGGAGGAAGCAGAGACAGGACACCTGACCCAAACTGACCAAAGAGCTATTCCATACCACAGCACATCATGCCCAGGATGTAACTGGGAGTTAGCCGGAAGGGCTGGGAGACTGCAGGGTTGGAGGAGGTATCGGTCGGAGCTTGGTCAGGCTTGGGGGGCGAGTTATCGGTCAGCTGGTGCTGAGGTGTTGTATTCTCTTCCCTTGTTATTTCCTTTATCATTATTATCATTGGTGGTAGCAGTAGTGATTTGTGTTATACCTTAGTTACTAAACTGTTCTTATCTCAACCCGTGGGAGTTGCATTCTTTTGATTCTCCTCTCCGTCCCTCCGAGAGCAGGGGGAGGGCAAGAAAGGGGGGGAAGTGAGCGAACGAATTACCTGACTGGGTTTAAACCACGACAGTTCTTTTTGGCGCCCAACGTGGGGCACGAAGGGTTGAGATAACGACAGATCTGACTGGATTAATAGTCATTCTGCACAATGCTGATTTATTGGCTCTCAGAGTTGTTCTTCTTGATCTCACAGCTTCAGACCGTTGTAACTTACGTAGAGCCAGTATTTGCTGTGATAGTGTTTATCAAGTGTGGGGCTTGGGCTAAGGTTCTTGCCTCACTGTGCTTTATGGCAATGGCTTGTAATACGGGTGGGCTCCAGCAGCAGGGCGGGACGGACGTGGCCGTGGACTTGTACCTGGCCGTCCGGCTGCTCTTCACCGTCCTGGCCCTCACCCTACTCTCCATCTTCGTGAGGCTGCGGGGAACTGAGGGGGAGCGGTCCCGGGAGCCGGCGGCTGCTGAAGCGGCCCGGGAGAGCGGCCCCGGGGACCAAGCGGCGGCGGGAGCGGGGCCGGAGGCCGCGAGGGGACGGCTGCCGGTGGAGGAGGTCGGGGCGGTCGAGGAGCAGAAGGAAGCGGCTGCCGAGCAGCGGGATAAGGCGGCGGAGGAGCCGAGCCCCGCGGAAGAGCCGAACCCCCCGGAGGAGCCAAGCCCCGCGGAAGAGCCGAGCCCCGCGGCCGAGCCCCGCCCTGAGACGGCCGAGAGCATCCCCTGGAAGCCGCCCGCCGAGCCCCAGGAGGATGCCGGAGACCACGCAGCATTTCCCAGCAAGGCAGAGGAGGAAGAGCTGGACTCAGGAAAAGAGAAGCTGGCGGTGGGAGAGCCGGCAAGCACAGCAGCTACACCAGCCCCAGTGACAAGCACAGCAGCATCGTTTGAGAGTTCTGAAGGCTCTGAATGGCCTTTGGGTACCCTTGGGACCTGCCTGCTGATTGTGATGGGGATCAGCATGTTGGCACACACACAGACTGTGTTCTACCCACAACCATTTTGTCTGATCTCAAAAGTTAAGCAGAGTCAGGTTTGGGTCTTGTCTGGGGTTAGACAACAATATAGGGGGACCAAGAGATTTTCCCCAAGGCTGGAGAGTCATGAGTGGCAGGGTGTGTGGGACAGTATGGGCAAGTATCTAGTCCACTGGGCCCCTCCAGTGCTTTGGAAGCATCGGAGATGGAAGGCAGCTGTATGGAGTCCCCAGCAACAAGCTGCAGAAACTGCTGAAGGGGACAGTGAATTATTTTAAGCCTGGTGGGCCCATGGCACTTCACGCCACCAGAGCAGAGATGCAACACAGAGATGGACTCATGATCGAGGGGTGGACTTAACAATGGACACTATTGCCCAGGTTATTCACGAGTGTGAACACTGCACACAGTCTCTCCTGCACTGGAAGACTGTTACAAGAGATGGAGCCTGACATGGACCAGATGGACGCAGCAGCTTTATAGGGACTGGTCCATGCACTAAGATAAGAGTGCACCGAGATAAGAGTGATGGTATATTGAAAATGTGGGATCTGAGCATGACATGAATGGTATGGAATAAGGGGTGGATAATGTCCTGGGTTCAGCAGTAGCAGTCATGTTTCTCCTCCTTGGTAGCTGGTGCAGTGCAGTGTTTTGACTTTCGGCTCGGGAACAGAGCTGATAGAGATGTTTTGGTTTGGCCAAGGACTTTGTGAGCCTCATGCTCTGCCAGGGAGGAGGGGAAGCTGGGAGGAAGCAGAGACAGGACACCTGACCCAAACTGACCAAAGAGCTATTCCATACCACAGCACATCATGCCCAGGATGTAACTGGGAGTTAGCCGGAAGGGCTGGGAGACTGCAGGGTTGGAGGAGGTATCGGTCGGAGCTTGGTCAGGCTTGGGGGGCGAGTTATCGGTCAGCTGGTGCTGAGGTGTTGTATTCTCTTCCCTTGTTATTTCCTTTATCATTATTATCATTGGTGGTAGCAGTAGTGATTTGTGTTATACCTTAGTTACTAAACTGTTCTTATCTCAACCCGTGGGAGTTGCATTCTTTTGATTCTCCTCTCCGTCCCTCCGAGAGCAGGGGGAGGGCAAGAAAGGGGGGGAAGTGAGCGAACGAATTACCTGACTGGGTTTAAACCACGACAAAGACCTAATGCTTAAATTTGGCTGCATTAAAAAGGCATCACACTGACATCTAGCTTGGAAAGTGTTTGTTAAAGTAGCTACTGTTCTCAAAGGAGGATGCAATTTTGTTCAATCAGTGTAACTGTACTAATAGTATTGTAATACGTGTTCTGCTTGTACTTCACTGAAGGAAAGAGCTATAATGTAATCATCTTAAAAAACAAAACCAACAAAAAACCCAAACAAGCAAACAAACCAACTAACAGCAATAACAACAAAAACCCCAAACCACAAAAAAATAACCGCAAACGGAAAAAAAAAACAAACCGAAACACCATGAAAGAAACATGCATTAAAATGAGCACTAAGTCTAAACAGACTTTTAGCTCAGTTTCTCAAACACACATAGCTCAGAAAGCAACAATGCAAGTTTGTAGGTTCTTCTTTTTTTAAAGACAGCTCACAAAATCACAGGATCATTAGGGTTGGAAGGGACCTCTGGAGATCATCTTAGTCCAACCCCCATATGCTAACTGATCTCTTGCATAGCTGCATACTTCATCAGTCAACCAAACTGCCTAAGTTACGAAGGTAATAAAACTTGTTTCACATTTACAGATGACTTCATTATGTTTATGCAAAAAATTAAACTAGAACAAAGTATTTACCTAGAAAATCACCAGAGAGTTTCCTTACATTGGGCCCTGCCTATTTACAAGTTCTGTTTCTGCTGTTGTTCTGGTTCTCAATAAGTCTAGTATCTGGAACTTGTCTATTATGAAAAGTAATTGATGGGGGTGTAAATCTTTTTTCTATTCCAAGTCTGTAGAATAATATACAAGCTGGATAAATTGACTTGTATTTTTATATGTTATTGCAGTCATGACAACAACCCTGCTAGGATTTTGTTTACTGTGTCGCTAATGAGGTTTAGATGTCCACAACTTTGCCTGCCTGGAAGGCTGGTGTTAGGGGTTTGTTTTGCTTTCAAAATTTAAACCAAACAAAGATGTAAAGCATCTAGTCAGAAATAAATGTCTATAATTTGGAGTGAGATAACGGTCAAATATCTTTAGTTTTAACGTGTTTATTTAGAGATATTTTATGTGATACTAAGTAAAGTATACTCTAAATAGCAGAGACAAGAGTATAATGAAATTGTAAGCAAAAACTTGGAGCTGAAGAAAGCTATGGAATAAGGCAAAGGTAAATTAACATAGTCCTCATTGCAGTCTTTGTCTTAGTTTCTAGTCTGACAAGAGGATATTAACTGCTGATAAAGCCAAGGTAGGAAAGCAACACTTCCATTAAAATGTTATGATTTTGGATCTTGAAACAGACCTTACTCTCTCTCTATGTCTGTCCAGCATCAAGAAAATGATCCATATCTCGTCTTGCTTGAAAACCATTCAACCAGCTGTAATTACCTGTTAGTTACCATTCTAGAGATGTGGCTAATTAATTAAATCTCTGCTATCTCTCCTGGGAATTGTTTTAAAGTTCTTATATGCTTACCACCAATTTTCTGCAATATGGCTTAGGGAAGAGGAATTTTAACTGCACTGTTCGATAGCAACAGGTCTTCAGAGTATTAAGGATGAAATTCTCAAGGGTCTTTATGTCATGGATGGAAATGGAATCATTACTGTATTTTTGAACTCCTGCTAACGTCATTGACACCCACCTACAGTCCACTAGAAATATAAGTGCAGAGATCAGTTTGTTCACAGATTACAAGGAGACTAACCAAGAAGGGGCAAGCCAGAGCCAAATTCACTGGTAAGCTTTATTTTAAAGAATGTGAAAGGGAGAATGATTTCTTCCTTCCCTCCACCCCCCCGTCCTTGAATCAAGTTGTAAAAATGGGTCTTTAGTGGGTTACACCAGGCTATGTTGTTATTGCATTTATTAATGTATGTAGTACGCTTTCATTTAATGCCATTTTTAAAAGTGAGTTATCTGGATCTCAAGCCGTATTTCTTGGTGCACACAAAGATCTGATGCTGTAACTGATGAGCCAATGTAAATGACTGTAGGTAATAACCAACGTAAATCTACAAATGTAAATAATTTTTGTTAAATGTCATTCTAGTCCCTCTCAAAAGAGAATCCAGTGTCTAGAAAAATAGCTTTGGTATGGGAAGCACTTCCTTAGGATAATTCGTTCTTCTTAATACATTAGTACTAGGAAATGTATTAGTACATTAGTACTAGGAAAACAAAGAAGCTTTGATAGCGCATGGACGTAATCTGCAGGAGGCAGATTTTCCTTGCCGTGACTAAATTATTGTCAGCATTCCACTGGACTGTTGTGCTTGCTTTCTTTTTTACCAGTGACAGCTCTCTATGACTTAAGAAGTCTGTTTCGTTGTCCTTCTTACAGATAGTCTGTTCATCTCTTCAGCATGTGGAAAGTGGTGCTGCTGGGTCTATATACAGTAGTGGCTGTGAGAGGACTGGTAAAGGGTGCTCCTTTCCAACCAGAAGAAAAATGGAAACCTCTAGATAACCCTAGAAACAGAGACCTGGTAAGGAAATGTTGCAAGACAGATAGCCCAAGTTTTGTGGGGGTTTTTTACTTTCCATCATGAGAATTTTTTTACCTTCTAAATTTAAAGCTAAGAGGGGCCCATTAAATGCTGTGTAATGTAACTGTGCACTTTGTGTAGTCAATAACAACCAACTGGATGAGCATTCTTCAGTCAAGATGTACCCCTTAACTGAAGAGACATTCTCAGTGTGCAGTAGGGCATAAATCTGTCTTATATTTCCATCCAGTGGCTTTAGTTTTTAAAGATGTATTATGTTTATACAAGCACCTGGTTTATGAAACAGAAGAGGAATGATTATTATCATAATAACAAGGGTGCATTTAGATTAGATATTAGGAAGAAGTTTTTTATTGTGAGGGTGGTGAGGCACTGGCACAGGTTGCCCCGAGAGTGGCTGGAAGTGTTCGAGGCCAGGTAGGATGGGGCTTTAAGCAACCTGGTCTATTGGCAAGGGGGTTGGAACTAGATGATCTTCTAGGTCCCTTCCCAACCAAATCAGTCTGTGATTATGTTCCTCTCAAATGTGTACTCTGTTGATTGACTGCACATTTGTACTTCAAGAAGATAAGCTTGCACCTGATACATGGTTATGAGTAGCGGCTGAAGAACTGAAAGTTAATTACATCTGAGAATTAAGAGAACACTTGCAAGATGTTATGAGCAATTTGTGAAGAAAAAATATCAGTTTCCCACAATTTTTCCTTGCATGCTTAAGGAAATTAATGCTTAAGAAGCATTAATTTCTGCTTTTAAGTGATCTAAGGGACCAATTCAAATCAATTACCCACTATTGCTAACTCTTAGAGAAATGTCTAACACAACTGCAGTGTTTGCTCTGAGCAAGGGTTTTGCTGTGCCTGGTTTACTAGACAGTTTGAATCCTCTGGGGTTCAGTGGGGAGTAGAGATGGTCAGTAAGCAGTTGGTGAACGTTTGATGCCATGTCGCGTGTACAAGCCATGAACAGAGTGGACATGTCTGAATTATATTGTCTATATTGTACTAGTTTATGGCCAAGGTAGAGGATTTCATCCCACACAGGAACACATAGATGTACTTCGTCAGTGGAAATAATTAATCTCTGCTGGGCACACTTTATTTTCATATATGCAATATGTTCAGTTTTTCAGAACACTCCAGGCTTATTTTTCAAGCAGGGGTCTTGATGTCAGGAAGCTCCCAGCCACTTTCACCATGAACAATGAAGGACCAAGGCCTGTCATGCTCTACTCGGACCCTGTTGCTTCTGCATTTGCAGATTATGAAGAAAGGAAAAATTCTTTCCCGAATTATTTCAAAGGCTGACCAAGGTAAACAATGCTGCTTTTTCCTCTAATGTTGTTACATGTAACCAAGCAAAAGATTTGGATTCAAGTGATTCTCGTTTCCTTCTGAAGTATAAAAACAACTTCATTTTCAGAAGAAATTAAATGTGTAGTAACTCTTGCCTGAATTGGGTTTAAAATAGTTAAGAGATTTATGAGGTATGTACTACTTTGGCAGAATAACACATGGCTCTTGTGCAGACCTACATACACCACTTCTTCCTTGTTTTCTATTCCTCCTCCTTTTCATGTGGAGAAGAATTCTGAAAATGTACAGGTAATAGAATGCAGCAGTTTGGTAACTGATAAACATTATTAATTGAGAAATAAATTATAACTTGAGACTAATGGTTTCCCATGATATTATTAAGAAAATTAATCTAGACATAAGATGCTGCACTAACAAATCATACATTATCTTTTATAACTTTGCCCACTCATGCCGTTTTCCTTATTTCTATGACTAAAATTGAAGGTTGATATTATCCTGAATCGCAATGAAGACTGCACTCAGATTTCAGTACAAAGCTCTCATTCAACCGAGATTTTTTTGTCAGGAAAAAAAAACCTGCTCTGCACAATGAGTATTGTTCATGATAAATAAATGAAAACGGACTTTAAAAGGGATGCTGTAGCTCTCCTGTAAGTTACAGCAGCAGTGAGAAAGCGACTCGCTGGTGGAGGTAGTTTGTACTGCATAATTCAGTCATTCTTTTCAGTGTTCAGAACTGGTTTTGGAGGTAGAGGTCTGCTGCATTCAGCTGGGGTATTGCAGCCAGTGTATATAAATACTTCTGTATTTGTCTCACATCCTTTGTTTGTTTTGTTTTTCCTCCTCTCTTTTCCAGGCATTAAGTGTTGAACTTCACTCGAAGTGATCCCCTTCCCAGCACAATATCACTGCTTTGACTTTTTAACTTCATTGATTGCTTTGACAATTGCTTTGACAGTTTTTACCTATGGAATCTGCTGTCTTGTTGCAAGTAGCACATTTGCCTTCCATTGACAAATGTGCGATGTTTGCCTATTACAATGTGCCTAGAAGAACCACGTGTGTTTAGATGTGAATAAATGAGGAGCGCAACAGCGTATGTTAACTCTCGCTAAGTGTCTTTGTTCAAAAGTGGTAAATAAATGTTACCTTTCACGTTACTGGAACTAGACATCCTCGGGTTTTTCAGATACTCTTACCACAAGTCTCCTGCTTCCTTGGGAGACTGAAGGGAGCGGGGAAATACGGGCCCTGGCACAGCCCCCAGAGCGCGATGGCTACTTGTACCTCACACCCACCCTCTTCACACCCGTTTCGGACCGTGCCCCTGGCACTAAGCCGCTTGCACGACAACTGTGTGCGTGCATGAAGTTAAGGAACTCCTCTCACGTGAAAGTAGCGTGGGGTGATACAAAACACGGTGTCGGAAGCGGACGTGCTTCCCTCACGCCTCTTACCCCACCCCCGTGGGTGCTGGGAGGCAGCGAGCAGAGCCGCAGCGCCCACCGCCACTGCTACCCGCACCCCCCGAGCCCGGGAGGCCGAACCCCGCCGGTGCCCGCTCACACGGGACGATGTTTCCCCCGAGGCGGCGGCGGGGCGGAACTCCTGCGCGAGGGCGCGGGGCGCGGCGGGCGCCGTAACGGGACGGACCCGCGTCCAGCCCTGAACGAGGTTCTCCCTGCGCGGGCCGTGCCGGCGCGATGTCGGGCTTCAGCCCGGAGCTGATCGATTACCTGGAGGGGAAGATCTCCTTTGAGGAGTTCGAGCGGCGGCGGGAGGAGCGCAAGAGCCGCGAGAAGGTGAGTTTGCACCGCCTGGCAGCACCACGGCCCGGCCGGGCCGCTCCCTGCCTCCGTGGCAGCACCTGTACCGCCTCAGCACCGCTCTCCTCTGCGTGTGTGTGTGTGTGAGGGGCTTCCGGTGATGGCTGTGGTGCTCAGCTACTGATTGCGGCTACATAATTGCTGATTTCCATGCAAAATTGTAAGAAAATAACTGAAATTTATAAGGGTCGTTAGGTTCTTGTACAGCAAGTTGCTCAGGGGAGCATACACCTTTTGGAGTGCCATATGCAGCGCTTTGGTTCATGCCAGTGCAGTTTGTGTCCTTGGACGTGGCAAAAGCTAGTGGCTGTTACCTTCAGGCACCATGATCAATTTCGTCTTTAGGGCAGAGCAGTGAGCAGAAGCAGGGTTTGATTTAATCATTCAGCATACATTGCTGCTGCTTCCACACCGTCTTCTGTGTGAGACCTAAGGAAGAGATCCAGTTTGACTTATTTTGTTGTGGCTTGTTGACAGCAGTAAGTAGAGGAAGACGCAGCTTTGTGGCTAAAAGTAAGCAAATAGAGGTGTTAAGAGCAATTCTGTATGCTTGGAGTGTTGTAGTTAACTTTAACCTTGCTATCTTTATGTCAAAATGTAACTGAATTTTGGTATCTCCTGGTCTTCAGAGAGAAAATTCAGAACTCAGCTGTCATAGAAAGACAACTGATATCCTAGATAGAATCATAGAATAGTTAGGGGTGGAAAGGACCTTAAGATCATCTAGTTCCAACCCCCCTGCCACGGGCAAGGACTCTGCACACTAAACCATGTCACCCAAGGCTCTGTCCAGCTTGGCCTTGAACACCACCAGGAATGGAGCATTTACTTCTTTGGGCAACATGTTCCAGTGCCTCACCTCCCTAATCCTTCTTACTGGGTTAACAAATGCTATTTTGATATTTCATTTTGTATTTAAAAAGGCAGGTTTCTAAAAGGATTTTTTTACTTTTTTTTTTTTTTTTATAGTCAACCAGGTGTCTTATCTCACTGTAATGACAGATAAATAGTGGACTTGTCTCTTCGGTTAAAAGTAATGTGAGCAGTCACAGTCTGAGTCACCTCGTATTAATGAGAATATAAATGCCTTGAAATCGAGTAATGCTAGGGTTGAGTCATTTAAAAATACTGCACTATTCCACCTGTTTCACTAGCAGTGCAAAAGCTGGAAACTTGTCTAAATGCTAACTGTAAGTATAAGGGGGGAAAAGTAATGAGTCATTATAACATTAAAAGCTGATGACTAATTTATTGGTATGTGTAGGATGGTGAAAATGCATCTGGTGAGGAAAACACGGAAGATACAGAGGCTCCATCATCATCCAGAAAAGCATCTGGGAAATCCCAAAGTCAGGATGAAACTGATGGTAAATGTTAACGTAATAACTTGTGTTTCAAAGGTCATTGAAAGTGTTTGCTCTTTGATAGCTCACTTATTATAAACACCTGGCTGCTTCTTTTGAACCTGTGGGTATTGAAGCATGTTGTTAGAACATATACCTTTGTGTTCTGGGTCATAGCCAGGGTTTTAGCTTTGTTCAGTGTTTTGAGGGCTGGATCTGGCCAATTCACCATGTTTTTCTGAAAACCCTCAATTTTTCCCCTCCTGGCTTCTTAACCACATGCCCTCATTTACTCGTTCTCTCTGAAGTTTGTAGCTTTTCTCAAGAAGTCTTCTTTCACTTTTGTTTTGCCTCTTTTTTTGTTGTTTTGTTGTTTCTCTTTGCTAGTCATTTGCTGACACTTGAATGTTTCAGAGTATTTGATTCTACTGAGTGAGCGTTGCCTTCTCCTGTTGTAACCCAAGGTGAAATAAAATGGTTAAAAAGAGGAGTTTTAGTTTTTCTCTATGTTGTTGTTTTTTTTTTCTTTTTTCTCCTGCTTAGTTATCCTTTGGCCTGTTTAGAATTCCAACATTTATTTCTCTCCTTAGTTTCT
The DNA here is from genome assembly GCF_033815535.1 of Pezoporus flaviventris. Taxonomy (NCBI): domain Eukaryota; kingdom Metazoa; phylum Chordata; class Aves; order Psittaciformes; family Psittacidae; genus Pezoporus; species Pezoporus flaviventris. The sequence goes on from NW_026892549.1 coordinate 48,551,044, forward strand.
GCTGGATATTTCTAGCTACAGATTTCCTGTCTGGCTTTCTTTGTGCAGTTACTGGGATGGTAGTATCTCCTTAGGTGCTCCTGCAAAATATGCTTAACTTCCCTGGGGCTCCTGCATAGTGAAAGGACTTGCGGGAGGTGATGAGAGCAGCACTTCTCTCTTTAGTTTGTATTGGTATTGTTGATCCCATGCCTCAGGTTCTGGATTTGAGCTTGGGATTTAGAGTGCTACAGCCTATTTTAGACACCTTCTCTTCAGAAATTGTACTCCATACACCTGTCAGGGCATATTTTTGTGGGACTGGCAATGCTATGACATACAAAAGTACAGTTTTTGATCTCTTTGTGTTGGTTCTTAGACTCCTTAAAATCATAGAATCATAGAATAGTTAGGATTGGAAAGGGCCTTAAGATCATCTAGTTCCAACCCCCCTGCCATGGGCAGGGACATCTCACACTAAACCGTATCACCCAAGGCCTTGTCCAACCTGGTCTTGAACACTGCCAGGGATGGAGCATTCACAACCTCCCTGGGCAACCTATTCCAGTGCCTCACCACCCTAACAGGAAAGAATTTCTTCCTTATATCCAATCTAAACCTCCACTGTTTAAGATTTAACCCATTACCCCTTGTCCTATCACTACAGTCCCTGATGAAGAGTCCCTTCCCAGCATCCCTATAGGCCCCCCTTCAGATACTGGAAGGCTGCTATGAGGTCTCCACTCAGCCTTCTCTTCTCCAGGCTGAACAGACCCAACTTTCTCAGCCTATCTTCATACGGGAGGTGCTCCAGTCCCCTGATCATCCTCGTGGCCCTCCCCTGCTACTTTCACTGGGAATTCTCTGTTTCAGAGATTTCACTGTGTGTTTGTTTGTTTCCATTTTCTTAAATTTCAAAAATAGGCCTTAAATTGTCTCACCTAAAATGTACATCAGTGTTGCCTTGATTTTGAAAGTATGGCCAGATGTCATCCTAGAAGGACAGAAAACGAACACTGAAGTGTGGGTGGATCATATATCTGTGGTTCCTTACTGACCCTTTCTTTTTGCTGATGCCTCTGTAGTACTTCCAAGGTGCCTTTTCCTGTTACTTGTTTCATGCATGTTATCTTTACCTAAAAAGAAATATATCCCGGTAGATTTGTGTGACAGTCGTACTTCTGCTCTCACACAGAATACAGAATACAGACAGAGAACACGGAAATCTCAAGAGCAGTTAGAATGAAGGAAGCATTGATATTATGTATCACTATTTAAAGAGTTGCTATTAGAATCAGATGTATGATATTCAGAATAAAACTGTCAGAAAAGGTCATTGTTCAGATCGCTTGTGATACATGAATCTTTAGAGGCAATCTGCTATAATCTTCAAATGACCCTTGCAGCAAAGGAGACCGAAATAAAAGGGAAATTAAATAAATAATTAGTTTTTTTTCAGAAGGGGTAAAGAAGACTTTTGATTTTTAGATGCTTAATATCTGAGTCAGAATAAAAATAACCAAATATATCTAACTCAGAAAAAAAACAACCCCAAAACCACCATAAACTCATGTATAATGCCCAGTTCCCTCTTGCATCTAGACAATACATGATAGCTTTATTTTGACATTCCCAACTTGATACCGTGGTTACTCTTTAATTAGATATTTTGATGCCAAATCCCGGAGCTGAAACCTACCTTTGAACACTACATGTTTTGGTGTTTTGCATATATGCAGACTTGTGGGCGGTTATAAATTGGGTTAATTTGGTAATGAAAAGTTGAAATTTAGAAATGTGAAAATAGCATCATATTCTTGTTTGGTTAAAGAATTTTGTTATTTCTTTTCCTGGAGAAATGAATAATCTGCATTGTGCATTTGCACACATTAAAAGGTACTTACTGTCATGGATAGAATGGTTACAAGATCCTTCTTGATGGATCTTGCTTCTAAAAATGGGTTGCTGCATTATTGTTTAGTATAATTGTCTGCTCGCTTAGCCTCTTCAGCTGAAAAGCTTTATTCCATTTGTGCAGTTCAGTGCTTGGAACTTGCTTAATTTGCTTCTCTTATGTGGCTTGAGAAAAATGTTGTATAAACTGTTGATTTTTAATATGTGTTCTTCCATGCTTTCATTTCAGATATCCAAGAAATGTTAGAGGCTGGGGTATACTGAGCGCTGGTGATGAATGAGTCAGAGTTTTAAAACCATAGAGGTTGTTAATAGTTTTTCTGCATTTCTGCAGGTCTTTTTCTTCTAGAATTGCTGTTTCAAGTGGGCTAGTAATTACGAAGAATTCTGTTTTCTCTGCACTTGTTGTGATAAGCAGTGCATACTCTTGTTTATATCATAAACCTTTTTTGCTCCTTTCTCTACCAGGTGAAACTTCAGATGGCGTCAGTAAGTCTGTTCATCGGGTCTTTGCATCCATGATTGGGGAAAATGAAGAGGAGGAGGAGGAGGAAGAGGAAGATGAAGAAGAAGAGGAAGAAGAAACTACCGAGCAACCCACAGCTGGGGATGTTTTTGTGTTGGAGATGGTACTTAATCGAGAGACCAAGAAAATTATGAAAGCAAGTATTTAAACTTTCATTAACTTCCCTGTATCTCCTGACTTGAAGCATCGTGCATAAATGCCAATTCATGTCATTATAGCTACTTGCTATGAAACTTGACTGAACATAATTCCATGTGGGATACTTCTGCTTATGTTGGTGTCACCTGTATTTGTTTTTTAAATCATTAATCTAGATTACTGTTTGAAAACTTTCTAACATAACGAAGTGTTTCCAGTGTCTGTCAGGCATGAAAATTAGCAAATATTTTGGTCAATCATTTGAATATTGCTAATACATAACTTGTTATTAGCTTGTGTGACACACACAAGTCACAAGTGTGACTAGTGGCTCCTGAATGTGGGTACAACTGAATCCTTGGTAGAAATAATATCTCTTTTCCATTTAGGAGAAAAGACCTCGCAGCAAACTTCCTCGTGCCTTGAGGGGTCTGATGGGAGAGGCCAATATCAGGTTTGCTCGAGGGGAGCGTGAGGAGGCTATTCTAATGTGCATGGAAATCATTCGACAAGGTGCGTTAGAACGCTGAAACTCTTTGGCCTTAAGGATGGGGTGAAGTTGCCTTATGCATTAGGACAATTCAGCGTGGCTTCACTGGTCATGAAAATACTCAGTACAAGGAAAGTCACTGTATAAGTAGTATTGAATTAAGAATACACAGTGCATTTCCTTTATTGTTTTGCTTATGAAAAGAAACTGGCACCATAGTTCTGCAGAGACCTGGGCCTTTGCTTAGCTTTACACAGTTTGCTTTTATTGTCTTTGTAGAACTGAGGTATAACCATCAGCATGATTTCTACAATGTAGAATAATGCTGTAAGTGGTTGTTGTTAGATTCAGGCTGTTTAATAATCAATAAAACAATTATTATCAGTCAAGCATTAATAATTATTAAAAAGGAATTGGAAGGCTTGTCCACAGTTTTTTTTTAATGAATTTAGACAGAGAAATGTTGATGTTTCATTTAAATATGATGTCTGTTTGCAGAAAGGCAAACATTTGTTTTCAAGGTAGTTTTAAACCGATAGCTCTTAATCATTCCTTTTGTCTCTTCACAGCTCCTCTCGCTCATGAGCCGTTTTCCACTCTTGCCATGATCTATGAAGACCAGGGTGATATGGAGAAGTCGTTACAGTTTGAACTGATAGCAGCTCACTTAAATCCGAGTGATACTGAGGAATGGGTCAGACTAGCAGAAATGTCACTGGAACAGGATAATATCAAACAGGCTATTTTTTGCTACACAAAAGGTAGTGTCGCAACCATTTTAATAGTTTAAAATAAGTGTCAGGTGATAATGGAAATAGTCTAGTTTTCTTCTGCTTTCTAATTTAGTTTGCTACAGTTTGCTTAAGATTCTGGTACCTCTGTCTGGACTTTGATACAAGACTAATGAATGTTTAATATAGAATGTCCTTTCTTACAAAAATCGTGTGTGTCTGTTAACATTCATCTGTTCACGGACACGAAGGTGAAATCTATTGTTGCCTTTTCCTAAACCAGGCTACTTGTATGCTTTTTCCTGTAGCTCTGAAATACGACCCAACCAACGTGCGTTACCTGTGGGAGAGATCAAGCCTGTATGAACAGTTGGGAGAACATAAGATGGCTATGGATGGCTACAGACGGATTCTGAATCTCCTGTCTCCCACTGATGGAGAGCGCTTTATGCAGTTGGCTAGAGACATGGCAAAGTAAGTTGGATTCAAAATTACTGTGATTTGATTTTCCAGAGTTTCTCAAAAGCTGGTATTAATAAGTTCTGCACCTGATTCAAGCTGGGTACGTGGCTGAAATAAAGGAATGCAAGCAATCAATCCACAAGCATGCACCCCCAACTGTGATGGTGTTTCTAAAGCCTGACATGTGCAGGATCAATGCATTATCTTAGAAGTGTTGCATTCTCTTACAGTAAGAGAATAAAATGCAAATACTGATTACTAAAAAAATGCCAATAGTATGCAATTGTATACAAATGCAGTACATCTTAAATCTATATAATATCACTAGAGCCCTGGAAATTTAATGCCAGCAGATCTGAATCATAGAATCATAGAATGAAACAAGGTATTCAATCTGAAATAAAAGCTACCTGCAACAGAATATGTGTCATTTGTGGTTTGTTTCTGCAGCAAAGAGAAATCTGCCTCATCCCATTTTCTGCAAATGAGAGCAGATCAAGTCACAGAAGCTTGTCTGAGACAGAGAGGGCTTGTGGTTAAAGTGTGCAGCTCTCTTACCATAGTTTTTAGTAAGTTAACTACTTAATATCTCGGCTTTCCTATGCATAACTTGCAGAAAGCTCTTACTAGCCTATTTCAAAACAGTTTAAATCTTTTGATCTTTGTAGTTGCGAAGTGCACCACAACAATGCAAGAATGAGTATTGTACCAATATTATTATTGAAGTTTTTTCTGAAACCATGTTAACATGATACATTACTGATACCTGGATCGAGGTGGGGGCTGTTGTGATCAAAATGTCCTAACATATAGGGGAGGTCAAAATGGTGATTATTTGGAATATATAAAAGATGTAAACAGTTGTAAGGGAAGAACACACCCTTTCTCACTTTCTTTTTTAACTTAACCTTGCTAATAAAAATGTTTGCTAATAGGCAAAAATAAATGACATACAAAAACCTTTTGCTGGTGTTCAAAGTATATATTGTCAGTTAGCTCAAATACTAAGTATCTCATATCTCTTTTATAGGAGCTATTATGAAGCCAATGATGTGACTTCTGCTATTGACATAATAGAAGAAGCCTTTAGTAAACACCAGCGCCTTGTCTCCATGGAAGATGTTAACATTGCAGCTGAACTGTATATTTCTTCCAAACAGTACGACAAAGCACTGGCGGTATGGAGAGTTAAAATGCATTTTTGTATCGTGTTCAGCATTTGTTTGCCAGTCCGGAAGGACAGTTTATATTCCTGTAGTGCTTACATATGGTCATGTTTGTATAGTGATAGAGCTGATCAGATGCAGATTGCTTCCTATTAGTTCTGTAGTAATTAGCATTGACCTTAACAGCTTGATTTAGTAAGCTTGGGGGCTGATAGACTTGCAGTGCTGTTCCAGGTTTAAAGTTTTGGGATCCTTTCCTCTACTTCTCTACAGTTGCCATAGTTGTAGTAGCCAGAGAAGACTTAGTACTAGGTCTTTGTGAGTGCTACAAGCAAAGGGCATTTTCTAGGTTGAAAGTTAAAAGGGTGATACTGAACGGGCTAATGGTTCAAGTACAGACCATCGTGCTTCATTTGGCATACTTGTGTTACAAGTAATAATTTCTGCATTAAGCATGAATCATACATTCCAGAAAGGTAATACATCTTGACTCTAAGGCATCAGGAATTGGAGAAGGTCCTTATCTCTTCCCAGTTTGTTCTAGTGAATAGGCCTCACTTTTGAGGCATGTTTCAGAGTTGATTTGGTCTGGCTTTGAGAGGAAAGACTTTAGGATCTGGCCATTGTTATACTTTTCAGGATAGATTGAAGAGACACTACTAGTTGGGACTTTCTCCTGGTGAACATTCCTATTTGCTGATACTAAATTACCTCTTATTTTCTTTTTCCTCCTTAAGATTTTATTTAGCTCACTCTCTGTCAGTGCAAAGCATCATAAGCCTGCAAACAATTCCTCTGACCCTCCTCTGACCCTCCTCCTCATCCCATTATAAAAATCAGTCAATTCTACGTACACAGTATTTAGCTGCCACATTTATTAATGCAGTACTCAGTCATAGAACTGTTTCTTCTTGATGGTTCTCCTTGTGTCCATTCCTGTGATGGTGCTTCTTTTTCCGGATAGCTGAAAGTGCATTTGAACTGGTAAACTGAGCCCTTAAAAAATAACCATCTCAATGCAATCATCTGGTATGTTCCTCTAAGGGTCATGTACTCTGTGTTTGTCGCTGATGTTCTGGCAGAGGTAATGATTTAAGTACTTGCTTTTCAATTCATGAACAAAATACCAAGCTGCATTGGGTCTTAGACCAGCAGTTCTTAACGCGTGTGCATTTCCCTCCTTGCAGATCCACGCTGGCAAGTGAATGTCGTGAATTGTCTTTGGTTTCTATTTTGTAAAGTAGTTCTGTTGAATTCCACTGGTTTTGTTGAGGTCATGATGTGTATGATCGAGGCTCTTGTAAAATGCCTGTAGGTAGCTGTGAATTCTATTTAGTTTTTGCTTTTAACTGATATAAACCACATGGTTTCTGGGCAATGTATTAGACTGAGGAATCCTTGGAGCACTTTGGAAAGATGTGTGCAAAGCTTAGCTGTTTAGCTGGTGCTTTACTTTCTTTTCCATCTTCCAAAAGGCATTGAAAGAAGCTATAAAGGTTAAAAACTTTTCTAGTCGTGATGAAAGTAACTGTTGTGTTTGCTAAAGAGGTGCTGATTGGATCATCTAAGTAGTCCAATAATAGTGGACAAAGATGTAAGGTGATCAAATGCAGTACGAGTCAACTAACCCCACGTGAAAGGAATGCAGCTTTTCTGCTGGTAATCATTGTGATGTCTAAAACAGCAGCCAAGCAGGCTGGTTACTTCTTATATCCTTTAAATCTTTAAAATGATCCGCGTTATTTGTCTGTTTTAGGTTATTACAGATTTTTCAGGAATTGCACTTGAAAAGAAAGTAGCAGAAGAAAGTCCAACTGTGGAGAAAAAAGGTAAGTAGCTAACAAGCAGTTAGCATGATCCTGCTGCTCATTTGATATCTCTCTTTCCATTACCTTTTCACCTCCTGGGTATATTTTGATGCATGTTGACAGGCTACTTAGACGATCCAGGTTCAGTGCTTTTAATGAGTTATATGGCATGACCTCTGCTTTCTGTAAGGAGTTATTTTGATGTCCAGTTAGCCCTGCTGAATCATTGAGGACAAGGACTGCTCTCTAGGCAACTGGAGGCTTTTAAAGTTCTAAGCATTCCTCTGAGTGTTCACATTAGACCAGTTATTTCTGCCAGCTAAATAGCTTCTGAAAAAACAAATAGATACTCTTAAGTGGCGTCTATAATTGAGAGTATCAACCTTTGACCTGAGACTAACATTCTTCATAAAGCCTACTTCTGTTATTAAACATCTCGATGTTTTGGTATATACAAATATAGGGTTATTAGCTTGTACTTGAATGGAGTAGGTTGTCTTTGAGAAACCTGCTTTAGGAAAGTCATTGCTCAAGACTGAAAATGTAGAATGATCACAGCATCCTAACTCCATAAGCAGACAACCTGTTCTATGATTAAACAGGTTGCTTGTTTCAGCAATCCGTAACAAAGCCAACTTCTGTTGGCTTTCTGCTTAAATGGACCAAGTAAAAACACAGTTCATCAATGAACAACTGCCCTGATAGGGACTTTTTACGGATAATTTAGAAGCAGCAAATCTGTGAGTCTAGGAATTACAACACAATGTTGCCAAGTTACCTGGGGTGCACAATTTAAAGCAAGAACTTGGCTTCCCGCTTTGTTGCTTTGTAACTTTTTTGACTGCTTCCTGCTGTGCTGGCCAAAAAGCCACTCCCAACAACCAAAAACCGACAAAGTCCACTTGTCACAGTAAGCTACCAATCAATTATGGATTCAAAAGCAAATAACTTTTGGCTTAGCTGGTGCTTCTGGGGTAATCTGCTGCTCTTTCTCAGAAGATCCAGGGCCAGTGGTAGAAACTGAGGAAAGCCAGGAGGCAGCACCTGAAGAGCAAAGCAGTCCAGTTGCTAAACCCACTGCTGCAGGTAAGTAATTGAAGTTTCTGATTTTGTGCAAGTCCATGCGCTAATCCTGTGCTCAGGACCCAGTCTGCAACCATATAAAAATTGGCAGTTTTCCAGCAGCAGAGAAATAGGGCTTAATCCAAAAAGGTTTCTTGTGTACTGTCTTCCTTACTCAGAACTTACTTCTAACCCAGGCAGCCACCAAAGCCAGAAGTATTCTTCCAGGCTTACCCGCTTCCAAAAGCAGACTCTTCATTTGTAAGAGTTTATCAGTAGGTAGATAGCTATGCTCATGCTGGATATTAAGATGTTCAGAGACGGATGAATTAATCTGCAGGTTGTGATTTTCAGTAATAGGATGTGGATGTAGGAGGTAATACGGAAGCCATATGTTGGAAACCCCAGTTTTCTGACGTTATAGCAATCACCCTTTGAATGTCTGGTGTAAGAATTAAGGTGAAAGAGAATTTAAACTGAGTAGTTATGGAGGGAGCATGGCTGCAAGTAAAGGAAATGTGATAATGGAGTTTTACTGCATGACCAGTAATTAGCATTGTCATGGGTAGTTACTTTGTCTCATGTTTGCATTCTGTCTATGTGTGGTGTAAAGTTCTGTAGTTAACTCTGTTCAGCAATGCATATAGCCAGATCCCTGCTACATGGGATTTTGGCTTAATAAGAACCTTAACACAGGTAATGTTCTTCTAAAAGCAAGAAGAGGGTATAAGAAATTGCTAAAGGAAATTACTAAAGGAAAGCTTTATGAAGCAAGCACATCTTAAGAGGGCAAAGGCCCTAGACATGCCTTACAGGATCTTGCTGTCAGTATCAATGCAGACAGCACTTGATACTTAATATAAAATTATTAGGATCAGAGACAGCAGGAAGAACTTGTTCCATCCATCAGGAAAATTAGAAAAGGGAGAGGCCAGGCCTATGCCAACATTTGCTAGAGTCAATGAGAATGCATTTTTAGAGGAGCTGAACATAGCTTGGAGGGGATGTGGAGCTGGTGAAGTGCTAGTTAAAGCCCATGGCTTCAGAAAGAAATTCTCTTATCTCCTCACAGGTGTGGAGAAGGTCAGCTGCTGCATTCCTGAGGGCGTACCCATAGACATCACGGTCAAGCTGATGGTGTGCTTAGTTCACTTGAACATACTAGAGCCACTCAGTGTAAGTAGAAACTAACGCAGAAGTTGGAGGGTGTTCTAATAAATTACCAAAACAAGTAATTTTTCTTGTCTTTGTATGTCTGAGGTTCGTGAGAGGGCTGTGGCGATTCTTCTTGCTTGCCTCCCACTCCAAGAAAGAGACCTAACAAGCCTGTAACAGCAGAAATACTGTTTTTGTCCCTATAAATTATGCCTCCAGTGGCATAAAGCACAGTAAATCGCAGCCGGTGTGCTGTTACAGGCCCGGGATCACATTGCTTCTTGAACACTAAGGAACACAGCTTTGCTTTAAAACGGTACTACATCTGAAGACTGTTCTGTCATGAAGAGCATGAAAGCATGGGCGCTTTCACCAACTGGATCTGAAATATCTAGGATAGGAACTCTGAAATTCAGATCTTTATTTTTCACTTTCAAACTCACATTTGAATAGAGGAAGTGTAGTTCAGAATGCAAATACAATAAAAATCATAGCATAAACCCATAAGCTTCCACTAACCATACCTTAAAAAAATGTTCTTGTTGGATATTTGTGCTTAGTGTTTTCTGTGGTTTTGTGTTTTTAAGCCTCTTTTGACCACTCTGGTGGAACAAAATCCAGAGGAAATGGGTGACTTGTATTTGGATGTCGCAGAGGCATTTCTGGATGTTGGAGAATACAACTCAGCACTGCCTCTCCTGAGTTCCCTTGTCTGTTCAGAACGATATAACTTGGCTGTTGTCTGGCTTCGGCATGCAGGTGAGAAGAAGCAGGACCGCTGAACACGTGGTACGGAGAGATCGTACAATGTTGAACATTTCTGGGGTCCTTTATTTAAGGTCACAGGAGTTCTAGATTCACATGTTGAATACTGTATTTGGAGTTCATTATGACAGTCCTGTCATGGAGTGTTTTCTTGTTCTTAATATAGATTGACACTTACTTCAGCTAAAAGTACTTCATTCTCATGTAAGTAAGAATATGCTGTAAACAGCATTTATTCTGCATTCCATCCTGTATCAACTGATGAGGTCTTAAGTGAAACTGTGGATGCATCAGTACATATTTCTGAATATTGTCACTTCAGTAATACATGTTTTGGGTGGTTTTAACTGAAAATTATATCAACTATTTTGCAAGTTCTTTTCTGCCATTTAAATCTGTTGTGTTGTTTGTGATATTTCTAGAGTGCTTGAAGGCTTTGGGACACATGGAGCGTGCTGCAGAGAGCTATGCCAAAGTTGTTGACCTTGCTCCACTGCATCTGGATGCAAGAATCTCACTTTCAACACTTCAGCAGCAGCTGGGCCGACCCGAAAAAGCTCTGGAGGCTCTGGAACCAATGTATGATCCAGATACATTGGCTCAGGATGCTAATGCTGCCCAGCAGGTAGGTGAAATGTTCTTCCAGTTTAGAATATATTACCCTGTTAAACTATGGCAGGGTCCAAGATGTCAGCTATATAGGGCCAGGGATTGAGAATTGCTGTCTATAGCATGGTGAGCCTTCAGAGCACACCAAATGATTCACTACAGAGTATCAGGATGAGTCCTCATGGCTCTTTTTCTCTGACCATTTCATTGGTATTTCCCTGTCCTACCTGATTACTTCTGTGTGATGTACAAGCTCTTGGGCACTGAGAACCAGTCTTGATACCAATCACTTTGTACTGAGGTCATCAGCAGCTGGTACATATGAGCTACATGCATTGGTCTCTGTTGACTGTAACTGATGGTGCAGCAAAGATTCTATATCCCCTCTCTAGCAGCACCTTCACTATAGGTAAGAATTATGGCAAATTCCTCTGAAATCTGAGACTTTGAAACAGTAACTACTGCAGGGTAGTTTAGGGATCTTACTTGTTGCTGCTGCAAAGATTCTTACAGCCTTCCATAAGCTTTTTACAACCCTATTAATACTATATTGAGTAAAACCTGTTTTATAAACTCACTTTCCATGCCGTATTAATGAATAATGTTCATATTATCTAGGAATTAAAGTTACTTCTCCATCGTTCGACGCTGTTGTATTCCCAAGGCAAAATTTATGGTTATGTAGACACTTTACTTACAATGCTGGCAATGCTGCTGAAGGTAAGCCCATGTTTGCATGTTAAGAACTGCTGTGAGTTGACAAGCAACAACCAAACTCAGAAGGAAAGCTAGTGGGTTTTATACACAAATGGTTTCATAATTGTGTTAGATAATAAAACATAGACTGGTTTGGGTTGGAAGGGACATTAAAGCTCTAGTTCCAGCCCTGGGCAGGGACACCTTCCACTAGATTAGGTTGTTCAAACTGGCCTTGAACACTGCCACGGATGGGGCAGCCACAACTTATCTTGCAGGGAGTGCGTAATACTGGTGTTCCTGCCTGTAGTGGTCAGAAGAGAGGACCACTCGTGTGTGTAATTCTTAATACAGTGACTTCAACTCCCTGTTCCTCAGTGGACGTAGAACACAGTGAATACTAAAGCTGCTTCTTACCTTTTTAGCAATCTACGCAGTACTTCCCTGAAGTGTTGATACTGGCTTTTATTTCTACAATTTTCTTTTGAATTTCTTAATTATTTAATATATATTTTCTTGTGATAAATTTGTCTGTGGTCATTTTAGCCATTAAATAAAGTGGTGACAGTTTTCTGTTTATTGGGGTTTGTTTATCAACAGGTAGGGAAGGGAATATTTAGCCCTCAGTTTTACCTGTTTGGGCAGAGCCATTACTGTTGTATTACACTGGTTGAGTAGCTGACTATGCACGTCACGTGTTGCTGACAGTGATACAGAAAGGCATTGTTCTTGTTATGTTTCTATGCAGATAGTTTGATTTGAACCTATACAGGGATGTTCCAATCCCAGAAGAAGTCTTTTAAGTCATTTAAAGAGTTAGTGTCTTTCTTTTGCATAGCCCAGTTTGCACTGGAGCATGAGACAATGCAGGGAGAATACTCCTCTTGGGAATGTTCTCTCTCATGATATTGCTCTGTTGTGGGATTTCTAAGTTGCAGGCTGTTTTGGCCTGCAACATGAGCAGGATGGATTGGCCATAAAGCTGCCTTTGTCATAGGATGTATTACTGTAATCTGAAATGCTGCCCTTAAATTTGTTTCTAGGTAGCAATGAGCAGAGCTCAGGTGTGTTTGATATCTAGTTCCAAGTCCGGAGAGAGACACCTCTATCTTATTAAGGTGCCAAGAGATAAAATTTCTGACAATGATGACCAAGAGACAGCAAATTGCGATGCAAAAGGTAATAAATGTTTATAAAAAACAAAAAGGTGAACCCTTTAGTCCTGAAAACTGAAACAGACATTGCTGTTTTGGGTGCTAAATCCACACAGTTCATGTTAATGTTGCTTTATTTCTAGGGCAAAGAGGGTATCAAAAATGAAGATAATACAGTTTAAGGGAACAGTCTCTATTCAGAGAAGAATAGTGAGATTTCAGACTCAGTTTGAGAAGGACCTCTAGAGGTTTTATGGTCCAGTATTCTCCTCAGTGCAAGCACACACACAAATCTAGAACACAACAGAAGTACAGGTTTTCAGTGTGGTGGGGGGTTTTTAGCTGTCCCAGGCTCAGTTGAGCCAGACTACATATTCTTAAGCACTGTTTGGTAGATTAGAAGAGTAACTCAAATGCATTCATGTAGTATGTTTGCAGCTTGAACTCTGTGTGCTTCTTGTTATTTGTTCCCAAGTTTTGAGTGCTTTTTTGCTGGCACTTTACAGACTGCATTTAAACTAAGGAAAGTAAATATTTTATCTTTATTTTACCTGTTAATGCTGAAATGGTTTTGAAAAGATCAGTTTGACACATTCACCTTTCCTTTTTTTAAGAGTTTAGCACTCCTGGTTTAATTTTCCTAAGTTCCTGACTTTGATATTTTTAGCAATCTTAGCTGTTCTCACGAGTGTTCTGACAAAAGATGACTGGTGGAACCTCCTCCTGAAGGCTATATATGCCTTGTGTGACCTCTCCCGGTACAAGGAGGCAGAGCTTCTAGTGGATTCCTCCCTGGAATATTATTCATTTTATGATGATAGACAAAAGCGCAAGGAGCTGGAATACTTTGGGCTCTCTGCTGCAATACTGGACAAGAATTTCAGAAAAGCATACAACTATATCAGGTGGGTACTGAGAAGGTAGATCAAACTCTTCTGGAATTGCTTCCACTGAGGCTGTAGTCATACTGCTAAAGGAAGCTGGCTGATGCTTTTCAGCTTGTGCTAAAACAGATAAGGTTATTGAAACTAAAGGAGCTTTCTGATAACTTCTGATTCCAAAACATGCATCGTGCAGCAGGGTGGTTGATTTAGACAGAACCATTGCTTCTGTCTCTGTCAACTTTGCCTCACTCAGTGACTTGCTCTTTGAGTGTCTCTGTTATCTTCCCTGAATTGTTGAAGTTTTTATTGCAGATACAGCATTTACAATGTAGCATCTACAATTCTATTGTATACTTTTCATTCTCTAGAATCATGGTGATGGAAAATGTCAATAAACCTCAGCTGTGGAACATCTTCAATCAGGTTACTATGCAGTCTCAGGATGTCCGGCACCATCGCTTTTGTCTCCGCCTGATGCTGAAAAACCCTGATAACCATGCACTGTGTGTCCTGAATGGGCATAATGCGTTTGTGTCTGGCAGTTTCAAGCATGCTCTTGGTAATAGCATTTATGTTCTAGTATTAACAAATATAGCAAGTAAATGTGCTTTTTTCTGAGAAAGATTTATTAAAGCCCTTTTTTTTCATATGCCAGAAAATTACAGGTGGCTTCACAGTGTTAGTCTGGTGCTTTAATATGTTGTACATAAAGCATCACTAAGAGTTTTGATAATAAAAATGGCATGTTTCAGTTTCAGCACACATTGTGAATGTAACTAACTTGCAAAGATAATTGAAGTCTAATGATAATGATGAAGGGCAGAAACAGACCAATTTGAAGAGCAAATACAGTTGGTTAGACATTTAAACAGGTCTTTGAAGTAAACCTACTGCTTGCAATCAAGCCCTTCACACACTTAAGATGTGTGGCCTCCAGAATATAAATCCTAGCAAGGACTATGTTTGCTTTCTGTGTTTGCCTGTCTTGTGCTTACTTTTACATCACAGTCAGCATTCTTCCTTCAGAATCTAAGGAGTACTGAAAATACAGAATTTTCTTTCATGTTTTTTCCTGTGTACTTTGCTGTAGGTATATTAAACTATCTCTCCTCTTAGTTCACACTTCTCATGTGAAGATTTTCTTTCCTGCTTTTAAATTCCTCAGGAATAATTTTCACAACAAACATCTTGATTCAGTTCTGTGCTTTTAGGACAGTATGTGCAAGCCTTTCGTACAAACCCAGATGAACCTCTGTACAGTCTTTGTATTGGGTTGACTTTCATCCACATGGCTTCTCAGAAGTATGTGTTGAAAAGGCATGCTCTTCTGGTACAGGTGAGTTACTGTGATGGTTTTTACCTACAGTGTTTCCTGTCCTCGTATCTTGCAGGCAGTTATGGCTACAACATGCTCTGTTTAAATAACTTTCCTAATTAAAATGGCATCAAAAGAGGGAAGTGGCAAAACATGAACACAGATATGAACATGCTTTTGAACTGTAATTATACCCATCTGAGTCTCCTCTCCTTTTAGCCAAATGTAGCTGCTTCTGCTGTGCATATACAGTGATTACCCACATAGATGTTAGCAGCTGCCAGCTGTTTGTGATTTCAGCATTGGTGGATGTAGTCTGGATTTTCTTCCAAAT
Source organism: Pezoporus flaviventris (assembly GCF_033815535.1). Lineage (NCBI taxonomy): Eukaryota > Metazoa > Chordata > Aves > Psittaciformes > Psittacidae > Pezoporus > Pezoporus flaviventris. The sequence continues at coordinate 48,566,232 of NW_026892549.1, forward strand.
TATTCTTGCCCTGCCTTGCTCTGAAGAAGTGCTGTAGAAGAGAACCCATGCCATGTGCCCTTCATAGACGTGTCTCATAAACTGCATTGTTGGAGAATACTTTAGAGACTTATAAAGTGGGGCTCCCCCCCCCCCCCCAGTCTTTCTTTTCTCTTCCCCATTTTAGGTGCCTCTCAACGGCTCTCTTTGTAAAGATGTTGTGAACTCCAGTTTAGACTGCCCTCAGTTTTTCAGCTCCCTTCTTCACGTTTTCCTTTAATCTGGCAGATCCAGTTACAAATCACTGGCTGATTATTCCCAGACTTTAAAAGTAATTCCCTCTACTCTCCACCAAGTATTTTCATTAACTTGAAATGCTTTTTAATTCCTGTGGCCACTGAGCTGGGAGTCAGCTGAATAGAGTGAGGATTCTGAGCTCTCATTACTTCTGAAACTGCTGAAAAACTGTAGCTTACACTGATTTTGATAAAAGCTGCAGGTCCTCAGCTCCTCTAAACCAAAACCCATTATGTTTTCAAGGTGGTTGGCTTCTCTGAACATGAACCAATCTTACCAGCGTGTACACTGCATAAACACGTACATATGCACTTACATTTAGTGAACTAGTGCCATAAGTCACTTTATTCGTTAACTGTGTGCTCAATTTCTTAAAGAGATCTCCCCATTGTTACCAAAGGCAGTGAGACTGACAGAGCACAGGGTTTATAGTCTCAACAATTCAATGCAACTTATTTATTACCATCAACTTGCCTGTGGTTTTGTGGGGGAGCATAGTTTAAGTCGATACACTTAAACACCTCTTCCCCAGCATTCTTTGCTGCCATCTTGTTAAAGGGAACATTCTCTAATGTGCATAATATGTGTACAGGGATTTTCCTTCCTTCACCGGTACTTGGACCTGCGTGGACCATGTCAAGAGTCATTCTACAACCTTGGCCGTGGCCTTCACCAGCTGGGATTGCTGCACCTGGCAATCCACTATTACCAGAAAGTACTTGAACTTCCTCCGCTCACCTTAGAGGTACCGTTTCTTTGCGAGTTAGGTACAGAAAATAAAGTCAGGTCAATGTTAATAATATATCAGCCATAGTTAAAATAGGTACATAAGATCAATGTCATTGAGTTTCCTTTAATTTGTGTTGTTATTCCTTGTCATTGGAAGCCCAAACCTTATTGTCACCTGGTAATATATTTAAGCATGTGTTAATTTCACAGGTTTATGAATTTTGAAGGATTTACTCATAGGCTGAGTGAAGTAGCAGCAGAAAGGGTCACTACACAACTTCACCTGAATAAGTAGCTGAACTTTATATATATATATATATTACATGTAATGAATTATATCTGGAAGTTGTATCTAGTCACTCATGCTATAAAAGAGCATGCTGGAGCAGTATGACCCATTATTAAGATTGCCTGAATGCCTGTGAGCCATGGTTTTACTCTGATTTGTATTACAACACCCTAATTGATGTGTCGCATGTTTACAAGTCTGGTCTGAGAGGAAGTTTTGCTTTGGCTTGGGAAGGTAGTAAAATTGCAAGTGTCTTTAGAAGACAGGAAGGGTTGGTAAAGTGAGGAATGTGGGTGTTAGTGATGGAGTTCAAAGCAGCATCTTGTGACGGTGTGAAAGATATAGGCAGTATTCACATTCTGATTGAAGAAACAACTACTTTGCATGCTAAGACAAATTAAGGCAGTACTTTCCTGGTTTGTGAGCTGGCTTTCTAATTTACAGTTGATCTGAGTATGTAATTGTGTAACTCTGTGATTAGCAACATGTGGCAACTCCCTAAAGAGGGAGGGCACAAGTAATACTACTACTTTAGTTTCTGTGCAGCTGAAAGCCTATATAAACCATGAATACGTGATTTGATTCCACTGTCATTGCTACTCATGTTTCAAATTTTATACTATTTTTGCATATAGTAACTTTTTTCCATCGTTATTTTTACAGGGAATAGAGACTGACCAGACAGACTTGAGAAGAGATGCTGCCTTTAACTTGTCACTTATTTATCAGAGCAGTGGAAACATCAGAATGGCTCGGAAGCTGATGTATACCTACGCAGTTGTATGATGAGGTTTGTGGCAGGCGGAATTGATACTCTCTGCATCAACTTTTGCATTATGCAGTGCTGGGGAAATGGATTTGTGTACAGCTTTTTCTGTAGGTGGTCAGACAGGGCTTGTGCTGTACATGGCTTAATGGACTACTTCTACTTCCAATATTTGAACTGTATCACAAATGGGTGGAAACTGACATGCTCAGGTCTGGCTGTTATTAGCTGTTCTCCTTTGATGCACTGCTTTGTAATCCCAGTCTTGTATACAGAATCAAACTGAAGTCCAGGGCAGCTTGTTGTTTTGGGTTTTTTTTAAGGGAAGATTTATGATGTGCAATATTACAACTACTTACCAGTGAGGTGGTTCAAGAAGTCCTGTTTGCTGGTGGTTAGGTTTGCTTTTTTAATGTGCAGTATTAAAAGTACTGTAATACAGAAGCAGCGGGCTCATAATAATCCCCAGAGGTTGGAGAGCTCGCTTTTTCAAGTATTCTAGGAGTTCGTATTCCCAGCAGCTCTCCTACTTGAAGGAGTTTGATTTCTATTTACTAAAATCAGTGTGACTTGTGTTGTTGTTCTGAACTTGTTAATAAAAATTCTGAGGATAATGATAACGTTTACTCATTCTCAGCAAAGACAGATCCTACTGAATAGAGCAAAAATTAATATCATACAGCTTCTTACTTCACATACACTGCAAATGGTCTGGGGTTTTAATTAGTTCTGACAGTTCAAGAAAATATGATGGTGGAAGCATACTGCTTCCAATACAGCAAATTATGCTTTACCATAAATAAAGAGTACGTAGTTACATATATAGTTATATGTATGGCTATATGTTATGTGCTACAGCAAAATATGGCTGAGTAGTTTGCTGAACAGAAAACAAGCTGTGATGTTGCCTCCCAAGGCAACAAGTAGCTAGTTACTTATGGGACCACAGCTAACTGCTGGTTGCTGTCAGCCAACTTGCTTTTAATGAAACCCAGTCAATATGGACTGGAAAATTCATACTGCAAGCAAACAGTGTTCTGAAAGGATGTGCTAAACAATTTTGAGCATGCAGAAGGAAGAGAGATATTACTTGTCTCAGTGCCAGTTATCTAAATCTTCCTCAAATGCTTGTGCAAAAAAACCCCCACATCTATATATGAAGATAGAACTTAGATTTTATTTTTTTTTTACCTTAGCCATATCCAACTTGCATTTATGGCTGTGAGATGAACAATCTTTAACTTAGATTTCACTGCTGATACCAGCACTGCCAAGTGTAGAAAGCTGTTTGCCATCCACATTTGCTGAAGGCCACAGCCTGACAGGAAGATAAAGAACAAGCAACCTTCTTGCTCCTTAGAAAGCTCATTTTTAAATACTGCAAATATTGCTGTAACTAAGAGAGGCTGAGCAGCTACCAAGCCTGGGGAAAGGCTAGCAACGTAGAACTCAGTTATTTATCCTGCAGGTGGCAGAAGTGTTAGATTATACTACAGCTTTGTTGAAATTACTGTGTTTAAAGAAAATAACAAGTTCTTGTCAATTGTGTACTTCTGATGTTTCCAGCGGGTGAGCTGCCACTCATCATGGTATGCTTCACAGCACAGAGCAGGCTCTGAGCAAACTAGATTTCTTTCAAGTGAAAGCAATTTAGAGGATGGCTTCCAGAAGTGCTCCAGTTGCTAGTGCCCATTCAGTCAGCAGGATTACACCAGAGCAAATCCCAAGAAGAACCTAGTCCAGGACACATCCTGGACATCTGGACCAGCTCTTTCATTCTGCATGTGATCCACAGAACAGCATTGCTTGCTAAAGCAGACATAGTCAAAACTTAAGGTCATGCTAAAATTTAAAGGTACTGGGATACAGTAATCCTTCACAACTACACCCTATCTTACTGCTTTCCACCCTAAATCCCAAACAGGCCTAAAAGAAGCAACAGGAGGTGTTGAACCTGGAACAGACTGTCACTATGCAAATGTAAGTCCCAAGTTTAATGGCCATAGCACGTCAATAATCAAAGTAACTACAGATGCATGGCCCTAGAGAGAGCAGAGGATTCTGGAACAAGGAAGGGGTGAAAAAACATCCCTTTAGCTACTCCTTATATTGGTAAAAACTCCCACAGAAGGAAAACAGAGGTGGTTGGTGCTGTTGCCCTGCCAACATACAGTTCATACAAACACAGCTGCCATGTGCTTTGTCCTTTCTGGAAGGCTAAGGGCACACTCATTTGTCCCTTGTTAGGCAACCTACTTAATCATTCAGTGTAAACATGAATAGACCTGTGTGTAAACATGAATAGGCCTGTATGTAAACATGCATAGGCCTGTTTTTAAGCACTACAATTTAATGAAGCTCAGGTGTGCATTAGCTTCAATAGTGTGCTCAGCCACCCCTTGTTCCTTAGAACAGCCATTTGCTTCAGGAAGAGATTCACATCATGGTGAATTAGAGTCCTATCACATACGTTACAGTTTAGGACCAAATTTCTGGAGGAGTAGAATGAGTGTGTCCCCCAGGCTCCACAGGTATGCAAGACTTCCCACCCCACTAAAGTATTGCAAATAACATGTATAGACTTCACAGAAATAAATAGTACCACTGATCACAGAGGAGCCTGTGAGCAGCTCTGTTGAAGCAAATCAGCATACAAGAACACTTGCACTGAAGCTGGGTTGTACTGAACCATGTGGAAGAGTAAGCTCTGAGGAAGGTGAGCTGATCCTTCGTTGAACAAATATGAAAGCTGTCTATGTTATAATCATCTTCAACATATTATGATGTTAGTCAGCTGCTTCAACTACTCCTTCCCCAGTGTGTTGTTCCACAGTAGGATAGGTTGAACAAATTCCACTAATTCTTATGAAGGTAAGATGATGTGTGGTGTAACATCACACACCTAATGCGTTCCCTAAAGCCCAAGGCTTGTGTTCTCTCATGACCCAGATATCATCTGCCATTAGAAGCAGCCAGTCCTGCCAGTTCCACCCTGTTCCAGTCACGTCAGCATCCAGCCACACACACGACTCAGCCTTTGGTCATTCATGTGAACCCTCTGCAAACCAGTCAGAGATTTGTTTTGATAGCACCTGCCAGTCTACAGCTGGTAAAAGAAAAGCAATGAAAAGAAAGATGCAGCATATCAACATTCAAAGAGTAATTGTTTTGCTACAAATGGTAGTTATATCAGTCTCACATTGCAAAGAATCTGAGTCAGAAAGACCAGGTGAGAGGTATGACTTACTTCAAATCAGTTTATGACTTAAACAAGCAACCCTAAGTCCCCTGTGCGCACCTTTTATCTGCAATACCTTCTCAGTGCTACAGACCTATCTAATTATGTGAGATCAGCTGAAGTCCCCAATTTCTCCAGCACCTGCATGCTAGCTGGGAGTCTCCTCCTGGCAGGTGATGCTCTCCCTGGACTGGGAATCATCCAGACAAGTTTGCTCATTTCCTGCCCAACTCACGTGGCCTTCCTGGTGGTGAGCTGGAAGTGCTGGGTCTCGCTGTGTCCAGGGAGGTGTAAGTGGGATATTCTTCTTGCTTTTTCTCCTGGAAAAAGATGCCGTGTTTTATGAAGCTGGTGACTGTTCGGGGAATCTCTGTCCTTACTAAAGAAGAGGCTAAAGTTTCAGCAGTTTCATACATACATCTCTAAAAGGCTAATTACATGACTCTATAAGAACTATCAATTATGGAGAAGGCTGAGGAATCTACACAAACAAGGTAAGCGTAGCTTTTGAAAAGGTATCTGTAAAAGGCATGGATCTGGGGAAGGAGAACCACTGAAACAGGTGAATGTAGAGAAAGAAATCTACTAGCTGTTAGCTTTCAGACAAGTATTTGGTTAATGTGCACCAACAAAATGTGCAATACAACCTTTTCTAAGTACAGAAACAGTCCCTTGAAGTAGTCTTTTTCCTGTAATATTCTTTGCTGCTTCAGTATGTCATTTGGGAAAAGAGGAGGAAGCAAACTAAACTAGAAGAGGGGTCTGTTTTCTACCCCTGTGTAGAGAACTACAAAAGGAAATTTAGGAAACTATTACTGACTGATAAGGAGCTACCAAATATTTCCGCTGCCTATTTTCTTTGCTTCCCTCTTTGAACCAAATGTGTTTGCTTCCTTTACCTCTTTTCTGGGGCTGCTGTCTTCACAGGTCTTTGGGTGGTGTTTTTTCACAGCTTCTAGCTGCTGGTAGTGGGATTTGAACCAACGGTGAGCTGCTTTTAGCCTAGTTGTGATCTAGGCAAGACAGTGTAATTAGAACTGCAGAGAGACTAGTCAGTGCATGCTGTGCTCCAGTTCTTGAGCTCTGTGCAAGAGCACGCAGATCAGCATACACCTTCTTTCACAATTTTTCTTATCCATTCTTTCTCCTGTTCATAGGGATAGGAGCGCTTCATGATACCCTCTTCATTGGGGGGGGGGGGGGCAATGATGTCAACTGTGGTCTCCAAAACAGTATAAACCAGAAAGGCTTTTGGAAGAATGGGGGGAAAAATGGGTATTAAGTACCACAAACTCCCGAGAAAGGCAAGGGAAGACTGACTTTGCCTGAAGAGTGGTGTAGAAATATTCTCTTGCTATTAAGGTCTCTTTCTATCACAGAATAGTACTTGTGTCGATAAACAGCATGTAAGACATCACCCTTATTCCTTTTATTTTACTTTATGCTGGTTAATACCCTGTAAAATATCTAACCCACTAGATTTTCACCCCAGGCTACTATAGTAACCTATGCAAATGATAATAATTTGGATATTATGTACAGTAGTGCAGGGATAAGGTGATGCAAGGACAAATGACTTCTTGGGGTGGGTGGGTGTGTGAAATGTGGTTTTGCATGATGTCACATGTAGAGTGACACAAGGGCAGCTGAGTGGGGCAATTTACATGGCCCAAACACTTCTGTTTGGTTGGTTAATACAGATTTCCTGAGCTTGATAAAAACAATAGTCTGCATGGGATAAAAGCTCTTCTTATAAGCCCCATGAAATCAAAGTGATGCACAGAAAAGATCAAAACAATACTAAAGTTTTTTTTTTTTTGTTAGTTTGGGTTTTTTTTTTAGTTAGTTGATTTTTTTAAAGTATGATAAATGTGACTTGGAAAGGCCAAGGATGCACTTCACCAGAGACCTGTATCTGAGATCGAAAGGGTCACTTGGTGCATATGCTGAAGTAACATCTTGTTACTTTAAAGTGGGATTGAGCGTGCCCTCAGCAAGTTTGCCGACGACACCAAGCTGTGTGGTTCAGTTGATACCCTGGAGGGAAGGAATGCCATCCAGAGGGACCTTGACACGCTTGTGAGGTGGGCTGATGCCAACCTCATGAAGTTTAACCATGCCAAGTGCAAGGTCCTACACCTGGGTCGGAGCAATCCCAGGCACAGCTACAGGTTGGGCAGAGAAGAGATTCAGAGCAGCCCTGTGGAGAAGGACTTGGGGGTGCTGGTCGATGAGAAAATGAACATGAGCCAGCTTCAGTGTGCGCTTCCAGCCCAGAAAGCAAACCGTATCCTGGGCTGCATCAAAAGGAGTGTGACCAGCGGGTCAAAGGAGGTGATCCTGCCCCTCTACTCTGCTCTCGTGAGACCTCACCTGGAGTATTGTGTGCAGTTCTGGTGTCCTCAACATAAAAAGGACATGGAACTGTTGGAACAAGTCCAGAGAAGGGCCACAAGGATGATCAGGGGACTGGAGCACCTCCCATATGAAGACAGGCTGAGAAAGTTGGGGCTGTTCAGCCTGGAGAAGAGAAGGCTGCGTGGAGACCTCATAGCAGCCTTCCAGTATCTGAAGGGGGCCTATAGGGATGCTGGGGAGGGACTCTTCATTAGAGACTGTAGTGATAGGACAAGGGGTAACGGGTTAAAATTTAGAGGAAGTTTAGATTGGATATAAGGAAGAAATTCTTTCCTGTTAGGGTGGTGAGGCACTGGAATAGGTTGCCCAGGGAGGTTGTGAATGCTCCATCCCTGGCAGTGTTCAAGACCAGGTTGGATGAGGCCTTGGGTGACATGGTTTAGTGTGAGGTGTCCCTGCCCATGGCAGGGGGGGTTGGAACTAGATGATCTTAAGGTCCTTTCCAACCCTAACTATTCTATGATTCTATGAATTATTATTCTAATGCTAACTACTCTCACCTGTTCTGAGTCTATGCTAGCTTCCTTCAGTTTCTTTTCTGCCTCCTCTTTATATTCCTTCAGATGTTTGACTGTTTTTTCCAGTTCCTGAGTAGAAAAAGAAGTAACATTAATTTATATGCAGTTTTTTCATGGCACAAATAAAAAATGGCAATGTAAGGGAAGGACTGTCCCAGTGTAAATATCTTGGAGTTCTATCATATAAAAAACCCTAAAACTGTCTCCCTCTTAAGTCAGATATACAGTGAATGTATGTTAAATTGTAACTTGGGCTTTTTGGAGCAGGCGCAGTAAGACTTGTAAGAATATTTTTTAACCGAGTTCATAAACTCTTTCTACCACCTTTTTTACAAGCCTATGGATTTTGCACAAAAATGCTTCCGTGGGTGTCTCACCACTTTTTCATGCCGTTATCACGTTACCTGACAATATAATAAAGAGGACAAACGCTACTATAAAAATCTAGTGGGAGATGGGACTCTATGGAATCATATTTGATACAGGTCTGGAGGGATGACAGGAGAAGCCACACAATTACTGTGCTATTGATCTATCATCTTCTGTTCAGAATTTGAGTCCAAAGTTAGTTTTATTTTCAAGTCTAGCTCCACTGCAAAGGATTAACAGCAGTCCTACTCAGTAAGAGAAACGAGTTCTCAACTAGGACATCTGCCTTTATTGAAAAATGTGTGCATACCTTTATCCTTTCCGCATTAGCTTTACAGGCCAGGCATTGTCTGACTTGAGCTCTTTGACTTCTTAGCTTTATCCTATAACTGGAAAAAGACTTTTCCAGCTCTATTACCTGTAGCTGTAGCTCTCTGTTGGCACAGGAAACTTCAGCCGGTTTGGAGCATTCTTCTTCATGGGATTTCTTTATCTAGGGGAAAGAGGAAAAAGTGAGTTCACATTAACAGAAGAATTAGTTTGTTCTGTATAACAATTAATAAGCAGCACACCCAATTGATTTGCTGTATCTGAAGCATGTTACAGCACCTGGTGTTTTGACTTTTCTTTAATACCCTTCTAATAAAGGGGAAAGTGAATGCTGGGATTTGAGTAATATTAAGGTTATGCTGGGCTTTGATCCCGCCTTGGCACAGGTGAAGGTTATGCTTGTGATCCAGCCCCCCAAGAAACAAAGCAGACTTCCAAACCAGTATTTTATCCCTGGAGATTGCTATAAAACCCCAGATTATCCTCCTGAAGTTACTGGCATGACTGAAAACCAGTGTTTAGATCTTATGTACAGTGAGGTACATAGTTCTGGGGGACATAGGGTGGTACTTCAGACAGTGAAGAGAGCACAGATAACACTATGGATGGCTGCCAAAATGCCCGTCCACCACATGATAAAATCCTGGGTTTTGTATAAAAGTGATGGACAACTTCATGATGGATGGAAAAGGAGACAGATACTTGTGATGAGCTCCCCTTGTTCTGTTGTAAAATTGTCAGTGAAATCTTTTAATCTCTATGCCTTCTCACCTCAGCAGATTCGTGACATGTGGCTCTCCTGGAAGCTTCTTGTTCAATTTGAAACTGCTTCTTCAAAAACTCTAAGTGTGCAGCACACATCTTTCCCTCAGTCTTGTATTTTTCCATTAACTGTTCCCTTTCAAGAGCAGAAACAAATTCAGTTAATCACATTTATATTTGTTTTAGCTTTTAAATACAAGAATAGGAAAGACAATTAGTTTGTAAATACTTTTGGATATACTCTCTGCATTACTGCTCTTTTAAACATTGGAATGTGTTTTCTAGTCTTTCACATTCCATTTATTTAAAAGGAAGTTCATAATACCTATGCAAGGTAAACAGACTTTTTGGAAAGAAACACTTTAGGACAACTTACTTTCCTTCAGAAGATTGCTAAGCCTGTTTAGACAAAGGATAATGAGGAAACTCTGACTGCACCTACACTTAGGTTTGAGGTTTTACTTACAGACATTCAATTTTGGGTGGGGAATTTAAACAGCTATTCTCTGCTGTCTTTGCTAAAGCTACTGCAGGCCACTTCAAAAGTGGAAGTGGTATCTGCTATCCTCAGGGAAAAGCTGTGTGTAAAAGTGCCATAATGACCCTGGTAAGCAGTTCTTCAGTATAGCAGAGTAGGTCAAAGAGTCATTATGGGAATGAATGAAAGAGCCCATTTCTTTAGCTCTGCACGAACCTATCTTTATCATCTTGCTGGCTCAGCATACAGTCAGTGCTGATATTGATGGATGAGTAAAGCCGTAAAGATCTGATGTTAGTGTATTGTTTCTCCTCAAGTGTTTATTATGGATTTGCTCTTACCTGTAGAGCATCAGCTGCTGATTCTCAGTTTCTTTACTTTTCAGTTCACATTGAGTTTGGATCAGCTTGCTCTGCAGGGTGTTACTGACCTGCAAAAATTCTTCCAAACAAAGAACAAGTTTCTTCTTGTCTGTTCTAGCTTTTTCTAGTGCCTTACAGAGTGGTTCCACCTGTGCAGTAACAACAAATCAGATTTATACCTACCCAAATGAAAAGCTTAGGAAGGACTATTTTTTTCCCTTTCCCAGTCAGTATTAACTTAGAGGAAGTAACAGTGTATTCACCAACTGTCTGATTACACACATCCTAAGGACAGGCATCTACATGGGAATCCTTACAATGCCAATCCACTGACTGACTTAGTCAGAAGGATCAGAACAACTTGTCATATAGGCGTGACTTTCTTGGAAAAAAGTGTTCTTTGCCAATACTGACTGTGTTTGGGTTGAGAGGTAATCTTTGTGACACCAAGTATTATGAGGAAAGGTGAAAGCAATTCCTTGGACTCTTTACCCCTCCATTCTAATAAGAAAAAGAATATAAAATAAGTGCTATATAAACTTCCAAAATATCTGTTCATACTATGTATCCACCTGTAGACTGTAAAACCTACACCTGTGCCAAGGAATCTCTTTAAAGGAGATGCTTGCCTCCTTCAACACTGGGATAATGATTTGTCTCTTCAACAGCCCAAAGTGGACACAGTATTTTAACCTTGGTTCACGTGATTGTGTTACACCACACTGTATTCAGAAAAAGGTACTTGGCTCAACATGAAAAATGCAGCAGTGGCTGTTACTACGGAAAGATGTGGTCTCTACCTGGCTACGGTGCTGCTTTCCCATGGCAACCAGTTTGGCTTGGCAGTGTTTCAGTTCTCTTTCCAACATCTGTATTTTTGGTTGAGTCTGGCTCCTGAAAATGGAAAGTGGATTGTAAAATCATGCATTAAGTCAATTTTTGCACATCTCTGAAGAGGTGACCATCTCACAGTTTGGTTCTCTACCTTAACCATATTAAGTTCTGCCTGTCACTGAAGTTACATACGTTTTTACTTACTTTACACATGATGCACAAGGCCTGCCAAGCTTGTGAAGTTGGCTACAAGCGCTTGGTGTACTTGATTCACTGGTACCAAGTATGTTTCAATGTTGCAGGAAAGCATGTAGGAAACTTCTCAAGTGAATTTGCTGTATAGCTTATTAGCCAGAGCCATGGGGAAGATGCCACACTTCAACTCTTAAGTCTTCTCCACACTGCTGATAGACCACAGAAACAGTATCAGTTTCACTTACTTGTCTCTTCTGAGGTGGTTGATTTCAGTGTCCTTATGCACCAGCTCAGTTTGTATCACATCCAGTGTTGCTTTCATCTTGTTACGAGATGCTAACACACGCTCCAGCATGGCTGTTGCCTTATTACTATCATCCTTTGCTGCGTCCAGCTGGTGCTGCAGGCTTGCCACCTGCAGTACAATAAATCGTTAGGAAAAGGAGCAGGAAAATCAGTCATCTATTAGAGTTTTGTGACAGTATTCTGAGTAACTTGCATGCTTGCAGCAGTGCCAAGAGTATGGAATGCTTCTGAACCTGGAAATAAGAAACAATTCTTAGTCCTTCTACTTTTTTCACACATTAAGCAAGTTAATAATCACAAATCCTAGAGATGCTACATTAACAGCATTTTGTCACCCTATAAGGCAATGTGAGCAGGATCGAAGATGACTTTGATACAGAACTCTCAATATGTGCTTGACAGTACACAAATTAAGTAGAGAAGATCAATAAGCACTTCCCTGCAAATTAAGTACCAAAGAGAGAAGATTAAACAACCTTACATTAGGTTGTTTCCCTTTTGAACTGACAAATACGATGCTGAGAGGTACCTGAAGTTTTCCTTTGTCGCAGGTCAGTTTATTCTTGCTGTCAGTCAGCTCTGCCAGCACTTGTTGCACCTGCTGCTGGGCATACTGAGGAAAAAACAAGCAGACATCACCATTCCATACAAAAAACAAGACAAAAAGCAACAAAAAAAGTACTCAGTATCTTGTTTCTCTCTAAGTATTTTAACTTTCCTCTATTGCTTCAAGTATAAATATTCCATTAGGTGAAACACTAAAACAGATATTAAAAAAATAAGAAATACAAATGGCACAAATTCCTGCAAGACAGCTTAATCTTTAGGAAGAGCTGCTCAAATTGATACAACCTTTCAGATGGCCACAAGAAGGCCACTGTTCTGGGACAGAGGAGAAAAAAATGAAGAGATGAAAGAAGCCTTTGACAATAGAAACAGAAAAGCAATAATAACTAGAAGAATGAGTAGGCATGAACAGAATTAAAATAACTTAGTAAAGAATAAAATAATAATCAGGCTACTTTTAAAGGTTCTGAATGCTCTATTGATTCATATTCTGTAACTGCTGACTGCCAAAGGAATTCTGTGTTAAACAGAAGATATACATATGTTATCCACTAACTACTGCAGAAATGTGACTTTATCAAATAACAAACATTTGAAAGCTGTCTCAGTTATTTTGTCTTTAGCATTGTGATGTAAGGACCTTATCAGTAGCTAAGTGTTTCTTAGGCTCTCCAACAAACACAACTGCTCATTACATCTAACACTGTAAAAGCACTGGTAGCACAGTATCACTAAGCTTTTACTCAACCTTTCTGGAACCAGTAAAGTATCCTGATCTTGGTGACTGAGATTAGTTAGAAATAATGGAATGGGAACAAGTTAGAACCAGGAATGATATTTGAAGTGCAAACTTGTCCATAAAGGGCATAGAATTTTTGTTAATAACTTCCCAATGTAAGTTGAATATATATGTACAGATACACAAGTTATATGCCTGTACTAGAAAATGGAATGGAGACATAGGATTTTAATGACATACCAATACCAGAAACGCTATAGAGTCCTCTTAGCTCATCCCACACAGACATCTACAAAGATGGAGTAATATTTGAGATATCCTTTTCACTTTTTCCCCTTTTTGATTCCTTAATTTCATCAGCCACTCTCCAAAAAATACAGATACTTCAAAGAGCACCTTGATTCCTTCTACAGTTACTTCTCAGTCAGGTCATCAGTTACCCACTTCATTAGTGGCTTACCTGCTCACGTACCAGCGCATCCAAGCGGTTCAATAGCCTCTTGTTCTCTTGCTGTAGTGTTTGCAAAGTGAATTTCATTGAAATAATTTCCAGCTACAAACAAGAAAACCCACCACTAATCGTACCTGTTCAAGATTTCCACAGTCACAATATCACAAAACCTTAGCACTACACATGGATTAGATATAGTCTCTCCCATTTTAGAAAGCAATTCTACAACAGTGAAAGAATCATACTAACTTCAGTCACAGCACTAAGGAATATCTCATTCATACCACAAACTCTGCCTTTCCTTTTCCAGGCTATGCGTATATAGCATAACAAGCTTACTACTACAAATAGGGCCTTACGCAGGTAGCAGTAGGGTTGCTGCTCCAAAGGACACAACCACATAGGCAAGGAAAATATCAAACAGCAAAATGAACAATATGGCTATGGTAAATATCACAGTATTTAGAAATAATTGAGTTGAGAGAGTAGGCAAAATGAAAGCAAAACTTAAGAGAAAACACTAAATTTAAAGACCAGCCATCTATATTGCAAGATACCTCATTCTCTGTTTTTAGTACTTCTAATTTATTCCTTTCCTGTAGTGTTTCATTTGCTCTTGTCCTTATCTGTTAAAAAAATGTGAAATTATTGTCACCTGAAAACATCCAGATTCATAGAAATATTACACATTCAGAACAGTTGATCTGAAGTTCTGAGCTGCCATATCTTCTCTCCCTTTGCATGCTTCTGAGAGGAGACATTACAAGTCAAAATATAAGCACAGCTGGAAAGGGGAGAGTGTGTCACATTTGTAACTGCAACAGCCAAAAATAGTAATCTTGAAAGCAAAACTGGTGCGTCAGTAAGAACCCTAATGGTGTGGGTCTGAAAGCAGCCTTCAACAATACAGTTTTAAAACAGTAAGTTTTCTGTACCTCCTGTTGAAGATCTGCCTTTTCTGCCAGCAGAGATCTTTTCTCTTGCAAAGCTGACTCAAGTTCATCTTGCAGTCTAGCAACAGTACGTTCCAGAGGCTGTCTCTGTGTGGCTGCTGCCTTCTCAGCAAGGCTTGCCTTCAGCCTGTGTTTGCCATGTTCTGTACGCAAGGCCTCCCTGAAGAAAGAAAAAAAAAGACAAGCTGGAGTTCTAGCACAACAGAAGGACAGAAGATGGCCTCCATATTAAATACCAAACTGGCCTTTCTGTGTTACTAAGTAATGAGTGCTAGAGAAGCAGAAATCAAGGTGATGAGAATACAATGGAGGAAGGGGGGAAAGAGGCTGCAGACAAGAAAACTCACAGCTCTCTTTGAAGCTGAGACCTCTCATGCTGCACACTCTGCAGCTCTCCAAGAACGTTGGCATGGGCAGCATTCAGAAGTGAGTCTTGCTCTTGCAGCTTATGGGTCTTGTCTTGTTCTGCCTAAAGGGGAAAAATGACCCAGGCAATAACACTAACATCAGAATGATGAAGGACGAGTAACTAATTTACAAAGCTGTTCATTTGTCATTGAGCTCTTGCAAATCTGAGTTCACCTTACCTAGCTTTTATCTATATATATTTAATCTCAGATCCATATTACTTCCAATTATCTTCTGCTTTTACAGTACTTAAAATACCCATTAATTCATATGTTCCTCTTTCTTAGTGGTTGTTACAGGATAATTCTGTATTTAGGATTACCACATTTACACTCTCTCCCCAAAACATATGTCCTCTTTTTTCTGTACTGAAAGTAAATCTTTGCAAAGAAGGACACCAACACTTACCGAACCTCCATTACTGTATGTGAAATATTTTACTCTATTCCCACAGATTATCAGTATTAGGAATTAGTCTGTTGTCTAACGTCTGAGCTACAAACTTTCTTGGACTTTAATAGTAGGCTTGTACCTTAAGCACAGTCTGATGGTCTGAAATGAGTTTAGCATTCTCCATGGCAACACTTTGGAGTGTGGTGCTGAGCTCTGAGCATTGCTGGCTTAAGTGGTCATTAAGGATCTGGTTAGATAGAAGGAGGAGGAGGAGGATGAGAGACATGTTTTCAGGGGGTTAGGTTTTTTTTACTGCACAGTAGCCTGTCAGAAACTGTTAAAAAATCTCTTGCAGATGTGGAAAAAGCTATTTTAGGTAGAAAGTTTCAAAAAAATTTGTTCAGGTGGTCCCTATTTATGGGAGACTTATTTATTCCAAGGTGTCAAAAGTTTAGAGTAATATGGAAGAAAGAGAACATAGTTTAAACTACCTATCAAGCATAATCACTTCTGAGTTTTGAAGTCCAGAAAAAAAGTAATGTTTCTAAGGCAAAAAAGACAAAAATTGAAAACAGACCCCTACTAATTTCACAGTTGGTTTTCTACAGATACAGATAAAATGGAACCTTTTGCCCCAAGAGGCAGAGGAAAGTTTAGTCAAACAGGTACTGCGTATTTGATTCATTAATAGAAACATACTCCTTAAGAATATAAAGGTGCAAAGGAATATAAATGTACTACTTTGAGGGTAGATAGAAGAGGCAGCAGCGGTAGTCCTACATGTCCTGGCCCCTGAAGCAGACATGTTCAAAAACCCTGATTCAAAATAAGTACTGTGAAGAAAACTTTCCAGCCTTAAGGATAGGAAATCTGGAACAGTTACCTACTGTAGTGATTGAATTAGCCCGCATTACCTGAGGGCATTAAATTTTGTCTCCTCACCTGCATTTGAGGCTTCCCATTAATATATAATCATTTCTCACTAAAATCGCTTGTTCTACTTTATTTCCATCTTAAAAACAAGAGTAGCTATTCTCATTACCTGTACTTTCTCTGCTGTCTCTCGTAAGGTGGTCATTTTAGACTGAAGTTGCAGGTTCTCCTTGCGTTCTTTGCTTAAAGACAGCTGTGCATTCTAAGGGGCAATAAAACAAAACACTAAGAAAAAAAAAACTAGATGTCATTTAGCCAGACACTTCACAAATATGAAATCTTTGTTTTGTACTTGCCTATTTCCTTAAGCTAGTGTCACATCGCTATGTTCTTGCAAGCACCGCACATGGCTCATCTAAGACAAGCCTCTTTCCAAAATATGAAACAACAACCAAAGTGCTACGTGCTCTAACTTAGCTTTGAAAGTTGAGGGTGCCTTTATATCCTTTTGAGCTTAAACTTATTAGTTTCCAGTATAATTAGTCTCAACGCTTCTGAGCTTAAAGGACAGAAGTGGTACAATTAATGAATTAAAGAATCCTTTGCCCGCATTGTGATACTCCATGGCTCAGCTGAATTTTTACCTCATCTTACTGAAACTTTCTCTTTCAGAGAAGACTTCAGACAGCAGCCACACTCCCTAAATAGGCAGTAAACATACCTCCTTGCCCATTCACAGTATCACAGTATCACAGTATGCTAGAGATTGGAAGGGACCTCAAAAGATCATCTAGTCCAATCCCCCTGCCGGAGCAGGAACACCTAGATAATGTTACACAGGAATGTGTCCAGGCGGGTTTTGAATGTCTCCAGGGAAGGAGACTCCACAACCTCCCTGGGCAGCCTGTTCCAGTGTTCCGTCACCCTCACTGAGAAGAAGTTTCTTCTCAAGTTTAAGTGGAACCTCGTGTGTTCCAGTTTGTACCCATTACCCCTTGCCCTATCATTGTTTGCCACTGAGTAGAGCCTGGCTCCATCCTCGGGACACTCCCCCTTTATATATTTATATACACTAATAAGGTCACCCCTCAGTTTCCTCTTCTCCGAACTATAGAGACCCAGCTCCCTCAGTCTTTCCTCATAAGGGAGATGCTCCACTCCCTTAATCATCTTCGTTGTCCTGCGCTGGACTCTCTCCAGCAGCTCCCTGTCCTTCTTGAACTGAGAGGCCCAGAACTGGACACAATATTCCAGATGCGGTCTCACCAGGGCAGAGTAGAGGGGAAGGAGAACCTCTCTCAACCTACTAACCACCCCCCTTCTAATACACCCCAGGATGCCATTGGCCTTCTTGGCCACAAGGGCAGTGTTGGCTCATGGTCATCCTGTCATCCACTAGGACCCCCAGGTCCCTCTCCCCTACACTGCTCTCTAACAGGTCGTTCCCCAACCTATACTGGAACCTGGGGTTGTTCCTGCCCATATGCAGGACTCTACACTTTCCCTTGTGTCGTGGTTTAAACCCAGTCAGGTAATTCGTTCGCTCACTTCCCCCCCTTCTTTCCCTCCCCCTGCTCTCGGAGGGACGGAGAGGAGAATCGAAAAGAATGCAACTCCCACGGGTTGAGATAAGAACAGTTTAGTAACTAAGGTATAACACAAATCACTACTGCTACCACCAATGATAATAATGATAAAGGAAATAACAAGGGAAGAGAATACAACACCTCACCACTAGCCGACCGATAACTCGCCCCCCCCAGCCCGACCAAGCGCCGACCGATACCTCCTCCAACCCTGCAGTCTCCCAGCCCTTCCGGCTAACTCCCAGTTACATCCTGGGCATGACGTGCTGTGGTATGGAATACCTCTTTGGTCAGTTTGGGTCAGGTGTCCTGTCTCTGCTTCCTCCCGGCTTCCCCTCCTCCCTGGCAGAACATGAGGCTCACAAAGTCCTTGGCCAAACCAAAACATCTCTATCAGCTCTGTTCCCGAGCCGAAAGTCAAAACACTGCACTGCACCAGCTACCAAGGAGGAGAAACATGACTGCTACTGCTGAATCCAGGACACCTTGTTATATTTCATCAAGTTATTCCCTGCCCAACTCTCCAGCCTGTCCAGGTCTCGCTGGATGGCAGCACAGCCTTCTGGCGTGTCAGCCACTCCTTCCAGCTTAGTGTCATCAGCAAACTTGCTGATAGTACACTCAATTCCCTCATCTAAATCATTGATGAATATATTAAATAATACTGGTCCCAGTACCAACCCTTGAGGCACTCCACTAGTTACAGGCCTTCAACTAGACTCAGCCCCATAGACTACAACTCTCTGGCTTCTCTCCTTCAGCCAGTTCACAGTCCACCTCACTACCTGATCATCCAGACCACACTTCCTCAATTTAGCTGTGAGGATGCTGTGGGAGACTGTGTCAAATGCTTTGCTGAAGTCAAGGTAGACCACATCCACCGCTCTGCCATCATCCATCCACCATGTTATTTCCTCATAAAAGGCTAAGAGATTGGTCAAGCATGACTTCCCCTTGGTGAAGCCATGTTGACTGCCCTCATAACCCTCTTATCCTTGATATGCCTTAAGATGGCACTAAGGATAAGGTGTTCCATCACTTTTCCAGGGATGGAGGTGAGGCTGACCGGTCTATAGTTACCCGGGTGCTCCTTCTTGCCCTTTTTGAAGACTGGAGTGACATTTGCTTTCCTCCAGTCCTCAGGCACCTCTCCCATTTCCCAAGACTTGGTAAAGATGATGGAGAGTGGTCTAGCAATGACTTCCGCCGGTTCCCTCAGCACCCGCGGGTGCATCCCATCTGGACCCATGGATTTATGGATGTCCAGATTGCTCAACTGGTCTCTAACCCATTCCTCATCGACTAAGGCAAACCGCTCTGTTGACCTGACTTCATCTAAGGTCTCAGGGGTACAGGGCTCTTCAGGACTGCCTGCAGCAGAGTAGACAGAGACAAAGAAGGCATTCAGTAACTCTGCCATCTCTGTATCTTCTGTCACCAGGGCACCCATCCCGTTCATCAGTGGGCCTACATTGCCTCTGGTGTTAGTTTTATCTGCCATGTACTTGAAAAAGCTCTTTTTGCTGTCCTTGACCCTTCTTGCCAGGTTTAATTCTAAGGAGGCCTTAGTCATCCTAGCTGCCTTCCTACATCCTCTAGCAGCAGCCTTATATTCCTCCCAAGTGGCCAGCCCCTCCTTCCATGACCTGTAAACTCTCCTCTTCCACTTGAGCATACCCAGCAATTCCCTATTTAGCCATGCAGGTCTCCTGGCCCTCTTCCTTGATTTCCTACGTGTCGGGATGCTCCGATCTTGAGCTCGGAAAAAGCAATCCTTGAATGCCAACCAACTATCTTGGGCCCCTTTACCTTCAAACAGCCTTACCCATGGGATTTCCCCTAGCAATTGCTAGAAAATTCAGTACCCAGTTAACCAAGCTTCTGATTTTTTTCTGTAGTATTAATCACCAACCCATTTGTCTCCTTTATATGCAATGCCTGTGCTACCACAACAGTGTTTTGTGGCCAGTTCTAGCTTTCCAAGGCAGGCATTCATATCAGTGTTTTGATATTTCAGTAGAATACGAAAGTTAAATCTTTCAAAAATAAGTAGGTCAACCCCAAACTGGTAAAATAATAAAATAAGACATTCAGTGGTTAGTAGCCTTGGTTGCACTTGGCATTTGTCTACATAAAAACTCTGCCTCTGAATGTTGTACATTTGAAAGGTCTCACATAGGCTGTTCTGATCTTTATTTAGCTGTTTTCCTCACCAATACTTGTTTACAACTTACTTTTGTTTCTTCACCAAGCTGGGAAATGATACAGTTCCTGGAGTCTAAAAATAGGAAAGAATGTCAGGACAGACTTTATTATCTGTTTGGTAACTTTAAAAGGTGACATTTTGATTTAAAGTTTATCTGAGTTACTGAATATGCCACAAACAGGTAAGACTGCTACAAATATGCTGTTCTTTAATAATTTCCTTGATAACTTCAGTATTTCAGCAAAATTACTTTGAAAAATTGATTCCATAGAGTAATTGTAATGTATTTAATTTTTAAATGAAGCATGCCATCATGCCAGTCTCCTACATGTACCACTTCTGTGATTGCTTCAGCAAACCAAGTAACACTATGACTCTTACGCAGTTGCCAGGTGTGTAAGAAACTGACTTGTGCCGACTGTAACCTGCAGCCCATATACAAAATTTTTGTGCACTGATAAAGAAAACAGTAGTTAGATCAGATCCCTGCTAAAACCACACAGATCTAAAAACAGAAGCATTTTTGTTGGAATTTGAATCAACCTGCCTATAATATTCTGTGCTTTATAACATACTGGGAAAATACAAAGACAACAAAAGACAATTCAGCATGAGTAGGGTAGGGAGGGAAATCTAGCCAAAATGTTGTGATGTCCAAGGTATCATCAAAGACTCACTCAAAAGTTCCTTCAATTAACAGGTCTGGTGCTTGTTTCCTCTCACTGTGGAAGCAGAAGACACAGAAGGGCTAAAAGGATGTGACAAGAATCCACTGTCATACCCAGCTCAGCTTTCAGTTTTGTGCACTGTTGCTCCAGCTGTGCAGTTCTTTCCTCTTCCTCTTGCAGCCTCACTCGGGCTAGCTGGAAATTTTTACACAAGTCTTGGCAGTCCTGGTGTAGTATCTGTACCTGCAATAATATTACATGTTATTCTTTAAGACGCAGAATTCAGTCAGGCAAACCTACCAGATTTCAGAGCCTAAAAAGTTAATCTAAGTGGAAAAGATAAAGCCTGGTCAGCTTCTCTTCTCTGCTCATCCCAGCTTTATGCAGAAGACTTATGGCAAGCAATTCTATATATTTCTATATGTAACACAGTGTATGTGTGCTTATAATCATCTTTACATGACAGGCAGAATCTAACAGTTTGTACAATTAAGATTACAGAAAAGATCAAGCTATAGAAGATGAAGATGAATGCAACATGGTCAACTATACCCATCAACAACTGACAGATTAATGAAACTAAGCCTTTGTTTCTCACATGACATATGTAATTCATACAGTTCAATAAGGTCTCCATCATTTTTCCACTTCTGCTGTAGAAGAACACAATGATAAAAGGCATGTAGGGGGGAAAAAACCCAAAACCAACTGGTAATTTCTAACAGAACTTTGTATGTTTCAGGGACACAGACCTTGATGATGAGCAAAAAATAAAAAAACAAACAAACCTCAGTTATTCAAGTTTTGATACTTTGCTATTTGCTTTCTTTCATCCTTACTGAACTGTTGCTATGAATTCAGAAGTGTTAGAGTGACTGCATGTGGCTGGCATGTGTGTATACATGCAGAGTTATTAAGTGAATTATGCGTAAACCAGTTCATTTCTACTATGAACTATGGCCTCTCCCCACACTCCAAAATAGCTAGATAATACAAATACAGCTGAGAACAAAGATCTTGCTTTGTCATTATGGCAGTTAATGGAGAAAGCATTCTTACTCCCAGAAAGTTTATGATCTCAACAAAATATTTTTCTGTTTATTGGTACCCCAGTTATAAAGACGTTTGTACAGCCTGGGGAAGACAGGTTAAGGCAGGATCCACCTATGTCCCACAAATGTAAGTGGCAGTTACAAAGATTATAAAGTCAAATTCTTTTCAGTTGCACTGAATGATTAAAGGAAGGGGGAGTGGTCCCAGATTAAACTTGGAACATTCAGATTGGATGGTAGAAAAAAAATCTTAACTGGAACATTATGGTAGTACTATCAAAAATGCCTACAGCTGCCATGGAATTAGAGTCTTCGAACAGTGCTGCTGAACAAATCCACCACTGCTCCAGTCCAGTGTTTGTGATACTCCGACTTTGAGCAGGAAGTTTGACTACATGATGTCTTCTGATCAACACTTGTACAAAATGTTGTAGTTATAAAGTGTTTTAACTGGTTTCTAGGAACGACATCCAAGTTCTTGCTCTTCCTCCCCGATGAGAAAACGAAAACAGACACAAAAGAAGACTGAAAGTTTCTCAAACCTGCTTTTGTTCCGCTTCTACTATTGCTTCCATGTCCTGTACATAACACAACACAGTTGCATGGGATTCCTCCAGAGACTGCCGCAGGCTGATCTCCTGGGAGAGCTGTTCTGTGAGCTAGAAAAATAAACACTTTCTGACCCAGATCTAATTAGACAGATTGAACAAATACTTCAAGAGTATATATGAAAGATGTTCTGTCTGTATTTAGTTATGAGCATGGCTGGCAAGTTCCTTTGGGTTCTGCATATTCCCAAATTGGTCCCAGAATATTATTTAAGAATCTTCAAAGCTTTAAACACTAGGCAAATTTAGCCTCCTACTGAGCTCTTTGCTCCTGTACTTACCTCCTGAAGTCTACAGTTAATCTTCTGGTTTGTGTTCCTCAGTTCCTCAGCTGCAGTTACTACATCCATCTAAAGAAGATGAAAGGAACAGATATTTTTACCCTGTCATGTTCATAACTATTGCAAAAGGAATTTATTTATTACCTATTTATTATAGAATACAACTGCTGTACTAACACCTAGGACTTCATTTCTATCTCCAGCCTCATGTTCTCTGTTCTAAAGCACTGAATATAAGAGTGCAAGCGCTAAGAAGCAACACATTCTTTAGTACAGTTAATGTGATTGAGTGACATACTCCATTGAAGTTCTCTTCAGGGGAGATAGTAACAGAAGTGTAAGACTGAAACACCAGAGAAATTCCTGGAAAAACAGAAAAGCTATTGAGAAAAGCTGGGATGAACTGAAGTCACAAAGATGACAGAATTACATATCCCAAATATTTTTATTCTTTATTTCCTATGTGATTTTTTTTGGAAGCACAGAATCTCATTATCAAATGGTTTTGCTCTTACTGCCAACAATATATCATAAACTCCCTTTTCCAGCTGAATATACATTCTGTTTAACTATATCAGAGACGACTGTACTTAAAAACAAGTCTGTTCATATTTGAAACTACTGGAAGATCATAATCTTGTACCTTGGATGAAGTTGTAATCTCCAGAGCAGTACTCAGTCTCTGAACTTCTTCTTTTGCCTTTTCTTCAGCCTCTTTCATATCACTCAGTTGCTGATGCAACTTCATTGTTTCTTGCTATACAGTCTTCATTTCTCGCAAATGCGCCTCATGGAGTGTACTCAAGCATTGTTCCAATTGGGCTGCACAGGAAAAGACAAAAAACTTTCATTGACAGAAAAAGCATTAGTAGGGATAATGAAGAATGAAGTAGTAACACCCTTCCCCCCCCCCCCTTTTTTTACTACCTGTGTGCTTGTGTCGTGGTTTAAACCCAGTCAGGTAATTCGTTCGCTCACTTCCCCCCCCCCCCCCCTTTCTTGCCCTCCCCCTGCTCTCGGAGGGATGGAGAGGAGAATCAAAAGAATGCAGCTCCCACGGGTTGGGATAAGAACAGTTTAGTAACTAAGGTATAACACAAATCACTACTGCTACCACCAGTGATAATAATGATAAAGGAAATAACAAGGGAAGAGAATACAACACCTCAGCACCAGCCAACCGATCACTCGCCCCCCCAAGCCCGACCAAGCTCCGACCGATACCTCCTCCAACCCTGCAGTCTCCCAGCCCTTCCGGCTAACTCCCAGTTACATCCTGGGCATGACGTGCTGTGGTATGGAATACCTCTTTGGTCAGTTTGGGTCAGGTGTCCTGTCTCTGCTTCCTCCCGGCTTCCCCTCCTCCCTGGCAGAGCATGAGGCTCACAAAGTCCTTGGCCAAACCAAAACATCTCTATCAGCTCTGTTCCTGAGCCGAAAGTCAAAACACTGCACTGCACCAGCTACCAAGGAGGAGAAACATGACTGCTACTGCTGAACCCAGGACAGCTTGGAGTTCAGCTTCTTTTCTGCCTGCAGCCGGAAGATGTTTGATTTCAGTGTCTGTACAACACTCTCTAACTGACACATTCGATTCACCAGCATCTCACAGTTCTTCCACAGTGTATTTTCTCCCACAAATGCTACCCTGGCCTGCACAGGGCTAATGGCTGGGGGACGAGCGGGTGTTTCTGAGGTCTCTGAGTGGAAATGCTCAAGGCTGAAAAGGAGAAAAGACTGACCTACTCTGTGTACGTAAACCCACCTGACATTGCATGTACGCGTTACAGGTGTGATTAGATTAGAAACCACGTTTCACAGAGCTGGAAGGTTTCCAGTGACCCCAGGTTGCTGTAGCCTGTTCTTGCTGATACTGCCAGCACCAGCTCCTTCATGGAAAGAAGAGTAAAGCACAGCAAAGGGGTGAAAAGAGGATTGAGAAGAGGAAAATGAAGTAATATCCGAAACTGCAACTCACAGATTGGTTTGGGTTGGAAGGGACCTTAAAGCTCAACTAGTTCCAAGTCCCCGGCAATGGGCAGCGACCTTCCACTAGACCAGGCTGCTGAAGGGGAAAAACTTACCCTGCTTTCTCCTTACCTCTGCCCATTGATGCCAAGCTCCTCCAGGTCTCGCACCAGGGCACCGGTTTGCTCCTCCACCATCTTCATCCTCAGGTGGAGCACCATGAAGGCCTCTGGGACGGTCACCCTGACTCTCATGGGCACGATGATTGGCCTGGCCATCGCCGCCCTGCGGGGACCCGCCCCAGCCACGGCTGCGGTACCGCCCGCACTGCACTCCCACCGCGGCCGATCCCGGTGTCCAGAACCTGGGACAAGGCCCCCGGCGGCGCATGCGCAGCAGCGCGCCGGGCAGCGATAGTCTCCCGTCAGGGAGGAGGGTGGTTTGAGCCGCCGGCGGGGGGTCCTCCGCAGTCAGGGTGCGCCTGGGGTGCTGCTGGCGAGCGGTGTCCTGCGGTGCTCACAGGACGTTCTGCTTCGGCTCTCATCTGTCCCGCCACGCCGCGCCGCGCCTCCTTCACACCCGGCTTCCCGGTCCCCCTGGCCGGGCCCTGGGGGGTAAGGTCGGGGCGGAGCGCGGAGTCCCCCTGGGCCCGGTCTCAGGCGGGAGCGCGCAGCCGGGCCCGCCCCTATCGCGCACAGGCGGGGGGCTGAGATGTGCGGCGACTGTTGCGAGAGCCCGTGGAGGTCTTCAGGAGCGCTCCGTGGATTGCGCGTTTTGTCTCCTCATGCTTAGGTAGCTCTTAGAAGCATGTTTTACAACAAACCGCTGAATTATGGTAGCGTTTGAAGAGGTTTAAAGTCAGCTTGCAGGGTGTGTAGGGTCAGACCTCTGAGGGAAGATGCCCTGCAGGAACATAATAATAGTTGTTCCGTGCATGATCGATTTACTTCATATCAAATGACGCTCGCTTTGGGCCCTATGCAAGAATAGTATTTTATACTTAACAGGCATACAGTCATTTAATACAGATGAGCAGCCTGAGTTGCACTGTCTCCACTGTGTATTGGAGGTGTCAGTCTTTTACAAACCTACCACTTCTGTCTACTGAGGTTCATTTTCATGCAGAGAGGGAAACTGACTTCGCAACCTCTTGGTTAGAACGTACAGCTGTGAAACTGGCAGTATGGTGTCTGAAGCAGGCATCTAATAGCAATGCTACAACCAGTAAGCCTTAGATATTCTGAGGACTCAAGCAAAAGCATTAAATATATACCTGAGATTTTTATATTTATACCTGAGAATCTCCCTTTCACTTTTGGCAGCTCATCTGGCTTCTGAGGGGCATCTGTGTGAGACTTAACTCTTCCCATGCATTAGACAGAGAACATGAGCACCTAATTCCCAGATAAGGATTTTGCACAGGATAAAGCATCACTTGGCAACACCTAAATCACCGTGGCAATACCTAAAGACCTTTCGACGACCTGTCGCTTGGGCTCAGCTTCGCCTGACACTTCTAATATGTTGCGGTAACACTGTTGAGATATTTGGGGTGAACTGGTTTGTAGGGCGTGTCGAGATCCTAGTCTTAAATACGTATCTGGAAGTGAAAAGTAGATTTTACAACAATTTCAAATCTATCTGTAGATGGCAGCAGAGAGGAACTATTTTTTTTGGAGTATCTAAACACGGTGACTACGCGTTTTATAATCTGTGCAACTGCAGCTGGTGCCTATTCATTAATGCTGCAAATTTTGCATTCTGTTGATGAATATAATTGTTTTGATTTAAGGATCTTCTGGCATGACTGCTTTAGTTTGGAGGAAAGGTTGCAGCTTTTCTGAGCGAAAAGAGTGACTCTGCAGACAGGCCAATGCTGCATTTGATCAGTAATGTATGTGTAATAAAATGATCCTCAGCTGATGCACAGATGTCATTGCTCCACTTGAGAATTTGCTCCAGGAAGCCTTTGCCTGGGGGATGTTGCCAGGAGGCTTGTGAAGAAACGTGGGATGTGAGGGAATATAAAGAAAAAAGAGATTAAAAATGATAAATTAAGTAACTCTTAAGCTTCTCACCTAAGGAAGAGTTGCATAAATATCACTGAATATTAAAAGTAACTTTTTTTTTATTGTATAGTTTCTCAATAACTACTGGTGTTGTACTTCAGCTGTTCTTTAATCAAAGGCTATTGATACAATAGCAATGTAGGGATGCCTAGTTTATGCAGTAGAATAATATGTGTTGGAAGTGAGAAGATAAAAGAAAAACTGGTATGTAGGTCAAATGGAAACTATTTCAGAGATCCTTTCATGAACTAAGGTAAGGTAACAAAGTTTGACAGAAAGATAGTTAATTCTGAAGGTGTTGTATAAATTTTGAAACAAACAGATCAAGCTCTATGCTTAATAAGAAATGATTGGTCTGAGCTTTTTAGTCATATTCTTTACTTTTAGACATTGGTGTGTAGTTCAGTAAGACTAACTTTGTATAAAAATGTAGAACGTACACATCAAACTGTAGCATGTTTTCCACAAGAAACTTTTAAGATGACTGTGATCAAAGAATGGAGTGTTGAAAGCTGAAGTGAAACAATTTGATGTCCTTTTCTGCTCTAGCTATTCTGTCCACAGTTTCACTGGAGTCTTCAAAATAACCTAAAACTGGCATTTTCTTTTATTTTTGATGTCGTTTATATGGCAGTAGAAGATGGGGCAGGCAAGTGCATTATGATGATGGGCCACCTACTGTTTTCTTCATATCAGAATAATTTCCTCTAGTTTGCCTGGTGGCAAACTGTGGCCTGGTGTTTTCCTACATATATGCCTGGTGGAATCATCATTGCTGCATGAAGTTCCAAGCTAAAATGGAATAGAAGAATGTTTTGGTTTGTGGTTAAGAGTATAGGTGTACTATTAAAACACCTATGCCTTCTGTGATGTGTACAGCAGCTCACATATCTTAGTAAAACTTTGATGTAAATTAGATATATTAAAAAAAATAGGATAATTCACATCATGTTTTTATTATTGCTGATTGCAAATTTTTGGGGAAATGGAGCTTTCTCTGGGAAGTTATTCCATATTCCAGTAGAGTCACTTCTTAAAGGTGACATTACATTTTCCTTTCTCATAATGACAGTTTTTTAGTTATAGCCTTTTTACTATGCTGATATCTTCCTTCAATTTCTACTTAGATTTACCATGTATTTGTAGATAATTATGTGCTACAAGTGTCATTAGTTAACAGAGTTTTATTCCAGCACATGTAAAATACTTTCCTTTTTCATAGTTTCGTTGATCTTTCTTGAATTCCTTCTAGTGTAGTAGAATAGAACTGAAGTCTTTGTTCAAGGTGGAGCCTGAGCTGCCAGCGCTATCTTTGGAATTCTTTTCATCTCGCTCAATTGCTTGCTTATGCAGAACGCTTTGGTATGAAGGTAAATCAGAGAGCAAACACTAATGCAAAGATCTCTATTTTTGATTCCTTGGATGGTATGAGAGAAAGCTGTAACAGTAGGTAGAACTTTAAGTTTGAATTGAGAGGTGGGATAAATCAAATTTGCTAAATCCAGGTTAGCATTCTGCAAAGGAGTGTCCTTTGTAGGAGTAAGAGCCTCCATTCTGTTCTATCACTGCTGTAAATCTGCTTTGCTCGAGTGTTGCTTCAATTAGTTTCTCCCCTTTTTTATTGCATCAAATACAAGCTGTAGAAATTGTTAGCTGAAAGTTTCCACTTCAGAACCCTGCATGACTTTTCTTCACCCTGGCTGATATGTTTTATCATCAATGAGATACTACCTCCTGAGTTCACTTGGCCCATTCTGCTGAGCTCCAATGTGTTTTAATTTAATTCATATACAAGTAGATATGTGGTTTTTTTTTTAATTCTCATCACTTGCACACTTTGAAGGATATTAATATAAATATGCTGAAAGCACTGTTCTTTGATCCATCCTTAAAACTCCTACACTGTTATGTCTGCAAAACTTTGTGAGAATTCAGGTTATCAGTGTATTTCTGCCACTGTGGTGGTTTACTGGCAATAATTTTGTACTTTGTGCTGCCCAGTCTGTTTGCATCCATCTGTTCTTTGTAGAAACCTGTGAGATTTTTAAGAAGGCTGGAGACCAGCTTTTGTGTAGAGTGTCATGAAAAGATCATCCCTGGCTTAGTGTTATTAACTGCTATAGAGTCTTACAGTAAATACATTATTAGATATATTGCATAATAATGCAGCATAAGTATTCTATGTAATGTATTTTTTTCCTCCTTATGCTGCCACTATTGATAATCCTAATTTTGCATACCAGATAAAGAACAACGTTCTGTTTGTTATCTCTGTATGTTTACCTGCCTCTGATCTGCCGTCTTTTCCCCTCCTCCCCTTTTTTATGGTGAGCTAATACAATATTAATTCAGTTTGACAGCTTTGTCTCAGACAAGAAGGGATAATAGTCAACAGCAGACAACAGCAGGATCCTGAGATACCCAACTTGAGTGTTAAATCAGCACTGCTGACAGAATTAATCTTTTTTTTTTTTAAAAGAATGGCATAAGAATATTTGTGCAAACCAGTGAACGTGAAGTTAATGTTTCACTGAAGATGCTGTTGTATTAAAATACTAATCATCAGAAGACCACTTTTGTTTTTCAGTTTTCTACTTATCTTGTCAGTGTAAACTTAATATACCATGCTAATACTCTGATCCATTTCACACAGTGTAGATCAGAGAAAAAAAGGGAGTATGGATTAGGCTTTTAGGTGCCTAAACGTAGAAGTCTAGTGCTGGTTTAGGTATTGCAGGCCACTGAAGATACTCTTACAGGGCTAGCAAATGATACACAAAATGTAAGGGGGTTCCAAGCAAAGGGAAGCCAGCTGGAATTCTTGAGGTTGTCTAAAATGGCACTAGACACCTCTCTGTAAGCAACCAAATACCATTTGTCTAAAATGGCAGTAGACACCTCTCTGTACACAACCAAATACTATTTGGGCTGTCCAAGTAATATTTTGCATGTATCACAAGGAAAATAAACATGATAGATGATTACCAGTGTTTCATTCATCTTCCTTCAAGCATTTTCTTGTTATTGAGTTTTATGAAAGCATAATTCAGATTGGTATGATTACTTTTTCTGTTTGTTTTCCTGTCTGAGGTAATCTGTAATACCATTAGCATCTTTAGAATGACTGATGATGATGTCACACTGAGAATTATGAGTTCAAGGACATAGACACTAGGAGCAATAATCTAAACCCATCAGATCTTGTATGAAGACCTATCTTTAATAAGAAACATGCAAGGAGAAGATTCTGTCTGTGTATGTGTGTGTATGTACATGCATGCAGAAAATATAGTAATAAATTTGTATCTAAGTTGCTGTGAGGGTGGTGAGGCACTGGAACAGGTTGCCCAAAGAAGTGGTAAATGTTCCATCTCTGGCAGCATTCAGGTTGGACAGGGCTGTGGGCAACATGGTCTAGTGGAAGGTGCCCCTGCCCATAGCAGGGGCGTTAGAACTAGATGATCTTAAGGTCCTTTCCAACCCTTTCTATGATTCTATGATTTAACTAACTAAGCCTTCCTACATTTTGATAGGACACACTGAGTTACTAGGTACTTTTCCATCCTATTCATCCTATTGCTTTCTCCTAGAATACTGGGTGGTTTTTTTGTATGCTGTTGAGCCCAGACTGCAAGCGTTATAGAAAAAGTCTCAAACTTTAGATGTGTATAAATGCAGATCTGATTGATTCTCACATGTAGTTTATCTTTACAGGAGACCCTAGTATCTGCAGTTCAGAACACTGTCAAACATTTGAAATATAAATACAAGTTCTGCAGCTGTATTGTGTTTACTTTGTAGACAACTAAGAAATGTCTAGTTAAAATGATGCTAAAATAAAATAAGACTGATGTTTCTCCTACTTTGATTTTCCTTTCAATGTACTACAATTTCAGTAATTAAAAAATGAGCATGCTGTATACATCATGTTCAATGTTCTGGTTGTGAAGGTTCACATTCTCTAAAACAGAGAGGATACAAAACTCTCACTTTGCTAAATCAGGAAACAGGCTATAGAGCACTAGACCAAGGGACAATCAATATCTTGAAAATGTGTCAGTTTGCTGTCCAGCTCCTCTCTGGGAAGTCTGTGAAATATGAGAAGGCATCTATCTACTCCTTTAGGAGTATATAAAAGTCCTATTGCTGCAAATAAAGAATAGCACTCAGGCACCCAGGTTTACTTCAGCAAGTGGTTATAAGCCTAAGTGGCATGACTTATCATTTTTAACTTCTGTTTACAGCACTAAGAAATTAGAAGAAATAATAACACTTTGATATCATTCCTGTTTTGTTCTGAGACAGGCAGTAGAATCAGGTTCTGTCTTAATTAGTTCCTGTCAGCTTAAACAGACCAGCTCCACATCTCCAGGGATTTAGCATTAAAAACTTAATGTGGCACTCGACATTCTTTCTCTTTTACCTTTCAGAGACAAATACCCTGTTTTCAGGCACTGAACTAAAAGAATACAGAATTAAAGTGCAATCAAAGTGTCATTGTACATGACAAGTTAATGCATAGATTTCCACAGATTTTAAGTTCTATGACAAGTCTAAATGACATCTAAAACAGTCAAAGATGATAATCCTGCAAAGACAGAAATGTTTGTAATTATTTCAGTTGTCATTCCTAGCACCTCTTTCCCTGAAATCAAATGAAATCTTACCAGAACATTTAGTACACTTAGATTATAGAACAGTGACCTTCACTCCTGCTGAGAAGCAGTATTTCATGTAAGCAGAGTACAGTGAATTCTGTTAGGTGTTTGAATCCATTTTGAACAGATTGTCAGTAGTACTCCTACGAACAGTACCATTCCTTACTTGCAACTGTGTAATTCAACAAAGTGTGAAACAATTGCATCAATTTTGTAAAAATGAAAGAAAAATTCTGTTCTTTGTCAAGTTCTTTCTCATCCTTTAGAAGCTGGCGATGGAAATGTTGATTTCTAATCCAAGAAAAACATTGTAAAAATGCAAAAAGATTTATAATAGCTTTTATTGTTTCCCATATTATGACTTTCTATATGTCCTGGCTGCCTGGCTTAAAACCTCCAGTCGCTGTAAGCAATATCACACGTTTCAGTTGTTAAATCAATACGAATGCTCTTAGTAATATTTTTTTCCTATTTTTAAATTCAAAACCTGAAAGCTGCAAATCCTATTTAAGTGCTTTTTGTAAAATAGAATTAAATTCCAAGTAAGGATTTGCCTCTTAAGTGCTTTTTGTAAAATAGAGATAAATTCCAAGTAAGGGAATTAAGGTCTTGCCTTAATGCCTGTGACACATAAGCTTAATGTTTCTGCTGGCCTATTTTTGAAGTGCAAGAGTCTCTAAGGGTTAAGACAGTGACGTGATAGATAGAAGAGGTAAATGACTGTTGTCTTTTCAATTTATTACTGGAAAAATGACTTCTTCAGAACAAGTAAACAAGAAAGCAGGGGAACCCCATCAGATATTAAGTAGCCTCAGATTTAAACCAGAGATGCACAGAAAACAAAGGCTTCACACAGGATACATTAATTTTTAATTTAAATTTTATATTTGGATTCAGGAGTTGTTTATGAAGTCCCTAAGAGGAAAATTTTCTTTTCAATACAATCAAAAGACAGCATATATTTTTGGGAGGGATTTTGACTTCGTATTTACTAAACCTACACTGTGCATTCTTTGAAGTGCTGTGCTATTTTTATGTGAATAACCAGAGACTGCTGCATAGCTTTGGTGAGCGTGGCCCAAATCCTGGGAGTTGCAGACTTACAAATGCTGTAAACCAAATGCATGCACAAAAGGAGAAATATGGCCTTTTTTCCCTTCAAATTCTTGTGTCCACTTTGTACAGAATTCATTTGTCAGCTGGGGCGAAAATATCATTTATATGGTCCTTTGGGGGCTGAAATACACGAATGAGGGATTTGAGCCTGGATTTATGCCAGCAGCAGGGAAAAAGGAGAGGAGCATAACCCACACCATTAGCATCCATTTTATGCTGGGATCCTTGAGGGTCTAATAGAGTATACTGGAGTGCAGTGCACAGTACCAGTTCCACACCAGAGAATCTGGGGTCTCTTATCTCTTAAAGCAACTTGCATCATTAGCAGATATTAACACAGCCAACATGTTTAGTTATCTTGAGTAGCAGAGTTTAATTTATATTCCAGACTTTAATACATTCAGCAAAATGTATCACCCTGCTTACTATTTTGAACATCTTGAAGTTTATCTAAGCAGTACTTAATTGTTTTATTTTTCTCTACTGGCTGTCATTTTTGTTGATGTACTTATGAAAAGGTAATAGTCTGATTAAAAGGCTTAACTGCATTTACAAACAATGCAGGGTATTCTGTACTTCCAAAAATGCAGTATTTAATTATGTTAAAATGCAATTGCCCTAGATACTGCTTTATAAAATACTATTTCTCCCTTTAGACCTTGTTTACTTAAGTGCTCGCGGATTTTATGTTCTTAACTCTCTACGTCAAACTGCAGATGACATACTGTTCCACAAGAATACTGATGAATGAATAAAATTCTTCTGCTAACACTGACCTTTGGCAGCTGCTCACACCACAGGGTTTGATGTTTTGATGTTTTGCTCCTGAATTTTTTAAAAGCCACAGACAAGTACTCTAGCTCTAGAGTACTTAGGAGACTTTGTAAGTGACTTTTCTGCCACTTACAGAGGTTCATGTGATTGTGGAAAGAATGCACAATTGTATCCAACAGAGCAGAGTCAGACAATTTGAAAAATATTACAGAGTAGGAATATTTTTCAGTAACTGATAGGCTGCAGAATGCAATGAGCACAGTTTCTTACCTGTATGCTCAAATTTACTGAATTGTGCAAAATAGGGCTGAAATGGTGGCTTTTACTGAAGTCTGTAGCACTTAATAGCTGAATTTACAAAGACAGAGTTTTTGTCCATTATATTTTGTAATCAGAATCCATTACTATGTACATGAAGGGTAAAATAAGTTATAATCTCACTGTGCATTTTCAAGGTAATCACTATTCTTAATAGAATTTGTGGTTGAAGACAGTGTTCTGATCATTTGCTCAGGTGTCCTGCAAAAAGTATCTCAGAAATGGTTCAGTCATAATTAATTTTTCCTTATGGCAGAAGGATGGGCTACACCTGTATAAGTAAATCCATGGTCAACAGACCCTGGCTGTATCCTAAACAAGAGATGATGGCCTTCTTGTGTAAAGAATTGTATTTACAAAAAGTAAACTACAGATTCATACAAATACATTTTTGTGTGTTAGCAGCTATGTGTTGTTGACTTTCGACAGGTAAAGGCAGAAATTAGGCCATATTATTATAATTTTTCTAATTAATATTTTAGATGAAAATGATACGTATGGTAACATTTTAATTTAGTACAACTTTTTTTGCCTAAATGCTAAATATTTATCACATGCCTTTCCACCAAATAAAAGAATGCAACATTTTCCATAGACTTTTTTTCCCCAAGTACTATCTGGTCCTTGGATTTTAAAAAAGGTTTGGAAGCAGTGTACTAAATGACCTCTCTCTATTCCTTCCCATCCTTTCCAATATATCGGAAAAAAAAAATAGGAAAGCTCTGAACATACACAGTGCAAATAGACTGTAGAAAGGATGTACCTTTGTGCTGTAGAACAGAAAACCAGATCTTGGTGGTCAGGTGCTTATATAATACCAGATATTTTATACCAATGTTTGCTAGTTGAGAATCTGATACCAGAATTTTTGGGATCCAGCTTAGGTGCTGTTTTGTGAATGACTCCAGCTAAACCATTTAATATTTTCATTTGTCCTTTGCTATACACCTAGCTAAGAATCCTAGCCAACTCCTGCAGTGTCTTATCAGTGTAGAAAGACTATGTTTTGCAAAGTGACTGAAGCTTCTTTATTGAACTATATGTGTAAATAGTAATGATAAAACCACTTAATGCCAGAGCAGCAGTCAAGTTTTTGCCAAGCCCCTCTGTTAGGGTAATAAAGTTTGCATTAATCTGTCAAATCAAGAAAGAGCATTTTCCCTCATCAGGGTTTAATGGAGCACATTTGGAAAGGTCATAGAAATAGAATAGCCATGATTTGCAGTGCGCCAGTATTATTCAGTAGACTATGTAAAACCCTAAATGCTGTAAATATACTTTTTTATATAGTGCTGGTAGTAAATTTACAGTTGAAGTTGGTTTTAAGTAGCATTCTTATTCCCACATTACACTTGCTATGTTAGAGGTTATCTACTGTTCCATGGGGTTTCAACAAATGCGTGACATGGAAAAATGGGACTATATAAAAGTTTTATAGTTTTATTATATTAGAAGAATATTTCAACATTTATGAAAATATGAATTGCAATGATGAGGTGACGCTTATGAAAAGGAAAAACAAATAAACAAAAATCTTCAAATGAAACCAGTTTAACCCTTCAATTACATTTCTTCCCCTCAGTATATGAAATCATCAGGGGAAGTTTAATCTCTTTGTAGCAATAGTTATAGTGGAATCTGTTGCTACATTGCAATGGTGACTGCAAAGGAATTAAGCCTCGTGGATTACAATACTGCAAATTATGTTTTCATTTTTTTTCAGCGAACTGAATAGATGCACTCAAGTATACTTCTAATAAACAAGCAAAGAAACCCCCTGCCATCTGTCTATAACCATAGTCTTCCATGGAATTTGAAGTTAAGCTTTTACAATGTAACATAAAAGCTTTATGTTTGACTCACTTCATTATTGCCAAATTTTGGTTTAGGATTTTCACTATAAACAACTTTTTTTGTTAAATTTCTATTGCCTTAAATAATTTGATGGGGAAAAAAATCATGTCCTACTTCAATCTAATATTGTATCTGTGGCTTGGTCCATTATCAAATAAATGAAATATGCAATCTCGAATGAAAAAGTTACATCTTTTCCCACGCAGTTGCAACATTTTATGTTACAGATCCTGATATCCTCTCCAATACTCTCTTGGATGAAATTCCTACTGGATTTATTCTGAAGTTCTTATATTTTATTCCATTCTTAGCACTTTCAGACTTAAAGTCATGGACTGGTTCATGAACTTAATGTTGCACTTCAGTGTGATATAAATGAATTTACAAAGCATACAGCTAAAAGTAGAAGCAAGGTGTCCAGGGAGTAGAAAATAGTTGATGTTTAGATTAGAAACAACAGTGTTGTGCTTCTAAACAGAAGTTGTCTCCTTCCTTTCTTCTGTGCTGTCTCTTCCCAGTCATGGGATCACCTGCCTCTCGTACCAGATTTTGTGCCACTTGGATTGCATGGTGAACCCATTCAGTTTGCTAACTCAGCAATAAATCCCATGCTTTTAGTGGGTAAGTGAATGGGGGTTAGAAAAATGGGTTAGAAAATGTTCAGTTCTAATCCTCTGGTTCAAAGATCTGAGGAAATAGCAAGTCCTGGACACATTCCAGTCAGGGACTGATAAATCTTTGCCTAATTGACCATCAACCATATGGTACAGTTCAAAGGTCTAAGCAAAAATGCTTCTTCATTTTTAAGCCCTGCATTAGTGTGCTTGCTGTGGGAGAACCCATGTTTCTTTCCCTGCCACTTTCTGTTCATGTGTCAATCTAGTGCTTCTCAGACAAAAAATAGACCTTATACCTTCAATAAATACAAGTTTCAGAAAGCTGCTCCAAATGATGTGTAATTTGAGGCAAATTAAGAGGTTTCACAAATAATACATTAATAATATTCTCCAAAATATAACAAGTTGTAATGATGATTTTTAAATAGTTACATTATCTGGAATATTTGTTTTCTCTGAATGTCATAGCTGGCCTTGTAGAACTAATGTTATAACTTCATGTAGAAGTGGTATCTTCATGCGTAAATAGCATTCATTATTAAAAGGAATATTATGTGGAGATGATGTTTTCTGCAGTAACGTATTATAGCATTTTACTGAAGTTATTCAGACACCTTTGATGATAGTGTACTAGAGTACCATGAATTAGCCATCAGGGCCAAACTAAGTAACATTTATTCTCGATTTTTCCTGCTGCATTCAGGTTTTCACTAGGAAATAAATTCCACTCATGCTTAATAAGATGCATTAGCTTTGAATTAAATGGGCTATTCAAATCTGATTAGAACAGACTTATAAGAACTTGGAGTCCTTTTTCTATTCACTGGTAAAATCCACGTACAAATATTCACCTTGCAGAATACTCACCTTGCAGTAATGTGGTCAAATACTCACCAGATCACTTACATAGCCTAACTGACATGATCAAAAGTCTCCAGTGTCTTTTATCAAGTATATATCTGGCATCTTTGTCCCCTCAACAAGAGTCCTTAGGGTGAGATAAATTTTTTCATGTGCAGCATGTTGATGTGTAAATCCAAGTTTCATAATACACAGTTTGTTTGTAATAAGGACCCACTTTCTAATCCCTGAAGCAAAGTACCAAAGTTTGGACAAATGGACTGTAAGTGAAGTATAAAATTACCTTATAAAACACAAAACAAAGGCTTGCACCTATCAACCAAAAGCAACAGAGGGCTGTTGATGAGTCGAGAATGATATAACCTGTGAATTCTACTGTAGAATAAAGAGAGATGACATTTTAGGTGTTGTATAAAGCAAAGTAGGCAAGGCCATAGATGTAGAACAGTGTGCTGCTTATCTCAACTTAGTAATGCTGCTATAAAAACAAACCCACATTTGTCAGTGAGAGAGACACTTGTATGTGGTTTTGGTGCTCCTGGAATAATTGCCATGTAGTAGTTTGGATTTCTGCTCTGAAATTACACACCAGCCCAATCTTGCACAGGAATTAAATGATTGCCTAATACAGTGATGTGAGCTTAGCTGAAACCTGACAGATATTCCTGATCCAAATATGCCAGGATAAGAGTTTAATCTATTCAAACTGCACTGCAGGTGGCCTTGCAGTGTGTCATCTGCGTATCAGAATATTTAAAACCATAAATAGTTGCAGAGATTTCTCTGTGCTTCAGTTTTTTAGGGAGTTTGTGCAGCTGTACTTAGGACTGCTCTTATTCTAGCCATTATCTTCGAGTTTTGAATGCTTATCTCAGGAACTCCTGTTTTTCTTGGCTCTAGGCTTTCAAACCACCTGCAGGGATTCAGGTTTAGTCTCTGGTACACAGATTACATAAACAAGAATTACTTCAGATTCAGCAGTATATACCACCACTCCTCTAAAGGTAACAGGCAAACAGTTACAAGGTATAGCAGTTAGCTGTACTCTTGATCACTCTGGAGTTCTTACTGTGCCTTATTTCATACACTCTGCACTGTATTTTTATTACTCTGTAAACCCAAATATTTGTTTGTTGTTCTTTGCCAGGGTGAAGATTTTTAATATTGTTGCGTCTTCTGATGTTCTTTGTTACTATCATTTCTTCTGTATGTGTCATCACACTCATCTCCTGAGCCATTTCTAAATTTGGAATGTGATTGTTTTTCACAGATACATGTGATGGTTTTGCCTTCTGATGCTTGGTTTAACTTGTAGTGCATGTTTAAATTTGTCCCTCTTCAGTTAAGCAGTTAAGTTTGTGTTTGAATTTAAGCACATGCTGAATGCACAAGCACTTTGAGGCATGTTAATACGCCTCATTGTGTCTTTAGTTTGGAGCCCTTATTTTTATATGTTGTTCAGCTGAGGTCCCAATTCTCAGTCCTACTGGTTGCTACACCACCACACCACCAGGTCTGGGTGTTCTGGGCGTTACAGGCAGAATCTATAAGACTCACAATTCTAGTTTTTTGTTTAACTTTTTTGTAATACATACAGCAGTTGTTGGAAATCTGAGCAAGAATTTTGAATTTTGTAAGACTTTTCTATTATAAGGCAGAGAAACATTATTTTTAAGAGAAAAATGCACCTACAGGTCTCCTTCTACTCCTGTGGTTGTTCTTTGAATGTCTGTTTTATGAACAAAAGTATTGGCTCACACAGCAGAGCGGCCCAGTGAACTACTGTTAAATAAATATACATTAGGAGCAGACAGATTGCAACATTTCAAGGTGGCCACATAGCTTACACTACATTAAAAAATTAGAGTAAGTTAGATTTATATTTTTGTGGAATGTATGTTGTCATTGATATGAACTAATGGTTTGCAACTGCTGTCTTTCCATGTGATGACAAGGAAAAAATGCCAGATGAAAATTAACATTATATGAGATTAACATTATATGAGTTTATATTGATGGCTGTTAGGATTTTGTGGTTGTCTTTGTAATGGTAATGCATGTGGTTATGGTGACACTTGTACACAGAAAACTAACTGAACACTGGCTTTAAGGTTACCATTGATGGATATTATGCTGTCACTGAAAGAATGTCTTCTCTACATAAATTTGGCAAAAGAGCTTGGGAAGGTAAAGCCCTAGTAATTCCACTATTCTGAATTTATTTTTTGCCAAAATAACAGTCTCAGTATATGTACTTTAGGCTCTGTGGATTCTTACATATAAACTTACAGTCCTTTCATAAATGGAGGAGGATATAGTGGGCAAGAAAGCTATTGTGGATGAAAATCATATCAAGTATTTATTTCAACTGGGATTTTAAGAAGGTTTAGCTGGATTAGGCACAGGCAAAAAGCGTCTTTGTTCATTCTTCAGGCTTTCAGGGTGGTTTTATTTTCTGGCATTAATGTTTATTCATTCTGTGCAGGATAAATGCGGCTCAGGTGTTTGACAGTTCTCTCTCAGTTCATGATCAGTTAAGTTTCCATTGCTGCTCATGCCTGTTAGTGAAATGTATATTCATGTTACCCTGTTTGATGAAGAGCAGTGAAGCACAAACGTCTCCTGAAGAGAAGCTTCCACTTGCAGTGAGAAGTATATTATTTCTGCCTGAGCTGCAGGGGCATTTTCCACCTCTGCTAATTCCAGATTCAGTCCCATGTAGGATGCAGAAGGAATTAATGTCACTAGGGTAACCTGCTGCCTGGTTGCCAAAGAAATTACTGCTTTCTTCAAAATCCTTAAAGGAAATTCATTGGTAGTACAGCTCACTCACTTAATGTCTTCTGTATATTTTGTTTACTAAATGCATCTATGTGGTAATTGTTGCTGTGGTGGGAAGTGGTAAGGCTCCTAAAGAGATCATTTGAGGATTTTAGTCAAATTATTGACAAATGTGTAATTCAAATGACCATTGTTGTTGCCTAGAAAGGTGTAAACTAACATGAAGTGGGGCACCAGATAAATACTCTGGGATTCGAATCCTAGTGATATTAGTGATGTGGCAGTTCTGTGCCACCTGCTTGAGCCTTTTCTGCTCTCTCTTCACTGGGAAAAACCAGGAATTGTTCCCCTACTGTCAGTACAGATCTTTAAATTCTGATACAGGTTTGTCATCCTCTTTTCAGCCTCATTAATGTCTTGATACCTTCATAATCTTTGTATCAGTTGTCTTCTCAGCATGGTATCGGACTGTTTCCCCACAGACTCCTTTTACTTGCTTCAGCAAGAGTATTCCAAAGATCAATGTGTATATTTTCCTCAGTTATGGAAGCTCCCTGATTTTACAAAAGTATGATCCATTAGTACTGTAACATACTACCTCAGTACACATTCCTACATGTACTGCAGGCTTTCTTTGCAGATTTGACTGACATGTTTACAAGTCAAATAACAAGATCGTGAAAGTGTGTTTTACAAGTGACATTTCAGTATGACTTCGGATGCAATGTGTATGGATCTAATCCTATATTACTTGCCTAAGGATACAGTTCTAAAATTAAATCTCTTCAAGTACCAACAGAAACTGACAACTGCTTTTATCACCATGACTTTAACCCCAGTTCAGTAATCTTCATATACATTTCAGTAACTATCTGGAAGCATTAGGAACTGCAGCAGATTTCATTTCTGTAGGCAAGAACTATTTCCATAATTTCATACAATGCTATTGGTAGGAGATGGCTTTAATATTTGTAATGAATATACTTCTTATTAATGGTTTAATATTTTCTAAATCAAAACTTGGTCATGTGTTTATTTGCTTTATGTATGAATGTTCCTCTAGGTCCAAGACCAGAAGGCCAATTCAGGTAAGCACCTGGAGATACCCATAGGATTTTGCCAGATTAGGGGTCTCTTCTCTGTACACCAGAAGAGTGGAGAGCTGCTGTGAAGCCCCTGGCCTCTCTGACTGGATAAATGCCTGCCCTGGCACCAGGTAGTACCAGATGGTTACAGCTCCTGAGGGCCTATGGACCATCTGCAGGTGGCTGGAGCAGCAAACCCCAGGCATGCTTTCCCTCCCTCCCTGTGCCCTCCCCTCTCTCTGCTCAGATTGCAGGGGTATGTGGCCTCCCATGGGGTGGGCAACTCCACAGACACTCACAGACTCTTTTATATCACAAAAATCCCCAGCTGGGGAATTGCAGATGGTTTTCACTCTCATTAAGTCTTTTATGCAGCACAAAAGCACCAAGACAGGCCAGAGAATGTCCTGCTGATTTTGGCACCTAGGTTGATTCTTTCAGTTAATACTTTCACCTGCTGCACAGTAAACTCTCCAGAAGTCTTGTGAAACATTACAGTTCCATCCCATGTGAATGCTCTTCCAGTTGATCCTTTTTATGCTGGGCTTTTTAATGATCATGGCAAAGAAACTCTTATTTTGGGTATTCAGCTTGGCCCACTGTCTTACAGAGAATTGATTTGCTGGGAAAATACAAAATCTTCATACAATATAGGACAGGATTTCTTGCCTTTTAACGCTTCTAGCTGTTACATAGCAAAGTTTCCCTCTCAAAGGGCATTTTTCTTCACACACTCTACTGTTGATCACACAATGCTAGACCTTCAGTAATTATTCATCAGGTTCTCGTTTGCTGTAAATGATAACCAAAAGGAAGAGAAAGGAGATGGGAAGTTCTGGAATATTGCTTTATTTTCTTTAGTTTTTACTGAAAAGTAATATTTTCCTTTTTCTATACTTGTCTCTTAAGTATTTCATAGACTCATAGACTACCAGGTTGGAAGGGACCTCAAAGATCATCGAGTCCAACCTTTCTAGGCAAATCATGACCTAGACTAGATGTCCCAGCACCCTGTCCAGCTGAATCTTAAAAGTGTCCAATGTTGGGGAGTCCACCACTTCCCTGGGGAGATTCCAATGGTTCATTCTTCTCATTGTGAAAAATTTTCTCGTATCCACTTGGAATCCCCCCAGGAGTAACTTATGCCTGTTACCCTTCATCTTTTCCATGTGACTCCTTGTAAAAAGGGAGTCTCCACCTTTTTTAGCCACTGTTTAAATACTGGAGCATGATTATAAGGTCTCCCCTGAGCCTTCTCTTTAGGCTGAACAAACACAATTCTCTCAGCTGTTCCTCATATAGCTTGCTGGTCCTTGGATCATCTTTGTGACCCTTCTCTCGACCGTCTCCAAACTCTCCACATCTTTTCTGTATAGTGAGATCCAAAACTGAACATTCCAGGTGTGGCCTGACAAAAACCATGTAGAGTGGGATAATGACTTTGTTATCTCTGCTGCTGATACCCTTGTTGTTGTAACCCGGCTTCTTGATGGCTTTCTTTGCCACAGCAGCACACTGCTCACTCATACTGAGCTTGCTGTCCACCAGGACCCCGAGGCCCTTTTCCACAGAGCTGCTCTCCAGCCCTGCAGATCCCAGCCTGTTCTGCACTCCTGGATTGTGTTTACCCCAGTGCAAGACCTTACACTTGTCCTTGCTAAGCTTCATAACATTCTTGTTAGCCCACTCTTCCACACTTTGTGTGGGAATTAAGTAATGCTGCCAGGCAAAATATATATTGCTTTTGCATACTCATGTCTAATGACTTGTATTAAAATTATGCATAGAATCATAGAATAGTTAGGGTTGGAAAGGACCTTAAGATCATCTAGTTCCAACCCCCCTGCCATGGGCAGGGACACCTCCCACAAAACCATGCCACCCAAGGCTCTGTCCAACCTGGCCTTGAACCCCCCCACCAGGGACGGAGCATTCGCAGCTTCCCTGGGCAACCCATTCCAGTGCCTCACCACCCTAACAGTAAAGAATTTCTTCCTTATATCCAATCTGAACTTCCCCTGTTTAAGTTCTAACCCTTTACCCCCTGTCCTATCACTACAGTCCCTAATGAATAGTCCATCCCCAGCATCCCTATACCCCCCTTCAGATACATCTTCTGTTAAGTTTCCAATGTCCAAAGTTAAAGCAGCTGAAAATCCCTTTTTAAAGAGGGTGCATCTGTGTGTCAGTGTGTTACAGGTTCTCATCATATACAGAATTTTAAGGGCATTAATCAGAAATTTTGGATGACCAATTTATTTTTATGGTAAAGATTTTTCGTTTGTAGTATTCTGCAGGGATTTTTACTAAATAATTGATGAGGATGACTGAAAATTGATTTTCCTCCAGTGAAACCTTTTCCAAGAACATTCTTTGGAAGTTTCAGTATTCTAGTACTACTCCAGCTATTTTTAGGTCCTAATCTCCATGTGAGATTTGTATAAGTTTTCCAATTTTTACCCAATAATACCTTTGCCCCAGATATATTTTAGATTTATTTTAAATTTAAAATATTTCTGAGTCTGGAAAGGTGCTATGGTGTGTTGTGCACTGCACCTCTCTTACAGAACCTGAAGGCAGCAGGAATACTCACTTGGGAAAGCTGACTTTGTATGAGTCTCTGTTATTCTGGTTTCTCTTGTATTAACTTTTTGTCAAAGGAGAGATGAGGTGGACCAGGTGTGTGTGTGTAAGTAACAGAATTGGAAAGAGGAGAAAAGACAGTTGTTTGCTTCAGGAAAACAGTCTGGTTTTCTCTATTTTGGAGTCTGTTGAAGGTTAAATACACATTGCCTCAGGACATGGCTCTGAAAAGTTAGCCTGTTCCTTATTAGCTTAGTGTCTGTAGGTGTGGAAGCACCCATGAAAACAGACATAGCAATTCCTCTGTGAAATGTCTTTGTTTTCGAGTGTGTACACAACTCTATGCAGTTACAGCCACAGTCACATCTGGGGAACATAGAACAGAATCCTAAATCATACCAAAGACAGCGCAGCTGTTAATAAGGAACTGTGGATGTAACCTCACATGTGATGTGAATATATCAGAAATAAAAGCACAGAAATG
Organism: Pezoporus flaviventris; assembly: GCF_033815535.1. Taxonomy (NCBI): domain Eukaryota; kingdom Metazoa; phylum Chordata; class Aves; order Psittaciformes; family Psittacidae; genus Pezoporus; species Pezoporus flaviventris. Next base: position 48,610,055 of record NW_026892549.1, read on the forward strand.
AACAGTTTTGTAATTACTCTAAAGCAGTAGTGCTGATTTCCTACAAATACTTCCGATTATACTGTTGTTGTGATCGCTTCCACTTATGTCTTGGAGAAAGTCGAGAGGATTTAAAGCTTCGTATGAATTAACATTTTTGCTCAGTGGAAATAGGATTCTTCTAGCATGGGTGCAAGAACATTCTCAAAACACATTTTGAGGGAAACATGAAAATCCAGTGTATCATTTACATAGTTTTTTAAATTGACAGATGAGAAATCTTAATTTAGTCTGCACTTGTGTCACACCGTCAAAGGGCTTTTGCAGCTTCCAGATCCACTGAGAATAATTCATTAACTAGTGGTTTTCATCTTCTCAGTTTCTCATCTTCTCATCATAAAAATGTCAGGATAACCAAAACCAAAGCACAAATAATTATAAATGTTATGAAAGTCTTGGCATTACACATCCTTCTTTTTCTTTTCATCTTGTTTCACAAAGCAAAAGAGGCATTATATTGTCAATGCCAAGGCAAGGTAGTGCCAAAGAGAGAGATGTATGTATCTAACAATGCCCAAGTCACCACTAACCTCTATATGATCATCCAAATCTGAGCCTTTAATGAAGTCCAAACAGATTTATTGCAGTCCTGTGTCAGAGTAGCACTCTTCTAGGTGTAAAGAGTCATGGAAAATACATAGATGACTGATCAGTTACACACTAGGTGTGTTTAAACTATATTGTGTGTGCCAACCTGTGCAAGTCCCAGAAAAGAACTGAAAAAAGGGTTTAAAGCTTTGGATAGATGAAAGTGTTGATTTCATAGCTTGCCCTACTTTGGAATACAGCCACATACACTTGTATCTGGAGCAGTTTGTCTGGTATCATACAGCAGGGCTGAATGGGAAATTCCCTCCTGCTGAAGCTGGACAAAAGTGCTGCAGGCTTCAATACAGAAAGGATTTCAAGCCCAGGGCTTTGAGCATATGCTGTAAGCTATACAAAATTTACTTTGTATTTTGATACACATTAATTTCATATAGTTGTCAACTGTTTGTTCAGAAGAAATGGTGTCTACAGAAACCTATTTTGTTGCCCATATATTGGTAGCTACATATAATTTAGAAACCAGATGTAGGATACCAAATAGTTAGGACGGATGTGCTCCTTGCTTGTGGGAAGATTTTGCCTTCATGTGACTCAGAAAAGAAAACAAAGCATGAGGTATTGCCTCATAGTAATAACCAGGACCTGGATTATATAAGAGTAAGTACAATGTGCACATTTTTAAGGCCATTGGCATTACTGTGTTTTTGTTTGTTGGTCTGGGATTCTGCAGTGTTTTGTGTCACTGGTCCTCTGGTAATTACTGCGTGTATTTTAAATTTTCAGTTAATTTAAATTTTTTTTTTTTTTTTTTTTTGCAACCACGTTTTCCTACGAAAACATTCCTGCGTCCATTATGATAGACAAAGCGCAAGTAAAATTGCAGGAAAAGTAGCAAACGTGGAGCCGATTTCACCTAACTGTTTTCTAACGGACAGGGTAACTGACACAGACTATGATAGAGGCTGGCTCATATTCACGTTGATGACACTGATAACTGTCAGAGCGAATAACTGCATGTGAATTAAACAAAGAAACTGGCATTTCAAAGCACATTTCAGCGGTGCTTTCTCATCGACAGCGATTAACGTGCAGCGGCTGCAGGACCGTCTGCCCCCCGATCCGCACGGCGAAGGCTTTTCACCAGCCTGACCGGATTTACCCACTTCGGGTGCTCGGGCCGGGGCTCGCCGGGCAGGTCCTTGGTTCCCCGCAGCCCGCTCTGGAGGCGGGGCCCGAGCAGCGGCCTGTCGCGGGGCGGACGACATCCCGCAGCCCCCTCCCCCTGTCAGCGGGTCGGCCGCGTCCCCCGCGGGTGTGCGTGGGGGAGCGGCTTTGTTACCGGCTGCCCGGGGGGAGCTGCCAGCCCCCGGCGCCGCCCAGGCCCGCGGGGCTGCGGCCTCGGCCCCGGCTCCCCCAGCTGCCTGTGTCCCGCCGCTCTGCCGGTGACTGAGGGGAAGATGCCGGCGGCGAGGCGGAGGCTGGCGCAGGGGTTGTTGCGGGCCCAGCCCCGGCGCTGAGGCGGCGCGAGGGCGGGGGGCGGTGCGGGCGCCCTTGCGCGGAGAGGCGCTCTCCCCGCCGTGGGCGCGGAGGGGCTGCCGCCGCCACCGGCGGGAGCCGCCTGCCGCAAGGACGGGGTGACTCCGGCCGCCGCCCGGCTCCGCAGCGGCAAGGCACGGCACAGCGGGGGAGCCGCCCTCTCCGGAGCCCCGCTGTGGGGCGCGGAGCCGCAGTGCGCGCCTCTGCGAGGTGAGTGGGCGCCCGTGCCGGGGGGACCGCCCGCGGGGGCGAGGGACGTGGTCGAGTTGGAGGGGCGGTCGGGGGCAGGCGGCAGTACACGGGAGGCACCGGGCCGCGGCGGGGCCGGCACGGGGCTTCCTACGAGCGGCGGCGGTGCCGTGGCAGGTGCGACTCCCCCGGCCCCCGCCCGCGGTATCCCCGGAGCTCGGATCGGGCTCCGCGCTTTGCGGGCCGGGCCCCCGCTGCCCCCGCTCCGGCGCCCGCGTCGCCTGCCCCGTCAATGCGGGAGGCTCGGGCGACTTCGGGCAGCGGGCTGACGCGGAGCCCACAGGACGCCACTTGGCTTTATTTTAATCGCTTTTGGGCGATTTAATTATAACTCGTTTCCTGCCCGGGGAATGCGTTCGGCACTTGGTGCGCCGCGTTTCTTTCCTCCGCTCTGTTCCCTCGCCATTTAGTGTATTTATTTATTTATACATAGGGCTGTTCTCCAGATTTCATATAGTAGTGTCCGTGGTGGGCAGGAAAGATCGCTGCAGATTTCAAGCATGTTGTTTTCAAAACAGCGGGGTTTAATGTGTGTTTCTGTTCTTGTGTGCACGAAATACAGCACGACAGCGGGGGGAAAAGTCGGCATAGGTTCATATTCTAACCATTCTCTGCATTGTTTGTTGATGCGGAGATATTTTCTTTTCCGTAGTATACTTGTTTTATTTTTCTCTTAACCTTTTCTGTCACTACAAACCATAAGGGTATTCAGAAACATCATTCTTTTTCTGGGACTGTGTGATATCAAAATAAAGGGAGCGTGGTGTATGTGGATGGTAATAGTTACATAATTTATTATCTCTTATTTTGTTGCTGGATATATGTCAGGAGCATGGGGAGAGTATTTATAACATCTTCTTTTTTTCCTTTCTGGGATGCTGTGTGAGGGAGACTTTGCACTACACTACATTGCACTGGAATGTTTGTCAGGAATTCAGCCCTGAATCCCTCCTGTATCCAAAATCCCAGCAGGGGCCTTACCTTGCTTTACACCATGAATGTCCACTGCTGCTTCTTGTACTCTCAAAAACTTCTTGTGTACATTTATTTTCTTCTTCCTCCAACAATTATTTCAGTACAAATATTTCAGTAGTGATTACTCCCAGTACTGAAGAATGGAAAGAAATCTATATCATGAATGCAGGTGAGCAGTTTGCCCAGTTCTTAGACTCCTTTGTAAGAATTTTCTGTCTGAGATGATCGTTGGTTGCAGCTTTAGGCCATAAGGCATGATGTCATTATTAGCATATGAAAGGAACAAACCTAATGCTGCCTTTCAATGACCTGCTGTTCAGGCTCTACATTTCCCAAAATGTGGATGCTTCCATGTCAGCTGGAGGTGGGAGAGCGGATGTTAGACACTAGTCCATGTGTACCTATCTTTCTATTCTTATTTGGATCTTATGCTGGAATTTAAACATATCACCTTAAAAAGGGCTCTGAGATTACAAAGAGCTCGTATGGTTGACTGGAGACCATTTTTAAAGTTATGCTTGGTAGCAGTTTTACTTCACAGAACTAGTTGCAAAGCCTTCCTTCCGTTCATCTGTCTTCATAAACAGCCTTCTGGTGATGCCAGTGCAAGCTCAGAGTGTGTCTTTCAGTCTTGTTGGCATTATGGGATTGGTCTGGTTTGGAGCATTTGCCAGTCTCCTTAAGGACCTCCTGCCTTCTTTAACGACCTGTTTACTATCTTGCTACTTATTTTTAAAGTCAGTGTAGCTAATGGGCGATTCTATTTGTGTTACACTTTCAGTGCTTTTTCAAACCTGGTAGAATTTACAGTGTTATACCTTTAAGAAGCCCTATGATAGTACAGTGGCTGGCGGCTAGAAATAACATGCTGTTTTGTCAGATCTCCTGAGAAGAAATTGAATGAATTTTGTGTTGCCGTCTGTATAAGATTAACTAGTAATGTAAAAATTTAACTCCTTTCTCTCCCTCCCCCCACCCCTCCAGTTTGCCGGTATGCTTTAAACTGCAGCTAAAACACCCGTATGTTGCAAAATAAGGGGGCTTTCTGCATATGGGACTTAATTATTCCAGAATGCAATCTGCTGATTAAGTCTAACTCCTCTTCCATTTTTTTCTTTTAATCCAGCTTGGCATTTTGTTTTTTAAAAAACATTCCTTTAGTCAGACAGGGTGCTCAGGGAATTGCATTTACTTCATTGGCTGACATATACTGATACAAGAGAGATGGTGACAAAACACCTATTTGGGGTCATGTTACTTAATCATTGAAAATGAGATGTAAATATGTGCTTGAAATTAAATAGCGTGTCCAAAACCCCTTGTTTGAGACTGTATTCAACAATGCTGCCTTTCATAGTATGGGATGCTCTGAGTAGTTGAGTCTAATTTTGATTGATCCTGCTCTCATCATGCATGGCACAGTCATAGCCTTTGTCTTCACATTTTCCCTTGCTGATATTTTGGTTATATTACAATGAGGCAGAGGCTGAGTGAAGTTACTCGCTCACCAGTAAGAAGAGTATTAATCTAATTGCCCAACAGGTGGAACCAAATTGAATGTTTCATATAGAAGCCCTCCAACCTGAAAGGAAAGGACATGCACTCTTACACTTGTGAGCCTGTGTTTTGGCACTTTGAAGCTAATGGCAGTATATGAGGTGTTTATCTAATTGTACCTGGGCCTTTTGCAAGGTGAGAGTGGGATTGACTATTATTGTTACAAATTATTTTGATATGAGTTTAGTATCTAAGAAAAGTTCCATGTAATTTCCATTTGAAATGGAAGTAAACTGTGCACAGTTTCTACAGATAGTGATGCAGGGCCTCTGTGGTATTCCTCTGCACAGGCTGGAATGTCAGCGATACTGAAAGTTGAAAATGCCCGTTTCTCTGGCAGTAACATTGGCAGTGGTGATAAAGCTTTATGCAGCATGGATCTGTGTTGCAAGGTTACCTCTTCATGGGATGAGATGTAGGATGTGATCCTAGAATATTGTAGTACTTTTAGAAGAGTTCAAGTAACACTTTCTAATTTTATTTTACTTTTTTTTGATTACAGAAATGTGAACATCAGTGCTTCAAACCTTTATCTTTTCTTAAAACTGATTGTATACTGGGTGAAAGTAGGACAGGAGTTGCATGCTCTCTTATGATCATCTTGATAAAACTTCTGAACAGTTTTGTAAGAGACTACAGGCAGATTGTGAATTGTGCAAGCCCTGGACTGTTAGTTCGAGGTCTGGTCAGTCACATTACAACTGTGCATGTTCCAGTCTTCCAACACTGAACAATTCCATTACTTGCTTTGATAATGTTGGCATTAGGTTTCCAAGTTCTGCTGACAGGATGTATATGAATTTAGATTTCAAGGCAAATAGCTAGTCAGTGCCTTCATAACTTTGTCTTATTTGTGGAGAGTTGTTCCTTCTCATGATTCCCTCTCGTACTGGGGAGAAAACTGGAAGTGTCTGAGGCTAAATCTAGTTTGAATGCACAGAGTTATGACTCCTATATTGATTGTGCCAGTATTTTGTGTTACATTTACACAGTTTTGTGTCACAACCATGTTTTTTTTTTTATGATTGAAGACAACTGATCTGCTGATACCAGTTGCTTAATGGACAATAATACTTGTATTTTGTAATTTGCGTTGTAAATTTGCCCTGAAGTATGCAGTTTTGGAAAAAAAAAAGTAATGATAATAACTACATTTGAAATACAGCTTTGAAAGATGAAAAGAAAATTTTGAAAGAGGGTCTGTTCTTTGAAGTGTAGTCATCAACCTTTGTACATGACACAATTGCAGCTTGTGTGTGTCATGAAATGAATTTGAAATAGAAATGTGAACCCAGCATTATTTGTCCAAAAAACCCAATTAGTACAGTTAAACCAAACTTAATGGTTGAAATAGTACACTGTTTGTCCTGTAGAATTAAGGAAGTATCTGAAAGTGGATGGTTGAGCTCATCTGAGCTGTTTGTTTTTTTTTGGATTAAGGAGTCATTGTGACATAATTCATAGCTTGGGGGTTTGTTCTTTGTATTAGCACTGGAAATGAAAAAAAATATTGGAAATAAATAACGTGATCTTAAAAAAACCCTAAACCAAAAAAAAACTTGAACTGTCAAGCTTGTGTTCCTTGATGCTGGCATGCAGCAAACCATGAGATGAGAGGACAGACTGGGGGGTTGTTCAGATAGTGTTCTGGTTCAGATTTCTTATTTCAGAATGCCTCTACTCATTTGGGAAGCTGTATATACACACGTATAATTAGACTTGTGGGCTTTTAGTCAGAAAAACTGTAATAACACTGTCAATATCCCTCGTATTGACCACCAGGGAAAGATATTAGGTAACAAAAATTTACATTTCAATAATAAGCCCACCTAAATATTGCATGGAGGACAGTCAGATGTGTTTTGTTAAGTGCTATGGTGGCCAGGATCCATTGGCTAGGATCCACTTGGAAAGTCAGATTAAAAGTTTCTGTGCTTGACAAATACAATGTCATTAGCTTAAAAATTCCCTAAAGGCTGGGACTGTAATTAGATGAGCCCAAAGCATGCAGTAGCAAAATTAATTTTCTTCCAGGAATGACCAGCAGCATCTTTTAAAAGAGAAAACATTGACTGTTTCTTGTTGGATAGAGTAACCACAGCAAGAAGGAAGAGTTTGCCAGGAATGCCTGTGATGGCTGAAGCCACAGCACCTTATGGTGAGTGGTGTGGGTCAGCTGCATTCTGGTGGGAAGCAGTGAGGTCTGCGAGGATCCTGCTGAAGGAACACTCAAAAGTGGTCATCTGTTTGGTGCCCCCCATCAAGAGCTTCACTGTATTGGATACTACACATGCTGAGTAGTGGCAAAATAGCAATAAAAATTTACAAAACCAGCAACTTCATTTGGATCCTGATTGTCACAAAAAGGCATATAGAATCATAGGATAGTTAGGGTTGGAAAGAACATTAAGATCATCTAGTTCCATTCCCCATGGCATGGGCAGGTATGATTCCTTCACTTTGTGATTCCTTCACTTTGCTCTTTCAAGAGCATGTGAACTTCATTGTGCTAGGTTACAATGTTTCAGCTTCAAAGGGTGTGCTTTTTAAACTGTGTGTTTCTTTATTTAAGGAGCACTTTAAAAACAGCTCATCTGCTTGATTGATCTTGTTATTCTTCTGGTACATTACTAATTTGAGTTTGTTTTGAGCTGGTAGTTTGATGAAAGAATTATTTCTCCCACTAGAAATAACAAAAAGTAGAGACTGTAAACTTATCATCTCTTCAAAACGTAGCCATAGCTACATAAAAAGTATAATTTATGCTTCTTGAGTCATTGCTCTAATAAAAATGTCTACATTGTCTTCATGAACATAAATATTGTTGTCAAGGAAATAATTTCCCAAATACTTGTATGGCATGGGAAAACGGGAAAATTACAAATGTGGTGGGCTCTCTGAGACTTGCAAAACCTTCATTGAGGTAAGTAAGGCTGCGGCTGTGCCCGCTGTGTGAGCAGGCTTAGAGCCTGAACTTGAGCGCTGTCCCAGGTTTGTGGCACTGAGGAATTGTTGGTGGGCTCCTTGGCATGCTTTTGGCCAGCGTCAGCAGTGTCCAAATGAGGCACAGCTCAGGGAAAGCCATGGACCAGAGACTATCCCAAAATGGACTGGAAAAGACAGCTCCATTTTGTGAGAGAAGAGCATTTAGCAAGTGTGTTTCACTGTATGCTTCAGCATCTGTTTCCTGGCCTGTTCTGCTTATGAGTGCAGATGTAGTCTTTAAGATGCTGCTGCATGTTTTTAGATAAGAAAAAGCTCCAGTTGTGTGCAGTTTTCCTAGAGAAAAACAAGAAGCCAATCATTTATGAGAACACTTAAGAAAGCTTATTGCTTCGTATTTGTGTGTCTGTATTAAAAAAATACACACACATAACACACGTTATTTCATCTCCAGCTAGCTTCTTATTCTTTGAATAATGCCATGTTGGGTGATGTCGATATCTTCCCAAAATGCTTTTAGGGTCTTGTAAGCAAGTGTAGCAAAGTATCAGAGCTAGAATAAGTGTCAGAGTTCTTGGTTGTCTTACACGGTGTTTTTGCCTCAAATGTTCACCTGATAATTTCCCAGTGTGTAGATATGACACCACTTCTCTGTTTCATTTCCTAAAAAGTGTTCTGACTTTCTTAGAATAAAATAACTTCCAGCAGAATACAATTTAGGCTTACCTCAGTGTTTATATTATATTCTGTTAAGCGTGTGCTATGAAGTTGTTCCGAACTTGGATAAGTATGTGTTACATTGGACTGTTAAGTGTGACAGGTTGGTAATTTTCATAATGAAGCTATTGGTTAATGTAGAGAGCCACTGTAAACAACGTGGTGCTGCTGCTCAACAGTTGTAAGTTGTTCTCCTCCTTAATGTTCCACAGAGATCTGACAGTTACCACTTCCTGCCTTAGTTCAGTGTCACACGTTTAGTTACACTGAACAGTTTGAATTGCTTTATGCATACTTTCTAATAAATAGGTAAATAAAGCCAAGTTCTCAGACCTGATATTCTAAGAGGTGGACTGATCGCTGATTTTTACCCTTATTTTCTTTAATTGCATTTGGTAGGTGGTTCTTGTTTGTTTACTGTAGGTGTGTGTTAGTTTTGCCTTGTAGTCTTAAAAATACTAATTTCCAGTGAGATCCTGGGTTTTTAAAACTGACTCACTGTTTTGGAAGAAATCTTTCTTTTATGTTGTTTAATTTCCTCAATACTGATAATGACTGTGTGCAAAGGCATAGACTTAAGTAGTGAGTTTCTAGCTGAAGTAAGTTAATAGGTAAAAGGCCTTGGCTTAGATATACTGCAGAGAAGTCTGGTTTTGACTCACATTTTCTCATTATGAGAAGATAAATCACTAACTAAAACAATTAACTGCCCAGGCTCTAAGGACATGAAGTCAGGAGGGTTTTAAAGTTTGCTTATGCAAGCCTCTTTTTTGCTTATGCAAGCCTCTTCTAAAGCTTGCTTATGCTTATCTCAGTTTGTAAGGAGTCTGAGGTATTACAGATGCGAGTAGCATGTTCAACACCTCTTGGCGTAAGCTTCATCAATTGTCAGCTGTGTGGAGACAGCCCTTTATTAACAGTTAAAAAACAGCTACCAAGTTTTGGTTCTTTCTTCTGTAGATAAATTTATTTCCATTACATTTCTTGATTGTAAGTGGGTGGGGTAAATAAAGTCAATATAAGGAGGACTAGTGCATGTATTTAATTTGTCTTTTTATTTTAATGGGAGAACTACCATGTGTTGGCACAAAAAAAAAAAAACCTTTGTTTTAATCTTATGGCTTTTTTTTTGTTTTAAAATGTAAATTTACGCTGCTGATTTTTCAAGTGACACGGTCTATTTTGAATCTGTTCATAGAAGAAAATGTAAATCTCGGGTCTTGTGCATGTTCCTGTGTCTCCTTTTCAAGGTTTATGGTGGTGTTGTCACCATGTGAATGATTTTCTTTCCAATGCTTTGATAAAAATCCTTCCAAATGAAGGGGAGACTGCCGTGGGGGAACAAAACACAAGCATTGATAAACTCTCAAGTACTCAGTCAGGAAAAACAGAAATACTTTTCCTCAAATCTTTCTTCTGTGTAATTTCTTCTTTTCTTTTCTTTAGCGAGGTTCTAATACATGGAAGGTTTTCTGGCAGCTTAATGCGATTTTTAAATCAGTGACGTCACTTTATTAAGGCATAAGACAGTGTGGGCTATCGGTATATTAAACAAAGACTTCAACTAAAATATGCATTGGTTAACCACATGTGAAACATTTTTAAACAGAACAGAAACATTCTTTATGAAGTATAGATGATGAGGAGTTTCAAATGCCTTAGGATTAAGAGAAGCCTGGAACAAGTCATCTCTCCAAACTTCATTTCCAAAGGAAAAGCATATTGACGTAGTGTTTTAGCTGATTATGTATCATTTGGAAAACAAAAAGCAGGATTGAAAGAGTAAAGGGTTTAGCTTTCTTGTGAGTATGCTTCATGACTTGTGGGGTAGGCTGCAAGTCAGCTGCAAGCAGGCTTTATTTGTCAAATCATTATTTTGATCTTAGTTCGCAGCTCTGATATAGGTTGAATAATATTTACTCCTGTAAGTACCCCCATGAAAAATCAATATCATATAATCATAGAATCATAGAATAGTTAGGGTTGGAAAGGACCTTAAGATCATCTAGTTCCAACCCCCCTGCCGTGAGCAGGGACACTTTATGCTAAATCATATCACCCAAGGCCTCGTCCAGCCTGGTCTTGAACACTGCCAGGGATGGCCCTTGTTAGTACAGAAACAGTTGTGAAGTCCCTGCACCTGCAGTCGTGACAGCAGCAGGGGCAGGATGATTAGGATCCATACAGTATCATGGCAGATTCTCATTATGTGGCTTATCCTGTTCTTCTTCTATACAAAATACATTTAAAATTTAAATCTCTTTCATTACCTCTTGGGAAATGGGTAATTAAATCTTTTACTTTCAGATTGACAACCTAAGTCCAGTGCAGATTGTTGAAGCCTAGAAATTGTGTTATCTAAGGGTTGAAAAGTTAAGGGTGGTTTTGCATCCTATGGAGAATAATTGAGTATTCTCAACTGAGTTCTATACTTAATGATTTGCATATGGAAAGCTGGTCTTATGTGTCACACTACTGTTATCTTTTGAATGTTTTCAAACTTACTGAGATTTACTGAAAAAGGAGACACTTGCAGGCCTGATTCCAGGAGATAAAATGGGCATAACACTTAATTGGCTACTGTGATTTACACTTCTTCTAGCAGGCCAAGTACAGCTTAAATTGTTAAGTGGATTAACAGAGTGTTATCTGCTTTGATTGGTGTATCTGCTCAGTTTTTCCTTCAATCTGTGCCATGTACTAAGAAACTAGTTTAAAAATCCAGTGAAATGTAGTTTACTACAGGAAAATAGCATAGTACCTCATGATACAGTCACATTTCCCATATATGGGGAAAAAGTTTTCTTGTATGAATATCCTACTTTCCATATACTCACTGGATACCTCTATTACTGCACATACTCTCTCATCTTTATAAAACCTTAGGTAGATAGTCTAAGTAAACTTCATTCAATATCCTTTGTCTCATTAAAATAGAAATGTCATCATACTTCGCATTTTTGTAGCTCTTCACTTGAAAGTTCAGTTCTTCTTGTTGTTAAATTGAAAGTTGAATTAAAAATATTCCATATGTGATCTCCAGCGCATGAATGTTTGAAGCTGTAGTTAGGTGCTATAGTCACATTTTCATCTGCAGGTAATATTTTACTTATCTATAGTTTGGATTAAATAGCGTGGTTAGAAATCTTACCAAGGTGAACAGAGTATCACCTATTTTACAGTTAACAGGAACTGAATGTGTAAGAGTGCAAACTGTCTGCTTTTTTTTTTTTTTTTTTGTACAGAAATACAGAGTATATTTAAGTATTTATCCATTATCTATACATGGAAAGGACCCAAGGAATTAAGAGTTACAAGTATTTGTAGCACTGCTTCAGTCAGACCATGCAGGAAAAAAAATTCTATAGGCATTTGAATAATGAGTTGGAGTGCAAATTGTTCCATAGGTGTGCTGTTCTGGCACAATGCAGTTAGCAAAACCCAGGAGTAATGCTGAAATAATTGGGGATAAAATGCTTCTGGTTGTAAGGATTCAGCTATGGAACAATCTCCCAGATCAGTGAAATCTGAACTCCTGCAAGTGCTTCCAGACTTCTGGTTTTGAGAAAGCCCTTTCATGGCAAGTGATACTCCAATGTGAAAAGTTTCCTCTTTCCACCCTTACCTTGCTTTCAAAAAGCATTTAATAATAAATGCTACCCTAAGCAGTGCTTTTGTGTTTTAAATGTGACAAGTCTGTTAAAGATTAAATCCATTCAATCTGTTAAGGACTTCTCTATTGCTTCTGATTTACAGTCACTGTAATATTGGTCTTGGTGGTGGTATAAAACCCAAGAATAGAGAATACATCCTCCTGTTTGCATTTGAAACTTAGGACAGAAAAGTAATGCATCCCCAAACCACTGTCAAGCTTCATAAGCATCATACCTTCATAGAAATAATGTTCAATAAAGAGTTATGCCTGACTTACCCTCCAGTTCTTGAGTGATAGTTCAACCATTATGGAATTGATTATTTTAAATTCAACTTGCATAATGTAAAAGTCCAAGTGATTCTATGTTATATCAGATGATAAGATTCTTTCCCCACTGTTATCATTAGTGTGTATTTAATGTGGCTTTTTAATTATAAAACCACAGAACGTTAATCAGTTTAACCACAGAACAGAAGCATAGGAATATATATTCTGAAATGTCTCATATCCATTATCTTTAAATTATTCTTTTGATTCCTTTCTTAGAAGTTTTCCTATCTTATCATCCTCTGTGTCCCAAAGCACTTTCTCTTCTGATTTCCTTCCGTCACTAATTTCAGTCTCTCTCTCTCTTAGTTCTGTCTTCAGGCACCTCTGCAGTTCTTGTGTCATTCTCATAGCTCCCCAGACAACTGATAGTTTTGGATCTCTGTAGTTTTCTGCATATGCATTCATTCTTATGGTTTCTTGGTCATCTTTTTCTTTCTTGTCCTCTCTGGTTTAGTAAGGATGGGAGCCTGAAGTTTGATTACCCTTGTGTAGGGTAACAGGAAAAAAAGGTTTTTTAAAAGGGCATATTTTAGGTGTTGGGAATGGCTCTGGAGATAGCCATACTGGCTAACCATGGGACTGGCAAAATGGAAATTGAAAGAGGGTTGTGCCCAGAAAACAGGGGATGTGATTAGATTTAGCTCCCTCTCCCCTCTGCCTGGGCTGCAGCAGGTGCCTTGGGTCACATTTTTTATCAGTTGCTGAACTGTGCCACTGCTCTAATTTTTCTGAAAGATAACTGCACCTCAGAGACTGAAAGTCCTTGATGTCAAATTTTGTCCCATGTGCAAAGAAAGGGTGGCACATACTAGCTTTCCTTCATGGAAGAGGAGGATGCTATCATCCAAAAGGTGCAATGAGGCAAATGGAGCAAAGAGCGATCGTGATCAGTCTGAAAACTCATTTGCTGCAGGCATGCGTATGGGTTTTTATCAGTTAGAGTGAGTTTTATTGTGTTTTTTATAGAACTTAGCCATAAAAGATTAAGGTTAGTACACAGAATTTTTTTAGTCTCTTAAAAAAGTTAAAAATATATTGGCATGCCCACACACAGAGCACTAATTTTAGGTTAAGGTTTTTTTAGCCAAGTCATGAAATTGTTAGAGCCATTTCTGAGCTGAGAACAGATTTGTAACATCTACAAGCATCAGTCTAGAACTGATACATGATGCTTTATTAGGATTATTGGTGATTTAATCAGAAGTCAGGCGTATGAGTTATAAGTAAATGTGATTTATTTGTTTTTTAGATCTCTAAAGTAGCTTTCTCCTATCATATTAGGGGTCATGAGGAACAGGACCAGGGCCTTGACATGAAACTTATAGAGTATAGGGAACCTGCTGTGTAACTCAGATTTGCTTCTGTTGCTGATGGTGAAAGAGCTGGCTGATGGGTGGGGAGTGTTTCTCAATATATTTGGGATCTGGGAAATATAAAAATAAATGAATGGGAGGAAGATAATTTTGAAAACATAGTTCAACAAAATGGATTGTATCATGAAGATTAAAGAATAGCACATCAGAGCATCAGGCTTATTGAAAGGGTAGCAGTTTAAGCAAATGGAGTTTGTTGCAAGCCTTAACAAATCTGTATGTTTTGTTTTGTTTTCATGAAAATCCTGGAGTGCAAGCTAGTGTTAGAGAAACAAATATTGTATGTTTTATTGTTTAGGAAGTGGAAGCTGCCATCATTCTGACAAGTGAATGGAAAGTTGTCAGGTTTGTGGTTCGGAAAGGGTCTCTGAGATACCATTGTCTTGAAACTCTTAACAGTACCAGCCCCCTAGTTACAGTGTCTTACTCTGTTCTTCCCATATTCATTAAACAGCAGGGGTAGCAAGTTTTATTTTTTAGCAGCTGAAGAATATCAGCATCAGAAAAATAGAGACTCAAGTAGCTTTTTCTTTTAGTACAGGATCCAGGAGATTTTATACTTTATATGGAAGGTTAAAATCACAAAAGTATTTTTAAATGTACTGTCTAAATCTGTAGCTATTTCAGAATGACTAAAGTAGACCTAGACAGAAGATGTTAAAAAGTATGGAATAGCTTTAATGAAGCTAAGCTGAGTAGATCTTTTTTTATCTTGTTAGAAAAGGTCAGTGAGAAGATGACAAATACATAACAAATCATCGAAAATACAGAGAAACTGAATAGATGATTCTCTCCCACCCCCCTCATTGTTTCAGATAACGTAGAATGAGAGAGGTGTCTAGCAAAACCGTTATGGAACAAGTTCTAAGAAAGCATAACTAAGTCGTGCTTGTCATAAAATATCATGGGAGCCAAACCCAGATACATTCCATGACTGTAGTATTTGGAAATGGCTGAGAGCAGTGCACAAATGGGGCAAGATTTGGGGGGAGTCGCAGGTGAAAGGTACAGCTAATACTGAGTGAACTGGTAAGAGTGGGTATGTGTGTGTGTGTGGAAATAAACAGGCTTTTGAACACACAAGTCCTTTTCCAGTCTTCAGATAGCAGCACCAATCCTTGAAACTAAATGCACATTGAAAATAAAAGCTGAGTTTAGCTAGTAAGACAAACTTCTTATTACTAGTGAGTTGATTGGGTACATGAGAGAGACAATAAGATCTGGAAGATGCCTGCAGTTTCCTTCCCTTGCTTGCAGACTGAGCTTACCGCTTTATTTGTTGTTAAAGGGAGAAGGATTTACATAATCCTGCTGGTAGCATATTTTAGTTCCCTGCTTTTCTTTTGCTGGTTGCTTTGTGCTTGTTAATATTTCATAAGACTGATATTAGATAATTTAGCACGTGGGGTTTCTTTTAGCTGTTGGCTCTTCACATGGCAGATAACAGGACAGACAACTCTTGTTTTTTGCTGATTATAGAATATATGGGTAGCTGTACAGTTCTATTGTCAATGTGAAAGCATTGAAGGGTACAGGAAATATATGTAATATTTAATAATGATTGTATCTCCAGTAGCATGATTCTTACTGTGTGGTCCTCTGTGCAATTGCAAAGCAGATGGTTCAATAGCCTGATGTTTTGAAAAATATCAAGGAAGATGAGTAGTACTTCACACATACTTGAAACCCATGGTTTCTGCCATGATATAGCATGCAGTGTCCCATGTAATTATGGCTTTGGGGACGTATGGCTGTGCTCAAGGACAGTTGGGAAAAGTGAGGGAAAGGACTGGGGGAAAGGAAGAGGCAGAATTTGGCTGGAAATCAGTGTAACTATTGGTTTCGCAAAGGTACCCTTAAAAACAGGTAAACAAATTGACTGCTGTTGCAGTGAGAACCTTTTATCCATTTTATGCTTTGCTTTCAGTGTGGAGGCTAAATGAGACTTGCTTTGGAAATACTGTTTTATTTCAATGCATTCATGCAGTAATTCTGTGTAAAGGCAGACTTTGCTGCTAGAGAAAAATTTGGGATATAACATCATCACATTTCAGCCCACTTGACAAGTTGCAGGTGGTGCTCTGCTGCTCTTCCAGAAAAGTGACTCATCGCGACCTGCAGCAGGGTTAAGACATGGGTAACCCACACTCTGCTGAGCTTTACTTGAACCAAGGATACATTTGGGGTTTATCCACAATGTTTTCTAGACAGTTAAATACACTCAGTTGTGATTCAGTAAATGTTCTGTTCTGATAGAAGTTCCAAACTTGTTAAAGTGCTCTGGATTCTTTAAGAGAAGTCTCATAAAATGCTTTATATAACTTACTAGGATTGTTTTATGAGGTGTTTCAGGGTAAGGAAAATAGGTGTGAGAAAACCTGTGTGGGGTTAACTGTCTGAGAACAAAAAATAAGTAGCTACTATGTTTGGAAGGAAAAGTAAGTTGGAATAATGTAGCAGTTTTGCACTTGAATTCAGGAAGACTGTTCACTTACTTACAATATGTTTATGGTGTATGCAAAAATTTGCTGTTGGAAGTGGGTGAGAGTTTTTGTAATATTGCAAATTGTCATCACAACAAAAATCTTGCTCTGTTTTTTTCTTACTGGCAAACAAAGCAGTCATAGGATGCTTCTAGTGATTTGAAGGAATAAATGGATTTTTATGTCTGTGCATATACTAGTAGTGCACACCTTGAAGCTTAACCCATATACAGTTGTGGAGATGTGATATATACAGGTAAGTCAGTATGGACCAGCACCCTTACAAGTGCAGGAACAGTGGGAAAGCGGGTCTTGACGGCTGAGATTGTGAGGAAGTGGGAAAGAGACATTGAGTTAAATGGCTTTTTTAAATTAAATTCAAATTTAATAGCCATGTCAAATCACCATTTAGTTTGTTGAAGGGTTCCCATGTTTGTCATCTGTTACTGGCATGTTACCTTTATTTAACAGGCTGAAATAATTAAACAAGGCAATTATTACTCTTCTTTGTTCTAGTTCCTATATTTCTTCATTTCAACTCATGACTTTTAGGAGGCGCAGCACTGCGTAAGTGTTTTCTCTTTCAAAAACAAAGAAAATGGGTCCCATTAAGTAGACGCAACATATTGGTGGTACAAGGTAGCGTGTTTGAATGTTAATGTAAAAGCAGACTGAGTAGAAGAGACTGATTTTTCCATACTGTATTTCTCAGCCTGTCACTGTTGGAGAATGTAGTATTGTCAAGAATCAGTTCTATCAAAGACATTGTGTGCCACTTGATTTCTTACGCCTTTCTGTGATTGAGTTCCATTTCTGTTACTCTGACAATATTCTTCAGTGTTTACTGGAGAATAATGTATTTAAAACTGTTTAACTGTTTTAAATAACCTGATATATATACACTTAGCTTTTCTCTACATTGAGTCCAGTACACAATATTTAAAACCATATTTTCCAGCTTTGGTGGGTCCCTTGAGAAAAAGGTCTACTGTATTTTTGTTTCTTTCTGGTTCTGTAAGTACATGGTCACCCTCCCTTGACTGTGTAATCTATAAATATTCAGTATGTAGCAAAGTTCACATCACTGGCTATGATCGAGAGGCAAATTTGGGCCTTAAATACTTTGTTGGCCTCCAAGGCATTTAGTCTTAATAGAGGTATGGAAAATAGATGCTGGAGTTCATCTAGAATGTGACTGCAACAGGCATGGTTTGGTTTTGCTTGCATAATGTGCACAGTATAAACCATGATCATATTTGAGAAATTAATGCCTTGTTTTAACTTCTTATATCATCTGCACCAGAGCCTAAGCTGACATAACATTGCTGGCTCAAAGACATGACTGTGGTCTTCTTTTTCTTCCAGGGAACACATTAAGTATGTAGGAACACATTGTAACGATAAGAACTTGTGGTGACATCGTGGCTGTACTCAACTTGTAGTTAAATTTTCACATGTGCATAGCAATTCAGGAAAATGTGGATGTGAAATTAAGTCTGTAGGTAGTTCACTATCAGAGGCATGTTTGTATTTAATGTCTTTATAAGGCATTTATGTTAATAATAGTTTTCAGAACAAGAAATTGTAAGGGGGTATTTATATAAAATAATGTTTCTTTTAGAAAATAGACAGAAACGGTTCCATAAACAGCATGGCCATTCAGACTCTGGCTTTTTTCAGGAAAAAATTGGTTTTAATTCTAGCAACCAGATTTGTAGGGCTATGTAATTGAACTTTGTTTCATCAAATGAAAGCAGTCTTAAACAGCATTTAAATACATTTCTGATATAACTGATCTTCAGGCACAAGAGAGGAACTGTAAAGCAAAAGTTAAATTTCATGCATGATTCTGATAGAAAGGTATTTAGACACTGACAGGGTATTGCACTCTTAATTGTGAACCCTGTCTCTTGACTTTTTCCCCTCATTTTCTTATGCACCTTGCAGCCGAGGCTTAGTGCAGGACTGGGGTTCTGCATAGTACATTTAAAAAAACCCAAAACATATCATGTATTTTATCAGCCTTCAAAAGGTAGTTACTTCTGTGGTAGAAATGTGGGACTGAGGATTGGTGGCATTATGGCAAACTGACTAGAAGGAAAGAAGATAATTGTCCTTGCCCTGCAAAAAGTTGCTGAAGAACTGTGGGTCAAATTTGAACACTAAGCAAAAAAATCTGTATTTTATAGTGGAGTGTATTTAAGTCCTGAACTGTTTTGCAGATGAAATCTTGAATCATCCCAAGTATTGAAGCATGTTTTTCATGCAGTTTGGCAGAATGCTGAAGTGCCTACTTAATTTCCATAGATGCTTAATCAGATGCCTGAGGGAGAGCTGTGGTTGCAGATGTGGAGAACTTTAAGTCAGACTCCTTTCTCTTTTGAAAATCAGCTCTATTTTTATGAAACAGAATCCTCAGATTATCTTTTAGAAGCAGGTTCTTTTCTTTTTAATCCCCTAGAGAAAAAGTTTTAGAGCAAAAAAACCCAAACCATGGATAATTTCCTGTTGGAATAGAGAAATTCAAGTTTATGGATGAGATGAATATTAGAGCTTCCCATCTTTGAAATTGCTTTTGAAGACAAACCCAGATAAGTTGAGTGCGTTATTATGCAGAATATTCTTCTACATGTTATTTTCTTGTTGTTTGCTGTATGTTACTGAGTATTAAATGCTAATATTTTGCCTAGGTTAAGTTTTATTCATATTAATGTGCAGTTTTGGATTGACTCATGTTTTATGTGTAACTCTCTGAAGATAAGTGAAATGCAGGTGAATGTTCTTTTTGATGATTTTGTAGTATTCAGGGTGTAGTGGAATTACAGGGGCTTTACCCTGATCTCCTGCAAATCACTAAATCAGTGTCAGTTTGTGTTCAGGGAGGTACTATACTGACCACAGCGGCATTAAACTTAATGGTTGTGTGGTTAGAAACCAGGAGAAATGGGGTGGTCAGTAATGCTTGGGGCCTGTTAAAGTGTGATATCCTCAGACTATCCGTGTAACAGAGACAAGCAAAATAATCTGTTACTCGATTCCATGCTCCCTAGACAAAACACACACGAAAACACAAACCAAAGATGTAAGTCTTAACTGGATCAAATAATCTGTTCCTAAACCAGATCTGGCAATCTGCTTTATTTCAGTCAAGTGATCCTTGTTTATGTTTTGTATCTGGGAGTATTTGTCTAAGGAGCATGGTTTGGGTGTTACCTTCTCCTCCCTATGGCTCACAAAGAATGAGTGAAGAAAAATATTTGTAGATGAAGAGATGCAAACCCCAGCAAGAAATGCTGTTCATTTCTACAACCTTTATATACATTCTTCCAGAGATAAATTAAAGCCTTTGCTTTACAAACATACCATGTGATAAAGATTCTGCCTGATGGCAAGGGATGTGTTTTTGCCCTTCATCTTTTCCAGTAAACTGTTCCAAGGTTCAGTTGCAATCACTGCTAGGAAATGCAGACTCTTTCAAGGTTGAATTGATCTAGCTTTAGTTGTTAGCTGCTAGATCCTATTTCATTATTATCAGCAACGTTGCAAGGTTTTGCTACTAGATCGCCTTCTCAGTGAGTAAGTGCTTATGTCTGGTAATCAAATGACCTCTCAGTCTTCTCTTCATTTAGCTGACATAGGCAGGGCTCCTGAAGACTTCAAAAGTCGAAAAAGTAGATGGCAAAGGAATATATAAATGGCAAATGATGACAACAGTGTAGGATGTAAAGCAAGTAAGATGATATTTCTGAAACATCTCCCATTTCAGAGCCATAAGAGTTGTCTGAGAAAATCTGAGTAGGCCTTTAAGTCCTTTTGCAGATCCTTGAGGCCCTTCACAATACGTGAAACAGTGCCTGGCATGGCTGGTGGTTCCAGCGTGGATCTTGGCCAAGCACTGCATTGCAGTTTTCAGTGACTGCCTTTATGCCACTTACCATAAAACAGGAAGGTGTTAACACAAGTTTACAGCTTGGGGTGAGACACTGGGAATGATGCGTCTTGGAATTAGTATTTAGGATACTAATCCACATATTTCATTAAGAAAAGCAGAAGAAATATCATATCCAGTGTATAAAACTGTTTAAGCACTTTTCAGCCTCCAGCATTATTGACTTCTCATTTCCATCTGTAGCCAGTGTTTATTTAAGCTCTGATTTTAGGACCTCTTCCTTTTGTGCAAGTTTACATTACATTAATTAGTGCTGAGTCTGCTTGTGCAAAAAGAGGTGTAATGTAATCCTCTAAATTTAAAGACTTGTAAGGTAACAGAAGAAGAGCTAAGAATAGTTCTGGGAAAATGATGGTGGAAGGTTACTACTACCGGGCCCACTCATCCATCGTGCAGCCCACTGTGCGCTCTGCAGCTGTGCCAGAAGATACACTGCATGAAGAATCTGCACAGTTGAGGCCTGTTCCCTGTTTCTTGGCTTAGCTTCAGAAAGAATCGGAGGTGTGCATGTGCACATACTCTCTGGCAAAATACCGTTTTCAGAAGTGCTGGAGAAGGGCATGTAACCTAGTAATGTGTGTGTATAGACTTTCAAGCTCGCATACAAGTTCAAGGGACAGAGAAGAGATGCAGGATTTGGTCTTCATAGACACTGGAAGAATCTCAGGTGTCTTGCCTGGTCAGGAAGTATTCTCCTGCTGAGTACAGATCAAAACTGTTTCTAGTCTTGTTAGATGAGTTAATATGCAGCTTCTGGGGAGGTGAGATGCAGGATTTGATGGGGGAAATCTCCAGCCTGTGCCGTGCAGGGAGGCAGGTTAGTTTGACTGACTTCTGTCCTCAGAAGCTAATTCTGTGGCAGTTGCTACATCTTCTGGGATCATTTTTTTTTTCCCATTGTTTAAGATTTATTTACTGTGTTCCTCCATTTTCCTTTTAATTTCTTCTACTGGCTTTCCTTTTGTGTTCTGTTGTTTTAGCTAGTTTTCATTAGGTTTGATCCCATTGGCGTAACTTTTGTTTCAGTTGAAAGAAAAGTAACTCAGCTGCTGATACTGGAAGCAAGCCAGTAACAGCTAAAGAATGAGTGGAAACAACGTCTGCCAAAATTTCCGCATTTTAGATGAAACTGTTTGACTTGGATCTGATCAGTTTGAATGTTTCTTTTTTTTTTCTTTGAATGGAAGCTGGATTTTGACTGTAAGGTCATATTGGTGATGATGTTGACAAACCTCGCAGGTACCTGATGCTGTTACCCTGTGGAATCATAGAGTCATTTAGGTTGGAGAAGACCTTTAAGATCCTCAAGTCTGTTAACCCAGCACTGCCAAGTCCACCACTAAACCGTGTCCCTAAACATCACCATCTACACGTCTTAATTTAAGATACCTCTAGGGATGGTGAGTCAGCACTGGCAGCCTGTTCCAATGCCTGACAACCTTTTGGTGAAGAAATTTTTCCTAATATCCAATCTAAACCTCCCCTGGGGCAACTTGAGGCCATTTCTTCTTGTCCTATCACTTGTTATCTGGGAAAAGCCACTGACCCCCACCTCACTACAGCCTCCTTTCAGGTAGTTGAAGAGAGCGATAAGGTCTCCCCTGAGCCTCCTTTTTTCCAGACTAAACAGCCCCAGTTCCCTCAGCTGTTCCTCATAAGACCAGTGCTCCAGACCCTTCACCAGCTTCAAGTCCCTTCTCTGGACCCATTCCAGCAACTTAATGTCTTCCTTGTAGTGAGGGGCCCAAAACTGAACACAGAATTTGGGGTGCAGCCTCACCAGTGCTGCGTACTGTTTTAACTCGTGTTAGGCGACTTGTGTTCATGCTGCATTACCCTAAGCAAACACAAATTACACAACACTGAACAGAAGTGGTTTTGTTGTGCAAATAATACAGCAAATAATGCAGTGCTGCTGAAATTAAGAGTTCTTGGCTGATTAGTTAAATATACCCTAATCTCATTTTAGTTCAACAAGTATGCGTATGTTTGGTGTAGAGCTGGTTAATGAGCAAATTGTGAGAGTATTGGGAATCGAGGCCATGAAACTGTCAAGCTTCTCCCTTGCTCCAAGACACATAGAATCATAGAATAGTTAGGGTTGGAAAGGACCTTAAGATCATCTAGTTCCAACTCCCCTGCCATGGGCAGGGACACCTCACACTAAACCATATCACCCAAGGCCTTGTCCAACCTGGTCTTGAGCACTGCCAGGGATGGAGCATTCACAACCTCCCTGGGCAACCTATTCCAGTGCCTCACCACCCTAACAGGATGTTCTTCCTTACATCCAGTTTAAACTTTCCCTGTTTAAGTTTTAACCCGTTACCCCTTGTCCTATCACTACAGTCCCTAATGAAGAGTCCCTCCCCAGAATTCCTATAGGCCCCCTTCAGATACTGGAAGGCTGCTCCTGAAGGTCTCCACGCAGCCTTCTCTTCTCCAGGCTGAACAGCCCCAACTTTCTCAGTGTATCTTCATACAGGAGGTGCTCCAGTCCCCTGATCATCCTTGTGGCCCTTCTCTGGACTTGTTCCAACAGTTCCATGCTGCATCACAGGTTGAAGGCAGGCTGTCTGTTTGATATATTTGCCTCAGAGATGGTAATGGAGCTCTAGAAGGAAACACTGTTAATACTATTAACTTTGCATTTTATACTGGTATTGTATTTGTGTATACTGTGCAAAATAGGAAACTCCATGTTTTTAGGAAACCTCAAAGGTATCGGGGAGCTTGAAGCACATGTAGCTCAAGGAAGCTCTGTTGGATGAGATCAGTCGTTTTTTGTTGAATTGGAGGAGTCCTCAGTGTTTAAGTCTTGTGAATTTTCCTATTTTTTACTAACTGCACATCAATAGGGAACATGGATGTCCTTCAGAGTACTGTACCAGTTAATGCAGTGCATAGAAAGTTAGCATTTTCTCTTACTGCTTTGTTTTCAGTGAAACTGAAATTGGCTTTCAGGTTGAAGATAATAACATGGGTATATTGCAAACAGGCTATATGTAATACATAGTATCACAGAATCACAGAATGGTTTGGATTGGAAGAGACCTTCACAGATTGTCTAATCCCCCCCCCTGCCCCATAGGCAGGGACATAGATGAATGTGTATTCTTACATAAATTTAGAGCTTTTGTCTAGGAGGAATTTTGGATGAAACTCTGTATAAGTATTACAATGAAATTCAGATGAATGTGAGATATAAGTCATGGTTAAGCTTTAGAAACATTTAACTAGGCTTAAAAATTCAGTGATTTTAAAAGCAAAGTGAAAAGGGCACCTCTTCAGACTGATGAGCTATACAATCAATGTAACAGTTTCCTTTCTTCTGGCATCACTCCTCTGGTTTCTCACGTTTACTTTCTTGTGTGGAGAAATTTACAACTATGCCTGAAAACTGCAGAAGAGACTTTTGTGGTTTTGGTCGTATGGGGTTTTGGTGGTGTGGGGTTTTTTTGGTCTATTTGTCTAGGTGATAGTCACATTTAACTATATGCTCCTAATTGTAGTCCATAGTAAATCCATGAGAGTTTCAGCATAACAAGACCAGACAGTGAATCAATCAAAGACATTCTTGTGTTGGGTTTGGCTTGTGCTGCTGCCCGCAGTGTGGCTTCTAATCCTTCAGAAAAGATGGGTTCTGCTTTTTTCCTCACTGAGATATCAGATAATTGTTTCTGCCAAGATCTTGCTTTTTATCTGCTTCCTTTCACTGAACAGAATCTATATTAACCCTTGCTGTATATTCTGTTAATTTCTGTTCGGGGTTTTTTTTTTTTTTTTTGTTTTTTTTTTTTGTGGATGTTTGCAGTTCTGTGGCATTGCTTTGATTTCTCAGCTTTCTACTTCAGCATTTGTCGAGGCTAATGGATAACGGTATCCTTGCAAGTACAGCTTCAGGGTTTATACAGTATATAGTGAAGTAGAGGTTGACCTAGCATAGTACCCTTCATCCCGAGGAGAGGACTTAAATGCTGGTTTGCAGAGCTGAGAATACTGTATTCTGAATCTACATTTGCTGGGGCTGTTGTCTACCATTTTCTCCTTTTCTGCCAATCCAAATTTCAGCTTTAACAATATGCATCCTAATTTGCGTGCCTGCTCCTCACTGACCGACCTCTTTTTCTTTCCCTACATGGAGCTTCCTGGATCGTTTCTCATCAAAGTTTTGTTTCCTGTTCAAAGCAGTGAAATTCTAAGTCCAAACTTTCTGTCTGGAAGTCTGTGCGTTCTCTCACTGCTGCCATAAACCCTTCACTGTGCATCACAGATCTTACACCACTGCAATTTTTGGGACATTTCTTGCCATCAGCCTAATAATCCCAGTTTCATTGTTTGCTAGGATAGGAGGTATTTCTTTTGTGTAGCACTGGTTGTATAATGGTTATAGTAGCATGGGTGCTTCTTGATGAAGAAGTGTACTTCTCTGCAATACTGGCTAAGATTTTAAGAGTTATTAGTAATTCTCAATCAAAGAGGAAGCTACAGGATTAATGTTTTTGAAAATACATGCCTTTCTCCTTCATGGGAGCAAGTTTCATCCTCCCTAACTATGCAGGAATTGCTGCCTCAAGTCCCTCCCAACCTCGATTGTGCTGTGATTCTATTAAGGATGCAGAAAAATAAGCCTTCCACAAATAAATTCAGAAAAGGCAACAGAGAGTGGTTTATGCAATATGTATGATTAGCCTAGCACTTCTGTCTCCAGGGTGGCCTTATTTGTGAATCTTCACACATCCTCTTTCATGTAAACAGGCTGCACAACTGGCATTCAGTATTGCATGGCTGATGAATTAAATAAGGAGAGAGTACTTCAGGATATCATGTGTAATAGTTTTCATTGTAGAAAGAAGATACAAGAAAATAAGGGGACAGGGCCTCAATCTAGAGAAATGGAAGGGTAGAAGGCAAGGGGAGGAAGTGTTCACAAACTGTAGATGAGGCCCTCAGTGCTGCGGTTTAGTGGTGGTCTTGGCAGTCCTGGGGTAATGGTTGAACTTCATGATCTTAAAGGCCTTTTTGAACCTAGTTGATTCTGTGATTCTAAGAGTGTATGAGTGTATTCTACAAGTTGTAACTTTTAAGGTTTTTAGAAAAATAAACATATTTTCTCAGATTCTAAGATACTGTTGGCCTTTTGTAAGTTTACTGAACACTAGGGAGCTAATGGGCAATTCAGGACAAAAAAAGTGCTCATACGGTGGTAAAGTTTCCACAGTGATACTGGCAAGGTTGGCCTTTCATCTGCAGATTTAACTGAACACTGTCAGCTGAGAGCAGAATAGTTAGAACCATTCTTCAGGCATACATAGTGCTCTGGTCTGGCAGACCTATAGAGGAAAGATATCAAGTCCTGCCTTAGATCAATGTATGTAAGTTCCCACTGACTTCTTGAGACCCCAGTCAGGCTTGAGGTCTGTTGACCTGGCAGCTGCTTCTCATTTTGATACTTATTTTCTCTCTTTAATTCTCTTTCATTTACATTCATCAGGACAGGAATTGTTTCTTACTCTGTCTAGGCAGCAGAGCACCTTGCTTGATCTGTACTTGGAGACCTTGCTCAGTATCTTAACACATGAATACACCCTCTGCAATGGCATAAAGGGTACCTGGAGCTTCAATCTTTATTCCTGAAACATCAGAATGATTTATGTTTTGCTTCCAAGCCCATTAGATAGACCAATCTAAATTGAGTGTAGCCTTGCACGAGGAAATCCAAATAGGAAGCTTCTCAAAGCTGATAATTGTGGATATTTTTAGTCAATAATGATTTTGTTTGATAGAGAATTTTTTTGTAGTGCAGACTCTCTTCCCAAACGTCCAAAGCATCCTAGGCATCCAGGTTTTGACTTCTACCTGTTAGAGAATACGAATGGGTTTATATGTTTGTTTGTTTTAAAGTTTGCTCTTGCTGCCCAGACTGCTGCCATCATGCTTCTGTCACCATATGGGATGTTTTTCCTGCTTTTTCTGGCTCCAGATTAAGTGAAGAGTTGTGTTACAATCTCACAGTGCTGTGATTTCAGAATGTCTGTGCATTAGCAAATTTTGGGATAGAAATGAAAACTTGAGGGTTGGATTCTTTCCTACATTTTTTACCATGGTGACAGCAAATGAAGCTTGAGACACACAAAGAGCAAAGTCTGTCGTGACAGTTCTGCATGAACAGGTAAGTTTATCTTTTCAAACATGGAAAAATGAAAATATTATGTTATAAAAAATGCACTTCTGAAAGATTGATGAATTTAACCAGTGCTGAAGAAGTTTAATCCACTTATGTAGTATATTTGCTATTTTTTTTTTTTAAGTCTAAAGAATTTAGGCTTTCACAAGTGAGGTTTCCACGTCAGTGGTTTGAGAATGCAGGTACACCGTGGAAAGAACATCAGTGGACAGCAGGAGTCATTTTCTCAAACAAAACCTGACAGCTTCTTTGTGACTCCCATTCTGTGGACTTCAGGCTGAGCAGCTCTAGTTATGTATTCTGACCTGCAGTAAACTATTGTGTATGCAAGCACTAGAAAACAGATCATTCTCATGGAGGTAAAAGATGAAGTACCAGGTTGTTATAATGTATAAACTGGCAGGGCTCCTTGGAAAATAAGTTAAGCTAGCCTTGCTTTATGCCAGCCTATGTATTCTTAGGTTATGGCTAAGAAGTGTTCTTAGACATTACATATAAAAGTGATTTTCAAGGTGAGTGGGGAAGTTACTGTATATTATGCACTTAATCTACTTAGATCAGTCCTTAAAGATTCTAGTTTACTCCTTTGGAAGTTTATAAGTAATTGAGAATGTCACTTGAGTAGCACCTTTTAATTTGCTTTCGGGGTATGATGCTGTTGTATGCCGTGATTCAGGATATAGAGGACTCCTCTAAATCCACACTTTAAAATATTATAAATCTAATTCTAAATTCTAAATTGGGTTGATATACACAGTATTGTGAGTGTAATATTTTGTCTTTATAGATTTGGATTTTTAATATATAAAGGCAAACAAAAACCTGACAATCATAGAATAATAGGAATATTTCATAATTCTGGAGTGTTTCATGTTGTTAGAGGACTTAGAAAAGTACCAGCAAAAGAAGAACAAGAAGAAAAACCTACAGGAAATGAACGGGGAGATACTATGGAATATAATACATTAAATAAAATAATACTATGCAAGGTAAAGGACTGTTACTATTTTGCAGTGGTATCACCCTATAACTGTTCTTAGAAGATTCTCTTGCTTGTCAGCAGAGTTCCTCAGTTTCACCTTTTGATTTTGAACATTTTGAAAGAAATTCTTTTTATTCAGACATCTCTCATTCCAGCATAGTTTTATGACTTCCATAGAAACAGATTAGTTTTGTATTTTATTGTATTTTGCTCCAGGACTACATGTTCAAGGGATGTCTGTAATTTTGAGGATCATCTTTTTCTTGCATAATGTTGATCAACCCATGATACCTGTCCATTTTCATAAGGGGTTTTTGTGCATTGCCATTGTTTGTTTTAAATATCAATGAATGTAGATACTGCGATGACTCACTGGTGATAAACGTCTAATCTAGAAGTGTCTCTGGAATATTATGGTATTGCAGGCTTCATAAATAAATAGATCAGATAGATGCTGTAACATCTCCTTGTGGAGGTCTTTCGCAAGATAGTTATTCATATGTGGTAAATGCAGAAATGGAGAATGATAAGGAGTGTTTTAATGTAATTTTCACTATGCCACTTAAACTTCCTAAAAAATAACATTAGAAGCAGCTATCAAAAGTATTTATGTGTTAGTGACTCACTGAAAATGGTTTTCCATTTAATTCTGGAAAAAATTAGATCTGGTATATCAAACTGATAAATGTATGGATAATTCAGGGTGAAGGCATATCCGTCTTCAAAAAGAGCAAACACTTTGTTCTTCACAAATGTATTTATGAACCTGAAAAATAATCTTTGTGTGGGAGAGATGACATAAAGTTATAAGAAAGATTCGCCTAAATGCCATTAAATATTTTTGGAGGCTCAAGTCTAACAAATGCTGTTGTTATGAGCTTGATCCTTCATGCATGCATTAGTGAGTTTTATCTGTATAAAATATCTAGGAGTCTGTATCCATGTCCCATTGAATTTGAACACTTGGCATGAATTTTGTCTAAGTGCTGCATAAAGTTTGTATAATTTAACATCATAAATACATTAGTAAACATGATCCATGTCCTTTTGGTAGATGAGCTTTACTGGAGCAAGGGCTCTACTTGCAAATAGAAAACATCCTAATTTTTTATTTAGTAAAGTTTTTGAGTTTGAGATTTTAAAAAAATATAGCTTCAACCCTGTTTTTTTTATTCATATGGTTAGATGTGTGTGTATAAATATATGTATGTGTATACACACACATTTCTTCTAATGGTGTATATATGTGTGTGTATGTGTGTATCTACACAACATAAGCATCCTTTCCATTTTACAATAGAAAACCTGATAATCCAGAGCTGAGATATAGTAGAATTGCATGGCAGCTCCTGTTGCCTTAGTTACAGGGGGGCTAAGTCTATTCTGAACTATTCACTCAGTGTACAGTGCTTAAATAAAAAAAAAGTAAGAATATTTTCCTAACAGTTTTGCTCACACATTGCTATGGTGCATTAGAGCACACTGTAGCTAATAATTCATTTCTAATTCCGTAATGCTAAGCTGATGAATGATTTACTATCTGCAGCAGCAAAAGCTGCATAATTTAAAACCAGTGTTAAGTAAGGATGGCTTCCTGCTCATTGCAGTAGATACTGATGCATAAAACAACTTTAAGGTCATGCTGATTCTTTTTTCTATGCTCAGGAAATACCTTTTAGAAGTGTGAATACAAAAACGAGGGAGTAAAGGATGCGGGAGTCAAGCATTCCCTCCTGAATGCGCCTGATGCTGCGTAGTTCAGCAGCCAAGGTTAGGGGAAGGGAAGGCCTCTGGTAGCCCCAAGGCACAGAGTACTGCAGGAGAGAGAAGGGTGAGAGAGGAGGGCTAGTACAGTGAAGTAGTGGGCCCTAAAGTGAATTAGCAAAACATCTTCCTGGAAGGAAATTGGAATATGTCATTTTTATTGAGTTTTGCTACTGATGCCACATCCTATCTGGAACGTCCTGAAATCTGCAGCATTGTGAAAGCAGCTTCAATCTTTCATTGTTTGGTTGGTTTGCTACTGTATTTGTGACTTAATGATAGCCTTGTGCTGGAAGGTTGTACTACTTTTTCAAAAATGCATTGTATAACAGTAGTTCATCCTTTATTCTACTGACATGTTGTGAAAACAAATTTCAACATAAACTTGTTGCTATCTTGGTATCTTAGTGTATGACCTGAGATACATTCCTGTGTGAAATTCCTTCTGATTACAGAGAGCATCTATTCTTCACAATCTAGCAAGATTTATCTGGCTAGTGTGAGCATAAACACCATTTATTGAACTGTAGAAATAATATTTCAGTCTCTTATTTTAGTCTTTTAGTATCTTAGCCTGTTCAACATTTTGGTCTTAACTGTACAATGATGTAAAGAAAGATAGTATGAGTAGCTATTTGAAGGTAGTTTTTTGGGCAACTTGCCTTTCTGGTAGCACATATAGATGCAAACAGTATGGTATGCAGTAAATAAGGTACTGTAATCCTCATTCTAAAATGCTTATCAGAAAATAACTAATGAAGGTGTTACCATTACTTAGGCTTACTAGTTAGCCCCAATATGAAATGGAGCAACAGAGGTTCATTACTGCAGTATCATAGAATCATAGACTACCAGGTTAAAAGGGGCCTCAAGGTTCACCTGGTCCAACCTTTCTAGGCAAAGCATGACCTAGAATTAGATGTCCAGCATCCTGTGCAGTCAGATTTGATGTGGTCTTATGATCTGTACCCCATGCTCGATGCCCAGGTATCACTAACTTGCAGTTTTCAGTGCTGCTGAAGAGTAGGAGGGTTTTGGTAATGCTTTTTGATACCATTTTTGTGGTCTAAGGTCTTAATCTCCTGGTATTTTCCTCCAGTAGCACCAACATTCTGGTGAGTTTTGCTGCTGTCAGGAAGCTCTGTAAAGTATCTGTAGCTACCAGAAACTCCCATGTGTTTTTTTTACATTCCACCGGTGGATCATAGTCCCTTCAGAGTAAACATCTTTATGAACAAGTGCTCTGATTGTATTTGATTTTTGGAAAGCATATGCTACACACTGTGCTTGAATGTCCAGAAGGACAGCATAGGCAGTAGCAAAACTGCTTTCATTCTAGCATTTATGTAATCTTACTACCATTTACGTGATATACCTATGTTTGTGTTCTGTTTGAAACCAGTAGATGTACTTTCTAACCCAGTAATGGATGATGCTGTAAGTGACCTGAAGGAAAAAATCAACCCTGTTGATACACTTGATGGAACTCCTGATTTCCAATTCCAATCAGTGATGAATTAATGAGTTGATAAGTGTTTTAATGCCTTCCTCTTTCTCCTGCCCTCCTTAAATATCTTTAGGAAACTGATGTTTCTATAAAGTCAGATTCATTACTGAGAAAGGACTAAGACATAAAAAGACACTTGAGATAAGAGGCGAATGACTGCTATACTAATGCTTCTTTCTCCTGCCGCCCATTGATGACTTGATGCAGGATAAAATTAAATTATGGTTAATTTCTTCTTCCTGATTAGGTTCAGTTCTTGTCTTAGATTAGAGAGGTCGAATTAATTAGATTATGTGTTTACTAAAAGTAGAAGGGCGTCCTCTTAAATCCCAACTATACTATGGCAGGATTCTTACAACATTGGAAACATCTGCTGGAATTCACAGGAGATATTTTGAGGTTATGAAAAATTACTTCTTTCTGAGCAGTATTTTATCTGAAATAAAACCAGTTCATTTGCTCCTTGAAAATTCTGTGTCTGCATCATTTACTCGTAAGGTAAGACACTGGAATAGGTTACTCAGAGAAGCTGCGGGTGCCTCATCCCTGTCAGTGTTCAAGGCCAGGTTGGATGGGGCGTGGAGCAACCAGCTCTAGAGGAAAGTGTCCCTGGTTATGGCAGGGGAGTTGTAACTAAATGATCTTCAACATCCTTCCAACCCAGACCAGTCTGTGATTCTAAGATTTTCAGGTTTTTAAAAAGGGCAGAAAAAAAGTATTACAGTAATTTCACTGCTAAAATTATTTAAGAGTGTTTCTGAAGGGTAATCAAAAATGTACAGCGAGTTGTGTAGTAAAAGTAGTAAAGGTTTGTGTGGGTGTTTGGTGGTTTGTTTTTTTTTTTCTCTGTTTTATTTTCCTTTGGTTTAAAGCAGTATTTTTATCAGGCATGAGACTATATTCTGTAGGCTTCTGCTAACAAATAGAAGTGGTACTTCGGTCTGTTGTACTACCTGTCAGTTCTGTGCTTTACTTGGTCAATTTCAATTAAATTACAGGGTGGTATGTGGCTAACTTTTAGTAAGATGCCAAAGTAAAGATTCCAAAACATAATTTCCTCTAAAGAATACTTAAATGTAACTCTCCTGTGTTCTGAAATCTTTCGGCTTAAAAAAAGGTGAAAAAGCTGCCCCAACCCCCAAGTGGACTTCTCTTAGTTCTACTTTCTTTTAAATTCCTGACTAATCCTATTTTTTCCTATTTCTTTCCTTCTATTTACTACTACCAAATTCAAAAGTGAGCTCAGTTTGCAAATAGTGGGTCAGAAGAGGGAGTTCATTCTGCAGCTTCTGCTTGCAGTGGTTTGTGTTTCTGCTGAGAGAAACAATGTAAGGGTTCTTTCCCTTGGTGATGAGTTAGTGGTAGAGTTAGGCTCAGAAGTCTTGTAAATTAAATCTAATTGCAGACTCCTAGCTCTGTGCTGTAGAAGGATTGGGTCCTGGATAGCAGAAGAGCTTCTAACAGAGCAGGAGTAAGGCAGTCTTTGTGAGGGCAACTTCATGTTGTCCTTCTCCCTGGAGCAGGTAGCCTGATGTAATGGCCTTACACAAGTCCTTCTGAGAAACATGGAGACCAACATTACAGTCCAAGTTTTTTTTCTGGTATTAATTGGAAAACAGATTTCCTAAGATTTTTTTTTCCATAGGTTTGGTACCTATGACTTGGAATCCGTGTGAAAGTTCGTTTTCCTTATTCGCAGAAAGCCAGACCAGAATAGTTATTCTCAAGTGAGAAAAGAGATAAGTGGAAGGAACTGGTGTCATTTAGACACAGTCTTTCAGATGAAAAAAAAGTGATATATTGTGGAAAAATAGAATGGTTTGAGTTGGAAGAGACCTTGAAGATCATCTAGTTCCAATCCACCTGCCACATTCAGCTTCACTCAGGATTGCAGCCTTAGAAATGCTAGTTTGAGAAATGCCTTTAAAATGAGAAAATATACTTATGTTCTTTTAGACTGGAAGCTTTTGCTCTCTCTGTGGATGCTTCTCATTTTTGCGTGTCACTGGGAGAACATTAAATATGAATTATCACTGAGGGTTTATCACTGGGAAGAGAAAAACCTCACATCTAAGTGTTGTGGTTTTAATTCTGAAGGGAAGAAGATTGCTGGGAAACTGTTTTTTCTCTAATGAAAAGTAGCAGTAAAAGTCATTGATGCTGACTGTATACATTTAACCACAATCTATCTTTGCAGTTGCAGAGTCAGCATGTAAGAAAGCAGCAAAGCTTTTATTTTCCTAGTGATGATGATGAGATGTGGTAAAAGGCGTATTATGTATAGTTAAAATTCATACAGTAGATTCTGTTTATTTATCTTACTCCAAAACTATGTTGAAAGAATATAAATTGGCTTTGTAAAGCTTTATTATAAAATCTCAGGAATTCAGAGCTCTATGCTGTAGTAATACTTCAAGGTATTGTATTTATATTAAGCCTTGGCTTGTAGTGGACAGGGTTTTTTAACAATTGCATTTAGAGGTTCCAGTTTTGCTTTCCTGCATGGGAAAACTCCAGAAATGTGCTTAAGTAACTCAGAGTGACAGGAGTAGACAAAGGTGGCAGAGACAGGCTGTAATAAGAAGAGTTAGAAAGATAAAAAAATACAGCATAGGGATATTGAAGCTCCATTAAGAACAGCTCTGCTGTTTAAAACTGTTTCTCCTTGCCAACAAAATGTTACTTTAATGTGCCATTTGGCACGTCTAGTTGCAGCCTGCTGGTTTGACTCTAAGCCTCTGTTATAGTTTAGGTGTGGAACGGAAGAGTTCTCTGAAAGCAGTGATCAGTTGTAAGGCAACAGAACTGACGTCCCTTGTGGGACTTTGGGTCCCTTTATTAGAAAGGTGGCAGAGAAGTGGCAGTGCATCTGGTTGGGTTTGATGGAGGGATCAGAAGAACAGCAGGATGCTCTAGTGCTCCTCTGGGGAGCTAGCTGAAAGCTGGTGCCGCTACCCCAAGAAAGCAGTGCTGAGAAGGGTTCTCCATCTGATGTCCATGTTGAGACAAAACAATATGCCATAAGGTGGAGCAGAAGGAAGAAATCAGAGACAGTCTGAGTGAAAGGCAGAGAGTGCCAATACTCCACATAGGCTGTTTTTTTTACATCTGCTTTACTGACCTTTCTCGTTTCTGTTCTTTGAAAAATAAGGGTCTTACAGAATGAAAGATGCATTGCATATGGATCAATACAGTGCTTTATAAATATTCACTACAGCTTTATGCAAATCAGTGTAGTTATCATTGGGGAAAACCCAATAAATATTTTGTTGTGAAAGTAGAGATTGTCAGCCACTTACTGTGCAGAGTTTTGCAGTCCTTCCAAATGAGGCAATTTGGATTAGTTTTCCATTATTTTTGGCCAGCTTTGCTGGCACTGACCTGGTCTATCAGAAGCATCACAAGTAATTTTGTCAAAGTGAATTCTTTGGGAGAAATAAGATGATACAGTTTGTATGGGAGAAGACTCATCTATGATAGAGCTTCCTTTTTCTTCACTGCAGTGAGATATGATGCCTTTGAGTGCTGGAAGGGTTTTGTGATTAGCCTCAAACTTACCTGTTTAAAGGGCATCAAAGGACTTCAGGAACATCAGGAATATGCACTTGATAACTGCAATGACTTTTGGTAATTAGAGTCATGGAAAAATACTGCTCCTAAAAAGTGTATAAAAAGAGTTGAGACATGCCATTCTTTTCCCAAAGATAACAAAAGGGAATGCCAATAGAATATCAATGTATGTGTGTAGTGACTATAGTTATATAATCTAAACTCCAAAATCCAGTGTGAGAATAGGAGTTTGGGCAAATACTGATGCAGTCAGGCTAGAATCACGTCCTTGTCCAGTGGAGGCTGGAACATCAGCACGTACTTTAGTTTAGGCTTTTCTCACAGGAAGGATTGGAGAAGTTACTGGTTGATAAGAAACTGTTCTAAAAAGAGTGGGTTTCTCCCAGTAAATAAATTGCAGTTCATCAAAAGTGCCACAATACTTGAGAGCAGTGCAGTTTCAGTATTTAATTTAAAGAGAATTTGGCATTGTGTTAATCTTAGAGGTTCATTGCCTAAATAATTTCCAGTCTCTTTATTCAAATGCTTTGTTTCAAACTACAGTGCTTCTCCATCCTGCAAAGCACAGAATAAAGTTTTCCATGAGGCAGAGTGGCGTAGTAAAAGTAAGGGCAGACAGCAAGATTTGTGCTTTTTTTTCTAAGTACCTCTTGAGAATCGAAGTATGCACTTTTTCTTCTGTTACAGTTTCTGGTTTGCAGGTGTGGGGCTGGATCGGCTGAAACCCACAAAGATTTCTGAGGATAAAAAGTCCTGGGAAAACACAAAATGTGGTAGCAAAGAGCTTAATGAAAAAGTTTTAACAAAGAGATCTCTGCGATGTGCAAGGAAGTTTCTCCCTCTTCCCTTTCTTTTTTAGGACATGACTTATCTTCTGATATGGTTTCATTTTAGTGAATGTTGGCCATATTTTCCTGGTTGGCATATTCACTTCTCTTCGTTGATTTTGTCCCCTTGGAGAACACATCACCATGTTGTGTTTAATAACCAAAATAAATAGCTTGTGCATATAGCTTTAAAATGTCATCTTGGAGTCTACTGAGTTTTTTCTTTGTTCCCTGACAAGTTTCCTTTGTTAGAGAGTGAGTCACAAGCTGTCTCGTCCTATTAATACCTTATTAATTTTTAATTTCAAATCTACTTTTGTAAATGTACTGTATTTAGTAAACCATTGGGGTACTCTTCTCTAAGTGATCATGCATTTCAGGATAGTTATAGCAGTTTAATTCATTGACTACATACAAATAGTATGGATTAACAGTCAGCTTGCTAATGAAATCCACTGTTTATTGGAGGCTGACAGTTTATTACTTAAATGAAACATGGCTCTGAATAACTGTTCCTGGCAAAGTGGCTTCTGCATAGTCTTTTTATCATTCAGTTTTCAAACCTTAGATCCTAGTGGTGTGTATTAAAAATAAGTAATTGGTAACAGCATCAATAGTATGAACTCTGACAATATTAAGTCTTTTTTCATCAACATTTTGCAAGTGATTTTAAATATTCACATAGTTAATAGCAATACAGTACTAACATCTACCAGGTACCAACTAAAAAAGCTGTCAGGGATGCTGTGAGGAAGAAATGAGGAGAGCTTTATATAGCAATTCTCAGTTGAACATGTTGGAAGGGTTTAATTCCTTTTCTTAGCATATCATACTTTGAAAGGTGTTTCAGGGACGGTTAAGATGATCTTTACACATTCTGATAAGGAGTGTTGAAGCAAATGGAGGAAGAAGAAACTCAAATCCAGAAAGAAATGAAAAAATCTGCTTTATAAGTAGGTAGTTTCTGTGGGTTTCATATGTATTTAAAAGACTAACATTAAGTCCAGAAATATACTCCTGGGACTCTCATTACTTAAGAAATTTAATTATGCTTGTTCAGGTTGCTTTGCTCCCCTTCCTGCTCCCTAGTATAGATCTTAAAACCTGCCTTGTAAGAATTTAAATTCCCTTAGGAAAACATGTCTGTTCTTACGTAGAGTTGATGTTAGATGTAGAATGGATTTTGTATTTCCAGTATCTCCCTACTTCTGTTTTTATCTTTAGCAAAAGTAATGGCGGGGGCTCTACACCATTGTGTTGACTAATTTAGCTTTAAAAACCCCAAACAATCAAAACCAAAAAGCAAACCACAAAACCCCCCCACAGAGCAAGTGTTTAATGCCCATGAGATAGCTGACTGTGGGAAGCTGAATATTCCACTGTTGATCTATTAATAATAGAAGAATTTAGTCATATCTGAACCATTGCTGTGGATTAATAATGGGAACATCATGAGTTCCAGGTAAGGAGAAATGGACACCTTAGCTGTGGCTTTTATGCCTGTTAGGTTAGGCTTAGTGGTGCTTAATAGGAAATGATATTTTCAGATTGGAAATTTGAAGTGAGTAAACTAATACTTGCTATACTAAATGTATATCTGAGCTTGTTTTTGTTCTGTGATTAAGAAAAATGAGATCTCAATTTTGTTGGAGCTTCTTGTCATGAGAATGTTATTTTATTTGAAAGACCTAAGGCACATTGCATTTTAAGCTTTAACCTAGCGCTCAATCAGCCTTTCAATCTGGTTCTGATCCTGACATGTCAGAGAGGCTCCCATTAATTTCAGCAGGAATTGAGGTAGCCTTTACCTGGTCAGCATATATCTGCATGCATGCTTGAATTCATCCACTAAATATCCTCTGGCCACAGGTGGAACTGCAGTGTTGATGTTTCACTGGCCACATTGCTGTTGGATAATGTTAAATGGCATTTTACTGTGTGCCCCACCAATTACAACTGTGTGCCTTAACACAGAAAAGGTTCCTCAGTCTGTAGGCTGTAGGACAGTTGTAAAAGCCCAAGTTATATTTGGATCTCTTTGATTATTGCTCATTAAGTGGAAACAGTAGCCAACATTGTACCTTTTAGCATTAAGGAGTCATGTAGTTTTCAGGAATTGTTTTTCTGGTGTCATGTTTACATCACTTGTGCTGTTACTTGGCCTTATAACACCTTTTGACACCCTTGTGGCAGTGTGTGTTTTATCATGCCTTCTCAATTGAATCATGCCAGTAGCGTGTAGGTAGCAGAAGATACCGTCCTGGTGGCTTAAAAGAATTTCCACTGGTCCTGCCTGATTTAACATCACCCCCCCCCCCCCCCCAACAAACAGACAAAGAAAACCACCAACCAACAAAAACCCCACTGTATGCTTAATAGTGTGTTCGTAGCTGAGTACTGGTTAACCTGTGGTGCACATAGCATGTTTTGTGAGTGTTAGTAAGCTTTTCTGAGTGTGTTGTTAGAGCATAAAACCCAGGTGCTGCAGCCAGGAGACCCCCTGCATTCTCTGTGCACACAAGAGAGAAGTGAGACTATTTGGAGAGTGAGAGAATTACAGATTCTGGTTACCTCTGAAAGGCCAGCAGCATGACTATAATGGGAACAATTAAATTTTTTTTATCCACTGGAAAGTTCCCTTATGGATCTGTGGCAGTATTTTCTGATCTTTTAATTACCATACCTCTCTCTCTGCAAAGTGGTCTGTCCAACCACTAAGTGTGCTGTTAACGCTTTTTAACAGTCTATTGATTAGTTTTTGTTTAACCTATGCTCTGTGTACATCTGCTGGTTGGAGCTGAACTCCAGCAGGTCAGCAGCAGCTTCACCTTACGTTGGTCCAGCGCCCTGTGAGTGTTGAGGACAGTTCCACACTGAGTACATCCCATCTTGACATACAGAGAGGCAGCCTCTGGCTGCTGCTGTATCTAGTTTAGGACCTGAGATGTTAGCTATATCACTGATATTCATAGTGAAGGAAGCAGATTTTAACATTTAATCTTTTGCACTCCTGCAGTACTTGAGTTTTGGAACTGCACATTGTTACTTGTGCCAAACCTTTGTCTTTATTTATTATAAAATAAGTATTTGTCAGTTTGCGTATTATTCATATTTGCATATTTGTCAGGTGGACATATTATCCGAGGGTTTTCCCTTGCATCAGAAGGATAGGTTTGCATAACACTTACATGCCACAAGTGTTCTCTGGCACTCTGAATGTACCTCTGCTAGGTCTTTTATTACTGTTTGCTTCAGGACCTGGAGCTCTTAAGGTAAGGTATTAAGGAAGGTGCACAGTTACAGTGATGGTCCAAATTTACTCTGCTGATCCACCGCAGTACAGGTTGGTTTTGCTAATGCAGCACTTTTGGTGCTAAATTTTCTAGAAAATGCCAGGAAGCAAAGTAATAGGTTTCAGAAAGTTATTTTCATGGAAAGCGGAGTGTCTGTGGTGCGTATCTGTTCAGAGTTGATCCTGACTTCTGGCCAGCTG
Source organism: Pezoporus flaviventris (assembly GCF_033815535.1). Lineage (NCBI taxonomy): Eukaryota > Metazoa > Chordata > Aves > Psittaciformes > Psittacidae > Pezoporus > Pezoporus flaviventris. The sequence continues at coordinate 48,648,740 of NW_026892549.1, forward strand.
CAGTGGGAACTACTTTTAACTTTTCTGTTAGGTTGGATGCAAGTATAAAGCAATTTTTTCTTTACTGACAAGAAATATTAGAAAAGAAGTCTGTTTGAGAACAGGATTTTTTTTTTTTTTATAATTGAAGCTCTGTTTTTTGTTTTAAACAACATATAGCATCAATGGGATGTTCCTCTGTGGCCAAGGACAAATGGATTTAAAGTAATCATATTTGTGTTGGTGACTTTAAAAGTAGTCTGCTTTGTTTCCTAGAGCCAGTACTAGTGGCAGCCTTTGAATTTTCAGTGATTTTCTTCTGATCACAAACCAGTGACTGAGTGTTACAACACTTGGATTCAAAACTTCTGCTATGTCCAGGAGGAATATTTTTTGAAGGTAACTAATACAGTCTATGTTGAGTTAGTACTGGAGGCTTGCTGAGCCAAGCTCAGCAGTCTCTGCTTTCCCAACTGCAGTTGGCATCACTGATGCATGTTGGACTCTTGCAGGGTGTTACAAAAGGCTTCCAGTGGAGCTTTTTGAATGAATGAGTGATCTGATTCCTCAGTGTCTATAAAGCTGTGGCACTGCAGCAGCAGACCTGTGCTGTCACTGGGCACGGTTGTGATGGCAGGTGTAGCTAATTGCTGCTTCTGGTGTTTCTGATTTTCCAGTGTTCAGTTTCTGGGTTCTAGCAGCATTATTTTAAAGCATTTTGCTATTGTACCACTGCTTTGTCCAGTAACTGGTATTCTTCTGCAGTTCCAGCATCCTGCCCAAGTTTCTGATGTTGGCAGCTGTAAGATTTGTTTGTACTTTATTCTGAGGTCTGTGTATACATTACAGCATGGGGTGGGATTGTTAGCGAAGGAGGTCAACATCCTCCCTTTGACTGGGCTGCTGCTGCTGTTTAGGAAACACAGATGAAATATGCTCCCCTAGAACCTGATGGAAGGGTGGTTGCCTAAACCTGCCATTTCTTATTATTGAGCTACTGTAATTCCGCCATAGGGAGAAAACAATTTAGTGGTAATAATTAGTCATATGTCTAACGATATGGTCACACAATTGATTAGACAAATAATGAAAAATAAAAATCAAAGCATAGAAAATTGCTAGCTAACTGGCAGTGTTCACAGACTTCGTTCATATGTTTTAAAACAATGACATTGTAGTTTGGGCAGACTATGAAGTCCAGTCAGTATGCAGGGTTTTGTTTCTAGTGATTTCTCTCTAATTCTGCTTAGTAATAACCTACAGCAGAGATTTGCTGGGATAATTTGGCACGAGTAGAGGCCTGACACAGAGGCAGTGGCATTATCTAACCAGAAAGCTGCATTGCATCTTACTTTTTAGGAAGGTCACCCTGTGAAGTTAAGTTCCAAAGCAGGACAATGCAGGGTAATTTCCATTAACAGGAAAAAACCCCAAACAGTCAGTATAGGGGTTTAAAATGTTTTTTTTCTTCTCTACTTCCTTTTTTTCTTACACGCCATTGGGTTTTGATCAAGTTGTGTATCGCTGTTTTCAGTCAGGTTTTTTCTTGGGTGAATCTGACTTTGCTGTTCTCTGTGGCCAGGTTCTGCCTGAGATCTGCAACACGGTACTCAGCAAGGAAGTCCTTCTTCCTCAGTTGTCACCGTGCTGTAACTGTTATCATCGCTACCCAAGGTACCACCTAACGTCAAAATCGATGCCCTTGTTAAAGTCCCTGATTTTCACAAGTATATCTAGCTTTATCTTTTCCCCTTCATTTTTGTGATGTGAGAAGCTACGAAATACTGGAATACTCTTCATAGAAGTAGAGCAATGCAACTATTATTTTGTTATGCATTTCTCAGTTATTGGTGGGTGACAGGGAAACTGGGAGAGGAGTGCCAGATTGAGCATTAAGAGGACTTTGCCCATAAATTACAAAGTAGAGAATGCTTCTGTCTTATGAAGTATGTCTAGGTAGTTTCTGATATCTTTCACCTTTGGAAATAGATGCCAGACTGTGAAGTTTGCCTTGAATGTGTGGCTGATTACCTTTCCTACTATTGTGGCCATCCCTGCAAGCCCGTTTCTAGAGGGTAGAAACAGGAGGAATTCTTGTGCTTGGTGCAACATTAATTATTAAAACTTGGTATTTGGAGTGTGCAGAGACAGGCAGATGGCTGCTCTGGGAAAAGCTGGATTTTTAAGTCTGAACTGGTGGTGGGGATCACGCAGCAATAAGCTCCCTTTGAGGCATTTGGAAGGGCTTAGGGAGGTGGTGGGAATGTTACAGAAGAACGTAGTTCTGCCGTTGTAGGGAAAGCAGATACTGAGAGACAACATTCTGGATGATGACAGAAAAAAAGGACCAACAGATGGGCCTAATGGTATGCTAGATTAAAACCCCTAAGCTTCACAATTAAAACAAGGAACAATGAACACTCCTCAAAACCCTGAGCCAAGCCACAACAAAAGTCCCATAAATCCCCTTTCCCCCAGTCCTGGATCCTGGATGGTCAGGCAGGTATATTTGTTTGAAGCCCAAAATGCACCTGTGAATAGTGAGGGCACCGAAATAACCATAGATGTCAAAGTTTTTTATGTTTTCTTTAAGTGATTCTGTGTACTTCTGCAGTTGTGGGAAAAGATTGATTGTTTCTGAAACATCAGAAAAAATCTGCCTCTCTCACCATCCCTATAATGTCATAGGAAAACCAAAGATGAATCTTGAGTGTTTACTAGGATGAATCTGGGGGGCAGTGGGGAAGAGGGAAAGTGTGCTTCGTCCATAATGCTCTGAGCTTCTTTGTCCATAATATTCTAAGCTTCCAGTAAGTAAAATTCCAATCTGAATTTTAATCCGGATTAGTAGTTGTAGGTAGCCGTATGTCTATGAAAAGCTGAAATTCCAAATTATTTTCCGAAGAGTAAGCCAAAAACATTCCAGTGAAAATCACTGTCCTGTTATTGCACCTTTTTTTTACTGTACTGTATCTATATTTTTGTTTTGATAAACTGTGATTTAAAACTGCATATTTAGCCATAAAAAGTTGGAAGTTACCTCTGCTCTAAGGTGTTTTGATTTTGTCATTGCTTTTAATAAGGAATATCTCTGGTATGGATTAAATTACTTTTTGTTGTTACACATTGAGAAATAGAGAAAATTCCAAATCAAACCAAAGTAATGTCAGATTTTGGAGCAATTCAAGATGATACTAGGATGCAGTATGCTATGATATCTTTGTTCTTGTTTCTTTTCGTCACATGGCATTAGCAAGTCCTTCCTCAATACATGTGCTTGGATTTCAGTGCACCAAGGTCGTATTAAAAAACATGGGTACACAAAATGTCTTAAGAAAAGAATTCCCTTACGTAAACAAGTGTAGGAAATTTTAGGCCTCCAGATGAGATTGTCTTAGCTTCTGTTTATATATTTGGTGGTATGTGTGCTAGGATTTCTTGGCCGTATTTATAAACACTGATTTCAATCTTCTTCCGTTTCCTGGTGCTGCAGCACCTACGCCCTGGGATGGATTTATATAGAATCGTGCGACGCTCCTGAATGTGCTCACCCTCAGCCAGAATTAGCCCAGTCTTTATTAAAACCTTTTGTTCATTTAAGTCTATAATGTGACTTGATGTTGGAAATCAATGTTGAAAGAGAAAATATGAATTTGTTGCATTTGGCTTAATGTTAGACTTCTTTCCTGAGTAGTGTGAGGAAGGAATGAGGAGAATATGTGTATTCTTAAAAATGAAATACTCAGAAAGTAAAGATTTAAATAGTTACTTCAAGTTTATTTAAGTCTAGTGATTGCATCTGCTGCTGTTTTTATCTGATGCAGGAGTCTTACTTCAGATGGCTTTTTTCTCAATATGCAAACTGGGGATGGGGACTGCGCTGCTGAGGACAAGTGCCTGTTGGTAGATGAGTGAGAGGATTATGAAAACCCACACAGTCTGCTGCAGGTTCCTTCAAACCTTATGGCAGAGGGTGGAGGCCTTCAGAATCCTTTATGCTTGAATCCCAGAGGCTTTTATTTTGTGGGTGCAATGATGAATTAGGGGCAATGACGACAATGTGAAAATGCACAGTGAGAGTCCATTTAGCAATGGCCCATTTCTCTGTAGGATGAAGATGAATGAAAATTGTACAGCCTGGAGAAATCCAGTAATACATCTCTATTTTTGGCTCTACTTATTAAAGACTCATGTATATTTAATAGTAAAAGAATTAATTTGTAATGGGTCTCATCTTTATATAGCCCAGTTAGTATTGTGGTCTTTTCATTAATTGTTCATTTAGCTGCTGAAGGATTTCTGCTTCATTTACTGCAGAAGCCAAGGAAATCAGCAATTGCAGTAACAATCTCACAAGTAAAAAAAAAGCAGCATGTGATCACTGAACTAAATAATTAATTGTAATGTGTACTCACAAGGCAAGGAAGCATGAGTGGTGATAGCTTTTGTACCTCTTGCTCCCGAGTGGTCTGTGTTCTAGCTCAGACAAGTTTCTCATACAGAGAATTTGGACCAGACACAGACAAACGTGTATTGGGATATGCTTGCAGGTGATGTGGGTGACCATGGGAATATCATTTCTGTCATAGTGGAGTTCCTTAGGGCTCTTAACTATTTTTCTGTTCACTTGAGTGTGATTACAGATCGTAAACTGTAAATCAGAGAACTGTTAAATAGAGAAACCTTTTACTATGTTTCCCTTTTCCCTTCTAGTTTTCTCTTTGAAATTTAGTGTGTGTCTCAGTGCTTTGAGGCTGCTCCCTGCAGTAGACTGTCATCCTAGGGTTGTTCTTCTCACCTCTGACAGCTTCAACAATTGCTCTGCAGCTGTTTAACATTAAGCAGACAGGGACTTTGTATGGCATAGAGTATGTCTGTGCCCTGCCAGTGTTTTTGCTACGTCATAGTAAATGCAGGCATCATCTGTTAATAACCTTTTGATATAAATGAATTCATCTGATTCACTCAGCTGTGGAAGAGCATTTGTCCAGAAGAGAGTAACTAGATACTAATCTGATTTCTTATGAAGAAGTACTCTGTTTATTGAGTTATCAGGCTAAAATGCTTGCTTAAAATTCTAAGTAGTGTTTTGAAAAAACTAGTAAAGCAGTTGTCACGTAGGAATTCTGTTGTAATGTTCAAGCATGAAATTCTGAGCTAAAATACATTTCTGGGGACAATCTGAAGTGGAATATAAAATTGGAGTTTGCATTTCTTTAAAGCAACTAGCTAAATTGGGAAATGACTGCTTGTTGTTATTTTCTGATTTGTGCAAGACAACCAACAGAGCTGGTTTGTTTTAGAGCCAGAATGTGTTGAGTATGACAAGTGATACATACTGTAAGTGTGAAGGGCAGTATCATCAACACCTTGATATACATTCTACGCAGATTTATTGAAGGTGAAGATCAGCATCTATGTATAATACTGACAAACAGTGCAAACAGAATTCAGACAAATAGCTGCTCTTTTTTTCCTTATTCTGGGCTCTTTTGTGCAAGTTATAAGAAAGCAGCTTAAAAGAGTAAGTTTAGTATAGAAAGAAGTCTTCAGGGCTTTCTATCTCTGTAACTTCTGTAAAGATTACATTAATAGCTATTTGGTTATCTGCAATTTTTGTAAATTCCTATAGTGGACATAATCAGCGCTGCATTTTAACAGTGTGGTAGTAGAGCAATGCTGTAAGTTTTGCCAAAAAAAGTGTGCATAGGTATGGGGCTTAATTTTTACCATTTAGGTCCGAGTTCTTGTGTGGCTTGAAGTGTTATGAAGACAGGGAATTGAAGAAAAGCTGAATAATTCCTATAGAATCTAGGAATATTTTTATGCAGAATATAATAGCACTGAAATATTTTTGCTAATGGTACCTCTTCCTTAAGGACATACCTTGCACAGTCAGCAAGCAAATAGCATTACCTTTGAGCTGGCCCAACTAACAAGTCTCCTACTGCTTCTGCTTCTTTCAGGGATGTCTTTTATAATGGATTGCTTAGTATATTCTCAGGCAAAACAGCTCTATTAAACTGTAGGCAAGCCAAAATGTTCTGATTTTTCACTTCAGCCAGAGAGTCTTCTCAAAACTTTATGGAAATGCACTTTCTTTGGGGACATTATAACTGGTAAAATGTTCCTAATTGAAATACCAGAAGGGTAAAATGGGCAGGAGGATGGAAATTTGAGTGTGTACTGACAGACAGTTAAGTTCACTCCAGCAAAATTGTTTTTAAAAACAATTGTTTCCTGTTTTCCTGATCTACTGATTGTATCTATAGTTTATTTATAAGACTTAGGTGCACAAGATTTTGAGTTGCTTTTGATTTTACTTTGTTCTTTGAGGAGACCAACTGAGCCTTTTTTAGGCATCTTCCACCCCCAGTTCTCGGTCAGTTTAGCCAGGCTAGAACTTGTAAAAATGGGGAACCTACTTTTAGTCTGCTTACGTATTTTGGCTATGGAATTCTTGAATTTGAATTCAATGAATGTATGTTTTACACAAAGAAATGCCACTTTTCAAGTTGATAATATCCCTTTTGTAACAAATGAATAAATATCATGGTGAATTGAAAGTTGTGCTGCTTTGAGAGGAGCAGAGCACTCCTGTGTTTCCTGGTAACACAGGAATCTCTCAGTGTGAGAGATGTATCTGTTCTGTGGTGGTTTGATACCATTTCAGTGAGTGAAATCAAATTTCCATCGTAGAAAACAGAGCTTGATAATGGGAATGATTGTATTGGATTTGGACTTGGATGAGTAGAACAATGAGGGTTCATTCATATTCATGGTATATTCCAGGGATTTCCATCAGTACAGAATGGATTTCCAGTTTAAAACTGAATAAAAATAGATTTATATAGTTGCTTATTGTGTGGTATATATAGTAGCTTTTAATAACTGCCAAATAAATACTTAAATCTAGCTCTGTTGAGTATAGCTGAAGTACAGCTGTCATTTCTGGATGTGACACTCATTGAATACTATCTGCATTGGTATGGATTGCAGAGACTTGGAATGAAACTGCAGAACTAAAGTGATAGTAAGCAGTAAATAATTGTATTACTTTTTCTGTCAAGTGTATCATTTTATAAATGGCTTTTTGAATTATGGCTTCTTTGGCCTGGCAATTTTTTGTTTTGAAAGAAATGCATATTTTCTTTTCTGTTTGGCAGGCTTTTTGGCATTGTACTCTTTCTTCTGGTTATGTGTTTATTTACTTTCCTGGACAGACAAGTGCTAAATTGTTCTTTTATGCAGAAGTTCTATATTTTGATCTTTATTGCCCCTTGTTGTGAAACAGTCTTTGGAGAAGACATTTAATTGGGGAACTCTGGAAGTCCTAAAGACAGGAGGGACTTTAAGGAGAGTTAGATGGAGTACCCATTCTTGTCATTAGTATGTTCTTGCAGGCTTTCACATATGCATATATTGCAGCTTATTCACACAATAATTAAATACACATTTTTCCATCCTGTAACAAAATCGTTTTTCACAGAGATTACATTCTGTTTTTCTGGTATAGCCATTTGAAGGGGGCTATATCTTAGATGATGACCTGATAGCAAAAGACTAAACTGAGACCAACTGCATAAGTATTTTGAGGGAAATTCTTCAGATCAACCAGTTGACAACAACTAGCAGCAGCTACATCAGTGTCATGAACACTGAAAATCAGTCCTCTGGCAGTGGGGATTCTGATGTTAGAGTTTATAAATAATAATATGGTATCATGAATTATTCAAGGCCATAGTTTCATGATATGCTGGGTTTAATGGCTACATGTCTGTACCTTCAGTCTGTGCCTCATTTGTGAACTCAACTCTTTGAGAGTGGTGCTACAGGTAAGGTTACTGAAATCTTAGTTAAAGCCACTCCAGGAAGAGGTTAAGGGGCCGTATAATACATACACAGGCCATGGCCGTGTAACACATATGGAGGATACGATAGCCTCTTGGCTATGAAATTGCACTAGAATTTCCAGTCAAGCTTGTTTCTTCATGTGAGCAGTCTAGGGATAGGAGCTATCTGGTATGTTTAACTTGTAAATTTCTGTGCAGATCTTACATTGCTGCTTCTGGTGAAAGACAGGGATGAGTTTTAAGCCATTGACAGCTTGCGTATCTGCAGGGCAATACTAAGGTACATCTGCAGGGCAGCTGGATCCCATAGCCTGGCAGCTGCGGCAGAAAGGATTGTGTGAATCCTCCATAATCTCTCCAGTGCACATTCAGACAGGTTATCCAAGACCCCTTCAGACTGCTGGTCTTCATAACAGGCTTGAGCAGTAACTTTTGCCTGATGGAAGGATGTAGGCCTTGCACAAGCAGCTAAGGTAATGAGTGTTTCAGCTACAAAAGTGTGCAGGGCTGGCTTTACAGTGGAACTGCACAAAACTGCATTGAAAGGGTCTAAAATATTCACATTCGGAATTAACTGAGCTATTCTCTGACCAAATAATGTGTTGCATAGACTGATTTTTAAAAATACATATTTATGCTGAATGATACGCTTTCTCCCTTAGGGAAGATTTTCAGCTGGTATATGGTGGTTTTGTAATCTGAGCTGATGTTTAACAGCTGAGCTGTGTCACCATATTTGAATCCAAAGGAGACTAGAATATGCGTGTGCACGTTCTCTCTCATTCCTTCCCCCCCCCCCCCCCCCCCCCGTATGGCAGCATCTCTGTGAAATTCCACCACAGTGATTTTTAGCTTCACCTTAAACCATCTGAATACAGTTTCCAGAAGTACATTCTGGTGATAGTTGTGTTTTCCTGGCAGTGAGTTCAGAGGATGAGTTAGCAGATCAAAGGCAGGGTATTCTCAGCACAGCTTACTTTTTTGTTGTTTTGCTAGTGGTTTAGGTATGACTCAGAAGGACAGGAAAGGAAAAGGGCATCTAGACAAAATTCTGACCTCTTTTGCTTAGTCTCAGGTTGCTTCATCTTCCTCCACAGGTCAAGAGAGGGAGTGATTTTGGTTCTCTGAATTGCTTTCTGGAGGAGCCTCTGACTCTTCACTGGGGAGGCCAACTGCCTAGCACAGTGCCTGCCTGGCGTAGGGCATGTAATGTAATCTGGCATTCACATGGAGATGGGTTGAATGGAGAAGTCAAAACACTTCTCTTAGAAGATTTACAAAATGCTGCATTTTTCAAGATGCTTTCATCAACTTCTGTGGCAATTTCCTTGATTATAAAGGAAACCTGATTAAACTATCCTGCACATATAGATTACTTTTTGAAAACTAGCAAGTTTATTAAATTCTTTCATCATCATTGCTTTGGGCTAAGCTGCTTCTAAGAGTATCCAGAAATTGTCCTATAATGAAAGTCTAGGGGGCTTTGAGGAGAAAGTAAGAAAATCAGCAGAAAAATGAAAGTGTTCCTGAATTTAACTTGTCTCTTTGCACTTCTGGATAGAAAAACTTATATTTCAAGACAGTTACATCCAATTAGCTTAAAGCTGAATTAAAGTAAAGATGAATTTTACTTCATTTTGGAAAAAATAAATTAAAGAACATTTAAGTACTTAAACTGTATCTAAGTCCTGTGTCAGTTATGATGGTAGTTTCCTATCATTTTTAGTACCTTTTCAAGAGCACCCCAAGTGAAAGGAATACCCAAACCTGGTTATTCAAGGAAAAGCAGTGAATACAAATTTACTGTCAAATGTGCAGATTGGAGGAACTGGGCATAAAAGAGAGACATGTTTCCCTTTTAATCTCTCTATCTTTAGTATCCTTGTAATTAAAAAGAAAATGGTGTCAGAGGTGTAATGATGTAATTTTTCAATTTTATGAAATTTCTCTCTTGTGCTTTTAATTCAATTGCAAATTCTCTAGGTTTAGAATGATCACTTTTTTCCTCCAGCATATCCATCACTGGGCTTGTTTGTGTGATATACTTGCAGAATCTGTTACTTAAAACATGCAGACCTTGTGAGCACTCAGGCAGTTTATGTAGCAATATTGAACAGTTATGGCTATATTTTGGATGAAGGATCTCATCAGTTCTTGCCTGATGTTGATGCTCTGAACTGTACAGCTAAGTAGTATAATGGTGGTTATAATTTTGAAGTACTGAACTTTATGGTCTAGTGGAAAAATACTTAATTTCCACTACATGATACAAGGTGATACTGAATCATCCTAAAGATGTACGATACAGCCGTGGTCATGTAAGTAGAGAGGCCTTATCACCCTCCACTTGGTAAACAGTGGAGAAAAATAGAGAACCCAAATAGGTGATTTTTCTTGGCTCTTGAATACTGTGACAGCTTTTACATTCGTTTTTACCTGAATGGCTGAATAGGAAGCCTCCAAACATTCTAGCTTAACTGGAATCTGATAAAATGTTAGTTAACAGAGAAGAATCTTAATAATCATACATTAAAGTACTTTTTGAGAGAAATTCCATTTTGTGTGTCACAGAAAACCTGATGAGTAGAAATTCTTGGAAATTTCCCAGGAGGAATAACAAGAAAAGGGCATCTGGGCAGAAAGGAGAAGCTTTTATTTCTGTCTGTGTAGAAAAGGATGCTTCATGTCAGCTTTATTTGTTTTGCTTTTAAACAGACCAAATCTGTGTCTCCAAATAGTCATAGAATTACTAGAATATAGGCCTGGAAGGAAATTTAAAGAGCTGTGGAGCTCATCTCTTTGTCTCGGGCAAAATCAGTTACTGATGAACTTGCTGAGTAAGTAGCAGTTGAGGTGCCCCTCTGTCCTGCTGGGAGAGGTAAATACACAGCAGCTCTAAAAGGAGCTTGGCAGCTCTTTAGTGCTGAAAGGAGGATAAATACAGGCTGGTTAAGCTTATGAGTTCACCATATGGTTAACCATCACCCAGCTTCTTAGCCAGGTGTGGCAGCTGACAGTGAGTTCTGATTGATCTGCTTTTGTCAGAGTTTCTTACAGGTTTGAAGACAGCAAATAGATAGCTGCAAATGGATTGTAGTCATACCTTATCCTAGAAAATAGGCTAGGTTTCGGTTCTTCAGGGAGAAAAATGCTCATATTCCAAATTTATTAAAGAAGCATTTTGTTTTCTCAGCCATGTACAGCTCAGAGCTGATCAGTTTGAGCCCTTTATTGTAGCATTTATAGATCTTTGTACTGAACAAAGCAATTTGTATAGTTGGGAAACCAGAATGTTTTCTGTTCTTCTTATTCTTAATTCTGCCTGTATAATTATATGGATTGCTTATATCTGCATAGGAATAGCATTTGAGGGAGATACCAAGCATCATCTGAATGTGTCTAAAGGAGAGCAGCAAAGGTTGTGAACAGTCTGGAGAACAGATCCTATGAGGAGTGGCTGAGGGAACTGGGGCTGCTTAGCTTGAAGAAAAGGAGGCTCAGGGGAGACCTTATTGCTCCCTGCAACTACCTGAAAGGAGGATGGGTCGAGGTGGGTGACGTTCTATTCTCCCAAACAAGAAGCAATGGGACAAGAGAAAATGGCCTCAAGTTACCCCAGGGGAACAGGTTCAGGTTGCCTAATAGGAAAAATTTCTTCAGTAGAAGGGTTGTCAGGCACATCAACAGGCTGACCAGGGAAGTGGTGGACCCACCACTCCTGGAGGTATTTAAAAGGCATGTGCTTAGAGACATGGTTTAGTGGTAGACTGGGCAGTCTTAGGTTTATGGTTGGACTGGATCTTAAAGGTCTTTTCCAACTTAAATGGTTCTGCGAGTGCAGAGAAAACATGGGGGCCAGTTGGTCTGGACCATCTGCCCATCTGATGTACAGTGACAGAGATGCTGAGGTGCAGAGCACTCTCCCTGCCCAGCCATGGCTGGCGGGTGCTGCACTGCCCACCTCACCTTGCTCCTCTTGTGGTGACTTGATGTTGCACTGCAGTGACATGAATCCAGCCACCCAGTGATATGTGTTAATTGTTGCTTCCCTGCACCTCTCAGGGTGCAGGTCTGGTCCAGTAGGTGACCACTCATGCTGTCGGGGCCAGACCTGTATTGTCGGTTTAAAGTAAGTCCTGTGGGAAGAGGTTGTCAGCAAGACCTGTAAGCCACATAAAAGATCACTAACATAAACAAGAAATGAATCACTGTTATGAGCAAGATAAACATGGCAGTGTGTGAACTCTGGTTTGTTTTGCCATGGTGGGGTGGGATTTTTTTGGTTATTCCTGTGCTGAAACTCCTGGACATTCATTCATGTATTCTTTTTTTAAACTACTGAATGTTTGAGTGCACATCGGAAATGGTTTAATGTTCCTTTTCAGTCTCATTCAGTGAAGAAGACTGGGCAAGGAGACTTTTCTTATCTGTGTTTTGTATATTAAATGGAACTTCTTCTGAGCTGTGGTCACTCTATGATTAGTTGTTGAGGAGTATAGTTAGACAGAAATAATCCTGAACCTGAGCCATTTAGGGATTAAGAGGAAATCAGTCCTATTTCTCTCTAAGCTTCTTGTCAGGTATTGAAGGAAACTCTGTGATACAGATAAGCAGCTTTTGTACAGGTTTCACTTTTCAACTAAATACTTTGCTAAAATTAGTATCTGCTGGTTTCTCAAATGCCTGTATTTTCCCTATGCTATTGATTCAGTTTCCATGTTTCAGCTTGCCTTCACAAAATAATATGCCTTGCCAGCTTGGTCTGATACACAGTGAAGTCGCAGCTCTCATCACATTCAGCCTGATTAGCCAAGCCTTCATGGCAGGGCAGGTGCACACAGCTAATTGTGGGTATTGTCTTTACAGTATAGTCTGGATCCAAATGCTGCCTCAGTGGTGCTTAGCAGGAATTGAAGGTGGGAGGATAATTCTGATTTTCAGGTCTGGTAGGATGTATGCATTAGTGTATTGTTAGTTATGTGATTAATGCTGGACATGAGGAATTGTTAGCCAAATGTCAGATAAAACAGTTCCTTTTGTAGGCAAGAAGGCACTGTGCAAAGTTGTCATCTCTTGCCTATAATGAAGGCAGAGGCTCTTTTTTCCCTTCCAGCACTCCTTATGGTTTGGGGTTTATGGTAATCGTGTTTTCCCTTTCTACAATTTGAATCTCATATTTCTCTCTTTACAAATCTTCTTAATTAAACTCCCAGCTTACTGTGGGATGCTATGTAGCAGAGTACTGTCTGACACTAGGGCCCCTTTATAACCTTTTACACTGAATTTAGAAAACATTCTAAAAGCTTACAAGTCCTGGATTTTTGGAGGCATTTTTTTTCTATGATAGGAGCTCATTTACATGCTAGTTTGGCTTGTTCATTGCAAATCGTTTCAATTGCTTTAAGTTACGTGATTTATTGGGATCATTGTTTAAGTAATGACTTTAAAACACTTGGATTTATGATTTGTAACTTTTTTCTCAGTCTGTTCTCATCTCTCAAACTGTCAGGTGGTCTGAGCTAGTACAAGTTAGTTCTCATGTGTCCTTAAACATGGATAAGTTTGTCCATCTGCCACATATATACTTTCAGTATGTTCCAACAAATATCAGTGCTGCCCTGGGTACAGTGTACTGCTCTGCAGCTGAAGGAAGCTTTTTATCCCACCTATTAAAACTTTGTCTTTAACTTGTAACCCTGCTGCATGATACTTATTTTGCAGTGATTTTACTGCCATAAAACCACTGGATATAGTAGCTCCAAATGACATAAACCTCTAGTTGTGGGATAGAAGAAAATCAACTTAATGGCAAGATGTCAGTCTGTGGATTAATCTCACCAGATCTCCTTGTGCAGAGGGCAGTGGTACCGAGTCCATTGCCCTTTGAGACTTCTGTTCTCAAAGTCATCCAGGATTTTCAGATCTAGTAAATAATACACTGCATAGAGAAACAAGGTACTAAATTCTCTGACTCTCATTTGAGGCCCGTTATACCAAAGTTTTGTTTTAGTTACTGGCACTGGTATCAGAGGCAGAGTGCACGGGAACATGACAGAGAAAGGAGATAGTGAACCCCGCTGACGTCCAGCACCAAAAATAACATGTTTTGTGTATGCAGCCAAAACATTGCTCGTGTCAGGAAAGACTGTGTCATGTACTTTGTGAGGTAAATATGGTAATCTCCGTGTCACTTCTGCATATGTAGAATTACTGAACTGAATTTTTCTGTCTTTTTCGGCAATATTTGATTCTGAGCCATGTACAGTGTGTGAGGGGTTGCATACAACTGGATGAGTTGAACTTGTATTTTTCCCCTTTGTTAGTTTTTAATACCTCAAAACACATCCTATTTTAAAAGCTGAAAAACGGCAGAAGAATTTGTGATGCACTGGGAGAATGCATATACTGTTATTAAAAACTAAAGATGAGTAATAGGAAATAGAAGTCAAGGAAAGAGGTAGGTTTTGAAGGTTCATGATGTGGGGAAAGAGGAATGAATAGGAAAAAAAAGCCCTCAAAATAGGAAAATTTCACACCCCCCTTTTCTTTTTCTTGTTAAAATCCCATGATTTCTGATCCACAATCGTTGGGATCTCCAAGTGCTCTACTTGTTTTTTCTTCTCAGTAATTAAATGGTTTTTGACCTCTAGAGGCAGAGGTTTCTGTTTAATAAACCAGTTGTCAAATATTTGATTGATGGTGGTAGTGTTCTGTAGATCTAATTACAATTATAATACTATGGAAGTGGCCAACCAATCCATTCTCTTCTCACAGGCTCTACCTAATTCTGCATTATAGGCTTCCTTGCTTGAAACAAGGAACATAATAGCAGGTGACACTCAGCACTGTCTGACAGTGCTGAGGTTATTTTAAGAGGACAGATAGATTCGCATATGATAGCTGAAGGCTATGAGACCAAGGAGAAAGCTCAAGAATAATACACAGGTATCTCTTTGCTTTTTTTAGTACACACATTTTTCTTATATGTGGTTATTTGTATGTATAAAAATAAGGAAATCTTTCCTGTAGTATATATACTTCAGAGAAGATACGATAATGGAATAATGTTGTCACTGCTTAAGTTGGGATCTAGGCAGAAACATTGAAGTACTACTTTCAAATTGTGTGAGGAGTGTAAAGAGCTCAGGACACAGTTTCTTCATGGTGAACTCTGAAGTTGTTGCTGGACAGGAGGTCTGCTTTGGTTTGATTTGGATTTGGAGGAAATACATGATTCCTATTCCAGGGAAATAAAGTACAGAATATCATTTTCACAGTTTTGACTGAAAAACACATTACCAGAAGATTCATTTTCTCCTGAAGACAAATGGTTTTGCTTGATGAGGACCATTTTATTTCTTCTGTAAAAGAAAGAAACAGTTGATATAAACTGTAGCTTTTGAAAAAGGCAAACTGTTTTGGTCAAAATCACGTAGTTTAGAGAAGGAAATTTTCATGCTCCTTTTGTTGCAAGAGGTTCCCTTTCACCATTCTGTGCTCCTAGGAGCTGTTCCTCTTTTAATGTTTCACTATTTTTGTATTTCATTTCTGATGATTTATCTCAAGTTGTAATGTGAGAGCTTATTTTCAAATGGCAATACTTTTAGCTATGGATAAAGAGATGCGAGTTCTGCTTCTGAAGGTATGGTGTGATGTTATTATCATGGCCATTTGGTGAAGACCACCTGCTAGTCTGCAGGGCTAGAGAAAAGCTGTTGAATTTATGAGGCCTTTGTTTTATGATTTATGGAAAAGAACAACAACATCTGATGGCATAGAGAAGCTGATATATATCCATAGTCTAAAGTACCCCAGTCAGTGGTCTCATGTGGTTTTGTATGGTATAGAGGATTTCAGAAGCTATGTTTTGTATCTTAAAAAGTAAAATCCTTACAAGGTGATTTTATAGCAGTGATACCATATTTCTACTGAAATATGTCCAGCCTTGTTAGTATCAACACTTCACTGATTCTAAACATACAGTGCATAGAGCATTTTGTTGGAAACTAACATATCTAGGTGAAATTACATTATATACTGCTGTGATATCTTTGGTGGATGCTGAATTCATTATCTCTTCAGTCCTCAAGCTACTATGAGACTTAAATTAGTGTTATTACTGTGGCTCTTCTTGCTTGATAGATGGTCTTGGATGTTTTCCTTTCTGTTGCTTTTTGGCTTATAAATGTTATTTCATGGTGTGTAGTTAACTGAAGTGATGGAGTAATGAAGTAAAAGATTATACTCAGTCCATTTTAGGAACATTTATGCACTAGCACATCTCCGTTTAATATTTGGCTGAGTAACTTGTCTGACTTTAACACTTCCTTATTTTATTTCTTCACTATAGGTCTCTGAACAACAACTTTTTCACGTAAACTGACAGAACTAGAGAAGAGATGGCCAGTTCAGCCCGAGAACATCTGCTTTTTGTGCGCCGCCGCAACCCGCAGCTACGGTATACTCTGAGCCCAGAGAACCTGCAGAGTTTGGCATCTCAGGGCCCCATGGCTGAGAACATGAACTTGCAGCGTGCCAACAGTGACACAGACTTAGTGACCTCGGATAGCAGGTCTAGTTTGACAGCCAGTATGTACGAATACACCTTGGGGCAATCTCAGAACCTCATCATTTTCTGGGATATTAAGGAAGAAGTAGACCCGACTGACTGGATAGGGCTTTATCACATAGGTAAGTCAGAAATATTTCTGTAGTTGTAATATTGTAACATTTCTCTGTGTTTCTTGATGTTTTGCCACTTCGTATTTCCTTTTCTGATTCATGTTCTGGCACACTGCATGATTAGTCTGAAGATAAAATTGAGGTAAGACCACTGAGAATTATTTGAAATTTCTCTTTGTTTTTCTTAGTGCAGTGAACTATGTAAAAACATGATTCTAATCAATGTAGATCTGTTTCTACAGTGACCTGCTGGAATATGTGTGCATACAGAGTGTGCCTCTGCTGGTGGCTGGCTCACATACTGGAAAGTTTGCAATACTGTGTGCTTCATATGACCTGACATGCTTATTGTCCAATGTTCGTGCAGGTTTTCTGAAAAGTAGATTCTCAACAGTTGTGAAAAGTTTTGTGTGTCTTTGATTTTGTAGAACTAAAATGGTATAAATTCTGAATAAGTGAGAGTTTCTGTTTATGAAGAATTCTTGTAGAAGGAAATCCTCTGAAGAGACTCTTTTGTGTGCTTTTTTGTGCTGTCTGGGATATTTCATAGGACAGAGCTGGAAAGAGCTTTTAGCCTGGTGTGGAAGGGCCTGTGGGCAGTGTGTGCTTTAGCAAATAATGTGGCTCAGAAGTGGATCAGTAGGGCAAAATGGCTGGACCATCAGCAGCATATTTGAGTTGGGATTTTCCATTGTGTTACATTTAATCACGTCCTTAGATCCAAATGTTCCTACTGTGTGTGTTGTTTGGAGCCGTCCAAAGGACAGTCTTTATGTGTCCACACTAGGAACTGAAGTGCAGCTAGAGGGTAGCTTTAGTGATACATGGGGGTTAGTTGCCTTCTCAAGGAATCCAGTTCATGTGCACTAAATTACTCTCTGAATTTAACTGGTGCTCAGTAAGTGGGACTGATAGGTTGATTTGTTTCAAAATTGCACTGCTTCTCTGAACCTAATTACTCATGAAGAAAGGAACTGTCAACCTGTCAAAAGCAGGTATAGCAGAAACTGGTGGAGACAGGTCTGACTGCTGGAATTTTGTCCCTGCAGGGTCTAAACTTGGTGCAATGAAATCTGGTCTCAGTTGAATTTTGGAGAGATATTTGCTGTGCCAGCTTTTTCCAAGATGTTCCATCTCTGCATCACTTAATGTTACATGCTGTGTAGATGCAGTTTCCAATTCTCATTCTTTTTTTGTCTGATATTTTTTTCCAATGTTCCTGTAGCTCCACAAACTGGACAGTGTTGTCTTGTGCTGTTCCAGTGCTTACATGGTTATATATATTAGAGCTGCTGCATGAGCGGCAGTCTCTCCTGGAGTGAACTGTGGATATGTGCTAACATTTAAGCTGCCTAAATGGAGTGTCTCCATAATAAACAGAAATTAATCCTCCCAACAGCATTAGCAACTGAAGTGTGATCTGTGCTGTAAAATGCACAGACTGCTAAATTGAGCTTAAACACTCATTTTAAATACACTGAGAGCTTCATCTGAATAAAGTTTTGACACCCCTTCCCATTGTTTCTTTTTTTCGTGGTTCACAGCACTTCATGTTTGGTATTCAAGATGCTCAAATACAGCATCTTTCTGTAAAATTCTCATTGATTCTTATTGT
This sequence comes from Pezoporus flaviventris, assembly GCF_033815535.1. Lineage (NCBI taxonomy): Eukaryota > Metazoa > Chordata > Aves > Psittaciformes > Psittacidae > Pezoporus > Pezoporus flaviventris. Next base: position 48,666,869 of record NW_026892549.1, read on the forward strand.
AGGCTATAAGTGATTTTTATCCTACTTTCATGATTAATAATATTCCTACTTTCAGTGTGTTGAGCCACTGAAGTACAAAATCATGTTAAGTTACCACAGGATAAGAATCGGCCAAATAAGAAACAGCCAAATTTATGCCTTTTGGGGCTTAAAGCCCCCATCATGCTACTGTGTAATACCAGAGTGTTTGAGTGTGTTGAGTTTCCTATTTTCGTGTTAAATGATGGAAGGAGCTCATCCACGTTAGCTTTTGTCTCCACTGCCACTTGAAATCCATGAGTACTGGTGAGAATTTTGTTACTGATTTAAAATAGATTTGAGCAGAGTCTTTCCCTACAGATTTGTGTTTTCATCATTCTGAATGATGGAGTTGCATGGTTTTATACAGCGGAGAGGTAAGGATATACTCAGCCTGGTAGGCCTGCCTGTCTATCTTTGATTTAGGTTTATTGAGAAACTCTTTCTAGTACTCAGCGTCTTTTAAAAATAAAAAAATAAAATTAAAAAAGTCGTATGAGTACAACCTGAAAACTTCTAATTTTCCTAAATTTTATAGACATAATTAAGTTAAACCTTACAGGATTGCAGGATTTTAAGTTCTTTGTAATAATTGCCATGAAGTATGCCCAGTTCCCACTTACTCCTTTGGAAGTTGAGGACACTCACTTCTTGTTTTCTCAGGAGAAGGATGTTTGTGGATGAATATATTTAAAAACAAAAGCACCATTCTCAAACACATTATTAATATTCAACGTAGTTGCTTGAGGTTATCCTTTCTGTTCAGCTTTTAGAATGGAAATCATTTCACTTACAAATTTGCTTTGGCATTGCCTCCTGAAGGCAGCGTCAATTGTACTCAATAATGTAAGACAGTACTAGGGCTGTGCCAGCCTACTGCTGGACCTTCAGCGTCCCTCCATGTCTTCTAGTAAAGCATCAGTTTTCAAGGAGCTAGGAACAGAAAAAGGCAAATATTTTGCACTTATTTAATAAAACCCCACAGCATAACTAAAAATACATTAATGTGGCTTTTTAATGTTGGTTGTACAATTAACTGTCATCAATTGGATCAGTGTTTTGAGGGGGAGAAAAATGGTTGTTAATTTTGTAAATGGAGAGAAGGTGAAATTCTAGAAATGAGCATCATTCTGAGCTCAGGTATTAGTACAGAGAGATCTGGCAAAAGACAGAAGTGATCCAGGTGCATTTTCACTTCAAATTAATTTTGTAGAATAAATCCAATATAAAAGGAATCGAAGATGACACACTGGAAGCTGTTTTGCTTCTTCATTCATTAATTTGTTTAATTAATGTGCTCTTATTAGCTTGTATTGTTACAAAGCAGTTCTGTGCTTTTGAGTGTGGTTTTCCTGCATGGCTAGATCTGCAGTGGTTCCCCAGGAATCCCACCAAACTTACTAGATCCTGTTCTTGTTAAAAGCCTGACACACCACTGTACACATTCACCCAGACATGGGGTAGTGCAGTTGGTCACAAGACTGACAGTAATCAGAGTCACTGCCATTATTGCTGGGTGGTTAGCAGATGATTGGCTTACGCTAGGGAGCAGTAGATGGAGCTTCTTCTAGTGCAGTTCAACTTCAGTGGAGAGGTTGGCCTACTAAATGGTTATGAAAATAGTTGTTACATTTTCAAAAGCGGAAAGCCATAGGGGAGAAAGACAGAATCATCTTATTCAGAAGAACTGATTCTGTTTTTTTTTGTTGTTGGATTTCAAGTGCATGTGATTTTTTTTTTTCCCCAGAATTGTGTTTTTTGTTATTTAAAAAGGGAGGGAAGTGATAAATGAACAAATACTTTGTAGAAAAGACTGCATATTTTATTAGACATTAACTCACTATAATGTCATCAGGATAATCATCCACAGTAACTTTTGGTTTTTCATTTTTAAATGCAAGAAGTGAAACCTAACTGTGAAAAATGCTCTACATAGCTAAATTCATCCTCAGTTTTTCACAAATTTTGTATTTTAAAGAATGTTTTTAGTTACATGTGTAGGTTTGATAATTTTAGTACCATACTCATGTCTTCCTCTGTTCATTGCTTTGTGGAGCTAAAATGTGATCTATTTTCTTGTTGAGAGACTGCTTTGTACAGGGGGATGTATTCTTTTCCAGTGTATTCCTAAGGATTACGAGAAGGAAAATGTATGTGAGAGACACAGCATACTATGTGAAAGCAAACATGCTTTTTCCTAACTATTTCTGGTTTTGTACTGTCTGAATTTTCTAGTGTTGGTACCACTTGTTGAACAGTGTTGTCCATCAAGTTTTGTTGAAGCGTCTTTTTAGCTCCAGAGCAAAATGCGTGGAGAATGCAGATAACACATCTATAAAAACACAGAAAGATGTGCCACTGAGACTGCATGGAAGGGAGAGATGTTATTTCTGAGTTTTTGCTCTGCTCATCAGGCAGTGTTGCATGAAATGTGAAATTGTCAAGTCTGAAATACAGGTTTATTTTGATTTCAGCTTAAATCTGCCTAGAATGGGCTTCTCATTTCCTCTTTTAGGACCAATTCTTGTCACTTGAAAGTGGCAAGGCATGATGAAATTTGGAGAGGGGGCTTTATAGTAGAGGTGCCATACCTGTGCTTACCCTGAGGCGTACACATAGAGTTTTAATCTTTTTGTCCCAGTGAGAAGGAAGGAAGAGGTCCATTCTCTCCATTATTCTTTTTAACTTAAAAACCAAAACAAAACAATGAAAAAATCCTACTCCAAACAAACAAACAAAAAAAAACAACCCAAACCTTCACTGGGATTTAGATTAAAAACTTTCTTCTTCTTTTGAAGTGGTAGAAGACTGTAGAATTTAACAAACACTTGTAGCATCTTGTTAGACCCCTGAAGTTATCTTGTTCAATACTGACCCAGCTTTTGCTCTGTACATGAGTGTTTTAAAAATGGTCGTTCCAAGTAATATTGATGTTATTGGAGTTTTTCAGACATTTTATCCTCCAATTAAGAGGAATCAGCATCTTGCTATGGGAAGAATGGTTAGGCTCTGGAGTCCTGTGGTAAGGCTGAGCAAAGTGTTGGACCCAGTCTGAAGGGACTGTGAGACACACCAGTTTTCTTTCTGCATAGCAACGGGGTACCACGACCTCCTTGGGAAGTGAGAACTGTTCAGGAAGATGAGCAGGTTGACTCTTCACTGCTTGTGGGATGGTGAGGGAAGTTGAATCTTGATGAGTTTTATGGGTTGCCATAAAGTCTCATATTTAAAGAACTCAGAAAGCGCAAAATAAAGAATAAAAAGTCAGGAGAAAGAAGAAAACCCTACTTTTGGTTCAAAAAGATTAACTCCCCTGGCTGAATTCCCCATGTTGGCCTAGTTTTGTTCTAATTTACAGAGTCCTAGTTATGAGATGAATGACCTTATTCTAGAGGTACTTAGCATATTTAAAATGCTGGCTATCAAAGGTCACTGTATTTATTTCCGTTGGCTGCTTTTCACAGGCTGCTTGGCTTTTTGTTAGACCTACAGCATGCATCCACAACAGCATTACAAAAACAAAGCAAAAGCCCCTGATGCAAAGTTATATAGGGCAATTTAGATAGGATCTAGGTTTATGCTAAGCTTTCTAGGGTAATGGAGTTCAGAGGCTCTCCATTTCAGGTCAGACAAGATTACAAAGAAAAAAAGGTTTCACAGAAGCTGCTTTAAATACACTCAAAATAGTGACTAACATTAGATAGAGAGATTATAAAATGTTAAAATACTTTATTCTGAGAAGATTTCTCTGGTTTCCGTTATAGAACACATGCAAAGTAATAACTTCATTATATTCCAGAAAAGCCTGATTAATCACTCACCATTTTTTTCCCCTTCCTGTTCCAGCAATGTAAGTTCCTCTCTATACTTTCATATATGAGCAGTGCTGTTCACATCTACTGACTAGTTACTAGGCATTACAGTCTAAGTTGTGGTTACTTCTTATTTTGTCTGGAAACTGTAGGCTTGACTTTTTGTGTAGAAGAGTTGGTCTTTACCCAGCTGGCTCCATGGCTTAGGCTCTTTGGCTTAGGCTTCCAGGAGGCTGGCATTGTGCTATTTGTCATCAACCAGTGGGGATTTTGGTGGTTTTTATGATATCATCTAAATATCTTAGTCGTGTGGTGATTTTTGTTCTCTTCAGAAATAAACAAAAGGGCCAGCTATGGCTATGAAGCTCTAGAAGAGCCATACCTGTACATGTTGAAATGTCAGTGAAATTCCAATTGGAGATGTAGGCTTAAATAATATGTATAACAAAGCAAAATTCATGGTCAACAATAAGTAGGATTATAGAAGAGAACTTGAATTCCTCTTGGCTTGCATCTGGGATTGGCACTAGTTTGTGAATGTCTGATGTTGGTAGTTGCGGTAAGCAAAAATGTGGGGAAAAAGCTGCCCTGAAATATTTCATTTGCTTTATATTTAGGGAAAAGTCATCTCTTGAGTGGGATAATGAAAAGTGAAGGCAGTCTAATGCAGGAATTGTATCTTAAAATATGGGGCAAGGCTTACAGTCATTGAAAACATAATTATAACAAAGCAAGGGGCTTCAGAAGCTTTCCTTCCAGGTACTTCATTTCAGTCTTAATCTTTCCTTTCTTTCTGGATCCAGACCCACATGCAAAGATACTTTTTCCCCAACACAGGATTTGGTACTTTCCCTTCCTCAGTTGTGAACTAGTAAATTTTGCTTAAAAATCAGTGTGTGGACAATACAATACCTTCTCTTTACTGCAAAAGTTAGAAGGCATGACTAGAAGGTGCTTTCTCTATGCATTTTCATTGCATGCAACAGGTACCTTAAAAGATACACTCACTACATTAAAATACACTGGTGGTATTTGTTTTAAGAAGAATTACTTCCCTGCTAAAAAAATAAACCAAAACCTAGAATCTTGTAGCATGACATTTGTGTCTGAAAGAAGTTCAAGCTGTGACAAAGTGTTGCCAGAACAGCCAAACTTTTCAGTTAATTGTGTGTTAAGTTTTTGAGATCCCCCTGCCTGGCCTGAAAATGAGACAAACATAGCTGCAGGGAGGACACCTTCATCTGTGGTGTCAGTAGTTTTCCACTGCAAGTGGTTTTGGCAAGAGAACATTTATAATCCTTAGGATAGAAAGCAGTGTTTTCACTATCCTGCCTTATTGATGCAAGTGGCTGTTCCAGCAGATGGGAAGATAACAAATACAAACACTGGATAATGGAAGACAATATACACTTCTGAGTTTGTAATATCTCAATTTGCCATAAAATTGCCTTGTGTTAGCTTGGTTTTTTATTTGTTTGAAGGAGGTTGGCTTTCATTTTGACTTTCTTTTTTGAAGACATTTGCTTAGCTGGTTTCTATCGTCAAACCAGTGTGCCTTGTAGTAATTTTCAAAATAATTTGGGAAAAACCAGTTACTCCAGATTCCTGACAACTGGATTGAAAAGTACTCGCATTAATTCATCCATTGATTTATTTCATGTAAGTAATAGATTATGAATTAGTTTTGCATTAAGCATAGTGTTAGAATTCCTTCTGTAAATTTTTTATAAAGTTCTTGGCTCCTTCAGCTATGTCATTTATCAGTGACTATAGGAATCTGAATTAATGGAGGAGTGTTATAAGCTTAGTTTTAAATACCGTATGTTAAGGATGTGACTGGTGTAGATAAAACCAGTGCCACTTAAAAACACACATACTAGGACTCTGAAACTACACTTTATTGGTGGATATGTTTAATATAACCTTTTAATATATGCTGATATTGGATACACAGGTTCATAAATTATAACTGGAGGGGATTACTGAAAGTGCCAATTGATCCTGGTAGGCCTTCTTTCCTAGGAAAGCTCATCAAGATGTATGTTGCATCTTATGCTGTTTGAGGGACAAACAGTTCCAGAGAATGGCCAGATCTGACCATCTTGGAGCTCCTTTTGTACAGAAGAATTTTCAGCTCGGCCTGTTACCCACTCCTTGCATATTTTGCCACTTTAGTGTAAGAGAGGTACTGCTGTGGGGTGAAGATGCTACAGGAGAGCAGTTAAACTGACTATGCTTAGCTGGTGGTTACCCCTTGGGAAGAACAAAGCTTTTACAAATGCCTGCATTGGCAGTGTTTCCTGTCTCTCTGCCCAGCAGCATCCAGGGCTCCATTGCTCTCCCTCTGGTAGGTATCCAATTTCCAGGCAAGCAAATCCCATGCTTCAGAGCTTTGTTTCAAGGTCTGGTCAAACTGTCTTTGAGAGATCTGCCACCTTTGTCTAGCAGTCATTCAGAGTTAATGTCAAACTGTTTTGTCTTCAGTTGTATTTCAAGTCACTCATCGCTTACTCCATCACTAATGTGTCAGTAGTCCTTGAAAGGTTATAAAAATTAGTTGATTCGTTGCCCTTGTTATTCCTGCCCTGACTTTGGGAATAAATTAATCCTGTATATCCCAATGTGTGGTAATGCAAAAAATGAACCTACAGTTTCAGTTAAAAAACACTCATTTCCCATGTGCTGTAGTAAGGAGAAGAGAAAAAGATAGGTAAGGATTTATACTTTGCCTGGAAGAAGCAAGGTGAGTACTGTAAAATGTTAAGTAAATGTAAAATGTAAAGGAGCTTATTTTGAAAATATATAGACTATATTAAAACTAACTTACATATAATCTGTATATAATATATATAATCTGATGTTAAGGGAAGTGGACAAAGCCTATTTATTCTTAAAGGGCATATTTAAGAATCCAGTTTCAGCTTGATCTTTTGTTGCATGTCGCTGTTAACATCAGGCACTCTTTAACTGTACATAGAAGAAGGTTTTATGGATGGAGGTGACTGGTTTCTTGTTTTCTTACAGAAAGTGTGATTAAAGATGTAGTTTCTGGCTTTCCCTGATAATAATGCTCTGATTGCTGCTGTTCAGTTGCCATTAGAAGTTTTCATTGTCAGATTTAGTATGAACTCTCATGCTCCATTATATAATTCCTTCCTTGAGAATTTAAGCATTGTCTGATGGTCATAAATGTGATTCACATGAGTGGAGTTGCACTTGAGAATAGTTTTTGACAGATTAAACCTGAAAGCTTGGACCTTGTCATCTGTGAAAAGGACTAAGAATTGAAGGCTTTTGGTGCTTTGCAAGATCAGGACCTTAATCAGTGTTTTATCTTTGCCAGCAAATGTGATTTCTTGCATATGAAGCCAGTTAAGCCTAAATGGGTTTGGCTTTATAAGCTGAAATATGCATAGAAAAAATATTTATAGTGCAGTATCAGGCACATACTGTTGTCACTGAGATAAATATCTACTAATGACCTTACAAAACAGAAAAACACATCTTTCTGTGTTCACTCTAGCTTAATCTGTATATAGGGTTTCATGCATGGCATGATTCAGCAGATGGTAGCCTGCAGAGAGAGGGAAAATTCAGTTCAAGAAAATTCAGTTCAAGTTTTCAACATAGATGCATCTCTGAATTTTTAGTAGACGTACAGACAGGCAGTTGCTTTCAAGATGCTGAATAAGGAAGTGACAACCATTGTTGACTTTCATATATGAAAGTCAACTATGGGTAAGATTTTTAGGAGTTATTGATGGGGTAGTACTCAGTGTACGGACAGCAACACTTCCTTTGGTGTACTCCTGTAAATTATTTGAGCTATAAGGTGAAAAGTGCAATGTCCAGTTTCCTTTGAAAAACCCCACACCTGTGATATGTTTTTGGCAAGTAAAATCAAAGACAACCCACCTGACTTGAGTGGCATTTCACCAAATGATGCAAACAGCTTTATGACTTTCATTGTCCATTCAGCTAGATGCTCTTAGTCATTAGCACATAAGATTTTGATTTTTTGAAGAGCAGTCCTAACTACAGCACATTTAATTGAGTACACTCCTCTCCTGCGCAAGCAGTTAAATAAAAATCACCACATTTCAAATTAGTGTACATTACTATCTTGGGTGCTACTGTGTACTGCCCATTGGGTGAGCAGCCCTAAACTGGCAGAGCATTTGTTCTTCCAAGACTACAGAAAGCTCTATTGCCCATTTAGTATCTCGAATGGGATGCAAGAGAGCAGCAGGGGTGGCTGCTGGGAACCTGCAGAGTGTGTAACCAGGAGCAAGAGGAACTGTCTCTTCAGCAGTAATTTGCCACTCAACCTGCTCAGCTGCAATATGCAGCAGTGACCCCAGCAGACAAGGTGTGATGGGATGTGATTTGTAGGCTGCTGTAACAGGAGTGCAGGTCTGATTGTGCTTTTTGAAATTACTTATTTATGCTCTGGGTTTACTTGTGTGGCTGGGAGTAGCTGAGTTGGCAAGCCTTTGTCCCTAGTTGCATTCAATTCTAGGTTTGTTTTTTGCCTGCAGAGTCCCAGGGAATTACTGCTCTTAATAAATATTCTGCTAGGAATAAAAAAAAAACCCTATGGAAATGTTATCTATAGGTGCTTTCAAGATATTTACACAAATTAATAAAGCTTCTTTGCCTTCATTAGTCTGTACAGCTTTGTGATCCTTTTTTGGTGTTGCATGTTAACACTGCAAGAGAGAAAGCTTTTTACTTCTGAAATTTCATGCTGAAAATGTAAATAAGCAAGATGTTTATCTCCTTTTTTTGACTTCTAGTGATGATTTTAATATAATTGGCTTGGATTTTTGGCACTGGTAAAATGATACTGCCTCTAAAGAATTGAACCTGACCTTTGTGTTTCTTTTAGCTTTGGTCACGTCTAGTTTAATCTGCAGAGCCATGTAGTACACTAGAAACAAATACATCGGTATCCTTTTTGTTTAAGAGGTGAATCTTAACCCTGAAGAGATAATCCATCTCATTACAAAACTAATAAAGTGTGTGTGTGAGAAAAAAGATCTAGGCAATGGGGGGCGGGGGGGAGGTCATTCCAGTTACTCTGAATATGATACAGTGGTGCTGAAGACAAATTAGCAGTTCTTTGGTTATTACAGGAAAAGTCTGTTTGTGTTGTCAGTGCGTTAATTTGGAGTAAACTGATCCTGGAAATTCTAAATTCTCTTCTGCTGAAGTAGATCCTGGGCAATCTTCCAACCTCCTTTTTCACTCTTCTGCATCTACTGCATGAGAGGTAATGAAGAATAGGTTAATAAGATGCTATTGCTTGGATAATGTCTTTTTGCTTAGGACTGCTGTGCAGTTACATGTAGTTAATCAAGTCTTTGAAATAGAATACCATTTTAATTGCCAGTGGAAAACAGTCTTCTGTTTCACTAGGGCATGAACTACCATTTACTTTGAGATAGGTTATTTGGTACTCAAAAATATTTATTGACGTCTTGGTGATATTGTAGATATCTACACACCAGAAACTCTAGTTATTGTGAACAAATTGAAGCTATGTGTGGGTTGTTGGGTATGAAGTATGTTCATCTTAAAAATGTATTTGTCTAAAACTAGAGTGTTGTGATTCTTTACAGATGAGAAGAGCCTGTTAAAAGCATTTCATTTCAAAATTCTGGAGTAGGATGAACTTGTTCTTTTAGAGATCCCATTTGCTTGCTATTCAAGAATCTGAATTACCACTTAGCATTACTCCAGTTCTCTTTTTGCTCAGACAAGGGCTTATCAATTTCCTTCTGAAAATTAACTTTCTGGAAATAAGCTATGTAACCTGAAAAAAGGAGTGTTTTTTTTTGTTTTTGTTTTTTTTTTTTTAACCTGATACATTGGCTTGCATTGAGTGTGATCTAATTTGGTTATAGTTTTTGCCTGGATACTTGCTGATTTGATTTACTATGCAGTTAACCAACTGCTTTGTGTAGTGGAGCATGGCAGGAGGCAGTGCGAGGCTGCTCCTTCATGGGCCGCCTGCTAATCCTGTGGTTCTGTTAGCGGCGATGTGAAACTACGTCAATAAAAGAGCGGTTGGATGCTGGCTTTCCTATATGAGATAAAAGCTCTACAGTATGAAATATTATTGGATGTTGGAATTTGCATGTTAAAAACTTGTGTATGATGGAGCTAGTAGATTGCAACGGGGCATGCTAAGGTTTAGAATCCCATTTCTTTGCAGACCAAGCAAAGATGACAAATTATGTACAGGAATCAAGGGATATTTCTAACAGAGAAGTCATCAAATAGAAAAATAGTGTCCAAGGCAATCAGCTGGAAAGACTGAACAGACACCAATCCAAACTGTAAAGACTGTCAAGAGTATGGTTAAAATAAGAAGGAGGCACGTTTTATCATCTTGATTGAATCTGTCTGAAGAACGACTTTGTGCTGCAAAATCAGAGAGCAGTTTCCTTCCATTGTGAGTGCCCCAGTTGATCATTTCTCTGAGAGTGGGGTGGCATTGATGAGGTTGCCTCTCAGTACTGGCTGGTGATGCTAACACGTTCTGGGAGATTCAGTATCATGTCTGGATGATAGTACGTTTCCAAAAGCTGTACGTGCATGTGGCGTGAACCTCCCAAGTGAAAGAATAGGCTTAACACGTGTGCCAGCCCAGCACATGGTAATGTATCTTCCAGCCAAAGGAATCTGTTCAGCATCACCATGCTGCTAAATTCATGTGGAATAGACAATGGCATGGAAAAGTTTTAATGAAAAATTGTTTTTTTTACTAAATGACTGAGAACATTCTAACTAGTTGAGTCACACTCGTGCTTCATTAGAATGTGAGCATCCAGAGAAGGGCAAAAGGAATTTGTAGTAACTACTATTTAATGAAATCTATGTTGTTTGATGGATTTTTCATTTCTTCCTGTCCTGAGTTCGGATACTAACCCTGGGAATGAGTGGTTCTTGGAAAGGCTGTAAAAATGTTTCTTGCTCTTTGCTTTTGTTTCAAAGAGTTCAGCTTTTCCAAGACTGTGCACTTGATTACATTAGCCTTGAAGGTAGGGACTTCTTGTCTCCTTGTCCCTGGGTGATAAACTCCAGGTTGCCAGCATCCCCAGAGGCCTGTGATGAGGTGGTTCTATTGTGCATTGTGCATCTCACTGAAAAGCTTCATAGTTTGACCATAGACCGTATGTCCCTGGGGGGTAAGCACCAGGGATCTGAAATAAAGTTCTATTGAGGCATAATGGCAGCAATATTTTTAATTTTAATACTGGGGCGATTCACTAAACTATTTCAGGAAGAGCTTTTTCATCTTTACAGAGAGAAAAAAAAAACAACAAAAAACACTTTACTTTCCTGATTAGCCATAATATGTTGCTTTTAAAGTGGGCGTAAAGAGAGTCACGATGATGGGAAACAAACATTGTGTTTCACAGAAAATATTTCAGGTTCTTTTAGAACTTCCTCCTGCTCATTTCTTTAGAAATTCGAGACTGACTTCTCTTATTGTGTATGCATTGGATGAATTTCTTCCAGGATGTGTTGGCTCATTTCCTTGAGTACTTCTAAATTTTCTGGATTTTTTTTCAGTCACAACAGATAGCTGAAAAAGCTTTAAGGAAATGAGTCAACCTCCTGAAATAAATTGCTTACTGAATAGAGGATACTGTGTTTGAAATCACAGACACCCTTGATAGTTCTGTAGATAGTAATTTACAGATACCCCCTGAAAATCTATTACATATACTCCATGCTCTAACAGGATTTGGGACAAAAATACGTACATATATATATATATATATATATATATATATACACACACACATATGTATATAAAAAAGGCACTTGAGCTTTGCTGTTAGAAATGTAGGGCATGTTTTCAGACTTCCAGGTATGAATACGAGACACATGTGGACTGGGAGGTGACAGGCAGAATCTCTAATGCAAAATGAAGGATGTCCCTGGACTTGAGTGTAAATTAAAAGGAGTAAAGACACTGAGTAGAGGACTACCAAGCTTTCTTAAAATAGCATCGTGCATGCAAAGGCTGCACAGGCAATGTGCTTCACTCCTTATTTCATCACTCACAAACAATCAGCATTCTGATTTCAGGAGCCCTTTCTGATGGTGTCCTGCTGTCAACCTAAAGCAGGTGCATATAGGTGAAGAAGGGCCCGTGACCTAACTTCCCTCCTTTTGGTGCCACAAGAGTCCCAACACAGGGTTTCTCTGCATGGGGCTTTGCTGAGTCACTGCACTGGCAACTGGCTGGAATCCCACATAGTTAGTCTAAAAATAAGTAAGAAGACACCATTTTAGTAACATACATATATTATACAGTAGGTAGGCAAGGCTTCGGGAGTTTCTTTGCTTCCCATGAATTACGTAGCAACTCAGGACAGAGATGAGGAAGCCAGCATCAAACATCATGGTTTTGGATTTTCTCTCTGATAAGCCAAACTAAAAGTAAAACCAGATGGTCCTGAATTTTTAACAGGTTCAACATCTGGATCTGAACTTTGAACTTGGATGCAGCAGTATTAGCCAGCTTGCCCTGCGTTAAATGTATTACACAGACGTCCCTGATGCAAGACACAAATACTGCATCTCCAAACAGATGACATACGCTGACAGCTTTTTAGGCACTCCAGAAAAATACATGGATATCAAAATAGAGAAGAAAGCACAGAGTTGATCTTGCTGGCATGTGAAGTGTCTCAAAACAATGAGAGTTGGCTAAATGCAGGTATGAAATAAAAACTGAACTGTGATGCTCCATCTAAAGGTTTCACCACACTGCAAAGGAAGGGAGTTGGAAGATGGTCCAGCTTTCTGCCTTTGGTTTTGTAGTTGTTGTCAGTGTTTGTCTGTGACTTGCAGTCATGAACTTGCTACATTTCTCTTATGGAGCCACAGTAGTTTGATGCTTTGACTTACAAGCTTTTTAATATGACCGGTAGGAGTGAAGGAGCCGTATATATTAAGAATTGCAGCTGCAAGTTATCCTTGTTGAAGAATCTGAAGAAATTGTTGATTTACATAATTTGGCAGGAATGTGGGAAAGAAAACTAGTGCTTGACACAAGATGGACTGGCAGGTCAGCATACATACCTGCTTGCAGCTCCAGGATAAGGCGTAGGGTGATGGTATCCGGAGCATGGTAGGAAAAATTAGAAAATACAGCCCCCAGGACACACTGTCATCATCAAAGAATTGACAGAAACTTGGGAATTTCTGTCAAGTAAACAAGCCCCAGGCTGCAGTCTGAGGGAGCCTGAACCAGGTCAGGGACAGTACAAGAATGCAGGCACTGAGACAGAAGTGAACAAATCAGATTTCCTGTGGCTGTATACCTAGCATAAATAGCATCTTTGAAAGTGCATGTGCAAATTTAGAATGTGCCGTGCTCCTGAATTATTCCTGGGTTATCCTGTGTCTGCTTGAATATTATTACAATGTATAACCACACTATATTGTTTGGTGGAAAGGACTGAAAAAATGTTATGTGTTTCTGAAAAGTGAACTGGGTCAGACTTCAGTCACAGGCTTACCCCAAAAGCAATTCTCCTAGTCTACAGTGTTTCCTTAATTGTGCTGTTAAATTCTGCTATGTCAGTGTGCTAGTGCCAGATCCCAAAATGGGATAGTCTGTGTTTGCAATGACACACAATATACACTTACAGAAAAATGCAGAAACCACATCTTGACTGACAATTATGCCCCAGGGACTCAGTTCACAAATTGTACTAACAAAGCTTTTGGGATCAGAGCTCGCTGTATGAAATTGTGCAGTTAGGTGTAATATAACCAATCTGAACAGGATTTTTTGTTGCTTAAAAAAAGCATTTTTATATACTTTCAAAGCCACAGGTTTCTTTTTTGTTGTTTTTTTTAATATTGGTTATCTACAAAATACTTCTTGGATATGCCCCACCATATTGAGTAGTGCTGGCTACTGTAATCTACCAGTAAGGAAATAAAACATGTCTTTGGGAACATTTAAAATATTTAATTTCAGTTGCAACATTAGTAGTAAGAGCTCACAGATGATGTTTTACTTCATGTTAGCTTCGCTGGGCTTCATAATGAACTCAGATTATCCTATATAATGTGTTCATTCTGTTAATTATTAATATCCATATTAAATCTAGAATGAATCCTGAATCCTTACATCAAAAGCAGGAGGTAAGTAAGAGGAAAAATCTAGGAGTATGAAATATTTCTCACAAGTCTAAAGCATTTCATCACATTTGAAGTCAAATAATAGCAATGGATTCATTAATATATTTTAAAATACTATAATGTTTAGGCCTACTTTTCTGCCTGTTCAGGACAAAGTTTTTGGAATATACTCATTTCAAATGAAGAGACTGTAAAGAGCCTGGGAGAGCTTTTCAGGAATGGAAAATCTACAAGATGAGAAATATGCCGTTAGCATAGCTAGCCAGGGAAATAAGTAGTAATGGTAACAAAGGTAGTGTAGGATAGTCATTCAGCATATTCCTTTAAAAAGCCTTCCTTAGCACACTGCTTGCCATGGATGTGCTCTCTTTATACCCTATTATTCCCCTCTATCTGTAGGTTTTCCACAACATTACTTACCAGCTGTTTGAATGCCTTAACAAATATACGTATATAAATAAATTAGGATGTTACTGTTTGCTTAAGCTAGAGGTTATGTGATTTGTAGAAAGGAAAAACTACTTATGCAGAGGGTACCCACAATGTCATAGTTAATGGGTTCACTCTTGAACAGAAGGCACAAGAGGAAAGCATTGATGCCTGTTTCTACCTTGGGTTAGAACCTGTATTTTTGGGCTGTATCTTCTTTCTGTTAGTGGGTTTTACATTCGGTGTAGATTACTGAAAAGTTGAAGTATGAGAATTGTGTGTTGTTTAAATAGAAATATTTTTCTATATTCCAAACCAGCAAGCTCTCTGACTTTCTAATAAATTCCCTAAGAAACCTATTACTGTCAGATGACAACAATAGCCTAGTTTGCATTCCTGCTTAAGCAGCTCATAATATTGGAGATAAACTTAAAAAACAACAGCTGCTATGGGAATATTAAATCCCACAAGATCCTTAAGAGATGTGTGCTGCAGAAACATGTTTTACTGACAACCTCTAGAAAGTAGCAGGATTTCTGAAAGGCAGTGAGCAGTCACTTGGAACTGGCAAATAAGAATACCATTTTTAGAAACGTGTCTGAATTAGACATGGGAATGGACTTTAAGCACTGAGAATGAGATGCTAGCTGATAGTGTGACTGTCAAAAGGCTGGAATAGATTTAGAAGAATATTGATCGACAATGTCACAAGCTGCAAGTGATAATCAACTGCAGTCAAAACTGAAGCTGAAGAATCCAGAGGCAGTCTTTCCTCTCCTTTCAGTGATGAATCAGTTGTCTCCAACCAATGCTGAGGGATGCCACAATGCTGGAAATTCAGAGATGTTTGTGCCATTGTAATAGTTCCAGGGTTCAAACCATTAACCATTTGAGAAAGCAAACCCCAAGCCAACCTCCTGCTGCTCTATACAGGAAAACTCTTTTTTCTGGGTATTTTATCTGTTCTGTGAGTATACTGCATCTAGAGCTTTTTGGTTTAGCCTTTTGTCCCTAGTGATAAGTAACACTTTCAGACATCAAAAAATCCAACCAAACAAAAGCTAAATAAACACCAAGTAAAACAAGGGCTGAAAATGCAAGAGTGATTGAGTGATTAAATGAAATTCCTCTGGACCACTGGGGAGTGCACCTGGCACTGACTTTGCTCGTTGCTGGTTCATCTAGGAAACGTAATATTGCTTTGGGAAAACCAAAGGTGGGACTACTATCAAAAGCCAACTAAAACTACCCAACTAGTTGGCCGTAAAATCAGCTGATGAATCATCGTGTGTATAGGCTGGGTCAGCTCTTTGGACCATGCTGGCTCTTGTGCCTCAGAATGTTTCATGCTGAGTTTTACACCCTTGCTAATGATGAATTAATCATCATAATGATTAATTGTCATAACTGGAGGAGGGTATGCAAGCCTGGGCAGTTAAAACACTGAAATCGTTTTCATGGTTGCACTCATTCTTCTCCATGGCCATAAGCAGAACATGACATCTGGCAAGGGAGCACCTCCTTCCTATTATATGCCTGAGAGTTCCCCACAAATGAGATTTCAGCTCATTAAGATGCTTTATGCCCTTACCAGGATTTAAGAAGAAATACATATCTCTTATGTCTTGTGCTTTCTTCTGAATTGCATATTATTTGTTCAGTTCTAGAAAGGAAGTACATTTAGTGAACTTTGCCTTTTTGTTTACTTGCAATTTGTATATATTCAGTTAAAGATTTTTGCAGAATTTATACAGAGTTATTACACGTATATAATGAACCTGTTTGGGCCTGTGTCTCTTTCATTGAAAGGTGAGAGGATTAGAAGTGAAAGCTCATGCTGAATGACACCGCTGTGTCCTGATGGGTTTCTTTATTTTGGTGAGTGAAGACTGTGAAGTTACTTTTCAGGTGTAGCTGCTTGTGGTTGGTTGGTCTTTTGTCTGTTTCTCCGCAGTGCATGGGAAGTCTTGTCTGTCAAGACGTTGCACATCCAGTAGGTGACTGATTTGAAGTGACTGAGCTTATCCTTTGTGTTGTGTGGATATTTTCTAGCACTTGCTAAAATGTAAATATTTCTGCAGTAATATGTCTGTTAGAATATGAGTGGGAAAAAGGCACATCAAGTGGGTAATGCAACAGTGAATTCAGGTCGGCTTTTGTAGAAGATAATTGCAGTAATTGAGGAATTTGTGTCACTTGAATAAGTTAGAATAGATCTTTTAATATGATTGCTGGTTACTGTGATCAATAACTAGTGCTGGCTTTCCAGCAGTTTTTTAAGGATCATCTGTCTTGATAAATACTTTTGACCTGATAAATTTATTAACGTGAAAGCTTTGTTAAGAAATTATAGTTTCTTACAATATATCATCATTTTAGTTTCAGAACCAGGGGATGAAAAAGGAAATAAGGACAATACTTGTAAGAAAGCGTTTGCAAAGTTTATGTGTCTTTTTATAGTACTCTCATATCGTTAATTTGTAGGGCATAGGAAATAGGGTTGCTGCTGATAATTAGGGATGGGATGGCTCCTGATAATTAGGACAGGAAGTTTTATAGCTTATTATACAGGTAGTAACAGGCTTGATACTTGCCTTAGGTGCTTCTTAGGGTACCCATCTCACCACTGGCAGGGTTTCTGATAATAATATACCAGAACTACTATAAATCCTGTGTAAATTGAGATAGTTTCTTCTACTGTGTGTGTGGCAGAAGGAAAAATAAAAAGGGAGCAGAAGGATGGACAAAAGGGAAAGAGGGAAACTAGAAAATGTTCTTTGCAAACCTGCAGATCAGTAATAGCAAACGTGCTGGCAATAAATCTTACTCTGCTTCATGGGGAGCCAACATGAGGTATATTGCAAAATGTAATCTGGAGAAAAAGGTGGTACTCGAGCCTAATGTTTCAGTAAGTTTTGGTGGGCAGTTGCCAAGTACTTGTTTGGTAGATGATTTTAAAATTTCATAAATATCAATAGAACAAAAAACTCTTGCAACAGGTTCAAAATACAGACTTAAAATAAATTTGTATGTTTCAAAAATCTCTTTTAGCCTGGTGTGCTTTTTATACATGTGCATTTCGGTGATGCGTAAGATGTTTAAAGGGCAGATGTACATTTCATAGTGATTCAAAATGGTGTTTTATTTTTAGATTTGCAAACCAAGAAAGCGCTAAAAATAGCACACAGTCTTTTTGACTCTATTTTAAGGTCTCTTAGTTATGGCAGTTACGTTCACTGCCTGTTCCACAAGAAAAACCTCTTTTTGGAGAGTCAGTTACATGTGGAATAAAGTGTACCTGAGGTTAGTTTATGATCTAGTAATGGTTCTCAAATGAGCCTAAATTTTACCAAAATTAAGCCCAGAAGAGATCATTACATCTGATTTCCTGCATATTACAGGCCACTCACTGGTGTCTAAACTTTCAACTAGCCTGAATATTCCTATTCTTAGAAAGTTAAACTACATACTGTTGTCATACAGTAGCAGCAGGCTGAAGTATAATAGTGATGCTATTGCAGAGGAGGAATTGTTCTACGTACTTTTTGAGGCTATGAAGGAGGGAAGAGGGGGTTTACCACCCCAGTGGTAGACTTGGCAGGGCTGCTATAACCATCTGGCTCTTCCTGAAGTGATTTCTACTGTTTCCACATCATAAATGTTTGACCAGAAAAAAACCCAAACAATAAACATGAAACAAGCCCCCCAGTTTCTCTGGTAACTTTCTGCACTGGGTATCTGCATGCATGACCAGGTACTGCTAGTCTGTTAAAACCAGACGAAAGGCCATGAAATAAATGATCCTTCGCTTTTTCCCCTGGCTATGAGATTACATATGATCTGTACCAAGACAGTCACACCAGAGAAAGCCTTCTCTGTAAGTGCAGCTGCACTAGCAAAATTGTGCTTTTGTTGGTAATGTTTATTTACCAACAGAATCTATCCGGGGGCAGGATAGGCTGTGTTGACAAAATCACAGCTTTGCTGATATCATGTCTTCCACAGCAGGAATACTTTGTTATATTTGCTGGTATCTGTGGCAAAGACTTGCAATGGGAATGTAGTCCCAGGTAAAAGGGCATGCCCTTGATTCTTGGGAAGCTGCAAACTTCTTTTGTGCGAGGGTCAAGCAAGCTCAGCAGCTCATGTGCCGCCAGCAAACAAGTGCTTATCTGACACCGTATAAAATTGTGGTTGAGAAGGAAAATGATGAAAACTTTCCACAGTAAACTTAGACTGGCACATTAAATATGGCACAGAAAAGCCTTTTTTGTAATTTTAGCTCTGACAGTATTTACACTGTAAAATGACCTTTTACAGTTTATTAGGAAAAATGGCTTATGTTTCTACATTTGTCCTCCCCCAGAATAACTGGCCTTTAGGATACTTGTACACACAGAGGGGTTTTTTGGTTTCCTTGGGTTTGATACCATTAAAAGCAGGAGATGATCACCTCTAGGCTACAAGGTTGTGGGAGTGTTGGGATGTGTTTGGGGATACGGTGAAGAAGTGGATATGTCAGAGAGAATGTATTGAAAGGAATTATGGTTGTGAAGGTGGGTTTGTGTCATGTTTTTATCAAGGTGTGAGTCACAAGGAAGTGCTGAAAAAAGGAAAACCAAAAGATTTGTGCAAGTGTCAAGGATAATGCTGCAGGAGAGAGACAGGCTCTTGTTTTCCTCAGTATATCGCTTTCATCTTTCCTATCCTCTCACTCTCTAATCTTTATAGTACAGTGGCCCGCTGAGTTGGTCTAGTCTGTTCGATTTTAAGTGCAGACCAACTTCAGTAGCCATTGGTGGCCTAAATCTGGATTTGCAAACTGTTCCCTGGGTGGTGGCCACTGCTTTTTGCTTTCCCCCGAGGAGCAGGCTGTCTCTATCTTCTGCAGATGTCACTTTCCCCAAATCATCAGCAGCTGAAACGGTTGTGAGTTGACATGAGAGGTGGTGCAGCTCTTGCCTCAGCTCCTTCCTTCAGGAGGGGGTTTGTCATGTACATGTATGTGGGGGTAAATACAGCATCCCCCATGCTGTATTTACCCCCACAAACAGCCAGCTGGACCTCAGTGAACTAAATGGTAGGTGATTTAATAACATTTTGCAAAGATGTTTTGCAAAGGACTTTTCTGCAATACAATCAATTATCTAATGGCCTTTATGTCTTAGGGCGTTCTGCACCATCTGTCAGAGTTTATTCAGTGTTGCTCTCTAGCTTAATTTTTTGTCTAACATTATCTGTTTCTCCTAGTATCCAGTCTTCTGTGGTGTGCTGCAGAAACACCCAAGCTGTGTATGCTTGTTGGGTAGCATCTGCCTTCCACGTGAGCTTTATCATCTGGCTGGTGATCCATGCTGCACAAAGCACTTGTGCCATGAGGCTGGCACATCTGTGAAACCTGAAGTGTAGATGGGAGTGAAACGTACATAATTTTATGGAGGAGGATTAGTAAGATTTTCAGGAAAGAGGTTAAGCTTGAGGTCATTTCCTTCCTATTGTTACACTTTTGAATTTTTGCCAGTGAGATGGGTGAAAGGATTTATTTTTGTCTTTGAATGCTTTGAATTTCAATGATGTCTTTTCTTTGAATATAGAGAAGTGGAATTCCGCTTTATTCCTGCCATTGTACTGTGACATATGTCTGACAAAAATGGTATTTCTTTTTTTTTTTGCAATATCTTTGTCCTGCATTCTAGTTAACTAATCCTTTGAGCTGCTGCTGTGCCTTGAAGTATCTCATTATGTGAGGGCACATGAAGATGCTCTGATCCCCACACTGAATTGCTACATACAGAAGGAAACAAAATGCAGTGACATAATTCTTGAAAAAGGAGGAAGTAGTCCATCTAATGGGCAGTGTCAGGATAAAGGCTGTGTATGAAAATGAGAGCAAGGATCTTGCACTCTGTTAATTTAAGCTTCAGTCGCAAAAAGGTTTCATTATTTAGTGTTTGGATGGGGTGTATGGTTTGGCTTCTGCCTTTGCTTCTGTGGCTGAAGTAGGAGTGAAGTGTTAGAGAAATACAGCTTATTCCTGACCATCCTCTCAGTCACAGGTGTAAAAATGAATAACTGCTCTTGCCGTATAAAGTAACAGAACGCAATAAACATCAGCAACATAATATATGTGGTATGTAGGTGTCACAGAGGGCATCTGAGGGAGTGTAATTGGAGTCTTTCCTCCTTTTGCTCACAGCGCAGATGCAGCAAGTTGGAGGCATGTGAACCTTAATTTTGGTTGAGCAAGGGAACAAACTGCTGCTGTGCACTGAGGAACAAACACCTCCCTGCTCTTTTGACCCTGGGTTGTGATGTTAGATATTTGATTTTAGATGATGATGATCCTTCACTGCTAATGTAGCAGGAATGTGTCATCTGAATGCAAATACTTCTGTCCAGGTTGGAGTTCAGGGTGTCACCCTGAACTCCCAGAAGCCTCTAGCAGTGCACCATCACCTTCTACAGCCCCAACAACCAATACTCTCCTGTGTGAGGCTGGAGGAGCATCTGTTGTACGTTCCACAACCTCTTTTCTTTTCTGCCCTTGCTTTTCTCAGCTGACGGTTTGTGTCTTATATTTTCATTACCATCCAAGTTTTCCAAAGTGTTATGAAGAGCAAAGAGATCTATGATATCATGTAGTAGGATCTAGCAGCTGCTTAGGCAGCTTTTGAAACTATCCAAGAATTTTGCTGTTTTCAACTTTTTGCTTTGTTGCCATGCAAGTGAGAATATTTCCAAACATTTAGTACACAATGATGTTTAAATTTCTCTTAAAGTAGTCCAGTTCTGGTGTTCTTTCCCCTCCTGTCCCTTGTAAATACAGTTCCTAGAGGTGCTCATGCAAACATAAAGTAATACTGTATCTTTAAGCTCTTTGTTAGCAAAGAGTCCGTCTTGGTTTCTTCAACTGGGAGCATTTGTTTGAGTCTTTAAGCTGAGTATGAATAAGCATACAACACATGAATACGAATAAACATTCATACTCAAAATGGTGGAGGTGTCATCCCCCCTCTTTTGTTATCTGATTATTATTAGAGAAACCAGGATTTGCCTTGAGAGCTTGCACCTAGTGCTCCACAAGTGTGCAGTTTCATGAAGTGTGTGCTGTGAAGGACTCAATCTGCAGCCCATGGATCAATTTGCAGAGATACCTTTTAAGCACCCTTTTTAGTACCCTTTTTGTTCTTGCAGTACTGGGGCAGCTTTGGCATGGTTTGGGTCCTTGCTGTAAGTTGAGGGAGTTGTAAGTCAGTGGTCAGGATCCATCAGGAGGCTTGTGAGCAGTCAGAGGATCTGGCATCGGGAGCCTTGGCACAGCTCCTGCACTAAGGTGGTATTCACCAACCTGAAAGAGGTAGAGGCACCAAAAGCAGCTCTCTGCCACCTGCTTATGCCCCCACCCAGGAGTACCCAGTGCAGAGTTATCTTGGTTTAAAGGCAGCTTCATCCCTTCTAGCTGTCACAGAGCAGTCTGGTCTTCTCTGAAATAACTGCGTTTGTGGGGAAGTCATGTGGGAGAGCGAAACACTGAGTAAACAAAATCCAGCACTCCCAGTGAGCTCCCGCTGTGCTCGCTGGTGTAGCTGCCTTGCCATCATTTCTAGGATTTAACCATCCTCCTGTTTACATCAGCCCGCCCCATGCTGAGGGCCGTGGCTGCGCTTAGGAATTCTCCCATGGAAAAGGCGAGGAAGGAAGTGGAGGGAGGATGGGGCTTCAGCATCCTGTACCCTTCAGAGGGGAGTGGCTGCAAATAGCTGGGCTTGAAGGACGTAATACTTCATGTGTTTTAACACTGGCTGCTTGAACCTAGATAAACCCTTCCTTAAAGGAGAGGAGGCAGATGTTTGTGTGTTACTGTTAGAAACTGCGAGGGAGTTTGAGAACATCCTTCTAAAACCCCTTCCTTCAAATGACAAGAGGAAGCGAGAGGGCAGATGCGCCTTGTGGAATGGAGATTATACAACAGTGCTAATGCAGAGCTCCAAACTTGAGATGCAGGGTCCAGAAGGCAACTTTTGTGGAAAATACTGCTTGTGATTTGGAACAGGGATGCTGTTTCCAGGATCCAGCCTATAAAACATTAATTTTATTTTATTCTTCAATTTGTTAATCTGTCTCAGATGGAGGAATGCAGTTTAGAATCCACAGGCATCCTTTGGAATGGACAGGTAAGGCTAGAAGGTGCAACTAAGTGTTGATCTTTAACTTAAGCGATGTACTGCATACACTAGTGCTGTCTTCCCTGAGATATATTTTGGTTCCACCAGAAAGCCTGTGAACTGTTCACAGACAGAGATGGGGAGTTCACAGAACGTAAGTTGTATGTAGTGGTGGGTAAATATTTGTTTGTACAGTAGTCACTGAAATATCTTATGTTTTATATAGGTTCACATAATGTGATTTATTATAATAATTCTTTGCAATGGAAGCTCTGCCTTGAAATTGTTAATTTACTTACTGGCTTTCCAGAAAAAGAGTGAGGCCTCAGGTGACAAAATTTATCTTCTCATTTAAACGTGTCCTGATGCAGTTTTCAATTGCTTCTAAGTGTATTTGAGTGAAATTGATCTAGTTCATTAGTTCAGTAAACTTTGTTCTGCTGTTTTAATGATTACCCATGGTTGGGTTTGGATTCTTTTAGTATTTATAGAATTAAAATTTTTAGAGGTTACCAAATTGAAGATACTGCGCAAAAGTTAGTGTTACAAACTTCACCAGTCAGTGGCTCAGAATCCACAGTAAGTACTCTTTATTAGTCTCACATCTTGGTGGAAGTCTGTTTTACTGCTTGAATGTCTGTGCTCACACCAAAAAGCAGAGTGGACTTACTGGCACCAGGACTGAGGTTTTGGAAGTCACGCAGTGAAATGTGTGTGCATCAGATTGATCAGATTTCTGTTTTGCATCCTAGAGATCTCATGATGGTTGGCTCAAAATTCAGTTACAAAATATCCTCTGATTCTGATTAACTACAAACCTGTTACTTTTAAAGGCTGAGTGAAGTGACAGAGTAAAATAGGCAAAAGATGACTATTCTCAGTAGTATGCTTATGAGAGAAACTGGAGGCAGATCCATGAATCTCAGCTTGAGACAAAGCTATTCAGAGCCTTGCTATCTACCAGCCTTCCAGCTCCTCAAATACATACTGTAAGAGAACACCTGACATTTAGACTGATGCTTTATAAGCTTCCCCAGGGTGACTACAAACACCCCTCTTGATAATTGCATGCATCACATGCATCTTCTTCAGTGCCCAAGAATTCATTAAAATTAACCTAAAATGTTAAGAAGGTCTGTATTTTCAAATTAAGAATAAACAATAAAAGCACTTCAAAAGATCTTGAATAAAACATCTTCCAGAAAGGGATAAAAAAACCCTGAGATTGGGATGTACATCCCAGAATTATGCAGTGATGTGGTGTTACAAATATGATTGATCTCTTCTGAGCCAAACTGCAAGGATTTTTCAAGAGTTGTGAATTAGAATGGCCATATATGGTAGTGAAAGATGAAAATACTAAAACTGTGTATGATTAAAACTGTTCAGTGACATTCAGAATCTGTTAAGCATCACCTTCTCCTTCTCCCTGAGCTCTGTATACAAGCATCTTTATAAATGTGTTACAGAAAAGAGTTCAGCATGTAAAAGTTTGAAGGTCTTGGATTGCTGTAGGGAGCTGTTAAATTTTTCCCTATGCACTAAGCAATCTGTGATGTTTCCACTCTAGAAGTTTGTGACTTCTGTAATTTTTTGGTATTTGAAGAATAAAAGTCCTTTGTATTCATGGAGACAAGCCTTTTTTCGCATAACTTAACACTACTGACCGCAGAAATGGGGACGAGAAGATAAGCATTGGTTTGCATATGATTAGTCTTTGCTCTGGGACTATAAGGCTTGCTTCAGATATTAATTGCTACCAGTTCTAGCTTTTTTAAGTGTCTTATAAAAGACGATATCTATCTTACTTGTTTATTTACTTGTTGATTTCAGCTATGCAAGATGACTCCTAAGGTGGTGGATTTCAGTAGTTCATCTTTTTTCCTAACACAGAAATACAGAAGGCAGTCAGACACGAAGAACAAAATGTGAACTCCACAGAAGCCTCCTGACCCCTGATGTCAGACACTGATTTAGCAGGGCTTTCAAACTCCCATAATATCCTCTTGCAAAATTTGGAGTAGCAGTTTATAAACCAGATGATTCTGCTGCCATTCAGACAGGCTGGAGAAATAAGGAGCTTTGGAAATCAGCTTTGCAGCAAAAGACTTGGAAGTCCTGGGGGCCAAGTAGTTGAACAAGAGCAAACAGTGTGCCCAGGTCACTCTCAGGAAGAGCCTTAGCCAGCGGGTTAAGGGAGGTGGTTGTTTCTCTCTGTTCAGTACTGGTGAAACATCCGAGTGCTGCATCCAGCCCTGGGCCTCCAGTACAGAAAAAGCATGGGCGTATTGGAGCTTCTTATGGCTCTTACTCTTTCATGGGCATAATTTTGTTGTGAAAACCTGTTATGTAAGAATGATACCTTCTTTCATGGCACTGTTCATCCCTTTATCCAGTACTTCTTTATTGCTTTTCATGTAAGATAGCCATACTGAATTGACATATGCCAGAGGAAACTGCAGCCCATTTGCTCTCATGTCAAGGTAGTGCTGTGAACGGGGGGGGGGGGAGCTACAGTGCTGACATGGAGGGCACAGGCTGTTGGTATTACAGATGCCATTGGTAATGATGGTGAAGTCTGAAAGTGGAAAAAACTTAGTTCGGTTCCTGACTTCAGGTTTAACTGATTGCACAGCAGTTTAATAAAGAAAACATCATTACTCAGAAAGCATTTGCTTCACAGCGATTTCAAAACTGGTCAGTGTGAAGTTCCATGCAGTGATATTTTTATTACTAGCCACTTTTCATTGTAGAACGTGTCTCACATACATTCATTTGTGCAGGGTTGCAGCTCTGAGAAATGTATGTATTATTTTGTGCCTAAGAATTATTGAGGACAGAAAGATACTGTGCAACTT
This sequence comes from Pezoporus flaviventris, assembly GCF_033815535.1. Classification (NCBI taxonomy): domain Eukaryota; kingdom Metazoa; phylum Chordata; class Aves; order Psittaciformes; family Psittacidae; genus Pezoporus; species Pezoporus flaviventris. The sequence continues at coordinate 48,692,324 of NW_026892549.1, forward strand.
GCATGGTTTTATTTCAGAAGTGTAGACTCAGTGGACAAGATACCAATGCAGTAAGACAGTATTTTGTTGCATATTTTATGTTCTGGGAAGAGATATTTATATCTACTCTTTGGCCCAGATTCTGGAATAGCTGCCAGTTTCACAAACAGTAACAATTATGTGCTAAAAGGGGAGCTGAACTTCTCAGAATTGAGGTTCCCTATGGAATATATATATGTATATATATAGCATGTGTGTGTATATACACATGTGCATACATATATATGTTTTGGGGGAGAGGAGGGATGAGGTTGTGGTGACGCTGCTTTTTGTGCTATCAAACACTTTTTTGTTTTGATTTGGTTTTTGGTTTTGATTTTGCACAGCTTAACCTTACTGAGACTATCACTGTTAACTTCTTATTGCTATGTTGATAAGTAAATTCCAGCAACATGGTGTACTTCAATGTTTTTCATGTTTTTTTGGTTTCTTTTCTGTTCAGTTTCTCTTTTTAAAGTCCATGTACTGTGGTTCAAAGTTATTTTTCCATATGCATTAGTAATGTTATTTTCCCCCCCTCTGTGAATTGATAACCAAATCTGTTTCAGAAGAAAACCAAAGCCATCCAGAATAAATTCTGTAATTTGAGTCCATTACTGACAGGCAGTGGTCTGTCAGCATTTATCATGCCTCTGTCTGCACCACCTTCTGTTGCAATGGCAGCGTGCCTGTGGACAGAGTATCAATGATTTAGGCTTCATTGCTGCAAAGGAGACTGTTCCTTCAGGAAAGGGCTTAAAATCAAGGCACTTCCGTAAGTGTTGGATTTTATTAGATAAGGTGTAAGAAAATGTTCTCATTTCTTGTAAATGTCAGCTCAGAATTCAAGACTGTTCATTTAGGACTTCTTCTGATAGCCCTGTGAAAACTACCATTGACTTTACGTAGTTCCTGGCTTTTAGAAACACAAAGAACAATTTATTGTACTTTAATGTTGGACATCCCACTGTTAAAGGCATATTTCATTGCTTCAGATTCCTTTATTTGTTTAATAAGCTAAGAATAAAAAAGGTAATGTTTCTAGTTACAACACACCAAGTAGCTGTCCTGCTTAGAATTATGAACAGGCTCTTCTCCAATTGATTAAATACAGAAATTCAGAAATTGGGAATAACATGTTAGGGGAGGTGGGGCTTTTTTGTCATACAGTACACCTTTATTTACCTAGATGTAATGAGAGCACTGAATAATTTAAAACTATCTGTTTCAGGTAACTGTGGAACTCTTAAATCTGCTCGCTTTTGGTAGCAGTGCTTGGGGGTTTGGATAACCACATTTTTATGGTGGACCAAAATAGGCACTAATGTAGATTTGCTGCAAATTAAGCTATATCTCATGGCTTCCCAGAGTTCTGCTATGGAAGACAATAGTGGGGCTTTGGGTTAGGAGAATAAAGAAGTAAATAAATAAGTCAGCAGTGTATTGTTTCGGTTAGAGCGCCATTGTAAACCACATAGAGTTGGGGTATTTTTAACTTTAAGGGATATCAGCTACCACTGGAAAGAATTTGAATGCTGTATTTGAGGCCACAGGTATAATTGTCTAGTTAAGAAACAGCTGCCTAAATGCACTTGTAAAACATTTAGGCTTAATTTAGCATAAAGGACTTCTCTGTGTAAATGAGTTAAGTTGGATTTATGTTGGCTTCCTCTGTGAGATCGTAACTAGCCTTTGTGCCCTTTCAGACAGCTGTTCACTCTGATTTTCTGTCATTCCTACAGTGTTCTGGGTGCCTGAATACAAGCTGGTGAATGAAAAATAAACCGCGAGACCTGTGTTTGTTACCGTTAGGACCAAAAGTTTAGTTCAAGAGAGGAAAATACTGATACTGCGAAGCTGATCTGCAGATACTTACTGTTTGTTTCTCCATTCTCTTTTGAATGTATTCTGGTGAATCTCTTTTGTATGCCTGCTTAGTAAGTGACTGGTCTGCACTTTGATCCTGTAACTCAACTTCACTGATAAGGAATAATACTGTACCTGTCAGAAGACTGAAAGTGTCAGGTATTTTGGTGTATGTATAAGAATATTCTTACTAGTTTCTGAAGCATAGGATATTAAAAACTGAAGCAAGTCTTGATACCTCTAGTTGCAATTCTGTACTCCTAGCTAGGGAATGAATGTTAGATTTTCACATTGCAGAGCAGTACCACTGTAGAAAACAGTAGGTAAACTCTGTGATGAAGTTTCAGTGAGCTCTCTGCTCCCAACAGCCTCTCTGTTGAGTAAGGGAAGTTTTGGAATTTAATACCTTACCTTGGCAGGTCATCTCTTACAGGAAACCATATGTTTACTTTGGCTGTATGTATGCCTGCTCACTCTGCATAAATTGATCCAACTAAAAACCATGAAAGAAAGTCCATTTATCTTTTGCCAGTTATTCTGATTCTTTTTAAATTTAATTTCTTTTTAATGCAAGTAATTTTTTGTATCTGAGTCTCTTGCAACAGAAAACTGAGAAAACTGCTCTCATAAATGCTATTGATACTACAGATACTTTCATTTCCTCTTTCAGATGAGAACTCTCCAGCCAATTTCTGGGATTCCAAGAATCGGGGAGTGACCGGCACACAAAAAGGACAAATTGTATGGCGAATTGAACCTGGCCCCTATTTTATGGAATGTGAGTACCTATTTTTCCAATGCATATCAAAAGGCAAGCATGCTTTTGTGTCAAGCCAAGTCAACAGGATGGCATTTGATACCCATTTCTTCAATCCCTCTGATAAACAAAAGGGTTTGGTCATATTGCTCTAAGGGCAGCATTTTCCAGTGCATTTGCTGGTTGTTACAAAAATGGAGTTGAGCTTAGATGTACATTTATATTCTAGGGTGTCATGGTTTAACCCCGGCTTTTAACTAAGTACCACATAGCTGCTTGCTCACTTCTTCTCTGCCTTCCTGATAGGATAGGCAGGAGAATTAGAAAAAGGTAAAACCTGTGGGTTGAGATGAGAACAGTTTAATAACTGAAATAGAGTAAAATATAATAAAAACAACAGTAGTAATGAAAAGAGAGATAACAGAGAGAGAGAAGCCCCAGAAAGACAAGTGATGTACAATATAATTGCTCACCACCCACTGACCCATACCGAGCCTGACCCAAGAAGCAACTGGTGGTTCCCAACCCACTCCTCGCAGTTTATATATACTGAGCATGATGTGCTATAGTATTAACTGTATACCAGGTGAAACTAGAACATAGGGATATTCTTAGTGTTCTTCAGTTTAAGGGAGGAAGAAATTGCCTTTTTCAATGCCATACAGTATATACACATTGAAAGATGAAGTCCCTTCCCAAGAAGGTTAACATTTCAGCTGGACAAACATTGATAGTAAATGCACTTGAAGGACATTGTAATAAGATAGTAGTGCTTGCTTGTTAGTATGAAGGTTAGATTTGTCTCTAGGAAATGCCAGTCTCTTGTCCAGTTGCACCAGGATTTCTCAGCTAAAGTTTTGTTGTGCTGGGAAATCCACTAGGCAGTTTGGAAATACCAGACCTTTATGTGACTGGAAGAAAAAGGCTTCAGCTGAACTCCGTAAGGAGTATTGGTAGCCAAGCTTTAAACCAGATGCTCCGCCACTTCCTTAGTTACCAGGATTTATAGGAAGCTAAGCCACTCTGCTGTGTGCCTTTCGTTTGCTTGGTTTGGTTTGGTTTTTTGCTCTTTGATGAAAAGGAGCTATCTTACCATCTAAAGTGTATGACTCCCTAAAGAAATTGACTTTTTTAATCCCAAGGTGTTATGTCTGAGCTTGCTGGAAACTCTGATATACCAAGCATCAAAGTGGCAATCAGTCCCAAAAGAGCTGTGAGCTGCTCTACCACCTGTTTAGCCTCACAGCAGTGAATCCTCCCTCACAAATAAATAAGTAGAAATACTCCCACTCTGTTACTTCACTGTACACTGCAGGGCTGCTAACTGTAGGTCTTGGCAGGAATTTTTATTCTAATTAAATGACATAACAGCAGTACATGTATTTCAAGAGGTGTTGTGTACCCTGTACTATAAATACTTATGAAAACTTCTTATTTCTAGAACTCATCATTGAATCCTGCCAAGTTTTTAATAGGATAAAATTAAATCCAATTTCAGGAGTTCATTACAGGAAAAATGATTGAACTGACGATAAAGATCAAGAAGAATAATAAACATCAAGATAATTAACTTTCCTGGAGCCAAAGACAGTTGTATATCAAAGCAGATTAAAATAATGTTAGGAGAGTTCATTGCCTCGTCTTTCTTCTACATATACTCTGTTAGTATTGTTACCAATATGAGCAGTTTGACTTCAAGGATGTTTAGATCTTTTAGCCAGTTACGTGTTGCTCCATGATGCCATGATGTATGGAGATGAAGCTCTTGAGTTCATGTGGTAGCCTAGGCTAATGCTTCAAGAACCTGTAGTTTTGACTTAAAATCGGTTGCAACTGACTTTGCATTTTGCAGCCAGCTGATAGAATGCAGGAAATATGTTCTTTGGTTGTGGTTAGCTTTACTGATGAACAGCTCTGCTGCCATACAATGAACTAGAGACAAGCAATTAGCAGCAGCTGAGAACTGTCAAAAGGAATGTTTATGAGCATCTGTTGCTATAGCACATAGTATGGCAGATAAATATGTCACCAGTGACACCTGTATTTCTAGTGAGACATCAAAAATTACACTGAAATACTTGACTGAATTTCTGATTCCACTTTTTAAACTAGAAGCTCTACAGATAACACGACCTTGTTTGCTCAGCAATGTTTTTTCTTGGAGCTTATAGGTGTTGAAGCACCTCTGATAGAGGCAGCTGCTCTTTTTCTTTCTTTCTTTTTTATCCCTCAGATCACTAAATCACAGCCCAGGCACAGGCAGCAGGTGGCTGTGCAGTTCAGGTGCAACCACAGTGTTACTGCCTCTGCCTCCCTGCTATGGACTGGGGCACCTCCCACAAGACCAGGATACTGAAGGCTTCATCCAACCTGGCCTTGAACACTGCCAGGGTTGGAGCACATATATACCTGATTGTTGAACTTAAGATATCTCTTATGCTTTAATCTGACATTATTTTCCAACTTTGGAAAGAACTCTACAGTTGTAAATTTCTTGTGCTTAGAAATACCTTTGATAAGAGGCAGAATTTATCAGATGCAGGTCATAGAGGTTTGTCATATTCACTCCTCAGTAATGACATGCAGCAGACCAGTAGCAATGTGACTATGCTCCTCTGTGAATGAAAGAAGACAGTGGAGAGCAATCCCAGATTCAGCAGCAATGTCCCTGAATTTGTGAAGTAGCATCTCCAGTAAGAGAGAACAATGTCTGGGGGACTTGTATGGACAAAATGGATCAATCTAAATTCATTTGGAGACTAAGCACAGCGTAGGAATGCTGGTTGCATCCAGCCTCCTGCTCTATCTGGCACTTGACCTGGTCAGCTGTGGTTTGTAAAGGACAGTATTGAAAACCTTCAAGGACAGAGATTTCACAGATGCTGTAGGTAACCTTTTCCAGTGCTGCAGTATTATTCCAGCTGAAAAGGCTTTTCTGGCACACCGTCTGAATGGCAATGCTTAAATCTGGAGCCATTGCCATTGCCCCTTTTAAAATCTTCTGATAGAACTGGAAAGAATTGAGTTTCTAATATTTGTCTTGCCTTAACCTCTTCTTCACCAGACTAAGCAAGACCAGCTCCTTCAGCCTCTTCTCATAGGTCACATTTTCTCCATTCCATCTTTCTAGCCCTCTGCTGTCACCTCTTCATTCTCTCCATGCTCTTGAAGCTAGGGACCCAAAACTAGGCACAGTATTCCTCACCAGCACCAAGTAGAGGGGGACAGTAACTTCCATCTCTCTGCTGGTCACACTTCTTGTAATGTAGCCTGTGAGGTGGTTTGTTGTATTAGCGATGAGAACACGCGTTCAGCTTGGTGTCCATCCTGAGGCCATTTCCTTTTCATCTTGCAGCCTGTCCAGAGGCCATAGTGATGCACGGGGTCCTTCCACCCCTGGTGCAGAGACTTGCAAGTCTTCTACTTGAACTTGATGACATTACTTTTGACCCAGTCTTCTGTCGCTTGTGCTCTGATGTGTAGAGAAGCTCCAGCAGGTAATGGTAAGCTAGGTATATAACTGAGTTAGAGCTGGGCTTATGTCACTGCAGGATTTTCAGGCTTGGAGTTGTTTCATGGTTGGAGCGCAGACAGTGCTTAGTTGCCACTGCCTCTATACTGCTATACCTACATGACTGGTAGGCTCCCTGCTCTACCTATACACAAGGAGAGGAGGGGGATGTTTGCTGCAAACCTGAGAAGCCTTGAACCAGCTCTGACAATGAGAACTGAAGATGCTTCTTAACACTTACGGTGTAACTACATTAATCCTTTAGGTTTTTTATAGTCAGAACTGGCCTGAAGTTGCCTACTTTTTTGGCAAGGAAAGGAACAGGCGTTACTAATGTTGAATGATGAGATCAGGCAGCGTGCATACTACCCCAAAGACTATGGTTGTGTTTTTTCTCTAGCAGTCTCAAAGCTTAGGGACGTTACATGTCTTTTCGCCAGTAATGTAACATCTCCATAGGGCGAAGTGCAGAGGCTCATAAGCTCACTACCAAGCCATATGCAAGTGAATCTCATGCAGAAGGAGTATTTCCAATTTAATTGCATTAATGTTAATCAGTGGGAGTCAGCTGGATTTGGCCTCAGATTCTTTCTGCAATCCTCAGATTTGTATTTTTTAAGAAAAGCATCTTATGGCCTTAATTTGGGGAGGCGTATTTCCATGAGCATAATTGTAAACTTACTGAGCTTCACTGAGGATTGTGGAATTTATGCTTATGTTTTAAGGCAGGCCTTGGATTAATGTTTTTCTGATTTTTACATTACTGTATATCCTTAGTTTTGAAACTCAATTTTCCCATCATTCCATTTATTCTTAAAATCCCTCCCTATGGATTCAGCATCTCCTATTTCCCAACTAACATGTAAAGGCACAGTTTGCCATCTGTTCTATTCAGATCAAGCAACCTGCAGAAAAAAGGGCAGGGAGAGTCTCATCACCTTCCTACTAAAACCAGACAGTAATTCCCCACAAAGCACCCAAAATTAGCAAAACAAGGATGATCAAAGAAAACTCTTACTTGCCTTAGACAAAAATCAACACCAGATCAATCTATGAACTCTGCCCTGGGAAAGGAGAATCAAAGGAATCAAAATGAGTTTAATGTATTCCAGAAGTACAAGAAGGATCTGAGTGACTGAGGAAAGGGAAGGGGGGGCGAAGCATATGCAAAGGAGAAGGAAAATGCTTCCAAAATACAAAGTCCAGCTCACCATCAGGAATGGCTGCTGTCCTTAAGCTGTCACCTCGAGACAAAGTGAGTGGCTCTGAAATGCAGAGCCAACCAGTATGGAGGCATACATACAGAATGTATGTTTCCCTACAGAAGGAGCAAAAGTGCCATGTAAGCATGAAAGAGAACACAGTCATTGTAGAGATTCAAGAAGGTGAATTTGAGCATCACTATGCCCAAGATGTTGTTTCCTTACTCACATAGTAGAGGTGGCTTTAAAACATCCTGTTCTGAGGCTTGATAAAATGTGGAGGAAGGAAAACAATGACTCATTAGACGGCTCCCTCAAGTTGTTTGCTGTGTAAACTGCAGAAGGATTGCTAAATGTGGCCGTAGCAGTACAGTTTTCATCCTGCTTTGGTAAAAGGAAAGAACAGGTTGTTCAGGGGGTATTATTCTGAACAGGCTGCAATAATGTGAAGTTGCAACACTGCTTCATGCTTTCGCATTTTGTATGGTCATCTCATATATACCATGGCATAAGACTGTTCAGGTCCTTAAGTACACCAGGGCCTTTAGTCTCTGATGCAGCAGAGGCTGCAACTGACTCAGGAGTGATTTTTAGATAGCAGAGTGTTTCTCTGGCTGTAGCAGTCTGAGCTTGATACGGCAGGGTTTCCCTTTGGGGCATCATGGTGGAACAGAGATGGTGGTACTCCTTATGGAAAACAGAGCTAGCAGAAAGATAGATTGAAATAATCCATGGAAAGGCTGGTGATAGAAAAAGCATGTGAAAGGAAGCTTGAATTTTATGAAGACTAGCTGATAAAAGCTGCTGCTCGTTTATAAACCGCAGCTTCCAAGTCAGTTTTCTGCAATATGGGGAAGGACAGATCATGTTGGGGGTGTACTGGGAGGGAGATTCAGTACAGTATAGTCATTGTCACACAACAGGTAATTGGTGCTTATGCACTTCATATGCAGAGTCCCCAGAAGGTAAAAGCTGTATGTGTTCCAGTAGTTAAAATGGGCCAGGGGCTGTTTTCTGCTGCTGGGAGCAAGTTACAGAGTGTGGCTTGCACCTGTGCAGCCAACCCTTCCCCTGTATCAGGACCCTTCCCCTCTATCAGGAATACATGGTCAGTGTTCAGCATATTGGATGGTCGTGTGCTCTTGAGTTCCTACCATGGTCCTGCCTGGTTTATTGGTACAGGCACAGGCCAAGATCCTCCTGAATGTATGGGACTTGTATTTGTAAGTTATAGCCTTGGTCCCGTGAGTATTAATTATCCTATCAGCAAGAAACACCTTAATCTACTCTACATATAGTGCAATGTCTTTGTTGTTATTTATGATAGTTGATATAATAGTCATTATTGTGAGTAGAAGAAAAATGTATTGATTTGCATGTATTTTCTTTACCAGTGCCATGGTTTCATGTCTTGAGCAGTAATCCATAGTGGCAGCTGTTGGGATTCATCCAGAGACTGCCAGTCTTGTCACATCAATCACTGTGGCTAAATTACCTCTGGTGCCACACCGTGATGCTTGGGTGCAGTGACTGTGTAGATGCTGTCAGTTTTGTACTTAAACCCTTGGGCTAGTAGCATAAGCAGACTATGAGGGGTATTCAGAAAATGTGGTAAGATACAAATTTGATTACACTGGAATTATGTGACAAGCGAGGTTTTGTGTGGAGTTCTCCATATTCAGCCTCTATTTCCAGGAAATCATAACTTTGCAAAAGTAGTGTATTGAGACTGAAAAAAACTTTGTAGCTAGCACAGTGCACTTTCAGCTCCCTTTTTTGTTAAAGAAGGTAATAGATATTGAAGAAAAAAGTTACGAGTTTAATGATTGAAATTAATGGTGCCTTTAGCTTTTAAGGGTGGCCCTAGCACGGAGGTTTTGTTACTAGAGATATGAGCACAGTTTGGTATTTTTAGTGGTTTTTACCAAAATGGACAATGTTAATGGATGTTCTGTCAACATAATTCATTACTTGTATTCAGTCTTTATATATTTTGACCACTTAAATTAAACTTTATAAAGGTCATGGTTTTCTTGTATGAGATTGTTCTGAGCCTGGAACACTTGCCTGTGTAGTACCCTGCAACCAGTGCCTTTTCAGTGGTCTGTCTGGGGACCCATGGTTATTGTCTCTACCCTATTTATAAACACATTCACTGAGTTAGAAATACTTCTTATTATTCTTCTGCTATTTATATCTGTTGTCTCATAACAGCTGGTTTTGAGTATCACAGATAACTGAAACAGGATCAGGTTTGTATTTTTCACATTTGTGACAAGCCTCGTTAACTTCCTTAACCATATAATACTCCTGGTGTTTTGTTTTAAAGGTTAGATTATAATTAAATGCTTTGCCAAACTGGAATATAATAGGCAATGCTCGTGATTGTAAGTAGGAATGTCTCAGAGCGACAGCAAAGTGAGCGAGGCTGGCATGGATAGGTAGGCTTCGTTATCTGAACAACCATTTGTCCAAGTAGTTTCCGTTGAAGCAGGTTAGATGAAAAGAGACCACTGGGACATAAACATTTTCTCTTACTGATTCTGTTTTACCTAAAAAGCTTTCTGTAAGTCTGCTTAAGTCCCTTTGTAAGTGTTTGTTGGTTGGATTTTTTTATCATTACTTCTGTAAAATAAACTCTATGATATACCTGCTGTGAGAGATGGCAAGTACCTGGAGGCAGCCAGCTTTTGCACTTGTGTTCTGCTGCTGTGATTGCTACTTCCCAGTAGGAAGTAATCAGAAAGGTACGTGGTTAAAGTGATGCAGAGAATAGAATGCTAAATGCCTGAACAAAAAGGGTTCACCAAACTGTCATGCTAAGGGAAAGAAATTCAGCTGGCAGGACATGCAGAGCAGTTCTAAATTCCTGAAGTTGTTTATGAGGTGTTCGGGTTGAGCTGGGCAAAATTAGGGTTTAGCCCACTGCCTTTTCCCTAGGTTGCATCTCCCTTTGTAGCTTTGTAAAGCCTGAATGTGAGTAAATTAGTTTGTTCTAGAGACAGAGTTTTCTTAAATACGTTTACAGAACAAGCTCTCGAACTTTTTCAGATGAGTTTGTGATGTCAGGATTTTCCTCATTGAATGTTGGAGGGCATATGGTTATGTCTGCAGGGTGCCATGGATTCAGCCTGAGTAACTTCTGGTGTCTAGTTGCACTGTCCAGGAAGTGTTAGCTGCTGTGAGGTTTCCATGCAGTTATCTGGGTGTGCTGGTTATCTCCACAGACTGTTATAACCCAGCTGGGATATGACTTGTGTTTTGGAGGTGTCTGCCCATCCCTTCTCAATGGAGTGTGGGGTGGTTCCACCTCTAATAGAGGCTGGGATATATGTGAAGCAATTGTTCTTACAGCAAACAGTTTGTTTTCCTGAATTATCAGTCTCCTGGAGACAACACAATCTGATGATAGAATTATGTTCATGTGTTTCTGTGTTCCAAGTTTATGTATTCTGAGTATCTTTTTATCCTAAGGCGTTTTTTTTTGTGGGTAAAGCTAAAGTATTAAAGATAGTAAAAAGGTAGTTAAAGCAGGAGACTTCAGGGAATTTGTGATGTTTTAAAAGGAAGCTATTATTTGGTGTAAGCTGATCTCTTTATTATGGAAGAGGCAAGAGCGTATGGTCCACAGAGGGAAGTACAATGCTATAATTTCATGCAGGAGTTCTTTTGAAATTCAAATGTCAGTGTTTGAGTCCCAGAAACCTTTGTTAATTCCAACATTTTTATGTAATGGACTTGAGCTATAAAACTATGGTTATAAAATGATAACAGCTATAGGCTTTTAAAGAAGGGTATTATGGTTTTACAGAGTGTTCAGATGAATTAACATATATATTACTTTTTGTAGCGCTGTGTGATAAAGAATCATGGATACTCCAGTCTAATTTTTGCCTTATTTTTAAATGAAGAAGGAGTTTCCTGTGGTCTGTATGATGTCTGGCAGAATGTCAATGACAATGGGACATGTGGGTTATCAGGAACACAGAGCTAGGTACAGTCATTCTTTTTGCCCTATGAATGAAAATACTTTTTGTTCTGAAATGTCGTATTTGAATAAGACAGCAGATAGTCTTGTGGTCAGGTATAGATATCTTTCGCTTGGTGGTTTTACTGCTATTAACTTTTTCGTCACAGATCACATACAAATCTAATTAACTTGAGGGGAAAAGTAGGAAAGAAAAAAGAGAAGTGCAAGATTTTTCTAAGGGAAACATATGGTAACTGCAGTTCTGCCATTCCTTTGTGTAGTGCTGTATAAAGCCCAAACTCAATCAGTGATGCTTCTTTTGGGAAGGGGAGAAAAAGTCTCCAATTTATAAGTGCTCTGCTTTTTCTAATTATTTCTAGCAATTAGTCCTGAAGGCTCTTTTTTAAATTATGTGGTTTGTTTAGTTTATAAGAAAGGGATCATCAGATCTATTTCTTGAATCAAACATTTTTTCCTATTGCCAGCCACATACAGGTATTGAAAAATACTGTATGCTCTTGGAAGTCATTGAGAGAAAGAAATCTGAGGATGCAAAGCTCATAGCATTGAATTTCAGCTATTAGGGGAATGTATATGTCAGTGCAGTGAGAATATATACCGAACTTCTGTCCACCATCATGTTATGGACTGTCTGTGGATAGAAGCAGCTGATAACCTTTCCGTTGCTGAATTCCTTTCAGAATGGACGAACCGAGAGAAGGCAGTCAATGACAACAGACTGAATAAGTAAGAGTGCCAGAAACTCTCTGGAAAATAAAGTTTAGGTCACAATAAAGCTGAACAGTGTAGGTGGAAAGTAGTAGTCTTGGTGGAGTAGTTCATTGACTTCCCATGGTCTCATGTAGTCACGGTATGTTCCCAGTGTGATTAAGAGGTGTTCAAGACTTGAGTCCTGCTTACTTAATATGTGCATTTTACAATGTGGATAATCCACCACTTGGTATAAGTCTTGCCAGCTTCCACAAGTGCTGAAACTCCAATTTTACCTGAGCTTGAAATTGGTTTTGTGTTTGTTTGGATATAAGCATTGTTGGTAGGTCAGAAGAAATTGCTTGGTTTAGGAAGAAACTGCCGGTCCTGACATGTAATTTTTAGGTCTGGTAAACCTTTGTAGGTGATTAGAAAACCTGTCTGGATTTTGAATTTTGCTCTAAAGCTTGTGGTAAATGAAGCATATTTTGGCTCTGCGTGTAAACTCAGATGTGAGGAGGAGGAAGTGGGATCAGCAGCTCCTCCACCTCATAAATCCCTGGAGGCACTGTCAGCCAGACACTTTCCTTTGAAGAGTAGTTCTGAGGTGCCTCTTCTTTGTTCTGGGAGGAAGATAGTAAGTAAATGTTGTTCTATAACTTCAGAAAAAATTAAAAAAAAATAAGTAAGTAATTCTTTTTGGCTGAGCAGGCTTGCAGGATGGTTTTCTGATCCTTCTGAGTAGGAATAAGTGGGTATTTTATCTTGCGGTGATGAAATACCTCAACCCTCAAGGAACGATGCTATGTGTTTCAAAACCGTATACAAAACATTGCACTTTCATACTTCAGGACTACCAACATATTGTTAAACTAAGAGGAATTGAGCTGCCAAGACTTCCATGCACATCCTGTGGTCTCTCTGAACTGGCTGCTGCAATTTCTTCCCCCCTCTGGCCATTTTTGTCTGCCTGTGGCCATATCTGTACCCAGAGGTAAACCCTCCTCAAACTTACATGGAAGAGTTATCCCAATGGAGAAGGAAAACAGAGACATTGTTCCAGATAGGGGAAAATCCCACAGGATTGAGGGCAGCCATAATTATAGCTGTTCTGCTGGTTGGAAGAATGCAGAGGAACAATAGTGGAGGTCAGGCTTCTGTTAAATGCAGTTTAGCAAGCAAAACTTTATTCAGTGGGACGAGAAACATTGTGTGTTTGCCTTTCCTGTGTTCCAATATAAAGTGCTTCAAGCTTCCTTCAGATATATGTTATGCAACTTCTTCCAAAGTCTGACAAGAATCATCCTAGTATAAAAATGTCTTGTTAAGCCTTTTCATTAGCTGGTTATATTGAAATAGTAGCAGAAATACAAGCTGCAGAATTAGATAGTTACTTTTTGGTCTGTTAAATAACAGAAGGACCCAACACAAAGAGGACATAAGTAGCTGCTCTAATCTTAATTTCCTCTTGAAGTATTTCTGAAGATGGAGCACCAAATGATGGATTCTGATTGTATAGAATGAGCTTTCAGGAGTACATCAATCAGCATATTGATAGCTTTCCACCACAGTCAACCATACCTGCATGTCCAAACTTCAAAGAGTTTGAGTTTTATAGTACTTTATCTCATCCTCAAATTGTGTATGTTTATTCTCTTATTTTACCAGGATCAGGCTATTTTTGGTTTGGCATACTGAAAATATAAAGGCTTGTAAGGTCCCACAAAAAGGGGAATAGTAATGGTTAGGATCTGCAGGACTTAATACAACCTGCAGAACTTTTAAAAATTTTCACCAGTGTTTTGAAATCCACTTCTGTGTATAAGGCTTCCATTTTCATTTGATTAATTAATTTAAGAATAAAACATATGTGTAATTATTTTCTTATTTTATTAATCACATTAACCCTATTGCATTGAAATGGACTTGTCTTCAGTGATTAATACTGTTCTCATTTCCTTCTCTCTGGATCCATATAAAACATACAAAAGTGGCTTTGTGTCAGCAGCGGCTTGTGAATACCTTTCTTACGCAATAGTGACCATGGACATCTCACTGAAAGAACTGGGAAAAAATGAGCTGGTGGTGTTTTTTACTTACTGAGTAGAAATCTAGGTAAAGTTAAGAATTAAAAGCAGGATTTACCAGCTCTGTAGCTGAAAACCTGTTTAAGGTTCCCTTTGAGACAGGTTTCCAATTTTCTACAGGTCGAGAGAAAATCAATTTCAGTTACAGTTACTATGTGCTTTTAAAGTGAAGACCTATCAAATTAACTTCCCAAACTCAGACTGTGTGAACAGAGGTGAATTGTGACTCCCTATGTGCCCATATTCCTTTCATTGTCTCTCTTTCGCCTGGGATCAGTCATGAGGGTTTTAACGTGATTTTTTTTTTTGTTTTGTTTTTTTTGTTTGTTTTCAGCTGAAATAAAGATCTGCTTTAAATACTACCATGGTGTTAGTGGAGCCCTCCGAGCTACTACTCCATGTATCACTGTGAAAAACCCTGCTGTGATGGTAAGGTTAGCCTATTAGTTCACTGTATTTGTATAAAATGATAATACTAACTGTCAGACAAACCAATCAATGTAAGTCTTGTAGTTCTACCAGTGGCTGCAAGTTTTTGCAAAAAATTATATTGCTGGATAAAAATCACCAAATTTGGGAAATTGTTTTCATGGTTTTATATTGTTTGTGATAAAATGATAGTAAAAAGTCACTGAGCTTAACTGATGTGTTTTATGCTAAGAGCTTGATTTTGCTTGGTTTCAGTTTTGAGGCTTAGTTTGCTAGAATTCAACACTGTAATAGAGATGTTTTTCACAAACTGAGTTGCTGAGATAGCAATTGTTAGTATAAAAATGAGACTAGACAAAACTCTGCTGTTGCAAAAATTATTAATTTATTTCAGTGTTCATATACCGTTGAGGTGTAACAATTCTCTGACTTTGAGAATAGTTGTCTTACTATGGTTTTATTGTAAGACTTGTTCTTTTGAAACACCAGAAGTTTTAGAGGAGGTTTTTTTTCTTTAGGCCTTTAAATAAATAGTGAAAGAAGACCCTTCCAGACTTCTATCCAGGTGCTTTTGATGGCAGTAATCTGTCTAACAGGCTAGCTCTTCAGTTGACATGAAGTTTCACTGTGCATTCGATTCAGTGATATAGCTGCCAAATCTTAAATCACATCTGTCAGGATGCTGTCCTGATGACTGAAGATACTGTATAGCACAAGTTATGCAGACTATAGAGCTTTTATTCTGGTCCTGCGCTTTTTCAGCATTGTGTATTATATAGCTCTATGATACTATATGTGCTATACTAGGTTTTATATCTCATTATATCAAATGGTTTTTTTTTGTTTATCTTAGAATGACAGACCTAGTGATAGCGTCATTTAATTAACACCTGTAACTAACAATAGTAGCATTTTGCAGCAGCATGAACTTTTGATATTTTACAGAAGAAACTATGTAGCAGTTAATGAGCTTGACAGCCACTGTCTTTAACATCAATTTATAAAGACAAAATGGTAGCCTGATTTTGAAAAGAGGGGGAAAAACCCCATCTCAAAATAACTCTTAAAATGGGCTACATACTGCACTATATTATTACCGGGAAGCAGAATGGTGATACTGGGTGGAGAGAGCATTTGAACTTGAGTGTTTTCTTGACCTTGTCATACTAGCCACACATGTTTGTGAGATTCACTGCACAAAAGGACATCTGAACTGTCTTTAAATAGCCATTTATTTACTTGGTAGCTACCTGAAGACCTGTCTTTCAGAGTCATTGGCCAATCTTGGCAGGTATTTAGATTTCTTTCCTTTGAAAGGTAACAGAGGATCCTGGGTATTGTACAGAATTTATACACCTGCTAGAAGGTGCAATTTGATATAAATGTTTTATTTGCACTAACAGTGTAGGCTTCCAGTAATAGTGTTAGTTTCCCTGGTTAGATTGTCATAAGACAGCTTAGATGAGACTTCCTCAAAATATCATGATGGGTTAGTTATACATAACTTAAATGTTAATACCTCACACCATTTTCATGGTTTTGATGTTGAGCTTGAGCAGTGTGCAGTAGCGAATACTTTGTTCTCTTGGCACACGTTGTGTGTGTTGTTATGGGAATGCTGTTTGTGAAAGTGGTAAGAGAGTCATGGCGTGCCCACTCCCTTTTCTTTAAGCTGCAGTAAATTACCTGCTTCCCTGGATCATTCTACATTTTCACTTTACATGGTTTGCTGGGAGACATGTTTTGGGTTTTCCTCATACTGATGGCATATCGCACCAGGCATTTCAGTCCATCTTATTTTGGAATAAGCAGCTAACTAGCGTGCTGTTGTGCTCATTTGAACCAGTGAAAATACAAGGCCTGATGTAGCATTCAGAAGCTCTGTGTTACACCAGATGAGATAGCTTTTGTAGTGCAAAAATAGGAGCAGGAATGCTGGGGTGGCATTTTGTGCTTGGCACAGAAAAGCTGAAATTGCTATTCAGACCATAATGGAACAGGAAAAGGTTATGAAGCGAAACAGGGATATGCCAGGGAATAATGTTACAGTTCATTTTGTTATAGCTGAATTGTGGGCAAATCCTATTTTTTGTAAAATTGAAGTAATGATTAACAACATAAACAATATTGTTCAGAGTCACTGGTGTAGCAGAAAAATAGGTATAGAATGAGGAAGGCCTTTTTGTTGATGAAAAATGTTTTTAAGAAGAAAACAATGCATGTTAAAATGAACCCAACAGAGTAAACTGGGATACAGAGTGTTCCTCTGGCCTTGCCTGGGCAGTGTCACCATCCCAGGGTGATGTGCTCCTTGCTGCTTCCAGGGAATCTGTCTGTAGATGAGGGCACACTGATCCAGCTGCAATGAACCTGTTGCTTTTGATGCCCTCATGATTTTACTACCAGCTGTCACTGCTTATGCATTCATATAAAGTCATAATGTAATGGTATCATGCTGGATGGGAAAGGGATAGTTTTCAGCACTCTGGTGATAAATGTCCTGCCCTGAGAACAGGAATGCGTCATGAAGCCAGCAGTGAGGGAATTAAATGGGCTGGTTGAAGAGCAGTGGTGCTTGCTGGCATGGTATGTTCCCTCACAAGTCTGTTGAGGCCCATGGGGACATCAGACATCAATGCCGTTGGTGGTTCTTCATTGTTTTGTTTGACTGTTAACATATGAATTATTTGAGCTTTGCAATGGGAGAATTTCCATGTGTTTGCTAATTCTGATGAAATTCCAATGAGCTTGTGATCATCGTGGGCGGTATTTGAAAGCTAATAATATTTAATAGCTTAAAGCAATATAAATAGGAATGGGTACATTTTTGGTTAATGTAAAGTGGGTTCCTCACAGCTACCACAGCTCCAGAATCATTTGTCAATCTGGTAAGTTCAAACATCTCTTCAGCAGCTCAACACTGCTTTACATACTTCACCTACACATAGGTGTATGAGTTTTATTCATTTTTGTTTATGGATCAATGGATCAGACAACTTCCTGTTTTATCACTAACATTAATGTCCAGTCCTGTGTTTGAATGGAGCTTTTTCATCAGGCTGTATCAGCTCTTCTGCCTGGATGTGCAGTGCCTACCTGGAGAACAGTTTGACTTTCAGGGCAGCTCCATCGATGTGCATCCAGCTGAATAATATATCATGAGGACATCTCCGTCTTGAAAGATAAATTCTTCTGCTAGTTGGAAGAGATAGACATTCCTAAGACATTAGCACATGAGGAACTTTTCATTTTGAAGTAGTGCTTTACCTAACGAGATTTCGGCAGAAACAAAACCTAAAAATCTATGAAGCATTGTCTTTTAGACCACATTCACATTCAGATATCCAATGCACATTTCTGGGTTTTGTTAGTCTCTTTTTGATCTCTTTTTTTTCTGGTTTTTTTTTGTTGCCCAGTAAATTATCTATTTGTGGAAAGTGACAAAGGTTAACACATGTTGTCACTAGCCAGCTCAGTGCTTTGGTACATCTTACCCATCCCCAGTGTTGATCTTACTTTATGAAAGGGAAACCCGTGAGAAAATACAGTCTTCTTTTCTCCGATCAATAGAGAAACATGCACATGTACTAGCCTATACATGCTCAGTTTGGAATACTCCAAGTAGTGGTGTTTTAGCAATGTGTGGCATTAAATAGTAGGTATTTTCCTAGAAACAAATGCTTTAGCTCTGCCTGTCTGTGGTAATAGGCAATAGGTGGTCAGATTCTTCCCCTGCATTCTGCTTTACCATTGCATTATCATCCTCAAGCAAATACAAGTGGATGAAAACTTCTGTGGTACATTTAATTCTTTTTTCCCCTCTTTAGATGGGAGTAGAAGGCACGGATGAAGGTGCTTCTGGAGCCCAGCACTCTAGGAAGTTAGTCAGCTTTACCCTATCAGGTAAAAGCCAACACTACTCTGTGGTTTACAAATTATTGTTAGAAAAAAAAAAATAATAAAACTATTGCTGTTTTAAAAAACATCAAAGGTGGAACCCTTTCCTTCATTAGCCTCTGTAGGAGCACACTCTAGTGGCTTAAAATGTGTCATTTCCTTAGAACTTATGTTTGTTGGAAACAAGCCAGAATCGTGTATCTTCAAGAGTGAAAGAAATGGATTCGATGGATCCCAGCATAAAAAATTGGGAGAAATTTCCCGTTTGCACAAGGGACAGTTCTCTCAGATGGAAGAAGGGAAAACGTAGCTTCCAAATAAAGTGCAAGCTGGTTCCATCCTGTTGAAGGAGTAAAAAGAGCAATGGCTGCAAATGGTGGTTTAGAAAAGAAAAAGATCTTTACTTGTAACAGCTAAACTGTCACTACGGCAAAGTAGCTGTATGGGTACAGTCTACCAGCTTCACTTGTTTCAATTAGCACTTTATTCCACGGGAAGTCTTGTGTGAGACTAAGGCAGATTCAGCTTGAGCATAGTCACTAAAAGAAATTGCTTGTGAATCTTGAAAAGCTGACAGTGAAAACGTTTAGAGATTGTAGGGGTAGAGCAGAACAAAATCCTGCTTCTTGAAATGGTCTTCCAGCAATTAACTAGGATAAAGCTGATAGGTTGTATAGACTCATATAGAGTACCATAAAAATAATGAGTTTGTGCATTCTGAAACACCAGTTATGTTTGACAGAAAGGTTTGACTCATCCCCAGGAGTCCCCTAAGTTTGAAAGGTGTATTGAGTGGTAGGTCTGGAACTTATTTCTCAGGACATTTTTTGGTTTCTCATTTGCACGTGCAAAATTGTTGCCTTTAAAGGCAATTGTCCTTTTATTGTCTTGAACATATGGTAGGATTTGGGGATTTTTTTTTTTACTTACTGAAGCCACAGGCGTGGCATTTCATTTTAGAGCAGTGAATTTTGCCTGCATGTAGAAACTGCTCATCTAAGTATGTATGTTCCAGTTGCGTTAAAGTCATGAAGACTGCATGCAGCATATTGGAGTACCTAATGGAAAAAGACACAAACCCCTTGTACTTCAACACACCTAAACAGAGAAATATTTTACACTTGAGTTTAAAGTCTAACATTAAATAAAAATACCGCTTTGTTTTTGTTGAAACTTGCACTATCATTGAAGTCCATAGTCATGAGAATATGCACCTGAGGAAGTTCTTATTTATTGTTGTAAGTTTTAAGGGCTCCAGTACTAAGGTTTCCCTAGGAAGAAAGAAGCATTTTCGGAAACTTTGCCTCCTTTTATGTGATATAAATTATCTTCTTCTAAAGAACCAAAGCAACCTTCATAATAAGTATTTGAAGTTCTATTTATTGAAGTTTTGATTTTGGGGAGGTGTGACTTCACTACATTATTTCCATACAGTTTTTTTTCTTAGCCCCTTACCCTTAGCCAGAAAGAGATCAAGTAGTGTGTGATGGGTTTTTGTGTTGTTTGGGTTTGAAGAGTGGAAATACTTTAAATGCTAAGAAAAACATTTGTAGGTGAGCTACAAGTTCATGCTTTTTGTTTTACAAATTACTAACTGGAGGCTAAAATATAAATGAGGATGTTGATACCTTTCTTCCCTATACTCTCTTGGGAAAACATGTGACTTCCTGCTTTAATTGCCTTCTGTACAGTGGATCCAATTAACATATGGAGTAGAGTTTTACGTCTTTCTAGTAGTTTATGATGAGTTGATTTCCTGGGTAATATTTTTAGGACAGCACTACATTGTGAACTAGCTTTAATTTGCTCAGTTCCTTTTTCCTTCCTTCTTGTTTTGCTTTACAGATATTAGAGCAGCTGGACTTAAAAAAGGCATGTTCTTCAACCCTGATCCCTATCTTAAGATGTCCATTCAGCCAGGCAAGAAAAGTACATTTCCTACATTTGCTCATCATGGCCAGGAGCGAAGGTCGACTATCATCAGTAACACAACTAATCCTATTTGGCACAGAGAGGTAATATATCCCATTTGAGAGCTGTCTGCCTGCTGATGCAATGTACCAGGCTTGTATGGCTTGTATTTTCCTCTATGCATTAGTGGTTACTCTCTGAAGGCTGTGAGCTTATTTTGAAGCTAGTTATTTAAAATAACACAGAAATTGTAGTCATTTTAGGAACTCCGTTGTTGGATAGAAACAGCTATCATCTGCATATTTAAGCTGTGTATTGAAGCTGTACTGCTGTGAGGTTTTCATTCCCTTCTCTGCTAACACGAGTTGAACTCACTCAACAGCCCAGTACATTTCTTGCAACTGCAAAAATAAATTAATTAAAATGGATTATATGTTGCTAGAAGACTATTTCAGAAAAGGCACAATAAGTGAGCATTTATGCCCAGTGATTGCAACCAATTGTTCATTTGGAAATGATATTCTCATTGTGCATAGCAGGTGGCAAGCTTTCAGTTTTGTCAGGCAGAGGGGATGCTCTTTGTTGTCGTCTCTATTTCCAGTGCTGTAGGAAGGAAAGCCCAAGGAGGCGTTACAGCACCGCTCAAGGGAGAAAAAGGAGAGCAGGTTAGCAGAAGCCGTTTTTCCAGATGGGTACGAGTTGCAGGTCTCAGAGAAGAAATTCAGTCCCACAACTGTCTTTGAGCACAGAAGAACCAGGCTGTGCCTTTGAAGATAAATGTTTACGTGGCAAACAAGGTGCAAGAACTTGCACAAGTCCCTAACCCTTTCAGAACAGCCAAGCAGCGTTCTTGATCTGAGTCTGTTTTCCAATGAGCAGATGCCTGTAACCATGTTTGATGAATGTTAATGTGTTGTTTAGAAAGACTGGAAAACTGAGTGGGCTGGCATTAGCACTGCTCCGAGGTGTTGGGCTGTGCAAAAGACTGTAGATGTAGAGAATTCTTAAAATCTTTGGAAAAGCAGAGTTCTCATCTCTAAATTGATTCTTCATCTTTCTCTCTGTCCATCCATCTATTCAGTAGATGGGAAGAAAACCTACTCTTGTTCTTCCCCATTTTTCTCCTCCAGTTCTCCTTGGTTTCGGAGCTTGTAAGAAAAGTGATAATGCTCACTGGTGCAAGCATTGTATCAGTTTGCCTTAGCTGCTGTGTCTTCCCTGTAGACACAGGGAACATGCTCTGTCAACAGCAGCTTATGATCCCATTACGTACGCTGCCCTAGTGGTGCAGAATCGATCTTTTACATCTGTTCCTTTCTGCAAAATAATTTCCAGTTTTATAGCAAACTGAGAGTGACAAATTTTTGAGTTCTGTTTATCACAGAAACCCAGCTCCAACAGTAGCCCAGCATGAGGAAGTGTTTTTATTCCTGACCCAATTTAATTGCTGGTTTGAATATATTTAGCTGGTGGCGACAGCTGAACTGAAGAGTTAATCCTCCTTTTGTTCCCTGTTCAATCCATCTTCTGCTATCTAGCCATCTGTTTATTAGGCATTGTACTCAGGTTGGCATTTGCTCAGAAGTCTTATAGGTGGCAGATAGTAAAAGGATGACCAGATGACCTTGCCTTTTCTAAGTAGGTTATGTTATATTATATCTTAAAGTCTAGAGGAAAAATAAAGATCTTTTGTTTCTAAGCTCGCTTTCTTAAGGGAATTTGTTGCCACATTGTGTGTATTTGTGTGTGTCTGCCTGCTCAGATATTTGCCCTGTACCACTTTTGAATTTTTTGGCTGTCTTCAGGCAGCCTTGACAGAGCAGCAGAGATTTCAAAGGTGAAGTATTCATAAACTGCCCTGAAAAGTGATCTAGGCTGAAAAGTGATAGTGTTCCTTTGTAGGGAAAAGTAGAAGAGTTATCTTAACCAGATATCGGAAATCTTTTCTCAATCAGCATCATGTTGTTTAAAGGCCACAAGTGCAGAAAAAGTTTCTGTTGGAGTTCGCTGAGATGATGTGTGAACTTTGAGGCAAAAGTCTATAGAAAATTATCCTCCTTTAGTTACAGTGCTCCTGAAAATAATATATACACATTTTCCGTTTGACTTCCTATCATGCATACAAAAAACTTAATGTACTTAATGTAGAGTGTGGTGCTGGATGGGAAGTTCACTAAGCACAGCCTAGACTAAGATACTTTCTTCCAGCTTTGACCTGGCTACTCTCCTACACCTGAGAGAGTACAGCAAGGATTCCATCTGAAGCACTAGGGTGCATTGCTTTCTCCTTTCTTTTGTAGATGAGGAAAGCACTTTTATCCAGTGCAGTTTCTTACTGAGCGATTATTTTCAAGGAATGGTGAAAGGATCTGGGTTTCATGGGTGGCTGGTTGCATATGCAAAAAAAATCCAGTGCTTAGTAAATGATGCTGACATTTTTTTGGACTATGGAAACTGCTGTCATCAGTCATTGCTTTTGGAATTCACTGCACGCTAGTACTAATGATGTACATACTTTATGAATAGAGGTGTATTGATATGGTGTCAAATATGTTCTTTCCTTCCAGAAATATTCTTTTGTTGCACTTCTAACAGATGTCCTGGAAATTGAGGTTAAAGACAAATTTGCCAAGAGTCGTCCAATCATCAAGCGCTTTCTTGGGAAATTAACCATACCAGTTCAGAGACTATTGGAGAGGCATGCAATTGGGTAAATGAATACATTCTTAATGCTATCTGCCATTGATAAGGGAGACTCAGCATCCCTTTTGGCTTACTGGCACAGACCAGCAAATTTCTACCATGTCTGTCATATGAAATTTAGTAGGAATTTTAATAGCCTCATTGTCTGACTGGAGAATGTAGCTGTTTCTAACCCTGTTCTGAATGTATGTACCCATGTTTGTGTATATGCGTGTCTATAATTTCAGCTTAATTTCTTTGCACAAAAAATGTTAACCTCACAAAAAATATTACCTTCTGGCTAGCTAGCCAAGAAGCAAGGCATTATCACAATACTACATGATAGTGTGCAAATTTTTTAGAAGAAGCGGATTTCCTTGTCTCACTTCTTCTACAGTTCAGGTATTTTTAATTGTCAGTTTAATAATCAGAGATTTAATGTCTGTTCAGCTAATTGGCTAGAACTGTAAGGCTCTGACCCCTTATTTTTCATAATGTGGTCGAACTACGTGATTAAAATTGCCTTTTGCTATGAATAATGCACTGATGGGACTCAAAATTCACCTGTTGAGCTATTAAAGGAAAATCCATTCATTATTTGATAGCTGACTGTTCTGGTATAAAGATGCAGCTCAAAAACTTCTAAGATGTTTTATACTTTATGATAGTTACTGGAGGGGACATAGTGTAGTCAAGTGGATGATCCAGCAAAGCTTTCATGCAACCATATGTACTCAGAAGAGCCTAAGACTTGGCACTGTGGTACGTTG
Source organism: Pezoporus flaviventris (assembly GCF_033815535.1). Taxonomy (NCBI): domain Eukaryota; kingdom Metazoa; phylum Chordata; class Aves; order Psittaciformes; family Psittacidae; genus Pezoporus; species Pezoporus flaviventris. Next base: position 48,716,135 of record NW_026892549.1, read on the forward strand.
CAGGTGTGAAGCAAATGGCTGAAGGTCTGCAAGTGACACAGTGGTGTGTGCAGAAATGTAATTTTACATTTAAGATAGAGCAGTAATTGTAGAGTATATTATTTTGCTGTCATCTTTTTACGTTTATACGCCTTATTTGACAAATTAGGAAAAAAAATCATTCCTTGAAAGTCAGTGGGGGGAATTGAATTATTCGAGTGTGTTTTGTATAGGATCTAACTCAAAGACTGCTAAAGTTAACGTCTCCATTAACTTTAAAAAGGCCGCTGGATGAGGCCCATGAGGAATGATATTGAAATAAAATGCGTATATTCTTCCCTGAAAGTTTAAGGGCATCGCAGTATCATCAGGTTTTTGGACAAAACGCAGGATATAAATGACTGGCCTCCTTTTTCACAGATATTCCCATCAAAGTAACAAGTTGTGTAAATGGAGAAAATCAAATTCAATTTGAAAACATTTTTCAGCTTTAAGTTTCCAAAGTGGTGGTTACACTGGTAAGTAAAGTAAGAACAAAATTATGAGTAGCTTAAAATTTTGATGATGTCTCCTGATACAGAAATTATTAAACAAAAAAATAGCCTACCCATTTGATTTGTAGTGGTATCCAAGAGGAGTTCAGGTGTATGTACATTCCAGCCTTTCTAAGAAATGCTTCATCTTTGAGTTTCAACAAATTGTGATGAGCTGAGCAAGCAGCTTTTTTCTATTAAATTTGCACACTGCTATACACTCAATTACATGCACCATGATACAGACTGGTTTCAAACCTAGTTCAGGGTTTCTGTGCTAAACCCCCAAATGCTTTTTCTCTTCTGGGATTCCCAGTGCTGTGAGGTCTGGAAATTGCCCATTTGCTGTGTTCATCAGTTCTTATCTATATTTTTTTCTAACCAGTACTCTGTAAGACATTCCCTATTTTCTTCTCCATACTTCTGTATATTTGATATATCAAATATTATTAGGAAAGGAAGGGCTATGTAACAATTATGTAGTGAGAATATAAGTAAGTATTCAGTTTGGGTTTGCCATTCTGCTCTTAAAACTGCTATTAAATCAGTTTTGCCTGTTCATTTGTAATTTATTTGTCCATTTTCAGTTTTTGCATGCCAGTCATTTCTCAGGGCTCCTTTTCCTAGGCATTGTAGACAGACAACATTCCACCAGAAGTTTTGAAAAGTAAAGGAATGCTTTATATAGATGTGAAGTAAAAATGTATACCAAGTTTACAATCAACTGCTAATTGTCTCGTAGTCTGGTTTTGGTCAAGCGAGTAATCATCTTCAGTTTCTTCTTCATTTTGGTGATGTCAGGGACAAATGAAATCCTCAACTGGTTAACATGTGAACTTGAAATACTGCATGAACAAAGTCATGTACTCTGTATATGTAACTTGTCTCTCTCTCTATTAGTGATCAGTATTAATGAATGAAATGGGGAAGTCCAGAACCTGCCACTTTTAGACAGACTGAACTAAAATTCTGCCCCATTTTCAGCTGTTGTCATAGCTCACAAGTTTGTGTAACGAAATGGCAAGTGGCTTTAAATTTCATAGAAAATACAATAAATGAGCATGAGAATCATCTAGTACTGATTCAACTGAATACGGAGCAGACATTCATGTTGTGGCTTTCTCTAATCTTGAATGGCTTAGAGTAATATAAACCTTATGTAAAACTTAGAAACCTCAGATGGTAATCTTCTGAGGATACCTTTGAGTCTAGCTGAAGAATTGTATTTGGACTAAAGAGCAATGAAGCTGTGACAGATCCTGGAGACACTACTACAGTCATTTCACGTACTTCAGCCTTTAGAGCAATGTGGGGAGGCTACTTTGCCATACGTTGTCCACTCAGGACTCTTTTTGCTAAAGCTAATGCAAACTGCTGCAGCTCATTTCAGTAATGACCTTGCATTTGTTTGAGTCTGTCACTCATACTGCAGTAAGTGTGCTCCCAGTGAAGGAGAGGTGCTTATACCAGTATAGATTTATCTGCATAATAAACAGTAATTTCCTATGGGGGTCTTCAGGAACCTCCTCCTCTCCCTTCAGCTGTCCCAGCTGTGCTGAGGGGGACTGGGGCTGTGAATTCTGGCTATGCCTGACTGGGGCTGTGAATTCTGGCTATCCCTAATAGGAGTGTGTAGCCTAGGATCTAATCCTAAGTCTCAAGCTGATACAAGTGCTTAGTCAAGTCTGAATCCCACAGAATTGAGTAACTCTTAAGAACCTATTTGAAGTTAAATTCAAGCAGTAAAAGCATTTCTAAATAGGAATGCAGAAGTGCTTTATTGAATGAAAATTAAAATGTGAAAAAACTGTCTGGGAATTTTGTATACAGTAAAATACCACAAGGGGGCAGGAGGTTTTAATAAGTAAAGTTAGTTATAGAACATTTTGGGTTGGGGGAAAGAAGAGGTTAGGGGAAAGGGATCCTTTGCATTTTGATTTCTTTAGGGCTTTAGGAAGATATTTTCTTCTCTATACAAGTGCTTTTCCATACAAGCAAAAGTGTATGGCTGATTTTAACACTGTAATAGAAATTACCTGCTATCATGCCCACCCTTAGCTGATAAAAGCCTGTAACACAAAATACTGGAAAAAGACAACTAGTTTAAAAAAAAATCCAACAACCCAATATCTTTATTTTTGCAGAGACCAAGTTGTCAGCTATAACCTTGGCAGAAGGCTCCCAGCTGATCATGTAAGTGGGTATCTCCAATTCAAGGTGGAAATCACATCTTCTGTTCATGAAGGTGAGAATTTGTCAGTGCTCTGGATCTCCAGATGGAGACAATTTCTGTGTGTTTCTGTTTATAGGATTTTCCATGATAATATACTTTCTCATTTGTGTACAGTTCTCTATTATAGATTTTTCTATTGGGATTCAAAGTTTAGATATCACTAAGATGTGGAAATCACATCTTCTGTTTTGGAGATGGTAGTTCCATAGTTCCAAAAGTACACGTATCATACTGTTTTCCTATTTTTTTAGATAGATTTTAAATGAATCTGCTTATGATTCTCATTCATTTGGATAGATTGGGTAATCTAGTTCATTGCTTCTCTTCACTCTGCAACATCCTTGTTCTGTAACACCTTTGGATGAGATAAGCAGTTGCAAGTAAGATTCCACCTGAGCTCTCCTCCTCTGCTACTCTACATGCAGATCAGTATGTCCTGTCCCACTTTTACAGGACTCTGTCCTGCTTAGAACCAAGAATATCTGTTACAGTTCTAAAAATACATGTTTCAGTTAGGCAGTTCTTTTATTTCCCTTTTTTTCCTGTTCTGAAAGCAACTAGCAGAACACGGCTGGTACAGTTACATGTTTATAACATCGTATGTGTCTATTTACATGTTTGTGTTCTTAGATTCTCCTTCATTAGGCTTGGTATAATCTCTTTGGTAGCGAGATGCTGCTCTTTTAACTTGATAGAACCTTGTCTTTTTTGTAGCCATGTAGTCTTGTATCTCATGAATGTTTTTTGCTTTGTCACCATTAAAAAAATGCTTCTGTCTTCAGTCCTGTTTGTTGCCAGGCACTCCAGTTCACCAGCTTCATGTTAGGTTTCTTGCAGGTGTGTTCAGACATTTACAGCTTCATTTTTCAACTCTGTGCCTGTTTAATTTCCATGCTGGGAGATACCGTCTTGTCTCAAATGAGATGGCTTATTTTTGTTTCTCTTTTAGATATATTCCCATAGCATAGCTAATATCTCATGAACTTTACTTAAGTAGATTCCCATTCTTTGCTGTTCATATAGATTAACTCAAAATAAATGTTAAGAATCTGGTACTTGAATACAATTTGTGATTCCTCATGTGATCTCAGATGCTGTTTTGCATGCTGCTAAGGGTGTAATGACAGCTGATGTTAGTGACTGGCTTAGTGTAAATCCTACTTTTGGATATGAGAGGTATGCTGTAGAAAACTGGTTCCTTGGTGGTGAGGCTGGTTTTACTGATACTTTGGCAAGATGTTTGGTAGTGCTCTGTCTTTTGAAAGCAAAATGGGAGCAATTTAAATTCATGTTTCATATCCCTTAAAATTTCCATGTTCTACAAAATAATAAAGACTTACACAGTCAAAATTCTGTACCTGCTGTTATAATGCTGTAGATGCTTCTGTTGTTTTAATTGTATTTTCTTCCCTTAGTTTTCTGATTGAAATAAGCAAAGATCTGGAAAGATGTGTATCTTTATACCACTTCTGTGATACAGACAAAGTAGAATGAGCTGTCTGTTGCTGGATTGTGCTTCACATTTGGCCTTTGTGTCTCCGCAGATGCTTCACCAGAAACAGTTGGCACTTTGCTGGGAGTGAACTCTGTAAATGGAGACTTGGGGAGCCCCTCTGACGATGAGGACATGCCACCAGGACATCATGATACATCTACAGTGTGTTCCAACGGTCCAGTCCTTGAGGATTCTTCTGGAGAAGCAATCCTGAGACACCCTTTAAGGACTAGTAGAACTTTGGAAACAGACCAAGATGAGTTGACCTCCAGTGCTTCAAGATCGTCACCTACCAGAGGTCGCCAGGACTCACTAAATGATTATCTGGATGCAATAGAACACAATAATCATCCCAGACCTGGGACATCCGCCTGTGGCGAGCGTCCACGTGGAGCATCCCCAAAACTGAGGAGCAGCTTCCCTACTGACACAAGACTTAATGCTATGCTTCACATTGACTCAGATGAAGAGGAGCATGAGTTACATCAAGACCTGGGTTTCCCATCTTCCTTGGAAGATGATGGTGGTTTAGTAATGCTTAATGGTGCTACAAGAAATGTTGAAAGAAATGGTTTAAGTTACTCATCAGATCAGGTAATGCAAGGGTCTGCAGAGAATGAAAACGTTTCAACCTCTGAAGCTCCTTTGCCATCAACTGATGACCAATGTGAGGCTCTCCCAGAGTTTCCACTGTCGGAGTTAGCAGGAGGTGAAAGCCTGCAAGGTTCTCAAAGTGAAGCACCAGCAGACCAGGCTGGCAGCGAGTCGTGTACCACTCAGGAGGCAGAGCAGCCTCCTAGCAGTGTAGATGCAGGAGCTGCTGATGCCACTGCTGGGAGCAGAAGGGGCATTAGTGAAACAGAATCCACTGATCAAGGGTCTGAACCTTCACAGATATCATCAGAAACTGAGCAGAGTGACCCTGCTCGCACGGAAAGTGTCAGTGAGGCCAGCACCCGGCCAGAAGGGGAGAGTGACTTGGAAGGGGCAGACAGCTCTTGCAACGAAAGCGCGACTGTGCGACGTTCTTCAGTGGAAATGCGGTGTTCTTCATTTGAAAATGCCAGGTTTCCTGAGACTCCAGCCTTTTCTTCTCAGGAAGAGGAAGAGGGAGCTTGTGCCACCGATGCAGCTAGAACTGAGCCAGGTGCTGAAACACAGGACTCTGCAAGTACTTCTGGTTCTCTGACTGTAGTAGAGTTACCTCAGGAAGAAGGACAGGCAGCTGAGGCAGGTGAATTACAAGACCAAGAGGAAGCAGAAGAAATCTGGCAAAGAAGAAGAAGCCTGCAGGCAGCACCTGCCAACAGCCAGTCTCAGGATGAAGAAGTTGAAGGAGCACAAGCAGCTTGTGAGGGTGCCACAGCACAGGTTGAAGGAGCTACTGGAGGTAACTACTGCAGGAGGCACTTTCTGAAGTGGCCTTTCTGCAGCCAGTAAATATGATTAAGAAATTAACATCTGAAAAATAAACATCTTTATTTCTCTAATTATCTTTCAAGCTTTGGGGTTTTTTTGGTTTGATTTCGTTTGGTTTTTGTATTTTCCTTTGAGATTCATTCTTCTCTTCAAGAGACTCTTGGAGGTTTTGCTTTAACAAAAAATCAAACCTGAAATATCCAAGGAATGTTTATTTTGAAATTGGATATATTGTAATTCCTGAGAAAGTAGTGAGAAGGAGGATGAAGAGGAGGAAAGAACTCCACAGTATTACCCTGCTTGCAAATCAAAATGGTAATGAGAGGGGACAAAATCCCAGAAACTATGCAAACCAGGCCTTTTCTTTCACATGTTTATATATTAGCGTTAAAACATAAGGGTAATCAAAAGAAAGCTAGAGGGGTTTATGTCTCACTGAAAATCATTGAAAGTGGGTATATGACCCTAACAGATTTCTTTCAAGCACCTTTCACAATGGGTTATCTGTTAAATTTCTTCAGGGGTTATAATGGGTCAAATCAATTGTGTTTCTGAATGCATCTTTTCCATAATATTTTAAAAGCTTGGGGCTCTATTAATTTGTTCTCTTCATAAGCAGCTCTTTGATTTAGAAAGAATATTTTTGGTATTTATTTCAAATACTGTCAAAAATTCTTTTTTTTTTTACAGCATTTTCTAGACATTTGGGACTCAATTAGGGGTCAGGCTGCACCATGTTTTTGCAGATCAGTGTGGCTGCAGCAGGGAAGGTCAATGGACAATTTCACCTCCCACTGTTACAGCAAGGGCAAGGTCAGGCTTTGTCCTTGTACACTGCTGGAATATGGCTAGGGAACACACTGTTGCTTCAGTGCCCTGGCTTCTGCTGGTCACGGGTGGACGTGGCACATCACAAGAGGTGACATTTTCAGGGTCAGGACTGCGCTACATCCGAGAGAAATCACTTCCTAGAACTATAGACATAACTTACTTGCCTCCCAAAATATATGATTATATATATATAACATATATTATATGTTAGATATATCCTAAATACAATAGTCCTGAAAAAGCTTTAGCTTGCCTTGTTCACCTTAGAGGCAACTGTAGGGCTTCCCTACACTGACTGGGGAAATAATTGGGGGCATTTTGATTCCAGGTGCTCAAGCCAATGGCCATCAGCCCTTGAGGTCGCTGCCTTCAGTACGTCAGGATGTTAGCCGGTACCAGAGAGTGGATGAGGCTCTACCACCAAGTGAGGTTCTTCATAGTTTAATTGGGGGATAAGCTGCCTGAATCTCAATCCTGAGATCTAATTACCTTTCTTTTTTAAATGTGAGAACTGAGAATGATCAACTGAAAAGTCCTAGGTGATGATTAAGTCTGGTGTTGTTACTGTAAAAGGCATTGTGCTTAGTCTGCAAACTATCAGGATGTGTTTTCATAATTATATCTGGTGTACACAGACTTGCTAAGTGACATTTGTGGAGAAGAAGGAAGGCATGGTGCTGCCTTTTCAGTATGCAGTATACATAGGTAGGGAGGTGAGGTGATATGCTATGTGAGACACTTGAAAGATGTCAAGCACTCTGAGATCTCTGAATACTTTTTGTATGATGATTTACAGAGAAATATATAACGTCTTCAATCACTGCAGATTATGTGAAAGGTGCCTGTGGTTTTTGTTCATTTTTTTGAGGCAATGTAAAGACTTCTTGAATTAAAATAAATCTGGCTATTAAGCAACAGCTAGTTGAGTCTGAATTGGCAGATAAATTGTAATTTCTCTAATGCATATGAAAAATGCATTGCTGCCAGTTGCTGGACTGATGTATTTTCTTAAACTTGGGGCAGTGAAAATCTATTCAGTATTACATATTTAAAGAAAGAAGAAAGGACCAAAACAACAACAACAAAAAAAAGCTAAACAGCTAATAAGCAAGCATTACTTCAAAACAAAACAAAAGAAAAAGAAAAAATTATATTCAGACCCACTTAAATCTGTGGCAAAGTTCTATTACTTTAAAGGAGTCAGGAATTCATCTATTTAGTGTAAAATGAATAGATCCTTATGTCACAGCGTGGAATGGAACTGTTTGCTCTGTAATTGGAGAGTGTTAGATTACTGGAAAGAGCCTGATTGCAGAACCCAGATATAACTGTGTATTGGAAAGCCAGGATGATTTTTGAGAAGATTTTGCATGCTGCTGCTTCTGTTACAATCTGTGCCTATGACAAATGAGTCCCCCATGCAGATCCTAAAGTCAATTAACTGCCACCTCAATAAAACCCGGATTATTTTTTTACAAAATTGTGCCTGAGAGACCTGTATTTCATTTGCATTTTTACCTCTTTTCATACAGAAAAAGAGAATATTACAGGGAGTACTCAGAGATAGTGTAATAAATGAGAAATATGTAGAGATAGCTTTTATAGTACCATGGCTTATGCATGTGGGTTTCTTTGTGTTTCAGAAGCAAACTATACACTACAATAACTAGGAAAAACTATTGCAGTCTTAATGGAAAAGGTTTGGCTGTGTGGTATTCTAACAACATTTCTGACATTTACTGGGATTTTACACAGTCATGCATGGGCATGTGCATACACATCACCCTGTTACAATCAAAGCCCAATGCAATCTTCATGTAGATCATTCATTTGCTAATGTGAATAAAATATTAATTTCTAACTGTTGCCTAGGTTCAGTTTTAATAATAGGGAAAAGGCACATCTCTTAACCTGTTAGCAAGAAAGTTCTGTCCTAGAGTCATCATGTAAAAGAGAAATAGAAAATGGAAACAATAGATTCAGTTACAGAAGTGACAGAGCTAAAAATAAATAAATAAACCCCAAGCCCTCCATAGTTCACAGTCTTTTATTGCTACTTAGACTGGGAGGCTCGAATTGACAGCCATGGACGGATATTTTATGTGGACCATGTGAACAGGACAACAACATGGCAGCGACCTACAGCCCCCCCAGCCCCACAGATTCTCCAGAGGTCAAATTCCATACAGCAAATGGAACAGCTGAATCGCCGGTAAGAGCTACCCTTGTTGTTTGTGAACTTTTTGCTTGCAAAACTGCACTCACCACTGTAACGCTGAGTGTGAGGGCAGGGTCACAGTCACTACCATAGCTGCCTATAGATGTTTATTCTTAAGTTGCTGTCCCTTTTAATTTGAGTGTGGGCTTCTAGGGCTTTTCTGTTCCACCTGAGTTCATAAGCTTTGTGACTAAAAAACAGTCTGGTAATGGTGTCAGAAGTTCAAAAGGCTGTTAATGCACAAATTAGAGCTCACTGTATGTTAATCTACATGGCAGAAAAGATGGGCAACCTCCCTTGGAAGCAGAATTGGATCATAGGTACCATGTACTATATATAAAGTCCAGTTTTCTAACCCTAGGTACCAGAGCATCAGACGAACAATGACTAATGAGAGGCCTGAAGAGCATACAAATGCCGTGGATGGAGCTGGAGAGGAAACTGACTTTCACCATTCTAATGCAGGTTAAAATAAAACCAGATTTCTCCCTTCTTTCTCCCCCTAAAGGGAGCACTTATCTCATAGATGATTTAATGAGAGTGACATAGGGCAAAACCTGACTTCTTCCCCTGGGTCTGAGTGAAAAGGAAACCATTTGTTTTTGTTGCTGTTTAGTTTTTGAAGATTGTGGCTCATCCTGTTGAAAAAGAATGTGATATTCACAACATTTTTCTGTTGGTACCTGACTGGGTAAAATATAGGCAGGACATTTGAAGTGAAAAAATCAAAAATTGTGTGGTCTAGGTTACAAATAATTTTGAATCTGCAACTGTATTTTGAAATGGTAAAATACAGACTAGAAGAGACTTTGGGCAGTCATTGGCTTCATCCCCATACTGAAGATACATAGGATGAGCTATACTTAAACCATTCTTGGCAAATGCCATCTCATATATTCTTATAACATGTTCTTCAGTTGATGGACATTCTGTAACTTCTTTAGACAGTCTACTCATGTTGTTTCTCTTACAACATATTCTTAATTTTTTTCCTTTGTGATTCAAATTGATAAAGCTGTTTGCAGTGATGCTTTGGTAATGATTGTTATTGGAAGTCTTTGTCATTCCCTTTGCTGTTAGATTTTCGAAGAGAGAATGTGCTGCCTCACTCTACCTCCAGATCCAGACTTACTTTATTGCTCCAATCTCCCCCTGTGAAATTCCTTATCAGCCCAGAATTCTTTACAGTGCTGCATTCTAACCCTGTGAGTACAGCATCTACAGCTGAAATACTTGCATAAATGTGTGCTGATAAATATAGTTGTCTGTCTTGTGTTTGATGCCAAGATAATGGTAGTAAATAAGAAGGCTGGATAAACGCAAACACTCATCATCACTCCTTACAACTGGTGGGCTATAAGAGTCATACTAGTTGACAATATAGCTTTTACAATTTTTATTTTTCCCGTAGTTCTTCATCTTTATTATGATACAAAACTCATTTGTTTATCAAAGCAACAGCTTTCTTACTGTGCTTAGCAGAGGGTGAGAGACAATTCTGAGAATGAAAATGCTGCTTATTTTTTACGATCACAGTGGTGTTTATGGAATGATTCCCCCCCCCCCCCCCCCGATTGCCTGGTTTATATAAAAATATCCTAGAGGTCACACTGAAAAAAAAATGCATCTTACTATGCATTTTCCTTCATCTTTTGTCTGTTCTTCAGTGCTTCTTTTTACATAGCTGTATTTGGGGTTTTGCTTCCAATGTGTCTTTTCCTTTGTGTAACAGGATGTATAGTGTGAAGAGAAGTAATGGAATGAAAAATTTATTGCCTGCACTTGTTAACAATTGACTGTTTTTTAAATTAGTGATCAGTGTTAATTTGGTTTTGATATATGTGTATGCTTCTCTGTATCTGAATAATTCTGCTTAGTTTACATAGCTTTTTCTTGAATTAGGATTATCTACCTCTGTCTTTGAAATAGGACATGGGTAGATAAGACCTCTGGCCAGGGAGTAGGGGTGTAGAGGTACAGAATTATTTAGGTAGTAGCACAGTGCGGTAGGAGGGCCTATGTTTTGGCTTCTATCTATTGCTAATCCTGGAGAAAGACCTAGTTTCTGGTTGGCTGGGGTTTATTTTTTGAGGGAAGTTTGTTAACTGTTTATTTTACCCCTTTTATTTCAACTTTTCCCTATTCCTCAGTGCTCTGAGGAACTGTACATGGATATGCAATGATTGATAGGTTATTTTTGAAAAATCAAAATGTGGAAACAATACTTATATAGAATCATAGAATAGTTAGGTTTGGAAAGGACCTTAGATGTGTGGTAAGTTCCTCAGGCTTCTGTATCTCTGTCCTGCATAAAATCTTACCAGCTTTATTGCTGTAGTCTATGGCTGCATTTCACTCATTATTCCAGACATTAGAATAGACCTATGAAATCTCTACTTTTAAAGCCATTTTAATGTTATAGAATTTTTCACAGTGCCACGGACAAGTGTAGTGAATGGAATCTGTAACGTTTTACGCTTTGTTGAAGTGAGTCAAGTATGAAACTTGTATATCTCAAGCAAAATAAGAAACATCAAAACACTTATCCCAAAACCTCAGAAAAAGGACCATTTTTTTCATACCCTTGTGGCTTAGTTGGAGATAATTTTTAAGGTTTAATGGATGATTTATTTATGTATTTTGTAGTAAGAAGAAATTGTATCTTTTAAAAGAATTTCCTTTTGTTACTTACATTTCAGAGTGCCTACCGCATGTTTACAAATAACACGTGTTTGAAGCACATGATCACCAAAGTCCGGCGGGACACCCACCACTTTGAGCGCTACCAGCATAACCGTGACTTGGTGGGCTTCCTCAACATGTTTGCCAACAAACAGCTGGAGCTGCCGAGAGGTTGGGAAATGAAACATGACCATCAGGGCAAGGTAACTGTAGTGTTTGTGCAGCTCTGAGTTCTTTATCTTAGATGTTGTGATCTCAGGACTCAGGTTCTCGAGAGGAGCATAAGTGCACGTAGTTTTCCAGATGTAAAACGTGTGCATCCTTTACTCCTGCTTTTGCCAAAAGAAGATTGGAATTTCTTGTCTGTGTTGACAAAGCATTATATGAAAAGAGAGGGAGACTGAGAAGTGGGTATTAATCATTATAAGGAAAATTGCTAGAAAATCTGTAGCCTTTTTACAATTAAATAAGTTTCTTAGATTCCCTTGGATGTTTAAAGCTTCTTTTGAAAAGAATTATCTACTCTGTAAGTGCAGGTGGTTCAGTAAAGTTCTTTGGAGTTTTCCTTGTGTACTCATAAAATAGATAGCTTAGATGTAAAGTTACTTTATTATTATCTACTAAATTTTATTTACCTATTGTTGAACCATTTTTAGTATGTTTTTTCTTGTGTAACTGTCAAGCTTTTCCTTAGGACTTTTTTTTTTCTTCAACCTCAAAGTCTTGAGTGGGATTCATTAGCGTACATTATTTGCACTTTTCTTCTTTAAAAGTTAACCTTTTTCCTAGATGAGTCTCTGTTGTGGTTTAAGCCCAGCCAGTAACTCAGAACCACGTAACCACTTGCTCACTCCCCCCCCTCTTCCTCCTCTCCACCCCCCGGAGTGATAGGGAGGAGAATCAAAAGCACGTCACTCCCACGGGTTCAGATAAGAGCAGTCCGGTAACTAAGGTATAACACAAACCACTGCTGCTGCCACCAATAATAATAATGATAAGGGGAGAGTATACAGCCACTCACCACCCGCTGACTGATACCCACCCCGCCCCGAGCAGTGATCTCACCCTTCTGTGTAACTGCCCCCAGTTTATATACTGCGCATGACGTGCTGTGGTATGGAATACCTCTTTGGCTAGTTTGGGTCAGGTGTCCTGTCTCTGCTTCCTCCTGGCTTCCCCTCCTCCCTGGCAGAGCATGAGGCTCAGAAAGTCCTTGGTCAGCATAAACATCACTGAGCAACAACTGAAAGCATTGGTGTTATCAGCGTTGTTCCCAGGCTGAAAGTCAAAACCACAGCACTGCACCAGCTACTAAGGAGAAAAATGACTGCTACTGCTGAACCCAGGACAGCCCTCTACCCAAATTCTAAGTTAGTCCAGCCTTCATCAGTTTCTGAGATAAAATGGCTGCACTTAAGACTGGGATAGCTCTGGGCATGATCTTTCTATTGGTTATTTATTGGTTAACGGGAAAGAAATTGTATATAGTAAGTTTCAACAGGGACCTTGAATAGTCGCAGCTTTAAAAGCAAAGAACAGACATTTTTACAGTAGTAATGTATCTTTAAACTAGTGTATCCTCACTATCTAAAATTTGATTTTCTTTGTGGAAGATAGGGTTAAAAATAGACTGTAATTAGCATGTGAGGAAGTGATAAGGCTATCAGTTCATATGAGTAGTCCTTACTATCACTATAAGCATATCAAGCTTCTCAGTTCTCACATTTATCAGTCTTGGTATTGTTAGCTGTGAGTGTCCATATAAATAATGATCTTGATGCCTGCAAAGACTGCAGGCAGATTCTAAACTGAAGGGTAGAAAAAGTGTTTGAGAGTTGTTTTCTTCTTAGGATTAAAAACTCTGGAAAGGACGGTGTTTTTTCATTAGAAACATAATTAGGAATGCACAGTTATGCTGTTCCTTGTCTCCCTTCCTCTTTTCTGTTTTAAGTCATTCTTTTTCCTATTCCACTCTTCAGAGGCCAGTTTTCTCCTGAAGAATACAGCAATTTTCAATTGACTTTAATAGGCACTCCACAGAGACAATCAGACCTCTGGATTTTGGTGTGGTATTTGGTAACAGTGATGCTACCACAACATTAATCAACAAGAGGAAGCACTGACTAAATCTCCACTGGGATTTCTTCACTTTGATTTAGGCCCAGTATTGTTGATTTTCATTATGTTGACTTGCCTTTGTTACAAGTAGCACTTGTGGCATGTAGAAAAGCCTATTCAGCACTTGAGAGAGATGATGGCCAGTACGTGGTCAGACCAGTGCTTAATGAGACCAAACTGAAACTGGACCTGCCTTTATTAAAGCATAAAGCTAAAGGGAAAGACATAGAAATTAGCCATGCCACAATATATAATTGTATTTTCTTTCCCTGGCTGCTCTTCCTGCTGAGATGAGGTTTTCCTTTATTTTTCAAGTATATCATAGTAAGAGGCTTGGTGCTCTGGCCCATGAGGCACATTGATCTTTCTGACCCTTATTCACTGCTGAGTAGTAGAGTTTTTAGTTCCCAGTGTCAATAGGGTCGTGTTTGCTTGTCCTCTTTACAGGCTGTCTGCCAAGGTCAGTTAGGGACTACCTACTTCTCAACTCCCTGCAAAGCTGCACAGCAAAACCCAGTTGCCCAGTCATCTTTGACTCCTCCATGCATCCACTACAGACGATAAAATCCATTTGGCATGCAGTTCTCCCTTAAAGGTCTGGTGTAACTAGGATGTAACTTCAGGTTGGCATTATAGCTGAACCATCATCAGTCACTGGCCACAGGAAGGCAGAAGACAGCTGGAAAAAGTGGTATCAGGAAGCATCACATAGGCTGGATAGGTCCCTGAGCTAAACTCAGTCCCATAAATTTGAAATTCTGCACTGCTGCATACATATGCATACACACATATATTATACAGTTGTGCATCCTAGTGCAATTGTGTAATATGTGTAAACACATTCATATTTTAAAGCCAGATACAAACATACATACTTTTTAATTAGATCTCTGCAGGATGTGCAAATTCATAGTAAGTTATTGTAGGATTTTTTTGTTTTTTTCTTTCTACAATGAAAGAATCCATTGTAATTGATTACAAATATTTTCAATAGGAAGAAAAAGTACTTTAGCAAGCTTCATAGACTTAAATTGGAAAGATAACTTGGGCAACAATCCATGTTTAATGGACTACTGTAGTTTTGGCACTACCCATCTTATGTCAGGCTCTTCAAGCATCGTAGATTTATGGATTATAGCTAAACAGCAGTTACGAGAGGAATTTTTTTGAAAGGAGTCTGTGAGCCACACTGTGTTTTGAGCTGTGTGCCAATGTCCAGCCTAAAGCCTTGAAGGTCCGATGATTATCTTCACTGAAGCTTCAGAGTAGTAACTTATGCTCTATTTTAAAGTAGTTATTATTAACTGGCCTGTAAGCATTCGTATTTAGTAAGACATGATTGTCTTTAACTTTGTGTTTAAGCCAAGCTGTTTACTTAAATGTAATGCTAAAGAACACTGCGTGCATTAACTCAAAATTGCTGCATTAACTCAAAGAACTGCGTAGCACAACTGTAGGTACTACTTTCTCCTATATTGAATTAGAATCTTTTTTTTTTTCCTAAGTGATTTTACAGTATAATGTTGACTTAATGAAATAAACCTTTGTTTTCATAAAAGTGCTTCATGTCTTATAAATACACATAGACCAGACTGTTAGAATGCTAGGTACAGGGACATGGAAAAAAAAAAAGACTATACCAACCACTTGCTAGTAAGTGAAAGAAACATATCCATCGGGAGCAAAATCTTCAGAAAGCCTAGGTAAGTTCCAGCAGCCTCTTACAGTCATTTTCCAGGTCCCAAACTGAATTTCAGAATGGTTTTCATTCTACTTTCCCACTGGTTTTTCATGCCCTCTAATCTGTATATTTGCGCTGCGGGCAACATCCTTATTTGTCAAGGTCAACAAGTCCTGGATCAGGCTCAAACATTGCAATTAAAATTGCATTTATTGAATACAGTTTATAGTTTTTGAACTGTGAAACAGTCAGTTTCACTTGCGTGTTCATAACTATGTCAGGTGAGCCAAACCAAGTTCTTCCTTACTGTTCAGGTAATGTGGTTCCTTGCTTATAGGCACAGGTTACAGGTACAGGCAGTCACTGTTTAGGGCTGTAGGAGGCTTGCTGCCCTCTTTAGGAGCATTTCTAAGGTTTTGCAACTTTGGTGTCTCTCCATATGCTTCTCCTTCCTTGGGAAATGGAAGTACAAACATTTTCTCCCACCACAATCCACAATGGCATTTAGTTGCTGAATAGCGTAACACACTGGTTTGTCTACCTACCTTCATGGCAGTCAGAAGAGTTGCATTTTCTCTGGTCTGCCTGTACCAAGTAGTCTGAAACAGTGATTGCATGAATACTATAACCTGATGTCGCTGCCAAAAGAACCAGTTCTGCTTTCCTCTCATCCCTGGAGGGCTCTCTGAGGTTAGAGAAACCGTCAGAGAGAGGGACAAGAAGAGAGTAATTTTAGCCAGGGCCAGCTCACCAGCTGGGTTCAGTATGTGGCTACACAAACACTTGTGCCCGCACAAGGCAGGAAGGGCATGCTAGGGATGAAACAAGTGGTCGGGTTGGGGGAAGATGAGAATGTTTCACATGCTGACACCACAGGACTGAATTGCTTATGAACCTGTGGTCAAAGTACCTTACCGGTAACAAAGCACAGAAGTGGCCTCTGCAGTCCCCGAGCACCTCTCTGCTGGTCGAGATTCTTTGATTCTTCAAACCAGATGTCACTTTCCTGTAACTCTGCTGCTCACATCTAGGGTCTTTTTTTAGCTACTTCCACACATTTCCAGCATTGTGGCTGACAAAAGTGTGTTGAAATAGAACAGTGCTGCTTTCCAGCTGCAGCACTTACACTGGGGAAAAGTTAAATTTCAGGGCTTGGAAAAAGCTTAAATTTCAGGGCTTAGAAGCATTTTTGGTTCAGATTGGATAGAATTATGTTCATTTTCCAGGATACATGCTCCTTGTAACCTTGCTTTCAGCAAATGTCTGACCAGCCAGTAAGTGGTAGTTCTCACTGGTTGCCTGATTTAAATGGCTTTGTTGCCATCATCTTTGTGTCCCAGACTGACCTTTTTTGTTTCCTTCTTTTTCTTTTAAAGGTTATTGAAGCTAGAATAGTTGTATCAGGAGCATGGCAGGAATGCCTCTTGGCCTTTAATCATAGTTCACTACAGGATGCAATCATACAGTTGACATGTATACACCCAATTGTGTTCATAATTATATGGTAAATAGTTCACAAAAGGGAATGGTTTTGCCACTTAATGACATCTTTTTAGATGCTTATAAGGAAATGAAAGAGAGAATACACTGGGATTACTTTTATTAAACATTTAAGTTGTCTTTTCTTGACAATCATAATAGTTTCCTACTTCTGATGCTTGTCAGATGAGAATTTCAAAGGGCTTTAGAGGCATGAATTAAGTAAGACATTAAAGAATTCATCCCTTCAGTGAGGTGGAAAACTGTTATCCCTCTTCTTCTGAAAGGAAATGCAAGCCTAAGTAATGTGAGGAAGATTCTTCCAAAGCCTCACGTCAGCAAATGAAACCTTGATCCTGAAGAGACATTAATCTTGGACATACTAAAAAAAAACAAAGTATTTGCTATAATTTGCTATAAATTCTCTCTTCTTTCTTCTTCTCTAGGCTTTCTTTGTTGACCACAATTCCCGTACTACCACGTTCATCGACCCCCGGCTTCCCTTACAGAGCAGCAGGCCCACTAGTGCATTAGTCCATCGGCAGCACTTAACGAGGCAACGCAGCCACAGTGCTGGTGAGGTAAGTTGGATCTGCCCCTTCTCTTTGGGAACCACTGGGTTCTTAGGATCATCCTCTTTCATATCATTCTCCTCACAATTCTGTGTTTGAGGAACATGATTCTTCTGTAAGCATATGGTACTCATCTGCAAAGATTTATTATTTTATTTGCTAGCCGTTGTTGCTTTGAAATGTATGATTTCAGAGGAAAAAAATCAGACATGAGCGTTTCTCTTACTTTTAATTTGCAGTAACCTCATTTAACCACAGGAGAGCATCTGGTTGCAGATTACCAGATGCTGTCTTTCACTGTCAAAATATGTATTGTTGTCTAGCATGATGTCTGCTAACTATGTTGATATAACTTTGCAAATAAGGGGGGGCATAAAAAGGGAATGTGTGTATTTACAGACGTAACTCTATATGCAGCTTTCCAAATAAGTATAAATATATCTTAACACATATAGACTTATCCGACTATTAAATGCATTTTGCATATGTATTTAATCTCTGCTTTGGAAATAGAAATACCTGGAAAAAACGGTTTTGTTGATTTTTCACAGTGAACCACTTCCACTGGGAGTTTCTGTATGTTGTCGTAACTTCTTTTTACTTCTGAGCAAGTTTATGTACAATGGCTTAGACTTTAGTTGTACTTTATTTAACTCCTGTACAGTTGTCTGTAAGTTATCTTTTCAGGGGAGGGATATTGCATGCCAGGAATTAAAGATAATGCAATTTAGAGTGGTGAGAGAAATGCTCTGTTTTATGCTACTTGTAGCTCATTGTGGCAGGTGAAGTTCTGCCAGAGGACTGTTTCAGAGCAGGCATGAATCTTCTCTGCAACTTCTCTAACAGGGCTTCTGCTGAGCTGCAGCAAGTGCTATACCACTGGCTGCTTATCTTGTTACATCCTGTGTGAACATGGTTTAGTCACCCACAATACTTCAGACACACGCCAGTGTATGGTGTATTTTACAAATGGTTTTGATAGCCTTTTCCATCAATTTGGCAATGTGATGTAGTCAGTGATGTCTTGCAGCAGGCAAAGAAGCTAGAAGTGTCTTCATATAGCTAAATAGACCTTCAGTAAGGTAAAGCAAGTATTTTGGTTGTGACTGATTTATATATGTTAATATTTGTTTTCTTAACTTTAGTAAATGCACACTGAAATTACATTTCTTTAAGCAGCATTCAGAAGTCCTGCACTTAAAATAGGGAGATTTAGGTCTGCTGAAGTGTCAATGCTGCAAAACAAGTGTAATTATCCTATATCATATACCATATCCTATATCATCATATATAATTGTAACTTGAATTAAATGGAAATATAATTCCAGGTAGGAATCTCAAACATAACAATTCAATAAAGTTTTCCCATTCTAGGATTAATGATGTAATGTTTATTTATGTGCATATGTATGAGTCTGAACACCACTTTTTCTTATGTGCTTATGACTTAAGTATTACATAGTTGCAGCTGCTCTTCCTATTTTTAAACCATTGCTACAGGAAACTATATGTTATTGCAGAAGATGAATACTTAATGGAAAAAATAACACTCTCAAAATACTTTATTTGGATTGGCCTTGCCACAAAATTTGATGTTTTGAAGCTACTGACCCATTTTTTTACAGGGAGATGCTCTAAAGCAAATGTTAACCAGTGTAAGGAATGTCTTTTTAGCTAAAGCTGAACTGCAGCATGAAGCTGGAGCTAATAATAATGGCATTCCTTTTCAAGCACAATGCCTACAGGAAATAATTCTTCATTTTTCTGAGAGGGCATTATCAGAGAGCACAAAAGCCTTGGGCGATATCTCAGGACTTTTGCTTCTTCATGATTTCAGAGACTAGATTTAAAAACAACATTTATAATTATTGGATATCTTGCAGTTAGATGTTTTAGAGATCTCTGAAACTTGGAAGTGTAGTTCAAATGCTAACCATTACATGTAGGCCAAGGAACTGAGAAATAAACAAAGGTCCAGCAGGATGAAAAAGAGGTTGAACAAAATGTTTTATATAACCTAAACATAAAATACTGACACTGTAGAAGTGACTGAAGCTTCAAAAACCAGAAGAATGCAGAAGTTGCCCAGACATCACGAATGCAACCAGGAACAATTTTACATTGTGGTTTTACCATAAAAAATGTTCATGTACAACATTTGTAATCCCAGAAGGTGAACACAAAAAAATCAGAACAGTTTTACAAAATGATTGTAGGAAACATATTTTTACCAGTTTTGGACCTGTTTGCCTTGCCTGAATGTGAACTCACTTGCTTATCTTCCTGCTTCAGCCACAAGCTTGTTTCCAGTTCAGATTTAGGGAAACTCCATTAATGTACAGAGGTAATAGAAGTGATAATGAAGGGGCAGAATTTGATTTTCAGAACCTTTGATAAAGATGTCTTTGAAGTACAGAAGTCCCTCTGAAGGAATCCTTTTAGTTGCTTTTCAGAATGTGACTATTATTTAAAAATAGCAATAAACTTTCAATTAGTTTTGATTCTTGATATTAATAGGCACGATATACTAAATAATGTTTTACTAATGAGTATCATACAACATAGCTGATTACTGCCACAGTGGTTACTGAGAATAGTGATCCAGCAAAACATTTACATACATGCTTAGTTTTAAGCCATGTGATTTCTCACTTTTATGTATCTGAGTATGTACACTGGCATAGAGACAGTCATTGTGGTTACTTGTGCATTTTCAGGTCGGAGAGGACTCCCGTCATTCAGGACCACCAGTTTTGCCAAGACCATCTAGCACATTTAATACAGTCAGCAGAGCTCAGTACCAGGACATGGTTCCAGTGGGTATGTCAGCATCCGACCTCTTTTCAGAGTTCTCCATGACTGAGTGTGTCATGTCAGCATGCACTGCTGGGTTTTGCAATTGGTTGGGGTGGGTGGAAGTTGTTATTTGTTATGATTACTTCTGTCCCTCAGCATTTCCCAATTGTTCAGTTGCAGCCTGCAGGAATAACACTGAAAGTGTGCAGAACCAAATAACCGATGTAAAACTTCCACCTTCCTAGTTCACTTACTTAATGCGGTGACAGTTGAAGACAGTGAGCCAGGTTGTGTCCTAATTGGATTCCATGTATTCCCAGTGATTTTTTACAACTTCTGAGCATCTGTTTTGGCAGGATTCCAGAAAGCGTTAATCAGCTTGGAATTAGTCATTAGCTTAACTTCTGTTCTCAGTTACATACACACAAAGTTACTGACTTCTGTGCCACCAAGAACAGAATTTAGCTTATTGAATCAAACAGCTGTTACATTGTGCTAAACCAAGATAAATTAATCTGATTGACTATAACTGGCTCTTTGTACTGTGGCATGCTAATTTAAATCCTTCCCCTTGCCATGAACATAGTATGCATGCACTGAAGGCTCAGCAATAAGTATGAGGATTTGATCCGGGTTTTTCCGATGACTCTTTAATGTTTGAGAATGGATTTCAGTGCAGTGAAAACCAAGGTCCCTGAAATTTTATTCTAACAATGAATATTCTAGTTTAGTTTAGAGCATGACTGATAAAATATTACAGAAATTGCTAGCAGAATTAGACCTGTTACAGTGTCAAGCTGTGTCACAATGAGATTTGGTTCATAGTCGGGAGGCATGTTCCCTAAATGATAGTACAACTGATAGCCTTACATGAAAAGATATTAGCACAATGCTGCTAAACTTAGAACTGGAAAGATGAAGTCTGCTGTCATTACTGATCTCAGAAGGATTGTGGTCCTGTCTGTTGGTACCTCCTTGTTTCAGCACGGTGTTTTTGTTGGTGTTTTCAGCTTACAATGACAAGATTGTTGCATTTTTGCGTCAGCCCAATATTTTTGAAATTCTGCAAGAGCGTCAGCCAGATCTTACCAGGAATCATTCACTCAGGTAATGAAGTTACTAAAGCTTGCTATTCCCACTCCAGGACTAAATGTTAATTAGAATTAGTTTCTTCCTTCAAAATCGGCAGTGGAACATGACTGGTTGTAGATGTCTGGCCTATTCATAAAGCTGTGAAAGTAGTTCTTTATTGTATTTCGCTGTAACTCCCTAAAATAAGGTTGAGGGGAACAGAGGTAATGTGCCATTATATTACCAAATAAAGGTACCTACAAGAAAACATTTGGGACAACTGGCATAAGAGGTTTGCTCATGTCTTCAAAATGTGCCAAGACAGCTGGATGGCATGGCAAATGTGCCCAGTCATTTAATTATGTGTACAGCTGGGAGCAGGAGGCAGAATGGCATTTAGTTTTGTCCTTGTCTTCTCAATGCACATTTACAGAAAGGCTGTCCTGACCTAATGACCTTGGAGGTAGTACTGCAGCAATAAGAATTTTGAGTATTTCTTCAAAATGGTATCTGCAGGGTTTTGATTAGTCCAGTGAGATTTGATGAAGGATGATCTTTGATGTTGTTAAAACTGAGGTGATGAGGTTGTTAAAACTCCCTTGTATGCTGAGACTAGGAATGACAAAAAGTGAAATTCCGAAAGCGGCAAGAACTCTCTCAAAATGTATCCCCCCCAAACCACTGTGGTTTGTATATTTAGGTGTAAAATAACAACTTGGATATTAGTGACTATGACTCAAATAACCATATCTGCTCTTCCTTGGACACTAAATGTGAAAAATACTGGGTTGATGGTTGTGGTCTGTCATGTGCAGAGAGCTGCCAGCACAGCATTCTGTGTTCCAGAGGCCTGTCCATACTGGCTGGCATAGCAGTCGGCATTGCTTTTCATTTTTTTCCATTCTCATAGTGTTACTTATTGGTTCCTTTTCTTGCCATCCTGCTAAAGTTCACAAAATTCAACAAGTTGCCCTGTTTTTCAGTTTCCCATTCTAACAAGTTTTATGTTGAGGCTTCTATGTTAAAGATTTGTTTCTAAAGCCTCTAAGTAAATCCTGGCTGACAAACCTGAAATTACATATTAGCAGAATGCATGCTCACTGGAAAATACAGAGAAAAGGAGGAAAATAAAGTTCTAGAGTTCTCAGCCTGTCAGATCAGGCATAGGAAGGGTGTGTGCTTGGGTGAGACAGAGTGGGAGAAATACTACAAGGGTTTTCCTGGAAGAGATCTTAAATGCAGTGTGGTATAAACCCTTGGCTTTTAAAATCGCAAATATGCACTGTAATGTATGGGTTGCATTTGTACAAAGGTTCAAAACAGACAGTCTCTTTTTAATCAGTTCACTTTCAGAATAGTAATGTCCTCCTGCAGGGCTCAGCCTCCTTTGAATTCAGGGACACAGCAAGTGTGAACCTGGAAGGATTGATTTTGAATCTTGGGGGTTTTTTCACTGGTCAGCTGTCTGTACTACCTGAAACAGCCTGGGCAATGAGGAGATGAGGGTAACAAATTAGCTTTTTAGTTGTAATGTTTTGCTACACATATGGACATGGTGTGGCATGGGTGAAAAATGGTTCTGAAAAACAGAATCATAACTCTGAGCTTTTTATGATGTACTGGGTACTTTTTCTCGTTGCTGTGGTGTATATTGGTGCCTTATTTGCAAAAGATATTTTGGAAATCTTTTTTGGCTTACACAGGGAGAAGATCCAGTTCATCCGGACAGAGGGTACACCTGGGTTGGTGCGTTTATCCAGTGATGCAGACCTTGTCATGTTACTCAGGTAGGCACTGCTTCTTTCGATGCACATATGGAATATGCTGTGGCAGCTGCTGAGGAGCCTTTCAGTGAGTAATGTGGCTGATTTTGTAATCTAATGATTTCCCCTTCAGTACTTGGACTTGCAGCTGGGAGAGATAGAACTCAAGGGTCAGATGTCTTATTTTCATCACGTTCAGTTTCTAGATGGGAATTGGAGGTCATGTTTTTTCATAGGAGTGATGGAGTGTGGCATTCTGTCTGAGGAAAGGGGAGTGCAAGAGTGTTGTGCTTGTGATTTATGTGGGTTTGCCCTGATCACCTTTTATTGTCCTGTTGCACTCAGCTCTGATGTTTAGGTGATACAGTTTAGACCTCTTCGGAAGAATGTGTCTTCTGTTGCTTTAAGAATGTGTCTGTTTAGTTCCATGGTTTGGGAAGTCTGTGAATGTTTATACTTGAGGTGTATTTTTACTACTTCGTGTTTTGCTGCCTCTTCACTGTGTTGTCAAGCGTTTTTTCCCTTTAATAAAGGAAATACTGTTACAGCTTTCAAGAAGTGCAGAATTGCTTCTCTAATTTTTTTTTTAACAATTAACTCGAAAAGTCAGGCAGATTTTTTGCTAGAATTAAGCCCTTGCATAAAGTGCATCAGGAAATTCATGAAATTGAATCTAGTGAAATAGGATTGGCATTAAGAGTAGTATTTTGAGGTCAGGTTGCATAATCATAATCCTTTCTGGTCCCTAAATCTCTGAGTTAATTACAGCTTTCAGAAAAAATAGATCTCATTCTAAAGCCATGCTGAAACTTGTTTTAAAATGCAAATATTGTGTCTTAAAAACCTTAGTAAGAGTTTTGTTTTGATATTTGGAGATAACACAGGTTTTACACATTAAAATCTGGCTTTGGCTCTTTGTTTTCGAATAAAGATTGCATGAATGATTTTCTCACTGCTCTTTGACTGGGTTTTGTTCCCTCTAGTGTTCTGTTAACAGCAAACACTGAATCATTTTTATAGTGGAAATAAAGCAAATTCAAAATTTTTATTGCAATCTTTCTTTTGTAGAAAAGCAGTAATCAGTGTAAGTAATTTTTAAGATTAAAGTATTAGCCAGTGTGTCCCTAGAATAACTGTATCATATTCTTCAGATTTTTTTCTCTTCATCTACTTTTTTCCCCCCAAAAAAACATAACTGAAAAGAGTTGCATGAGGATTTTCTTCCCATTTTATTAATAACCTAACAGTATCGTTGCTCCAATGATGTACTGTTGAGAAAATGTTATCTATGTCTCCATTAGTTTCTTAAAATGTTGAATGTTAAACTTCAAAACTGGACTGAGTTATTGTGAGCTTATTGTGAGTAGATACCAGTTTAAAATCAAAGGTGGGCTAAGTGGTGTACTGAGATGATGGAATTTCTTCTCTTACCATTATTTAGTCTTGGTAGCTTTTTACTTTTAGTGGTATCTTCTAGTAGGTGTCATCATGACCCTTCTCTATGAAACCCTAAAAGCTCCTGCGTTCAAATTATGATGACTCGATCTTCCTGGGGCTCAGGACCCCTGGCTTCTGTGTCTGGCTTGGCTGGTTGGATGGCCTTAGGGAAGACCTGTTTCCGTGCCTCTGTTTCCTCAGTTGGTGGAGGGGGAATGATATAAATGTCCTGTAAAGCACTCTGAGATGTAGTAAATAACTGGGTAGAATCAATAATTCTGATATTTTTATTGCTTGGGAAAGCCATATATATTTTTGCATGTTATTTAAATTGTAGCTAACTAAAACCAAACAAACCCCTTTATGTTTAGGGATTGAAGAAGGTACAACGCATCGCATTTTTAAAAATACTCTAAGAATGGCATTTTATTTCAAATGTTAATGTTCATATGTTTTATTTCAGTTTCTTCTAAACATGTTGTTTGGTATACAACACAAATCATCATTTTACCTCTTAATTTCATCCCAGATTGAAATAGCGGTTTATATTTTATCACATTTTCAGCATCAAAGTGTAACATGGAGGAAAGCCTGCATGGTCATGAATATAAAAAGGACTGCCAGAAAAATATCAATTTAAAACAAAAAATTCTAATGCAAAATTTTTTTGAGGCATTTTTTCACTGAACAAACTTAGTAAGAAACAGCCTTTACTTGAACATTGATTTCATTGGTTCAGCTCTCCAGCAATAGATTGGCTTGTGATACTTTCTGCAGCCCAACGTTTGAAAATAATTTTTATGTATCTTAACAGTTTGTTCTTATCTGTATTGTGTTTAACATATACGTAGGCTTTGATATCAGGTTCATTCTGATATTAGATACTCTCTTTTGGGATTTTCTTGTGTCAATTTTGGAAAAAAGATTGAAATTTTAATATATATGCAAACTCTGTACAAAGATGCAGTGATTGCACTGCAAAAGGTTATTGTTCTTCTCTTAAAAGCTGTGTGTCAGTAATACATGAAGCACGAAATAACTCAACCTGAACATGCTAGATGTTATACCTGTTTCTGCAACAATATTAGCATTAAAAGTAAAATGAAATAACTTGTGCCAACAAGCCTACTGTTCAATATGCTTAACATGTTCAGATGTGATTCTTAATCCCTGAGGTTTAGAATCTTTATCTCTGTCTTGGTCTTTGTGCAGTACTGCAGATCTGTTTTCTATGGAAGTGTGACTTAGAGCTATTGACTCCTTTGTAATGAGAACACAAGTTAAAAAAAAGGGGGGGGGACACACAAAACACAAATTTTACAGGCTGATTAACTATATTTTAACCTTGAAAACAAATACCAAATTATGTTTAGCAGTGTATCCCAAAAGTAGTAATCACTGTTTTCCAGTACTTTCGAGATCTGATTGATGGAATGGGAATATTTTGTAGCACTATAAGTTTATATAGTGGAAATAGTCAAGTGACCACCAAAGAAAGCAAGTTAGTAAGTAGAGATTTATTCCTAGAAAGTGAAAAATGCTATTCAAGAAATAAACTCTTTATTTCTCTTTTGCTCCTTTTTACCAGCTTGTTTGAGGAGGAGATAATGTCATATGTGCCGCCACATGCCTTACTTCATCCTAGTTATTGCCAGTCTCCAAGAGGCTCGCCGGTGTCTTCGCCTCAGAACTCTCCAGGTGAGTTGTTCAAGCACTGTTTCTGTGCAAAACCATTTCTTCTACTTGCTAAGGATCTGTTCCAAGTCAGTAAAGTCAGGCGCATACTCCAGCTGCCTTCCCAGAAGTCAGAGAACAGAAGCCAATGGAGTAATTATTTAACTATAATATTTTGTTTGCTTTCCAAATTGAAATTCACGGCAGTGTAAAGCCAAGAACCTGCTCTTGGGAAGCTATAACCTATTCCCCTTTGTGGTTCCTGACTTTTAGATGAGTAAAGTTACATAAGCTAAAGTACCTTCTGTGTGATCAGTGAGCTTGTCATGGCAGTACTTTCATTATGATGGTATCTGTAAGATAGTGCAGTAGAGATAATGCATCTATAATGCAGTTTATATTATGCTGCATGTAATGACTTTCCAAATTTCTTAAGATCTAAGTTCTGTTGTTCCAGCAAAAACAAACATTTATTTAGTCCTATGTTTGAGCAAAGTGAACAAGTGTGATTGCATTTGACTGTCAAAGTTGAATCTTTGCCTTGGGCTCAGAAGATGTTTTGCTAATAGAAAAGATTTGGTGTATTACAACTTCAGAGACTGTGATTTTGTTCTGACTTGTAAAACTTGCAAACTTGCTTTTCAATGATGTGAAACAACTTAAGTGACTGCTTGTGCCAGGATCCTGATGCCTAGAGACTTAGACGTATGGATCTAATAACTGTACATTAAAATGAAAGTGTTAATGGAGCTTTGGGACAGTAACAATTTTATGTAACACCAGATTGCTATCCCTTAACATGAGTTCAACAGATAGCATATTGCAGCTCTCTGGAAATACACGTGTCATAATGGAATTAAATTGATATTTCACATATTAACTAATATGTGAAATAGTAGTTGAACTAATAGTTGAACTAATAGTAACTAATAACTTCCATTTGACCTCTGAAGAGCAATTAGAAGTTTATGGATGCCTTACTCTTAGTTTTATCAAGAAGATAATACATAAGTAAAAATCATTGCAGTAAATCAGAAGTGGCTTAAGGGGATTTCTACAAATTTGAGAACAAAAGTATAGATAAATAGAGAACATTTGGGATGTGAGCAACTCTAGGTAGTTCCAGACAGTAAGAAAACTTTACCAGAAAAAGTACTGTGATTTTTGTGGGCATTTCCCAGTCCACAATCATAAAAACCTTTGCAAGAAACCTGATCAAAACCCTTCATAAACATATCCTGAGTGGCAGCTTTTCCTGCTGCTGGACGTAGGACCTCTGTAGAACCTATTCAGAGAAACTGTGCAAAGACCTTAATGATTTTATGACATTCTGCAAAGCCACAAAATATAATATTCACATGTATTGATATTTTTGATACATACATGGTTTAGATAAAACTGTTTTCTTTTGTTGAAAAGAAGAATGAAATCTGCATATGTGCATCTTATTTGCAACTGCAAACCTGATAGATTTGGCTTTCAGAGTTAAAATGTCTTCTTTACTAGTACATCCACAGCACACAGTAAATGATAAGCAGTGATTGGTTTAGTCCCTTTCTCCTAAAAATTGTAATCTTTATTTCATAGAAAAATATAGAGACCGTTGAATCTCCCTGTCATTCTGCAAGCATGCATGTTTGTGTTGGTGTACAAATGACTTTTTTGATGAGAAGCTGTAAATACCCCATCGTTTCTGTGAGGGCTCTGTGTCCCTTTTGTCAGCTAAACTGGCCGTGCTGCACTGCGTGAGGTTGCTTGTTAAGGATCCATTGTTCACATCAGTCACAATCGGTTGTACTTTCTCTTTTGGGAAAGATAAATAGTCATGAAGCTGCTCTTTATATCTGCTTTAGAATATAACCTTCTTGACAATCAAATATGATCACATCACTGGTGGTTTTTAGCTCTTCCATTAACATCTTTTGTTCCCAAGGCGGAAGTAATCATTATAATTGCCCAGGAATTTCTTGGCATATGCCTCTGATTTGCAATGAGGACTTGTCATGTGCTGATAGGATAATATACTGCTGATTTCTGAACCGTGAAGTAATGTGTTACCAAATTCTCTCGCAGCAAAAACTTCCTTCAGGGGTTAAGATTAAAGTATGCTTTTTTTTTTGCATTTATTTGATGACTGCATTTTTGTACCTACTTTGACCCAAAGCAAAATAAACAAAGTAGTGGGAAAAGGCCAGTAATTGAAAGGCTGTTTACAGTTTCAAGTTTCTGTGGGTTTTCTAGAGAATTCAGCTGAATGTTAGAAGCCCTTGGTGCGCTCAGTAAAAGAGGATAACCAGTATAGATTAATGATCGTGATTTATTTTCTGAAGGGTTCCTGCATGTTCCCATTGGAGCTGTAAGAATTCCCTGACGTTTTCTATTCCTCCATGTCATGCTAAGCCTAGAAGAAGTGGCAAGTGTCTTTCTGGTCAGACAGGTCTTTTACAGACCGGTAAATGGCATTCACTGTTAATACTGATCTCACTTGTTCTCTTACTGATCTCTGCAGAGAGATCAACTGAGCAGCCACTTCCGCAGGATGTGCTCATTGCCTTTTCCTTCAGCCCCATATGCTTTGTGGCTAAGCAAGCTCCTCTCTTTTCCCCTCCTCTCTGCCCGCAGGCTGAACAAATACATATTCTCTCTCTTTCATGATCTGAAACGTTACGTTCTCGTGCCTTCACCCATATAGCAATAAATGCTTCTCTGTTGGCTTAGCTTCATACAGGGAGCCAAAAGAAAGCTCACATAAGGAAAGACAGAAGTCTACATATAAGTGTTTCTAAACTGTTCATTTGTATTTCCAGTGCATTATGGGCCTGTTAGATGACCACCAGTTGCACATAAGTCATTGGCAACCTATGTATAGTGTAGGGCATGAGAAATTTTAAACAACCTCTGATTTTTTTTTGTGTCTACACAGCCTTGCAGGGGAAGAATTTAATGTTATAAGAAGTTGGGGTGAGAAGATGAATGTAAAAGAACTAGGATTAGCTGCCTCTTTGGCACATAGTCTTGCAGTCATGTCAATTGATGTAATTTATCCAGGGAGGCAGTGGAAGTTCTAATGGCTGTAATATTTAGAACAGATCGACTAAACACCTTATTTGTATATACTAGACTTGTACATGCACATGTGGGGGTAAGCCAGTTCTTTGGCATACAGATCTCATGTCTCCCTGCTTTTAAGACATTAACTCTTAAAAACCAGTTCTTTTTAAAACAAATTCACTTATCGATGATCATCATGTATGTGCCTGGAGGCACATGTGAAAAGTTCCACAAACTTAAATGGCAATCTTCCCATTCTTCCAATATTTTTTTCACTTTAATTCCCCAGGGAAAAACTTCTACTAGGGAATTTCCAATAGTCTTCCTTCTTCAGCTTGATGTATTCAACAGAGCACAGCAGAGTGCAGTCTGTTTATGCTTCACTTCTGAGTTCCTGTTTTTCCTGATAATATTAAAACCAGAACAGAGCAGAACATTTATTTCATGAGCTGTTTTAAAGGTTAGAAATAAAGTGTATTTGACAAACAAAAGTTAAATCTTTCCAATCATGCTGGGTTTTTAAACCATCTTTTGCATTGACTTGGATTTGTTCTTTTGATACTTACTTTAGAAAGGTGATACTGTTGAAAGTGAGCAACTAAAAAGTCTTGGATGCAAGGCAGATTTGAAGATACACGGCCTTTTACTCTTTATAAAGGTGACCAAACCAAACACGTACCCTGCCCTTTGCTGTTGAGTCTTTTTAGAAGAGGATAGGACATCAATCAGTTCATGTCACTACAGCTCATTCTTTGCTTATTGTTTCCTGCAGGTACTCAGCGTGCCAATGCCCGAGCTCCAGCTCCTTACAAAAGAGATTTTGAAGCCAAGCTGAGGAACTTTTACAGGAAGTTGGAGACTAAAGGATATGGACAAGGCCCAGGAAAATTGAAGTATGTTGAAGAATCTCATGAAACTGGATTTGTTTCTCAGGCAGCTTGCCTTGCCTTGCCCATCTACAAGCTTCTTCCCAGTAGAAGGAATGCAGATGTTGTGGTTACCCTTGCACTTCTGGAAATACAAAGCCTGTCATAAAAGACTTAGTGCCAGCATGTGATTCATAGCAGAGGATACAGCAAGTTCTGAGCACTTCTTCTATCTTTCCTCTAACTATATTTTCATACAAACAACCTTACCGGTACAGTGCCAAAAAGCACTTTGGGAAGAGGCATGCAGAACAAGAGGCACCTGAATTCTTCCATTACAGCATGTGCTATGATACAAACAGTTGTATTTTCTCATGTCTTTTTCCAGTGATAAAACTAGATAGGCTTATCTTTTGTGCATAATTGCCTGTCTTGATATCACAGTCCTCTTTAGTAAAGAGGACTCATAAAATCAAATGTTATTAAATTCTAAGGTTTACCTTAAAAAACTGCTAGTATTTTTATTTCAGCACTCTGAATGCTAGAATGCTTGGAGCAAGGTCTTCCCTCCTTCATTTATTTGGTAATCGAGTGATTTCATACATGTTAAGGATCATCAGCAAAAGATACTTTCATAATTGTGTAAATTACCAAGTCTTGTGCCAGCTCTCAAACTCTCATAGTTTGATGCTCTCACAGTAGCCATGAAGCATTAGAACTTTTTTAACCCTTTCTTCTGTTAGAATAGGGGGTAGGTATTTTGGGTGGTTGGATTTGGTTTGGTTTTGTTTTATTTCACCCAGCCAGTCACTTTTTGCAAGAATTGGTGCAGAGCTCAGACTTCATTTCTGTGGGCTTGTTAAAAGTCTTCCACAACGGAAATGGGTTTAAAATGGTATGTTTAGACAGACTTAAGAGGCAGGGCTTGAACATCTTCTGCCTGTAATGTAATGAAATCACAGACACTTAGAGGTTAATCTATGAAGTTTTGTCACGAATACTTGGGCAGTTAGCTGGTAGAAGAAGATGGCATTTGCTAGCTTTAAGATAAATTACATTTCTTGCACCTTTTTGTCCTAACCTATTTGCCATCACACTGTGGATTTTTAAGAACAGCTTGATTTTTGAACAGAAGTGTTTTCTGTTCCTTTCCCAGGCATACACTGATCTGCTCCTTTTTTTCAAACCAGGACCCCAGCACAACTTAGATAGTGCCTGGGTCCTTATGTGTTGCCCACGTACCTTGCCAGTGCTTGGCTTCTCCAAATCCATGTCCTGTGCAGGGTAGCACACTGCCGTCACTGACTGATCTCTGCACAAGCAGTAAGGCCTACAAGGGCTTTGCAAGAGGCTGTGTGGAGAGGTAAGCTGTCTCTCTGCAGGCAGCAGCAGCTACCAGCTTCAGTCTGACTGACTGATAAAATGCACACATATGGCAGTATCTGAATGTAAAGCAAGCTGCACTTCACAAAACTAATTAAAGTTTTTTTGGCAGAAGATAAAATGTTTAAGTAAGGAGGTTTCTTTCACCTCTTATTTTAGATCTTGATGACACTCCCTCACTTTCACAATTTTTCTTTCAAAAGGTACATTATGTTTTCACATGTGAACCTTCAGTCTGGTTTTGGACAAACAGTTGCCATTCCTCCTAGACTTTTTGTCCCATCACACACTGGGGATAATGTAGGGACGTGTGATTCTGGAGTTATCATTCAGTGACTTTCCCACAGTTCTATCTTTTTCCTTGTTAAAAGACTGCTTTTTACATAAAAGGTTAGATTCTTGCTTACAGAAAGACTGATTTAGAGACCCAGCCTTACAGAAAGGATTTTAACTTGATGAAAATGCCCATTTCAGGACCTTTCCAACTGAAACCTTTGATTTAAGGAAGAACCAGGGTATAAAAAAATAGAACACCACTTCTTTGTAGGAGAGACATTTTATTGAAATCTGAAGTAGATCCTCGAAGGACATAGACTAACAGTCAGAAGCTGCCTGATTGGTATCGAACTATCCAGCAGAAACTTGTATCTCTCTGAAGTCACCCTGTTACCTTGCAGTGTAAATAGATGTTTCCAACTGTGGTTCATTTTCATGAATTGCTATTTCGAAATTATTTTGCTCCTCAGATTAATCATTAGGAGAGATCACTTGCTAGAAGATGCCTTTAACCAGATCATGGGCTACTCAAGAAAAGACCTGCAGAGAAATAAACTCTATGTCACGTTTGTTGGGGAAGAAGGGTGAGTAGAACAGGGAAGTAAATGTGATCTGAAAACTCTGTGTGTCTTGCAGCTGCTGTTTCACCAAACATCTTGTGGTCTAAAGAGAAAAGAGGAAGGATTACATTCAGGAAATGCCACATACATAAGCCTAGAACATACAGCTGTTCAAGATGACTTTTTAGGCATTGTGAAATGTAATGTATCCTGCCTTTGCAGAAGTAATGCAAGTGTTTATGTGAATTTTCACAATAGTTGGTGTGTGTTTTAGAACGTTGCTGGGAAGGCAAATTAAAAATAAACAACTTTCTCATGTTATTAATATTTCCTTTCTGTCAGTGCTGACATTATATCTCCAGTGCTTGTTAAAAGACAGCTGCCATTTGTTGGAGTGAGAGTGCTTCAGGAGTAGGCTGGAGGCTCAATCCTTAATTCAGCTCCTGTCTGAGGCAAAGGGAGCTGAAAGCCTGCAGTGTACAGGAGGTGCTCACTGTCTCTCCAGGGCAGGGCCTGAGTCACCAATAAAAGCAGCTAGGCTGTTGCTACTTGTCAAATAAATACAAATATTCCTGGTGTTTCAAAGTCCCTTAAGAGAATGCTCAGTCTGTGTCTGGTGACAGTCTAACATGTTACAGGTTGTGAGATGTGCGTTGCAAAGCAAGATGTGGTTAGGTTTTCCTTGCAAGAGAAACTGGAACAATGTGCTATTTGCCTCTTTCATTTCTTGATTTGTGACCCTGTTGTCAGATCTTAAAGCCTTGATATTGATGTGTTTAATGAATGTATTTTTACATTTTATTCCTCTATATTTAGGAAACTGCAGCACACAGCTCTTGGGATGCTATATGCGCATTATTGCCATGCAGTGTGTGAGTCTTGGAAGTAGCTAAGTTGTAATAGAAACAGCT
Organism: Pezoporus flaviventris; assembly: GCF_033815535.1. Lineage (NCBI taxonomy): Eukaryota > Metazoa > Chordata > Aves > Psittaciformes > Psittacidae > Pezoporus > Pezoporus flaviventris. Next base: position 48,749,163 of record NW_026892549.1, read on the forward strand.
CATATAAGATTAGATAAAATTAATCTGTCTTTGAAAACCCCTAAATCCTGTTGTTTGTGTAAAGTTCACTGTGAAGTACTCAGTGTTAATAAGGACTCACAGAAGTCTTAGAATGATGTTGACAACTGAAAGCCAAGTGTGGACTTGTTCATATAAATAATATCATCGTGCTGTCTGAGGATAAACTCAGAACTGGAATGACAAGGCTGGTGCAGGATGACATTACACTGTATTGACAGAGCAGGGTGGGGATACAGGTATGAGGCCTGTTTTATACAGCCCTACCAACCTTTACTTTCACAGCTACAACCTCAACTCAGGTTTAAAAATAAAAGAAAAAACTTTAAAATCATATGTGAGATAGACATTGATCCAGATGGACTGTCTTCCTTCATCAGATGTCAGGCTTTTGCATTTCATCACTTGGTACAACAATATGAGTGACCTGGAAATGGAGGTGACACATCCTCTTCTTGTTCTAGCCAACTTTACACAAGACTCTCTTTGTAATGGAAAAGAGTGAATTAATTAGGAGCAAAGTAAAATGATGTCAAGTCTGTATGTAGAAATGTGTTTTGAATGAGGAAAGGATGTGTGCAAACTATTGTTTCATCACAGATGGTGCAAGGATATGTATCAAACTTCATTTGGCTAGGTGTAGAAAGACAGGTCAGGGTGGAGGAGAGGAGGAGGAATACTGAAAGTTGTTTCCTATTTGCTCCTCCTTTTTTAAGTTTTTTAAGTGGGAGTTTGCTCTAGCATTTCTTTTCCTCTTGGTAAAAGAAATGCATTACCCATTACCTAGTGATGGGTAATGAAATCCTCAAAAATTAAAACATTTTAGTAACTACTGATGTATTAGTTTATAAATTAGTAAGTGGGGCAACTCAGATATAGTTATTGCTGTTCCTATGATTTGTATCTTAAGTCTCATAACGTTTGGTATCTTCCTTGAACCTTCGATTTCTACAGTCATGCAATTGTGATGCTAGTGTTTTTACATTCATTACATGATACATGAAGAAAATTTTGATACTAAGAGTATGGTTTCGCAAAGTTATTTTCCCTAAGTTTTATTAACTATTAGCAAAAGCAGCTTTGCATTGGAGAGTGGTGTATCTGAAGTACTAATGGTGCTTCCTAGGAGACATGAGTCATGTTGCCAACAACATATTACTCTGTTCCTGAATACCCAAATGCCCCACAGTTGCAGCTGTTGTGTGGTTGCATGCCTTTTGTATGAAGTTTTCTCACCCTTGTGCCAAGCCTTTAATTGTGGGATAAATCTGACTGGCAGTGCAGGACTCTCATGATTGATTTATTTAACGTGACTCATAATAACTCTGCGAACAAAAGGAGCTGTATGAAATGGTGGGTAGTGAAGCACACAGATTCTAACCTATTTTAAGATTTCATAGTGAGTCTGATTATCCCAGAAGTTTGCAGGAGCCTTCCAGATGAGCTTTTACTTCATCCTGGTGTTTGTGCCAAGATTAAGATCCAACAGTTGTCCATGATATCAAACCATTCTGAGGTTTTGGTTGGGTTTGTTGTTTTTTTTATGCAATTTGAATGTGGAATCTGCCCTTTTTGCCAGGGTAAGAATCTGTTTCAGTACTTCACGTCTGAAGCTTAACAGAAGTGAAGTGCTTCCAAATGACTGAACGAAAAATGTTTTTCATTCAATAGAGGAAAGAGGTGTTGTCCTCACCTTGATAATGGTACCTAGCTTTTACTTTCCTGAAAACTTCATCCTTGAAAACAACTCTCATGCATGTTTCCCTTCTGTAAAAGTTCATGAGCCAAAACATGAGTGACAAAAGTCCTATGTGAAAGCTGACCTTCTCTGTGATACGTCTGAGTATTTTTCTAGCTAAACCAAGACCTTCTTAAAAGTCTCAGCCTCCAGAAGATATATCTTTATATCTGTTTGTCAGGATTATAATCATCTCTGTTCCCCACAGGAAAATCCCTAATTTTCTGTTTTCCAGCTCTACCAGAGCACTAACTTCATACTTAACTCATTTCAGTGATGACCTGAAGCACAGTGTCAAAATTCAGTTTCAGTACTTTCTCAGCAATGAGTTTGTTTATGTTTCAGGAAGAAGGGGTTATTTAGATTCCATTAGTATTGGAATTTTGAAATAACAAAAAAAAACCCAACCACCTCCAAAGGAAATGCACTCTCCAGAAGACATTTAAGTGCACTCATGTTTGGAAGAGGGACAAGAAAACTTAAGACAAAGAAAGATAAATCACTGAAGTAATCTCAGATTATATTGCTCAGGAAAACTGAAATATTATCTTTCAAATTGTCCTATTGTTGCAGGTCTGCAAAGACAAAATATGAGCAGTGTTCATTTTCTTCCTTAATTTGTCAGATGCAGATAGGTCTCATGTTGGCTCTTTTTATGTCTCCTCCTCCCCCTTACCCTCAATTATTTGGTTGTATTCCTGTGGCAAAGAGGCCACTACAGTTAGAGCCAATTTTTTTTTATGAGAGCAGCCCGCATAGAGCATTTCATTCCAGCCCTCCAAGCTATTCCATTTCAGAATAGCCCCGTGAGGACTTCACATACCTTGGCATTAAGCAATCTGCAGGATAAGGGTTCTGGTTAAAATCTTATGAAATTTTAATTAAAATAGAGCATAAAGAATGTAGATTCATAAAGCATTTCTTTGCACACATGAACACTTTATAGTAATGTCAAGTTTCTCTTTAAAGGTTGGACTACAGTGGACCTTCGAGAGAGTTTTTTTTCCTGGTGTCTAGAGAGCTCTTCAATCCATATTATGGTTTATTTGAATATTCAGCCAATGATACCTATACAGTACAAATAAGTCCCATGTCTGCTTTTGTAGACAATCATCATGAGTGGTAAGAATGATTTTTCTTTGTTTTTCAGCTATGTTTTCTGTGGTTCCCACTTGTAGTCATCTGCTCATATCTGCTCAAACATAAAAACCAGAATCCCATCTTTTTAACCAGCAACAAAATAACTGCATTTCTTCTGACTTCCCTGATTCTGTTTTCTCTTGTGGTTTAAATTCTCTTATTTCTCACAAGGTCAGCAAAACTTATGATTTGAAACGTGTACCATGTGATTTTCTCACAACTCAACTCTCTGTGTTCCTTGTACATCAGCAGTCATTTCATGAAAGCAGTATTAGTCTCTTGTGCATTAAAAAATAATGAAAGAAACATTGGCTTTTTGTCAGCTAAGGAGACTAAGGGAGATTTCAAACAGGTGTTACTGTATGTTGTTTGTTTGAGTCTTCCTAAGGAGTACAGAGGTCTCCTCAGTGTAAAAAACCCAACTTACCTGTTGGATGGAAATCTATGAAGGTATCTTAACAAAGGGTGGGGGGGAGGACTGCTGCTTACATAGCTCTTAAGCAAAGTCTGAACATACACACATACTTCTAAAATAGTTATCAAGGATTTTTACATAATTTCATTTTCACTACTATAAACCAGTTTGAATCGCCCTCAGTTGATATAAGCCCTGGCATCACCATAAGTCTGTAAAGCTGTACTGTGAATTTTAATAGACAATTCTGCTGTGTGGGTAGTTAGAATATGGTAACAGTAGAATGGCTGATCATCTGTATACAACAGATTATGTACTAAACCTTTACTTATTGGAAGCCACTTATGAAGAATGAATATCAGAAAGGAATCTCATTACCAACCATTACCAACCATGGTTGGCTGCATCAAGTTGAACTAACCTACCTGTTGAACTCCAGTATTGCAACAATAAATGATCTATGCTATATTGGAAAACCAGAAGTCTGGCAAAAAGGGGAGAAAAATCCCTACATGCTACACAACTTCCACCAACATTTTGTATTAATCTCTGGTTTCTATAGTGCTGGACCAGAGACCTTAGGGGGTACGGGAGGGATGACCCCTCTCTTTCTGGGAGGCTGGTGCCAGCGACACCACTGGTCTTGTACAGCCTTGGGGAATTCAGGAAATGCAGCTGTGACAAGCTGTTGTACATGGAAGGGGGAAGGCTCTGCATGTCACATCCTTACCTTGGTGCAAACCCTGTGTACAGGCAGCTGCAGTAAAGCCCTAATCATTCCAAGAGAACTGTTGCTGAGGATGCATAATCAGTGTAAGAAACATTACTTCGAAAAATAACACTACACTTAAATCTAATTCCAAAGATGTGGGGGATTTTTCACAATGGATCTTTATTCTCTTGGGAATATTTATGAAGACCCTACTATTTCAAAGTTAGCTGCCATCTGATCTGCAATCTCTTCAACTCCCTCCCACCCAACACTCCTTATATACCCAACAAAATGAAGATAACTGGGGAAGAGAGGGGAGAGGAGAAGATTGTTTAGATCATGTTGACATAGGGCTGGAGGGCACTGTGATACACCAAAAAGCTTCCAGCCATCTTTCATGAAAATGTATATAGAACTCCCTAATCATCAGTCAGATGAAAAACCTTTGGCCTCCCAGTAACATGAAAACAATTTAATCCTATATGGGATGTGTGGTAGATATACTTCTATGAAGAGGCTAGGGTTGATTGGGTTAATACAGATTTGACTTTATGGAGACGTTGCAACTTTAGGTATCTGAGGGATTCTCTACACCCTGCAGACTTGTGTTTTGTTTTTTTTTTTCTGTGCCTTACTGAGCATGTAAAAGAAATGCAAGAAAATAAAAACGAAACACAAAAAATTACCACCATTTATACACAGCTTTCTGATTTAAAAAAATGCTGTTTGGAAAGATATGTAAGTTTTGATGACAGAGCAGTCTACAAACCACAAAGCTTCAGTATGATGATTGTAACTCTTTTTCTTCCAGGTTCAGGTTTAGTGGTCGAATTCTTGGTCTTGCTCTGATACATCAGTATTTGCTAGATGCCTTTTTTACACGACCCTTTTATAAAGCCCTCCTCCGAATGTGAGTAGAATTGTTCTGTTTCCTTTTCTTTTTGGTTCCTTCCCCATGGACGATGCTGTTTTATGTATGGATAAATTATGATTTATCATCAAACAAGACAGGCCTTTATTTATAATGTAATCATTTCATTTCAATCCAGGACTTCTTTAAAATAGGAAAGTTTACTTGTTTCTACTTACAGTTATTAGCTGATGGTTACCCAGTGTTCTTTCAGTGTTTGATGATGGTTATCCAGAATGTTCTTTCTGATCAATATGAAAACCTCTTATTTTGTTTTCACCATGTTACTAACTTCCACAAAATTTACATTTGAAGTTTTACGATGAAATGCTGTGGTTTTATTCCCGATATGAATAGAATTCTTATTCATTTGTCTTGCAGTGACTCACAGGATAGGATATGAATCACTTTGTAACTTACACTGCAAGACCCATTTTCAGAGGTAGATTGTTTCAGACAGAGCAGGAGTAGTAGTTCTGAAAGCAAAGTCTAAAGTATATCAGAATAAAGCTCCATAAAATGGAGACTGCAAACAATCAGAGCTGCACTTGTTCAGCATGGCTGGAATTTAAGACCTAATGAACTTAAGGTGCTTCACTTTTTGTCTTCCATTTGAAAGCTGTTTTGAGAAGTCCGGAAGGATATTTTTTGTATAAAGCATCATACATTCTGGTAGTGTGGAGTAATGCATCCATGCCTATTGTATGTATATCTTAAAAACACCTAAATGCTAACAGCATCATTTTAATAAGAATGAGGACTTGGCCCGGATGGGCTTTAATACTAATATTTTATGACTGCCAAATTAAATTAATAATTTAAATCGGTGGTTCTCTAAACAGTAAAATTAAAAATGAAGGGTGGTCAGCTTTGTACACAGCTTAATTCATGCAACTTTCCCATCTAAGTTCCAACTTTTCCTGGACCTTCACTTTCCTCAGAACTGATGAGCCATCCAAACTACCTCTGCAGATGGGACTTTGTGCCCAGTCCATCAGCTTTTATGTAGGGGCTGTTACTGCAGGATGTCACTTAAGCTACTCTTTTGAGCATCCAACTAAAAGTACAGGGTTTTCTTCTGACTTATTATGGACCCAAGAATATAAACAGGCAAGTAACCTTGCAGCTAAAAAGCCCTTTACTTAACGAATAGTCCCAGTGTCCTATTTGACAGAACAGGATTTAAGGCGTTAGAAATGGCAGAAATTGCCCCGTTATTAAATATTATTAACAGATGGCACGTTCAAAGCATGGAGTAATAACTGTTAAAGACGGCAAGGGACAGTTGGCTTTAGAGGCTGGATTTGTAAAAGTAAGGGGAAATATGGCAAAAGGTAAAAAGATATTTCTGCATAGGCAGGGTCTCTGAACAGACTTCTCCATACAATGCGCTAATGAGAGAGGTGGCAGCGTAGTCACATAAGGGAAAAAGATAGTAGTCGCTTGTTACAAAAACTTTCCATTTTGTTTGTGATTTGCATTTTTTGTCTCTCTGTACAAAGTGAAAATACACTTTGTGTATTTTCAAAATTCCAAAATAGTCTTCACAGGACACATGGGACAGATTCAGCATAAGCTTAAAATCAGTGTGTCTTCAAATTAACAAACTCTGGAATTGTGTACGTTAACAGAATAATTTTGTTATACAGTAACTGCTATCACTTGGCAAATAAACAGAGTTTTGAAGTAGAGTCTTCTTTATTCTTTTGATTTTTCTCTTGGCTCCCATTCTCAGTCTAATTTTCAGGACTGTCCTGAGTTTAGTTACTGATCACACACTGCTGCTGTCATCTGTATTTGTGTGTTTTCTTCTTCTTTATGTTAGACTCTGTGACCTGAGTGACCTGGAATATCTCGATGAGGAGTTTCACCAGAGTTTGCAGTGGATGAAAGACAATGATATACATGATATCCTAGATCTCACATTTACTGTAAATGAAGAAGTTTTTGGGCAGGTGTGCAAGATTCTCAATTCAATTTCCTTTGCGTATTCTATTGCTAGGGAAACATTTATTTGGACACAAGAATGATGCATCCATGCAGATTTAAACTTGTTTTTATAAAATTTTGTTTGATGAAAACAGTGTTACAATGTAAGGACAAATTAGTATTTGTAACCAGTCAACCGTGTCTTTCTGGGGAAGGAGATTTTCTGGAGTGTATCTGAAATACCAGAGTCTTGGATTGCTCTGCTGGAGGTAGTTTACCTGAATTTGACTGCGGCAGAGTTACCATTCAGAGGTATTACAACACCTTTGTTACAATATTATTTAGAAGACTTCAGTAGTTTAGTTGATATAAAGGTTGTTTCTTGTTCTCAGTTTATACTAAATACGAAGATTCTTAGTCTAAATGGGGTTTCAAATATTATTTTATCCAAAAAAAAAAAGATTTGGTCGATGTTCCCTTATGTCACATATTCCAGTTTACTAAAGTCATTCCTGGCTAATGTTCTTGAGGAATTACTTAAGCTTAAAAATATACATTATTATAATTCTTTCTTTTGTCTGTATAATACTGTGTTGTCACTTGGTCATTTTTGCCCTAAGATCACAGAACGGGAACTAAAGCCAGGAGGTGCCAACATCCCAGTCACTGAAAAGAACAAGAAAGAATATATAGAAAGAATGGTGAAATGGAGAATTGAGAGAGGTGTTGTACAACAAACAGAAAGTCTGGTTCGTGGTTTCTATGAGGTAAAAAAACTCCAAAATGAAATCTGTTAGCCCCCAAAAATATTTTTCTCCTCATATACATTTCTCAAATAGAGAGTTCCAAAACCCAGATACATCTGTAATCAGAAGTCTCCTCACAGCTATCATGGGAGGTGGGGGGGAATAAAGAAAGAAAAGGTAGTCATTGACTTGAACCTACTTTAAACTGGAAAGTACCACTGATCACTACCTGTATGATTAACAGTGAATACTTGCTAAAGTGACCCATCTGTTTCCTCACTGGGCCTTTGAGGGTTTTGTGTACATGCTGTACCATGTAACACAGTAGACCGAGTGTATTTCAAGGTATTTTTCTGTCTCCTGTTTTAACACAGACAATTTAATTGAATGTATTGAACTTAATTTGCCCTGAAATAATTCTGTATTACTCGCCAATAAAATTCTCTCCCACTTACCGTGATCCTCTAATGAAACTAAGTGGAACTGCAACGTAAGAAAAAGACGTCCATTTATTTGCCTTCAAAAAGAAAGAAAACTTGTATTCTTTCCATTTGTGAGAGTAATGTGACCTGACAAATGTTTTAGTAGCAGACAAGCCTTTTATGGGGAAGCAAAAATTGGTAAATGAAGAAATGTGCTATACATTTTATTTCCTTTCACAGGTGGTTGATGCAAGGCTCGTGTCTGTATTTGATGCAAGAGAACTGGAACTGGTTATAGCTGGAACAGCAGAAATTGACTTGAGTGATTGGAGAAATAATACAGAGTACAGAGGAGGTAGCCTTAATTTTGAGTTGATTACTGACAGCACTAGGGGGCCAGGAATTGCCCAATTTCTAAGACATTAAAGGACCACGCTATGAAATACACCTGTAATATCTTCTGAACTTCTGTGGTTAAGCTTATGTTGAGGATCAGAAGGTCATTTGTCCATTGTAGTTTGCTTCATTGCTTCCCCATGCAGCTCTTCCCTTACGGTTCTTGTCTGGACAGCATAACAGAGCAGTCTTCTCCACAGAAATCACTGTGCTCACCTGCACACTAGTAGATTACCACCCCTACACTGGAGACAAATGGAATGGTAACCATTATTAGTAGGAATTACCTCTTTTCCACTCTCAAAGAAGACAGGAAGTTAGAATTAATCCCTGTGACTGCAGGCTGGCAGTTGAGATAATGTGAGAACAGTAGAAGATTTGGGAACTACTTTGACAGAGATGGTTGTAGAATCATTTGTAGATTTAGATATATAAAAAGCACAGCATTGTGATATTTCAAGATTTGGCATTCCTGTTAGTGATTAATTAATGGAAGAAATGCTTCCCAAAGAGATTTCACTCCTTTTTGTCATAGTAAATTAATTCTCTGCCTTTAAGATTTTTAAACATTTAAAGACTTATTCTCTCACCTCCTGTCTTTTCCTGCTGTCAGATAAGAAATATGGCATTATTGTGACTAGGGCCAAACTAGGAAAAGCTTATTAAATATACTTTCAACCACTTCTGTAGCACCTAGAGGTATGAAGGCTCTTCTTGTTTTAACAGGTTATCATGACAATCACATTGTAATTCGGTGGTTCTGGGCTGCTGTGGAGAGGTTCAACAATGAACAACGATTAAGACTTCTACAGGTGAGAAATCAGATGATCTGTGTAAAAGTAGTGCACGTCATTAAAATTAGGTTCTAAACTAGTCCCATTCAGGTATATGACATCCAAAATTGATGGTGATGCTGCCCAGTGGAAAGAACCTGACAGTCCTCAAAGTCTTACTGTAATAATTTTAAGCAACTGAAGCTCATAGATGTTTTCATAGACTTCTAAGTTTAAAAATGCATTTAAGATAAAGTATCCAATGTCAATAATCTCTTGCTTTTGTTTGATTATAAGTACATTAAGACTAGTAAAGACTGAAAAGGAAAACTGTAATTTGTTATATCATTAGGTAGAAATCTGAATAATATTTGTACAGCTTAGGAAGGAGAAAGCTTAGATGGAAGTTTCAGTGCCTCAAAGTAGAAAAGAATGGTGAAAGCCTGAAAATCAGTCCAATTCCGTTTTCACTAAGCCAGCCTGCAGAATCCAGACATCCTTTTGATGCATTACGAAAACCTCTCAACAAGTATTTATGTATGTGGATTTACTGCTAAGTTAAATTTTTGCAATTTGGGTTACATCCATTGTATCTGTAAAGAAACAGACAAACCCACACCCCAAACCATACCATGTTCTTCATCTATTGTGAAATCCACTGGTTTTAACAGTCCAGAATGTGCATCTGATTGCTGAGGTACCTATATGAGTATGATGAAGGATTTCTTTTTTTTACCCTGTTTAAGTACATAAAAAAGGTTTGTTAAAAGCAGTGTGGGACATCTCATTTGATAGAGAGCCAGAAATGTCGTTTATATGTTCCTGTAATATCAGTTAGTAAAAATCTAGAGCTATAAAAATTAGGTAGCCTCTGATCTGTCAAAACCTACATTTGATCAGTTCATGACAGGCTATAACTAAATTTGCTCAACAAACAGCAAATGTCACTAGACATTCTACCTAACCTTCCAAATTTAGTCCTTTTCTTTAGCATTTAATAATGGTTTACAAAGGCATTGAAATCCACATAGCCAAAAAGGCACAACACAAAGCCATTCTTACTTTTTTTTTTGTAGTTCCTCTTAATACAGAATAAAGACAGTAGGGAAAAACTCACTTAGGCCTAAGTTTAGGTAACTTGATATTAACAGTATTTTACTCTACATTATTTACATATTCTCTTTCAAAGAGAAGCCTTTGAAGGAAATTTATCTGGTAAGTTGTCGCTTCTAGAGTCCTGTCATGAAATGGTCTGTTTTCCCTTACCCTCTATTTAAAGTGGCATTTATTATTCGTGCCTTACAAACTTGCTTATTTTACAGATGCTTTTACATAAGCATTTGGACTTTAGTGGGTTTGTTGATATAAATACATTTCTAATGCACACCATCTGTGTACTCAATATCCATGATGTTTTGTTTGTGCTGGCAGTTTGTTACAGGCACGTCCAGCATACCTTATGAAGGATTTGCCTCTCTGCGGGGGAGCAATGGTCCAAGAAGGTTCTGTGTAGAGAAGTGGGGGAAGATCACTGCTCTTCCAAGGTACAACTGTTGTGTGTATTTAATGCTAGAGATACTTCAGAGTATCAGTTACCAGGATAACAGATGTTTGAGAAACATAAACAAGTTTTAACTGAATACGCAAATATACTATGCCTTACATGCCAGTTTCCTTCCCCATTGTTCCAGTGTCTTGATGCATCCATTTTTCTTGGAACTTCATTCTGTTGCCATAGGATGGACAAGGCAGTGTAGCTGTGGCTGATATCCATACTGTAATGCTTTTGTCATGGAAAATTGTATTAGAATGTTAACTACTTTTGAATTGGATTTTGCTATATTGGTTACAAGTATTTACTTATTGAACATGCAGATCATCCCTTAGAAGCAAACAGTCACGTGAATTAAAATTAAATAAAATATTTAATAAAGTTAAATAGCAAAAGCTAGTATCAGACTTCTTGCATTAGACACAGTCTCTACAGTTTAGTTCAGCGATGTGAGTTTTATGCTCTGTCTGATGTTAACAAATATGGAAGAGGCAAGTTCTGAACTGAAGAAGGGTTGTATTTTGAGGAGGGGAGTCATTTGGCTTAAGAGGCAGCACAGGGACAAGAGAAGGTGAAGATTTCAGTGAGAATAAGTAAGGTCAATTAAAGTACATAAAGAAAGTATAATGTGAGAGTCCAATATATGAAAGCAGGAATTGAGGTGTAAGAGCCCTTGCAGACAGGAGGCAGCATTTAAACTGGGTAGTGGCAGGTATCATTTTATAAAGACCAGGAAAAAGAGTTGTTTTCAGAGGTCCATGGTAGCAATACCAGGACTAGATTAACATGTAAGTGATGCAAGAAACATCTTCTAGCATGGGCACTTCATTAACAAAAAATGACAGATTCTAGTCTTTTCTATATTGTGATTAGACTAGTATGTTTCTGGAAGATTTCCTTTAATCCAGTTCAGTAAATCTGTAGCCTTTAGAATGTGTTTTAATGGTGATTAGACACAGATTAGTATAAAGAGTGTGTGGGTAAACTAACTGCATAATCAGATTCAGCTTTAGAATGCTGCTTCTATAGCTTGCGACGGTAGCTTTCTGCTGGGCTGATCCATGAAGGAAACTCAACCCTAATCCTAGCCCATTCCTAGTAAGCAAGATTCCTCAGGAATAACTTGCATTCAGCGTCTCTTTTTAGACACAAAGCATCTGTCAGACACACCGAGCTTCTCTGACCAGCATCACTTAGCTTGTTCCTTCAGCGTAAAGTCAGAGGCAGAGGCGTGACTGGGGTAGGCTCCTGCCTGCAGACTGCCATTTGAACCACACTGAGAAAGTCAGACTCAGAAGTGGCACTGTGATATCCACAGGCACAGCAGGTGACCTTTAAACAAAGCCATCTTCCCAGTTTACAGTACAAGTGAGAGCCAGGCAACTGAGGATTAAAGATAAGCAAATTCTGGAAATTGCTGTTTCAAATAAAATGCTCTTAATATATTTTGGGGGCCTAGTAATCCCTTGTATCCTGGTAAGTCTACTTTATCGTTTAGCTATGAAATAGCTTTGATTTTGTTTAAAAAGTTTTGACTTTTTAAAATTATTCTTATTATTTCTAACTTCTAAATACAAGATTTTGTGAGTTTAAATAAGAAAAAAGATTGTGGGAGTGTTTTCTATATCGTCTCTAATATTGGAATTCCTGGTGCTAACAAGCACAGGTTGTAGCATGGAAAAGGTCAGGACATGCCAGAATAGGATGTTCAGAATTTCCCCTGAAAGAGTTGGCAGAGCCCTGGCTGTAACAAACTGCAGAGTAAAACTGCTTCCTGTTGTGAGACACAGAGAAACTCTGCTACCACAAGGTGTTCAGCAAATAGAGAGGAAAAGCCAACTCTTCAAATACAGGAGAATGTATCGTGCCCTTGAAGTTTCATTTATGATTCCCTTGGTTAGGAAATATTTGATTTTTGTTTCTGTGGATAGTTTTTAACATAAAAATGTGAGAATTAAACCAACAACACATTTGTTTTGTTTAAAGAAACCAAACAAACCAACAACTCTATAACAAACATCTACAGTTGTCATGAGCTGAGAATTCCTGGCATTCATACATGGGGAACTTTGATCTCATAAAACATAAATGATCTTCCGTGTTCATGCTTAAATGGGCTAAGCCCTCAGCAGAAAGTAGCATTTGCATTGTGCCGTGTAGCTTCAGCCTGCTTCTCACCAGCTTCAAAGACTTACTGTGCAAACAATGAGTAGTGCTGGCTTGAAGGTAAGAAGACATCGTTAACTACGACCCCCCAGTAGCAAACTTTGAAGAGGTTTCTGCACAAGCCCTGCGTGTGTAAACACATTGCTGGATGTGCTGAGAATGCTGCCCTAGGACTCTGTGACTCTTACTGATTGTCAGATAACCAAAGTATTTGTGTTAAGGCACTGTCACTTGCTCACAGCAGTGCTTTACTTTGCAAATTGCCCTTTAAGTGGGAGTGCTTGTGAAATTTGATATTGCTTAGTGTGAGGGTGGCCATAGTTAGAACTCAAGTTAGGACAAGGCAGTGGCCTTTGTTTCTTCCTCCGTTTCTAAAAGAACTACTGCACTGCTGAAAACATGTATAAATACCCATCCCCATCTCTTCGTGCTGATATTTAGGCATAAAAGGCAACTAATATAGTTACTTAGGTATGTGCTTACGGTCTAAGCAGCTGTGAATATAAACACAGAAGTATTCACTAGATGTTTACCTAGTTCCCACTGTTCTGACTGCTTTGTAATCAGTTCTGCTGAATCAAAATAGTGACATTTCTGTGAGGCTCATGTCAGGTTGCCTGGCTAGTATCATTGCCTTTTACACTAATAAGTCATGTAAAGGGCCCTGAAAAGATTGATGATTACAGGTTTAGCTTAACTATTGCTATCCCTGATGCCAGTTCTCCTTCCTTACCTCATGCTGTGTTGTAGATTACACTAAATCAGCACGGGGACTGTTACTCTTTCAATTCAATTCACTTACATGCTGAGAAATTTGGTTCCAGGCTCATAGCTGTACATTACATATATGTGCATGTGATGATTCACATTCAAGTAGTATTTCTGTCTGCTGAATTTTAACCCTAAGTCACTCAATTTACTACTCCAATCAGAATGAAGGGGAGATTAATTGGGAATCTAGACTTCAGGAACCAAGATGGTTTTTCATGTTATCATACAATGTGAGTCCAGGAGGATGAACAATTAGTGCCCATGTGGATTGAAATGTTGGAAAGGGAAAATACAGTCCAAAGCCAAAAAACCTTTTGGTTCAAAGACTTGCTGGGGTGAGGAAAGCATGCATTGCCTCAGAAGACAAAGATCTTAAGTTTTTGTCTTTTTTAATGACTTGGTTTTCCAGAAGAGGTGATTACATTTTCAAACTTGCCCTCAGAATTAAGATAAAAGTTCTCTTCATAAATGTAAACAACTTGCAAGCTTAATATTAAACCAGTTTCTAATTAATCCCTTGCTAATTATATACTATGTCTTTTCTAATTTGTGGTTTTGCAGCCCACACAGCATGATCCATAGTTCTAATGAATGGCTGTCAGCTCCATGCAGCAGAAGCATGTGGTTAGGTTGTTAATTGCCTAAGACTCTCCCACATTCTCCACTGAACTCAAGGGATCACTGAGTTCCATTTGCTGCTGGGTCTAAATCAGTCTTTTACTTCAAAAATTCACAGATACTACTTTATAAGGTTTTTGGAAAGGCAAACCAGGAGTACGAAGGAAGCTTTCTTCCAGGAGCCTTCAAGGGATGGCATCTGGAATACAGGGTGGGGAAATGTCCCCTCTGCTATACAGCATGTACTAGCAGTATACTTCTAAGACTTATGGGGAGGGTGTGAAATTCAGTGCCTTTTTTAAGTGATTGGAGTGATGTTTAAGTGATTTAAGCGATGTTTGGACTATGTTTATAGTAATAGTGTGGCCTTCTCTACTGTGCATGCATTTTCTCAGCCTGACACTACGGCTGTGACTAAGTGAGTGTTTCAGCTTCGATGAGGGTTTGTAATAGACTCTTAGGTTTGTAACAAATGAGATTAACCCAATTCATGTTCCATCCGTGTAGCTGGGAGTTGAAAACCACTAAAACAGCAATTAGTGAATGTATTCCTATGGAAAACAGCACTTTCTGACTCAGAGAAAGCTCAGGACAGGTCTGTTGTAGACACTCAGATTTCTGGGAGTGGTTAGATTAAATGAGGAGTTAATTTGCTGCAAGGAGAGAGCTTGTTCATCCTTCCATTGACTTTATGTTACACATTTACATTTAAGATGGCTCATACTGATGAAGGGCAGGTCACTGCAGGGAAAATTTTTCACCTGAATTGTATTCAAATAACTCTGTGATGTGTTACATTGCAGAAGAATAAACCGAGACCTGCCAAAATACAAACAAAGGTTTTCATCCTCTAAAATCAGTCTAAAGTGGGGCTTTTGTTCAGCTTCTCTTTGCATCATTTCTGTCTCAAGAGCCCATCACATTAATAGTTATCTATTCCACTAGAGAATAATCCTCCATTATAGTGTTTTAGAAAGTATTATCCTTAGCCTGCCCTGAGGCAGTGATATCCATTATTCTGCTATAAAGAGCAACCTTTATTCTCTCCCTTTTCATTCCCTGGAAGAAGTTTTGAGAGTCAGTTCGAAGTGTGTCAAAAAACTGAGGTACATAGACTTTGGAAACAGATTGAAACCATGTGGTTGTCCTCTTGAGAAAGCAGGGTGGTATGCTAGAGGTACATGCATAGTTTCATGTAATTACAAAAAGTATTATTCTAAAGGTCATTGGCTTGCAGGGCCATGTATGTACATTGTGTAAATCAGCACAAGCAGAACAGGATTTCTACGCCAAGGAAATGTAGAAGGAGGAGCATCTCATTTGTCTGTCCCTTACTGCTGTGAGATTGTTTCCTGTGTATCTGGAGGATTTTCACCAAATCTAGTATCTTATGCATATTCAGTGTACTGAAATATCTTGCTTAAGGTTTCAAATACAGTCTTCAGGTATCATCAGTACCAAAAAAAAAAACCTTCTTCTCAGAAGATACATTTAAAGCCAAGATTTCAGAACAGACAATTTGAATTGTACCATGCTCTGTCATTCTTTCCTCATGCACATTTAATGGATAAAATTTATCCCATGCCTTTTGGGCTGTCAGTGTGCTTCTAAAGACCTTTATAAATCCTTCTTACTGGTTTATTTTAATTAGAAGCAAGTAGATTAAACCTTGCTATGTGCTCAATTGGAAAACATCATTTGACAGAACAAAGTATTCTGAAAGACTACTATCTGCCCATCTCTATGCAAGCACATACCAGTCTGTGTGTTCTCTTTTGAACTTCTTAATAATGTACTTCTTCACCTTCTCTTTTTTTCCTCCCCTCAGGGCTCACACTTGTTTTAATCGTCTGGACCTTCCCCCTTATCCATCATTCTCTATGTTATATGAAAAACTGTTGACAGCAGTTGAAGAGACAAGTACTTTCGGACTTGAGTGACACACAAACCACAGTGCCCAGCTCATTGGACTTTTGTGGATCTGTCTTCTCAATGAATGAATGAACGTTTGTCTTGGATTTCCTAGAAGAAAATTGTTTCACAGTGCAATTCAAATAATGAGGTTCCATGAAAGAGCAATTAAAAAGCATTGTGGTAGTGGCAGAATTCTCTACAGTGAAATTAAAGTGTGACTGATGTGCAGGGAAGCCCAAGTCTTGCAATCCATGGTTTTTCAGGATAGCCAAGCTTCTTAAATTTATGTTCTGAGCAAACGAGAAACATAATCCCATGTTGCGATCAACCTGGCTACTGCAAAACTGACATGTACCCAAAAACTGGATTTCATCAAAGTTGTTGAATATAAAATTCAAGTTAAAATGTGAAATCATTCAGCCCCTTACCTACACAGTAAATTATCAAAAAAATCCTTTTTATTTTCTTCCTTTTTAATCCCTGAAGGTACATTACTTTATGCCATATGTTATAGTAGCATATCCGGTTCTTGTTTTACCGAAGACTATGAGTGTCTGCACGGTGTGCACCATAGAGCTCACCTACTTGGGGCAGAAGTGAATTGGAAGGAAAGTCAGCAACAAAGGATGTAACAATAACGGCTTGCATTAAGGAGGTTTGTGGAAATGCGTTTGCCAGTGGTGTCTATGACAAAAGCTGAGCTGTTACAATGAACTTAATAACCATAAGACTGATTTTATGCTTTATACTGCATGGAAACTATTTTAAGAAGAAACTAGCAATTTATCACAGCATATCAGGAAAACAAAATCCTAACACAGTGACTTCTGTTTATTTTTATAGGTTCCTTATATTATGTTTCTTAGAGTGTAAACAGGAAACAAGCAAACTAAAACACAGTTTCTGTTTTGGTCACTTTCCATGCTTGAACAGGCATTCCGCTAGTGTTTATTCTTTAAGCACTCTTAAGGGGAAAAAATGCCTTTTATTTTTATAAGACTTAAAAAACTCCCAAAAATATTTTGCACTGAATGAACCAAAGTCGAAGAGACATTATGATCTGACTGATAGCAAACTGCATCACTACCAAGTATCTATAAAACCACTTAGGAACCAGGCTTTCTTCACGGTGCCATGTCTATAGATATCAGGACTGTGCACATAAGTAATAATTTTATAATACTATATTGATATTGTAATATGCATTTATTTTAAATGCATCTGGGTCATTTTTCATGCATTGGATAACTTAATGCAGTGGAGTTTAATACAGATCTTTCATATGCTCCCCACTTTTTATTTGTACAGCACCATAAAACACGAGCTCATTTGGAAACCCATGAGTAACCTACTTTAAGGTGAGCCGCTGGTCATAATGCCACTGTCCCATATTAGTGAACACCTGCAAGATGTAAACTGTTCATAGTGTCTAAGCTTGCATTTTCACTGGTAAATAGTTTTCTTATCAGACGTTATTTGAAAGAGTTTTTATGGCATATCAAACACTGCATGGACACCAGTTTCTTTATTCTTAATTTTGCTGAAATACATGAGCTTGCTTGCATCTGTTTTTGGTACTTTCCTCCAGATGGTCTTGTGGAACACTTGTGCAGCTGCACGCTGTTTCTTGTACAGCTGCTGTCATGCAGTGCATCCACCACCATTTAAAATCCCAGGAAGCTCCACTTGGATACTGGACGACAAGAACATGCATCTAGCTTTGCGCTAGCCCTCTTTTGATAGCACTGAAGCACAGCAAGCCTTGTTCTGTGGGGAAAGTAGCGTTTGAAGTAATGTTCTCACTTTGGAGACTCTTGAAAGGGCATCTCAGGGAGGTATCCTGCTTGTTCTTGTGGGAGTTGTTTTCCAGTGGAGGCGAGCATCTATGGAGATGTTGTCAGCAAAGACTGCCGCTGCATGCTCCAAGTCAGAAGGCAAGTACAGCTGTGGTGGTGACTGAGAAAACCCTTCAGGCTTACTGTGAAGATGTTACCTGTGAGAAGGAAAACCAATTTGCAAAATCAGAGTGGAAGCATTCTCTTTTCTTTGGGAATAACTGAGCTTCTGCATGACATCTGGAACTCGCTTCAGTAACAGGTTTTCTTATGCTACTTTCGGCTTGTATGAAGTGTCAAGGCAAAATCCAGACATGTCACCTTATTTTTACACATGTATTTATCAGTCTTTGCTAAGATTGCATGTCATAGATCCTAATGCACATCTTTTTTCAGAACACCAATGAGCAGTAGGCAAACTGACTTTTCATCAGGTCACTCCAGCATGGCTCATGTTTCATATGATCCATTCACTGAGTAGCTAAAACTCGGGCACTCGAAGCAGAATGCAGCTTTGGATTGGTTGAAAGACTGCAGAATTCTGATTTTACAATACTGTGTTATCTGTGGTCTAAAAAGGAGATTTCCCAGGTGGAAACTGTATCTACAAGTTTTGAATCAGAAACTCTTTGGAATGAAAAGTTTAAATATTTGGCACAAAGTAAGTTTATACTAGTCTGCCTTTTAAGTTATGCTTTTGTACAAAACTAAAACAATAAATGCATCTTGACAATTTTTATTTAAATATATCTACTGCACACATTTGTTTCTGTATTTATGCATGTAACAATAATGGAAATCACCCATGATGATCTGGAATTCTGTAAAAATGTGACAGGGTCACCAGTGGGGCAGCCGTCAGTTAAAAAAAAAATATATATATATATATATCTATAAAGATAAATAAGATCCAGAGCCCTTGTAGCATTAAGACCAAGAGAGACTGGGTAGAAACTGCTGCTTCCTCGTTTGCTGCCAACATCACCTGGGGGACTCCAGCAAAAGGCAATTCGGAAGTGTTGAGTTAGCTGCCCAGATATGACTGCCTGGGGTGCCTCAAGCACTTGGTTGGTTCTTTGTGATGATACAAGCCATGCTGCTGCTCTGAAGAGATTAGCAGAAAGGGAGTATAGGAAAGGAAGCCTGATCCTACTCAAACACCCATGTCTCCTGGCTACTGCTTAGAATATTCTTTCAGTGTGGGAAGCCATTCCCATTAAATGTGTCCCAACTTAACCTGCAGCATCTCCATCAGACAGAGTCTGGCTGGGGGTGTCCCCATGTGGTACCCATTTTTCCTGCTCTGCTGGGGAGTGGAGCCATGCACTGCTAACCAAAAAGCAGCTGGCAGGTCCCTGCAGCCTATGGCAACTTCAAGTGGCCTCTGTCCCTGACACTTCAGGGCCAGGCCCACCTTTTCCCAGGTTCCAGCATCCCAGCCAAGGAAAGGTATGCTAGCAGTCAATTTAACCATAACACTCCTAAAGACACTGGAAAAGCTTGTAATCAATGAAATTACGCAGTGCAGGGCTCGCTGTAGCTGGCAGTTATCCATTCAGAATCTGCAAGCCAGCAGCAGTTAGGGTACCAGTGCTTTTGCCCACAGCAGGCAGGAGATGGCCACCTGCTTCCTGTCACTACATGAGCAGCACCTTGCAGGGTAACGCAGGAAAGGCTTCTTTTGAATCAAACTAAACTCCCATGTAACATACAATCCTGCTCACCAGAAGCAAAGCAAAACTTCCCCCTCCCCCGCCCCCGCCTGCTTTCTTCTTTAGTATTCATCAAATAATTGCCTTTTTTGCTTTTAAACACAGTTTTCATTACCCTTGTAGTGAACCTACGATAAAAAGGGTGTTGCTATGGCTTAGAGAGCATCTAGGGTGAAAGCTGTCTGTGTACACAGGCCTGCTGGGCACCACATAAACTCCACATCGAAGCAGTTAACCTCAGGTCATGCAGGGTATGGTGAATATATGTAATCTTCGGGGAAACTGAAAATCTAGGCAGCAGTGTGTTGGCAGGACATCAGACAAAGTTTCTGGCATGAGTTAAACTGGCAGAGCACCGGACTGGTAGTTCGCTCAGTTTAAAATTATAGGAAAGAAAAGAGTTTTGTGGTTTCTGATGTATTTTTAATCCCTTAGTTAGAGGAAAAAAAAGCTTCCCTCTGAAGCGTTCATATGGGATCATCTGATTGCTAAATGTAATCTCAGCAGTATTCATTGCAGATGTTTGCTGAGTTTCTGCAGTGGTAGCTGCAGAGGTTTATGGAGATACTTGCAAGCACACGGTCTCTGGACTGAGGGAGTTCTATTCTCAAAAGAGTAATCTGTGGCAGCCAGCATAAATTCATTTCCCATAGCATAAAGCAAGTTAATTCTTTTTCAGAGAATGAAACTGATTTAAATTATACTAGTAGTTGTGTTTTTCTTGCCATTGTTTTTATGTGGAAAGGTACTTTATTCCTGTTAGCATTAATGGGAATTGAGTAGTTTGGTCTCCAGTCATAAGATTACAGAGTTAGCTTTAATGATAACCTTACAGTATTAATACTAAAGCAGCACGGCTGTTTCCCCTTCTCATTCTTTCCTCCCTGGGCAAGCAAATTGAACTCCCAATAAAATTTCTCCATAATCACTCAAACCTGGCTTCTTAAATAGTTTGCGTTTCAGCTCAGTTGTGCCATCCGAAACAGAACAGCAGAAATGACCTGGGTTGACTGGCTTACCAATTGCAAGTAAAAAAAATCCTGTATCATTTTATTAGCACAACCACAATGGCTGCTGTTGGACTAGGCCGACCTTTGGCCTAAGTATTTTACAATAGAGTTTAGGAAGGTGATTTTGAAATTGCTTGTTTGCTGGAAAAATAATCATACATCGGGTAAGTAGTAAGGGAAAAGAACTTTATTGTAAAGCCAGTGAGGCTAAAAGCCTTTTTACAATGCATTTTTTAGCAGTATGCAAAACTACAAAGCTGACCATAAGATCACAGTTTTCACAGTGTGTATTGGGTTATGTTTTGCATCTCTTTAAAACAGACCACAAGCTTCAGAGTTCTGTTCAGTTTCAGACTACTCTTATTTAGAGTGCTCATTGCTAAGAGGTTTTTATTCAAATATTTCTAGTATTTTCTAAAATAATTTACTGTTAAGAAAGGTATTTTTCAGGTTGAAACTTCATTTAGGGCTCTGCAGCATAGGCTTTGCTCAGTCGTGTTATGCCGTAGCTGTTTTAAGGTAAACTCGTGATTAATTTGTTCTACTGAATATCAGCAACTTTATAATGACCACCTGTAAACTGCTTAGAAAGGCTTCTCCTGACTGTAGGTAAAAGGATGACAGACAAGGACTTCTCTGGAATGGTTACAATCCATTGTAGTGTCTGTATGTATTCAGACTGCAGCTAAAATACCTCTTGCGGGCTATGTGAAATAATTGCTAATAATTGATTTACCCCCTTCAAAATCTTTAATAATTGGAATTCTGACTTTGGTTTTTTTATGTCCCAAGTGCAGTCAGATTACATGCCAGAATGGTAATAAGAAAAATTTAACTACAGATGTATTCTGACAGGTCTTTTAGTTATGGTGAATCTGAAAGGGAGCCGAGCGATGCTTCTTTCAATCCTCCCTACCTTAAACTTCTGATTAATGAAACTTGTATTTTGGTTTTCAGTTGTTTCTTTTTCAGAGCTTTTGGAGACTTTTCAGTCAGGCCCTACTAGAAAAAGCCTTGTCTACTTAGAGGGCTTTTGCTGAGCACTCAGGAGGTACATTGTTCCACTAATTTAACATAGTTTTGTGCTGACATCAATGTATTCAGCTTTTCAGTGCACAGACCTACAGAACTCCACAAGACTCTGGTCTCCCTTATTGTGGGCTACCTTTCAAAGGCTGCCTGTCCTCTCCTGTTTAACTGCACATAATCCTAAAATCACCCAGAGACAATTGCTGACCACCTGTCCTGATTGCAGCTGCAGTAGCCGAGTAAGCTTGTGGGTTTGCTTATTTTTTTCATCAAGAATTAAACTGATCTCCTTTGCAACAAAAGCAACTCCCTTCAGTCCAGAAAGTCTATAGATCACTGTTACATTTAGATTGTGAGTAGTTTAAGAAAAATAGTCACAAGTTTTTGGAAACCAGTTGATCAGGTATCC
This sequence comes from Pezoporus flaviventris, assembly GCF_033815535.1. Lineage (NCBI taxonomy): Eukaryota > Metazoa > Chordata > Aves > Psittaciformes > Psittacidae > Pezoporus > Pezoporus flaviventris. The sequence continues at coordinate 48,771,378 of NW_026892549.1, forward strand.
AAGGGTAAAATGTCCTTTGAGTTTGGTTTTGCACAATTCACAGCGAGGCAGGGGATTTTTCTTGCAGTGATTTCTGTACCAGAATTTGTGAGCCCCCATCGGCTACTTCAAGCTGTTGGCTGAGAGGGTGAGAAGCTCTTGCAGTGAAGCAGGTGAGTGCTGATCTAAAAATCATGTCAACACATGATTTATTACCTTAGCGAGGACTGTGCCTGCCACAGATGGAGGCTTTGTCAATACAGACCCTGCGCTGGTTACTTCCAAAAGCTCATTCATACCTGCATTGCCTGCTAATTGCAACACAAGCATGTCATGACATACTCCATTGGCTATTTGGCATCTCTTGTTTAAAATGAGAATTACAATTTTTACACTTAGAAATACTCATCTGTAAGTATAAATTGGGTCAATAGAAGAAGATTCTGCTGAGACATCGTATTTGATTGCCGTGTTGACTTCAGTCGGACATTGCACCCGAGTAATTTTATAATAGATTACTGTATGCAAATAACTCTCTAAAGCCTCGTAAATTATGCTAAGGAAGGAATGTAATTGTAGGTGCCGTAATGATAAGATACGACAGTTCCACACAGCAGATAAAAGCATTCAAAATGCAACCATGGAATAGTGCTGGAGTGAAGACAAGGCTAAAAGTAGGGACAGAAAAAGGACTGCACTTTGCAAACAGGGAGCAGGACAGTGAGCTGTGCTGACCACTGGGTATACAGAAGGCAATACTTTCTGCTTGAAAACTGGGCTATGATAATGTACCCAGGAAAAATGACTATGCATCCTGAAATACATTCGTGTTACTGCAACTGCAAGACATTTTCCCTAATTATTAGGTTTTGACAATCCAAAGTACACAATCAGAAAACTTGTTGTTTTTTCTTGTTCTGTTGGGTTTGGGTGTGTTTGTGGGGGGTTTTTGTTCATTTGTTCAGTTTTTTATTTATTTTATTTTGACAACTGTTAGGAAATGAAGGCTTATAAATAAAATAAGGGTGGTGTCTGGAAGTCCTCTTTACTCTTACTGTTTGTACAAATAATTGTGTTTATTACTAGCTGCATTTGGCAAGAGAAATAGCATATGATAAGAAGTTAAATCATCGCTACCAAGGGTAACTTGCATTTTAAATGTGATGGGCCAAGTTCCTAACATTTAGATATGTAAAAATGTAAGGGGAGGGAGGAGTAGGGGGTGTTTTTGTTTGGGATTTTTCTGGTTGAGATCTGCATTATGGTTGTAGAAGAACCATGAATTTCCACCAAGAGAGGGATTGAAATGACATTTCTAAAGCTTATTTAAGGTAATTTAAGTATTCTTGATGAGCTAGTCAGCTTTGGCCAAACTGATGTTTTGACTCCACACTCTGATGAGATTACCAGAATAAATACTATGTAAGAGGGTTGGAAGATTCCAAAATACGTTTCTTTTCCTAAAAGCTGACCTGGTTCTTTACCTGAAAGTCAAGACTACTGGATAAGTCAGTATAAAAACCTAAAGAATTCCTTGCAAGTATTCTTCCTCAACATGGTAACTAGGCAGTTAAGAGCTTTAGATAAACTTTGTCCTGAAGGAGAAGACAACTGGTACGTTGGACCATAATGGTTCAATAGATTCATACAGCAGGACATTTTTCTGCAATGAGTCTGCAACACTCAGGAGACTGCTGTTACTTATCAGCATTGCAGGGAGGAAGAAGAATTAGATAATAACAAGTACATAAATCATCTTAGGAGGATGCTTATTCTTTGTACTGTTTTTCCTTGGAATGACATAGCCTTGGAGGCATCTATGAATCCTGATCAGCAAGGCTGCTTTTTGTCTAAGTGACCGAATGCGTGTAAGGGCTGATACAGTACAGAAAGAGAAAACTTTAAAGAGGGATGTGATGTGGAACACTGTTTCCCCCACGTCAGTCGATGTTCTTGCCCTTGCTAGGATATAGTTTGGGTTATTCAGCATGTTTGAAAGCTCATAAAGTTTTACAAGTTTTTGTAGTGGGGATGCAGGCATCCAGAATCTAACAAGTATATAAGTGCATCTCCCTCATTTTTGACAATTACTTGATATGATTTTGTAACAAGTTCTTTGTTTTTAAAGAATTTCAAGCACTGAGGATACAGAGTACGTATTTATTTCTAAGCTTTAAGTAGAACACGTGGTGTATTTTTTAATCTTTTCCATATGTTTCAGTTAAGTGTTCACAAGACTGTATATCAAATACAATACCAAGTTTTTTATCTTTCTACAAGCCAGTTTAAATTTCATCTGAATTTGGTATATGTCTTTCACAGAACACTAAATGGGGAATATGTGCTTCAAGCATTAAGGTGGTGTATGTCCTTTTCTCCATTTACACTGCATTACATTTCACTTCTTTTTTCCTTTGAGGCAGAGAGAGCAGATACAAAATGTGGTGAGTGTGTTTCAGGGGCACACAATGTGTTTCGTTGTGCCTGGCTTCAAGGAATGTACCATAACGTTGGACTGCTCACAGATTTACATAATTATCTCCTCAGTTGAATACAGGGCTGTTGTGTTGTATTTCCTGTTACTCAGAAAATTTGGGGAAAAGATTTTTCTGTGTATAATTTTATTTTCATACTGACCTCTATTTTGTTTAAGACCATGTTTCATCTTGAAATCACTTAATTAAAATAAATCTTCTTACAAAATCCACTTTGGAAATCAACTCTTTTATTAAGCCTCTGAATATATCGTAACATTGTTCTTTAAATGAGTAGCTCGTACCTCTAGATCGTTCTATGTCCTTTGCAGTATTTTAAAGCCTTTAGAGAAACAACAAGGTACTCTTTGCTTACATCACCTTTTCTAAGTGACTTCTGGTGGCCTATGGAGTCTGGCTCCGTATGTTACAAACCCTAATTTTGGAAGCAGAGAAGTAAGGATTCTGTGGCTATGTACAGCATAATTTGAATGAAAACTGAATATGAACAAAAACTATGTCAAACTAAATGAATTAAAGCAGCAGATATGGCAGTCACCATGTTGTAGAGGCCCAGGCTTCACATGAGAGTCTGGCTTTTGAATGAAGCATCAGAACTGGCAAGGACATACTTTGGCAAGTAACACAGAGAAGCACTGTATTTCTGCAAAGAAACATCTTCAGGGAAGAATACATTTTTCTGTCTTTAATACAAGTCAGTGGCCCACACCAAAGATTTCCTTCATCTTTTGTAACAGATTGCTAGTTCCATGAAGAGATACTGGTCTTCATTCAGCACTTAGGCACGGGTTCTCCCCAAGACACAGTCCAAAGAGACCCTTGCTCTAGAATGGTTAAATGGCCAATTGTCACTTCTCCTATGTGTTATATGAACTCTTTGTGAAATCTAATATTGAAGTGGTATTTCTATTACTTTAAAACTTTTTGTAGAAAGCAATTTTGTGTTACCTTGCTGCTAGCAAAGTGATGCCAGCTCATCAAAATCATTGAAGGGGAAATGCTGTGGGAAGAGGCTTTGAGACTTGAGCCCTTTCAGATTCTGCTCTCTGCCATCATTCTTGATGTTAGACTCCTAAGAGTTTATCCACATCACTGATAACTGATGCCGTGTATTGAGCAATTACTCAGTTTTTCCGAGTCTGTATCCATCTCGTGCTGGGTGACACTCAGGCAGTTGTGGTAAGCAGTGACTGGGTGAAATACAGAGACTTTGCCCATTGAATTGATGATTGCTTTTTGCTCTTATTTCCCTGTACAAAGGTGGTGGGATTTCTGCAGAGATTCTGGCACAAAGAAAAAGATTTCTTTTTTTAAGCAACTTGTATTAAATAAAACGTGATAATTCTTTTTGGATGAGGGGGTTATCTGTATTCAATGACTTGGTCATGGCCAGAATGGATTACTGCAGATATGGCAAGAGGCAGTATGCTGATTTTGAGGGGTTTGTGGCAAAATGTCATTGTGTGCTTTGAATATGTCATGGTTTAGGGTGGCATGTGGTATCAGGGAGGTTGCTTCAGCTAACAGTGCTTTTATAGATGTCTGGGGTATGGGCAATCTCTATAGGGTAGAGATTGGGGGGGGGGGGGGGGGGCAGGGGTGTTGCTTATTTTATTCCCACAGAGTGAGAGAAACAACACTCAGGGAGTACTGGAGTATCCCTCCTAAGATAGACAGCTTTATGCTATGATCTGAGATGCACTAAATCAGCACATTTTTCAGCCAGCCTACTACTCTGTGTGGTGTTCTGGCGTGCCAACCCCATGCTCTTCCACCAAGCAAATAGCTGTGGGTACTTTGCACAACAACGGTCATCCACTTTGCAGGCAGATTTGCTCTTGCTCCCTGAAGGCTGCAGTAGCAGAGGCAACATTTAGAAGACATGGATCTTTGCCCATGGCTTTTGAACTGCAGGACTCTGAAAATGCTCAGGTAAGGCCTTGTTTTGAATGTGTTGTTGCATTACTTAAGCATGTACAGCCCTGGGGAATGGCTATGTCACAAAGAGGCTTAAAATACTGGTAGAGTTACTCTTTCGCCTTGTGTTTTTTGAGGCCTTTTTTTTGTCCTGTGTATCAGGGTCTTGGCTAGCCAATGTCTTGCCGAAGAAGTTAACACAAGTGAGTTGGAGTGGGCAGTTCAAACATTCTCAACTTCCATCTATAAGGCTCTTAATGTCACGCACTTGTCCCCCACTCGAGTGCCATAGTTACCTGCTTAGAAGGGTAGGTTGCTGTCTATTCTGTCCACACTTCATCAGCCCTGTGACAGGTTGGAGTGAAATCAGCACATCTGGAGGGAACTGAGCTTCTTGAACAACGTTAGCTTCCTAGAACACCTATGGCTCTAATCAACGTAAGCTGTACACCAGAGCCTGCCTTGCAAATGGATAATGATCGAGAAGAAATAGTTCTGTTCATGAAAAGCTCTAAAGACTGTTAAAAAACAACTTTGTAATTGAGGAAAGCAAGAGAAGAAGTTACTAATGATGGGAATTATGATGCTAACACCTGTGAGATAATTAAAAACGTAGCAATTAATCACCAGATGTACGCATTAGTAATAAGTGTAGATCATGATCCTTTACTGTGGTGACCTTCAGCCTACCATTCCCCCTTCTCCACCCTTTGTTTGTCATTCTCTGTGGCGGTGTATCTAAGTAAAATTCCAAAGTCCTCCGGGTGGAGTCCTGTCAATTATACCCTTCTGTAAGTGCCATACATGTTTCTATGGCATTACATAAACAGATAACCATGACTACAATGACATCCATGTCACAGAGCAGTTTTGCTATTTATTTGGCTTTCAGAACTTAAAGGGAAAGTAGAGCAAATCCTGGCCTTGAAAAGGATTGGTGAAGAAACACAAGCAGCTAAGGAGGCAAACATAAGCACTGTCATTTACTTCTTGGCACCATGTGTTATAATAACCTAGAACATCTTAATTGTCGTCATCGTTTAATTTCACTCCTGTGGATCATTCGGTATGTTTGGAATGCTGCTTGCTTTTCATACTGCTCAAAGAACACCTTAAAACAAAACCAGTCTTTTCTACACATATTTGTGTTTGAAATCCTGTTATCTGTTATAATGATGGTTATCTGTGATGGTTATCTACCACCACACAGATGGTGGAACTCTGTGGGAGAGAGTAGAGATTTTGGGCATGTTTTGTCAAAAATATCCACAGCTCAGAATGCTAAAACCCTAGGTGTAAGGGAAAGCCAGCAGGAGTTACACTTGAAAATCACCTCTGGTTATTAGTAGGGAATCTTATTGTGCCAGGAGCATGGTGTAACCATTCCAAAGTCTTCCAAAGACTTCTTGCAGTTTTCTCAAGCTGTCTCACCTTCATTTATACTACTTTAACTAATCTTAATGTAAGCATTGCTGTGACAGCACGACTTGGGTACCATACTTGCCATGCACGCTGCAATTATCCATTTCACTGGCAGTGCCGGGGCATAAACAAAACTAACCCAGTAACTCTAATGATGCGCTGCTGAAATTAAATCTGTGCTCTTGAACTCTTACTCTACATGACTATTACTGCCTTTATGGCAAATAAAACGGATGTTTGCAAATTTCTAGGGCAGCTGGTTGGATTGCTTCATGAAGGAAAGCAATTTGACAAACAAATTGCAGCTATTTTAGAACTCTAATTTTCTTATTTCTAAATCATGCTTGAGGCTATTTTATATCCTCAAAAAGGGTCTTTGCAACCACAAGTTAAAGTCTTTTAACTTTCTTATTTTTCCTTCAGCTCCCTAAAGCTAGAGGCTCTGAACACCCACTTGCCACTTAGGTGCATGGAAAATTGTCAAAACCAGGCTCTGTACTTGTAATAAAAGCACCAAAAAGTAGGTTTGTTCCCGTTTGAACATGCATGTGCAGATGTGCGTGCTGGTATATCTGTGTTCATTGGTCCCAGACAGCAATACAGTCGTTCGGGACCTTGCGGGCTGCGCCATGAACATTACATAAAAAGCCCATCCGCATCAGTCAGTGCTGGTAAGCGCACACACGGTTTGTCACTGCGGCTGTGGGCTCTTTGTCACATCCTCAGCTGCGCTAGACCAGAAGCGAAAGGATGCGCTGCAGACTTCGCGGGGCTGGCGCGGTGCAGCTGCCCTCAGCACCATCGCACCCCGCGCACCTTGCGCTTCCCCCTGTGCAGCGCACGCCGGTAGCCCTCGCTGCGGTGCTGGGACTAGCAGATACTATCGCTGCACCTCGCCCAACCCGGCGGCTCTCTGCACCCCGCGCTCTCTGAGGTGGCGAAACAAAATGGCTCTGCCACAGCTGCCCCGGAGGCGCCGTCAGCCCACGGTCCCCACCAGGCAACCGGCCGGCGGGGCCCTGCACCCTGGGGAGCGAGCCCCAGCGAGGTCACGCAAGGCCGCGGCTCCCAGCACCGCGGGAGGTGGCGGAGGAACCGCGCCGGCGCTGCCCCCTCAGCTCGCACGAAGGCACTCGGGGGAGGCAGCGGGCACACCTGCACCTCCCTCACCCCTTGCCCGCGCCCGGCCCGCCCCGCCCCGGCTGCCTTCGAGGGGCGAGGGCAGCCGGGCGGGGGGAGGGGGGGGGAATCCACCAATCGCCGTGCAGAAGGCTGGCCCCGGCGGGCGCGGATTGGCTCTTTGCGGCCGAGGTGGGCGGGCGCTGCCAGGGCAGCCACATCTCCCGGGCTGCGCTTTTCAAACGCCGGCTGTGCGGGTGCGGCGGTTAGTAGGGAGGGGGCCGCGCCGGGCTGGGCTGGGCTGGGCTGGGCTGGGCTGGGCTGGGCTGCGGCGCGGCGGGGGCCCTGGCGGCGCCTGCCGTTCCAGCTCCGTGAGGGGCTTCTGTGAGCCCTGTGGCGGGAGGTGAGTGTGCCCGAGCCGGCGCTGCGGTTCCCGGCCTCGGCTGCCGCGGGTGAAGGCGGGCGGGTCCGGTGGTGCGTTCAGTGGGCGGTGGGAGCTTCGTGCTGCCTCTCCCGGCCGCTCGCTCTCTCCCCGGACAGCGGTAGCGGGGGTGCCTGTGGGTAGGGTTGGGGTACCCCAGGCCGCGTCCCGCCTGATGTCCCGCACTCGGCCGCGGCCAGTCCGCGCAGGGCTCTCTGTGCGGTAGCAGAGTAGGGCAAGGCGGAGGCGAGGGAGCGCTGCGGTCCTTCAGACCCGCTCCGGTTCCTTCAGACCCGCTCCGGTGGGCGGCCGCGCAGGTTGCCACAGGGCTCAGCGGCCCCGGCGGGTTGCCTGGTGCTGGGTGCCTGCCACCCGTCACACCCGGGGAGGTGCGGGCCCTGCAGCGGCGCGTCGTGCCCTGGTGCTGCTCTTTCCGACGTCCTTCTTCGCTGAACGTGTTCCTAGTCCGGAGCAAGGGCTTGACCTCTGGAATAGTTAATTGAAGTGACTTTCTGCCCAGCTAAAGGTAGCTCAGGGGGAGGTTTCCTCTTCAATGGGAAGCTTGCAAATTTCAGTGAGATCCGTGCTTCTGATGTTTGTTACTCAAGTACATGGTACAGTGTGCAACAGCGCAGGTGTCCCTTTCAATTTTGGAAATGGTCAATGTATTAGAGCTTGTGCCATTTTTCATAGCTAACCGGATTTGAAGTTAGATCTAGTTCTCTTGAATAGATTATGTGTCTGACTGTGTTTTTCTGCCTGCTATATGTTTTTCCTCTATTATTAATGATACCAAGCTATAAAGAGGAGATAGCGTGCCTTACCAGAGAAACAAACTCAATTCAACATAAGACAGTAGCTCTCCTTAATAGTCATTCTTCAAGGAGAATGATTGAAAGTGTTATCTTACATAGTACATTTGATAATAGCAAGCTCTTAATCGATTAGGTCAATGTCTAATATATATAAATCACTTTATGCTAAAGTACTGCAGTAACAAGATAACTTTAACTGATAAACTGTTTAGTGAGTACAGCTCTGAGGAGAGTCATGTAAAATTTCAGGCACCTGAATCGGTCTCTTACACGATAAGCTGCCATATAACTGGGGAAAATGGAATGTATATTTGTTTATAAGAAACTGTTTCATGCATCTCATGTGCTACTTTGAAGATATTCTTGAACTCCGTGGGGGTTTTGTGTGTTGGCTTCTTTTTGGTCTCCTGCTAAAGCATGAATCATGATTTAAATCCCAAATAGTTTGAATATGAATGTCCGTGTTCCAAGAAGTGGTAATTTGAACAGTGCTTGATGGATGCTGGATTATATTTGAATCATAACTAGTTTGAGTGCTCCCCCCAGAAGTTTCTGATGCTTCACTTCTGTCATGTGAAGACTGAAAGTGTATTTCTGTAAGCTTGTTAACTGTATCTGAACTGTAACTTGCGTGTGATTTCTTTTCCATCACTAATAAAGGTAAACTTACATAGTAACTTAAAATAAGCCATTAATTAAGACTTTGGTTATCCTTCAGTAACCCTTCTTTGTCTTGCTTTTGCATTTTGCCTGAAGCAGTGCTTTAGGCCTATGAATGTGAATGCCAAAACCCAGTATTCTTACTTTTTTTAACAGTAGTAGAAATAGTGTGGGTGGGTATATCTCCATAATGTGCTGTTCTACTGGTTTATTAAGGTAATTTAATCAAGATTACTACATCATTTGGTTCTAAATGATCTGAATTTGCAAAGAGGATGTTGTCCATTCATGCTGCTTTCTGACAAATAATCTAGTGTTAAACTGAAGTTTAGATGAGCTCTGAGTGAGTTTAATAAGAATGTGAGTCTTCTCAATGGAAAAAAAAAAACAACCCTCCTTTTTTTCCCCTCTTTGGTTAGCTGTTCCTGCTGTGTTACAAAGAACAAAAGGGAAGGAGTTTTGGTTAAGTCCCCTAGCAATACCAGTGAAAAGTGTGAATTTAAAGGAATTGCTGGAAGTTACCAAGAATCCAAGGGAGATTTAAAACTTATTTTCAGGAAGCTTAAAAAAAAAGTACATATCATTAACAGCTAAATAGTTATTAGCATTTTCACTAGAACTGAAGCTTGTGCCTAATATATTACGGATATGGTCCAGGGAGGGGGGGGGGGGGGAAACTGACTCATCTGAAAAGTTAAAATAATTAAACACAAATCAGTTCATTTTCTTAGCATGTCTTGATTACTGTTCCTTTCAGATTTTATTTTTACAGAGGTTAAATATGGTGTTTTCAGGTCACTACTAAACAAAGCTTTTCTAGTCTGACAGACCTAAACTCTAATATCTGCATACTTTCCTGTGCTGAAATTATGGAACACCCAAAACTGAATTGTTTTGCTTTAACAGGTGACTGGTAGAAGCGGGAGACCTGTTCCTGACCATGTCAAGGAGGAAGTTGGAGAATAAAAGCCTTCCTGGCTTGTTAGCCACATCTCTGAACACACAGATCAAGACAGACAATTTCCACAATTTTTATATGCTCGAATCAAAAGAGCTGGGAAGGTGAGGTTAGTTCTGTTTATTTTAGTAAGAGGAGTTTCTGTTGCAAGAGAATTATTTGTCCAATGAGAGACCTTTTCTGCCAAGCTTTTATGGTAGTAGATGGGGAATGAAGTATGTCTCTCTTCTTCCTTATTCCCTTCTTTGCAATATTCAACAGGTTCTCTGGGGACCAGGAAAAGATACTCTGAGATGTAAATTGCCAGCCTTTTCCATGTTAGATTTAGCCTGTTCTCATAGGAATGTAGATCTGGGATTATGTTCCTTTGTTTCCCTGTCTAGTCACAAACTGCATTCCAGGTACATAAACTAAAGAAGAGATAACATAGGGTAATACTGTAAGAAAAGAATGGGGATTGTGAGTTGGTTGTAGGTTGATTTTTTATTTTTATTTTTATTTTTATTTTTTTTTGAAGTCCAGCAAACAAAGACCTCTTCTCTCCCCCTTTCACCCTCCAGCAGTTAAGTCTAAGTTTCTAACAACCTGCTGCTTCAGAGTGGTTTTGCAGCCTATTTCCCTTGCTCATGTTTGCAATAGCAAAACAGGAAATAAAGCCAAAGGAAAAAAAAAAGACCTGTTGGTATTTATGGTACAGTTTCAGACATCTGAGTCAATGTGTTTTTGAGGTCACTGGGATAATTCATACCTTGAAAATACTCACTGAATTGGGTGCAAAGCCATGCAAACGTAATACCACGGTTGTGTTTTCAAGCTCCTTGAACAGAAGTGGCATGGCTCAGTCTCGCAGTTCTTGTGCCTTGCTGTGCTACATAGCAATCTTTGGTACCTGCAGCTCATTTTGTCAGTAGAGATGCTCCTCTGCATATGATTTTTAAGATCTTCAGCCTTCATTGCTCTCTTGGGGTTTTGCTTGTTTGTCTTCTCGTAGCATGTGCTTTATCTGATGCACTTCTATAAAAATGCACCTTGCAGCCCTTAACTTTTCTATTTTCTTACCCCTCTGACAGCTCTAGTTTTAAGTTGTGGGCTCTGCAGAAGCAGTTTATATGCACCATCCTCTGTGCTCCAGTATTCTCAAGCAGCTGGATTTTCAGATTATGCAACCTGTGAGATGATTTCTAAAGCAAACAAAAGTATTGATTTTGTGTGGATTCCAAAATGGAGTCTTTAAAAGTTTCTGTACATGCAAAATCATGCATAAGAAAATAAGTGCCGAAATCTAAAGAAACACAAGCAGAGCAGTATGTTTTCCAAGCATACGTTTGACTTTTCCTGGCCTAACAATGTCTGTGTTTTTTTGTGTTTTTTTTTTTTTAATTTTGCAAGTATTTACAACTGTTTAAGTGATGTAAAATCCACCTTTGTAGCTTCCCCAAAAGATTTAACATGCTTTTTCTTTTCACTTGCAATTTTCTTTTTCCTCTTCGTATTACTTAGTAAATGGTTCTTTTGTTCTTCTCTACTTAAGCCTCCCAAGTCCCATTTCTTCCTCCCACACCCTTATCTTTTAGGTCCTTTGGTATTTAAGACTGACTCATAAAGCAGGCAGGTTCTGTTTAGTGGGTTAAGTAGTTTTTATCCCCAGTATGTGGATGGCTTGGCTTCTTTTGAAGTAGTTGAATTTCTGTGGTTTCTAACTTGGGATATCAAAACAACTTGAAATTGTTTTTTATCTCATAAAATTGGGCTATAAAGTGTGTGATGGTTAAGGAGTTACTTTGCAGGCAAGGAGGAGTGAGGCCTTCTTTGCATGCTTCAGTGCAGCACCTCAGATACGACATTTTGCATTTCTGGGGAAATTCCACTACTCTAAAGCAATATTTTTTGTCTAATAATTTTATCTTAGTAATTGGCACACTACAAATGCAGTACAAAGAAGTGGAAATTCTTACATGATTGATCTGAAGATACTGCTGACCCTTTAAAGCTGTTACACTCAGAGCAGCTAGAAGGAAGATATGCAGAAACTTATCTCACTGTTCTCATGAACTTTTTTAATTTTAGAGACACTTTTGTGGTTGATAGGGTGATGTGATGTTAAAACAAGAATGTAAGCTGTGGGGGAGTATCCTATACTTGGCTATATTGCGAAATTCGGCTCAATAAGTTAAAATGATCTGCAGTAATAAGCTGGTTTAACAATTTTTCACAATTGAGAAATAACTTGGCCTTTCCAGCCTTACAGATAGTTGCTAAAATCAAGAATGTGAATGTACCAAGCTGCAAATAGCTTTCACCTCTTAAATTACTTTTGCTTCTGACTTCAGAAGTTAACTTTATAAATTCAGTGCTTTAAAAAAGGACAAATCCTATAACTGAGACTGAAATAAACGATAGCAAGAAGTTGTTTTGTTGAATATATTTCTAGATTGTGTCAGTTTGCACAAACGGTATTTCACATGTTTTTTTGCAAATGGAAATCTCATTTTTCATGACATGCTCCTACCTTTTTTCATTAAATACTGAAGTCTACAGTTTTTTCTCTAAAAAAGCCAGACATGACTTTTTTTTTTCATCAGAGACTATAGCAGTAGGACAAGGGGCAATGGGTTTAAGCTAAAACAGGGGAAATTTAGGTTACATACAAAGAAGTTCTTTACTGTGAGGGTGGTAAGGCACTGGAATGGGTTGCCCAAGGAAGTTGTGAACGTGCCATCCCTGGCAGTGTTCAAGGCTGAGTTTGACAGAGCCTTGGGTGACATGGTCTAGAGTGAGGCATCTCTGCCTATGGCAGGGGGTTTGAACTGGATGATCTTAAGGTTCTTTCCAACCCCAACCATTCCATGATTCTGTAATATGTTCCTTTTAGGGATTGGGGTGTTTTTGCACCAGAAGGGCAAAGCCCTGCAGGGCAACATAGTCCTTTCTACTAAAGGAGCTAATTTAGTTGAAATTAGCTCAGCTCAGATAGCTCATACTGCGCTTCTTCATAAAGTTTGTTTTTATGCTGTGGTAACAAAAAATATGCATGGAAAAGCCTTTAAAAAAACCAGCCCAGAAGTGTAGATCTTGTTCTTTGTACACAGTTTTAGAACTGTTTTTAGAACTTTATGCAATTTATTTTAGCTCTTCAAGCTCTGTTTGTTTTGGGTTGTTTTTTTTTTAATCATGTTTTATCATTTGAAAACACTTTGCAAGTATGCAACTAGACATTTCTGGGAATGCAAAACTTGTGATTATAAAACATTGTTTTTTCAATTTATAACTTGGCTTAAAAAACTGCATTTTTTCCCCTATTTTTTTTCTTTAAAGGTCAGCTTGGTGTTTTAACTACAGAGTGTGGTTTTCTCTTATAAACACTTCCTTGCCAAAATACATTTTTGTTTCCATACCGAAACAGTTGGCTAGGAAAGAAAGCAGCACACTTAGACTAACTGTAATTGAGGAAGAGAATGCCAAGTACTGGTGTCTTTCTGTTAAGATGTTTCTGAGCATTTTGTAGATGCCTAGGGTTTTTTTTAGTAGTATTGCATGATCCACTTTCTTTAAAAGTTCTTGCACTAAAGACCTTCCCCCTGTCCACAGCATACAAATATGCTTTATTTTCTGTGTTTATCCTCTGTATTTCACAAGGTTTTGCTTAGTTTGTTACTGTATCCTGTAGATATGATAATGTGGATGAAGATGGTTTTTTATATAGTATTTCCAGTCTGAAGCAAGTCCTGAGCAGCCTAGCAGAATCTTGTATATAGCCATGTTTTAAGCAGGAGATTTTGCTAGAGATCTCAAAAAGTCCCTTCTAACCTGGGTTGTTCTAGGATTCAGTGATCCTACATTGAGAATAACCATGTAACCTCATACTCTGATTTAATCTTAGCTAGTCTATATAAAGGGAATTGTACTGGGTCTTGTTAAAGCTTCATCTAGCTTAGTATGCTTTTTCCTACAGTGGCTGAATGTGAATGTTCAGGGAATAGTGTAAGAACAGGCCAATCATGGCATTCCCCTGTTAAATTTTTTCTTGGTTTCCAGTTATTTGTCATGCTTTTTTATTCCTGATGGCAATTTACATACTTTTTATATCTCTTAACGTTTTCCCTTTTATTTTGTAGAGGAAGATGTGCTGTGGTTAGAAAATGTATCGCTAAATCCACAGGCCAAGAGTATGCAGCTAAGTTTTTAAAGAAAAGAAGAAGAGGTCAAGATTGCAAAGCAGAGATTCTTCATGAAATAGCTGTGCTTGAATTAATGAAATCTAATCCTCGCGTAGTTAATCTCCATGAAGTCTATGAAACAGCAAATGAAATCATCTTAGTGTTGGAATAGTAAGTATGCCTTCATCCATGTTGCATATTTGTAGTTACAAATCTGGCAATATACTCTTTAGTTTTTGCATGAGTTGCCTGAACACCTAGAGAATTACAACAGCACAGTATTAATATTTCATTATGTTATGCTTTATAAACTCTTAGGGACTTTTTTGGTAGAACTTATTTTCATTTAAATGCAAGAGTTGAATCAGTTGGCGTTAATTGGAATCTGGTTGTGTATATGTGTTTTGTTACATCCACAGCGAATGAGTTATGTCAAACAATATGGAATAAGGCATTAAAAAAAAAAATAGACCAAAACGTATAGTAGTTCTGCACTCAAAACATTTAAAAAATGGACTGAAAGATTTTCAGGCTTTTTTACAAAAAGCTTTTTAAAAATGAAAAGAGTCATTTTCCTCCTGCACAGCCTTCATAGACTATTCCATTCTGTTTCAAATTGGAATAGTTTTTCTGCCTTTAAATACTTCAGGTGGGTAATTTTAATTAAAACTTGCCTGTTTAATTTGAGCAGACTTTTTCTTCTGTTAGCTGAATTTTTGTAAAAAGCTGTGATAAATATTCAGGTCAGGCTAACCTGATAGAAAACCTGAATACAAACTCTAGGGTGGAATCGTGTTTTTAGTCCTAAAGATTTTTATGCAAGCTGGCCAGAGAGGGTGTTCTTGAATCTAGGAAGTGCACAGATGCTTTGATCTTAAATCAAATCGCCCCGCTCTCCCCCCCACAAAAGTAGCCATTGATACTAAATACACAGATTTCAGAGAAGCTAAGAGCTGAGCATGTCCATGTTCTGTGAAATTTACCTCAAGTCACCACTTGAGGTTGTCTGGTGTCTGAAAAATTACAATTCTTTTGTGAGTTCTGACCTTCTAAATGTAGTGGTTTTGTTGTTTTAGAAGTGTTTGGCTTTTGGAGCTGTTTCTTCCAAAATTCCGTATCTGTTTAGATGTCCCTGTCACTTGTCATTAGCTCTGAAAACAGGTTTAACTGGGGGATTGAATTTGAATTCGAGTTATCTATCATATTTCCTGTATGTGTAAATCTTTGTGTGTAATGTAAGGAACAAAAATGCAGTTTGTGAAACTATTTAGGAAGTCTCTCTCTAGGATTTAAGTTTCTCATGCAAAGTATTTGAAGAACTGTTAATGGTGGTCTGCATGCACCATAATAAATTCCTTCAAATCTGCCATAGAATCTAGCTTGCTTTTTTGCTGGAACTAGGCGATCCCTAACATACTGTTTGTTGTTCCAAGAAGGGTAAAATAATGTAGATGTAAAATCCAGCTGACAAGTTTTGAACTTCTTACTGAGAACAACTACAAGTTCACATAGAAGCCACAATGTTTTCGTGCTTCTGTTTCAGCTCAGCTGTCTTGCTTGTTAAAGGTCTGTAGTAAAGCAACTTCCTTATGCTGCAGTGATGTTAATAGTCTGTCTTATAGTAGCGTTCGGTCTTGCAGTAAGTGTTCCTAGTTCTATTGGAATAAGCAAAGGGTTGATTATGCTTTTAGATTGTCATCTGTAGCAGAGTACATATTTTTGTTTGTTTGTTTTCTCATTATCAGAACTCTGAATCAGTCCTTTAAAAGAATTGCAATAAATGAGTCTCTTGCTCATAAAATAGTTAATAAGTATATCCCTTCTAGCTCTGTTTCTCCTCTTACATATGGTCCCTGGTGGTGTTGGGTTGTTCCTGAGCTGTAACTGCAGGTTCAAAGTTTTGCATTGTGTAGGATTCTATTAGGTTATTTTTCTGAAGATATGTAATTATGTGTGCTACAAGTCATCTGGTGATCTTTCTATTAGCTTTCTCAGTTGATGCTGAATTTGCTTGTTAAGATCTTCCCTGAACTGGGGAGCCAAAACCAGGGTATTACATTCTAGCTGTGGTCTAGTGAGAGTCACTTGCCTCAGCCTGCTGGCTCTGCTGCAGTTACTACAGCCCAAGGTGCTGCTGACTCTTGCTGCGTTCAGCTTTCTGGCTGTAAGGACTCCCAATTCCTATGCAGCCGAGCTGTTCTTGCTCTTTAGTCATCTGTATGTCCACCCATCCAGTCTGTAACATAGTAACTTGGATACAAGAATACTGTGGGAAACAGTGTTGAAAACAGTGCTAAAGTTGAAGTAAATGACATCCACTGCTCATTTATGTTTTGTCATAAAGGCAAAAGGAGAGGCATTACTGATAGCTTGCATAGCTCCAGCAGATTAGTGACTGTGTTTATCCGTGTTGTCCATTATCTAACTTTTTTATACACTTACCATTTTGTGAACAATAAAATTGAGGCTTATTGGTTGGTAATTTTGAGGCGGCTCTTTATCTTTGAAAGAGAGTATCTCCAGGTAGTTAGAGCAGGCTGAGTAATTACGTCAAACCAAGCACGAAAGGAAACAGCTGACTCTGTGGCAGAGTATAGAACTAACCAACCACATGCAACATGGTTATTTCCACGCTTCCTTTATGCTGTAATAGTAGGGGGTTTTATAAGCAAACAACAGCCTTTTTCTGAGGAAGACATACTTGAGATCCTGTGTAAAAACATGGAGCTTGTCAATCTCATCTTTGTTGTCAGTGTGGCAATGGTAGATTTCAATGTGATGGAGATGAGTCCTTGTATTTCTGAATATTCTGTATCTGCCAGAGTTCTGGAAGAGCTAACTGACTAGGCAACTGCACATTTAATCAGCAGCAGCATGCTAGATGTGCTTCCTGGTACCTCTCTGATTTTTAGTCTTCCATCAGAATGGCAGGACCTAGGGTGGCAAGTATACAGTTCCCTTCTACTCCAGAAATAACCTTCAACAACTCTGACTGTTCACTGTATTGTAGTTCATGCATTTACACCACAGCCACATAATGAAAAATAATGGTTTTTACTTGCAAATTCAGACTACTGCTGGGCTTTCTTGCTTTGAATTATTAACGGAACTGGTCAAATGGAAAAAATTTTGGGTTTTTTTTTTCCTCCTAAGTGCTTATATTGTGTGTCTTGGCATAAGTGTGTATTTAGCCTTTCTGAGAAAATGAATATATATTATATACATTTGTACTATGCATAAAATTTTTCTTCACTTAAGTTTGAAAATTCAGACTTAATATGTAACTGTTCTTGAATGTGTTTCAGTGCTGCTGGAGGAGAAATATTTGACTTGTGTGTCCCAGATCTGGATGACAGAATTGGGGAAAGGGATATTGTAAGACTTATAAGACAGATACTTGAAGGACTTCGCTGCTTGCATGAAAACAACATTGTTCATCTGGATTTAAAGGTGAGGCTGCAGCAGAGGTTTTATTTTAGTACTTTATATTTGATTTAGTATTGTGATAATTTGTTAAATACGTAACAGAAAATGATGAGAAAAAATATACTAGTGATTAATTCTTTAAAACTTAGTAATAAGTATTGCATAATAGAAATTGATAAGTCATTTAGTACATTGGTGACTTTTGCAGCTTGTGTTTTAATTAATTGAGAATCAAATCTTTCCTGTTCTAGCCTCAAAATATTTTGCTGAGCAGTGTCAATCCTCTTGGTGATGTCAAAATAGTAGATTTTGGTATGTCTCGGAAGCTTGAGAATTCTGGTGAACTGCGGCAGATCATGGGAACAACAGAGTATCTAGGTATGGAAGAGTTGCTTCACAATCTCTGATGTGTGGTTTTGAGAAAGCAGAAAGACTTCGTATAATGTGCTTATCTACTTATCAGTCATTACTGGAGAAAGAACAACAGGACAAGGCAACATGTTCTGAGCTGTTCTTAGAGTAGTCTACAAATATTTCCACTTGAAAAACCACCAAATTATATCAACAAGTGCACCTCTAATTTCATGCTAAAGAATTTACTGCTGCTGTGATGCAGACTCTTAAATCAACAGGAAATTTTGGCTGTTGTATTTCAACATTAATCAAAAGAATTTAACATTAGCATGCACAAAGAAATGTTCTTTGAATGAGGAATGCTGTTCAGTATGATGATTTAATGAGATAAAAATAATCCTTGGAAAGGGACAGATTGCCAGTAGCACTTGGCCCTCTCCAAGGGGCAATTTCCTTAATGATTTGCCTATGCTTAATTTCAAGACCACTTAAATCTGTAGTCAGTAACTTGTTACCTAGCATATAAAGAAGAAGTTCTTTACTGTAAGGGTGGTGAGGCACTGGAATGGGTTGCCCAGGGAAGCTGTGAATACTCCAACCCTGGCGGTGTTCAAGGCCAGGTTGGACAGAGCCTTGGGTGACATGGTTTAGTGTGAGGTGTCCCTGCCCATGGCAGGGGGGTTGGAACTAGATTATCTTAAGGTCCTTTCCAACCCTAACTATTCTATGATTCTATATGCTAACAGCCACTGAGCCTAAAATTGGCCTAGTCATCTGGCTTTGCAGTGTTAGCATGCTGAAGTCTATGCATTCCCCTTGAAAAGCTATACACGTGAAAACCAGTTAGAAGACTGTATTATGTGCATGCATCTGATTACAAAATATCTTGGGATTTGGAATATGTACAGAATAGTGTGCCTATTAGTGTGAACCAATTAAGCATCAGTGTTTCTAATCAAATGGAAATAACATTTTTCCACCTTGTGGCTTGAAAATAGTAAACTTGATTATTGAAACTGCATGGTTAGATTCATAATGGTTGGCAGAATACCTGCCAGAAATGTAGTGTCTGAATATTCAAGGCCACTTGAATAAATTCATTAAAGTGTTTTTATTCTCTCCATCTCTTTATCTAGCTCCAGAAATCTTAAACTACGATCCCATTACCACAGCTACAGATATGTGGTAGGTTGTATATGATAATTCATTTTATTGAGGTAGTCGTGACCATTTAACAATCCAGACTGGAGCCAGATCCAAACTCTGCAGTTCTATCTGGGTTACTTCTGTTGGGTTGACCAGAAGAGGTCGAGTTGGGAGGGGAAGGAGCCCTCAGGATGTAACTTCGGGTTTACAGGAATTACTGTATATGGGTCTGTTGCACACCTAGTAGGGAATATAGGTGGTGTCTAAGCATGCAGAGTCTAGGTATTTGTTCCAAGGGAAAAATAACTGATTGGATAGTATACTTTGGGCATTAGCTACTCTTGGATGACTTGTTTCAGGTAGCAACTGCTCTTGGACACTCCTCCCTCCCCATTTTTGTATCATTAAATAATTTTACTACACAAATGATAACTGTTTTAACTTTCTACCTCTTACCTTTAGAGCAGTATCTGCAGAATGTGTCATAAAAAATGAGACAAATCCGCAACTTTATTAAGTATACTTTTGTAGCCTATTAATTTTGTGAGCTATGTTAGTGTAAAGCTACCTTTGAGATCTTTCCTTAAAACATTTTTGAGCATCTAAATAATGAAGTTTTAAAAGTTGCTGTGATCTAAAATCAACTCCTTGAAGTTCACGGTTCGTAACAGCAATTGTATCTGTTTGTGAATGGTGTTTTTTATTTATTTGCTTGCTTTTTGGAAAAAATGCACAACCAAGCTATTGGTGCTGTACTCAGAATGACAAACTCAGGATGCATGTTTCCCCACTAATGAGGGCTAAGGTTTGATCTGTCAGATCACAAACCCATTTTTATTACTCGTCAAGAAACTAAGATTTATAATAAATCACTTGATGATGTTGTAGTCATGCTCATGTTCTTGGGGAAAAAGATTTCAGCACGAGGATATTGTTACACAACTGGGATGTCACTTATACAGAAAGATTGACTAAGTCTCAGTCATTGTTACTTCATCCAGAATTGTAGTGCAAGATAGATTTTCTAATTCACATGTAAATAAAACCTATCTTGTTGCAGTTCTAACATCCAGAATTGCCCATAAGAGTGGGCTGTGTAAAAGCAGTATATTTCCTTTTCCTAGCAATCTCAGTGGGAGGAAAAAGTTGTGTTGAAAGCAAGCAATTTTCAGAAATCCTTTTACTGAGATACATACATAGCTTTCCTTGTGTGTGTGTGTCCTTCAAACACAGAAAACCGAGGTGTCGCATGATGTTTCTAATTCCCTGAGTGTGGCATACATCAGGAAGTCAGATCTGCAGGACAATAAATATATAGGGTATATTGTTTAGGTGTCCTAGTAGGATTATTCATTGTGGTTTTTCTTTGTCTCAGGAACATAGGTGTAATTTCATACATGCTGCTGACACAAGAATCTCCATTTGTTGGAGCTGATAATCAAGAAACTTACCTTAATATATCTCAAGTTAATGTGGATTATTCAGAAGAAACATTTTCATCAGTTTCACAGCCTGCCAAAGACTTCATTCAAAAACTCCTCATAAAAAATCCAGAGTAAGTAACAAACCCCCCTGGGCAAGAATCTTACCTTTTATGTTTGTGGAGCACCTAGGAAAAAATGAATGTTAATTTGGGAGCTTAATACCACTGATGGGATCAGGCAAGCATTTCACAATGCACTGGTGATTATCTGTAGGTTTATGCCTTTCCATAATGTATGGAAATGATCTCTGGTTCACTGTCTGGCTTTTCTTATAGTCAGGCTTGTGCTTTGAGCTTCGTAATTTGAGTTTCTTTATATTTTCATTCAAAGGACAGCTTACTAACAAATCTGAAATATATTCTAGAAAGGTCACATTCTTGGCTATAATTTAACCTTTTATTGTGCAATTTGGAGAGACAAAATGCAATCTCTTTGATGCTGTGCTTTCTTGTTTCCTGACTTATCTTTAATGCATCTTTCTATTTTAATACGTTTTATATAAAAAAAAAACAAACTTGGCAGTCTTCTGACTGAGCAAACAGTCTTCAAGAATACATAGTTCTGCCATGTTCAGTCTCTTAAAAAATGTTCTTGATAAAAAGTACAAAGGTTCTGTTTGTAAGGCATGCTTATGTAACTTTATAGACATTAACCATGTCTGCACTTGCTGCATTGTGTTAAATTTGGATTTTTTTTAGCTGTTGCAGCAGCGAATGTAGTAAAAAGCAGCCAACCAAAAAAAACCCCAACCTGAACCCCCAAAATCAAACCACCAAAAACCACCACCCTAAAAGATGTATATGGGGGAATAGTATTTAGTGGAGTCAGTTAGTCATGTTTTACTAGGCATGGTCAGGCACTACCAATTATAGTGCCTAAGTATTGTCATTTGTGGTGAGAGGGTAGTCCCTCTGCTTCAGAGAGCCTGGGGCAAGCAGGAGTGTTCCTGTTATTTAGTTGAGAAAGAGGTTCTTTGGTGGGAGGGGACAGTATTATCTATGAAGTGCCTACTTTGATGAAATAAAGACTGTATATAAACTCATTATCTGAAGAGTCCTTTCTGTTTGGGCATCTCATATAGAGGGTTTGTCAACATCTAGAATAATTCTTGAGAACCATAGTATCATGGGGGAAGCAATTATGAAGAACTTGATTTGATAAATGTTAGTGTGGACCTGCAGGATGTTTGACATTGTCACAGTCACTACTCTACGTGCTTTCTTGCTTCTGGGCATCTTGATGTCTTCATTATATCCTCAATAACCTTCCTCCCCATTCTGATTCTTGATGACTATACCTTCTTGAATCTTAAGAGGAAAAATGTGTCCTGAGATAGTCAGCTCTGTAAAGTTACAGGTCTCTGACCAAAAAATATTCACATGTTCTGGTAAAGTTAAGGACAAGTAGCGGACTCTGCTGCATTTCTAGCAGGTTCTGTGGAATTTAACAGTGCAGAACACGATGAAAACTGTAGTAGCGCTATACTAGGTCATCTAAAGGAAAAAGTTTGTGTTTTGTTTGGTAGTAACTACACTGTAGAAGGGCTTACGCCCCATAAACAGCAAGAGTAAAACACTGCTGAAGTTGGATAGTGTTGATGACACCATGTTATTTGGCCCTCCTTGAAAACTTAATGACTGAATATTCATTAACCTATTTACAATGGTCTGTATAAAACATAGGACTTCAAAAGCATAAGCTCAGGCACATTAATATAGACAGTGTTGAAAACATTCCAATGGACTATGAATACCAGCTGAGAAACACCTGTTCCTTGTTCTGATGAAAAGTTACTGGTTCTGACATTCAGCAGTAGGGAAGGCTGTCAACTAAAATTTAGATGCATGTTGCCAAGACTTAACTATGGTGAGGTCTAATGTGTTTTGCAGTAGCTGTGGTACTGGTGGAAAACAGGAGTATTAACTCCTTAGTGCCAATTCTGCATAAGATTTCTTAACATGACAGAGCTATTTAAATATGTTTTCAGTATTTCTGAAATGAACTTAAGGAACTTCACCCTTTTCTCTTTCAAAGGCAAAGACCCACAGCAGAGGCCTGTCTTTCTCATCTGTGGTTACAGCAAGGGGAGTTCATACTCTTGTGTAGCCCTGAAGAAACTTGCTGCTCTTCTCTAATGCCAGGACACACCACAAAATGGTCAGAAGAGCGGAATGTAAAATCTAGTAGTAATGGTACCTGCAGCAACAAGGAAGACAAAGAGAACATTCCAGAGGACAGCAGTATGGTCTCCAAACGTTTCCGTTTTGATGATTCGTTGCAGTATCCCCAAGACTTCATGACAGACTTCATATGTTAATGTGTAATACAGACTTTTATAAAATGGATTTAGCATAATCTGTTCCAGTGGTGAATATAAGATTATAGCTTGCCAATTTGTGCAGCATTGGCATACTAGAAATGCACTTTGATTCTTTTATGCTGGTGCTTCCTTTTCTGTCCGTTGCTGGCAATGGATTTAACCCCTGAAAAACTGGGGTTGGTTGCGCCAGTAAAATGAATTTTTTTTTAGAAGATTTAATTAAATATTTTTGCACTTTTCAAGTTTTAGTCCAAAAATCATGCCAAAGTGAACAAACTAAAACCTGAAGATGAGTTTGTTTCAGCTTGAGCTTTGCCAAACAGTGGTTGAATACATACACGCTTTCATGACTAGCCTTAAGAAATTGGTGTAAGCTGGGGAACTGAATCTAGCTGTCCTACTGGGCTTACTTGTGACCATTCTCGTCACTTTAAATGGGAGCTGAAGTAGGCATGTTTTAGGAATACAGTACATCTGTTGGGGCCATTTGCAAAACCACTTTCTCTCTAGGATCATTAGTAGTTAAGGAAATGTTTCTGCCTTACTGATCTGGTCCACTTAGGAATTATAATGCATACTCTGTGTGTTTCCCAACAGGAAAATGAGTTGTATTTCTGCAATGATGAACAGAAAATGGGTAGATTGTCAGTCCTTGAGCTAGTGGTCCGTTGCTTCTTATCAGTAAATTATATTTGGAGAGGATGAGGGTCCCATGCTGATCTGAATATTTGATAAACTAGTGTGCTTTCATAAAACCTCTGAAATAGCATCATCTACCTATACTGACCTATTCCTAATCTTAAGCAAAACCCCCAGCCAAGCAAACAAACAAACTGGAAAAAAACAAACAAAACTCACAACCAAACATGCCAAAAAGCCTCTTGAAGGCTTAAAAGTATCAACTGAATAAACTGAAAATAACTGGTTTTGCCAGTGAAGCTGCAATTAAAAGCTTTTCATTATGCCCCTGTAATGTAGAAGTGCAGTGCATCTTTCAGTCACATATTGTTATCCATAATAATTTAGCTTCATGCCTGCTCTAAGAAATGGACTGCAGTGTGTTAGTGTTTAAAGACAAACTACTTAATAATTGTTTTAAGCCTTTAAATTTGGTTTGTTTATTGGTTTTATTGTGTTTTGTGAGGTTTTTTTTTGTTTGTTTTTAATTGTATCCTTTTCACTTCCTGTTTCTAGGCTCTGAGGAAATAATGGCTATGTCAATTTTAAGCAAATACCAATCATGCCTTAACAGCCTGAAACTAATACTGACAAGATAAAATCTTAATCGTAACACTGAGGCTGTAAGTCTTTTTGTGTAGGGAATGTATTAAAACTCTTGTAAATAGTTTAAAAGTAAGCAGCACTTTAAAATACTGATGGGATTTTCCACTCCTCAGAGCTTAGACTTAATTGTCTTTGATTTGGATTTGGGTTGTTTTGAATAATAAAGTATCACAATCTGAAGTGTGCCTGTGGGCTTGTCAATAGGCAGGTTGAGGTTCTGGAACAACATAGGAGTGAGGTGAACATAAGGAATGGTAAAAGGTTGTATTTTACCTTTCTTCACACAAGGAAGGAACAGGGTTTTTTTTACAAAGAGATTTCAATGTAAAGTATCACCATAAAGCATGGGGGAATTCAGGACTGTTGTCTTTATTTTGGGTGACACTCATGTTGACAAATGAAAAGTTCACTGAGGTGTAAGGCATGTAAGACTATTTCAGCTTACTTTGTCAGAAGAAGTAAAAGTTATCCAAGACTTAATCTCATGTGAAAGGAAGTAAAGAATATATTCAGCACATACGAAGCTCAGGTGCCTAAGTATAAATGAACCACACTGAGTCTCCTCTGTATTACTTCTCATGTAACTTTTTATCAGTAATACTGATAATACATATAAAGTGACTTTGCCGGAGGCAGTTGCTGAATTGCATTCAGGTACCTTATACCCTTACTTTTCGAAGGCCTTGGCTTTTCCTAGTGGAGTCTAACCTTTTGTTTTGTCCACCAGCATGGAGTCCAGTTTGAACTGGGCAAATTAAAAATACAAACTTTTATACATACTGAGAAGTTAAATTTCATTTAAGGAAGAAAATATCAAAAGCTGTGGCAGGTAAAGGTAGAAAAGTGTTTATAAAATTGTTACATTTTAAACGACATTACTGATCTGGAATTGCAACTGGGAAGCTTGTGAAAGTCTTCATACATTGGTATTCTGTTTTTAACATCTGGAAAATAAAGCTGAAAATACATGCCAGCACTTTATGACAAAGTTGTTGTTCTTAAGATTTTTATCATGGTATCTGATGTTTACATTTCTTACGACTTTTGGAGCTAACTTATCTGTAAATTAAAATAAATGAAAATTTGTCTTATCCAAGGAACTGAAGTTTTGAAGACTTTATTTGTACTTAAAATATACCTTGAATCAGAATTTCTTTGAATCAGTGCATTTATTTAAAAGTATTATCGTTCATGCAGACTACAATTGAATGTAAATACATACATTGTAGACAGTTGTTAGCCCATCTTGCTTCCTTCCATATTACTGGGAGTTACCAAATGTAAATGAGTGATGAATAATATTTTTAAGATGACTGAAGTCATCTCTGTGCAGTTCATGACCTTTTTATATAATAAAAAAAATAAACTTTGTTTTTCAAAACTTCTGTGTTTTCGTTTCTTCACAGACTCAGAAAAGGAATTACACTCAAAAGAGGTGGTAACCTTTTGTGGCCTGGATAATGCGTTTCCTACAAAGGCATGTTTCATTGATGAAATGAAAGCTTTCTCATGGTTAGAAATGCAGAAATGGGCTTTATTTTTAATAAAAGCAATAGCGTATTCATGTGCTTGGTTTGAGGTTGGTTGGTTTGCTGCATTAAGTTCAAAAGTTGTCTGAATATTTATATTCCCTGTATTGCAGGTTCTTACCAGCATACCGCCTGCTTTTTCTCTTTTGTTCTAAGGCATCTACGAAACTTCTCTGTTTAGTAGTGATTTGAGACACCTTGATATTTCTGCCTTCTCAGGAAATCTTTGAAGGAAGGAGACATGTTAGAAAAAAATGCATCATCTAGGTAATAGCTGACCGTCTTATCAGCACAGTTGTGCTTGTACTCTTGCCAAGTAAGGTAAATTATTGCTGGAAAAAATATTGTAAAATTGGTGCAAAGTAGAAGTGTGCAATTACATATTTGTTTCAGAAAGCAATTATCCTGTGCCTTAAGAACCTGGCAGCTGACAGACTTGAAAATACTGTTTGGACCACTGAGCACTGGAGAAGTGAGATACAGAATGAGTCAGTGTGTAGGAAGTCTGCTAAATGAATGGTAGCATCATAAAGCTGAACTGCTGAGTCACCTAGTACTGTGTGAGAGTATAAGGAAATTTCTTAACTAAAAGCAGGCACATAAGAATTCCTATGTGGTTAGCCCATGTAGTGACTGAGGAATACAACTTTGAGACACAAGTTGAAGGCATCTCAGAAATGAGATTCCATTGCATTCAAACATCTTGTTCCATTTTCATGCTAGTTAATGTTTTGCAGTCTGCCATCTGAAACCTCTGGGGAAGAAAAAAGCCCTTCCTGAAACTATTTTTAAGGAAATACCCAAATCTGAGAACTTTAATTTTTGTGCACACAGGAGTTATTACATTTGTTGTACTTTCAGACATTATTTATTTGCTCCAATCATAACATACAAAGCATGCCAGTACTTTGGTTCAAAATTAAATGATCACTTTTTTCACTTTAAAAAGAGAACATCTGGTCAGGAAAACACTGTATGTAGTATTTTGGCTCATGTTTTGAATACTTTTTTGAATACTTTTGCCTTTGCTTGAAGAGAGAAAGAAATG
Source organism: Pezoporus flaviventris (assembly GCF_033815535.1). Classification (NCBI taxonomy): domain Eukaryota; kingdom Metazoa; phylum Chordata; class Aves; order Psittaciformes; family Psittacidae; genus Pezoporus; species Pezoporus flaviventris. Next base: position 48,797,912 of record NW_026892549.1, read on the forward strand.
TATTCTTGAGTTCCCCAGAATTTAACTGAGGCATCAAGGTGGAATAAAAACCCGACATCACTGAATGTTTCAGAAAATGAAAACTTAGCGATAAAAATATCACCTATGGCTTCTTCTCCTTCCTGGGTTTAATTTTACTGTTACTGATCCTTTTATTCTTCATCCTTTCACCATTTTATTCTTGTGCTCATATTTTTATTGCTGAAGTTAGATTTAGATTGTTTTGTTAGGTATGACTGGGAGTTCAGATGAAAGTCACATTAACCACAGGAAGTCAAAAAAATTAGCTTTAAACCATTATTTTCTGCTGTGTCCTCCTGTGGCCTTGGAAATGCTGATTAAAATCAGCTGGTATTGCATTTGTGTTAGTCAAATGGGTTTAACTGGTCACTGCAGGAAAAGAATGAAATGGGGGGAGGGGGAAGAATGAACAGCAACACAGATGTTTGTAGGTCTCTGTAAGAACATTGTTCTGATAATGAAAAACACTGTATATACAAATATGATTTTCTCTGTAACATTCCTACTGTTAGCAACCTAACTATACCTTTCTTCTTCTAAAGTGTATAAGCATGTGAGCTATTTCCAGTTTCCTAATCAAATGATAAAAATCAAAATGTCACTTTCTAGGAAAAGGAGTCACAACATCCAGCAGTATGTGGTGATGTGCTCTAAACATGCTACTGCCTTCTGTAGATACAGTAGACAGTAGTTGAATGATTCAGTATTAAATAAAAATAACAAAGATTTCCCTTTGCGTGTTTTCCAGCTAGACTGTTATGTATTATAGCCAGTACAGTGTACAGCTTGTTTGAATCTCCCTAAGATATGTTGAGTATGAGGAGATTTCTCATTTCAAAATCAAAACCAGGCTTTGGTACTGTTCTAGAGAATGACTGGGAATTCCAAGTGATGTTGGATTTTCTACAGCTGGACACAGCAGAAATACCCTACTGTTCTTTGCCTGTGGTATTTTAACAAAGGGACTTTTATGATTAAAACTTGACACATGGACGCTTATAAACCTCTATGTACAGTTCACGAGGTTGGTTACAGGCCTCAATAATTTATAGGGATTTTCCAGTAAGCTAACTCCACTGTAAACTGTAATGCTACCTTTTTTGTATTGCTGTGAAAAATGTAACAAAACCTCTCATTTGAAATTCACAAGCTACATAATATAGCAACAGCTCTTTCAGATCCTATTGAAATCCAGACCTGGGCACAGTGAAGTGTCAGAAGTCATACAGACCATACCAATTTATTTAGATAGGTCAAACCATCAAGTTCATAATGTGAGGAACACCCATTAACTACCAATGAAACTGAAGAAGAGTTTATTTTCTTGTACTCTTTAATTTACTGATTGGGGGATGGGGAGGAGGGGAACAGGCTCTTTAAATCCTAAGTTGATTTTGCACGTGATGGCCTGATCCATGGTGCAACACTTGAAGAAATTTGTTTACTGTTGTGGTTTTGACACCCCAGTCCAGCCATTAGAGCTGATGAAGATTTTGCAAGCACAGCTGAGTTCTTTTCCATGTTCAGTTGGAGCACGTCTCAGTGTCTTGCCTAAAAACAAGCACCTGTGTTCACTTATTGATACACATCACTAAATCTAAAAGGTAAGAAGGAACACCTGCCTGAAGAGCACTGCGTGGCACCTCCTACTCAATCCAACTTTAACTATCTTTATTTTCCTGAACTTGGCAGGCCTTAGAAGAGCCTTCACTGCAAGAGGGACACTGAGGTGGTGGAGCTGGTCCAGAGAAGGGTACTGAAGCTAGTGAAGGGTCTGAAGAACAAGCGTGATGAGGAATGGCTGAGGGAACTGCTGCTGTTTAGCATGGAGAAGAGAAGGCTCAGGGGAGACCTTATTGCTCTTTGCAACTACTTGAAATGAGGAGGAAGAGAGGAGGTGGCTGGTCTCCCAAGTAACGTGGTACAACAACAACAGCCTCAAGCTGCGTCAAGGTGAGGTGTAGATTGGATATTAGGAGATATTTCTTCATGGAAAGGATGATGAGGCATTGGAATAGGCTGCCCAGGGAAGTGGTGGAATCACTGTCTCTGGTAGTGTTCACAAACCATGTACATGAGGCCCTCAGTTATGTGCTTTAGTGGTGGTCTTGGCAGTCCTGGGGCAATGCTTTAACTTGATGATCTTAAAGGTCTTTTCCAACCTAGCTGACTCTATGATTCTGTGATTCTATAAGCATTTTCTACTGGAAGATGCTCTCAGATGAAAGTGCAGCAAAGCTGAAATTCAGCTTGACATAGCTGTTAAATACATTGTCATAGCTTAAAAACAAACATCCCAAGTGCAACCCGTTATTCTCTATTGCTTACGAGCTTGTACACAGCAAACCAGTCTCCATCAGCCCCACCTGAGCCGGCAGCCTCGGGCTACTCCACCACACGCAGCCGGGGCTGGGCGCGCACACGTGGCGGCAGGGAACAAGCCGTACCTTGGCTTTAGGCGCGGGACGTTCTTCCCTGCCACAGCTCCGCACGTTTTCCGCTGTGCGGTAACGCCGTGCGGGCCGGGGGCACCGCGAAGCAGCCGCCACCTTCCCCGCTGTGTCCCGCTGCGGGTTGCCCCGAGCGACGGTTGACGCCCGCGCAGTGCCTCTCCTCTCCTCGCCCCGGGCCGTTGGCCAACGGAGGCCCCAGCGCTGCTAGGTGACGGCGTCCGGGCAGCGCTGCCTCGGCCGCGCAGACATGGGCACCGAGCAGGTACGGGGTGAGGGAACAGGGGGCAACCTAGCCCGCAGGCAGCGGCGGGAGAGGGCTGGGGGTCCCATGGCGGGCCTGCGGGGCCGGGCTGGCTGAGGTAAAGGGCCTGGGCACGCTCGCTGTCTGCGGGACGCAGGGCAGAACGTTCGGGTGCACTTGGTACCGGCAGGGCTGGTTGTCATCTGAAAAGTGGGGGTTTGCCTTTAAACCTTAAATAACTCGCGTGAATTAAGCTTCTGAAATCACGGGTTTAATCCCTGGCGTTTAACTGAATGCTTGCGCTGTGTAAACTGAGACCTCCCGGAGGGCAGCCGAGCTTTAGTTGTAGGCTCCTCCATGAGTTGTAGGCTGGTTGTGCCTGGTACTTTCCAGAAAAACTCGGCTGTGGTGTCCGTGCTATGAGCTCCTTAAATGAGGTCTCTAGAAACAACATGGTCCTTCTTGCAGCTGCCCAGATTCCCGTTAAATGGGGCGTAGGGGGGGTGTTTTCAAACATGAACCGTGATGAGACTTTAATTCAGTTTGTTTCCAGAATTGCAGGAAGCTCGAATGCTGAAGCCAAAAGCCAGTAGAAGCTTTTTGGCCATGAATGTTGTTTTAGATCTCTGGGCATTAACAGACACTAATTTGTATTATTATTCTGGTGGCCAGCTTGGGTTGTATTTGGTTAATGTAATTTAAAAAAGCTGCTGCGTCCATCTGGTCCATGATGCCAGGATCCATCTCTTGTAACAGTCTTTCAGAGCGGGAGAGACTGTGTTCACACTTGTGAATAACCTGGGCAATAGCGTCCATTGTTAAGTCCACCCCTCGATCATGAGTCCATCCCTATGTTGCATCTCTGCTCTGATGGCCTGAAGTGCCATGGGCCCACCAGGCTCAAAATAATTCACTGTCCCCTTAAGCAGTTTCTGCAGCTTGTTGTTGGGGACTCCATGCAGCTGTCTTCCATCTCCGATGCTTCCAAAGCACTGGAGGGGCCCAGTGGACTAGATACTTGCCCATACTGTCACACACACCCTGCCACTCATGACTGTCCAGCCTTGGAGAAAACCTCTTGGTCCCCCTATATCGTTGTCGAACCCCAGACAAGACCCAAACCTGACTCTGCTTAACTTTTGAGATCAGACAAAATGGTTGTGGGTAGCACACAGTCTGTGTGTGTGCCAACATGCTGATCCCCATCACAGTCAGCAGGCAGGTCCCAAGGATACCCAAAGGCCATTCAAAACCTTCAGAACTCTCAGTTGATGCTGCTGTACTTGTCACTGGGGCTGGTGTAGCTGCTGTGCTTGCCGGCTCTCCCACCGCCAGCTTCTCTTTTCCTGAGTCCAGCTCTTCCTCCTCTGCCTTGCTGGGAAATGCTGCGTGGTCTCCTGCGTCCTCCTGAGGCTCGGCGGGCGGCTTCCGGGGAATGCTCTTGGCCGTCGCGGGGCTCGGCTCTTCCGCGGGGCTTGGCTCCTCCGGGGGGTTCGGCTCTTCCGCGGGGCTCGGCTCCTCCGCCGCCTTCTCCCGCTGCTCGGCAGCCGCCTCCTTCCGCTCCTCGACCGCCCCGACCTCCTCCACCGGCAGCCGTCCCCTCGCGGCCTCCGGCCCCGCTCCCGCCGCCGCTTGGTCCCCGGGGCCGCTCTCCCGGGCCGCTTCAGCAGCCGCCGGCTCCCGGGGCCGCTCCCCCTCGGCTTCCAGCGAACTCACGAAGATGGAGAGTAGGGTGAGGGCCAGGACGGTGAAGAGCAGCCGGACGGCCAGGTACAAGTCCACGGCCACGTCCGTCCCGCCCTGCTGCTGGAGCCCACCCGTATTACAAGTCATTGACATAAAGCGCAGTGAGAGAAGAACCTTAGCCCAGGCCCCACACTTGATAAACACTAACACAGCAAATACCGGTGCTAAGTAATGTACTACATTCTGAAACTGTGAGATCAAGAGGAACAACTCTGACAGCCAATAAATCAGCATTGTGACGAATGACTATTAATCCTGTTAGATCTGTTGTTATCTCAACCCCTTGTGCCCCACGTTGGGTGCCAAAAGAGCTGTCGTGGTTTAAACCCAGTCAGGCAACTTGTTCACTCACTCCCAGTGAGTGGTGCCGGGCTGACAACAATCGAGGACCCCCTGTTCTTGCCCTCCCCCTGCTCCCAGAGGGACGGAGAGTCAAAAAGAATGCAACTCCCACAGGCTGAGATAAGAACAGTTTAGTAACTAAGGTATAACACAAATCACTACTGCTACCACCAATGATAATAATGATAAAGGAAATAACAAGGGAAGAGAATACAACACCTCACCACCAGCCGACTGATAACTTGCCCCCCAGGCCTGACCAAGCACCGACCCATACCTCCTCCAACCCTGCAGTCCCCCAGCCCTTCCCACTAACTCTCAGTTACATCCTGGGCATGACGTGCTGTGGTATGGAATACCTCTTTGGCTAGCTTGGGTCAGGTGTCCTGTCTCTGCTTCCTCCCGGCTTCCCCTCCTCCCTGGCAGAGCATGAGGCTCACAAAGTCCTTGGCCAAACCAAAACATCTCTATCAGCTCTGTTCCCGAGCCGAAAGTCAAAACACTGCACTGCACCAGCTACCAAGAAGGAGAAACATGACTGCTGCTGCTGAACCCAGGACAAACTTTCTGCGCTTTGTGACTTTCCTCCATTACAGCCTTTACATAGGACACAAAGCAGAAAGAGAATGGCTGTAGCATAGACATGCAACATTACTGCAAATGCAGCTGCATGGAAAGTGGTGGGGATGGGTGTGTTAGTGTAAAACAGAGGAGAAATAGAATAGCCAAAGGCAGTTGTATTAGAGCCAACTTCAAATGTTGTTACAACTAGGTTGTCTCATTTGTTTATAAGGAGGTGCTGTACTTTGTGCTAGCCAGAGTCCTGGGCATGGTCAGGGAGTGCTTTTGGACAGCCAGCTTTGATGTCTGATGCTGAAGGATCAGATGTGTCAAAAAGCAGAAAATACTGGACCCTTTTGAATGAAAGTTTATGGATTAGAAGAAGACCATTTTATATTTTTAAAATGGTGACTGAAGAATGGGAATAAGAAAATTGTTTATTTGTATTATTTAATAGTATCTTGTAATGTTTAAGTGTATAGCTTGGCAGAAAGGTAACATACATGCTTCCCAGCCTAAAATTAATTTGTCAGAGCTCTGATTTTTCAAAGTCGTTTGAGAAGGTTGTATTCTGTGTGGAAACATTCTAGCAAGAATTGGGGAAGTGATATAAAACTGTAGGTGTAAAAGTTACTGTTGAAGAGATAAAAATTGAATTAGAGCTAGTTTATAATTTTGACTGGTCACAAAGGTGATATTAGTGGTAATTTTAAATTTCTAATTGTGATTTTCCTTCTTTTGTTTTCCCTTCCAAGCCCGGTCCAAGTGTCAGAAAGAAGTCGACAAAGAAAACAGAGAACTTAGTACTACCACAGTTGCCTCAGGTAGTTTTGTTGGCTTTTTTTGTAAGTTTTCATGTCAAGTATACTTCACAGCATGATTTTATGAAAACCATAGTTCTCATTCAGATATATGCTGAGGTGTATATTCTGTCTCTGCGCTATGTATTTTTGTTATATCTGTATATGGAGCATTGTTGGTATTTCAGTACTTGGAAAACACTGAAAGTGCAGTATTTGACCCAGTTTGAAAATACTTAAGGCATATAACTAGAAGGTTTACAAATGTCATATATAAGTTTAATATGCTTTTATCCATAGTCTGAATATTTTGAATTGGAGGGCAACTTATTAGTAGTTTATTGGACAGTTTTTATGCTGGCTTATTCCTGCTATGTATTAGGCTACAGTATCGTTGATTTGCTGTATTTAAGAAGTCTTGAAGTGTATATAAGTAGCACTTACAAAAAACTAAAATATAAAATACTCATTCCAGATAAGGTGTAAAACACTGTGGCAGCAGACTTGTCCTTCATTCTGTCTGAGCAGAGAGCAGAAAGATGATGAGTCAGATGAGTTTACTGTAAAAAATGAGTGTTCATCTGGTAAGCTTAATATTTTTAGTACTAATAAACAAAACCTCTTGGAAACATAAACATATGTGTGGTGCATTTGAACCTTTTTTTTTAAATTTAATTTCAAAACTTGTTTTCTGCAAGAATATTTGGGTGTGAGACCCAAGAGACGGAAGATACAGGATTCTACAGGTAATAAAGGAGGTGCTGGAACATCAGCTTCTACACTGCAGAGCACCAGCCGTCTGAAAAAACAACAAGAACGATTCAGAAGTGCACTTGTTGACTTTATATTGTGAGTTCCCTTATCTTCGAATAATGTGTTTTTCCCTTTTGATAGATGAACCAAGAAGTGTGTATATGAGCATGAACTATATCACCAATTTTAAAAGCTACCTTAGCAGGGAAAATACAAACTTGGTCACATGCATCAGTGTTCTTTTTGAATCAGAATGTCATATGCTCATTGTCAAGTTTTGCCAGTTCCCTTTTTTGTTCAGTTTGTTCACAACTGACATGTAGAATGACTATATGTTACTTACATCAGTAAAACATATCTGAAGAATGTGATGCATATTGTTTATTTTATTGTTTGGTTTTTTTTTGTCTTAGGCACCAAGACCTTCCTGAAGAACAGCTTCTGTCCCCTGATGGAACCCAGCCTTCAGAAGCAGATTCTTCTACACCAATAGAGAAGGACATTTTGGTAGCTAAAGACATTTTTCTAGAGTATTAAATGAAATGCAGTGCCAGTCACTTATTGTAAATTTTGACAAGATGGTTGATACAATGAGAGATGACTGACAGTGATATATTCTTCTACTATTAGTTTCACACCATGTACCATTTATAGTGTTATTGCTGAGAATGGAGCATTAGGAATGTATGGATGAATCAAAGAATTTCAGAATGGAATAACAACTGGAGGATAACTCATGTCAGGAAGTATTAAATGAATCTTTTCTACACTTGCTGAAGGCGAGAATAACTTGCAAGGGAGGGTGCACTACTTTGAGCAATTGAGCAATTCTCTTTGGGTTACCCTTATCTAAAGGCTGGGATGTTCTTCATTCTCATTCTGGTTTAAAATACCTTCTGTGACATGATTGTATACACAATTTTGTAGTTTATGTATCTTTAAGATAGACCAAGTCCGTTTTGGGATAAATGGATTGAAATAGATTAATGTTGGTAAGCTTCCAGTTGGTAGTCCATTCTTCATTTTTTCATCTGGGTTTCCTTTAGTGCTCTGAGGTTTTTTGTTCATCACATTTCACATGCCTGTTTAAATGCTGGCATACAAGCAAATGTACTTATTTGTATTATACATTCATATTCTGAGCTGTATGTTACATATCCAAGAATGTATGGCTTGCATTTTGAATATATGGACCAGCCCCAGAGCTAATGAATAATAATGGCAGCACTGGAATTATGAGGTAGATGAATACATATTGGAAATCTATTTAAAGAAAAGGTTGGTACTCGGGCAGTGCAAAGGAGAGGCATCTCATCAGAGTTATAGAATTGTAAAAGGAAAACCCAAACAGAAGCCAGATTTCTATGAGTTATGTCCATTCTTTAATAAAATTTTTGTTATTTTGCTCTTATCAGAGAAATGAAATGGGGCTTATGCCACTATGCCACTATGCCACTTATGCCACAGGCTTATGCCTGTTTTTCTATCTTGGGGCTTTTTATCATTATTCTACCCACTAGTGTTTGACAGGCTGATGAAGGTATTGAGATCAGATTTAATGATGTAATTTAAAACATAATTACTTTTTTTTTTTAGTAAATAAGCCCGTATCTCTAGTTAAGCCTGTAGTAGCAATGACTGTCTAATACTTGACTTAACTGATACATCTTACTCTTCTATCCTGCAGAAATACTACTACTACATTCGCCATGGAATTGATACAGCAAATGTGTCCCCAGTAGATCAGTCATGGATAGACCATATCTTAGCTTTAATTCCGCAACACCTGAAAGTACACAGTGAAAGTATATGTTCACTGACTGATGAAATAAAAGAAGATTATCTTCTGAGTGTAAAAAAGGCTATAGGTAGATTTCCAGAAGTTTACTTGCATTTTCTCCTAAGTTGCTAGTATTAAAGTGTGTTCATAGAGTGGTGTTTGCTGCTGAGAGCTGCCATTGTGGAATTGTTACATCTAAGTGCTCTCCTGGATGTTAGAGGCACATTTTAATAAAAAGTATACTCATGTTTTCTTATGTTTGTTATAACAAAAGATAATAATATTCATTATTATTGATCTGTCAATAGTTTTTAAAAGCATTATGTTATTAATAATGCTTTCTCCTAAATCCCTTTTCATGTATATTTAGGTAAAACCATTCATTTCAATGAGTTATGTGTTTGAGTGCTTTGGTTGGGACATTAAGGTGCTGGAGCATGTCCAAAGAGGAGCAATCAAGCTGGTGAAGGGTCTAGAGAACAAGTCCTGTGAGGAGCAGCTGAGGGAACTGGGGTTGGGGTTGTTTAGCCTGGAGAAAAGGAGGCTCAGGGGAATCCTTACTGCTCTCTGGAACTACCTGCAAGGAGGCTGTAGCGAGGTAGCTATCATTCTCTTCACCAAAAAGGTGATTTTTTTCACTGAAAGGGTGATCAGGCATTGGAACAGGCTGCCCATGGAAGAGGTTTAGTCCCCATGCCTGAAGGTATTTGAAAGATACATATGTGGCACTTCAGAACATGGTTAAGTTGGCAGTGCTAGGTTAATGGTTGGACCCTATGATCTTAAGGGTCTTTTCCAGCCTAAATGATTCTATGATTCTGTTTATTTGCTGAGCTTATTTTGGCTTTTCTTTTTTTTCCTCCTCCACCCTCACCCCCCCTTTTTTTTAATACTTTTTTTCAGTTGATTTTGTTTTAAGAGACACCAGGGAAAAAGATGAAGACAAGAAAGATGATCTCCCTCATTGTGCAGAGTAAGAAAATACATTTATTGGAAAACAGTAACTGCAGCAGAGTGGGGTAGAATAGCATGTATAATGAACAGTCTTCATACTCAGTAGTCAGTGTCAGCTGTAAATAAGGCTTAGTTATTCATTGTGTAAATTCAGATAATATCATTATACAGCGTCTTTGGAAAATCCCTGTAAAATACGTGTTTATCTTGAAAGGTCTTTGGAGTTAGTTTTGTTTAGCAGTACTTAACTGGTAAAAAGTCTAACAGTTAACTCCGCAGCATTGGTCTACGTGGCCAAATGCTTATGTCTCAGCTGTTGTAATCTATGGAAGAATGTCATGTTTACACGGATTTCACTGAAGCTCTATCTTGTTTACAGATTGTGACGGCTTGGCTCAGTATATACACAGATTTAAGAATGTAATAAATATAGACTGACTTGTTCCTCAGAACAATTCAGCAATATGAAGTGTAAACAGTGATAGACGTTGGGTTTTCCAGTGTGTAGCAACTTCCAGTTTGGAGTAGTGGAGTATTTCAGTCCCATTTATGCTTGTCTTAAAAAGTCAGCAGTCTACTGAAAGCAAGTGTAGTGCTACTCCCAGGATCATACATCTGTCCAGTGTGAATCAGCCTACCAAGAATTAACTTTCCTAGAGCATACTTTAATTCTTCCTGAGATGTGAAGGTGAAGAGGTACCTCATTCATAAGTGTAACCAAAAATGGTGCAATATGTTTGTGCTGTAGAGGAATCAAATCTTACAAATCATGCAGAAACAAAACATTTCCACCAATATTAATTAGGCTTTGTATTGAGTAGTTTTATTGTAAACAATTTCTGCCCTGTGGTTTGAGGTAGATGCTTTTAGATATCAAATGGTAAATTAGGTTAGATTACAGTAAAAGGGATGGCTGTGACAGTTGTTACTTAAGCAATTTACATTTTAAAGAGAAAAGTAGGAACTTATTTTTGTTATTGTATCCCCTGAGTAAAAGATACACCTTGAACATCGGATTCTTTGTAGATCTTCTGTATCCTCTAGGAACTGTGTAGGACATCACAATAGTTGGTATATGGGCTTATGTCTTGCGTTTAGATGCAAATCCAAACCTACAAAATTCCTCTAGTAGGATAATAATTGGTAACAGTTTAATTCCATTAACTGTATTTGAAATATGAAATTTTCTTCTAAAGAAATACGTAGGATACATGTGGAAAAACTTTTTAACTTCCTGTGACTGCTAATTCTGTTTATTATACAATGCAGATTTACTGAGAAATGGATGAAAGTTTGATATTGGAATTACCATTTTCTTTAATAAGAGTTTATTAAGGAAATGAGAACAACAGTGTTATAAATATATGACGAAGTTGTCGGGTGTGTTTTTGCTTTTCCCTTGCAAACTAAAGATTGCAATGTATACTACTTAAGTTGAAATCCTTAGTATTTTAGTAGTAAAATCAGACTGCCTGTAGAAGTTGACACTTGTTTTTAAAGCAAATAAAGGCTATGAGTATATAAAAGACCTCCACCAAATAGCTTGATGTTTTAAAAAATTTGAGAGCAGACCGAGTTTATGAAAAAAGCACTAAATTTATGAGCTTTTGTAGATTTGATGTGATAAGCATAAGCAGATACAGCTTATTGTAGAAAAAGTTATTGACTATACACATTATGTATGTATAACGATTTTCTTACATGCTAAATATAAGGCACCATGAATAGGCTGCAGATTTGTTAGGATCTGGCCAATATTTCTCTCATATTATTCTTTATCATACACTGGTCAATTTTTGAAGACTTTTTTTTGGTGTCTGGATAATGAGGAGAAAGCTAGATTTATCTCCTGAATTTTGTTCTTTCTGGGATGCAGAACAATTATCTTAAAACAAATGTATATATATTTTGGTTCTTTGCACATCTACATTCATCTTACTGTATCTTGATGGCTTTGTGGTTGATTTTCTATTTCTTTTTTTTAGAATAGCAGTAGTGCCAAAGCCTTGGAACAAGTCTTTCTTGTCAGCATGCAGTTACATGAAGGCAAATTTGCATGCAATAAATCCTACAATGCTTGCTGTTCTGAACTTATGGGAGACGTCATTTAAGTAAGTGTTAACTACATCTCTTAGGTTTCAGCTGCTCAGTGATTTCAGAATCTGTATAGGGAAATAAAGGATGGTGGTATCTTAAGATATCCAGTTTGCCCTATTGAATTTTGCACTGCTACAATATATGCATCTGATCATAGTTCTGATGGCTTTGTTCAAAAGCCATTATCCCAAATGTGTTCTGTGGTCTCTCTGACTTTATTCTGTGAATAATTTCTGTGAACTGTTCCTCAGTAGTGATCAAGTTTCCTATCTGTACTTCCCCAGAAACCACATGGAAGGCTTTGTTATCTTCATTTCCTTTGGTATCTAGGCAGTTTTAAGCAAGAAGCTACACGTGAAAGTTGAATAGTTTAGCCATTTCATATTTAATTTTCTTTAGAGCTTGGTCTTTCTCAGGTCAGGAACATTCAAAACAGTCTCTCTCGCAAGAGAAGGGTTGCTATCTTGCCTAGGGGGGCACATACATTTGTTGTTTTGTTTTTTTTTCCCCTCTCTTATCTGATTAGCAAGGGCAAAAGGCATTAGATGGGCTATTGTTTTCTGCTTCCAGAATAGACCGAACTGCTTGCTTCTTTCTTGACTGATGAAACAAAAGAGAATGAACTGACCTGTCCAGGCCAGGAGCCAGAACAAGTTGCAGGGAGAGGGGTTTTGGGTTGGGTTGGGTTTGTTGGTTGGTTTGGGTTTTTTTTCTTTGTTGGTCTTGGGGGTTTTGTTCTATTTTTGTTGTATCTGCTGAGTAGGAGACAGAATTTAGCCAATGTCTTTAAAAAAATCTAAAACCTGAAAATGATTTTTAAGCTAGGTTTAGGTGGTCATTTATTTATGTTGTTTTGCAGTATTTGTAAGAAGCCATCCAGTCCCAGAAAGGAATGCTATATAATATATACGCAAATTCTGACTCTGAAAATAGTTATTAATATGCTCAAATGTAATAATTACGACTTCAATTTAAGACCATACATACAGGCAGTACTGCAGTGCTTTTGTGTGGTTGGTCTGAAGCAATAAATGCTAATTTCCGAAGTGAACATTATTTTTAAGTGTTTATGTTTAAAAATCCTTTAAGCTTTGTGAAATATGAAGAGGGTTTTATGGAAAAAAAGAAAAGATTAAAAACCAAGTTAGAGTGAATATGCTCCTGAAGTATTCACGTTACATTGTTTCAGAAATTTCCGCCTTCTTGATACACAAATATTTCACAATCAACCAGAAGCTGAGGACCTCTCAGGATTCCAGAATAAAATCGTGAAGGAAATTGGAAAAGCCAGAGCGATTCTGTCTAAGAAGTATGATCCGGTGTATCTGTATTTTTTAAGTTAGAATTAAAGATTTACCTTTTCCTTCAGCTGTTTCTGAAACTCTGAATTTTCTGGAGGGAGAAGAAATGTCCCATTTTAGTCATACACATTGAAAAATGAGTTGTAGTGTTGTGAAATTCTCTGAGGCCTTCGAACAAAAGCTGTTGTGTGAATGTTGAACATGGTATCACAATTTGTGCACTTTCCTTATTCTAACTTTTGGTGGCATGTATTTTGCTCACTTCTTAGAGATCAGCGACACAACGTATTTCAGTCTGTTATGACAAAAGCTTTTGTTTTTTGGACCAATTTGTGCTCGATAAGTGAGAAAATAAAATGTTGCTACTACTAACGATTTCACAGAATAGTTAGGGTTGGAAAGTACCTTAAGATCATCTAGTTCCAAACCCCCTGCCATTGGCAGGGACACCTCACACTAAACCATGCCACCCAGGATTCTACCCACCCTGGCCTTGGACTCTGCCAGGGAATGAACATTCACAACTTCCCTGGGCACCCCATTCTAGTGCCTCACCCATAACTTTTGTTTGTTCAGTCCAAGATGTTTTAAAAGACAAAAGGCAGTTTTCTTGGTAGTGCGCTCAGTATGCTGCAGTTAAGTTTTCAAATAAAGTATCAAAATTGCTAGGTCTTTTTTTGATGTTTGTGGCCAGACTGCATTCACAGAAATACAGATCAACTAGGTTGGCAAAGACCTTTAAGATCATCAGGTACAAATTTTACTGTTTCAAGTAATGATGGGCTGGGAGGAACCCCAGAAACCCACAGCACGTTTACCAAGTTCCATGGTCACTTCTTAAAACCTTCCCAGATGCTGAAGTCAGGCAATTGCCTTGGGCTCCCAGCCACACATCCAGCAGTGCTGAGCTCACCCCAGGCTCTGCAAGCACAGACTGCCGGAATTTCATACCCTTTTCTTAGAATCAATGAGTGGTTTGGGTTGGAAGGGACCTTAAAGCTCATCTAGCCCCAACTCCCCCCTGCCACAGGTGGGGACACCCTCTACCAGACCAGGCATTGCTTGTATGCCTCTGATCTTTAATCAGTAATGCTTGATTCCTGCAGTTATATGTTACTGCATTTTTACTCAGGTTTTAATTAAATAACAGTTGAGACCACTATAGTCTCAAATAAGCTGTTTTTCATGCTATTAGCCTTGAAGGTTTTTATTTCCATGCTTGCCCATGGTTTTGTTACGTATTGCCTTTACTGTTTTCAGGTGTATTTCTTCCTGGCTCTAAAGATACCTTTCTGCTAATAACTGAAAGCTGTGCACTTCTGTGCTTTCTTCCTATTTCCCAGCAATACCAGAGCCAATTTCATTTTTGTTAAGGGCAAGTGGGCAGAATTCCCTTCGGATTGCGTTCATATCTTAACAGCTACTGAGGTTGCAAGGCTGCATAATGAACTGTATAACCCTGGCACTTAAGCGTGCTGCCTGCAAAGCCTTTCTTGCCTGATAAATAAGAGACCAAAGCAAGATAGCAAACTTGACTATCATACTATCTTTTATTTTAAATATGGTTCCATAATAATAGATAACATTTTCAGACACATGATTCTGTAGATTTCAAAGATACTACCATATGACATACTTGCGTTATATGGTTTCCCAAACATGCTGCAGCATCTTTTGACTGCATGTAATATGAGCAATTAACTTAAAAGATTAATTAATACTCATCACTTGAAAAACTTAAAGATATTGTATTTTTTTAAGTTGGCTTCCAGAAGTGCAGAAAATCTTTTACCAGGGAAATAAACGCAAACAAGTACCCAGCGGTGCCAGCACCAGGAAATTAGAGTCTTTCTTCGGTTCTGCTGCCACATTAATGACTCGTCAACTACAACATTTACTTTTACATTCAATTCAAGACTTTACAGATTTAATTGCTCAACCTGCAGTAAGTAGTCTTTCGTATGCATACTAGCAGCATTGTTTATCCATATACATACAGTTTGTTTCCTCTTTATTTTGCTTCTTTTGGAAAAACAATAGAAAAGTAAGTATAAACTTTAGTGGCATGTGCTTTCTGGAAAAAAAGTAATATTTTAGGAATGCATTTTTAGTAAGTAGAGTTAAAATAACTTTTTTTTTTCCTCATATAAGAAGGGAAATATCAGCATATTTTAAATCTGATATCCTCAAGAATATATTGCAGTTAGACATACAGTAGAAATCCATTAATATGAAGGCTGTTTGCATCTTGTGTAAGTGGTCTCTCTGTAATACCCATCTGCAGAGAAGTCTTATCCTCTCTTCTACTAGTAGGTGTCTGCTGCGTGCATTGGCAATCTAGTTCTTGGGGAAAGGTAAGCAAAAGAAGTTTCTCTTTTGCAGTCACATAACTTCTGTTGTAGGGGTAAATATTTTTTGTTGATATTTGATGTCTCGGAGTGCAACTGGGTCTTTGTTCAGCTTTTTGTTAATACAGACTTGCCATCAAATATCCACAGAACTCTGGCTCCAAATAATACTGATGAAACAATATGCAGAGAATATAAGTAAGGACTCACATTGTGGAGGCAGGGTATTTACTTTTTTATTCCTACTCCCTTGTAGTTGTTTTTAATACTTCTGAGATAAGTGAACTTTGCTGTATACAGTACTATTTTCTGCTATTATTATTTCTCAGTACCTATTTTGTTATCCTTCCCAATGATGATCCTATGCTACCTAGTAGTGATAAAATGTTTCCTCATGTTTGCTAATTTTTTATGTAGTTAGAATATATTAGCAGATACAGGAAAGTTAAGAGATGCCTGAATGAGATTAAAGATACGATAGAAAATCAAAACATACCACCAAGGACAAAAGCATATGCAAATTTTCATACTGGAATACATGGGAATCCATACTACAAATATAAACCTCATAATACTCAGTTTTGTGGATCAGATTCTTGATAAACAAGTATGATTGGATATAACACGTTCTTATTAGTAGTTTCATAGTGACTGCACCAAATGATGAATACATGTACTGCTGTACATGTAATAATTTTATATATTGCTACCTTTGTGAGGGCTACTGCTGTCAGGCTACTGTGTCTCAGTCTACGCAAACCAGTTTATAACAGTTGTTGGCTAGCATATAGGGGATGCCTCTAGTGCCTACTAAAAATAATGTGAACATAAGATTATGTGAATTGCATCAGAGACATATTTCCTACTTGCATGGGTATTTTTCTTACAATTATAGAATGTCATTTGCAGTTAAAAGCCTGGCAATTTGGAATGCATATGCTGGAGTAATTCTTAATGATCCTTTGAGTTTTCCTGCATGAGTTAGGTTAACTAATAATTTTCTTTCTTGTTGTTTTGTGTGTGTGTGTGTGTGTTTTAGAAATCATTCCAAGCCTACAAACAGCCAGGTTTAATCCTGAAGCCAGTCCTTCAGAATGACAATATAAAATTTGAACCTGACTTTTGTGACTACGAGGATACATTACTTAATATTTACACTATTATGATTCAAGCTGTCAGTGATATACCAAGAATTGAGACCAAGTTATTTTCTAAGTGGGTAAGAAGTTACAATACTCATGAGTTTTGTTTTATCATTATATTGTTGCTGCATTTAGTTCCTAGGTATTTTATTGAATAGCCCTACTGTCAGAACTTGCATAGTGATATTACAATACTCTTTCAGGATATTTGGAACAATCTGAAATAATCTTAATTTTATTAATAAAAAGCCTAATAAGTGTTCTCTAACAAATAAAAAGCCATGAATGCTATTTTCCCCTATGAGCTATTGTCTGCAGCAGCTGCTACAAACGTACTACAAACAAAATGGATGTATTTAAATTTTAAACATATTTCTGCAGTATTCTCGAAAATGCCTTCTATTTTGGTACTGGAAAGGATGATGTCTTTTAAATATGGGAACTTTTGAGCAGATTATCCTTACAGATAATAAACTATAATTTTTAAGCTGTTGATATTTTAGTTGGTTTATGCATTCAGCCAGGTTAAAATGATAATTCAAACAGGAAACAATCCAAGTTAAGTAAAACCATATTGTGAAATAATAGTGATGATAATGTATCTACTTCTTTTAGGATTGTGTGTTATTTTCAGTATAGCAATCTTAGTTTTCGTGGTGGAGAGTGAAAGTAATGCCCTATGCTGGATCTTAATCATTTCCCAGAGAGCTGTGGGAGGTGAATGTTTCTTTTTCCTGAAGGAACATAATTTGGACATTCTGTTGTCCTTTCTGTTTAGCACCAAGTTGATTTTTAAATAACTAACTCTCACCATTTTTGTTAATATGCTTGAACACATGACCAGGCAGAAACCTGAGTAGTATCCTATGCTTTATAAAAGCACTAACCAGTAACCTGTCAAAAGACAAATGGAACATCCCAAGCATGTCTAAATGTACGAGAGCAAGGCTCTAGATCTTCTGGAGGTCTGCAGGAAAGTGTTTTCAGTATTAGTAATGTTATAGATTCATCAGTTGATAGCGAAATTGAAGCTGTGCTTGTGATTCAGGAAGAATAAAGTCCATGTAGATTAAATTTAAAATTGTTGATGGAATTATTTTGGGTAAATAAATAAGAATGAATTTCTGCAAGTAGCAGCTCTGATTTCTTATTTGTTGGAGGCAAACATCTGTAAGTTAAGACTTAAAGAAAAAGTATGGCAGTAGACTGTAAATAGCTGTATCTACAAAATTAGGCTTATAGTTGGACTCTAATTAGAAAGATTTTAAGTAACAGTTGATTTTTTTTCTGTCCATGTTTAACTTCCATGACATAAGTGAGCTACAGACATAACTGTAATTTGAAAATGCTTTTGTGTTTTTTTTTCAAAGCCAAAAGGTGAGTTTTCATCAACTGTCTTGAAGCCCATTATCCTGGATGAGATCTTGGATGAGTATAAGAAAAGGATCAGAGAAGAAATTATCAAAGAGAGTGCTGCACCTGTGGAACATCTCAAGCTATATGATAAGTACAGCTTCCTAATAAACAAACAAGCTGAACGAGATATTGATCAATTCCTGTCGGGGGAATATACCTTTGAAGAAATGAAAACAGAAATTATAAAGTACCAGAAACTTGCAGAGGAAATAAAATGTACTTCTGGGAAGGTAAATGATAAAAATGTTCAAAAAGAGAAAAATGCATATAATTTGAATGTTGATTTTGTGCTTATGAATGTCATCAAAGGTGCTGATAATTGGCTGTGAGATAATTAAAGTGAAATAGAATATTTTTTTTTTAGCATTTCTGGGGCGTATTTGTCATATTAAACAAGAGTTATTTTTGTTAGAAATTGTTTTGGGGCTTCTGAAGGCATTCAGAGTATGTTCCTCTTAGATGCTAAGGAGTAAGATAAAGTGTGGGTCCAGCCACCTACAAATTCCTTCCAAGCGTCTAAGGCAGAGAGAGGATCTTTAAGATGAACCACACATTTTTTTTTGTCCCTGTAAGGATATCCTGTGGTAAGAATTCTTTGTGCATCCATTCTGAAAAAGAACTCGAAAGGCTAAAGTCGTTTTCCTTACATTGTTTCTCTTGTAACACTCAGTGCTGTCGTGGTTTAAACTCAGTCAGCCATGCAGTTTCGCTCGCTTACTCTCCCCCCTTCCTCCCCGCCCAGCTCCTGGAGGGATAGGGAGGAGAATCGAAAGAATGTAACTCCCATGGGTTGAGATAAGAACAGTTTAGTAACTAAGGTATAACACAAATCACTACTGCTACCACCAATAATAATAATGATAAAGGAAATAACAAGGGAAGAGAATACCACTGCTCACCACCCGCTGACCGATAATTAGCCCAACCCGGTAGTGAACTAGCCCTTCCAGGTGACGCCCAGTTTACATCCTGGGCATGATGTGCTGTGGTATGGAATACCCATTTGGCTAGTTTGGGTCAGGTGACCTGTCTGCTTCCTCCCAGCTTCCCCTCCTCCCTGGCAGAGCATGAGACTCACAAAGTCCTTGGTCAGAGTAAACGTCACTGAGCAACAACTAAAAACATCGGTGTTATTAGTGTTGTTCCCAGGCCCAAAGTCAAAAACACAGTGCTGCACCAGCTACTAAGAAGGAGAAAAATGCCTGCTACTGCTGAACCCAGGACAAGTGCAAACCTCACTTCTGGAGAAACTAGTACTTACAGGCCTGTCATGAGGGCGTCTGTGTGTTGAAGTAGAGGTTACTTGCCCACTAGTCAAAGAAAGCATTGGATGCAGGGACCCACTGGGAGGTAGAGTCCCTTTTTAATCCTAAGGAATGTCATGTGCCTCTAACAGTAACACAAGATTACCATATTTTAGATGTATCTCAAACTGTAATTTCACCAGACAACATTCCCTGCTCTTCATTTATGTAGATGCCCTTCATTTTTGAGGAATTAGATTTTTCTTGTTAATGTCAAAAGCAATAGAGGTAAGATTTAGGTGAAGTTTGATGTACAAATACAGAACAGTTACTTGCAACTGTGGCTTTTTCTTTCCCTTCTTCACTTGAAAGTTTGAAAAGTATTTTATGGTTTAACTAAATTACTAGATGAGATCCCTGGTATTCTGCTTATGACAGTGAGAGAAAACAGGTAAAAGCTCTTCAGTGTTCTGACACCTGTTGTATTTGTATTGCAGCGCCTCCGTCTAGGATTGTTTGAATTGCATTGTGATGATTTAATAAATACTTTGGGAAGGCGAGCAGAAAATATTCGTGAAAAAGTGATTTCCAAAATGCTTGACGATCTTCAAGACATAAATATGAGGTAACTCCCAAACGGAAAATGTCTATTGAAATGCATTTAATTTTGTTTACACTGTTGAATCTTTTTAATTTTCAAAGGATGTGTTGATCTTGTTTCTGCTGTTATAAATGTATGTGATTGGTCCAAGGATGATTAAAACAAAACACAAGTGCCAAACTGTTTTTGATGTATTTTTCAGACTATGTGATGAGTATGAGAGAATATCAGAAAAAGCCCTTTCTCTTCCGGCTAACACGCAGGAACTAATGGAGCTTAAGGTACTCTTCTTTTTTCATGAGTCCAAGATACAAGTAGCTACTAATACTTTTGCTCTGGCCTTAAGCAGTTAAGATACGCAGGTTACCCCCTTTACAGGTATGATCCTGGCCTTGTTAAAGTCACTGGTGTCACTGTGTCTTTTATTGCAAAATAAAAAAGGACAGGTCTTTGGCCATGAGGCTGAATGTCATATCCTGGCCCTTATACATAACAGTTAAACTAGTTTTTCCCCACCAAAACACCATGGCTGTGATCAGACTGCCAATTTGGAGTAGTTCACTGTCTGTGCTATCACTCTTGCATTATTGGCAAGAGTGCCATTTAGCATGGACCAAAGTCCTGTAGAGTGGCTTCTTCAAAGTAGGGGGTGTGCAGCCCAGAGGGTGCACAAGGTGATCCATTGAAGTATATGACTTAATAGTATTTACTTCTTATCTAAAAAAGTGAGAAAGAAATTGAGCTTTACCAATATTTGATCTCATCTATGTGTCAGAGGGTCCTGTGTCACGTACATATGTGAGGTTTCCTGAAGAAAGAGTGGGTGTTCCACAGCGAAAGGGGATTCACAGTGGCACCCTCAGTTCTTCACTTGCTGTCAATGTATTACCATATATTGCAGTTTGCCTGCCCAGTTAAATAGATTTGTGGATTATGTTACCTAGTTTTAATTAACCTAACTCTCACAAAATGGGCAACTGGCTTAAAAAGATCATTATAGAATCATAGAATGGTTTGGGTTGGAAGGGACCTCAGAGGTCATCTAGTTCCAACCCTCCTGCCAAGGGCAGGGACACCTCCTGCTAGATCAGGTTGTTCAAAGCACCATCCAGCCTGGCCTTGAACTTCTAGGGATGGGGCAGCCACCCCTAGACAGCTTCTCCAGGCAACCTGTTCCTGTGCCTCATCACCCTCACAGTAAAATGCCCTCAAAGAAACTGTAGATTGAAGATAATACTGATAATGTGAGCACAAGTGATCGAGAAAGCGTCAGAGCTGATGCTTCTATCCCTAATACGAGCCCTGCATTGTCCACATTACAAAGTAAAAATGATGGTTCTAATCAGATTTGACTAGTTGGCAAAAAAAAACCCCAAACCAAATTGGAATTATCAGCCAGAGTATTTGAAGTATGAGTTCACATTTGCTATTGTTAATGATGAACTTTGCCTAAAATGTCTCTTGTGCCTTGAGACATTGGTTAATGATAGCATGAAATCATCACACTTAGCAAAACATGTAAAAACTAAGCATCTGGCTCATGAAAAGAAACCTCTACAGTTTTTCAGTGATGTTTCAAGTCATGCTATACTTAATCCAGTACTCTAGAAAATGTAACCATCCGTGCTAGAAGACTCAGAAGCCTCTTTTTACTCTATGGTAAGAGAAAAAAGTACATACCACTGGGGAAGCATTTGTTCTTCTTGCTATCTGAATAGCTGAAATAATACATGAAAAACAGTATGGTGACAAACTCAAGTGCATTTCTGTTGGAAGGCACATAGAAAACATTGCTGAAGATTTGTAGAAACAAGTATTTGAACAAGTTATGCAGTGTGGAGATCTGCTGTACAGCTGGGTGAAAGTACAGGGGTTTATTATGTGTCAGTTTATGGTATTTGCTAGATTCTGTTTCAATAATGACATACATGAAGAACTACCTTTTTCTGAGCCACTTAAAGATGAGTTATGTATTTCTCTTTAACGGAATACAAGTGTTCCTAATTTTGCTGACCTACTGGCAAGTGGCTGTCAGTAACATGTTACCTTGCAGATATTTTGGTAAAATAATGACAATCTGTCATTCGGGGTGCAGGTGGCATCTTTCAGAATGAGTGAGAAATGAACTGCTTTTCAAAAGAAAATCCTGCTTTGGAGAGAGAATTTTGAAAATAGATGTTTGAAAATGCTTCCATTGTTATGTGATTTTGTTGCTGAAAACTGTGCCGCTCCTCCACCCCCCATACCTGTACACTTTAAAAGCTTGGTAACACAATTTTCTGAGCTGTTTTAGTGGGGTTTGAGTGCATTTGTTAAAAATGCAACACTTCCCAGTTAGTTTGCAAGAACAACTGAGTGGCGGCAGGGAAGATAGAAATTTGCTAGATTAAGCGTTTGCATAATTGGTGGATGGGATCACAATTTATTAAGCACAGCCAATGACGCAATTCTTCCATTTGGATCTGTGTATCTTTGAGGGTTGTTTTTTTGTTTTTTTTTGTTTTTTTTTATTATGACAGCCACTAAAACATATTGAAATAAACTGAACTTAGAACAAGACCTTTGAATCTCTGAATCTCAAAGTATTAGATAAAGCACATTTGATCATATTGCTTTCATTAGATATATTATTAATAATAGTTTTATTAATATTCAATGTATTCCTTTAATCTTCATGTAATCCTTATTTAATTTCTATTGTGCATGCTTTTTTGTGTACACAATATGTTAGTACAGTAAAAACTAAGCATCTGGCTCATGAAGAGAAACCACTACAGTTTTTCAGTGGTGTTTCTCAAGTGAGGTTTGCTAAAACGTGTTTATAATATATATATATATATATGTGTATCATATATGATATATGCATTGCTTTCCTGGTAGAACAAGTGAGCTTTTCACTATAGTGTGTGAGTGTATACCTGTAAATAAATACAGATATGTTGGGGGTCCATGATGAAAGAGTCCTTGCTGGCAAGAATGTGTGATCAAGAACACTGGAGACCATTCCTGTGGGGGAGCATGCTAGCAAGCAGTGTGGCTGGCTGGAACAGTGATTGAGCCTGTTAGCAATATACATATTTAGTTAGTAATATAGATATTACCTAGAAGTTTTTTCACTCATTTTCAGGAAGCAATGTGTTTGTAAATGATAGCTCGGAATAAGTGCATGGTTGTATTTCTATCCCCATCTGCCTATTGCAACCAGCTAGCAAGTTATTTCTGTAGTGCGGGCAACATGCCAATAGAATTAAATTAAGACTGTGTGTTTTTCAGGCTTCTGAACAGATAGCGTAGTCAAACAGCAAATACCCCTTAGTTCTCCTAAATTAAATTCAAGTAATTAAATTACATGTGGAACACTCCAAATATTCATTCCTAATATTCTAAACTAATTAAAGAGTTGAAACCTGAGGTGCATGGAACTTTAGTATGTATTTAATAATTAATTTCTTCATGAGAAAACTTTAAAAAACACTCATTGGCAAGTTGTACTAAGTAATTTTACCTTTACATCCTTTGTTAAATGATGATTTAAAATTTAGCAGGTGTAGGGTTTGCAGTTTGATAACTGTAAAATCCCATCGCACTTACAAATACTACTTTTGTAATCAAAACCCTGCTGTTTCTTTGATGTATTCTAACTTCAGATCAGCAAAGCACTTATATTTGCACTTGAAAGGTAGTGTGACTTAGTCTCTTGCTGTTCAGCAATGTTCTGATGTATGTGCCCACTATTAAATGTGTGGAATGTAGAAATGTGCTGAAAATAAATCGAGTTTCTGAGTGGTTGGATAAATTTGTGTCCGAGTGATTTGAACTTTTGCTTAAAGTTTATCATGGAATATACTGAAGTAACTTTTTCAAGTAAAAAGTAAAATCTTTAGATGTTGAACTGTGTGCTGAGAGTATGGCACTATGCTATAATTTTGTGTTGGAGAATAAACAAATTGCATGTAATCATGGGTAGTATATAATAAAAGTACCAGCGTGAAACCCCTTCTAATAGTTTTTCCGTCTGATTGCTGAAAAGTTTTAATAGTCTTTGGGGATTCTTTTACTAGCCAAATATTCTCTTGATCTATACCAATGAGTATATTCTGAAGCATGGAAACTGCTGTTACAAGAGCGAAAGTGTAGATTTGCTGGACAATTTATCCCTACCTAAAAAGCCTTTCCAGTGATGTCACGTCGTCATCATTTAAAAATTTTCTATATGTTCAATTGATGAATATCAAGTAGTATTTACATATACTGGTATACTATTGATCTGTCCAATTGGCCAACATTTTTACTAATACAGCTCTTGTTAAGAATGTTTCAGGGTGCTTCATAAAGGATTATAGTTTAAACTGGTCTGTGTTGTCGTTCTAAGAGTGCCATACAGAACACTATGTGTGTCAGTGCAGTTTACTACCATCTCTTGAGATCTGAAAGAACAGTGTAATTTTTATTTTAATTATACTGAGCAGTACAGTGGATGCTTATATTCCTTACATTCTTACTGATAGGGAAGACCTAATTTTACATTGGGCCATGCGGTACTTCCCTTTCTGAAGTGTGTCATTCTTTTCTCTTGTGGTTATTATACTGATTTTTTGCCAGTAGCAAAATGTTTTCTTTCCCAAACCTGCAGCACTTACAACAGGCTGTCTGGATTGGCTTCCATTACTCCAAACCTTTGTGCATGCAGCTTCACCCATTCTTTGGAGTTTTATTCAATAAAATAGCTAGTAGGGCAGTTGTATTAAAAATCTGTATGCTTTTAAAATGGCTAGTACCATGCTGTTCTGAATAAACACCTTTTCAGGTCATGTTTTTTTCAAATTTATTTAATTTTCCTTGTAAAAAATTGGCTTTTAAAGTTTAGTTATTAACTATTTCATGCCTTATTTTGTCATTAAATGATATAAAAAAAGTCTTGATTTTTAATTTATATTCCCCAGGACGCTGTTAAGAACATACAAACGTGTGACTTAATTGAATTGGAGCAGAAATTAGTGGATGCTGTAAAATACATTGTTTTCCTGGTAGATTGCATCAGCTTTTCACCAGCAGACATTCGACTGAACAGTAGTGTTTTTCAGTGGCATGATCGAATGCCAGCTATCTTTGAAGACCACAGGAAGATAGTTGAAGAAAAAACTGTGCAGTTTCAAGGAGAGCTTAAGGTTTGTGATGACAATATTTTAAAAGTCCTTGAGCTCCTAATTTTGGATGCTGTATAGGACATGGCATAATGGATTGAATAACCACTTTTGTTTTCCCGTACATTTTTAAAAGAAGTTTGAAGTAGATAGTTTTGTATTATTCTTGGTACTAACTAATCTTTCCAGCTTGCCACTCGTTTCTTTTTCACATATCCATGAGTACTGCAAGAGAAGCCGCATCTTCTTACATTTTGTACTCTGGAAGCTATTTGGTGACAGAACTCCCAGCAATGTTGATGAAAGTTGTCTGTATATGACATAGTAAAATTCAGATACATCCTTTAAAGACATATGGCTTAAATCAAGCCATATATAAGCAGTCCCTTTAAAGTCAGTGGCAGGATATGAAATTTTTGTGATAGCTCAGAAAACTGCCAAACAAATCTTGCATTTATTTCTAAGTGTGATTTTGCTGTTAAGGTAGTTTTGTAACGTAAGTGCATCTTGATCTGGACTGGTTTATATGTTTTTATTTTTTAAACTGTTACACTTTACCTGCATTTCTGATCCCAGAAAATAGAAATTTTTGTGGCCGACTATATCCTATGACACAGAACCCTCTGTCAGCCCAATAAATAACTATAGATAACAGCAGGAGACGGGGCAAATTCTGTTATTAGAGTGGAATAGATACTCATGCAAATATGTTGGATATCTTGGATATTCTTTAAGTATAAAGTGTCCTACTGTAGCAAATCAGAATAGTTATTCCTTTTTTTACAGAATTTATTGTGATTTTTTTAAAATGGGTCTGTGTTTGCTTGATGTTTAATTAGATGCACTGTCAGCAATTTTCTGAGGAACTAGAAAGCTACGCTAAGCAGGTTGAAGAATTTAGCACATTTGGAGATGTTCAGAAACTCGACAAGTATTTGAAGAAAGCTCAAGCATTAAATGCAAAATTGGATGTTGCTGGTGAAAAGGTACATGTTATAGTCGAATATAGTCCAATAGTATAAATTATAAATTTTAATATTTGTGTTATCAGAATCATCAGTTTGCTTATTACTGCTGTTACTGAGATGTGGCAAAATAATTCTTAATTCAGTTATAAAATACATGCTTTATGATTTAAACTGCAAATTTACTGAGCACAGTGATTTGTTACTATGTGGTCTTGCGTTAATATGGCAGCACTTTGCATAATGAAAGAGTGAATTAAGTTTACATGGGTTTGCGTAGAAATTATAATTTTATGTACTTGGAAGTGCAATTCCTGATGCTCAGTATTACCTCCCATCTGTTAAAGCCTTCATGGTAATGCAAATTCTAGTGGAATAGCCAGGTACCATTTTTAATCTGTAAGCATATTCCTCTATTGACTAGCATGAATGCTGAGCTGTTACTGTTAGTTTGCTTTGACTGCAGTCAGTGGCAGCAATTATAGTTGCTGGTTTAGTAACTCAAAACTTAATTTGAAGCTTGTTGAAGACACCAGAAAACCTCCCTAATCCCTGTTGTAACAACCTGGTATCACAGACAGCTTTGTATTTCACCCCTCATTTATATTTCAACAGATGGATCAGTTTAATTCAGAAGAAGAGTCCTTTGGATGGCCAGTATCTCAGTTCCCTCAGCATAGAAGCATCCGGAATACTCTTGCTCCATATCTTTGTCTCTATGATATGGCTGTTGAATTCAACAGAAAACATGAAGGCTGGACAGAGGGATCATTTGCAGAAGTGGATGCAGACAAAGTAGAAGCAGATGTAGGAAGCTACTGGCAGGGACTGTATAAACTAGAAAAATCCTTCCAAAATTCTCCAAATGCATTAGCAATAACAAGACAGGTTAGATCAAAAGTAGAGGAATTCAAACACAATATTCCTCTAATCCAGGTGATTTGTAATCCTGGTTTGCAAGAAAGGCACTGGAAAGAGATGTCAAAAATTGTTGGTTTACCACTGTCTCCTTCTGAAGACTCAAATCTCTTGTCATATATTAACATGAATCTTGAACCATACCTGGAAAAGTTTGAGACCATCAGTGAAACAGCCAGCAAAGAGCATTCACTTGAGATGGCTTTAGTGAAAATGATTTCTGAATGGGGTGAAATGGAGTTCAGTCTCCATATCTATCGAGACACGGGAAGCTATATTTTGTCATCTGTGGATGATATTCAGCTGTTACTGGATGATCACATTGTCAAAACTCAGACTATGAGAGGCTCTCCGTTTGTTAAGCCTTATGAAACGAGAATAAGGTATTTTTTTTTGTTTTTCTAATAGTCACCAAGTAGTGTTACCAAATAAGAAATCTTTTCTGCTTCATCTGGAGGGGCTTCAGTTGATTTTATTTATCCCCTCAAGCAGTGAATTAATCTCGTTTTGAAAGGGTAAAGCTTTAGTCACCGACATGCTGTTTAATCCCATAAAGATGATTTTGGAAAAAAAGTCTTTTAATTAATATGGGAAGTGCTAATGCATTGGAGAGGTTACTAAACATTTTTAACATGCTCTGGTACTTAAGGTACTACATGCATCATACCATTATATTTGTTTTACCAGGTGAAAGATAACTGAGGTGTAAAAGGAAAGGTTCTAGACTAAGAGAATATAGTCTAAGCTTCCTACCTAAATTATAAAACTGCTGAATCTTTTAGCTCTTCATTAAAAATATTCGGTCTTATGTAAGGAGATAAAGAAAATGAAGACAAATATCGGCAGAGTGATGAAAGGTTATATTTTATTTTTTTTAATGCAGAAAATTAAATTCTAAAACTTAGCATTGCTTGTTAAAATTTCCATACTTCCATCTTTGAGCATAGATTTTAATCTGGTTTTATCTCTTTCACCTGAAGTTGGGCTATAGTTATTTAGTTATATAGGTACCTCCAAACTCCTATTAACCTGCAGAAATGCTATTTCAGATTTTAGCACGTGTTAATAAATATGAATATATATGTACCTATACAGACATGTACTTTCCAATAGCATTATTAAGTGAATGCAAAGCATTAATTCTCTAATTACTACTCTACTATAGTGTAAGACTTCCTTTCTTATTATTGTTAAATGGTAGGTTTTCCCTATGAAAAAGAGGAAGCACGCCTCGGTAATTTCATCAAGAGTTGTTTGGTGACAGCATTTTTAATAATGTAAGCTATTACTGTTAATTCAGACTTTGAGATCTAGGCAATAACAGAATGGTTGCTTTTCTCAATAACCCAACAAAGCAGGTAGAATTCTGGATTGCTGCCAGAGATTATTCCAAATTCCTCATCTTCATTATGGTGCATTTTTGGTGGAAGCAAATTAACTGAGCTGCCTAACTTACCTCTTGGAAAGCTGCATTTTTCTCTAGCTCTTGGTAAAAGCAAAATCAACAGAGGCGATTACTGTAGACTTCTTGTGCAGGAAATCAGGCTAGGTGAATATAATTTCTGTTGGTATCTTAAAACATACCTGTTGTACTTGCTGAATATGCAAATTTCCAAAAAGACTATAGCAGTCTGCTGGTGTGGCTTAATACTAGCTAACAATTACCATGCAACCGCTTGCTCACTTCCCCCTGCTCCTCAATGGAACGGGGAGGAGAATCAGAAAAAAGATAAAACCCATGAGTTGAGATAAGAGCAGTTTAATAATTAAAATAAGGTATAATATACTGCTACCACCAATAATAATAATGAAAAGGGAAATAACAAAAAGAGAGATAAAATAAACCAAAACTCAAACAACAACAAACAACTCTGATGCATAATACAGTTGCTCACCAGGTGCTGACGGATACCCAGCCCACCCTGAGCAGCAATTCGGGTTTCCTGGTAACTCCCCCCAGTTCATATACTGGGCATGCTCTGGTACAGAATACCCCTTTGGCTAGTTCGGATCAGGTGTTCTGTCTCTGCTTCCTCCCAGCTTCCAGTGCCCCTCCTCACTGGCAGAGCATGAGACTGAAAAGACCTTGATCAGGTAAGTGCTACTGAGCAACAAGTAAAACATTGGGGTGTTATCAGCATTGTTCTCAGAGTGAAGACAAAAGCATAGCACTGCATCAGCTACTAGGAAGAAAATTAACTGTCCTGGATGAAACCAGGACAACTGAAAATGTTTTACAGGAAGTATCAATTCATGCATTTAAACTAATACTGTTTTATAGGGAATGGGAAGGAAAGCTGTTGTTGGTACAGGATATCCTGGATGAATGGCTGAAGGTACAGGCTACTTGGCTTTATTTGGAGCCAATTTTCAGTTCTCCCGACATCATGGCTCAGATGCCTGAAGAAAGTAGACGATTCACTACTGTGGTTAGGACATGGAAAGAAGTAATGAAATCAGTTTTAGAGGTAAGTACTGCTGTCCTAAGAATATAGAGTGAATTTGTAGTATGTTCTGATAACAGAGTAATCTGCTTTCTGTTTCATCTTAGCCTCCTTTCTTAGGTTCTTTAAAAAATGATTTTCCAGAACTGTTTCACATAGGACCATAGAAACACTGA
Source organism: Pezoporus flaviventris (assembly GCF_033815535.1). NCBI lineage: Eukaryota > Metazoa > Chordata > Aves > Psittaciformes > Psittacidae > Pezoporus > Pezoporus flaviventris. Next base: position 48,827,359 of record NW_026892549.1, read on the forward strand.
TTGGGACGGGCCACCACTGTTAGCCTGACTTGTTTCTGAAAGCAGAACTTTTGCCAGCACTACATGAGGTCAGCCACAGCATTGTGTAGCCAAATTTCAAAAATCTCCAAGGACAGACATTTCTTGGAATTACCTCCAGAGAATTCAGTGCTGCAGTACCTTCCTAGTGAATACTTTTTTTCTTAATGTCCACGCTGAACCTCCCAGGCAAAGATTTCTATCTATTGCCCCTTGTTGCACTGCTGAGAAGTTGGCTCTTCACTTTCCACTTGGAATCATAGAACAGTTTGGGTTGGAAAGGACCTTAAGATATCTAGTTCCAACCGCTCTGTCATGGGCCGGGACACCTCCCCCTAGATGATGTTGCACAAGGGTCTGTCCAGCCTGGTCTTGAATGCTGCCAGGGATGGAGTTTTTACCACTTCTTTGGGCAACCTGTTCACCAAGTTGAACAAGTCCAGCTCTCCCAGTGTCTTCTCATAGGGTGCATGGCCCTGTACCTGGGAAGGCATAACCCCATACATCAGTACAGATAAGGGCTGACCTTCTGGGAAGTAGCTCTGTGGAGAGGGTGTTGGTGGACCACAAGTTGTCCATGAGGCAGCTGTCTGCCCTTGTGGCTAAGGCCAGTGATAACCTGGGCTGCATTAGGAAGAGCATTGCCAGCAGGTTGAGAGAGGTGGTCCTCCCTCTACCCTGCCCTGGTGAGGCCACGTCTAGAGCACTGTGTCCAGTACTGATTGTTCCATTTGAAAAATGCTGTTTGCATATTGAATGATAGAGATGCCTCTGTAACTTTAAACTGTTTAGATATTTAACTTGCTTCAAAAGTACTATTCTCATCTACTGTAAATCCATACATAAGGCAATTTTCAGATGCTATTACTGCACATGCTTGGCAGTTCAAATGTTACTGTCTTGTCAGTCTGCTTTGACGCTTTCCAGAAGTTAGCATAGTTATTAGAATCAATTCGTAAGAATGTATTTTTGTTTCAGTAGTTAGATTTATATTTCTGGATACTGTGTGCTGAATGATCTCTTTTGAGAAAATCTTCAAATATTCAGTGCTAATTGAATACAAAGTATTTTTTAAATGTGATATGTGTTATCACTGCAGAAAAAAAGATGAATCTCTTTTTTGTACAGGAGAATGTAAATGCCAGACTAGAAGTTTAACAATCTCAAGTTGATTTTGGCTAAACAAGCAGGCATTGTTTTCCAGAAGATGGCAGTCTGTTTCCACAAATATAGTGCTTAATTTCATGGCTTAAAAGAATGCTCTTCCCCAATCTGTATGGATGGCCTTTCTTACATCATACAGCTAACTTGAGTCTGTCTGTGCTTTTTTGCATTGTACTATAAAATTGCTGTGTATTATAAAAATCCTCTATTTGCTTAGCTTTTCATCACAAATTTGAACAATCACACGTTATTCCTTAATTTTAAATACCTAGTTTAAGCAATGCATATTAATGAGGGTTAAGTTACTTAGTGATTTGCATACATTTAAAAAACTCTAGGATACTGAAGCTTTACTGTCTTTGTTGGGAAGAAAGAAAGAAAAAAATAGAGCCTGCATATGAGCCTATGATATGTTAAAAATTACATTTGGAAACTAGAGTTTGTGATGGTCTCTTAATAGGGTACTCAAATTACTTTTATACATTTGATTTATACTGTTTTCCTGATAGTTTTTTCCTTAATTGTCACTCACAGTATTGCAGACGAAGTAAGTAACACTGATGTTTCATAAGACTGAGAATGATGGCGTTACCTTTTTTTTTCTTCATGCCTTAGCAGAGCTGTAAATAGGAAATCTGTGTTGAGACATAAATTATTTTTTTTCCTGACTTTTTCTCATATGAAAGAGAAAACAAGCAGGAAGGCTTGCATTTATAAAACTGGCAACACAGCTTTGATGTGCTTTACCAGTTGCACTTAATTCTATTTGTTGATGATAAATAACACCAAGAAAGGGAACAAAACCTCTTTCTGCTGACAACATGTAGTTACACAGTTGCTTGTGCATAAAAAACTGTTTTAGAAAACCAATTATGAACTATATTTGTATACTGACAGCTTAATTGTCTATGTATAGATGAAAAGCGTATGTAGTTATTGAGTTTGGGTTTGGTGTGATGCAAGAGGCAAGTGACAGAAGGTAATGTAGTACAAAGGAACACTGCGATTATTGTATTAGGGTGGTGCACCCTCATGATGATCAGTTAGATAAACATACAATTCAGTAGGTTAGAAGTATATGTGTAACATGAGCAGGGAATTGAACCAATGCTGAAAGCACATTGTGAATAATTCAAAATCTTGTGAGTTTTTGAACTGAAGCTGAACTTGGAATTTATTATTAAATTCTCCAAACTGAAGCTGAACAGTAGTCAGGTTCTTGGGTCAGATCTGCATTGTCACCCTCTGAAGAGTTTATTTCTTATGGATAGATACCTTTTGCTCCTTCTGGGCTTTGCACAACTGTCTAGCCTGTCTCTCACCTCTCATCCTTTGCAGCCTGAGTCACCCATACTTCTGTTCTGTGAGACTCTTGTTCTGCAAACCCCATCAGAGACTTTTCTGAGTGGGGCATTCTATATTTGTAATGGTCTCTGACAAAACTGTTCAAAATGGAAATAGTCTGGATACATCTTTGATTTCTGCAGTCCATTGTTTGGAGTAGTCTTTGTCAGCAGTTCTTACAAGCCTTCAGTAGACTGACTAGTCTGCAATTCTCCCTACCAATCTCTTTGGTGTTTCTTATTGAATATACCTGTGTCTTTTTTAATCCTGGATACCATCTTCTATGGTGTGTACTTACAGGTGCAGACTCACTGGGCAAAACAGAGAGGATCTAGGAGTTCTAGTTAGCTATGTTTCCATCTCACCTATGGTCATTCCGGCCCCATATGGGGAAATGCACTGTGATTTAGGTGCTGATATGGCAGAAGGTGTACTCCCAGAATTTCAGAAGTTGAACAGGGGATTGGGGTTAATCACTCCCTGTTTCTTTGCCAGAACTTTGTAATTATAAAACATTACATACTGCAACATGAATGGGTTTGAATCAGTTCACAGTTAACAAGTCAGTTAATGTGTTGGCACAGGCCTGAACCAGAACTAAACCAGAACTGAATAAATTCAGTCACAGGTGAATCCAAGCCTACTGGAACTGAGTAGAAGCATTTGCTTGGTTTGGCTTCCACCATCATAAATCTGTATAATTTCCTCCTTTTCAGTGTGTGTAGCGTTTTGCTTCCCAAACCCCATACTTGGTGAGCAAGATTAAAAAATGCAATGATGATTATGCTATAAATTGATCATAAGGTCTATTAAATGCTAGTACCTGGTGTTCAGACAGCTGTATTGCTTTAAAGCCTCTTAGCTTGGAAACCTTTAGGTCTTTTGCAAAATCATTTTTTTATTTGTATTAACAGAAAACTTTCATCTTATGCAGTAGCTTTCATTTAATTTGAGAGGCTAATATGGAAAGCAGTAGAAAGCATTTGGAATGCACAATATGTCAATATACATTTTGTCATCGACACAGTGTATAAAGAAAAGAAACCCAGTGCTTATCCAGTAGTGTATATTGCCAGGTGTAAAAAAGAAATACTGTAATTTTTTTTTAAATTACTGTAAAAAGAAATAAAAATATAATTGATGTTCTTAAAGCAAGTATATCTTTCCTCATTTTGCTAGTGAAAACGTATGCAAGCAAGTAAATTAATTACGATCAGAAAATAGCTTTTTTCAGACTGGATTGCTAGTTGTTAGTACTGAAGTGTCAGTGTTGCTTGTGTACAACTTTGTCATTTCAATACTTATAATTTCAAATATATATTTATATACTTTATATGGAAGGAAAGCTCTTCTTTCTTTTTTTTTTGCATTGAACTCTGTGAGATGGTTACCACTTGAAAGATGGGGCTGCATTGTTGTCATGAAAGTACACTTTGAAACATCTTTCAAAACCTTTTAATTGTTCATGCTACTTAGTTGCATAATCCAGTTGTAATCCAATCAGTGTAAATTGATGTTGCTCCAACAGAATGATGGGAAATCTGTTGTTTGACTTGATTCTGTTTTGAAAATCATTTTCAACAGTAACAGTTTACGTTTTACAAAAAAATTATTGTAATACCAACTGCCAAACTAGTTTTCCAGTGAACCTTGCAATGAAGGTGGCTAGTAAATTGTAAACCTGGCAGTGGTTTGGGTAAAACAGAATTTGAAATAAAGGTTCTTTTTGCTTAAGAATTGCTGCAGTGCTTTTTGACTTACTTAAGAAGGCATTAACATTTTTATCTGGAATAATTTCTTTTCCAGGACAAGCACGTTCTGGCAGTAGCAGAAATGGACAGTATGTTGGAAAAACTGAGAAAGTGCAATGAATTTATGGAGCTAATTCTCAGAGGACTTAATGAATACCTGGAGAAGAAGCGTTTGTTTTTCCCAAGATTCTTTTTTTTATCTAATGATGAACTCCTTGAGATCCTTTCAGAGACCAAAGACCCTACTCGGTATAGTAATTTTTAATAGTTATATTTGTGACTCATGGTGCATGCAGGTAGTCTTGTCATATTGTTTTTCTGAGCCCAGAACTGGCTTTTTTCTCACTGAGGGTTGTGGCATTAAGTATCTGCTTGTTAGCTTTTATGATAGGTGAACGCAGAGTAATTTTTAATATGGGTAATTAAATTCAGTTGTTTTCTAACTAGTAACCCTTCCATACACTGGTTTTCAGAATCAGAAATCCACATAATAATTCATGGTAAAATGAACATGCTGATTTTTCCCACTAGAAAACCGAATATCACATGGAACTGCTGACCTGAGCTTTATCTTTTTAGGAGGAGTCCTAATTAAAGTATTTCAGAAGTTTTTTGCCAAGTTTTAACTCTTGCTGGGATTTCTACTCCCCAGCCACATTCAGGATTATACTGAATGAGTGTGTTAAAAAAAAAGCGTAACTCAGTATAAGCCTTTCTTATACTGAATTAACTCTGTGATGATTCCTGCAGAAGTGATCTTACACTTAGAGCCTTTGCTGTATGTGGAGAAACTCAGGTTTGATTCCCAGTATGCAGACTTAGAATCATAGAATCATAGAATAGTCAGGGTTGGAAAGGACCTTAAGATCATCAAGTTCTAACCCCCCTGCCGTGGGCAGGGACATCTCACACTAAACCATGTCACCCAAGGCCTCATCCAGCCTGGTCTTGAACACTGCCAGGGATGGAGCATTCACAACCTCCCTGGGCAACCTATTCCAGTGCTTCACCACCCTAACAGGAAAGAATTTCTTCCTTATATCCAGTCTAAACTTCCCCTAAGATTTAACCCGTTACCCCTTGTCCTATCACTACAGTCCCTAATGAAGAGTCCCTCTCCAGCATCCCTATAGGCCCCCTTCAGGTACTGGAAGGTTGCTATGAGGTCTCCACGCAGCCTTCTCTTCTCCAGGCTGAACAGCCCCAACTTTCTCAGCCTGTCTTCATATGGGAGGTGCTCCAGTCCCCTGATCATCCTCGTGGCCCTTCTCTGGACTTGTTCCAACAGTTCCATGTCCTTTTTATGTTGAGGACACCAGAACTGCGCACAGTATTTCAGGTGAGGTCTCACAAGAGCAAAGTAGAGGGGCAGGGTCACCTCCTTTGACCTGCTGGTCACGCTTCTTTTGATGCAGCCCAGGATACAGTTGGCTTTCTCAGCTGCAAGCGCACACTGCCTGCTCGTGTTCATTTTCTCATCAACCAGCACCCCCAAGTCCTTCTCCACAGGGCTGCTCTGAATCTCTTCTCTGTCCAACCTGTAGCTGTGCCTGGGATTGCTCTGACCCAGGTGTAGGACCTTGCACTTGGCATGGTTAAACTTCAGAAGGTTGGCATCAGCACACCTCACAAATGTGTCAGTCCCTCTGGATGGCATTCCTTCCCTCCAGCGTATCAACTGAACCACACAGCTTGGTGTCATCTGCAGGCTAGCTGAGGGTGCACTCAATCCCACTGTCCATGTCATCGACAAAGATGTTGAACAAGACTGTTCCCAACACCGATCCCTGAGGGACACCTCTCGTTACTTGTCTCCAGCTGGACATTGAGCCATAGATCACAACTCTTTGTATGCGGCCATCCAGCCAGTTCTTTATCCACCGAGTGGTCCATCCATCAAATTGATGTCTCTCCAATTTAGGGACAAGGATGTCGTGTGGGACAGTGTTGAACGCTTTGCACAGGTCCAGGTAGATGACATCAACTACTCTGCCACTGTCCATCAGTTCTGTAGCCCCATCATAGAAGGCCACCAAATTGGTCAGGCAGGATTTCCCCTTAGTGAAGCCATGCTGGCTGTCACCAAGCACCTTGTTGATTTTCATGTGCCTTAGCATGCCTTCCAGGAGAATCTGCTCCAAGATTTTGGCAGGCACAGAGGTGAGACTGACTGGTCTGTCAAAAAAAAAAAAAGAGCACAAGGAAACAGAGACTTGATAGTGTTTAGTGATTTTGGTGCAAGGTTATGCAAAAATAAGGAGGAAAATGAAGACAAAATGCCGACTCATTCACAGAGAAATACTCATACAGTGCAATGAACAGGGCAAGAGATCTTGTGGGGAAAAGGTATTGTGTTAAGGTCATACCTGTCACTTTACTTGCATTCCTTGATAATTACTCTAGTTTGCTGGGAAGGTATAAATAATGGCATTTTGTGTACTCTACGTGGGTTAGCAGTTAAAGGATATTTGTTTATCTTTACCATTTTATATGTTACAGGGATTAAAAGTAATATTTTACATATTTAAAATCATCTTCCAGAATTGTGGTAAGCATCTTGCAGGGTTAGTACACAAGAATTATTGGTGAGAATAAACTTTTTAACAAAGTTGGAACGATCATTTAAGAAAATGGTTCAGGACTTTTTGGTTGTTTAGTTAGCTCTTCTTTGGTAGTATTGGCAAGAAAAAAATTGTCAGTAGCTGTTTAATACTGTTTTTGTTTTCTAGAGTACAACCTCATTTGAAAAAGTGTTATGAAGGAATTGCAAAAGTGCAATTTACTGATGCATTAGATATTACACACATTAAAAGTCATGAAGGAGAGACTGTGGAACTCATAGAGACAATCTCGACATCAGCAGCTAGAGGTCAGGTTGAAAGATGGCTGGTTGAACTGGAGAAAGCTATGCTGAAGTCTGTCCACAAGGTAACAAGTCCCAACCTCTTCTTTTCTCGGCTAATGATTTCTTCAGTAAACATTAACGTATACTGGAATCACTTTTTATTCTTTGCACCTAGCCTCAAAATTAAACCAATGAATTCAGTCTTTAAAGGTTACACAGTTTTTTAGTTCTGGTGTCAATTACTGGTCATAAACTTATCTAAAATTCTTTAAATAGTACAAAACACTTGCGCTGAGGATCTTTTTGTCAGAGATTGCTGATGTCAGTTGATGTCACTTAGCCAGAGATGGTTGATGCCACTTGGTGTTGCATGAAGGGACAAGATTAAACTGAAAGTTTGCCCAGGTTTGGTTTTTTTTCTCGTTTGTCATGATTTAAACCCTGTTGGCAAGTCAGCCATGCAGTCTACTCCCCACCCCCCCAGAGGGGTGGGGAGGAGAATCGAAAGAATGTAACTCCCATGGGTTGAGATAAGAACAGTGCAGTAACTAAGGTATAACCCAAACCACTACTGCTACCACCAATGATAATGATAAGGGAAATAACAAGGGAAGAGAATACGATACCACCCTCTGAACAAGCCCGACTGAGCAGTGAGTCTCTTCCGAGTAACTCCCAGTAACCTGTCCGGGCATGACGTGCTGTGGTATGGAATACCTCTTTGGTCAGTTTGGGTCAGGTGTCCTGTCTCTGCTTCCTCCCGGCTTCCCCTCCTCCCTGGCAGAGCATGAGGCTCACAAAGTCCTTGGCCAAACCAAAACATCATTGTTATCAGCTCTGTTCCCAGGCCGAAAGTCAAAAACACAGCGCTGCACCAGCTACTAAGGAGAAAAAATGAGTGCTCCTGTTAAACCCAGGACATTGTTTTACTGTTTCTCTTAATTATGGCTAATCAAGACCATTAACTCTTCAGATTTTATTGTTCTAGTGTTTACAGTGTCTCATTGCTGCGTTGTATATTTAACCATCTCTATTGTCGTCTTTTTTGTGGTCCTTTTCAATGTCAAGGGATGTAATTGAATGTGCACACGCTTTCTTACAAGAGTTTAATTTTTGTAGTGGCATAGCAGTACAGAATAAAGTGAATAACCTGATCTATCTGATGCATACATGGACAAACTGAGGTGCATGACTAAGAAATGTTTAATCACCATCTGCATGCAGTTACCCTTGACTGCAGAACTTTCATAATGGTCTACAATGGATAACATTTACATAGTTTTAATGTCAATACAGACACATTTTTCCCTCATAGGCATATATATTTTAGTTTAAGTTATTGTGTATATAGATTGCTAAAAGCAAAAAGGCTTGGAGCTGCAAAACAAGTGGTAGATAGTCACTCAGGTTGTTTTCACTGTTTGAGGAGCCATCTAAATTTGTTGAGGGGTTTGTTGATAATAAGACTGTTCTTTCTTGGGTTTTATTAATGAGAGGAAAATGACCTGTTAGTATAGACTGGAAGTTTTTTTCCAGTGCAAGTTTTGATTTCATTGTGATTATCTTTGAGCAGCACTAGAACCAGGTTAATCATTCTGGTATTAGAAAACACACTTGAAGTTAGATGCAAGTTTAAATAATATCATCTGCAAAATTAAAAGCTCTGGGGTTTTATTAGTATTAATAGATGAGAATACTTTCCGTGTGGGATGCTACTTCTAACTAAATTGTGTTTGTGCTTGCTTTCTAGTTTCATTGTAGTTGGATGTATAAAATTTATGTATCTGAAGGCAAGAATCATTTTAGAGTGTGTAGAGAAATTCTCAGAAATTTTGTGTGATCACTTGTTCGTATTATGACGTTTTGGGCTTTTGAGCTTTATTGACAGATTTGCTTGCAAAATTATCACTATTATGGAGTTGAATTTTTGAGGCTGAATCCAGATTATTCAACACAATCTAACCTAAATTCTAAATCTGAATATTACCTGCTTTCACATGTAGTTATAGTGTGCTTTTTTGCTGTCTAGGTCATTGGGGAGGCACTTGAAGCTTATCCAAAAACTGCACGTATTAATTGGGTAAGAGAGTGGCCTGGACAAATAGTTCTTTGTGTATCCCAGACTTTCTGGACATTGGAAGTACAGATGTCTATTAGAAATGGCCAAGGGGTAAGAATCATTAAAATTAATGTCAAATTGATATAATGGAGTAGTAAATCAGACCTTTGGTAATAACCTTTTTGGATGAATAGTTGTACAATGTAATGGTTAATCTTTTGAGTAATTTCTTTAAAGATCTGCCTGACATGTGATCCTTGAAGATTTTCATGTTAGTGTTTGCTTTTGGGTATAGGCACTGATGCTTCTACACTATGTCAGAGTGTATTCTGACAACATGTAGATGATGTGTTCCTGTGAAGGCAGCCCAGTGGGGTATTCAGGTGGTATGGACTAGCATAGCTTGTCTATTCATCTCTGGTTCAGAAGTCTAACTTACCTTCATTAATATTAAGAGCTTTTTATGAAGATGGGCTAGGACTAGCATTAGAAGATATATACCATCCTCACCGTTGTCAAATAATGAATATATAAGCCTGAATGGTACAAAATTTATAATCTATTAGTAATGCTACTGAGAATAAAGGTACTTAAGGCACTGAATTAAGATTCAGGATATGTGTTTTGTGGAACCTTTCTACTGTTTATCACTAAGGCTTAATCTTCTCCTGTGTTGTATTTGGAAGTGTTCCAGAATTGCCACCATCAGATGAGGCAGCTAATCTTAGAGATTTTTAGAGGAAGTTAAGCAAAGGTTAAATTAATTAATTTGATTTTGGGAATGTTTGTTACAGAATTCTTAGCCTAGACAAAAGTTCTTGTGCTGGTCTGTATCAGATCTCTGTACATGGGCAGTAAGGAAACCTGTCCTTCCTGTAGCTTTCAATCAATTTCTGTTGTAGTGGGAATTCTGCTCATCTGGCTTCAGCCAAGAATCTTTGTTCTGCTGTGAAAAGGGACTTGTAGTTAGTGAAGTGGTGGAGAGCCATTTGCATCTCCTGACAATCTGTTCCAAATCTGTCAGGGATGGAGCATTTACCACTTCTTTGGGCAACCTGTTCCAGGGCCTCACCACCCTCACTGTAAAGAACTTCTTCCTTGTATCTAACCTGAACTTCACCCTTTAAATTCATTACCCCTTGTCCTATCACTACAGTCCCTTATGAAGAGTCCCTCTCCGGCATCCTTGAAGGCCCTCTTCAGACACTGGAAGGCTGCTATGAGGTCCTCATGCAGTCTTCTCTTCTCCAGGCTGAACAGCCCCAACTTTCTCAGCCAGTCTTCATATGCAATCATGCTCTAGCTCTGTTGTCCTCGTGGCCCTCCTCTGGACTTGTTCCAACAGTTCCATGTCCTTTTTATGTTGAGGACACCAGAACTGCACACAATACTCCAGGTGAGGTCTCACACGAGCAGAGGGGCAGGATCACCTCCTTCGACCTGCTGGTCATGCTCCTTTTGATGTAGCCCAGCACACGGTTGGTTTCTGGGCTATGAGCGCACACTGAAGCCAGCTCATGTTAAGTTTCTTATTGATCAACACCCCCAAGTCCTTCTCTGCATGACTGCTCCGGATCACTTTTCCACCCAGTCTCTAGCTGTTTGATTAATTTTAGGTCCCTTCCCACCCAATCCATTCTATGATTCTGTGTGTTCACGCATACATGCACATGCAAACACACATGCTTGCTTTTGATTGGTTTTGAGTTGTTTCCAACAAGTAACTTTTGTACATAAATCAAAGGTGCAAATTTCTCATTAACACCAAATAATGAACTAAGATGCTGTATAAAACCAGAAGGGTTTAATAAATTTTGAAATTATTGTCTTGCTAGCCATGTGCATTCTCAGTGATACACAATCTTATGGTCAGAAGGATAGACCTGAGGAATGTTACTGATATGGGAGCTGAGGACACAATCTGTGCTCCAAGTAATATCTCATGTTTGCTGGGGAAAGCTTGGTGGTAAGCAGGTGGGTTATTATCCCTGACTTGAGAGAGAGAGTTCAGATTTTGTGCTGGTCAGGACTTGTAATGCAACACTAGAAATTGATCTGCTTTTGAGCTCTGTGCTCTTAATTCTCATGTAGAGAAAGAAGTCATATTAAGCAAAGGATTTCTGATACTTAATTTTTTGAAAAAAAACTAGCTGAGAGATCTCAAAACCTCATAGTCTGTTGGGGGCTACCAGTGTCAGTGTTTGGAGAGGAACAGCAGGCTAACAGGGAGAAAAATCTAAAACAGGCCTCGGTGAGTTTTTCTCCAGACAAATAGAAGCTGTGCCTCTATAGAAACATGCTTTGGTGTGAATGTATTGCTAAAGTTATTCCCACTTTTTAATCTCAGTTCAGTAAAGCACTTAAATCACATCTAAGTACTGTCACAATACAAGCCCTTTCTTTTACCAGAAACTTATTAGCATGAAAGAAACTATCAATTACAGTGTAAAAGAAATGATTAAACTAACGGAACCCAGACTATAAGCAGAAGAAAATAAACTAAAAAACTAACAAGAAAATGCATTTTCTTGTTAACTTCTTTGAATTCTAGAACTGGGGTTTCTTTCTGACTGTTGCGGGACATAAAGGTGTTTCTGAGGTGACAGTGTCCCTTAATCATAGGAAGTATATTGTATGTATAGATATTTAAAACATACATGGCATTTTGTTTATGTTAATGTGAAATGTATAAAAAGTTAAGGACTATTTCCTGTGTTCTGGAAAGAAAACAGTGTACGCTGTTTTGTTTCCAGGTACATATCATTGATGCTTTATATATGGCTCTTTAAAAGTAGGAAATAAACCCCCCCAAAACCCAAATCCAAAACCCTATTGAGCTGCCAGTGGATAAAGGTTTTTGAACTATAGTGAGAAAGAACTTTTTAATACAGAGAGATAGAAGTAATGCTAAGAAAAAATAGTCATGCCTTATGACTAGCCATGCAACTTTGTAACTTGTAAACGTTTTTGCAGGCACTAGAGGGTTATCTGAAACAGAGTAATAGACAAATTGAGGACATTGTCACCTTGGTGCGAGGAGAGCTGTCTCAGCAGAATCGAGTGACTTTAGGAGCACTTGTTGTGCTTGATATTCATGCTAGGGATATTATTGCATCTCTAGTAAGCAAGAAAGTCAAAGATGAGGATGACTTTGAATGGTTAAGCCAGCTTAGGTACTACTGGGAGGTAAGTGATAACTCTCAATCCTATTAGAAGGTAATTTCTATTCACAGCTTTTCAATTTCTGCTTGCTTGCTTACACTGAGAGTGGTTAACCTACTGCTGGAATTTCTGCTGATAAGATAATGCCTGTAACCAATCATTTTATGGATTGCTAAGTAGAATGGCCAGTAGCCAGACACAGTTTTTAATTAAAATTACTTTTTTCATCACTGCTGAGTCTTAGTACACTTGCTGAATTTGCAGGGGGGTTACAGGCAGAATTTGTTCAGTCAAAGACTGTTTTGGTTGTCTGATTCTGCAGGATAGAGAATGCTATAGAGATGACAATTTTCAGTTGGAGTTTTTCATCTGACATTGTCAATATTATTTTGAGCATTACATTTATTGAAAAAATATTTATACTGGATAGTGGTAGAATATGGTATTTTTACAAGCATCAGGATAAGATTTCCCATGCTACAGAGGAAATTGCATGTGACATTAAAAAATTTATATGTAGAGATTGTACGTTGCCGTATCAGTCATCAGGTTGACCATAACTATAGCTGCTGGTGATGATTATTTCTGTTTACCTGTTTAGAAAGTCGTTAACCTTTTAAGTAGCTAATAAGACAGTTCTACTCTGCTACATGGTTAGTAGGACTTTCTCATGGGTAGTGGTTAATGTAAAAAATGGTCTTACGTTTTGATACTTTAGTATCTATTAATTGTTGTGGGGGGTTTATTATAAAAGTCACACTGAAACTAGTGTCCTAGAGCAATCAGATGTTTCAAGAGCATCAGGTCTGATAAGGAACTTGAGAAATCCTATTGAATTGTGGGTATGTGGGGGCTTCTTATTTTGTTTTGTTGTTTTATGTGTGTGGGTTTTTAATTCTTTTATTCTATAAAATGAATGCCTTGTTTCTTAGGAAGGGCATCTAGAAACAAAGATGATTAATGCTGGACTGAGGTATGGATATGAATATCTTGGCAATACCCCTAGGCTGGTTATTACTCCACTTACAGACAGATGCTACAGGTAAACCTGCAAGTTAGTGAATGTACTGAATGCAAGAATTTATTTAATTGAGGTATTTTATTTAGTTCAGAGAACAGATGACTGCAGGATTGTATTTTTTTTTAATGTTCTAATAGGCATAGTTAGATTAGGCTGCATTTCTTCTGATGGAATAAATTTGGTCCTGTATGAACATTTTAATTTAAATTTGTGATAAAATTAAATCTTTTGTGAAACTATAATTAGTGATAAATTACAAGACAATATAGATAGTGGAAAGCTGTTCTCTGTTGTGAACTTCGTACATTGCTACACATTTGTAAACTGTAGCTGGCCAGAAGCAAGTAACCTGTACCATCACAGAAAAATGCAGACATGAGACGAAGTTTATAAAGTTTCTATAAAAGTTAGAGCAGCTGGAAAAATGGCATAAAAATTTATACTTCTCTCCCCTCACCCTCCCTATTGTTGTATTGTTTTGTTTTCAGAACCCTGTTTGGTGCACTACACCTGCATCTTGGAGGTGCCCCTGAAGGTCCTGCTGGAACTGGAAAAACAGAAACTACAAAAGATTTAGCAAAGGCTGTAGCTAAACAGTGTGTGGTTTTCAATTGTTCTGATGGATTGGATTACCTTGAGCTAGGAAAATTTTTTAAGGTTTGGATAAATCGTGATGGTTGTATTCTCAATTATATAAAAGCCATTTTATTATTCTAGCATTTGTAGTTGTCTTAAGGTATTTTAAATGTATCTTTAGTCATTTCCAGGCTACTATATCGTGCTAGTATTGTGCATATAGATCTTATTGGAAGTAAGAATCCAACCGAGACACCAGAATGTTTTTATGTGCTTTGAAAGTGAAATATACCATAGAGATTTTATTTTCTTTAAATAGGCAACATAGATGCTATTTCAATAGGTGCATTTTTCATACCTGATTGCAAATTTTAGGGGACTTTAAAGAGTCATTATATTATACAAATCAAGCATATATTCATTTCAATATTAGCCTTAGTAAATACCTCTGTATTATGAAAGACTATCCTGAGTGGAGAAGTGTGTCTTATAGCACAGTGTCCCGCTTTGGAACAGAATATTACAAAAATAGAGCAAGCATGCTTTCCTCCCTGGCATTATTCTTACCTTCTGAGTCAGAGGTAGCATTGGTATGATGTGATTTAAAAATTCAGCATGATTTAAGTTCACCAAAATAAGCTAAATGAAGAGTTTTTGTTTAGAATTATGAAAGCAAAATTCTGTATCTTAAATGGGAATTTTAGAATTACTTGTAGCAAAGCATGCGATACTATTAAGGGCTACCTACCAGTGCTGCTGAGACAGTACAGTAGTATTTGGGGGGCGTATCTGAGAAAAAAAAACCCTATAAATTAACCAGAACTGTAGGAAAAGAGAATTATTCTTTAATTGCACTTTAGATAACATGACATGCCACGAGATTCTATAACCAAACAGTGAACTTGAGCTCTGCAGAAGTCCTTACATTGACAAAATAAGAGAGGGTTGTTTGGAGGCTTGTTTAGTGTTGCATAATACTAACTGTAAAGGTAAAACACACAAAATGCGTGTGTTTGATAGGCACTTTGCATATGATAGAAGAATAAGGATTTTATATTAATTTGTACAGGTTTTTTGTCTTAATTATTTTGGGCTTTTTTACAAGCAAACTTTGTTTCTAAATTTTTGTAATTCTTTTTGAAACATTCTGGAGTGATTTTGTTTAGAAGTTAGTGCTCTGGATCATGGATATAAGTCCTTTCTTTTCACGTTAAAGCTTTTTCTTGTTGCAGAATTGTTTTGATCAGTATGTCCAAAATAAGTAGTTACCTATTAATTAGTCATACGTCTGTTTTTTCTAGGGTTTATTGACTTGTGGGGCATGGGCTTGCTTTGATGAATTCAACAGGATTGATTTGGAAGTACTCTCTGTGGTTGCTCAGCAGATTTTTACTATCCAAAGAGGTAACCTGTTATTTTAATCATAATTTTCACTTACATATGACAAAGAATAAAGATGCAACAAACCTGCCCAGCAATGACAATAGTTTTTATTTCTCCATAGGCATTAATTCAGGAGCTGAGATAATAGTATTTGAAGGAACTAAACTGAAGCTGAACCCTACATGTGCAGTCTTCATTACGATGAATCCTGGTTATGCTGGGCGTTCAGAGCTTCCTGATAATCTTAAGGTATTACAACACTTGTAATTTTATTTCTTTTAATAGCTAATGCAGAAATTAAAACAAGAAATAAACTTTTGTCTCATATAGAAATTATTAAGAGTGTTTAACATTAGTTACCTTCATTGTAGTGTTTTGTAGTGTACAAGCAGTGAATAATATCTTAATATTGAATAAAAATGGGGGGGGGGTATTAGTTTCTGGTTTTTCTGATATTTTGGTTTGATCTGATGGGACTTATGGTTTTTTAAATGTCAGAGATTTCTATTCTGTTTAAGTGAGAGTGCTACATCCTTCTTACCCTTTTAAATAAATCTGTTCTGTCTCCATGGAAAGAAAAGGAAAGCTGAGCAAATGCCTTGATAAATCAATAAAACCATAGAAAAATGCAGTCTTTATAAATATTTCTCAGAACTGTATGGGACGTTTGCTCACTAACGCAGTATGAAGAGAAGATTCAGAAATAGTGCTTAGATGAAAGGGGATAATTCAAAAAACTTTCTGGTTGAATATGAAAAATAGGAAAAGTTTTAGCTGTATAAAAAGTCATACATAATAATGTGGTATGTGGTTTTTTTTCTGATGTGATTTTTTTGTATGTATGTTCAATAGGCTCTCTTTAGAACGGTAGCTATGATGGTTCCTGATTACGCCATGATTGCAGAGATTGTTCTTTATTCTTGTGGGTTTGTTACTGCTCGACCTTTATCTGTAAAAATTGTAGCTACGTATCGTCTGTGTTCAGAGCAGCTGTCTTCTCAGCACCATTATGATTATGGAATGAGAGCTGTGAAATCAGTACTTACTGCTGCTGGCAACCTGAAGGTAAATGGTTTTTTAGTAACCTGTCTCTTTTGTAACAGAATATATGGTTACAGTCTACATAATGGCAAGTACTTGTTTAAAATTTCATCCTGTGGTACCTATGGAAACGAAAAGGGTATGTCTTAGGGTATAAGCTGTAGCAAGTCAAGAAGAGGTAAAGCTACTGGGCCATTTACCACACCTCTGTGGCCATTCACCACACCACTTGTAACTGAATGATGTGCCTATTAAGTGTGCTGATTATCTTTCAAGAATTTGTGTTAAAACGCAGATATACTGAGTTGTTTGGCATGTTGGCTATTGCTTTGTGCTGCCTTTCTTACCAGGTTCCTTTGCCATAGTATGTGAACACTTTGCAGTAACACGCTGGCTAGTATCTGCTATGTGACTTTCAACACTCTTATGGTGTAGGATGTAGTATTTTGGTTTGGCTTACATTGTAGATGAATGCATACATTTTACAAAAACCTAAGCTGTTGTTTTATTAATTCAGTACCTTTTATTTAGACAGACAGGTATAATTTATAATTCTCTTCTAATTTTTTTGCAACCTACAATCCTAATATTACAAACCCCTCTACAGAATTCAGAATTAGAGAAGGGCCACGAGTATGATCAGGGGACTGGAGCACCTCCCGTATGAAGATAGGCTGAGAAAGTTGGGGCTGTTCAGCCTGGAGAAGAGAAGGCTGCGTGGAGACCTCATAGCAGCCTTCCAGTGTCTGAAGGGGGCCTATAGGGATGCTGGGAAGGGACTCTTCATTAGGGACTGTAGTGATAGGACAAGGGGTAATGGGTTAAAATTTAAACAGGGGAAGTTTAGACTGGATATAAGGAAGAAATTCTTTCCTGTTAGGGTGGTGAGGCACTGGAATGGGTTGCCCAGGGAGGTTGTGAATGCTCCATCCCTGGCAGTGTTCAAGACCAGGTTGGACAAGGCCTTGGGTGACATGGTTTAGAGTGAGGTGTCCCTGTCCATGGCAGGGTGGTTGGAACTCAATGATCTTAAGGTCCTTTCCAACCTAACTATTCTATGATTCTATGATTCTGTCTACAGGGGCAAAAGAGGTTATCAAGTAGACCTGAATCTGCCAAAATAATTGCAAATCAGGAAGTGTTCTTTAAAACAAATAAGTGTAACATCTGGGTTTTGAAAATATAAAAATCAACTAACACTATTTTTTGCATCTTTTAGCTGAAATATCCATTGGAAGATGAAGAAATTTTGCTCCTTAGATCCATTACAGATGTCAACCTGCCAAAATTCTTGTCTCATGATATACCACTTTTTGAGGTAGAAAACATACAGATTTTCAATAATGCAAAGTGCTTGCTAAAAATACTAGTTGATAAAAGTACAAGGTTTGTTAGAGAGATGGTCCAAAGACGTTTTTAATGTAGCTTGTAATTAGTTTAAAACTTAGCCTTAACTGTTCCTTTCTAGCAAATATAGCAATCATTTGGATTTTGAGGGGTTAGACCATTGAAAACTTCTGCTATGTTTACCACTTGAAATGCTAACTTACTATTTTTATATGTCATATAGTCAAGATTTCAGAATGCCTTATAAGTGTTCTTATGAAATAGGTGGGTACTAATAGTCTCCTATTTTCTCTTTATAATTTCTCTTTATAAGAGAAAAATCTAAATAGTAAATAGACTCAAATAATTCAAATAATAAATAGAATAAGTGGCCTACATTCATTCTTGTCATGAGTTGATCTCAATGTAGAACTGAGCTAAAGAAGATGATCTGTAATTCACTCACCTGATTTACAGAATGCACTAACAGCCTGTGTCCTAATATGTTCTATTTAGATTGGATTTCTAATCTGTTACCACAGGATAGGCATGTTTAATATACCTCTGATCTATCCAGACATCCCCAACACAGATGTGGGTTGTGAACTTCATTAGGAAAAGTCTGAAATCTTCCTCAGTAGCTGTGAGATTTCTGTGCTCTGTTAGAAAAAGAAGAAAGGTTCTATGTTGGTATATATAAATGTTTGGAAACTGTGAAAGCCTTATCCTTTGTGGGTACAGTGTGTAATACTTTTTTTGTGTAATTTTATTATGGAATAAAATGAGGCAATTTCCATAAGAAAAAATACATGGGTGCATAAAAGTAGTGTGGAAGCTTTTTCCTTTAGGAATTTTAAGGAAAAGTCTTAGAAATCTGAGGAAAATCTTAGAAATCTGTAAAAGATAATAGCCTTGTCCAAAGTTATATGAAAATGTCAAGAATTAGAAACTGAACGTATGTCTCTGGACATTGTTACTCTAATCTAAAGAGGAGTTTGCCTAAATTAGACACTTGTTCCTGAAAACAAGTTATGAGATGAAGGGAGAATTCATATTTTTGTAAGTTTGGAAGCAGTGGAGATAAACTTAGGAGAGGTCTGGGAAAGCTGAAGCATCTTCACTAATTGTTTCTCTAAATTTTAGTCTTTAAAAATAAGAATAGCAATGTTAACAATTTAGTGTACTGAAATTAAGTATATTTAAGAAGTAATATTTCAGATGTATGTTTTCCACTGTCATAGATTAAGAAATGGTTTAGAGATAAAACAGCCTTGCACATACTAATATTTTGCTTGTTGGCATACCCCAAAAATAGGCAAAATTTTCTAAGTTGAAACTAGGAAGTGTCACATTATTGACTTGTGAACAGCAAAAGAAGGCTAAGGAATGTGAAGCTAATAGAATTAAAGTAGATGATTGTGGCAGTACAGAACAGATGCATGTTACAAGGAAAAACACCAATGAATGAGCATGACACACTGTAATTAGTTATCCAGTTGGGGACAGATTTAAGAGTCAACAGTAAATTAGGCCTACACTATGTGGCTATTGTAATAGCTTAATTCTGTTAGTTCTAGAATGCAGTAGCTCTGTTTGGAATTCTTATCAGATACAGAAAGAATTATAAAAAGAGTTCAGCAATAGTAATAAAATTTAAAATAGTGAATTCAGTTTTAAGAATTATTTATATTTTTAATATAAAAAAATAATTATTTCTTCCCTCAATTTATATATCTTGCTTGAAAGAAATGGGAAATCCCCATATCCTCTGTAATTCATTTTAATTTTGCTGGTTGTCATGGTTTAAGCCCAGCCGGCGACCCAGAACCACACAGCTGCTTGCTCACTCCTTCCCCCCTTCTTCCCCCCCCCCCCTCCCAGAGGGATGGGGAGGAGAATTGAAATAATGCAACTCCCACGGGTTGAGATAAGAACAGTCCAGTAACTAAGGTATAACAGAAACCACTACTGCTGCTACCAATAATAATAATGATAAGGGAAATAACAAGGGAAGAGAATACAACCGCTCACCACCCGCTGACTGATACCCAGCCTGACTGAGCAGCAATCTCACCCTTCCAGGTAACTGCCCCTGGTTTATATACTGAGCATGACGTGCTGTGGTAAGCAATACCTCTTCGGCTAGTTTGGGTCAGGTGTCTTGTCTCTGCTTCCTCCCTGGCAGAGCATGAGACTCACAAAGTCCTTGGTCAGAGTAAACATTACTGAGCAACAACTGAAACCATCGGTGTTATCAGCGTTGTTCCCAGTCTGGAAGTCAAAAACGTAGCACTGCACTAGTTACTAAGAAGGAGAAAAATGCCTGCTACTGCTGAACCCACGACACTGGTTTTGGCTTTGTTGTTCAGGTGTCCAGTGTAATCAAGTGCATCTGGCTTGAGATACATATAACTCTTCTGTGTTTATGTAGGAGCATGCAAATGCTAACATACTTTCCAAGCCTTGTTTTGCTCAAAACTCTCCTTCACTTTGTTTTAAATTATTTATGATCTGTCCAGTTTGGTTTTTTTTTTATTATTCTAGATTTTTAACACATTCAGTTATTGAGGGAGAAAAGGTAACATTTTCTCCAATTTCTAACTGCAAGTTTTATAAACTATTTTAATAAAAGTTAATGTTTATCAGGAAAGAATATGCTTAGGCAGTTAATTACTTCTCTATGTGCCCAGGTAAACATGAAAAAGATGCATGAAATAAATATCAATAATAAATTAAAAAGTCAGAATTTTGGCTGATGCAAGGGTGACATGAAATTAATAACTATTTAATTTTAATCAAAATAGGCATTAGTTTGCTTAGTGTCAACAAAGGTTTGATTGCATGAGTTTCAAACCAAATTACTGTGAAATTAAGTATATTTTTAATTAATTGTTTGGATAGGGTATTACTTCTGATTTGTTTCCTGGTGTGAAGCTACCAAAACCAGACTACAATCACCTGTTGGAAGCCATCAAAACAAACTGTGAAGCTATGAATTTGCAAATGACTGATGTATTTGCTATGAAGATCCTGCAGATATATGAGATGATGATTGTGCGTCATGGCTTTATGATAGTTGGCGAGCCTTTTGGAGGAAAAACATGTTCATATAAAGTTCTGGCAGGAGCATTGGGAGACTTATGTAAGAAGGTATCTAAACATTTTTATAAATATTTTTTGGTGAAAACTATTTTCAAACAAATTTTATTTTTATTTTTATGAATATTTAATAATATATAACTGTAAAAGTAAACCCAAAACAAATGGCATAATAAATCACATGTTTGGGGTTAAAAGATTTTATTTCTTTTGTGTCTGCAGGGGCTGATGGAAGAAAACAAAGTTCAAATTGCTGTTTTAAATCCCAAATCCATAACTATGGGTCAGCTGTATGGACAATTTGATCCAGTGTCACATGAATGGTCAGATGGTGTCCTAGCAGTGAACTTCAGAGCATTTGCTGCTTCTCAAGTAAGAGCTTATTGGGCTTAGAGCATTTTGGGAAATTACTTTTCGATTTATACTTTTTAGATTTTAATCGTAGGATTCATATACATAATCATTTGAATGCAGAGACTGCAGTTTGGCTTGACTGAATTGCAGCAACTGCCATGCAAAGTGGTTTCTGGGTGCTGGTGAATTAAGATTTGTGTTTCAGAAATCCTTATTTGAAGATAAAGGGCCAGGGGTTGTTTTTTTGCATGTTATAAATGAATATTTAAATTGTCATCCCATATTTTTTCTGATTTGGCTCAGATCTGTGCTATTAATGTACATTGGCATTTTGATGTTTATTTTGGAAGAAACTGCTGTCTGTGTGTGCCTTTGGCTGACCTTCCATTAAAGTCCATTGAAATATTTTCAGGGAGTATAATACAAGACATATCTTTCTGACTGATACTTTGCTCTTTGTTGGTGATTGTATTATCAAACTCTTTTGACTATAAATCTAAATAGTATATTGAAGTTGATCAGTGTGGAGTTTGCCATCTCTAATAACATTTGCAGAACTGCGTAATTTCCTTGTATTTTTCTGTAAGAAGTATAATAAACACCTATGACTATTTGCTTATTTTGAAACAAATCCTATATATTATGTTTAGATATTGCCATATTCCTTGAATTAGTCCTATTGACTTCTATGGTAAGTGTGTAATAGGTATTACTACTAAGTAGTAGTAACTTGTTTTAACATTCTCACTGTGTTGTAAGTCAAAGTATTTGTGTTGCACTTTGGCAGAAGCAATGTACTGTATTGCGAGTATAACGGGAAGAAACCAAAGATACTAACTTTCTATGGTTAAATACAGTATATGCTTTAACATTATAGAACTAAATTGTGAATATAGATTGTGATTTCAGAAACTGAAATTTTGAATTATTTTTGGTAGAAGATAACTGTAGATCTATTTATTTTAAAGTAAGCACAATCAAATAAATTGCAGATATTTGATTCAAACTATTTTCTGCTAACCAGACTCCAGATAGAAAATGGCTGATTTTTGATGGGCCAGTGGATGCAGTATGGATTGAGAATATGAATACTGTGCTTGATGATAACAAAAAGTTGTGCCTTATGAGTGGAGAGATCATCAAAATGTCAGATCAGATGAGTCTTATTTTTGAACCAATGGATTTAGAAGTTGCTTCTCCTGCTACCGTAAGTATTTGTCTTTGATAATGGTCTAGTGTGAGGCATTCTTGCCCATTGTAACATGATTTACTTTTTTAAGTTTTTAATAATCTTACAATATAATGTGACAAATTACATATTTACATGTGTAATGTAAATTACATATACAGAAGACCCTGTAACTGTTCAGTCTGGCAAGTGCCTGACGAGAAAAATAAAATCATTTACATCCCAGAAAAATTCTGGTAAAACCAACAATTGCTGCAAAAATTAAAAAAAAAACCAAACACCTTGAATATGAAAAAAGGTTCATAATAATATAAACAGAACAAATATCTGCATGTTGTGGTTTAAGCCCAGCTGGCAGCTCAGAACAACACAGCTGCTTGCTCACTCCCATCCTCCGCCTTCTTCCTCCCTCCATTCCCAGATGGATGGGGAGGAGAACTGAAAGAATGTAACTCCCACAGGTAGAGATAAGAACAGTCCAGTAACTAAGATATAACACAAACCACTGCTGCTACCACCAATAATAATAATGATAAGGGAAATAACAAGGGAAGAGAATACAATGGCTCACCACCTGCCCACCGATACCCAGCCTGACCTGAGCAGTGATCTCACCCTTCCGGGTAACTGCCCCTGGTTTATATACTGGGCATGACGTGCTGTGGTAAGCAATACCTCTTCGGCTAGTTTGGGTCAGGTGTCCTCTTTCTGCTTCCTTCTGGCTTCCCCTCCTTCCTGGCAGAGCATGAGGCTCAGAAAGTCCTTGGTCAGAGTAAACATTACTGAGCAACAACTAAAACCGTCAGTGTTATCAGCGTTGTTCCCAGTCTGGACGTCAAAAATGTAGCACTGCACCAGCTACTAAGAAGGAGAAAAATGCCTGCTACTGCTGAACCCAGGACACTGCATAGTCATCCTGGGAAGCACTTTTTACTTCATAGTTGCATCAAAACAATTAAAAACCAATTTTTAGGCACACTCGTAGTTAGCTTATTATCTTTTGTGATTTTAATGTTGGAGACTAATTCTATTTAAGAGGAAAATCTGTCTTTGACATTAGGTCTTCTGTTGGCTGAAATAATAATGTTTGAACCTTGTCTGTCTCAGAGTTCACAGAGTCCCACTGTACACTTTATACCAGCCTCTAATACTCCCAGAAGCTGTGTTGTTACACTGAATGTTATGTTATGTTCTTGTAGATAGAAAAAAAAAACATTTGAAAATAGCTTAAAATGACACAGAATTGTAGAATCATAGAATAGTTGGAGTTCTAAAGAAACTTAACATCATCTGGTTACAACCCTCCTGCCATGGGCAGGGACACCTCACTCTAAACCATGTCACCCAAGGCTTTGCTTTATCTGGCATTGAACAATGCCAGGGATAGAGCATTTACCACTTCTTTGGGCAACCTATTCCGGTGCCTCATCACCCTCACAGTAAAGAACTTCTTCCTTGTGTCTAACCTGAACTTCACCCGTTGAAATTTAAATCCATTCCCCTTGTCCTATCGCTACAACCCCATATGGAGAGTCCCTCTCCAGCATCCTTGGAGCCCTTCAGGTACTGGAAGGCTGCTATGAGGTCTCCACGCAGCCTTCTCTTCTCCAGGCTGAACAGCCCCGACTTTCTCAGCCTGTCTTCGTAAGTGAGGTGCTCCAGTCCCCTGATCATCCTCGTGGCCCTCCTCTGGACTTGTTCCAACAGTTCCATGTCCTTCTTATGTTGAGGACACCAGAACTGTACACAGTGAGTACAAGTGAGGTCTCATGAGAGCAGAGTAGAGGGGCAGGGTCACCTCCTTTGACCTGCTGGTCACGATGCTTTTGATGCAGCCCAGGGCACAGTTGGATTTCTGGGCTGCAAGCGCACACTGCTGTCTCACGTTCATTTTCTCATCAACCAACACCCCCAGGTCCTTCTCCACAGGGCTGCTCTGAATCTCTTCTCTGTCCAGCCTGTAGCTGTGCCTGGGATTGCCCCAACCCGGGTGTAGGTACTTGGCTTGGTTGAACGTCATGAGGTTGGCATTTGCCACCTCTCAAGTGAGTCAAGGTCCTTCTGGATGGTATCCCTTCCCTGCAGTGTATCAACCGAACCACACAGCTTGGTGTCATGAGCAGACTTGCTGAGGGTGCAGTCAGTCCCACTGTCCATGTCACAAACAAAGATGTTTAACAAGACTGGTCCCAACACCGATCCCTGAGGGACACTTGTCTCCAACAGGACATTGAGTTGTTGACCACAACTCTTTGTATGCGGCCATCCAGCCAGTTCTTTATTCACCGAGTGGTCCACCTATCAAATTGATGTCTCTCCAATTTAGAGACAAGGATATTGTGTGGGACAGTGTAGAACGCTTTGCACAAGTCCAGGTGGATGATGTCAACTGCTTTGCCCCATCCATCCATTCTGTAGCCCCATTATGCACCTGTTTGTTCTTTTGTTTTTAGGTTTCAAGGTGTGGTATGATCTATATGGAACCCCAGTTGTTAGGATGGAGACCATTAATGATGTCTTGGCTAAATACATTGCATTCAGGAATCAGCTCTGTGCATAAAGAATTTATAAGAAGCCTTTTTGACAGAATGGCTCCGCTCTGCCTTGAGTTTATTAGGAAGTATACAAAGGTAGGATGAAGAACTTCTGTGACAAATTAAGACTGTATGAATTGTTTTCACTTCCAAGTGCCAAAGGAATAAATTGTTTTATTTGGACCCTATTAATTTATTGATTTTTAAGAACAGCTGTTAAGATGAAGGCTGTGAGCAAGGTTTCTGTGTCTTGTTTAACTTAATTCTGAATGTATTTTAGACATATTTATGCTACTGAGTTTTTTATCTTCAGAGTGAGGAAAAAAATCCCTACTATTTAGCAGTCTCTTTCCAGTGAGTAAAACACACATGTAACTGAGGTGACTTCTTTCTTTTCAGGAACTGTCTCCTACTTCAGATACAAACTTAATTCAATCACTAATGAATCTGATGGACTGCATGATGGATGAATTTGCTGATGAAGACAAAGTTAAAGAAATGAATGACCAAGACATTTTCTCTTGGCTTGAGGTAGTCAGTTTGTTAAACATAAAGAATAGGTAATTTTAAACCAGGCTTTAGTGAAATGGAATTCGCAAGCAATAAAACCTGTATTTTGTAATTAGAGTTACGTATTTTGTACTGTCCCTTGAGGAGAATATTATTGTATTTTTTTCATAATTGGTACATAGTTGAGTCTGATGTCTTTGATATCTTGATAAAAATTTAATGCATTTTGTACAAACCAGCCAAAATTGTAAATGATTCTCCAGTTTATGATATCTCAGTTTATTGCTAGTTAGAACAATGCTATGTAAGGATTGCATTTCAAGGAAAGCCCTGTGAAAAAGACATAGCTATCACTGTATGAGATTGGCCTTTGAATAACAGAAAGATAATCTAAATTGGTCTGGAATAAAAAGCAGCTTATTCTTGAACTTTCTCAAAATAACAGCTCTGTGCTGAGGACATCAAGCATTTTGCTGTACAGCAGAAGTGATCAGATACTGATAGTTAATGTAATGGTGTTCTATTTTACTAGCAGTATGGTTCCATACTATATACATAAAATCAGGTTGGTCTAGTGTAATTTTGCTGTGATTTGTGTCAAAGGTTTCTTTGACGTCAATGAATAATAACTTTGTAATATGCAGGTATTGCAGTTACATTTTGGTTTTTTCCATCTCCAGGGTATTTTTCTGTTTTCACTGATATGGTCTGTAGGAGCCAGCTGTAGGGACGATGGTCGACTGAAATTTGACATAATCCTGCGAGAAATGCTTAACGGATCACTTAGTGAGGAAACAAACAAACAATACAAATTGTTGACCAAGTTTGAACAGTCTTCAAAAGCTTTCACAGTTCCATTTCCAAAAGGGGCAACAATTTATGATTATCGGTTTGTCAAAGAGGTGAGGATTGCAAAATATAATGTGGGCTTCCAGTTTGTAGTAGTCAATGAATCCTACAAGGTGTGTGTTACTACTGCAGATTTGTTTCTGCTACTTACTTCTTTTGTCACTGAATAGGACAGATATCCATCCTTGCAAGCTAGTGATGGTCTAATGTTCTGGTTGGGATATGTAGCACCACAGTCTGTCTTCTTGGCTACCAGAATATTTGTCTGTTGTGGCAGAACAAGTTTGCAGCAAAACTTGACCAGTTACTTTGTTTCTGTCATTTTTTTCATTCTTGATTTCTTGCAAACTAATTTTATTTTGGAATTCAGCCTTTTTCTTAGGTTTCATTGCTGTGGTAGGCTTCTTCTCTGCCTCTTCTCTGCCTTTTTTTTTCCTGAGATTAAGATGTGAATCCTTGATCCTCCACTCTCCCAGTAGAGAGGCAAAATTCACTCTGCATCTAGTATACTCCAGAGACTCCAAGATAAAATCAATGTACCTTTTTTTTTTTTTTTTGAGTTTGTGATCCCTGTGAAGTCCTGTAGAAGTATAAGAATTACTTTTGTCTAGATTTCAGCTCATGGATGATTCTTGCATCTTGCCAAGTGGCTGAGGTTTCAATCATCAGTAAAGGCTTTATTTCGTCTGATCATAATCTATAAAAGCATGTACTTACAGTAAAGGGATTTTTGTGTACAGAGGTGAGAATATGGCCCCTCTAAGAAAGACAGAAAGAGAGAATGATCTGTAGAGTTTCATATTTTATCTCAAGATAGAATTTTTTGGGGGGATATGATAGAATATGCAGTTGTTTCAGAGCTATTTACAATTTTTAAAGATCTCCTTATGTTCATTTACTGATGGAGAGTTTTGACATCTTTTATGACTCCTCTACTAGCCTGATCTAAAAGAGAAATCTGTGCTATGGAGATTCAGTGTTAAAATTTATCTTCCCTCAAATTGGCAGATAGTTTGAAGGTACTGGAGTCTGTGAAAAGGCTGACTATGCTCTTTTAGTTTTAGTGGTTAAATTTTTATACAGTAATTTCCTAATTTGGTACATGTTTATATATGTACTGTATTTAATATATTTATATATGTATATGTATATAATGTATATATCTATATAGGTATATAATGTATTTATATGTGTACTGTATATAATGCGTAAATAAGTGTATGTATTATCTCATTTTGTGTATATATATATAAAAAATATGTGTACAGATGTAAAAAGTAAGGTACATTCTTTGTTTTTCAGTACTTGTATGCTTTAGGCAGAGGTGTTATGTTTTTTTGAGTATTCTTGTATTGAAAACACTGAATTTTGAAACAAACTGAGCAACCTATGAAATTATTTTTTAATCCTTTTAAAAATTGGTTCATAACCTCATCTGTTAAGTCATAGAACTTAGATTTTTCTATTTCCATTGGTTCTATGCTCTTTTTTCCTGTTTATTATTAATACATGACTTTTAAATAAATTAAAATAGGGACCAGGAATTTGGGAACCCTGGGTGGAAGCACTCAAATCAGCTCCTCCTATACGTAATGGTATGATGTTTAATGAAATAATTGTACCAACTCTGGATACTATTCGATACATGGCATTGATGGAATTGCTGACATTACATCAAAAACCTTCTATATTTGTGGGGCCCACAGGAACTGGGAAGAGTACCTATATTACTGTAAGTACTTCAATTCTGATGCTAGAAATAGCTATGAAAGGGGTAAGATGAGAATACGACTTTTTTTTAGAAAAACAGGAAAATGAGAAATGAATTTTGGTATATTATGAAATGAAATATGTGTAAGTCAAAAGATATCATATAATATTATACAATAATTTGACATTTCTTGTACATTCATTATGATAAACTCTTGAATTGCATGGTGACACACTTCCATGCCCTCATCCCCCATAGGATTGTGTAACAGTAGACAAATCACCTAAGTGAAACTTTTCACAGACCAGACCCATTTTCACACTATGTTCCTCATTTTCTGGAGGGCTGATTTGAATCCATGTATTCTGATTTGCAGAAGTGCTGTTCTTAAAAAATCAAGTGGTTGTTATCTAAGTTATATCTAGCTGGATAATATTTTACCCATTACCTTCCCATATCTTTGTACTGATCCATACCATAGAGAAGCTTAATAATTTTGTCTTTGAATATGATTTGAATTCTGTTTAATAAATAAGATGAGCGCTGAAGAGAAAAATTATTGACAGCTGGTTTTTAAGTTTTATATTGAAAGTGTCAAGATATACCTAGTTCTGATTGGGCCTAATGATAATCAAAACACATGACAGTGAGTAATGAAAGCATTTAATGTAAGTAATGACTTAATACAGCCAAATGCAACATATTTCTCAGAGCTTGTGAAATTCTAGTCAAAGGGAATTACAGTCTTGTAAAAAGTCTTTTAACTTCAGGTATTAGAATAAGAATTCAAGATAAAGGTTTTGGGTTCTTTTCCCATGTCTACAAATACACTTTTTCTGTCTAGAGGAGTAAGTCAGACTGTATGATTGAAAGCAGATTTTATTATCTTTTTGACATAATTGAGTCATAGTTATTTTGGGATCGTGTTTCCTTTTTTTTTTTTTTCACCTTAAGTCACCAAGTGATGCTTTGTTAACTTTAATTTTGTCATGTGGCTACTAAAATAACAATACGAGTAATATAGAAAATCATTTTAGTAGTCGAGATTAAAAATGTGAGTTTTAATTCTTCAGGCAGATCTGTCAGATGCCATGGCTTAAATTCTGATGGCATCACTTTCTGGGAGACTATTAAAGCCTGACAGGCAATGGAACTGTGCCAGTAGAATGTTCATGGTGTTGAGGTTCACTTACAGAAAATTTCCAAATTCAGCATTTTTCACAGGGTTCCATCTATATCCATGGGAAAGTACACTTTTGAAGCAAAAAGGGTATACGTAAGTGGAGATAAGGCAAAGCCATTATTACATTTTTAGCGACTGCTGTTCTCCAAGAAAATCTTAAGAGAGGAGGTAGAAGCCGAGTGGCACAAATTTTATATTATTTGTACTTAATGTACGAGTATGTCCCTATGTAGAGGATTTTGCTACCGTTGACTGCTCCAATGCAATCAGCATGAAGCCTGTGTACACCCAGTTGTTTTTCAGAGGGAACAAAACTTAAGATTTATGTAAACAGATAAAATACGTTTGGCTTCATGGTCTTGAACCTAGTATCTTTCATTCCTTTTCTGTGATAAAAATTAACTGTGAAGTTACTAAGAATTATTTTAACTTATTTTTGGTTTTAAGTTAATTTTATGAAATAATTTTGAACAAAATAAATATTAAGACTAGAAGGAGATCTGTTCATAAAGGACTGTTGCTAGAATATTGATGTCAGAAATATAATAAAAGTAAAACATTTTGTTTAATGAAGAACTTAACTAGTTTCTACTGCCCAGTTAATTCCTGGGAGGGTTGTTAAGAATGTGATATTTCTTGGGAGTTCAGAACTGATCAAAGAAATAAAGTAAATATGGTCATTAAGTTCCATCGCTCTATGGTTTCCTTGGCATTATTATATTGTTGTGGAGTAGCTCAGATTTTTTCTTTCAAGGATAGAGATTTAACATTTTTTTCTGCTGAAAAAAATCCCTATATACTCTGGAAGGTCTCAACAGCTGTTGACAGAGATTAGACTAGTCATTAGAGACATTACTTTATCTGCAATAATGCTGTTTGACAACTGCTGGGAGAGATGGGAGGATTTCTTCCCCCTGTATTTTTTACTCACATGTGGGTAAGAAATTAGTCCCATTCAGTCTTACACGAAATGCTGACTTTGATCCAGGTTTCTCACAGAGGTTAATTGCAGCTAATGTAAGGGTCTTCGGAAGGCAGTTAGTATTATAAAATGCTGCCAGTCTTGACAGTAGTATTTTAAAGCTTATGATTAGATATTCTTGCTATGCCCTTCAAATTAAATACTCCTGGAAAATCTTCAAAACTAGGCATGAATATTAGGACCTGTGGATACTTCTGCAGATTTGGGTGTGGATTAGTACAGGCAATATTTATCAATTTTAATTGTACTATGTAGTAGTATGAAGTGCAAAATATTAACATACTGGATTTATATAATACACTAGGTATATATATTTATTTTTTCTTGAGAAAATGTGAAAATGTCTATATTGGAAGTAGAAATTTTTCCCTGACAAATTCAGTTTATTATGTTTTCAATTATTCACGAATATCGGTTTATCTGATGAAATACTTATTAGAGTTCTCTTAGAGATAAATAAATTAATGAATAATATTAAATGATATAAAAATGGTACAAAAATGTCTGATTGCTATTTGCTAAAGTGCTATAAGATTTGCTGATGTGTGGATATAGATATTTAACTTTCTCCTTTTCACAATCCTTCCAGAATTTTCTTTTAAATAATTTGAATAAAGATGTCTACACACCACTGCTCGTTAACTTTTCAGCGCAAACTACAGCAGCTCAGACTCAGGATATTATAATGTCCAAGCTGGACAAGAGGAGAAAAGGAATTTTTGGACCACCTTTTGGGAAAAAATTGGTAACTGATACATTTTTGTATGTAAATAACCTTTAAATACAAACAAAATTGCTAGGAAATACTGAAAAGAAATAAAAAACAAAGCTGCATATACAAGTAGTCTACAGGCATCCTGAAAGTACCAGTATTTAATCATACATATCTATCACAACCTTTTGAGATTTTTGTTGGGTTGTCTTCACGCCATCTTTTTTCCCAAGAAAAGCCATGTATGTAGCAGAGTAAGGTTTAAATAGCAAGTATTAGTTTACTATCTTTCATTAAATACACTCAGAATTTAGAAGCACAGTTTTTCTGTCCTTGGTAGGTATGTTTTGTAATGGCTTTAGAATGTCATAGTTACTTCTTAAGTTTGATTTTTATTTATCTCAGCAGAAACTCCAATATGAGCTTAGGGCCACTTTTCAAAACCATGTATTTATATTTATTACTACCATTAATTTTAATGAGAGTGAATTGATGTGCAGTGTTTCCAGAATCAAGCAGAATAGTGGCATATATTCAGTAAAATGAATAAATGCAAAATCCTTTCTGCTTTTCTTTTCAGGTTGTATTTGTAGATGATGTTAATATGCCAGCACGAGAGGTCTATGGTGCTCAGCCACCTGTTGAATTACTGCGGCAGTGGTTAGATCACTGGAATTGGTATGACCTTAAAGACTGCTCAAAGATTAAACTTACAGATC
The DNA here is from genome assembly GCF_033815535.1 of Pezoporus flaviventris. Lineage (NCBI taxonomy): Eukaryota > Metazoa > Chordata > Aves > Psittaciformes > Psittacidae > Pezoporus > Pezoporus flaviventris. The sequence continues at coordinate 48,858,891 of NW_026892549.1, forward strand.
TTCAAATTGTGTGTGCAATGGGACCACCAGGTAAGAGATGTGTCCTATATGCTTTTTCATGATTCTTTGGTTTCCGAAGACTGAATGCTTATTGCTGAATAGTTTTACAACTTGGGTCTTTATGATAGGACTCAAGGAACCCTTTCCTTGCAGGGAGCGTGAGCAGAAGTCATAGTAGAGTGGTTGGGGAGCAGCAGAGACTCGTATTGGTCTCTTGAGAGAAAGAAATATTTCTTCTCAGGAAAACAAGAATGTATCTACAAAGTATTTATGAAATCCCTATAGTCTAATGGGACCCTCCATTGACCTTCAGTAATTTTTATTCAAAACTTGTCTAAATAGGACTATGTGATATCCTTAAGCACATGAACCTTACTTTATTTGTCCAAAAAGAAATAAAGCATATGATGTAAAGAGGTCATTACTTTTCTGATAGCCTGCATGCACATTTACTATATGACCTATTTAGTTAAAATTAAAAAATCTGGCATATTTTGTCAGTTAACATGAGGAATTAATGTCTACTTGATTCTGTTGTGTTCAGTTTTATAGAAACTATACAATCTATTTCCTTCACTACTGCAGGAATCGTATAGCAATTTCTTTTTTACAGAATAGTTCACAGCCGTGCCTCTAACAGACCATAGCTGAGCACATTTACAGTATTAAGTCAGGCTATGATTGGTGCTTTCCTTCTGTTGTCTGCTTCAGCCTCCTTAGACCTTCCTCCTTCATTTTGTAGAGTTATTTACACACACAAGCACACAAAAGAACATGCCAGTTCTTTGCTGAGACTGCTTTTGTGTTTGGTGATGCATGCCCAATGTAATAGGGGTCCACTGCTGTTTCACCTGTCTGGTTTCCTAAAGAAGCAAAACTGCTCTTACAATCATTTTAAATTAGAGGCAGTGTCATCCACGCAGTTGAAACTATCAATGTGTGGAATAACTGAGCAGAAGGAAACTGTGAAAGAATTTTGAAATTTTACATGTTAATTTTTTGTAAAGCTTTTTCTGTAAGTTATCCTTTCATATTATGTTCCTGTTCCAGCATGATGGTGTGATTTTCAACTGCTCTGAAATTGGCTCTAATTTTGCTTTCCCAGGAAAGCTTGTAGCTAATTTTGTTCCAGTACTCTTCCAGTCAAATGGTGAAAAAAATGGACTGAACAAATGTACAAGTTACGGTCTTAAATATTTGTGTCAAACATTACAAATCAGCTGACTTCAAGGCTGAATATTTTATTTCAGTAGCTTTGTACAGGGAGCTACTTCCAGAACTTGCAAAGTTATATTCTTCTTTCTAACCTGTGTTGTTTTTTTTCTTCTACTAGGAACTGAAAATTGGAAATCAGTGCATGTATTGCTATTGAAACAAATACAAAGCTATTTAAAGAACATTTAAAGCTACTTGGTTAATAGATTTAAAATTTATATTGGGAAAGGATTATCTTTTATGTGAAAGTCTTATTTATATCTAAACAGCTTGTGTAATTTTGCCATCAGTGCACATGTAAACTTTGAGAAGTATTGTAATCTGCTGTGGCTGAGAGATGACTTTAGTTAGGGTGGAAGGAAGCAGGATAAATAACTGGCCTATTTCGCATAAAATATGAATCCTCAGCAGATACTAGTAACGCATGCACAGTTAAATATAGACAATCACTAATTCTGCTTGCAGACTCAGGTGGCCAAATGGGAGACAGTTCCAGGCCAGTTGTACTAGTTTTATTAGCCCAGGGTCATGCCTTAGGTCCAAAGTCACATAGAATCATAGAATCATAGAATCGTTAGGGTTGGAAAGGACCTTAAGATCATCTAGTTCCAACTTCTGTTTTAAAAGAACTTACCATGCTAATTTGGTTGCCCTTATCTATGCTCCCAGTGTTAGAGACAGCAGATTGCCCACTTTTCAGCTAGGTTTTTTTCTGATTGGCTGCTGTAAGAAGGTTGAACACACTGTGCAGCAACTTAACCCTGAATTCTAAACAAAAGGGGCAAGTTTCCAATACCTTTCTGGTTTACACCCCCTTATTTCCATAAATAGCTTCATTGTTCAAATCACAATTTAGTCATAAAAAATCCTAACTCTAGAACTGGGGTAAAATTTTAAATGAATAAAGTATGCAACATTACTTGCAGAGTTGTCTTTCATTAGGATGCTTTGAAAATCAAGCACATAGTTTTGGAGTTTTATCATAAAAGTTTTCTTATATAACAGAAGCATAGTTAAAATCGTGTCAAATCTATCTATCTATAACTTGAGATTCCAATCTGTATTTTGCAGACTATTGGTTATGGCAGAACTGATTGTCACATGTTGTTTTTATTAGACTTATGACAAAGTATGGTGCTTTTTAATGTGGGCCTGCTAGCTGAATCAAAGATCAGGCAAAAAATGTTAAGCTTTTACTGCTTTATTTTAGTCTTTTTTTCTGTTAGTTATACCATTAATGCTTTCTAATATTTAGGTGGAGGTCGAAACCCAGTAACCCCACGATTCTTGCGACACTTTAATACAGTTACTATTAATGACTTTGATGATGAATCCATGTACACAATTTTTTCTAGAATCTTAGACTGGCACTTAACAATATGGTAAGTAATCTCTATGTACTGGGAAAAATCAAACTCAGTGTTTAAATTATTATACTAGGAAGTCTCCAAGATATGTCTGTGGGACACTGCTGGTAAAAAGAAAATTATGATCTTTTATATCCTGTGCCTTTTGAGTTATTCATTACTCCACAGAAACAGGGCTCATCTTAAAATACTCCAATAGTAAAGTTCTTGTTCTGATGTCTCTAACAGAGGTTTATATTAGCTAGGGCTAATTCAGTTAGTTGATGTATTTCTGTAATACAGAATTCTTTCATGTATAGTAACTAAGAATAGAATTTGGTTAGTCATTGTTCAAAGAACAGAACTGGAAACTGCTCTTAAATTTCCTGTGTTTCAAAAAGGCTTACTCTTTCTTTGGCCTTTCACCACTATGTAATTTTTAATTGCATTATTAGGAATGGACTTCAGCTTTCATTATCTGTCCATTCTGACAGCTAAGCCTCAAAAGGTGATCATGTCCTGTTTCTAGACTAAGTTTGTGACAGTTTCTGATCCTTTGAGGGAAAGAAGTCCCAGGAGACAGCAAGAGCTATTTGACCTGACTTCTCCATTGTTAGTCATAAAAATGAGAAGGGTATAATTAGCTATATAACATAGCAAAGTTTGTCAGCGTGTTCCATAGTTAATAGGTTGGATTTGCAGAGTTAATCTGTTTATCTAGTGACAGAGCTAAGATTTTTTTTAAAGCTACATGTGAGGAAGTATAATCATAGAAATTAAAAATTGGCATGAACTTATAAGTAAATCTGTGTACATGTAAAATTTTATTTATTAAATATGATGCAATTGTGAAAATCATTCGATGCTTACCACCTTTTATAACTTGTTAGTTATAGCTTTCCATCAGAATATGTAGAACTGACTCCACAAATTATTAATGGAACCATGAATATACATAAGGAAGCTATGAAGACTCTACTGCCTACTCCAGCCAAATCTCATTATTTGTTCAATCTCCGTGACTTTTCACGTGTTATTCAAGGTGTTTGCCTGTCAAGGCCTGAAACAACAGAATCTGACAGCATGATAAAACGTCTCTGGGTTCATGAGGTAAATCACTCAATAATAAGGAATTATGTTTGTTTCAAGTAAGAAAAATGTGAATTTGTGTATTTTGTAATTCCATCTCCTGTTGGCTAATAGCTGTGAATTGGTATCACACTCATGAGAAGGGATTTATTTATAAGCAGAGGAAATCAGACATTTTAAGAAATATGAATTGTATCTCAGTAGTATAGTTGATTGTTAAACCTTCACTTTCACGTGATTATGTAGACTCTGTTTGCTGCTTTTAATACCTGCACAGTGTTTTCTCTTTCTTCTCTCTTTCCTCCAAAAAAGGCCAAATCAACAGTGAGATTATTAATTATTATTTTTTTTAATTATTTTTCTTGTTTTTCTTAATTCTGGGCTGCCTTTGGAAGAAATTCTTGAGCTTACTGTCTTCAGCAAATGCTTCTTTTCTTTCAGTCATAATAGGATAGACACACTGAAAGATCTGAAGTGATCTTTAAAAACAGAAGGGAAAGGCCTCATGTAAGCGATATCTGCTCTGGGGTTTCTGTGTTTGTTTTTTTTTGTTGTGTGGTTTTTCTTTTTCTAGGTTAAAAGAAAGCAAAGTTATTGAAAAATGTTGCCTTTAAGTATTTAGCTATAGTTCATAGAATCGAATCAGCATAAAATGACTATGTAAGTGATCATTAGAATGCATGAAAGTGATGAACTATGGAAGTGATGATCCATCATCCTTCCCCAAAGCAGGATCACCTAAAGAGAGGAACAGCAGTAACTTTTGGATTACTTTTTTTTCCCTCCTAAAAATTTCTTACAGTTCTCTAAGTAAAGATGAAAGATGTTCAGACTTCCAGGCAATCTGTTCAAGTTCTTCACTATCTTTTACTCTAATATCCAGTTGCAGTCTTCTTTCTTGAAATACAACACTATAACTTGTCCTATCCTGCTGTAGTGGAAAGATCAACATGTTCCCACCCTCTTTGCAGCAGCCTTTTATGCATTTATGTAATAACATTTATAAATATATGTATATGTGTGTGTGTATGTATTTTCCATCTGGATTTCCATTTCAGAAGCATTATTACTGGGCTTAACTGTTCAAATGAATTCTAAATATCTGTGTAGTGTTTTCTACATAGCGAAGTTTAAGTTTATATTTTGAAGTCTTTTGCAGAATTGTATTTGTTTTAACTTGTTTAAAAGAAGTACAGGTACAAGAGCAGAAGCAGCTGTTCAAAGAGTTACTTCTTTATTATACAGGTTCTTAGAGTATATTATGATCGCTTGGTGGATAATCCTGACCGGGCTTGGCTTGTTGGATTTATCCAAGAAGTAGTGAAAAATGACTTAAATGAAGACTTTAATGAACTTTTCCAAAATCTGGACTTCAACAGTGATGGCCGAGTTGAAGAAGATGACTTGCGTAGCCTAATGTTTTGTGATTTTCATGACCCTAAGAGAGAGGACACTACATACAGAGAGATTAATAATGTGGATCAATTGAGATTAGTTGTAGAGAGTCACCTTGAAGAGTTTAATAACATGAGCAAAAAGCCAATGCAGCTTGTCCTGTTCCGATTTGCTATCGAACATATTTGTAGAATTTCCCGCATTTTGAAACAGCCTCGCAGCCATGCCCTCCTTGTTGGTGTTGGTGGTAGTGGCCGGCAGTCTCTTACTCGATTAGCAGCCCATATGGCTGAATACAACCTTTTTCAGGTTGAAATAACTAAAAGTTATGGTAACAACGAGTGGCATAAAGACTTAAAAGTCATATTAAGAAAATCTGCTGAAGGAGAAACACAGGGAGTTTTCTTGTTCACAGATACACAGATTAAAAAGGAATCATTCTTAGAAGACGTTAATAATTTACTAAATGCAGGTGAAGTGCCAAACCTCTTTGCAGTAGATGAGAAACAAGAAATTTGTGATCAAATGCGTCAAATAGATCGCCAACAGGACAGGTTAAAACAGACAGATGGCAGTCCTATAGCTCTTTTTAACATGTTTGTTGCTCGCTGTCGAGATCAGCTACATATAGTACTGGCAATGAGTCCCATTGGAGATGCTTTTCGTAATCGCCTTCGTAAATTTCCGGCCCTTGTTAACTGCTGCACACTGGACTGGTTTCAGGTAAATACAAAGCTTTTGTTGGTATTCCACTGGAAATGCCATGGAAACTTGATTTCAAGCCTTTTTATAATGAGTAATTCTCTTTGGTCAAGTTAGCAGTGGAAAATATCTTGAATATTCTTAGTGTTATGTTTTAAATTATTTACACCATTAGAACCATTCTGACTGTAATAAAGGCCAGTATAGGCTGAATGCAAAATCATCAAGGAAATACCTGTGGTATAAGACCATATACCTGAATGAACATAGAACCGGAGACATTACAGACTTAGATATGTAGTGTTTTCTTATATTACTATGACTGGCAGAATCTAGGGTGCCAAAATGTTTGAAACTGATATGCCTGTCAAAGACAGAACTTTTGATATAGATTTTTTCCCCACTACTTTGAAATAAAACTATATTCTGACTGTGCAAAAGAACTTAGAATATATAAGATGTAGAATTTAATCATATAGAGAATCTGAGGAGCTTAAGTTTCATCAAGTCTTAAAATGCAGTGCTGTATCTTTAAAGGTTATTTTGAAGAGGAAGAGTGGAGACAGTCACACACACATATGGACGGAATGAAAATGCAAAATATTCCTTTTAGTAACAGTGTTTGTACTGGATGAAATGAAAAGTGGGCTTGAACGGAATCCCTAAGTAGTTTGGTTCTTTCCAGTTCTTTTATTGTCCTATTTGCTGATCTTTTCATTAGGAAGTCATTTCTCTGTGCCTTGGTAACTTTACCTATGAAATGAGGTAAAAATGCTTTTTTTAAAAATGTGTTAAGATTTGTGAGTGTGAAATATTGAATAAGAGAAAGGCATTTATTAATTTGTTGTAGTCATGGCCTGAAGATGCATTAGAAGCTGTTGCCTCTCGCTTCTTGGAAGATGTTGAAATGTCAGAAGGAACTCGAAGTGGATGTATTGATATGTGTAAAAGCTTTCATACATCTACCATTGATTTATCGGACTTATACTGTGCAGAGCTTCAAAGACACAACTATGTTACACCTACTTCATACTTGGAATTAATCTACACTTTTAAAAGTCTACTTGAAAAGAAACGCACGTAAGGATTTATAATGTGACCTTTTTTAAAGGAGCTCAAGTTCACTAAAAATATTTTCTATCTCTTATAGCTAATTGGAACAAAACAAGTGAATTGTTTTCAGTTAATTTAAATTGACAGAATGGCATAAAATGGACTCATAGGACGCATGCTTTCTCACTGGATGAAAGGTCTTGACTTGATGCTCTCGAAACATACCTGCATTAGACCACTTCTGACATCCCCGGTGACATTGCTATATGTTGATTATGTATATTATGCTACCAGAGTAATTAATGCAGTCTGCTTACTTCATGCTTCTCTGAGGGATGTGGGGAAGATATTATGTGGGAAAACGACTTTCAATTTGATAGGTGTCAGTGGCTTGCTAACAGGGTTCAGCTGTGCTATGCCTGTGTAGAAAGGACCTCTGTATGCATGTGCACATCTATTCTATTCTCATGGCTGGTGAGGGAAAGTTCCTTTTTATTTCTTTTCCTACTCATTGGTAAGACACTACCATAACAATTAAGACAAGTGCTTAATTTGATCAACACACTGTATGAAACACTGCATACAGCAAGAAATTCCAGGAAAAAAGGAGCACTGTTTTGAATGTAGTGATCCAGTGCCTTTGGAATTTCTTGATTCTGACACTACTGGTTGTCCCCAGAGCCATTCACTGATGCTAAAATGATTTTCCAAGTGATAGTAATTCTGTTTCAACCTCACCTCAACTAATAATCCAACAGGTAACTAATATAACAGGCATATCCCCATCTCTTCCCTCTTCTTTTCTGGTCTGTTACTACCATGCCATCTTGACTTTCTAGCTCCTGCCAACAAAGGGGCAGAAGCTTAACAATCATTTATTCACCTGTAAGTGATCACTTATTTGTCTATATCCCAATCTTTGAGTATACATGATAGAATAGTTCAAGACTGGCTCAAGTAATCCCTGCTATGTTTACTGCTTGTTGAGCAAATCAAACAAGATTGACAGAGCATTTGATTATTCAGAGTAGCACAAAATTTGGGGAATGGCTCCCAATGAATTAAGTGGTCAAATACTGATAAAATACCTTTATAATAAAGTACTATTTGTTTTCAGTAGGGTGATGAAATTGAAAAGAAGATATGAAGTTGGCTTGGAGAAACTGAACTCTGCTGTGTCTCAAGTAGCCTCCATGCAGTCTGAGCTGGAGGCTCTGCAACCTCAGCTACGGGTAGCTAGCAAGCAGGTTGATGAGATGATGGCTGTTATTGAAAAAGAATCTTTGGAAGTAGCCAAAACTGAAAAAGTCGTGAAAGCTGATGAAGAAGTGGCAAATGAGCAGGCTATGGCTGCAAAAGCCATCAAAGATGAATGTGATGCTGACTTAGCACAAGCCATGCCTTTTTTAGAAAATGCTCTGGCTGCCCTGGACACTCTCACTTCACAGGTATGGCTAACAATACGTATTTACACACTGGAGAGGTATGCAGATTTCAAAAGTATGGAATATCTGCCTTTTCAGATTTTACATGTTACTGTGTCTGTTTTCTAGTGTAAAAGCTGTAACAAAATTTTTATGGATTACAAGACCAAATATTCTGGACACTTCAAAATTCATAGTTACAAAAATATTTTGACTCAACAATGGAGAAGTTAGAAAATGTACGCTTTTAACTTCCTTACTCAGAACCTGCCAGCTTTTCGACTAATATTTTCATATCCAGTTCTTCAGAGTCTAGAAACTGATGTTGAAATTCTGTGCTTCCCTGTAAGCGTATGACAGTGGAGTCAGCCGCCTCTGGTTTTGTGGATATTCAGGTTTCCTTTGCCTGGATAACGGATGGACTATATACTCCAGCTATAGTTGCTGAAAACAAGATTTTGAAAACTTTCAAGGAAACAGAAAAATTGATTTTTTTATTACTTACAACTATTGCTTGGTATCAAAAGTTTTAGATTCTGGCATTGTCAAATCATTGAATTCCTTTGCTAAAATAGCTACTTAGTCCCTTCAAGGCAATTGCATTATACTTGGCATAACAAGGTAAGAACGAGGCTTTGAAGGCTAATGAAGTAATAACTTCAGCTGCTGTCAGTGCTCAGTGTCTCCAAGAAGGGAGTATTGTAATACAAGAGGAAAGAAAAAAAGGTAGTAGGAACTTTCAAGGGAAAAAAAACCCAGTTTTTTCCTCAAAATATGTTTAAATAGCATGATGAACTCCAAAAGCTCTGCGTGCAGGGAGAGCTTTGAGTATCTCTACAGGACTCTCATTTTTGATTTCACCCTTCACACGTAATTCAGTACTGCTGACATGAGTATCTGAAGTCAAAAGGATCTCTGTACCTCATATGGTTCTTTGTTCAGCAAAGATTAGAGAAAGTATAACAGTCTTAAATGTTATTTATTGTTGACCATCTAAGTTTCTAGCAATGCATATACAAAGACATAAATTTAGAACTAGGAAGGGACCTTTGGAAGTTGTCTTTTTCAGACTGTAATCTTGGTAATCTGTTTCACTTTACACATTTATCATTAAGAAGATTTTCCTGGTGTTTACTTTTAATTTTACTCATTACAACTTAACCTTGTTTCTGTCCTGCCCCCCGTGAACACGGTTCTTTATCTTTTATGCAGTTAAAGACTGTACTCATTTATCTCAGCACTTCCAGTTTTCTTTTCTATAAACGAAGTAATCACTATGCTTTTAGTCTTTTCTCATAAATCAAATTTGCTTTCCTGGTTATTTTTTCTGGACTTTTCCATACTCACTCCAGGTGCTTTTTCTATCTATCCTATATGGATCCTATATGGATCCTATATGGATCCTATATGCATCCTATATGCATATATATGCAAGCTCTCAAAGTCTAAAACTAGTTGGCAAAATAAACATGAGAATCTAAAAAATCCTTTAATTCGCTGAAGTATGTGTTCTCTGAGAAAAGCTCTTAGAAAGAATATTTGTATTTCCATGCAGAGTTATTCTTTGGGAAGAATAAAAGAGATTATTTTCCATAAATCCTTAGATTAAAAACCCCTTGCTTAATTAATTGTACACATACGTGTAGTAGTATTTCATTCTTTTATTATTCTATATTTGCAGTTAAAACTTTGCTTATTAATTTCCTGCTATTTTTTGTAATGTCAGTACTTTTTACCCAGTAATTGTCTTCCTTTTAGCTATCTCTTTTCTCCTTCGGCTCACTCTGGGAGTTCAGTAACTGACCAGAATACTAATTGATTTATTTGCTGTACTTGAAGAGCATAGATCATTAGTTCTGGGTTGAAGGCAGCTTTTACCTTGTTATCTTAAATCTACTAATCCGCTGATGCTGTGGTTCGGTAAGCTTGGAAGTATTGTGTTACAGCCTGAAGTGAAGGGTAGAGCATAACACTGGAACATCTGTACTCTATAACTGAGCTGCCATGCCCAGTACTGAATTAGAAGCAGAACAAAGTGCAACTAAAAATGAATTACACATAAGAGTTTGTTGCTTTGTCTGAACTGATTGTTGATTAGATTTCAGAGATTTTTGTCTATAAGTCAGTGTTAGTTTAACTTGCATAGTACCTTAGAGAAAAGACCAGAAAGAATGGAAAAAAAAATGAAATAAAAAGTTTGGACATCCCCCCCAAGCAAACAAAAATGATAAATATGCATGGACAATGCAGGCTTGTGCTATGAGGTTGATATTATAGATGGTGTTTAGAATTATCAAGTATGAGAACAGCAAATGTTTACGGAAAAATATTATCTTGACATGAAAAAAGGTTATTATTATTTCTGTTGTAATAGAAGAATCAATACACCTGTGTTCAGAGCTCTAAAGGTGGTTTTTTTACTATAATTTTAAGGATATTACAGTGGTTAAGTCCATGAAGAGTCCTCCTTCTGGTGTCAAGCTTGTAATGGAAGCTATATGCATCCTTAAAGGTGTCAAAGCAGATAGGATTCCAGATCCATCAGGTTCTGGGAAAAAAATCGAGGATTTCTGGGGTCCTGCTAAGAGACTTCTGGGTGACATAAGATTTCTACAGTCTCTCCATGAATATGACAAGGATAACATTCCTGCAGCTTACATGGCTATCATAAGAAAACAGTATCTTACAAATCCTGAATTTGTACCAGAGAAGGTTCGAAATGCTTCCACAGCAGCAGAGGGTCTGTGCAAATGGGTCATAGCCATGGAGTTATATGATACGTAAGTATGTATAAAGATAATTTTTGAAAGGTTAAAATAAATTTGATTAAAGAGATCAGGTTATTTTGATGTTAAGGTATAGAGCCTGATTTTCAGTTCTGAATTTTTCTAAGACATGGGAGCAGCAATGTGCTCAGGAAATAGTTAAAGGAATTATTGAAATGCCTTTGGAAGTTTCTGGTAATCATATCAAGACAAAAGGATATTTTTTGTTACACTTTCAATGCACTGAAAAAGTGTGCTTATTTTTTGTGATGCTTCCTAATTTGAAACATCTGTAACTCACATTTAACAGTAAATCAGCACTGGGTGACTAAAGTCAACCTGTAGTTTGAATGTTAAGTGATGGTAGGTAATGCATGCCTTCATTTGAGAGGATATTGTGTTACTTTACCAAAATATTAGTAAATGCATGCTTGAGAGACTTCTCAAATTGAGAGCAACTGTTAACATTACAAGTACCAACTGACAGAGAGAAAATTGACTAAAAAGGTTGACTTTAAAGCAGATCTACAACTTGAGTATGAGAGTGGATTAATTAATTATGAGGTTAATACTTGTGAAATGCTATTTCAGTTGAGCATAGGGACATTCTAACACATTTTGTTGCTTGTTGGTTTTGGATAGATAAATAATATGTTACTTCCAATACTCTCCTCACAAAAGTATCTGTGTAAAAGATTGAAATCCTGAAAACTGGAAAATAGATTCTTGGAAGTGAAAAGCTGGCTTTTTTCCTGTGTTTTGTATTTTATTTTATTTTTGTACAGAGTTGGCCGTATATGTGTGTACAGTGTTTGTGAATATTAATATATATGATTATTTATGTGTTTCTAATGTCACAAATAATGGATTCTAAATTGTGTTCAAATATGACAGTTTGGAAGCATAATCCTTTTTGCTTTTAACTGTTACCTGTTATTAAAGAAAAAATTGCAGAAACTGCTTAAGTGGTGAATGCCCCATCCCTGGAGATGTTCAAGTCCAGGTTGGATGGAGTTTTGGGTGACATGGTCTAGTGTGAGGTGTCCCTAGCCATGGCAGGGATTTTGAACTAGATGATCCTAATGTCCTTTCCAACCCTAAGTATTCTATGATTCTAAGATTAAGCAAAACCCGATTATCTTTAGATATCATCAGATTGATATGAAATGGAATACTGCATGAGCTACTGTGTTGCAAAAGTTTTACGTCATTTTTCAGAATCATAGAATGGTTTGGGTTGGAAAGGACCTTAAGATCATCAAGTTCCAACCGCCCTGCCATGGGCAGGGGCACCTCCCGCTAAACCATGTCACCCAAGATTCTGTCCAACCTGGCCTTGAACACTGCCAGGGAAGGAGCCTTCACAGCTTCCTTGGACAACCCATTCCAGTGCCTCACCACCCTCACAGCAAAGAATTTCTTCCTTATATCCAATCTAAACTTCCCCTGTTTAAATTTTAACCCATTACCCCTTGTCCTATCACTACAGTCCCTAATGAAGAGTCCCTCCCCAGCACCCCTATAGGCCCCCTTCAGATACTGGAAGGCTGCTATGAGGTCTCCACGCAGCCTTCTCTTCTTCAGGCTGAACAGTCCCAACTTTCTCAGCCTGTCTTCATATGGGAGGTGCTCCAGTCCCCTGATCATCCTCGTGGCCCTCCTCTGGACTTGTTCCAACAGTTCCATGTCCTTTTTATGTTGAGGACACCAGAACTGCAACAATACTCCAGGTGAGGTCTCACACGAGCAGAGTAGAGGGGCAGGATCACCTCCTTTGACCTGCTGGTCACGTTCCTTTTGGTGCAGCCCAGGGCATGGTTGGATTTCTGGGCTCAAGTGCACACTGAAGCTGGCTCATGTTCATTTGCTCATCAATCAACACCCCCAAGTCCTTCTCTGCAGGGCTGCTCTGAATTTCTTCTCTGTCCAACCTGTAGCTGTGCCTGGGATTGCTCCAACCCAGGTGCAGGACCTTGCACCATGTTAATTTTTAAAATAGCAACCCTGGAGTGAGAGTGTAGCTTTTTGTTGTTTAATTTATTCTTTGACTTTTTTAGAGTGGCAAAAAATGTTGCACCCAAAAAGCTGAAGTTGAATCAAGCTGAAGGAGAACTGAAGATTGCTATGGATAGCCTAAGGCAGAAACAAGCAGACCTGAAGGAGGTTCAAGATAAATTGGCTGTACTCCAGGATACGTTGGAATCCAAGAAACAGGAGAAGGCGGACTTGGAAAATCAGGTATATGATGGATATACAGTAAAATTCTTTAAAATTTGCTTCTTTGTCAAATGATTCTTCCTTTTAACTGCCAATATGTCATAATTTCAGATAACTATCTTTTTATTTTGGTGTAATGGTCCTGAACTTATAAATGGGCAAAGCATTGGGAATAAATGCTTTAAAGTAATAGGAAATGTAGATGCTATGAATTTACCAACTGATACCCCTCTCCTACACTCTCACTTATATCTGCTTTTGATAATTTTTCGATGATTGCACTAAGAATTTGATTCATCTATTAACTTGCAAGTGAGTACATTTAAAGTTTTGAAAGTTTATTTATGCCTTTTCTACTAATGCAATTTTGAGAATGTTTTTGGTAAACTCTGCTCCTGACTGGTAAGAACTGTCACATGTGCAGAAATAGGCAATATTTAGAAGAGATTTTAAAGATTGCTGTGCATCATCTTGAGCTATTTTACAAAAATAGTTTTGGAATTTGAAGTGGAATCTTAATTCTTGTCTGTAGTTAAAGTCAGTTCTTTGTGTGTTTCTCCTGCATGCTGATATGGTTTGGAAGTAGAAGGGAGGGATAAACTGCACAAGCATTTTGTTACTGTGGTGTAAATTGCCTGCTATGGTTACCAAAAGAAAGACAGAATTGTAACAGCAGGGAGAGTTGACAATTTTCCTCCTATCCTGTGGCTGAAATGTGTCTTTACTTAATCGTAAAGAATTCTAACACAGCTGAATTAAATTCCTGTTAGGTTATAAACATGCCTGGAAAGATGGCTTAATTAAAAACCAACAACAGAAATGCAGAATATGTATTCATAAGGATGGGGTATGTTTAGGGGTTTTTGATTGGTTGGTTCTTTTGCAGAAACATACCTACTTTCATGAGACAGTGATGTCTTTGGAGGTGTTTTTGTTTCTTTTATGACATACATACAGATAATTTCCTTGACTACGAATATCTTCCATATTGCATACAGAGCTATTTTGAATTGTATGATTTATACTGGTCTTCCTCTTTTATTTGGATGAAAATGTAACTGAATAGTTTTTATTGTACTGGTACTGAGATTGTTTTTGTTCTTTAAAATTTTTATTATAATACGAAAGTGCTTTCTATTTGACGAAATTACTTAAGAAAACATTGTACAGGAAAATAATCCTTGAATGCTTCTAATATTTGTAAAATGTCTTTAAAGTCATCATGTAATCAGCCATTTTTTTCATTCTGAGGTTGACTTATGCAGCAAAAAACTACAGCGAGCAGAACAATTGATTAGTGGCCTTGGGGGCGAGACAGTTCGTTGGCATGACACTGCTTTGGACCTGGGACAGAAGTACACCAATTTGACTGGAGATATACTTATTTCATCAGGAATTGTAGCTTACCTAGGAGCCTTTACATCCAGCTACAGAAAAGTAATACGTACAGGGATTTTGTCCCTGTGTTTTGTAATAATTAAATTTAATTAATTTTTCTTCTATTACAAAGTTTATATTTTTTATTTATGTTTTAATAGAATTCATAAGTGGAACCAAAACTATTGTAGTATTTTGAGCTTTGTTTTATGATTCTCAGGGGAAATTCTTCCTTTGTTCTCCTTATTCTGGTGTAAGGCATGGAGTTCTTTGGTTGCTTTTTCTTCTCTGAAGCAATTGCTGGTAACTTTATATCTGATGATAGCTCTGGTTACTCTCATTCAATGGCTAAATTCTCTTCAACTTGAAAGAAAACAGAATTAGGTTCTATTTCAACACCATCAAAATTAAACAAGTTCTGAAAGTGGTCTAATTCTGTGCAAAACCAGACAAAAGATAAAATAGCTCAGTAATGTAGCAGACTTGTGCCTGTAACTCTTAGTGAATTCTGAATACAAAATTTTGACATGGAAGCTGATTTTAGCTATAACAAATGTTGGATGTCGAGATTACCCTGACTTTGAAGGTTTTTGAACTCCAAACCTGAACACCAAAACCTGCCACTGAATTCAGCCATATAAATTAATCTCCATTTCTTTTGAAAATCAGGATAGTCCAGGATATAAAAAATTGCTAAAAATGAAGAGAGAAAAGAAATCAATGTGCCTCATTTTAACATAGAATTTGGATGTAATCCTTATTTCAGATTTTCCTTCAATGTATTTCCTTCGTTCATTTTTTCTTAGAAAATTTTGTAATGTTCTTTCAAACAAATATGAATAAAGTATATTATTACTTATACTGAAATGGTAAATGAAATCATACCAAGGCTTTGATCAAATAAACTTGTATTTCATACATAAAAGTCACATACAAAGGCATTTTTAAAAGACATTTTTAGACATTTTATGCAGAAAGATGAGTTTCCATCTGAAGATCTAATGATCTTGCATGTAGCATATGTTATGGGAAAAGGGTTGAAAACTACATTTTTCTAATGGTTTGAAAAATCTGCAAATAGGCAGAACTTCAGTTATTATTTGTTTTCTTTTTATCTAGATGCAAACTAAAGAGTGGGTATTGCTGTGTAAAACAAGAAACATTCCTTGTTCTGATGATTTTTCCTTAACAAATACCCTGGGAGAACCAGTAAAGATCAGAGCTTGGAATATTGCTGGACTACCTTATGACACGTTTTCTATCGATAATGGCATCATTATCTCGTAAGTAAACACATTAAAAAAGGGAAAAATATTCATTAAGTAGCGTCTCGCAACATGCTTTTCTGCTTTTATAGACAGTTTTCTACTGTACATCCAGTTTAACAATCAGAGTTATAAAACTACTGTAATGCTCAAATTTATAAAAAACACTAATAATACTTTTTAACATTATAAGGTATTTTTTTTAAATCTGAATTCACTCCCCTCCTTTTTAACCCCTACGGATTGATATAATGATACCTCCCCCCCCTCCCTTTTTATTACAAACATGCTGCACACTGGATTCAGTTTAAGACATCCTAAAGTGCTCCAGGAGTAAAATTTTGACTACTATTCTTGTAGTGTAATCAGTAGATACAGAAGTAATTCTCCTTAAAAAAGCACTTTATTTTTAAAGAAATGTGCTACCACCAGTTGCTGCCAAGAGGCGTCTCTGCAGAGGTACTGAACATTATTCTGCTCATCTTCCTATGAGAGTCACACACTTTTCCCTAAGATGGCACTGGAAGTATAGACGATGTCTTGATTAGCTCTGTATGAACAGTTTTCTGGTTTATGTTGCCAACTGGTAGGAGATTAACATCCAGGCTTGTCACATATTTAGTATATAAAGCCCTGACATTTTGGAAGTGTTGGTTTGTACACTGGGAACTTTATTTTGCTAGGGCACAGTAACAAAACAGTGAAAAAAGGCCCATGTGTATCTTTTACTGAAGGCAGTAAAGGAGGTGCAGAAAGCTAGAATGGAGAGACTTTCTAGTCTTTCTTACAGACGATGATCCTAACCATGTGGTCTGGCCAGTTTCTTCCTCTGTCTCTTGCCTTTTATTCTGTGTACTCCTAAGCTGCCTCAGAAAGAAAAGGTGTGAGATTGATCTTTCCTGCAGTAACTTCTGATTTCACAAACGTGGGCTTTCACATCCTGTTGGGAAGCTGAGGGTTAGATACTGTTCTTCCTCATCCACGTCATAGTTTTAGATATTTGACAAAAGGTGAAGAGGTGTATCTGCACTGACAATTTGGCATCTGTTTTCTTTAGGGCCTTATTTCCCTACCAGTACTTCATACAGACTAGTAATTCCTAGGATCCCTTCTGGAGCAGAACAACCCAGCATATTCCTAGACAACAGCTAAGAGAGCTTTGGGTTTTGGGTTAGTGTAGGGACCTCTTTAGCAGGAATTATGAATGGGGCACCACAAAGTCTTCTTTGCACCCATTCCAGTCCCCAAAGAACTTTAAAAAATAAGTGAACTCGGAAACTTGATTACATCTTCGGAGCACTGCAATTTGCTAAATACTATTTATGGTTGCAACTGCATGGCAGTTGCAATTGCAGCTTCCTATTGTAATGTAGTTAGAATTACAATAGGCTTATCAAAAGTTGAAGAAAGTTCTGATAAGGAAACAAGGATTTATTTTTCATTTGAAATCCCCTATTTGTTTCTGAATTTTCCTTTTTGAATTTATCTTCAGCTGCATCCAAATAAAATCCTTCAAATTTATGTAACAATACATTGTTTGATCTAAAGCATTTTTAAAATTCTGCATCTTTAAAGATATTCTCATTCTTCTTTGTAAGGTGGAACAAATTCTGAAATTGCAATAATACTGATGGAAAGAAAATACAGATCCCAAGAACTCTAAATCTTAATATTATTGCCTTTCACTTTTAAGATGATTCTACATTCTTACGTGGTGTTCCAATACATGCACATCTGTCTCACGTTAGTCACTAGAAATATGTTTGTCTGGACAGAGTTCATCTGGTATATACCAACATCACAATCAGTGCAAACATCAGTGATTTCTTTGACAATGTGTAGCTCACTAGTGATTAGCTTTAGATTAATGAGTCTACTGATGACTGAAGTATATATGGCACTGACACTTTTGTTAAATACAGAGCAGGTGCTTGCAACAGACTAAGCTTTGTGACCTTGCATAAGCAGTTATGATTTTCATTTGGACTTTGTGTTTGTGAAACAAAAAAACCTCTCAGTCCTGCCCAGTCTGCTTGCTAATGCCTTGGTACTGACTTTGAGTTTTCAGGTTTTTTCTTAGTACAGCTGAAGCTGAACTGACTGTGAAACAACACTGTTTTAACTGCTTTTCTGTTTATGATTGCTACCCATTTATGTCATGTCTGTTGGTTCTCTTTTTTGGATGATGAATAAGTAATTCTTACAATTCTTTTCCATAGCCAGGTTAATTGTTGTCACGCCTATGGTAACAGGTAGCTAATATTTATGCATCTTTTATACAGTGTGCTACTGCAGAAACTTACTAATATCTTTTATTTTTACTATGATTTATATGAAAATTCTTAGACTGAAAATTCTACAGATTGAGGAGTCTAATGTGACTGGTGAATGAATATTTCTTTTACTGTAGAGTGAATGTTAGGTTTTCACACATAACTGAAATTGAATATTATAGAGTTAACCTGTGGAAGCATAGACGCATGGATAGTATTTCAGCTTTGGCAACGGGATATGTGGCAAAGGGCAAAATGAAACAGGACAAAATAATGCACTATCTAAAGAATCTTAATGTATTTTTGTTTGACTTCAAAATTGGCATTGATTGTACTTCTGGAAGCAAAACTACTCATTGAAGTTAGAGGATATACACTGGGATTATGACTGTATATGTTACTTTTTTAGGCAATTACCCTTTTAATAATGCAATCACTCAGGCTAAACAGTTGACAAATGTTAATGGATTCAACACTTCTACAGTACATCCTAACACTTCACTTTTTATAAAGCTTTGATCAAAATTCTCTTCAAACTAATGGAGAGATGGTTAGCATTTTAAAAGTAAATAATGATAGCCTTTAATTTTGAAATCTGAGATAGATTCTACTTCAAATTGATGATACACATTATGCCTGTAGTTATGAGTTTATGGCTAGATTAATTTTATATAAAGACCCCAGGAACCATATAAAATGCAAGTGAAGCTTTTTATAACAGATTTGTCAAAAGACAGAATGGGAGAGCTATTCAGGGATAATTTACAAACACACAGAGTGACTTCTTATGCATTCCCATCAATGAAGAGGATTTTATCATTAATTTTATCATTATGTGTTTGGCTGTTATTAGAGAATTACTTTTTAGTTATTCAGTCTTAAGTATTTTATGTCTATTACACAATAAGTCTGAACTGGGATATGCTGAAAACAATACGTGAAGTAGTTAGGGAAAGAGGCACATTCTGTAGGTTTTGGCTGAGGTTTTCTCAAATTTAAAATAAAAGCAAGCAAAATCATTACAAGCAAATGACATAAATTGTGCCTGGTTTAGAATAATGCCTAACATGTAAGTTCACTATGTTCAGTTTACAGTTTGCAATTGCTATATCACCTTGTATCATTTTATTCTTAAAATCACCTGGCCATATATCCCTTGGGTCTCCCTTCAGGTTCTCATAAGCAACTGAACTATCTAGCAGTTTGGGAGCTCAGTAGTACACTTGGGATCCATTGGTGAACACTTACCTGCTGTGAGTTTGTCTTCTAATACTGCTGATGCTACTTCCTCATCTGACAGATGTTCGGATTTCAAATTCTCTGTTTACTTCTCTAGACCTACTGTGGTACCAAATTTTCCCTTATCTGTGTTTACCAAATTATTCAAAATACTTGTAACTTTACAAAGCCCACATTTTAACTTTCTTAATGTCTGCTTAGATACCACGCTGTCCTGGTGGATTACTAATGCATTTCCTGAATCTCTCAATGTGTTTTACTTGTGAAAACTTCTTCCCTTATAGGTAGGCTGGGCATGGTTCCTTTTAGATGACCCATTTTGCTAAATCATTCTGTTAGGGGGAAGAAAGCCATCCCCCTTCAGCTGGTGAAGGGTCACTGCCAAGTCCAGTTTGTGATCCATATCACAGAAGGAACCTCTGTATAGCATACCATGTATAATCTCAGGCTAGTGCCACACATGGTAGATTTCTCTTCCAAAACTTTTGCTCCTAAACTTCTGCTAACCTATCTTGCTTCCACAATGTCCATTTTCAATCCAAAGAACCTCAAGCTGCTTCTGCTCTCTAGCTCCGTATATGTATATATACACATACATATACACAGTCACATTCATTTGTGCACATTTTACTGTGCAGGGATTCTGCAAGCAGCATCAGTCACAATTTCTGAGTAGTACTTTTTCACTAATACACATGCATGATAATTAGGACTAACACAACTAAGCTAAACATCCATTTGCTCACAACTACATCAAGAACACTTTCTATGTTAGCCAGAAGGTTGATATCAAGGTGAGGAAATGTTTGCCTCTGTTGCATCTTGGCAAAGGATTGGTCGTTGATCTTGCTGAGCTGCCAAATCTGACATCAGTTGCCAAAAAAATAAAAACCAGTTTCTGCTTTCTTCTTCTTTGCAAAGTTCCAAACCTTCTTGTGAGTTGCTAAGCAACCAACTTCCCTTTCAGCTTTGTTTTCACCTTTTCTATCTTGCATAGTTTTGTTTATCTGGTCTCTCACAGCTTAAAATGAAAAATTCAGTAATGATAATCTAGTCAACACAGCTGTGCCCCACAGAAGTGTGCCTGAGTTACAGCTGAACCCTCAGAAAAAGGGTTACGTGCATGTTATTGTGTACTGTAGTATTACACATGTATAAATAGGCCTTACAACTATGCTTGGTCCTTAATAAGTTTATGAAATAGCGATTGTAATAGAGAACATCAAGGATTTTTCTTAAACTGTGCTTTACCTTTTTTAAAATTGCTCTCTTAAAGAGGATCAAGGTGTATAATGTGTTACACAGTTTTGCCTGCCAGCAACTTTGAAACTTACAATAAGCCTGCAAGAACTTAGATTGCATTGAACTAAACTTGTCTGAGCATTGTCTTTTAGAAGTTTCACTGTATCTACAACTACTTCCTCTGTACCTTTTTCTAATTCAAGACTTATCACTTTCTTTTGACAATTTATGGAAACCTTTCATGAAACATCACTCTTTCGAAGAACAAGGTATAAATAAAGATCAGACAAATCCCGAGATTGTGTTTTACTTTTCATACATTTCATCTTAGAATTTTTAAGGAAACTAAGAATATGGAGCAGACATGTTTACATGACAAGTTTTATTTGTGAATCAAAATTTTTCAAGAGAGAGAAGTTAATTTTTTAAAAATATATTAAATAATTTGCCATTTTCACTCTGTGTAAGGTAACTTGTAATAATGGTAGAGGCTGTAGAAGTCTGAAAGATTTCTTTTTAAGCTAAATTTGGAAAAAAAAGCTATTACCATTTTTTACCTTCCAGTAGTATACTATATTGTATTCTGCCTGCTTAGATGGTTTCTAATTTAGGTGGTTATTGTTGTAATTGGCCATTAAAATGTTTCACTAGTTTTAGATATCTTGGTAATGTAACTACATGTAGTAGAGAGCCATAAAAATATCTGTGAAGTAGTTACTAAAAGTCTGACAAGAACAAAACATAGAAGTCCCTTGTGTCTGTATCTGTTTAAAAGTTAGGGATTAAAAGGTCTTTGAATCTGCTTACACATTTTCCTTTACACTACCTCTAAAACGGTTCTTTAGTGGAAATTTCCATTCATTTTCACTGGAAAAATGCTCACTTATGTATATGACTGTATTAAAACTATTCAGAATTTCAAAACTAAGTGTGCTATTTTTATTTTGAAAATGTTATAAATTTAAATGTGATTAAACTTTCTAGGAAGCAAGAAGTCTTATTCTAAGTACTTTTTTTGAAAGAGTAAAATTGTGGGGTTTTTGGAACAAAGAACTTTAATCTGTCTCCCCTTAAATTTCTTAAGGATTATAACTGGGTATTTCATAGTGACATACTTTTGTTTTAATGACAAAAAGGAATAAATACCTTATGAAGTACTTTAAGGTACTGAAAAACTTATATTTCAATTTTGAACGTTTTTATTTTTCCCTTCAGTAATGCAAGAAGATGGCCTCTGATGATAGATCCTCAGGGTCAAGCAAATAAATGGATAAAGAACATGGAAAAAAACAATAATTTGCATATAATCAAACTCAGCGACTCTGAATTTGTTACAACCCTGGAAAACTGCATTCAGTTTGGCAGTCCTGGTAAGTTGATTAATGGAAGTGTAAATTCCAGAAGAACCTGGAGGGGGCACAATTAGCTAAGAAATGAAACTCCGATGAGTATCGAATGGTCTCATAATTAAGGAAAGAGAATATTTTTTTTCTCATTTTGAGTCAAATTAGTACTAAAGTAATTACAGTCCTCACCTCAGGTTATAAGATACTTCTTATCACAATATAATAGTTTAATTTGTATCTTTTAATTGCCTTATGAGATTTGTAATTTCTTTGTTTTCATGTTACAGTAATTTTATTTCTAAAGAGTAACATTAATTTTATTTGTCTCTTCAAGACTATAAATACTGGATTGCTAAACTGTGATCATTAATGATTCTTGTATTCTCTGTAGTACCTTTGTTGCAATTAGTCTTATTACCCTCAAATAGAAATAAATTAATGAAAGAAACACATAGTTACAACTCCAGCAATTTTTCAGTGGCTGACTAGAATACAAGTGAAGAAATTGTTTATTCTCTATTCCTTCTTTCTTGATTTTGACAGCCTCATATTTTTACAGTGAAAATCGAAGCATAAGTAGTAACCCCAAAATATTTCTGTGGCATGTGGCATTTAGTCTGTTGTTATTTCCTTTTTTAAGAACGACAGACCTAAAATGCTGTTCTAAGCCATTGGCAGCAGTAATAGTGATAGCATTTTAGTTCCTTTTTTTTTTTTTTTTTGCAAGTTGATATTAGAAAAAGAAATTAAATTTCTGTAATTCATTTTTCAGTCACCTGAATATTGCAAGAAACTTAACCTTATCTCTAGAGATCGATTGATATTTTTATTGTTTGCACACTATAAATACATATTATACATTCGTATTGTAAAGAACAGTCAATCGATAATATAAATGCCAAGAATGTTCTACTAATTCTTGTGTTATTCTGAAGTGCTACTGGAGAATGTCGGGGAAGAACTTGATCCTATCCTAGAGCCGCTTTTGCTCAAACAGACATTTAAGCAGTCAGGGAGTATATGCATGTGCCTTGGAGATGCCATTATCGAGTACGCTCCTGAATTCCGCTTTTATATTACAACTAAGCTGAGAAATCCACATTATCTTCCTGAAACATCTGTTAAGGTGAGAATTTTGTAAATGAATGTGCTACTCTGTTTTAATTTTAAAATGATTCCTTGGCTAAAGCCAGGGAAGGTTTTTTGGCAATTTTTTTCCCCCCCTTCCCTGCCAACATTGCCTTTTTTTTTTTTTACACTGCTTGAAGACTAGTGTCACCTTAGAAGTGTTGACATTTCTCATATCTAATACTTCACCTTGCAATGCTGTCATTCTTTCATACTGTCAGTTCTTTAATTGAGTAATTTTATCACTGTTCCCAGTCTGTATCTCCTGATGCTATTTAGTCATCTTTTATTATAAATATATTTTCAAGGGTTTAATAGAATAGTCGGCTTGCATTCAAACTCAGCATTAGGCCTGCATATTTGTGGTTTTTATCTGTAGTATGGTTAGGGACAGGAATCTGAGGAATTCCTGGCATTGTGCCTTATTTTTATCAGATAGAAAATGTATTTACAGATTTATATAACTCCAGGTACTCTTATTTTTCTATCTTAGGACAAAAAAAGGTGGTTTCCTGCTTTGAAAAATTGGTGTTTTAGTCTTTTTGAAGTTGCTTGGGAGATGTATTCCCCCTTTATTATTATTTTTGAAGAACTGTTTATAGAAAAGTATTGCAAATTTACAGTTTGGTTGAACATAGACTATACTGAAACCCAAATCCTTGAAAACAAACTTTTTAAACTATTATGACATTCAGTAAGCTGTTTTGACAATGAAGAAGTACTGATGCAGAAAAAAAAATGTACATATGTGTTTTAAAGCTATATGAATCTTCTCTAGTTGGGTTCCATGCAGCATGCAGTCAGACATCAGCTGTTAATTGCTCTAATAAGGAGCAGTTCCTTCATGCCATGGTTCAGTACACTCTCAGCTACACCACACACTGCTGAGCTATCTGACTTAAGGTGGCTGACATACAGGGATCAGAAGGCAGAAAAGTAGTATCTCAATATCTTGGTCTGAAACCAATTTCAGCATCCACTGGTGAATTTGCCATGAGGTTTATTCAGGAGCTAGCTAATGAAATGAGTCCATGGAAAAGGTTATTGATACGGCTTTCATATCTCACAGAAAAAGACTACTGAATTCTAATGTGACTTACATAGTGAAGCCTGCAAAGAGACATAGCTCATGGATTTACAAGTACCTGCACATATATGTATTTGTAGTTATTAGCCATTTGGAGTAGCTTTTTCCTGCTTCTAGAACTATTAATTAAATGCAGTAAAAACCACTAAAAAAAAGTTAGATAATTTTCAGGACTGCTGAGGGAAAGGTGACTTATTCACACCCATATGAAATACCAGCCTGTCCTTCAGGGACCAAGGAGAAACGTGGAATGTATACAGCAGTTTGTGCTTAGACCTCAGAGGTTCTGATGGCTGAGCCAGCCAACCTTTTAGAGCGTGGCAGCTCTGATTAAAAGATAGCTCATAACATTGTAGCTAACCTTTTAATTTGAAAAAGAGAAATTGGGCTTACAGAAGACTCTTGGAAGTTTTGAAGCAGGTCCCTCTTGTACTTCCCATTACTAAAATTGTTAAATTAGGTGTGGAAGAAATAGGCCATGCTGTTTGTGAAGATCTTACTGATTCTTAATGTCATATAGACCTGAACCTCCTCACAAAATTCCTGTGTAAGAACAGTGTGATGTGCTCCTAAATTGTTTTTTTTTCAGTTGAGGCTGTAACAAAAAACTATTAGTGATGTATTT
The DNA here is from genome assembly GCF_033815535.1 of Pezoporus flaviventris. Classification (NCBI taxonomy): domain Eukaryota; kingdom Metazoa; phylum Chordata; class Aves; order Psittaciformes; family Psittacidae; genus Pezoporus; species Pezoporus flaviventris. The sequence goes on from NW_026892549.1 coordinate 48,883,679, forward strand.
TAAGAAATACATCACATTTAAGAAATAGTACCTTCCTAACTTTACAAACAAAACTCATGAAACAAGACTCAATATTTGGACAACTTTCAGGTATTAGTGGCAGAAGCAGATCAAGACAAGTTAACTAACTTCACAGGTATCCCATATTGTAACTGATCATTATGTTGAAGATGAATGTTTTTTGTAAATATAAGTCAATGGTATCTGTACCCCCCAAAAAAAGCCTAGAGAATCTGTAGTTACTATTACCTAGTCAATGAATTAAAACCAATACTGTAATCAATCTTGATGATTTTCTTGGTTTTGGACTACATGCATCAAACTGTTTTCTACCCTTCTGCTGGCAATGTATTCCATCCCTTTCTCATGTAAAATGCTGTCTGTTTTTGCCACTTCTTCAGCAAGATTATGTGGGTTTTTCTGGATCCATTATAAATATGTCATAGCATGGGAATTCTTTTAACAATAACTATTTTTCCCAGTCACTTATTTTCTCATGAAAAAAAGAAAACATGTTGCTATCCTAATTCTAGGGTACAAATATCCCTGTAATAACACCACCACAAATTGTATGTGAACAAGGCCAATAGAGAGAAAACATGTGGCAGAGACAATAATAGTTTGAATTACAACCCCAGCATGTATGTTACCACTTACTTTATGAAAACAGCAAAAATTTCATGGGGGAAATGTTTCTAAACACCAGCAAATGTGATCTACCTGGTCTTTATATTTTTGCAATATACTGTGCCAGCATCCCATTTGCACTGGGATGTTCAGATGGAACAATTTTGGAAAACAAATGATGATCACATTTACTTACAAAATCTGTACATTAAATTGAATCTTCCATTCATAGAAATGTTTTGCTTCTTTCCCTGTGAAGGCTGTTTGATATAGACAGGCATGAAATGGGCAGATCCTTCTTGAACTGATATTCAAATATTCAGTGTAATTTTGAGGAACAGAATGAAATTCTGTAAATTTTTGTCACATCGCTTTTGTAGTTAACTTTCTGGGTTGGTCCTGAAGTTAGCTTTCTAACATAATCTTAAGCCCTCAGCTGCAATTCATTTACTCTCAAAGTTTGTTTGAGCATAATACATGACATTATATAAAACTCATCTTGTAAACAAGCATTCTAAATTGCATCTGGCCCTAACTGTTCTATCTCTCAAAAATATTTCTTCTAACAGGTAACATTATTGAACTTCATGATAACTTCAGAAGGAATGCAAGATCAGCTTCTTGGAATTGTAGTTGCAAAAGAAAGGCCAGATCTTGAAGAAGAAAAACAAGCCCTCATTGTTCAAGGGGCTGAGAATAAAAGGTATCAAGATAACTTCCCTTGTTAGAGACAGAAGCAGATTTCTGTTTAAGGAACTACAGTCATGGGAAATGTACTTGAGAGACCCTTTTTTTGTTGTTACTGTTTGATTTAACAGGAAATTCAAGACTGCTGTTTTTGAGAGCTGAAACCTAGGCTTCTGTTTGGGTTTTTTAGGTGTATTTGGATGCATACTCTTATTTATCTTCTTACTGGCTGTGCCTTCTTTCTTCTGATATGGTTTCCTATTTGTGGGATTATTGAAAAACATTAAAGAACTTAATTGCAGGTTGTGTGATTGAAAAATGTAACTCTTGATCCTGTCCTCTGGTTTTATGCATCCCTTCAGTGATGTTGGCACATGATTTGCCATCCTCACAAATTTTCATTAGATATTAAAGGTTGCCTTTTAAAAATGTTTTCATTGTGTGCTAGATTTGCAGTGATTTTACATGGCAAAGGGCATCTTTCCCCATGGGTCAAAGAATGAAATGTGCAGTATTCAAAGTGGTTTGTCATTTCCTCCCTTAGCCATACGTTTTTAGCCTAAGTGGATATATTTTTAACATATTTAAGGGAATGTTTAATAAGAAAAAATGTTTCTAATGTAAGTTGCATACCAAGAATAGAATGTACACATTGTTTTATTTTATAAAAACTAACAGAAAAGAGCTGTAAGTTTGGTATGTAAAAAATCTCGTTTATTATTTTAGGCAGCTGAAAGAAATAGAAGACAAGATTTTAGAAGTTCTTTCAGCCTCAGAAGGAAATATTTTGGAGGATGAAACTGCTATCCAGATATTATCTTCTTCGAAAGTTCTGGCTAATGAGATTTCTGAAAAGCAAGCTGTAGCTGAAGAGACAGAAAAGAAGATTGATGCTGCCCGTATGGGCTATTTTCCTATTGCTGTCCATTCGACAGTCTTGTTTTTTTCTATTGCTGATCTAGCCAACATTGAGCCAATGTACCAGTATTCACTCATGTGGTTTATTAATCTTTTTGTCATGTCTATAGATAATTCAGAGCAATCAGAAGATTTACCAACAAGGTAAGAGTGATAATTCACCATTTGTAGTTAGTGATGTATTTCTAGTTACTCCAGAAATGTTACTGTCATTTCTCCAAAGTGTATTGTCTCAAGCACTGCATTTTGAAATATATTTTGTACATACCTATGTCAGATATTTTCAGGGAAAATGATTTATTCATAGGAACAAAATGGTAAAATATATTACAAGTGTAATGTATTCCACTACTTCTATTTAGTAATTGCTACCTCAAGTCGTGTGTGAAATTACAAAGTATCAGATTAAAGTGGCCCACTTGCTTTGATTTTATATTTCATCTAGTGACTTTGTATGTCTTCAAGAAACAGATAAGAAACTTTTTCACACCACTGGTGAGAGAGAATGAAGTCTTGTGGTTAGGGTTTTGGCTGTAGAGTGTGCAAGGCACTAATTATCAACACAACCATTTTTTATTTAGTTCAGTTTCATTATTTATTTTCTTTTTATAAGAAGGTATCTCTCTGTCTTCCAGATTGTGCATGAGAACAGGAGAAATCGCAGTTTTTAATGATCTGAATTTATTTTACATGTGGTGAACCTTGCTATTATAATTACATTAGGAATGTTCAAAATATATCCTTGAAGTGAATTGTCTACACAGAGATTGTTTAAAGAAAGTTTTTCAGTGTTCTGTCACATCAGTTACTAAACTAGTGGCTTTATTTGATCTTCAAATCACAGAGCATTGCTTGTGTTACTTAGCTATTTTCCTCTTCATCAGTCTTGATCTTCTATCAAAAGTTTTCCTCTTTTCAATTATGATTGTTCACACTTAGGTTTCTGAATGATCGCTATCTTTGAACTGGAGGAATACCCCCTTGGTTCCTCCCTATCAAGGGATTGGTGACCTATGTAGTTGAAAAAAAAGCCATAGTACACAAAAAGCCAAGTTTCACATCTTTGTTACAACCTTGAGAGAAGCGTTTGAAATCCTTGTGAAAATTCAGATATTGCATTTCTAACCAACTAAATGGGCTTTCCCTTTTATGACTAGGAATTCAAACTTAAACCTTTATAAAACAATAGATGGCCTCCTTGTTTTGTATTTAAAGAAAAATATTTATAATAAATCACAGAAGTGTAAATATATTTGTAATATAGTACGTATTTCAGATAACCTTTAAAGATGGACTGTTTTGGTTTTGCCCCTGGTATTCATATTCATAATGAGTTTTTAAATTGCTGCTCTTTTCTGCCTGTCCCAAAAGGGACCTCTCACTTCCTCTGAAAATCACGTGTTACTAAGATATAATTGCACTTCATTTTTTTTATGTTATTTACTCACAAAATAGTACATGCATTTAGTGATTACTTGGGGGTAACTGACCAGAGAGTATATTAGAACAAAGAAGATGCAATGATTTGTAATAGGTTTACAGAGCTGCACAGTCTTTAGAGTGGTATTAATGGAAGGTTCTTTTTCTGACACCTACAGGTTGAAGACTCTCAAGGATCATTTTACTTACTCACTCTACGTCAATATCTGTCGTTCCATCTTTGAAAAGGACAAGCTGCTCTTCTCTTTTTGTCTAACTGTGAATCTCATGAAATATGAAAAATTGGTAATTAATAATTTGTAGTAAAAGAATAGAAAAGTTTAGAAATAACTAGATCACTTAAGCCTCAATTTTGTGTGAAATTTTCATTTCAATAAGCAATTTAGAAGCACTGAAAAATATTCTCTAAAATAAATACATAGCAAAAAGGTATGGCAAAACTGAGCTAGATGATAAAAGTTTTTTCTAACCATTATTTAAACCAAAGCCTAGCCCGTGTTGTTCTTACAGAGAATGTTTTATGAAATTTTACTGTAATGTAATTCTGAGTTCTAAGAGAATATCAAAATGAACTGTAACCATTGATTTGAGAAACTACTTTTTCTCACTTAAGGTGCTAAATGTGTTTATTTTTTGTGTAGAATTCCTCAAAATCACGCAATTCTTTACAAAATGTTTCTTACCTGGACTTTTAAAATTCATAATGAAGCACACAAATTTTAACCGTATATAAGCTTTTAGTGGTTGTATAGAAGCTTTTTCAACTAATGCAGTAATTCAGATAAATGTATTTATTTCTTACATAATATACTAAAACCATTAGATTTTATTTATTTAGTCCTGAGAAAAATGTTTTTCATTGTAGATTAATGAGAATGAGTGGCACTTCCTGTTGACTGGAGGCATAGGTTTGGAGAATCCCTTTTCTAATCCATGTTCCTGGCTTCCTCAAAAATCATGGGATGAAATTTGTCGACTTGAAAATTTGCCATGCTTCACAAATATTAGTAAGGATTTTGCACAACTGAAGGATGGATGGAAATCAGTATACGACAGTTTGGTATGTTAACATTCCTGATTGCTTGCATTCATAAGCCAATTAACATACTGAAAATATTTATACAGGGAAAAGAAAGCGCTGTCATTTTACACGGTATGTTCTTACATATATTAATGCAAATATTTAAGCAAATAGTGTGTAGTAGATCATTGCCAATTTGTCAGGTGGCTTCTGAATAGCAAGTCAGATTTGAACTTGGATGGAAAAAAGGCAACAAAACCTGGAGTGTGAAGTGGGAAGGTGAAACTTAAATTTGCAAAATTAAGGCAACTGTTTTCCCTTGTCAGTTTATACATTTGTTTACCAAGCTTTGAAGATGCCTTTTCCTGCTATTACATAGTATGCTGCTTTCCTGAATGAGTGTAAAGAAACCAATTACTGTCATGTAGAGAAACTAGACTGGAGTTTAGGAGACCCATGATTCCTTATTCTCACAGTGACCTGATGTATGCATTAATGACTTTGCCTATCAAGAAGCAGATGGGAGGAATATAATAAAACAAAAAAAAAAAAGACTTAATACTAAGATTAAAGTGCCCATATTTAGATTCTAAGGAATCAGTGGTGAAGTCAAAGACAAAGTGCTCATTGTACACATACTTCCTGGACAAATGACTAAAAGTTATCCTTCTTTCCTACTTGCACTATATCTGACCATAATCACTTCCATTTTCAGATAATGCTGTCCATTTGTGCTAGTCCATTGAACCACTTTTCTTACTGTTAACTTAAACGATGAAAATTTATCAGCAATATTCAGTCAAATGTCCCAGGACTTCCTACACCCATTTAACACACCATGTGTTTTATTCATTGTAAATGTCAAGGATTTTGAAATCCTGCCTATTTAAGTGTGGGCTTAAAGATACAGTAACTTGAGGACTTCTGTTCTTTGGGAAATAGTTGCTTGGAAAATGAAAAAAAAAAAAATTATGGTATTTGTAAAAGAGACTGAGGGAGAGGAAGACTATGTCCCCTTTGGGATTCTAGCTTTTTAAAGCAATGCCCAATATAAATGAAAGGTGCTGACTTTCAGAAGTAAAAATTCTTAGCCAAACGGAAATAAATAGAAGTTTCTTCATTTAAGTGGTGTTGACTAAAATGAGACCTGTGGAATCAGGTCATCAGTTAGTTAACTGATAAACAATCTGATAAATAGTAATACTGAAGTAAAGAACATTCAGTTATTGAACCTCCAGTGCTAGGAAAGGTATTACCTATCACTGTTCTAATATAGCAGAGTCACTATGCCTTTTACCTGTTATGTAAAAACATTTTCCTTACCTATCTAGCTTTAATACTACTACTTCCATGTGAATGCACTATAATTTTCAAAAATGCCAGTTGATGGTCTTGGGGAAAATTCCTTTTTGATAGCTGCATTTATTTCCTTTTAATTGCCAGTATCCCCAGTAATGTGCAACCCACTCTTTCCTGTATTGTTAGTGATACACAAATCTTTTTAAAATGGCAGTTTCATGCATGTATCCATTTGCGTTAGAGAGAGAACACACAAATCAGTGTTGCTTGAGCCACTTTGTCATCAGCAACCATATGCAGAATAGGACTTTTTCAAAGGAGTTTGACATGCACTTTTCTCCTACTATTATAGATCAGCTCGCTTCCAAAAGTAGGGAATTCCTGACTTCAACTCCCCAGTTCAAGGATTCCATGTATTTTATCTAAAGTTATATTCTGTATCATCTTGGAGCAGGGACCGAAACTCACTTCTCTGCTAGCTGGCTGACTTGATCTCAAAGCTACTGATGCGTCCCTTCTCATGGGGAAATTAAGAGTTTTCAGCACAGTGGCAATACTCAGTGGAGTCCTCAGTGTTTCTCAATTCACTCAGGTTCTTGCAAGTGCAAGAAGGTCATGAGCACAGAAAATGTTTCCAGAAAGGCATAATGTCCTTCTTTCTAATAAGAAGTTAACATGGCACACAATGACTGCTGTTCCCAATCTGATAACTGCAGTAACAACAGTTGGATTATTCATAGGCCATTTACAAACTAAGTTCCGTGGTGCACTGTTTGACTTAAGTTCCCAATTCTTGTTTTCCTGCACTCATTTTCTGCATTCAGATGTAACCTAACTCACAGTTGTCATATAATGCTGTAATGATTGCCATTGATTATATGGCTATCATTGTAATACTGAAGACTGACACCATAATTCAGTTCTAACAGAAAGAGGGAGGTAAAGTGCATTTTCAGGTTTCTTCCACCTCATTCCTTCTCTGCTTCCTAGAGAAAAAATTTGGTTTATTATCTTCTAAACACTTAGAGATTACTGTAACTTGCCTGCTATAAGAGATGCTTCTTAGCTATACACATATATTTAAAGGTTGTTTGTGTCTTTTGCTTTTTGGTTTTGTTTTGTTTTTTTTTTTGTAGTTTTGTTTTAAAGCATGTCAACCCCATTCGTTTCTGTAGATTAAGAAATACATCATGTATTAATGTGGCATATTAAAAGATAATTTACTCTCACTACAGGTAATTCACAAATGTTTTAAATAATGTTGAAATGCGTGTTTTTAGAATCCTCAGAATGAAGATTTTCCTGCACAGTGGCAGGACAAATTGGGGGAGTTCCAAAGGATGCTTGTCATTCGCTGCCTGAGGCCTGATAAAGTATGTATGAAACTTTCATTCAAAAAGGTCTGTCCATCTTGGAAGCTAAATGTATTTATAACCATGCATTGTAATTGTGTTGTCTACAACCATTCTACAAAAGTCTGTCATAAAGGAAAACAGGAATTAATGAGATTTAAAAAATAAAAATCAGCAAGTTTAAAATTGTAATTAAAAAAGATACTTAAAACAGAAGGTAGGCCTTTAGGTTTTGTTAAGCTTCATGTGAATAACCAAAATACCCAGAGTTCTTCTTCCTTTAGACTGTCTTACAAACCTTGTGACTTTCCTTTCTCAGTACATTTACTGTATTTGCTTACACATCTGTTTTGATGGATGTCATTATGGTGACTTTTGCCTGATCTAAGAAGATAACATAGGTGCTTTAAAGGTGGCAATTACTGCAGACACAGTGATCAATTTTGTTCTATGGAAGGTGTTTTGAAGCAGAGCCATTCTGATTTAGTCTGTCTAGCTGTAAGGCTTGAACATGGCACAGGTCACAAAAGGTGCTTAGAGTTACAAATCTTTATTCCAAAAAAGTCAACCCCCTAAAAGCTGGAATACAAATATTTGCTTGGACATTTGACATATATACACAGGTTGAAGGTACTATTATTAGTCTACACCTAGCCATAATGACAAAGCATACTGTGAAAGGTAAGAGGTAATATAAACAATTAGGGCTTCTATTCCAAAAAGCCTGTGAAAGGAATTCACTATACTTCCTCACACAACTGTTTAGCTTTACAGTAGTATTCAGATAAAAATATAAATGTTTGTACCGTATGAAGAAGAGAAACCTTCAGACTTTACACTTCACTGTTGGGTTTTTTTGACTGGCGGTATAAGCTTTTAGAATGTCAGGCAGATGGCTCAGCATGGAGAGACACTGGTGGAATTGGTGTATACTGATGCTTGGAGACAAAGTTATCCAAAAGACGCTGCCTAGTTGCAGTGACTTCTTCTTCAAAAGCATTTATTATGCTTTTGCCAGTTTTGCACTTAAAACAAAGCAAAAGATTGGGACTTTCAGTTGAGCAATTTAACTGTGTAGTTCAACTACCTTAAAAAATTAGATCCTCAGAAACCTACTAATCTCCCACTAATTCTAGCTCAGAAGTCTACTTTTAGCCTATGGTTAATACTGCTACCTGAATGATGCAGTTTGCCAGCTATTTCATATGCATAGTCCCATTTGATTCAGGAACTTCTCAACTCCTCTTGCCAGTAGGGTTCAGTGATCACTTTCGGGTATGTCCACTATACTTTTAAAGTATACTAGAAGTGTTCAGGTCCAGATTTTAGCCAATAATGCACCTAAATCTTTACTTCAGAGTAAGTTGTGTTCTAGCCTTACACAATCACTCCTTGCTAACGGTTGGAAATACTAGAGATTAAAGTTCTTTTCATTCTAGTTTGTATTAAGATTATTTGGTTAACACTTACAAGGAAGGTTCTCAGCCGTGTCATCTCCAGCATGTAGTACTCCTCCATGGTCAGGTCATCAAAGGGCTTAGTGAGGGATAAAAAGCCACAGTTGTAATGTTTCATGTGTTCATTCCTGCAATGAAAACAGAGAATAAGAACAGATATTAAACCCATGCAAGTTCCATTTCAAGCAATAAAGATACCTGGACAATTCTCTTCAGTACTTCTGCCATCTACCATATAGAAAACATACAGAAGTAGATCTTACTTTATCTCAGATAAAGCCAAACTATTTCAGTTACTGGATAAGATAACCTTTCAATAGGCTTCAGTTCCATGAACTGCTACAGAGGAAACTGGTAACTTTATAATGAGTAAGGGGATGTTGTCAAAGAAGTTTGGAGGAATTCTTCAAGAACATTGTCACATCTGTGCTTACCATGGATCATCATCTGGTTCCCAGCCTTCCAGTTCTATCAAGCAAAAGAAACATTTTACTACATCTGGTTCGTTTTCATCTGGACAGTGGATAAAGCCCGCCTTTGCCATCTGTAGGTGACAATTTGGAAGTTTAGAGCCTCATCCAACACACAGCTCATGTTCACATCAGTAAACTCTGAAAGCTCACAAATAATGCCTCTCCCCACAATGTCTATCAGCACAGATCAGAGTCAAAAGTACATTTTAAGTGCAAGGGCTGCAAGCAGGCAGATAAGCAACTAGTAAATGAACAGGCTGCAAGTAGCAAACAGATTTCTGCACAATTGTGGCATGTGTGGGCTGCCAGAGTAGTTTTGCTCTACCAGAAAACATCTAGTAGATGTTGTCATGCTACACATGCATTTCAGTAGCAGTGCATGGGATCTGCCATAGCCAGGACTATAGAGAGTATTTTTAGAGAAAAATTAGCACAAGACCATGGACATACAGAATCAATAAGTTATGCAAGTAGAATGCTACATCTTTAACTGGCCACAGAGGGAGCGCATCTGGTCAGAAAACTAAAAGTACATTTGTTTCAGTTATCAAACTTCACATATACTCAGAGGACTCTTGCAGTGCGACTCATCTGAGATCCAGCCTGGAAGTTTTATGTATGAGCCAAAGTACAAGTCAAGTGGATTTCCATTTATTTATTTATTTTTAATGCTCAAGCCAAAGGCTGCAGGGACATAAACATCAAGTTCTCTACAATTTAAGTAATTTCAATTTCTGAATTTGAAGTAGTGATCATTCTGCTACTTCATCCTTACTGCTGGATGTCTGTTTGTTTCTTCTAATGTAGGGTTCTTTTTTGTGAATGAAAACTTGCAATCAGAAAGACTACATAATATAAGAATTAGCTTTTAAGCAACAAGAACATAAAATGAGTAAAAACAAGAGAAGTAACTATATTCAGTTCTGTAGCTAGATATGCAGAAGCAAGTCATATTACTACAGTACTTCTGAGCAGGGAACAGGCTTAGCAGAAGCTCACAACTCTTCTTGAATATGAATATACTTAACAAAGCTTCACATTCATGCACAGTATACAAAAAATAAGGCATAGCCAAAATAACCAATTTCAGACTTACATTCTCCGGAGTGCACTTGCAATTCTCCCTAAAAGGCCAGTTTGTGAAGGTTTTTAAACGGTTCTCATATTCATACATATCCTTAAAATCAGTCAAAAGCTTGGAAGCCGAACCACATTCTTTCAAGAGCATCTCCATCTTTAAAGCCTCTAACTAGTGTAGCCTACAGCCTCCCTCCTGCTCCCAAATTTAAGGCATTATACTAATTGGTGACACAATGCACCTGTAAAGCAGGGTAAGTTTTAAAGTAAATAAAAACACAGGTGAGTTTGTGAGCAGGACTGTCAAGAGAAATAATGCTATTGGAGCTTTTTCCCTTATGTCACATTCTGTCATATATTTATTAACCAAAAACACCTATGCTAATGTAGTATGAAAATTACCAAAGTTGTTGAATTAACATTGCTGTTTGAAACCTTTATAATTTCTTGAATTTAGTGTTCAGATATTAAAACTCAGTATCACATTTGTGAACACTATTGCATTCCTTTAAAGGGGAGGTGGTTATGGTACAGCGCTCCAGCGTGTGTCCATAGGTAGAATGAATAGTGATAGTTAGAAGAACTATAAATAAGAGTTTACAGGATGAAAGCATTAAGCTGACATTTTATAAATTCTCTCTCATTTTGGCACAGAGCCCAGCTGACTTCAGTAGGAAGTTTAAACACTAGTGTGTACAACAGGGCTGTACACAGCAGTTTTCTAAGCCAAGATTTTAACACCTTTGAAAGGTGTTGCATTATGAGATTTGAAAATTGAAATCCTCTCCATAATACAGATCAAGTAAGTGCAGGAAAAAGATCTTTTTTCCTGTACCAGCCCATTAGTCTGTTCTGATGTGGCGACAGAAATGAGATTAAAGATTATTTGCATAGGACTTCCAATTTCAACCCTCTTAGAGCATCTCTTTTTTTTTTTTTTTGCCTAGATTTGCACCTGCTAAATCGCTGATTCCTCTGGGACTGTACCTGATTTTACATGCAAGAATGCTGTCCTTGAAATTTATATGAAAATATTTAATGTGTGCTAATGCTTACACAAAAATGGGACATTTAATTCTATTTTTCCTTTTCTTTTAGATAATACCAATGGTGCAGGAATTTATCACTCACAACCTGGGCCGTCCATTTATTGAGCCACCTCCATTTGATTTGTCAAAAGCATTTTCTGACAGTCATGCTTGTGCACCGCTGATCTTTGTACTTTCCCCTGGTGCAGACCCCATGGCAGCCCTTGTCAGGTTTGCTGATGATCAGGTATTTTAATATCTCCAGGCTTTTTTAATGTAGTTGATGCGTGTGTGTGTGCGTGTCTGCGTACGTTTGCATGAAGCAAGGAACTTTAGATAGATTAGAGGTTTTTAGTCAACTGGAATGACATGAAAAATAAGATTTAAACTGTATTTTAATATATGCTGTACATTAAACATTTAAGGAATACATACAGATGTGAACTCTCACACCAAAAGGTTTATTCTATTTATGCAGTATTATTCTTTCTTATAACATGCTTTCTATATGCAGAGATATGGTGATGCAAAGCTTAGCTCTCTGTCACTTGGTCAAGGCCAAGGCCCAATAGCCATGAAAATGATACAGAATGCAGTAAAGGAAGGAACATGGGTAGTTCTGCAAAACTGCCATCTCGCAAGTTCATGGATGCCAACACTGGAAAAAGTCTGTGAGGTAAAAAAAAGTATTTCCTTATAAATACTTTTGAAGGCATGTCTGATCCATTCAGGTGATTGAAAAGCCAGCTTAGCAATATTTCATCATGATTTCCATCTTAGCAATATTTCATGATAATTTTTATTATATAAAGGTAATCATCACAGACTAATTCTGACTTTTTCCTTCTGCCTGCTGGAATAGAAAGTGCTCACAAGCATGATGGGTCTGGCCCATTCCCTGGATGGTAAATCCCAGCTGCTACAACAGTCTCTTCAGGGCATCATATGTCATATATAGATATGACATATCATATATAGCAATAGACATATGTCAAATGTCTATCACTGTAGAAATGCAGTATGCTAAGGAATTTTACTCTTGAACAGCTATAGGTTTCCAAAGAAGTACTAGTGTATATTTCTTTCTTGTCTTTCCCCCTTAATAAACTTAACACATTTCTGATGTGATACTATCACTATAGCCCTTCCCAGAACACCTGTTTGACATTAAGTGCATTTTGGTCACATATTCCACAAACATGCACAGAGAGGACAAATGCTAGTGCAGAATACTGAAAGGCTTCAATAAAAATACACCAGCTTTGGAAGGGAAGTTGTCATTTATAACCCTGACTTTCACTATAATCTCATATAAGTATCTAAGAAATTAAAAGTATAAATGGCTTTAATAATAAAACTTGTGGTGTGTATTAATTTAGTGTGTCTTCCAATTGCCCATATTTATACCTGTGTATTATAGGAGCTAAACCCTGATACAACACATCCAGATTTCCGACTTTGGCTCACCAGTTACCCATCTGCCACGTTCCCGGTGTCTGTACTTCAGAATGGAGTGAAGATGACTAATGAAGCACCCAGAGGTTTACGGGCCAATATAATTAGTTCGTACATGATGGATCCAGTATCTGATCCTGAATTTTTCAACAGCTGCAGCAAACCAGTTAGTAATGTCATCCTGTAACACTGCAAGTCAGTTAAAGCAGACCCTGATGACTCTGTATGTGTGCTCTGGGGGAAAAGAACCTCCCAGATTAAATAGTTGTCTTCACTGCAATGAAACACTTTTGGTTACTGGCAATAGTGAAGTTATTTGTTTGGGGTTTTTTTAATTTTATTACTTTTCTCCTACTTCTTCAAGTGAAATTTTGTTTAACTCAACAGCTCTTGAGTTAAGAATGTCCCCAACACAGTAAGACTGGTGAAAAAAAGTCTTTTCATAATTAGATGTCTGTTTGGAAGCATATTATTTTACGTTATTTTTCTATAATTAATATAGTTCTAAATGAGGTAATTCGCTTTGCTGAATAGCCTCAATTGAAAAACAAAAGTTCTTAGTGAAGTTTTTCTTTACAGACCTCCTTCTTGATAAAGAGAAAACCAACCCCAAAATCTCAACAGAGATATTATATGAATGAACAGTGTTTTATAATACGGTGGTGTGAAAAAAAATTCAGAGATCTGTGGTCTCATACACATAGTTGTATGTGACACGTATATTAGGTATACGTGCATATATACCTTTAAAATGAAATTGCTTTGAGGGTTCACAGAGTTTTAAGTGAGTATTTGGAACTGATGTTTATGAAAACTGTTGTTTATGCCTTAGTATGTCAAGAATGAGCTACCTCTGACTTACAAACAGTATATTAGCAGAGCAGGAGAGGCTGGCATTTGTGTGACTCAAATACAGCACCCTTATACAGGATGTGATTAAAAATTAAATGGTTTAGACCAGCCATGATTAATTAATGTTGTTGCATTTGGCTTTAAGGCTGAGTTCAAGACATTGCTGTACGGCCTTTGCTTCTTCCATGCTCTCGTGCAAGAAAGGCGGAATTTTGGACCATTGGGTTGGAATATTCCATACAGTTTCAATGAGACGGACTTGCGCATCAGCGTGCAGCAGCTTCACACCTTCCTCAACCAGTACGAGGTACAGCAACCTCTCACTGTGGTCACCAGTCCTTGCTTGCACTTTCTTGGGCTGTTAGTGCACGTACCAAGGCAGGCTGGGTGCTGCCATAGCAAACGGGGAGCACTGAATTAGAAAGCAAGGTCTACTTGCAAGGTACTAACCACAAGCATTGTAAGTGGTTAGTGCACCATGATCAGTATATAACTAATGTGGGAAACTTACTTTCAAATTACAATTTAGAAGTTCTGCCACGCAAAATAGAGCAGCATTTGTTTGTTCCATACAGTTGCCTTATTCGTTGGAATCTTATCCTGTCTTTAGCTGTGGATTCAGCTGATGGTGATGTTACTGCAAACTAAAATAGTGTACTAAAATACTTACTGCTAACTATGATTTCGTCAATGATAGGGATAATATTAGACCCTGGCCTGTTGTAGATTAATAACCATAATCTATTTGTGTAAACTTGGCAGGTGACATTTCCTTCCCTGTTTGCAGAGCTAGCCAGTGTTTCAAAGCTGCTGTGGAATTTGCTAGCAATACATGACACTTCCTTATGTTCCAGATTTCTAGGCAACCCACTATAGACAGAGTCTGTTAAAAGTTGTGGCTGGGGGCAGGAAAGGGGCGTTAGTTTTACACCAGTGTCAGGCTGGAGTGGTTTTGGTTATCAGTGTGGTTAATAGGTAGATTGTGGTTCAGCATGAGAAAGTAACTTCAAGAAAGTGTTTCTTTCCCTGCAGAAGAGTTATGGGGAGGTGTTGGTGATGGAGAGAGAAGTATGTATAGAGAAACAAGAGATTTTGGTAAAGTTTTCCAAAAACATGTGCTCATGAAGTTGTAGCTGGACTACTACAGAAACTTTTGAGGCTACTGTTCTTCAGAAGATGCAATGCTGGGTGACTCAATGGATGATTATTAAAGTAGTTGAAGATCAGATCAATGCTACAAGCATGAACTAGCAAAAGTAACTAACACTTTTTAAACTTCCCAGTGAGAATTCTGGATGACTTTCAAACTACAGTCACACCAGTAAGGCTGCCCAGAGAAGTGCTACACACTGCAGTTCAGATCATTGTCTTGCTTTTTTTTCAGGAGGTGCCATATGATGCTCTTCGCTATATGACTGGAGAATGTAATTATGGTGGCAGAGTCACCGATGATTGGGATCGGCGTACGCTCCGTAGTGTTCTAAACATATTCTTTTCCTCAGAAATCGTTACAAATGTAGATTATAAATTTGATTCAAGTGGCCTTTATTTTGCTCCTCCTGAAGGAGATGTAAGTATCCCAGAACAACAGGATTATCAACTGCTTATCTTTTGCAAAAATAGATCTCTCTTTAGTGACGTTGCTATGAGCCTCAGAGCTTACTGCTGTCACTGCCTGCTTTTGTGGCTTAATCTCATGTTTTATTAGAATTTCTTTCATTGACTTCTAAGAAATGGAAATGATGTCAAAAACCCACCCCAACTACTACCCACTACTACATTGCCTTTGTTGTGTGTGAGCCAGCATCCTTAGGGGATGGTAAGAGAAAGAGCCTGCTGCAGTTAAAAGCACTACAGAATAGGCATAAAAGAACTAGTTAATCATACCTGCTGTAGCTAAAAAAGACATAGTAATCAGCTTAATGTATTGCACAGGAGAGTGTGGGTCTATAGGGTTTGTGGTTTTTTTTTCATTTTTCAGTACCAAAGCTATATTGACTATACAAAGACACTTCCACTGAATCCTTCCCCAGAGATATTTGGAATGAATGCAAATGCAGATATTGCCAAGGATCAGTCAGAAACACAATTGTTATTTGACAGCATTCTTCTTACACTGGTATGTAAAGTGTAGAAATCACAAACCATCTTGCCGTAATATTCTACTCTATCTCTACATTAGTATGTACGCTTTTCTCCAGTTTTTAGTGTATGTTATTGTGTTGTGTCTTAATTATGGTGAAATTACTGTTCTACTTAAGAATCTTCTAAGGCTTTTTTGGCTGTGTATTTTTTCCTGTCTTCCCAAGGAAATGTACCTTCTACACTTCCCAGCTTTTAATAATTTACAACTTCTTGGCCATTTTCAGTTCAGTTTGAAAGCCAGGTACAATCAAGGAATATTATAATTCCTGTAAGCTTCATGAGGAAAATGAAGAACAGAGACTATGGAGAACAAGGGGGACAGCGAGATAGAACTTGTTCTGTGCCATTTCACAGTACCTGGCCAGCCACTGTGCTGATGGGTACACTGGAGATGGGGATAGAAAGATTGGTTTACAATGGAAGCAGGATTTCCACAAAAAAATGAGGAGGGTACAAAGATGTAGGAAACCAAATTTTGTTAGCTCTAACTAATTACTTATTGCAATAATATAGGCAATTCTGAAAACAAATTAATTTCAATCCATCACAGGGAAAGAGGGTTGGAACTGTAATGGTCTTTTAAACAATGCCTTTGTAAGACCTAAATTTTCCTGCATTTTAATTACTCTCGTAAGTCCTCTTTCTCAAAATAAATGTGAATTTTTGGCTCTCTGATAGTCCCAGGCATCTGCTGGTGGTGCAAAATCCACCGACGAAGTTGTCCATGAAGTCACAAATGACATCCTGAGCAAACTTCCTCCAAATTTTGACACTGAAGCAGCAATGAGACGATATCCAACTCTTTATACCCAAAGCATGAATACTGTGCTTGTACAAGAGATGGGACGCTTTAACAAGTTACTGCAGACGATAAGAGACTCCTGTATTAACATCCAGAAAGCGATAAAGGTGAGCTGAAGACAACCTTTAAAGGCATTTACCTAGAACCTAGACTTGATCTCTGTCAATGCAAGTGCCCAGCAAAACTGACCCTGAAGTTGGATTCCGGTCAGTCAAATACTTTAAAGAATCCAAATTTGAAACATTTATTGATCTGTATCTTAAAATCTGGTAGGAGTACAATGGACTGTAACAGTACTACAGTGCCTACTTACAGAAACCAAATCAGGAGGTTTTCAACTACAGCTTTTCCAGCAAGACAAGCAGTACTTAAGTGCAAATCTGTTTTTCTGCCTCGCTGGTATGAAAGACTTGAAGCACCTCACACAATTTCTTACAGATGAAAGCAGATGTTCTCAACACCTCAAATAGCAACTTACTGCCACTGAGGATTCCAGTTAAAATATCACAGTCTAAAGTCAGTGTTCGTTCTCAGGATCAAAAGGAATAAGAAGCTACAGCTGTGCAAAATATAAGGGGATAAAAAAAAAAAACCAAAACTCCACAGAAAAAACACAGGGAAAAAAAAGTTCCAAGGAATTTTTACATATCCCCAAAACCACTACTCCTCTCCCCATTAAAGCCAAACTACAAGCTAAAAAGTCTGCCACTTCCGAATAAGGCACTTGCAGCAATGTCACAGAGTTTTCAGGAAACTTTAAATAATGATAAATAAGAGCATTTACAGCTAGTAAACTCAGAGAAGACCAGTGGGATTGAGTGCACCCTCAGCAAGTTTGCCAACCACACTGATACGTGGTTCGGTTCATACATCTGTTGGACAGAGCACTACGTTGATTAGCATTAAAACAATCTGCTTAGGCA
Organism: Pezoporus flaviventris; assembly: GCF_033815535.1. Classification (NCBI taxonomy): domain Eukaryota; kingdom Metazoa; phylum Chordata; class Aves; order Psittaciformes; family Psittacidae; genus Pezoporus; species Pezoporus flaviventris. Next base: position 48,901,235 of record NW_026892549.1, read on the forward strand.
ACGTATTTTGATATCTTCCTTTCCAAAATTTACTTTAGGGGCTAGTAGTGATGTCTGCTGAACTGGAAAAAGTGGTGGATAGCATTCTGAAAGGCAGAATTCCAGAACTATGGATGAGTAAGTCTTACCCAAGCCTCAAGCCTTTGGGCAGCTATGTGACTGACTTCCTTCAAAGACTGAAGTTTTTGCAGGTGAGCACACTCCATTTATTTACACACATTTGTTCAATGCTGTTTATTATTTTTGCCTGTTGATGGCAGGTGACATCTCCACCAGTGAACATATACATGCCATTTACTTCCACTGACTGGGAATAACTGACAGGGTCAGTTCATCCGCACATCCATTTTGTACAGCCCTTTACCCACCACAGCATCTAATGAAGCGCTACATTTTGCCACATACCCTCCACCTCACAAAGAGCGAGCTCCTGTGTGTCAGTAATACTGTACAACAGAACTGGCCGCCTGATGTAAATTTACTAAGGGCCTCTTCATACAGATCTGGTGATGGTAATGAATTTAATTCAAAGAGAACTTAGTAAAATACTGCTGAGTTTCTTTTCCAGTGTGCGACCTTATAAACATCTGAACACAAAATCTTTATGTTCAAAGTCAAATACCAAGCTTTCAGTAAAATGCTGAAAGCAAGCTGGATGAGTTAATCAATCAGTGGGGCTCTTTCACCTATAAGGGTGCATTCCCAAAACTTGACTTTAAATGAGTAACAGCTAGAGTTTCAGCACCATTCTATGGCTTAGTAATCACTATCAACTTAAGAAAACCAAACTTAAAGCAGGTCACCCTACTCCATACCTGTTGTAAAAACAGGTCCCAAGATAGAACTAAAATCAAAAGTAAATTAAAATGAAATTAAAATATAATAGCAAAAGCAACACCCAGTTTTGGGTCTAGCAGGATATTCACAAATTCTGCATTTCCAGAGAACCTCCATTTTATGTGCTGGGGACACGTCACGCAGTCCCCATGCCTCGGTAACTCCCACTTTTATCTGTAGGAAGCCTGACAGTAGCTACAATGATGATTTTTTATTTCTTGGGAAGAAAACTTACTAGCAGAGACAAAAGGTGTAGTTTCTGCATTGTAATTCTCTGCAATGTAGGAAATTTTTTCAGACATTATTCAAAACTGGTGTTTGCAGCAATCAGAAAAAGGTCTTCTTGCACCCAGTAATTATTCACCATTGCAACGGACCTCACAAGTATTATAACCCAATCCAACAAATGTTGTCATTTTTTAAAATCATTTTTCTATAGATGTCTCCACAGTGTAAGTTATTAAAAACAGAACAAGATATTAACCAAGCACAAAGCCACAAACACATCCCGCTACGACCAGATTACTTTAATTATAAAACATATTGTCTCTCCTCATCTTCAGCTTGGCGTACACACTTAAACACGTGACTTTGACCCTGGAAGGGAAATAATGATCCTTTCAAAGAGAAAGCGGCCTGCAAAAGAGATCTGTCATTTGCACAGAGAAACAAAGATACATAAGAAGGGAGAGAAGGAGGATTTGATGAACTTAGAGGGATGATGCATGTTTAATGGACTTATTGAAACTAATCTTATTTTATGTGATTTTTTTGTTTGGTTGTGCTCAGCCATCCAAAGTTCCACTGCTTTCAGACAAGAACCAAAAGCCCCAAGGACAGCCCTGGATTCACAAAGCAAGAAATTACTTCTGCTGTTATTCTAGAAGATATGTGCTTTCCTAAGTACTAATAAAATCAAAGGCAGATTTGTTTGGTTATTTTCCCTCCTCTCTCTTTTTCTGCTGCAGCTGTGGTATGAAAATGGAGCTCCACCAGTCTTCTGGATTTCAGGATTCTTCTTCACTCAAGCATTCTTAACAGGTGCCCAGCAGAACTATGCCAGAAAATACACCATTCCAATAGACCAACTAGAATTCGATTATGAAGTGCTGGAAGATAAGGAATACGACACTGCTCCTGAAGATGGTAAGCAAATGCATCAGAGAATTATCTGCCTTTGCTGATGTATTTAGAGGGTAACATTAATGTGCAGGCTCAGTTATGCAATTAAGTTAATGAATTCAGCAGGCAAACATGCACATCTGCACTGCTCCCCATGAGATGCACAAGAAGCAAAGAGGCAATTTTAAATCCCTAGGAACAGCTGGGATTAATTCACATCCTGGATTAGCATGTAGATACAAAATAACACCAACAGAGGACACTCCTTGACCCAAACTTCCCACAAGATATCAAACTTTTTTTTATCCCCACCTTTTTTTTTTTTTCACTCTACTAGTATATATCTCTGAAAATGCTTATTTTTGTAAGCCAAAGAAAACCAAGCATTCAGTAGAGAAGTTATGTATGCTACCTTAACTGTCCCTAGACAAATATCTTACAGACATGATCACAATGGGCAATAGGGGACCACTGTAAGAAGGAAAAAGCTCTATTTTTTATGACACTGCTTTATTATTATATACTACTTACCTTAGGTTTCGGTTGCAGGTATGTTTGTTAGCTTACCCTTCCTCAGAAAAAAGGACAGATTAAACAGAACTGTTCTTAGTACTCTTTTTAATACCTTTATGAGGATCATTTTGACTGGAAGTTGTATAAAAGAGAAGGGCTTAGCATGTTGCCTGGGAGAGCCACATCCAGACAGTTCAAGTCATTTTCTATTGGGGCACGTTTATTTTGTGTTTTGGAAGTCACAGTTTTCAGTCTACAGAGCAAGAGGGTGCAAATCTGATGAAAAACAGATGCTGTTATCCTTTTTTCTTCTGGAATTCTGAGGGAATATCATATCATATCATATCATATCATATCATGTCATTGTGACATGTCAAATAAAGATATTTATGGTTTTTAAACATTTACTTCTTTAATGAACAGCCTTAGAAAGGTATAAGCAAATAGCAACTTTAAGCATAAGCAATGAAACAATGTGAAGACTAAATAGTGAAAGACTGTTTATATGATAAAATCTCCAAGTTTGGAAACAGTAAAGCAGACAATATGTAGTATGTACAGAAAACTTTATAATAATGACAAGTTTAAAAAGAGTGTCCTGTACTGCAGAATCATTCTTCAGCTGTCACCGACCATTCAGAAGAGGCTGGATACACTGCGATATCCCTAAACATTGTAAATTTATAAAACCTTACAGAGTTGTAGCTATAAAGTATACGATTGTGTTTGTTACACTCAAAGTTATTTGATCATCACTTAGAACACACAGAAATCCCACACAGTTAACTGACAGTTAGCAAAGTGCGCTGCACTAGCTGCTGCTCTCAGCTAGCAGACATTTGCAGGTTTTGGGTAACGTGCTATCCTTTCCAACTGATCCAGGTGTCTACGTTCGGGGGTTGTTCTTGGATGGAGCACGCTGGAACAGGCAAACTAAGATGCTTGGAGAATCTCATCCAAAAGTCCTCTATGATATAGTGCCTGTGGTCAGTATTTCTTGTTCGGTGACATTTTATAGTATTATATACTAACAGATGGTGTAGAATTAGTACTCTTGAATTTCTAGTCTTCAAGGAATCAACAGGGTGATTCTTATAAAACAACTGATGTTTTGTGTTGAAATAGAAATAAATTGCCTGAGAGGAGCTAAGATTATCTGCTATTAATGACAGCAACAGGAAGCTTCGTGTTGCGTATTTTGGGAGAGGAAGCAATCTCGTAACAAGAAACAGGGCGTCAGCGCTATCTTTTGTAAAGCAAACAAACCAAAAACCTAACAAACAATGTCCCAGTACTTTGGCAAAGCTGAGACTGTTCCCTGATTCTTTTTTTTAACTGAGATGAGGAAGATTATTTTATTCTTCACTGCAGATATGGCTAAAGCCGTGTAAGAGGTCAGAGATTCCAAAGCGACCGAGTTACCTGGCCCCATTGTACAAGACCAGCGAGAGAAGAGGGACTCTGTCAACAACAGGCCATTCCACCAACTTCGTCATCGCAGTAACTCTCGCTTCAGACAAACCCGAAGAGCACTGGATCAGAAGGGGTGTGGCGTTACTATGTCAGCTTAACTCATAAACCTGTCCCCATTTTGGGAGGTAGGTGCCTTTTCCAGATCACTTATGAAGGATGCATGTTGCTCCTGAAAGGCCACGTTAAAAGAGAAATCACAATGAATTTGTTTACAATGTTGCATTCGTGCCTTTCATGAGATCTGAAATACAGATACTAAAATACAAAGATGCACAATAAAACTGTATAAAAGCCAACGGAAAATCTCTGCTCCTTGAATAATTTTATTTTCTGGAAGCTCCTTATTTATAAGGAACATACATAAAATGAGCACAACACTGTTGACAATGAACAAAACAGCATTTGATCATTTCCAGCTTTATAAAATTTAAAAAACCTATTTAGTTTTAACAAAAAGACTGACAGCTCAGCAAGTTATATCTTATAGGACCAGAATCACATTTTAAACCATAGACTTAATTGTTAATGGGGAAGGGAAAGAAAAACAAGAGTTAAAAAAATTAAAAGAAATCACACTGCATCTAGGAACTACAGTATTTTCGAAGCATAATCACAGCGGATTGAGTGCAATGTGATCTACATCAAAATTCATATGGGATGTCACACAGTGACAGCATTGTAATATACAAGTAACATTTATGCCCTCCAACAAATACAAGTTAAATGAGACTCTGGATTCAAGCAGAATGGAATGTTGAAGCCAAGTAGAAATGTAGTGGAATTCAGATTGTCTGTAACATGACTCAAAAGCATACATTAGAATCACCTGGAACTCAATACTGGTGGAAACATACAGAAGTCACAGCTGTTAGTTACACTGCTCTTCATAACTTGCAATAAATACTGGAAAATAAAAGGAAATAACCCATATTTCATGAAAAATACAGTACCTACCTTCAAGGACCATGTTTTTCTCTTGTCTGAAGATGGTCTTGGAAGGAAGTTAATTATTTTTTCTATAGAGGCAGTGTATTAAGCTATAACCATACTCCAACTAATACACAAGTAAATATACTACCTGAAATACAGAAATCTTCATTTGAACAGATTTAAAAGGAATAACCTTTGAAAACTTATTTGACAAAATATCAGTTCAACCACATAATAACCCCCTTATACTCGACAGAATTAACAGAAAAGGGTCAGTTTAATACCTAAGAAACAGGCTGTTTAAAATTAGATCCTCAGAAGGTATGCAGTGAGTTAAGTCTCTTTGAAAATGGTACTCAGTGACCTGACATGGGCACTATGAAAAATGTCACCCAGGATCTTTACACTGCAGAAATTCAGTCATCTGAAGCTAACAACAGTGTGTTTTCTAATTAGGGTCCAACAGTAAACGTGTTTAAAGAAGAAAAAAAGAAACTTGAATTCAGACCATCAAACGGCTGCATGCCTGAACTCTGGGCTTTTGGCTTCTTCACTGAAGAAACCATGCCCGCCTTTGAAATGGACCCTTAATACTGTTTCTTGATACTGCATTAGAAGAAATACTGGCAAGAACCAACTGATATCTTTAACATAAGTGAGCTGCTCTCAGTAAAAATTAAATTGACCAATGAAGCTTGAAAAAGTAAAGGGCCACAGGAAACACATTAACTTGAAATGGAATGAAGATACCAACTGGCTCTCATTAAAGGCGTTAGAATCGGTGTTCTTAGCAGTTACACTGGCACCAAGCAGACCTAAACAAAACTTACGGCACATAGTCAAAATACAGCTTTTACCTGGCATACGCATAAAAGAAGATGAACTGTATGTTTTAAAAAAGGCTACTACCATGCTTAGAAGGACTGGTACTACAGAATCAACTTGCACTCCTCACAAACTCATAATGTTTTTAAGGAGATGGGTACAAGAACAAACTCAACTCATGTCTGGCAATGTAAGAATATCAGCACAATCCAATCTAGGATAGCTGATCTGAGAAGTTAAGGCCCAAATTTTCAGTCTGTCTTTCCAAGTTACACATACCGCTGGTCTATCATATCTGCTTTTTCATGATCTAATTAATACCAAAAGTGTAAGAAATATCTTAGAAATTAACTAACTCGTTTATGCTGGAAGTAGAAATCCTCTTACGTACTCCCTACTGCCAGAAACGGCTGGTGCTACAGTGTCTGATATCAAAGGCATTGTAGAAACAGATTTTGATCTGATATTACAGTATTGTAAATAACCTACCAGTACTACATACACAGACCATAATTTATCCTTTGTGTCCAGGTTCAGTAATCTAGTATCTTTCTTACACTTTGGATTGTTTTAACATGAGGAGGAGAAAACAGACCAAAACAACTGTTACTAAAAATGGAGAAAATTCCCATATGGATTCTCTGTTAAAAGAGTTTGCACAAATTCACAGCCACAAATCTTCAGTAGTTTATGCTGCAAGTGGCACACAATACATGTTTAGCATCTGTAAAAAAGAACCAGAAATAGCTCAATAACTCCAACATCAGGGATTTCCCCAAGCTAACACTAATTCTACTGCATTTTGCATTTTCCTACTAATATCAAGGAACAAACATCAAATAAATCTTAGTCAGGAAAAACATCGTCAAACTGATCCTCGACAGAACATAGCACTTTGCAGAATATATTGCAACAGCCTGCCTTCTTACACATGAAGTTTATAATGATGGAGTGCAGCTTAACACATATTCTAAGAATTTAAACAGTGTTTAGAGGGTTTTGGTTTCTTTTTTAGAATTTAAACCAGCACAGTGGTTTCCAGTCATGTGCTGTTGTGAGATTTAATACTTCAAGTCACCACTATGCAGAAGAATCAGCACAGAATGAATATATACACACACACGCACGCACATTTACATGGCATGCACATCTGTATATATCTATATATCCATCTCTATATATATCTATATATACATACAGATATATATATATATATGAGCTACTTAAGACTTACGTGGCACTAAAAGCTTACTCGGGTTCCTTGCAGAGGTATGAACTTCAGCTGTAACATTTTCTGGGTTCTGTTCAAATGTACTAATGAAATGGCATTTTCCCACACGTGTAGATCATTCACTGCACTTTTTCTTTCTTAAACAATCAGTGCTTCCTATCTAGTACATGAACTTGGCATTTATTTCTCATATTTAGTATTTCCTAATTGTCACTCGAGTTTAGAAGATACACTGGGTAATCTTGTCTGATTTCAATCAGAAAAAAAGCAGAAGTTAATCTACACAGAAATGAATATACTGTACTTGTGTAAGTAGTGCAAGCCACTGCTTTTCCTCTGAGCAATGTGCATACAGTGAAACAGTGCAGACTCAAAGCCATACAGTAACATTATTGTAACCACAGTGATTACCAGAATTAGGTCAAAACTGGATGTCAAGTACAATTTTATCTTCATAGAGGGCAATCACCAGCATGATAGCAAATCCAAGCAGCAGGCCTAGATTCTGAAGAATGAACTGCCCCACAGGACAGTAACCATGCTCTTCATTATCTCCATCTCCATGAAGCATTTCTGGAAGCTAAAACAAACAGCAATTTAGGAAGTTATTTCACCCTCTATGCCATGTATACACAGACAAGTTTACAAGATGATACTGTAGAGAATAAACACACCAGGATTCCATTACAAAAACAATACACTAAGACACAGATTAAACTCCACCTAACCACCACATCTGATAAAAACATGATCACATCATATATTTAAAAACAAACTAAAAATGCCTTTCCACTTTTTCTTCTTTAGCTTCTACTGGATCAAACATCTACTCAAAGTTCCTCAAGACAAGGACAAGCCCAGCATTCTTCCAGCTCTGCTCTTCTGACTTTTTACTTATTTAAAGTTGTCATGTTCAAATAAGCATAATAAAAAGCTTTGACTATTTCTACAGTAATTACGCTGCTATAAATATACCCTTTATAATGTCTTTGCTGATTAACTTAGCCATTCATTTGTCATGTTACATGCTTACACGTGTTCACATACATGTCTCTTTTAAATACACAAATAATAGCTACAAGTAATTCAAGAGAAATTCTGTGACACTATAAAAAAATCTGAAAACTCTGGATATTCCTTATATTCCTCACCTATGAAGAAAAGTCCAACAGTACTGACAAAGACAACACATAAATAATAGTGGAGTTGGAATATGTAAAAATAAATCTGATGAAATGTCTTACAAAACAACCCATAGAGAAGAGAAATACAGAGTTTTACAAAGAAGTTAACTCAAGAAAGCATGAGGTAAATGAAGGAATTCCTTCAAGAAACACTTAGTTCAGAAAAATGTAATACAGTCGAAAATGGAAACTTCAGGTAGTACACAGCAGAAGTCTATGTATTGCTCTTCACCGGATAGGCTACAATAGTTTGTTATTCTGAGTACCTGAATACTGTGCAACAATGACAAATTATCAGACAATCAAATGTATAATACCCATCTGTTCTTGTATTACTGTATTTCAAAACGATACATAAAGCTGACAGATTTTGCTGTAACAAACAGATTTTCTTGTAACAAAAAAAGTTCTGTTGCAGGTGCCACTTCACATCCTAGGTTTTATGCACAGCATGCAAAAATGACATAAAACAACAATCTTACCATGTCAACCAGTGCCACGTAGAGGAACATGCCTGCAGTGATTGCAAAGATCCACAAGGTGATGTTATTAGCATACTGTCCCACCGCTGTGCCTATCAGCATCCCTATGTAAGCCATCATGGCAGACAGGAGGTTGTACACAATAGCCTGCTTTACTGTCATACCTGCTTTAAGAAGCACAGCAAAGTCACCTAAAATGGAGACAGAACACAGGGGTTTAGTTTCAGCACTTCTCAGGAGAGTAAGTAGTAGATAAATTAGTCTGTATTTGAGTACATAAATTGCACAGAGTTTAATCTAGTACAAGTTTCATGCTGCTGGCAATAATGATGACTCCTCTCTCTAGTGGCTCTTAAGTCTCAGGGTGCATGCAATGTAAAAGCATGCACAGTAAAGCAACAGCTTTCATCTTGGTTAGCTAACCCCAAGAAGAAATGCTTCAATTACAGGGGAAGAACCAGTGCATCCGTGCCACTGGCAACTATGTCTACAGGTTTCACCTGAAAGAGTCACCCACACCTACTGGCCTCAGCAACAACTGGTAACAAAGCATCTTCTGAAGACTTCTACGCAGAATTCTACTTTTGTAAACTTGTGTTTACTCATGTGATTTTACTTAACTTTGTAAGACAATGCCACAGAGTAGTGTAAAATACTCTCTATAAAATGCAGAGATGTAACACCAAAACTAAGCTGTTTGCTCCTAAGAACATTTCAGAAACATGTTCAAAAAGCCTCACAGAACTGCTGTAGCTAGCTAACCTGCAGTGTAAGCCTGCTTAACATTCTCATTATGTACGTAATTTGAAGTAATATGGCTCCACTACTCTTTGAAGTTCTGGTCACCCCTGCAGCATCTGCATTGCATTACGCTTATTAGGATGAGTATCACAACAGCTTTTAGGTAACTGTTTTGTAGAGATGAAAAGCATGAACACATTGAGTATATTAAATTAGTTACCTAATTCATGGGGAAGCTCGTGACAGAACACTGCTATAGAGGTACTAATTCCTCCTGTAAGTCCAGCACTAAAAGCTGCTCCTGGGGGAGGAGAAGGAAAAAAAGATGAAAAAAGGAAAGATTCAAATTATATTTTACTATTTTCAAGTCAGAAAATTTAATCAACAGCCTTTCCAGAAGTGACGCTCTCCTCTTAAGAGTGCATGCTCTCATGAACACGTGGTTTATCATTATGTCTGTGCCCTGTCTGTATATAAATTGAATTATGTGCATTGTCACTGCAGGCTTTATTAATCAGTTTATCTGAAAGGGAAATCCTGAGAGAACACACTGAGCAAACCGGAGACATAAATGCAATAAGCTAATAAACAGCACCACTTTTACCGTTTTAAGAACTCTCAAATACATTAGGACAGTCAACATGAGCAACAGCCTGGCTCTCTCCTTTCCAGGTTGGAAATCCAAACCAATATTTAACCCACAACCTCCCTATATCCTTTATACGTATTTGTAGAGCACGTATCAGCAATATTAATAAGGCAGATGTGGAAAATAAAAAGACAAAAAACGCTGGCATAAAACTCTTTCAGTAACTATTGTGTAAGCTAATTTAATTCAATCAATTTTAGTGTACAAACCCTTTTTGGCCTTAGAAGCCACTGCCTAAATGTCTTAGCCTATTTAATGTGACAATGAAGAAAAAAGTTTATTTTTACAGAGTTTAGTTTCTTTAGAAATTGCCTGGAGAAAGCGGAGAAATTGTAGTAGATTCCATTGTTAACTGAGGACCCTCATACACAGCTTATCCCCCATCCTTCAAAGTGAGTATGTTCCTCCTGCTAGTAGTTTGGAACCCTGTGCACTCTTAGTTGCTACCTTAGTAAAAAATATTCAGTTCAGTACTCTCACCATCATTTTGGTTTGTATGACAAACATATATTCAAATTAATGTGTATTTTACAGTTCAAATCACATTTAGAAGTCTATGTGAATCAAAGCTGATTTAAAAAAATCTAGCAAGATCTGCTTGGTACTTCAATCTCTTCTGTGTTTAGTTAAGGAATAAATCTAAACTGACCATATGCCAACAAAATACTTTGCTCAAACAAAAACTAAATTATCCTAAGTAGTACTTCAAAAAGAACTATTTCAGCCACCTAACCATAGTACATTTCTTATTACTGTATAATTCTATGTATTAATAATAATAGAAATAGTATTAATATTACTAACAAGTATCATTATAAATAAGACTGAAAGGCCCATTTTATTATTCAAAGGGACATATTAAGACCCAAAAACCAAATGTGCATTACATGTGCTCCATAATTCATAAGGACGTTTGTCTGCATCTATCTTTATTTGGCAGAGATTGCAACTGTCACTACATCAAGACTACTGCCATGATAGAAGCTGGTCACAGAATATTAACAAAGGGAAGACTACTGCAATTGATGGCCTTTTAATTTCTGCTCTGAAGGAGATTAAACAATGCCAGCAATCACAGGAGCTAAGTGGAAACCTTACCTGTGATCGCTGATAATTAAAATATTACCAAAGTTACTAAAGATAAGAAACTTGAGAAATACTTGGTGCTTTTTGCTTACCGATTGCTAAGCCATCACTAAAGTTGTGAATGCCATCTCCCATAATTACCATCCATGCAATATTAGCTATCCCAGTATCTTTCAGGTCTTTTCCAGAATGACAGTGGCCATGGGAATGATGGGAATGTTTGTGATGCCAGTGGTGACTGTGCTTTCTAGCTATCATTTTATCTTCGCCATGGCTGTCATACTCTGAATCATGAAGATCATGCTCTTGAGCAGCGTGTGAGATATCATTGTGAGAATGGTGCATATTGTTGTCCTCTTCCACAGACAAGAAGTTTTTGGGAGGGGATTCCAGCTGGCCATCTAAATCAGTTAGTTCAGTTTCATTGAGTCGATCTTCAGACAAAACTGAGTCATCTGCTCCTACATTGAAGCCAGTTGGGAGAGACATGGCATTAATTCTTATTTAAAATACCACCAGCAACTACTGAGTATCACTGAGTTAAGAATTCAACTGCTTTGCGAAAGCAAAAGAAGTGTTTTAACACATCCCAATCCAGCAACTCTGCTGTCAACATTCAGTTTAGCCTACAGTTTTGCTAGTGACAAAGGTCATGGTTCAACATTAGAAAAGGACAGCTGACAAAATGATAATGTCTTATACATTGTAGATGGAACCTGAATGGCTCAGGAAACCTTAACTGGCTATTCAATGCACACCCATATGGGTCACAACTTAGCCTTCACTGATGCATTCCAGCATCTGCCACTGATAAAATAGGTCTTCAAATAGTTTCTGTACTGCATGCATCTTTGTGTCAGACACTTGTGTCATATGGTGAGCTCCTTCAATGTTGCTTATTACCCCTGCTAGCAATCAAAGCTCCTTTTACAAAGAAATGCAAAGCGAAAACTATGCACAAGGCAAATGTGCATTAAGTCTACTAACATTTCTAAGGTATTAATAAATAAATGAAACCGGCAATCTGTGCTGAGGGAAACAAAACCGGCTGTAGGAAAAAAAAGGCAGTTCTGGACAATGAAGTTAGTAGCTAACAATAATTCAACAGAAATATTCAGAGTCAAAAATAAGCACAGAGTGCCTAAGCAGCAAAGAGTTCAAGGAGTTCCAGATAAACAGGTTTTTAACCATCATTTGGAACCTGTCTGAAAAGAAATGGCATGGCCATTCAGGTCACTGGTAGTGGCACTGCAATTAAACATTCAAATTCAGCATGGGCTTACAGTGCCGGTAGCAGGAATGATTTACTTGTCCGCAGAAGAGTGCAGAGTTTTAGAGGCAGTGTAATGAAACCAGTACGTACTTCATGTTATTATAAGCAAAATTCTGCTGATTGCCCATTGAAAGAAAATGAAGACATTTGAAGACATGAAGACACATACCACCATCTGAAAGCTGAAAGCCTATGTTCTACGTCAATGTCCCAGATCTCATTTTAAGTTGTTTGAGAAGACTACAGTCCTAGCTCCCCCTTTCACAGATCATTCAAATTAACAAAATTGCATTGGTATAAATATAGCCTATGGATTCTTCATCACAAATTCATTCAACAGCCACACAGGCAACAGGAAGGGAAGGTTATAAAGCAAAGCCCTTCCGTCATCCTTTTTAGAAGGGCCATTCCTTCTGGGTACACACCACATGAGCATCCAAACTCCCATGAAGGAACAGCATCTGAAAGTTGTTTCGGATGTTTGAGTAATATCCAGAGTACTCAGTTGTATTTATGAAAATATATTAATTTTGTTTAGCCGTCTTAGCCAAACTATAATTGGTCAGAGGCTGGAACCTTCAAAGTGAAACAGGTAACCCCTTTCAGATTGCGTGTTTGGTTTTGATCTCATTTTTGCCAGGGCTGAGCTAGTCAGGCACAGCTTTACCAGAAAACACCCCCAAGCCAAACAAATAATCCCCCCCTCCAAAAAACCACAGCCACCCAAAATCTCGCTGCTTCAGAAGTCTGAGAACCATTTGTATAGTATATTAGGAAGCATTCAGAGTGCTCTCAGATCTAAGGGAAACAAAATAAAGATTTAATAGGGAAAGCCTATTAAGTCTTATTAACGATGATTTGCATAACAGCAGCAAAACTGTACAAGAGGTTACATGCTACATGCCATAGGTTACATGCCATTACTTTGAATCTCACAGTCAGAGAAAATGCTGAAAATGAATGCCTACCTGCAAGGGGTTTGAGCTGAAGCCAGTCAGCATCTGGTCTATTATTTAACTTGTGATCAGAAAGTTTCCTTCCAATTGGTGATTCTTCAGTCTGGGGTTTTTTGCACCATTTCTGCTTACTCTGCAACAGGAAACAAATAACATCTGCTTTGTAAAAGCACATCAGTGGAAATAAAAGAAACTGAAAGGTTGTCCAAAAATCTCTTCAAAACAGACTTAAGTTACTCTCTCTTGATACATCCAACAGAAGTATGGGACTTCCAGAGTATTAATCTTTTTAAGGCTCAGCAACAATATCTATACCAGTGAAAATTCTTAGCTGCACCACAGAATCTCACTCACACACAGACTGTACTTCATTTCAATAACAGAGTACATAATGGCAAGGATTGCACTAACAGCCCAGAAACACATGGAGGCAGTTATTATATTTGCTTGTTTTGCTCAACAAAGCAAACATACAGCAAGAACAGCTCCTCCGTTTTGTTCAACTTCCGTTTTTTTTTATACTCCCATAAGTTCCTTGTATTTCCCTTTAGAGAAAAGCTTGCTGCTTTCCTATCTGAGGCCCATAGAACAGAGATCACAGTTTCGGCAAAGCAGCGTGGGGATTAAATTACTTAATTAGCCTCAAAGAACACATGCCCAATGTGACAGCTTTTATCTCTTTATCAGAAGATCTAGGAAATACCTCCTCTTGCTGCCTGTCCAGCTGAGGCAGCAGGTCTGACGTGAAAACAGAGAACTTCAAAAGTTTCCATGCTCATTTGGGTGAAGCAGTTACAGCTTCACCAAAATAATTTATTCCTCAAAGCTGAATGACGGAGGCAAAAGCTGAAAGCGTATTTATGGCAGGGTGTTGGAACTAGATGATCTTAAGGTCCTTTCCAACCCAAACCATTCTATGATCCTATACTGACTGTTGGAAGACTATGGCTCTTTGGTTGCTTGAATCTCAGCCTCCTGTCATTCAAGTACCCTGAGGTTCTTCCTCTCCTTTTAGACCACATGCTTCCAGCCCTAAAAATCCAATCATTTTCAGGGAATCAAGTTAAAATTTGACTGGCAATTTATAGGAAGCAGGAGGTCTGCAAATTTTAGCATTTTCTCATGTAGAAAAACTGAACAGCTCTTTACGCTGGCCTCATTAGCTAGCAACATACAGTTAAATTGTCTGACAACTGCCCTGCTCTATTCCCAGTTCTTTCCTACACACTGCCTTTCCTATTTTGCAAAACAAAAGTCATGGTGCTTCGGAGAAAGAGCTGTCATCTCTTTTACTCAGGCCTACCTCCAAATATATCTGGCCAAAAAGCTGCAATCTCCCCCATCAGATTTCTACTCCACCTTCCCAAATTACCTCTTTTACAAAAGGGTTTCCTCCCATAAAATCAAACAGAATGCAGATAAGCAGCACTCGTTCATCTTCACAATATAATGAATCATCACAAAGGCAATTCCTCAAAAGGCAGAAGAGAACTTCAGGTAATATATTTTATCACAGCATGCAATTTTAGCGCATACCTTCTGTTTATTGTAATGCTTGTACATTCTTAAACAATGTTCAATAATGAACAAAACATAAATGCCTCCAAGTGCCACAAGACCTTTCAGCACTGGATCATTTTCTTCCAGAAAGCCTTCTGTCTGCACTCCATGTCCGTGGGCATGTCGATGAGAACGCTTGTGTTCATGTACATAACCTTGGCCATGGTGGTGACTGTGGTTGTGGCCTCCATGTGACTTAGGAGAGAAAACAATGAAACAGCATGACCTGGTGCAATCAGGAGACTGAAATGGATCCACGCTCTGATGACAAAACATGTAACATTGCCAGAAAAGTAGCAGAAAAAGACTTTACGAGTTGGGTTGTGTGCTTGTGTGGTTTTGGTTGTTTGCTGGGTTTTGTTTGTTTTTAAAACACAAATGCATTTTACTATGGAAACTTCTCACTACACCATTCATTACCCTAATGAATAAAAGAATATTCCTCTGGGAAATTTTTTAGCGGTGAATGGGAGATAATTTAGTTTCAGCTTTTTTCCTGTCACAATGCTGAACATAATGAGGTTGTCACAATGCTATAGCTAATGAGACTAACACTCATACTGTCACAAGGAACTACCATTCCCACACTCCCATTAGCAACCAAAGATGATTTAACAGTTGCAGCCAGTTACAGCCTTACTTCTGATATGAAATCCAAACTTGGAAAATGTCTGAAATGCCCAGAAATTTGTATTAAAATTTACACAAAGGAAACATTCAAACATCAGACTTTATGCTGAAAGAATTAAGATAACATTTAGAATTACAGTACCCCACCACAAACTAAAACCTGTTTATCTTCCCAGGAACTGGGACAAATTCTTGGTTCAGTAAGTTAGAAGTTACTTTCTCCCCAAAGACTAGTAATTAATGAGGAAGTTTAAGCCCCCCTAAATACTTTTAATTGCTACTGATACACCAATTTCAGTAGACAAGAGATAGTAAAACTTTAAATACTATTGTTGGTCTCATTGGATGTTTTAAAGTAGTGTGACAGAAGTTAAAACTATGAATACACAACTACTTTAATCCACATTTTCTTTTTGTTAACAGAAAGTCTCACACAGTATCAGCCTGTCCCTCACAGTTAAGTCATCTGCATCTGCAACAGTGAACATTTATGTGTTGATACTTGTCAAACAATTCTTTGAAAATGCTATTATCTAGTTACAATTAAGAGCAAGGAGGGGGGAAAAGAAGGTAAGGAAACCATACTTACATGTGGCAAGAGATGGAGTAGTGCATCTCCACTCATTGTTCCAACAGCCAGAGCTACCAAGAAAGTTAGAAGAAATTTGAAGCACCATTGGTTAATGATGGGAACCAAGATCACACCTAGTAAGGAAAGCAGGCTAATGACGGTGATAGAGATGATACCACAAAACCAGGCTGTGGGAAGAAATGAATACAGAAAGATTATCAGAACAATACTTGTAAGACTTTTAAGGCTGGTTAATGAATTTCAACTCTCTCCTAAGAATGGCACCTTCCTTTAAAACCTAATTGTGACTGTTCATTCATAAAATGCTGAAAAATATGAAGGCAATACTGAAGTCCACAGCAAAACACACACAGGCTTATTTGCAGTACAGTGCAATACAGGGAAAGACACCAGAGGACAATCCCCTAAAAGGAGCTGAGCAATTCTTCCTGGCTGTACCAGGCTTCCCTCTGTAGCCCTTCATGAAACACAAAAAGCAAAAGATTTCGTGTTCGAACAAATCAGTCTCTGCTACTTAACTTAACAGATGTCTACGAGGACTAACTCATATTTAACACTTGTTTTTAAAATGATTCCGCTGCCAAACTTAACTGCAATCAGTATTTCTTCTCTTTTGTTATGAGGTGCATGTTCAGTTAGGCACCATTCATTTCACCTGGTGCTTTGAAACACAAGTTTTCATTTGGGAGAAGACTCAACCTTTGACAGAGAAACTTTAAAATAAAATGCTAAGAGCTTGGAAGAGCAGAAATTAACTCACTACCAACATAAGGCATTATGCGATAATAGGAATATGGTCACCCAACGTAATCCTATCAGCAAAGAAAGATGGCTCTTGCAGCCAGCATCTCACCCTAATAAAATATTTTCTCTTCTACCTTCAAGCCGTAAGGCTACGAATTAGAACTGATAGGTTTTTCCTCTTCTCTCTTTGCCTATCATCTCTCATTTCTTTCCATCACAGAAACTTCAAAGAACAGTAAGTAAAAACTGTTCAATTATAACAATACTATTCAAAAGGTTCACAGACCCAAAGACAGCAACAGTTGGTGCTCCTATTTTACAAACATTAACTGTTTGGGCTGAGATTTTTCATGAACATGACTTCCTCAATCTGAACTATTCTTTTATTTTAGCCTAAATGCTTCGGCTTTTTCCAAGTTTTTTTGCTAGCTTCATTCTTAATCAATAATGTTGACATAGTTTGCCAACTTCCATGGAAGTTAACAACTCATTTGAAATTATCAGCATTTCCATACTTTGGCGCATGAATTTTCCTTACAGGTCCACTCATTTTTGATCAAGTGGGATAAAAACACCCTTGGAAATGGGGGGGATGGAGGGAAGAGGAGAAGAAAAGAGGAATGAATATGTTGTAGCTGCTCAGTGAATTCTGATTTAGCAGCCAAATGTTCCAAGAGTTCTGTCTGTACCAAAAATGCTACAGATCAGATCTGACAAGACTTTGCCACTCAAACTGTGGCTGCTGCAGGCCTGGTCTGTTCAACAGCAAGAGTTACAACATCTGCTGGTTTCCATCTTATTTTGGGATATCAGTTCTTATGAAATCTGTAGCTGTCATTCCACAACAGTGCAGAAAAGGAAACAATCCAATTCAAAGAAAAGGGTACAAGAGCACATTCACCAGGAGAAACTGATTGGGAAAATCTGTATACAGTATACATTGAAATGCATATTGATACCAAGTGGAAAACATGAGAGCTGATGAAAAGGCAAAGACTGCCAGCAGATGAGGAACTAAGAAACCAAGGCTGGAAAACGAGAATACAAAAGTATGTCTAGAGTAGAAGCAGGTCCCTGCTAACCAAAATGCTGCCACTACACAAGCCTTGATTCATCCCCAGAGCACTTCAGTTATGTAGTCTGGATTAAAAGGCTCTGCTGAAACAAACAGCATATATGGTCGTGTAATTCAATGCTGAATTATGCAACCATACACAAGTAGCCCAAATAAATATTACACAGTCATTTGGCAGGACTTTGGATTGCCAAAATGGACACAGACATTAATGACATCAAGTGCCAGGTTAGATGACCAAGAGCCTTACATGGAGAAAAATGGGAAGAGATTATGTCTTCAGTTTCATGTATCATAGCACAGATCTGGCAAATGCATCTTGGAAAGTCTTACATACTCTGATGAATTATACAGTATCTAAACATGGCACCATGATTAAGATAAGGCACATGAGAATTAGAATATGGCATCTGTGCATCTCTCAGATGTTGGTCATCAGCTTCTGTCTCTGTTTAAGCCAAAATGATCAGCAAAAGGTTGAAAGATTGCTCTCAAATCAATGATTAAAAAAATATATTATATACAGAAGCTGTACATGGCCCCACAGTTACATCTATGTACCAACACTCCTCATATAAAAAGGACTACCAAGGAAGACTTGTAACAAAATTCCAATAAAAGAAATTTATGGAAAGATTTCATTGATCTGTAGTGTTCAAAACACTAAATATTATAGAAATGGAACTAATGTGCGATATTATAAACCCTGCAAGAGCACCTAAGTTACAAAAGCTTGATTTATAACACTCCTAGGAATACTATATAAAGCTTTGGCAATGTAGGTGAAGTTATTGTGCAGGTGCTTGTAAAATACCCCTGTGGAAAAAAAGAAGAGGTTTGTGACTGAACAATTTCTTCAGCAAGGGCCCTCTGTTCCAACAGTGGGTAACAAACAACAGACGGCTTCTCAAACTGGATTTGGACAGCTACCTGTAAATTAGACTAATTCCATAGTAAGGCAGACTCCTTGGAAGGCCAACAATGGTTAGGTAGCTTGCTTTCTTGTTAAAGCTTGCAGGTAACAGAAAGGCTCCACTGAAACTCCAGCCTTCCTGGGTTCAGGAACACTGGTATCTGCACAGGCAGATGTACAAGTTATCGGAAACACTTTTAATCGATAGCTCTAAATGATCTCCACTATAAAAAAACCTGTTACTGTTTACTTGTATCACTTCTATTAGCTTGATTCATAGTAGGGTGTACTTTTCCTTTTAAGTCAAATTATTTAGATGCCCTTGATGATTTCAAAGCCTCCTCTCCCAGCAAGGTACACTGTGAAAGCTCAGCTTTAGACCCTTTAAAATCCTCTACTAGTAGAACTAATTGCTGAACTGTCTGTAAATTACAGGAAGAAAACCCAGCATGGCTTCCTCAGCTTTTGGTCATCAGTTAACTAAATTAGCTTGCTTTAGAAAATGCACTATCAGAACTAATGGAAACCTTACAGGATAGTACCAATGAATATGAGCAGCACTGCTCTAGGTTTTTTGAAAGCTTTAATTAGAAGTAAAGAAAATCAGAGGAAATGAGTGTTTAAAAATGTCTGCATCCTCATAACTTTGGCAAATACTCCTATCTAAAAAGGTTTACCTTAGCTCAGGTAAGCACACATTTTAATTTTCGTAGCATCCTACAACCTGCAGGTTAAGTTACTCTATGACTGACATTCATCCTACACCTCCTACAATCCCCATATAGCAGTTTAGATTTGTTATTTTGAGATTCACTTCCTTAAGAAAGGAAGACGATTATTAGAAAAACTGAAATCTCACTGTAGTTAGCACAAGGGTATACAGAAAATTGTTATGAAGAATGATTTATCATTATCTAGCCCAGCTGACCTGTTTTAGAGGTTATCGTGTTTTCACAACCCATAACTTAAAACCCAATTTTTTTCAATTAACTGGCAAACTATTATTGCTATTGCTATTTATACTTAAGATCCCAGTTGTCAGAAAGCATGTTAAATGTTCACAGTAAGCTTCACTGATTTTGCAAATTAAGCACCTTAAAATGTTGAAGGTCATCAAGCCAATTTATTCATCCACTGCCTTCCTCATTACAGAGAGAGAAAATGCATTCTTTTAAATAGAAGCACTCATCTGTAGAAACTTCCTAATTAAACTGGCTCAAAGCATCTGCAACATGGCGGTTTTGTACATGGTTTCCACCTTTTAATTGGCAGAAAATGCTTAGAGCTACTCTAGAAATCCTCTTGGTAATAAGGCAGGGGTCAACCCTTACTACAGTGAAACTACCCCACAAAACAATCTGCTGCCATACAAAACACACGCTATATTCGGCTTACCACCTTTGAACAGTTAACAAGATAGTGGCTGTGTCACTGTAGGAGATTTATGTGTAGAAAGTCAATCATTTTAATGACTCCAGCATTGTTAAGAAAAATTAGCAGCAATGCATTCTTTCCAACAGTTATCATCTATGAGAGTGTACTTACTTCATGCTTTATTTTGAATGGTACTAATAAGCACCTATGTCCTAATAAATACTCATAATTACCAGTATCGTTATTCTCAAAACATGGACATTGTGCCCAAGACTTT
Source organism: Pezoporus flaviventris (assembly GCF_033815535.1). Lineage (NCBI taxonomy): Eukaryota > Metazoa > Chordata > Aves > Psittaciformes > Psittacidae > Pezoporus > Pezoporus flaviventris. The sequence goes on from NW_026892549.1 coordinate 48,921,702, forward strand.
TTAAATTTTTAATACTATACCACAGCTAAACATGTCAACAGTTCCATTATAACTTCAGAAAGACAGCAGGAGTAAGCATGTATTGTAAAAGCATGACGAAATCACAATGGATGCCACCCTTACATTAACTGCTTTAACAGGAGTAAAAAATATTTTTAGCTTAAAACTATGGTAAGAAGAAACAAAAGCCTGATTTTAACTCAAGGCAAACTGCCTTAAAACTGTCAACAGAGGATTTTGATTGAATACTTCTCATATGCTTAAGAGAGCAGCAGTATAGAAGAATTGATACTGGAAGTCAGAAAAGGGAAGTGTTGTCAGAAATGGCAATTTGAATGTTCTTGTGTCTTGCCTAAGTCTTTGTATTTCTTCAGTTCACAAAAAACTCTGGATGGCAATTCTACAAATTTGCATTACTGCTAGAACATAAAACCAGCAACAGCTAAACTATATTTTGCAGTGAATGAGCTGTGATGGAAGTGCTGTTCTCTATTCCGGAATTCATAGATCCAGATCAAATCCATTAAGAAAATTTACGCCAAACTAATGCTGCAACTTTCCGACTTGGAGATAGTGACACAGACCACCTCAATCACATTAAGAGACAAAGTATGTATTTAAGAAAATAATCGAAACGGTGGGTAGATTTGGTCACATTTATGGGTCCTTTCATTCCCAAAGATTCTGTACCTTGCCTATGCTCCTATAAAAGTCCAACGTCCAAAGATACGTGGGACAAATCCAGGCCAAAATGCCTGGGCCACAGGCCCAAAGTTAGGATATTAGCCCGCAATGACAGAAGACCAATAAAAGGAAGTAAAAATAAGCAAACATAAGAAGTGAAAATAATGAAAAAGGATAAAAAGTTACAAGAAAGAAAGGTATGCCTCCCTGAGCCACTGTCATTTAGAAGCCATTATACTGCCAAACAGGACGCTGTTTCCTGACTCAAAGCAGCATGCCGTCTCAAATTTCTTCGAGTAAGTATGTTAAATTGTAACCATTCCTTTACAGTCAATACTAAGTTGTATGACGTTTTAAGCTTTCAAGTTAATATTTACAATGCAAAATGATTTTGAAGACTTTAGATGTTAAATACCTACCTGATGCACCTGTTTTATCTTTATTCTCAATTGACGCGTTTTTACTTTTCATAACATCTTCAAGCTCATCATAATGTACAATACAAAGCCTCCTCTCAATCTGGTATAGCAAAGCAGGACACATGTATACAAACAATTCAGGAGATATCGGTGAGCTGGTTTCCAGACCATAGTACCGTAGCAGCTGGGTAACATTTAAGCACTGCAAGCAAATTGTACAAACAAAGTAAGTATGAAAGCGACTATTTAATTAAAAACTACAGCTATGGAAAATTTTGCATATAACTTGAGAACACAAACAGAAAGTGGAAACTCCGGCCCACAGCATTTCACCAGTGCTAAAACATGTCTTAGCTGATCTAAGTGGTTTATGAAGAAACAGTAAAAATATCTGCACTATAACTTCAGACACCAATAAAATTTTTGATAGATGCCAGTGAAAATGAGTTTCCATAGTCTTACCATTACAAAGTATAAGCAATGAAGAAAGAGCAACAGGAACGGACTGCAAGAATATAAACCCAAACCACATTTTCTAACACTTCTCTTTATGGACCTTCTCTGTTAGGAGTTTCACTTTTTAGTTCAGATTAAAACTTCGGCCTCAGCACTCACTCCACCCTTTCCTATCCTGACTTCTTGCTTAAAACCATGACAGCAAAATGTCCTGCTTCAGCAGTTAACTGCAAGGGGGAAGCGAAAGTATATTTACGGTCCAGGCAGAAATAATGGATGCTGAAGGGAGAAATGAAAGAGCTTACACTGACCACAGTGCTACTGAAGCTTCGTTTACATTGTTTTGCAATCTCTTAGCACAAAGAAATTAGAAGCATGTTGAAAAAAAAAAGAGATGCAGTAGTTTCTTTTCGAAAGAGTCTCCATGCAGTTTCCAAATATGTTAATCATCTTAGATGCAGAAAGAAGTCCAAAACAAAGGGGAGAGGGTTGTGAGTGAAGTATTAATGAATATTGGGAAGAGAAACAACCCCACCTGTAAGCAGGATATCTCAGAAAGCTTTAATGAGCTCTTTTATACAGGTAAATACGCATGAAGATAGATCTCTGAGAAAAGACAGGCAGACAGAAATGAACACCCCGACAGTAAACTCAAAACTGTAGCAGTAACCTCTCACCTTTTCACTCTGCAACCTGTGTTATGCAACGGTCTCAGTGCTTCTGCACTGATTTGTGGGTATGTATGTACCTTCAATTGTTATGTAATAACAGTGAAAGTCAACTTACCGGTTCTTCATTTAATACTCACCTCTTCACGACCACGTTCATCTTCATTATGATCCTTATGACTATGTGATGGAAAAAGAGCACGTTTTCTTACACTACTCTGTTTACGAGGTGCCTCTCGTTTGCTGGTATGGTGGTGCCCATCCTCATTACCTAAACTGGAATCTTGATGCCCACGACTAGTAGAACGATCGCTACTGTGGTCATGACGGCGTACATGCAAGTGAGATGCATCATGTGCATGATCAAGTTTATGAACACGATTGTGCTCATGCTGATCACCTGAATCATGATCTGGGGCATAATCTCCTGAAGTCTCACTGATCTTCTTTTGCTTCTTCTTCTGTTTGCGCTGTTTTCTTTCTGGCTGATCTTGAGTTGTGTTTGTCTCTGTTGAAGGTTCATGGTTCTGTTCTCCATGTTCACTATGACTAACTGAATCATTACGAGAATGATGTGTACCATTATGGTCATGATGATGTACACGAGGGTGGTGATGACGATGATGACGACTCTGGTCATGACTGTGTTTGCCATCATCTTTTACTGATAGTGCTACTGTCTCTCTCTCAGGGTCACATTTATGATTTCTCTTTACAGCCATGGTTTGGTTTTCTGAATCTGAGTGGCCATGAGGATGGTTATGAGAATGAGAATGCTTTCCTTCCTGGACTTCTAAAGCATATAAGTGAGAAACATGATCATGGCCAATATCATCATGATTTATCATCACTACTTTTACCTCTCCTAAACCAAGGCTTATTAACAGCTTTTCCAGGCCAAAAAAGGATAATCTTCCATTTTCACCGTAACGATCAAATATCTTTTCAATGTAGTATTTTTGTTCATTTTCAGCTTCCAACGTTGAAAATTTACTCGGCATAGATTCTGTTCCTCCATTCTGGAAGTAGGAATCATTTGAGATCTGACAGTCATTATGGTAGTGTCCACATTTCCCTTTGGGACCACGGTGATGTCCATCTTTATGGCAATGATTGCACTGATGAAAGGTAAATGTCAGCAAACAAATGATGCAAAATTTTGTGTGCATGTGTACCTTCATCTCTGTTTCCTACAAGAAACACAAGGGGAAGCACTTAGGTGTTAAGAGCAATCTCAATGTTTGTACTACATGATTATCAGTTTGGTGCTTCTTTGTACCAACTGAATGACTCACAAATCCTTTTAGATACCACCATTCACAGAATAACAGTCACAGTATTTTTACTGCAGAAATTGTATTAATATACTTATCCAACAGTAAGATAGGCTCTGTGTATTTTACGGATGCAGTCTTACATACCATACTAACAGGAGGCAGTTACAATAAAAAGATCAGCATTGACAGTCAGTCATATCAGAACATTTTTTTTGTATATTTTCAGAGGCACCTGTGCTTACAATACCGTATAATGAAAATCTTGTTAAAGTACAAAAGAATAAACATTATTTTAAACCAACCATACAGTATTTTCTTATTTATGAGGATGACAGGCAGACAATACAGTTGAAAACCCACAGATCACTTGCTCTCTTATGTACTGCTAAAGTATGCCCACTAAAGACACACACTGCACAATTCCCTATTTCACAGAATCACAGAATAGTTAAGGTCGATTTCGATTGGTAATTAGTGATTTAAAAATAAATTGTCATTAATGAACTTCAATATATTGCTGAAATGTTTGTATTTTTAGTACTTTTTACTTACATGAGTTTACTGATTTCAAAGATCTAAGTGGATGTTCATTTAAAAATCAGGTTATATGGAAAACATGTTTATGCTACTCAAAGTGCTGTTAATGCTGATACAATCAAGCTCAAATAAGTAGTACTAGTTTGTAGAGATTCTATCATCAACACATGTGGTTTTCAACTTAGTATTAAATGCAAGAAACTTACTATTCAACATCAGATAACAAGAGGGCGCTGCAGAAGTCGGTCTCGTGTTCAGAGCTGGAAACAATTCACTATGTTACAAAGTATGACAGCGTTCTTTTGTCTACATCTGCTAGTAAAAATACATGTAAAGCCAGAATAATTATTCCAAGAAAAACTTTAAAGAAAAAAATAATCCAAGCTTATGTAAAAATGTCAATGAATTAGAAAGGTAAAGATAAGCCAAGAACTGTATTTTATGAATTCTATTTTCTAGAGACTTAATTTTGGGAAGAGAATAACCACTAAAATACATGGAGTTTTTAAAGAAAAAATAAATCATGTGAAGACTGCCAGGGTTTTCTAGCAAGACTTAATTTGTTCTGCTGGTTACCAAGCCAAATAAATGTGGAACATTTGCAACAATTCTGCTACATACACATAGTAGATAGTCAAGCCCTCCTATCAGCAAAGGAGCAAACAACAAAAAGCAGCATGGAGCTTCCCAATCAATCTGAACGGTTGAATGTCTAGTTTGAACAGTTTAACAAGGTTAACTAAAACAGATGAAACAAGTACAGTAGGGCTTTTTACATGTAACTAGTTAGATTTAAAACATGACTGACAAATGAGAGCTGAGTGAAAGGGTAAGGACAGAAGTTCCATTCACCCTGGTTTCTGCATACCTGAATGGTACCACAACATTGCAGCAAACGAAAGGATGTAAAATAACAGGAGAACAGGTGAAGTTTATAACTCTTTTTACACTGAAAGCAGTTCTAGTTCCTCATGTGCACCTTGAGTAGAGCTGTGACTGATCCTACATTCACAAAGATGCAAATGACCCCGTCCATGCATCCTAACTTGATACTGTCTTTCAGACAAGAAATGATAAATTTAGTTGCCTGTCTCAAGCCCACCCTAGCTGTGAACTAAAACACGCTTCGTGAAATTGGTCATGAAAATGCTTTGCAGCAAACCACAAACATTTAAGATCCATTTGAATTTCCTAAAGTATCAGTGTGGGTTTTGTGCTTAAGAACTTCCAAAACTAATGCACAAAAAATCCCACAAATAAATTCTCCTGGAAGCTCCTATACGTGCAACAGGTTGACAGAGGAAAGGAATCAAAGGTAAAGAAGGGATACCTTTTAATGACTTTATATAGAAAATAAATGTGTTAACAAAGAAGAATGAAGAAAAAAATTTTCCTGTTAACCTTCACAGAAGATGAAAACTGAGTTTTCACTGAGGCTTCAACTGCTTGCAAGATTACCACAACAGAACCCTCTTTTGCAATACTGACCCTCTGCAAATCTAAGATCAGAAGAGTAACTGTCAAACGGAGGCACCTGCAACAAAACTGATTCTAGGGACACCAGAGAGCTTAATGGGTAATCACTGTATACTACTGTTTTATTTTTATGAACACCAGCTCAACCATCAGTCTGGAATGACCCCAGTTTGTTTCCAATCACCTACATTGCAGTTATTATTTTAATGGCTGTGACCATCTTTTCAAGTAAATTAGTTCATCCCCCAAATTTACTGAGATATTATTTTCATATAGTCATTTTCACGCATGGATTCCATGTAAGGCAGCCTTAATGTTTGTATAAATACATCACTGGCATTCAAGTAGAAACACCGAAAGCATCTCAAAGCACCTTCCAGAAGCTCTCTGAATTCTCCTTTGAGGAAACAGGTAAGTACAGAGTTGTTACTGGTGGAGTACAATGAAACTGGTTGCAAATCTTCATCCAGAAGTCACTGGACTAAGTCAACTCTCAGATTGTATGATTGCCTGGACACTCACTCCATAACCTTTAAATAAAGAACATATGCTCTTTCTCACATGGGCTGAGAACCTGGGCTCTGTGACTTACATCATCCCAGGAAGCAGAAACATTCTGGCAGTAAGTAAAGGTACTGGGTCAGGAGTATGGCTGGTGACAGATCCAACACAGCTCCATATTTCTGTGCAATTTCCATCAATGGGATTTACAATCTTGAATGTTACTGAATGCGAAGAACAGGTTCAGGATTTGGAGTAAGCAGTTAAGATACACGCAAGACAAATGAAAGCCCGGGGAGAAAGGTGAACTTAAATATGCTTGCACAGAAGACAGCAGCAGCAGGTAAGTACACGGAATGTACTGTAACGCTCTAGCAAATCGTTCAGTACCTTTTTAACTTTACTTTCTCACTAGCGAAAACAGCTTCTCAAGTTTAAGTGAATTTCAGTTACTCAAAGGATACTACTTCTGTAGGTAAGACACCTTTTCTCACTCTGCCACACAATGGTAATATAACAAGTCAAATTATTCTTATTTAAACAAGCATGGATTCAGACTAAAATATCTCTACCAGGAAATTCATGACTTAGGCATGATCATAATCCTTTTCACAACCTCATGATCTTTTTCATGTGACTGTCCCATACAATACTAGGAATACATTACTTTGAAAATTTAGTCATGCATCCCTAATTCTAGTGTTTAGCTTTGAATGGTACCTTTTCTCCATGCCCTATTGGTTAAAATCGTTTGCAACCGATGACCACAATTCACTGCTGGAATACAAGAGCTGAGCATTATCAGACCAATTTCAAGATCAATTAGATGTCTCACTATTTTCAGTTTAAATAGTAATAACCCTAGCACAATATTTTTAATCTTCTATTATACAATCTTCTGTATCTTCTATCGTCATTCTTGTTACAGAACAGAGATGCTTACAAAACAAACATACCCATCATAAAAAAATCTCAAACAGAAGAACTATTAAGAGTTGATTATTTCTTTTTAAACAAGCTCCACTATTCTCTAGGCAATTATAAATAGCTGTCATCTTTAACCTGTCAGGCAGTATTCATATGTGTAGAATATCAGAAACCTGAAGTTTAAATCCTATACATTTCGGTGGCACAAAACTGTATATAGCTGATCTCAATATAGGAACATTAAGATTCTTGAATCCCTCCAAAAGAATATGGAAGGGCAGCCTGAGGCCAAGGGTACCACAAAGTTGAAAAATCTGCCTATTATTGCTGTCAGCCTTTGCCTTATTTTATTCACTCATTTGACTCCCTTCTGCCTCCCCAGCTCAGTAATGGTTAGGCACCCAATCTGGGAGACATGGGGGAAACCTCTCCTAGCTAGCCGTCAGGTAAGAAACTACAGCACCCGTAGGCCAGAGCTGGAAATAGCAGCACCTACTCCGATCTGCTGAACTGCAAACAAGAACAGGTATTGCAGGATTCACACAGGCAGTGGGACACCTCCACCCTAAGTCAAGCTCCAAAGTTAGAACAGATGTGTAAATTTACAGTAGATAAGATAACTAGTTCGGCCACACCAGCTGACACAGCACAAACCACATACAGTGCTGCCAAATGCACCCCCTCACATCCTCATTCATCAATGCAAGCAAATCATTCATACTAAATGCAGTACTGACTGCATATACATATACAAGGTTTTAAATCAAAAGGTTTGAGGTCAAAGTCCCTGAGCAACACATCAGCAGAGTTCTGCTCTTTTCTGTATGGAAAACTCACAGTATTTCTGTGCTAAACCACTGTCTGCCTTTGGTGTTTCATCTATTAAACTGAATCACCTCTAATGAAAGTTGGTATTTTTTTTACAGCCTTTTTCATTCAGTTTCCCTTGATACCTAAAACTTCTCCACAATGCCTTCTATTTCAACTGTTCTTCTTTTATAGCACTTTATTTTTCAGAAGACTTCTTTAAAGCCTGGAATATAAAAATGATTTTGGGAGATATTTTGTTTATCACAAACTAGTTTGATAGTTAGGCTTTACTTAAAACAACAAACTTTGGCTCAAGTAATGTGGTCAAACAAAATTCACACTCAACTGAAAGTCACATCTATTGTTTTTTGTTAGTGTACAAGTGTACAACACCAACCAGAATATTCTGAAGTGCCCAATTTTCTCCCCCTCTTGCCGTTTGCTCTCAACAATTTTAATAACCTGAAATATTTGTAACATAAATGGGTTCTCCCTTTCCCATGTGCCATTCCAGGCTGTTTTAATTTCTCTCCCTTTTTAACTCTTTTTTTTTTTTTTCTGAAGAATGTTTTGCCCTCTTTTTTTTCCTATATGGCAAAGAGATCTTTGAAGAGTATCTCTGACTCCTCTAAGTAGTTACTCAGCTTGAACACCACAATGAGTAAAGTGCCTTAGTAACACCTCACAGGCAACCAGAAGTTTCAGAGAACTGAGAAACACAAAAGGTGTTAAAAATAAAGACAAAGCAAAATCCTTACCAAACTACTTCCCTTGTTCAGGACTGCAAAGTGTTTATGTCATGAATTTCTATTAAGAACTGCTCAGAACAACAGCTCTGTGAGAAATGGCTTTCTTTTCTTCTTAAAGAGAAATAAGTCTTGCAATAAAGCCAGCAACCACATGATGACCGCTCTTCTTACAATTCCAGAAAATTTAGCTTATCTCCTATACCGCAGGTATTTACACCAATGTACACACAGGAGAGATGCCTGCAGCCCCCAGCCACTTCCACTCCAGCAACTGTGCAGTATTTCGTACTAATACTCAGTTCAGAAAAAGACTGGAATCTGAAAATCCAATGAACCCACAGTTTATTTTCCAAATTCCTAGTTTTTAACAAATACAGGAATATAAAGTCCTATTAATCCAGCACACATTTTAAAGGTAAATAATGTTTTAAAATATTAACGTGAATTTAATATATTGCCGTTACTGAATGATACCTTAAGAAAGCCATAAAAGCGTTTAAATAATAATCACTTTTTGTTTTATCAGTTTTAAGCTGATGTTAGTTTCTTGATATGCAAATAGGAAAATATGCTACAGAGCTAAAAAGCTACAATTAACCACTTCTAACTTTAGTTCTCACCCATCTCCTGTATTTTCTTTCCTCTTCATTTCAGTGAAACAGGTTTGTGGATTTAAGTAGAAGTCATTCATTTGAAAATCTACAGTGTGGTAGGAGGGGCACTTTGTAAGAAGAGACCTTTAACTAATTGATCCAAGCCATATTTGCTTAATACCAGATAAGACTTAAGTAGCACAGACAGCATTTATGCATAACTGAACACCCCAGGAAACCTTTAAAAATCTGAAATGTTAAAGTATTTGAAATGCTAAATCCTAAGCTTGCTAGAAAATGATCCTAAACTAATACAGTAGCAATCTACTAGCTCAGTTATCCAGAAAGAGGCATTTATTTTGAACAGAAGAAAAACAGACAGCCTTCTTCAAAAAGCCAGTTATTTGTAATAAATCGCGGAGTACGGGATCCTTCTCAAAGCTCAAAAGAATATAAACCCATCAAAACAGCTGGAAATTGTGTAAGTATTAGTTTTGCTTACCAAGAATTAGCTTTCAGTCTTTCATATATAAACCGTACATAGTCCATAAAACATCTATTAATGCACAAAATTTATAACTGAGCTGGTTTGATTTTGTGCCAGCATTCTACTGCTTAACGAGGTTCTTTCAAGATACCAGTGCTGGGAAGAATTAAAAACTTTAAAAGATGAACCAGTTACACCTGTATTTTAATATCTTATTTTTCTACGGAGAGTAAGCAAATGTTTTCGTTAGAACTAAGGCTGAAGTTCAACAAACATTTTAAGATGGTGGTGTACTTAAAGCAGCAGTCCTGCCCTCCTCCACTGCTTCATTCACTCATTCCCACAAACATTTTTGTATAGCATCACATTTGTTTGCTGATCTGTTCACTGTGCAGCTGTACAAGTAGATTCTGCTGAAAAAAGCCTAGAATAATAATAATAAAAAGATTATTTTCAAGACAGATTACTTTTCCTATCTGGTTCACTGTGCAGCTGCACAAACACCACAGTCCACACAAAAAAAAAGATTAGTCTTGCTTTTGGTGGCAGCACCAGCTTACAGATTTGGTTGATCTGCAGCCTTACAGTATTTTGGCCTTAGCACAAATGAAACAACTGGCCACCTCAAAATGTATTCAAATAACACTGAAAAAACAGCAGCAGACAAATTTCCTATTGAAAGCTACTTGAGAATAATTTATCCAATTTTCTCTTCAATACAGAATGTTTGCAAGAAAGTGTTAAAACCAGTTGCAGTATTTTTCTTCTTCCAGTAAGTTAAACCACAATTTCACTATACCTATTTCATCTTTGTGCTATACCTATTTCATCCTTGTGCTATATTAAAATACTTGAATTATGTTTAAAGGCATTAAAGGCATGGCTTTGGTATGGGTTTAATTCCTACTATTACAAATAAAAAAACCTCCTATCACAGCTACAGTCCAAAAGGGATGATGCATGTCTACTACAAAGCTGATGACTTTATTAAAGCTATCAAGTACAAAAGTCCATTAAAAACCAGGACTAAGGCATGTTTCTGTTACAAGTGCTATGCCAAATTAATGCCTGGAGGATTATAATTATTAAAGTCTATGTCTAGAATTCAGGGGTTACAAATTTTTTTACTTGACAACATATCCCACTGACTGAAAGATGTCTTTTTTTTAATAGATTAACAAAGCACTGTCACAGACTTTTATAAGGCCCTCTGTCAATGTGCCATTCAAATTCTTCTTAGCAAATTCGTTCTGTCAAGAGTACAAATCAAGAGAAATACTACTCCTCTTAAGAAAGACAGAGCCTTCTTTTCATATGGATGTACAGGCAATCTGGGAGACACAGGCAGCTGCTGGAACCCCTCATACCTTGAGTTAGAGGGCTTCCAAAGATGTCTTTGTTCAATAAATGTGGGAGACAAAAGTGTTCGTAAGGACATCTTGGCTGATTGAGAAGTAACACTGACCAGTCTGACATGTGACCTAAAATATCCATACGCATGTCAACTGGTAGATCCACCAAGAAAATGCTGAACAAAAATGTGTAATTTCCATCACATTGCAAGTAAGACATCAACAGAATTCACTGCCTAGCTCTCATTTATTTTAGCCAAGCTTATTGTTAAAGATCTACACGGCTACCCGTTACAGGGCTGGCATGATGATCGAGGCAACCATTCAAAATGACTCTAATACTGACTGGCTTCAAAAAACACCTACTTTGAACTGCTAGCCTTTCTTAACAAGGTATTAAAGCAACTTTGAAGGGACACAACTTTGAGGCAAATGACTGAAAATGTACTTGCAGCATTACTCTTACTGCAGGATTAGAGGCAGAAAAAGGGAAAGGAAGCATAGCCCTTAAGAACCTTAATCTAAAATGCAAACAGAGATATCTTCTAAACTAATCCAACTAAAAACACTGATGGGCTAAACCTTAAAAATAACATTATGTATATGTACTTCCCTGTGCCAATCACCATGCAAGTACAGGTACGTTCTAGTAGCAACACAGACAAGCAAGGACAGGAAAGTGAGACTGCATTACCAGTTTTTCTAAAACTATATTACAATTAGATATATCTAACCTAGGCTATGTTGTAATTTGATCTAGTATCAGTTCCTGGCTTTTAAGGTAACTACAATTTGGTACATTCTTCTTCTATACCTGTTCTGAAACGCAGATGTTCCCCTGTTGTTTTCCTTGAGTGTCATCATGTCTTCTTTTTACTATTACTTTAAGGATTTTCTGAACTAACTGCTGATTTGGTTCAATAACTATTGCAAGTCACCATCTTCCCCAGTGGGATTACTAGGACATTGTTTTCTATGCCACTCCTGGATCACTGATACCTTCCATCTTTATTACTGTTTTCCCTTGCTATTGGGCTGTCTACATTGTACATGATTCTATTACTTTCAGTAAAAAAAGAACACTTTTCATCAGGAACTTACTACTTTGATACATCCCTCTAATTACACAAAATCTGGCAATTTCAGTTAATAAGCAAGTGAACCAACTTATTATTTTTTCTATCATTAAAACTTTTCTACTGTCAAACTGTGGTACAAAAAACAGTTAAAAGTTACTTGAAAAGCTACTTGCTGTCTCTACCTTTAACATGTGTGATCAGTAAGTGTATCTCAAAACAAATCCTGACTAATCAAGAGGCACATTCCACAAAGGGTGATGTAAAATACTTGCAGTTTTTCTCTTTTGACGAACAGAAATGGCTTGACAGCCTACCACTGAAATTATGGGTTACTGAATGTCTTAGAGAAAGATGTTTATGCTCTTTGGCACTAATAGCTGAATCCATATGAAAACTGGACTCTAGCTCCACAATCAAAGGGTCAATACCGTTACTTCACAGGTTCAACGTCAAAAATATTTAGAGATTCATAGAATGTAAACATGAGTTTCTGTAACAAATGCTTTATTATTCCACATGGATAGCATTTTCTGTTAAATGATCCTCCCTCCCTCTCCTTTTGCTATTGTAATTGACAGTACATCACCCCCTTCCCAAGTCTGCTGAGTGCATCAAGGCTGTATTACAAAACACCTGACTGTGATCATATTAAAGCTATTGAAAGTAAATGCATTATGTGATCAGGGCTCCCCATCTTTTCTACAAAATCTAGCCAATTAGAACTATGCTATTTCAAATTACATTACACTAATTAAGAGACTACAAAACACACTTGTGGTAGAAAGCAGCTTAAACCACCAGGCTAAACTGACAGAAATCTACCAAACTGATAGGCATCAGCAAAATTAAAATCTACTGGAAGAACCAGTTACGAATCAAGACAGTTACAGTCCATCCACACTTCTAAACTTATTTTAATATCTAAAATAGCTCAGTTTAAAATATCATTAAACATAAACAGCATGAGAATTTAATCCTGAGAAGAAGCTTTTCATGCCAGCCATCAACACCTGAAGACACCTAAGCACTCGGGCGCTGTTAGAAGAGTCTGAAGTTTTACTTTTTCCTAGATGCACAACAGTTGCTTGCGAATCCTCTGATGCTCTTCGCAGTCATTTAAGTTCGTAACATAGCAGGCCACCTCACGGCCAGGTTAAGAAGTCTAAACACTTCAATAAATAGGTTCAGTATTTGGCACCCAAATGCATATTTGGCATCCATATCTAGCTAGTACTCTACCACAGTCCCTGAGCAGAGAAGGTTTCAACACAGGGGGAAATCTTATAACCTGATGCCTGAATAATAATTGTTGAAATACCATTTTAGAAATATAGCAAAGCTAACAATGGATCTTATCTTTGGCCAGCATAATTGTATCCTCAAAGCAAAGCACAACAAATAAACAGAAATACTAAAAAGTATTTTCTTGTCGGGTAAGCTAAGCTCACTGTTTACACATTTCTGATTAAACTACATCTACTTTCAAGTTTTTAGCTTTAACTTTAATGTAAATGTAATGTTTAATAAGTCTATTACTGATAAGAGGGCTATAAGGTAAAGTTAAGGATCTTCCTTTGTTTGTTGTCAAGCAAAACCAAAGCAAACCATAACTGCATGTACAGAAGAGAAAACAGCAGAGCACACATTACTTCAGATTATTATTCAAACACTTCCTGGAAGTGCCGTGCTATGTTTTTGATAAGATAAGGGCAAAAAGTCAGGAAAAAAATATTTTTTTCATAGTTAAACCACATTCTTTTTATTTGAAGAAGAATGCACTTCTCTCAATGTTTTGCTTTGAGAATATTTTGTTTATGAAAATGTAATTAATCCTTTGCTTTTCATGTCCACATTCTGAATTTTCTGTTAACAATTAAGCTGCGGTAAGACAGAAAATTCCAGTACATTAATTTATTTGTAGAAGCACTTGGAATTTTCCCTGAAGTGAAAATTTGCCTCTTTTTTTTTTTTTTTTTACAAAGAACTCAACAAGAATTATGTTGTCTTATTCTAAAACACTATTTTGATTTGTCCACAGTCCAATCAATAAAAACCCATTAAAATATTAAAACCATACATTTTAAGGGGTTTTGGCTTAAACTACACCACAATTAAACTATGAGAGGTGTTCCTATGCATTAAAGGCTGAAAAGCACAAAAAATAATGCACTCTTTCATTAAACAAATGCAGCCACTTAGCACTGACGAAACAGCAGTTTCTGTGGGGAATACAAGACCAGGTAGGTCTTCAAAGGCAGTGAAAGTGTTTTTTAGATTGCCTAGCATGACTGCTTACTGCAATTAATTTGAGCCACAAAGTTTGATACAAAGAAACAGAAGTGAGTCATAATAATTTGTTACAGTTGCAGCATCATTAAACCATCTCAATCCATTCTTTCAGGAGTCAGCATAAGCCCCTTGCATTCCTCTCCCTACCATTAAATATACACAGTCAGCAAAAGCCACCGTGGGAATTTTTGCCCAGAGCCACTAAAACTGAAATTCTGGGATTCTCTGTACCTTACCCTGCAAGATGAAGATGCATAAATTTGGACTACGCATCTTACACAACTCAATCACTTCCCTGTAGTATAAAAACAGTAACCGTGTCAAAAAGTAAGTTTTGCATGGAAGGAAATTTTGGCTGTTTGAGAACAAGCAAATAAAAGTCTAGAATATATTACAAACATCAAGAAGTTATCTATGGGCATATTATAATAAAAAGCTAAATTTTGTTATACATCCTGCTGCAACTACTGTATAGTCAACTGAATGTATGGTGCAACTCTTGAGAGCAGCTGGACAATTCAAGCACCATTACCTAATACAATGCCTCTTCTAGACACTTCCCTCGATATGCAGTTCAGAATGGGAATGATTGCAAGTCTACCCTGTTTATGTATTATATCAGACACCAAATAAACAAGAATATTTTATTTTTATTAAAAAAAAAACCAAACAAAACCCCCACAAACACCAAATATGGAGCAATGCAAGGCTACCACATTATTTAGACTGCAGTCAAGTAGCGTATCTCTAAAGTTTTAATGTAAGCTAGCACAAGTTAGAATTGTACTTTTCAGCTGAGATACTGTCTTTTATAGACAGATATATTCAGGTCAGCAAAATAAAATGCTTCTTTGCTCTGCAAACAGAACTAGCAGATAAATATAGCGTAAATCAGATGGTTTGCATTTCATGGAGTGAGAATACTTACCAAGGTAGCAGAGCCCTGACTTAAGAGTTCTTTCTTTACAGGAATGGACCACAGAAATTGCATAGAGCCTTGAGAAGTAATGTAATCAGTTATAACATAGGCTACAATATTCCACTTGACAGTAAAGAAGCTCTTCAGTACTGCTCTGTATATGATATGTAGTAATGCCTACTGCAAAATAAGTGGCAAAATAAGACTTCAACCCAGATGAGTACCTGCACACTACTGCCCTTGCAGGAAACACTCAGTTGTAGTATTATTAGTAATGGTGAAAGGTGAGTTAAACTCAACTTACAGCTGTAGAAATGACATACGGTTACTATCACGAACAATTTCAGAACCAGTCATCCAGGTATACAGTGCTACTCAGTCCTACTTAAAATGCAAATCAATATTGGCAAAATATTGCAAAGCAAGTCATAGGCTCATGGAATGGTTAGGGTTGGAAAGGACCCTGGGCCATCGGCAGCGACGCCTCAACTAGACCATGTCGCCTGAGGCTCTGAATATTAATAAAATACTCAAAACACCTATTTGAGGAGAGTACCTTGGGTATTTGCTGTATGTTTTTCTTTGCTTGGCTTTGATACTCAAACCTAAGTATGGCTGCAAGCTATCACCAGCAATAAGCTTGATTAAAAGAGGAACTATTTATAGGTGCCAATCACCAGCTGTAAATCTATGACAATTTAGTTATCTTTCAGAATTCAAGATATTATTTTTATCCATTAATAATCATCACACTGCAGTGATAAAAACGCTGCTGCAATAAAAACATACGAAGATCAGTTTATTAATATGTTACAAATCAGGTGATCTTGAGACATCTATCTTTATATAGAAAGTTTATGACAGCACCTATCTGGAATTCACTTTTCATTACTACAAGCCGTGACTGGAAACTATTTTGAAAGTGTTTATGACCTACATGCAGAAATACTGCACAAAGTCTCTGCTGATCATGATTCTATGGAAATCCTGCAGTCTTGCATAAAACATCCTTCATACATTCTTAATCTGAAGAGTTTTTCATCTCATGTATGCATTTACAAAAAGACTAACCACAGGAATACTTTTACAGGACTTGATTTGATTAGTAAGTTTCAGATGTGATCATAGTTATTCACTGATTTTCAGCACTATGCAGACTTTATCTCAGTTCTAGATTGGTTTAGCTACAGACAGATATGTTCCTCGTAAGTGAAAGTGAGATTTTAGAACTGCTCTTCAAAAAAAACCTTAATCAAAACAAAATACCCCCCCCCCCCCCAAGAAAAAACAAACCTGGAGATCAGTTTTATTAATTTGCACTGCCCAAAATCTCTAATAAACACAACCTAACCGATCTAGGTTAATTTTGCTCATGTTCAAGATCCATTTAAGAATATTTCCTATTCTGTTCATGTTGTTCACAGAGCCATAGTAACAGACAAATACACCCAACTTCAGACTCTCCAATAGACAGTGCAGTATAACTTTTGTAACAGGTCCATACATTTTTAGTAGCAATCTAATTTTGCAGTAGAACAACCAGCAAGGTTTTCTTCACCGGTGCTTCTGCTTTGGAAAGCATCAAGCTATAGAAAAGGTGACAGCCAGATGAGAATGAAGCTCATAGGCTGTCAAAAGCTGAGAAAGAACAGACAACAGCTGAGTCATTCCTCCTCTGCAGCAACAAAGTCAGAAAACTGAAAGAAGATGAGGCAGCACAATGTGATACCCAGAAGATGAGGATGTTTCCAGTACAATGAACTGTGTCCCTCAGCATGAGTACAACACCCGACATATAATTTCAGCATCCCTTCTTCTCATAAGCTTTTGAGTTGAACACCAGGAAACCATCATCTTATCTTCCCTGTCTTTCATGCTGGCTTCCAGCCTTTTGGACATTAAAACCTGTACAGGATTTTGATTATCACAACAGGTAACAAAACACAAGTGACTTCAAACAACTATTTTTTAACTTCTTTACCCGTCAGATTTCTATTACATAAAAAAGGGAGAAAGAAAACGAGTAATGGCACTGATGCAATAGCACATGAAGTATTATGAATAGGGGGACTGATACAGTGCATACCTTGCCTTTAGATTACAATGTAGGCAGGACACAGTTTCCAGCATTTTAATCAGTTTCTGAAACTTAAAAAAAAAGTTTTGATATAGCTTTGCCTAATGGGTACACATTTCCTTTTCAGACTTTATTGGGTGCATTTCAAGTAATATCCCAGTTGTAATATAAGAATGACCTAAAACCAATCTAAATTCTTTCTGCATCAAGCATTACTTCAGGCCTTTATCAAACTAAAATTACTAGTTCTCATTTAAGGTAACTTCAGCGGCCCATCCCCAAAGATGAGATCTTGTCATATGATAAAATTGTTTTAGATAACTGCTAAGTTGGACTCCCACAGAAAAACAGGAAGTGATGCTGATTCTCTTCATATTAGGACAGAAATTGCTTCCCTAAAGGCAATTCTTAGTATTCAGAGAACTCTCCCAGCACCTACAGCTAATTCTGTGAAAAGTGTACCTACACCAGGAACAGAGGAATTCTGATTAAGCTTTCCTTCTTTGAAACGTCTACTAGTATTTTCCATTGTGTTGAGAAGAGCCAGGATACACTCATTTGACAATTCTGAAAACATGTTACAACAAGCAATAAAATAGCAAATGCTCTGACAGTTGACAGCCAAACTGTTAAGAAAATGGAATGAGGTTTTCTTGTTCTGATATAATTTTCATTGACACACACAGTTATGCCTGTCCATCCCTGATTTGTAAAGGTGCCACGATCTTTCCATCAGAGTTTAGGAACAAATCTTGACTTGGAGGAAAACTTTCATGGAGCTCAGCTTTTAAATAGCTTCTGCAATTTTAATTCAGTAATTCCATCTGCTGGGAACACTTAGTTGTTTCAAATCCAGACTGATTTACCAAGTGCCCATTGTACACTCAAAATAAACTTCCACTTCTGTAGAAACTGTGACAAGAGACAGGAATAACAGTCATTACAATAGGTACAATCATGATCAAACAACATGAAAAACAGCCAAAGCAAACAAGTCTAAACATACTTCCTTTGGGACTATACAGACCCAAGTCTGATGTCCATGTGATCTGGGCACTACCTAAAAGCTTCTTCCTAGCTAAATCAACCACTGTTTTGCTGAAAATGTTTTATGGATATAAGTATCTAAATTACAGTTGCTTGACTTAGTGAAGAGCACCAAGGAAATTTATGCCAGTTGGATACAGTAAGTTTTCTATATACCTTATTTTTGTAAGTCAAACTACACAAAAAGTACGTATCTTACGAAGGCTTCCTACTGAACACTCAAAATGAATGGGTTATTAACATGTGAGGCCTAAGTACCAAATGCACTCAATACTCTCCTCCTGACTTTTCACATCTAACTCTGGAAGATGGATACTGTTACAATGCCACATAGATCTTAGCCTGAGATCACTAATTAAAAAAGGAGTATTTCCAGGCACTGCAGTAGATAGGGGTCAGCACCAGGATCTGTGCTTTTTCACATGAACTTTCTGCAATATACTTGAATTACCTGATGATCCAATTTCACTTTTTTTTTTGTAATGGGAGAAACTAATGTTAAGGCAACCAAGCCTATGAACACATTTGTGTCACTGTAAACGACTTTTCAGTAATTGCACATTTTATGACTGACTGGATACACACTCCAAACTAGCCAACCTGGAAAAGGCACGAAGACCTACATGAAAGCAAAGAACGTTAATTAAAATAAACCTTATTGTTTTGGAGTTTTTACCTAGGCAGAATCACTTTTCATGTTGCCTATTCCAGATATGCAACTGCATACGATCCTTCCACATCTGCCTGTGGACACTAGGACACATACCCATACGGAACTGCCACAGTAATCTCATAAAGCATACACAATTAATTCAGAGACTATATACAGGCCACAT
Source organism: Pezoporus flaviventris (assembly GCF_033815535.1). Classification (NCBI taxonomy): domain Eukaryota; kingdom Metazoa; phylum Chordata; class Aves; order Psittaciformes; family Psittacidae; genus Pezoporus; species Pezoporus flaviventris. Next base: position 48,940,885 of record NW_026892549.1, read on the forward strand.
TCTCTTTTGTAAGTGGATGGCACTGCCATGTACTTTCTTCGTCACAAGTACGTAAGTGTTGAAAGCAGTTTAGAAAGAAGCACTGCAGGACAGTGCCCACAGTTTCAAGTTTATAGCAAAAATGTAAAGTCAGTCTCAAGAGTTCTTGGGAACCACAGAATTTTTTCCACATTATTTTCTTATATTATACTGAGCATTAGCCTAAGAAGTTACTATTAATAAGTCTGACTCTTGCTTTGAAGTTGAGTCATATGCTCCACCAGTCCACACAGAACGCCCATTCCCCTATGCATCTAATGGAAAACACATTAATCAGTGACAGAAACTCTTGAGTTTGTTCTGTTAAAATATTTTTTAAAACGTAATAGGATACCTGTTTTGCACAGAAGTACTCTTTTATTGTCACCAGATCAGTTACTACATTGTGACACTAGAAGATACCAGCTGGAACTCTCCAGGAACATCTCGTAACTAGATGGCAATTGCTTCCATGTTTCTGAAAATTTAACCAGGCCTTCCAGTGTACATTTCTCAACAGTGCATCAGGCTCCACGTATCAGTTTCCCTCAGTACTATCATACTGAGGCATGGTATGACATCTTCACTTAGAAAAACAAATGATGATTGCTGCTTAAACGCATACCGTTTTTAGAGTACTAGAAACCAGAACTGTTTCTAAAGTCAGGCAGGTCTTGCTCAGAGGCAAGAGCTGAACAGCTAGCAGGTACCAACATTTCTACAGAAGCCCCCCACAAAAGACAAAGATAACTAAACGTTTTGAAGAGAGATTTTATTCCAAAGTTTCGACGTTAGGTATGTTTCCAATGGATTCAGCATAAGCAGCAGAAACAGTTGAGATCAGTAATCAATCCCTTTCACACATTTCTGTGTACGGCATACTACACCCAGCGACAAAACCTCTAGACCCGCTCGTAACTTTAAGGTTACATGCAGGTTACAGCCCAAGCGTTATTTCTGCAGTTTTAACGCTAACTAGAAACGTCAGGCCAAGCAGAATTCAATCTTGTGGCTTCCTCATCATCCATCATCACTATGTTGTCCCTCAACAGACACGACAACATACGAGAGCCACACACACACACAGCACCGAGACCCCCTCCTCCCGCACACCCGCTGACAGCGACCCTCTCCTTGCAAGAGCACCCTGTGCGGAACCGTAAAAGGCAGCACCAGCACCGTGTGTCTGCACCCGGGAACTCCACGTGGCCTCGCAGGGTCGGCCACTCCACAAATCGCACACGGGACGGGCACGGGACGATAAAGAAATAACAAGAGCCAAGGCGAAAAGAGCTCTACGCGCCGCCCGGCGACACCCGCCGCCCCGGGACACGGCTCAGCCTGCGGCGGGACTCACCGGGAGCCCGCGGCGCCGCCCGCCCCCAACCAACCGCCGCATCCTGCCGCACCCCACCCCTTTTCTCTCTCCGCCCAAAACGGCGAGGGCAGTTACAGCCCCGTAGCCGCCGCCACGTCCCAGTCCCCTCATGAGGCAAAGGGGGGGCGGGGGGGATTTACCTGCCGCATGGTCGACTCGAGAGCCGGGGGAAGAAAGGGGTGGGGGGAGATGCGCCAGGACTACGGCGGCGACTCGTGTTCCGCTGCCTCACGGGGGAGACCGGGCACGGCTCCCCCTACCCCTTCCAACCACCGCCCCCCGGCTCCTCGCCGGCCTCCCTCGCCCACCCGCGCAGCTCCCCGGCGGGTCTCGCCGCCGACACGTGATGAGGCGGCCGCGCCGCCGTGTCCCCCGCTCCGCATCCCGGGGAAGCTGGTGTCCGTTACTGCCGATAGTCACCGGCTCCTTCTCCTCGTCCGCAAACCCTGCGCGCCCCTCAGCCCCCACCCCGCCGCCAGCGCGGGGGCAGCCGCCACCCTCACCGCAGCGCCGGCCGGTTGTGGGGGAGGGAATGTAAACAAATGGGGTTTTATAGCTACCTCACTCGAGTGCCGTGTGCATCTCCCTCTCCGCTCGGTACCAAACCGCCGCGGCGCCTCCTCCTCCTCCTCCTGCAGCTCTTGCTGCGGCCACGCTATTCACTAACCGCGGCTACGCCAGGCTCCACACTCGCCACTACGCACCATGCGGCCCGTTCTACACACGCGTGCCCGCAGCCCGCTTCACCCAATACGGAGCCATTTCCTCCCCTCCCCCCCGCGGCTTCACTCCGCTCCCCCCTCCTCTGCTCCACTGCCGACTACGAAAATGGCGTAGCGCGGTCTGTGCGCTCCCCCCCGCCTTGCGGCGGCTTGCGCTCATCACTCAAGCGATCCGAGCGGGGAGGCGGCCGGGGCGGGACGCAGCCCCGGGGCAGAAGGCCGCGAGCCCCGGGTACCGCCGGCCGTAGCTGCGCCGCCTGCTCCACCTCGTCTGGCCGCACAACGGCCGCGGGGCCCGGGAGAGCCTCCGGCCCAGAGCCTTGCGGCCCGCTCCTGGCGGGTGGCGGAGCGGGGAGCGGAGCCGCCGGCCGTACTATGAGGCGCCGTTGGCCGCTACCCCGGCGGCGAAGAGCCGGCAGCTTGGAGAGAGCCGGGCCTGCCGCTGGGGTCGGGGTAGGGCCTTCGTCTGCAGCCGCGGAGCTGTCTGTGCTTTCGGTGGCGGGGGAGGAAGGGGTCTTTCAGGGACGAAGGGGTATTTCATGGCTGGAGCTTGGCGTTCTTGTAGAAGTACCTCTCCGAGAACGGGATACGTATTACCCGCCATTTATTTAACTCTGGAAACCGCTGTTTAGATGATAAACATTCCCCCTGTTGGAGGAGGAGCCCCTCATCACGATGCGTTAGATTCCTAGGCAGCAGCTACAGAACTAAAAGTAATACCGTATGTAAATTAAAACCCTTTCCAGAACAACACCGAAAACGTCTTGGTTTACAACAGAACATCTACAGAATATAGGAGTCCTTCACATCAAATACTGTTTCGAAATAGACCAGCTTACTCTGTAATGGTTATTTATAGAAAGTATGTTCAGAGGCTGAAGTGCAGTTGTAGAGACACCTCAGATAAGTTTTAGACCGTTCCATTTATTTTTTTTTTTGAGTAGTTTGCACACAATTTTCAGCATAGTTTACTTCAAAAATAACTTGATGTTTCCATAGCAGGCTTAAGTCTGCAAGCAAACCACCACCACCTCCCCCTTTGTTAAGGACATGTGTATTTTTCTCTTTTAGACTCTTAATGTTACCAGATTGAACTAATTCACCTTTCTAAACTTAACCCTTTGTTAAACCGGATGATTCACACCAGCACAGCCTAAATCTGGCCTCTCAGATCCAGAATCCTGTCCTTTCCATGGTCCTGTCTCAGTCCAAGCCTTGGCTTGAGATAGCCAACCTCAGCCACCCTAATATCCCTCCAAAGTCATTATGTGCATTTTTGCTTGGTGATACGTCCCTAGAATGCAAAACAAGTACAGAATACCAAAAATGTGAAGGATTGGTAGTACTTGCTTAGAAACCAAAGTTTGATACCTGTAAGACTCAAAAAACCCCAACATAACACTGAAGTCACAGTGCAAAGGAAACCCAGAGTAAACCTTTCTTAATAAATTGAATAATCATTAAAACACAGATAATGTAATAAACTGACTGAAAGACGTGTAACCTATCAAACAGGACCTAAGACCACATCAGTTCTCTGTTAATACTACACCAATCTTTCAATCATGTGATTCTGAATCTTTACTGAACTTCTCCAATTACTCCTTTGTTGGTTTTTTCTCTCCATAAATTTCATATCCAAGGGATAGACTTTCTATATTCAGATCTCCTCCTGCACCTTTCCCTCTCTTTAGTATTTATTTGGAGGGGAAAAAAATAACGCCTGCATTCCCTCCCTCCTTTCTTCCCCAATGCCTTATGGAATCAATCACAAGAACGCAAACCATCCTAGTTAAGCATTTGACAACCTCTGCCCAGGTCACGTTTCAGGGACTGTGAAACCGATTATGAGGTTCTAAACCAAACTGTTACATCAGATCATTTGCACATGGATTTGAATGGTTCCTGATTTCAGAGCAGGTCTTTTATCTCTCAGAATTTTCACACAGCAAATAAAATACAGAGCTGCTTCTGACACTGGTCATTAGACACCTACCACAGTACCCACTGCTGATCACTAGGTGTGATTGAATTCTGCTTGCTCTGGTCTAGAGTAAAAATACACTGAGTGCAAAGAATATAAATGTAAAGTTTTGCATCTTCTTCCTTCAGAGTTCAAACTGGGTGAACTGTTAAAAGAGAGCATATGGGGTTTGTTAGCTTTTCCAAATAAAATGCAAATAATACCATAAAACCCCAAAATCCAGAACTCCAGGAAGAACACTACAATCATAGAATCAATTGAAATTAAGGTGTTTACTACAGAAATGTCCTTCAAAATTTCAGGCTTGGTTGATTTTCACTAGTTTTACTGTATTTAGAAAAGTTACATATATAGGGGGGTAAAGAAGCTTTTCTGAAGGCAGCTTTACCTTATTGTGGAGATACTGTTGCTATGTAGTTACTTCCCAGAGATTCACCCAAACAGGGTATACCAATAAAAAAATTTATGTTAGTGGTTTGTCTCTGCAGAAGCCTTCCTCCTCTCCAGCTGTTACACGTTCTGACATGCAGCTGTGTATTTTAAAGCCAGAAGGGACCATTAGTAGGCCTGCCAGCACTATGAGATGAGAATATCGTTTCCTGTTAAGAAATGTGAGTCTCATTTGTATTTTGACTTAGGCTGTAATCATCCTGGTTAGTCTGCTCTGGGCTTTCATCTGATACATTGAAAAGCTTGTTTGTATTTAGAATATTTTCCCTATAGTTGTACATTGTATCTTGCAACTGGGTTATTTCTCCCTAGTTTTAACTGTACATTGTAATACAAGAACTGACTACACCTCAGTAAAATCAAGTATGAGTTTCTGTACTTCAGCTTCAGAAACGCAGAACAAAAGCTATTTAATCAGGCATTACTATGAAAAGCAGAGAATATACTTCCCTGTAAAGCATGTGGAACAGCATTCTATGCTGCAAGGAGCTGGTACAACAGAGTAGGGTAGCCAGCATCGCTGATAGCTCAAGGTAACACAAATCCATGCAACAAATCCAGATTGACTTTTTAAGCTTCAAACAGAACAATACCTTACTATACTTTTAGAACAGAACTGTCTTTTATTTTTTTCATCCTCTCACAGGGTGTGTACTTGCTGAGTAACACTGCACGGTACACGCTCGTACATTGGTCTGCAGGAAAGTAATGTATCCTATCAATTAATATAGAAGGGCTTGGTGTATAATGCTGTGAAAGCAGATTGTGGCTTCTAGCCGGGCTCGCCTCAAGATGGGGTCCTGTCTAGAGACACATCTCCAGCTTCAGTAGAGTGCTATGACCTTTCCAGTACGTTGTGGACCTGATGCATCTGGTCAGCAGACCCCAGTTTTGGATCAGCCAGTTGTGTTGGCATAGAAGATTGTAAAGGAAGTGACAGGACATAGTGTCATGCTTCAGTTGTGAGATGCAGGCCTAAACAGAAGATCTGTGAAATTGGACAGTCTGACAGATCTCATATGCTGATTTCTCTTCCTTGTAACAGCCCAGTTTTGCATGTGAGGGATAAAATGCTGACATATATACACATATACATGGAAGTAGTAGCTAGTTTAGAAGCAACTTTTTTTTTCTTAGTATTAATAAATAATAATAGAAATAATTTAGATTTTGCTTCCACTTGTATTCTTATACCCAGTGTCCAGGTTTTGGCTGGAATAGAGTTAATTTTCTTCCTAGTAGCTGGTGCAGTGCTGTGTTTTGGCTTCCATCTGATAACAATGCTGATAACACGTGGATGTTTTAGTTGTTGCTCAGTAGCACTTACCCTGATCAAGGACTTTTCAGTCTCTCATCCTCTGCCAGCATGGAAGAGCCCAGCTGGGAGGGAGCAGAGACAGTACACCTGACCCAAACCACCTAAAACGATATTCAGTACCATATGATGGCAGGAAAAGGGACTTTCAGCCTGAAGGAGTAACCTTGAGAGGCACCCTGCACAAGGGGAGATCACCACTTTGCAGCCTGCTGCCGTACAGGAGAGCTTCATGACACCAGTTAGTAAATCTGCACGCAGGTTTAATTCTTAAATCCTCATACTGCATCTGACTGTAAGCAGAAGAAAGAGTCTTGTGAACTTTCTTTGGAGACTGGAAACAATATGTTGAAAAAGATTTTGACTGGGAGAAATTAATTTAGAAAACTAGTAGTTGAAGGTGTACGTTTCTTCTGCTAGTTAAGTGGGGAAAAAAATGTTACTATTTCTTGCCAAGATGAAATTTTGTACCCCTCTGGCAAGTTTAACTTCTTTGGCTGAAGAACCCAACTTAATTTTCTTACTTTTGAAATATTGATGTCTCAAGAAAAAGCCAAGATAATGGAGGAAATTGACATTTCAGGCTGTTATTTGGAATCATTCAAAGATTTAATCAGAATTTAGGGCAGTTTGAATGCCAACACAGCTGGGTTTGTGGTATGTATTACATGTGTGGGTTTTTTCCTGTTCTTTTCTAGCTTCTGTCCTTGCCCTTCATTCATTCTGAGAGCCTGAATTAAAGTCACAAGTGCCATTTCTTATTTGACAGTGGCCAACAAGTATTATTGAGCTAGCTGAAGAGATTCACAGAGTTAGCTAGCAGCAGAGTTAACCATGTTAGAGAGTTAGAGAACGGTTCACAGGGCACAGCTGTTGTCAATGCTGACTTGCCTACCAAAGAGATTTTACCAAATTCCTTAGAAGTGAAAGAGCTTTACTACAGGAGGCTTTGCTCAGAAGTGCACTGATAAGATCTGCTGAAGTGAATATCAGGGCATCACACAGAAGACATTTTCTTTCCTCAATTACAGAATTTGCTAAGCTGGATCTGAAAATATGACTTGTTGACAGTCATCTATTCTGCTTTGAATTTACTGATGTACTTACTGTATGTGGTCAGTCATATTGTACAGACTTACATGTACTTTAACGAATCAGTAGTTTGATATGTATTTATTCCCAGGCTGTATGAGAGGGTGCTGAGATTGGGTACTGAAGCAGCAAAAACTTTGCTTATGGCAAGGACATAAGTGAAGACATTTAAGCATCAGGGTGAGCTTAAGTATCCCTACAAGCAAGTAGTGATTTGGTGATTAAAGTCATGCTCAGAAGTAGGCAGTGATGTCCCCTGGGGGATTTCACTGCCTCAGGACTACTTGGTTTAATTGCAATGAATTTAAAGCCCAAGTTTGTTTAACTCCGAGGCTGTATATAGAAATGATACTTTTTGTAGAGACTGTATATGCTTTTTTCCACATTCCTGCTAAACTGGGTGATCTTGTTTAAGCATTTGCTTGGCAGATTTGTTTAGTTAGTTTTAATTGGTTTCAACTCTATAAATTCCAATGATAATTCAAAGTAGATCTGGCTAGCACTGCAGTATCTGGAAAGTATAATTTGAAAGTTTCTTTACTCCTGAGAGGGGACAGAAAGGGAAATCCATCTTTTTTGTTTTTTTTTTTTTTTTTTTAAATTCTTACCCTTCTCTAACAACAGCATTGTCCTACAACAACATGTACATACTCTCCTATTCAGACCATATATAAACATGTATGGGCTTGTATGTAGGTTTTTAAGCAAATATATTAATGTCAATGACAGAGTCTGTGCAATTTTAAATATGGTACTATTGTAAATACTGGCAGGAAATTCGTTTAAACAGAAGCGCATGTTTTTTAATCTTTTAACATGTTAAATCAAGATCCATATTTTATAGACCTCTCTTTTAGAAGTATTTTAGTTTGTCTCTTTGTGGGTGTTGCAGTTTAACCGCAGCTGGCAACTGAGTACCATGCAGTCACCGGGAAAGGGCTAGGCTTTCTGGTTTTTTGTTTTTAAACATAATCTCACATTTTTGGTGAAAAATAAGTTTAGAACCAATGAAAAATATTATTATTTAAGGTTACATAAACATCAAAGGATATATGTCAAAGGTTGTGATGCTGCAGCAACAACCCAAGTGTTTGTTCCGCACAAAGCCTTTTTTCTGCAGTATGGAAAAAAGCCAGTATGAGACGCAGACCATTGGTTAAGTTTGCAAAGCTGGCAAACACCAGTGTAGCTTATCCACAGGAAAACTCCTGCTAGGCAAACTTAACTTTATTAAATGACTCTCCCTTTGTTTTGGTATTTGTTTGGAACATAACTTGCCAGCCCTACTCTCTAAAGCATCCCAAAACCCCTTAATGGTATTCGAGACACATTTTTTGCTGGTAGCAGGGTCAGGATAAGATTCAAAATGTAAGATACTAGAAAGTGAGGACAGTGTGTCACAGCTTTGTTGCTCTCTTGCAGACTTGAGTTTATTTGCAGACTTGGGTTTATTTATTTTTCTCCTTTCCTTCCTGTCTGTTGAGAACACCTGCTTGCTAGTGGCATCTTTTCTGTACACACTGGTTGCAGAAAGATACCATCTTCATGCCAAAGGATATGAAGGGAGGGAATGGCCAGTCAGCTGCTTCCTTTAGCACATGAGCAGGGTGGAGAGTACTGAGCACAGAGAACTTACGATCATATCCATAGGAGAGCTCTGTATCAATAAATACGGGATATTCTCTGCTGGAGCTAGGCAGGGTTCAAAACATTAAACAAAGCTGTTCTTGCTGGCTGGGTGGAGTAAACTGAAAATTCCTCTGAAGGCTTACACTTAGGAAATCAAGTTGGATCAATTCCAAAACTGGCCCACCTGATCAAAGAGGAAAATATTGACTTTAATGTACGCTCGTTACATGCTGAGGAATTTGTTTTACGCCCTTTTCTCAAACAGAGTGTAAAAATTTAATGATACTGTCCCTAACATTGGAAAGAATCAGTGAGCAGATTAAAAGAAGAAAATGAAAGTCAGTAGCTTTTATGTCAGTACCTGCCAATTTTTAACTACTAAGTTGGTGATGGGGAATCTTTGTGTGTGACCTAGACTTAACTGAGTAATACAAGTATATCTCTTCTAAAGCTGGGCTGCAATTCCTCCACTATCAGAAGTCAGAACCAGGAAGCCGGGACATCCCTAAGTTGCTGGCTACCTGTTTTGAATATCTCAGAAGGAATTAATCGTTTCTGGAATTTCAACAGTGGAAAGAGGAACCAATCTGTGGATATGCTTCAGTAATCTAAGCTTGAATGAATGGGCAGGGGTGTCACACAGCCTCATCCCTTCTTTACCAAAGATCCAAAGCCTCAAATGGACACCTACAGAGATGACAGGAGACAAGAACATGCAATGGCAGGGAAAACAAACAAAGATGCTGCTGGCAGAAATAAAGCAAATTATGAAATGGGTGTTTTGTTTGCTTTTAAATCTGTGTACCAGTAGCAAAATCTAAACAGAGAGGCTCATCGAGTTATTGATGACTGGTCCACAGTGTAGGGAAATAGTTGGATAAAACTTACTTCCATGCCTGATAATGACATAAATGGGAATTGGAGGGAGCAGTAGAATGCTGGCCTTCAGGGTGACATCAGTGCTGAAATGCATGACCGTGGCTTTGAAATGCTGGCATGCACTGAAGTAGTTGGTTTTCCCCCCCATAATTTATATTTTTGTATTTGTTCCGCCTGTATTCCATGATGTAAAAGCATGGTAAAATCCCCCATTTCTACAGAAAACAAATAAGGGGGCACCAGAAAGTGTATGAATGACATTAGGAAACGCTGTGATTTCATTTGGCAGTACTGCTGGGTGCTGCACCTTTATTTTCTGTGTTGCTGCCCCAGAATGCTTTGCACAGTTGGATGTTAATTACAGTTTTAATGATACAAGTAGGAGTGTGAACTTAAGCATAAACAGCTACAAAGGAGAGAGTTAACTTTAGCTGATACACAGAGATGAAGCATGAGGAAAGGACACAGAATATGGTCTAACTGACAAGAAATGTGAAAAATCAGAGATGAACACCCATGAAATTACATGGAGAGACAGGCCACGGGAATGTTGCAGGGCTAGAAACTGGAAAGAGCGTTGGGGAGGCCCATTTCATTGGTTTTTCAGCTGCATGATTTGGCAAACTCACTTGATGCCTGTTGCTGTAAACCAGTAGTAATTCCACTAAGCAGCAGAATGGAGTAATACAGTGATGAATAAAGCCCATTATCAAAGGAAAGGAAGAAAAGGGAGAGAATTTTTGAAGCATTTCCTCAAGCAAGCATGGGACTAGGAGCACTGCTTGTGAAAGAACGGATGCTGTCATGTGTTTTTCTGACTATGTATTTGGCATGTATTACAGCATTGAGAGACCTCTGAGAAAGAAACAAGCAGAGAAAAAAAGATAAAGCCATTTCTGCAATGGTTGTGTTGGACGACTAACATTGCTGAGGTAACTAATGGACTAGAGAACTAATGGGGAAGCAAACCAGTCTTGAGACAAACTTAATGCAGTCCTATATACACAAAAGGAAAACTCAGATGAACCTCTAACGGTAGCTGTAATGAAGTTACTGTATAGTCTTCTCCAACAAAAACATACAAATTTGGGTTCGCACCTTTAATTGATAAAGCAAAACATTCTGAGAAAGACTGAACAGCAAAAGCTGTTCTTTATAACATGTTTACATTAGTGAATGTATACCAAAATGCTCCACAAGTTCACAGTGATGTAATTCAAAGCTGAAAATTAATCTAAAAAACAAACAAATATTACTGCTTTCTGGACAGGTAGGGGCAGAATTTGAGCTCTTTAAGGTGAACCATTAGTTTTTCACTTCATCTTGGTGCCATCTCTCAATAAATCTGTCTGCTTGTGGAACTGCTTCCGATAGGCGACTTTCTTTAAACATATGAAGAGTATCTGTATAGCTACTGAACAGGTTTTCAGTATAAATTACTGCTTAGGTTTCTTAGAAGAAATCATGGTGCTTCACCCTGTGCATATATTAAAGTGAGTGGCTGGTGTTTCTCACCAAAAGCAGTCTCACAGTAGCTTTTGGTTATCAGACCACTTATGTAGTTACTAAACCTAGTACCTTAACACAGTAGTTTGAATCATAGCCTTTGAAAAGTAATTACTTAAGATAATCATATCTCTCTGTATTTTTTTGCAGGTAGTTTAAGTCTTTGTAGCTGGGTAAACACTAATTTCATTCACATTTTCAGAATTACTTTTCCATTAATTAGAAGTTAAAATAAGACAAATCCACAGGATTAATTGCAAATCTGAAGTTTGAAAGCCTGTAATCTATCCCATTTTTAGCTCTCTAAAATTCTGAGAATAAGTTTCTGAAGCACAACATAATATCCTTTGGCAAATCAATATACATAATGAAAAGAAGGAAACTGTACACAGGAGCTTCAAGGCATTGTTTCTTAAACCTAAACAGAAGCTAAAGCTAAAGTCAATACTTATTAATAATTTGCAAGGATGCTTGGAATAAGAATACTTTAGGCAAGCCAGTTATATGAAAAGAGACTGCTTGTGGCTCTCCGGCTCACAGGTACCTGGAGCTGGGCTGAGCTGACTCATTGCCAAATTCCCATGTGAAGCAGAGGGAAGCAGAGATTCTGGGAAATTCTCATCCCCAAAACAGCTCATGGGGTTTTATTTAAGTTTATCTAAAATAACTGAAAAGTACTTCATTTGGACAGTGTGATTCTGTGATAACACTATTTATGTTTCAAGGTGTTTCAAATTCATAGCATAAGAATGACATGCATTCATTGCTGTTTTTCCCAAGGGGGCTTCAGTTTTCACTTCATCTACACTTCTTACCCCAAGAGAAGTATACAAATTTTGGCCCTATCTCAGAAGATATTAACAATATGAAAACTATGACTAATCAGACAACAATAGACTTGGTTATACAGCTTCTAAGCAGCAGTGAATCAGAAAATTAACTACCAGCCATGATGCACCAGAAACTACTTCATGTACCCCCTTCCTGAGAGCAGCACGCACACATTACAGAACAGATCAGTCCACTTACATGATGTTAAGTGCCACCTTCATCATTCACGACAGCAGTGTTTGATTCTTGTAATTCTCCTCTTCCTCATTTACAGGAGGGAAACCCTGCATGACCTATAGTTGTTTCCCTCAACAGCAATAGTTGCTATCTTTGCAGTTTCCTTTTTAAACTACTGTATTTTTAAGGAACTGTTTGAACAGGGGGCTTTTATTTATTGTTATATTGAAACCAAACCTTGAGCTAGTAAGAACAATATTATGGTAGTGCTCTAGTTCTAAAACCAGAGCTGCTGTTTTCACAGGACACTTCAAATTGCTGCACAAAACTGTTGAGCGCTGAGATGTGTGCAGAGCACAAAGCCCCACTTACTCTGAGCAGCAAAGCAGCAGTAGGCTATTTTTCAGAGGTTATTTCTGATCATTAGGTTTTGGGTTACAGTTAAAACTCAGAACAGTGATTTTGAAGGAGAGGGCAGGGTGGATCAAAATTACTGCAACTTGTATTGCAGGGCAAACCATCACAGAAGTTAATGATCTCCTGAGAGCAAGAGACAGCAGTCTTAATGCTAGTATGACCTGATCAGCAGTTGTTCAGAAAGCTGAGTGAAAAGGAAATAACTAGACTTCAAGAACCTGGCAGAGGCAGATAGAATTGCCCCGAAACACCTGTCTGTGCATTGCACCCAGTTCTGTCTTCTACACGTATTCCACAGCTTTCTGTCTTGCTATGGCTCATGTTCAGCCCTTTGGCTGGAGACACCAGTGAGGTCTCCCGGCAATTTTAGCTTATATAATGCTATCTAAATAAAGACAACACTCAGCTCTGCTCTCTTGTCCTCATAAAATTGGCTTTTGTAAACTCTGACTGATACAGAGAAAATATCTTGGCCATAGAAACCTTTTCAGAGATGATTCAGTCTTCATAAAGCAGTAGTTTGTCTTTTCAAGAATCTCAGCAAAAGAAGCCCACTTTCTTTTTCCCAACATGACATAAATTTACGGTCTCATCTGTATAGAAGCCCCGGAGAGACAGATGTTTTGGTTTCCAGTTGTAGGAAACCGGACCAGCAATTCTGTTTCTTCTGGGGAGAGCACTGCCATGTCTTTTTCTCAGCATATACTTAAACAGCCTCATCTGATGAATTTCCAGCTGTAGGGGCAGTCATGTTCACAACAGGCCACTGCCTTGAAATGCTACAAATCCAAAGATACTCAAACTAGGACGTGCTCTAAAATAGATTTCCTCCTCTGAAGTGGTCTTCCGCCTGACTTTGTTCGCTCTTCAAGTTCCTCCTACTGCTATTACCAATGCGGCTCTAGAAAAGTCGTGTCTGTATTAGGACACTACCAGATTGGCATATGAAGTATTAATTTGAAGGTCAGGAAACATAATACTTAAACTAGTGCTGGTGGTTCCTCAGTGGCAGCACTTGCCACGTTGGAATGGTAACAGAATAGTGACAAGTACAGAGGAATCAATAAGAAAAACAAATCTGCTGCTGATATGGGCTTATGTAAAACATAAGCCATCTCTTCACCACCCAGTCGTTCTCCTCACTGCAGACCTTTGAAGTCTCTAATCACTGACTGTTAATTATATATCATCCCTGTCACACAGCCATGCCCTGGTGATGTAGAGGACATGGAATATATAGGTACTCTGTTCCCGAGATACTGATGAGGAATAGTCTTCCCAGGATTAAGTTTTAAACCAGTTTTCTTTCAATATCATTCAGGAAGAGGCAGCTTGAGAATGCTTTCCTATTTGACACTTGCATAGTGAACATACACTGGAATGGCCTTTCACAGCATTGCTGAAGTTAATGCCCTAATAAAAGCAGCTTCTCTTCAATGGACTTTGTTTGCTTTACCCTGACTTTATCCTCAGGGGATTGAAAATTTAGCAATAATATTTGTATGGTCTTGAACTCTCTTGTTTTCAGAAAAAAAGCATGTTGTTAAGTTCAGAGAGGAGTCAAAAGGTGTTTTCCTTTAGTTTCATTTTGTCACGTTCTAGGAGGAACAGAATTGAACAGCAGAAACCTTCCCCCTCCAAAAAAAAAAAACAGCTGGCCACTAGAGCTGTTTTAGAGAACTTATTTCAACACTAATCTTTAAAAGTATAAAAAGTGTAATAATAATTTGGGGATTCCTATAACAATAGAAGTTTGGTGAGATGTTTGAAGCTAGGATTTAATACAATTTAGTTTTAAGTACTGCAAAGCACCCGCAAACTACAAGGCAGGAATGATTACTGAAGTGCTTAAACAAGCAAGCCATATGTAAGTGATGACACAATTGTCTTCTTTACCAGTCCTTTTAAAACACAGACATTATCTTTGGCAGAAAGATGCTTTCCCTGTGACAAATCTGTGAGCTGCTGGAAAAATTGACACTGATGTTCAGTAGGGAACACCGAGTCCTGTGGAGACAATGGGACGTAAGACTTTCCTCCCTCCACCCCCCATTGTGTTTGTTGCTGGTGGAGTTCCAAGAGAATGTGGAAAAAAGATTATTTGGTTTCTATGGCCCTGAAGCAATCATTTCCAGTAGCCACCTAGTGAGCTTAAAGGAAGTCTGCTTGCTTTAATTTTTTCCCTGAAAATGATGATAAAACAAGTTAATAAAGGAACGTGGTACTTACCCTTCATGAGGTTCAAATTCAGGAATTTAAAACATATTGTTGACTTTCACACAGGCAAGTGTTCCTTGACACCTGGACTCCGTTGCTTAATAGCTCCTTTCATATCAACGGGAATGTAAATGTGCTCCGAGTGAGGTGCATGCTTTAGGGTCCTGCTGAGTCATGTCCTTTGCATGTCACAATCATTACTGAAAAATGTGGTTGTGACCATACACCAAGTTAGGACAAGAGCATTTGTTATGGAAGGTAGAGTATGGCAGTCCATGAAGCTGCTGTGCATGTGAATGGCAGGGTGGGGAAGGACTGCCAAGCATTTAGACCTCTTCCAGATTCTGCCATTTTTTGAGGAGTCCTAGATGCTAGAAGCCATTTATTTTGAAAGCAGTGTTATTTCTTCAGGTGCACTGCTTGCATACACACAAGATCTTGATTTCTGCAGGTACATGATGGCATAACCACATCACCACCACAGCAGCATAACAAATCTGCTTTTTAATGGAATGCTTCGTACATACTGAATTCAGTATGAACCAAGATAACATAAAGTCTTTCCTCATTTGATAGCAATATTTAGGCCTCTAGTATGCAAGATGTGTGCTAGTATGCGTGGCTCTGAGAAATGCAGTGTACCAAATGGTTGATGCAAAATCTACTAAAATTAATACGCTCACTTCAGTAAGCTGTGGATTAAACTTCAAAGTCAGTTTTGTTTCTGAAGTTTTAGTTTCAATAGAGATTTCTGTAATGACAGTGGAAGAGAAAAATATAAAGGATGAAACCACATCTACAATTAAGTAGCAATGCACAGCTATCATTAAATGACACGACTTGTTTTCCTTCCCATAGAGATCTTTATATATGAAGAAAGGCACCTTCCCTCTCACCCCTTCAAGAAAATTGTTTTAGCTTTTAGTTTCTTTGAACCATTGTGAAAAATGAGTATATTTCATTGTAAACAGCAAAGTGTTTTACTGCTTTCAACTGCCAGAAGTAGATGCAGAAGAGAATACAACAGGAACCATATTCCAGAAACTATGTACTGTCTGCCTTAATAATCTGCATCTCCACTTGCCTTCATTTGCTCATGTTCATATTATTAGCCTATAATTACTAAGTCCAGTTTACTCATAATGACAGTTCTGCATTAAGAACAACCTTTCTCTGTCTGTGCTGAGGGAATCTATTAAAATATTAAATTGAGGAGTAAGTTATTCTTGTTTTGCCACTTCACAGAAATCTTTCCTTTGCTGCTTTGACGCCCACTCCTGTAGATCAGCTGCAGGAAAAGTCTAACTGGAATCAGCAAGTGTAGCATGTGAATGAAGCTTCTACCACACGTGTTTGTCAAGACAGCAGGGGTTGAGCCTCTGAACACACTGAGCCACACGTACTAGTCTCTACACATAAATTAATTATAAGTAAAAGGATACATAAAAGAGAATAAATAATGCAAACTAAATACAGAGGGAGACTGTGATGTCCATAAGATGTTCAAAAGCATGGGTGCTTGTATTTTTGCAGAAGTTTAGATAATTTTCTTACAATTACTCTGTGTTAATGTTAACAATAGTCTAAATTTCAAATCCACCAAAATATCTTCATTCTAGATTTATAGGAAGCAAGCCTACATTTAAAGCTGCTGACTAGCACTATAAGTTTATGACAAGCTGTATTTGTAACCCACGTCATTTCAGCTCCAGTGTTGTAGTCCTGGAATTGGACTAATGCCTGTTACCAGAAAAGGCACTTTGTTTTACAAACAAAACACTACTTAAAAACTCAACTTTCTTTTCCTTCTTTGGTTTTCCCAAGACACAGGAAGCCTGATCCAGCAATGAGTCAAATCTGAGATCTCATGACAATGTGCCAAAAGGAGTAGCAGCACTCTCTTAATTGATCTTTGCAAGACTAAATACAACATTGTTTAGCCAGTTCTTCTCGTCATTTTCCCCTCCTAATTTTTAATATTAAAAGTATTAGATAACTGTTTAGTTTTCAGCTACTAGGTTTTCTTGCTTGAACTAGTAGTGCAGCACACTAAACACAAACCATTGACACTGGTTTCATACAAAAACATGACCATGGTTCTTGAGCCATGACAGTAGTCTTAAAGGTGGACTGCTGAATATTTGAAGCTACCTCACATTTGACTGACTCTGCCAGTATAGGCTGACCTTTGCCAGTTTTTCTGTGAATCTTTAAAATGTATTTTAAATCAAGTTATGCAGCACAGAAAGCTAAGTCATGACCATTTACAGAACACAAAACCACCAAGATTATGATACCTAAAGAATGCTGACACCAAAGCCCAGTGCCACTCTCTGTAGCTACAGTGTTAGCTAAACCCAAAACCTGATGCTGCTTTGATTTTGGATGAAAAAAGAACTGGGTCTCACTGTTGTGATTCAGTGCTTGATGTCTTCAAGACAGTTGACAGTAATCCTTTCAGGAAAAACTATTAATCTGGTCAAACACATTTTCCATATCTAAGTCATCACTACTCCAGCAATGTCTTAAGACTTACAGCAAGTCTTACTACCTTTACTCAGACTAGTACAGCTCCTTTTCCAGGGATCAGATCTCTCCAACCGCAGTGAAAATGGATTCACATTCTGTTTCTCTAATGCTTAGGTATGCCAAAACATTTAGATATGTCTAAAAACATTTCAGGCAGAGATGGAATCAGGATAGATCGTCTTGCAGAAGAAAGGAGCAAGCGTCTTTTAATTAAGGAAATAAAATCTTCTAATGAGTTCAGAGGTGGAAGTTTACTAGATTAAGGCTGCAGAACAGGAATAGAAAACAAGCTGTGCCCTGAGGATGGTCTTCTAGTTGAAGAATAGGAAGACATGTTCATGGAGCAGTTAGCTCAGACAAGCCTATTGGGTACACAGCATTTCAGTTTGTTAATAGACTCTGTCTCTATTGATTGACACTCTTCATATGATCAAGTTGTTTTATCACAATGTTAGGGGTTTTACCAGATAGATTAATGATCAATAACCTGAAAATAAATTATAACCTCCCAGTTTACCTGGTATAAATCTGAAAAATACATGCATTTCACTTTGTATTGTCAAGCATAAATTACCATGCTCTTTCCAGAATGGGATATCTGTTGTGGGACTGCTTTGTTTTAGGATTCCTCTCAATGGTTGCACATTAAGTAATGGTTGAACATTAACTAAATACCAACAATGGTATTTTCTTCTAGTTCCTTACTTAGAACATTGATTTGTACATTCAAGTCTAAACTACACACCAAAGAGACTGCAAATTTCAAATTGCAATGTTAAACTTCCTCCAAAATACCCTTTAAGTATTTAGAATTACTTTAAGAAACACACAAGCACACTGTAGAGGACAGATACCCCATCTATGCAAACCCAAAGTGCTTTCCTCTCCATATGAGAGAGGATGGTCTAAGGTTAAGCCAACAAGGTACGGATCAAGTAGCATTAGGTCTGGCAGTGCTACAGTAAGAGAAGAAATGGACCTGAAGGACATTGCAGGTATTCCCTGCAGTGATGCTCTGAGCAGTCACTCACAGATTTGCCTCTCTTGTGCTACAGTTTTTACCTTCTTTCTTCTGGCTACTGAAGCCCTTTATTCAGGTGGAGATTTACTGAAGGTGGTATGTGGAAGTGGGCTAATTTAACTCTTCAATTAATCCTGTCTCTTGCTGTTTTCCTCCAGAGCTAGCAACAAGTAACAAGACATTGGAGAAGGGTACTAGAGTGCATACTGATAGAGACAACAGTGAATCAGTTCTTGAGGTGGTGAGCATCCTTTATCCAGATGGAATTGTAATAATGATTCTTCTTGGACAAGACAGATATAGTCATAAAAGGCCACAACTTTTGAAATTCTGCTAATCTAATTGCTCTTGTGAGCCCAGTTTGGTTATACTGATGTGTATATATTTGAAAATCATAATAGAAGAAAGACACAAAGTGAACAACTGATGTTTTTAACTTTGCAGTGTCTTGCCCTCACTTCTTTCTTGAGACAGTTGAAGGGTTAACAGTCTGCTAGGTACATCTGGACTGGAACTGGGCTCTTATTAACTGGAGATACTGCTCTACAGAAAGAGTTTTAGCTACAAACTTCTATTTCAGGGTGCAGTTCAAATATATCTGAAGACTGGATGGCAGGAATCCTCAATTTGAAAAATACAATTAAGATGTAGAGCATGGGCTTGCATCATAGAGTGGTTTAAAATGTAGTTCAAGATTCTTTCAGGGTAATTAAGACCAAAGGATCAGAATCATTTTCAGACAAAATTAAAGAGGTGGAAAATGTATGTGATTATACGTTCACTGCTTTAATAGAAGAAAATAAAAGGTTTAACCCTAAGAGAAGCAAAATGGAAACTCATCTGGAACAGACAAGTGTCACTTGAGTCAGGTGCCTGAAGGAATTGGCAGTGTCAAAAAGCTTTCTGCTCCTACCTCCTCTTTTGAAAAAGTGGATGGCAGATATGTTGAAGCAGTGTTTTAGGGAAAATTCAGAAGGTATTATGAGCTAGGAGAATGCCTGAAAGGAAGTGTCTGAGAACATTAAAGTAGCTCATTTGACACATTTAACCAATTTTCATAGTGACATAGGTTATAAGAGATTCTTTTTATCTTCAGCTGTGGCAATTTTCATACTGTACATTAATGTCCCTGAAAAGTCTTGGAAAAAAGCTCTAGCTATTTGTCATTCATACATCCCTCTTCCCAGTATTCAGACTCTGACTAGATTAATAGTCCTGCTCCTAGATTTCCTTCGCTGTTGTATGCCTGGGAAAAAAAAGAAATGGCTATAGCAATAGAGAATTACCATACTCTTGAACACTTCTAATATTCAAGCATTACATATATGGAAATCCCCTGGAAAATCTACTGGTGCAAGATGATCAGCCCAGTGATACTTCTATGCTTTCCAGTTTTCAGCTCCTAGATAGAATCTTGTTTGAGTTAACAAACAGCTTTGGTATATTGGTCCCATTCTCAGTGAAAGACTTCACTCTCATGTGCAATTATTGCAGATAGATGTAAGTGCATGATCCTTTTTAAACCATGATTGGATTTTACCTGGAAATATGTGGCATTCACTGGGCAGGCATCCTTATTACAGCTTAAGTGCAGGGCCTCCCAACATAAGGAGGACATGGACCTGTTGAAGCAAGTGCACAGGAGGGCCACAAAGATGGTTCAAGGGCTGGAGCACCCCTGCTATGAAGACAGGCTGAGAGAGTTGGGCATGTTCAGCCTGGAGATAAGAAGGCTCTGGGGAGACTTTATAACAGTCTTCTAATACTTGAAGGGGACATACAAGAAATCTGGAGAGGAACTTTTTACAAGGACATGTAGTGATAGGAAGAGGGGGAATGGCGTTAAACCCAAAGAGGGCAGATTTAGATTAGATGTTAAGAAATTATTTACTGTGAGGGTGCTGAGACTCTGGCGCAGGTTTCCTAGAGAAGCTGTGGCTGCCCCATCCCTGACAGTGTTCGAGGCCAGGTAGGATGGGGCTTTAAGCAACCTGGTCTAGTGGAAGGTGTTCCTATCTATGGCAGGGGGGTTGGAACTGCATGATCTTTAAAGGTCCTTTCCAACCCAAACCATTCTGTGATATAATATGAAGTCTGATGTTCCTTACACATCACATTTATTGTGTGACATAGCAAAGGGTGCCCTTGCAATACTGTCCTTACAGACATCCTATGTTGGCAGACAGTAACCCTGAACTATGACAGAGTTTCCATATAGGCCACTTCTCCCAAGACAAGAGGAAGTGATTCCAAGTCTTCCTCTTAGAGTCAGCTTTGGACACACAGGCTCTTCATCCTACATAAAACCTTAGCGATTATGTCTTTTCAGCTTAATTGGAATGGAAAAATAAGTCTTAACTAACAGGAGCATAAAGGAAAAATATTTTCTTGAGATCCCTTCCAGTGGTATCTAGATGACCTTGTTCTGGACAGTGAACATTAACTTGACATTTCAATTTAATATTAACTCCATGATAAATGATGGCATGAAAAAAACAACTAGCACATCATCATTTCTGACACTACTGCAGCTCTATGAAAAGGCAGCAAAAGTGACTTAAAAGTACTGAGGAGACAAAACCTAGAAGCCATTTAATATATCTGCTATTATAAAAAGATTTACTGCTCTTGATTTTTAGTAGTTTTCCTGGACCAAAGTGTGCACTGTGTGCTTCAAAGTTAGACATACTGAATTAGCATTATAGTTTCAACTGGTCGGAGGGAACAAGACTTGTAGAAGAATGCAAATAATTAAAGTATGCTAGCAAGTATTAAGATGAGCATTGTAATACCTAGGCTTAGAGGTTGAAATTAGAAGCACAAGAAAATCCCAGTAAGTTACATACCAGGTCAGATGAACAACTGGAAAAGCAATATAAGTTTCTGACAGTCAGTTTCATGCTGTCTCCCTGCCAATAAAGCCTAATTTTCTTTAGTACAAAAGGAGTACAACTCATGCCTATTAATTTAAAATAATGTAAAGGCCAGTACTACTTTAATGTAGCCGCACCTGGAATGATATGTTAGTGTTTAAATGGGAGCTTAATATGAGTTAAGGAGAATAATAATGAGAATAGACCAAATGATGGGGAAAAAGGGGGATGATAATCAGATGGAGGGGACAGAGTTGTCTATTGGGCCAAGTAAGAAATCGTAAAAGCAATGGATATTCTGGAGTACAGATGAGGGAGTAAATTGGATGAAAAATAGATTTTTAAAATGCAAATATGAGGTAAAAAGAAAAAGAGAACTGAAAAGGACAAGGCAAAAGTGGTTAGTGAAAAAGTCATGGGGAAGTTTTGTTGACTGAACAAGTGCAGTGACCTTAAAAGAACAAGTTTGACAGAGTGAAAAACTTAAGTAGTACTTGAAACCTTAGGAGACATTTTAACAGGGAAGACACTCCTTTAAATTTATCAAGATCAATTTTGATGAGGATTTCATTTTGTACTGTTGCAGCTCAGGAAAAATAAACTCTCAACTCTTGTGTAATTACGACTTTAATCCTGAATCCCCTGAAATGTATTGCTGATAATCGGTACCTTTGGTACCAATACCTTTGGTATTGTAGGTAGAATTTTTACAGTATTAGTTATCAGTTTTGGTTAGGAGCCTCTGTATTCCATCAGTTAGAAGTAAATGTGTAAAAAACATTCATGCAGGCCCAGTCTAAGCAAGGTAATGACACGTCTGAAAGCTTCTGTATTGCCCAGCACTAGGCTCTCAAAGTACACATGGTGAGTGCTTCAGTAACTTAAATCAATGGATTATCTCCTTGAAATAGAATCCATGTTCTTATATCTTCTGGAATACCATGCATAGCAGCTGACACATTGAATGAGAAGCTGCCAAAATTCAGTGACAGGAAACATTATTAGATGCACAGGCCCCAGTATCTTAATGTATATGAAGATGCTTCTTGGCTAATACTGCCAATCCAGAGATATTTCTTTGACCCACATCTCTGAATTGTCATCTTTACAGTAGTCCACTTTAGTGCAGTGGTACACTTGGCTATCCTTTGGACACCCGAGAGTGATACTGGAGGGTAGTAGGGAGGGCACATTATGAAAATAGTCCAGCATCCAAGTTTAAAGTTTACCGTGCCTGTAGGGGGTGAATACCTTGATACTAGTTAGGTATCTTCAAGTCATTAAAATGGAGGTTATTAAATTCAGGTTAAGAAGAAGTAGCAAGGTTGTTCATGCAAAATCCAAAATAGGTAACTGAATTACACACAAAGCACTTACAGACAGAGGATAGAAATAAGGGGGACCATACAAAATCTTATTGCAAGACCAGAAGTTCCTTCTGCTTCCCTTCTATCCAGCTGCAATTAACTAACAGCCAATGTTCTGTTAGATTCTTAACACAGATATGCAGAGGTCTGATCCATTTGCATAACTTCTGTCCTGAGGGAGTCAAGGAGCCTAGTATTGTGAATCCCTTTTTTGTACTACTAACACACTGCTTGGGGAGTTAAGAATCAAGGCTTCTTCCTCACTCCACCCTGATGAGAAGGATTTTTTAGTATTCATTCAGTCCCAGGTAATTTCAGAATTCCTCCCTCTTTGTCACTGAGCACCCCTTTATGCTTTCAAAGTGTTCATTTCCTTTAGGCCTATCTAGGAGCAATCATCACCTGCCTAGACAGTAAACAGGTTATGCTAATGATACTCAAGAAGAGTTTTAACCTGGTGTAATGTAAAACACCCTTTCTTTTCAAGGAATTCAAGACCCAGGCTGATGTTTCTTTTCCACAGAGCTTAACATACAACCTGATATTTTATGAGCGTATGCAACCTGCCAGTCTGATTTGATGTAATTGCATAATCCAGTTTACTTGCAGTTTATCCAAGACCTTATCTGAAATCAGACACTGCAGTATTTTGTCAAAGTGGGTTTGGGAAGACTACCCCTTCTGCCCCCGAACCCTTTCCCTCCAGAAATTGTTTTATGGGGACAGTATGATCTTGCAACCCCTAGATTTGATATCTAACTTAGAGGTGGTACCTCTCAACCTTGCATGGCTTTAGCTATTGATGATCCATCACTGGCAAATTTAATTTTCAATTGTCTAACACATTTCTTAAACACAGACACACACTTTTAAGCACACTATGTAACATTTATTGCTTGATAAGAGTGCAACGAATTTACCATAACCCTTTTTAGATGCAGGTGTTTGGTGAATCCATCCAAGCTAAGTTATCTTCTGCTCTACCACATTCACATCACTATCTGTTTGTTTAACATCTAAAACAAGAACAATTCTAGAGGAAATGATGTAATGCAATTGTTTGAGCTTCTGAGCCTATGCCATTAATACTCTGTACATGAATAGTGGGAAAATAGTTAGGATGTATCATTAAAGACTGGTGATGAACACACTAACAGCAAGTTTCTCATTTGTTACTGATTAACACACCTGATTCAGGTATATTCTTCACTTATTTTGTATGTGTCTTCTCTTCTTTTTCCTGATCATCCAGCAGGTCTTTACTTACCAAACTGTGTATTTTACAAAGTAGACAATACAAGCTGCTGAGTGCATTCAGCGTGCAACAGGCTTTCATGCCACCTCCACTACGTTTAGAGCTAACACCCAACCCTCCTGTATGAAAAAGTTGCAAAGCTTGCAACACTTCTGATTTAACACAGGCAATGGTCCAATGTGTTTATTACATCTGGTATCATGGTTCCCACTTATGAACCAACCAACTTCCTGCGAGAATATTTTATGCCCACATTTTAATCTGAAAATACAAAGCTAAATTTCCAGGTTTATCGCCTCTGCTCACAAGCTGTAGGAATACTTCTCTTTGCTCCCCCTGATGCTGTGGGATAGGAAAGGCTAACTGACTTCCTATAACTCCTGTTTCAACATAGTAACCAAATTCTGCTCTCAGGTTTACACCTACAGGCTTAAAGTTAGGGAGTTTGGAACAGACTCAGATTCTTGCTCTGCATCTGCAATTTTCCTAAGAGTTCTGTAGAAGTCTGTTCTGTTTCACCATGTTGTTGTCTGATAGCATTCTGTCTGCTTGTCTAGGATAAACAGAAATAAATGAAACATCCTGTTATACTTACTGGCTGTCCCGGAGATGACTGGACTCTGTCTTCACAGGGGGAGAAAAGGGACTAGAGATTTTACTCTAATTACAAGCAAAGGATACCCTAAGCCTCATATCCACAGCACTGCCATTGAAGACTACTGGGGTAGCATCTTAAGGAGGTCCAAACCACATGGAGAATGCTTATTAAATGAGATTGCTACCAGGAACTGGCCATGAAACACGCCATATTTGGGAAAAAGCTTGTCCCGAACACTGCATAAAATTCCTGCCTCTCTGACTGCTGGTAGCAGCTTTGTGGATTTCCTTGGAATACTTAACAAACAAAAGACACCAAAGCTGCAAAGGACATGGTTATGGGTTGTGTAATTGTGAAGTAACTCCTGCACTACAGAAATAAGATTATAATAGTAATAAATGGCTTCCTCCCCTTTTTTTTTTCTTGCATCAGACAATAGAACATCCAGTATCAAATAATCAAGAGTTGACTTGTTTCCCGGGGCTTTTAACATCAGTTCTGACAGGAAGCAATTACAGGTAGTTTGTTTGGACATGATACTAATATTACCTGTGTTTCTGCTGGAAAAACTGCACATTTAACTAAATGGAATTACTATGATAAACTTTAGTTATCAGCTGTACATATCTGAGAGACCAAACTTGTCAAATATTTTTCTTAATAAGTTGCTTCAACATTGCAGGTGAAGTTTAGACACGTGTATTTGCAGTTTAACACAGCAACATTCAAATGAGGGCAACTGATCTGTAGATTAGAATTATTTGTACAGGTAACAAACAAATTAAACTCTCCTCATTACAAAGCCTCACTTGAATACTATGTGATCATTCAACTGGGATAGAGTTACACAGTTGAAAAGTGACATGGTTGGAAACTAAAGCCAGTCTATTCTGTGCCATGTGTCAAAGTCTGTTTTCAGATGTTCCTAATCTAGTTTTAAATTTTCACCATTCCATTTGCATTATCCCCAGAAGCTGTTCATTATCCCCAGCCAAGCATGAAGCAGCACTTTCTTCACACCAGCAATAAACCCCCTTGGCCTCTATACCTGCCAGGTTACCTGCATCCAGTGGAAAGCAGTGTTGCCACTGAGCAGAAGGTCAGCTTGGAGGAAAAGTAGCTGCAGTTGGCAAAAGGGATCATGTTCTGCTAGTCAGAAGAGAGGCAGTTAGGAAAGAATTGTCCTCCACCCAGGAGGGTCTCAGTACTACATGTGAGAGCCTTGCCTATCCAAGCCCTTCTAGTGCTTTAGAGTTTTATGATTGTAGAATAGTTAGGGTTGGAAGGGACCTTAAGATCATCAAGTTCCAACACCCCTGCCATGGGACACCTCACACTAAACCATGTCACCCAAGGCTCTGTCCAGCCTGGCCTTGGGCACTGTCAGGGATGGAGCATTCACAACTTCCTTGGGCAGCTTGTTCCAGTGTCTCACCACCCTCACAGTAAAGAACTTCTTCCTTATACCTAACCTGAACTTCCCCTGTTTAAGTTTGAACCCATCACCGCTTGTCCTATCACATAATTATAGAGTTAAATAATAGTAACGTTTGGTTCCCCTAGCTGGATAAAATACTAGAAATCTGATGCAACTGTTTTGGAAAGGCTTATTACATATCTACAAGGCAAAGATTACAAATCAACATTAATTACCAAGACCTCATTTAGATAATCAAATTTACCTTTCATTATTGCTCTGCTGCATTCTCTGTATATTTTAACATTTTGCCATGAACATCATTACAAGATGCCATTTTAACATCATTACAAGAAATTATATTATCTATGGTAGGATTTTTTAAATTATGTGAAAAATCAGTGTGAACATACCTACATATGTACCTACAGTTTAGTACTCTGAGGAGTAAAAAATATCATTATGACTACAGAGCAGTTGAGAGAAAAATCTTTGAGTAGTCCTCCTAAGTACACTCATAAGACAGAAAATAATAAGTAGCTCACTAGAAATCTACATTTAAATATGAACTGCCTCCTAGGTGCTGGAATTTTATTTCAGGGTAAAGCTAATATAGCTGAAGCTTGCAGACCCGTAAATTTTCTGTCTAAATAACTCTCAAAGCTCTTTTCTGAAAAGGGTCAGAAACTTTTTTCTTTCTTGCACAAAAAAAATACTTGTTTTTCTAAGGATGATTACAATTCTGTCAAACTCACGGGACTTCAGCACAGTCTAATTGCAAAAATTGACTGACTGAACTAAGAAACAGATAAGGCAGAGAAATGCAAGTATCTGCTATAAAAAGTAGTTTTGTTTTTAGGTGATGCAATAGCTAGGAAGAATAGGACTGCTAGATGCAGGAGACTTTATGTACAAACCCTGAGGTAATGAGTGACACACATTTTAATGCAGATAAATGCAAAAAAAAGATAGGACCAATGAATAGGTATTTGCTGATAAGAAAGAAACAAATAGATGTGAATGCAGGGGAGATAAAGAGAGACACATCTTCTGTTCACAAAACACCTAGAATGGCCAAAGTGATTAGGGAGAACATCACTATGTAATGTATGTAATGAGGTTGGATTATAGCAAAGAAAAGCACAAGTTGCCTCTTAAATAATGAGCAGCATTGGTCTGATTTTATACTCTCTTGGATCTCCCTTGAATACAACACTTTATCTGAAATACAACACAAACCAGCCCTTAGATGTAAATATATTTCAAAATGCTTTGGAAGAAAAACAGTAGCTGTACAAGAAATTCCTCACAGTAAAACCAAAACTGTTACTTAGGGCTTGAATTCTGAAGACACATAGTACTTAACTTTTGCTGCAATCCCATTCATTTCAATGCCTCAGTTTGTTTCTGTTGAATCTTTCCCTTCCTTGTCATTTAGTCACTCTGATAATTCACCTTGCATTTGCCAGCTGACAGGAGTTCTGGAGAAGCTGTTTAGCAAAAAAGCCACAAACCCTAAAAGCACAGCCCTGGGAGCTATTGTTTAGCTGTCTGAAGGATGGTTAGAGAATCTCCAGTTTCACACCCACCACACCTCTCCCCCGCTATGAAATACCAGAGAATTTGTTTTCATGAAGGTCAGACTTAGAACATTCAGAATTTGACATGTTACAAGTCACCAAAAGAATAAAACCCTCACACCCCAAAAACTGAGCTAACCATTAACTTCTTCATTTGAAAGCAGATTTTAACATAATCATATTTAGGAAGCATGGGGAGTCATGCCTGAAAGATACCTCCCATAGGTAAGATGCAGGAGGACAGCGCTACATTTTTTCCCCAGAGGGAATGAATCAGCAGGAAGACAGCATGTGTCCTGTAAAAATCAGTAGGACAGGTCCTGTGATCAAAACAAAGAATGAAGAAAATTAACTCATAAAAGCACTAGCAATTTGCCTTAGTTTTAGAGTGGTGAAAACTACAGGAGATTGTAGTGCCTAGAGCTTGATCATTTTATTAGGAAATAAACACCAAAATACACATACAAAACACCCACCCCAAGCCCTAAATACAGCATGTTTGACTGTAGGAAATGGAACGTGTTTGGCGTGCATGGAATAAAAATGTTAAATGGCTTTCCTATACAAGTTACTGTCTTGGATTGCCAGAAGCAATTGGTTAATCATGTGATTAGATGATCTGGGACAAGATCTTACACATAGCTATGATGGTATTTAAGCTTTCACTCTTCAGATGCAGTATGAGCCATTCAGCTTTCATTAACTTGAATAGGATCATGATTTTTGCATGTGGTAATACCTGCCTTTTTTTCCCCCACATATTCCCATGAGCTGTGTGCTGCTCCAGGGATGGTTTAGCTGGTGACAGCTATTCATAAGACCAAAGCGTTCCTTCCAGTTCTCTTCCCTCTTTCTTTCTGAGCTTTCTTTGAAAAGAAGTCTGTGCCACTTTACATTCATTCCCTTTTCAGCCCTCACCAACAATTCTGGCTAGAGTGCTTGATTTAGGTTGCGTACTCAATTCAGTCTGGCTGAACTGCGTCTCCTCCATAACCGAGAGGCTCAGGTACAGGTTGCAGGAAACCTGATGGGTGTTCTGTGTGAATGCAAGTCATCAGCCTGCTGGAAATCTGTTAGACCATGTACTGGATTTACTACACATAGCTAATAACACATTGCTGTACATTTGATCTTACTGTGCTGGTCAGTATAAAGTTACTATAGTACCAAGCTTGTCATCCTCTGGATATGTGGTGATCCAGTGGTCTACACTGCTGAGCATCCAATAGGTCACTGCTCAAAGGTAGTACAGTTAAAAGGACTGGAGTACTACAAATGCTATACACACACGCAAAACCAGCCCATGAGGTCTTGTAGTGTTAGTAGCTCATATGGGAGGGGTTGTCTGCCCATGGTCCCTTCTACGTCATGATCTCTGTTGCTCAGAAGGCCGCACACCTCTTTGCCCCTTCCCTCCATCCCACTGTTCTGCCATTCTGTGTTCTTCATCAGGATTGTTCTCCTCAGTGAAATATTAGTTTTATGTATATACCAATAAGTGTTTAGATTTCTTTGGTTTCATATTCTGCAGCTTCTTACATATGGTCTCAGTTTATTTATAGAAGCTAAATACTCACTAGAAACAATGGCCTCCTGTTTATCACGTCTGGATTTTATACTCACAATAGGAATTATGTGTCCCAAATTTGACAGGCATTATTTAATATAGACAAGATCAAATTGGGCTGAGAACAAGTATTCACTCTTGATTTAACCATACTGCCTCTTACTACTACCATGGAACATCCTTTCTTGAAGAACAGAGGGTTATAATCTGTTTTGTATAATTCATTTAAAAACCATAAGGGCCTCTGGTTATCAACAAAAACCAAACAGCCTCTTAGACTTTGTATCTTAAGTAGGTCAGCATAGGCCAAGCCAAATGGGAGAACCAGCAGCAGACAGCATCATTAAGTTTAGTCTGTACCATTTTTAAACCAATGCCTGTGCCTGCTTTTGAGATACTAGCTAATGGCTTGAGGTGCCTTTCCTTGGAATCAAGATCAAGGTGTTGATTATATTTGGTTATTAACAATTTTATGTATTTTTCTGACCTTTTATTTTATTTTTTTTTTTTTAAAGCTGGGGAGTCTTACTGTTTGTGATGCTCTTCCTGCCAAAATCCAGTTTGGGCTGTTGAGCACTCCTTATCCAGCACAATCTGGTTTCATTACTGCCTGTTTTCTTGGAGAGAATATCATGCTACAGGGTACGCATTTGGTAGTTAATATACTTATTATCAAAAGTGCCTTGTGCAATACATCTGCATTCACAACCCGGGAAGCCCAGTGTTGAAGGATCCCAAAATTGTAAGTGTTCCCTGTTTTTTCATGGCAACACCCAGCAGCAGAAGTACTGAGGTTCAGTAAGATTCCAAGCTTAGGTTGGGATCTGAGAACCATCTCCCACCAAGGTGACTGCAGTGTCCCATAATAATCACTTGCACTAGGGACACCATGACCTCATCTCACCTACACAGTGTGACTGAAATCTGGACTGTTTTCTGGGGACAAAGTAATCTTTAGGAGAGCGGGATGCCATATCCACTCCCTCTCACCCAGCAGCTCTCTGGTTTAAGCTGACTGACAGGCAGTAGCTGTCCCTGTGAAAGTTCATATTGTTGACAAACTGCTAGCATGCAAAGTGATTGATGGTTTGGAGGAAATGGGGTTTCTGAACTGTGTAGGTGTTACTGCTGATCTCTTTTGCCTCCCTTTCCAAACCAGACGGATTTTCCCACAGTAATGCAAAACCTAGTTCACTTCTATGCAGTAAGCAGCATATCACTTGGAATTAGGCTTTTGTGAGCAAGGAAACAGCTCACGTGAACATGGAAATGTTTGTCTTCCTGGTCAGCATTCCCCGTATTACAGCCATTTACCTATTATACCAATGAGCAACTAAAGGGTAATGGTAGGTAATAACTGTTTGGCAACCAAGGTTGCATCTTCCTGCTTTACTCAGAACTCGGAAGGCATCCAGCATCACCCAGTTTGTGGTGAGAATGGAAGTCAACAGGAACCCAAGAGCTGCGCTCAGCCTCCCTTTTGGCAAGAAAACTACCATCTGGTGAACCACTTCTGCAAGAAGTAAGCTGGTTTGCAACCAGCTTGTGAAGCCCTTTGTTCTCACAAAGAATAAGCCAGAGATACTTCACTGCAGTGACACCAATCAAAGAAGGCCTAGGGATGTGAAGTGCAAGGTAAAAGGAAGCAGCAGTGCTCGTGGTACAGTGCCCAGCTTCACATGCTTCCCAGCCAATTTCCAGCCAGGTTCTCGGGTAAGAGAAAAAGGATTTGTTTGAAGGTCACCCATTCTTCTGTGCCTAAATAAAGTTTCTGGTGAAGTATTAGTTATTCTCAGAAGAATTAAACCATCAAAGTCACAGCTTCATGCCAAGAGATTATAATATGGATATGCTGGGCCCAAGGCCAAAGGGAAAGTAGTTTTGTGAAGCCTAGTAAAAGCTTGTATAGTTTAAGAATTTTCTAGGCTCTTTTCCATCCTTAAAATTGACACCCATGTGTATGTGTATATATACATATACATATAAAGTGTTACACGTTTGCATACTCTTTAATCAGCTGAATTGAAAAGCAGTCACTGCAAACTGCATATAAGAAGTTCACAGAAGTCACTAGATTTACTGGCATTATATGTTACCTTACTCTGTCCTTCTCTGCAGTAATATACTCACAACATTTCCAACTTCTGAGTTAGGAAACAAGGGAACAGTCTATGAATGAGAGATTCAGGACAAAGAAGTCAAAGATCCTGAATCAGGAAAAGCCTCCTGTTTAAGATGAGGCAGTATGATGATGTTATTATCATACTGCCATCACATACTGTAACATAGTGCAAAGATCCTGAGGCCAGTACCAGAACTGAAAACAGTATAGCTGGGAAGCATGGCTCAACAGGACTGGAATTAGTAGCTGCTTTTAGTTGTGACTGGATGTCTGACATAGAGAGGATGGTGCAGGGAATGGATTTTAGTTGTAGATACTCTGGTTAATGATTAAGAAGAGAGAGGTGGTTCCTGGCAAAACTGAAAATGACCTTGAAAATTTGAAAATTGAAAATTTAGAATGCTCCCCCTCCCTGAGATGCTTACACAAGTTTATAACTATCACCTTTGTTTTATGGAATATATAATTTCTTGTGTTAAGCCTGTCAATAGGAAGGTCACACCTGTCATGCTACTAAGAGAAAGCTGGAGCTAAAGGAGTCATGCTCACAGAGAGGCAGTTTCAGAGGTAGTGAAAGAGCCCTATCAGAGGACAGGAATTTTTGCTGACAGTTCTACTGAGATGCCACTTCTTTATGCTCTCACTCTCCTTCCTAGCATGTCCAAAATAGAAGTTAGAAACAACACAAGTCCTAGCTCTGCTGCAGACTTCATGGAACTCTAGCAAGCCTGAAGGGAGCATGTCTGCCACTTTCAAAGTTACCTTGTTTTCCTTCTTAAGTTTAAAAGAAAGAGAGTCCATCAAGCTGTTAAATCTGTTGATTGATTTATACGTTTTAGACTTTCTCCACTACAATTAGACTAGAAACATTTTGCTGAAAGCAGTCTAGTCCCACAGCAGGGCTCCTGATTAGCCTTTGCTGTTTGCTCTACCTCCTAAGATGAACCAAGTCTTTGCTGCATGAGCCTCCAAAGCCCAACTGTACTTAGTGGATCTAAAAGTGCTGGTTTGGGATTATAAGCAAGAACCAAAGTATGAAGGACAGCCAGGAAGTCATCAATATAGGAAAAAAAAGTTTTAACTTTGCCTCCTCCTGCCAGCTGATTAAAAGCCAACATAGCAAGTTTGGCTGGAAAGACTGCTTCCCTCCCAAGCCCCAAGGTAAGCAAGTATTGTAAATGATTTGGGGGAGTGGCAGCAGAAAAAAATAGAAAATTGCTATTAGTTTGGACTTAACTTGAGATGGGCCCAAACAAAATCTAAGCAACGCTTCAGCTACAGGGTGTGTTAATCTTCGCTATGGATCGGAGCTCTGCAGCTCATGACCATTGTCAACTACGAAATTCATGTACTATGTTTAAACAAACAGAAAAAAAAAGATGTAATATAGCATAGGCATGTGTTGCCAAGACAGCAAACAAGCACACACATTCACTTGATTTGAATGGTAAAGCTTCCTCTACTGAAAGAGGGCAATTGCCCCAAACATGGGTTGAAGACAAGTGCTCTACACAGAGCTGGGCACCATTTACCATATTACTTATGTGGGAGGTCACCCGTGATGTGGATCAAGCTACATATTTGAAAATATCAGAGTCATTATGTTAATTGTTTACATCAATGACTACTGAACTTTATTACAATGCTAATGAACCTGTCAATTGAGAACAGATGCAAGGGAGTACAGAGGTTACAGTATAGTAAGGACTGCTGATAAAGGACGCGGATAATGAACACAAATCTCTTTCTCTCCCTTTTCCTCATTTTGCAGATGAGGCCACCGTGTGCAAGAAATGAGTGAAATGCGGGTTTATCTCATGCAGTCAAAAGGTAGGAAGATGATCACTCCCATCACTCTGCAACATTTTTTCATCTACTGTAGAAGAGAAGCCAACTCTGCCTTGAGCTACATCCTAATGTTGGTTGCTGCTGCCTAGCTGTAGTTGTTATTACTATTCTCAGAGAGCTATGGGGGGGGGGGGTGGGGGGAATAAAGGAAAAAAGATTGCTCTATCACCTTATTTTATCCAGGAATGTCCTATTCTGAGGGACCTCTTGCTGTATTAATTTTATGAAGAAGAACCCGTGGCATTACCTGTATTTCTACAGAGAGCTGGAGTTCAAGCAGTTCATAGAATCATAGAAACATAGAATAGTTAGGGTTGGAAAGGACCTTAAGATCATCTAGTTCCAACCGCCCTGCCATGGGCGGGGACACCTCACACTAAACCATCTCACCCAAAGCCATGTCCAACCTGGTCCTGAACACTGCCAGGGATGGAGCATTCACAACCTCCCTGGGCAACCCATTCCAGTGCCTCACCACCCTCACAGGAAAGAATTTCCTCCTTACATCCAATCTAAACTTCCCCTGTTTAAGTTTTAACCCATTACCCCTTGTCCTGTCACTACAGTCCCTAATGAAGGGTCCCTCCCCAGCATCCCTATAGGCCCCCTTCAAATACTGGAAGGCTGCTATGAGGTCTCCACGCAGCCTTCTCTTCTCCAGGCTGAACAGCCCCAACTTTCTCAGCCTATCTTCATATGGGAGGTGCTCCAGTCCCCTGATCGTTCTCGTGGCCCTCCTCTGGACTTGTTCCAACAGTTCCATGTCCTTTTTATGTTGAGGACACCAGAACTGCACACAATACTCCAAGTGAGGTCTCACGAGAGCAGAGTAGAGGGGCAGGATCACCTCCTTCGACCTGCTGGTCACGCTCCTTTTGATGCAGCCCAGGATATGGTTGGCCTTCTGGGCTGCGAGTGCACACTGAAGCTGGCTCATGTTCATTTTCTCATAGACCAACACTCCCAAGTCCTTCTCTGCAGGACTGCTCTGAATCTCTTCTCTGCCCAACCTGTAGCTGTGCCTGGGATTGCTCCGACCCAGGTGTAGGACCTTGCATTTGACGTGGTTAAACTTCATGAGGTTGGCATCAGCCCACCTCACAAGCATGTCAAGGTCCCTCTGGATGGCATTCCTTCCCTCCAGCGCATCAACCGAACCACACAGCTTGGTGTCATTGGCAAACTTGCTGAGGGCGCACTCAATCCCACTGTCCATGTCAGCAATGAAGATGTTAAACAAGACCGGTCCCAACACCAATCCCTGAGGGACACCACTCGTTACTGGTCTCCAGCTGGACATTGAGCCATTGACCACAACTCTTTGTGTGTGGCCATCCAGCCAGTTCTTTATCCACCGAGTGGTCCATCCATCAAATTGATGTCTCTCCAATTTAGAGACAAGGATGTCCCTCAGGGGTCGGTGCTGGGACCAGTGTTGTTTAATATTTTCATCAACGACCTGGATGAGGGAACTGAGCGTAGCCTCAGCAAGTTTGCTGATGACACTAAACTGGGAGAAGTAGCTGACACACCAGAGGGCTGTGCTGCCATTCAGCGAGACCTGGACAGGCTGGAGAGTTGGGCAGGGAATAACTTGATGAAATATAACAAGGGAAAGTGTAGAGTCTTGCATCTGGGGAAGAACAACCCCATGTACCAGTACAGGTTGGGGCCTGACCTGTTGGACAGTAGTGAAGGGGAAAGGGACCTGGGGGTCCTGGTGGATAGGAGGATGACCATGAGCCAACACTGTGCCCTTGTGGCCAAGAAGGCCAATGGCATCCTAGGGTGCATTAGAAAGGGTGTGGTTAGTAGGTCAAGAGAGGTTCTCCTCCTCCTCTACTCTGCCTTGGTGAGGCCGCATCTGGAATATTGTGTCCAGTTCTGGGCCCCACAGTTCAAGAAGGACAGGGAATTGCTTGAAAGAGTCCAGCACAGAGCCACAAAGATGATTAAGGGAGTGGAACATCTCCCGTATGAGGAGAGGCTGAAGGAGCTGGGACTCTTTAGCTTGGAGGAGACTGAGGGGTGACCTCATCAATGTTTACAAATATGTAAAGGGTGAGTGTCAGGATGATGCAGCTAGGTTTTTTCAGTGATGTCCAGTGACAGGACAAGGGGCAATGGGTGTAAACTGGAGCATAGGAGGTTCCATGTGAACATCAGGAAAAATTTCTTTACTGTGAGAGTGACAGAGCACTGGAACAGCTTGCCCAGGGGGGTTGTGGAGTCTCCTACGTTGGAGATATTCAAGGCCTGCCTGGATAAGTTCCTGTGTGATGTACTGTAGGTTACCCTGCTCTTGCAGGAGGGTTGGACTAGATGATCTTTTGAGGTCCCTTCCAACCCTTAGGATTCTGTGATTCTGTGATTCTGTGAAGGATGCCATGTGGGACAGTATCGAATGCTTTACACAAGTCCCAGTAGATGACATCAACTGCTCTACCCCTGTCCATCAGTTCTGTGGCCCCAACATAGAAGGCCACCAAATTGGTCAGGCAGGATTTCCCCTTAGTGAAGCCATGCTGGCTGTCACCAAGCACCTTGTTGATTTTCATGTGCCTTAGCATGCCTTCCAGGAGAATCTGCTCCAAGATTTTGCCAGGCACAGAGGTGAGACTGACTGGTCTGTAATTCCCTGGGTCATCCATTTTCCCCTTCTTGAAAATGGGGGTTATATTTCCCTTTTTCCAGTCATCGGGAACTTCACCTGACTGCCATGATTTTTCAAATATGATGGCCAGTGGCTTAGCAACTTCATTTGCCAGCTCCTTCAGGACCCGGTGGTGGGTTTCATCAGCTCCCATGGACTTGTGTACGTTCAGGTTCTTAGGAGGGTCTCAAACCAGATCCTCTCCTACAGAGGGCCTAAGGTCTTCATTCTCACAGTCCCTGCATCTGCCTTCCAAGACTTGGGTGGTGCAGTCAGAGCCTTTGCCAGTGAAGACCGAGGCAAAGAAGTCATTCAGAACCTCAGCCTTCTCCAAATCCTGTGTAGCCAGTTCTCCCGAGAGCTTCCGGAGGGGGCCTATGTTGTCCCTAGTCTGTTTTTTACTTGGTACATACCTGTAGAATTCTTTTCCTGTTATCCTTAATATCCCTAGCCATGTCTAATTCTAACTGGGCCTTAGCTTTCCTAACCTGGTCCCTAGCTTCCCGGACAACATCCCTGTACTCTTCCCATGCCACCTGTCCTTGCTTCCACTTATTATAAGCCTCTTTTTTCATCTGAATTTTCCTCAGGAGCTCCTTATCCATCCAAGGAGGTCTCCTGGCCCTCCTGCTGCACTTCCTTCTGGTTGGGATGCACCACTCCTGAGCTTGCAGCAGGTGATCCTTGAATATCAACCAACAGTCTTCGGCCCCCCCTGCCCTCTAGGGCTCTATCCCATGGAACCTTACTAAGCAGGTTCCTGAAGAGGCCAAAGTCTGTTCTTTTGAAGCCCAGGGCAGTGAGCTTGCTGCATGCTCTTCTCACTGTCCTGAGGATCTCAAATTTGAGGATCTCGTGATCACTGCATCCAAGGCTGCCCTGGAGCGTCACATTTCCAACGAGCCCTTTCCTGTTGGTGAGCACGAGGTCAAGCACGGCACCTCTCCTTGTTGGCTCCTCTATTACTTGCAGAAGGAAGCTGTCTTCTACACAATTGAGGAACCTCCTGGATTGCTTGTGCCGGGCCGTACCGTCCTTCCAACAGATGTCAGGGTGGTTGAAATCACCCATGAGAACAAGGGCCTGTGAGCATGAGGCTTTTCCTATCTGTCTATGGAGTGCTTCATCTGCAGGTTCTCCTTGATCAGGCGGTCTGTAACAGATACCCATAGTAATGTCCCCCATAGCTATATTCCCTTTAACCCTGACCCACAAACTCTCTGTGGACTGCTCACCTGTCCCCAGACAGAGTTCCATACTCTCCAGCCTATCCCTAATAACATAAAGGGGAACTCCCCCTCCCTACCACCCTGTCTTTTCTAAAGAACCTGTAACCTTCCATTCCCACACTCCAGTCATAGGAGCCATCCCACCATGTTTCTGCTATGCCTATTATATCATACCCCCTGTAGACGAGCACATCTCTAATTCCTCTTGTTTGTTCCCCATGCTACGGGCATTTGTATAGAGGCATCTGAGCTGAGCTCCAACTGAAGCCGGCTCATTGGCTGGAGAGGCTGGGATATCTCTACATTGCTCCAAGCATTTATGATAGGTTCTGGCAACTGACTGGGTGTGTTGGGATGGAATGATGCCCCCCTCCCCCAACACATCTACTTTAAAGCCTCCTTGACAAGTCTGGCAAACCTCTTACCAAAACTGCTCTTTCCCTTCTTTATCATCAGACCAGCTCCACCTGCCCCCACTAGACCTGGCCTACAAACCTGGGTCCCCTGTTCAAGATGCCCAAACCCCTGACTATGACACCACCCTTTTAACCATTTATTAACTTGGTTAATCCTCCTAGCTTTTTTTAGGTCCTCCCCTGTATCCTGGAGAATTGACGAAAAGGCTATCTGAGCTGATTTCTCCAGAACAGAAGACAGCAAAATCCTCATGGCAAATGTTTTAACAGCTCCATGTAAGGATGGTGTAGAGGGAACTAAAATGAGGCTGTATGTAGTGTAGATTGGAAAGAATAGGAACTCTGAGGCTTTTTTACCAGTATTTGACAACAAATCATGTTTGTGATTCACGTTGGCCTTTACTGGCGTATGAAATGGCAACTGAAAGTGCATGTGTGGGAGTGTTGAAGTGGGTGTGGAATACCACCCTTTTATTTCCTTACATAAAAAAGCCCCCTACTATGATGATGGTAGCATATCATATTTCAAACCTGAGCAGGACCAATAGCAGGAGAGAGTTTAGAAGTTTTTACATTCTTTTGATCATAAGGGGGGGGAGGGAAAGAAAACCCAAAACAATCCAAAACCTCCAAACCACAACCCCTAAACTACAAAGAATAGATATATTTTCAATGAAGAATCTAGAAGAGTGAGTGGCTATATGGTAGGCTTTACAGAATATATATTATATATAATTATCAAATAACGTCTATATATATAAACTCATTTTGGAGAAACTAGTAGGAGAGCAAAGGATGGAACACTTTGAATTATGGTGCTAAAAGAGTCCAAGCTAGGTCCATATAAAGCTACTGAAAATATAGAGTGAATTACAGGCCACAAATAACACAAAGCAAGCCAGCAGCACCCACCACAGAATAACTAAAAATGAGATCCCTTCACTGGCAGAACAAGTTATGATGCAGAAGGCATCGACACCACAACCACTAGCAGTTACAACACACAGTAACTTCCAAAACCGAGGCTGTATAAGGGTTACAAAGAAAACTACCTCTCCTTCTCCACTTCTTCAGTGAATTACTGACATGAGTGGTGTGTTCAAACACTGACTAACCATAGTTATCCATTCTCTGCAGGACACGCTGCACTACCAATGATAACTCACTCCGACTGCCAATCTGAGAACTGGCTGCAAGTTTGTTACATAGTAAAAAAAAACCCACTGCAAACCAAAAAAGCCTCAAACCTCAGATAGAAATATGGTACAGCATGAGAAGAAGTGTGTGGCTGTAAGATTGCTCCCTGCAAAGCTCCCTACAGTTTGAGAAGAGCTGAATTATGCTCGCTTGCAGGGAGATGGGACATAGGCTGGAGGTGCCAGTCCATTGCATATATCCTCCTGGCTCTTCTTCCAGATGCTGCAGCAGATGAGGGTGTGGGGAAGAAGAGGAGCATCAAGGAGGCAGAAAGATGCAACATTAAGAATAACTAAGATTGTTGAGATCGTCAAAGCTTTCTGTCATGGCAGTTACAGCCACAGTAAAGTCAAATGTGTTTTCAAATGAAACCGCTGCAAAGCAACATGATGGGCTGAGCCACTTGTGAAAGTCTGTTTTGTTTCCACTAAAGTTCAATAGGCATTGCACCCCTGGACTTCACTGGACTCCTGAAAATCTCAGCCTTAAATTTTTGTAATTTTGTGTAAGGGAGATTATTTCCAAGTTATTAAGAATAAAGTTAAGTAGATTTGAGAGAGAAACCTTTGAGAAATCAACACCGGTTACATTGCTTTGTTAGGAAGAACTCAAATGAGTCATTACCAGATTAAACATGCTTTTCATTCTTCAGAAGCTTTGCTAGATCACATGGCTCAGGTAGTTAATTTAAAACGTAGCCCCTCTGAGTTTCCCACTTTGTTATACAGATACAAGCAATTCTAAATGCAGTCGGGCATTATAGTTTTGTAAGCTACTGTATTTCTATAAAAGTTTTCTTGGTAAAATATTACCTGTGAAATAGAAAAACAAACTGAACATTACTGAGCATTTT
Source organism: Pezoporus flaviventris (assembly GCF_033815535.1). Lineage (NCBI taxonomy): Eukaryota > Metazoa > Chordata > Aves > Psittaciformes > Psittacidae > Pezoporus > Pezoporus flaviventris. The sequence goes on from NW_026892549.1 coordinate 48,980,025, forward strand.
AATACTTACAACAACAATAAGAAACCACATCAAGCATAAACAAAACCTCTACCACTATTTAAGTTTGCAAATTTGGTTACTTGAATTAAATGTTTCTGCCTCACATTTAAAATTTCTTCTACTTTAAAACCCATACCCGTAAAGTATCACTACTCAAAAAGAAAACCAAAACTACTTATATATATAATAAAGAGAAAAGGGCAAAAATGAAAAGCAAGATCTGGTTATCAATGCTGCTTCCAGCAGACAAACCAGTATGCAGAACAAACTTATGATTAAGCATCTGTATTAAGGGCTGAACCACAGAGATTCTAAATACTGCCGCCATCTTTGGGTTACTTAATGATTAGCACAGCTGGGAACACGGACAGAAAAGCTGAAGGAATGGTAATGGCTATTGGCACTAAACAAAATAGGTTGTTACATCTGCTGCTGGCGTTGCTTAAAGTCCTTTGGCATCAAAGGGCTAGAAGGTACTTCTAAATTTATTTCTTCCCAAGTTCATACCTTGTTCATCCTGAACTCATAAGCTATAAGTCACATCACTTGCTAAAATTCTTTAATGTTTTGGGAATGACAAATCATAGAATGGTTTGGGGTGGAAGGGACCTTGAAGATCATCCAGTTCCAACCCCTGCCATGGACAGGGGCACCTTCCACTAGAGCAGGTTGCCCAAAGTCCTTTTCAGCCTGGCCTTGAACACTTCCAGGGATGGGGCATTCACAAACGCTCTAGGAGTTTGATATAATTGCCCTTACTTTTATAATAGCATGGCAACACCAGAGAGATGGGCTCAGAATTCAGTTTAAAACAGTTACAATGCCAACAGAATCACGAACTCATCTTCTAGATGTGTTCCAGCTGGGGTTACTTGTTTCTGTTCTTGCCACATATGGTTAGTGCTGAATGCATTTTAAACTGCTGACAGTGGAATTCTGGGAAATTTCTTTTTCTTATACACCATTTGTTAACCTCAGCTAATATTCTAAAGAAGTAACCCAATTCAGTTTCATTTTAACATATCTGTTCCAGCAATCTGTTAAATCGTAGTTTATGTTTCAAGTAAAAGCCCAATTACTGAAGTTTATTCACCTTTTTCAGTGCAACTCTAACAAAAATGGTTGCTGATAATAGCTCATGATACTGATAAAATACTCCATGGTTAGGCTTCACACCAGCATAAGATAAATCTGCTGTTACTAAAGTCCCACAATATGTATTGCAGCTTGACTGTGAAAATTCCTGTTTAATGAATCTTTTAACCTGTAAATCAGCAGCCCGTTTCTCCACATTTCGTTTCTTCACATTTCTGCATGCTTGCCATTAAGTCAGTAATAAAGTGTCCTCAGAAATGGATTAATGCTTTGGAATGCTTACAGGGATGCAACACTGTCACATAACTGTGCACATGCACACACAGCATTAAGCACAGTAATACATGCTTACAAGAAGTTCTGCACTACCACAGTCAGTCTGTCCTTGCAGGATCATCAGAAGGCATTTTACTTGCACACACAGGCTTACTTAGCTTTACATATGTGGTATGTAAAGTAAAATAAAAAAAAAGATGATTTACCTGCATAAGATAAGAATATATGGAAGTCTTGAAAGGTTATAGACCCAAGTTTTTACCCATCTGTTCCTCAAGCAATGTTTTCACTACTCAGTCCCCTGCACACTTCAGTCCTTTGAAGACCCCAAATTCATCACACAAAATGTCAAATAGTATGTATTTTTGTTCACTAGGGAGAGAAATTAACTTCACTTAGTTTGGAATTTTCAGCTTAAAAGATGACTTTCAGTTTTCATTGTACACATCTTCCGATCCTAAAGTTCATACCGTATCTCTGGAAGCTTCAGAACTCACTCTTGGGGGTGGCTGCCACAATATTTGTCTTATGTTTTAGTCCAAAGACCACCAGAATTTATTTGTCTGATGCACTAAGACTCTCTGCTCTATTTTGAGTTTTATATTGAAGAGGCAATAACATAACTTGTTGTCTGTTCAGGTTCCTTGATACTGTCAGTGTTTGTACTGATTGCTTCCAAAGACACAGAATATTTTTTTTCCATGCAAACTCTGTCTAAGCTGCATTACCTCACAAAGGGGCCAGATAAAGGATCTCCACATAGACTATTACTGTGATTCATTTGGCACGCAGCTATTTGTAAAATACTGTAATTTTACTGTGTGCCGAAACCACAGTTCAGTCTGTGAACAAAGACTTGCTTTCACTTATTTCACATTCTGAACTAGCAGCCTCCTCCCCAGCAGACTGTTATTTAAGGATTGATTAACCTTAGTATTGCAAAGGTTTTACAGCCTTGCTTTGTGTAGGGCAGAGTGTTTAGAAAACCAGGGTTCTGATCTCAGCTAGTTTGTCTAGATACCAATGATACAAAAAAATGCATCAACAGAGAAGAGCTGGTTCTACTGTCAGTACAGTGAGACAATCAAAAGCAAATTGAATACAACAGTGTTTAGATCACATTGCTATATAGTGATGAATATTTTGGTTTGGACCAAGCCGAACTAATGTGAGATAGGATAGCCTGCGGGTACATTGTTGGTGGGTTTTGTTTTATTTTTAAACATGTTTGAGAACCTATTGTGTTAATATTTCTCAGTAACAAGATTAAAAGAAGATCGGATGATGAGAGAACTGATACTAAGGAAACTTGACTAACCATTTGTGCCCACACTGGAATTTCACTGGGAAAGGGAGAGAGGGTAAGCAAAACCAGAAGAAAAACAATCTGACTGAGAGGGTGGAAAATGAAGGAACAATTAAATATTTCAATATTTCAACCTTTCCCTTCTGACTGCTTCATTTCTTGAAGTTTTTTCAGCCTCTGATTAAAGCTTTTGCTTCTTCATTGGGGCACTGATAAGATTTCTTTCACTGGTGTATTTACTTATTTAGATTCTTTAATGAGAACTTAGAACACTGCCTTTCCCTTCATCAGGATGCTTTATAAGTATGCTGTCTTCTTAACCCGTCTTGTTTTTTGCTGCCTGTCCTTTACTTGACCATCAACTGCCACCCCTTAAGAACTTAATTATATTTCTGTCACATAAGCCTGTTTTCTTTCTGAACCACAATTATATTACTACATCTCCTGCAAGTTTCATGTCACCAGATCACAACTAGCTGAAGTAGTAGCAAGGCTAAACCACCTGCAGGTCAAGGAGGTCAACTACATCTCTCAGGTCCATTTCCATTACTTCACTCCAGCAGAGAGCCCTAACAGTTTAAGGTAATTTCATGCTCTGCATGACATTCCTAGAGTGTTGTTTGTGTGCTGAGATTTCTGTACTCCCTATTGTACTGGCCTAATTTTGTCTTCATTCTCCAATATCCATTATTTTCTTAAAACTTGTGAATTGGAAGCTTTTTGACTCCAGCCCCTAATTTCCTTAAGCCAATTTTAAACCAAACATCTGTGGATCAGTTGTAAAATATTAATAAATATTTGAATACAACACATAGAGATAGTGTACTGCTAGAGATTAACAAACATAACTACACTCAGTTCTTACAATAAACGTCTCTGTCACATCTCCTCTCCTCCCCAGTGCATACCTCTGATATAACCACTCAAAGCTTTCCCCCCACTACAGAGAAACTGGCAAGAGAAAGGGAAACTAATTGCTCCATCTATCAAACTTCCTCTAGCCCAAAGCTGTGTACTTTTCCACAGGGGTCTTTACTGTAAGCACATTTTGTGCTGCAGAATGTGTGCTAGTTTATGTCCTGTTTTCATTCCTACAGATGAAAGTTTACCTCCTAAACGATGGTTAGAGATTTTGTAATCTCTTGATTTGACAGGCTGTATAAGAAGTTGTGTTCTTTGAGCAACACAAATCATAACTGGTTTGAAATCTACACGAGGCACATTGACCTTCTTGAGTCTTGCTGTTACTGTGCACAGTGTAAGTACGCAGACCAGTAGGATTACCTTTGGAGAGTTTATTAGGAAAAATCCGGTTGTTTATTGATTTACCTACAAAGAAAAATATAGCTAGTACATTACTTCCAGTGGAGTTCCTGGCCTTTATGCTATCAATTCTGAAACATGAAGAGATTAGACCTTACTAATGCCTAGTTGCTGACCATCTCCACTACCTTTACACCATTTCGTGTAGGCATTTCCAACAACACCAGTCAATAGCAATATCACATTTCAGAGTGTCTGGTATTCCATCTTACTTTCTTCCACTGTTATCTTCAGCTCATGTGTTTGATGAATTCTATATCCTGGTAGATAAATAGCTTCCTTTACTAACACAGGAGTTTTGCTGGTTTTATTGTTAGTTTTTCAGGTCCAGCCAAGTATATGCTGAAGAGTTGCTTTTTCCTTGTTCTTCATTAGAACAAACAAACAAAAACAAACACCAAAAGAAAAATGAAGGCTGGGGGGATAATTACTTATTTTCAGCCAGCAGCAACTCCATAAGATTATGCAGTTGTCAATGAAAATACAGTTTGGCCTACATACATTTTATTATTGACAATGAACCAGAATGGAGAAATATCTTGGCTTCCAACATTGAGACTGAGTTCAAGCTTAACACTTAAAAGAAAATCTTATTATTACTATTTCATGAGATTAATTACATGTGACGTGAAATTACAGAGAAGCAGATAGTGGTTTATAATGTTTTCCAACATGTACTAAAAGCATCCTGCACCTCAGATGTTAAGATTTAAACCCTCGAAGAATCAAATCTCGTTTGTCTTTCTAACTTAACCAGTCTCATAACAGGTAAGAGAACATAACAGATAAAGTTTAACCTGAATGGGTTAATGGCCAAGCTTGTAACATTAATACATATTAATATACTTGCTCATCACTTCTTTCATGTAAGATATACCAATTGCATATCATTTGGGCTTAAATATTTCATGCCCAGTGCATGGATGAGTTTGGTGGGGTTTCTTTTTTGTGCCCCTTTTTTAAAACGTATGTGTGTGGAAAGCTCTATCAATTCAGCAAGAATCATGGTAACATTTTTTCCTATGCCTCACGCAGCAGACTATGGAAACAGAATGAGAGGAACACGTCAGGGAGGGATCCTGTGTTGTTCCAAGGACAGCGGGGATGAAATCCCTCAGAGTTCAGCCAAATTATAAGCTTTCGACTTATATACAAGTGCCACATGGAGACCCCTCCCCAGCGTTTTAGTGTCTGACAGTGGTGTAGGTTTACACTTGATGATTATGTCCAGGTTCCTTGTAAATCCTAGCACATAGTTCTTCAGCCTAGAAAGTGTATCCCTAATTCAAGAGGCAAAGCTAGACTTTCCTAGTGATGCTAACATTGGACCAGGGCAGCCACTGAAAGCAGGAGCAACCTCTCAGTTTTTCCTAAACTTTCAAAAGATTGTCTTTCTATGGACATTCAGGAAGAGGAGGAAAAAGACTTTCAGGTTTAAGGTAGGAGGCCAGAAAGAATTTTGAAGAGGGATCAGATGAAACAGCCAAGGAAAGGTCTGCAAGACCCTGCAAGCTATTAACAAAAGCTTCACAAGGATAGTAGCTGTACAGAGCTAGAAGTTATCCAAAGGGACTGCAGGATCTCCATGCTTGGGGAGGTTTTAAGGACTCCTGAACCAGCTATCCTGTCCTTCCTTGACTGTAGCAGGTACCCACCATCATTGTAGGTTTGCTAGAACATCATCAACAGTGCTGGCTTTCTGCCTTGAAGGACCCCCCACAATAATAATGCCTTTTGGGCAGCAGGCAAAAACACAGGCTACATTTCAGTTCCCTATGTAAGAGGCATGACAAGGCTGCCTGAACAGCAATACTTAAAGTAGTTTGCTGTATTGTAATTTTTTTTTTCCTGGCCATATTCAACCTTGTTTTGTTACCCATCTGGTTTAGCTATTGCTTGAATATTATTAATTGCTCTTGGCTGTACAGGACTCATGTTCTACATCTTTATTTTTTCCTGTAATTTGATGGCCTTATCAGTAAATATGCTTCCCTGTGGAACAGATATATTTAGTTAATTTTGGATTCGGCCTTGAGCCCTTTTAGCTGGACCCTCAAAAGTAGCTTGTAAACAGTTACATGGAAAGCAATAAAGGACTCCCAGGGCTCATGAGAATAGGAAATGGCCCTACAAGTGTAGGACAGATAGAATCCCTAAAGGGGATAAAAATAGCTAACGACAGAGAGCAACTGTTTAAAATGAATGGGATGATGACAATAGGTAACATGAAGATAAGTGAAGGGCTTCTGGGGAACAACAAAGCTGACCTTTGTTTGGGTTACATCTAGTAAGTAGGAAGGTGGTGTTGCAGGCAGTGTGTAAGAAAGCAGGGTTCACTGCTTCATACAGGAGGAGTAAAGTGGTGTTTCTGCTTTGTAAATAGTAGCAGCTGAGTTAGGAGGACAGCTCTTTTCCCAGCAGAACAAGTATATTGCTTGCTTTTTGGAGAGAAGACTTGTCTCCAGCTAGGAATTCCCCTTAGTAACAGCCCCAGATCCTCACAGCTTCCAACATGTTAATTGGGGCATTTACAGGGTACATTAGTGAGCTGTTATGAAAAGCTGGTATAAAATTACTTCATTAGCAGCACAGAACAATTCTGTTGGAGAAACAGAAGCCATACTCTTACCCTCAGACCCACACTCTTACTTGTCCTATTCTACTTCCCCATGCTTCTTGAGCCACACCATCGTTATTGGGGAAGGATGCTGCTGCAAGTCTCCAATCTTAGCAGGACCAGCATGGGCAACTCCTCTAGCACTTGCTATAGGAACTCTCTTCGCTGCTCATACAACAGCTGTCATGAAGCTTTGGTGAACTTCACTATCCTTAAAAACCTGCCTGTCAAATTTGGCTGAAAGCAGACATGTCCAAAGCTGTCAGGGGAAAATGAGACAACAACCCTAGAAAGCTTGCTTATTTTAGGTCCTTAGCTTTGCATTCTGATAAAGCTTTCAAAAGCTATAGTAGAGATTATGTTCCTCCTGCACACCTGTCAGAAATACTAAAAGTATTTGGCAAATGTTTGTTTCCTCTCAGTCTGCTTGATTTCCCCATGCAAGACCTCATGACAAGAAACCCACATTCTCTGCAAAAGCCATTTTTACCTGTTTTATGCTTTTGCTAACGCTCTGCTAAGCTTTCTCTGAACTATCATTATTAAGACACTTTCAGTTACAACAGTATATAGTTCAAACATTTTTCCCTAACTCCCACCCGTGTCCCAGAAGAAAAAACCCTCCGGATCCCCCATGAAGTCAGAATATGTACCTAGGCAGATGGGAACAAGAAATATTAGAGCTGGTTTATACTTACGCTGAAGATACAGCTATACTTTTAAAGCAACCAGCATCATCAAAATCTTTGTTCGAGTAATTTGGTGGTTTAAATACCCTCTGTTTTATATGTTGCCATCAACCCAAACACAGTTTATCCTGGGTCTCAGGATATGACATCAAGCAGAGAGAGTTGCTTTTCCAGAGCAGTTGCCTGGCTACCCAGCCTTGCAATTTTGCAATTATTGACCTGTCTATCTGTAAGCTTCTACATGCTCTTTATCATCTTGACCCATTAGAAGAACCCACTTGACGCTGATGCAGTTTGGCTCATGAAGATTTGCAGCGTTCACACTTCATGCCTATCATGGCCTGAGGAAGAATTCTGGGATTTCACTAAAGAAGGGGAGGAAGCCTAAAAGCACTCAAAATGAAGGCTGAAAAGACTTATTTCAGCAGCAAACATGGAAGAGATGAGGTTGTTTCCTGAGTGGCTGCCATTGCCTTTAACCATTGCTGAAGAAGTGCAACTTTCAGCTAAAAGGCAGGGGCTGCAGCATCGGCTGCTCCTCATGGAGGCAGTCTGATGTGCTCCAACCCAGTCCACCCATGGTCACAGCTGAGCTGTTTGACTGATTTGAGGCTAGAGCACAGACAGCTGGCACACACTGCAGCCAAAGGGCAGTGATTTGTAGCTGAGGCTGGAACCTGACTACATGAGCCATCCTTAACCATTTATCTGGTTTATGTGTCCCAGGTGAGAGGTGCTGTGTCCCAAGTGCCAGTCACCCATGTGCAATCAGGCTCCAGGCCAGCTCCAACCAGCAATAAGCAGTTCAAAGGCTTGTCAGGATTAAGCAGCTCTTCACTCATTCCTCAGCATGCGCACACACTTGTGTCCTCAGTGCCAGAGCTCAGCACAGTGCACAGTTAGTCAATGGACCCAGGAACTATGGAGACCCACAGTTTAGCCTGGCTTTAAACAAGCTAGGCAAGTCATGCAGCAGTGGTGGAAAGCTCATGCCTGCCCCAGATATGGAAGTAGTTACTGTCCTGTGTCACCCAGCACTTTGAACATGGGTCTGTAGTTGGTTTATTCTGGCTTAACATAACTAGAAAACGTGCAACATATTAAGATGGTGAAGAGCAAGGGAAAGAAAGAAATAAAATCCTGTGGTCTTTATTGTTTTCCAGTGAGTTTGTCCCATTTTGTAGCATGAAAAACCCAAGTCAATAAAGTGCTTTAGCTATGCAGCATGATACGGCTCATTAGATGTTCCCAGTGTTGAAGGTGATGTGTGGCTATCTGTACCCACTAAAGGAGAATCGACTTTAAGTGTGGATAGCCATATGCTGTATAGCCGCTGTTGACTCAACATTTGCTCCAAGCAATTTAATTCATCTGTACAACACCTGTCACCCATTTCAAAGACAACTTTTCACCTGAGCTGTGTCTAACAACCTCAAATGAAGAAAAAGATTTAAAAGAAAAAAATAAACATAGTTTTCAGGAGGATGTTATAAAAATGTATGTATAGCACTGTAGACAACTTATACAACATCTGTCATTTGATCTGCCAAACAGTTTACCTGTGCTTCAAAATACCCAGCAAACAGGGAAAACTCTTGCTAAGTTTAGTTTCTGCTTACAGAAGCATTTTGTCATAGAGTTATTGTTTATAAATATTGTTTTTCTTTCTTTCAGATTCCTCCTTGCCAAGGAAAGCGTTCTGAAACTGACAGTAAGCCACATCTGAGAGCTTGCTTTGTTTTGCCGTGCTTAAGACCTTGAGATTAATTGCTTAATGCCGGGTATGGGCAAATGTAAGCCACAGAAACCTGGCAACAACATTTGAGTCACTAATGCTCTTTTTCAAGCCATGCGTTACTGCCAAGTAGCCCCAAAATTAGCACATATTAAAAGAAATCATAAATCAAAGCTAACATTTAGGGAAGTGCACTGACATTTCTTGTTGCATAATGGATCAAAACTAGAGCAGCTCTGGCTGAACTGTGCTGAATCTTACTGTGAATAAGCAATGCTCGTCAATGGAAACATCCAAGGAAGACAAGACTGGCAGTACCAAAGAGTTTGTGAGATTAAAGTTCAGCATGGTATGGCTCTGCTGTAAAACACACAAGCTGCTTCATGCACATGTAATTCTAGGATTTAGCTGAAAGGGAAAGCGGGTAAAGCAATTCTCTAGCAAGTTTGCAGGGTTAGACTTCTACACAGATTAAGAAAAAGGGTTGTAGCAGCTTTATAAAATAGGTGCCTAAGTAAAGGAGGGAAGGAATCTATAGATTTTAATCAAAATTGAAATATTTGTCTTGAGTATGACAGAAGTCTTACAGAGGATATAGTTAGATTTTCCCAGTTTTCCTAGTTTTTTCATTACAATCAACCAAACTCCATTTGAAGTCAATTATAACAGCACAGTAATCCCTGTCCTCTAAAAGATTTTGCCAACCTGAACCATATTTTCTTTCTGGCTTACTGGGAGTTCAGTGTGCACAGCCAGAACCCACACTTTGGATTTGTTTCATTTTAGTCCTGGTGGCACCATTTTCCTCTCTCTTTAACTCAAGTTACCCAGGAGGGAGCTGTCTAATGTTTTCTTTTGAAGAAACCCCCAAACTACACAGTGCTGTATGAAACTGTGCCTCCTCACGCTGCACAGTCCATACCTTACGCAGGTATGTCCCTGCCTGACAACACCCATTTTACCCTTGCTCTTTAAACATGCTGTTTCGATGCAACATCATAGAATGGTTTGGGTTGGAAAAGTTTGCCTCCCTCCATATCCTCAGATACTTCCTGCCCCTTTTTTTTTGGCCAGGTTTTGATGATGGGAACATGTATAATCCCATTCATCCACCGATTAAGATTTCCCTTTTGCTTGCAGAGGCAGCTGCCCAGTCAGCAGCAGGCACTCCCTGCGTGTTCCCATCTGTGATGGCATTAGCACTGACTGGAGCACAGCTGGACAATTTGCAAGGTGTTGCACACTGACTGCTAAAGCTTCACATGATTATTATTGAGTAATCTTCCACCATCACTGAAAGTGATTCCCTTCCCTGAAGGCCTTACTGCACAAGGAGCACAAAGTGCACAATGCTCACACTTCCCAAGCCTGCTGCCCTTCCTCACTCAAAGTGCAGGCTGATTTAGGTTGATTTCCAGATTTATATCTTTTCAGCATGACTTCTTGGCCTCTTAGGTCATGGTATTACTTTCACTTGCAGGGGTTTTGTTGGTGTGAAGATACATTCCTGATGTCTGCCATCAGCATTCTTTCAGCGGCTGCCCCACCATGCACTGCTTTGTTCCAGGGTGGGTTTACCTCTCTATTCACCAACACACTGCACTTGGGTATTACCTTCTCATGTAAGTGCTATCCATCATTCACATTGCAGAATGCATATTCTCTATAGTACATATCCCAGTGTGAATTCTGCTTAGTGTTTCTGAGCTTGTTTATTCAGTTTGGTGAGCTATTTCTTCTGTCTGATCTGGAGGAGTCGGAGCAATACAAGGACCAACAAGATGCACACAGTGCCCCCAGCATTAAGACAAAACAAAGGATCTCCAACAGAAGCTTTTGAAGGAAGTGAGGGATTTTGGCAGACTTCCGCTGTTCAGACCGATGACAAGAACCATTTCACTCAGTAATCTGACTAAGAACAAATAGTTCATGAAGACCTACACAGAGCAACAAAGCCTATACACAATCTATCGTTACCTGTCAGATTGCTAAACATGGACAACGTAGGAAAAAAAGATTAGAAGAATCAGATTCCACATTCTTTTATTTCTGGGAGACATCCCATGAGGTATTGCAAAAAAAATCCACTACAGGTAGCAACATACCTTCAAATATCTAAGGAGAATGCTGCCTGGTTCATCTGACCAGTATCCTGTAATTGTTCACAGTGAGAATCAGGGTGACCACCTCAACTATTATAACTTGCACACCTTATTTTAGGGACAAATCATGTCTGATAGAGCATTAAATTGCTCAAAAGCACAGCTTTCTGTTTCTCCTTTCAACCAAAGGAGAATATCAATCTCAGATTTAGTCTTGGGGACCAGGAGAAAGGGAAGCTTTCAAAATGACTTTGATAATATTTTTTCCAAAGCTAAACAGACTCACAATGAAAAGAAAGGTACAACAAAAATGAAGTATGAGCTACAGTGGATGTTGCAACCTGCATAATCGCCCAGTGAAACTAAACCCATGCGTGTTTTATACACTTGTAATGTATATTTTGAGGGTATTGTTCGTATGAAGTTGTGCTGTTATTTAATCACTAAGAACAACCATATCAACATTAGATAGGATCCTTCACATATTAAAAGTTTTTAATCAAATGATACTTTAACTTTTCTTGATGCTCAGATTCTACAAGAGATGACTTTGATATTGATTACAGAACAAACTCATTGCATTAAATATACAAAAAGAACAGTGCAGATCCCGTAACAGTCATTGGCCTGAACTAGTCAAGCATTTAGTCTTGTATTTGATTTCTGAAAGGAGAATTATGGTACTTGCACACACACACCTATTAAAAGGATAATGATGCTGAAGAAATTAAAGGAACTACACATGACGCCTCTAGCTGTTGTATAGTTCTCTTGCAGTCTGCTCTAAAAGACCATTGACTGCATCCACTTTTTTTCCAGATACAGGGAAATACCTTCCCTTTGAGACTATGCCAATCTAAGCGGCAGGCTTAGTCATAGACCATAATGGCTTAAAATTTTGAAGAACTCCAAGATGAGAGCACCAAGCTCATGTTTGGGCTGGAACCGTGGCCCGGGTTGTTTCAAGTCCAAGGACAACCTACAGCTTGACTCAGTTCTTACATAATGTTGTAAAACAGTTCTGAAAGTCTCCCTCTTAATCATTTAGCAAAAAGTGCTTCTTATCCCAGACTTATGGGACACAACTGGGCAGCACAAGAGAGTCATGTTAGCTGAGGGTGCTTAATGAGGGCAGGGCTGCAGCTTTTCATCAAGGAAAAGCTTTTAAATAACGTCCCCCTCTGCTGTGAGCTGAGCCTGAAATGTTATCTCCCCACCCCTCCCTCTGCAGCAGTCAGCACATAAAATTACAAGGAAAATAAAAAATAGAGCAACTTCAAAGTGGTTTCTGTCTTTCCTTTTTTTATACACATATATATTTAAATTAAGACTTCAACTGTTGCAGCCATTTTAAGAGTAACCATCAGGAACCAATCCCAACAAAGGCTTTTAAGGTCATTTTACTTTTCATTTTTTTTTGCTGGAGATACGCAATAGGGAAGCATAGCACTCAGATTTTCAAGGCATCCCTTTTCCTGTAATGATTAGAGTCAAAATAACAGTTTAAACCCTTCCCAAGGAGGGGTTTAAAACCTCTGCACCACAAAAACACAATCTTCTGAGACACAAACAGAAGCCAGATGCTTCTGGAGCCTATCTGTTGTTTCTGGAGGTGGGTCAACTGGACGTTGCATTGGTTCTGTTTCTAGTTAGCTAATATTTTTAGGGTATTCTCACCTCCTGCCTAGTGTTTGCTGAGAAGAACATGCAGCTGCAGTAACAGCTTATTATTTAAGTCTCCCAAAGCCCCTCAAACCCTGACAGAAAAAATGTAAGAGGTTGAGTTCTGTCCTATACAATCATTCTCAGTTTATTACAAACCATCTTTCATGCTTTATCTCTAATTACATTAGTAATATATAGCAAGCAAATAAAGTAATTCTTTACAAGTTCTGCCTGCAGCTAATAGTTTTCCACTGAACTCAAGGACCAGTCCTTAAATTAAATTACACCTGCTTGTGCATAGGAATAAGACTACTTCAAAACACAAGACAGAGCAAGGGCCCAAACCCATCATTACAGTCGAGCACAGTTTGAATGACTGTGGGGAGTCCCATTACACCAGTAGTGAGGTTTGGCACAACTGACCTTCCAAAAGAAAAGGCAGACAATGAATCAAACGAAGTAGAAGAGATCCTCTCTAACAGGCTTAAAACTTTAAAAGCAAAAACCAAACTGTTGTCCTCAAACTGCACCTTGCGTACAACATACAGCCCTTGCTTCGTCTCCAGCACACTGCAGGAGAGCTCAGCTTAACGTTTTCCTCGGCCATTGCTCACAAAAGAACAGGAATTCAAACACACTTACCTGAATATCCGTGGGCTACACAGATACTTGCACAGGCTGGATCCCCTTTATACAGCAGGCCTTCCAGTGCTCCCCGTTCGCAACGTTCAAGTCAAGTAGAACTGTTTATGCAACTACACTGATAAAAATCACCTCGGAGGGCCCCAGAGCTGCCCTCATAGCTCATAAATTATACAGCTTTACTCTGCTTGGCACAGGCTTGAACCCTGCTATAATTTAGGCTAAAAGACAACACAAAGTTTCTGCCTTTTTTGGAGCCCTTCGGCAGTTTGCTGCTGAACCACAGGTTCTGGTCAGGCCTCTGCAGGTGCTCTTAATTAGGAGAGAATCCACATAAGGAACTGGCCTTAAAGATACAAGTCTTTTAAGCACAAGCATTCTAAACCTAGCCATATCGCACCGGCATCTGCGCCGTGTGATGCTTACAAAAGCACAGATAAAGCAGTGTTTAAGCACAACTGCTGTTCCCCTTTGCAAGCAAAGGATCATGAAATAGCATTGACTTATCTCATCCTAAATCTGCCTAGTTGATTCACCTTCCTGACTTTGCTTTAACGCTTCTATTTAAGAAGTACTTCTGTGCTTAGAAGAGCAAGAGTAGTGTATAAAAACTAGCACAGGCACTTCTTGCAGAGTTTGTTTATCTTTGGGAACAAATAAGCTCTTATTCACGTTTGCAAGAGAAGACGGAATGACTTGAAAAGTAAAGACTTCAGAGAACCAGTGTGAAATCATGCACAGAAATAAATATACAGCCTAGATACTCATTAATGGCATATAGCCTGTAAGGATGTATGGAAATAACATTCTTCATTTTGAAAGCATCAGAGGAAAAAAAGACACATACAATTAAACCACACAGTGCCAGGAAATATAGTAGGCTCTTTCCCAATACTGGATAAAATGAGACAGGCTTACACAGGTATTGCCATTAACACACTCTGAGGGCTGGAGCACCTCTCCTACGAAGAAAGGCTGAGAGAGTTGGGGTTGTTCATCCTGGAGAAGTCTCTGGGGAGATCTTATTGCAGCCTTTCAGTTCTTAAAAGGTGCCTGTAAGAAAAATGGAGAGACTTTTTAGCAGGGCCTGTTGGGATGGGACAAGGTATACTGGTTATAATCTAAAAGAGGGGAAATTCAGGCTGGATGTGAGGATCAGAGTGGTAAAATACTGTCACACGTTGACCAGAGAAGTGGTGGATGCACCATCCCCGGAGACATTCGAGGGCAGGTTGGATGTGATTCTGAGCAACCTGGTCTAGTTAGAGATGTCCCTGCTCATTGCAGGGGTGTTGGACTAGATGAACTTTGAAGGCCCCTTCCAAACCAACTATTCTATGATTCTGTGATTCTATGATTTTAGTCCCTAGATCATCCCTGAAAGTTAATATTAGGCTGACTTTGTCCTCCCTAAGTATTGGACTGTGACATCTAAATTGCAATTTGTTAGGCACAAAGAAAGAGGGAATATGAATGCTAATTTAGGTGTTATTCTGAAACACGTCCTGTAATAGCCCTCACCCTCTGCCAACATTTATAGATAGCCTAAGAACACTAGCCCCTGCATCTGGGCTTCTCATCAAGATGTCCAAAGTATGTGAATAACTTTATAAAATCCACATCCACAGAGGAAATGTGGTTCACTTGGTAAAGTCCAAAATACAGTTATGCAATTTCTCTAGCATAGCTCAACAGACCTAAACATGAAGTGAAATCACAGGGGAAGCCTTCCCAGAGAGAATCTCTGGGTTAGACTTTGATCTGATTGATCTTATGCTAATCTAAATTAATTTTCATTAATTTATATTAAAAATTTAATTTCTTTAATAAAAATTATTTTAAGAAGGGTGATTTTAATGTCTCAGTAGTCCCACTCATATTTGGCTATTCTCAAAACTGCTTAGGCTACACTCTGATTGATGACAGAAACCAAACACGAGTTTGCATATCATTGATACTGGATGTACAGCAGCATTTTTCAGGACCTCATTTCCACATTGCTCTAGCAGCAGCCTGAACTGAAGCTGCACAAAACTCTCATCTGCCCTGTAGCACATGATACCAAGTTCTTCTCCAGGAAGGGGTATTTTCTCATCCTGACACTGGCCAGTGGATGTTGTAAGAGAGAACATATGCACTGTATGATAAGCAGCATACTCATCAAACTGTACTGCAATAGGTCTGAGGATGGCCAGTTTGTCCCCCATACATTTCACTTTTATAGTAATATTTTCCTTCAGCATTTGTTGTTTCTGAGGGCTTCTAAATAGTTGCTGAACTTTCTTCGCCATCTTTTATTCCAGAAACCTAGAAAGTCACATTTGTGCCATGTCCTCCTAACTTGAATTGAAAAATAATTAATCAAGTTCTGCATTCCGTCAGATTCTTGTAAGCAGAATTTTTCTGGCTTTATACAGGTATAACTGAGTACAGAACTGGGTTCAAGGCACTGCTTCAACTTGCCCATTGGCACCTCATTCAGAGGAGAACAGATAAGATACCATCTTAGTTTAACTCCAGCGGGCAGCTGAGTACCACAGAGACATTTGCTCACTTCCCCCCCCCCCCCCAGTGGGATGAAGAAGAGAATCAGAAGGATAAAAGTGAGAAAACTCGTGGGTTGAGATAAAGACAGATTAATAGGTGAATTCATTCACCACTTCCCATCAGCAGGCAGGTGTTCAGCCATCTCCAGGCAAGCAGGGCTCCAGCACATGTTAATAGTTACTTGGGAAGGCAAACGCCATCACTCCGAACATCCCCCCATTCCTTGTTCTTCCCCAGCTCTATGTGCTGAGCATGACACCATACAGTATGAGATATCCCTTTGGTCAGTGGGGGTCAGCAGTCCCGGCTGTATCCTCTCCTAACAGCTTGCTTGCTGGTGGGGTAGAGTGAGGAGCAGAAAAGGTCTTGACTCTGTGTAATCATTGCTTAGCGGTAATGAAAATATCCCTGTGTTATCAACTCTGTTTTCAATACAAATCCAAACCACAGCCCCATACTAGTTACTGTGAAGAAAGTTAACTCTATCCCAGCCAAAAGCAGCACAAATACCTACTACAGTCTTTATGGATATTTCTAGGTGGAAGAGATCTGGGGAGGGTCAGGAGAGGAGATGGCTAAATAGGTACAATGAATACAGTGTTCCAGTCCACCTTCAGGGCTACTCTGAGGCTTCCACAGGTCCGAGAAGATGGTAGGATTACTTACCACATCTACAATGTCTTTTCATCATCAGCTTTCTGAATCTGCAATTACTCTTGTGGCAGTTCTCATCTGTCCCATCCTAACTATGAAGAAATCTATCTTACACAAAGTAAATGACAGGTTAAGCTAAACATCTAAAAAAAGTGATTGCATTTATCACCGAATTCTGACTGCTCAGAGTATAAAAAAGGCAGAATTGACTACAATGGTTATAAAAGAGTAAAATGTTTCTTACCTCATCTGGCCTTAAACTGATCTCTTCTCTGAAAAGTCAGTTCTTAGTGCAGAAGTGTTATGAATGCCATTCTGGGAAATACTTATTTACACTCTGCATTATGTAATTCTAACAATACTGTCGTTTAGGTTTTACAAGATACCTAATTTTTTTTAGGAGTCATTATATGCACATTGAAATCAAAGAGAGAGAATCCTAATGAGCAGCACACAGGTGTTTCACCAGAGAAAAAGAATGCCTAAATTACGCACAGAGGACAATAGTGAACCAAACCTTTCTAAGCCCACTGAATTCAGAGGTGCCTTGAATGGACTTACTGGCTTAGTGCAGGTCAGTGTCACCAGCTGAATTAGGAACCTATATTTGGCAGAGGGACTACTTCCCACTACCTCTTCTGGAAGTGTATTTTTAGTTCTGAATGTCTAGAAAGTCCTCAGCATCACCTCAACAACTGATGCCAAATTCCCATTAATTTCTGAAAGTTCTAAGATGAGAAGCAAATATGGAAAATAAAATTCTTGGTTGAGAGAAACTGATGTTCTAATTAAAAAAACATATCTGGCAAAGCAAAAGTGGTAATGATATGAAAAGTAAATAAGCACAGGAGATAATATAAAGATGCTGAGTTGGGCAGGAAATTATTTCTAATACCAAGTCGCTTTTTTATAGTACTCATTCCACTGAAATGGATGCATTTAAATTGCTGTTTAGGTACTCTTATTCATTGCTGTTGAGATCATATTAGTTTAAATGCAGAGTTCATTTAATTCTGGCTAGGTCAGTAATTGTGCTAGTGAGCAAGGTGTACCCTCAACCATTGCTTTCAGATGAATTAATGCTCATTTGTGAGATAAAATGACTTTCTTTTTGTAATCATAGAGGCGTACAAAAAAAGGAAATGCTGATCCTGTGCAGGCTGAAGTGAAAAGTTGGATGCCATGACAGTTTAAATTAAAGACAAGGCAGTTTCTCCTGCACTATAAAATCTGTGACTGCCATAAACCAAGACCCTGCTTAATATCCATGCAATTTTAATTCTTAGCAATAAATGTTACAAAAGAAGCAAATTAATTATTGTTTGCTTAACTAGTTAATCATGGTGTTATAAATATTTTAGAGAGTTTCCTTTTTCCCACTGGTAAATTCTTGTTACAGAAAAATTACTTTAGTACCAATTATTTATAAATAGTTTTGATTAGGGCCTTCGTATTTTCCATGAGTGTTTCTACTTTGAATTGCTGTACAATGAATAATTATGAATTTAATCCTGTAGTGAGAATGTCACATGTATAAACAATAATTTAATTTGCTACAAAATAGATGAGAAAGCTAGCTAGGATCTTTTTAGGATCTTCTGTAATACAACCCAAACTTAAAGGATTCTTTAAATCTGCTACCTTATAATATCGTACAAGCCAATTTCAAGGGCCTGATTCAAAGCTTTGAAACTAATGCCAATCAGTTTCTTCATTATTTCTTCATAAATCACAGCATGATCAGTGAGTTCTGTGAGACACTTCTGTGTTTTCTGCATCCTCTGTAGAGAGTGTACTGGAAGCCAGTTTGATGTACAATTTGGGGCATGCCATGACAAGTTAATGCAGAGGACAAAACCACAGAAATGAAACTTAACTGATGTGCGAAAAAGGTGGGAGTGGGTTTAGAAATGTAGTAGTTTTGTAAAAGAACTTTTATTGAATGGCAGTGGTGCTGATGTGCTTACTGACTAACTTGAACACTGGCAGAGTATCTAATGTGACTGCCCCTTGAAGACAGAGATGGGGAAAGAGAGAACGGCCTTTTGAAAACTGTTCTATCAGATTTCTCACAGATGAAATCTGTATATCTCTGAAAGAGGATGCTGTATTTATAATTGTGGTTAAGGTGCTTTCAGTTTTGTATAAGAGAATAAAAATGTTAAGTTAGGGCTTTGTCTAGTAATGCAGAAAATCTCTGTTCTCTTTTTGGCACTAACACATAATTTAAAGGCAGTAAACTAGCAAATTATTTACTACCTGTGTCAATCTCCCAGCTGTAAAATGTGTTTAGTGGTGCAGTCAAAGCAGCAAAGTGCCACATTATCTATTTTTTGATGATGATGACAGAAAGAAGCAGGAAGAGAAAGTAGCAGGAATTGTGATATGCAAGTAAAAACTCAAAAAAGTATGTAGTAGGGGACAGTAAAGTGGAAAAGGACAAACAATTGGCAAAAAGGATATGAAGGAAGAGAAATGTGAAGCAAAAAAAGAGCAAGAAGCAGATGGGGAAACAGCCAGGTAAATAAAGCCATTTGATTCAGATACTAATTTACAGTAAAAGTATGAAGTCTCATTAAATACACAACTATAATGCAAAGGAATACTCTCACAAAACTTGTTTTGGCCAGATGCCTAAGTTACTGAGTCCCGTAAAATTCTGTTACGTCTCCATTTTGAGGTCAGAAGGACTCACCTAATCTGACTTCCATATGCAGTGCATTTCAACCAGGTTTCACTGTATTGAGCACAGTAACTGCACAGAAGGAAATACCTGTGATCTTTTAAAAATCTATTTTGAAAGTCTACGTTTTCCCCATGTTCTCTGCACCCTTTCAGAGTATCCAAACCTTCAATTTATTGAATGCACTAAGTATAGGCTCTTCTTTTATGTGGGCAGAGATTAGTCAATGTGTTCTTAGAAGAGCTGCCAAGAACTAAACTGTCTTTGAGAATGACTTGCTACAGTTTTCATTTTAAGCTCAAAACCTTTGTAGATGTTATTTTCCTCATTTAACACAAGTGTTCAGCAATAACCCGTGGATCCAATGACAATGTATTACTCAGAGGTTTTCAGTTTTCTTAATTTCTTTATGACCAACAAAAACATTCCCTTAATGTGAAATACCTCTTAATTTATGAATTCATTTGAAGAGATGCCATCATTCCATTTACTACTCATGTGTTAAATTAGTACTTTTCAATTCGTACACTTTACCAGTGAGCCTCAACATCTTTTTCCTTCCCTGCACATAATAGGACTTCCTACCTTCCTTTCAGTCCTAAATAGAGAAGTCATTGCCAGTGTTTAGGCTCTAGGCAGTTTTTGGACTCAAGTTTTTTTTCTCACAGTTCTTTCCTCCCCCCACTGAAGACACAGTGATTATACCTGTGATCTACTGACGTGTCCATGCCTGTGCATGTAGGAACCTCTCCTTGTCAAGTGAGGCTCTGCCTGGGCACTAAGTACAGGAGTGTTGATTACAGTGTGAGTTGGGATTGAACTCAGTACCACAGGGCTGTGTTTCTTCTCCTGCATAACCATCTGAAACAAAGGCTGTCCCGCCATCCATGGGCTTTTATTGTTATTTAATCCCTGGATTTACTAAAGTCCAAAGAAGAGAACTCACCAGCACCTAACAGTACTGCGTTCCTCAATTTACTTATGTACATAAAGCCAAGTTTCGAGGTTTGAAAATGAGCCTTCTTCCCACGATTTTACTTCCTGTTTGGTAAACAGTACTTTTATTCCTTTTGCTACTTCAGCAGCAGAGGCCAGGGTAGCTTTTTTCTTATAGTTTGCTTGGAAAATCTTATTAAATTGTCCCCCCAAAATTAATTTACTTTGGTTAAAGTCACACAAGCCAATGAACTACTTGTCACTAGACAGTCAGGTTTTGTCATGTTTGCGTATACAGCAGTGGCTCTGGTATTCTGATTTGTCATATTACAGGTTAGTTGGAGTTAAGAGTATGTTTTATCAATTGAATCCTACTCCAGTTTAGTTGATCATAACAAAAGGGAAAAATTCTTATAGGCATCTAAGAAGAACAAATATATAACTCACCTGCTTATGTTCCACTGAGGATGCTGAACATTCTGAACTAGAAAGATCAAATAGGAGGGTACAAATCATGCAAACTGCCCAGATTTTATTAATAAAATCTCACAAGGTAAGAGGGGATCCACGTGCTCCACTGAATTCCAAATGGCATGCATTAAGTGTTTAATAGATACTCCATTCAGAGCATTTTCCTGTATAAAAATGGCTCTTTCGTTTGTGAAATTTATCATCTATTAGGTGAATCTTTATAATCTGCACTCTTTAGTGCCTGAAATCTGTGTTGGGACTTGCATTCATCCTCATATCCAAAATGAGGTAATGAGAATACAGCTAATGTGCTCAGTCCATTAAAGAACTAACACGGAAAGTCTTGGAACACGAATTTTTGTAATTAGCATGTTTGCTGACAAAAGCTATTTGTGTGTTGATGGCAAGCTGCATCATTATTATATTTTATACACAGATGAGACTGTATGCAAGTACCTTTGGAGCTGAAACATGTCTGATACTGAGCAACTTTCCTATCCGTTGGAAAATGCCTAACAGGCATGATTGAAGAGAAATTACTTGGGTATGGATACCAACCTTCAAGGTTAAATCTCAACTCCAAGGGTAATTTATACTGTTTTTTAAGAGACTATGTTGTGTGCTGTTGCTTTTATTGCAGGGTAATGTGATGGAGCACAATGCTGCTGCTGAAGTGGAGACATCCATTAAGTGTCTACTGTATCCATTAGGGTCTGAAAATTGCAAATCGCTGACTACATGAATTACTCTGGAACAGTTTAGCCTGTGTGTAGAGTTTTCGCTATCAAAAAGCTCTAGTGATTCCACATTAGAAAGCAATTTTCAATATGGCTTACTGGGAATTTAGGCACATAAACAGATACTCAGCAGTGATATTTAATGCAGTTTACTGAATAGGTTTACAGATTAGGGACATAATTTTCAGAGCTTTGTCAGGTTCTGTCTGAGCACACTGATTATGTGCCTGGAAATTTGACTTTTCCCTGTATGTTTTATTTTCCTCTGTTCTCCATTTGGATGATAAAAGGTAAATGCAAAGGTAGGATTGTGCTGATGCAGTGGAAACATACTTCAGTGTAGTTTATAGTCAGAACCTCTGCAAGAAATAATGTTTATGAGATCATCTTGTCTTGCTGCAGATGTTTTACATTAAACTTCTTGCTACACAGTCTGCACAAAATACATGAGCAGATACTGATATTTTGCACAGAAAACTGAACTGGAATAGAAGCTGATGTGAAATTACAACGAGCAATTTAAGTGCAGACATGGCAATATCTAGTTGTTTCCACTTAAATGTTTATGAGCAGAATAGTAACTGAACACAAGGACCTGCTCCATAACCAGGTCCACTGGGTGCCCTAAGTGTATATAAATAGCAACATATGGGGTATGGATTCATTTGTACTGTACCCTAAAGAGTTTTGGAACATCTTTCTTTTGATAGAAGGCAAACAACCAAACACAGCAAATATATGATAGTGTACAAATTTGTCTCAGCCAGCGAATGCAGGACAGAATGTTTCTGATCCACTTGATGTCTCCTGACTTCAGTGCTCCATGAGGAAGGCTGTATGACTGACAAGGCACAGTGGCACTGTTGGTGATGTGACCTCTGGGGAACAGCCTGTCATGTCACATTGGGAGTTTTTGTCTTGGTTTTGGCATCCAGAGTTTGGCCTTAGATAATTACTCAGCTCTGGTTTGGAAACTTGCTTCTTTTTTCTCCCCCATAAGCAGATTTCCTGTTTCCTTTTCCCAAACCTGCTTTTCTTTGGCTTTGGTTTTATTTTTAGTGCTTTCAAGTAAAATTTGGTGCTTGAAGTTCATCTTTTTAATAACTGGAAATATTTCCCTGGTTAATAAAGGCCATAGCTAAAGTTCTAGGATTAGGTATCGTTATAAACTGCTCTACCAAGCTCCTTAGAAATCATTCCCAGCAGATTCCTCTTCTAGTGTTTGTCATGCTAACATGATTTCAACTCAGAAAGACAGACAAATGTTATCAGGGCTCATTGAAGCAAATGGAGGAAAAGATCATTTAACATAATACTGATAATACTGATAAAAGCAGTAGGTTACAGAAATTTCTTGTCTGAGTTATGCAAATTACTTAAGTTTCTATATTTATGACATTTTCTTTTGAATCATAAAGTTTCATGTGTTAATTTTATGGGTAAACAGATTTTGGTTGTTTTTTTCAACTCATTTTTTCTATATATAAATTTTTCAGCCTGATTATGAACTAACAGTATTTTTACACATAGCTCTTAATAAAAAAAGAGAGAAATGTGAAGAGATCTGAACATTAAAGACAAAATATACCACTGAAAATGAATAATACTGTGGTGATTTGTAAAGCTTGGTGCAAGCACAAACTAATAATGGGGTCTTTACCTAAGATTCATAATATAGGCAGAGAGTTTGGCAACACAGCATCTTCATTTCAGCGACTAATATAATCCAATCTCATCAGTGACTAGTCTTATCCAAAAGAGGTCTAGTCATTGATGTCAATGGATACTTGGTCAGACTTTAAAGTGAACACATACACATTATATTATAAAAGCTTGAGGTTCCTTTAATTTTTATACAAGTACCTCAAAGATCAACATTATTAATTCCTCTTTTTAGGGGGAGGGCAATGAGGGAGGGCAGCAGAAGGAGAAGTAACAGATTAAACTAGTGGAGGAAAAGGATTTCCATCATAGGAAACATTTCAAAGTTTGTACATCCCTTTGAATATAAACCAGTGTAAAAAGTTAAGATTTGGACATTCTGTGTCTGAAATACAATTCTGAAAATGCCCTCAAACTTGAAATAGCTCGTTTGAGAAACTGTAATGCTTTTTCTTGACTTTGAGTCTGTTTTAATAGAAAGTATATTTCAACTTTTCATTTTACTCTACTAAATCCTATTAACTGGTCTGTATCAAAAGAGATGGAAGTATACACTTGGAATAGCCCTTAATAGTTTTTCATATGAATAGCAACTAGTGCTATCATATTGTAGTTAAGCTGACACAGAGAAACATAGACATCTACACAACAGGAAGGAGTTATTTTGGTGTTTGTGAAATATGCACAGGAGCCCTAAAACTGACACTGCTCCTTCCCCTCATCAGACATGACACCTCCCATGAAGCAGACTGAAAAGGGTGTGCATAGTGTGGGGACGGATGTAGAAGCTGCTCTTTCATGGAAGGATTTATGCTGACAGATCTCACTTAGATACCTTTGGAGAAAAGCAGCTGGAAAAAAAACAAGGTCTATGGATGAATTCTTGAGTTTCTTCCAGAGACAAAGTGACCCAGATTTATAATCTCTGTGTTCCTACGGTGGCATGAAAACACCTAAGTGTGTCCCAGCAGTAATTCCCATTCACAGCTTTACATGTTTTTCCCTTCTATTCAGACTCATAGGTGATACTGTTAAACAGGCACAAACCTCTGATCTTTCCCGAAGTCTAAATATTTCCAAGCATAAATCCTGGGAAAGATGCAGAATTTACACTGAATGGGTTCTGCAAATCAAAAAATCTTGAGCCTCTCCTTTAATGAATTTTCAAGCTGTTATCTTCCCTTCTTATTTGCACATTATCCTTTTTAATTGTCCTTCTGATTGCCTGCAAAAAATTCAAATTTAGAACAGGTATTTTCAGTCTCATCCAGCCTTAGTTGTTCCCCTATTAACAGATATGCAAAACATTAATTACTATATTGAACTTGCAAACATTCAGAAAATGGTTTCCTTCTCTCTTTGAAAGCATTTTATTCACAGTGCAATTTCACTCATTAAAAGCATTGAAGTGTCTCAGGATACTTGCATTCCCTCCCTGCCACTGACACAGTAAATCTCATGTTCTCTTCTTTTTCCTAATCTGCAAGGCAATCAAGGTGAGGATTCTCTGCAGCCCTCTGGGATTAGAAGGTGGCATGAGGAAGAAGCTGCAGAAGGAACACATGTGCAACTAGGAGGAGAGAAGACTGTTTTGGGGATGAAAGAATTAATTGTTGGATGTTGTGGGTGTGTGGAAAATTAGGTCACCCTAATTTTTCAGGCTATTTTAAGACCAGACAGAGCTCACGGGATGTGTGAGCTCAACTAGGAGAAGCTCAGCAAGGTTTTTGCTGGATATCCTACCCTATAAGCACTTCACTATGTGCGTATTCTGACTGATCATGAAATCTCATACAGCTGATTTCCAAAGCCAGCTGAGTCACAGTATCCTTTACTCCTTAAACCACAAGCAGAGCCTCTCCCTGCCCCTCTCCAATGGAAATTCTTCTCCAGGAAATGTCTGATGTAAATCATGCCAAGGCACTTCCAGGTTGACTTGCTTCCTAGGATTTTAGTATTCCTCTGGATTTGACTTTTTTTCTTAAAATGGCAATTACTTTGGCTAAGCAAAACATCTATCTTGCTTTTCTCACTGAAATGTAGAAACAACCACTACTGTATCTTCCTGGATTATTTTCTCCTTTTGTAGCATAGGGGGAGACACAAGAAAGAATTAGTTTATTTCATTTGAGATCCATGAATGTCCTTGGCTTTGAGGCAGGCTGATGGCATGCCTGCTACATTCAGAAAAGGTACCTCAAAGAGCAGGGACATTCTACAGAGCAAGCAGTACAGCACTGCAGAAAATCCAGGTGGGATGTTTAACAAACCTTACAGATTTATGAGGTAGGGGAATTATATTAGGAGTGTGGACTATGCTTTAATACAATCATTCATTGGGATAAGAGAAGCAGAACTTGCTCTGTAAGTCTGTAATTGTTGAAATTAATAACTGTGGCTCATCACTCTCACAGTACTCCACCAATTTACTGTGCTGTTTTATCTCAATTACTTTCTGTGTGTGTCTTACATTTCTCTATTAAACTTCAGTAATTGTAACACTACAGTAATAACATTGACATATAGAGTATTATATGATGGGCTATTTTACATTATTCTGACTGCCTTATTTATATTCTAATTATTAGTGTCTATATAAATGTGATTCATTGAACTAATAAGGTTTTCAGACAACTGCCATAGCTCATTGATTTTCTTATGCATGAATTTACCTCACACTGCTAGTTGGATTTCCCTTCACTTTTAATGCAGGCATTTGTAGAATAAAGGCCTTCCACTTCAGCCTCAAAGTAATGATACTTAGTACCTCATTCTAGCTCGATTCTATTAAGATAACAAAGCAAATGGGAAGTACCAAAGTTATATTTTCTCAACTGATCTGTTCTTTTGTTCAAAAGTACTTCCAAAAGCACCCATTCTCACTAATCCCTGCAGAAGTGATGGCCAAAACATGATTTTTTGAATTTAAGCAAGTTAGCCCTCTGAAATCTTGTGCAGATTTTGTGTAGTTCGTTAGCCATGCAGTTCTCCTCAGAGAGGAATTTGGGTAATGCCTTCTGAATGGCACAGTTGTTTAATCCTTTCAATATCTCAGAGTTGAATGAACCGTTTACCCTACCTGCCCTGCAGGGACCTTAGCCTGCAATCAGTTCTACCACAATCTGAAAGTCAGTTAAGAATGTGGGAAATGAAGGTGATCCAGAAAAATACACTATATGTATATATACATATATACACACTATATATATATATATATAAACTCCTCTAGTTTGGGTCTTCTACACGTAGTGGCATTTTAACAGATCCTTTAAACTACATCTAGCACACCACTAGCTTATAACATAAACCATATGCATGTATTAGATCCATGGTAATAAGAAGCTTGAGAGAACTAATGCAAAACATTTATTTCAAAGAAATAACTATGCAATGTAAAAACCAGCAGACCTTGTCTATGGTTCCCCTCCTGTGCCCTGGTCTAAGACAACTCGGTTGCCAGCCATTTCATAGGAGGAGATCAAGACTCATGCCTG
Organism: Pezoporus flaviventris; assembly: GCF_033815535.1. Lineage (NCBI taxonomy): Eukaryota > Metazoa > Chordata > Aves > Psittaciformes > Psittacidae > Pezoporus > Pezoporus flaviventris. The sequence goes on from NW_026892549.1 coordinate 49,006,659, forward strand.
TGGAATGGGTTCGTTTCCAGTTGCTTTGCTTTCCGAACAACTATGATAAGAGGGGTTTCACTCTGTCTCTTGTTATTTCTGAGCATTTGTTGACAGTAAGTGGTGTACAGCACTGGGCATTGCCATAACAGTATGTTCTATTTTGTGTTGGCCCTTTGTTCTCGGCATGTATTGATTTTCCTAAGGTGACCTTGATACTCTGCCTGTGTTGAACATGAAGGCTATTTATTTCAAGCTCTTTCCTTGCATGCTGAGCTAAGTTCTGCTGATGCTATATGAAATTACAGAAGCACCAAGACACTGGGAGAGGCTAAATTGCAAGTGTCCAAGGGTCAGAGATCCCAGTGTTGCAATTCCAAGTCGCAGTAAAAAACACTTTCAAAGTTTTCCGGTGTCTGACTTACATTTCAGATATTGATTCCAGCTGCTGGAAACAATCATAAACAGTGACACCACCATCTGGTGGGTAACACCTCTGTAAAATGTTTATCTTTCATAATCATAAGTATTTATATGGGATAAAGGACTATATAACATGAGTAAGGAGTAGAAACTAGAACCATCAAAGGTCTGTGTTACATTTTCCCCTTTTGTGGGTGTGATATTTTGTCATTAGTGGTACAAATTCCCTGCCCTGTTTATTGATGCAATACAGATGCAAGTATGCTCATTTCTGCGCTTCTAACTAACGATGTGGGTAGAACCCATAGATAAGATGATCTTTGCACAAGCAGTGACTTTTAGCAGAGCTTATGCCCTACTACAGTTAGTATCTAGATGCATAGCCTCATTATTAATGCAAAGAGTTCTGAAAGTCAGAGCAAACAGTAAGAAAAATGGCTATCAAGGTAATTATTTTGCAGACAGGGGAATAATTGTGATATAGTTGGCTGATTTATCCCTGTTTTTCTTCTGTCTACAGAACATTAATGCAGTGTTTTGATTATCTTCTCAGTGGAAAGAAACTGGACAAAATAACTTAGTGAAAGAGCAGCCGTATGGAACTGGTATCTAGGTCTGGAATATTATTTATATTCTAGGCTTAAATAATTTGCATTTTTATAGCAAAGTGAGGATGGTGGACTCAGTGTAGACTAAATTCACAGTAATACAAAACCTCGTTTTCAGGCTTTGATTCAAGAATTTGTGTTGGTGGCTATGCAAGGATTGTACAACCACCCCCAGACTAAATTGAAAAGAAATGGGAAACAATACAGCTCCTCAAATGTTAGTTGCTAGGTAGGAGACTGTCACAGAACTTCAGATAAAGAAGTCTTCTGTCAAAGACGAGAGTCAAGAGTTTTGGAGTTTTGGTTTTGGAGTCCTTTGTGGTCCTTGGAAAAGATGCTGTAAATTAATCAGTAGTTCAACTCAAAGCTTCTTCTAATTTCTGTAGCTGATTCAAACAGAGTGGAATAAATTTATCCCTCTTGGAATTGAAGTATATAAACTGTCGTGAAGCTCTCCAGCACAGAATAAACACACCAAACCTGCAAAACACCTAATGCTCGTCAAGGATCTCATCTCTCAGAATCTAAATATTCTATTTTCAAAGTGCTATCTAGTTACTGTGCAGTATGCAGTCCACCCATGAGTAAATGTCAGACATTTGCAATTAAAACTCCCATTTCTGATGTCCTAAAAGCTGCTGCTTTCATACCTTCTACGTTACTGCCGATCCTGAGCTATGAATAAGAGAGGTGCACATTCCAGTTCTTCACAAGCTTACATAAGAAATCAATTTTACCTCAAAGCTATTGGACTGGAAGATTGATGAACAATTCCAGTTGCTTTACAGCAGCAGAATCTCAGTGATTGATACCAAACCAGACAAAAGCCTTGTACTGCATCACAAAGCTGGGATTCTGTACAAAGAGAGACTGATACATAATTTGTGCATGTCACAAAATTGCTACACAGGTCGATATAACTAGCACTTTACACAGGAAAGGCACAGAAATAGAAACAACCAGTCTCTACTGAACTAGAGAATAAAGCAGCAATGCTTGTCCAAAGCAAAGACGTTACTCGCTTCTATTCCCTAGCCTAAACCAAGACCTAAAACATTTGCCACATTTGAGCAAGTGAATTAAGGCGATTCTGTGATTACATCTGACAATTATTTTAGTCCAGAGTATTTTTCTGTGAAGATAAACTGTAATTATCTGCATAATTTAAAATAGATTGACAATGTAATTATATTGCAGACATTTCTGCACTGTTAGTATTATCCTTCTGAACAAAGCAATCTTTCAGGACTGTTCATTTGAATGGCTATTTTAAGTTAAATAAATAAATAAATGGATGCAAAATAATAATTTAAATAAACATTTTCAATGAATGCTATCGGGTTGTCAAACTTCATGTTTAAAAAACTACATTAAAGCCAGACCATCAGAGCAATGTAATTAAGATATGGCTTGCAGATGTAGCATCTGTAAATCATATTCAGAAAAAAACCCCTAAAGAATAGCCTTTAATTTGCACTAGAAGCAAGTCCTAGCTGTTGTTAGTGTTTTCTTGCGTCTGAAATGCTCAAATCCAAATCCTAACTTCTCCATAGTGCAGAGTATTTCTTTGTTCTTATGCTTTTTATGTATTTGCGACATCAGTCAGATTTTCTCTAAAGGTTCCTCCTGTTAGACTCATTTTATGAAGACAGTTTCACCCTCTTTCACCTTCTTCTGAATCTCAGGGGCAATATTTGTGGCATTGTTTTGAGATACCAGCAAATATTTAGTACATCTAGTACAGGATGCACTGAAAAACATTAATTTGCATAACAAAGTGTCTAAGAAATCCATTCTCATGTAAAAAAGATGCTATAGTTTATGGGCATATCATACCTTTAAGTCATAACTGGGAATGATCTTTCATTTGGGTTCCCATGACAAGTAGGTTGATTCTGCTATTTCTGTGTATTCATGTATCGCGGACCAGTTTTCTTTATTGTGCTAAAAAGTCTTCATGGACTGTTGCCAATATTTCCTGTTACCATACTGGTGCTATGATATTTCCCCACTTTCCTTGGTTTTGCTTTTATACAGGAAGAGAATACTGTGAATTCTGGGATAGGTGTGAGACAGCATATGTTAAATCCTTTCGCTTAGAACATGAGTGACCACAAGGGTCAGATCAGAGATTTAAGTGGTTTAAAGTCCATTTATTGCATAGAGCCATTGCTCTAATGCAGCTGTAGGTTGAATAAATGGGAGGATGGCCTAGAAAGAGAGAAAGGCAGTGTGTCTGGTCTGACTCATGTACTTCTAAGACTAAACCAGAACAGGCTTAGTCCCTGGAAGGACACCTTAAGCCACATAATGCCTGAGGCATGCCTAGTATCTGCCTGACAGTTGAGGAATCAGATAGAATCTAGAAAGCCACGCCTGGCTTCCTACAGGTGCCCGCTTGAAGTTCAACTTACCGCAAACCATTTCTTAGATTTAATAGCTGTAAGTAACAACATGTTTGAAATCTCAGTGGGCTGGATGGTTTTAAAACCAAGGTGCTAGAAGATTAAGAGAACCTGGGAGGGTTCTCATTCTACTCCTGTGTTTGTTGCTGGGTCTGAGCAATTGTAGGGCACAGCTCTCTAACCTCACTGATGCTTTGCTGAAGTTAAAAGGGTTACTATTTTAAGCATTGCATACTTGTTGAAGGGTTGCTTGTTAAACATAATCACAGATACATATCAAGAAAAAATTTCAGTAATTACACAAGAAAACACCATGGCTCATTTGAAGTTAAATATTACATAAACTGGACTTTCTATACAAATTATATGGCTATGTATGAAAAAGTACAAAGAATAAGATTATTTTTAGAGTCAAACTGGCATGTGTGAGCTGTGAATTGATAATGGGCTTTTAGTGTGTCATCTCACATGAAATGTCTGAGGCTACACAGTTACTATCCCTAGCAACTATTTCTGTCAGGACATCTTATGGTAATGAATGCCGTGAAAGTTGACTTAACAGTTATGTTATGTGTACTATATATAGCAGTGGTATATAACAGTGACAGAGACTTTGGAATGGAGAAGTTAAAAATATAGAAACCAGAAAATATCATTTTAAAATGGCTTACAAAGATCGATTCCATACTCATTCAGATAACTTCTGCCTTCACTATAAAACTTAGATTTACAGGGAGAACGATTTGACCTCAGTTTAGAACAGAAGAATATATTTTAGTAGATGTCAACTTGATCTGCAGCTAATAACTGTATGGTGTTGAACAGCAGAAGGTATATTCAGTGACAGCAGAGCTCAGTGAAGGTGGTGTAATCCTAGTTGTATACAGCACATTATGTAGCATGCTAAGTACCTAAGCATTTTTCAGTATTGATTTCAATACCATGGTAATAAAGAACAGGTGCCCATAAATTAGAAGAGAAGCACTCTAATTGTTACAATGAACTCCTTTACAATAAGAACTTTACATAATGAGATGCATTATTAAACATTAATGACTAGGATCGTTAGTGGCAATTTTATTCCACTTACGCATGATTTTGGCCTTAGGTGAAGCCTAATGTTTTAGTAAAGCTGTCATTCATAATGTTGCTCCTTTGTTTGCTTTACAATCACATCATATTCTAGTCTTGAAAAGTCTTCTGGATATTGGTTTCTAATATGGATTTAAAGGAAAATTGCTTCCAGATTCAATCCTGCTTCTAGCACTAGCAACACACATGGGAACCTAATAAATTACACCAGAAATTATGATGAACCAAGAAATCTTGTGGTCCAGTATCTCTACAAAGCATTCAGCAGGAAATCCAGCTCAATATGCAAGTACGCATGATTGGATATAAGGAAGAAGTTCTTTCCTGTTAGGGTGGTGAGGCACTGGAATGGGTTGCCGAGGGAAGCTGTGAATGCTCCATCCCTGGTGGTGTTCAAGGCCAGGTTGGACAGAGCCTTGAGTGGCATAGTTTAGTGTGAGGTGTCCCTGCCCATGGCAGGGGAGTTGGAACTCGATGATCTTAAGGTCCTTTCCAACCATAACTATTCTATGATTCTATGATTTAACATTTCAAAATGCACTTTGATTATCTCTAGCTACTTTACAGTCACACTTCACATTTTTCAGCTTTCCTTTAAAGTGACCATTGTTACTGCAGTCAACATCTCGCACTCTTTTCCTTTCCATGTCAGCCACTGAGGAAGGTAATGATGAAACAGCTGCTTTTCCATAGCTGCAGTCTTATCATTTGAGCTCAAGCGTAGCCTAGCTTTTGGTTATTATAGCCTCAGTGCAGGACTTTGGGAGAAAGCTGCACAGGATTTTGCCAGGAGGCTGCACTAGAGAAGGCTCAGCAATTGCTGAAATTGGGCCAAACAGCAGAAGAGAGCTTTAACGTGTTTGTTTGCTATAACACCTGGGCAATCAAAGGAGAAATATAACTCACGTTTCACTTGAGCATCTGTAGTTATATTTAGGTACCTGAGGAGGTTGGTGCCACTTAGTCACTAATTCAAAATCCTTGCTCTGAGAAATGCCAATTATGCAGTGAAAAAACAAGCAATATTCCTAGAACTGTGTTTTGTCCGAGCTTTGTGACAGGGAGTGGCCTTCAATGGCCACATTTCCAAGGAGTTATTTACAGGGTACTAACTGCTTTAAAAAAAATCCTTTGTCCTTTAGGATATTAAAGGGTTGGGTTTAAAATATGAAAGCTTATTTCTTCTATAACTAGTATGAAAATGAGTAACAGAAGAGTCTCCGAAGGTTTGGAGATAAACTATCTAAAGCTAAATGGCCGTGGAGTGGGTAAAATGGGACAGGTCATTCACCAGATTTCCAGTCCTTCCTATAATATGATCAGAATACGGATTTACCAGATTCTTACCTAACTGCTTATACTACCCTTCAAAAAGTTGATCCAAACACAATGGATCACGTTTACTCTTCCTGCAATGCTGCAGAGTAAACCATCTTGCTAACCATATGAATTTTAACCATGCCAAGTGCAAGGTCCTACACCTGGGTTGGAGCAATCCCAGGCACAGCTACAGGTTGGGCAGAGAAGAGATTCAGAGCAGCCCTGCGGAGAAGGACTTGGGGGTTCTGGTCGATGAGAAAATGAACATGAGCCGGCTTCAGTGTGCACCTGCAGCCCAGAAAGCCAACCGTATCCTGGGCTGCATCAAAGGGAGCATGACCAGCAGGTCGAAGGAGGTGATCCTGCCCCTCTACTCTGCTCGTGTGAGACCTCAGCTGGAGTATTGTGTGCAGTTCTGGTGTCCTCAACATAAAAAGGACATGGAACTGTTGGAACAAGTCCAGAGAAGGGCCACAAGGATGATCAGGGGACTGGAGCACCTCCCATATGAAGATAGGCTGAGGAAGTTGGGGCTGTTCAGCCTGGAGAAGAGAAGGCTGTGTGGAGACCTCATAGCAGTCTTCCAGTATTTGAAGGGGGGCTATAAGGATGCTGGGGAGGGGCTCTTCATTAGGGACTGTAGTGATAGGACAAGGGGTAATGGGTTCAAACTTAAACAGGGGAACTTTAGATTGGATATAAGGAAGAAGTTCTTTACTGTGAAGGTGGTGAGGCACTGGAATGGGTTGCCCAGGGAAGTTGTGAATGCTCCATCCCTGGCAGTGTTCAAGGCCAGGTTGGACAAAGCCTTGGGTGACATGGTTTAGTGTGAGGTGTCCCTGCCCATGGCAGGGGGGTTGGAACTCGGTGATCTTAAGGTCTTTTCCAACCATAACTATTCTATGATTCTATGATCTCTGATTTAATCAGGCAAAATCTACTGATTTTTTTTTGTGCTGTTTAATGATCTCCATTTATTTCCCAAAATGCAAAGACACCTTTTTTTTTTTCATTGCAGGACATTTCTACTGTGGCTTTTTTTCCCCATTTTCAGTGTCCATACAATACTTCCTATCTGTTCTGAGATTCATAGTTGGCAAAAACACAGACAGAATTGCAAAAGATCCTTGCAAGATTGAGTAGACAAATAAAATGGCAGGTGAAATTGAATATAAATAAATGATGCACAATAATCATGCATGAAACGATGAGCTCCCAGCTGAACATTGACTCGGAAATCTTGGTGTTAATGACAGCTGCGTGAAAAAGACAACAGTGCTCAGTGGCAGTCAGAAAGGCAAACTGAATGAAGGCACTCGTCTAGTGCCTTCATATCCAAACAAGAGAACTCTAGAAGTGGAAAACGACAGAACTATGATAACCTCAAAATGCCCCAGGACTGCAAATGACTGGAAATACCTGTTGTACATATGCATACACTCTACTTATTCCCGCATTCTCCCCTTGGCATCACAGACAGAAGCGAAATCACCTTTGGTGTGACCTAGTACAGCCATGCTACATTCCTCTTTTCATCAATATGTAGAGACAGGATATTTGTATGTGGGGCACATAAAGAACAGTGACAGAACTATGACTGAAATTCTAATTACTAACACAATTGGGTTTGCTATATCTATAAGCAATGCTTACCTTGGTCTCGCTTCGGCTTCAGCATGATTGAACTGCGTGTCTAACCAGGATCAATATACTTGCTGCTGTTCCTTCCTAGGAGAGAATTTGGACATTGTCAGAGAGCTTCCATTCCTTAAGATAGCTTACACATATAGACTGCAGAATGAAGAAAACAAATTGAAGTTTTGATCTCTGTTTGGCTTGCTGTGGACCAGATGACCCTTTAAGATTTGTTTTTACAATACTAATTTAGTCTCATGCTTATGTCTACTCTTGTCACGTCTTTGACAAGGAAAATGACTATTAGCTCGTAACCATTTTCTACATAATATATATAATTTATATGTAACATGCAAAAAATGTATTAAACACAAAAAACATAGACAATCCCTTCAGGAATTTCCGAAAGGAAAGACTGTAAGAAATTGGAAGGGAATGTCAAGGGAATTGTCCCCATGTGCTTACCCAGTTTCAGTGCTCTTTGTTTAGACATCTCCCACTAACTACCTCCCACTAACTGTTGTCAGAGACTTTTGGTCCATCCTGTGAGAGCTCAGTCTCTGATTACAGAATCAGTATTTGTATAATAACAGTGGCAAGCAGCACTTGCACAGTCTTTTATGAACTCAAATAACATAACATACTATTTTCAGATAAAAACATTGACATATAACAATAATTTAGATAATAACTGTAAATGCCTCAGTTCTATTTCAGCACCTTAATTAACTAAATATTCTTCAGAAGAAGAAAGAGATTGGGATCCTGCTCATTTTGAGTGCATGCAAAACATCCTCATTTCAGTGGGTGGTTTGAGTAGGCAAAGAACGCAGGAGCTGGCTTAGAAAATAGGTGGAGAGAACCCATCTGTAAGGGAGAGGTCAGCTCTATTTCCAGGTGTGTCCAGTGCTCAGCAGCTGGTGCCAACAAAGGCACCAGTCAGTGCCAGCTTCAGTGATGGTTTCTGATTAGCTATCCCATACCCACCAGGAAAGATCAGACCCTGGAATTGGATTGTGTGTTCTACAGGGAGCTGGGACAGAGAATAGAGTGGAAGGGAGCTGGCAGCTCTGGCTGCTGAAGGAGTGGGTTGATATAACTGGAGCTGTCTCAAGGCAAATGACTTCATTCCTGGCTATAATGCAGTAATCAGGCCTAGAAGTTATGTGTGTGCATCGTTGCCAAATTAGGGTCTGATAAGAAAGGGCAATCGTCTGCTGCTCTGTAGAGAGAAGGTGACATTTTAGGAGCCACTACTGTGGATGTTCAGATGCAGCAGAAAAGATCTCATGCAGAACATTTCTTATGTGAACAGAGGCAGCATACCTCTGGTATAGTGACTTAGCTGTGCTTATGTTAATTTTCTACCACCAGCTCTCTTTTTCTGTTCAAATTCAGTCACATTCTTCAATGGGGTTCTAATAAATTTCAGTTTGCCAATGGTATTTTGAAGTGATCCTCTTTCCTTGTGTCCCTGCATTGCTGCTCTTTACAGAGAGTCATTTCCAGCAATAGCTTCATACAGGTGAATTAGAGAAAGAACTGAACCTCTCCGGGCTTCTTTTGTGAAGGGCTGAGAGGAACAACTGGCTTTCCTAGTTTTCTCCTCAAAGATGAAAGATTTGAGCTATCTGTAGTCTGTATTTTTCTCTGACAAAGCTTGAGGTTCATCAGGCAAACAGCATTAGATACTAAACTCATCAAAATAAGAATAATGCAGTCCTTGTTATCCCTGGAAAACTGAGTTAAAAATTATGTTGACTTTTGGTGTGTCTCGAACATTTATATACACAAAAAACAAAGTTAAAGGAATATTACTTTGATACGCTTATATAAAGCAACAGGAGGAAGATCTGCTGTAGTAGGGTGCCTCTTCTCTTACATAAGATCCCCAAACTTTAACTTTATTCTGGAACAAAATCATTCCAAAAGAATTTTTCTCCAGCAATCCCACTTTAGAGCTTCTTGTACCTCCAGCAGATGCAGACTGAAGTTTTATCCAAAAGGAAATTAAAATAAAAATCCTAGCAATTTTGCCTCAGAGGAGAAAAGGCGCTACATGTTTCAAACAAAAATGCATATACCATAGGGATTTACTGGAGAAAACCACATTTTAAACTTAAGGAGGAAAAAGCACCTTCAACAATGTCATATGTATCAGAATGTATGTAATATCTTCCAAGTCACTTCTGCCTAATCTCCTAATAAAAAGAGGTTTTAGTATGATCAGAAAATGGAATGATGACATTAATGCAGACAATAAAGACAGCATATTCTCATCATGCCTTATCCACCACTAACTATTAGCTCCGATAATGGAATTTTTAATGTTGATCATCACATAAAACTCGTATCTGGATTTGCAGTTTGCTGGGGTTCTGTAACATAAAAAAATCTTGCACAAAGTATTGGTTTATGTAAGTTTTCCGTATCTCTGAAGGTCCTATTTCTGTGATACTCCCAAGCCACCGATATTCAGAAGTACTTACGCGCTCAGTGGGTGCTCCTGGATGCCTGCAATAGTTCAATGGCGTGTACTAAACACAAGTAGTACTCTAGGTAAAAGACTTTTACTTTTGCATGTTTTGGGTGAGACTAAATTCTGATTTTAGTTATATTGAGGTAATCTCATTTAGCTGTCTAAAATAAATGTATGCTAATTCTGAGCGGAGGCATCATTAAGTAAAATGAACTGCAATGGTTATTCTCCGACTCATTAAGAATACTTTCGTGTACTGACTATGAAGGGATATTTTACATACACTGAGCTTTATTTAAGAAATTATGCACTTCAATGACAAGGACACCATATCTATTGCTATGATTGTTGATTACAGTAATAAGAATAAACAGATTTGGAAAAGTTCAGTGTCTGTAGCAATTATGCTTTGAAATTTCTGGGATTTTTGTATTTGCAAATTTATCTTGCGCAGGAAAGCCGCTTGAAATTAAAAATGGAATAGAGGTGATATCACGAGGAAAATATTGGTGTGCTTAATTACCATTCATGGCTAGTCAGACAAACTGCCACTCAGAAAGGCACACACAGTATAGTATAGCCCTTTTTTGCTGTGTTGTTTCTCAAAGTTTGTAAGTAAAAAAAAGGTTTTGAAAACTCTTCAGGAGCTGAGATTTCTCATTTTAGACACTAACAGTGTCCCAGGAAACAAAGGTTGTTATTATTATTCTGGCAAGTGTTAGGAGTGCCAGTCATACTTGAAATTATTAGATTAGATGAACAGGAGATTTTGTGTTATATCATAACTCTGTGGAAATGTTTCTTAACTCAGTTATGAAATACAGTGAAACTAATCTCAGAGAAGCTAAAACCCCAGTGAAAACAGCTTTATTTAATGGCATTGTAGCACCATTCAGGAAAGCAATGAAGTAAGTATCGAAATTCAAATTGTTTTTACACTTTTGCAATACAAGCAAAAATAACACTTGCTGGAAGTTAATGCAGTCTGAAACATGATTTTTGCTGAACAGAGAAGAACTTGGGCCCATACTGCAATAAACAAGCTTTCACCCAGAGGAAGACTTCCTTTTTTCATGAGCGTGAGTGTCAAACACTTTGTTTAATCTCAATGGACAAAATGTTGTGTATCAAATGTGCTGGTACTAATATCTGAGCTGCTCCCCCATTCAGATACAATGTTATCACTTGGAACTAGTGGAATCTTAAGGTCCTTTCCAACCCTAACTATTCTGTGATTCTATGATTCTGTGATATACAGCCACTTACAGCTCTTCTCATCCTCCCTCAGCTTTACTGGAGTATGAGGCATCAACAGCAAGCACTTGAGATTGAAAACACCAGAGAGAGGCTTGTTTTTTATTACACCTGTATTTTCTAGGAAATGTATGCCTACATCCATTGGGCTTTATTTGTAAACTTCCATCTGAGGCACATAATGGATTTAATCCTGGCAGTACCAATCTGAAATGATAATACTGGTAAATTAAAAGATCTTTCCACCCTGAAAGAAGAACAATGCCTTTCAAAGTAGCAGTTCAATACATCTGTAGGAGTGCAGCCTTGTTCAGAGAAATCAAAAGGATTATCTCTTCTTTTCTTTCTGTGTATCGCATCATGCCTCACTCTGAGTCTGTGAGCTTCTGAACCATTACTTTTCTTCACTGTGGGATCTTTATCACTTCTGGGCTGTGCCATTGATGATGCATTGGGATACGTGGGTAGGAAAGATGACATGTATCATGTCTGACTTTCACCTTTTATATTTTAATATCCCACCCCTGATTTCTTTTGATGACCACTTTTTGGGCACCCTCCCAGTGGGCTGCAACTCCCTGTCCAGAGGCAAACTAAAGATAGCAGTCACTGCTAGCCTCTGTTGAACTGTCGGCTGAATTACCTCAATTCTCCTCTTTGCAAAGTAAGAAGAGGGCATGGCAAGACTGTGTACCCGTTAGCAGTGCTGTGAACATCCTTTGTATCAATCACATAATTAACCAAGCACTTCTGATTCAGAGCCATGTCTAAACCATGCTAGTTCTCTCTATATTGTTCCTCTAAGATATAATCTTGACATTGTATGTAACTACTCCCTCTTGCTATTTCATTTGAAAGCTCCTTGAGACCAAGAGCTGCCTTTTTGATCTGCAATACTTCAACTTGAATCAATGAAAAAGTTGTGTTTTCTATCTCCATTTCCAGGTTTAACATTGGCTTCAGAGGCAGGAGTAGTCTTCCTCTGATTTGCTTACACCATTTCTCTGAATTCAACTGAGACAGAATAACAGCTCCAAGTCCTGTTAGATTCTGGGTAGACTGCTTTAGGTAAATAAGTTTCCTTTAAGAAACCCCCACAAAATAATATCTTAACTAGATCAGTTTGTGTTGTTGAACACCACAATGACAGCATCTTTACAGACTCTCCTACCTTTCAGGAAGCCATAGAAACATGCAAATCATTTTTGAGATAGAAGGTATTTTAGACAGACAATGAGGAAGAAATATTTAGCTCACAAAGAGCAAGGCTTTGCCAGATACTATGGCTGTTTGCAAGGCTAGCTGTTTGAAAAATAGAAAAATGAGTCTGCCAGTTATGTTACTGACAACTGCATATTCACTTCCTAAGTAAACTCAATTAGAGGCATAGCTATGGATGGGAAAAGGCCTAAAGCTAGATTATGGTCTATAAAGGGATTAGAACCTGGTAATTGTATAATGGAGAGTAAGCAGCTACTTCTGTTATCTTAGGAGTAGCAAGAGGTGCTTTGTAAAGCAGTTATTCAATGTAAATCATGGACTAACTTTGTGACAGAGCATTGCTTTCCATGATTTATCCAACCAGAGTGCAAATATTGTTGAATAACTGTCATGAGTTTAAGAAATATATGACCTTTGTCACTGCTTAATTCAAATCCAGGATCTGCTGTATAGCTGGAATAGTCTGTATCTTCTTTTCATAGCCTGCTTTATAAGAGAAACCTCCTATTCCTTTTCATACCTTTCTGCCAGAATTCTGCAGTTCATTAAATCAACAGAAGCTGTATTTCCTACCTTGAGCTGCATTTCCTATATGGCCAAGTCTTTTGTCTCATGCTGAAATTCAGAAATGGACCAAGATTTATCGAGGATAGCTGCTCATTTAACCTTTATCAAAGAAAAGCTGGCAACTTACCTCTATTTTCTGTGAGTGAGTCTCACAGTATGGGTGCCCTGCTGCTGATGAGCAGTAAGGTGTACTGTCATGTATTCTCTAAGTTACTTACTTTGGTGTTAATGTGCAATGTCCAGGCATATGAGAAGGCAAGAGACAAGGAACAGAGAAATATTTGGAGGGGAGCAATCAGATCTCAAGGTCCTGCAGGAGCACATGGGAGCTCATGAAGAACTTGGGTGAAGCATTAAACACGACTTGAACAAGGACCAGGAATGGAGAAGGGAAGCCAGACTGGCAGGGAAGGCAGGCTTGAAATGGGGATGGAGCAGATGCAGTTACAGCTACAACATTTCAGTTCCCATTGGCTTGAACTGAAACTGGGCTCTAGATTTCAGTTACGGGGAAACAGAAGATTTCTGCTGCCACTTTTTTCCAAAGTTGCTTCATTACTTACAAATTGATCACCATTCTTTTGAGGTGTTAGCTCTAAAGACACACCAAGAGAAAGCCACCCGCTATGCTAACATATGCAAGATCAGGGGAAATTCCATACTTACAGGAAATGGAAATATTTTTACAAAGCTTTAATTGTTGGCTGCTTGAGATTGCTTAGGGGCTTAAGACAATAGATTAGAGCCCAAAGAAATCTAGCTGTGGGGAGAGAACAATAAAGATCTGCTACATGCAAATGCACCAACATCTCTCCTCTGTTTTACTGGCTATTATCACACGTATGTGTGCATGTAGCTGCTATAATGACTATATGTTGCAGTAAAAACAATTCTAAAATTGTCTTTTCATTCACCTTTTGGTAACTTGAACTGAGCATTGCACCTCTTCATGTTTAAAAGATCACAGCGAGGCTCACGTGTTGGAAGTAGGTTCCCTCTTAGAGGACTCAAAAGCCAGCTTATTCTGACACACCAGAAAAGAGAAATATTTCTCATTTCAGATATGAAGAACAAAGAGAAGACATTTAAAAAATAAATCTGACAGGATCCCAGTTGATTTGGATTTACGTCATGTCTGCACTGGGATTTACATAGTTTTTGAGGAAAAATTACTTTTGAAAGCTATGAATTATAACTCCGTGAACTGAATACAACAGATTGATTATTCAAACACAGCTCAGTCAGAGAAGCAATTTAATCACAACACAAAATTTTAAAATTGGATTTTTGGAATTGAAATTTAAAGAAAAGCTCTCAAAATCAGCAGCACTGGGAACTGTTACAGATGTGATTACTTAAAATTAATCCTTTTTCTTGCAGATTTGGGACTGATCCACTATAAGGACAGGATACACTAAGAATAGGACAAATCAGGTTCCACTGTGAAATTTAGGTCTGGATCTAAACTAAGATTAAATATGTTTAGATCTGAGTTTTTATATTCTTTACAGAAATAACAGTCAGTTGAGAAGCTGTGATTTGAATGCACCAGATTTTGATGTCATTTATATTCAGACAAGTTTCTGCATGACATGAATATTTCAGGACTACAGGACCTGAATAAACTCAGACGCATGTTTATATGCAACATGCAAAATACTCCCCAAAATATTTGGAAGTTGCATCAGTTCATTAGCTTAAAAAGAATCTTGTAATCCTGAGTTCCATCCACAGAATTTCATCAATGCTTTACTCAGGAGAAGTTAAGGATCCACTTAACTGGGAACACAGCGCCAAATATCAAAATATTAATGAATCAGAAGGAGAAAACATAGCTTTTTTTTTTATATATGTTCTTAATACTTTTTACTTCCTTAATACCTCCATAAAACTCAGTTACTTTTTTACATGCTTTTCAAAAAATAAAGCACTAGATGTTAAAATGTCTGTCACACCATGCATTTAAATGACTGTATCTTATTTTTACCCTGAATTGAAATGAAAGGTAGTCTTGCTAAAATATACAGTACTTGAAAAAAGCCACCTCAGCATTTTGCAGATGTTATAATCTAAAAAATATTGATATTCTCTTTCTCCTCAATTAGAATTAAAAAAGACAAAGCCCCAGACTCAGTTCATTATCTCTAATGTAAAAAATGCCCTGTGGAAAGCACTCTGCAGAAGGAAGATTGAATCTGGAATTCTTACAGGAAATCCATGTAATCCTTTCAACCTGATACGCAGAAGACAGCATAAGGACGGGAGAAGAAACACAATCCAGATCCTGAATGATGACAGAATGTACAGACAAAAAGACTTGTTCTCATTTATGCTGTACTGTCACTTACTTCCCACTTGTAGTCCAAGCGCTTTGCCAGCTTTTCATCAGAATTCCATAAGGCCAGTTGGCGACTCATCTGCTATTATGTCTATATAAATAAGTTTGTTGTTCCTTCCAAACAATTTACTAAGATCAGGGCTCCATATCCTTTTTGTCCTTCAAAACATGGCAGGGATGTTTTTTCTTCTTTTAATCTCACCAAGCTGCTTTCCCTCAGTGTCCCTGTCATAAATTAGTAACTTAAAATCACCAAAGCCTGAGGGTTTTACTGACTGATCAAGTGTTGGAGAATATACTCTCTATATCAGACTCCTTATCTGACTGCTGTCTAAACACAGCACATAAATTGAAGCATTATGTCTCTCTGCCACTCACAGTGGAAATGCATTGAGCTGGTAGTGTTTCTCTAGACACTGAACCAGAGCAACAAAGCCTTCTTCTGCCTGTCTCTTAGACTTAACACCTTACATAAAGATTAAAAATCACCTTGAAACAAAAAATTCACAACATACAGCTGTTTCAAAAAGCTAGTTCTAATGCTTCAACTACAGCTCTGTATTATGGACTGAGAAAGGAATGGGAAAACATTAGCAAAATGTTAATTTTAATAATGGAAAATTCTGAGCTAAGTAGTTATTTCTGAATTCTAAGCAATGAATATGCATTACGCAAACCAATAGGGAGCAGATTAATCAAAACCCGAGAGAATTAATGACAAGTCCAGAATTAGTGACAAGTTAAGACACGCATTTTCATTAAATTACACTGAATTCAAAAATGCCTTTACTATTGGTCCAAAGGCCCCCTCTATCTTCCACCCTATTTAAAAAATACATTGGTACTGCTGTTTATAGGTAGATCTGTCAAAAACATGTAAGTTTCTTTTCTCCCTATAAATTAAGTGAAATGAATGCTTTCACATCTAACAACAGATTTAAATATACAAAAAGTGCACACAATAACAGAAGTGCTTATGAGACTAACAGTAATAAACCTACTGCTTTTGTAGGTCAGTCAACAAATGTATAATGCACTGTGTGGTGGCTTCACCATTTTTTCATTGCTTTTAATTTCCAAGGAAATTTCTGAAGACAACATGAGGTGATTTATTGCTTTTGAAGGAAGGCATAAAAATTCTCAGGGAGTCATTTGGAAAACAAAAAAAGAGATTGATAGTACCAGCTTCAATTCCATGCAATTTTTCCTTTTGATATTGTTGGAAACCTTTATGCATACTGCTGTGACTTGTTTTGTATATTTTGCAACTCTCTCTTTGAGAAGATGCAGTTCTGTGGTGGTTGAAGAGATTCCTGTGAGAACAGATTTCTTAACTGACTCTCTTGGGTGCTATATAGCATAACTAACTTCTAAGGTCCTCCAATGAAAGATGGTCTAATAAACCATATTACAGACTGCTACTGTTTAGACAATGAGAATTGACAGTAAAGCTGAGTGAGACAGAATTCTATTAGAAGAGAAAAAATAGCATACCTCTCTGCTACAATGGAATATACGTACAGGCAGTGGCACATGATAAATGTCTAAATTATAATACACTGTGCATTGATCATGCTTTGATATTTATCAGGGAGTAGCTAACTGTTACAAATTCACCCTGCAGTTTGCCCCATGCTATTCTGCTCTGAAGTCCCAACACAAAACACATTTAAAACACAGGTGATACAGAAGATACTGAGAAAAAACCTACACATGTGCACAGGACAGACTTTGGTCACTTACTTTACTACATCTTGATTCACGAGATACTTGTTCACATATTCAAAGCTTACACCTCTTATTTGAATTATAGAGTGCATGGCTGTTCCAAGCAAGCATTTGCCGAATGAGTAGCACATAAATTGAGAACTGATCTTAGGGGAAATAATATATAAGAGGAGTACTGCTGGTAGAAGACAGTTTAAAATATTCATAAGGCTATCAAAGAAGGCTAAGCAAAAATTTCATGAGGATGAAGAGAAGTGTTCATTGGAGAAAGAGCCTGTTACTCTTAAGTCAACAGCTAGAGCGAGTAACATCACAGCTGCTCCCATTAAAGACCACACTTTATATATCTTATTTCAAAAGAATGTAAGTTGTTTATATTCCCTAAAGGATTTTGCCTGTATGTGGGTGTGCCTGAGTGAAATCAGCAAGCAGTTTGGTGGCCTGTCCGTGTGAAAAACAAGTGTGAGGCTGCAATAACAGATTAATGCAGGACATGCAAAAAGTCTCCAACGCAAACATGCTCAGGTCACTCTCAAATCTCCACCTGCACAATACCCACTAAGGAAAAGGAAAATAAAAAGAATAACAACCAAGCTAGTGTTTGCTGACAAGTGCAGATTTGTTGTGTGCATGCCTCTATTTTCAACAACAGTGGCAGTAAGGATTAATGTTTCTGAAGGTGTAGAGTGGGAAGCGGGCATTTGAAGTGCAGAAGTAGCAGATGGAAGAAGCAGGTTAAGATAGCAGTGGTGGGGTAGTTGTGGGTAGCATGAGGCAGGGTAAGCCCAGGGACAGCAGCAGCTGGGAGGAGAACAGTGGGCAGCAACTGCGTTGGAGCTTGAGAAGTATTTGTTAAAAAGAAGTCAGGAGTCACAGGCACACAGCCAAGTGCATCAGAAAGGACTAGCTGCTGTTAAAGAACTTCATCCACCTCTGGTCGGTTGCTACAAAGATAAGCTCTGTTACGGCCATCAAAAAAGATAAACCACAGCTGCTCAGTGGCTAGAGCAATGCAGAGCTGCACAGATAAATCAGAAAGAGAACAAAGAACAGTGCTGCTGAATTAGTAGGGATGTTTCCTCCCCCGTGGCTTTCATGTCTGTTCTGAGCTTTGGAGAATGTCTTTGCAAAAACTGACACACAGCACAGGCAGCTCTCTCCAGCTTTTCAGGCTCTCAGCATTCCCGATCCTGAAAGAAGCTGGCTATTAAAAAGCTTTTAAATTCTGATTTCAGAGGTGCTCAGCCCTTGAAACTCCAATCAGTCTCAAAGGGAATTGCAAATAAATCTCCCTAAAATTGTATTTTATGTAAAAAGAACTCCATTATCTTTCAACTTCAAGTCTGAGATTGCTTCTTTCTCATCGCAAACTGACAGATTTTCTTTTTTTTCATTAAGAATTTATAACAATAATGTTATTGTTTTACCTTCAAATTAGAAAAAAAAGTCATGAAATAACAGACAAAATACCCACTTCCTTCTCTCCTCTTCTGTGTTTCTTGGAAGTCATTTGTTTAGCTTTGCTTTCTGTTTATTTTCTTTTCATCTTTGTGAATTTCAAGTTTCAAGTATACAATAAGAAAACCTAGTGCTGCAGTTTCCTTGCAGGCAAGTTAATTTATCTGACATGTACACTATCAGAAGGTTAAATCTTTGTCATCAAAGCTGTGAATTCTGTGTGAGCAAGCTCCTGGTCCCACTGGAGCTAATATTGCTTGGTGCAGACAGAGGACTTGCCTCTTAGAAGCAATTTAAAGAGGAAATACTGCTAAGTTAGAGAAAACCTTAAGACCGGTACAATAGTTTTAAAAAGATTAATCAAGAACCATAAAGAGAACAAGGTATTTTAATTTAGACGTTCAATCAAGTCTAATTTCATTTTCATGTGCTGGAAATTGTAAATAGCTACTCAAGCTTTTGCCTTTTAGATCACATAATCTCCAGAGGCTATGATCAGTAGATCTAAAGGCAGGATGGTGATTCTGTTTCCCATGCTGACACAGGTTGTTCTAGCTCTTCAGATGAAAAATGTATGGGAAGAAAGCACTAGTTGTAACAATCATGAGAATTGGAAATAAGCTGTATTAATAGTTTCCCATCTGTCAAGAAGGAGAAGTCAGGAGCATGGTTAACTGAGATGCTTTCGCTCTTTTGCTACTAAATGACGTTTACCTTTAAAGGACATATCTCTGAATAAACTCTCAGTGAAATATCAGAACATACTCCTGCTTAAAAGTAGAGTATCAAATGTGTGCAAAGGGTCCTTCTTAGCCTCTCTGTATGCATTCTCTTTTGTATTAAAAAGTAAACACAAGCAACATAGCTTTAATATCATTATGTGAACTAGCATCACCTGTGCATCCCAGAAGTCCTTCAGATGAATGGCTTGTCAAAATCCTTTCAAAGGTAGGGATTAAACCCACTGAATTTAAGGTGCTGGAGACTATATACGTATTTGTCAGGTCGCTGTGTCTGTAATGGAGTTCCCTTCAATGTGTCAAACAACCTCTGTGCTTACCAAGTGCACTGCTCTGCTTTCTGTATTGAAACATTCCTTTGTTACAAAAGGCTCCTAATACTGCAGTGGCAGAAGGCTCAGAGTTATCATACAAATCACACTGATACCTTTTACACAGTTATTTTACTTTATCAAGGATGAATACAAATGGAACTGGGCAAAGGAAGAAAATCTGAAACTATAACAATAATTCTCAATAAAACAGAATTTTTCTTGTAAGATCATGTTTCTTCTCTAATGACTACTAATCAGTATTAGAGGAAATTACTATGAAGTGCCAGTTTTGAAAGAAAAAGAGGATGGGTACTGGCTTCATTTTTCCTTTGATAATATACTTACTATTAATTTCTTGTAGCTGGTTTTATATTATTGGATGAAAAAAGTCAATAACCTTTGAAGTAAACCACAGAACTGTTGCCTTTTCACTCCTGCTTCACCTCTCAACACTACCTTTAATATTTACTCATCCTTATTATTTACCTCCTACAAATTTATAAAAGAGTATATGGTTTATCATACATTGAGACATGGCCTACTAGAGTTGGTAGATATTCGTCCATAACAGAATGGTCCAGCTGATCTGCCAGTGCATGAGTGGGTATGTACACCCAACACTACTGCAACGACAGTCTCTTAGGAAATCACTGGTAGAGATTAAAAGACAAATAGGTGATGGTATAGTACAGATGATAGTGCATTAGGGAGCGTGAAAGTCTTACCAGAGGACAGAAAATTGTTAAAGAATAATATTCTACAAGACACTTCCAATCTGTGCCCTGACTTGAGGTCTGGCATACAGCATACCTCTGCAGTTATTATATTTCCTTGCTCCAAGGAAGGACCACTAAGCGCTGGGGAAGGCAGTGGAAAAACACCAGGTAAATTCCAGGTTGACATCAATCCATTCAGGGTTCATGGCTGAGGTACAGGTCAATGGGAATTTTCTTTGTCTTTTTTAGTGTTGGAAGTATCAAACTCCATGATTCTTCCGGAAAGGGGAAAGACCAAAGATTCAGTCAGCTAATGAGATCATAAACTGCTGAGATCAAAATGTCAGTGCAAGCACTTAGTCTGAAATAGGGTGTCCTAATCATTGGAACTGATGGATAAGAAGAGAACCATTTCACATCTGACAAAGCAAAATGTAATTATTATAAAAGTAGTGATAGGGCAGGTAAATGACTTGCCCCCAAATTTAAAAAGTCAAACCTAGTTAATTATATCTGAGCTAATAAAAACAGCAGTGATAAAACTCTTACAGATTGGTGAAAAATTATGAAGTCTTTAATGAACTTTATGGCAAATTACATAAATCAGAGCTAACTTAATAAAAGCCCAGAAGATTTTTAGTACTGATTAGATTTTTGAATTGCTGAAAGATAAAGAAAATAACTCTACTAAAATCCTCTCTTCCCTACTGGAAGATTCTGAAAGACTATTGAAGTAGTGGAAATGGTGCCAACGAATGAGAGGTTCAACAGTCAGATCATTAAATAAGCTTAGAGGTTTATTTTGAAATGGTCATTTACTGACCAGAGAGTATTTTGAAAACCCTGCATATGAAACAACAAAGGCAATGCTTCTTTTTTGATGAATATGAGAAAAGATCTGTGTGTGCTGTGTAGACACACACATATAAAACATGTTTTACAGCTATGGCTTTTGCCAGACGCAGTAAGTGATAAGCAGCTTTTGCTTGTAGAATTGTTTCAAGCTCCCAAGCCCCAAAGAGGAACAAAAGGCAAACTTAAGTTTTCAACAGAGATATATCAGGTTCCAAGCATATTACTATGATCAGGGTTCCTCACAGCGCTACTGTGAGATAACCTTGCATTAAATATCCAAGTGTAGAGACATATTTGTAAATAGGCAAAAATTTCAACAGGAAGAATAGGCACAGACAGCACTTGGGGCCTCATTTCCATTACAAGTCAGTATGTTTAGAAACTTAGTTTTCCTTCTTGCCTCTGGATCTGTATTTGCATTAAAACACTAAGAATCATATATTCAAAAAATTATTTCAGATTCAAAGAATAGTTTAGGCCTCCTGCAGGTTTTTCTAATTTATGCTACTTATCAGGGACTCGTAAGGGAGAGGAAAGAAGGAAAAAGATTGTACCCTACCTCCTAAACCATGCCAAGAAGCCTTGAGTCAAATTAGTTACATGAGAATTGCTGACAAAGTCATTCAAAAGGCTGGTTTATTTCTCAGTTTTTCAAAGTGGTGAAAAGAAAGAGTCCTCCCTCATTTTCAGAGCTGTGTCAAACATGACATTCTAAACAACTATGTCTGAGCCTATGCAAATGGAGAAATCCCTTACAGGAGTTAAGGATATCATGAAAGGGTGGATGAAGAATGCTGGGCATTTTGTGACAAGATTATACAGCAGTTACTATTCTGTTCAGTAAGCGCGGCACGCTCTGATGCAGCCGGAGCAATAAAATGCAGCAGAATAATAAAGAAAAAAAATGTTTTAATAACACCTCCTCAGCAGGACAACTGGTTGCCCAGAGAACGTTTTTCTTCACACAAGGAGGCTTCTGAAATTACCTTTGAGCACCACTACAGGAAAGGAGACAGGAGCAAGGGTTCTGCTGTTTGTGCTCCATACTGCGAGCAAGACAGCAGAAATTGGGAAGGGAGAGTCTTACTGCAGGCTTGGAGGGCAAAGCTGACTGACTGTAAGTCAGTAATATCTTTCTTCTAAGACAGATTGTACAAAAGCGCTTTTTACCCTACCCACAGGAAGGAAAGAGTATGTTCTCAAAGCAGCACACAAGGCTGTTGCTCAGGGAAGTTGTGCTGTCTCCAACCTTGAAAGCTTTAAAAATCCAATTGGGTAAAGCCCAAAGTAACCTGTGATAGCCACTGAGGAGGAGGTCCAATAGAAACCTCCTGGGTTCCACCCCAACTTGAGCTGTCCGATGACTCTGAGCACATTCGGACTGTCACTGTGCCCATGCTCAAACATGGAACTTTCCCTGATGACTATCGCTGTAGCTCTCACTGCAAAGTAAGCTGGAAAAATGTGTTCCAACTATTTGTATATAAATGTGTAACAATTTGTGATAAAAGTGTGCTCCATGCAGAATTGTGCTGTAACCATGGCAACTTCCATTCAGAGAGACACCCATTGTAAATCTATAAGGATCTCATTTAGAAGAGATTTAGTTGTACTAGTCACTGATTTATGAATATTCCAATCGTGTGAAAAACACCCTAGTTTCTCACAGAATTGTTTTTAAATAGTGCAGCTGTGTGAGTAAGAATGCTATCACAAGCATTTACACTGAACAGCTCCTAAATTTCTTTTTACGATTCTTTTGCGACTTTGACATTTTGGAGGCTACACTGGAATCCTTTGCTATAAAATCATTGCAGGTTTAGTCTGGCTTTTAGTATTCCACTCTTTTTTGCACTATTATGTTTTTCATATAGAGACAACTGGTAAATGTGTCTTTCTTTAAATACCCAGCCTCTTGTGGGAGGGTAAATTCAGAAATAAAGGAAGGTTCCCCTCAGTTAGTACTTTGGCTGTGAGCACTCCACAAAATCATTAGTTACCTGTTTCCTCTCACCTGAGACAAATTGCTGAACCAAAGTTTCCCTGTGGTTTCTGTCCATCTTGTAACCTTTCTCAGTGAAATAGTTACCTTCATTTCTCACTGACTTTTTGTAAATCCTCCAATTGTGAACTTGTATCTAATATATCAAACTCAGCCCTGAAATTTGGGATAGTTGTTTTGTTCCTTATTGACAGGCTGGTTTACTAGTACAGTCAAATGCAGAAAGAGAATGAATCGTGAATCACGTAAGCTGTCTGCTTTTCTTAACACTAGAGCAGACCATATCTCATTCAAGGTGCATTTCTTTGCATGGGAAAGCATCAGCCAGACACCAATAAATCTGATATATTCCAAGTAGCATTTCAGAGTAGCCATCTCAAAACAGCACAGCTCGGGATAAAATAACACTGGTGATGTCAGATAACAGTGTATTCATGGAGCAAGTATGCATGTAACACAGGTAAATATACTGGTAATGATTTGGATTTTATTTGGTCTTTTTTTTTTGATACTGTTCTGATCCCTTTTAGTTGGTGTCGTGGTTTAAACCCACTCAGGCAACTCGTTCACTCACCCCCCCCCCTTCTTTCCCTCCCCCTGCTCTCGGAGGGATGGAGAGGAGAATTGAAAAGAATGCAACTCCCACGGGTTGAGATAAGAACAGTTTAGTAACTAAGGTATAACACAAATCACTACTGCTACCACCAATGATAATAATGATAAAGGAAATAACAAGGGAACAGAATACAACACCTCAGCACCAGCCGACCGATAACTCGCCCCCCAAGCCCGACCAAGCTCCGACCGATACCTCCTCCAACCCTGCAGTCTCCCAGCCCTTCCGGCTAACTCCCAGTTACATCCTGGGCATGACGTGCTGTGGTATGGAATACCTCTTTGGTCAGTTTGGGTCAGGTGTCCTGTCTCTGCTTCCTCCCGGCTTCCCCTCCTCCCTGGCAGAGCATGAGGCTCACAAAGTCCTTGGCCAAACCAAAACATCATTGTTATCAGCTCTGTTCCCAGGCCGAAAGTCAAAACACTGCACTGCACCAAGCTACCAAGAAGGAGAAAAATGACTGCTACTGCTGAACCCAGGACAGTTGGGTATTAAAGACAGCATCCAGAGAAGCCCAAGGGCTTTCTAACAAACTCTGCCTGGTGATTAACTGTGCAAAGTCAGGAGAGGCTTTGTAGAGCCTCACATTACATGTATCCAAGCTTGTACAGACCACATGGTTTTTGTAGTGACAGCAGAATTTCTGCAGATTTTATAAACAGTAATATATTTTCCTGAGGAAAAGGGACTTAAGTCCTGAAATGGTTTGTGGAAAAGCAAGTCCATTACTAAAACGCACCTGAAATGCTTAAAGCAGGCATGGCCTTTCACACAGATGTGTTTTAATACATGGAGACTTCCACTACTCTGCTGTTAAATTTGTTTAATGGAAGAATGCTTAACTCTTCAGAGATGTTTAATTTTGTGGGACCTTTTACGAACAATACCAAGCACATTAGTGTTATTACTCATTTCTATACTTTTCCTTCATAAACAAGAAAAAGAAATGCTGTTTGTACAGCGAGAACACTCAATCCAAACTCCCTTTTCCATTACTCCACCTCTGATACACCCAAGTATTTGCTCATGTCTTGACCCCCTTTTTTATCTCTTTACAAATCAGATTAGTGTTAGGAAAGTTTCACTTTATCAGCAACGCTGCATCCTGCTGTGCAGATAGCACAGCTTGCATGTTAACACTGCCTGCAGGTTACAATTCTGTTGGATACCTTCATGGAAAAGGAAGAAATGTCATAAATTTTGGAGGCAACTATTTTCTTCAGTTTGCCAGAGGGTTAAAAGCAATTAGTTGCATCATCAAAATGGCAGTCTTTTACAGAGCATATACTTATCCCATTTTCCCATTTATCTCCCATTTAGCACAGTGGCTCAGGACTGTGCTTTAGAATTTGAGATTTGACCAACACCTCATTTTTAAACTAAAACCAGTCATTCCCCACTGACCCCCTGTGATGACATTTTTCTAAACAGGTCACTTTGTTATTTTTGGAAGGCAGCAATATGTGACTTTGGGCCCCCACTCTCCCTTCACCCCAAGAGCACACAGAGAAGGGAAGGCAGAGATTTTCAGTGTGACAGCATGTATGCTCAGCCCAAAGAATGAGTGCATCCAAAAGTGCTGGTGGTTCTGGCTTCAGTCAGGGCCGCATTAAAGTTTGTAGCACCAAACTTTCAAAACTATTCATTGATTTTGGAAACCACAATTTGCCACCTTACAGGAGTATTATCCACAAACTCAGAGCACTTCCCACAGCATTTCCCCCTCACCTGGAGAACTGCTACGGAAACACAGGCTGGAGTTGGTCTCTGCCATACACGCAGGCAAATGAAGAAGAAAGACTGATGTTCACAGCAACATGGCTGGATGGGTGTATCCAGTTACAGTACATATTATATGCCCATGTGTTTTCAGCCAGTGCCTTCGGAAGTTTCAGCCTAATAGTAATTAGTTCACATTTTTAAGTGTTCCTCTAATAAAGGAATGTCTTCCTTATCATATGTCAGTCCTTCCCCCCTTATTGAACATAGAAACTTATGGGATATATGGGTTGAACAAGCTTTTGTTTAAATACAGCTACTGTGGCATTCAAGTAAATATGAACTGGGATTTCTTTCTATTCCATGAACTTGAATCTGAAGTTTCTATGAGCAGCTGTTCTTCCGCTGAGAACAGTTTTGTACTGACTGCGGTTCACAGCATTTGCGCATGCAACGCTTCCTCATGGGAACCTCAACTCCTGTTTCTTTCACAGTGTTAATAAAAGCCAGATCAAAAATACGCGGTTTCCCTTTGTTATGGAAAACACAACAGTGCTGTTGCAGGCGGTTAACTAAGCGGTAAAGCCCAGGGAGAGGAAGAATTCCCTATGCTCTCCTTCTGTCACCTGCCAAGC
Organism: Pezoporus flaviventris; assembly: GCF_033815535.1. Classification (NCBI taxonomy): domain Eukaryota; kingdom Metazoa; phylum Chordata; class Aves; order Psittaciformes; family Psittacidae; genus Pezoporus; species Pezoporus flaviventris. Next base: position 49,032,763 of record NW_026892549.1, read on the forward strand.
CAAGAGAGTACAAAACTATCAGTTCTGAGCTGTACTTTTGCAAACCTTCCTCCTGTCAGGGCCCATCCTTTCAGCTTGATTTCCACTCCCAGTCTCTCTGCATTAATGTATTCAGATATGAATATCAGCTTTGCTACATAGCTCCAAACCACCAGTTAGAATCACAGAATAGTTAGGGTTGGAAAGGACCTTAAGATCATGAAGTTCCAACTCCCCTGCTTCTGTACGTTGTAAGGTTGGGCAGTGGGGAGGAGCTGATCCGGTGGAACGTAAATTCCATGTGCCTGCTCATTTGTAGAATAGACGTAACCTTACCAGACAGTTGCGCAAAATATTCAACTGGATAACTTATCTTGGCTACTGTTAGAACCAGATAAGCAGAACATACTGAAGCCTTCAAATGAGTACCTACAGCTAGTAACATGATTACATGAGAACCTCAGGTTTGGAAACAGGAAAACAAGACAGTATTTCTAGCCTTTAATTTAAAAAAGAGAAAAAAAGCCGGAAAGCCAGAAGGCATCTCTGTCATGTTACTAAAATTTGCTAAAAACCCCAGGCTGCCTTAATTCAGGCCCTGGAGTCATGCCCATCTTTACTACCTAATTAATTGCAAAGATGAGCTTGCAGGAAGCGTAATTATCTGTCTTTTCTGCTGAGTTTCAAGGTATTTGGCAAAGAGATAGGCAAAATTTTGTATTTGCTGAGCAGGAAATTTGTCACTCATCATTTTAGGAAGCTAAAAGTATTTGCAAATTTGGCAAATAATTTCAGTCAAAGAAAGTAGAGGGTTTTACAAGAAATGTTTCAAATTTGAATATAGCTTTGTTCAAAACAGCACTTTCCGTTTTAAAGTAGACTTTTTAAAAAAGTTCAAAAGATTTAGAACAAAAGTTTTCAGCTATAAAATCACAGAATAGTTTGAGTTGGAAGGGACCTTTAAAAGTCATCTGGTCCAAACACCTGCAATGAGCTGGGACATCAACTGGATTGGCATGTTCAGAGCTCCATCCAAAACGTCATTGGTCTGCAGTATCATGTATTGCATTCTCCCAAAAGATCCTGAAATACTATATATCTATATTGCAACCGTAAATAATTTTCTCCATCAACGCTTTTCACCTAGGCCACAGAACTCATACCCTGCCAGTGCTCTCGCATCCAGTGTGCCTCAGTCCTGACACAACAGCCACTTGTATGTTAAAATGCAAAATCTAATGTGGACAGTCCCAAAATTCAAAGATGTTTAAATACAATCTTGTTCAGAACACCTTCCATGACAAGTATTCTTCAATTTCCAAATAAAGATTTTTTAAACTAGTAAACCCTTATGGTTTTAAATATGTTTAAATATGTTTTGAGCTAGGATGCTGCAGTAGTTGGCAGAGGAATTGGGTCCCTTCAGAGGAATGTTTCCTTTACTAGGAGGTTCCTGGTCACACTACAGCAGTCATACATAACCCCGCTGCTTAGGGTAGAGGCTTTAAGAGATCAGTTTGCTGCTTCCTAGGTGTCAAACCACTCTGAGACAGTGCTAACATCAATCAGAAAAGCAACAAATGAGTTGCTGAAAACAGCTTCAGTATATAGAAATGGGTTTTCTTTGGAAGGAATGATTGTAATACAGCAGCCATCACAGAAAATAATGAATGAGGTAAAAAAACCAAACAAATCCATGATTAGTCATTTGGGCCCAAGATTTTAGAAAGGGAAAAGGTTTATTTTAAACATAAAACCTGCATGGGAAAAAATGTCAATAAATGTTGGCATGCTACCTGCAATGACAACGTTGGGTTTAGTTTTGGTTTGATTGGAAGCAATTTGAAACTGAAAAATTGTAGTTGTACACTGGCACTGGAGAGCTAATCAGGCAAGAAATCTGAGGAGCTCAGTTTGGAGGAGATAACCCTTGTTAACTCTTATTCTAGAGCTTAAAATGTGTTATTCTGAACTCTGAGACTCTGAACTGGATTGAAAAGCGCTATTAATCTACTGTAAGAATCAGCAAAACAAAATAATTTGAAATAGCAATTCCACCATAAATTTAAAAGCTGTTTCTTCACAAATTAATGACGGTCTATAAAAATTCTAACTCAACAGTCTTATGCCTGAGCTCTTCCTATCAACTTGAGTTACAAGATGACAGGGGGTCATCTACCACCATTGGAAACTGAGAAAAAGCAGTTCAGCCTTTGTACCAAGACCCTATGTCCTGACTTAGTGAGGCTGTGCTAGTAACTAGGTAGGACAATGCCTAGAGAATGTTCACTATACAGACTTCATGCTTCTCTTGCGTGAAAAGTTGCAACAAAACACAAAAGTGTGCAGACCTCAAGAAGAATTTAATAAACCAACGTGTTATTTGGTATAGATCTCAAGAAAAATTTAATAACCTAAAGTGAAATTGGGGAAAACAGAAGTGCAAGGCTACTATCTTAATCCTGAAAGCCTTTATGCCATTAAACTAACTTCCTACAATTAAATCCAAGGCATTACTGTGAAGATCCTGAAAATGCTTTACATCACTTAATAAAACTACTGTGTAAACAGAAATAAAGAAATAGAAGTATTATTTACTTAAGTGTGATTGCAATAACACATACGCTCTCAACAAACAAAGCCATCTATGAATTTTTAAGGTTTGTTTTTTATAAACCCAGCAGAACAGAAGAGGTTGCAAAGCAGAGATGGAAACACTAGTCTTTTGAAGAAGAAAAGCACAGCTCTTTTTAAAGACTTCAAGTATGTTGCTTAGAAGCCATCCCTCTTCTTCACTCTGTTTCTGTTCATGCCTCCAGAAATTATTTATCTGCAATTCATATTAGTATTTTTCTTATTGCATCATGTCTTTGATTTGCTTTCCTACTGCTGGAGTGGCTTACTGTCTGACTCTATCCAGTCTTCAGTGCCTGAAAGTCTGTGATCTTCCAATACATCTGTGCACACATACACCCCCTTTATAAGTCCTTGCAAAGTCACGATGTTAGCAGATCTAGCGATCCCTGCAGCTGCTGAGGAAAACTTTTAAGTTACAGCTGCCTTGGGACATGGTCTGTGCCTGTTATTCCAAAGGGAGGCTGTAGCAGTGAGTCTGCAGGCAATAGTAATTTGATTGTTCAGATCTCACCACTGCTTTAGTCTAATAATTTAGGCCACGTAAAAAAAGAAAAGAAGGGTTGAAATTGTCTTGTATAGCATGCCTTAAAAGTCCCAAAGTTTGGCGCACTTTTGTCACTCCTATTTGCTAAAAGAGTCCTGCAGATCTTTTGTTGTTGTACAATGGACATTCATGCTTTCCATACATGGAAATATTTCTACTGATTAGTTGGTGGTGACTAAAGATTCTGAGTTACTGAGAAAAAATAATACAACCATAATCAATATTATGCTGTGAAAACATTTTTTCCTCTTCGTCCTTGTTCTTAAACTCTCAAAGATCTTTGAGATTAGACTTCTGTTCCAGAGTTCTGAACAGGCTGTTGTGGCATATCATGCAGCTATTTAATTTGCCCTGTGGCCATCATGGCTGAGTGACTGAGCCCTGTGAACAATTCTTCATATGCCTGATGACCATAAACGATGCAGGATGGAAGAACCTCCTGGGCTACACAGTCAAACAAGTATTTCTCAGTTACGGGAAATGAGACTAATTAATGCTTTTTTTCTTAATTTTGGTATCTGAAACCAGCACTGTTTGCCCTTCATCTCCCTCCAAAGCAGCTTTCCTAAATTGGCCAGGTCTTCTGGTCTTTAACTGAACGTGTAGGCTATTTAGGGGACAGGATTCAAGCAATTTTAGATGACAGTGTTGCAATGTTTATGCATTCAGTCAGTTTTAAGAATGCCTGCCAATACTGAAAAGGAAACATAACCTTAATGAAGCACTTACAGAATGTCACAGAAAATCTAAATTAATCTCTGAGGTTTTTGAAGTATTCATTAAAACATCTCAGAATGCAGAATACTTTTCAGCCACAAAACCAACTCTGCTACTGTGAATTTCACTGACAGTTTTCAGTGGAGATAGTAATAGGTAATTTAATATAAAGTGATAAACCTTCAAATGGTATTTTGGTCCAATCTACAGCATTTAAAAGAAGTGTAAGAAACTTATTTTCTAAAATACAGAAAAATCAAACAGAAAGAATGATGACCCACATTTGAACAATTTCTATATAATTACATTTAATTCTTTTAAGAATAGGACTCTTTCAAAACTAAGGAAAATACTACTTACTAGTTCAAGAGTTTTCAAGTATTTCCACTCCCATTTCCATTAAACAGAAGAGCTCTGAGTACACTGAACAATGATTTGCCTTGATGTAGCATAACCATGAAAAATGTTCAGGTTGTTGAAAGCACATTAAGACTGGTTCTTCTATTCTGTCATGCAGGAATTTATTCAAATGCCTGTTCTTTCAATGCTAGTCATCAAACTGGTCTCTCTTTATGAAAATTGCAAAGGACACTTTTGTTTGGTGTCCTGGTAAATAAAAGCAGAAGTAAACAGCGGTAAAATAGTTTACTTGGCATAAGTGAAAAAAGGTGAAATAAAATTTGGTAAACTCCTTCTCTTTAGAAGTTACAATCTGCAGAAACAAATTATCTTTTTCCCTAAGAAAATCAAATAAAAATGGCCCATACACAGAGATACCACTGAATTTCAAGCCTTGAAATGTGTAAGAATCTAAGAAGCATGAGAACACATGCAGCTTCCACCTGTATAGGTGGCAAGACTGTTGATTTTTGTACTTTTTAGCATGGTGAAGAAGTAGAAAACCTAGAAAAAAAAAGCTTAGATTCTCCTGTGTTCTTATACAAGGTAGCATAATTCCGTTAGAAAAATAAGGTAATATTTTTAGTTTTCAGTCCTTCATTAATGATTCTTTTTCTTTTCCTTTCTTCCCCTTGTGAGCAGGGTACTGCTCTAATATTAACATGTGCAGCAAGATGATTTCATTAAATGATTTGCTAAGACCTCATGCATAATCACCTCATTGAAAAATAATGAATAGTCATTTATGTCTTGTCAATTAGTAATGTGCAATAATAAGGGCTGATACTGGTTTAACCCTTACACCACACCTGAGGTGGTGAATGCAACTTGGTGAGAGTTGGAAAAAGCAGCTAGACTACAAATGGCATACTTAGACAAGGCACTTTGGCTGTTGCACATTAACTAGATTAGGATGCCTAATTGTGAATTTACTCTCGTGTCATATATCAACTGAATAACATTAAGAGATACAAAATTCAGTTTTATTTATTTACGATACACAATTGCCAGAGGACTTCTATCTGCTCGGCTGCTTTAGGTTCTTTAAGACATTTCCCTTAAAGGTCTTCTAAATTGGTAGATACAGAATTTCTGTGGAAACCTATAAAAGTTTACTTATCTTGGGAGAGAGGTGATAGCATTTTATTGGTACAGAAAGGGTACGCTGATTTTAATTTGCATAGTATCATTCTCTGTTAAGTTTACGTAAATTAGTCTTTAACAGGTAAGTCTATTAAAACCGTTGAAAATCTCAAGAAGTAGTTTAAAATAAAGAATAATAAGAAAAAAGGCAAAATGGGGGCTTCCTGTTTTGCCTTTTTCCTTTCATCTCTGATGATGTCTGCCTGAAGACAGAGTATGCAGGTACAGAAAATATGAGATTGTCTTCACTAAGCAAAATGAGGACAACCATTTTGCAAAATCTAAACCAACAAATGGTAACTTAGCTTGATCCAGCTACTTAACCCAAAGACCAGCTCATAACTCTTAGCTACAGAATGAGAAACCACTTCTTGTTGTCACTTGCCTACATTAGGGTTTAATGATGACTTTTTTCTTAGTTTAGTAAGAGCATACCAAAGGACACACTCAAATCTCAAACCCCAGCTGTACCAATACTATGCAAGTTGGATCTACAGAGACTCATTGAAAATATAAGAGCCAAGAATTCACATAAGTACCTTCAGCTAATATTGATCACATTGACTTCTAATTCTTACTGGAAAAATTGGTCCTGCCCATGTCTTTTGAAAGCACAAACTGCATAAAATATGAGATTTCCTTGAAAGTCTGGTGCTCCACTACTCTCTATGAGGCACAAAGATTACTAGAATTGTCATGCATCATATCCATTTGCTGAGGTCAATAGAAAGCTTACCAGAAAATACACATTTGACTGGTCTTTTTTGTTTTGACACCTAAAACATTACAAAAAGTGAGTTTGGAAGTGTTCTTGATAATACTGTGAAATTTCATGGTCACTTTGTTACAGCTGATTTGACTGGCACCTCAAGGGAGGCCAGTCAATATTAAATAGCTCTCAAGCCTTTTTTCTGTCAGTAGAGGAGAGATTCAAAATGCTTGCGATGGATTCTGAGACTGTTTCATATGATATTTTATTAACTTCTTCAAAGTGTATGAAAACAAATCAAAATATCTCTTAGATAAAACAGCTTTAGCGAGAGCTAAATTAAGTCCCACGATTCAGCAACATCCCATATGGTTCCTCATATGTCACAAAACCTGCCTGGATCTTGAAAGTGAAGGTGATTTTTTTCCTCTGTAGGACTTTTAATGTACATTACAACAAACCAAACAGAAGCATGCTCTCTTTCCTGGATTTCCATCTTGGAGAATACCCAACTATTTTTACTTTGTTCTCTGCCTACAACACCATGAAATAAATGTAGTACTTAAGTTTCGATTAGATATAAGGAAAAAGTTCTTTACTGTGAGGGTGGTGAGGCACTGGAATGGGTTGCCCAGGGAAGTTGTGAATGCTCCACCCCTGGCAGTGTTCAAGGCCAGGCTGGAGAGAGCCTTGGGTGACATGGTTTAATGTGAGGTGTCCCTTCCCATGGCAGGGGGGTTGGAACTAGATGATCTTAAGGTCCTTTCCAACCCTAACTATTCTATGATTCTATGATCTTTCAGTGGCTAATGCTTGGGGTCTTGGAACCGTCTTGGTATTTGCAGGTATGAACCACTGAAGAACTTGGCTTGGGAATAATCAAATACATAAAAATCTACTTCCTATTGCAAATGGAGATAAACAGCATCATCTCTAAACAATTCCTGATACAATCTCCCATGGCCTCAGGTCTATGAGATACAGATTTCAAATTAAAGGTTTGGGACAGTTCTAGTTTGCCAGTGATTGGCAACAATCTTATTTTTTTTCTGGCAATAGCTTATATTCTGTGCTATCTATGATGCCCTTTTGCAAAGGAAGATGGTAACATAGCTCTCAACTTGCTAAAGCATGAATGAGGAATAGCAAAATTATTTTTAATGTAGGAAATGTGAAGCCATATGGAATTCCTTTTATAGCATAAGCAGCTCTTTTTACAGTCTTTCTTTGAAGATTTCTTATTAAGTAATTTTCAATATTCACAATGAGAGAACATCAAATCTCTATGGAAATCAGGCAACTCTGGCACTAAAACAGCCTCTGTTTCTCTATAAGGTGAGCACTGAGAAGCATGGCCAGAAAGGGCTGTGTATTTGCCATTACCAGCACTTGATACTTAAAACAGTCATCCAATGCTCCAAAATGTAAGGTTACACTATGGTAAACTATGCAAAGCCACAGCTGATTTATGCAGTGATCTATTGTAGGTGGGGTGGTAGTTGAGATGGCGACCAATGCCTTATCACCAGAATTTTACTTTTCATCTGAAACCAAAAAGTGCATGGAAAACACACATTTAAAAAAAATCTCAATTCTATTTATAACTAAAAAAAGGGAAAAAGGATCATGAAAATTACTTACCAACAAATCTGATTTTGTGTCTTACAAAACTGGACTGATACCAATATTAAACAAAGACAATGGTTGCTGAGCCATTCGGCAGATAAATGGAATGCATGAAGAAGAGGTTGTCAAAGCAACACCAGTTAATAGGCATGCAAGGAACATTAATGAGGAGCTTCACACTTCCTGTATAAAACACATACATGGACTGAGGACATACTAATGTTTTATCTGCAAAACTGAAGAAATCATTAGCAGCTTCTGATTTGCAAGAAACAAAAGTGTAACAGCAATGCCCAAACACAATATTTACTGAAACTCAAAAAAAAAGTCTGCATGTTAAGATTTTGAAATCAACTACAGCATCAACTGGAGACATCCATATAAAATGGCTATAATCCCTTTATGAAGATCCTGCTCTTACTTCCCCACAAAACACAGTGTGATCCTTTGCAGTTTTTTCGCACTCCATCCTGACACATCAGTTGCTTCTGCAGTAGCAGTAAAGTTACTTGAATTCTCACAACTATACCTGCAAAGTGTATTTTGCTCTAATAGTTTGTTACCCTGTCAGGGGAAGTGATAATTACTGAGATCGCAAGGGCACTATTTAAAAACATTGTCACCTTCCAACTCAGTGCACAAATACACTTGTCCTACATGAACAGCAGAGAGCTTACTATCTATGACAAATTTTGCTTATGGAAACAATTTCATGTCTGCAGTTAAAATAGTTGCCATTTTTTGGAAATACTAGTTATTTAAATATGATATTTTTAGAAAGCATGACAGATTGACCTAAGTAATTATTTCATTATTTGCAGTTCTTTAACTCATTTGTCATTGGCATCATTTTTAATGCAAGCAATTACACAATTACTATTTTCCCTGGGGGTAGCAGGATTGGCCATTAACTCAGAGACTTTCCAATAACTCCTATTCAAACTAATGCTCATTCTGCAATCCCTACTGTTATTCTCTCCAGTACTCCCTTTGTTAGGCTTGTCTTCTAGATAGGCACATGTTTTTTCTGTCATTCATCTGAATGTCCTTCAACACTGATTCCCTTTCCTTTGTGTTTTTGACCCCCAAAAATGAAAATACTGGACTTCTGTAAACTATATGTTTTTGCTAGGATTACCAGGATGCTAGGTAAGAAAGTCTGCTTTGACTCAGTCCTGCTATTTCCCACAGAAAGCAACACCTCAGGCCAATAGGTCTTTTCTTTCTGGAAGAACAAAGGTTACCTAATCTGAGAAAACTGGCTGTTTATAAAGCTACCAAGAATCATTTACTGATTGATAAAGGAGCGAACAACTATCATTAGAGCTGTTATTTTCCTGATTATATGAATGAAACCACCATTTAAAGAGCTTTCTGGCAGTAGGCTCTAATTCAAGAGTTCTATCAATTTTGGGTTGTTTTTTTGTTCAGCAGGGCTATAAGTGGGCTACTTTATACCTGTTCTGCACAGAGCTCAGATGAAGAACACAGGGGAACAGCTTCCCACTAGAGATCTACCACTGAAAAAGAAGTGAGGGAGAAAGAAGGGTTCATATAACTACACTTTCTCTGCCCTGAAGATTCCTTACCCAAAAGCACATTTTGCAGCTGATTCTTTTCACTGTTCTACAAAAAACTGCAGTGCAGCTGCTGCTTTCTTATTCCTCTTTGAGAACAGTGCCACATCTTTCTCAACACATACCTCATTAAAACACAGAAATTGCCTTATTCTGGAGAAGAGAGGTTTTACGCAAATATTATACGGACAGAAAGAATCAAAACATAAATCTGAGTGATGTTTACAAGTGAGAGCTTGTGTGCGTGTATTTAAATGGAAACATATTCAGTGACATAATCAGAACTGTTTCAAAGGGAAAACCACGGGAGAGATGTTTCAAAATCCAATATAAAGCAGGAAAAAAGATTCCGAAAAAAGTAACGTCGGAATAAACTGCTTCACCACTTGGTGTCACTCTTAACTCGCGCTTGAGTCAGCTCAGAGCTTTGTATGTCAGCAGGAATCGTAGCTGTAAGAAAAAGAAAACTGACAGACCGGGGAGGATTTCACTAGCTGTATTTTAGAAACAAAATTCAGAGGTTCAGATATTCCACCAGGCTGACCTAACTATTCTCTAGAGGTTGCATGGTGGAGACACGTTCTGCCAGGACTTGCTTTCTCTGAGATAGACAATGACCATTAATACTCTCTTTCATCTGCAAAACTTGATGTATTAAACCCGACTGTTTGATCTGTTACCATCTCCACCCTTGTCCTTAACACATATTGCAAATAGAAGAACCCTATAGTAGCTATCTTTGTGCATTATTTTCAATAGAAATTGACTTAGTCTCTCTGGTTAGTGAATAACTGTGCCTTAGTTGCAGGACTGGACTTACATGAGCAATCTGCAAACTACCAATTGAAAAGTTTTCAAAACAGTACACTTAAAAGCTAAACTGGCAGTTGACTTTTACATTCTTGTGGGCCACATAGCTAAAATAAACTGGATAAATTATCCTAATGCTGACAAGTGCAAACAGCGCTCTCATCCATGCCAACATGCATCAGGCAAAACAATCACAGCTGCCCCAGTCATTTTGTAAAGCCTTTGCATGGGGTATTACTTTACAATCATAGAATCATAGAATAGTTAGGGTTGGAAAGGACCTTAAGATCATCTAGTTCCAAACACTCTGCCACGTGCAGGGACACCTCACACTAAACCCCCAGGGATGGAGCATTCACAGCTTCCCTGGGCAACCCATTCCAGTGCCTCACCACCCTCACAGTAAAAAACTTCTTTCTTATATCCAATCTAAACCTCCCTGTTTAAGTTTTAACCCGTTACCCCTTGTCCTGTCACTACAGTCCCTAAGGAAGAGTCCCTCCCCAGCATCCCTATAGTCCCCCTTCAGATACTGGAAGGCTGCTATGAGGTCTCCATGCAGCCTTCTCTTCTCCAGGCTGAACAGGGCTGCTCTGAATCTCTTCTCTGCCCAACCTGTAGCTGTGCCTGAGATTGCACTGACACAGGTGTAGGACCTTGCACTTGGCATGGTTAAACTTCATGAGGTTGGCATCAGCCCACCTCACAAGCGTGTCAAGGTCCCTCTGGATGGCATTCCTTCCCTCCAGCGTATCAACCGAACCACACAGCTTGGTGTCATCGGCAAACTTGCTGAGGGCGCACTCAATCCCACTGTCCATGTCACTGACAAAGATGTTGAAGAAGACCGGTCCCAACACCGACCCCTGAGGGACGCCACTCGTTACTGGTCTCCAGCCGGACATTGGGCCATTGACCACAACTCTTTGTGTGCAGCCACCCAGCCAGTTCTTTATCCACCGAGTGGTCCATCCATCAAATTGATGTCTCTCCAATTTAGAGACAAGGATGTCGTGTGGGACAGTGTCGAATGCTTTACACAAGTCCAGGTAGATGACATCAACTGCTCTAGCCCTGTCCATCAGTTCTGTAGCCCCATCATGGAAGGCCACCAAATTGGTCAGGGAGGATTCCCCCTTAGTGAAGCCATGCTGGCTGTCACCAAGCACCTTGTTGATTTTCATGTGCCTTAGCATGCCTTCCAGGAGAATCTGCTCCAAGATTTTGGCAGGCACAGAGGTGAGACTGACTGGTCTGTAATTCCCTGGGTCATCCATTTTCCCCTTCTTGAAAATGGGGGTTATATTTCCCTTTTTCCAGTCATCGGGAACTTCACCTGACTGCCATGATTTCTCAAATATGATGGCCAGCGGCTTAGCAACTTCATTTGCCAGCTCCTTCAGGACCCGCGGATGGATCTCATCAGGATCCACGGACTTGTGCACGTTCAGATTTTTAAGATGGTCTTGAACCAGATCCTCTCCTACAGTGGGCGCAAGGTCTTCATTCTCACAGTCCCTGCATCTGCCTTCCAAGACTTGGGTGGTGCGGTCAGAGCCTTTGCCAGTGAAGACTGAGGAAAGAAGTCATTAAGAGCTTCAGCCTTCTCCAAATCCTGTGTAGCCAGTTCTCCTGATAGCTTCCAGAGGGGGCCTACATTCTCCCTAGTCTGTCTTTTATTTGCTATGTACTTATAGAATCCCTTCCTGTTATCTTTCACATCCCTAGCCAAGTTTAATTCCAACTGGGCCTTGGCTTTCCTAACCTGGTCCCTAGCTTCCCAGACAACATCCCTGTATTCTTCCCAGGCTGCCTGTCCTTGCTTCCACTTTTTATAAGCCTCTTTTTTCCTTTGAATTTTCCTCAGCAGCTCTGTATCCATCCAAGGAGGTCTCCTGGCCCTCCTGCTGCACTTCCTTCTGGTTGGGATGCAACGCCCCTGAGCTTGTAATGCAGAAGAGAGATCAATGATTCCCACCATGAATGCTTTCCCTGTAGCTTTACGTTAGCAATATCATTTGGCTTTTACTAGTATCACTGGAAATGTTACTGGGAGCAAGGTAACTATTTCTCAGCAGAAATATAACTGATAATGCACCCTTCTGTTGGCTTTGCCAATGGGATGAAGAGAGAATAATGGGTGGCAAGGAAGAAGCAACACTGACCTAATCACAAACTGCTTGAAAAAAGGTAGCTAAGGAGACAGACAGTGTTATTACATTACAGCTTCTTAATTCTGCTAGTTTCCAGGAAATTAACTTTCATATTTATTGCCAACAGAGAATTTAGAAAAGCAGGATTTAGAAAACAGCACACTCATATTTATAGTGTAGCTTATTAATGAGAATTTCAGAAACAACATGCTCCGAAACTTCCACTATGTGAGTGCTAACAAGAAAACAAAAAAGAATGTAATGAAAAAGCACTACAGGTGTCCTCTGCTGGCTTCCTGTTTACTGGCATTGCTCCTGGTGTTGGATATTTGAAAAGCATATCAGAATATCCCAAGGTGGATGGAGAAGAAACCCCAGAGACCTGCAGGAACTGCAGAACACTTCTGTCTGTTTTTCATCAGAAGCTTACTAATACAACCCTGTTTTCAAAAAGTATCAATCCACAATTCCTCGTATTAGTCTCTGGAGAGGATGTTAATGTTTTTGTAACTTCATGGCACAGAAAAATTCCATGACCAGAAGAGAGGTTTTGCTGTCTGAAAGGCAGCAGGGTTGAATCTGGACCTTACTTTACTTGAATCCTTCCTTTTAATCTCATCATCTCTCTCAATCTGCAGGGTTTCCCCCCCCCCCCCCTTTTTTTTTAAATTGATGGTCTTTCTACTCATTCTGCATCTTCTACTGCAAAAGGTATTAGGAGAAAAGCACCTAACCTCTCTCCTTTTTCCCCATCCCACCAGCTTTTTTTAGTGCTCAATTCCATCTTTCTTCCACAGTGTGATCCTGGGCACTATATGTAGTAATTTTCCCTAAGATCAGAAAGGAAAATATGATCCCAGTGAGTCAGAATAGCATTACTAGTAACTCACTGAAGGTGACGCAGAGCAGCAAAGAACTGGCCACCCCCTGCTCCAGCAGAAACCTTCTCCCTCAATAGTATCTCTACTCTCAGTTCTCTGCAATAGTTTGCAAACTCTCCTCTTTTGCTGTCAGTCTTTCTCAATAATGCCCAAGTTAACCTACTTTGTCTTCAGATTTTCTCCTGCGAGCTTAAAGTTTCATTCTTTTTTAGCAAAGGGGGATTTGCAGACAAAATAGATTGATTTGCTTAATGTTATACAAGAATTCTGTGGGTTAGCAAAGAAATTAATTGAAGCCTACTGAATGACAAGCCACACTACCATAACCATGCTCTGTTGACTGGATAACTTAGACTCCTGTATCGATTTTCATGTTTCAGGTTCAGTTCTGATACTGACTTTTAATCTGGAATAGATCCAGTTGAGAGCTGCAGTCAACAACTCTCATTTCTGGAGCCAGCAAGGATGAAAGCTGCAGTGACCAGGGTTTAGCATTGCTTTTGTTTTCTCATTCTGTTTTGTGAAATTTACTTCCACTACACTAGTTTTGCACTCCCTCACTAAAAAATACGCTCCTATCAAGTCAACTCCTTAGTTCTTCCAGCTAAGCTGTTCAGATGAACAGCTCCCTGGCATCTGCAAAGAAGACAGTTGCTAGACTGTACTAAGCTTAAGATGGAAATGGTACCGAGTTCCATGTTCACACTTTGCATCTGGTTGTACTGCAATGTACAGAAAGTTGGTCTGCAGCATGACATTAGCTCCATAACGCGGAGCACCCTTGAAAAAAGGGAAGGGCTCTGACAATAGCACCATTATCCATAGCTGTGCTGAGCAGTTATGGACAAGTGACTCGGGGATCTACCAGAGAAGTTATATGATCATGTCCTGGGTTCAGCAGTAGCAGTCATTTTTCTCCTTCTTGGTAGCCGGTGCAGTGCTGTGTTTTGACTTTCAGCTCGGGAACAGAGCTGGTAACAATGATGTTTTGGTTTGGCCGAGGACTTTGTGAGCCTCATGCTCTGCCAGGGAGGAGGGGAAGCCGGGAGGAAGCAGAGACAGGACACCTGACCCAAGCTAGCCAAAGAGGTATTCCATACCACAGCACGTCATGCCCAGGATGTAACTGGGAGTTAGCCGGAAGGGCTGGGAGACTGCGGGGTTGGAGGAGGTATGGGTCGGTGCTTGGTCGGGCTGGGAGGGTGAGTTATTGGTTGGCTGGTGGTGAGGTGATGTATTCTCTTCCCTTGTTATTTCCTTTATCATTGTTACTGGTGTTAGCAGTAGTGGTCTGTGTTATACCTTAGTTACTAAACTGTTCTTATCTCAACCCGTGGGAGTTGCATTCTTTTCGATTCTCCTCTCTGTCCCTCTGGGAATAGGGAGGGAAAGAAGGGGGGGGAGTGAGTGAACGAGTTACCTGACTGGGTTTAAACCACAACAGATCAGAAATGGTGTTTCACAGCAAGGACATCACCTAACCAAACTTGCTAACACATGAACAGCCTAACACAAAACAGTAGTCTTTTCAGCTCATTAACATGTCAGTAATCATATTGATGCATCAAGCCAATTCCCTTTTATTCCCAAGACTTGTGATACAGCCTAAAACCCATCAGCTGAGACTGATAAATATTACTATCCAGATCTTGGTCTTCCCATTGTGAAGGCTTTCAGCCCATCATCAGCTCAACACAGCTGAAAAGTCTTCCAGTTTAGGACTTGAATTCTTAAGGCTGTCTTCCCTCAGAAAACCCTGCAGTGCTTCCTGTTACTTTGCCCTCGCTGCAAAAATAACTCAGCTAATGAAGCACAGGTACTGGGAAATAAATATCAATGCTGGTTTATCCCAGTCTAGCTCCAGATGGCCATCCAGGGACTGCCTTTCATCCAATACACTGTCAATAGCCAGCAGTGGGCAGTTTTCACTGGCGTCCAGGTTGTGGGAATAGTTGGCCACATGCATAGAAGTGGACAAATGGGATATCTGTTCTGTTCTTCTCCATTTCCTTTATCTAGATCTCTTCAGTTTTTGATCTCTTGATCATTGCCACAGAGCCTGCTTTCATCTACATATGCCTGTAACCACTCATTCCCAGTTTTCTGTCACTTTGGTAAACGTTGGTTTTAGTGTTAATCAATGTTAGGATTTTAGTGCATCAAGATTAAAAGATACAAGATCCCATCAAAACCCACGTATGATATATTACAACCATCAAGGGGAGCTCTAACATGCATACTGGCTAGCATACTGGGATCCATTGCTACTTCTCACCATCTTCTAAGCTGAAGCTTTTCAGCTGCTCTACTCACAGTACATTTCTTCAGTATGAAGTGAAAGATGATAATCTAAGTCAATCTAACAAGATGCAGAATAAGTGCTACCTGTTTTGTTATCTCACCTACAGAAGTAACCTTAAGCTTTCAAGGGGATTTTCAAAGATTTCAAAGGGAGGGTGGAGAGGGAAGAGAAAAATGCATCCAGTTTTTAGTACTGCAAAAGAGCTAAGCCTTTAATAGTAATGGCTTAAATCTTGAAGCATGAAGATTTTCTTTTATAGTATTTTTGGATACTTACTCATTCATATAACCTTGGTTATTTTGAAAAAGCCTAAATAGTCTGCTTTTTATACCAGACACTAAACAAGTATCTGGCAGGTGGCAGTAAGCTTCGTTATGACATTATGTGTTCAGTTAAAAATATTAACCAGTTATTCTCAAGACACAGATATTTTAAAATAATTTTTAATGATGAAACTATAGCAAGAATGAAAGTATTTAATACATATTCAGAGATGTTAGGGAAAGCAAAATCTTGCAACTCTTCTGTCTAGACGTTGTCATGAAAGCCCAGGACAGAGGGAATGACTGAAACTATGTCGCTCCAGATAAAAATCCATGAGACCCACAGAA
The DNA here is from genome assembly GCF_033815535.1 of Pezoporus flaviventris. NCBI lineage: Eukaryota > Metazoa > Chordata > Aves > Psittaciformes > Psittacidae > Pezoporus > Pezoporus flaviventris. The sequence goes on from NW_026892549.1 coordinate 49,048,851, forward strand.
ACTAATATGAACCTTCCCTGCTTCTTTTTTTCCCTTCAGGAAGATGGTAGATATTAGCTGTTATCTCTATAAAGATCCATGTAGTTCAAAGAGGAGAAATTTATACTTCCTCTCTCTGGTGCCATTCATACCCTGTTTTTTATGTATTTTAGGTCAATTATGAAGCATGACCACAATTATGACACTTTTAAGTGTTCAAGCAACATCCCATTATTACTTTTTTAGTATTATTTTGTGAGAGAATACTTGAAATCACTGATAGTTTTGTTCTACTCATGTAATTTCATTATTAAATTGTTTTCTCATATAATATAGAAGGTTCATTAAAAAAGCAGCAAGCTGAGGGATATTACTGAAAGTATGAATTCAAAGGAAAAGTACATAGTCAACAGAAACATATTAATTGGTGTACATCACACAACGATTCTTTTACCAATATGTTAAAGTTTTATGAACCATTTTCCATTTGCTTATGTGGAAAGGCATTAATATTCAATCAGTTGAACCAGGGTACACCTGCACTATATACCTTGTGTGTAACTCCTTATTCTGAAGATACCAGTAGAGCAGGAGCTGTTATTGCTCTGCATGCTCCAGACAACCAATCTGGGTTAAGTAACTTTAAAACAAGGAAAGATTATAAGATTTATCATGAGGTTGAAAGCATAAAGAGAAGGACCATACATATTAGATATTGTCTCCTTTACACAGGAAAGATGGATTAATAAAAGCTATTAAAAACTTGAATTAATGCATATTTTATAGACTCTACAGCATTAAAGGGAAGATTAAACTTAAAGGTAGCCATTTCAGGCTTTATGCAGCACTTCATAATTTTATTTTCATCCCTTGAAGTAATGTGGGTGTAATGCCAGCAGACCAATTATGTTACCAGAATTAAGTAACCATCTATAACAGCTTTACTTAACATGCAAAACTGCAGAAGCACCTTCTAAGTAGAATTCACTGTTTCGACACCATACATAGAAAATACCATCTTTTTATAGGAGATACATTTTTCCCCTTTTAAAGTTTACTATTTTGGTAGATTTCAAAGGCACTAAAAATTCTCTAACAAAATAACATCAAGAATGAGGGAATAACAGGATTAGTTACTGTAATTTAATTGAATTAATATTAAAGGTCCAAAATACTACACAAACCCTACTGGAGCTAAAGAGATGAGACCCACTGCCTGAAAAACAGGAGCTTTATGTAAAAAAATCACTCAAAAAGCCTGTTCCCATATTTCTGTGTCTTGGGATCCACATGTTCTACTTTTGAAAGTAAAACCTGTATTGGCAAGTCATTCAGAAACTAGAAACAGTGAAGGGAAGCCAAGGGGTATGGAAGATAAGAAAGCCAAAGACAGCCTTAGATGCTGTCGTGGTTTAAACCCAGTCAGGTAACTTGTTCACTCACTCCCAGTGAGTGGTGCCAAGCTGACAACAATCAAGGTCCGTGTTCGTCTCCCCCCCCTCCCTGCACCGGGGCTCTCCCCTTCCCCGCTCCCGGAGGAACGGGGAGGAGGATCGAGAGAGTGCAACTCCTACGGGTTGAGACAAGAACAGTCCAGCAACAAATCACCACCGCTACTATCAACTACAACAATGATAAGGGAAAATAACAAGGGAAGAGAATACGATACCACCGGCCAAGAAAACGAGTTCCACCCGGAAGCTCCTGTCCTTCCGGGTAACTCCCAGTTACCCCCCACCCCGGGCATGACGTGCTGTGGTATGGAATACCTCCCCGGCTAGCCCGGGTCAGGCGCCCCGTCTCTGCTTCCTCACAGCTTCCCCTCTTCCCTGGCAGAGCATGAGCCTCACAGAGTCCTTGGTCAGGGTAAACATCACTTAGCAACAACCGACAACATCGGCTTCACCAACGCTGTTCTCAAAACTAGAAGTCAAAACACAGCACTGCACCAGTTAACACAAAGGAAAAAACATGATTGCTACTGCTGAACCCAGGACAGATGCCTCTTGTAGCTACAAAATCAAGGACAGAGCGAAAGGATACAAACTGAAGAAAATACAAACAGAGGAGGAATGCCATAAAGAAAATCTCTCTCCCCCCTCCCCCCTTTTTTACATGAATATAGGCAAAATGTGAAAATAACAAGGTGTGGAGACAGTGTTCTCACGGGAGAATGCATAATTGGTACATAAACTCTGAATAATCCTGAAAGATACAGCAAGGCCATGAGAGGCCCAAGGAAGCTTAAGCAAGCAAAACAAGAGGCTGGAATTCACCGAGTTAATGAGAACTGTGGACTGTTGGCAAGCTCTCAAGGTCGAGTTCTCACACCTGTGTTTAACCAATTATATGTTAGTCACCAAGGGTCTTCAGGACATGTATCCAATCATAATATGCCAAATCACTGTAAGTGTATGTAAGAAATAGTATATAAGGGGTTAAGGATTTGTATGAAATGAACAAGAAGCATAACTCATATTGAGTCGTTCTCTTGATTCCGGTCGCTCTCTCCTACAACAAGGCAGCTAAAAATACTGATGAACTTGCTAAAAGCATAAAACCTAAAACTAGCTTCTTTCAAATATGCCAGAAGCAGAGATGCATCCTGAGATTCTCTATGGCCAATACACATTTACAGTAAGAAAGAAGTCCTCAAATAAGTCAATAGAATGAATTCCTTCTACTACTCATTGCAAATGAATTTAGCTAAGTTATACAACAAATTTCCTTTATGATGGATATGTCAGACAGACCATCTCAAATCTAAATGCCAGTAGAATAGAATTAGAAACAAGTTGGTAAAATGAATAAGTAACAAATCTCCAAGACCAAGTGATATTCAGTAAGATGTTTTAAAGGCAGTCAGGTATGAAATTACTGTAACATCGTAATATGTAACCTTTTGCTTATAACTACCTTGGTGACAGAAAGAGGTGGCTAATGTGATACCAAGATTTCAAGACAGTTCTTAGGGGAGTTGGAAAACTACAGGCTAGGTAAGCCAACTACAAGGAAGTTCAGAAAGCTCTCATGACACCAAAGGATAAAACTATATAAAAGGGCACACAAAATTTCATGCACAAAAATCTAAAGTGATAGACATGTGGAAAAAATTCTAGCTTTAGACATACAGTTAGGACTTTGAATTTGCATTGCATTTTTCATTGTGTTTCTGGTGAACTTTTCAGACTTCTAAAGTTAGAGAGATAAGCTGTCCCCAGTGGAAATGTGAAAAGTGAGGGTATTTCCATTTCTATCCTTATTAATTTTCCAATAAATTTTAGTCAACTGAAAAAATTAATCACTGAGTCTTCATGCATTTGCCTTAGTTGTATCCCTTGTGATTCAGAATCCACTTGTGTTTTATTTCCTTTATTAAGTAAAAGGCCCATTTTCCTCATTTTCAGTCTTTAATCTCAGTCTTTATACTGTAATCTGAACAAGCCAAACATGCAAAATTAATTTCCCTATCTGGATGCAATTTAGGGGCCAGGACTGATTTAACTCTTCAGATTATTTACCAGTGAGCTAATTTTTCCTTTGGTAACGAAATAAAAAGGCACAGCTCTAGATGGTAAGCATGCCTTTACATCAGCCCTGTCAGCTAGGGACTGCGTGGAAACTTTCCTGGTAAGTTTTAAGTTCTCTGAATGATGGATGGGAACCACTTAAATTGGTGAGAACATTCAATACACAGAAAAAATTCTTACTCTAAGCACTATATAGATAAGTAAAGAACACTTTCTTTGGGTAAGGTGAGGGGAAGACTTAATTGCCCGAAACAGAGACCATCAGGCATTTTAAAAATGTTCTGTAAATAACAGTTGTAAAAAACTATGTAGCAGAGAGACTGTCAGCAGAGAACAGAATGAAGACAGCCTTGTATGCTGTATCCTGCTTAAATTCTGCTTATTTACAATGGAATTACACCGTGATACCCTTTTGTACACACCAAAGACAACTAAACAAGGCAGCTTGGTCCAGTGAGCTGCACAGAATACACTGAGGTACCCTCCTAACTCACCACTGGTGAATAGACCACCAGTCTACACTTCATTTCCCACCCACCACACTTTCCCATGTCTCTGCCATGTGCATCTGACTGCAGCTAGGTATGAGTTTACACTGCAACCCTGTCCAGTTGAGAACCTAACCTCAGTGGGTGTGCCCACACATCCATAAAACCCTTTTTTTGGCATAGTTATAAAAAGAATGGCATTGCCATAGTAATGGCCATAGTAATAGTACCTGCATAACCGTGATAAATAGTGAGAAAATAAAGCAAATGATAGCCCAAGGAACTTAAAAAAGACTGCCTATAGGAAAATGTGCTTTCACATGTACTTTCCCTATGTATCATGGAAGGAGAGATTTTTAGGAAGTATTTGCAGACAGAAGGATCTCTTCATCTACAACCAGAATGCCTTCCTCTCTAAAGTAAGGGCGCGGTAAGTGAATAACCAGCACTAGCAACACAACACAGCTTTTTCGGGTGGGAACTGAAGAACATTATCAGCAAATAATGCAAATTACTGGTAATCAAATAAATTAATTCATCTCCCATGATTAGTAAAGAATTCAAATCCATCTGCAAAGTGCTGTCTGTAGTGAATTCAGCCCAAGAATCTGCAGCTTGATCAGTTAAGTTTGTAAATAACTTTGCAGCTGAAGTATGCTATTCAACTAGTGAAGAGGTAGGTCGGTTGCCAAAGTACTTCAAAATATCCACAGCTGAGATATGGAGGAACTCAGATAGAAAAACAGGTGCCCGGATCTGTGACAAATTAAACTAAATCAGGGGTGATTCATCTTCATTAATAGTACACACAAAGAAGAATCTAAAATAATGTCTCAATTATTAAACCATTTCACTCTGCAAAATAAACAATTATATGGCTGGCATAATGTACTGTTATAGTAATGAATGCATCTCCGTCAAGATATGGAGAGAATTCTGACCGTTAACTTACCACCCTATTGGCTATGGTATTTACTGTTACTAAAGTGGGCCTTGGCTGGAGGACATCACGCTTGCCAAGTGTCATGATTTAAACCCAGGACACCAGGGAATAGTACTAAATTAGGAAAATGTGCAACGGCAGTGTGTTTTCACTTCCATAGTTTCCTGCATAACTAACAGCAAGAAGGGTCCTCTGCAGGTCCTCCAGAGATGCATCATGAGACTGTGGCTTATAATCTTTTAGGATAGCTCTTCTCTGTTTGGAGGCAAGAGCTGGGATTGAAGTATCATTTGTTGAGGTGTCTTCCAACTGCACTACCTTGTGACACAGCATATTATCTTTGGATGAAAGCTACACTAACTGTGGTTACTGCAGGGATAGTTTCTGCTATTTTCCCTGCCCCGAGTTGGGGGTGACTCTACAGTGGTAGGCTGCACTTTCATTCTCATTAGTAGTGTCACTCAAACTGGCCTATGTCTTTGACCCCAGTATTTTGCTGCCAGCAAAGAAATGAGTCAAAGTGGAAATTAATGTGGTTGGGGATTAGGGCATCAAAAATGTTTTCAGTAATTCCTAAATATAGATGTTTAAACACACCTGAAAATATGATGTGTTAGAAGTCAACTAAAAGTTATAATACATATGCACATTACATCATATGTATATTTGCTTTGGTATAAGCAACACCCAACTTTCTACAAGCTGAACAATGACTTTAGAACTCAGTTAAAATTATTTTTCTGTTGGTTCCTTTACACAATCCACCATCTGAAATTAAAGTGAAATTTTGCTCTCTAAAGTGCTCTTATTAAAGAGTTCCATTCATATTTTGTTTCCAAGTAATATTCATAGCATATTGACTTTTTAGAAATAAAAAACTGGCATGGGAAATCTATCCTGAAGTGTCGAAAGCAAGTGCTTCTTGCACAAACTCTAGTAATAAAGACTTTTAACAAGTCAGTTGAAGATTGAAAAACCTTCCTTTGTTGGCTCTTTTTTGCTAAGGAGGCAAATCCCTTAATATTTAGATGGTCACATGCATTAATCTATCAGTTTAATACCTCAATGAGCCAAGACACAGATGGTAAGAAGGATGGTACAAAATTTAAGATTTTACAGAAGGAATGGCTTCTTAAGGGAAAAAAAAAAAAAGGATCAACTCAATTTTAAAAGGAAGCACAATCCACATGAGAAAGTTACATTCCTCTTTCCTCCAGCTTCTAATTTCTTGGGTTTAACAGTTACTAGAGTCTAACAACGTGCTATATTTTAAGTACAGACTAAACATACACATTTTACAAAGTTTTAACTCAGAACTAGTAGAATTTAATCATCCCATAACTTTGCAGGAAAACATGTATTTCATACTTCACCAAATACATGTATTTCAGAGCCCACTGGAGAGTGACAGTTATAAGCAATTTAATATTTAGTTATCCCCCTTAACTCTGCACTGAATGACCAAATGACCACTGCCTCCACTGGGTCACAGAACAAAGCAGGGGATGCAAAGAGCTGTTTTCATAAAGTTGGAATAAGTAAACTATGGACTGATGTTCCAGTATTCCCTGAGGGAGGGTTGGCCTTAAAATGTACTGGCTATTAACTTGATAACCATGCACAGGACTGCAGGAAATACTTTGCTGTAAATGATTTATCCACAACTATCCAAGTCAAGAGTGCAGTCCTGGCATCTGCTTGTGAAGAACTGAAGCAACATCATAACCGACATTCAAGGTGCACTGTAAAGTTACATCTTGTGCAAATATCATGCTTTCTAGCTAAACATACATTTGTGTCTTGCCTGTGTTCTAAACAGAAGCAATGCTGAACCTAGTCAGTCTTCCTTATGTGCACCCCAGCCCAATCTTTATGCAAATTCTATGGTCACAACTTTATCGTTTGTTCAATTCATTGCACTTCATAAAGCACGGAAGCCATAGCAAAGGCTTCTTTCCTTATGTTCTTCCTTTTCAACTTTTAGTTGCCAAGTTATTTCTCTGCCAAAACATACACACCTCGGAACTTTTCTAAAATAAGGTCTGGTTAATGTTGTTGTTTTTTTTTTTTTTTTTAATAATTTGAATGCTCTAACTCTAAAATGGCTGAAGAGACCTTTTCCTCTAGTTCAAAAAGCCAAAACCAACTGTACCAAATTAAATGAGCGTCAAACAATCCTTTGCCCACAAAGAAAAAGCAGAATAACCCCAAATTAATCCCAATTTTCTTTACAAAAGCAGATCAAATCAATTTTAGCTATTGTGAAAAATCTACTTGCTGAAAATTGTGGCATTATCATTAATAAGGCTTATTTTATTACTTTGGTGGAACAAAATCCCTGGTACTCAAATTGCAAAACAGCAATAACAAGAAACACCTGCACATAATGATGTTACAATTTACCCAGTAAAGATACAAAGAAATAGCTGTAGACTGATGGAAAGAGTGCTTTGTAGCCTGGACTCTGTAGTTAACTAATCAAAACCATTCTGCTACCTGAACAATGGTATGTTCTACTACTAAAGGTATAATCAAAAGTTCAGTTTAATGAACTATTTTAACAAGCTTTGACAGAGGGTGCTTTATCACAAAGGCTTTATATCAGCATACGTAATATTATATAGAATGGCTATGCATTTACTAGGTAAACATCAAACTATTCATATAGTATTCACTATGGGATATAAAGCCTGTAAAATAAAATGCAGGAGATGGATGCATGGAAGGGAATCCATGTTACCATTTCTATTTACAATGGTGTAGAACAGTTTGACTGGAAACAGCTGGGACTGTCTATCTAATTGATTCAAATGTGCATTCGACTTGTTTAAATCATCAAGTTGATTATGTAAATGAGCTTTCTATGGAAGATGATGAGTATAGGTTTTTTCCCTTGGGTTCTAGTATGGTGCAATGATGACAAAAAAATTGCTACCAGGAAAATAGCAACCATTTGCCTCCCATGGCAAAACATTAGCTATGTGGAAGCCTGTCTTCTCTGTTTCCCAAATGAGCTATTAGACAATTTACATAGACCAAGACGAATATTGAATCTCTATAGGCCTATCAAGTATCATCATAAAAAAAACATATAGATAAAACTCTGCAGGTTCTCAAGTACAAATTAATTATTCATTATATAGATTTCTCACACTACCATGAAAAGTATAGGAAACTGCTGTGTCTACTGGTCATGGTGTATTATGAAATCCTGATGGGGTATGAACTGGTTTGCACCTTCACTGATTGCAAGAGCAATTTATGGACATAAATTGGGTTTAGAAATTGGAGCTTAGCAACCTTGTAAGTGCCAGAAAAAAGCTTTAGAATCATTTCAGATATTGGTAAGATGTCAGCTTTCCGATAAAATAATTTCACAATTAATTTATTAGTCTTCTAGAATTGAGTCTTCCAAATTTGATATCACCAGGGGAAAATCAAGACCTACTTCCAAATGAATATATAAGAATTCTAGACAAAACTTTTTCACAGATATTACATCTTTAAGCTATTAGTCTTTGGACTGTGAACTTCTGGGTTTATAATCCAGTTGTTACAATAACAACAAATAAATTCTAAACAGATTAACATGTGAAATCAGGAACATTCATTTAAAAAGGTTGAAGCAGGAAGGAAAAACAATATTGAAATAGGATTATGATCAGCAGGTTGAGGGAGAAGATTCTCCCCCTCCACTCTGCTCTCATGAGACCCCCACCTCCAGTACTGCCTGCAGCTCTGAGGCCCCCAACACAGCAAGGGAGAGTCCACAGAAGGGCCACAGATATGATCAGAGGGCTGAAGCACCTCTCCTATTAAGACATGCTAAGAGAGCTGGGGTTAGTCAGCTTGGAGAAGAGAAGGCTCCCAGGTGACCTTAGAGCAGCCTTCCAGTGCCTAAAGAGGACCTACAGGAAAGATTGAGAGACTTTGTCAAGGAGTGTAGTGACAGGACAACAGGTAACAGTTTTAAACTGAAAGAGGGCAGATTTAGGTTAGATATGAGAAAGAAGTTCTTCACTACGAGGGTGGTGAGGCACTGGCACAGGTTGCCCAGAAGAGGTGTGGCTGCCCCATCCCTGGAAATGTTCAAGGCCAGGTTGGAGGGGGCTTTGAGCAACCTGGTCTATTGGAAGGTGTCCTTGCCTGTGACAAGAACTAGATATCCTTAAGGTCCCGTCCACCACAAACCACCATATGATTCTATGATAACCTCAGTCTTTTTCATTTACAATAATTATAAAAGCATTGCAATTTTTAGGACTAACAACTAGCACCATGCCAATTATTATTTTAGGCATATAAGTATTTTATAAATCAGAATACTAGATTTATTTAAACACTGCCTTATTGGTACTCCTGGCAGGTTGTACTTCTAGAAGTGTATGTTGCAGTTAGCACAGCAAGCTGTACATACAGCAGTGACAGAGGAAATTAAAGAATGAACATAATAGTCTGAAGCTGTCCAAATTTGTCATTGTCTTTTTTGCTTTTTGGCATTTAGACCAGAAAAGAGTTTAATACTTTGCTTTTAAATGATTCCACATTTTTATAATGTTACCGTCACTGTTGAGTCCAAGTCTCCTGTTTTGTTTTTCTAGACGTAATATCAGTGGGTAGGTAGGAAAAATACTTTGGCTCAAGAATTGGGTCAGTAGTTTCTTTTATTAAGACAAAAGAGTAGTCTTGCTAAAACAAAACACTGCAGCAATTTCTGAGGTAGACAACTTATTAACCAAAATTGCTTTCCTTTTAAATCGCAAGAGCTTTGCTCCTGTTTGAATTTGCACCTCCTCCTTTGGAGTGTTAAATGGTTTATCTTCCAAGCTGTCCTGGAAAAATCTCTGGTTTCAGGACAATGAATCAATGTGAGTATTATTTACAGTATAACAAAACTTATCCTTAGACATTGAAGAGCTAAGATATTAGATTGAATTTTATTTTTACAGTTGTTTAATATATGAAAAGAATTGTTATAATAGATACAAAAAAATATATTCACAAGCATGAATGCATACGAAATCCGTGATTTATAGTAAGAGGCACATAAACACAGAGCCACTGAACATATTTATCTGCGAAAAAGGCCTCATAGTTTGGTTATCTGTGGGTATTCAGTGTCTATTTCTGTGACTAATTCATTTTTCATGTTCATCCTTCATGTAAGTCTTTAAACTTTGTGCATGTTTGGAGTCTTCTGCATGTATGATATCTCTAACAGACAGAACCCAGTCTTTGGGTCTCTGAGGTAATTTCCATTTGAAGCCATTACTATTCAATGGTGATAGTAACTTAAGAGGCCAGAGATCACTCACTGCAAGCTCCACTGCTACTGAACTCATGCCAGTCATGAGTACTACAGATGTTTCCATCAGCAGATGGAAACTTCATGGGTCATTTTTCCTCCTTCCCAAGTGTAAATGTCAGTTTTTTTGAGAATTGAAAACTTGCTTCCTTGTCACTAGGTCAAAATTCTGACCTAATCAGTAACAGCAACATTTTGGGTTAGACATTAGGGAATCTTTTGATTCATTAGCTGCTGACTCAAGCATATGCCCGTGAAAACAGGCAAATATTCCTTTCCCCCTTGAGACTCAGGTTCTATCTTGCATGTTTGATATCAAGGCTGTGCAATGTGCAGTTACTTTTAGCAGATGTCATTTTTACCTTTGAGAACAGTTTTAATGGACCATGGATGAACCATCGGAAAAAAAAGAAAGCTGACTCTAGCATTAATGCTATGCTACATAAGGTACACCATGAACAACTCTGCACTAACGTACTTAAAACTTTGAATATTAAATATGCTCAACAGACATATAGAGTGCTCCTCCTTTGCTTCATCAGTACAGCATTAAAATCAGACACACATATTTCAAAGAATGTTATTTTTCTCCTAATCTACAAACGTCAGGAACCTGATAGAAACCACAGATCAGGGATCAGAGGTCAAATGGCTGTCCAATTGAGTATAACTAAACAAAAGAAGCTACAGCAATTCCCTTATTGAATATGCTGAATTCATTCGACATTGTGAGTACAGTGCTACTTGTCACATGCACTGATGTCTCTGTGTCATGTACTTGCATAAAAAGAAGAAATGGATAAAGAGAGGTTTAAGGTCCACTTCCTCTGCTTTTCAGACTGCTCTGTGTCGTGGTTTAAACCCAGTCAGGTAATTTGTTCGCTCACTTTCCCCCCCTTTCTTGCCCTCCCCCTGCTCTCGGAGGGACGGAGAGGAGAATCAAAAGAATGCAACTCCCACAGGTTGAGATAAGAACAGTTTAGTAACTAAGGTATAACACAAATCACTACTGCTACCACCAATGATAATAATGATAAAGGAAATAACAAGGGAACAGAATACAACATCTCAGCACCAGCTGACCGATAACTCGCCCCCCAAGCCCGACCAAGCTCCGACCGATACCTCCTCCAACCCTGCAGTCTCCCAGCCCTTCCGGCTAACTCCCAGTTACATCCTGGGCATGACGTGCTGTGGTATGGAATAGCTCTTTGGTCAGTTTGGGTCAGGTGTCCTGTCTCTGCTTCCTCCTGGCTTCCCCTCCTCCCTGGCAGAGCATGAGGCTCACAAAGTCCTTGGCCAAACCAAAACATCTCTATCAGCTCTGTTCCCGAGCCGAAAGTCAAAACACTGCACTGCACCAGTTAACACAAAGGAAAAAAAAAAAACAAACATGACTGCTACTGCTGAACCCAGGACACTCTGTAATTGAAAATACTAAAACTATCACATCATTAATGTGCCTCCAGTCTACCTGGAGCAGTAAGTTTGAAATGAAAAGGCATGCTCTTCTAGATGCTCATTCAGTCCATAGATTCTTTTCAAAGATGCTGTGGTTTCCAAAAAAAAAAAAGAATTAAAATTGTATTTTATTTTCTAAAGTAATTTACAACAATACCTCTCATAATCGATAGCTTTATTTTATGCACATATGTCCTTCTAATCTGAAAGGGCAATGAAGTTAAATTTAATCATGTCTTACTTCACTTGACTCTATAAAATGACAAACTATTAGAACAGCTATGTAACAAACAAAGCCAGCCTTGCACTCTGTGCCAGCTTGCAAGTTCCACTTTTGATTGTTGCTGCTATAACTCCATTTTACTAGGGTACAATAACGTTAAAGTTGGTAAGAGTTGTAATCCTGTAGGTACCGGCCTGCGAAAGCAAGATCTTTAGGAATAGAATCAAAGTTGATTCTACATTTCCACCTGCTAACAGAAAAGCTGTATTTGTAATGACATTATTGTGCTGCATATTTGCTGCCTGATCTCAGAGCCTTAAAAACAGCAAGGTTTTATTCCAGACAGTCACCTGGATTGGGCAGGCACGTTAGCTTTTGAAAGCTATGCACCACTGCTTATGCCTGAAGGCGTTTTACTACCATCCCTGCCACTTGCCTGCTGTTGGATCTCGGAAAAGTTACTCTCCCTATCTACACTTCATTTTTCCCCTTTCTGAAAAGGCAGCATCATCACTAATCAGTACACAGATCCTGCAGTTCATTGTCCGGGGTGAAACAGTACTGTTATTATTACTATAAAGCCATCCATATATTACTGCATGCCTGGTGCTTTACTGAGTTGTCCAAATAATCTATGTCTTATGATTACAAGCACTGTAACTTCCTGAAATACAACTGAGAAATAAACTTGAGCCCAGTATTAAACCCTTAAGGTCTTACTAATTAAAAAGGCAGTGCTTGTGTTAAGAACTATTCCTTAGGAGAAAAGGTTTACAGGGCTAGGTTTTTATTGTAATGGAATAACATGCCAATAATGTGGTTTTAATTCTTCATGCAGGCTGTGACTATTTATAATAGATACACGTATATGTATATAGATAAATTATAGTTTCTGCGAACTGACTGTACACTTGCCTATAGGCTGTTTCAACTCTTCATGTTCAATCCCGGGTGGACATTCATCTTGCCTAGATATTGCAAAAATGTACAATAGCTGGGTTGCTAACCATCTGAATTATCACTGTATTTCAAAGTACTCCTGAAGAAATATTTTAGGACAGTTATTGTGTGTGCTCTTACTTTAACTCTGTCCTGTATTTAACAACAGAATATAATTTTAGTTTCAAATATGGGAAGTCTAATCCTTTGTCTTTACAGAAATCAACTCATTATAATCTCAATTAAAGCTTCTTATTTTATAATTTCTTCACATTGTTCTCACAGTTCTGAACCACAGGGCCATATTATTACCTTTTGTGTCTAAACACTGTCCCTGAAGAAACTGGATTCCATTTTACTTCAGGATCCATAAAAACTTGCAACTGCTGATGTCCCAGTTTGAAGACAAAGGTACCAACAATCCTCAGAAGAAGATACATTTCAGAGGGTACACAAAACTATGACAGCTGAAATCAAAGGCATGATAACCCTCCAAATAACCTCAAAAGCCAGGCAGGGCTCAGTGTGTTGTGATCAGCGGGGCAGAGCCTAGCTGGAGACCTGTAGATAGTGGTGTTCCCCAAGGGTCAGTGCTGGGTCCAGATTTGTTCAACTTCCTCATCAGTGAGCTGGATGAAGGGCCAGAGTGTACCCTCACCGGGTTTGCTGATGATACAAAACCAGAAGGAGTGGCTGATACACCAGAAGGCTTTGCTACCATTCAGTGCAAGCTGGACAGGCTAGAGGGTGGGGCAGAGAGGAACCCCATGTAGCTCAGCAAATGCAAGTACAGCATCCTGCACTTGGGGAAGAATAACCCCATCCACCAGTTAGGTTAGGCATTGACCTGCTGAGAAGCAGCTGCGCAGAGAAGGACCCTGGGCTTCTGATGGACAGGAACTTTTCCATGATCCAGCAATGTGCTCTTGTGGCCAATGGTATCTTGGACTGCATGAGGAACAGTGCGGCCAGCAGATTGACAAAAGTGATCCTCCCACTCTACTCTGCCCTGCCTCAAACTATGGAAAAGCTAATTAGGGTATTTCCAGGAGTATTATTTTTTAGTTTTAATGTTAGAGAATCCCTTGTCTTAATATACTTTACATTACTCATTGTAATTAAGAAAGCACTGTCTTTATTACAGTTTATAAAAATTATACGGAATAAGATTCTTCATAGTTTTGTCTCAGAAAAAACTTATCCAAAAATCTACAGAGATCACATAAAATGAGCAGAAAGGGCTTTGCTGACCTGTAGAATTAAATATCAAAGTCAGCTCTGGAACAGAGAAAAAAAATGGACTATTATATAAGTTACTTTAAGAATTACATTAAAAAGCAAAAAGAAAGACCAATCCAACTTAAAAGATGAAGAAATTGCATCTACTTTTTGAGTAGATGTAAGACATTGTAAACAACCTATTCATTAGAAGGAAAGATGTCAACAATCACAATATCCAGGATCTAGATGCCTACATATGCTCCTTCGGGAATAATAATTTCTCATTACTAGGAAATCACATGAATAGAAAATTAAATATTATGTGTTCACCCTAACTTCTGAATGATGTAACCCTCCTCCTTATAATGAAGCAGCAGCTCAGAAAAACAGCAATAAAGAAATCACATAGACTGGATTGTAATTCTTCATTCCAGCACTATACCAGATATTATATATAACAAAGGTTCATCAGTAAGAAGCTGTCTCCAGCCTGTAGAGAAAATGGGCCTGTTAAATTGTGAATATTATAAATATTCTCTCTGGGGTCTAGCAGGTGTTGATATCCACTGTTAAAAACATACTTGAAGTAATGAGAGTATTAAGATAGTGTATACACAAGCAGTAAAGTGTAGTAGTCAAAAACATAGGGAATTGATTGACCTTTAAGCACATGAAAATAGAGTTTAAAAGGAAAAGAGTAAAACTACTTTCAATCAGTGCTTTCCTACTGGAATCAAATCACATATGAATGAGAGCTGATGGTAATCACTATAAATCAGCTAGAAATTTTAGAAAAGCAGCAAAGAAAGCAAAAAGACATGGAAAGAAGTCTACAGCTACGAGAATCTGTGAATATAAGAGACATGGTTTTTACAAATATCAGGAACAAAACAATTCTAGCAATAACTGATCTACAATTAAAAGTAAATAATAGAAATAAAAATGAAGATATTTACATATCTGTGGACAAAAAATTAAATATCTTCCATTCAGTAAATGTGATAGAGCATGTTTTAAAATTGTTCTAAAATTTGTCATTTTTGCAGCATATTAACCTCTAATTTGAAGGAAAAAATGTCCAAACCACAAATAATTTAAAATTGGTTGGCAAAGGACAGCTCTGAAGTAATAAGACTGGATAGAATATTCTCTTTGAAGAATGGAGAATTGCCCTAGATGGTGATGTATCTCTGCCACTGGAAGTCTGAAGAGAAAAATGCGAGGTTTTCTTCCAAACACATGATGTAATTACTAAGAGAATTCAGTTATTAGAGTTCTATTTGTAATATACAGAAACAGAACAGATGATAAACAGGTCTTCTTTCCTTATAAAATGAATTAGTCTGAGAGAAACAATTGTAAAATTTATTAGCAGAACATGAAGCCTAAGATCTGAATCAAGCCTCTATGTGAAAAGAAGTCTATCATATTCAAGTACTTGAGAATAGTTAGGCAACACATGGAGCAACAATCACTTTTAGGAAACCTGAGATCAAACTCTTGGTTGGCTAGAACTTTATTTTTAGGACTACCCTGATTACAGAGAATTCTGAATGTCAAAAATGTAATAGCTGCTTATGTTGAAAAACCAAACATGCTTTTTCTCCTTCTCTGAGATTTGCTTTTAGAAAGTGTGAGGAGTCATGAGTTTACTTTAGAAACCTTTTCTTCCTTATAGGATTAAAATGACTGGCAGGAAATAGCGTAGTGATACAACATAAAAACAAAACCATAATGAATGATAACACTAGAAAAAGAACACTGCTAGTGAAAAGAGGAGAGGCAGGTGACTTACAGTATTTCAATGGCTTGTTTACTTTGATAGGCATATCAGTTCATTAGTGTGGCAAAAGGAAATTTCTGTCTCAAAAGAGTTAAGAGAAAAGATTTCTTCTAAATTAAAGATGTGTAGAAATTCAAGGCAATACAAATGCTATGAAATAAATGTACTCTCCACAGTGCTAGAACAAAGAAGATACATCCCTTCATCATGTTATCACCCACCCACCACTTCTGTAATTGATAAACCAAGATGTTAAATAGGAAATCAGTGCATAGTTACTAGTAGCTGTCAAATTGAATAGCAGCTGTTTGTTCACCCATGGTCTATAAATGAAAAAACTGCATTTAATGGTTGAGACTGAAAACAACAGGGCCCCACTGAGGATATGAAACGGCAACACTCCCCTAAAACAGCTCCCAGGCTGCAGAGGTGAAAAGGAAAGATTAGGTGACTGGCAAAACTTGTACATTGTTTATTTTGAATTGAACCGACATTCCCACCATGCAGTAGGCAATACTTACTCCAGTTTTACCAGTGCAATTCCTACTGGATTCTTGAGGCAAATGTTTATTTCTTGCTTTCTCCTTTCTCACCAAGCTAGAATCAGCTATGATCCATACAAAATGATACATGTGTTCTATTGTTATATGCACGTCCTATTTGATTTATTTTGATAGCAAAGCAGCTATGAGTGTTTGCAACACAGAAGAAATATACGAACAGCTGTCTGTAACTGCACAAGTGTTTCAAAATGAAAGTCTGAACCAGTTGTGAATGGGATTTGTTTTTCTTGGGTTTTTTGGCTGTTCACACTCCTGCCATCTCTTGTTTTTCATACTTATTTATTAGGACTAGTATTTACCACTATGAAGGAAACAGGTGCATGGCAACATCATTACAGTGATGGGAAGTCCTTAAACACCTATTAACCACATGAAAAATATTAAGGCTTTTCTTAAAGATTTGCCCCTTTTTACATTAATTTAGTATTGGTGCAAGATCTGAGGCCTGAATAGGACTAGTGATTTCCAGTTTTTAAAAATGTATGTATCTTAAAAAAGATACATACATTCATTGCATGTATCTACTGAAATTAACTTATGCTTAATGCTTTCACAGTCTTGTGAAGATCTTTTATTTCCAAATTATTATTAAGAAAAAGTCACTCTAAATAAAAAGGTTTCTGGGCTATGCAAAATCATTAAGCTTTTCTTTTCCTATAATACTTACTGAATTTATCATTATTCTTCATGTACAGCCCTGGTAAAGTAACTGAACAATTGCCAGCAGGAGTACAAAGTCAGGTGGAGATGAAAGCTTAAAATGTAAGTGTGTATATAAGAATACAGAACTACAAAAAAAAGCTTCTAGCACTAAAAGATGAAACCAATCACTTTAGGTAGAAATCATACGGCTACTTTTATGTTTTTCTTATTTCTCAGCTGACATATTTGCAGGATCAGAGTTTTACTGAACTCTTACAACTAAGTGTATGGGCACGGTGCTTTATATGTCACCTCTGCTTAGCAAAGTACTGCAACTTTTCACAGCTTCTAAAATATTCTTCCTTTTAGATAGCTGGATAAGTGTTCGCCTTCTATAACCACTACTCAGAGACTCCCACCTGCAAATCAGCTCAGTATCATAAAACCTGTAAGAGGCCAGAAGCAACCCTGCATGAGAGACTCTGCATGGGCTTGAGAATCATATATTTCAAACTTTCAGAGGCTTTACTGACTCCCTTCCCAGAAATCTTTTTTTCTTGCAGGCTTATAGCATATAATATTGGGGGGCACATGGAGATGGGCTTGGGATGGCAAAAAATAAGGATCTATGATTTTATGAATGAGACATGTCTTAAAGCGTGAAGTAGTAGCCTGTTAACTACTGACAGAAGTTCAGATGAGAAAGAGATATGATCAATATTACTGAAAGTAATGTTACTACGTCATATCCTAGGAGAGGCTGAGCATCTGCTGGTCATCCCCAGGGACCAAAGAGACCATTTCTCTGTTCATAATCAAAGTTGTAACAAAATTAACATGGTCTCTCAAAGGATCGTGATCTCTTTCTTCCTTAAATAGTATTTGTAAAATTCACTGAAAATCTTAGAAGAAGCTGTAATAGAAAAAAAGTATTACAGCACCAACTCACATTCTTATTTGAAAATAATATTCTACAATATTCACATTCCAGCTACTTCTTTATCTCTGCACTTTCTCTGTTATCTATGCTTTATCTGCCAAAGTAGGCAGATATATACCGCCTCAGTACTGAGGTACTCGGGTGGTATATGAATTTTAGCAAATCAGTGGCAGCTTGCAAGTCCATGCAGAATCTGGCTATATTATACCCCAACATTAGAGAGAACACAGGCAAACATTGTCTTTGGGGCAGAGGTTTGCCAACAGTGTACACCCGTCGACATCTCCTCAGATATAGAGAGCATTTAATTGTGAGGTCGTTAGTTTGAATTCTTTACATGTTACAACAGGTTATACCTTCCCAGTAGGTGTTTTTATTTAAGTAGTCATCAAGGCAAGGGAAAAATCTTTTGCTGAATATCAGTGACATATAAATTCTATTCAGCATCACACATTTTTAAGCAACTGTGATGCTATAAGACACCAACAAAACAGCATGCTCTGCATACCAAGGGCCACATGTTTTATGCATACATGCTTTATGCAGGCTCACTTCTGCCCAGCAGAACTGAGGCTTCTTCAAGAAATGCAATGCAAATTATTGCATTTGTTGTTGGGTCCTATAACAGAACTTCAGAAGAATGAATAAGGAAAACAAAGCTCTTTTACTCAGCCTTTGCAAAGCTATCAGCATGCTATCTGAATTTTATTTCAGGCACTGACTGCAGACACACAGGTCAATGCAGCTTGCCCAATGGAGGACAGAGCATCTTGTTTCTGACAGATTCCTTAGCTGAATGTGCCCCTCTTGTGTTGTATTTTAATAGAGGAGAATATTACTAGGTTAAGAAAAGACTAAACCCTTGTTTTCACTCAGTTCACTGCTGTCAAGAGTAGAATAGCTGACTTGCTGCTTTGGTTCACTCATCCTAATGATGCATCTGTACAACAGCATAGCTTTCCGCTCACTTTAGACAGATCTAAAAACTAGCACAGAGCAAACATGATGATACCTGTATGAACAACTCAATCTGTCCGGACAGAACTGAGCTCAGTTCCCTAAGGTTACATCCCATAAAACCAGTGATGTTATGGGATGGTTTTATCGGATATCATCCCATAACAATATCCCATCATTATGCTCGGATGTGAAGTAATAACATTAAGCCAATGCAACTAGTCAGACACACAAGAAAAAGCCCACACTTCTGTGCTCTGCGGGATGCCTCCACACACGCCAGCATAGGGCCTAGCATGGACATCTCTTCACAGACATCACACTAATGGAAAACAAATCTAGCCTTTTTTTTTTTCCCATTTAAATACAAATGCTTTCTGTCAAAGGAACAAAGAAGTTACTGGGAACCCTTCAAGGGTTCTTATTTGCAGAAGATAAGTGGGGTGGAGGCTGTCATCTATCCTAGCTTCAAATTCCTTCTTCAGATTCAAGGTCTGGATGCTGGACAATGCAGAAGACAGCATAGCCCTGATGGTTTAAAACTTTGTTTAGAACCTGGTTTCACGTCTGAAAAATGAACCATTAAGAGGCGAGATGCTTCTTGCAATAGTATGATTGCACCAATGACTGGTGCTCCTAAATGTGTCTATGAGAAAAAATAATAAGAGCCTTGAGACTGGCATAAGATATATTTTCCCATTATACCCATTTATAAATGAAAAGGCTTTTGCATTAAATGTGGCAAGATGATCTTTTAAGTTCAACCAAACCCACATTTTTTTCAGTGGCAGCCTTCTTTATGGCAACAGCAATCCAGTGCTACTTTTACAGGGTTGAAGGTTAAATGTGACTGACTCAGTTCAGCTCTGATACAAGAATGTTGTTTACCAGCAGTATCAACAAAGCCATCCTAATAGGACTCTAGGGTGTAAATTAGAGGTAAGAAGAAAAATCTCCCAATTAAAATTTTCCTAAAGGTTGAGGGCTTAGAGCCATTACACACTGTGTTCAGATCTGGATGCAAAATAAAACAAGACCTTAGTTGTGATGAGGCTAAGACAGAGAGGAGTACATTCAGAGCCAGACAGACTATAGGCAATCTGTTCTAATAATAGGTATGTGTCTAGACTTCAGGCCAAGTTTTGAGAAACTATTGTTGAAATCAGCAAGAGCTCTGCTGAGGAAAAAGGATAAAAAAGCAGGCAAAGTACTTCAGTATTTGGTCATAATATGCACACAGTAAAAATGCACAAAAAGGCATCAAATGAATCTCCTTTCATGGAAAAAATAACTACATATTGATTTTAGTATGTGCCAAATGATGCAGAGTTGGGTCTTGCTTGTTCATGTATTAATTCTTATTTGAAAAGATATAAGATTTATGCAAGAAGTAAAGAAAAAAAATGCAGTCCATCCAGAGATGACAGTTTTAATCCTGGAAGACTGATGCTTATCTACAGAGTATGGCTAGATTTAAGAGTTCTAGAGTTCTTGCCCAAGCCATTGACAGCAGTACAACTATTGGACATGCTCCTGCAAGGTCTGGATGCCCACCAAAATTAAATCTGTGGCCATACTGGACCTACTTCTCATGTAGGGTAACTGTCTAGCAACACTCAGGTGGAATGAATTTCTGCATTTTATATATTTCCGATCCTTAATACGCAATACATAGAGCACCTCAGGGAGAGCTAAGCCTCTCTAGAGTGTGGGAATAGGATGTACAGCTGTACAGAAGCATAGATAATACCATGGGAATTTGAGTCTACTCTAACTCCATCTGCAGTGGACTAAAATGAAGCTGATGAAAATGCCCAGGCACATTAATATCAGCCTACCTATTCTTTCAGTCACTTAAAAGATATCCTGCCCTTCACTTTAAAATTCCCCTCAGTTAATATATCTTCCACAACTTTCTTGTTAATTTCATCTAGCACCTGAATCAAGAAATATTAAGACTTTCAGGTTCTTTGAACTGCACTGGAACATATACTCCATTTTCTACAAAAGCTTTCTGAGAAATTCAGGAACCATCTGATTTTTTCATGGAATTGATTACTGCTGTCATTACTGAATGTCTTCATTTTTAAATTGCTGTGGTTGGGTCTATACAGACAGCTTAAGTTGCTATCAAACCCTAAATGCACCTTAACATGCCTGAAGTCCTCTAGCTCACCGAAAACTATGCAGTAAGCCTTGAGCTCTATTCTTTCAGAAATGTAAAGACCAGTGCTATGGACTGGAATGCTGGCGTTTCCCCACATGCCAGCTTGACATAGGAATTGATTCCTGATCACTTTTAATAGAAGCATTTTCTATTCTTGTACTCACATGAACATAAGTAGTGTAAGCCAAAGTTGTATTGTACTATCATCTCATCCCTTACCAATAATTTACAGCTCCCCAAAGTGAGTCAAGTTTGTAACTTCTTCAAACTTCCCAGTTTTTCTGACCTTTGCTTCTTCGTTTGTCTGTCCTTCACTTTACACGTATGCAAGTGACTGATTTGCCACATACCTTAATAAAAACTCAGAGGTCGTCTTCACATAAAACTTTTCTTTCCCAGTTGACAAATAGCTCATTGTTCATTCTGAGTAAACCAGCATGTAAATGTATAAAAGACGACAAGGGAAACTGGAAGCTTGGTATTGTCAGGAAAGCTGAGGGAGGAAAATACCCTGGGAATGTCTTTTATGATTATGAATGAAAATGATGTTGCTTGGTTTGGCTCCCTATAAGTTACTGGTAAAATTCTTATTCCCTTTGTGCTTTTTATTCCACTCCCTCTTCTTTCCTTCCTGTCAGTCAGAATCTCTGTTTACTTTTACTTGTACCAAAACAAAGATCCTCAGTGTCTACCAAAAGACTTCAGCCTATTTCAGCATGCCTTAGAGAACACTGTAAACTTTGCCAACTCTTTGTCTATTGCCTGCCTTCCTAACTTCAGGCTTTCCAGGCATGACTGAGATTGCACTGCAGTGCTGGGATCCATTTCATTATGCTTCCTCTCCTTCAGTAGTTTTGGGGAAGACTAAGTGATGAACAAAGTCTGGGCAATCCCCAAGCTCTGCAGACACTTGGCACCAAGATATACCAGTCAAAACATGGCACTATCTCCCAAGAGCAGTCACTTGCACACATTGTTTTTCTGAAAAATAGGTTTTTCTTTATGCTGTAAGACATACCCAGGCTTGGAGTATTTTGGAGAATGCAGAACTGCATAGGGGTAAGTGATGTACAAGCTGGTTGAGATGTGGGGAGTTGCAGGTGTCTTGGTGAACCTTCCCAGGATAAATACAGCACCACTGAAGGCTGCAGTGTTCTGGCATATATTTTTTTTTTTTCCCTTATTGAGTTAGGCAGACTACGTTGGATATGCTGGCAACTACATGAATTTATCTGTTGTTTCCCCTGCCCCTTATATACTTCAAGTCTCAGTTGCGGTTTTCCAGACTAAAAATCCACCAGTTTTCTCTAAGGTTCCCTGAATGGCTTTGCTTAAGCAGTTATTAAGTAAAAGCACATCTTCAGAGAAGAAAACATATGTGTTTGGTTTATTTTTCTTTTTCAGAAGATACCTAATACTAGCACCTTCTGTAAAAAAAAAAAGATATTTTAAAAGGAAATGTGGCAATTATAATTGATACATAAACAAGAATAACCCTTCAAAATTTTATTGTGATTCAGAAGTGATATTGGGCAAAGCTTCTTTACACTGCATGAAGGTCTTCAATGTCTGCAAATCTAAATAATTTAAATAACAACTTTAATAGTAGTATGTTTAAATATATAAAGCTTTCATACAATCATAGAAACATAGAATAGTTAAGGTTGGAATGGACCTTAGGATCACCTAGTTCCACCCCCTACTGCCATGGGCAGGGACACCTCACACTAAAACATGTCATCCAAGGCTCCATCCAACCTGGACTTGAACACCACCAGGGATGGAGCATTCACAACCTCCCTGGGCAACCCATTCCAGTGCCTCACACCCTTACAGTAAAGAACTTCCTCCTTATATCCAATCTAAACTTCCTCTGTTTAAGTTTGAACCCATTACCCCTTGTCCTATCACTACAGTCCCTAATGAAGAGTTCCTCCACAGCATCCTTGTAGGCTCCCTTCAGATACTGGAAGGCTGTTGTCTTGTACTCTATTAAGGCTGCCATTAAAGCTTCAAGTATTAGAAACCCTCTCACAGGAAAACAAGATAAAAGACCATGAGCTTCTTCCATCTGCCTTATCTTTGATTGTCATTCGTACATTTTCTCTAAACTATACCCATATCTATGTGTTTAAAAGACCCTAATTAAGCTTTTTGATGAATGTATGCAAATATTTTGATTCTGCAAACATCTGCATTGCTGTTTGTAATATACATACCAGAACATGCCCATAAAATGCTGTTGACACCTACAAAAAATGGTGAAGGTGCTAAAAATGACAGACTACTTCTGATTGCTGTTATTTCATTAAACAGTAAATTATAAAGGCAGTAAAAGGCTGAGGTAAGTAGAAAAAGGAAAAGTATGAAAATAAATTCTTCTCTTACATGCTAGTACAAATGTAGCATCCTTAAGAGCTCACTTGAAGGCAAATTTAGACCCTAGTACAGCAAATACAAGGTCAGCAGCAAGATACAGCAGAACCACCACTTTAAACACTGAAGAAACCTTTAATAGTGGATGAAAACAGATGAAGAAACATGGTGAAGGGAATAACTGTCTCGTGTATCTTTGGAATAAAGAGACTTGCTTTCATGTTTAGCATATGGCCTTCACACAAATTCAAAGGATTTTAAAGTCAAGCTCTGGGGACTGAGAGTAAACTCCACTCTTACTTGAAAGTAAATGGCTCTGCTAAATGAAATGGAGGAATAATGGTCTACAGCAAACAGGTGGATATTGCCTGCGAGAGGACAGGCAGCACTTGATATTGTCAATTTGCTTATACCACGGCTTCCAAATACGGAACACCCAGAGCTTGCACTTAGCTGGCAGAAAGGTATGCTTCACAGAAGTGGCATCAGAATAGAAATAAATTGGATACCATTTAGAGACTTGAAAGCCACTGAAAAGCAGTGAGACAAAAGGCAAACGCCACTGAAAGTGACAGCAATATTTTCTTCCAGAGCACAGAAAACATAAAAGAAGAAAGAATTCTTCAATAGCATAAAGAGAAAAGACTCTGTCTTTCAGTAATTGAGTACCATACCTCTTCATGGAATGCAAGTAAATACTTCAAAATGGGGCACATTAAACAGCACTGCATTCAAGAATCCCTCTCCATTGTTTTTTTGCTATAATGTGCAATATACAAACATGAGAGGAACAAGCTATGAATTGTGGTGCAGGCAGCTTTGTCTTCACCTGTGATTACCATTTTGCCATAAAGTACTGAGAGATTAATATTTGAGTTGAAGCTACATTGTAAAATATTTCATTTTGAATAACTGTACTTTGTCTAATATTTCCAAATGTCTCTTTTAATGAAACATTATTCCATGATACATTGCTATATTAAAATGCCTCATGGCATTAGCTTTACATCAAAGTTTAGAATGCTGGCATTTCCCACGTAATATACACAGCCTGCTGAACATTTTTACATAAATGCACACTTTCTAACCAATGACGCATGTCTTGTTCATTTTTCAAAATATTATGGCATATTACAACTCAAAATAAAAGCCTCGACACTTGCTTTTCAGACAGATAAGTTTCCAATTACTAGAAGAAGTAACATGGCTGCTAAAACAGAATGAATCAAGTTTAGATGATTTTGGGGGGACTCCTGAATTGCTTTTTACAAAAGATGAATGCAGATGACAGTGTCATAGGCCTTTTGAAATCATTTTAAATGTTTTCTTTTTCAAAACACTTTTACATACTTCATATGCTGTGTCACAACTGCTAATAACAGCCTGTCCTTTCGCACTGCAGTGCAATGAGATGAGTCTGAGTATAGGAAAGTATCACATTTGTGACTACATAAGTCAAACAATGGAATGGTTGGGAGCAAAAGGAAAACAAAGTACATGGATCGAAAAAAATATACTAGGGATTTTGTCACAGGTTTACCCAGCCAGCTGATTGTTCTAGGTATGTAGATCTGTGTAGGTAGAAAAGAATTGAAACTGAAGCCATAATGACATAAAGTGCCTGGTTACACAGAAAGCGTGTTTAAAATGATGACAGATAATTGCTGAAATGTATATAAACTGGAAAGCATGGAATAAAATACTATTCTTAGTTTTTTTCATCTTACTCCTCTGATTGAAGCTGTAACTTTAAACAGATTCAGAGAACAGATTTCAACCAGTAAATGAATCAAAAAAAGTTCAGAAGTGCTCCACCTCTTACAGTATAAATCACTAGCTGCTTCCCATCAGTCTGTAGTGCTAAAAGTTTTGACACAAAGCAAATACTACAAGACTATCATGCACTACAAAGAAAGAAAGGAAGCATCAACTGCCCTCCTAACATCTTCAGCTCCTGCAGCAGAAGGGGAATAACAACTTGTCAAACAAGCATTTCCAAAGCACAGTGCCTCCCTCAGCTGTTTCAGAGAAAGACTTACTCTCTTCTCCATATCTGCCAACATGGCATAACCCCAGCATGTGAATACCTATCAGGTGCCTCACATTTAGAGAAATACCATGAGGTATTGAGTAAGGATGAATTGCAAATGCCATCCAACATTTTGGTTACAGCTGCAGCTGATCTCCAAAACTGCCAGTGTTCAGATACCCATAAATTGTTTCAGTGAAGTAGCACACTTGATTAAAGTCTAACCAAATCTTGCCAAAAGTGTGTGCAAATATATATATATATATATATATATATATACACACTATATAGAAACAAAGATACACCCATTCCCCTCCCTTCTTTGATGTAAGCCAGTCACAAATTTTGCTGATCTCTAATTCCAGTTTATCCCTCCTTTGACCAACCTATATCTGAAAGTTATTCCAGGGAAACTCTGGACCAAAGACAAAGTTTATGAAGAGTTTAACTAACTAAAAAAAAACCCAAACAAACAAAAAAAAAACTAACCCCAAAACAAAATACAAAAAAACCTGCACACAACCCAAAACACAATCCCCCCCCCCCCCCCCCCCCCAAATAAAAAAGAAATAAAAAATAAACGAACAAACAAAAACCCCAAAACCAGAACTGGCTGAAATTTTGCCGAGACAAGGTGAGGTGTATTATTTTCTTTTTCCTATTACATCTTATTCATAGCTCTAGACATAAAGACTGCCTTAAAAGTACTTACTAGGTTATTGAAGTGAAAGGGTGTTTCTGGACATGTTTTATAGGCCTACAAAGCTGCATGATGTGAGGCTCAAATCTTTGTAGCTGGTGGCTGTTGAGCACTAGAACAATATATAATGTTCAGCAAGACCCACATGTACAGATCTTTCTGGGTTAGGGCTGACTACATTTACAAATATGCTCTGCTTGGCTAGAAAAGATTTTATAACCACAGAAGTACGTATGAAACTGGTAGTGTTGGGGGGAATTGTTATATTGTAGGTCCCCATAAATATAATGGGCCTGAGATACTTCCAGTAAAGACAGATAAGTCATCCAATACATATGCTTCAAATAAATGCATTTGAACTTTTTTGGTGATTTTACTCCAACCATGCTTTCACCTCTTTTGAATTTACTTCTGTGAACATTTGGAGCAATGAAATTTTGCTGGCAGAAGTATAGAATCATATGCATCATATTCATAGCAACTACTCCTGCTGGACCACAGAACAGCTAGAATTGAAAGTGCCCACACTAATAGCTACATGTTCTGATACAAGAGTTGCTCTTCAATTATGCTGGTTGGAGTAAAAGGGGGGCATCTCAAAAAATAGCTCTCATTGCTGACAGGTGCAACTCTGCTGTTCCTACTTCTTCCTTTTTTATCTCCAACTATTTATGACAGCAGCCAAGGCTTCAGGGCTTCCTCCTGCATGGCCACTGCCTAAAATTCTATTAAAATAAGAAGATAAAATTAAACGTACACTCCTCTTGGGACTGATGCTGCATGGTCCAACCCTGTCAACATGTGTGGAAGTTTAGCTCTTTTGACATAATCTTGTTCATAAAAGAAGGCAGAGCTAAATGGTGTATATCTGTAAACTCAGTACTAATGGTCCTTTTCACTGCCCTTCCTTGTAAATGGGAACACAGAGATTGTTAACACGAATGCATAATCCTAAAATAAAGACAATCTCATTAAGGTGTATAATATACAACAAGAAAGTATTAAATAGCTGTATATTATAGGTCAAGAGCAGCTGTACATGCTGTTAGGTAGCAAATATAAGGACACTATTGCTGTTTTCCCCTTTGGACTTGCCTTACTACCAAACCACCAATAAGAAATTTCATCCATTCTTAAACAAGAGAAAAACCCAAACATGGACAATTCAAAGTATGACTGCCTTGAGGAACTTTGAAATTCCAGTTAAGCCTAGATGTCATTTCAGATTTGATGACTAAACACACAGAAACATAATGCAAAAGAAAACGTTATTAAACATATTCTTCATGTACAGGTAGAACATACGGAATGGCTCTATTAAGTACCTGTGCTACAGAATACATATTAACTGCTTCTAAAATTACACTGAGTCCCTCTTTGTGAAATTAATCTCTCCGACCATAAAATGTGACCTTTACTTCTTTCTGCACTCTTATTAATTGCATGGCACATGGCACTTCACCAGCTCTTGCTGAACTGAAGCTGGAGAATTAGGACACAGAGAGGTCACTTTCTGCTTGCAAGCTAATTAATGAGATCTAAACAGCAACTTATATCTACAGGCAGGGTGGATTAGGTTGTATGCAAGGAACCTTCCAAGCTATGGGAACAGAAGCAGGGCAAGACTATGTGGCAGAGGCTGTGATTACAACATGTTGAGCTTGACATGCTGCCTTACGAGTTGCCTTCACAAGTGCCAGTAGGTGATCATTACTTATAACATCCAGAAATTCTAAAAGCTTTTTTGTAACCATCCAAATATTCTGTGTTAACTACTACAAAGAGAAAAAACATCCCCATGTCCCCCCTAACGGTAAAGCTGTGAAACAAGAATGCACTCCCTGCATGTGTAACGTGAACCAGTAATACATCAGATCAAATTACTTTATAACTCTTTAAGCAGATAACAAATGTTCACAATCCAAACCCTTTCTCTGTATTAGAAATGGACTGAACACCACCAAACTAGTAAAAGGTCTCGGAGTCAGACACAAGTATAAAACTTAGAGTACATCTTTCTTTAATGGATACTACATATAAACAGTCAAATCTTTATATAAACATTACAGAAAAAGTGTTTGATACAACAAAACTGCAAAATATCGTCTATATGAAAAACTGCCAAGGATACAATCATAAAAAAGTGGAACTGTAATATGCTAAGAGACAAAATAGTAAACACACTTTGTTGGCTCTGTACAAATGATCTTCTCACTTACTGCTACAGATAAAGGACAGAGGCCTTTTGTGTTTAGGGAGATTTTACAGTACTTCATACCCGTTTTCCACTGGTGGAAATGGTGATCCATTCAGCATATATGAACAGACACTCCCATTTTGCAAGGCTGCTTCCTGAGTCCTTATCGAAATACACTTGTATTTTCAGTAACTTCTACCAAAGTTACTTATACCAGTGTGATACCCGATGACAGCATCTTGCAACACTTGATCAAGTTTAAGCGTGTAATATGCAATGCTGCATGGAAAATAGGATTTTTTAATTGCAGCTATGGTCGTGGAAGCAGGAATATGATTAACAGTCCATTTGTTCTGGTACCTTAATTTTTGTGGTGGCTAGTATTTAAGGCTTTGTAAGAAAGTCATTATGTCTAAGTCACTGCTTTCTCATACTCAGTAAAGAGAGAATGCCAAAGGAAAAGAAACCCCATGCCTACCCACAATATAAAGTACTGGAAAATTAATCCCTTTTATTGCACCAACTATTACATTGAGTATTGCTTCAGCATGGAAGGCAATTGCTTTCCAGACTCTGAGGTGATCTGCATCTGCCCAGAAGTGAATGGACTAACAACCCTTGTAACTATCTAAGACAACATAGAAGATTGCATCTATTCAACTAATACATTTCTATGTAGCAAGTCAAATTAGGCTTCACAAAATAGGCTCTTTCAAACCAAAACATGACCCCCCCTCCCCCCAAAACTAATAAGAAGTATTTTTTTGCACAAGAGGGATTAAGGATTTAACAGATTGCTGGTTTCTTGACACTCGCCCTCTGGGTTTATGTGCCATGAATGAAATCACTACTGTGGCTGTCAGCGGCTTTTCATATTTGTTCCTTCCACACTGAAGCAGTCAGTTTTAATTGGAGAAAAGAAATGACAGTGAGCTCAGAAGCTGTAGAAGAGTCAGGGTAAAAAAGGAGAAGCTAGCCTTCCCACCAAGAGCTGCAGGGATGCTTTGTGTGGAGAGCAGAATAATATGTGTATTTTAAATAAACTACAATGTACACATATATTTTATTTTTTAGGTGAGGATGGGGTATGACAAAGGCACTTTTCAACTCTGCAAACTATTAACATACTAAAGAATAGGAAGTATTTTTCAGTACTTTTTTTCCTTGTTAGAATTCTGTTTTGCTCACCCACTTCACAAGTTGATTATGAGGTAATTAAACACCACCAGACCACGTACTTTCAGCAGCTCTATTGTCAGACATCACATACAGGAAAGGCTTCCTCAGCCTACAGGAATCAGACACACATTAACTCAGGTCAAAAATAATGAAATACAGATGGGACACCCCTCAATTACTCTTATTTCACAACACACACTAACCCAATGAATAAATTCTTGCTACTATGTAAAGTAACATTTCATTTTAAGCCCTGAAAATCTGATGATGAGTCTAGGAGGAAAACAAGGGTTTTCTAGTGCTAGCTACTTCTCACTGGGAGAAATACACATGTGGTCACATATGCTGAAGTGCAGCCCCTTCCCCCCCTCAGCTTCTGAAAAATCAGTGTCCTAATGGTTGAGGCAGAAACTGGAAACAGTCCTGGTGGGCTATGGTGTCATAAGCAGCCTGTCTAGTAATGATGCTGAAGGAGGCAGAACTTTATTACGAGAGGGTGCTCTGTAGAAAGAAGTGAATTATCTCCCATTCAATCTGCTGAACTTTTTGCCCTCCATTAAGATTCCTCTAGGTTGACTAAACCTTTGAGAAGTGCATGGGAGGATCTCCTCACACTGAGATACTGGTCAATCTACAAACATACTTGCTTTCCTTCTTTCTGCTGGGCCTTGCTTCTTACACTTCGTAAGTGAAAATGAATTTCATTTCAAGTTCTAGACATCTTACAAGCACAGCAAAGACATATTTGAACAGCAAACTCTGGACAGGAAACTTAACATGACCTGTCCCCAGTCTGCACTGCTTTAAATATAGTAATTACTGACTATTCTTAATATGAGTTTCTAGGATCGTAATTGCTTTAAGAGAACTTGAAGTTTTGGACTACAAAACCAAAAGTTTAAGACCAGCTACAGTTATACTTATATATACTTATATAAGTATACATACTTATTATAATGAGTGAAAATCTATTGGCAGAAAAATGCAGGCAAATTGCCATTGATGTTTTACCTACCAGTAACTTAACAGCTGCATTCAATTCCCAAATGAAACCTGAAATAAAACCACTGCAAGTAGGTTAATCTGTGGGCTCACCATTTTCATTTCAAAGGGATTTTTTTTTTAACATTAATTTGTCCTGAGGCATAAATGAAATATAGACAAACTGTATTAGATTTTAATTTGCTAAAAGTAGATTACAGGTCTTCTCCATAGAGATGCCAAATACTCAGTTCTCACAGAAGTAAATTTTTTTCCCTGAGTAAAGGCAGGTACCTACTGAGAACTGCAAAGCAGGTGTTTTTCAAAGGATTGACACTGCAAAGTGCAAGCATTCTGACTTTGAGCCCACAAAAGAGTGGGCTTGAAGTACAGAAAGATAAGTTTAACAGCGCTGGACTTAAAAGTTAATTCTGTACTTGATTAAATGCTTGAATTCAGAGAAAACTTAGCCAGTATTTGGGCTGAAAAGACCTATGCTCCTCTCCTCCTCCATGGTCTTATTTACATGTTCATCTTGTCCTATGGAGTGACATTTCTCAAATCTGACAAATCTGAAGGGCAGACATATGTATGAACAAAGGGGGAGGGTCTCAAGGCCACCATTGTCTCCAAATGACTGTCTTTATCTAGATTAAAGGACAAACTGTTTCCATATTAGGCTTTTATGACTAGTAATATATTCCTGGTGCAGAAGCATTTTCATGTAAAGAGGCTTTGAAACCAGAAATGGTAAGTTAAATACCCTGGCTATAAATCTAGGAGATAACAGATCTGAGACCTTCAAAGCTCTGGGCCCATGCTCTGTTTTCCTGCTGTTTGTCTCAACGGCAAAGGACTTGTTCCAACTGAAGGCAAACACGACACCCAAAACCCATCTGAATTGTCCCAGAGGCCATTTGGCTGGGGAAAAGCAGGAAGGAAGAAGTCTGCCTGCATTCAGGCTTCCTCTGTATAGGAGCGTCTCCATACTAAGAACAACTCTCCTGCTAGCCTGCATGCCTGAAAGGAGTTCCTCATAGGATCTTTCAGATATTTACTTTAAAGCAGGAAAGAGTCAGAGACAGAAAGGAATGAATCAGTAGTCAGACTTGGAATATCTATGAACCAGTTCATTTGTGTCCTCCAGCTTTTCCCCCATTATTGTCTTCAGCCTTGTGAAGGCTTCCAGGAAATACGATAGAGGCAAGTCTCTCCACTACCACAGTTCTTTTGCAGGGCTCTGTATGACTGCCACTGAAGGAGGTCAGATTCATTATTAAGAATCAAGAGACTTCAAAATCCCATACTCAGACTTCAAAATCCCATACTCAGAATCCAAACGTGTTTGCTTTCACCTCCTTTGTTTGACAAGGCAATCTGATACAAAGCAAGTTTCTCCTGGAAAAAAAAAAAAATTTTAGGTTTGTCTGAATCACAAACCTTTTCTCACATAACCAGTGCTTTGAAATACAATTTCTGAACTGCAGGGTATAGGAACAGAAGGTTGTAAACCAAAAAGTAGTCTTGTTAAAAAGAGCTGTTTGCTATTTAGATAAATGCATAATATTACTGTAGTATTCTCTCAGCTTCCCTGCAGTTATTATGGAGAACACCTGCTACATAACACTGGGGTCATTATTTGGTGATCCAAGGAAAATAACAGGTTGCTAAGGGTAACCACCTTACAACCAGTCCCTGGAATCACATGTGATTCATGTAAAATTATGATTAATAAAAAATTAAACAAGAAGCTGCTTCTATGAGTTCACATGAGAATCTTCAAAGATGTCTGCCACTGGAGGGAACAGGAAATAATCTCCTTCTCTAGAAGAATTATTTGACTGTCCCTTTATATTTCATCCATGTTTTCAGATTTAAAAGCCTGACCTCCACCAGCTGCATCTGAAGTAGTTCTCTCCTGTTGGAAAACTATTCCTAACTGTCTTGCAGGGGGAGATTTCCAAAAGGCTTATTTTCCTTATCATTTGAGGAATTGATGTTAGATACAGGCAAGATGCAAACTGGCATGTGATGAGTGGGAAAGCATGATGGAGTAACACAACAAAGTGAGAAACAAGACATGATAAACACCAACAGGACAAAATCCAGCAACAGAACCAATTTTAGATACAAGGTAAAACCAAATTAAGAGAGGAGCAGCCCTCCCTGTCTAGTGTATTCTCTCAAGTACACCTTTACTTTCAAGTCTTGGTTTCAGTCAATCAGTTGCTTTCTGCCTTGCGGCAACACTCTGTCTCCAAGCATCTTCATTCCTCACCCCGAAGCCATCCTGTCTGGTCCATCTTCTGCTCAGCAGTTTCTGTTGAGCTGTTATGACTTGCTTATCATTCTGCCAGTCCTATCATAGTCTGGAAAATTCCCTTCCCTAAATATCCCTCCACCTGCTCAAGTTTGCAAAAACACATGGACAAAGCAAGTCTTCCTGGAAAAATAAGAACATTGAGAAGAGCTGGTACAAAGAAGTCTATCTACACTGAAACAGCATGATAACATGTGACAGTCACCTTGCTATATAGGATGCAATACAATTACTTTATTATTTTACATATAAGGTGTTCAGCTGCTGTCTCCTTCCAGACCCTACATGCAACCGAAATCATACATACATAGTAGAAACCCAAAGAAATGTCCTTTGTGCTTATAAATTAAGGATAATTTAGATAGCCCACCTCATTTTCACTGACACAGGCTTAAGAGTACAAGAACACTGCATTCTGCAAGGAGTTCCGAGGAGGGCACAGTCGGCCCAAGGCTGCCTCAAATTATATGGACAAAGGCATTTTAGCACTTCATCCTGAAACACAGAAGATGTGAGGATGGCATAAAGCCATTGTACCATTGAGTGTCACTAGGAAATAAAATGCTGAAATTCAGGATGGTATCTCCATTTTTTCCAATGAATTCAGTACAGTGACAAGCTTTAGCATGCTGATCTAGTTACTAGACATATCAGAGAACAGAAACCTGGGAAAAACCAAACAGAAAAATAAAACACGGTGCTAAAAGGCAGAGATCTTATTTCTGGCTTGCGGGACTGACAGGGAGCTGGAATAAATGCTGACTCTAGGAAGACCAGTTGTGGAAGACACAGAAAGCAAGAGTAACATGTGTATAGCCGTATTTGCATTTTCACCTTCGAGGAAACACATGCTATCAGGTTTTCCAGAAGCATCTTAGAATGGAATATGCTCTCTTCAACAGAATTTTCAGGTATTCTTTGTTGTTCTTTCTTAATATGAAATGGAATTCTGCTAGAAACTACATTTTTTTCTTGAAGCATAGAAAACTACAACAAAGTATGCCATAAGAGCAAACAAGAAATCACTCCAGGAAATACACCTTGTTTGCTTTCCCAGAAGCAAAGTGAGAGGCTATAACATTTAAGCTGCGCTGGTACATTTACTTCTCAATCATATTACCATCATGCTCAGGGATGGGTTCATTACAATTCAGGCATTTACTTCAAACACCTGAGCTACAAATCCAGTTACTCAAAAAAAGAGGAAAGGCACCTGCAGCAAATTCTTTGGATGTGAGGAAGGCCACAGCCCTTGTCTTTTAAGTTACTGTATTTTAGCAAGAGAAAAAAATCAGCAGCATGTTGTTGATATTTCTCTAGTGCATCCTACTCTACCTCCATGCAAAGCTCCCTAATCTTCTTTGAAAAGTCTGTTCCAAGGCCCTGTAAAGCCAGTGGGGAATCACTGATTTCATCTGTTTATGGTACAAATGTGTCCTGGGTTCAGCAGCAGCAGTCATGTTTCTCCTTCATGGTAGCTGGTGCAGTGCTGTGTTTTGACTTCCAGCCTGGGAACAGTGCTGGTGATACCGATGTTTTTGGTTGTTGCTAAGTGATGTTTACCCTGACCAAGGACTTTGTGAGGCTCATGCTCTGCCAGGGAGGAGGGGAAGCCGGGAGGAAGCAGAGACAGGGTGCCTGACCCAGGCTAGCCAAGGAGGTATTCCATACCACAGCACATCATGCCCGGGGGGGGGGGGGTAACTGGGAGTTACCCAGAAGGACACAGGCTTCTGGGTGGGACTCGTTTCTTGGCCGGTGGTATTGTATTCTCTTCCCTTGTTATTTTCTCTTATTGTTGTTGTCGTTGGTGGTAGCGGTGGTGATTTGTGTTGTACATTGGTTGCTGGACTGTTCTTGTCTCAACCCGTGGGAGTTGCACTCCTTCGATCCTCCTCCCCGTTCCTCTGGGAGCGAGGAAGGGGAGAGCCCCGGGGGGGGGGGGGGGGGGCCTCGATTGCTCTCAGCCCGGCACCACTCACTGGGAGTGAGTGAACAAGCTGTCTGGCTAGGGTTTAAACCACGACAGTAGGTAAACCTTGCATCGCATGTTTTCCAAAGAAAAAACACCAACAAACTGAAAACCTGAATATTAATCTATGTAACTTCATGGTGAGTATTAACAAAAGGACTGTTTTTCAAAACTACATAAAAGAGATGGATTCTGACTAACTTAATGGAAAAGAAAAAGGAATTAGGCATTTATATCCCAGAGGTCTTTGAAAATCCCAACCAAAGTGTCTTCTCTTTTTATTTTTATTATATTTTTCCCATGCTTCTATGTATTTCCATCTGTTTGCATCCATAATCACACAAAAGCTGAGGAAAACAATTTCTTATTAACAGTGCACACAGTATTTTCAACTTCTTTGCAGATCCCCAGAACAATCCTAGCTGTGCATTTAACACAAGTAAATTACTGAGGTCTGAAGTATCTGTTGAATTAATTTAGCACTGGAAAATGGAAATTGAGACAAGAGAGCTATCATCATATAACAGCAGTAGGGAAAAGTTGCTTATTATTTACCTGTAATAATTTGAAAAATGCTTATGAGTGAGGTTTTTTTTCCAAATTTCACTACTTTGCCTGAACATAATACCGTTACCATGTTTTACCGAGGATAAGAAAGTTAATACTTTAACAAGTGCATTATTTTTAATTAAAAAAGTAATACATGTGATGTAGCCACAAATACTAGAATATTGTAGATTAGCCAGAATATTAGAACCCTAAAGAAGAAATGATGTTTGAACTAAGTGAATGGATGTTGGGTGACAGAACTGACACACCATGTATTCTCCAGCACACTAAACATAAGAGGAAACTTCAGAGATGCTCATAGAAGTGCAAATACAATAAGAAAGAGTCCTCTGAAGTCCAGATTGAATACTTCATTAAGACTTGGAACAGATGTTTTGTCAGTGAAATCCCAGGTGCATTGCAGCCATACTTCTGCCACCCTTCCGTGTAACAGCCTATCCTGCACCTAAAAACAGGACTACCAAAGGTTTTAATGAAATTCTTCACTAGTTTGTGCCCAAGGCACTAATTTCTAATCTAATTCTGCATAGAAAAACCAAACACTTGTATAGTCTGTTAATCCTAATAGAACACGTTCTTGAACTGCAAGTCAGGATGGTGGACTTAAGTTCTTCCCTTGCCACAAGATCTTGCAAAAGTCACCTCAGCTGCCTGTGCTCTATTCCTTCTTTCATCTCTTTCTGCTTTAACAATTTACGTTATAAATACTTTGGGCAAGGCATCCCATTTCCCCCTTCACATGTCTTGATTAACAGACCCCAAATCTCAGATTTTGTAGTAATAAAAAAAATGTTAAGGATGATTATAAAAAACCCCACACCTGCTTTTCCACACATTTTCACTGCTATAGCTTTTTTGTTTATTTAGTGACTGGAATGATCTGGCAAACTCTTCTAACCTGCAGTCTGTTCACAGTTAACAGAACCCTGTGCAGGTGGGGAGGGCTGCTGGTGTCCTTTTGTTTGCAGAGAGGGCAGTGGGAAGACAGCAGTCAGGGAATTAAAACAATGTGAGAAACAAATTAGAATGTGTTGAATACACTTTGTATGGGAACATGTGACTGTCCACACTTAACAGCCAGTTCTGAACTAGAAGAATAAGTGCTATTTGAATATTAAATCAGATGGAAAATTTCTGAAAGGATGTACGTTACATACAAGATAAACTTACTGAGCCTTTAGAGACCATCTAATGAACACTGAAGCTGTGACAGGTGATGACAGCCTCTGAATTAAGTATCAAATGATATTTATGTCCTTAATCAGTCACAGTTAATCCAATTCATTAGTTTCTAAGCCAAGCTCAATTTGCATGGTGGGAAAATTTGAAGTATTGAGTCCTAAGTTTCAAATGTCTGTTTTTCACCATTAAGTTAATCATAAGCACAGAACAGGCTGGGTTAGTTATACATCACAAGCAAATCACAAAATGGTTTGAGTTGGAAGGAACCTCAAAGCTCATTTAGTTCCAACCCCTGCCATGGGCAGGGACGTCTTCCACTAGACCAGGTTGCCCTAAATCTCATCCAGCCTGGCCTTGAACACTGCCAGGAGTAGAGCAGCTACAACTTCTCTGGGCACCCTGTGCCATTGCCTCACCACCCTCACAGTAAAGAATTTTTTCCTAATATCTAACTTAAACCTACCCTCTTCCATTTTAAAGCCATTCCCCCTTGTCCTGTCACTACATGCCCTGAAAAGTCCCTCTCCAGCTGCTCTAAGGTCTCCTGGCAGTCTTCTCCAGGCTGAAGAAGCCCAACTCTATCAGCCTGTTTTCATAGGGGAGGTGCTCCAGGCTATGATCATCTTTGTAGCCCTTCTCTGAACTTGTTCCAACAGTTTCACATCCTTTTTTGTCCTGGGGTCCCCAGAGCTGAACACAATACTCCAGCTGGGATGTGAGAGTATAAACAGAATGAGTCATAACAAACAAAAAAGTTATATGAAATATCATTTTGTTTGTAATGACAAGTTAATGAGTATAAACAGAACATACTTGTTTGAATTTTTAAGCCATTGGTTAATTCCTATGCTTGTTCCAATCTTTACATTCTCATCTTCTGTAATATAGTAGAATGGCCTGACCAAAACCCCAACCAGTTCTTTGGAGGGAGGTGTCACCCTACTTCACACAGAGCTTTTGAAATCTTTTACAATAATTGGCCCCTAATTTCCCTGTTCTCCTATAACAGAACACTGGTGCATATAATTTTTCCCAAGAAATGTTGTTTTCCATATTTTAAGCATTTAGTTTATCAATATAAAAACCTAAAATCCTTCCGGAGAATGTTGGTTTAGGAAGTAGTTCCATCCTTCAACATTATC
The DNA here is from genome assembly GCF_033815535.1 of Pezoporus flaviventris. NCBI lineage: Eukaryota > Metazoa > Chordata > Aves > Psittaciformes > Psittacidae > Pezoporus > Pezoporus flaviventris. Next base: position 49,086,640 of record NW_026892549.1, read on the forward strand.
ATTACAGATCATCATATTAAATTATGAAAGTAGTACACGTGTAGTAAAATAAAGGTCAGCAGATGGGAAATGCTTTTAGTGAAAAAGCACATTCAAAATGAATGGTAAAAAGCACGTCTGCTTCTGCAAAATAGAAGACATAATAGAGAAAACAGCTTGCTCAGACAAAGGAGTTTCAAGTTCCTTGGAAAGCATCTTTTGGGATGACTATCTGTGCAGAAAAGGCTGTTAGGATATATGTAAGCCCTTGTTTGAATTTCACATGTTGACTGATTGACTTTTTGATAGCAAAGAAGCACAGAGGCCAATAGAAAAGCTTTCAAAAAGCCTTTCATGATGTATGTGTGGGACTTCATTATGCAGGTAACAGTATTCAAGAATAAAGGTGAACAGAAGCTGGTGTTCAGGTAAATGGCTTCTCTTCTCCAAGAAAATGCTCATAAACATTTGTATTTATGAACAATTCATGTTTACAAATGAGGCGAACATAGATTTATTGGAAAGAGTGATCAAGAAGATTTAATCTGCTTTTGATCAACTTTAGATTGCTTGGAAACAGCACTAGCTTTTCTTATTAAGTGATTCCCATTTTTGATATGCACGAAGATTTGCCTGCATGACAGGACAGTGGACATCCCCTGCTATGAGAAGATTCTATTTAAGTACAAGTGCCACCACAAGATTAAAAGCTACACACACACAATATTAGATACAAACACTCTGTACTACCGTGCAAAGGAAAATAAATGAAGCTTTATATCCAAGCCTAGTAATTGTTCTTAACTGCACAACAGAACACTGATGTCCTGCTGTAGTAGAACCATGAGAGCTACACTACTAAACAGGATTAATTCACAGAATACTTGTCTTGAATTCTGTGTAAAGAGTACAGAACTGTGCCTTTGAAACATACATTTAATTGTAGCTTGTTTAATAACACATTCAACTTACAGTCTACCACAGTTCTCTCAGTAAATAAAGACAAGGAAATATTATCAGTGATAACATGGGGAATCTTAAAGGGAGTTTTGGATAAATTATCATGGAATTCTAGGCTATAAACCACAGGGGTTTGAGTAACACCAGCTTTAGCAAGTCACACTAGCTGCATAATAAAATCATGTCCAAGCACAAAGCTGATGAGTTTTGAATTTGCATGCAACATTAAAGTTTACTTCTGATTTGTTGAAGTATTTTAAACTCTAAAGCAACATGTCAAAGTGGGAAATAGGCAAATTTAAACATACATTTAAGAAAATGTGAGGGAGGAATAAAACGTTTATTTTCTTCTTTGAACTTCTACTTAGGAACAACTGAACATTCCCGTTTATCCACTGAATTGGTCTGACTTGATATACAAGCCATCTTATGCATTTCAGAAACTCAGAGTGAACTCCAGATTGTTTCTCCTTTTGACTCACCCAAACACATCTAAAATGCGTACTGAGGTTAGAACTGTCCTAGGAGTGTCAAACACACCCAGATTGGGGCGGGGTGCTAAAACCCTCTAAACTTAAACAAAAAATCCCCAAGCAACTATTGTGGTTCTTTACAGAACTGAAGAGATGAAATTGCAAGTCAAGATCTGAATCACAGGATACTACAAATGCTATACCTAGAAGAGGTATTACAACCTTACCATCAAGTAACAACATATAGAAGAATCATGATTTGCATCACTGCAGGAAGAAAATAGGGTCTTGCTGTTGGTCTGCAGCAGCTGTGTATCATGATACTGTTAACTCCATGCCCATTTGCTTTGAGGGAAGTCACCCTATACAGCACTGCTTACCTTGATCATGCAAAGATGAAAGCAGCCTACACAAGGAAGCAGAAATGGTTCTTATGCAGCTTTTTAACTCTACAGAGTCCCTCAAGCTATGTGTCATTGTTAGTGAGTTACTATACATGCATATTTAACTTAATACTCCGTGATGGAGGGACACAAATCTGAAAGTTTTTCCTTTCACTTATAATTTAAGAGATACAAAGCCCAAGAGGAATTTTAGATCTCCAGTTGCTTTCTTCCACAGTATCAGCAACTTGAACAGGTCTATTTTTATTTCTCATCAGGTATTTAAGTATCACAGCAATATTAATCTCTCCTCCAAATAACCATGTCTGCAAAATGGTTATTTTTTCATAAATAATTACACTTTAAAAAGCACACCCTTCGTTACATTTTCTACTCTAATATGAAAAAAAGACTTTAGGCATGAGATTTTTCAGACCTATTGTGTTGGCTTAATGTCACTTCCCAATGATTTTTCAAGATCTATACTATGTAAAAAGCTTAAATTACATTGAGGAATTCAGAATGAAGATGTCTAAGAATAAGAGGATTAAAACAGTCTTCCGTAAACTGCAAACAAGGCTCTTGCACACAACAGTTCAGTGAGTCATTTTAATACAGTCCATGGTCAGTAATAGATCTAAGAACATTAATAATATCAAATATCTTTTAGGTGATTTTACTCAACTAAAGTGCTGGCATAACAGCTAAAACCTCTACTGAACTTGCCTCCAGAACCAAATTATTGTTTCATCTTAGTTCTGCTGAGAAAAACCCCATATTGTGGTTTGCTGCAGGTATTTTAGCCTATTTGTTATTATACATTTGGTGCCAAACATGCGGTTGCTGATACTACCATCATATGTTATCACTCAAAGCTCACATTGACAAGCCATGGCATGTGCCTTTCCACTGCCAGTCATGCAGGACACCTCCCTTTGCATACCTCAATCACTTTGATATGTACCTATGCCTCCCCACAACAAAAAGTGGGCAGGTAAATAACAGTGTCCCCTCCCAAACACACAACACACACCCAGTGGGGTCCTGAAACAAAGATTTAAGAGTGACTGCCACAGAGAATAATACCCCCCCCCCCCCTTACAGTAGTTAAAGGTCTGCACTGATAAAGATTGCACTGCTCTAATCCTATCTATATCACAGCTGGTTCAGTAAAAACCAGTATTTTGCACAGAAGTTATTCCTGCAGCGATGCCAGAATTTTAAACTAGCAATTTGCCTCAGTAATTAAACTCAGGTCATATATTACAGTAATGTTTAACAATATTTATTCTAGAGTGCACATATTGCTACACACATTAATATATACATAACAGCTACAACATCTAATGTCAAATACAGCCTCCAATCTTAAAGTAGGATACATTTACCAATTCAAATACTAGCTCTCCATCTGCTGCATAGCACAAGCACCAAACTCACTCAGCATTCCTGTAGGAAAGTCATCACTTCTGCGAGTTAAATAACTCTAAAAGACATCAATCTCTTCTTTAGTCTCACACAACCCAGGATGCACAGTCCATGGCCTACCAAAAGAACTGTCCCTCAATTGGTTGCCTACTTCGCTTTCCAGATCCTTGCCAGAGTCACTACCACTCTGAAACAGTCTCTTGTCACTAACAACGACCTAAATATTTCATACTGAGATATAAGACCTTTATTTGGCTGTATTAAAGGCAGGCCATCCAGATGAATTTGGGTTGCTAAGCATTTGACTGCTCTGTGTGCAACTGGCCTACCCTGACAGTTTACGACTGCATGAAAAAATACGAGTATTCAATTCTCATTTTAAGGGATGCTGATTACCTTTTTATGCTGTAACAGGCAGCGATACAATGAAGATGAATTACAAGGGTGAGATTTACTCTTCTTTGTCTTCAGGAGGTAGTAAGACTGTCCTGAAAGGTGCTGTGACTCAACTTCTAACACAAAAATACTGAGAACTAGTTTCTGTGGCAAAGGTTACCAAGTGCCTGAAGTTGATCTCGCTAGCGAAACATTAATTTAGATACAGGCAGTGTATGTCTAAGACAAGTGTATATTTCTAAGACGCATATATGTGTCTTAGAAACACCATGAGGGGGAAAATAATCATACTTTCTATCAGCAGAAATTCTACACCATTTTCCTTTTTGGTCTGGGACTCTAATATGCTGAAACCACTCACATCAAAAATACACCATTTTTGCTTTTTCTCCTCCCTTCCCCATCTCTACAGAAAAAACAACCAACCAACTCAACCCTGAAGTCCTGTCACTTTCTGGCATGACTTCTGTATCTAGTGCCAACAAATGCAAACTTACACTTGACAACTCTGAAGAAGCTAGGTAACATGCTGGCTGTTATAACTTATCCTTCTCTTCAAGTCCCTTGTCTAGTTTGAATACATCTTATCTTACTTATCTCCTATGTGATTTTTGTTTTTAAACTTCTGGAAGAGGCAGGTACTTGTTCTGTGACTGTAAAACACTCAGGATGCTGTCCCAGGACCTTCAGAAACATCTTCAGTGTGTTTAAATAATTCCATGCCCTACCAGTGCTTTACCTTCTATTGCAGTATGAGGAAAGTCTCAATCTGTGGTGCCTAAATGCAATACTGCCACTGTCCAGCACCTGGCAAGGCCACAAGAAACCTCCTCTCAGAAGGGACACGCAGAGCATGCTGGAACACAACACAGCCCAGAGTGCAAGGTGTACTGACATCCAGTACAGAGTTCACAAGCACCCTCATTTTGGGTTTTAGAGTTTCTTTGCTAGTAAGCACTCACAGCAGGAATATAAACTGGGCTGATGATGGTTCGAACAGCTCAAGAAACTTAGCCAACCATCAGAATTCAAGCATCCGATATCAAGATACTCTCTAGATCTGGCTGAGCATTCTCTTGCACTTTAGCTGTAACATAGCAGTAATTAACTCTTTCATTGTATTGTTTCAATTCATAAAGGAAAAGGAATAATATTATCAGTAAAATTGTACTTCTCTTATTTCCACTCATTTTCCCTGAAGAAAAAAAAATACGAGTCTAGTGCAGAAGAGTGATTCATTTATATATACAATGTATTTTAATAACAAAAAGTATTTTTATTTGCTTTGTGGCTTATAGTGAGTAGTGCAACTTTTGAAGAAATTTCTGACATAAAAGTAACAAAAACCCAAATATGACAAAAATATATTGTACTTGGAAACTCTAAATCATTTTTCAATAGGTCTCAGAGTTCAGGCTACCGAGGAGCTGCAAAGGTGTAATGCATTACTCTTCCCTGGTGATGGATATTCTCCAATAGGCTGGAGTACCTATCACAGGCTGGTCTAACCTGCTTCATTTGCCAGCACTGACAAGAAAGAAATGAATATCAACCAAAAGGAAGTTCTCCACAAGTCAGGTTCACTCTGGTTAAACCTTGTCTCAAGCTCTTTTCTCCTGCAAACATTAATCTTTTGTTAGGATTGTCTCAAGTGAATAATTATCGATATTATGTCAAATCACTATGCTAGCCAGGGCTGCTCTTAAAAGGCAAAAAGTACAAATTCTTTATTTATACTGGACATGCTTTTGCTTTGCATAAAAAAAGAGTCAGAGAACGCTACTTTCTTACCAGGAGAGGAAAGACTAGATAGCACCAGCTTAGTCTTTTGATCAACTGTGTTTGAAGGCAGATCTTAAGTTACAACAGCAGCACCAAATACATTTAACCCAACAGTCATTCAACCTGAAATAAGTCAAGTTGTTGCAAAGTCTAGTTCCAAAAAGATTAAAAAATGGCTTTAATAGCTTTGCATGTCAGCAATGAGTTGTAATGTGAGTGTTAGCAGGCTTTTAGAAGTGTTTCTTGAAGATAAAATTTGAATAATCTATGTGGTTTAATTTAAATAATTTATGCATAAAGTACTGAAGAGTTATTGTAATTACAGTGTTCAACTCAGTAGCAACGAGGTGCATTTGAAGTTAGTTACTGATTGTACTTATGTTCTGAATTTCATAGAATGGTTTGGGTTGGAAGGAACCTTAAAAATAATCTAGCTGCAACCTCCTGCCACAGGCAGGGACACCTTCCACTAGAGCAGGTTGCTCCAAGTCCTGTCCAACCTGGCCTTGAACGCTGACAGGGATGGGGCAGCCACAGCTTCTCTGGGCACCCTATGCCAGTGCCTCAGTACCCTCACAGTGAAGAGCTTTTTCCTAATACCCAACCTAAAGTTGCCCTCTGTCAGTTTAAAGCCATTCCCCCTTATCCTGTCCCTACACACTCTTGTAAAAAGTCCCTCTCTAGCTTTCTTGTAGGCCCCCTTCCACTACTGGAAGGCTACTCCAGGTCTCCCTCGAGCCTTCTCTCCTCCAGGCTGAACAAGCCCAGCTCTCTCAGCCTGTCCTCCTACGAGAGGTGCTCCAGCCCTCAGACCATCTTCATGGCCTCATCTGCTCCATCTTCCTGGTTGGGCGGCCTGTAGCAGACTCCCCTGTAATGTCACCTGTCCCTGCTGTCCCATAAGCTCTCAGTCAGCTCCTCATCCATCCCCAGGCAGAGGTCTGCATGCTCCAGCTGGTCGCTGACAGAGATGGCAACAGTCCGTCCTCATAGCCCCTACCTGTCCTTTCATTCCACTTCTCCAGTCATAGAGGCCGTCCCACCACATCTGTGATGCCAATATCATAACCCTGCAGGTGTCCACATCTCTAAATATGAACAAAGATGCTCTTCCCCTTCTTTGAGAGATGGACCTCACCATCCCCCAGTTGAGCAGGTTTCTCAAAGCAAGACCCATGGTCTACCATAGCCACATCACCAGCTGTGGTACCAGTCCTGTAACCATGTGTCAAGTTGCCAGGTTTGACTGGCCCTCTCCAACCCCTTCCCTTTGACCAGAAGGATTGATGGGAAAACTGCTTCCAATCCAGAGTCCCTTATTGCCTCTCCCTGGGCTCTGTAATCCTTAATACTCCTCAACTGCTCCTGGCTATATCACTGATGCCCATGTGAAACAACAGCAGCGGATAATAGTGGGCTGTACAAGGCTTGGCAGTTTCATTTTGTTTTGAACAAACTTTTTTGAGCACAGGGAGATGGCTCAGAACTTCACAAAGTTCCCAACTGAAGTTTTACAGTTCCTTTCCTATGCATTTATTACTACTATTTAAAGTCTGAAATCAAATCTTTCATGCTTCTGTGTCACGGTGATAAAGTGGCTGAAAAGCGTCCCTGGTCAGAGAGGAAGGACTTTTCTACTCCTCTTGTGAAGGAGCAGCTGTTCCTATCACCAATCTCCTGAAGCAATAGGCCTGGAGCATAAACAGTATTTTGTATGCATGGCAGAGGAACAGAGTACATATTCCTGCACTTCACTGTGGAGACTGGATTAACCCTTTAGGACATAATTCAAGTGTTATTTGCTTGAATTAAAAGAGTTAAAATATTTTTAAGAGGGGAAAAAAACCAAAACTACAAACTGATGCTTAGTGACTTGGTTCAGAAAGAGGGAACATTGTGGCATTAGGAGCACTTCAGAAGCTGCATGTTGAAACCTGAACAGACATAACCTTTTTCCCCCACCATTCATATTAATACTGTTAGTTTTGAATGTGTAAAACATGCCTACAGACAGAACTAAGTATAACAGGCAAATCCCCAGTAAAGCCATTCAGGATGTTGGGCAAGTGTGAGGGGAATGGTCAACAGATACTTCTGTGCTCTTCCTAATTAAAACCTCCTACTGCCAGGGTTGAAGATGGAAGGACCATTGCTCTTATCTAGGAGGGCATACCTTCTTGTGTGTTTTTCTCCAGTAGCTTATTTGCTTACTTGGGTAAAAATGTTCAATTTTAAGCATTAACAACGGACTCAAAAGTAGCTACATTTTAAGTCCCTTGAATAATACTTCAGAGGCCAAGCTGCAGGCAAGAGAGCACATTTATGGATACCCCTGCCTGTGAGCAGGTCTTGTAGGAGACACACAGATACCCAGACAGGCTTCAGGCAAAGAGTGAGCTCCGAAGTTTGAATAAACAACTGTAGAATTTCAGTGGGGAATGTGCTCCTCAATGTCAAGAAAAGGTAAAAGTTTACATCTGCATTTCTTTTCATGGTGTGCTGCTTGATGGTGTACTGCTGCTTGCAAAGCAGCACTGGAACATAATGCCATGAATCACTGGGTTACCCTCTTTGCAAGCACTGTATTTTACTCTTAACATTTTGTCCAATGTTGTATGAGAATGGATGATCACATCCCTTGCCCACCCCGATGTATAAATGCAAGGTCAGGATAACTTCCAAAATATAGATTAATAACTAGTCTAAGATCATTTATTTTAAGAATATTTCATATTGTCATGGTTTAAGTCCAGTCAGTAACTTAGAACGACACAGTCATTCTCTCACTCCCCCCCTTCCTCCCCCCACCCTGGCTCCTGGAGGGATGGGAAGGAGAATGAAAAGAATGTAACTCCCACAGGTCGAGATAAGAACAGTCCAGTAACTAAGGTATAACGTAAATCACTGCTGCTACCACCAATAATAACGATAAGGAAAATAACAAGGGAAGAGAATACAACTGCTCACCACCTGCCAACCGATACCCAGCCTGACCCAAGCAGAGATCCAGCCCTTCCGGGTAACTGCCCCCAGTTCTACATCCTGGGCATGACGTGCTGTGGTATGGAATACCTCTTTGGCTAGTTTGGGTCAGGTGTCCTGTCTCTGCTTCCTCCCGGCTTCCCCTCCTCCCTGGCAGAGCATGAGACTCAGAAAGTCCTTGGTCAGACAAAATATCAGCAACAACTAAAACCATCGATATTATCAGCACTGCTGCCAGGCCAGAAGTCAAAACCACAGCACTGCACCAGCTACTAAGAAGGAGAAAAATAACTGCTACTGCTGAACCCAGGACACATATGAAAAAGACAAGCTAAATTACCAAAAGAAAAAGCTTATGAAAGGAAGAAAGGCCGATACATTCATTCCAGTAGCCTAATAAACTTATTTTATTAGAACTAGTTTAACCAGATGGCTCCAGAAGCTTAAAATTTTCAGTTAAAGCATTAAAGGTTCATATATCTTTCAAGGCAGGAAAACAAAGTAAGTGCAAGTTTCTTCTATGGTGCTATCATAATATGCAGCCTGCATGCATTAATTAAGAAACTGTCATTATTCCAGCTAAAGTCTACAATAGGTTTCTAATCAGAAGCTAAAAATACCCCAATTTTTCCTCTACTCTTTAACAGCTACACACTACTGTAATTTTAAAACTGGAAGATAATCAATTCTTTGCATTAAATGAGTTCTTGCAACACTGAGTCTGAATCTGAGCTAGTAGGACCTTTCTGCTTCTCCTTTATTTTGAAGAACAGCATTTTCCTGGGATGCTGCAGGAAAGGCGTTTTCAGAACAGACCAATAGACCAACACCCTCACCCCCTGTAAGGCCTCAATCTCCAGTCAAAAGCCTATTCTAGGCTCTAACAGTATTCAAGGTGCAGCCTCACCAGTTCTGAATACAGAGGGACTTCCCTAATTCTGCTGGCCGCACTATTTCTGACACAACCCAGGATGTTGTTGGCCTTGGCTGCCTGGGCCCAGGCTGGCTCGTGTTCAACCATGTGTCAACCAATGCTCCCAGGATGTTTAAAAAGAAAGTAGCTGCTAAACGCAACTTAGTATTCCAAAATTAAAGTATTGTGATGATCCAGATAATGAAACAGATATTAAATTCCTGGAATGAGAGTCTAAATTGAAGTTGATAGATACTGTACTCTTGATCCGAGATAAGCAGCTTTATCAAAGCAGCCAGTTTGATAAACAAGCAATCTGTGAGAAGTTAAAAAAAAAGATTAAGCAACTGAAATCTTCAGAAGCAATGCTTTGCTTCTTCAGTGGTCAGAATTACAGCTGCTGTAAGCTTTATAGCTTCAAGCTCCTTTCAAATCACTACAAACACACACGACAGGTATTAACCTGTCAGTTCACACAGTACAGCTCAATTCATAGATTAATTTTCATTAAGACTGCACCTATATGTTTTCACTAAAGAAATCCTGCACCAGCATAGTAATGGTATCAGTCTGCCACACCTAGGAGTAAGGACTGCCAGAGGAAAGAAAAAGAGAATCCTGCTGCTTCAAAGCTGCAGTCTTTAGTTTGGAGTTCAAACTGATTAGCACCGTGTTTTCTCTGATAATAGTTCAAGATGAACAGATAGAGAGAATCAAGTAGTATCCTATTGGTGAGGAAAAATATTTTTTCCTAGATGTTATAGTTTAAATGTACAATTCAGCTTCTCTATTTTCCAGCAGAGAAATAGTTAAGGCTTAGAATCTGAAGTTAAGACAGAACAAGATGGGTTAGAAACTAACTGAAAGCAATTACACAGGATTTTGCACCACTTTAATGCAAGTGCTTTGTAAGCTTATTTCAATTTTAAATCAGCCTTAAACCCACTGTCTGGCAAGTCCAAATCATTATCTTTTTAAAAAAAAGTAGCATACTTCACTTCAAGACATAGGTACCACAGACTGTTTGGGGCATGTGTGGGGGTAGCAAACCCCACCACAAAGCCCCCCATAACTCTGGTAACATGAGGTAAAGCCTAAGACAACCTGGCTATCTTCCATACAACAAAATCCAAAATGATACTGCCCCACAGAAGAGCTCATATGCAGGGCAAAATATGCAGAGCAAATATCTAGGATGATATATGCTTGATAATGAACAAAACCGGTCCAAACCCCATAGTGGGTTTTCTTTCACTACTCAAACAATACTGATGATGCAAGGCTTCAGCTGTGGCAGTGTCCTCTGCCAATCAAAGCAGCCATGTATCGTGGTTTAAACCCTAGCCAGACAGCTTGTTCACTCACTCCCAGTGAGTGTTGCAGGGCTGACAGCAATCGAGGGCCCCTCCCCCGGGGCTCTCCTTTCCCCCGCCCCCAGAGGAACAGGGAGGAGGATCGAATGAGTGCAACTCCTACTGGTCGAGACAAGAACAGTCCAGCAACCAATGTACAACACAAATCACCACAGCTACCACCACCAATGATAAGAGAAAATAACAAGGGAAGAGAATACAATACCACTGGCCAAGAAATGAGTCCCACCTGGAAGCCCATGTCCTTCCGGGTAACTCCCAGTTACCCCCACCCCGGGCATGACGTGCTGTGGTATGGAATACCTCCTTGGCTAGCCTGGGTCAGGCGCCCCGTCTCTGCTTCCTCACAGCTTCCCCTCCTCCCTGGCAGAGCATGAGCCTCACAAAGTCCTTGGTCAGGGCAAACATCACTTAGCAACAACGGAAAACATTGGTTTCACCAGCACTGTTCCCAGGCTGGAAGTCAAAACACAGCACTGCACCAGCTACCACGAAGGAGAAACATGACTGCTACTGCTGAACCCAGGACACCATGTTAATTCAGCAATTTTACCATGCTTCTGTGAAACTGCCTGAAACAAGACTCATGCTGCAACAAAAAGCCCCAACATTTGGAAAACCATATCAAAAAGCCAGCTTTAACTGGCTGCAGTAACCCACGGACTTGAAACATGTCAAGATCAGACACTATTACACTGACATATTGAAATGTAAAAGTTATAGGAAAAAAGAGGGGGAGAGCATGCATGCAGGATTATGCTGGCACATCCACTACACAAGAGACTGTCTGAAGCCCAACTCATCTGAATATTCCCATCCACCTGACCTAGCATATTGCGTATGTCAGATTTGAGGGGGGGACAGAGGACAAGATTAAAAGTTATATTAAGGAACCTGACAACTGTGAACAGGATATAAATTCAAGGGTACAGATTACCTGTAGCACAACTCTCAGAACAAAGGCCTTGTTTTTAATAGTAAATATACTACATTAGTCCCACAGCAGGCAGCTGTCTCTTATAACTGATGTCTAAGGTAACACTGATTGATGCTGTTTCTCCAATCATTTTCCAAACTTTCTTGTTTAATGAGGTGAGCTGCACAACAGCAGTTTGTTTACCTGCTAGCAACCCTCTCCTTTGAAGGGTCACTGCTCTTAATTATAGTGGCACCTGCTTACTGCTTTGCTGTTAGGTCTGTCAAGGTTTCCATTATAAACCCATTTTTAGATGTTTATTCTGTAATACTCTTCAAGTCCACCGTGGGTTGAAGCATGGCTCGCAAGGTCTTGGCAGGTATATTTTGTAAATAATCATGGCTCGCCTGCTCTATCCCCAGTAACTCAGAAATGCCTCTTTTTGCTGCTTCTTTATGGGATGGTTATACCTACCTTTTCCTAAGGAAACAAACATTTTGCAGGCAGGAAAACCTTAAACAGAAAGGGTAATCATGTTAGAAAGTATAATAATCTTTCAAGAAATACTAGGCTGCACAAAACAGCCCCAGAGCTTGGTATTCTAGCTCAAATTTCTTGCATCTGTTGGAAGTAGTTGCTTCTCTGCCTTGGCTCATCATAACCACTATGTGATATTAAATTATTTATTTTCTTCCCTTCCTCACTTATCTTGCCTGTTATTGCCCGCCTGTTAGAATTCCCTTTACCTGGAAATCAGGAGGCACTACTCTTACTGAAGAGATGTTACCACTTAAGCATGTGGATTACCTACTTAATGTTTCAGACTGCATGTGTCTTGTAATGTTAAAGACTATAGAGTGGAAGGTGGCCTATATATGTTGTCTCATCTGGAACAAGAGAAAATATCAAAGCTAAGCACCTGTTGTTCAGTCACAGTAATTTACACATAAGGAATAGACCAGACTGTCACAATGATAGTGATGTGACTAATGAAATGGTGCAATCAGGAAAAAACAAACAGATAAGCAGTGAACATAATTGGCTGCTTAACAGTAGCCAAACAGACACTGTAAAGCAAGTCATGTATGCAGTGCTTCCTATGGTTGAGAAATGTAAAAGATATGGTTAGCATGTAAAAGATAACCACAATCTTTTGTGTGTGGGAACATAAACTAAGCTGCAAAATGCAGGGTCGCAACTGCATGTGCCCATGACACACTGGAATCTTGCAGGATAGCAAGCAGTGAGACAGCCCAGCTTTCTGCACAGTGGCAGGCAGTTTACCTACCAGGTTCATGAGCCCTTATCAGTCAACAGCCTCAGCTCATGATGTTGTGAAACTATTAACTACCCATCTGCTCCAGCCTCTGGTGTAAACTGAGGCTATTGAGATAACACAAAACCAAACAACAAGGCCATAAAAGAAACTATAGCTTTGGTATGGGGTTCAGGGTTTCAGCTTTGTCATTAGGGTAGTAACTACCCTCACAGGAGATATTCTGGCTATGAAAAGTCTTGTTTCCAAGTAATTGCTGAGTAAGTTATCAGAGGAAAAGTGGAAAGGGAAGAAAGTGTTTGTACTAGCACTGATAGTCACAGCTTGTGCACACAGCTTTCCATTCACAACATCAGATGTTTCTGAACTGCAGAAGTATTTTTGCATTTTCTAATCTACTTCTACTCATGCACTTTCAAATCCCTAATGAGTCTCTATTTTGATCATAGATAAAGACAGCTAAAAGGACTGGGTTGTGGAAGACAGTGTATTCCTCAACACAGCTACATAAACCCTTTTGCGTTAGCTCTGACCCTGTTTGAAAGGGTTATCCACTAGTTAGGAACAAAAACATTCTACCTTCAAAGTGCTCATCCTCTGCTGTATTCCTTTAGCTATGATCACCTGAATAGCAGAATCCTGCTTCTCATGCAAAACGGGTAGTTCAATAAATCATCCCCATTCAAGTAAGTGGGCCTACAACAGGAGATTTAGAACAATGACAAATAGACAGGATTTCTGGTCTTTGTCAGATATGTTCAAATCTACCTCTTCCTGTCATACAGGAAGAAGTTGTCTTCTGATATGCAAACAAAGTTAAACTTCAATACTGTTCAGACTCCAGAAACTTTGACTTGAGAAGTAGCTTCCTGATGAATGCAACTATAAATTAAGCAAAAAATCTTATGACTCTATTGCTCAGACAGGTATTAGCTTCCCTTGGAAATTAGGAGTCTGTTTTTCTTATCTGAATACTAAGTGTCATAAGCCTTTATTTTTGCTACTACTTATACTCCTTTAGACCTTATGAACAATCAGAAAAGCACTACAAACTGAAAAACACTAGGCTTTAGACCATGAAGAAACCCCATATGAATACATGTATTAAAAACGTCAGTTACTGGAGAGGTACTATACATAGAATCATAGAATAGCTGGGTTGGAACGGATCTTCAAATGTCGTCTAGTCCAACCCCCTGCAATGAGCAAGGACATCTTCAACTAGACCAGATTGGCCAGAAACACATCCAGCCTGGCCTTGAATGTCTCCAGGGACAGCAAATCCACCATCTCTCTGAGCAACCTGTTCCAGTATTTTATCACACCACAGACTGTATTTAAGCATAAACTATATAGCCAAGTCTGCCTGGAGGTCTAAGGTATGGTCTTAGGAGTGGTGTGACATGCCACTGTATACACTGACAGATTCCCTGATTCTCCATTGTGGACAGCTACAAAACCAGGGCAGAACCTGCAGGAAGATCTGTCCCACTGATTCAGATACCTTTTTAAATCTTAGCTTTTAAAAAATGAGGGTATGCAGGAAAGATAAATAAAACCCTTTCTGTTTTACTGAAAATCTCTCAAACTTAGAAAATCCCTACAGAAATAATACCTTCCATGTTACCAGTTTGTTAGATTTTTTCTTTCCTCTGCATGCATAATCTTATACATTGTAATCAATTAACGGACATGGGCTTATACACACAGAACGAACCGATTTCACACAACCACAAAGATTTGGCTATGTAAAGAAGTCAGGAAGTTTTTGCAGCTGATTAAAACACCATACACAAATATGCGTGTCCACATAAAGAGAAATAAAGTCTTCCTGGCCTAAACTGCATCTGTTTTTTTCCACTTTCAGTAGAGCATCAAAAGTTAAAGGGATTTTCACCATATTTTAAATGCCACAGAATCTATTTAATGCACAGACAAGTTTTTTTTACGAGTAGAGAATATCCTCTACTCAAAAGTGACACTGAAATTACCATAGAATAAATAGTTTTTTGATCTCATCATTTTAGATTTACAACAAAAAAAAAAAAAAGGAAAGCAGTGGCTTCCTTTGATCTGAATTTAGCATTGCAGTCCCTTGGTATTTCCTCTCATCTCAAGAATGATATGAGGGATGATTAATATCAAGCCTCAAACCTAGATGGAAAAAGTGGCAAAAAAAAACAACCAAACACCTGAAAGGACAGATACACTAAAATAAATTTGTTTTGCTCTTAACTTTGAGGTGCTGCAAAGCAGAATCTCAGAGTGTGACAGGATAATGAAAAAGTTATAAACCATCTACTACCATTCTTTAGGACACTTTACTATTTCAGATAAACAACAGTCCTTTCTTTTCCCCCTAGACTGCCTGAGATACTTGTCTCTAACTTGGTGCCACAATCATAACTTTTAATGGTCTTGATAGTCTCAGTGACTCTTTCTTTGTCCCCTAACTCCTCAGAAATTACTGTAGTACCACAGATAGCCTCTGAAGGTAACCTTCAGAAGAAAGAAATAGGCTTGTTCCCTTTCATTACAAATTAAGAAACAAAAAAAAAAAAGCCTAAAATATTTTGATTTGGATATTTTGTTCTGCTGTTAAATTTGTTCATCACTAGCCTCACCTTCCCTAATGTTTCCATGTAATATCCTTTGTTTTTCAAAACCAATTTTCAACCTCAACATTAATTGCATTCAAATGGCATGCAAGCTTCAGCAAATAACTCAAATTTCTGAGGACAGTTTGGGAAACATGATACAAGTGAGAGACACAAACACAGATTTAGGGTTTTTTCCCTACCTGCTCTTTAAAGGTGACCTAAGACAACAGCCAATCACCACCAAGAAAAAGATCCCCTACATTTTTTCACTCAGTCTATCTCTAGATGAGACTATGGACACCTCAAACAAGGATAACATGAGATTATTGCACTCCGCTGTCCAAGAGCGGAATCATGCACATGCCAGACTCTCAGTCACTGAAATTAAGAGCTTGCTGTATTCACATGAACTGATACCTATTAGATACAGGAGAAAAAAGGTCCTGAACTGCAGCGGGCTGAGATGCCAACATAGACTGTTGTTCACAGCTTTCCCATAAAGGAGGGAACAGAGACCATCTCAAAGGCACTGGAGACAGCATTCTGCATGTCCAGAGGCTTACCACTCACTGGCACCATGGTCTTCAAACCTGGCACAGACAGGCCCCTAAATTCAAAACTTCATTATTCAGTGGAGAATGGGGTACTATGACCTCTCCCAGCTTCTTGGCAAAACAGAAGGGACCCTTAGCTTCTTCACATGCCACATTCTACCACATCCCTATTTGACTACACAGTTGCCAGGAAACACTGGGATTTTTCAAAGAAAGAAACATGCAAAAAAGGTTGTAAACAGACAGGCTAAAATATTAGATTCTTCAGCGCCTGGTGTCTTGATCAGAAGACATCTACGCAACATTCAGCTTGCCTTTTGTGCCAGGTATTATATTTAACTCTTCAGAACCACTAATAAGCTAATCCACACAATACCTATTACTGCTTTATATATTCAATTGATTTATATATATATATTATGCAAGAAAGAGCTGACACTGATTATTTGCTTGAGAAGAATGTGAACTGTGACATCAAGCAACTTCTGAATAACCCTGTAAAATACCAGGCAAGCAAATTTAGAAGAACAGGTTCTATTCTACATGTACTTTTTTCTTCTTTATAAGCTACTGGTACTTAATTCTTTCTCTAGTCCCTTAGTGGTGAAGAAAATGATCACAAGACGCTGCCTCTGACCCCACTCTACCAAAAGCTTTTGTGGCAAGTGTGAGGATGGAGGCACAGACCCAGAGGTAGAGTGCAAGCTGGATCGTTTATTGCGAAGATTAAATGATATTGATATGCTTCCAAGCAATTAGCCAAGCACATCTGTGTTTGCCTTGCTGTTACATCAGGTGAAAGGTCTATCTGATTTTCTTATTGACATCCTCTTTCCAGCTCTGATGTCCTTGGTCCTTGCCAGTTCCAACATCTTCCAAGTATCAGTCAGGGATGGGTCACTCTTAATTGCCTGCTGTAGTTCCTCCTTCCCATCATTTCTGACAGTTTCGATACATTCCAACCCCCACAGTAAAGAACTTCGTATTTTGCATATACTGAATAATAAGACTGATATGTTAGCATTACATGTATGCTTGTTCCTGTTTTACACATTACACCTGTTTTACATACTACAACACCAACTGATTCTCCTAGTGCTATTTTTCACATGTTGGCACATGCCATCTCAGTGCTGGAGTTAACTACCTATATGCTAATACCAACTTGTGCTTCAAGACTGGTGTGAAACACTCCAGAAAGCAAAAAAAAAAAAAAAAAAACAGGGTAAGGGTCTTCATTTTTCTACCCTGTAGTTAAAGAGACTGATTGCATGCTACCTTTCACTACAGCTTTCAGAGAAGTACCATTTTAAAAATGGTTTTACATATACTTTATAATATAATCAAATACCACAAAAATTTGACTGCAGTTTTCTTATGTACTTCAAAGATGAATCAAGTCCTGTCATTATTTATAATGGGGATGTTCTCAAAGTCCATTGCAAGAACAGTAATGCATACAAACACAGAGGTTGTTACTATAACAGAAGTATCAGAAGAAAACAAAACAAGCTACCCACATTCTACAGTTATTACAGTTAAATAAACCTAAGTCAAGTACAAATCTCTGCTGTCACTGTTATTTTTACAACAGAAAGTTTTAAAAATAAGGAGTTAAAGTATAAGATATTCCCTTGTTCAGGCCCTTTAAGAACTGCACCAACACTGCCCACCCCATCTATAAGGAATTACATGTGATTATCATCATGTTGGGTGCATTTGCAACAAGCAAGCCGAGTGTCTGAAGAACCTTATTGTGCTTTCAAGAGACATTTATACCGTGTTCACTTTGGTATCCAATACCCAAGGAAAGACAAACAAGCATAGGGGCACGGCACTCACAGGGCCACTCTGCCGCCGGGCTCCTGTAATTCGACATATAGCTACTGAAACGAGCTGTGAAGAGGACACTGGAACAGTAGTTTCCCATCAGTCCACCCTTGCTGCCTTTTCCACACCTTTCCTTCAAGGAGACTTCGTGGTCTTTTAAATCTCATCCCCCCTTTCCCCACCAGCCCTGCCACGGTCCCCCGCTCCTGCTATGCTGGCCACAGCATATGGGGGATCTCTGCTTCTCCTTGCTGCTGCTGGGGACCCCCCTAGATCACACAAGGAAATTACCCACCCACCTGCTCACTGGTGCTTTACCGCCGCTCCCAGGTCAGGCTGACAGCCGAGCACATGGACCAGCCCCAAGCAGACCTAACACCCCATGGCAGGACCTGACTGCTCCACTGCCGTGAAGCAGAAAGGCTTTACACCCCTAAAACTGTGCTTAATCTGAGCACAGAACAGAACCAGTAACACTGCCATACAGAGGCAGCGTAAATCCAAACCGCACATTTCTACAGACACTGCAGTACCGAGGCATCTTTAGTACCAGCCTGACTTCTCCTGCTTTACCTTCAATTGAGTATCCCTAGAGCATCTTTATAGGTCCCAAACTCCAGCAGAACAGCCTCTGCGACACCTCCTGAAATAGCAATCCAGCTCCTTCTGCCTCCTTCTAGCACTTTCTCCCCTTCAGTGACATCAGCTGTGCAGGGAGCATCCGCCTCCTTGCAGCCTCAGGGACTGCTATCCCAGGTGCACCAACAGGCACTTTCCTTACCTAAATGATGAGGGCTCAGGAGGAGGAAATTAATGCAATGATCAAAGACGTTTCCCCAGGCTGCAATTCTTTCATCTAGCCTGTTACAGTGTGGGCGCTGGCAGTCTTTCTGCAGATTAGAAGTCCATTTTGGCAGCGTGGCAACAGGGCTCCCTGACCTGCACATCATGAGTGTTACTTGTGGTGTTGATAGCTGTTAAGGCCTTCTCATTCCTGGAGAAAAGGGGTCTAGAAACCACATTAGAAACCACTTTTGCTTGCCTAAGAAAACGTGCTGTCATCCCCTGACAGGCCTCCCTGCACCTTGCAAATCTTGGTTGATTTTAGGCATCTGACAGAGGCAGAAACCTAAAAAGTACTGAGTTCCTGCAAGCATCATTGAAATTGGAGCATTTCTTTACGTTTTGGCCTATACCAGTATGTTTATAACCTGAACCAGCCATTGCATGTTGTGCAATAACCCCTTGGACAGTGAGGCCATATTCAGTGTCAGCACCATCATTGAGGGAGGATTTAGGGACAGAGCCCCTGTCTTTGCATCAAACTGGAGTAAGCAATTTTACATGAGAAATAACTTACTTATTAAGAATTAAAAAACAAATAGTCTTTATCATTTTGAGAATAAAGCCTTAGTGAGTCGGTGTGTTTGCATGGAAATATGCTGTCATGCAGGGATGCTGCCATAGGGCAGGGAAGAGAGGATTGTGCTGTCTCCTCGAGCAGTTAGCAGGCTTTTTGGAAGGAGACCCAGAATGTCTGTGAGATGGACACTCTGTCAAATCTGTTTTAACAGGGAAAGGGCCAAAACCTACTGTTCATTTACATTATGCCCTTGGTGAAAAATATTTGCCTTTAAGATTTAGAGTAAGTAACAGGACTCTGGTTAGCAGAGACTGAATGCTTGCTGACTCATACTATATATATAATGAAAACTTAATAGAATAGAATATTTCTAGTTCATGAAGTCTCTTGGTACTGTGTTGTAATTTAGTCCACCAACAGCCTTTATTTAAAGTTGGATTCCATGAGTCTGTTATAATGAGCTAAAAAGTGCACAGATAAGCAGTTATTTCTGAAAATGTGGCTCCCTATTGATGTATATTTTGCACAGCCTGTATATCTTAATTGAATTGAAATGAGCATGGGACCCTAGGGTTTTTTAGATCTAGTGAGGCATTAAATACTCCAAAAGCACAATAAAACATGAAAAAAAAGCCACTTCTCCAAGATATTGAGCCTTATTGCTTTAGCTCTGGGCACAGCACTACTACTTTACAAAAATACACAAAAACATTGCTTAAAGCTCTCCATAGTCTTTGCTTACAGTTGTTCATAGTCTCTACCTATAGCCTTCATACCTGCATACCTATAATCTTACTCATCTCCTGCATGTTAAATGCGTCCGTGTTTCCATCTGAAGTGCTCCTGTTGCCTCTTCAGGTCGCCTCATATGTGCTCATATTTTGTATTTCTTTTCTTTTTGAAACTTCTCACTCCCTGTGTACACCTGTGTTGACTGGAGACAGTTTTGGTTGAAGTCACACCCCATTGCCCCCTGTGTTCACATGGGGCTCTATTTTACGTATTTCCAGTGAAGTCTGTCTCCATTGGAGTTGGATTAAGATCATGTTGATGTGTCTTGTAAAATGGTTTAATAATTTCTATTGTGTACGTGGCTGCATATCAACATGAATAACAACACTAGCTGCTCTGCGTGTTAAATACACAACAAATTGAAGCTGATCGAGAAGAATGATCTAGCTTAAAGTAAATAGCAGGAGTTAAACTCCTTTTCCAAAGTGAATCTATCTTTTAAAAGCTTAGGAGCTGTTGATTTCAAAAACTGTTCTTGTTCATTATTCTTTCTGCCTTGGGCTGATACCAAGTACCAAAGTAATCCTGAATACTTTAAGAAAGCCACTGATCAACCTGTGTTTGAATGAAATTTGAAGACCTTAAAGGGTTAAGCAGTTAGAAGAAAGATATGAAAACTTGGATGCTTACCCAAATTGAGCAGAACTTCTGAGCGTTTATGTTCAAAAATCACTCTTGGATGATACAATTCACATTGTCACAAAGGGAATTTTATTGATCACCTTCCACTACCATGACTGTTATAGTGTCAATCAAAAACAAGCAGCTTGATAACATTCTGTCTCCAGCTGTACAAATGTTCTTTTTTTGGGGCTCATTAGTGTGCTCCAGCTGGCATTTTTTCAGGCAGAAAAAAAGTGCTGGTGTTTTGTTTCATCACAAACAAAATTCTATGAAAATATTTTGCATAAACTTGAATCCCAATTAACTAAAGATGATCTTTCTTAAAGATAATAAAAAAAAGCCTTGTTTAGGCATCATAAGTGGTACACTGTTAGGATGTATCTTTTTATTCTATATTTTGATATCCCAATCAAAGATCCCCTATTTAAGGCACTTGAAATCAAAGACTGAAAGATGCAATAATGCTAGAAAAAGTTGTTGCCCACAAATTAAGGTATGTTAATTCAAGAGCCAAGCAGAATACATCGATGGATTGTAGTGGACAAAGAAAGAAAAGTCTACTGCTGTTATGCATTACTAAATAATTTTCATCTATAGGGAAAAGAATATTGATTTCATTCACCTCAGTATGACTGAAGGATAACTCAAATTCAGTGACATCAGCTGCACATATAATGGTACTATAACAGATGATGGCAGGAAAAGGTGATCCAAGAGTGCTAATTGTAGTTTCACTGGAAGAGATCAAAACCAGTCTGTCTTTTACAGAAGGTAGAGTGTGAGAAATTATATAAATCAAATGAGTTAACGTAGTGTCATTAAGCGGTGAAGCAGTTTGTAGTTGGAGAAAATGTTTACATAGTTCAGCAATATGGCCTGATACAAAATCATATTGAAGTAAATGAAAATATTTCCAAATCACATCAGTAATTTTTTGGATTAAGTGTCTATACCAAGACACAGTGAAGTGATGTAGATTTTCAGTTTTATTTCTTGGGGAGAACCTTTTATTTTTTTTAATTTGAGGATTTGAGAGATTTTTTTTTTTCTAATCTTTCCTGAAGATGTTGTCTTCTTGTTTTCCACCTATGAACTTAGTGTGGGATAAGTCAATCACATGAATAGCCATCTTGAAGTTAATGAGATTATCTGTGTGCTTAAAACTCAACATTTCTGTAAATTGTGATGACAATGACGTGAAACAAAAATTCAGATACCACCAGGAATGACAAGAAATGAATTCAGATGTTGATTACACTTATACTAGTCTAAATAGTTACATTTCAAGGATACTAAAAAACTTGATCTCATCAGTGTTTTCTGCTGAAGCTGAAATTTCTTACTTTGATCATCTTAGCTTCATTTCAGTTAAGGATATGCAAGAAAGCCAAAACTCACTATATTTCTTATAATCCAAAAGAGTTTTTGTTTCACACCCTATCTACATGTTAGGTCTCTGAAGTAAAAAAATAGAAACCATTTTACATAGCTTATTTTGCTGCAAAAGCAACCAGTCCAGTTTATCAGAACGTGTCCACACGCATATGTACAAGAAGCAGCATTGACTACACACTGTATTTACTCGTGGTTGCCAAATAAACAGGCATGGGGAGGAAAAAAGCAGACAATAATCCTTTAAGGAAATCCTAAACACATGAAAATGTTTCTGAAATCCTAATGTTTTTATTTTTCTCTTAGAAATATAATTCCAGGGTTTTGTTTTAGAATCAGCTCTTTTGAATGAGTAAATATGAGACAAATTCGTGAATTCAAACTAAAGTATTAGGGATTTAGTCTCTGATGAGTCAGTAGGATTGAAATAAATCAACCTGGTATGTAAAACCTTATGTGAGTACCAGACTCCCTACAGAAACTGTTGCTTACCTCCAAGTCCAGTGTGTTGTTTCTTTTCTTGTCACCAGTAAAAAAAGCCTTTCACACAATTTCTATCTGCTTATGGATTTATATTGTGTTCTTCTCACATATTTTTGGGTTTTGCATTGCAGATTTTGTTCATGTAATTGAGAATCTTGGATAAAGTCTTCTTTCCATTTATTTTGTCTGTCCATTCAGCAGAAGACAACACTTATTTGGCTTAATATTCAGAGCTTCTGAGCATCACAGAGCCTCACCAAAGTAAGATAGATTAGCCAGGCCAGGAAAGTAACAAGATTTGTGCCCAACCTGAGACATCTAAATTTACCCTGAGGCACCATTATGTCTGTGCAATAGATTATTGGGGAAAGTCTTGTGTATGGCCACTTCTGTGGTGTCCCATACCTTAAATCTCTCTTTCATACAGAAGCTCATACTGAAATATCTCAGAATCTAATCATGGTAGCAGGACTCATTTAGCTTTTTAAATGTATTTTTACTCAAAAACAATGCTAACACTGAAGGCAGTGGCATCCGAAGGAAAATAAAACCTACAAAATGTATTGTTTTATTTAAGGTACAAAATGGAACTATGATGTTCAGAGTCCCAATATTTAAGACACCAACAACAGGTATACTCTAACTTTTAAGACAGCAGGAAATAGTTTGGATGCTGTTAATATCTATAATCTGCAGTATTTTGTATTTGTTCCAAACATTTAATTACTTGATCTGGATCTACAGACAAGAGTGACAGCAAAACAAACAAACCCTGATTTTGGTGGAGATGTTTCACAGTTCTTCCTACATCACGAATCGAATTACATGATAAATAGCTCAGATTGATGTTGGAGTTGAAATCCTAATTGTTGTAACGGACTCGGATATTAAATCTTACTTTAATATTTGCAAAAAATTTGCCAAGTAACTTAAACAATTAGTGTGATTAGAGATAATATACAGTGCATAAGAAGAATGAGGGACTAGGGGAAAAAAGGAAATAGAAAGAAGAATGAACAGGAGGGAAAGCCAAAACTAAGGCAAAGTGCATCACTGTTGGTTTTTGCCAAAAAGCAGAAAGGCAATTTCCATTCCATGTTCTGTTTTCCTATTATTCAGAGCTGTGGCTGCAGTTGCCCCCTCCTAAACCAATGTGGCAGCTGTGCAAAGTCCACTTTAAAACCTGGTATTTCACATGTTCACTTGGCATTTAAGCTCCATGAGATTCCTTTTGAGTAGATTAATGCATACACCAAGCAGTTTTCTCTAGAATGGTAGAAGTCCCATAAATGTCAACCCTTATCTTCCAAAACGTCATTAGATCTGAATTAAAATCTGTAAGTTAAAGCTGCTAAAGTTAGCAAAACTAAAATGCCACTTACTGCCCTCTTTGTTCACCATTCCTGAAATGTATGAAGAGAGTTAGTATCTGCCAGAAGAGCCCTGATTATAACTGTTTTCATTCCTAGAAATATGAATAAAATAAATAAAAAAAAAGGAAACAACGTGACTTTAAAAATGGTTTGTTTTGTTGGGTTTTTTTTAGGTCATACCTGTTGATTCTGGCTACTCCTTTGTTTCCTAAGTGCATCCCTAACTCAGCACATCTGAAGAGATCAAATTATTTAGGTCAGAAGATTTTTATATTCCAGATATTTTGTTAGGTACCATCATTTGATCAGCCTCTCAACTTACAGAAGGAACCAGAACACTTCATAACTTTCAATGGTATTTATAATTCTGTGTTTTAAAACATCATTCTGTAGCTAACTGTGCTTTCATAATACTGAAGTCAGCATCAGCTTGTAGCTCATTATCAGCTCAGCTGACTGACTTTTGATATTCCTTCTTAAAGTACCTGTGCTGCTGCATGCCTCTGAGAGGCTGGCTGTAGAGACTGCTTATTGCTTCTTTGTTAGAACATAGTTCTTGCATAGATGATCTTACAGGTATCTCCAGCACTTCTGTTGCAGTTTACTAAATCATTTATCCTGGAAAATCCAAAGTCACTGGGAGAAAGTATTTACAGAGAAAACGCATATTAATTCTGCAATGAGAGTCTCTGACTAACACTGCAGGACTGTGTTCTTTTGAATATTCTGCATTCTGACACTCAGTTGTCACTAACAGAGATTTCAGTGCTGATTAAATCATGAAAAAGACCTTTGTTGCCTTGCTAAACAGGACCTGGGCAGTCAGCCTACAACTGTCATCCAGCTGAACCTGCTAGACATTGGCAAAAGATAGAGCAGGCTAAAGAAAGTTTCTCAAACCCATGCAAGAGTAATTTCCTTTCCATCTGCCATTGTGGACCATCATTTGCTTTTCCCAGCCAGCAAATCTTGTCAATGTTTGGAAAAATTATGCTGTCATAGTATCACTTGGTCTATGGTTCTTCTGAGACCATTAGTAGCACACTTGTCAGGAGCCTTTTTTTAGTCCGTTCACTCCCTTCAGAAGTGCCACCATGCTACAATTTTAGTGCTGCTAGTTAGAAGGAAAAAGCAGTGTAGTTATGTAAAGTAGTTGGCTGTGGTGATAATTTAAGATGCTAGTTCATGTTATAAAATTCACAGATTCATAGGACACGCAGTTAGGAAACCAGTGTGACTTCTTCATCAGTATGACCAGTTCCTTCTTCCATCCTTGTTTTGCCCTCTCTTCACCTTCACACTCAAAGACCATAAATCAGCTATTCAGGCAGTCCTCTAGTCTGAAAAGCTTAATGCAATGGGAAACATGCGTTGTCCAGGAATGAGTGATCTGGTCTGAACAAAATAGGAGGTTTAACACTAGATTATATCTGAGATGTTTCAATTAAAAGAAAAATCAAAACCATAAAAGTTCTCCTTTATTTCATCTATTCTCTTTTATTTGTACTTCCATATGATCAGGATAGAGAGAACAAAAATAAATACATTTTAAAGTATAGTCAAATGAAAACTGAGTGGAGAATTGTTTCTGACTGCATCAGTTTATAAGCGCCAGGGAAACAGAACTGTTGCTTTAGCCAACGACCATCTCTATGCAGGAGTGAATGGCCATGAATACATTTAGAAATACATTAAAAGAAGGTTTCTAATCTTCAGAGGGATCAGATGAGCAAACAGCTTTCTAATAAAGCTCTGTAATAAGCCTAAGGTATTAAGCTTGATCGGTTTATGATCATGGTTAATTACAATAGCTGAGATTGTCTTGATATTTTTTGGGGCCCCTTCCAGAACTGAATCCTGTATTGCCGTCTCTATATACTGAGGTCCTTGAAAAAATGGAATTTTCAAGCAAAAAATGATACAAGAAATCAAATATGAAATCTAATTTTTTGACTGCATGCTGTTCTCCTTTGCAAGCTTAAATATGCAGATGTCCATGCATATGCAAGCCATATGTTCCTGTTCACATTTAACTATCTACTCTAGCTACAGAAATCCAGGCTAATCCTAGGCTTTCATGGCACCAGAAATCTTCTGTCTCACAAGCAATGGCCAACAGAAGCTTTGAAACCTGTTCAGAAATATCACCAAACCATCTTGCAATTAAATGAAAGATGCTATGCACTTTAGGATATAATTTCTGTGCTTCTGCAATACAACTGCAGCAGCCTTTGAGGTGGATTCCTGGGAGGAATCGCTGTGGTCCCTCTCTATATATGCTATTTTAATTAGAAATGTAAACAATTGCAGGAAGATTCAGCAGTAACTGATACATTATAACTGACAATGTCTTACTGTTATTATTATTTATTGTGTTGGTACAATGTCTCTTTTATTGCATTATGCTCTTTATTGCTAATTAATTTTCTGTTCCATACCTCCTTAGACAAGTATTTAGAAAACATATAGGACATTTAGCATGATATTGCATTCACAGACAGATGTATCTTTTGATTAGCTCTCTTTTTTATGGCAGAAGGTATTTGCTTAAGCAATGAGCTGTGCTTTCTATTGTGCTGTCCTCTTTGTCTGCCATTGTGGCAATGGCTGCTTCTCGTGTTTAATTTCTGTATTGCCTGGCACATCATGGGTGCCCTCGGAATCAAGATCATGAACTGTCTAGTGATAGTAAGAACAATAGCAGTAATCATATTTTTGTTAGGAACATGTAAAAGTTTGCAAAATTCATTGTGCTCCATCTGTACAGTATGCTTGGCACTAAGTTACCTGAGTTTTAATTAGTACTTAACAGGTTCAATAGATAAACACTTTTGAAAGTCCAGTCAATTTCTTAAGCTATATTAGCTTAATGAGGCACACATGGGCCCCCATAGTCTTTGCACTTTTACAGCAATTTTGTGATTAATATTAATTAATGACTCATCAGTTCACATTTGAAGTGAATGATGAAAATGATCATCCAGCCCTGATAATGAATATGTCACAGCAACGTTCCAGCAAGGCATCACAGAGGAAGAATCTAGATAAACATACTTCAGTTTTCTGCTATGATAAGTTGAAATCAAACAAAATTTGTTTTTACGTTGTGGAAGGTCCTACGTTGTAGTGTCCCTGCCCATGGCAGGGGGGCTGGAACTAGATGATATTAAGGTCCTTTCCAACCCTAACTATTCTATGATTCTATGATAAAGCCCCAAACAGCTTGGATTGATTGCTTCTGCTTTCCCAGTTTATTTCTTTTAAACTGCTTCCTCAGTGATGTATAAGAATGGAAGCTAGCAGTGAGTAAAGATGCCAGAAAGATGAGAAATGCAGATGATCACGGAATTCATCAGAAAAACGATATTCTACATCTGTCCGTAGATCAGAGGTTTAAAGACCCCATTAAAATATATTCAGCATTTCACTCTTTTATCAAGCTGATGATAAAGGAATGGGACAACAGATTGGATAGTGTTTGTTCAGAGGGAACTGATTGCATGTGCATTGTGAGCAAGAAATCATAGCAGAGTTTTAAGAATAAGCGCTTATGTTCCTCTGCCTTCTCTTTAGATATTTGTTATGCCTGTTCTTGTACTGTTGCTCTGAATTGTGTTCATATAAAAATAATAGATACTGTAATGGTACTTCATACTTCTGTCAAACTTTTCAGCCAAGGACCTCAAAGCACCATTCAAAATTGCTATCAAGATATCTATTTTACACATCCTGTCCTTTGCTACAAGTGCCTATCTTCATTATGGTGAAAAGATAACAGGAGTATTTGTCAGACACTTTGCTCCCCCAGCAGGCTTTGTTATGCTCGTGATAGTTCAATCATGAGCATAGACATAGATAGGTATGTGGACCATTAGAGGGTGTGTGCCTGGAACCAGTAAATGGACTTGCTTTCCTTCTCAAGTGGAAGAAATCTATACTTTGTGGTGCAGAAAACCTTGCTTTTACTTCATGTTGAATTATCAGTGGTAGAGGATGTTGCTTTACCTTCCCAGTTCCCTTTGTGTGATTCTGTGTGTCAGAAAAATGTCATGGGATTTATAAACACAAGGAAGGGAAAAATCCTAATGTTAGTGAGAGACCCAGATTTCAGTAATTGATGGGGAGAATGGGCTGAAAATGGAAAGGAATATGCACATTCTGACTGCATGGCCCTGCAGACAATGGAGTGGGAAGAAACTATTGACAATGATAGTTATTTAGTTGGATAAAGGGTACCAAACCTGGAAGCTCTATAATGCTTTTTAATGGGGTTGCACAATAGTTATACATTAAAAGGAACAAACAACAACAACAACAACAACAACAAAATACAGACAAAACCAAAACCAAAGCCAAAAAAAAAAACAAAACCCAAACAAAAAAAAAACAACAAAAAACCCACCAAAAACCTTAAGGGGAAAATCACAAATACTTTGAAGTCAGTAATGAAACTCTCATTAACCTGAATATACAAAGATTTCACCTTAAAAAGATTGCAGAATTATTGGATAATGCAGAGGATAAATTTGGGAAAAATTCCTTATGCTAAAATTTAACTGACTGCAAAATAGTAGATCAGAGAGACAGCTGAAATGCTATTCCATGAGCCGATTAAAATTTTCTTGGACAAAGCCATTGTGAATATACTTCTATACGTCAGATGAAATAATGGGCCTTTTTCATCTTTTAACTTTCACTACTCTGCTACAATAAAAGACACAAAAAATCAATTCTTTCCAGTGGTTCAAGGAATTATTTCACTTTACAAAGCTAAGAATGTGCCAATTCACTTGGCTATGTCCCTTTAAGGTGACATTCTAATAAAGTGTGTTCAATTATTCCAAGTTTGAAAACTTTTTTGTGTACTCAAATGATTTCATACATTTTGGAAACAGTTAATCTCATTTATCATTTTGTATCTTAGCTGGTAGAGAGCTGTGGTTTCTGGATTTCTTTCTGGTTTTCTTGCAATGCAACCATACAGCATAAATATCATGCATAAATTTATTATTATTTAATGCGATAATAATGTAATGATTGAGATGGGATCCCTGCTTCTGTAGGACCAATCGTTTTCTTACACACTGTAAGTGAAGAATTATGCTATCTTCTGTTTCTGGTGAATGGAAATTCAAAAGCAAGCCTTTCAAATAGCTAAATTTTAAATTGAATACAATTAAGCACCCCTGGTGTTTAACAGAATATGACTGGCAATGTGGCTTCACCTAAAAGAAAACTGAAGGAAATGGCACCTCTCTGCTGTGAAGATGGTAAAGATCATAAGTGGGAATGACCTCTGTGCTGAATGAAGGCTTTGCTCAGTCTTAACACTGATTATAACACCAGTAGATTGTATATAGTTTCTAACACCAGTAGATTTTAACACCATTACAGATATGGAAACTAACATTATCATGACTGAATTAAAAGAGATTTAGCTAGCAGCAAGCCTTTTAATATAAATTAATCAGGATGGAAAATTCAAGCACATTTTAAAGCAAATCATGTCTAAAACCAGGGAGATGATTAGAAAATGTGATAAAATGTAGGTATGGTTGTGGCAGACTAACTTAATGCAAGTTTGAGAGAGCTTTGCACAACCATGTTCAAAAAAAAGGTGTATTGGCAAGAGCTGCAGCAACTTGTATTATCGTCAGAGAGAAGGGGAGTGATTGTATGGCAGGTGCTGCCTAGTATGGATGTGTACTAGCCAGTGCTGGATTCGGGTCCACAGACCTTGTCTTTATCTGAGCATTTGAGACTTTGGGATTGCCTTGGTTGGGCCAGCTTGCCTCTGCATACTAAACACTCATCGAAAATGCCTAAAGGGCTTAACTTGCACAGCCTGGTAAAATCAAAGCTTTTTTTTTTGAAGTGGTGTCTATAAGTTATTGAGGGGAACTATTAATTTTAGTGGAAGCTTAGCACAAGAACTTCTAATGCATTTAAACTGGATGAGAATTGTGTTCTCAGAGGTAACAGAAGTGTGAGCTGCATTACACACTGAAGGAAAGAGAGAGAGACAACTTCTATGTTTGGACTTGATAGGCCTAGGGAAGGGGAGGAGTATTACATATATTTACTTTAGACTTTGTGACAGTGAGGCCAAGACTCTGTTACTGTTGAGGTCTCTCCTGTTTTAAAAAGACTGTAAACATGAAGAGCTAATAGGGAAGGCTGGACAACATCTTGGGTGAAACCCTGACCCGAGTAAAAACATCAGTTCAAACTGCTGTTTTGGTGGGTCTAGTTTACCTTGAGTAAACTGCAGAGATTCCCCTAAGTGTTTATTTTGTCTGGCAATGTAGAAGATCTAGTAGCAGAAAAACATATTAAAACATCAAAGCCTTTATTTATTTTTTTCCAGTTCAAAGTACATGCTGCAGTTTTAAACATAGCATAACTTTCCTCTTCTAGAGTGTGCATGTCTTATTTTCTCCTGTAAAGAAGAACTAGTAGCGTGCTCTCTGAAGATGCTGTCATGCTGTTCTGGCAATAAGATAGGCATTTTCCTAGCAAAAAGAAAATGACTAATTAAAATTTAATTAACACACTGAATGCCTTGGATATTTTTAAAGGAAACAGTACTTGAAAAGGAATGGCTTTTACTCACAGTTTCTAGTTTTAATTCTTTACTGACAAGAAAGAGCAATTAAGTAAGCTCTTAAGTTGAAAAAAAGTAGTCTCCATTCTATACTTTACACGTAGGAGGGAAAATGTAGTGAGAGTCAGTAAAAGAAAAAACTGGAAGTATAAATGCAATAAAGCTAACAAGGCCATTTACTCCAGAGTGAGGCCTGATTTCTGCACAGTTAGGCCCTTAGTTTTTATGCTCACTCATCCTGAATCACATGCAGAGCTGAAGTTTGCACCTAAATCCTGATGGTTTCATGGGGACATGTATACAATCATAAAGCTAGCGGGTGTTGTCAGGATTAAGGATGGACTAAATTACTGGTTTTGAACACGTGTCAAGTCATAGATATTGATGTTCCTTGAAGGACAGCATACTGTTGTCTCAGACCAGAAGACTGAGGCGTGAGAAGAAAGACTTCTACTCATACACACAGTTGTTCTGGGACTACACAATTGTAGCAGAATAATTTAAATTCAAGAATGTGTTATAGGTTTTATATGTAGTCTATTACAAAACCATCTACACACATAAAAGTACTGAACTTAGAGGGAAAAAGCTACAAACAGTCAAAGAGACCTTTAACTTTCCTTCTCACCACCATAGGAAAATAAATCCTTCCTCTTGTACTTCTAGATTGCTGTCATATTTATCAGAGTTAAAGCAAACTTCTTATTAACACTTAGTTAATTCTTATACCAGATCTCCTGAACATAACTGTTTTTTATCTAGAGATGAGGTTCACATGTCATGGACCAACAAAAGCAAATATGACCAGGTCTTATGCTGTCTTATGTGTCTCAAGCTCAGTGTGGAAAGTCCATTACTGTGTCTTCAAAAGTAATTTCAAAATGCAAATGCGCCAGCTAGAAGATTCTTCTCTCAGAAAGATAGCCAATTTCCTTGCCCCGTGCTCATTTATTTTTCATAAAGAATGAAATATAGGGCAGAGTTTTATTTGTTGACAGTTATCAGCAGTAACTCAGATTCAACACTGACCTGAATTCTTCCTGCTCAGAAGCACTGAAGTAGAAAATGAAGGCAGTGTTTTTTCTCAAATGCAAAACTTGAAATTGCTGGAATGCCTGCAAGTTCAAGGCCTCCAGTTTCACTGTTCAATTCCTTACAGTAAATTCTTATGTAGAAAAATTTACCTATTTGCTAGGTATATATTCCTGTACTGAACTAGATACTCTAATATAATAGTCTCTTCTAATACAATATTTTTCTTTTTCCACCCCTCCAAAAAAAAAGTTTTTTATAAAAAAGGTTGCGAATATCATTTGTGAAGGAGTTAGAAGCCACAATTTTATGCCCAGTTGTAGATTTATTTTTCATGCGCATGTGGAATTTAGTGCTGAAGCACAGCATGATGGAATACCCGCAGAGTTGGATGACAATGACGACGAGTCTTGTGAGTTGCTGTTTGAATTCAATCATTTGGCCAAAGTGAATGTTTGGAACTTAAATGTCTCAGTCTTCTTCTGGCTTTTTACAAGAATGAATATTTTTATGACAGAGAGGATTCTTGTTTATGGTGTTTGGTAGCTTCCTAATGATGTATCATCTTAAGGAACACTTCCTTGAGAAACAACAAATGACCTCATTAAAACCAGTGTCAGCATGTGTCAGTGCTCCTACAATCATCCCATGTTCCTAACAATCATCCCACCAGCAGCAGCAGTCTCCATCAGTGACATTTTTATTTTACTAGAATAAATCACTCTAGCTAATCATAATTAAAGCTCTGTGTGCAGCTTTGACATCTCGGCAGCAAATCCCACCTATCAGCTGAGAGGTTTTGGGTAAGATATAGATAACAATACGGCAACCTCCCAGTACCCATTGCACCCTCAGGTGGATTTGTAGGCAGCCAATGTCTCATACACGGTCTCTGAATGCCAGTTTATCTCAAATATCTTCTTTGCAGTTTCTTTTCCTTCATTGTATTTACTTGTAGTTGGCCAGCTACCAGTTTCCCTCTGACATTAGATTTTTTTTATACACAGGGAGCTGCCTACCTGTCAGAGATTTCCTCTTAATCCCCAGGGGTGAGAGGAGCTGAACAGAATGGTTGGAGAAAATAAATTGCTCAGGAGCATTCCCCACTGTGCTGAATCCAATACAGAAATACAAATGAGAGCAAATAGTGTAGGCAAAGAGTGCCAGCACTGTGCTGCGTGGAATGTTTCTACACAGAAGCAGGGAGAGGCTTGACCTCCTTGGCATCCATAAAGCAAGGGATAACCTGTCTTGTCTAGTGTTGTTGCTGATCTAAGGTATGCTGCGGCAATATGCTTTGGCCTTTATTTTTGAAGCAGAAGCAAAAAATACACGCTATACCTTTAGTTTTACTTCCTAATATATCTAAAGAAAATGCAATTATTCACTTTTTTTTTTTTTTTTTTTTTTTTTACTTTGAATGTGGTGTTGGAGGATTTTGGAAGACTCTATACCAAATAAAAGAACAGCACTCTCTTTGAAAAGGCTAATTTCACATATAATAAGGATGAACTTTGAGCAACCTTATGTATGTGAAGGCTTTTTCCATCAGTACATTTGTGTAGCTGTTTCTTGAAAGTACTCTGGTTCTTTGAGGAAAATGCGCCATATAAAATTTTGCTCCCAATGAACACCCTGCTATTCATAGCTAGGCTTGAGATAGATCTGAACAATATCTTTTATTTTCTCCAAACAGCTACCATGCACAAGGAGACCACACATGGCTTTTGTATGTCTTGGTGTGTGTATAACCAGCTATTGCCTGTGCATGTTTCATTTCCTATTAAACCATTTGTGTCAGCTTCAACAAGCTGACAGTCTAGACCTAAGAGGCTTCTTGTGCTATTTCTTTCTTGTACTGGTACTGTTCAGATGCAGTGCTGCTTTAAGAGAGTTCTGGGCCCCACAGGGCTCTGTGCTGAGAGTGTGCAGCCACACTCTGCAGTCAACTCTGAAGAAAATGAATGAAGGCAGAGGTTAGGCATTCTGCTAATACAGCATTTTACTGCCTCTGAAGTATTCTGGCTCCCATACTTTTATTGTAAGATGTATTTCAGTATAGGTAAATTTGGGAAATTTGAGAGAGCATGGGTTTGTTGAATAAACTAGGTGATTTCATATCCTGTAGATGTTCTACTAATAGGAGATGTCACTTTACTAATTTTGTAGTAATTTTGTATTACTCATACATGCATGTTGAATTTTCACTTTTCATATTGCAGTTTGTATCTCATTATTATACTTTCCTAGACTGCCATACCTCACTAGGGAGTTTTTAGGTTGGATATTTGGTCTAGTTTTATTTTCTTGTTCCTACTGTTCCCTTCAGAGTTGATGTTAAAATAAGATTGTGATGTTCTATATTTTTAATCATTTTTATACCTCAGAGGGCTCATTAGACCTTGTTATTTGAAAGTGTGTGTATATAGACACTGAAAGATAGATAGACAGACAGAGGTGTATATGCTGTGGTTTATGTTTGCATGTTTGGGGGAAAGATAATGTCTGTAAAGTAAAAAACTTAAATATGTCATTGCTAATTAATTAATGTTGGAATAAGAAGGTGCTTATATCCCAAGTTCCTTTGAAAATACAGCTACTGATATGCTTAGCTAAGTGTGGATTAAGGCATTGAACTTCAGATTCTTATCCATGAATCAGCTACTCTAAATGTAGGTGTGCATGTATGTTAAAAGATTCATGAATGTATAAACATTTCCACTTCATAGTACATCAGTATTACATAAGGCCTCTTCTAGGATGTTGAATATTGGAAAGGATGTGCTTGAAAATAATACTATTCATATTTTGAAAGTTTCAGAATATTTCATTATTGGTTTTGTTACTTTTATTATTAATGTGACTGTAACACTGGGAAAACTGGACTTCATTTGCAAACCAGCTGCTCTGCCTTCGTTATTTCATCATTACAATAATGAAATAGACAGGTATGAGTTCTTTACCTTTTCCTTAGAATTTTCAATTTTTTCTTACTCTCTCTGGGTAATAATTTTTGGATGTTCTGTTCTTCTTTTCTTGATAATACATAAAGCATACTTGTTAAGATTAACATCTATACAGAAGTATGTATCCCTTGTATATTCTCTGTGTGCCTCAATCTTTTTCTTGCCATGTGTTTTTTTTTTTTTTTTGTTTGATTTCTTTTCTCATTCCTGACATTTCAGGACCAAAAGTGTAAATCAACCTTTTCAGAGGGTAACCTGATTTCATTAAACTGTTCCTTGTTGCTCTTTGTGCAGTCTGGTGGTGAGTTGTTCACAGTTCTGTTTCCTTGTCAGGAAAACCTGTAAGCCAGAGGTGAGCCTGCTTCTAATTGCTTGTGAAAAAAAGCAGCATTTTTTTGCAGAATAAATTAATTCCATGACCAATTTTTCATGGAAATATCATGGATTGCAATTTTTCATTATTTTTCACTACAGGGCTTTCTTGTTATGATAAAAACAGACCTTAAATGGCACAGTTCCCCTGTGAACAAAAAGAGAAAGCTGTAAGGAGTAATTCTTACATGAAAATAGACCATTTGTTTAGGCACTGTGCAGGTATGAAAGAAAGACACTGTCCAGACAGGGATGTAATCAATAAACCTCAAAATCCACATAGAAGGCATTATGACCATTTCATGGGTAAGTAAACTTGGGCGTTCTGGTGCACTATAAACTTTCACTAAAATTGGTTTCAGTCAGGGAGAAGTCACCTGCTCCAAGGATTGCTGTTCTGCTTTCCTACTACAGGAAGAAAAGCAGATCATCTATTTTTTGTTTTCCCTTCTGCCATTGCATTTAGTATAGAAATGAAATTATGCACCTGGGAAAGACAGTGTCATCAACACTAAAGACATGTTTTTCTTCTATCACTGACAATAAATTTCTTTTGCAAGAAGCTCACTGGAACTTGAATGTAACCCTAGATTCATTCAGTCATCTCTGTTTGTACTCTGCTGTAAAGATGCAGTTCTGTTCATTTGTGTTACAGAAGCAAACATGTTTTCGTGTCCTTTGTAGACATCTTCTGATACTATTGGCATAAGCTTTCTTCCCCAGATTGCCTATGGGCTCTTTATGAATGCTTTCCAGCAGCTCCAAATGGCTGTATCTGTCTCCCCTGTTGTGACATAGTACAATGTTCAGGACAACAAAATCAGGAAATACATGATGTTTGGAGATAGTTTGAGATCAAAACAGGATGACTGTTGCTCTCTGCGTGGGAATGTTAGCTCTGCAGCACATCTGATATATGAGTGTTTGTCTTTCAGTATTGCCAGATGGGTATAAATCTGGGCTCTCAGGGTTTGGAGTGCTAAATTTGTCAAGATGGCATTGTGAGAATATTAGCTGCTAGCTGCTAAACTCTCCATTCACCAAGAAGGCTGCTCTTGATGCTTCCTGATAAGCTATGTGAAATGTTTGTCATTTTCACTGTTTCATTTTGGTTGTTTGTTTCTTTTTCAGAATGTCTTGCCAGTGTTTACCTTGCCTAGGATTTTAAGCTACATTTGCTTTAAGCTATGTGAAATAGCATGCGAGTAAACATCAAAATCAACTCTGTCTTCACAATTTTGAACATCTATGGTCTCTTAAGAACAATCATATAAGTGTATTAATTGCTATTTCTGGTTCTTAAATATAAGACTTAGCTGTAACCTTCCTGCAGAATTAAGCAAATACTTTCCCTGTGCTGCTTATGCCAGAATGTATAGTACTATCAATTGGTTTATTACCTCTTGTTCTTTCCAGCTTTTGATAGCAGTCATAAAGCCCAAAAAGGACTCATTAAGCTTTTCCCACTTTTATTTCCATATGCTCGGAACACTCTTAAAAAATAAAGGTTTTAACGTAAGTAAAACGTTTTTGAACACATTTTGAAAATCAGACCAGGTCCTAATTCAGCATAAAGAATTTGTGGTCTTTCAAGATGTGCTTGGGTCTGCATGCAAAGTGTCATTAATTGTAGGCTCTCAGAGTGAGGGGAAAGGTACAGCATTCAACAAACCAGCAAGGATAGCTCTTTGATTAGAGTAACACTGAAGCTGGCTGGTTTTGAATAGAAGATAATCGTGTTAGGTGTAGCTAGAAAGAGAGATTAAACCCAAAACTCACATTAGAAGATGTGATGCACCATCTGGAGAAATTTTGTGACATATAATTTCTTTAGATTAGAATAGTTTCCAGTCAAAGAGGAAGTAAAACATTCTTACATGCATTTTGTAGGATGACAGGAGAGTATTTATGGATGATTTTGCTCACTTGCTTTTATGTATGTCCCCTGATGAAGTATTTGGTGTTTCTTAGTGGTTTTGTTTTTTTTCTTGCTAAACAAGATATACTTGGTCAGGAAGTCAGCCAGCGTAAAGTAGAATAGCTCCATTGAAATGGACATTTACACTAATTTGTGCCAGTTCAGGACTTTCCTCATGTACCAAGGCTCTGCAGTCCTTTGAAAAATGACAGCACTTTTTTGTATAACAGATATTTTTTTATAATGTTTTTTGAGCTATGGAAAGCAACTTAAGCTTAATACAATATTATGTTCAGTAAGAATATTTGGCATAGAGAGTGTTGTGTTTTCCCCTGCCATGAAAGCAGTCTGACTTCTATGACAGCTTAAATAAATTACTTGTTAACATTTACAGTTGTTAACTTACTCATCACATCACAAAGGATCAGTGTCAGCAGGAGTGAAAATTATGTTAAAGCAACTGGATTGAACAAGACAGAAAAGATTAGTTCTGGGAAGCTGAAACATTTAATTACAAGCTGTTTCCTGGGAATGAACCATTTTCCTTGGCATAGCAGTCCAGTGACTTTCCCTAGGTTCTGGGTGAGCACAGACATCTGCCTGTACAGTGTTGTTCTAACAGTAAGACTCTGTTGTAGAAATAACTTGACCTTGGATGTGAATGCCCTGTCTGAAGAGCTGTGCAGACATTCTCACCTCTGAGGGGCATTTGAATCCCTATTGCTACACCTTGACCCTGGCATAGAATAAACTAATGAAG
Organism: Pezoporus flaviventris; assembly: GCF_033815535.1. Taxonomy (NCBI): domain Eukaryota; kingdom Metazoa; phylum Chordata; class Aves; order Psittaciformes; family Psittacidae; genus Pezoporus; species Pezoporus flaviventris. Next base: position 49,124,164 of record NW_026892549.1, read on the forward strand.
GGCTGAAACTCTGATTCTGGTTCCTTCTTCTTAGAGTCTTTGCTTTGAACTTAAAAGCGATAGCAGTGTGGAAGAATTTCCCCCAGCAGTGTATGCAGATTGCTTTTTTTTTGCTAAAGTTTCACAGGGATGTGAGGATTATTCCTTTTTTTAGGCTATTTAGAAGATGGCATATTTAAAATCCAACATATTCAGCCGTATTATATGTGTAATTCACTTCAGTAGGAATGGGTTTCAAATCCGTCACCTACTTCAAAAAGGAAGGTCTTGATCTGTGAACTTTTCTCTAGTTAAATGTGTGGCATGTAGTTTACTCATTTTGAGGTTTGCCAGGTAGAATGATCTTTGGTTTAAAAAACCCAAAACATTAAAATGTCCTTCTTTTTCTATGGAGATGGTTAGATTTTTGTGATAGTTTAATGAAAGTAGGAGAGCTAAAAAAAATGGAGAATCATCTGGAAACTGGTAGTGATCAAGCAGAGATTCTTGTAGACAAGATGGGGAATGAATTTCTAGAAACCCACCATTTTCCCAGGTCCAAGTCTTTTAGCTCAGACAGAATTCCCAGGTTACCTCTGCCTAAGCTAGGTCTATACCCTTCCTATACATTGCTGCCTGTTGGCCAACTAATATATTTAAGAGGATTGATATGAGGATTGATAGACACTTTCTCCATTTTTTTTCCATGAAAATGCAACACTATTGGGGACATTAAACTGAACTTTGATAAGTTGGTGCAGGGAGATTACTGTAAATACAAAAATCATCAGGCAGTCTGTAAAATATCGCCCTCCAAATAATCCTTGTTTTCCTGCGACCTAAACAAAACAGATCAAGGCTTCTGCACTGCGGAGAAATACTGTCTTTTTTCCCCCATTTTTTTGATGAAACTAGACAGTTTAAAGCTAACAATTCTAAAAAACCCTCCTTTGTTGTTGTATCTCAGAAGACGTTTATACCTCTAGGTCTGACAGGGTCTGACAGAATGGCTCAGTATGATGGTGAGAATTAGCCCGTCACTAGACAAAGAGTTGTAATAGGAGTTTTATTGGTGTGCTGTGTTTCGACTGGTATGAAAACCTAGGATCTGATCAAAAGAAGTAATTGAATATTTGATGATAGTACCAATGTAATACAGTGCCTTTGTAATCTCAAATATAGTTAACTGTGCAAATTATTGATCTTAATGGGATACCAAAGAGAGAAAGATAGCATAATCTATTGCTGATTCAATATTGTTGCTTTTTTTCTGGAATACACTTCTATTATCACTGTTCCAAGTATAACAGGCTTTTCTACTGCATTTAACTGCAAACAGTTTGCAGACTGCTCTATTAAAAACAGAAAAAAAAGCAACATGGCTTGAATTCTGTCAACACAAATTAAAAACATGGTAAGAAAAAGCTTCGATGCTGGTTATGGCCTAATATAACAAGGTTATAAATAAATTGCTCACTGTTCTCATGTATTTTTAGTAAACGGATTTGGGAATAGCACAACAAATCCCCAATGCCCAATTAAAGTCTCTTAACTAATTTAACAAATGCATTGTAAATGGGTAGCTGGAGATACTTTAAATAAACATACATTTCACAGAGGAACTTTAATAGCCAAACAAATGGAAAATCAGTTCAACTGCTTTAGCTTTCTCAATTGTCCTTATGTCCTGGGTTCAGCAGTAGCAGTCATTTTTCTCCTTCTTGGTAGCTGATGCAGTGCAGTGTTTTGACTTTCAGCTTGGGAACAGAGCTGATAACAATGATGTTTTGGTTTGGCCAAGGACTTTATGAGCCTCATGCTCTGCCAGGGAGAAGGGGAAGCCGGGAGGAAGCAGAGACAGGACACCTGACCCAAACTGACCAAAGAGGTATTCCATACCACAGCACGTCATGCCCAGGATGTAACTGGGAGTGAGCCGGAAGGGCTGGGAGACTGCGGGGTTGGAGGAGATATCGGTCGGTGCTTGGTCGGGCTGGGGGGTGAGTTATTTTTCAGCTGGTGGTGAGGTGTTGTATTCTCTTCCCTTGTTATTTCCCTTATCATTGTTATTATTGGTGGTAGCAGTAGTGATTTGTGTTATACCTTAGTTACTAAACTGTTCTTACCTCTACCCGTGGGAGTTGCATTCTTTTCGATTCTCTTCTCTGTCCCTCCGGGAGTAGGGGGAAGGCAAGAAGAGGCGGGGGGAAGTGAGTAAACGAGTTGTCTGGTTTGGTTTAAACCACGACACCTTAATAAATTAGTCATAAGAAAAACAAACACAATTAACAATTACAACCATCATGCTTTTTTTAAATTCAGATGATAGCATTTTGCTGTATCTGTTTTTTAATGTCTCAGCTGAGAAGCGATCTAGAAGGTGTTCAAAGCCTCACTGGAGTTCTTTCTTTTTACCCAGAGTTACAATAATATTGAAGGGCTTTGCTTGTCTTGCTTTCAAATTTATTCCAAATGAATGGTGAAAAAAAGCCAATGCACTTCAAAATCTGAGGCTGCTATCTTAGTAGTGAATTAACTCTGGGTCTGATTTAAGAAAAAAGGCATGTATCTCTCCTTTTCCCTTGGTAAAACCTTGCTAGCCAGCCAACTGATGAAATGAAACATCTGGCTTTCCAGTGAAGATTGCTCTGGCATTTTGCCTGCACAAATATTGTCCTTGTGGAATCCCTGTAAAGAGTGCAAACTGTGCATCAATTAAAGAATGAAGGGCACATACAACAGCTGAGAAGCATGTGTGCTGGGACTGCATTTGGTGGACAATATCAAGAATGAAGATCAAGAGTGAAAAGAGAGAGCTGTGGAAAATCTACTCAAGAGCAAATATTTAACAAATTGAGAGGTAGAAAACATCAGTCTAATGTGTCTTGTGTTTTTTTTTAACACTTAAGACCTAGTAAGGTTTAAGAAGCTTATAAAAAATTAATATATATATAAAAGATAAATATACCACAAGTCTACTGCTTGAAATACAATCCAAATGCTTTTCTTAAGGTTCTTTAATGTCTAGCACATTTTATGCTTGAGACCCCAGAAAGCAGAAATTATTTGCTAACTGACCCACCTGCCCAGCACAGCAGCTAATAGTTATTTTCTGGTTGTGTTCTGTACATTCATTTGAAATGGATGAAATGGTTGGCACTATTTACAGTTACCTGTTTCAGGCTTACATTGGTTGTCACAATCTGATTTACTTTATCCTTAAAAAAAAAAGGAAGAGAAAGCAGTAGCAGCAAACATCATGCATGGTTACTAAGTCTTTCCCTCTCCTTTATTTGTGATTTTTTAAATAAGGATATTTCTAGCATTATTTCTTATAAATTAGATGTCTTCCTGTCCTGGAAATCCACTCTAACTCCATGAACATGAATTAAAGAACAGGTTTTTCTCCCTTCATTTTGAAAACCTATCAGACTAGTTATTCTTGGGAATAACCAGACACATTGTCTAATTATTCACGTATCAAAAAGTAGTAGTTAGGAGGGAATCATCTTGGTCTAAGAAAGAATATAGCATGTTCCTCTGAGTCACATGTTGGCTTATCCCTTAAGCTAAAGAAAAACAAAACATGTCTTAACGATTTGGAAAAGATTGGTTTTATAGGGCATTGGTGACTCAGACCTTGGAATAGTCTGTTGTGATCAAGACTCCAGACTCTTATATAATGTTAGAAAATTGGAGGAGTAAACAGGACTATAAAATTAGTCCTGAAAGCAATAGAAAACATCTGATGATGCCAAACAAGAAAGTTTGTTGAAGCAAGTTGATGAAAAGAATAAAAAATTGTTTCAACAACATCAAAGACAGAATTTTCTGGGTAGTTTCACAATCTAAACCCAAAGAATTAGACTGTGATAAGAAGTACATAATTCTTATAACTTGAAAAGTGACATTTAGCAGAAAGTGTATGGAAAAAATTAATTGTGAATGTGCTTGGGAATATATATCCAAAAAGATAAGACTCTGAGACCCCTACCAGAATTCCTGCAGGCCACATTTAGATACAGTTCTTCAGGCATTTCATCACTGAAAGAACATCAGTAATTACAATGAAGTGTGTTAGGCCCCTTTACATGTTAAGGTAGATATAAAACAGACCACTACTTCAGCTTTATGCATAGGTGAACTACAAATACCTATATGCTAATATTAAAAGAAAAAGCACTAAACATGTTATTCACTTGGTGAAGCAGATATCACAGTGCCCTGACTATGCTCTAAAGTCTGCCTTTTTTTTATGTAGCTTGTGTCTATCCAGAGGTGCTGAAAGTGTTTCTTAATAGAAATTGCTAATCTGGATTTGTTGATCAGATGTTGAAGACAAGATTCTCTTGGAAGAAACTGCAACTTCAGCAACAGCAGCAAAATTTCATGTATTTTCAATACTGCTTTGGGAAAGATACGGAGAACAAGAAAGAGACTACTAGAAAGCTGAGTAGATGGGTTGCTGGTATACAGTTCTCACATGTATGAACTTCCAAGAATATTTCCAAGAGAAGTGAGTGATACACTGCTGGCAATACTGTTGAGGGAAAGCACAGTCCCTTCCACAGAAATGGGAAAAGTCTCTGATACTGACAGGGTGCAGTTAAAAAGTCAGTTGAGATTTTCAGCTTTCAGCAGACACATAGGATGGGTTTATGTCACAAATTTGTGTCTTCAGTAGCTAATCCAACACTAGAGAGAAACATTCAGATATTCATATAGAAATATGAACATGGGAATGCAACCCATGAGATCATTTCCTAATGCTGCCTCTCCAGTGATGTCATGAAGTGTGTTTTCCCAACACAACCTGTGAAGGTAGCTCTGGGAACTGCTTTTATTTACAGCTGTCAGGTCTATAAGCCTCCCAGACAAACTGGTGTTACTAATTTCTTTTATGTTCCCACTAATGACTAATTAAGAAAGCCACTAAAAGTCAATACTGGTAATGGGAAATCTAACAAAATGTAGTCAAATTATGTCCATTAGGTTAGCATTTTGCACTTTTACTGGATCATCTTGACAAGGCAAACTTATTAAAGGGAGTTTTACACAAATTGAAACCAGAACCTAAACCAGCAATGAGTGCTACTGTCCCCTTCCATCACACAATCCTTTTCCCTTGCCATTTTTCACTCTTGTTTTTCTGTGCAACTATAAGCAACTCTGTGAAGATAAATTTTGTCCTTTATCCACAGTTAAAGAAATGTCTTCGTTCTCTTCTGTTTCCAATTGTTTTGTAGCTTTTTCCTCATGTAACTTCATTAAATAAAATGCATTGGCTGTGGAGAATGGATTAGTATATTTGAATGTGAGCAGGTTAGGAAGAAGAAAAGCAAGTTTTCCTCTGACACTTCTCTCATGACCTGTAGGAATCACCATAAGACAATTCCATCTTGGATTTTGCAGTCATTTGCCCTTCCTAAGTCTGCCTGCATGAGTACTACATTGTGGAGTTATGAAAGTGATTTTATAACATGGACTGGACTCAAAGCTGACAGAACACTGCAGCACACTGTGAAAATCATACCCCTCTGGAATATTTATCTTATATGACTAATTCTTTAACATGTGGCCAACTGACCCATTTAATGGGAATTGCTGTTAGCAGTCAATTGCAAATGCCTTCAGACACCACTGAGACTGGCTTGAAGCACTGCTGTTCTGTTTCCCAATTGCTGTGCAGTGCTAAGATCAGGCTGTTCTTTTCTGTGCCTCGCAGGACAAAGCTTAATAATGTTGGATGCCTGCTTAATTAGGTTGGGGAATTTCTCTGAATCCCCCACAGAAAATCCAGCCACTGAGGGAGGAGTTACAGATTCATATGCACAGCCATCTTGTGGCAAGCACCTTTATAGTGTCTACCACATCCTCATGCAGCAGAGATTTGAATACTCCATGCTTTCAAAGGATTCCTCTGGCACATTTCATAATAGATTAAGGTGTGTTATTTGCTCCCCAGCTCTTCTGAGGGCCAAAGCAAAATAGAACGAATGAAACGATTTAGGCTGAGGCAGTGGACGTGAGATTTTTATTTGGAATTTGGCATTCATTCCATTGTTTAAGTAGACACATATTGTTGTGTTTTGGATACTGCTTCTAACCTTAGATGTTAGAAAATACACTCCGGATGTTGCAAAGAAAGAAGCATGCTTCAGCTCTTACATTCTGTAGAACTAGGAAGCACCTCATGCTTCCAAGGAGACTGGGCTGTGTAATTGAATGGAGGATGGTTTTAGTAACAATTAAATTATAGAAGGAAACCCTTGACAACAGAGACTCATGAAATATTTAGGGAAAAGCCTGCAGTTTATTTTGTTTTTCATTATGCTGAATAATGGAAAAGTCACACTAAGACAATCAAGATGTCATGTTTACCTCTTGTACATCCAACATAGAAATTTTGCAATTTTGTATTTTTTAATATATTTTCTATTTTTTTAGAAGCAAAAGGTGATTTAGAGTAATACCTTCTCACTGGAAAGGACAACACGTTTTTCCTGTCTGACTTGTAGATAGCTCATTTCTGGTTCAACTGCTTTGTGGAGGGAGGAAAGACAAGATTTCTTGCTAATCTATCCAAACCTAACTGCCCTGGACTACTAAAAGAGCAGTCAGTTTCTCATTTGAACTTGTGCTTGAATTTCATATGACTTTGGCTGGTAGGATGAGGAAAATTTGAATATTCTTTGTCATGTAAGGCATCTATTGTACATATTATAGAAATAGATATAAGTTGACTTTAAGGATCTCACAAGAGTTTAAAATTGGCCTTATATGTTTGCTGTTGTTTCAGTTTGTTGTCAGTTCCAACCTACTGTGCAGCATGGCAGCTCATGCAAATCTGCAGTCTTCATGCTTGCCATAACTTACTGAAGTGTGTATATAGGAGGATAATTTTATGTAGGCAAAAGTACAGCATTTGGAAAGGGCAAACTGTGCTAACCTACATCCTTGCATGGAAGTATTACTTGGAAAAAAAGGAGTCCCATTAATTTGTCTAGTGTTTCTGAATTAGTACTAGCCATATGTTTTCTTTCATTTAAGCCCTTTCTCACAAAGGCAAGTAGTGAGCAGCTGGAGGAGAGGGGCAGTCAGGTTTCCTGGACTGTGTGGATCAGATGGCCTGGCACATCAGTCCCACAGGAATATACGGCTCTAGTAGATACCGGTGCACAGTGTACCCTGATGCCATCTAGCTGTCTAGGGGTGGAACCCATTTGTATTTGTGGAGTGACAGGAGGATCCCAAGAGTTGACTGTGCTGGAGGCTGAAATCAGCCTGACTGGGAAGGAGTGACAAAAATGTGGAATAGCCAAAGGGGTATTTTCATACCACTGCACATCATGCCCAGTATATAAGCTGGGGAGGAGTTGTCCAGAAGGGCAGATCACTGCTTGGGTCAGGATGGGTATCAGTCAATGGGTGGTGAGCAATTGTATTGTGCATCACTTGTATTTACTGTTTTTCCTTTCCTGTTTTATATTGTCTTGCCTTGTTATTCCCCTTATTATTATTATTATTGTTATTATTATTAGTTTTATATTATACTTTAGTTATTGGACAATTCTGTTCTTATCTCAGCCTGTGGTGTTTACATTTTTTCTATGATTCTCCTCCCTATCCTGCTGGGGAGCAGGGGGATAAAAAGGGGAGTGAGCAAGTGGCTGTGTGGTTTTGAGTTACTGGATGGGCTTAAACCATGACAGCAGCCTTTACTTGGACATATAGGGAAGCAAATAATTTTAATGTATTGGAAGTCTATAAACACAGAGAAATTCATCATTGTGATACACAAGATATTTCTTTGCACTTCTTCACCTGCTGCTATAGTCAGCTACTCTTGCTCAAATTCACAGCCATTGATAGATACCTATTTCTCTCCCAGACAGAATCCTAAAACTGAAATATGGGTTTTGTTGGGATGGATATGCTCGGGATTCATGCCACGCTTTTTAATTCATCTTCAGAGTTACGTGCAAGTCATGATAATAGTAGATTCATGGTTAGTAGGAAGGGAGGAGTAAAGAGGGGAAGAAAAGAAGACAAACTATCCTGAGAATTAAGTTCAGCCATTCTCAGTGTTATGATATGGTTAGCTGGATGCTTTTTCCAAATTTGAGCAGGGACTCCCGTGAGAAATGCCCACCTATATTTCCTACTTCTTTTTAGGATTAAAATGGCAGTTCATTCTTTATGTCAGCTCTGATAAGAGCACATCTCTGCATAAAGACAGTTATTCTTTTTCCTCTCAGTTTCCATATCTCTCCAGTCCCATTTGGGAGATGAGAACAAAAAGGAAGAACTGGAAAAGACCTAGTACATTTAATGGGGGGAAAAGAAATCTATCATCTGAAACATCACAAATAATTAGAGTATTTTGGTACTGTTTTAAAACTTCTATTTTAAAAACTGTTAGTTTTGGCTTGTGTCCATTTTAAACACAGTATTTCCCTGTGCAATATGGTATTGCTTTATTACTTATGTAATTACTTCTAAACTTATGTAAAAGTGTTTTTTTGACCATATTATCAAAATTACCAGATGCACACAGCAAAGATTAATTTTGCTTTTTACTCTCTGTAGGGAGGAGGATATGATTATTTCATATGATTCCAGTTCTGTTTCTCTTCCCTGATTTTCACATACTGGTGCTTTTATTTATCTTGGGATATTATGGAAGGTGCTATGGGAAATTTATGGCAACAGGCAAATCAAGGGTTTAGAAATAAAAGGATAATTGCCTAAAAAACACTGGAAAAGAAAAAAATTATATTCTCAATACTGTATTGGTGAGGCAGAGCTGCCAGATTTCTATGACTGCAGTATCCAATGCTGTGGAAAGGGTCAAATCTTCATACATTATTATCATTAGCAGTCAAAGGAAGATCAAACATGAATGATACCTGCACTAGCTTCTTTCCATCACCTGGCCTGAAGCTTTATTTCAGGAAAGTTTTAAAGCTCCTGGCAGTATCTGGTTAGCATTACAGCACTGCGTATTTGCTAGAGGCAGCCATCATATCCCTGCTTCTGAGAATGTTCATTTATTCTGCACATACTCACGTTCTCAGTTTCTTCCTCTTTTTCTTTATCTACAGACTTCAACCCTCCAAAAGGTTTTATTTCTGTTTTACTTATCCCTTCTCATATACTTTCTGCATTCCTGGATTTTCTTTCTTTACATTCCTCTGTTTTATTTTTCAACTTTTCTTTATGAGTCCCAGGATTTGTCATTGTCTGTCTTGGTTTTCCAGGTCTTTCCTCATTCCCTCATTCCTGCCTCCACATTTATCTCTTATCTGCTTTTCTTTATTTCTCTTTATAGTTTTGTGTCTCATTCCACAAGAGGTACCCTTCTTTTGCTCTTCCCTGTCCCTTCTGACTAGCTGCCAGTGCAAAGAGCTTCACAAAGAAATATGAATCTCCTGAAAAGTGGTGCTTCTGAAGGCTCTAATACATATCTCTTCTTTATAAACTTGAGAGAGAGAAAGCAACAATGTTACATAGAAAATTGTTAGCCATTTCCTCGACAGGGGAAATTTCACAGCAGAGACTTGGACCTTCTATTTGGACATATCCTTCCACAAAGTAGTTGCTACGTCAAGGTACCAGAGCCTGCTATTACCATGTACACTCTCACTTGTAAGAGAGACACTGGAATAAGCTGAGAAGAACTCTGATCCAGCCAATGCCTTATTCCATTAGAAGAAAGTTACCCGTTTTGGGCCTGCATTGCATGATTTCCCAAATGCATATGAAGATAAGAATAAATTATTTTATATCTGCTTCTTTTCCCTTTTCTGCACCACATGCTGTGAAAATGAAGCTCTAATTAGAATTGGTCTGTTGATCTGAGATCTGCTGTGGCTTCATGTCTCTGGGAACACAAAGTTGTCACTCGTGCAAGAGGGAAAGTATTCAGGTGGGATTAAGTGACTGTAGATGGTCAGAGAAAACAGGCAATGGAATGGCATGCCTTGAAGATCTTCTCAGCAAGCACCACAGTGAGCAGGGCTAGCATGAAAGCAGTGTGCTCACCTGTTACAGGCTCCTGCTGTTTCAGTCTGTAAATATGCCACTTTTGTCTGAACAGCTCTTGTTTCTATTCACTATGTAGGTGTAAATCCGCATGAAAATAATGTACATACCACTGGCAAAACTCCATCAAACATTCATGAGGTTGCCGCTGTTTATATGCACAGTTCACTTGCTGTCAGGAGAGTGGGGTGCATGTAGCGGGGCTCCTGGGGGGTCCTGCAAGGCACAGCCTCTGATTGCAGCCTGAAAAACTTTCTGACAGGTAAAAGGGAGCACCACCACTGAGACTGTCTTCCTATCAGTATGGATTACTGTTGTGGGTGGAGGCTGGCTGGGGAAAGCAAACAGCCCAAGATGGCAATGCAAGTAAACTATGCTGTGTGCTGCATATATTTATGCAGTGAGATTTTATATGGTGCATATAAAATGATTTTATATTATGCATAGACTTTATATAAAATCTAGGTCCTCTGGTTAATGTTCCTTCTAAACATGTTCATTTTGAAACAATACACAGCAACAGGATTTAGAAAAAATACTTCTAAACTACACTGTTTTCTGTAAACCATTGTATACTCTCAAGTCTAATGCAGTAGCATTGTACATTTCTGTCTATCATATGGAGATGTGTTGCTGGAATGTCTGTATATTGAATCTGTCTAAATATTTTCTAATATTCTTGTGCATGAAGATACAGACTGAATGGTATTTGTTAAGGCTGAGGTCTGTAAGGATGGAAATGGTTGAATCATCCATCACTCCTTGTGGAAAGTTCATGGAAAATACTTATAAGAAGAAGAAACAAGTGTGATTTATTTTCTGGTCTGCCCATTTTTTTTTTTTTTTTTTGCCTGATAATGCAGAACATCTGCTACATCTTCTACTATTCAAGACTTACAAAGTGGATTTATCTGCTAGTCTATAACTATTTCTGGATGCAATATCAGAATGGGCCATGATAAATAATAACTAGATGGTTTCTTGTACATAAGCCTGGAAGCATTTTAGAAAAGAGGCCAGTATTAGTGTCCCTCCTTTGCAGAGAGAGAAATGAAATGCTAAATAATTGAAATACCATGAAAAAGAGCAGATGAAAATCATCCCAGTGGCAGAACTAGACCAATGGCTGTTTTGGAGTACCTTAAGCATACCACCTTCTTCCCCAGACCTATAGACTCCTATAGATTTCAGAACTGATATCTAGCTAGGGAAGACTAAGACTCTAGCTCTACTAAATCAATTCTTAACTCTAAATTCTCAGAATATATCATAGTTTTGTATATAAATTTCTGTTTAAACAATTGTCAGGTAGTGAGAGAGAATATGCACAGGTAATATCAAGACACATAGGTAATTGTGAAGGTTAAAGCAATGAATATATTTACACTTATTTGACAGTCTACATAATCTGTGAAGTATTCTATGCTTTATTGTTCATACTGTTTGATGAGAACTGAGTATTTAAACTTACATTTCTCAAGCAACATGTGTCAGAGTTGATTTTCCTACACTGAACTTCTATAACTAATTATTCATTTTCATTTCAATGGAACAGTTGATGCTAGAATAAATATGAGGCAGTCTGAAGAAAAACATTCAGAGTATGTCTTGAAAATATGCAATTACAGTTTTCTTTTTGCATAATAAATATCACTATTGTATTAATAGTATGTTGAAGTTAATTGCTTGGGAAAGGTAATTGTAAACATTTTAGTGCCTGCATAGGCAGTAAGTATTACTGTCATTATATTTCATTACAACTCCATTAATATCTAAGGTATCTCAATATGCATCTTGGCCAGCAGTCATGGACTACAGTGTTGAAAATGCTGCCTAGCTGCTCTTCAATAGTTCTGTAATTGCTTATAATTGCATCAGACAGGGTTTTCAAAAGGTAAGCATTTTTTTGGGACCCCTTAATTTTTGGATGGCAAATTTAATTTGTTTTAGAGTGCTTATTTTCAAAGGATGAGCACTCTGCATTTCTGAAGAATCACACATTAAGAAAAAAGGAGTTTGAAAATGAAAAAAGAAAAAAAAGGTAGTATTAAAAATTATGATCTATTTTAAAAATCTGGATTCTTCCCTGCACTGGGAGGAGGTACCTGAAAAGTGTTATTAGCACTTCAGGACTTGTGCATACAGATGCTACAGAATTATACTGGAAGGAAAACAATTCTTTGGGGAGTTAGACAATATTATTCCAACGATTTAAGCAATTTTCTAAAGTATGCCTTCCCTGTATCTCATTCTGGTTTCACATGACTTGTTCTCATGAACCTCATTCTGTTACTGGTAAGATTCTTCCTCTAAATAAGGTGGGATTTAAATCTGGGCAAAGAAACTGACTGAATACATCCTCCTGCTACATTAGGAAGTGGCACTGGTGATCACTGTGCAGTAGGTGTCCAGCTTATTTTCTGATTCTTCAATAATACTCATTTCTGAATAATAATAAAATTAATACCCCGCTGTTTTATAATTTGGTTTGCAAAGGAGTCTTCTGCCTCATTTAAGGCAAATCACCAGATTTAGAGGGCAACAGAGCCATAAAAACTTAGCAGTACTGACAATATATCATGCTAGACAAATTATATTGCAGTTTTTGAAAAGGAGTTGAAATCAGTACATGAAAGAACCACAAGAGACATGTACATAGATTTGAGCAAAACACTTGGTAGTGATTCCCTGGAAAACTGCTTTGGAAAGGTAATTTACTTTGTTTCAAATGTGAGCAATGCTGTGTGGGCCAGGGAAAATCCATATAAAGCATCATAATTGAAGGACAATAAGGAGAGCGGTAGGTGTCCTTGGCGAAGCTACATCTTAGCTAACATGTTTGTGACTGGTGTGGAAGGAGGAGTAGGCAGCATAAGAATGGAACAGTAAATGACATAAACTCATGAGTATTCGGGACAAGTAAGCAAAAAGGAAAAAGATCCACAACAAAAGAAATTGCAAGGAGGAGCGGAGGATAAGAAAATGAAACCCAAGGTGGCAAATATAAACTGACAAGTCAACTGGGGAAAAAAGGGAGAGCTCTCCAATAAGTACAATGCATGTTTTAAATGTCAATGCAGCTGGAAAATCAGACATTTTGGGAAGCTGATGTCACATTGAAGGCCACAGCTATCCATGGCTTTTCCTTCTGTCTCAGCTGTGCTAAACACACAATTTTTGTGTATAGAAATACTTTAAGGCTATAATTCTGAAAATATGGAATCAGGTTGCCAGAGAGATTGATTCATTAGAAAACTTCAGATAATCCAGCAAAACATGTCCAAAACATTACATCTGGGAATTTGCTGATAGTCTGGAAATACATGAAGGCATTCTGTGTGAGATGGAAATGGCTAGTGGGTTACGGTTTGATTTGCTGGTCTAGCTGGCAGTAGTGCCATAAAAAATACAGGCTGGCAGATTTTACCTATGGCTAACTAGGCACTTGCAGCAGTTAGTAAGTCTTACAAGTACTGTTTTTTTCTTCAGATGTAGCCAAAGGTCAGCAGGATTTAAAGCTATTTGAATATAGCATTCTCTTGCGTTCCAAACATAATATACAATGAAAAGTGATTAAGCATGATAGAAAAACACACTTTCACCAAAACTATGCGCTTCCTCCTAATTCTTATTTTAAAGACAGTCTTGGGACTGGAGTCATACAATCATTGACAGAAGTGGGGCAGCAAAGGCAGCAGGAGCATATCCTCTAATACATTGGTGTAAATGTCTTCTGCTGGGGAGAAGGGAGCTCACTTTGCACTCTGCATAGTCCCAGATATCCTCAAACTGAATGACAGTAACAAAAGTGTGTGAATGAGTAGCAAAACATACTTTGACTCAAGTTTTCTGAATATATATTTAGTTCCTATATCAATGACTGATTTTGGGGGGGAATGAGACATCTTCACTCAGAATGTTTATTTATGTAGGAAAGAGAAGAAGGGAAAAAAAAATACTGGATCCGATTTTGGGGAGATCTAGAACCAGGAAAAGATGTTAATTAGTTATAGCGTAGGATTGTTGGATGTCTGGGCAACTGCCCATCTGAAGATAGCTAACCAGGTAGAGGAATGCTTATTTTTCCTTTAGTAAGAACACCTATTTTGCTCAGGTTATATGAAAGAACATTTGATCCCTTGAACATCACTCATTTTCAACTGTGCAAGGATAGAAGTGTCAATTCTACCTAAAAAAAGCTTCAGTCTTTATGCATGTAAGGGCCAGCTCTTCTGTTGGTGTTACCTGTGCTCCACCAGACATTCACAGGGAAATACACAGTAGAAAGGTTCAAACTATTTCCCATCACACTGGAAAATGAAGCACTGGGGTCTGTATTCCAATGAAAAGGTGTCAGTTGCTGTAGATGTACCTGCCTAGCAGGAGGCTGTGACTGTTACTAGGTATTTAGATGGGCTTGTTTGTGGCTCCATGTGCAATTGCCTGTTTTTCATGAGGCTCTGCAATAACTATTCATCGACTCCTGAAGACATTGCTATGGTTATTTTGTTTGTTTTTTTTTTTCTTTTAAAACTGGGTTTCTTACTTTAGAATATGTTGGGTTTCAACTCCTAAAAAGTTTGTGCAGTACATGGTCATTTAAGATCCAGCCTTACTTGCTTTTTCAGTTATCTGTCTTTTTATTTCTGACAGGCTGCTGGCAATACGCCTATGATGACACAGTGTTTGATATCCCATGACTAAAGCACCTGCAGGATTCAGAAACTAAGCTAAATTAGGCTAACAATTTTTAATGAATTTTGAATTATGCAGTTAATCTATTTGTGAGTTTTACAACTCTTTCATTCTGAAAGAAAAAAAAAGAAGGAAAAAAATGCAAACAGACAGTCAGAAAATGATATCTAGTTATTGGGCCACATGTGGTAGAATGCTGAGATTTTATTTTCTTCTGAAACTACAACCTCTTATAAAGCCCATCCATCATATGTAATGAGGGCTGTCAGGAATATTTAGCTGAGAAATAGCTACTTGATATGCTAATGGTGGTCCCTTAGTGAATTCCTTTGGTCGTGCTGCCTGACATTAATGGTTTTCATAATCTAATGAATGATGTGTGTAATAGAAGTAAGGCCACAGGGAATGACATTCTGAAAGTAAGGGAAGTACTATATATGTATTTTATAAATACGTGCATTTTTTGTATATATGTACACACACACACACTCACAGCTAGATAAAATAAACACCAGCTAGGGAGAAACTACATAGACTGAGCAAATCTTCAATATTGACCTTTTAAACTCCACATTCTAAAATACCCTCATTCCTGGACTGCATGAAATAGGAATGTAATAAGCAGGAAGACTTCCACAGCTTCTCCTCACTCTTATTTCAGAAACAGAGATCTTGTCGCCACCTCCTGCCAAGGACAGCAGCTCACCTTTCCCAGGTGGCTCCTGGTGGCTGGGAAGACCTGAGAACCCCCAGTAAACACTTGAATCAGGTCAGTCTATGTGCTGCAAGGCTGCTAGTTGCACCCTCCCTCTGTCATGCTGAACTTAACATGCTGATCAGCGCTTACAATTTCCTAGTTCTGCCCTAATGTATATCTGCCTGTTGTCTCTTATCTTTGGAGGAGACAGTGAATGGCTGCTAGTACATTGTCTAATTTTCAAGAGCTGAAAGCATCCTTGTGTGCTTATACTGTCAGATGTTTGTAGCCACAGACTTCTGTGGCCATTCTTACCTGGCTATAAAGGCAGGGAAAATAGGTTCTAAGACTGGTCTTTAGCCCCTGCTTATGAAAAACATTGGATTGGAAACTCATTTGCTCCTTTGAGAGAAAATTTCTTCAGGTAGTGATGTTCCAAATGCCTGCTAACCTCAGCTTTTAGACACAATGCTGCTTTTGCTGCTTTGTGTGTCCCTCCATTTGTGCATGTGACAGGTGTGGATACTTGCAGAATTGATGCCATCATTTGCCCAACTCCCTACCAGTGCTTGCATTTCTCTGTGATTGCACTTCCTACTGTCTTATATCTTCAGAGCACCTGACTATGTTTTTGATCTTGCAAGTAGCTCTGAGTGTTAATAGTTCTAGTGAATTAAGAATAGCGAAGAAACTATACTTCTTTGTTAGTGTGGTCCTGTCTCTCTCTCAGGCACTGATTTCTCCATGAGTGTCTGAATGGCCTGAGTGGTGTCTGAGGTACAGATGGTAGGGTCTTCTCTTTCTGATGCCAGAGAGACTACCAGTGCAATTGAACTGTGTAACGGAAAGTGAGTACTGATGAAAGCCTTTAATGATTTAGAGACAAAGAAGTGATTTGGGTTTGCAGAGGATAGATATTGCTGCTCAAACTCAAGCCTGTTCTTGCAAACATCACAGATACTAGGGAGAGCATGATGGGTATAGTATGAATTATATTAATTCCTCATGTATTTGAAAATATGTTCCTTAGCAATTGGTTTGTGTACAGACATGTAGTACACATCAAAATCTGGAAGAAGGATGAATCACTAAATTAAAAAGTAGCAGTGTACAGGCTGCTACAAGAATGTTTCTTCTGTGTAATTTCATAAAATAGTTGTATTAATTTTTATAATTCTGAAAAGGGCAGAAAAAAAAGATGAATGAAATCCATGATGACATTAACTTGTGAAGAGCTGTGAAGATCCAAACCAAAGAAAAAAGAGCTCAATGTACAGACCAAAAATAACAGGCAACCCTTCGAGCCTTAGAGACATTGAAAATGGAAGATAAGTACATTTAGAGGAAGTTAATACAAAAGAGATTCAGTGGGAGGAAGAGACCTACCAAAGTATAACACTTTCAAAGTTCAGGGAGGTAACAGATGAGAAATTAGAGATGATTTTGCAGCACAGCGAAAAGTTAGAGAAGCCTACAGAATTGTCATGCTGTGGAGCAGGAAAATAAGGTTCTCTTCTGTGACTTTTTAGATGTAGGGGTATCTTTGGAGAAAAATATCTTGGCAAATTGAATGGAGTTCAGAGTCACAGAATCATTTTTATAGTTAGAGGGATTTACTTCAGATGAATGATTAGAAGGCTGAAACCTGGTTTGTTCGGGAGACAAGATGAGATGTTAGACTCTAATAATGCTGCATATGCATGGACAAAATAGACATGGATTGTTTACAGAGGAATGTGAAAGCATGTGATTAAGAAAAAGTTGTTAGGAGTATCTCTAGGACATTAAGATGTATCAATTAGGAAGTCAAGGAATCAACAGAAACCTCATGTTGATGTACAATGCAGAAAATTTCAAACTAGATTATTCCTCACATAATATTTTACACTGCTTTGCACAATCTTGCTGAGGCAGGAAAGGATCTGGGTTGGAAATACTCTAGTTGGTCTTTCTACCTTATCTTCTGCAGGTGCTTGCAAACTATTTTTCTTGGTTTATTCCCACAGTTCTGTTTTCAGGGAACTTGTGCAGATGTGCTGCCTGACTGTTTTTTCACATTCTCTAAGGTTTACTTTATCAAAGTGATTGTACTTTCTATTTTTAGCTATAGTGAACAGACCTTTTTTCCTTTCAGGAAAAGTTTGGTACAGAAAGATCTTACTTGCTTCCAAAGGTGCTTCCATGCGTCCTTGGAATCCCCCAAAGTCCTCATGGTTTACATGACTTTACCTTTAGATTTTTACAGTTAAGGAACATCTGTCTCACAGCACTTAATTGGGCTCCTATTTCCTCTTTAGGTTGAAATTTAGACAGTTAGGAACTTGGTTAGCCTGTTCCCAGGCTTCTAAATGTACTAAATAATAGATAAGGTTTAATAAAATACTGTAGAGTTACTTACGTGGTATTTAAATAAATTAGGTGACATATTCCACATTAAGTCTGCATCTTGCACATAAATAATGACAACAGTATGTTTCTGCTTAAAAAATGTAATGATGGCCGTAAATCTAATTTATTGAAATTATTTAACTACTCTCTGAAGGATTATTAATGATCTTATTTGATTTTTATTTGTCCTTCTACCTGACATATGGCTCGCTACAGATGGTTCTGCATTGTGCCATCAATATTTTTGTTAAGTTGAATGAATGCTTTAATTTATACATCATTTCTACGTCACATTTTGTCCCTGTTGAATTAATATTCAGGCTTACTATTTAATATATTGTGCAACAGAAAAAAAGCTACAACAAGTGGGACATCTATTCCTTTCCTCTTTCTGATAAAGCCAGTATCATAGTTAATTTCTAACGGAAAGGTCTGATATAAAGAGATCCTTCCACATTAGAGGAAGGGGAGCCAGGACCCCCTGCTGCAGGATCTGATTTTTGTAGTGAGTGTGAGTTTGTTACCAGATTTTGCTTCTTACAGATAAGGCCAAGATCCAGGCTCTTCTGTAGGCTGGAATATATATTTTTATGTTAGCAGTGATTTAGGAGTAAGTCTTACGTGACAGTAGAAGCATATGGTAAGGCTCTGTCACCACTTGAAATGATCTATATGGGTGATGAGAAAAAAGTATTCTGGCATAAACAGTTGTCATGGTTTAAGCCTGGCCAGTAACTCAGCACCATGCAGCTATTGGCTCATCCCTTCCTTCCACCTCTCCCTAGGCAGGATGGGGAGGAGAATCTAAAAAATGTAAACCCCCTGGGTTGAGATAAGAGCAGTTTAATAACTAAACTACAATATAAGACTACTAATTCTAATAATAACGATAATGGATATAGCAAGGGGAGAGAATATAAAACTAGAAGGGGAAAGGAAAAAAAAGAATAAATAAACAGCAGTGATGCACAACACAATTGCTCACAACCTGCTTACCAATACCCAGCCCTACCCAAGCAGTGATCTGCCCTTATGGGTAATTCCTCCCAGTTTATAAACTGGGCATGACGTGCTGTGGTATGGAATACCCCTTTGGCTAGTTTGGGCCAGGTGTCCTGTCTCTGCTTTGTACCCCTCCTCACTGGCAGAGCATGAGAGACTGGCAAGTCTTTGAGCAGGGTAAGTGCTACTGAGCAACAACTAAACATCTGCATGTTATCAGCATTGTTCTCTGAGTGAAGCCAAAACACAGCACTGCACGAGCTACTAGGGAGAAAAAAAAAAGATAACTATTACATCTGATTCTTCAAAGAAGACTCTGTAGCAATATCAGATAGGTTGGAAGGTAAATAGCAATCCTCATGAGAACAGCTAATAAATACTGTACTTCCCCATGGAGGTCCTTTTTATTTAAATAAGTATTATTTTTATTTAATAAATACAGTGGCGCAGTTCTTGCACACCATGCGAAGGGTGTGCAGTCAGGCCACTTCAGATCCCTTAGTCTTGTGAATCCTCATTAGCCTGGAGCTGAGCAGTCACTGAGATAGTGCAGGGATGGTCCTGGCACTACCTTCTGTGCTAAAAAATTGCTCAAGTATCAGAATTGTAGTCTTTGATACTCATATTGACTACTTATTTTGTTTGATGGATATTCTCCTTCTCAAGACAGGATCCATATTATCTTTTAGTGTGACAGGAATGATTTCAACAGTAGATCAGGGTTGAAGTTGCTAGAAATATACAGAGGCTTCTCCTCTGCTTTCTTCTTGTAAGAAAGGAAGAGGAGAAACCTGTTTGACCTACCTCTTGATCTATCCTGGTCATATTCCATCCACTTTTCCATACTCTTTTAACTGCTTGCTAACCTCAGCCTGTGTCTGGATAATGAAAGTATGATTTTGCTCTCATACTCTTTCCCACCCAGCAAATCATTCTTGTCCTTGCTCAGATCTCCAGCTACTGCTCTTCCTTCTCTTTCACATTCAAGATCAGAAAGCACACTAACTCCTGATTCATCCATTGCAAGGTCCTTCAGCTGACTTACTCTAAATTTTGTCAGCTTTTATTCACCCAAATGCAGCTGCAAATATCACTTCCCTACCTTGCCCCTTTGATAATGTCACACTTTTGTGTTGCATTTATCTTTGTTCTACCTCCCTCTTTTATTAAAAAACATGTATTGCTTGTCTTTATCAGCAGGCACTGTGTTACCTATCTCTATCCTAACAATTCTTTTTTGAGTACTTTAAAATGCTTATGTCAATCTTCCTTATCTGCTTGGTAACATCTCAAACAAGCATGTTAATGCCATGCTATGCCCCCAACTTGGAATAAATTTGTCATGAACAAGCGAAGATCCTATATTTATCAGATTTCCCTGTTCCAAAATGCTTCTGAAGTTCTGACAGTAATTTTCCCAGTGTCCAAACTTATGTTGCCTATTAAAATATTACTATTATGTTCTCACATTCTCCTCTGTTGTGGTTTAAACCCTAGCCAGACAGCTTGTTCACTCACTCCCAGTGAGTGGTGCTGGGCTGAGAGCAATCGAGTCCCCCTCCCACCCCCCTGGGGCTCTCCCCTTCCCTGCTCCCAGAGGAACAGGGAGGAGGATCGAAAGAGTGCAACTCCCACGGGTTGAGACATGAACAGTCCAGCAACCAATGTACAACACAAATCACCACCGCTACCACCAACGACAACAATGATAAGGGAAAATAACAAGGGAAGAGAATACAATACCACTGGCCAAGAAATGAGTCCCACCCGGAAGCCCGTGTCCTTCCGGGTAACTCCCAGTTACCCCCCACCCCGGCCATGACGTGCTGTGGTATGGAATACCTCTTTGGCTAGCCTGGGTCAGGCGCCCCGTCTCTGCTTCCTCCCGGCTTCCCCTCCTCCCTGGCAGAGCATGAGCCTCACAAAGTCCTTGGTCAGGGTAAACATCACTTAGCAACAACCAAAAACATCGGTTATCACCAGCACTGTTCCCAGGCTGGAAGTCAAAACACAGCACTGCACCAGCTACCACGAAGGAGAAACATGACTGCTACTGCTGAACTCAGGACATCCTCCAAATCATTAATTCTTCTTTATGTTTTGATGGTAAATATTAGAGAAAGTGTTTGTCTCTTTTTGATTTGTGTTTTTACCAAGTCAACACAATGAGGTAACAGTCTAGACCATCTAGCTGCTGTGAGAAATATATATGCTTAATTGAACTGTGATTAAAATGTATGGCTGTCATTTGACTTCATGTGATGTTGTGAGAATATTTTTTTGCTTACACTGGACACGTCTGAGCTATTTCTTCCAATAATTCCCATTATTTGCTTGCTAATACTTCCTGGCCTTTCAATTGCCAGGTATCATCTAAGCAAAATGTCCTCCCAGTTCCCTTATTTATTCTAGGATGTTGTTGACTGGTAAAGTCCTTTTTCCCTAAACATGCATAAACCAGACTCATTTATGATGGAATTTAGCTGCAGTCTAAAAAGGCATAGCTACTTCATGCTGTAACATATATGTCAGAGGGGAAAAATGCAAATTGTGGCATTTGCTTTAAATTCAGCTTATTGCATAAAACCCGCAACAATTAATCACAGATGGCTTACATGGGCAAACAGCCCCCATTGTCATATATATACTTTATATTTGCAGAGCCAAAGTGTCACTTGTAATAATTTAAACAGTAAATCCCATATGCTGAATTCATGAAATCTTTTCTTAATGGAAGTTAAATGAAAAACCTCATTAATACCCAGTGAGGCTGAAGTGCATATGAAAGACTCCCACTGGTTGATTTACTGTGGCACCTGCCATGGATATGGAAATAAATGAGACAGTTATTTTGAAGTGTATGAATAGAGAATAGGTAAAAATTAGAGTACTTTGCTATCTATGGGAATTTTATACGTGTGTGTTATGAACTGTTGGGGAAGTTACATGCAGGACTGCTGCTGAAGAGGTGCTGGGAGTTGAGTCTAATACCTCAAAGACTCCCAGTCATTGAGTTGGAAATCTCATTCATAGGATCTGGATCACATTATTTTGTTATTTGGTTCACATAATCATAATTTACATAAATCCTTGTCATGCTTTATACTTTGAAGCACAATAGGACAAAATGAGCTATTGTAGTGATCAAGTATAACAATGCATTTTAGGTTGAGACCTTCCTAATGCCACATGTGATGACCACCTGCTATGTAGTAAACACAGTAATTTCTTATTAATAAGTCATTTGAAGTTATTCAGCATTTGTGCTCACTTGAGTTTAATTGCGTACATTATTTAAAAAAAAAACTTATTTAAATGTGATCTTCAGAGACATAGCCAAGTGATGCTTACCAACAGTAGGTGAATCGCCTGTGAAATTTACATGCATTGATCTAAATTACACTCTTTGAGTAAAGGAAGTAGTGCTATTTCTTTTAAAGTAGGTTTTAGCACTCTGCTGGCCTTTTAACTCACTGTTGGGTGTATTCAGAGTACTGCATTCATCTCTAAGATGGGTAAATTGCATTTGACTGGGCCAAAATCCCTAATTGGCCTAAATCAGTGTGTCTACTCATTAACTTCTGCAAGGCTTTGTTGCTTTATATTGGCTCCTGATTTGGCTTGTTGAGTTCCGGGAAGCCACCTGTGTTTATGATTAACCTGAATTTAGCCCCACTAAAAGGGGTAAAGGAGTGTTACTTGCTCAGTATGCTCCTTTACATACATGATTCGTTTTCCATCCGATATTTACCACACTGGAAATTTCAGTGCAAGCAAGTGTCCGACAGATATTCAGCCAGTTCTCTACATGTGAAATGTCACAAGGTGCTAGAAAACATCAGAAAGGCTGCTGCAGTGCCAGCCCTCCCCCCAGCACTCAGTAGGATAAAATGTAAAGCTCCACTGAGGAGGTGAAAAATAAGAGCTGTGCCTGACAGTAATAAGAATGAGAGCTAGTCCAGACATGAACAAATGTTGACACATCTAGTGTGAAGAAAATATACTCTTACAAAAGAAATGTCATATATGGTTTCAGAAAGCAAACAAGCAAACAAAACTAACAGCACAGGATATGAATTTGTTATTGCATTCACAGCATTACTGTATGGCTTCCTAAACTAATTTGTTGCTACTTGATGAAGAGAAAGGGGAAAAAACTTCCTATCTCCAGCATGTCACCTTTCATTAAAATTGTATTTGTCTGAGATTTTGTTATTTGCAGTTGCTCATCTGTTAAATTAGAAGTTTTAATTCTTCACAGTTTGTCACCTTTTTAATTCTGGTCTGTTGACACATACTTCTCTGCAATGCAGAAAGGGTTGAAAATGAAATTTCAAAGAAAATTAGCTGAGAAGAGGATAACAAAGTGAAGCATAGGTTCTTTGCTTTTTCTCCCTAAATATGTGTCTGAGAGTCTCAGTTAGATGGATACTAGTGGATGTTATGACCATAATGTTATATGTGATTTTGGGTAATGAATCCTTTCTGTTGTAGGAAAACCTAGTGCCTTTTTTTTTTTGGAAGTGGAGAATATCATAGGTTTTGCTAAATTACATTGAAGAATAGGTTATTCTCTTAAATTTCCATTTATCTAAATGAAAGGGGTCAATCTGAACTGCACATGGGCCGACAGCATCAGTCTCGTTTGCCTTTTGGGGATGCGGCACAGCCCTGAGTACAAGTCAAAGGGAATTATGTCTCAGCTGCTTTTCTGACTGTTGAGCATTTCCTGGAGCACGTGGCAGCTATACCTGAGTCATTCAAACCTGGTAAGGGAGTGTGAACTTTCACACCACCAAATCCCAAACTGAAACGAATATCAGTGGTATGTGTATAGCACTCATCTCAGGGCCACCAGCTTCCTTACAGGACTTTGGGCATAAGAAGAGCTAAAATAAGATTACAGCCAAGCTTCCCAAAACAGGGGCATAGATTAGTTCTTGGCTGCCATTTTGAGTTTTTTTTTACTTCAGATCCAGAAAGAATCAATACAAATGTATCTGAAGGATAAAAAGCCTTCCATTCAGTTCCAAGTCATTTTTAGACAATGCAAAGGTACCTCATCTGTTAAGATGTGTCATGTTTAGAAAAGTAGGCCTAATAAACGAGTTTGCATAAAGTAACAGCTTTTTCAGTAGAATTATTCATGTAATATAGGCAAGTAAAAATACTATGTATATGCTGAAAGTCACATCAGACCAAAAGGAACCCTCACCACCTTTTTCTTTGGCATGGGCCATCTGGGTGCTTTGTATCATCTCATATTCGCCAAATTTTAATGACCTTGTTGGCAAAATTCAACAGAACACTAATTTCTGATAAGAAGGACTCATTTTTGAAAGTCAGTCTAAAGCTGCTTCTTTGCATCTTTCCGTTAACATCAGGGAAAGAAAAAAATAATCCCAATCAGAAATGGGTTTCAGCTATCTAGATAACCATATGCAGAGATGTGTGAAGTAATTACTAAAAATGTAACTTCTGGGCATAATCTAAAGTCTGATCTTACCGTAGACGTAGCACTGTGTATATAGGCCAAGAATGTGGCACTACTCCTAATCACATGAAATATGTAGAGGGAAAGATGGAAGAAGCAGGGATGGCTCACCCTAGACCACGTCACCCAAGGCTCTGTCCAGCCTGGCCTTGAACACTGCCAGGACTGGAGCATTCTGTATAGCAAGGAAATGGAACTGTAAACTGTAGTGCTCTATAGCTCTCTGTATTCCTACAGCATCTTGGCCTTTATTTATGGGCTAGCTATTTTCACAGTAGCTACATTCTTCAAAGACAAGAATAATGAGATGAAAAAAGAGAAATAAAGGCCTTGCTTAAAATCAGGAATTAGATCAATTTAAAGAGGTGATGGTTTTCTATGCCTTTTCTAGTTTATCTGTTTAAATTTCCTTTGGGGATCTTATACCAAGTCAACTAAACTGACCAACTCACACCTTTAGGTGCCATGTAACTCTCTGTAGTGCAGGTCTGGTCAGTTCTTTGTCTTTTTGGCCAGAATTCTCACTGGTTCATCAGGAATTTTCCTTGAAGGAGAAACTGAGATATTCTGCAGTGAATTTAACAAAAATCTGTGCAGAATAGAGCATCATGGATTAGAATTTTTTTTTTTTTTTTTTACATTTATATCCTTTTTTTTTCCTTAGATTTGGCTAGTTTTGAAATGGCCTTAGGTTGAGTAAGTGTTAGGAGTGGGTGTAGAAAAGCTATTTTCCTACCCACAATTAATATGGAATTTAATAATGTTAATATAGTAATACAATCAGTTCTATGATGAAATTTATTATAAAACTACTTCTGACTTAATAGTTGCTATACTTTTTTCTGTCTTAATGAAGGATCAGATTGCATGCTTCTGACAAATACAGAATGGGTCATGCTGCGTTACTAATTACTTAGTTAACAGCTGCACTCAAATGCCCATGAGGTTTTCAAAATGTATAAAATATGTGACAGTGGGTAGTCAGATGTTTTCTACTCCCATAAAAAATACCAAATAGGAAAAAGATATATATAATAGTGGGAAAAACAGTAATCCTCTGTGCACAAATTTTTAGTTAGAAAACATGGAAAAATATAAACACTGAAGCTGGATTTATTTTTCAAGATTGACTCCAAATTGCTACTTTTTACTGCACTTTAAAAGCTGATATGTGGTATTCTGAAAGAAGAAGTAGTGTAGTGATTAAAATGCTTAAATGAAATAAGATGGACATTATTGGTTTTGGCGCAATTTGCTGTACAAAGAATATTCAGAATGTTCATTCAGTATCTTGTAATCAAGGGAAAGTGATAGTTGCATTTTCCATTCAGTGGCCCACATCCCTTCTTTACTCTTAGTAGACTAGTAGAACTGCAATATACACTTTGTTGATAAATTGTCTTGATGTCCCTTGGTGTTTAAATAAAATCAGAGTTTCATTATGTGGAGTTTCTTAGCTGGGTAGAATGTTTAATATACTTTGTCTAAAGAAGGCATGCAGTAAGTCAAGTCCTCCTTCTCTATATTCTTTGTCACCAGGGCACCCACCTCATTCAGCTGTGGGCCCGCATTTTCCATAGTCTCCCTTTTGCTATTGATGTACTTGAAGAAGTCTTTCTTTTTCTACCTGATATCCCTTGCCAGATTTAATTCCAAAATAGTCTTCATCATTGCACTCTTGCATACTCACACTGTTTCTATATTCACCCCAAGTGGCCTGTTACTTTTTGTACATTCTGTAAACTTCCTTCTAGTGTTTGAGTTGTGCCAGATCCATGCAGGTCTCCTTCCTGCTTTGCTTGATTTCTTACTCATAGGGGTGCACTGATCTTAATCTGGAGGAAGTGATGCTTGAATATTAACCAGCTCTCTTGGACTCCACCTACCTTCTACAGCCATAACCCATGGGATTCCTCCAAATAGGTCCTTGAAGACTTCAAAGTTGTAATTGTTCAGTCTGATAGACCGTTATACAGATTCCTTCTCATTTTTTCTTTTTGGGAAGACAACACTCAACCCTGCCCCAAAACATTATCTAACAAAAGTTTGAAGTCACCCAAATTAGGGGTAATTCAAAGTGTGGGAAGGAAGTAATTTGAGAAACTTGAACTTTTATAAAAATTACTTACTACAGATTCTCCTGTTCTTTATGATGAGGAACGTGGTGTGCTAGGATCTCAGCTGCCACTGTTTAATATTTGCTTTTCCCTCTGAATTGGCAACATGGGTCTTTTTCAGGACAGTTTTCTGAGCTAACTGGTCCAATGATGAGATTTACCATGGCTGTGATTGTCTGCTTGTTTGTCTGCTGTACCTGGATGTTTTGTTGGAGTGCATCTGTAATGTTCTTCTTATGTTTCAGTCAACCAATATGGATGTGGTAACAACACCTTGTTCTACAGATGGTCACATGCATCCTAAAACTTAGTACATATTTTGAATAAATTTATCATATGGATTTCATCATACAAGTCAGTCAAAAGGAAAGGGTGAGTAATTTTGGTGGGTGTTAAATCCCTGCTATTAGTTATGTATATGTCACTTTTTAATTTTCTGAAAAGGTAGAAAAGCACAAAGAGTAACAGAATTATCAAATACTTGTAAGACTTTTTAATGTGAAAAGAAAATGAAAGAACATTTGCATTGATTTTACTGATATTCATGTATAGGGACTTGTCCTCTTTATTAATAAAAGAAGTTTGGCATGGAAGCTCAGTCTGTGTTTTGTTGATTTGTTTAACGATCAAGCTGCACTGGGGGAAACACAGATAGCCTCACATCTGTTGATACATCAGAAGTATCTTCTTGAATGACATTTATTGCTTTTATATGAGACCATTAGTTTAGCTGACATTATGTCAGTAGTTGCTGCAACAAATAAAATTATACCATAAGGATATGTGGCTAGTATCACTTTTTCCTAATCTGATATCTTAATGAAGACTCTGCTGATATGAGGGTAGCATTTGTGTACTGATTTGTACAATCAAACCACTCTAATTGTGACAGGAGTTTTTACATATGTTAGCTTTCACAGGAGAGGTTTTCTTCTGCACTTAGACACATTTTCCAGTTAATTTTCTGAATCAGAGATTACAAGAACAAGGAAATCTTTAAAAACTATGACTGAACCACGATTAGATTTCAGCTGTGTTCCTTTAGGTTTGCCATCAGATTGCATTGCCCTGTGGGAACAATTTAAAGAGCTGCAAACACAAAGAAGACAGGACAGAATGTTGGCTGCAGACAAGCAATGTATTCATTAGGGATTGCCTCGAGTCCTACAGAATATCCTGTCTTTTCAGAATACCTTTTTGGGCAGCAGGGTGAGTTTTTAGTATTGACCATATGAAAGAGGACTGGAGAAAATCCAGTAGGAATCCATGCTCTCCTGAGTTTGCCTGGTCACCCAGTCCCTTTGGACCCTCACAGAAAGGAAGTAGGTCAAGGGAACCACAGGGTGGTGCTGATATTTCATGCCTGATACTTGCAGTATTTGATTCCTTTGGAAGCTGTCTTAGCATTGGCTAAATCAGAGCTGTTTTGTTAATCATAACATCACTAATTTCCTTTCCTGCTGATAGCTGCATGGTGGTTTTGCTGCTGTCACTCCACAGTAATGAAATGTCATTGCAGGTGGTACAAAATGTGGCAAAGTTAAACAGTTGGGAGCAAACGTCTTCTCAGTTACAGCAGTTCGATGGCATGGATTAATTTGAGAGGAGATGCCTCCATTTTCTCAGGAAGATTCCCATTTGCTCGTACACAAATTCAAAGTCTGTTAATTCTCACCAGCTTGGTCTTTCTGTGGAGGCTATGATAGAATTTGTTCCATGCTCGGCTTATCATTTCCTGCTAACACACTCTTTTCTAGTCACTGAAACCCTCTTCAAAGGAGATGAAAGCAACCCTGTCTGATGAGGCAGCCTGGGCCAGCTGTACCCTGAGAGTGGTTGAGAGAACATGCTTTGCACCTGCATCTCTTCCCTACCTTATGGAAGTGAAAGGAGCACAGGAGGAGCTGTACACTGAGTCACAGCTACGTCCCAGATTATCTTTTGTGTGCTAGAGCCCATATCTGCACCAAGTCCAGCAGCACTTGGAGCACTTGGAGGGTAATTTCAGTTGACAGATGAATTCAAGGCAACCACAATCTGCTTGTGGAAAACTGGATCCCAGAAAGAAAGATATAAAGAAAAGAGAAAAAAGTAAAAGGAAAAAGAAAAGAAAAAGGAGAGAAAAAATGGAAAAATAAATAAAGCATGTGTTGAAAAACAACAATAATTATCCTAATAGTAATTCTCTCATCTCAAGTTATTTCCCAAGGTGTTTAATTTCTGAAGTAGTCATTCATATGGCAAGCAATGTCTTAGGGGAGAAATTCACTACACTACTTTTATCATAGTCACCACAGCCCAGAGTTATTTCAATTGAATTTCAAGCGCTTGTTCATCACGGCAGCTGTGGGAATAATGTACCAGGGGACTCCATTTCCGCAACACTATGCTCAGTAGCTTCTGAGCAGAGAGAATGTGCTTCTAATGGTGCTGCAGAAGCCTTCTGGGCTGTTTTATGGAGCCATTGCACTCAGTCTGAGCTCAGAAATATATTGCTGTCTTGCAAAGCAAATAAAACTAGGAAAAGCTTATAGTGAAACAATATATCTTTTTTTCCAATCTTCTATGCAGATCAATACCAACAGTCCAAGTTGACTGAATGTTGTAATTCTTTGCCCAGTTCAGATCAAAACTGTAAAAACTAATGCACTGAGTCACCCAATCTTGCTTTAAATGTCAAACTTTCCCCTTCTCATAATGCATTAATTAATCACACAGTCTGGTTGGTAGATAGGAACCATCATTTACATTCCTATTTGCAAAATGTGTGAAAGCTTGTTAGATAAGTTCATATCTGATAGCTTCTTTGAAATTTCATTTTGATGGTTCACTTTCTATATGCTTATGTCATGGATTATAATGGCCTTAGGAAATGCATTCTGCACAGTAGCTGGGGGTCTACATTATTGTAGAAGCATTACTGCATGTTCCACATAACCTAGTAAGTATGTCCTTAAAATACTAGTGAAAAGAAAACCAAAATATAGCCATAGGCATACTTGAGATGTGTCCTGCTTCCTCCGAAAAGGTTCCATTGAAAATCTTAGTTAAAAGCCTCTATTAAAAGCTTTCAGGAACAAATGTGCCTTGTGTGGCCCCCTGAAGCCTAGTGAAGCACCCACCAGAGTGATTTGTAGTTCAGAAACGCTCAAGCACCACAGTGGATGTTAATTGCCATCATGGCAAAGTCTCTTTCTCTCGCTTTTTTTCATGGTGAATATTTTATGGGCAATGAACCACAGGAAATAACTGCTACTGATTATAATGAAAACTCTGAAAACTTAAATTATGGCATCAGGCAGGAACAGTGCTGATGTAATTACTATGTTAATGATCAAGTAATATTTAGGTACTCTTGTGTGATTCTGTAGTATTTTTTAGTACTGTCTCTAATGTCCTGCAGAAGGTTTAAGAGCTGTCGCCACTCTCCTGCTGGGTTCCCATGCAGAGAGTTTGATAGTTGCCGCTAGGCCCAGTTAGGTCTCACAGTGGGACCAGAGCTCCTGTTGTTACTCTTCTCTTCTTCTTATGCATTTTGTTGAGGAGTTGCCCATAATCACCTCTAAGAGCCCCTTCGATCCTGCTGCATTGGCCTAAAGAGGCACCAGCATTGTGATTAGGTTAGGATTTTTATAGGAGACTGAAAGTCTCTTCCTATTCCCTTCTCAGTCCTTTTATACTGAAGGCAGAACTAGGAGACAAAAGGCAAGGAATCAGCAAAGCCCCTTTTGCAAAGAAAACATGGCATACACATACTTCTGAACATTTCCTATGCTATATGCTATTCTTGACACATCGCTTGGAAACTAGCAGCCGGTAATTTTTAATGTAGAGCATTAATGTGTCTAGATACTTTTGGGTAGAAGAAAATAGAATGCGACTGTGATTCAAGTCTGACAGCTGATTCCCCACCGCCCTTCTGTAGAGCTGCCTTAATAGCAATTGCCCTTCACCTAGCTGACAACTTTGAGCTAGAGGCTAATAATTATTTACTGGGAAAGCAAGTGTTATAATGCTGTTTCTAAAAACTAACTTTTTTATTCTAAGCCATTGCTGAAGGTGGGAGGCTGCAGATGTTGTATTTCTTGGTTCTGTTTTCTTTTTCTGCTTTTCAGTTTTTATTTAAAGCCTTCTCCAGGTCTAGTGATACAGTAATAGGATTGTGAATCCCAGGAGTGAATCTATAGTTAGATCAGAAGTTAAAGAAATTTACCTTTAAATCGATGCTGTAAAGTCCTAGACCTGATTTTATTTTATTTTATTTTTTATTGCTGATGACCTGTGATAGATCCAGAACTTCTGTGCTAAAGTCACCGAGGCTGCTGGACCAGATTGATGGTAAGTAAGAACCTCCCGCATTAGTCACAACTTCCGTTATCGTTGGACACTACCAGTGCTTTTGCATTAGCTCCCCAGCACAGAGAATGGCCTGTATTTCTACTATGCTATTATTTGCCTGGAAGAAGTAACCCTCAAATCTCTACATGTGGTATTTAATCCTTTGTGTGTTTCTTTGTATTGTGACTATTCTACTTGGGGAAACTGTGTGAGTCAGAAATCTCACGTGTGGAGCTGTGTGGTGCTGTTCACTTGTGGGCTTGCTGCAGAGGCGGTGGTCCAGGGCTGCTCTTCCTGTCTCCTACATCAGTGTTCCCCAAACAAGGCCTGCTTCTGAAGGCTTGTGAAGCCATCTAGATCTTGGCTTGCTGTGGTTGTCTTTACAAAGGCTGAAGGTAAAGTATGAGAACTGTGACATATTACTGCTTTTCTGTTTAAAAGGAGCAACCCACAGCCCTGTTAATGAACCCTGATATTTGGCAGACCCTGATACCCTGACTCTAGTGGAGCAATAGGAACACAGGAAAAAATAGCAATCATATTCCAGCAGGAAAAAACAGATGTATGCAAGAAAGGAAGCATGGAGCAAAGTGAAACAAGGAGACAGTTTGTGAAAGAGGCAACGATCTCAGAGCTTTCTTTAGTTTTTACTTACACAAAGCTGACAGCATGACAGGAGCTCTTAAGGAGTGAGCCAATAGTCTGTCCCTCAATGGAGCAGTCTAGGGAGGTTTATGGCTAATTAACTGGAAGTACTTTTTGCAAGCTACCCTGCAGCTTTTCTGCCCTTCCTTGTCTGCAACTTTTCTGTCCCTGTCTAGTACAACCACAGCGTGTACTGACCTTGGAGGCACCCAGGTACACAACCTGAGCCCCGAACAAGGATGACTGAGACCTCCTGCCCATAAGAAATAAGAAACAGAAGGCAGAGAAGAAAAAGTGACAGGATTACGTGAGTCAGAAAGATCAATAAGATTAACACCAATGTGAAAAAGAAAGAAAGTATAATAATAATATGTAAGCTTGAAGATTAAGAGTGAAGAGAGGTTAACTGAGCAGTTTAGGGGCTTAGTGAGAAAAGAATCTAACAGGTTTTCTTAATGCCTTGTGTCTGTAAAAAGACTCTAAAACCTGAACTTCAATAGTTCAGCAAGAATAGTTGCTATAGGGCAGAGAATTTGTTCTGAGGCTGGGAACTGTCTTTCAGCTTTCTGCTATTCCTGTTCAAGTTCAGCAGATAAGCAACTCCATCACATCATGGTCTTTTTGTAGTAGGAGCTTGCTGGAAAAGTGCCTGGCTTTTATCATCAATATTCCTTTTTACAAGTCTGCCTCCTTTTATCAGAATTCCTTAAAAACCAACCAGAATTTTGCCAGTCATTTGGCATGCTACATTACCCAACAAAGATGCCTTCTCTGTGTAGTGATATGCACTGCTTCTCTGTCCTCTGGAGACCATTGGAAGCACATGATGAAGGAACAAGTATCCCCAGACCCCACCAGACTGCAACCAATAAACTTGTAATATTTTCTTACAGGCAAGTAGAAGTAGTTTGAGGACAAATATTTGAAAATGTTAAATGGTGAGCTGAATTAGTTTTGCTTAAGATAGTGAGAAGTATCTTTATTTCTCTACTAACAGACAACTAGACAGATGGGAAAAGCCTCACAATTGCAGGCCCTTGTTCTCATGGGTGACTTCAACCACCCTGGCATCTGTTGGAAGGACGGTACGGCCCGGCACAAGCAATCCAGGAGGTTCCTCGATTGTGTGGAAGACAGCTTCCTTCTGCAAGTAATAGAGGAGCCGACAAGGAGAGGTGCCGTGCTTGACCTCGTGCTCACCAACAGGGAAGGGCTCGTTGGAAATGTGACGCTCCAGGGCAGCCTTGGATGCAGCGATCACGGGATGCTCAAATTTGAGATTCCTCAGGACAGTGAGAAGAGCGTGCAGCAAGCTCACTGCCCTGGACTTCAAAAGAGCAGACTTTGGCCTCTTCAGGAACTGCTTAGTAAGGTTCCATGGGATAGAGACCTAGAGGGCAGGGGGGCCCAAGACTGTTGGTTGATATTCAAGGATCACCTGCTACAAGCTCAGGAGTGTTGCATCCCAACTAGAGGGAAGTGCAGCAGGAGGGCCAGGAGACCTCCTTGGATGGATAAGGAGCTCCTGAGGAAAATTCAAATGAAAAAAGAGGCTTATAATAAGTGGAAGCAAGGACAGGTGGCATGGGAAGAATACAGGGATGTTGTCTGGGAAGCTAGGGACCGGGTTAGGAAAGCAAAGGCCCAGTTAGAATTAAACTTAGCTAGAGGTATTAAAGATAACAGGAAGGGATTCTACAGGTATGTATCAAATAAAAGACAGACTAGGGAGAATGTAGGCCCCCTCAGGAAGCTCTCAGGAGAACTGGCTACACAGGATTTGGAGAAGGCTGAGGTTCTGAAAGGTTCTGAATGACTTCTTTGCCTCGGTCTTCACTGGCAAAGGCTCTGACTGCACCACCCAAGTCTTGGAAGGCAGATGCAGGGACTGTGAGAATGAAGATCTTAGGCCCTTTGTAGGAGAGGATCTGGTTTGAGACCGTCTTAAAAATCTGAATGTGCACAAGTCCGTGGGTCCTGATGAGATCCATCCGCGGGTCCTGAAGGAGCTGGCAAATGAAGTTGCTAAGACACTGTCCATCATATTTGAAAAATCACGGCAGTCAGGTGAAGTTCCCAATGACTGGAAAAAGGGAAATATAACCCCCATTTTCAAGAAGGGGAAAATGGATGACCTGGGGAATTACAGACCAGTCAGTCTCACCTCTGTGCCTGCCAAAATCTTGGAGCAGATTCTCCTGGATGGCATGCTAAGGCACATGAAAATCAACAAGGTGCTTGCTGACAGCCAGCATGGCTTCACTAAGGGGAAATCCTGCCTGACCAATTTGGTGGCCTTCTATGATGGGGCCACAGAACTGATGGACAGGGGTAGAGAAGTTGATGTCATCTACCTGGACTTGTGTAAAGCCTTTGACACTGTCCCACACGACATCCTTGTCTCTAAATTGGTGAGACATCAATTTGATGGATGGACCACTCGGTGGATAAAGAACTGGCTGGATGGCTGCACATAAAGAGTTGTAGTCAATGGCTCAATGTCCAGCTGGAGACCAGTAACGAGTGGCGTCCCTCAGGGGTTGGTGTTGGGACCGGTCTTGTTCAACATCTTTGTCAGTGACATGGACAGTGGGATTGAGTGCGCCCTCAGCAAGTTTGCCGATGACACCAAGCTGTGTGGTTCGGTTGATGCGCTGGAGGGAAGGAATGCCATCCAGAGGGACCTTGACATGCTTGTGAGGTGGGCTGATGCCAACCTTCTGAAGTTTAACTGTGCCAAGTGCAAGGTCCTACACCTGGGTCGGAGCAATCCCTGGCACAGCTACAGGTTGGGCAGGGAAGAGATTCAGAGCAGCCCTGCAGAGAAGGACTTGGGGGTGCTGGTTGATGAGAAAATGAACATGAGCCGGCTTCAGTGTGCACTTGCAGCCCAGCAAGCCAACCGTATCCTGGGCTGCATCAAAAGGAGCGTGACCAGCGGGTCAAACGAGGTGATCCTGCCCCTTTACTCTGCTCTTGTGAGACCTCACTTGGAGTATTGTGTGCAGTTCTGGTGTTCTCAACATAAAAAGGACATGGAACTGTTGGAACAAGTCCAGAGAAGGGCCACGAGGATGATCAGGGGACTGGAGCACCTCCTGTATGAAGACAGGCCGAGGAAGTTGGGGCTGTTCAGCCTGGAGAAGAGAAGGCTGCGTGGAGACCTCATAGCAGCCTTCCAGTGTTTGAAGGGGGCCTGTAGGGATGCTGGGGAGGGACTCTTCATTAGGGACTGTAGTGACAAGACAAGGGGTAACAGGTTCAAACTTAAACAGGGGAAGTTTAGATTGGATGTAAGGAGGAAATTCTTTCCTGTTAGAGGGGTGAGGTACTGGAATGGGTTGCCCGGGGGGGCTGTGAATGTTCCATCCCTGGCAGTGTTGAAGACCAGGTGGGACGAAGCCTTGGGTGATATGGTTTAGCATAAGGTGTCCCTGCCCACGGCAGGCGGGTTGGAACTGGATGATCTTAAGGTCCTTTACAACCCTAACTATTCTATGATTCCATGATTCTATAACTAGATGGCCAACTATTTGACCAATGATACTTTTAGCATTAATAGATGCGTTTTCCATAAATGCAAATTCATCAATAGGATTCTTAACTGCCTGTTTGTAAATGTGTGTCACTAATTTGAATTTTAACCAGTAATTTCAGCCTGAGCATAGACACATGCATTTTGCATGCACAGAAATTCTTGAATCTTCTTGCTTTTGTTTTACAGGAAACAGTTCAAACCTTTTACGTTAGACATATTTTGTGAGGAATTGTTCATTTTTGAAAGGAAACCTATTGTAAGTGCTAATCTGAAAACAGAATTTTGCATTTTAACAAGACTACAGGAGGTACGTAAGCATGTTTCAAATGATATTTTAATAACGGCTGCTTAAATACTTTTAAAGCAATACTGTAATTAGATGTGTCTCTTTGAACCTTTCAGTTAAATAATTGCATACTAATGTAAGGAAAAACAGCTTTTCACTAAACAGCTTTTGCATTCAGCTGAGATTAATACACTTAATAAGCAGTTTTTATTAAAATAAACATTCAATAATGAGTCATTATAGCTATATTATGTTCTTAAGGCCAAGTGCTGCAGCTTGTACTGCAAGTGGGCAAAGTTTCATTGACTGAATGGGAGCTTAGACTGTATATGAATTGTAGGACGTGTCTAAAAACTAGCTTGGAAAACTAATAAGGAAAAATTCCAATGTTCTGAAACTAGCTGAATTTGAAAAGAGATACTTCATTTCTTACCTACTGCTTTTGCCTTAAGCCATATATGTGCATTATATAGAATCATAGAATCTTTAGGGTTGGAAAGGACCTTAAGATCATCTAGTTCCAACCCCCTTGCCATGGGCAGGGACACCTCACACTAAACCATATCACCCAAGGCCTCGTCCATCCTGGTCTTGAACACTACCAGGGATGTATTGCACAATTCGTCATCTTCACAACAGCTAAAAAGGGGGTGCCTAGTTCCAGCTTAGTCATAACCCTAATATGGTATTTAGCTATTAATTTAACATACTGTTTTGGTTTAACCCCAGCCAGCAACTAAGCACCATGCAGCCGCATGCTCAATCTGAAACCAGGACACATAAATAGTTAAATCTTCATAATAAGATACCTTCGAAAATCTTTTTTTCTGACTATGATGTGAATGCTTCAATGTGTTCAAGGACAGGTTGGATGTAGTCTTGGGTGACATGGTTTAGTGTGTGGTGTCCGTGCCCATGGCAGGGGTGTTAGAAACAGATGATCTTAAGGTCCTTTCCAACCCTTACTATTCTGTGAGTCTATGATTCTATGATCTAGCTTTTGAGTGAGAGCACCATTTTGGTCTTAAAAAGGATTTAAAAATCGCTTTTGAATTGAAAAATGTTAAAAATATTAAAATACTGTGAAATACTGAACTCAGCTGACTTAAAAAAGAGACCTTCATAAAATTTATCCTCTTGGAGGATACAGGATCCATTTCTAAAACACATATTTTTCTTCATTTAAAGAAGTAAAATTAACATCTTGCCTTTTTTAATGAGCAAAAAATCCTTAAAACGGATGGTGAACAGGTGAAATAACTTAATATGCAAAGTGAAGTTAAACAGTCTTATGAATAAGGCACAGGCACAGCTACAGGTTGGACAGAGAAGAGATTCAGAGCAGCCTTGCAGAGAAGGACTTGGGGGTGCTGGTTGATGAGAAAATGAACATGAGCCGGCTTCAGTGTGCACTTGCAGCCCAGCAAGCCAACCGTATCCTGGGCTGCATCAAAAGGAGCGTGACCAGCGGGTCAAACGAGGTGATCCTGCCCCTCTACTCTGCTCTCGTGAGACCTCACCTGGAGTATTGTGTAGAGTTCTGGTGTTCTCAACATAAAAAGGACATGGAACTGTTGGAACAAGTCCAGAGAAGGGCCACGAGGATGATCAGGGGACTGGAGCACCTCCTGTATGAAGACAGGCCGAGGAAGTTGGGGCTGTTCAGCCTGGAGAAGAGAAGGCTGCGTGGAGACCTCATAGCAGCCTTCCAGTGTTTGAAGGGGGCCTATAGGGATGCTGGGGAGGGACTCTTCATTAGGGACTGTAGTGACAGGACAAGGGGTAATGGGTTCAAACTTAAACAGGGGAAGTTTAGATTGGATGTAAGGAGGAAATTCTTTCCTGTTAGAGTGGTGAGGTACTGGAATGGGTTGTCCAGGGAGATTGTGAATGTTCCATCCCTGGCAGTGTTGAAGACCAGGTGGGACGAAGCCTTGGGTGATATGGTTTAGCATAAGGTGTCCCTGCCCATGGCAGGGGGGTTGGAACTAGATGATCTTAAGGTCCTTTCCAACCCCAACTGTTCTATGATTCTGTGATTCTATAAACATTTTCATTCAAAATACACAGTTGTTCTGTAAAAAAACAGCAAATATGATTCCATATTGTTGAAAACACATTGTTTTTTAGCTTCGACAAACTTTAAACACAGAGAGACGTCCAAACGAGCTGCAAACACTTCCACTGAAGTTTATCTACAGCATTTTAAGGGAGCTGAGAAAGTTATAATGACTGGAGAAATACATGGCAATACTTGCGTGACATTCCATTTAATGAAGTTCTGTTCCAAAGAACTTCATAGGCCAGATGTGATATTTTTTTGTTTAGTGGTTTGTGTTGCATCTTGCTTCCATGAAGTCTGTCTGCTACATTCTCCCAAACATTATTATTTAATCGGTATCAGATATAGGAGTTTCAGTTCTTGCTCATGTATCATTTTTAAGCCATTAAGATGATGTTTAGACATCCTGTATATCACTTGTTAGCAAGCATTAAATTTTCAGCTTTGAAGCACAAATATTGTACTTTCTGCTGAAGTTGAAGTGACAAGAATATGCATAGATTTATTATCCTTGTGAGACTTGCAGCTAATAATTTGAATTTGAAAAAAGTACTCTGTGCCTTTTAAAGTTTAATACTTGTAGTTAAGAACAATTTGGTATAGCAATAGTCCTTGAAATGTTCAAATGCTTTGGCGACTTGGTCCCTGCATTACCACTTTAAAAAAGGAATTACTCTTTTTTTTTTCTTCAAATAGTGTTTGGGAGTTCAGGCTGCACAATCCACAAATGCCTCAGTGTGGATCCCAAGTGGACTTTGTGCTTGTTATTTAAATTAGTGTTTTTGAGCTTGTTATGTAGAGTGGCATTTGAGCTCTCTCAGCCTAGAGCTCTACAAGGTGAATGACTTGCACAAGGACTCCATGGCGTTCTTTTCAATTTACCTTCAATCTCCCTCAAGCCGTAAAAAAATCAGTTTCACGGTAACAAGAGTTTAGCCTTTAACATGCAAAGCTCACAAGCCCTTAGTCTTCAAAAGGCCATTTAACAGGAACAAGAAGGAAACCCTCAACAGAAACTTGTGGTAAGCCTTCAAGTGCACTGCAAAGTTAGTGGAAATTCTTGATTGCCCCCAGATCTGACATTGGAAGTTTGCACTAAATGAAGGAAAGGTTAGAGGCTGTTGAGTGTCAATAGACATATTTATATATGAGATCAAGTCATGTCCTGACAGTCCTACATTCTAGGAATGCCTAATGAGAATGATTTGACTTTCTAAGCATGAAAAGACTTGGAGGTCCCTTTCAAGATAAGAAAGGTACCAACCACACTGAGTGGGCGCACGAAGGAGTGTGCTTTAGGATCTCTTGTGTGATTTTGATTAGGTTAATTTAGCAAGATTTTTGGAAATACCAGGCCTCTGGTCTCTAGTAAAGTAGTTAATAATAGTTTTCTTAGTATGTAAAATTAATGGCTTCTTGGAGATAGCAGTTTGCATGCCCTCTGTTACATAGCAAAGGGGAAACTGAGACCCCAGGGATGTTGCCTGCCCAAGGTTATACAGCACGTAAAGTCTGTTATATTCTTGTCCAGTGGTTTCCTTGTCAGTCACCCTGTCTTAGTCAAGTCCATTGCTTATTCTAATCATTACTGCTTCTTTGGTAAGAACATTGTGCTGGTCTTCCTTAAAAAAGTTGCTCTGGCAGTGTGATGTAGTATACTAAATACAGGCTTAAAAGCAACAGCTAGTTCTAAAGTAGTAGGACTAGATGAAGATGGTAGCTCTCTCTAGTCATATGCTTAAAACTCACAAGCTAATTTTTTAAATGAGTTTATTAACATTAGGCACTATAATTCAGAAATAATAAAAAAAAACAACCCAAGACACTGTAATTTAACTGTTCAAATCTGAATATGTATCTACCTTCAGACAACAGCTGTAGGACTTGACTAAGCACAGCAGAGGGAATAATAGCTAACTGGCTATGTAGTCAAAGTCCATACTGGGTGCAGTTGACTCTGACTCTATCATATAAGGTTTAAAATAGGATGAAGGAATGAATAATTGAAATCAAAGAAATATCTCTAATAAAGTACAATGTTGTTTCATCAAGGACAGTGGTGCTGCCTTTCTTTGGTGAGAATTGCTCTGTGAGTTTAGGGAAAATAGCGGACCTAATTTCTACTAATGCAACTGTTATGTATCTCATGAGATTGTGTGGGTTAGAGATGAACAATATCATGAGGGTAGTAAGAAAAGTAAGCTTCTCACTAAGAGGGAGCTAATGATGAGTCATAAAATGTGAGGATAATTAGGTTGCAGAAAAGTTATTAGTAGAAGGGTTGACCTTGCATTAGATATCAGTCAATATTTTCATTAATTATGTGACAGAAAATGAGAACAAGCTACTGAAATTGCTAATGATGTGAAGCTGGAAATCTTCATCAACACAGAAGGTAAACATCAGGAGGATAAGGAATGCACTTAAAGGGTCTTCTATTACAAGAAGCTTTTTCTTCCATCCCAGAGTAGGTAGTCTTATTCAGGATTGCTCAGTTTGGTGTTGCATTTGAGATTCATTGCAACAAGGTTCCAGAATCATAAATACCTAAAAGGTCTTTGGCTCTAGTATTTTGAAGCATTAGCTCATTTTAAAAGGTCATGATTGTAATGATCTCTGTGGATTTATAAGTACATGTTACCACTGTAAGAGTTAGTACGTGCTTCTTAGGAACCAGGTATAGCACTACCAGCACATTATAGCAGTGAGGTTATACAGCTAAAGAGCAACTTACAGATTGCTTGCCTAAGCAGAACTATTTTGACAAGTTAGTGTATTTACAGGCATATTACACATTTAAACTAATGCTAATCCAGCCCAGCCTGCAATTTTAAAGCAGCATACAAGCCTGCAGCCTCACACAAAGCCTACTCAGTAGCTGTGCAGCTCAATCCTCTTTATACTAACTCTAACCAGCAGATCTTCCTTCAACAGCAAGAGAGAGCCAGGCCCCTGCTCTCCTTTTTTAGGATACAGGTTTAATTAGATTCTGGTCCAGCTAATTGCATTCCTGTGAGAAATCTCTAGCTGGAAATCTGAAACCTCTTGCAGTTCTCTAATGGATGCACCAACAGACAGAAAACAAAGGCTGTGTAATTATTATCTTATAAGAATAGTTATAATTTATAATTATACTATCAAAATTTAAAAAAATCATTGCAGGTTGTGTAATAAACTTGATGTAGATCAAGAGCATACTAGGTCTGAATGTGATCCATGCAGAGTCACAGAGACAAATGCCTGGAGAAATATTAGGATAGAATAGCAAACTCAGCTTAAAGAATTATTATGTGTATGTGTGTGGCTGGAGTCTGAGCTTAAGGCCAGAGTTCATTAAAATACTGTCAGATTGCTGCAATAGAAGAGCAGAAAAGCACAGCTACTTGAAGTTTCCCACACAAACCAATGCTTTGAAAATTTTCTGCATTATTCCGGGCAAGTTTTAAGTTACAGCATCAGCCATGCCTAATATAATATATTGAAAGGTTGGTAAGGGAACTAATAAAAGCCTGTTATTGATCAGGCATGTGCCTGGTAATAAGAATCTGCAATAATTTGAGTAGCAATAATAGTTTCTAAGAGAATTGCCACATACATAATGCCAGTGATTTCTAGGATTTTCTGCTCCCTGTGGGAGGATGGACATATATTACTGGAATTTGCTGCATTATGATTCACAAGAAAGTCAGTTCATAGTCCCAAATCAATTCTTATCTGTCTTTTTAAGATAAAGACTACATGTGATTAAACTTAAGAGTAGATACAAGTGTATGCTCCCACTCTTAAAATAAAAATAAATTGCAAAAGCTCTTTATTTGTCCATCATTTTATTCTTCCCCCTTCATATTCCCCTTCATATTTTGCTCTTTCTTCTTTATGTTTAACACATGTTCAAAACATTACTCAGTTTATGAAATTTAAGAGTAGCTTCCAAAAGACAAACGGGTGCACCTTACTTTACTGAGAAGCTGAGTATAGGTTAATATTTGTTCTCACAAATGAATCTGGAATAAACTACCTTAGATTCATAAGGCTGATATATTTTTACACTGGGATAACAAAACAGGACTTGGGTTCAACAACTGCTGATAACCAGGCTGCAAAAGAAATCAGGAGAGCAATATGCACTTGAGCAAAATTCTACAAGTGATGTTACTTTAAATGCAGATCACAGCTACCACTCATTCCCAAGGAAACCACCATCCCACATTATATGTTCTGTTTCTTTCATAAGAGTTCTCTCTTGAGTAGATTTAGATTTCCATGTGATCCTGTAAACCTTCAAATGAGGAAGAAATAAAGTAAAAAAAGATAAGTTGTAAACTTAACTATTAGATTGACTATGTTTGCACTGGCAGTGCTGATAAGAAGCCTATCTCTAAATTGAAGCTAGTATATTAAGTTAATGCTCCAGCTACCATACAGCAGTAGCAATGTATTTTAGTTAAGGTATTTTTGATTGGCTGAATAAAATAGCTTATTTACTTGTAAATACTTTAATAGGAGTGAAAACATTTTAAATGACTCACATAATGATCTTTCTTAAGAAATTGTGCAATATTCACTCCTGAATCTATTCATGGACAAAAATTAATGCAAGTATGACAAGAATGGGTACATTTATCAGCAAGATGACAGGGAAAGGTTCTAATAAAATAACTAATATTCATAATAATGCTAATTTTTTCTTCTTTCAGAAATATTCCTGAAATATATAATTTGCAGTGTCTTTCCTATTATGGATGTTCTTGTGGATGATGCATAGATAAAATTCATTAGCTTAACCTCCCATTGTGACCATATAATGCATTGTTCCAAACTGGCATCCTAACTTTGTATTATCTGTTCCCCCATGTATTCCATGCACTAGTTTATTTTATTACACCTATTTGTATGGTGTTTCCTCTAGCCAAGTTATATTTTGCCAGGTAGAAATCATGTTGTAACATCTCTGGTGAAACTTGTGTGTAGAACTATATGTACATACATCCTTTATACATATGTGTATATATATTTATTTAAAATTTTGAATGCAAAGTTTCCACTTTAACTGAGAAATTCAAATAGTTGTTTCCTAGGCAATAGTTTCACCATCAAATGACAGTTCCTTCAACATCTCACAACTGGAGAACGAAATAAATACGTTAGAATACATAATTTTTATTCTGGTTTTCACAGGGCTTTTGCATAATTGCAGTCTTGTGAGCAGGACAATGTGCACAAACTCCTGTTTTTTCTTCACTGAAATGTTTTCATGCTCTTTAAGCTTAGGCCATGATGAAGGAGCTTAAGAAACGACCCAATGAGTCCAGAGCAAACCAGAAAAGTGTTCTGGAAAGTTGCGTTTCCCTGCCTGCAAGGGTTAAAACCTGAAACCAGACTTTCTGTAGGGTGAGGCACCTTACAATTGCCTCTGCAATACAGCTTGAGCACTTTGAGGTATCTGTGTATAGGTTAGGATACACTTGGAAGTTATTTTACTTCTTTGACAAGCACCAGGAGATGGAGCTCCAGACTGCGTAGGATAATTTCTTGTTGTCAGAGCAATGAAACATGTTATTTCTGCATGGTTAAATGCTTCTTTCTTTTCAGCTCATCATTTACAGGATTACTTCGAATCAATTCTGTACTTATGGGAATTAAATGCTCCTTCTTTGAAACATTGTATTAACCCCAGGGAGCAATTGTTTTCTCTTCATGGATCTACAGCCTAAGCTCAAAAAAGGAAAAATAAAAAATAAATCTGGTTAGGGAAAAATGTGAACAGACATTGATTTAGAGCAGTTTTTTTTTTTGATAATTCTGGTATTATACATTAAATACTTATCTGTCATCTTGCCGTAGTTTTAATTGCAGTATATGAAAATTTGCAAAAAAGTTAAATTCCTTAGAAAATACCTGTGAAGAGGTACCTGTGCTTTCACGCACGTCCGTATTAACTCCCATAAGAAAAGGAAATCACAGAATTCTTTCATAAAAGGATAGTTGCTAGACAAGGGAGAAGGAAACAACGTGAAAGTTCTCTGTGATGTAGTCTTAATATTCCTTCACTGTAGTTTCAAAAATCATAGAATCATAGAATTAGCTAGGTTGGACAAGATCATTAAGGCCAACCATTACCCAAGGACTGCCAAGACCACCACTAGCGCCACATTTTGGGGGATTCTAGTAACTCTAGGTCATATTTAATTAATTCTAGAGAAAAATCATTGATTTTTTCAAAGTACTGAGTTTTCTGTGGAGCTGAGTCAAAAATGGCCATTCATCTGACCAGACAACTACTCTCATACATGACCTGAGAACGCCATTCTAAAAAGTCTCTTAAAAAGTGAACCCAGCATGAAATAGAAATCATTGAGTTCTGGTTTAGCCTCCCATATGAAAAGCCTGATACAGCAATTAATTAAACTTGTTTTTAACTGGTATTTAAGCTTAATGCTTTGATCTCTAATCAGGTTTTTGATACCAATCAGGGAGATTGTGTCCAATATCCCAGAGGTGTAAGTTTCTCTGTGTATCGCTGTTAAAATTTTCTCAGTAGAACAGCTACATGTTGAGAATAAAACTTTTTTTTATGATATGAAGAGGCTTAAGAATATAATTCATGCTGACTTTTACTTTTTGCATATGCGTGAATATTTTTCCATTAGATTACATTAGTTTAAGTTGGTTTTTTTTCCTTCGTGCTATACAAGAGTAAAAGATATAGTAAAAAGGAGATCTTGTATTTATGCTCTTGTGCTTCAAAACTGTGATATTAGTTCTGGCAAATATTTTCTATGAAAGAGCTTTATGTTAATCATAAATATTTGACATAGGAAATATGTGAAAGACCAATTATGGGCTGTTCGAAAATATCTCTTGACATTTTTAGAGTGCAATGTGAGAAGGGTTCGCCTCTTTAATGATGACTTTTTCCAATAGGGTTCTCCAACTCAATGGGAGTCAGTGCACTTACTGTAGTAAGGAAAGATAGTGTATGATTTTTATGATGGGGGGAAGGGAAAATAACGTCTTCAGGTTGAAATGGTTATCAGTTTTTAGATCAATCACCCTTATGCAAGTTCTTCCATTGGTTGCAAGATATTAAGATATTTACAATCAATATACATCATATTGAATGGATTGTATAGAAGGAAGAAGGAAAAATGAGAATATATTCAACATATGGAGTATAGCACTTTCATTAAAAGTCTAAAATAAGATAGCTATTAAGTAATTTACCTCAGGCTGTCTCACCAAAGATTATAGAATGAAGTCCTGCTGCAAGCTTAATATTTCTTTTTCATATTTTTTTAAACTAGGCTTGCCAGTATCCAATCAAAATTTCATTTTCCTAAAACTGCTCCTCTGTGAATATGCTTAGATCACTTGCAAATA
This sequence comes from Pezoporus flaviventris, assembly GCF_033815535.1. Classification (NCBI taxonomy): domain Eukaryota; kingdom Metazoa; phylum Chordata; class Aves; order Psittaciformes; family Psittacidae; genus Pezoporus; species Pezoporus flaviventris. The sequence goes on from NW_026892549.1 coordinate 49,168,829, forward strand.
GAAAACAAGAGCAAACAAAACATTAATTTCCTCATTTATGAAATTTATGGAATTAGCTGGCCATTTTGGCTCCTAGAATTATGAAAAGGAACTTTATTGTAAAAATCACAAGTTGACATCACATCCTTTTTACCATATCACCCTCTAAACCATATTTTGGTTAAAATTTTAACATGTGATATTGGATGACATTGTCACAAACTGTCTGCCCTATTTTCCTACCTAACAAACAAATAAATAAATACATGAATTAATAATAATAATAATAATAACAGCAGCAAGCATATGTATATAACCATACACTTGTAATTAAAACAGTGACCCTGAATAGGTAGTGAATGCTTAGCTCCCAATGTGTGGGGAGAATCGGTAGTCTGGAAACATTCTTGAAGTGCCCTGAGATGTCACTTTAATGTATTTAGGAGACAAAAAAAGCCATTAGAAGCTACATTTCTTGCAAGTTGTTTTATTTTTCCCACCAAGATCAGTAAAGGCAACAAATACAGAATTTATAACTGCAAGTATTTGCTCTGGAAATTCAAAGTTTACTGCAGCAATCTCATAATCAAAGAACAGAAATATGATATGATGTGACCTATACTGCTAAGAAGACCAGACAATTTCAAATTGCCAATATGAGGTCCTTAAAGCAGTGCATTATGAGTGAGCAATCAAATATTACTTACAGTAACCACTCAAGCCTGCAAACAAAAAGAGGGGGAAATATAGGAGAACTCACTCCAGCTAGTTAGTTCAGAGCCCTGCCTGTGGTCTGACACCAACTTAGGTAACACTTTTGAGCACTGGCCTTCCAGTTCAGCTGCTGGGTCCCTGCACCAGCACAGAGCCCAGCTTCCTCTTTGTATAAAATTATGAACCTAGGCTCAAGGAATGCCCTAAACAATCAGAAAATTTCACTTTAAATGTGTGCAGAGTTTCCCAAATTTTTTCAGTCACTGGAGGGTGGTCCAAGAAAGACTACTCCCAGTTCCAGCTATTAAGAAGTGGTCAAATACCTAAAACATTGCTATGATTACACTACTTTACATATATTGTACATTCACAAACAGAAAAAGCCTCCTCTGGTCTGCAAAATTGTAAATGCTCTGTATGAGAGACAAATCTCTGTATCAAAATACATTTAACAATGCAAAATGATGAGAATTCCTGTTTCAGTGTGATAACAGGATTACAGAAAGTGCTCTTATTACTTCTAGAGAAGAGGGTGGTTATTTATAGAGTATGCATGGTAGTAGCTTCTATAATTAACACTGAAAAGTAGTTAGCATTGTAACTCTTAGTTTTCAATCACTCATAACTTCATGAAACATCTTCCTTTTGTACTGCAGTTTTCATCCTGGATTTATGCTAATGTCAAAATTTTAGAGTATGAAGAAAAATTCTTCCATATTCTAAAGAAGATTGAAAATACACGCTTACAAGAGTGACTCCATACTGTTTTATGCTCCAAATGTCTGCAGGATGCTACAATTTGCTAAGGATTGGACCATGCCAATGCCCATGACTTTGTCCTAGGATTTGATTTATTAATGTATATAAAGAATAGCATGTGCTTAACGAGCATATGCTCAGGGAATTGATGCAGGGTTTTATTTTCCTCACATTCCCCACAGGAGGGTTTGTTGGGTAAGGAAGCAAAGACAAAATACAGAGTTAGAAATATCTATGTTTGAACTCTCAGCTTTCTCTTAACTGACTCTGACAATAGCCTTACATATCAGTAGTCTTAGCTGCTATACCTTATTAGCAGGATACATTGACACTTGGAAAAAAACCCAAACAGGCAAAGTGTTTGCATCTGGAAACTGCAGGGCTCCTGTACATACTTAAGCAAAGTCCCAACCTATAGCAAAAAGAAAGGAAAAGATTTTTAGTGTGATCACAGTTTTAATAAATACCTGTAAAGTGTAGCATTTTTGATGTGTTTGCAGTCATAAATATGCTTGTTAAGCATGCAGTTTTTAAAGGTCAAGTAAGATTCTTTACATTTCTTGTAATTACAATCTTTATGCTTCAAAGAGGATAACGTTTGGTTACCCTTAAATTTAAAACTTTTGTGGAATATAACAAAATAAAAAAAATCCCTATGAATCTAAAGGTACAGTTTAACCCATGATAGAAGAAGAAATGTTTTGCTTAGAAGGCTGACAGAATGCACTGTGTTCCTTTCTTTTTTATTGCCATAAACATTAAAGAGTTTATTTTACCTAATGCATGTGAAAGTGCACAAAAAGAATCTTCAATGATTACTCCTTCCATGTTCAATCACATCTTTGCCTTTTCCACACTCACAAAAGGTTAAAGCTACAGTTTCATGGACAGTTTGAAGTGATCTGCTAAGGTCTTTCTGCTCTGCTTACCCTTCTCCTCCATGTCCAGCATGTGTGCCACCTGGTGAAATCATGAAGTGCTCTAGCTGAGAAAAGATAAAGTTTAATAGAGCCCACTCTCCCCAGTATGGTCCGCTGCTTTTAGGGCTCTTCGCTCTGCTGATCCACAGCTTATTGTTCTTATTCAGTCCAGTTTCTCTCAAATGTATTTGCTCATATCCATATCAAAAATGGAGAAGTAATATAGCCCCAAACCAATTATATTCTGTCCTGTGGACTGATGCATGAAAATGTATCAATGGACCAGCACTGTTGACAGATTCCCTGTTATATTAGGAGCTTTTAAAAAAAAAAACCACACAAAAAAAAGAGCACATATATAAAGGGGTCATAATATTGGCTAATTTAGAAAAGGTGCTTTATAAACCCCCACAGCAGATTAGGTGCTGACCTTCAGTAGGAGTGGATGAGTCAATTGTTCTCTTACGTGTCAAAGTACCTTGTACAGAGCTGCTGCCTGCATTGCAGGTGACCAGCCTCCTTTGCAAATCTGACCCAGATGACTTCTAAAATTTTTACCTGACAATCTTTTCTTAAATAAACAGACATAAGAATTTCATTCCATTTTTTTTTGATTTGGTGTTTTTTTGTTGTTTTTTTTTTGTTTTTCTTTTTAATATATATCAAAACCATTTACCTAGTTCTCAAAATGATTTTCTGGTGGTCAGTCCAGCTGCTCGGTTCTACGTTAAAGGTACATGATTCCCTGTGCAGCTCTCTGTACTTGTGCAGCTCCTAGACTATCTTGGAAGCTTAGTCATTGGGATCCTTCTGGTAAGACTGAGACTTGGTATTGCAAGTCTGAAATCTAGTATTTTACAACAACAATAAATGCCTCAAACAGAGCAAAATTTTCTCTCTTGATTTTTTCTCGTTGATATTGATGATGGCTTCTGATAGTTTTCCTCTTCTCTAGCTCTACAACTATCTCCTAATGATCTTTCCCATTTCGAGTTGGTACATTTAGCCCAGGAGAACTGGACAGGAGGCCTTTTGAGCCCACAGTATAGCTTTTTTGCTTGGACAGGCCAATTTTCAAGTGAAGCACAGCCCAGTCATTTGTCCTAGTAAATGGAATGAGAAGAAACCTAGCCAAATAATGAAAAAAAAACCTCAGAACTGAATAGTGGATCCAAAAGGCCACTTGTTCAGTAACCTACTGCCATTCTCCAGGCAAAGAAAGACTTCTTTGGCGACATCAGAAGACTCTTGAAGTCGGAACAAACCTTCAGAAAGTGGTATTTCCTGTAAATCGTACAGCAAATCCTTAATGATAGGAAATAAGAGTTGGTGGAATTAAATGATAATGCTCAGGAAGGTTAAATGGCACCTATTTCAGATTGATTTTAGCAGAGGTTAAGCCAAAGGCTAAACTTGTTGCTATTGAGGAAGAGGCCATGTGCATAAGGCTCACATTTGAAGTGTCTAATTACAGTGGTTAGATCAGGCTGAACACTGGACTCTGTGTATGTTGGCTGTCTCTGACAGCTGTGAGAGACTGCTAGTGTTAAATTATCCCTTTTAAAATCCTTTTATGGTTATTGATCAGCATTAGTTCAAGAACCTTGAGGGAGTACTCAAGAGGTTGCATAAATAAGTGATAAAAAAGCATGAGGAAGAACCTGATGTGGGTGAGCATCAGCCAATCAGTGGGGTAAATCCTGATTGCAGTATTCAAATTGGATAGCAGTTCATTACGCCACTGAAAGTAATGGCCATTGAAATAAGGGGCTTCTGAAATAATGAAGGGTTGAACCCAATTACTAGGTCTTGACAAGTCTTCAAACCAGTTTAGGGGTGTTGGCTAATATACACAGACTTGAAAACCTTTCTATTGCTTAAGGACAGTGGTAGTGTAATTTGATACACCATTAAGTGACTGCCTGATGGTTCTGCTTAAATAGGAAATTTGACCTTTTTCTATTTTTTCTTGCTACCATCAGTAAATGATGCCCAGCTGAACTCTGAAAGCTTCAACTGCTTATTTTCCTCCAATGAATAAGCTACTTCATTAGAATGAGAGTATGTTTACAGAAGTAGAGTTTCCACATGGAAATTAAATGGCATGTGGGTGATTATTACAGAACTTCAAGATGTCCTTCTTGAATGAATTCTGTTCTTTCAACTGTATGCACAAGACAGGAGGTGCAGTATTGTCAGCTTGCCATCACCATTATATATGAGTGAAAGACATTGAAGAGACCCTTACAGTGGTGATTTTTGCTTCCAAATAGTGATAATGGTTTGCTCACTTTAGTCATTAGTGATAATGGTGGTTGATCTGTCTGTTGTACCAAATGACTTGTTTTTAAGATCCAGCTCATACTTCCAACACTATGCTCTATTACTCAGTGGTAGACATATTCTATCTACCCCAATGGAAAGGATAGAGTCACAAATTACATTGTATAAAGTGTGGTGATGCCACCTGCCAAACAAAATTTCTTTTTCTAATGATTCTAATAAATTAACCTCACTTAAGGAGCAGTGAGGTTTCTCTTCTGCAGCTTCATGTTCACTGGAGGCTATTTCTTGAGAGGTTCAATATGATGCCCCTTGCAGTTGTTCAAAAGTATGTCTCTTGCCATCATTGCACAAGGCTTATTGAGTTTTATAAAAATGGTTTGCAAGTGATTTATGAGGGAGATATGCATTTTAGCTTGCACTTCATGTGCATTTCCAAATTCATTTATCTCACATAAGTGTTTTCTAAAAGTCAAGAACTAAAAATATAACTAGGAGTAGTCTTCAGAAGTCTTTTACTACAAGTTCTGTTACAGGGAAATGAACAAAATAAAGTTTAAATGCTTCTTCATTGTCAGTGGTTCCTGTTGATCCAATTAAAACTTCTTTATCTATCATTATACAAGACTGATTTAGAGATACCTGTCCAGATTGATCTGAGAAGAAATGCATTTATGTTATTACAGTGTACACAAAATACGTTAAAGTAATGGCAGCAGATTGACAGAAGCCCACAAAATCAAAGACTTTCAGAGTGGAGGTTGAAATGCCATTTTTAACACACCCAACAGAGAGATTACAGCTTTCATGTAAAATGAAATTATATGCTTTTTTGAGACTCGCTAATAGAGAATCACTCAGACATATTGTAATGGCTTCAAAATTATATGGTAATTTAATCCTTTGCATTCGCCTTTGTATTATGTGAGTTAGATTTCTATCAACATTTCAACACCCTATCTTAGTCAAATAGTTATATTTTCATTACTTTTTATTTTTCATAGCAGTAGCAGCATTTAACACAAACTGTCTCACTTCTAGAGGCATTTCTTGTTCTCTGTCTGGGGAAACTAATAGGATGTTTGTTTAAGCTTTGGTTCTAGATCAGCACTGAAGTATCTTTAGGTACATTATTAAAATACTTTGAAAACTAGCTCTTAAAATCTAAAGTCACCTGAATGACTGTTGCTAACAGCACAAAATCCTAATTACTCCAGGCAGTGGTGGAAAGTGTAGATTGTTAGGACAGCTCTGACCAGGACAACTCTGGCCTCATCTATAATTGTTGATTGTCCTGTTATATCTTCATCAGCTTTTATTTCATACTAATTATTAACTTGATGGAAAAAATAATCAGTTTTGCACTTGTGCATTAAAATACACATAATAAAGCAATAGATATCAAGAGAAGAATTGTGGTTCACTGAAGCCAAGCTGACTTACGTGTCAGTGTTATTGTACATAATGCAGCTGGAAATAGATGAGATCTATCACTTTGGTGAGGTTACAAGAGAAAATGATCATAGACGCTTGCTGGTAGCAGTACTGACATATATGCAGAGTTCCTGGTACAATGCTTTCAAATAGGGACACTAATTCTTCTATCTATAAGAATAATCTGACCTTATATAGGCCTCTGCAACAACTATTTCATTCAAAACTTCTCAGATTCTTCTCCAGAAGCAGTGTCTCCGGCTACAAAACCCATGGTAAGTTTAGCAATTACAGCAGCAGTACTATACAGTACTCAGCACAAGAAATCTTACCTGTTGATGAACTAAGAAGATTTTACTGTCAAAACAATGATGAGGGATAAGGTGAAGGTCTAACAAATACAGTAGATGGATTGAGAGATATGAGTATTAAATATCAAGGAAAATCTGAGCATTTACATTTTTCTCTAATGAATTTTTTATGTTCATAACCCTTTTCATTGTACTATATTTACTCTGTGAACTACAGAACTTCTGTGTGTCAGACTAAATGTGAGGGATAAGGTGAAAGTCTAATAAATAAAGTAGGTGGGCTGAACGATATGAGTATTAAACATCAAGGGCAAAGCAAAGCATTTACATTTTACACTAAAGCCTTTTTTATATTCAGTCTATTTCACTACTTTCTTATTCTCTCAGTAAACTATAGGCAGTCAATTGTCAATGAATGTCTGAAAGATAATAAAAACTATAAAAGAAGTACAAACTATTTTTATAAATGAACAGATACGCTAAAAATTATTTTTAGATGATCTAGGTTTCAGGCTTATCTGGGGCCATTTTACTGGTTCAGACACAGGTGTGCCTCAGTTCTCATCTGAGGTACATTATGCATTAAGTTTAATTTGTAGTTTAAGAGGTGTTAGCCCCTTTCCATTTGCCCTACTATTAAACAGCAACCTCAATGAAAAATTCCATTTTTAAGATCATCACTACGCAACTTTAAGAAAGCACAAATAATCAACTTTTGCAATGCCTCACAGGACAGGACAAATGAAGGTTTGGTTGAGTCCTTTGAATGTTACAGCATGCTGTCTGTGAGAGCTGGCCCAGACCCTTTGCCATTGTCACTGAAAGTCAAATATTGTGTTAGCTGTGCAACACAGTTATTTCTGCCTAATAGGATGGTCAGGGATGGCAGACATCGCTTTCCAGGGAGGATGCCACATTCTGATAATACTGTTGTATCAAGTTTCAAGAAAAAATAGCCTTATGCAAGTCAGAGGTTACATCTGTATTTCCATGCTAGCATAGGTTTCAAATGCACTTCTAGTGGCCCATAAAAATTGCCACTAAAATAGTCCAAATTTTGGCTTGCATATTCTATGAGAGAGGCTCCAGATAGATAGGGAAACTCAGGTTCAGGATTCCATGTTGTCCTCTGAGGGCAGATAAAACTGGCTTGCGGAATTAGATAGTGGAAACTTGAGCTTTGTCTTCAGCATCGTATCCAATGGCAGTGTGAATGAAGAAAGACTTCATTCAGCACGAATTCAGGTGTCGTTTAGAATGATTGATGCATTTGAATTTTAAAAGGCTTTCTTAATGCTCATTAACTGCAGAGATTTCATCATGTATCCCCAAAACAAGACACTTTGATGCTAAAACTTCCTCACTTCTTGAGCACTGGTTCAGCGTGGACTATGAAGGACTACAGTTTAAAATAACTGCGGATAAAGAAACTTCAGTGGGAATCTTGCCAAGCTTATAAAAGAAAAAAGATACCATAGCAGAATATAAAACCAGATAAATAATAAATTGCAGCTTCATCTGGAACTGTGGACTCTGCCAGTATTTACAGTTTTGAAAGGTTTTATGGGGAAAATATTTTATTTTTATGCTGTGAAATATATAGCAGCATAAAAATGTAATGGTTGGCTTAACCTATAAAGAGTTTTCTAATCAGTAAGTTCCTGACAGAAGGTGGAATTTGTATTTCAGTGCAGAATTTATTCATTTTTTTCTTTTCCTTTTAATTTTCCAAGTCCAGGATGCCTTGAAGTTGCCTGAAATTATATGATAAATTTTCAAAGCTCCATGCAGGAGAGATGCCAACACAAAAAACATCAAGCAAACACTGAGTTATGTTTATGCATCTCCCGTGTTGTGTTTTGATAATTTCTCCCATACATCTGCATAAAGATAGGGTTTGCAAGTAGAGTGAAATTATAGATCGGACTGGTTATTTTCCTTCTCCCATGTTATGTGGAAATTAATAAAGTAATTAAATGTTACATTTACTGTTCATTGAATTACTTGGTTGTTCAGTAATTATTAGTGTGATTACAAAGTGACATAAACAACCGTGTGGCTCAAATGTGTTCAATATGTGCTGAGCTGACACACAGTGAACATATGGAACATATTTTGCTGATTTTGCAGGCAATTAATAAATGCTCATGCAAAGTGGCTTGTGCAAAGAGCTGTAAATAATGTGACAGAGTCCATTCTTTGTTCAGCTTGCACTCGTGCTTGCACCGAAGCATGCGGCTAGTGGAAACCAAACAAAGCCAGTTTGACTAGTTCATTGCAGAACGTAACTTAGGTGAAAGATAAAGGCAGCTTTGCACACTAGTAGCTTACTGTCTTTGTTCTCCCTCCTGCTGGAGCACCTGTATACAATGTCACACTGTACTAAGAAAGTGTTAGAATCAAATTACTGGCGATTTTACTGGCATTTGGTCCCAATTTCTCTTGTAATGTTGCCACGACTCTGGCAAAGAGAAGTTTTCTGCATTCGCACATAGAAACATTCATGTTATTCTTTCCTATATTGTGCTTTTTTTTGCTGTAAAATGAGACTATGTGTGACTGACACTACAGTCTGCTTGCACTATTATAAAAGAGACAGTGTTCTTCCATTTCCTGAAGTAATTTTTGAAAAGACAGCAGTTGTTCATCAAAAATGAATGAAGTCATGACTCACAAGGTTGAACCACACTATTCCATAAACCATAGCCATGAAGTATTTTGTAAGAGGTCAGCCACAACTAAACACTTTTATAGCAGTCATCTGGTGTGTTATATCATTGCAAGGAACAAATAAACACTCATACATCTTCTTTAAGCATCTGACTGTGAATACTGAGAATATCTCAACTCTATTCCATTTCTTTAACTGCACTGGCATTAAGTTTGATTTTGCTAGCTGAGATGCATATTAAAGAGCAATTCCAGGTAGCAAAGAAGTCAGGAGGACACATTCCCTTCTTTTGTAGTCATTCTAATTATGCAGAGTAAAATGGGCCATCCTGATACTTCACTCCTTCTTTTCCTCTCCCTTTCCTTCCTACATCTGTTCTGCACCACGGTGAGGTTTTGTGCTTTTCACTGCAGTGAAGGGTTTGGCAGTTTAAGGCTGCATGTAATCCATTCAGATGTCTCAACACACTAGCTATTCCCACTAAGCTGGTAGAGAGATGAAGAAGAGCAGCATAAAATTAGGATCGCATGTATATGCTGCAGACAGTTTCTTCCTAAAAACTCCGGAACCTCTGGGATCAACTGACCTTGAAGAAAAATCTTCTACCAGTGCCACAGCACAGTAAGTTTGCTTCGCTCTAGGCTGATGACTTCAGCTATGTTTTCTGCATTGGCTCAGTAATTCCTATAAATCTTGCACGTTTTGCTGCTAGTGCAGGTCAGGTGGTACTGCGGCTTTTGGTGTCACTATCGTTATAGCTGTTTCTTTGGTCCCTTTGGCACTTTGAGTTATTTCCTGAGGAACTTGAGAAGACTGATTTATGAGAGTTCTTGGCTTATGCAGAGAAACAAAGGAGGTGGAAGAAACAGAGGAAGAAGCTGGGTTATGTGGACCAGATAGTTCTCTGTATGAAAAGAGTCGATGTAATTCCAGGAAAAACTCCCGATCCCAACTCTTCCTATGAATGTGAATTAAATGTAAATTGCCAGTATTTCCACTGTACTTAAACACACAAAACTCTGTAGCTTTTTCAGGGTGATAAAGCTGCCGCTTCTGTTATATGCCTCCTGAGCCCTGCCAGAGTCTCCATCTGCAACACTGTACTTAGTGAGCAGATAATAAACAGTGTAACGGGGTGTGTTGATTCCAGTCATATTAACAGTAGCTATGCGTGGTCCTGACCAGGAGACCATTGGACATTGAGGAGTCAGTGACCCACAGCACAGCTAAACTGAGTGGACTCCAGCCTGTGCTGTGCAATGCTGTGCTCTACCCTGCTTCACACCCAGCATGACCTTCAGGCTTGCATTGTGCTGCACAAATCTCTTGGCTGCAAGATAAATCCAGCCAACTCACTGTAACAAGGGAGTCTGTGGCAGGTCCCACTTGGCACTGTGGTTGCCACACCTGCATGGTCTTGCCTTTGCCTTTGTGCAGCAAGAAGTCATCATGTGAGCATTCTTTTTGACAGTGGAAATAATGAATAGAGTTGTTTCCTTGTAAGAAAATCATATAATAAGTTAAATGAGTGAAAGGGGAGAATCTGCTCTATGGACACGGTCTGCATGGTGTGCTGCACGTAGATCAGAGGCTCTTTGTGATGTTACACCAGTTGGGGTTCCCACTATCTAAAGGGATGCAAGATTATCTCTTCTTACAATGTTAGCACTAATAAATAGCCCTGTGAATTGAACTTAACAAAGCCTGAGTGGCTTTCTTACTGCAATTGTATCAGACCAGCACCTCCTGATGCAAAACACCCTCACATTGTGTGATCAAGAGCACAAAAATGGTGGTCAAATGAGATAACTGAAATATCATATGTAGTCTTATATGAACTACTAATCTGCACCATGACTTAACATAATAAACCCTAGGTGAAGATATGCTTTATGTATTACCAGTAGCTACAAGTGAGCAAGCATAATGGACCAAGCCAGGTTTTATTGAGTCCTGATTCATTAAGAGGCAGAGAGGGAGATAGGCTAAAGCAAGGAAGTAGGATAAGCCATGCAGGGTGTAATGCTCAAATTTAATGCCAGGAAGCAGCTTCTGTGAAGATGAAAAGACAACATTCATCCTGACATTTATCATGCTTTCTGGATTTTTTTTTTCTTATATAGTGGCAACCTGTACTATTGGAGGTAGAAAATGGATGGTGTGAGCAGAAAGGCTCTAATAGAAAGGCCCTCTGCTACTGCCCTGTTCTGTCCTGCTGGGTATGCACAATGTGGCATTGTATTAAACCTCCACAAAGTACTGTTGCCTTCCTAGGTTCAAGGCTTTTCTTGCAGGCTTGTAAAGGGTATACACACTAACAGGATCTGAAAAATACAATGTGCTGCTTATTACAGTAGTTATGTAAAATAGTTGGCAGTCAAGCAATTAGGCCAGGGCTGTGGACCAGTTTTAAAGAATCAGTTTTGCCTCTCAATACTGCAGATGACAGCGGAGAAACTTGGCAGAATGAATAGTTAATCTGATACTAACCAGGTTTCTGGGTTCGTTCTCTAATTGCCAAGTTCTTGTTTGTAAAATGCTTAGAAAAGCAGAAACAGATTTCAGTGTTTGCTCTTCTTTCACCCCTTGCCTTGATTTATTTTCTCAGCATTATGGTGTGATGCTTCTTGTCTGATGGCCAGAGACAAGGATGAAAAACCTCTTATCTAGCTGTTTCTCAAACACAGTAACCACATCCAGTGTTTGGAAGTGTTTGCACTCCAGTTCTGATGTATGCATCAGGAAAGGGAGTCATTATATTTGTTTTGCTCATGGGCAAACTCTTTCAGCATTTTGGTGGTATTTATGTAAATGCTTTCCTTGGCTGTTTTCTGAGACCCTGACAAAGTAAAGTAGAGCCTTGAGCTCCTAGAAGCCTCAAATTGAGTGTCTTTAGACCTTTACCTGACATCCTGGGTGACCTTTTCTATCAAGTGGCCTCTATGCCTTTTTCCATTAGGGGGTTATTCTTCTCATTTCACTGAGGTATCTGCAAATATTGTGCCCCCTTGGTGGGCTGGTAGAAAAGCAGGGCTTAACACATGCATTGGACACTGACCACATCTCTCTTGGGACATCTTAAAAAAATGATGGTAAACAGATATGGAAAGGTCAGAGGATGCAATTGTCAGTGGTATGATGATGTCACTTCATGCTGTTGTTTTTTAGTAGATAAAACAATATGGTGTCACCTTTAGATGGTTCTTTGATATACTAAACACCATCTTCCATTAATTTCTGTGGGAACAAAGTGCATTCAGTATAATGTAGGTTCAGTATTGGAGTCAATGGGGATGATTTTTTTTTTGTCCTCAGTTTGCTCTGGATCAGGTCCATGGTGTCCAGCAGTGAATTTACAGTGCCATCTAAGCCCTGCAGAGTATGTATGAGTCATCTCCATGGTACTGAGGCAATCTCAGTAAATAAGAAGAGACAGCTTCCTTCTCAACAGGTGAAACAAATCCCCAAAGTGATTTTTTTTACTTCCCCAAAGAACCAAAAGGTTAATTTGAACTGCTCATGGCCTTCCATGAATCAAATGAAGTAATCCTACGCCTGAGTTTTAAAAGCATCCGTAAATTAGAAGGGTGTAGTGTGCAGATCAAAAAGAAGGTTATCAAAGATTAATAAAAAGAGAAAGAGGAGAGAGAGGGAGAGAGAGCCTCTGCTAGAAACACTTTCATAACTCCAACTAACCTGGAGAATACAATTCACCTATTTGGAATCCAGATAGCACACACTGTACTGTAAACCCCAGGGCAACAATCAAAAAATTTAGAAGGGAGATATAAAAACAGGATATTTTGAGAATGTGGATAATAAAGTCTGTGGAAAATAAAATGGGGAATGAGTTCAGTACAGGAGAATATATGGAGCGAAAAAGTAAAAATCTAAGAGAAATGCCTCTCAGCTCTTTTATCCCATTTGAACCCTGGTTATTTTTTAGAATCATAGAATCGTTAGGGTTGGAAAGGACCTTAAGATCATCTAGTTCCAACCCCCCTGCCATGGGCAGGGACACCTCATGCTAAACCATATCACCCAAGGCCTCGTCCAGCCTGGTCTTCACTACTGCCAGGGATGGAGCATTCACAACCTTCCTGGGAAACCTATTCCAGTGCCTCACCACCCTAACAGGAAAAGAATTTCCTCCTTATATCCAACCTAAACTTCCCCTTTAAGTTTTGGGGGGGGAAGTTTAGTTTTAAGTTTTAACCCGTTACCCCTTGTCCTGTCACTACAGTCCCTAATGAAGAGTCCCTCCCCAGCATCCCTATAGGCCCCCTTCAGATACTGAAAGGCTGCTATGAGGTCTCCACGCACCCTTCCCTTCTCCAGGCTGAACAGCCCCAACTTTCTCAGCGTATCTTCATACAGGAGGTGCTCCAGCCCCCTGATCATCCTCGTGGCCCTCCTCTGGACTTGTTCCAACAATTCCAAGTCCTTTTTATGTTGAGGACACCAGAGGTGCACGCAATACTCCAGGTGAGGTCTCACAAGAGCAGAGTAAAGGGGCAGGATCACCTCCTTCGACCTGCTGGTTACACTCCTTTTGATGCAGACCAGGATACAGTTGGCTTTCTGGGCTGCAGGTGCACACTGCCAGCCCATGTTCATTTTCTCATCAACCAACACCCCCAAGTCCTTCTCTGCAGGGCTGCTCTGAATCTCTTCTCTGCCCAACCTGTAGCTGTGTCTGGGATTGCTCCGACCCAGGTGTAGGACCTTGCACTTGGCATGGTTAAACTTCATGAAGTTGGCATCAGCCTACCAAATAATACCAGCCAAGTCATATAATGAAAAAAGTGCCAGTGGAAAAACATGATTTTTCTGGAAAAGACGTTCATTAGGTGGAGTGAAAAACTGATTTATCAGGAAAAAGCTTGCATCAAAGAAGGACTAGTCAGGATGCTGTGAAACTAATTCATTTTGCATTTTTAAATGGTGCTGGAAATTGCCCCAGGCCATATTAAATTGCCATATGTATGCAGGGAAGCTGTTTATTTCTCCTAATTTTTAGCTATTAACTAATGTCCTCTTTATGTTTTGTATTAAAAGGTGTGAATTAGCTCATACATTCCAGAGGACTAGTTGGTTTTTATGAGCAAGTGTGTAAGGTAAACAATGAAGAGAATCCTTTCACAATGGAGATGTTATGACAGTCCCCAGACCAAGTCTTTCATTTTGCACATTCTTCAATATGCCTTGTTTGGTCCACTTGAACAGAAGCCATGCTGTCTCATCAAGGTCAAATCTTTCAGCCATACTGAAAAAACAAACTGAAATCACAGTTATTCTATTGAAATACTGCATTTCATTTACACTACATGCTTGCCTCTGGTTAAAATTTTATTGAAATGAGCAATCTTTGGGAGCTCATATTTTGCACAGTAATCCGTGTTGCCAAGCAGCAATTGGAAGAGCAGGAGAAGATGGAGCAGAAAACCAAGACTATGTAAAAGCAATTTTAAATCACTGTACAAAGGTGAGAGAAGTCTGATACCTAACTCATTGTCTTTTCATGGGTAATTATTTATGATTGAAAAGCATGGGGGAAAACATTAACATTTGAGTTAGAACAAGCAGATTGAAACTTGTATCTTGCAGTGCCCGTAAAAGTGCCGACCTGCCAAGACTCCAGCTGCATCAGGGTCCTGGACAGATTGGGGGAGTGTCAGCGGTGCTTAGCCCTCAGCTGCTATGCATAATGCCATGCCAAGGTGAAGCGGCTGTGTACTAAACATGAAATCTCTGTATTTCACATCACCACAAATGGAGCAGAATGGTTTCATAGGAGAGGGAAGAGATGGCAACAGAAACAAAATGCAATGTAAAGCTCTGCATATTTCATGGAGTCTCATTTTCAGTTCAAGTCCAGTGTTACATCATCTTACTGAGACTTTGGCTGTAATACGAGACAGTACATGATCTTAGGATGTTTTATCACATACAACAAACCCTTTTCAGTGGTTTGATCTTGAAGAACAGTTAAATGTTCTGTTCCCTGCAATGAGATCTAATTGCTGGTGCTAACCAGCAGCACGAACCTGTATGTGTGTACCTCCAACATTGCAAGATGCTGGCCCTTACTTTATCTTAGCTGAGCACTACTATTTTGTCTGCTCCTCTGGGGTCAGAGCCTGTCAATCCATCTCCTGCTACCTCTTAATCTTTCTAGAAAAGTAGATAGGCAGTATTTTAAATGGTGTGAAGAACCTTTGTCTGCATAGTCTGCCCTAAACAGTGTGTTTGCTTGTGCATATAGGGAAAGCCAGCCCATAAACTGGCTTTCCATGTTTTTCAGTTGTGAGTTTAGTCATTCTTGGGCAGAGGTTGCGAGAGTTTCATTCAGTCAGCATAGTAGCTTTGCTTTAGTAGCAGTGGGTCTTGTAACTTATCATAGATGAAGATGATGCCATGATCCTTATTGTCCATTACTATAAGTCCTTTAGGGACCAAGGATTGCTTCTCCCTCCTTGAATCTGCACTTGAATCTGTTATTTACTTGTCCAAAACATGGCAAATAGCAAATCAAAACATTTGTCCCTTGTTATTACTGCGAATAGAAGCTTAAAACAACTTTATTCTCATCATGACTATTATGAAATCTTTGAAAACTGCTGTATTTCAGCATTCCCATTCATGTTCTTCAGTTTCTAGAAACTCTTCTAATTCAGAAAATAACCAAAACCTGAAACATAAACACTATCAACTTTGTGGTCTAAGAAAAAGCTGTTTCAGTATTTTATATCTACATTAATCACCACCCATCAGTTAAATAGCTAAATAGGCCAACTCTAAATACATGGAGATTTCACTGCTGGTATTTTGAATCTGCAGGTAAATCACCCTTCACTCTGATTCTATAAGCCAACAAATATTACTCCTATTTTCTGCAGTAAGTCATGCTCCTAATTCCTTTTGAGTCTGCACTGAAGTTATGTCCAGCATGGTATTAGAGGTCATGCTGATAAAGCCCAGATGTCAGAGCATGAAACAATTCCTGCTGTATTTTGAATATCATATAATAGCAAGATTCCACCTGCTGGAAAATATCTACTAGTACAGCAATGGTTCTGTTTATCCTCACTCCTGTTTTTTCATTGTACTTAAGCATTTATTGAATTCCTCCTCACCCCCTGCCCCAGTGTTGTGTTTTTATTGCATAAATATATGCAGACTTCATATGCATCTGGAGAGGTATTTGCTGTATATACTGCATGTAATCACCAATTTAATTATAAAACTTTAGTCATCCACCCAGGGAGCAGGTGCAGTCTCATAAGCTAGACAATTCTAAACAGCATGCTCCATGCACAGATAATGCCAGGACTCAATAAAGCAGGCCAATCCAGATTATGCCTTGAAAATATTTTGTACACCTATGGAAGATACATAAGCCATAAACATCTGAGTTGCAAGGGGATGGCTCTTCAAAACAGACCCTTCAGTCCATCCCAATTCCCTCACACCTAATTTTGCCAGCTGAGTTGCCCAATAATTGCTGCTCATACAGCTTTTGTCCTGAATGCCTGGGATGAAAAAGGCATCTTCTAGGGCATGAGTTCTCTGGCACGTTCTACAAAGGTAAAAATGCCAATGTCAGCGACCTATAAATGCCCAGTATGGAAGGCTGGGGTAGTATTTTTGAGGGAATCTTAATGTCATGAGAGCAGAAATGACGTTGGCATGCTACAGGATTATGTTCTTTCTGAAAATGTGGCTTTTATGGTCAGATGTTTAAAGAATGTGTGCTTGATGCCAGGCTGCTTAAAGATATCATTTTGCCTGCAATTTTGCCTACATGCCATTAAAAGTTTAGTCCTAAGGTGCCTATAATTATGTTTGAAAATTATATGTAAGTACCCTTGAGTTTTTTACTCCACAAATCAGCCTAGTTTGCAAATCATATTCTCATCTTTGGAAGTGTTATTGGGGCCTTTTGTACAGGAAGTGCTTATTTCTGTTGCAGTTGTGATAACAATGAGATAGAAATTGAACAGGTGTGGTACAGCATAGAGAAAAGCCTTGATTTGACATCCTTAAGTAGCTTCAATCAACAGGAACATTCAGCATCTTGCAGAATAATCTAATGTTTCCTAGTGTAAGTATTGATGAATAACAGCTCGCAAATTTGGAGTGACACATCTCCACTCTGATTATAATTACCACCAACTACCTTTGTAAAGTGAAGACCTGCGTGTTTGCACACGTGCTAAAGAAATCCCAGCCCTTGACAGTGGTCTGCTTATTCATCTGAACAGCTGAAGCTCTACTTTGACTAAGTAGGGTTTAAATAGTTCCCAGTTCCACAGGCTGAAGGGTCTGTGAGTAGGTATTGCTAGGTAGGTGTCCTGGGTTCAGCAGTAGCAGTCATGTTTCGGTTGTTGCTAAGTGATGTTTACCCTGACCAAAGACTTTGTGAGGCTCATGCTCTGCCAGAGAGGAGGGGAAGCCGGGAGGAAGCAAAGACAGGGTGCCTGACCCAGGCTAGCCAAGGAGGTATTCCATACCACAGCACATCATGCCCAGGGTGGGGGGTAACTGGGAGTTACCCGGAAGGACACGGGCTTCTGGGTGGGACTCGTTTCTTGGCCGGTGGTATTGTATTCTCTTCCCTTGTTATTTTCCCTTATCATTGTTGTAGTTGGTAGTAGCGGTGGTGATTTGTGTTGTACATTGGTTGCTGGACTGTTCTTGTCTCAACCCATAGGAGTTGCACTCTTTCGATCCTCCTCCCCGTTCCTCTGGGAGTGGGGAAGTCGAGAGCTCGGGGGGGGGGGGGGGGGGGGGGCAGGGGGGACTGCCCTTGATTGCTGTCAGCCCGGCACCACTCACTGGGAGTGAGTGAACAAGTTGCCTGACTGGGTTTAAACCATGACAGTTCTTTTGGTGCCCAACGTGGGGCACGAGGGGTTGAGATAATGACAGATCTGACTGGATTAATAGTCATTTGTCACCATGCTGATTTATTGGCTCTCAGAGCTGTTTCTCTTGATCTCACAGTTTCAGTATATTGTATATCTTACTTCCATCCGGTATTTGCTGTATTAGTGTTTTTCAAGTGTGGGGCTTGGGCTAAGGTTTTTGTCTCATTGTACTTTATGGTAATGACTTGTAATACAATAGAATCATTGATCATGAAACTGATCTGGCTTATGTTCCCAGTGTGGTCACCACCTTTATACTTTGGGAGGTATATAATAGAAGTCCTTAACAATTACACATCTTTTTTCTCCTTCTCAGGTGCTCAACCTGTGAAGGACACACCCTTTTACCCTCCAAGTCCTCCCCCCAGATCATTTACATTTGAGAGTTTTGAAGTTTTTGAATGGCCTTTTAATGCTGTTGAGACTTGTTTGCTGATCATGATGGGAATCACCATGCTAACATGCATACAGGGTGTGTTTTGCCCATGACTGATTTCAAGAGTTGAGCAGAGTCAGGTTTGGGTCTTGTCTGGGGTCAAACGACAATGTAGGAGGACCAAGAGATTTTCCCAGAGGCTGGACAGCCATGAGTGGCAGGGTGTGTGGGATAGTATGGGCAAGTATCTAGGTCAGTAGGCCCCTCCAGTACTTTGGAATTTCACTACTGAACAACTGCAAAATCCAGACGAATTAGTAAAACACTTAAATGAGGTGTGTGGTCATTCTGGCCATACCAGAGATGGACAAATCATGGCAACGTGCTGGGGCTTGGCCTATGCTTACAGGGCCTTGTTCAACACTATCCAGCACCTTCAAAAGGAAAAGAATGTCGGCGGATCTGAGGGCAAAGCAGCAGTCAGCACAGCTACTCCAGCTCCAAGCACAGCAGCTTCACCACCCCCAGCGACAAGTACAGTTGCTACTCAAACTTTGGCTGCAATGAACAGCGCAGCTACCCCAGTGGCAAGTACAGCAGCTGCTCAAACTTCGACTGCAACAGACAGCGCAGTTACCCCAGCTCCAAGCACAGCAGCTGCACCACCCCCAGCAACAAGTACAGTTGCTACTCAAACCACAGTGATAATCACTGCAGCCAAACCAGAGGACCAATTCGTACCAATATTGGTTGCCCCTGTACGCAAGAAAAAAAGCAAAAAGGAGGCAAGAAGGGTGAAGCAAGATGAAGAAACAATGAATTCACCACCCGGTCTAGCATCTGATCAGGAGTCATCATCACATGACGAAGAAGAAGAAGAAGAGGTAACTTCTCGACCTCGGACCTCAACCGAGCTATGGAATAGGCGAAAAGATTTTACCTGTCAACCGGGGGAGCCCATTATCACCTGGTTACTCCGATGCTGGGACAATGGGGCCGATGGTCACGAACTAGAAGGTACAGAAGCCAAGCAGCTGGGATCACTTGCTAGAGAAGGGGGAATTGACAAAGCAATTGCAAGAGAGAAAAAGTCCCTCAGTCTTTGGAGGCGGCTCTTGGCAGCTGTGAAAGAAAGGTTTCCATACAAGGAGGATGTTATGAGTCGTTCAGCCAAGTGGACTACTATAGACAAAGGCATCCAGTCTCTGAGGGAATCAGCCATCGTAGAGATTATCTATCACATCAAGCTGAATAACGGGGATACACCCACAGATCCAGATGAAGTTGAATGTACACGACACATAGGGCGAAAACTTACACGGACTGCACCGTCATAATATGCCCTTTCATTGGCAACAGTGACCTGGAATGACATAGTACCACTAACAGTGGATGAAATGGTTCATAAACTCCGAGAGTTCAAAGACAATCTCACCCCTTCCATTATCTCAGCTGTGGAAAAACTGTCCCAGGACCTCAAACAATTGAGGGACGATCGATCTGATTTATCCAGCTCCTCACGTGTACCAACACACGTCTCAGCTATTAACAAAAGGTGTCCTATTGTTTGAGAGAGGAGATACAGGAGGTATACGCCACGGGCTACCCTATGGTTTTACCTGCTGGATCACGGAGAAGACATGACAAAGTGGGATAGAAAACCTACTTCGGCTTTGGAGGAATGGGTGAGTGAATTGAAGAGGGGAGCAAGGGCCAAGACTGATCGTCCCATGAGAGCTACGGCTTCAGTCTCTGTGAGCAGTTTCCCAGATGGAGTGGAAGAGCTGATTTTACTCCAGCTCCTGTGATAACGAAGAATAATCCCTTTTACCACGACTTAAGTGTCCAACGCTGTGATGACCATTAGAGGGACCCTGCCTCCAGCCAGGTGGAGATAGGGGACAATCGGATTTACTGGACTGTGTGGATCAGATGGCCTGGCACATCAGTCCCACAGAAGTATAAGGCTCGAGTAGATACCGGTGCACAGTGTACCCTGATGCCATCAAGCTGTCAAGGGGTGGAACCCATCTATATTTCTGGAGTAACAGGAGGATCCCAAGAGTTGACTGTGCTGGAGGCTGAAATCAGCCTTACTGGGAGGGAATGGCAAAAGCACCCTATTGTGACTGGTCCAGAGGCTCCATGCATCCTCGACATAGACTACCTCAAGAGAGGGTACTTCAAAGACCCAAAAGGGTACTGGTGGGCTTTTGGTATTGCTGCTTTGGAGACTGAGGAAATTGAGCAGCTGTCCACCTTGCCTGGTCTCTCAGAAGATCCCTCTGCTGTGGGGTTGCTGAAAGTCGAAGAACAACAAGTGCCAATTGCGACCACAACAGTGCACCGGCGGCAATATCGCACCAACCGAGACTCCCTGATTCCCATCCATCAGCTGATCTGTAGACCGGAGAGTCAGGGAGTGATCAGCAGGACCCACTCGTCCTTCAATAGCCCCATATGGCCAGTGCGAAAGTCTGATGGAGAATGGAGACTAACAGTAGACTATCGTGGCCTGAATGAAGTCACACCACCATCGAGTGCTGCCGTACCGGACATGCTAGAACTTCAGTATGAACTAGAGTCAAAGGCAGCCAAGTGGTATGCCACGATTGATATTGCCAATGCATTTTTCTCCATTCCTTTGGCAGCAGAGTGCAGGCCACAGGTTGCTTTTACTTGGAGGGGTGTCCAGTTCACTTGGAACCGACTGCCCCAGGGGTGGAAACACAGCCCTACCATTTGCCATGGACTGATCCAGACTGCACTGGAACAGGGGCAAGCTCCAGAACACCTGCAATACGTTGATGACGTTATTGTGTGGGGCGATACAGCGGAAGAAGTCTTTGAGAAAGGGAGGAAAATCATCCAAATCCTGCTGAAAGCCGGTTTTGCCATAAAACGGAGTAAGGTCAAGGGACCTGCACAGGAGATTCAATTTTTGGGAATAAAATGGCAAGATGGACGTAGACAGATCCCCACAGATGTGATCAACAAGATAACAGCAATGTCTCCACCAACTAATAAGAAAGAAACGCAAGCTTTCTTGGGTGCAGTGGGGTTCTGGAGAATGCACATCCCAAATTACAGTTCGATTGTAAGACCTCTCTATCATGTGACCCGGAAGAAGAACGATTTTAAATGGGGCCCTCAGCAACAAGAAGCCTTTGAGCAAATTAAACATGAGATAGTTCATGCAGTAGCCCTTGGACCTGTCCAGACCGGGCCAGACGTAAAAAATGTACTGTACACTGCAGCTGGGGAGAACGGTCCTACCTGGAGCCTCTGGCAGAAAGCTCCAGGGGAGACTCGAGGTCGACCCCTCGGCTTTTGGCGTCGGGGATATAAAGGATCTGAGGCCAGCTATACCCCAACTGAGAAAGAGATACTGGCAGCCTGTGAAGGGGTTCGAGCTGCTTCAGAAGTGATTGGCACTGAAGCACAGCTCCTCCTGGCACCCCGGTTGCCCGTGCTGGGCTGGATGTTCAAAGGCAGGGTCTCCTCTACACATCATGCAACTGATGCTACACGGAGTAAATGGGCTGCACTGATTACACAACAAACTCAAATAGGAAATCTCAGTCATCCAGGCATTCTAGAAGTCATCATGGACTGGCCAGAGGGCAAAGATTTTGGAATGTCACCAGAGGAGGAGGTGGTGCGTGCTGAAGAGGCCCCACCATATAATAAACTGTCAGAAAGTGAAAAGCAGTATGCCTTGTTTACTGATGGGTCTTGCCGTATTGTGGGAAAGCATCGGAGATGGAAGGCAGCTGTATGGAGTCCTGGACGACAAGTTGCAGAAACTGCTGAAGGAGAGGGTGAATTGAGTCAATTTGCCGAGGTGAAAGCCATCCAGCTGGCCCTGGACATTGCTGAACGAGAAAAGTGGCCAGTACTTTATCTCTATACAGACTCATGGATGGTGGCAAATGCCCTGTGGGGGTGGTTGAAGCAATGGAAGCAGAGCAACTGGCAACGCAGAGGTAAACCCATCTGGGCTGCTGCACTGTGGAAAGATATTGCTGCCCGGGTGCAGAACCTGGTGGTGAAGGTACGTCATGTAGATGCCCATGTACCCAAGAGTCGGGCCACTGAGGAACACCAGAACAACCAGCAAGTGGATAAAGCGGCTAAGATTGAAGTGGCTCAGATGGACTTAGATTGGCAACATAAGGGTGAATTATTTTTGGCCCAGTGGGCCCATGACACTTCAGGCCATCAGGGCAGAGATGCAACATATAGATGGGCCTGTGATCGAGGGGTGGACTTAACATTGGACACTATTGCCCAGGTTATTCATGAGTGTGAAACGTGCTGCAATTAAACAAGCCAAGCCGTTAAAGCCTCTTTGGTATGGAGGACGATGGTTGAAGTATAAATATGGGGAGGCCTGGCAGATTGACTATATCACACTGCCACCAACCCGCCAAGGCAAGCGCCATGTGCTTACCATGGTGGAAGCAACCACCGGGGGGCTGGAAACATAAGCTGTGCCCCATGCCACTGCCCGGAACACCATCCTGGGCCTTGAGAAACAGATTTTGTGGCGACACGGCACCCCAGAGAGAGCTGAGTCAGACAATGGGACTCATTTCTGGAATAACCTTATAGATATTTGGGGCAAAGAGCATGGCATTGAGTGGGTATATCACATCCCCTACCATGCACCAGCCTCTGGAAAAATCGAACGGTACAATGGGCTCTTAAAAACTACACTGAGAGCAATGGGTGGGGGAACTTTCAAGCATTGGGATACACACTTACCAAAGGCCACCTGGTTGGTCAACACCAGAGGATCTGCCAACAGGGCTGGCCCAGCCCAGTCAGAACTTTTACATATTGTAGAGGGGGACAAAGTTCCCGTGGTGCATATGAAGAATTTGCTGGGGAAGACAGTCTGGGTTATTCCTGCTTCAGGTAAAGGCAAACCCACTCGCGGGATTGCTTTTGCTCAGGGACCCAGATATACTTGGTGGGTAATGCGGGAAGATGGGGAAGTCCGATGTATACCTCAAGGGGATTTGATTTTAGGGGAAAACAGCCAATGAACTTAAGCGTATGCTGTTGCCTGCTGTGTAATACTTTTATAGCCCATCAACTAGATGTCTTCAGGTCACCAGCGACTGGCCCTGACTTCCCTCCAACCATCATCCCAGCAGGAATGAACTTTGATAGAACCGGATGAGTTCCACAGTAAAGGAACGACCAGCATCAGCAGCAACGATCCAATACTGCACACAGCCTTTCCTGCCCTGAAAGATTGTTACAAGAGCTGGAACCTGACATCGTGGACTGAATGGACTCAGCAGGATTATAGGGATTGGTCCATGCACTAAGAAATGATCCCTTTCTCTTGGTCTGTGTGTATATGGATGTATATATGTGGGAGAACGATGGTGTATTGAAAATGTGGGATTTGAGCATGACATGAATGGTATGGAATAAGGGGTGGATAATGTCCTGGGATCAGCAGTAGCAGTCATGTTTCTCCTTTGTGGTAGCTGGTGCAGTGCTGTGGTTTTGACTTCCAGCCTGGGAACAGTGTTGGTGATACCGATGTTTTTGGCTGTTGCTAAGTGATGTTTACCCTGACCAAGGACTTTGTGAGGCTCATGCTCTGCCAGGGAGGAGGGGAAGCCGGGAGGAAGCAGAGACGGGGCGCCTGACCCAGGCTAGCCAAGGAGGTATTCCATACCACAGCACGTCATGCCCGGGGTGGGGGTAACTGGGAGTTACCTGGAAGGACACGGGCTTCTGGGTCGGACTCGTTTCTTGGCCGGTGGTATTGTATTCTCTTCCCTTGTTATTTTCTCTTATCATTGTTGCCGTTGGTGGTAGCGGTGGTGATTTGCGTTGTACATTGGTTGCTGGACTGTTCTTGTCTCAACCCGTAGGAGTTGCACTCTTTCGATCCTCCTCCCTGTTCCTCCGGGAGCGGGGAAGGGGAGAGCCCCAGGGTGGGGGGAGGCCCTTGATTGCTGTCAGCCCGGCACCACTCCCTAGGAGTGAGTGAACAGGCTGTCTGGCTAGGGTTTAAACCACGACAGTAGGTCAAGACCCACCCGACATGGACTGTAAGGATATGTACACTATCAGTTTCTAATACAGAATAATTAAAAAATATGAGTGAAAAACCTCAGAAACAGACAGGCATTGTCTGCACTAATGTGTTATTACCTCTCGAGTAACTTGCTATCTCTAGTTATCCCACATTGCATGCTTTTGTGTAGAATAACATTCTATTAAATGCATGGTGTCTAAGTTGATGACACCTTTTTCAATTAATAAGCTAATCACAAAGAGCTGTGCTGTTCTCCTATTCACCTTCTGAACACATGTAAAATCCTAGGGGTCTTTTTTTGCTGAGTCAGCATTGGTTGGTAGCAGTGACTGTAAATTTTGCTTTAGTCTGGATGAAATGTAGATCAGGTCAAACAGACGGTCAGGATCTTGGTCTAACAAATTACCATTGAAGGTTTTGGATCTTCAGGCAAAATCAAACTAGTGAAATCAAATCAGCTAAAATGAGGTTTATAGTTAGAAGAACGGCTATGAGAGGCAAAGGGGTTATTTTCTTGGAATTACTTTGACAATAGATCTGTGAAATTCACTATTATTTGTTTATTTATTTCAAGTCCTGGAAAGTCTACTCTAAATCCAAAACCCATGCTTGTACATTATTATGAACTACATTAGTTCTTTGTTTAGAGTTAAACCATGTTATTTATGATGAGCTGGAATAGAGTTCAACATGTTCTTTCAGATCATTAATAACTTTTCATTCTAACAGTTAAAGTTTCCCATTAGGAATTAGCTTTGGGCTGAATGTGAACAAACCCAGAATTTGCTGAAATTAACTAAAAAAAAAAAAATAAAAAATCAAAATCAGAAGAGGCTGTAATTGAATCCTTAAAATGCTTCATAGTTTTTTGTCTTCAGGATTGGAATTTGTCTCTCCATTTAAATCTTCTGCTGCATATTCTAACATATAATAAAATATAGTGATTTTAAAAGGTTAAAATAAAGGTTGTTGAAAAATAAAAACATCTTCCTCTTGTAAAGTCAAAACACTGACATTCAAAATAGTAAGGGGTTATATCTGTCCTGAGCAAAGATACTAGAAAGCAATTCTCAGTGAGTGAATAATTAGAATAAGGTTATGCAGAAATCAGTTATTTTACCTAATGTGACCATTCTGTAGCCTGATTCAAAGTCTGTTCATTTAACTGGAAAGCTTGCCATGGTTGAATATATTATGGATGCTGGATAAGTTATTAATTTTGTTTGTTCAGGAAAACAAAAGTAATAAATACTCATTCTATCCTAATAAACCTATCAATAAATCTGTTAACTTCTCTTTAAAAGTACACCAACAATCTGGACTGTTCAAAGATAATCTTCTGTAAAGTGTGCAGTCTTATCCCAAGGTACTTTGCAGCTGAATTCCTGGGTCTTGCCTCACAATCATAAATCTAGAGATATCCCTTTTGTTATCATTTGCTCTTTCAACAGAAATAATTGTTGCATATTAAGCTCTATCTAATCTCCTTACTATCTTCTCTGTACATGAGCTCCTCCAAATGATGTGCACGTGTAGGTTTGGATAGGCTGACAATGACTGATGCTGTGCATTGTTTGTCTGTCAACAAGCCGAGATTGCTATATGTGATTGTTTTATAACAATTATCACAGGTATTTTAAGGGCAGCTTTTCTTTCTTTTGTGAAATCTGTGCTGGGAAAAGAAACAGCGGTCTTTTAAACAGACCTCATGATCATGACTAAATGATCTTTTTAGAAATATTTACATTTCAGCTTGCAGCTGTTTCTGTCAGGAGAAATGAGGCTTTCTGTGCTCTAGTTCCTTTATTTCTTTTCCAGTCACTGGTCCCCTATTTGTATTTGCATCCCTCTTTCGAGCAGAGAGGCCATACAGTCTTTCTGGGTTACAAAGGCCACCCATCCCATGTTTACCCTCCGAGCTTTCACATGGAATCACTACCAATCAGCTCCTAGTCATGCTCTTCCAGAAATATTTATTGTGTGCATTTGTATGCTTTCTTCCAGGATACTTCCTCACTTGTCATAAGGCTATCACACACCAAAGGAAAATATATGCCCTTGGGAGCAAGATAATCTCCTCAGTGAGCAAGCCCAGGTTTTGAAGGGATGAGTTGTTCCCATGCTGTCTCTGGCCACAGGATGTCAAGCTTGCTTTAGCATTTGCAAGGAATGCAGATTCTTTTGTAGCACTAGGCTTCACTGAAAAGGCTTGTTTTGTCTGTTTATTTTTTATCAGCTTGCCAGCTTTAAAAGACAATACTTTGTCTTCTTTTTTAAATGGATTCTCATATTCATATGTCATCTCTGTGATCGTTCAAACTATTACAGTTTAGCTAGACCCTGCTTTGCTTCAGGTATCCTCTCAAAGCGTCCTTAGCAGCACTGGCCCAGACACTGGTGGCCCCTCAGTTCTTCCAGAAATCAAATCAAATCAACCCAGGACACACTCTTATCCTGATTGCTCAAAATCAGAGGTAGATTAAAGGCCTTATACATTATAATTCTGCATGAGATTCAGATGGAAAAATACTTGTTGAGTTCAGTGGGGTCAGGATTAGGACTGAACATTTGCCCATTCTGAAAACAAAATTAATGCTTATAGGACTGGCTAGACTGGCTTTTTCTTCTGTGTGCATATGCAAAACCTGTATCTCTTGAGTAAGGAAAAGAGCATCATATTTATTTTATGCCTAGAGAGCATGCCAACATGCTGGCTCTTTAAGATGTGGGTTACATTTATGCCTTCCTCTAGGAATTAATGAAACTTCAGGAATTATGATGAATGATAGGGAGTGATTCATAAATGTCCATCACAGTTAGTCATTTTGCTTGTTGAGAAGCTTTCCAGGGTTTATGAAGGCTGCTTTTGCAGGTTCATTGCCTCGTAAATATGAACAATAAATGTCTGTTTCATGTTGGAAAAATGGCTTGATAAAAAAGTAAAGGGAATATCATAAGGAACATTTATAAACAACTGCAGTGTAAAGCTGTGATCTGGTACTGGCCATTCAGAAAAAAGAGGAACTGCCATGCTGGCAAGAGAATAGTTCTTCAGAGAAGAGCAGTGATAGATAATAAAAAACAGTGCTTATATTGTGGGTTGGAAACTTTCTGCTTGACCCTACTTGCTATAAAGCTTGATCCTTCAGTCTCTGATCTTTCACACTTGAAGTCAGTAGGAGTTTTTTGATCCTACAGTTAAGGATATCACAGGACTTTGCTGGAACTAATCTTTGGCCCTGTGTGTCAAATTAAGCACATATGTAAAGGGTTGTGAAGTGACAACAGAGAGCCCAGAGCCCACCTGAATTAAAACATTAAACAGCAAATCACGAAGTGAAATAGCCCTCGTGGTATTTACTTTCACTGAGAGATGCATGCCTTTTGTAAGCTCAATATCTTATTTCATCCTCAGGTAGGCATTCAGAGATTGTGGTTGTATTTTAAGTGTTATTTGGGCCCCAACAAATCCAACCATCCTCACTTTCATATGATGTATTTTCCCCTAATTTAATGAGTCAGGGATTTTAATACTTCTCCGAGAACTAATCCCCCCCCCCCCCCCCCCCAAATGTGTTGGCTAGGTTTCTAGTGATGATTCCTGTCCTGTCTAATTATATGTTCTGATATATATTTATGTATAAAAATTATTTTCTAGAGATAAGCCAAATACACATGTCCTAAATAATGTCCCAGTTTTTCCTGTGCTGTTTGTCAGGGATGTTGGAGTCACTTACTTTTGTTACTGTGACTCTAAATCCTTTGTGAGAGTTACTACTTATCCCTGACCTGGCATGCAGCTTTCCATTAGCATGCTCTATCATCATCTTCCTCTAGAAATACGTTTCTGAACTGTTTGTCTAATTTACCCTATTTCTGAACAACACATGCTAAATGCACAGGAGTATTAGTGCCGTCATTCAGGTTTGAACTGCAGATAGGACCACAAAACAAATATGTGCAACAATTAAACTGTCATGAAGACTCCATTCTACCTCTTCTGCTTGCTTGCTTCCTTTTGACATGGTCTGAGGTGGTCTGGGTAGCAAACCTCCTTAAAATATCATACTGATCTGTTTTCCAGAGGAAAATGAGACTTCCTGAGATACTGTTCTCATTTTTATCATAGAGCTTTTGTCACTGCATATTAATTCTTTGAAACATGAAGTTGCATAGAGGCGAATTTAGGAAGTAACCCTGTGTTTTGAATTTCCTCTAAATCTAATTTCCTTGGTGAAATGAAACACATTTTTTAATTGTTTGGTATTTGTCTAAAGAGGGATCTGGAGGCTTTGACAAGATTTACCATTCAGAACACACATCCTCGAAACAATGTTCTGAGAGGGACAGAGCTAATACCTTTCCACTTCGGTGCACAGCTCATGGCACTTCTCATATCTAAGTGGTCAAATCATGTACAGCATGTTCACCTGTTTGATCTGGTTCTTCAAACTTATGTTCTTTGTAACCTGTTTGTTTATGCAGTTAACTGTTGTTATCCAAGGGAAGTTAATATATGCCTGGTGACTGCATCTGTGTCCTAGTTCCTTTAACTTAGTGATTCTTGAAATATATTTCTCTGAATTTTACATCACTTAATGAGAATTGCTTTAATAGCTAGGTCCCACTTTCTAGCCTACAGGTTTCTCACTCCTCAGATCCAGTAGAATAGGTAGAAGCGGATATTCATGAAAGCTTACTTTGATTAAAACATTGTGTGAAATTCAGATATACTGTAAGTATGATCAAATTGAATAAAACCCTCCAATAACTGTCTTTTTCTGTCATCAGACTCTATGGCTCTGTGGTCTCTGGTTTTGCTTCAAACTCTAGATCATGCATAGGGCACTAAGTCAATGAGGCTTAGAAAGGATTTCTTAGATGAAAAAGTCATCTTTAATTTCAGTTATAGTGCCTGTTGATCCCCAGAACAAATATTAACTCCTCTGGAGATGCCATAACTTTATGAACAGAAAAGCTCTTCTAAATTACATTATATACTCATATAGTCCTTAACAAGATGGCATGAAAAGTTAGGCATGAATAGCAGCAGAGATCTAGACTCTGGTGTTCATAGCAGGTCTATATATTTTTCATGTTGGTATTGTTTATGGCTATGTGATATGCCATGAGTTAGAGGACTAACCACCTGTGAGCAGAGAGCTGTAAATTTCAAAGCTGTGGTGTAATGTCTCTGTGCCTTTACAGCATAGAAAGAACCTAAGTGTGATTTTGATTCATTTGGGGGGTTAAGAATCCATACAGAACAGGGACCTCTCTTAGGAGTCTGTACCCAGAGGGGGTACAACTTGGTGTATATGAACTAAAGCAAACAAGAATGGATGTATTACTAATTCTGTAAGTAGGAATGCTTCTGTTAATTTAGTTCACCAAGCATATATTTTTACACATATCAAAATCTTGATTTTTTCTTGATATCAAGTTTACTGTAATATTCCTGTCAATATTAGTACATTCTGCTGAACTTAAGACACAGCTTCATTAAAAAGGACTTTGCTGTATGCTGGACTATGCCAAATTCTCCATAGCAAATCCATAATGTCTGTATTTTTTGCAGTTTTTCTGTTTTCTTCCATTTTGTAGGTTCCTCATCTTTAAATGAAAAGGCATTACTGCTGTTGAGCAAGTGTGTTTTCCTCACTTTATCATAAGCTGTGTTCTGTAAACTATTGAACAACATGGAGGAGATACAACTGCAGGATGTATTGGGGCAATGTACAAAACCGACTAAAAGCGTTTTCTTTTAGCCTCTTCTGTCTTGTGATTTATGATCTTTGGAACCACAAGGTCACTGGAGCTGAAAATCTGATTTTGTTCAGATAGGTAATAGTGTAGGTGAATTTGTTATGTTCTCATTCACTCTCTCACATACAAGCAGGAGATGCTATTATTGTTATTTCTTTATAGTTTTCCATATTTATAATGAATGTGTTCTGTGCTGTCAGATTCAGACTTTATTTTTATTGAGAAAAGTATAATCAAAGCTATTGTAAATGAAAAGCACAGGGGCGAGCCAAGCTGCTCAGTAGCAGAAGGAAATCAAAGATGTGGTCATGTTGCCCTGTGCTGTTTTTGTGAGTAGATGCCACTTGGTAAGGTTTATAATGCAAAAGATGCACTGAACTATTTTTTAGTTATTGAATTAATATTGAATTATTTTTCAAAAGATAACATTGTATTGGCCTGAAAAGAAAGCCTAAGCTTAGAGTGTCTGCAAGAAGTTTCAGTCTTGATTTATATGTGGTGTATAACAAAAAGTAACTAAAATATAGAGCCTCAGTGTGTAAATTGGTATCATATCACAGATGCCAAGAGATCTCTGCTAATTTACTTTGGTCCTGGGTTACAAATCTGTGTATATGCCTAAAAGAAAGGTGTACACTTTGTACTGTTTTCTGCATAGGCTATGGCATATATAGCACATATGCTGCACTAGTTTGGCTGTGCTGTGTACAGCTTGCACACTGTGGGCACACTGGCAGGCAAACTGCAAATGTGGGGTGGATTTCTGGGTCACAGGGAGGATCCAGCTGAGTCTGTAGTTTGCTTTCATTCATACTTCTTAGCAGCTTATTCCAAGGTGCTGGGAAACCCCTGCAAGAGGATTACTGTGATGACTGTGCTCTTCCACTATTCATACCCATGCTAGGCAATCAGGTGTTCTCAGTAAAACTGTTTCCCAACAGTAGCAAAGCTTCTGTCTTAGGGATTTTGGGAAAAACAAACAACCCCAAACCCTTTTAAGATTATATTGCATTTTATTACATAGACTAAGCTGCTTAAATTTACATCTTTCTTTGTCTGGCATTTAGTAAAAGCAGACCTACAGAGCTTGCTTTGTTTGGGACTCTGCCTTTGCAAAGCAATTGCAATTTTTAAGACTTAAAAAGTGAACATAAACTGGTTTACTCTAATAACAAGATTTGTTCTTTTGCTTTCAAAATGCCTTATTTCTTACTGATGTGCCCTAAGATCTGCAATCCTGTAAAAATTTGTGTCTAAGGTCTAAACTGCACGTACACAGAGGGAAAGGAGATAAAACAGCATGTGTGTGACCTATAGGCTATACAAACTTTGGGTCAAGGGGCACTGTGATTAAGCTCATTTAGTCAAGTAGGTAGCTAATAGGTGCATTTCCGGATTCATTGTGTATAACCCCAAACAGGTCAAGAAGCCCTGTTTCTAGCTCTCATTTGTGCAAAATGCAGTTAATCATTATCGTATAATTTATGTAAGAGGAGGAAGCTTTGTTTTGGGGTCTGCTGGAAATGGCAGCAGCATCATCTTCTCCCTTTATGGTTTTTCTATTACCTACCACATTTATTTGAAAAGCCAGGTAAGGCCCTTTCTGTAGAGGCAAGAAAATAAGTGATCCCTGCCCTGAAGGGTTTGTGATCTGAAGAGCTAACTGATGAAGTATGAAAGAAAAAAGTACAGGATTTGTATTTTCCCACCCCAATGCAATCTCTAATTTGATGTAAATAAATAAACAAATAAGCTTGTCTCTAGCCTGTGTAGTTTGTGTTCCTGCCTGAATACAGCTGCAGATCCTGAGCTACCTTCCTAATTCATTCTCCTCCTTGGCTCAGCTGTGATGGCAATTTTGTCTTCCCACCCCTGCAGCAGTAGTTTCTCCTCACTGGGGTCTGCATCTGTGCTTCCCAGGGCCAACCACAACCTTGCTGAAGGGCATGGGATCCTCACTGAGCATCATCACCCTGTGGCTGACACAAACCTCATGGACAGATGGAAATTGGAGTCTTCTTAGTCACTAGTCTAAGCTTCAGGATATTTTCCCTCATTCAGGGTGATGATAAGCAGAGCGATATATTTCCCCCCTGTATTTTTTCCCAACTGCTGTTACAGAGCTTTCATCTGTTGCCATTAAATAGGCAACCATTCGTCAGGCAAATCTGGTGCTTCTCAAACTACCGTAAAAGCTAAAGGAAAAAATCATAGGAAGATATATGTAACTGTTTGTTTAGTTTATGTCCAAAGTGACTAATTGATTTTAAGTGATGTTTTATAGAAATAGTTGATACCCAAAGCAAAAACCTCATGTAACAAATTTCAGCACAGATGGTATTTTGGTTGCAATTAAAACAAAAGTAGCATATAGTAAATGAGAAGTAGAGAAGGTTTCAAATACAATATAGCCAGCCTTGAAAGATGGTAGAAAAAACAGCAACACTTTGTACGTTCAGAAATTAGAAAGTTAGCTTCTGGTAGAAATAACAGAAAACCTGGCCTTAAATGTTTACATCTGCCAAAATGAACTACAGATACAGGGCAGGCATGGGAACGAACCTTGCACAGGTGAGGACAGATAGCAGGCTCTTTTCTAAGTAACAGATGTAAACCCTTTAGTCTGTACCTAAAAATATTACTCTTATTTTCCATCTTATGGATTGTTCCTCTTAAGGAACAATATTGAGATGGTGACTGTTGATTTTCTGGGTAAAAAGAAATACCTGGGCTGCTTTTACGCCATGGAACAAAACATTTTTATGTAGTACAAACTGGTCATGTCCAATAGCAATTCTGAATTAGTATTCCAGGAATATAGAGTATCTCATAGGTGATAAGCACTGAAATATGAAACCAAACAATACAATAATAAGCATAAATGTGTGAGTGCAAATATGCTATGTATAGAATAGGATATGACAAGAAAGAGTGGTACAGCATTAAAAATAAAGACCGTAATGCTTAAGTAGGCACAACTGGAAAATCTGCATAGGCAGAACACAATTAATGCCAACTTTTGTGCAGAGAGGCTGGTCTTTGTGTAATGGTCTGGGCTAAAAGTGATACCAAAAGCTTAAGGTTTCCATGGCTCAAGGTGCAAACTGGGCACATTGTGGCAGGTGATGTCCAATGGATGTGACTAAGAAAAAAGAGCCCCACACAGCAGTCCCTGGGCTGAGGATGATTGGCAGCCGAGGGACTGTTAGGGGAAGTGTCAGTCTTTCTGCTGTAGTCTTCAGGTCTCCCCTGGCCATCTGCCTTCAACTGCTCCTGGAGATAGGTTACTGGGTTGGACACATCTTTGGTCTGACCTGGTCTGCATGTTCCTCTGTTCAGTGACAGTAGATGAGTGTTTTAAAAGTGCTTAACAGCGACAATCTGTTTAGTGAAAAAGTTCAGGGTCCTTCTGAGAGGTGGGCAAGGTTGATGTTTCATAGAACTAAGCAGATGTGTGCAAACCTGCCAGGAAATCAATTGAATGTTTAATAACCTTAATAACCAAATTTTACCTTTCTGTAATGAATAGAAGCATGTTCAGTTTTGGTCTTGGTAGGCGTCTACTTTGCACACATATGAATGATTGAAAGGGTTAGGCCATCCTGATATCTGTTGGAGGGATCATATGGCCCAGCAGTAACAATCCAGGAGCTTCCTTGGTTGTGTGGAAAACAATTTCCTTCTGCAAGTAATAGAGGAGCCAACAAGGAGAGGTGTCATGATTGACCCTGTGCTCACCAACAGGGAGGGTCTGGTTGGAAATGTGACGCTCCAGGGCAGCCTTGGATGCAGCAATCATGAGATGGTCAAGTTTGAGATCCTCAGGACAGTGAGAAGAGTGTGCAGCAAGCTCACTACCCTGGACTTCAACAGAGCAGACTTTGACCTCTTCAGGAACCTGCTTAGTAAGGTTCCATGGGATAGAGCCCTAGAGGGCAGGGGGGCCCAAGACTGTTGGTTGATATTCAAGGATCACCTGCTACAAGCTCAGGAGTGTTGCATCCCAACTAGAAGGAAGTGCAACAGGAGGGCCAGGAGACCTCCTTGGATGGATAAGAAGCTGCTAAGGAAACTTAGAGGCAAAAAAGAGGCTTATAAAAGGTGAAAGCAAGCAAGGACAGGCAGCCTGGGAATAATACAGGGATATTGTCCGGGAAGCTAGGGACCAGGTTAGGAAAGCTAAGGCCCAGTTAGAGTTAAACTTGTCTAGGGACATGAAAGATAAAAGGAAGGGATTCTATAGGTACGTAGCAAATAAAAGACAGACTAGGGACAAGCTGGGCCCCCTCCGGAAGCTATCAAGAGAACTGGCTACCCTGGATTTGGAGGTTCTTAATGACTTTGCCTCAGCCTTCAAATTGGCAAGTGCTCCAACGACACCACCCAAGTCTTGGAAGGCAGATGCAGGGACTGTGAGAATGAAGACCTTGGGACGGCTGTAGGAGAGGATCTGGTTCGAGACAATGTTAAGCACCTGAACATCCATGGGACATGATGAAATCCATCCATGGGTCCTGGAGGAGCTGGCAAATGAAGTTGCTAAGACACTGTCCATCATATTTAAAAAATCATGGCAGTCAGGTGAAGTTCCCAATGACTGGAAAAAGGGAAATATAACCCCTATTTTCAAGAAGGGGAAAATGGATGACCCAGGGAATTACAGACCAGTCAGTGTCACCTCTGTGCCTGGCAAAATCTTGGAGCAGATTCTCCTGGAAGGCATGCTAAGGCACATGAAAATCAACAAGGTGCTTGGTGACAGCCAGCATGGCTTCACTAAGGGGAAATCCTGCCTGACCAATTTGGTGGCCTTCTATGTTGGGGCTACAGAACTGATAGACAGGGGTAGAGCAGTTGATGTCATCTACCTGGACTTGTGTAAAGCGTTCGACACTGTCCCACATGACATCCTTGTCTCTAAATTGGAGAGACATCAATTTGATGGATGGACCACTCGGTGGATAAAGAACTGGCTGGATGGCCGCATGCAAAGAGTTGTGGTCAATGGCTCAATGTCCAGCTGGAGACCAGTAACGAGTGGTGTCCCTCAGGGATCGGTGTTGGGACCGGTCTTCTTCAACATCTTTGTCGCTGACATGGGCAGTGAGATTGAGTGCGCCCTCAGCAAGTTTGCCGATGACACCAAGCTGTGTGGTGACAAGGCTGCGTGGACAACTCATAGCAGCCTTCCAGTATCTGAAGGGGGCCTATAGGGATGCTGGGGAGGGACTCTTCATTAGGGACTGTAGTGACAGGACAAGGGGTAATGGGTTCAAACTTAAACAGGGGAAGTTTAGATTGGATATAAGGAAGAAGTTCTTTACTGTGAGGGTGGTGAGGCACTGGAATGGGTTGCCCAGGAAAGTTGTGAATGATCCATCCCTGGGGGTGTTCAAGGCCAGGTTGGACAGAGCCTTGGGTGACATGGTTTAGTGTGAGGTGTTCCTGCCCATTGCAGGTGAGTTGGAAGTAGATGATCTTAAGGTCCTTTCCAACCCTAAATATTCTATGATTCTATGATTTTCTGCAAGACTTTGATGGACACAGACAAGCATCTGCAATGGGAAATCCTTCTCTTCTTGTGATGTATAGGTTTTGTTAGGTCTTCTGACCTAAATCTCAGGACAGTTTACAATTCAGATTTCATTCTTCTTCTATATGATTCTTCAATGAAACAACAATTAAAATAGTGTCTGCTAAGCTAAGGTTACTGATCTCCAAAAGTCAGCATTTTTTTTTGGTTTCAGTATCATTTACAACTTCCCTGGTAATGGATCTGACACATAAGTAATTATTTTCCAAATAAATAATTCAACTGAGTAAAGCAGGTCAGTTTTAACTATTTATAGGAGGTGTCCTGAAAGACACTAATGGTAATGATTATTTTTTTTTATTTTTTTATTTTTTTGTCTTTAAGAAAATAGGTTTATAGTGTTTCTGGAAGATATTACACAGGATGAAGAAAGGCAGCAAGTGCTTTCAACTGGAAATCTTGAAGTGGCAACCAGAGCTTTTTACTGCAGTTCATACGATCTCAGTGGTTTATGATTAAGGATGTTGGCCATGTCCAAGCGTTTTCAAATGACTTCTGCTACTTCCACAGAGAGAAAATTTTCACCCTTTTCATTGAAGACTACAGGTCCCTAACAGGTGCTGATTTTGTCTAGTGTTGTACCTTACATTAACTTCCCTTTGTAGCTATTCAAAGAAAAGGAAAAATGTTCCATTACTTCTTAAATCTATAAACTTCAGAATCCAAAGCTCCACGCTTGACAGTGTATAGAGCTGTAACAGGAACTCAGGGTGATGGTATTTAGTATTTCTAAATGTTCACATCTGAGGCAGTTATCCAAGGATCTTTCTATCACCACTGGATATCTAGTTTTCATTGTCAAAAGTCAGGGTATGACATATCTGAGTAAATGTAAACATCTATTTTATGTTAAGGTAGCCTCTGTTCTAGACTTCTTTACTAGATCCCCACTGAATATAAATGAAGCCCAGAATAAGGACCTTAGATGTAGATATTGTCGTGGTTTAAACCCAGT
Source organism: Pezoporus flaviventris (assembly GCF_033815535.1). Taxonomy (NCBI): domain Eukaryota; kingdom Metazoa; phylum Chordata; class Aves; order Psittaciformes; family Psittacidae; genus Pezoporus; species Pezoporus flaviventris. The sequence continues at coordinate 49,205,584 of NW_026892549.1, forward strand.
CAGGTTGTTAGCGTCGAGACAAACACATAACCACCGGGATGGTTATATGAGGTGCTCTACTGAGGCGCCGGGAACCAGGGGTACGCACCCAAATCTGGTTCCGACTCCCGTCACATCGCGTTAGCAATTTATACACTAAAAATTTTGTAACTAATACATATTCAACACAGATTACATCATTGACTAATACATATGCATCAAGGATTGCTACATCAGTCTATTACGACATCAGCCTCCTTTGTGCTTGCACAGCCCCCTCTGGTGGTCGCCCTGATGAAGTAAGGAGTCTTCCTCAGATGAAGTAAAAAGTCTTCCTCAGGTTGTCCTCTTCACCTTTTCTCTACTTGGTTAGGTCCCAATCGTCTTGTGGATGTTAGCATTCTCTTTATCTTCACCAGGATGTTTCTGGTATGCCCTTTTTGGCTATCTTAAACTTAGGTTCTGCTTGGGTAGAGTTTTACAATACATACACCCATACTCCCCTCACCATATACAGTTATGTTAGCTCTTGCTACCAAGACTACCATTGTAACATTTAGTTATGATACAAATTGGCAAAGTTACAACGTCTTCTAATATACAAAGCCTCACTATTGATTTATAAATTACTCAAATATAATCATTTTACTATTTTATATGATTCTTTTATTGTAAAAACTTCACCCTCTCTAACAAGGTAACTCGTTCACTCACTCCCCCCCTTCTTTCCCTCCCCCTACTCCCGGAGGGACAGAGAGGAGAATCGAAAAAAATGCAACTCCCACGGGTTGAGATAAGAACAGTTTAGTAACTAAGGTATAACACAAATCACTACTGTTACTACCAATAATAATAATGATAAAGGAAATAACAAGGGAAGAGAATACATCACCTCACCACCAGCCAACTGATAACTCGCCCCCCCCCAGCCCGATCAAGCACCAACTGATACCTCCTCCAACCCCGCAGTCCCACAGCCCTCTCGGGTAACTCCCAGTTACATCCCGGGCATGACGTGCTGTGGTATGGAATACCTCTTTGGTCAGTTTGGGTCAGGTGTCCTGTCTCTGCTTCCTCCCGGCTTCCCCTCCTCCCTGGCAGAGCATGAGGCTCACAAAGTCCTTGGCCAAACCAAAATATCATTGTTATCAGCTCTGTTCCCAGGCCGAAAGTCAAAACACTGCACTGCACCAGCTACCAAGGAGGAGAAACATGACTGCTACTGCTGAACCCAGGACAGATAAGTATAATAGGAATGCATACAATATGGTGAGCTGATTCATTGATGGAAACCAAGGATTAATTTCTGAGATGACTAAGTTATTTCTGTAGGAACAGCCATGTGGACTTTGGCTAATATCTGTAGAAGAAATGAACAGACATCTTAGAATAAGTGCAATATAAAATGCACCACTGTGTTCACGATTCTTGTAGTAAATTGCTCATTCAGAATGCTGCAAGGTGTAATATTTGCATTCCTACCTTATTACATAAAAATGCCAGTTTCAGTATCTGGAAAGGGGATTTTTTCTTTGTTATAGACAGTATAATGGTGCTCTGGACACTAGTAAGAGGGCAGATAAGAACAATTACTCCATCACTAGGATCTTTAACTTTTGTTATCTTTTAGTACCACAGAGAACTTTAGAGAAAGTCTGCTAGCCTTTGCTTTCTTACATTTATAAGGTGAATTGTTACTCATTTAAGATAACTAGCATAGAGCAAAATAAGGTAACTCCTTTTAGTAAAAAAGATGACCTCTTTTTTAATCATGAACACTTTGCCAAGAGTTTCTTCTGAATTACAGCACCTCAGTTTTCAAATTAAAGCTGACACCTAACCTAGCATTTGAGACACTAAATACATGACTTTCTCTAGAGAGAAACTGTCTGTTCAGTTAATGTGCTGCTGCACCAGCAGTGACCTACCAGGAGAGGGAAAACTCCTTGGCAGATAGCCAAGTTGCAAAGCTGCTTTTTATACCATTTGAAAAACATAAAGTTGTTGATCCTGGGAAATGGTTTCAATCTGCTGTTAAAAGTGATAAGAGCTGGCAATGGGGCTCAAAGATTTCCTCGTTTCATACACAGAGCCCACATTATTTCCTGACTGTTGAAGTGAAAGGTGGGAATGTAACCATTGGTCATATTCCTGATATGTGAAAGGGTCCAGTCCACTGACATGTGAAATCATGAGGAGTATTTCTCCTGTGCATTGTACTGCTGCCTACAGCAGAGCCTTGGTTTCAAGGGTAATTTGCAGTAAGAGGAAGAAGGGGAATAAGTCTTTAAGTTCCCCCCAAAATTTTAACTTTCATAGAAAAAATCATGCATGGTAATAATGCTCTTACAGGCAACAAGCTCTGACCCAAAAGTGCCAGTAAAATGGTAAACATTGCAACACGCTGTTGAGAGTTTTGCATTTATTTGTTATGCCCCAGTGATGGTCTGAACCAAAGGGATGTTAGCTGCTTATAAATTGTGCTCATTGTGGTACTTCCCTCAGCAGACAGCTCTTAGAGCCCCATCTATCAGTATGGGAAGGAAGCACATAAAAAAGGGCTTTTTAAAGTCATGCAAGGAGTTTCTCCTATTAGCCAGATCACCCCCAGTGCTGCAGAGCCATCCCAAACCTACTTGCACATGCTGCACATACAAGTACAGAATTAGGATGATGATGTGTGGTCTCCCACGTGCATGGGGCCTGCGTGAGATTGACCTGGCTTCCAATTCAAGGTTTTGCAAGTGAATTTGATGCTGAAAGGCTCAATTTGCTTTTGAGGAGCTACTGTAAAAAGCAGCAGCCATGCAGATGGGCAAAGCTTTGCATTTTGAGTCTTTTTCCCCTCTCCCAGAAGATTTATAAGCAGTTTAACCGTTAGGGGTCAGTTATTACTCCCGCCTCAATTCTTTTGTAGGTAAGATCATAGTTTTGGGCTAGCAGTTCTATCCTTTAACTTATTTTATCTGAACTGGACTGTTAATTAGAGTCAGGGTTTGGCTTCCTTTACTGTGAAATATAATTCTGTTATCAGTGCAACCACATTCTGCCCTAGGTGATTTCCACTTTGACTTTAAGCCTTCTTCTTTTTTTAATCCCATGAAATAAAGAGTATTTCCTTACTTGGGTAAGCTGGATAGCCCTTTGGTCTAAATAGAGTTCTTTCATTTTGAGATTTCTGATATGCTAAACCTCTGTGAAAGTTTGATAAAAGGTAGCTTTGAGGCTTTTAATTAATTATGTACAAAAAGTTGACAGTACTCTACTGGGAGGTGTTCCTAATAATCCATGCATGTAATATAGTGGGAACATTGTTTATAAATATAAATGAATTGAAAGGTTTGTAACCTTGGAACAAAAGAAGATGAGAAATCAAATCTTGGCTGGCAACCTCACAAGTAAACGTTCTAAGATAAAATGACCTACTTGAAAGCTACAGTTTTATCTTTGTTTTCCAGTAAGTGGAGGAAAAATAATCCTTGTAACAGCTCCTTTAAGCTGTTACTGAGAGTGAAGCAAGGAAATGTTGGTTTTAATAGTTTCTATCTTCCACAAATGAAAAGACACGCTCTCGTGGTTCAGCCTAGTGGAAAACACATAGCCTGTATCAGGCTGAAAGAGATGGGAGAGAAGGGGAAAGAGATGGTGTCAGTAAATTAGGTACAAAACAGTGACAAAAGGATACGGAAAATCAGGGGTAAGCAAAGGAGCCACAAAGCTGGAAAAGAAGGAAAAGGAAGGCTGTCTCCAGGGAAAATGTTAAGAATATTAATAAAGCAAAATGAATCCAAAGGAATAAAGGAAAGACCAATTCACGGATCAAATTTGCTTCTGTCATTGTAGCATTTTGGTGAAATAAGAATCCTATTACTATTGGACAGCATGGATTAAAAAAGTCTCCCACTATGGTCATCAGTACTGCACCTAGCTTTCTTATTCTTGGCAGCAGCAGAACAGCCACCTTTTGGGTAATGTACAGCATATCAACAATATGGGATCAAGTCACTTATAACCACTCGTTTGCAGCTACTGCTTCAGCTCTTATCATCTTGGTATCATTAAAAGGAGCATGCACACTTGAAAGTCACACTTCTGTCTGTTCTCATTAAGCTTAAAAACCAGCACCTTGAGATTCTTGAAGTAGAAGAAATTGGGATAAAATCTCCTTTTTAGTTCCTTTCTCTCAATGTCTGACTCTTTCAATGGTAGGTTCAACTTCTTCACAGGGTTACTGCAGTAATAAAGGGCTATACGTAGAGTGAAGTGCCTCAAGATCATTGTAGGAAGAAAATCTGACTGTGCAAACCAAACTTGTCTCCCTGCTATACTTTGGTGCACAGAACTCATCAGCTACTGCAGCTCTGTATGAGCAGCAAACGCTTATTAGGCTGCTTTGAGCTACATCAGCCCAGCTAAGTCAGTTCCATCTCTCCTAGGCATAGTCTGGTCACAACTCATACTTGGTTTTCTGGAAGGACACTTATGCAACTTCTGGCCTTTTAAAAAGGTGTTAATTTTAAAAGTCAGCAAGCTCCCTTTAGCTCTTTCTAGTCTTCATGACAGCACTTAGCGCCTGAGAGCTCTGGGGTTACTTTTAAATTCCATGGAAAAAGCTAGAAAACAATCCTAAATTTTTCAGACGTATAAGACAAAATACTCAGATAACACACTGCCTCCATCTCTGTTCACTGGCATGTGCAGCACAGCTGATAGGATTTAAAACACACCCCAGACAGCCAAATTCCCAGCAGCCGTGTTTGTTACTCCCATTGATCAATGGATCAGCAGAATTGGGAAAATGCTGTCCTGTTTTGCAAGGATGCCAAGTAGAGAAGGAAAACAACTCGTAGCTAACACTTTCATATTTGTTTTCGGTATGTCAGATGGAAATGCTCATTTAATAAATAGATGATTTTTTGTTTGATTTTTTAGAAGTAAAGCTCTGCTTGGAATCCATCTCCTCATTTCCGTATAGTCACAATAAGATGCAAAGCACCAGAAGCACACAGTGGGCTGCAAACTGCAGGCGCCGAGTTAATCTCCAGCCCGTTGTGATTCCTTTTGCTGTTATGTCTGCTGCTCCCAAGAGATTTTTAACAGGGCAGACAGAACGGCTAATGCTGCAGGGATACAGAGAAATATATATGGACAGTGGGCCTTGAAGCTCTTTATGTTTATTTAACAGCTTATTATTATTTATTTATTTGAGAGGTAGTTTCTGGTTTTTTGTGTTTGATTGTTGAGGGGTTTTTATTATTATTTTTTTAATAATGCAAATGTTTGAGGAAAAATACCTTGTTTGATATTTTTGCTTTGGAAATCCAGTGAAAAAAACGTGTGTGTGGGCTGTTTTATGACTGTATTTTTAACCTGCATATAGAAAAACTGAGAGGCAAATTTGCACTTCAAACTATAGCTGGAACCCAACCACCCACAAGCAGCAATAATAAAACATCAAAAGGCCTGTGAAATATGCTGGTGCATGTATATATGTTTAAAAAGTGCACAAAATGAAGAAATCAGTAACAGACAACTCAAGTTCTTTTCTAGCTGGAGTATTAGTTATAATAAGCAAAGCACACAACTTTGGTAGTCTTTACCCCAAACTCAGTTGTAGTGATATGGTATACATGAATGGGTTTGATAGTATTCAGGTTGCTGAACAAAAACATATTCTTACGGGAAAGGGAGTATGGAAAGATGCAAACATTACCCAGCCTTATTAATTCTATTTGGCCTGAAAATTGTCTTGTGCTCTGGGGAACATATTAAGATATTAAAGTGAAAGTTCTGAAAATGCACCACATTACTTGTGATTTCAAGGCTCATCTCTGTTGTGCTGGACACAGCAGAAGCTTATTGTTGACTTCTGCTGGTGTAAAGTGGCAGCAGGAGCGGCTCCACACAAAGGATTCATTTTGATGTGGCAGCATAATAGGGAAAAGTAAACTTCTGCAGGGTGGGCTGGCAGAGCGGTTGCCTCGTGCAAAGAAACCACAGGGATGCAGAGACATCTCTGCATGACATCATCTTCTCAGTCTACCATGAAAATTCCTTGAGAGTATGGGCTGGCACAGTTTAACATTTGGAAGTTTAGAGGCCAAAATCTCCCTTGGGAAAGCCCAGGGGAGACTGATGCTGAATAAACCTCCAGAAGTTTTTATGCACCAATGCCACTTTTCTCTTCCATGGGATAGAGGTTTGTCTTTCCTGGGTCTCTCTGGAAACCCAAATATGCTGGGCTGAAGCCCTGGGTGTCACAAGCTGTCTGCCCTCCCTTCGCACTGAGCAGTGGTGTCCCAGCATCCCAGGGATTACTCTTTCTGGCATTCAGCAACTGCTGAAATACTTTGCTGATAATGGAAGCTCTGACCTGAGTTTCATTTTTAACTTTCCATTTGATAGGGTTTCATTTTGTTTAGCAGTCAGCAGAAGTACAGGGTATTAAAATAAAGGCTGGGAATGTTGGCAAAATCCTGTACAGTGAGCTGTGCCCCAGCACCTGAGCTCTCATTTTGAGCTAGATCTGCTATCAGACATGAAATTGGAAATACCAGCCTTCATTTGACAGGCTTTTCTTTGGTAGGGGAACAAAGGTACTGAATATCTATACAGCTGATACTCATTGCTATTTTTATATTAAAGCTTCCTTATATACTTGGCAAGTTATTCAGGGATTTTCTCTCTCTCGTAGATGCCCCAGCGATGTGTTTGTTGTAATCTCTCACATACCCTCATTACACTTTTTGCTCCACATTAATAAGAAACAAAGAAGTCAGGTTGCATTAGTTCTCTTATCTTAGCCAGCTCCTTTCTGAATTCCTCCCCAAAATGTCTTTTTTTCACTTGACTTTTTTGTTTCCCTTTCATACAAGCTTTTCTCCTCTACTCTGTGCTCACTGAATCTCTGCTCTGTGACCTGAAATGACCTCCCCAAAGCTTTTGACAAAGTGATTAAATAGGCTGTTGTGAACATTCATACATGTATGTACACATAAGCATTGTTTTTATAGATATAAATACACTTCTGCTTAGGTTTTAATCCTTTTCTCATTGTTAAACCTCCTCTAAACCTCCCCACTACCTTTTTGTGCAAGTGGGTTTGCTTTATCTGTCCCAGCGGATGATGTGAGCTATGATGGCCTCTTGTTAGCACTTCTGCCAATATCTACCAGCTGTAGTCAGATCTATTCTGCTTGCCTGCAAAGGCCAACTCTGGTGCTTTCTCTTGTTCTGCTGTTAAAATGACGACTTCAAACTTACAAGAAAGAGGTAGCAGAAGCTGTGATATTTGGATTTGGGCTCAGGTTTTAAGACCTAGTACAATGGCAGGTTGCAAGTAAAATAGGAATTTAGGTAACTTGCATTTGTAATAATCAAGAAGCACTTAGTTTGGCACGATCTTCTTTTCTAAGACACAACTTTGTTTCCTATTGATTATTTATCAGGCTTTCAGTTACTGTTTAACAAGCATCAGCTTTTGTAATGAGATGGGGAGCACTGCTGAGAGCTCTGTCACTCCTTTGTGAAATGTTCACACTTTTCAGTCTCAAAAGAACAAAAGAAAAGTGATGGCATGTTTTTTTGTAATATACAACCGTATTTCCAGATGCCTCTGGCACAATTACATAAAACATGTTACCAAAGTAGAAAATAGCATCTTTGCTGCAGCCTGGTGTGTCAGGCATGGTCCCTGCATGCAAGGGTCTCCTGCAGGAGGAAGCCAGATCAAGTGCGCACAGGAGCAGTGTTGGCCCTGCCTCATCTGGATGAATGTCCTAAAAGGTCTCTGAAACACCTCAGGATGCATTGCTCTATCATGCCATGGATACCAGGGAGTTTTGGTAAGGTGTTGATGAAAAATATTATGGGATGCCAGTCTCCTTGCCTACAGTACTTCTCTTTGAGTCACATTTTACAAGCCCAAAAGGGGATGTAAGTAATGCTGTAAACCCCACCATCTACCTAAAACGGCTGTTGTATAACTCAAAAAGTACAACTTATCATCAGCTTCCAAAGACAATTCTATAATCTACTGCTCCGTAGGTGCCTGAGATGCCACAAGATAACAGGGAGAAGCTACAGAGACTCAGAGCTGCATGGGAGCTCCAGGAGACCCTGAAGAAATGGAGGGGGTGTGCAGAGCATGAACTGAATGTCCTATCACCTGCTGGCATTGGAGAGACCAGCCTGCAAGTGAAAAAGGCAGCTTTAAGCCTTTAAGTCAGTGCTTCCTGTTTCCTGAAACAATTCCTCCAAAATGGAGAGTTTCCGGGTTCCTTTTTATGAGCTGTTATCAGTTCTTATTGGGTATGTTCCCTGCTCTTTGTGAGCAGGAAAGGGTGAGAATAGAAACAAAACTGCTGTTCCTGAGCCTGTGGCCTTAGTGAGTCAGGTTTCTACATCTTTCTCTGCCTATTCACTTTCAGGTCTTCTAAAAAGAATGTATTTTGCTAGGGCTCACAGTAAAATATTCTCACCTACGTTTCTGATGCTCTGGCATAGCCTCCAGCCTCCTGCAGTGAGTTGTGTCTGATATGGCTTCGATCCACAATAGATCTCCAACCTTGATTCAGTTACTCTCCATTTTCTTTTAAACCGCAAGTCAATAATCACCATTCCTGGAAGGATTTTCTTTCATATGTATGCTAAAATTATGCTTTCAGCCAGGAACTTCTGTGCACATGTGCTGTGAAAGGGAAAAAGGGGACAGTGATTGCAACATGATGGAAATTTTCTCCCCCTTTTAAAGTTGTGCAGGAATGTGCTGCCTTGCAGGAATAGTGCTGTCTAATGCTAGACGGTATGTTGGTTTGGAGGGGTGTGTATGTGTTCCTGTGTGTCCATATGTAAAGAAAGATGCCAACCTTAACATATTTTTCCATATGCAACTTCTAATTTTGTCCATCAGCTGGGAAAAAATTGGATATAATATGACTTTTCTGATCTTTCTGCTATGCTTATGTATGTTATATAGATCCTGACCTTTCCAAACATAATCTGTGCAGACTGTACCTTTGTTACAGTTTTAGTAGTTGCTGTAAGCTGCATAAGCATGTAATCTCATTTAAATCCTGCCACTTATCCGTGTATACTGCTTCTAAAGATACTACTGCTGTCTCTTAATGTATCATAAAATTGCATTTACATTAAAATAGAAATTTAAATTTTGTTCTAAACACCTTTTCAGGTGTTTAAATCCATGTTTCAAATACCAATTCAGCAAGTATTGCAAAGTCTGCCATTCCTAAACAGCACGTTAAGAGAATTGGGCCACATGCAGGGATTTATGGTTGATGTGTGGTGTATATGAGTGTGTGTAAAATTATATGAGATGATAGATTTGGGGCAGCTTTTCTTTTTTTACTGCATGGACCCACAAATACCTTGCTATCCTGTTGCTATCTGCCTTAGACTTCTGCACATAGTAACACTGAGTGAAAGCTTACACAGTTTGGAGAGAACCAAGCTGGGGCACACTTTGTGCTCATGGGTGTAAGGCTGCCTTCTGAGGATGGCAATTTCTACTTCTCAGGACTTTCCTGGGTTGTTTCTCACTAGGGGCATATGTTTAGTGTACTAACCAGTATACTAACCATGTCTGTACATATAAATGGGCCCAATCTCCAGATAAGGGAGAGACTTATTCCAAGCCTTCTGTTTGTACAAAAGTAAGAGAATAGAAAAAACTAGTGGTTTGAAGAGTTCAGATTTGTTAGTACTGTGCTGAGGTTGCTGGGCCATTTCCTTCTCATGTAAATGTAAACACTGATGGAAAATGGAAACATCTGCAAGAACTACAGATCAGGGACTTAAACTATTACCTTGTTTGGCTTCATGTTCCCCTTTTCCAACAGAGAAGGAAGGGCCACATCATGGATGTTAACAAGCTAAATGTCAGGTTAGGGGAGAAAAATGAGTGACTTAATATTTGTGTATGTACAGGAGAGGAGCTCTTGTCCAATTTTCTTATGGCATTCTTTGCTCTTGAGATGAATTTCAAATAACAGGAAGTAATTCCTTCTTGGGCTTTCCATAAATGATGATTTATATCTTTTTGCCTCAAGTCAGTTCCTGTGATATATCAATATTTGTGTAGATACGTCCACTATAGATGATACATGGGTTTTTTATTAAAAATAGATTCTTGATATGACCATTTTCTAAAAGTTGTCATGTCCTTCCATAAATCTCCTGCTGCTTCAACAAGTTTTTCCCTACTTCACAAGCTATTTTATTAAACAAAAATATTTGCAAACATTCTGGACATTTTTTGTTAAATAGTTAAGAAATAGTAATAGATGAATTTATTTTTGTATCATTTCAATGTCAACATTGGGTGCGATTCTGTAGACTTAGCTCTAAAGGAAGCAGCAAGTCTGACAGTGGATTTGAACTTGCAAATAACTTGCACAAATAAGAACCAGAACTGAAAGAGTATCTGACAGCCTCATTCCTGTTGTGGTAGGTATAAATATTTACATGAATGCAAACTTCTGCTTACTTTTCCCCATCTTTATATTTGACTATTTGGACAGTGTGGGGCTGGAACTAAGAATCATTGGAAGATTAATTCAGCAGTACTTTGCCATATATTCCCTTTTCTTAATGGCTGGTAACTGAAGACTTGTTACAGTTGCTGAGCTGGCTTTTTGCCCTTCAGATGTGTGTCAGGCATCGCAATTGGACTTTTGCAAATAGGATGCAATCATGTCCAAAGTGTCCTGTTTAATTGTCAGTGGCATCTTACACTTTGTGACTAACAGCACAGGGAGAATGCTTCTTTCTTTCTCATTGCAGGAGACATGAACCGAATCAGATAGGGAAGATGTAGAGTACAAGATGTGAGAGCTGGATTTATCCAGTAATATTGAACTGCTTGACTTTTAACTGTGCTATGTAGCTTACAGGTTTATGATAGGGAAAGCAAAAACCAACCAAACAAAAAATTAAATTTAACAAAACCATCCCCTTATTTCAAAACCCAAATGCTTATTTTAAAATGTTAAATTGAACTGCTCCCTGGAAATATTTTGCTTGCCTTCTGCTCTGCATTCTACATATCTTAGCTTGACATTTTACATTTGACATAGTTGCACAAATAGATTGCACATGTTTATTCATTTTATCCTGTGAACATAGCAACAGAGTTGATAGAAAAGCATTCTGGTATTGACATGAAATTAGCTCACTAAGCATTTAATTTCTTTTGGAGACTGAATCAAGTAATCCCATTAACAGCACCCTCCTACAGTAAGTACTAGCCAGCAACACCACCTATCAGTGGGGTACAAAAAACCTCTTGCGACAGAGTTAAACATATTGCAGACTAGTGTAATACAGATAGCATAGCTTGTATTGGCTGCAAAGGTCATAATTCTGTTTCTTAGGCATGACAGTGATTCTTAGTATAAAAATAAATGCAAAGATATAAACGGTATATTCATGTGGCAACCGAGATATTATACCACTGCCACAAGAATACTGATCTTCTTAGAAGAATTAGATGGGGACCTGGCTTGAGATCATTAATAGGACAATAAGAAAGCAATTCTGTTCATAACATAACACACCTATTATGGCTTATTACTTCAATGTCTGTGCTGTTGAACAGTTTGTAAGCAGATCTGCTATTACTCTTCAGTAGGACATGTAACCAGACTTCAATGAAATGTTGTTTTACAAGAGCCTTGTGAGAATTGGTGAATATAATTTATGCTTTAAATATAAGGAGCACAGTACTCAACTTCACAGCTAAATATGAAAGAAGAATAATCAGTTGCTCCCATCTTTGGTATTTGTTCATATTTTTGACATGTCTTTGTATCTTCCTGACTTCCTATATGCTTTAAAAGGTGCACCTACTTTTTGCCATCATTCAAATTAAGGAAATCACAATCTGACTTTGACTGAAGTGCAATAAAATTCTAATGATTTCTCAAGCTCATAGCAATTTTCTCAAATTCATGCTTAAACAAATGAGGTTAAAAAACCCAAAACTTTTTGGTTATAAGAGACTGGACTTTGTACAACCTAAATATTTTCCATGAAAATGTACCCGCATGTTTATTTGGAACATTTATTGGTGTTTTCAAGATGCTTGGAAAAATTTTCATTCACTAAAATCAGGTTTCCTATAAAGAATGCCGTGGTTTATTTGAAAATAAATCTTGGGAAAGTTTATGAGATGCCTACCTCCTATCTCAGAAAATGAAAAATGATTCTTTGAAAATACTCAAATGGTAGTCTTTAATAGAAATCTGCTCTTTGAGAGTTGCGTTCTTTCTGTATTTTTTCTCTTTTACAGGGGTATTGTTAGATCTCCGTATTATGCTTCTCTATACAGTTAAAACTGGACAGTTAAGTGGTAAATTTAACATTCAACATTTACTTCTCAGTCTTATGTGATACTTATAAGAACTGGCTTCCTGTTTTCATTAATTCTGTTTACCCAGTTATTTTCAACTGTATATTACCTAGTGAGATCAAATAATTTCTGTAACATTATTTTAAGGCATTGATAGCATAATTTGGAATGCAGAAGTCATACCTAGTTCTGCAGCAAACTCTCAGATGAATGCTGAAGTAATTGAATACCCTCAGATATAATCCCTGTAATCACATAAATCAATGACATTATGAATCCCGGTCAACAAGAGCAAAGCACAACTGCCCAAGTTAGCTCCTTGCTAGACTGAGGCAGTAAAATAAATACCATCACACAAAAACATCCTCTTGAAACATGTTTCTAGAAGGCAAGACCCAGGCACTTTTTGCGTCAAGCAGGTCCCAGGTGCCTTTATCTTCAGGAAAAAGAAATGAAGCCTCTGATCTGCTTGTACTGGGCAATCTTCTGAATAGCTCTGAGTAGGTAGACTCTGCAGGGTTATGAGCTCATGTTACTTAGTTTGAGGGAGATATGGAATATTCTCTCTTAGCCTGAGGAAAGAAGTAAAGGAAAGAAAGACAATAGAGCAGCATTCGGTGGGTCAGAAAGCTCTTGTGAGTCCCTGGGCACATCTACGCTATATGACAGATAGTGACAATAAATGCCTGTGCTGGCAGGTGGACAACCATACCCAGATCTGGAAGAAAGGCTCTTTTTACTTGCACACTGCTTCTCTCAAATTGAAGGTCTCTGCAGCACTACTAGCCCATGTGGTCCAAGTCAGGTAGGTACTGGGGAGCAGGCCTCCTCATTTGCTTGTCACCCTTCCAACCCTGAGGGATCAGAACTTTGGTCAGTATTGCACATGCGGGATATGTGGAGCTCCTCTTGGCTCTGTGTCCTTATATAACACATAAGAGAGAAAATCAAATCACATAAATAAGAGAAAATTACTTCTAGAATACCTAAATTTGATAGTCAGCTATTCAGAGTACTATATTTTGTTTTAGAGAATAATGCATTTATAAAAACTGAAAACACTGGTAGAAGTAAAGCAAAGCAGAGTTAAATGCTTCAGAACTTCCCCTTCTTTTTGGCTCTTGTTAATTGGCAAGTGACGAGTAAATTCAAGTCAGAGTCATTCTGCCTCTTTCCCAGCTGAGCTGCTGGGATGGAGATAGGCAGCACATGGCTTCTGGCCAGCCATGGGTGTGAGGGCCAGGAGTCTTTGTTCTGCCTCTAGATCCTGGGCTGTCCATCAGATGGTGTCTGTAGTAAGCAGACTTGCAAAGCATTTTGAAAAGGAGTCATTGAAAGGAACAGGGCATTCAGTATTCAAAGGATGGCTTTTGTGACTTGGGAAGTTTCTCACTACTACTGATAATCATCATGAAGTTTTAGCTTCTTTCAAAGGTAACAGAGGGAGAGCTAAAATATATTGTAAATTGAAGTAAAGAACAAGTCTCCAGATTCTTCATAGGATAGGTAGTTGTTGTGCATGGGGTAGAATGCACTGAACTTTCATTTTTCTCATTACATGAGCCTTCAATAAAGGACATATGTCTTAAAAGTATTGCATTTGTTTCAGGAAAGCTGGATGTAGCAATACCAGAATATATACTGCAGATTGTTAAAGAGCTTCTTCATTGAAACTGGCAGTCACATTGGGAACCAGCTGTTGGCTGTAGGTAGATCATTTTAAAGTATTTTTTTTAAGAAGCTAGAGGATAATCCTGAATTTCTGTAACACAAGCCAAGGTAATTCCCTGAGCAGTCTAACCAAGGAAATTGCACAGGCTCTTGACATAGCACTACCAGATGTGATACAGCTTTTGTCTGTGATCTTTTGTACTGGAGGAAAAAAAAAGAAATGTAAAGAAATCTGAGTGTGGGTATTGTAATCAGTACACAGGATGTGAAAGAAAAATCAAAATAGAATATGTTCAGTTACACTCTCAGGAAAAGTAAAAACTCTGTGGTTTACATCTGTCTATAAAGGTGCTCTATTCCAGCTGGCCATCATAATGATAAAATACATTCTATGTCATCATGGGCAAGTTCTCCCTGTGCATTGAACAAATCCCTCTGAGCCTCTATTTTATAGTACAGTTGTCCTACTCTGTGAATTACAGAGCAGGAGAGGTGAGTGTTTCATGATGAAGGGCATTTTGCCTGTTTTAATTCTTATTTGGACACAAGAATGTAAAAATACTAGTGGCCATTGTTGCATACTGCCTACCTCTGCCCCAGTAAGTCCCTAAAGCAAAATAATATTGCTTGTTTGTTTGTTAGTTTTCTCTTGATCTGTTCCAGGATCAATTCCAGTGCATAAGAAAGAGTGTCCATACAGGCACCCATTTTACATTACTTAAAGGAATAAGGACAAATGAGCTATACGATTTTTAATTTTTATTATTAAGGTGTCAAGAGCAGAAGAGATTTTTTTTACTTCAGAAAGGGATAGCGTTCAATAATAATTTAAAAAGCACCAGTCTCACAGTAGGGCCTGTTTACTGCCTCTCCTCATTTACTGTGATACAGGCAAGTCAGAGCAAGTTGCAGAGGTTTTTTATACATCTAACTCCTTTTTCTGACTGATCACCTATAAACTGTCATTCCCCTGTTCTCTTGCCCAGTGCCTGTAGGAGAGAGGAAATCAGGGCTAAACCATTATATGGAACACTGTCTCCTCTCACCTTGCTGCTGGCTGGTAGTTGGAGCTTCAAAGCCCCATCTGGGAGTACCACTGAGCTCAAACATCCTTTAGAAACTCCATGGGTTATATGTAGTTAGGGGCAGCACACTACTTTCCTGCCCCTTCCTCAAGGAGATAATATCCCCAAGCCCATTTTAGGAGCACTCTGCCGTGTGCTGATTCGAAACATTGTGAGGACATGTTCTGCAAACCTCTTAGTCAAGTTCATGGATAACTGTGGTAGCATTTGCTAGAGCAGCTGAGAAGTTTTTCTTTGCCCTCTACCCTTTAAAGTGTCAGACCACAGTGAGACAGGGAGGGAGATAACTCCATTCATTCCGAGAAGTTAGCAGACAACCTATGCAAGACACCATCCTGGTTTCCAGCACAAAACTTGATCTTCAAAGCCTTTCCAGGAAGTTGCTCAAGCTGATGACACTGGAATACAAAGCAGTTTAGAACATATTCAAGGCTATTTTCCTTACAAGGTGGTAGACAGTGATTTGTATGCAGATGTAGAAGATCATTGCTCTGCACATTTAATGAAATCCTTTTATTTTACTAAATCTGAAATGAAACAAAGCAGCTTTTTTACTTGTCAGTTTGAGGGGAGATGACCTAAATCTGAAAGGACTAAGTACTGCAAAATTTACTCCAAGTAGGATCATTCACCAAAACAGTTAGGGAATAGTTTGTTTTAAAGATGTAGTCTAAGTAAATATTAATCTTATTTTAGAAAGCTTGTTTATTTAAATATGCTTTCTCATAGAAGTCTAATGTTTGTACATGACTAAGACATAATATCCTCAATGTTTCATATAAAACTAGCTCTGTGGAAGAGTAAATTAGGAACAGTATAATAAAAGTAATCTTCATTTGCATGTGCTAATTAATTTCTACTTTATCCCATCAACGTTTGATAGTAGTGGCCTTATTAGCAAAAATGAATTTGCGTATAGTCTGAAAATAAACACTGAAAAAACTCAGTGAAGGTCACCATTTTTCCTTTCAATTATCAAGGTTAATTATAAAATTAATTAGGTTAATTTGTAACTTTGATTAGGGGAAGTTACCTTCTTTAGGTTTTGACACAGAATCTGGATCTGCAGTGAAAGATTTTTTCTTCTGTACTAAGCCTAGTGGTTTTGTGACATCCTTCTTGAAAATATTTCCAGGTTTTTTGCTACTTAAGTGATGTCAGATTATTGAACTTAAAGTGGGGACTGTTTATTTGTTTTATCTTGTCTTTACGCTTTTACAGCTCTAATTCTATAATGAAAACTGGATTTAGAAAATAGTGTGACAACTTAACAGGAAACAGGTTAAAAATTAATTGGTTTGTGTTCTTTTCATGTACTGCCTGTTATACTTACAATCTAGAGCATCGACATCAGGCATTGCTACCTTTATTTCAATTTATTTCAGTCAATGTTACCTTTATTTCTGGTTATGTTCAATAGCCTTGCTTTTTCCCATAATTAGCCTTAAGTTTGCTCTTTGGCTCTTATAAATAAAATAAGGACTAGCTGAGAACATTTATTTGGCTTAAATTTTCTGATCCCAAATGACTTGAGGCTCCAGCATCATAGATGTGTGCAGGCTAAGCACAGACATTGTCCTCAAGAACCTGCAGGCTAAATAAACATGGGTTAATTGGCAAATAACTATCTCATTTACTAGTGGGTAACAGAAGTTTTAATTGATTTGCCCTCTGTGACAAATCTGTACCTGAATCAAGAATTTAATCTTAGTCTGAAATTCACTGCCTTAATGAGAACATCTTATTTCAGCTGTAATATGACCCTTTCCTGATTAAACAGACTGAGAGAGCATTAGTAGTTAACTTCTGCAACCTTCTGTCTCTTAGCAATTAATAGAGGGACTAATTCTGCAAGGTAGGGAAGGCTTTTTGGGTGGCAGCAACCATTTCTCTTTCCTTTCATGGCCAAGGAGTTTGAGGTCTTTGTGATACTAAAAAAACCCAATTCTTATGTATTGTCTGTTTAAATGTGAGAAACTAAAGTGCCAGGTCAAATAGGCAAGGATTAGTAGTGGTTTGCATCCACATCATAAGAGGTAATTAACTTGTTCGACTCCACTTTGTATTCGGGGGGTATAAAGACATCCTGAAGTGACAGCTTCTAAAGGAAGTTTCTGGTTGATCTCCATTTACTCTGATTATCCTACTTGATTTCTCTACTCACACCTTTCATTTCATTATTATTTCAGACATAGCCCCCCTTTACTTCTCTGTATTTTCAAAACATTCTAAATTGTCTCTAACAGTAATACATCAACAGGGCTAGTGCTAACCCTAACTATCTTCCTCTTACTGTGCAGATCCAGTCTTCAGGGCCTGACTAATGCTTTACTGCAGTCACAGTCATCAACCTGAAAGGGATGCATGCCACTTCTCAATACTGTACATACAAGTCACATCTCAGCTGGACCTTTTATAAGCATGATTATTAGCCCCCTAAATCAGAAACCAGTTCAGAGAAGAGAAATGGACTTTGTTCTCCTAGCGTGATTGGGAGTACCTAACCCTCCAAAACCTGACTCATACTCTGCAAAGGCCTTGTTAAGCTGTACCTTGGTGAATAGCTTCTGTTGTTTAAACTGTCACATCCATTCCAGGAGCAAAATGTTTTTTTTTCATTTTAGCCTGACTGACAGGCAGCTAGTATGCTCATCAACCTCAATGAACTCAGTGCTTCTATATGAAGATCCATTTGACAGCAACCATGAATCCCTTCAGTGTAACAAAAGTCACTAAAATATTCAATATTCTCCCTTAAGCATGAAAGGCAGTCTAGAAGGTATCAACATTTCTTCTGGGCTATTTGCTTAATAGAAGATAGATCCAAGTAAATATAGGATTTTAACTTATCTTAAGGTTATTAGAGATAGGGACCTTCAATATTCATAATTTCCATATTGAAGGTTTTTTTTTCATTTTAAATTATGAAGTTTATATATATATATGAAGCAAAATTACAAAAATGAAAGACATTTAAGCAGAGCTCTTAAAACTTCCTTTTCCCTTTCCTTTTCTCACCAGCTTTTACCATATGCAGAGACTTTTAATTAAACAATCATCAGTCTTCCCCACTCAAATTATCATGTCTTAGCTAGTCTTTAGCTATTGAACAATCTGTTTTACCGCTGTCTGCTAGCTTTCTTCTTCTCATTATTTGCTGCTTTAATGTCATCTCTCTATATTTACATTCCTGTGCCTTCCTGTGGTTTCTCAACTATCATGTTTTCAACACATGAAAATCCAGTGCCTTGTTCCTTGTCTATTAGAAACTGTATATGCTATTACCTTTCAGTATTAGAAGTAGGCATGTAAAATTCAAACATTTGTTACTTATCTGAGATGAAGACCAAATAAACACCTCCATGACTATGCCCTTGCATTTCATTGCCCTTGGCTGTGGGTAGTAATAAAAGACAGAGCAAGTTGTTTTCTTTTGTGAGCAATAGTCAAGAATGTCACAGTCAATAAAATGCAGCAAACTGCTTGAACTTTTGCTGGGGAGTATCTCAGATCTAGCTTTCTTTATACAGCAGTGACAGCCTGTATTTTCTGTGCCAAAAGCTCAAGTAATCTGTAGGTGTCACCTGAGGAATTAAAACCGAGGGGGCTACATAGCACTTTGATCCTAATTGTTCTGCTGACCTATTTCCTTTGGCTGGTGGAGATTAGGATACACTGGCACACCATGTAATCATAGGACTCTGTCTGTGCAGTACATGTCGGAGAAAAGAAGCTTACATTTTCCTTTTAATAAGTGAAACTTGTTTAAGCATGTACATTCCTGGCTTGTCAGCTCCCTGCTGCTGTGGCTTAGCTTTTGTGCCTTGCCTTGTCCTCAGATGAGTCCTGAAGGTTGCTTGCTTACAATGTTTTAAGTGTTTCTTAACAGAACAGGAACCCTTCTGCTAAATCGCTTGTAACACTTTAGACTCTAGCTAGAGGTGGTCAAATAATAATTTCAGTTGTTGCTTTATCCTCACGTTAAGTATTTAGCAAGAGCCTTAAGGCTTGGAAATATTCTTGCCAGGATAGTCACTTCTTGCAGTGTTCAAAATGCTTCCGAAGGGAGTAAGCAAGGCACTTCCAAAAGCATCCTAAAAACCCAGCAAAAATGAACATTTTTTGTTATTTATTGAATTGCATTGGGTATATTCCCCATCTACAGATATAGAGAGTCATGATCACAGTACTACTGCTATGGATCAAATATACACATGACAAGAAAAGGGTTGCCTCCAGCATCAATTTACAGTGACTGAAACTGGGAACAGATTGGGGTTTGACTGGGAGTGAAGATAAACCAGGTGGCTTTGTTTAGCCATGGCTGGGCACAACCATATATCTCTGTGGCATTGCTCACTCTGCAAACGTGACTGAATTAATGTGGGGGTGTTCGTGTGTATGACCAATTGAGCAACACTGTGAATGAACACATTGAGTGTATAAACCTCCCAATCATAGCCAACTTATATGTTTTCTCCTGTAGTTAAACCTGTGTTTTATAGTTTATTAACTTGCTGTGCCCACGGAGAAGTGCATTTAAAGGGAAAGCCACCAAGAATTACAACTGTGCAGCTAGACTGCTTTCTTTTTAAATGCAAGTCAAGGTAATACTGCAAATGGACAGTGCCTTCTCATTGAAAATTTAATCACCCTCTTCATGGAGTTGATAGCTTGAGCAGAGCTAGCATCTCCTTTCATTTATGCTTTCATCTTGGGATGCTGCAGCTTAGTATTCAAGAACAACAGGAATGAGTACAGTAACTTTGGCAATTATCACAATATTTATTGTGCTTCATATGAACGAGACCAATTTATGTGGGCTGCAAGTGGCCTCAAGGAATAGCCTACTAAATTTCCTTTCCCCTGATGCTAATTCTGGATCAATGTAGCAGACAAAAGGAGCTCTACTATAACAGTATCCTCCATTCATTCTTTAGGCAGCTTTAAGCTCAAGTTTGCTTCAGATACCAAAGAAATGGTAGCAGATACTGCACTAGAACATCAGTTTTCCACAAATTCAGTCAGCCGTTTCCTCTTTTACTTGATTTTACTGAGAAATGATGACTCACAGGTATCGTTTCCTCTGTACAATGAAAATTCTCTATTTTTTTGAACATGTATTTAAAGTCAGAAATCAATAAGAAATTTTACACTGTTTTCCCTAAATTACCATGTTCTAAAACCTGTAAGAATTTTTCTCTGTGTGAGATACATTGCAAAAATACAGACATTTGCATGACATTCACTGTCCTTTTTACTATCTCCTCTTGGCTGGCTGCCTTTAGCTACTCTTCTTTATGACTATTAGAAGCTTCAGGTCTTTTGTCATTTCATTCACAGTCTAAGAACCAAGACCGCAGACTTGTTTGAGGGAGCATCAGAAATCAGATGCAGCACGCTTGTCAATTAGCTTCCCTTGAGCAATACACAGAACTTGTTTATTGGTATCATGCTAGTTATGAGGAGTCTTAACCAAGGTGATGGCCATATTCTTCTGTACAAACACATTCAAGAAAGCCAGTTATATTGGAAATACAGTAGACTGACAGAACATGAGTGAAAAGATGCCCAGACAGCCTGAACCTATGGGTGGGAGAGGGGAAGGCAAAGCAACCCAAAGTCACCCTGAGCCTGTGGAAACCTGGTTATAAACATAATTTACACATGATGGTCAGACAAGTCCGTGCATCTGTTGACAAGTTTGGGGAATAAAAATTAATGTCCTTAATCTAAAAAGCATGAGCTTTCAGCTGTTAAGGAAAACCGGCTGTTTTCAATAGGAAAGAAAAACATACCCCAAAATGCTTAATGGTCGCACCAAGAGAGAGGAATTCTAAATTATTTCTGACTAACTCACCAGTATATTGAGAAGAATTTTTATTCTGCAACAGAACCCAGAACAGTTTGTGCTTCTTCCTTGTAATAAAAACACAATAAAATAACAAATGGTAATTATGTGCACTTCCTTTATATGCAGCTGAGAGATACCTTTAAGTACTGCAACAGCTTGCTAATGTAGCACTGTATTTGAATAAATACCTGAAGTGAATAGGTTTATGAAAACTCTCATAAAATGCCAGGTTGATAAGGGGCTATTATGAAAGTACCATAACTTGCTCTTTTTCCTTTTTGTACAAGGTGTTCCTAACCATATCTATAGGTGACTGGATACAGAGAACAGAGGAAGACATGGTGTTTCAAAGAAAAGGGCACTTCCTTTCATGGTACGAATTCACCTAGGCTGCACCAGTAAATGAAGACCAAACACCCCAAGGTAAATACTTCTGAATTATGATTTTGTTTTCAGTAGTTAATCTGGGATTACTAAAACTATAATCTTCCTCATTAGTTTTCTTGGAGGTCATTTGGAAGCCAGTCTTATGCACTATCTATCTGCTGCTAACCAAAACATCAACATCTGAAAGTCTTACCATTCAGTTTTATGGGATTATGTGTTTTAAAAGCTAATTGCTATCATTTACAGGATAAATTTCATAATTAAAAAGAGATAAACATCCCAGTATTAAACCTATGCCTTTTATTTGTAACGGTCTGTACTAATTCTGAGGGCAAATACCACATTACAGCCAGCCTGTAATTTTTCCTTTCTCTCAAAGAAGCCAGCACTGAATCAAGCACCTTTGGTGCATTTTGGGTTTTTTGGAAATTCAAGAATGGTCCCAATCTGATTCTCCCCCTTTTCCCCCTGAATATCATAACAATCTTAAAATTTGGTGCCTTAAAGTCTCATTATGTTTCTGAGAGAGTGACCATTTTCCATTTCATGGTAGCTTACAAGGCAGATAGATAGGTTTTTCTGGAGTGGACTGCATGGGGCCCAGGCACTCAACCTCTGCAGGACAACGTGCTTAGGTAACTCTGTTAGTGACAGGGTGGCTGGAAGAGCAAGAGCCATGAGGCAGTGCAGCTTCTCCACCTCCTAATGTGCCATTTGCAAGCTCTTTTCCCATGGGACCAGTCCCAGCACTCTAAAGCTGGAATAACAGTCAAAATATAAGGCAGGTTTTCCTTCAGTTATCTGTTTTGCATTCCTCATCTGCTGATTAGACGTTTTTATTCCTGTAACATTTTGTATTTAAAACTCTTCATCCTGGCATGAGATGTTTGCTTGTTATCTAAATGATAGTGGGGCTATGGATGCTCTCAAAAGAACACTGACCTTTAAACATATGTACAACATCTGTAGGAAACAGCTGGAAAACATATCAAGCGTTCCTTCAAGTAAAAATGCAACATAGTGTTCCCACAAAGCCTTTTTCAAACCTCTTCACACCAGCAGTGCTATTCGTTAAAAGCTGAGAACCCCCCTCTATTGACCTGAATATCCTAACACAGAGAATATAAAGTTGCACAGCTTTCCATAGGTGAAATTGGTAGTGCAAAAAAAAAAAAAAAAGTTATCAATGAACTTTTTACTACTGCTTTTAGCTTTCAAGCACTCATTTGATAAATAGCCTGCTTTTTAACATCCATTTTTCTCCCTGCTAAATATGTGCTACTAAAAGGACTCTTCCTGACAAATCATTCCTCAAGCATTTACACACATTAGCTAATTGGTTTGCAGGGGTTAAAGTGAGTGGCTGCTAAACCTCAGATGGTGCTGGCACACATCCAGAGGTTCAGATGGTTATCCAAAATTTATCCAAACTCATCTCAAACTCCTCTGGCTAAAACCATTATTTTTTTGTTTCAGGTTGGCATAAAAGCAGCAGGTCTTTCTCTCATGATGCTGCTTTCCAGTTTTCCTTAAGACACTTTCTATATAGACAATTTTTATATATATACTTCTCAGATTTTATAGGCAAACAATCTAACTAAGTGGATGGCAGATTAAGAAGAGATTTTGTCCCTGAATTTAGGCCATCATGTTCTGGACTTGCGTATGTAGCTATGTAATATGGCCATTGCAAGGCCCCTGTAGCCGGGCACCCTGTCACTAGTTTCTGATCCCTTAAGTGCAGCCACTCCAAGAGCATCCACTTAGTTCTGCCGCCTGGCCTCTCACAGGATACAGCTCATGGTGTACTTGACCCCTGTATGGAGACTTAAATGGACCAGTGTCCTGGGTTCAGCAGTAGCAGTCATGTTTGGTTTTTTTTTTCCTTTGTGCTAGCTGGTGCAGTGCTGTGTTTTGACTTCTAGCTTGAGAACAGTGTTGGTGAAGTCGATGTTTTCAGTTGTTGCTAAGTGATGTTTACCCTGACCAAGGACTTTGTGAGGCTCATGCTCTGCCAGGGAGGAGGGGAAGCTGGGAGGAAGCAGAGATGGGGCGCCTGACCCGGGCTAGCCAGGGAGGTATTCCATACCACAGCACGTCATGGCCGGGGGTGGGGGGTGACTGGGAGTTACCCGGAAGGACACGGGCTTCTGGGTGGAACTCGTCTTCTTGGCCGGTGGTATCGTATTCTCTTCCCTTGTTATTTTCCTTTATCATTGTTGTAGTTGATAGTAGCGGTGGTGATTTGTGTACATTGGTTGCTGGACTGTTCTTGTCTCAACCCGTGGGAGTTGCACTCTTTCGATCCTCCTCCCCGTTCCTCTGGGAGTGGGCGAGAACTCCGGTGGGGGGGGGACACGGGCCTCGATTGTTGTCAGCTCGGCACCACTCACTGGGAGTGAGTGAACAAGTTACCTGACTGGGTTTAAACCACGACAACCAGTCTTAGGCAAGGTGAAGGGTCTGTGTGTCTGGACAAAAGAACAAGCCCAACACTCTCCATCCCCCATTTCCTCTGGCATATTCTTTCAGCTGGGCTGAATAACCAGCAAGTTGTTCAAAACAGTGCTTTGTTCTCTGAGGCTCCTTTCTCCTTCCCTTAGGAGGATTTATTTTAACCTTGGCTGCCGTTAAGGTAAAACCAACCCTTGTTTCCTAGCTACAAAGGCATTTCTGTGTTCTCTGCGGCTGTGCTTCTGTTTTACCCATCTATCAGGGCCAGTCTGGGTGAGCATCCACCTCTCACCCTTCTCACAGGGCAGCCTCTGATATGGCCAAGGCTGTGGCCAGGCTGCCTGGCTCCTGGCGGCAAGTGTGGGTTTGCTGGAGACCACTGATGTGTCCCTGAACCAGGTCTGGCTCAGCACTTCTCCTGTTGAAGCAAGGGCAGGGAAGCCAGAGCCTGTTTGCTATGCCATGTAAACATGCTCTAAAGCAGAGAGCCCAAGTCATTTACTCAGTGTGTCAGACTTGCACCCGTTGTCTGTGCAGCAAAACTGAGGGTAAAAGACTGAAGGATTTGGCTGCCACCTTTAGAAATACACGAGCACTCTTCCCTCTTCCCCTGTCCCTGAACTTTGGGATTGTATTTCATCACTATCAGAGTGATCTTAGAAAGTTTAACCTGCAAAATTATGCACTGTAAATGACAACCATTTTCCTCTCAAGGTGAAAGACTTGGAGATGGAAAGAAAGAGGGAGAAAGAGTGGCCCAGTTTCCATGGCAACCCTGTGAAACTTATATGCTATCGGAAAATATCATTTTCCAAAAAAAGACAAAACTCCATGGACAAGTGGTACAGTACATCAGAAAAGGAAATTGCAGCTTTAAAATGAAAAGCTCATTTGCATTTATGATTCTGAGTTTCATTTCCTAGTTACAAGACCCAGTTGTTCACAATTTAGTTGATAAAATGATATTCAACATTTCAGGTGAATAATATAGATGAAGATCAAGTTCAGCCAGAAGTTCGTTGTGACAGACTTGGGTTAGGGGAACACAGGGGTGGATAGATTCTGCTTTAGCCGGGTTAATGCTCTTGTGCCAGAGAAGTTGGCTGGCATTTTACACCCTCTAACAGACCTTGCAAAGTCAGGATCTGCCCCTAACTGCTGAGATTCCTGCCATGGCTTGCAATTTCATCATGTAAAGTTATACCTCTTAGATTCCATGTTACCTTTGATACCATCAATCACCATCCATTGTAAGCCACATTGCATAGGAGAGCATTTTATGATGAGCATTAGTGTCATAATACAGCAAAGCGCATTGTTAATGAAGCATGGAAAAAGAATAAATTCAGCTAATGGGTATATGTGTCAAATTTCAATTGGGGATATGTTGGAAAGTGAAAGAAAGAGACGAGCATACAAATTAAACCCTTGACCTTCAGAGTAAAGGGAGAAAAGCCTGAGAGAAAAGGGGGATGTTCAGAGATACTTTCCTTCCTGAATGCCAAAAAGTCTGAGAATCTCAAGTGCTGTTTTCTTTTTAATTACCACTATATAAAGAGAGACCCAAAAAAGTGCTGGTTTGTTTCAGCCACTTTATTGACAGCTATATTACTGTTTGTGCTGTTTACTGCATGGGGGAGATATAAAGATTGAGAGTATTTTATGGTCATGGAAGACAAAATCTCACCTACGTGAAGACCAGGCAGAGGATATTAAAACTTATCCTTCCCTGCCTGTAAATACTAAGGGAAAGAACCTCCTTCTCATGCCTTTTAGGCTTTCAAACAGGCTTTAGTTGGATCATGGTTTCTGAATGCAAATAAACCATATTGGGAAGGTTTGCAGCAGGAGCACAGCTGAGCAAGCTGCAAGGTTCGGACACAGTCTAAGGCACCTGGGAATTGCTAGTTTGCATTTGTTCCATACCAAAGTGAGCAGTGGTTCAGACATGCAGCAGTGGGTTCATACAGGTGCATGCATGAGATTTAATATCAGTTGCTCTACTAAAACAATGTTGGTTCAATTCAGCTTGACTTTAATAGGGCAAAATTGACATTAAAGGCCTATATGTCAGGGTTTAATTTAAATTGTTTGTCTGCATGAGGAGTAAAGGTCTCTATTTCCAGAGCACTGTAGGTTTTAGAGAAACTGGTAAGACATGAACCCAGGCAAGAGTCTGCCTCCAAGAGGGAGCCTCAAGTACTTTTGTCCTTGCAAAAGCTAACTTGCTGATGCCTTTCTGCTTTGTTGACTGCTAGAGAAAGGTGATTCTCTGGATGTTTGTTCCAAGGAGTTTGGCTGCTTCCATAACCATGGGCCACCATGGATGACTGCTCACCCCTTGCCCCCAGCCCAGGGGAACACCTCAAAATCCTTTGTCCTGGCCACAGTGTCCAGGGCAAGGCATGAGGGCAGTGGATCAAACACACCAAGAAGATGTTTTGTGATGCTTTTGTGATAGATAAAAAATTTGTGTTTCAATTGCAGTCTTGGCACAGCCTTTCTGCGTGATGCACACCTGAGAACAGTGCTATGACAGACACCTCTGCATATGCCCTGTCATATTCAAATGCCAGGCAAGTTGCCACTCTATGCTTGCCAGCCTAACAAGGAAGCAAAATTCATTAGTATTTATGCCTTGATCAATGAATACCTCCAAGTGCCAAAAATAGTTGTTCATTTGGCCCAGAGATCAACTTTATGTAGATCTCATAGTATATTCTTGAGGTTTTGCTATGGCTTTTAATTTCGTAGAAAAGTTCATAATTTTGAGGATCTCCATTATCTTTATTTTGCTTTCCCTGATCACAAAAGCCTCTGGTCCTTCATATGCAAGGCTTTCCTCTCATATTCAGACATCTCTCCTGTCATACCAGGAAGGCCACCTGCTCTATTGGTATATGCAGGCAATTTCAGATTTAAACATGGTATGGTACCCTAGTTTGAGGCAAATTCAGTGTAGGAGGCAAGATTATATTGTAATCTGTTGTAACAGTATTTACTGCATTGTAAAACCTTGAAGGTATGAAAGAAAGGAGGACTCTCTCTGTCTTGAGGACACTTTAGTGTCAAGCAACCCCAGGCTCATCAGGAGGAGGTCATGCAGGCCTGGGAAGACCTTTGTGTCCTCCAGCCAGGTCTTTCACCTGTAGGGTTTGGTTTCCATTTACAGATGTTAAGCAGAGTTTTCAGATACCACAATTCCTGTATGCTAAATACTGGATTTGTAGTAAGTATATGTATATGTAAATGACTGCTATCAAAAGGGTATCATACATGGAAAAATGCATTTCTCTTCTTCAAAAGCTTATGAAAAGAGTAGAGAAATATTGAATTTATCCTTTACTCAGAATTACTAACATTTTTCTTAGTAAATTTTTTTCCTATGACAGGTAGCTCAGAAATATTGGCATGATTATTCTTAGCATTTGATAATGGGAGTATGGAAAGCAAATTATCCTGTTAAGCCATATGACATCACTTTTGCTTCATGACTGAATGATGCATGTCCCTGTAAGTAGATAAAACAGGAGTATTTTAAATGACAAAATTTGCTGTGACAAATCCTGCAGACTGAAAACTTAAATTCTCCCTCTTCCCCTCTGGCAGTGCATATTTTCTTCTTTGGTACTTACTTTTATTCAACAGTTAGCAAATATTTTCAGTAGAGTAGCTTCTCTGGTATAGCGAACATCTACATGTTTATTTCCAACTATATTGATTGGTTTTAATAGCATAAGTAGGTTACATTACTGTTATTGGATAAATATTGTGCTGCAGAAAGATATTTCCAGTGTTAATATTCTCATTTATGAGCTGGAGAAGAAGGAATCTTATGTGAACTTCCTCCAATATTTACTTTGAGCTTCTGTTTAAGTGAATATTCTTGCCAGAAAACTTGCTCAGCAGCGTATTTGGAGAATACAAATACGAAAGGAAAGCACAACATTGAATTGAATTATATTTCTTCATCAGGCAAAAATTTATCAAACTTTGTGTGAAATGAGGGAAGCTGAAAACTGTCTATATAGATACTTTCAAAACATAGTCACAGTCAAATCAATTCTATCAATCTCAAATATTAAAAATCAAAATCTTTATTGGGTTTTTATTCATCATTTTAGTCATCAAGTTTCTCATATTTTAGTCACAGTACATTTTAGGGTTTTAATTTGCACTAGTGATTTTGAACCATAGGAAAAGTGTAGGCATGTTTTTGAACTTTTAAGACCAACCTGACAACTAATAGAGGCTTTCTTTAAAAAAATCCAACCACATAAGCTGCACTGCAATGCTCAGATGCTACAAAGGAGCTTAGATTCATCTGTGGCCAGATACAGCAGGTTTTCACTGGGAAATGAGGTCTCCAGTTTCTTGTCTGGCTCATACCATCACAGGACCTGGCATAAAGATGCAGCTAGCAAAGCAAGTGAGTGACCCAGCATTGTACTAACATGGATTTTCTGTAGTAGCTCCTCGGGAGGTGAGTATTGCAGAGCTTGCACCGACCCTCTGTACTGTTGTGCCTACACTGGCCTTCCCCTTTGTTTCTCTTTGGACAGACTCTTTCCAAATATGTTCAAGCTTCACATAACTCTTCTTCCTTTCCATGAGCAGCACAGATGATTGGCTGAGTACTGCAGGCTTAGTCCTGCCAGGCAAAGTGTTCACAGCTATGATACTTTCTAAAATCAGTGAGGGACATCTTGACCCAAATCTACATCCCAAGTGAGGATGGAGATCTGCCCTCCTTGCCAGCTATGGATCTCCTTGCTGATTAAAAACAATTTCTAATGCAATATAAATCTGAGTGGTGTCACCAGACATAGACACATTCCACAGTACATTAGGAGGAGTCGGGTGAGTATGAGAAGAAATTAGCCTCATGGATATGCTCACCGCACCAACAGTTCAGTGAGAGACAAAGAAAGTCAAACAGATCAAATGCAGTAATTTGTGGCCAAGACAAAGGACTTAAGTACAGTGGATACATGTTTGCATTTTACAACCCTAACATAGCCTCTGCTGAGCAGATTTTAAAGTTACATCAGTGAGAAGAGGATGAGTGTGGTATAAAATAAAGGTCTTGGGAAATTTAAGAAGCAGAAAAAAATTAGAAGTATGGAGTCTTTCTAACACTCAAGGTATTTTTCCAGACACTTTTCTATTTGAAGCAATATAGATTTCTACAATACATTGTTAGGAGAATGTCATAAAACATAGATTAATGATAGCATTTCCATCCTTTTGATGTGCCACTTAATGAATTCTATGCTCTTTCATACTTGACATCAAAAGGAGAACCACTGGAATTCTTCACATATACATCAAATGACTTTTTGTGTTAATAGGTATACTCATCTAGACAAAAGAATGCTGCTTTTATATCAACTGCTTTACAGCTGATTTTGTATAGACTGTGTAGTACTAGTATTTACTCACTAGAGTAAAATGAAAATGAATGTTCTGCACCCCTATTCATTCTGCTTCCCAATCCCAAATGAAAGGGAACAAGATCTCCTTCTCTGGAAGTTAGATTAAGTTTGTAATTTAAAGGATAAATGCCTAGTTATCTCTGGTACCAGTGAAAGGTGGTAGCTAAAGGTAGTGGAATATGTTAAAACTAATGAAAGCACTGTTAAGAGTCAGGCTTATCCACTCATTTCTCTGTCAATGCTAGCATTTCTGTATCTCTGAAACATGTAAAGGGGAGAGGCTGATCCTGGACACCTGGACACAAGCATGGACTGAACTTACATAGTCCACTGCTTTCACCCCTCTGAGCTTTTTCCTTTCCCTGTGACCTCTCAAATGAGAATAAAGCCTAGGTTTACTGATGAGACATGAAATAGGATGTCTTGTTTGTTTGTCAATATGTGGTCACAGCAATTTGACTGTGTTAAACACAGCTCGTATTTGAACATTCAGTAACACTGCAGTTATTCTGACCCATTATTTAGCTATTCTGTTGGTATTTAAAAAAAAAGATCATTCTCCCAATCTGTTCTGTGCAGTAAGTAGCACTGACTGAGAGAATGGCTATGCCTTAAAATTCTTAATGGCTAGGCATTAAAAGACTTCATTGCTAATGGTCACCATCAGACTATTTGCATCATAAACTGACAGGTCCAAAGCAAACCTTCATGACACCAAAAGCATACTGGCTTTACTGATAATCATATCTACAGTTTCTTCAAGCCTATGCATGCTTTTAATCATGTCCAGCATACTTGTCAGCTGTCCTGGGTTCACCAGTAGCAGTCATTTTTCTTCTTCTTAGTAGCTGGTGCAGTGCTGTGGTTTTGACTTTCAGCCTGGGAACAGCGCTGATAACACCGATGTTTTTAGTTGTTGCTCAGTAATGTTTACTCTGACCAAGGACTTTGTGAGTCTCATGCTCTGCCAGGGAGGAGTGGAAGCTGTGAGGAAGCAGAGACAGGACACCTGACCCAAACTAGCCAAAGAAGTATTCCATACCACAGCACGTCATGCCCAGTATATAAACTGGGGGCAGTTACCTGGAAGAGCTAGATCACTGCTCAGTTGGGCTGCGTATAGGTTGGCAGGTGGTGAGCAGTTGTGTTCTCTTCCCTTGTTATTTCCCTTATCATTGTTATCATTGGTGGTAGCAGTAGTGATTTGTGTTATACCTTAGTTACTGGACTGTTCTTATCTCAACCTGTGGAAGTTACATGCTTTCGATTCTCCTCCCCATCCCTCCAGGAGCGGGGGGAGGAAGGCGGGGGAAATGAGAGAGTGGCTGCATGGTTCTGAGTTACTGTCTGTGTTTAAACAATGGCATCAGCATTTGTAGCTTTCATTTTAATCAATGTCCTCCTCTTTATAGAGTCCTACATTTAATACTTTCAGCTCTTATGATTGTGTCTATAAAGTGAATGCAATTACTCTGAAAGCACTTAGCAAAAAATTTGCTAGGTGGTAGGGTGAAAAGATGTTCACACCACAGGTAACGTGAGCAAGTTTTGACTTGCAGAACAAATTACCTCCTAGGAAGACAAGTACATTATCTGGCTCTGCTGTTAAAATGGCTTCATTTCACTTGAGAACCGGGAACATACTGGTGTCTCAGTTCAGACAAGTTTTACAACTTTTATCACTGATTACACCCTTGCCCTGGCACAAACAGCTATCAGTTTTAGGAGAGCATGGAGAAACTCCCTTCCTTTGAAATCTTTATTCACATTGCCTTCAAGCAGTGTTTTTTTTAGCTGTTAGTTGCAACTACGAGGTCATTTGGGTTTATACACAATTAGTAATGTTCCTTCATGGGACTAAGTTATTTACCATCAAGCCATTGCCTTTGACTTCTTGCCATGTTTGCTGCTGTTGAAGTATTATTCTCTTCCATTCCTGTGGGTTTCAATGTGGTCTGAACAAGTCCCATCAGACAGCAGTGTCACCTAAAAGGGCTGGGAATTTGTATGAAGAAAGCTTTCTACTATATATTCCTAAAGTTTAGGCTATATCTTAAGACTATTCATTCAAACACAATATGGGCAAATTGCAGGTTGTCTCCCAAAATATCATCTGTAACAAGTATGGGTCTCACCATTCATTCCTACACATTTCTGCATTTTATCAACCTTTCTCTGTGCCACCAAGTCATTTAGTGCTTAGATTCTAAAGACATTTCAGAAGACTTGTAGAACTGTTTAGATTTTCTTTTATTTAATAAGGAACGAGATATAGAAATCTTTGTTTTGTTTTGTTTTGTTTTGGGGGGGGGAAAGGGGAAGAAGTGTGCTCTCCGGTCTCTTTATAATGATTTGATATGCAAAAGCTCTTCCAAATTTTTTTTATTGCTCATCTCCAGTGGCAGGCTCAGCTGAAGCAGCTCTCTAAAACAACAAAGGATAATCCTATGTACTGCTTTGCAGATACATAATTTTTCTGAACTAAAATGAAGCCTGGTTTGCAAAGAACTGCATGCAAGTGAGTAAGCACAACGACTAGTGTTGACAGAGAATTTGTTCCTGCTGTTATTCCAGAAAACATAACAGTACTTTTTATTTTCTGTCTTTTTTTGAGTACGTGTATTACATTAATACATGCCTATTTGTCACTGATTAATTGCTAATCTGTAACTGTACCTTCAGGTCCTAACTACTAACTTCCCAAGATGGTAACAGCAAGAGGATGTATAGCCAAAAAAAAAGCCTTTGAACCATGTTTGTAAATAAGGCAGATGATTGTTTAATTGTTTCTGGAGTATATGTTGTGCAATTTTCTTAAATCTAGTTTCACCAAGTCCTTTGCCATACCGGTAGACTTTATATATATATAATTTATATATATTAATAAAGTTTAATGTAAGACGTTCTGAAATGTTAAGCTGAAAAGTAATGCAAGTCACAGTGTTCAAAGCTTTGAGCTTGAAGCCCATTTTTCCTGTGGGCCTTAAACTGACAGGTAACTTTGCAAGAGTTTTTAAATATATCTTTGAAGATTTAAAATAACTTTTATACTAGAAGGCAAATATACAGTAGCTTCTGTGAAGCTTATCTTTCAATTGGCAATAAATAGTGTACGGCTCAGGGATTTTTGATATAGTTTGGCCTATTTATTCTGTTATACCTGAATGAATTGCTTTAACACGCTATTGAGATGAGCTCCCACTCTGGAAGGTCATTATATGGTAACAAATTATCATCTTCTGTTATCCTAGCTACTGAAACACAGCTTTCTCAGTCTGCAGTGATATTAATAGGGGTCTGTGGTGAGAGGTCAGTGGGGGGAGCGCTTCAGGAGAGGCGCTTTAATCTGTGAGGCAAGAACAGTCAGTAGACCTTTCATCAGAGAGGCAGCTATCTCCTGGGAGGTTGCCATGTCTTTATCACACAGTAGACTTTAAAACATATATTTTTCTACTGCTGACTTCATTGGGAAAGGTGACATTTAAAGCTTCATATCATTTTCTGTAATTTTGTTTGCGATATTTTCCTCCACCTCTCTTCCCCCTATTTATTTTTTAATATGCATTATATATGGATATTCTCTGGGGCAAAACAGGTTTGAGAGAAAAGCACTGGTTTGTTGTTTATTTTTGGTCTGGGAGATTGTATCATTGAACAATCATATTGAACTATAATGAGCTCTAATTGAAAAACTTGCTTGCCCTATTTTTAACTTTCTAAGTATAAATGAATATCCAGTGAGTAAGATGTCTAGCTTGAATTGGATTGAAAATTTAGCTGAATCTTGGGGAACCAGGTCCCTGGATTGTTTATTGGTTGAAGTTTGTCATTATTCAATGTAGGTAAAATAGTTTTTATTTAATATGTATCCAGAAGAAGCCTGTGGTATTAAGAAATGCCAACTAGTAGTAGATAACTGAAGGTGAACTGTATGTGACTTCCTCTCACACAAAACTCTTCAAATGCTGGAAATAACACAGTAATCCTGATAAATAAGCCAAAGTTTAATTACTGAGCAGTGGGATGGTTAGCTACCACCTGAAGGCATAAAATTCTGAGACAAATGCACATGGACTTTGACAACAGATAAGATGGCAATCTACACAACAGAAAACACCCTCTCTCCCACTTCTTTACAATAATGTTACTTGTTTGTTTGTTATCATTCATCTTTTGCATTATATGGAAATAGTTGTTCTAGTGGAGGTAAAACTCCTTAGAAATTACCTACTATTTCTTTTTCACAAGTAAAAGCTCTTTGTCTTTACAGAATACCTTTGTACATAATCCTTTCTGTCTGACAGATGAGCCACATCCCACCTGATCCATTGGACTCCATTTTCAAGGAGAAGGCCAAAGGCTGGACCGAGCTGGTTGCAGAGGTCTCTCCGTAGCTGAAGCTCACTAGGATTTTTCTGTTCTGAGTTAACCTACTGTATCTGATTTAGGAAATAGATTAGAGAGAAAACATAAATCATGTTCAGCTCATTTAGATATCACCTATAAATGTAGTTAATTTTAAACAGGTTAAACATGGTTTTAAATTGCCAGGAAACCAGATGATGTATAAAACAGGTCTTCAAGAAAATAATGCTACAGTAAATTGTACTTTTGCTCATAATTAAGCTATATATAAACTACACAATGTGGCAAGTCATGCCCATATTGAACTGTTGAGTTACATGTTAAACCTGCTATTATTCCTTCTTTATTCTTGGTTCCCTTATTTTCTACATAATTATATTGTTTGCCACTTTAAAAACATTGTTTTCTACATAGAAAAAGAAATCATAAAGGTCAAAATATGAGCACATACTGCACATAAACTGAATTATTTGTATTGTCCTTCCAGTATTACAGAATCACAGAAAGATCAAGTTTTAAAGGTTACGGGTGCATGGATTAACGTTCTCCATTTTCATGAGAATGAATGACATCCTTATCTTTAGAAAGTGTTACAGGACAGGGTAAAGGGCTGGTCACTGCAACCACTCTGCAATTATTCCTGGCAAGCTCTGTGCATCCTGGTAGATAGAATCTTGATTGTCATAATGCTTTGTGGCTATTTATGTAACCAAGATTAAAGGCATGTTTTAACAGACATGTTAACTTTTTTATTGAAATGAAACAATAGCTTTTTTATTAAAAAAAGTTTTTATTAAAACTTTTTTATTAAAATGAAACAATAGATTTTTTTTTTTCCCAGGTGATATTTTAATAGAATGGAAATCATGCGAATGAGCAATCACGTTTAGAGCAGGTGCTTAGCATCATTACCCTGTATAAGGAAATGTAAAGACAAGATATATAAAAATGAACCTCTGGTGTCAAGTCATCTAGTAAACGAAAAATAATTTCACTCTTGTCAATTGAACCTAACCAATATTAAACTAGTGCAAACGAGAAAAGAATTAGACCCTGAGACTATGCAAAAGAAGAGATAGTGAAATGTATTATATTTCAGTAAATTAATTTTGTATTTCCCCAAACTACTCTTATTGGTACCAAGTACACTGGATGTATTTTAAATATAAATATCGAATTATGAACCATAGTACAGTTCATTTGTGTAAAGCCATAAATTATAATGTTAACAATGTGCCTAAATAAAAGAGAAATGATGGTAGGATTACTATAGAAAGCAATAGCAAAACATGCACAGCTAGAAGACCTTACATTAAGGAATTAATATACAATAGCAACATACACTGAAAATCTTTGCTACTTGTTGTGCTTTGAATAATGTGCATTCTGCAAGGATACACCATAACTCTGGAATGCCCAAACCAAGTTACGTTCTTTCTGAATGAAGTTCAAGACTACAATCCTTAAAATCATTTTGATGTAAAACCCATCGTCATACAGAACTTTTTATTCATAAATTGGGTCTCAGTTTCAGTGCATCTGTATGGATGTTCTTGATTATTGGTTGCTTAATTGAATGCAAATTTATATTTGACATATGTACATGGTCAACACATATAAATTTTACATTTATAAATAGCTTCTTAGTCCCACAGCCTTCAACAGTCATTTAAAAAACACTGGTCACAAACTACTAGGCAAGAAATTTATTGTTTTTCTGTGGTAATTGGAAACCTTAACACATTTTGCTGGTTTTTAATCAGAAACTGTTTCCAAATTAAGGATTCTTGTGCAGACTTTGTGCTCCCCAAGAAATCAGTCTTCATTGAAAATGATCAAGTAAATGTACATATGCTCTGAAATCCATGTTGATTAGAAGGTAAAGTGCTTTTTCATGTGACAAGCTGCACCCCAGATTAGTTTCACATGCAACAACGTTCCCCATCACTTTCCCCATCAAGAACTGCTTGGGCAAGATGGCGCTAATTGAACAACATTTCTCTCAAAATGGGGTTTTGACTGTGTAGGTTTAATTGCAGCCTCACACAAGGGTTTTTTTTCACTCATATTCTCATGACAAGGTGCTAGACCAATTGCTGTAATTAGGAATTCAACACATTCTAATTTTGGAAAGAAAACAGCATTCTTTCAGCGCAAACCTTTACTTGGGAAAAAACATTCACATTAAGCTATAATTCCCAGAAGTCTTTGAGAGTACATTTTAAAGCTGGCAGAGCAGAGATAAATGTAAAGGAAAGAAAACACTTTGAAAGCACGTTTCAAGCAAAACATTTCAAAGTACTACCAATAAAAAAGCCAATAAAGACTTCCTCTATCACATCCCATTCACTACTGTAAACCTGGGCAAATACTTTGTCTTAAAAAAAACCGCAAACCCAATCCTCCTCTGAGGAGTCACCATCCAAGGAGTCCTAATAGTAGCTGTCTAGGAGTTCAAGAGTTTAAGTGAAGAGTTAAGGAAATCCTGTGGCTGTTGACTTACTTCACACAACAGTAATCGTAAATGACCTGAACAAAGTTCTGCTGAACAAAACAGGGAAAAGTCACCAGAAGGGGCTGAAGCATGTTCTGTTTCCTAATGTCACAACTGGTGGGACAAAGTTAACTTTCTCTTGGTTTTGAAGCCATTGGTGGCAGGAAGAAACACCAGCAAAATATACATACCTCTTGCTAATCAAAGGGGTGAAGATGGTATCTGAAAATATGAGAAAGAAAGGATACAGAGCAAGCTGGAAGGCAGATGGAGGGAAGACCTTTCATTGGGACAGATGCTCTGGCCTTTGAAAGTCATGTTTTATCCTTAGATGCTGTATGGCCCTGTGCAATGGCAAGGTCTTCCAAGGAGATCAGTAAGCAACACAGAAATTACTAACTTGGGAAACCATAAATATTTTAAAAATAATTGCTGGAGAGCATTTATTTTTATTGTGTTTCCATGACTGATAGGATTATCTCCTCTAAGTCTACTTTTGCAGCTATACACCACAATATTAAGAATAGTAGGCAAAAAGTGGCATTCTTCACACAAGATGCACTTTCATGCTCTTCTAACTGCTGTCATAGTAAGACTTCATCCAAGTTAAAATAGCATCCCATAAATGAGTCCAAATCAACCAAGAAGTCATTATTCTGTTGTCTTAAAGGTACTATCTCAAAGGTACTAGTTCAGCTAGGGTATTAATCAGGTATTTTGCAATCTGCTAAGTAGTAGTCTATAACCATCAGAAGATACAGTCTCCCTCTAAACCTGGTAGGATCACAGTACTAATGGTTCTGGGACTTTCGAGGGAGGGGAGGATGGCTGGATTCTGTGGATAAGTCTATCTTCTGCATGCATTATCCAGAGAACCTCTATTTTTAGAAAAGGCAAAATGAAGTTGGGATTTTCCAGGGCAGTCCAAAAGCACTTGGAGATACTGCTTCCATTAGCACACAAAAGCTGCAAGAAATAATGGATGTCACAGGACAATATTTCATGAATAAGATAGCTGTTTGAATTGCATAGCTGTTCTCAGTGTTGCTTTCCAAATGCAAGTGTCTGTGCAGGGTGCCGAATGTTGCAAATCTGTTTGTGTAATAATAGATTCCTCTTTCTTCAATAAGCAGGAACAGTGAGGTATAAATCTCAGTTTTATGGATCTTGGCTGTTTCAACACTGAGTGCAACAACATCTCTAAAATCCCACTGAGACAGAACTCAATTCGTTATTTCCCCAGGTAGAAGACACACTGCACTTAAAGTATTTATGTAGGAGATGTACTTAATCAATGGACATGCTGGATAAATATCGAAGGACTTCCGATTTAGTTCTTGTTGTTGGTTGCTGCAGAAGCATGGAGAGACACCCTTTCAAAGCGGAAAACAGGGAATCCTCAGGATGAAATCCCTTTGGACTTTTTGCCTCAAGGTAGAGTTTAGCACAATCGCTTTCATGTGAAGACAGCTGCATAAGGTTGGTTTTCTCCCATATCTAGAACTAGCTTGATGAAAGGAATTATTGATTACTGATGAAATTACAATACCAGGCTAAATGTATTTTATTCCAAAGATAGCTATGCCATGAATGAACAAAAACATTACCTGAAATTTACAGGATAATGTAAAAAGTAAAACTTATGCTCAGGACAGTTTTGGAAGGTATTTGAAGATAATTTTTGGCAGAATAGTATATTAAAATTCTGGGATTCTATTTTTAATATTGTGTTGCTATGAAGTCTGTATTTGGTTGGAATATGCGGAAGAATTAGCACTGTACACAGATTGATTGTTTATCAGCCTAACAAACAGAAGTGTGGGGCCATGCAGAGCAGGGTCACCTGTAGAGCCCAAGGCAGGGGTTTGGGTGAGCTCCCTAGGCTGGCACCAGGGAGCCCTGGGATGGGAGTCCCAGGATGTGAGCTGCTCAGAAGAAGGTAGTGGTGGTGCGTGTGGGGGTAAAGTCAGTCCTGAAAGGGAGAGACCTGCAGGTGACTTGCTGGCAGTGTGACTCTGGGGGAAATTTGCAGGTTTTGTGAGAAGAACAAAACAGTCAAATGGAGTTCAAAAAGGTTGAGGAAATGGAGGCAGAGGAGATGACACTTCTATGCCACACAGAAACTTAACATGGAAATTTTTGCATATGACTTTTACTTCTCTGAAAATAAAGGCTGGTAATGAAACTGTGGACATGAGCTAAATGATCCCAGTGTGAAAGGGCTTCTATAAAATGATATCTCATTTTGTTGGCTGCTTCTAACCAACATTTTGGAAACACATAAACAATTTACAGCCACAAAGGGCTTTTTCTTTTTCTCTTTTTTCCCCCTGACCTGAATGCAATTATTTCTGCATTTAGTTTATAGCTCTCCTTTTGCAAAAGAAAAAAAGATAAAAAATCAATGATGATCAGGGCAGAGGACATGTGGAGCCAAAGGAGATAAGTGACAGATGGTCACTGAATGACCACACAAAGTCATAACATCAGAGATCCAGGAAAAGACTCTGGTCTGGGGGATGAGTAGCATGGTGCAGTTTCCAAAACTTAAGTAGGTACTTTTGAAACATAACTCTAACATCACTCTGAAGTGTTTTTAAAACTCCTCAGTATTGTACCTGTGGGTGAAGCTATTTTTTTGTGCTGGCGGAGATGTCAGGAATGAATTTTGGCAAGCTCAGCTGAGTTCCCTGATTGCACAGTACATGGCAATGCTCATTATGATTATACCAACTACTATCCATTCTGTGCAGAATTTAATTTGGTCTAATTCTGAAATTAATTCAAACTTCTTAATAACTGGGTGCGTTCTGGAACCACATTTTTCTTTGGCAATTAGTTTGTCACTCCTTGGTGATTAATTTTTTAGATTTTGTACAAAACTCTCACTGCATTTTACACTACTGCTTTATGAATGGAAAATATTTAGCAGAGCAATATTAAATAATGTAATTATATAGATTATAATATAATTATTCTATTTTTTGTTGTTGTTGTTAAAGGCCAAGAAACCACAACAATGGACCACAACAATGGACCACAAACATCCCTGAGATCGCTCCTTGCTTTGCTCCTGAAGGAGCAGAATACTTTTCCAACCTCCAGGACTGAAGCTCTGGAGAGTCTTGAGTGTTAAAATTTTCTGATCTTTTATTCTGCTTTACTTATCCAGCAATACATATTCATGACGAAGGTCATTATAGCAGCACCCAGTTGTGTGGCTCCAGTTTTGAGCTGGGCACTCAACGCTTAACAGCCAAACTCACAGAAGAGCATCGCGGAACTGAACACTCAGGTAGTTAGAGGAAAGCAATTATCTGAAACTTAATGAAAACAAAAAAAATTCACTTACATTATTGGGCTACCGGGGGGTGGAAAAAGATTTCTAATTTATTTGAGTCTGTCTTCCTGCAGGTTTTAAAATGCCATTTTGACTTGAGAGTGCTCTGGCAGGGTGCTGAAGAATGTATTGTACAAAGGCGAGAGGAGTGCTGCACAGGGCAAGTGAGGATGGTGGGCTGAATGTCACAGATTCAACAACCTGGTCACCAAAATTGAGTGAAGAGTGGACTGAAAAACAGTGCAAGGATTAGGTTTGTTCTGCTGCAGTTGGGGTCTGTGACTACTTGAGGTCTTGGTGACAGACTTGATGTCACCAAAAAACTTTTGGTGTAAAATAAACTAACAACCAAATGAATAAAAATTGGAAGCAGAATTGAGAATTTAGGGGAAGCTTGTGAAGTCTCCCTCAGACGGCCTTGAGCTCAAACGAACTCTGCATATCCTGGAGTTATCAAACCTGTCCACTGGTTCCAAATGTGGGCACATACAAACACGTTATGCCTTACCTCATGTAAACTACATTTCTCAAATACCTGAAAACCCAGCCATCTTTTAGTACCATGCCTCACATCAGTCTCATTACAGTGTAAAACAATTTTACAAGTGGTTTATAACACTGTATATAGATTTCTTAAAGATTGATGTATGCTTGGCAAAACGTTGCTAGCATTCAAATATGTCCATTGTCAGTATTTCTCAAATCATATGTTTAATTCAGATTAATGCCTATATCAATATCAATGCAAATCAATGGATATAATCATGCAGGTATTTGGATAAGTGGGTGGCAATAAGTATAATATATAACCAACATATTTCTATGCCACAAAATGGACACAATTTTCTTAAAAACTGTATTTACCAGAACATTACTTTAACCCATTATATTCAAGAGCTTATATATTTATGACCCGAAAAACCAAAACATGGCAAGACAAAGTGAAACATCCCAGTCCCCCACCTGAGTTTACCTCCCTTTATCTCTAGTCTTTGCTTCTGACTTATCTGCAGGTATGACCTTGAATGCAACCTGCAGCATGAAGGAAGAAGGCCATATCCACCCATTCTCATGTATTTATAAATCAACAGGAGGAACAAACAATGATAACATGACAACTGTTGGTGCCACAATGCAGTTTCTGCAAGTGACAACAGAAGGAAGGGAAAAGGAAAAAAGCACAAATCAGTAGAGAATTCCTAACCCTAACCCTAACACTAACCTTATACCTAAACATAAACCCTAACTCTACCCCTAACCCTAAAACTAACCTCAAACCTAACCCCTAACCCTAACAGTAACCCTAACCCAAAAACCTAACCACTAAAAACTAACTACTAAACCCTACCCCTAACCCCTAACACTAAACCTAACCGCTAACCCTAACCCTAAACCTAAACCCTAAATCTAAAACTAACACTAAATTAAAACCATAAGAGGAACCCTAAACCTAACCCCTAACCCCTAACCCTAAACATAAACCCTAAATCTAAAACTAACACTAAATTAAAACCATAAGAGTAACCCTAAACCTAATCCCTAACACCTAACCCTAAACCTAAACCCTAAATCTAAAACACTAAATTAAAACCGTAATAGTAACCCTAAGCCTTCAAGGATCACCTGCTACAAGCTCAGGAGTGTTGCATCCCAACAAGAAGGAAGTGCAGCAGGAGGGCCAGTAGACCTCCTTGGATGGATAAGGAGTTCCTGAGGAAAATTCAAATGAAAAAAGAGGCTTATAATGAGTGGAAGCAAGGACAGGTGGCATGGGAAGAATACAGGGATGTTGTCCGGGAAGCTAGGGACCAGGTTAGGAAAGCTAAGGCCCAGTTAGAATTAAACTTAGCTAGAGGTATTAAAGATAACAGGAAGGGATTCTACAGGTATGTATCAAATAAAAGACAGACTAGGGAGAATGTAGGCCCCCTCAGGAAGCTCTCAGGAGAACTGGCTACACAGGATTTGGAGAAGGCTGAGGTTCTGAATGACTTCTTTGCCTCGGTCTTCACTGGCAAAGGCTCTGACCGCACCACCCAAGTCTTGGAAGGCAGATGCAGGGACTGTGAGAATGAAGACCTTGCGCCCACTGTAGGAGAGGAAATGGCTTGAGACCATATTAAAAATCTGAACATGCACAAGACCATGGGTCCTGATGAGATCCATCTGCGCGTCCTGAAGGAGCTGGCAAATGAAGTTACTAAGACACTGGCCATCATATTTGAAAAATCACAGCAGTCATGTGAAGTTCCCGATGACTGGAAAAAGGGAAATATAACCCCCATTTTCAAGAAGGGGAAAATGGATGACCTGGGGAATTACAGACCAGTCAGTCTCACCTCTGTGCCTGGCAAAATCCTGGAGCAGATTTTCCTGGATGGCATGCTAAGGCACATGAAAATCAACAAGGTGCTTGGTGACAGCCAGCATGGCTTCACTAAGGGGAAATCCTGCCTGACCAATTTGGTGGCCTTCTGTGTTGGGGCTACAGAACTGATGGACAGGGGTAGAGCAGTTGATGTCATCTACTTGGACTTGTGTAAAGCATTCAACACTGTCCCACACGACATCCTTGTCTCTAAATCGGAGTGACATCAATTTGATGGATGGACCACTCGGTGGATAAAAACTGGCTGGATGGCCGCACACAAAGAGTTGTGGTCAATGGCTCAATGTCCAGCTGGAGACCAGTAACGAGAGGTGTCCCTCAGGGGTCGGTGTTGGGACCGGTCTTGTTCAACATCTTTGTCAGTGACATGGACAGTGGGATTGAGTGTGCCCTCAGCAAGTTTGCCGATGACACCAAGCTGTGTGGTTCGGTTGATGCGCTGGAGGGAAGGAATGCCATCCAGAGAGACCTTGACACTCTTGTGAGGTGGGCTGATGCCAACCTCATGAAGTTTAACCATGCCAAGTGCAAGGTCCTACACCTGGGTCGGAGCAATCCCTGGCACAGCTACAGGTTGGGCAGAGAAGAGATTCAGAGCAGCCCTGCAGAGTAGGACTTGGGGGTGCTGGTTGATGAGAAAATGAACATGAGCCGGCTTCAGTGTGCGCTTGTAGCCCAGCAAGCCAACCGTATCGTGCGCTGCATCAAAAGGAGCGTGACCATCAGGTTGAAGGAGGTGATCCTGCCCCTTTACTCTGCTCTTGTGAGACCTCACCTGGAGTATTGGGTGCAGTTCTGGTGTCCTCAACATAAAAAGGACATGGAACTGTAGGAACAAGTCCAGAGGAGGCCACCAGGATGATCAGGGGACTGGAGCACCTCCTGTATGAAGACAGGCTGAGAAAGTTGAGGCTGTTCAGCCTGGAGAAGAGAAGGCTGCGTGGAGACCTCATAGCAGCCTTCCAGTATCTGAAGGGGGCATATAGGGATGCTGGAGAGGGGCTCTTGAGTAGAGAATGTAGTGATAGGACAAGGGGTAACAGGTTCAAACTTAAAAAGGGGAAGTTAGATTGGATATAAGAAAGAAATTCTTTCCTGTTAAGGTGGTGAGGTACTGGAATGCGTTGCCCAGGGAGGTTGTGAATGCTCCATCCCTGGCAGTGCTGAAGACCAGGTTGGACGAGGCCTTGGGTGATATGATTTAGCGTAAGGTGTCTCTGCCCACGGCAGGGGGGCTGGAACTAGATGATCTTAAGGTCCTTTCCAACCATAACTATTCTATGATTCAATGATTCTATGATTCTAACCCTAAAACTACAGATAAACTTAAAACTTAACACTAAAACAAATCAATAACACTAACACCTAAACTTAAACCTAACCCAAACCCTAATAATAACTACTTAACCGTAACTCTAAGCCTAAACCTAAACCTAACACCTAACCCAAAGCCTAACCAATAAAACTAACATTAACTGTAAAACTAACCCTAACCCATAAACCTAACCATAACACTAAACACTAAAAATAACACTAACAGCAACAGTAACATCACCTAACCCTAATCCTAAAAGTAACCCTAAATCTGACATCTAACCTTTGACCCTAACACTAACACCTAACACTACCACTAACTCTAACCCGTAACACTAAACCTAACCCTAACCCTAAACATAAACCCTAACACCTAAACTTAACCGCTAAACTTAACATTAACCCTAGCCCTAAACCTAACACAAACACTAAATCTAACACTAACACCAACACTAACCCCTAACCCTAATCCTAAAAGTAACCCTAAAACCAAACCCAACCCCTAATACCAAAGCTAACCTAAACATAACCCGAACCCAAAACCTTAAACCTACACTAACATTAACTCTAACAATAAAACTTACCTATGCCTAACCGTAACCCCTAACCCTAAGGTTAACAGTAACACCAACACATGAACCTAACATAACCGTAAATCTAACCCCTAATCCGAACCCCTAAACGCTAACCCTAACCCTAACCCTTAACCCTAAACCTAAACCTAACCCTAAAACCTTAACGCTAAACCTAACCCTAAATCTAACACTAAACTGAAACCTAACACTAACCTCTAACACTAACCCTAACCCTAACACTAACCTCTAACACTAACACGAACACTAACACTAACTCATAAACATAACAGTAACCCTAAAACCTAACCACATACCCCTAAACAGTAACCCTAAAAATAACCCGGAAAACTGAACCCTAAACCCTAACCCTAACCCCTAACACCTAAACCCTAAAAATAAACCTAAAAATAAACCGAAATGTTAACCCGAAATCTAATATTAAACCCAACCCCAACTCCAACCTGAAGTCTAAACCTAACCCGGACACTAACACCTAATCGTAACCCTAAACCTAACCCAAACCCTAAAAGAAACCCCTAAACCTAACCCGAACAGTAACCATAACAATAACCCCTAACAACAATCTCCTAAGCCTAAACATAACTGTAATCATAACCATAAAACACAAAAATAACCCTAACACCTAAATCCAAATCTAACCCCTAATACTAACACTAACACAAACCTAAACCTAACACTTAACCATAACGCTAACACTAACCATAATCCTAATCCTAAACCTAGTCCTAAAAATTAACCCAAACCATAACCCTAACTCAAAACCTAAATTTAACCCTAATCCTAACCCTAACCCGAAACCTTAACCAAAACCATAACCATAACACTAACACTAAAACAAAGATTAACCCTAACACTAACAATAACCCTAACCACTAACCCTGACACAAACATTAAAACCTAAACCTAAACCAAGCCCTAACCCTAACCCTAACCCTAATCCTAAACCTAACACTAATCCTAGCCCTAATGCTAACACAAAAACTAACAACAACCCCCGAAACTAAACCTAAAAGTAACCCAAATACTAAATCCTAAAACTCAACCTAAAAGTAACCCGAACACTAACGCCTAACCCCTAACCCCTAAACCTAACACTAACCCTAACCCTAACACCTAAACCTAATCCTAAAAGTAACCCTAAACCTGACACCTAAACCTTGACCCTAACACTAACACCTAACACTACCACTAACTCG
Source organism: Pezoporus flaviventris (assembly GCF_033815535.1). Taxonomy (NCBI): domain Eukaryota; kingdom Metazoa; phylum Chordata; class Aves; order Psittaciformes; family Psittacidae; genus Pezoporus; species Pezoporus flaviventris. Next base: position 49,250,510 of record NW_026892549.1, read on the forward strand.
TAACCCTAAACCTAGCCCTAACCCTAAACCTAAACCCTAACAACTAAACCTAACACACTAACCATAACCCTAACACTCTAACCCTAACCCTAACACCCTAACCCTAACCCTAACCACAAAACCCTAACCCTAACCGTAAACCTAACCCTAACCCTGACCCTAATCCCTAACCCTAAACCTAACACTAAACCATAACCCTAAACCTAACAGCAAAACTAAACCTAACAGCAAAACTAAATGCAACCCCCAATCCCTAACCCCTAAAAGCTAACCTAATCCCCAATTTAACCCTAACCCTGACATAAATGATAAAACTAACACTTAAGCCTAAGCCTAACATTAACTAAACATCTAACCGTAACTCTACCTTTAAAAAAACCTAACACCTAAATCTAACACTAAAAAAAAAAACCTAACTGAAACCCTAACTCGTAAACCGAACACTAACACTAAAACAAACCACTAACCCTAACCCTAAAAATAACACTAACCATTAACACTAGCCCTAAAAGTAACCCTAACATTAACCCCTTACCTGTAACACCGAACACTAACCGTAACCCTAAACCCCAAAAAGAACCCTACCGCTAACAACTAAACCTAACCACTAACCCTAACTCTAACCCTTAAACCTAATGCTAACCCCAACAAAAAACCTAAACCTAACATTAATCCTAACCCTACCCCTAGGACTAACCCTTAACATAAACCCTAACCATAATGCTAACCGTAAACCTACCCCCTAAGCATAAACCTAAACCCTAACCCTAACGCCACCACTAACACTAACACCAAACCCTAACCCTAACAGTAACCCTAAACCTAAACCCAAAAGCCTGACCCTAACCCTAACACTAACCCTAATCAGCAACACTAACCCTAACCCCAAAATCTGACACAAACCCTAAACCTAACCATAACAACTAACAATAACACAAACGCCTAAAACTAACCCAAACCCTAAACCCTAAACCTAACCCTAACACTAACCATAACACTCACCCCTAACCTAACCCTAACACTAACCGTAACATAACCCTAAACCCTAACCACTAACCCTAACACTAACCCTAACCAATAAAACTACACGAACCTAACACTAACCCTAAACCTAACTGCTGACCCTAACACTAACAGTAACCCTAACCCTAACCCCTAACCAATAACACTAATGCTAACCCTAAACCCTAACCACTAAACCCTAAAACTAACCCTAACACCTAACAGTAAACATAAACCTAACCATCATCCTAACACTAATCCCTAACCAAACCCTAAAAAGTAACACCTAAAACTAACCCTAAACTTAACGCTAACCCGAAACACAACAATAAACCCTAAACCTAACACTAAACCTAAAACTAACACCTAACGCTAACCAGAACACAAACCACTAAAACCTCGCCCTAAACCTAACACTAAGCATAACACTAAACCTAATAATAAATCTAAACAGTAACTGTAACTGTAACCATCACCGTACCCCTAACCAGTAACCCTAACACTAACCCTAAACCCTAACCCTAAACATAACCATAACACTAACCCGTAAATACTAACCCTAAACCTAACAGAAAAAACAAACCTAACACTAAAAATAACACTAACAGTAACCCTAAACCCTAACCCTAACACTAACATTAACCCCTAACACTAAACCTACCAGTAATCCTAAAACTAACCCCTAATCCATAATCCCTAACGGCTAAACGTAAATCTAACCTTAATCCTAAAACAAACCATAACCCTAACTCTTAAAAATAAACCTAATATTAAACAAAACCCTACCACTACCCCTAAATCTAACCCAAAAAATAACACTAACCCCTAAACCTAAACATAACAGCAACACTAACAATAACCCCAAACCCCTAATACCAAACCCTAACCATAATCGTAACCGTAATCCTAACCTGTAAAAAAAACAAAACCCTAATGCCTAAACCTAACCACTAACCCTAACCTAACACATAACCCTAACGTTAAGCCTAACCCTAAACCTAAACATAATCCTAACCCCTAACCCTAAGAATAGCGCAAACACTTAACACTAAACCGAACATTAACATAAGGATAACACTAATATTAACCCTAACCATAACCCCTAACCCTGACAATAAAAGTTAACCCTAACCCTAATATTAACCATAACCATAAATCTAATATTAACCCTAACCATTAACTCTAACATTAACCCTAACCCTAACCCTTACCCCTAACACTAACTCTAACACTTAAAACTAACCCTCAAACTTAAGCCTAAATGTAACTCGAACCATAACACTTTACCTTAAACCTAAACCTAAAAAAAATTCCTAGCCCTAACCCTAATACTAAACCCTAACCCTAAAAATAAACCCTAACCCTAACGCTAACCATACCCCTAACACCTAACCCTAACCCTAAAACTAACCATAACTGCTGACGTATGACCCTAAACCTAACCCTAATCAGTAACCCTAACAATAAACCCTAAATCTGACAAAAAACCAAAACCCTAAACCTAACCCTAACCCCTAACAATAATGCAAACCACAAAACCTAACCCAAAAAGCAAACTCTAAACCTAAACATAACACTCACAGTAACACCCCTAACCAAACCCTAACAGTAGCCCTAACCCTAAACCCTAACCACTAAACCTAAACCTAAAACTAACACTAACCCTAACCCCTAAAACTAACAAAAAAGCTAAACCCCAAACTTAACCCTAAACCTAACACTAAACCTAACCCCTAAACCTAAAAATAAAAGTAACCCTAACACCTAACTACTACCACTAACGCTAAACCCAAACCCTAACGCATAAGCCCTAACACTAAACCTAACACCTAACAGTAAACACAAACCTAACCCTCACTCAAACACTAACCACCTAACTGAACTCTAGCCATAACCCGAAACTGAAGCCCAACCTTACCCCCAAACCATGACACAAATCCTAAATCCTAAACCTAACCCTAACACCGAAAACTGACACAAAAAAACTAAACCTAACCTAAACCATAAAAGCCAACAATAAACGTAAACCTAACCCTACACATAAACCTAACCACTAACCAGAAGACTAACCCAAAACTTGAATCTAAACCTAAAACCTAACCTAACCCTAACAGTAACCCTAACACGAACACCTAACCCCTAAACCTACCGCTAAACCCTGACCCTAACACACCTAACCACAACCACTAACCCAAAACCTAACCCCTAAATCTAACCCTAACAGAAACCCCTAAAACCTAACTCTAACCCTAATCGTAACACAAACCCCTCAACCTAACCCTAAACCTAACCCCTAAACCTAAACCAAACGCTAATCCTAAACCAATAACCTAGCACTAACCCCTAAGTTAACCCTAACACCCAACCCAAACCCTAACCCTAAAACTAAACCATAAAACTAGCAATAACCCTAACCCTAACCCCTAAGTTAACCCTAACACGTAACCCTAACCCTAACCCTAACCCTAACACTAAACCCTAAATCTAACCCTAACAGTATCCAAAATCCTAACACTAACTAAAACGCCAACTCCTAATGCTAACACTAACCCTAACCACTAACCCTAACACCTAACCACTAACCCTTAACCATAACCCTAAACACCTACACGTAACTATAAAACAAACAATAAAAATAACCCCCAAAAGAAATCCTAACCTATAAACCTAACCCAAACCCCAACCCTAAAACTAACCCTAACCGGAAAACAAACTCTAAGCATAACCCTAACCCTAACCCTAACCCTAACCGTATCCATAACAACTAACCCTAACACCTAAACCCTAATCCTAAACCAAACCCAAATATAAACCCTTAAACCTAACTCTTACCCTAACCCTAACCCTAAAATTAAACCATAACCCTAACCCTAACCCTAACGCTAACAATAAATCCTAAACATAAACTCAAAGCTAACCCTTATACATAACCTTAACCCTAAAACTAAAACTTAAACCTAACCCTAACACTAACCCTTAACCCTAAACCCTAACACTAACCCTATCCCTAACCCCGAACCCGAACACTAACCCCAAACCCTAACCCTAACCCCTAAACCCTAACCCAAATCCTAAACCTAAATATAAACCTAACCCTACACCTAAACATAACACTTAACCGTACCCCTAAACCTAACCCTAACACTAACCCAACCCTCACACTAACCCCTAAAACCTAACCCAAACCCTAAACCTAAACCTAACCCTACACCAAACACTAAGTCTAAACATAACCCTTAACCATAACCGTAACCCTAACCCTAACCATATCCCTAACCCTAACAATAAATCCTAACCCTAACCATACCCTAACCCTAACCCTTAATGCTAATTCAAAACATAACACCTAACCCTAACACTAAACCTAACCCAAACTCCTAACCCTAACCCTAACCCTCTCAACCTCCCTATCCCATCCCTAGCATTGGCTGGCTCACTGTAGGGGTAACTCAAGTGCATCTGGAGATCTCCCATGGAGCCCTGTCCATGCTGCAAACCTCACAGTTGCCACTGGAAAACTTTAGGCTGCCAAACTCAAGAGCTACCCCTGATCACCCCAGTGCTGACAGGCATGGGGAGCTCCTTCAGGTCCAGATGGGCTTATGTCAGTATGATGCGGAGGGTGATTTCACTAACTGCTATTTGCAGCACTTTTGTAGTCAGAAAATGGCTTTCTCCTCCCACTGGTTTTAAGATGGCAATGGAGTTTTAGGTATTTTTGAGGAAGAATTGATTTTCCATAGCTGAGAAAGCTTTCATCAGAATATTCTTATTATTAAACAATGATGCCATTCAGTAAGGTTAAAACCACCACCTTCTGGAGACTCTTAAAAATTCAGTAACCTTGGCAACAATATAAAAAGTGATACTGGTCTGGTTGTTTAAAATGAGGAACATACACCCTTAGGTGTGTGAACATATTGTTAACAGAATGGTCTGTGTTGGTTTTATTTTCCTAAATGTATGTTTCAATCCTATATTTCCTCCTCTTGCTTCCTTAAATGTTCCAATATGAGGAAATAACATTTGTCTTTGTATAAACCGGTCCTGCATCACGAAACATCATCTGATCAGGGAAAAAAAAGAAATCTCTCTGAAACAGAACCTGAAAGTGTTCAGAAAGTAGTGCAGGAGCCTATAGACACTCTTTGTCAACTGACTATAGACATGAAATAAAAGTATGCACTCATGTAATTTTTCAAGGCAACTGAGTAGTCATTCAGGATTATTTTAATATCAAATCCTTTACCCTTGTATAAAGTTCCTCTGGTCCAGGTGGTGTTTTTCAGTTTAGATTTGCATTAAAAAAACCTAAAAAGAGCACAAAGAGGTAAACAATATATATTCCAGGTTAGGAATCAAGAATAGAAATATTCCCTTCAAGGCTGAAGCCTGGTACAGCTCCAGAAGCTATGCGGTGTGTTAAGAGGCAAGTTGATAGTTCGGACAGTGCTCTGAAACATGGAAATACCTGGGAATAGCAGGAAAAAAATGGATAGCCGCGTGCCCCAGCATCCAGCATCACAGAGATCACTGATGCTCCTCACCTCCACACAGCAACTGAAAATTGGTCTTACAATTGGCTGCCTGAATGTTTGTGTGTGCATTTGCTTTTGCAAATTATACAAAAGTATTCCCTTCAGTCATTTGAGGGGCTTGAGGCAGTAAGTTTGGGCCATCTAGCATCAAACTGCAGAAAGTGCTGCATGTTTTCTTTTCTTAAGTTTGTGAAATAATTTGTTCCCGCAAGCTAGTGATAATATGGATTTGGAGCACAGCTTTCCCAGATTTATTTAATAAAAGGTTACTATTTTTCTTCTGGCAGAAACAAGCAGTGAAAAGAAAGCTATTCTCCACACAATGGAAGGTAGGATTATAGACTAAACGCAAGGGAGATAAGAAAGGTGAATCAATTTAAAGGACCTTTCTTCAAGCTTCATTGAAACAAATGAATAAGAGGATTTATTCCCAGAAAATAAAGTGGAAATAAGAAAATAATAACTAAATAGCAAATCAAAGGGAAAATTCTAATTATATTGAAAGAGATTTGCTAGGGTTTCTTAGTTTCAAATTAAAAATAACTACGAGTGTATTAAAACATGTATAAATTAAAGCTCAGGAAACATAATAAACCCACTTGGATAGCTAAGCTGGGAGTAGGATATAGTGTAGTGCTTGCAGCTGGGAAATGGCTTTGCCTGTTTGCACCACTAACCTGCTAAGATTTAGTCCTCCTACCTTATGGATCAACTGTTTTAGAGATTAATTGGATATCTAATCCTATGAAATCCTGGTTTTGTATTTCTCATGTAGGACAGGACCCTAAATGTTCCTTTGCAGAGGTAGGAAAAAAAGCAAGTAAGTGGGGTTTTAATTGAGTCACAAGCAATAGGTGTGGGGCTCAAGGTTCAGAGGGTGGGTTAAAGCCTTATGGTGCATGGGATCCTCAGTCTGACATTTGATTGCCTAGTTATGCAAAGCAGAGTCATCCCTGAGGCAAGTTTCAAGTGTACAGATACCTGCTCCCAGCCAAGGTGGGGAGTATGCAGTGTGTGCCTGGGTGCACCGACACCTCCTGCAGCTCCTGGGCATGTGCCTGGAGCCTTTGCTGCTTCTGGCCAGCTGAACAATACATCTAGGCATGCTGAACATCATGTGCCTTGCAAGGGTGGACAGAAACTTCTGTGTGTTTTTTTGTTTTTTTTTTTTCCCAAAAATATTTTTTCATATGTTTACAAAAAAACCTTAATTTAATAAACTGCATCTGCAGCTCCTCTGGTGCCTTTTTTGTTTGTTTGTTTAGCTTAAAACTTGTATCTTTGCCTTGTTTTGATGTGGCACTCAACCAACTAAAGCCATTAATTACATGGTGATAAATTTCTGCCAGCGCTCAGATCCTAGGGTAATAGATTTAAGCAAAGTGATGGAATTTGGCAGTGTTCCTTTCCTAGCAAGATTATGTCAGTTCCTCCTAAATCCATTGATCCAGTGAGACAGTAATTAGTTAATTTAATGAAAAACAAAGGATTTTAGCCTGCAGAATTTATAGTACTAACAAGACAGATTATTATTGGAAGCTATTTCCAATAAAAACACTTAAATCAGCCAAAAAGAATATTTTCCCTTTAATAAAAAAAAAGGGAATATCTTTTATTGTATCACCACAGGGTTAGGCTAATGCTAGAAAACACTCTATGCTTACACTGGTGTTGGCTAAAGTTGCACAGTTCCTGTTTTGTTTTAAGAACGTAAATATGAATGACCTTCAAGAACATCCATGTAGGGTGAAGCCATGTGCATGGATGGGCTTGGGTTTTGTCATTGTTTCCCCACCAGTGAGGCAATTTCTACTGGTGCCAGTTTGCTATGGCTGCCAAATAGCTGCTGGGGCAATATGGTGGGCAGAGGAAGCAAGACTGAATGTGAAAAGGCAGATTTGCTTTGCAGCAGAACGTGCCCAAGAAGCACTGGATCTAGCTGAGGGGTTCTGCACAAGGTGAAGTTGTAGGAAAACAATGTTGAACTTGAATGAGGCTGGAGACAAATGATGTTGAACTTGAATGAGGCTGGAGACTCTTTTTGCAGTATCTCTAAGCACAATTAATTGTTCTGAAAAGACATCTTAAGGCTGGCATTTAATTTAACTCTACAGAGACATAGCAACTGCCAGTAACAGAAGCAAGCAAAGAAACCAAAACTCTGCTCAGAAAACAGAGCAGGCAAAATAACGCCAATTAAATAAAAAACACAGATCACAAGCCTCTGTTCATTCACTTGCAGCATATTTTAACCACGAGCTGTTTTAACCACGAGCTGTGAGGAAAGATGCTATGGCAAGGGGTTATATTGCTCATCTCTGGATTTGTCTCTAATTCTGGCTTTCCTCATAAACTTCATGGCTCCTTCTGAGGGTGTTATTGCTTGTTCCCAGCACCCATTTTACAAATAGTCTGAACACTTCAGATGGCTTTAAATAGGAAATGTGAACACGAGAAATATTTTTGGCAAAGTTTTCTTCTAATATAAATATTTAGAGGGGTGCTAACTTCCTGAGGTGTTTATTTAAACGCATCTTCTATTTACCGCCAGTTCCAGAATCACTTCATAATATCCCCATCATACAAGTGGTAAGTTGGTTTACACATAAATATAACAAGTTTGTCTCTTGTATTTCTCTTTGCTTACATAAAATAGACATTTGAGTATAAAAATATTGTGTTTAATTTGGTGAATTAGTAGGCTGAGTACTTAAACAATTCCCCTACCAGAAAAATAAGAGCTATTTAACTAAGAGTCAATGCCTTCTCTGAGGATGCTTTAAAAGATTATTTAAATCTTATAAATATTTAAAGGTCTGCATAGAAGCTAATGGATTTTTAAGGAAAAACAAAACAACGATGTGTTTATGAGAAACAGCATCTTATCTTCTACTAAACTAATTAAATAAAAGAACAAATCCCATGTTGTGGCTGTGTTTTGAAAATTACCTCTGTTGAGATACAGCTGGGACGTTTTTGTTGTAAATAATATAAATATACTTCAGTTTAAACAGGTGAAGCTGCTGCTATAGGGGCATCGTACAGCCTTAAAGAACCAATGCAAAGATGCATGTTTTTTATCATTCCCTTTATTTGATGCAAATAAAAGGCCTTGGTCAGCATCTTATTTCTGTGCTCATTTAGATTGTGGTTTGCATGAAGTCAAGACTTTCATGGTCTAAAAAAGTAGCCATAATGTTTCTGATGGGGTTAAAAGAGAAATTTAAATCTGATTAACTTTGTTAATAAAACTACTCAGTGCAATCCTTTCTGTCTTACTGATGCTAGGTGACTGAGTGTGTGCTTAAGCATGCATGTTCATTAATACTTGTGCATTTGAAGGTGAGTACATACTCAAACGTGTGGGGTGGTGTTTGGTTAGATAGGTCCTGCATTCTGGCCACTTATGAGGATTGCTACAAAATCTCAGCTTTCGCAGGAACAAAAAGAGCCTGAACACCTTCCATTTTTAGCCTTTTGGGTAAACAAGCCCCTACTTCATTATGGCTCTGTGTGCTAAATGTGCATTTTCCACTTAATAATTACACTTGATCATGAAGGCAAAAGCATCATTTGCACAGATTTTGAGGACTAAATAAGCAGTCTGATTTCATTTACTTTAATAAAAAGTTGGTGTGCATCATGCCTAACGAGAGGAGAGAAAAGTCCTTTTTACCGTAACCCTTGCATCTGTAGAATATTTAAGGTTATGTGAGTGGTGTGAGGCTTTTTTTTTAATGCTCTGCTTTATTCTCACTGAACAAGTTGACAAATGTTAAGATGAAACCTCAGCTGAAGGAGATTCTGCAGAAACACTGTCCCCCTAGCAACACCGTTACTATGCACCAGGAGTACATAAACCCTTATTCCCCTAAAAGACTGTGTTTGAGAAGGAAATAAAATTTTATTTTTAAATAAAGATAAGGTGCTTGCAAATGTTTCACGTGCCTTTAAATATACTGTAAGCACAATTTGAATAGAAGCAGGATTCATAATATAAAGTTGGCATAAAGACTGCGGTACCGAGGCAGATAACTAGTGGAACCACGGATACAGATCTTTTCTGTGAAAAGCATGTTTCCACCATTATACACTGGGAGAAACGGAGCATTTGATTTTGATTCCAGAGAAATAGATAGTAAGAGGACAATGGCATCCACAAAGGGTAGGTGCTATAATAAAAAGAAAGGGCATCTGAATGGGGAAGGCTTGTGGCAGCCTAGTTATTACCTAGAAGAGTCCTAGACCCTGCAAAGAGAGGTGGTTCACAAAAGAGAGTCCTGCAAGAAAGAAAAGTGAATAGGAGAGGAAAATGAATCTTTTCAGTGGCCAGATGAAGGATGCATTCAGAATAATATGCCTCTAGAAATAAATCCTCTTTCTCCACTATCAGAAGCTTTTTTAGGAACCACAGCTTACACAGTATTAATGATTGCAGTGAGTTAATGAATATGTGTTGTGTTGGTGCAGTTCACAATTGACTAGCAAGAAGCATCCAGCATTTTGTAAAAATTCTATTGTATCCTCTAAACTGTGGCTAAAGTAGAATCATATCACCAGGAATCTATAAGCAATTTATTAGAATACACTGCTTTTGGTGATTGTATATTTTCTCTTCATCAACCAAAATGATTCTGAATTGCTCTATGCTGGAGTGCATGTCATCTTGCTTATAAAAACAGTTTTAATAAGATGTGTAGGGTTACATCCTTATGCACTTGGTCACCAGAAACAAAAGGTTTCTTTCTGTTCCAAAAGCACAAATGCACACAAAAAGCAGACTGGACTGCTGAGAACATAACTATGGGTCATGCATACTGCAAAGCTCAGCTAGTATCCTGGGAAGAGGGACCCAAGCCCTGCCCACTCACACACAGGCTCTCAGGGTCCCTCTCACCATGAACCTGGCACTGTCACGTGGTGGACAATGAGGCATTTTCATACCCAGAAATGACCATTTTGCACCCTTGCCCCCACCAAAAGCAGGGATCCAGGTCCCAAATAGCTGTACAGTACGACCCCAGCAATGCAGTAGCTGCTTCTGCTGGTGACAGGTACCCACCAGATTCACAAGCTTCTTCCGCATCCTGGCAACTCAGCCCCACTGCAGAGAGACAGAAGGAAGATGAACGAGCCTTGGAGAAAATGCCTTTTACCCCCTGCTAAAGAACCTTTTCCAGCAGCAAACCTCTCTATGAGCTTTTACTTTCCTAGCTGAGCAGACCCAATGAAGGTGCAACACAGTGGAATTCTTTCGATTTTGTACACCCACGTTCACAGCTCAATGGCATTGTTCGTGCCTGCAACAGAGGTTACCAATTATACTGCGTGTCTTACATGGCAACTGTTTACAAGAAAATTATATTGTTTATATGTTTTTGCTGCAGTTAACAAATTATCTTAAATGTCAAGTTGCTTGATACAGAAATAAGGGAGTTTACTGTATGCTTTAAAACACTGCAATTGTTGGTAAATTGCATTCAGCACAGAATTATAGACATTTAAACATCATTTGGGAGGAGAATACTTTCCCAAGGGATTCATCTGACATAATAAACTATGAAAGTGAAGGCTTAGCAATTTATAAATGTCAGCAGAACTAAAGAACCCCAACTTCTGCCCACGATTAGTTACGTGCAATTAACAGTTTAACTAACAGTTACACTCTGCTGCTATTGATTCCTTACTGCTTTTCTGAAATTAATTTGACTGCTATTCATTTGTCATTAATTGCACTGTGAGCCTCAGAGAGGCTCGGGAGCATGGAGGAGATCAGTTCACAGTCCGGACCCAGTACTTTGCGACATAATGATGAAAAGTGAGGTACATCTGTCATTCCGCATGTAAGAGCCATCCATTGCCATTATCCCTGTCCTTACTGCTGTCTTCTGTGTCACCTGTGCTCAGTTACTGCCGTGTGACAGGAGCATCAGCACAGCAAGTCCATTGCTCTCAGCTCCACAGGCAGGTTGGTGAATCCTAGCAGCCTCAGAGAGCACTCACCACCTCAGGAGTTTGTTGGGGGCATGTTTCTCTCACAATGACCAGCACCTTTTCTCCTTAATGCTGATCCACTCCCTGGGAAGATTTTCTGACCCACCTGTAAACCTGCTGTACCACATGGCTGCTTGTACCTCACTCGCCTAATAGGCTTCCCTAAACAATCAAGCACTGCTGAGCAAAACTGATGCATTTCAACACCCTTGTTCTCCTCTAGGAGTCCCCTTTGCTCATGTAATGTGCATGAGAAGATGGTCTGTTGACAGTCTGCACATGGTACCCAAAAGCGAATGCATCATGGTGAACTGCTCATTGTATTCAACCACTGCTTATTTGGGGAAGTGACACCAGGACTTCAGTTTGGATCAAAGGTTTGAGTAAAGGAATCTACTTTCTCAGGATTAGAAAGACATAATATCCCTCCAATGAGATCTGCAAATTGACTTTGATGATGTGGCCAAGCTTTGGTGAAGCAGAGATTCACCAGCACCACTGTTCACAATGGAATGACTGATACGTAGCCTTCCAGCAGACCTGCACAGCAGGTCAAGGCATTGCTCTGGCAAACCATAACCCATCATTTTATTACACTTCATACTTTGTGACCCAGTAACATCTTTCTGTACCTCTCCAGCAGCATATCCCTAGTCAATGAAGAGGGAGCTTTACTTTTTATTAATTATGATGATAATGTAGCATGATTTGCATTTGCTTCATACATATTACATATTTCACATGGATAATAATGGGAACAATTGTAAATACCCAAAGAAAAGGCATAATGGGCTATAATACCTAGATAAGAATTCCAGAAAGAGAAACATAATTGTTGGGAAGTATTTCTTGGAAATCTGAAGCAGGGTCTTAAAAAAATTGACTGCAGAAACAGGAATTAGAACAGCCCAAGAAGAGTGTTATTTACATACATTTTCTCCCAACTAACTTGCAATTTAGAAGATGAACATTCTGCGCAGACTGACATTAAAAATGAGATTCTATAGGAAGTAGAGAGAGTAGGAAGAATGCTCAGAATGAAGAAAATGCATAGTAAATTGGCACTCAAGTGACAGGAGTATGATAAACTGAAGACTTTTTTTTCCCCCCAACAGCAGAATAATTAAGCATGTTTTACTGTGTCTTCTTATTTACATTAAAGTGTATTTGATCATTACAGGTCATGAAAAAGAACAGCAACAATTTTGCTTTAGCTAGGACAGTTGATGCATGAAGGAAGGTTCGTCTACAGCAGCACCAAGTCCACAAAGAGCTGATGACAATTTGCTGGTCCCAGTTAAGTCCCTGCACTCCATGTGCCTGGTCTACAAAGTGAAGCTTGTATTTATTGCAGTTGTGAGGAGTAATTAGCTCATAACTTCATAGTGCCATATTGAGGATAGGTGCTGTTATTATGCAGGATGGAGAATTCTCATGTATGAAAGACTTTAAAACAGTAAACACATTTTAAAGTGTCAGGGTAAAGAAGGCTGCTGCTTCCAGCTTCTTTTCTCTAAGCTTTTTATATGGGATACCATCTCATATATCAGATAGCATTTCATTATCTTTCATGGCAATGCTTAAGTCATATATCATATTTTCTAATAAATCTTAGATTTGCCAGCCTAGCAGAGTATCAATAATGTTACCTTTCATAACACTGCTTTCAGCATTGGATACACACCGTTACATCCATCACATGGGGTTTTTTTTGCAGTTTATTAAAATGAAACATGACATCTACTGTAAATGATATTTCCATTTAATGCTTAATGACACATCTGCTTCCCATCATCCACAAATTCTGATGGTTTGCTAAACAGATATTTTTCTCAGTGACAACCTGTATGCCAAACTGAAGGCTAGTTAGCTTCAGCCTATCAGCAATGGAAGCTGATGTAATTATGAGTTGGGTCTACAAGCTAAAATGGCTTAGTTATTACCATAGGAAAAAGATTTTACAGACAGTGAATTTAGTATTGTGCTGACTTCTGGAAAAAAAGATAAACTGTGGAATTTGAAGTGCTATCAAGTACTATTATTGCTTTTCACTCAAAAGGGTAAAAATGGTGCTCTGTCAACAGTAACTCAACCCAGAAGCTGCCACTATTGGGATGGAGCATAGTAATATCTCAGCTTCTGGTGTCCTTGATAACCCATGTGGACACATTCAGAATTTCACGGGATTCAAGAGTGAAAGGGCATAGAAAAGCCTATTGTTCCAGTGCCCCAAATCTGTGTCCTGGCACCCTCTACTATTCAACATACAATTCAGCGGAGTTAAATAAGGGAGACATGGGCAGTTTCTAAGTGTTTTTTGATGGCAAACTACAGTAGATCTGCAGCAAGGTAATTTTTGAAAGTTAAGCTGTGGAAAAAAGGTTAAATGCAGTTTATTTATTTATGTCTAAATTAACTTTATATTTTGTTCTTTTTTTTCCGCTTCTAAACTATGTTTTGTAAAGAAATTTTCTGAACTTTGACAGAATCAGTGGGAGTTCCAGTGGTGCAAATTAGCTATTAGTGGTGTATATTGCCTCCACCAAGGCAATATTATGAAGGAGTTAAATATATGTGCTTTTGTTGTCGTGAATATTTAGTAAAAAAACCCCACAGTTAACTTGTGATTGGTATCCTGGCTATACATCCAAGACATATTGCTTCTACTGTTATATCTCATAGATGTGGTTGTTGCATTGCTTTCAAAATAATTCATGGAGATTTTGACTGTGAACAATTTGACTGAAAAAGGGAGAGCTAGACTTGTAAGTGCGAGGAAAAATCATCATTTCTCCTGATTTCACTTACTTTCTAAGACAATAAAAACTTTGATCAAGTAAGATAGAGCAAAACATAGGTCCATATTTACAACATGCTTCTCACGCACACACATGCATAATATAGCTTTACATTATGATAATTAGGGTGATTTCTATGAAGTGACAATACAAGATTTCTATATAATTAGTATAAATTGTCAGCATGGGTAAATTATGATTTCAAAAAGAATCTCAGTGGTTGGAGTTCATGCCATGACCTAAAATGGAGTAAGTCTCACAGCCACGGATATTTTGACGAGACATAAATGAAAAATCCAGGGTATATGTGATCCAGTTTCAGCACCAAACCACTAAATCTGCTCAGTCTGATTATTGAAAAGATCAGTAATTAGAAATGTCTTTCTAATGCTTATAAGTTATTAGTCAATATCCCCAAAGTGACTGGAGATGATTATAAGCATTTACAGTTCAGGAATGGAAGTGGACAATACTGTAATCATGTCCAAGGCCTCAGACCTTCAGTTCTATTCCAACAATGACAACAATCCATATGCAGATAACAGGCATCTACAACACTAGCAAAAATGTGCTAAGGGAAATTAATGGGTACAGAAAGAAAAAAAGTCTCAATTTTTACCTCTGGAGAGAAGCTTTTGGCCAGGCTGGTGCGTGGGGCACAGCATTGACTCTTTTCTCTATTCCACTCACGCGAAAGCTCACACTTGTGAGCAGATGGCTCTCTGGCCATTGCTCAGAAACCTCACCTGCAGGCTTCTCTGACAATGAGTCGAGCTGATAGAAGTTGATCGTGATTCCAAGCTTCCCAAGGATATGGCCTTGTCAAAATAAAATTGACCTCTAAATGACACTCCAAATATTAAGACATCTGAGGTGCTACTTGGAGAAGGCAAAAAATTGACTTAATGTGAGCCTTTCACCTGAGTCTCCAGCCTTCGCCATGCTCACATTAGGCTAAAGGAAAAGTAAGAGGCAACTCATTACTTTTTATCTCGACTGTCACTAGGTATGTTTCTTCCAAGAAAGCTCAAAGGACGCATCCCAGGTACCATTTTTGGCAGCTGTCCCAAAGAAGAAAGTAGCAAAACCATTATTCTGAAAGACAGATCAGTATTTAATGAGAAATTTTTTTTTTTAGAAAATGTTACTCCTTTTCTAAGTGAAAACTCCACAGTGACACTGATGCTTTATACCTGCCACTGCTCTGGCACCATTGCTGCATGTTAGGGCAACGGGATGCTGCTTGGACCTGGACTTTATTTTCCTCCTGCTCTGCTCCAAACTGGTTTTACTTCTCTCCCTCCAGTTTAGCTGTCATATGAAGAAAACAAAACCCATAATAAAAATGTTCCTTACCTTAGACATATCCAAAATGTCTCAAGTTCGTCACTACACTTTCCAGACCCATCCTGGAATTACATGCAACCCTTTGTAGTTATTAAAGGAAATTCACTCCACATGGACAAAAATCTCCAACTCAGGAGCAGAAGTCACATTAGAAACAGTTTGGCTTGCTGAAAGAAGGATGCAATGGCTAAATTTCCTTCTCTCATCTACATCCTGCTTTGGCCTGGCACAGATGATCAGAGATGAATGCAAAGACTCCCACTGACAACAATGGGCTGGGGATCAAGCTCTTGATGTCCATGCATTGAAGGACTGAGCAGAAAGCCCCTTTGTACTGCATATATCTAGGTAATATTAATTGTGGCAGTAGAGTGAGACAGCACCTGTACCTGAAGGGTGGGAGAAGAAAGTTAACAAGGGACTATGAAGTGCTGCGAGACAGGGGTATCTGCCTGCTGGTAAAAATAATAAGAAGTCAAGGAGATGTCTTATTGTTAGCTAAAGATCCTCTGTCTGTTCTCTCTCTAAATGCGGTATTGCCTTTTGTTAATGCATGGTTCCTTCCTCACTGAGATGCCGTGAGCTGTGCTCCACCCCACTCCTCCTCATCCCCGACCAGCAAACCAGCTTCTGCTGGACAGCAGTCCCATCATCTCTGCTGCTGAAAGCAGCACTTAACCACTGTCTATCTGCCACATGCACCTGAAAGACCGTCTCCCCTGCCTCCTCTGTGCTGAGAGTTTCCCTAGGGATATAGGTCAACTTCCTCCTCCTGCATTCCTATGTGAATTGCTCCCGCATACATTATCTCAAAGACAGGCTTCAGAGTGCTGTAAGTAAGATATGCCTTGTGATACAAGGAGCACATGCCTAGAGGATTAGCAAGAGTTTCACACCATGGGGAGCTGTAACTACTGCAATTTTCCCTCAGGACAAGAGATCCAGTCTATCCTGCTGCTTGATCCTTAAAATTGCCTCTTTATTTTTCTGCTTGCACACTAGTTCAATTTTCTGAAGATTAAATTCTCTCTACATTAATGATGGAGGCAATCAGCTTACTTACAAGAAGTTTCTTTAACATTTCCCTCAGCTACAAACAAATCTAAGTTTTAAGAAGTTGTATTTTAGCAAGAATGCCTGTGAGTTTGAAAGGCTCATATTCTTTCTGGTATTACAGGTCACTGCTCTTCTCAGCATTTACCAAAGCTGAAACACTAAATAGCTTGTTATTTCTATTTAGAAATGTGACTATGCTTGCACCCAATAGTAACCTTAGTGTAGCAAAGAAAGATTAAATATTTAAGTAATTTAGCTTAGTTCCAGTTCATTTTCAATTAACAGGAGAAAATCCCCTCAGACATAAGAGGCTATTTTAGGTTTGAGTTTAGTTTATTTGTCTGACAAAAGTAAGCATTTAGACCTACAAGTTAAAATCATTAATGCTGTTAAAAATACAGTTTATTAAATAAAATAGATAAGAAAAAGTAATAGAAAATGAAAATACTGATTTCAAAGGTATTTTCCCTTTCAGGATATTTTGAACATAGTAAATACCCTAGAATGAATACATTACAAAATATTTCAGGGAAGAAATTACAGTATTATTATATAAGGTTTAATTTCTGAACCTTTAACATTTCTATATGTTCATTTACTGTACTTCAATGAAAAACCTGCTCCTGCCAATTTATTGATGTCAGCTTGTCTTCTCTGATACTGTTCTTGGCTGTCTTAAGCTGTCTTGAGCTAGAAAGGTTTATCCAAGTACACATTTTTGCTAACATATTAGTCAAGAAGGTGTCATCTGAAAACGTTTTCCTGACTTTACAGGCAAGGGGAATCAATCCAGAGAAATAAGGTTAGATGGCCAATGTCTCCCACTGAGACTGAACACCATGTGATGAAACAAGTGTCTTCACAGATTGATGTTAATTGCTAGGAAAGTCAAAGTTTCCTTCCTATGGGGCAAAGGAGGTCCAGCGGTTTCCATAAGTAGAAGATCAGAATGTATAAGGGTGAAGAAGAGAGCAAATGTACCTTGAGATTCTTGGGTCCAATCTCATATAAGTGGATACATTTGGAAATACACACATCTCAGTTTTGCTTACTCTTATTTTTCTATTAAGGAATCATTCTCAAATTACTTTTTCCCCAAATCAGTAAGACCTCAGACTAGAAACTCCCACTCCACCCACCCCCAAGCTGCTAACTTTTATGCTTTTCACGTGTTTCTCCCTGTCTTTGACAAGTTATAAACCTATCAACTTTTTTTCATGGAATCGTTTTGTTTTCTGTAGCAGGACAGAAGTTGTTGATGGGTATGTATCAGTGTGCTGTGTGCTGTATAGGCAGTGCAGTGGACACTTTGCATCTGTGAGAAATGCAGGAGAAAAAGTACCATTATTCAAATTGGCTTGACGGAATCTAATGTGAATGCTTACAGAAAACAAGTAAGCTTCATAGTCACCTCTCCTGCAGCAGTTCTCACTGAGCAAGCATTCCCTCCTGCCCTCATCCTGTGACAGAAGTAAAAAACATGTACCCAGCTCCTTAGAGACACAAATGCTCCAGTTTCAGGGGCACCTGTGTTTAGAAAATCAATTGAAGTGAAAAGAAGACTGATAAACATTTAAGACCAGTGGGGAGTTAATGATCCTTTTACAGTCCAAAGACAGAACAGCAGCTCCTACCCTGAGCACACATGTGGAAACCTCTCACAGGACTGAATGCTTTTGACAAGCTGAGGTGCCAAAATGAAGCTGTATCAGAGAGAAATGTAGGACAGCCACTATTCTGGGGTGAAAAGGAAGTCTGTTTGGTGTCATGTTTATATTAAACTGATATGTTCCCATTTCCATAAGGTGTTTTAGTCCTTTTCGATTCTTTAATTTCTGACTGACCTGTATATTATTTTGACGTCTCTGTGCTATAATATTCCCCATTACAAAATGGAAAGGAGATGGAAAAATAACCACTCTGGCACCTGGTCAGCTACATCTTGGGGAAAAATCCCTGTTGCAGGTGGTGTTTCCTATAGAAAGCTGCCTTGGTGCCCTGTAACCCAGCCCCTCTCCCATTACCTGCTGATGCCTGGCCATCTCTGATAAGTGTGCACTAATAATGTTCAGCCATAGACTGGCAGACATGGGTCCCAGCCTGCGAGAAAACTTCAGAAACCCAAACATCAATATTTAAACAGTTTTCCATGATAAAAATTTCATTTCTCTTTCCTTTAGCAAATCTATTTAGTCCTTTTCTTCTTTTTTTGCTTGTTCTGGATAGATAAGCCCCAGGTTGAATCACAGATCTCAGGATTTACACCTGAGTCAGAAATTTTGATCCAGTTTTCTAATTTTATCCATGTAGCTTTTTATTTTATGCACTTGCCCTGCATAGCTTGTTTATCTCCTATATTTCTCCAGCCCACTTCTGTTTGCTTCATGATTTGTCTCTTATCACATTGCTCTTACACCTTCCTAAAAATAAAGTCTTAATTTTCCTATAGATTGCTCTACCACCCACCACTGTAATTTAGAAATACTTGTCATTGCATTCAAGTGCCAATCTTCTTCAGTGAACAAATATCATTCCTTGGTCCTGTACATCTTTTTGAAACCTCAGATTACAGATTCTGGCCTAGCTGTGACAGACCTGGATATGTATTCAAAACTTTTGAGGTCAAAATCAGATGGATTGAATTGGAAGTAGGCAGCTGCTTCCTGGCACTGCCTGTATGTCCCACAGACCAACTTTTCTATCTATCTGTTCTCCTATAATCCATATTCACTCTACAAAAATCAGTCTCTTTTCTGCAATTGCAGAAATGGAGTGCTGTAAGTTACCATCTCCCTGCTTGCAAGTCTGCCTCTTTCTAGAAGTTCATGAAAACAAAAGAAGTTTCTCAGGTGCTTGATATATGTTTTCCTCCTTATTCTACTTATTCAGAGCCTGGCTCCTTCCACCCAAGCAAACAAAAAACCAGACCCAGTGGCAGACTTAGCCCAACAGGAAATTTCTCTTAATGACTTCAAAGAGCATCAAATATTAATTCAAAGTGTGAATACAAAGATGCTCACTCTTGATGAAAATAGTTCCATTTAGTAACTATTTTACAAAGTCGTACTAACACAATTAACTGGAGCTTATTTCCCTCCCACCCCCACAATGCCCATATGTTGAACCACAGTTTATGCAGGTAGCATGCTAGTCTTCAAAACATAGAATTATCTAGATATTAACTAATATTAATGATGAAACAATCTCTTTTGCCTTTATTACTGGATGAATAAAGGCAGATTAGTAAAAATTGTTCTCTGCAAAATAAGCAAGTGCATTTAAGAGCATCACTTTAAAACATACAGGTCACAGAAACTGTGGTTAAAATTATGGTATTATACCTTTTTTCTCTGTATTTCTAACATAAATTATGGTTTAAATACTAGGTTATTTTAAGCACTGATCAGGTTTAGCTAGAAGTCAAGACTGATGCAGTTTGTCTTTCCTAATCAGAAAATAAATCCAGAAAATCCTATGACAATCACCACTGCAAGGCCCCAGTGTTCTGCTTTCGAAAGGAAAAAAAAATGACTTCTCAGAAAAGAAGATGGGCATCTCAGCAGAACTATTTTAATCTGCAAGATACCAAATAGTGTGATTGAGTGGTTACAGCTCCGAATCAAATTTTGTGCAGTGAGGACGTCTGTGAACAGCCATAACAGCCGTGTCACTCTCAATCCAGAGCCCAACTACTGGGACGGGGGTATTATTTTCACTTACAGATCCTTAAAACCCCCCTCCACCAAACTCAAATCCGAGACCAAAATCTTAATTTTTCATTTGTAAGAGGATTTTCTATGAGTTTTTGATTAGTTTTCTCATTTCAAACTTCCTATCGAGTTTCCATCTTTTGACCTCTATTAGACTTTGTCTGCACTGGGATTACTCTTTCACTGAAATATAACAATATTCAATTTCATTACAAGTTTTAGGAGAAGAGACTTGAGGTCTCCTTTTATACAGTGAAGAAAGTTCAAGATGGAAAATGTCTGCATAGGACAAACATAGATCTGTTGTGCATGAAGTATGTTAGTCTGGTGTTATTCTTGTGCTGGAAGAAACGTAAAGCCTTTGAAGTCACTCCATCAAAGTCAACAGCTACATAGTAATAAAGGAAAAACATTACCTGTTTATATTTTCTTTTTCATTTGTTCTTGCTTTAATTAAAAAGAAAAATAAATAAATTATCTGATTTATGATTGTTCTTTGTGTACATGAAGCATGACAAATCCATTCAAAAATGCACACCAAACACAACTCTGACAAAAAAATTCAGGATTCTTTCCTTTCATTTTCATAAACTGAGTTTCAGCTTTTTCTTGTGATCCTTTTTTAGAGTTCACATTTTCCAGTGTGGTCCCCTTTATCTGGTTTATTAATATTTGTCATATAATGAATAAAATGACTGCGGTTCTGCTGCACTTTCAGCATTTTGAATCAAAAAAAATATATTGAGTCAAAACAAATGAAGCTTCAAGTTTCTCTCCATTCTGTTTTTTATGACATAACTGCGAGTCATAACTCTAAAACAATGGTGAATTATAACTTTGATGCAGTGGTTGTAAGAAACATATGGATAAATGGGAAAAATCTCATGTAGGAAATTGAGCTCAGGAGAGGACTGAATTAACTAAAATTAATTAACTATTTTTCCTGAGATGAGATTAAATTAATTTTGACAGAAAGAAATAGCAAGTGATTTCAAGTGTATAAATACAATGGTAGAAGTGGAACATTAGTGTTTTACTCTAGGATGTTCATTCAAAAAAAAAACAACAAAACAAACCAACCCCATCAAAATCAGGGTATTTAAAGCCTGAGGGTTTTGTGTTTTTTTCTTATTATACAAAATTAAATTATGATGATTATGTTGAAGAACAAAAGGATGATCAAGGCACACATTCTGGCAGGGGCAGAATGTATCTGTGCCAAAATTTCAGCACATAAAGATCATACACGCAAATCTGAAACTGAGGAAATGCCAGAGTGAGTCCTCGGGCATGTGGTGCAAGCACTGCCCAGCCCAAGCCAGGCCAGAGCAACTCAAAACGCAATACTTGATGCAGTTAGCACTCTTACTGTGCCCTTTCTGAGGTCTGCAATGTTCATCACCAATCTGTTTTCAGTTTGGCTTGACAATCAGGTTATCTTTCCTTTCTTTGCTCTATTATTAATGTGTTTACAGTTAAGCATGCAGAAAGTACCTAGAACAGACTCTTCAGTGCCTTCTGATACTTCTGTGAAGGATTACCCCAAACTTCCACTGGCTGAAACCTGTCTTTCACTGACTAAATCAAATTTCCTCTGACATGCCATTATGGAGACAACCTTCCCACCTCATAGGGTGGCTTTAATTTTTGAAAACCTATCAATAGCAGCAAATGCCCCACAACATTCTGTTTTCAAGGCTTCGTGAATGAAGGTATGTGGTTTTTAGTAACAAAATGCCTTTCTCCTGAAGAAAAGAAGTGTTCCAGTTTTCTGTGAATTCCAGTGAACACTGAACAAGTGGTTTCCTATGGTCCTTCATATTCATATCTTCTGACTCTCTTGCATTATGCCCTTGAGAGAAGCTTTCCCAAAGTATTTCTACCATGGCAAAGATGCCAGGAAGGACACTAACAAGTGCAAGCAGGAAGGTTACTGCAGTTGTCCCCAAAGCAGCCAAGGACCTCATTTCACCTACCTGCACAAATGGACAGCTGGACCGTCCAAACTGCTGGTGTCTGGTCTGTCCCTGGTCTCAGGGCTGGCTTTGGGCATGCTGAGGATCACCATGAGCAACTGTGCAGCCAGTGTGATGGAGGACAGATAGAAAGAGACTTTCCCTGTTTCAATTGTAGAAAACATTATTTCCCCAAATAAATCATAAATGTACTCTTAGAAAAAACATGAGGAAAAGAATAGGTTCTTCCTCTGTGGGACAAGAAGAGAAACAATGGAAATGGTAATAGATGATGTAACAGCCTAAAATCATGAGGGACTGGACAGTAGGGTACCAGTGGGCCCATTTACACTGAGGAATCTGTTCTTCTTACAGACTTAGCAACACTTGCATTTCTTGGATGCTGACCTAAATCAAATTGACTAGAGGAGACAATTTGCTTTCGTTTGGGCAGGGAGAAGGGACATGTTTTCATATCACAAATCTCCTCAGGGATCTGAATTATTCTTCTTTTCTTGCAGTTCTAAGAAATATGTGTTTATCTCTTATGCCTGTGAATGGTTAGTGGCTCCTGGGGGAAGGAAAAAAAGATGTTATCCTTGTTGCCTGGCTAGCATTTTAGGAGTCCCTAGAGGTGTTCCACTACTGTGCATCCTCAGGAGGGCAACTGTTGTGCACAAGCACGAGCAAATCAGTCAAAGACACTGTTCAAAGGGAGGTAAATGTTGTAAATTATCCTGTCAACATCTCACACAGGTCCTAGAGCAGCTTTTGCCAGGAAGATTCAAACATTACTGCTTTTGGAAGGAAACAAAGCCATGAAGCAGTCGTGCTGAATACAAACACGACATCAGTCCTTCTATGTGGATGATAGCACAGCAGGAGCAGAACAAAAAGTGCAAGTTTCCATATTTCTTCAAAAGAAATATTTAATCTAAAGGAAAAAGAGGAGACAGAAACGTCAAGGAAGTGTCTTTTTATTATGGTAGGGAAAGAGATTATAGATATATCTGCATGGAAGATGTAAAACCTATTTTGCAAAAGGGATTATTAAAATTTTGACTTAGAGTACAAAAATGTTAAAAAGCCTCTTCCATTTCTATTTCTATTTTCTATAAATAAACTGAGAACAAGTTTTGTTTAAGAGCATAATGCTTATATGAAATATAACTGAAATAAGATTTGATTCCCAAAAAGATAAAGGATAATAAAAAACAACCCCAACAATCTCTGAATCCCATATAGACCTAAGAATTTCAAACTATGGCTTCCTACGTTACCATTCTGCCTAGTCCTCCAGTTTTTATATAAGTGACAGATTTGCAAAGGCTCTGGAGACTTCAGTGAATTTATCTCCTCTGATTAAAATGAAGGTTCCCCAGGTTTTCTGGGTCTCACTCCTTCCACGGTGGTAACCAGACATTATAAATAGACTCTGCCCTTTCACTCTCCCTCTCACTAACTAAAATGCAATCGATAGCTCATCATCCTTTCTTCTGCGCAGCAGCCCACAGGTTATTTAACTTCAAAACACGGCTATTGAGACTGTCAGTGTCAAAGGAAATGGCAGGATTGTCCTGCACTAATGTGATTCTGTCCCCAATGTGATGGCCTGTGAAAACACATTGCCTCTGTCTCTCATGTGATATTCAAACTGCATTCAAGCCTTTACCAATTCCTTCCCTTCTGTCCTGCAATTGTTTTCTTTTTTTGTGGGAACTTAAGAGGCTCAATACTCCTTTAATAATCCTTAATTGAAGATCTCCAAGATTTACTTGACAGCTCATGTCTGAGAGGGTCTCCTAGTGGGATCTACACAGTGTACCACTGCCAGAGCTGTGGCATAGGGAAGAGGGGTTTCAGGGCCACAGATCCCCTCTCATTGTGCCCAGAGGAGGTGCATGGGAGAGATCAGACTCCTTTTAGAGAGATTTTTGTGATTTCCCTTCACGGAGGACTAAGTGTTAATTTTCATGGACTTGATGATCTTAAAGGTCTTTTCCAACAAAGATGATTCTATGATTCTTGCACAAGAACCATGGGGATCAGTAGCACACAGATCACCGTGTGTTGCTGGAAACAAGAGGAAGCCACCCCTTCAGACTGGAGTTACCTAGTTCTTCTCAGCTTAGGGAGCCAGAAGGAATTTCACAGGTGCACTCTTGTTTAGTTTGATTCAAATGCTTTGCTACTGCCACATGATTTTCACTAAAGACCAGCTTTGTTGTTCTCCATCTTCACAAAGAACTGGTGTTTTTGATGTTCAGTCCTATTAGAAACTGCCAGAAAGTGTATGTTGTCCAAATCATCTGCAAAACAGGCTCCTCTAGTAGTAACCTCTGCAGGTCAGATCTTCTTGCCCGCAGTGTGAAATAAACTTGCAAGCTACACAACTCAAAAACATAAACTCATGCTCAGAGAACCTCAAAGTTTGCATGATGGCCTTATCATACTCTGCAAAGCTGTTGGCAACTGCCAAACACATTTCATTTATATTGAAGTCTGAGAAAAACATAATTAGCACCTCATATTAAAAAGAAAGCAGTATGCTGTTGACAGCAAGCCAGGAAGTTGATAAACACAACTTCCTCAAATTAAATTTTCCTGAAAAACCTAGATGAGGACATAAATTCTGAAGAGGCTGGTGTTAGCAGCTGTGCAGCACAGCCACAATTAAGCTCCAAACCCTAATGTTATAACTTACTCTTATAATACATTTTTTCAGAAGATTTTCAAATTACATCAAGCCAATGTAATGTTTCAGGTGGGGGACCTCTCAATAACGGATGTTTTGCTAAAATAAACACCACTCAAAAACAAAGCTTGCAAAGTTGCTGAAAAACTCTTGTGATTCCAGAGTTTTGCCATCCATGTGTACTACTCAATTACAAATGCAGTGTGATTTTCTTTTTGTAGCTATGTGGAAATGTAGCTTTTCAAAATAGAGATCCCTTTCACAGGTAAAGCATATTTTAAAAGATTAAAAACAGTGAATCCATATGTTACATATTGCCCACTTCCCTGTTTCTTTGAGCCCATGGCAAACTCAACAGGCAGGGGTATGAGGCTCTGTAGCTTCCCCTGTTTTAGTGTTGTCACACAAGAGCAGGGAGACAAGACTGGAAGTTACTTGCTCCTCTTCTAGACCAGGGGCAAATGTTGACAACCCAGAGGTCTCAATCCTGACATAGGCTCTTCCTAGACCTGTTTTTGATGTGGCTCAAATTTTCATCTTCCACATTTTCTTTGGGACTGACAATCTCACAGTCCAGTCTTCTACCATCTGGTCTCTTTCCCCTTCCTTCCTGCCTTCACCACCCTGTTCCCTCCTCTTGCATAGCGTAGGCTTAGCTCCTGTGCACATCTCTTCCCCACATTACAACTTAGGAATTCATGGACTCATAGAATTATTTAGGTTAGAAAAGACCTTTAAGAGCAAGTCCAACCTTTTTCCAGAACTGCCAAGTCTACCGCTAAACAATATCTAGTACTAGCGGCCTCATCTACACTCTTTGAACACTTCCAGGGATGGTGATTCCACACTTCCCTGGACAGCCTCTTGCAATGCCTGACTACCCCTTCAGGGAAGAAATTGTTCTTAATAGACAACCTAAACTTCCCTTGGTGCAGCTTGAGGCTGTTTCTTCTTGTCCTACTACCTCTCAACTAGGAGAAGAGATCAGCCATCTCCTCTCTCCATCCTCCATTCATGTAGTTGTAGAAAGAGACAAAATTGTGTCTCTCTCAGTTTATCGTTTGATGTTTATATCCTTCTACTTTATTTGTCCTTTTCTCATCATACAGGTGTATGTTATGCTATAGCAACTTCTAGGCAATTTTTACATATTCTGTCCCCAGCCTGCCCTTAGTATTAAAAGACACACATATGTATGCTCTTAAATCTGAGGGAAGCTGAAGGGACTGATTTCTAGAAGCACACCAGAAGACTCCCTATTTAATTTGACTTGGTCCCAAATACTACCCCAGTTATACCAACATGAGATTATAATGGGTGCAACTGCTTTCAGTGATGACAATTCACCTAGTAGTAGGTTGTGTGTTTTCTGAATCTGACAGGTGAAAGGAATAAAAGAGAGATCAAGAACAGAAACTCCCACTACCATTAAATACAACAATTTTTGTGGGTATCTATGTATACCTGATATTACAGTGCAGCTCAGCAGTGATTGCACAGAATAGTGTGTTGGCAGTCTGTACAAAGGATGAAGAAGGATTTTTCATTTCATGCATCATTTGCAACTACCTTCAATAATTCAGCAAAGTCAATACATATCCTTGATGCATAGTTAAGAGAAAAACCCTGGAGCAAACAGACAAAAGCAAGTAATCCAGAGAGTGACCAAGCATAATTAATCCTCTTTTTGCTTTTCCCTCCTTCCCAGGACCCCTTTGGCTACATGCTACATGAAAGCATGTAATTGTTTGTGCAAAGTTCATTACAGTCATGGAAAACTCCATGAAATAAATACATAGGGAACTAAGCCCCCTGCCTGCCATAGTGATTTTAAGGGATTTTTAGTGCCTGTATTTGCTCAGACCATTTAGGGTTCACACTGCTCATTCCTCCTTGGTAGAGAACAGGAAGTAGTCTCAGGAGAATATTTAATCCTGAAAAGTAAGAAGAAAATGTCATTTAGACATGTCTCTACCCTGCCCTCTGCTTCCCAAAACAGAGAGAGAGCTGTCAGGAAAATATGGGGTAATACAGAAACCAGAAATCACTGCAGAATGACACTGCAGCCCACAGTCTCAGGTCAGACAAGTCAGGACTGATTTCCTCAGGATGACCAAAAGGTCCAAATTTGATACATATCCTGCTCCTCCTGTGACAGATTCTGGCTCCAAGGGTGGACATGCCATGTACCTAGCCTAGAGCGAGCAAAGGGCTGAATTGACAAACCTGGACCTCCTGAGAGACAAAGCACTTCTTTATCCTTTGTAGATTTATATATGTGTATATATATATAAATATATATATATATAAAATTCAGGAATGTGACCTTCAGCCTGCCCAAGCATCAAGTAAATGGATAAAGTCTTGCAAGGCTGACGGACTGCATGGCTCTGCTGAGAAAATGATTAATGCTTCAGGCTTAAAAAGGGAGATGATTGTACCATGAACATGACAAGTAACTCCAGAAACCCCATAAAATATCTGTAGAGAAGGAGTGATTCTGGGACTCACATAAGGCAGTGGGGTCAGCAGATTGGTAAGTACAACTTTTCCAGCATCTTACTCAACAACCAGGTGTGGTTGTTTTGGGGACTGGTCAACAGGAGAAGGACATTTTTACCCATGCCACTAGATCATTGTGGCTGCATTTGTGTGATAAAGCAAGTTACTTGCAGAAGTAACTGTCTCTTTATCCATGACATTTTTACCCATGCCACTAGATCATTTTGGCTCCATTTGTGTGATAAAGCAAGTTACTTGCAGAAGTAACTGTCTTTATCCATGCCATTCCTCTTGGACATGGCAGTGGGATGGAAATGCCCAACAATGTTGGAGATGCACAGTGCTGGTCTTCAGTATTTGGAAGCCTAGACTGCAATTGGAAAAACCACTTCAATGTGGACAGAAGAGTAAACTTTCTTAGTTATCACAGCACCCCTTCATTATAAATGGTTTTCGCTCTCAACCCTCTTTCCATACACTGCTTGCAAAACAAGTTCACAGTAGCCATGTGTGTAAGGCAGCGAAGGCACTCACTGCTGGGGCAATAAAGGGAATGCCTTGGTGAATCACTGCAAGCAAAAGGCATGCTGGACTCAGAGACTGCCCAAGAAAAGGCTCTTGGAGAAAAGCATAGACAGTGTTCCGTGGGTTAATTTTTACCAAAGTTTCTTTTTGAGAGAGGTTTTCTTCCCTGCTAGGAATTCAGATTTCTTTCAGGTCTTGCTCCTTCCTCTTGCTTCAGCAGAACACAGCAAACACATTTCATTTCCTTTCCTGCCTAGTGGGATGCTGAGGAGATGCGATCTCTGAATTGGTATATGTTTCAGCTGGCCCATATTTGCAGCAAAATTTATGACACATGCCAGTGTCTCCAATAGCTGATTGGATATGGACAGGGAAATGGAGAAAGCCTCAACTCGCTGAGCTTCAAAAAACAAACTTCGCTTAAATGATGTATTGCTGTTTTGCAGCAAAAAGGAACACCTGGCTCATACAATGGGGAAAAAGAACAAAATACAACATCCATAAAAATGACTGAAAAAGGACTGAAGAATATGGTTATTTTTGCTTCCACATGAAAGAACGTGCCACAAAACAGTGTTTGCAATTATAATCTGGCATATCTGTTGCTTTTGTTTGACATGATTGCTCTGGTATGTCCACTAATTCAGTTTTAATCTTCATTAAGATTTTCTGTACTTTACAGAACAGATTCAGACTGTCTGATGCTTCCCATGTCACTCAGAAGAAGCATTAGGAAATTATTATTGCTTTTCTTATGACACTAGATAATTACTTCTTCAGACATAAAAGTAATTTATATTGTATGACTGAGATTTCAGTTTTGCTTATCCCATTGTACATCTTCAGTGCAGATGCATTGGCTGTATTCTGAAATCAGTAAGAGTAGAATTGACTCCAGAAATTTTTGCATGTAGCTTCATTACTATAAAGATTTGAAAATATTTTTCGGTAATTTAAGAGTTCAGAATGCTGAATATGGAGCACATGTTTGATTCAGGTAAAAAAAAAAGTTAACACAAATTGTAACTGGACAGTGAACAGAGAGACATGGGAGGAGAGTGAATGACCAGAGAGGACCTAAGGGTAATGCTTTATCGAGCTACAATCCAGAGTATAAAGTGCAAAGTCTGCATGTGCATGAATGTATCTGCAGGCTAGATATGATCTGTATTTATGTATATATGCACAAAAGACGTGTATAACCCAAAGGTTGTCTTTTCAGCAACAGGATATATAATGCTACAACAGGCACTAATTTGCTATCTCCTAAGTACTGCAGAAAAGCAAATCCTGTAGCAGATTCAGCATGAAGTTAGAGCTGCCATGTCTTTTATTAAAGCCAGACCAGGTCTTTACTAATAAGTAAACAAACACAGCTGTCTCTAACAACTCTGACTCTTATTTTCATGTAGACTCTTGCACTCTGCACTGAGCAGTAAAAGTTTTGAGTAATTTAAATGCTTGATAAGTGTGTTACAAGATCCTAGCACCAATATGAATGAGGTTCCTGGGAAAGCAGAAGTACCTTATGGCTGTCTGCTGCAAGCATGTAAATAAATGGTTCTGGCATATGAGCACTGATGTAGAGCTACTGCCTGGGAACATTAATAGAGTTAGTGCCTAGCAATCCTAATTGGTCCATCAGTATTAATATAATCAAAGTATACCCATCATCACTGGGGAAATGCGATGCCCATTTTGGCCTGTATTGTTCTTGGAAATATCATTTAAGCCTTTGTTCTTGGGGAGCAGAATCCATTATGGCATATATCTTTTAAAGAATAATTACTTGCCAGTAAGTGTTGGTCCCAAAAGAAATATATTCTGAATTGATTAGCACTCAGCTACCCATCCCTCTGCAGGGTTTGGGAGCTCTGTAATACCTTTCATAACTTTTCAATTAGCTTTTGATTTGGGAGCATTTTTGCCCTGCCATGGAGGGAATTGTCTGACAGAGTGCAGTGAACAGTATAAAGGTACCGGGAACCTTCCAAATCCACTGCTGTCTGGGGGGTCAATGATAGGCTGTTGAGCCCTTCACCACAGATCTAAAATATATTAACATGGTATTTTTAAAATAATATGGAAATTAAAGAGGGCTGCTAAATACATATTGTTGCACATGTCCCCTGGTTTCTAAACATTTTATATATGTATTAATGTATACATTTTTTGAGGTGTGTTATATGAGAATTTATCATCATAACATACCATCAAAATTATGGAAGCACCTTGCATTTGCATTTCAATAGAGGAAAGGAGCTACTCATATGCAAATTACACAGAAATATAACAACGGTGATTTCTCCATATTATAGAGAAAACCAAGACAATTTCAAGAGGCAATCTGAAAGTAGAATGCTAGGCACATTGCTTTCGTCAGCGCAAAGTTTAATTGATTAACAAAAGCCTGGTGGTCAGACCAAAAATTAGTTGCCAGTTCCTCATAATAATCAGTACAGGCAAAGAAAATTCCTGAACTGTTGAT
Source organism: Pezoporus flaviventris (assembly GCF_033815535.1). Classification (NCBI taxonomy): domain Eukaryota; kingdom Metazoa; phylum Chordata; class Aves; order Psittaciformes; family Psittacidae; genus Pezoporus; species Pezoporus flaviventris. The sequence continues at coordinate 49,281,120 of NW_026892549.1, forward strand.
TCCAAAACAGTAGCCTATTTCTGTCTTTTTTGAAACAGCAACATGGTGTAACAGCATTTTCAGGATAAAAGCCTGTTTCTTTCAAAAGTGAATACAAACCTTCCATCGACTCTGGGAGAGAAGGGAAAAGAAGGACTACTATTCTACATTTATTTCTATGTCTTTATTGGTTACAGAAGTTTGTAAAGTCCCTTTCAAATGCAAATAAATTTGTCAAAATGTCATCATTCCTTCCCATGGCAGCGTATGGTGTTCTTTCCCATAGTCTCCCTATAAGTGTGGCTGTTTGCAAGGATAATCAACCATGTGAGACTGGAAAAACATTGCCTATGAAACCCTCTCAGGATGTTCTCTTACACAATCAGTAAAGCATCTTTGAAAGCAATTTCCTAATTTATTTTAAGCCAAGCTATTCCTACTTCTGATGTTACTTATTGATATCTAGAAGGCTGTTTGCATTGGAAGGCAACTCTTTTGAGTGAAAGGTGCTGGACTGCAGTTTGGACTCCAAGGAATGCTTCTGCACTTGATGATAGCCAGGGGATGGTGGACCTGATTTGCTAACTTATAGTGAACTGATACAAATTCTGCCATGTTCTTCAGAAGACAACAATTTCTGAGGAAATTGAAAAACTGTTACCTAAACAGCTTATGACAAAATCGAGCCAAAGTTTGTCAGTATAGAAGACTAAATAACTAAACAGGATAATAAAGAGACACACCAAGAGAGACTGACTTTCTCGTGTCCTTGCTCCTGAGAAGTAACACCATGATGCTTTCCTTCTTGAAGACACATCTCCAATAGTGACTGGCAGCATGGGGCTGTCTCAGTGGAAGGACTGGGGCAGGTCGCAGGTGAGCACTGTCTGAGGAGCTGTTCAACACCAGTGGGTGATAATGGTCTCAGGGGAGAAGATCCTGAGCTGGGGCAGCACACCATCCTCTTGGGAATAACTCATGTTTATGACACTTGATAGAAAATTAATGCTACCAGTGCACAGCCAAGGGTCTTACTTCATTGTAATTCACATTTGATTTTCTCTGAAACAGAATCATCATTTCCAGGAAAAAACAAATTCATCCCTGGTGCCTTCAGCGTCTCAGCTTGGCTCTCAGGGAACTGGCTTACTATGAGGACGTCTGTCAGAATTCAAACTGCCAGTGGGAGGGACTGAAGAGGGACAAGGGTTTTGGTTTTGGCTTTTCTGAATTGTTGCAGTGGTGACAGAACGCAAAACACAGGACCTGCACTATGTTTAGCAAGTATTGGCTGTGTGGAGCCCCAGAAAATAATTTTATATGAACTGGCAAATGGTACTGCTAACTCCTGCAAAAGGGCTGGAGATCGAATTTCTTTATCATTCAGCTTATGGACCTGGGTTATGCTCCCTGGCTAAAGCCTTCCCCTTCCAGCTAACACGAGGTCTCTAGAGGAGCAGTGAAGGGGATTTAGCAGATCCTGTTCCATCTAATCCTGCTGTACCCTGGCCAGCCTCCAGCTATGAGCTGAGCCACCTTTTCCTTGGTGCCCTGTGGCCTGGTGGTGGTCTTGGCCACTCACTTTTGTTACAAAAAGGGCTTCTTTTATTGGCCAATCAAGCTACAAGGTGGCTCCACAGTGATCTCTGAAGCAATTGTAAAGTTTTTTTAACAGCAGGGTGTTGAAGATGTGCTTGGGGTGATATATGAGTTTTATACATTTGAGGAAGGATTAAGACTTGTAAAGGTGGAATTAATAAAAACAATGAACTTGGATTTAGTACTGAATGAGAACTTTTCCACTTCTCTTGCTTAACTAAAAGCCTAATCCTGGAATAAAGTCAACTTCTTTCATTCCAAACATTTAAATCACAAGAGCTTGTCACAGCTTCGGGATCAGCACATCCTTGGGGTTCTTGTGGCATTTGTGCCCCCAGCCCCTGCTGTGCTCAGTGCAGTTGAATTGTTCCTTGTATTACTTGTGCTTTCCCAAGGAAAATATTAAAAGTGCAATAATCAAGATAACTTGTTCTACAAGCAGTGTCACAGGGCTTTTTCTCTATTTGGTATTCAGCTTCACAGCCTAATTAATTAGCATTTGTACAGCACTTTGAAAATATGAAATGCAATTGAAGTGCTAAGTATTATTATTAATATTGGCAGCAGCACCATTTTGCTCTGCTGAATGCATTTTCCAATAGACTTGCTATAGAAAAAAAATAGTCAAGCCAGCTGAACTGACACACTATAAACTTGAAATGCACTTAAAGCTTCTTCGCCATGTTTGATTACAGTAAGCCAAATAGCTGAAACATCTGCATAGCTGTGCAAATTTTTTTAGTCTATTAAAAAAAATAAACCCTATATAACACACTTTGTTCTGAATCTGTCAGTAAGGTAGATGGATATTGCTCTGCAGGACAATTTTGGGATTGTTTATGAAAAGGATTCTGAGATGCTACAGCGCTGCAGGCTACCTCTCGTTTGTATGTCTCCAAATATGCCATAAAGAGGAAAAAAATGCTTCATGAGCTCTTATAATTGTATCTTTCTCATTTAGCACAGAAACTGCTGATAGTTAAAAGGCACAAATGCTTCTAAATAGGCAACTGATCCCTGTTGCCCTCAATTTAAAATATAGCTGTAACTTGTAAATGCAATAGCTCCTGGGACAGATCATTCTTGATTTCCATTTTGGTAGCTGCTGTTTTTGACAATGGCAAGAGGTTATCTGGCCTTAACCTTTGGAATCAGTTTTATTTCAAAATCAATGACTTTTACCCCATGCTGGCTATTTGATGCTCACGTGCTTGCTAACACGTGAATGGGTTAGTAGCTGCAGTCAACATTTCTTCACCTAGCTGCTTATAACTAATGGACTTTTGTTTTTAAGCAAGCAGACTTGTTCTGCTCCAGGTAATTTGCAGTAGGCAAGAGCTAACCAGCACTTGTCTGCCTTAGGCCAAATAGAGACTGCAAGTCTCTATGAGACTGAATCATTAACTTCCTGTGGTTTACTTCTTATGATGGCCCCAGTAGCTGTCAACAGAACAGGACATGCACCCGAGACATAGCTAAATCAGTGCGTGGGCTGACCTGTAGCAAATCTAACTGCAGAGGAGGCAAGCTGCAGCTGCCAGGCTTTGTACAGGAGCAGGCAGGGAACGCTTTGAAAACCTATTCTGGCAGTCCTGCTACAGGAGTTGTACCCCCTGTAAGGGCAGAGCTGGAAGCAGTAATTCACTTTGGGGTCTACTTTCGTATCACAGCATACTTACCAGCATGAATTTTCACAGTGGGAAGAGAAACAGCAGGGGTCTGAACGGACACCTTTTTAGACGTTTATGGCATGACTATTTCTAAATATTTTGCTTAATGTGCTGCAAGAATTTCCCTGTGCATTGGAGATATCTGTTAATTAACATAAAAATAACCAAAGTTCAAGTTTACGCTTCTCAGCTCTCTCCTAACACTAGTTGCTACTAGCCATGCTGATAGGAGAGGAAAGTTTCATGGTTGCAACGAAATAATAAGGGCTGTTTGGTTCAGCAACAAAGAAAATGAACATCAAGGCAGAAAACCAGGTAATAAGACTGGAAATCCTGATGCCACGGAAGTAACAGGGTCTGAAATTGCACCCCAGTCCATAGGAACTGCCTGATGTGAGTAACAGGCAGGTACAGACCCCTAGCACAGTTGGGAGATATGTCAGACAAAAGCTAAACTTTTGGGGAAAATCCAGTTAATGGGTATAAGTCCAGGAAACAGGAAACCTGACAGCAGTTATTTCTCTGAAAGTCTTGAGCAGCTGATGGATCACTACAGACAGATAATGTCCCAATAACAGCAGTAGCAAAACAGAGCAACCTTGACATATGAGGAGCTGACAATTTTCATTAAAAACATGCTATTCAGTCATAAAAATATTTTGTAGTTCTAGTTCTTGTAAGTGCTTCACCCTCCCCTTCTAAATCCCCTGACACTGAGATAACACATCCCTTCAAGATGCATAATAGTGGAACAGAAAGATCTTTCAAATTTCAAAGCAGTGTGCTGCAGCATGCTAAAGTGCTGATGAAGATCGCCTGATTGTTTTCTGAATTCTAGGGATATTTCCAGAGCCAGAAGACATATTAGAGAGGCTGATTTACAAAGCAAAACCAGCTTCTTCATTCATCTCATGTGCAGGGTTCAAAGGAAAGACCCTGTGAAAATGTTACAACGTACTAATAATACAAACCTCATGAAACTGAAGAAAAGGGAGAATATACACAAGAAACAAAAAGCCTCCACAAATTACATAATAGAATTCAAACCCCACAAAGCTGGTCTTTGAATACAAGATTGGCATAATACATTTCGAATCTTCACTCAAGCAAAAATGTCTTTTTGCATATGAAAGGTCTTTGTAATTTTTGCTATCATCACTATAAGCCTCAGATGCATTCACTTTGATTTGGTAAACAATAAAAGAGAAAGGAAAAATCCTAAGTGTTTTCTACAGATGTGCGAAGATGCTTTAAAAGAAAAGTTACTGCTCCTTCCCCCATACCACTTGCACCGGGAATTACCATCCATGACTGCACACAATTTTGGTTGTTACTTTTTCTTTTCTTTCCTTAAAAAAACCCTCAAACCAGCCAAAATGCCAGACTCAGTATGACTGACTGAGTCTTTCTGGTCCCAGACTCAGTATGACTGACTGAGTCTTTCTGGTCCCAGACTCAGTATGACTGACTGAGACTTTCTGGGGAGAAATGGGGGGGGGGGGGGGGGCGGGTGTGGAGCAAAGAGGGGCAGAAGTGAAAGGAAGGTTTAAAAAGACCAAGGACAATGGGGTATACTTAATGGGAGACTATGCATCAAAACAAATTAATAAATTATTAAAATAAAGTATATGTTACTTCCAAATTCAGCCGTAAGGAACTATTAAAAACATTTGAAAATTAGGTACTGTGTTTTGAAACAAAGAGAGAAAGTGAGCTTTGTAGGCTCAGAGTTTCTCAAGGATACAGTACTTCCAGAATTACTGTTTTTTTCAGTTATTCAATATTTGTTGTCTGAGGAATTATTTTTCTGCCTGTTTGTATTTATTAGGTGTTTAAAAGAGACATGAAAAGGCTGCCCAGAAGCAAGGCAGTTCAGTTTTATGTTCCTTTACAGAAAATCTATAAAAATCACAGTCTGAACTTCAAGTCCCAGCACAATCACATGCAAGGTCCCAGCAGCCAAGGAGAGCCAGATACAGAGATTTCTCCTCCCTGAAGCAGCAGCACCACCAGTCGTCTGCAGCTTTTGAGCCATAGGATACTCTGGTCTACACCCCGTGGCTTCTATCTGCTTCAGGTAGTAAATGCCATATTTGTTCAAGGCATGAGGGGAGATCAAATGCAGGTGGAAACCAGCAAGCCAGCCCCATGCATTCAATTTGCACAAATGCTGCAGCCATTACCTCTGAGCCCTTGCCTGTGGTGTGACAGAAAGGCTGGACCGTAAGTATTTTTAAGGTCAACACAAAGTAACTACTGTGCTTGTTTAATGTGTTTTTGTTTTTTTATATCATAGAATGGTTTGGGTTAGAAAGGACCTTAAGATCACCAGTTCCAACTCCCCTGCCATGGGCAGGGATGCCTCATACTAGACCATGTTGCTCAAGGCTCTGTCCAACCTGACCTTGAACACTGCCAGGGATGGAGCATTTACCACCTCTTTCGCCAACCTGTCCCAGCGCCTCACCACCCTAAATATGATATCCTAAAGCCTAAGCAGAGTTCAAGAAGCTCATTTGGTTTTAATGTATTTTATCCCTCTAACCAGAACAATTCTTTCTTCAATTACCTTTGGCGGAAATCTAATCTAGCAAACAAGAACAGCAAGAAAATATGTCATTGCAAATTATTTTTACTATTTTGTTGTTACTCTGATTTATTATGGTGTCAAGTTTTTCTAATTTTGTCTGCTGATTGCCCTTTTAGGAAAAAATGTGTCTTTGAATTTTCAACAATTACCAGCAACACGTATGTAAATATTCGGATGTAAAGAGGCAATCTCAATAGCCATTTAAACTGGGTAAAATACCTGCCTCGATACATAGAGTAATGAACTTGGGACCATTTACCAGTGGTTTACAAAACGTAATATAACAATCTACAAGAGTGTTACAATGTATAGCTGATAGCCAGAATTTAAAGCGGGATAAATACTTTCTGGCAAGGTCATAAAAGGAATCAATGCTGGAAATTTAGTCTTTCATCACAGAACTATACAGATAATCACCAGGCAACAAACAATATGCTGGCAGCGACCATTTTTTCTGTTCTTAAGAGATACAGGCGTATCCACCTTTACAAATGTTGTAGTGCAAGAGCAAAGTGTCTCTGGATGTAAATAGCTCATGCTGTGGACTCAGTGTCCACTGGATTTATGTTTAGGCTGTGCATTTCTGCCTGGGTTTATTTGAACCTTGGGTATGGATGAATGAGCTTCAGTGATGGGAGGGCACCCGATGCCCTCCTGAAGGTCACCTCACTCCAAAAAGGGACCTGGGTGGTGAGGTAAGCCAGACCAGGGCAAGAAGGAGTGATCCCACAATTTGCTTTAAAAGCACTGCCTTAATCCAAATTCAAACACGAAGGAAAGGGGTCCTACCTGCAAAACTAACCTTGCCCAGCACTGCAGGTGTGATGGGTGAGCTGCCTCCATGGATGTTGGCAGTATCCTGCTCCATGTTCATTCCTGGCCCCTTATGGAGGGATCAAAGCTCCACAGCACCTGAGCAGCCCCAAGGTGGCAGGGTCTTTGCTCCCTTGATCGTTCCTCCTAGACACGTGCAGGAATGGAAGGTCTCACATGCACCTCCAGCACATTCCCCCTCATGCAGCCCCAGATGCCACCCACAGTACACTGAACCTTTCCTTGGATCTTTCTGTGGCTAAGGGTGATGGGTTAACCAGGTGGGCACTAAGCTCCCATTGCCCTCAGTCTGACCACTAGACTAAAAACATCTCTCCTCAGGCCAAAACACAAACATTCAATTAAAAGGAAGACTCTAATGGCTCTGAATGCTGGAGAGCATCTACTAGAGGTATAGAGGCAGCTTTGAGGTTTTTTATTCTGGCCTTGATTTCTGTTATTGTATCTTGACACAACTGCAATAAAAATAATGTATTTACTTCCATTTTGGATCCAGAAGAAATACAGAATGCAAACCCCCCCAAATATTACTTTTTCTTGAGATATAAATTTTGGTTCAAAACCACATATTGATAAACAGAAAATATTTCATTGGCTGGTAGAGACTGCTTTCAGATTTTACCCCATAGGAAAGATTATTTTAATTATAGTATAGTGCATACAGTAAGGAAGGGGAGAAACTAAGGGCATGGAAAGATCTAGAAACTGGCTGCTTTCTCTGAGAACAACCCCTGTAGCAAGTACTACCCCTGAATGACATTTAATGCTTACTGGAAAATGCTTTTCTGAAGTGTACCTGTTCAAGGCCTCACATTATTTTGCCATTACAACTGCCATTTTGGCAGCTTTTGGATTTTATGCTGCCATTGAGCTCAGCTTAACTATGGATAACAGGGATTCCCAGCCTTTCCAGTATTCAGCTTCCAGTTCACTCCAGTTAACCATTCAAGTAAAATAGAACAAAGTAGGACAATCCCTCGTAGTTTCTTTAGAGTTTTAAATTATTTAATTTGCATGATTGCAACAGCCCATGAAGAAAAATGCTGAGCCGATTGCTAATATAAGTGTACAAACACTTGCAGCAAAATGCCAGTAAAGAGCAACTCAAACTAAATAAAATCTGATAATCACTTTTTGGTGACTTTATTGAAGTCTCTTTGTATCAAATATAAGATCTTTGCTTTGAAAGATTGAGGGAAACGATTAATAAAATCAGCTGGAGCTTGAATGTCTTTGTTAAGAAGTTGCTTTAATTTTATCAGGGCTAAAAATCTAAGTTGAAGTCCTATTTCAGAGGAGTCTTTGTGTTTATTTTTTAAATTAAATTAAAATAATGCTTATCAAAATTTTACTTCAAGAGCTTGTCAGGAATTCTCTTCCTCAAACCTCCACAGGCAGTTCCTAACTATCCAAGTTTGGTAAATAAGTTGTATAAACAGTACCAGATATGTTCCTTATGAATATAAATATTTTGCACATTCAAATAGTTTTTTTTTCTTTCTGCTAAGGTATAACAAGGTTATTTTATTCTATATTTGTTCATAAACCATTTGTTACTAGTCACTTGGGAGGAGTATTGGTAAGGTAATGCTAGAGGCTTTCCAGCAGAGAGAAAAAAACAAAAACCAGTAAAGCATCTTAAGTATTCAAGGGTTTCTTCTTTGTCTGTTTATTCCCTAAGTCAAAATGGGTCAGAAGGCACATTTCTTGACTATACATGTTTTCCTTAAATCAGATGAACACAAAGGCTTTAGGAAATGTACTTGGGGAAAACAGTTCAGCTGTGGTGAACCCTGCACTCTGAAAGTTGAAACATGCAAGAGAAGAAGGGTGACAGAAGGCCAGGGATACATATAACTTCTCTTTTAGATTCAGAAAAAAAAACACTATTCTAAGCTTCTCTGGGAAAAAGAAAGAGAAAAGGGCATTTATACACCATGCAAAATTAAAGGGTAAGAGAGTTGTGTTTTCTAGTTTCTATCCTTACAATGCAAATAGAGTTTCTATAATTACCTGGAAAAGTAAGTGCACACGTTTAGTAAAGCAAAAGGGTATTTCATGTCCCACTTCTTGGTGACAAGTCAGTTATTGTACTAATGACCCTAATTATGCAAAACTTTTCACTTCATAAGCAGACACCCTAAACACAAAGTACCATGTTTTCCAAGGTTCATATATGCAAAAGCAATATAGCAGCTCTTCACACTCTGTAAAGACCACCCTTAAACACTTTTTCATGGATATGCAGATTTAATACTTACATGGGCACATCACAGTGGTGATTTTTTTAACCATAGAATAAAAAGCTAAAAGGAACTGGACAGATTCTTTTGAAAGTAACAAGAAAACCTGAAAAAAAACCCAGCAAAAAAACCCAAAACCTGTAGGCTATGGAATTTTACTGCTGGACTAATGCTGAGTTTTAACTGCTAAGCAGCAGGAGGGTAGTTTCTGCTTGCAAGCCAAAAGCCAGCTGTCCTGCTTAATCCTGAAATCCAGGGAACTGTAGACTTCACACAATATAAAGCCTTGGGATGGAGCATTGTGTCCTTTTGCAGCTAAAAATAATATTACTAAGCTACACAGAACCAAGCTTTCAGTTATCCTTTGTTTAAGCTCCAATGCCAGTCAGTGGATGGAAATTTCTACCCACTTTTGAACTTACTATTCAGCTTCCCTTGGGGAGCTTCAGGATCTACACTATTACCCTCAAGACAGAGAGGCCCCTTGATGCCACTTGCCCATTCCAGTTAAATTACCTGCTGTGCTCCCCATATATATACGCAAAGAAATCAGTAAAACCACCTCTCCTCTCTGCTGTTTTAACGCCACTCTCTGAGCAGACATCATGCTGAGAGGGCCATATGTTGGCCTTTTTTCACTAAACTCAGTTTAATGTTCTCAGCCTTTTCTTAAAATACGCTGAACAAAGATAGTGTAGAGGACATTTGGAAATGCCTGATGGCAAAGTGGGAGTGTTCAGTCCTGTTCTGCTTCGCACTGGGGGTATGTGTGATATTGTTATCACTCCAAATTGTAGAATTCTTTAAGGACAGTTTTTTTGGATGGGGAGGTCATGGTTCCCTTTCCTTTGCAGTGGTGGTCTTATGTCAATAAATATACATGACATACATAGACTCTGAAATTCAGCATCATTGCCTGTGACCTAGATGCTGTTAAGCAGAAGAAAACAGGTAGAGGCAATGAACATGGAAATATTTAGATATTTTGCCTTTCAAAAAATAATCTGACCTTTGAATAAAGTTTCCTTTGTATCCTTCCTGGAGAAGGACATTTTACAAGGGCACATAGAGTTAGGAGAAGGAGTAATGGCTTTAAACTGAAAATGGGTAGGTTTAGATTAGATATATGGAAGACATTCTTCAATATGAGGGGTGGTGAGAAACTGGTACAGGTTGCTCAGAGAAGCTGTAGCTGCCCCATCCCTGGCAGTGATCAAGGCCAGGCTGGATGGGGCTTTGAGCAACCTGGTCTAGTGGAAGGTGTCCCTGCCCATGGCAGGGGGTAGGAACAGGATAATTTTTAAGGTCCTTTCCAACCCAAACCATTCCATGATTCTATATGGATTGTAGCCATAGCTTGTAGACAGCAATGATAAACCTGACTTCTCCATTTCACTTAAAGAGAAACAGAATGTTAACATGTATTTGAATGTATTACAGGAAAACTACTAAGATGACCCAAAAGTATTTCTTCTCCTTCTATGAAGGTTTCTTCTCCTAACTAGAGGAAGCAAACGCTGGTGAACATATATAATGCCAGACTTGATGGGCTGATGGTTTCAAATTTTGTAATCACAATTCCACTATTCAGAGTGAAATGAACTTTGGAGAAAATAATCTCATTCCAAAATGATACTGAGAACTTGTGGGTTTGAGGGAGAAAAGAAAGCATAATTGTTATGAGTGTTATTATGACATAATGTGACCCAGCACATCATAAATTACATAATCGCGAAACAGCATTATGACCTGGGCAGTGTTTGACATGAGCAATCGATAAGACATGCTCTGCAAGTACCATATTAGCAAAGCAAACATTCTGGGATTTAAATTTACTGAGAAACAGCTGCAGTGTGTCTCAGCCACATTCTTTTTTAAGCTAGACTACAGGCAGGCTGTAGCAGTGGGTTTTAATGCTGTGATTTGAACTTGACAGCCGACTGCCAGGTAAAATGAGAGGAGATTACCTTTTGGCAGCTGCCCTCTCCATTTCCTAAACTAAATGACCTTCAGCTGGAGCAGCAGTGAAAATCACGGCAGTCTAATCTTAAATGTGAACCCTGTGGTGAAAGAGCAGCGGTTCATATTATAAGTAGAATGCATAAATGCTTTGAATCATCATCAGATTAGATGAAAAATGCCACTGTGTTCAAAAAGAACAGCTATTACACAAAAAAATGTAATGGAAAAAGGCTGAACAATGTGACAGAGACAGTCTAATGGGCTTCCCCATTAGACTGTCCATTGCTTTCAGGTTCATGAAGATATTGTTTCCCTTGTTCACCTTCTCAATTCAGATAATTTTCTATAGATTATCTTTTCATCTGCCCTAATTTAAAAAAAAAAAAAATCCACCAAAACTGCATGGATTGGCTGCTACTTAAAAGAAAAAGCAATCACTTTAATTTCTGTATGTTAGCTTTGCACCCACTCTCAACAATCACCTGTACCATACACATGGGAGAGGTACTTTCACACAAGTCAAAATCATTTCTATGACATCCTTTTTCCAGTACTCCTGGGTGCCAGCCACAGACAACAGTCACACAGCTTTACCTGCTTGCAAATTAGTTATAGGACATTTGCCTGCCATCCTGCTTTCATAGATTGTTTCAGGGTAGTAGGGTTTTTTTGTGTTTCTCTTTTCAGCCTGGAAAAGCAGGGGTTGTCCTCTCAGTCCTCCAGTCTCTCCTTTACGTTGGGGTACCTAAGCCTACTACTTCATAGTTGATGGAAAGTTCCACAGTCAGCTGGAAATTGCTTCTCATTTTGTTGAATTATAACTCATCAGCTGTGCAAATGAGGCAGCAGTTGATTATGTTTGTTGCAGTAACTGCAAAAAGCTCCCACTTTATGTGTTTGTGGAGACCAAGCCTCTGTGATGTTCGCTCTGCAACCACTGTTAATAACACTGGTGGTTCCCTACCCCTTGCAGGCAATGGGTATACTTTCTGTATGACAGCCTAAACCAGCCTTGATCCCACAGCCACCCTGAGGAGTTATGGGGGGTAGCCATATACATCCCTGCTTTCACAAGAACAGTTCATCCTTCTTCCAAGTTAAATTATCGCTTTATGTTTGGGGAGCTTGGGTTTAAAGGCAGAGCAGAAAGCAGTGCTGGGTTCTGTGCCACATCCCAAAGCACCCCAGCACCTGGTGCACGGTAGGGTCCCTACTCTCTGCTCTGCCTCCTCAGACATACTCCTGTCCACGTGTGACTCCTCCTGCTGCAATTCTGCAGCAAGGAGAGTGCTCATCCCCTGTGCCAGGTGAACAAACACCCTTTGTATTGGGTTTGAATGACAAGGGTTTAGTAGCAGGGGGCTACACGTGTGGCTTCCACGAGAAGCTGCTAGAAGCTTCCCCTGTGTCTAACAAAGCCAATGCCAGATGGCTCCAAAATGAACCCACTGCTGGCCAAGGCTAAGCCTCTCAGTGGCAGTGGTAGCACCTCTGGGATAACGTATTTAAGAAGGGGGAAAGTTGCTGCACAGGAGCAGTTACAGACAGAGAAGACTGAGAATATGTGAAACCAACAGCCCTTCAGACACCAAGGTCAGGGAAGTAACTGGTGAGTGATCTGTCCCTGTCCCTATCACGACTCACAAATCATTCATTATATTTCCTTTCCCCTTTCTAGCAGTGGAAGGGAAGTGATTAAGCAGGTTTTCTGGGCACCTGGTGTCCATCCAGGGTCAACCCATGTCCCCATATGTCCCTCCAAATACACCAACATCCCATTCACTCAGCATGAGTGAACTTCTCACTCTAAGAGCAGCAGTGAATATCTGAGCAGTAGGGAAGAGAAACACAGGGCTGCCTTCTGTTTCTGACTCTCTGCTGAATACAAATAAAATCAAATTTAAAACATGGAAAAGGGATTATTCCAAAGCTTATTTTACAATGTCACATTAATTACCAAATTAAGACTGAACAGAGAACATGGCAAATCATTAAAATGCTAATGCTACCACTGAAAGCTATAAAGACCAAGGATGCCAGTTTTGTGTATGGTTTAGTGATAGGCACATTGACAGAAGTGCTGCTAAGTGAAGATTGATGGTGTCTTTCTAATGTGAATTTAAATGCCTGATTTTTTTTCCGTAGGAGTTTTCTGTCTCCGCTCTATGATATATGATCTTTGTTGTTTCTGTATAACATTATTTCCTTTAAGTCCCCCAGCACAGAAGACAAAATTTCAGTGAAGTCAAGCACAGCCTAGCATGGCACATCACTGGAAACCAAACTGTGCTGAGGATCTTCCAGTACTGGCTGGATTTCTGAGGAAAAGCCATTGCATGGAAAGAAGGGATGGGAGTTGGTAAGCTCCTTATGTTTCCCACCCCGTTCTGCCACTGCCCAGAAAGGTCAGCCACAAATCTGTGCTAAGGCAGGTTCAAAATAGGATGTAGATTTCCACAGGGTCAAAGCTGCACTGTGAAGGCAACAAAAGATAGGAAAATCCTGGTGCAAGGCTGTTCAAAGTACATCTGTAGGTTGCTGTGAACCTGTGCCTATCAAGCTGTTCTTTGACATTACAAAAGCAATGCACTGATTCAATTTTGCACTGCAAGCAACTGAGAGCACAGCTACTTATCTCTGCACCATCAAGCATTTTTGACTTAATGGCATAACATCTTCTACTGGGCACCTGATTTTATGCCATGCTGATTATACACTTGAGATGAAAGCTCCTCCTGTGAGATTGCTGATTTCTTTAATGCAGGTCAATATATCATGGTCAGTCAGTGCATTACTTTCTAATCCACTACATAAGCTTTCCAGCATTCACAGCAGCCGTTCCCTGGGTACTGCTGAATGCTTAGAGGAATTCAAGTCTGAATGGAGACATAGAGAAGTAACAAACAGCAGAAGAAGGTGACAATAATTCCTTGTCTGGTACCTCTTGTACAGTAGCACTGGAATACCAGTTGCATCCCTTTTTACTTGTAAAGAAGTGAAATAGTAAAGCAGTCTCAGTGCCGAAATGAATAAAAAGCCAGAGAAAAATGATCCAGAATATTTGAGTACCTATGGCTATCCTGCTTGCACGTGGGGCAAGGGATGATTAGTGTGCTCAAACCGCTGCTCACCTACAGCAGCACCTGCCTTCTCCAGAGACACTTCAGACCTGCAAACACAGCAGTCCCTGCCACTTGCAGTGACACCCATTAGATCACCTAATTAAGACCATTTCATCAATTCATTTGACCCAGACTAAAGTGAGAAGGAATTCTGGTCTCTGTGAGACCCAGCTGGATTAAACACAGCACCCTGTCATCAGGCAAAAATCCTTTAGCTCCACACAATTGCAGCACTACAGGACTCGCTTTGCACTAAGTCACAGAAGTGCTTTATTTGTAGGACAAAGAAGAAATGCAAAAAGCTTTACTTCCACATTCTGATTCCCTGAGAAAATTACCTCCTAGTACTTCTTTGTCTTCCTTGAAAGGAATTACACATATTTCTCTTCATTACAAAAGACTAAATCTTTATATCCTCCCAGCTTCTGTTAAAAACTCTCTGGTGCGGCAACAGATAAAGGATGTTCAGAAATTAAAATGTGACTTGTGTAAATACATAATAAAACAATTGGCAAAACTTTACAAAAATAATATCCTTACTGATAAAATACAGAATTTGAAGTCCCTTTAATAAAGCCAAACATTTGGGTTTTGCAGAAAAGTAAGCTCCTAAGAGGCTTAACAGCATTAAAAGAAGAGAATAAACTACTGTTAACTTAATTTACTTAAAAAAGTTAATCCTGCAAGTCATTTACATTTTTCTGACTCAAAGGTGCTACTATGATTCACTTTTATTCTCAACTCCACTTCAGTATAATAAGAGTTTAGATGTGCCTATGAGACTGTTGATTTACCAAGCTGTAAATTTCAAGTTCTTCAGTTTTACAGATCAGTCCTTTAAAATCTTTCCGATGATGATCTGTGCTGGGAACAAGTCTGTCTTTTTTTTTTTCTCTCCTCTTTTTGGGAAAGCAGAAGTAACCATATGGCAAAACTACACACAAGCCTACCATAATTGTTCCAAAAAGCACAGGGACTTTTCTCTTGCAATCTCTTTAGTTATTGTGAAAGAGTTGTCAAATCCTGTCTCTCGGTGCTGGAAACATTGCTAAATTTTCCAAAGATACTTCAGCTGAGCAGTGATTTTGGCTCAAATTTTTTGGCTTTCAAAGACCCACAGCATTTCAAACATCAATCTTTTTGCTTTTTACTGTCATAAATCACAACTAGTGGTCATGGGCTTTGTCACATTTCAAAGCATGAAATGCCATTATGAGATAGATATTCAAATTTGGTGTGTGGCAACAGGTGTCAAAGAGGGGAAAATATTTTTTGTACTGTTAGATTCACTGCTGCTCTTCACTTTCAGGAATAAATGTCTTGTTTGTCCACAGCATGAATTCAAATTGCAAATTAAAGAGGTTCCTATTTGCTTCATCTTAAGCTTCCCATAAAAACTCAGAAATTAATCATATTTAAACACAAATTTCTCAAGCTATCCACAATAGCTTTTAAGATATACCAAAAGATATTTACAAATGTCACATTACTCTTTAGAGAGGAATGAAATACATTCAGCAGAATAATTTACTGAGACTCAATTCAGAAAAACTATCATCAACAGACAAAACCATTACTACCACCAGACAGACGTGCTGCATCTAAGCCCTGTCTCTTACATCTCTGGTAAATCTCTGTCAAATCTCTGTCTCTCACTGCATACCCCAGCACCTCTACACAACACAATACTTTTTTTCAAATGACTGCTCTGATTAAAGTATTACTAAAACTCCTAGTGCCTTGTTAGCTATCCAGCTGTTAATCAGCATCAAAAAGCTCCTCAGAATGGTAGATTGGAAAAATACCTCCTCTCAAGGGTCTGTCTTCCTGTCCTCCTTCGTGAAGGACATGGCCTGCTGCATACAGTCACACGTTTCTATGTTTTGCTTACTGAACCAGCTTGTGCATCTGAGTGACATGAAGATCCAAAGTTACTTCATGAATAACTTAAAAAAGCAAGTCACAAAAGAAATAAAATCATGCTTCTGGCAAGCCATATGTGAGTATAAGGACCTACTGACACTAACGATTGCTTCTCGAAGACAAGTGGCACAATACTTCAAAAGCACTCAATAGGTTCATCTAACCTAAACCCACCACTTGGTTGGGATAGGTGAGCCACTATCACAGGTACCATAACATGCAACATAGTCTATTAGGGATCTTCCTCAGGCTGTGCATCTTGGGACCTAGGCTCATGAGAAATTAAGTTTTTTTTTCTGGTGGCAGAATTATCATGAACACCATTTACACTGTCAGCCCAGCACACCGGGATGTGATGTTGCTTTTCTGAACTCTGGACAGCCATCCTGAAGGTCCTCATTTACTAACTTATCCTGTCCTACAGGGAAAACGTACTTCACAATACATGTGGCTCTTACGTCTCAATTTCAATTCTTCCCTTACTCTTGTCTTACAGAAAGTGTCCTACAATTTAGATCATTTCAGCAACACTTTCACAGCAAGTGTAAGGCAGAGAAAGAGGAAAGGAGTGAGGCTTATTATAGTCTAAGTGCCACAAATCCTGGCTTTTGATGTATGTTTATGCTTTCTGCAATAGAAGCTAGAAAAAGGGAAAAAGTTGAGGAAAAAATTTTTGATATGGAATATTTTAAAATGCATAAGCTACATAAAAATTAAAAATAAAGCACAGAGGTTGTGTCAATAAGAGGAAATGCTGACTTTGAGAAACAAAATCCTAGGTCTCCTAAAAGACAAATGTTACTTTGTAGCATTTTAAAAAATGTATAAACATGTAGTTTATTGTACACATGGGTATTATTTAAAGCCTATTTTAATTTTCCCTGGGATCAAACTAAAGTAGTTTTGGGAAGAACCACATTTCTTTTTTTTAATTTGCACAATAAAACTTTCTCCTAAAACTTATTTCTATCAACTTATAATGAGAAAGCTTCCTTCAACCTTGTAACCTGAAAGTAAATATGAAAGAGCATGTGCAATCTGCTGCCTGCTTCTTCATCTTGTATGTATTAGTGGAAGGCAAAGAATGCTGCAGGGTCAGAGGTCTGCATTCCCAGCACAGGTGATAGTTTGGATCTAGGTGGCATTTGGCTTTATGCGGTACATTCCTGTGAGTTAACTTACAAGTTATCTCTCTGCCTCTTTGCTCTTCATACATGGGTTTGTGCACACACACCTCCTTCTCAACTTTATTCCACTACTGAGATGGAGCTGTGACAGCTCTCTGCATTATACTTTTGTGGCTACCATAGAGGTTGACCTTAGAGTGGGAAACTGGTGGGAAAAAAAAAATAAACAAGGAAACACAGTGCTGTCAATGAAGTTTCACACATGCTGTGTTTGCTCTAACTGCTGTGAGGCATGGGACCACAATGCTAGCAAAGCAGTGGTCCATTAGTTTTAAGCCCCGATCAATATATATTCTTTCATTTATCTTTATATTTTGCCTAGAGCAAAGAATTCAAGATAATCACTGGCCAGTCAAAAAGGGCTTGAAAAACTGAGTTTACTCCCATATAATATTTCATACGATTGACTCAATCAGTTGTAACATTATAACTTTTCTTCCTCCTTGACAAGTGATGTTGCTGTGGTTTGATTCAAATGTGACATTTACACAAATAAGAAAAAAATAAATCATAACACCACCCCTGTCTGCAGCTTTTTGTTTCACTCTTTGAACTGATGCATCACTGAGGCTATTACATATTAAGCAGAGACCAAAAGTCCTTGATCCTATCACTGGAAAAAGAATTTTTCTTCAATTATGGTTTCATGTGTTTCCACTTCTAATAGCCCATGCAGCTGTATGTTAAACAAAAAGCCATGAATACCTTGACTGAGTCAAACTAAGATGTTTTACTTTGTGTATCCTAAAGATATGGCTGTAACAGCTTTGGCATTCATATTTCACCACATTCAGTTATCAGGGTTTAGGGAGGACAGAAAAGCCTCTCTGCACAAGAGTTCTTTTTAAAGGAAGAAAGATGCGACTTAGCTGGTGCATGAGAAGAACAACATCCAAAACCAAGAAAGCTCAGGCAAAGAAAAGTACTCTTCTAACCCTTAAGATTTAGGTTACTAATTATACTAAATTATAAATAGAAAACTCACAAACAACAGAAGAAACCTTCAAGCTGGAGTGAAGAAAGGAAAGCCATTCAAGCCTACATCTCCAGCTCAAAATCCCTATCCTCTCCTGAATCAGCCCTTACCAGTCAGCCTTCCTTTAAGCTGTGGGACTCTATAATAACTGAGCCACCATCGTTCATATACCATTTGCACCAGGTTTCCCTCCTCCTTGCAAACCATCAACAGTGGCTTGCCTGTACCTGCAGCAGTTTCTTGTTTGGGCTTTGCCTGTTTTCTAAGGAAGCCTGGAGAGAATAAAGACAAACGACAAGGGAAGCTGAAGCTGCCACAGTGAAATCGCAACCTACATGCTCATAGCACAGAGAAACTGGAATGACAAAATAATGATGTGATCCTCATCTGAAAAAAGAATCTAAATTCCCATATTGAAAGAGTACCTTGCAGGGACCCACTATCCTGTCATCACGCTAAAAAAATTACGTGTGGTCTCCTGGAAGGTCTTTTGAATAATAAGAAAAAGAGAAATAAAAGGGTTCAGTGAAGACTGGGGAAATTAAAAAGCTGTCATACAAAAGACTGCTCACACAAAGTTCTTCCTTTTTTAAACTTTATTAAAAGAAACATTTTCAAATGGAATAGTTTTATATTTTGACAACTGTCTTACCTTTATTAGCTTGTTGTGAAAGCAGAGGATGAATAAACATGTCATGTCGGGCCACACCATGGAATTATCCAAGATCATATGCTCCTGATGACTGCCTGTAGCCCTTCTTGGATACCCTGGTACTATATTGTTCTGAAGAAAAGGCTCCCAGCAGAGTCTCACCCTGTGAAGACATTAGCAGATAAGAGACCTGGTGATACTCAGTGGTGGTCAGAGCATGTGTCTAGGGTGTGGAGGAAAAGTTAACACAGCTCAAATCCACTTTTTTGAGCTCATATTACTTGCAGCTGATCTTGTTCATACTGTGGAGGACCTAATCCTACTACTTTAGCCAAAATTTGCCCATTTTCCCATCAGAAATGGTTTCTTTAGCTGGGCATATCCCAACACACTTGGACAACTCTGACAACTTAAACTCGACGCTCTTGATATGCAAGAGGACACTGTTGCATACTCAGACATATGCATACACAGACAACTTAAACTCAGACACTCTTGATATGTATAAATTCAGATAACTCTTTTCTGAGTTTAATCCACCACCATAGGCAATTTGTCCAGGATAGTCTTGGAGAGAGCTGGGCATGGTGCTGTGCTTCTTGCTCTCTGCCCTACCTGGCTGACGAAACAGGGCTCAAGGGACTGGTGTGGGTACAAAAAAATCAGTGCATCTCTGAGGACACTACATTTATTCAAGGGGTTTCAGGTAGCTGGGGGGTTAGGAAACCCAAGGGAGGTACACATATAGCTGTTACAACTTCCTCTGTAACACCATGCACCTTGGTGATAATCAGAAGTCAATACATGAATGAATCCATATCCAGCTTGCCTGTGTTAAGCATTCCCCCCCCCCTTTTTTTTTTTAATTCTGAGGAGCAAGACAGGCAGTAAACTATGTTGTTCCTAATTTTTACTTGATGTTCATCAGGTTTGTATTTATCTTGTTACAGCTTCTTGCTGAAGGCACCTTTCTTTCCCCTCCCTCCAGAACTGCATTTGCTATTTCACATACAGATAAGTGCTCTTCTGTTCCAGCTTTCTTGGCATGCTTGCTGAAAACTTCAGAATGAAAAGTGAATTAATACAATAGAGCATAACACAAGGCTTCCGAGGCATTTCAGCAGTTCCCCCAGAAGCCCTTGTGTACTGTCCCCAGATGAGGCCACACACCGTGCCAGGTGAAAGCTTCCTCAATCCCTACTCCTTGGAACAGCACTATCTTTAGGCACGGAAAAATTCATTTTGTTTTAAAGGCCCCTCCCCAGCACCAGCCTCCAGAAGAGGTAAGTTTTATCAGCCCAGTGTCAGCAAAGTGATAAACAGCGCAGCGCTGTTCCAGCGTGAGCCAGACACTGAGGCTTGCTTAGCAGTGCAGCCAAGCGCTTCAGCGGCTGATGACTGAAAGTGGAAGCTTAATGGGGTGAATGTGAACAAAGAATTAGAATAAATGCCGCCTTTTGAAATAGGAAGCAGGCAGCTAAATGGCTTGGGTGAGGTGGTAAAGCAGATGTAGAGCAGAGAAGCAGTTCTGCAAAGCTAGTCTGGATTGCAGATTACAGTTGAGTCATCTTTGTCAGCCAGTACAATGACAGCCTCTGTCTGGGTGGCCTCTTGCATATCAGCAGGAGTGACAGGAAAAAAAGTACATGCTTCTCCCGCAAGATCTGATTTATTTCAGAACATGGTTGTTTTCTGATCTCCTGAGCAAAGCTTCTTTTAATTAAGCATTTCCCATTAGAACATGCCACCCCAATTACCTGTACGCATACAGTAATCTTCAGCCTGATGTATCTTCAGGGTTTAGTAGGACAAGTGTAATCATCTATGAAAGCTTGTGCCAGATAAAGGAGAAGGAAAGGATTTTGTACTTCCACATTTAAACCAACTACAAAGCCTTGGAAGAGATTTTGCACTGGTGCAAGCAGGTTAAACCAACTCATATCATGTCAAGTGGTACGAATATTATGGCATTTTCAGAGAACTGGTACATATGGCTCTGTACCTCCTCTCACAGGGATCCTTTTACCTGGTGGGACTATCTGCTGTCTCCACAAGAGCCCAAAAGGATCACTGGGAGAGGAATGACTTTAACAGACTGACCCCTGAAGCTTCCCAATCCAAAGCAAGGGGTGAATTTGCTCCAAACACAAGGTTAGCAGCTGTGCAAGGTTTCAGGGAAGGTGGATTCTTTCCATCTTTGCCAGAGGAGGCTGTAGGCTGCCAGCAGTAATGAAGGCTCACACTCCCCAAGGGAAGCCCTAGGAGAAACCAGGCCACTGGTAGTGGTGGGGTGAGTGTGAGGAGTCTGACCTCCACATTTCAGTGAGCTTCATAGACTAAACATCAGCATTGAGACATGCTGTTGGATTTGTGAGTCTGGAGCAGAGGTTGTGGTGCAACTTGGGAAGATGGATCTCTGAATCCCAGACACACACCAAGGATGAGGCACATAGGCTCTGGCTAAGTCTGGCCATGGGACTGTCCCCATTAGCTGGGACTAATAGGACATAACTACTAAAGTGTCTATTCTGCCACTTTTCTCCCAGTGGTCTTCTTGTAGAGCTTGTTTGATGAATGTGAATAACCATAAGCCAAGAAGTGAACAGACCTTTGTGCAGCTTGAGGGCCGTCAATGTGCAGCTTGAGGGCCGTCCATGAAAATAATGGGCCAAATTTTAGTATAGATGAATGCTTCAGTAGACTTCTTCATACTTTGCCAACAGAAAATATTTGGCTGCTGTCTCTGGCAATAAGAGTAGGGGCAGTGCTCGCTGCTGTTCTGATAAGGCAGCTACTAATGGATTTCACCATCAAACAACCCTCACTGAAAGCTATCCCGAGATGCCTGTGTAGACAACATTCATTAGACAGAAAAGAAGAATTGGAAAGGGTTGGAAAACACATCATTCCTACACAGCTGAAGGGAAATGGATACTAGTCTGGTCTGACTGCTCTCCTCTGCCTCTGAATGCAGCAGCAGGGATGTTGTCTTATCTTGGAATTGATGAGTGGCAATTGTAAATACCTATCAGACCTTTGGTGTCAATATTTGTAGGTAGCTACCTGATCACAGTTTAAAAACTACAGAGCATGTTCTGTATTTGCCGTGTTTTAAAGAGATTGAGAAAATTCTTTAGGAAACCAAATATGAGTCAAGAGACTGAAGTCAAGTCCAGTCCTTATTAATTACAACACCATTTGACTTGACACAAAGGTGAAATTGCATTCAAATCACTTCCAAATTTGTATGTATGAATCTAACTGAAACTAGTGAGATGCATTTGAATATTTGAGAAGGGAATTACTGTGTGCAAGACAATGCCCAGCACAGGTAATATACAGGTATTCTTTTTAATGGTCAAGTTTATGCAGATAATTCCTCACATTCAGCACTGACTGTACAACAACCCCTTTGACAAATGAGTCAAGAGGCATGGTGCTGCTGAGCATAATATGTGTTATTGCCTTGCACAGATCTAGGACATGTAGATGACTGAGGATTAATAGTTACAATTAGAAATGTAAGAGCAGACTGTAGATTGTGAAAATAATTAGCAGGTTCTAAAAAGAATTTCCAGCCCCACAAAAATGTTTTACTGCAGAATACGTTTCAAATAGAAACAATTAAAGAGACTCAGCCGTGCTTTTCTCATAATAATACATTCTGGATTGTTAGAGCAGGATTTGAAAGCTTGCTGGCTTCTTAACAATGATGGCTTGATGCATTTAGCCAGCTAGACACTCTGGCACATGCTGGGGGAGGCAGGTAGCCGTTTGGCTTCCCAGAGCAGTCTCAGTCACATTGCACCTCTATTTCTACCTGTGCTCTTCTTCTTAGGACTGTAGCACTTCATGCTCCCATAGGATATATGTTCCTCAAGAGGGGAACCCACAGAGGATGCATGATAAAGGAAGATGATAAAGGCATTCTCAAGAGAGGATGCCCATAGAGAAAAGCATCAGCAACACTGTAGTATGTGAGCACCCTTACCCAGAGCAAGGATGGGCAAGGTCCTTAATTCAGGGGCCAGGCATGCATGTGGAAAGATTCAGGGGCCAGGCATGCGTGTGGTCCCTGTGCTCTGGGACCAGGGCAGCCTTGGTCCTTGGGAAGACAGAGGCTAGAGAAATCTCCTGTGCTTTGCTGAGTGTATTGGTTTCCAGCATCCTAATCTGATCCTGCTTTAAACATTGTTAATAAAAGAAAATGTGGGCACTCCTCAGGAAATCTAAACAATCCTGAAAAAGACTTATGTTTTTTAAAATACAGTAAGTGCTGTCTTATCTTTGTTTGACTTTTGGCATTGGAGGAACGCGTTTTCTCTTCCTAAGACGAACTCTGAGGTGACCCCATTTTTCAGGAGCATTGGGTTTCAGCAGAGATTCTATGGATCCAGAGATGTGCAGGAAGGTGAAGTTGGCAAAATGAGCAGCATAGAAGCAGCCAAACTTAATGGCCTTGCTGAACCAGACCGGCAAGAAGTGCTGCTGGCACAGAGGCTGAGCTGCAGCATACCAGAGCTGCACCACACAATGTCAAGGCACCTCTGGAGCAGACCCTTGAGCTTCTGTCCTTTGCAAATCAGCCACTCTGCAGCTGCTTTCCTGGGATATAAATAACTAAAATGTCATTAAAAAGATCATGAATCATGCTCACTCAGCAACAGAAAACACATCTGATTTGTCTTTCTTTTCTCTGTTTGAAGGTAATAAGTGACTGGTGCCTACAATTCCTTAAGAAACTGCAGTCTACAATATATCATTCCAGAGAACTGTCCTCTTACTGCTGTCCTTTCACAGGTTCCAGAAGACTGGAATAGTAAAAATGCTCTGAGAAACCCAGTTAAGATTTAGGGTGGGTTTCAGACAAAGGACTTGAACAGTAAAATGATGGCTTTTTGACAATAATTGCACTCTTGTGAACCCTGCTTGTGGCCAGGAGGCAACACCCCACCCAGCCATGCACTAAGCGAGGATGCCCACAAAGTTTGCAGGTCTATAACTTGCCAATGAATAAGAAAATGCTGGTAGTAGAGGAGTGTATAAAGATCAAGTATAATGAAGTGGTAACAATACATCTCACTAATCAATAAGAACACTCTCTTTGTAAGAAAATATTCCTTATTTATAGATCAGCTTGTTCAGAAGGTGGGAGTCAACAGCTTTCAGTCTGGTTTAAGGAGAAAGACTAACTGATGATGTGAAATTACCTAGAATATATGATCACAGAGATCAAAAGTTGTGGGCTTTTTTTTTGCTGTTGTTGGGTTTCGAGTTTTTTTTTTGTGTGTGTGTAAGTACAGCTTTAAAAATCATATTATTCCAATATAATTCCCATTGTTGCTGTCACTGTGGAGTGTCTAAGTGCTTAATGTATCTAACACAGATGTTCCAAAGGGCTACAATTAAATCAATCTGCACTCATCTTCTGGTACCAATCAGCTTTTTCTCCTCTTAATGAACAGACACATGCTGTTTTATACAGAATCTGATTGACTGGTTGATATGAAAACATAGAGTAGCAGGAGCTGGTGAAAAGTATTTGTTATTCTTTCTGTTTGGAGTTGCAGTGGAAGTGAGCAACTGTTTCTGACTGTGGCAGCCACACTCATGCTGACTGATGAGTGCTAAAGCACTGGCACAGAGGCTGTGATCGACAGGATGGCAATTCGTTTGTGAGACCTTCATGGAAGTTGAAGCATCCCCAATATGTTTTATTTTAAACGATGAACATAGCATTAAAACAGTATTTGTCTACTACCTTGTCCACAGAAGTCACCTTCACACCTTTGTCAGACTTCAAAGGTTCCCTAATCTGATATTATATCTCAGGAAACTGAGCCAGAGGGAAGCAGAGCAGGTTTCTCAACACCTTTAGGTAACAGAGCCAAAATAACCCCCACACTGCAGGAGTCCCTGTCTGTCACACTTAGTACCTACTTCAAGAGACTCATATTCAAACTGAAGCCTGCTTGTTGATCTCAATGCCAGAATTAGGTTAATTTTTTTAGAGCACTTCATCAAAACTGAAGTTTGGGGATAGGACCAGACGAGGAAGGAACCTCTCAGCTGATGAAAAACACTACTTTAATATCCATGTGTTCTATAGAGGTAGTAATGACCATATCCCTATACTACTTACTGGTCTACAATCTTTGTGGTCCACTGCGTCTGAGCAAGCCCATTGTGTTTCTGCATTACTCTTAAATAACACTCCACACTGGTATAAAGCTGAGTTTGCCTGAGAAAAAGGATGTCTATAATCAGCTGAGCCCACATTCAGCATCAAAATACCACACAGAGGGTAAAAACCAGTAGGGAAACACATTAGTGTTGAAGCAAATGAAAACTGTCAATGTAGGAAGGCAATGCTTATTTTGGAGGGAAGGTCTATTAAGTTATGGTCCCCAAATGCAAAATTATATCAAAACCAAAATAATTCTTTGGAAATACTTGGAGATTTCAGTCACTTTTTAAGTTAGCATCTTAAAAAGCAGATGAAGTGAAAAATGAATGTGTTCTAGTTGGGCTGGATGTGAAAGTGGTCATTTCCTAGTATAGATGGACAGAGTAACACGTACACATGTGCCTGGGTGAGGACATTGCTGGTTGTCTGAACCATGCAAAAGACAAACAAAATCAACAACAAAGCAAACTACTCTTTCTCACCCTGAAAGAGCATGAGAGAAAACACTGAAACTGAATCTCAGTGTTGGCCAAAGGTGTACATTTCAGTTGCAAACATTCAACTTTCTTTTCCTTGACAATAAATTTTCCTTGAGCAAAGAACTCACAACAAATGTAAGGAACCAAATTATAAACCTGTGCTTTTTGTAAAAGACTTATATAGAAAAATAAACTAAATCCCATGTATAATTGTCCTTTGACAAACAGTGGTTCCCATAATGGCTGTTTTAACACTACGTTGTAATTGCAAAATTACATTAAATACCTCAGTAGATAATCGTAGTTTTAAATGAGTTACAAACATTGCTGTGCTCTTTGGAGGGTTTTGCAAGTTTAACTGCAATTTTTCTGTGTTGGTTTTTTCTTTAATCTATTTTTGTTTGTTGGTGGGGACTGCCAAAGTTTGTGTAGATATTTAAGCCCAAGACAGCATCTTAGCTTAGCCATCTGTGAAAACAAGAACCGAGTAAAAATATAGCTTTGAATAAATGAAGCACTCAGGGAATTTCATACTTGATATAAATAATTGCAGCTATAGCTTGTTGCTATGCAGTTAAGAAAAACATTTCTCTTACCCTTGGTGAAGACCCATTTCTTTAAAAGGTTTCACTTTTAAACATGAAGACAATGAAACATTAATATTTTTCCATTTTCCACTTCAAGTGTACATGTGAGATCAATGCCTTGCTGTCTGGTTTGATAAAAATGAAGGCAAAGGCTCTGGAGAGAGGCAGCAGGGGCTCCCAGAAAGCTGACACTCACCCATGCTTCCCTTGGCCTCAGCCCAAAACCAGGGGCTTTCAACTTGGGCCCAATCCAATAGGGCTTGACCTTCAGGTGCCCTGTGGAAGGATCAAACATGAGAAACTGAGGCTCCTTCTCTTTTAAGGGGGTTTAAGGGTGTACGTGTGTGTGAAGGAGAGCTATAAGGCATCAGGTTAGAGAAAGTGGGACTCACTTTCCAGGTATGGCAAGCAAGTCACTTTGTAATGAGCACATACGAAAAGTCATCACGACTATGCATTTAACCATGACCCTGAGCCATAAGCCTTAGCTCCAAAGCGTAGACTCCCTGGGCATAACACATAAAAATTACAGATTTGACTCGTTTGTAGTAAAACCTGCCTTGTGATGGCCACCCTGAAGGAACAGAAATGTCCTGCTGCTTTTCAAGGGTCACGGGACAAGGACTCACATGCCCTTGCTGCTGCACACAGACCCTGCCTCCTGCCCAGCTGTGCCTAAACAAGCCACATCTTTGTGGAGCCAGGGGCACAAGAGTTCTGCAATGGGACCAAACGGGAAATGTTTGAATATTATACTGTGACTGTCTCCCCACGTCGCTTTCATTTCAAGCCTGAGACTGAAGAATATGAAAATCAGAGCACACCTGTGTAACAAAAAACAAACCCAACAGCTATTAAGCTTCCACCCATTCATTCTGTATGTCTTGTGGGAATTTTCAGCCCTGATTTCTCCATTTCAAGTCCTGAAGTGCCTTTTCTGATCATTGCTTTAGACCTGCTTTGTAACTGCACAGGTTTTCATGCAGTCCTTAGCTCTCAGTGAAGCCACAGCTCCATGTGTGCATGCTTGGAGTGTGTACATTCATGTATATGTACAGAGGGAGTAGCAAAACCAACAGCTTTCTTCAGTCCCAGAAAAGCTCAACATTTTTTGCCTCCTGTTTGTCTTGTTTCCCTGAGAAAAAAAAAACATTGGACATTCTTGGCTGAAAGCTGTCATCTTCAATGAAAAGCTGATTATACAGTGGAAGTAAATAATAAAAGCATGATTCTGTCTAGTTGCCTGGGCTAAATTCGTGAAAAAAAACCACCTCAGTTGGCACTCAGTAATTTCCTCATGAAAAGCAGTGTTTTTTAAAGGAAATAGTGACAATTTGCCTTGGACCAAATTAGTGAAGATATAAACTGTCTTCACATTGAAGATGTCAAATCTGCAAGCAAATAATTGTAGCATGAGAACTGGTGGTGTCACACAGCTTTAATGATGGTTTGCAGTAAAAATACCAAGAGAACAAACACCTGCTTTATAGCTTCTGTGGGTTGCCAGTGTATTATTATTGGCTCTGACCTTCTAATTGCCTCTTTATTTTCTGCTCCTGGCTGCATGGTGAATAACACGAGTGCTCTTTCAACTCCTACATGTCCCCCACGCTCTCCCCCCTTCCTCCTCTTTCTCGGAAAATAAATAAACTACCAATTTAATGACTAACTAGCTTGTGCTCTCGGAAGAGTTTCCTGAGCTTTTGTACAAACATTGAGCTTTGAACTTTTTTCAAACAGAAATCAATGCTTTTTTTCTCCTTCTCTTAACTTTCTGTGCATGCCACTGAGAAGCATTTTAGTTAGAGCACTGTCTGCACGACACCACAGCCCACCCATCCCTTTTGTGCTGGTAGTGGAGAAAACTGCTGCAGTGGCTGGTCAAATGCAGCTAAAGCAGCAAGCAGCTTGTAACAGAGGAGGAATTTCGAAGACACGGCTGCTTGGTCACGCGTGGTGCTCGGGCGCCGTGGATGCTGCAGATGGGATGCAGGAGAGATGCTGCGCAGTGCTCCCAAGGGGCCAGGAACCGTGTCACCCCTGCGGAAAGGAGCGGGATGAGCTCTTGGCATTGCGGGAAGCACTTCCCCCAAAATACCGTAATGTGTGCAACTGCTAGAAATAAAGAGAGTGGCGGGGACGGGGAGCGGCAAGAGAGAGCCCAGGGGTGGCACCGGCCAGGTCCCCGCTGCAATGCTGGCCGACAGCCATGAGATGTCACTGCTGCCGCACACAGAAGTAGGTTCGAGCTAATTTGTCAGACACCCGAAAGACTGAGCTGTGGCCGCTTTGTGCCACGATTTTTACCCCCAAAACTGTCTTGCTTTAGCTCCGGCCCCTTCCCCGTCCCTCCCATTCAGCAATGTCACCGCTGCCCGAGTCTGGAGACATCTCCCTTGTCAACACCTCGAGTCCTGCGGTGCAGATCTGCGCAGCAACAGGCACTGCTGGCCTTTTGGTCTGTGAAGAGATGTTTTTCAGCTCTTTGGTGTTCAAAATAAATGTAAACACATGCTAGCAGTGAGAGGACTTACTTAATTTTCTGGTGAATTAAGTAGCTCTGCTTTCGTGCCATGTCCCATGTGCTGCTCTGGATGAAAAGTTCCATCTGGGGCAGATGTCCTACATTAGCATGTAGAAATTCCTCTCTCATCAGACTTTCAAGACAATTGCATACTTTTCACCCTAGACGAGAGGGAAACTAAATGAGATTTATCACTGCAGTAAATCCTTCAGAAGGCTGGCACTGTCTGCCATTAGGCAAGGATCGCAGAGATACAGATAACAGATTCAAGTCTAGGAAGCTGTCTTATTGAGGCATATAAATATGCCTTGTATTAATAGCTATTTATTAAAACAGATTTAAAAATACATTTTTAAAGTTCAGCTGAGTGACCACCTTAGCCATAAACATCCCAGGAATACACTTAGATCAAAGTTTTATGACCTGTGTCTATTACGGCAGATAGCTCTACCTGAAAATGTCTACTCTTAAAATCTTATTACTGTCAAATTCCATATTTAGGCCAGTGATTTTGACATTCTTGCATGAACTAACATCAAAGTTTTTTTCCTTTTTAACCTCTTAATCCTGGTGCATAAATTATTTATAACTGATTCTATTCTATGTGTCTTTTTTGGTGTTATTGGATTCTTATCTTTCATTCCAGTCTAGGTTTCTGATTCAATATATTAAAAGCTTCAGCTCAGCTTTGCTTCCTTATTAAGATACAAAAGAAGTAGGAGCTTATAGAGTGTTGGAAGAAGAGCACAATATATAATTCTTAAAAAAAAGTAAAATCAAGAAGTTTTAGTAAAATGAAAGAATGTTGTTTTACAAGAAGAGAATTACTTCTAATTTTGAGCAAGTACATTTGTGTGTCCTCTCTTAGCCACCATCATTAGATAGTGAGGTCAAGCCCTATAGCCCTAGTTCTGCTGGTGGGTCTCAGAAAACTTGCTTTAGAGACTGCTGCTGGAAGATCTCTCCCTGGAGACCTGCTGTCAGGATCGGAGTATGGAAGGATGTGGACATAAAATTCTCTTTTACTCTTCCATGTTGCTTTCTTCTTTTGCACTTACACTACAGCTGGGTGAAAAAGTAAAATTATATTTGAGAAGTCATAGCAATCCATGGTGGTGAGGCATTGGAATAGGTTGCCAGGAGAAGCTGTGACTGTCCCATTCCCAGCAGCGTTCAAGGCCAGCTTGACCAACCTGGGGGTTGGAGCAACCTGGTTTAGGGGAAGGTGTCCTTGCCCATGGAAGCGGGGTTGGTACCAAATGATCTTTAAGTTCCCTTGCAATCCAACCCATTCTATGAACCCATTGTATGAGTCTATGAATTGGAACCCCTTCCACCAGCAGAAAAGCAGCAAGAAATAGAAACAAAACCTGAGTATCTCTATAAGTAGCAAAACCAGATAAGCTTGATTCATGTATCAGAAGTGGTCTGTATTAAAGGGTTTCTTATGACAAAGAAGGCCTGACATCTGAAAGGTTCAAAAGTGATGAGAAAACTGAGGCAACCAGCTTGGTTATAGAACATCTGTAATTGGAAAGTCTTGGCTATACTCTCTATTATAGTATGACACACTAACAGCTTATAAGATTAGCTTACAAAAGGCAGCTCTGATCATTCACATGGGTACATCCAAGATACCTAAGGGATGGATAAACCTGCAACAATAGCAGGATCACACTACAGATTAAAAATTCATCCATACAGAATTAGACACTTGAGTCACTGTTGGACATAGAAAGAGGGGTAGTTAAGAATACCTATTTTTTGAACAAAGATGAAAGGTGTAGCATAGTGAGATTTTACCAACATTTAAATGAAATTGACCTGTTTTAAAAAAACAAAATCTTATTTATGGCTGAAGTATACCTGCAGTTGCATACATTAGAACATCAAGACATGAAGTAGTCTTCCACCCCTATCCAGGAAGGCTGTTAATTTTTATATATATATATATATATATTTATTTATACACACAAACACATATATATATACATATACATTCTCCCCCCACTTCCCTTTTGTTCTCTATGCCTTTTATGTGACTTTATGTGAGCATGTGCCATGCTCAACGATCCTGGCAGCAGATGGAAAGAGCAAGAGTGAGCAAACTTGCATTTCATTTTCTATTTTGATGTATAAACCATGAACTAGACACAAACAGCAGTGAAGTAATACTCAGTATTAGTGGCTTAGACTCAGACTTAACTACTGGTTTAGCTGAAAGTGATTTCTATTCAGGCTAAAGGAAGCAAGTGGGTAAATGTTTTTTGTACCAATAGCTGAAAACCCTTCCTGATGAGCCTGCTGTGAGGAGACAACAGCCGGCTGTCTCCAAGTGTCAGGAAGAAAATCACTGTAAAGCGTTGCCACCATGCTGGGACTGAAACACCCCTATGCTGCCTCCTGTATTTTCCAGGATGGCTTGTAAGGAGCTCATGAAATCAATCTGGCAAACCTTCAGCTGAGCTTTCCAGGTTATCCTACTTTTATTCTGATTTGGGATTCACCCAAATGAAAAACAAATTTGGGCCACAGCTGGGTGACTTGAGTCTGGACAGTTTCAGACTGTCCTTTGCAAGGTCCTCTGTAAGAGCTACAGGGGAACACCCATGTCCTGGGGTGTTGATTTCCCAACTGGACATGACCTGAAACCCAACTGTGAGCTGGTCCAAAACCAGGGATTCTACCAGCTTTGTAGCATTTCAGACCCAGGGTGGTAAAATCTGACAGACCTCACCATCACTCAGTGTTATGCTGCTATAATTAACCCCTGGTTATTATTACAAATTCCCTTTTTTTCCCCCATTTATTTTTGTGCTAGTTTCCTGACCTGGAAACCTGACGCTTCTGGTTCACACTTATGCACATCTCAGCTCCCCTCCTTGAGTCTGTTTAGGATCTGTACTGACAGCAAAATGGCACACAGTAGAGTCTGCACCTACCCAGAGGAAATGCAAACAGCACAACCTTGTCAGGATGCTCAGCCTCAGTTATTCTTCCTTTACTACCTGAATTCATCAGCACACATTTCAAGAGCTTGATTTTCTGCAACATTTTCTATATGCTACCCAGCTCCACAACTGCTCTCTCAGTAGAGCAAACTGAAAGAAACACACACACATACTTTAACATCCCTTAAAACAGACAGAATCCAGCATTAGTTTTCCCTTGCTTCTTGAAAGAAAAGGGCAAAAGATAGGAAGAACATACTCTACAAACTGACAAGCCTGCCTCTGCTTAGAGCACTGCAGAAACTGCCAAAGAACTCTGGATTTGTGGGAAAATAATACCGACATACAGCTACCAAGGTCAGTCAGTCTTGTGCACTGGGCTGGCAAGCCAAACTTACATAAGTAATGGCCATCGGCAGTCAGCTTTAAATTTGGCACCCACTTCTCCCCCCTGCCCTAATGAAAAAAACGTATTAAACTTGTTCTGCCTTAAGCTGTTTTTCCTCACTTGTTTATTTTCTACATCTCTTCCAGCTTGAGATGCTCACAACTACTGCAACGAGCATAAAATTCAGAGCTCAGAGAGGGCAGGATGGTTTTCTCCATTTCTTTGCAGACAGCTGGGATTTTATCTCATTAATGGTGTAGAGATGCCAATAGGAAAGGCCATGAAAATAAGTGGATATTCACAATCTAATCTTCCAGTTTCATCATGCATGTGCATTTCCTGTGTCCATTTCATGTTCTTACAAACAGAAGCTGTTACCTATGGTGGATATCACCACAGGCTGAAATAGACTACTCCTATAGCATCATTACCTGGTCTAAGTACAAAGGCAAATATAAGTACACCTACCACTTGCAAAGGAGCAGCACATGTGAGTGTTGCAGGAAGCTCTGCGCCCTCGAGGCAGTTGGGGAAGGGATGGATGCCCTGGGCTGGGCTTAAGAGGGGCTCCTATCCCAGGGTTGTGTCCGTCTAAGTCCCAGCTAGGGCTGCTCAGGGCCTTCAGGGCTTTGCATCAACTGTTTCCAAATGACAAACTCCCTCTCCCTGGAGATGGCAAGTTGCAAATGAAATAGCAGAGCTAGTGAGAAAGTGGTTAACAGGAGCTTTAGCAGAAGAATAGAAGAATGTGGAAATAAGCCCCCGCCATTTCTTACATTATCGGAGCGCTGTTCAGCCATGAATTGTCTGTAATAATTAGCATGAGAATATCTCCTTGATGACATTCATACTGCATAAAAGGGTCTGCATTTCCTCCATCAAAGTGCATATTTATGAACTGAATCTCCGAAAGACAGAGCCTTTGATAGTATTATTTTAATATTTTTGCATATGATTTAGAAGTTTAAACTTCAAAAAGCCCTAATAATAAGAAAAGACTTTCAGATTTCTGATAGTCACCTCCATTTCTAGTAAACACAAACACATATATGGGAGTCACTGTTTAAATACGAAAGTGATAGACTCTACAAGATAGAAAGACATGAATAAATTTACTTCTGATCCTTAATGATCCTGTGAATAGTGAGTTGAAAAACCCAACCTTGAATGCTGAAGCTATTACACGGCATATGTTTTTCTCATTTCCCATTCATTTCTTGACCCCAGTGACAGCCTATTCTGAGTCACACTGGAAAACCTCTACTTTCTGAGTATGTCCATTTGTGTGCACATTTCTCCTCATTCATCATTCAATTACCTTATTTTATATACCTGATTACTGTAATTCCTCATAAATTAAACCTGATCCATAACTAGATTTATCAAGGGCAGGATTACAGGACTTATCTCTGTCAACTGTAGGACTGTGAGGACATTCTATAGACATGCTGCCACTAGCCTGAGTAGCTTGAGTTTGATGGTCTTAGATGTTGGGAATGGCAGTTCTTAGGTGTAAAGGTAAAAAAAAAATAAAATATGTCAACAAAGTCTGCCCAAAGCTGCTGGATTTCTACTTACTAATGTCCTGGTGTTATTTCTAGCCCTTTGTTTTAGCACCTACAGCAAGCAAGTATCTGGAAGTTTAAAGCCTTGCGCTGTGAAAGGCAGATGATGGTTACTTTCTGAAGTGTTTATAAAGAAAATAATCCATTTGGTTATTCTAGGCAAAATGTGCTAGCATCTGCATTATCCCACACTTGGACAACTCAGAATGAAAGGGAACTAAGGGAGGTGATGGGCCACCAAGTCTGGTGCCATGTGATGCTTGGCTCATTTTGTCCCAAACCCAAGTCTTCCCCACCTTTTCTGCATTGCCCATTAGAAAGAATTCCTCCTGTGGGCTGCATCTTCTCCTCATTTGGACTGCAAAGCCCCAGTGCCACTACTGAAGACATTAACCTGTTCATGATGGCTTTGGAGCTGCAGCAACTCACTGCAGATCTGTGAATTACAACTTTCCAAAGTTTTGGTTTCTCACTGTTTTTTAGAAGCTGCTAATGTAAATTTTAGGAAGTTGAGGAGAAAATAAAAGGAAATATTAGTGAAGTACAGTCTCTCTGGAAACAGAGGAGGAACTGTTAGAATTGCCTATAAGCTTTCCACATCTAGTTACTTTATTTCAAAGTTGTCAGTATTAGGCAATTACAATTCCTGTAGCTAAAGCCTTCTTTTGTTAGAAAGCCAACAATTTTAACTTGCATAATTTCAACTTTTCTATTATTTAGATAAATCCATTGACATTTGGCATGCATCTCTAAAGCTCCATTTTAAATATAACCTACATCTTCTATTATTTAACAATAAGTAATTTGTATCTAATTCATGAATACAGATAGCAGTACATTTTATGCACCAAGAAAATAATGAGTTTCTTGTTCACAGGGATAAGAATGATCTGCCTGGATATTGGCTAAATCTCTTTACTAAAGAAAATAACTAATATTTGCTAAACAAATAACTATTCAGGTCATCTCAATTTTTATGAAAACTGAACAGAATATTCTAATAAAAAAAAATCTCCTTACACTTAAAAAAAGTCTGGAAATGTTGCAGCTTTTCCTGGCATGCATATTAACTGCTCAAAATGGTAATAATAGTGAGTTTTCCTCATCTTTCAGCTGTTGTTCATCTTATCACAGAATCATAGAATGGTTTGGGTTGGAAGGGACCTGAAAGCTCATCCAGTTCCAAGCCCCTGCCATGGGCAGGGACACCTTCCACTAGACCAGGTTGCTCCAAGCCCCTTCCAGCTGGCCTTGAACACTGCCAGGGATGGGGAAGCACCACTTCTCTGGGCAATCTGTTCTAGAGCCACACAACCATCTTCTTAAGATATAAGTTCTTTGGTGGAGGGATAGACCTGAGTGCTACAGGAGCAAAATTAGTATTCAAAAACACAGTATATTTATACTTGTGCTTATAAAGAGAGTATTATAGAGACCAGATTCTTATCCCAATAAAGATACAAATATTTTGAGACCTTCAGTAGTAAAGAATGATTTATTTGTCCCCGTATCTTCCACTAGCTGATAGAAGATTTGGCAAAAACCAATGCAGTCAACATCAACAGTTGTTCACAGCTATTCTAATCTTCTCCTGATAAAATGCACCATGAATCTAAGTATGTCCCTGTTAACTAACAAGAGAAATAAATTTTATGAATTATATTTATTTATTTATTATATTTATTATTATATTTAAATTATTATTATATTTAAATTATATAATTTTGTCCAGAAACAAGCTTAGACCATAATATGCTATTTATCTACTTTGATGGCCATCGAAAGGATTAAAAAATATAACTGAATTCTGTCTTTATACCACCTTTTTATCGTGCCACTGTTATTTAGAAATAACTCTTACCACATCTTTTTCACCATCATTGCTTGGTTGAAACCCCACGGGGGACAACATAAATGAGCCTAGGTGCTCACTCTGCCCCCTGATTTCTGCATGAAGGAAGCCAGACTCCCACTGTGGCCTGGACCCGCAGCCTGCCCAAATGTACCTACCCACTGCAGAGGTCTCAACCTGGCCCCCACCACAGCAGTGCTGCTTAGATCAGGCATTACTTGGAACAGTCTGAAAATGCAGAAATTTAACACATCTCCACTTACTTTTTTTTTTTATTCTGAAACAAAATAAGAAATGAACGGGTGAAAAAACCAGTCAGAAAATGGATAAGAGGAAGAAAATGTTGATCTGTGCACCACAAACACTGGAAAATGCTTGTCCTGATCAGAAAACAACCACATAATTCAAAATATGCAGAAGTGGCTGGGTGTTTTCAGAAAATGTTAATTCATCACCACCAGAAATCCTTGTGGGAACACACACATCAATTTTGAAGGATGGTTTTTCTTGGATCTGAGACAAAATTTCTGATCTGAAAAAAAGAGAGAATAGTTGGTGGCTCAGATGTTTGCAAAGCAAGTGGGAATCCTCCCCACTCTATTTAAGTCACCATTTTTCTTCTAAAAGGAAACCTGAATGTGAATTTCCCAGGTGAACGTTTTAGCTATTGTCTAATCTGAGATGGGTGAGATTTCACAAAAAAGCTTCACAGGATTTTAATTACATCCTGACTTTGTGCAGGACATCTTTTGAATGCCTGAAATAGCTGCTGGGACATGGGCCCCTTCTCCAGCCCACTCTTCTCTTTACCCCTCTTTCCTCTGCAAAGCAAGCAAGAACAAGGAGCAAGCCTATAGCCTCATGTTTATCATGTTAATCAGAATAAAAGTTCATCCATATGAAAGGAGGAAAATAAATCCTACTACTGTTAGGACTGATTTAGAAATCACAGTTGTTTTACTCATCATTCTTATTCATAATTCAGCTTATTACTATAAAAGATGAAGGGGAATATGCCCTACTTTTCCCTTTGTGATTTGACAGCACTTATGTTGAGCAGCTTTGCCATGAAAACTAGCGGTTGCTCAGTTTCGCTGCTATGTTTTTGGGCCTTCCATGACACAAAAAGAAAGAAGAAAATCTGGGAAAAGGAGGGGGAACACAAATAAAACATTTCAGGCAATTATAGCCTTCAGACTGACTTGTGCTAGCCCTTTCCTCACTGTTTGCCTGCAAACTGATCAGTTGACAGTGTCTTTTTCAACTAAAAGGAGATGTTTGCTCTTATTAATGACTGGAGGACAAATCTAACCACTAATGGCTGTGATTAATAGCCTGAAGTCTGCAGTCTCCACAGAGCAGGAGCCTTCAGAACACGTCAAAAGGAGAAAATGTGAGTTAGAGCTGTGAAGCCAGAGAATACGGTTCTTTAACTGCTCATGCTTTAGCTAGAACCCGTTTATTCCTGCGAAAGGCATAATCTCTAGAGGTAGCTCTGATTCCTGGGAATGCTAGTGTGATTACACATGTAAACAAGCGGTGCACATCTGTATTGCCTCTGCCACTGCTACAATTAGATGTCATCTCATCTCATCTAACTCTACAATCCCCCTAACTGTCCATTCTCTGCCAGGTGGGGTGTCTGTGCAGGGGCAGAGATCAGGCAGTGGTGCCCAGGTGATGGAGATAACCTGTCAAAAAGAACCAGCTAATTTGACTTACTCCTCTGGCAACGTATGAAGCAGGAGCTGGGAAATCCAGTTCCCCGATCAAAGCCTTCCCAGCTTCCCACACCATTGATTAATGGATCCCCCTGAGTTCAACCATGTCTCTAGGGGTTTTGTTTGCATATCCATAGCCGTTTCCAAAGAAACTGCTGCTTCCAGTAAGTGGGTCTGCTGTACCATTTTTCTGATTCACGAAGGTTTGCTGCTGCTGCTCAGATAGATCATTTCTGTGTTGGGAGAGCCTTGCTGCCCCAGAAACCTATGTCTGCTGCCCTGCCTGAATATGGCTGTGTTTGATTTACTAGGACTTCACCTACCTCACCTAATGTTTGCAGAGATATAATGCCATCTGAAAACCCTTTCCTCAAACCGGTTGATTTTGTCCTGTACGTTGGCAGCTATTGATAAATATCCTCAGCCTAAAAGATCCTACAGCAGGAACTATCTCCTGACATGCAGGAAACACCCTCTCTTGTTTTCAGATTACCTCAAGCGGTGAGGCTCAGCTTGGTGTCAGCCACGCATGACATTGTTGCCCATTTGCTGAACCTTTATTTTGCACTTATTTTACTCACATTTTTCTTCAATTATGGAACTATTCTTCCTGACAATGCTGCGAGTTCAGTTTCTCCCTCTCTGTAATTTCACTTGAATGCTCCCCATACTAAGTAGGATCTATTTTTATAGGTCTTTTGCTCTGTGTTGTTTTCCATTTGTTTCTCTTGTGTATTCTGGTCAAGGGAAATCAGGAACAGACAGATTCTGCTACTTGCTCTTACTTATGCTGCAAAATGGATTATTCAGGGGAAAGAACTCTGCAAGGATAAAAGCGCCAAAAATCTGTACTTTGATCAGGAAACAACATTTAAACACATGGTACTGGGGCATTTCACTTTGCTTCTGTGCTCTAAACCAAACAGACAGTAGTGAACTATTAAAATACAATCGGTAGTGCAGGTTCCTCCTTTTTTTTCTTTAAAATAACGGCTGTTCACTTGTTGATGCACAGCAATTGACTAACTCATTCTGACATCTCACAGCTAAACCTAGCAATTTTGTTCTGGAGAGCAGTTTCCCAGGGAGGCAGAGTGAAGACTGCTCCCAGGAACTCCTCCATCTAAGAACTGCTCTCCAGCAGAAACAGTTCATAGTGC
Source organism: Pezoporus flaviventris (assembly GCF_033815535.1). Lineage (NCBI taxonomy): Eukaryota > Metazoa > Chordata > Aves > Psittaciformes > Psittacidae > Pezoporus > Pezoporus flaviventris. Next base: position 49,319,271 of record NW_026892549.1, read on the forward strand.
CTCAGTAATCTCAGCATCAGGTAAGTGGTGGAATCACTGTCACTGGAAGTGTTCAAACAACGTGCAGATGAGGCCCTTAGTGACATGGTGGCCTTGGCAGTCCTGGGGGAACAGCTGGACTTGATGATCTTGGACAGGTTGGATAGAGCCTTGGGTGGCATGGATTAGTGGGAGGTGTCCCTGCCCATGGCAGGGGGGCTGGAACTGGATGGTCTTAAGGTCCTTTCCAACCCTAACTATTCTGTGATTCTATGATTCTATAATGTCAAAGGTCTTTTCCAACCTAGTTGACTCTGTGCTTCTATGATTATTTGGCATGTACACTGCAAGATGTGTCTTCCAGCAGAGATGATAGCCCAACACTCGGGGCTGAAGATTAGCTCAGTGTAGATTGCCAGGATGGTGAAAGCCACATCTGCAGGAAGGGGCATGACATGGCTCATCATACTCCCTCTTTGCCTTTAGCTGTCATGTGCACAAATGCTAGACTGCTAAAGACAAGAGACAACAATAAAGCTCCCTCTTGCCCACTCTTTAAGCTGTTCATTCACTGGCTTGTGATCAGCCGGCAGCTTGTGACCATAGCCAGTAAACTGTCCTTATGCATCTCCTACCCCATCCTGAATGACTAATGCTGCATCTGTTCTTTGAGGTCTTATTTCTCAACTACTTTGAAAATGAGGCAGAAATAAATCCTCCCACCTGCGTACGTGCAGAGTCACAGGTCCCCCCTCTATTGCTGAAAGAGTGCTTGTCATCAGTTACTGAGGTCTCCCTGTAAAGAGCTTTGCGAAACAAGAGCCATTGCCATTTGATGACCTATTTCCTTTGTCAATCTAAACAAATGTTAGAGTGCTCTCTGTCCTTCAACTCTCCTAGATGATGAATTTGGAATCCCCTATAGTAATAAGGCATTGCCAAAACTGACCTCAGCCCTCAAATATTCCAAGCTATCTCCAAATATCATTTCTCTAGGATGTAAGTGGGTGCTCTTTCATGCACACCATACACATTGATAGCATAGATATATTCCTGCCAGCCTGCCCATGTTCTGGGAGGCATATGGCTGCAGCTCCCATGAAGGGTCCTACTCCACACTGTGTAGCATTTATCCTCCTCAGTTTTGGATTCTGCCGCTCGGTACCACTCTGTGCCCTGAACAGACCTTGCAGCAATGCAGCATCACAGAGAGCGATGAGCTTGTCAGCTGGCTTTTCCAAATCTTGGTGTATTATTTAATGCCTTCTCAGGAGATGTGTTACCTAGCTTATGCATTGGTCTCTCCCACTCTCATCCAAATAACAGATGACACCATTTAACTGCTAGAGCACACGATCCATCATTCCTTGCAACACCGCAGGTGTACTGGCTACACCATATGGCAACTTCTTATACCTGAACAGCCCCTTAGCATGTGTTTGCAGTAAAAAGTATTTATTAATCTGGATCTGGTGTCACATGCTGATGTGCTTAAGACAGGTCAAGTTTTGTAAGCCTCTCCCACGTGTCATTTTGAAAGTCATGGACTAGGCTTGGCTGATGATCAGCTGTCAGGGGTTTACAGCCTGAAAGCTTCTAGCTTTCATCAGAGCTGCGGTAATAAACTAAATGTTAGTGTCAGCAGCAAGACTTTTCTCCATTGACTCCAGAAGCTTTTGACACTTTTTCTTAGTGCAGGAACGTTCACTTCAGTGATTTCCAGATGAGGGAAGGAACCTGTTTTGTATCCTCACCATTGATCCAGATGCCCGGAGCAAAAAGTGGCAGCACCATAAAGGGTAGCAGAGTCCCTGCTCCCAACAACAAATACACACTGATTGGAACCACAACATCACAGAAACAATATTGGTAATGCTTTAGACAGCTCTTCAGTTTGCTGCATCTTCTGTTCTTCTTGGGGCTTTTTAGGACTTGGAAAAGAAACTTTTAAATACCTGCAGGAAGTCTTGTCCTAGGAGATTCCTGCTCTGCTTTGACAGTGTCGAGGGCTTCAGGGAAGCATCAGTGAAGTGTGCCTTCAGCTGCAGGGCAGTGAGCTGTTGCTCCTCTCGAGCTCCAGCCCTGCTACTTTCAATCGGAAAAGAAACCTGTTAGACTCAGTTAAAGAAAAAAACCCAAAACATCAAACCAACAAAAAAAAAAAACAAAACCAACCCCCCCCCCAACCCAACCCAAACCCAAAGCAATATTAGACTTTTTTCCTGTTGGAGACTTGCAATATTCAAATTTTAAAAAACTATATGTTTCTTTGTGCACTGTGAAAAAAAGGAGATCTATTCCTTTTGCTTTTTGTGGTCACCCATAGCTCATCCCCTTCTTGAAAACTAAGATAAAACTTGACACTGATGACCATTTATTGTTTTAAGACAACATATATATCCATGACTTAGTCAGCCATCTTCTTTTCGGTTTAGGCACTGATCATAATTCTATGAAAGAACCAACCAAAGGTGAGCTCTGCTGAAAACCTGAAGAGATTTAAAACAAAAAATTACTTTTCCATTTTATGGAAGGCCTTTATTAAAATGGTATTTCCCCTCATCTTATCCTCTGAAACCTACAGGAATTTTAAACTTCCACTTTTTTATTTAAGTGGACACCTACTTCAACATCTTTAAAGCTATTTAAAGTTCAGGTATTAAACACGAATAATTGCCTCCTGATTTCAGTGCATGATGAAATAAAAACTGACAATGCATGTCTTCTGATGACATTCACACCTGCATCTGTGACAGAGACTTGTAATTTAATGAAAATTAACTTCACTCTGGACTAGAAGGGCAAGGATTAAAGCAGCTTCAGTATCATATTCTGTGTCACTTTTCTTCTGTCTGATATACATGGGGCATGGGATAGCAGGCAGTGGGGAGAATGAGTAGATGAATAGATTCTATCTGAGTGCTTTCAAGTCCTTTATCACCTTGAAGCATCTTGCTGCGTAAAAAAATAAAATAAAAAAAAAGAAAAGGGATGTCTGAGCATCTTATCACAAAGTTCTTTAGAGAGGCAACAGGAAGTCAGAAGCTCATTGATCCCCATCATTCAGAAGCCCCAGTCTTTCTGTTATCTCATGAAACCATTAGCAAAAACAGTGCAACTCCTTCCTGAATCTCTTTTAGTCTTTCTTGCAGGCTGAACACTGCTCCTTGAAGAGATGAAAAGCTTTTACTTGGGAAGAAGTGTACCTGAGAGGTCCAAATTCATGGATAGTGCATGCAACAGAAAAAACAACAGTGACATTAACTGCATAAAGGATGTTATGAATTATTCATGCCCTTTTGTGAACATAGTTAAGACCTGTGGGAGTTAGTTAAAGGATAGTTACCAAAGTAAAAAAAGTATATTTTAATGAAATATAAATATTAGATGGAACTTTACATGGAAATACTCTGGAGACTTATACATTATTTCCAGGGAAGGAAAAAGCACATTTTTGAATCTCTTGGGGTGCCAACTCATTAATTAGTATGGATATGAAAGGTATATGCTTAGATGCATTAGTCAAGCAATTACCAAGGAAGTATAATTTGAGAGTATAGTCTGGCAATGATAAGTTACTCTTACGCTCATTTATATTCACTTCATTGACATTTTCATTTAGCAGGATCTAAACAAGTAGAAGCTGCTGATGCCAAGAAGACCTGCTTTGGTAAGTAGCTCCTGAAGAAGATCACTAAGGAGTTTGTTGGGGATCATGGCACACTCCCCTTGCAGAGGACTGGTGAGGCACAGACACTGCCTATAAGACCTGCTGCTCCACTACTGTTGGCCCAGCTTCCAGATTTTGGGTGGGGGCTACACTTTGCTGTTCTCATCTCTTGGCTGTTGCTTGTGCTTCTTAGCAAACCTCTTCCTTCAGTCAGACTGTGATCAAAAAGTGTGTTGAGGATGGTAGTGCTGCTGCCATGAGAAGACTGTTCCTTTTCTTTAACATTTCTTACTTTGAGATTTGGAAAACTGAGTTCTCACATCCTCTAGCACCCACTTCTGCTTCCAGAAATTCTATGTAATAGAGGCTGTGGAAGTCAGGTCAGGCCCTATTCCTTAAATGCTCTCTACATAGAATCATCGAACAGTTAGAGTTGGAAAGGACCTTAAGATCACCTGTGCAAAAGCAGTATGAATGAGGTTGATTTCAAGGACCTACTTTCAATTTCCATTTATGATTTTCTACCAAAGATATCTGATATAGCTAAAATGTCAACAAGAGAATTTCAGTCTATGAAACTTGTAAAGGTTAGAATAGTTCATATTTACATTACATTTCATACACAATACTAATGTCTACCTTCCAGTTATATTTTATATCAGTTCCTTAGAGAAGTTGAAGTGATTAATTTGACTATTTTTTTTTTTGTTTTTTCCTGAACATGTTCCAATTTCCATCTCAATTTTATTTTTTTTTATGACTGGACTTGAACAACAATTGTTAAAATTATTTCCTTGCAAAGGATAAGCCCATTTGCCACGTGGACCTTACATGCGCTGTCCTCTAACACAGGTATGGGATAAAAGGCAGACTTGTCAGCCAGATCAGGTCCTCAGATAGAAACCTTTACTGCGCACACGTGACAATGCTTCCATTTTCGGTGCTGATTAAGCGTGCTGTAAACTTTGTCCCATCAGAGTGGTTTTCCCTTTCACTTTCTGAAGTGAATTTTCAGGACTTTTCATACCCACCCTTCAAAGCCAGGCTGCACAGTGAGGTGTAGGAATGTACATTCATCAGAGCTCTTAATGTTTTTGTCTTAATGCTTCGCATCACTCACAACATGAAGGCTGAAGAGAGCCTGAAACCTCAAAGGCACCTTTTCAATTCGAAACCTTCTGGGAGGCAGTCTCTTTTCCTGCAGCTTTGCCGTAAGCATTCAAATGACTTCTCCCATTGACTTCTTTCATTTACTCTGTGCATTTCTCCACACATTTGCTGCAGACCTATTTCATGATCCCTATTTTAATTTGATACTGACAAATGGGGATCAAATAGAGAGGCTTCACTGGAAAGTAGAGTCAAGCAAACTTGACTGTTTCAACTCTCTTTCACGTGGCACTTTCTATTTCATCAAACTTGGCAGCCCAAGGCATTACAGTCAAACTTGAGGCACCATTGAGCCCCATAACAAATGCAGTAAATGGCTTAAATTTCTCTTTATGACCCCTCATTGTAAATGCGATAGTGTAGGATCTTGAGTGACTTATCACAGCAAAATTGAGACCCTTTCCCAGATTATTTTTTAGTATCTTTTATTTTTTTTATCTTTTTTAATATTTTTTTTTTCTCTCTGCATTTTGCATGTTCTGTTGGAATTTGTCATTCTGTGTCCTCAAGGACTGAAAGTGAAGCATATTTTGAAACTATATATCCACCGTTTGCTATATTTGTGGCTGAGGAGATAAGTAATCTGATAGTTTGGTCCTGTAAAGAGCTGTGAGTAGATAACCTTGGTGCTGAGGATTGCATCTAACTATTTTCCGGTAAACTTATGGACTCCAAGGTCTGTACTCAGCTTTCTTTCAGAAATAACTGAACAGTCTGACAATGTGAACATAAACCAACAGAATTAGGTCTGGCAATGTTATGAACTGAAACATCATGAAAGAAAGTATTGCCACCCCTGTATTTCAGGAATATCACACTTCTTTTTCTGAGGTATGGACTAATTTGGGTCATTTGTGTTAGACGATCTTTTGTAGTGCTGCATTCGATTTGTAAGTGGCTTGTAAGTGAGAAAGGCAATTCAGCCTGTGAGAACTTGGGTGACAGCAGCAGAATGCAACAAGATTCAGAGGAGAGAAACTCAGCTGGTCAGACCTCTCTGGTGCATCTGTAACACAATTAAATCCCCATAATGACTTTCATTAGGCCCAGCATGTAAGTCAATACAAACAACTTTCAACTCGATGAATGTTTTTCTCTCTAAAAAGTAACCTTTTCTTTCTATTGCTTTTGTACTGTTTTAGCCATATGCTAAATATTATAATGCCTCATTCTCATTTACCCTTCACATATTAAGGTGAAAACTCTGACCTAGTGCATTCTAATTACTTGGCTTATTAGCTTCACATTATATCAGTAATGGTGTGATAGCCAACCTAATTACTAGGACTTGAAAAATTATACTTTGCTGTACTATTTTGTGAACTATGAGACGGTTCTCTATTCTTATTAACTTATTTAATGGGTTGGCCAGATTTTTTTTTCTACCTAGACCATTGATCAAAACTGATAATTTTAGATTTCAGTTGCAATTGAGAAATTGCCCCGTAAAATGGTGAGAGAGAAGTTTTACATAAGAAAATACAGACATTTATTATTTGTCTTTGTTTCTTATTGACAGATCACCATAATTAGGTAGCTACAGCAAGCTGTTTGAACGTCATTTTTAACTTACAAATCTTCATGAAGGATATTTGCCTCAAAGAAATTATTTTGGTCCTTTTTTTCTCTTGCCAAATTATTATTTTTACATTCATTAAAACTCTGGTTTAGTGTTTTTGATTAAAAGCTTTTTTTTTTTTTACTTTCTGGAAGAAAATAGATCTTCCATACCTTTTTCTGTTTAAGTAAGATGTTAACTTTCCAGGAAAATCCCACAGGACTGGCAACTTTTGATCAGGTTAGAAGTTGAGTCAGGAGCCCTTCTTTCACTTCAGTACACTTTGGATGAAGCCCGTGGTGTAAAGACATGGCTCTTGTCTCTTTTAAGCAGACGACTGTTACGCCATCCTGAAAGACAAGCATGCATGGCTCTTCCTGTGCTAATACCTGCAGTGCCTCCTGCTGTGTGTGCTTTTCCCCCTTCATGGATGAGATTCACCCATGAACCCTGGCCACAAGCCCTGACTTCTGCCAACAGGGGAAATGGACCAGCCAGCCTCATGATGTCTATGTGCCCCTGACAGGCAATTCTGAGGTGTTTCTGAAATCTTTGTCTCTTGACCATGGAAGCAGAGGGTCAGTGCACAAAAGTAAATCAGTCATTTTCAGTGAAATCATCTTGGAAGGACCTGGATTGAAGTAATCAGCAAACCATCCACAGCACACTTGTTTAGAAGCAGCCACAGAATAACCTCCTGGCTTTTGGCAGATGAACCTGTATTTTTGCAATGCTGTGACAGCTGGAAGAGTTGATGCTGTCTTGACTCAACATATCAGTCAGGAGCTTTCCCTGTGAAGAAATCTATGTGCGTTTTAAGCTTATTTAGTTGGAAGAGAAATGAAGCTGACTCCCTATTGGATTTTTGTTTCCTTGGGGTTTGTGTGTTTGGTTTCTTTGTTGATTTTGTTTCCTTTCCCCCCCCTCCTTCAGAGCTCATCCATCCAACCAGAAGACAAAGTGGAGCTGTGCATCATTACCCATTTACAAAATTAATCCTCCCTGTGCAGCTGTACAAGCAAAACTATCTCCCAGTTTCACAACTCTATCTTTAAGCCAAGAGGAGATGGTGTAAAGATGGCCAGTAGTTATTTAATAAATAATAGAAAATTACTTTTTTTAATGTAGCAGAGAACACCTGAAAATATATTCTTCCTGCAAGATTTTGATGGGGTACCACTTAAATCTATTGTTCTTGGTGCAATCATCAGTTTAATAGTTCAGATTTTCCTTGACCTCTTTGCATAAGGGACATTATTATAAAAGCAAGTATATAAAAAACTGCTAATAGCAGGGACAAGAGGGTTAAGAAGCAGTTTGAGCTTGAATGTGAGGCACCAGTGTTAATGCAGACCTACAGGTGGCTTGACGCTTGCTTAAGTGATCAGGGTTCAGTTCACGCTGTATTTCAGATTAGTGCAGGTATTAAAGCCACATCTTTTGATATCAAAGACAGGGAGGTGAAAGAAGGGAAATTTCAGTCCCAAATTGGATAAATTTGCCATGTCTCTGGCTGCAGTGCAACACTTACTCATTTGCAGATGAATTTAATAGACAGGATGTTGAATGAGGAATTACTTCCCAGAGTGGTATGTTGAGATTAGGTAGAATCTGCCTAAAGCCAGAACAACAGGTTGCTTTTTTGCTAATTTGTGACTTAAAAATTAGTAAATGCACCTGACATTTTAGGTAATCTTATATATTTAGATTAAAATGAAACTCAAGCTGTGTTTGGAGTCCTTTCTTCACTAGCATATGCCTATGTTATAATACGCATTGTATAATATGTAACTCTGTATCTTGTGGTTTCTTGATAATTTAAGCAAGAGATGCTTTTAAATTAGCTATTAAATTACCATTCAGAGCTCTGATCATCTTCTAATTTCCTTACAAAGCCCTCCACAGGGGATAAATCTAGTTTAAATGTTCTCTTCTTCCTATGATTTTATACTCTGGCTGTAAGACGATATAATATTCCTGAATTTCTAGCTGAAATACATTACAACCACATGAAAGGTTTTAGCTCAGTTTTGTCAAATCATTCTATATTTCAATTGTAAATGTATCCAGAATTATGAAGAAAAACATGATTTCCATTTTTTTTCAGTTTTTTTACCCTGGCCACTGGTGTGATATCTGAGTAACTTAGAGAAGCACAAGTATCGGTGCATTTTTAAACACTTAAAATGCTAGTTGTCTCCCCAAGTAATTTTATTTCTTCTGATTTAGTTTTGGCAGATATTTGCTAAATGCTTTTCTGGGCAGAAAACTTCCAAAGAGTTTTGAGCTGAAGTAGGGGTGAATTTACTTCCTGCTCTGCGCAAGGTCTGTGGCAGGAGACCTGGACCATTGTGCCATAAGCTGCTGGTGCTACTGCAGCCTGGGAGCAACTTGGTTATGGTGGACTTGGGAGGGATATTTGTTCAACAGATATAAGCATAAAAAAACTATACAGCTCAAGGATAATGAGACAGAGTTTAGGATAGTAGTGGGGTACTCTGGGCTTCATATTCCCTTCCCTCCCTTCTTGGGTATTCTCACCATACCTTGCTTTCCAGCTGACCCCCACTGTGGCAGACCCAGTTTCCTGGTCGTGGTCAGCAGGGCTCGTTAGTTGTTCCTCCCCTCTTCAACACTACTGTGCAAAATAGTGTCGTGACAAATAATGTCATGCCATGGTATGTGTCCACACTGCTGAAAACAGATAACCTGTGTCCACGTGAGCTGTGGGAAAATCTGAAGAATAAAAATAAGGATAGTCCAATTTTGATCTGTTTTGTGAATTTTGCCTCTCAAGGTGCTCTCAATCAATGTTATTTGAGTTGTACTTCCTTCTGCAAAACACCTTCCCGTAACATTATGCTGATGATAGAGCCTTAGCTAGGAATTCTGTCGTCTTCTTGGAAAAATGAATGTAAAAAGAAAATACAATTAAACAAAGTTGGTGTAGCCTTTACTATTTAAAGTAGCAATGATAAAATCAGAAATACTGTATCTGAAACCGGACTGAATTTATGACCTTCTCTTGGTGCCTTACTGAGTTCATTTAGTAAAAATATGTATTTATGTGGTTGTTAAGTTTTTGAGCCTATAACTGCAAACTCAACATGCAAGTTTAATTAATGTTTTTTTCTGGTTCCCACAGGTTTAAAAAACTAAACAATTCTTGTCATGATGCATGAACTATGCTCCAATACCAGCATTAACCTAGCAGAACTATCTCAAGTGATACGATAGCTATGATACTGTATTCTATTACATACAAAACAACATTCAAAATTGTTGGAATAAAAGGCTTTTCAAATATGGTTCTTTCTCTAGGTTTAATGTGCTGTCCCTTCCCATGGCAGGGGGGTTGGAACTTGATGATCTTAAGGTCCTTTTCAACCCTAACTATTCTATGATTCTATGACCAGTTATCAGGGACTGTAGCAATAGGACAAGGGGAAATGGGTTTAAACTTAAACGGGAAGATCAGGTTGAATATAAGGAAGAAGTTCTTTACTGTGAGGGTGGTGAGGCACTGGAACAGGCTGCCCAAAGAAGTGGTAAATGCTCCACCCCTGGCAGTGTTCCAGGTTGAACAGAGCCTTGGGTGACATGGCCTAGTGTGAAGAGTCCCTGCCTATGGCAGTGGGCTTGGAACTAGATAATCTTAAGATCCTTTCCAACCCAACCATTCTATGATTCACCACAGGCATGTGGTCTATTCTGTTTTCATTCCAGCTGCACAAAAACATAATTCCAGAGACCATGAGCTGTGATCCACTGCTAGAGCAGAAGGATAAGGATACCTTTGTCTATCTCTATAACGGCCTAATCTATTTCTGGGCAGGTTCCAGAGCATATTTCCAATAAATTCTCACTATCACAAATTTCCCAGGCACATGTAGCCCAAAATGACACCATTAATTTTGCTTTGTGTCCTGGGCTCAGCAGTAGCAGTCATTTTTCTCCTCCTTGGTAGCTGGTGCAGTGCAGTGCAGTGTTTTGACTTTCAGCCTGGGAACAGAGCTGATAACAATGATGTTTTGGTTTGGCCAAGGACTTTGTGAGCCTCATGCTCTGCCAGGGAGGAGGGGAAGCTGGGAGGAAGCAGAGACAGGACACCTGACCCAAGCTAGCCAAAGAGGTATTCCATACCACAGCACATCATGCCCAGGATGTAACTGGGAGTTACCCGGAAGGGCTGGGGGACTGCGGGGTTGGAGGAGGCATGGGTCAGAGCTTGGTCGGGCTGGGGGGGCGAGTTATCGGTTGGCTGGTGGTGAGGTGTTGTATTCTGTTCCCTTGTTATTTCCTTTATCATTGTTACTATTGGTGGTAGCAGTAGTGATTTGTGTTATACCTTAGTTACTAAACTGCTCTTATCTCAACCCGTGGGAGTTGCATACTTTTCAATTCTCCTCTCCGTCCCTCTGGGAGTAGGGGAGGGAAAGAAGGGGGGGAGTAAGTGAACGAGTTACATGGCTGGGTTTAAACCACAACACTTTGATATAGATTATAACAGATTAATTATTTGTTCTTCCTGAGGTTTCCACAGATGGGGTGTAAAGGTACCTATTCTTAAAGGGTAACATATGCCTTTCTAGGAAAAGTATTTACCTCTTAAGGTTTCCTTTCCTCCTTTGTTCTTCTGTTGTCCTCTAACACTCTCAGAAGTTATTGTTATTGGGTACTAATTTAATAAAAATGCAGGAGATTCTGACTGAAATGATAACCACTAAAGCTATTCAATTGTTTTTCTGTTTAGCAATTCTGATTGAAATTCTGGTCACAGTAAAGTCAAAGGCAAAATTTCTCTGGCTTCTATGGGAACTGGAATTTCATCTAAGGTGAATATTGTTTTTGATTTAGACACAAATAACTTATAACAGTTTCTGATTTGCAAGTCTTGTCTAGCATAATATCACATTAAACAAGCCAAGAAACCATAATCCAAAGGATATTGTCAAGTGGAGGCTCATATCAGGTGCTGTATGCTAGATACAAATCTCTTTACCTGGCATTTGATGTCTACCAGGGAGATAACTTATCAGTTGTGTTCCATGTACTGCAGAGATCATCACTTTCAAGGTAGAGAAGGACAGCAAAAGAAGCAACAACGTAGCAGGAATGAAAGCAGCAGTGGAAGAGAAGGCATGGTAGGGAATGCCTTCTGAGTGATGTAGAGGTATCTGAAATACTTCAATTCTTTTTAACACAGTCCTCCCTGTGAGGAGGATCCATCCCTTCTGACATGTGCAAATGAATCCCAATATTACTTCTTATATTCTGTGTTTTCCTATGTATCTACGTGAGACACTTGTGGAAATGCTCAAGTTGAAAATACCTAAATCTTAATCAGTTAGCCCTCAGCATTTCAGGAAGCAGGTGATAGAAATTTCTTTGGAAACCACAATTTTCTTGTGGCAGGAAGAGCTATCTTAATATTACCTTCTAAAGACATAAAGCAAGCTAATACACATACGTATATGTGTGAGTATTCTGAACCCAGGACAACTATCTGTGCACATATCTACTTATTTATATATTTGGATGATGTGCATATGGAGGAGATTTCTCCTGCTCTAAGCAGTTACCAACATTATCAATATGTATGTATTTTTGCGCTTGCTTTTTTCTCTCTATTAATTCAGACCTTGAATACACATGTTTATTTTTAAGTAATTGCAAATTATCCATGAAATGTTAAATAGGATAATGAACTCATTAAGCATTAATCGCCGAGGCAAGCAGCTCTAAGTGCCAGCAAGCTTTGCAGTGGAATGCTCCAGCATGGCTGTCAGGGGGAGACAAGACAAGACCCACCAAGAGTGAACAGCTCGTGCCACAGCATCTGAGAAGACCTGCATAGGGCCAGAAGCAATAGTGGTCAGGCTCCCCACACATACAAAGGAAGACCCTGGTGAGCACTAGAGGGGCCAGGAGCACCACCAACAAGGCAGGCAAACAGGGCATGGTGCATTCAGTTTGTGCTACAGAGTGGGAGCTGAAGCTTCTGCCAGCATGACCAGGGAGCTATATTATCCCCACTGCAGAAAGCCATAGTCTCTCTAACCTCTGCACCCACCACTGATGCAGCTACCCAGACAGAGCTGAAAGAGCTTTAAGCTAGATTTGAATGGGGAAAGGTAGAAAACCAGGCTTGCTAGTGATAAGCCGAGGGGCATCAAACAATATTTGAGGCATGGAGTGCTAGAGAAGTCCTTCAGTCCTTCATTGTAGTAATGGTTGGAGATGGAGAGCCATGTGGAAGGAAAGACACAAGGGTTATTGCTGTGTTAGAAACCATGTAAGTGCCTGAAAATGATCATGCAGGAATTAGGGAGTCTTCCCCCACAAAGATGGTGGAATCAATATCCCCATTGAAGTGCATATACACCAATGTATGGAGCACGGGCAACAAACAGGAGGAGCTGGAAGTCATTGTGCAGCAGGAAAGCCACGGCATATTTGACATCATGGAAACATTGTGGGATGACTCACACAACTGGAAATGCAATACAACAGAGAAGAAATGATCTACAGAGTTCATGGAGTGCACAGTTGAGTGGTGGACATGGCAGTGCTAGGTTGGACTCAATGATCTTAAAGGTCTTTTCCAACCTAAAGGCTTCCAGTCCTACAATTCTAATCACGTAGCATAGTTCAAGCATAAAAAGAGGTTATTCACACACATTTCTAGAGAGTTACCATAAAATGTAGAGTGATTTGAGAAAATTAGGAAGACTGGCAGTTAAGGTGGTTGCACAGGACCTGAGATATGACAGTACATTTCATCATCACACTGCAGTCATTTCGGGTGCTGCTGCTAAAGGATTGTGCCTCCCTTCACATCATTAGAAGAGTGATAAAACGTCTCAGTGGGAGGGGAGGACAATAAGCATGACGGGGGGGGGGTGGGGGGTGGGGTGTGTGTGTGTGTGGGGGGGGGTTAGGGTATGTTAGGTAACACATTTAATGAAGGCCATTAATGTATCACAATTAGATTTTCATGGAGCAAGAGGAAAGCCATTAGTCTTTTTGTGTGTCAGCTGGCAGAAAGTGTGAACCAAAGTCACTTTTCCTCCAGGAATTTGAATTCACGTAGAAAAGAGGTCTTAAGATTTTTTGTCACCTATCCACAACACGAGGGCAGCAGTTACAGAAGCAGTCATGGATTTGAAGATAAAGTTATAATGCATGCACTTTTGAAGTTTAAATTAGCAATTGAAGTTTAATTTGAATACTTGAAGTAAAGTTAGTTTACATTAAAATTGTTTTAGCTGAAAAGTCGGGGTAAATTTTTTTTTTTATTTTTTTAACTTTAAATTTTGAATCCTTAAATAGATCTGGAGAAAAGTCTGGACAAAAATAATACCATTTAATGTCAGGTGGAATGTTTTGTTTGACACTGCTGTGATTTAACCACTGCTAGCAACTGAAGTGTTATACAGGTGCTCACTCCATCCCTCTCAGCCAGTGGGATGGGTAAGAGAATGGGAAAAAAGGTAAAACCCACAGGTTGAGATAAGAACAGTTTAATAATTAAAATAAAGCAAAGCATAAAAAAAAAAAAAAAAGGAAGGAGAGAGAGAGGGAAATAAAACAAATAAAGAAAAAAGAAAACCCAAGTGATGCACAATACAGCTGCTCACCACCCACTGACTGATGCCCAGCCAGTCCCTGAGCAGCAATTGGTCCATTCTGGGTAACTACCTCCAGGTAACATACCACTTAACTACCTCCAGGTAACATACCACTTTGGTTTACTTTGAGTCAGGTGTTCGGTCTCTGATTCCTCATGGCTTCTTGTGGCCCTCCTCACTGGCAGAACATGAGACCGAAAAGTCCTAGATCAGGGCAAGTGCTACTAAAACATCCATGGGTTATCAGTGTTGTTCTCAGACTAAAGCTGAAACACAACACCGCACCAGCTACTAGGAAGTAAATTAACTCTATCCTGGCCAAAACTAGGACAGATATAAAACCTTTTCTTAGTAAGAAGTATTATTTTGGGGAGAAGTGTTAATAATAAGTGTGATTTAATAAAATCTAAAAGAAAATAGTTAAGCTATGTTGAAATTTACGTTGTATAGTTCTAGTGACAGAAGGTTCACCAGAAATCCTACATATATTTGGGATCCTATCATTGCAGACAATTCTTGTGCCAGTAGCAAATATTTTTTTAATTCTTGCTTCTTTTGCAAAACTTATCAAGTTTTTTACTCTGAAATGTACTTTTTATTTTTTAGCCTCTGTGAATAAAATATTATTTTGAACATTTACAAAACCAGAAAGAATGATTTTATCTATTAGCTGCTTAACAGCTATCCTAAAATAAATTATGTTTCAAGTAGCTGTGAAGTAGCAACTTGCTATTAGGTAATGATTTCTTTTTTCGTTGGCAGTATTTCATAAAATAAGGGAGGTAAGTAGCCATTGTCTTACCCGGACTTAAAATCTCAGATATGCTGAAGCCATATTTTCTGCTTTAAGAATTGTGACCTTGTTGCTGTATTCAACATCTGTGTCATCAAGTAGCATCAACCAGGGAAGACCCCTGACAACTTGGAAGAGCGCAAGGTTTACACTTGTCTGCAGTCATTCAAATCATGACAAACTGAATCAATGTGTGGACGTTAGAAACGGGATGCTGTTGAACTAGAACAATAAATTCAATCATACCCACATGACTGTAGCATCCCACTGCCTAGAGATATATATTTTAAACATAGCTTCTTAGATTTTCTGAAGAACAGAAATACATGTAATTTATGGATATTTTTTATTTTTTCTGAAATAAATGACAGTGCTTGGGGATTATTTTAGTTTTGTTTTTTTTTTAATAAATAATAATAGCAGGCCAAAAGGGCACTGAATGGAATTTAGGTTGCTTAAACTTATTCTTGTATCTTTCTAAATGAAGTGCTTAAGTACAAATGTACGACATATAAGGGAGCACAGCAGGATTTAGAATCGCCCATCACTTGCAGTCTTAGGAATAGATTTAGGTATCACATCTGTCCCAAACTGCATTAGCTGATGCTTCAGCTTTATGGATATGTTAACTCAGACACCTTGTGAACTAAACGTAATGGCATTGCTGGACAAGGCCCAGTGCTCTCCTCTCACCATGATATTGGTGCTCTTGCCTTCTTGTCCTAGGAATGTTTCAATTCCATCCTGCACATCAACACACACCTTTTTTAAATTCATAATTAATCTTTTTAATCTCAATGGCACTGTTCTCACCCACAATAAAATTCAGTACCTTGATGAATTAAGGATTTTGTGCCATGATGGTATTAATCATATTGGACTAAATTCTCTAAGGCATCAATCCAGCAGAGGTCAATGCAGTTACTGAAGCTTGCACAAAACATTATGCAGTGGATATCTGTCCTGGGTTCAGCAGTAGCAGTCATGTTTTTTTTTCCTTTGTGTTAACTGGTGCAGTGCTGTGTTTTGACTTCTAGTTTGAGAACAGCGTTGGTGAAGCCGATGTTGTCGGTTGTTGCTAAGTGATGTTTACCCTGACCAAGGACTCTGTGAGGCTCATGCTCTGCCAGGGAGGAGGGGAAGCTGTGAGGAAGCAGAGACGGGGCGCCTGACCCGGGCTAGCCGGGGAGGTATTCCATACCACAGCACGTCATGCCCGGGGTGGGGGGTAACTGGGAGTTACCCGGAAGGACAGGGGCTTCCGGGTGGAACTCGTTTTCTTGGCCGGTGGTATCGTATTCTCTTCCCTTGTTATTTTCCCTTATCATTGTTTTAGCTGATAGTAGCGGTGGTGATTTGTTGCTGGACTGTTCTTGTCTCAACCCGTAGGAGTTGCACTCTCTCGATCCTCCTCCCCATTCCTCCGGGAGTGGGGAAGGGGAGAGCCCCGGTGCAGGGGGGGGGGGGAGACGGACACGGACCTTGATTGTTGTCAGCTCGGCACCACTCACTGGGAGTGAGTGAACAAGTTACCTGACTGGGTTTAAACCACGACAGTTCTTTTTGGCGCCCAACGTGGGGCACGAGGGGTTGAGATAAGAACAGATCTGACTGGATTGATAGTCACTCGTCACAATGCTGATTTATTGGCTCTCAAGGTTTTTCCTCTTGATCTCACAGTTTCAGTATACCATATCTTACGTCCATCCGGTATTGGCTGTATTAGTGTTTTTCAAGTGTGGGGCTTGGGCTAAGGTTTTTATCCCATTGTACTTTATGGTAATGACTTGTAATACAATAGAATCATTGATCATGAAACTGATCTGGTTTATGTTCCCAGTGTGGTCACCACCTTTATACTTTGGGAGGTATATGATGGAGGTGCTTAGCAATTACACATCTTTTTTCTCCTTCTCAGGTGCTCAACCTGTGAAGGAGACATCCTTTTACCCTCCTAGTCGTCCCCCCAGACCATTTACATTTGAGAGTTTTGAATTTTTTAAATGGCCTTTTAATGCTGTTGAGACTTGTTTCCTGATGGTGATGGGAATCACCATGCTAACACGCATACAGAGTGTGTTTTGCCCACTACTGATTTCAAGAGTTAAGCAGATTCAGGTTTGGGTCTTGTCTGGGGTCAAAAGACGATGTAGGAGGACCGAGAGATTTTCCCAGAGGCTGGACAGCCATGAGTGGCAGGGTGTGTGGGATAGTATGGGCAAGTATCTAGGTCAGTGGGCCCCTCCAGTATTTTGGAATTTCACTACCGAACAACTGCAAAATCCAGAAGAATTAGTAAAACACTTAAATGAGGTGTGTGGTCATTCTGGCCATACCAGAGATGGACAAATCACGGCAACGTGCTGGGGCTTGGCCTATGCTTACAGGGCCTTGTTCAACACTATCCAGCACCTTCAAAAGGAAAAGAATATCGGCGGATTTGAGGGCAAAGCGACAGTCGCTACTCAAACTTTGGCTGCAATGAACTGCGCAGCTACCCCAGTGGCAAGTACAGCAGCTGCTCAAACTTCAACTGCAACAGACAGCGCGGTTACCCAAGCTCCAAGCACGGTAGCTACACCACCCCCAGCAACAAGTACAGTCGCTACTCAAACCACAGTGATAATTACTGCAGCCAAACCAGAGGACCAATTCGTACCAATATCAGTTGCCCCTGTACGCAAGAGAACAAGCAAAAAGGAGGCAAAAAGGGTGAAGCGAGATGAAGAACCAATGAATTCACCACCCGGTCCAGAATCTGATCAGGAGTCATCATCACATGACGAAGAAGAAGAAGAAGAGGTAACTTCTCGACCTCGAACCTCAACCGAGCTGCGGAATATGCGAAAAGATTTTACCCGTCAACCAGGGGAGCACATCATCACCTGGTTACTCCGATGCTGGGACAATGGGGCCGATGGTCACGAACTAGAAGGTACAGAAGCCAAGCAGCTGGGATCACTTGCTAGAGAAGGGGGAATTGACAAAGCAATTGCAAGAGAGAAAAAGTCCCTCAGCCTTTGGAGGAGGCTCTTGGCAGCTGTGAAAGAAAAGTTTCCGTACAAGGACGATGTTACGAGTCGTTTGGCCAAGTGGACTACTATAGACAAAGGCATCCAGTCTCTGAGGGAATCGGCCATCGTAGAGATGATCTATCACATCAAGCCGAATAACGGGGATACACCTATAGATCCAGATGAAGTTGAATGTACACGACCCATGTGGCGAAAACTTACACGGAATGCACCGTCATCATATGCCCATTCATTGGCAACAGTGACCTGGAATGACATAGTACCACTAACAGTGGATGAAATGGTTCATAAACTCCGAGAGTTCGAAGACAATCTCACTCCTTCCATCATCTCAGCTGTGAAAAAACTGTCCCAGGACCTCGACAAATTGAGGGACGATCTATCTGATTTATCCAGCTCCTCACGTGTACCAACACACGTCTCAACTATTAACAAAAGACGTCCTATTATTCAAGAGAGGAGATACAGAAGATATACGCCACGGGGTACCTTATGGTTTTACCTGCTGGATCACGGAGAAGACATGACAAAGTGGGATGGAAAACCTACTTCAGCTTTGGAGGAACGGGTGAGTGAACTGAAGAGGGGAGCAAGGGCCAAGACTGATCGTCCCATGAGAGCTACGGCTTCAGTCTCTGGTGAGCAGTTTCCCAGATGGAGTGGAAGAGCTGATTTTACTCCAGCTCCTGTGATAACGAAGAATAATCCCTTTCAACACGACTTAAGTGTCCAATGCTGTGACGACCATTAGAGGGGCCCTGCCTCCAGCCAGGTGGAGGTAGGGGACAATCGGATTTACTGGACTGTGTGGATCAGATGGCCTGGCACATCAGTCCCACAGAAGTATAAGGCTTTAGTAGATACCGGTGCACAGTGTACCCTGATGCCATCAAGCTGTCAAGGGGTGGAACCCATCTATATTTCTGGAGTAACAGGAGGATCCCAAGAGTTGACTGTGCTGGAGGCTGAAATCAGCTTGACTGGGAGGGAGTGGCAAAAGCACCCTATTGTGACTGGTCCAGAGGCTCCATGCATCCTCGGCATAGACTACCTCAAGAGAGGGTACTTCAAAGACCCAAAAGGGTACCGGTGGGCTTTTGGTATTGCTGCTTTGGAGACTGAGGAAATTGAGCAGCTGTCCACCTTGCCTGGTCTCTCAGAAGATCCCTCTGCTGTGGGGTTGCTGAAAGTTGAAGAACAACAAGTGCCAATTGCGACCACAACAGTGCACCGGCGGCAATATCGCACCAACCGAGACTCCCTGATTCCCATCCATCAGCTGATCCGTAGACTGGAGAGTCAGGGGGTGATCAGCAGGACCCGCTCACCCTTCAATAGCCCCATATGGCCAGTGCGAAAGTCTAATGGAGAATGGAGACTAACAGTAGACTATCGTGGCCTGAATGAAGTCACACCACCATTGAGTGCTGCCGTACCGGACATGCTAGAACTTCAGTATGAACTAGAGTCAAAGGCAGCCAAGTGGTATGCCACGATTGATATTGCCAATGCATTTTTCTCCATTCCTTTGGCAGCAGAGTGCAGGCCACAGTTTGCTTTTACTTGGAGGGGTGTCCAGTTCACTTGGAACCGACTGCCCCAGGGGTGGAAACACAGCCCTACCATTTGCCATGGACTGATCCAGACTGCACTGGAACAGGGGCAAGCTCCAGAACACCTGCAATACATTGATGACATTATTGTGTGGGGCGATACAGCGGAAGAAGTCTTTGAGAAAGGGAGGAAAATAATCCAAATCCTGCTGAAAGACGGTTTTGCCATAAAACGGAGTAAGGTCAAGGGACCTGCACAGGAGATTCAGTTTTTGGGAATAAAATGGCAAGATGGACGTAGACAGATCCCCACAGATGTGATCAACAAGATAACAGCAATGTCTCCACCAACTAATAAGAAAGAAACGCAAGCTTTCTTGGGTGCAGTGGGGTTCTGGAGAATGCACATCCCAAATTACAGTTCGATTGTAAGCCCTCTCTATCATGTGACCCGGAAGAAGAATGATTTTAAATGGGGCCCTGAGCAGCAACAAGCCTTTGAGCAAATTAAACGCGAGATAGTTCATGCAGTAGCCCTTGGACCAGTCCGGACCGGGCCAGATGTAAAAAATGTGCTGTACACTGCAGCTGGGGAGAACGGTCCTACCTGGAGCCTCTGGCAGAAAGCTCCAGGGGAGACTCGAGGTCGACCCCTCGGCTTTTGGAGTCGGGGATACAAAGGATCTGAGGCCAGCTATACCCCAACTGAGAAAGAGATACTGGCAGCGTATGAAGGGGTTCGAGCTGCTTCGGAAGTGATTGGCACTGAAGCACAGCTCCTCCTGGCACCCCAGCTGCCCGTGCTGGGCTGGATGTTCAAAGGCAGGGTCTCCTCTACACATCATGCAACTGATGCTACATGGAGTAAATGGGCTGCACTAATTACACAACGAACTCGAATAGGAAATCCCAGTCGTCCAGGCATTCTAGAAGTCATCATGGACTGGCCAGAGGGCAAAGATTTCGGAATGTCACCAGAGGAGGAGGTGGTGCGTGCTGAAGAGGCCCCACCATATAATAAACTGTCAGAAAGTGAAAAGCAGTATGCCTTGTTTACTGATGGCTCTTGCCGTATTGTGGGAAAGCATCGGAGATGGAAGGCAGCTGTATGGAGTCCTGGACGACAAGTTGCAGAAACTGCTGAAGGAGAGGGTGAATCGAGTCAATTTGCCGAGGTGAAAGCCATCCAGCTGGCCCTGGACATTGCTGAACGAGAAAAGTGGCCAGTACTTTATCTCTATACTGACTCATGGATGGTGGCAAATGCCCTGTGGGGGTGGTTGAAGCAATGGAAGCAGAACAACTGGCAACGCAGAGGTAAACCCATCTGGGCTGCTGCACTGTGGAAAGATATTGCTGCCCGGGTGCAGAACCTGGTGGTGAAGGTACGTCATGTAGATGCCCATGTACCCAAGAGTCGGGCCACTGAGGAACACCAGAACAACCAACAAGTGGATAAAGCGGCTAAGATTGAAGTGGCTCAGATGGACTTAGATTGGCAACATAAAGGTGAATTATTTCTGGCCCGGTGGGCCCATGACACTTCAGGCCATCAGGGCAGAGATGCAACATACAGATGGGCCCGTGACCGAGGGGTGGACTTAACAATGGACACTATTGCCCAGGTTATTCATGAGTGTGAAACATGTGCTGCAATTAAACAAGCCAAGCGGTTAAAGCCTCTTTGGTATGGAGGACGATGGTTGAAGTATAAATATGGGGAGGCCTGGCAGATTGACTATATCACACTGCCACCAACCCGCCAAGGCAAGCGCCATGTGCTTACCATGGTGGAAGCAACCACCGGGTGGCTGGAAACATACGCTGTGCCCCATGCCACTGCCCGGAACACTATCCTGGGCCTTGAGAAACAGATTTTGTGGCGACACGGCACCCCAGAGAGAATTGAATCAGACAATGGGACTCATTTCCGGAATAACCTTATAGATATTTGGGCCAAAGAGCATGGCATTGAGTGGGTATATCACATCCCCTACCATGCACCAGCCTCTGGGAAAATCGAACGGTACAATGGGCTGTTAAAAACTACACTGAGAGCAATGGGTGGGGGAACTTTCAAGCATTGGGATACACACTTACCAAAGGCCACCTGGTTGGTCAACACCAGAGGATCTGCCAACAGGGCTGGCCCAGCCCAGTCAGAACTTTTACATATTGTAGAGGGGGACAAAGTTCCTGTGGTGCATATGAAGAATTTGCTGGGGAAGACAGTCTGGGTTATTCCTGCTTCAGGTAAAGGCAAACCCACTCGTGGGATTGCTTTTGCTCAGGGACCTGGATATACTTGGTGGGTAATGCGGGAAGATGGGGAAGTCCGATGTATACCTCAAGGGGATTTGATTTTAGGGGAAAACAGCCAGTGAACTCAATTGTATACTGTTGCCTGCTGTGTAATGCTTTTATAGCCCATCAACTAGATGTCTCCAGGTCACCAGCGACTGGCCCTGACTTCCCTCCAGCCATCATCCCAACAGAGAATGAACTTGGAACATCATGGACCGAATGGACTCGGCAGCATTATAGGGATTGGTCCATGCACTAAGAAAATGATTTTTTTTCCTCTTGGTCTGTATGTATATGGATGTATATATGTGGGAGAGCGATGGTGTATTGAAAATGTGGGATCTGAGCACGACGTGAATGGTATGGAATAAGGGGTGGATAATGTCCTGGGTTCAGCAGTAGCAGTCATGTTTTTTTTCCTTTGTGTTAACTGGTGCAGTGCTGTGTTTTGACTTCTAGTTTGAGAACAGCGTTGGTGAAGCCGATGTTGTCGGTTGTTGCTAAGTGATGTTTACCCTGACCAAGGACTCTGTGAGGCTCATGCTCTGCCAGGGAGGAGGGGAAGCTGTGAGGAAGCAGAGACGGGGCGCCTGACCCGGGCTAGCCGGGGAGGTATTCCATACCACAGCACGTCATGCCCGGGGTGGGGGGTAACTGGGAGTTACCCGGAAGGACAGGGGCTTCCGGGTGGAACTCGTTTTCTTGGCCGGTGGTATCGTATTCTCTTCCCTTGTTATTTTCCCTTATCATTGTTTTAGCTGATAGTAGCGGTGGTGATTTGTTGCTGGACTGTTCTTGTCTCAACCCGTAGGAGTTGCACTCTCTCGATCCTCCTCCCCGTTCCTCCGGGAGCGGGGAAGGGGAGAGCCCCGGTGCAGGGGGGGGGGGGAGACGGACACGGACCTTGATTGTTGTCAGCTCGGCACCACTCACTGGGAGTGAGTGAACAAGTTACCTGGCTGGGTTTAAACCACGACAATATCCAATGCTCCAAACACAAAACTCAGTATGCAAATACAACTATGGGGCAGGAAAGAGTGTCAAGACCCAGCACAAAAGCTCTTAATATAGAGGATTCACATGTTCCATGTCGCACTGCACCGCGTCAGTGAGATACAAGCTATAGTGGTAGCAGTTATTCATCTCTATTTGGCCTGTAAAGACACTCATATCTCAAATAACATAAACAAGTCTGCTCCTTCCTCCTGAGGTTCAGCTTACTTTCTGGAAATATAGCTGGCAAATACCCAACAGAGTTTAGCATTAAAGATGCTTTTTTATGTTTCCCAGTAGTCAAATAGTGTGAGAAAGATATTCAGCTATGATAAGCAGTGTTAATAACAATGCATTTATATTCATACAGCATGCATAGACTGGAGAACTAAACATGTTAACTCTTAGCATAACTACAATAAGGATTTAATTTAAAAAATAATTACAATATAATTCTATAATTAGCCAGACATGTATCAAAATAAGAGATGGATTTTTTGTCTAGGTGCTTCTCTACAGAGGACATTAAATAGTTGCTTGAAATGCTGTTTATTAGGGAGTTCCAGAATAAATGAACACTTCCATGTGATTTTAGAGAAACAGACTCATTAAAGAACACTTCTATTAAAATGATTTCATAATTCTCTCATCGTGCCTTAAACCTGTTGTAACATGTCAGACAAAGCTTCATTGTTGCATGAATCACCTAGTGACGTAATGTTAATAAATGGTCTATTTTTCTTATTTTCACCAGGGGGTAGAGCAGGAAGAAAGACTGTGCAGCAGAAGGGGACCTGCATCACCAGATGTAGTAATTTTCCAACCCTTGTATACCCAGATGGGTATAACTGAGAGCACTCGTGAATCTCTACTAAACCATTTAAGTTCCAAGAGCAAAGCAAAAAGAGATAAAACCACCCTTTTGTGTGCCAGAGACGATAATTCCCTTGCAGATGCTGAGTTACCCTTTTCACTATTTATCAAACAGCGTGGTGATTCTAACTGGTAACTAGTCATGCCAATCCAGACTGTAGGAAAGCTCTTTAAAACGTTTGACCAGCATATAGTTAGATGCACTTGTCTTTCATTGAAGGCAAGGAAATATTGCTTCTATTGTGCTCAGAGTGTGGGACAATGCACGTTTTCACTTTGCATTCAGTTTGCTCTGCCAAAGTTCTCAAAAAACATAAAACCCTTCATACAGACATGAAGAGGCAGACGTTTTATTGACTTATCATTCATCTTCCATCTAATGCAAATTCACTAAAAAGAGAATGAAATAATTATTTCTTCTAAGAATTGCTGAGACAAGTTACTTATTTTCTAAAACCCCAAAATGAGCCTATTCAAAATGGGGCTCAGAATCTGGTGACACAAATACGCAGATGGCAAATTATTTGTAGTTGGTGGATTGTCTAACCTAATAGTTATGGGGAGGAACTAATCACAAAGAATAGACAGCTTTTTCTCAAGCAATCTCTCCCTTTCTTTCTTTCTTTCCCTCCTCCCTCGCCAGGGGATTAATGCAGTTCTTCAATAATATTGAAAAACTGTGAAAATAGCAGTGGCCACAAAAAATTAAAACATACTGCATAGGGACAGACTTGTTTTCCTAGACCTCTCTTTCACAACCAATGTGCTATCAGATGGCAACATTACCAACTGTAAGCAGGAGTAGCTTAAAGTGACCTCAGTCACTCAATCTGCTCACTTAGAAACGACAAAACTTACTCCTCCTTCCATCTTGCCATTTCCTATTACTGTATAGCTGGAGCTACATGTATTAAATATGGGTCTCTAATGACTGATATAAAGAATATTAGTATACCAGCTGAGACATTACTTGCTGGCATGGTTTTGTGTCTTTTATAACAAGAGAATGGGCTGCAACTGATAAAACACTTGTAAGGCAAGTGATAGCAGCCAGGTTGTCCCATCTTACTCTCCGTATGTTCCTGTGAACACTCTACCTTCACTTGTAAGTGCACTTACTAAATCTATAAAGACTGCTCTTGGTCAGTCTGCCCTCACTGTCAATGGCTACAGAAAGAGCTAGAGGAAACGGATCCTCTGGCTCCAGACAGCCTCTAGAACTATGAAGAGACCCTTCAAGAAGAGGCCAGAAGGAAAACATAGGGGTGTTTTTATTAGAAAGCATTAAAAATGTTTCATGTCACGCTTCCATTCTCTTCCCACTCCAAATCTTCACTTTTAGCACCTGTACTCAGTCAGCTCATAAAATTGTCAACATCTGCATTTCCCTTCATTCCTACAAGCCAGTTACAATGAAAATAGCTCTGCCTGCCATCATCTCTAAAACTGGCTAGGAAAAGATTACAGAGGTATCATTTAAATGACTGTTTCATGCAACAGATAGCCTGCAATTTCAAAGAAAGAGTTGCCCCCAGATAGCCCGATCTTTGAAGAAATGGATTTGAAATAAAAATAGACTAATTAATGAATGTATAATCTTGCCTGAGAAGGAAAGTGGGAGGAGGAAATCACAATCAATCCTAAAAGGAGTCTTAAATTGTCTGGAATAAAATGAGTGAAAGACTCAAGCTGATAAACATATTGAAGAGGGCAGAGAGCAGATCTGTACCTCTCATGGGACGACAATCTGATGGCTGAGATAAAGACTGGAAACTGGTTTAGTCCACTTAAGTATTGCACACTTCAGGGTTTTCAAAATATAAGTATGATCCTAACAGTATAAATCCTTTACAAGACATCAGCGTACAAAATTATCTTAATAGGAAATTCACAGGTTTCAAAAGGCAGCTCATCTTTTTGGGGAAGCAGAATGCAAAACAGCACTTCAGCTTCCTGATGCAGGCATTGGGTGGGAAATTGAACAAGAATGATTATTAAAGCGTTGCCATTCAAATCTCTGCAGTAAGGCTTGTATCAGCACTCATCTTTGAAACCCAGTACTTTAAAGGGTTTTATTACCTCAACATCAGAAAGTTTATTTCAGGCTTATATTTGGTTTGTACAGCCTCTGTATGAAAGCAATCCTTATTTCACACATTTGAAAGATGCAAAACTGACTTCATTTTAGGCCATGGATATAAATATTAAATAATTGGACATTTACAGGTTTTGGAGTTTGCCATGTTACTCTAAATAGCTATTGACTTAATAAACAAATTTGTACAATATTTAAGTTACTACCATGGTCTAAATCAGTGTTAATATAAATTAAACTGACAAATATTTAAATTACTATTATGCTCTGAATTCCAGTATTACTTAGTAGGGTTGTAATGTGTGCACAGATGACAGTTTGTGGCCTAACAATTTTACAACACATACTGAAGAGTATTTACAAACTAGCCTATAGTTCCTCAGCTGCTTTGTTGGGATGATTTGGTAAAACACTTTTAACACTGGTAGAAATTTCCTAGTTGCTAGCAGATCACAGGCAGCTCTGCCACAGGTATTTGCTCTTACCCAGCATCATTCAGGATGGTATTGTTAGAGCCAAGACCAAAACATTCATGTCCTGACTAAAAAAAACCAAACAGAACTTTTTCAATTTTCACATCCTTTCAAATGAGACTGAAAGCATCTATCTGGGATACAGCCCAAAAATATGTCAGAGGAATCTCTGCATAAAAACCTAGCAACAAGTTGCCCTTTATTTTAGTCATTCATTCAATTTTCAGGTCTAGTTTCCAAAAATCTCCCCAAAATACACCTCTTTGAAAATGTAGGTGTTAATTTAAACATACACCATAATGCTGAGTTCCAAAATGCAATTTTTCATAGAAAAAGGTATTCAGAGTTTTTGACTATTTCAAATCACTACCAAATCCCCAGTGCAGTCAACTTAAAATAATGACAAAGGTATCTGCCAAAATTAGGGACTGGAGGCAAAATATATTTAGAATGTGTAGAATAAGGAGCAAAGACCTAATTTCTCAGTCCTTGTGAGTACCACGACTGTCCTTGCCCTGAGCATTGAACAATTACATGGCTAGTAATGCAAAATGCATCTCGTAGATGACACAAATCAGGTCTGCGTGGAGTGGTGGGGTAAGTATTCTGGCTTGTAGCACCCCACTTAAAACACCTCTCAGAACACCTTTTGAGCCACAAGAAAGAGCAACATAAATGGCACCCAGATCCTCCCCATTCACCACATGCAGCCCTCGGAAGTGTAAAAGAATACATTTTGGGACTTGATTTGTTCAGGATTTTCCTAAGACTAATACTAAATTGTCGTGTGCCTCTGAGGAGGTTGATTACTATTTTACCATTTTTAAGCTATGCACTCATTTATTTATTAGGGAACAACCACCCATATTCTCACTTTTAAATTTTCCTTTTGACACTAGAACTTCATATTCCTGACTGCTTCTTTTCTGGAATGACCTTTCATAGCTTTTATTACCTTGCTAAGAAAGGACATTCTTTCCCATCAAATTTTCTGCAGGCCATCTTCATCCACATTTTTCAACCAGATTCATATAATCTTAGTAACATGTCAGTTGTTCACTGGCAAGTCTGACAGCCTGTAAATGTATTGGGTGCATAGTCTCGTCTATGACTGGCAGAAAGACATGAAAACCATTTCAACAATTTAATACATGGCACATTCAATACTGTCTCAATAACAAGCAGTGGTTTCTATCACTCAACAGGGAGAAAGATACCAAAATCTAGGAATGCTCTGTTGGGCATGGCTGGGGACATGATGCATTTTGCTCAATCTCTATGTCAGGGATGGCTTGTATAAGGCGAATGAGCCTCTTTCAAAGTCATTGAAGAGTCACCTTAATCACGTGTTCAGCTGGCTGTAGTCCTGAGGATGTTTGGGAATTCACTGGAACATTTTCTATGGACTCCCACTGCTAATGCTAAAGAATTGCACTGCTGGCAGTGTCCAGCTAATGCTGCATGCTGAGAGACACACTTGCTCTCTGCCAATGGTGAATTATTCAGTTTCTGCCTATGAAAATTTCAGACAACCCACCCTTTCTGTAAGGAAATCTTTTCTTGTTATTTTTAGTTTACTGCAAGGGCTTAAATTCATGGTTAATACTACCTTTTTTCACCTCCTCTATTGCATAAGGGACCAAGCCTGATAAGAATGCTTTTGGAAGACATGCTTCTGTCAACCCAGCCACATCCCCTGCCTGTTTAAATCACTGCAATTTAGAGTTACTGTTTTTTGACTCTGCATAGACCCCTCAATTCTGAATCAGATATTTTTCCTTTGTTAAGCATTTTCTAATACAAACGCAAAATTTATTTCAGTGCTTTGTTTTTTGAATATATTTAGCTGGTTTTCTTCCTTCTTAGCAGTGCCCCTTATCACACTTGCATCTGAAAAAAGGGGTATGTTATCTGAGGTTTTTCTGGAGCTTGAATACTATCAGTAATTAAGAACTGAAATTTTTGCATTGAGACAGAGATTTGACTCCATGTATCTTAACTTTCATTTTTTTTCTCTTTCATTCTCTGAAATATTTAACTGAAATTCTTCATTTCCACTATGAACTGTCAGCTACACTAGTCCATGATTTTCTCACTGTCCATAATCTTAGATTTCTCTTTCTGACCATTTTCTCCAAGAGACTGTGTCTTACTTTATTGCTTGTTTCTTACAATAGTCACATTACTTGCTTATTCTGGAAACTGGTACAAACCATTTAAATTTATGTGTGTACTGGACAATAATCATAACACTTTTTCCAAAGCAATATTAACAAACACTAGGAAGAGTACTTCCTCACCTTAATCTCCCGCTGTTCGCCCAGGGCAACACATTTCAATTGTACAAAATATTTTTGAACAAAGTGCAGAAACAAAATGTAATGTAAGACAAAGACTGGAATATTAAGCTATCAGCCTGTTCAAAATCAGTTCATATTTCATGGATACTAAAATGAAATCAGGAAACCTCTATGATTAGAAGCATCATTTAACATAAACATTTACCTGATATTTTGCTTGTTACTAGACCTTGTAGTACAAGCTCCAGAAAAGCATTGCTACAGTTCCAGTACATAATTTCTCATTAAAAACTAGCAATAATATGAACATCATAAAGTATCATACAGTCTTGAAACTTTTTTTTTTTTAATTTTTTTTTTTTTATGGCTACATTTCTCACATATCCAGAAAACTCAAGACTGGACTTCACTGACCTGAGAAGGAATTTTTTGGAAAAAATCTTCCATAATTTTTGAATGCAAGAAATAAGCTGTCTGATTTTCACTCACAAACTCATGAAAAACTCAGAATTCATTAAAATGCAGTTGCATAAAAGTGCAATAAACAGAAAATAACTGTCTTCCATATAATTGCTTCATTAAATTGCTGGATTAGTTGCTCTCTCAAGCAATTTTCAAGGGTAACTGACTGAAATACTACCAGATAGAAGGCTGGCTTCTTTTATTCCAGAAGTGTTAATACAAAGAGACCAAGAGTAATTAATACCATAAAAGAAAAATAAAAGCTCACTTCCCTCCCTCCCAAGCCTTTGGACAAGCTAAAGGTGATAAAAGGAGCAGTTTGCAAATGCATGTATGCTCTATAGGAAAGCAGAAACTTTATAGACGCAGTGACACTCAGAGATAGCAGTATAACCTATGCAATATTTCTGCAGCCTGTAAGCTGGTAAAACTTAGAGATATGCTTTCTAGAGAAAAAAGCAGAGGCAGGGAATACTGACTAAACATTAGTCAGCAACTAAAGTGGCCAGCAGAATGACAATTTGGACCATACCAACAAAAACTGAATAAAGGAACTGGGGTTGAATGAGATGGTTCAGGCAGTTTGTACTTGGGAATAAGGCTGCTCGCTCTACCAGCTGAAGTATAAGCAATAATACGAAGAAGTTTAATAGAGCCTTGCCAAAACTCCTCTTTCTAAATGGCAACCCAGAAGATCATTTCACTTGAAAATCAATATATCATTTTCAACATGAAATAGTAAATTACCAAACAAACAGAGGCACTGCTTTTGAACGTGGGGGGCTGTGTTTAATGAAATAAAAAAGAGACATAATCTTGCAAAATTATTGTATTCTAAGATTAGAGAATGTTTAACCTTTGAAAAAATAATTATGACAAACCACAACCCAACATATATTTTACTTGGCAAAAAGGAGCACATCATCAGGCAAGAAGGATACAGTGGCATTTATAGACAATAAAAGTTGAGGAAGAGCTTGGGTTTGGTACAAACTTTGAGTTATTCAGTATATTGCATATATATTTGACCTGATGGCCTGTTTCTAGGGCCATAGACAAAAGAATCTCCTTTATTCACCAGGACTATTTCTCTGCTTCGTCAGAAAAAACACCTCCTGTAAGCACAGTTATAAATGCACTATGGTCCACATTAATTACATTGTTTGCTACATTAGTCCTATTAGGAGGTTGCTCAGACCAATTTTTAATTGTGGCAATGCTTTTTAATTCCCAGCATAAATTTGAGACTGGTCTCTTGCCAGTGTTGCCGGTCACCATAAGAAGCTTCTGCAAGTGCGTGACATTTTTATCTCTAAGAGAAGAATTACACCCCCTATCAGGCTTTCACTGCCAGGCTGAAGGGCTTTACTGTAAGAAATTCTTCCACTTCCAGAAGTGCTCCACATGAACCCTCTTTCAGGGTACTGCACAGTGCCTCTATTGATAAAAATCAGAGTTTTATCCCATAAGGTGTGATCTTGCAATGGTCAGCTTGTCCTGTCTTCTGTTGCTGTCACCAAAAGGCCTCCTGCTCACAGTAAAAAAAAATCTCTTTCTATATGTTAGATTGCACTGGGGCTTTTACTCTCACCTCAATAGCATGATCTTCAAAGATATCCACTTCTTCCTCTACAATAATCTCTTCTCCCTTTCTATGATCAGTGCTGCTGTCAATACTCTTCCAGGCCTGGGACGAGAAGTAAGATCACATCAGATGGCCAAGGAGGGATATGGGCTCCTTATCATGTATATAATAGGGCTAGATGCAGGAGGAAAGCAACAACTGAGCTTAAAGGAGAAGAGCACGGAGCACAGGCATCTTAGGATGCACAGTGCGCACTCTACTGGTAAATTATGCTGTTCTCAGAGATAGAGTTGCACTGATTTTTTGAGGCAAATCAACACGAATACTTGCCTCCATTGCTGGAAACACAAATCTGTGGGTGCTCTGGCTATGTGACCATTCTCACCCTAGCTCTTCAGCAAGCATTTCCTTATTATACCCCGGGGTTGTTTTTGCCAATGTCTGGCTGTGTTAATGGATGTTACTTCACAGTATGCCCTTCTCTCCTGGAAAAAAAAGCCAGCACACAAGAGAGGGTCCCAGGGCTTCCATGACACCAAGCTGAGCCTCCCCCTTGCATGTTCTGGGCAGGACCCTGTGGGAACAGTGTCCTGTAAAGTCACAAGGGCAGGAGCCTACTCTGTTAGGAATCTGTATCTCCCCACACATCCTCACTGTTCATTTTGTCTGTTACTATAACAGAAGATAGATTTTTTGTTTGGATTCAGGCAGAAAGTCCTCTGATGATACATGTTTATTTCTCCCAGACACCAGATGTTTCTGATAAATACATCTTGGTTTTGTTTCTAATAGGAAAATCTAACTGCTCTTAAGGCTTTGAAGGCAAAGGTGAATTGTGTCAAGCTTTATTGTGATTTATAGATAAGACTATTCAGTTTTATCACTGTCTGGTTAGATGGCGCTGCAATACGTGACAGCCTGGTCTGGAATTTTCCCTTGTCTTCTAGATAAGCCCAAACTTTTTTTCTTCTTACAGATTGAAGCTGTGAAAGAAAAGATGTAAAGTTACCGGGAGCTTGGCACTAAAAAATACGATCCATTATAGTGACATCATTAACTACTTCTATCTGCCTGTTATGAAACTCCAAAATGCATTTTGACAAAGGCGACTGATACCATTCAGGGCATGTGGAGACTCTGGAATAATGAGGAGCTGCAATATGAACACACACAAAAGAGATTTCACCTTTCCTCCCGAGTTAATTATCTCTGACAGAGGAAGCAAGCTCAGAGATTGTATTTGCTGTTGTATGCGAGTATTTAATATCTCCTTAAAAAGTCAGCTTTGGAAAAAAATATTAATTTAACAAAAATAATTATCAGTGCTACCTTTGTGAAATTTCTTTTGAGACATTTAAGTTTATTTTGAATTAACTGAGAATGAACATAACACTAGTGAGTGTCACAGGTCCATGGGGTACAGACTAGGTACTGCAGGGTCTGTGCCTTTTGTAGGAACACAATCATGCTGGAGAAGTTTCTACACACAGATCTTGCAAAGAGGGTATCAGACTTTACATATGCTTCTATGTAAAATTCTGGCTATACTTCCTAATATTGAAAGCAGTAAAATCAGCATGTAATGTCAATATTCAGCTTTCTAATTAAAGACTGACAAGCTTTTTTTAGAAACTATGACTTTAAGCTATACAAACAGCAGAAAGAAATAGTACCCCAATATGTTTTTAACTATCATGTTGACTTTTCTGTATTCATCCATATATACTTCTGTACATTCCAAGAGCTAACCAAATTCTGCCAAAAATGGATTTGTCAGAAATTATTTACAATACCTTGATAAGACACATTAAGTGATGAAATAACATAGTTACTGAACACTGTTAGACCAGCTTTTCTCAGGGTATCTTATTCAGTCTTGTCCCTTTGGTAGTTTCCCTTCCTGTATTCACTGTCATCTTTTTCTTCCTGTAACAGACATGCTTTTGAGTCAAAAATTTCCTGCTATAACTTTCCCTTGGTTTTCTCTTGCTTTACCACTTCTTTCTTTTTTTGTTCTGTCTCTGCAGTGATGTTTAGCTTGCTTTGCTCTCCTCTTTCATCCCATTTCTTCGTTCAGATGCTTCTCTCAAAATCCTTATTGTATTTTTCACCACTTATCAATCTTCCTTTTGTTTCCTCTTATCCACATCTGTCTACCTTCATATGTCCCCTGGTATTGTTATGAAGCATTCATACATGAGCTTCAGAAACACTACTGCTAGAGCACCCCTGAGGGAGCAGGTAGTGAGAGGAGGGTTTCTCTGCTGGGAGGAGTGGTGGTCCTGTTCCATATAGCTGGGAGGCAGCAGGGTCTCAGCTCTCCTGGGAAATCAGCTAAACTATTTGTCTGACAACATGCCTTCTTACAGTGCCCTATTCTTGCCTCCAAACTTCAGCCACATACTATATATTACCTGACATACTAACATGCTCCTGAGATAAACCACCTGCAGGTGTATCCTTCAGATTAAACTGGGTGCCCTCTATGAACTCCTGTCTCAGCTTCTTTGCAGCAGTGGTGGTTGCAAAGGCCAACACACCAGTTGGAACTGCTCAGTCAGCAGGCAGAAAGTCAAAGCAGATGGGCTATATATCTCCTTAGGGACTAAGGTGCAACCTGAGAATAAACATATGTACTGCTAAGAATGAAGCATCCATGTTATATATAGTGTACAGAAATTTTCAGGGTAACAAGGACCTGTATTTCAGACCAGATTTTCATTCTTCCTGTATTTTAATTTTTATGGTCAGAAATGTAAATCAGCACAGGACAGTGATTTAATCCAAATTTGGTTTTGTGGTCCTGCTCACTGGCCATATTGTGCCAGCCTCTGATTATCCCAGCAAGAGGACAAAATACTTTTCGACTTTTACAACATTTTTTTTCTCTGTTTATTTTTTATCATTCTGTTATTTTATTTCTGCCTTTATTTGCACTGCCTGACCTTGCAGAGGCACTTTACTGAGATGTGCTTTTACAGTCAGTTTTCTCTCTTATGTCCATTTGCCTTCTATTTTTCCTAAAGCGATTATAGCAGCTTATGCCTGGAACTTGCTATCAACGACATGTCTAATCATTAGGTTGTTTTTCCATGCTCTGATATGACAGGAGGTATAGCTGTCTTTCTCCAGAGCAGAGCAGTAACCCTCCTATTATTTATTTATGCATGAACTGTTAAAGAATAACAATAAAATGTTATTGTTAACTGTTAACAGAACAGTTACTGTTGTTCTGTTAACAGAACAGTTACTGAGAAATGCCAGGATTTCAAATGCAGTTCCTTTCATAGACTGTCCTGTATATTTTTTTCATGTTAAATCCATACAGAACATCCCCTAAACAAAGGAATATTGTTTATTATCATCTCTATAAATCCTCACCTCCATCACAGTTAATATCCCTCTATCCTAGGCAACACATATTTATATAAGGACTTGTCTATGCCTTAAAGAGTCTTTAATGCAAACAGATTACACAAGGACAATAAGAGGAGCAAAATATTATTGTCCCTACAATACCTCTTTCTGGGTGAGGCAGAGGTAAAGACCAGGTAGCATGAGAGAAACTGTAAAAGGGTTTGGTGGCTGAGGTAAGACTTGCCCAGCCAACCCAAGGGCTAGCTCAGTGACCCCTGCCACCAATATCATCCCCCTCTACAGCTTCAGGAAAACCTATGAGTAATTACATTTGGTTTACTCCATGATATAAAGTTGCCAGCCTAAGCAGGTTGTTTTGTGTTATAGTGTGTGGAGAAATGTCTCAGGGAGAAACAGAGACAACTTTCCCCATAACTTGTAAGCTGAGGGGAAAACACCATGACAATCACACTAACAGAAAGACTTGCTACTTAACAGACCTTGAGTAAATTCATAATATGCATGGTTTAGGTGGAGAGAACATCATACTTTTGAGGTGAGATCCCAGGGGATAATAGGAGTCTGAATAGGGGTGTTGCAAGACCCACTAATTTTTTCCTCAACCACCTGGTTCTGTTACCTATGGCCAGAGCCCTGTCAAACGCTTGCCCCTTACCAGTCACCCCAATATTCATTATAAATCTGTTCACACAGTCCTGACACTGATGTTCTTAAAGCAAATCATCAGTTCTCTGGCATCTCCATCTTGTTTGAAATCTGGGAAGACAATGAACCACTGTGACAAATTGCTAACATCAGAAATCCCATCAAGGAATATTGTGACAAATAGAAACTTTGCAATTACTTCTTTCATAGCCCTTGACATCGTGTCTGCAAGTAGCATCAATCAGAGCATTCAAGATATGATTAGACAGTCTCTGAAAACCATTTGCACTCTCCAGATGTGCTATTACATGCTTTACTTTTGGGGAAGCATTACTAATTTTAGCATAGATCTTTTAATCTTGGATGATCTTTTGATTTTTTTTTCCTTTTTTTTTGTAGTCATGGTCCTTTTTGTCAGGAGAAAATCAGGAAGGCTCTAAGGTGCATCCTTTCAAGAGGAGACAAAAGCCTTAAGGGTAGCCTCAAGCATTTCTAATGAAAAAAAAACAAACCTCTATCATCAGTATTAGCTGTCACTTATTTCCATTAATACATTTATATAAATCTTAACAGTCAATCTATACCAGATTAATTGCTCAAAGAAAAACTTGGTAAAATCTGTGGGGTTTAAGTATAGTGCAGTTACTGAACCTTGTGCCAAATAACTTTCAGGAAAATTTCAGAAGAAAGAATTTTATATTCATTGTATTTGAGATATTTATTATAATATTTGATGAAGAATACAGGTAAATAGTTAATGTTTTAAAAGCAATCTATCCCAAAGATAGTAAATTTTAAAAACAACAATCTAATTGCCTATTCCTTCAGAATCAGAAAAACACATTTTTTTTTAACCCTTCAGAGAGCCTTCCATACAATTATTTGGGAAGTTATATAGCATTTTTAAAGCATACTATTATTTAGTAGAAGAGCTGCCTTACTGTTATATGTTCCCAACTGCATGGGACTTACTGTGCCAGACCTACAGATGATCCAAATAGAATTCTCACTTGTTTTATATTAACCTTAACAATATGACTGATAATTTGGCAGCTACACAGACCTGCCTGAGAAGCAAGTATGAGCATCACAGCTCTTGCTTTCTCAAACCATTCATTTACAACATAAGTATTAAATAATAAAGTGTAAGGGATACAGATCAGGTTTCATGATGCAACTGTATTAGAGCACAGAGATGAATTTATCTTTAATTCTAATATGGAACAGTTCAAACTTAGTACATACTGCTAAAATTGTGCATAATGAGAAACCATAAATAAACCTCAATTATTAGTTCAATTTATGTATTTTCTCAGTGCTCCTAACACCATTCTGGTACTCAGAATTAAATAATACTTTTGCAGATATCAAGGACTTAGAGCCAAGACAGGTTACCAGAGACGGTAATTCCAGAACATCAGGAATTGTCTTGATTTTAAGCTAATAAATAAGCCTCACACACTGTGACTGTGCAACAAAAATGAAGTGTTGCCAAGTGTGATGATGTTAGACTATCTGCTAACTTGGCTGTGTATGCTCCCATTAAGAACTAACTAGATTTTAGACCTCATGAGATGGTTGCTCCAGTTAACAGCATTTGTAATTTTCAGCCATTTTATGCTCCATAATAGAGAACATGTTACAAGAATAACTGGTGAGTTGATAATATTCTCTGTATCGTCAAACATAGAAAATCACTTCATCTGAACAACAACATGAGCTTGATTCGTGTTTTCACCCTTTGTTTCCACTGAGCTGAAACTACTTCAGACCTTTCTAGCTGCAGTTTCCATCCACAAGGGACCTGGAACATGCACTGAGGTGCCTGGAGGCCCTTAGAGAGAAAAACAACTTGGTGGAAAAAAGGGGACTAGTACCTGAGGGCAGTAGCAGCTTTCTGACAGCGATAGGGACCATGATCTGGTGAATACATAGATGTTATACAGACCATCTTTCTTTGAGCTTATTGTTACAAGAGGTCAATGCATTGACCTCTTGAAGATCCATATTTGCGACTGTATAATATGTATATTAAAGAAATAGATTAGAATGTCTTTTAAAAGTAGGTAGGAAATTAGCTCCCTCAATAGTCTCCTAGGATCTCCCAGAAAGCTTAGCATGACCATGCAATAGAGAGACCTGTGCTTCTCTACTTGCCAGGACCATCTAACAAAAAGGAAATAAGACATGATATGTGGTGGGGATCTCCTATAGTTCAAAGGGATTGATGATTTTAGAACAGATGTTGATGACGCCTTTTCAAACCTCTGTCACAGACTTGTGGCTAAGCTCATTTCTTTTCACATGGTCCTGAATCATTACAGACTGTTGACATTCAGTGAGAAGCTGCACCTATCATGATTTGTGAGATCTGATAGCAAAGAGTCCATTGATTTTTTTTCCTAACCTGCTACAAGAGCTGCTCTTGAAGAGATTCTTTAAAGGATTAAAATGCCACAGATGACCAGTAATAATTCAGTGAATAATAATTTATGCATTCAGTAACACCTTACACACAGCCTAAGATACTGAGGAATGAACCGAGTGTAAACATTGCATTCTTAGTATGCTTAACTACTTTGCTGGAGAAGAAAACAGGTAGAAGTTGGCTGGAAAGGACATGGGAGTATAATGGGATGCTTAATTTCACTTGCACCAGCAAAACAAGGGTATTCTGAACCCTAGAGGTCTTCAGGACTACAGAAACCAGATCAGAAGCTTTTAGAAGATAATTCCACTCACAGAGTCACTGAAGGTGAAAGGATAAATTCGGAGCTAAGAGAATATCCCCATTAGTTGGTCGCACTGGAGATCTTTATCCTTCTTATGAGCTTTGAGCAAAGCATGAAAACCTGGTAACTTTTCTCAGGCTTTAAAAGAAAATAACTGGCATGTACCTGAAATGATTCCAATCTCAAATACATATGGTTAGATTTTCAGAAGATTACAGATACTTCTTGACACTGGTAAATCTGAAGATAACTTGGCCTTTCATTACAGTCTGCTTTTTCCTTGTCAGCCAGAGGAAATTAAGAGCTGGAGAAAAGCAAAAGACTGGAAAGAGAAAGCCAAATGATCTGACAAATGACTAGTATAGCACAATGTAATAATTAGGTAAGAGAAGGATGTGTGGTAATGCATTATGCTTGGATATTTTCTACTGACTCCCACTCTTGTCAGCCCTCCACTTGTACAGACACATGTCCTGGCACCATATTTGCAATTTTAGTGTAACTACAAAGACACAGAAAAAGTGCCTGGATCCCCTTGTGTTGTGGCGAAGCTGCATTTTCAGCCTTCCAGCGGTGAGCTGTTACACTCTATCTGAAGTTAAAGCACTCTTGAAGCTGTTATGAATATGGCATGTTATGAACCCAGCTTGAGCTAAACCTGACTTTAAACTATTACTTTCTGTCCTATACTCTTTAGAGAGCTAGAGGAACAAAGAAACAAACAGCACATTTACAATAAAATAGAATGAGATTAGGCTACGTAGTAAATGTGCCTCTTGGTGTAGCGTAATGGTTGCTTTAAGATCTTATAGTAAAATTATTACTGGTTATATGAAGTATTACTCTATCCTATGTATAACTGATGTTCGCTATGTGATCCAGTGTTTCCTTTAAAATCAGGGCTCTTTTACTTTATCATGTTGATTTCTTGTATGCTAAACACTGCCAGCAGGGGGTTAAAGGAGGTAAAAGAAGATTGATGAAGAAGTTTCCCTCTGACAGTATTCTGGGTCCCAGCTGGTAAATCTGGATTTGAAATTCCTGCTAATCTGGAAGGTGTTCACCAAGCCCTGAGAAGACCACATAACCTGACTCACATGAACAGCCAAGCAAGGGCACAAAGTAAGAGACAGTGATGGGAAAGACTTGTGGGATGCTTCATGAAAGCATCCCACTACATGGTGGATCAAACCGAACATGCACACTTTAGCTACTATGGACTATCAAACAACCTCAAGAATGCATTTGGATTTAAAATGTTTCACTGAAAATGAGGCAGCGAACATTTGACATTTTCTAAACAGTTACAAGAACCAGTCTTTTTTACTTAAAAGCACAGAAAAATCCTTCTCCTCTGCTGCTGGAAGCATTTAAAAATGCATTTCTGACTATACGAATTCACATGTCCTGCTGATACATATAAGTGCAACTCCACTGAGGCAGTGAAGGTCTGGTCCATCAGATTTATTTTTGAATGCTGCCAACAATAAACTGATTTTGATTTGCTTTAATTGTAGGGTTGGCACCCACAAGAATTATGAAGCAGCCCAAGATAAAACAGTTTGCTCTGTGTGTGAGATGAGCTTCTTCTCACACTTGAGTCCTCTTCAGACTCTCCTACCTGACTCACCTTTCATCCTGCCCTCATTATCTGCTTCTATCCTGTACCTTAAGGCTTAACTTAAAGCCTATTGAAGTGAAATGTAAAACCTCATTGAATGCAATAGATTTTGGATCAGGCCTGTAGGGACTAATCAGTATGGACAGTGATCACCTCTGTGAGTTACTGAATGCCTTCCGGTCTCAATAACATCAACAAACCTCACAGGACTGAGCTCATAACTAGTGGTACCAGGACTAATGGGAACCTGAGGTAATTTGCAGCTTTTTGGTTTCAGATTTTGTGGCATATTGATCTGACAGGTAGAGGAGCTAGTGCATTGGTATTGGGAGGCCCTAGTAAAATATTTACAGGATTGGAAGCTTGTTAGGCCCATCTCACATTTTCATTTATGTTATCCTAATAGGTTTTTTCCTCAACCCTCCTGGGGTCTGCTAAGAAAAAAAAATTAACAAAAAAATTAATTCAGGTTCATATTATTTTGTGATTGCTCCTACTGAGCACAATAAACTGACATGCTGCTTTTAATTAGCATTTACTTAACTGCTCACTTTTGTGCAGAAACTATGCACCGGCTCCAGTGAACATGGAGGTGCTGAACTGATGGCAGCAGTGGTGGTGGTTGTGGGGAGAAAGACTGGGTAGAATTACTTGAAAAGCAACCATTTAGATTCAGTGCTTAAGCTAATTATTGATGGTTCTCCTTAGGTAACAAACTTCAAGTCACTATGCATTAAAACATAACGGGATCTTACCACTATAACACCAGTACCACCCACACCTAAGCTCCCCTAGTAAAGCTCAAAATCATGACAAAACCCCCCAACATCTTCCATGGTAAAAGCACTACATTTACGTAGCTGTAGAGCGATAAATATGTAACTAAATACAACTGCTGCGTCTTATTTCACTAAGAATACAATGCCCAGCTTCTGAAGATCAGACTGTGTAGTTTAAGAATACTGGCCTCCTGTGAGCCCTACTCCTTCTACCAGCACTCAGCACCACAAAACTTACTAGAACATGGGTTTGGAAGGAAGAAAATTACTTATTTTGTTACAACAACTTGATTGAGCTGCTTCTTGAAAAATTAAAGATCATCTTGGCAAAAAAAGGAAACTAATCAAGATACTGGCTGAATTTATAAACAGGGTAATATGTCTTCTCTGCAGACTTACAGATGTGTATCACCACGTAGAGCTAACTTGCAAAATCAGCTACCACTGTGTGAAACTTACACACCTCTTCAACTGATGAAAAAAGCTCATATTTTCTTCCCTAAGTTGGGAAATACTGAAATACAGTCTTGCCTTTCCAAAGTTTAAGGAAATAGCATTGCCATCCCTGTTTGTCCCACTTACTGTTCTTGGTCAGTATTCTCAAGATGGGAGCCTGAACCTAATTGTGAGTTCTATTAGTTGGAAGCCACTAGATTTTTTCCCATACTCCATCTTTACTATCATGGGATATTGAACCACAGCAGCTGTGTGTCATCTTTACAAAAAAATATTTAGGAAGTTCTTCAAGACAGAAACAAGGCATTTATGTTTTTCAACTCCTATAGGACACCACTAAATTTTAACCATTATTTAATTTCATTGCTGCAGTAGGAACTTCAGTTATGGACCAGAAGCCACTTGCTTGGCCTTGTGATTCAATCATAAGGGATAGAATAACAAGGTGGGCCTGTCATACGGGCTTTACAGTCAAACTTGGCACATTCTTGTGTTGACCTGCACCAAAGTTGCTTCAAGACAAGGAAAGTGGTTTAATTCCTGTACATAGTCTGAGGTGCTATTTACATGGTTAGACATCTCTTTACTTAACAAATATGCCTAAAGAGACGTGAAAAGTCACTCACTGGAACGCAGCACATCTAAGAGGGAGGACTGCTTTTTACAGGACTACTGTAAGAACAGAAGCAACAGTTTGGCATCAACGTTGTTGTCTGCAGTATAGGCGCTGGTGAACCCTAAGACCTGTGATGAAGTTGCAAACCTTCTCTCAAGGTACTGCAGTGAGACCCTAATAATACTGAATTTGCTAAGGATATACGAAAGAAAATGTGGGTAATCATAATCACTAAATACATAATTTTTTACATGCCTTGTAAAATCATTCATTTTTGAATACTGAAAAGTTGCTAGGAGATCATTCAGAATTACCAGGGTATGACACCATGATCATAAGCTCATTTGTATTATTTTCCTAAAGGAAACGAATGCAAAATGGACAAAAAAAGCAATGCACTACTGCAAAATAGTAAAAACCGCAGTTCAAGATATTAATCACACTAAATCCTGTGAGTTTTTGTCAGGTAATAAACGGGTGATAGATAGATCTCTAAAATCACATGCATATTATGAGCATAATCCTCACTCTAATGCAGGGTCGTAGAATTTTACAGGCTCATAAGCTTGCGAGGTTTCACCTGGAACATCAAAACAATTGCTAAAAGCGCAATAAATTCTACAGCTAGCCATCTGCTTACCCTCCTGACCTTTCAAATCTTATAAAAACTAAAGCTCATAATTTTTCACTCTATGAATTTCAACATTGTTTTTTTTTTTTTTTTAATACAGAGGGTTACTTCATCTTTTCCAGGTAATAAAAGAAATCCATTCAATTTGATAATATTTTGTGGCAATAGCCATTTTTTCTAGAAAGGACTCCGAGTGCTATCTCTAGAACTAATGGGATTGTGGGGCACTGCCAGTTGTTTTATCTGCTTGGAAACATTTATTTTGAGTCATGCTCTTCTTGTACACGTTCACCTATCAGTCCCTGTTGGAAATTACATCCAGCAACTGCTTTGTAAGAAATTGCTTTTTAAGCAGAAGAACTGCTTAAATAGAACCAGTGCCTGGTCTCTGCATTAATCTCTAATACTGTAAATGGCTCTGCTATGGTTTTCAGATAATCATAAAGGTTAAGATTTCCTATTTCTTAGCACCGAACTATTGCAAGTTCCCCTGAAATTAATATTTTCCAGCTAGACAATTAGGAACACAAAATGTATCAGTGTATTATACTACACCATTGTACTATGTGCTTTTATATGACTAAAAGCCTATAGAGTATGAGTCATGTTTATGAAGCGACACAAGTTAATAAGTAAAATATTGTAAAGATGTTCCCTTACCTGACTGATATGTGTAGGAAAGGAAACCAGTGAGAAAATATATACAAAAGAAAACTAAAAGTTATATAGGCAAAGAAAATAAATTAGAGCTTACACATAAAGCTGAAGAAAATACAGCTCAAAGACAGCAGATAGAAAGAGAACAACAGAAAACCAAGGAACATCTTAGAAATAACTAATGAGTAAAAGCCAAATCAGGGCAAAAGTTTCAGACTGATGTTCTTTATGTGAAATGCCCCAGAAGACAGTACCTTGTTACGCAAAAGCAGATGAGTTCTCTTATGATTTCATGGGTGGGGAAAATATTCCATACCATCTTTCTCCAACATCTTTAGTAAACTTGGGGAAGGATTGCTCCCTCTCTCATGACAAAGAAGAGAGACCTGCTGTCTCTTATCTTGTAGTGGCCAAAGCACTAGTTGAGATGTACTCCATCACATGATGGAATTTTAATCCTTTCTCCAAAAGTGATCCTCTCACTTCTTTGAGGGGGTGGGTGTTTTTCCCTATGCAAGAGATTACGACATTATCCTTGCTTTTCATAGGGCTACTGAAGAGCCACTGGTTAATATTCATAAGTACAAGCAAGGTGAAATATCATAAATGTTACTCACTCAAAATAGGTTCAACAGTTCTTTTATTGATAAAAGATTTTACATTTATCCTCATTAATGAATAGCTAAAAAATATAATGTTCACATGCAATTCTAAAACTAATTTGATGTTCAATACAACAACAACAAAAATACTTAGATTAACATTACCATTTCTCCCCTGCCCTAAATTTATTTGGTGTTACCTTATTTTCTCCAACTTCCTCATACGACAAAATCTATGTGGTCTGTCCATATGGCTGTCTCCCTTAAACCTTGAACTTCTCGGTCACTTTTAAAAAAGCATAGCTTTCAAAATGTGAAACTGCTGCAAATATAGCAAAAACAGTTAGCTACTGAAAAGAGATCCAAATTATTGCCTCAGCAGAAGGAAAAATCTTTTCCCGTTCTCAGAGATGAGACCTGGCAAATCAGCACACACATGCTCTGAACGAGCCACAGCAAATTGTCCAGCCAAATAAACTGAGGATGCTAGAGGAAGATAGGCTTGCTGCTGGAGGGAGATTGTCGAGAAATAATGAGAGAACTAGAGGAAACTGGTTGTAACTGGCAATAGGAAGTTATTAGGGAATATAAGGCACAAATCCATGGGAAGAACAGTTTTTAAGACAAGGTTCTGCTCACAAAACAATGTTTCTTTAAAAAAAAATAATTAGACCACAGTAAATTTGTTCATCTCTTTATGAGCTCTCCTTGAAAATACTTTGAAGTAAAGGGTATGAGTCATAGTGTTTCAAAGAAACAAGAGA
The DNA here is from genome assembly GCF_033815535.1 of Pezoporus flaviventris. Classification (NCBI taxonomy): domain Eukaryota; kingdom Metazoa; phylum Chordata; class Aves; order Psittaciformes; family Psittacidae; genus Pezoporus; species Pezoporus flaviventris. The sequence continues at coordinate 49,362,626 of NW_026892549.1, forward strand.
AGACCTGCCTTTGCACCACGCTGTAATGTGCAGGAAGGACAGAATCAGAATCCACTTATGGAAACCATGTAGTCAGAATTTGTATCAGAAGAAAGAGCTTTCACTGAATTATAATACTTGACATATTCAGTGGATTAGGGTAGCTTATTGTTCAGCCTAACAGCAACAAATTTTTTTTTGCTAACAAATCTGTCAGCTTCACTATGCTAGCAAAGCACTAAATACAAACTACTCCTTAACTATGTGTGAACTATTTCAGGAGCTCTCCCAGCACAGGAGAGGATTGTCACTGGTAGCCACAGAGAAGAGCACCTGGAAAGAAGCACTAGGAATACTTTGGAAGAAGAAGAAGAAACGTGGGTTAAATTAATATAATTTCCTATTATTCTAGTCAGTGAAACAAAAGATGAACTGATGTAGTGCTATTTTTCCTCTTATGGTGAGTGTCACAAGGCTGAGGTAACTGTCTTCACTTTATGTTGGTCTCTATGTACTGTGCTGTCATTTCTTGCAGACTTTTAATTTATTATTGATTTAGCTGGGAATCTCACTCTCCTCCCAGTAAATACACTTGGAAACAGTATTATTCTACACATTTCTTATGCCACCTGACCAAGTCAACAGCAACAAGATGGCTCCAGAGTAATCAAGTGTGTCATACACAAGGTCCATGTCCTGCAGTACCTGAAGGCACGTTGCATTTCAACTGCCCCATTCTTGTTGCTCTTCTGCAGTTGGAGCTACATTAGTTAGCAGGGGCTGAGGTTTGATCTCTCCTGGAATGTCACCGTTCTAAAAATGACATTATTTGCCTCAGTTTAAAACTGATCTATTCTGAAGTTTATTTTCAAAGTTTCTTGGCTTAAATCCAAAACATAGGCATAAAATCCTTTCTAGCGTTTCTTTTCTATGAAAAATAAACAGTCAGCCAGTGCAAAGTTATGTAGAAACTCTGCTCTCATCTTCAGGGCCAAATCATGACATGAAAGAAAGTGCAACCAAGCCTAATTCCTAATTTCAACAGTCAGCTGCTCACATACCATGCAGAGGAGTCTGTGGTGCCCTGGCTGGTTGAAAATGAGTGCAGTGAGTAGTTCCTGTAGGGTACAGACAAATATTGTTCATTGTGATTTCATTTCTCTGTAGTTTATATTTGCTTCATCTCCAGAATATTCATAGGAACAGAACAAACTTCTTTGCTTCCTAAAACTGCCAATAGTTTTCCAGTATAACTCATTCAGGATAAGAACAAGTAGAAGCTCTTTTCTACCCTCTTCCTAAACAAATTGCAAGAAGCTCCTCTCGGGACAGATCCAGCCTGAGGAGAACAGGAGAAGTACTGAGAGTGGCACAGGAAATAATGGCATTGGGAAGAAAAATCTTTCTTCAAGGAGAATCCAAAGCAGATTAGGGGCCATGTACCTCGCATTATGTCCTTTTTGGCCACACGGCATTCAGTAAGGAAAAGTAGTGGCTGAGAATGGACAAGTAGTCCTGGAACTTAATAAACATCTTAAACAGCAGCAGCAGCTGCTATAGCAAGTACAGTGGTGTTAGTAGCATGCAGGTCACTGTGCTCTTTTGATCCCATCATTACTAACAACAGTTTCATTTGATAATTCCAAAAGACACGGTAAATTGCGTTCCTAAAGAAATACCATTAAAAATTCAGCAAGGAGGGTTCTGAAACCAAGAAGAATGGACACTAATGGTGCAGTAATTAAGTGAATCAAAGACAATAAAGATAAAGGAAAAATGACATGCTTAGATAGAAAAGGAAATAAATTTCAAATTATGTTCACCTACAATTTTAATCCTTTCACTTTTCATTTACTCATCTGGTAGATAAAGGTAGCAGTTGAAATTTATTTAATGGCATGATACTTCACAATAGATTTGAGTATGAGATTATTTCTAGCATTTACTTCTAAGAAAGAACAACCTTTATTCAGGATGCTAAATATAAAAAGACAAATTGGAGCTTCCTTTAGCTTTCTACTGGAAATAATCCCATGCTGCAATCAAACTGAGTCTGCCTAATTGAGGTCATGATTTGGACAGTCACAGTTCAAAGTGGATTGGATTGCAGAGTAGAAAAGTGATTTAATTGCCACTGTGTTAGTGGTGCATTAGCGCTGCAGCCTACAGTGGGATAAATTCAGTTTAACAAGAGAATATGTTCAATATTTGGTGGGCTCTGATGTAGTTTCCTTCAACATGCCTCTCACTGTTCCTCGCACAAAGGTCCTCTTTCTGTTCCAGGGGACAAACCACACTTTTCTGCAGATATATTATGAAAGAAACATGCTCATACAGAAAGCATAGGTGCTGCAACGTTTAGGCACAAAATAATAATGAAAAAGAAGCTCAGCGGAATTGCCTGTGTGTTAAGTTCATCCTCATATTTAAGACTTGTGTATCACTTCAGGGAAACACGCTCTGCCTACATCTCCTTTCATTCTGTGAGACACTCGTCAACCTTGATAGTTCAACCTCATTGGAATTACTCTTGCTCCTCTGTATTGGTATCAGGTTTGCTTAATGAGAAAGTGCTTTAAATGCAGAGGAGAAAAATCGTAACTGTTACTCAACCAGAATACAGTTGATTAAAAGCAACAGAATACCACCCTGTTATGTTGTGAATAAATGAATCACAGCCACACATCCCACAAATCAAAAAATAAAAGATGTTACATATTTTTATATTTACTCCTTGTAGTTTCACTACGTTTTCTACTTGTTTGGGCTTATCCTTCAATAACATAATACTTACACATTGGAATTCATCCTGTAATGTAGTCACTTAATGTAACAAAATCTTAAAGACTGGATTCAGTATCAAAGCCTGACTTCTAGAAATTGCATCTGTAAAGGGAAGGAGAAAATAAGAACGGAAGAGGCCTTCTTAGTGGATGATTATTGTTGGAAGAAAGACTATTGTTTTTCCTTTGGTCTGATTTTCGACACAGTTAAGCAACTCACAGGAAAACAATATAAATTGTTACTAAATCAAAGAGTAGATTTAGAACAGTGTATAAAATGTATATATATATAAACCCCAAAGCCATATGTATAACTGTTGATTTTCAAAAATACAAACTATTTAATAGCCTTGGAAAACTTTGTCAGTAAAATCAGCTTTTCATACAACTCCCTGTGTAATCCTGGGCTGCCCTCCCTCTGCAAGTTTCAAAGCTGAAGGTTTGATTCTGCATAATGTATGTGCCCTCCAAAGAGGCCACCACCCAGCAAAAACAATTCTAATAAGATCGTTCCACAGTAAAAAAAAACACAACAGATCTCCTTATCTTCCTTTCTCTTGTAAACAAAGTCAAAATCCACTATGGTGGGATCAAGTTTTCATTTGACTTGACAGTGAATGAGATGGATCTAGTCCTACAGCTCTGGTAGTCTTCAAGGCATACAAGCAGCACTTTATTTTTCAGCCATAATATATGCATCAAAACACCAACTATGATCCTCATCACAAACAGCTCAGGATGTGAGAATATTGTCCAGCAAGGTGACATGCTCTCAGAATTTTTTGAATTGCAAAGTTTCACTTTCACAGGATAAAGTAGATTGCTATACTAATCAACAATAGTTGTGAAGCTTGTGTTTGCAGACTTAACAGTAGATGAGAACAAGGAACAGGACAGAAGTATTAATACTTATGGAATATCATTGCATTATCTATAACCATTCATTACAAAGGCCGGCAGCAAACTTACTTTACATACTAAGTCCTTGATCTGTAATGTGTTTCACTTCACAAAGTGACAGCTCACACTGTTTCACCTTTCCAAGGGTGCTTGTTCTCTAAGAAAAGAAAGATCAAAACCCAAAAAGATGTTTCAAATCTAAAATCATGTAGGAACACTAGTCAAGTTAGTAAAAGATCAAGACGTGTTAATATCTCTTAAAAAAGCATAATTTTGAGAAAGAAAAAAAAGGGAGGGGGGTATTGCCATCTCTCTGCAAAAATACTGGGAACTACTTGTGCATGCTTGTGCAAATGAATGTATTAAGAAAACATGCCAGTATTTTCTTCGAGAAGTGAAAAAGTTCCAGGATGGGGAAAACTTTTCACGTTTTCACTGAGATATCCACCCTGTAGCCGCTATTTCTTGCACACCTTCAGGGTAACTGAAACAACTAGCAAAAAAATAACATGCAAGGTAATTTCCCTTCTTTGTTGGATATTCTCCTTAATTTTTTTTCTTGCTTTTGTCCCTCCTTTTCTCCACATTCATTCATTTTTTGACTTAAAATTTAAAACATAGAAGATGGGAAAAATTTTCAGCTTGCTGAAGTGAAAAGCATAGACTTGGAGAGTAGGATCCTCAGATGACATAAATGTACCTGATCTGCCCCAGAAATGTATACTTCTTTACCAGAGCTGCACATTAGGAACTACCAGTGATGTTCCATCACAGCCTCGACACTCTCACTTCCTTCTATTTGCTTGCAGTGCATTTGGAACTAGGTTGGTTTGGGATGTTTTTACAGGAGGGAGGGAAGGAATAGGCTAGGCTGCCAGGTTTGGGGTTTCTTTCTTTTCAATCCTATAATGTTAGCTAATTACTTACACAGTTCAAGTAAGTGAACTATGTATGGTAATAGATGCTTACATGAACGTACTTGTGGAGAGAGAACTGCCATCGTGTTATCTCACTTTTTAAAAATCTACTTGCAAGATACAGACCTGTGGCAAAACAACTGTCTGAATCCTTCAGTATTTAATAATATATTCAATTCGAGATGTATGTTGCCCCTGGAATGTGTATGTATGTGTGAGTGACTAGTAGCACTTCTTCACAAATATTTAAGCTACAGAGCTAATATCCTAGGGGCACGCTTGTTAAGTTCCTATCCAGGGTAGTACCACATGAGGTTCTGATTTGTGAGAGTTGTAAAGGAGAACAAAATACTTTTAATCTGCTTGAATCCCTGGGTCTGTTAGTTTTTATTCAAAGTCCATGGGAAAAAAAATCCTACACTTTGTAGATCATATAATGGTCTCGCCAGACTCAAGAACAAAAAGCAGCAGAGATGAGCACTGTGAATTAGTGTGTGACAAGTAACATAACCTGCAGACCAGATATTTCCCCACCTACAGGCTACAGCACCGCAAGAAAAACCTTGCTCTTCACATCATGGCTCACATGATTACATCATTTTTAGTAGCCAGCTGCAGTTAATTTTTGTTCTAAGAGAAATATTTTTGTTTTCCATTGACCAGATTTTCTTATGGCTATTCTTTTAACTTCTAAATACATGTCCACTAATCATACAGTTACTCACTTTGAGGGAAGTAAATCCAGTTACTACCATTATAATATTATTATTATGCAATCCAGTTCATATCATTATGCCAAGTTTTACAACCACCACAGTAGTTTCCCTGCTCACCATCAACCATATTACTATACTGTACAATTTATTTCTTCTCAGTCCTTGATGTCTCTGATTAATAAAGCTAAAATGGTTGTAGACTGTCTTCAATTACCCAGCCCATGTCTGGCTTTCCTTTGCAAGCATCAGTGTATCCTGTCATGCTCCTCGTTCTGTTGCCTTTAGGAAACAGGAGCTGTGAGCATCAGTAACATGTAATATTAATCAGTACAAAGTAACATGTACCTTCCTGAACTATCTTCTTAGTCCTATCATAAAGGTTTTTCCTGGCAGATCTGGCAGATGTGCAATTATTGCTTTTTCACTTGATCTCCTCTCATGCAGTGCAGGAGCCCCTAGTTTCACAGCTATTCCCTACTGACCAGTGTCACTAACACTAAACTGTGCGATCAAGTTCCAGTTTCAGATACACGTTCTTCCTTTCAACTGTTCTTAACTGTTTCATGCAGATGTTTTGTTCATGTTTTCATTTTGTTTAGAGGTGAGCTGTTTGTCAAAATTCATCAGAATCATTGCAGCCATTAATGAGTCCCACAGCACAGGAAAACAAACACATTTCCCCCCTCAGGTTCCTACTAAAAACTGTGTATGGGACTAAGACAAGAAATGTTTGGCATTAACATCTGTTGAAGCTCAAGACCTACCTCAAGAATGTCAATTCATGATCTTTGATTCAATAACTGATATCATCAGACTGTTAATTATTTTTCTCTCTCTCCTGAACTTAAACTTTGGAATAACATCAGGAGTAGGTGATAGTAAGTTGAAATTAGGAAAAAAATTCTCCAGTGAAAGTAAGTAGGAAGGTAGATTCTAAAGAAAATTGGAATCTCTCTTGGCTATAAATATACCCTCACAGAGATAGGCAGGACAGCTTGAGTCTTTATTCAAAATCTTTTAATGGACTGTATAAGCAGGTCTTAAACTAGCACTATTAGTTAATTTTAATTAGTTTAATTTAGTTAAACTAGCATTACTAATTAATTAATACTTCATATTTACAAATGTTACAGTATTGACTTTACTTCCAAACTCCTAGCACACCATTCCCATTATCCCCCAGGTGGAGACTACTTCGAAAGAGTTGTGTGCATCATCTCGTGCTTCCCATTCCCATAGGAAAACCCCCAAGGTGAAGGATTTTCTTTACCTTTTTCTAGGTTCTCTGGGACAAGGCAGTGTGGAAAGACTTCTCTGTTAACAAATGAGGGTGTTTAATCAGTTTATCACTTCTTGCTACTAAGGACACCAAGGGACTTCTCAAGGAAAACAAATCAGCAAAAAGGGAGAGGTGATGAATTATTCTGAGTTTTGTGTCCCAGATATACCCACTCAAACTGCCAGATTTTCTAGAGCATATTTGAAGACTGTGAGGATGGGTGGTAACGTGTATTCACTGCACAGGGAACAGGGAAAAGAAATATCACACGTAGAAAAATCTCTCTTCAATGACAAATAATCCAATTTGTTTCTCCCCAGTAATTGCAGCAACTGGGTACAGCTTTGCAAATCTATGTCATTGCTGCTACAAATCGGTTACTTTAAATGGTTCCTCACATTTCTTAGCACAAACCATGGCAAACTGCCTGTTAGTAATTTTGGGTCAGGTATGCCAATTTTTGGTTTAAAATTGCAATTATTTTTTTCCAGCTTCCTTACTCTCACATAGCCTTTGCTCGATTTAAAGTCAGCATATTTTCATTAGAAAGAATGTGATACAGCAGTTTGAGAAAGGACAAACATTTGGGATCATATTCCTTTCAGTTTGATTCTCTGCTGATTCTTTTACTGTGGTGCTCCATATCAGACCCGCAGCTTCTGCATTTTGTAGAACCTGGGCAGCTTTTCAATTGTCTGACCTTTCAGTAAGCCATGTTTCTCCAGATGCTAAAACTGAATATAATTTCACTTTATTCAGTATTAACAAACTGCAAACAATATCATTGCCTATTCTTGGCAAAGTACCCGACTTAAATAGGTTTCTTAATGTATTTATCTATATTATAGCTATTAAAAAGCGATGTGCTGAGTGTGACGACGATAAAGAGACCCTTTTCAATTTGTTTTTAAGCTCCATATATTCCCAGTGAATATTTTCCTTAGCATACGTGGTTACCAATACAAGCCTTTGTATCTAGAATACATAAATTACTATCTAGCTTTACAAAGAAACTATTATTTTCTTAAACAAGACTGTAAACTTTCTTTCTTCAGAGAAAAATTACTGCTAAAATTCCAGGATAAATATTTATGAAGGAAGCTTATTTATGTAGAAGCTTATCTCCACACTTCAGTGAAAAATACCCAGTGGACAGCTGGTGCAATATATGTTTTCCTCTGCACTGCTTCTACAGGTCTGATCACTTTTGGAAAAGATCAATTATTATTTATATAGTTGCTCCAGAGAATTTTTTTTTTTTAACTGAACAGATGTTAGCCAGAAAACTTGGAAGAAATTCAAATCAAGCCTTCATCTTAAGTTACTGTTCACTGCAAAACATAGACATCAGTAGTCAATAGCCATTCTTATTATTTTAGAGAGACCAACAATAATCAATAAGTTCATTTACCTGTAATCAACAGGCAGAATTGAATAAAGTCCTATATCTAGCACCTTGTGGATATTTTACCTTGAACTCTGAATCTTCCATGTCCAGTTGCTCCTGTTTGAACCAAATGGCCACCACTACTTTTATTCAACACTTAAATTTACAAGAACAAAAATGCTTAGGATTTAAAGACCCAAAGAATCCTACTTGGCTATACTAAAATTATTATGCTATACGTATTATTTAATAGCATTATTACAATATGTGTGTGTGTAGAGTTTGAACCAAAGGATCTCCAAGTAACTGAGAATTCATATCAAGACAGCATGCCACGGATCAATGTTGGGGGACCCATTCACTTTTCTTACTATGCTTAAACTTGCCACTGATATGTCCAGTGATGAGCTGAAATAACAAGCCAGAAAGATTTAATTCTGAAAAATAGGGATGATTTTTCCCAGTTGTTTAATACAATTATCTGAGGAATCAACTTTATTTTCCATTATATACTTAACAAATACCGTGAGGAAAATTGCCAAGTTTGTATCTTACTGTATCAGGGAAGAAGGAACCACAAAAATTAAGACTTAGTATCAATAACTAGAAAATATCCTCTCTAAAGAGTAACACGTGTCTCCTTCCTAATTTTAGATGCCTCTTCCAAAAAAATCCCCAACTGTACACCAACCTGGAGTCCAACAACGTAAACTCTGGAGAACAAAAATACCATTTCAGCCCTCTTGTGTCAGTAGAGGAGAAACCTTTCTGAAACTCCGGGAGCATTCCATTGCTTAAAAGCCAAGTTTCAATCACTGCTCATAAAATCTGGGCTTTTAGCTTGGGAGGACCTGAGGCTGTTTGTAGAGCATGTGGAGTACATTGAAGATAGCCAGGAATCTTCCTAAAGCGTAGTCACGTTGTTGAGTAATGAAATACTCATCTGCAACTTTACCCACTAAAATTCCATGTAAATATAGGTGCTGATAATGTAACATCATTTATGGATAACAGCTGCCATATTTCCCAGCTGTTTCCTTGTTGCCTGCTATAACATATGTTAATTTAAACTTCCACCAAATGTCACGGATTGTTTGCAGTGTTCCAGCTGCAGCTTGGCAAGGTTTTTCTTTAGGTTTCGGTTGGCTATGGAAGCAATTACTCAGACAGCCTATAACAACATAAACAAGCCTTGTGTAGCTGCCGAGCTCTTGCTAACTCAGCTAAGTGCATGTTTGCTGGGAGAAGCAAAAAGTGGATATGAAGTATATTGCTTATCTTCATTTTCTGAGGTATTTTTGGATGCTGTCAGTAAAAAAACTGCAGGGGACACTGGAGTTAAAGAAATCTTTAAGGAAAACTGCATTACATGGAACATTTATTCGTTATTTCCTCAATGATCATAAATTAAGTTAAATCCACATTTCTAGATAAATAATATTCTAAACGGGATCTTAAGAGATCCTGTTTGGAATATTGCAAAAGCAACTACAAAAATATTAACCAACTTAACATAGCATGACTAGCTTTTGAGAAACCAACTTTACAACTGATAAAAGCTTGCCATGTAAGATGGAGAGAAGAAAAACAGCACCAACTGAATATCACAGTCTGTGCACAACTTTCAAGGCACTGCATTGCACAGTAGAAAAGAAATGTAGCAACAAATAGTCTAAATTAGAAAACTGAAGGCGGGAAAGAAAACAACGAGTAGGATTGACAGGACTAGTCAGGCATGTTAGGTTTCTTTCTCATGGGAAACTTTCAATCAGAATAAATACCCTCTACATGCTGAAGACAAAAGCTGATAGAGAGTGGAGGCTCTAATTTCTTGTATAACAGCTTATGTCATCTCTTCTCTACTGTGCTTCCTCTTCCACAGTGGGACACTGTCATTTCTTTGAAACACACAAACAGTAAAAACACCTCCTGCTTTCTTTTTCCCCTATGTTGCCATCAGTTTCAGAGATGATATTTAAATTATACTAAAGGTCACCCTTGGCAGGCAGAACAACTTATATCTGCTCTTCAGAGCAGGGTAAAGATCAATATACAGAAATGGAACCTATGCTTGTGTAAGGGTACAAATGATAAGATGATGCCAGCAACCACAATACAAATATTGATTAATTTCAATATGTGACTAAATGGAAAAGGAGAAAACATTGTCTGCAGTGACAAACCGATGAAGTGGCTGGCAGCAAATAAAATGGGAAATCATTCTTTCTATTATTTATATTTTCTTAAATTCACTTTGTATTACTTCTATTATTCATATTTTCTTAAATTCACTTTGTATTACCTCTCTGGCTTTTCATCCTGGTTTCAAATCACATTTTAAACTTCTCACAGAAAAAATTCTCAATTTATGGAATATAATGGTTTAGATGATTATGGTGTAGAGCCTCTGTAGAAGTAAAGGATAGCAGAAAACCGGAATTCCTATATTAATTATAGTAGGTTCGGGATATTTTCTTTAACCAAGAAGAAAGTTTAAGATCAAAGTTGCATTGTGCTACAATTTGCCACAGCCTGGCATTATATATTTTAACTAATACCTGTAGAAAAACCAGACATCTACTACAGACATAAGAGGCTTCTGTCGAAATTTGGGAAAAACAATACACATATATGCTGCAGGCTTCCACCTTTTTCTCTTGTAGGTGCTTTATGCCACTGACAGAGTTACAGGACCTCTCTATAGGGTTGGAGGCCTCTCCTACAAGAATAGTTCTACAAATGTTACTGAGCTGCTCTAAAGTAAAACCTCCCCCTTTAGAAACATATGCAGCGACCAGAGCACTTAATCTTTCCTTTTCAGGATCATTCCTCTGCCAAAAGTTGCTGAATTAGAGAAGGCTTCTAGCTTGTTCAGATTCTGCCCACTGACACAAAAATTAGATTTAACCCAGTTGAATCAGCCTAGTTTGGTCAAAGGCCATTTAACATCTTTTTGTAAAAGCTTGATTTCACCATCACGTTTAGATGTAAGACTTTATCTCTGATAGAGTTACCATAACCTTAATATTGACTTAATCCCCAAGAACAAATCTTAAGGAATGGATATTGTTGAACAGTGATGGCACTGGCCACACCATTTATGACAAAAGCCAGGGACTTTGTCAACCATTCTCCTAAATAAGCCCTCTGAAAGTCCGGGGTAACAGTTCTATTGACTCCCTTCCTTACTTCTCTGAGAACTGAAAACTCTAGTTTTGTGATTGCTATGCCCAAGACTGCCTCCAAACATCACCCACAAGCCCTCCTCTGTTCACAAACAACAGGTCCAGTGGGACATCTTCCTAGTTGGCTCACTCACTGGCTGTATCACGATGTTATCTTTAACACACTCCAGAAAAGCTCCCAGACTGTGTTTTCTCTGCTGCATTGCATTTCCAGCAGACACACGGTAAGTTGAAGTCTCTTTGTCCAATCACTCAATGAATCATAGAATCACAGAATAGTTAGGGTTGCAAAAGACTTTAAGATCATCTAATTCCAACTCCCCACCATAGGCAGGGATACCACACACTAAACCATCACCTAAGACTTTGTCCTGGCGTTCAACACTGCCAGGGATAGAGCATTCACAACATCCTTGGAGGAATGTTTTTAACAGCCACTACACCGTATGGCAAAGAGCTGCACACCAAAGAAAAAACATTGACTAAGCAAGAACGAGCACCAGTAATTTTGCATAGCCAGTGATTCAGGTCAGAGCAAGAGAGGGAATAAGACATTGTTTATCAAACATGAAAAAAGAAATGAAAAATAAAATATATCAGGATAACAAGCAGCTACTTAAGATGGATGTACTAATAGAACTTGAAAACATATTTCCTCTGAAAAAGAAATTGAATTAATAATAAAACACATCCTATACATCCTGTACTATGCAACCAAGAAGAATTTGGCACAGAACATCTGTGACTTTCTCCAGAAGGTATAAATACACCCTTGGAAGATCCAAGTTTTAATACATTTATTTTTCAGTTTTCTTCATACGAAGACCTTTTCTACAAGTGAGAAATACTGTCATCTCCAAGAATCCCTTTACAGCTTACCTGAAACAATTAAAAATTCAGGACTAATACCTCAGCCCACTTTTCCATAAAATTCTTGTGTTAACTATATAATTCAACAAACCTGACAGCTTTTGAAAGCAGCTTAGATTTTTGTCTTTCCTTCCTAAATACGAGTTCAAATAATTTTAACATTTCTAAATCTCATCTAAGAGCTGTCAATGAATAAATGAGTAATTGGTCTCAAGCAACCCTGATTAAAAAACCTAATATTACAAAACTGCATTAGATGATGCAAAGATACAGCATAGACACAAAATTGCACTGCAAGTGTGCCACGTTCTCCTTGATGGTCCCAGTTGCTCTCCTCTTGCCTTTCTCTGGAAGAGCAATTGCAAAGGAGCTTAACACATACAGCTGATCCCATTCTCCCATCAGCTCTTCTCCTGTGGCCAGCTGGTCACTTGATCGCAGCTACCCCACAGTATCAGGTGTTTTCAGGCTACCATTGACTTCTGTAAGCCCCTGCTCTAACCCAACTGATGGCAATAGACTATTGCCAAAGAGTCTTGTCCTGAAGTTTCATGCCTTCTGAATTATGTAAAGTTGCCTGGTGTTTGAAGATGCCTGAATAATTAACTCCTTGAGCTCACAATAAGTTGCACCTGATAAAAAAAACATATAGGTTGATATGATTCTCTTTGCGTCTATGTAGGTGGCTTCCTATGTTGCCTGAAAGTCAGTCCAATATTAAACTATTCCCCAAGATTAGACTTTTCCATACTTAACAGGTTCAGGTTAAATCCAATGACTGTTCCTCTATAGCTCTTGGGAAATATTAGTTACTCTGTACTTAGAGGATAGCAGCAATGTTAGCTCAGAAATCAAAAGCAGGATGACAACTATATATGGCGTCTAGAAACATTATACAGGTGAGTAGCAAGGTAAGGAAGGCAAATTTTGTTGACTTTTGTATCAGTGTCTATGGGGATAAAGGCAGAGAACATGATCCACTGACTCATTGGAAAACACCAAATGGCTTAGATGTGAGGAAGAAATAAATGGATAGCATCCCAAAAGAATACAAGAAATAAGTGTAAAAGGTGGTCCAAGTTCCAGAGCTAACTTAGTCTTTTACTTAAAGAGAAAGGTCCCCAAAATGCTTGAGCAAATATCCAAATATTATCCATAAAATGGTGTTACTAAAACAATGCGTATAACCACTTTTGAGATTTTCCAGAGTAAGTCAACTCCTGTTGTTCCCAACAGCACTCTGAGCAGAGGTATAATGGATTAGATGCTGAAGCAATGATTCATATTCCTGTATAATTAATTACTCTAACACACTGAGTTTGGTTACTTCTAAAATGTTGTCCCTCGTTTAGCAGCACATTATGACTTTTTATTTCAGTCTTTTGTGTTTTTCCTTTTAACACAGTATGTAAAATGGAGGTTTTGAGGATGAATTATTTAGCTCTATGCAGAAAATGGTGCTTTAAAATCTTCTTGGGGACACTGAACGCATTTATTATCCTGGAAAAATTCAGATCCAGCATCTGTTGTCCTGTGTGTTTTACTGTCTACTGATGAGAGCACCTGTGGGGTTTGTTTACAGCAGAGCTTTCTGGATTTTCTGGTCTTGTTTATTGCACTCAAAGAAGATAGGAAATTGAAAAACATTATTAATATTTGAATGGAAGAACTTATAAGCTTTGATAAGTTCCTAATTCAGGTGGTTTCCAAATTGCCATTCTTAAGAGAACTGCAGTATTACAAAAGTTAAGGAAATGAGGAGAAAAATATTTTATTTGCTTCCCCAAGCTGCCTATAATTTTATTGTATAGTTTGACTGCTTTGGAACCAAGTTCCCGAGACACTTCCTTAATCATCTTATCTTATTAGTTTTTGTCTAGGAAAAGATATTAAAGATTAAATGCACAGAAAAAAAAATGTAGTTTCTTTTGTGAAATGTAGCAGGAATTTAGTCCTAATTTCAAGAATGGATATGGCACATGCAAACAAAAAAAGAAATTTTCCTTGTGCCTCTTCTGCTAAAACCAGGAAGTATCAGTTTCCTTTAAGAGTGGATGGCTTGGCACGACAGAAACAACTGCTCCCAGCAGAATCAAGCTGAGTATTTAGTTGCATTGGAAATGAGTTTATCTGCCTACATTTCACCTTCCAACGCTCCTCAGTTAAAAAGGATGCTGGTTATTACTCAGGAAGGGAGGAATCCAGGGCTGCCCCAAGGCTGGTCTTGGCCTTAGAGGGGAGCAGGGCTGGAAAAGACCAGCACATGAACTGTGCCCAACTGGTAGCCAGTATTCATGTTCAGAAAAATACTCGACATGGAGATATACTGAACCTTTTTCTTTGTGGAAGTCTTTCCAAACTTGCCTTTCTCTACAGGAGTCAAAATAAAAACTGAACAATGCTCAGGGCAGCACTGAGGATTTTCAAAGTAGGTACAAGGACTGTTGAAATACATTGTTATTCTTCCCTTGTTGTGCTTTCAAGTAACCCATAATTTTCCATTTTGATTCTCACATTTTTAGAAGACTTTGGCTCTTCTGACTGCATTGTCAGAAAACTGTAACAAATTCTTTTTTTTTTTTTAAGTGAATTCCTTACTCTTATTTAAAAAGTGCTTCTGGTGATCACTTGCTCAATTACAACCCAGGCTACTAATTATCTTCCAAACAATATGCAGAAGACTAAAAAGCACACACAAAAGAATCAGTGTGATGTCTATCAGACACACAACATGTACAGCAAATAGCTCCATCTGGGCCACAGAGGATAAAAACACTTTGGAGCTTATCTTCAAAACCTGCCACAAGTAGGAAGCTCGACTGCACATGCTGCAAGTCAATAAGGCTACAGCTTACACTATAGGAAAGGATACTAGAAAGAGGGGACCAAGAACACTTTTCTCATGCTGCTTGAAGAAGCATTAAGAGTCCAAAGCCCAATAAATGTGACTCCATGATTAAGGAAAATAATTAGGCCTACACTTTCAGTTCACCAGCTCTGCTAAATACAGAGATACAGTAATACTACTAGAAAGACAGCACAAGACAGTATTTTATCTATTAAGATCATAATTTTTCAGCAAGTCCACTTGAAAAGAGGGAGGCTGAATGTATGCATATGGGTATTTATGACAAGACTGAATTTATTATTGTAAATGGTCTCTTACGGGCTGGTTAGAGCAGATTTTTGATTTCTCACCAAAACCAAAAGAAAGGTCAAGCTTTCAGAAAATTACACACTGCATAACTTCACCCCTCAAAACAAAAAGGAAAGCAGGGTGCTTTGTGTTGTTCAGAGGCAGAGGTGTGCCTTCCTAATGAAAAGGGAAACAATAGTTGCTTTTCTTTTCCTTCTCCTTTTCTCAATGCAGGTGCAGTGGCTGTAGGACACTAGAGGTCGGTGGGGATAAAGTTAAAAGAGCAGAATAGTCCCTAGTCTAATACTGCCAGAGTGGAATGCAGCCAACTGCTTGCAAGCAAGAGGATGCTTGTGCCTAGATGAATCCCCATCAGCTTCACATTTCATCTTTCAAGTTGTCTTTGTTTTTCTAAACTATACTGGACACCTTTCAGTGCTGTTTATGTGAAGAATACCACACTAATTCCAGGAGGAATTTGTTAAGTGTCCTGCAAATTGAGCCAAACATCTGCAGAGCTAAAAGCATTTGAACACTGCAAATGAATCCAGACTCTTTAAGACACACCAGTGCCCTAGCACACTCCAGGGCCTTCATGGTTAACCTCTGTTCCACCTGCTGTAGTGATTTTGGAGAAGATGACAAGATCCTGAAATCAAACCACTAAAAAAATCCACAGAGAAAAAAAGTTTTAAGAAGTTCTGTAGGTTACAGTTGCCAGGGAAACCACTTTGCAGCAGCCATATGGTCAGAAAAATCTATTTTCTTTGTTCTCCAGGGGAAAAAGAAGTATTTCAGTGCAGAGTGAAAAAAAACCACAAAAGTTAGAACAAACTATTCATACAGATACACTTAATCACTAATGAGAGAAGACAAATGACTTGCGAACTGAGCTACAGAAATCCAGCTCTAGCTAAAATATTAATATAGGGTATGTGAGTTCCTTTCTGGTTGATGTTAGTATTTCGAAACAAGCAGCTTCCCTTGCCATCAAAGCTCTTTAGTGTAGGTGTGAACTCTATAAACTGAAAGATGATCCCAGCACTGGCTTTAATTGTCATTGTTACTGTTTTTCTTGTTTTCCTGTGCTCTCAACATGGGTACTGCAGATTTAGTAGGGACCGTGGTCCATCGATGTGCTTTTGTAAAACATTTCCTTTTAAATGTCCTGTACTACCAGGTTTAAGCAGAAAATTGAGAGAAGATCCAAGTGGGACCACGTTACATTTCCAGACCACCATATGGATGCCTGCACCCTTTCTGGCAATGAAGCCAACAACAGTTGCAGGTTCCATGGGTACAGAGAGCCCTGATGACCAGAAGCGGCCAAGGGGGTCTCTGGCAACTACTTACTTCCAGACCTGGTCCAAGATATGGAAACCATGTTTAAAGTTGTAAGATTTCTCTGTAACAAATTTCCTGTGCAGGGATGCAGAGGGACCTCAGAGTCATAGAATTGTAGAATAGTTTGGGTTAGAAGGGACCTTCAAAGCTTACCTAGTCTAACGCCCCTTCAATGAGCAGGGACATCTTCATCTAGATCAGGTTGCCCAGAATCACATTCAGCCCTGCCTTAAAATGTCTCCAGGGACACTGGAGTCCCTTGCAGCTCTATGGAAAGAGATGAACCTGTTCTGTTTGCTTCTTTGCTCGTGAATAAAGATTATATATTATTTGACTGCTTGTCCTTCAGCTTATAAAAGATTTCCCAGTAGAACCATATTCAACACTTATTTGTGATGTTTGGAAGAGCTTGATTTAAACAGAGACAGTCATAACTTATGTTTTAAATCAGAGTTTACATGGACTTTGATAGTGTTACCGATCTGCCAAAGAACAGTCTAAGGTGAAAGCAAATGCTGACTATACCCCAGATCTATTTCTGATTTTGTTTGCCCCTGTGCCAGTCAGCAATAAATGAAATCCTAACTTCCTTATGATGACAACTCTAGGACTTACTGTGTCCATGGTATAACAACAGTCTTCCTTCTCAAACAGGGGGTTTGGTGTGCTACTGATACATGGTTTTCAGAAAGTGATAAAAGGTATGTGGATACAAGGACATAGGGATTTGTTCTATTCACAATGGTAAATGTTTGCAGGAATAAAACAATTGATGTCAAGGCTTGCAGCCATAAAGAAAGCATATTCCCTTTCCCCTTACACTTGTGTTGATATTTAACCTTAACCCTGCACCAAGCAGACTACAGAGCTGAGGCCCCAGTGAATTAGTTTTAGCACATAAGCCTCAAGATGCCCTGCTGCCTGTTGCAACACTATTGTTATCCTTTTGGAAGGATGGTCAGAGCAGGAAACTTGAATGCATGACAACTATGTTCTGCAAGCAGGGAAATGTTTGTCTGCTTTTCAGAAATCAGACCTCTTCAGAGGCAAAGAAGGAGGCTATACTTAATTGAAACTTAAGTTTTCTAGATATATAGCAAACTTTCTTTTTAAACCATTTTCTGATTATCTTTGTTCCTGCAAAGCCTCTATTTCAAGCAGTTGTACACAGCCTTCGCTCCAGGAGCTGAGCAGCTCAGAGCTGTCCTTGGCATTTAATTACCACCTATGATAAGTGTCAGCCAGCACTGAGGGGTTCAGAGAGGCCAGAAGGGTTTCTGAAATGGCACAGTCACTTCACCTATTCTTCTCTAGAGTCTTAGTGATTGGGATGGCTACGTAGAATAACACTACCAAGTATTTTTCGTGGGTCTTAAGATTTCAGCTGTGTAACTAAGAAAGCTTCTAGAGGTTATGATTAGAAGTAACACATGAAAGAACAACCTGGGCACCATACCCATATCAAATAGTTCCCTGGTTAAGACTGTCAAATATCTAAATGGATAAGTGAAAACAGTACTACCAGTCAACAGCAGTAGCAGATGCTGGTAGGCAAGTTTATTAGAAGAATGACCTCAAATGTCCCGTTATTCACCATAAGAGCCACTTCAGTTTCAAAAGAAACCTTTTCTATCTACTTAGCCCAGCCCTTGCCATTTTGCAACCAAGAACATTAGTTTCCAAAAGCACAGCAAAAGACCCAGATCATGGATCAGCAAATCACTGAAATGGTACAGGCACTCAATTTGTTCTTGTGTACTCAGACCTCTTCTCAAGCCTGGTGCCAGCCTACCCATCTTGTCAAATGAGTGGCTTGGCAGTAGGTTTATACCTCTGGACATTTTTTCGGGGAAATTTAGCAGCCGATCTTCTATTGCCTGGTGCTTTTACAATAAAGCCTGAGTTGAAGCTTCCAACAGAGCAATTTGCATGAGTTTCTAAATCTCTACTTTGTAATCTTTGCATCTCTTTCCATCTTGTTCCTTTTGATGAACACAGATAAGATTGCTCCTAGAGATACCTGAACCTAAACCAAACTGAAAACGTATTGTAACTTTTCAGCTTGCCAGGCAGTGGAGGAGAAATTCACACCAATCCCAGCTCTCAGAACAGCTGTTGTGACAAGGTGATATTGCTAAGGAGTCTCAAAATAGAAGCCAAGGCAAATACACTCTCTGTAAGGGTTCTGCTATGTTTTGCAGTCTCCAGCTGGGATCTAATTGCAATTTAAACCTGGAGCAGAAAAACTACAGCATTTTCCACTTTTAAAGTTCTTTTAAGGAAACAAAGAAAACTAATCATAATCTAGATTTTCTAAGAACCAACATGGATTCTCCAAAGATGTGGAAATTCTTTTATCTATTGTTAAATTTAGTGAACCATTTATTGTTAAAATAAGAAGGTGACAACAAAAAAACTTTATTTCATATATTTCCCATGATACTGTTATTTCCCAACAAAAAAAAAACAAGAAGCCACAAGACGACATAGTTGTTAGGTACACACATTTTTCCACAGATATGCATTATTCAAGACCGTTTCTTATTTGAACTTATTGAATTCTTCCACATATCTCTCAGTCAATTATCTCAACATTCTGATAATAAAGACAGCTAACAATTGTATTTATACTCGCTGGCTGGCTGCATTCACTATTGAGGGTTGAAGGGTGCTGCTGAAGGTATTGTGTGTACAGACTGGTCTATGTAAACACAACATACATTTGCGTTGCATGAGCTTATTTACCCGTTTATTTTTAAACCAGGTTATTTTATTTGCATTCCTCTGTATTAAGAAGGTAACTTCTACATGTTTCCTCACAGCTCAGTTTGATATTTGTTTAGGGAGGACTGCATGTTTCCTTTTCTTGATTATGTACTGTGGATTATCTGTTCATCCAAGAAAAAAAAACAAAGCAGTTCATTTTTCCTGTCCCAATTCACCATATCAAAATACAACATAAGAGCTTCTGATGGCAGTAGAGGTATTTGGGTTGGGGAGTTTTGTGGACCAGATTGCATTTCCCATACTCATTTCTTAATCTTCTCACAAGCAGAAATTCAAATGATGTGGCTTCCCCCTGTAAAAAAGTACTTACACAATCTCATAGAGTTTATTTTTTTTTAGCACCATCTATGTTAGTATTTCTTATAATTTCTTTAGATATGCACTTTTATTAGTATCCAGAAAGAGCACCATTACATAATCATAAACCCATAACCAATCAGCTATCATTAAATCTTTGTTACCCTTCCAATCTTCCCAGACCATTAAGGCATAGGACCCTGGGACACCTCTTCCTAATGAAGATTACAGACATGGTTAGGTTTTCAAGTATACCCTCTCATGAATCCTTATCCACAGAATATACAGAACATTCCTTCTCTCTCTCAAATGAGGTTTTTCTTCCAGGTGTGCATTCAGCAGAAGACCAAGCTAACCTATTTAGTCATAGCAGAAAGCCATTTGAATCAGTGTGTCACAGCAGCTGTAGTTGCAGGTCAGCAGAGGCCAACTCAGCTTGCTGCAACAAGGAGAGCCCGAAACCTGGATTTGCAGAAAGCATATGTCATCACTGATGGCACTGGCTAGAAGAGATTCACATTAATCTTGCTCAGAGTTTGTCCCATGACAACTGGAAGAGTATACCTCAAACTGTGCTGAGGCCCTTCTAAGCACATGTGGTCTGACAGTACACTACATCATGACAGCAGGGTGCTTGGTCTTGTCTCAATTTTAGCCATGACAGTCTAACTTTCAGCAACAAGACTGTTAAGAATCTGCCCATCAAAATGAGGTGCAATTAGAAGAGAAACGAAGCCTTGTATAAACATTGTCTCTTTCTTCACAGAGAATTAGGGATGTGATACTATTGAGATAGAAACATCCCTATTTTGTCTACCACTGGAACACTACTTATAGAAGTGGAAGAGACAGCCAATAGAGTGCATGAGAAGACTCACATGCTCTTACTTTGCATTGCTTTGAGCACCACGGAGTAAAAGTTATTCTAAATTCAGTTACTGACTGCATAAGAGAAAGAGGGTCCTTGCTGGTGGTGTTTGCCTGAATGTGAAATACTCAGTGTAATTAATATTTTCCACATCATTCCCTCATTAGCACACAGTGAGTAGATGTAGTCCTGTGTGACCAAAGCACTTGGGTGTTCTGTTTGAGTGACCAGTCAAACTGTACAATAAAATCTCTTTCCAGATGAGACATTCTTCACTGTCTCTTTAAAGGTGTCTTTTGGGAATTTCACCTCTTGGCTGTCAAAAAATGTTTTATTTTAAAGCCTAGACATTGATTTTAGAAGTTCAAAAGTACTGACATGGACAGTGGGATTGAGCGCGGCCTCAGCAAGTTTGCCGATGAGACCAAGCTGTGTGGTTCGGTTGATACCCTGGAGGGAAGGAATGCCATCCAGAGGGACCTTGACACGCTTGTGAGGTGGGCTGATGCCAGCCTCATGAAGTTTAACCATGCCAAGTGCAAGGTCCTACACCTGGGTTGGAGCAATCCCAGGCACAGCTACAGGTTGGGCAAAGAAGAGATTCAGAGCAGCCCTGCAGAGAAGAACTTGGGGGTGTTGGTTGATGAGAAAATGAACATGAGCCGGCTTCAGTGTGCGCTTGCAGCCCAGCAAGCCAACCGTATCCTGGGCGGCATCAAAAGGAGCGTGACCAGCAGGTCGAAGGAGGTGATCCTGCCCCTCTACTCTGCTCTCCTGAGACCTCACCTGGAGTATTGGGTGCAGTTCTGGTGTCCTCAACATAAAAAGGACATGGAACTATTGGAACAAGTCCAGAGGAGGGCCATGAGGATGATCAGGGGACTGGAGCACCTCCCATACAAAGATAGGCTGAGAAAGTTGAGGCTGTTCAGCCTGGAGAAGAGAAGGCTGCGTGGAGACCTCATAGCAGTCTTCCAGTATCTGAAGGGGGGCTATAAGGATGCTGGGGAGGGACTCTTCATTAGGGACTGTAGTGACAGGACAAGGGGTAACGAGTTAAAACTTAAACAGGGGAAGTTTAGGTTGGATATGAGGAGGAAATTCTTTCCTGTTAGGGTGGTGAGGCACTGGAATGGGTTGCCCAGGGAGGTTGTGAATGCTCCATCCCTGGCAGTGCCCAAGACCAGGTTGGGCGAGGCCTTGGGTGGTATGGTTTAGTGTGAGGTGTCCCTGCCCATGGCAGGGGGGTTGGAACTTGACCTTAAGGTCCTTTCGAACCCTAACTATTCTATGATTCTATAATCCTATGATTGAAATGTGTAAAAAAAAAACAAACCAGCAGCACACACAGGAGACTCCTCAGAGTTTACCCAGATGTTTTATTTTTTCAGTTTTACCTCAAACACTCCTTACTAAAGATATTACTAGAAAAGGTGATGATGAAAGATAAGATTTAACCAGAATACATTTTGTAATTCCTCCGAGATCATTTTAGGCACTTTCTTATTGTATAAAAACAGAACAGTTCATTGGAAAAAGTTTTGGGATTGTAATATGCATCTTTTTTGAGCTACTTCACCTCTGCTCTGTTCACTTACAACCAGTGCTCCTTTGCTAAGCTTATATTGGGATACATACATTTTATTTGGTAATCGATACTATGACGCATAACTGAAGATGTCAGTTTAAAAAACTCAATTTGTATTCCTTCCTATATAGTGCAAGTTTGTCATTATAATCAAAATATAACATTTCTGATGCTTTTTTGAATTTCCTACGTATAAGAATAAATTGAGATGAACAAAGGGAGAGTGAGGTTGCTCTTCAGGTATAGACATTTTCATGTCTAAAATTTTGTTTTGGAGCGACTTGGAAATTTCAAGAGTCTCATTTTCTTTCTACTTCAGAATAGAAGCAGGATGTTCACTGTATTTACACGTAACCATGACTTTTGAGCTTTCTAATTGTAGGAGAGGATTTACAAATAGTTCTATGATCAGGACACTGTCTAAGGATGAGAGAGATCCAGATAAGCTTGGGATCTATGACTTCTTGTAAATCTCTTCATTCCAGTTTACATTGAATTAAGCAGACCTGGAATGAGACAGCTCTCAGGCCATTGCCTTTGGCATTAAACACACTTTATCTCCTTTTTCCTCTGCTGCAGGCAGAAATATCTCAGTCTGATCTGAAAACATGTATTTCACTGTCATTCATTTGAAGACAGGTCTAAAAATCTCAATTGAAAAAGAACATAAGTGACTGAAGTCTACAAGTTATTTTTACCTCAGTGAAATAACATGATTGACAATTTGCTGCAATTAATCCAGCTCATTCCAGCAACATTAAATCTCCCAAAACAAGTTTCTGAAAGAAAGCTTATTTTAGCTGAGTGAGCCTAATTACCTGCTCTGGATAAATTGAATGTTTAAAGATATCTCAGTTCTCTTTCATGTAGCTACAGATATAAAAAGTAAAATTAATAAAAATTTTGATCCATAGAAGAAACATTTTCTGCTACGATTATGATTTTTTACCATTACTGGTAATAAAACATGAGCCTTTGTCCCTTCTCTGTTTTCATAATGGCAGTTTTACTTCACAGAGTTCACCTATAACTCTCCTGCTGTACACATAGCAAATACCACAGAGTGGCAAGAGAAGTAGTTCTAAGTGCAAGCACAGAACTGACTCCTTAGATTCAGTAGGGGACTGATCTATTTTCAATTGTAATGTTCCCTTTGATAATGATACAGTCCCCATAGCAGTAGGCCACAACCTTTTGCTCTTTTCATGCTCTAATAAATGCTAAACTCATTTGTATTATTGCATTAATATCATATGATGTCGATGGTAATAGTTTAATCAAGCTGTACCTTTTCGTGACTGGTCACACTAATTCTTTCACATTCAAATGAATTCTGGGAGTTTAATTAATTATCAGTTTTTAATGGAGCTTATTATTAGCTTTCTATTTTTATTTCTCCTATAGATTCCCTCCTGAAACTGCCTTTCCAAAAGTGCCTGCAAGTGGAAGCCAGTGTTTTCTGATTAATAAAAAGATGAAGTTTCAGAAAGTCATCTGCTCTCACTTCTAGACCAATGAGAACATACTGAAAACATGAAACTGAGGCGTATTACACAAGCACTGCACTGTTTCCCTTACTGTACACACTGAATCAGGATTGTTGACTTCCTATATGGATTAAATAAGGAAGCAACCACAAGCATCGAGGCACTGACTAGAGCCTCGATTTGTATCTGATCCTCAAGATCAGGCAGGGACCATCGCAGTTTTGATCCCTCTGCTCACAGCTCAAAATACCCCCAAGCATACAGTGATAGACAGCTCCTGACTCCAAATCTCTGCACCAAAGTGCATAAAATTAGATGTTCAGGACAGAGACATTCAGAAACGGCATAAGGGTCACACAGCACCTGGCCAGACTCCAGCTTGACTCCCCATGCCCATTCAGCTTTGTAAGCTTTCACAGGTTTTCCTTTTAATCTAACTTACCCCAGTCTTGCTTTAGCCTGTACCTCAAAATATTTTCTCTTCCTTCAGGATTACATTTATTTCTAGCTAACTTGGAGACTGAAGAAATTAGAATGGAAATCCTGAAACATGCTGGATTTTTACATGGCAGGTACACAAAGGGTTATTCCTCATCAGAGCAACAATTACAGGAAAATATACAAAAGAGGCCTAGAGGGGGCCTCAAAGCCACGTGGTCCATTCCTCTACCTTAGGGCAGGAACATTTTAACCCAGACAACTGCTGACAGGCATTTGTCTACCTTATTCTAAGAGCCTCTTCAAAAAGCCTTCTGTATTGATAGCTATTCAAATGACTATTCTACCACTTTTCAGAGTGATAGTTTTCTTTAAACCTGTGTAATTTAAAGATATTAACACTTATCCATTAAAGACTGGACATAGAAAACACTGTGTTATCTACCTGGTTTTAGCCAGCCTTTAAGTGCTCTAAGGACTATTATATCATTTTCTTCCTGTCTCCTTTTAGATATTCTTACCTCACAGCAGGACCTTACAGCAGAGCAATCAATACTCCTGTCAAAAACCAGCTATGCTACTGAAAAATCCTGCTTATTCCACCTCCACTCGGCTAATACAGCTCCAAAACTTGCAGTCACTAAAGCAAAGCTAATCTGTACACAAGACAGTACACATCAGGACACCATTCATAAACACTGCATTTTATAATCAAAGATAATATTCAGTGGGTTAAAAAACAACTTCAAAAAACACACCATGATCAAATAGATGCAAAACCAGCACCCCCCACTGCTTTCTTCTCCACTCAGTGTGTTCCTCAAGTGCATATGAAAGGGAGGCTGGAGAGTTGACGAGATATGGTTTTCCTTAATTTGTGGAAGTGTTTTTTTCATAGCTTTGGTTACTAGCACAAGAATTTAATTTGCACAGCCTCTTTCACAGTCTGAAATACAACACGCTGAAGCTGTAGGCCATTTCACAGTCAGTGTCAAAGAGTTTGCTATATATATGTGTGGCAATAATAAGGATGGTTCCTCCCATCATTTCATGCTGACCAGGATCTACCACTTTAATATGTTTGACTGCGACAAACACCTACTGAAAAGAATGCTTGATTCAGTGAACTAGACATCTTGAGATGCCTTCAAGTAAAAAATGGGCATTTAACATCTCTAAAAACATTGGGCTGCTGCTTCAAAAACTGTTCAGAGATTCTGGGACCTCTGGAGCTCATGGAAATGGATCTGAGTCAGGACCCATTCAGGGGTTACAGAAGCAAAGCACCTGCTCAAATACATGAGTTTAAACCTGTTCTCTCAAGGTGTTGTAATTGATAGGTCACAAACCCTTTCATTCTGATGGACACGTCCTTGTACCTGCATCATTCCCAGAAGGATTGTCTGTGGCAAGACTTTATTATGATAATTGCAAAGTTACATTAGACTGTGTGGAGTCTGTGTAGCAATGTTAAATTAAATTTCTCATTGGCTTCAAGGCTTGCTATCTGTAATTAGTGTCTTCTGTTCTTTATTACACTGATCAGTAGTGCAGCACTATTCATCACCACAGTCTTAGTTAATTATCCTTGCTAATGATTTTCACTGTGAAAATAATCTACAGGTCCCATTTGCAAAGATGGCTTTGCGTTAAAATTAGTTGCTGGTAAGGCACCATCGTGAGCTGACAAGCTGTGAGGAGGAAGTTACTTATCCTGTAAGATGGCAGCTTAGTCGATGCAGTCGAGAGAGGAAAGTATTATAGTTTCAGTTTGGCACTAAGGTCGTGACTACTATCTGCCAGATGTGTGAGAGGGTAGGAGTGAGATGTCATGACATGCTGAGGGGAGCTCAGCTGGATGTGACAGAAATAAGAAAAAGAAGAGTAACTAGCTCTGCAGTTTAAAACAAGCACTGCCAGTGGTTATTGCTGGTCTTCTTACAACCATCAAAATGTACATTTAAAGCTAAACATTATACCTGCATGTTACAGAATGGAGAGCATAAACTCTGCAGTTTAAAGCAGAGGTCTTCTCTCTGTGCTGAGTAGGGTTTGCCCTGCAGAGGAGAGGTTTAGCCAAGGATGAGGCTTTGCAGAGTTTGACTGTATCTCAGAAGACTGAGATGTGGCCACCCTTTCCCTGGCTGGAGAAAATGAACATGGAGAATAGAGCTGGCAGGAGACAACCACACTTTTCACTTTATATAAATTAAGATGGACAAAAGATCCTTGAGAAAGAGAAAGTCATCTGTCAGAATCAAGTTTTGTTTAACAATCACTTTCAATTACTTGAAGCTCTTAACAACTGTACAAATCCAAGGGTGAAATTTCTCATGCAATGAAAATACCAGACTGTGAAATTAAAAAACAGCAGCCTGCCACCTGCCTTCTGCTCTCAGTATTTATTCTGCGCTTGGATATATGAACATTCCACGCACATTAATTCACAGTACATGCGCGGTACCCTCAAATAAACTAATGCAGTAAGGAAAATGGTGAAAGAACTGCTGATGTCATTTGTCTCTGGAAGATATTAAAGGAGATATGGAGTCACCACTACGATAAGGGCTATCAGAAATCATATACATCTCAGCAAGAAAAGAGTGAAAGAACTTGCTGAGGGAGGGAGAAAATAAAAAAAGGACAAATCTTAGTGGCAGATGCTTCTCAGAAGGAAGGTGTATCTCTTGTGACTTCACTAAGTCAGAAAGGTCAGGAAGGCCCAGGCACAGCTGGAGCTACACTTGGCAAGGGATGCAACAAATAAAAAGAAGGGCTTCTATAGGTATGTCAGCCAGAAAAGGAAGGTCAAATATAGCACACCCCATGGTAAGCAAGACAGGCAAACTGGCAATGATGGATGAGAAGGCTGATGTACTCAACATTTTTGCCTCAGTCTTCACTGTCAGTCTCTCTTCCTACATCTCTTGAGTGGATGGACACAAGATGGGGACTGGAGGAGCAAAATCCCTTTCACTGTAAGAGAAGATCAGGTTCCTAGCTGCCTGAGGAACCTGAATATACATAAGCCTATGGGACCTGATGAGATGCATCCTAGAGTCCTGAGAGAATAGGCTGATGTAGGCGTATTCGTAAATAAGTATTTGATGGGTGGATTTCAAAAGATGAGGAATTGGCTGAATAGTTGCTTCCAGAGAGTAGAAGTCAATGAATGACTCAATGTATGGATGGAGACTGGTGAAAGTGGTATCCCTCAGGAGCCTATACTGGGATCAGTACCATTTAATATCTTCAGCAGTGACATAGTGAGAGCAAGTGCATCCTCAGAAAAATTGCAAATGACACCAAGCTGAGTGGTGCAGTTCACACACCCAAGAGACAAACCTGATGGATAGAATACTACCCAGAGGGACCTCAACAAGCTTAAGAAGTGTGTCCAAGTGAAATTCACAAGGTTCAATAAGGCCAAGTGCAGGGTCCTGCACTGGGCTGGCACAACCCCCAGTATCAGTACAGGCTGAGGGATGAAGGGATTGAAAGCAGCCCTGTTGAGGACAACTTGGGGGTACTGGTGGATGCAAAACTGGACATGAGTGGACCACACTTTCGCAGCCCAGAAAGCCAGGGATTTTCTGGGCTGCATCAAAAGAGTCATGAACAGCAGATTGAGAAAGGTGATTATCTCCCTCTACTCTGGCAAGAACCCCCCTTGGAGTACCGCATCCACCTTGAGCCAGCATTTCAGGTTGGACAGGGCTTTGAGCAACCTGATCTAATTAAAGATGTCCCTCGTCATTGCAGGGGGTTTGGACTAGATCACCTTTAAAGGTCCCTTCAAACCCAACCATTCTATGATTCCAAGTGTGAAATCAGCTGTAAAAATGTATAGACAGGAGTGAGATCAGGGATGCTACTAGAGAAAAATGCTCCAGACCCACCAGCCTCTGTCAAATGAAAGCATGAGATACTCAATTCTTGTCACAGAGCACTTCACAGGTTCTGACAGGCTGCAGGCAGCAGCATGGATTG
The DNA here is from genome assembly GCF_033815535.1 of Pezoporus flaviventris. NCBI lineage: Eukaryota > Metazoa > Chordata > Aves > Psittaciformes > Psittacidae > Pezoporus > Pezoporus flaviventris. The sequence continues at coordinate 49,390,577 of NW_026892549.1, forward strand.
TTACGGGGTATCGCATACTTATTCAACAATGGTAAGAATCCTTCAGACTGTAAAATTTGTATCCAGCAGAAATCCCCAGAGAAGAAACTTTCATCTCTTTACAGAGGAAAAGCCATTTTCTTATGAAATGGAGTTTCACAGGGTGTGAAATATAGAAGCACAGTTTAGAACCTGAAGCTCACATAAGAATTAACGTTTGTTAATAGTCATCATTAAACACTGCTAGAACTAACCTTTAAAATTAAAGCACAGCAAACCTTTTCTCTCTCTTTCTACTCAGTCTGACTGCAGAGACTCTTTTGCTTTTGTCTCCCATAAAAATAGCTTTCATTCATAACATGCCACATCTACTGTATATAAACCACAGAAACATCTACCATACTGCAGGGTGCCAGGAACCAAGAAGCCCTGCCCTAAAATTCCGTGCTCCCCAAGTACAGGCAGTAAAGCAGTTACATTGACAGTGAGGTTTCCACCAGCACAGATGTGAAATTCCTTAATAATTCCAGTTATTTTATTTACTGTAAAGCACACTACAGAAAATTCTCCTTTCTTCTGCTGAACACTGATGATCTGGGATTTTACTCTGTAGAGGTTTGGGTGACCACACAACTGCAGTATCCCCTTTATGGCAAGGTAACTGCAACATCTCTTTTTTAACCCTTGGAGGTGTTGAAGGTTTTAAGGGGGGTAACTGCTTGGTGTAGCTCTCCAATAATTTCAGCCTAGATTATGCAGGGACTTTTTCATCCTAAATCTGCCCAGTGCCCAGAACAACAGCTAAGCTCAGGTCCTTGATTCCTCATCCTCTCCCCCCATCCCCCCTTTTGAAAAATACTCCAAAATAAATATGTTTGTAGTTCTATATGTTTTCTCTTTTCAACCGCTGGGAGCCAAATGAAGTGTGATGTTGATTTCAATCTGCTTTGCATAAAACACACAAAACAGACCTTTGCATTTCCAACACTGAAAACAGCACTGAGTGAGAACTGCTTTCAGCAAAGGCTCAGGGTCTGCATCTCCCTGGTAACTGGTTTGTGTCTTTCGGATGGTAGCAAACTGCCAAGATTTATTCTCCCCTCTGTGCCAGAGGAACAGCACAGTCACAGAGGGCTCAGGTGGGTTATGCTACTGCAGCACCATCTGCTCAGGGCTTCCTTGGACCGACTAACTTTCATCTTCTACTTAAGACAGTTGTGTCACATATATGATGATACATACATCAGATTCAGCTTCAATTCAACCGGTCAAGCACAGAAAGCAGGCTTATGCCTTATTTTAATTATCAGGAAGTATTAGCCTCCATTAGCCCTCAGCGTAAAAGTCACAGTGCCAATTCATAGTTATTTCTTAAGCTCCATCTTAAAGACGTAGCTATTAATTTCCTCTGGGAGCTTTTCTATAACTTCTAGGATTTTACTGAAATCCAGTCCTGCACATGCCAGGAACACCCTAGGACATGCTTAATTTTTACCTCCATGGTACTTAACTCACCACATCATTTGTACATGAGCATCACCTTCTCTCCCAACCTTCTGTTAAACTTGAACTTCTTTGTTTCTTCTTTGAACTTGAAATTTAGGCTGCACTAAATGACCTCTAAAACAGACTTAATGAACAAGAATAACTTCTTCCTACATAGTATAGCTGAAGGCAATGCTTGTGAATGATTTCCAAATACAGACAATAAGTCATAGGAATTTATATGAGATCTGAAAGCAGTGCAGGTGGCTTGCACAGAGGGGAAAGGGAGCAATGATAGACGCTCTGTAGCTCCAATAGCAATGAATTTCAAGCATGAACATTTTCTAAGTATTTCTGTTGTGAAGGTGGGGTGAGAAGAAAGCTAGCTTGCTTTCCCTCTGGAGACTGAGGAGTGAAAGGATTAATAAGAGACCAGACAAACTACACAATGGCTCTATGGTTTGTAGGAATAACTTCAACATGTTGTGTTGAGAGTCGAATAAGACACTTATGCTTATAATGCAGGACATTAAGGGTAGCTACTGAATTATGAAGCTAGGAGCAATATTCTGAAACTGTTTCTGCTTGCAGTGCTCTCTAATATCTGGCATCTGAACCTCTTCAACAGCCTTTCCCAAATAACTTAAGATGCAACATTAAGGAGCCAAAAAGAAAAAGATCAACAATATGTGCTTAATGATGCTCAAATAATACACCAGTTAAGTTTCAATACCTAGTGCTAAATTCCTGATTTCACTGGATTTGTATCTATACAGCTAAACAAAAGTTTAGCGTGAACCTTAATATTGTTTCAAATAACCACCCTTACTGCCCCAAGTTGGAAAATTGCTTTCTAGTTCAGAATCAGAGGTCCAGAAAGAAGAATTATAGATTTCATGCTAAGCTTATGCCTTCCTGAAGAACTTTATCATCAATGATCCTTTTTTATGTCCCATCTCTCAAACAGTATCAAAGACTATGGAATATAGTTAAGCTCAATTCAAAACCCAGTCTGAAATTTTCAGCTAGATATTAAGTTTTGTCCTACATGGTTATGATACTTGAATCTTTTGTAATACAAGAAAAATATGATGAATTTTCCTAGTGCTATCTATTTAGTTACTTATTTTGGCTATTAGTCAAGAATTTAACTACTCACTAATATTATACAGTACTCATACGTCTGCTGAAGGGTATACAAGTTGCCAGAATTAATAGAAGTAAAGGGAAAATAGTGCTTAAAATGTTCTTGTAATTTATAGCTTAGTTATTTATCAATAAATGGCAGATGTGCATAAATAAAGTAGGTTTGAGCATTTCAAAGACAACTGGTGGCTTCCATTACCGATAAGTGAGATGAAAGGGACTCTCAGTAAGATAGCTAAGATGTATTGGTTGAGAAAGTTATTTCCTTTCCCACTCCCAGTAAGTCATGGAAGGAGGCTGCCATTGACAATACAGCAGATGAAAACCTATGAAAGGTGACAAGGTGGAAAAACAGCAAGCAGTCAACAGACAATCAGTTTACTGCAGGGGGTCTAGTGACTGTGGCGGCGTCACACATCAAATCATCTAATAAAGTCAGCTTCCACCTACCTGCAGGGGAATGATAACCTTCTCCCCACCCACCCCCTTGTTATATCTTTAAGTGATTAATTTTGAGCTGCATATAGCATGTAAGAGTAAAAGGATGACAAAAGAAAGCAGTTCATATTTAAGCAGAAGCAGGGCAATTATCAATCTTACCCCAGTCATTGCACTCAAACTTTCTGTCTGGAGACAGCTAGGCAAGGCTTCATGCTGAAGAGCAAGGGTCCTGGTCCCAGCAGAACTACCTGCCCACCCAACAGAGCCAGTTCTGAGCCTCATGGCTCCCAGCCTGCCACTGCAGTAATCCTGGAATGCTCCTAAACTCGGAAAGAAGCTGTACCCCCCAGTACCAGCACCATCAGTAAGGCAAGACTATTGCTCACACCCTGTACCCATTTCAGCACCAGACCCCTCCAAACAGCACTTCCCTATGTAGGTTGCTGTGCTCTGTGCTGCGTGAATGTATCAAAGCACTCGAGCTATAGACAACCACCAAGCCTTTCATTGTGCTGTAGAGAGAAAGCAAACAGATGAAGCAGGCACAGTATAGGGTAGAAAAAGATACTGTGCTTTAAATGTGTCTGGTTTGAATGCTGAAATACATATGAAAATATTGCTAGACTAAAAAGGGGAGGGGAGGTGTCAAACAATAAGAAAGTTAAAGTGGAACATGAACAGGTCGAAACAGAATTTATTGAAACTAAGATAGTACTTAGATACTTAAAACTACGATACCTGGTAACTGATACATCATGAACTCTGCTTAAGAAGCTTTAGGTACTCTTGAACTTCTTGCTCAGGAAACACTGATAATTTACAGAAATAAGAATTCAGAATGGCATTTTAACCTACTCAACTTTAAAGGGGAAGAGAACCTTGTTGAAAGCAGAAAAGGAATCTCTTCCCACACTTTCACTTATAACTTGGGATTAGAATAAATTCCTTCTGTACATGAAAAAGTACACTCAAACTGCAAAGCTGTTTTCATCCTCAGCTGCAGTAAATCTGCACATCCCTGCTGAAGTGAGTGAAACAATGCCAGCTCCCACCAGCTGGAGAGCAGTCCCAGACGTTCACACTCAGGGAAGAACATAGCATGCTCCACTTTAAATAGATTATACTCTTAAATATTTTATTGGACTTGAACATTTCAGCATCACATTATGTCTTTCTTTGAAGCAGAGCTGGTGATGGAAATTATTTTTCCAACTTCCCATGATACCATAAACTCCCAATTACAGCTTCATTGCAAGATCGGCCCATAGGATTAACTTGGCTGCTGTGGAGAAAGGATTTACTGAGACCACAGGAGTGTCCATGTGAGAGGAAAGACACAGCAAGTTGAATGGCAAGCCTAGGAGATATGATTAATATAGGGAATAATATTTATAAATATATTTAGGGGGAATATATTTATATAGGGAATATATTTACACAAAGTTTTTAAAAATATAACTGCCAGTTCAAGCTCCCTGTTCAACAGGAGTTTGTGTTTTTTTTTCCAGCCTACATGGTGCAGGGATGATAACGGGCTGTCTGAGCTTCCGTAACTGCTAAGCAGTTGCGTGTAAATGATTTTGGGCACAAAGGGACCTGGTGGTGCAATACACCAAGAGATTCATTTGTGTCATCCTGCTCAGCCAGCTGACCAGGTGACATAAACAAAAAAAGATTAGAATTTGCTTTTGTTTTGCACTGTCTTCTTGCTTCCTGAACATTACCTTCATCCTCTCAAAGGTTTTAGATAAGCATTTATTGGAAGTGTAATTCCTGTTACTGAAAAGTGGTTTAATGTGTGTGGAGAAAATAAAATATTAGTCTCTGCAGTGATAAAGTAATAGCATATTTTAGGTAACATTACAAATTATTAGCATGCCATTAGTTATTTTCTGTTCAAGAAAACCTCTAATGTAAAATTCCTGAGGACATTAATCCTTATTAATGCTACATATATTACAAGGAGACGTGGGCTCTGCTTTAGTAAATTGTGCTTTGTTAAATTTCGTACTCTGTTTGTCCAAATCTGTTTATTTTCATTTTGCCAGGTCACCTTCCTTCATTCTGAATTAATACCTAACTGCGGGTAATGCTGACAGAATGCCACATTGTCACAGTAAATTGATATTTAATAATATATAGCTTGGTGCTAGAGTTTCATATCCATTTTCATATCAGACATACTGGGAATCTGAAACATAAGCAGGGTTTCCACACAGAAAAAGGAGACTCTCAAAATAAAGCAGTAGGAGTCTTATATTACTGTGCTGAAAAGAGGATTGCTCAGGTTCTGTCCTGTAAGAGGGCCTTGTAATTTGGATTGTAAAGTAGGAGATGTCACCAGAGCACAACAGTTAAAGGGAGCAGTAAGTTGAGCTACACTGGTGAACCAGCACTGCCACAGGGTGCACAGGGCTAAGAAGGTATCCCCTGGGAGATGAATAAATGCCCCCAGCTTTTAAAGTTAAATCAGAGGAAAGGGGTGTGCAGGAGAGTAAGTCAAGCAGTCCCCTGCAAGAAGACAAAGGCAATTGTAGCAGAAAACTGAGATTAAAGAACCTCATTAGTGACACATCTCAGTATTAGGCTTATGTTAATATTTCTTCTAATTGAAGATTCACAGCTCCTTCAAAATACAGAGGCATCAGGCTAGGAAAGCAGTGTGCTGGCAGAGTAAGGAAGGCCCTGAAGCATGGAGCAGGCATGGTCAGAAGCATGAGTGAAAGCTGTGTAATTTGTCTCCAAAATGAGAGCCAGTGACATCTTTCCTGTTCAGAGGGAAAAGACTGGGCAAAGCTGCCACCCAGCTATGGGAACACTCTTCTCTCACAAGTATCAGAATACTTCAGTATAAAACTGACTTATTTCACATTGAAAAGTAAATATTATTAATTGTATCTTTTAGCCATAAGAACATTAAGAATGCTTGTAAGTGACCTGGGTTGGAAAGCAATATATTTACTACACATTTTAATGTCATTTAGGCTAAAAGGTGCTAAAACAAGAAAAATGTTAAGATGTCACAAAAATATGAAACTACTTTCTAGCAGATATCATCTTTTAAACTTTCCTGGAAATCTGTCACATCATTAGATAGCATATCTGCATGTCAATGACAGACCCAAATTAAAACTAATGATAGAACCAAACAATCTTTTCTTCCAGGGCCTTTGACAGAAGCTGAGATGCCTGTCAAATATTACTTTTGCGGAAACAATTTTCTTTCTTGAAAAGCCATTTTACAAGATAAACTGAAGCACTAAGTGACTGAGTGGCAAAGTATTCCCCTATATATTATTTTCAAAATGCAAATTACGAATGACATGCATCCTTTTAACATTTTACTGTGCTTTCTTGAAGCTATTGGTTACAGTGACATTGAACTTCAAGATGCCTTGCATTTCAAGTCAAGCTTTCTGAAGCTAACACAAGCTAAGTTCTGAGCTAATATACCAGGTCATTTTGCTGGGGAGACAGACCACTCTTACCAGCTCTATAAAACAAGCACAACCATGAAGATTTCAAAGAGACCTATAATTCTTTTTAACCGAATGGTTGGTAAATACAACAGTTGACTAGTAGATTGTTTAAATAGCTGATGCTTGGTTTCAGAACAAAGCCCTTAAAATACATTGGTTTTTTGACTGTAATTTAAAAATCATTCTTTTTCAATGCTTTACTATTTGACTGGTTTCCTTGTTTTACTAAGATTAAAGTAGAGAAAGGCTGGATAAGGCAGAGGAGAGTATATAAGGTATATTCAAGTTAAAAGATATAACACAGTTTATGAGAGACATTTTCATGGCCTGCTTAGCAGGCTTCTCTGCTCTTCCACAAACTTCGCACTTCCACAGTAGATAAATAAAATTATAGGTAATTCTTTTAACTGAATTTGTCAGTCTAACACTGTCAGAAACATTAAATATCTTTTTTTCTCATGGAGTCACACAAAAATTCAGAATAGCAGCACCAATAAGAAAAACATGGATGTGCCTAGCTAGCAAAGTATTTCACGGATTCCAAGATATGAAGTTTAAGGAACAGTGATGCTCCCTTATCAACATCTAAGAAGTGGCACATAATGATCTGTGCTTTCAGAGATGAAAGAAAAACAAATGTAAAAGATACTAAATAAAAGGAGGGTGAAATGGGAAACTTGTTAAGTATTGCTTTGCAAAAATGCATTTGTGCTATTTGTACGGAAGACACACACATTACCTACTTTGATTGAACAATCACATTTATGTTTACCCAGAAAAAGCTAATCTTTACCATGTGAAGATACTGATGCACTGCTGCCTTGTTTGTAAGAAACTGGTCCCCCTTGAACTCATTTTTGGATACAGAGCAAGTACTAGCTCATGTAGTAAACCCCCAACTTTACTCAAAGCCCTAGTTTTGTTTTATTATCCCTTCTTTTATAATGGCTGGAATAACATTGCGGGGATGTTTGGAAAAACATCTTGCTCCCTTCTGCTTGTTCTTTATCCAATACTTTCTATCTCCCCTCACCTTCTATTACTTTCAAACATTGTTTTTTAGATCAGGGGAGAAGCAAGCTGCTAATACATCCTTTTGTTTTCCTCCCTCAAACTTTTAAGAAGTCTTAAACAGAAGTTAAATCTCTAAACATTCTGGGGATATGGACATCTCATCAGAGCTGCTTAGAAGCAGTAACTTCAGTGTATATACATCTAATTGAAATATGGACTGAAATGCACCCTAATTGAATATAACACAATGAGTTTTTAGTGGTGTGACATGCTAAGTGAGTGCTGTGTAAAAAGGAACATACCTCCTAGGTATTTGACTGAAGTGACAACACTGATTTGGGACAGGTGTTTTTTTTTGCTGTGGATTTGATCCGGCACTCATTCGTTTCAAGCCAGCAGCAGCTTCTGCATGGCACAGGGCTGTCCCTCATGCACGTACTTTGAGGCATTGATAATTCACCCCAGTTTCACCTTTTTCACCACAATTAAACACCCGGTAGTTGAAAACAACGTTTGTTTGTCCCACTTCCCCTGCTCTCCCAGAAGTGCAGCATAAACTAATACAAACACAAGACAAGTCAAGAATTATACTGGTGACTATTTTTGCATCATTTCCCTTACAAGCTTTCTCCTCTAATAGGTTTCCTTTATCATCACATACTTTAAACACTGAGAAGTTCCAAAGAGAGCTCTGATCAGCAGCAACACTTACAGCATCCTCCCACGCTTATTTAGCAAGAGCTAACAAACCTGCGGGGCTGTGTAGCTGGAAAGCCTCATGCAACTCAGGCAGTGGTAGCCCGCGATACTGTACAATAGGATCAGCTATTGGGTCAGTGCTCTGCAGTAAAGCCTGTAAAACCCACTTGCCAGTACTAAACCTACCAAGGTCATAAGGAAAGACAGCAAGGTGGAGCTGTAGTTGCAACCCAGTGTTAGCAAGTTTGGAGAAACCCATTTCCACTGCCATTAGAGACAGTTTGGTACAATGGTCATGACATTACCTGTTGCAGTGCAAGTGTTACCTGTGCCCTGGTTGCAGATAGCAAAGCTCAGATTTGATCCTCACCCAGTAAAAGGCTTCAGCAATGACACTGGATTTCTATACCTAGGTCATCTATGTCAGTATAAACAATATCCTCAGGGACAACATTAGATCAATAAAAGATTATAGATCAAAATAATAAATAGCTCAATCAAGTCAGTCACAGATCATGAGACAAGATAGACTCTGCTTTTACAGAGCAAGAAAAAAGAGGCTGATTCTTCATTAAGTACTTTAAAGTGCTGAAGAAATGCAGCTAGTGGAAAGAGCACAATATACTGAAGTGGTACTGAAAAATACTCTATTCACAGGCTAAAAATATCTCCCTATTCAATCATTAAAATTATGGAAATGCACAAGGTTTTTTGCCATCCATTAGAAATTAAATTAGATACTTAGCAGTCAGACACCTGTCTCCTATTCTCGCTGTACACCAACAGTGTGCTTTCCTACTTAGGAAGATGCAAGACTTGAGCTCACAAAGAGTACCAAACTCCCTGCATGAACAGAGAGCTTTGGAAGAGACATCATTGCTGAGTTTTGCTGTACCTCATCAGAACACATGCATCTGGAAGATTTGGCATCAAGTGGTCTGTTCTCAAATACTCCCGTTGATACATATTTTAGGAATAATGGTTACAACCTTAGAAATGGGGAACACACACCTCTGTTTAGGTCTTCATTGCTTTCCTACTCCAGGGTCTTTTTCACCTTCCTCATTTGTAATACCCCTGTTATTTCCAAGATGCCAGGATAATGATGGCAGTGCTTAGCTGCTTTCCTCTCCCCCACTCCAAGTCACGGATACAAAGCAGAATGTTGTTCAAGGCAGACAGCATCCCCTCTGTTGCAAGAAGAGCATGCATTGCTGCTGCCTTCAGAAGCACAGAGCGCACAGATCACAGTCTGTCACAGCAAGAGCTGATACAGTTAAGGTCAGGATGCTTGGGAGCAGGCAAAGCTCATGACTAAGTATCATTGGACACACTTTGCTTTCCCCCCAAAAATCTCACGTCTTCCTAAGCTAGCTGAGTGTAAACAAGCAGGATCTATGCAGCAAGTGAAGGCTGAGCCCTTTCAAATCTACACACGTCTCTGTTTAAAGGAATTGAAGTTCATCCTCTACAATCAGGCTCCATGCTCCCTGTAGAAACATCTCCAGCCTGGCTCCAGCATGATGCCACGCATATTGATCATCACTGATGATGCTTCCTTGTTCACTTGTTTTTATTCTGTCTGCCATTGATTTTTTTTTAAACTACTATGACAAAAAACCCTCAGCTACCTGTGACATACTCTCACTGCATTGTTATTTGCACATTTTCTTCCATGTATATCTAACAGGGCAATGTGTTTATTACAGTCTTACTGGTTATTACATATTCTTGCCTGAGTGACTGTGCTTCTAATTTCTATTAAATTAACAAACACAGTGGTAACATTAGTAACCCCTACCCTGCTAGGTAAAAAGAAAAGTAAGAGTAAGAAAAAACATAGAAGGGGTCCTCCCTCTCAAAAAGCTCATCTTGTTCAGTAAACATAATTCATTTAGAAGATAGAATTATAATGCAACTGCTCAGAGAAAAATGTCTATGGTATATAGTTTGTTCTCCAAACTTCACATATTTTGTCAGATGTTTAATATTAGGTTTCATAATATATAACACACAATTGTTTACCTGTGCACATTGAATCATAGCCACTTCTATCAAAATTAGTATAGAGATTATAAAACTATCAAATAAGCTATATCTTTCTGCAATCTTCTTAAGATCTAGTAAATGCTACTTCATTACAGTAAATAGCTATCAGATGCAGTATCCTCACTAGCATGTGTAAATTTGGGCCAGAACATGTTCTACAAGATGAACTTTGGCACGAGATTTGTAGTAAAGCAAAGCATATAGCTGGCTTGCAAAGCCACTATTGGTGGGAACATGATTTGCAGCCACTGAATTTCTGTAATGGGAGCTCAATGTCATTGTTGCAAGAAAATCTTTATCCATTTTGAAGAGAGAAAACATCACAATAAAGAACAACTCGTGAATGCTAATCAGTCCCCTACAATTGAAGGATTCTATGAAGATCAAGGATAATCCAGTAACATTCTTTAACTATTAGAACCTGCTTCCTTCTGAAGGCTTTATACTCATTTTCATACCTAGAACTAATATGCTACAGTTTGACACAGTAAGAGTTCATCTGGAAAAGAGATGTTGATCCAGATTTTAAATGACTTCTTGTTATAATGTAACTTTTGATTGTTCAACTTAGCTGCTATACACCCAGACAGCAGTAGGTTCCAGCTAGAAGTTTAAACACCTAAAGTGCGCACAAAATTCAAATATGTCATTCCTTTATTGAAAGGGTCTGTTTCACACAATTGTGTAATACAGAATCACTTTCTCAGGAAGTAGCATCAGACATGATGCTCTATCATTTTCATACATCCACTTGCTTAAAATTTTGCCAACTGGGATGGTCACATTCTTTTGATTTTGCTGCCAGGGTAACCCAAGAGAAGGTTCAAAAACCAAAACAAAAAAACAAGCAACAGTTGTTTATAAGCATGTCAAATAGGATTTTCAATATGCATATTGTGACAATAACAGATCCAGTACAATCTTAGAAAACACAGAGTAAAACTTCATCATGTTGAAAGACAGACAAACAGGACAGGAAAGCCAGATTACTGTCTGACCCACCTGGAAGAACCAACAAAGGAGACTTTCTAAGCAGGGAGTATGAGGGGTTCTCTTGAAAGCTGTTTTACTGCATCAAGCTACAGGCAGCATTACCTTCAAACAAGCCTGGACAGGTTTTCTTAAGGCTGGGATGATGTAGGCTCTGTGAACAAAGTAATCACATTTGAAGAATGCAGCTTTTCAGCAGAGCTGGTAGATTCCACACTGACACTGAACTAAATAAAAACCAGCCAATGTACAGCTGAGTAAGTATATCTGCAGTAGTACATGCAATGTTGAGCTAGAACTGTTCAGGTAGATGAGCTACTTTATCCCTATTTCAGATCATTGATGTCAGAAGTATGATATATCAAACTTAAGTACAACCTGCATTTGTTACACAGGCAAATTATCTTCCCTATTAAATTTAACAAGTGACAATCTGGATTCTTCATCACATTAAGTTTTGAATCCATTTAACCATCTAAAAAGTCTATTCTGTAATTAATTAGAAATTACGGGCCTTACACAGGAATTGCTAGGTGAAATTTCTATGGCATATATAGAGCAGAAAGCCTGGTGAACTAATATTAATAATCCCTCCTGGCCTCAAATCCAGCAGCATCTCTAAATGCATGTAATGAGTGCTTGTGTAACGTGCAGTTTGTTACTAGGTTTAAGATCTCGGTCCTGGTTGGATTCAGCAAGGCTTCCTCATAGGTCTTTTACACACAGATCTGGCACTGTCAAGCTGATGAAGGGGTTAACCACTCACTGAGGTGGCCTTTTGCAATAAGCACTGGGTGCCACCCCTGGAGAACAGCAGAGATAACACAATTCCAAGTGCAAAAGCTCCCATCATCCCTCGTCTTCAGGAGTTATCCTCAGAACAGCTTTATGCACCGTTTGCTTGCTGTTCCTCTCAATCCCTCCAAGCAGCATATACCATCGGGAATTGCTACAAACGTGTCCTAGCATGGAAGTAAGCCCATCAGGGGATTGTCTCAGCCAGCAATCCCCCTCCGAGCAGGGGACCAAAGCAATGCTTGCTAAAACAGATGGGGTAGAGCAAGAGAGGCTGAAGCAGCCCCTTACCTGCAGAAGGCGATTTAAGCCAAGAAGTGGCTCACACAGTGCCTTTGTTCACAAACAACTCTCAGAATTTGTTTAGAAGCCAAAGCAAACAGAACTAGGATTCCCCTCCACCCCATTTCCTCCAAAGGCTCCCTTGAGGCACCACCCATTTCCTTCTCTCCCCCAGCCCCTCCTCTTGATCAGGAGTTTAGAAATCCAAGTATGTTTTTCTGTGTTTTGATTCTAGTGCTGCTTTTGGTACATGACTACTTTCCTTAAGCTAAACAAAACCCTCTGTTGGTGCTATTTTAATCACTGGTACTCCCAGCAAAAGGGCAGTAAAGCAATGCAAAGGGTGCTTATTTGCCTAGGCTGTATGTTCAAGTACACAGTCCTCCAGTGTTTAGGGGTAGCCTACACAGAGAATCATTAACTTCTTAATATTATTTGAAGTTTAGTACAATACAATGGTTGTGTAACTTGCTTCCTTTATTAATAGCAGCTTTGATAATTCCAAGCTACAGAAAAAAAAAACGTAATATTAGCTTACTGCAGAACTAGAATCTGACCTTCTCGTAGCAGGGCTTGGTAGGTTTTGAACACACACATAAAAGATCACTACAAAACTACTGTTTGATTTTTGCACTGGCATATGCTAGTACTTGGTAGATAATCCCCTGTAATATGTTTCTAAAGCAAGTAAAAGCCATAACATTCTTACTGATACTCCCCAAAAGAGTTAATGAAAAGATTGCTGGCATATGGAAGAGGTAAAGGTTCACTCTTTAACATGAGGAGGCTCAAAAGACGAAAGCAGTTATCTGAGAAGATACTAATTTATCCTGATAGCAGTTTTAATAACAGAACAGTTTTTCTTCTTAATGTCACTTCTGCTGCATTACTTTCTTTTCATTGCACAAAAAGGTTAATTGCTAAAATTACACTTAGGAATAGAAAATAAGGTTAAAGATGATATCTAGCTTCTGATACTCTGTTTAACCACCAATACAATCTGGTAGAGTTTCATTAAGTAGGAAGGAAGAGAACCTGGGGAGCAATGCACAAGAAAGACTGAACATGGAAAAAGAGAAAAAAAAATCACAGTAAATTGGTCAAATCACACTCAATTAACATTAAAAAGGATAGCATCACAATAAGCTGAATACAATGCCGACTTCTATGCAATTAAATGTAGAAATTGCATGAAGCTACTGTTTCTTATTTCTTTTAACACAATCTTAACATCAATAATCATTACTTCTCTCTTGGTATTGCTCAAGCCCACAAACAAAAGCCACTGGGAAAATAGAGGTATGAAAACCAAATAGATTAGTTATGTCAGGCTCAACTCTCTCCCTTGTGGCACTGGTGAAGAAATGAGTTGCTTACTGGAGTTCTACTAATGCTAAGTGGAGGAAAGGAGGATAAAGATGAAAAAAATCATCCTTTTGTGATTCATCCTGTGAAAGAAATCAATGACAGAAGGCTGTATTTGATAGAACTTCTCTCTTTTTCTCCCTCTCTCCAACTTGCCTATTATCTGCCTCCACTATCCTTTATTATTTTATAGCACCCACCCTGAGCTGCCTTCACTATCTGTTTCTTCGTACCAGTTTTCTTTCAGTTATAGCTCCATTTACTCCAATATTTTGAGCTTAGTTCTTGGTACCATTGTACATGTCTGTAGGCTCAAATTAAGATAGATTGTTGCTCTTGTCATTCAGATGCGCTGCAAACTCCCACTTTGCAGCCTAGCTTTGCGGATGTTTGTAAATGCCGAACCATGTTTTCTTCCTTCTGCCACTCTTTCAACTGCTTTGTCCTTACCCCGTATTTATCACCTTTATGTTTTATGAAGCTCTCAAAAAGAAAAAAGCCACCCACAGCACTGTATGAATTCCCCTTTTCTTCCTCTTCTGCCTCCCACAGCCTCTTTTTGCTTTAATCATTAATATAATTTCAAACTACTTATCTCAATGACAAGCTTTAAGATATTCATACATGGTCAAAACCCAGAGAAAAATACTATTTCTTCACATGCTAGTTTTCATTATTCATTCAGATTCCCCACATCCTTTCATCAAAAGAAGATTCTTCCTTCATCATCTGCCAAATCTAAGAAACTAAGCCCCCTGGGAGCTCATCTATTCTGTGAAATGCTGTCTTGGATGCACCTTTGTTCTGTATTTTCACAAAATACCTAACCAACCCCAACCCACCCACCACCCCCCCCCCCAAAAAAAAAAATGAAAAAAAACCCCACAATCCCCCCAAAAAAGAAAATCCAAAAAAAAAACCCCACACCACAGAAAAACATTACAGGAGCTTTATCAGTCAAAAAACATGAAACCGTGTAAGTGTTGTCAGACAAAAAGAGAGAAAAAAAATACCAAACTTCCTTGTTAAAATGTTCAAGATGAAACATATGGGCAGCTTTGTTTACAAGATTCTCTCCCTGCCTATCAGCACACTTGCTAAGAACATACATCTTAAGTTACAATCCTTTTATTTGACTAGCTATCATTGTGGCCCTTGCTTTTGCCTCACAAAAAGATGCTTCGATAGGAGCTGCCATTATGTAGCCATACACAAAAAAAAAGAACTGAAAACCAAACACATCCCAGAAATATGTATTTAAAACATATTTTTCTTTGGAAGCAGAAATTTAATCTGAGTTTCAAGGGTGGTAGAGATAATTAGCTTAAGAAAGCACATGCCTTCATTATTAAATTTAACCACAGGATCTGTCAGCAGCATCACCTGAGTGATTTATATGCAGACAAAAGTAAGGAAAAAAGTCACAGCAAATGTTAACAGATTCAGCTTAAGCAGGTGTGGATTTCTTTCACATGAACAACTATAAAGTATTTTATAATGTATTCACCAGAAAGGGGTAGACACAGGAGTTGTACAAATTTTACTGACTAGTAAAGGTCTTCCTTGAGTATTAGTTCATATTCATTAGTTCAGAACCTCCCAAGTTCATACCTCAATTTCACCTTCAAAGTTCAATAAAACACAACCACAAACACCTTCCTATAATACCCTCCTTCCCAAGGGGCCCACTGGCACTAGTGAGCACAGCGATCACATGGGAATTTTTTCCTACACACACTCTACTCAGCAAGTTTACAGCACTGCAATGCAAGCTTACTTCATATAATTAACCCTCAGACAAGTGGGACACAGTCACAGAAGTAAGGAAAGAAGCAGCACCAGGGAGGCAGACTGGGAATTACCGTTAAAGAGATGGATTTATGAGACAGGCAGGAAATCCCAAAATAAACATAAATGTATTTCACATTACCACCCTGCAGTTCACTTACCTGTCAGTCAGGTTGGATCTAGACTACCAAGGCACAAAGCCACACCAGAAAACCTTTCTCATTCATAATTAAAATAAAAATAACCCAACAAGGGCAAGACACACCCCCCCTCCCGAACTTTAACCATCTCTTTCATGTTTTTTCAACATTACCCTGCAAAAAGCTATACTGCAAAAGGACTAATTCATGAAATCACAATACTATGCTCAAACCCAGCAATTCATACAGTAATTATGAAATAATGACATTAGAAGACAACAGATGTTCTTCTCACTAAAAAAATTCAGAAATCAACACAACATACTTAGGCCCTCAGTGGTTCTTAGCTCTTCTAGGAAATACCGTGAGAGCTGGTGCTTTTGTTGCTTGGGTGTGATTTGTAAAGTCCTACAGCTAAGGACATAGGAAATGTTTTGGTCTTTGACAGCAGCTGGAAACAGTTGACTTCAGATTAAATGAGAAGGCAAGACTGAGTTGTAGCCTGTAGCCAGGGGAATCAACAGAGAAAGGAAGGGGAGATGGGATTCACATTCAACCATTCAAGAAGGGGAGATGGGATTCACAGCATGATAGTACATGATCAGAGACAGCCTGTGGGTCATACTTTCCCCTCCATCCACTGATAAATTTGTTGCTTTGTTGAATTCTAGCCATTTCATATGCATAAAGGTAGAAAGATGTTACTTCAACATCAGGTTTCAACATCTTGCCTCTGGACTGCAAGAGCTGGGAACTGTTAGCTTCATCTTCACATTTCTCTCTCTGTTAAGGTTGTAAATTTATCACTGCCAGCTTCTCAGTTTGTACTGTACCTTCTGTTCCAGATTAGCACCGAGGGCAATGGATGCCAAATGTAAATTTCTATTTGTTGCTATCAGACCACTCACTGTGAGCAACAGCCCTTATTCGGTGGTACCAGCAATGAATTTTTGATGTAGGTGTGCATAGCTGCTTTTCCAACTGGTTCTCAGAACATACCAACTGCTCTAAAGGGACTGGTGAGATATCTGAGGATAACAATGACCATGATTTCATGATTTCAAGTATTTTCAGCTTCAGGAATTTAAGCTCTTAACTAGCACAGCAGCCTCAGAGTAGCCTGATCTGGATCACGTAAAAGCCAACTTAAGTGCTTTGCCTCACGTGACATCACAACTTTGTTTAGAATTTATCAGTATTGGACATGAAGGTTCCTTAAGGCTGTTACTTATAGTTTAGAGGAAACCATTTTTAGTGAGACAAAGAGAACACTTTTACAGCAATGAGATGCAGTTAATAATATCATTCACAGAGGATAACGTACAACCATTAAAATGAGATGCAGAGTCTCCAAGCTGCAGCTATTGTCTAACCACCAAATTTACCTTTTTTCTTCCAATATCTATCTCTATAATTATACATCTAATCTTTTCACTGGGGATTATTTATAAGGTGAGTTTTCCCATGATTTTCTATGGGACACAGTAGCAGCCAATTGTTAATTTAAGCACACTGTCTCTGCTGTAGGAGACATGTAATATTTTGCCCTCAGTAAAAAACTACCTTGTCATTTATTTTTCTTTTTAGAATAATGTAACTTTCCCAGACCTATTGTCCTTAATTCCCACTGCAGTTACATTTGGACCTTTGGATTTTCCAGTAAGTCTAAAAAAGAGAATGTATACTGCAATCTATGCTTAGTGATGAGTAGCACTAATTCAGCCTCTTAATACACCCTGAGGTGTCAAAAATATTTGCATATGTGTTTCATTAAGAGATAAACTAAGGGTCAGCTTACAAAGAGAGTAAAACTAGCAGAGACTGGGATAAGAATATTAACAACTTGATGTGATGGAAAAGCTGTACACTCTGACTTTTTATATTGAACTGTATTGCATCTTCTTACAAAATACTACTGGATCTCCCTATTATGACATGACCTGTGCTCTTCTCTTAATGCTGCCTTTTCCAGTGTTGTGCTTTTTTTTTTTTTTTTTTCTGTTACATACATTTCTCTCTAACTCTTCAAAGGAGAAAGAAGTGATTTTCTTACTAACTCTAACACACTGGCAGCTGAACTGCTGAATGAGAACCCATTTTTTCTCAGCAGTTTGCTGGTTTAAAAGTCTGTCCATAGGTTTATTCCATAAATTACATGGCAAATGAGCTGAAAATGCTCAGATCTTTCTAACCCCTGCTGGTTTCTGCTGACTAAAGGATCCCGAAGTCTAGACCTAAGGATGTTTATTCAGCACCAAAGACCTCTATACCAAAAGCTCTTTATTCTTCTTAGGCAGACCAAGGGTTGAAATAATGCTCAGTCTCGAATTAACAGACCTGGTCTGCAGACAAGGTTTTACTCTGCTTGCAGAAATGCGCAGTTCTTTGCTTCCAAAAACTAATTATAACAACACCTGGCAGCAGCACTGGAGATAGGGGCCTGTCAGCACTTTCTCCAAACCTTCTTATGTGGAAGTTTACAGATCAGTCATTTGAATTTCCTTCAGCCTAAAAGCTAATAAAAAATTGCTAGTGGTACTTTGTCAGCCATGCTTTGTATGGCCAAATTCATTCATTCTAGACAACTTTTAACAAAATCAGTCCCTGAAATAGTGGTTTTGATAAAATTGCAGGTGTGGAACACAATTGATTATTTTCTTCTTAATATCTTGAAAGAATAAGAATTGATAACACGCTTTTTGGAAAAGAACTGATTTTGTATATACATATTTGCCAAATATTTCAGGGACTGAAGCAATTGCACAAGGGGTGATGGCTTAAACATAAACAGGGAAAGTTCAGGTTAGATATAAGGAAGAAGTTTTTTACTGTGAAGGAGGTGAGGCACTGGAACAGGTTGCCCAAAGAAGTGGTAAATGCTCCATCCCTGGCAGTGTTCAAGGCCAGGTTGGACAGAACCTTGGGCAACATGGTCTAGGGTGAGAAGTCCCTGCCCATGGCATAGGAGTTGGAACTAGATGATCTTAAGGTCCTTTCCAACCCTAAACATGCTATGACTCTAACATCTTGTTCAAAATGACAGGAGTCTATTTATAATATATATATTTATAATATATATATTTATAATATATATATTTATAATATATATAATAAATATACAATAAATATATATATTTATAAATATGCATTTATTAAAAAATCAAATGTACAAATAAAACCACAAAAAAAACCAATCAGCCAACCAAACAAAACCAACCAAACCAGAAAGCCAAACAAACTAGAAACCAAGTCTACTCTGCAAACTGACTATACACTTTTTTACTTCATATGTGGTAAGAGAAAATACACATTAGAACTGATGTTTGGCTGTAAAATGATGTCATTTCAGTGAAACCCAAGCAACTTTTTCTAACTGAAGGACTGAATTATAGCAGAATTACATATCCTCTCTCCTGTATCTATTTTTTTAAAGAAGAAATGAAATGAATTCTATTATCAGGACTATTATCTCTTCCAGACTGATACACTATAATCAATTCAGCCTTCAAGCTCGAAGAGAACTTATGTCACCCAACTTTGCTTAATCCAGCTGACCTCTCCATAAAGAGAAAGGATTTTTAACACTAAAAAAAATGTTCTATAAAAAATAGATAAGGAAACACTCCTGAGTGGCTTGCTCCATGTGGCACACCTTCTTAGTTTTGTTTCTGTAATTTCCGACTGCCTTAAAAATACACAGTTAATATTTTATGTAATTCTAGGTTTTCTAATGCCCCACTAGAAAATGGAACAAAGCAGAGAATTATATTAAAAAAATAAATAAATGAAAGGAGAAATAACAGTGTAAAGGTTAAACATGAATTTCCTTAGAAGGTTGACCTTATGTCTAAACCAGGACTTCTCTGGCAGTTGTTATTCATTCTAACTCTTGCATCCAGCAATAAGTAAACTGTGTGTCAGCTCTAGAGTTAACAAGTAATATGTCAGAGTGACAACAGGCAGAAATCTCCCAGTAAAAATAACTCCCCAGTGCCAAGACATGAATGAAAAAAAGCTGGGACCTGATTTAAAAAAAAACAAACCCCAAATCCCAAACCCTAAACCCCCACAATTCAACCAAACAAGCTAAAATCTCCACAAAACAAAGCTAAGTTATTTTACAAAGTGTTTGCTTTAACTTTTCTGTTTCCACGTATTTTTGGCAGAAGTAGTTTCTTGGGGGTGTTGGTTGATGAGAAAATGAACATGGGCCGGCAGTGTGCACTTGCAGCCCAGAAAGCCAACTGTATCCTGGGCTGCATCAAAAGGAATGTGACCAGCAGGTCGAAGGAGGTGATCCTGCCCCTCTACTCTGCTCTCCTGAGACCTCACCTGGAGTATTGGGTGCAGTTCTGGTGTCCTCAACATAAAAAGGACATGGAACTGTTGGAACAAGTCCAGAGGAGGGCCACGAGGATGATCAGGGGACTGGAGCACCTCCTGTATGAAGATAGGCTGAGGAAGTTGAGGCTGTTCAGCCTGGAGAAGAGAAGGCTGCGTGGAGACCTCATAGCAGCCTTCCAGTATCTGAAGGGGGCCTATAGGGGTGCTGGGGAGGGTCTGTTCATTCGAGACTGTAGTAATAGGACAAGGGGTAATGGGTTCAAACTCAAACAAGGGAAGTTTAGATTGGATATAAGGAGGAAATTCTTTCCTGTTAGGGTGGTGAGGCACTGGAATGGGTTGCCCAGGGAGGTTGTGAATGCTCCATCCCTGGCAGTGCCCAAGACCAGGTTGGGCGAGGCCTTGGGTGGTATGGTTTAGTGTGAGGTGTCCCTGCCCATGGCAGGGGGGTTGGAACTAGATGATCTTAAGGCCCTTTCCAACCCTAAAGATTCTATGATTCTATGATTCTGATTCTGTAATACATATGGCACTGTCTTTCAAAAGAGGGAGATAATCTTCCTGCCCAGTGTGATTAAAAGGGAATTGATGTGTAAAATGGCATAAACATGCAAATTATCCTACGATCTCCAGAATTCTTCAGTTGATACTATGATTCTATGATACATTTTAGTAACACTTAATTGCCTCAGTTATGGTATTTGAGGAATTAGAGACAGATGTGGGGGTAGGTCTCACCGGACAGAAAGGACTTGATAGAAGGAGACAAATCTGTGACATTAGATGGCCCCTCAAGGCTGACCATCAGCCTTGTCCCACACTGGTACTCAGGCACCCCTTGAGCTTCATGTAGAGCAGAAATCTGTGAAAATCATGAAGACCAAATACATCTATATTAAATTGATGATTTTCATTAAAGAGTGCATGTTAAAATAACTTCTTAAGTGGGGAATAAAATTATTCCACTACAGAAGAGTTTAGCTATGAAAATGAAAACAACAGGATGTTTACTATTTTCAGAGAGCAGTTAAATGAATTAACCACTTCTGCATGTAATGAATAAATGAGAAAGTAAGACTGGGTTCTCACGCTGCCAGATGATCAACAAGAAACTATTTCCGTTCCATGATACTTGAGTTACACTTGTTAGTACAAGCTTGATGCTGCTCCAAAGTGCAAAAGCCCTACATAGGGAAAAAGATTAGCATCTCTGGAGGGAGGGAAAGCTTATTCATGCTACCTGGTCACTGATGATAAGCTGAGTCAAGCCCACAGTTGGGTGACTGGAGTAATTTGGATGCAGCCCCAGAGGGGCTCAGGCCAACCCAGCTGACTTTGCCCAGGATGAGCCTATGAGTGCAGATGTGACCTGATTATATGGGCACAGCAACCTCTGAAAGAGGATGCGAAGGACCACAGAGGGGATGAACGCATACTGAACTTCTATGACTGTTTCTAAGATGATATTAATCAGGTTCCTTCTAATCCTTCTGGTAACCTGATAACTAACTCAGTATTCCCAGTATAAGTTTTTTAATTATCAATCCATTAGCACATGTGTTAGAGCACTGGAAGATACATCAAAGTCTTCAGCTCAACTGTGACACAAGAATCACTAGAGTCCTATGTTGCAGCTCTGTGTGTGATGAAATTTGTTTTTCCTTTTGCCCCGAGGCAGAGTCAATTATTTTTCAATAGGAAGATTGTCCTGCTAACCCTGTGGGTAAGATTTATTGAATTTGGACCACTGCTTGTTAAGCCCCTGCTCAAGAATCCATCTATCGCATTGCGACAGCATGCATGCTATACAGCCTTGCGCTCCTCTTTCTTATCCTCTCTTAGGTCTCACTCCTTCTCATTGATATCTCTCATTTCCCAACTAAACTCTTCCCCCAGCACCTTCTTATTTTTTCCTATATGAAGAATGCATTAATCTGAAACGATATTTCAAACAATATTCTGTCAAACTAACGTTTGTGCTGGTGTATGTGCACAATGCTGAGGTTTTCTTCCATGCAAACCCACGAAGAAATAGATTAGCTGGATCCATGGTTTTGCATAGGTGTGTATCCAGATACACATAGGTGTGTATCCAGATACACATAGGTGTGTGTCCAGAAGGACGGAGGCTTATTTTTACAGGGATTCATCTATGTTTGAAATTAATATGTCTTAACTTTTCATGCATACAAGCAAGATAAAAATGGTATGAGATTCTGTTCTATAGGGTAACAAATAGGGAAAAAAGCACTATGCATAGAATAGAATAAAATGAGATTCCCAAATGGTGGGAGGGTGCCACACTTATTTCAAAGCAGGAGCCCTGGCTGATCCTTGTGAGGAGGTTTACAGGCTGTGCTTGCCAGGCTCATTTGCCTTTAGTACACCATTGAGAGATGTGCTCCAAAGCTTTCCTTGAATTTAAGCAACATCACAGTCCTTCACTTCCAAAGCTCCCAGTGCCTATTCTCTTCTTTTGAAATCTGAGTCAGTGAAGAGCATAACAGCCCAAGAAATGAGTACAAAAGCACAGACTTTCTACCCCAGGCTCTGTTCTTTGCCATTCATATGTACATTTAGACTTTCAGTGTTTTCACTTTTAAGTACCCCTATTTACTATTTAGTATTTACTAAACACTACATACTATTTACCAAACTCTACTTACTACTATTTACTAAATACTGCTGCCATTTGTCTTTTCCCAGAAGAATTCACCAAAAGGTAGTTCCTCACTTTGCAGCCCCTGTCCCATGCTTGGAGTTCATTTGCTTTTGCCAACTGTGGGAGACCTTCAGGCTCCCAGCTCACACCTGAGTAACATAGGATATGCACAGGGAGAGAAATCTTCTGCAGCCTATCTCCACTGATGAGGGTTGCTCTGAAAGCAGCCAGGCCCTTCAAACATTAACAAGTGATAATTAGTAACTAGACCTAGCTCACATGCCAAATTATGTTCCCAAATCATTTCCTAAACCATGATATTCACTTTTTAATGAGCAGTTAGAAAAGTAAATGAAAACCTCCAGGTGTGAATTGTAAATGAAAGCATTTAATAGAAAAAGATATATACCGAGAAATTATCATCTATTCATAATATTGGGAGAATTAGGTGGTAGAAATTCTTTAAAATCTAAGCCAGAGAATAAGGTAAAGTTACACTACCTCTGGCAAGTTGAGCCAGAAGTATATATACTTAATAATCCATCTGAATGATGGACAGGATAGTCAATAAAGCAGCAGTAAATTAATGGGGATGGAGTTGGCTAAGGAAAGTCAAGGAGCAAGGATGCAGCCTGCTAGCAGCCCTGCATCCCCAGTGGGACATCTTAGCATGGGCAGGAGACATGAAGGTGCTGCTTGGCTCTTCCCCTCACATCAGTGTTTATCACAAGTGATCTGTAAATAATGTGTTACAAAAGAGAGACCAGTGAGTTTAAGTGGAGACCAGTGTGAGGAGGATGAAGTAATGTCTCCGCATAAATGTGTGAAATGTGTCAAGAGGAATATTTATAAATACGGAATATATATGTTTTTATTTCTATGAGCGTTTCTGGCTAGAGACTTACTGCCTCATCTGCTACATAAATCAGAAAAGAAATACAAAGAATTCATGGTCAAGTAAACACTAATGTCAATGACATCAGCACACAAACACATCTACATATGTATATATGACATGTAAAACATACAAGAAGCATTCCAGACCAATAGGTAACCAGCAGAAGGTTACCTATTTTGCTGGTTCATTTGGGAACTGACTGAGCACAGAGACTGTATATATGTGGGAAAATGGATATATTATTTCTGTGTGGAAAATGAAAAAAAAAGGGAAAAATATTTAAGAACATTTCTAGTAAGTGTTAGTCAGTTTCTTTAAACTCAGGTTATTCAAGTTTTCCCTTGGTAGATATTTGTCATTCCATGTACTCCTGAGAGCATTTGAGCCCACTGCAGCTCTAGAGTTAACTAAGGCTAAAATGAGTTGTCTTTTTAACTTGGGCATCCCTAGCTCAGTCTCCAAAAGGATGCTTACTGCATATCAAAGGATATAAATAAGCCTGTGTGACTAATGAAACCAGCCTTGTCCAGATGGCAAGGAATGATTGGAAGTTTTGAGAAGAATCCACAGGCAATAATTTGTTCACATAAGTGATCTGACAAACACTTATGAATAAAGAATGAAGTAATAAAAGTCACATTCTTCTTATGGATATTTTGTAGAACTGGAAAAAAAGAAGTTAAATTATTTCAATAAACAACTGTTTTAGGAACAGTTTGACCAGATGCAGATAAAACAAATAGGGTGATATATGACCCCATTGGGTGGCCATTAAAAAAGGTAGTGGAGAGCAAATAATACGTGCTTACTGGTAAGGTAGAGATCATGTGACTAAAATCTTCATAAGAAATTGGTGCTTAAAGTAGGGAAAAAGTGATTTGCTACATTGAGTTGAAATAATGGTCCAGTACCAAGCTACAAATTGAATAAAAAGCTGTCTGAGAGTCTTCTTTTTTTTTTTTTTTCTGGTCATGACTTGTTCTAATACACATATTTCCAAAGGAAAGCATGAAATGCCTTGCAGACCTGCAAAACTAACTTTTATCATACTAAAAACATCCTTCAGACTGGAAAACCATAATACTGTGACTGGAATGAGAGTTCCAGACTAGGCTAACTTACTCCCTGTGCAGACCTGTTGCCTTTCCAAAACACTTTAACATAAAAATGTGATGAAATCCAAAGAGAAAGAGATGGTTTAAAGGAACTTCAGGTTTCTTGCACCACTCAGCCCACCCTAATATAACAGAAGTTTACAACCAGAACTCACCCAATATAATCTTAAAGATGCTTTCAGGAGAAGCCTGCAGCTTTAAGGCCTGCAGTTAGCCCGAAGACATGTGATAGTTCCCCAAGCATTTCTTATCATTCTTTCTGGTGACAACACAAAATAAATTGAACAGCTAAACAAGCTGATAGCAGTGATATGAATGCCCTGTCTTTGCTGAGGAATACCAAAATCACCTCAAGAACCTTTTTATTGACAAGCTTGCTCCACCTCAGGGGCATATTTCCACAGAAAAAAGTTTGTTTGGCAAAAGGCTTTTTACCGGCATCTGTGATGGCATGTAAGAGACTTAAGAATTAAATTGTTTATTTGTCTTAGGTATTTTTCCTGAGTATTAGGAATGGTTGTATTTATTCTTCCTAAGGAAATTAATGCCTCCAGAATTTCATGACAGAAACCAAAAGAAAGAGCAGCAGGTCTCTGCACTTTAGGCATGTGCCCTGCCCTAGATCTATTGAAATAGATCTATCTATTATATATAGAAATATACATATATATATATATAAATCTATCTATTTACCATGTTCAGACTGAAAGACCTTTTCCACTTTGTGTGAATCATAAAGTATGTACTGAATAAGAGCAATAGCTGCTGTACAGCCTGGTGATGCATACTTTGGTGTGTAAAGCACTATAGTAGCTTCTGCATTGCTGCATATTTACAAGGGCAAGTGTTTTAGTCATAAGATTTTTACCCTGCTTTCTTTCTCCTGTTTGATCTGAAACACCATCTAATCCAATGGCCATTTTAGCAAACCAGTATTTTCAGATAAAAGACCATCTAAAAGAATACCCCAACAACCTCTGCTGAAGTAATTCCCTGCTACTGAGTAAGAATGGTATGAAACTCTATTTTCAGATTCAATATAAGCATGTGCTTGTTTGGGAAGAACTCATGACAATCCAGCCAGTTGGAAAAGTGTCCTGATTTCAGCTGGGATAGAGTTACTTTGCTTTCTAGTAGCTGATACAGTGCTGTGTTTGGATTTAGTCTGAGAATGATGTTGACAACACACCCATGTTTTAGATATTGCTGAGCAGTGCTTACACACAGTCATAGAATCATAGAATCATAGAATAGTTAGGGTTGGAAAGGACCCTAAGATCAGCTTCGCATACTGTCCTGCCATCAAGGAGGCTGTAAGTGCACAAGGAGCTGGGAGAGGACACAGCCAGGACAGCTGACCTGAACTGGCCAAAGGGATATCCCATTCCATATCACATCATGCTGAACAATAAAATTGTAGAGAGTTGGCTGGGGGTGGAGGGTCAACTGCTCAGGATGGGCTGGGCATCAGTGAGTGAGTGGTGAGCAATTGCATTGTGCATCACTTGTTATATATATTCTTTTATTACCCTTTTTATATTCCTTTCCTCTTTTGTTCTATTAAACTGTCTTTATCTCAACCCATGAGTTTTACCTTTTTTCAGTTCTCTCCCACATCCTGCTGTGGGGTGTGAGCAAACGGCTGTGTGGTGCTTTTCTGGGTTACAAAAGGAAAAAAGCCCTGTTGCCTTTCTTTATAGGGACTGATGGGTTGTTAGAAACAGAGAACTAAAAGCAGAAACGCGGGATTACTCTGACTTCTTTTGAAGACATCAGAAGTGTTACCTTTGGCTGCCAAGGGAGTGGTGGTAGGCTTGAGCCAAAATGCTATGCACCAGCTTCACGGTGATGTTTTCTAAGGGTCACAAATTCCATGCTTCATAAAGGCAGTCTGAATTTTAATATAGTACAGTTGTCTCTATCAAACATGTTTACTGTGTTTTCACTCTCAGATTTTTCTTCTTCTAGAGGTTTGTTGAATCTTAATCTAAAGCTAATTCTTGTCTTTGAGCTTGTATTTTTCAATGAGCCATGAGATGATCCTTAAAGTAAGGTTCAGCCTTTTCAGCTGTTTAAATGAAACATGTTTTTCTCCGTTAGAATAGTGGAACAGTGACTATCCCAAAACGAATGGATGCAGCAAGGGAGAAAAAAGTTCAACTGCATCTATAATCTATCTAAATGTTGTGATTAATACCCTTCTCTCTCATAGCCAGCTGTGTGACACTTATCCATGTTACACATTTTTTAAATTTTTCAACTGCATAAGTTTTTCTTTTCCTAGAGATCAATCACATCTCTGAATGCATGGATATAGTTAGAAAAGAATCAGACCTAACAAGCTCTGAGCATTGGAGTTGTTAGGCTTTGTGGAAGAAAGCCAATCTGGCAAATAAATTCTCGGGTTTTTTCTTTTTTAAAAGCTTATCATCTCTGAGTCTATAGGAAAATTAATCAGAGGAAGAGCTAAATAGAAAACTCAGTGTAAAAGATAGGGAGAAGATTAAGTAACAAAATAATGAAGAAAAGATTGTACTTTCAATCAATCACAGAAGAGAAGTTAGGTGTCATTAGGCAATTCTTATTCACGTTGTCCTACTATAATGAACTAGGACAGTGATCCCATTGTGATTAGAGAGATGTGGTGGGATAGGTCGCATGAGTGGAATGCTGTCATTGATGTCTATGTATGGTGAGTTGGTGGAGTTGCTCTTTATGTGATAGAGCAACTAGTATGTATCGGGCTCTGCCTAGGGGTGGATGAAGAATGAGTTGAGAGCTTATGTGTAAGAATTAAGGGGCAGGCTAAGATGAGTGACACTGTTGTGGGTGTTTACTACAGGCCACCTGATTAGGAAGAGGAAGTCAGGCCTTACCTGGACTACTGTGTCCAGTTCCACGCTCCCCGGTTCAAGAAAGACAAGGAACTACTGGAAAGTGTCCAGCGAATGGATACAAAGATGATTAGGGGACTGGAGCATCTCTCCATCATCTATGAAGAAAGACTGAGAGAGATGGACCTGTTTAGCCTGGAGAAGAAACAACTGACAGAGGATCTTATCAATGAATGCGAATATCTTAAGGGTGAGCATCAAGAGTATGGAGTCAGACTCTTTTCAGTAGTGCCCAGTGACAGGATAATGGGCAATGATCACAAACTGAAACATGGGAAGTTCCATCTGAATATGAGGAAGAACTTCTTTACTTTGGTGGTGACAGAGCACTGGAACAGGCTGCCTAGAGAGGTTGTGAAGTCTCCTTCTCTGGAGATATTCAAAACTCACCTGGACACAATCGTGTGCAACCTGCTGTAGGTGAACTTAGCAGGGGGGATAGACTAGATCGTTTCTAGAGGTCCCTTCCAGCCCCAACCATGCTGTGATTCTGTGACATGTACTCTCTCTCTCTATAATATATACATACATATACTCTCCCTGCATATAATAACACATGTATTTGTATATATTTAGATACACAAATGCATACATATATATAATGACACAGATACCGGGTACAGTCTTTACAGTATGGAGTTCAGTTCAGCTTCACACTGAACCTCCCTTGTGTCTTTGCTCCTGTGATAATAAACATTAGAGAACAGGAATACAAATAAGCGAGATCACAGTATGAGAGACAATCTTCTCCTGAGGAGCAACAGCAGGGATTTCCTGCTACAGTGTGTTACTACAAATGCATTCACTAGACGGACTGAGGAGGTGAATTATTCCTTCCTCTGCAGTTACATTTTAGGCCTATTTAGATATCCCTTTATATGCAACCCTGTATAGAGCCATGGCTCTGGCAGTCGGTACCAGAAACAGAGCACATAGACCCTAGGAAGTATTCTGTAGCATCTATCTGATGCCAGAGTGGAGCAGAAGATAGTTCACAAGCAGTAGGGATGATAAGGGTGGGTACAATTGGTAAACACATCTCAAAAGCTCTTAGAATGCATATGAAAATGAGTAACATCTGATTTGGAGTGACCTCTGGCTCTCAAAAGTGCAGGATAATGGGAACTGAGCAGCTGCCAGCAGCAGGGTCGAGAATTGGTGCTTGCTGGAGTGACAGTATGCAATGCCTGGCTTGGCAGCTGGCTATTGCCTGGACAGCCAGCACTATGGGGACGACCAGACATTCAAATGCAAAACTGGAGAATTTTCAGATCCCTCATGGCGATATTGATAGAGAGCTGAACTGATAATTTATGCCTTTGCACTAAATCTTGCTATGGGAAAGCAAGATTTATTTTTATTTTAAATTTTAATAATTAAATAATAATATTATTTTTAATAAGATTAATTTTAGTTCTTTTTAAATAATCAGGCTTCGTTCTTTCTTTTCTCCTCACCATCATCTTCAACCCTGCATCTTATGTAATTAATGAATAGAAGATGATCTGATAAGCAAAACAAGTTGGTAATCCTCTAGCAATATACTAATGAAATATCCCCAAGAACACTGGGCCCAGCGAAAAGATCAGTTTAGTTCATTGCTCTCCTAGCACCAATGTGCAACTGTGTTTGGACCCATATCTGGCTCTGCTGCATCTAAGAGGTACAGTGAAACTTGTTCAGGGCCTTACAGAGGAAAAGCTATCAATGAAATCAATTCCTTATACTATTGAACTATTGGGCAGGTCCATTTTCCCTCTTAACAGGCATTTTTAATCCCCTCACTTTTCCTCTTTTCTTTCAGTAGGATTTTCATTGGGTTTGTTGCTACATTTGGGACGTATGCCCATTTATTGCTAAACATTCCAGCTTCTAGTTCTTCTGGCACAAAACCAGGGCATAAAAACTACGCAGGCACTCTTTGATCCTAATTTTCTGTATATATTAAATATCATGAAAGGCTAAGTTGTATTCTTAGAGCTGTGACTATTATTTTCTGGGTCCTTCTAAAACACAGAATATGGTCAACACCTACGTGCATGGAAGCGGTTCAAAGAGACGCTAACTTTTTCCTATACCCTGTAGGAAATGTTTAACCTCCAACTATCAGAGGAAGTAAGCATGTATGAATTTATCATGGAAGATAGGGTATTTGCTTAACTACTTATTACCACTGTACCTCATTAAGAACACAGATTAAAAAGCATGAGATTTAAGAAATTAATGAATGAGTTATAAATATGCTTTTTTGTTGATCTGCACTTACTCTTTCTATTCTCCTTATGTCTCCCATGCTCTTGTTTCTGAGTCCTCATTGCTCAGATGAAGTAACAGATGTATTAAAGTCACTACAGCCTGACAAAAAT
Organism: Pezoporus flaviventris; assembly: GCF_033815535.1. NCBI lineage: Eukaryota > Metazoa > Chordata > Aves > Psittaciformes > Psittacidae > Pezoporus > Pezoporus flaviventris. Next base: position 49,420,508 of record NW_026892549.1, read on the forward strand.
ATTTAACATTGTTTAAAGCTTTAAAAATGCTGCTTCTGTTAATTGATCATGACAGAGAAAAATGTGGGAACAAATCAGTGGCATCAGATCCCAAACTAGAAAATGTTTCCTCCTCTCAGGATTATAATTTTCATAAATAGGCATGTATTCTGAAAGGCTTCTTATTCTTTTCTTCTGAAAGTCTCAGTGTGTGACCTGGAACAGTTACATTTAACCATGACTGAATAAAAAAAAGAATGACAAAAGGTGCAACTCAATCTATGTATTTCTAATGCAAATGGAAGCCATTCAGGAAAGCACACTGTTAAAAAGCTTTTTTGAAGGCATTTTTATCTTCAGAGAAGCATCTTTTTTTTTTTCTGTTGGTGCTTTAGTTTTGGATTTTTGTTTTGTTTTTAATTTCTAGTAGATTGGTAAAGGTGCTTATATTATTAAATACAAGCACTGATGAATTATGGGTGTAGTCACATCAAGTATCCATTTTTTTGTGCTGATTCTTTGTCTTCAACATCTCACATGAGTGCTTTTTTAACTCGTAATGTGGAATTTTTATTTGAAAAAAAAATTATCCTTCAATTGCAAGGCTTAAGTTTCTCAAATTTACAAGCTCTACAAGCAGTGCTGTCACTGCCTACTAAGCTTTCATGACATGCAAAATTATTTCCAAATAAGCCTGTGCTACCAGAAAATAAGAGAATAAAATGTTCCAAGTTCATGGGCTATAATAGATCAAGGCCTAGTGTCTTAGAAGTAGGTTTCTTTCCCCTTGATAAATTCATATTAGGAAAATCAGGAATAGCACCATTTCTTGTTTTCACTTCTCATGAATGTATTTGACAAATGTATCTGATTACTGTTAGACCAGGCTTTGTTGCAACTATTAAGCAATTGTGTTATCAGCCATTTTACTATCAGACTTAATACCTGATCATTTAAAACATGCTTTGTCCCCATGGTGTAATTTCCTGGAGTTTCTTTGCAGAGTTTTTAAAGAATTCAATTAATGAATTCAGCTTGCATAAAGAAAACACTGTATCTATCTCATAAATCTAACTAAACACAACTCCACAATTCGGCTTGACTAAATGGTCTCTGGTAAGATGTTGGAGTTACAATGAAAAGAGACATTTAGCATGCTGTTGTATCTTCTATCCAGTGCTGTAAGGTGATGGCATCAGTTTGTTTTTTTAACACTATTAGTTTTAAGAATTCCAACATGGTCAAGAACATTAAAAAGTCATTTTCCATGTACTCTTTTGACTTTCACTAGGCCTTTAAAATAAAATTGACTTCATCAGTCAATCTCAAAAAAGGGCATTTATATATCAACTGATAAAATATCTATACACACTATGTGTTTTTCTCAGCCTTGTGGTTCTTGTCATTAATTCTTATGTAAAACTTCAGGTCATTTAAATATCTTGAGTGTATTGGTCTCAAATTACCTGCCAAATGGATTACACTAGTATGTAAATGTACAGCCTGTGTACAGACAGTATTATTTATCATAATACCAGGGAGAATTATTACAAGGTATATGTCTAGGCAAGTTTTCTTGGTCTAACTGGCACTGACATTATTAAGTAATATGTCTATCAGCACTGTGTATTTTCCTGTATTTTCAGATTTCTGGTTGTTTCTTGGTTTGTTTTGTTTTTCTCTTCCCCAGCAGTCAAAGTCAGCCTTCTGTATAAATCTGACTTCTTCCTTCATGCACTTGGTACATAGTACATGGCTGCCCAGGAACAGAAGAATCTTTGGGAGAATTACTATTTTCTAAATGTGACCCTCTGAAGGAAGCTCATGCCCTAACCTCACTCTTCTGTTCTTTTCCCATTATATGAAATTCATATATGATTTCCATTATAAGATATTCATATAACGTTCTCATACTGGGATTGCAAGCTGAGCTAGCTCACACCAGGCAGCTTTGGATACATTTATACAAATGATCAAATCTGTGAAGTCATTTAATGAAAAGGCTTTTGAGAATAATCCAGCATAATGAAAATGCTACTCTTTATACAATACAGATTTTGCTATATGATCAATTATTTTGCTTCAGACTTTGCAGGTGACTTCCAAGAAACGCCTGCTGCCATTCTTTGACAAGGTTTTATTTAAAGTTTTGCTGAAGGGTTTTTTTACCTTTATAAAAATCAGAGTTGGGGATGTCCCACCTGCTTTCACACAGATGGATCAAGATAGTCATGCACTATGTGCAAACTTTCTGCCTTGGAAGATTCCTTGCGACTGTTGCGAGAGAACACTTCTGAGAACTTTGGATTTGCATAAAAATGACAGAGCAGTTTCTTGATGGACCTTCCCAGCCCTCGGTGCTTTCGTAACCAACCATTATACACATATTTCTGTTTCCATTTTTTGCATTTTCCATTCACTAAAATTCACCCATCACCTTTCCTCAGTTTGTTCCTTGGTTTTCCTATGGGCACATGCAGCTATTTCAAGTCTAGAGTTCCATAAAGTTCTTTATTCCCTTCATAGTAGCTTATAACTGTGGAAAGAAAAACTCAGTGATATAACCTGTATGCTCACTAGCACAGACACCATTGTGGTGTCTTTCTTCTATGCACCCAAAAAAGAAAAAATGTCATATACTGATTTGTGTGATGTATATTGAGGCTGGAGTGGGCACAAAACTTTCTTTTTCAGAGCAGAAAAATAGACTACAGAATTCCATAAAGTTCCATTGGAGGAAGTGATAGCACTTGTTATCATTTGGAGTACCTACATTTAACATGAAGGAAGGTGCAAAGCCAGTGATTAAATTGCCTGTTCTGTAAATAGTCTCTTTTGCTGAAGCAAAACGATTTTGTTCAGACCTGTTGCTTTCAGCTAAGTGTTTTGGGAAGGTGAAAGGAACAGAATGAATCCAACCCCAAATCTTAGACATAGCTTCTCTTTCTCCATCTTTTTCTTTTGCTGCTGTTGACTTTTAATCCTCTGCTACACAAATCCTTCTGGGGTCTCAGTCTTTGCCTTCCTCTTACCATGCCTTCCCTTGCAAGCTTCCCCTGGGAAGCTGCAAGTCTCCAAAGTAAAATAATATGTCTAAGTACTCTAAGGTTTTCTCATTAATTTTAACTCTCTGTAATGTACAGGTCAGGTCTCTCTTTACACAGAACTGCTAATAAACTGGGAAGAAATGTGACCTTTTATGTCCTTCAGGCTGTAAGCAACTGGGAATTCACCACACATGATCAGCCCCTCTGGTTCAAGCATTACTATCACAAAGTGGTGTCCCACAGGCCAGTATGAGGGCAAGAGTTTCATTAGTATTCTCTACAGCTAGAAACAAAATCTATTAATTTATGTAAAAAAAACACCCCTTTGGGTCTTTTATTTGTCTTTTTAAGAAAACTGAGACTGTAATGATGGAAAATAGCAGCCTTTTCTGTTTTTACATGTAGTTCAAACCACTGACATTAAGAGTTATGAGTAAATGGTAGAGAGGAAATATATACAAATATGAGACTTAGAATAATATCTACATACAGCAACATATAACCTTTCCAGTGGTTGCAGTCATCTAGGTGTTATTTAGTTTTATTTCTCTCACTGATTTTATCCAAAACATGCAGTATGGGATTTCCTACTATGAAATGGTAGTAATGTTTTTTCATTCTATCTTATGTTGTGTTTAAATCACTTGATTTAATAGTTGCTATACTAATAATTCTAATTTTCTGCAGCAAATTAGATTAGATTGAATTTGAGGCAAGTATATTTACTTATACTGCAGTAAGACCAGACCTTTAGTCATACAAAAATCTCTCTCTGACAGCGCAATATAGCCTAGTAAATCATCCCTATGACAACTCTGGCTTTGTTTCTTTGGAGCAGACAGCGTTTCAGGGGTTTCTGTCAATCACAAGAGCATCTGCTTTTCCTTGTGGATATTTCCATCCACAATTCAGAGGGTGTGTGTTCAGAGATAACGGCTGATCTAATTTCATACAGGAAAATAAATGCGTTCAGATAAGGTGAGAGGGGAGTAATTGAGTTAAAATCTGTCTGGTGTGCGACAGCAGAGATCAGATACACTCTTAGTACATTCTGCTAAAATTGCCATTAATAACCGGGGGTGAGTGAGAAATGAACTTCATCTTACTCTTCTCTGAATGGCTCTCCAAGCCAATGATTATCACTGCTAATTACCTAACAGGAGTAGGTGTAAGTTCCTTTGTGGTATAGTGTCATCCTTCTCAGAAAGTGACAAAAGTGCACTTCTGTGAGGTCCAGTAGCTGTTCAAATGAAAAACACGCTGTGGGTTTCTGTAGTGTTGTTTTTCTGTGATTCAGGAGTGGACGGAATTTGTTTTGAAATCACATTTTTCTCATTGACACCAACACACTAGTGAGGAGCGTGTTAAGTTTCCCTCTCAAGATGGAGGAGGATCACGATATCCAATTTATGCTTTTATATTATCCCAACTCTGTGCATTTTACATCCCTCTGCTTCAACCAATGGCTCACAAAACTCTGCAATTCATAACATCAGGCTATATCTGACAATTTATTTCTGTTACCAACTCCAGTATCCCCAGGGTAGCAGACGGGTGTGCCTGTCTGGATACTACTGTGATAGCAACTTTGTTATACTGTGATAGCAACAGAGCCCAAGATCCACTGCTCTTCTAATTGGACTGAGCAAGACATCTGTGTTTGTCTGACCACATTTTTTTTTTCAGGTAGAAGGTTAGCATAACATGCAACCACTCTAAAAATGCCAGCCCACAATGGAGAGGATGTCCTTGAAGCAGCAGTGGAGCAAAACAGAGAGAGGTTGTTGTCTGAGCCTGTCCATGCCACCTGGCACAGGTGGTGTGGTGGAGTGAGAAGGTGCAGAGGAGAGGAGTGATAGGGGCAGGGCCACTTCATATGATGTTATGAAGTGTGCAGCAATAAGACTGTGCTGGCCTGGGACCTGTTAGTGATGGATTAGCCTCTATTCAGACAGTAAAGTTTCATTAAGCTTTGCATATCTAACCTGCTCCAATGTATGTTGTTCTGAATCCAATAAAGAGTCCCCCTAGAAATCCTCTTTAACATCTACCTCCAGCAAAGAAAAAAAACAAACCAGTTCCCAATGCCTCAGTGCATCTTTTGCCATATTTTCTGCAACATATGTAGGCTGCAGTGTAATTTATTGGAACTAACCAGAAATAACCTTAAGCAAGTTAGCTTACAGCCAGCTTCTCAGCAAAGGAAATTAATACCTATAGATTTCCAAGTACACTTAGCAGGTTGATTTTGATACCACTATTACTTGCATAGAACTATTGTTTTCCTATGGGATGCAATCTGATATACTAGGTGTAGGAAATCCCTAAAGTGCAGATTCCAGGAAGCTATAGTGCATTCAGAGTGCACTGTATACTTAATGAGCTCTTTCGGCCTTCTTGAGGCACCCACTGATTCTTCTTTAGGGCCACTTAAAAGAAGAGATGCTGGGCCAGGATGGCCATTCCTATGTCAGGTGGAGCACTGATCTGTTCTTCATCACAGTATGAACAGTCCCTTTCCTTCTGCTTTACAACCTCCCTTGAAATCAGTTGTCAGAGGTCATACCCTGCTGAGAATAGATAAAAAATCTTTGAGCTTCAGTCTGTACCTAATAACAGACTTCTCTTCATTCCTGAATTAATCTCACATTTGAGACTTGGAGGAAATTTTCATTCTTTGTCACACAAAATATTCTTGCCCATTCAGTTTCTGTTATTTTTTTAAAGAGAAAAATTAATATTATTTTAAAGTGTTGCTTTATAAATTTGTGCTATTTGTTGAGCTATATGAGAACCTGCAAAGAATTATGCAATTATTAATATATGCTAGGAATATTTAAGTGTACCTGCAGGTCTAATGATAAGTGTGTTTCTTTTCTAACAATACAAAAATTTTATCACCAAAACCTTCACTTGGCAGAGTCTGCATATGGATTGTCTGCATGTTAATATTAGCCCTAAAGGCCTCAAACAAACCCAAGATACATTTGGACCGCAGCAGATGTTGACTTTCTTCACTCATCTCCACATCCAGCTTGATATGCTTTAGCACATGACGGACAGTCGATATGAAAACAGCATTTCTAGACTTACTGCTATGTTTTTCAGTTGTAATTAAACAAATTAAAAAAAATTAGGTTTCGGGGGGGGTGTTTTTTTTTTTTTTAGGAAAATTAAAGTTGAAACTATTTCTGATAATGGCCTCAATTTTTTAAGTTATTTTTTTTTTCCCATTTCACCCTAAATAAGAGGAAGTTGCCACACGTTATTCTGAGTTTTGTTTTGTGATCTAAATCATTCTTAATCCATATGTATGAACAGTAAGAATTTCAAAAACATTTCACCTTGGCCTGACAGTGCTACTATAGAATTCTGATATTAGAGGGTTTTTTTAAATGCACACATAGGTATCGCTTCTGGCTGCAGCGTCAGAATATTTGAGAAAAACCTTTTAATGTAATATTTTGCACTTCCAGAAGTGAATGTATTTTCTTCATAATAATAATGCCATCAGACTACTGTAGGGACCTCAGTTTATGCTATGAATGTGCTTAATCTACTGATTCCACACCCAGCTAGTATTAACAGTAAACAAAAGAAGATTTGATTATGTAGCTTCCTGAATCCTCTTGAATTATATACCCTCTCCTCCTTTCCAGCCCCATACTAAACATCTAATTATATTTTCCAAAGGCTTCTTACTAGTTCACTTTGCTGGTTCCACTTAACTATTCTGTGATAAATCCATTGGCACCAGGTGAATTTTAATTCTTCTTCTGACAGTTTACCGACTCAGGAATCATTTCAAAGCCTTTTAACAGGGCCTCTTCATTTTATTTCCTGTCCCTGCCACCAGCCCCTCTAATAATCTGTCCCTGTGTCACGACCTCCTCAGATTCTTCCATGCAGTATGAAACAAAGAAACAAACCTAGGTTTCCAGTGTTATCAACCTTATCTCTGTCATTAACGTGTTTTTCATGACCTCTTGGCCCCCATCTGCACTGATGTGGGCCTGGATCCTTCCTATTTATGCTGCTAACATGCTGCTCCTTGCTTACTCCTTTTGCATTTCCTTTGCTGTATTTATGCACTTTTTCTACCTTAAGTTCCTTATCATGTTTTCACACGGGCTTAGGTTCTACCTTTGTATACCTTTTCTATTCTGCTCCCCATTTTTAATTTTCTCTAAGCTGCTGTCTGCTTTTATAAATCACCTTGCTAAGCTCTTTACTGAGCTGCATAAATCTTTCCTTAGTCATCTTTTCTCTCATGTGGACTCCTATCCAAACAGCAGCTTCTTGGCTGTGATGGCCACCAGCAGGGCAGTGAAAGTCTTTGTACATAAATCTGGAGAGGTGGGATTTTCTAAGTACACACATGTGGTTTATCATACCTGACTGCGGCATGACTGGGCAGGCTGGCTTTGCAGGCAGGCTTTGTCCTGAGGAATTACATTATGAGACTATGGAGGTTCAGCTGCATTGAGAAGCTTGGTGCCTTACTGTGAAGCAGAGAAGATAAATCTGCTTCCCCTGAAGCTTAGCAAGCAAGAGGAACAGTTCAAATTCACAGAGACTTAAATTCTACGTTTAGGGGTTAAAAATGGATGAGAATGGGGAACTTAAAGTCCCACAGTGTCAGCGAACAGCCCAGCTCCAACATATCCCATATCCCATATCCCATATCTGTGGGATATGGTATGTGGGTTTGAACAAGAGGCAAATGCTATTGTGGGGTTGCCATTGTTTTGACAGGGAAGGCTGGAGACAAAAATTCCCACAGGAAGGTCTGGGGGGAGAAGGGCAGGAACTGTTTAGCTATACCTCGTGTGTGCTGCCCACTGCATTCGCCTATACGATAAAGTTTCTCATTTTATGATAACTTACTGGAGGTTTTCTCCCCAGCTTCAACCTGCTGTGCAGGCTTGGAGAAGTTATCTTCTAATATAAGTGATATAGTGAGCAGATCAACAAATCTGTATTTTTTATCTTTAATTACCTGACATCTCTCTTGGTATCTTCTGTATTCTCCCCTGTTAGGGAGATTTCTGTTTAAAATAAAAGCCAATGCCAGCCTGACAGGAGAGAAGCCAAATGAATTCATAAAGTCTCAGGCGTCCTGCTGAATGGATTCCAGCTCTATTCAGCTCCTACAATCTGTATCACTACCAACATGCTTTAAAGGCCAGCAGGTAGCTTTTCACCATTTTTGACAAGGCTCAGTTTGTGAAGAAAGCTTGGCTCCTGGTGGACTGAGAAGTTATTCAGATAAATCTAGAACTTCATCTCACTTCATATATTATGAATTTGGAGCAAACAGAAAAGGTGGATGGTGGCGTGTTCCTTTCTGTCCTTGGTTAGACTCAGTGTATCGGATGTTCTTCCGAGTCTGGGTCATGTTGCCTACACAAGTACAGTCAGTCAGCACTGCCTTCTTATTCAACCATTCTTTAATATTCACAAAACTAAGATTACTAGTCTTAATAGTTTTTAATCTTGAGTATTGCTGTAGTGTTTTGTAGTTCAATGAACTGTGAAAAACTGAGACAGCCAAAGTTTTCAATAAACAAAAAGGACTAATTATGAAGATAGAGATGTCAAGCCTGAAGAAGAGACAATGGAGATTGAATAGAGGAAGAAATATGGAAAGGGAAAAAGACATCTACATCAGTGGAGAATGTGGCCTTTCCAGGGATTTTTCCCCATCTTTGTTTAAGATGCATGGCAAGAGCCTTGAACTGTGATTAGTAATTGTGACAGAACTTTTAAAAAATAGTAATTTTGTACCCCTCTTCCTGCCGATTACTTTTTTTTCTTCCTTTTTTTTTAATTTTATTTCACACACATCTGAGCAATTAAACTGAGTATGTTACCTCTTGGGCTGTTAGTGCTTCAGCATTGGAGGAGATTTCTTCACTGACTTATCAAAAGACGTATCTCTGCGATTGCAGATTTGTGAGACCCTGTGCCAGTGGGGACAAAGGGATGGCAGGGCACTGTGCGTTATGGGTCATGATGCTCAGCAGAATAAACCTCTTCACTGCTCAAAGTAAAGAAAAAAACAAGAACGAAGCCCTCAAACAAAAAATGACCCTTCTATTCTCTCACTCCCATCTGTTGCTTCTTTATCTTTCCTTTGTTTTTCTGTACTATTGATGCTGGCAGACACAGCAGGATGGAGAGAAATTGAAATCTGTGACTTGGAAGCCAACTTGACTAAAGAAAAACAATCCCAAACCCACACACGCAGGAGGTTTTCACAGTTGTCTTATATCTTTTTCAAATGTTTACTAATTCACCATTCCTTTCTCCCCATCTTTCTAACAAAAAACATCCCCGTCAGCAGCTGGGCAGTAATGAAAGTGTCTGTGTGAAAAACAAACCTCTCTAATAAGTGATCCACTGACAGGTACGTTTTCTAGGCACAGTGTTGTGGCCAGCTTGGTTAATCATGTGCTTTAGCTGAATCATAGACATTGCATTAATTTATAAACAGCTTTCCTCAAAAAAACTGGCAGGTTTAAGGTTTAAAGTTTTTTAAATTTTAGTTGATTTCTTACTTAAGTGGCTGGTCCATGGTACATGACTCTGTAGCCGTTGTGTTACTCCAAGTCTTTGGCTTGGACATCTACTTTTTTTTTTTTTGGTATTTGCCAATATTATGGCACCATTATTTGATTTAATATCTCTGTGCTGCCAGTTTTCAGTTTCCCAAGTATGATGTATGCAGGAAAGTTGGGATTTTCCATTTTATTGGTACTGATCATGAAAGAGTTTTTCCAGAATACTTACTTGCTGTTTTCTTTTACCATTTGCATATTGAGTGTTCTACCCTAATAACTTTTCAACTACTTGGATAATTTCAGTAAAATTTAGCAAAGAGAGAGCATTTTCAAGCATATCAAATTCCTATTAGTTTAATGAAAATAGAGTATCCAGAGCCTATTAGTACAGTTATTGAGGAAAAGTGAATTAATTCAAGTTAGAGAGAGATTATAAAAGCCTTGTGACTTAAAAAAATATAATACAGATCTGTAGGAAATGAAGCTGTTCATGGAGCTACCCATTTTTCTCATCACAGCCAATCTTGTTAGGCACTGCTGTTTCTTGTGCATCTTATGTTTCACACAATCACCCCTTATCTATCAAGTAGAATATAAGAATGCATTCTTAGGCAAAAAAGAGAATTTTTTTATCCTCCAATCTCTGTACATCCAACCACTGGACAATATATTATTGGTAATAAAGGGGTTACATCTATAAAAAGAGCCAATTTTATCTTCTTTCACATACTGGCCTTGGAACAACATTTACTCTTAAAAGCTGCTAAAGCTATTAATTAGTTGCAGCCAGGCAACTGGATTCAAACTGAGTATTAGCATGAGTGACACGGTCCTGCCAAGCAGTGGATAACAGCTGCATACCAAAAAGTGCTGTATGATCTTCCTTGGCAGTTTGCCTCTCACAGGGGTAGCAGTAGAGGTACCAAGTAAAGCAGCTTCTTAACACTGGATGTTCTGAGCAAGCACTTTTTCTGTCACGTGGTTGCTTCAATATTTACTGTTCAACCACCTTCCCTAGCAAATTTACTGTAAGAGGTGCATTAAACCAGCAATAATACCACCTTACCTATTTCTTTCTAATTGACTTTTTTAACAGTTTTTAGTTTCCTGTATATGAAGTTCCTTGTTCAGCTGCCTACAAGCTTATTTTGTTGTTAGTATGCTATTAGTAAGCATTACTGAGGAACAGTTGAAAACTATTCTGTTATGTGTTCAGTATTGCCTTGGATCTTATAGGCGCATCTTTGTTTTAAACAACTTGACAGTAAGCCAGCAATTCCCTGACAGTTGTTGGGGTTTGAATGTCCAGGGACTGCCTAACTGGTATCTAGCTGTGAGCAAATGCCATTATTAAAAAAATACAGTTTTTTTTTTTCATAACTCTGCTTATATTTTTACTGCCATGGAAAGTCTGAAAAGCTAGAGAATATTGAAAATTGTGGCCGATACAACAAAAGGTTGAATTAGTGCATTTTTTTATTCCCTTCTCATTTGAGAGGAGCTGTGAATTAAATTCCTCAAGGTTAATGGGAATCATTTTAAATTTTGAAAATGATAATTCCAGTATGTTTTGGTTCTATCATCTGTTATTTAGCTAATATTTTCACCATGAGCATAAAAATGTGTTCACAAATACTACACTGATGCGCTTCTGATTACTCTCTTTTAAACATACATAGATGTGTGGGGTTTTTAAGGAGGTGGATTTATTTTGTACATTGAATATAATTTGTGGGGCACTTTGAGTGTAGGCATTGCAAGTACATCATTATTTTCTGCCTTAGGAGCGAGCTCATAACCAAATGCAACTGGAAATAGTAACATACTACAGAAGCTGGTTCTCTGTGTCCAAGGAAGAACTTGGAGGCAAGTAGGGGAGTTTGGCAGGTGAGAAATGAAAGACTGTTTTTAAATGTGGGAAGAAGCACTGAAGAGGTTGCCATGTCAAGTGCAGGGCAAGGATATGAAGAAAGGAATTAAAAAGTGTACTGGGGAAAAATGAAAAACTGGAAGAAAAGAGAGCAGAAATAAAGATGGGGGTGAATTTCATCAGGATTTTGAAGGCAATTATACAAAGATGTTTGTCAGGAAAACCATTTTATGATATCGAGTGTTGAACTTCCTGCCTGTTCACAGAAATGGGCTGCTTGTGTTTTTGCTTAGATAAAGGGCTGGTTGATGCAACTTGATAGATATAGAGGACTTAAGTTTCATTTCAGAAGTCCCAAATTAGAAATCAGAGGAGCAACCAAGCCAGGAAAGAAAGCTGCAGATGAGCATTATATGATCTCTGTTAACAAAATCAAGTCTCTGAAATGCAGGCTATTCTTTTATTGTTGTTGCTTTTAACTAGGATTTTAGCACTGGATCAAGAGTAGTCACCTATTTGCAGGGATGCAAATGGGTGGAAACAGGAAGAATAAAAAGTTGAAGAAATTATTTTGTTACTGATGTCTTTTATTTACCACCATTGCTTCTGCTCCTCCCTATTTTAATTTCCTGTTACACCTGTTTAACTCACTATGCCATCTACAAAGAGACATTAATTTTATGAGCCTACCCAAACAAAACCCGTGAGGTGTCTGCATAATGCTGCATGAAGCTCTTGTGACAGATGCAAGAATACAAATGCAATATACTGCCTAAAACCCAACTTTGCTACCCAGTTGTTATTTCCCAATTTGTGTGTACATAAAGGAGAGTCTTTAAGTATGTCTGAACTGAAAAACTTGAAAGTCAGTAAAAGTAATAAAAAATGTTTATGGTGTAGAACATTGCCTAGACACAACTTCTTAAGCAGATGTACTGAACATCATTAGGACCGGGCTATGATGAGCTGCAAACATTTCAACTTTTCAACATAAAAACATCATGGCTAATGTTATGCAAATTACAACAATGCTGAGTAACTTTCAGCACCATCAAAGGCTTCTGCTTTTAAATGGAAACATCTGTGAAACTAAATTGACAGAATTGGGTTTTGGTCTTTTTTTAGAAAGCAAACTTCTTCCACTGGCTTTAGAAAAAAAACAACCAACAGTCAAAAAAAAAAAACAACCAGAAAACCAAAAAACTAAGGAAGCAGCTAACCTATAAATACCTGCAGTATTCCCCTATAAAGTGTTCAGCTGGCCTCAGACTCCAGTGTTTTGAGTAAGGCATCCTGAAAGAAGTTTACAAAGGTTCAGTGGTTTCAATGTTTTTCCGTTCGTTTATGGTCCATGACTTACATCTCATGTAACTGTCTTTTCTGAACCAGGCTCATTCAGTGTGAGGTTTTTCTTAAGAGGGTTTCCTCTCTTTTGTATACCTGCGTCATTCAGGTGAACTTAGGCCACAGACTGAAGCAGTGTCAAACAGTGTAAGGTCAAACATTTTTAAGAATTTCTAAGGGGAGTTTGGAATCTATTAAGAAGATATTTTTATGCTCTACAAGTATCTTTGGTTTTCACTTCTGGTCTCTGATAATGTGAAAAGCGAAGAGACAGACATTGATGACAGATGCATTTTTAAACTCGCAATGATTCATGCTGTCCTCTGTATTTTCTGGCTCAGATCAATTCTTGTTTTATCTTGCTGTATATTTTAATCTTGAATGGACTCCCATCTACATTTTGTTGTGCTGTACTTTTTTTTTATTGCCATATTGTTAGTGAATGGGAAAAGGGGGAAAAATCTTCAGCAAAGACTTTAACATATTTTTTATTCTAGTATCCGTTCCACAAAATAATTCCCCCTCATGCAGAGGCCCTGATAAAAATGTTTTATATTCTCATATGTTTTATTTTCTATATTAGCTGAACATGTGCTTTGTGCTGATGAGATTTGGGAATCATAATTTCAAATCTGTCTCAAAGCAAGAGGCTCTATCCAGTCCATTTTGTGCCTGTTTGCCTGGCAGTGCCACTAGAAATTTAATCGTGACAAAATGCTTCGTTTTTTAAGTCGAGGGGATGCTCAGGAATGAGGGCTCCTTCAGGGCACTGCTCCTCCTGGGGACATTGGTTCACCCCCTCCAGAACATTGCACAATTTGTTAAAATCTTTCTTTATTTTTCTATCATAGTAGTGGTGTGCAGTGGAAATACAATGCACTGGAGGTAATGTTCACATAGCATCTTTTTTTACTGATGCTTAACTTCTTAACAAGTACTGGTATGGAAAATTACTTTTTGATGTTAGATCTGTCCTAAGAACATAAAGTAGATTCTGTCAGACTAATGGAGCCCGTGGCATTTAATCAGTGTTTTTCTCTTATGCACTCTCTCAACAGTCCAGAAATCCACAGTTTAAACAAATTCTGTCTGGATCATCAGCTGCAGCAGATATCAGTGGAGCTGCCTTACGTGAACCTGTCCACCTTCCCTTCTTGAAGATATTTTTAGATTCTGTCCCTTATGATAACAAGTTCCAGATTTTATCTGCAGGATGCATTATTTCCTTTTATTGCCTTTACTTTGATATCATGCAAATTAGTGGATGTCTTCTTTATTTACTGTGAATCATTTATTTTGGTTTCAATATTAATATTTTTCAGAACATCTGAAGAGCAGCAGAATATCTAACCCCTTTTTATCTTTTTACTTCTGAAAAGTGAATAAATAAGCACAATCTATATTACTTTTAAATTTATCTTCTCCTAATAAATTCTGAATATTAGATGTTGGAATTTTAATCCAAGTCATATATCTTTGATAATCTGAGCTGTACATGTTAGGAAGAACAGCGATTAACCATTTTTTATTGGTTGTACCAGAAATTTAATAGTAACAACTCTGGAAGCCAAAGAATAAATAATATATTTATAATAACACAGTGTTGAGGTTTAACCCCAGCCAACAACTAACTACCTTGCAGCTGCCCAGTCACACTTCATCCCCTTACCGCCCACGTTGGGATGGGGAGTGTAACTGGAAAAAGGTAAACCCCTTGGACTGAGATAAAAAGTTTAATAATTGAGGTAAACAGTAGTAGTGGTAATAATAATAATAATTAATAATAATAATGGAGATAGGAGTAAAACCTCTGGAAAGACAAGTGATGCACAATACAATTGCTCATCACCCATTGGCTGATGCCCATCCCATCCAAGAGCAGTGATTGGCAGCTCACAGACAGCTCTCCCCAGTTTATATAGTAGGCATGACGTGCTGTGGTATGGAATACCCCTTTGGCTAGTTTGGGTCAGGTGTCCTATCTCTGCTTCCTCCTGGCTTCTTGTGCCCCTCCTCATGGCAGAGCATGAGAGACTGAAAAGTCCTTGCTCAGGGTAAATGCTCCTGAGGAGCAACTAAACCAGAGTGTTATCAGCATTATCAGACTAAAGCCAAAACACAGCACTGCACCAGCTACTAGGAAGAAAAGTAACTTTATCCTATCTGAAAGCAGGACACACAGAAAGTGTGAAACATAGTCTCATAGGAAAGGTGAACCTATAAAATCCTCTTTCTAAAACCATGGCACTTTATACACTGTTTAATGCTTTTGAAAGTGGCATGTGAGAGCCTGACTTGCTGACACCATAGGCATTTCACCTGCTGTCTTTGGCAGTGTCAATATTTTTGCCAACTGTTCATTTAAGATTATTTCTAAAAATAAGTGAAAACTGGAATTGGCTAACAGGACTCCATATTTATTATTAGAAGCAAAAATAAAGGTACTAAAAATGAAAAATAATATATCCTAATTCTGGGAAGGGTTGAAGTATATTGCACAAAAGCAAATAATTATTTAGCTGCTGGCTTTTTGATTGGAAGATAATAATTCTCCATATTTTAATCACATGCTTTCTTGTTGTTAATGCCTAATTTACATCGGTCTTGCATTGCAGAGTGCTGACTGATGATTTTTGTCATTTTCTTGATTGGAGTCATCAGTGTAGATTGTTAATGTATCAAACTGTTATCACTCTTTGGTATTTATCACTTTTTTTTGTTTATATTTGAAAGGGTACAAGAGTTTCATGGTAGTTTCGCTATTTCTGTTTTCATAAGAAAGTGCAAGGGATCATTACAAAACTTAAGGTAGACAGATCTGGTTTTATATCTGGTTATGAAATAGATCAGGTACAATCACTTGATATACTAGACCCAACCTTTACCTAGATATTCATTTCTATACTGATCTATATTCAATTATTTTTCAAAAACATGAATCCTAAATGAGAAAACACAAAGCATACTTTTAAATGTGAATAATATCTTGGCTCTGCAAATCCCATTGAACCACTAGGACATCCATTAATGTCTGCAAGAGAAAGCAGAAATGAGTACTGAATGGCCCTACAAGTGATGACTACAGCAAAGGGCTCTGGATTATGCCACTAAATACCAGCAACATGAGGTTGCCCCTAGAGGTTCAATATTAGCCTCACATTAACCCTTGCAAGTCTCTCCTGGTCTGCTCTAGGGCACATTCTTGGCTTGTTGAATATATGGTAAATAGCTCTGAAAGTCACAAACATTCAAGTCATTGGATACATTATTAGGTGATGGATACGAGCTATTGGATCCTTCACAGAAAATAAATTCAAATAGAATTATCAGAGCAAACAATAACCAAAGATCTGACATTTAAGGTATTGTTGGTATTTCTAGTCTCATTTCATTCCAAATTCATCTTGATTTCGAGTATAATGTTGGCTTATTTTCCCTGAGAAACAGGTAAACATTGTACATAAAAATGTCCTGATACTGAATGTCATGTTTCTGTCTTCCTTAAACTATCAGTTTCATGGCAAACAGCAAAGTAACTCTCCTACGCTTGTTCCGTTGTTTTGCAAGCAAATGATTAAAATATTGTGCTAAATAATACAAACCCAAGGTAGAAGGAAGCAGTACATGCAGTCACAAAGCAGTGGCACACACATGTGCATACACACACACAAGCACACTCTTTTCATAGAAACCACTGTTTAACAGCACATTATTGCCCATAGTCTCTTCAAAGTGAGTTAACATTAGAAATGCATCAAGTACTATATAGAACAGCAATAAAATGAGCAGTACATAAAGAATAATAAAAAACCTTCATAAATAAAAGTGCTTGTTTGAATAAATTATAACTAAATATCAATACTATTGTATTTACTCATACATATATATGTAAATGCGTGTGTGCATGTGTATACATATATACACACACAGTCATACAGTTGCCCTGATGACACTAACCTCGGTACACAGTTTTCTGTGTACTCTGAAGTATCTTTTGTACATTTGTGGCATTTTTCTGTGTGGTTTACTAATCATTGGAATAAGAAGAAATTCAATTAGCAACGAAAGAGTTACTGTGAGAAGCAAACTGAATGCTGCATTGTGATGATTTTGGTGTTATGCTTATCATACTCCTAGGGAGACACTCGATTACTGAATTTCCAGAACATCCAGCAAATACCATGTAGTGAATAAACATTAGCTTCTTTTTTCCAATTCACAAATGTTATGTTGCTCGTTGTTGAAAAACCTTATAATAGAAACATGTTCTACTGATGTTGAAATTACATTTCTCAAACTGACTATATTAAGCTCTTTGCTGGAGAAGAGTTGTACAAATGCAACATGATTAAAGTCATGATAAACAAAAAAGAGAACTTGAGGGGATGTATGCAGTATTTATGTACAAGCATTAAACAAGATGCACACAACAGAAATAAATACGTTTTTCTTTACAGCACTGTTTCTTGGTTTTGTAAATGCATGAAACCATATACTTGGTTCACACACAGCACTTGAGGTACTTACTTGACTCCTTGGCTCTAGCTTCTTACATTTTCTTCTTCAAACACTTAAGGTAAATAAGGAGAAGAAGGTAAATATTGCTGCTCTCACTTGTAACAGGAATATTCAGATATCAGTCTCGAAGTCTAGAGCAGAGAGACTTGAAACTGATTATCAATAATAATCTGTGGAAAATGTTCAGAAGGACAAATGGATCAAAAATGTGACAAAAGACCTTTTAGAAAGTGCAAATGACTAAAATGAGGTTGGTCATTGATTTCATTACTCCCTAGCGTAGGATCTGAACATATGAGGAGACTTCTTGAAAACTCTTGAGACTGTTTCAGAGAGGAAGGAGAGAAAACAGCTTGTTCGGCTGAGTAAGGGTGGACTGGCCCAGCAGCTGCTTTGGGGTGAGTTTTCTGTCCTTTTCTAGTTCCTTTGCCCTGTGCAGAGTCACTCTAGATGAAGGGCTACAGAGCCCATTGCTGGGCTAGCTCTCCTGCATCTTGGGAAGATGACTTCTCACCTCTCTCCTACTGGCTGAATTCCTTCTCCTTGAAGCCTGCCCTTGGTTAACAACACATGCACTGGATTCCTTGTGTTTCAGCCATACAGTACATACACACATATGCATACATGGACTCCATGCTACCAACTCTTGCCTTTCACTCCTTTTCACTGCTCCTTGTACAGTTACTTATATTTCCATAAATCGAGTAATGCAAATCAGAAACATGCAGTGCTATCTTAAGCTATGAGGACAATAATGAGCAAGGGCATGTCAACCATGACCCAAATCTTCAGAGAGCTGTAGCAAAACAGCTGGCTTGCCTTTCCAAAGGTGTTATACATACTGATTTGTTCAGACACCCCATTGCCCCAGGGACTGTTAGACCCAGAGAGACTTTGAAATCGATTTCTGGTTTAAACAGGTAGATGAGCTCACTTACATGCTTTTTTTTCCCAGCTTCAGACTGAATGACTGTGGGGAGCTCAAGGAGGGGGGAGGAGGGGATGGAGAAAGGGATAATTTTAGAGGAAAAGTGGAGGTTGTTACCTTGATTGATTGATAACATGCCTTTGGCTCCCAGAGACAGGGAAAAACTTGTGGTCTGTACAGATGGTTCAGTTCACAGAATATATTAACAGGTGAGGAAAATCTCATGTGTTTGTGTTGTATATTATACTTTAAAATGTAGGGCAGTCTAATTCACTCTCAAATGCATGCAGATTCTGGAACTTGATATACAAACTATTACTATTGTAGGGTGAGAAATTTACTAAGCAGACATAGATTAGTAGCATCGGAGCTGTCTAAAACTATTTCTGTAACATTTTATCTTACAGCACTTTGGCTAGCATAGAGTATAGGCATTAAAAGACATGCAAGAATATAAACTGAAAGTTAATTTTTAAGAAGCTTTGCTGTTTTTCTAGTGTATTTTAAGTTGACTTTTTTCCTCCTGGAACTTGTTACTAATGATCGTATTGTGTAAAACCCTTAGGGCACTGCCTGGATACCAATGACCCTATGATCTTCACTTGTTTTGACTCTCTTTGGTTTAGCTGTCTAGTTCCTGAGTGACAGTGACCACTTCGAAATTGGTGCAGATAGGGTGAAAAATAAACCATTTGCACTCTGAGAATGTTCTGTCCTTGCAGACCAAATATGTCCATTACAAGGGGACATTTGACTTCTACAGTGAAAGCCAGTGAAGTGTAACTCATTTATGTTGTAGGTAGGCTGTGAACAGGCAATAACCACAGCCCTTTTTGCCCTTTGGGGTTATAAAATAGATTAATTGTAAGGCACAAGATGATAGAAAACCGAATTAGGTCAAATATATGCATACAGTATAAGAATCCTGAACTTAAGGATTTTCCTTAGTACATCCCACACATGAATAAAGAACTCTTTTCCACTGTAAATTAATATGTTTTGAGTTAGATGTAAGTATAAGAAACAGGACTGCAGGGAGCCTAGAAGTTTATTGTCTTCCTAGTCAAAATGCAAGCCTATAAGCTTGGGTCAAAATTAAAATATTCAAATATTTTCTATGGAAATTTTGCAAAGATTTTATTTAGAGGCTTTTTTGGTGGTGGTTAAACAAGATGGCAAGAAGCTTCAGGATTTCTTCAGTATTTCTAGGATAATATATAGGGTCTACAGGGTTGCTTTGGGGTTTGATAACGACTTTAGGTGTTTTGACCTCCCCAGACCTTAGAATGTGTGAAAATACTGCAAATTTGATATTGCTATTTATTGGTAGTAGGCAACAGACAATACAGAACAAGTGTCATTAAGGTGTGCTGGAGTGCAGCTGAGGACATGGTCCCTGATGCTTGGAGAAATTAATTCACCCCCATGTAAGAGAGATCAGCTTTTACAGCTTACTGTGGCTATGAGCAATAATTATCAGCTGACTTCAGCCTTGGTAAACTCCTAGATCCTGCCCATTAACATTAGCAGTCTTTCATAGATCTGACATCATTGCACTTCTCTTGCCCATAGAGTGCTGACCAGCAGTGCGACTGGAAACAACCTTCTGGATACTTTCTGTGGATCATGTCCTCTACCATTGCCATTTTACAACTCTGAAAGGTAGCTATAAATAAATACTTAGAACATGGGTACATCTGAAGGATACTGATGGATATATAGGCTAGAGATTGATGACCAATGAATTAATGCATTGACAATTTCAGTATCTGTCTGTAGATGCACTAAATCATAAAGCTTAGTGAAAGAAAAAAAAAAGATGGTAAATATGACTTAGGCATGAATTAAGAAAGGACTTTAATGATTTCTGGTTCTCTTCTCTGTAAGAATTTATAGATCCTTACCCTGCTAGGTTGCAAGACATGCTACATCAAAACTGTCGAAACTAGCGTAAGGTACTGATACCTGCCTTAAACCCCTTCATACTCATTTCAGCCTTCTGCCAATGTGCTAGCAAAAGCATTTGTATAGTCATGAGAACTGATATGGCTACATAAAAACTTAATGATTTTTCAGCCACAAGTGCCCCTCTGTCTGCTTTACAGCACTACTTTTAAATGCAGAACATGTGGATGGAAATGAGTGACCAAGGGCTTTTGCCACCTAAGTGAGATACAAGTCAAATATCTGCCACTGTCACACACCCTTGCACAGTCTTCTCAGGTCATGGTATGGCTCAGAGTACCACAAAAAGAATTAAATGTGATGCAGATTACTCAGTCTGGTGAGGAAATGAAGGCCTGGCACAGCTGCAAGGTGAGGTCCAAAGCCCCCTGACACCAAAGAGAATCTCTTAACAGATTTCATTGGCTTTGGTCCCAGCCCAGAAATCAGATGACTGTTTTCTAGAAAGACTGCTGAGGATGATAGAGGAGGCCTGCCCAGAGGAAGGTAGCCATACCTGAAGCACTACAAATCAGCACTCCAACCTGTCCAAGGAAGAGCTTTTAGGAAAGAATATTTCTGCTACAAATAGGACTGGCTGTGCTCACTTGCTTCTTGTGAATACAGTTGACAGAAGAGTGATGTATTACTGGGTTTGTTGTGTGAAACTCTATGAGCGCAAGAGACTAGGTCTTTTTCCATAGGAATTGTTCTAATGACAATCCTTCATGACATGGGTGGATAGTATAGGAGTCAGGAGCACAGCATCCTTTTTAAACAATTCAGACATGAGATGACTGATTTATTTCCTGACACTGTTTTGGAAACATAAATGCAGGAGTCATTTTTCTGGCATACTGCCAAGCCAACTACAGCCTTAGAAAAGTTTTTAAGAAGCAAGGATGTCTTTCCCATGCTTTTCATTATATAACTTGCTTTTAGATAAGTATCACCAAACACCATACAGCAGAGAACCAATTATAAGTTAAGGAGAAAAGCAAGAATCTTATGGAGACAGTTTAAGAGAAAAACTGATTTATTGCCTCAGAGTGAATAAAGAAAAAGGGATTTCTAGAAGAATGGGGAGAAAAAAACCCAACCACAAATTAAAAAGTGACTTGTGACCTCAGACTCAGGGAAAGGAACAGAATAAGACTGGAATAAAGATCTGGATTGGATAGGCTATACTGACTGGTGCTTTTAATTTTAACTATGACAAAAAAAAAACCTCTAGTTCTATTATTATTCTATACATGCTATGTTTCCTAAAGCTAGCAAGTTGCAGAGGGTAAGCTAAATCAACAGTTTCTTTATTTCACATGTACTACAATGGGTAAGCTACTGTATATTTTCATCCCTTTGATTTCAAGACTGTATCTGAGTGGCAATGCCCTTTCTTCTATTGCTAACACATTATAAGAGACTATCCTGAGCTTTGATCGAATGTTGGAAAGTGTTTGTACTGAGACCTCTTTAAACGAATGAAAAAAGAAGTTGTAAAGCACTGAATATCAAGTTCTTTGGAGCTTTTTTATTTGAAGTTCTCATGGACATCAAAGATGTTGATGAATCAGTTCTTCAAACACTTTTTCCTTCCATGGGATGTCATTTATGTAGAAAGTAGGAATATGTACAAGAGATATATTTTCTTTTTCGGGTGGCTCATGTATTTTTCATAGTCACTGAGACATGGTGTCTTCAGGGTTTTGTTCAAAAAGGAAAAGTCTTCTTCAGGACTTAAAATGAATAAGATTTCTTAGGGTTACAGAATCAGTCAAAAGTAAGGACCTCCGGAAGGGTTTATGTTGGGTCAGTTGTTTCGAAATGTATTTCCAGGAATCTTGAAACCTCATCACAGCCAGGGAATATCAGTACTGAACACTGACTTGTGCAGCTTTACCCTGCTAACTCTTTATGAACAGGTTCTCTGGAGAGCCTGTGAAAATTCTCACTACACATCCTCTCTTTTAAGAGAGACATAACTAATATTTGACTGTTTCTGTGATCTCTACCTCAGCACCTCAGTACTTGGGAGCTCTGAGTATGTTATTCCTTCAGGTTAACCTTCACAGTGAGTTGAATTCTGGACTAAAATCTTTTAGACAATGCCAGGAGAGGGACCGATGTTATAATAATTGCACGTTTCTGAAAGTTGTGCTTTTTCTTTGCTATTGCTATCCGAATGCTAGCAGTGCTTCTCTCCATAAGACTTATCTGTGTCAGAAGTGGATAAAATCAAGAAAAAATAAGATTAATTGCTTTTTTTGATATTATTTTTCTGTTAAGGGAAATATGGAAGTCATGGAAGGAAGGAGTATTTTTCCAAGAAGTTCTATAACTTACATATGTTTACTTATCAGCTTCCTGATTCAATAAAGCACTGGGCACCTGGGACCATAGGAAAGAAGAGGAAAAGTAATTATAGGATAAGAACTGAAAAAGGGGACAATACAACATAATGAGAAGTAGTCTTAGTGAAGTATAATGGTTTGAAAAAGGTTCTGCTGCAAGAAACTACTTATAGACAGGTATCTCTCCTGTAAGTTTTCATATGCTGCCTCACCCAGCATTACTCTGCTAAAGGCTCCAACTCAGAGCTGCTTTAATAATCACAACAGGGAGGGATAAGAAAGAGGACACTATGTATCTGATCTCTTCACATTTAGCTGCAGTAAATACTTTGTTTGCATTGTGCATTTGCATGCTGTCAAATGGAAAAAGACTAGAAATATATAAAAGGGAAAATAGAAGAATGGTTCTGAGAGGTTTTTCTCTGGTAAAACTCTGAGGGGCCATCAGTGGTGAATCTTGAAAACAAAAAGAGCTGAGCATGGCCAGAGTCCAGCAAAGCAAATTAGTTTATGTATAGCATTTAAAAAAGATTGGAGACTGCAAATCCTACATAGCCAGAATGGCAATCTCATCCTGAATAATTTCATGCATTGTAGCAGATAACTCACTGTAGTCAGTCACAAACAGTTAGAACATGGTCTTGCTGTGAGGTTAGATTCCTTCTGTTGCCAAGACAACTCAATAGATGCTAATGGTGTAAGTTTATTTGGCAGCCCTGCTCTATACCACACTGTGGATATTAATAGGGGCCTTCAGGCATTCATAAATCATTTAAGATTTTTATTTTTTGCCTTTTTTTAAAGCAAGCATAATATACACATAGGTATAAAATGAACACTGCTGTCCATAGAAATTAATAGTATTGTAAAAGAAAGAAAATTATGGTAATAAAAATATGTGTATAGATCAAGTGAAGTCTGGACAAGCTCCCAGAAAGGCAAGAAAATACTGTCTTTATGCTTTTTCTTTGTATGGATTCTCAGCTGCTGGGACACTGACTTTGCTACTCAACATGAGGAGTGTCCTAACACTGTTGTTTCCTCACCAAGCAATATCCTGGAATTATTCAGCCACTGAACAAAGGATAGAAGTTCAATGCTGATAGTGATTATAGACACTTGCAAAAAATCAGTCAGCAGCTTGCAGTTTATCCAGCACAGTAAGCAGCCCAGTCTCACAAATTCTTTTAAGATTTCAAGTGCCAAAGTCCACTCCTCATGTTTACCAAACTCAAAATAAGTAATGAGTTAAAGAAATGTACTCTAGTAAAACAGAGGTAAGTTGTGCTGTGGAGGGAATGCATACATCCTACAGGGACTGATAATACCAGTGTGCTAGAGTACTTTCTCACAGTAAGCAGAGTGAAAGCTGAAACACATTGTACATGGTCTTAACGTAAAATCAAATGCAACACATCTTTTATTTTTGAACAGCAACTTAAATTAAAGCAAGGTCTACAAATACATTAGAGATATATTTTTCATCTATACTTCTTTAAAACAAGGTTGCAGCTTGCAAAAGTTAGAAACATCTGAAGGAGAATAGCTCTGTCCACATCTATTTCCTATTGTTACAGAAGAGTATATATTTTCAATAGCTAGGTAACCGGAAACACTTCCCTTTAGCAAGTTAGCCTTTGAACACTTCCTTTCTTTCAAGTAGAGAAGAGGTAAGAAAGAAGAAATTAGGTTAATAGATGGTCATGCCAAAGAGACAAGCGCACAACTTTTTCTCTTAACTAGTGAACATGACCCTGCAATAAAGGCACACTGTGTGATTGCTTCCGAAGCCACTGAAACTTTCTTTATTCTATTGTTAGACCACTTTGGAGGTCTGCATGGAAAAGTCCTTCACTGAGATTTTCAAAGGCAAAGAGTGGTATGAGCTGCTTGTTTAGTCATTGAAGTGTACAGCAAAAGGCAACCAGATCCTCAATTTGACCTTTGAAAATTAAATGCTTTGAAGTATAGGATTTGTTTCACCTCAGCAAAGTAAAAACTGTGGATGCTAGGCTTTAATTTGGTATTGTCTGGAGCTCTTTTATCTTGCCAGATTTCCAGAAGACATCTAATTTCAAGTCTCTGGGGAAAAGCAACTGATTTACTATTCCAAACACCTTCAAAGGCAACAGAATATAATATTGTGTTTCTGCTACTGACATTAACAGATGAAATATCAATGATTGTCTTTAATAAGGACAGAGAAGCGTTTCTTCAGCCATCAGTGAGAACCAGAATACCTCCATCATATTTGTCCTTGGATTTCTGAAAGGTTTTCAGGAGATATAAGTAATTCCAGAGAGCTCCAAATTTTGTACTAGGAAGGGAAGATGTTAATAGCAAGAATGTAAATAGTTATGGTGAGATTTTAATGGGGTACATTTAAATTTATGTTTCTTGTTTTATGCCTTATAGTTATATTTTAATAAAGACATAAAAAATGTGTTGAAAGGACATCTCTGCATATCAGTATTTTTATATTTTACCTTCATAAGCTGCAAACATACTGAGTTCTCTTATTAGTTCTGAGGGGTAATTTACCATCTTTAAAGACACCAGTAAATATGTGCATTATCGATAACATTAGACACCAACAGAAATATTGCTTTGGAAATAAGTCACTGGAAGTACATTACTTCAAATATGCAACCATCTTAAAATAAAAACTTCACATGTAAATCAGTGCATCCCCAAAAAGAAAGCAAGGACTCAAATCCCATAGAAACCGGATGTCAATTTCACAGGCCACTTTTAATGGTGCATATTTCTTTTCCTTTTCCCTCTGATATTTTTAGTTTCTGTAAGAGGCTGAAGTGTTTTCTGCCCAGATGCTTGGCAGACATTCTTGGGAGAGCTTTTATTACGGAGATACAA
Source organism: Pezoporus flaviventris (assembly GCF_033815535.1). Taxonomy (NCBI): domain Eukaryota; kingdom Metazoa; phylum Chordata; class Aves; order Psittaciformes; family Psittacidae; genus Pezoporus; species Pezoporus flaviventris. The sequence goes on from NW_026892549.1 coordinate 49,445,926, forward strand.
ACCTTACCTCAGAAAAGGTTTCCAAATCAATGTTCCCAAGTGATCTGTTCAGAGCCCACAAGTGCCAGAATATTGATTTTCTGCTCAGGACTGGAGAAGAGGCGAAGCAGGATAATGTAGAAGAGGGTTGATGAGATGGAGCAAGGAGCACAGCTGGGCACATGCAGGGGAGCAGCAAGGTCTGCAGACAGTGATTTTTGGAGGTGTGTGTCTGAGAAGTGTAAAGATGCCAGTTATCAAGTAGGGGAGGAGTGGTCACTGCTTCTGCATATGCACATGGCCTGACACAGCTCAATATGCAGGGACATCATCCTGGTGACAGCCAAACTGCTGCCGCACCACCTGCAATTCAACTGTTGCTGGTTGTAAGAGCTGCATTGAGGCATCTTAAGAAGCAATGAGAGTGATAGCCTATACAAATCACATCCCACATGGTTTATTCGGACTGTGGGAGTTAATAAGGCTATGGAATCCATCTATATAGAACATGATAAAAACTGCCATCATTCTTGTCCCAGTAATCTTAGAAAAACAGTTCTGCTGCATCTCACCTGTTGTCACTGAAATTTGGTACCGTCATCTTGCTTCCATCCTCTTCCAAATCACAATATGCCCAAATTCGTTCTAACCTCATATTCGAGTTTATCAACAACAGGAAACACTGAAAACCTGTTGTACTGTCCCACACTCAGCTTCTGGATCCTCACGGTCTTCTTTTAAAGGATCTTCGTAGTTTTAAAACAATTTCAGTTCATAAATCTTTTGTTGACAGAAGAGTTAAGAGTAATTCCTCTTATATACTATTTCAGGAATTTGCACATTTTCACATGATTTGGCTACTCACGATGGGAATCTCTGCCCTACTCCCTTATCTCATAATATGCCCTACAAGACATACTCTAAGTTTTGCTGATTATTTTCTTTGGCCTGTGGTGCAAGCCATGTGATAAAATTCTGTCTCGAACCAAGAAAATTTGCAATGGACATATGATCTGAATGAAATACTTTCTTTCAAACTAAAGGCAAAACTAAATGTCTATCTTGACCCCTTGGGATGTGTGTCAAACCGGTGGTATCCTTGTGCATATATGGATTGATACAGCCACCAAAAATTATGCTTTTGCAATCCATTTTCCTAGCATTACTTGAGTCACAAGAAACGAATGACAAATAGCAGCAAATAAAACACACTCTTTTTCTCTGCAGTCTTGCCCATGGCTAAAGTGTTAGGTTGGTCCACTACAAATAAACAAACAATGAAACTGCATGAAAGAAAGCTCAACTGTTTGAGGAAAGATGAGTCGAATTAGAGTGAGGTCTAAAAGGAAGCTTTCATAACATCTATGCGTGGCATCTCTCACAGCTGCTGTAAAATACACTGTGACAGTAAATGGCTTAATCTTTGGTTGGTCTTGTATTCCACAGACACTGATCTAATGCTTGGACAAATAAATATGTTGTAATCTGAATTACTGTTTTTAATATAAAAATTAAACAGTAATCAAAAAAAAGGATTCACACTTACAAATGTACCACATGAAGCAGGTAAGAAAACACATGCAGGAATGCTACGGATACCATCTTTCATTTTAGGAAAGAAGTATTTTTAATTGCCTTTTACTTGAACTACACTGGAGTGCTGAAGAAGGCTGGAATGGTCAATTAAAATACTCCATTTTTAGTAGTCCCTTCTTTCTGCTTGGTACTGAGTTTTATAATTCATTTTTCCTTATACCCCAGAGGTTTTCTAGCATAGCTTTCCAAGGATGGAAGATTAATATATTACTAGATTAATATATCATTTTAATGTAATTTCTTGTACATACATGCTCACAAGCACTAGCAAGCAGCAAAAGCAAACTATAATAAGTTCTTTAGACCCTCCCCAGAGACCGGAAGTCAAGCTGTAAGCTGAATGTCTAATGATCTTATTGGTAGAAGATGCTGAAGTTCCAGTTTCATATTCATCTATGCTCATATTCTCAGCTAACAGCGTAAGGGTGGGGGAAGGAAGCCAAGATGTCAGCTTTTAAGAGCCTGGCACTAGCAGCAGAAAGTTGTTATCCATGTAGTGGATGGCAAGAAGTAATTTAAATGGCAATTAATCTAATAAGCCAGCTATCTCAGCATTTGTAAATCAAGATTATGGGCCCTCAGAACACATATTTCCCCCACTGCAGAAATAAAGGACAGGATGCTGCTGTCCTTCTGTAATTACCCTATCCCTGTCGCATCCTCACCCCAGCAGCTTTTCCAGACAGGCACTCCTCTCCCTTCTCTTTATGAGAAATGCACAGGGAGGGGAAGGAGGTAGGGAGCAGTCCAAAGCTGGACTGCTTGACTCACTCATAACTGTCATACTACATTAAAATGACTTCTGACATTAACTTGGGCTAGCTAGCAAAGCTCTGCTGGGGATGAGAAAAAGAAAGGAAAAAGGGAAAGAAAAAGAACGGAAAACAAGGAAAATTTAAAAAAAAGGGGGGGGGAGGGGGAGAAAAACATGCTGCTGTGAACACTTCCATTTCTCTATACAGGCAGATCTGCTGCAAGTTAGCCGAAGGTGTTGTACAGCTCCATAGCTGATTAACAGCACAGCTATCATTTTTATTTAATTGCACATACAAGGGAAAATGCAAAATGAAATAATTTGTCCAATACTTTGCTACTTTGTTCCCACTCAGCTGTCTTCCAATAAGCATTTTCCTTATAACTGAAGAGACAAACAACACATCTTACACTCATTGTTACGCTATTAACTGCCAGCTGTATAATATACAGATTATTTCTATGTTTTATATATTGCATATTCTTAACTATTATCAATAATTAGTTTCTAACTGAAAAGTCCCTTTTTTCTGATACACTTTTTTATTGTGTTATCACTAATATCTTCTTTTTTTGGCTATTGTTTTGTACCTTATTAGGAAAACTACACTGAATCCTGGAAGCATTTAGTATGCTATCACTTCTATTGGCAGTGATCTTACAGATCCTATACAGCACTGGAGCCCCAGTGATGAATGTAGGACATTAAACCGAGCACAGCCATGGAGTGCATCTCTCCTGCAGTGTGCTTGTGTCTCCTCAGAGGGTGAACACCACAGATGCAGAGAGCTCAGCCACGATCAGTACACTGAGTGCTGTGTAGATGTAAACATGTCAGCCGCTGCTGCCTGAAAATTAGTATAATCAACCACAGGGTGCATTTCTGTGCATCTAACATATGCAGCTAATTACGTTGAGCTATAGTTGCCTAGTGCTAGTGTCAACATGATATGGTGAATGAAGTTACATAGTATGTCAACACTGACTTAAGGTACTCAGAAGATAATATTTCCTTGGGAATCGATGAGAAGTAGAAACATTGACTCCAGCAATATGTATTTAACAGAAAATAAAAAATAAAAATCATTCTTTCATGCTTTGAGCTAGAGACTGCTACAGATTTCACAAACGTCAGCTATACATTAAACTGCTGCTGTAGTACATGTACCATTAGTGTGTTTTATAGGTCCTATTTATATCTTTGATAACTGCAAAAAAAGTGAATCCCTTAGTTACAGTCAGATATGTTAACTGGAATGCATTGTTGAAGCGCATTGTTGAAGCACATTGTTCCTCTAGACATCTTTTCAAAGTAGCAATATAATAAAGTATTGACTGTATATGAATTGAGGGAAAGAATAAAGGCCTGTTGTCACCAAATCACTGAACTTCGCTGATTCAAGTTCTGATCAATAATGTATTAATTTAGGTTCCTGAGCAGAAACCTTTTACCTTTTTCTCCCTCCCACACTTTCTGTCTTTCTTTTTTTGGTCTCTTATCTCTCAGCATTTCAAAGGGACCCCATCATGGTCCTATGCAATGAAATGGAGGCAGTGAAACCGTGAAAGGTTACCAAATTGCAACTTTTATATAAAATGTGTTATTTTGTTGCTGTGAAAAGTCTTTTTAGTTATTGCAGTTTAACAGAGAATTGTGAGTGAACTTTGGAGCACTCACCCTCTTATTATCAAACTAACAGCAAACACTATCTTTTCATCTGTTGCCATCTGCCTTAACTGACATCTTTCATGTCCCAGGCAAGCTGTAAGATTCTCAGCTCTAGGAACGCTCTCATAAATGCTCAGCTACATTTTTTGGATTATTGGATACTGGGAAATATAATTTATATTTGGTGGTAACAAATAAAATGGAATTGATTTTGTTAGATGCAAATTTACACATAACTATGTACTTAGCTATTATGGATATTAACATGAGTAATATCTAAAAGTATTATTTTTCAAATGTTTTAATGGAAATAGAGATATCTTAGAGCTGATAAACTTCACTGTGATTTAAGAAATCCTGTGTCCTGTATGTCATAAACTCCATGTGTGACTATGTACAAGTCATTTTGGTTGCCAATTAAGAAAGCACTGGAGAGCACGCTTAATCTGAAAAATATGTCCTTGTTTATTCAAAAGGAGTAACATGTGCTTAATCCTGAACTATAACCTTTATACTTTCTGACCAGGAAGAGGACACTTCCTATGCCTACAGTTAGTTATATCGCTTCAGTTCAGGAGTGCATAATATCAATCAGGTCTCTTGTTTTCCTTTCCACTGGAAATGAGGAACTCTGAGTAATTCCTTGATCTGCCTTTCCACTTTGGACTGTAATCTACCTAAAGTTTATAATGTGTTATTTAATGGAAATGTCATCTAATGTGAGGCAGCCTGGTGCCACTGTAATACAAGTAATAAACAACAATAGTTCATAATATAATCTAATGGCCTTTTTCTTCTACAAATAACTTTGTCAGTTGCAATGTCTTTAGTAAAGTTCAAAAAGAGAGGAAAAAATACATCAAAATTCATATATTTTTGCAATTAGTCTCATGATGATCTGCAAACATGGCCTAATTTATGTGATTACTTGATCAAGCGAAATAGATTTCTCTAAAAACTGTGATCTGCAATTACTGAAAACTGCAGTACATTTGCTATGCATACTTTAGGTTGGCATGAAAGAGATTTCTTTAATGCATTTTAGTCCAAATTTCTTAATTATTTTGCACAGAATTAATAACTATTAGAATAAAATTGAAGAAGTGGAAAAGATCCTTTCACACAAAATGCCCCATAGCATATGTGTATTTTTAATTAGTACATTCTTGTAAATACAGATACAGGTGCAGTTCACTTTGAATCTAATGGATCTGCTCCATCACTTAGTTAGGCTAGGAATGTATTTATGTACAAAAATCCATATGTGAAATTACCCTCATCTAGTAGTTCTTTTCTCTTTATCCTATTTATCTAAAACAGCTTCCAATCTTTAAGTGCAAGAATGAGTCATTGAGAGGGCAGGGAGAGATGCTTGAAGTATTTTGGGGCTCTGTTTCTGGTCAGAAATACATTTTCTAAGTAGATTTAATGAAATATTATTCCAACCACATGCTGGAAGTGGTATTTTTCAGTGAACACGATACTCTATTCTGTCTATGTTTAGGAAGAGGTGAAAGCAATTAGTACAGTTTAAATCCAAAGCCAGACACTCAGGCAAGACATACCTTGCCATGTTCCAGTGGTGTTGAAATTCAGAGATAAGAAGCTGTGCTTGAGTATATTTGTTTGGTGAAGCTGCAGGTGGGAAATATTTCTATACTGACATGACTTTGAAGGACTGATTTTCATATATACAATCCCTCCTTTAAAGAAATGACAGTGTTATTTGACTTGAACATAAAATATTAAAATTGAAGGAACTGAAAGGGGAGATGGACCTAATCATAATAATAGAATGATCTGTCCTGCCTTACACTGCTAATAAAGGCAGCAGGGGAAGCAGTCAGAGATCCTTCAAGGAAACAGCTCTTCTAACACTCAATGTCCATGTGCAGTTAGTCATCCTGGCTCTTTTTACACCTCATGGCATTTCTATAGAGTGATTCACATGACCCGATTTATACAGCTCCATTAAGCTCATACTCTGATATAGAAACAGACCTAATAGAGAAGGTCTATTTCTCTCCACTTTGGATAAAATTTGGATAGTTCTTTCAATATAAGCATTAACGATGTTGTGCTTGGTCAGATGAACTGAACTTTTCTCTGTGGAAGAGTGGTTGTCATTTTTCCTACATCACAAGAGAAAATCAATCACAAGAAGGACCTCCGTAGAGCATATCATTATCAGCTTAGAGCACAATTTACAGAGATCTGTGTAGATATTTTAGAAATGTTTTCAAATGCTTTTATTAACTTATGACAGGGTCAACATTCTTGTCTTTGCAATTAAAGCCTCACACTGATATTAATTCATTCCTTTTTTGCTCTGCTTTGCACTTTATTCCCTACTGAATGTAACATTAACCAGGTGACTTTTGTTTTACCCTGATGAAAGGCTGCAGGTAGGAAGTGTGCTTGCTGGGAGGGCTCCTGCTAGGACAGGCATCTGCTGGACCAGGTTGGGCTTCTGTTTTACTTGTTTCGGGAGGGAGAAACTGCTCCATGTCATCAGCTACAGGACTGCCTGATATGGCCAGCTTTCATGGAGGCTGTGCACAGGTCATTCTCCTGCCCTTTCTGCACTCCTTCAGCTATGCTCTGGACATCAACATATGAGCATGTCAAAATCCAGTCCTTGCTATTTACAAGGTAATTTGAGAGCCTAGTACTGAAAGCACAGGAGAGAAGCAGAATATTACTGGAAAAAGCTTGCTATTGGTAAGATTTCAACTGGATGCAAGCATGTAGGAGAAAGGTGAAAAGGTTTTGTTTCATCTGTGCGATTTAGTAAATAAGACTCGGTTTGTAAAACTTGATAGGTTGTCTGTCTGATGCAGAGGTAGTGCTGGGCAGAAAGATCACTCAAGTAGTTCAGCTGTCACACTAGTGCCTATGTAAAGATCTGTATTTAGGCCATTGCTATTGCTGCCATGAAATCCAGATTACTAGAAAATATGGAGCAAATAAGAAACAGAGACTGAGCACAAAAGCAAGAGATAAGAGAAATTCAGAACATGAGAAAAGCACTGGAAAATAAGATCTTTCAATTGTATTTTCTTCTTTTCAGCTCATGTAAATCTACATCTTCTCAAAGCGGAAAGAGAAGGAACAGCTACTACAAAAATATACTTAAAACAGTGATTTTATGTGAGGTCAGCCAGCAGAATGGTGAAAGTCATCAGAACAAAATACACCCCAAAAGCTGACACATCATTGGCCTAAAACCCCAACAAAATGGTTATTTGTTAAATTGACTTTAAACCTCTTCTTACGAAACCCCTACTTCTCAGTGAGAAGAGCAAATATAAGACTTCCACTGGGGGGAGAGTGAGAGAAATGCTTCTTGCTTGTTTTGCTCTAAGCATACAATACAAAAATGAAGGTGACTGACAAACACAAACGTCTTCCTCTCTAAAACCCCCTGTAATACCTTTAATTTAGCTTTCTCAAGCTCCTGGGAAGCAGTGGAGAATTAACCGAGAAAACAAAAATGTGGTCAAAAAATATTTGCTTTTTAAAATAATACAAAGTTGTGACCCATCAAAAGCTAACTCCTGCCATGTTAGTCATTCCTCATCTCTTAATCCTCATGTCAGTCTCAACTCATCATGAGACTGGGAGATGTTTAATGGCCTTGCCCCTTAAAGGAGTAGAATTTGAGGCTGAATGCGCACAAGACAACTACAGAACAGAACAAAAACGAAGTACTGACAGGCAAAAGCTAGGCAAAATTCCAAGACATTCTCTCATGAAATAATACTGTCCTTAGTCCTCAACTCTGTGAAATTAAGTAGATATACTGCTTTGAATAGTTGTTATTTTACAACTCCAGATATAATCCTGAAAATGGAGTTGTGTTTGAGACTTCCATTTCCTTTAAGTAATTGCAGTTGTAGAGAAGACATGAATATGCTATTGGTATGCAATGAAATCTGAGATTTGAGATAGATTATATATGCCAAGTGGAGAACACTGCAATTGATTTATTCAAAATGCAACCTGTAATTATAAGTCAAGAACTCTTAGAAATGAGAGTTCTGAATTAAAATGTCATTATTTTTTTCCTTTAAAAGTGGGCATCATCCTTTTCTTATATATGATCTAAATTAATTTACACAAGCTTTGTATTAAATAATATATTTTAATTAATATAGTTGCTTGGTAGGATAGTTGTTAACTCATTTTGCCATTGCCCAAGGCGATATTGGGTCCATCCCCGTTGTTAAAAAAGGCTCCATTTTCTGAAGGAGGAGCTGCCACATTTTATTTTACCCACAATGATTCTATACATAGAGAATAATTTTTACAGTGCTCTATGTTCAAATACATATTTAGCACAGTTGTATGAGGGGAAGGATATACCCATGATGACTGTATTGATTAAAGCCTTTAAGAGACCTAGGTTCAGTTTGCTGACTTTTTCATTAATTATATCATGATCTACAAGAGGGATTGTTGCCCAAACTGTGACACAGGTATGATTTAGGTGTTGAAATCCAGAACTACGATTCTCAAAACTTTGGCTAAATCTTTACAGAATCTTCATGTTATTGTTTCAGGAGAAATACTGGGTAAAGACTACTTTCAGACACTTTTCACTCATCCCTAGGGCTTGTATCTAATGATAAAAAATACAGAAGTTAGTAATGATCTCAAGAATATCTTAGAAACCCACACACTTTTTGAAGGACTTTCACCAGTAGGTCTAGTAATATTTTAAAACAATCAAATAAGAAGATGATAACCAGCTATTCTTTGGAATTTGATGAGATTTCCAGGGTTTTTTTTTTACCCTCTACTGACATAACGATTACTTTTGCTAAATTATTATTGTACATTAGATCTTATTTTAGATTATATTTTAATGATCAATTAGTTTTGAATTTATGTTATTTACTACATCTGATTTAAGAGTTTCATTCGGTTTTCCTTGTTGATGTGTTGGCATTATTAAGAGATCATCGTTTTTGTGCATCAGAAATGCTGTTATTTCTTAAAATTACCTTTAAATGTTCAGCATCTCCTTCAAATGCTAAATACTCAGGAGGCTGGATTTGCTTTTCCAAGTACATTATTAGGAGACATAATAAATCATAATTAGAATTTTAGTCTAATATATTATTAAAGTAGTGCTGCTTAACTGCTCTGGCAAATGCCACTGCTGTTGTTTTAGGTCTTCAGTGGGCAGTATCTCAATTTAATAGGCTCCTCATAAACCAGTCAGGAATATAAAACTTATTTTCCTTCTACATTTCTTAGGTAATTTTAAGCTTCTGGTTCTGTGAAGCCAAAGACTTTTTCCCATTTCAAACAGGCTTCTGAAGCTTATATTGAACAAGATTAATTTCTTAAAGTAATAAATTTGGGGAAAACATATTGTTAAAGACGATAAAGGAAATCCAAAATTAGCAGGAAGTTTTAGCATTTTTACGCTTTTCTATTTTAAGTTTTTGGAAGCTGAGAGTCTAATCATAAGTATTCCAGTATCTGCAACGGGCTTACAAGAATGCTGGGGAGGGACTCTCCATTAGGGACTGTAGTGACAGGACAAGGGGTAATGGGTTACAATTTAAACAGGGGAAGTTTAGATTGCATATAAGGAAGAAGTTCTTTACTGTAAGATTGGTGAGGCACTGGAATGAGTTGCCAAGGGAAATTGTGAATGCTCCATCCCTGATGGTGTTCAAGTCCAGGTTAGACAGAGCCTTGGGTGAGATGGTTTAGTGTGAGGTGTCCCTGCCTATGGCAGAGGGGTTGGAACTAGATGATCTTAAGGTCCTTTCCAACCCTAACTATTCTATGATTCCATGATTCTATTTACAGTGGACTATGGTAAAATGCTACAAAACTTGTATTTGTCACCAGATTAGACAGCTTTCTGGGAAGAGAGACTTCCCAGTGACAAATACAAGATCCACAGGGAGGAAGACACTATAATTCAGTTAGAGTCACTTCCCTGGTATCAAAAAGTGTAAAAATTCAGTGATTTCTCTCCCTACTGCTCAGTCTGTTCTGCAACAAAACTCCGTGAGAGCTCTGGGCACCAGGGAAGTGCAATGACTGTGTAACTTCCACATAGGGATGGCTGGTTGGAGACTGCCTGCTCTGAGAGCCTGGGTGAGCCATTTTCTCTCTTCATTTCCCAAAGACAAGAAGGCTGCAGACATGTGGCATTTTCAAAGAAACCAGTATGGCCCCTAGGGTGTTGTTGTCTGTAGTTTTCAGTAAGACACTGTATCCTAATTCAGTTAAGGTTATTTTGAACACCCTGCCAACGTGGTTTGTTGTACAGAGATTTTTGGTAATAAAAAGCGATGTATACTAAACCAGACATCCATTTTCTCTTGGCTGCTGTTCAGAAGCATAATTGTTTATCCAAAATATTTTTTTCCCTTTTTTTTTCCTGAGAATTTTTATAAGGATTCCTTTCACTGTATGTAAAGACAAGAAAAGCAAACGATGCTGACAACTATTGGCCTGCAGAGGTTAATCTCCTTTAAACGAAACATAAGGCCAGACCTTTCTTGTTAACTATAAAATATTGTTCCCACAGGTTTGCCTATTTTCAGTCTTAAATATCAGGTTTACACTTAATGGCTTGAGCATATCTATGCTGAAAACACCTATTCTAAAGAAATGTTACACATACTTCTTGTTACATCACATACACTGTCCTATTGTTATACACCTCATTTATTTAGAGCTGCTAATTTTTCCAGCAAATTCCTATGAAAGGTTTTCTACTGCAAGGTCCAAACAGATTTTTTTGCACATTTCTCAGGATTGTGTCCTACGGCTTCTGTTTGATGCTTTTAGTAAGTTCTTACTCCTAAATAATCCAAAACCCCATGTTGGGATTCCTTTGCTTATTTAATTATACATAAAGTTTTGAGGAATTTTAGATTTTTATAGGGAGATCATTACATACCATACATTTACTTTCTTCTTTTAAGATACTGAATGTCTTGAGGATAAGTTGTGAACATACTACAAATCAAATCAATAGCAATGATGTGTAAAATAAAAGTAAGTAAGTCAGGCTGTATGAAATAGAGAAACCGATGTTATTGCAGCTAGGCAGTGGGTATGCATGCACTTTAAATCTAGGGAGACAACCAAAATGCAATCCAAAAGAGTGTATTTCCATTCTAAATTGCTTATACTTATACTTACAGACATTCCTGCACAGTATGCACTACCATACCGCAAATTCTTTCACTGTTTCTAGTTACTCTTTACTCACTCTTTTTAATACAGAAAACTCCTCATAACTGCAAGAAGGAATTTACACAGTTAGCCTCCTTAAGTATGCAGGGTTCTATGAGCTTGGAAGTAGAAGACCCTTTTGCTTGTTAGCTGAGAATTTTCAGTACAGAATCACATAGAGAACCCAAAGGAGGACCCCTATAATGGCATTATTCCAGGGACAGAAGTGAGCAGAGCCTTAAAGGAGCTCTGTGCAGTGCCTAAGAGTCTGGGAGCTGATTTCAGGGCTTCCCAGGGTTATGAGCTTACAAGCACCTTTTGTACAGAAGCCTAGGAAACCTTACCAAGATGCAAAATAAAGAAATAACCAAAAGGCATCCAGCGCCAGAAATTATTCAGCATCTCAAAGGTGCAGGTCTTACACTTCATCTGCACGTATTCTCTTTCAATACTTTGCATTTTATCCTGTTCTGATAATTATGTTTCTTTATGAATTGTCCACCTTTGATTGATAGGTAGAGCTGACACTGTTAATTAGGATTTTGTCCCTGCTTCCTTTAAACCCAATGACAAAACTGCTATTGACTTCACATAGCACAGGATAAAGCTTTAAAGAACAAGCTTTTATTGTACTCATATCAAATAAATTGCTAATACCTAGACACTGTTGAAAGATGATGAGTGTTAGTGGGGAGATGGCTCCAGTCAAAGATACTTTGCATTTTGCTACACAGACTTCAAACTTTTTTCACACTGTAGATGGGAAAGGTACTGTGGTGTTTGACCCTGGCTCAACATCAGGTGCCCAGCAAAGCTGCTCTACCACTCCCCTCCTCAACTGGACAGGGGAAAGTCAAAATAATGAACAGCTCATGAGCTGTGATAAGGAGGGGAAGGGATCACTCACCAATTACCATCACATGCAAAACAGGCAAAATGGGGGAAATGAATTTAATTTATTACCAATTAAATCAAAATAGGTTAATGAGAAATAAAACCAAATCTTACAACCACCTTCTCCCTGCCTTCCTTCTTCCCAGTCTCAAGATTTTCTTTACCTCCTCCCCTGCAGCAGCACAGCGGGATGGGGAGTGGGGGCTGTGGTCAGTTCATCACACATCTCTCCTTCCTTCTAAGAGGGAGGACTCCTCACACTCTTCCCCTGCTCCATTGTGGGGTCCCTCCAATGGGAAACAGTCCTCCATGAACTCCTGCAATGTTAGTCCTTCCCACAGGCTGCAGTTCTTCATGTACTGCTTCAGTGTGGATGCCTTCCATTGGGGTGCAGCCCTTCAGAAGCAGGCTGCTCCAGCATGGGTCCTCCATGGGGTCACAAGTCCTGCAGCAAACCTGCTCCACGTGGGGTCCTCTCTCTGTGGAGCCACAGGTCCTGCCAGGAGCCTGCTCCAGCACAGGTTTCCCACAGGGTCACAGCCTTCTTCAGGTAATCCTCCCGCTTTACCATGGACCTTCATGGGCTGCAGGTAGATATCTCCTCCACTGTGGGTTCTCCTCCATGGGCTGTAAAGGAACAGCCTGCTTTACATTGTCTGCTCCACTAGCTGCAAGGGAATCAGCTCTGGTGCCTGGACCACCTCCTCCCTTCTTCTTCATTGATCTTGGTGTCTGTAGGGCTGTTTTTGTCACATATTCTCACTTTTCTCTCCAGCTGCCATTGCTCCTGGGCAGTAACTCTTCCATCTTCTTAGATACATTATGATCGAGGTGCTATCAGCATTGCTGATGAGCTTGGCCTTGGCTAGCAGTAAGTCTGTCATGGAGCTATCTGGCAATGGCTCTGTTGAACACAGGGAAGGCTTCTAGCAGCTTCTCACAGAAGCCATCCCTCTGCTATCAAAACCTTGCCATGCAAACCCAATAGAGATACCTACCTTCATAATGCATAGTTTTGTAATTTCAAATGACATAATTGTCAAATGAAATGAAACAATATTTGAGAGGTATGTTCATTTGCTATTACCGTGCATTCCAAAGTATCAGGGGAATTCTGCATGTCCCTGAATTCATTCCAGAAAACTGACACATTTATGGAAAATAGGCTTCAGTACATTGTTTCCTCCCCCTATTTCACAGAACAATAATATTTTATTTATAACATCTTGCTTTCTTTATAAATGTATTTCCTTTTCCATGGAAGGAAAACATTTATAAACAATGACCCTACTGTGATGTGGATAAGGAAGGATATCAGTAGGACAATTAATTCTTTTATGTCAGACATGAAAAAGGTAAAGATACAAGACTGGCGCATACTGCGCACTTCCCATCAGTGCAAAACTGGTGGTGGGATGTTCAAACAGACTGGTGTGGAAAATATGTTAGTAGGTACTCTAAAGTGTGGAAAACTTGGAGCCTAGGATTGCAAAGCATATATTTTTTCTACAACAAATCTGGCACCCAAGCCCTAACCCTGTTTTGGCCGTGTTACTCTTTTTCCCCTGCTGTAACGGTCTTTTTGTGTGGTTGTTACAGTACAATGTCATTTGAGGGCAGGAACAAATAGGGAACTTCTAAGATAGAAAATATTTAAGGTACAATTATTCATGGACACATGCTTTAAAGTAGAGAGAAGAATCATTTATGTGTAAATCATTGACTCGTAGATTTACATATATAAGTATTAAGTATGATGAATCATGGGTCCTGAAGTGAGAATCCCCTCACACTCAGAATAACAACGATAAACATCCCAGTTCTAGAATTGGTATGGCATCAGGTTTTATACAAGAGTTATCTTATAAAAGATCAGAAATCATTTAAAGTAATACTAACATGGGTAAAGTGCTTTGTTTGGGGTTTCTTTATCCATGGCTTTTTAGAGTTATTAGAATACAGCTGGGTTCATGCTGCTGCAGTTGGCAGATATTAGGTATCTAATGAAATTCTTCACCCACTGGGTTTTGGGTCCCTGATAAATCATGCTTGAAATTAGCCTTGGGGAAGACACACCTTCAAGAAGCTAGATAGCCAAGTTGCAATAGCAAGCAGATAATCCCTTTTCCATGTTGTGGATTTAGCATGGTGGCTTAGGAACTTCAACTTCATACTTTATACTCCTATATATTTCCACGTTTTGGTCTCTGCAGTATGCCTTCTGACACATGATATGCCAGGTGCCTTGTCCAGGGGCAGTCATACCCTTTGACTGCCCTCACATTTAAGACAAAGAGCAGCTACCTCTGCTACAGCCAACATTTCTGTTCTGCAGACAGGCACAGGACCAGCTGCAGAAGTTAGATAGTCGTTACCTCCTACCACATGGAAATGATTAAAGAAATAATCATGATCTGCACTGTCCAAGCTATGGCCCTACACTTCCCAGATGAGTTAAATTAGTACAATTGCAGCCTGATTAAACCACATCTCTTGCATGTTAATTTCCTTCTGGTATATCTGGTTGAATCAAGCTCCTTCCAATGGGTTCACATATCTGTTTAGAGTATCACACCAGCCTTGCAGATCAAAGTGGACATTTATCAGAGCTCTTTTCAATGAATAGTTACACTATAATGGGGCCCTCAAAGACTAATTTAGAATACATCAGCCTACATAGATCTTGTTTTCATACCAAGTTGCCTTTAAATAAGTGTATGATTATGCCAAGAAAATGAAAAATGAATTTGCATAAAATGTCGTGGTTTTTTTTAAGTCTGCTAAATGCATACAGAAATATATTTATCTGATGGGATATATGAGGGAATTGGAAAAGCAAAAAGGTCTCTTCTATCTATAAAGATGTGGTGGCAATATGAGAAATTGTATGTAGTGTTATATACTTGCGGGAACTTAAGAACATAAGTCAATAATAAAATCACAGTTAAATCTGCTTAGATTATTTATCAAGGAAATGTAATTGTATTGCTGAGTAGGGTTTAATTTCCACACTACTTAAGCCCATAACAACAATAACAAAACCCAAAACAAAACAAATCCAAACAAACAAACAAACAAACAAAAATACAAACCAACAAAAAAAGAAATATATGGAAGACTGCAGTAATACCTTAGAAACATGTATGAATGCTTTATTAGGATCCTGACCACCTTATTTTAATGGACTGTTAACCATTTTTTTACCAAAAGAAGCCACTCATTTGGAGGGTTCTTTTGTTACTTTAAGAGATATTCAGGACAAATATTTAGGTTTTCATAACATGAATAAAAATAAGTAAGACAAAAGGCTACAGCCATGATTCAACATCTGGATCATTATCTTGCTCCTCAAAGAGGATAGGGTTTCACGTGAACTTTGCATGAAGTATGAGTCTATTGTAATAATCTTGGTAAATATGATAAATCTCCAGTAGCAAGAATATTCAAATGCTACTGTGATTAGCTTAGTTCTAAAACGAGCTGAAAAGGATGCTCCAGGATAACAGGAGCATATAATTAAATTGTAGTGATTTAACATATTAATTACAAGCTAATCACAATGATTTACCTATCCTATAGCTAGGGGCTTCCAGGATGTCAGAAAATACATTGTTATCATTATCACTACTACAAAAAAATTAAATCAGAATTATTCTGTGTCTGCTGTTTTAGCTTTCTATTACATTTATTTCTGTTTTATATCTCAAAATGGGGTTTTCACAAGGAAAAATACAGAGCTTTTTCACAGCACGCAGACTAACAGCAAGTTAGAAACAGTCAACAGAAAAATATGTTGCTGACTTTAACATTTGTTCTTTTTTTACCACTATTGTACTAGCACTCTACTCATCTGCTATCTGTATGCCCTGTGAACTGTCTATATAGCACTGACAGCTGGTAGGTCTAAACTGATGGTACGTATGTGGTTGTTTTTTGTAGTCTATAAACATTCTTTAAGGTAGGGCTTTGTTGAAAAATATTTCAGATGAACAATATTTTACAGCTGAAGCAAATCACCATGGCTTTGAATGGATGTGCATAGGTCAGAAAGTGTAATTGTGTATAAAGTTGGTCATCCATAATGGACAGGAATGGCATATTTTCTTTGGGAAATGTGAGCTATTTACTTCTCATCAAATAACCTGCCATCCCAATATGTGTGGACCACAGCAGCGTCATGTGGCAGTATATTCACCTAGAATTTTTACCTATTGCATAAGCTATTCTGAATTCCAGCTGACCTTTTCTGTTCCTCTCTAAATGGCAAGCTGATTGTTAAAGAACACAAACTGGCCAGCTAGCATGAGATGTTCAGTGTCGCAGGTCAAGTTTCTGTTATATATGCCATCGGTGTACGCCACTTACATGATAAGGATGGCTTTGTTACCTATCTACTTTAAATGTAAAGTTGTCACTTTTCAGATTTTCATATAACGGGTGGCATCCACTTTGAAGTTTAACCTTCTACTATTGCCACTACCAGAGGTTAGGGGTTAAAGAAAAGATGCGGCTAATTAAGGTATTTTAATATAGCCACACTTTGAAATTTTGTACTTATTAGATTCTATTCCATTTTTTAATAGGTGGGCATTTGGAATAAATGGAACCCCTTTTAGCAATTTTTAAGTTGAAATACTGAGGTTGAAAGATTGAATAGTGTTATTTTCTTATAGTGTTCCATGTAGTGTTATTTTCTTTTTTTTGTGTCAAGGTCTGATCTCACATTATTGTGTTGGTTTTTATTGATTCTAATGAAGTAAGCAAATATTTTGCACTTTTTATCTTACATTTGTTAAGATTGAGCTTCTTACTATGAGTCTGAGAGTCAGTTTCACCACTAATAATTAAGTTCAAGAAATTCAAGACAGTCACCTTGACCCAGTCAACTGCTTAAAAAGAAACATCATGCACAACAAGATCTACTAAATTAAGCAGAAAAGAATCGTGATTTCCACAATCAGTTCAGCTTATTCTAAGGAAAATCACCTGAAAGGCAGTTTGTGACATTGTATTTCTGACTCATGTCTGACCAGCAAGGCTCAGAGACATTCAGAATTTATTAGAAACAGAGACTATTCCCAAAATTATACTACATGCTATTTTCAGGCTAGTTGTTTTGAAATAACGTTTTTGTCTCAGGTGAGTCACAGATTTAAAAGCTGAGTAATGTGTCAGAATGGATCTCTGAGGTATGCCTCAGATCTGAAGAAATATTACAGAGGTAGAAGCATTCACTTGGTCTTATGGCCAGCTAGAGAACATTATTGAGATCATCTTGGCCTTTGGCAGCAGTTCGCACCTTCCTTCTCACCATATTATCACACTTTAAGATAAGTAGACCCGGCAAGAATCTTATAATAAATTCTTTATCATTATCAAATGGGCTCTGGTACAATATTCTCCAAGATATGTCAATAAATAACTCTCCAATACGACTGCATGTTTTAGAGGGTAATAACACTTAAGACAACAAATTGTGCCATATTTTACAAGGACTGCCTTAGGTCAAGCTCTTTACCTACGAAATGTATAGTACTGAATAATTTGGCTAATTATAACTTTATATCCAAGTTCTCTAGTAATTAAGTAATTCTGTCCATAACTAATTGAATTTCCACTGGATTATTCTTCAGATGAGAACAGCTCTCAGAATAAAACTGAAAGATACATCTTTTATGAACCCAAATGACTTCCTTTATGAGAAAGAAAAGGAACTAATAGTGAGTTACTTTTTGTTTGCCAGTAGTTATATATATCTGAGATCAACTTTGCTTAAGATAGTTGCACTTATTAGTGCTGGGTGTCATAGCATATTTCTGCTAGTGAGCTTATAATGTGTATGTTTCTATGATGCTGAAAAATCCTACTGCTTGCCTGCAAGGAATTATGAGATTTGACTCACAGGTACATTCCCAATACACCAGGAAGACTACTAGACTTTAAGAAGCTGGTGAAAGTATTTTGAAGCACTTCCTTATATAGAACAATTTCTGATTACATGTCTAGGTTGTCAGCACAAATTTCCCCTGACTTTTGCCTCTCATATATACATAAATTAATAATTTAATGTTTACTGACATTAATATCAATATCACTGTAATGATTATACCTATTATTCCTTCTGCAATCAGGGGATAAACCAAGGTTTCTCAAAGTGACTGGTAAAATATATTTTGTGATTTCAGTAAGATTTAAAGAGGTCTGTGCACCAGAGTGCTAATGTTTAACTCTTCAGAAGCAGGGCTGTATGAAAAATTACAAAATTAAGCATTCAAAGAAGCACTCACAATTACTACTCTTTTTTAAAAAGCCTTGCCTTGCATGTACCTTCAGGGTAAATTTCATCACAGCTGACAATACACTGTAAATATGAAGTTCTTGAACCTCTTGAGAAGTCTGCAAGGTAAGAAGTAGTGACAGTTTGTAATCCGTACTGTGTAATTTTGCTGTGTACATATTCATGTACAATACCGAATGGATAACAACACACTTCTTGCATCTAATTAGTCATGTTAGAAAAAGCCAGAGGGAAAAGTGTATGCTCATAAGGGTGAACTTCCAAATTGTTTTAGTTCTGCAGCATTAGTGGTATCTCTGAAGATTCAAATGGGATTATTCTTGAGTTATTTCTAGTGCACCAGCAACACTAAAACTGAGGGTCCACACAAACCAAAACAGTAAATATACATTCCTCTAGTATTTACACCAACATAAACTTTATCCTACATTCAGTATTAATTAAAAACTATTTAGTTATAAACTGGTCTTCTAAGTTTGTTCAAGCTTACATACATTGACTGAGGTCTATAAATTTACTATTCCATCAGAGCAGTATATAATCCTAAAAGAACATCCGAGCTGTGCAAGAAATCAGAGCTTGTGTTTTCAAACCTTATGAGCTGGCATATAATATTCAAACGCTGTATTTATTATACATGACAAGAGATAATAAGGTGTTATTAATACATAATCAGTATCATATATTAGGAAAGCAACGAAGATGCAGTCTCTGACTTTAAATCAACTATATCATTCCAGTGTATTATGCTGCAAAATTTGCATGAATTTTCTGAAGAGTTCAAAAGAAACAGAATCAATGTGTCTTGAATATTTTGTTTTGTAGATCTGATCATAATGTTGCCCGTCTTTCCTGAGAGCCTAAGTAGTACTTTCTAACCGAACTCACAGAGATGCATGAATATATCACAAAGCCATCTTTGCCTTTAACAGAAGGATGTTTTTGCTAAAAGGAAAATAGAACAACTGCAGCCTAGGAGGTCTGAAAGCCAAAAGGTGAATTCAAAACTACACATACTGAGTATAAATCAGTCTTATGGAAGCCTGATACATGCAACTTCTGAGCCTGAGAATGGCAGTACTGTGGATGATTTAGGACACCCTGTTTCCTCACTGCTAGCTCCTTGAGTAGATTTCTCAATATTTTCTTTCATTAACCTTTAATTAAGGTTTTAAGAATCTATAGCTCATTGGTGTGGCTCCAGATTCCAATAGCAGGTAAATATTAATATTATTCATCATTGTCATTCAAACCCAATATTCTCTCCTACCTCTGTTGTATGTTCATATCAAAAAAGCATCCAATTGAAAGTGTTATGTTTAATTAGAAAATAAGTTTGCCTGTGGTAGTTCAAGCTATTTATCAAGTCTACTGTATCGAAAATCTGCTGGAAAGGGAGATGGTGCTTGAAATAGGACCACTAGCAAAAATGTGCAATGGGCTACAGTTGTCATTAATAATTGTTATGATTGTACATCAATGCATCACACAATTATAAGCACAATTATAACCCCATGACAGCTGTTAAAAGTAGCAATGTCTCAGACTTTATAGCATCTTTACCCTGAAAGATTCCAAATATGTAGTAGATGTAACTCTTGGAAACAAACAGCAGTGAAAAACATTTTTAATGAACAAACCAATCACTAACGTGTCCTCTTTTTCACTTGCACAAAATAAGTTTTTAGAGGAGAGAATCGCTGGCTAGCTCAGAGGCACACAGCTAATCTAGAAACTCTGCTTCTCTCAAGAACTCCTACAAGCTCTACGCAGCTCCACAGCATGCTGAGCATGGAGCCGTGCCTCAGAAAGCAGGACGTTTGGAAAATGTGCCACCTCTTTCCAGACATGCAGACGATTTAAGGTCCTAGAAAGATGTTTTTAGAGGTACGACTAATTACTTGAGCAATGCAATGGTGTTTTTGAGTATACAGAGTTCGTGGGATTTATCTCTCTCACACAGAGAAAAGTTAAAGCATTCCCTAATACTTTCCAGTCCCATAAGCATTCCCTAACATCAGGACAGATCAGCACACATTGTTGAACAGAAAAAAGAAGGAAATGTAAGAAATGACAAGGATATCACGTAAATGGCTTTGTCTAATGAATTTTTAGGCTTTTTCAAACTAACATGACTCGTTTTGTTATTTTCATCTTGTGGCTTGGCTTTCTTTGGACAAAGAGCACATACTTAGCTGAAAACAAATCAAATGCAATCACAGTCTTAAAATATACTTCAATAACTACCTGAAAAACTTTCCTTTGACATGTCAGATATCCACCAAAAAAACCTTGGACCAACAGTTATTACTCAAAGAGCAAATAAGAAAGAGATGCCTGAGTTTAGCATACTGGCTTGTTTTTAATCTGGATTGATTCAGGTAAATACATCATCTGTACTGAAGACAGCGATGTCCTATATTGTAAATTCAAAGCATTTCACAAATGTCAATGAATTAAAGCACTGAAATAGCTGAGTGATAAGAGAGTTTTCAATTTCAAACAGATGGGGAATCACAGAAAACTTTTACAGCAAAAAAAACCACCACTCAAGTGCAACTTGCTGCAACCTTAAGGTAGCTTAACTCTTCTTGTTTCTACAAGAGTTTTTATCCCTTCCTTCATACTGCAGTTCTCCTGACCCAACCCATGAGATTTTAGGAGTGAAAGAAAACTTGCAGATCTCTTAAACAGCCTTAGAAAAGCCCTGATGCTAGCACAAGATGTGGCTGAAGAGGTGGCAGCTGGACAACCTATTCTGACCAACTATTCAACTTAAAAATCAGCCCTGGCTATGGCTACAATGTCAAAACAAACGTTAATCCAGTGGCAACTCATCCGTTTTGTGTGCTGACCAAGAAATTATAAAATAACTCCTGTCATACCAAAGCCGCAGTTGAACCCAAACTTTGTATGACAACAGAAAAGTTGAGAAACCCCAATAATAATAACAGACTTAACGCTGACCCATCTTCTGTTATAATATGAACAGAAATATCTGGATGTGGGGTTTTCTGCACTGAAAGCATCTGTTGGGCCTCCAGAAAGAGTAACTGACTTATTTCACATTATGTACAGAATCTGGGAGGAAGACAGCTGAAAATGCACCACATGCTACAATGTCTTTTCTTTTTTCTTTCTTTGCGGGGGAGAGGGGAAGAGGCATCTTCCTTCAGACATGGGCTGCAACAACAGCTCTCCTAGAAGTCTGACACTGGTGCGAGGGAAAAATAAGAGAGAACATTGCAAAGCATCTTCATACCTATGTCAAAGAATCCCATGGCATTTTCTGTCACTGTACGAAACTTCTGTACCTATTGCTTAAGATTCTGAAGGAAAAAAGCTATAAGTAAAAACCTGCACTAAAAAAGGGAATCTTCAACTTATGCTGAAGGTGTCTGATATGCTGCAAAGCTACAGAAAAATAAAAACAAGGTACAAAAGCAGTATGGAGGGTGTCAGAAGTCTCTCATAAATCAAAGATCTTGATTTTCTGAATAGACACCTTTAATGATTTTTTTCCTACAGATTTTTAAAATTAATGAGTCAGCCTATTAAGATCAAACAAGGGAAAGAAGGTTCCGTGTGTCTTAGTTTATCCGCTCTATATGCAATTATTAATCCAGTGTAGAAAATAAAATCTTCACATAACCTAACTGAGACACACACCAGTTATTAGGCAACACTGTTTTTTTACTTTTGATTAATGACTTTAGCAGAAACATTCTGAATAACTAAATAAATGGAATTTTAACTTATTCCTGAAAGTCACTGTCTTGCATAGGTGTGGAAAAAGATTAAAAAGCACATTAACGTCTGGATTCCCTAAAACTTCTATTTGCATGAAAATTTCAACGGCCCTTAGTAGAGTCTATCCACTGAACAGAGTCAAACAGTTCCAGTATCTGCTTTTACTGTTATCTGTGGAAATAGATGCTTGGGGACAGTTCCTGTCGAGAGAAATAAACCTCACCAGCCAGATAAAAGTGGGCAAGCAGGAAGCACATTAAAACCAGCATCCTGCGCTGTGAAAGGAAAGTGATAAGAGCTGATCCTGGCTTTCTATGGCAGATGAAATACGCCTGTAACCAAGTATTTGGTTAATAACCTCTTATCTCATCTCCAGAGAACCTGTTTGGACAATATGATTGGTTTTTTTTTCCTTCCTTCATAGCAGTGCTATTTTGTGTTATAAAAGGGGAAAAAAAAGAAAAAGCCCTGAACAAAAAAAAAACCCAACAGTTTTCTACATTGGCAGAGACAGGGCTTGGGCTGCTCTCAAGATGGAAATTTGCATTAATGCCTTTAAATAGTGGTTTTATTTCTAAGGGCTTGTACATATGGGATTTACTGTTCCTTCAGGCAAACTCACCCAGCTTGGATGTGTACTTGCTGGCTGAAGCTTAACTGGCTGCTGGAACACTGCTCTGGAAACCTAGTGATGCTGAGCCACAAACCTATGTTCGGCAATGGAGGCTGATATCCAGTGATATCTGAATAGCCAACAGTGTTTAAATGAGACAAAAATTTTATACCACTCTTCACATGGCCAAAGAGCTACCTATCTCCTGCCAGTTATGCAGCTATTTTTAACCTGGCACCTTTTGAATACAAAGCCGTAGAAATGAAATGTGGACCACTGCCTTTGCATGCCACTGTCAATTTTTAGTAGAATATTTAACATCTGTTTTAGTTTGAACTACTGAGAGTCTGTACCCAGAGCCAGGTCAGAGTCCCCCCCTTGACCCTGCATTGTGGGAGCTGTATCAACACAGCAGGATGCTGTCTGTGGAGTTTATTCTCAAGTTTCTGAATAATTGGGTTCATAACACCACTGAAAACTTCCTGGAATAACTATCTTATTTTATAGTGCATAGTATATCTAAGAAATAGGCTGTTAGGAATGCAGTTTATGTATTTAACATTGTAAACTAAAGTGGGTTTGCAGCATTGTGAACAGTAATGTGAAGAATTTTAAGACCATGTCAGGCTTAAGTTTGCCTGAGTTTTTCCACTTGGCTATTTGAAAAAAGCTTCTAGTTTCTAGGCAATGAATGGTGAAGTCAGACTATCAACAGCAACCTCTATTGCTGCAATGAACTGGAGGTACCTAATATATGACTAGTCAGGGTGTCTGGCTTTCAAACCGGTACCAGCATGAATTATTCTTGTCCCTTTGGAGAGACAGATAACATCATAGCTGAGATTTGTAAATCTATCCCCTGCTCATTCCTCATTGCAATTTGTGCTGCTCTGGTTTTGTGTCTAGACCCTTCTGAGCACAGTCCAGCTTGTTGAGCATTAGTCAGCTAATGTCATCCTTGGCTCCGTGGACTGTGTTTTATCTTGAAATGCATGTGAAAAAGTAGACAGCGTGAGCTAGCCCATGCTTATCAAGGCTGACATAACAAGAGGAAATTCTGTTGAAGGAAGGCATGGAAATTTGGCATGAAGATGACAGACAAAAGATATATTGCATTTCCAGGGTTGTGTGGCCAGTGATGTCTCTCTTTTTCTGACAGATTCCCATTTGTTGTTTTGCTTGTTGGCCTTTTGACAAGTAATTTGCTGCATCATGTCGGTCATTCTCAGGCCTTCTTTTGACAGGCACATGAGAAGAAGGGTGCAGAATATTTTTCTTAGCATTTCTAAACTCCTAAGCACCTCCCAAGGAGAAAAGAGGAATGAGAATTCAGCCTTTGCTTTTTAATTCTGAAAGCAGTGCTTGAATATCATGAGGAGGAAAAACAACTGACTTTTTGTTTCATTTCACACACTCACATACATGCACACAGGCTCACACACAAAAGCATATAGAAGCAAGACAGATATGCCTGCAGGGTTCAGGCTGAGTTGAAGAACAAAATGTTTTAATGAATATTTTGATCAATCTTGCCAAATTGATTTAGAGTGTGACTACAGTCTGGGAATTTTTCTCATTAGTACTGAACTTCATGGTAGAGGAACATGGAGTGGTGAGCTCATTAGTATCAGCCTGCCTATGTCTGAAGGCGTACATGATGACAGGATGACACAAATGACAAGAGAAAGGGGCTGTGGTGCTGCATGTTAAAAATACTCCGCACAGTGCTGCTCTGAAATATTAATTTTACTAACATCGTTCTTACGATCAGTTACACTGAATTAATAGAAGAATGAGGTGATTTTAAAGTATTTCCCTAAAAGGAAATATGCCAGATACTTCAGCTGAGAGTGAAGCAAACATTTTAACGTCTGCCTTGCATTAACAACTCTCTTCACAAAAGCAGCAGCTACATTACACAGGAAATCATAGCTGTTTCCCTTTATTGAGCATAAAGATACATAAGATAGCTGGATAAGCTTTACCTGCAATAAATCCATGTTCTTAGCAAAACATTGTTACAAAGAAATAAATGAATACAAATAAAAGCAAGAGTAAGAGCACAGATGAAACACACAGACCTGCGATGCCATGATGGACTGCCAGCCTACCTTGCCTTCTTCCCCTAACTATAGCCAAAGCACGGCTGTAACTCCAAGGAGCCCTGGAGTGGCCGCCACAGATTAACCTGCCAGCTGAAAACATTTGCTCCTAACCCCCGTGAGTTAATGGTTGCCTTATGGCCTAAAGTGTTGCACTTTATATCCTCTATAAAAGCACTTTATGCTCTCTAACGTAATATGGTTACTTCTGATTATACATAAAAATGTCCACTCTTCCTAAATCCTGATACGTTCTTGGCCTCAATGCTACTCTATGGTAACAAGTCCCACAGCTTAATTATATACTTTGTAAAAATGCCTTAGTACGTTTTAAATCTGCTGCTTTTTAGAACTTTTGAATATCCTTTTCTTTTATTGTAAGAAAATTTCTATAGACCCATAGCTCTACAATAAGCAGTTCATACATTTATCTCAGCTTTGTCCTTTTTGGTATGATTGAAATAGCCCCAAACTCATCATGACTTTAATATTTTTAAAACCAGATTCTTAATTGCACTGCCACTGTCCTGTCTTTGAAACAGGTAGATCAGAAATGAGCAAGACATCCCAAGAAGACCTCTTCATTATAATCCTTTTCATCTCAGACATTTTCTAGCTTGTTCTTCATTTACTATATCCTAACATTTTTAGTTCTTTGCCTTCTCTTACATTGACTCAGTTACTTGCAGCAATACTCAGGATTTTGGGGGATTTTTGTTCGTAGGTAGTTATTTTGGATATAGAATTTCAGGTGTGTCTTTATAAAAGGTATGGAAAAGTGATTTTACCAAGGTTAAAAAAGCATATTGTAAGCATCTGATCCTTGTGCTACAGGTCTGGAAGATCTGGTTGCTACTTCTGGCATTTCAGTTTGCACATAGATAACTGAAAAGCTATAATATTTCCTCTTTCTTTCTGTGATCCAGTTCACCTGGTAGGGAGCAAAGTTTCCTCCTAAATGCTTTGTCATGCTTTTGGTGTAATTCTATGGAAAGCTACAGAATTACAGTGAGATGCATATTTGTGCCACAAGAATAGTATTTTTAAACACAGCTCCAGTGTCTTACAGGCTTTGAATTTTCTTCTCATCCTCCTCTATTTCTGCAGCCAGAGCCAATGATACAGTGATGAATCTCAGCCAAATTGCCAGGTAAAGGGAAGGAATACCTGGAGGTATTATGTTAGAGGAAGCTGCCTGTTTGGGATGGCAGCTGTGGGTCTCAGTTGTCTCTGAAGAGAGATCAGGAAATAAGCTTCTGTATTTTCCAATCAGCTGCAACTGAAAGGAAGCTCTTGGTCAAATTCAACTAAATTATTTGGTGGGCAGTGATTTCACAGCTGAATGAAATGTTTCCTGCTGTTCCTAAAGGAATATTTTTTTATATCCTTAATAGTTAAAATTATTGCTATTGAGTGTTCCTTGAATATTATTCTGACTATTACTCTTTGTTTTATCACAATTTTCTGTTTTCTCACAGTACGGTAACATTTTACAGTTTCCGGCTAAAACCACAGTTTCCAGTGGCTGTAATTCCTGGCAATTATAAGGATTAGTATTTTACAGCACAATCTGAACTACTGATAGTAAGGATTATATTAACAGTAAATGACCTAAAACTAAGTGATCAGAGCCCAAAAATCACATAAAGGGCAGTACACATAAGCTGAAGGTAAACATTTTAAATAGAAAAAGAGAGTGGTGAAAAATGCTACATAAAAGGATGCTATAGAAACCTTTGCTTTGTTTAGGTATCTGGAACTACTACATTTTCTGAGGTAAAGTGAATGAATTTGAGAAAAACAAAATGTTTGGTAATCTCTTTTATGTGACCCTTGCCCAGCCAGCTCCACCTCAGCTTGCCCCTTCCAGAAGAGAAGAATGTTTTTCTTTGTGATAAGAAACAAATAAGCATGCAAATAAATACTCAGTCCTGAGTCTTATACCAAGTAGATCACAAAGTCTGCTCTACAAGCCTGACTCACAAAGCTTAGTATTTTACATGTCAGCACCTCATAGCATAGACAAGACTCAAATATTTGTTAAGCTATCAAGACTTTTTTTTTTCTAAAAGTTGCTGCTGATAAGGTTATTAATTTTTGATGAAGGAACAGATGATCACCTAGCATAAATGACATTAGCTCTACTGTACAAGGTCTAAGATGTACCAATGTTTTCTTCAACTACCACACTTCACAAAACATAAATGTGGTCTGAGCAAAGGCATGAAAGTTAGCCCTTACAGTCCTGAAGGTTACTCAAAGCAATCTAAAAAGATACCAGGCCACTGGAATAAATAATGCATTTCAATGTATTTGTTTATTCATCTATGTTTGAATTACTTTATGGTCTTAACCTTCCATTTACCCACTACAAATTGATACTATAATTTTTATGCCACTTAATTGAAAATGCCGATATTTAACTGCATATTAGTCAGAATACTATATGCTATCCAAGCATTTTCTAATATGAAGCCACTTTATCACTCGTCTTTCTCTTTAAAACCTAAAAGGAAAGATTTATTTGAAAATCTTAATTATTAATTTTGCAATTGCAAATTTTGCTATTTTGCCCACCCTTTACAGTTTGAGACGCAGTGTATTACAGAAGTGAAAGCATAGGTTTGGATAACCTTCCTAAATTTCTCAGGAATATTACCTTAGCACATAGCATGTGCTATGCGCTTCCACCAAGTCAAGATCTGACAAAAGTCAGGATAAATCCACATATTTTGTTGTAGCTCTGTTGCTGCAGTGTTTCACTACTCACATTATCATAGTAGTCTTTTAGCAGGTTCTGCTGCAACACCATTTCTAGTTCACGGTGACAGATGGCTTCTCCCCCCATAGACAGTTATTGTGTGTGTTATTAACTTTGCATTAGACCTGTTTTAAGAGCACCATAAAAACTTATGTGCTACAGTTTTCAACAGTAAAATATTTATGCATGCCAGAATTATTTATATACTCTTAATTGAAGCAAAAAAAATTGCAATTTTATTTTCATAGTCAAATTGATGATTATCTTGTAAACAACTGAATTATCTGCAGTTATACCTTAAACATAACTGTATATACTTTTAATGATCAAAGATTTTTTTCATCTAATTTTATTCCCTGCGATTTTAGACACTTGCTTTTGAATACAACCAGGTACAAGAGAATACACCAGTAATTAACTTTGAGGCAAAATCCAAATCATTAGCTTTGATTTATAACTAAAACTATCTGGGTTTAACAATGTGATATACGGAATGAATCACTGTTTAATAGGATATTTCTTTTCTACAAGAAGGTATAATGGATGAATTTTTGCCTATGTACTACATAATGTGAAGATATCAGAACAATTTCAGGCATGTTGCACAATCTTCTTTCGTTTGTCAACAAACTAGTTGGTGTGTTTGCTCAATACAGCTGTATAATCAAGCACAAATACAGGCTGGGCAGAGAATGCACTGAAACCAGCACTGAGGAGAAAGGGGTGTTAGTTGAAAAGAAGCTCAACACGACCTAGCAATGTGCACATGCAGCCCAGAAAGCAAACCGTGTGCTGGGCTGCACCAAAAGAAGTGTGGCCAGCAGCTCAAGGGAAGTGATTCTTCTCCTGTATTCTGCTCTTGTGAGACCCCATTTGGAGTAATGAGTTCAGCTCTGGGGCCCCCAACACAAAACACACGTGGACCTGTTGGAAAGGAGGGCTACAAAGTTGTTCAGAGGGCTGCAGCACCGCTCTTATGAAGACAGGCTGAGAAGGCTGTTTTTTTTCAGCCTGGAGAAGGCTTAGGGTAGACCTTATAGCAGCTTTCCATTACCTAAAGGGGGCTACAATTTGGAAGAGACTCTATCAGGGAGTGTAATGATAGGATGAGGGTTCAGATTTTAAGCTGAAAGAGGGTAGATTTAGATTAGAAATTAGATATGAAGAAATTCCTTACTGTGAGGACGATGAGACACTGACACAGGTTGCCCAGAGAAGCTGTGGCTGTCCCATCCCTGGTAGTGTTCAGGTTGGACGGGGCTTTGGACAAACTGGTCTAGTGGAAGGTGTCCCTGATTGTGGAAGGGGGTTGACAATGGATGAGCTTTAAGGTCCCTTCCAACCCAAGCCATTCTATGATTTAATCAGTGTAAAAGACATAGCTTGAAAGAGTCCAATTATTTTAGTTGATGTGGAAAGACACAGAGATAAATTATAAGAGAAATTTGATTTTCAAACTTAAGTCTGTTTTAGAGCTAAGAATTCAGATTTTGAACTTTGAGATTTCTCCTTTTAGAGCTGCAATAACTTTTTCTGAAAGGACACATCCAACAAAGAAGAAATGTTTTAACCTATGTAAACACTTAACTTTTGAAAGACTTGGGTTTGAAGCACTTTTAGTGTTTCTGTTGTACAAGGTAAATGCCAAGCAGCTTGATCAGCAACCATGCAATCTTTTCATCCTTTTTTCTGCACTGTTAAACAGTTCTTGTCAGGAGTGGATCTATGTTCATTTGACATTCACACTAAAATGAAAATACTTTTGATTGCTGACATTCCTCCCTCCACCCCTCCAAGCTGTCTGAAATTGTCAGAAACAAAACAGAAAATAGAGTCTTTGTGCTTCAGGTTCCAAACAACCATTATCTCACAGTGGGGTTTCTATATGAAATCTACATCTACTGAGGATTGGGACAAGTTAGAGCCTTTAGAGCCTCTGTAGGATAGTAATTCAGAATATATTGAGCTGTCAGTTCATAGATTTTAGCCTAGATGTCTTAATACCGTCTCAAGGTGGGCCACTTTCTTGCTTTTAATAGGAGCAAAGTAGTCTGAGTCTCATAGCCCATAATTCAAGCCCATAATTCAAGAGATTTCTCAGGTGTGACTGCTTCTGGCTTGAGCACCAACATGTAAAAGCTGAACAAGGACAGAATTTCCGCACAGAAGGAAGCAGCAATTTGCTGGCTGCCAGTGTGTTGCTAGCCCTTCACGCTATAATGCTCAGGTGGCTTTGATGCAGCTCTGCCACAATGACTGAATGATTCACATGCGGGTATCTCCAAACTTGTGAGCCAGCTACAGTCTTGTAAGGACATTTGTGTCAGTTTTGTTTATATTCTTATACCCTAAATGAATATGTATTGTTTTAGCTTTTTGGCAGCTTAGAAAATACACAATACAAAAGACATGCAAACATGCCCAAGACCTTGGAGACTTCTTCCTGAGTGCAAATATTTGCTGTTACCTCCTGCTTTCACAATGCCCACAGTGGGTAAGATCTTCCGCTATTCTGAGGCTTTGTAGCTCTATCTGTTGTCATTATCAGAGGACACAAACAGGTTTCTTGGTCTTTTCCACACTGTTATAATCTGACAGGAGAAGCTCTGGGAATTTCTTGTTGGACATTGCCAGAAAGCTGGGGGAGTCACCAGTTTCAGATTTTATGGTGCATAGTTTAGGCTGTTGCAGGTCACACAGCTTAGGGTTTTAGTAGTCTTTTCCTCCAATAAAATATTTTATTTTGAAAACTCTGCGCTCAGAAATATAAAACATAAGCAGAAATATACAGGAATCTCTCCTAAAGAACCCATTCAACTGAGTGAAAGCAAGTAGGTGAGGAATATTTTCAGTTCTCTTTGACACATTCCCACCCAATTTCTTTGATTTATCATCTGTTAATGAGAAGACTGGGCCTGATACTGTGTTATGGCTGCACAGAGAACTGGTTTAATTGTGAGTAAAGCTTATATAGTACAAATAATGCAGTTGGAAGAAAAAGAGACAAGCTTTTAGATACAATATTTTAGACTGTTCTTTTTGCTATAGCTCTATCCCTAATCAATACTACTTCTTGAAGGGCTTGTCCTGTCTGTGTAATTTCTTTACATAGATAAGCTCCACAAAAGTTCTCACATACATGGAGGACTATTTCCACAATGTCTACGGCAGAAGCTGGCTGCAGAAATATCTTAAAGCCACTTGTGCACCTTGGATAGTTTTGCAGCTGTCAAATGTTTACTTGGTACAAAGACTGATGGAAAAGACAGCACTTTTGTTCAAGTTGCCAAGTGACATGTAGAATCCTTAGAGAAGTACTTAAAATAAGTTCCACTTTAGATGCCTCCACATAAAAGTGGTTATTGGAAAAATGCATCATAAACATAGCGCATATTATCCACTCACAGAAAGACTAACTCCTATAATTGTTAGCTTTTCCCTGCGTGCAGACAGCAGAGTTACATGGTATCGCACACCGTTTGAGGCATGAGAAGCACCAATCAGTGCCTTTTAGAGGGATACATCATGGTAATCTAGATAGAGGCTTCAGTTTGTGCTTTGCTTCTCATGGGAGACAGGAAGCATACATAAAGCAAAAATCAGCAGATGGAGAGGCCTATTATTTGGTTAAAACCTCTCTAACATCAGATCCCCAGCTGGCAACTATAAGAGTATTGCTTCATAAAGATGACTTTTCAAACTAAGGTGAAACAAGCAGACAGGTGGGGGGGGGGTTAATACTCCAGTATCTTTAATGGAAATGCAATCTCAGATCCTGTGATGGCCTCAGTTATTAGGTGAGATGTTCCCCTACTTACTGGGAAAGGTCTATATGGAAGTAATTAAACATTAAACACAATCTGTTCAGATCTTAGCAGGGGTGAGCATAATTCCCATAAAATGATTATTTGCTCTATGAATGACTAGTGTACCTGTACAAAAGTGTTCCCTGTCTTTACCTTTCCCTGGCCCCTGTTACACACTGTTTTCTACAGTTCCTTGGCTGCCTCCAGTCAAGTGATTCAGGCTGTGATAAAACCTGGTGAAAATGCACCCATCAGTGACCATGGTAAAGAGATCTCAGGGCATGACACTTACCTAGGCACTGTACTGAGAAAGTCTGAGGGGACACAGCCACTAAATAGCTGTCTGCAAGAAGTTTAAAATGCTTAATTTTTGTTTCTTTCACATTAGTGTTGCATTTAAAATTACTTGAGCTTGCAATATCTTTTACTGAAAGGCTAAATAAGTGCATAAAAAGATCCCAAGAAATTGTATATTTCTCTGTATAGTTTGTCATATGAGTTTGTGTTATCCAATTGTCTTTCTAAATGCAATTTATTCACAGCTTACAATAAAGCTTATTGTAACCATTATTTTCTTTCATTTGTGTAAGACTCTTCAACATAACATCTGTATACCTGCTTCCTAATAGCTTCATCTACTGATCTTTGTGTTTTTTACATGCTACCATTGTAAGACAAACACAAAAGATTTGTTGGTTATTACATATATGATAACTTTAAGTCAACTCTTCTGTTGAAGAGGTTCTATAGCAAAACATGTTTTGAACTCTTTTTTCAGGCAGTAATTTTCATTTTGGTATATGACAAGGTATTTAAATTTTATTGTATCGACTATTTTCTCTGCGTGTGATTTTTTTTAATTGGTTATCCTCTAAAAGAAAAATACTGCTTTTCTCTAAAGAGACACATTCAAACACACTCTTTTAGTGTTAATGAGTAACTGAACAATACAGGTCAGGTGAGGGGCAGAAACACATTTTACAGAAAAATACTTTTCTCTCTATCCAGAATGAAAACAGACATCTGAGAGCATTCCTTTTTGCCATGCAAAAACTCAAAAGCTGAAGAAACCTAAGAAATATAGGAAAATCCAATACAAATGATTTAGAACAAGCCAAAACTCATCTTGTTTTCTTTAAAAATAATTCAGTTTCAAGTAAGGACCCTAAAAAAAAAAATAAAAAAATAGGTACTTTTAAAGCCCAGACAGCAAGTTTCGGTAAGAGATCTATGAGAATTGCTTTGAAGGCTGCACTCAGGGTGTAATGGGGCAAGATGCAAGACAGAGATTAGGGCTGACCTAGGACACATGTGAGGCCATGAGGGCAATGACAGAAGGGCTTACTGGGAAAGAGCACAGATAGACACAGTCTTGAGGTAAGTATGACCGTCAGGAAGGTTAGAGGGGGAAAAATAAAACTCATCATTGCTACCAGAAACAGAGTGTGACTGGAGAGAAAACAAATTGTTCCAGGTTCTCAGAAATTCTGACTGCAGTGGCCTGAGGGTAAAACCTTCATGACCTGTGTGCCAGCTGGGACACAGTCTGCTTTGAATATCAGGTATGAGATACTGTTTGGTGTGCCTGAGTTAATTGCTGAATGGAGGAATAGGGATTTCAGTAGCTGCTCCTTGCTGTAAAGTGTTGGAAGACACCGAAATGTACACCTTGATTTCTCTTTATGTGTTGTGAGCAGTGTGATATGCTGCTCCGTAAAGTATGTGAATTAATTACATTCTTCCTGCTTAATTTTGAGATTTTGCAATGTTTCACGCCTGTCTTTCAAAATATTTAATTATGCCTATCAGTTAATAAAGAGGACTGTTTAGGGTTATTGGATGTGTTATTATATTATTAATTATGTTTTTGACAATATGAGCATAGTTTTGTAAGCTTGATGAGTCAAATGACAGGAAACAGTGCATAAGGGGAAAAAATATCAGTTTCTACTTCAATATAGCTCATATTGCTGAACTAATTAGCCACTCTAACTGGAGAATTTAAGACAAACTACAAGCATCAGTGAAAAAACCTTGCAGTATGAAGAGGTTGTGATTATAAGTGTATTCTATGCAGTAGAAAACTTGTACTTATACACCAAAAATAAAGCGAAGGTTTAAAAGTAAAAGAAATAATAATTAATCTATGACCAGATAGGTTCAGACACTGCAAAATACACTATCACTTTTCATGACATCTACAGCTGATTGCTTAGGATGACTGAAACACTGGGATCTCTTTAAACAAGAGTGGCATTAAATTATGCATATTCATAGGGACTGTTTAATAACAGATATTAGCTGCCATTTGAGAAGCCCTGGGCAACCCAGGACACCCATACTATGCTGTGGCAACAGGCAGAGGCTGTATGAAGATCCCAAACAGCTCTAGGCGTAACACCAAATTCTGGATTCCCAGTATGTACTGCCTGCTAATGAATGGATATTTGCAGAGCCTGAACAATAGCACCTTTGTAAATTAAACAATAAAACAACAAATAAAAATGTAATTTTTATCTTTGTGGATTCTTCAACTCAGAATTACAGTTCTCATGTCATTTCCAATTTTATAGATTCTACTTCTACGACAGTCAGTGATATTATATCACTACATAAAGACATCTTTTACAACTGTACTTTATAAGGCAACTAAACGTTGGTGCTAATGTGCAGAGCCCCTTGACAATTATAGAGACATTTTCCTTCGGAATATTAAAATACTCATTTGCACACGTGAATATTCCTAGAAGCTTTTCCCCAAGAACTTTTAAATTAATGCTCTATTTTGTCCTCCAAGTGTGCGATTTTGTAATGTCCTGTTTTATACAGTAAGTATGAAGGCACACAAATAAAAAAGTTAATCTTCGTCCTGTAAACAAGTGTCCTGTATGTGATATGCTAGGATTTGAGTGAGTCTACACTGAGGCAGAACAGAAACCTATCAGAAGGTGGAGGAGAATAGATTCTGCAGGGTGGAGTTATTTCCACCAATTCTGCTGCTGCATCTTTTTCATACTACATCTCTCATATAAGCACATCACCCAGTAAATCCTTCATAGTAAGAAGCATTATTTCATTCCAGAAACACTCCAGGACATTAAAGAACGGGACTGAGAGAAACATCACTGAAGATGCTTCTAAATTTGCTTTTATTCTATTGCTTCACCATGTTGTTTTTATAATGATTGCTATGATATTTTCTTCTATAGCGTGTAAAATAAAGTAGTCTCAGCCTCCCTAATCCTATCTCACAGATTTAGACATGCATTCTTTTACTCACTGAGCAGTTAAATAAGGCGTTAATTTTCTACAGGCAGTTCATAATGTATTGACATTCAAATGATAAATTCATTAGATCAGATATTCATAACAAGATTGGATAAATATTACTAGATACTAGTTCCAACTAGGGGTTTACAGGACCTTGGGTTCCATTTCAAATGACTCCAGAGAACACTTTTGGAAAGTGGGTAAGAAAATAAAAAACAACACATACAGAATTATAGGAACTCAAACTAGAGGTCACAACCAGACTATTCTGCTACTAAACTAAAAAAGGAACAGTTTATAACTGGGCTGCAATAATACCTGACAGCAAGGAGTTCCACAGTTTAATCATGCTCTAGTGTGTAGGGAAAGTACTCTTTTCCTCTTCTTTTAATTTGTAGCTTAATAATTTTAGATAACCTATGGTTCTGTTGCTGAGAAATAATTTTAAAATATTATTTTGTTATCAACTAATCTATAGCAAAACCTCAATACTCAGAATTGTAAATACTGAAGGTACTTAGCAGAGGTTTTTTTGTGCTACCTGCAATGGTCCAAGCTCATCTATGTCCCTTTCTCCTTTGTACTTGCCATAATATTTGTTACAAATTGACCAAACTATCTCAGAAACTGCAGACAGAAAACACATAAACAGTAAAAATTCAAGGGTAAGGCTTCTCCCTCAATTATGAAACAACCACATGCGGTGTTGGTGTTACGGCCTTTTGAAAGGACCAGGCATGCTGCCACCACACTGAAGTTTCTGTAACCAAGATGCAGATGTTAAATGAATGGCCAAGATGAAGGCATTGAAGTGCCTCAAGGGCCACTCTGAAGTAAAAGAGAAAAGCAAACTGTGAATAACCAAGAAAAGAGATAAAAAATATCCAGGAATGTTCATGCACAGGCACACACACTGATATTTCTCAAGGTGCATTGGTCTGATAAAAATTATGACCTTTTTTCCTCTACTGTATTTTATTTTCCAGTACTAAAAATATTGCAAGTGCCTGAGGCGTAAGTCAGAGCAAACCTCCATTATCACTCCAGAGAGTTGGCACTTTGCTCATTAGGCTCCTTAGGATCTGAGTGACCTTGTTTAGTGGGAAGGCACAGATGGGGTTTGTCAGTAAATCTTGTTAATGTAACAAGTATCCCTACTGTTAGATGAGGTTTGCACCTCATATAAGCATTTCTATCCCAAGTAAACAACCACCATTCCCTCCTACCAATGTCTCCCCCACCTCATTTCATGCCAGGAACTTCTGCACTTGTTTTTCCTGTGAATTGCAAAAAAAGAACATCTTGCTGTGACTGTAGGGTGGTCTTTCTCTCAAAAGCAGGCATGCACCTTGCTTCTAGAGAAACTGATGTTAGCTTTTAAATTTGGAAGTGTTACCTGATAAACACAACAACTTTCTTCTGCTGTGAATCTTTCTCTGAGTTTAAAAAATGACAGGAATGGAGTTTTTTGCTAGATTCATGCTCACCCAGTTGTACTGTATGATAAATAGAACTAAGATATAAGTGAATAAATAAGGGGTGTATTTATGAAATAATTTTAAGTGGTTTAAAATTTTAGGATGCAGCCACTACTTTGATTCTTTGAGGAAATAAGAAGCTGGTTTCAAAGTATGTTGAGCTCAAAGGCAGTGCTAAAAAGGTGATACCACCTTAGTTCAATGGACCCCATTGGCTGAAAGAGGAGGAATGAAATGCTAACTGAATCGAGTAAAATTCAGTGTTGTGAAAAACTACTACAACCCTGAACACTACGATAAATATCATGCTGAATAAACAGTCATATTTCCTAAGTGTTTTGCATTGCTAAATCAGAGCAGGAAAGCTAAGAGTTGTTGAATTAGGGACCCCCATTTTCATTTCTATCTTCAAGTTTGTTTACTAAGTTTCCCAGTCCAAATGGGATGGTGAAGGCACAGTTTGACAGCAACAGCTTTGTATATTTTTAAATTAGATCCTATCCTGGTTTGCAGATGGAAGAATCAAGTTTGAAATCACAGAGATGAGTCTGCCTTCCCTTTTCTACAGGCTAGTTCAGGGCTCCAACCCACAGATTTTAGAGCCCATTAAGAGAAAGAATAGCGCTGCTACTTTCTACTTTCTACTACTATAGCTCTACCTGCTCCTGTATGATGGGCTAATGCCAGTGGCATCTCTGTAACACCACCTGATGGCTTAGATTGTTTGAAAAGAGGACAGAAACAACCACACTGCTCTTACTTCTGCCTTTCCACCCCTCACCCCCCTTGTAAAAGCCAGCAAAGTTCAGCATTTGGAAGCCACCATTTTTCACAAACTAAGGGCTATGGTTTATAGTGTCAGTTTGTTTGGTTTTGAATATGTTAATTTACTTTCTTCCATTTACATTTTTGTGAAGTTCTTGTTGCTTCCACCTTTCAAACACTTTTTTATTAGTTCAAACTTCTTTTTGCTACTCGCTACTGTAGGGATTATAAAAAGAAATTAAATTTAGGACACCAAAGCTCATCACAGTCAGAGGAATAAAATCTCCCTGCAAGCTTAATTAAAACAGGAAGATGGCCTGATAACAGATAATATGTTGTTAACTAGGCACCAGGAGCAGACCTGCAGAAAAAGACAGACTGTCATTATTAAATTCTTTAAGTTGCATGGAAACCGATGTCCAGATCTTGCTACCACAAGAATGGTAAGGGCTTCTCAGGATCTGGTGGGAAAGAAATTAACACAGTACATTAAACAGATAAATGGAACAGAAGAAGCTATGCTAGTTTAGAAATATGCTGGAAAATGTTTTTTTTGAAGCACAGATCTGGCAAACTGTTCTCAACATTGTTATTGGTAATGCTTATCTTGATCTTGGCTTCAGATTTTTTAGGCAAGGGAAATTATGGCCTAGTATGATCCATGACTCCAGAGATAAGTGTCACTTTCCTCTGTTTGTGGTAAGAAGTCAAAATGTCATGTAATTGCTGTTGTCATTATCTTCCTGTGTAAAGGGGGTTATTTCATTCCTTCCTTGGTTTGCTTCTTTACTAGGGATTTGACCTTGCAAAAGCTCACCCAACTGAAGCTGCTTCATAGCGTAAGAAATGAATGCATCTGGTTTTAGACAATAAGACTTTTGATTATTGCTTTGGTAAAGTGGTCCTCGATATACATATGTAGATACTCTGGAAGACTGCCTCCTAACCAGTGCTGTAGACTTAACAGAAAACATACTCTGTTAAGCACAAGTTCTGTAAATAAGATAGCAATAAAAAAATCTTGAGGAAAGTATTCCAACTTTACCATTTCCTTCAGTGAGCTCTAATTAAGACTTGCATAACATGTGAAGACCTTTCAGAGATGTAAGCTGTTATCCGTGGCAATTTTGTGTGCTGTAGTAAAATGGAAACAATGCTGTTTTTCATAAATTAACTTTATTATTACTAAGATTGATAGGTCAGGATTATCAAGCCTTTCCTTTCACTTGTTCCTGTTCACTCAAGCTATTTTCTTATTACAGTGTCTTTGTAT
Source organism: Pezoporus flaviventris (assembly GCF_033815535.1). Taxonomy (NCBI): domain Eukaryota; kingdom Metazoa; phylum Chordata; class Aves; order Psittaciformes; family Psittacidae; genus Pezoporus; species Pezoporus flaviventris. The sequence continues at coordinate 49,484,142 of NW_026892549.1, forward strand.
TGTAGTGATCAGTGTATTCCAGGTGTCCTGTCCTACATTACTATTACTGTAGGTGCCTGCAGTGATGAAATAACAAGTGTTAGCAATTCTTTTTTGTAATGTTTTGTTCTCATAGTTAATTGACAAAGCCATGCAAGTAGAGCCTTAGATTGCTTCTGCATCACTGCGGACACACTTTTGGAGAAAATATTCTGCATCTAGGAAAATAACCATTCCCTTCAAATGAGAGGTCTTGCAATGAAAGCCTGAGGCAGCTGGAAGAAGTGGAGCCTGAAATTCAGTTTGCCCTCATTTTATCAGAGCAAAGCTACCTTTTCCCACAGGTAATTCATAAGATATTTCTATTACTAGTTGATTTTAGCCAATCCGTCCTAAACCTTCTGGATTTTTTGGTGAAGGGTTGTTTTTTATTGCATTCAAATGCTGTTTGTCATCATACAAATGCTCAATTTGTACATACTATCATTGCATTTCTAGCTAAGTGGCTAAATTAAGACATAAAAATATATTCAGCAATGGTAAACTATTCTGATACTGAAAACTTTAATGAAAGGACTGTATTTTTCTTTCCATGTTGACCTGTATTTGGCAATATACCTTAATAATTGGGATGTTGTTGCTGCAAACACCACAGCAAGTTCACCATTGATTCCAGCCACCTAAAATTTTCCTGGAGCAGTATTTTACTACAAAAGGGCTGGGTTTACCACTAACAATATAAACTTACATGCCATCGATTTGTTGAAATAACTGTGCTTCCTTGTATAGGTTGGGATTATGGCTATTCTATTTCACACCAGTATTTTGTGGCTCAAGAAATATCCATAAGGTGCTTTCAGATCATTAAAAATACTGCAGGTGAAATGGAAACAATTTTCATGGCTTCATTACTTTAGCAGCCATTGTTTTCCTTCTCACATGCTGCTGTCAAAATAAGCTCTGAAAATAAAGTCTATGAGCTGGGTTTTTTGGGGAAGTTTCTGATTTCATTTAAATCCATGCAAATGCAGTGTAACACCATGAAAGTGTATGGATAATTGCAAACTTTTCAGCTGAATTATTTTTCTACATGGGGAAAATATAATTTTGACCAAATCAAGCACTTGCACCTCCTTGTCAGTCTCTGCAGTGTGTGTGTGTGTGTATATACATAAATAAATACATAGGATGACATATTTCAGGTTTATCACCTCAGGAGGAGTGAGAATTATGTGCAATAGTCTTACAAAAGCACTTACTTGATAATTAAACTCTATGAATCTCAAAAAGAACAAATACAGTTTTTCTAATAGTCTGGCATCATATGCAAAATAATCATACCAGGAACCTGGAACTTGATAGTGATCGGCATCAGCTCCAATGTCATTGGTACGTGTCATGGAATGGATTATTGCTCCAATCAATAGAAAGCAATTTCCAGTCAAGGAAAACAACTGTACATTGGTTTGTTCTGATCCACTTTCAGATAGTATTTCTACAACCTCCCATGGATTTGCAGCTGCTCAATTAGAGCTCAATGTGGAGCCATGCCCAAGGTGCCTCATTGGTGCATAGTGACATTCAGAATGAAGCATATATGGTGTAGCTTGCAGTTCACACAGGAAGAGAAAACATACCACATCAAAATAAAAAGATACAGGTGTGACATATATTCTTGTTTACAAAAACTCTACAGTGTATGACTCTAAAATGCCCACCCCCCACATTATCTTATTGTAAGACATATTGAAACACTCATTGAAAATTATATGTTTCTTATTTACTGAAGGAAGAATAAAACAAAGGAAAACAACCAGGTGTGGTATCTTATATAGCATAGAGCTTGTATTCCTTAAGAATTTCCTTGTTAAAACTAAGCAAAAATCTTTTAGCAATGCTAGCCTACTAAAGATCACAAGTCATTGGAGAGACTAGGAGGCACCTTCACCCTTCTGGATATTCCAGGTGTAGCTGTCAGCCTCTGCTTTTGAGCATTTTATCTTTCCAGTACTCATTTTTTTATCGCTAAAACCTCAAATTGTGTTGATGCATAAAAGAATAAAAGCATTATAACAGCACATAGAAACAGCTTATGTCAGGTCAGTTCAGAAAAGAAAGTGAAAGATATTGTTTCTCTTTAGAGGAGAAGGGGAAGATAGGTAGGCCAAAGTCATTTCCCGGGTTGAAATTTTCTATAAGATTGGAGATTGCTGTCCTAATCTCATTATAACTGTGGTAGTGAACTTGAATGCCAGCAGAGCTGCTTCAAGTCTCAGATGAGAAGAGGTCACCCAGTTCCAGGTCAGTGAATGAAAAACAAATCATATGTTTTGGACGTATTAAGCTCTAGCTAGATAACATCAGTCACACAAATTTTTCTGCCCCACAAAGAGGCCACAAATTCTGCAATTAATTCTGATTACTTTTATAGTGAAAAACATTTTTTTTCCTGTGTTTTTGCTGAAGATGTTTAACCAGTCTCATTTTTTGCTATTAGAATTCCTGAAGTTTGGAATAAACTGGTAAGAATACTGGATGACCTAAAGCCATCCTTAAGATGGAAGAACACTGCAGTGAACTCTACTCATAGGAAATTTTTCTGCCTGCCTTTTAAAGCAGCTGGAAACTATTTTATGCAGACCTGCTGGGGATGACATATTCTTTTGGATGCCTTGCCACTGGTCTTTGAAACTACACAGGTATCAGTAAATCACAATTTTTCAGTGAAAAACCAGTATAGCTTCTTCCCAAAGGCCCTCATTTTGCTCACGGAAAGAGAAATTTCAGCTATACAAAACCAACTCTTAATCAGGAGAAAAAATAGTTAGCACAGAGTAATTTTACAATACAGGAATGAAAAGGCCAAGTAAACAATTAGGTACATTCAGACTATTTCCACTGAGAACTGAAGATAAAGTCTCTTAACATTCAGCTTTCAAGCCTGCAGGGCTAATTATAGGCTGGATGTGTCACCTCAACAGTGAACATTAGCTCTTGCTATTCTGATGTCCTGGTCTCATGGGAAGATGATGGGCTCAAAAGAAGCAACCAGCAACTGACAATTCTAATCCAACTCATTTATACAAGTAGATTTTTTTTTTTTTAATCCTAAGTTTCACAAGCATTTTCTTAAATAAAATAAAAGAATTAAAGAAAATCCTAAAAGTGTATTTGACCTTTGACTTCTAAGACCTAGATGGAAGTTGGGAATGGACTTCCACAGCTTTATATGAGCAAGAGGCAAAGAGAGGATTCTGAAAGAGATCAGATGGGCTATGGGAATATTCCAACATAACTGTGGGATGTCATCAGGAAAATAATTTCAGCAAGGCTGACACCAGAGTAAACTTTATCTATACAATGTATATGATATATTGACACTGTAATGAAACTGTAGCTGCTGTTTACAAAACCCTTGGCTTTTTAACTCATATTGAAACAGGGCAAATGTACAGCATAAAGTATTTGTAATTTAGGACAAAAATCCTTCAGGGTGACATAGAAAACTATTTTCATTTTAAATCACAATAAGCCAACTTCTAATAAAGAATCTGCCTAAAGTTCCCAATGTAAACCATGTAATGAAAGTAGTCTGTTGGCTAACAGTTAGTGTCTTAATTCCCATTTTATACATTCTTCTCCATGGCCCATAGACTGGCAACAGTTGGTTTATCTTGCTCAGACCTTACAAACTTATTCTACTTATTTTGTTTTGTTCTCATTTTGTTTTCTCCTCATTAGATGAATCTAACTGTTGAGAGAAAACCATTTCTTTGTTAACTTTCACTGTAGTATTTCTGGAAATAAAGGGTGAATTTAATTCATTTTCATTTGTTCTGCATGTATTTCTGGGACAAATAACAGCTTAGTGTCATACACCTACTCTTTCTCATGGAACTACTTTCCCACACAGTAAGAAGTGGACAAACAAGTTCAAATTCTCCATACACTTTTTCTGAATGGTTTCTAGAACTTTTGTTGAAAAGGAAAGCAACATACCAAAGCACAAGGGCATCATTTAAATTCTCTTTACAACTGTTTCATTTCAGAATGTTCTTTGCAAGAAGAAACTATTGTGACAGTATTTGTTATCAACAGTGTTGAACTTATGTGAAAGGCAGTTGTTTTTGCAAGAAAGCAATACCTTAATGAAGATTTTGATAAAATCCTAATTTTGATGAAGCTTTGGTGTTGTCCTGAATTGGTCTCAGGTCAATTTTATCAATTTTTTATCAATTTTGAATTTTCATATGCACTGGAACTCAAAGCAAACTTTAATTTTAGTTAATTTTAGTTTGAAGTGAAAACTTTGCCCAGTGATAATATTCTCCCCCCGACACACATCTATTCCTCTAACTTAGAATATTTGATTAAGCATATGTATTAAAAGGGATAATAGATAATCTTTGTTTGATTTTAGTTATCTTGGACTTTGATGCCAATGTCATTGATGACATGCCAGGGAGAGTTCTGAGTACAGGACAAGCGAGAGTGTGACTGAGCACACCTCCATGATAGTCTCATATTTAGTTTCTGAATTACTTTATCTTAATTACTTCTTTAACAGTTTTGAAAATACAATCACATGAATAATGTTTACTTGAGAATATGGTTAAGAGTCAATACATGTTTTTCTTTAATAAGTAAAATTTTTTCTAAGATAAATGCACTAGTAATCTGAATACAAACTAATACATTTTTTTCCAAAGTCATCTGCACAAAGGATATTAAAGGAAACTGTGGCAAAGCTACTACAACAGATTACACAAATTCACATTGATATTATGGTTATTTTTCCTTAGGGGCCAGTACTCTTTAATAACATTTAGTGAAATAGAAACTGGCCAAAAGTAGCAATTTTACAGCAGCTGACCTTTATACCTCATCATACGCTCCTAAATGTACCTTCTCCAGAGAATACTTCTCTTTTCTGTCATACGCAAATGTGTCATGGAATTGCAGGACTTCTACCCAGTTTGTTTCTTATGATGTTTCAAGTCAAGATCAACTGTTCCATTTGTTTCTGGCAGGATGTTGTGATAGTGTTATGTCAAAAGGTTTGAAGAAAATCCAAATATATACATAAATATTCAATATTTACATCCACAACACTGTTTATGATGTGGCCCTAGATATTTTTTCTGCTCATTTGAAAAGACTATTAGAATAATTTTCTATTCACTTTTAAAAGCTTTTTAATGTGTATTTTTTACTACATCCATTTTACAGAATGTCTAATAGCAATTATTGTAGCATAAGTGTCAAAAAAAAAGTATATATAAATAACATAATCCCTTAAAGAGTTAATAAAATCATTCCACCATTCTATATCATCCTTTTCCAGACTGAGATAAGAGCAGTGCATATTTCTTTATGACAAGGATTTTCTACCTGACTGATAAGATCCTCTTATGTCCTAGGGGTAATTCACACAATTAGAAGTATGAGGTGAAACACAAAAAGATAGAGGGACAGGGGATAGATAGGGGACAGTCACAGACTGACAAGGAAAGAAGCTCTAAACCACAGTTGTCAGGGCTCCTTACTATCATAATTTCTAACATTGGTCTAATATTGATTCTTCAAAACATTAACCATAAGCCACATTTTACGTACATAAGCCAATCCTACTTACTTTGATAATATATGTTTATTGCTTTTGTAGTTACTAAGATTCAAGCACATACTTGAGATGCTTTCATAAATGAGATTACAGTGGGAAGCAGTATATTCTAAAGCTCTTGCTTCAAGTATTTCTACTTCTGATTATACCTCCACTCTCTCTTAAGAAGTCATTATTATTCAGAAATAAATCCCTTCAGAGCTTTCTTGAAGGTTTGTGGTTTTTTAATAATGAATATTATAGAAAGGCAGATGTGTGGCATGTCAGGTGGTTGTAGAGGCACCACTGTCACTAATTCTGAAGTGAAAAACAAGGACTACATTCTCAGATATCACAAAAGAATACAATTGCAAATACAAAGTTCTTGATATTTGGACATAGTTCAGTTTAAGACTAACACAGTTATACATGTAAAAAGCATGAAAATATTACAACTGAGAACAAACATACTTTCTCATATGGAACTTTCTGAGAAAATGTGTGATCTCTATACGGACTATAGCATCCTCAATGGTACTGACTACTGCCAGTCTTTCAAGTGATACAGAAAATACAGACAGAATCAACTCATCTACTGCAAAACTGACAAAACCTATATACCCACATCCTCAGTTTGCAAATATTTCAAAACTTTTTGAAACAAGAAATTATGATGTGTTTTATCTTTTTCTTTCTCTATCTGGGTGCTTTCCCCAAATCACTTGGTATTAGCTTTATTCTTTCCTGTGTAAATGTTCAAGTTAAACCCAGCAACCATGAATCTTCAATATGTACTTAGAGGGTACATACAACCCATGAAGAAAAGGATCTCTGTTTAAAATTGCACTGGGAGCAGGTCAAATGATATGCTCTTGATTCCCTTCCTTCTATGCATGGGTTATAGGGGATGTAATTTGACTACTTGCAAATTTGGAAACTTTATTGGGATATTAATTTAGCAATCATAAAGCCAGTCCTGAATGATGCTACTGATGAAAAAATAAAAATCATGCTGTGTGTACATGCTGAAAAGAAACTTTGCACTTATGTCCAGTGACAACCCACAGGAGCTGTTTTGTCAATTGCACTCAGACAAAGCAGAGGAACACTACTTTCTGTTGATATAGAAGTCATTTATAGCCTTCATCTGCTGCTGAGCACAGAACCCAGGCTTTTAGCCTTTTTCTCTCTGTAGGGAGCTGGTTTGAACCAGTCAGATAGAGCAAAGGTGTAAAAGTCTGCAGTCCTTTCCATCACTGTTAAAAAATTAGCACCCTGCGCCGACAATGAGTTAACATACGGTGCATCAAGCATGCGTGCAATTCCAGTAATTACTTATATTTTGTATAAACATACTTAAACTTCCATATAAGTGGAACTTTAAGTCTGGCCTTGGCATATCCATTTAGTACTCTGCCTTATGTTTCTCTAGTTTCTCTCTCCAGTTTCATAGGCAAAGCACCATCTGACTCCCTGGCATTTTGCACAGCTGCACTTACTGTATTGCTGAGAATGTTAACACAAGTCTTTTGTTGCTGTAGCTGAGAATATGTTTTTTGTCTCCATAATGGAAGTCTCAAAAGACAAAAGTTGGTTTCTGAGTTTGAAATTATACTAGTTACAGTAGGTATTACAGAAGGTCACCCATTACTGATTAAAGAGAATAGCTTTTCTTCTGTGTCATAATTTAATCCATTGTTCCTTGCCAGCTCTGTAGCTCCAGTTGCTAAGCCTGCTACTACTTTTTTCCAACTTGGAAGATATCCTTCTATCTACAGATAGGAATGCAAATATTTCTGCTAACAGAGTTATAAGATTTTCTTATAAATAGGGTATTATTAAACCCCTTACCACTAGATTTTGGATAATCTACCAATCAATTGCCCAGATGACAACCTGACAGAAGACAGCATGTATCTAAATAGTTTAAAATCGTATCCCTGTCTTATCTTAATTAATGTATTAAGACCTACACACACAATTCACTATTTTAATAAGATATTGACAGTTGACCTCATTTCTCCATGGCATTCTACTGTGTTCCATCCAGCATGCAACTTAACAGTAAAGAAATCTATTACAGAATAAACTCACATATTTTAATATTTCTTTCAAATAATTAGTCTTGAGGTGTTCTGGGAGACACAAAATGAATGGAATGAGAGACCATGAAGATAACAAATGAGTGTGGAATGAAGTTAAGCTAGTAATAGTAACAATACTTTTCGCTAATAAAAAGGTTATAAAGGCATTCTGTATCTACCATTCCCGTTGTTATTCCTTTTTGTTTATGTGTTTTCATTTGGCCAGTGGATTCAGTTTAATCAGAATAGAAGTAAATTGTTTCTAGTGAGGAGTCCATAGCATCTTCTGGACTAAGCTGGTACACACTTTTAATTACATGAGCAGTAAAAACACATTAATCTTGACACTGGCAATTCATTAAATTTCAGGGTTATAAAAAAGTCTTGAATATCAGAAGAAAATTCTCCTGCAATAATCTATTGATTTGAATAGATTCATTCAGCAGTGATTTCTGCTTCAAAATGGCCATTCCATTAGCAGGACAAAGTATCATCTGACCAATAATCAAAGCCAACAAAAAAAAAAGATAATTCAGTACTAGTAAGGTGGCCTTGTTTTGCTTGTTTTTCTGGTTGGTTTTTTTTGGCTTATCCAATTGACATATGATTACAAAAAAAGCCCAAATCCATTCATAATAGTTATATGGTCCATACAGACCGTTGGAAAACCTTTTAATTACTCTCTAGTATTAATAATAGTAAAGACATGAGAGATTTTACCATTCTTTCAGACTTTTTTTTATCTGAATCAGAAAATTTACTGTCAAAAAGGCTGGCAGATAGACAGATGTATGAATCAACCCTACTCACGAAGCTACTTGTATGGCATATCTGGGAGCTGAACCTGCTCCTTACATGGTCAGAATCTCCCTTGACTTTGCAGGAAGCTTCAGCCTGTGGGCCTTCCCCTCAAAGATAAGCACCATTATTTTAAGCTTTAAAGCTTTTCTGAGCTGTAATTTGCTGGGCAGGTTGGGTTTATTTATATAAGATGGGCCAAATCATGGCCTGCCTGCTAATCAGGGTTCTGATTTTCACAAAGTCAGCTTCTTTTCCATCTGTCTCTAAGGGCTGCCCTGGTGCTTTTGTACTGACTTTCATGCTTCACAGAGGGACTTTTTTTAATGTGGCCATTAACCTAAAAGCTGGCTCAAAATTTGCATTTTTCTGTGAAGCATGAAGAGCAGCAGGGAAGAGTGAAGCACCTACAGCACCTGGGAAAACCTGGCAGGTGGTGAGAAGCCAAATCTTCTGTACACTGATGTTAAATATCTCAGCTGGAGCAAAAGGACAGATAGAATAAGACCGAAGAATAGTGGTATAGGATTGAAGGTTAGAAAATAGTGATACAGAACTCAGAGAGCAGCATCGTGACTGGAGAAATCAGGGGAGGAAAAGATGGCAACATTTTAAAGATGTATACTCACTTGAAAAGGTGGTGCAAGCATTTTGAAGCCAGCAGTTTTTAAACTAGCATAGCAAGTTTGGGTAAAACAGAGATGAAACAGTCAATGACCTATCTCATCTAATTACATGAATCGAAAAAGGTTCCTTAATCAGGATTTTACTCTACGGTGTTCTTTTTGATATTAAAATCTAGTGTCATTTTTAATATTAAAAATGACAGCACCAAAATTGGGGGAAAAGGCAGCTGGAATTAAAAACTGACTTGCGTATTGCTCCTGAGGAGAAATCTACAAAGACTAAACATATTGTGCTAGAAACATGTACAATGGTGACATACTCTGTTATGCCATGTCAGCTATAGTAAGCAGACCATCACCCTCTTCACACTGATGCCAGATCAAGCTGTGTTATTATGTACACTGTTACCTGAGAATGAGCATGGTCACAAACCATGGAAAGACTCTCACTGATCTACCCTTTGGTGATATAGTATTGGTTACTGCAGGTAGACAAGATTAATTATAAATCAAAATAAATGAAAATGTCATGAGTCAGCTGTTTCTACAGGAGAGATAAAGGGCTAATGTTCAAAACCATAAGCCATTAGCTAAATTGACAGTAATGACTGAAATGGGAAGTATTAGCAGCAACCTAAGGGAAAGAGGTGTTGATGGAGATCTGGTTCATAGCCAGTAGCAACTCTAGAGACTGATATACTAACATAAGCAAATAATGCATCATTTCATAGCTAGCCTACCTAAGTGACATAGAAAAGGCTCTTATACCAAGGAATGTTGCTGATCATTATGATCTCATGTAACTTTTGACAGGTTTTAGTAGCAACCAGAAGGATTTAGGGACCTGTAACGTGTGAAAAAAAATGCCTGGAAGAGAGAAAATAGGATAGCTCTGTTCTGCTTACAGCAATCAGCTGTGCATATTTTACAGACTGCTTCCAAGGTGAGGAGGTTAAGCACTTAAGGTATCTGGAAAGAATATTGGTGAAGGACATTCACACAAAGCAAGACCTAGTTATACGTGTGTGAAACTGTCCTTTAATAAGATTCTTTTGTGGCTTTAAAATGCATGTCTGCAGTGAAGATTATATGCAGCTGCAGTCCAGTGGCATAGATGTTATGGGTGAAAGAAAAAGACACTAAAATTGTGGAAGAAACTTAGACCTTCTCCCTGACCCTTCTACAGTGTAAGATGCTAAGCAATGGAGAGGGTTATTGCCCTAGAGAGAGGTACTTAAGTTTGTGGGGTTGCAGCCACATATGGACAGAAACAGAAAGGAAGATTTTCTTGCACCTTGTTTCACATGAATCAGCTAATGTATTACAGATAACACATGAATAACAGATAATATGTTACAAAAAGATAAAAGAAGAGAATATGCATCCCAACCAATACTTTTTCCTCCATATTAATTGTAACTCAGCCTCTCCCAAAAGATTTGCTCTTTAAAGTGTACTCATATTGTCATGCAATTCACCACACACTCTTCATATTGCTCTCACTGCTCTCTTCTTCAACAGCTTCCTGAACACTTAATAATCCTGACTCTTGACATTTAAGAATCTGTTTTGCTTCAGAAACATGCTAAATCCACCACACTAATCTCCATCTTACCCTCCTCTCTGCTCAGACTCCCACTTACTTTCCAGACAGGCCTTGGAAATGTTTTCTTCATGCTTTTTTTTTATATTGCCCTTTTTCTCTTTTAAGCTTTCCTCTCTAAGATTAAAACAACCAATTTTTGCCTGGAAAAACTCCCCCTTTCTCCCAGTTTTCAAGTCCCAAAGAGAGCCAGACACGATTTTTTAAAGCTACATTTATTTTTCACTGTCACAGAGCTATTCCCCAAAGTTGCTGTTCACCTGATTCTCAACCCTCTGCATTTTGTATGGCTTCAGCTTTTAGAAGTCTGGGTGCTTTTTCATAATGTCCTTATTATTATCTAAATTTCTCAGACACATTCTATGATTGCTCCTCCAGCAAAGGCTGAAAGTGGGAAGAGAGAAAAAGAGAAGGCCAGTGCAGCTGTTCCAGTCTCCTCCTGCTCCCTTTCCCCAGTGATATTCACATCTCTCTCTTCAGAGGGGAGAATTCCAAGTCTGTTGGTTTTGTTTGGTTTGGGGTTTGGGATTTTTGGGGGTATTTCTTTTCCCCCAAAACATCATCAGATGGTTGCTTATCCCCAGGAATGCTCTGTGGAGAATCATATGAGATACACTGAAATAGGAAATTTCTCTGTTCTCTGGTCTAGAAAGCTTCCTCTTCCTTTAATACTGCTGAAGCAACACAGCAGTTTTGGTTCCATTACAAATACATCTATGAGAAATATATGTAAACTCCAGTGACTGAAGCTACTAGAGGTCAGGAAGACTTGTTTCCTATGTTCCAAATAGTAGGAATCAATACCAGGACAGATTTTTGCACCACTGCCTTTCAGGACGTTTTGGTTTCGATCAATGTCTAAATCTGAACTTGGACTTGTTGAATTTCTATTTTCACACAATAAATGCTCATGGCCCACTTCACTGCTCTTTCAACTTGTGTAACAAAACATCAGGGCAAAATAAGGAAAAAAAAAAAAAGGTGAAAAAATGTTACCTTTCAAAACTTTCACATATTAAGGTGTCTACTACTTAAGCTGATACCCAATTATGTTGTGTGTAATGCTATACTGTTACATTTATCTACATACATGTGTGCCTACATGTACATCTACACACGTTTGTATGCAGACACTCATGCAGACACATGCAGATAGATATAAGAGTGGTTAGAAGGCACCACTTATTTACTGTTTCTTCCCCATAAATACCTGGATGAACTAGAACATGAAGGTGTGCTACAGTCAACAGACAGAGAGCAGGGAAGCTACATCTATGTTGAGGAGGATTTGTGCCTCTTTTGTTCCTATTTATTTGGTTTCTCATGTGAGTTGTTATTACTTGGCAGCTTCATCCTGCCTGAAAACAAGTGAAACTTGAGAAAATAAAAACAAACACAAAATTCTCCACAAGTTTCAACACATTTGGCTATCTGTGCTGTGTTGACTGAGCCAAGTAATTTCTAATTTTGCCAGTGTTTGCAGGCCTATTTCTATTTTCATGTTTTGAAAAGATTATTAAGAAAAACAATTCACTGCCTATGAACATTTCATAGAATTCTTGGTTTTCAAGAAGCAGTTAGTGCATGTCCAGAACTTTTTTCCCTCCATCAGGAGCTGGAAAAGGATCAGATTCCAAATTACCAGCTGAAAAGCTATAAAATGAAGTAGGTACCCATAGCACATTGTCAAATCAATGTCAGCATTTAGTTTTTCATATCTTCCATTTTAACTAATTTTTTTAATATTGTGAATGAAAAAAATCAGTGATGAATATTCTGGTTTGTACAAAGGTTCATGTGTATTGGATATACGCATGGAGAAAATGCAAATGATATTTCTGATATTCATTTTGGAATTGCTTTGAATAGTGTGAGGAAGGAAGCGTTCTCACCACACAGATAGTTTATGAAAAACAGGAAGGTCACTTTTTATAGGAGAACTCTTGGGGAACAGATGTATGCCCTTCTTTAGCTCCTTTGCTTTAAATATAATGCAGTTTATTGCCACGTTTAGTGTTCTGCTGCCAAGTAGGCTAGAACAGAAGGGCTCCTTCCACTAACTTATCTGATTAAACAGTAGTACCATCATAGTGAAAAACTACGTGCCCAGAGCCAGAGAATGCCCTCATGATACATCCTAGGCTTCAAAATATAACTTTGGACTGAGCATGTGTTATGGTATAAATATATTATCCTGCCCTTTAAGATACAGAAAACTGAACTGCTTGAGAGTAGCAACCACTGCTGCTATTTTCCCCACTGCTTTATATGATTTAATCAACTGGAAATAGCCCTTGCAAGTGCTGCAAGGCAGGCAGGAAAGCTTAGTTTCTGCAGAGTGGTTAGTTAGTAGCTGACAGAGCTGTACCTCTTCACCTGTGTATAGTATAGCTGAATCCTCTCTAAACAACAGTTATTACTTCCCTTGCAAACAGGCACAAAATGCAGGCTGACTTCAGCTAGAGCAATCCAGCTTCTATACATGCTCACAGGCTACTCCTCTTCCCAGATCATGATTATGGTTACTCTCAATGGTATGGTGCAACTAAAATAATAAACCTTGACAGTCTATCTATCTAGTGGATATTTGTCTTGATCTGTCTCTGAAAAGCAGCTAATGCACAGCTTCCTGCCAGGACTCTGATGAAGAACAAACAATATAACCACTGCATTTGTTTTATACACTTATTGTACCCCCAACATAAGCAAAGAGGAGCCCAAAGAAACCTTTCGGGATGCCCCTCATCTTCATGAACTGATTTTTATAGAGATACACAGGCAGTGTGGTGCTGGGACAGCTGAAAAGGTTAAGAAATAAGCCCAACATCACCTTGCATTTAACTAACTGAAGCTTTTCTAAAATGCTACCAGAAGATAAGGCTTCATAAAAGAACACAGTTCTGCATCTATTCTCCTACAGCCTAAGGAAACTGGTAAAAGATGTATCATCTTCTAAGGAAACAAAAAGACTTCTTAATTTCCCTTTCTCCCTTACACCAATTGAAGTAAAAACCCCTTGTTACTAATAGCTGAAATCTGCTCACCTGCTGCTAAGTAGAGGTAGAATATTGCCTGTTTCCCGAGTTCAGAGTCTGCTGCAGGCTACCAACCCTACACTGTCTATGCGAAAGTCTACAAGTAAACACAGTGTGTATCTATATTAATTTTCCTGCATCTCCCTCTTCCCTCCAAACACTCTCAAATGGAAGAAATTGAGAAATTGAAGAACATGGCATGCCCTCATTAAATAAAGTTACAAAGCTTAGGGATTGACTGAAATCTTCCTTCTCCTCCTTGTGTTGCATCTACTACAGCAGCTTTCTTTGAAGTAAAAAGGCAAGCAAACAAACCCAGCTGTTGTCAGTGCTGTTTATGAGTCAGTGAGCAGCAGATGCTGAAAGAGCTGTGTTTCTAAATACAGCAACTGCTGCTGAACCTGAATTTCTAAACCACAGCATTATACCCATACAGGAAGATCAACTGAGTAGGTCTGTACCACTAATAGCTACTCTTAGAGTAAAATCAAAGACACACTATCAGTAGGTAATTGCAACTAAAAGCTCTGGAGCTACCACAAAATTTGCAGTAGTCCAATGGCACAGGATTTCTTCAAAAAGCAAAAAAAATTACATTTATTTCACTTTCTTTCTTTTCTACATTGTTAGACAAACACTTTGAAGACCACTCTTTTTTCAGCATATATCTGGATACTGCCACAACAGACTCCAAATTCAGTACTGCCATAGCCAGGTATTTCAAAAAATGCTTTTTTTTTGGTTGCAAAAGCAGTATACAAAGGAATCAATTCCATTCTTTATGTAGAGAGTGGTTTACATGGCCATCATGTAGAATTGCTCACAGAACAGATTCAGGTTAAAACCAAATATTTCTCTCCTGTTCTCTCTGGAAGGAGCAAAAGAAAAGGAAAGATTATTTTTGAACTGGAATCAGTTTATTTGTCTGACATACAGTGCAATATCTCAAATTATTATATTAAAACAATGAAGAAATCAATACATTTCAGTACCTATCAGAAGAAGGAAATAGCCAGAATAGGCACTGCTTAAAGGGGCCCAGGTTCGAAACACATGCATAACCTAAGTTGCGCATACTCAGGAGGGTCTCATTGCCCAGACAGCCTTCCTGCTTGCACTGTGACCAAGGGCACTGACACACATACCAGGTGGACTTTCCAGGGTGGTTTCTTATTTTAATTTTCTAAGTCTTTGTTGTATTTTTTGTTACAAACACCACTGCAATCCTGGCTGCTGTACACATCCAGTATCTGCTGAACAGAAAGTACAACACAGTAGCCAACACAGTGTGTCACTATAGCTCAGGAAACAAGGTTGGCTCAAATAAAATACTCTTAATCCTTTGAAAGATGGTTCCTAGTGATCTAAGCAGAGGACAGTGCAGTGACATAGCTAAGTCTGCTCACCACCTTTCAATATTGTGGTTAGCCTGCATCTCCTTTTGTCTTAAAGTATTTTCTTTCCAAAATTTATTACAGGAGAGGGAGTTTACAGGGTGGGTTTACAGACTAAAGCCAAAGACCAGTGTAATGAATCTGACTCAAATATTTTTGTGGGAATCTGTCCTTAGTTCTGAGTGCATTGTTCGTAGTGATTTCCTTCAGATTGATTTACCGATTTCACTGAAACTGCATATATTGTTATTCCATAAATTTGAGTTACTAGTTTCTTTTAGCAGGTTTTTATTGCGTTGCTTACTTACCTTGCAGGAATAAAACTCAGTACTAAGATCACCAGAGTTACCAATTAAAGCTTTATGAAAAGGTAAAGTATGACCGTGCTGAATAGAAGACCGATAATTAACGTACTAACTTAATATAACTGTTCAGCTCTCCTGTGAACCTTGAACTTTGACAGTCTACTGATTCATCATGCTAAGAAATCATATATAATAATAATGATACAGTACAGGTTAGGACAGTTAAGGACTAATCTTAATTTAATACAATCTGTGATGCATCTTGTCTTGGGGAATTTTAATGCACTAGATCAAACTGGTCTCTATGGTAACCAAACCCACCAGGCTTATTCACCAGTAACTATGGGCCATTACAGTCAGTGTCTAATCAGGCACTTGCACTTACAAACTGAAAAGAAGTTGCTTCTATATTAAAACAACAACAGCAGCAACAACAAAACTCCATCACACCGCTGTGCAGCTGTGATTTTCAATTCTCTTTGAAAATCATGTTCCCCCTATATTTAATAAATTATTCCTTCCTTGCTTGAGTCAACCTTTAAAAAGACATGGAGCAATTAATTTGTTTTAAAAAACCCTGTAAGTTATCCCTTCTGCTTCTGTAAGCAGAGGAAAATCAGATGTCATGGATCTGATCTGGAGGCAGCTGCGGAGACAGCAGTTTTAAACACTTTCTCTGACTTTGGCCTTTAAAAAAACATTTTTGAAAGCTAGGCAGAATGTTTATGGCATGTTCATAGACACGCATGTCTAGTCAAGTCTTAATTCTTGCAGAATTGCTAAGCAGAATTGCTATAAAAGGGGATGAAATTTGCCCTTTTTTGTTTATACATTTTAAAGGGAAAAGATGGGAATTTTATGCAAAGAGACTGGTTTCCACTAAAGGTTTAGTAGCTGAACTGACAATCTTGTTAAGTTTTTGCTCAGAGTATCTCAAGTCACATGAAAGCTCTGGTGACCCAAAATGACTTCTAAGCTCTCAAGTTCAGACACATTTCTCTCCACAGCCTTTTGTGTATCAGCTCCCTTCCCCTGTGCCCTGATTTCTACACTGGAGGCTCTCAAACCTGTGGGCTGGGGAAGAATAACTTAAAATTACCGGAAACTTGGTATTTCCTCCCTCTCTGAGGTGGCTTTGCTGCTATTAAAAGATAACTTTGTGAGCTAAAACTTGGATGCGTTGTTTCTCATAGCCTTCTCTCCTGGGTATGACTGTACGACATCTGCTGCTGGAAAACATTTTCCTAGTGTTAAGTGTTCAAATACTTCCATGAAAATCAGTGATAAATTCAACAGCAGCCAATGAATGCATGCATATTCTGCAAGCATCAGTAAACCCACACACATTCACAGCTTAATGTCTGGACACATAAAGCTGCAGTGCATTAGGTTTGAGGGTCATTGTGGCTGTGACTATTCAGTTTCTTTCCGTGGTTCTTCAAAACGAATTGCACATTCTTCAATAATTTGCTTTTCTAAATCTGGCCCATGCAACTTTCTAATTGATCATGCAGTAAGATGACACTTCTTAAGAGAAAGTCATTGGCTACCTTGAGCAGGCTCATTACCTTTTTGTTTTAAGGGCATTTTGATATTTCTAAATGCAGCTAAGACCTTAATTTTTTTGGCAAATGCAGGGGTCCAGAACAATCATTTCTACATACATTTCATGAACTCTTAGTTTTCTAATATGTCTCAGCTTATGCAGCGATTGCACGTAGCTCCAAAGGTGACAGTGCCAATGTGGCTTTTTCCAAAGCATCCTGTCACCCTTTTTGTCACTTTTAAGGACATATGGGATTTGGAGCGATTGCATATGTCTGAATAGGAATGTGCATCTTATAGTGGCAGCTATAAGGATATCTGATAAATTTTATTCTCAGTTGCTTAGAAATCTGTGTACACAAGCAGAAGCCCATAGTGGTGAGCTAATTTCAACTTCTGTTATGATACTGTTAGCAGTCTTTCATAAAAAGCTTATTTTAAATCTCCAAAAGCAAGAATCATGATAAACTGGGCCCCTATTGGTGCTTACACACAACACCAAAGTTGCATGACTGCACTAGGAACCCCTCAATCCTGACAGCCACTGACTTCCCATGTCCCTAGTGGGACATGTCCCTAGAAAGGAAAAAAAGAAAGCCACCAATCTGTCATATAAACTCCTCCACTGGTTCATCCATGCCCTCTGTCCCTCTGCGGTCTCCAGTGAGGACCTCAAGAGCATCACTCAAACACTGGCAGTAAGATTTGTGGAAAAGGGATTTTCTGACACTGGCCCCTGGTACCTTAGTAATGCTCAGCCACCTTCTGCGCATTAATTTGTGATCTAAGAACATGGGTAATGGAAAACAATGATATAGCTGCTGGATATGTCTGACTTCATTTAAAATGGATTGTAACGTTCCTGAAAGGGCCCCTTGGACAGCAGCAGAATTTATTGCTCATTAGTGTTTTCCTGTGGTGGGCAAAGTTGAAAGATCTGTCCAAGACTGGATATTTCCAATCCTTATGTATGAAGTACTTGACATGCAGAGCAGTGAGTCTGAAGTGGCAGTGCCATTTGTTCAGGCATGCTTTCTGTGAATACAGTCTGAATATCCTAGACTAACATCCTATCAACCAACTCTATTTTTCATCTTTTGGGAAGACACTCTCAATAATAAAAGCAGAGAACTTCGTACTTATGCCCTTCCTTATTCTTCACACGTAAGCAATTTTGTGTGATACTGATTATCTCTCTAGAGAGCTTTTGTCATGTAGCATTCTTTTCATCCTCCAAACCAACCATCCTATACTCCTACACTAAGTTGTTTCTGTATTGAATTTCTGACCACAGCTTCTTACAGAAGCTCTGACGGAGCTTCTTACAAACTTATTCTATGCAGCCCTGTCTCATCATCGGTGCAAAAGGGAAGGCATCTCAGAAGTTACTATAATAAACACCTACGAAACATCATTATTGTAGGGTGTAGTGGTAAAGCTCATGAAAAGATGAGAGCTAGGGACTCAGTTCTAAAGATTTATCTGCCCAGACATCCACTTTTTTTGATTCTTAACTGTACAGCTTTCTTGAGTTTGTGAGTTTGTTTTATAGAAACTTGGGAGAATTCAGACTTTTCTGATCAGGGAATTTAATAAAAATAAGAATTTTTCCTGAGAAAGTTAGGACTTCTTTAGACAAGAACCCTAGCAATTATACTTGAAGTTGGTCTGCAAGCTGTTACAGTGAAAACAACTCAAAATTCTTCAGATTTTTATTTAGAATCAGCTCATAAAAGAGATTGGAATGAATTATTCTAATTCTCCAAGAAAACAAGAAGGTTGAACTGCTTTAATCACACAAATTCAAGTCACAAATTACTTTGTTCCAAAATATCATTTTATGTTAGACATGAAGGTGGTGTACTTTCCTTTGCAGTTGCACAAGAATTCAAGAAAAAAACATATTTTTGAATCTTCACATATACAAAAGCCTCATGCTAAGAGGGCTTCCACATACAAAGTACATGATGGTGTATGATAGATGTCAGTTGAGTATTTACAGTTCCAGATCTATCCACAGAAGTAAAATTTCCAGTAAAGTGTTTATCAAAGTTTTTAGTAATACAGTTATCTGAGCAACCACTCTCAATACTGAACAGAAAAATAGATTAGATCAACAAATATTTTTTTTAACTGTACCCATTACACATTACTTTTGCAAATTAATACAAATTGACGTGTATCACTGGATATATGGTTTTAGATAAGAAATACCTATGCCAAAGGAAAGAAAAGGCATACAGAACCTAAATAACTTGAGAGCAGCTGATGTGACTAATTTTTGTCATTCCTTGGTCTGGCTAAGGAGCACAATGAAGACCCAAGACAGAGATGCAACAGCTTCTGGACACCCATGAAATGGAGAGACACAACTGTTGTTATAACAGCTCACAATCTCAGTATCAAACCTTAAAAAGGACTTGAATAAATTAACTAAAAGTCCAGACGTTTGAGACAGAGCTATAAATAAATAAATGATTTAGTAGTTATCATGGGCTCAATTGTTTTCTCAGAATTGGTACTGTGTTTACAAGGACAGCTTCTTTCCTAATGTAAGTCAGCACACCTATAGTTTATCTACTGAGGATCTACCCCACACCATATGCAACTTTATAAAATATAAATGTCTTATCCCTTTTCTGATTTTTCTGAATACTTTGGTCTCTTTCTGTCTGACTTACATCAGATGGGCTTTTACAGTAGGTAGAGAAGACTCCTGCAAGTCTCTTTCATTAATTTTCATCAGGTTTACCCTCTCTCTTAACTGCTGCGCTTTGGCATTACTAAGCTTGAACCCCTTATAGATCTATCTCAATTTATCTTCCATAGTGAGTCAACTGCTTTGTGCAAGTCTGATGAAGAGAGGAAACAGAAACATAATGTTTTAGAGTGGGCAAAGTAAATTTGCATTTGTAACAGCTGAAGCTGCCTAGCACTCAGTTCCAGTGTTTTTTTCAGAGGTTCTGTTTACTAGCCATAAATTTTCACAAGTATCATTCATTGAAATCTCAGTGCAGTTTAATTTCACATATGTAAACACCACCTTTGCCCTGATCAGATTCAGTGATGGGCTGTTAACAACTTTTGCACACATTGAAATCTGTATCAGTTCATTGCCAATAAATTCTCATTTTCTTTTAGGAATCGCATTCCTGAAACAAATTGCCTATCCTGGGATGAGTAGCTACTTGGTACCTCACCAAACACTAACAAGAAAAATATCAGTTCATATTAGTGACTCTCTTTATTGACAGTTTTTTCAAGGGTACCTCTGACTAAAGGCACTTAGGAACCACTTTCACCCTTCTAATACAAGGAACAGGTAATTTAGTAGGATTAATATTGAAGGCTCAAGGAAATTAGGAAATTTAAACTGAAGCTGCCAGGAAGGTTCCTCTGCTGTAGAGAACTAGTGGCTACTAGCTTCCAGATGGGGGGCTTTTACTTAATCAACAGTAGGTAACTGTTTGTTGCTTAAAAACATTAAGACTGAATTCCATATAGAGATCCAATCGCTGAGCATATCATCATATTGAAATAAACAGATACTGCCTTAAAAGTCTGAAATTGAATCTGGGGTCACTGAAATATAAATTAACAGTGTAACTGAAATCAAAAGGTCTAAGATGTTATATCTTGATTTCATTTGCAATTGAATCTTTCAGCATAAAGAGCTCACAACTCTTTCACCTACTCCTAGTTTTGCTACTGACTTACCTTGTTAATGTAGATAAACCATTTTTTCACTGCAAAAGCAAACACATTTTTTCCTTTTATTGTCGTTTCAGTGAAACTGCTTTCATGCAAAATCAGCAGATTCGAAAACATAATCAACCACATGCATGGAATTTCCTTTTGTGTTTGTAGGCTTATATAGAACTTTGAACTGAAGCCTATGGAATAAACTGAAAATTTTCTAAAGACTTGTGCAATTCTTCAGACCAGGACCTCATGGTCTGAATAGTAGGCCTTAGGTTTGCTTCCATTTAAGAGAAGAACTTGATGTTTAAAAATCAAACCCTCAAACCTCTACTTTTTAAAATCAGCTTAAATCCCTCAGAATTTTTTTTTTGTTGTTTGTTTTTTTTTTTAATAAAGGAGTTGAACTGAATATTAATTTAACAAAAAATATTTAAACCTGTTATTTTTTCTTGCATTGGATATGAACAAATTTCATCTGTTACATACATTTCTCGTGCCAGTTGAAATAAAACTTCAATTAAAATATGGCGTGGTATATGAACTACTTTTATTTTTGCAGCTCTGCTTTTCCACTCTGTCAGTCTTTCCACTTTTCCTTATTCCTTATTTTCTCCATTACAAGAGTATTCATTCCAAAATAGCTGCGTGAATAGTGAATATAATAGAATCACTTCCCAGTAGCAAAGGAAACTGAACTACTGAAAACATAGTGTAACTGACATTATTATGGCTTTCTTCTGTCATAGCTGTTTCAGTTAAGAATAAACCCCCCTCTTATCCTAATCAGCAGAAGGCAAAAAGATAAAATTATTTTGTCACAAATTAATCTGAAAGTCACTGGAAGTTCCCCATTATGATTTTAAACAGTATATATTACAATCCTTCCAGAAGTATCTCTGTCATGCTGAGATTGGAAGACACAGTTATTGAACAAAGACTTATCTGCATGATAATAACCATTAACTCCATTATTGCTTTTTATGTAATAGTTTAGAAATACCAGATAGTAATATGGAAGTATTTTTAAAAAGAAGGGTTGTCCTGAAGTAACAGTAACATTAATATGAACTGAGGTTTAGCCAGTTGCATATGCAAGCTCTATGGGTATGGAGATCTTCTCAAGCTAGGAACACTGAGGGTATAGTTGGGATTATATTGCTGAGTGAAGGAAGATTAAATAATAGAATATAATTTTTTTATTATGCAGTATTACCTTTCACGTATTAATGTATTTCTGTATTTATGAAAGTACTCAGAACTAGGTGTTAACTGAATTTTTGAAAACATGGTCAGCTATGTGACATAAGTAACGTACCTAACCAGGGATGTGTCAGTAAGTCATAACCACAGCTCTTCAAAGTCATGCCTCCTCTGACTTGCCTGATCTCCTGGTTAAGCAAAGTCTGTAGGAAAAATATGCTTCCTGGTGTCTTGCAATTGCAAAGCTATCGTACAGCTTTAGAATTCAGATCTAGCTGTCTTGTCAAGTGATGTACTCCCTCTTTAATGAATGGCTGGGCACCAGGGTTTATGAGAGGTTAAGAATTCGCACAAATTCCTCTCTTCCTAAAGATGACTGATGGTTTCAGTATGCCACAACCTTTTCACACAGGAAGAATCTGGAATATATATACTGCTTTTGTCAAGATTAAGATATACTGACTACTGCAGTGTATAAGACTACTAGGGTAATGAGTGTAATCCTACAAAAAGTGATATTCCTGCATTTCAACGTACATCAATGTTATCATGTTGTGCAGTAATCACTTGATGTGTATAATTAACATAATTTCTTGCTATTAAGTAAATGATTTGGCTTTCAGCGCATTACTTTTTGATACAGGATAACAGTGTTACATTTTTCTTTGAGGAGAGGTAAATTTCCTGTATTTACTGTTCCTGCTGAATTTTGAAAACCATCAGAACTACTTCTCATCACATCTCTGCACTACTGTACTGTTTCAAGCTTGAAACTGGGAGGCTGAAGAATGAAGTGAGTTATGAGTGAGAACAGAGAATGAGTTTTATCAGACTGCCTCAGGCTTTAGGGAAGATTAGTTGGGATTCATTGTGAGGACAAGCTAAGATCTTAATTTTATTTCCTGTAAAGCTGTGCACCTGACTTTATTTTATTTATCTGATTTTCCACATAAGAAAATTACTCAAGCAGACTGCACCTTACAGTGGCGTGAGTTCAACAGAGTCAAACCAGACTGTTGACTTCATCAGATATTCAAACAATGGAGTCAGGATAAATATATGGGATTCCTGCCAACACACTGATGCATTATTATTACATGCAGTGCAATGAGGTATCACACTGCATGTATACAAATCATTTTTCTACTTCACATTCTCTTACTCAATTGCTCCCTTCTCCTGGGAAGTAAAGGGTTTTGAAAACATATCCAGCATACTCTGAGGCCATCCAAGGAAGATCAACAAATATTTTGATATTTCACTTCATTTTTTTATAAATGAAATGCTATGCTACATCTCACAAGAGCAAGCCGAGTACACAATAGAGATCAAAAAGGAAATGTTGCCCTGCTTATTCTTCATAAAAAGATGAATATGATATTTCATTTATGCTACCTCACATTTTTCTCTTTGAAAGACAGCCTAACCAGCCATGCTGCAGTACACATTTAAATGGCTGCCATTGCTTCATGTTAATTGTACAGACCTACAGGTGCCAAATCATTTGCAGTCTACCAGGCTTAAGCTTTGCCATCTAAAACATGGTTAAAATTGCTTAGGAAAAAAGAAAGCGTATGTCTTTATAGAGCTGATCCTATTCTATTACTCATACAAATTATAACTCTATGTCAATAATTTATTTTGCTTTAACAATATTAAACAGAACTTGAAACCTCTATGAAATATTAGTCATTATACTGGCATGTGTGTAATAAAAAGAAGTCCTTGTTTCAAAGATCATGAAATAACTACTCAAGGTTATTGGACGCTGTATTAGTATCTGTTTCAGACAAAGCCTGGCTTAAATTTGCTACTAAGAATATTTCTGATTTGAATTGTGCTGGATCACACCAAAAATGACAAATCCATCACTCATGCTACCTAGGTTAGCAATATAGTAATGGATTACTGCATTCCACCACAATTTTTTTTTTTTTTGTTACATTGGGATGAATACATATACTTCATGTTTCCTGAAAGCACTTTAGGCTGTCTTTAATTTTTTGGGATGAATTTAATATCTTCTTGGCTCTAATTCAGCAAAATACATAAAGTTGCACAAAATTTAAGTAGATGAATAATCCCCTCAGCTTCAGTAGGGTTTCTAACATGCTGAAAATTAAGCACATACCAAATTCTTTAGCTGTTTGGAAGTCAATAGTTACAGAAGTAGCCTGTTAATGTGCTTATATACATTATGTATACGGTTTTTAAATGGCCAAAACACTCAAAGTTGGACAATTTTATGAGTGAAATCAATCAACTAAAGTAAAAGACAGTGAATGCTTGAAAATTACTTTGAAGAAACAGCGTTATTGTGTTTTTCTCACTTCACAGATCTCTATCTTCACATTATTATAATTTTAAAGGCTCTTTCCCAATTACTATGGCTAACAGGGCAAAGCTGTTCCATTGTGCTGCATTCTTCATTTTTTTCTGGGTTTGTATACTTCAAAGTTGCTATTTTTTTCCTTGTATTTGGTGTAGAGAGCCTCATACCCGTAACATACATTTCTAATTCACCCGGTCAGGGTCTACTGAGTTTTGGCTGTGTAAAACAGATAATCTGTGCATGCCGGCAGCTTCCTAGAATGCTCTCCTCAGGCTCCTGTACTTCCTCCCCTTTCCCTTGTTTTCCCTGCTTCTTCACACCACTGTGTTATGCTGAAAAGTATGCTGTTTATTTTAGCTATATAAGCTAGAGTTAGGAAGGCTCAGTGCAACAGATATAGGGAGGATGACAAGTATCTTACCAGGAAAACGCCTTCGTTAAAAACCTTCAGGTTTTTCTGTTCAAACTGTCACCAGAAATTTCAGGGCACGTTAGTAATGAAAACGCAGAAAGGACATGCCATGGTTCTGCCACTTTCTAATGGCTTCTCATTAACAAAGAATCCAATTAATGATCAACTACAAATTATGCGATTTACAACTGTCTGGAGGTAAGTGGCGCCAAGGTCATGGTCCAGCTTTCAAAAATAGGGAAGATGACCACCTCTGATGAGTCTATGTGAAAGAATCCCATCTGATATCTACAATTTCAGGAAGTGATAATAACTTCATATATATCCTAAGACCCACAAAATAGGTTAAGTTTTGATTCTGATATTAATAGCTACAATACAGGAGACTGAATAAGGGAATTTGCTTATCATTTACAAATGTACTGGGAAAAGAAATGGCAAAGACAGAGACCACCAACGTTATTTAGGATGAAACGTGGTCTCAAAAGAGAAAAGGCAAAATTAAAGAAGGCTATTAGGATGGTTCACTGACAGCCCAATCCATTGTTTTGTAAATATGCTGCTATAGGAAATTTTCAGATACGTAAAACAGGAAGAGAAAAAAGGATTTAGGTTCCAATGTAGGATGCAGCAACATGCTGGCAGAAGGACAGCCAGTAAGATCAATAGCCTTCAGTTTCTGTGATTTGGAATGAGCTAATTTGTATTTTCTTATGCACTCAAACACTGAAAAAAAGGGAGAGATGTCATGGGAAGTTAGGACTCTTTAGTCAGATTTCACAGGATTCTGCATATATTACAATATTTCACTAGTCACCTAGATAACTACACAATGGGCGTTATATGTGATGTATGTAAAGTATTGACTGTTTTAAACAAAGCCTGAGTTTCTCAAGGTTTTTTTCAGTTAGAACCATTACCTATATAACCATGTTTCCTCATATTTTTTTCCCTTCCAAGAAAGCTGATCTGACCAAGCTACTTATAAACAGATCAAAATATGCCGTAATAATTCTCCATGAAAAGTATAGCTTCGAATTATTCCAGATAGATTTCATTACAAGGTTCAGTATCTCTTGTCTGGCAGTAAGCCTACAGACATACCAGTTCACCTAAGGCTGTAAACCTGTTAGATCTCCTGTGTTAAAAGAGGTCAAGCAGGTCATTAAGAGAACAAGACAGACCTGAGTCACTATTCTACTAACAGTGTCATCCTTTGGATGATGCAAGAAAAAAAAAAGTTTCTTTTGTCACTGATAATCCCATAGCAGTTATGAAGTGATGGGCTAATAACCTCTGTGTCCTGGCCATATTCCAATGAAGGTGATTATCTCTTCACTACCTAAAAATCCTTGGGATTTCAATTTAATATGCTCTCACTCACTTCCTTTTGGTCCATTTCAGTGGTGGGTGAAACCACCCCTGCATACAGAGGTTAGAGACATCTGTGAAAGCAGAAGGAACCTAATAATTCTATTATTAGGTTATTTAATTTTAATTTCTTGATAGATTTTTTTTTTTTTTTGGACAGCACAATACAGTTGAAAAGCTGCTGAAGCAAACCTGGTCTGCAGTATAACACTGGGAGGAAGATAAAAAGTCTAAATAAGCTTCTACATCCAGCTACTGAAATGGAAAATGTTTAGGATTACACCTTCTCATATTTCAGAAGGATGTGTGCTCTGCTTTTCAGGTTCTTATTCCTTCATCCTTTAAAAACACATGCCGTACAATTACCATCAAAAGCTTCACCCCAGTGTTTTTCTCTTTTCTCCCCACCTTTTTTGCAGACATTTTTTGAAACTGATTTTGAAACTTTGGTTATTTTAGTTAAGGAATAGTCCTTCCCCTTTCTTCTACACCTCTGAGAAAAAAAAAGGCAAGACAGGATAGAAGTTTCCTTGAATTCAAACTTCATAGAATACCAGGTTGGACAGGACATCAAGGATCAACTGGTCCAAACTTTCTTGGCAAAAGCACAGTCCAGACAGGATGTCCCAGCAGCCTGTCCAGCTGAATCTTAAAGGATTTCCAACACTGGGGAATCCACAACTTGCCCTGGGAGATTATTCCAATGTCTGACTCTTCTCATTATGAATATTTTTTCTGTTTCATCCAAGAGACTTCAAAGTAAGCACACAGGATTCTCTTGCTAACAACTAGTACCTAAACCCTATTTTAGAGAGCATACGAAGGCCAAAAAATAAAGGAAGGGGCCATGCCCCAAATATAGTACTCAATGATTTCTTGTCATCTAGGTTGTAGGGAGACACAGTACAAAGCAGACCTGAGGCTATTGCAAATTATATCAATGTCTGGATTTTAGATGCTTTAGGATCAATTAAGAATAAAGATTAATTCAGGTTGCCCTCAAGGACAGCAGACAATGCCTGGAGTATTACATAAGAAAACAAGGTGCAGCTTTCTGCTGACACTGAAATTTTGATCAGTTTTCTCTTTCTTTCACAAACCTCTTGTACCATTTTCAGCACATCACACTCCTGCATCGCCTTTGCCCTGTATACAGGCTGAGGGAAGCAGTTTATCTCTACTGCCTTTACTTCAATACTTGTTTCTTCTGGATTGTCAGTTTGGAATGCAAAGCTTTTGTCTAATAAATTCAATCTTTGTCAGCCTTCGTCAACCTGATCCCCACATAGCAGTACTTTAATAGGAAAGCGATGGTCATTACAGTTTGGTACTGTCTTAAGTTTTGGCAGTTCTTTATCTTGACTATTCCCCCACTTGTGCCTTTATTTAATATTAATCATGGTGTTTACTTCATTTCATATACTGTGCATATACTGTGCAGCTAAATGCTTTTTGCTACCCTAATTAGTGCCAAACATAGCTAATGAACAGAAATGTGAACTTCTAAAGACATGGTTGTAATTCTGCTGAGGAATTTACTGTAGCTTTGTCATTGTTATTAGCTAAAACATTTTTAACCAGCATTGAAAAGTAGTAATTGGTACTCTGGTGTTCAACATACAGCTCCAGCTCTTGCTCCCAGTATGACTGGAACATGTTTCCACGGTCTTATCAAGCTTGACATGTGCTCGTAACCCAATAGTAAGATTTGAAAAAATCTGAAACAGTTTAATGCAACCTTGGAGTTTCTTTAGATCCTTTGTATCTTTTCAAGCCCTATTAAATGTGAGTTCAGAAGTGTCTTTATAAGGACTTGCACAGGCAAGGAACATTCAAAGCCATGTAATGATTTCTTACTTCAAAAGGAAAATATGTATATGGAAAGAACAATAGGCAGTGATTGTGCTGGAATGGAACAATGCTTATACCTAACAGCAAAATATAACCAAAGGAAACATTTGCTCTTGAGAGATTTAGAACATCCTTGCCAGTGTAAATTAGCACAACTTCATTAAAACCAGTGGAGCTATGTTGATTTAAACTCACTAAGACTCTTTGAGTACTTAAGCTTTTTGTGTATCTGAGAAAGAAAAGTAGATCTGGAACTAGCATGTCAGTATCTTGCATATTTGGGATGCACAAATGTAATTAAAAATAAAAAGTGTTTTATTCTGAGTTGTATGTCCTGTACAGGAATAGAGGAATGTCAGAAAGAAAAGAAACACATTTTCATACTGGAATTGAAAAATTAAAAAGGAGGAATTAAAATAAAGCTTATTTCAGTAACTTAATTGCAAATTTCTGACAACTCCGAGAGTTTTCTTATATTATATTCTGGTGGCTTTAGGTAAGAGTATTAATTTTGGTGACTTTGTAATGGTATGTGACTATTTTCAGCAAAACAAAGTAAAAGCAAAGCAGATCAAATTGATTGCAATCTATAAAGTACATACATTCAACAGTGAAACTAATGGGTGATCTCTGGACAGTTCATGCACATACAGATAACATGGCCATTTCAATTTTCCATTTGATTCTCAATAACCTGTATAATTCTTCAAAAAGAGATAAAGCATCTAAGAACAGGAATAACACTTGGTAAGAATTATCTGATCTACATTATCCTTCACAGTTTCTTTGCATATCAAACCTACTGCACTATCAGGGACTACAGGAGGGCTGGAAAGGATTGGATCCACTCTTCCAGCTAATGCTGAAGCAAACTCACAGTCAAGATAGTCACATAATAACTTTAAAGGTTCAAAACACCATCACACCATTATGGTGATACAGGTCAGGTTAAAGATATTGAGGAACAGGGAGACATGAAGAAGGAATTTAAGTACAGACTGGCAAATTCCAACAACAACAATGCTAAAGCTCTGATTTAACCCTTTTTATAATCTGACCATTATACTTTCTTGAGATATGAGTAACTTTATCATTAGCTTCTGCTGAAGCCTGTGCTTGAAATCACTATCTTGCTTTCAACACCCTTCTTGTTCCAGTCATTTAAAGCTAGTTAAACAGAACTTTCGAGGAAACCTGGTTTTATTAATTGCTCAACTACCATATGTAAAAACTCTGCTTACAGAGCTGGGCACGCTAGTTAGTCAAGTGCAGCAAAGGCTTACACGGGTAAAGGTGGAGCTGTACACAGTAGACCTCTATGAGTAAGATTAATTGTAAGGAAAAAAAGTAAAACTAAATTGTCAAATTAACATCTTTGTGTTAACATGAGTAATGTCAATAACTTCAGCCTTCTTTTTAGGGAATATAAAACTATCACACTTTTTCCGTTAGAACAACTTATTCATTTCCCTTGCCAAATCCTTGCCCTACTTAGGATCAAATCAAAAATACTGTGTACTTTAAAAGAAAAAAAGACTTCTTCTTTGTTGGAAAGAGCTTGTTCCTCAGTTTACCTGGTTTCTCTGCATTCCTATTGGTTCAGGAGAACTCTAAATCCAGCTGGCTTATTAAGTAATTATTCATTTCCTAAATTCCTCCTTCCAAAATTCTTCTTATTGATTTGGTAAGCTTTCTGCTTGAACACTTCTTTTAAGATGCTTGGTTTTTGCGATCTCCACTACCAGATTTCTGAAAGATGAAGGTAGCTACCCCTTTCTTTGATATAGTGGATTCCACTGGGTAGAAAAGGTTGAGCTTTATTTAGCTCCTTTTTGAATTCTGCTATATCTTCTGTCTAAAAAACTGTCTCTTACTTAAGTCTACTTTTCTTTTTTACTTACAGAATCAACCAAGCTCTTTGTCTAAATACTGCAAATCCTCTGGGAGCTGTTCTCTTTGACCATTCAATGCTAGCTAGTTATGCTGTCACATTAGATGACAAGTTTTTATTAAAACTGAAATAAGATCAACTCCTTTATTTTATCAAAACAGAATCTTACCAAGAAGCAGTGTGACATTTGTTCTCATGGTCTTCAAGCATTAAGGGGGTTTTATGCTTAAAAATCTTACTGATTTTTTTTACCAGAAACATTTGTTTCATAACAATCTCTTAGATCTTCCCTGTAAAAAAAACCAGAAAGTTCAGAAGAGAGTCATGAGAAGTGATCAACAGCCTAGAAATTTTTACTCATGGAGGTTAAAAGCTACGAGATTGATCAATATATTTTAAAATGTGAAATAATCTACTCTTCATAACATGTCAGGCAAGAAATAAAAGTATAGACTGAACTTTAGGAAAAGGCTTTCCCTTGTAAGGATATCTGAGCAGCATATAGAAAGAGCTAGAAGTTTTAATCACAGGAAATTTCAAACTACAAGATAAACCTGTCAGGATTCACACTGCTTAGATTAATTTGTGGAGGATTATGTAGTTGATTTCCTGAGATTCTCAGCCTTACTTTTGATAATATTTGCAGTAATGTACTACTAATCATTCCACACTCAGATTCATGACTTCAAGGAAGAGAGTGACCCCATTTCTTAATTTGTTATGAGAACACTTAAAAGATGGAGAATGCAGAAACTTGAAATTCTTTATCAAAGCAAAAGAATACTCTCATACTGCACTGAATAATAAACATATTGGCCTTGACTTGACAGAGTGAAAACAAGAGCTGAAAAAAAGAGAGAAACAGGACAGAATTAATAAGGAAATAATCTAACCTTTTGATTAGGTCTTGTTGCTTCCTTTAAGATACTGGAAGTCTTTGTAACAGCAACAGTTTATTTCCTGCTAAGAAAAATGTTTTTTTTTTTTGTAAAACTTTTAAAGAAGGCATTTTCAAGAACTACTGTGACTTATTCCATGAAATCTTCTTTTCAGAACACAGAACTATGGGATTTCTATTTCCAGTTTTTAATCTCCTTTTTTTTAATGACTTTATTAAATTACTTCCCTTATGCATGTATGTATTTCCACATTGTGTGTGTTGTATAGAATGCCACAACAATAAATACCTCAAAGACTACGGGATGTCCTGCTGGGGTGAAGGAGGAAAGAAGAAAGGAAAAAAAGCCAAACTATTGAAAATAGCTAACTCTAATAAAAAAGCACCTTCATTTTCCTACATTGCCGTTTGGGGTTCTTCATTATCATGGCATAGCAAGAGTGGGGACAAGCCAAAAGCCAAGCCCACTACCACTGCAGGATACCACCCTGCAGGGTCTGAACACAGCAAGCAGAGAGAGGGTCAGGTAATGGCCACAGGCACACCAAGTGATGAAGCGGGTCCAGGGTCCCTCCAGCCCAGTGTCAGGGGGAGCAGAAGATATGGTAAGAGACAAACTGAATACCATGCTACATGTCTTCATGTAGCTACATGCTACAGTGCCGGTCCATCCAGAAAACAGGAGACTGGCACTCCTATGGTGTTCCTTAGGCAGCAGCTGACCACCCCAGGCTGAAGTGAAATGCTTCCCCTGGACCTGAGGTCATGGGGTAGGGGCAGGCCCAAGAAGATGCTGGTAGGTACACTCAGGGCTGTAAGACCTGATATGGAGAATTTAGAAAACCTGCAATAGTGTGATGGTATTACACAAAACCAAAGCTTTCTCATGCATTTTAACCATCTTTTCATCTTTAAAAGAATGCTGTGCTCTGGGAAACTGCAAAGTTTCTCAAGGGCAGAAGAAAGCAGCTATCTTAGCTGAATGAAGAAATTCAGGAGAACTCTAATCTGGCCCATTAACTATTTCTAATACATCAGCAATGTTTCACTGATGCATTTGAGTTTTCCATTATAAGAGTATCTTCGCCTTACCCCCTATGCAGGATGTGAATCCAGTTTTACTAGAGCATGATAAATATGTCCTTCTTTGGCAGTGATGTGGCTGAGAGGAATAAAAGATGGCTCTGATGATATATACCCTCAATTGCACTAATAACATCTCATTTTTTTCCCAACTCACCCTGTTGCTGCTGATAGAAGTGTTTCTGCTACTGCTGTGAGGCGTCACTGTGATTATTACTGTTCCCTTAGTGTCTTTTATGCTCTGGGATCCAATCCAGAAAAGCATTCTGTTTCAGGAGATTTACGTGGCCAGACTGCACAAAGAAAAATGATAACATGGACAGCAGCCCTATTTTTTACAGGGGCATTTTTACAAGACATCATGCCAGAAATATCCTTCCCTGTCATACATAGTCCACTACCTCCAGAGTTAGCCCAGCTTTTGGGTTTTCTTAACCCTAAAATCAAAAACTTCATATTCGGTTCATAACCTGAATAACCTATTAGCTGTCGAAGATTAACTGAACTTTCCAACAACAACAAAAACTGTACCATATATAAAAATTGTGACCTATTTAAGCTCTCTAGCTCAGCTAACATAAAAGCCAGTGACTTCCTAAATACACATGATACACATGGAACAGTATTGTCACATTTTCTGTGTAGCTACTGCTCTGGTTATTATTTTGTGCATTGTGGCCAGTATCTTAATAAGAAACTGATAATTTTTACTGTAATTTTTAAAATTTTCTATATTTGAGAAGTTTTCAAATGTTCCCTGTCAGCCTTTGTGATTTTACAGTTTGACAGTCATAAATGCACATATGGCATTCACATATATATGTCATTCCACACTTGACTTCCATTTTCAATCTTCATTTTTAACTACTGCAGATTGTTTTGGTAAACTATTAAGAGATAACTCAGTCCTTATACAATGGATAATGTTACATCCCTACACATTACTATTCTGTT
Organism: Pezoporus flaviventris; assembly: GCF_033815535.1. NCBI lineage: Eukaryota > Metazoa > Chordata > Aves > Psittaciformes > Psittacidae > Pezoporus > Pezoporus flaviventris. The sequence continues at coordinate 49,516,807 of NW_026892549.1, forward strand.
CCTAGCCCTCCAGTATTTTTTAAGAACTTTCTGTTACCAATGGTTTGCTACCAGGTGCTATAATGTCCTTCAGAAACAATAAACTTCATCAATCTTTTTTCATGATTTAATCTGAGACTAAAATGTTACCTTGGCCAGAATTAGACCATTATCTGTATTACAGCCATCAATATGCCATACTCCTCTGAATAAATACACCTGTAAACCATTTACTTTCAATATTATCCCAACAAGTATATCGTATATTCCAAATTCTCATTTTAGTTAAACTGGTCTAAATTAAAATGAATAAAAATTGACTGCACCATTTATCACCATTGCAGGATTAATGTTTTCACCATTGCAATAACAATATTCTTTTAGCATTTTATAGTTCTGCATAATGGATTACAAAAGAGAGAGAAAGCACAACTGGTGTAAATGATTCATTTTCTGCAATATTGCTTAATTGACACACCACTAGTACTTTAACATGTTGTTTTCCCAGGAAATACTAAACTAATACTGGCAAAATCTGGCTACAAAACAGCAGTGATAGCAGTTGGGGTAAAAGAAGCAAACAGCTTGCTTATCTAATGTAGTTTTAGCAAATGTAACTGAAGCCGGGAAGCTTAGGAGAGTGAGACCTGTATTAAAGCACATAAACCATCTGTGAGACTGTTTTCTTCTTTGTGTTCTGCCCTTGTGATACATTAATTACAGTGTCCGTATCCTGGCCTCAAGGAAGGATTTAAAATGCTCTGATAAATGCCTGATGATATACCACTTTTATCACTAATTTCAAATCAGAAGCCTGAAAATGCCCATGATGCTTAACTCACTTTAAGATCAAAGAATGTATTTTCCAAAGGTGCTAAGGGACTCTGTGCTGAAGGACAACATGCCCCTTTAATTTGAAAATAGTTTACAAACAGCACTATGGTTTCTTTGGATTATTTCCTAACCAGGCAATTGATGTGTAATTGTTGAAATAACTGCCTGATTGGATGAACATGTTTTGTTTGAAAAGAATGCACACTGCCGGCCAAACCAACTGGGTGTGTTGTCATGTGAGCCAGTGGTTTGGCCCAAGCTCTGCTCTGGAGAAGGGAGGCTCCTTCCCACAGTGGGCATGGCACCACAGGAGCAGTTGGACTCACCTGCATCTCCATGACCCTGAGCAGCGGAAGCAGGTCTCAGGGGATGACGTCGGTAGCACTCACAGAACGGGAAGCTCATCCCCTGGCAGGAATTCTGCTTGTGCACTCATATCTCTTTGAAGGAGAAACTGTGCACAGAAATATGCTTGGAGAATACTGCTTGCTCTGAGAGGTTTCTTTGTGAGTTTAACTCTCAGCAGCTAGCAAAATTTTGAATGATCACATGAAGATCAATAACATGTCATGAACATGCACCAAGTTAGTTCTGATTTATAATAAGTGATCTAGGAATTTACAGTAATTAAAATTATGTTTACACTCCTGGAAGTGCTAATTGTTAACACTGACAGAGTCAGAGAACTTTCTTTTCACTATCCCTAAATACTTGCACTCTATGACTTCTAGTGTGACTATAGGTATATGCAGAATCAAACAAAAAAATCTACCCATAGAAATCTCCCCATTCTTCAGGAAAAAAAGAGACTACATTAATTAACAATTATTCTCCCTTTCCTTTTCCAGAACTAATTCAAATTAAGGTACATGTGACTAATAAAGTAATTGTAACTGAATGATACATTTCAGATGTGTCAGTCTCTTCCCAGAAACTCAATGATTCTGCATTTATGTCTCCACATTTTGAATTACTTCTTTAATCGGATGTGGTACAGCATATCCGATTTGCAGCATATAATTCAGAATGTAATGGGGATGCCGGAACATGTGTGATGGCTTTTAAGACAGCCTTAGAGAAGAGTTCTACAAAGGGTAGATCAGCGAAGCAGTATAGCACAGATTTATTGCTGTCATGCCAGATGACTATTCAGTCTACCAGCTCAAAGATGCCTAGGGAGCTGTTTTTGAAAAGGTAGTTCCACATAAGTGTTTCATTAGCAGTACACACTTCCTCTGCATGTTGGCGAAAGGGCAAATTAAATGGCAACAAAAAAGTCAAAACCTATTTGTCTTCTAATAGGCCAATACCTATATCCTAAATAAATCAATGCTTCTTGCCAAAGGGCAGACAGTGATTAGGGATTTGGAAACTTCCTCCATGGGTACCTATCCTCCGAGATGTTTATTTATATAATTTACCTACTGACTACATGTGTCCAAAACACATGAAGCAGTCCACTGAGTAGCGAGCATAACCTGGGAGTTTCTCTTGTTTTGAGATCACTATGCAACAAATTGAAGGTCTCTCACAAGCTCTCCATGAACTTTTCCAGATACTAGAAGGTCTGATCAGCACAGCTCCTTTCCCCAGAGCCTGGAATCAGCTGGAGGTTAAAAGTCCTGCTGCAGGTGAAGAACTAGCTGTGATTCTCCTCAAAGACAAGTGGTAATTAAATTCCACACATCCTGGGGAAGTGTTCAGCCAATGACTCATTGTACAAAACCGCAGCAGAGGCAATACTTCCCCTGGATGCATTTCAGAGTGGAAAAAGCAGCAACTTCCCACTTCTGCAGTGTTCTTCCCAGCTTTGTTCTTAAAATAAAATCTAATACCTGTGTTCCCAGAGTCCTAAAAATCACGGATTGAATTTTATTTGGAGCCTGAAAGTCTTCTACCAAACATTGCAGTGCTTAAGTCCCTTGTTATGTCTAATCCTTCATATATCGGACTGTGGGGAAAATGACAGACTCCTGTAAGCAAAAGTCTGACTGGATGAATATAACTGCCAACCTGGTTCAGAAAGGAAGGTGAAACCAATAGTCTAATTCAGGGCCCAGAACTAATTACATTTTACTCTTTAATTATACATCTAATTCTGGAGCTAATGAAAGATACTGAATGCCAAACTTCACTGAAGACACAGAAGGAAGAAGGGTATGAGAAACATTATCCTGGGACCAGAACAAAAGACTGACAAATGGGACTGCTTATTTCAGGATGATCTACTTAATGGAGTAGAACTATAGGAAATAAATGAAGATGGAGGCCTAAGGGTAAAAATGAGTGATATCAGGAAGTGGAGATAAAGTGTAAATTTGGCATTCTCTCACAGGATTAGACTTCAAATATTATGGGATAGTATGTTAATCCCTAATTATTCCATTATGTACATTACCAGTTATGCATTAGTTACTGTTACTATAACTTTCTTTTTCATCTGAGTGATTATTTGGACTATCAAGATAACTGTTTGAAACCACAATGCCAAATGTAATTTAAAATGGAAGGGCTAAACAAGCAGGGGCTTCAAGTCTTTCTTTTATAACACCTTCATTCCTTACAGAAAGTTTAAAGGGATGAAGATTTTATATTGTTTTTGCTGCAGTTTGTTTTTAAGCATTTAGGGCAATTTCTGAATTTCTCTGATGCTAATCAAGTGTAGCAAGGCACAATCATAATTACTTATGCCAAAACCACAGAACATATTTGTACCAATGATCTTGTACAGTAGCTCAATCTAGAAGATCTCACTCAACCTTGAAAAGTAATGAGCATTTACTATACACCAAGTAAATTCTAGTTACCAGTCCAACATCTCAATTTTACAAACCTTTAAGTATCCACCATTTTCTAGCTGAAGGAAAAATCCAAATGAATGTTCCCTTCTTCTACTTGAAAACGCATTATTCAAGGCCCTCAGATTCTAAGTATTAATTCAATCTCATTTCCTTACTGGAAAAGGAAATGTATGTCATTAGAAAACCTGTACAATCAAGTACTCATTCCTAGTCTTTTATAGTTATGTTAAACCTAAAATACTTTTGGTTTCAAAACTAATTTTAGGTCATTTGTAGACATTTTCAAAATGCAATACTTAGAGTGGTTTTCCTATGACAGCTTGTGTTTAGTTACATACTAAGCAGGGCTGGTTAAGGTAATAAAACCACAAACACATTTATTTTTACGGTTCAATACTTTTTACTAATTACTAATGAACAAAAAAAAAGAGTAAGAGATGGAGCTAGTAATTGAAATGGTTTTCTGTACGTCTATTGTAATAGCCAATTACAATAGACTAAGAATAAGCATACACATTTTCATATATATATGTTATGTTTAGAAGTATGCCACTGTTCATTTTATCACATGTATATGCTTACTCAAGTAAACAAACCCATGCGCATTCCTATACACTTTTTTAGCATATAGAATAGCTTATATATTATTATATAGAGAGTAGCTTATATATTATCCTGAGGATAATCCTCGCTCCAATTCATGAACCTTGGAAGGACTCAATTTATACATGTATTCTAAATCCGAAGTAAAGCTGAAGTTTTATAAAGCTCTGAAGACCACTAAGCTAGCACAAAGGAAATAGATCTACATATATAACAGTTTCTTTTCAGTCCTGTTGCTGAGCTTTAGTAGCTATGCAAGTTGGGATGAAAGAGACTTTGGGAAAAGAGAGGGAAAATAGGATAAAGGGTATGATTGTGTAGTCCTTCCTATTGGGAAAAGAGTTATCTTTTATCTTTTGCTGCCTATTTCTCACATCAAATAGTTTCTGAGTAACATGCAAAAACATGGGCTTTGTTGTGGAGTAGAACACACTTTGGAGCATTTTGGGTTTCTTCTTTTAAATATATTGTCACTTCCATTCCCAATATAATCAATGAATATTAATTTTCCATGTACTGGGGAAGAGGCAAACCAAAATAACAGAAAGAGAGTTCTCTATATTCCTTTGTAGGATACCATCTCATGAATTATTTTCCTCTCACACTATGCACATAGCCCCCAGCACACAGAATAAGCAGCAGCTTTTTGTAGCTCTGCTTTGAGGAGGAAAATGGATCCATGTGCTTTAATACTGTGAAAAACCTTAAGAATGCTAAACTGGGCTTGGTGTAACAGTCTTATTTACTGTGATCCCATTGGGCAAATTGTAGGCAGTATGGTTCCCCTGCAATCTGTGAGGGTCTCTGTCAAAAACAAAGACGACTGACCCTATTTGTGGAATCAAAAGGAAGAAAAATCAATAGGAAGCTCTTACACATTCTTGAAAGGATGAGCTTTTCCATTTGAATGTTACAATTTACCCATTCTTTTCAAGCTCCTTTAAAAAGAAAGCAATATTTTCTACAGAAAAGTTTAAAAATTCTTAAGTGCTTGAGTGACAGAATTGTTAGGAAGCTCTTTCTTATACAGCTTCTACAATACAAACTTCTGTTCGTCTAGATAGCAAAGTTAGAGCTACAAAAGGGTACACTCTGAATATTATTCTGCAGGCAGACAAACCCCACAGCTACATTTCTTGCTTCTTTACAGTCCTCTTGGAAGGTTGGAGGGAACAGCTGGAGTTAATTATACACCATAAAGCACAGTTTTGCTAAAATACTGCCAGGAGTGTTTTGCCTACTTTGGCTACAGTGTCAGCTAGATACTAATCTAGGTCTTAGGTTAAGACAATTCAAGGTAATACTTTAATTTGGTTTAGGGCTTCTGAGCACAGAGCTGGGTTAACACCACATTTTTTTTGCTTTTATGTATTTAGTTAAATTTAAATATTTTTTTTTCTCACCTCCCTTTTGCATTGGTTCTCTACAAAAAAATGCTATTTTTAGTTCCTTGTTGGCCATATGCAAAAGCTATTTGGAACACAGATCCTTACAGCTTCATTTGCGCACTCCCACAACAATACCAGTAGTAGTGGTATATAGAATGAGACAATTTCTCACAATGATAGAGAGGTACCATTTAGAAAGTCAAAAAAATCTTTACATATAAGATCATTAATGAATAATTGCACCATGTGTCAGCAGGATGATACAGATACAGAAAGTCTGTACTGAAGTCTCTACTAGAAAATATCAAAAAAGGCAATGGTTTTGTTTAGGTTTAGTTAAATCAGAAGATGGAGTTACTAAAAAGGAGACATTTAAAGCATATAAGCTTCGTAGTTCCTACAGGTCTATTCCTCTGTACTTAAATGTGTTGCTTTTCTGAGATACCTTAAGTTTCTTCAAGCTCTCTGATTGAGAACTGTTGCATTTACCTTGATACTAAAGAGAAAGAATCCTGTATTATTATTATGAAATACATTTTATCAACACAGCTCAAGCTACAACAAGGATTAGTAGAGATCTAAGATACATTAGGATATACAATAGGAATAATTGGTGAGTATTTTCCAGAAATGAAACTTTTCTTCTCTTGATTAGATTTCAATTGGACTGTCTTCTGAGTTTGTACTACACCTAGGCTAATGATACCTTATTTACCAAGCAGAACTTCAAGCCATTATCATAATATAAATGCTACCAATAGCAGTAATAATGAAAAAGGTGTTACTTATGTTAAGTAAGTTAACATTCCTAATTTGATATATTAGTAAACACTTTAAAAGCATAAGGTATGTGTAAAAGTTTAAAAAGGAAGAAAGATAGATCTGTCATAACAGTTTAAAAATTACAGCTTCTCAAATTCATACACGTTTGCCAGTCCTCTATACATTCACAGATGGGTGTATATATAAGCAGAAAACAAAAATCTCGTACATGTAAAATGTGTAGGGAAATTGATAGAATTGAGATAGGTATCTTCTATATTTGGATTCAGCTGACATTTCTTGAATACCTGCTTATCTAGTCTGGTCCTAGATGACACGCAGAATGACAAATATCATCTCTCACTGTCAGCAGCAGAACACAAATCTGAACCTTGCAAGTTGTATGGATGTGTGCATGTATGTCTACATGTCTGCATGCAATTTAATGCAACAGTGACTTACTTGGTAGATTGGCTCCTTAACTCATCATAAGAGCATGAATCAGGATTAAGGGGCTTTGATTTAATGTAAAGCAGTTTTACACAGAAGGCTCTACTTCTAAGACATCATGTTGTGCTGCTGTCAAAAAAAAAGGCAGAGGAAGATATGAAAGTCCTTAACCAAAAGGAGGACACTAAGCAGCGGTATAATCCATTGCTTTCAAAATCTCTTCGTTAGGCTCAACTGTATATATACTCCTTTTGATTTGTGACCTCCATCACAGAATTCTTTTAAAAACATGACGGAGTGAGGGTGTCATCCCTATTGAATGTAATTCTGTTTTCTTAGTAAACAAATCTGTTCTTTTCCTATGACCCATGGCTGCCCTAAGGATGCAACTGTTATATCTCCTTTTCCTATTATTCCATGATAACTTGATCTGCAATCTGGAACTATGTTGCTCATTTATCCGTAGTTGCTAGACTCTGACTCACCAGACCAAATGTTGCAGTGTGCCACCAGGCAGGCCTCACACATGGCTACATTCAAGAAATAGACTGCTGGCACCTTATCTGAACCTTTCTTGCGATGCTCAAGCTCCCTGTTGAGCAGGTACACTAATAAAGGTATCTGCATTTTTATCTCTGAGATGACAGAAAACACGTAATTTTCTATGCCATTATGACACCTCTAAGAAATTAAAGAAAGATTAACTAACTAGATCCATACTTAAGCAATGTTAGGCCTTCTGGAACCCAGACTTGCATTTTCATTTCAAATTGGAAGGGAATAAAAAGTCTAATTGCTGAACAATGGTCTGAAATAAACAAGGAGAGTTTAAAGGGCAGAACCAACATAATCTAAATACTCTGTTGCTGTTTTAGACTCTGAACTGTGCAACCGTTAGTATGAAAATAAAAAAAGCTTGCTAACATTGTATTTTTGACAGTTTATATATTTCTTAATTCACAGAACCATAGAATGATTATGGTTGAAAGGGACCCTCAAAGCTCATCCAGTCCCAACTCCTGGCATGGACAAGGACATCTTCTACTAGACCAGTTTGCTCAAAGCCCTGTCCACCTTGGCCTTGAACACTGCCAGGGATGGGGAGGCCACAGCTTCTCTGGGCAAACTGTGCCAGGGCCTCACCACTCTCACAATAAAGAATTTCTTCCTAATGTCTAATCTAAATCTACCCTCTTTCAGTTTAAACCTATTCCCCCTTGTCCTATCCCTACCTTGCTTTGTAAGAAGTCCCTCTCCATCTTTCTTGTGTTGCCCCCTTTAGGTATTGGAAGACTGTTACATGGTCTCCCCAGAGCCTTTTCTTCTCCATTCAGAACAAGGAAATTATACCTATTGTCTTCTGTTTCTGAAGCTAACAGAAGAAAAGTTGAACTGCACGGACACCTTGTAATGTTAAAGTGTCTACTTTGCAGATACAAACCTGAGTTATGAACTACCTTTTTTATTCCATTTGGTGGTTTGTACTTTTCCCGGGGTTTTTCCTTGGTTGATTGGTTTTCTTGTTAAGTTGATGCTTTTGTTGTTGTTTGAGGGGGGGGTTGTTTGTTCTTTTTGTTTTTTTGGGGGGGGCTGTTTTTTTTTTTTTTTTAGTTTGAGACCTGTAACATACAATGTCTATGTTAGAAACAACAAGACTTCATGGTTGATTACTTAAAGGAGGAAAAAGAGAATGTAGCTTTGTCTTGCAATCTATTTATCTTTCTCATCTTTCTACTACTCTAAATATTGTATTTTTCAGAATGGGCACTTCTTGAAGAGAGAAACTGCACTTCATTTCTCAAGATGAACAAACCATTCAAGAGAACTGGAATGTCACATCAGGTCTAGTTTGACTTGATGGCTCCTTATCACCCTGAAATACAGATTCTAGGCTTTTAACCTATGGAGTCTTCAAGGCCTTTAGAAGAAACTGAGACATGAATAAAAAGCAAGGTTTTAAAAAGAGTTACAAGGAACAATAGTTATAAAGGCAAAGAATTTCACTTACAAAATGAACTTACAGCTTGGAAATGTTTTACTATCAATCTAACCATGAGTAGTTGATACCCTGCTTTGTTCGATAATTATGAACAAAACCAAACTCCTTTGCCCTTACAGGACTTGCTGCTTTATTTCTGGTATGAAATAACAGAAGAAAAGAAAAAAAAAAACAAAATCGAACCAAATCTCCACAAAACCCTGTCTAGGTGGCATTACAGTTCAAATACAGGAAGTTTTTTCCTTAGTCATCAAGAAAATCTTTATGACAGAACTTGAACAGTTGAAGAGAAAATTCAGAGCCATTCCATTCCCAAGTGTAAACTGTGTTGGTTGGGCATGCTTCCTTTGCACCTCCCTAGATCAGAGCACCTCACTGGATACTGACACTTTTCATAACCCAGCCAAAAATAGCCAGGTCAAGCCCAGGTAAACTTGCGACTCAAACTACACAAAGCATTTGCTGTAGACAGAATATACTGTCTATCTTGTAAGTAGACAACTGGAACAAAAATGTTAATAATTTGTGGCAACTTTAATTAAGGACAATGTGAATCCTCCTTCTTATGTCTACTGTGATTACTTCTTAGATTTCTACTGTTTATAGTACAAAATAAAGAAATATCAGTCTAGACAGTGCTTAGTGACAATATATGTAATTGTCTTGAGATCTGAGGATTTTTAATCTGATCTTCAACTGTGTTAAAAGATTGTGTTGAATTTATAATCTGTCATTATTGTTATTCAACATAATATGGACTCCACAGTATAGTTAGATGATCTCAGTCCTCAGCATGATTCAGAAGAAGTGCAATGAAGAGTTCCTCATCAGAGCTAGGTTCTTCACAGATGCAAAATGAATATATTCATATGCAACAGTAAAATTAAATTGCAGGTTACCAGGGGAATTAATCTTGATTTGCAGCTATTTATGATAAACAGGATTCAGAATGCTCTTGTCAATGAACTGTTCTTTACTGAAGGGAGAGATAAATAACCACAGCAAGACTTTAGGAAAATGAGATATACCAGACTTGTTAAAATAACTGAATGATGAGATGAAACAATTAAAAATACGGGGATGTGCAGGTTTGCATTAGCAGGTTTGCATGTAGGTAATGCACTAGTAGATGGCAGATACTTCAGCTTCATAGGGGTATTTTATCTCTTTGAGACATATAATAATTAAAATGTCTATTAGTGATAACAGGAATTATTCCTACAAGTTCTCCCACTCACTTATTTGACATACTAGATCCCAAAGTCTATTTATGTTGTGTTCTTTCCCTTAATATAGCCAACTCTATAAATCTATAAATTATGAAAATATAATGTTTTAAGTTCTTAAAAAGTCAAGGAAAAGTGTTACTTATGTATCACACCTTTCCACCTTCACAAAATTTAGAAAGAAAATAGTTATTAAAATAGTGAGCAGGATTGCTTGGAGATAAAGATACTTACGTGTGTGCACATACACATCTGTGTGTGTATGAATGTACCTGGATCTGATAGGGAAGTTGTTTCTAGAGTATGACTGATAGTTGCACCAGCCTGGGAAACAATACCAAATTCTCTAATATGCATCACTATTATGTAAGATAACTGAATGGCTTAATTAAGGGACTCTTAGAGGAGAATAATTTATTGTAGACAACAGAGTTCTGATGACTATCAAGAAGGTAACATTCTTCTTTTGAAGATCCCCCAAAAAGAGGGCAAATTGCCTCATTTTATGAACCAAATAGTATAGTACCAAATACATAGCCCTATTTTAGATAAACACATATTAATGAAAAAAATGTATTAAAATTTTAAACAATAACAACAAAATAGCAATATTTTCAAAAGCTCTTGATGTAGGATACAGGCTTGAAACCTTAGCCATCTATGGTTTTCATGCCTGAAAACACAACAAATTTCATGGTGGAGTAAACAATATATTTGCCTTCCTATTATGCCAGGAACTTTTGCCATCTAGAATGTTGCTGCTGTAACCTGTGATAGTATTAGTTTATGACTAGGGACAGTATTTTACCAGAATACCAAAGTGCAGGAATTTAACAGCCATAAAAATGTTCAGCAGGTTTTCTCTCATTTGTCTCTGAATCTGTTTTTCACGGAACAGTAAGTTAGCAGAAGTTGATGGACATATCATTAGTAAACAAGCACCTTCAATTTTAAAGAACAATTCTAAGACAATACATAAGGGCTAGATTAACTAATTGTCAGGTACCTGTTAATTGACAGTCATTTACAGTGATTCCAGAACAGAGTTCTGTTGGGCAAATACTTAGAAAACAAAGTTTTAATGAGATGAAAATAGAATGAAAAATTTCCACAGCAAGCTAGACCCAGAGAACATTGTCTTTCCTCATTAACTGAGTTAAATCAGATGTATATTTAGGCAAAGCTGAAAGAATAGTAGCAGAATGAATATTTGTGTGCCCATGTGTGTATATACGCTCAGGATCATTTTCATGAAAGTAAAGCTGCCTTTTAAAACTAAGTGCCTTATTCAGGCATCTAAGTGAGTTCCTAATTCAAAGCACTGACTATTCCCCTTGAAGTAGCATTTTGATTATTGTATCTCTTCTCTAATTTAATTCTGAGTCCTTCTATCTTTGGTAGATTGTTTGCAGGTATGCTTAGAAGAAAGAGTATTGCAGGTACAGAGACTTCCATGCCAGAGCTCAGCCTGTGAATACCATGGCCTTTTGAACACTCACTAATTGCATGACAAAACTTGAAATCTTTCTTCACAAGCAAAGAGCTGACAGTTGCTTAAAGCCTACTTGAAAATTCTGGTGGAAGATTTGCAACAGAGTTAGCAAAAAAACACCCTCTATTTCCTTTACAATCAATAAGAAAATTCTTCATTGACAGTCTTTCCCACTTCAAAATAAGCTTTGAAACACAGTTAAAATAGAAGTTAAATATATGCAAGTAGTAACAACATCCAGAGCCAAAACAATTTGTGTTTAAAATGAAAGACTGAGGAGGGAAAGCTTGGGTTATTGTCAAACCTGCTCACAGTAGAGTAATACTGAAGGAAATACTAGTGACCTATGCCAAACTAGAGAGACGATTTCTCTGGGACTAAGAGCGCTATATCTGCTAAAGAGTAAAGCTTATGTAGTGCAGGATTCAGATTAACTTTCCTGTGGGAGAAATTATTGTCCCCAGTTCTGCATGTACATTGAGAGACAAACTGAAATTTTCCAACTTCAATATTTCAAACACTTTTTATACAAAACTGGCCCTTTCTAAGCTTGTCACATGAACAAGAAGTTACAAAGAGCAAATCGCAGCCTGACAATTTGCAAATATATGTGCCAGGTTTCTGCATATCTCTTCTGTGTTGGTGTCTCTTGTTCTGAGTTCAGTTAGGGTCAGGTGACTGAGGTAATGTCAGCCAAGGCAAAACCCCGGAAAAACTTGTATCGGTTACTTGTCTCAGTTAAGATAGAACAAGGTTAAAGAAAATGACAATATCATTTGTTAGCAGAGCATGTGGACGTGCAAGGGTGTGTGGGCACAAAGAGCAGTTAAAGCTTTTATGGATTTGACAATGACAGACCTTTTACAAACACAACTACTGTTCCTATATAAATATATATATATACAAACATAGTATATATGCTCATTACAAAACACTGTAAGTGAGAGGACTTGGAACGTAAGTGGTGCCATGTAAATATCTGTACTGAAAAAGCTGCCACTCAAAGGAAAGTCTCTGTCCTATCCTGACATTTTGACTTTATAATACCTATATAAAATAAATCAAACTCTCTGCATTGTGTTGTCAGAGAAAGAACAAGTTTAAAGAATAAACTTGTTTCTTCTAGTAAAGAATATTGATGCCTGATTTCACAAATCATACTGTCTTAGCATAAACATACTCTTCTTTTAAAAGCATGTACCCCTGTCCTGGGTTCAGCAGTAGCAGTCATGTTTCTCCTCCTTGGTAGCTGGTGCAGTGCAGTGTTTTGACTTTCGGCTCGGGAGCAGAGCTGATAGAGATGTTTTGGTTTGGCCAAGGACCTTGTGAGCCTCATGCTCTGCCAGGGAGGAGGGGAAGCCGGGAGGAAGCAGAGACAGGACACCTGACCCAAACTGACCAAAGAGCTATTCCATACCACAGCACGTCATGCCCAGGATGTAACTGGGAGTTAGCCGGAAGGGCTGGGGGTCTGCAGGGTTGGAGGAGGTATCGGTCGGAGCTTGGTCGGGCTTGGGGGCTGAGTTATCGGTCAGCTGGTGCTGAGGTGTTGTATTCTCTTCCCTTGTTATTTCCTTTATCATTATTATCACTGGTGGTAGCAGTAGTGATTTGTGTTATACCTTAGTTACTAAACTGTTCTTATCTCAACCCGTGGGAGTTGCATTCTTTTCGATTCTCCTCTCCGTCCCTCCAGGAGCAGGGGGAGGGCAAGAAAGGGGGGGAAGTGAGCGAACGAATTACCTGACTGGGTTTAAACCACGACAACCCCAAAGTAAGATTTTTCATAAAACCAATATGCTTCTCACGTCGTCAATGAGAAAAACATATCCTCTGTATTCCCTTTCCAAAAATGTCAGGAATTTCATAGGATTTTGTTGATTACAGGTCACTATTAGATTTATGTCAACTCCTTTTCCCATTACTTTACAAGTTTAATGAGGGTGAAGGATTTCTTAAAAACTCTATGGGGATTTTCACATGTAAGCATTTCTCACATATAAGCATTTAAAACTGTAAAACTAATCATTAAAATTCCTTTGTAAACTCAAACTTCACCAGCATAACTGGTGTTACTTACAAACCTGCCCTAATTTTTCACTTGCACTAGAAAACTCTTACCTGCTGCAGGCTATTCCTCAGAATTTTGATGCTATTGGCAAACAGTACAGAAAGCAGGAGTCAAAATTACAAATTAGCCTAGTGATCTCTCCCAGCATCATACAGTATATGCAAGACACAATATAAAAAAACACAATAAGTCTACAAAACCCCCTTTGTTTTATTCTTCATAGGTCATAAAAATACTGCGATTGTCATTATCCTTTTGTACAGTTTCTGCAAGGCTCCCATGGCTCCTGTGAATTTGCACGCAGTATAGGAAGTTTATAATTTAGCTCACAGAGTTTAGTTTACCAAACCTCTGCAGCCCTTGCTATGGGGCTTACATACATACAACGCCATGAGAACACCCATATGGATAAGAGAGTCAAAAGAGTTTAGTATAGCCATAGTGTTGAACTTTGATAGGAATTTGCTAAACACAGTACAAAATTAAGTATAGTAACTAGCTAAAAAATCAACCATTTCCCCCACTCCCCTTAGACAAAAGCTGATTGAAAGGAAATTCTCATTTCTATTGCACATTTAAGGTTCAATTTTAGCAACAAATAATATCTTTGGTCAGCAATAGCTTGTCATCTCTTTTGCAATAATAGCTGTGTTTAAAGACTAACCATCAAAAAAAGTCTCCCAGATAAGTGTCCTACCCTTTCCAGACACTTCAATACGGAGTTCTCCTAGTGGCATTATAGAAATTTCTTGCAAGAACACCAGATCTACATAAGTGTGCTGTTTCTACAGACTCACATAAACCAGTTATTGCAAAGTTATTTGGTTTTCCGTTATCTATTAAAAATAGATTGGATTTACTATCAGGAATAAACTGCAATGTATATTAGCATAAATAAGTAATATGTACATAATCACAGAAAAGCAGAGTGTATGTATAAATTATTTGCTTTAGCATCATTTTATTGACATAGAATTAGACGAGAAAATACAATTATGTATGCACAGAGAGTTGCATTTGAATGACTTTGTCAATACTGCTATGAGAGGTCCCTAATGGGTATATATTTTAAAGATATTAGTTATTTCCAAGAAAGAAGAAACAAGTCCTTTTAAAACAGCAGAAATACGTAGTCTAAAGAAGCCATGTGAAGAAACCATGTTCCGTGTTCAGTTATGGTGTCACAAATACAGGATAAATTTCTAGTGACCAGAAGTGCTTATATTCGTGTCACAGAAGCTGTTTTTTTATCATAAAAACTAACAAGGACTTTATGGATACTGTGTTCACACAAATATGTATATACATATGTACATACACATAGATGAATATATAAAACTTTTAGGGAGTGAAGTCTTGTAAAAGAAGTTCAAGTACTTTTGTTAAATTTTGTCATGAATTAAAGGAGACCTACTCCCAGGAGAAACAAGGGTGAAGGGGCAACTAAAGAATAGAATGAGGTTTGCTTTGGATAAATTAACTTCATAGTAAAGCAAACCAAGGAAAGTACAGGAAGAGGCGTAAGGCATACCAACATAACATTTCCACAGATATTTTTTTAGTTGAATTCGTCACTCGTGAGTAGCAAAGTGCACTCTGTATTCTAATATGTTCTGCTTAAACTAAAAAATACCCACCTTATTTAATAGAATTTTACACATGTGCCTTAAGAATGTGCTTGTCTTAAGCAGGAGTTTACCTACACTTCACATATACAAGTCTATAATACTAAGTCTATAATACTAAGCCTTAGCTACAATGAGTCCAGCTGCACTAAATCTCAAAATATCCAATTAATTTAATCTGATTAAAAGTAGAATGGTCTCATCTACATGGTAAGAAAACATAATGTTTTCAAGAAATCTTATTTCCTTGCCAAAAAAAAAAAAAAGGTTACACAGAATAACGTATACCACACCATTCTATATGAAGACGTGGGAGATAGCTTATGTGTAGTCACATTAACATTCTGCAAACCAATTTAGAGCAGCCTTGGTGTAACACTGGAACTGGTGTGACAAAACTTGTGACAGCACTGAATACAGTGCTATTGATCCTGGGGAAAGACAGCGGAGGATCTTTCACCAAGCAGCTCATCTCTTTCTCTAAATACTAGTTATGAGCGAGATCATCATGTTATTTCATCGTGGTGGAACTGAAAGTTCAGGGTATGCATACTGCATGTGAAATTAGCCACTTTTCAGAACCATAAATAGAAGCATATGCAAATTTGAAAGCAAACCTGTGTTTGAATAAGCCAAAATCAAAATGGAATGCTATTCACTGCTCAACCTTTAAAATTACATGTTGGTATTATTTCTCAGATGCACTCAAGGATGAGTTGTAGCTAATGGTCAGGCAACATTCATTTTTCTAATCTATTCATAACCTGCATTCCATCACTGAAATTTTGAGGCAAAGAGAAGGTAATGCAATGTAACTTTAAGCTTTGGATGTGTATCTATAACAAACACTCAGTTAAGGTCACTTCCAAATGAACATTAATTCGGGAAGGATAGAAACAAAAGGGCTACTAGTATTTGTGGTTTCACTACATGAGCCAGAGGCCCATTCAGAAAGTGAATCGATACTGATTGTTGATTGGATTAACTGCTAACTTGTCTTATCTTCTGTACTTAATGATGATTTCTTCAGAAGGAAATTAAAAAGGCTGCATTCTGCCATTGGTAGGGAGGCATCTGAGAGGAACTTGCATAAAAGACAGGGAACTAAATAGGTCTTTCACTGTACTGGATTTGTAAAGGTGGGCTCACATTCACAGCTGGGATGAATCCTTCTATACCCTGGCAAGACTACAGCCATGGCACTTTGCTACAAACTGTGCCTGTACAGGTTCTGTCACAGGCAATTTGATTGAATTTGCAGAAGAATCTGCTCTATTTTTTCCCTATGTTCCTTGTTCAAGGAGAGGATCATATAGATTTCCCTGGAGATGAATTATTTTTTTAGGAAACAGAAAGACTTTTTTTAACAGAAATAAACACTGGGCAGGAATAATCTGTCATGTGAAGTAGCTCTCTGTAAGAGTGATACTTGCATTACAGATGAGAGGCAGGATTTTGTCAGCCTCTTTCATTGCAGCAACCCTGTAAGGCTACATGTGATCATGTTTATTATTATCAGTATTCAAGATTCTTTCAATCCTGTTGTGAAGAAGAAGAGTCAAACAGTCATAATCCCATCAGTATATAATATGTAATAACAGGGGTCACAGAGTATAATGAATTCCTCTGTGTGAAGGTAGTCCCTTAGTGTGACCAGAAGTTACAGATTTATTAAAAAATGCATTTTAATATAAGATGGGTGGTAGGCTCTGTGAAGTTGACTCTGTAGTTTAAATGTAAACCCAGCAGATTAAATGGCCTGGTGTAGACCATGGCAGTATGAAATAAAAAGAGAAACATAAAATAACTGCAGACAGTAGTGTAAGTAAAAGACCACACATTCATATTCTTACAATCATCCTTAGAGGCAACTTGCATCAGTAATGGCAAAGCGACAGGTACAGAGTGCTGAAGTGGCACAGTGTATTCAAATACAGACAGTATGCTTATATTTAATAAGCACGGCAGGTGAACAATTGGATTTGAAAGGGAAATTAAATGGGCTGACTTGAGAGCAGATGCACTTATTGTCTAGCTCTGTGCTTTCTATTCCATGATTACTGCAAAGCTCTTTTGTAAACCAATATGAAGGAACACATTACTGTGACTGTGCTTCAGTGAAACACAATAGCCACAGTAGGAAATACAAAAACATTTTTTAAAGTCAAATTCAATCAGCTTTTACCTCCAAGCTTTTATATTCCATTTTCTTTTAATCTCTTTTCCTTCATGATGCTTGCTTTAAGCCTAACATTGTTTGCATTAATGCTATTTCTAGATGCCTTATAACACAATACGGTAGAAAAATTAGCAATGACTAAGAGGGAGACAGAACTCATTCTAGCACTATCCAAGCTAAACCAGAAATAACCATTTAGCTGGAACCACAAACAGCCAATTAGTCTCAAATGGCAAGATTAACTCAAAGGAAACACAAGGAACAAAAATCTTCACGAGTGCTACAGTTTATTACTGATTACAGATGAAAATAAGCTTTGTGAGTTGAGATCATCATCATAGCACTGACTATGAATATGAGAGGCAGCCAAGGAAAACAAGTATGAAGTTTCTCGTACCTGTTGAACAAACTCCAGAAATTGAGAAATAAAAATATTTAAAGTGAGAAAATGTTTGTCCAAGTTCTTGTGAAAGAGCTAATGAGTAGTTTCATCTTCTCTCCTGTATAAATGATGTGTAGCATTTAGCCAATGAACCTCGCACATTTTACTGTCCCTAATGCAATTGTCAGAGACTTTCTTGAGAAGCTTCCCAGGCATAAGCCCATGTTTCAAAATAGAACGCAAATCATTGAAACCACAAGTAAAATAAAACAGATTATCTAACTCAGTAACAGAGGATATGAAAGCAGGACAATGGGTGTCACAGGTAATTATAAAGATGCATCTGGTCTCTAGTTACTTCTGACAAAGCTGTTTTTGTGATTTATGGCAGGTGCTTGTTTATAAACCTATTTCAGCACAGACACACTGAAGCACATTCATCATTCTGCCTGGTCTTCATTATTGGATAAACATCATTTAAACAGAACCTGAATCCAGACTTCTGCTACCTTGACATAAAACTCAGGATCTTCTATTTGCCTTCATTTATTTATTTATTTCTATTGACCTATGGAGCTGCACTGTGTTTGACAAAGGTTCTAGAGTTACCCCATGCTTAATTCAACAAGGAAAGTAAATGTAAGGGTCCTGAAGTTCAGGAAAAAGTGATAGCAAGCAGTACCTCTTTTAGTATTGATATTTTTTTTGGTGCCTTGCTGTTGTGTTAACCAGAATCAGCTGCAGTATGCCCTTACCCTGTAGTTGTGTCCACTGAATAAAATAGGCATCCACCTGGCAAGTTATTCAAGAGAAATTGCGCTAGTTTGCCATTTGTGGATTATTTTATGGGATTTTTTTTTGTTTTTTTGTTGGGTTTTGGTTGGATTGTTTGGAGGTTTTGGGTTTTTTGTTTTGGTTTGGGTTTGTTTTTGTTTTGTTTTTTTTTCAATGCATTTTCTAATATATGAAGTTTGACAAAGTCCAAAAATTTTTTATCCTGTACCAGGAAATCCTGATTTGAGGAATTGCTCGATTACTGTGGCATAGAGCTGTGTAGTAAGATCATGTGAACAGCACAATATTAATTTCTTGATTTTTATCTTCACTCAATATTTCTTGGTGGAAACAAAGCTAAACAGAAAAGCCCAGCAAAAACCAGTGAGAACAGAAGAGTCTGTGGGCTGCTAAAACACATGCCTAGAGCCCATCTTGTGAGGAAAAGCAAAGCTGAGTAACAGTACAACCTGGTTTTGTAAGTTTGAGCTGTCAGTACACATGCCAACAGCCATGATCATACAAAACAAAGCATGATATTCTTTAAATCTGACCACTGATTTCAGTGAGCAGAATAGAGACATATTTTCTCAATAGAAACAAATCTTACCCCAATTATTATCCATTATGAAGAAAATTTGTAATAAAGTGCTTAAACATCAAGAGAATTTTAAGAAAATAGTTTACATTTATATATTTATAGGCCATCCTGTATATGGAGTAAACCATACTATTAACTAACTCTGGAGCTATTTTGCTTGGTGCTAGCATATTCTCAGCATGACTACTAGAAACTTGCAGAAAATATAAAGAAAATCGCATAATATATAAAGTAAGAATAAAAGACCTTGTCTTTAATTTTAAAGTAACTCCATGTATTAGACTAATTCAGAAAAACAACTAAAACAGAAAACCTTACTGGTAACAATGGTTCTAGCTATTGTAAGATTAATCTTTGATCTGCCCAAGTAATTTCTTCACTTCCTATTAAAGACCACCCATACAGGTTCAACTATTACCTCCTTACTGTAATTTGGTTGCTGAATGCAAGTCAGCTGGAATAGTATTTAGCTGTAAATAAAGTCATGCAATAACATCTTGTTTTAGCAGCGCAACATAGTTGCTTAGGACATTTATTCGTCATGAAACTGACATTCAGCACATGTAAGCGTATTTTATAACACTGATCTAATGACCACCCATGCATTTCTCCATAATTTCAAATGTTTTTAAAATGGCTCTATTTGCTAGTGAATCTGAACAATTAATCCTTTGTCTGTGAGTTGTTCAATTGTGTAGGTTCAGTATCTGAAATTCACGCTAAACCAATTTACTTTTGAAGGAACTCAAAGCACAACACCCCTCAAAAAGAAAGTTGAAAAGGATATCAAGGAGTCTTACTGGCTGTTTCCCTACCACAGGATTACATTTATATTGTTCCACATAGATGTTTATTCTACCTGTCTATAAAGACCTCTAGTGTTAATGTGAAATGGTTCCAAGCCAAAATTAGAGTTTTCATGTCAGACTGTCCTGCTTTTCGTTAAAAAGAGTTTGCCATCTGGAAAATTATTTCCAACTTCTACTCCAAGGTAGGTTTTTTTGTTGCTACTATTATTGCCTGGAAAAAAGTAACCCTTTAGACAAGAGAAAACTTAAAAGAAGAGGCCTGAAACAAATTTCTTATAAATCCTTTGTGTTTTTACAAGGTAGTTCTCTGCCGACAGATTTGCTTTTAAACCAACAATCCTGAACTGTACAGTCTAAAATTAAACTTTGTCCTTTTTCCCTATTTTGAGGCAGGCTTTGCAGATGTATTTTTCACTTTTCTGATCTCTTGTCAATCCTCTGCATGGTCTCAAAAATCTCAGCTGCAGATTGGAGTATCCACAGATGAAGTCCATCAGGCTCACCTGACTTAAGAGCAATGAAGTACTCTGTTTTCTCTTCTGTCCTTGATCGAGATTAAAAGGTTTTCTGGTTTCTGTTTTTTTCCCTCCTTTATTGTCTTCTGTTCAGTTTACTTTTTAGCAAAGGTTGATGCAAAAAAAGAGAGGCACTAAACACTTTTACTTTCTTAGCATCATCTGTCAACAGCCTTCATTCAACTCAGAGGCGAGTGCACAGATTGCCAAGTTTGAGTTGGCCACTACACATACTGTTCAAGGGAAAGGAGCGTTTCTTCACTTCATTACACTGCTGTACACCCTTGAAAGTGACAGATACTCCAGCCAAATTTTACTGACAAATTCTATGTACCGAGTTCCCTTTGGCATTACTAGAAGCACAGGAAGGGATGATCTGATTTTTCACAACTAAAATCCTGTGCCCTCTGTAACATGTTAAGTAAAGAACAGTAGCAAGATGACCTATTTTCTAACATACAGTAAGCCCCAGCACTGTACAGTTGGAATTCTTGCTGCTAAACTCAGGTACACACGCAATGTAGTTGCATTAAGCATTTATAAATCCTATTTCCTATATTTTCCAGAGACAGTTATTTTAACTTATGAAAAAATTATCTCCAAACAGAATATCTTGTTACAAAGGACCACATGAATATTTAGACCAAAGCCACTTCCTGTGATTACCATTTCATTTGCATTTTATATTTTTTTATTAGCAATTTATTCTGCTTATTTCACTGGATTTTTTAATTTTGTTTTTCTTTTCAGGTCTTGCTCTAGCGGATACTTCTTTAGGGATTTCAGTTTCTAGGTTACAGAACAAACATTTCCCTTTCCTTAAGGTCTCAGGTCTATTTTTAAACCTAACCTCCTTCCAAATATCACATTTTTCACTTTCTGATGTAGAAAGAACCTTCTTTCTCTCAACTCTCGCAATGAAGAACAATTCAAATGAAAATTCTCTCATCTTTGAGTCATATTTCAGTCATCAACATGGAGGTATCCACTACAGTGACAAACATGAAAGGACCTAGTACGGATTATCCTGCCATTGTTTATTTGAATTCTGATATAAGGTTCTTCAAACAAGGGTATAGCTAGATATAACACTGTGAAAATAATACAAAATGTATTCTTCTGTGAATAGTCTGTATATAAGAATTTTGCTAATGATGAGTTTACATGTCTTCTACAATCAGAAGACCAGAGAAGGAATTGCAAAACCCTCTGGGGAAATGGGGACTTTATTGTGAGGGAACAGCTACAAGGTGTTAAAAGGCTGCAAGAATCTGGCCTTATATTTGTTTTCACCTTAGCAGTGCTAGGTGCATCAGTATGCTTAAATCCCAAACAAACTGACAAGAGCTTATATGACACAGTATATTTAGGAGGCGGAAAGATAGCATGGGGGCATTAAGCCATATGGTTATAAACCTTTCTGGCAAACTGCAAGAACTGGGAAGTAGAAAGATATTCTATTTAAAAAAAGAAAGGAATTCATTCAGAAATATTCCCATTGATATAACCAACCAGGACCAGACCACTACAGGCAGTTGTAACAGGTGAGAACAAAAAAGTTCCCTTTACAATCCAGCAGTTCACTTAATCTCCTTGAGAACCTGATCCTTACCAGGGTCTTCATGAAGCAAAAGTTAAACCAAAAAACTTTGCCCATTCAACACATTAGGCATGTGAGGAAAAGGTGCAGTCAGGTAATCTGTTAAATAAAAAACAAAAAAAAGAGAAGGCAGAGAACACAGCCTGCTGTTGCACATGAACAAAACTTACTGACAGATCAGTAATTAATCTTTGTACTCCCTGTGGGAATGGTGGTTCAAAAGTTTCATAAAACTGTTTTTTAGGTGAGGTTTGATGAACAGTTCAAGTCACTTTTCTTAATGACTTAAGACTTCCTTATTTCAGTTATGGGGTTAATATTACAGTATTATTTTCAGCTAAGGAAGTGCTTAATTCATATTTAAGAGACAACAGATACAGTTTGTTTGTCTTTTTACTACCTTTATTTTGACATGCAGACTCTCCTGTGTGTCTTTCAGGTCCCTGATTTTAATGGTCTGCTCTCTGACATTAGTGCAAGAGGACACATGTAAAGCCAATGGACCAAGGTATCAACTACTTGGTGAAATGCAGGTTGTCCTTTGTCCTGAACTATCAAAGAGATTTGGATCAAATCTTTCCCTTTATGCAGTCTTCACAGATCATCTTGGTACACATCTGACCCCTGAGACGAAAACAAAAGTAGAATAGGAGAGCTATGGCACAATCCTTCTTGGATTTACCACATCTAGAAGAACTTTAGAATATATTTGAAAGGATTAGAAGGAGCTAAGAAAAATCTGCATCTATCAATGTAAAACATAATGAAAATAGCTGAGAAATAACATTACTCAAAATACTAAATTTTATTTTGGGGGAAAGAAACTAAGTGATGATGAAGACATTATAACTGGATTTATTTTTCATGGTGGAAGAGACATGAAACTGTGCCCATGTATGTTAAGATTCAGGTTGTTCTGATTTGATAAAATCTGAATCCACAAGATGAAATTTAAAAAGAAGTCTCTTTACTTTTCTCCTTCCATCTACATCTTTGATGGTGAGACCAGAAACAGTAATTAAAGCAGACATAGTTCAATATTATGACATAGAGGTTTTTGTATTTAACTTCACCTTTGTTATTTCTGTTTCTAAGATTTTATTTAGGTTGCTAATGGGTTAAATGGGATCTTTCTTTCTGATATGAAGAATGACAAAAGTATTTTCAGCACTTAAGAAATTAAAAAATTCGTGCCAAATAGGAAACAATTCATGGAAAACCGTCTTGGAATTTGCTGATATTTTAATCCCCCCAGTTTAGTGGATGAGCACCAGAAAGCTATGGAGATTCAGCTTTCCTCAGGATGAAAACATTAGATTTCTAGAACTTCTTTGATTGTATTTTGAGTTCTAAATGTTAAAAACAAACAAACAAACCCAAACAACTTGAGTTTTAATGATCATTAGTCTTTCTAGTCATAAGCAAATGTCAGGTACTACGCAAATTATTTTACACTAAAAAAATGTTTCTAACCCAATCAACACAATTTTAGTGATAAGCAGTAGAGATGCTGCAATTAGTATGTGTTTTCATTTAACATTTTGTCCTGGGTTCAGCAGTAGCAGTCATTTT
Organism: Pezoporus flaviventris; assembly: GCF_033815535.1. NCBI lineage: Eukaryota > Metazoa > Chordata > Aves > Psittaciformes > Psittacidae > Pezoporus > Pezoporus flaviventris. Next base: position 49,540,469 of record NW_026892549.1, read on the forward strand.
TCTCCTTCTTGGTAGCTGGTGCAGTGCAGTGTTTTGACTTTCGGCTCGGGAGCAGAGCTGATAGAGATGTTTTGGTTTGGCCAAGGACTTTGTGAGCCTCATGCTCTGCCAGGGAGGAGGGGAAGCCGGGAGGAAGCAGAGACAGGACACCTGACCCAAACTGACCAAAGAGGTATTCCATACCACAGCACGTCATGCCCAGGATGTAACTGGGAGTTAGCCGGAAGGGCTGGGAGACTGCAGGGTTGGAGGAGGTATCGGTCGGAGCTTGGTCGGGCTGGGGGGGCGAGTTATCGGTCAGTGGGTGGTGAGGTGTTGTACTCTGTTCCCTTGTTATTTCCTTTATCATTATTATCATTGGTGGTAGCAGTAGTGATTTGTGTTATACCTTAGTTACTAAACTGTTCTTATCTCAACCCGTGGGAGTTGCATTCTTTTGATTCTCCTCTCCGTCCCTCCGAGAGCAGGGGGAGGGCAAGAAAGGGGGGGAAGTGAGTGAACGAGTTACCTGACTGGGTTTAAACCACGACAGTTCTTTTTGGCGCCCAACGTGGGGCACGAAGGGTTGAGATAACGACAGATTTGACTGGATTAATAGTCATTCGTCACAATGCTGATTTATTGGCTCTCAGAGCTGTTCTTCTTGATCTCACAGCTTCAGACCGTTGTAACTTACGTAGAGCCGGTATTTGGTGTGATAGTGTTTATCAAGTGTGGGGCCTGGGCTAAGGTTCTTGTCTCACTGTGCTTTATGGCAATGGCTTGTAATACGGGCGGGCTCCAGCAGCAGGGCGGGACGGACGTGGCCGTGGACTTGTACCTGGCCGTCCGGCTGCTCTTCACCGTCCTGGCCCTCGCCCTACTCTCCATCTTCGTGAGGCTGCGGGGAACTGAGGGGGAGCGGTCCCGGGAGCCGGCGGCTGCTGAAGCGGCCCGGGAGAGCGGCCCCGGGGACCAAGCGGCGGCGGGAGAGGGGCCGGAGGCCGCCAGGGGACGGCTGCCGGTGGAGGAGGCCGGGGCGGTCGAGGAGCAGAAGGAAGCGGCTGCCGAGCAGCGGGATAAGGCGGCGGAGGAGCCGAGCCCCGAGGAAGAGCCCAGCCCCGCGGAGGAGCCCAGCCCCGCGGAGGAGCCCAGCCCCGCGGAGGAGCCCAGCCCCGCGACGGCCGAGAGCATTCCCCGGCAGCCACCCGCCGAGCCCCAGGAGGATGCAGGAGACGACGCAGCTTTTCCCAGCAAGGCAGAGGAGGAAGAGCTGGACTCCGGAAAAGAGAAGCCGGTGGAGGGAGAGCCGGCAAGCACAGCAGCTACACCAGCCCCAGTGACAAGTACAGCAGCATCAACTAGGAGTTCTGAAGGTTTTGAATGGCCTTTGGGTATCCTTGGGACCTGCCTGCTGATTGTGGTGGGGATCAGCATGGTGGCACACACACAGACTGTGTTCTACCCACAACCATTTTGTCTGATCTCAAAAGTTAAGCAGAGTCAGGTTTGGGTCTTGTCTGGGGTTAGACAACAATATAGGGGGACCAAAAGATTTTCTCCAAGGCTGGACAGTCATGAGTGGCAGGGCATGTGGGACAGTATGGGCAAGTATCTAGTCCACTGGGCCCCTCCAGTGCTTTGGAAGCATTGGAGATGGAAGGCAGCTGCATGGAGTCCCCAGCAACAAGCTGCAGAAACTGCTAAAGGGGACAGTGAATTATTTTAAGCCTGGTGGGCCCATGGCACTTCAGGCCATCAGAGCAGAGATGCAACATAGAGATGGACTCATGATCGAGGGGTGGACTTAGCAATGGACACTATTGCCCAGGTTATTCACGAGTGTGAACACTGCACACAGTCTCTCCTGCTCTGGAAGACTGTTACAAGAGGTGGAGCCTGACATCATGGACCAGATGGACTCAGCAGCTTTATAGCTACTGGTCCATGCATTTAGATAAGAGTGATGGTATATTGAAAATGTGGGATCTGAGCATGACGTGAATGGTATGGAATAAGGGGTGGATAATGTCCTGGGTTCAGCAGTAGCAGTCATTTTTCTCCTTCTTGGTAGCTGGTGCAGTGCAGTGTTTTGACTTTCGGCTCAGGAGCAGAGCTGATAGAGATGTTTTGGTTTGGCCAAGGACTTTGTGAGCCTCATGCTCTGCCAGGGAGGAGGGGAAGCCGGGAGGAAGCAGAGACAGGACACCTGACCCAAACTGACCAAAGAGGTATTCCATACCACAGCACGTCATGCCCAGGATGTAACTGGGAGTTAGCCGGAAGGGCTGGGAGACTGCAGGGTTGGAGGAGGTATCGGTCGGAGCTTGGTCGGGCTGGGGGGGCGAGTTATCGGTCAGTGGGTGGTGAGGTGTTGTACTCTGTTCCCTCGTTATTTCCTTTATCATTATTATCATTGGTGGTAGCAGTAGTGATTTGTGTTATACCTTAGTTACTAAACTGTTCTTATCTCAACCCGTGGGAGTTGCATTCTTTTGATTCTCCTCTCCGTCCCTCCGAGAGCAGGGGGAGGGCAAGAAAGGGGGGGAAGTGAGTGAACGAGTTACCTGACTGGGTTTAAACCACGACACATTTTTGCCTTGACCATGTAACATGAAGCTATAAAAAAAAGTTCAAGACGTAGTGAACTTTCAAGTTTAGATCACAACAACTGAGCAACTAGTTACATCTAGAATTTATGTGCCTTATATGCAAATTAATCCTTTTAACATTGTCAAATGAGGATAGGTGCAATTTTATGCAGAAATAATAGAAAATATCAATTTCATTTGTGAAATATACATTTGTAAAACTGCAAACTTCAGTATACTAATCAGAGTAAATCTTCCGAATATATGACCTAAGAGAATATCCTACCATACCTTAACATACACTAGTTTTCATAGAAGTTTCTAAACCCTCTTATAGTTCTGCAATCTAGCAATCAACTGATCTGAGGAGATTCAAATTAAAACCCTCAGCTGCCTTGTTCATACTCAAGTTTTTATGAGAAATAATTTGCAAAATTGTAATTACCTGTTCAAAAAGTGTATAAAATTTAGATAATTCTAACTGTAGGAATACTATAAAAATTCTGTAAGGAATGTTTTACAGTCAGAATATTTTAAGTCCTTTATATTGTTATTTAATGATCCAAGATTACTGTGATTACCTGAAGCTATTCAATCTTAAGGAATCCCAATTATCCACCCTGGTCTGTTACACCAGTAGGGTCCCAACTGCCTTGTACCCCATCCTAGCAAGTAGGACAAGCTCACACTGTGCATTTTATGGGGAACAAATCACAACATATATGAAGGGTGATTAGATTCCTGGAAGGCTTACAGTCATATATTTTTCTCATAAATAGTTTTACACCAGAGGATACATAGATCTTCCCTGTTAGCATACCTTTATATGTTCAGTCACAGCTGTACTTCAAACTAGAATGTTTGACTATAACTCACTTTAACAAATACACACATATTGCCAGTGAATGAAGAAAAAAAATGGGGGGCAGGGATGTAAGCAGAGAGCAGTAGCTGAACCATAGCTGAACCATCAGAAAACTTTTCTTTAGAACAAGCTGTCACTATCTCTTCTCTTGTTTTGAAAGATGTACTTAGGAGACATGTCTTAAAAATTAGTTTAAAATTTTAATGGAAGTGAAATTGGAAGATAATCTCTGTTGGCCACACCAGTCTGCCTGCCCCAGTGGCAAGATCAACAACTGAGGATCAAACTGCCTTGGAGAAATAGACATCTGATAAAGAATTTAATTTGTTTTGAAAATTAGGCTGAATGAACTTTGTGAACTTCAGAATACAGTCAAAATCACAACTCCTTTTGCAAGCTATCCTGTATGCACAACCTTAGAATCTGAATAGATACACCTCTAAGGGAGATTCAGAAGAAAAAGGAGCCAGCTGATGGAAATCTCAATAAAATATACCGCAACTGTATCTCGATGCTTATTATTAGAATGTGTATATTTAAACACGCATGTCATACTGAGGAAAATCTTCTGTATTTATAAACCATAGGTTGTAATCAGATATTTTTAAGCTCTATTCATTAGCTAGATTCCTAGCAAGACTAACAGAGTAGACTGTGCAAACAGAGCCACAATGCTTTGTGTGCTTCCTTTACAGTAAATTGTTAGAAAATACAGCAAGCTTTCTTAACTTCAAAAGCTTTATATAAATGTGACTCCATGGCATCTTAAATAGCCTATTAACAGGAGAAGCAGATCAGAGAAAGCCTTCATGCCAAACAGCCTGTGTGACAGGCAACAATACCATGCACATGTTCTAAATACTCATCTGGCATTATCACATACAGCTTCAGGAGGAAAGTCAAGAAAGGTGGTAGGGTGAAATCTGCTTATTCCAAGCAGCCACAGTACCAAAGGCACACAGAAAGCCTGCCTGAAGAGCAACAATTTATGGAAAACATCAGCCACAAGACAGGGCACAGGACAGATTTTGTGAGAAATGTAGTCCATGCATATACACGTGTATTTTACATGGTACTGATATTCAACGTAATAGGAAAAATAACTCCAAATTAGCTGTCTGTGTTTCTGTCTCTAAAACCAATCATAATAAGGTAATCTTAACTATTCTTGGGCTGTCAGAGAGCTCTCTAACTGCTCCATTTAAATGGTTCCATTTCAATTAAATTGAGTAAAAAAAAAGTAGAATTAAGTGCTTCACCATTTACAGTACTTGAATGAATACAATTTACGTAGTTTGCGTAGGATGCCTATTATAGCAGAGTTCATTGTAAGAAACCATAGTGATTAAATCATTAAATAAGATCCAGAAGACTGAAAATTCTCACTGATAAACTTTGATGAGATTTGAAACAATTAGAAGTGCTTTTATGAATAGGGTTTTTATGAATAGCAAGGATTCTCAAGGCAGAAAAGATTTAAATTGTTTTGGGGTTTGGAGGGGTGGGGGAAGAGGTTTTATCTTTTTTTTTAGGACACACTTTTTACCGTAATACATTTCACTTTCTCTTTGTTCATTATACTAATACAATTTACATTCACTTTCCGTCATTAGGTATCAGTTTAGCGCTTCAGTATTTCAAGCTCTGTCCACTAATCTGAATTCATATAACTTATTCCCTCTGTCCTTTCCTATCTTTTCCTCAAAGTATGTACCCTTTTCAATAAATGATTCACAAATTGCTGTTTGGATAGTCAATTTAAATTTCCATGGTTACGTTTCCCAAAAGGGCTGGTACTCATATGAAAAATACACTGGAGAATCAGTATAGTACTGATACTGGCTGTATCTTTCATTCTGGTGGGGTTTTGATTGGGATTTATTTATTATTTTTTAAAAAGTTAGGTAGATCAAACCCAATACCAGTAAATGCATCCATCAAAATGTGGATCTTGTCCAACAAATCTTGAAGATAGTGCCTTATTAGTTTCTTGCAACTGTTCTGGAACTATTAGAATATGTAGAAAAGTGGAAATTTATCAATAAAACCTAATTGTCTAGTGTCTTCCAAAGTATCACTGCAAGATTATGTTCTGGTTTCACACCATAAATAAGAATGGCCCCAGCTAGAATCAGCCATGGCTGTCTCACAGATATGAGATTATAAAACAACCTACAGAGTTGTTACTTTTATAGGATATGTTTTACAGCACATCGATGTATTACACAGGTATCACACACTTTAATTCAGATTTTACGCTATACCTTTTGTTCAAATCAATCTTAGGGGTGCATAATTGTTCTAAATTAAGATAAGAATAGTACAAAAAGATTTTGTACAAAAAGATTTTGTACAAAAATATTTTGTGCAGAGATTTTTTCTTGCATTTTATCCTTATTTTCTTTACAATCTTAAATTAATCCTGCAGAATTATGTCTAATTTAACTTTGAGCTTCCCTTTTGCATTTGAAGCTGGGCAGCTGAAGCTATTAGTCAGCCAAAATGCAAAGTATTGCTTAAGTTACCCTTGTAAAAGATCAGACTGACTCAAACTTTGCCTCAAAAATCCTGCAGCAAAATATGTTGTGTCATATTGAAAGCTGCAACGTTATTTCACATGTGCTTATTGACACAATAGACAGATTCTGCTTTGAAGCACTTATTGGCTTATTTGGAAATTCTTCCTAGCTCATGGATCACTGATCTGAAAGATAGGTTTATCAGTGAAATACTGAGACAATCTCTTCTCCAGTGGCATAAAAACACTGCTATAGTTTTTAGAGATACTCTTTATTCTTCTTGACAAATTCATAACATTTGAAGTTCTAGTTATTAATAAATAAAAATAGAAGAACAGTGGCACTGATTTTTTTTAACTTAGTAGAGAAGAATGTTATTGTGATTATGTAAAATAAACCTATTTAATGCTTCACAGATTTTATAGAAAAATGCCTGTAAGAAAATACTTTATGGATGATTTAGTTTTCTTTCCAGCATAACTGAAGAAGACTCACACCTCCAGCTTTACTAGGAATGGTTCTTTTTTTGTGTAGCAGAAGAGGGCTAAGGAGATCACAAAATCTTTTTAAATGTTTTCTAGATTTTCTGTGGCATTGTCTTTAAAAATAGGGAGAGATGTAGGTGGTGTTATTTCCTCATTAAAATTGCAAATGGCTGTCTGTGCACATCTGTCTTTCGCAGATTTCTCTTCTCCACTCTTTTTGATGACCCTTTTCTAAATGTTTAAAAGTTAAGCTTTGATGATTACTTATCTTTTGTGATTTCAGTCAGGGTAAAGGCACAAGATGGTACTTCCGAATCTTCAATTCTCACCATTTTCATGGATTATGAAAGCTGATTCTCAACCTTTCCATCTTCAGACGTTGCCTGAACAACTTGCTTGAGTATCCAGGTGAACTCGATGCCCATCTGTTATTTTTCCAGAAAGATTTTCAGTTTACCCCTTAAGGAACCTTAAACTGTAAATTTACCTCTCACTGTGTTCTAAGTCCCCAGGGTTTGTGTAAAACAAATCTCAACAAGCCACAATATTTCCAAAGTTTTCAGAATGAATAGGATATCTGGCCACTTAATTCTCAAGGTAGCCTTTTGAAACAGCTTTTAGCTTCTCCAAACTACTTTGATAAGTCAGTCAGTATTTTGAAGGACTGGAACTGTCTGCCTTTAGTGCATGAGCATAAACAGAATGAATATTTGTAGACTCTGCCTTCACTCTTCCTCAATGGCCTCACCTCACTGAAGTGCTAACATCTTACTAATTATGTCCACACCATTGTGAGATTACGTACTTCGAAAAAGACTGACTAAAAAGTCACTGTATCTCTTTTTTGTCCTTGAATTTTTATATATATATGGCAAAAGTATATTTATAAATCATTGTTATATTTTGAAAACAGGGCCCCCTGCTTCAAATTCCCCTCACCCCCATATTTTTTACCTGTGTGGCAGACCCTATTCTGGCATAGTGCTTACACAGATTCCCATCTTCAATACATTCCTCATTAAGTCATACTGAGTTGACTTCATTCTGAACTGCACCTTGACCAGCTACAGAATTTAACTACAGATTTAAGTTTAACTACAGATAATGTTCTGAAGTCCAAGTCTTGGGACTTCAGCACGCATTTTCTGCGCCTATTTGCTTTTCAGAACAAGCCCAGTGAGTTCATTAAGAGTAGTAAAAATAAAAAACCCTGTCTCGTAACACTGTCAAATGTCAGCCAGCTTAAGAGCTGGAAAAGTCTTGTCCCTTTGATCAGCTCCAACAATAAACTTTCCTCATAACAGTGTAGTTCTTTTGAAAGAAAAGAAAAAAAGAAAAAAAGGGGCTTGCATTGCATTGTAAATATTTTCTTTAAAGCATGAAGCTACCTAGACTGTTCAAAGCATTTGTCTTTCAAGGGGAGCTTCAGAGAGACAGATCTAGGCAGAAAAACACATAAATGACAATAGAATAACTGCAAATACTGGGAGAAGGGGAAGTATTTTTGCTACAGTTTTAGGTAATTGTTCTTAAATTTCTTTCTTTAAGACAAAGCAGCTGTATTAATGAGGCCTAGTGCCTCCAGTACAAGATTTCAGTATTAGCTGATTAAAGCCTTAATAGATTCCGTGCATTATATAAATAAATGAGACCCCTTAGTGTTTCCATAGCTTCCTAAATGAAACCACCGTATTTGAAAATGTTCATAGTGACTCTGTAGCAACTTTGTATAGGTTATATCACTGTATTCAATAATACAGGCTTGTGCACTGCAACATCCTTGTCATAAATGTAAGAATCCCCTGTGAATTTAGCTAGACTGGACTTTAATATTTTTCACAAATAACAATGGGATTCTAGCTAAGCTACTGTACAAAAGAATATGACTGTTTGAAAGGTTTTCGAAACTTTCTGCACTAATGTAGGCATTGCATAAAGTTTGCAGAACTCATTTTCAAATGTATTGACTATTTTTCTATTAGTCTATGCATGTTGAAGTCGAAAAAATAGTTTCTATTATTATCAACTACTGCAAGTTTCAAAATATTATCTCTTATAAACAATTTAAGATGGAAAGTTCAGACCAGAAAAGTAAAATTTGCTGAAACATTTAATTATTTTGCCATAATCTTTGTCCTACACATTTATGTCTTAGAAAACACCAATGATTTTGTAAATATAGCTATTAACCTAAGATAAAAAGATGTGCCAAATGGAAAATAAAGCCTGTGTAAATTGTAGATGAGTGTTCTGGAGAGATGATGCTCACTGATCTCCCAAAAATATGCTTGCCTGTATAAAACACAGCAGTTAACACTGCTTTATAAGTTAACAATGCTTCATAAGAGACTACAGGGTCATGAAAATAATGCTTGCAAATGGTGCTTTTAGGGAAGAATTAAGTTGAAGTTGTAATAGTTTCTGTTAGTTTAGAGGACAGTAAAGCAAATATTATCATATTCTCCACATTTATCATAGGGACACCTTGAAAGTTAATCTAAATTAACAAGGGGTATCAATTTAAATTGCATTTATTAAACAGTATTAAATCTTGATATTGACACCCTTAGGATTAGAAATATGGTCATGTTACTACAGTCTAACAAGATAAGCCAGAGCAACAAGTTTTACATACACTCATGCATTATAAAATGTGAGGTAAGATGAATTAATTTAAACCTCTTAGGTGAATATATTTAATATCACATTTGCTGTGTAATAAGAGCATATGCACAAACATGTACTGTAGTTAAGCTAATGCCTGGGAACTAATAAGTAAATGTCTATCTGCAAATATTTAGACTCATTGACCATTGCAATGAACTCTTTTCATACCTAGCCTGTAGAATATATTTCACGTATGAGGACTCCAAGGACATAACTTCATAATCTTTACACTCAGGTTCCTTTCATCTGTAAAATTAATGTTCCCTTGTCATTTAATAATGATGTATACAGGAGATGGCCAAATAACCTCACCACTTCTGTTTTCCAGCATCTGCATTTTGATGATACTTGAGCATACTTGTCGCAGGACCAGCATCCTCTGGTAAATATGTGTGAAATTACCCAATGCCTTAATTCAGTTGATTCTGGAATAATTTTAAACACTTCAGCATTACCTACCTGCTGGAGAGAGTCCAGCGCAGGGCAACTAAGATGATTAAGGGAGTGGAGCATCTCCCTTATGAGGAAAGACTGAGGGAGCTGGGTCTCTATAGTTTGGAGAAGAGGAGACTGAGGGGTGACCTTATTAGTGTCTATAAATATATAAAGGGGGAGTGTCACGAGGATGGAGCCAGGCTCTACTCAGTGGCAAACAATGATAGGACAAGGGGTAATGGGTACAAACTGGAACACAAGAGGTTCCACTTAAACTCGAGAAGAAACTTCTTCTAAGTGAGGGTGACGGAACACTGGAACAGGCTGCCCAGGGAGGTTGTGGAGTCTCCTTCTCTGGAGACATTCAAAACTTGCCTGGGCACATTCCTGTGTAACATTATCTAGGTGTTCCTGCTCTGGCAGGGGGATTGGACTAGATGATCTTTCGAGGTCCCTTCCAATCTCTAGCATACTGTGATACTGTGATACTGTGAACCGTGATTCTTGTAAAGTATGCTGCCTCATAATGTGATACTTAAACTTTAAAAAGAAGAAAGTAAAGAATAGCATAATGATTAAAAGTAGAATCTGCAATCAGTTCTGAACAAATCTGGTTTTTAAAATGACTGCATGTAGAGTATCTCTCAAATTCAATGAAAAGTGAACAAACTGGCACTGTGAACCAAGAACTATACTTCACTCACAGCTAATCTCAGTCATTAGTGGGAAAAAGATAATGGATTATGGATGAATACCCAGCTAAAATAAATCTTATCCATCCAAAGAATGACTCCATTATTTAAAACTAACAGGTTATTTTCATTAAGACATATAACTAGAGGAAATGAACTACTGTTGTGGTTTAAACCCAGTCAGGCAACTTCTTCACTCACTCCCAGTGAGTGGTGCCGGGCTGACAGCAATTGAGGCCCCCCCCCCCCCCCCCCCCGCCCCGGGCTCTCCCCTTCCTTGCTCCCGGAGGAATGGGGAGGAGGATCAAAAGAGTGCAACTCCTATGGGTTGAGACAAGAACAGTCCAGCAACCAATGTACAACACAAATCACCACCGCTACCACCAACGACAACAACAATAAGAGAAAATAACAAGGGAAGAGAACACAATACCACCGGCCAACAAACGAGTCCCACCCGGAAGCCCGTGTCCTTCCGGGTAGCTCCCAGTTACCCCCCACCCCGGGCATGATGTGCTGTGGTATGGAATACCTCTTTGGCTAGCTTGGGTCAGGTGCCCCGTCTCTGCTTCCTCACAGCTTCCCCTCCTCCCTGGCAGAGCGTGAGGCTCACAAAGTCCTTGGTCAGGGTAAATATCACTTAGCAACAACCGAAAACATCGGTATCACCAGCACTGTTCCCAGGCTGGAAGTCAAAACACAGCACTGCACCAGCTACCACGAAGGAGAAACATGACTGCTACTGCTGAGCCCAGGACATTATCCACCCCTTATTCCATACCATTCACGTCATGCTCAGATCCCGCATATGTACATCCATATACATACAGACCAAGAGAAAAAGATCATTTTCTTAGTGCATGGACCAATCCCTATAATGCTGCCGAGTCCATTCGGTCCATGATGTCAGGTTCCAACTCTTGTAACAATCTTTCAGGGCAGGAAAGGCTGTGTGCAGTATTGGATCATTGCCTGCTGATGCTGGTCGTTCCTTTACTGTGGAACTCATCCGGTTCTATCAAAGTTCATTCTCTGCTGGGATAATGGCTGGAGGGAAGTCAGGGCTAGTCGCTGGTGATCTGGAGACATCTAGTTGATGGGCTATAAAAGTATTACACAGCAGGCAACAGCATACAATCAAGTTCATTGGCTGTTTTCCCCTAAAATCAAATCCCCTTGAGGTGTACATCAGACTTCCCCATCTTCCTTCATTACCCACCAAGTATATCCAGGTCCCTAAGCAAAAGCAATCCCACGAGGGGGTTTGCCTTTACCTGAAGCAGGAATTACCCAGACTGTCTTCCCTAGCAAATTCTTCATATGCACCATGGGAACTTTGTACCCCTCTACAATATGTAGAAGTTCTGACTGGGCTGGGTCAGCCCTGTTGACAGAACCTCTGGTGCTGACCAACCAGGTGGCCTTTGGTAAGTGTGTATCCCAATGCTTGAAAGTTCACAGTATCGCAGTATGCTAAAGATTGGAAGGGACCTCGAAAGATCATCTAGTCCAATCCCCCTGCCAGAGCAGGAACACCTAGATAATGTTACACAGGAATGTGTCCAGGCGGGTTTTGAATGTCTCCAGGGAAGGAGACTCCACAACCTCCCTGGGCAGCCTGTTCCAGTGTTCCGTCACCCTCACTGAGAAGAAGTTTCTTCTCAAGTTTAAGTGGAACCTCTTGTGTTCCAGTTTGTACCCATTACCCCTTGTCCTATCATTGTTTGCCACTGAGTAGAGCCTGGCTCCATCCTCGTGACACTCCCCCTTTATATATTTATAGACACTAATAAGGTCACCCCTCAGTCTCCTCCAAACTATAGAGACCCAGCTCCCTCAGTTTTTCCTCATAAGAGAGATGCTCCACTCCCTTAATCATCTTAGTTGCCCTGCGCTGGACTCTCTCCAGCAGGTCCCTGTCCTTCTTGAACTGAGGGGCCCAGAACTGGACACAATATTCCAGATGCGGTCTCACCAGGACAGAGTAGAGGGGAAGGAGGACCTCTCTCGACCTACTAACCACCCCCCTTCTAATACACCCCAGGATGCCATTGGCCTTCTTGACCACAAGGGCACAGTGTTGGCTCATGGTCATCCTGTTGTCCACTAGGACCCCCAGGTCTCTCTCCCCTACACTGCTCTCTAACAGGTCGTTCCCCAACCTATACTGGAACCTGGGGTTGTTCCTGCCCACATGCAGGACTCTACACTTTCCCTTGTTATATTTCATCAAGTTATTCCCTGCCCAGCTCTCCAGCCTGTCCAGGTCTCACTGGATGGCAGCACAGCCTTCTGGCGTGTCAGCCACTCCTCCCAGCTTAGTGTCATCAGCAAACTTGCTGATAGTACACTCAATTCCCTCATCTAAATCGTTGATGAATATATTAAATACTACTGGTCCCAGTCCTGACTCTTGAGGCACTCCACTAGTTACAGGCCTCCAACTAGACTCAGCCCCATAGACTACAACTCTCTGGCTTCTCTCCTTCAGCCAGTTCGCAGTCCACCTCACTACCTGATCATCCAAAGTTCCCCCAACCATTGCTCTCAGTGTAGTTTTTAACAGCCCATTGTACCGTTCGATATTCCCAGAGGCTGGTGCGTGGTAGGGGATGTGATATATCCACTCAATGCCATGCTCTTTGCCCCAAATATCTATAAGCTTATTCCGGAAATGAGTCCCATTGTCTGACTCAATTCTCCACAAAATCTGTTTCTCAAGGCCCAGGATAGTGTTCCAGGCAGTGGCATGGGGCACAGCGTATGTTTCCAGCCACCTGGTGGTTGGTTCCACCATGGTAAGCACATGGTGCTTGCCTTGGCGGGGTGCCGGTATAGTCAATCTGCCAGGCCTCCCCATATTTATACTTCAACCATGGTCCTCCATACCAAAGAGGCTTTAACCGCTTGGCTTGTTTAATTGGAGCACATGTTTCACACTCATGAATAACCTGGGCAATAGTGTCCATTGTTAAGTCCACCCCTTGATCATGGGCCCACCTATATGTTGCATCTCTGCCCTGATGGCCTGAAGTGTCATGGGCCCACTGGGCCAAAAATAATTCACCTTTATGTTGCCAATCTAAGTCCATCTGAGCCACTTCAATCTTAGCCGCTTTATCCACTTGTTGGTTGTTCTGGTGTTCCTCAGTGGCCTGACTCTTGGGTACATGGGCATCTACATGACGTACCTTCACCACCAGGTTCTGCACCCTGGCAGCAATATCTTTCCACAGTGCAGCAGCCCAGATGGGTTTACCTCTGCGTTGCCAGTTGCTCTGCTTCCATTGCTTCAACCACCCCCACAGGGCATTTGCCACCATCCATGAGTCAGTATAGAGATAAAGTACTGGCTACTTTCCTTGTTCAGCAATGTCCAGGGCCAGCTGGATGGCTTTCACCTCGGCAAACTGACTCGATTCACCCTCTCCTTCAGCAGTTTCTGCAACTTGTCGTCCAGGACTCCATACAGCTGCCTTCCATCTCTGATGCTTTCCCATAATACGGCAAGAGCCATCAGTAAACAAGGCATACTGCTTTTCACTTTCTGACAGTTTATTATATGGTGGGGCCTCTTCAGCACGCACCACCTCCTCCTCTGGTGACATTCCAAAATCTTTGCCCTCTGGCCAGTCCATGATGACTTCTAGAATGCCTGGATGACTGAGATTTCCTATTTGAGTTCGTTGTGTAATTAGTGCAGCCCATTTACTCCATGTAGCATCATTTGCATGATGTGTAGAGGAGACCCTGCCTTTGAACATCCAGCCCAGCACGGGCAACCGGGGTGCCAGGAGGAGCTGTGCTTCAGTGCCAATCACTTCTGAAGCAGCTTGAACCCCTTCACAGGCTGCCAGTATCTCTTTCTCAGTTGGGGTATAGCTGGCCTCAGATCCTTTGTATCCCTGATGCCAAAAGCCAAGTGGTCGACCTCGAGTCTCCCCTGGAGCTTTCTGCCAGAGGCTCCAGGTAGGACCGTTCTCCCCAGCTGCAGTGTACAGCACATTTTTTACATCTGGCCCGGTCTGCACTGGTCCAAGGGCTACTGCATGAACTATCTCATGTTTAATTTGCTCAAAGGCTTGTTGCTGCTCAGGGCCCCATTTAAAATCATTCTTCTTCCGGGTCACATGATAGAGAGGGCTTACAATCGAACTGTAATTTGGGATGTGCATTCTCCAGAACCCCACTGCACCCAAGAAAGCTTGCGTTTCTTTCTTATTAGTTGGTGGAGACATTGCTGTTATCTTGTTGATCACATCTGTGGGGATCTGTCTACGTCCATCTTGCCATTTTATTCCCAAAAATTGAATCTCCTGTGCAGGTCCCTTGACCTTACTCCGTTTTATGGCAAAACCGGCTTTCAGCAGGATTTGGATGATTTTCCTCCCTTTCTCAAAGACTTCTTCCGCTGTATCGCCCCACACAATAATGTCATCAATGTATTGCAGGTGTTCTGGAGCTTGTCCCTGTTCCAGTGCAGTCTGGATCAGTCCATGGCAAATGGTAGGGCTGTGTTTCCACCCCTGGGGCAGTCGGTTCCAAGTGAACTGGGCACCCCTCCAAGTAAAAGCAAACTGTGGCCTGCACTCTGCTGCCAAAGGAATTGAGAAAAATGCATTGGCAATATCAATCGTGGCATACCACTTGGCTGCCTTTGACTCTAGTTCATACTGAAGTTCTAGCATGTCCGGTATGGCAGCACTCGATGGTGGTGTGACTTCATTCAGGCCACAATAGTCTACTGTTAGTCTCCATTCTCCATTGGACTTTTGCACTGGCCATATGGGGCTATTAAAGGGCGAGTGGGTCCTGCTGATCACTCCCTGACTCTCCGGTCTATGGATCAGCTGATGGATGGGAATCAGGGAGTCTCGGTTGGTGCGATATTGCCGCCGGTGCACTGTTGTGGTCGCAATTGGCACTTGTTGTTCTTCAACTTTCAGCAACCCCACAGCAGAGGGATCTTCTGAGAGACCAGGCAAGGTGGACAGCTGCTCAATTTCCTCAGTCTCCAAAGCAGCAATACCAAAAGCCCACCGGTACCTTTTTGGGTCTTTGAAGTACCCTCTCGTGAGGTAGTCTATGCCAAGGATGCATGGAGCCTCTGGACCACTCACAATAGGGTGCGTTTGCCATTCCCTCCCAGTCAGGCTGACTTCAGCCTCCAGCACAGTCAACTCTTGGGATCCTCCTGTCACTCCAGAAATATAGATGGGTTCCACCCCTTGACACCTTGATGGCATCAGGGTACACTGTACACCGGTATCTACTAGAGCCTTATACTTCTGTGGGACTGATGTGTCAGGCCATCTGATCCACACAGTCCAGTAAATCCGATTGTCCCCTACCTCCACCTGGCTGGAGGCAGGGTCCCTCTAATGGTCATCACAGCGTTGGACACTTAAGTCGTGGTAAAAGGGATTATTCTTCGTTATCACAGGAGCTGGAGTAAAATCAGCTCTTCCACTCCATCTGGGAAACTGCTCACCAGAGACTGAAGCCGTAGCTCTCATGGGACGATCAGTCTTGGCCCTTGCTCCCCTCTTCAGTTCACTCACCCGTTCCTCCAAAGCTGAAGTAGGTTTTCTATCCCACTTTGTCATGTCTTCTCCGTGATCCAGCAGGTAAAACCATAGGGTAGCCCGTAGCATATACCTCCTGTATCTCCTCTCTTGAACAATAGGATGCCTTTTGTTAATAGCTGAGACATGTGTTGGTACACGTGAGGAGCTGGATAAATCAGATAGATCGTCCCTCAATTGTTTGAGGCCCTGGGACAGTTTTTCCACAGCTGAGATGATGGAAGGGGTGAGATTGTCTTCGAACTCTCGGAGTTTATGAACCATTTCATCCACTGTTAGTGGTACTATGTCATTCTAGGTTACTGTTGCCAATGAGTGGGCATATGATGACGGTGCATTCCGTGTAAGTTTTCGCCACATGTGTCGTGTACATTCAACTTCATCTGGATCTATAGGTGTATCCCCGTTATTTGGCTTGATGTGATAGATCATCTCTACGATGGCTGATTCCTTCAGAGACTGAATGCCTTTGTCTATAGTAGTCCACTTGGCCGAACGACTCATAACATCGTCCTTGTATGGAAACCTTTCTTTCACAGCTGCCAAGAGCCGCCTCCAAAGACTGAGGGACTTTTTCTCTCTTGCAATTGCTTTGTCAATTCCCCCTCCTCTAGCAAGTGATCCCAGCTGCTTGGCTTCTGTACCTTCTAGTTAGTGACCATTGGCCCCATTGTCCCAGCATCGGAGTAACCAGGTGATGATGTGCTCCCCTGGTTGACGGGTAAAATCTTTTCGCCTATTCCGTAGCTCGGTTGAGATCTGAGGTCGAGAAGTTACCTCTTCTTCTTCTTCGTCATGTGGTGATGACTCCTGATCAGATTCTGGACCGGGTGGTGAATTCATTGTTTCTTCATCTTGCTTCACCCTTCTTGCCTCTTTTTTGCTTGTTCTCTTGCGTACAGGGGCAACCAATATTGGTACAAATTGGTCCTCTGGTTTGGCTGCAGTAATTATCACTGTGGTTTGAGTAGTGACTGTACTTGTTGCTGGGGGTAGTGTAGCTGCTGTGCTTGGAGCTGGGGTAACTGCGCTGTCTGTTGCAGTTGAAGTTTGAGCAGCTGCTGTACTTGCCACTGGGGTAGCTGCGCTGTTCATTGCAGCCAAAGTTTGAGTAGCGACTGTACTTGTCGCTGGGGGTGGTGAAGCTGCTGTGCTTGGAGCTGGAGTAGCTGTGCTGACTGTTGCTTTGCCCACAGATCCACTGACATTCTTTTCCTCTTGAAGGTGCTGGATAGTGTCGAACAAGGCCCTGTAAGCATAGGCCAAGCCCCAGCACGTTGCCATGATTTGTCCATCTCTGGTATGGCCAGAATGACCACACACCTCATTTAAGTGTTTTACTAATTCGTCTGGATTTTGCAGTTGTTCGGTAGTGAAATTCCAAAGTACTGGAGGGGCCCACTGACCTAGATACTTGCCCATACTATCCCACACATTCTGCCACTCATGACAGTCCAGCCTCAGGGAAAATCTCTTGGTCCTCCTACATCGTCATTTGACCCCAGACAAGACCCAAACCTGACTCTGCTCAACTCTTGAAATCAGTCATGGGCAAAACACACTCTGTATGCATGCTAGCATGGTGATTCCCATCACGATCAGCAAACAAGTCTCAACAGCATTAAAAGGCCATTCAAAAACTTCAAAACTCTCAAATGTAAATGGTCTGGGGGGAGGACTTGGAGGGTAAAAGGGTGTGTCCTTCACACGTTGAGCACCTGAGAAGGAGAAAAAAGATGTGTAATTGTTAAGCACTTCTATTATATACCTCCCAAAGTATAAAGGTGGTGACCACACTGGGAACATAAGCCAGATCAGTTTCATGATCAATGATTCTATTGTATTACAAGTCATTACCATAAAGTACAGTGAGACAAAAACCTTAGCCTAAGCCCCACACTTGAAAAACACTAATACAGCAAATACCAGATGGAAGTAAGATACAATATGCTGAAACTGTGAGATCAAGAGGAACAACCTTGAGAGCCAATAAATCAGCATTGTGACGAGTGACTATTAATCCGATCAGATTTGTTGTTATCTCAACCCCTTGTGCCCCACGTTGGGTGCCAAAAAGAACTGTTGTGGTTTAAACCCAGCCAAGCAACTTGTTCACTCACTCCCAGTGAGTGGTGCCGGGCTGACAACAATCGAGGCACCCCTCCCTCCCTCCCCCACCGGGGCTCTCCCCTTCCCTGCTCCCGGAGGAACGGGGAGGAGGATCGAAAGAGTGCAACTCCTATGGGTTGAGACAAGAACAGTCCAGCAACCAATGTACAACACAAATCACCACCGCTACCACCAACGATAGCAATGATAAGGGAAAATAACAAGGGAAGAGAATACAATACCACCGGCCAAGAAACGAGTCCCACCCGGAAGCCCATGTCCTTCCGGGTAGCTCCCAGTTATCCCCCACCCCGGGCGTGACGTGCTGTGGTATGGAATACCTCTTTGGCTAGCTTGGGTCAGGTGCCCCGTCTCTGCTTCCTCCTGGCTTCCCCTCCTCCCTGGCAGAGCATGAGCCTCACAAAGTCCTTGGTCAGGGTAAACATCACTTAGCAACAACCGAAAATATCGGTTTCACCAGCCCTGTTCCCAGGCTGGAAGTCAAAACACAGCACTGCACCAGCTACCACGAAGGAGAAACATAACTGCTACTGCTGAACCCAGGGCAACTACCTTTTAGAAGGTCTCAGATTCACTTAGGCATATGAATTTCTAAACATGCAGGGAACGGGAAATAATTTCTGACTGTTCTGTTTTGTACTGACTTGTGCTTGTAGCTCTAAGCCTTCCTAAATTTCTGTTTGAAAAGGAAGTGAATTAAGCCCTTTCCTGGAAACCAACTCAGACTTCTGAGCCATCAAGCTCCATGTAGAAGCTCATGAACTTCAGCGGGATCCAAGGATCACCCCCATATTCAGGGGACTCAATAAGCAATGTTAAGTCAGGGCTTCTGAAGCCCCTCAGCAGATCTAAATCCTGCAGACTGATGAGCACTCTCTTACATCAGTGTTTAACCTTTTGTTCTTTTGAAGCAATTGACAGTTCTTAGAGATAAGCAGCTCATGCACAATTCATCCCAAAGCAATACATTTTTCCCTAACTAGAGTTCCCTCTGCATACAAAAGAAGAATCTGGAAAGACCTCTGATAATTGATTCACTCAGGTAGAAAAGGAGACCATCAGAGGAAGCTTAAGTGGGAAGGTAATTGTAAACAATTAAAAAGAAACAAGTGTTCATATCTTATCAGTATAGGTTTTTCGCTCAGTTTTTAAATCTTTTTCCTTGACTGAAAGTAAGGACCAGCAAAATGGTATTTTCTGACTGCCATAGCAACCTTTTCCTTTCCAATTTCCATATAAAGTAACTTTGCAGGTATATGTGTGTGCATGCATTAACATATACATATATTCTTAAAGATCTACCCTTGGGACTATGTCTCGCTTTCTAATTCCAGACACCTGCGAAACTTTTATGTTTTTAAGTATTTGATTGAATACCTGTTTAAGATATGACACATATTCTCTTGAACCTCTTCAGTGTGGTGGGAAAAAAATGTCTATACCTGTGTACACGTACGCTAATGACCCTTTCTCACTACCAGGTTACTCTATGCATATATAAAAAGCACATTCACCCTAGCGCTGATTCCTTCACGGTAGTTATGTGTTAATATAAACCTTACTACAGCACTTATTTTTAGTGTCACAATTTCTCCAACAATTATTTTGTAACTCCTACAGGGTGATTTTATTAACTGTTAAGAGTAATCAGCTTCAGAACACAACCTTCTTCAACAGGTTTTCTTAAGTTTTGAATTACAATCAAGTGATCATGATGAACTGATTTGTGCTTTCTGGTATCAATATACAGAATTAATTACTAAAAAGAATACTAAGGAAGCCAGTATTTATTTTCTTTCTTTCATACAAAATCATATCTGACCGTTAAACTAATCATCTGTGCTTAAAAAAAAAAAAACAACTGTAGAAGAAATGAGAAATACTACCAGAAGCACTGTTAAAGAGCTATAGAATCACTTTTTAAATGCTTTGCTTGTCTGAACAGCAAGTAAGTTTGCTCCATACATAAACAAATACGGCTTTTCTACACTTTGGAAACTCCACAATTGAGAGAATCTACTTTTCTAACTCAGTTTTGTCAAATCAAAAAGTTTGTTACAATAGAGGTGAATGAAGCCTGAAAATGCTTAGCAATTTGCTTGCCTGAACATTGTGATCACTTCTCAAAAGGCTAAAAATAAAAACTGTGGGAACCCAGAGCAATAAGTAACTCTCAAAATGCAGCACCTTTGCTGAAAATGCTTAAAGAAATTAAATATATAGTTTGAATAGTGTTTGGCCTGCAGATAAGAAACCTGAATTCCAATGGAAATAGGCAGTAGACTAGATACAGACTGAGAAGAAATTAAAGTGAAATATTGCCAAAGTGAAAGGAAAGGAGTCCACAAGGACAGACACAATATAGCACAGAAGAGAGGTCACACCACACTATAAAGGCAGAAGTGAAAGTTCAAGTGTTAAAACAGCTGCAACAGCAAAACACACACAGTTCCTTTGTTATAGAGCAGGACCCTGGACAGAATTGCCATTTTGGGATATTTCAGCAGTAACAGGTTTAACTATGGAAGAAAAGTAATAAAGAAGGCAAACGCTTTCCCCTGGAAGTACGGATGACTTTAAGTTCTGAGGAGTAGGTCATCACAAAGTATGACAACATTCAACACAAAAAAGGATTCCTTTTGTTCAGTTGAGGTTGTGGATCTTTATCAGGTAGGCATGCTAACACATTTAGAATTACTAGTAAAAGGTCAAATCTCTGTCCATAACAACACTTGTTCTAGAGGGTGACTTACTGAAAAGCAGGCTTATGTTTGTTGAGTGCTCCTCTCAATGTGACCAAACCAAATATATCACTAGGTAGCTCCTTTCCATCAGCACCACTCCCTGTTTACACAGCTAATGACTTCTCTTTACCCTCACAGTGTCCATCACCTCTTGATGGCATGGACCAGTATTGAAGCAACTGTAGACCTAAACCAGATATACTTATACTTCAAGCCTGTAGAAATAGCAGTCTTTATATAGTCATGAATAGCCTCACCATGAATAATCCTCCAAATATAAATGTTTACATATTAAGAATTAACGATGAGCCTAATAAATAATTTTTAATTATTCAGAAAAAAAAGAACCTTGTCATTCCACCAAACAAATTGATTTCCTATAGCAAATACAACTGAACAGATCTTCACAGCTGGCACAAATCATTACGGTTCCATTCACTTTAATGAAGAAACTTCAACTTCCATTACTGGGATCAAATACAGTTAGTTAATATACTTGCCATGCATGGTATGCCTTCTATATACCTATATACCTTTCAGGTAAAATTATTCAGCCAAGACTTCATGTAAAAACATGAAAATATCCAAGTCTGCAATTATAAAATCAAAAAGTAACACTGCAAAGGCAACAGACAAGAAAATATGAATAGCTTTTAAAAAGGGAATAACTCTTATAGCGCAACATGTAATTAATAAATGTCACATTTACGAGTATAACAAGCAGCAGAAGACTAGAAAACACATGGCAATTTCTTCTTTGATAGATGAGAACAAAGGAAAGAGTTACGTCTGAGCCTCTTTTTCCTCTGCTCTCATCTTCTCTCATCCAAGGTAAGACCTGACTCAGTTGCCTTTAATTACCATAATGCCAGATGAAAAAACAGAACAGAGCAAAAGGCAAAGGCAGCAAAACTGTCAGAGCCCCCAGAACAGAGAAGAACTCCCTAGAAGAGGCTGTGTGAGCTGTGACTCATCCTGTGGGAGATCAGACTCCACCTCCAGCTGCTTGGGATAGGCACATAATGCTGTGCCATTTCTGGCTGAGGGGGCTGAGGGAAAGAACCTTGAGGAATAAATAAAACAAAACAAAAAGAATAAGGGCACGCTAAAATGAACTTTATTCTTGTTATAAAGCAAAGTTGTACTGTAAATTTGCTATTACTAATCAGAGCACTGTAAAATCTTTCTGCACACAGAGGAGATAATTTATTTCTGTTT
Source organism: Pezoporus flaviventris (assembly GCF_033815535.1). NCBI lineage: Eukaryota > Metazoa > Chordata > Aves > Psittaciformes > Psittacidae > Pezoporus > Pezoporus flaviventris. The sequence goes on from NW_026892549.1 coordinate 49,562,379, forward strand.
CTCATTTGCTTCCCAGCAGTTTTTGTTTTGTGTTTAACTTTGAAAAGACCTTAAGATAGTACTTTAAGAGTCAAAATCAGGAAGACATAGCAGCATGAAAACTCCTGTCAGGGCTCAGCACAGACTGGCTGCTTCCTGAGGGAGCTGGAAGCCATAGCATGGCTGCTGGGCAGGACCTGTCCCACAGCAGCTGAGCAAGGAAGCAGGGGATGATGGCAGCCAGAGGCAGCCCAGAGTTACAATCCATAGTTACCTCCATGGGGACAGGCTAAGGCTGGGTTGTACTCTGGCAGGGGGGTCTGCGTCAGTCCCGGTGTGGGGCTCTGTGGTCAGCCACTGCCCAAAATGACCAAGTAGGGCCATAGGGACAGGTTCATGGAATCACAAAACGGTTTGGGTTGGAAAGGACCTTAAAGCTCCTCCAGTTCTAATCCCCTGCCACAGGCAGGGACACCTCACACTAGTGTAGGTTGCTCGAAGCCCCATCCAACTTGGCACTGAACATTTCTAGGGACCAAGAAGCCAAAGTTTCTCTGGGCAGCCTGTGCCAGCACCTCACCACCCTCACAGGGAAGAGCTTCCTAACGTCTACCTAAATCTACCTTCTTCCAGTTTAAAGCCATTATCCTTGGTTTGACTGTTGGCCTGCAGACAGGGCTCAGGATCCATGGTGCTGGAGACCAGCACCTCACAGCATCGTTGGGGCAGGGACAGAAGACCCTAAGCTGGGCTGAAACAGGGTTCTGGACCATGGGCAGGTGGGAGAGGCCAGGCAGGGACAGCCTGTCCCAGGAGTGCCCCACAAAGTGAGGTGAAGGCAAGTCCAGAGGCAGATCTTTGGCAGATGCACAGCTGACCCTTTGATCCAGAGTCTGTTCTAAAAGCATGGTGTACACCACCACCTATTCACATGGAAAATGGAGAATACCCATATTAGGGAGCAGAAACCATACACACTACTCAAGAAACTGAGGAAAAGAATCATAGTCAGGCCAGCCGAAACCAGCACAGTCAGAGTGCCCATCCCTACCTCAGCAGTCTGCCAGGCTTCCTGCATCCCAGAGTCACTGCAGCAAAACTCCATCGCAAACTAATGCCTCTGCTAAACCCCTTAGAGGGAATGGATTGTGCCAATAAAAAGACATTTCTGAAAACTTTCTCTGAAAACAATTAGGAGCATATCAAAAGAAAACAAGAGAAAAAGTGCAGTTTGTTAGAAGCTGACTTTCACTTTATAAGACGAACAGATGTTTTATTGTAGTTAAAACCCATCTTTTCTGTACAAGGTGACTCTTGGAGCATACATATTCTCCAAGTAAACAAGTCATACAAATGTTGATGATCCACAGTTTTCCTGTAAACCTCACTTACATTCAAAGAATTACTTTTAAGAAAATGATAATCTCTGTTTCAGCTCATATGGCTTTTCATTCCATTGCTTACTTTCCCAGCTAAGCCCTAAATAATTACTTTTACTTGGTATCTCTTGAATATTTATGGAAACTTCTTTCTTATAATATAAAAATGAAGCATAGACATCTGAGATTAGTAACCAAATGAACCCAATGTTGAGTTGATTAAAACCTGCTTAGCAGCAGTGTATTGCATCGTCACACTTGTATGAGCAGTTTTACATAGTTAGAACTATCCAATTACTATTTCAAATATATTAGTGAAGCGTTGTAAACAATGCAATGTACTAGTTTAAACAACACGCAGTAAAATATGTATACAGTTTAGTAAATCATGGTGTCAAGCTCTGGCTCTCTTCTAACAATTACCATGGCAAAGTCAGATCGAGGTCAAGTTCAAGTGGGTACTGTAGGATATTTGCAAGTGAAAAACCACTGGGTCACATCCATGAATGCAGAAATCTTCGGCAGATGTAGTACAAAAAGAAACAATGAATGTCACATTATAGGACAATTCTTTTGTCCCAACAGGGAATATACCAAGTATATTGTGCACCAAGGTGCACATTTCTGAATGCTTATTTATCTCAAGATTTATTTCCCTTGGGCTTCAAGTTTTCTCTTATCTTTATAAAACTATATTCTATGCAGACTTTAACATAACTCAACAGGAATCTCTGTGCTAACAAGGAAACACACCTAATGTAACAGTACCCTTAATAAAGGTCGTATACTGGTGCCAAACAAGCAAGACCTGTTAGGCAAGTCATAAACAACTGCATCTGTATACTAAATTTAGGCATCTAACAGGTGCTTGTACAGCAAGATAATGATGCTACTGTGGATGACACTTGCATGAGACCTACTAGGAAAAGGAGGCTGATAGGTTATTCGTCACCAAAACTACTAGCAGAATCCTACAAAACTACAAATTTCTGGAGCAGGGCATGTTGACATAGCTTTCCACAGCTTAGAACAGCCATAATTATAATCTATTATCTGTAGACTATGTCAATCTGTTGATTAAAATCTACATATCAGGAGAAAGTACAAACTTAGCTGTGAGTGCGTGAATGATTCACTATTCAGATGAAAGGAGAGCTGTGTTTGACTGGGTACAAGCATCAGCTTGTTTTCTTCCAGTTTTATGACTATCTGCCATTTTATTTTAGCAATAATAGCATAACAAGAAAGAGTGGCATGCTTGCTTGCTTGCTTTCTCTCCATTTTCACCTGAAAGATGCTGCACCTGGAAGATGCAGCGTAATAGCAGCCCTTGAAGAGTATAAGATAGCAAAAACGTCAAGTATTTAAATCAGCAGAATCTAGTAGTAATGAGAAAAATCAAACAAAGAAATTCAGAGAGAATGATGTGGAAAAAAAAGAAAAATCAGAGTGGTTTCACTCATGCAATAATCTTCTAGAGGAAGGGAAGGACAAATGATGGGAAACACACAGCAGTGAAGCTTTTAAAAGTAGGTCTGAAAATAAAGCATAATAGCTTTAGTCAATGGTATATCATAATGCTTTACGTTATGGTGTCATTTTTGAAAACATACCTCTGGGAACAATAACGACCAAAATATTTGCAATTTGCAATCTAACATAGACACAATTAAAAAGTAAGTCCATTATTAAAAAATATGGTGTATCTCAATAGGGTTATCTTTCAGTTTAAATCCCAGACTAGTTTTCTTACCCTCTCAAAATAAACAATTCATCACTTGCAAAGGAAGGTGAGGAAACGCTAGGCAAAATGACAGTAATTTGCTGTATCTTTTAGTAAAACAGAAATTTCAACCTCCTCCATGTTGCCCATTTTGTTATCAGCAATTGTGTAAGCACATCTTATTTATACTTATTCTGACCAACATCATCTAGGTAATTGCTTTCAGCTTCCAGCACAGCTCACTGAACTATGGAATAACCTCTTAAAATCTTATGAATTCTAATTCTCCGTTTATACAAGTAGCATAATGCATGCAGTAGGCTGACATATGATAGCTACTGTAAGCAAAAAATTTACAATCAAGATACACTATATATAAGTAGGCCCCAGATAGAAGTGTTTTACAGGTAACTGCTTATTAGGAGTCCTCATTAATGCTAAAGTGTAATGGAAATCTTATGGAAACTTGTAAAAACTATTTTAAAATAATTGAATTCAAAGTTATGGGGCACTTAAAGTGCTCACTAGTAAACAAGAATACAAAGGAGGATAAAGATAAAGCAAGCAGCTTTTTGCTTCCTTAAGAAGCCATCACCTCTGAACTGGCTAGATCAATTTAAGAATGCTTTTAGCCTGATAACTGTAGATTGCCAATAATTGCACTAATTCCACCATTTACCACGAGGAATTCACTTACTTACAAATGGCTGACTAAATATCTAACACACCCCATCCTTCAAAAAATGTTCAATTTCAGGTATTTCTGTTAGAATGAAGAAATGGGACAATACTTTTAATATTATTAAAATTTAAATGTTAAAAGTTAGCAGTTATGATATATGCTCTTTTGATTTTACTCTTCTCAAACAGTGTTACGAAGATTTAATGCAATTAAAACGATTTGAGCTATCAACTTGGAACTTACTTCAAAAATTAACTTTTCAGATTCTGATTCTCTTTCCTTAATTACAGATAAAATACATATTATCTCTTAATAACTCCTGGTTATAGTGGAAGGTCTTATACAGGTCTCAAACACATAGGAGTGGTAATTCTGATAAAGTTCCCGTCTTCAGGGTAAGAGTGGTTGATAACATTTTGTGTCTGTCAAGGACTGGAAACTACAGAGATGCAAAAGAGAAGAACTCTGCCTTACAACAAAAAAAGGAAAAAAACCTTTTTAGAACCAAAATTTCATGCCTGCTCACAAGTGTCTTTAGAAGTCAAATCTGGAAGTGAGAATAGATTTTTATGTCTATAAATTTTGATTTGGGGAAGCAGTATTAAGTCACTAAATACTATGATCTTCTATGTGATTGGGCATATATCATTAACAGAATAATCTGAAAAAATATCCCTGCCTGGTTTATGTGTCATGATTAGAGGTGTTCAGGAGACAAGGAGAATCTCGAAAATAGGTAGTCTCATACTGAAATACACACCAAATGTCAATCCTTTTTATTGTTATTTTAGCACATGGAGTAGGTATTGGAGACCAGCATGTGCTCTGCAGTTCAGCGTTTGTCTGTATAATAATGGTCTCTGTGGTCAGCAGCTTCACTGCAGGATCATAATAATGGATGGTGCCCAATAATCATCTCTTATCCACTACGTGAATGGCAATTACAGCCATTTCCTCACTGGAAACTGCAACCTCTCCTTTATTTGGCACTAAAATTATTAGCTCTTTTTAAAAGTTGTAATATGGATTAATCAATACAAAAGCTGTTTATACAGTCCTGATAATGATCCATTATCCCTTAATCTGATTCTTGAGCTTCCTCAGGGTATGAAGTTTTTTTTTTCCTTTTAAATGAATATCATATCTTTAGTAATGGGCACATGGAAAAACTAAGTAGGCTCTCTCCCCAAGCTCTATTACCCAATTCATTTTGTCTTTCAAGATAAGATTCATTTATGAAAAATAATTACATTCAGGAAAAGGAAGCAATAACATAATAATGTATCTACCTAATACAAACAACTTTAACGTGAAATTTAACCTAAAAGTGTTTGCTGAAATGCTGGGATAAAAGAAAAAAAAAGAAAGAATTAAAACCAATAAATCTATTTGTCCATGATAAACCATACCATTTATTAACATGCCTAAAATAACCTCAAGAGTGTTAGGATCTATTCCAAGACATAACTGCATAGGCTATGCACTGCAATAAGTACTATATATGTACTTTGTGATAACTTGAAAATAATGGTTTGTCACTACAAATGTTAAAGTCAACCCTTGGCATAGTTTGGTTTTTGAGTTCGATTTGATGTTTTTTTTATATTTGCAAGCCTGTGATTAATAGTGACATATGAAGTAATAACATGTTAACAAATCAAAGAATGCCACTCAAACCCTCAACACAGTACGAGAGGAAGAACAATGCCATTAACAAAATAACTCCATGGCAGGAATCACACAACAGTGACCTGAGCATCCAGTGAGCTCTTGAGGAACTGCACTAAACTTATGCAGTTTGAATATCTAGGGATGGCTGTGGAAAGCAAAGTACATTAACAAAAATTTAATTTAATGTTGTTACTTCTTTTGGATCCTTCTCATTCCAGTGGCGGTGTTCTGCTAATTGAGGCAACTATTTATACTTGTACAGGTCTGCTTTGGAGCAGAAATAAATGGACTTAGGTCAACATGACTCTTATGATGATTAAGATAATTATTTAGAGAAGAGGGAAACCATCATGTGAAGTATCAATTCTTTCAGGAAACTCAGATCAAACTGACTGCTCAAGCCATAAAGAACAATTTCTTCTTTAAGAATTAACCCAAATAGCTTAATTAATTAACTCAAATGAAAGCACCAGAACAAATTATTTTTGCACTCAGATTCTCATACTTCCAGGTTTAGTGCCTTTCCATAAAACCATAAGTATCTTATCAGCATGAACATCACTTTGATAACTAGCATTGGAGGTTATGCATCATAGTGTAACATAAGACATAGCCTTGATTTCTCTGGAAAAGTCTTTTAAAACTCGTTTGTTTTGTTCCTTCTGTATTAAGCAAACACAGACATGGAGAGGGAAGGAAGAAACAAATATAATCTAGTACAAAACCAGAAAGCACCAGGAACATCATAAACCTATTTTTCAAAGCAATTTGTTATCTCAAGTATCTTTAATAACTACAGGCTTAATGTTGATGAAATATGTAAGTATCTCTACTTAGTTAATCATAATTTCTTAAAAGAGTCACCTGTTCATTGAAAAGAGCTTCTGTGGACTTTTGTGTGAAGGTATGTATGTATTAGTAAGTTTCAGAAAAAGCTATTCGTATTGAGTTCAGAATGATTAATAAGCAGGTAGAATAAGCCTGAATGGTGAGAGACAGTTTCCAAACTATCAGTAAATTGTTCAAACATGTAACATTAAGAGTATTTTAATTTAAATTTCACAAAATCATAGAATAGTTGAGGTTACAAAGGACCCTAAAGTGGGTTTCTCAGGACCATGCCTAGATGACTTCTGAGTATCTCCAAGGATGGACACTCCAAAACCTCTGTGAACTTTTTTCAATGCTTGATCAAAATTTGGGATTTGCGGGGTAAGTTTTGTTGGGTTTTAGTTTTTTTTCCTTGATCTTTTCTCTGATTATCTACATTACCTAATTAAAACAAGTGCTCTTTCAAAGGTAGAGAGTAAAAACATGGTTATTAAGGTTCCTCTGCTCCCTTGACATGGAAAATGGAATTAAAATGTTGTAACATTAAATATGCAAATGTCTATAGCAGTTTTCTAAATGCCCTCTATTGCAGTGAGAAATATTGCCTTGCAAAACGTGATTCAGTGCCTTGTTTCATGTGATAGCACCAGTACAAAGTGAACAGTATTCTAGAAACTTATTTCTCTACATTCATGGAAGCAGGGTCGTAGCAACTTGTCAAGATGCACACATTAACATTCCAAATACCTATAATTAGGTGAGTTGAATACATTGCAACATTCAAAGGAGACTAAAATAATATAGCAGTACACATTTCTATATTAAGGCATAAAAACAAATGTTTTTAGATTTTCCATATTTATTTATTTGCATATCTCACTATTTCACACTAGCCCCACTAACAATAATAACAATAAATTCATAATAAATTTTTAATGATAATAGTATTATTGTAAGACAAATAATCTAGTGTCCACTTTCCTTAAACCACTTTTCAGTAATATAATGCTATTATGTTCACTTACAGAACCTTGCTTCTTTAACTTCATTTAATACCATTTTCTGCTCAAATTTCACTCAGTGTTCAATGATTTATATACTAGATGAATTAACAATGTAAAATTATTTTTAGTGATGATAATCGGCTATGATTATTGACCAAATCTAGCCATTACTATGTCAATAACAAACATGGCAAGACACAATTAAGACCAGAATAATATACTTTACAGCAAGCAAGATAATAAAAGCTAAGTAGCTTAAATCAATTTCTCCTAATAGCCACTTTAGCAAAATAATCAAAATTGCTTTACTCATATTTGGAATTCCTTTCTATTAATTTCTCATACTGTTGTTTCATAAACAGTGCTTAATACTGCCTTCAAAGGAATAATTTTCAGTTTTCATTTATCCAGGCAGTTTTCATAAAAAATCACTCACAAACAAACTTCAAATGACTTGAGTTTTTTGTCATGAATTAGCTAAAAAGATAGCTGGTATAAGTCTGTAGGAAAGAGAAAACAGCTGTTAGAGGTAAGAAAATAGATCTTCTGCATTCATGGAAATTTAAGGAAAAGAAGCCCTACTCCAAAAACACTCCAAAGAGTCAAATCCCAAGCATTTAATTTCTGTCTTTCTGACAAATAAAACAAACAAACAAAAAATATGGAGGTATACTAAACATGTTTGCATGAGCATAACTGAAATGTTCTCTCATTTCTTCTATGTATGACCTATCCCATACACGGACTTTAAATATGCAAAAGCACAGTTGGGATTGAAGTCTTGTCTTTTGCTCCCTTTTCATGTCACCATACTCTTGTGGGGTCTTTATTTAGTGGGGCATGACAGCTTAGGGTGGGTTTTGTTCATAACATGAATATTATTTTGTTCTAATTTCCAACAACATACACAAAGAGAATCATAGAATGGTTTGGGTGGAAGGGACCTTAAAGCTAATCTAGTTCCAAGTTCCCTGCCATGGGCCAAGACACATTCCACTGGACCAGGTTGCTCAACGCCTCATCCAGCCTGGCCTTGAGCACTGCCAGGGATGGGGCAATACACACAGGAACAAATAAAAAGTTTGAGTCAGTTCTTGCACCTGCAATTCAATGACTTTTAGGTGTCTGGAACTCAGTTGTCCCCCTCCAATTCACAATGGCAGCATGAACTGAAAATGCTTATTAGACACACTGAGGCTGTTGCTGCAGAGGGGAGCGAGATACAGCAAGTGTGAGCACGAGCAAGTAGAAAAGAGCATTGGACTTTGGTCTCTAACTATTGTGCCTTCATGAATACCCCTTAGTGGAAACAAACAAACAATAGCTTATACATGTACAACAGACTCATCGATTCAGTCCTAAGAGACAAATGATCATTTGCAACTCTGACTACTCTTTCAAGATTAACGAAACATTAAACATTGTTCCTAGACCTCCCTGACCTTTCAGTTATTAAATATTTGATCCTATTGTACCATAAAGTATTTAAATTCCTCAGAAAGAGCATCCTTAGAGATGACAAAAGCAGTGCCTTACATGCTTTGTATATATTATATTTAAATTATATATGGATTCCCAATAAACGTGGGATGAGACAACTGCTAAAATCAACTTTAAAAATCTGAAGCTAAAGCAACATTTCTTATTCAGGTTTCTAAATCAGCAACATTTCTCAAATGCCAATGACAGGATGGATGAATGTAATGTGCAAAACACTAATTACAGTAACTCTACAATGACAATTTAGCAGTTAAGATCTTTTCAGGGTCTTTTCTCTATACAAATAAATACAATTTTTCTCTCATTTCTACTGAATTACTGGGAAAGAAATATTCCTTCTGAGGTACCTTTCTCATCACTGTGGAGATCATTGCTTTTCAGAATCAGAAATGCTCTTATTTTATCTATGTTGCATCAAAAGAAGACAAGAAAATACTATTTTACCCTCAGGTAAGCGTAATAATATTTCCCTTAACCTAAATTCTTGGTTTAATTGTTTGGTGATTTCTGAGCTAGATAAAATTGATAGAAGTAAAAATTAGGCTTCCTGGTCAATCCTTTTCACATGAAAAAATATATCCTAACATTCTGAATTGAATATATACACATAATCCCCAGGCACATTTTCCTTCAGCAGATATTATAGTCTGGGTGAGGTCTGCAGAGCTCTTGCTATAAAGTTCACCGAAGTATTTTGTTAGGAAATGATCAGCAAAGGCTTTGTGATAGAGCAACTGGAATCAGAGAGGACAGAAGAGGAGGAGGAATGAAAGGTGGAAATAACAAACTCCTTGACAAAGTCTGAGGGAAAAAAACAACCCAGAAGCAGAATGTAATTTTAGAAAAACTTAAGTGGTGGAGATAATGTCAAAGCTGGTTATTGCTTTCTGCACAGCACATATGATAAGACAGAAGGCACTCACAGAAAATGGAACCTGGAACAAGTCAATTCCAGGGAGAGGAAGCTTTTCATCACTGTGCATTCATCCAGTTCTGGAAGGTAGAGGTTGCTTTTTTCATTGATTTCTGTTTGTCTCCACAATTAGATGCTCTTTGGCAAAAGCAGGTTATAAACACTGGCTGAAGCTCTCAGGAAATCACAATATTAACTTGCAGAATTACACTTGTCTCAAAATAGAGTGCCTTGACATGACTTGGATCTAGAATCACAGTGCATTTGAAAACTATTCCTTAAAATCTTCCCAAATTATTACAGCTGGATTTGGGTCACAATATACTGGGTTAGGCTTTTCTAAAATAATGCTGCAGAAAAAAAAAAAATCCTTAAATATACAGACCATGCTACATTACTTTGTACTATATTTATTAGCACAAAACCTGGAGTGCGTGCGCTGGGTATCATTTGTACATATTGCAAAACACCGTGACTGTTTAGGAAGGCTCTCAGCCTTATGGGAATAAAGGAGATTACTTATTCCTTGAAATTCCTTTATCTACTCTCCTTACTAAGCAGCACGTCGCCAAACAAAGTCTACACAGTGTTTGGAACTGGGCACCACAGAAGCCCCACTGTTTGGAGGAGGCAGCAATGGTCTCACTGAATCAGCTCCTAGCAAAAAGGAAGAAAATTCTTTTCCAGAAATTACTCTTCTCTACTGTTTGCTCAGAACATTCAATAGTTATAACTCATACCCTACAGCAAGGAAAATCTCATTTTCTTTCACAAGTCCTGCTTAGTGTTTTAATATTTACCATTATTACTCTGGGGTTTCTTAACACCAGTTTGTAAGCTGGTAGGCTTGGACCTATATAAACTCTTCTCTAGGCATTCTTTCTCTCTTTCACCTTATGACTTCCCGTGCAAACCATGTGTGTAGGCTTAATATGTAAAAACCTGTCAGAGATCACACCTGTTGTAGCCACAGACTCCATTTAGGACTTGCTGGTTTTGTAGAAAGCACTGCATTAATGAACACGAGACAAAAAATTAACGCATAATAGCGTTATGACTGACTTTGCCCTTCATTCACCTTTACTAGTATGTAGGAAAGCATGCATGGTATCAAAAAAAGAATGCCTTAATAGTTTGATGTACTCAAAACTCTTGATTGCATTCCTGTTGAACTTGGAATAATATTTTGGTGTTATTGGCGGTAACTTTGGGATGAATTTGCAAAGAGAGCTTCATAGTTTGTACTTCCACTCTGTTAAGAGTGTTCTTGAAAGAAAAGTTGCTAGAGAAAAGGCCAAGATAAATCTTTATTTAGTGTAGAGGTTTTCTGAGTTAAATTGGAAAACTATCTACTTCCTTTTTATTTAACCCTCACTAGCGAGCATTTTATTTTGGGCAATATTAAGCTACAGATCAGTGTGTTAGGCATTACACTGAAAGGTAAAATTTTGGATGATGTTGTGATTTATAGTGTAAAGATGAAAATACCAGAAAAAAATAGAACCAGTGATGCTCTTTTAACTCTGCAACTCAGGATTACTGGTTTTTACACCTCTTTAGGGTATTGAGACATCTATTTTTGATAGCATTTTAATACACGCAAGTCTAGCTCTGCTTATCCAGTGGTTTTGCCAAAAATATTCTAACTTGATCAACCTCAGAAGATTTGTATTACCAGCTTGATTATACAGATGTAATTAAAATTTCACCTATTTGTCTTGCTCTTGGTGTTGAAAAAATCTATTATTCTAAAGACTGCTATGCATTAGTAATTTAAGATTTTATTTTATTCATAATCTTAGGGAGAAAAATTACATATAGTGAAACAGAATGGAGACTTGGGAGGAACAGTTGTGTATTTATTCTTTTGTCTTCGATTTTCTCTTTGTGTAGCTGAGCCCACAAAGATGCCTCTGGGAGGTACCCTAGGTACTACTGTAACAAGTAGAACTAAACCAAAGAGAATTCAATCCATCAGGCTTTTGTTAACTTGCAGAATCAAATAAAACATTCTGCAGAACAAAGATGGCTCTCACGTTTTTTTAAACAATTTTGTGCTATTTTAGATTTCACAGGTTCTCACAAATTACTTTGATTTCTAACAATTACATTACCCTGTATACAAAAAGATAATCAAGAGGCTTGCTTTCCTCTGCTTGCTTGGATTATATCATCACATTTTAATTGCATCCTTAGTTAAATAGATATAGTGTAAACCCACAATAATAAAGAACCCTAACACTTATGCCTTGCATTCTGCTTATAGACAAAAAGATCAAACTACTCTTCTACGATAAATAGAAGTGCTGTGTTTGTAAAACCACAAAACTAAACCTGCAGGTCTTGCTCGCGGGCAGTAGACCAATGGTATTACTTTTAGGAAAAGTTTTTGTAAAACATCTGAGTCATCTCTATTTCTTGAAAGTAGGCAATTGGACTTCCCACAGCTTATCCATTAAAAACAGCATTAAGAGCTTCTGGATTTTTCTGCAATTTTAATTGAGGGCATCATCTCAGACACAGGGTATGCCTGAGATGGCATTTCTTCGGGTTTACCACCCCTGTAGCAGGATACAAAACAGAAACAGTAAGTTCAAGTTGTGGACTTTTCCTAGTGATGAGAGAGATTTATAGTTATCAGAGCTGTCCCTAGTCAAAGCTTCTATCTTATATTAATGATTAAAAAAAATTAAATTAAAAATACTAATGCAACCTAAATGATTACATCCAAATTAAAAAAATTACTAAAGTCCTTAACTGTCCAACTGACTTTTCAATTTACAGAGACATAACATTAGGGTGATAAAGATGAGTTCCCTAAATAGGACACCGGGCCTCAGCCGATCAAATTCCTTCTTAATAATTTACTTGGAGTAGGTTGGATCTTTACACTTGGAATGAAACAAGTTAACTGTGATAAGTACAGAAGAGCAACGTTTGCTCTGAGAATCTGAGAAATGTCACAGCTGTTGGCTGTGGCTTGTGGTGTATGTTCCCCTCTGAAAATGGGTTGTATCAATAATAGGAAAAAAACACAAACAGTGACAGAAGTGGTTTTATGTATAAGATTTCCATCTTACACATAAAGTGGCTCTTAAGAGTGAGGTAGAAGGCTTTATTTATATATTTATATATAAACAGAAATATGGGAGAGGGAAAGTTGCTACAAAGATAGAGGCAGGCTAACATGCGGTTCAGAGATCCCAAGGTGTGCACCTATTTGAGGGAGGTTTAAGCCATAGCAAAAACACCACTCCTAAATTTATGCTGGCGTGTACTATTAGTGCTGGTTAGGGGGTTAGTTCAAAGTACTACCTAGCCTTTATCCTTAGTCTAGTGCAGTGTCCTCACTGATAAAATTAGAGAGCCTCAGATGAGGGCTAACCTTACTATGAGTAGATTTTATATGTTAATAGCAATTAGCAACCACTTTTGATGTCATTCTGAAAGGGAAAATGCTCTAGCATTTAACCGTAACAGACTGTGCTAAATGCCTGCACTACAACTTAATGTACAAAAGGTTGCATGAAAGTGTACTTAAGCAGTTGTATTCATTATACACACATAGAAGGGATGAACTGGAATTTCATTGTGGGAATTGCAACATGAGATGCATAAACAAAATTAGTTATATGTTGGAAACCCAAGGATCAGAGGGTCTTGCAAATACCTATATGTACAGCTAATGTCTCATGAGGATCAAGGGCATCATTACTGCATGATGAAATGTGATACACAGCTATACTGTCAGGTATTGCATTCTGACTGGACATAAAGTTGCTGGTCAGTAAAACTTCTATTTTTGTGCTACAGCTCAGTAAAATAAACTTTTACCTACTTTTGAAAACTCCCAAATTGAGTATCCTTTTACAAACAAATGTGTTGGTTTTGATTTTGTTTTGTTGTGGCTTTTGGGACATTACCCTCCCGTTTGCATTTTAAGATAAGCTTATGGAAGACCTGGTGAGTTTAGTAGTAAGGCTTTATTTACATTCAAAACAGTTCTTTCCAAGCTCTGAAACACAAAAAAAATATTAACAAATCACTTTGCAGCTTTTACTTGTAACTGAAGAGCAGTAGAACAGGGAGGATCTCAAGGATATCATCCACACTGAGAAGGGCATTCGTCTTTATACTGCTTCATCAGAAGAACCAGGACAAGCTAGGACTACTCTGCTTTACATGATCTCTCTTTTTATTTTTGGATCTGGTTCACCAAGAGAGGGTAAGTGAATTTTAAGGGATCAGAGGTTCAGTGAGATAAGTACACTCATAAGTATTTAATAGAAGTGAAAATAAAAAAAAAATAAAATAGGTGAAATCTACTCCTAGTTTATTCAAAGTGTCCATAGAATATAACCAAGGGAATGTCTATGAGGGACTTCAATTAATTTGGAAACAACAGAGGCTACCAAAATCATTATGATCCTTGCTAATGATGAGGGCAGGACAGCAGCATGGTGGTTGTGTCAATTGTCCACAGTGGTCAGAAGAGCACAGCGTGAGTACAGAGCAAGCTTAGATTTTGCTTAGCTCAACTTTCCTTGATGTAGGCACTATAGACAATGAGGAGCCACAAGGGGGTTTGCAAATGTGGCCACTTTCCTGAAGCAGCTCAGAGGCAATATTGACAGTTGTCAGAGCATGCAGGTTTTTGGGAACATTTGAAACCAGCAGCTCAGGGCTTGCTAATACAATTTATGGCCAGGTACTTGCTCCACAGATCACTGCTACATGCAGTACAGCAATAAAAACTACTACTACTAAAGTTCTGAAACAAAGCCCCTATTAGTGTGAGCAGCAAAGCAAGTTATACTTGGAGCTTAATTTAGATTAGAAGCCCAGAGCAGGCAGTAAAACGGTGTTAACCATGAACAAAAGAGTCCAGCAAAGCACCATGAAGATAGCTAATGAATTAAAGCACTTGTCACATAAGAGGAAACTAGAGACCATTTAGCCTGAATAAAAGAACGCTCAGGGGGATCTCAGCAAGAATACAGAACAGACTCTTCTCAACGGCATCCACTGACAGCAGAAGATGCAGTGTGCGTCAGTTGGAATACAGTAAGTTTTGTTCAAACTTAAAGAAAAAAGCTTTTCTACTCTGAGAATGGTCAAGCACAAAGAAACTCTGGAGTTGAGCCAGTCCCCAACCTTGAGTATATTCAGACTCCAAATGGGGACAGCCCTGAACCTGCTGCTATAGCTGATCCTACTCTGAAACAGGAGTTGGATGGGGTGTGCAGGTCCCTGCCCATCTCAGGAATTCCGTCACTTTGGGAGACTCTCAAGTAATAATGGTCTGAAATTCAGAGGATGTAATTTTGTATGCCAAATTGAAAGCTGCTGTTCCCTTCTAGTATGAATCAGAAGTTTTCTCTTGGATCTTATTATAAGAATAAGATATTCTTAGCTGTGACAAGCTTAATTTACACTATAGTATAGATTGTTTTCAATCAGATTGGTCACCTTGACAAAAATTAGATTATTTCCTCCAGACTGGTCTACGTTAAGCAGTAAGTGATGTTATTTCTGTTCTGCTAAAATCTTCCCATACCTCATTTTTATTCTTGTTTAAGCCCAAACACAGCTCCCTTTTCTGCCAATATTATTTTCTCAGTTTGCTCAGAGCCATGAAAAGCAAACAATGCCTTGTTTTGCCACTGTATTGAGGGAGAACCATTTGTATTACAACACAGTTCCTGAATGCTAAAACTGTTGGACTCCTGTCATAAATCTGGTAGTTCGTGTATATAGCAGTGTGTTAGAGAAGCAATTGCCTATGAAAAACCTAAGTGCTAAATGACACTAGAACAAAGCAGAGTAAGATGAAGTTGGTACTTCAAGGAATTTTGAAAAGTATTACAAAGAGCATTGCCAGAGCCACAATACACCTCTTTCACAGGCTTCTCACTCAGATCCTCAGCTATGTCACTTCAGCTCTCAAATATATAAACTGCTGTCTGTACCTATTCCCTGCCTCATTTTAGGATGAGGAAAGGGATCTGATTCAAGTATCATCTACCTGGGAAATCAGAACACTTCTACCTGTAAAGAAGCTATTATTCCTGTAAAAGACAGTTTCTTAACACAAGTTCATTCAAATAAATTATTCTCAAGGGTCTGGCTAACCATATCTAATATCAATAAAAGATAGATATATGGAACAAACATTAAGCCATGAAACAAGAATAAGCTAGTGAACAAAAAGAGCAGCACAAAGAATTCCAGCAACTTTAATCAGTAAGCCAGCTTCACCAGGGGCCCAACTTAAAAGCCTCTATGCAAATGCACATAACATGGGGAATAAATGAAATTAATTAGATGTGCACACACCTGCAGGGCTATGATTTCATTGGTATCACAGAGATGTGGTGGGATGGCCTCTATGACTGGAGCAGTGGAATGGAAGGATTCAGGGTGCTTATGAAAGATGAGTAGGGGCTATGAGGATGGGGTGTCACCATCTATTTCAGTGACCAGCTGGAGTGTGCAGAGCTCTGCCCCAGGATGGATGAGGAGCTGACTGAGAGCTTATGGGTCAGAATTAAAGGGACAACAGGGACAGGTGACATTATAGGGGGGTCTGCTACAGGCCACCTGACCAGAATGACCAAGCAGCAAGTAAGGCCCTCTATAGACACATAGGAGCAGTCTCACATTAAGCAAACCCTGGTCCTCCCTAGGGGATTTCAACCACCCCAATGTCTGTTGGAGGGCATAAGTAATCCAGGAGGTTCCTGGAATGTGTTGATGATAACTTCCTTCTCCAAGTGATAGAGGAGCCAGTGAAGAGAAGTGTTATGCTGGACCCTGTTCTCACCAACAAGGAGGGACTGGTGGAATATGAAGCTTGAGGGCAGCCCTGACTGCAGTGACCATGATATGGTGGAGTTTGAGATCCTTAGGGTGAGAAGGAAGGCATGCAGCAAACTTGCTACCCTGGACTTCAGGAGAGCTGACTTTGGCCTCCTGATGGATTTGCTTAATAGAGAATGAGATTAAGCCCTGGAGAGGAGAGGAGCTCAAGAAAGCTGGTTAGTGTTCCAGGATCACCTCCAAGCTCAGTAATGATGCACCCTGACAAAGCGTAGGTCAGGCAAAAATCCCAGGAGGCCTGCGTGGATGAACCAGGAGCTCCTGGACAAACTCCAGCACGAAAAGGAAGCCTAGAGAGGGTGAAGGAAAGTCAGGTAGTCCTTGGGGGATACAGGGCAATTGCCTGAACAGCCAGGGATCAGGTTTTGATGCATTTGGTATTGATACAGAAAGAGGTATTTTGGTTTTGTCAGTCCAAATTTTTATTTATCTCACTTCTCTTTAGTCATTTGTATGCAAGGCAACATGACAAAAAGTATAGAAAACTGAGACAAGATAAAAAAGGGGAAAAACAAGATGAACAGGAAAAAATTTTGGTTCCCTCCTCAAGGGCCTTTCCCTCCAAATCTCTTCAGACTTGTGAAATCACAATTTAACTTGTAGTTTCCATCAGGTTGTTGCAGGGTTTTTTTCTGGTTTAATGTTATTTGTTTGTGGTTTTGGGGAATTTGTTTTTCCAAGGGTGTGGGCTGGTGGTGTACATTCATTTTTCTTTCCAGAGGTAAAACAACAGGAAAGAATTTGACAACCTTCAGTTATTTCTTTTTCTTTACCCACTCACCCCTTGATTTCAGCACTGGTCTTTAGAGTCAACACAGGATTATCCACATGAACCAGAACCACATTCTTTCTCTTCCCACACCTGAGAGCCACAGAGTGCTGCTTTCTTCCAAACTGAAGACACCTGCGCTACATCTTTCCCTCCCATAACCAAGTCTATCTTCACCTGTAACTAGAGAGCACCAAGTCATGAAGAAAGAAGTTTTGTATTCAGACTTTCTGAGCTTGGAACAATACATTTTTCCGGCACCTAACCACAAAATAATTGTAATTTCCAACAACTGGGTCAATACAGGAAATTTAAAATATATATGTGCAAGGTTGGGAATATTTTATTGCTAGCCCCCTCCCCTGGTGGAAAAAAACAAACCCCAGACTTTCACCTAGAGTTATATTTGCAGTGGCAGAAAAAGTAGTAAACATTAGATTATTACTTCCTAGCTATAACCAACAACGAATATAAGTAATGAATATATTCCATGACATTGCTGCTGTTGCATTCATCCTGGGAGTGTTAGAATGTCTGTATGAATTTTACAGTCACGTCTTCATGTGAGAAAGTAATTTACGGCCTAGAGAAAAACACAAAAGTTTTATAAGATCTGGAGCCAGTTTAAACTTCAGTGGAAAAAACCTGCAAATATTTAGGTGAATTTAATCTATTACTTTGTGGATACACATACACATTAGTTATTATAGTGGATTAAGATGGAGTTTTACTTTCAGTTTATCTCTACATACATGTTTTTCTGCCTTACAGTACAAAGGACATAATCTTGTTGACAAAGGGGTAATGTTTAATGTGGGAATGAACATGTGAACACATCCAATTTATTTTTAGGAAGGAATTCAAATGTTTTATTTTCTATAGTCTTAGACTCATATATTTTGACAACTACACACAAAGAAAATTACTTTAGAGGCTATTCTGTGCTCTCATTTTCTCACTTCTACCACTTTGGACAAATGGTGCAAAAGGGATTTGGCTCAGCTTGAGCCATAAACTGTAACAACAACTGTTTTTGCTGTCTAAATATAATTAAAGCCTTCCAAAATGACTATTACTACTTTGTTCTATTTCCTCTAGTTTGCATCATGCATAATTCACTCACATAATTCCTATTTACAGCAGCATTTGAAGAGTGGAAACCCATCTTCCTGCTGCACATATTTACTGGGGTTTTCTGGGAATGGAAAGTAAAATACGAAATTTTACCCATAAAAAGATCATCTCAGTTAATAAAATATTTGTTTCTCCAGTATTTAAACAAACTATCAATACCTCCTTAGGTAAATACTTGAGAAATAACAAGAAAAACTTAATCCCCCACATATAAAACATGCTCTCCTTGAACATGGCTTTACCTAGTTCTTTGTGATAATATGCATGAATATCCTGCTGCTACCACACCCACGAATCAGATAACGTACAGCCACTATATGAGGTTTTCTTTAAGAAACCTCTCAAAGAAGGCTTACTACAGCACTGCTCAGGCTGCTGATCTGTTCTTCCCCCTCCATCACACTCAAAGACACCACTGTATAGTACAGAACATCAGAGAATCCTCTCCTGCCCCTCATTCAGAGCACGTCGCAGTCACTCCAGTTGCCTGAGGAAGACCAGTGAGAAAGAGAGAACACCATCAACATCACTAAACTGATAGTGAAATGTACGTAGGGGAAATTTTCCATTCAAGATCTAGTGCAAAGCACTGACAGATGAATAAAGTCATCAGGAAAGTTATCAGGGTTTGCCACCTTCCCCCAGGGAAAACACCAAAAATAGCCCCTCGGATCAGTAAAAAATAAATTTGTCTGTACTACTCCATAAACTGCATTATCCTTCTCTTGTAGCCAGCACTTCACAGGTTTCTTCACCTTGCACATACTTTGTGTGGTGAAAAACACAAACCTGTAACTCAGCACGGCATTGGTTTGCTTCCTGTCACAGGGTGACAAGGCTGTTCTCCACCCCCCCACCAGCACAATATACCCTACCTCTTCACTGAAATCATTGCAGCACAAGGCTCCTATGAAGAACTGAAAAGGTGAAAAGCTGATTTCAGGCCACAGGTGTCCAGCGTGTACACCAACCACTAAGGCACAGCAGGAGTAAAAACACAGTAAGGAGCCCCACAGCAATGAATTAACCAGAGATGACATGAAGTGGTTGTACTCTGCCATGAAACATGCCATTCTTATAAGTGCTACTGTTTTTCCCAGAGCCAAACTGGGTATCTCTGAATGGGTTTTTCCACTGCTGCATAGACAAGGGGGCCACCTCATAGCAAATTTGGATGCCTCGAGCTGATGCCCTACGGGGTGATTTTAAGTTGAACAATGATGTAGCAGCAGAGTGCTGTCCCTGAAGCCAGGGAGTTATTCTCCACTCAGGGAAAGACCAGTCTGCAGGCAGAAGTGCTTTCTCAAAAGCCCTGCCTTTCTGCTCTTACCTCCAAATATCCTCCTGAGGAGATTTAGATGCGTGGCAGCACTGGTCATCCATTAACCAATTTTCTTCAGTTTTATTTCACTGGATGGTCAATTTCAAACAACTCATCTCCTGTTTCCGTTACTTTAGGAATACAACTGTGACTTTTTGGGCTGTATGCCAAGATTTTCACTGTATAGTAAGTGGTGATGGCCAGTAAAGTCAGATGTTAAATGAGGCTTGAGGGTTTTCTTGTCATCATGGTGAGTTATTATTTTTAAGCATGTTTCATTATCTCTATCACTTCTTGGGGGGTATTGCTGGGAAAGAAAAAGAGCATCTGTGGTAATGACCTGACACTGGGTTTGTTTTCTTCATTGTCTGTTGCATGTGAATATAATTCCTGACCATGACACTTGAAGAGATCCCTTTTATTGATGAACATTACTAATGATGGACCCAAAGGAACAAAAAGATTTCTTTTTCCCCTTGGCTACAACAGAAAGACAACAGGGGAAATCTACAGCTAATGACATTTGCAGAAAATTAGATTTAGGGATGTGTGGTGATGATTATTTTTTCTAGTTGTAGAAAATGTGGTATTTTAGCCACAAAAAAAAAGTAAAGTTTTAGCAACACGATCAAATTTTAGAGATAAACAGAAATTTGGGCTTTACATTCAGTCCTGTTTTCTCATAGCTGTGCTCAGGTAAAGGAGGTGATTTATTTCCCCCCACTTGTGTTGCTGAAGATTTGCTTCATCCTGTCACCAGCTCCTGGAGGAGTGCCTTCAGACAGCACAAAGCTCAACCATCAGTGCGGACACTAGGGAGTTGCATTTAGTTCAAGCTTCTCACAAGACAGATGGCTTCTGCAGTCTCTGCATTTTATTATCTACTTTCGTGCAACACTAACATTTCACTAACGTACAATTTAAAGCAATTTTATAGCACATTTTTGGTAACAATGAAATAGTCAAAAAGTTCTTAATGATAATTGCCTTTTTGAATGAGAGGAATTTGGGTGCTAACTGCTTTAGTCATCTTACAAAATCCCAGTGTCAAATGTAGCAGCTTGCACTGCTTTTTAGAAGAGGTAAAACTAGGGGATTAAACACTTATAAGTAGCATCTTCACATAGAGGTAATTCTTAAGAGTGCTTATGAAAACCTGTGAAATGATGTTTCAGATGACCTTGCCTGTTTATTTAAAATTCAAAGTCATTGTTCATACTTATGAAAAAGAAAGAAATTAATTTAGCCTATTGTGTTAAAATCCCCATTCAAGAATTTAGCACATGGAAGTTCATGGCAGGAAATTTATGCTTATCGTTTAGTGAGGAGTAAGAACTGTGGGAGCAATGAATGTAATACTGCACAGTTTGGGGGGGGGGGGGGGTGTTGGATTTACGAGTTCTATCAGGTAACAGAAACTAGGAAGGAGAAATCAAGTGATGTGTTCAGAGAGCAGAGTCTAGGATACACCTTGCAGGGGTAAAGATTGCATGATGGGAAGCACGTATAAATATATCATACTCATATATAAAATATTTTAGTGTTTTGTCTTTGCCTCTGACACTTCAGTGAATTCCTATTAATTCACAACTAATTGGCTGACAGCCTTGTGCTTTACATTTTGTGCCTACTATTACAGTAACTATGAATTATAACAACGAACCATAGGTCCTGTCATATCATATTACTTTGGTCTAACACCCGAATAAATCAGATTTTATTTGCCCATTGCCACATCCACAGCATATATTGTATTTTTACTTGGCCCTTCACAGCTGACAAGCAAGTTCAGAAACAATTAACTCTTCTCATGTGGTTAATTCCTCCAGGTTAGTAAAAGCCTTGTTCACTTGGCTGTAACAGAACATTTCCTGGTGATGTTCTAGCTCATCTCTTGGATGAACAGCAAAATACATAAACAAGACAAAGTGATACAGAGGTTAAAAGCTAGATCTTAAGTTATATGTGGATGCATACAGAGGCAGGTGTGCATCTTCCAGGGGTTTTGAAAAGTTCTCTTTAACCATGACCTGACTTATAATACACAACGATTCTTACAGGCAGTAGTAACTATAGGCTATTCAAAAATTGCAGTTCTCAAATAAGCTGACTCCAGTAACCATAGGTATCCATAGAAAATCATAAAATGGTTTGGGTCGGAAGGGACCTTCAAGATCATCCAGTTCAATCCCCCTGCCATGGGCAGGGACAACTTTCACTACACCAGGTTGCTCAAAGCAGCCTTGAACACTTGAAAAGCCCTGAATGCTTCCAGGGATGGGGTAGCCACGACTTCTCCGGGCAACTGTTCAAATGTCTCACTACCCTTAAAAGGACTATCGAATCTAAATCTACCCTCTTCCAGATTAAAGCCATCCCCCTTGTCCCGTCACTACATGCCCTTGTAAAAATTCCTTCTACAGCTTTCTTGTAGGGCCCCTTTAGGTACTAAAAGGCTGTTCAAAGGTTTCCAGGCTGACCAACATCAACTCTCTCAGCCTGTCTTCATGGGTGACGTGCTCCAGCCTTCACATCATCTTACTGGGGCCCCAGAACCGGATGCAATACTCCAGGTGGGGTCTCACAAGAGTGGATTAGAGAGGAAGAATCACCTCCCTTGACCTGCTGGTCACACTCCTTTTTGTGCAGCCCAGTATAGAGTTTTCTTTCTGGGCTGCGAGCACACACTGCTCGCTCATATCGAGCTTTCTGTTAACCAACACCCCCCAAGTCTTTCTCCTCAGGGCTGCTGTCAGTGGAGTCCCTGTCCAGCCCATATTTATACATGGGATTGCCCTGACCCAGGTGGAAGACCTTGCACTTGGCCTTGTTAAACGTCATGAGGTTGGCACTGGGCCACCTCTCAAGCATGTCAAGGTACCTCTGGATGCATCCCCTCCCTCCAGGGTGTTGACCCCACCACACAGCTTGGTGTTGTCAGCAAAGTTGCTGAAAATGCACTTAATCCCACAGAGTGGGATACAGAAGGTTTGAAGATTTATCTGTTGTCTCCGTGAAGGTTTGGAATCCTGTGTTAAGGTGCACCCTTGCAGAATGAAACCCTTGGTCTCCACATCAAAGCAGCTCCTGATACAAGCTAAATAAGTTTATGTGAACACAAGCTGCTCTTCTGACAGGAGATTTATGCTAAGGCTTTCACAGAAGTGCTACCCCCAGATAATAAACTTTACCATATCAAATATCCATAAATAAAACACCAAACAAAAGAAAATGGACCCCTTAAAAATCAAGTAAGCCGAGAACCAAATTTGCATTAAGTAGATCTAATGTTACTCCCATGAAGACCACAGAGTTTGTTACTACAATACCATAAAGAAAAAGGCCTGTGCTCTTATGCTTATAGCATGAATAAATCTAACATGCCCCAGTAATCAGAATGCTGACAGACAGTGGGCGTAGAAGATAGGAAGGAAATATACAACTCATGTAAAGGACCACTCCTGTAATGAAAATCCAGAGTCAGTGTGTCGTAAGTATCTGGCCTATGACTGCAGAGCATGTTCACCCAAGCGTTTTCTAGCTCCACTACAAATCCATTAATTCCAATGAAGAATAAAGAGTTGAAGATGGAATTAAACACAGACAAATATGAAGATGAGAGAAAATGAGAAACAAGGCAAAATATGAAAAACAAAACAAATCCACTTCGGTAGCAGGAATACAATCCATTTCAAGATAGCTTATTTTGTAACTTCTATTTCCCATCAGGATTCATATCTACAGTACATGGATAAAGCTTATCTGGTATCCAGTGGTCCTAGAGAACAAAGAGTTAGGGAGGGGAAAGTACAATTACCCATTTGAAATCCTGCTCTTGAGTTTATGTCATAAGAAAGTGAGTTTACTACCTCAATCATCCTCAGTTTTGAGAACATGATTTAGCTAAGTCTACAAGATGCTGCATGTTGCTTCATATACAGTAAGAGAATACATGAAATTAGAGTGGTAATCAGACTTTCAGTCTACTACCTGTCATAAAGGAATAATCAGTGTTTGTCATTGCTCCGTGGGAATAATTTTCATATGATGACTTCCTAATGCCTTTTTTCTACTTGTCGTAAAATACAACCCAGCCAAATGAAAAAAACATATCTCAGTGTCCCTGGGTTAAGCAGAAGAGTGATTTTCCCCACTTTTTGCAAGGTAGTATTTAAATTGACAAAAATTATAGACATTATTTTGAGGGAAATATAAAGAGAAGTACAAAGGCTTCCTTGTCTGCAATTTCATTTCTTCCACACCATATTAAGTCAAACCCTTTTGCCTTCAAACTAGACAGGTAAATGCATGCAACTGCAGCCTAAAAGTGGCTTAATCATACAATAACAACTGGTCAGTGCAGTTAAGCCTCAGAAGCCATTGTTTTTTCACCTAGTCAAAACCACAGTTGCTTGTGCACTTGAGCAACTATTTCATCACATACATTTCCTTGGGAAAAGGCAGTCCAAAAACCTATATTTAGCCATCACAAGCACACTAGTTTTAATCTTCTTGGCATAAACATAGAAGGCTGTCATCTCCTGAGAATCAGATGGGGCTTTGTCTCAATGTTTTTTCAAGTGATAAAGCAAAACAGTGCTGTCTTATCCAGCATTGAACTAACAGTGTTAGCCACATGGGGAAAAGACTTTA
The DNA here is from genome assembly GCF_033815535.1 of Pezoporus flaviventris. Lineage (NCBI taxonomy): Eukaryota > Metazoa > Chordata > Aves > Psittaciformes > Psittacidae > Pezoporus > Pezoporus flaviventris. Next base: position 49,586,817 of record NW_026892549.1, read on the forward strand.
AACATTCATTAATGCTTTATAAAAGGGTCATGAAACGCAGTCAAATAACTGTGTTTGAGGTTAATTTATGTTTTCACAACTATATACAGCAGGGTGACTTGATAGTTTGTTTTCATGTCCTGGCTGTGAGAATGAATCTGGTGTTTCAGTTTGAAAACAAAGTGTTAAGAGTACAACTAAACCATTCAGGCAAAATGCATTATTGAGTACTTCAAGTGCCCAATTAATACCACTGCCCCTGAATTACGAAAAACTGAGTGTTGTGCACATTTTCTATATTTATTGTTTTATTGAGAATTATAAGAAAACATAGAAAGCCTGGATTCTTAACAGGTATAAACCAGCACAGATGTCTTGTGATAAAAATTCCACCAGGTACAATTGCATAGCACCTACGTGATAACTCTCATGCTCACAGAATCCGTGTCCATTTAGTTGGAGAAAGTTGTTTTTCTTGAGATACATTTCCAATTCACACAACTTTGTGAGAAGCCTTCTTGAGTTTAGCTTAATCTTGATCAGCCCAGGATAAAACATTTCTAAACCCACGGCCAAGCTCAAGCTGGCCCTGAAGACAACACTAAACTTTGCATGCTTGCCAACACTATGGTAGATGATCAGTAAGGCAATGTAGTCCACTTCTAGTGGTTAACTGCATTCTAGGGGCAAATATTTCTATGGCTGTTGGCATGACATAGGTGATAATGACAATGCCCGTCTGTAGTAAAGTATATGCGAATACTCTTTCAGGTATAACTTCAGAGATGAAAAAAATTGAGATGCAATAATCTGCAATAAGCAAGGTCAATCACAAAGTGAAAACTAAAATGGCAAGGTTTTAATGCCCCTTTACACAAAACACTAATTTCCTTCTCCTAGAAGTTTTCCATTTCTTTGATGCTTTGAGAAATCTCAGCTTCAGAAAAATTTAAACCTTTTAAGTACATCACCACAGAACTATGGCATGATACTTTATATGGAACATTAAGCAATACAGGAGTTATATGGGAATGTCTCTCTACTTTTTGTCTTCTGTTCTATACTGGAAGACAGTAATTTTAAAAGCCTGTGAAGGTAAATACTCTATCCACTCAAAGCAATAAGCCTATGAGATCGTATGGAATGAGTATCATTGAGGCCAAAACTTACTGCAACTCTTTAAAAGGGAACAGATGTTTATTTCAATAAGAAGAATGTTCTAGAGGTGCTATGAAAAGATTCTTACACTAAAATTTTGGAAGGGATTTAATGCATTGTACCGCAAGATATGGTAGCCACAAATATAAGCAGCAGCAGAAAAATATTTCCTGTGAAAGCAATTATCACAGAGTTTCTCATATCTTCTCCTAAAGAACCCAGCACTAGCCACTGGCAGAAAAAGATATTAAATTAGATTGATTTCTGTTCTGCTTCAGTACAGCAATTTCTTCATTTTGTCTCCCTTCACTCCTCTCTGTGCTGTGGATTTAACTTGCAATAGCTAAATGTTAACCTCCTGTTACTCCTAGTCAAAGGATGTCACAAGTTTGATAGGCTAGAACACTAATGAACTTTTGAGTTTCAAAGAGGGACATTAAAATAATAAATCAGGTATTAAGAATGACAGAGCAATTCAGTATATTCTTTTTCTGATTTGTCATATGACTAATGGCTTGTGTGGATTCTGAATTTGTCTGTGTGTTATTTTCTGGAAACTCAAATTTTATCCTTCATAGCCCAGAATTCTGGCAAAAATGTTTGCACAGCAGTGTGATAAATTGGACTGGGGCACAGAGTTTGTTTTGTTGCATTATTTTCCATCCTGATTATCTTGCTCACCTGGGCCAGTGAATGCGCTGACAGTAGAGGGACATCACAGAAGGGTGGTAGTGCTCTGCTAGGAGCAGGGAAGGACAGGGCTGAGCCTTTTCGGAGCAGCTTTTTGTGGTGGTGGAACATCAGGTAAGATGTTACCTGCATATCTTGGTTATGTTTAATAAAGTGTTGGCTTCAAAGGACATGCGTACCATGGCAAATGCATTTGCCATCAAATAGCAGAAATGAATTTACCTGTGCTGCATGCTGCCAGGTCAACACATTACCATAGGAAGAGATCTGTTCCTGAAAGTGAAATTCTGAAGAGATTAGAACAGGGAGAGAATTGACAAAAATCCATCCACGTAACATCAGTTTCCTTCCCTCCTTTCTCCACCCCAAATACAAGGTAATAGTTATGTGGTTTTGAACACCTTGCATTTAACTCCAGCTGCACAACAGCAGCTGGGAGCCACACAGAGTATGCTGCCCCATGGATGTGCATGGTACCATGTGCCACATGAAAGTTACATGGCAGGGAAAACTTGCTTCCCTTCACATCACGCTTGGTTTATACTGATCCTGCAGAAAAGAGCAGGACATTACAAGACAACATTACTCTTGCATAGTTTTGATCCCCAGGTTGTATTTCCCAGAAGAGGGCTTTGAAAACAGTATTTTTAGACAAAAATTCAATAAGAATATGCCACTTGAGCTTGGACACAATAAACATCCCTCTTACTTGTGCACCCTCACATACTATTACAATTCAATGTTATAACAATCAGACCTCAAACTATTAGAATTTTTTTCAACCCTGTATTCCCTTAGGGCTTCTTTTATATGAAGCCTTTGTGTGGTTAAGTGCAGGAGCTGAAACAGCTGAAATCACTCAAGACCACAGAGAATAATATTTTTATTTTAATCTTTCAAAAGGTCAGCAAAGCTGAACAGGAGTAAATTACACTGTTAAAAATGCATTTTCTGTCAACATAGCACACCTTCACAGTTGCTTTCCTTGGTCTTTGTTAAATCTGTGCTATTTAGTCCAGGAATTTTGCTAGGTGGGACATGCTAGATCTGTTTTTGTTTAGACCATATTTCAGGATTTGTGGGAAATAATGGTACCACTTTTGAAAGGGAGACTTCTTCCTTCCTTCAATAACCCATAAATATCATTTACAGTAATTCTAGTAAAATATTTAAATTCCATCCCAGCCTACCACCAAATGACAAATAACTGTGTTAAGCAGAGGACCACACTAGTATGGGAAAAGATTTGCAATCAAATCAGGATACAGATCAGCTCCTAGTCCAGTCTGCTCTTAAATACCCAGTCAGAGCAGAGAGATTGAACTTCCAAGTACTTACTTTTCAGGGTGGTGTTTTCATCCCAAGCGGTTGGCTAGCAGAGCTCACAGCATGGGCTCCACATCAGTGAAAAGCTCCACCTGTCTAGCAAAGGCTGTAGGATGAGTAACCAGCCAGAAGAGCACCTCTGTCCTGTTCCCCTTCCTCTCCACCATCTACCACTCATTTCTCATTGAAATGACCCAGGATTAGGCAGTCTCAGTTCATCTGGCTCATCTGGTAGGACACTGCTGCCAAAATCCATGATGGCTTCCCAGTGGAACAGGAAACTGAAGTGACTCAGCCCCCAGGTGCAGGTCAAGGAGCAGCAGCAGCAGCCAGACCATCCCATCAGGTCAGCTCTTGTTAGATACAGAAACCTACCCAGAAGAAGCCAAAGCTACATGCTTTCTGTGAAGCTTCAGATACCTAGCATGGTGCAGCCCAGTTTCAAATGATTTTAAGTAATTCTGCAATATAGTTAATTAGAGATAAAATCACATAGCTACTACTGCCTGGTAGAGTATCTCTTTCCCCTGCTTATGGATCATTTTGTATGAGAAAACCTTAAAGTAGAATTAATATTCTCTTATACTTGGTATAAGAATCTCTAATGCAAAAGTAAGTTTATCAGCTTATAATAAGTCTGATGGCAACAAGGGCTTCTGCCACCCTGGATATTCAACATAAAGCTATCAAATGTCATTGGTAACGAAAATTAGAGAACTTTTGATTATGAGTGGAGATTGGCACTTTGTAAAGAGGACATTTCCATATGCAAGTGCCTACAAAATTGTTTTTTAAAAAAAGGTTTTATTTTGACAGATCTGTCAATAATATATTGTTATATACACAAATTTATGAGTTGTCTTATAACTATACATTGCCAAGGTATTCAGTAACTTAGTTGAACTTTTAAAGAAAAGAAATTATTTATAATGACACCTGAAGTTATAAAGTTTGTAAGCTTTGTCTACATTTATGCAGACAAACTTGTACAAAACACTCCGGTAAGCAGAGGTTTGAAAAAGGCCCTCAAAAGAGCAAAGTCGGCTTACGAATTTTATCCTCAGATTTATAGGGCCATTGCCATATAAATTAGCCACTATAATGTGCATACGAATGCATTTGCTAATTACCTACTACTTCTCCCTAAGCTGCTCCACTTAAAGGCTGGTACATCCTTTAGACGTAGGCAAATTAGGTGATTCACATTCTCATAAGAATGTGCCTTTGCAATGTGCAATGCCAAAGAAGTAGATCTGGTCTCCTGCTGCTTCTGCAATGTAAGAGTCTAAACCCTCAGTTCAAAAATATCATTCTATTTTCTGTTGATACAAATGTTACTTGAATAAGTAGAAAACTATGGAAAACCAGAATTCATCCTTGAGCCTTTTATTCGCCAAATACTGTACTACCTTACAAATTACTCAGTGGTTAATGATTCAGTATTAATTTTTCTAGACAATGCAGGTGCTCATGATTGCTGGAAACAGCGTACAGAATCAGCAATACACATTTAATCTGTGTTGCGTCACATTCTCCAGAGAGGAACATGCAAAACTCACATGAGAATTAGGGTTGAGAATATGAAAATGAGGGGAGAGGCATCATAAGGTCCAGCAGACCATGCGGGTGATTACAGCTGCATGATGAGAATCACCTCACCTTCAGTCCTAGGAAGGAATTTGCCTCCTATCCTAACAGGACTTGCTGTGAGCTGACTTCCCAACTCCAAAAGGCCTATTTGCTTTTGTCAGTATTAATGTTGCCTTATGTTATTTTACCAAAACAAAGAAAAATTTCCAACACTTTAGTCTTGGCATGAGAAAGCAAAACTTCATGGAATCTATGAGCCTATCATCTTTTTCAAAAGTGTGTTTGTGAACATATGCTGTTTCTACAGTACACTTCAAAAGACATACATGTTTCAAATTAAATAGGTCACCAAAGTATTTAGTGATAAGCAAAAGCCAAAGGGAATACCTGACTAGCAGGTGAGGAAGTGAAACTTCAATTTAAGAGCTTAAATAGAAAGGAACAACCAAGGAACTGATCCTTTCTTAGGCAGCAATATTTTTTATGACATTCTATATTTTGTATAACACACTAAGAATTTACACTGTCATCAAGGATATGTGTAGGCTGCCTAGATAAAAGTCCTTTTCTATGCATGTATTTATTTCGCACAGTAAATTAATACACTTTTCAGTTGCTGTGCATTACAGAAGAAACAAGATATGGAAAGCTTTGGGGATTTTTGTATGTTTGCCTTTTAACACTTTTAGTACTGGAGAAATGTGCCTTGAAGAATAACATTACAAGATCTCTAATCTAATGCTTACATCCATAGTATTTTATAAATTGATGTTATCATAAATCCTTTGGTATCTCTTTGGCTTTATAAGGAAATAAAAACACCTTAACATTTTTTTGCTGCTGTTTCCTAACAAACAGCTCAGCAGTGAGATTTCAGAGTACCATAGCAAGCAGTAGCTAAATTACATTTCCATAATAAGCACAATCATTGTGAAAAAGCAGATAATTCATTTTGTAGTTCTTACAGCAACAGGATCCTGATAACCAAAATTAGTAGGATATCTGAGGAAAAACGAAGTTCAGTGCAAGGCTTTGCTTGGAAGGCAGGTCAATTGAGAGAGAAGCCGTGTTCTGCAGCAATATTCAGTGAGGGCTGCATGAATGCGGTTGAACTTGTGTATATAGTTGGTTTGCTGCAGTTGCGGATTGCAGAAATAGTCCAGCTATCCTTTGAAAGCTTGTTTTCAGTTTAAGCTGAACAAGCAAATAGACTTCATAAGGTTTTATTCATCTTTGCTTAAAACTATAAAGTCAAAAGAAAAAAGAGGTTTTTAATTTTGTTGATTTTCTTTTTATGTATAATATTTAGTTCTTTTCTGTTGAATAAACTAATAAGATTCTTTTAAAGGTTTGTTTTCTAGTACTAACACATTCCAACATTTAATAATTATAAGAGTGCATTTCACAAGAGTTCGAAGAATTGCCTAAAATTAATATCACTACCCTCTGGTGAATTGGTGTTGTTAAATTAAAACTCTTCTGACAATTTCATGCTGGCCCTAGAAACCTGCCTCCTGCTTACATGGGAGTAGATAAGGATTAAATTCACTTAATCAAGTTACAGTGGTGTAGAAGAAAAATGAGTTCTAAATATTGCTAAAAATGCACCAAGCTTTTGTTCTGCAAATAGACTGAAACAGGCAAGAAACTGTCTTTTTATTATAAGGTATAACTGCCTTATTCTCCTTCCCCAGGACCTTCAGCCAGACCTGAGCTTTCCAGACACCTGTCAGCCTTCACAAATACATGGCCAATACTATGGACACCATCACACACACACAGACAAAGAAGTGCCTTTAAAGCTAGACCGACTATACCAAAATATATCGAACACCACCATATCAAACAAAGTCAGGTTCAACGGGGCTTGGAGCAACCTGGTCTAGTGGAAGGTGTCCCTGCCCTCAGCAGGTGGTTGGAACTGAATGATCATTAAGGTCCCTTCCAACCCAAACCACTCCATGAAACACCAGATGTAAGCAATATACACAGACCTACGAGGCTCTTCCATTGACAAGTAAAGGATATGTGATCTAATGCCGTTCCCCTAAATGTATTGCTGAACTGGAATGAGAAGCAGGTGGCCCAAAGACTAAATTGGTACTACAAATCCCAAAGATGTTAAAATAGCAAAAGATTTCTGTATGTCAGCATTTAGTACTGATATTTATATATTGTAAAACTACATCTACACTGTTTTAGAATTACTTTGTTTTGTTTTGTTGGTTGCTGTTGTTTGGAGTTTTTGTTTGGTTGGTGTTTACTTTTAAATATTTAAGTCATTTTAGCTAACGCATCTATCCCAGTGCATCAATGTATCTTGCAATACAGACACAGCTCCCAGGAAAGACACTGTGATAACAAAATGTATATCTTAAGATTTAGTGCAATTCTGGTTCCAACTAGTTTTCCACAATCTGCATGCTAGCCTTTAATAAAGAAAAACACTGAAACTGCTTTACCAGTTGTTTGCCTTGCAGGTGAGCTGCATAACCAGGGTGACTGCCCATTTCTCACAAAAGTTTCTCATAACTCTAATATCCTTTCAGGATTACTTTTTTTTTTTTAATAAAAAAGTTTCAATTTTATTTAATCTCCTTTCCCATTGTGACCTTCAGAGCTCTTTTTTTTCCCCAATTCTTTTTATCTGTTCCTAAATGTAGCATTTTTAAATGCAAGTCAAATCCGTGGCTGTGCGACTTTTAATTCAGGGTGCCAAAAGCTTAATAAAAGCTAATTTTAAAAGTTCAGTTTTTATAGCCCCAGTATCTTCATGTGGCACCTTTTCATTTACGTGAAATCATGACAAACTACAGAATTCATCATTGATATGCAGCCTTAGTAGTGACTGGTATTATAGATGGACTATACTGATTTTTCCAAGCATTGAAATAGAAACTTTTCTCTTTCAAAAGAATCGGAACAGCAGACCCTTTCACTTAGTATCAGTAGACTTACACTTTCTCACAAGGACTCGGCCCAAACACATCTGGTTTCTTAGGGATGGAAAAACAGTTTTAAGTGTTTAAACAATTTCTAGCTCAATGATTTGGGGTATTGTGAGTTTCTTTGTGTGTGTGTCCCTGTCCCCTACCTTCACCTTACAGTTTGCTACCTGAAGAAGCAGCCAAAATCATCATATACCATTTTTATTATGTTCATCTGCTCCTGCTGTAACATGAGTTTTATTGTTCCACAGAACGACATAGACCTGAACAATACTGGTCATTGCAGCAGTTTTTAAGCATGTCAAAAAGCAGCACCTCCACCCAGGAGGGCAATGCATCCTGCTTTCCCATCCCTCCAAAAGAGCAGCCTCTTCCTTTACCAAAATCCAGTGATTTCCCTATGTCTAAACAGCAGGTGAAAACTGCACCAGAAAAGCCAGGTGGCCCTTTCTCCCAGATGTCTGCCTTTCAAGCAAGGCCCATACAAGCCCCATTCACATCTATTGGAAAAAGAGTTTCCTACCAATGACATCAGCATTTTTTCTGTCTTCAAAGACATAGTTGCCAATAATTCAAGTGGATTACCCACACACCTCTTCCCTTTCAAGAAAGAGCATGGTGTTATTACAGCAAGAAACAGTTTTCAAGGCATCACTGGTGCCAAGCAGGTTCTTACCTACTGCTCAGCATTAGCAATGCTTGGTAATAGTCTTACATATACATTTATGTGAAGGATAAGGAGGTTTGAGCTGAGTCAGTACCTGCACCCCTTTATATAACCTTTATATAACTCTTGTTGTCTAACCCAATCCACACATATATAAAAGTAATTTTTGCATTAACTCAAGGAAGTCACAGACTTATACTGGCAGTGTTATACAGACATCACTGTACATAGCATCCCAGGATATCACTGAAATACCTGGGTGTACAGTGTACTTCCTGGTTCCCAAGCTTTCTTGATTGGGAAGAGATGCCCCAACCCTAGCAGTGTTCAGGGCCAGGTTGGATGGGGACTAGAGCAATGTGGTCTAGTGGTAGGTGTCCCTGCCCATGTCAAGGGGGTGGAAATGGATGAGCTTTAAGGTCCTTTCCAACCCAAACCACTCCACGACTCTATGCAAGGCATCCTTCATTGTCCAGACTCCCAGAGGAACCATGCATGGAGTCCAGCCATTGAAATTGCATCTCTCAGGATCAAAAGCTAGTACAAAGATGAGTACTTGTCTAGTTTAAAGCTACACAAGAACAAAAATAGAGAAGACACCTTGCTGGCTTATTGTCATGTAATACAGCCTACTTCTATTCAGAAGTAAAAAAACATCATTTTTCAGCAAATGTTTGTAGTTTAGTTAGGAGCAACCATTCAAAGAACTCCTGTCTGAGCTGACATCCAGTTGCTATGCTATTTGCTTAGCTACATCTTTTCCAGACCAAAATAATACCTTTTCTAGGGTATAGCATGCAGGTGACATTATATATATATATATCATCCCTGATCCATTCTTTCTTCTACTCATCTGCTTCTGTAGTTTTAATCTGCTTTGAGCTTATAAACAGGTTCAGGACTTTTCCAAAGTATTGCTATGATTTTGAGTCACTCCATCAGCCATGTTTGCATACTTATGCAGATGTGAGCACTTTTCTGCTTTCTTGCTCCTCTTTATGGCTTTCTCACTTCCAGATTGCAGGCAATTGCCCTGTTGTGCAACAAGCATTCAATCTTGATAGATACCAATTTTGTATAATATACACAGAGGACATCTGTCATGGCTTCTCCATATAAATTACATCTAAATTGTGTGTAGATAGAACATAAATCATTCATTCAAGAACTCATAGGTAGATAACTGCTTCCTGCTTGACAGAAATATATTTGCTGAAAATTAAAAATATATGTCTATAGTCACACACACACAAATGTTTGCATCCAAGCCCACAGTGAAACATTTACTTGGAAACACAGTACTGTTTGATGTGCAGTAGAACATTAATTCAGTTGTTAAGTACTGTGGACTTCACTGACTGTCACTGCATAAAGGTACTGCTGGGAGCCGTGCATCACTAGGACAAAGGCAGAAAGCACCATTCAGGAACAAATGTATTTCCAGATACAGGTAACTGGGAAACTTACCAAGGGCAGCTGAACAAGTGTGGTAGATAATGATTGAAGGCTGTGGGAGCATGTGGCAAGACTGTGAAATATGCAATGACACACTGCACACAGCAATTTATTAAAGGCAGCAGCATAATGCTGCTGGGGCATATCTTCCACCATCCCACCAGTCTCTACCTTGCTCTCCTTTTCCTGTACTCCTTTGTCCTGATATCTGCTATGATGTTTAGCATTGGCACTCTTTGATCACCAATCATATTACCTTCTAAAACCTTCATCGGTCAACTGATGTAATCAGAAATCATGAAATTGTAGAATAGTTAGGTTGGAAAGGACCTTAAGATCATCTAGTTCCAACCCTCCAACCCTGAACATGAACCACCACTTTCAAATGCAGACATTACAAGCAAACACTTAAAGACAAGTGACATAGCCAACATGAGTACTAAGCACCTGACCCCACATATGGCCAAAATCTCTCAAAGAAATGCTGGTTACTTACAACAGTCATATCAGCCATTTTTTATTGACTAAATAGGTATGAAAATGCCAGATGATGGCTAACTAAATTTGGCTTGAAGGTCCAAAAATGTTATCATTCCAAGACATAAATTAGTTCTAAAATTCTTAAGCTATAAATTTAATTCAATAACAAATTTTCTGGGCCAATTCTTTTTCTTCATTCATGACACCACAAAAAGACCATTTCAGACAGCACATTCTAAACAAGAGGCTTTTTCCTTTCATGTTTCACCTTTAACAGAGTAAAAAAAAACCAACAAAACACCAAGCCTTAATTCACACATAGCCTTCATTAAATAGTCTCACTACTGAGGACTCACACCAGTATCCATTACAATTATTATATCAGGCTTTAACACTGAAAACTAGATGTAGCTACCTAGTGCTTAAATTTCTGTGATGTAATGTAACATTATTACTGCTTGCATTCCTCCTTTCATGCCCCTCAGACACTTGTGAAAGTGCCATGTCACTTGTAAAGTCTTAATTATAAAAAATTATAAAAATGCATGCTCAATCGATTTTCAAAAATCAAAAAGTTATGTACATTTAATTGTTCTCATTTTTAAATATGATTCCCCAATGAATAAAAGAAATATGTTTTAATTCCAAGATACTTAGTTATAAAAAGCACTGGATATTTCCCGCCTCTCTTTTATTAGCAATTTGCATTAAGACATACATAGTCTTCAGTTTTACAAGTGCTCTGGGCCACTTCACTGAGCAGAGCATACACTGCTCATGATTTAAGTATTATTTTTTAATTTCTAAAGCCATCAACAATTAAACTCCATGAGAATGAATGTCCTTATTAGCATGAAGATTAGAAAATCTTAGGTGAAGAAAAATGTCATCTGCTTGTCAGAAGTCATTTCGAGTGTGCACTCTTGACCCATTGCCAGTTTAAAAGTCTGCTCTTGTGGAACAAGACAGATAATGAGTGCAGCATGAAAACAGCCAGTAAATGAGCAGTACAATAAATTTGTCTTACTAATTGAAAGAGCATAAGCTAAAATTACAGAACATTAGCTAAAGTATCCAAAGTGTTAGAAAATGTCATGAGAAATATCATCTTGGACTGTCTTAGAGATACAGAGAACACAGCACTGCAGAATAAACAAGGGGAAAGAAAAAAGAGTGAAACTAGTGAGCTATGGTCACTTTAAGTGAGAAGACTACACAAGATGCTAATTAGGTTTTGATTTGTTTTAAGCTTTCCCAAATCTTCAGGTAGACAGAAACCTTAATGATTCTTCCATCCAGACAGATTTAAACCCACCAATTTTAAATCAGACAATTCTCCATGACAGAGTTCTACCACACTGCCATTCTCACAGCCCTGACGACTCAACCACTCGGAATGGTATAAAGGAACCTGTGGGCTTTGGTTTTCTCTTTAAACTCTATGAAGTTGTAAAAGTTAGAAAGCCAAACCATCTTATTGTAGACAAACTTTAGTAATAACAAGTTTACTAATGAGAGCAGAATGTACACACATTCATTAAATTTGATAGGGTTGCATTAAGTTAGTGTAGCTAAGGGCAACTGTAAGATTTGATGAATATACTACTGTACTATAGGACTTGGAATAATTATGCTGCCATTCACTAATTTAATATACACCCTCCAATAATAGCACTTAATTATACATTTGAGATTCGAATAAAATAAAAACATTTAGTTAAACTATTTATTATTTAGGATTTTACTCTTTAAAATGCCTGTATAGAAACAAGTGTGGCACATTCCGTAACAGAAGAAGCCATTTGGCACCTTTTGAAATATTATAAAGAAACAGGGGAAACATTATTAGAATGACTTCATCACTGGATTTACTAAGGGGAGAAGATTTTTACTAGGACTGCGCTGTGGTCACAATAGTCGCAAGAAAATGCTGCTATCAAGAAGACATCCTGATACCCTTATCTTCAAAGTCCTCATCTATTTTACAAATTTTAAAACTGGGAGGCTCATTGTTCTCTGACAAGGATTAAAAGGGAGCCTCATCATTCCAGCCTTGGGGATAACCCTCCAGTCTTGTCTTACCATATTTCAAATAGCCTTGGATTTTGTATTTTTGACATTCACTTTCTGAAAATGATCTGATGTAGTTTCCCAGGTGTTTGAGCATTGCTTTCATAGAACTGTGAAATCTGAAAGGTAGATGTGTTTTTCATATATATTCATATTAGCACCTGATATATCCAAATAAATGTTTTGTTCAATCCCAGAATAACGATTATGTTTAACCATGCTATGCTTATTTCTAAGACGCCAGCAAACCTGGAAAACCATTCGTTCACACAGCTGTACTGCTGTAGTACCTTACCTCTTTCCTGCATCCCATTCATCTTACGTGAGGCTGATAAATATATCTCCTTTCATAGATACTATCAGACTCTGCTTAAAACCACCCCAGGATTCAGCCCAAACACACACGAAATAAAAGACAAATAAAGTTCATGAAGAAAAAAAGAAAAAAAAAAAAAGAAAATCAATTAAAACCACTAAGTTATCTCTACCTCACATTCTGAGCAGTTAGAGCTGAAAAGACACTGGAAAGAATAATGTCAAACTCATCTGACAGCTCTGACAAGACTGCCCATGATGCAGAAGCTTTCTTAAACTCATTGTCCAATATCTTACTTTGACTACAGGATCAGAGAATGCCCAGAAGGATTCACAGTGTTAGATAAATTCAGAAGTTCCAACACCCTTTTGGTAACACAGCTCCTGCTCATCCCTTTCTGGAGGCCTGAATTCACCACCAACATCAAGAAGGCAGCATGGAGAGGGAACAGCCACGTTCTAATATTAAGATGCTTTTCTTTGCTAGAATTCTGCCACAAAGGCCATATAATTTTGCTATGAATGTCTGTCTTCACATATGACATCTTCCTCCACTGCAATCATGTTTAACCATGCCAAGTACAAGGTCCTACACCTGGGTCGGAGCAATCCCAGGCACAGATACAGGCTGGGCAGAGAAGAGATCCAGAGCAGCCCTGTGGAAAAGGACTTGGGGGTGTTGGTTGATGAGAAAATGAATATGGGCCGGCAGTGTGCATTCGCAGCCCAGAAAGCCAACCATATCCTGGACTGCATCAAAAGGAGCGTGACCAGCGGGTCGAAGGAGGTGATCCTGCCCCTCTACTCTGCTCTTGTGAGACCTCACCTGGAGTATTGTGTGCAGTTCTGGTGTCCTCAACATAAAAAGGACATGAAACTGTTGGAACAAGTCCAGAGGAGGGCCATGAGGAAGATCAGGGGACTGGAGCACCTTCTGTATGAAGCTAGACTGAGAAAGTTGGGTCTGTTCAGCCTGGAGAAGAGAAGGCTGTGTGGAGACCTCATAGCAGCCTTCCAGTATCTGAAGGGGGCCTATAAGGATGCTGGGGAGGGACTCTTCATTAGGGACTGTAGTGACAGGACAAGGGGTAATGAGTTCAAACTTAAACAGGGGAAGTTTAGATTGGATATAAGGAAGAAATCCTTTCCTGTTAGGGTGGTGAGGCACTTGAATGGGTTGCTCAAGGAAGTTGTGAATGCTCCATCTCTGGCAGTGTTCAAGGCCAGGTTGGACAGACCCTTGGGTGAGATGGTTTAGTGTGAGGTGTCCCTGCCCATGGCATGGTGGTTGGAACTAGAGGATCTTAAGGTCCTTTCCAACACTAACTATTCTATGATTCTGTGATTGTCAAGCCTCTACAATAATACTGTAGGAGTAATATTTGCTGAGGTGAGTAGATTGAGAGAGGACGCCTGCAAAACTGGAGTGGAGTGGGGAGAGATCAGCGTCCACGAGCCTCAACCCAGAAAGCCATTGAGGAGGGAACCTCAAGTCCTCAACAGGACTTGCCCAGGAGCCGGCAGCTCAGCTCTCGCCAGCAGCTCACTCACCGGGGGCAGAGCCAGGGGTCTCGGCGGCAGCTGTGAGCAGGGCTGCGAGCGACCAGGAGCGCGGTGAACAGAGCGGGCAGAGGCAGTTTGCACGGGCAGGTGAGTGGGGTGACCGCCTGGTCAAGAGGACTCGACTGGAGTGCAGGAGGAGGAAGGACTGCTTGCTTGTGCGGAGAGACGTAGACGGACCGATCGACCAGAGGGTTCATGGTCACCCCTAGATCAAAACCTGTAGTGAGGAATAACGTGGGTACCCAGACTGAGCCTTCCTCCAGACATGCGGCCGTGCAGGTCTCTGGCTGCAGTGAATGCCTGAGCCTGGCGCTTGTATTGGAGAGAGCCAGTGACACCGCTTGTGTGCGCTGTCAGCAAGTAGATGACCTGCTAAAGCAGGTGGTTGAACTGAGGGAGGATGTTGAAAGGTTGAGAGCTATCAGAGAGTGTGAAAGTGAAATTGATTGGTGGAGCCACACCCTAAGGCAAGGGCAGAGGGAAGTGGTTGAACAAGTGATGGATCCCCTTCCCTCCTACCATCAGATAGAAGGAGTAAACTTAAGGGACAAGGAAGTATGGAGGGAGGTCCCTCCTCGGAGAGGTAAGCGAAAACCCTCACAATCCCTTCCTTCCTCCCAGTTGCCCTTGAGTAACAGGTATGAGGTCTTGGAACTACAGGGCCAGGTAAATGGTGATGGAGGGGTTGATCCATCTAGTGAGTCACCTAGGGCTTGTCACTCACCCCCATGCCTTAGAACTTCCTCAACAAAGAAGAAAAGAAGAGTAATTGTGGTGGGTGACTCCCTTCTGAGGGGAACAGAAGGGCCCATTTGTCGACCTGATCCACCCCACAGAGAAGTCTGCTGCCTGCCTGGGGCTCGGATTGGAGATGTTAAAAGGAAAGTCTCTGATCTGGTGCAGCGCTATGACTACTATCCGCTGCTGGTTTTTCAGGTTGGCAGTGATGAAATTATTACAAGCAGGGCAAGGGCAATGAAGAGAGACTTCAGGGCCCTGGGACGACTGGTTAGAGGGTCTGGAGGGCAAGTAGTGTTTGCCTCCATACCTGTTACAAGCAAAGGTGAAGAGATAAATAGGAAGAGACTGCAGATTAATGTATGGCTATGGGACTGGTGCCAAAGGCAGGGGTTTGGGTTTTTCAATCATAGGCTGCTATATGAGACACCTGGTTTGCTGGTGGCAGGTGGGATACATCAGTCCCAGAGGGGGAGAAGGTTTCTGGGGCAGGAGTTAGCAGGGCTCATTGACAGGGCTTTAAACTAGGTAGGAAGGGGGAAGGGGAGATAACTGGGCCTGTTGGGGACAAGCCCAAGAGAAACATGCTAGGGCTTGAAGAATGGCAGACTAGGGAGGACTTTCAATCTATTGTTTCATTTGAGGGAAAGGATAGTTGTTTAAACCCTGACCTACAGGGGAAAAAGAGTACCTGGGCAAGAGTTAGTAGAGCTCACTCACAGAGCTCTAGGTTAGATTCAAAGTGCGAGGGGGTTGTAGCTGGGTTTGAACTAGTGGGGCAATGTTCTAGTATGAATGAAGACCAGGAGGCCTCCTGCCTTCCAAGGGTGCCACTAGTGTGCTCTGCTTGCTCCCTGAAATGCTTGTACACCAATGCACGCAGCATGGGGAATAAACAGGAGGAGTTAGAAGTCTGTGTGCAGTCTAAGGGTTATAACCTGGTGGCAATTACAGAGACATGGTGGGACAGCTCACATGACTGGAATGTGGTCATGGATGGCTATGTCCTTTTTAGGAAAGATAGATCAGCAAAGTGAGGTGGTGGAGTTGCTCTTTATGTGAAAGAGCAACTAGAATGTATTGAGTTCTGTCCAGGGGCAGATGAGGACCAAGTGGAAAGTGCGAATTAAGGGACAGGCTGGTACGGGTGACACAGTTGTGGGGGTCTATTATAGACCTCCTGATCAGGACGAAGGAGTTGATGAGGCTTTCTACAGGCAATTGAAAGCAGCCTCACGACTACCTGCCTTGGTCCTTATGGGGGATTTTAACTACCCCAATATTTGCTGGAAGACTTACACAGCCAGTCATTCACAGTCTAGGAGGTTCCTCCAGTGCATTGATGATAACTTCTTAATGCAAATGGTGGACGAACCAACTAGGAGAGGAGCGCTGCTGGATCTAGTACTCACCAACAAGGAGGGTCTGGTTGAAGTAGTGACGGTCAACAGCAGCCTGGGTTGCAGCGACCATGAGATGGTGGAGTTTAGGATCTTGTGTGGGAGGAATAGAATACCTAGCAAGGCCACATTTCTCGATTTCTGAAGGGCAAACTTTGGCCTCTTCAATCAATTGCTAAGGGAAGTATCTGGGCAAAGGGTACTAGGTGGTAAAGGGGCTCAAGATAGTTGGTCAGCATTCAGGGACCACTTCTTCAAAGCTCAGGATCAGAGTGTCTCAATGAGTAGGAAGTCAAGTAGGGGAGCCAGGAGACCAGCATGGTTAAACAAGGAAGTGCTGGGCAAACTCATACAGAAAAAGAGAATGTATGGATTATGGAAGGAGGGGCTGGCCACTTGGGAGGAATATAGGACAGCTGTTAGAGGATGTAGGGAAGCAATTAGGACAGCTAAGGCCTCCTTGGAACTTAATCTGGCAAGTTGGGTCAAGGACAATGGAAAGGGCTTCTTCAAATACATAGCGAATAAAACTAACACAAGAAGCAGTATAGGCCCACCGCTGAATGAGGTGGGTGCCCTGGAGACAGAGGATATAAAGAAGGCAGAGGTGCTGAATGCCTTCTTTGCCTCTGTCTTTACTCCTGCAGACTCTCCCCGGGGGACCCAGATTCCTATAGCCCCAGAAGGAGTCAGGATAAAGGAGGAGTTTGCTTTGGTAGATGAGGATTGGGTTAGGGATCAGTTAAGTAATCTGGACATCTATAAATCGATGTGTCCGGATGGAATACACCCGCGGGTGCTGAGGGAGCTGGCAGAGGTCATTGCCGAGCCACTCTCCATCATCTTTGGTAAGTCGTGGGAAACAGGTGAGGTGCCTGAGGATTGGAGGGTGGCAAATGTCACACCGGTCTATAAGAAGGGAAAGAAGGAGGACCCGGGTAATTATAGACCGGTCAGCCTTACCTCCATCCCTGGAAAGGTGATGGAACAACTTATTCTTCCCACTATCTCTAGGCATATCAAGGATGAGGGGGTCATTAAGAGCAGCCAATATGGCTTTACCAAGGGGAAGTCATGTTTGACCAACCTTATAGCCTTCTATGAGCAAGTAACTAGGTGGATGGACTATGGTAGAATGGTAGATGTATTTTTTCTTGATTTCAGTAAGGCATTTGATACTGTCTCCCACAGCATCCTCATAGATAAGCTAAGGAAGTGTGGGCTTGATGATCAGGTAGTGAGGTGGATCTAGAACTGGTTGAAAGGAAGAAGGCAGAGAGTTTTGGTCAATGGGGCAGAATCTAGCTGGAGGTCTGTGACTAGTGGAGTCCCTCAGGTGCTGGTGCTGGGACCAGTGCTGTTTAATATTTTCATCAATGACCTGGATGAGGGAACTGAATGCACCCTCAGCAAGTTTGCTGATGATACTGAACTGGGAGGAGTAGCGGACACACCAGAGGGCTGTGCTGCCATCCAGTGAGACCTGGACAGGCTGGAGAGTTGGGCAGAGAGGAACTTGATGGAATTCAACAAGGGCAAGTATAGAGTCTTGCATCTGGGGAAGAACAACCCCATGTACCACTACAGGTTGGGGGCTGACCTGCTGGACAGTAGTTAAGGGGAAAGGGACCTGGGGATCCTGGTGGATAGGAGGATGACCATGAGCCAGCAATGTGCCCTTGTGGCCAAGAAGGCCAATGGCATCCTAGGGTGCATTAGAAAGGGTGTGGTTAGTAGGTCAAGAGAGGGTCTCCTCCCCCTCTACTCTGCCTTGGTGAGGCCGCATGTGGAATATTGTGTCCAGTTCTGGGCCCCACAGTTCAAGAAGGACAGGGAATTGCTTGAAAGAGTCCAGCACAGAGCCCCAGAGACGATTAAGGGAATGGAACATCTCTCTTATGAGGAGAGGCTGAGGGAGCTGGGACCCTTTAGCTTGGAGGAGACTGAGGGGTGACCTCATCAATGTTTACAAACATGTAAAGGGTGAGTGTCAGGATGATGCAGCTAGGTTTTTTCAGTGATGTCCAGTGACAGGACAAGGGGCAATAGGTGTAAACTGGAGCATAGGAGGTTCCATGTGAACATCAGGAAAAATTTCTTTACTGTGAGAGTGACAGAGCACTGGAACAGGTTGCCCAGGGGGGTTGTGGAGTCTCCTACGTTGGAGATATTCAAGGCCTGCCTGGACAAGTTCCTGTGTGATGTACTCTAGGTTACCCTGCTCTTGCAGGAGGGTTGGACTAGATGATCTTTTGAGGTCCCTTCCAACCCTTAGGATTCTGTGATTCTGTAATATAAAAAAGGTGACAACAATAAATGTCATTGAGGAGGTTGTGCTGATGTGCAGATATCTACATATATTCCCTTAAAAAATGAAGGCATACAGCTGTTCAACATTTTTTGGTATCTTACCTTAAGAAATCAATAATACTTTTTCCCCTAATCCTTGGAAATTAAGAAAATATAAACAAAGTCTTAGAATCAGAGACAGCATTGCTAAAACTTCCTTACTCCTACATCAAAGTCATGGCTTTCTGAGAGACAAAAGAAGACTGCTGTCAGGTTTTGCTTTCTTTAACAGGTCCCTCTTTCAGCTGTAATGCCAGCTCCCCCAAAAAGTGTGACCAGTTACTTGTGTACATTCCCCAGAGCTGCTTTTGCCGTTTCAGTCTGTAAAACTAGCATCACCCCTGCTAAAATCCTACTTTTTTTTTTTGTTGTTCTTGTTGTTATTTGGGGCCCCTAATTTTATGTTAGCAGTTTTATACCATTTTACCTCCAGACATTTCAGAAGCAACACATAAACCCTTCTCCCAGTACTTGTGTAGGTTACGCATCAGTTTTTTTTACATGGAGAAATCACTACATACTGCCTCATTCTGCTGAAAATACTAAATAAATACCTCTGTCCTAATTATAATTATTTAATGACAGTGGTACTATTACACATTCTGAATTTTTTGTGTGCCAGATCCTTTACATTCTTTCAAACTACGTAGCACACTAGTGCCTCTCCTGCACTGAAGTAATATCTTCTGAAACTGAATTTAACTAGAGTGCACTTCCTGGCCCAAGACCACCTTCCCAGCTATTACAAGAGTATGTGATATTAATGGAATAGAAAAAGATAATGGCCATGAGTGGATGAGGCTGCACTTCAGGGGAGGACTGTGAAATCATACCAGACACTTTGAGAATTCACCTCCAGCAACCAATATTAATGCACCCCGCCAAGCTCTCCCTCCAGGGTAAACCCATACTTACTTATTAGTTCCTTTACTATGCACAACAGCATAATCACTTATCTTGACCTACTTATATATCACATCTATATTAGGAACTTACTCATTGTTGATCTAATTATCAGTAATATCTTGGTTTTACTAGTAAATGCAATCACTTTCTACTCCTGGGTGAAAAGTTTTGAACAACAGTCCTTTCACTGGGTTTCTCTTAAGGTTTTCCCTTTTCTTCCCAATGTAGGTATTCATGAAGTGATTGACTTGGACATAAGACATGATGCAGGACTGCATCTTGCAAGCAGCTTTTAATGCATTCATTACTTTCCCATAGCTTATTTGTCCCTCTTCAGCAATATTAACTACCATGTACCTGTTGGCAGAGAGTATCCTCAGTACACATCCTGCACATTTCTTTGTATTAGTTTAATTTACATCAACATACATTTGTTTCAGGGAAACACCATTCTAAATGCCTCAAAGGGAACAACTAAATTTTATTATGTTTTTCATTAACCATATATCTTTATTGGTAACACACTGTATATGCACTTAGTAAGGGAAATGTAAAATTGTCAAACTTTAATTGAACAAGTACTGCATTATATTATAGAACATTAGTAAATGCCAAAGAATCCCAAGGAAATAATAAGAAAGAATAGTTAATGATAATTGCAGTACTTACACCACCATTAAGCAGAAACTTATCAAAAAAGCCCTGCAACATAATTATTCATTTATGAAACAGTATTTTAATGACATAATAAGTATACAGTAATTATCTTGAATCAAGGTGAATTTCACTTATTGTATATCTGTTCATTGAAAATTGTCATTGGATCTGTTCTAAAGCAAACAATTAATGTCACCTAAACTTCCTGTTAAAGAGTTGTTAGGAGGGCAACGTATGTGCCCTTTTAGATAATACAGGCAATTTTGAAGTAATAACGAGGCCATTTTACAAAGGCTAGTGCTTTACATTTACAGAATGCATTGCATTCAATCATGCTAGAACTGTATAATTACAGGTGATTTTGCAGTTGTTTGTTTCATTTCTCAGACCGTCATGGCACTAAGAGTAATGTAATTATTGACCTAATTATATAACATGGTTATAATAAAGCACTTAGACTACTCAGAAATGACAGTTGAGAACATAGTTTGAACACGTGTGTATATACATCTATAATGTTTTTCTGAAATAAAGGGACCTTTTCTTTAAGAATTTTAATCATCATGTTTGTCAAAGGCTTAATAGTGTCACTGACTTAAGTAAAAGCCCAAAGCAGATTTTTCCATTTTGAAAGAGTAATTTTCTTCCTTTTGGTCCTATTTTCATTTTCTGCACAGTGACCTGATTTAGGGGTTGAATCCTTACAGCTTCTTATAGATACCTACGTTCCCAGACAAGGCTTGCTGATAGCAGAACTCCACCAAAATATAGAAAGTATTTCAACAAGCTGTAACAGAGGCCTATAAAGGTTTAGCTTGGAAAGTTTTGAATTGTGCCATATAGTTATTTTCATTAGCATCCCACAAATGCTAATTCTCAGCACTACTGAGAAAGAAGATGTCACACTGGGCAGAATGCCATTGTAATGTGACTATATTGCTTTCACTGTGCTAACTTGTTTATAGCAAATTATTCATCCTTTAGACAGTCCTGCAAGTCTGTAGGAAGGGGATCTGTGTTGAAGAGCACATTTCTCTTTCTACTTAGTGGGACAAATGGTTGCTGGTCATACTAAACTTTATTTATTCAAAGCTCTTTAAATGGACAAGGGCATTCTGATCCACCCAACTACACAAACAGGCTAAATTATTTTGATATAACTGACCAAAGCTGCCTTCAGGAGAATACTGTGATGGTTATCAACTCTATGGTTTTCCTTTGGTACTTCCCTTGACTGCAGAATCTCCAACTATAACCCACCTTTTCCTCAACACACCCTTATAAAAAAAAAACACAAAACAGGACAAGTACTAGAGAAGTCTTCCAACTATATTCATGCTTTGTATTTTCTGGCTTTAGAAATTGATTATAACCACAGCATTGACCCCACTCTCTTGTTTAAGCAGGACTTAGTACTTCCAGATCTTTCTGCACCACAGTGTTTGTCCTTGATAAGCTCCTTTTTAAGACAGAAAAAGGACTTGCCAAGTCCCTTATGCTTGCTTACTCATCTTCCTCCTTTAAAAATTAACACAAATTATGCTAACAAGGGCTCAGAAGCTGTAGCTATGTGCACTACAGAGTCCTTTGGGTGGGTTAATCAAAAGAGTGTAAACAGAGCCTGTGGTTACTCCATAGATTACAAAAGTTACTAAGCATTTTTAATATGGTTAAATTGCATTATCAGATTCCAGCATGTGGTCCCAATAGACTGAAAGCAGTTTAGTCTTGTGTTCAGATTGAAGTTGACCTTGCTGGTTTGCCTTTAGCATGGCATTTTCTTGTACTGCCTACTGTGAGTCTCTCATTTCTTGCATTTCTTCACTTAATGTGAGTATCCAAAAAGATGATCTACACATCTTTTCTGACAGTTCTCATCAGAACTCTCTATTTTGAAATTTTTATTTATTACAAGGAAAACCAATTCCCCATAGCTTACCAAACTGCTCCTTTTCACAAAGTATATGTTTGTAATCCTGCTACTGAAACTCAAGTGTTTAACTGGAGTCTACTTAAAAAGTTAAGGCCAAAAAGAGATTGAGTGCAACATCCCAAACCAGAGCAACTCACCTGACTCTTCACTGCAAATGTGTACATGAGCAGTCAGACGATTGTCTATGATCTCAATATAGTAGCACATGAGCTGGGTACAAGCAGTTTCACCTAACAAAGAGCAAGAACATGTATCAGTAAAACAACATAAGCAGCGCACTGAAAACTCAAAATTGTCGTCTCTGAAGCCTAAGCATCAAGAACATCTTCTGACGTTAGGAAAGCAAATGTTTTTCTGTAAGTGAACACCAAAATACAAATAGTTTCAATGACTTGTTTGTGGTTAATGCACATTTCCTCCTTCACAGAACTGTTCAGTTTGGAAGGGTAAGCAACTCTATGACATTGTCAACCAACAGGTGAGTTACCGTGCATAAGAAATGGCTGCAAATGGTCAGAAATGTGAAAAAGCATGGAAATTCAAGTAAGACTAATTCCTAGCAAAGCTCTGAGCGCTTGGATCTGCTCAGAAGAAATTATTTTGGCCAAAAATGACCCGGAAGCAAAGAGAGAATACACATTTGGAATGCAACACAAACAACTTCTCCTGTGAAGGTCTCACTTCTTTCAAGAATTATTTCATTCCAAATCAAACTCTTGTATTTTGGATGTCTGACAGGAGCACATAAAAATTCCTGTAAGGGCTAGGCACATAGTGGCTTTTCATTCTGAAAGCAAAAAGAATCTAGACACTTACAACCTTATCTGTGAAAAAGACTTGCCAGCTAGGGAGAACTTGAAACATAGTGCAACAACATTCAAAGTGAAGGCAAACTAGAATTCCCACCTCTGCAGATGATTTCATACGTTTTTCTGAGTCCAAGCAAGAAAGGATCCCTCTAATTAAAAATATGTTCTGCATAATTATGATAAATGGAAAATAAAGTGAGATTAAATGTGTTTCATCAAGTTAATCATTCACAAGAGAAATATAAAGCTTCATACCAAGATGATGTTTTTCAACTCAGGGCTATAAAAGAAAACATATCAACTGTTTCTGATGAAGATAAAATATTCTATGGAACAAACTACTCAAATACTAATGAAGAAATAAAAATGAGGCATCCATTTCCCCAAAACTGTATCCGATAGATAAAGTCCAGTTTCTCATGTTAAGGGATGGGAGCTTTTCTGGCCAGACACATTTTCCAGCATTCTTTGGCCCCAACTTGGTGAAAACAATTTGCTTTATCAGGTCAAAAATAGTTTCTGTTCCTTCTGAGCTCCAGCTCAGGTCTGCATTAGAAAGCAGAAGATGAGCACATGTTTCACATTCCCCAAAACATTGCTTGAAAAAGCTGCCTTGCAAGCAGGAAAAGAAAATGTGTATATTTATGTATCCATACACGTATGAAGGTCTTTGACAACATTCTGATTTTGGGATAAAACCCAAATGTAAGACAATAACTTTTAACCTCAACAATCCTTTGCAAAATGTAGTAGGAATACAATAATGATGAGAATAAGGAGTATTCTCTGCAGTTTTAAGAGAAAATTACTTTATCTAGAACAGCAAACCACACGCATTCAACCAAAAAGGAGGCAGGCAAACCAGGTCATGTTCTGCCTTTTATAACTAGGAAGAAACCTGAAAAGAAAATGGGGAAAAAAAGAAAAAAGAAAAAAAAGGTACAGATCCATTTCTGAAGAGCCAAACAATGCTTACAGATCTCTCTCAGAAGGGTAGTGGGAAATGTGCACAGCAGAGACTTGAAGCCAAGTCTCCTGCTTTTCAGATGATTGGTTTACCCTAATGTAAACCTTCTTCCTCTATCACATACATGTTTTTGCTAGAAATTCAAGGTTTTTAAGCCTAGTCTTTGAGAACTGATTTCTGAAAGAAATCCATTGGGAGATTTCCAAGAAAACTGCACTAGAAATTAAACTGATGTACAGCTATATATATATATATATATTCACAAATACAAGTAAAAGGATGTACAGCTATATATAAACGCACACAAGCACAAGGAAGTATTGTCCATAAGACCAAGAGACTGAGCAGAACCTTCTTCCATGACTATAAGCTGCACTGACAATTCTCCAAAGCATATGACACGTGTGACAAGCTACTGTTGACTCCAAAAGTGATACTGAGAATCTAAAACAGGAACAAGGCATTAAGATTTTCAAACTTGTCCTTGATAAAAGGCATCTAAATGTCTGGCCTACCAGACATTACTTTCCTGGGGTTCATAAGCAGCAAGAAAAATGGCTTAGTATTACTTGAAATCATCTGTAACATAACAGGAAGCCTTAAAGAAAAGTTTAGTTTAGGGAAAATAAAAGGCTTGCCATATTGAAAGGACAAATAGTTGTCTCAGAGGGTATGAATCAGTCAACTAATTAAAAATGTTTTTTCTAGTATTTAGAGAAAAGCTCTCTGAAACCCACACATTAACAAACTAGGAGATGCCTCCAGCACTGGTGCTCCAACTTGACTTTCAGAACCTGATGCAGGAGACAGCCCTGCAGTTTGCTTCCCTGTCATTGGTCAGGATCCCCCCTCAGATGAAGATTCACCAACCTTTCCAAGGAGAGAAAGTTTCCAAGGGTAGAAAGCCAATCTTATAAGTGCCTGTAGCAGCTGCGCTCCCCCCTTCTCCTGTTCCTGTCAGTTATACAAATACATGATATTGCAGCAAGTTTTTCCAAAAAGCAACAAATTATTCCAGAAAGATTGTATCTTTCTCCTGTAGATTGTATTGATTTTTTAAGTTATAGTTAAGAAATGCATTTGTAATGGAAACTGCAATAAATTTATAAGCATGAAATAGTGTGATACTGTAATTTTTGCTAGTTTTAAATTCCCCATTTGTTAATTCTAAAAAAAAGAAACCAACAAACCACATTCCTGTAATATTTTGCAGAGCTTATTTTGGTGTAGGGTTGTGTAGTTCAAATGGTAGGTCCATCTGGCTCCAAGTTTATTACTGCAGGACAACAATTTCAGTACAAATTTCATAGAGGGAAAGTCAGAAGCATGGTAAATTACTGTTTAGAAGGAACCAGCCCATCTGCTGTTCTCACAATGATAATATGACATTATTTGCATGCAGTGGCATATGGACAAAGGGTACTAAGAACTACATAAAGTAATTTCTTAATCACCTTCCACTATATACATAGACAGAGAAAAGTCAGAATCTTAAAACTTGGATTCTGCCACAGGCAAGATGTGACCGATGACAACACCAGGTAAAAAATATCTCATGTGGTCCATGATTATTCTATTTTTTTAGTAGATTAAGACAAGCACACTTCAAGAAAGACATTGGAATTACTCTTCATGGAATAAGATTTTCACTTTGCTTTCATATATATATTTCAAAACCTAAATATTTTGATAATTAGGAAGAAAATAAGATGTTTCAGCTACTGTCTACAGTGTTTTCTGCAAACTTTGGAACTTGGCTCATTAATAGCTTCAGATAAAAAAAACAAACCCTCAATTCTAATCGCATGTGAGCTCACAAACACGCCACAAAACCCAAGAAAAACTATACACAAGCTCAGGGATTTTTGTGTTTACAAAAATAACAAAATCTTTGCCAA
This sequence comes from Pezoporus flaviventris, assembly GCF_033815535.1. NCBI lineage: Eukaryota > Metazoa > Chordata > Aves > Psittaciformes > Psittacidae > Pezoporus > Pezoporus flaviventris. The sequence continues at coordinate 49,612,715 of NW_026892549.1, forward strand.
GAGAAATTGAACATAAATAATATCGGTTGTTCAACTGACACAGAGCAGGTAGGTTAAATGCCAGAACGGAATTTCCTTCACGTAAGAGGAAATCTCTTAAACAAACTTCAATACACATCCCACCAATTCATATTTCTAACATATTCTGACATAGTAGAAAAGAAAGTTTCATTGTTTCCAACTCAGTATATTCCAAATAAGATGATTTTGTTTCACATACAGAAATCCCATTTTAAAATCTTCTTCATTGCTAATTACTTATAAAAATGATTTTTAGGGATGTTTTAAAAGCTGTTGGTTCCTTACTTTGTGAAGAAAGCAATCCTTATCCTCAAGCTGAGTAACAAAATATTCTACTGTGTATTTCGCTGTTAGCAGAAGCACAGCATTCAAAAAATCTAAGACCAAGGAAAACCATCTGTACTGACAATAGTACAAAAGTAAGGAAAGGTGGATTCCAGAAATGCAAAGCTATTGATCTGGCAAAGATACGACTCAAATTCAAAATTTTACTAAAAAAAAAAAATTGTTGTGTTATTAAGAATAGATTTAACAATAGGAAAGAGCAATCCTAATAGAAGAGTGCTCACTGCAACAGGACATTGTTATCATGCCGTGTTAGCAGAGCAGGACACAAGAGCACATAGCATAATTCAAATGAACTGAGAGCCAGTCAGACCTCCTATCCACACACAGCATGTTTTCATGGAACAGCTCTTCTATGAGCTTCTCTCAACCCAACACATTGACTTGCTGCTCATTAACTTCAACATAGCCTTACCAAGTGACATCAGTCACAGAAATCCCCCAAAACCACAGTTTGCTAAACAGTTTATAAGTACCTAGTAAATAAGTTAATAAGGAGCCAAAAGATTGGCTGAGAACACCCATATCAAGCTATTTTAGTTTCCTTGGCAAGGTAACTGACATGGCAGACATGGGACAGCAGCAGTTATGATGTGTCCTGAATTCAATTAGCTCCATTTGAACAAAAGACATTCACATAAAACATCAGGAGCTCATCAAAGTATGGGGGGGGGGGGGGGGGGGGGGGGAACGGACAACTTAAAATACCACTTCAGTTATTTGCAGAAACTTGTGGGATTGATTTCAGACTTTTCCAAAGTCTACTTCTAGCAGAAGGTAGGCACAATTAATTATTACTGCCCTGAAATAGGAAATGCATTAGGTGATCCTCCTGGCTGGCTGTCCCCTTGCAGTGACTTTTGGGAAGTCCAATGCAGATTTTAGCACTGCGATTAATTTTACATAGAAGATGCAAAGAGTCTACTGTAACAATACAACATGCTGGTAGAAATAGATGCATTAATTCATATTCCATACCTGCAGGGCTGTTCAACTTGCTCAAGTGACCTGCAAAATTCTGTTTTTAATATAAATTAATCCAGACGACATATGAAAGAAACAATTAGCAAATACTTAAACAGGCTCATGGGTTTCTTTTAAACCTGCTCCAACTACTCATGCATGCTACTTGTGTATGCAATTACACATTAAACCAGATTATTTTCTTCCATGATGATAGAGCTCAATCTGGAAACCTCCTCTTCTGGTTCTGGTTATCCTTCCTTGAAAACTCAGGAATTAAAACCAACAAGGGAAAACCCCACATAACGGTTCTAGGGAATACATCAATTAAATCATAAGCTTTGAGGGGAAAAGTTACAAAAAAGGAAACTGGTTTGCACGTCTGTGATTGATACAAAACTACTTATAAAATAAGTTGTGCAAGCTGCAGCATAAGAACAGATAGAAGGAGAAAAATCTGTGCTAACAAAACAATGCCAAGAAACAGCCGGTTTAGAACATTCTGAAAATGCATGTAAGTATAGCAGAGGTAGCTCAGTGAAACAACCTGTTTGAAGCCACTATTCCTCCTGCATGGAAGAGTACAGTACATTTTTGTCCCCACAGCCTATGGGGAATGTGACAGTAACCTGTAAGCCAAGGAAGGTACTGTTGCTTTGTAAACTCCCCAGCATAAGCCCCTGGCTTGATCAGATCCTACTCAGCCCCAAACTTCTGATCTGAAGATAAACCCAGATTGGTTATATTTGCATTAGCAAATCGGGTGATGCACCAAGAACACGACCATCACATGAAATAGTTGCTCTTGAGAACTTAACATCCATATTTCACATATTTTTGGGCACATAGGAAAGAATATTTACATTTCAGGCCAAGCAGTTGAAGCATACTGGGTGAGCTCCCAGAGCACGTTACCCACCTTCGTGTCAGAAAGAATCTAGTTTGGGTGCTCCAAAGGTACTCTGCTTTGAATTAAAGAAACCCATCTTCCTGGTGCAGACACTTACCCTGAGGGGCCTCCAGATATACCACAATGATCCAGCTCTACCTTAATCAGCTTTATCAAAGATAAAAATAAATAATGGCTGTACTCTATTACCTTTACTGCACTATGTGTTATTTCCTTTTCTATTAAAAGCCCTATTAAAACACAAATTGTGCAATAAAAGTTCTACAAGCTATTTTTAATGCCAACTGCTAATCACATACTGTTATTACAACTTAGAAAACAGCACTGCTCTGAAATTGATGAAGACAAATTTGTTTCCTTTAAGGAAATATGGAAGCTAGGGGGTGCACTGGTAATACATACCACAAGATACACTGATTCAAATTCAGAATACTTCATGAATTTGAAAGGGCAGTAGATTAGTCTTATTCACACTGTTTAAATGCCTTCTTAAGTCATTGTCTTCTATATTTTCAATGTGAAAACAGCCTGAATTACTTGATCAAACTAGAAATACATGTAGAAGATTGGGGGTTTGGTAACTAATTTTGATAGGATGGGGAACCCATTAATAAGAGGAAAATAACCTAAACTACTTCTCTTGCACTTAGGGCTTGGTGAAAAAAAATGGTTTTACAGAAAGACATTCTGCTATTCCTCATTTTACAAATTCTTCACTTTCTCCCCTTTCACTTCTACTGGCATGACAGTACTAGATTAAACTTACATTTACAAGCCCAGGGAACATGCTCAAGCAAAAAGGAAATCAAAATGAGTGCTTGATACCCCTGCCTGCTTATTGAATGCCAGGCAAACTGAGAAAGGTGTTAACCAGACGTCATGTTGAAAGCTCCCCCTTAAAAACAGGCAGCATTATACAGAGGGGTCCTTTTAATGATCCAAGGAAAAAAAATTGTCGATAAAAACACTTAAATTTTAAAAGCAAAAATCAAGAAAAAGAAAAAAAAAACCACCACAAAAAAAGCCAACAAACAAAAAACCTGAGGGAATGGTCTTTACAAGTGACATGCCTTCAGCAGAGATTTTGTACTATCACTTCAGGAGCTTTTAGTATTGTGGCTTCTTGCAAAAAGCTGGTTGGTCGCCCTAACTCTGTGCAAAATTGTGTTTGGAGGTGTTGGTCAATAAATGTAATACTGTTGCTGTTTTGGTTTAACTAATTTCAGTCATTTGTTGGGGATTTAAACAATAAAGAATTGGTTCTGTTAGGGTGACTTTTTTAATGAAATGCACTGTAACTTTGTTACTATCACAGAGTTTCTAATATTCCCATTTTGGGGGAGGTAATGTTGCTTATTATAAAAAATATTGTTAAGTGGATGCAAGAGTTTTCAATTCGTAAAAATGGATTTATCTAAAAATTGCTCATAAATTTCCCAATATATACTCAGTGGAAAAAAAAAATCCCTAAACATTTTAAAATAAATTCAACATTAAAACCCCATAGGATTATTTCATTCATGAAGCTGGGGAAAGGATTCTTTGACTATCTGTATCAAAGGAGAAAATACAAAATAAACTGGAAGTTACATCGGCAGAAAACTGTAAAACATCAGTAGAGAAAAAATACCTCCTGTTTTACAAGGCAGGAATAAAATCGTTATTAGCTTTCTTTTAACTATAGCAGACAGTAATAAAGCAAGAAAATCTCTGTATAATTACAAAAAATTATTAAAAAAAAGCGCCTAAATTGATAACTTTTGCTATTAAGCTTCCCACTTCTCCCTGAGTTACTGAAATTCCACACTTATTCCTTTTTTTTTTTCCTCTCACGCTGAAACTATTGCCATGATTTCCTACATCCTGGCACTGGGAGTATCTCACATTCTGCAGCTGCTGCTTGAATCCCAACTTCTCTCTTTTCTTACATAGTTCTTTGAAGCTGAGCTGCTGGCACACACAGGGAAGAAGTTTTCATTGCTGCTGTCCATAGCACAGCTGCTCTGCGCACAGCTGAAGGGCTTCAGTGTATAAGGCTTTCAGACCAACATATTGAGCAGGTACCATTCAACACAAGACCTTTTCTTCACACAGTCTAAGAAACAGAATACCCTGTGCACAACATTCATACATGGGAAGGACTGGGACAGGTATGAGGATGTCATTTCAGAGACATCATTGAAGACTCACATTCCCTGTGTCAAAGTTACCCCAAGAAAGCCTCCCTTCACACACTACAGCTTATGATGACATCCAAACACTAGAGTGTGTTTCTCTATTCTTTCATAGCAGCCATATTAGCTGCTGATCCAAAGGGAACTTTCAGCAGCTTTTGAAAGAGTCGATAATCAAGGTACTGAACAGCCTACCATTGAGCCAAGATGCACCATTGCCAAGATGCACAATTTTCAATAAGAGTTAAACCCAATCAGTTTCTATGACTTTCTAATCATGAAATCAGAAACTCATTCAGAATTTTATTCTTTTTTTTTTTACATTTTCTCTTTAGAGCAAATGTAAAGATTATACTAGAAAACACTTCTGAATCATAGAATCATAGAATACTTAGGGTTGGAAAGGACCTTAAGATCATCAAGTTCCAACCCCTCCTGCCATGGGCAGGGACACCTCACACTAAACCATGTCACTCAAGGCTCTGTCCAACCTGGCTTTGAACACTGCCAGGGATGGAGCATTCACAACTTCCTTGGGCAACCCATTCCAGTGCCTCACCACCCTCACAGTAAAGAATTTTTCTTATATCCAATCTAAACTTCCCCTGTTTAAGTTTTAACCCGTTACCCCTTGTCCTATCACTACAGTCCCTAAGGAAGAGTCCCGCCCCATCATCCTTATAGGCCCCCTTCAGATACTGGAAGGCTGCTATGAGGTCTCCACTCAGCCTTCTCTTCTCCAGGCTGAACAGCCCCAACTTTCTCAGCTTGTCTTCATACGGGAGGTGCTTCAGTCCCCTGACCATCCTCGTAGCCCTCCTCTGGACTTGTTCCAACAGTTCCATGTCCTTTTTATGTTGAGGACACCAGAACTGTACACAATACTCCAAGTGAGGTCTCACGAGAGCAAAGGGGCAGCATCACCTCCTTCGACCCTCAAAAGGCCATGCTCCTTTTGATGCAGCCCAGGATACGGTAGATTTCTGGGCTGCAAGCACACACTGAGGTCAGCTCATGTTCATTTTCTCACCAACCAACATGCTCAAGTCTTTCTCCACAGGCCTGCTCTGAATCTCTTCTCTGACCAACCTGTAGCTGTGCCTGGGAATACTGCAACCCAGGTGTAGGACCTTGCATTTGACATGGTTAAACTTCATGAGGTTGGCATCAGGCCACCTCACAAGCGTGTCAAGGTCCCTCTGGATGGCATTCCCTCCCTCCAGCATATCAACCAAACCACACAGCTTGGTGTCATCGACAAACTTGCTGAGGGCGCATTCAATCCCACTGCCCATGTCACTGACAAAGATGTTGAACAAGACCGGTCCCAACACCGATCCCTGAGGGACACCACTTATTTCTGGTCTCCAGCTGGACATTGAGCCATTGACCGCAACTCTTTGCGTGTGGCCCTCCAGCCAGCTCTTTATCCACCAAGTGGTCCATCCATCAAATTGATGTCTCTCCAATTTAGAGACAGGGATGTTGTGTGGGACAGTGTGGAATGCTTTCACAAGTCCAAGTAGATGACATCAACTGCTCTACCCCCTGTCCATCAGTTCCGTAGCCCCATCATAGAAGGCCACCAAATTGGTCAGGCAGGATTTCCCCTTAGTGAAACCATGCTGGCTGTCACCAAGCACCTTGTTGATTTTCATGTGCCTTAGCATGCCTTCCAGGAGAATCTGCTCCAAGATTTTGCCAGGCACAGAGGTGAGACTGACTGGTCTGTAGTTCCCCAGGTCATTTATTTTCCCCTTCTTGAAAATGGGCGTTATATTTCTCTTTTTCCAGTCATCATTCTAAAGGATAAACAAACCAAAAAATATTTTAATTTTCTTTTTTTATAGTCTTCTCTGTACTAGTTAACTGAAAGATTAATCTACATTAATAGCAATAAATATGCTGAGTTCATATAGGGGTGGAATCAAGTCACACAGCAGTGACGTGTACCCTGCTGGAAATACTTCAGCTTTAGCTAGACAGGATCCCAAATAACTTCATCTAAGGGTCTGTTTTTAAGAGAAGACTAGACCAGATAGTCTCAAGCAGTCTCTTCTCACCTAGGCTTTTCCACGGTTCTACATAGCAAGAGTTGCAATACTTCAGTCTCTGTTTCTCTTCTCAGTAGATAATGACGGACGTTGCTCCAATGTTGAAACTAAATCAATGTATTTTAGAAAGAGTGGGGAAAAAAGTGAGGAAGACAGGGAGAAGAAATCAGACAGGGTTCTCAGTGGAAATCCTCCACAATGTTTCTATCTAAATGTACAATGAAAAATTCCTCTTAAAAAATATTATTTGTTAAAACCTGTAGTCAACACTGTAGAGCACCCTTTTTATTTTAAATTGAGCATTAGAACATATGGATTAAAGTGTTCATAGCTTATTTTACTGCACAAATTACTTGTATTACCTGTTTATTAATCACTATTACTTAAATGGAACACAGCTTGATTGTGCCTATAAATCTCTCACTGGATTGGCGCCAGCAGGCGTGTTATAAACATCTTGCATTTCACAAGAAATATTGTGGTTCCAAAACAGTTGAAAACAAGTAATTTCCCAGCTAACAAACCATTTGTGGTACACTGGTCACTACCTAGTGCAGGATTTTGATTAAGTTACTTTTACAGTACTATTTATATTTTCAGAAATTTCTGGAGAAGCTGATCTGGTTCTGGCATGCCTTATTATCCACAGTCAGGATTCAGATATTTCATATTGGAATTACTGTCAGCATCAAATTTACAACTCACATCAATACCTCAAAAAAAAAAAAACAAAAACCAGAAAATATCCTATGTGAGCATGATTACTGGAAAAGAGCAACCACACTGAAAGGAGAAAATACACTTTTTTTCTCTCTTCTCTGCTTTAGTGCAAACCTGTATCCCTCATGTAAACTAAGAAAAAGCACAGCCTCATGTTACAGAAAACAATTATTTTTTCAAACTATTATTGCCAGTGATCTCTCAGACCATTGTTCATGATTCCAAACGTGTTTCAGTGACAAAGTACATAAACTCAGTCAGTTTCTTATAGAAACTGTACATGCTTAAATCTGAATTAATTGATTTTTACTTCTTTCTTAGACTGGTGGAGCATGCACTTTCTTAGAAATGGTTCTGCACTCATACAGGTAGATAGCTGCACAATGTGAAATCTGACTCAGTCCTAAAATATATAAGCTGCAGCAGAGATTAATATAAGTATTGCTCCAAAGCACCTTCTTTCCTTGTCTGACCACAAGCACTCAAGCAGTTACCTTTCCACCACACTGTTGGTTACTGTTGGTATCATCTTCAGCTCAGCACTTACCAGTAAGTTTTCGCCCTGCATTTATTTTTTAAAGTCCAGAATTCATTTCCAAGCCTTTTTCTCCAGGAATACACAGAAAAAATACCTGGAGAATTACTTGCAAGTAAATCTGCTGAAAGTGGCCAGTAAAAAACAAGAGCTTTTTATCACTTCATGATTCCTAACTTCTGTTTTCTCTTGCTCTGTAGCAATCAGTAAAAGTTAAAGAAACTCATGGGAAAACCACAGAACAAAGTTCAGTCATGAGATTGCTGGTTTAAATCAGTATTGCTCTGTTAATTTTGGTAAGCCTGTGCAGATTGGTGAAAACTTAGTTGTTGTTCTGTAATAATCAAGTGAATTCATGCAGCAATGCAGAACCTAACTGGAACAACACAGGCAAAGCACGTCCTTACTGCATTAATTCCAACAGTGAACAAATCTAGTATAGTATATACTTAGTTCCAAATACCATGCTTGAACATATCCAGTCTTCATTTACAACTCTTATGCAGACAGAAAGTTAAGCCAATACTGAAGTCCCTCTGCACTCCAGTGACATTAAAAGAAATGTCACCAGCCGTGCAAACCTTGAGTATGTCTTGATTCTCTAACTCTGCGAGATGAGCTTATTTCAGTGAGGATGTGGTGAGATGGTTTTGGCTTGTTTGGTTTTGCCTTTTGCTTGTTTTGAGACCTTTTGTTTGTTTTGAGACCTTTTTTGTGTCCTGTAAATAACTGCTGGAAATAGTCACGGCAATACGTGAAACATTAGTAGTGAATGAATCTGCTGCTAAAACCAGTGAGCTAGAATTTGTAAAACTACCCAGAGTGATATTATTACTTGTTTTGTTCTTAAGAAGATTCTGGCTACTCCATCATAAGTTTAGATATAAGAATGACCTTCCCTGTGAAGTTGCTAGTGGGAGTGTGCTGACTCGTACTAACACAAGTTATTACAGAGAGGCTAAACCCCAAATAATTTCTTTTCTGTAAAAAAGTGCTAGATCAATCTTTTTCTATGAGAAGAGCTCAAATCAATTTTTTTACCTGTACCTTTAACATGTCAGTATTTGTTTGCATATGACGGTTAAGTTTAATATTAACCTTGAGCTATCATATGAACATCTGTATCAGAGTGCTAACAAAACACACTGAAAAAGTTGAAGACAAATTTTTCCATATGTATTCTTGCTGAAGCGCAAAGCAGCATGCTTACAAAGCTATAAATACCTGTGGTTTGGAGAGTTCACTCTGAAGTTTAAATAATTACAGGATACAAATGTAATGGGAAAAGTGTCTTTCCCAAAACAGATGGCAAAGTAATACATTCTATACAGTTAGCACATTTGAAGGCTCTCTGGGAATTAGTTCAAACAAACTTGGAAAACAAGAATTTAAGAGCAGCCAGGGAGAAGAGTTATAATGTTCCCTAATTTGGGAAAAAGGAGTGATTGGATAAGAGATCTGGGTCAACACTGCCTGCTGCAAAAAACAGAGAAAGTTAAAAACCCATGGAGAACTTTGCTAACTCATACCCATAGTATACACACTGCTGCAAGAGACAGAGGGGGATCATATTTAGCAATGCAATTAGAGTCAGTATTTTGTGTTTTAAATGCTATCTTCCCTCCTTCTTTGGTGAAGGGATGTTATAAAAAGTTCAAGTAGAGGTATAAATATTCTGATTGACATTTGAAATCCATTTTGAGGCCTCCTGCAAGACTAATATGCAAAGAGGGATTAATCTTGTCATAAACATTTTTTCATACATATTTATATAGCATATGTAAAGCTGCCTCAAAGCTGCTGTGCTATATGTAGGCAAAAATGAATTTTCCTGCACGAAGATCAGAGGAAAATAATTTCACATCCATCTCTCACTATGTTAACCATTTGTAGCATTATGGAAATTCTTCATTCACAAACTCAATTTCTCCTGTTGCTTCCCTTCTTTAGGCAATTGTGGTCTTCTAGAAACAAATCCGAGTGGTGCTTCCTGCACCATGCTCGAATACTGACAAGAAACCAGATTACCCAACTTTCAGCTTATTCAACAGCTGAAGAACTAGAAGCAGAGCTCTTCTCAGGCACAGTAATTAACCTTGAATGGATTATTACTCAGGACAACAAAAAGTTCTGAATGAAGACCAAGATGTCCTCACCAATTGAAGAGTTGACTAAGAGAAGGAAGGAAGGGTTTGCATCTTTGCATTCTTTTTCCCATACAATTTAAATTTGAGACATTTGGTAAGCTCTGATGCAACTCGATCTTTCAGCCTTCTAAGAGTTTGTATTCCTAGCTCAACTTCTATTTGTTCGCTTTTTGCAGTTCCCTGCCAGTTATGCTCTTTTAACTCACAGAAGCAGCTTATGTCTCTCCACTGGCAGCACAACCTTGCTTTTCCATCTTGTTTTGAAAGCACAATATGTCTGTATGTTTCAGCCTGAGAACAAGCAACTCTGCAAGCTCAGTTTCATCTTTCTGATGTCCAAATCCAGAGCTGCAAGAGCCTCTTTTTGTTTTAATGGAAGCTTGGCCTTGTTACCAAAAAAGTCCCAGAAAAAACGTTTTACTAATTTTGCTTTATGATCAAAAATCCTTTTCCTTGTCAGGTTAAACATGTCATTTGAATTGTGCACACAACACATGAGATATTCCCTTACTTCTAAAACTGTGCTGTAGTTGCAGCCAACCAAGCATCTGCAGAACAACTTCTAGTTCAATATCTAGTTGGATTTTCAGTTATGAAAAGAAAAAAACCCTCACAAAAAAACGAACTCAAATATGAGCAATTTTGCTCCATTTCAGGTTTGGTGCTTCCTGAAGCAGGATGCCATGACTTACAAACCAGACTTTTTTTTAACCCCATGACAGCTGCTGCACAATTACTGGTGTTCCTTTGTGATTTGTCCCCAAGCCTGAAGCCAAAATTAAGTTGTCAAAAAACAGTGGATTTGACTTCCCAGTTCAGCTCTGGGCAGAAAAGCAGCTCTATCAAGATGGACCTATTATTAAACATGTGTGACCAAGAGCCGAAAACTGATTCTCTGAAAGTTAATTGTGAGATTTAGTCTTTCCTCCAACAAATTTCTCCCCCACAGGATCGCTTAATGTGCAGGCTCAGTTTATCAATAGTGATGAAGTCTTGTTTCCCTAGGCAGGAGTTGCTACTTTGGAAGATGAGACTCACCCATTCCTGCCTAAGAGAAGCACTAAAGGTTTGTACAATCAGCAACCCAGGGATAACAGATGTGTGTGGTAGGTTGCTAATCCTGCAAAGTATATCACAGCCTAGAAAGTCTCAGAAAACAGAGATTTTCTCGAACTCCATTTCTCCCACCCCTATCCACTGTCAGGTTCAGTTACTTTTCCCCCTAGCGTTTCAGAAGAAGAAAATGAAAAAACCTCAAAGCCAGAATCAAAACACAGTTTGTAAGGATGTGGTTTCAGCTAATGACATGTTATCACTAGAAGAAAGGTAGCTCTCCTCTCTTCTTCCCTTTCTGACAGGCACTGTATCACACTGTACTGACCCTAGCACTATTAACTATTGTGAAGCCTGGGAGCAGAGAAAGTTGGGGTGTGTAGGAAATAGAGATAAAAAGACATGTTAACTCAGTTCCAAAACCTTCTGATATGTATTTCTAAGGTGGTCATCATGAAGTTTGCTCAAAACCCATAGAAAAGTTCTCAGTTATCTACCTGGAGAACTTGAGATGCCAATACAGGGGCAGAAAATAAAGGCTACTGCACAGTGAACACAGGCTGATGCGGGACAAACACACTTTGTTTGCAATGATCACTTAAAGGGTTTTTCCCCCACCTTCAGAAAAGCCAGCTTTTATTAAATGACTTGAAATGTAACTCCAAGTAGCCAGGTAATGAGGAACAAAATAAAAAGGGTTTATAAACAACCCTCACCACACTAGTTGTACCCTCACAGAGCAGACCATTTCTTTCAGCTTGGCTTTGTCTCACTCAAGGTTGTATGGAACTTCTCACAGCCCAGAGGCCAAGCTGCTGCTCAGCAGCCACTTCTGGTCCCCATAATGCTGCAGACTCTCAGACTCTAAGCTCTTACCCCATACTGCCTTCCTATGCCACAGGCCAGGAGCTTGTCCTTCCTGAGTACATCCACCTATTTTCAGGGAACTGTCTGCCTCCTCCCATCCACCATGTCCCAGTCAGAGAGCCTCTAATGAAGAATCAACCAATGAACCAGACATTTGCCTCATGACAAAAACTTGCACTTCTAACTCAGTTTAAGACTCTCCATAAAAGCTCCAATGCCAAGGAAATATTTCCTCATAATTTGGTGTGAAATACTGACCAGTGTTTCCTCTGGAAGTTTTCATAAAATTAAACAGATCCAGGCAGCAGTACAAACCACAGCAAACTGCTTTAGTGCGTGCATAACAGTCCCAAACTGGCTTGCAGATCACTGAAGATTCAGAGAGGAAATGATATTATCCCCAGTCTTGATGATACCTCAAGTTACCTTATCTCTACCCCTCTACCAGTCCCCAACTCATTCAATCTTCTTGGACCCCATCTTGCTTTGCAAGTTCCAGGAACATGTGGCAGCACATTATCTTTGTTTGAGAATAGATGTGCTCAGCAGGTCTTTCAGGTGTGCCTTTTATTTTTTCCCTGAGATGGTGAAAGGTAGATTGATTTGCACCAGTACTTTGTCCAGTCCCAGGCTTCCCATTTGCTTCTTCACAGATTTTATGAAGGACATGAACTGCATGGCTGCCAGACTTTTATGACTTTATCTGCAACATTGACCATGGGCCTTTCCCAGTTTGAGCTTGTTTACTGCAATGTCAATCTCTGCCAGAAAAGGTGAAGGGTATTTTATGCCTATGGGGACGACTGCCTCGTACTCTGCACTGTCAGTAATGTCCCCTGATTTGCCACACGGCTTCCCGAAATACACTTTCCAGGGATTCCTGATGACTTCCCATGCTGTTCTCACTTTAGCATCTGCTGCCCTGATACCACTGTCACAAGGCATGGGTCTTTTGGTGAGATGAGGCAAGAAAGTGCTTTTTTGCATTCAATGTCCCTCCTTTCTGCCTGCCACTGAAGCCATAATATTCCACATTCTGGAGCATTTCAGAGGATGTAATATAGAAAATAACTCCTGCATCTACAGCGGACACTGCCCAAGTTGCAATGATATGACCAGTACACGTACGCACACACACACAAAACCAAGATGCGCCCAGGCAAGATAAATGAAGGAAAATATGCCCCTATAAGGTCTATCGTAATAAAACTAACTCTCTAATAGAGACTGGTGTATATACAGGAAAGTAGCAATACTCATAGCAGAAGAGAGCTTGGGTTACTAAGAGCCACTAAGACCAGTGAGACGGGGAAAGTCAAGACTTAGATTAAGGAATTTGGAAGGTTTCCATGGCTGCAAAAGAGAACTTGTGAAGCATCAAAAACTGCCCGCAGGGTCACTGCAAGCAGCCCCACCTTTGTCAGAGTGAAGGGAAAAGCAGTTGCTCGTGGCCCTGGGATGCACTTACTGTTGTTGCCCAAGTGCAGACGCTGGCTCTGATCCTGATGAGGTAACATTAGTACCCTCTCCTCTGCTCCTTTTTACAGCTGAACATCTTATTCTGAGCTATGTTTCCCAACTGAATGGTTGCATGGAGGCCACAGCTCCTCAAAAACTCTTTGGTTTAATAATTAAGCTGAGATACATCCCTCCTAACATCTTCACTGAGCTGCTTTTTCAGAGAAAACAATTCTTCAGTGTTTCAGAGAAATGAACTGCAGGTCCCAAAGAAATTCCTCCAAGGGCTCAAAATTCTTTGGCAAGTAAATATTGCCTCCAGATGCTAAGTGCATATTAAGCAAGAATGTTCTTAAATTTGTTAATTGTATAATACAATCTTTAAACTCTTGGGAGAATACTGGAGTTTTCCAGTAGTTACTTAAGTCTGCATCCCTACTGTTCTTTGAAAGTGATTATCAACTTATTTCTCCCTAAACTGTTATTATAGTCACAGTTTCCTTGTCACATACTGCTCAGACAAATCTGACACATGAATGGAAAGATATTAATCATTTCCAAAGTGGAATATCTTAACCTCAGAATAGAATAATGTGCCTGCATGTTGCGCATGAACATGTGTATTTAGAGGTGTATCAGAGAAACTAGGGCACAACATGCTATATTATTTTCTATGCCCATTCTATTTCATTCAGTAGAAAAACTGCATCTGAATCTCATATTTCAGGTGTTAAAGGGAAAGGTGAAAAACACCTAGCACATAAAACCATTCTCAGGAACCATTCAAATGAAATAATTGTCAAAGTGTCTGAACAATGTATTTGCTGATGTACTATCCTTCCTGCTTTCAAGTATATTCTGCTTCTTCCCTCACTTGCTGCTTGGGTTTCATATTTATCATGCCACATTTTCATCTGAACCATTTTATTTCATGAATGTTATAAAAATATACAGTAACTTAGAGGCATTGAGTGGTATCTGAAAGCAGATTACAGATGCTTGGCAACATAGTCTTTATGATTAAGATTTGTACAACTGCTGTGTAAAAATATAAGCTAACAAAAGAACACCTTTGCTTGTAAGCATATTGATGATGAACTATGATTGAGCCTCACCTCAATCCCTGGAAACGTGATGGAACAGCTCATGCTGGAGGCCATCTCTAAGCACATAGAAAACAAGGTTATCAGAGTAGTCAGCAAGGATTCGCCAAAGAGAAGTCATGCTTAACCAACCTGATTGCCTTCTACAATGGACCAACTGGCTGGATAGATGAGGGGAGAGCACTGAATGTTGCCTACCTGGACTTCAAGGAAAACTTTTAGTACTGTCTGCCACGACAAGCTCATAGACAAGCTTAGGCAGTGTAGGCTGGACAAGTGGAAGGTGGATTGAGAACTGGCTGAATGGCAGAGCTCAGAGTTGTGGTCAGTGGTACTGAGTTTAGTTGGAGACCTGTAGCTAGTAGTGTCCTCCAAGGGTCAATACTGGGTCCAGTATTGTTTAACTTATTCATTACTGCTTTAAAGGGAAAGTGCCTCCTCAGCAGTCTCGCTGATGGTACGAAACTGATGTGGCTGACACTCCAGAGTACTGTGTTGTTATTCAGAGGATAGAGGCAGGCTGGAGAGATGGGAAGAGATGAACCAAATGAAACTCAAAGGCAAGTGCAGGGCCCTGCACCTGGGGAGGAATAACCCCATGCACCCATTCAGGCTTGGGGCTGACCTGCTGGAAAGCAGCTCTGTGGAGAAGGACCTGGGAGTTCTGATGGACAAGTTGTCTGTGAGCCAGCAATGTGCTCTAGCTAAACCAAGTGAACATCACATTTTTCATATAACAATTTGATTTTGTGTCTAAAAGGACTGTTTTCTAAGTGAAGTGGATGTTACTGCTTAGCCTATATTTATTTTTATATTTCTAATTAAGGACTGCAAGGTACAGGATGCAGCTCTGTATTTTGAAAATAGGTGGAAATTATCTGGAATTTCAAAATTTAAATTCATTACAACTTCAACACAAATTCAGTATTACTGTACAATATCAATGAATATTTAGATAATTTTGTAACATATCTTTATCCCCACTTTCTAGAAGCAAACATTTCAAGATCAAAGGAGGAAGAACCCTGAGCCAAGTTATCAATAAATAGCAAGCAACTATTTCCTTTATCATGACTGAACACAAAGCACATTAATCTTCTGCTTTGCAACCATTCAGAGTAATGGACAGACAGTGACTTATTGTCCTCTTCTCTGAAAAAGTAGCCTGTTAAGCGAGACCCTTGACAGGAAACTAAGTTTTACCTAACATTGCTTTGTCCACAGAGCTAAGATAAGGACAGAAATCAGTTTAAGAGCGTGAATGTGCGGCTTAAAACCAGAGAAGAAACATCTTTCAAATTAACCCTCACATTCTAACACTGACCATCCACCTCCTATTCTCATTTTAAGAAGAAACCTGAAGAGGGCAGAATTTTACTCTTGGACATTTCTGACAGTGCTGAAGAAGCAGCCTCTGTAAATCAGTCTCTGGTGTTTCAGGTGAAGAATCAAGCCAGCTTCTTCTGGTATAATCTAGAGCAGTTAATGTTACATCTCAGAAGGGAACTTAGACCCTCCTTCCATTATTGTATACAGAACACATTATTTTTCAAACTGGTATGTTTTTCTGCGGCCAAAATATGCTTGTGTTTAGCATATAGGAAATTTTTACAATAATGACTTTGATGGTATGCAGGTAAGTGCCCACACTGTTAGAACAGCCTGTCATTGTCAGAAAGAATCATTTAATATTAGCTGTCCCTACCAGAACAGTACAATTTGCGAAAGCTATAAAACCTTTTTTATTGTTCAGTTCCGTTCCTTCACTGTACAGAATGAGATTTTAGCTTTTTTTTTTTTTTTATAAAGTCATTACTAGGAAAAGGATATATAACACCTTCTCCTCTTAAAATAATTGATAACATAACTGTCACTGTGGGTGGCAGAAAGACGAGTGACAGATAAATGGGATTTGCACCTGGAAATTCCCTCTTGAATGTGTTATATCTACTCCTTTCTTCATAACAGGGGTGAAAAGCATAGTGCAAAAACTGTAGCTGTACGTGCATGTACTGCATTAATCGCAACACTGAGGATCTCTTCAAACTCTGAAGGACAAGGATTCTTCTATAAACAATTCTGGTACTGGTCACTTATCTTTTGTTGAGATGATCAGACAGCTGAAAAGGTTTGCATTGTACTGGAAAACATGAATTCTGAGACTTTTTCCCCAATTGCAAGTTCCCTGAGTTATTCTGGAAATGTACCATTTAATGTATGTCTCATTTTTTAGCTTGTAAAATAGATACTGATATTTTGGACTTGGGTTATAGTTTGGATGTGCCTATGTTTCAGTTCATTTATTAAATTATGTGATCACTGAATAAGAGCCTAGATACTTATTAAAAAAAATAAAAATCCAGCTTCTCTAACACAGGTATTCTGAATACATAACATGACATAAAATAATCATATGGAAGTCTAAAGTGATCATTCTAGCATGGAATCATAGAATGGTTGGGGTTGGAAAGCACCTTAAGATCATCTAGTTCCAAAACCCCTGCCATGGGCAGGGACACCTCACACTAAATCATGTCGCCCAAGGCTCTGTCCAGCCTGTGTAGTGCTGTTTTGGCTTCACTCTGAGAACAATACTGATAACGCACTGATGTTTTAGTTGATGTTCAGGAGCACTTATCCTGATCAAGGACTTTTCAGTCTCTCTTCTGCCTCCAAGAGGAGGGCGCAAGTAGCCAGGAGGGAGCAGAGACAGGACACCTGCCTCAAACTAGGCAAAGAGGTATTCCATACCACAGCACATCATGCCCAGTATATAAACTGGGGAGAGTTACCACAAAGGGAACATGCTCATATCGGGGCTGGGTATCGGTCAGTGAGTGGTGAGCAACTGTACTGTGCATCACTTGTGTTTACTGGGTTTTTCCTCCCTAACCCTAACCCTTTCTCCTTTTAGTTTTATATTCTAGATAAATATGTTATATTGTACTTTAGTTATTAAATTGTTCTTGTCTCAACCCACAGGTTTTACATTTCTTTGATTCTTCTTCCCATCCCATCTGGGGAAGGGAGAATAGGGGGATGAGCAAGCAGTTACCTGCTGCAGTGTTACTGACCAGGGTTAACCCACGACAGTGGCTTAAGGGCAGAATCCTTCCATAGCTGTACTCAGATTGTCATCACAACCTACTAAACTTGGCATTTATAATCAAAACATAAAATTGCCATCACAACCAAACCCCATCCTGAAGTGGTGCTTCTGACTGCTGGAGAGAGTTTGACTACAAAATAAAGAACAGAGGGGGTTGGGGGTTCCTTTTATTTAGCTGTTTGCACTGCACCCACATAAAACAGTTCTCTGTGTCTCTCCTATCAGCTTCTCAGAAACTGAACCTGGAAAATCCTTAACTAAGGATGCACTCCATTCCCAAACACCACCATGGGGAGAAACAAAAAAAGTATCCACTTACCTTACATGTGATGATACTCAGCACGAGCAACCTCTGAAAAGACCCCAAAGCTGGGACCCAGAACATCAGAGTTGCACTTAAAGGCAAAGCCCCAGTCAAGCCCGCACCTCTGGCCAATAACTCCAACCCCTCTCTAATACTAGTACCTGGCAGCCCAGCCTTATTCTCCTTCATGAGCTGGCACCATTGCTCACCTTTGCTGGCAGTAGCTAGTTCCCTCAATGAGATATACAGGCCACTCTGACAACAGGCCAAGTCAGATCTCCAGCACATGGCTCCACATGGGATCCTGGGACAAGGACATCAGCCACAGAGCTGACTGCCTGGACTCTCCTTGTCCTTTAGACACAAGGAGCCAGAAGCAGCCCCCAGACTACTGCAGAGCCCCTTTGGAGCTGCCCAACATTATCACCTAAGGAAGCAATATTTTGAAGCCATGCTGCTTGCACAGTTTGGAAATATTTCAGAACAAGAAAAGTTTACTTGTTCTACTTTGCTCTGAAGCTTTAACATAGAAATAAAAGAGAAAGTTCTTGCAGTTGCTAATAAGTCCTTAAAATCATGCGCAAACAATTAACTAAGTCCTGGATTCATAAAACAGGATAGTTTACAGCTGTAAATTGTGAATGCTTTTGCAAACAACACACAAAACTCTGTTTCCTGAGACCAAACCCTAGACTGACTTGTGCTCCACTATGGCACGTATGTGGCTGTTAAATTCATTACTACATCTGGTGAAGTTCCACTACAGCAGCAACAACTTAACACCCTGTAATGGCAATTCTAAATAGAAAATTAAATTATACATTTGCTTTACTTCAAGCTATGAAAACTATACAACAAAATCTCAGTAATAGGTTTACATGGATATGATTTTATTTTTTTTCCACAGGTATTAAAGCAGGTTAACTTGAGCAAAGGAGGAGAAGGGAGGAGAAAAATCGTATACAATAGATATTGAACCTGGAGGTACTGTCCAAGGGCAGTTGTATGAACAACAAGAGTGATTAAGGAAATGGAGAGATATAGTAGAAAGATTCAAAACAGTTACTGATTGATTACTTCAGGGATTAGATTGATTACCTTATATAGGAGATTTAAGAGAGTTGTGTTGAAAACATGCAAGATAATGAAGTGGTGCACACAAAATGGGGTGTGAATTTTCATCCCCCTCAGCTCACCAAGCAAAGACCAGGGGAATGAGCAAATGCACAGGGCTGGGACACACAAAAGCACCCTACTGTGCCCAGGGGTCCTGAGCTCCACAGCAACCAGGCATGGGGCTGGTAATCCCCCAGAATAACACCTGAAGGACACAGCCTCCTCATGCTGCCCGGTTTCTTACACCTTCCTTTTGTATGTGTTGGAAGCATCTTTGTGGAGACAAAATACTACACTCTGTGACAAGAAGTTTGATTCAGTATTATTATTCCCATCTAACGACTGGTAAAACAGTGAGAATACTACTGTTCTGTATGAGACAATAGATTAGCCATTAAACATGGAACAGCACTGAGCAATACAGATAACAAAGCCAGGCAGTCCTTCAGCTCTCCCCAGCCCTTGCTGTGGAGAGCCTACTTGCCACTCCAAGGTAGTATGGCTGCTTTTCATTTTACTGCATCCTTAGCTATACTATACTCACATTTGCAGGGCTGTGGTAGGGATTTCAGGGCCCATCTTTACTGAGCCATTTCCATAGTCACCAGTGTTTGCATTACCACCACAAGCACCCAGATGCGTTAAAATAGGAGACCACATTCAAAGTCAAGAAAGGATATTATTTTAGGGAAAAAAGTCCTGATGACTTGTACCCCTCAGAATAAGATAAAGCTCAAATTCTGCAATTGGAGCTTTTATCCAGTTTAACAGAAATTACCAGCAGCATATCACAGAGAGGCAAAGTAGTGTTGTTTAACTTGTTGTTTAACACAAAGTAGTGTAGTTTCTAACACAAAAACATAGCAACCTCTGTAGTAATTGATCATGCAATAAAAGCATTGAGTGTGCTCATGATAATACTTCCCTGGCATCATGCTATGATGTTTACAGTGATCTTCTCTAAGCTCTTCCAAATCATTCTCAAAATGAGACTAATAGATACCCAGACAGGTTAATAGACCAGCTCTGCTTTCAGAGGTTCATGCCAAACAGGTCATCCATGGATATTAACAGCTAAGAACTGCGCTATTAGATTAAATTGCATATTTACCAGAAACACATTAAGCATCTTGCTCTTAGTAACAGGTTTTTCCTCTTTTAAAGACAATTAGTTTGTAAACTATTTATGGGAACTCAGGAGACAAAAGTCAAAGAGGTTGTTTGACTGCTTGTGAGCTTGTCTTTTCCTGTGTTTTGTTCTGAGAATTTGATTAAGGACAATGACTAAAAATCACAGGAATAAGACATTTCCCTTCACTGGCTACATCCATAGATTTTTAAAGGCAGAAGGCAGCATCCCACTCTCTCATTCGACCTCCTCTTAAACACAGTTTTAAGAACACTGGTCTGAACCTGAACCTTACTTACAAACAAGACAGATCATCACCTGTCATTTAGGGTGGAAATCACAGGAGAAATTACTCTGCTGTGCAAGAACAAGTGGATTACTCAGAAGAGCAAGAGATGCAGCAGCTGCAGCAGTTCCAAGCTCAGCAGGGTGGAGCTCTCCTCCTCTCTAGCTGATACAGGGAGGCAAAAGAGAGTCTTTAACATTTACAGGACATCATGCAGTTGCAACAGAGCATCACAGGCTACCAAGATGTAAGCATTCAGAAATTCAAGTAAGACAGCACAGTTTCTTTTCTCTACAAGTTCAGAACAGATACCTGCCATGTCTGTCAGAACATGCCATCTGGCGTTTTGACTGAATCAAGTGCTTTTCACTGTTTTAATTGAATGGCTGTTTGTGATGAAACAAGTTCATTCAGAAACAAGAGGATGACAGAACTGAAAATAAAAAACAGTACTTACTGGCCTAAAGACCTGCCAACTAATTAGTATCAGACATTCAGCCCAGCTTGTATCTGGTAAACGTTAAGCATGCAAAATATATAAACCTAAACCGCCAATTAAGTAGCAACATTGATAACTTTTCCCAAACATTATTTTCCCCTTGATACTGTTTCTGTAGAATAGCTATTGAGGTAAAAAAGGGCAATTTTATGCCTATGGAACCTCATCCTACCTTGAGCTCCATGGGAATACCATAATGCATGCCTTCAGAACTTCATCTGTTTCTGCAGGACATGCAGCTTGCACAGGGATGTGGGACAATAACAGCCAGAACACAGTCTGAAGACAGAAATAGATAGCAAAGGCTCATTATTTGGAGACCAGAAGTTAATGGGATTTTTTGATGACAGGACATCTCATCTCTTTTCAATGCATGAGACTGCATATGAGCAATGCATTTTTTTGCCCCCTTTAATGGCACACATCCCTCCTTTGCAGCCTTGCAGGTGAGCTAACATGCAGAGGGAACAATTACAGGAAGGCCAAGGAGAGGGAACACCTCCCCAATGTTGCCAATCTTCTCACATACTATCTCAGAATTAGTGACACTGAAAGAAAAAGAAAAGAAGTCATAGGCAAGGAAAAATCTAGGTACTGACTCCAATAACAACCTTCCTATTTTCACACCTTAGATCTCTTCAAGACAATACTGAAGAAGAAATTAACCTAGGATGAATCAACCGTCTGAACAAGTGCCACTCCTCTACATAGTAACCGTTCTGCCTGACATGGGCAGTAGCTCAAAAATAACAGAGTAAAGGTTCTGTGTCCATAAATACAAAGAGTTGATGCTATTGTTTCGTAAGTACTTGCATCCTCCTGCCCATCACAGGGTAAGACATAACAAACAAAAGACATTTTGCCCTCAAGAAAGAAGCTTTCTTAAAAAAACCTCAAATTTGTCACAGGCAATTTATTTAGAACAGCTGAAAGAAAAGCTGTGTGAGAAAGAGTGAATGATCTTGTTAAGAGCCTCTGGAAAAGTACAGAATATGCTCTTTCCTGCTCGAAAGAAAATTCTCATCAGGTGCAAGTTTACTCCCCAGAAAGTCAAACTGAAAGCTTATCGGATTGGCAATGGATTACCTTACTTACAGCCATGTAAGTAATTTAGTGACACTGTGTTGAAATAAGATAAGACTGGGAGTAATTAGATACTTATTTAACAGACAAAACAGCAGAATACTGTGCAGAACACAGACTTTCCACCATCTGCTGCAGGCCCTTTAAAGGTCGTCTGGATCACCTGAAGTGCACTTGTGCCTGGTAAGCTTAATTAAAAGCTCAGCATAGAGTTTCACAAAGAAATAAATCACTAATCCTTCAGTCAAACCCAGGCAAATACATATGTGTTTAGCTTAATGCTTTGCAAAGCTATTCTTGACCACAGGATTTCACCTTGTTATGATTGTGCATAAGCTTGTAGGGCTCACTAAAATGTGCCAGTGCGTTATCTCAGTGTCTAGATATTAAAAACTAAGTGAAAATTAATCAAGTCAGCACTACGAGGCCTCAGGTAATATTTCTAGAATCTTTTGTTTAAGAAAGAAAGAAGAACAAAGAAAAAAGAAAAGTCTGCTAATTTCTAACAGCATTTCCTTGAATCCTGTAAAAATCTGGAATGCCTGACACAATTCTAAAAGAAAGCATGTTCCCATTCTATGTTTTTAATGCCATCTTAGCATCTTCTGTTAATTCTGCTGCTTCTGACTTCTAGCAGCCCTTCCACCCCACACCAAGAACAGAGGGCAGACATCAAAACATTCAATAAAATGCCTTCTTTCCATCTTGACATCTTTATAGGAAAGTACAAAAATATTTGCCAGCTTTGGGAAGTGGATTCAAAATAGTAGTGAACCATTTTGATTTAGCCAAGCCTTAAGAAAACTTGCCTGTAGAGCAACAGTTCTTGGACTAGGCAGTACAAACCCTTGTTGCTCCTGTAATACCATTTATTCTGTAGTATATAGAAGCTTGTTTCTCCTATACTACTGTAGTACAGCTCAAGAGGCACTTTGGCTGTAGACTCTATGTTCTGCATCTGTGAAACCTCAGTGCATCAAACCTGATGGACCTCAGCCCTTCTTAAGCAAGCATCATAAATACATTTTACAGGGACATCTTTATCTCATGATGCGCAATGGGGGGGAAGGCATGAATCTGTTTTGTGTAAGCAGCAGCACAGCTCCTACTGGTGGCAATGCTGAAAGATATCTGAGACAACTGGAAAGAAATGATGCTCTGGCAAGTGTGTTTTAATCCCTCCACATAAAGGTGGCATTATAATGCATCATTATCATTTGATACTTACTGGTTTCCATTTAGCTTTCCACTGGAAGTGCCACATAGATATAACTAGGTTCTACTAGTGAGGGTGAAGCTTTTCTCAACTCTCCCCTGCAATACACCTAACTGATGAAAAAACCATTTGCCAACTTTTTTCAGTGATTGTGGTTCAGGCCCTCCTATACCAGGTGAGGTGTGAATCTGACATACTGCGATCTCTCTTTAATCACTTACAGAAGCAAAAAATAAATCGCATCCAATTAAAACAAAGATCCATTCTTCAAAATGGCCCCATTTCTGTAAATTACCCTGTGATGCTTCAGGTATCACTTGCTAAAAGCCACAGGCAGAATCAAGAACACATATCATGTATGTCGCTGGACAGAGTAACATCACTTGGTGTGAAAAATCCACATGCATCTGCCTCAAGCAGGAGGGAAAACCACTTAAATACCACGGAATAATTTTTCAGCTTTGTTTGGCCAAAGTTTTTCCAACTTCTTTCCTTATAAAGTGTCATAAGTGTTCAAGTACCCTTCTTAAAACTTACTTTTAAGAATCTTGCTTCAAAAGATGATATTTTTAAATACTCCAGTTTTTCAAAGTTACAGCATGGCAATATTAAAATATAAGACATTGAAAATGTAAAAGCAAGCAAAAGGGATTAGTGTGATGTTTTCAGCAGAGATGTCGGTCCTTAATTTAAATCTAACATTATTCCTTTAGATCTTTCTTGACTTTAAAGCAAATATGAAGTTATGTTTAGGATTGAGCCTGATGTAGCTTGAGATCTGTTGTAATGACAGAAAGAGTAGCTGGTATATTAAGAAAAGCAGTTTTGCTGTTTAAGTAGGTAAGTGTTTTGTATCCAAAAGCAACAGCCAGCTCTGAATGAAAGGGCAAAAAAGCTTTTCTTAACAATTCAAAAGTAGACAAGTGCAAAAACTGACTGTAACGGCTGTAATATGTCACGGCATCTATAATTAACAAGTCTAAACTACTTGGTACAGGTCTGAGTACTCTGAAAACTACTGCCTCTCCTGTAAGCACTTCCAAGACTAATCATGGCAACATTACCATTTATTGCAGAGCTTTTTTTCAAGGGAGATGAGCCCCTTTCCTACAGGACAGTAACATCTACATGCTCCAGTGGCAAAGCCATCAGCCTGAACAGCTAAGTGCGTATCCTGGCTGTGCATAGCACAGCAACAGTGTCCCTTATTCCTCATGAAATTTTACTTCATGGGATCATTTCAACACAATAATGTGTCACTGTGTCTGAATTCAACAGACTGGACATTTATACCCATATCCAGAAGAATGCTGACATGCTGCAACAGAGTGGGGGATTTATTATGTCCCTCATTTTTATTTCCTCCTTCTACCTTTATAACTCTATAAATGTTACCTCCTCAAACAATAAACCAGCACTTCAATAAAGTGAGGAGAAGGGAATCTGAACCATTTCCTTTCAGTATATATAGTATATACTATATATATTATAATATATATTTCTTAAAAGTATATAGTAATATACATCTTTAAAAAAGATCTTTCTGACTTGGTCCAGGTTTTCCTGCATCCTCCCCAACTGCTTTTACTGTATGAGGGTTTACAGCCACAAAATGAGCATGCTACACACACGATATATGTTAACTTTTAGACAAGGGTAACTGTTCTTTGCTGCAGTGCAATACTGAAGCATCCTCCCTCTGGAAGAGAGCATGCCATATTACAGAAAGGTGTTATAGTCTAAATAGTATTTCATGATATTATCTCTTATATACACTGAATTAGAAAAATGTGAACTTACCTATGATTTCACTGTGTTTTTAAGAGAAACTTGCCAGTGCTATTGTATACATGCTGATTGTAGACTATAATACTGTTTATTGTTTCAGACACTTGCTTTATTAATGGAAATATTCAGGTTAATAAAATAAATTCCAAACGATTTCTGCTTTCTCAGGACAAGCTAAGCATCAGAAATACACACCTTCAAGATTTTTAAGCCTGCTTTCAGAGCCAGGCATTTCTCTCTACAACCTGCCTTTATGTTGTTCCAAAAGATGCAGTAAAGAATTGACTCATGTTTTATAAAGGATGCAAACAGTAAATATAAAGCAAATTACGAACCAAAAATAAAAATCCTTTTGTCAAAATGATACCCAGATTCAGGAATCTTGAGACAAAATACATAGTTTTGCATTAGATCTTAACCATGAAATCCATATGAAGGCATGCCAAAATTCTCTTGGAAAAGTTTTTTAATACCAAAAAATTCTATTTGAGCATATAACCCATTGACTTCAGGCAGCAAACCAAGTTTATCCTGTGTACAAAGCTACCTCCAGCAAAAAGCTGATGCCCATGTGCTCGTTGTGCATGAGCATGTAAAAGCCTGTACTCTCAGTGCCTTTTGGCAAGAAGAAACCCTCCCACAGAGCTCAGGGAATAACCATCACCTGCATAATAGGACAGCCTAAGTGAGCTGATATCTGAAAATCTCTGTCACCACAACTCTGCATTTAATGAAGTGGTTTAGCTTTGTGAGAAAGGAAACGAAAGGTACATAAAGGACTCTCCTCCTCTTTTCAGAAGCGCTCCAAATATTCAAGTTATTGTCCTTAAACTAAAAATACTGATAGCTGTGAAACAGATGGGGAAGGATGTTTACAACACACTGTTCAAAGTAACAAATTAGCATCTGTAGGATATTTTGGAACATGCCCCACCTCCTCCAGAGATGCTTGTCAAGCTCTTCCCTAGTGTTGCCAATAAAGAAGGGTGGTCAAATGCTTTATATACCAACATAACGTAGTTAATTTGACTTTCAGCATATAGGTAAAACTGACAAAGACCTATAAAAATATTTAGGTAAATCTTCAGCCTACCAAGCTGCCTCCTTGCTACATCTAGAAAACTAGAAGCCAGCTCTTCCAAAAGCTTTTAAGGTTTTCTCAAACACTTTGAGAATGAGCTGTAAAGAGACTGTTTTCGTAAAAAAAGGACTTTCATCTCTCCAGCAGTGACATGGAGGGATTCAATGCATATTGGAGTTTGCATTAAACTAATTTACTAGGAAAAACAACTAAAAAGTTATTAAAGCTAACATTGATACCTTCCTCACAGCTCTCAAAGTCAAAGCAATATATCTTTAAACATGAGGTGAAGTTAAAGCCCTCTGCTTGGAACAGACTGGCTATTCGTGAGCTGAAACTGACATCAAGCCAGCAGCAGTACCACAAAGGTGCTGAAACAATGGAAGGAAGGCAGCAGCTAATTCTAAACCCAGCCAAGCTTGAAAGAGATCTTTTCCCCCCCTCCCTCTAAGAAATTATGGAAAGAGGGCTTAATAAAGGCATTTGGAATTGCACAGGCATCTCTCTCCACTCCCTTCAGTTTTATGGCACTCATCACAGCTCACCATTTTCACCCTTGCATGCATAAGCTGCCACAGACAACTATGAAATAGCACATCAGTACTGCTGCTGCAAAACAGGCACCACCACTAAAATGTTTCCGGTCAAAGGAATTAGAAGACCTCTTCCCTCTGGCTATTTTAAGGATATTGAAATACTATCATAGCATAAGGTAACAGCTTCACCTATTACCTGTTAGACTGTTTAACATGTGTTCTTGCAGAAGATCAAGTAGATTTAAACAGAGCACTTAAATTTTGATTGAGATATACTGAGGAATTAGTTACCTCTTGGCATCTTCTGGAAAAACTCTTGGTACATGCATTTTTCCCCACAGAAAGAAGTATCTTTCTGAAGGCAGGCTCACTCAGCTTTGCATTGCCACTGAAGCTGCTAACAAATACGAGAAGGATCAGAATTAAAAGGAAAGCTTGGATGTTCTGTTTCTCTCCTGAAGCAGCTCCCCCAAAAAAGGGGAGAACACGTGGAAGGAAAACATTAAAGTGCTGGTTTCTGCCTCTATTTAGGAAGCTGTAAATGCAGCTTTATGGTGATGGCTGAAGGGACACCAAGGAGGTAGCAGGATTAAATATCCTGTTGGTTATGAGCCAATAAGTAACTCTTCAGTAATGGAGGAGGTCTGTATATCACTTAAATGGCTGCAAAAGAAATGTCTGAATAACAATGTTTTAAAGCATCCATTTACAACTATGAGCAGGAACAGCTGTCCTCAGCTCTGTCCTCAACACTCCAGAAGATGCAAAGCCCCTTTCCAATGGCACATAGCAGAGCTCAAGCCACGTCTAACAGTTTTACGACCTGTCGGAGTGCTGAGCAGTCCTCAAACCATGCAAAACATCCATGGCTATTCTGTTTGTAAGACAATTTCAGTGTTTCTAGCTTATAGCTTTCTGAAACTAACATCCTCTGACACATAAAGGATAGATTTCTAATGTATCTGTATGTAAAAACAAATCATACCATTGCAGCCCTCCTGATTTACAAAGTTATTTTTCACAAATATTGCTTTCACGGATGTTATCAATACAATTTTTGCTTACAAAGAACACCTGCAACAAATAATAGCCATTCCCCCCCCCCCTTATTAATTACAATTAAAACATTTCTACAAAAGTATTTCTTACACAATTAAACTAATTTATCATTTGTGCATGTTTTGAAATTCAGATTCAAAGATGTTTGTCCCAGCAGGCAACATTTAGTCAAGGAAAACAAAAATAATGGGCAAACATGAGCAGGTCAGTCTCCACAGAGACAGCTGGAATGAAAAATGGAGCCTACATATTTTACACTTGGACTGTTTGGAAAACAAAATTACCTGCTGGCCCTTGTTCCTTTCAACCCCACTGTCCATAAGACAAAAACACCCCCATGCAAGTCCCAGAAAACTCTTGACAGCACTGCATAAGCAGGGACTTGCTTGCTCCACAAAGCCATAACGAGCTTTTTCAGCTCCTGTCATGGACAAGACCAGAAGCAGAACTGAGATGTAAACCATGAGAAGGAACAAGCCACAAAGCAGCTATTCCAGCTCTGCCAAGTAGCATTCATCTGTAGTGACAGTGATTCATTTCCCCCTGTTGTTACCCATATTAGCTGAAATGCCACTCTTTAGCAAGACTATAAGCAAATAACACTTCTCCTCAACATCTCCCTCCCCTCAAACAGAGGTCTACCTTGGGAGGAAGAGTAGGGCTTCAGAAGGGAAAAGCAAGACAGAATGAGAGCAAGGGGTAGGAAAAAGCTCGTGGTAGAGAAGACACTGCACAGGGGGAAGGCAATCAACCAGAAAGACTGAGAGAGGTGGGCAGCGGAAACCAGTTGCTCACAGCTGTGGCTGAGATCTGAATAGTGGGGGATTCCTTAGGTTTTATACTAGTCTTTGTCCACACTTTCCTACATACCCCTAAAAAAAAATACAGTCTTCCTGCTGATCCTCATAAAAGAGGCTTAACACTGAGGAAAGTGAAGAGATCTCAGGCAAGTCAGAACTAAAACTAAATTGTGAAATTTGGTTAAACTATGAAACTGGTGATATTTTACACATGAAAAATTATATCCTTTTTTTGTACTTAACCCTACACACAATAATTTCTTGAGAGAACTGAGTAGAAATAATTTGATTTTTTGAAAGCACATTAAGAAAGAGGAAGCAGAACCAGGAAATGTCTTTCCCCAGCATTTACTGTTGTCAAACTGAGCAAGTGACGTGTCAGTATTGGGTCACAATTTAACTGTTACATCTTTGAGGCCAACAAATGGCACAACTGCAAGATCTATCCTCTCTAAGTAACCTGGTGACAAAAGCAGATTGTGATAACAGACTGCTTAGGACCCTCTATGCTCATCTCTGTTAAGACCTCTGCTCACTGGTTTCTGGAGCCAATCTATGGCATTCACCACCACAAAACAACTTTTAATGTGACACCTACTGCCTCTATAAATCCCTCTTTTATAGTTTGTTGTGTAAGATATCAGGCCCAGTAAATGCCAATTCTATTTTATGATACAAGAAGAAAAAAGTCTGTAATGATCTGCCTAATGATAGCATCTCATGAGAAATTTTATATTGCAACATTAAAGCAGCTGTTTGTTTTAACCTGCTATTACTCTCTAGGTTCTCATTCACATTGCATTGCATAGAATTCACATGTACCCTATGATGGTTTCATATCTGTTTCCCCCGTATTATTATTGAGTTGATTTTTTCTTAAGTTTCTTTTTTTCCAGGACTGCTGCACTGTACCATGGGAAACTGCAGGCAAAAAGAGAGAGAGAGACACCTTTTACAATAAAATATCAAGGGGATGATGCTCCAAGCAGCAGCACCCATTATCTGCAGATAAGATGCCTTTCATTCTTGGCTGACACAGGTAGTGGAAGTGGTTACTCGTACCTCAGTCTGTAACAATCAAAGTGAGGAAAAGGGATTAGATGTCAAAATACTTGAAGTGTATCCCTTTGATCAGGATCAAAATCAAGACTGAACTTTGAATATAATGTGCTAGTACATTTCAGTGGTCCTTTGAAGAGGTAAAAGCTTAAATTCATGAACATGTAATACTCTTGCTATGAATGGGATAGTAAAGCTGACATCTTATTCTCTTTTTCTAATTCAGTAAACCCACCATACTTCCAACTTTCAGTTCTTAAGAAACCAGATTCATGCTTTCTAATAGGTCTGCATGACACATGTCATCCTTATAAGCTGTGGTACTAAGACTGACTTCTTAATTCCATTTTCCACACAGCCATCACAAATTCACTTACATGTGAATTGGTAAAAAAGCTTGTCTTTCATATTTATCCACTGCCTAAAGTAGACAGTTCTCTATCTGCTCCATAGTCTTCTTATTATTGAGCCAATGTTGTTTCTTTCCTTTTAGGTGCATATAGGACCATGGGGAAAACAAAAACTAACAGTCAGCCAAAAAAACAACCAGCAAAAATAACTGAAAGAGGACCAAAGACAATGAGATCTTATAGTAATGTTATCTTACCATAGACAGTTTAACTACAATGAAAAAGTGTTCAAAACAGTGACAAAATTAGTAATCCCTGATTACTGGGTCAGTAATGGGGGGGGGGGGGGGGGGAGAAAATTACAGTATTGTCTAGAAGACATGAGAACAGGACTCAACATTTGTTGACTTTTTTAAACGAGGCATATTTTCCACATGGTAGGCACTGGTATTCAATCATTATGCCCCCTAGTTGTTTTTTTGACCAGGAAGATAAAATGCAGCTAATCATCCCTACAAAATCTTTTGTACTCAAAGCACTCCACCCCTCACATTAAGATACAGTGTCCAAAATAAGGCCAAATATTTCCAAAATATGAAAGCTGCCTCATGTTTGATGTATTTACATCTGCTGTTGGTAGTCATAGTTACTTACATATTAGGACCTTGAGCATGGGTCAAGATGACCTTCAGTTAACAATAAGGATTTCATGAGTAAAATCAGGTCCTAGTCCTGTTTGAAAGATCAAAAGGAGAACATCGAGGACCGGTAATACCAAGGATGAGTTATATGACAGCTTAACAAAGTGACCACTCCTTTAACCAATTTGGCAACAAAACTAATGTTTGAAGTGTCCTGAAGTGAACTGCCTTAATTGTAAAACTAAAAATCACATTCACAGGTCAAAAAGATCCCAGCCCAGGTGAAGACCCTTCCTCTGAGCATGTGTAGTGATTAGAAGGAATGACACAGAAGGCATTTTATGTGGATTACAAACAATCACTGTTACTGGGAGCACTGTTCTCTTATTCTCTTTTCCTAATTTGGTAAACTCACCACGCTTCCAGTTCTTGCTTGAGAAACCAAAGTCCTACTTTCTAGTAGGGCTGCATGACTATACACTTTTGTGTATAAATGTCCACCAAGCACCCAGGCCCAAATAAACACAATCTCTTGTGAGTGTGTGGAGAGTTTGCTGCACACCAGGCAAGAATCTGCTTTTAGTACAACATGTTATCAGAAAAAGACCAATACAGAATCAAAACCTGAAGAAAATTACCAACACTAACTGGTGCAAATTTTATCAGTTTTAATTTTTAGTTCTCCAAACAGAGATAAGGTTTAAGAATCCTTAGCTAATACAAGTTTTCTTAAACTAAAATACGTTGCAAACAAGCAGCTTAGTTTAGAAAGAGCTTGCATACACCTTGATTGGAGTCGACCGAAGGAAAAATTAAACAGATTTGATTGAAACAAGTTGCTGATTCTGGTGCCCTTTTCATTGTAGATAAAGATGAAGTGCACAATCGTTCACAGGCTTAAAAGCCTAGGAGCCACTGGAAAGCTCCACTTTGATGTGACAAAGCTTAACTACAGCTAAAGTTTCCTTATGAAGTTACCAAATTTATTCCAGAATGGTTCTGCTCGTGAATGTTTTGAAAGGATTATAACTTTTAAGCCTATGAAACCCTTCCAGATGTTTTCTCTACTCCAAAAAAAAAAAAAGGACAGAAAAAGATTCAATGTAGTTTTTTTCATGTAGTTCATAATTGCACATTTTCTCTACAGCATACTTAGAATATTGTTTGTTGTTATATTTAAACCATTACTGGTATGCTTACCTCTCTAGATGTATGTTTTTCTCTAATAGTGGTGATTCAGGAAGTCATTATAATGGACATTCATTCAAGTTTGAAATAATGACACTAAGAGATAAGCACTCCAGGACTGAAGGGCTGCTTTCAACAGTTTGAATTATTATACATCAAAGGTTCAGTCAAAATTAACCTCCAATAAAATCCTAATTTATCTAAAAGTACTATATCTCACACAAGTACATTTAGCAATTTTGCATATTCTTCTAGTAAGAACTTTCTCCCCATAACGAGTGAAAGTTTCAATCTTGTGAAAGCAGCTTGCTGTCTTCCATCAATAGTTCTTTGCTAGGTGCAAAAAAGTACTTTGGTATATGACAGACTCACACAATGAAGTCAGCAGCTAAAGAAATTACTGTATTCTGCATTGTTACATCCTGTAACTATACAAACTGTTAAAGTTCCCTTTAGTCATAGCATTTTGTTTTCCTATATTAAATTATAACTTATTCCTCTCTTTCCTGTCCACAGCACTATAACACCTTTCTCATCAGGTTTTGGATAACCTGACATGCTACCAATAGCAAAATTAGGTCATGTTCAGAGACCAAATTAAGTCTTTCTAAAGGAAAAAATATTAGCTGCAGATACCTTTAGTCTTTCTCTCCACACCTTCTCTACCCTCCTCCACATACATCTTAACCTAGAACCCATCTTCTACTTTAAATTTCAGCAAAAATCCGGGTAGCCAAGCATCTCAGTACCCAGAATTTACATACAGAGAGACAAGTAACAGGGTGCAACAGTAATATCCCTCTCCCAAATCTGACCTAAGAGCTACCCACACACCCTTTTGGTCCACAGCCACCAGCCAGACATAACACCTTGTGGGACCAGGGCATCAGCTTGCCTCTTGCCTGCTGGCAGCAGCAAAGACCGACAGCCTACGATGGAGCTAGAGCAGTAATAAACTCACATTCTGCTCCAGAACTTTCATGTCTTTTAAGCCATCCAAAGCAACTTGGATGTTATCTATTGCAGAGGCAAAATACATGACAATAAAACCTATGTTCTTACACAGATGGCACAATCAAACTACAAATCAACAAAATTAATCCCTCTGCCATGAATTACATAGCACCATATTCACTTAAACCCCTAGATTTAAATAACTTAAAATCAACTGAAGTAGTTAGAAACCAGAAATAATTTATAGGAAGATATGAATCAGAACTACCTATGTAATCTTAAAAAACCCTCAGATTTGCTAAAATACAGGGCAGCAACAGTGTCATAATGAAACAACCCAGAGCATTACAGTAATATGGGAATAATACACACCTGTGAGTCCACTTGGGCTTTGCACTAAGAAATCATGACTACAATGAAATTAAACCAGAGGAGATGAGATAAACGGAAGCAGCTTGAACCCTGGAGATCAGGTTCAGGATCTGTGTTTAGTGACCTTTTAATCAAGTGTTTTAATTTTATAGCAAAATTTTATGCACAAGCTGCATAACTACATTAAATATGTTATAGTACTACAAACAGAATATACGTTAAAACCCAAACGAGATATTAAGATTCCTAATTAGCTGTTCAGAATAGGAGATTTTTAGTATGAAAGCTTGTCTGAAACTAGTATTTGATGTTGCTAAATGTTCAGTCGTGAGGAAAAGCTGATTAATGCAGAAGTTGGGCCATTTGTAGCAATAAGGCCTGAAGCTATGAGGTACATGGTGAAGGGATTAACAAGGTGTAGTAGTTGCTGCACCCCAATAGATGTGATGAGCTGCTGATGGGGGCAATTATTGACCCCACTTCATAGACAAATTGAAGGGCTTGCTCTTCCTTCCTCACCAAAACAGGATCAGCTCTTCGGGCAGATTTGCTCCACCAACTATGTTGGATGATGCCCGGGTGGAACTGAGCTTAATGAATTTCCAGTTGGCTTTTTTCCATAGAAGCCCAATTAATCACTAGCTAGCTTTGGATTTTGGCACTAATGCAGTAAGTGAATTTACTTTAATGCAACACTATTCTAGATCTTTCCAGCAGCAGATCAGTGCCTTCGCACAAGAATTTAGATGAGAAATATGTAAACAAAAGAACATTGTAATTCAGAAAGATAAATTTAAAAGGAGAACAAAAGATTTGATCTCCCTTAGTGTCGTGGTTTAAACCCAGCCAGACAGCTCGTTCACTCCTTCCCTCCCCTTCTTTCCTCCTGGAGGGACAGAGAGAAGAATCAAAAAGAATGCAACTCCCATGGGTTGAGATAAGAACAGTTTAGTAACTAAGGTATAACACAAATCACTACTGCTACCACCAATAATAACGATAAAGGAAATAACAAGGAAGGAAAATACAACACCTCACTACCCCCCGACCCATAACTCACACCACCCAGCCCGACCAAGCACCCACCAATACCTCGTCCAACCCCGCAGTGAACTAGGACTTCTGGGTAACTCCCAGTTATATCCTGGGCATGACGTGCTGTGGTATGGAATACCTCTTTGGTCAGTTTGGGTCAGGTGTCCTGTCTCTGCTTCCTCCCAGCTTCCCCTCCTCCCTGGCAGAGCATGAGGCTCACAAAGTGCTTGGTCAGTCTAAACATTTGAACAGTAAGTAAAAACATTGGTGTTATCAGCGCTGTTCCCAGGCTGAAAGTCAAAAAAAACAGCATTGCACCAGCTACCAAGAAGGAGAAAAATGACTGCTACCGCTGAACCCAGGACACTTAGGAAAAAACAGAAGCAAGAAAGAGGACAGTATGTTCTTCTTGCATAGGCAATTTCAAAAATTCACATCATAAACAGAATTACTTTAAAAAGCAACAACATAATAAGAAAAGTTTTTGTTAACGATCAACTTATTCTTTGGCTGAATCCTTCTCCCTTCACACACCCAGCTCAGAACAACCACAAGGCACTGATAGTCGATACATATGCTAGGCTGTTAAATTTTCACAGATTTATGTAAAGGAAGGTGCTTTGGTACTATGGATTTCAAAAGTGTAAAAAGCAAAGGAAAAGCATTATCATCCTTGGTGGTGTTGCTATTACAAATGACCCAAATCAAATGCTTTGACCTTGAAACACCATAAATGTATTAAAACAGGAATTTTACAGTTCTTTCTCTCCTCTTCTGACCTCCACCTCCACAAGGTTACATTATCCCAGAGCTGTCACAAAGTTCTGCTTTGTTAGCACCATTTCATTTTAGCAGAGATTTTAACAAACAATTTATTTTTCCAGGTATGCTTTTCACAGAACAAGGCCTATTTCCATACAGTTCCTACTGAAGAAGCTGCAATAAGAATTTAAGGGTTTAAAACTGAAAAAAGTAGCATCTTGTTGAGAAACTCAGCAAGTGACACCTCAGCGTGAGTCCAGGATTAAATAGCACAGCTTTTATTGAAAACCCCAGGCCAAGACCTTCAGGCACCCAACAAGCCATTCACATGGTATATATCTGACAAAAGCAGAGATATAACAAACAGAAACACTTTTCTGGGAATGCATTCCCATAGCAAACAACAGGGCTAAGCACTGAAGTCATATTGACTCTTGGCTCACAGAGTAAACAGGGCTTTGTACTATGTCAAAGTGAAAAAAAAAAAACGGATGTTATTCAGTGAGAAACCTGTTCATTACCTTCAGTATCCTGTGTGTTCAGTTTCACTGGACACTCAACACAGCTGGAAATCTACATTTCTAGTCTAAGTACTTGTACTATGACCCAAAACTGTAGAATTTACCATCTCCTTTACAGTGGTGGAAGACAGACAAGCAGCTAAACGAAAACATTAATGCTCCTGAGAACAGGAAAGTTTCCTGAGAAGTAGAGCTCTCTCTTTAAACTGGCTTGGGAAGAGCCACTCTAGGTGCATCCTGACCAGAAATGAAGATACAAAATGAAGCCAGTCTTTCTTATGAAACCATGGCAAAAGCTGAAACAACAACACTCTCCAATCCTGCCACAGAAATTGGGATTATCAAGCAGCTGTGAGGGGTGCACAAAAGAAATGCAAGCTTTAGACCTCATGAACCTACAGAGGACAGATTGAATAGCAATACTTCAATACTCTGCATACTTAAGTAGCAAGTATATGTTACTGATGCAAAGGGTTAACCGATGTACGGGGGGGGTAGGTAAAGCTACTTGCTTAAGTGTTACTGCTTGCTCACGCTTATCGTACTTACAATGTACAAGGGGGTAGATCAAGCCGCTTACTTAACAATGTTACTACTCCTTCATGCTTATTGCACTCGTCATATATGCTAGAACAAAATATAAGGATGTGTCTATTGTTAAGAGGTAGGGACCGTAACTTCATTCCCATCCTTTGGACACCTAGGCTGGCTGAAATTGGCTCTGCTATTTGGACAATGACCAAGCCTCCAGGAAGCATGCGTAAAGACTAGAGGTAAAAAGTTCAAGTTCGAAAAAGACTGTTTACTTCATCTTGAGACCCTCGCCCACAACCACCAGGAGGCACTGCAAAGGGCAAAAGACTTCTTAGCTCATTATAATACAAAGCAGGTATAGGACATGAATATACATAGGCATATTGTGCAACTTCATGCATATATATAACTTTAAAAAATAAATGTAAAGGGAAAACGATGCTGAGATTTCATGCTTTTGGAGGAGCTATCCCCCATACGCCTCAGCGCTGAATAAAGCATACCTACTTTACAACTTTAACGAGTTGTGGAGTCTATCCGCACATCATTACAAAACTTTAAAAAGCTGACCATAATCAATACGCAGCCACATACTCAAGTGATAGACGGCTCTAGAAGGTTGTTGCAGGTGTGCCCAAAAGAACACACATCACCTGTGTCAGCTACCATAATCACACTCAGATTGTGGATCTTTCAGAATCAAGTAAGCATGGCTTATCAGGAGGATTTAGGTGATGAAATACATAGTTGAGATACACCATCAATAAATCTGCTTTCAAATACAATATCTTAATTAAAACGGTTCATTGTTTGTTTTTCTTGCAGGTGAAATTAATTGCCTAGTGACAGTTACTGAGCTACCCCAAAGATAATCTTTCTTTAACAGCCAATTCTCAAGAGCAGACAATTCAATAAAGTACTAACCACACAAATTCCTAAAACATAATCAAAACCCAAGATTATTCCAGTTCATTTGGTATGATTAATCTATATGATTTTGCTGTGTTTGCCCACACAAAGCTATAAAGACCACAAGTGACCAAAGTTTTGAAAGCTGGTTGTGTTAAAAAAAAGTGAAAAGCACTTAGATAATTAACCAAAAATGATTGTTAGATAGTAACAAGAAACACAAAACCACAGGATAGCTTGAGTTGAAAAAGTCATCTAGCCCAACCCCTCTGCAGTGAGCAGGGGCATCTTCAGCTACATCAGATTGCTCAGAAACATAAATTTCTTCCTCACATTTAGCCTGAATCTCCCCTCTTTTAGTTTAAAGCCATTACCCCTCATCCTATCACAAGAACACTGGCTTTCCCTTTCAACACAGAAGGAATGACTAAACTTTCAGTTCTCGTTACTTCTTCATATTGAGCTCACTCAGCTGGGACAACAAACAATCCAAGCCCAAGGCACTCCCCATTGCTGCAACAGGACAGAAAGATCACAGAACCTACATAAGAATCTGTATCTTGAGACCTTCTCCTACAACTCTTAAGATGTCATTAAGCAACACCAGGCACATTATTCTGTTGTTTATAGCAAGACTATACACCCGTAACTACCACCACCCATTTACCTAAGCAGAAACAACCTGCCTCACTGTCCTGCACTCACACCAGCACTGCAGAAACCCCTGCATCACTCTTCCCAAACTCACTTCCAACAATTCCTTTTTTTCAGAAGCCGGCCCTACCTCTGCCTCCAGCAGAAGCACAGACCAACAGCCTGGAACAGGAGGAGGCTCCACCTTTGTGGAGGAGGCTCCTCTTGGCTCTGCCCACCACCCAGGCCAGCTACAGGCTGATTCCTGCCCTGCCAGCCTAGGGGCACCATGTCCCAGCACTCTGCTAGGCTCAGGAGATTTAGCTCGCAAGCTTTCAGGTGTGCTACAGAAAGGAGGTTAAGAGTGCAAAGTTGAATGTTTTTCAGGCACCAGCAGGATGTGTCTTGTGCCTGGGTTATACTAAAGCTCTTCCACCACATCAGGAGGTTCGAAGTGCAGATAGTTGCATGCTGTCACCAGAGGACCAGCATGTGCCTTAGCTACCTAAACAGCAGTGTACACCAGATTGACTTAACATCTACTAGAAACAGGCAAAACTAGAGTTACGTGAGGGTGATCCAGCCCTAGGCACTGCTGCCGGGGAGTGCAAAATCTCTTGCCTCGAGTCCTGTGTTATTTCTTGATGTCTTTAAGTAAGAATTTTGAAATGTGTGGAGACAAGAAGTGGTTTTGTTCAAGCTGTAAAATGACACTTCGGTGGGTATTTTTCCACTATACTTGTCAGCTTTTCTTTATATGTTTTCTGAGGAAGGGATATGTGCTTATTGTGTTGGGCTATGGAGCATGCGAGCATTTATTATTATAAGGTATATCTTAATATTCATTATTGTAAGATATATATACACTTTCTATTCTGTAAAGTGTAACGCTCATTTGTTTTGAGAGTTTCGCAATGCCCAGTGAGAACCAAAGCAACATTTATCAAAGATGCTCTTTTTTGGACTTACTGAAGGATTTTGAAGTAATGGCTTTATGAGTGAATATCTTCCATTTATATTTAATTTTTATTACTTTATGGAGTGTATACAGTTGGTGTTGGGAGTATGAATCAAAAAAGAGGGGATTTTGAAACACTGGCTTTTAGTTATTTTCTGTTACTGTGAATGTACATTTGTTTTTATAATCTTTTTTTTGATCTGTCTATATCTTCATGTACACACATATATAAATATGTAAATATTTAACTATTTATTTTTTAAATTCTTTTTATCCAAAATGTGGACATTTTTTATGAGACCCTAAAATATCACAAACTATCTTCGCTCTCTTATCTTCAGTGAAATTCTAGTAATTTATAGTAACTGAGTGTCTGACAGATTTAATGATCATGCCTCCAAAACTGCTGACTCCTATCCCTCACAAAAAACCAAGTTCATTTCAAACTCCAAAAACTAATGCTTCAGTTCAATGCAATCATTCTCCCTGATGTCTAATGCTCATCTTTGCGAGTAAAACCAGGGATGAACACCTTCAATTTAAAGTTCTGGTCACAGTCAGTAAAGGTGATGGACTTAAGTAAATCTGAGGATTAATTGAGGATTAACTGTTAATCTGAGGATCATATTAAGAAAGATGCATGGCCATTTCTCATATTTAAACCAGTGGGCATTTTAAATTTACATACCTTTATGGGTCAGACATACATCTTGAGGATCCTGCCTGCAAAGTGCGTAAAAGCCTTTTTAAAATACTCTGGCACCTGCACTTATGGGAAGAACTGAACCTTAAAAATGGAAACTCATTCTGCCCAAAGTTGATGGGTGTTATGCCTCACTTTGGCTGCCAGACCAAGGAATCAGTAATCCAAATAAAGTCAGCATGGTATTAGGTATTGAAGCATGCCTGGAGCAATGTGGGGTATCAGCAGTTTAGAGTAGCAAAAGAGCTTATCTGAAGTTTTTTTTCTATGACACAACAGCAGCAGCCATGTCCCTTTATAATGAGCTGTAAAGTTATGATAACTTGGGATAAAAAAGCCCAGCGCAAAACTCAAGGCATGTTGCAACAGAGTTAAAATTAATGATCATTTTGATAGGCTTTGATTTATGAAGATAAGATTATTTTATTTGCTCTGAAAATAAATCATGTGTTTTTGCAAGACTGCGGTCTCTGTCACAGCAAAAATACAATTATCACAGCTAAATCTATAAATCATGTTCAAATCTTATTGCATATATGTCTAAATGATCAAAAGATGTAAAAAACATTTGTGAAAATTAAATTATTTTAGAAAGCAATCCAAAAAGTGAACACAACATCAGGTGCATTCTTTCCCTCGTAAGTTCTTCTCATAAATCTGTTCACTTAGATTTGTGAATATTTTTCACTTATTTTTTTTCCCTTAGTAATGGATTTCAAATAAGTCACAATATTTTTTGATTAGGGAAAATCTTTCTTAATATTCCTAGGTCTGTCTTTAAAGTAGCCTATTTCACAGTAATGCCTGTGTGAAAAATGTTTTTATTATGTAGTCGAGTACTTTACTTTCTCAGAAGGAAGCCACAACAAAGTTTTGAAACGCTCTTTTTTTAATTTCTGTCACACGGCTCAATTAATTTCCATAGATTACATATACCATTGGTCATTTATGCAAATATTGATAAAATAGCTATGTAGATGCATAACAAATAACCTGATAACCATTGTGAGGGAGACTTACTTTCCAGAGCAGTAAATCTTCATGCAACTCTGTTTGCACTCAGAAAAGCATATCCTACTATCTATGGCTTAAATCTCTATAGAAATCTCCAGCTAGTGTAATTTCAGCTTTCAAGGTGAAAAACTCCACTAGTTATTGAATAAACAGTAGATACTTAAAATTACCAACACACATTCATACTCACAAACAATGTGAAAACTAGGCAAGTCTGCAGTTACAGCTATAGGGGGAAAATACGTACAGGTTCACATGATATTCATGAGCTCAAAATTTACTCATAGATCAAATCTTTGGAAATCCTATTAAGGGTAGCACCTTGAGATGTCATGATTAATCCATACTAGTCCTTCAGGAAATCTCTGTGTAGTCACTTTGAATGCCTCAGTAATTAATTCCTCAATGTCATTTGCTTTCACTCAGGAACATAATTTAGTCTATGCTGCAAATAGAGCTGTCCTCCTCACTGCAGATGAGGACATATGACAATTAGGGATCATTTTATGCTCTTTTGTTTTAGAGGTAATTCTATATTTTTATTAAATCATTATTCAGATGTTGACAATATATTGCACAGTTGCATACACAGACATATTAATTTTAATAATTTTTCTTTCTGGCTGTAGGATAACATGGAAGAATTGTCCATTATACATCTGTCAGGGTGGGGCAAAGGCCTTATTTATTTGGCCCAGAATATACCTCTAATCAGAAATATAGGATATTGAGAAATCTGAGAATAGCTTTTTTTAGTAATGTTTTCACTTCATGATTCCTTAACAAAAGAAAAAAAATCCCCTTTCCTACATCATATGAAACCATTATAGCCTACATATAAAAATGGGCAAATTACTGTATTGATGATGATTTTCAGTTATTTTGACTGAGCTTTGATGTCCTACTCTCATACATTTTTACATGCACACATCTATCTGTATGCCTCATGTACCACCAGACCCCTGTGCATTAAAGCTCTCCAAATTCAAATCACTCCTAAAAGCTTGCTCTTGCTGCACACTCCTGAACCCTCCTTGGGCTGAAGTGGGAAGTGCTGGGACTGTGCTGGTGAAATGATGGGCAACCTCTGTCAGAGACAGGCAGTGAGACAAGAGTGGTGACAAGGTAATTAAAGGAGGCTGGAGCCTGCTCTGGTTGGAATTAGTCAAACTGATAACAGGCTGAAGAAGAGTGATTGATGACTTTTATTTCTCACTATAGTATCTGTGTTCTTCTTTTAAATTTCATGGACTAAGGATTTGAAAAAACCCAACCAAAACCAAACCCCAAACAGCATGTTGGATTTTACAAAGATTCCCTAACCTCACCTGGTTTGGGTAGGCACCAGCCCTGCTTCCTCCGCCTTTTTGTTTTATTGACAAGCTAAGGTGGGCCCAGACCTGCCACATGGCATCTGTCCCAGGCTATGGCAGCTTCTGAAGGCCTTCTTTTAGGCTTCTCCAGAATCTTCCCAAGCCTCAGATCCAGCGTAGGTGGAAGCCTGAGGAACTGCAGATGTTGTGGCAATGTGGGAGCCCCAGTGCAGAGCCAAGCCACCGGCTCTGCTCTGACACCTCCCTGAGGTTCATCTAAGCTTCCCAGGCTGGGGTTAGGGGCTAGGAAGCTGGAGAAACAGGGCTTTCAGAGCTCTCAGATCCCTGAAACTGGAAAATACTGATTTGATGGAAAGTCATACAAAACAAAAGTTTAGAAGTATGAAATATGTAGCTGGAGTAGATTCTTACTGCAAAAAAAGGGAAAATATCAAATGCAACATTAAATTATCTCAGGTTTTGCCATGGATTTACAACAGAACTTGAGATTTCATGCAGATGTTTGGGGAGAGAGGACATCTTTTGGGGTACTCCAAAGAGGATTTCTTAGATATTTTACCAGAAGCTTGAGTTGTTTTTTTGTATATAACTTGCATACAGCATAAAATGTATAGCTAATTAAATATATATTGTAAATCTAAACATCTCAAAACCATCCATATGCTTCAGTTACCCACATTTTATTACATTAAAAGGCAAGTTGAACATTGGAGTCTACTAGATCAGAGTTAAATCTTTTAACACTGTGTATCTCTTACGTTCAGATCGCTTAGGAGGTGAACCATTGAACTTGTAAAATTAATTCAAACTTAAAATAGAGCTGTGTTACCGTGCATAAAACTAGAGAATACTCACATATAAGAAGAGTATGGGATAAAATAAGCAAAAAAAAAAAAAAACGCAAACAGGTGCTGTGCAAAGGATCCAGTTTTAAACAGCAATGGGGTTGAAATTCACAGTGTGTATGTATGTGCACACATTACACACATATCTACGTAATACACAGAAGTAGATACATGTACTGTATATATATACTTTCATGCAAATACATAAATTATACATATTTAGTTTGAGTATTTACACACACATATATATGTAAATGTAAACTTCATGTAAATATTTATATATATGAAGTGTGTGTAAATATTCAAACCAAATATATATATTTATGCATTTGTATGTGAGTGTTGTGTGTGTTGGTAAGGGGAAAGAAAGATATTGGGGACATTGAGTCGCACAGATTAGTAAACTGTGTTTACTGCCAAGAGGAATCAAAAGAGAGCAAACACACTGTATGAGAATT
Organism: Pezoporus flaviventris; assembly: GCF_033815535.1. NCBI lineage: Eukaryota > Metazoa > Chordata > Aves > Psittaciformes > Psittacidae > Pezoporus > Pezoporus flaviventris. Next base: position 49,655,341 of record NW_026892549.1, read on the forward strand.
GTTATTTACTCAAACACAGAAGCCAGTGGTGCAACCTGGTGTCATCTAATCCTCCTGGTATGAGAGCTGTGAGGAGAAAAATAAGCTAGTTTAGGGTATTGCTAAGCAGAGTTTGAAGCTGCAGCATGGAAGCTCTGCCCTAAAGCGCTTGCATGCTCTGCTGGCTGGGGCTACTGTGCTGTGCCCTGTGCTGGTAGGGTCTGTGGTCTCTTTGCAGAGGAATACATTCCTTTTTGTTTCAGTGTAAGTTAATTTTTGAGCCTAAAGTTTTAAAAAAATATATTTTTCAGTGAACAAAGGAGGGCAAACCCCACAAAGAAACAGATTTATTGCACACATGCTCCTATTTTAGATATTGTGACAGGTTTTCTAGCTCATATCCTTTCTGAGGTGCAAACCCCAGCTTTATTACTCAAAACCTGACTGCTTTCAGATGTGTTATAAGATCATCATATGAGCAGATGGTTTTCCAAGAACTGTGATAGCCTGATCTGTAAAACACTTCCATGCTTAGTTTACTTTTGCTTCGTTTATAAATTTGGAGGAAAGCAAACACTTCTGCTCATTGTCAGGTTGGAAAATGAAGAACTGAACTTCATGAGGCAGCAGCAGATTTAGTGCTAGAATGATTTCAGTACCTGTTCCAATGCTGTCCTTTAATTTCATTCCTTCTAACTCGAGTTTCTGTTGTTTCCTACAGTAACGAGGTATTGGTCTAAATCAAGGATACTTAAGGTTGGATATCTTAGCCTCAATCTAAAGAATTATCTTGCTCCTTGACTGAGAGAATTTATTGCATGGGTCACCAGCCACTGGAAGATACACATGTGGCTAGGTGTTCAACCTGTGTTTGAAAAAAACCATAAAGAAGGTGCGATTTGAACTGTAAAGATAATCCCATTTTAAGTGACAAGGTAACTATGACTTCTTTAATAACAGCAGTGAAAAAAATGAGGGGAGTCAAATGGTGACACACTGCTGACTTTGCACAAACAGACTATATTCATGTTCATTTTCTTTTCCTCCAGACTTTTATTACATTTTGAAATTTATCTGTTTCTATTCTATTGATTTTCCATAGCAGTGAAAGCTGAATTAATTTTGTTGTGTGGGTCATTTGATGTATCAGGAGACAAATTTTGCCAATTAGACATGGTTTAGAGGAGACAATGCAAGTCTAAATGTCTGAGGTTTGGCAGTTTACAAATCAATTATTTCTGTTAGATAGCCAACTGCCGCACCAACTGGGAAACAGATTATATCAGATTACTGCACTTTTAATTAGCCACTCATGACAGGCAAGGTTTGAAGAGGAAAAGAAATCAATCAGAAACTGCCAAACTCAGTCAGCTGAGTACACAGTGCCATTACTGAATTTTAGACATTGTTCTGAAGCAGGACTTGATGTCCTGGCCTCTGCAAGGGGACCCGCCTCATGCAAGTGATCCATCTTAGAGACAAAGGTTATTCTGGAGCAAATATTCCCAAACATTTGTTATAATTAGCCTCTGACAAGATCTGTCACAAAGCAGAACCTCCTTAGAGAGGAAGGAGGAACAGGGCACATTCCCCAAGTGATACAGCAGAACAAAAAATGCCTTTGTACTTGCTAAGTATTGGTGTGTGTGTGAAACATACATGTGAAGATGCTCTTTGTGCATAAGGAATGCATTTTGGCTGATAGATTTCAGACATTTTTTCCACCTGTTCAGGGGACTGGAATGCTTCAAAACTGAGTCACTATTTGCTTTTCTATCTCATTGGCTTTATAACAAGATAATTCTAGTGACCCAGAGTATCCTGTCTTATAAAGCAAGATTTATGGCATGCTGTCTTAGAACCTAATTCTCTCATGCCTTCACCTCACACAGTCATTTGCTCTGTAAACTACACATGCAATGGCCTTACATCAAGAGACGTCCCACATTGCACAGGCAAAGCAAGTCAAGGTTAGCAGCTCAGCTGAATTACGGTAAAAAAATTCCATCAGAGGACACAGGGCAAGCGTACTGAGTTTGTGTGGCAAGGTTTTGGTAGCAGGGGGTGATACAGGGATGGCTTCTGTGAGAAGCTGTCAGCTTTCCCTGTGTCTGACAAAACCAATGCCAGATGGCTCCAGGACAGACCCACCGGTGGCAGAACCTCTGGGATAATGTATTTAAGAAGGGGGAAAAGTTACTGTCCAGCAGCAATTACAGCTGGAGAGAGAAGTGAGAATATGTGACAAAAACAGCCCTGCAAACACACAGGGCACTGGAGAAAGAAGAAGGAGGTTCTCCAGGCGCCAGACCACATTCCCCTGCAGCTGTTGTAGCAGACCATGGTGAGGCTGGCTGAGCCCCTGCAGCCCATCGAGGTCCATGTGGAGCAGATATCCACCTGCAGCCCATGGAAGACCCCATGTTGAAGCAGGTGGATACCCAAAGGAGGCTGTGACCCCGTGGGAAGCCTGCACTGGAGCAGGCTCCTGGCAGGACCTGCGGACTCATGGATAGAGGAGCCCACGTGGAGCAGGTTTGCTGCAGGACTTATGACCCCATGGAGGACCCTGGAGTAGTTTATTCCTGAAGGATGCACTCTGTGGAAGGGACCCACACTGGAGCAGTACATGAAGAACTGCAGCCTGTAGGAGGAACTTATGTTAGAGAAGTCTGCGGAGGGTTCTTTCCTGTGGGAGGGACCCCACACTGGAACAGTAGAAGAGTGTGAGGAATCCTCCCCTTAGGAGAAGGAAGGAGCAGCAGAGCTCAGCTGACCACAACCCCCATTCCATGTTGCCCTGTGCCACTTAGGGAAGGAGGTAGAGAACTAGGGAGTGAAATTGATCCCAGGAAGAAGGGAGGCATGGGCTAAGGTGTTTTTAAGATTTGGTTTTATTCCCCATTACCCAACTCTGATTTGATTCATAGTAAATTAAACTAATTTCTCCAAGGTCAAGTCTGGTTTTCCTGTGACGGTAGCTGGTCAGTGACTTCTCCCTGTCCTTATCTCGACCCATGAGCCTTTTGTTATATTGTCTCTTCCCTATTCAGCTGAGGAGTGGAGTGATAGAGCAACTTTGATGGCACCAGGCATCCAGCCAGGGTCAACAAGAAGTTGAGCTTTAAATTGTGCATGGGCACAATCTTTTCCTAAAACTCATTCATGAACTGATAGACCATAGAAATATACTTGCAAGTGCCTTTGCTGCCTTCAGTGCTCTTTGTTTTAGATCCTGATGTGCATCTCTCTCTAGTAAATAAAGATGACACTTCTAAAGTAAACTGATGCCTTTGCATCATGCTCATGCAGATACCTGGGTGACAAGGACTTGGCAAAGTCCTTTCAGTTTCTCGTGTCGCTTGATTCAGCAAAAGGACACTCAGCCTCAGTCTAACAAAACATTTATTGATGTTCAGTGCTAATTATGTCATTTATCTCAAGGATCAGAGTGTTGAATCACACTCCAATTAAATACGCACTCAAAAAGATGCTGGATTAGAATGACAGCGCTCAGTCCTTTCCAAAATCAAACTATTCCTGGTTAACAATTTAAACATTTTTTGTATTTTCAGCTTTAAAATATATTTTGTTGTAAAAGATGGAGAAAACAACCAATTGTTACTTATTCTGGTGTATTAACATATGCTGCCTTCAATGATCTATTTGCTAAACTTTGGGTCCATTTCCACACATTGATCTGTGGTTACAGATATTCTTTTCTTTTACTCTTTTTGTTCCTTAAAAGAAAAATCCTTACCTTGGAAATACAAACCAGGCATATTTTACTCATATGATAACTAAAACCACTGCATGTCGCTTTTGTGAGCTGTGCTTGATGTCTGACACCCCGTAGCTCCACGTGGGGGTTCTGTTTTGTCTGGTCTTTTCTTTGCATTTCATTGATTAGGTGGGTGCAAAAGCAGAACTTCTTTTGTCACTTCACTGGAAGCTGTCTGGATGGCTGCAAAGTGTATCATAAATCAATTCTGCTCAGAGGACTGCTTGCAACAAAGTCAATAACAGAGCAGGAAAGCACACTTGCTGTCAGAGGAGCCAGAAAGAACGAAGGAAAAATCCCTGTACTCAAAAAAAACCCATAATTGACCTGCAGCCAAGTTTTGTCAAATGTATGGTACAGGGCCACATTCCTTGTTTTGTTCTGCATCATCTCTTTAATGATCTGCCAGTTAACATGCCACCATCACGAGGGTATACACTAAAGCAATGACCTCTCCTGAGTAGCTGCAACATAAAGGGTGTCAGCTCACCCTTCATAGATAATATTCTAAGTTCACAGTAGTGCAGACTATCCCCAAACCAGTAGGATTTGCAACTGAGTGTTATGCCTTTGGCAAGTTTCGTGTTTCTCAGTCATCATTGTGTCCATCTTTTATCCACTCAATATTTACATATTGACATCTGCCAAAATGATTTCTACAATACTAGTTTATGTATTACAGCTGGAGTAAAATTGTGTTTGGGCAAAACCTATCTTGGGCAATGCCACAATACATCCTATTATTGGTTTTGGCACTTCCACAGGTCTTTCACACCTGGTATTCTTCTACCCAGAGTGCTCTGATCCTGGCAAATCATCCTAACACCCATTAAACTCACCAGATATGATGATGGGGAAGAAGGAAAAGAAGAAATCTGCATAAATGGGTGATGTTCTGGTAAAGCCATTATCAACAACAGGTTAAAGAAAGTATGTCATACTTGAGAGAAACTTCATTTAAACACCAATAATTTCCCTCTAGTTTACAGACCAAGTACTGAAATCATTAGTATAATTTGCCAATCTGTGTGCAATCGCTAGCAAAAATCCTCTGGGGTGAACAGAGATTCAAATCTTCTTTCAGTTTGTTTTTACCATGAATATTAATACTCTGTTTCCCAGTTTCAAGTTGCTTATGTTTGACTTTGTTCTCTAATAGAAAGGTTGGTTTTCAAAGGAAGCTTGGTGCTTTTTCTGTGGTCCCTTTGTTCAAAAGTTTAAGGATTTGTAGGCAATTCCTTTGAGAGTCATTAGTCTTAAGACAAATATGAAAGTTAATTAAAAGTTTAGTCCATTGACAGATAAAACTTTACCCTTATTTAGTCTGGAAAATAACAAGCAGGACTAGCTACCAGCTAATAAGCAAAGACTATGATAAAAAATTACAACCTAACTTTTCATCACTGCAGTCAGAAATTGTTCATTTCAGGTTTTGTTTTGATCTTTGTCTTTGCTTATTAGCTGTTATCTCTCGATAGCCCTTTCCACACCTCCCTACTTGATCACCAAGTCTAAACGTACTTCTGAAAGTGGCTGGAGAACACCATCATTAATGATAAATTTCTATTAAAAGCAAAAAATGGAGATGAAGCCTGTGAAGATGAAGCCTGTGAAGATGTAACCTTAAGCTCCTTCACAGCCAAAGAAAGAATCTGCTGTTCACACTCTGTAGAGACTTCTTCCCATCATCCAGTATGTCCTGGGGGTAATTTAATTCTTTGCCTAACAAGCAGAGGAATTTGCAGACTGATTTTTTTGCCTGTGCAATTCTACCAGTTCTGAATTAACTCTGAATTCGATACCTGCTCCAAAGACATTCTAACCAACAGGTTACACCCAACAGCCTTTATCAGCAGTTTGGCTTCTAGGACAAGCAGGGAAGGACAGAGACAAGAGACTTGCTTTTTTTCTCTAACTCCTGCATTTCTTCCCTAAGAGCAGGAGTTCAGCTTCTTATTAAAATCAGACAGTGGAAAACCATGGACAGTGTTTTACTTTCTCCTGAACAGTGCTGCTCAGCAATAGATTCTGCCATCCTTTCTGTCTCAGTGGAGTGGTACCCAGCAGTATCTGCTCTTTTCCAAACTCTCTTTTTTTTTCACATCTTATTGCTAATGTGTGATGAAAAGAGCATGAATTTTGAATGCAGCAATTATCATTCAATGGATAGGTTTAAATGCTTTAAATGATACTTAAATTCACAGAGGAAAACTTTTTTTCATGCTGGTGGGAAAAGAGATTGAAATAAAGTGGAATCAGTTTTATAGAATTATGTCTCTTGAATTGCTATTATGGTTTGAATCTCACTTCCATTATTACAACTCAAGATAAAATCCCTTCAAGCTGAAGAGTTCTCTTTAATTGTTTCAGCTAAACATGGGTGTCCTGTATAACATCATACATCTGCTGTGGACCAATGAACAAAATCATACAGAAATACAGTCATCCAGTGTGGACTAAAAAATTTCCTGACTTTGCTTTAACCATGTACTTCAACCTATAGCCTGCATTATCAAGACATGTTGCTAAGCCACAGAATTGATTTCTTCAAATAAGTAACTCTGAACATATAACAAGTTATGAACTATCAACTAGGAGCTAGTTTTCTTCATCAATCTGCCCTGAATGCATGCTATGATATGAAGGATACTTTTGAATAGTGGCTTTAGATGGAATGACAAGTTTTGCAAGTGACTGAGGAGTTACTGAGCATTTATCACATCACATGAAGCCAGGATAACTTATTAAACCTTATGACTAGTGCTACGCAGTGAGAATTCTTGCAGAGCTTGCAGATGTTTACCAAACAAAATATAATTTGGTTGCTATTTTATACAGAAAACAAAACTTTCTAAAACTTTTGCTTACATAGACAGAGTCCTGGAAGAAAACAATGACTTGATCCCATGAGAGACATAGTCCTGTGCTGTGTTTTCACAACATGACTGATGGGTATACTGAGACCGACAGGCTTTAGTCTGCAGGCCCAGAGACAGTTTGACATAGGGGAAAGGTGAACATCAGCCAACTACCAACATAAAAGTGTCCTCAGGAGAGTCTCTTTCCTGCACAGAGATTCTCAAAACATCCGCTAATGTTCATATTTAGAGTCTGTAAATTTTTTCAGGGGGGAAAAAAACACCTTCTATCATAACAAGCACTAGAGAGAAGCTTCAAGGCAATTAGAGAAAATAGACCAGAGTGAGTCAACATTCAATAGCTCATGATTTAGAAAAGTATTCACCTTGAAACAGTCAATATGTGCATTACACGTGGATATTTAACAGAATACCTCACCCATAGTTTAATTAACTGTGCAAACAATTAACATTGCTCAAGTACAAGGACTGAAAATTCTCTGCACAGCTTAAGTGAAAATGTTGTCATTCTCCAGAACTGAGCCCTGCGACATGGCTGGCTCTACAGATTGTGAAGAGACCCTTACAGGTGTCCAGGGACTCCTGCTCTTATTACGTTTATTTATTGATCTGTGAAAACTTTATTCAGCAATGAAAGTATAACAAGCTGTAATGACAGCCAATGCTCAGTGGCTGCTGAAGCACAGAAGCTTTAGATGCATGCTGGCCAACGATTACAGTATCTCACTCATTTTCTGGAAGGCAAATGAGGTGCAAATTAAAGATATGAGTCTTCTGTGCAACACACTAAGATAACAGCTCTGTGGCTGTCTCTGCAAGAAGTGGAACATCTGTTTCACTATTCTCTGAAAACTACGATATTGACTTTTATTTTCTAATTCTCTTTTGGAGGCTGGCTGCTGCATTTTGCTACTTTTCCAGTCCCTGTGGTTAGCTTCCTAAGTGGAGGAGTGGGGTGTGTGAGATAAAGGCTTCCCAAGACCCAGTGGATCCCTATGAGGGGAGCACAGTGCTTCTTTAGGGCTCCCATTGCTGGAAGGAGCTCAGGAGAGAGCACTGCTGCATAGCTTTATTCCCCATGACCATCCACCTTCACATGGTGCTGTCCCCTGGGCTTGAAGGCATGAAGTGGATCTTCAGGAGCTATATGCTATCCAGAGATGCTCCCAAGAGGGGAATTCCCAGGTAACTGGCTGGGAAGCTGCTGCAGGCTTTCAGATAATTGTCACTGTTCTGAAAACATCACTAACGATTGAATAGGTAGTTAAATGAGTGCTGAATGAGGTCAGACACAGAAAACAGTGAAAAAGTGGTATGGGGCAGTACCCTCTGAATCAGAAAATGCTGGGGAAAGAAGAGAGGGTGAACTATAGAAAGACTGAGCAAACAGCAACATTTTTGCCCTTTCTTTGTATTGCAAAAAATTCCAGGTCAGCACGCTTCCAGTCAGGCCAGCATATCTAAAGCCAACATTGAAATATTACCTTGCACCAACATTTTTCAGTTTTTATTTTCATTTGAGAGTCCTTCATTATTTTCCTGGGGAGGTACATACAGAAAATGTGAGCCCACTGTCATTTGGTTTTAGTGGACCTTATGGTACATAGTCAATTTAGTCTTCAAGATCTCTGATCAGAGGTTAAAAGCCCTGCCCTTGCACCCTCTGAAAAATTGATTTGGTAAAGCTTGTCACTTTAAGGGATGGACTGGCTGCCACAAGTGTAAAGGTGCCTTTTGATTTCATTACACTTCTCTTTCTATTTAAATCTGTGGTTAGAGTGGATGAGCAGAATTCAAGCTGTAAAATGCCAAGTGGGGTTTGGAAAGCTGTAATAAGAGTATCCCAGCAGGTAGTGATGGTTCTCTGGCAAGGTAAATGCTGCATTTCAGGGGTTAGAAATACTGCTGGTGAAGAACACAGAAAGGGAAAAATTAGGAACTTACATAAAAAAATATTCTTAGTTGCTGGAAAGCCTGGGTAATTCTTTTCATAGCAGCTGATCTATAGGAAAAAAAAGACTCTTGGCTGTGGTGCAACAGCAAGCCTGCTTCAATCTTCTTAACCTTTGCCAATTGGTTTATACAAGTTTAACTGCATCTGTCTGTCTCCTGCGGACCTATGAAGAAGACACATCAGTGCTGCACACAAGTACTGTGCAGGGCAAGACTGGAAGGGGGAGGTTCCAAAGTCAGTCACTGGGGCAGGCAATATTTTCTGAAGAGGTTTTTTTTTGTTTGTTTTAAAAGGTTGTATTTTCTACTGAAAATCACTTTCCTGTGGTAACATTCCCACAGAAACATACTTCTCATTCTCACAGAAACATACTTCTCATTCTCACAGAAATATACTTATGGACCTGCTTGAAAAACACCTGTGGTAGGTAAATTACAAAGGTGGATGGCCTTTAAAGCCTGTAAAGAAGGATGCTGAGCCAAGAGGATCCTGAGCCACTGGGCGCCAGTGCTGTCCTGCCACCACCTCTGAGTTTCCCCCTCCTGCCTTTCACTTCTGAAAGCAAAAAGTTCGCATTTTGTGTCATTGCTTATGCACAATAATGTGAAAATGGTCAACATTTGAGAACAAAAAAAAAACAACACGCTACTTGTGCTATGAAAAGAACTGATAAGGTATTTTCTTTTTCCTATGAAAAGAAGGATGAAAAGCCAAGAGAATACCAAATCCCATGTTGTGAATATGACCTTGACATTATCTGAATAAAGGTACCTAACTTGAATGCCACTGAATTACTCCTTCCTGAGAACCTCTGAAGCTGTCAGTAACTTGAACTTTAGTAAGTCTGTGACTGTATTTTAGGTTGTATGTAGGCAAAAAACAAATAATCTTTAAAAATAATTCTCTCCCACTAAAACTTTCAATAATGTGAGCTTCTTATTTGCACCCTTTTTATGACCAGAAGCGTGTTTATTTAATGTTACAGTTCATTAGCCAACTTTCATTTCTTTGAATTTTGTTGGTGACTGTGTTTTGTCTGGTTTTAGTTATAGTCAGCAATATAATGATATGTGATCTGAAAAAGTCATGAATCCTTAGAAGAAAACTGCCCTTCTACATACATCAGTATTAAAAGGTACGTGAGTAAAAGCGTAGCAGATCTAACATTTATCTTTGCAGGCAACTCAGTTTGCATTCTGAGACATCCAGACATAAAAATATCAAAAATTATCAAAATTATCCATGACACTTCTCCAACAATTATTTTCTTCTGTTCCCACAGCTGACAATGCTGCAAAAATCCAAATTTCACAGAAAAGATTTTCTAAGAGATATCACTCAGTTTCTCAATATATGAATAAAATAGTATTTTGTTGGCACGCACAGACTTCGTGGCTGCTGATTCTGCTAAGCCTGTCATTTTGTTGGGAACAGCTACTGTTCTCCCAGTGGCCATTTACTGCTCTGGCAGGAAGCGACTCAGCATCAGCTACCAAAGTTCACACTAAATGGGATCACTGTAGCCTCCTCTTGAGTGTGAGCCCTTTGATGCTTGCCCATTTGCTCAGTTATCTCAAACCTTTGGGCATATGCTGTATTTCTGACAAGTGTACTGAGTGTTATTCATACTGAAAGAGATTTTAAGTAGCTGGGGAAAAAATATATCAAACCTAACACATCGCTGACCTCTGTGCTAACAAATGGAAACCTCCCACTTCTGTCATATCTCCGGCAGAAATTAAAAGAGGGTTTGTACAGCTCTGTGAATAATCCTTTGCACAATGAAGGCACAAGCAGAGTTGCTTCAAATAGGATACTGCATGTTGAGCTCATCACAAGAATTCATCTTAGAAATTCTGATAAAATTCTAGCGATCCTGAACTTACATTAAAAAAGTACTCTGGAGCTAGGACAGATGACAGATATTGAGATCCAGCCTAAAGCATACTTTAGGGAGGTGGGGGTTTTGCCAAACTAATCTATATGAACAGATTCTTACATATATTCACTTATAGCTATGTATCTTTACACCAGTGAACAATAAATGCATAACCTTGAGAGGGCTTTTTTTGTTTATCGGTTTCTTACTTTTTTTGTACAGACTTTTTAGGCTACGATACATCAAGTAGATGAGCTGGTCTCCATATGAGAGACCTGTCTTTCAAAAAGTGAATGTTTTCATTTTTCCTTCTTCCATTTTCAAAGGTAACATTGTTACCAAGAACAATCATGCATTTAGGATTTTGTCAAAGGTGAGGCAGCCCCTTGAGCAAGCCACCTTTCTGAGGTTCTGTGCTCATGCTCTATGGCATTGTTCACAAAGGATCCTGGTATCCCAGTGGGAAGACTTGGAGTTGTTTCAAAGGATGCCATTGCTATAGCCTGCTCTACAGGTGAGGATGCGAACACATCACATATAGTGTAGATAGTGTTTGAGAAAGAGATTAAGAAGGGAGAGAAAAGAAAGAAGACCGAATGAGGGCAGGAGAGGGGAAAGATTTAATGTACTAAACAGCTTCATATGGAAAACCTTTCATTTACTGAGTTTGGGAGTATAAATTTCAAACTCAGAGTTTGACTACCATTATTACTTTAAAGCTTGGATCACTGCAGTATTAGTTGGTGCTGTAGTGATTTACCATGATGTCTCAGAGGGGTGATGAGGGTGAGGACTCAGAGCATCTTGGGAAAAACAGATCAGCAGAGTAGCCCTGGCCACCTGCTCAACCACCAATTGTTCACACTTTCTTTCCTTTTTTTCAAGCAAGTGTGCCAGAGGATATCAGAACATACTTATCAGAACACCAAAGTAATAAACTGGAACAAGGTGTCGGTTTAAATAGGAGATCTGGTGGAAAGATATATTAAACAGGTTTGAAAACTCTCCTGGTTTTGTTCTTGGAGGTCAAGTTAGTCCCTCCAGTATTATTTTCTAGTTCAGTTGCTTCCTGAGGCTTCCTGGGTTGTAGAGTGATAGACACCCATAACAAAGTCTCCATCCTCCTGCCACCCTGAGGCTTGAGCTTCTGGGCCTGCCCTTTCATATCCTGCTGTTGCATACTCGAATCTCCCAGCACCTTTTTCATGCTGGGTACACTCAACAGATAGAAACTATTTCTTTCCCTACACAACAACCACCTCAAACATATTTGACGTGTTCCATTTCTCTGTTACCCCATCTCAGAAGTCTTCTTAGAGGTCATACAGAATCATTGTGCACAAACTGGAACAAACCAGCCTAAATACACATCCTTTTTATCACTGTTATAAAGGGAGGCAGCTTCATTTATGCAGACCTAAAGACTGTAGATATCTGAAACAGACTTTTGTGTTTTATGGAAATAGCTTCTTTCTTGCTATTTTTACCTTTTTGTTTTCAGGACAAAAATCAGAAAATGCAATTTTTAACCTGAGAGAAATTCCAGTTTTTACGTTTTTATAAGAATTCAGAATATGCTGCAGCATATTTTCTGCATGGAATAAATTAGCACACTGGGTATCATGGGTATCAATTTTTTAAAAAATATAGATGATTTCAAAGGAAGACCCAAACATACCAAGTATTTAAAAAATGTCCTTCATTTTGGTATAATCAATTTCTGTTATAGCCATCCTTTCAAGAGATTCATTAATTTAAATTCCGTTCAAGAGAGATACAAGACAGAATGCTTTCAACAATACAGGTTCCAATTGTGTGTTATGTTAAAAGCAAAAACATGATTATAAACTTTGCATCTAATACTCATGAGGACCTAGTTAAATTTATACGGTAAGTATGTTAGCTAGGTCTGTTTTGTTTTTTTTTTTTCACTATGAGTAATCAGTATTTCCAAAATCTAGTCCTTAAAATGAACTGTTGAAATCATGAAGTATTCTGCTCCTTCTTGTCTTTTCCCCTTTTACCCTTGTGTTTTAGCGTGTTTTTCATTTTCAAGGTGAAATTCTTCCTTTTATTCAAGGTATCTTAAGATACTAAACACTTCTAAAAGAAGAGGTTAAACTAAACAAAAATGGCATGTTTAATATAGTGCCGCAAAGTGCAGCTTTCCTACCTTGATAACTTATCAAAGATATACAGGGTTGGGGAAAACATTCTTACAAATTTTCAGCAGGGAAATGTAAGTTCTTCTTGTAAAAACTTCAAATGAAATCAGCATGTGACAGAACCATGTAAACTTCTTGGATTTCAGAGTGTTGGAGGAAGGTCCCCCCCTGCTGCATTTACTGGCAAAGGCCATCAGTAATCCCCAAACTGTCTCACACTGGAACAATGGAAGCCTTTAGGAGATGGAGCAGTCTAAAGCTCTGCAATTTTCTAGTTTTAAATTCTAAGTATAGAAAACCCAGCCTGGGGCTATCCATTCTGTACTTCAGCTGATACCACACCAGTGATGGCTTCAATAATTTCTTTTTGGAGGTGTAAAGTTCACTTACAGAGAAATTCCAGGTGTGTTAAAATCTCTTCTTTCTGGGTGAAAGTGCAGCCTATGTCTGCCCCATTCGTCTGAGACGTTGTGTGGCTACGCAAAGCTGCCTTTGAATAGGCACAAAAAGGATACAGTCAGCAATGGCATCAACTTCCCTTTTTTAAATGGAGCCTGTGAGAACTTGTTGAAGCACAATATCTTTTCCTTTTCCCCATATTTATGCAAATGAAAATGCCTTTGCAGCTATATATCATTATCCCCATCTCTTCCTCCGGCCTATCAAGTTGCTCATGTGGATTCTTCCTAATCTGCTTTGGAGTTTAGAGTTTAATGTAATCAAGTCAAAGTAAATTGGGTTAACAAAGACCTATTTATTAGATTCCTAAGTAAAGCTGTTTGAATTTGAACCTGGCAGCCAAAGAGCTGAGTGAGAGGGCAGAAAGTACAATATCTAACAGAGGGGAAAAAAAATGTCAGGTAGCTAAAGGAAGATGAAAGACTATAACCTTCCCATCAAGCACAGGGGAAGATACTTGTGTCAGGGGTGAATGCTGTCCGCTTTCCCACAATTCTTTCCCTTCTACTTTACAGGTAAGTAATTGTTCTCCCCTGCCTTGCATCCTCACATCACGCTTTTTGGTGATATAAGTACACTTTCTTGCACCTATTACCTGGGTGCTTTATTGTATGTGATAAAAAGAGTGGCCAAGAGGAAGCAAAGAGAGAAGACACTCCAACACATCTCAGATCTGAGGGCTTCTCACAGAAATCCAGTGTTTGCAATCCATGAATTCTCTCTCAGTGCCAACCATGATGATTTACTTGAAAAGAGGTGGTAAAACAGGATGCTGAACTTGGGAACAGTTCTGTGCACAAGCTATAGTAACAGTCCTGCTGCTGCTTTTACATGAAAAATTGTCCAATTATTTACTTGAAATTGCACAAATTCTAGCATGGTCCCAGGTTTTTCTGGCATTCATTTGTCACAGTGTCTGTCATATAAAACCTCCCAGAATTAAAATCCACATCCCTTTAGCATCTCAGCAAAGTGTTGTTGGCCAGGGCTCTTGTTCTGATGGATGATACTAGTGACAGCTACCAGAAAACACAGTTAAATTGCTTAACAGATACCTTGAAGGCGTATGCAGCAATACATATTACATAAACCACCCCAATATATAACTTTCTGTTCATCAGTTTGTACTTGTACCCTTTATTCTTTAATACAAACCTTCTAAATCCAATTTCTCTGTAGTTACTTATTCAGCCGTCACTGGTATGATTAATAAAACAGAACTGGAATTGACAATGGCTAGATTAAAACACCAAGCCCAAACATCAGAAGATATACATTAGTATGGATCTATTGACAGAAGTATGCCAAGGGTTTGGTTACTCTTTTTTACAACGCCATTATTTCATTATCATACTTCTACTGACAGAATGGCATACCTACTAAAGCCGACTACTGAAGTAAGTCCTGAATTTTATTTAAACTGTGAGGTGATTTTAGATGGATCCTTTCCTTCCCTTCCTTTTCTTTTTATTTTCCCTTCCTTTTCTTCTTTTTCCTTTTCTCTTTCTTTTTTTTTATTTTCTTTTTCTCCCTTTCCTTTCTTTTTATTTCTTTTTCTCCTTTCCTTTCCTTTCCTTTCCTTTCCTTTCCTTTCCTTTCCTTTCCTTTCTTTCCTTTCCTTTCCTTTTTTTTTCTTTTCCCCTTTTTTTCCTTTTCCTTTCCTTCTTTCCTTTCCTTTCCTTTCCTTTCCTTTCCTTTCCTTTCCTTTCCTTTCCTTTCCTTTCCTTTCCTTTCCTTTCCTTTCCTTTCCTTTCCTTTCCTTTCCTTTCCTTTCCTTTTTTTCTTTTCCTTTTTCCTTCCTTTCCTTTCCTTTCCTTTCCTTTCCTTTCCTTTCCTTTCCTTTCCTTTCCTTTCCTTTCCTTTCCTTTCCTTTCCTTTCCTTTCCTTTCCTTTCCTTTCCTTTCCTTTCCTTTCCTTTCCTTTCCTTTCCTTTCCTTTCCTTTCCTTTCCTTTCCTTTCCTTTCCTTTCCTTTTTCCTTTCCTTTCCTTTCCTTTCCTTTCCTTTCCTTTCCTTTCCTTTCCTTTCCTTTCCTTTCCTTTCCTTTCCTTTCCTTTCCTTTCCTTTCCTTTCCTTTCTTTCCTTTCCTTTTTTTTTCTTTTCCCCTTTTGTTCCTTTCCTTTCCTCTCTTTTTCTTTCCTCTCTTTTTCTTTCCTCTCCTTTCCTCTTTTCCTCTCCTTTCCTCTTTTCCTCTCCTCTCCTCTCCTCTCCTTCCCCTTCCCTTTCCTTTCCTTTTTTATTTTTGTACTTGAGTTGTAGTGAGCCTGATTTGTCCTTAATGTTTAAAGCAGATCCAGCTTGTGCAGAGCTTAAGTGGATCTATTGAGTCCTTCTGCCAAGTAAGTCCCATATCTAAAGATGGCCCATCAGAAATAAGTGGATTTGGGAAACACAGTTTTCAATTTCCTGGTAATTTGTAATTTTTATACAGCTTTGGTCAAAATCCAACCAATTGCTTATTTTTATTGTATTCAATTATTTCATATTTCAAATGAAATTATTGTTACTGGATTCTTTTCCAATAAAAACTGTTCAATCCAAACATTTCTAACCAGCTTTAACAGAAAAAAAATCAGTGTTTTTCAAAATTTATGGTTATCATCAAGAACTTTAATTTCTGCATAAGCTCTAAGGTACTGATGGTCCAAAAAAGCATGGAAGAAATCAGTCTTAAAAGAGTACAAACACTGGGGTGAAATAGCTGAGGTCAAACTTCAGGTCAGTAGAAGAGGCCCCAGGAGAGCACAGGTCTCCCGACTCCTAGTCTGGGGCCAGGTGTTGGACAGCAATGTCTCTAATTAGCAGTGTACATATCCACTTCATTCATGTCAGTGATATTTACCTACTTAAAGCTGTGGCCACTGCTGAAGAGTCACATTGAGGTTCCCTTGAAAATCCAGGTTGTTATTTTATAATTAGCATAGTATATGTACATACAGGGCAAGGCTGTTTCAGCAATAGATTTAATTCAGCAGCTAAGCCTTGGCAGTCCCGGTACAGTTTAAATACTCTAAAGCTGTTTATTTTGTCCCTGTTAATTTTAGCACTGAAGAAGCTGACCATACATTTGTTTCATGGTACTGTTATGTCTCCAGCAGGCTCTGGCCTTCCTTCTTGATAAATATATTTGCTGTCAATTAATTTTTAAGTGGCTTTCTTTTTTTTTTTTTCCAGATCAATGAATAAACCAGAAACAATATCTTCAGCCAGTGCAATATATGTATAAAAATTTAGACTAAAATTAGACTCCCTTTTCTTAAGGTTTCTGACAAAAATATGGAGGTGCAAAACTATTTCAACTAACTGTGCCATTTCATGCAGAAGCAGACATATAAGCGTATATGTTGGGTTTTGTTTTATTTTTGGGTTGGGTTTTTTTCACCCAGATAAAATGTTGTTTAATGGATTTCTATTTCTTTATTTAAATAACTCCAGAGCAGTCAGGATATGCAGTGAGATGAAAATAATACTATTAGTGTTTTAAACACTTTATAACTTACAAGTAACATTTAAGTATCAATTTTCTGAGAAAATATAGACAAGATCAACTTTAAAAAAAAATAACAATTTCACAAGCAAGATATACAAAGAAACATAAATTATTCAGGGAGAACTGAGAGTATGGGTTTGGTGCAGTTTTTCTAGAACCCCAGCTCCATAATTTCACATGCAAATGTAGATAGTTACCACACACAGTCACAATTCCACTCCCGGTCTGTACCTATCACAAAGCAATGCTTTCATAACAGTCCTGTGTCCCACAGTCCTTTCACCTTCCAGAATAACCTCTGTAGTATTGCAATCAAGAGATGTTCAGCTGGCCCAAGGGGTGGTTAAGCTGTGCACCAGCTCTGATGAATGAACGATTTTGGAGGATGTGTGCCCTCCTCATCCAAAGTCTACCTAATAGAGACTATAATGTGCTACAAGGTGGCATTGGATGCTTGTAGATGAAGTTCAGAAGTGTTATACACCTGCCTATCATGAAAATACAGACAAAGCAAACCAAGGTGAATGGGACTAAAAAATCAGGTAAAGGAAAGAAAGAACCTGCTCATATAAATGCCTTGAAGCAGCATACTAGGAAGCAGTATTCAGGAAGGCGGTGCAGTTAGAGCAAGAATTGCCTAAGCAAGGATGAGGTCAATAAGAAAGCCACTGAAAGACTTTAAAGCTAAGGTGGGAACTTTGGAGAGGCAAGAACAGTTTATTGGTGCAAAACGTAAAAATGCTATCAAATAGACAGACAAAACCATGGGGAGTTCTTATTACTGGGATCAAAGGTGTCTGGTGGCCAGGAAATGTAAGAATAAAGGTTAAACAGGTGGATTCATTTGGTACTGTAGATAAAACTGGAACTTTGTCAAAAATATGTCTATAAGACAGAAAAGGTAATGTGAATTGTGTCATACTGAGAATCTATAACTTCCCTAACACAAAGTAACTTGGGTTGGATATGACTGACATGAAAATGCCATGCTTTAAGGCACATAATTCTGCTCTGCTCTTCCTTTTTTATCATTATAATGGGTGGCTCAAACTTTGTGAAAGTCATCCGGACTAGTATATATTTCTGCCTGAAAAAATTAAGGCGTAGGGTTTTGGCAACAAATTAATAAACAATAATTTCTAAAAGTTTAGTAAGATAACTATTATGAAGTAATAGAAAAGTAATTTTGCAGTAAAAAAAAAAACCACAGTGTGTTTTGTACCAAAGCAATAAAGTATTTGTTTAAATGGTAGGAATATAACTGTTACTTTGAGAGGTGGACTCAGTTGCTTTGCAAAATTTATATCTTACTTCACCTATTTATGAAATACATATAAATATTAAAATATGCACACAATGATTTTCAGAAGCTTGTTTTAATAACTGTGTAGCTTTTATTGTTTGAACATGAAACTGTGGGCTTCAAGGGTAGCTTAGCTTACCTTTTATTTCTTTTCTAGAGAAGCCCAAGAACGTAGTCTAATACTTGATTTTCATTTCCTTTGCATACAATATTCATACACAAACAGCATGTTTCTGCACAGAAACTAGGGGTACTGGTATTTATACTTGCATATGCCTATCAGATTAACAAAGGCAGAAAGCTGCTTGGGTAATTTCCAAGTGAGACAAACTAAGGTGATTCTTGCAATATATTTAACCATTTTTCTTAAAATATTGTAGGTTAAAATACAAAGTTAAAAAAAACTTCCTTAATCTTTTAATACATTTGTTGACAGTCAAATACTGCTGTAAACAGTTGGCCTTAAATTTGGATGATACTCAAATTAGTCAATAAAAGAGATATTAAAAATGCCCTGACAAGAAACTTGCAGCATTTTTGTGTTTGGTAATTAGCTTTTTGTCAGTTCTGTAGTAGGAAGAGGCAGAAAGTATATCTTAAATTTTAAAAGAATTTAAAATTAAGCACCATTTTGGTGTGTTTTCAACACCCCCTTTCGCCACCTGCTCTTTATTTTTATGTGGACTATTTTGAAGTTTTCTCTTGTAATACAATTTTTTATATCTTCATTTAAATTATGGTAGACTGCAATAAACTTGGGGCAAATCATGGAATGAGCATTGCTAATAAAGATTTTCAACTTTCTTTTCTAATGCTCACTATGAATTGACAAAGTGAAGGATTCAGGCCAAGTATGGATTGGATTTATGACCATGTCACGCAGCTAGCATAAACAGTGAATTTGTGTTTGTTGAAGTGCTTCAGAAGCTTGAAACTCAAATCTACATAAAAGGGAACTATTAAATTAATTATTAATCTAAACAACTTTGGGTAACAGATTAAGCTCTATAAATCACTAAACAAAAGACCAAGGTGAAATTTTGGCCTCTCTTTTCCTCAGCAACGAAACTCAGTGAGGTCTAGGGAGGACTTCTGATTTGCTTTACGTGACTGCAGCAGATAGATGCAATTCATAAGACCATCTCCCGAGTTATTTTGGAAAGACAGTTAGATGCACCAGACAGTGATCTAATTACATATTTCAGATAGAAACATGCATAAAGAAATGTTTACATTCTTGAGTATGATGGAAGAAAACTAAAACTAATTTCCTTGGCCAGGGAGTCTGACTATAGAAGCTTGAAATACAGATTAAACAGCTGAAAATAAATGCAATTAAATTTCCCCTCAGTAAATGCTATTCCTACCTGTGGATTGAAACCAGCTTCCTCTGTTTTTGAATCCCAGAGCTAGGTCTTGCTGTGCTTGACATTACTGCGTGGAAACACCTGAAGTAGTTCTGGAAGAAGCCTACCTATTTAATTCAAAAATGACAGAGTACTTACCCAGGTGTACACAGCTTCTGGTACCCAAGCGCCTCATCTACATTGGTGACATGTGTTGTCTGCAGAAAGGTCTATTTCCCTATTTGTGTGCTTTCCATAGTCAGGACTTTTAAGATAGGACTTGTGTTATCTTTGAAAAGGAAACATACAAACAGGGAGAGAAATAATCTAGTACCTAGACCAGGCACTTGCCCCAAAGTCGGAACACTTATTCCCAAGTCTATACTGACAAGTGTTTGTCAAGAGTCTTAGAAACCTGCAAGGAGGGAGACTTCACAGCATCCCCAGGCAATCTATTACTTATTGCAAAGTATCTGAAAACAAGCTCAAAGGTACAGAAGGTAAATTAAAAATCTGCTTAGAAACCTCAAACAGGTGCTTTGGGGAATTCACAATCTGCTTTAACACTTGGAGAATACAGTTTATCTTATTCATGAAATCTGTAAGTATTGTATAAATAATTATATAAAGCAGTAATGCTAAGTACCATTAACTGGTACTACAGATTGCTTAACAATCAGTCCTTGTCTTGGACTGCCTATTGTATCTGGTCTGCTAACACAGAAAAAAATATCTTTGTCCCTGGGAAGCTGTACTCAGTGTTTAAAATAAGAGGTAGCTCATGGGCAGACCAATCAAAAAGTACAAGACAGCAACAGAGTTCAGGTAGGCAGCATTTAGTATTTCAAACTTTCATGAAGTTTCTGGAAGCTTTCAGTAGAATCATGGAACTGAAGGAAGAGAGAGAGTTAACATTGTACTTGCAGATAATTCCCTGCAGATATAAGAAGCCTCACAGAAAAAGGAGAAAGATTGTTTTAATGTGAATCCAACATACAGGAGGTTGATGGCATGGACTAGTCAAGAGCCAGACAAGTGGCTTCTCTGTAATGAATGGGAGATTATTTAACAACTGATAGGGCAATAGTAAAAAAATGGGAAAAGACTTCAAGCAGCTTAGAAATTGATGGTGAGCAGCTTGTGTTTGATTAGATTAACAGAAAGAGAACCACAGACAGCTGCTTATAGAAGACTTACAAATGAAGAAGTAGTACCAGAAATAAATCTTCTCCTTGATATTTTTCTGGAAGATTAGGGTGGAAATAAAGATGACTGTATTTGAGAAGGCTGGGCAAAAGAATAAGTTATATAAGTACAAGAAAAAGGCTAGATGAAATCTTCATCTGTATGCTTTGATAAAGGTCCATATTTTAGTTGTTATTCAGGAAAAAAAAAAAGTCTGCAAAAGGTAGGTATAAATAGAATGTTGGAAATACAAAGGGGTCTGAGCTGAAGTTATTATTTGCGGAAGACTGGTATGAGGATAGGAATATTTTCTGGAGTGATTAGGAAAACAGTCAATAAGATGCCTTGTGGGAACTAAAATTAAAAGCTCCATCTATCACCCATGTGTTAGTAGAGGCGATTGCTTGTAAACCAAAGGAAGACATCAGGCATGGGACACGATTCTGAGGAGTGGGGGAAAGAAATCAGTCTAGATTATGGTTGTAGATATGTGAGTAAACCAACTGGGGGAAAAGTTTGTGCTTGCTGATAAGGCTTATGGACAGGAAACTAAGAAAAGCAAGTTTTAGTTAGTTTTAGTGTGTGGTACTTTGCAATGCCAGACTCTTCAGTTGTGACGTATAATGACACTGCTTTGGACCACTATTATACTCACACATTACAGTTACATAGGAGTGATTAGCAAAGAGAAAAAGAACTTTTCTGAGCTTTATCAGCCTTCATAATATGCCGATTTCTAGTTCAGCTAAATGACTATCTTGCTGACACAAATTGCATTTTAAACCTGTTGCTTCATACGGACTAAAAATATTAAGTAGTAAAAATACATATTACAAGTATGTTTATCTGAATAGATTTTGTGATTCTCGTGGCTTAATGTCACTGTGACATTGGGCATTTTAATTCTAACCCACAAGAAACTATCAAAGAAAGAAACTTTGGTAATAAGATAAGGTAGTATTAATAAAGCACTGATCTTGTCTTCCTCTGATGATAGCGAAGCAATTCAGTCAGTACGCAGATAAAAACTCTACACTATACTGAGGAAGATCTCACTGGATATTTCTATGGCAAGAAAGTATACATGTGGGTGACTAGTTCTGGAGAGGTTTCATTGCACCAAGGAGCTCTGTAAATCTAAATGGTCTTGAGGATCAAAACAGTTTATCCAGTACAAAACCATTATCACAAACCAAACATTTTTACCCCCTACTATTTCTCCCAAGCAGCAGAACTGGAGTTGACCTAAAAAGATAAAGATCATGATATTTTCAGAGGCCCTGTTCCTGATAGACATGGATTCTTGAGCCCTCAGTTGTTACTAGAAAGCTTCTACCATGGGCTCTGATTGGCATTCATTTACATACAAAATCACAAACTTGAAGGTGCTTTTTTGGAGGAATTGTTTTTCTAAGCACATTTTAGGCATGCTTATGGCCAGTTAAACTTTCCTCATTCTAACAGAAAATGGGCTATATCAATTTAATTGTTTTAGACTGCCTGTAGAATCTGCAAGTCTGTAATTCTAGCATTGCTTGCAGCTTAGGGAAACTGCACTGAGAAATGGTTTTGATCCCTGCATGAAACAGAAGTTGTTAATTCTCTGTAGGCTAATAGAGTGAAAAATATTCCTTAAAAAATCTTAACAACTGACCTATAAAATCTAGGCTTTACTGGCAGGGGGGTTGAAACTGGATGATCTTTAAGGTCCTTTCCAACCAAATCATTCTATAACTACCTGAGCAGTTGCCTGTTGAAATGTCAACACCTTTACATCATGAAATAGAAGGTAATTGTGTCCTCACCCTTCCATATTTCAGGAAGTTACTGCCACAACCTGTAAAGTTAATGTTTTAAGTTACATTCTTATTGTGTATCAGCTCTTAATGGAACTGGGCCTTCATAAAAGGAGACTTTTGAGATATTTAATTGAGTTTAATTAGGTTTGATAACCTTTTACAAAGAAGTTTTTCGCAGCAGGACCCTTACAGAGGCATACTGGTGAAACCTGTAGACATTTCAGCTCCAAGATAAATGAGCTTCAATGATTTTACTATGCAAAGAAATTCAGCACATTTGTTTCAAACCACCACTCTTCCCACTTCAGCATCACATTGTACAATAGGTTGAAAGAGTGCATATAAACACTGTGCAATCCATATCACCTCCTGAGTCTTTTAACGAATTGCATGGTCAGCAGTTCCAAGATCCCACTTTGTGCATAATTAGCATCAATAGAGGTTAATTACAGCTACCCATAAAGCTTCATTACAATCAGGCAGAGGGTAAAACTAATCTGAACAGTTTAATTATTACAAAAATTGTATTATATAGTCAGTGTGATAATCACTGTACAGTAGAGTTCATACCTTTCCTAAAAGGCACCCTGAAACTTCTGATCTATTTTGTAAGATAGTTTGAAGGGAATTTTATGAAATACATTGTTAAATTAGGTAGATAGTCTGTAAATACATGTAATCACTAGTAGGAGCACAAGCCTCTGCACAAATGCAAAGGAAGAACAGGTCAATGCAGAACCTTGATAATCTGAATAGAAAATTTATCAAAACTCGATTGTGATGATGTAGGGATTTTCACTTCACAGTTACCTTTCTCCAAGACACAGTTGCAGTGTTTTATATATTAACTACCTTCTTCCTGCATTCTTCGTTCAAAGCTAAAAAAGTTCAAGATCTAGTATTTTTCCTCTATGTCACAAAACTTGGCTCTAAATTTTCCAGGGAATGGAAAAGTTAGTGCTGTGCTCCTTTTTAAATCCTCTTGAAACCCTCTGTACATGGAAAAGGTAAATATAACTCTGGTGACCCATTAAAGTGTCTTCAAACTGAGTTTAACAGTTTATTTCTTCTCAGAAAATGAAAAAAAAAGAGTGAGGAAAAAAAAAATGAAAGAAAGGAATCCTTCTTGCAAGTGCTTGAAAGCTGATAAGACTTGACTGGCTTTTAGAGCATGTAGTTTTTATGTGGTTTTAATTGTAATCTGAAATTTTGAATCGGTCTGTAAAATTACATGATTTATCCAGATGCAGTCATCTAGCACCAAAGGGAATAATTTGGTCTTCATAAAGAAAGACTAGAGTTTACATCTTATTCTTCACCATAAACTATAGTCACAACAAATCCAGAATACCCTATACCTTAGTCCGTTAAATGTACGAAGCAAGCTGAAACATGCAGGAGCAGCAGAGAATTATCTTCTTATATTAAAAAGGTGAAATTATTATAGTGCTGTAAGATCCTTCCTATGTCACTTCCAGTTTCCCATTCTATCTGTCAATGCCAGTAATTTCAAACTATATTTTTTAGAATGTTACTGGATACAGAGAATGTTGGTTTGAAATTCCTTGAGAAAAAGGGGGATAACTCTTCAGATGTGCTCAGTCAATATCCAACTCAAAAATATTTATGTATATCTTGGTGAATTATGGCTTCCAAAGAACAAAAAAATAGAGAGCAAAAAACCCCAAAAGTTTCTTTGTGAAACATGAAATGGATTTCTTTGCAACATACTGAAGTAGGAATACAAAATACAACCATTCAGTCAACATCTACATAGGTCTTATTAAACAGCACAAAATTTACACATATTTAATAGCTATGTATGGCTCCATGGCTGCTGGAGGGAATGTGTGATACCCTAATATTATCCCAATCTGGTAAAGCTTTATAGAAATTGGAACATGGTGGAAGGATGCTAAAGAAGTGACCCACAATTCCTAAGGAAATGCTACCAGTTGATTTCTCTTTTATGTCTATTAGATTATATCTTTGATACACTTCATTTATAGTAGGAAAAGTTTTCTCAGAATGCAGAGCTTATTTTGCTGACAATGAGATTTACTGCAAAATCATCAACATGCTTCTGCAAAAAAGGTTTGCAAAGTTATTACTTTAAATATGATGGCTAATGGCATGCATAACAATTACTCCCCCATCTGGACTGATTTCTCAACTTTTTCTGAAGACGCTCATGAAGAAAAACTAAATTATTTCTTGCCCTTATAAATGTCAAATACCTCAAGCTTGAGTAAGCAGGTTTGCCATGGGTATTTTAAAGAGAGCCAGGGAATGCTACTAGCCCAAGTTTTCCAGCTACTTCACGTAAAAGGTCTGCATTTATCCTCCGTACCAATACTGTATAACAGAATAACAGGGCATTATTCCTTCTTTTTTTCACCAGTTCTTGCATTCTACAGTTCCACAGGAGGAACAGGATAGGCTGGCATGCAGATCCCAGGAAAGGCAGCCTGAGGTTGTATAGAGCTGTAAGAAGTTTACTTTTATGGTGAAGAGCTCTTTCTGTGGTTGGATAAAACATACCTTTTCACAGGAATATATTGGTTTATATGCTAAGAAAATTCTGGAAAAAGGGAGTCAAATTAATAAAGAAATTACTGAAATTAAATATTTTATTCATGCCTTTTGATGGGGAGGATATCAGGAGAATGTTTAATGATTAACAACCACAAAAAAAGAGACATTTTTCTTTCTCTACAAGAGGAAAAGTGGAACAGGAGAACATCATGAAATCTCACTTTTTCCTTGCTGGAAAATATAATGGGCTTCTTGTTCTCCAGTCAACATCTTTTACTCTTTCTGCATTCATCTAATCCATTTGAGCTTATTTGCATGGAAGAGCAGATTTATTCTACACCATGTGGACTATAAATGTAATTGACTGGCAAAACCAGCCACAATGTATAGGGCACAGAAGCAACTGACAAAGCCATTCACAAAAAAACTGCTAAGAAAATTTATAATTCATGTAAGGCATGCTCCTACTTCATTATTGTCCCATCATGGTAAAGTAAGCTTAGTTTTACAATGTACTATTTGTTATTTGTGTTTCTGTATTTCATTTATTAGTTGTACGTTGCATTCATCTAGCAGGTCTATCCCTGTCCTTGTGCTTTGTTCCTTTCTTAGAAAATATTACAAAACCTTATTTCAAAGAATAACTTTTCACTGTGAGTATGATGCTTCTCACTGTCACTGTCACCGTTCAATTATCATTCACTAATAAAATATGTAAACGAGTAAAAAGTAAAACAAAAAGAACAGTAAAACCCCATATTCTGAAGAAAGTTTTGACAGCAAAAGACACAATAGAGCTCCATGATATTTGCTGGGGACTTTAACATGCTTTTGGCTAAATGGAAGGGATCCAGATAACAAGGTGAACAGAGGCAACCTGAAGTCCTAAAGTAAATTAGGGGAGATTAGGTTAGGCGGCTCCAAATAATTTCTAACAGAAATCAAACACAAACTGTGGCACTGATTCTTTTTTGCAGGGAAATGGAGAACTGCGTGTATTTTTAAAATAAAAGATCTTGTCTGTCAAATTGTTCAAACACACTTAACTTTAACCCCAAATTTAAATCGTGTTGCCTGAGGTATTCATGTTGTAGTTTTAGGCATGAATAGTCCCATGTCTTTCAATTCATCTTTTAAGGCATAGCTGGCTTAAATATCTGCTTGGCTTAGGGCCCTAATGAGTTAGCTAAGCAATTTATGGTGTATGCAGTTCAGAAAAGGACAAAACCAGGTATTAAACTTTAGCTCTTTTTCAAATGCTTTAAAGAAATTAAGGTTAAATACAATGCTTAAAATTTTCAGTACAGAGCAAGGTCAGACAATTAAGTATGTGGATATGCTCACATTTCCTTTTGAGGGTCACTCCAGAAACATGTAGCCCAGAGCTTGAAGAGGCAGCTCCTGCCAAGGCTGTTGCAGGTACAGCTGGGGATGTGCTTACCAGGACAGCTCAAACCCATTTGCTCAGGGAGGCTGCTCAGTGAAGCAAGCATTTAGATGGGGAAGAAGCAGAGCATGGAGCATAATACACTCCCTAGAGCACTGCAGGCACATTCACTAAGGCAGATTTACAGTAAGCCAGATGGACATGTTATAGGTGATACAGCATGGAAGTCATGCTCCACTATCATCAGTTCCTAACTTACCTAATTTGGGGGTAAATAGCCTAATTTGGCTAGCACATGATTTTAGTATCTCTGGCAACTGATATTTGTCTTTCACACTTCCCCATTCATGTACCTTTTACTGTTTTTTATTATGTATTTCTTATAATATAGTATTTTTTAAAAAGACATTTTTCTTACCAAACCCATACACACAAATGCAAACCCTATGGGCACTGTGGTAATAAAATTAAAATTAATCTAAATAGAACTTAATTCTCTGAAATCAGTTTTGTTCCACTGCATTTAGCAATATGAAATAAAGGAAACCATGGTTTATAATAATAAAGGAGATCTAATGGAAACTGAAAAACAAATTTCCATCAACTGGGAGGTAAACCAGTTTCAGATCTGAAAATTTACCTTTTATTTTTATCATTAAATACCAAACATTTAATAGGATGGTTTGTGGAATGACCAAAGTAATTTGGGATACAAATAATATATAAAATCCATGCATGACCTGCCATGAAGAATATGATGAAAAGAATATATTCTTTTCAGGATATAGCTTCCTTTGAATGAGCCATACTTTGTTTAAAATATTGTGTGATGGATCCTGAAAATAGGGAAAAGGTCAATGCATACAATGGAAAGCTTTTGAAATGTTATAGGAGTGTTTGGTGAACAAATGTAATTTCTAGAACTACAGAATGCACAGCAGATTATATATGGAAAATGACAGCAAAGTCATAGAAGAATGGATATGAGCTACTTTAACAGCTGGGTCATTTGGGACTTCTCAACAATTCATTCTACCTATGTTTCAGGGACTCTGCCAAAAAGCTTTGCATTCCTCTATCTAAAGAGTACAGGTGGCTGTATTTTGGTGCAGGCTCTGAATAGATGTATTAGATACAGCTAGCAAATCTCCAGGTAATAGAGGGGGACAAAAAAACCAAACAGATGAGGTTTTAGGAAAGAAAAGGAAAAAGCTATATTGGAAACCGGTCGCCAAGTGCCAGGATTATCATCCAGGGGGAGTGAACATGTGGCTGCAGAAGCACGTGGATTTTCTCATGGCACCTTAATAGGATCCCATCCAGAGGAGGTGGAGAACCTCAGTCCACACAGAGCAAGTCCTGTGAGGAGGACTGGAGCAGTCCAGTTTAAACTGTGTTAACTTCTTTTTCCCATAATAACATTATTGTATCATTATGTATTATAAGAATCCCTCCCTGCTGAAAGACTCACGGGAGACATTCCATCCCTGGTGACTGAACAGTGGAACCCTACCCAAATTTTGTGAAGTATAGTAATGAGCACAACCTTGGACACTTAAAATGTATCTCATTATAATTATTTCTCTTCTTTCATGGGAATTTTTCATGGTCTCATACAACCATTTCTGTTTAGCAGTGATGTAGCACTACCTGCTCTCTGCAGGGGTTTCAAGCCGGATCCGAAATTACTGAAACTGGGAGAAACACCCTTGGATCCATGGAATTTTGGGTGTGGCTCTCTTTGCTGTTCATCATTTTTCTGTAAAAAAAAAGGAGTTGTTTATTTCCCTTGAAAACAATATTGACTTTGCTTTGGTTTTTAATCCAAAACATTGTTCCTTTATGAATTCATGTCAGAATCATAGAATCATAGAATAGTGAGGGTTAGAAAGGACCTTAAAATCACCTAGTTCCAACCCCCCTGACATGGGCAAGGGCACCTCACACTAAACCATGTCACCTAAGGCTCTGTCCAACCTGGCCTTGAACACTGCCAGTGATGGAGCATTCACAATTTCCTTGGGCAACCCATTCCAGTGCCTCAACCAGAAGAAGAGTTGTTAGTTTTCCTGAAGGGTACGCAGCACATATTTTGCAGATGAGCCTGATTGAGTAGAGGAAGAAGCTTTCAGGTTTACATAAACAGTAACATATTCCATCAGGATGACTTTAAAGGCACTTGTTACATTTTCTCATTTCTTTTTGCTAACAGCCACCATGGTCTAGCCCATCATTGGACTGGCTATGATGTTTGCAGCTCCCATTCTTAAGAACAGAAGTTCTTTGTATTAAGCAACACAATGGAAATATTCATTTCTATTTTCAGAGATGCTCCCTTCTCCCCACCCTTTCAATTTCTTACCTGCCCTCCAGAGTAGGAGCCAAGTGAGCTGTGAACTTCTTATTCCTGGGAATTAAGCTTTTAGGATTCAGCAAAATAAACCTTATGACAAAAATTATGGAACAGCAAAGCTGTGTAACTCTTCTCTGCGCCTCTTAACAGCCCCGCAGGAGGTCACTGAGATCATGCCCTACAGCTTCAGCATCAGCTCCCTTCATTTACATTTTATCTAATTTTCTCTTTTCTGCCTTGGTACTTATCACCATAATTGCTTTGCAATGAGTTTTGACAACTACTGCAAAGGCAGGGAATACAGGCAGGAGAGTGGCTGCTACAGGTCTAATATCTCAGAGGCTGCCTCTGTGAAACATTGTGCACTATGAGAGTGGGAACCCTCAGGTCTGTAGCAGAGAACCTCAAGCTAGCGGGTGGTTTATCTGGGTTTTACCCCTGGGTTTCTGGATGTGCTTGTCTGTCATCCCATGTTACTTATATCCATCCAGTTTTATGCACAGTGCAGAATTACAGTTCAGATTTGCCTGCTGCAAAAAGTTAAGGTGTGTGGTCTGTGACAGCTTCCTGGGGAAACAGCAGGATTAAATAAATGAAAAGTGACGCAAGCCTTTTAATAGCATTTAATTGGTAATTGGATGCTTTAAGGAGTAAACAACTGTTAAATAATATTGATGAAAGGTTTGTCAAAAGATTAATACATTGTCTGGTAAGCAACTGTGTGGGCAAAGGTTTCAATTGCTCCAGTCTAGCCAGACACACTGTGTCTGAGTAATTCCTGAACCTGGTCTTTTAAATTGAGCTGGGCTGGTTTCCAGACAAGAGCAAATCTATCCTCTGGGTTGTGTGGCTAAAGACCTCAGAGCAGAGCTATGATCATTGCTCCTTCTGTGACTTCCCACTCTTTCAAAGCCTGACATTTTATGTTACAACATTGTTTTTGTTGCTGTTGCTTTAATCCCATAGATACCACTAGATTTAGCAAGTAGTAAAATAACTAAACTACCGTACAAGGGTTTGCTTCATCATTACAGATTAGCATTCCAGTTTTCCAAAGCTTCATATACATGGGATAAATCTTTGCAGGACTTACTCAGGAGTTGCCCTCCAAATACTTGCAGGACTTAATCACAGATAAAGTTTCTGTTTAGCTGAAATGTTGTTCATCTGTTGGTAAAATCAAATAGGTGTGGTGATCTGTGCATTTAATGGAGATCAAAAAAGGGTGAAAGCATTCCATAACAACCCTTTCAATTCTAAATTTTGTTACAGGCATTATTTATATATCATACTACAGGCATTATTATATATCATACTATTTGCATGGCCTTAGCTGTACACACAAAAAGAAGTCCTGCTAGTTCAAACTCAGTAGGACAAAAATACCTAACAGGAATTCTTAAGTGGACTTGATCATATATTATCTATGTGAAAGATGCATTCTCAAACCTATGCTTTCATGTTGATCATAGAAATATGTTGAGTGCCATTTTATTCAAAATGCTCACAGAATTATAGTTATAGGATCTTTGCAATATTAAGACTAAACCTTCTTTTTCCTTCAAGGTTACTAACCACAAGTGAATACAATAAAATAACTCTTGAACGTCACTTGCTACTGTTTATATATGAGGAAGGTCAAATATGACAAATTGCTCATCTAATGATACTCGAAAGCTAAAGGAGCTGTGCCTTTACATTTGTCACTGCTGCAGTGACAAATCTGTTTTGAAAATCTGACATTATAAGACATAAAACAGTGAGAATATGAGAGCATCCACGTGGATTTTTTCACCTAAACCCACAAAATATTTGAGAAAAAATGCACAGCTATCCATTACAATTTAAAAATACTTATTAATAGTGCTTCTAGTACTTTGTTTTGGGCACATTTTAACATAATGACAACGTCAATGCACTCAAAATCTCTGTAAGCACTAATTTTATTGTGTCTTTTTCTTGACAAAATTGCCAGAACTAACAAGTAAGAACATAAGAATAAAAACATTTAGTCCAGGTTTTTAAGGATATGTATCCTTCAAAAGTTTTGCATGACCCAGGCGGCTTCAGTTCCAG
The DNA here is from genome assembly GCF_033815535.1 of Pezoporus flaviventris. Lineage (NCBI taxonomy): Eukaryota > Metazoa > Chordata > Aves > Psittaciformes > Psittacidae > Pezoporus > Pezoporus flaviventris. Next base: position 49,685,909 of record NW_026892549.1, read on the forward strand.
TGTTAGAAGTGACTGAAGGGTCTGGATACCACAAACTTTCAGGAAGAGTTAATACACTACTAAAAGTTACATGATGTTCCAATATTTCCTTTTTCACAGTGATGTAACTCTTTACATTGTAGTAACATTCCAGTAAGACAGCATCCAGCTGGGATGCAAAATAACATTTTCTTCCCTTTATTTCTAAGATTGGAATTAATCCCTGCATTAGATGCTGACAAAATTTATGTTGGGGATTAAACTTGCTCAAAGCCTTTGTTCATAGGAAATGCAGCATGTGATACAGAGATTACTTCAAGCATTATCATAAGCTAATAAAAAAAGACAGAGGTAATAAGGACCAAATCAGTAGAAACCAAATTTTGAAGGTAAAATTCCCCTCTGCCTGCAAATTTTCTTTCCTTTTCTCCCTGATTTTCCCTTGTCCCCTTTCTGTTGTACTTTTGGATTCAAGCTCATTTCTTCACTGTATTATTTCGTGGAGTCGATGAAAACCTGATAACCCCCCTTTGCTAAGGAGGCATAAGAACTAATTGCTTTTTGTTCACTATCTTGGTTGATGGGAGAGAAGCTAAAACCCAATTCATCCAGTAATTGCTACGTTCATGAAAAACAGCATCAAAGCCTTGATGCGTTTTACTGTTGTCTCTTGGGGAGGCTCATGTCTAATTCTTATGCTGATATGGCTCATAATATAGTCCTCTGACTCTTCTATTTGCTTGTGCAATTACAAGGTTTCTTATTCCATTGTGCATATTCCTCTGAACTAAGATTAGCTTAACTGAGCTTCCTTTGAAAACTTGCCTACCCATCAAATGCATCAGGCCTAATGCATTCTGTAGCCGCACAAAATCAATGAACAGCACAATTTTCTGCTTCCTGCAACGATCAATAGGATTCACATAATGGGTGGAAAATTTTTAATCATGACAGCCCAGCATCTAGCAGGCATAAATCTTCCCTGCATTATAACCTCTCCATTTCCCACTAGTGCAAATTTGCAGGTATTGAATAATATTTATGTAGCAGATACATTATGAAAAGCAATACAATTAGAACTTCACACTTCAGTGATGATAGGTTGAGATCCCCCAGGCCTGTTTTCTAGACAATGTACTGGCTTCCATATTCCTAATGCAAAATTCCTTTTTCTCCTGAAACTGTGTTTTTTTTTTGCTGAAACTATACTTCCCTGGATCAGACCTGACAAGCTCAGAAAAATATGAATTCAGGCACATCTAGAAGTATGTTTCAATGAGAAGATAGTCTGCCACCAAATGAACAGTTCCTCCCTGACAGAGCTTCCTTTTCCATCACTGTCCTGGCTCAGCTCATGGAGATTCAAAAATCTCTCCCTGCCCCTTCCTCCTCTGAAAATCCCCAAGGGAAGAGGAGAAAGAGCAGGCACTGCCCCCACTGACACTGTGACCTGAGGCACACTTGCCTTTTACAGGACCAGTTTCCATAGGTATTCAAGGGAGAGAAAGGAGTAACTTCTTTCCTGCATTTCTTTTTTTACTGAGAGTTTAGAAATAAAAACAGAATTGTAATATTAAATATTCACTATTTTTTGTTTTCACTTATCCATATTTAAAATTATTTGCACTTCTCATGTATAAAGAAAAAATCAGTTCATTAAAATCTATAAAGGTTAATAGAGCAACCACTAAATGAAGATGCTTTGCATTACATGCAAGTTTTCTGGGTAATATAAAAATCCAGATGCACCGTATTATTAATCACTGAGTTTTAATAAAAGAAATTTGAGCATCTCAAAACGTAAATAGTAATGAAAATGATGAATTTATAGGTTTGAACAACTTGAGCTTCCAACTTTGGAAAACATATCTTTTCAATTAGAACTACAAGTATTTCTGGAAACATTTGTCCCCAATTAATTTTTCATATGACTGAGAATTTATACTTGTATTATTTAGGCTTTTTAAAAATGTTCTTAGTTCTGAGGGAGTTCTGCTGACCAAGTAAGTGCTAGGAAGTATTTGAGAAACCTAGCTTTTTCATTGTAATTGGGGTCATATTTACTCATATAGTCCCATTCCTCAAGTTATTTTAACAATATGTCTTTTTACACTGTCCTTACAGACATACATGCAACAACATATGGTATCATGTCAAATACAACAAATATTTGTGGAGAAGCACCCACTCTGCAAACTTTGCCAAGGGTTTTCTGTAGTGTTAACTTATATTTTGTGTAAGAAACAGGAAGGGATTTGGCATAAGAAATTCAGCATGATCTTAAGGTCTTTTCCTACCCTAACTAGTCTATGATTCTGTAATATCAATTTTGAATATTTGGTAGAAGCATTATCATTTTCAGAAAATTATATTCACAGTAGTTGCATTTCTCTAATTTAGTGTTTTCTTAGGAAAAGTACAAAGGAAACTCTCTGTGAAAGCGCAAAGAAAGACTTAGGTGCCTAGAAAAAGTTTCTTAAGGTTAAACAGGAGGACTACCCCTATCTTAGGGTACACCAGTGCCTTTTCCTGCTCTTCGAGTCTACAGATCTCAGGGTCTGGTCTTAACTGTCGAAGGGGGGAAGGTCTGTGGTACAAAGGCTTAAAGGAATGAAACAGCAGCTAAACTTCCACAAGTGCCTGACAAATAACTCACTCCTCTGCTTGGCTATGTCCCTCACTGGCCCGACTGCCAAATGGGAACAAGCAAATTACCTCTTACAGACCATGGTTATATAAATCTTTAGTCATGTTCTAGGAGTGGATTGAATTTTTGTCATCTGTCATTATGTTATAATCACAACCCCATACGTGGTGCAGGGTTGAGCCATGGTTTTCTGTCCTTGCCAGACTGTCATAAGAAGAACTTTACAACTCCTTACGCTCAGTGAATCAGAATAATGATTCACTACGCCTCTGATCTTAGCGCAGAGCAGGTTTCACTGGGTATGAACAGAAGTGCTAGCCAAATGTGAACCACTGAAAACCTAGACTGATAAATAACATTCAAAGCCGTCAAAGCATTGTGTCACTGCTCAAGTCTGACACTTGTTTCTGTAATAAAAATGAGGAATTTGCAGAGGAGAGCACCGTTTTAGATCATTCTTACCACAACCGTAAATGGCTATGTATTTGCAGAGCTTTAGAAAAAGAGAAGATTCTCTCCTCCCTAATCTTCGCAAGAATTTTCTAAAGAAAGTATTAACTTACAACTTGCAGTGAAGACACATGAATGTAATCACTCTATACAGATACAGGATTACAGTATGAGCTCATTAAATATGTACAGAGAGTATAAGTCTTTTTTCTTATTATTTTTCAACACTAATTTGGGGGAAAAAAAGAGGAAGAGACAAACTCAGACATTTAATGGTGGGTTCTGCTGTTGCTTCTCAATCTCTCAGCTGAAATTTGGTAATTAAAAGCCTCAGAGACTCTTCAATCAGAACACTGAATTGCTGAACACTGAACTTCACAACCTCAAAGTCTTTCCTGTATGCAAATGAACTTCTTGGCCAATAGTCTGTATTAGAAACTTGTAATTCAGTGCTAGCTGTTGGCAAATAGTATTTGAAAGAAAACTTGATTGAGCCATGTCTACGGACTGAGTACAGCTGCCTATGCAATCCTTAAGGAATTAAATATGCAGGTTTCATAAACAATATAATAAAGGTATGTTATTTTCCTCTACATTGTATTGACTGCTTGCCAATAGATGTCATTTATGCTATAGGATATCCTTTTTTCCTTATGTTAGGAGGAAAATACATTTTTGTATGACTTTTTTCACCCAGCCTGTAGGAATCTGTGTGATTTAGCCTTAACCCACAGCAAGGTCTCAGGCTGCTAATATAATTCTCAAAATTAACATCTAATTAATTTATCCTCTTTATTTGATTAGTGTTTCTATTTTGATCACTTTATGATACAGTATCACAATGAACTTCTAAAGACCCAAATCAAGAAACACCCCCAGAAGACGTACAGAATAATAATTCAGCAGTTTAAGCATACCCTTTTTTCTCTAACCCATCATATCCACAAGCATATGGGTAGCACCATTCAATCCTTCACATAAGACATTCTGCTCAGGCTTTCTTCGGAAAGAAATTCACCTATTCAAGTATATTAAAAACTGAAATATAGTCACAGTTTATTACCAAATTAAAGTCTAGAATTTCAAGTTAGAAGCTCATCCAATTATAACTATGATAAGTGAAATTACAGAGAAAAAATCATGTAATGAATCCTTTATATTATCATAGATGAAACTGGTCCCTCACTGGTCATACCCCTCAACAAAATTGGCATCAAGGAGATTACAAAGGTTAAGAAACATATAAATTACAAACTTTATTATTAGTGTTAATAAAAAAGGTGCAAAATGCCATTCTATTAGCTGACAGCCAGCATTCCCACTCAGTTTAAATCCCAGGATTAAGTGGCCCCTCCCAGGTAAGACACATTGGTTCAAATGTCATTTATCTGCCTCTCATGTTCGCAAAATTTATTAACACAAGAGACAATGTTTACTTGATAGAAAATGTCTTTAGTATCTGTAATTGCTGAATAACAACAAACTAAAGTTATTCTTTTAAAAGATAACTTAAAAATCAGCAGAAATACATTCCTATCACAGCTTTGTTTCTCTTTTGCTGTCAGAGAAGGAGGCAGCTGCCTACTCAGCAGCTCTGCTCTCTGGTGACCATTCCTCATTGCCCACCTCTTATCCCAAAGCTGAGTGGGAGATGTGCCTTGCATAGCTGTGGCTGTGCAACATCACCAGTGGTAAGAAGAGCTGCAGAGAAACAGGCAGCCCCTCGTGAATGCCTCCACACTCTTTCGCCATGTAATTCTGTAACACAGCATTGCTTTTAGTCACCCTTCCATTGCCTGTTTTTTTTTCTCCAAAAGCTCCTTTGTAGCAGTCAGGTTAACTTTAAGCATGAGAAATGAAATATCTGCGATATTAACAAAAAGAAATACAGCTGCCTGACAATGTAAAGATCCTTCTGACCATTCACTACAGATCTTTCAGCTGATGTAACAATCAGTCATTGTCTGATGTCACTAAACAACTGACCCTTCTTAATCTTAAACTTTGCAAACGAATGATTCCAGATGGGAACAAGGTGATAACATGGAAACATGTGTTGACAGTGACAAAAATGTTATACAATTTTTAACTAAGAAATTATATAAGAAATGGGCAAGATTAACACCATTTAAATTAAAGGCCTTAAAATCTGTCACTTGTCAATTTTTATGCTGTGTAGATATGGCACTAAATGCTAATAGCACTTGGAAAGCTTTATGTCTTTGGAACAATGTCTAATTTCAACTTCACACCCTTTACTATTTAGCTCACTAAATTATTCATGCATGAACATGCACAAATACATACACACAGACATATATATAGTTGACTGGGCTACAAACACCTTAAAAATGATACATGCCTTTTTCCTGTTTAATTTTCTCTCTACATTTTGTTAATGCACTAGATTCCTCTTAACAGCAGGGACAAAAAAGAAACTAATTAGAACACTATTTTTAAAAAGGCTAAAGTATTATGTTAAAATATATTGTTGGCATCGTTTCTTGTCTCCATGCTCAAAGTAATCAAAATGTTTCACCCTTTTTTATTTCGCACATTAATTGAGGTTCCCTCAGAGCTGGCGAGCCACAGTCTAGACAATATAAAACACCACGCAGCAATGACAGTGCTTGCTGAAAAGACTTTATGTTCTGGTAGTCCTTTTTGTCATTATAACTAATTATGTAGGACCAAATAAGGCTGCAATATTAACTCAGCACTCAGGGGTTCCTAGAAATGGATGCTCCCTGTGATGCCGTGGATATTAGAAAATGCAGTTTCACAGTTTTGTTGTCAGCAGGGTCATGTGTTCTATTAAGTAGTGTCAAGTAGGAGAAAGGAAGGGAAAAAGAGGAACAAGTTTTTGGTGATACAGCTTGGTTCTCACTGGCACTTTCCACTTCTCTTTCGTTTTTCTTATAGTTCATTCCTAGGTAATGAAATAAGGACAGGAAGAAATTCTACTGTCTATAGCAAGCTAGCTCAGTGAGATGTTCACAGACAATCTCAGTACACTGGGGAGGGGGGCAAGTTCTTTCAGGGAGGATAAAATTCCCTGTGTCTACAATTCAATATGAAATTCCAAAACATTAGTACATTTAAGAAGTATTTAGAGTAAAAAAGGAGACTATTAAACACTTTCTATTTATAGATTGAAATAATAAATGTCTTTGAATGCAAATTAAATTGTTTTTCAGGAATCCTAATTTTTCTATAAAAAATAGATCTTATTTTTCCAGAAACATGTTTTTCCTTATTGAAGGTGTTTTTTTGAAGGAAAACTCATTTTTATTGATAACACAAAACCATGTGAGATTACGCTAAGTACTAAGAAATACATAATTGATTTCTCTTTCTTAGATGTTTTGCATTCGACAGAAGTTAAGCTGTACTTTCAGGCATTTCCAGGTCAGCAACAGGTTTCTGTTGTATTGCTATTACCAGGAGTGCTATTTTGTTATAACTGATACTTTTATTAAATCTCAACAATTATGTTCATTCTCACTGAGCATGTGATTCACTAATAATCCGGAAGAAAATCTATTTCTCCTGATGGTGAATCTGTAAAGTATTTGCAATTATACTTAGCATTAAATCCCCACATTTCCTTGATTATACTGTTACATGCTGTGTTGCCAATTTCCTTCTTCTGTTCCATTTAAGTAGAGGAAGCTAGACTTTCACTATGAACTTTTGAAAACTGAGAAGCTATGAAAGAGATCCAAGGCTGCATTAGGGTACTACTTGGTGCCTAACACAAAGATATTTACATTTGTAAACCAAATCAGTTTGCTATAGAAATTACTCATAATAAACTGGACAGTCTGCTACTCTATTATTTTCAAGGCCACTTTTGGAGAGGAAATGATCATTGCTGCCATAACTGAAAAGACACCTAAATGTACAGAGAGCCCTAGGGACATGGGGATGCTTTGTATGGCCATTGGTTCAGGCCTTTAAACACTGCTTCAATGTATTTTGAACCAAGCAGGCAGAGAAATTTGTTCAAAGTTCAAGAACTTTGTGCAGCACACTTCTGAGACAAGAATATGACAGTAAATGTCTTCATTCCTCTGTAACTATAGTTTTGTGGCAGACCTACCATTTATTTGATTCCAACTTGGCTTTGTCCTGTTGTGACTTACGGCCACACACTGTTCTCTTGTACATTTGCAATGTTAATCTCTATTCTTCTTGCTGAGCATACCCCTTTCCTCTGGCATCTGCCCTGACTCAACAAGCCAGTCATAAATGTTTATAGGAAATCATGGTAATGCTGAAAGTAATACTGTTCCTATGCCTCGCCTGACTGTTTGAATAAACAAGCTGAGATTCAGACTGGCGAGCAGAGCCAGGAGATGATTGCTCAGCTCTGGGGTTTTGCATTTTCATACACTAGCAAAGCATCTATAAATAGTCTTTGAGGAACATAAACATTTTAGTATAATGGGATTCATGTTTAATATGGGCAATGACTTTTCTTCCCTTAGGATCACAATTAAAATGTTTAGACAAAATTAAAGTGCTTTTGGGAAGATACTGTGATGCAGAACACAATATTTAAACAAACTCCCAGCGCCTGACAGAAAATGTTCTTTGCAATCAAGCTCTAAAAGAGGAGACAACATAGATGTTTATTATTGCTACATATGCTGATGAGATATGGGCACTTGAGCACCAGTATCATAGCAGCTTATAGAAAAGAGGAATTTCTAAAAGAAACTGACTTTTATGAAAAACAAATCAGTAGTTGTCTGAGGCAAGTTTGGAACATGTTTTCATTAATAACTAGCATCATGTTATTAGCCAACTCTGGTTTTGGCGAGACAGATTTTCATGTACAGAGCAGTTTGATAGAAATTGCTGTCTGCCCGTTATTTGAAAGACACAAGTTTTAAACACAGCGTTCTCTACCCTTGCTAGGTCCTTGGCTTTGGCTGCAAAGCACTTGTGCAGAGCTCAAGCAAGGAGGAAAGATAATTGTACAATGCTTTTATGAGGCTCTAGTTAATCCAGGAGCTAGTTAGGGATTGTTCAGCCCTTGGCACAAATCTCTCGGATAATATTGGCAGCTGTCACCTGTACTCTTTTCCAGTCCTTGACAACAGCTTGTTATGAAAGACTAAGAATATCCAAGTTCAGATAACTTTTAAAGAAAATAACTAGGAGATTTTCCCTCTTTGCTACCCCTTGCACTCCACATTTTAGGAAATTTAGAGCGGGTGTTATGACATGGTTTTCTTCAGAACCCCTTTTATTCCAGGAGACAAGTGGCAGGAGCTGATAGTGACTAAAAAGCAGCATAAGCCTCACACAATTCCATCAGATATTCAAGGCAAAATGAGCTATGTTAGACTAACTTAAAAGGGACTAATTCATGATTTCCAAACGTTATGTGGAAGTATATGCTACTCAGCCACACAAGAGAGCTGCTGTTCAACTTTCACGATTTAGTTGGTTTTAGGGTTAATATTCTGTTAATTCTAAAGTACGCTTTTTCTTTACTGCTATAAGGATTAAATTTTACACTTCACTGTTATTATTAGGTGCAAGTGCACAACAATAGATGCTTTTAAAGAATGTAATCATGCTAAGGATTTGTATCTCACATGCACTGAGAAATTCTTGCCCTTCTAAGATTCTGAATTTTGTCTATACTGCTGCCAAGAGAAGCATCATGAAAAGGCCCAAGGGATCTTGAAAGATCATCTGCCCGGTCTTTTCTGGGAGAGGGAGCTTACATGAGGTTATTCTGCACTTCATTTCAGTTTCAAGTTTTCTTTTATTTCAAGACCTCCCTAGTTCCATATGTATACGCTGAATACTCATTTGCATGGGGTTGGAACTAGGATCTTAAGGTCCTTTCCAACCCCAACTTTTCTATGATTCTGTGTTATACAAGTAGCTTCTCTCAGAGATGGTATATTAGAGCTCTTTATCAGCTACACTCTTCAGTTTCTGTTCCAAGTTGCAACATCACCTAACACTAGATCTGCTAGTTCTGATCCTCTTCATCACATAGATTGTATATGGCTGGGATACAGGTTTCTGCTGAGCACAATTCATTAAAACTTGTCAAGACCTTTTTACGTAATACCATAATGAGAAGAGGAATCAGACACAACAAACAGACACTTCTACTTTACCAGAGTTTGAGAAACTGTAATATTTGCATTGGCAGTGGAGCTTTTGGGGAGCTGTTGATTTCTTCTGTTAATGTTGCTATTCTCTGCCGCAGTCTATGCTGCCCTGGTGGTATATACTAAATGCTTAATTGAAATCTATACTCTATGACTCTATAATGTTTTTCTGATTCCACATCTTTCCTAATCTTGGTTTCAGTCATTTCATGCTGTGTGCAACCTGTGGCTGAAGTTTCAGGAGTTATGCTTCTTTAATGAATGCATATGGCCATGGTGAGATACATTCCCAACACTGGCTTCTGACTGCCATGTGCATTGACCATGTTGAGTTCAGCCAAATTTCCTTTCCACCTCTTACACAGCAGAATGCTTAATAACATACAGAGCCTGTATCAAGCTAGGCTATGTCATGCCCAGTATGAATATTCTGCTCATCATTATTCTTCGTGTCTGATTTGTGCTGGCATCACCCCTGTGTAGCCAAAGGGGAATTTCTGCCATCTAGGAAATGCTCAGTGGTCTCACAGCGTTCAATCTCACACATGAAACTTTCTCATGTTCTTGCATTCAATCTTCAGTAGGGCAGCGTTTTAAAATATGATATTACGGAGACACTTTTCACTTTGCTTTGTTTTAGGAGCATTACCAAAATTTTCTTTTTTGAACTGGCTTTAGCATGCCTGTTGCAATATATTATAACTTTTTAATTCTCACCAAAAAAAAAACAACCAAAAAAAAACAGAAAACCAAAAGTCACTAAAAGCCTTAGAACTTTTCTTCTTCTTAGTGCATAAAACTGAACATTTCTTAGTATCTTTGAGGATAAAAATCAATGAACGAAAAATTATTGAAAAGAACATGACAAGAGATCCCTACCTAAAAATATTGAGAAATCCCTCAAAGCGAAACCCTCCATTTTGAAATAAGAAAACACCTACATAACACAGTCACTTTCTGAAGGATCTTAGGCTTTGCCAAAGTGCACAAGGTTAATTTCTTCATCAAGATTTATTTTTCTGAAAGCACCTTAGAAAAATGTTTATAGTCCACAACAAGTAGTATTTTTATTCTGATTATGCATGCAGATTGCATTACACTTTTGCAAGCTGTCATGAAATGCCTTCCAGTTTTGCTGAATAAATGCATATAATACAATGAATTCCAAGAATAAGAAATCAACTATTAAAACTATATACACATTCTCAGTTCCAAACAAAATATTTAAATCATTACACAATTTTTTATTAATTTTCCATTTTTCATAAGAAAAAAAATCAAATTATTGTTAAGTAAAATCTAAAGGCCATACAAGCTATCTGAGTACTGAAAGAAGACTGCTTAAAAAAGAATTCTGTGTGAATATCGGTCACAGTATGAACTGTGAATTAAAAACCAAAATCATGTTATCAAAGGAACCCTGCTGCCTGCTCATAACACAGTTCAGGTAGCCACTGGGTACCAAACGTCCTTAGGTTATTGAATATCCCTGGAATTCTGCAGTTTCATCGACTAAGATTCAGGGATCTCAGAACATAGGTCAGGATAGCAGGAGCAGAATCATTCTAAGTTGTGGCTGTAACCTGTCTGATCTAACTACAGTTATGAGTTGTATGTGACACATATAAGCACACAAGCCCTTGTGCTACCAGCCCCTTCCAAAATAAGAAACATACACTGATACATCCATTCCAGGGCTGTTTTGTGAAGTACAATGCAAACATTGCCATAGGCTCTGAAGAAGGATTCTCTTGTCCTACTGTGTTTTTTTTCTCTGGAAACTCTTCGTGTAAGACTTGTGGTAGGAATATACTATTTATAAAGCTTCTAAACATGCTAAGCAAACAACAGCCTGTTTACTATAAAAACCATAAAATAAGAAATTGTGGGGTATCCTCCAGAAACCATAGCATCCATGGTCTTTCCATTTTTATAATATTTGAAAGTTAATGTAGGTGTTGTTTAATGAATCTTTATGAAGAGAAAGCAGTGGTTTTGTAAAACTATTACAAGGTAAATTGGATATTTCTCTAAAGATTATTTTAGAAAACATTAGAGCTAAAAATGTTTACTACATATATATAATTTCACTTTTTAAAATGTAGTTTTATGTCCTAAATAAAATTCATATGCAAAATATACACAATAAGGAATTTTTGGGCATATAAAATTAAGTTTAATGTGTTAGTGTAATGTAATTTGTACTTTGTTCAAGCAAGGCTCACAAAAAAAGAATATCTCTTGACAAGTTTCACATTACTTCAGAGGCAGTATCTGACTTCGGCCATTTAATGACCAATTATCTAAACAGCCACATGGGTCTTTATATTTTCTTAAATGAAATACACATAGGTCTACTTGTGAACAGCTTGGATCCTTTATAAACAGGGGACAACACGCTAGTAAAATATGAACACAAGAGTCACATACTGTGAAGACAGAATTTTTCCATATTACTTTCAAATATAAGATGAAAGTGAAATCTGGTCAGGGTCAGACTTAACGCTGGGGCTGATCACTGCCTTTCTGACTCAGAGCTGGGACACGGGTTTGCTAACACACTGTCCATTGGTGCATGGGTTGCATTTGTCTCATCACACCATCCACCTTGTTTTCAACAGGAACAGAAGGGAGGGGAAAAGTGAAAACAGGGTGCAGTGAAAGTAAGCTGGTTTTCCAAAAGGAGTAAAGTATGACTGTCAAATGCATTAATATTTCCTGACAATTGCTTCTCCCAGTTAGCAACCATGTTTGGTTGCTATAGGGATGGTATGCAATCATGAATCCAATAGAAGGTGAGACACACAAACGGAAGCAAGTTATTCCACTCTAGAGGTGTCAGTGTGGGGGAATGGAGTCACATAAAATTTCTTGACAAAGATGTGTGCAGCACAACATCTGTATTTGCAAACAGCTGTGTTAAAACACTTTATACAAGCTGGGGTTTACACACTTCACAGTGTCAGGACCAAAGCTCTCCGTCCTTGGAACACACAGCTCACAGTGATGTGTAACATGACTTAGCTCCTGTCAAACTTACACTTAATCAAGTTAAAAATAAACAGTGCTTCAGAAAGGGCTATTGCCAACAATTTTAAAGAAACAGTAGGAAGTTTTTATAGGAAACACTGGACTATTGGTTTGGAATGAGTGACAATGGTCTGCTGAGTAACTAAAGAACATTTTCATAATGGTCCCTAGATGACTGTTCTTAATACCAATTCTTAAATAGAGGCTGTGCATGTATTTGTGTGAAGAGCAATTACAGCTGCAAAGCATGTGTTACTGTTTTCTGAGGAAACAGAAATATAGTCTTTTCTACAATCCTATGTTCTTCTGCAAGAGTGACTCTCCCTTCAATAGCCCAATTTCAACAGAACATGAACTTTGGATTGTTGGGATCTGCCCCCCAAATAAGAAACCAAGTCTACCTCATTTTGAGTCATTAAATCACTGGGAAGTTTCTGTAATGGTCACACCACACCTAAAAACTATGGGTCTGATTAGATTCTTTACCTATTACTTCACAAAAAATTAGGTCACAACTATCTCTGTCCCTGAAAACTGTAGCGTTGTGATCATATTATCTACACCTTGAATGTAGGTGAGGAAACTGTAAACTGTCTCCAGATGGTCATTTAAAAACTCAAACTGCTTGTGCTAGGTAGAGAGCAAAGAAGCAGCTCTGATTCTATGGGAAGGTCTGAATTGACAGCCAGCAGCCCCCCCTTCTTCCATGCTTCTCCAGAGACACATGCTGCCACAAAGGACAGTTTACACCCATCCCAACCTCTGGATGCAAAGGGAATGAAGTAACACTAGATCAACTGTAACAAGAATCATAAATATAAACCCTTCATAATATTTTAAGAAATGCATAATAACACTACCAGAGGGGACTGAAGAAGAAAAAACAAACTATATAAAGATGGAATAATAAGAGACTAAGGGAAAAAAATGCTAAAATTGTAATATATAAGTTTCTACATATTTAAAGGAACGGTTGCTCCTAAAGGACAGAGGTGTTAGGAATCAGACAGAAGAACCCTTCCAATGTGTGAATATTATGAAATTTCATCATTATTTTTTAAGGCAAGAATGATTTACTTCTATCATTAAAGTACTAATAGTGCTGTTTACTCACTGTGTAAACGTTGATCTGCTTGGACTAGCATAGCACTGACATGCAGAAAAGCTTTGATCTAAGTGATTGTCAGGCAGCTCTTGATCCTGTGTTTCCTCACATTCTTCATATGGAAATTTCTCTTAATTTAAATCAGCCTGAAAGTACTTCTATTATTTGGGCACTACTCTGAATGCTGCATTTCCCCTTTATACCCTGAGTTTAACACCTGATTAGCCTTTTGTTTCAACTGATGAATTACACGCAAGTGAAGTGTAATTTACTTTGACATTTGGTCTGCTTTCTTACTTACAGAAAAGTATAAGCACTGCCCACTGAGCTGAATTCAGGCAAACACCACCCCACAGAAATTCGTAGGACAGACTGTATATTTGTCTAAGCAAAGGTAAGGATTGATTAGAAAATTAGCTGCAAGTGCTGAGCTTATTCAAGGTTCCCTTGAAAGTGAATGAGAGAATGACAACTGTATCCAAAACACTTTCAAGCTATATTGTTCATGCCTCAACAGTTGTAGGACCATTTGTGTTCAGGTGAACAACATTTTCTGCTAATAATTTTTCTAGGCAGCTTCACAACATTTTACTGAGGTTAGGTTCACAACAGATCCATTTTCCTTTATACCTGGTACATTATAGGTTTTCTAGAAAGGATAGTCTTAGAAGGGAAAGACGTGGAGGGGGGTGGTATCCTAACTGGTTAAATATGACCAAGGATTTAGGCTGGAAAAATAGATGCTTTTTCAGGAAGCTATTGCGGGCATCCTAAGAAACCTGCAACAAGTCAGTTTAGCTATGACTGCACAGTCAGGAAGGCAAGTCCCACCAACCATGCACTTTCCTTCTTACTTCCATGTTATTGACTTTAACTCAGGCAGTGGGTTAGTGAAGTACCCCTTCATCACTTGGCACAATGAATCTAATGTCTTCCCCTGCCTACCCCCCTCCCCCCCCCCCGCCCCAAACTCCATTATTAGATATTCTGCTACATTTGTTAGCCAATTACATACAATTACATCCAGGTGTTTTTCCCTGGAAATTGGAAGAAATACCTGGTTTTTAGTCCTCCACTCCCAGTTAAAGTTGGCTGGGTGAGCCCTGGGGGTTTGCAGATGCCCAAACTGCTGTTCTGTCACGCTCGGTGGCAGCACTGCCGGGCACTGCAGCACCCCTGGTGTCAGTGACACAGAACCAGGACAGCGTTGTCACAGGCGCAGGGTGCTCAGCAACCAGGTTCTACCCAGGCAGCTCCCTGTAGCTGCCACAGCAACCTAATGAGGCTGTTGGGCAGTGCAGGGCTCTCAATAGCCAACTCGGGGCCACCCTCACATGCGCCTTAGTTCCTGCCCTGGACAACCTACTACCCTTGATGAGCAACTTTGGGCACCCAGATGCAGCTGTTTGGCAACCGTTGAGCAGCTGGACAACATTCTACAATTTAGTTTTAGGTAGTCATGCAGGAGCAGGGTGTTGGACTCAACGATCCTTAATGGTCACTTCCAACCTAATATACTCTATTCTGTGAAATATGGAGCCACTGAGGATGGCCTAGGCTTTGCTCCTTGCAAGTCCCATAACCCAAGGTAGGAGCTTTTTTCAATACATGGTTTCATGTTAGAAAAGGAGATTCATCCTTCCCTTCTCCTGCATCTCTTCCTCATCTGGACATCAGTGACAATCACTGTCATCAACTTTTACAGACCTTAGATTCTGTGTAACTGCAGTATCTAACTGCGGCAGGACACTGCTATGGGTTCAAACTTTAAGGCTTTATATAGTATAAATAGAAATTGGGAAGATTAATATACTTTACACAAGAACAAGGGACTGAAGATGGAAAAGCTGTTACAGAAATAAGCAGGAAGAATATGCTGGTTTATTTTATTGTTTCCTGAGGGTTGCTACTCTCCCCCCTTCCACTCCATCAGTACATAAATTAAACTCATGGTTCCTTACACCCATTGAATACCAAATCTCCTGCCGCCTTCTTTCTTATGAAGATCATGAGTTAAGGGAACAATAATAGCCACATTCTCAGGCTATAATAGCAACATTTAGAGGTATTTATCTTTTCCGTTTTCTGACAGATCCATTACTAGTTCATTAGCCTTTAGTGGGTAGAGACATTCAGTAAACAAATGAAAGTAACTCCACTTAAGAGCTAGTGAGCTAAATACAGCTCTACGGCTTAGCCTGCTAATTATACGGAGTGTTGCAAGCACACACTGAAACAGATCCACCCATTTACTGGAATCATAGAATGTCTCATCTTAAAACTTCTAAAAGCTAAGTCATACCAAAATTGGCTTTCTTTGTCAGAGCGTCAGTGGCTACAAAGATGTGAAATGGAAAACCGGACCAACAGAATTTGTGCCACTTTATCGTGACATAGTTCAATAAGTGTGGAGAATATGTATTTTCATTTCAAAGATCATTATCTTCTTCCACTATATTTCCTTGTTAAGGCGACAGATTACTCCAAGTATCAAAAAGGTATAGTAGTCTAAAGGCCAAGCTCTTATTAATTTTTAATCATAAAAGAAGATTTGAAAAAGAATGAAATAGCACATGAAAGTCCAGTCTTGGTATTTGTGCTACAAGTATTCTGGAGTTAAATAATCCAGTATAAAATAACATTCACTACACCATACAACAGGATATAGCATCTTCCCTCTCCATAACCTTTTTTCCACCCCACATTCATGTTCCCATAGAGAAACCAGGGAGCTGATCATCTTCCTTGGAGAGCAACCTCCTTGGGTTAGGCACATATTAAATGAATTTAAGTTCATCTGCACAATAGGAATTTACCTTGGCTGCAATGGGGTAAAAAAATAAAATGAACTTTTGACTTCTGCAGTAGCTGCAGAAGGTACAGAAACATGATTTCCACAACAGAATGTAATTGTTCATCAAAACTAATCCCTTATTGCTAAAGACTGCCACATCTTATCCGTTTTAGAAGGTTTTTTCTTAGGAGTAGCCCCATCCAGGCAGTAAGCCAAACTGCTTGTCAGAGATTTAACAGGGAGGCATAAGGTTCACATTCTGTTTCCCCCTTAAGTCACTGAGAGGAAGTTACTTCCTATCCAGAGCTTATCTAAGAGTAACTTGAAATTAAATAAATGGCAAGAAATTGCAACTGCTATTTTAAAGCAAGTGCTTCTGTTGGGGGTGGAGTTGGAGGTGAGAATGATGATTCAATATGAGGAACCTAAGCTTTTCTTACTTCTTTCAGAAGACTGAATTATGTTGTTGGTGCAGATGCTGGCTGTACTTTGACAGGGTATGATGTAAATGTCAGATACATGCATTTTGGGAAGATATGTTACTGCAGGGTCCTGTTGTAAAGATCCTTTTAAGCAGCTGTTACCTCTTTTTCTAATTGATCACACGAAGTGCATCTCTTTGAGAAGCAGTGAGAGCTAGGATCAATGACAGGGTAGTTTAATGCAGCTCTTAACAACAACCTGCAGAGATTAGGAAGCTGTCAGAAAGATAACACCAGAGATTTATAGATTGTTTTCTGAAGCCATTCTCAGCTCTCATGGGTGCTCTGTTATGTTTCTCTATGCTTGGATATGTAATATGTACTCCTTTTATAGATCCAGACTGTAGTTCTCATTTATGAGGAAAACAGCATTGCACCTTTATGTGCTGCTCAACCTATAACCACCTGGGAAGGAATTGAGGGGGGTGTCGGGAAGATGAGCTGGTTAAGTTGTTAGAAGGGCTCAGGGATAAAGGGGAAATTTGAGTTATCACTGCAATTTCTTCTGTCACTTGAATAGGGCATAATGGGCCTAGTTCAGCTACTGTAATACTACTAAATCAATGGGACAGCATTATCAACAAATGAGCTCCCTGTACTGAGCAGGGGCTCAAGTGCTGAAGTGTTTGGATTTGAAGGTCCAGTTTCTGAAAGGCAGATTAAATCCATGGGGAAGGGCTCCACTCCATCAGTCACAGTCACAGTCACAGTATGCTAGAGATTGGAAGGGACCTCAAAAGATCATCTAGTCCAATCCCTCTGCCGGAGCAGGAACACCTAGATAATGTTACACAGGAATGTGTCCAGGCGGGTTTTGAATGTCTCCAGGGAAGGAGACTCCACAACCTCCCTGGGCAGCCTGTTCCAGTGTTCCGTCACCCTCACTGAGAAGAAGTTTCTTCTCAAGTTTAAGTGGAACCTCTTGTGTTCCAGTTTGTACCCATTACCCCTTGTCCTATCATTGTTTGCCACTGAGTAGAGCCTGGCTCCATCCTCGTGACACTCCCTCTTTATATATTTATATACACTAATAAGGTCACCCCTCAGTCTCCTCTTCTCCAAACTATAGAGACCCAGCTCCCTCAGTCTTTCCTCATAAGGGAGATGCTCCACTCCCTTAATCATCTTTGTTGTCCTGCGCTGGACTCTCTCCAGCAGGTCCCTGTCCTTCTTGAACTGAGGGGCCCAGAACTGGACACAATATTCAGAAGAAGGAGTGTCTCTTTTCTCACATATGTAGCTTGGGAAGGAGTCAGACTGATGTGTGCCAAACACAGAAGGGAAAAAGAGAGGTCCTCTGCTCACACAAGAGGGGAGCAGCACTACTGAATTTAGGCTACCTTGCACGTTGAGGATCTGGTCCCCTTCTGACTGAATGAACTAACAGTTCAGTTAGCATTGCACCGAGCTTTCCACAGCCTCTTTGACATCTATATAGTACTGCGGCGTCTGTAAAGAAAGAGGCTAAACACACACACACGCAAGCACGCTGCTTTCATAACTAGTTCTGCTTTATTCGCTCCAGCATGATACAGGTCTGAACTGTAAAGCCAAACAGAAACCACATCATTCACAGTGACTGTTTTTAGCCACTATAAATTCCATTCTATAAACAATCACTCCCCAGGCTGTTTGCCAGCCCCACCTTGCACCTAAATACTCCTTAGCTTACTCAAGACCCAGGTGCACTATCAGCAATTACTCCACTTCTTCTTTAATTATCCACATAGCAGGAACAGGACACTTGCAGTTTCCACATCTCCCCCTTTTTTTGTTTTGCACTATACTTTGGCCTCAGTTCTTTGCAAATTGGCAACAAGTCTCTAGAAGATATTGAGGAAAAGCAAAGCAAAGAAGTGATGTCCAGGCTCCAAAGACAAGATCTCACCTATGCATTGGCCAGATGTGCTGGGAGTCTTGGGAACCTGAGGATAAATGCCGTTACTTCCAAAGACACAGTCTTTGGCTTTCCTTATCCCCTTCTCTGCTTAAAGAGTCTTAAATCACACAAGAGCAGTTTCTTGACATTAGCATTTGAAGATGGAAGGTTCAAATACAATACTTATTATATTATTATCACTTAGCCTTTTTACTGTGAGGGTGATGAAACCTGCTTTAGGTAACCCTGTTTGAGCAGGGGATTTGGACTAGATCATATCTCATGCCAACTGCAGGGTGCTTGGCCTGCCCTTCCCTCCTGGATGGCCCTCTTATAAAAGAGGAGGCCATCTCTCACATCAGGGTCTGTCCTGGCATGTGTCCCCACCACTCAAAGCCTGCTGGGTTGCAGCCAACAGTGGAGCTAAAGGTTCTTCTTGGTGGCAAATGCAGAGGTCAACCCAGTCTTGCCCTTGCTTATGGTAGGAGGCATTTGGCCAACTTCAGTCCTTGCACCTTGTTGCCATTGCAGAGTTTCACCTGCTTCATCCAGTAACAAGTTGCTACTATGGCAAAGCACACACAGATTTACATTAGCAGTATAACTACTACAGGGTGCAGCAGTGAGTTGAAGATGCTGGTGACAATGGGGGACCAGCCAAAGAAAATTTCCCACCAGTGGTGTTCTCATACTCCCTTAATTGGCAATTATCACTGACCTATAGGTAGGAGGACACAGACATTCCCCCTCCCCCAGGTTATCAATTCCACTGGCCCTTCCCATTTCTGCGGGCCCAAAATATCACGATATCACACTTTAGCACATTCAGAAGGCAGGCTGTCAGAGCCAAAATGTTATACTGCAGTGACAGGAGTATTCATGGAATACTGAGTGCAATTTAAAAAATTCAATGTATAGCTGGCACTGTCTAATCGTTCTTGAGAGATGATAGTCCCCCTTTTTTGTTTTTGTAGCCTGGATTTCAGAACAGCATGAGTTCATTCCCCAGTCCCCCGGGCTGTAGGGGACTGGGGAATACAAGTGACATGTGTGACACCCCTTTGCTGCAAAAATCATGGTAAAGCTAATGAGGTATATGCAAGACTATTATCCGTTTTCAACTGGGGTGGAAATCCTAAGATAGCAAATGCAAGTGTTAAATGTTGGATAACATCAAGAGCCTTCTCTCCTTTATGGGCAGAAGCTGAAATCGTATGTAAAAATGTGTCAACAGACATGAACATATTTAGAGGCACCAAAGGAAGCAACGTGTGTAACATTTGTTCGCCAAATCTCATTCGCCTTTAAGCCACGAGGATTTACACTTATGGCAAACGAGGGCTGAGCTGTTGACTGACAGTCAGGGCAAGACCTGACAATTTGCTTTGCTTGAGAAGAAGACAGGTTAAAGTGTTTCTTTAAAGCAGAGACATTCTGATGAAAAAAGGAATGTGAAGCAGCTGCAGAAATAAACTGCACAGTGTTAACAGTCAAGGAGTCTGCTATGTCATTACCCGCAGTTAAAGGGCCAGGCAGGTTGGAATGTGATTTAATACGTCCAATAAAAACAGAATAATTTCTAATTTCCAAACAATGTTTTAACTTCAGCAAAATGTCAAAAAGTGCACGGTTATCGATTTCTTTTAACACACTAAAAGGAAGGCGCAGCAATGATCAAACAACATATTCTGAGTCACAAACAATATTTAAGGCTACAGGGAACAACTCTAGCCCATGTAAGACTGCAGCAATTTCAACAAGGTGCATAGAGCCACCCACATGTATAGAAGAGAATTTCCAGAAATCATTTTCAACCAAAACAACAGCAGCTTTGCCAGTTTTTCCAGAGCCATAAACAAAAATGGGTTTAGCATCCTGAATGGCTTGCATTTGAAATACAGATCATTCCTGTAGATCAAAATCTGGAAAAAAAAAAAAATAGCAATTTATGTTTCAGAATACCATAAATTTTATTTCATTTTTTTTTATAAAGGTTGTTTCTCAATAATCTCCTGGGTCCCATAAACCTTAGCTTTTCCAGAACTTCCAAATCTAGAGGTATTCCATGTGTTAATTTCTACTTTTGGCACCCAGTATGGAATCAAAACAAGTCGTGCTACTTTTTGACTTTTGGGAATTTTATAACAGCCACTTAAGGCAGATGCTAAAATTTTTATTTCTCCTGTGTAATCTGAATCTATTACTCCTGGATGATGATTTGGAGAGTTGTACTTGAGTGTCCTAACAAAAGACCCATAAATCCCTTTGTTAAAGATCCCCAAACACTGGTAGCTATAGCATTTAACAGTGGAGCAATCTAATTCCATGTCGGCACTTCTTGCCAAATCCAACCCAGCACTGCCTGTTGTGGCAGCTGCAAGATGGAGTGTTTGCTGCAAAAACCGTGTTGTTTTGAGGGGTATCGGGTTTTGCTGCACCCTGCTTGGAGTTTCCCAACAAAGGATTTCCATCCTTATCAAATTTAGATTTACACTGATTGCTCCAGGTGTATCCTTCCTTGCATCTGGGACAGACTTGAGATGGCATTTTTTCTTTCTGCTTTTGTTCCTTTTCAAGACACATTTTGTTAATATGTACTTCCTGTCCACAGTTAAAACATTTTTGCTGACGCATATGAATTTTCGATAATGCAGCAGCCAATACAGAAGTCATATGTGTCTCCGTACCGATATCTTGACATGTTTTAATAAACTCAGCAATGTCTGTAAATTTTTCCCTGACTGAGGCTAAAGCAACTTTGCAACCTCCATTTGCATTTCTATATGCTAGCTGAAATAAAAGCATATGAACAGCCTCAGGATTATCAATCTACCTTTGTATAGCATTGTTTAATTGGTCTATAAAAGACACATAGGGTTCCTAAGACCCTTGGAGAACACTTCTGAAAGAAGTAGCTTTCTTTCCCAATTCAGGCACTTGCCTCCAGGCTTGAACAGCCATAGGGGCAGCTTGCTGGGACACTAGAGGGTTTAGATTAATTTGATTATGAGGTTGCAACCATTGCCCAGAGCCTATTAATGTGTCAGCATCTATTGGTATTCCTCTTTGAACATTATCTAATAACTATAAAGCCACTAAGTTACTATATTCCAATATCCACACCAAGTACTGAGCAGGTGTTAAAATCATTTGCATTAAAGTTTGGCAGTCCTGTGGCACCATAGATTCAGTACTAGCCATCATTTCTACCAGACCTAATGTATAAGGACTTTGAATTCCATTTTCCATCGCTGATTTTTTCAATTCCTTAAATACTGCATACAGAATACTTTCACGTGCTGGTTGTTGTTGTCCCTGCCCATCTGTAGTAGCCTTCTGGTTAACTAACAGGTGGCCGAATGGTTCTTTATTGAGATCAATCAAGGGAGGTGTAGTAGGTTGAGGAGCATGAGGAATATTTGATGTGAAAACCCTTAACGGCGTCAAAGATGGGTATGAATTTTGCTCCTTTTTGAATCTACTGAGCCAGGATCAAAG
This sequence comes from Pezoporus flaviventris, assembly GCF_033815535.1. NCBI lineage: Eukaryota > Metazoa > Chordata > Aves > Psittaciformes > Psittacidae > Pezoporus > Pezoporus flaviventris. Next base: position 49,707,913 of record NW_026892549.1, read on the forward strand.
GGATCATCAGGCTTCTCAGAAAAGATATTTTCATCCTTCTGTTCTGGCTCTTTCAAATTGTCAGTATTTTGATCATTTGTTTTATCATGTTTCTGAATTATAACTTCATCAGGTTGTAAATTAGATAACACAGAATAGACAAAACGTCAGGGCACTATTAAATCAACAGGAACCTCCATACCAAGGCGATTTTGAGTCTGTAAAAGTTCTCCCACTTTCTCCCATATCTGAGTATGAAATTATTCTGTTGCTGGAAACCAGTTGCAATTTGTTTTCACCCATAACAAAAGATTCATTACTTGTCTCTCAGACAAACGATATCCAGAGGAGTTTAAAATTTGCTGTAAAACTTTCAAATATGTTTTCTGTTCGGCTGATGTTACTTGTCCCATTTTTCTAAAGTAATTCCGTAATTCCCCATTCAACGGGTATTAATGACCTTTAACAGGCAAATGTCGGTACCAGAAATTCCCCATCAGATCACATGGACACCACAATGTTGAGCAGTCTAGTTACCTGACACAGAGTGCACAAAGGGCACAAAGAGGCTAAATACACACACACACTGCTTTCACAATTAGCTCTACTTTATTCACTCCAGCATGGTAATATATAGCACACAGATACGGGTCTGAGCTATGAAGCCAAACAGAAACTATGTCATTCACAGTGATTGTTTTCAGTCACTATAAATTCCATCCTATAAACAATCACTCCCCAGGCTGTTTCCCAGCCTGGCCTTGCACCCAAACACTCCCTGGCTTACTCAAGACCCAGGTGCACTATCAGCTATTCTTCTTCTTCTTCTTTAATTACCCACATAGCAGGAACAGGACACTCGCAGTTCCCACAAGTACCCTTCCAGAGGAATTCTTATATTTATGGGATTTCCTACTGTATCTTTAAAAACATTGCATTTTTTGTCTATTGTGACTTAGGGCTATACATTGTAATTATTCCTGAAGATCACATTATCTGTCAGTCTTCAGAACAGAGCAAGGTAAAAATCAATTACCTAAACGGTCACTATTTGGGCACAGAAGGTACCTGTGGTCAAAGAAGAAGAGGCACCTGGGATGTGAAGGGAAATATTACTCACTCAGAAGCATATAAATTTTAAAGATAAAACCAGTTAAGAGCCCCTTTAAAGAATATTAGGAAGACTTTCTTGTGACTTTTGCTTTGTTTTACAACTCTAAGTCAGGAATAGAGAGACCTTAAAGACATAAGTATAATGCCTTGGGCAGTCTCAGCCCACAGATTAATCTACATTTCTTTTCCAGTTCTGCAGAGGACCTGCCATAATTTTCATAAATAGATGACAAGGACAAAGACAATTAACTTGGTTTCTCATGAGCTCTGTTCAGTGTACAAGGTGATGCCTTGAAACTAAACCCCAGAAGCTTGAGATATATAGCAGTTAAAGTGGGTTGAGGTGATTTCTTATCTACAGCAAAGCATTAGCAGCACCACACTGGCCAGCAGTAAAGTTACCCATTTTCCACTGGAACTGAGAAAGGGAGTGAAGGCTGGTAAAGTCTCCCAAGAGATGCCCAAACCCTATTCTCCCTCAACCTGGAGCCACCTCAGGAGCTTCCAAGAATTGTCAAATCCCCCAGCCTCATTGACCTTAGGGGCAAGAATCCTTCCCATGCCTGGCAGGGCACTAGGGCACTAGCGGTGCTCCAAAGCAACACCTCTGCAACCCATTTCTTACAGCTGCTGCCCTGGCTTTATGGGGATGAGGATGGTGAACTCTGCAGTGCTTCTCAAGAAGTCATTCCCTTGGTCTTGCCACTGTTATCTGGCTGGAAATGCCTTACAGTCTTGGGCACCTACCGGGTTCAGTGATTCTTCTGAGGAGCTCCTGTCTGTTCCCCAGAGGTTCAAGCAGTCTTTCCATATGTCAGGTAGGCTTTGAATGGGGCCCTCCCAGGAGCTGGCCTTGCAGTGGAGAGCCTCCAGCAACCTTGTCTAGCCCCTGGTCTTCTTAAGTCAGTCCCTTCAAGTAATTTCACAATCTCCTCAAGGACTTCCTCTCAGATACCTTGGGCAGACCCAGGCCACCTCTGCCAGGGGGCACAGGAGGCTGCTCCTGGGGCATTGTGACTGCTGTGTTCCTGGGTGGTGGCACTGTGACATAGGGGTGACGGGGCTCCCCATAGACAGCACTGCCTGCTGCAACTCTACCCAGGATTCCCGTGTCCCACTGAAACGAAGCTGTGCAGCTCCACTGTTAAACACAACCACTGTCTGTTCTTATAGGGGATACAAAGCACACTTAAGCGATGGGGTAAAACTTTCAGAGCTCATTCGTCACTACCTGTGAGAGTTATTTACAAGATAATTTAAAAGAGAGAAGGGAAGAGTGGAGAATTGAATTCGGTCGGTCTTAAAACACACTGGCAACCAGTTTGTTTCAAGCGTAACTCAAAACATCAATTTTACCTCATAAAACCTCATGTTTTAAATCCTTGGTACTTAAAGGCTGTCTTCTTTCCTCAAAGGTCTCTGGATAAGGGGGCACTCCTGGCAAGGGAATTGGTCCCGGGGAGGCCAGTCCCAGCCACTGAAGCCTTTGAGCACACCCAGGGCCCTGGTAGAAGTAGACCTGCATTGCTCATAGGCTCTCCTTTAGACACTGATAGCTGCTTTCCAGACCAAGTATTGGACCAGATGGACCTTCTCTAATATGGGGGCATTTTTGTTCTCCGGCTCTAGTGTTTTTAGGATGTTTTTCCAAGGGAAAACAGATGAGGCATTTCTAAAAATAAGTACAAAGAGCAAAAAAAGAAAAACACAGGGAAATTGCTCACCTCAAACAGATTCACAGTCATTTATTTGAGGAGCACATCCTTCTTGAGATTGAGAGCTTGATCTTTGAGGTTTCTAGGCTCAGAGATGTGGAAACCCAGCCCAACTGGATGAACCCAGAGGACTTCCAAAACCCACACTTCATGCTTGCTTTTTGTAATCTTATACAGATGGCCAAAGAAACTAATAGTAAAGTCAACTGGCAGAAACAACTAACCTTGGGATTTCTTCTTGCCACTTCTTTCCCAATTTTGCTTAAAAAACGGTAATGACCAGCTGTGACAAACATTTGAGTGCAATAAGGCAACCTGGTTGAACATTTAAATACTTGTGGTTTTAATTTCCTTTAGGGATCTTGCTGTAAGCCATGGTTTCTTCTACCTGCTGATGCTGTAGCAAAGAGTTGGTTCATCTAATGGACCAACTGCATTGTCTCATTTAGGCTTGAATATTGCAGTCGACCAATAAATACCATGAAGCAAAGAACTCGGAAAATGCCCACTCTTTTCAGAATGGTCACGGAATGGAATGTAATACAGAAGATGGACAATAAAAAAAAAACTCAAACCCCAACCAAGCCTGTTTCCCAAGAATTAACAGTTGTGTTTAAAAAGGTGGGAGTAGTCAGTAAAGCTGAATATAAACCATTAAGCTTTTGATAAAATCCATGTGTTAGACATCTTTCCCTTCCCAGCCTTTAATATATTGAAGCAAAGATTAAGGAAGATAGCATTAGCAGAAATTCTCTAGAGCAGCTGAGAGAAATGCAATAGAAAAAAGTCTACATCTACACCATATTAATGTGTATTTGGCATGAAAATTCTCAAAGACTAGATAGAATGTGGATGGTGATTGTCAGAGCATCTTCCCAGGATGAGGCCCTTCAGAACCGAATTAAAGTAGCAAGGAGCACTTTGTTACAAGTTTAAGTGGAGATTTCAATATTAAATGCAGTTTTATTTTAAGACTGCAAGATGATTATTTCTGAAGTGTTATAGAAGATGGAAAATGCATGAAATCAAATTATCCACAAGAAGTTCAGAGGGCTTTTTTTATATTGAACACAAATGAACAATAATATTGAGGGGTTAAGGCTCATTGTATACTATAACACAAAAAAAACAGGCCTGCGTAACTTGAAGGAGCTCATGTTGGTTCCACAAAAGATCTCTGGCTTCGAGCAATAAGTATAAATAGGAAAAAATATATACTTCTATTGCATTAATTTGTTGAAGTTGCTTTACTAGTGGATATTACGAACAAGCAATTTCATCATACTCCAATAGAATTTAACTGGTATGTTACCCTATCAGTAATGACTGACAATCAACCAATGTTTATGATCTACCATAAAGATCAGTTTAATTAACTACTAAAGTTCAGTTTAGATTAGATACATTATTCTTCACCTTATTCATCTGCTTTGTCCCTGGATGTAGAAAACTGTTTTAAAAAACAGATAATGTTTTGAAAGGTGACACAGACCCCAAATCTCATCAAGATATAATTGTTAAGATCGAAGACATTGCCAATGATATATACAGACGTTAAGTTAGGCGCCAGTACTTGCTGGTGTTTTCTACAATGAAAAAAACTAGAAGTCCTCTTAGCACTTCTCACGTCTGAAGATGTATAGAGAAACCAGCAATGTGAAACCAACCCTAAAATGATGGGCCAAACATTTTTAAAGATGCCATGCATTTCCCCTGTGGCAAACTGTCAGAACATGGCAAGGAGTATCTGTACCATGAGAGGTTTTGCGCCAGTTCCAGGTGAATGCATACAACAGACATAGGCTACACCTTCTCCAAATCCCTGAAGCAATCCCCTGCAAAGCCTGGAGGGCTTGGACAGAAAACAGCCACAACAGACAGCATTTGTTGCTGCAAACAGATAACTGACTTGGACATCAGCCATAGCATGTATGTCTCAATGTCATGCCAAGGATACCCTGGACACTATGGAGGTTCATTTTGGTGTCCCCACTTGCTTAAATTCTGCATTAGGGAACAACGTTACAACTGGCCAGGGAAGAAAAGCAGGGGCTGTTGTAGCTCTGTAAGGTTTCCCAAGGGACTCTTAAGTAAGCAGCCAGAATTAAAACCCATGTTGCCTCCTCAGGGTTTTACGGCACAACACTCATCAGCACAGTTAATGCATAGAGAAAAAGCTTTGACACTTCTTGGTTCTGAGTGATTACTGAACTACATGTTACACATGTGTTAGACAGCTTCTATGTTAGATGCATGCAGACATACTTGTTTAGCTATACTACTTATGTAGGTCTGTACTGAGAGCACAACATATGCCTGCATTCCATTGGTAGATGGAGCAGAAGCAAGAGGCAGCAAAGCAGCAATAAATGCTGGTAAGATGCTGTTCAGCAGTAACACAGAATATGGGAAGGAAAGATAAGCACAGTTTTTTATCTCTGCTCATTGCTGGACACTTCTGAGTTTCCTCACTCATCTGGAAACCCACCTTGTGCTATCACAAAGCTTTTTGCCAAGAGCTGCCTGTAACTAACAGCCATCAAAGTTGGACTGTTTTTCCCTATTGTGTTTCACTCTGGTATGCAGGTCCTTGTACACTTGCTAATTTGCCTCTGCAGTGACAGACCATGATTAACTTGCACTACTTGATTCTATATCCACTTCGCATGTTTATTACAGAACTCTGGGGACAGAATACAAACCTCTTCAGGGGGACAGTATAGAAGTTGCAAACAACTGATATGCCACAGAACAAATGTACTTTTCTTATTACTAAGACTCTTATTTTCATAATAAAGAAAACACTCAGATCCTATAAATGACTCCACCTGAATAAACATCCATACCTGCACAGAGCCCTGTAGGCATGTAGACTTGAACCCTCTCCCCAGTACTAGCTGCAGGATCAGGCCTCTGTTTCCATGAAACCCTGAAACCAGAAAGCCACTGTTGTTTTCTTTTTAACCTGTGTTACACTCAACTGGGCTGTCTAGAATTAGAAGGGCTTCTAACTGACAGTCAGCTGAGATACCATTGCACAATAATAAATACATTTGGCCATTTGATGGCAGTATTAAATTGTGGATCACATCAACTTTGTTAGGTTCAGGTTTTGGCCTCAGGACCTCTCCTTCAAGGGCTTTTGCTTCACATTTTAAAATATTTTTTTCATGTCATGAGAAACCCAGAGCCAAAAAACTGTCAAGAATTAGTACAATATGGATTAATCTATCTGGAAGATGATGTTGGAAGTATTAATACATAAGGTTTGTAGACACCTTAGTGGTTTGTATGATTTGAGATCCCCACTGTGACATTCTGGATCATTCCGTCAAATAAAAACCCCAAACAAACAACAACCTTGAGTCAGTTGAAGTCAAAGAAGTCCTTATAAAAAAACAACAACAATCTTAAAGGAACCCTTTTCCTCTCCACCTCCAACACTACACATACCAACCCGAAGCAAGAAGTCTGGTAGAAAGATCTGAATTTTACTCTTGTACAGCTCCAAGACACTCAACATCCAGGACTCGGGACTAGTTACTAACTCTGAACATATCACGTTACGCAATAGCAATCTTCCACTTCCAGGAAGCCTCTGCAACTGTACTTTTAGCTCAAATCACCCATCAACACATCAGTCAGTTGAGGAAATCATTCAGAGTGAACAATTTAATTGCACGTTTTACCTTTTGGTTTGTTTGGGTTTGCACATTTATGCAACAGGTGGGGTGTGAGTTTTGTTCAGATTTATTAATTGCACAGAACTGCTAGATTAATCAGCTAAAGAAGTGATTCACATATAGCCTGCAATATCTAAGAAAAACTATCACATTCATGGCCATATTTATATTGGTCTCACTCTACATGAGACTCCCAGGATCATCAGAGCATGAAGGTGAATGCAACAGACTTCACAGCAGGGACAAGCCTTATCCCAGGCCCCAAGCAACTGAAAGGATTCTACAAGCATCCTAAAGGTTAGAAGGTGCTCACTTTGTACAATTTCCTCCAACATCTTCACTTCACTGTAAACAAATGACATTCAATTCATTGGTCTTTAGTTACAGAACGGGATAGCAAAAATAGTCCTCTTCGACTTTTCAGTTTGGCTGATGAATGCAATAAATAAGAACCTAATGATGAAAAAATTTATCCAAAGTACATGATTTGAGTTACCTAATCTACATCCATGGTGGGCTACCATACCTCCACAACCAGCCATTCTTCCAGCTACCCCCACCCCAGGGAGAGAAAACAGGATTTCAAAAGGTGAAGCTAAAGACAGGGGGATTGCATACCATCAGGGCAAATCATAATCAGCTTAAGAAAAGTTAACTGATTGCCAATCAAAATAGAGCTGGATAGTGAAAACCAAAGACAAAATACATAACAGTTTCTCCCCATCCATAACCAATGCCTCTCCCTCTCTGAGCGGTGCTGGGGCAATGGGGGTCGGCACATAGCAATACCTCTGTCCTCCTACTTCTTCCTCCTCACAGCTTTCTTCTGCTCCACCATGGGTCCTCTCTACAGGCCACAAATCCTTCATGATAAACGTGCTCCCTCACAGACTCCTCTTCAAGGACCACATACACTTACACTGGCTCCCTACCACAAGGGAATTTATTACAATACCCCCCCCCCCCCCCCTTTTTTTCTTTCTTTTTTTTTTAGCTAAAGACTGACAGAACTATTCTCAACACTTTTATCTACCTTCCTCACCACCTGCAGCTTGTTTTTACTCTGAAATAGGTCTCTCCTGAGGTACTACACTTGTCACTGATGGGTATAGTTATATCTTGCAGTGAGGCCATTTGAGGTTGGCTGGAAGGGCTGTGTTTGGTGGGGCAGTCTCATAGCTCCCCTAACCCAACTGGAACTCTGGCACAAACACTTAATGCAAATCATTTCAATATTGCAGGCACCAAACAGAGTGCAGATTCATGATATCAGTTACTGCAACATAGAGCACTTATGCAAAAACAAAGAAATAAAATTCTACTAGAGGAGATAACTATAGGAACTCTCAGGAAGAGAGCACTTATGCAAAAACAAAGAAATAAAATTCTACTAGAGGAGATAACTATAGGAACTCAGATTAGGAAAAATTCAAAATCACTTTTCTCATCCCGTTGGTGCGCCATGCCAGCAACAAAGGCCTTCTGAGCACTCACCTGACAATAAATAAAACCCTGATTAAAGGAGAGCAAACGAGGCCAGGCTAGAAGGATGGCTTGGAGAGGGACTAGGTTATGGTAGGGGTTTATGGGACTGAGCAGGAAGTTTATGAGCTTGATGGGCTCAAGTGTAAAGAATAAACACAGCTGAGAAGGTCCTTTTTCTGCCTGAGAGAGGCAGGCAGCAGAAGGGTGTCATACCTGACACCAAAGGCAAAAGTAGTGACAATGGATTCCTTACAGTACTCAGGGAAAACAAACTAGAAGAACAGTTATAGATCTGAGCAGATACTCTTCAGTAGAGTGAAGGTTTGCTTTAGGTGAAGGCAAAGTAAGCAGGTCCTTAAAAGCAGCAAGCAGTCTATTTGTAACTTTGAAAGTGGCTAATCCTCTTTCAACTTAAACACCTTCTTTGAGAGAAAAAGAGAAGAGACTTGAAAGCTCCTGGCTCAGCTCTTCATGATTGAGTAGGGTACTATGCTCCAGAGTATTAATTTGTTAGTGACAAGATGGCTTTCTAACTTACTTCTCTTAATAGCTTGTGTTTATTGACTTAAGCAACAGCTCTTGGTTCACTAACATGAAACATGGGTAGGGAGAGTCTAATAATTAATTTTCTCATTTTGGGTTCTTATTAAAATAAACTCCTAAAATCATCATATTTCTGAATATCTGCCTCTTCTTACTGTCCACCTTATGTGACCTATAAAACCAACTGGAATGGTCTTTCTACTTGATAAGCTGCCTTCAATTTTGGAGCTTCCTTTCTCCTCAAACATCAGCTATAACCATATTGCATAGTGACCTCAAGCAGTTGTGGTGAACATTGGAAGACATTGAAATCATATTAACAACCCCTAAATTATTCAGAGCGCTTCCTAGTAAAAATGGGGTGCAGGACAATGAAAGCAAAGAACAATTCCCAGCAGATTAGATTTTTTTTCCCACGTTGAAGTCTGTAATTGTTTCTATCAGATAAGTTATTTGCTATGCAATCTTACCTTCAAAAGCATATTTGTTAAAAAGAGAAAGGGAAAGAAATCCTTTGTAGGGCCTGCACATGATTAAGTGGCTTTAACAAAGCATAATGAATAATAATGACAGACTTGTCAACTGCAATTTTAAGCATTTTGGCTTGTGAATTAGAAGAGCAAACAATATCAAAATTATTACATGTTGCAAATAAGTGCATTTGCCAATGCTGCCTACAAATGAGCTGTTTCTAGATTGCATATTTCTGTAAATAACATTTATTCTGCAGTTGCAATGTACTTACAGTACAGGGAAAACCCAGTATGGAACTATTGCCTTCATTAGCTTCATTTCTGCAGCTCTCTCAGAGAGGAACTGCTATATCAATTTGGCTCTTGGGCAGCTCAAGAAAATCATTGGGTGACCAGGGTTTTTTGTTTTTTGTTTTTTAAAAAGGACCTTAGTCATAAACAGCCAGCCAAGACTGTGATATACAGAAAAATGTTTATGTGAGTTCCAGCACTGCTACAGAAAGGATGATACAAGAAGAGGGGTATCTGGGTTTCTTTGCATGATTGGTGGTGATGGTTGTCATGTTCTGTCCTCAAAACAGAGGCAGAAAGGTGAATATTTGCATAAAATTGCATTGAAAGTATAACATGGGTTTTTTGGTCATTGTATTGTTATCAGTTATCTGGTAACCAAGATCTAAGGAATGTATTAAACTAATCACATGTTTAAACTATTATACTGTAAGCACTGTTTTCTGGAAGATGCCTTTTGCATGAAAGCTTTATTTAATTCCAGAAATTAGTTTGGGGGACTATTGGTGTTTGTTTGGTTTATTTTCTTTCTCCTGCTATATTCTTCTATATGTAGATGCATAGGGTAATACAGACTTTCTAAATACTGTCATTTAATTTTTTCTCATTACATTGACAGAGATAAGGCAATATAACTGAAATGAACTTGAGAGAGGAGAGTTTTCTAAATTGTGTTTATATCTTTCATCACTATCTACTTCAAAATAAAACCAGATAAGTTATACAAACATTTAAATATACTAGCGTAGTAGACAGGAGCTGAAGAAAAGACAATAAATGTCATAAAACCTTAGTTTTCCATCCAATTTTCCTTGATAAATATCCTTTTCTTTTATACAGTTATTCTGTTCAAGAAGGTCTGTAGAGAGGAATGGTGAGCCGTCTATCACTTTATCACTCTGACGACATTCGTTAACAATGTCACTTTTTATTTAAACACAGAGTTTGCTCTAAGAAATCTATTTTTTGACAATATACTATTTGGTGGAGGCAATTTTTAACATCTATTACTCTTGTGTATTGTGTTTGAAATTGATAGTGCTGAATGTGTTATATGTCTACTATCTGATACTCATTGTGGGAGATAGAAATGCAGTAAAGGCCACTAGCTTCTCATTGAAGAAAAAGAACAGAAATCTGATGGTTTTCCATTGAGGGACAGCTGATCAAAAGGAAGGTTAAGTAAGCAGAATATGTCAGATACTATTTTTTCCCCACTGGAAAACCACATACCAAAGTACTTCAGAACACTCCATCAGACCCCAGTGCTCTGATATCAGTGCTGTAAACAACTTCAACAGGATGCTGGCTGGTTGAAGTGGAAAAAGTAAAGAAAAGAAGAAAAGGAGGAAAAAAAAATGGAGGGCCCAGGATATTGCAACAGATCTTGTAAAGAAAGTCAGATTTTTTTTTCAAATAATTATGAAGCTTACATATTCCTTTTAAATACAAATATTTAGTTCTGCATGGATAGCTTTCCATTAATAACTAAGAGCAGTGAAGCGATTGGATATGTGTCAAAATTCTGCCTTATATTTTAATAAACCTGAAGCAGATTCCCTAAATTTAAGCAACAATCCTTCACTGTTGTAGGTTATTTTGTGGTGAGGAAAATCAGCACTACTTCAGCACATTGTACATGTTGTTGCAGAAGTCAAATCAATCAGACAGTCAAGGTGGATCTGCCTAGACCTTCATCTAAAAGTGAACTCCCCAAAGCAGTCCTAACACACTAACTGGCTAGTTTTACCAGCAAACGAACTAGAGCTCCTCTTTAATTAGAGGACGCTTGTTTGCGGAGGACTGTGAGGACACAGTGTCCTGCTGTGAGTCCCTCATCTCTTGCCTCACCCTGAAGCCTTTGACAGCACCTCTCTGTGCTTAGTTGCTCCCTACAGAAACAGCCATTTCCTCTTCTTTCAGTCATTTCCTTATAGAAGGAACAAAACATACAAACCAAGTGAGAACCATCCTTCATACAGCGCGATTAATGCTTGTACAGGCTTCTTAGGCAATAAGTACTATTTTATTAAACTCTCAGTCCACTAATACCAGAAGATTTTCTAAGTTAAGCACTCATCCATGCAGGTTGAGTATTTTACTGCATGGCTGAAAAATATTCTTTTTTTTTTTTTTTAATGCTAAAATATGTTTAGCTTCTTAGGCTTGTTTTAATGGAAAAACTTTTTAAGACAGAGAAGGTGGGGGGAAAGGCTAAACCCCTCAAAATATAGCTTTAAATACCAGTTTAACTCTATATTCTAGCTCTGGGTTTCAGATTCATCAGTATATAATGAGATGCCACTATGGTATACATCATGAGGGCCAATAAGACAGGAAAAATAAAAGTAGTATTCAAGTAGAGTTGATTTTAATTTTCTCTTGTCAACAGCTTTGTTCTAAGGTAAAGGTAAATAACTTGTAAAATCTGGCAGCTAAATTCTATTTCTCATTCACGTTTCTAAAATATATAAAAAGTAGCTGGGTCTGAAATACACTCTGAAAATGAGTGGTACCTCATTGATGAGCACCCTGTGGTACTGAAGAGAAATCTTGTTTCTGGTGAGCTGAGAGGGTATCACTGACTTCCCCTGGATCACAGAGTGATTTCTTACGACAGCACTGACAGCTTCATGTAATTGAGTTAATTTAAAGTGATGTTGATTTAATTCATTGAAATGAGAGTCTGATATCTCTCTTCAGCCTCTGTGTAGAAAAAAAACATGCATTCCTGCAGCTGTATACAAATGTTAACAACAACATGTTGAAACCCAAGCTCGACAAATCAGTTAAGCATTTTCTTTGGCCTGCTCCACTGCAGCAAACCACTTAAGCACATGCCTAAAGGTACAGACATGCTCAAGTGCTTCTCTGATTAATGATGAACTGGAGCCCAAGTGTCTAATTTCAAGACTAACATTGTGTCTTGAAGAATTACTCATTCCAGTAGTCTTCAGGGAGATGAACATCACATTTCACTTCCCCTTCTCCATGAATGCTACTGGTACACATTGGATGGGCTGAGCCTGGGGGCTGGAAGAGCTCAATCAGACTTGCCACAGAGTGATGTTCCAAGTTCCTCAAGAGGCAATCAGAATGACCTCCCCAAATGAAGGTTTATAAACTGTTACTTCATCATTTGGATGAATGAATCCTAAAAATCAGTTTTCAGGAAAAGAAAGGTAGGTAATTGCTGAAGTGCTTTAACATCCTGCCAAAATGTCACTTACTTGCAGGAATGGTGTGTGTTCATTTTAAAAAGAGAGAAATGCAGAAAAACACATGACAATCAGCCCAGAGCTGGAAAAAAAAACAAGGGAAGAAAACAAAGTGTAAGAGAATTGTCCTCAATGCAAATCCTCATTTTAGTCTCCAGATGCTGAAAACAACAAGGTCAAGGTCTGAGTTTAAAGAAAAATGCACACCCCCCCCCCCCATCTCCAAGGCACCAGAGATAATGTCAGACTTAATTGTCAGATTACTGTCTAATCAATGATTTCTCTGATTAGTGACCCACTGACAGCACAACCAAATCAATGTGTTTATTCCAAGTGTTAGCCCTGATGCTCTAGAAGAGTGAAAATCAGGAAAAAAATTACATCAAGTAACTCAAATCCCCTGCATACCAACTGAAAGTGTCATTTGGTTTGCTTATTTACAGGGTTTGAAAGGTTTATTTGACAACAGAAGGGCTAATAAAAGGAATCCAAGTCATGTTTAATTACACCCATTTTATTATCTTAATTAATCAGTTCACTGCTGTGCACTCTAATATCATAACATCACATTTTTGAGTAATGGAGTACAAAAGATTTCTTTGTTTTTTTCTCTTTATATAATTTTTGGCCCGTATCTGCCATGGCTGCTAACTGTTCTTGTTGAGTTCACACTCACAGACATGAGGGCAGCACATTAAATCTTCGAAGAGTCATTGTTTAGGTGGAGAACAAAAATGCCCTGAAAGCTGAATGGAATAACAAAAAGACAACAGAGCCTGTACTCTAATTAATTTTAGATGAAAAGGGAAAATTAGAAAAGGCAATAAACGATTTAAAGCCCAGAGGTATCTGGACAGGAACTTGGAAAAGATTGTTTAACTGTGGAATTGATGATAAAAGTCCATATATGAGTGCCTGATTACAACCAGAGATTGTACTAAAATATGCAAGTTATGACTTAATCTATGCCAAGAGTAGACAGATATGCAGTATTCTCCTGATAGTTGAGATGAATGTGCAAGGGGGAACTGGATAATACTGATTCCAATTTTAATTTACAATTCAAGTACAAACTGTTTTAATTATGTCTAATTGAAATGATTTATTGCCTTAAGTGGTAAGGAAAAAGGCCTGCACACAAATGCAACTTCTTAATCTTTGCACTGCATGTTGTTCCTGTTCTTCATTCTTTTATTGTGTTGAATGCAGAAATGAGAGATGTGTCTATGTCACGTCTTGCACATTTGACTTCTTGGGCAATCATAATATGAAGAGAGAGGAAATACTTCCTGTAGCAGAGAACTGATGATGTGCAAAGGTGAACCATCTGAAGGTGACCTGACACACTCTTTAGAAATAAGAACAGCTTAAGTTCCCAAACTTGGAGTAGGTGTTTAAGCTTAAAATATGTACAGTTCAAAATTTATTCTGTAAATAAACTTTCCTTATTTGGGTGACAAAACTTTATTTTGGAGCTGATTGGTTTTGAAGCTGTAGGGAATGCTGTTGCCATCACCTGAAGGTTCTTTCTGTGTTTTACAACCAACCCTGACCATGGACATCCTGGAAAAAGGGACCTACGTATCTGTCATTGCAGAGAAGTGAACTGGCTACACATTTGCCCTAATTGCAAGTGTCTTCTCCCTTATCCAGCCAAATGAAACTGAATTTTTATTGCAGCTTCAGGAGACAGAGTGGGATAATCTGAGTAAAGTAGCCTCTAGCCCAATGGCTAGAGCTGACTGAGATGATGGCTATCAGTATGAAGACAAGCAAACAGAATCAGCATTTCCCCTTCCTTCAGAGGAGTATGAGTGCAGTCGGAGTTCTTGGGGCTTTTGGGGAACACAGAAATTCTTTCAGGGTGCAGTCAGTGTTCAGAATCACAGAAGGGACCTCTGGAGGCCATCCAAACTAACCTGCAGCTCAAAGCTAGGCCTAATTAAATTACTGTTGTGATTGCAATCACTTTTCTGAACAACCGTATTAGCCCCTGTTTGTCCATCTGAGCAATGTCAAGCCTCTGCCTCAGCAGTGTATTGGTGCAGCCCCAAAAGGGCATTCCCAGTTCTCTAAGAGAAGTGGGCCTCCCCCCTGCCCTCCCCAAAACATCATCCACCCACCTGGCCTGGGGGAAGTTGACAGTCAGGGCCCCAGGCCTTGGGGAAGTAATTTTGTTGTAGTCTTCAATGGGCATTTGCCCTACAAAACCCTTTAAAAAGTCAAATGCTAGTGTTGTCTAAACATATTAAGCATTGAACTTTGCTCTATATGCCTCTTACTGTGCATCTCCCTATAAAATAAAAACTATAGATTATTTCTGTAGAGAATATCCATTGGCTTCAGTGTTGATGGATTTGCTTGTTGAAATGTGCTTCAGGAGAGCTATTAAAATATACTGAAAACCATAGAAATAGATAGTTTTTCTGTGTGTTTTTAATCTTCTATAATAGGGATAATTCCTTGTTTGAGTGTTTTAACAAAAGCTAGAGGAATTATAATCTAATACAATCTACAGGACTTTTCATAAACGAATGGAAGTAAAATAGCAGTTCCCTCAGCTACTTATGCTATATGGAACTGACCTGAGGGAAAGCAGCCTGCCAGAAATCTCTCATGAGGACTAACTATCCATATAAATTCCCATGTTTGAGTTGATGCTTGCAGACAAGCCAAGGCTGATGTCAGAGTTCTGAGGGCCAAATTAAGACAAAGTTTTTCTAGGTTTCTTTGAAGAGCAAAGCATTTCAGACTATCTTTCAGCTCTTGTAACTTAAGTCTCCTTGACAGCCTATTATTTGTTCAGTCATTACATTCCCTTGATTCTTTCTGACAAAGTTATCAAACACCCCGCTGGGACCACAGTCAAAGAAGCATTCACCTTTATACAAAGGGCCAAATCCTGATAAAGAACGCACAGCTGGAGCAAATGGACTGTTTGGTCAGGAAATAGAGCTAAATGGAGATTTCTGCTGCACCTTGTCACAGCTGGCGTGAATCCATGCCACAGGAACTACAGGATACAGACAGAAATAAAATCTACTGCTCAGCAGTGCAGCTTTCTCCCCATATTAACACTCACTCATATACAAACAGCAACAGTAGAGTTTAGATCTATTATACTAAGGTATGCTTTTTTTCTCCTTTTATTTGGTCTCTATTGCCTATTTCTGTATTTGTAAGGAAGGTGGTATTTATTTGTATCTTGTTCACTAATTCAATGGGAGCAGTAGTTAATCCTTATTCAAACGTAGATGCAGTACAGTCTGTCATAGTACCACAATTTTTTAATATGTTTACTACTCATTACTTTTGGTATGCTTCTTGCTTTCTATTTTATCACAATTACTTGCTCAGCTTTTCACAGGTTTTATTTTAATGATCTAGGGTCCCATCTTTTGTGTGTCTGAAGTGGTAAGTTTCCAACTGCCCTTCATTCTGTAGTATATTCAGACCTGTTGAAGTGCATCAAAACAGATACCAACAGTCTATACCCTCTTATTAATTTCTGAAGATTTCAAAGTAGCACCTTGTCGTGGTTTAAACCCAATCAGGAAACTCATTCACTCACTCCCCCCCTTCTTGCCCTCCCCCTACTCCCAGAGGGACAAAGAGGAGAATCAAAGGAATGCAACTCCCACAGGTTGAGATAAGAACAGTTTAGTAACTAAGGTATAACACAAATCATTACTGCTACCACCAATGATAATAATGATAAAGGAAATAACAAGGGAAGAGAATACAACACCTCACCTCCAGCCGACTGATAACTCGCACCCCAGGCCCGACCAAGCTCTGACCGATACCTCCTCCAACCCTGCAGTCTCCCAGCCCTTACGGGTAACTCCCAGTTACGTCCTGGGCATGACGTGCTGTGGTATGGAATACCTCTTTGGTCAGTTTGGGTCAGGTGTCCTGTCTCTGCTTCCACCCATCTTCCCCTCCTCTCTGGCAGAGCATGAGCCTCACAAAGTCAAAACACTGCACTGCACCAGGTGCCATGAAGGAGAAACATGACTGCTACTGCTGAACCCAGGACACTCCTGGAGATAATGTGGTAAACTTTGACACCCATCCCATAGCTGGATTTAATAACTATATGTGTCTTGCCATTTCCCTGGTATCTACCATGGGTGCACCACTACACTAAGTACTACACAAACAGAACTCTTGCTGTAATTCCATCTAAGTTTAAACAGAAAATTTGTCCTAAAAAAAGCCAAGCTCTTCCATCTACCTCTGTGTTTTGTCTGCTGTAGAACACCTACACTCCTTAATCCGTTGCAGTCCAGTCATTACATAGCTGGTCTATAACTGGTATGTTAATCTATATGCATATGTACAAACACACATCACAAAACAAGGAACAGCTGAAGATGGCAAGTCCCTTAAACTGCAACTACTGAATGTAAAGGAGGAGAGAAAAGAAAGAAAATGGAAGTGTGTAGGAATGTATGATGTTTTACAGGTGCATGTGTATCCTTGTTTTATAAGTTATTGTAATAACATGGAAATATTCCCTATGATTCACACAAAAGTGGTAGTTTTGATCAGTGTGATGTTCTGGCTTTCCACTACTGAGACATACCTCCACAAAGGTCACTTTCCTTTTCACAGGGTAAAAATTCCTCTGGTGTACATTTTAAGAAATGTAATTTACCTTATAAAAGGCAACCATCTGTCAGCTGTAGGTTCAGGTACCTGCTTATCACAACTGCTAGTGATTTTCAGTACAGGAGTGCAGAGAGATAAGGAGGAGTGTCAGTGTACTGCAAATATACCATCATCTTCTCCTGTGACAGGGAAACTAGAAACATGTGCTTTTTTAACCTGAAGCGAACATTACATTGGCCATTACAAAGATAGATTTTTAAACTGAAGGAATACTGTTGATTTCTTTGTGAACAAAACATTTTAATGAACTTTCATTTCCAGTAACTAATTCATTCTTTATGATCTAGAAGTCATTTTGGAACAATGTAACAGGTGATGTTAATAAATATTTGAAACATCTTATATCTCTAACAAATTCATCTAAATCAAGAGATGTATTTTTCTTTTTTTGTCTTTCCTGACACTACATCCCAAAGGTATTTTGCAAAATAAGGTAATACGGTTACAGAAATAAAACAGTAGGAGATGGAGATGAATTGAAATGCAGAATAAATAGAGGATGAAATGTGTATTTTTCTTTCTGTGCAGTTGAACAGGCTGCCTGGGGAAGTGGTGCAGTCCCCATCCCTGGAGGTATGTAAAAGACATGTAGACATGGCACTTAAGGACGTGGCTTAGTGGTGCACTTCGCAGTGTTCTGTTTAAGGTTAGACTTGATGGCCTTAAAGATCTTTTCCAATCGAAATGATTCTATGTTCCTAGGTGCTGTCAAGTATTGCAACTGTGTCAATGAAATTCCCTTGTCCATGCCTGGATTTAAGACAGCAGAGGTGCAGTTCATCTGAGAACACAACTGCTCACTGGTATTTTGACAGCTTCTGCTTCTTTGCACATCAGCTAGGATTGTCCACTCAGCACGAAATAATGGAAGTGAGCTGTGGATGTCATAGCTAAAGCAAAATCAGTGCACAGGACTTTCTACAGCCAGGAAGGCCACCCCTCTTCACCTATATTGCTTTAAAACTGTATGTGTTGCATACTACAGGCTAAAATACGTAGGTTTTTCTTTTTATTTCTTTTTTCTTTATTTTCTTTTGTAGGCAACAGCAACCTTTTCTTCCACCTACAATTTAATCTTTATGTCTAATGCAGAAAGTTTTCCTTGCATACAAAAACTGGCTCCTTTGCAACTGCTCAACTCCAGGCCTTTGCCTTTTCACAGATGAGACTTTTAGCCAAGAGTTCAGTATCAAAATAAGAACAAGAAATCACCAAAGCAGGAATGCTGTTTATGATTCCCACTTCCAAGTTCTCCTTTCTGGTACTCTGTCATCTTTATGTGCTAAATAACAAAATGCTCCGCTCTTCTCTGTACAAAATCAGCTATTTCATGTTTTCTAGGTCAATTCAAATATATTTATTGATTATATCTCTGACTATTTAATAATGACACTATTTACAGAAATCAAAGTGGAACATGTGCAAATAAAATTAATCTTTTTAAGTAAAGTAATTTCAAAGAAAAAGGTACATGCTGTTCCATTTGTGGGAGATTTATTTTTAATACAGTTCATTGGTATTTATTTGAATTAGACTTATGTGGCAAAAATCTAGACAAAATGTGAAATGTGATAACTATTATAATTCTTAGTAATATTTCATATCTTAATGTGTAGCTACAATCACAAGTAAAACCCCCAAATTACAATTATCTCACTCAGCTCTCACAGCTTGTATTATTTTTATGAAAACTAGATTCTCATTACATTTGCTGGGTTTAATCAGCAAAATGATATTTGTCTCTGTGCCAGGCAGTTTGTTAAAAATGAGACATTTCCTGAAGAACTCTCTGCCATATTTTAGAATCAACCCTCCTCACCTTAATTTCATAGTGTTCACTCAAGCTTATTTCTAGAAATAGTCTGGCAAAAGTCTGTCTTTTATTATGTCAGTATTCAAAAGTGACTTTTCCACACCAACGCCATACCTCAATGTGTAACTTCACATTTGAACTGAAAGGTATAAAATTCTGTGTAATAAGAAAAGCAATCCGACAGGAAGGATACACACAGGGGCAAAGATTTGCATAAAGACTAAACTGAAATCTTTTCTATTTAGCAATGCAGAAGTAATGTTGTACCATTAAAATCACACGCAAAACTATCTTATTTTGTGATCTTTAGGCACATATCAAACTCCTACCCAGGGAATGTGTGTTGCAAATGTACTGCAGGGAAGCAGAAGACAATATTAAAAGCTGCAAAATGAAATCTAGTTTTAGAAAATATGCTAAAATACTTGACTGTGTATGTTTCTCTCACAGGTCATAACATAGGTGTTCCCATCTTCAAGAGAAGGTTCCCCCATCAGAAGTGGGAACCAGACAAATGTTTTCGTAGTAGCAAGAGGTGTTACCCTGAGGCCCTATGGCTGTGCCAGGGCTACTAAGCAGGTGCAATCCTTCATCTGTGCTTTTCTAGGTGGAGATGTTTTACTCTGATGTTCTCTGGCTTGTAAGTGGCCACTAGGAAATGCACCTTTCCTCCCTATGCCCATGGATGCAATAGGAAGTGATATGTTACAGTGTCTGTTTATGAAGCTGAACTCATTAATTTCTCTAACTGCTCTGCCTCCACAGAAGATCTGTATGGCAAAGAAGTCCAGAAGTTTGCTATCTACTCTACCTTCCCTTATGTGTTTTAAAATGGTTTCTGCTGATTTGTCTAATTGCCTTCTCATTCTCAGTTCTGAAAGCACATTAGCCATGCCTTTGTGATTTTGTAGATCTCTGATATATAATATCCCAACTGTTTGAACTGTGCAGTTCAAAGTAGAAGCAAAGCAAACTACTTTTTATTAAGATTTTGAATGATTTAATGAAGGGTAAGAACTTTGGGTTTTTGTTTTTTTTTTTTTGGTTTTTTTTGGTTGTTTTTTTTTTTTCCCTACAATCATTTTATTTTTCCTACACTAATTTTGAAACCAGAAGAAATTTAAGCTCACTAAAAGTATTTACATTGCAAAGGAGTGGACATCCCACAAAAGACACTTGTGAACAGTGACAACGTTTGGAGGGTATGTGTGTAAGTGGCACATGATCTTTACTGTATATTGAAGCAAATATTTGTTTGCAGAAACAATAAATAAAATAAACCCTGAATAGTTCAGATAACAGCCGTGGACCCAGGATTGTGAGGGCCATAGCTTGTAAGCAGCTCTGACACCATTAACACCTTCACAAATAGGACATAAATCATGATGTATTCAGATGACATATTTTCTGCAAAGCAGTACTTTAAATAACCACTCCAGTAATTTAAGATTATTATATTACTGCATGGAATGCAAACAGGTAAAATAATCACTCTCTGAAGATTAAAGAAATGGAAGACTATGCTATTTAAGGTTTTCTCTCTTCACTAGATATTGTTTGTCCTATTAAGTTTGTTTCTAGCAAACATAAAGTAGCTCAACTACTGCATTTCCAAGAGATCTCTCCATACAGCAAGTACTTTTGAAAATCTGGGCCTAGATTTCTCTTATGCATACAGAAATTTAGTGACCACCTCAGGAAATAAACCTTTCAACAGTACTGAAGAGAGTAATACAGATTGTATCTAAAAGTGGGAAAGTAGTGATCATGTTCCAGTTTCCTAAAGGAGAGAATCAGTATTTTCCAACTGTTTTGTTTCAGATGTTAGCTACCTCCTATGGACACCATAAAAAATTTTGGTAATAGACGATGATCACTTTAGTGACTGCTGGGAAATGAAAGCCATTTTATTGCAACTGCTATGGCTGCTCCTATGTACTTTAATCTCTACTGACCTGAAATAGAGGTGGTACTTCAGAGCAAACAAAAGAGGCTTATGGAGGACCAAAGATTAAATTTCTTGCTGTTTTGCATGTTTTATCTGCATTTACCATTGTGAAAAGAGGAATAAATCAGCTGCTTTCATCTCTGATTGTTTTATAGACCCACTTTACAAAAAGATGAAAGATGACACAGGTAGAAAGGCAATGGGGAATATGCCCACAGGGATTTGTGTTTGTACTGTTATGCATTTGGATTTTTGAGCACTCATGATTTTCTCTTTGGACAGAATAATGCTTAGGGAAAACACTTTATGCACAGTGTAAGGGAAACCAATACATTATTTAACAATTCTGTGTTGGCATGTGCTGACTCTTGTTTGTAAAAATATGCCATATACTGGGAAGCTAAATAATTTAGGGTGGCTATCCTGTTCCCATGTACACATATAATACATGAAATAGGAAATCTGCATTTGCTGCCATTGTCAGTAAAAAAACAGTAAATGAGATTTTCAGTGATTTAGTGTAGAGACAATGTGGCAGAAAACTAAACAGTTATAAACACTGAAGTAACAAAGTTTTGCAATGTATATTGTATGGTAGTCACTAAGTCAATAAATGAGTAATACTGCTGACACCACTGGATCCTTGTCCTGAATTTTTTTCAGAAGTGCCATGTGTGAATGTATATCTTACGTATTTATGGGAGAGAAAAAAAAAAATCCATATTAGCTATACCATTCTGGATTTCGATAATAAATGACAGAGTGTTCAAACTCCTAATACTGTTTCTGTGTTAGCTGCTAGAACTAGTATTACTATTTCAGCTGCTGCAAATTTAAGTTATTAAATGTCATCCTTGCACTGGTACACAAAACATAATATGACAGACATGTAAGTGTCAAACAGGATTTGTGTAGTCTATTGGTAATCTGTTTTGAGGTATAGCAGTGTGTTTTGCTTGTAGCTGTGAGTTACACTGTAAGCGAGATTGTAAGACATCAGCATTTAAATGCATTCTACGTTTCAGGGGTTTGTTGTGGTTCATAATATCTATGATTCAACACACTCAGTGCCTTTGTACTCTGAGAGGACTGCTGGATGTTATGAGATGAGACCAATTTTTAAAATCCTGCTGACAATTCATAAACTCCTATTGACCATGCAGTGCTGCTCCCCACTCCTGGGCAAGTTTGTTTGGGCTTCTTCAAGAGTGCATGAAATGCCTCTGCAAGCAGGAATGCGACAGTACTAAGCTACTGCCTAAAGTAAGCCAACACACTCAAAAACCACCCAGGCTCTAACCAGCCAGCTGGGCTGAACACAAGTTTTACCACCATACCTGGAGAAAAGACTGGTTGTGGTCAACACCAACATGGATGTTACACCAGTCTTTCCATGTCTTCTTCCTCTTGAATCCTTGAGCCAATGACCCAATCTCAAAAACCTATGTCTCCCCATAATTTTACCTTTCTTATTTCTCAGTTAGCTTTGCTGAAGCTCTTTCATCTTAAGCATCTTTGCCAAGCTCCCAGCTGTATGAGAGGGCATGGTGGGGCTGGACAAGCAGAGTTCTGTGCCCTAACAGGCAGGGGAGTTATTTCAGAAGGAAAGGAAGAGCTGCTGCAGTTAAGGTGACTTCTGTATGGTGTTCAGACACTGTAAAGAGTTCCTCCACAAGGTCAGCTGTACAGGTTAGTGGCACTGCAGGCAGGGATTCACAGGTGGTGCCTTTTCTCATCCTCAACTAAGTGTTTAACAAAACAGTTTCTACACTTAAAATTTCCAAGCTAATGGCAGAATTGACTGACCCTCATGTTTTCACAGTGGACTAAGAGAAAAGAACATTTTTAACCAGAAAAGATGTTTTCATTGTTAGATGAACAGATGATATTTCCAGTGCTTTTAATGGAGGAATAGTAGCAGAACTAGCAAAATCCTTTAAACCACTAGAGCTGTGTGTGATGACATTGCATCATACATTTTTTGGAAGCTATATTTTGATATGGAGAATGAAAAGGTTTTAAAATTAACATGTACATTGCTAAATATGTTAAAGAATTAAAACCTAATATATGTTTTTAATTAAAGATAAGCATATTTACATAATCTAATAAAGGAAACAATGTGAATCAGCCTGCCAACAATCCCTGGTTGTCTGGGTTTTTTTTGGCTTCAGAAAAATCTTTGCTACACTCAGATTGTAAAGGTACTAAATTCTTTCTTACAAGTAAACACAATGTAGACCTGTGAGCTGAACGTTTGGTACAGCTTTCCGCCCCACAGCCCGTATTTCCATTCTGTGCTGCAGTGGGGGTTTCTAAGCAGGATGGAAATGAACTTTAGATGAAGATTCAAATGTGAATTACACTCTTATTCTCAGCTCATTGAGGAAACATTCAAACAGTAGTTTGCTTAAATGAGCTATATGATTGCACTGTCTGAACTGCATTCACCTCTTTATTATGCTCAGTGGCTAGAGCATCAATGCGGTAATGTCTCTTTAATCATTTGCTTCAAGATAATAAATATTTCACTTTGCAGTGTAACATGGAAATAAAATAAAACCTGAAATAGGTGATTTTGAGGTCACATTTGTCAAACTGAAAAATGGCCAGCGTATTTGTTGGGTAGCAGGAATGATGGAAAGAGGGTACAGGTCCCTTCCCAAGCAGAAAAGATAATGAATAGTGAAACACAGTGATGATTGTCACTCAGATAGTTTTCAATAATGAGATTCAGCCTGTGTGTTCCCAGCAACAGATGCTCTCAAAGCCCCTGTCATGGAATGACCTTTAAGCACAGTATTTGTTTCAAGAAACCACCGTATTAACTGTCTTTTCACAGATTCAGATATCCCACATAATGCTCAGGTTCTGCAGAACACTCTGAGATCCCAGGTTTTATTTCTTCAGATCTTCCCCCTTCCTCCCTCCTCCACTCTGCCCTACACTCCCCTGAGGTCCCCCTCAAAGGATTGTAAGAAAATAAACAGGATGTAGCATGAGAAAAGGTTTGCCTTTATGGTGGAACAGAAGCACTAATGCTTCTCCCATTATCTGGAGAAAAAAGGCTATGCAAAATGTTGTGGACAGTTATGTAACAGGTATGGCTTTAAAGATTTTTTTACATTAGCATCATTCAGTCATTCAAGTACCAGTGAAAAGGGCTCTTGTTTAACCCTTAAAGCCAAAGATTCTTTCCTGGCCCAACAGACACTATCACAGGCTAAACTGAGGCCAAAGCACCCTTAATTTTCTGATTTAAAACTCAGGTAAAAGTTTAACGTGCTGATTGGTGATGTGACATCCCTTGCAGAGACGAAACAGGGGAAAGTGCCTTTAAGGCAGTCGTGCTGCCCAAGTTAAAAGGAATACCTTGGATTCAGTGTGGTGTCTGCTCTGCCCGGCCCATCCTTCCTCTGCCCACAGTGCCAGGTCTCAGTTGGTCACCCATGGGAGTCCCACTGCCCTGGTCACCTATGGGAGTCCCACCACCACTCACTGAGGGGCATCCCTGAGCTGCAGTGTCTCCTCCTGTGCCTCAGTATCTATCAAGAGATGGCCCCAGCACCCAAAAACTCCCTCTCACAAGCATGAGCAACCTCTTCAGTGTGACATCAGTATGTACAGTACCACAGAGTAAGGGCAGGTGGAAGAGGGACATGTGGAAGAAGAGTCCAATTTGAGTTTTTCTTGGGTGGTACAGCCCTCTGTGTGTATGGGAAGTGATAAATGACAGTATCATTTTCCTGCTAAGACTTTATTTCAATGGGTACTGAAACTACTAGTCCTGTTTCTGCTCTTTCCATACCTTAAACAAGTAAATTAAGTAAATTCATTTAAATAAATATATTTCAATTTAAAACAACATTTTTTTTAAATCTTAAAAAGTTAGAAATATTTTATATTAACCCAGTTTCCAGACTCATTCACATGAGCTGTCTTACTGACTGTATTAATTCTTTGTGCTACTAAAGAGCTAGGTTGAGAGTGTTTTTGAACAAAGCTGTAGTATTTATGCTCATTTTCAACTATATAATTTCCTTTCCTTTTTTCCTCTAAGAAAACTTCTCCATAAAATACAATTAAGTTTCAGAATTCTTTTCACCTCCTTTCCAATACTTATTCCCATTCCTTCATGTGCCCTGGCGAGTTTCATGAACTTATGGATTTGTGTAGAATTAACTGCATATATTCTATCACAGATACAATTCCTGCCCTGGATAAAATCCTCTAGCTAGCAGTACTACCTTTTTTTCACTACATTTGTTTATCCCAAGGAGTTACTGTCATGTATATAATCATACTCTGTTGCCAGAGCTAGTCTTCTATAAATTACAAAACTCTAATGGGACACAAACAACTGTGCTGTATATCAAAATGAAAACTGTAGAGCTATCAATGAAACAATGAAGGGACAGACAGATAAGTGAATGAAAAAAACTCTCCAGTGACCCTTTTTAATCTCTCCACCTACTTTTGTCTGGGTGGTGGCCAATTGGGAAAATGAAACAAGCTTTATGATTTATTATTGTGGGTTCTTGTATAGGGGCTGTAGAAGTAACAGGAATATTTATTAATGTTTGCAAGGAGTGTAATTTATTATTGATTTTTTCCTCAACCTTTTTTAGCTACTGGCATGTGGAGACCATGAAAATGTAAGAAATATTTATAATATTTATTACTTCAAAAGCTACAACTGCAACATTCTTTTGGCATACATAGTCTGCTGAATTAATTCTTCTGTTTGGCTGCTAATTGGAATTTATGTTCTTGTTGTGAAACCTCACATATTCTCATTTTAACAGCAGCAACTCAGATGAATGCTACAAAACCTCAGATACTCTGTGCAAAGATCCATGCTTAACAAATTAATCCAGAAAAAAATTTCCTATTATTATGTTCTGTATTTTGAACAGGAATTAGCTAAACGTACTTTGTATTTACATACCTGAAATGAAGTACCAAAGGACAGAGTCATGAAACTAAAGGATAAAGTCATGACATTTATTTCAGTTGATAAAGTTATCAAAAACATAGGAAATAATTGAAAAAGAATGTGTGTCAAACTCCTTGAAAATAGTAATTTCAAAAATAACACAGATAGCCAGGATGTCTTGAGATTAGTGGCATTGAAAAAACAAGAGAGTAGGAACAGAATGGGCGTCTTCACAAAAGTGAATCCATAACGCAGGATCAGAGGTGTAATACCAGAGGGTAAATGCTCTGCCAGGCTGGGCAGGGAGGGCAGAGGCAGACTGTGCTGCTGCAGCAAAACTTGTTGGCACACTCAGGACAAGTTAGGCCATCAGCAGCCTGGTGCCTGCACAGACACCTAAGACAGCCAGTAGAAAATTATAAACAGAAGAAAATACTTGTGGTTTTTTTTTTCTTTTTTTTTTCTTTTTTTTCCCTCTCTGATTTTGGCTCTGAAACCCTGAGCCTATGCTAGCGCCCTTCTTTGCACCAGGAAGGACCTCCTGCATTTATATTCTCGACGCTTCCCCTTTACATATCATTAATCAGCTTCTGGCTTTCACTTAACTTTTGGGTGTTAATAAACTGAAAACAGTTCTGCAGTTGTAGGAACAATGGAAGAAATAGAAAATATGTTTAACAGAAAGAATCAAGGTGCTTGAGTGGCATTGTTAATCAAAGACACTGTTACAGAATTAGGATCTTGACAGTGGGGATAACTAATCATAATGTGATTTAACATAGACAGTATCAGATTTTCCCTCAATATTCATTTAAAATGGTGATTTTTATAAAAATCTTTACCTGAAAAAAGGAAAACACAATTCAGGAAAGTTCTACATCCTGTGCAATACAGGATCATCACAACTTCTTTACATTATCTGCCCTTTATACATTATGAATCACCATAATGTTTGAATACTTTATTTCCCTCATGGTTTTGGAATTAACAGGATGTGCACATTTGTCCTTGTTTTTTTTATTTCATACTCCTGCCTGCCATTTGCATGTATATTTTCATTTTATTTGTTCCTATCAGTTTTTTACACAGGATACAATTCTATTTGAAGGAAGGCAAAATGGTGGCCTGGCCAATTCTAAAGTGAACCGTGTTGTGATACCAGTTAAATAATACATGAATGGACCTGTGCTAGCAATAATTCACTACTAGTGCTGTTTATTTCTTTATCATGTGTCAGTTCTCTTTCCTGTCAGGCTATCAAATGGCTACAAAGTGCAGCGAGCTCGTTTCCTTATCTTTGAGCTAAATGTTCCATTATATCACATTTTAGGCTTTTAAGATTGCATAATGAAGCACACATAAAATCTAAAATGATCATGAGTAGCATATCCATGATGCAATATATTAAAAAGTGATACAGTACCAGGATGGACTGTTATGCTGCTGCTGTATCTTGCTGGTAGAAAGGAGAATGACTTAAATCATTCAGCCATTAGAATAGCGGATACTTTGCTGTTGGTTTACTATAGGATTTCAGGGAGATTTATATACATCCATAGACATCTAGAGTTCAAGGAACTTAATTGGGCTGAGATAAGTGTCTTTGCAGCTCTGCGATTCACTGCTAAAAACTGTTTTCTGGTTTAAGCCACCATGTGTGCTTGCTCTAAATCCTTTGGGCTTAACCTTTAAATTTTTACAGCACGAGAAGGTTAATCTCTTTCTGTTATAATATTCTTCCTTAAATAAGAAGTGCCACATTGAAGACGTGGCATACTTTTAATCTCATTGTTCTTTTGGATTTCAGCATTAGATCTGAAATTCTACATTTTTAAAATCAGAATGGCACATGTGGCATTAGTGTAGCTATGAAAGAACATACTTCTCTTCCTTTGTGGAACGAGTAAGAATTGGATTCACTAAGACGCCTCCCAGAAACACGTATTTGAGTTGCCAGCTTTATATCCTATTTTTTATATTTTGTATTTCAACCAATGACATATCTATTATATCATTGTTCTTAAAATAAGCAACCTAATAATAAGTGTTCCTCCGCAGTATGCCACCAAACAGATGCTTGAAGGAGCAGCAGCAATTCAAATAAAAACAAAATAGAAACCTTAAAAGGTCACATCACTTCCTGATATTTTAAGTGTCAAAATTCAACTGAGCATAAATATTAAAATTTAAATGTGTCAGCTGTTAGAAAAAACTCTCAGGACCTGCAAAAATATCTGAGTCCCTTCACCATTTCTGACTATGCAATGAATTACAGTATATTGGTCACTGTAGTTTACTGAAAATTATTATTATACTTGAATTGAATTTCATCTAGGGTATACAGATTTGTTCTGGAAAAAAAAAAAACAAAGAAACAAAAAAATGTGATAAAAAAATCTTGTTAAGAAAGTGACTTTTTATAAAATGCTGCTCTTTACAAATCCTAGGGTTACGATTGTGTACAGGTTCATGCAGGCATTGCAGCTGACATGTGGGGCGCTGATTCCAGTTTGGGCCTCTTGAGGTATCACTGTAATTTCCTGTGAAACACTTACTTCTTCTGCCCTGTTCCTTCTGCATCCACAAAATCTGCTTTTACTTTATGGTCTGCCCTAAACCAACACATCCTTTCTCTTTTTGCTATGCTGACCTCTCAAGCAGGATTAATTAGCTAAGGTGCAGCAGTAAAGCAGAGCTGAGGGCAGTATATCTTACTGCCTTATATAGGCTCACCCTTTGGATGTTGGCTTTATGATTCAGTTAATAAAATATTTAAACACCTCATTTTTATGCTTACGGAGAGCACAGTTTTAACTACAGGCATAAAGAGTTAGTTGGACAGAACAAAACAGGGATGAGTGGGCTCACATGCAGACTGTCTTTCCCAGATGTGCTGCAGGGGCTGGCTGGAGGGCAGTGCCTGCACTGGCTGGCAAGGCAGGCAGCCATGCACAGGCAGCAAGCAGCTGGGATTTGTCCTCTGGTACAGTGGTACCCATACCTGAGACTGAGCATCTGCAGACAGTGCTCAAGGTGTTAACAAGCTGAGGAGCTGCCATTCCAAACAAGACTAATGCTGTTGGATACACAGGGCATTGAACTGGGTTCTTGACTCTTTTCACACAAAGAAACTCAATGTGATTATTTTCCCCTAACACCAGTGAAATCCATCTTGCAGCACCGTAGAGTTAGTCTTCATTCACTTCTTTAGATTTTTATTTCTTTTTTGGAAGTATAGCCCACTTAGTCCCAGGGTAGCAGAGGCTTGCTGTATCCTGATAAAGTAAACATCAGAAAACGGGGATAGCATATTTGATAGGTTTGAGCTTGAAAAATACAGTCAGATTTCAGCAGAGGAAGCAAATACAAATGACAGCAGAATATCTCAAGACACCAAGCTAATTTCCAACTTCTTTCCTGTTACGAAAGACTACACAGGCAGGGGATCAAAAAATAAACCAAATGACCAGAAGCAGGAGCCACTCCATCACCTGCTGCCTTGACCAGGCAGGCACTGTGAATGTGCTGCAGCCTCCTGGCATCACCTGTGCCTGAAGCAGACTCTGCTTTGAGATGTGCAGGTTGGGGAAGTCACAAGTACCAAAATTTTAGCTTTAATGTACACAGCTATAATAGCAAATCTTTTACTTGAGTACCATTTAAGCTAATCCATTAGTCTTGCCCAAATTAGCCTTGTTGTTTATAAGATATTAAATGCACTACAAAACCTAACATATTTCTTAAGCTCTGTAATCACAGCACCTGTTTAAAAGCCCGCTGCAGCTGTACTTCCTGAAGATTACATGCCATTAAGCTAGTTATGCAATACCTTATTTTTCTAACCTAACCTCTCTTTTGCATTTGAATTGTAGAACCATAAAAATTAGATTCTTGCCCCTCCATACACCTTCCCCAAGTCCTTTAGTGATTGAGATGAGGAGAGCAATATTAATATTTATACAATGCTCAGATCTAACTGTCAGTTGCTATGGTAAAATACTGTCATAAAATATTTCATTAACTTTTAATCCTATTTAACACCATTCTTTCCTCTTGAGACTATACTGAAACTTTGGATAGTCATGGGACACAATTTTGATGAGAGTAGAATCGCAGAAACATTTAAGTTAGAAGAGACCTTTAACATCATCGAGTCCAGCCCTTAACCTAGCACTGCCTTGTCCACCACTAAATCATGTCCCTAAATGCCACATCTACATCTTTTAAATACCTCCAGGGATGGGGACTCCACCACTGCCCCGGGCAGCCTGTTCCAATTCTTGACACCCCCTTCTGTGAAGAACTTTTTCCTGATACCAATCTAAACTTCCCTTTGCACAACTTGAGGCCATTTCCTTTTGTCTTACCAACTATTACCTGGGAGAAGAGACTGACACACAACTCACTTCAGTCTCCTTCCAGTCAATTGTAGAAAGTGGTGAGATGAGAGTTACTATAACCTTCATTTAGTCCCAAACAGTATTTTCCTTACACCTAAACAAAAGTCTGTATGAAATAGAGTATTATAGGATAATTAATCAAATGAAAAAAGAGGCTTATAAGAAGTGGAAGCAAGGACAGGCGGCCTGGGAAGAGTACAGGGATATTGTCCAGGAAGCTAGGGACCAGGTTAGGAAAGCTAAGGCCCAGTTAGAAATAAACTTGGCTAGGGATATTAAGGATAACAGGAAGGGATTCT
This sequence comes from Pezoporus flaviventris, assembly GCF_033815535.1. Classification (NCBI taxonomy): domain Eukaryota; kingdom Metazoa; phylum Chordata; class Aves; order Psittaciformes; family Psittacidae; genus Pezoporus; species Pezoporus flaviventris. The sequence goes on from NW_026892549.1 coordinate 49,738,483, forward strand.
ATAGGTACATAGCAAATAAAAAACAGACTATGGACAACGTAGGCCCCCTCCTGAAGCTATCGGGAGAACTGGCTACACAGGATTTGGAGAAGGCTGAGGTTCTGAATGACTTCTTTGCCTCAGTCTTCACTGGCAAAGGCTCTGACCACACCACCCAAGTCTTGGAAGGCAGATGCAGGGACTGTGAGAATGAAGACCTTGGGCCCACTGTTGTAGAGGATCTGGTTCAAGACCATCTTAAAAATTTGAGCATGCACAAGTCCATGGGTCCTGATGAGATCCATCTGCGCGTCCTGAAGGAGCTGGCAAATGAAGTTGCTAAGACACTGGCCATCATATTTGAAAAATCATGGCAGTCATGTGAAGTTCCCGACGACTGGAAAAAGGGAAATATAACCCCCATTTTCAAGAAGGGAAAAATGGATGACCTGGGGAATTACAGACCAGTCAGTCTCACCTCTGTGCCTGGCAAAATCTTGGAGCAGATTCTCCTGGATGGCATGATAAGGCACATGAAAAACAGCAAGGTGCTTGGTGACAGCAACTAATGGGAAATCCTGCCTGACCAATTTGGTGGCCTTCTATGATGGGGCTACAGAACTGATGGACAGGGGTAGAGCAGTTGATGTCATCTACCTGGACTTGTGTAAAGCCTTCGACACTGTCCCACACGACATCCTTGTCTCTAAGTTGGAGAGATATCAATTGATGGATGGACCACTCACTGGATAAAGAACTGGCTGGATGGCTGCACACAAAGAGTTGTGGTCAATGGCTCAAGGTCCGGCTGGAGACCAGTAACAAGTGGTGGCCCTCAGGGATCGGTGTTGGAACTGGTCTTGTTCGACATGGACATGTGACATGGACAGTGGGATTGAGTGCGCCCTCAGCAAGTTTGCCAATGACACCAAGCTGTGTGGTTCGGTTGATATCCTGAAGGGAAGGAATGCCATCCAGAGGGACCTTGACACACTTGTGAGGTGGCCTGATGCCAACCTCATGAAGTTTAACCATGCCAAGTGCAAGGTCCTACACCTGGGTCAGAGCAATCCCAGGCACAGCTACAGGTTGGGCAGAGAAGAAATTCAGAGCAGTCCTGCAGAGAAGGACTTCGGGGTGTTGGTTGATGAGAAAATGAACATGAGCTGGCTTCAGTGTGCGCTTGCAGCCCAGAAAGCCAACCGCATCCTGGAGCGTGACCAGCAGGTCAAAGGAGGTGATCCTGCGCCTCTACTCTGCTCTTGTGAGACCTCACCTGGAGTATTGTGTGCAGTTCTGGTGTCCTCAGCATAAAAAGGACATGAAACTGTTGGAACAAGTTCAGAGGAGAGCCATGAGGATGATAAGGGGACTGGAACACCTCCCTTATGAAGATAGGATGAGAAAGTTGGGGCTGTTCAGCCTGGAGAAGAGAAGGCTGCATGGAGACCTCATAGCAGCCTTCCAGTATCTGAAGGGGGCCTATAAGGATGCTGGGGAGCGACTCTTCATTAGGGACTGTAGTGATAGGACAAGGGGTAACGGGTTCAAACTTAAACAGGGGAAGTTTAGATTGGATATAAGGAGGAAATTCTTTCCTGTTAGGGTGGTGAGGCACTGGAATGGGTTGCCCAGGGAGGTTGTGAGTGCTCCATCCCTGGCAGTGTTGAAGACCAGGTTGGACGAAGCCTTGGGTGATATGGTTTAGTGTGAGGTGTTCCTGCCCATGGCAGGGGGATTGGAACTTGATGATTTTAAGGTCCTTTCCAACCCTAACTATTCTATGATTCTATGATTCTATAACTAAAATAATTCAGGACTGCTAGAGGTATTATAAAATAACTACCTCCAACTTAGTATGGCCCATAAGAGAAGAGAAAAGACACATCACCCTTACTGACATGGGGTAAGATTCTGATGCACATATTGACATGTCACTGAAATAGTTTCTCCCAGCTCAGATGCTGCCTTTTTAAAGATTTATGTAAATTACACCAATAGTAGCAGGTTAAGATTCTTTTGTTACCAGAGTTGCAATCCATTTCTGCCACTGGTGAAAGTCATCTTAATGTACTGTCATGGAGTGCCTCATTGTGAATAAAAACACTACAATCACAGAAGAACATTATAACCCAAGTTATAAATAATTCCATAACAAGAACTGTAATGTACAAGCCCAGTCAGAATTATTTGTATGACCCCTCTCATGCAGAAGGGTCAGTATGAGGCAGACTAAGTTTTTCAGTTGTCTCAAACTAAGAGTCTAGAGTTCAGTTGGTGTTTTCTCCTGCAACAGCTCTTGAGGTAAATGCCCATAGTTGCAGACAGTACCATCTCTACAAGGCATCAAAAAGCAGCAGTCACCATTAAGACAATGATTTTTTAAAAAAGCTGTATTTCTACGTTTTCATTGTGCCTGAAAGTCTGAAGAATCAGTAAAATCTAGTGCTCCTCGGGTAGCAGCATGCCCATTTGTGATACTTTGATTAGGACTTAAGTAGGATGTCCCAACAGCTGAGCTCAAAGGCAGTCTCCAAATCACACCATACAGTGGTATCTAAGAGGCCTTTCTCAGGTATAATTATTCATGCCTGTTCATTGCAGTGTTGATCCTTAAAAAGCCAGACTTCCAAAACACAAAAAATGGTATCAGAGATCACATTTTAGGTTACAGACAATAAGCATTTGAAGCCACAAAGTCCAGTCTCTGTCTTGCATGTGTTAAGATGACAACTGAGTAGACTTCTCTTAGCTTAATTCAGCCGCTATCTACATGAACAGAGATGTCTATTGATCTGTTGATATAGGTCTAGCTATTAGAAAAGTTTTAGTACATGCTGCTAAAATGGGCTACTCTGTCCTTTATGTGCTAGTGATAGAATTTTAAATTTTGAGTTTGAAAAGAGTAGTTATGAGAGTCATTAATTCTACATCCTCGGGTAGTAATCTCTATTCTCACAGATCACATATAAGCTATGTCCTACTTTCCATCATCTCTCACATACATTATAATCAGTGAGGAGGCAGCCATTTTAAAACAAGGTCTACAGTAAGCCTTCCTAAGAAAGCTAAGGAGAAGGTACTTTTAATTCCTTCTTTACTGTGTTTTCAGGAAGATATATGTAAACAAACCCTTTAATTAGCTCTCTTATTTTTTATATTTGCAGCAGTCTTTCTGAATGTTATGCAAATTTCTGCTGAGTGAGACAGCCTACAAATAATCCAATTACAACATATTATCTATTTATTATGTCAGAATTTTGATTTATTATGCCACGCTTGGCAACTGCTTCAATACTATGCAAATAGAAACAACAACAGCCACAACCAAACTCAATCACTCCGTTTTTTTTGTACAACAGAAAGATCATTAAGTGATAATAAAACATAGTTATAATATAAATGCACAGCACAACTACAATAATGATCAAGAGAATTATTTCTCTATGTAAGAGTAAAAATAACATCAGTGATTTATTGCTGTTGCACATAAGAAACACAAAAGCCTGGGGTTCATGTGGAAAATTAGGTTTCCAGGGACAGATTTAAATCAGATAGGAGGAAGAAACTCTTCCCTGTGAGGGTGCTCAGGTTCTGGCACAGGGTGCCCAGAGAAGGTGTAGGTGCTCCATCCCTGGCAGTGTTCAAGGCCAGGCTGGACAGGGCTTGGAGCAACCTGCTCTAGTGGAAGGTGTCCTTGCCCATGGCAGGGGGCTGGAACTGAATGAGCTTTAAGGTCCTGTTGTGGTTTAAACCCAGTCAGGCAGCTCGTTCACTCACTCCCCCCTTCCCCCCCCCTTCTTGCCCTCCCCCTACTCCTGGAGGGGCGGAGAGAAGAATCGAAAAGAATGCAACTCCCACGGGTTGAGATAAGAACAGTTTAGTAACTAAGGTATAACACAAATCACTGGTGCTACCACCAATAATAACAATGATAAAGGAAATAACAAGGGAAGAGAATACAACACCTCATCACCAGCCGACCGATAACTCGCCCCCCAGCCTGACCAAGCACTGACCGATACCTCCTCCAACCCTGCAGTCTCCCAGCCCTTCCAGCTAACTCCCAGTTACATCCTGGGCATGACGTGCTGTGGTATGGAATACCTCCCTGGCTAGCCCGGGTCAGGCGCCCCATCTCTGCTTCCTCACAGCTTCCCCTCCTCCCTGGCAGAGCATGAGGCTCACAAAGTCCTTGGTCAGGGTAAACATCACTTAGCAACAACCGAAAACATCGGCTTCACCAGCACTGTTCCCAGGCTGGAAGTCAAAACACAGCACTGCACCAGCTACCACAAAGGAAAAACATGACTGCTACTGCTAAACCCAGGACAGGTCCCTTCCAACCCAAACCATTCTATGAGTCTGGTGGCTTTGTGCTACCTTTCCTAGATGAGGGTGTAAAGAGGGACAGAAAGAGCAAATGAGAATTTGAATGACCCAGGAATGCTTCAGGTGTCAAAGGACTTCACTTTTGTTCTTATGAACATATTACTCAATGCAGCATACCATAGTTGACTTTAAATCCCCCCTTGGAAAGAACATGTTACCCTTTCCTCACACATCATAGTCATACAATGGCTTTAATGCCAATTTACCTATTCTGAGAAATGTCCAATTTAACATTTCCCAGAACACATCTATCATCTGCTCTCTTTTCCCTGGATATGCCCCCAGCTTGAGACACAGCACATTAGCTACTCCAAAAAAAGGCTGCCTTGCAGTGCTCTGCTAGGACACTGCACCCATTTCCAAAATACCAAATTCCACTCCTTCCTAACCTAAAGATTACTTAGCAATTAAAAGTGAAGACAGGGAAATAATCACATCAGAATAAGACAGTGAGAAATGGACTGTGAGGGATAACCCACTAACTTTGATTAGGTTATTACCATGCAATGCTACCCGCCTCAAGCTAACCCATCCTGTGGGACAAGTGGCCATTAGCTCTGATGAGCAGGTCATGTACCCACTTCCACTTTAAAGGCCAATCAGAATGGCTGACATTATGGATGCAGTAGTGTTGTGGTTTAAACCTAGTCAGGTAACTTGTTCACTCACTCCCAGTGAGTGGTGCCGGGCTGACAACAATCGAGGCACCCCCCCCCCAGGGCTCTCCGCTTCTTACGGGTTGAGACAAGAACAGTCCAGCAACCAATGTACAACACAAATCACCACCACTACTACCAACTACAACAATGATAAGGGAAAATAACAAGGGAAGAGAATACGATACCACCGGCCAAGAAACGAGTCCCACCCGGAAGCCTGTGTCCTTCTGGGTAACTCCCAGTTACCCCCCATGACGGGCATAAACATCACTTAGCAACAACCGAAAACATCGGTATCACCAGCACTGTTCCCAGGCTGCAAGTCAAAACACAGCACTGCACCAGCTACCACAAAGGAAAAACATGACTGCTACTGCTGAACCCAGGACAGGAGTTGTCTCCCACCCATGTCCGCGCCATGAGGGGCTGTGTACGCAGGGTATAAGCGGCTGATGCTCAAATTGGTGTCACTGGGTTAAAATGGCCCGATCTACAGTCTGCATTAAGCTTCTGTTACACTTTATTGTGCCATTGCTCTGTGGAGGATCCCTCCTTCACAGATCCTTCCTGTCCCCATGGGGCTGAGTGATCTGCTAGGAAGAAGAGAGCCGGTCACCCCGTTTCAATCTGTTTTTCACTGTTACAACAATAGCATAATTGGTTTGGTAGGTCATACAGGAGTCTAGTTTATGGGAAAATGTTCAACCAAAATCCTGGGGAGGGTGTCCAGATTTTTAAAGGTTTTGTGAGTTAGTTATTCTTACCAATACTGTTGTTTACATAAAACTTGCTGTCATGCTTCTAATTTCATGTTTAATATCTTACACCCCATTAAACTATCAATTATGAAAGCCCAGTTTATCTTCATCGCTCTCTTTTCATAACACTTGGGTGGCTCATTAAAAGACTATCTCTGTCCTCCTCTGCTCAGCCCTCTGAACTGCTGTCAGGCACGTGTGTCAGCTGTGTAATTTTATGTAAAATGGCAATGAGCTGCAGTGGTAGTTTTTGGTCAGGTTCTCAGTATGCACAGTGTACACAGTATTGCCTGGATCCTGTTCCACAGCACCCATGATACAGGCTATGCTCATACTGCCTATTTCTGGTTTCCTCTCTAGAGGTTCTTCTTGCAAGTAATAGAGGAGCCAACAAGGAGTGGTGCCATGCTTGACCTTGTGCTCACCAACAGGGAAGGGCTCATTGGAAATGTGACTCTCCAGGGCAGCCTTGGATGCAGCAATCATGAGATGGTCGGGTTTGAGATCCTCAGGACAGTGAGAAGAGCGTGCAGCAAGCTCACTGCCCTGGACTTCAAAAGAGCAGACTTTGGCCTCTTCAGGAGCCTGCTTAGTAAGGTTCCATGGGATACAGCCCTAGAGGGCAGGGGGTCCTAAGACTGTTGGTTGATATTCAAGGATCACCTGATACAGCTCAGGTGTATTGTGTCCCAACAGGAAGGAAATGGGGCAAGAAGGCCAGGAGACCTCTGTGGATGGATAAGGAAATGCTAAGGAAACTTAAAAGGAAAAAGGAAGCTTATAAAATGTCGAAGTGAGGACAGGCAGCCTGGGAAGAATACAGGGACTTTGTCTGGGAAGCTAGGGACCAGGTTAGTAAAGCTAAGGCCCAGTTAGAATTGAGTCTGGCCAGGGACACAGAGGGACTCTTCATCAGGGACTGTAGCAATAAACCGAGGGTTAATGGGTTCAGACTTAAACAGGGGAAGTTCAGGTTAGATATAAGGAAGAAGTTCTTTACTGTGAGGGTGGTGAGGCACTGGAACAGGCTGCCAAAAGAAGTGGTAAATGCTCCATCCCTGGCAGTGTTCAAGGCCAAGTAACATGGTGCAAGGCGTCCCTGCCCATGGCAGGGGGTTGGAACTAGATGATCTTAATATACTTTCCAACCCTAACTATTCTATGATTCTATGATAGTGCTTAATGGGGAGACCTTCCTAACTGGGAAGGTCAGACTGGCATTACATCATGTGGCCATCATTACAATTCCTGTGTTGAGTCAAGTCACAAGAAATGTAAACATGAAAGTGAAGTCCTGACAAGCTTAATGGTCATCTGAAGCTGATTTATAAGTTTGTCCCTTGAAAGAAAAGTCTTAAGTTGAATGTAATATTCAATAACAGAACAAGTGGTGTAATCTGTCTCAAATTTACTCAAGTGGTAGTCAGAGCAGGACCTTCCTAAGACCCTGTATACATGCTGTCTCCTGAATGCTGGTAGAGAAGAGCTTTGGACCAATGTTTTCTGATCTAAGGAAGAAATGCAAGGCAATACCTGTCTACATTGGACAAGCTTGAGACAGTGCATGGCTTTCTGTGTAATTATGGTTTAGGCTCAGTAAATACTAAACAGCTTTGTTATAAAGGAAAATCAGGGGTTTTGCTAGTAAAGCAAGTTATCTGTAAATGGATCTTAATTTGGTATTACTTTTATTTGTATTCTTTTTTATGAGTCTACAGAAAGAGTTCAGGGGTTATAACATATTGTGTTCCTGATCTGCAATTTGGCATTTGCTTTGTGAACATAGCTAAGTAATATTTCTGTTCTTTGATTGGGTGAGTCCCTAATTAGAAGTTTTCAGGAAATACTTGTGAGCACTTCATGTGCCTTGAACTTTCATCAGAGTATTTGCCACTATATATTTGCATACATATTCATTAAGTATCTTTGCCTACAAATAGTTCATAAACAAAGGTAAAATTCATCATGACTTAAAGGTAAATTCATGACTTAAAGGTAAAATTCATGACTTAAAGGTAAAATGGGCTATGGATTCAGTTGTTCACCAGCTATATACATATATTCCTCAAAATAGGTTAAGAAATGTGCTAGAGGTGCCACTTACATATGTGGAATTCATTCTTATGTCCCAGGTGATAGGTTGATTTCAATGTGTCTTTTGCAACATTGCGACACATTCTAGTAAGCTCACTATCAGAGTTGTTTCCTGAAATGCAGCCTTCCCTATTCTGCTTTTATTTCATTATTTTTTATGTACTGCATACAGTAAATAATTATTATTCCCTGCATTAGCATTCTTTGAATATTTTGTGGGTTGCTGTCATGGTTTTGCCTGGTAATTGCTTTATTTAATCTTTTTTGGTGAATTGTATTCTGTGGTTCTTTCACTTTTTTTTTTTGTGGGTTTATTTTTTTGTTAAGTTCTGTTTTGTAACTTTCTGTGTTGTTCTGAAATGAAAACAGGATTTTGCCATGACATTTCCATACCCTTTTTTTTTTCACTTCTGCACCTGAAAAGACGTCTAAAGCACCTGTTGTTTTTTTCTGCCTTATTAATTCACTTCTGCATATAGTATTCCATTCTGTGTTTCAGATTTTCATCTTTCAGTTGTTTTCTTCTCTTGGTCTGTTTGATTCTTTGATCCTCTTCCACTCTTGTAGTGTTCAGAATTTTTAATTTAGCATTATCTATGAATTGCATTAGTACACTGAGAGGTTTATGTTTGTTATATAATGCTGTTATGAGAGGTTTGTACTTTAGGTGACTAGAGGATTTAAGTTTTTGCTTGAAACTGTATTTCAGTAGAGTCACTGTAGCTGGACTCTGGCAGCTGTAATATAACACCCTATCCTATCCTGGCCATAAATGTCTATTACTGAACCTAGCTAGGTCCAGAGTTTCAGCTTGAGAGTTTATCTTTTGCATGGATGGAAAGCATGGGATAAGTCACTCTTGGCACATTAAACAATACAGGCGAACAACCGTGCCACAGGGATTTCAACAGGAAACCTGTAAGTCTGGCAACTGGACCTGAACTGGTTGTCACTCCTTTAGTTGATCTCATTAAGACTCTCATAGGCAGCTGGTTTCATAATGGGAGCTGGACTAATGAAGAATTAAAAAAGAGGCTTGTTAAAAATTTGGCCACTCCTGGAATCAGGCAGGTATGCAGAAGTATTCCATGTCTGTGGTGTTATTCCATGGTGGTGGCATATTTTCAGGCTAGCAAGACCCATATGCTGGGGTTGCTATGTGATGGGTGAATAGGGTGCAGGTCTTCAAACCCTCCACCTGAACCTAGAGACCAAGGTGACAGAACTGCACTGCAGTTGGTTTGAAGCTCTCATATCACATTGAGGACCACTGCATTTGCCATTGCTTCCACGTGTTTTTGTGGCAGTTACTCAGAAACTGATAACACATGCAGGAGAATTTATTGGATGCTCAAAGTTAAGCTGTCCTCCCCTCTTGCAGAAGGATGCTCCACGATCAGTGCAAGGAAAACTACCTCCAAACACTGGCAGGAGGAATCTGGTTGATGAGAGCTCAGGAAATACTTGAGCAATCAAAAAATAACAAGCTGTCTGTGTATCTCAATCTTAGTTGTATTCCTCTCTAAATGATAATGACAGGAAACCTCATTATCTTATGGGGTTTGGGTCCTGGGTGGGACATAGAAATGTGGAATTTTAAAATCTGCTTTTTTGGTTGATGAATTCTGTTTTATATGTATTTATGGTGGAAGAGTGTTAAAGATTGGCCATTAAAGATGTTGTGGTACAATTCAGTATTAGTCATGAGTAACTGAATCACCTTAAATGTCAAAAGCTGAATGTCATATAGCAGTCTTGAGGATTTGTTTTTAATATCAGCTTATCAGTCAGTCTATTTTAAAACCCTAAAAATATCTGTCCTGTCATTGAAAACCAAAATGGTGAAGATTAAAACAGTTTAAGGCTTCTACTGAAAAAAAGCAAGAATAGTGATAACATGGCTCAGTATACTGCTATCCATGTGAACAGAGAAATAAAGCAATAAAAGGTCCCTTATTATAAATTCTTACCACCTTATTTAAGTTAATTCCATTTGATACTGTACAGCTAAGAAAGAATTTTTGAGACTGTCAGACTTGGAGACATGAGTGAAGTCATACTGACAGTGATTTGAAATTTCCACTCAGGCATTTCGGATTTGATTAAAGGTTTGAGCTTTTAAAGCTAAAGTACATGTTTTATATAACACAGTAGGGGCCCTATTGTCAAATGGTCTGAGGAACTGTGAATCGACAGCTATCATCAAAATAGCACAAATCCACCAGCAAGATCTACTAAAAGACTATGGGGTGTTATTATAGCACCTCTTGGAGTATAACGTTATTTATTCTGCAGGCATTTTTCTTGCAGCTGTCAGTCCCTTTGTAACAAAGGCTCTGTGTAAAGGAAACTTACAGTTTCTCTAGGGCATGAGAGTCTTGGTCAAAGAAAGTTCTTCACTATTTCTTGTTCAGAGTAACAGTGGAGACAAATTTATACTATCATCATATCTCAGTAGCTTGCACACAGTATTTTTTGGTACATGGATAGTATGCAAATACAATCTTCATGATGGAACTGTTACTGCAGTACTGGATGTAATCTCCCCTTTTAGTATTGATGAGAGGACACAGGTTTCTATCTTACAGAAAAAGAGGTGTTAGGGAAGGGGAAAAAAGGTGTCTAAATGACCTAGGCTTCCATGTATTCTGGTCAGACAGGTTGAAGGCTAAAAGGAAAATACAGTTCTCACTGTGGTCAGTTATTTTACTATAAATTTGCAAAGCTGGCTGAAACAGAGCATTGTTGTGAAGCAGTATTTTCCAGTCTATTACTCAGCCCATTCAAGAAAATGATAAATAGGTAAGAATATGACCCTTTTCTTTTATTTCAAATCATGCCAAAGCAAACACCCTGACACAAGCTGAGGCTGTCACTTCTGAAGGGTATTTGGCTACTTCCTCCTTGGTGGCACCCCCATTTATAGTTCCTTGTCTTTCGAAGGAAGTTAACAACCGAAGTTAACATGACAAACACATCCCATGCCCAGCAAACAAAATGATTCACAAAGCAATCTTTTCATGGGTTTCCTTTGTCTCTGCTTCCTAGCCCTCTTCAGCAGTCTTGGTAATTAGGAAATATTTCCTGCTTTGTCAGTTCAGATTTATTTGTTCTCTGTTAGTATCCCCCACATGGCTGGAATACAAATCATTTGTGTGAAAAAATGAGAAGTGATGAAGAGGAGGGTGATTAATGACCTAACATTTTATTTTACCAGATAAAACGAAAGGGGTTTCACTCTGTTTGCCTCCAGATAGTGTTTTGTATTCATTTTGCAGCACAGTTAGAACTCAATTGTATCAAAAGTGAAAATTCATAAACCTACAGCAGTTTGTGAAATATGAATGATTGATTGCATACAGCCAGAAAAACTCTTGAAAAGATAAACTAATTCTGTGCTGAGCTACGCATTTCATAATTAATTATACAGTGCATTTTGTTTCAAAATATGAAATGTCTAGAGCAGTCTTCTGCCTGAAAGCATCTGGGCTTTGTAATGAGACAAAAGTCTTGGGTTCAATCAGCTGTCTGTATGAGAGTTTAGAATGACTTATGTCTGAATTAAAGAGAGGTTTAGGGCAGTGATTTCCTGGCAGGAAATTAATAATGAGCTAAATTAGAACATGCGTAGAGATGATTTAAACAACTCAGCTGGTATTGTCTGCGACAGGCTGTCAATTTTTTTCTCCAGTTCTAGTATTGTCTGGTAAATAATTGAAATCATTAGAATGTTGTTAATGCACTGTGACTCATCTTGTAAAACCAGACTCATTCATACTGTCTTTCAAGCAAATTTTTATGGAAAAGCAAAGAAAAATCCAAAAGGAAGTAGACAGTCATATTTGAACAGAACATGGGAGATCTGAGGAGTGTGTTCTTGCAATGCATAGGGTTTGAGGAAAACAGGCCTAATGCTTCTGATTACAACGACTGTTTAGTGTTGCTTTATGTTTTGTCAATTAAAACCTAGCATTAGAGGAGACTTGTGTCCTCTTTGCACTACAAAGGATGAGAAGACTGAACCAGAAGGAAATAGCTAATGTCTCTGGCATCTTCAGAAATAGTTTTGCACTCAATCACCTTTTGCTCACTTTAAATCAGTGTACACCAAAGAGAATTAAAAAACAGAGCTGGGGAGAGGGCTTTAGGGTTCAACATCCAGATGTGTCAGCTAGTGGTAGCAACAAGCGCTTTCCCTAAGCAAATTGTCAGGCAGTTCTGTCTGCCTGGTTAGGCTGTTTCATGCTAAGATAAATTATTTCTGACCTTTTTCTTATTTCAAGGTAAAAAAAAATCCAAATCATTTATCTTACTGCCCAATTCTTAAAAGTTAATATCAATTCTACAACTGCAAGGAATGAATCAGAGAGGGCATGAGTAGTTAAATGATGGCCAGTGACACTAGACTGCCTGCTGTGTGCTGAGAGATCTTTTGTTCAATAAAAGTGACAAAACAATACAAGCTCTTATTATTCAAGTGGCTCTTGAAAATACAGGGCTGCTGATATGATTGATAGTCATTTGTGGGGGGGGGAAACAAAAAAAAAAAAAAAGAAAACCAAAAATAACCCCAAACACCCACTATGAGCATTTTGAGTAGGGAGGCAGAAAGAAAAGGCAGATTATTCATGCTAACATCACGGTAGAACATGAACTATGTAGTCCTGCCTTGGAGGTTCCTAAGACAAAAAAATGTCCCAAAGACTGAGTGAACTTCTAAGTGGAGCAGCTTCATGTAATATTTGGTCTTCAGAAGTACTACAGCATTCCCCTGCCCTGCTGTGTCCTTGCAGGTCTTGGAGAAAACATAGCTCCCAGGGGAAAACCAGAACTGTGTCAGCATGCAAGAGCATGCCAAAGAAGAAAGGCTCCCTACAGGCTCTGCTTGTCAGGTTGTGTTCACAATCCATATACTTCAGAATTTAAATCCCCAGTGCTGCTTACTTTTTGTACATGAATTGATCCTGTAGGACCTAAAAAGAAAAACTTTTGCATCCCAGAGGAATACATGAAATACTGTAATACTTGCCCCTTCCCTAAAAGAAAAATATATTGGCTAAATACATCAACACTAATACCGTGCAAAAGGTAGTTTTGCTTTCAGGGTATTCCAGTGGAACATTTTTCACTGAAATGTTCTAACAAGCATAGTTCCAACTCTTCAGTGGAGTTGGATCAAAATAGATGATGTACAGTGTGGACTTTTCAGGCTTGTTCATAGCATATTAGATTGCATAAGCCAATTTTCCAAGGATCATCATCTTTCAAAGGATGACTGTGGTGATGCATTTTCTTCACACACACCCCACCCCCCAGCCTCCCCCACTCTGGGCACTCTACGATCTCTGGAAATCCCACTAGGCCTTGGCCTCTGTTTAAGAAGTTGGGCTGTAGAGTGTCTATTGACCCTACCAGGAACTCTTGCATGGCTAAGGTGGGAGCAGAACTGATCGTACCAGGAACTCCTGTTGCGTGGCCAAGGTGGGAAGTGAAAGCAGGAATAATCAGACCTGACAGCCTTGGAGCATTCCTCACCTTGGTCGTAGCCTGAGTGGAATAGTACCATTGCTACCGGAATTTCAAAAATTCTAGCAATTACCAGCTTGGATTGTGGCAAGTATAGAAATTTACTGATGACTAAAGCTAGTTATCGTGCAACCTTACTGTCTGTGTGCATGTAAATTGATTTAGATACCCTACAGCAAGTATATTATGAATATTGTCATCTTGGACCTGTAATTAAGCTACTGTTGTGGCTGTAGTAAATCTTATTGACTCACTTTGTATTTTGGGGTGGACCACAGGATTTAGCAGCTCTGAGTAAGCCTCAGATGACTGCTGGATTGTCCAGTCCTTAAAACTTCAGACTGCTGCTAGGTCAAAAGCTCTGTAAAAATCACATTTGTGGTGAACTGGTACTTTTACATCATATTATATTACCTGATTACCCTTTGCTGGTATCTTGGTGATTCTAACTGATTACACCTGTCATCCTTTAGACATAAACCATTGACCAAGTCTGGGACTGAGACTGAACCTAGTCACACCTAAACTCTATCAGGTGTTTAGAAAGCAAGGGGGTCTACTCTGAACCGCGTGACTCAGTGGGAAAGTCTTCCTTATTCTTTTGCATATTCAGTCTCTGTATAATTCAATTTAGGTCAACTCTGCCTCCTTTTGTAGGTTTCTTCCATATAGTAGCAAAGTGAACCTTGCCATTGAAATTTGTTATTAATTCCTATTAAAACTATTTTTGCTAATAATGTTGGTGTTGATTCTTTGAGTGACTAAACAATGAGAAAGACAAGTATCTATTCGGTCAAAGCTACAGGAAAGAGAAACACATTTCAGTTTTGCTACTGTTTTCTTTATAGTTCAGACTTACATTTAATAGGTGGTGTAATAAATGAATAGTTCTTTCATGGGGAAGTAAAATAACAGCAGATAAAAATAATGGATCTGTAGACATCAAAGTTCTCCTGTTTGAAAATTGAGGCGGAAATTGTAATGGGAAAGTAGAGAACGAAAATATCAGTGTTTACATTGTCTAGTTTACTGATGTTTGGTTGTGCTTGTTGCACTTAGGGTATTATTTACAAGCACTGTGTGTTTAAGTTAAGTGAGGTTACTTAAAATATGACTGACTATTCTGCAGAATGTCTAGAAATACAAATAAAATTTAGTAAATGCTACTTGTTTGGTTTTTCTCTTCTCAAATTAGTGTAGAGTTGTTTTGATACTAAAGCTTTCTCAAGAACATTTGCTTTGTCATAGCAGATAATTAAAAATATTTCGACTTGGTTTCCTTTTTCTTTGTGGAAGAAAACAACAGTAAATGGCTTTTATAAAGTGCTTCGAAGTCAGGAAGTAGCACGTTAGTTTTATGGTGAATACAATAGCAATTACTAGATCCAAAGCTCTAAAACCATTTGCTGGTATGTTTCTGCAGCTTTTCAAAGGGTGAGGAAACTAAATGCAGACACTGCATCATACTGGAACAAAGGAACACAGGGCAACATAGAGAATAAAGGCCACTTTTCTAAATGAGATGGATACAGTAGGTTTTGGATACTATGTTTGTTTGGAGACTGTATCTGCTGGTGCTGATGACAAACAATAGTTCTGTAGCTTTTCATGAACCCACCATAATGGCTGGTTCTATCAAGACAATGTTTCAGACAATACAAGTCTAAAAGCAAGTGAGATGTAACTATAGCAGTTGCATAATCCTCCAGAAATCACACCTTGCAGCTGGCAATACACCCAATTTCCAAATGCATTTAATAGGGAATAAAAAGGCTTGCTGGAAAGCAATTAACTCAACGGGTTGTTAGAACATGGAGATATCTACTATAACAGGATTTTTTTTAGAATTTCCAATAAACAAAGGAATGACAGAGGAAGAGTTCAGGTATCATCTACAAAAAGTAGTTTGATACCATGAAATTTGAAAGAAACTAATAAACATTCTGGGTACTTGCAGAGTCTTGTTTGCAGATAGATATACCTCATTTCATTAGCTATGTCTCTGTTTCTGGTTTGACCCAAGTGAAGTTTGTCAAATCATGATAGCTTTCTATATTTCTATCCAATTCTTAGCTTTCTGCTAAATAACCCTTTATTTTTCTTTCTCTATTTAGTTGCTTTATCTTAATACAAGGCTTTATGTTGTCTGTTTGTTTATCATATTTGTCTGCTGCTAGTCTCTGCATCTCAAAATGTCCTTTGTACCACCATATATCAACAAGTCATACCTTATTCATCATCTTCCTGGCCTGCAATATTGATTGGTTTTAAGTATAAAAAAAACCAAACCCAGAAACAGGAAGCTTGTTCACTTTTACTTTTACTGTTCAATTGTGTAGGCAAACTGAAGAAGGCATTTAACAGTTGAAACACCAATAACATTTATATCATTAGAGAAATATTAGAATTAAAAAAGTTAAATAAGATTCATTGTTCCCCAAATATTTTTGGTTGGTTGTTTGTTTGTTTGTTTGTTTGTTTTTTGGGGGGGGGGGTTCTCTTCCCAAACTGAAGTTATTTGTCTTTCCTGAGTATGTGTAAAAAGCTATTCCAGTCAGAGGGATACAGTTTACCTAACCCAAAATCATTCTTCATCTTAAGAATCTTTAATTGCTGTAATCTTATTGTCAATAGTTTATAATTTTAAAGGCTGGTTTTTGATTTGCGGTGTAAGTAGTAACTCAGATGTACACGTTTAGGGCATCTTAGTGACCGCTCGGGCATCAGTCGTGCCCCCAGTCCTGAAGTACCTGTTTGCAGTTGTTTCTGTCCCCTTTCATGAGCACTGTAATCTTTCTTATTTAGGGCACTCTGCACATTTATTAGAAGGCTGGTTTCCAATTACCTTCCAAATACTACTATAGATTGAAAACATGGATTAGCTAGACAAATGATTCAAAGCTAATTAGTTAAAAATAGATTCTCTTTTCCCATATACTCTTTCAGTACCCTTCAGCTATTTAGCACTTTATAATGAGCAGAATTACACTAGTGGGCCACCTTTTAAATACATTTTCTCCTTACAAATCAATAAAGACCTTTTAAAAAAATTCAATAGTCAACACCCATGACTTATACAGGTGACTAATTCAAAACAATCAACATAACAAGTGATTTTAATTCTACAAGTGAACACAAATTGTCGCTGTTTACCAGAGCACTTCTATTAAAAGTTCAACCATGAAAATTACAGACTGTCATTATAATTTTCATTTTTTGCTTATGTAAACCTTTTAGAGAATGCTTTCTGCGTTTACTAGAACAAGCCCTGTTAGAATACAAATTACTCTTGAAAACAAAATAAATCATTCCCAAAGTAAATCTTAAGCACAACCATAAATTTCAGTTGATGCAGCGGCATGGTTACAAGAACATCAGCTGTGTAACAAGATACATACAGATCTGGTTTGCAAGCCAAGCAATACTGTGTGAACATAGCAAGCAATGATCTCTTAAACGAGGCCTCCTATACATGATTTTAGGCCTGGGTTAGGAGCAAGAGTATAGTCCAGACTTGATTCCGTTACCCAGACAGTAAGTAAACAATAGAAGTAAAATGAGAAAATAACCTTGAAGTTATGGCGGAGCAAAGGCAGGATAACTCAAAGAGAAGTGGTCCTTGGACTTAAATCTAGACTTCTGAGAGCAGTTTGAGAAAGCTCAGACCTGGTGTGTGGTGTGAGTGTCATCAGTGGTAGACAGAGGGGATGACAGAACCAAGCAGTGCTAGTGTCCTGGTCCCAGCAAAGTCACTCAGTCTGATTTTTACAAGAGGCTGCTGTGGAGCCAGTATTTAAATCTGAGCATTGAAATCAGATGTAGGATGTCTGGAGAAGAAGGCGGGGGGGAAGGGGGGAGCTTAAATTTTTTGGTACAAACTGTAATAATTTTGCACAAGCAAACATTCTTATTCCTGTTTCTAGTAAAACTGTGGGGACAGCAACTATTGCCTTTGAATCTGCAGGGAGTGCACTGCTGTGTCTTTCACTGGAACAAAGCCTATTTACCCCCCTGCTGCTAAGAAAAACATTCTGAAATGCGCAAAGTAACTAAGCCTTGTGTTTTGTAATGGAGAGTTTGATTTTCTAAACACTTAGGTTTATTAAATGCAATACATCACTATGTTGCATTATCTTACATACAGAACATCTGATTATTATTGGAATAACTCAGGTTTCTCTGAGTAATTCTTTTCTTTATCCTCTGTTAATGCATGATTTAGAATTGACGACCTTAAAGTTCTCTTAATAAAGTCATAACATAGTATGCTGAAATAAAAAGGAAACCAAAGTTTCTGTATAATGAAAGGAAAGTTTTTTGTATAAGATTTACACAGATTGCACAACTTCAGCTTAGTTTTAAGCATGGGTTTAACATATCTGGTGAATAAAATAGTTTTGTTTGCTGTTTAATTGTATTTAGTTTTCTTCTAGAAAGTGTCTGAAAAATACCCCAGGATTGTAACCAGATTACAGTTTTTAAATTATCATGAAGATGGATTAGATTTGTTGTACCATACACTATTCTCATTACAATTATCATCACAAGAATGAATTCATAATATATAATTTCCTATTCATTACAGACATTGTCATTGTAGAATGTGAAATGAGCATTAAAATGCCTCACACATCCCGCATAACATGACAGTACTGTAAATCAGACCATTTTGACCTTTTCAATGTTCAGTTATTTGATATGTTGGTCAGCCCCATTCCCTGCTTACTTGCAGTTGATTGAATGTGCTATTGGAAAACCTTTGCCTTCATTTGAGATACTAAGCTTACAATAGGCCTAAAGTGGAATTAGGATGTCAAGAGTTAGCAGATCATATGTTAAAGTCTTTATCAAGTCATGTGCTCCCTTTAGCATATATATTTGAAAATCTTAAACAGGAGGCAGAATACTAGGTTGGAAAGCATAGACTCAAAAGTAACTTGCTGGAAAAAACTTTGGAACATGGCAAATTCCTGTTAAAAAGAAACAACAAAAATATCCACCGCATAAAAAGTTATGTTCATCTACTGTGTTAGATTTCAGTGATCATCTTACCACACAAAGTAAATGCATTCTGATTAACAAATATGAGATATTAAGACAAAACTACTATCCTATCCTTATCTTTTCTCTTCCTCTTCTTTCCCATCCCAAATTAAGCCACATGTTTTCATCTACAGCGTTAGTAGTAAAAGAGCTTTTCCAGGTGCAGTGCAAGGGGGATTTTATTACATGAAAGGTGATATGGGACATCATTTCTCGTCATTCATTGGCACCTATTTTACTGTGGCCTGACATATAATAAGCTGTAATGAAGAAAACGAGCCAGCAGGGGGAGTAATGTAGTAGATGACTCAATGTCGGTTTCTCCACATTTGGGAAAAAATAGTTAAATATTAAGATTACTATTTTTAGGGTGGTGTGATATAGTAACTGAATAAATGTCAAACACTCTTTGCTGCTTAGCCAAAATTTTCAAAAATGATAAGAAATTCAGGGTTTTGCCTTGAAGAGGAGGGTATTTTCAAGAATTAATTGGTTCTTCCTTTCTAAAAATCTCATGTAGCACATCTAAATTTAGGCACCTGACCTTTTTCACACCTATTTTATCTATATTACATCTTAGGTCTATTCAAACTATTTCATTATTTTTGATTTCAAAAGCTGAATGTAAAGTATCAAAACTATAAAAATAAAAACAGGGTTAGAAGAAAGGTACTCTTTCTATTGGCGATGCTCAAGAAATTGAAGATTTAAGTTAGTGAGCAGTGAAAGAGGGAAAAGAAAATATATGGTTGCATGAAATATATGTTGGTAAAAATGTTGATAGATTTTGTCCTGCGCAGAAGCTCTTTCAGTACAGCATTATTCATTCACCCAAATAGAAGTGAGAAAAATATCAGTAGGTTTGTGCAATTATAGAATGAATCAAAAGCCTCTGAGGGCGAATATGTGGAAATATGAATACTAAATGAAACTGGAAAGTCCTTGAAAGGACTTCTATTAAATACGATCTTATACATGAAAATGTATTGGAAAAGCAGGCAAATTAATTGTTTTTTTTTAATTCAATGTGAGATTAAAATCCTACTAAATATAACCCATTGGTCATTTTGCCTACTCTAAAACTCTAAAACCTTCCCCCTCTTTGACTTTGTCTCAGGATTGTAAAATCTCTATTAGAACAAGAAGATTTACTGTGGCAGCCTACCAAATGGATTCAGTTTTGGAAGACATGTTCTGAAGAGCTTTGCTGTTTCTTTGGTCTTTCTAACAGATAACTCATTTTGAATCCATGAAGAGTACATGTGACTTGAGTTGATATGTTGACATGTATAATGTTTTTTTTCAATTAAACTCTAATTTTGGGTGCAAAACTTGAAAGCACTAAAGGAAATTAAAGACTGTGAGCAGAAAAAGATGAAATTTCTGGGTTACTGAATCTTCTCTAGGTTTTTGTTTCAACTGGATGTTAAAGGCATTTGAAATAAAAAGATCAGAATGTCCCCAGATCAGTCTATCTAATCTCAAAATATGGAAAATATGTCTCATATCTTTTTTGGTAGCTTTGAAATGAATCTCAGTAAAGGAATTTTAGATAATTTTTTGTCTTTTAAGGAACTATGTTAATGTTTTGTATTTTTCCATTTTCATTCTTAAGCATTCACACTGCTGCAGGGTTTTTACTTCTGAATTTTTTGCTATACCTTCAGCAAAGGATTCTTTTGCTTCTACTTAGTTTGACTTTGGAATTTTTACTTTTTACTGGAATTTTTACTTTTTACTTTGCCCTTCAAGAATCCAGGACAACTTGCTAGGATTTTCCCTGGCTTCAGGAAACGTGGAAAAGTAATGTGCCAAGCTTTCATTTAATTTCTAAAACCTTCTTTCTGGCCATAAATTTTTTCCTTACTCTGGAGCAACTATTTTTATTTCTCACTTGAAATTGCTTTTTATGTGTTAATACATTAAAACTCTTTCACTCGCGTTTACTCTGGCCAAGTCCTTGCTGGTGTAAGAGGAATTCAAAGGGAGGATATTAAGATTAGCAGATAACCTGGCTCCTTTCTAGGGAAAGTGTAAAACTTTTGAAGCCAGGAAGCTCTTAAAACCATGCAGTGTTCAAGCACTTAATATTCTTGAATATGATTTCCCACAATTTTTATTTTTATACTTTTCGCCTTGGAAAGACATCTTGGAGGTTCTCACTGTTTTCATTTGTTTTGGGAAGAGAGGCGGTGTATATGGAGAAGCTTAGGCTGAGAAATGAGTAAGTTCATTAAATTGGATACTTTTCTCACCTACTCAGGATCCTCCATAGTTTTAGCACATCGACACCAGAACATGGTGGTTTGGGTTGGAAGGCACCTTAAAAGACAATCTAGTGCACACACCCAGAGTCACTGTGTTATATCCAAGTGTATAGCAGAGGGCTGAAGGGAACCTTCTTGATGCCAATCACTTGTTATGATATACTGTATTATAATCATCTTTTTACTGTGTCACCTAACAATTTATAGAAGCATTTTCTTACATGAATTATTTCACTGGTATTGGCATGCAGGGTCTAATAATTAACTGTCCCAAAGAAATTCATTTCTCACCGATATGTCACTGTTCACGGTATAACAGTATGCTAGAGATTGGAAGGGACCTCAAAAGATCATCTAGTCCAATCCCCCTGCCGGAGCAGGAACACCTAGATAATGTTACACAGGAATGTGTCCAGGTGGGTTTTGAATGTCTCCAGGGAAGGAGACTCCACAACCTCCCTGGGCAGCCTGTTCCAGTGTTCCGTCACCCTCACTGAGAAGAAGTTTCTTCTCAAGTTTAAGTGGAAGTTGTTACCTGCCTTTGCTTTAGAACAAAGTTGATGTGCTCTAAATCGGTCTGGATATTACTTGCATCTTTAATTACAGCTATTTTGAACACCATTATCTTTCTTGCAGGAAAAAAAAAAAAGCTAAAAACTTTCACTTTACACAAGTACAAATTAGACTAAGAAAGAAACTTTTCACATAGGTTAGGTTAGCCAGTCTAGTTTGTAAATGTTGGTTGCGAATTATCTAATTAGACAGTCTTTACTTCAAATGATGCACTCATTTCATTGTACAGAAATTGCACACATGGGCTCGTTCACTGGGCAATTGATTGCTGTCCTTAACGTCAGTCCTTCAGTTTTGTGGATACAGCATGTGAATCAATCCTATTGGAGTAGTGAGTCCCAAAGTTAAAGATGTCTTATGGACTGATAGATCAGAACATTTGTAAGAGATAAAAATAAACACATTCTGGTTTTGATTAAAGTGAGACCCTACATTTGCCTCCCAAGAATTATGTATCATAGAATAGAATAGAAGAGTTAGGGTTGTAAAGGACCTTAAGATCATCAAGTTCCAACCCCCCTGCCATGGGCAGGGACACCTCACACTAAACCATATCACCCAAGGCTTCGTCCAACCTGGTCTTCAACACTGCCAGGGATGGAGCACTCACAACCTTCCTGGGCAACCTATTCCAGTGCCTCACCACCTTAACAGGAAAGAATTTCGTCCTTATATCCAACCTAAACTTCCCCTGTTTAAGTTTTAACCTGTTACCCCTTGTCCTATCACTACAGTCCCTAATGAAGAGTCGCTCCCCAGCATCCTATAGCCCCCCTTCAGATACTGGAAGGCTGCTATGAGGTCTCCACTCAGCCTTCTCCAGGCTGAACAGCCCCAACTTTCTCAGCCTATCTTCACACAGGAGGTGTTCCAGTCCCCTGATCATCCTCGTGGCCCTTCTCTGGACTTGTATGGACTCCATTGTGACAGTAACCATGTCAAATTAATATTAAACCTCTTTGGCTCTTGAAGGCCTGATGTATGGGAGAACTCCAAAAAAGAAACTAAAATGCTTTTTACTCAAAGTAATTTTTCCTGGAGTTCCAAGGGTACAATTCAGGAGTTAATTCTGGTAGTAACAAGGGGTGCATTATTCAAGTCTATATTCTATAGTCATGCAAACATCTTGTGTTGGTGTCCCAGTAGAAATGGTTTCCTATTTATCCTGCTTATCATTGTGTACTTAAAGCATTATCCTAAACCAAGTTGGTACTCTCTGTGATCCAATTGGTCCTCATCTTCTGTAGCCTTGAAAGGAAGGAGGAGTGTGTACTGACACTTTAGATTATTCTGAGTTACTGTATTAAAAATCAAAGGGAGGGATCTTTCACTTTTTGTTGAGTGATGAGATTAGTATCTTGCCCCTGGTGCCCAAGTCACAGTTCAGCAGGAGAAAATTTCTCTGTGTTTCTCCTACACCAGTCATCCTCCTGCTACAGTTTTATGAGAAGGATAACTCAAAAGCTGGACCAGTGATGAATTTTCAAGGCTGTGAATGTGAATGTGGTCAATAAAAAAAGTAACTGACATGGTTACTTTTGGTGCATTCCTGCAGGGAACTTGTATCTCAGAATGGATGAAATAAGATTACTGATGAACGAGGAAAACTGCTAATTCTAGAAATAACAGTGACACAACTGTTGTTCAGCTATAAACTATGTTACCTACCTGGAAACTTACTGACATACACCTTTTCAGCATTGGAAAAAAAAAAAAGAACTCAGAAGGAATCTTTTCATTACATTAGAAGATCACTAAAATAGCAAAATAATTTATTTTATAGGATGACAAGTAAAAGTAGGAAAAAAAGAAAACCATCTTTATTTTACAACAAGCTATGGAAGCATTGGGTCCCTAGATAAGGAATACAGATGAATCTGAAATGTATTAAACATCTCCATTAAACATATTAAATGCCTTCAAGAAACAAGTTTAATTTGATGCTACCCTAAATCATACTGTGTGTAGTGAGAGGCTGCTCAGCCATGTAACAGATGCAAGCAAAGAGGTGATGGAGTAGAAGAAAACTTTTTCAGCAAGGAGGCAGGGCACGCAGAAATGAATGGTTCTGAAACACAGCTTTCTCAGAATAATTTTCTTGGAGATCTAGTGTGCCTTCTCCATTCATTAGGGCTTTCCCTGAATGCCTGTACTTCTTGGAGCGCTGCATTCCCATTGCAGGCCATGATGAAGGGGCAGAGGATCAAACTGGGGTGACATGTTATTACCCTTATTCTGGACTTAATTCATTTCAGAAGTGACATTTTTAGTATATGCAAAGATGCAGAAGGAGGGTTTTTTTCCTACTTCAACGTTTCCTTCTCAAATGGTGACATATTTCTACCATTCGAAGAATAAAGAGATGCGTACCTGTGAAAAACAAATCATAGCTGCTGTCAGAGGCTTCTTTCTCAGATGCCTTCATATCAAGTACATTCAGCACTGCAATGCCTGACATGGCGTGAACCTTTGATGTGTATCGAATTGCACTGGAGCAGAAAGGCCTTGTGCTGGAAAGGGAATATGGGGCTGTGCTTCACGTGTACTCTCCTCTCCATACCGTTGAGAAATTATGACCTGAGAACATCCATTTTTATACCTATGGTGTAAATGTACACTATTTAAACAGATTATTTAGATTTTAATGTTGAATCAACATTTAGATGTTACTGCTTGGACTGATACAGAAGTCTGAAAAAGAAACCATAAACTAAGGGAACATTGAGTAAACTGGAATTTTTAAAAAAGCAAAGACTTATAAAAAAATCATAAAAAACTAGTTTGTGATGTTAGTAATATTTTTTTCAACAAAATGCAGCATTTCCAATACCTAGCTTGAAGATAACCTCCTTTTTTTTAATGTGCTTCCTCATACATAGAGTTGATGGTAGTCAGAAAAAATTGGGATTTTCTTTGTCTTCTCTGGCTTTGTGTCTCCTGCTCCTATTTACCTCAGGCATAGGCTTAGGTACAGCAGAGGGTATTTTTAGACTACGTGGTCTGAATCAAATTATTATTCTGATGTAAAATAATATCAGTCAATTATTTCTTCCTGTTGCCTTCTTTTCCTAGGACTCTCAGCCTTTATTGCAGAGAATCACAACTTTTAGGGTAAGTAATATGCAGACAAGAGTACTTTTGTATGTCCTGAGAATATGCAGGGTCTTGGCGTGAATGTGCACTTACATGGAAAATGGACTTGCAAATTATGTGGACAAGTCATTTTAAAAACCAGGCTAAGTACCCAACATACCCTTTTCTTTTATTTATAACTCAGAAGCCTTCAGCTAGGCTAGGTTAATTATGTAAATGGTACAACAAGATGATTTTGCTTCTGCTGGTTAATTTTCCTCAATGTTTCAGGTCAGTAAACAATTTAGGGTTTGCTTTTTTAATTTAAATGCATTAATACATTTAATTTAGTTATTGTTTGCTGAGGTCTCACAGATACTCTAGAGGGTCTTAACTTAATGCATCTACGCTGTTCTTTTCCTCCGCTAAATAGCTGTATTACAGCAAGGTGCTAACAGAGTAATTTCTTAATTCATTTTGTCCAGTCACAAAATCAGTGGTCCCCAGCTGTTAATTAAAACAATCGGTATTTATAGAGGTTTTCCTTGCATTACTTAGCAGTAGTTTGATAAATTAAACTTTTTTTTTTTTTTAAACAAAGTAAACAAGTTTAGTACCTATCCTTCTGTGGTTTATTCCTAGCACATTTTTGACATGACTGCCTTGGACTGAAAATAGTCACATTTTTATACAAATGTCATGTATTACCAAAATTTTAAAGAGGGCTTAAAAGACCATAGAAGCTTGTATTGCTTTTTGCGCCTCTTTTTTTCTTGAAGTGGATCTTCCTCTGTAATGAGTGCAGAGCTATGAACAGATCCTTACCAAAAGCCTTCCAAAACTTAAAAAAAAAAAAAACACCACCAAAACATCATGGAGAAAATGTTGATGTTTGGAGTATGTACCTTACCTCCCTTTAGAGCATTTTGGCCAGCTGCCCTTGTGCAGACTGTCAGCAGATGAGACAAGGCAGGTTTAACACAAACTGGAACAGCACTATCTCATTTACTGCAGCCTGACTCAAACATCTAAGGACATGCTGATGCAGGGGAAGCAGGTTTTCTCACTGCCTCCTGTCTGGAATGGTACAGATGCTGCTTTTGTCTTTATGTCATACCATTTTAGTGAGGTGTGTAATGTGGAACAATACAGCAAGATATACCAGTAACAGCAACTACTTCAGGGAGAGCCTCCTCCTACATCATCTGCTTCGATAGCATTTACTGCATTAGCAATAGGAAGCAGAGTGGTGAATGACTGTGTACTAACCAGTTGCATTTACTGAAAGGTGAGAGGAAGTACAATAGATACTAAGGAACATCCTGATTTTTTCCCCTTTGTTTTGAAAGACACTAAATTTCCCTAATTTGGCTTTGCAATCAAGAAAGGGACAGTTGAGTATTGCTGTCTTTGTCAGCTGCAATTTTTCATGCAAACTCATTTAATGCATCTTCCAGAGTTCAGGTTGCCTGTTCAGAAAAGCATTTCTCCTTAGAGAATATCCACTGCTGTTCAGCAGTGTCACTGCTAAATGGGAGCACACTGTTCACTGATCTGTGAACACTAAGCAGTGCAGCCCTGTGAATACCTGTGTGTTTGTAATGGAATATACCTTCATACTCCACAGTAGATAGTGGGATAAAAAGGTCTGAGTTAATATGGAATGGTCACATTTATTTATGTGGCACAATGAAACACTGCTTGAGTCTTTTAAGGTGTTCCTGCTTTACACTCTGCCTCCACCAAAAAGCCTGTTGGAAAATGAGGTGAGGACAGAAGCTTCATTTACAGGGGCCTATATATACACAGATATTTCTATATAAACATGAACCTATGCCTGAGTTAAATATCACATAGATGCATTTTGAGCTTGCTGACCACTTTAGGAGGAAGATAAATGATGATGATGTTCTTGAGGTTACAGAATTCAATTGTGGGCACACATGCATCAAAACAAATATTCCCAGTGGTGGTTTATAGTGAGCTTTGTGATGATATGTAGGACAACTTGAGAGTGGAAAAATACTATATTGAATATTTAGGATTCTGGACACATTTATTATATTTACTTTTGATTCTTAGCTCTACCATGCTGAGAAACCAGGTTCATATTTACCCCTATGAAAAATCAGTATGTTTTGTGAGATTTTAACATCACCTAAAAGTAGACTTGAAGCTTATTGTAGAGTTTTTTCTAGGGGAAGACAACAATAGCTGAAACTTTCCATATTGCTGACTATAGGCTAAAACCGTAAGTTCAAGCAAAAACTCTCTGGATAGTTTTTAGTCTTTAATTCTCTTGCTAAGAGTTGAACAATATAAACTGTTTCAGGCTTAGCAAAGCAAAACAAACAAAAGATCCTCCCAGAAGTTTCAATTTCTGTCCTAAATCTTTGCCTTATAAACCCATAGCATTTCAAACCAGGTTTTTACTGAAGATATCCTAAGCATAAGGTTTTGTTTCATTTTTACCTTCTGTAGGACCACAACAATGGATAGGGCTAATAACACTTTTCACACAGGACACTTTATTTAGGGGTGTTTTTGACTCAGATAGCTGATCTGGGGTTGCACTATGTGTTTCTGACACACAAATGACACCTTAAAGCCATCTTGCAATGTGCAGAGTCATATTTGGTTTATCTTTTTCTTAATTTCCTAGCTGCAGACTGTGAGACAAGGACTTACTCACTGGTGCATTAACTGCTGTGATTCTTCAGTCATACCCTGGACATCTCTGTACAGCCAGGATCTGGATGATTAGTTATGGAAAAACCGTACGGCTTGGGTCTTTCTCTGATATTGTTGCAAAGCTGGCTTGGAGCTGGATGCTCATCAGTAGATGGTCTGTGGCATTCATGCTTGACCAATCTCTTAGCCTTTTATAAGGAAATAACACAGTGGATGGATGATGGCAGAGCGGTGGATGTGGTCTACCTTGACTTCAGCAAAGCATTTGACACAGTCTCCCACAGCATCCTCACAGCTAAATTGAGGAAGTGTGGTCTGGATGATCAGGTAGTGAGGTGGACTGTGAACTGGCTGAAGGAGGGAAGCCAGAGAGTTGTAGTCTATGGGGTGGAGTCTAGTTGGAGGCCTGTAACTAGTGGAGTGCCTCAAGGGTCAGTACTGGGACCGGTATTATTTAATATATTCATCAATGATTTAGATGAGGGAATTGAGTGTACTATCAGCAAGTTTGCTGATGACACTAAGCTGGGAGGAGTGGCTGACACGCCACAAGGCTGTGCTGCCATCCAGTGAGACCTGGACAGGCTGGAGAGTTGGGCAGGGAATAACTTGATGAAATATAACAAGGGAAAGTGTAGAGTCCTGCATGTGGGCAGGAACAACCCCAGGTTCCAGTATAGGTTGGGAAACGACCTGTTAGAGAGCAGTGTAGGGGAGAGGGACCTGGGGGTCCTAGTGGACGACAGGATGACCATGAGCCAACACTGTGCCCTTGTGGCCAAGAAGGCCAATGGCATCCTGGGGTGTATTAGAAGGGGGGTGGTTAGTAGGTCGAGAGAGGTTCTCCTTCCCCTCTACTCTGCCCTGGTGAGACTGCATCTGGAATATTGTGTCCAGTTCTGGGCCCCTCGGTTCAAGAAGGACAGGGAGCTGCTGGAGAGAGTCCAGCGCAGGGCAACGAAGATGATTAAGGGAGTGGAGCATCTCCCTTATGAGGAAAGACTGAGGGAGCTGGGTCTCTATAGTTTAGAGAAGAGGAGACTGAGGGGTGACCTTATTAGTGTATATAAATATATAAAGGGGGAGTGTCACGAGGATGGAGCCAGGCTCTACTCAGTGGCAAACAATGATAGGACAAGGGGTAATGGGTACAAACTGGAACACACGAGGTTCCACTTAGACTTGAGAAGAAACTTCTTCTCAGTGAGGGTGACGGAACACTGGAACAGGCTGCCCAGGGAGGTTGTGGAGTCTCCTTCCCTGGAGACATTCAAAACACACCTGGACACATTCCTGTGTAACCTTATCTAGGCGTTCCTGCTCCGGCAGGGGGATTGGACTAGATGATCTTTTGAGGTCCCTTCCAATCTCTAGCATACTGTGTGTGATCAGTATGACTCAGCAGATTAACAGCAATTGGAAGTAGTGAAGGGAAACATCTGCAAGCTAAAGGTCCAAATGAATCTTTGCCCACTCATAGGTTACTTCTTAGGTCATGCTGAAATGAAGTATAAAAATGAAGAACAATTAATGCTCAATGCCAGCTAACAACAAAGGAAGCATGCTCTTGAGAGACGGCACTCAAAAAGCTCTGTCCAGAAAAGAAATGACCCAGTGCTTTCAATGGCCTGGAGTACCCTGTTTAACAGACAATTTACTGATATTGGTGGATGAATTTCATATTCCTCTGGCCAAAAAAAGCATCTGGGAGAAAATTGGATCTGGGAAGTGGAACCACTACAGCTTTCCTACCAAAAGCTCTTTACAATTTCCCAGCTTGAAAAACTAGTTTTGGTAGAAGATCCCTACAGCTCAGGTAAAAACTGTCGTAACAGCACTGTGATGCTTAATCTTGACTAGCAGAGCAGCAGGGATATATCAGTGATTAAAAGCACATAACTGAATTTGAAACTGAGAAAGTTTGTTCTTGAACTTTATAGAAAATCTTTTCCTCCTTATATACCCAAAACATTTGGGATAGCCAATTGAAAACAAACCCTCAATTCAGATTGCTACTAGACCCCCTTCAAGACTTCTAAAGCTGCAGCAGGGAGATGGAGAGCTAGATTGTTGTCAGTTATAATGAATATGAAGATTTATGAAATTAAATTCTAGAACAAGAAATGAAAATGTTGGTTTCCAAACATGGTGGGAAAGGATCTATTTCTTCTAATTTTACAATCTCTTACTGAACATGGATGTTTACCTTTAAAGAGTTTTTATGAGAAATATGGCTAAAAGTTCCATGATAATAGTGATAAATTTCTATAAATAGTGTGTGACTTTCCTATATTTTTTCCTTAATAAATATCATGTTAAATTAGATTAATGCTGATTTGTTTTATGCATTTTTAAGAATCATTGACCAGAATTGAGACTTTCAGCTTGTGATTTAGAAGACTTTTTATTACCACTTTTCTTACCAAGGGTCAATCTTTTTTTTTCTTTTTTCAAGGAGCAGCATCTGTTTTAAGTGCCAAATATGAAAATTAAATCCACTAGGCTTTAACAGTCCTCCTTATTTGTCATTACATACCCACCAGTGAGCTGCTGCAGAAACAGAGGCCACGATTGTGTTAATCTTCTATCAAACTATGTCATTCATTTATATCATAGTTGCCTGTGTAAAAAGCTACTGCAATGAAAGCAAATACTTGGTTTAGGCAGAATTTTTACAGCTTTGTTTAATCTCTCTATCATGGCCTGTTGATGCTTCTTCTTACTATGCAAGGCATAAAATACCAAAGGAAATGCTAAATTAGAATCTTTTAATAACTAAATTTTTAAAACTATTGAATTAAACATGGCAACATTTCTTTCCTGGATGAATTAATGTTCATCCATGCAGAAAATTTTGAATGTAACATTATTTAAGCAATTTAAAAGTGAATTAAAGATTCATCCATTGTATCAGGTATCTAACTTCAGGCTAACATTTTAATCTCGATCACTGTTGTAGTGTTTGCTATTCAAAAACTGAGAGATAAAGATGAAGGTTAATTCATGCAGAACGAAGACCCGGTTCCTTGTTGATAATTATGGTTGGGTATCAGGGAACTACAAAACATGCTAATGGAGTTATTGTTTACCTTAGCATATTAGGCATAGGTTACATTTGTTTGAATAATTGTTTTTAGCTTTCGCATTTCAGATGTGGTTTTGGTTTCATGTTGTTTCCATAGCTGCTACTGTGCTACGGAAAAACTGTATTTTTTTTTCTGCTGCAAGCAGACCCACAGATTTTATTAGAACTGTTTGTGTATATTGGTACAACAGCTGACTGACAAAGGGTTTTCTGGGGGAACTTTTTAAAGCTGTCACTTTAGCTTTTTTCAATTTGCTAAGTTATTGTCCTTCCCTGACATCTCTTCATCAGCAGACCTGATTCATCTCCTGGTTAAACAGGTGCAATTGCTTCATCTATGCTACACACCTGAATTTTAGCTAGGAACAGTGAGCTCATAATCAGATTCATTGTATCATGTCCAGACATGCTGAATCATACTGAGTGGTATCTTAATGGGAGTCTGACTTGGTCAAAACCAAGTTTTTCTTGGAACGGGAGAACAAAAATAGTCCATAACATGACCAGGGAATTCACTACACAACAAATATGCTACAAATATGTGATTAAGGTATATATAAGATACATTCAAGAATATTCAGCATGTAACTCTGCAGTCTGCAGACACAGAGCCTGTTTCAACAGAGCAAAAAACCGTTTCTTACAGGATCGTTAGTCCCCAGTTTTCTTGAGAAAATTATGATTTTCTTCTTAATTATCATCACTGAGGTCAGGTGCTGCTTGTAACACGTAGGTTAATCCTATATTGAAAACATTATTTCTATAGCTGTGGACATTTATGAGGTGCCTACAAATGACTGATCTTTTTCCCTTCTGGGGCCTACAGTGTCCCAGACCACTATGATCCATGAACTAGCTGCAATGTAGTTATTTTCTTGTATCTCAGCAATACTTCATTGCAGGTTTTCACTTCTCCCACGTTTCCCCTTCTTTTTGTTGCCTTTGCTAAATAAAACAGCGCCTTTTTGAAGTAGCAAAGATATAGTCCTGGCATAAATCATATATTTTGAAATTAAATCTCATCACATATTTGTGATGATCTCTTTCTTTCACTTGTCTAATGCAGAAGTGAAATATTCTTCCACTTATGCAAGCACTGGCAAGCCTGTTTCTCTGCTATCCGTCTGTAATTATCAACAGAAAGTAACCAACTCTCCCAAGAACTGAATTTAATGACTATAGTTCTACTTACTCTAATTAGATGATCAGGTTAGGAAGACAATTAGTCATGCCCCTTAGTGATAACTACAGGCAAATTGTATTGTATAATTGCATATTAATACACAGCTAGCTATTTTCACCATGTTTTGTCAGATTGTGAACTGTCAGATCGTGGTTATAAAAGTCTAGGTCTCTTTTGTTTCCTCATGAGGGAAAAAGAGCAAGTATTATTTTAGTCCACAATATGGAAAATCAGCAACTAAGTTAAAACTTCATAGAAATGTCCTAATTCCCTATGAATGCCAGTTTTATGTCAGTAATTTTGGCTTTAATACACAGATATTAGTGAAATTAGATGATGAAGATATTACTTAGTAGGAAAGCCAGTCTATAGTATTGTGAAATGTCTAAATCTAGCTTATGAAGTCAGGGGCTGTATTGAGATGTGAAGCAATCAGAAAAAAAAAACCACAAGCAAACAAAAAACGACAACAAATAAACAAAAAAACCCCACCCAACATTTGATTGTGAAATGGTTATAAATATGATGTAATATTTCTTTTTTTTTTTTTTTCTTGGCAATGAAACGTTTATTAGAAACTAGCTGAATTTCAGTGGGTGGAGAATTACATGGAGTACAGGCTACAGGGATGATTGATTATTATCAGTAATTACATGTTCTGACTAAACACTTTCTGATTCTTAGCGTTACTGTTTCTTGCATTCAAGTGATTTTATTTTAATCTCCTTGAACAAAGAGTGGAATAAAATGGAACCATAATACAGGAACAAAACCCCCAAATCTTCTTACAAGGGTCCAATGTTTGGATATAGTTACTGAAAAGCTTTAATTACTGACTGCTCATACTACACAGAACTGGCAAGAAGAAAGGTCATTGAAGTTTTCCTACTCTCTCTTGAGTGCTTCTCTATAATAGCCCTAGTTTGCAAAGGAGAATGTAAGTGGTTTTTCTTAATATTTACTGTTCTGGCCACACTCAAAATGAGTTCTGTATGCTCTTCGTGTGACTGAAATTAGACTTACAAATGAAGATGCTCTCTCATTTATTTTCAGCTTTGAATATGCCATGCTCCAGATGATCTCTTCTGGAAGTGTGAAGGGTGAGTTTTCAGTAAAAATCTTTTCCTTCTCCCAGATACTGTATGAACCCTTGGTTGAAAATGTAGAAGGTAAATATACAACTATTAAAACCAGAGTCTAGTGTGTCTTTCATAGTTGAAATAGCACATGCAGTCTCGATCCACATACAGAATGGCTGAAGAGGCCCCACCATATAATAAACTGCTGAAGAGGCCCCACCATATAATAAACTGTCAGAAAGTGAAAAGCAGTATGCCTTGTTTACTGATGGCTCTTGCCGTATTGTGGGAAAGCATCGGAGATGGAAGGCAGCTGTATGGAGTCCTGGACGACAAGTTGCAGAAACTGCTGAAGGAGAGGGTGAATCGAGTCAATTTGCCGAGGTGAAAGCCATCCAGCTGGCCCTGGACATTGCTGAACGAGAAAAGTGGCCAGTACTTTACCTCTATACTGACTCATGGATGGTGGCAAATGCCCTGTGGGGGTGGTTGAAGCAATGGAAGCAGAGCAACTGGCAACGCAGAGGTAAACCCATCTGGGCTGCTGCACTGTGGAAAGATATTGCTGCGAGGGTGCAGAACCTGGTGGTGAAGGTACGTCATGTAGATGCCCATGTACCCAAGAGTCGGGCCACTGAGGAACACCAGAACAACCAACAAGTGGATAAAGCGGCTAAGACTGAAGTGGCTCAGATGGACTTAGATTGGCAACATAAAGGTGAATTATTTTTGGCCCGGTGGTCCCATGACACTTCAGGCCATCAGGGCAGAGATGCAACATATAGATGGGCCTGTGATCGAGGGGTGGACTTAACAATGGACACTATTGCCCAGGTTATTCATGAGTGTGAAACATGTGCTGCAATTAAACAAGCCAAGCGGTTAAAGCCTCTTTGGTATGGAGGACGATGGTTGAAGTATAAATATGGGGAGGCCTGGCAGATTGACTATATCACACTGCCGACATCCTGCCAAGGCAAGCACCGTGTGCTTACCATCGTGGAAACAACCACCGGATGCCTAGAAACCTAACACAGTGCCCCACGCCACTGCCCGAAACACTATCCTAGGCCTTGAAAAACAGATTTTGTGGCGACACGGCACCCCAGAGAGAACTGAGTCAGACAATGGGACTCATTTCCGGAATAACCTTATAGACACTTGGGCCAAAGAGCATGGCATTGAGTGGGTATATCACATCCCCTACCATGCACCAGCCTCTGGGAAAATCGAACGGTACAATGGGCTGTTAAAAACTACACTGAGAGCAATGGGTGGGGGAACTTTCAAACATTGGGATACACACTTACCAAAGGCCACCTGGATGGTCAACACCAGAGGATCTGCCAACAGAGCTGGCCCAGCCCAGTCAGAACTTCTACATATTGTAGAGGGGGACAAAGTTCCCGTGGTGCATATGAAGAATTTGCTGGGGAAGACAGTCTGGGTAATTCCTGCTTCAGGTAAAGGCAAACTAGTGGGATTACTTTTGCTCAGGGACCTGGATATACTTGGTGGGTAATGAAGGAAGATGGGGAAGTCTGATGTATACCTCAAGGGGATTTGATTTTAGGGGAAAACAGCCAATGAACTTAATTGTATGCTGTTGCCTGCTGTGTAATACTTTTATAGCCCATCAACTAGATGTCTCCAGGTCACCAGCAACTAGCCCTGACTTCCCTCCAACCGTCATCCCAACAGAGAATGAACTTTGATAGACCTGGAGGAGTTCTGCAGTAAAGGAACGATGAGCATCAGCCAGCAATGATCCAACACTGCACACAGCCTTTCCTGCCCCAAAAGGCTGTTACGAGAGATGGAACCTGACATCATGGACCAAATGGACTCAGCAGCATTATAGGGATTGTTCCATGCACTAAGAAATGATCTCTTTCTCTCTGTCTGTGTGTGTATGTGGGTGTATATATAAGTAAGAGCGAAGGTGTATTGAAAATGTGGGATCTGAGCATGACGTGAATGGTATGGAATAAGGGGTGGATACTGTCCTGGGTTTAGCAGTAGCAGTCAGTTTTTCTCCTTCTTAGTAGCTGGTGCAGTGCTGTGTTTTTGACTTTCTGCCTGGGAACAGCTCTGATAACACTGATGTTTAGTCTGATCAAGGACTTTTTGAGTCTCATTATCTGCCAGGGAGGAGGGGAAGCTGGGAGGAAGCAGAGACAGGACACCTGACCCAAACTGACCAAAGAGGTATTCCATACCACAGCACGTCATGCCCGGGATGTAACTGGGAGTTACCTGTAAGGGCACGCTCTGCTCAGTCCAGCTCATTTCAGCGGGTAGTATCGTATTCTCTTCCCCTGTTATTTCCCTTATCATTATTATTATTATTGGTGGTAGCAGTAGCGATTTGTGTTATACCTTAGTTACTAAACTGTTCTTATCTCAACCTGTGGGAGTTACATTCTCTCGATTCTCCTCCCCATCCTTCCGAGAGGGGGTGGGGGGGTGGGGGAGGTGGGGTTTGGGTGGGGTGGGAAGGGATGAAAGAGGCGGGGGGAGAGCGAAACTGTGTGGCTGGCTTGCCAATAGGTCTTAAACCATGACAAGAACACAAGACAACTTCTGGACCAAACAGGCAGAAACTACCAGCAGCAGAAAGACCTGATAGCACACCTGTAAGTTACTAGCAACATTAGTAGTTTTTTATGATACCTTAGAAATATTCTAGAGGTACCTAAACAGGATTAGACAATGGTAGCAGTAAAAGTGACACATGCTTGGAATAGTTACTTAAACCACAAAATATATCCAATACAGAAACTGAGTGTAATTTTTCCACCCTCAACCTAGGGAATCTGGTAAATCACTAATTTGCACAGGAGTTAGGAATCAGCATGTAGATGTATAATATGAATACACTATGCAAATAGCTGAGTCTGGCCACTGAATTCAAATACAAGTGAATAAATAAATTGAAACTGATTCAGAAAGTACTGAATTGAAAAAAATAACCTTGGAAGTGAAGGAAGTTTAAATAAACTGGGTTAGGATGAAATCTTTATTAAGGCATATGAAAGAAAGGCAAAAGGAAATAAAGGATAAAATTCACTGAATGTGTGGAGAAGAGATGGTGTTAGCCTGACAACATTGCCTGCTCAAGTCCATACAATCACATTTCCTTAGATGAAGATGAACTAGTGGGTAATGTAAACGGGTTCTAGTCTCTTAGCGTCTTAAAACAATTCGTTCACTAGGTGCTCAACACACATTTACATTGAACTGTGTTCTTTTTGCAGCTTTCCACCTCTACCCTGCTGAACAATATTTACTGCTATCACAGGGCTTTAGAAATAAAGATGTATTTCAAAACTGAATGTTTTGTTGATCTTGGATTTTTGATGTTTCTTTTGATTTTTTTTTGGGGGGGGGAATAAAATGGATGACCTCTGAGACATTCCAGGGTTATGTGGAAGGAATTACTTTCCTATAAATCTGAATCTCAGGCACCTACCATGAATTTAAGCTGGTTCTTAAAGAAGATTAATTTCATTTTTATTCCAAATATGGCTTTTTCAGCACCTTTGGGAGCAGAAAGGCAGATGAAAAAGAGAACATAATGCGGGCACTGAAGAGATGAGAGACACACAAAAAATGTGAACTGCTGAATTTACTGTCTAGTTATAATGAGGTATTGCTTAACAATTAAGTTAAATTATGCAGCTGTTTCCTAGTATATTGTGCTAATGCATCTGAGAAATTATAATTTTCTGATTGGAGAATGTTATGTGGAGGAAACTGTAGAATTCCCCATTGCTGCAACAATTCATTTCATGATTAAAAAAGGAAGCCGGTATTTTTGCAGCTGTCAGGAACAGGCAATAAAGGATGACAATCCAAGGAGGCCTGCTAGTCACTGACACAATAAAATAATCCCAAACAAAAGCTGCTGAAGGAAAAAAGCTTGAAAGTGTACCACTGACACACAGCCGCAGCTTATGGCTTTCTGTGGTAAAGTGACTATATAGCCCACAGTAGCACAAACAGGTTTGCATGTTTCAAAGAGAAATGCTGTCACATGTGTTACTTCAAAGAAAAGCGCTCAAACATTTCCAGGAACTGCTATCTCAGTGCTTTAAAGCAGAAATTGAGCGTACATCAGGGATGTGCATCAGATTCAAAACCCAAACCCAACTTTGCTAACCAGTAAGTCTTAATTATCATTAAAAAATATTGCTTGAATAAGGATTGAGTGAGAATTGAAGACTCGGAAAATTAAATAGCACTGGAAAAGCAAAATGAAAGAAACACACTGGCATTCCAAATTTTTCATGTGGAATGTGCTCATGGGAAAAAAAGACTACATAAAGCAGAGAAAAAAAATTGGTATGTTAACTGGAGCATGTGGCTTATTTTTTATTGTTTCATTTTTGACCAGTTTGATTTCTTGAGACTATTTAAAATGCCAGTCTAACAAATTCATAAATAAATCTGTATTATCCATTGTTTAAACTTATTTATGAAAAAAAATCACAACAAAAAACTCTAGATGGAAATACATGATAGCTGTAGAGGAAAAAATTAAAGCCTTTCAATTAGCATCCATACTTCAGATGATCCTTTTATTCTAATCATCTGTATTGCATGATTCTTTTGTTTTAATCAGCATTTCCTTTTAAAAAAGGTTGAATTGGGGAAAATATAATTTTATTTCACATTCTATAAGTCTGAATAACATAAAATGAGGTTGTGCCATGCTTCATGACCATGCATATTTAAACAATATCTATAAATACATTTACTTACTTCTGGTTTAATCTTGTGACAAAGCACTGCCTGGAAATGATAATGAAGAAGCCTAAGAAAATACCATTTGGAATCATTCTTGCTTTTCTTCCTAACAGTTGTTCCATAAAGGCAAAGCAGATTTGTCCTTTAATTTCCTTGAGTGATCTAATTCTTTAAGCTACTTCTGTACTGACTTTTTATATTGAGTTACAGTATTATTCATCAAAATATGACCAAGTGAGTTTCAAGATCTTTTTTCAATCTTGTCCATTATGTATGTAAGCTGAAGTTCCCCCAAAGCAGACAGAAAGACTTTGGTGGAAGAAATATCTTCATTTTCCCATTTCTCATGGGATGATTAAAGAGTTTTTACCCGTAGAAAAAAAATAGTATTTTTTTCCATTTGAAAAGGATGAAAATTGGGAAATCCTTCAGAATATAAAAATTACACTTCAAAAACAATCTTGAAGAGACTTTAAAAGAAAAGTTAAAATCTTTAAAACAGATCAAATTAGTTCACACACGGTTAACTAGTTAATTTAGTAGCTGCTTTGAATTAGTTAATAATGTGCATAGCTGCTCAGCTACCTTACCCTTGCTGTGTGGTGATCTCTTATATCTGTTCTTGCTCCTTATAAAGTAACTGATAATTTTTGAGATGCTCAGATGTTATAGACCCTTCCTTCTACCCACCTTGTGTTTATAAGTTTGTGAAAAGCCATAGGCTTTCTACCCAGTTAATCTAATCTAATTTCTGCTCTGAAACATTCAATGTACTTTCCTTTTGGAAGAACATGAACAATTAGCCCCTCTCCAGAGGTTTTCTCTTCTGAGATGCAGCTAGTCTCCTTTATCTCCCTTCATCTTTCTGTAAGTTAAGTAACAGTATTGTAGGTAGTGGATTGTAAATTTAAGCTTGAGCACCAAAACTGTGGTATGATACAACATAAAGCATTTCTTTTGGATGTACCAGTTTACTTTGTACATTCTTAGAGCTGTACCTTTATTTTGTGTACTTTTTCATGAGCACAAAAGCCAGCTTTGCTCTTTTGTTCACATCCACTTGAGCCTGTTGCAGTGATAGAAAAGGCTTGGGCTTTGCAAGAGCATAAACTAGCCAGACAAGTAAGAGCCAAAGAGGAATATGCTGAATGAAGCCACATACTGTTGCTTTCTGGCAACATGTGGACTAAACAGGGAATTTGGAGTAAATTCAGAAAGAATAGCATAGGTATGGGAATGCCAAATTAGACAAGGAAATAAACCACAATCTTTGCTGCCACAGCTCTTTCTTACATAAATAATAGGCTTCCATTGACACCATTTACTCTGCACTACCTGTATACTTCTGGCCAGTATTTACACCATTGCCTGTATGCTAAAATCTCCTGGCTTTAGCTGCTTGTCTGCTACCAGAATGTCTCTTGCCTGTGAGGAAGGTGTGTCACCTCTGCGAAGTCAAGCCCTTCGAAATGATGGATTTGAATGAAGTGAATAATTACGTGATTTGCACTTGACTGTAGAAAGGGAGTAGAAACATACTGTTAGCACTGCACTCCTATGTCCATAAGTATGATAACAGTACACATACAACCATATATATGTGACATATGTTGTCTCTACTATGAATGTACCTCTTTATTTAGATACATGAATAAAAGTTTATAGCATGTTCATACTCAGTTTTTAAAAGTAATGCGGTTTGTGTGTTGATAGCATGAAAAGTATAAATAAAAGAAACTGATAATTTGCTAAGTTAAATTCTGAATCTTAAAAATAGTGCAATATTATACAAGTCAGTGTTTTGCAGCCATATAATAACCACATATGATTTACACTTCTTAAAATGGGAGACTACCACAAAAGTTAACTCTTAACTGGTGTGATACATATTCCACTGTAATCCATATAAATTAAATCTTTCATTGCCTGTCCCCTGAAGGTGTACTTTTCAATTTTCTTAGTTATAGCACAATGATATATTAGAGCTTAATGCTGTTGTGCCACTAAGCTACACAAGGGTTTTTATAAGCAAATTTCCAAATGTTAAAAAATACAAAGAAATACAAAGAGCAGTCATGCAACAAAACATCATTTTTTCTCCTTTCCCAGAAATAAAAAAAAAATGCTTGACCCTTTCTTCTAGTAAATCAGTGGGGAACGGGATATTTTTACTTCTTTTTCTCTTGCATTACCTTGGCTGTTTCTTTTCTATCAATCAGACCAATTAAGATTCTTTATATGTAATGCTATTTATCAGCCTAAATCATCTGAGTTTCTCAGTGTTTGTGGAAATTGCCTCTGCCTTAGGTTCTAAGGCTCCATGCAGTTTTACAGTGAACGCAATATTCTAAGGAAACTCAC
The DNA here is from genome assembly GCF_033815535.1 of Pezoporus flaviventris. NCBI lineage: Eukaryota > Metazoa > Chordata > Aves > Psittaciformes > Psittacidae > Pezoporus > Pezoporus flaviventris. Next base: position 49,777,994 of record NW_026892549.1, read on the forward strand.
AACATGTAACAGCTTTTTGTCAGAGATTAGTGTATAAGTGATGTTGCGCCATAATCTAGGAGACAAAGCCCTTGAAATAGGTTTCAAGTTGTGTAGACCAAGCATCAACCTGAGAAACAGTGCTGTTAATAACAAGGATGAAAGTCAGTGTTAAAAGAGATACTGTACTAGGAAGGGATACTTAGAAACTGCAGACATTCAGTACTAACCTACATGTATAGAGGTGGACCAAATTTAGCCATTTTTTGTGAGGGACTAATTAATTTTATTAGAGAGTAAGTAAATTCAGCTGTGAATGTTTGAGAATCTAATGACTTCCAGAGATTCAGAATGAATTCAGCAATAAAAGCTAATTAGAAGGGAAATGGATGCCTAAAATATCCCTGGTGTGCATAAAGAAGGAGTATAAAGACCATTAATTGAAATTAAAATTTAACAGTAGCCTAATGCTGCATGACATAAAATTCCATCTGTTGTGCAGAGCCACTAAACAAAGATACATGGGGAATAGCGTGTGGTGTCTCAGCTCTGCAGCTAGTCAATGAATGTATTTTAATGTCAAATCACTCTACACAATGAGAAGTCTGATGTTCCGAAGAGTCAGTTTAGGGCGTGATGATTCCTGTAATTACTAAATTACAGAGAACAAAATAAAAGTGATGCTGCATTAGTGAGACATTTTATTTTTAATTAAGTAGGTGGGGTTTCTTCCTGTTTTTTTATCCTTACAAGTGTAGAGCAGGTACCTGCGCATTTTAGTACATACAGCCTGTAAAATCTGTGTCCAAACCATTTTCTAGAGGTGCCTGTGTGATGCAGGCATCCATGTACCTTGTAGGCTTCAAACAGAATTCAGGAGTGAAGTCAGTGTCCTTTCTTGCAGCATATCATCTGAAACACTGTGGAAGTTTCTGCAGAACATGTGTAAGGAAGTAAATGACAGCTTTGAATAATTAATCCTAGAATGTCTGGTTTCTTGTGTTGTTCACAAAATGTCTGCAAATGTCATTTTCTTTTTTTTTTTTAAATGACTGATTAACAATGATTGCAGTAACCAGTTTCAGCACACACATCTCTGGCATGAATTCCCCTGAAACAGTTCTCAAGATGTGGACTGATGTGTTGATGAAAGGTAGTTACATTGTACTGGTGTTTCCATAGAAGATAAACAGAGCTATTCCAGCTATTCCATGTTGATGACTAGAGACGTGCATCAGTCAAAAAGGATGTTCTTTGTTAAATGACATATCTATTAGTTTATTTCTAAAGTATTTATAATTGTTGAGAAATTTCCAACATGAAGATGTTATTTTCAGGCTTATGTGTTACACAGGAAAAACAGCTTTTCAGAAAGTGAGTCTAACAATGTGATTGTATGATTCTTAGCACAACACAACTGTGGACTGTGATTGTTACCTGAGGCTAACTGAATGCTGAATAGGCCATAATGTCTAATTAGGTGCTATTTGAGATTCATATAGTGCATTTTCTGAATACTTGTGCCTTAGTAATTCAGCACCTCTGCTCTGGGACATCTCTCAATACAGTGTTAATGGCTACTACAGAGCACATACAGTGAGAGAAAATAACAGGTCACAGAGTAGAGTCACCGTCATGTTGTGTGGACAGAGACAACAAAAGTCCTTTAGAGAAAAAAATTAAACAGAGATCAAAACAAAGATGTGACTTGTTTACAACAGAACATTCTGTGAGTTACTAGGAAGGATGAAGAACTAGAGCCAAAGATAAAAACAAATTCATATTCAGCAGTTCTGGGTATATTTAGTTGAAGTTAGTTAACCACTGGAAGAAGCAGCAGCAAAATACATGGGCATGACCTCTTCTTTTATAGTCTAAGACCAAGGTTCAGTGCTTTTCTGAAAAATCCTTTCCATCATTAAGAATATGCAAAATATAAATGTAAATGGGTTGCTAATGAGGATATTTCTAACTTTGAGTTGTAAATTTACCCAGAGGAGCAGGGAATTTTTACACATAATAGAAAAATGCTGGTACAGATCTAACTATGCATATGCCTTGAGGGAGCCAGTAATAAATGCAATAGTAATGGTATACAGCGGCATTAAAGTGGTAGGAATACATTGCCACATTTCCAGCCATTCCCTTTGCCAGGCAGAAAACAGGTAAATCGACTGCAACATGCTATGTGAATTACAGAAGAAATCAGCTGTCAATTGGGGCAGTTGCGGCAGGCGATGTGGTAAACTTGCCTTTCTTGCATTCACCTGCTCCATGTCTTGCAATCTATTCTGCATACTTGGTTCTTGCTGGCCCATCAGCTTGTTGATCTTGCTGTGTGTAATTGTGAGCTACAAAGTGCTACAGTAGCTTTACAATTCATTTGTTAATAAGAAAACATGCATCTCAAGTCACTGGTAGCTCAGCACTTTACCCCACACCTTTCACTAAGCATACGTGTAAGAACATTTCTCTTGATGGGCAGCTGTTCCCACTATTTCCAGAAGTTCTTGTCATTGCAGCCCTTAGACTTGACATTTACCAAAATATTTCATTGTTACTGTTTTGGTATCAGTATTTGATTCAAATTACCTGTTACAGTACTTCTACTATTCCCAAAACACTAATTAGGGCTTAAAGAGATAAGTGACTGGCTATGTATTTGCAGTAACAAAGTATGCATCCACATTATATTTACTGACTTTCCAAATTGTGTTTAAGTAGTTAAACGCATCTATATGAAGCCTGTCAGACTGTGCTGAACCAACTCCTCTCCTGGTAGTAATCTTCACCTATAATTAATTATAAGGTGTGTTTATGTATATATAATATTGTCCATTAGAGAAATAACTGGTAGCTTCTATGTGCAAATGTCCCTCTCTTTCAGCCAAGATGTAATTATTATGTACATAGTATTTGTAAACATATGGTTAAACATTTTATAGAATGCATTCTAGTATTGCATGATACTTGGGAAAAATCTTGTGAAAGCCATCTGTATGCAAGTAAGATAATGAGGGGTGTGACAGGCAGGCTGCGAACTGTGAAAATTCTAATATCTGCTGTATTGTTACTGTACTTGTCCTTTTTTATCACACAGACAATGACAAAATGCAAACCTGTTACTTCTAGAGCTTCAGATTTGAGCGCCAGACGTTTTTCTATCACTAACATTTAAAAATGCTTCTCAGGATGGTGAATAATGAGTCATTCTTTGTAGAAGTTTCATTATTTCCTAGACCAATATATTGAAGTTTTGTTGATTTTTTTGGTCTATTTATTGAAAAAAATATTTCACTGTTTATGACAGTTTCACCCACTGTAATCCTGTTCAATCGCCACGTATCTGTATCATGAGCTATGGCACAGTTCCTTGCTGCAGAAAGTATAAGTTTATTCCTCTAGTTAAATAGTGAACTCTCTAAGTCCTGCGTTCAGACTTCTGTCTCTAAATTCAGATACTTAATTCATATCCATTAGTGACCTGTATGATAGGATAAAATATGCTTGTGTGAAGTGTGTGGGTTATCCGGAAAAGGAGAGGGATGGTCTGCACAATGGATGGCAAGGGCTGACCTTCACAGGGACATCAGCAAACTGTGCACTAGCAGGAACCTCCTGAAGTTCAAAGGCAAATGCCTCAGGGCCAGAATAACCCCATGCACCAACACAGCTCTGGGGCAGAGTGGCTGCTATCTATCTCTGCAGGAAGGCACCTTGGGAGAAGCTGGATGTGAGACAGCAGAAGACCCTGGAGGCAAAGAAGTCTGGCAGCAGAGCCCACTGGGCTTGTAATTTGCGTTCAAGTATTACCAACATAAAATAGACATGTAGATAAAGCTAATAAAGTTTATTTTTCTAATTTACTTTGCTATTTAAACATAATTATGGATTCAAGCACTTCTAAGAAGTTAAAGAAAAATGAGATACTGCTTTAAAATTTGACAGCAAGACAGTTCACATCAGTCTGTCACATCCTTCCAAAAGATTAATTTGCACAATGGAAGCATTTTCTATGTCATTATCCAGAAGAAGTGCAAAAGGAATATTAATTTCCATCATTATTTTTTGCCAAAGACCTTGTATAAAATCACAAGGTATTGAAACATAGAAAGCTTAACTGTCAAACTGCAAAAGTCTCTATGAATGAACATGGGTAGAACAGTATTTCACCCCCAAAAATTTGTAAACACGATCTGCACCTGCTTATTGAGAAATCGGGAAAATCTGTGTCTGTGGTAACATAGACACAACAGTCTTGTTTACCAAATCATTTTACCTTCCAAAGGTTTGTTGGATGCTTTATGTCCAATTTAAGTCCATCATATCTCAAATGATGGCAACAGCACAGTTTTAACATCACATCTATGTTTCCAGCACTCATCAGAGCACCACCTCAGGGACATTTTCATTCAAATTCTCAATGAAATGGATTATTTTAAAGCAAGTTTGTTTTTTTTTTTACCTTTTCTTTGTCTATGTTGTCCTGATGAGAGGATGCTGTTGTCTGTGGCTGTAAAATGAAGACAATGAGATGTTCCACCAAAAAAACCCCAAACATCCAAAGCACCAGGGAGAGTTAACTTTTTTTTTCTCCAATAAAAGTAGCCTTTATGAAAGTCAGTCAGTTTGGCTGTTCTGAAGATTTATTCTGAACAAAAACCTCCCTTTTAACATTTATTTCCTCCAGCTACATCCAAGTCTAAATTTGGTATATTCCTAAAGAGATTTAGATTTTATTCTCGTGTTTTAAGGGCACTGAGACACCTGCGGTTTAGTATTTTTTTTAATGTTTTTTCCTGAAGATATTATGTTTCACTGATCTTCCAGGAACCAATTTTTTGGGAATACACAATCAACTCATTTTTACTGCAACCCATTCTACCCATTAAGCAGTATAATTTCAGCTACCATAGGAATGCTGATTAAATCTACACGTTTTATTTTGCCATTTTAGGTGTGCCTTGACAACTAATTACTAGCTTGGTTAGGCATCAAAAGGGCATTGAATTTTTTGAATAAAAATGAGTGAGACCACATCCCAGAAAGACAAGGATCATGCTCATCCACACTTACTAAATAGCACGTCGATATCCACAGGTTCTTCGTCTTCTGAGCACTACAGTTGGAAATAACCAGTTTGAAGTGAGAAAGGACAAACACGCTAATTAAACAGAAATCTTAATGCCGTGATTTAAGAGCAGCTTCTGTCAGAGCACAGTTTAGGCCAAGGGGCTGCTTGCTGGCACAGCATGAGGGTGGGAGAGGAAACATCCCACATTCTCTGGGCTCCCTGGGAAAGGCCATGCCCAGGGCCACTACTTCAGATGAAGCCCCCAGTTTTAGGATTATTAAGACAACTGATGGGATTCCAGTTAGCAGTTCAGATCTATAACATAGCTCTCCTAGTCTTCATTGGGTCTATGTAGTGAGATGCTGGTAGCAGGAAGCTGCAGAATGACCTCCCACATGCAGCTGGTTCCAGCCATCTGCAAGGACCTCACTGGAGAGCAGTGCCATACTATTCAGTCAGAGGTGTAGCACCTCAGTAGAGACCTATTTAAGGGCAAAACCAGTCTTCAGGTGATGAGGAAAGCAGATAAAAGTGTTGAGAAGAAGTCTTCTTGGTATTTAGGTGAAAGAAGGAGATGATGGTGCAATAAGCTTCTGTCTGCTGGGGTGCCTGTGGAAGAGCAAGCTTCTAGCAGGAGCTGTGGCCTGTGTAGACAGGCCCATGCAGGAGCTATTTCATTCTGAAGGAGCAGTGGCTCGCGGAGAGGGCCCACACTGGAGCAGAAAAACCCTGTGAGGAGAAAGGAGCTACAGAAAGGTGTTTTTGTGTGCTGACCCTCGCCTCAATGTCCTGTGGCTGTTAGGAAGGGAGAGGAGTTAGCAATGAGGGAGTGAAATGGAATCTAGAATAAATAGGGAAAGGTGGTTTAAATTTTGCCTATGCTTTTTGCTAGCTAATTCTATTTTAATTAACAATTCAGTTAATTTTCCATAAGTTCAGTTCTATTTTGTCTATGACACTAATATGCAAGCAATTTCTGTGTCTTTATCTATAAGCTTTTTAATCTTGTTTTCTCTCCCTACCCTGTTGAGGAAGGGAGGGAATGGGGAAGTGGGTGCATGGCAGCCAAACAGGATCAGCCTACCATAGGTTTGTAGGAGAGATAAGGAAACGTCACTCCCTCAGCTTTGCCAGCCCCTTGGATTGAGTCTTTCAACCTGAACATCCCTTAGGGAAGGAGATCATGTTGCCAATTAACTGCAATGAATACTGGTTTAGGTATTTTTTTTTTCCCTGTATAATGTTTTCTGTAAGTTTTGAAGCAAGTCTTCTTTCATCTTCTTGAAGAGAATGGGAAAAAAAGTTTGTGTATTTTATCCCACAGTTATTGTCTTGAAGTTGTCTCTTAACATTTCAGAAGTCACATTCCTGTTAAAAAGTAACTTAAGGATTTCAGTTTTCTGTTATACGTCCTGTTTCCATTTGTTACTGCGTTTAGGGGGGATGCAAATCTAGATCAGTAATAGTTTCTTTGGTGATAGTAAGAGAGCTTTAAAATTATTCAGGGAAGCTTTTTACTTAGCTCTACCTTTCATTCTTCCTCCTGGAAGTGTCATTCAACTCAGTAAAATTTCTGAGGAAAGTGCAGCTTTGTCAAATACTTCCTGTTGCTCTAAATTTTTATCACTTTTGGAACAGATTATACTCTCAGGTAAGTGCAGCATGTTGCTTCATTTCTAATATAGTAAGAGATAAGAAGACATGAAGTTTTTTTCTTGCTTCAGGTGGGCCTCTTTAGAAGTTTGATTATTTGTATGGTGTCATATATTTGAATGGACCCACAGTGAATTCCAATATTCTTATTTATTTGCCTTTTCATTTTATTCTCTAGTGATGCTCCCAAATAGTGGACAGTCATTAGTTAAACCTCTCATCCATCAGAGGTGAATTGAGGCATAAATGTTAACTGTCCAAAGCTGTATATAATTAGTGACTGATATGAAGAATTAACATAGCAATACTATTTTCCTGTCATAATACCTTTCTTCAAAGCAAGATGTAATGTATGTAATGTATTTAACATGTTGATTTAAGCAGTTTAAAGCATGGGGATGTTGCTGGTGTCATTTCTTTGCACTGCCTGTTTTTTGGCAAGTCCTAGTGCAGGAGAATGTGACTTGGTTCTGATACATACAGTAAGTACAAGTGAGTAAGAACAAACACTTTAATGACCTTACAGTTGGTATACAAATGATGGAGACTGCTTCTCGCTTAAATCTCCTCAAAGCGATACTTTGAACCCTTATGGCATGGTGCAGTCATGTTATTTGTATCATTGGGTAACCTGAAGTACTATGTACAATGCTTTTATATTTAACACCCATTCATTTTGAAATGGAACCTCTGTATTACAATAAAGTTGAAGGGCATATAGTCTGTTGGGAAGCATGCAAATAATACCCTTTACTTCTGAGAGGAATTAAGCACACAATCACATTCTCAAGTGGGAATGGCCTGAAGTCTAATCTCTATCTAGCTGTGTTCTTAACAATAAATCACACTTTATCTGAATCAATGTTGTTGTATTTGCCAATAGGTACCCTGAAATTTGAGACTAGGAAAGTTCAGGGCAACAGAAATTAAAGCTCTTCTGCAGAATGGAATTTTGAATTTCTAAAAGCCTGACAGATTTCTTAATAACACCATGTGGTAGAACTGTCCCTTAAAGCAAATACATTTATGGATTAACTAAGTACTGCTTGCTGTGTTTATACGTACAAACTCCTGTCAAAAAAAAATCTAATTTACAAAACATTATAGCCAAGAAAATATTATATGAAGATTGGTAGCTGACTGCCTTGTATTATCTTTTGTTGAGTTGGAGATACATTTTCTTCCTGTCCCATTTGCTGTACAAGGCATTGGGACTATTTTGGGTGGTGATTTTTCTTAAAAGATCATCAGCATGTTTAGATCAATGAAGAGAATTTAAATGATAGGAAAAATTCAATTCAAAACAGTAGCCTAGGTGTGAGGGATTTTTTTAAATTGATAACAAATATAGGTACTGCTGAAGCACCACAGACCATCTGCCTACAACAAACCCTTACTGTTTGTCCTGGATTCAGCAGTAGCAGTCATGTTTCTCCTTCGTGGTAGCTGGTGCAGTGCTGTGTTTTGACTTCCAGCCTGGGAACAGTGCTGGTGATACCGATGTCTTCGGTTGTTGCTAAGTGATGTTTACCCTGACCAAGGACTTTGTGAGGCTCATGCTCTGCCAGGGAGGAGGGGAAGCCGGGAGGAAGCAGAGACGGGGCGCCTGACCCGGGCTAGCCAGGGAGGTATTCCATACCACAGCACGTCATGCCCGGGGTGGGGGGTAACTGGGAGTTACCCAGAAGGACACAGGCTTCCGGGTGGGACTCGTTTCTTGGCCGGTGGTATTGTATTCTCTTCCCTTGTTATTTTCCCTTATCATTGTTGTAGTTGGTAGTAGCGGTGGTGATTTGTGTTGTACATTGGTTGCTGGACTGTTCTTGTCTCAACCCGTGGGATTTGCACTCTTTTGATCCTCCTCCCTGTTCCTCCGGGAGCGGGGAAGGGGAGAGCCCGGGGGGGGGGGGGGGGGATTGCCTCGATTGCTGTCAGCTCAGCACCACTCACCGGGAGTGAGTGAACAAGCTGTCTGGCTAGGGTTTAAACCATGACAGTTCTTTTTAGAGCATGAGACTCTTAATCTCAGGGTAGTGGGTTCGAGCCCCATGTTGGGCTCCAAAAAGAACTGTCATGGTTTAAACCCTAGCCAGACAGCTTGTTCACTCACTCCCATTGAGTGGTGCTGAGCTGAAAGCCATCGAGCCCCCCCCCCCCCCCAGGCTCTCCCCTTCCCCGCATCCAGAGGGATGGGGAGGAGGATCGAAAGCGTGCAACTCAAAAGGCTTGTTTCTGTTTGGCTTTGCTTGTCAGTTGTGATGTTTACCTCTGACATTTTCTGCTCTGTAATGATCCTCTCATGTGGCAGCAAAATCCCCTTTTGAGATGGTGCATACTATGAAAAACATCTGAGTCTTTGGATTTTACATGTTTCTTAAACCTGTGTGTCTTCCTGACTTCTGCATTTAATATTTGCTGTAGTCCTAGAAATCAACCACTTTTCCTGAAATATGGAGTGGCACAACTCTACCATTTAGTCCCATAATTTACTCTCCTCTGTTGTCTATACAATCTCTGCAGAGTTTCTGCTAGCAGCAAAATATATGACTTTTAATTCAGTCCAATGTGCTGTGATGTCTACACATGAAGTCTACAAACATTGGATGCTAAAAATCAAAACAAACACACATACCCACTCCAAAGTACCAAGCTCCCAAACTAAAAACCTAGAGAATGTTCTCTTTGTAGAGCAAGTCTGGAGAAACTCTTTTCTGCTCCGGTCTCATTCCTGTTTTTCAGTTTGGAGTCATTGCAGTGCTTCAACCAAGGCTTCTCTCTTAACTAATGAATGGAAATGAGGAGTTCCTCCCTTAGTAGGCAAGTACCCGTTTACTACTTTTTTATAGTCCAAAAGCATGTGCCTTCCTTATTCAAGCCTATGGATACTAAACAGTGCTCATGGGAATAAAACAGTAGGTAACAAACGAGAATCAGTAGTGTCAGGTTATTGCTTTGACTAAACTGTTAAATACAAATATTCAGTGTTCTTGAGAAGGCAGAAAACCCAACTGTAGTATGGCAACCCAAACTGGCAATATTGGTTGGTGGTTTTTTTTTCTAATACCAAGCAATCATTGGAACCTAGAGCCTGGTATAGACTTCCTGCATGCTTCTGCCACAATTAAGGAAAACTGGAAAAAAGTTGTGTAAGATTTCTTGACACGTTTTTACTGCCTTTACTTTCTACTTCACTCACATATAAATGTGTACTTGCTAGGTTTTTAATAGAAACAAAACTGGAAGGGACCTTAAGAAGTACTATGGCAGGATCTGTTATACCTTCTTTATCTTAACAGCCATTTCTTTTACCTGTTCTTAAGGATTTCATATTAGAGATTATGTCCATATCACTCCTGTTGGTAAAACAGTGAAAGGCTGAAATGGAGGCTTATTTTCTGGAGAGGTAGTAGGGACCTTATTACTGCAGTGTAAGCTTTTCTTGTCTTGTTGACCACAGATAGAGACACTTCTGTTTTACAAAGTACTTGGGCATATTTATAGACTATCATTATGATTTTCTTCATTCTTTTATTTCAGCTGAACAATCCAAACTACTTCTCTCTTCCTAGGTAATAAACTCTGGCTGTTTCATTGCCTTTGTTTTATTCTATCCAGTTTGTCCATGTTTCTTGGAAATCAAAGCAAAGAGCTGGACAGCATGCTCCAGCTAAACCTTTATCTGTTCTGTCTATAGGGAAAGATTGCCTGATGAATCTTAACTCTATTTTCAGCTGTCTGAGTGGTGTATTTGGCTTTCACTCAGCAGTGTAACATTACTGGCTCATGTTCATCATTGATGCATAACAAACCTCATCTTCTCCTGTAAAACTGCTACCTATTTGATCCACATAGAATCATAGAATCATACATCCTACATTTGTATGGCTAGTTTTCATGCTGAGGTGCTGAACCTTGCCTTTGTCCCAACTGAATAAACACCCTGTGCTGTTCATCTGCTTTCTCATTTGTCAAGTTCATTTGAATTCCTAGGTTGTTGTCCAGCTTATTTATAGTCCTTACAAGCTTTATTATCTGCAGATTTAAAAACTCATTGAGATTTCACAATCCTATACTGAAGACAAAGGTCTTAATACTTGGTACTCTTCCAAACCTTGAAAGACAGCATAATCAGGAGCTGCACTGAATCCTGAAACAATGGACTCTCTCATGGCAAACTTTTAGGTTGTCTGTTCCCAAGTGATATGAACATCTGGGGACTATGTTAGTTTAAAAGATGAAAGGAGAATGCACACTGTGTTCCATAATTTATGTTAAAGAAGATCTATGTGAAATAATTGGTAACTTGGGACCAGTTTCTTGAAAGAGCAAAATGATAGTGGATTTTACCAAAATAAGAGGTCACATTTTAGGCAGACAGGTGAAAAATAACTGTTAATTTTCAAAATCATAGGCATGAGATTACTTGAATTTCAATGCAATTTTAGGATTTTTTTGTGATTCAAAAGTTTCTTGCTATCTCTGTACAGTGCAAAGACAAGCTCTTGATGATACCTTTTAAAAGGCTCTTGGCATTAAAGATTTGCTACCATTCCCTATTGGAAATCGTCTGTCCATGCCCGAGGAATGTTACTAGAGTATTTTTATTGTCTTAGTGCTGAGATGGCTTTTTGAGACCTCTTTTTGAATCATACAATGTCCAGTATCAAGTTGACAGTTTTCAGCTGAATTAAAATGAAAGGACATGTTTGAAGCTAAGTATTTCTTTCTTTAAAGACCTTGCCATCTTATGGAGGCTTTCTGCTTGTATGTTTAAAGAATAGCCTCAGTCAGAGTTTGAGCTGAATGTTAGAGTGCAGCTTTACCTCTATATCTTGTAGTTCAGTACTTCTATAATGTTTAGAGTGAATTTGCAAGAGCAGTTTTATCCTGGGCCAGGATAAAACTGAAATCCTCTGAAGGGAGTCTGGTCCCTGCAACTTGAGACCCCCTACACCCTATTCCTACAATGCTTTAGTTTTGTATGGGTTGAATTTTAACACTCAACAGAGGTACATGTGCAACAAATCAGGAAAAAGCTAATGTAGACTACCCTCAGCACTGTAAGAGTTAAAGATCAACCATGCCATTAGCTAGAAAAATCTACATTTAACACACAGTGAATTACATTTTTTTACAACTGTCAGTAAGGTCACCATGGGGGACGGTCTCCAGTGCTCCTGGGTGACAGTTAGAAGATATTGCACTGAGCAATCCTCCCAGCACTCCTATGATGAACTGATAGGTATGGGTTCATCACAAGATTTAATAAAGTTCAAAGCAATTGTCACTGGCAGTAATGTTTTTTAATTATTCCGAGCCACAGTGAGTAAGGCCATCACCTAGACTTTGTATTGCAGGAGTTTTCTATCATTTCGTAAATTGCTTTGTGGTATTTCTGTTTTGAAACACATATCTGCTTGCTGAGGGGAAGGAAATTATACTCCAAATCATTCATTCTGTCCCATTCCAGGTTCTTGAATGCCAATGCCTTCTCCAGTTTTGAAAGCTTTTGAAAAAGTGGATTGTAACTTAAACCAGAATATGCCTATGCACAATCATACATACTCTAAGAATGCTGTAAGGAGCTCTGTTTATTCATATGAATGTTGATATGCTTACTACATCACTTACAAATTATCGTGGTTCCTGGCTTAGATCCTCTGCACTAACTGAACATTGCTGGAGTACACAGAGAATAAATCACAGCCACTCGACACACCCCAGTTCCAAAGCTCATGTTCATTTGTTAACTTAAACCAGAGTACAGACAATACTAGGACAGTCAGATGCATGCACTGAGAATTGAAATCTACATTAGAAGAACTTTGTAATAAAATTAATTTCCATTTTTTAATTGTATATGATCAAGACAAGCATTTGAAATATTTTAGGTTGTTGTGGGGTGTCAATACCAATCCATATAGCTGTAATAGAAGAATAAGGAAGGAGGGGGTGTATATTCACCCACTATTGAGATGAGACAGATAAATGATCCCAAAATTTGCAGCCCATACTTGATATGCACACTGTCAATCCACTAAAAACAAACAGAACAATTTGCTTTATTAATTTTGGAGTAATAAAGTTAACGGGAAATTGCTTTACCAGAAGCAATTCCTTGTACCTCTAAGCATGCAGTGGTGACCATCCAGCCAGTTCTAAGTGCCTGCCAGTTCAAAGTTCCTGCCCATGGCAGGGGGGTTGGAACGAGATGATCTTAAGGTCTTTTCCAGCCCTAACTATTCTAAGATTTTAAGTGGTCTTTTGGCGAACACCTTTCCTCTCCAGTTTAGATATGTGGATGTTGTGCAAGACAATGTCAGATGCCTTGCACAAGTCCTGGTAGATGACAGCAGTCACTTTTCCCATATCCACCAAATCTGTAATCCCTACTGTAGAAGGCCACCAAATTTGTCAGGGATGATTTATCCTTAGTGAAGTCATGTTGGTTGTCACCAATCACCTCCTTATTTTCCATGTGTCTTAGCATAGTTTCTAGGAGGGTCTGCACCATTATCTTGCTGGGAACCAAAGTGAGACTGACTGGCCTGTAGTTCCCCAGGTCTTCCTTTTTGCCCTTTTTAAAAATGGGGATTATATTCCCCCTTTTCCAGTCAGTGGGAATTTCACTGGAATGCCACAACTTCTCAAATATGATGGACAGTGGCTTACCCACTTCATCTGTCAGTTTCCTCTGGATCTGTGGGTGCATCTCATCAGGTTCCATGGGCGTTCAGGTTCTTGACTGTCTCGAGCCTGATCTTCTACAGTAGGTGGTTCTTCATTCTTCCAGTCCCTGCCTTTGCCTTCTGTCACTTGGTCAGTGTGGAGACAGTGTTCTCATGGGAGAATGCATAATTGGTACATAAACTCTGAATAATCCTGAAAGATACAGCAAGGCCATGAGAGGCCCAAAGAAGCTTAAGCAAGCAAAACAAGAGGCTGGAATTCACCGAGTGAATGAGAACTGTGGACTGTTGGCAAGCTTTCGAGGTCGTGTTCTCACACCTGTGTTTAACCAATTATATGTTAGTCACCAAGGGCCTTCAAGACATGTATCCAATCATAATATGCCAAATCACTGTAAGTGCATGTAAGAAATAGTATATAAGGGGTTAAGGATTTGTATGAAATGAACAAGAAGCATAACTCATATTGAGTCATTCTCTTGATCCCGGTCGCTCTCTCCGACAGGTCAGTGTGGCTGGAGTTCTTGTCAGTGAACAAGACAAAGAAGTCATTGAGTACTTTCACCTCTTTCATATTGTCCTGGGTTCAGCAGTAGCAGTCATGTTTTTTTCCTTTGTGTTAGCTGGTGCAGTGCTGTGTTTTGACTGCTAGTTTTGAGAACAGTGTTGGTGAAGCCGATGTTTTCGGTTGTTGCTAAGTGATGTTTACCCTGACCAAGGACTCTGTGAGGCTCATGCTCTGCCAGGGAGGAGGGGAAGCTGTGAGGAAGCAGAGACGGGGCACCTGACTCGGGCTAGCCAGGGAGGTATTCCATACCACAGCACGTCATGCCCGGGGTGGGGGGTAACTGGGAGTTACCCGGAAGGACAGGGGCTTCCGGGTGGAACTCGCTTTCTTGGCCGGTGGTATCGTATTCTCTTCCCTTGTTATTTTCCCTTATCATTGTTTTAGCTGATAGTAGCGGTGGTGATTTGTTGCTGGACTGTTCTTGTCTCAACCCGTAGGAGTTGCACTCTCTCGATCCTCCTCCCCGTTCCTCCGGGAGCGGGGAAGGGGAGAGCCCTGGTGCGGGGGGGGGGCGGGGGAGACGGACACGGACCTCGATTGTTGTCAGCTCGGCACCACTCACTGGGAGTGAGTGAACAAGTTACCTGACTGGGTTTAAACCACGACAGTTCTTTTTGGTGCCCAACGTGGGGCACGAGGGGTTGAGATAAGAACAGATCTGACTGGATTGATAGTCACTCGTCACAATGCTGATTTATTGGCTCTCAAGGTTTTTCCTCTTGATCTCACAGTTTCAGTATATCATATCTTACATCCATCCGGTATTTGCTGTATTAGTGTTTTTCAAGTGTGGGGCTTGGGCTAAGGTTTTTATCCCATTGTACTTTATGGTAATGACTTGCAATACAATAGAATCATTGATCATGAAACTGATCTGGCTTATGTTCCCAGTGTGGTCACCACCTTTATACTTTGGGAGGTATATGATGGAGGTGCTTAGCAATTACACATTTTTTTCTCCTTCTCAGGTGCTCAACCTGTGAAGGAGACATCCTTTTACCCTCCTAGTCTTCCCCCCAGACCATTTACATTTGAGAGTTTTGAATTTTTTGAATGGCCTTTTAATGCTGTTGAGACTTGTTTCCTGATGGTGATGGGAATCACCATGCTAACATGCATACAGAGTGTGTTTTGCCCACTACTGATTTCAAGAGTTAAGCAGATTCTGGTTTGGGTCTTGTCTGGGGTCAAACGACGATGTAGGAGGACCGAGAGATTTTCCCTGAGGCTGGACTGCCATGAGTGGCAGGGTGTGTGGGATAGTATGGGCAAGTATCTAGGTCAGTGGGCCCCTCCAGTATTTTGGAATTTCACTACCGAACAACTGCAAAATCCAGAAGAATTAGTAAAACACTTAAATGAGGTGTGTGGTCATTCTGGCCATACCAGAGATGGACAAATCACGGCAACGTGCTGGGGCTTGGCCTATGCTTACAGGGCCTTGTTCAACACTATCCAGCACCTTCAGAAGGAAAAGAATGTCGGCGGATTTGAGGGCAAAGTGACAGTCGCTACTCAAACTTTGGCTGCAATGAACTGCGCAGCTACCCCAGTGGCAAGTACAGCAGCTGCTCAAACTTCAACTGCAACAGACAGCGCGGTTACCCAAGCTCCAAGCACGGTAGCTACACCACCCCCAGCAACAAGTACAGTCGCTACTCAAACCACAGTGATAATCACTGCAGCCAAACCAGAGGACCAATTCGTACCAATATCAGTTGCCCCTGTACGCAAGAGAACAAGCAAAAAGGAGGCAAAAAGGGTGAAGCGAGATGAAGAAACAATGAATTCACCACCCGGTCCAGAATCTGATCAGGAGTCATCATCACATGACGAAGAAGAAGAAGAAGAGGTAACTTCTCGACCTCGGACCTCAACCGAGCTGCGGAATATGCGAAAAGATTTTACCCGTCAACCAGGGGAGCACATGATCACCTGGTTACTCCGATGCTGGGACAATGGGGCCGATGGTCACGAACTAGAAGGTACAGAAGCCAAGCAGCTGGGATCACTTGCTAGAGAAGGGGGAATTGACAAAGCAATTGCAAGAGAGAAAAAGTCCCTCAGCCTTTGGAGGAGGCTCTTGGCAGCTGTGAAAGAAAGGTTTCCGTACAAGGACGATGTTATGAGTCGTTCGGCCAAGTGGACTACTATAGACAAAGGCATCCAGTCTCTGAGGGAATCGGCCATCGTAGAGATGATCTATCACATCAAGCCGAATAACGGGGATACACCTATAGATCCAGATGAAGTTGAATGTACACGACCCATGTGGCGAAAACTTACACGGAATGCACCGTCATCATATGCCCATTCATTGGCAACAGTGACCTGGAATGACATAGTACCACTAACAGTGGATGAAATGGTTCATAAACTCCGAGAGTTCGAAGACAATCTCACCCCTTCCATCATCTCAGCTGTGAAAAAACTGTCCCAGGACCTCGACAAATTGAGGGACGATGTATCTGATTTATCCAGCTCCTCACGTGTACCAACACACGTCTCAGCTATTAACAAAAGACGCCCTATTGTTCGAGAGAGGAGATACAGAAGGTATACGCCACGGGGTACCCTATGGTTTTACCTGCTGGATCACGGAGAAGACATGACAAAGTGGGATGGAAAACCTACTTCAGCTTTGGAGGAACGGGTGAGTGAACTGAAGAGGGGAGCAAGGGCCAAGACTGATCGTCCCATGAGAGCTACGGCTTCAGTCTCTGGTGAGCAGTTTCCCAGATGGAGTGGAAGAGCTGATTTTACTCCAGCTCCTGTGATAACGAAGAATAATCCCTTTCAACACGACTTAAGTGTCCAATGCTGTGACGACCATTAGAGGGGCCCTGCCTCCAGCCAGGTGGAGGTAGGGGACAATCGGATTTACTGGACTGTGTGGATCAGATGGCCTGGCACATCAGTCCCACAGAAGTATAAGGCTCGAGTAGATACCGGTGCACAGTGTACCCTGATGCCATCAAGCTGTCAAGGGGTGGAACACATCTATATTTCTGGAGTAACAGGAGGATCCCAAGAGTTGACTGTGCTGGAGGCTGAAATCAGCCTGACTGGGAGGGAATGGCAAAAGCACCCTATTGTGACTGGTCCAGAGGCTCCATGCATTCTCGGCATAGACTACCTCAAGAGAGGGTACTTCAAAGACCCAAAAGGGTACCGGTGGGCTTTTGGTATTGCTGCTTTGGAGACTGAGGAAATTGAGCAGCTGTCCACCTTGCCTGGTCTCTCAGAAGATCCCTCTGCTGTGGGGTTGCTGAAAGTTGAAGAACAACAAGTGCCAATTGCGACCACAACAGTGCACCGGCGGCAATATCGCACCAACCGAGACTCCCTGATTCCCATCCATCAGCTGATCCGTAGACTGGAGGGTCAGGGGGTGATCAGCAGGACCCGCTCACCCTTTAATAGCCCCATATGGCCAGTGCGAAAGTCTAATGGAGAATGGAGACTAACAGTAGACTATAGTGGCCTGAATGAAGTCACACCACCATTGAGTGCTGCCGTACCGGACATGCTAGAACTTCAGTATGAACTAGAGTCAAAGGCAGCCAAGTGGTATGCCACGATTGATATTGCCAATGCATTTTTCTCAATTCCTTTGGCAGCAGAGTGCAGGCCACAGTTTGCTTTTACTTGGAGGGGTGTCCAGTTCACTTGGAACCGACTGCCCCAGGGGTGGAAACACAGCCCTACCATTTGCCATGGACTGATCCAGACTGCACTGGAACAGGGGCAAGCTCCAGAACACCTGCAATACATTGATGACATTATTGTGTGGGGCGATACAGCGGAAGAAGTCTTTGAGAAAGGGAGGAAAATCATCCAAATCCTGCTGAAAGCCGGTTTTGCCATAAAACGGAGTAAGGTCAAGGGACCTGCACAGGAGATTCAATTTTTGGGAATAAAATGGCAAGATGGACGTAGACAGATCCCCACAGATGTGATCAACAAGATAACAGCAATGTCTCCACCAACTAATAAGAAAGAAACGCAAGCTTTCTTGGGTGCAGTGGGGTTCTGGAGAATGCACATCCCAAATTACAGTTCGATTGTAAGCCCTCTCTATCATGTGACCCGGAAGAAGAATGATTTTAAATGGGGCCCTGAGCAGCAACAAGCCTTTGAGCAAATTAAACGCGAGATAGTTCATGCAGTAGCCCTTGGACCAGTCCGGACCGGACCAGATGTAAAAAATGTGCTGTACACTGCAGCTGGGGAGAACGGTCCTACCTGGAGCCTCTGGCAGAAAGCTCCTGGAGAGACTCGAGGTCGACCCCTCGGCTTTTGGAGTCGGGGATACAAAGGATCTGAGGCCAGCTATACCCCAACTGAGAAAGAGATACTGGCAGCCTATGAAGGGGTTCGAGCTGCTTCGGAAGTGATTGGCACTGAAGCACAGCTCCTCCTGGCACCCCGGCTGCCCGTGCTGGGCTGGATGCTCAAAGGCAGGGTCTCCTCTACACATCATGCAACTGATGCTACATGGAGTAAATGGGCTGCACTAATTACACAACGAACTCGAATAGGAAATCCCAGTCGTCCAGGCATTCTAGAAGTCATCATGGACTGGCCAGAGGGCAAAGATTTCGGAATGTCACCAGAGGAGGAGGTGATGCGCGCTGAAGAGGCCCCACCATATAATAAACTGTCAGAAAGTGAAAAGCAGTATGCCTTGTTTACTGATGGCTCTTGCTGTATTGTGGGAAAGCATCGGAGATGGAAGGCAGCTGTATGGAGTCCTGGACGACAAGTTGCAGAAACTGCTGACGGAGAGGGTGAATCGAGTCAATTTGCCGAGGTGAAAGCCATCCAGCTGGCCCTGGACATTGCTGAACGAGAAAAGTGGCCAGTACTTTATCTCTATACTGACTCATGGATGGTGGCAAATGCCCTGTGGGGGTGGTTGAAGCAATGGAAGCAGAGCAACTGGCAACGCAGAGGTAAACCCATC
The DNA here is from genome assembly GCF_033815535.1 of Pezoporus flaviventris. NCBI lineage: Eukaryota > Metazoa > Chordata > Aves > Psittaciformes > Psittacidae > Pezoporus > Pezoporus flaviventris. The sequence goes on from NW_026892549.1 coordinate 49,796,923, forward strand.
TGGGCTGCTGCAACTGTGGAAAGATACTGCTGCAAGGGTGCAGAACCTGGTGGTGAAGGTACGTCATGTAGATGCCCATGTACCCAAGAGTCGGGCCACTGAGGAACACCAGAACAACCAACAAGTGGATAAAGCGGCTAAGATTGAAGTGGCTCAGATGGACTTAGATTGGCAACATAAAGGTGAATTATTTTTGGCCCGGTGGGCCCATGACACTTCTGGCCATCAGGGCAGAGATGCAACATATAGATGGGCCCGTGATCAAGGGGTGGACTTAACAATGGACACTATTGCCGAGGTTATTCATGAGTGTGAAACATGTGCTGCAATTAAACAAGCCAAGCGGTTAAAGCCTCTTTGGTATGGAGGACGATGGTTGAAGTATAAATATGGGGAGGCCTGGCAGATTGACTATATCACACTGCCACCAACCCGCCAAGGCAAGCGCCATGTGCTTACCATGGTGGAAGCAACCACCGGGTGGCTGGAAACATACGCTGTGCCCCATGCCACTGCCCGGAACACCATCCTGGGCCTTGAGAAACAGATTTTGTGGCGACACGGCACCCCAGAGAGAATTGAGTCAGACAATGGGACTCATTTCCGGAATAACCTTATAGATATTTGGGCCAAAGAGCATGGCATTGAGTGGGTATATCACATCCCCTACCATGCACCAGCCTCTGGGAAAATCGAACGGTACAATGGGCTGTTAAAAACTACACTGAGAGCGATGGGTGGGGGAACTTTCAAGCATTGGGATACACATTTACCAAAGGCCACCTGGTTGGTCAACACCAGAGGATCTGCCAACAGGGCCGGCCCAGCCCAGTCAGAACTTTTACATATTGTAGAGAGGGACAAAGTTCCCGTAGTGCATATGAAGAATTTGCTGGGGAAGACAGTCTGGGTAATTCCTGCTTCAGGTAAAGGCAAACCCACTCGTGGGATTGCTTTTGCTCAGGGACCTGGATATACTTGGTGGGTAATGCGGGAAGATGGGGAAGTCCGATGTATACCTCAAGGGGATTTGATTTTAGGGGAAAACAGCCAGTGAACTCAATTGTATGCTGTTGCCTGCTGTGTAATGCTTTTATAGCCCATCAACTAGATGTCTCCAGGTCACCAGCGACTGGCCCTGACTTCCCTCCAGCCATCATCCCAACAGAGAATGAACTTGGAACATCATGGACCGAATGGACTCGGCAGCATTATAGGGATTGGTCCATGCACTAAGAAAATGATTTTTTCCTCTTGGTCTGTATGTATATGGATGTATATATGTGGGAGAGCGATGGTGTATTGAAAATGTGGGATCTGAGCACGACGTGAATGGCATGGAATAAGGGGTGGATAATGTCCTGGGTTCAGCAGTAGCAGTCATGTTTTTTCCTTTGTGTTAACTGGTGCAGTGCTGTGTTTTGACTTCTAGTTTGAGAACAGTGTTGGTGAAGCCGATGTTTTCGGTTGTTGCTAAGTGATGTTTACCCTGACCAAGGACTCTGTGAGGCTCATGCTCTGCCAGGGAGGAGGGGAAGCTGTGAGGAAGCAGAGACGGGGTGCCTGACCCGGGCTAGCCGGGGAGGTATTCCATACCACAGCACGTCATGCCCGGGGTGGGGGGTAACTGGGAGTTACCCGGAAGGACAGGAGCTTCCGGGTGGAACTCGTTTTCTTGGCCGGTGGTATCGTATTCTCTTCCCTTGTTATTTTCCCTTATCATTGTTTTAGCTGATAGTAGCGGTGGTGATTTGTTGCTGGACTGTTCTTGTCTCAACCCGTAGGAGTTGCACTCTCTCGATCCTCCTCCCCGTTCCTCCGGGAGCGGGGAAGGGGAGAGCCCCGGTGCAGGGGGGGGGGAGACGGACACGGACCTTGATTGTTGTCAGCTCGGCACCACTCACTGGAAGTGAGCGAACGAGTTACCTGACTGGGTTTAAACCACGACACATATCCTGGGTAATCAGCTCTCCTGTTTCCTTTCAGGGATTGCCCACAATTTTCCCTAGTTTTCCTTTTATTATCAGTATACCTGTAAAAGCTTTTCTTCTTGTCTTTGACATCCTTGGCCAGATATACTCCTGTCAGGGCTTCAGGTTTCCTAACCTGATCCCTGGCTTCTTGGGCGATTTCTCTATATTTCCCCCAGGCTGCCTGTCCTTGCTTCCACTCTGAGAAGGCTTCCTTTCTGTTGGATTTTGCTCAGGAGCTCCTTGTTAATCCGTGCAGGCCTCTTGGTGTTTTTTTTTAATATAATAAGAATAATAGGATCCTCTCTCTTCATCTTGTCTAAATGTATTTAAAGCTTCAATAACAGTGAGGGTGAAAGATCAGTCTTTTAACTGTTCTCAATAAAACCAGACTGGGTATCTCAGAAGAGGCTTAGCAGGGCTGGAAAGTGGTCTAGGCCTTTTGTAAGGAGTCCACAGAGCAACAATGCTTTTATGGTTGTTTCTCAGTCTTTGGTGTTTTCATTGCTTCTGTTGTGCATGGAGATGGGACTTGAGAAACACAAAGCTCTTTTCAGAAGAGGAAAAAAAAAAAGTAAAAAAAAATTAAGGCATTAACAGTAGACATGAATTATGAGAGGCTTTGCTTGAAAAATAAATTAAATATAGGTGATGCATGGTGATATTTAACATTTACCTGGAAGGAAGAATTGGTAATGAGAGTTCTTGGGCATGAGATCAGTGCCTGAAACCAGTAGAAGACAAGCAGCATGAATCACACTTAGCCATAACCAAGAAAGAATTAACTTCAGTTTTGCATTAGTTGTTGGAAATACGTTTTTTTTTTTCTCACTTGTTTGTGTCTGTCTCTTTCTAAGTAGATGAAAGAAACTTTCTTTTTAGAAGTATTTACATTCTATAATATGAGCAGCCCACTTCAAAACTGAACAGCTTTTTCTGCCTGACACCTTTTGAAACACTCATTCAGCTACCTTGATAAAATAATCTTATTATGCTCTCAGTTGTGAATTGCTGTTGGTCACCCAACCCATTAGCTAAGGCAAAACACACAGCAATTCAGCTTGACATACTTAATGAGAATTCTGAGGCTGCTTAATTTATCAGCCTTTAACATTAGGATACTTTGGCAAAGCTTCATTGTTATGAATGCTATGTGCTGAATCTTTTGACAATACATAATGATCCTCATCATTGTGAAGCCTGTGAATAGAATAATCTGATCAGTTTATTAAGACCAGAGGTCTGAACACACTAATAGTGCCATTGTTTATGCTCCCAACACTGAAAACCAAATTAATTTCTGGTGCAATTCCATAAACTTTAATACAGTGGCTCCATGGATACTTTTGACCTAAGGAAAATAAGTCCTTCCTTTCAAGAAACTCTGAAATTCCACCCTTACAGTCCTTTTTGTAGAGTTATTCTCTTGATTGAGTTGTATATTAATGAATAGTTTTTATAGACATGCAATTTCCTCATATAATGCTGGGTTTGAATCACTTAATATGTGATTCATCTAAAATGAATCTAAAAAGTTCATCTAAAAAAAACACTAAAATGTGGTTCATGTTTTCTGAACTTGATGGAGTTACACCAGTGATTATTTTGTCAATGATGTGACTTTATCCTGGTAATTTTTAATATATTTTCTAGAATTATATCCATGATAAAATTGTAGTGAATCTAAAGATGTACTGTGAACCTATAGACCATGACTAAATTTCTTTATTTATGATTTCCCTGTTGTTGGAAATGGTGAGGTGCACTAAAGCAAGAGATACAGAACATCTAATCTGACCTAGGGAATCTAACAGGGGGATTCATTCTTGTGCAAGACTAATCAGAACAGCTAAATTACATTCTTGCTCTTAATTTTTATTTAAGGAACATGTCTCTCCAATGGCTGTAAAGTAGGCTACTACCAAGTAACCTTTAGTCAACACACTTCTGTCACTTCGTACTTGATGACCTCCTACCTTGAGTCACAGTTGCAATTTGAGGCACGGGAGCTGGCAGACACCTACACAAGGTTTCACAAACAAGGATAGTATTTTAATCCCTTGAGGATGCTAGTTCCTTCATGAAGCTTTACTTGAAAATTTGTTTGGAGGTCATCAGGTAGGTCTTTTGACAAACTGTACACCTGTTTGCAGCAGTAATAACTAAATTCTGGATATTTCCTGGATAACATGGAGGAGTTACCCTACCAGAGATACAGTTAATTACCTGGTGAAGTACCGTGTAATATTTTAGGGAAACTACCATCCTGATCAATGTTACTGGAGTCATTATGAAGGGGTAAATGAAATGTGAATGATGATTAGACTAGTTTCATTTGAAGATATTAATTCCCTTAATGTAGCTTCTGGAATTGCAGCTTATACATTTTTGTGGGATGTGATGTATTTTTTTATCTAATCAAAAGGGTCAAAAAATTTGAAAAGCTCTGTTTAACTTAGAAAAATAGTATAATTTATTCATGTTCTTCAAAGATATATAACCCTTTAAGTCTGTTTCATGAAAAGAATTTTATACAGAAACTTCTCCATCCAGTCTGTTGAAATTACATTTCTCTGCAAACAGAGGTCAGCAGAGCTCTGCCAATTTTCTGCCACTGTAGAGGAATAAAGTAGTGAAGTCTGGTGGTGGGAGTTTCCTTTTGGCTTTTCTGCCAGTTACAGTAAGAGTCCTGGACTATTCCACACCCATTCAGTTAGAATCAACTTTATGATTACAGAGCTGGAGCCATGACTGTGGTAAGTCCTTTCTCTCCTCTGGTGACCAGAAATACACTTTAGGAAGGATTTGGGGTTGTTTAGAGAAGAGAAGGCTTAGGAGGGACTTTAGCACTCTTTATAATTACCTGACAGGAGGTTGTAGTTAGGTGGGGGTTGATCTCTTCTCCCAAGTAACAAGTGATAGGATAAGAGAAAGCGGTGTCAAGCAGCACGAGGGGAGGTTTAGATTGGATATTAGGAACAATTTATTCACAGAAAGAATGATCAGGCATTGGAACAGGCTACCCAGGGAAGTGATGGAATCACTGTCCCTGAAAGTGTTCAAAAACAATGTAGATGAGGCCCTCAGTGATATGCTTTAGCGGTGGTCTTGGCAGTCCTGGGGTAATGATTGGACTTGATGATCTTAAAGGTTTTTCCCAACAAAGTTGATTCTATGATTCTGTAATTTGGAAACCTTTCATTTTGGAGGAATAACTATTTGTCTTCCTGTCTACTCATGTCTACATCAATAACACACTTTTTCATCAAATCACTAAATTTGCAATTTAACTGAGTTTCTTACCCAAATCACTGAACTTTTCCAATAAACTAATACAAAATCTCTCATATTTCTCAGTGTTGAAATACATCTGGGGCAAACTGCACTTGACATTTATAAATGTACAATAAGTAACATGATTCTATGCAAGAATATACAGCAATGGATTCATGATTATATTTTTTGCCTGTTGTCATTACTTTTTCCTCCAGAAATAATTGACATGAGCACTTCTTCCTCATCTGCAGAGAATCAAAATTTCAATGAATTCTTTAAAAAGCACTGGTTATCATACTCCCTAGAAATCTGCAGATTTAAGGTGAGGAAGGGTTGTTTTCATAGCATTTACAATTAGGTTTTATTGTTCCTAGTACATTATCTCAATGATTTAGCTAGTTACACAGATTGTGAGGAATCAAAACATGGTAGATCAACTGTTACCATGTTTAAGAATTACTTTGCCAGATTTTATAGAAAACATTTGTTAAAGTGAGATATGAGCAATAGATGTATCAAAACAGGACTTTCCTGAATATCCGTGTCACCAGTCATTTCTCATCAACTTGTTCCTGACACCGGTAACCCTAGGTCTTTTAAAACTATTTCATATGGTGTTCACTTATAAATTAAATACATAAAACACATTTATAATAGTCCAGTCTCTCTATGCACAGGGTTTTTACTGGTCACACCTCATCGTGAAATACCTTTGGAACTCTGTCAAGCTAGAACATTTGGAGCTAGTTATTGGCTCGCAAATAGTTCTTTCATGACACACAGTTTTGGGATTTTTTTTCATCATAATGTTAATCAAGGCATAATTTGGGTTAATACTAAGTAAATCTAGAGGTCTTAGCTTTTTTTTAAGATGAGCTAAATATTCTGATTGCAGTTAGTCTTTTAAGAAGTCTCATTGCTGTGTTGTTGTGACCTTCTTACCTTCTTCCATATAGTGCTGTCAAATGGCTAGATCCCTAGCAATCATTTGTTACCATTGTTTTTCCCTCCACAATTTATGCAATCTGTTTCTAGAAAGGGTTGTGGTAGTTTTCTATTCTCTTCTTTTATGAAGAGAAGAAAAACAAACCAAAATGTTTTCATTTTTATCTTCCTGCTTTTATTACAAAATTATATATGATAAATACTTAAGAAAGAAAGACATTTTAGTAAGAGGTCAACAAATCCCCAGAGAGACAGGTGTTCATAAAACATGATGCTAGCATCTGGAAGTTAATATCCTCATTCTTTCTCTAAGGTCATAAGAGAGATGGAGGTTCTGGATACAGCCTAAATACAACTCACTCTATGTAAAACCAACATGTGCCTCCTAACTTATAGCTTGACTTTATGAATACAGAGGCATTTTTGTAGTATTTTGGATGAGAGATATTAGACATCTGTGGAGAAATAAAAGTTTAGCTGATACTGGGAAAACCTGCCTTGACTCTGGCATAATCAGCAGCAAGTAGCACACAAATAATATATTTTGTTCTCATTTACACTTCTGAATTTATTGATTTTACACAAAAATAAAATTCCATCCAAACTATGTAAAATACAGATTTTCCTCAGTGTGGATCATTACAGACTATTTCCAATTCATCTTTCTTCACCTGAATGTAGTGTGAAGATCTCAGTCAAGTTTCCCCTGCCCTGTTAGAGTGTGTGCTCATTCAGATATTTCATTCTTGACAGATAGAAATTAAAATGTCAATCTCTACAGTTATTTTCCTCTTCCCCAGAAAAGTGATGAAGATGGAAGGCTAACCACAATCCAGATGAAATATGTAAGGGATTTTTTTTTAGTGAAACAAAGAGAAAAGAAATAGCTCAGAAGATGAGATTTTTGAAGAGGTAAAGCGTAGGCTTGTTTAGATCCCTTTTTCTTTACTGGGCTTTTTCCCCTCAGAAATAGTGTTGTAGCAGACTTTGCCTGAGACGGTATGACTACCACCCACAAGCAAAATGTGAATAATAAAACAAAAAAGCTGATGTGTTCCTTCCTCATTGCACAAGGTTGAAAAATAAAGATAAAAGCTGTTACCTGAAATTGAATGCTTTGTACAAAGAGGTCCTTGCTTTCCTACTAAGACCATAATTAAATAATGTGTTCAAAAGCCAGGTGTTAAATCTTCTCTGTTCTGTATAAATTAGCAATTTCCCCTATGTTACTAGTGTTTTCATTAAAAGGCACAGACTTTTTTCCAGTGAAGCAGCAGTCTAACAGTCTATGAAAATTTTAATTCCTAACAAAATTAATTCTTTTTCAGAAAAAGATGTAGTCTGTTTTCCCCTACCATGCAATGTCTATTTCTTTTCAGCAAAAACCTTCTTTATGGGAAGTGGACTTTAGAGATATTAATATGTTAAATACTGCTTCTTAAACACACCATATGAGTTTTTTCCAGTGCAATATGCTAGATGAGTGCATATTTAATGCATATAATACCCAGAACAGATTATGTTAAAATGTTCCATATAAGATGTGATAAAAATGTCACCTATTGCTCATTTATAATATGTTTGTCATTGTAGGCTACATATTTATGTCAGATTAAATTGCAAGGAAAATAATGACTCAAATATCAGTAAGCACAGTATTTGTTCTACACCAAATGGATGACTTCTGTTCCTAAATAGAAAAAGCTTTAAATACAGGAAGAAATTGAATTTCAATTATGAAAAAGAAAAAAATAAGAATAAAACTATTGCAACTTCAGTTATGATCTAAAATAACTATTCTTATCATAGAGACACTGAATGAGCCTTTACCTTGCTATTGGACACTGCTTACAGGTGTGTAACAATATGGGATTTTTTTGATACTACTATTTCTCTATAGATTTGTAGAATGATGGGTTGGAAGAGATATCTAGAGGTCATCCAGTCCATCTTACATGACATATCTGTTGGAGACTTCATTATATATGATCGTTTATGTTATATGCTCCACTGGAAAAGATTCCACATAGAAGGGAGAAAACATATCTTTATTTTATGCATTATAGTTTTTATCATTTGTAGAATTTGCAGGATAGCTCTTTAATGACACTGAGATTATATGTTGCCCTAGGGCAGCTCTCATACTCCATAATGCATTGACACCAACATAAAAACAAAACTTGCAGTATTTTTTGAGAACAGTTAAGCTTTGCTGCTGAGTCTTGTGGTGGTGCTAGGATGAGTTTATTAGCCTTATCTTCCCTTGAAACAGACCAAATAGAGAGAATTCATTTCAGCTAATTCCTGTGAGTTGTATATACTAGATAATATACATATATACATGCACATACATATTTATCTCAGGAGTTACAAAGGATAAATAAATTAGGGCAAATATTTGGCCTATTGGCTTCATGTTTTCAGTGAAGATGAAGATAGATTTTCCTTCAGTGTAAATATTGACCTTCTCTCTTTTTGTTGGTCAATACTTAGTCCTTGACTCAATTAATCTTAATAGATACCCAAACAAAGATCAATATTTATTTATTGAAATCAGTGGGAATTAGATATATATATGGGGAGCAAATAATGGGTTTCCAAGAAATTTCTATTAATGGTTTAGTTAAATTTCTAAAAACCACTTCTCAGTAGAATGCGTAGCATCTTCAGCCTTACCAGTTATAGTAAAGCACCTGAAATTTTCCATATTCTTCCTTTAAAAGTTATCGTATGTGTTTTCTTTGAAGTTTGGTAATATTTATGAACATTTCTTAAGAAGAGAGAATAAGGGGTCATTGTCAGATATAATGGTTGCCTGCCTTAAGACTTGAAACTAACGTGTTCCCAGAGTAGTCACGAATTTCCCTTCTATTCCTTGGCCCCCAGTAACCAAGTGAGGGAAAGAACATCTGTTATTACATGTGAGACCTGGGAGACACCTTCCCCCTGCTTCATGTGACCCTGCATAACGCATGCTATACTTGGTGTGGTCGATGTTTCTTTCACAGGTTAATCAGAAGCCTTCTGAAATATCAGTCTGCCTAAGACTGAATTTTCCCTGCTTATGTTTCAGTTATTTTCCCTTTCTCTTCTAAAGATGAATGCTCATTTCTATTTTCTTATGTATTCAGTAGAAGTGGTGGGAAAGAACAAATGAACTGAAATAGTGTCTGCTAATAATGGCACACATTTATCTCCATTACTTTCATGAACATTAAATATGCATAGAATCAGATGAATACCTTTAAAAAATGTGGAAAAACATGAATAATATTGGGGGCTGAATATTACATTAGGAAGTCTGAAGCCCTGGGGACTTTCCAGGTTTCTAGCCTTTTTCAGTTCAGTATTCCTAAGAATCCTTTTTCATTAGAGAAGAATTGTTTGCCCTGTTTTCCAGGTTTACTTCTTAAGCACTTCAGCTGTACATTGTTGTGTTCTTTGTCTTCATAGCTCTTCAGCCTACCTGCAAAGGGAGGGAGGAAACAAACATGAAACCCATCCCACACCACCCCACAACAGAAAATAGCCAAGATTGCAGTCTTCTTAAGAAGCAGATAGTTAAAATGCAATTACAGAGACCCACCACTTGCTTAAGTTGCAAGTAATAAATATTGAATGAAAGCTGAACGCAAACTGCATGTGGAAAAGTTCACTAACTAAATTTATTCACCAAAATATGAGCAAATGCCTAAAAAAGACTTTTTTTCCCTGTTAACAGGCTGAGTTCACTGGTTAAATTATTTGTTGCTAAATAAATGCGTTGCTTAATGATCCGCAGAGCAATTAACCTGTCACTCTGCATACTAATTCACTAAATCCTCTCCAATCTCCCTTTATATTAAGCCTTTATTGTTAATTTGAAGAGATTAGATATTTATTTAAATATATTTAATGTTTCCTGGTAAAATAATTACAATAAATCTGCTTCAGAAACTCATTGATAGCAGAGTAATTATTCTAATATTACTGCTGAAAGTATTTTTAGAATGTAAGGGCTGTGTCCAATGATCTTTATTTCTGTAATGATACAAGCAAGAAATTCAGGGTTAGTCTCTAGTTACCATTGACTTTCACAGATTTACAGAATGGCTGAGGTTGGTAGGCATTTTTGGAGATGATCTAGACCAGCCCTTTGCTCAGAGCTAGAGTAGTGGTTTCCCAGGACCATGTCCAACTGGGTTTTGGATATCTCCAAGGATGGAGACTCTGCAACTCCTCTGGGCAAGCTGTGCTTTTATTTGACCACCCTTACAATAAAGCAGTTTTCTTTTTTAAAATGGAATTCTAAGTACTTCAGCTTGTATCCATTTTCTTTACTCTTGCTAGTATTCCCTCTGGCCTTTTCTTCTCAAGGCTGATCAGTCTCAGCCCTCTTAGCCTTTCCTATGTCAGATGCCTCTATCACTTCAGCATCTTTGCAGCCTTTTGCTGGACTTGCTCCAGCATTTCTTTGTCTTGTACTGGGGAGCTGAGAACTGGGTGCAGCTCTCCAGGTGTGTCAGCAGTGCTGAATCAAGGGGAAGGCTCACCTACTGAATGCAGTCCAGGATCTTGTTGGGTCTCTCATTTCTCAACTTCTTTCGTTCTAGAATTCTTAATTGTCGTGGTTTAAACCCAGTCAGGTAACTCGTTCGCTCACTTCCAGTGAGTGGTGCCGAGCTGACAACAATCGAAGTCCGTGTCCGTCTCCCCCCCCCCCCCCCGCACCGGGGCTCTCCCCTTCCCCGCTCCCGGAGGAACAGGGAGGAGGATCGAGAGAGTGCAACTCCTACGGGTTGAGACAAGAACAGTCCAGCAACAAATCACCACCGCTACTATCAGCTAAAACAATGATAAGGGAAAATAACAAGGGAAGAGAATACGATACCACCGGCCAAGAAAGCGAGTTCCACCCGGAAGCCCCTGTCCTTCCGGGTAACTCCCAGTTACCCCCCACCCCGGGCATGACGTGCTGTGGTATGGAATACCTCCCCGGCTAGCCCGGGTCAGGCGCCCCGTCTCTGCTTCCTCACAGCTTCCCCTCCTCCCTGGCAGAGCATGAGCCTCACAGAGTCCTTGGTCAGGGTAAACATCACTTAGCAACAACCGAAAACATCGGCTTCACCAACACTGTTCTCAAACTAGAAGTCAAAACACAGCACTGCACCAGTTAACACAAAGGAAAAAACATGACTGCTACTGCTGAACCCAGGACATTAATCAAAATGTAGAATAACACAAAAATAACTATATTTTACTGTGCTGATTTTACTGCATAAATGTATATATGCATTTATTAGTTATATATTAGATCACTTATGTATGAGATTTGTTTTGCAACCACAAGCAACAGTGCAACGATAAGAGATGGTCAGTATTTGCTACAGAGCCTGCAACATTAGATAAATACAAAAGAGAAGAGTTTTCTCACCAGAAAATGCACACTGTCGAGCCGGAAATATCTTAACGGTTTTCAGGCAGAATCAGGTTTCTCCAAACTGGGTAGTATGCTTGCTTACTATAGCTCAGCCATTCACTACAGCTTAAATAATATGTTTAGCAGAAATCAGACTTGGCATTTTAATGAAGAGAAAGTGGTTGATAGGAGGAAGATATATTTGTGTAGCTTTGCTTTACCTTTCACACAATATTTGGGACTTTTAGAAGCACTGGTGATGCCTGATTGCTAAAGAACACACACAGACCTGGATTTCAAATGACATTCCAGATAAAAATAGTAAAAACCTTCTGATGTGATAAAGGTGCCTATTTTTAAATAGAGATATCCTTTCTGAAAGCTGGGTGATAAAAAGTTTGAGATAAGATTCTGTCATTCCTGTTTACCCAAATACTCAGTCAGGCTTTAATATTACTGCTCCTAAACACAGTGCAACACTATATAGGCATTTCTGACCTAATGTAGATGATGGTCATGCTTCTGAAGCAAATCTCTGCATCACCCACGTTTACTGTTCCCAGGTCCACATTGCAGAACACTCTGAGTATGACCTGCATTCCTTTCAGCTGAAACAAAACTGGAAAATACACCCTGAGAGAATGCCTAATGCACACCAGCTCTAAAAAGATATTCAGCCCATGGGACCAGATCTGGGGTTCTCTAAAGTTTTAAGAAAAACAGTCACTGGGGCAGAGTTTGCTTGTCAGCAATTTGTTGCTCGTGGCTAGATAGTGGAAGATCTAAGTGGAAGTAATCCTTCTACTTTCTGCTTTACTATAAATAGTGAGAAATTTACAGCAGCATTATGAAACTCAAAGAATTAAGAAATTTAACAAGTAGTCTATGGTCTCTTTTAAGATAATGCACTTTGGTTTTTTTCTGTTAGGGACCAACCATATAATAGAGAGATCCAAATAAAGTACAGAAACTTTGCAGTCCCAAGTAAACATATGTTAAGCCTATTAACTTTCTTTAGAGGTTGTTTTTGAGTTGATCTGTTTAAAGTCTCCTCAGACAGCAATTAGTCACAGACTGTCAACAAGTAAAAACAAGACTATAATTATTAACTCACGGGGATATGTTTCTGTTCATAATCAGATATAGATATGATATCCAATTTTATAATTTCATAAAAATGTTCAAGCAAATTACAGCCTTGTTATAACATGATGGTAGTTTTATCTTTGATATTATCTTTGTTCCTAGTTAATATTGGCATAACATCTTCTTGTAAAAATGGTTGTCTTTCTAATCGAATGTAGTACATGGTAGGGAGAAAATATGTGATAATGAAGAAGCAGTGCATACTGGAAGTGTTTGAACAATTTTACATTCAGCTTTTAAAAAAAAACAACAAACCAAAATCATCCACTGAACCCATTATTAATCCAAAACTATTTATGGACAAGCATCTGGCCACCTACATAACAGTCCTCTTTTGGCATTTATTTCTGATGCTGAATAAGTACACTGTTATAATGGGATTTTTTTTTAATCTAAGCTACTGGTATCACAGGTACTGAATGTTCCTATAGTGCTATGACTTGCTAGCAGATGGTGTGAGTACAGCAAGAGAAAGTGGGATGAAAATCCCTTTCAGAGAGTGGGCTGGGACACTGCTGAAGGTTGGTGACAGGCTGGTATGTTTTAGAGATCTGACAACTATCCAGAGGTATTCACCAATGTTTTTTTTCAGTCTGTCTCTTTCTTGTGTGGCACCCAGATTCTGGCACGGTTTTCACTACTGTGCACTTTGCTACAATGTCCTTGTTCACTGCTTTTCTGCTTAAAATCATTGACTGTTACTATCAAGCAGTTGGGTTTGGTTCCCAGAAAGGCAATGCCTTACTCTGTGTGCCAGTTATAGCAGTATCACTCCTATGTTCCAGGCAGACTATGCACAGGTATCTTTGCTCCACAAAAGGATGTAGAGAAGCCTGGTCCTAATTATTGTTTGGGTCATTTAAAATAACTACTTTCAAGCAGCAAGTCTGATAAAAAGGTTGACACAGTTCTGAATGCACAGTATTGTATGCATCTGCTGCTTTTTCTGGCTTCACTTCAGTTGGGTTGCTTTGGGGTTCTGTCAGAAGACAGAAGAAGCAGGAAAGGTTGTTCCAAATCTTTACTGATTACACTAAACACAAAGCATGTTCTATTAAGGATAACCTCAGCAATTCTTAAGTGATTTCTTCCCCAGTTAAATTATTTTGAGGTATGCAGCAAATAACACATTTTCAGTAGGTCTGTGAGGGGATGGCATTAGATTTCGTAGGAGAACAAGAGCCTAGTGAGCGTACCAAGCACAACAGTCCCACTAACAGTCTAGAAGAGCAAGAAGGGGAGAACATAGTAATTTAAAGGTTGAAAAATGCCCATTAGATGAGATGTGATTACACTATTGACTTTTCCCTCATTCTAGTGATCACTCGGTATTTCTTCTGCAATTTTATCTTCCCAAATACCAGCAGTAGTGGGGCTAGTAGTATCTCCTAACTTGTTTTATTTCTGCGGTTGAGAATTTGCCATGAGTGTTTGCATCTGAACTCCAGTAATAGACTTTCAGCTGGCTTTCCAAATAAGCTATTAATGGCCTCAGCTTCTAGAACCAGGTAAGACTAGATACGTACAACACAGATGTGTCAGACAATACATATGCATTTCAGAATTATAAAACTGGTTGCAGTGGCAAAGGATAAAAGTGGTGACATCTCCAACTGTTAATTACTCACATATCTGTTTAGCTCTCATTACTGTTATACTGAAGTTGTGATCCTCAATGTCGAATGTGTTGGTTAGAATAGAAATACAGAAAACACAGTCTGGGAAGAAGCCATTTGAATTAAATTTACTGGCATGATTATATCAGATAATGATTTAAATTTGTATAACCTGTGACTAAGAGAAGGCAATTACTATTCCAGACAGGAAAAATAAATAGGTATTCAGCAATATTTTTCATACCCTCACACTGAAAGACCCATTGCATGGCCACCACAGAAAAATCTGAATAAATATTGTCCCATTCTCTTAAAAATGAAAGCGGGTAATATGCTGTAAGACGTGGAAACAACACAGCATTGAGAGAAGGAGAGAAAGAGACAGCAGATGCTGTTTTCCAGACTAAATCTCCTCTGATGCACTCCAGGGACCTCATTTAATCAAGCATCATTCTCACACTTCATCACGTATATTATTCAGAAATGATGAAGAATTCTGGGAATAAATTAGTCATTTATTTCAGAATAAATGGTTTTTTAAATTTATTATGATTTGAGCTATTTTAAAAAATTTGGTTTTTCCTTTATTTCTTTTGGAGACTCCCAGCTCAGCTTAATCAGAAACTGCCACTTGCAGGGTCCTCAAGGTCAGGACCCTGACTCTTTTTGTAATAGTAATTTTTCTGGGACATACCTTCTTCTGATATTGCATTCTCTTTACCTCTGATTATCAGATTAAAAATGCTTCTTTCAATGAACTCTCATTCATGGGAATATCTCTAACAATGCTATTATTAAAAAAAGTGGAGTTTTTCTCCTATGGTGTGCATTAAAGGTATAAAGATATTTAGCATAAAAAGGACTCTCCACTAAAATCCTTTTCTTACTTCCTTGTGTCTTGTCGACTGTTGGCTTTCTCTGCCCTTTTACATTAACCACTGCTGTTTACCTTTAGCATTTTACTTGTCAATTTTATAATAACAGTGCAGCATAACTTGACACTGTCCAGGTAAATATAGTCAACACTTTCTTGAAGAGCGTATACAAGCTGATACTTTTCCAGGAAGAGTTCTGTCATATTTAATCATCCAGAGTGGTGCCTTATCTGACATGTTAGGAGGACAACCAGGAATCAGCTGCTATGAAGTATTAGTATGGGTTTCATGGCTAGATCACATATTTGTAAATAGCAGCTCTCTTATTCAATTACTTTCAATAGAGGGATTTTGATTAGGTTAATATAATTTATACACCCTCCATACATGGTGGTATCAGGGTGATAAATTGGACAACCATATGATGAACTGTATTTATCCCGTGCAGCGTCTCTTCACTCTGCACGCTAATCTACCCCTGGGCACTTCAGGCTTTTGCCAAGTGTTATAACGCATGCTTTCCTTCTTGACTATATAAGTACTAAATGAAGTTAGAGTTAGCTTGAAAACGCAAAGGGTAAAGAAAGGTTATTACAGAAAGAATCACTCTTTCTGTATGTGTATGTATTTTGTACATATCTCTATATATTTTTTCATTCAAATGTCAAGATTTTTTTGCTTTTACCAGTAGACAAGGAGCATTGTCACTAAACTATTTTTCTTTTCAGTGAAAAATTAAATGATTTTAAATGAATAAATACTGACTTTTGATTGAAAATAAAAATAAAAAGAAAGATTTCCATTGATTTCCTATTAACAGAAAAACATATTTCTCTGTAAAAATTAAAATAAATATATGGATAATTCTCAGTCAAGTCACTGAATCTTGATGGAAATTGAGGTTATGTATTACAAGTTACTCAGTCAAGTAATAGACATTTCTTCTAGACTGCTTTGCAGCCCACCTTCCTTGTCACCCAAATATTCAGCTGAATGCTCATCAATCGACAATTTGCCAGGGATCCCACTGGTCATCTGCAGCCCATCAGCCCTGGTTTTCTTCCTGCAGAAAGGCAGAAGAAGGTGCAAAGAATTTAGTAATTGTTTGCCTTGAGGCTATTTCCCAGCAGCCTTGGGGTGGGATGGGGCTAAAGCAGGTACTTAACCCTGACAGCAAAGATTCCAGAGACTGGACAAAAGTCTTCTCAATCTCTAATATTTGCAATATCAGGGTTATTTGTGCAAATGAATAACAAACTTCAAAGTGTCCTGTCCCTATTATGTGCTTAGGATAAGTTCTCCATTAATACAAATGGAGCTATACAAATCAATGGGGCAATCAGGAAGTTTAAAGAATAAACTGAAAATAATGAAAACAGAAAGAAAAAGATGTATTGAGAAATCCTTGAAAAAATGCAGAACTAGTTGCTTTCAGATGTTCAACTATTGTAAAAAAAAACATGGCTTATTCCTGGAGAGCTCTAGAAGGCACCAGTAGAGCAGTTTCAAGTTCCATTTCAAAATACTTTCCCCTCTTTAGCTTGTTATGTCTGTTTTTCCATCCTTTCATTCTCTCTGACCTCTTGTTTTGGATGATAGAAAAATCTCACCATACCAAACTTTGACCAAATGCAGTAAGTCTTATTTGTTTGCAATATTGGATGAACAGGAACTTTAGAACAGAATGATGAACTTCACATGCTGTAGTGTGATTACTCACCATAAAATGAGTGCCGTTCTTTGAAAATAAAAATAGATCTTTTTAATGCATTTTCTCATTATTATTTCAGAACAGCAGTTTCTGAAAAGCCCTCAGTGTGAGAACCCAATGGGGACTGCATCACAGAGATATAAGAAAACTCTGTTACTTTGCAGTTACTCATGTGTGCTGTGATTCACTGCAATGAACTTCGTGAACAAGAGATGTGAGTAGGTGATACAGTGTTTTAATGAACTAAGTGATCACATTAAAAGATCACAGTTCAGATCCTCATTAAACCTACATTCTATAAGCAAAATAAGAAGGTATTTGACAATATGTGCTGTGATACTGTAAAAGTTCATTCCAACTGGAGGTCTAGGATTAGGAAATATTTCCACCAATTTGCGTAGTGCATGATGGGATATTTAATGCCTTTGCATAGCATATTTCTCCAGCAAGCATCTAGTATCTAATGAAATGCAAAATGTAGGGGAGTATGAAAGCCTTCCAGCTGCCAGACTTCTCATGCCTGGAATCTAAAGCACAAAGAGGAGAGGTGTGAGGTGGCTTTCTTTAAACAGTATCTTCATGCTTCTAGGCAGAAAGAGTAATTTGGTTCCCTTTCCAAACCCAAGAGATTCAGATCTTCATTTTCGAGCAGTAAGCCAACTGCTTAGTCATAGCGCAACTCTCTAAAGAAGTATTCTCTGGTCTTACTGTGAAACTTTGCCATTAAGAAGGGCAGTTCAAACATCACGGAGCAGAGAAAAAATTTATTCCCCAGAGCAGACAGTTACACCCCCTCTGAATAGAGAGAACATTAAGCTGTGAGGCACCAATCTGCTCTAAATACCCTGTATGTGTTTAAACCAATGTTTGAATGAGAAACTGATAAATAACTTCTAAGTTAGGAATCTGAACAAAAAGTTATATTGTCAACACTGTTTGTTCATCAGTATAGGAGTTAGTATCTAACAGCCAAATATTACTATCAAAAAACAGTGAAAACATTCTGGGTTAAATTAGAGTACATTTCACATAAATGCGATTTTTCCTCTTGTATATGATTTTCCTTTTCATCTTTCTCTCAATGCAGCACTTATCAAAATTATTTTTCTTGGTTTTACAGCATTTTTAATGATTAAAACATATTTCTGAATATTTTTCTCCCTAAAAACCCCAATTCATTAAAAAGCATCAGTTCTAAAAATAGCAAACTAAATTCAGTGTAATTAATGTTGCATGAAACCAAAACTGGTATTAAATTATAATATTTTAGAGGTATTTGTAACCCCATCCTAGTGGATTACAGGATTTCACAAACATAACATCTTGCTACTATGTACAGAAGCTATAAGAGGGAGAAAAGTTAGCAAAAATCTGAACTTCCACGCTTGAACCAGATTAAACTAAAACTCTTCCTGTGTTTGAATACAAGTCAAACTATATTTTGGTTTTATTGCTCTTCTCATGAATTGCCAGTCTCAATTAATAAAATATCCAAAATAATATGGCAGATCCTCTTTGTTCTTGCCTAGATACATTTTGATCTTGTGAAATTATACGTCCACGTAAGATCAAAAGGGTAGGGATACAAATGTCAGAAACTGAGATACTGATCCTTCTTCCACTGAAAAAAATAAGTCAGCATGGGTTATTTCCATGCTCCAGCTCTCCAAGCACAAAATGGCAGTTATAACTACATGTTGCCTTCTTTTACCAATGCCTTGAGTTCTTCACAGTCATCTTTAAATCATAACATAATGCTTCAGAGTGATTCTACAGAAGTGAAATGGAAACCTATGTGATTTTCATTCATGTGTGGTTATAGCAAAGACAGAAGTGTGATCTTTATGGGTTTCCCAGGTATCACCAACCAATAATGGAGTACTCTATGAGGATTATTCACTCTCTGTATTTAATCTTAGTCCTCGATCTCAAGACTGTCAGCAGTGGGACTTCCCAAGGAAGCATCTTTGGGGGTGCAGTGGACAAAAAGAATCTGAGAGCAGGATTTGTAGTGTCACAGATCTTTGCTGGCATGAACTGCTTGAGATCCACTGGCTTCAGGAGGTCACAATGGACTGCAACTAGTTTTCAGAAATGAGTGCCTTACCCTTGACCTTTCCAAGATGCGAATAATGACCTACGGATGAAATTTTCCATTTTCCAATATTTATTCCTGAGCCTTCTCTTTTTATTCTTGAAAAGAGGTGGGAGAGGGAGGGAGGGAGGAATTTCAACTTGCTTGTTTAGTTAAATCTGTGGTGAAAAGTTCACTGCATCTTTGGATATTCTGAAGTTTCCCTGAGTTCAAGAGACATCATTTTCAGAAAGAACCAATTTATTTTGTCATGGAGAGGAAAAAAATATTATGTTGCTAAGGTTTTATACTCTACACCTGACCATACAAGTACAATATTGCAAGCACTGGACTCATACAAGTCTTATTGGAAAGAAGCCTTTGGCTCCCCTGAAGCCCTTTCAGGTTTCCCAGAAAATTAAGACAAAAAAAGACAAAAATGTATTGCAACATAGCAGAAGAAAGCAAATAAAAAGAGAGATATGATGATAGTGGTGGGTAAATATGAAATAAATCATCAATTTAACAAGTCATATGCTTAGATTATGTCAAAGAGATTTGAACACATAGCAAAAACACTTCATACATTAAAATGGCGATTGCAATGCTTAACTTACTAGTCTTTGTTCTTTAGCTTTCCAGCAGGGTTAGGTTACCATTTTGCTCCATAAACTAAACAGTTTACATACATTAGTTCCTGTTACAATTCAGAAAGATTAAAAGGATCATCCTTCTGATATGTGTGCATTTATTTACAGGTTTATGAATAATTTATCTAGTTCTTTCTGAATTTAAGAACACAAGGTACCTGTGCCATGAAATATATAGGAACATTTACTGAAGCCAATGTGGTAGCAAGTGCTCACTTGTTTTTCACATACCTTCAACTGGTTGCATCATTCAAAGAGGGAGACAACTTTCTTGTCCTGCTGCAGAGGTTTACCTGCATCTCCCTGTGAGCTGACAGTTTCTTACTAACAGAGTCACTTTCTCTGGGAATGCAATCCACTACCACAGTTGGAAGCCATGTCATAACATGTCTAACAAATATTGCCTTGACACGTGATGGCAGTCTGGACTCAGAAGATGTATTCTTTCCTGAGATGGTGTCCTTTCTTTTCTGTCCTTAAGAAATTAAAGTAACAAAAACTTCTGCTAGCATTTTGACTGTAATTGACACATCTGAAGCCCCAAAGGATTAAATTTAATATACAATTTGTGCCCTGATTACACTAATATGGCATAAGCAGGTTAAGTGGAGTGGTTCTTAATTGTAGCTCATGTAGAAGGAAGCAGGCTGCTGCCATAGCTCGGACACAACAGACTGTTCACAGGACTGTCAAAACTTTTCGTATTTCAGGAAATTAAGGATAACGATGACACTAGTTCTTCTGTGGTCAGAGCAGGGGGAAAGGATGTTGCCATCAGGATATCCTTTGCTCAGTATTGTTGCCAATGCTTGCTTAGTCAAAGCTGTGGATTGCTGATTGGGAATTTATCCACTAGACTTTATAATGGAATATGATATATGAGAAAACCCTGTAATACTTTAATCTGTAGTCAAAACACACTGAGCCTGTCAAAATATTATCATTCTATGCATTCTGTTTTTCTCTTAGACTTATATTTCTGAGAATCTTTTTCCAGCTCAGAAGAAAACATACGACCTTGCTGATGAAATTAATACTTGGAATTTGTGAGAAAATAAAATAGGAATGTTCTCAAAGCAGACCATTTTATGTGCAAAGCTTCTTTTACTTATTATGGCCCACTCAAGCTTACCATGACCTACTACAGTTAAAATCCTGTATGATGGTTTTGTGAATATTTGTGAACTTTATTGCTGTTCCCAATGATGTGTCATGCTGAGTATAATTATCAAATGTAAGAATTATTAGCACTGTGTATACCTAATGCTCTTTCACTTAACAGATGGCTTATGAATCTGGGACAACTTCCTAGCCCTGAAATGATTCATACCTCAGCTATCTGAACACATGGCTACCTTTCATCACTTGTGCTAAGAGCTGGTTTAATAACCCAGTTTTTAAAATGTTTTCTGTTCTTTAAGCAACATATGCCACCAACATATTTTTAATAAGGTATGAAAACCACAAGTGTAAACTGTACTTTGAGCTTCCAGTGGCCAGTGTTTCTTCCCTTTAAATTTGTTATCTATCTCAAACCTTTGTGTAACTTTAGTTACATTGCTTGTTGGATCAATATCATTAGTCTGATGAGGAATAACATCCTATCATAAGTCTATAGGACTTGTCAGAATTTCCAAAATGTGAATCCACTTGTGCCGGAAATTCCCATACCCATCTTCTTATTTGCATGGTTGAAGTGTATTAGTTCCTGCTTTCTTGCTTTCTCACTCATTTTCTCACATTCTTTTGCTTTATCTTGCTCTCTTTCATTCTCTCCTCCTCTCCTGTTCTCAAATAGTCAATCTGCTGCTTTATCTTCTTCCTGGTTTGTCATACCTCACACAGTACTGACTGCAACACCTATTTGTTCTCTTCGGTGAATTTTAGCTTCTGTGGGTTGCTTCATAATAACCCCTTTATCAGAGAGTGTAAGAGTTCTACAAGTTTTATAATCTCTGGCATATCGATCCATTATTTCAAACAGTTCTAGTCACAAATGAAGCAATGATGTATTTCATATAAAGAAAGTCACAGACAAATTAGGTTCTCTAAAAGGTGAATGTGTTCTAAATCATCAATATTTTTTCTTCCATGTGCTGGAACAATAGATATGATCAGTAAATTAAGAAAAAAAAATATTTCTTATATTGTTAAAATATTTTCCATGGAATTTAACTACATACCAGTGATCCCTAATCATGTACAAAGGAATGGTGAGTACTAGGTCACTGGATCATTTAAAAACTCAGCTGCATCCAGTTGTAAGAATACAGTATACTGAACAAAAAAAAACATTGCAGAAAAGATTGCAACAACTGTAATTGCAAACAGCAGAAATCAGGTCCCAGTTTTTCTTGCATTATTCACAATTTTTTGAGGACTTACATATGGATATATCCTGTACTGAACACAAACCTATAGCAGCATATGAATAGACAAAAGCAACCAAAAAGTTCTTGAAAGGACACTTGAGCAAGGTAGCTGGTAACAAAGTCAAGAGCTAGCTTGCACTTTCATGTCCTGAAGTTTTCGTGAAGCTCTGCACAACTGACTTATTGGAAGTTTTGTTGTTAAATATCAGTCCTAACTGGATCTTTGTGAAGCATTTTCACAATGGCAATGTAATATGGTAACAATCGGGAAAAAATGTGTGTGTTCTCACAGTACTTGGGATTGGGCAGAAAAGAATTATATGAAAATACTGAAGAATTTTCTCTCCATTGACTAGCGCTAGATACACATGGATTCCTTGCTAATTAGCAATATTTAACAGAGCTGGTCAACTAAAAATGGAACCAGAGCAAAGCACATGGGGATTAACCTTCAACTGGAGTAAACTTACATAGGTCCAAATTTACACTGGCCAAAGGTGCAGCCCCCTATTTATGATCTCATAGCTTGCTGCTTATGCCAAAACAAATTCCAAGAAGCCAGAAATGAGGGGATGTGAGCTCCAGAAATGCTTGTGTTAACACCTTGTGTATTCTGAAGTTACAAACACCAGTATTCACCTTCACGTGTCTCGGCGCTTTCAGGTTAGGCATGCTTGAAAGTCTCTACTGAAATTCTTCTTGCAGTTGCTACATTTTCTGTACCTTCCCTCTTCCAAGGCTGGTTCCTCTGAAACTTCAACATCTGTCTTCATTCACAGAAGTCAGGGATGCTACTTCTTTATTACTGTCTGATCTTATTTCATTCTTGTTTGTTTTTTTTATTGTTTTGTTTGGGGGTTTTAAACAAACACACGCCTTAATCCATGCAATGTTTTAAATGGAGAGCAAAGAAAAACACAGTAATTAATGTGGCTCTTAGCAGAGGTATAATGGCACAAAAACATCAGGAAAAACACAGTTTTTGACCCAAATGAATTGAATGAGCTCTGCATGTAGCTCTGTAGGGCCTTTGTCACAACAAGAGCCACAACACTGTAGTCACAGTGGCGCTACTTTACACCTGGATTTGTGTTGAGGAGTAGACATCCATTTCTACAATTGCTCCATTTCCTTTCTGTTCTGCATAAAGCGGTCTACCTTATGGGTTTGTTCCTGTTCTTTCACTAGGAAAAACCTCACCTGCTATCAGCATAAACTAATAATCTAATTTTTTATTTTACTTCAAAAAAAAAACAAACAAAACAAACCCACACATGTAATTCCATGGATATCTTGTAAGCTTCTTTTGGTAATCTAGTTTTCTTATTTTACATATTAAAGAGCAATCATATTTTCATTAGTGTAATTGCAGCCCAAAAGTAAGACACAAAAAGGAAAGTAATCTTGGCTTAGCTGTAGGTATGAAAAAAGAAAACCAGTTGAGGTATATATGTTTCCAACAGAGATCTGCACACATGTGCTGCAGATCTCAGTTATGATCAGTGGGTTCTAACGTTTCTATGGAGAGATCAGTTATTTACTCTACTTACCTATGTTAATGGTATGTCAATGTAATTTAGGATATCCAAGCACCAAATCACAGGAAAGTGTAGTAATGCACTGTAGTTGTCTGAAATTGCCTAGTGATACTGGAGATATTATCCACATTCCAGCTGTAATCTCAGTTCCCTTCTGAAACATGAATACTCATGGGACTCTCCAGCTTCATCAATCATATGATTTTCGTTATGATAAAGAGTAGTAAATTAGGTTTCTGCAATCTGTGCTTTTAAAAGTTAAAAGAGCAGATCCTTAGTTGGTGTAAATTGCTATACATCCACTCATTTCCACAAATCTATTCTATATGATATGAACTAAAATATCCTAGAAAGGCAAATGATAACTGAGTAGTAAGGAGCCTGGCTAGTAACTGAAAATCTGAATTTAAACATTCAAAATCTGCTGGAAGCCTAAATGCGGATGAAATTTCCTCCTTCAGACCTCCCACTATCTAATTTCAACCCTTATTTGCATTTAGCAAGATTTTTATTCCAGGATCATTCAGATGACAAATGTTCAGGAGACAATCTCATTAGAATCTTGTTTGTCCTGGAATTGTTGCTGCTTTTCTCGGCTCTGAATTGCTTACTGCTCCAAGGTTTAGCAGACTTTTGTTTTACCTTCCTTTTTGCGAAAATGCCATATGTTGGGTTTTGGCCAGGTTAGGGATAGTCAGAAATGTTTTCAGTAGGTCATTCATCATCCCGCATTATGCTTACAAAAGCTTGGCCCAAATCTTAGTAGACACATGAGTTTCTTCATAAAATGTTACAGTATATTTAGCTTTCATTGGCAATGACAGTGCTGGTGGAGCAAAATCAAAATTTCAACAATCACCTCTTCCTTCACTATAAATATGTTCTTTGTAAGATTTATTACTGGCACTAATATTTACCTGTTTATTCTTTTTGTAACTGTAGTGCTTAGGAACTTTTGTCAGAGAATTTTCTTGGCAGCTCTCCCAGACCTTGCCAAGACAAAATGATTGCAATTATTCATACAAGTTTTCACAATTTCTTAACATAACTTCTTTCTATTTAATACATCATATTAGAACATTTCATTCAAATTGAACATAGAATTCCAATGATTTTTAGAGCAATTTATACAAAAATGACATTAACGCTCTGGGGTTTTCAAAATAAGAGAGAAAAAGAAGTAAAAAATATGCTGGCTTAAAATAAAAAGGCAATCTAGAATTTGGCAGACAAATTTGAGGAATTTTGCCAAAATTTAAAAAGGGAAAGCAATGGACACCCATTTTTCTTTTTTTGTTAAACAAAGGGTGTACCTTGTTCCCAGAAAACATTTTTTCACACTTAAAAAATTCACATTTCAATACAAAGATAATGATTTAGCATGTTAACTTTGTCTTGGTCCCTATGTGATGTTCCCATTAACTTATAAGTGAACTTAACTTCTTGTCTCCAGCCTCCTTAAGTTGAACACCACAATGACTTTAACATGAAATATCTATTTGATTTAATGTTTAGAAGTTTTCTTAATTTCCTTCATTACAAAATACACTAAGGTAAAGTATCAATACTAAATTTTCAGTACCCAGCAGCCAGGAAATGCAATTGTCTCTGGTTTAGGCAAGATATCCCATGTGCCACAATATAGTCAGCATGGAACCAGGCAAGTCTAGCAGGTTAAGTGAAAAACAGTGAGACGCTCATTGACACTGAAGAGGTCACAAGCTCAATCTCCTCAGGAACAATATAGAAAAAATTTCCTGCCGCTCAACATCTCAATTACCATATTTATACGATTATAACTATATAATTATTAACAGTTTGCATAACTATATTTGCATACTTGGCAGTGCCTGTCTTTGGTAAGAAAGCTTCTTGCTTTTCTTTTGTATTTCCGTTCTCAACGATCATAACAGATAAATATCAAGTACAGCTCACTATCATCTTAAAATTTCATTGCCATAAAGATAGACAGGAGAAAATTTGGCAACACTTAACAGCTGCCTTATAATTCACAGCTCTTATTATTCACCAATTCCCAGACAAATTTTAACTAATTAGTTTTGTCTGTTTGTTTATCATAAGCATACAAGCTTGACACCCCATTTAATTGCTGTGTTTGCCCATATCTCAACATGGTGCTTCTGTAGATTTTCTATTCTGAAAGGACCTACCTGCTTAATCCTCATCACATTGCTAACAAAAGTGCTAGAAAAGATTCTAAAAGCTTATGCAATTGCCTGTGCTACATTGTCAGTGTGCATATGGGTAATTCCCAAATGGGAGTTGCATCCATATTTCCACAGATCCCATTCTATTGAGTGCCATAAGATAGGTAGACAGTAATTAAAAACTTGTGACAAGAAAAAAAGCAAGCCACTGATGACACACATTTTCAAGTCCAGGCAGAATACAAGACATTGTGTCCAGATAAATGAAAAATTTAAAAGGATCCTGGATAATTTGAGTGGGATGAAAGCGGCAGGAGAAGAGAAATAAAGTTAACAAAGATGTTGCATGAAAGAAAAATAAGTAACCTCAGGATTCAAATAAAATACCAAAATATTTTATCCTATATACCTATTGTGAGCTACTGGCATCACAGTAAAGCACAGGTCCATATTTTCTTTTTGTGTGTGCATCAGAGCACAGTATGTTGAGCTAGCTGAACCCGAGCTGAATGCACAACACATTTTTATGCCTTCACACATTCCCACGCTGGCTGCCCTTATACTCGTACATGCAAGGGCCAGGACATAGAGCTGAGCACTGTCCCATGGTACCATGTTCTCTAGCCCATTTCCTGGCAGAATGTTGACTGCAGTACCTAGACACTTCCCCAGCATCAGAAGGCAGCACGGGGCAGAAACCATGTCCCCCAAGGCAGTGACAGCTTGTCCTCTGTGTTTGAGGGAGGAAAGGATTTAAGCCTGTGGGTGTCAGCATGGTCCTTGGGCACAAGTGAGGGGCAGACCTGCCAGCTGTTCTGCAACTGAACCCTGCCACCTGCCTTGTGAGCATGGCGAGGCCAGATTCAGACATCAACATGCTCATGTGGATATTTCTAGCTCATGTGGATATTTCTCCAATGCATTCCTTCCAGCTGTTGTCCCTGGGTGAGCACAGGTACAGTTTGATCAGATTTAGCTACCTTCTCTCTCTCCCTGCTTGTCAGAGGTAAAATCATATTTGCTTGAAAATGGATTGGAAGGACAGTCACTTGCTGTCATGTTTCATAGAGTACATAACAAGCCTAGATCTCTTGTCAAGAAAATGAAATGAACTTACTGTGTCTGGATGACCTTCAGGAAAATGAATAACTATTTTGTAAGCTTTTCATGACAGATACCTAACATTGAAGAATAGTAGATATTCCATAAAATAATAATCGAAAAAAAGAATATGCTGCTGCTAGCCGTTGCATTCTGCTCCAAATTCTGCTTTTCATCATTTGAAACACACGTGCCTACATAGTCCCCTGTCTCTGTTTCAATTCTGCAAGTCACATTGGTTGGATAATTGGTGAAATTACAGATTCTACTGGACAGAAAATAAGATCGGTGTTCGTAGCATTTGAACTTGAATTGAGTGGAACATAATATCCACAAATCACTATTATAGAACAAATATATGTCTTACTGTGTGATTTGTAGGGAAGTGTGTTTTTTTAAAAGTAAGAATGTTGTATCATCACTAGCAACTTGTGTTGTCAAAAGTTTACTGTGTTCTCATCATAATACTAAAATCAGATGAGTCGGACCTGACAGAGAAGGCAATAAAGGGAGTGCTACATTAATTTCAGCTACTCCTTTGGCATCTTGCTACCACACACACACACACATACACAAGGCAAAATAAAACCCATCCCACCCTCCCTAAAGATTTTAAGGAGAGAGAGGGAGAAGGGGGAGGGGGCACCAGAAAGCAAGAGAATAGTAGAACAATAAAAATTCAATACAAACAGAATCTGTCAACCTCAAAACAATTAAAAGATTCAGAGTTCAGAAAGCCATTGTCTGCTATTTGTACAGAGGGAAAGATGGAAATCAATATTTATTTCTTGGAAAGTGCCAGCCCCAGCATGTGGTATTGATATTTTCGACAGAGTAGAAAGGCTTTTCACAACAAGCCTTTCACATTTCCAACATTAGAGAAGGTCTGTGCATTAGCTTGAACATTACCTGGTAGCACTGCTCTTGTGTAATGTTTTCTTTGGGGGATTTTTATGTTATTTTTATTGGCATTACCAGCAAAACTTTTTGCATTGTTATTGGTGTTTTAATACAAATGAGTATATAAATGAAAGGTTCTCACTGCTGCACCATGCAGGTGACTGAAAACATTTGCAGCCAAAGGGTCCTACAGCAAAGTCATGCTGACCATGCGTGACAGAAGCTGCTTTATCCACAGCAAAAGCCTGAGGCATTTGCTGACTGCAGCACTTTCTGGTGGGTCCTTTTTATAATTTTTTAATCTCATCACTGTCCTGCAATCTCCAGAGACACATCTGTGGATTACAGAGGAATGGTTGGGGATGACTTCTAGTTGTTATTCAACCTTGACACAGCTGGGACTTCTCTAATGGCTGTTTGTTTTCTCAGCTCCAACTCTGAATGGAAGGAATTCATTCTAAAATGAAATGTATCCTGAACTGGTGCTATACTTGCCTTTGAAAAATGCTATCTGTGTTTCTTTGACCCCTGTTTTCAGTGTATCGTATGACCTGATTGCTTTTATACTGCTTCTGTTATCATCACTCAACCACTGCAATGAGGGGAAAGGGGATGCTATCACCCCCCTCAGTGGGGGGTGGATGAATAAAAGGCTCCATACCTCTGTTTGTTGAAGGAAAAATAACTGACATCCGTTGGAGTGGAGTGAATAGGAAAGGATATGCTGATGTGAACCTGTTGGAAACAAACTGTTATCTATTAGCACTAAAGTCTTATCCACCTTTCCAGTGCAAACTTTAACAAAAATCAGCAAGGTCTTAGGGGTGGCATTCAGCCTCCCCAGCAGGCCTGAGCCCTGATAACTGCTCTGTGGCTCTCTCATTCTCCCCGAAGGGGTTGTAAAAGGGGCTGCTGGAGCACACAACACATTTCAGTATCTGGTAGCAAGGCAAATCTTCTCCCTGTCCTCCTCCCACAGCTTCAAGCACTCTGATTTTATACTCTATTGTTTTATTGAGTTTGTGCCTCCCAGTGTGCTTCAGGCACTCTTGAATGTCCTCTGATTCAGGAATATTTCTTTTCCATTGCTGCAGGCTTGCAAGATCAATTGTGAGTTATTTTATCTATTCTCCAGAGGGCTAAGACTGCTCTGGTTTGGACTGGCAAAATATTGCTGTTTAAAAAGTCCAAAGACTGTAATCTATGGCTGTGGTCTGTGACAGGTAACACTAGGTGAATTGGTGGAATTTAAGTGTATATCTAGCCTGAAAAACATTCACATCAAATAAAAATAAACATTTTCTTTTCTTTCAGAGAAGGAAACAAACAAACAAGAAAAATTAAATGTAGTCTCCTTGTAACACCAAGTTTGGCCTACATTAGATTGCTTCCACTTCAGGGATAGAAAGATAGGAGTAGCAGACTAGAAGAAGTAGACTTTTAGTGCAACTTTCCCGAAATTGTCAATTTTACTTCAGCAGAAATCATTCAGTGGGTACTAGAATTAAAAAAAAATTCCAGCTGCCCCGACATGGAATTATTAATGAACAAATGAACTTCTGGGGAAAATTAATTCTTTCTCAGTGAAATATTTAAACTCTTGGAGTTTTTGTCTGAAAAATGATTGTCCTGTGATATTACTTCATATGCATCTCAAGCACAGGCACAGAACTACACAAATTCAGAAAATGCAGGTAAGACAGAAACTAAGAGTGCAGAAAGCATTCAAAAAGCAACCTAGAGAAAGTGATTAGATTTGTGTGAACTAAATGGTCAACATAATCGTTAGAACTAAAATCCATCTTAGTACCTAAAGTTTTATTTCCTTATCAGAGAGACATAAAAATACATCCCCTATTTTTTAGGGATGGTATTGTTAACAATTTGACCCAAGAAAGGGTGATCCTACCCCGAAAAGAACCTGATCATTGACATTTTGAGATTAGAATTATGTGCCAGAAAGTTGTCTCAGACCTAAATTAAAATAGCAAACATGATTGAATATTTTACCACAGTAATTGACAAGAAAGAAAAATCACTTGAAGGAGGAATGGGACATACCCTTATAAAGCTGAACATCCAACCATCCAAGGGCTATCCATGTGAAGCTGGCAGGAAAAGTTCCAGCAGCCCTGGGATTCCAATCATTCTCAAACTCATGTATCATACTGCGTTTCTGGGGGTGATCTGTAGGAGTTTGATTTCTCTTTTGACAGAACAAATACTTTCAGAATTCTGGCAATCTGGCCCTCAAAACCTGAGTCCGAAGTCACTATGAAGAATCTGGGTTGTTATCTTACTGAAGTTCACATCAATCTTTCAAACCCAAACACTGAATTCATGTTGTCATTTGCCTTGCTAGAAATATTAGTTTAATTTCCTGATACCATATGCCTATTGATTATGAACAGAACTGCTTACATGCATGCTCAGTTCCCGCCCCTAGGGTTCCCTGTAGGATTACCAGTTAAGGAGGAGGGAGGAGGAAAAAGTGAAAGCAGCTTTGGAGGAAATCCATCCATGTCCAGCAATTTCCTTCACAGATCTCCAAAGAAAAATGCCTTAGGAAGTGCTCCCTCATTGTCTCTGATCAAAATGCATCAGCTGGCAGCTGATCTTCAAACGCTTTTGTCCTGGGTTCAGCAGTAGCAGTCATTTTTCCCCTTCTTGGTAGCTGATGCAGTGCTGTGTTTTGACTTTCGGCCTGGGAACTGAGCTGATAGTGATGTTTTGGTTTGGCCAAGGACTTTGTGAGCCTCATGCTCTGCCAGGGAGGAGGGGAAGCCAGGAGGAAGCAGAGACAGGACACCTGACCCAAACTGACCAAAGAGGTATTCCAGACCACAGCACGTCATGCCCAGGATGTAACTGGGAGTTAGCCGGAAGGGCTGGGAGACTGCAGGGTTGGAGGAGGTATCGGTCGGTGCTTGGTCGGGCTGGGGGGGCGAGTTATCGGTCGGCTGGTGCTGAGGTGTTGTATTCTCTTCCCTTGTTATTTCCTTTATCATTATTATCATTGGTGGCAGCAGTAGTGATTTGTGTTATACCTTAGTTACTAAACTGTTCTTATCTCAACCTGTGGGAGTTGCATTCTTTTCGATTCTCCTCTCCGTCCCTCCGGGAGCAGGGGGAGGGCAAGAAAGGGGGGGAAGCGAGCAAACGAGTTACCTGACTGGGTTTAAACCACGACAGTTCTTTTTGGCGCCCAACGTGGGGCCCGAGGGGTTGAGATAAGAATAGATCTGACTGGATTGATAGTCACTCGTCACAATGCTGATTTATTGGCTCTCAGAGTTGTTCTTGTTGATCTCACAGCTTCAGACTGTTGTAACTTACTTAGAGCCGGTATTTGCTGTGTTAGTGTTTATCAAGTGTGGGGCTTGGGCTAAGGTTCTTGTCTCACTGTGCTTTATGGCAATGGCTTGTAATACGGGCGGGCTCCAGCAGCAGGGCGGGACGGACGTGGCCGTGGACTTGTACCTGGCCGTCCGGCTGCTCTTCACCGTCCTGGCCCTCACCCTACTCTCCATCTTCGTGAGGCTGCGGGGAGCCGAGGGGGAGCGGCCCCGGGAGCCGGCGGCTGCTGAAGCGGCCCGGGAGAGCGGCCCCGAGGAGCAACCGGTGGCGGGAGCGGGGCCGGAGGCCGCGAGGGGACGGTTACCAGTGGAGGAGGTCGGGGCGGTCGAGGAGAGGAAGGAAGCGGCTGCCGAGCAGCGGGAGAAGGCGGCGGAGGAGCCGAGCCCCGCGGAAGAGCCGAGCCCCCCGGAGGAGCCGAGCCCCGCGGCCGAGCCCCGCCCTGAGACGGCCGAGAGCATTCACCGGCAGCCGCCCGCCGAGTCTCAGGAGGATGCAGGAGACCACGCAGCATTTCCCAGCAAGGCAGAGGAGGAAGAGCTGGACTCAGGAAAAGAGAAGCTGGCGGTGGGAGAGCCGGCAAGCACAGCAGCTGCACCAGCCCCAGTGACAAGTACAGCAGCATCGTTAGAGAGTTCTGGAGGTTTTGAATGGCCTTTGGGTATCCTTGGGACCTGCCTGCTGATTGTGATGGGGATCAGCATGTTGGCACACATACAGACTGTGTGCTACCCACCACCATTTTGTCTGATCTCAAAAGTTAAGCAGAGTCAGGTTTGGGTCTTGTCTGGGGTTCGACAACGATATAGGGGGACCAAGAGATTTTCCCCAAGGCTGGACAGTCATGAGTGGCAGGGTGTGTGGGACAGTAGGGGTGAATATCTAGTCCACTGGGCCCCTCCAGTGCTTTGGAAGCATCGGAGATGGAAGGCAGCTGTATGGAGTCCCCAGCAACAAGCTGCAGAAACTGCTGAAGGGGACAGTGAATTATTTTGAGCCTGGTGGGCCCATGGCACTTCAGGCCATCAGAGCAGAGATGCAACGCAGAGATGGACTCATGATCGAGGGGTGGACTTAGCAATGGACACTATTGCCCAGGTTATTCACGAGTGTGAAC
Organism: Pezoporus flaviventris; assembly: GCF_033815535.1. NCBI lineage: Eukaryota > Metazoa > Chordata > Aves > Psittaciformes > Psittacidae > Pezoporus > Pezoporus flaviventris. The sequence continues at coordinate 49,829,134 of NW_026892549.1, forward strand.
ACTGCACACAGTCTCTCCTGCTCTGGAAGGCTGTTACAAGAGATGGAGCCTGGCATCATGGACCAAATGGACGCAGCAGCTTTATAGCTACTGGTCCATGCACTTAGATAAGAGTGATGGTATATTGAAAATGTGGGATCTGAGCATGACGTGAATGGTATGGAATAAGGGGTGGATAATGTCCTGGGTTCAGCAGTAGCAGTCATTTTTCCCCTTCTTGGTAGCTGATGCAGTGCTGTGTTTTGACTTTCGGCCTGGGAACAGAGCTGATAACAATGATGTTTTGGTTTGGCCAAGGACTTTGTGAGCCTCATGCTCTGCCAGGGGGGAGGGGAAGCCAGGAGGAAGCAGAGACAGGACACCTGACCCAAACTGACCAAAGAGGTATTCCAGACCACAGCACGTCATGCCCAGGATGTAACTGGGAGTTAGCCGGAAGGGCTGGGAGACTGCAGGGTTGGAGGAGGTATGGGTCGGTGCTTGGTCGGGCTGAGGGGGGCAAGTTATCGGTCGGCTGGTGCTGAGGTGTTGTATTCTCTTCCCTTGTTATTTCCTTTATCAGTATTATCATTGGTGGTAGCAGTAGTGATTTGTGTTATACCTTAGTTACTAAACTGTTCTTATCTCAACCCGTGGGAGTTGCATTCTTTTCGATTCTCCTCTCCGTCCCTCCGGGAGCAGGGGGAGGGCAAGAAAGCGGGGGAAGTGAGCAAACGAGTTACCTGACTGGGTTTAAACCACGACAGCTTTGCACAACAGATGCAGGTTGATTGCTGTTTTTCTGCTACTTCCTACCAGCGGCAGCCACAGGACACCTAGCACTGTGTGTTTTCTCATCAAAGGACACAAAGAATCGCCACCTGCAGTGTCTTCAGAGGCAAAACCAGCTGCAAGGAAAGCACAACCAAATTTGCATGAAAAACCTCACAACAGCCACAGAAAGATGGTCTCTAGGGGAACAGGGGTAATTCTCCCAGGCTCGCCTTACTAAAGTGCTGAAGTTAGAGGAAACCTACTCTCTCTTGCTGCTCGAAGAATGGAGATTTTCCACTGCTACAGAGTCTCCTGGTTTAATAATTAGATTTCCATTCTCAAGGACTTTCCCATTACGTCAATATCTTATACACATCATACCATGTGCACTTTCTCTACAGTCTGTTTACAGCTTATGAGATCTTGACTGTGGATGGGAAATTGCCACCACACCTCAGAAGTCTAATGGTTACGCGCCCAGCTCTTCTCACAGCACAAGAAAAGTGGTTTCTGCCTTACCAGGCTGAATGGAGCTCCCTAATGTTAAGTTCATGCCTTGATCTAGCAACATGTTCAAACTGCCATCAAAACAACAGTTTGTCAAAATGAATATTCACCTCACAAAATCTCCCTTGGGTGACCTGACCAAAAAGGGAGAGTAATTCATGAGTATGATTCTGACTGTTGCCCTTGTTGAGGTAACCAGGGTGATTGTTTGTGCCTGTGAGATCAGAAGAGGATCAGAATAGGGTTAATGGCAATCAAGACCTACAACCTGATATTACCCTACAAGCTTTGAAGGACATCAGAATTGCACATAATGCTTTTATACAGATCTTGGGCTCCAGAAGACCCATTTATACAGGTCTGCTGCTGAAACTCTGACTGCACACCCTTGCTGACAGGTTGCAGCTCTGCAAGGAACAGAGAGCCAAGTGTGAGTGCATGGCAGGCAGGAACTGTGGAGCCATGCGGTGTGGCAAACCTGGGTCAGGATCAGGGTTGGAGTCAGAGGTTAGGTTCAGAAACAGACCTGTAGTGCAGTGCAGATTAAAAGTTGTTCACAAGGGAAAACGGGCCAGACCTCTCCAGCTCTCTTCACACCACCTTTTGTGAGTGGAGAGGCTGACCTTGGGCTTGGCCAGCTCAGCAGCCCAGGGTGACCTGTGCCACACAGTGCTGCCCTGAGTTGTACCCAGCATACTGGTGTATGCAGTCTTGAGCAGGGGGACACCTGGCAAGAGCAGAGTATATGGAAACACCCCCAGACTCCAGGGAACTTCAAGCTAAATGGATGGTTTACATCTGGAGGGTTTTTTTCCCTTCTCCACTGTTTTGGAAATGTAGCTGGTTGTCTGAAATGTTCTAAGTGCAACTTGACTTTTGAGAGTGATAGAAATGAAAGTATTAAGGAACATAATTCATTGAAGTCAAGTATTCTTGAAACACATTTTAGGTAACTGGCTGGATTAAATAAAAGCCAACTTTAATTACAAAAGTATGGTTTGGTTTTGATTCTGCTCTGCAATTTATCCTGGTTTTGGGCTTTATTCTTTGTAGCTCATGTCACTGAGGTGTTTTTCATTTCTCTTTGGTTTCTTCTTAACGTGATGTTCCTATTCAGGAAACTTTTTTCTTCAGTTTTCAGTATGTTATTAATAAGTTTTCTCTCTCCCCACCTTGCTTTCCCTCAGTGCATTCTTCTCTTGCCCATTATTTTGGTTTCATTTATTCTTAATGGCTCAAATTAGAGAACAGGAATCATCAACACTTATTTAAGCCTGGCTTGACCATGTTGAGTCATTGCCTAATTCAACATGCTTAACCTTATTCACTTGAAGAATTGATGCAACAATAGTTTGTGTAAAGGCTCTGATATGCTCTCCAAATTAACTACATTTTTGTTTGCCTTAAATGGCTTCAAAAGTGGAAAAGTTGCCAGGTGAAATTTAGACACAGCATAAGGCACTGTGGCTGAGTGGGGAAGAAAAATATGAATGACAGGACAGTTTACAGCTAGCCTATGCAACTGAAATTGCATGTTAGCAGCTCAGTGTCACAACACCCACTTAGTGAAGGTAAATGGAAGGGAGGCAAAGGCAAAAGAACAAAACCCCAGCTGTTGCAAATATGTGAACTAGCAAATTAGTTGCTCACTCATCATACTGTCTTCCGTATACCAGATTACCAAGGAGTATAAACAATACGGACTTTGGATACGGATTTGTGCTATATGCCAGTAGTGTTACAAGTTTCTGAATGAGGTCACAGCAGAGGTGTCATTTTTTCCTGTTTGAATGTCTTACTGTTACATTTTATTACCTCACATCTTTAAATGCTTCTGAGACCTCAGTACCATAATTAGATGCCACTCAAAGATCCTTCTAAGGCTGAGAATTGGAAATGACCAGAGATCTGTATTCTGATTTTATCTTATGACTTACTGCTGCTCAGGATATTTATTCTTAATACTTTGGCTACGAATAATTAAATATTTAAATGTACATTTCTGCAAACAATTGCTTGGGGGATCTGTTAAGTTTATTTGTATTCATGATCCATAGCTGTGTTACTGAAATCATTTTGGTACTACAAAATTTTTTTCAAAGACGTTCAACGGCCCCAAGTATTGTATTCACATCATTCTCACACATATTATATGCTTGTCAAAGCAACCTCGAGCAAGGAAGGCTAATGTTTAAAACACATGGAAATATTAAAAGACTTCAGGATAAATAGGAGTGCTTCTCATGCAGCAAACTGCTTGACTAAGGGAATATGGGTATACAACTTCCCTCATGGCTAGCTTTCATTAACAAATCATTTGATAGTAATTGGAAGGACTGGGTGCTATAATAAATGTTACGGTGAATAAGAAACACTAACATGTTTAAGTGCATTAGCATAAAATTTAGGACCAGCTCCTCAGTGGAAAATTAAGCTAGATGATGCTTTCCTCCTACATATTGACTTAGACATTCTGATTCTAAAAAAATGCTAAGCTATACTTGAGGGGTTTCTGAATATTTCTTGATTTTAAATGGTATTTATCAAGATAATTCTGCCATTTGACATTTAAGCAAATGAAAGCCTTATATGCTTCCTGAAGTATGTAAATTGGAAGCATCTATGAATGGGTACAGAATACTCGTTCATTGACTAGAATTTAGACTGCAGTTAACCGAGCTAACATTTATTTATTTTTAAGTGCATACCTTCTAAAAGGATGCTTCACACTTAAGTAATTAAACTTAACATTGTGTCACAGGGACAAATGCAAATATATGTGACTCATTTCTTGTCACACAGATTTTCCTAGTGACAAAAAATTATGGTTTGTCTCTGCCTGTCTCTATTAAAGTTTCCATTTCCAGTACTCTGTTTACAGTTTGTTGCAAATTAAGCAATGTCAAACGGACAAGCTGCAGGGTTTTTTTCTTAAATTTACTGGCTTGTTAGGGGTGAAAAAACTTCTTTTATGTAAAAAAAAAAAGAATGTGCTTTTTCTGCAGCAAGACTTAAGTAAAAGTGATTCTCCATATTGTTAGCATAAATGAATTTGGCTCAAGTGGAATGCAAATTAAAGTTATTGTACGCATTTCTTTTAATAAAGGCAAAATCTGTATTTCCGTAAGTTATTGATAGTGTTTCCAGATATTTATGTTCATTTTGCTAGCCAGTACTTAGTTCAATGGCCTTATTCTGACCCTTTTTGCATCAGTTCTGTATTAATTCAAATCTACTGGGTCAGGTATCAGCTTACAGTAAAGTGCACTGAAGCTTTTCCCATTAGACTAAAATCCCAGGGATGGGGCAGCACAGAGAAGCTACTCCTCTTCAGTTTAAGACTTGTATTGTTCTACCTCAGTGGTACGTTAATGCTGCATTTTGTGGGTATATATGTAAATCTATTCTTCCACTCTTCTGACTTGAAAATAAAAATATGTGACTGTAATAATGTATGGGAGCCACGGGAGGAAAGGGAGGAGAAAATGTTCAGTGCCATTGCCATTGGGACTCTTAATGCTTTAGGAGTTGATTCAGGGTAATTGAATTGCTGTGCTAATAAATCTCACAGGAAGTTACAGATATTTCAAAACACTTCCTACCATGATAGTCTTACCTGAGATAGTGATCTCTGTCTGAGGTCATAACTCAAGTGCCTGACATTCAAGTGTTCTCTGATTATTTTAGTAGCTTCACCTCACAGAGAGGCATTGTATCTGGTCCCTTTCATTTCCACTCATGCATTCAGGGCCAGCTCCAGTCTTCTGGCCTGGGTTTATGCTTTCTGCTGTGTCACTGTTCTAATTAATGCACATTATACAGCCCATGGGCCAGGGACTTTTAAAGCATCAGGACTGAGCAACTGTGAGACATTCAGTCTGGTAGCTGGGATGTGCTACATAATCCTTGCAGGTACCGTTGAGCATGCAGATCTTTCCAAACACCAACCGCTATTTGTTTGTATTCAGAGGGGCTTTGTTTTCACCTCATAAGCAAATTGGGTTTGACCATCTGATGGGCTGATTGATTCATTTAGTTCTGCATTTGTGGATTGCACACATTAGCATTTATAATGCTAACTGCTCCTGCCAGCACTAACTTGAACCTTTTCCTCTGTAAAATACATTAAGTGGTGACTGTTGGGCTGGACGCCTCTTCCTTGATGCTATAGTCTCAGTTAATTTTATTGAGAAAGTTAATTGGATTCAGGCAGTAAAACCATTTTGTAGATGCTACAAAATCGAAACTGTAACAAATATATTATCAAGTGGCTGGGAGGTGATGTTAATTCCTTCCTTCCCAAAGTAGAAAGGTCAGTTTACGAACACCCTCTAGAAAATGGCTGTTCCATACGAAAACTTCTCAGTGTTAAAAAGTTGTATCAGCATCTATACAAAACAATGTTTCTGAATTTTCATTTCTCTCAAACATTAACCATTAAAATTCTCACTGCAATCTAGATGGGAACCAATGTTGAAATGACAAAATTTCTCTGTCAGTCCAAATACAGGGATTTGCCTTAGTGAAATTAGACTTAAGACTGGTGCAAAGCTAGCTATGTAGAAAAGGAATAGATGAAAATTCCTGAATCTTGTGCAGTATTGAGAACAAATAGCATATGACTAAATCAAGTAATGTGACATATCATGTTCATTAAACTGTGGTGTTAAATGATGTTTTACTGTTTTCCCATTAAAATGTCGCTGACAGATACCTGAAAGAAACTGCATAATGTTAACAAGTCAAAACAAGAAAGCTAAACAAAGTATGTGGATATTTTTCTGACAATAATTTTTTTTAATTCATCTGGTACAGGTTGATGAAGCTGTATTTTGCTACAGAAAGCTTTTTAGTCAGAATATCTGACTAGCTTTATAATATTAGATTATATTCTAGATAATTATTGCTAGTTCAAATAAAGTAGCTTTTTCCAGACATCGGACACGGAAACTGTGAGAGAGAGAGAAAAAAAGTAAAAAGGCGTTTACAGATCCTGAAATCTGATTTACTGGGCATTTAACCATGTGCATAAGCACATGAACTGCAGTGATCTGTGGCAGTATTCATTTGACTAAAGGAGCTGGCTTAAATGGGAATATACAACTTGGAAAAAAATGCGTGAAGGTAGAGAATTGAAGTAAGCTTTGAAAATACAACTGCAGAGAAGAGCTAGTGACAAACTTTATTCAGAAACCAGTACAGAATTTGTTTTTTTTGTCTTAAAATTATATTGGTGTATTTATTTGTGCCTAACCTCTGCCTGAGGCTTTCAGACATGCAGCCTGGGGAATCATCTTCAGACAGATCTAGACACATATGAATTTTTCAGTTAATCACACCTCATCCCTTCTACTCGTCTGACTCACCGAGTCGAGAAGAGTTGTCCAAGCTGGCTTGTTTTCCTTTGAGAAACCATTCAGACTTTGAATCCTATGTTTGTCAAAAGCCATGTGCCTGGTGTCATGCCGTGGCTTCTGTGACATATCCAGGCTCAGCATCCATCTCCTTTTACTTCTTTGTTTTGTCTTATGCAGCTGTGAGAATGTAGATATGTGCATGTGCATATGTTTGGCTGTGTAGGCATGTGAACAGATGATTCATTTTGTTCACTGTGAAGTCAGGTGTGAAAAAATTGAAGAAAAAGACTGCTTTTATGCAAAAATTCAATACTGAGTTCATAGAAAAACACAAAGAGCTGAATAATGAGGAAGATCACTTAATGTTTCCTAATTAGATTGATGAAATTTACCCTGTGCCCTTAATCCATTGTGTATTAAGGAAAAATGGCTAAGGTTTTCATTTGAATGTCTTGTTTATTCCCAGTCCTTAATTTCAAGGTTGTCATCTGTGCAGTGTAATTTCCTTTTCTTGCTTTGCATTAATAGCTCAGTATAAATAACTTGTCTGGTTAAAACCAAAGTAGAAAGAAGTCTCCTATGGAATTATGGTAGAAATGTAATTAAGGAAGCAGGAAAAAAGAAAGCGGCATCATTTGAGGGTTACAGCATTGTAAATCTGAAAATAAGGGAATGAGAATGATAGCATCCACAAGTGGCCAGTATCATGTAATTGCTGGAACCCACACAGACATTACAAGAGGTGACAAAAATCTTAAAGACATAGATTAAACCCTTCTGGATCTGAATCCTAATTTCCCCAAAGTATGGCAGCTTACAGCTTCTGTTCTAATTCCCATCCATCTACAACAAAAGATGAAATTACCAGAATGTCTTTCCTTCCAGACTGATTAAATGGAGCAGGAAAATAGACAACATAAATGGTAATACATTATAATTAGAAACTTATTTCAATATAATGATCTAAGGCATAATTTGTAGCATAAATCCTGTTTCCAGAAAACACTTAAGCATATATTTAAGTCCATCTATATTAACACAAGGCATTTAAACAGTTGAAATGTAGGCTTAAAGACAAGGTAAAAATAATTTTGAAGTATATGTGCAAACCTACAGTAATTTTTAGAAAGGTTTTTCCAAGTGAGGATAATTTTAACTTTTTTACTCTGTCTGTAATTAACATTGATTTCCTGAGCAAAGAACAACATAGACAGTTATCTATAGTATTTAATTTTCATTTTTCTGGAAAACTGTTTGGATGGACCTGTGTAGTGTTTTTTTCCCTTTGCTTTCAGTGTTACAGCATTTCATAGTCCCTTCTTTTAAAAAGGAGAGCTTCATTATTCCTTGCTGATCTCAGTGCACAAGTCATATATTAGCAGTCTAATAGTAAGAGGAAATAAACTCTTCAGAAGATTCATGTTAATGTGTTTTAAAATAAGTAATTTACAGCTTTGTGCAAATTCATAAATTCCTTTGCTGTTGATTTCTACAAATCTTCACTGTAATTGGACATGAGCTTTGAAGAAATGTTGCTGAAGATTTATGATTCCAGATAGGTGTTTTTAGGTGTCAGGTTAAGGGACAAAATATTTTGATGCTTGTCGAATGTCTTCCCCTGAAACAACATAAGAAAGTGTAAGACACAAATGTTATTTGGAAATCGGTGTCAAAACCTCTTAACACTGCATGAAGTAAGTACTTGCATGGCACACCCCCAGCAGCAATTTGTGCTTGCAAGCCCATATGAAATAGCTGCAAATGCATGGTCCTGTTCCCTCAGGTCCTGTTCCATGGATCTTGTTCCCATGAACAAGGGATGTTGCAGTGCTCTCCTTGCCACTCCATCTATCGGGCCTTCCATTGCCCCAAGTTTTCCTTCCTCTAAAAGCACTGTAGAAGACAATTGCTTAAATGAATATAGCACCTAGTAATCAAAAACATGCCCCCAATCAGAGTACGTTTTCTTTCAAGAGACTGACAATTTATTTTCTTTTCAAATCATGTCACACTACGAATTGCATTAGAGGAAAAGTCATTAAATATATTCATCTATGTCACTAGAACTTACTATAATTTGTATGTAATTCTTGGAAGATGTGATATTTTATAAATCTGTGACATGACAAATTATTCGGTTTAATTCACTCATCTGTCTCATACTTGTGTCCTTTCTGATTCTACTTCTCTGAACCTCCAATTAGAAATAAGAGAAGAACAACCCCTGATGACAGAAAGAAAAATCAACTGAAATTAATAATCAAGCTAGAATAAAATAAATATTACAAACACTGATTATTTTAATTTTCAACAAATACTCTGCTTGTAAATAGACACTACTTACAAGAATATGTGATAATATTGCTTGTGAATAGGAGAAGAGCTAAACAAAACCAACAATTTTGTAATTATAAAGGTCCTTTTGATTTTATTTTCTTCCTTTACCATTTCCACATGCAAGTGTAGAATGTTCTTGCACATGCACCTTATTAGAATTTGAGCATCCTTTTTTTTTCCTTTTTTTTTTCCTCCTTTTTTGTATTAATTTCCACTTGGAAGTGTTACAAAAACTGACTGAAAAATATAAGAAATTAAAACCCTACTGACAAAGATACTTTTAAAAATAGTTTAAAAAGAGCATGAGTTGAGCATCCAAAATGACTTCAGAAGAATGAAAAGCTTACATACAGCACTTCAAAATTAGCCCACTCATTTTAATTGAACTTTTCTGACTTTTCTGCTAATAGAACTTGGAAAGAAACTTTCTGTAACCAAAAGTAATGCCTTTACAGTACATGTATAAACCCTGCATACATGTGGAGGGTTTTTCATAGATAAAAAACACATATACATATGTGTATGTGATATGATTATACATATACATAAGTGTATGTGACATGATTATACAAATACACACACGTGTGTGTATACATAGATAAAGGTAGCATACATTTAATGTTTGTCTCTCTGTATTCAAGGATTTGTTATGTAGAAATGAAGCTGTAGTTTGGGAACTGTTCTCACTCTCTTTCTGCCTGCTGTCAAAGTGCTGTGGCAGTGAGAGAGCATGCAGGAAGGCTGTCAAGACCACGCAGGCCATAAACAGCTGCTCCCAGAACATCTGCGCTAGACCTCAGAAGTACCAAAGCCGTCATAAAAATGCCACCTCTGGGAGGGTTTCTAAGCTGCATTCACTGTCAGCAGTAGCATGGCTCCCTGATACCTGTTTCTGATGAATTTAATAGGTATTGTGACCAGGTAAGACTCATGGGCCAACAAGTTCTATTTGATTTGCTATGAAAGTATTCCTATTTCTGCCAGCACTGAATCTTATCCAGTTCTAGTTACTGTAGATGAGCTGAAGTTCCTGAACCTGAGTTTATTCAGTTGAGGAACTAGTGCCTGGTTTCAGAAATTGTTCTTTTGATACAGTTTGTGAACCTCCCTCTTTAGCAGAAGTAGAGGTAAGAATTAGGGGGCATTAAATAAAAGCTCCTAGTAAAATTGTATTTTAGCTCATAAATAGTATGCTTTTAAAACACTTTCTAAAAGCAAGCAGTGGAAACGACACAAAGCACAATTTCTGTTTGGAACTGATCTAAAAGTCCTAATAGAACTTGGTGTCTGTTTGTTTGTTTGTTTTTTAATGTTATAATTTAACATTTTAATTGTTATCAGGAAATATTTTGAAAGCCTCTACTATGAAGATAACACATACAGGAGTTTTGTTTTTAAGATATCAAACAGATTTAAAGTGGTACTTCAAAAGTCCTCTATTCAGCAGCAATCATTATAATGCGAACTAAATAGATCAGTTGTGCTACTGTGAACATAAAAGCGTTCTGGTTTAAAGCCTGTCTCACAGCAGCTGCTAAACATCAAAACAATATAGAAACTTAAAAATAATTATGAAAAGTAGTGATATGTCCTTTATCAGATACCAAAAATATTGAAAGTTTCGCTTAAATACATTTGCTACCTTGCAAGCATACTTGCATGTGTACACATAAGGCAAAGTGCAAGGACCCTTCAAATGCAACAAATGTGTGTTTTTTGGCTATTAGAATCTAGCCCTGCTAAATCAGAGTGAGTTCCCCCATTGGTTTCATTCGTACCTGGCTTAGGTACTATTGAATTTAAGATTTAAGTCTTTTATAAAAATCAGACTTTAATAACTTGAATTCCCTGATGGCTGCAGAGTGACTAAGGAAATAGCATTTGACTTTATGCTAAGAACTGCCTCAGGATCAGCCACAGAGCTGATCAAGAGCACTGGGGCTGCCTATCTGTATAGATTCTCCCCATCTTGTGTCTTCTCAGCTGGCCTCATCTACATCAAGTAATGAATTTCAGGAGTGTGTGTTTTCTTGCCACCATACCAACCAAAATAACTTTGTGAGAACATGCTAATTTTAGTAATGAAGGCCTTTAACCACTATTCAATTTTCAATTTGTATTTGGGAGAAAGAGGCTACTGTGCCCAGTGGTTTGTTTATTGCTTGGCATGTATGTATAGAAAAGCTCTAATCTGCTGTCTAGAGGCTAAAGAGTCAGTCTTGTTGTTTCACTTCTATTGGAGTTGTCTAAGTTCCTATAAATAATTCTAGAGTCTGAAGAAAAGAGAAAGAATTTGGGGGCCCTGTGGTTAGGAATCTTATCTGACATGTAGGTGGCAGATTGAGGTTCACATCATTGTTCTAATGGGAATGAAATTGCTTATAGAGCCTGGAACAACTCCAAGATAAACGAGGTGGTCTGTGATTTGAGCAGTTACCTGGAACGCGGAAGATGCAGCTTAAACTGTCAGAGTGTGAGGGGCTTATTGCTTCCTCTGAACCATAGTGAGCCACAGCTACTGGATCTCTGATGTTCTGGACTGATGTTCAGTCTCTTACTGTCTCAGCTTCAAAAATATAGAAGTCTCTTTTTATTCCAGAATAGAAAACAGAGAGGGTTGTTGTTTTTGTTTTTTTTTTAATATAACATTTCTCCCCTAGTATTTCCCTCACATCTCTAGTAATGATCCCATTGAGAAATTGCTAACTCTGTGCCTTTGCAATCCTTGGCCTTTCTGAAATATATGAGGCGGGACCTACACTGGAATCAGATCAGCCATATCTAATCACACAACTGTAACAAAAACTTATTGTGAACTAGAGTGACATTATAACACTCTTGCTGTGCTTGAGATGCTGTATGATTAGTTTTCTATCTGGGCTATGATCATTTGGCAGACACCTCTAACACAGTAATCAGTTCAAAACTTAATGCTGTATTAGCTAAAACTTACAGCAATCAACCCCAAACAGAAAATGCTCAGAAATCAAGAAACAGAAAATTAACAAGGTGGTTCTCTGTTTCAGAAAGTAACATTATTAGAAGTCAAAACAGCAGGCACTGTAGAAAGAAAGTGTTCATGGGATCTATCCAGAACTTTCCCTATCCTGTTTCCATTGACTCTTATCATTCTTCATTACCATAGACCCACTTCGCAGGGTCTATGCAATCTTAGTTTCTTATACAATCATAAATGGTCTTAAGAGCATTAGGTAGATTTTGTTTAAAATCCAAATGTGTCATTGAACTATTTGGCTTCAGAACAAAACAGAATCCACACTGACTCTTTTCTGTGTCATTTTACTAAAGCAGCTAAAACCAGCCAATTGAAACACCTCACAATGCATAGCTAAATTAAAACACCCATACAGTACTTACTTTCAGCAAGTATGAAATTGTTATTTTCAACCAGAAGATGGCTCTGCAATCAAGCCAGGCAAACTGAAACCATAGAGATGCAGCTTTCAAATATTTTTCTTTTATCTTTTCAGCTCCCTTCTTCCTCGGTGGAAAGACTCCAGTTCCTGTAAGCTGTAGTTTTATAAAACCTCTTATTTTCCCCATGGCAAAGACTCACTTTCCCCAAAATCCCCTATTTTATTAGGATAGGATGCAGGACAGAACAACAGACTCATGTCTTTAGCCACCTCCCACTGAAGTCAGTTGGTATCTCACTGCTGATTTCAGTTGGAACTGATTAAAACCAAATACAAGCTGCCTGGAAGATCCCTTCCTTAAATCCATGGTGTGGATGGCAGGTTCCTACCCATGTTAGTCTTTTGTGAGCTGATTTTCTTTTTAACTCTTGCTGAAAAGCTATCATCTTTGATGTTGCACGGGGATGTTGCTCAGAAATGGTGTTGAAGATGACATGGCATTATTGTCTTGTTTAGAATAAGATATGCAGCTGTTGGTGTTTTAATATTTTGAAGCACTGTATAAAGTATATTACAGCATGTGTCTTATATCTGTCTTTGCCCTTCTAATAAGTATTCTGTAGCACTATATCAGAGTGATGCATGGAGTAATTCCTCTCATCCTGGACATAAACTTATGAGTAAAGCCCACATTTGGAAAAGCTAGCTTTATTATCCTAAGGAGATATGTTAATTGGCAAGAAATCCAGTGAAATCAATGAAGTAGCTCCATTGTGAGCCTCAGTTAAATCAAAACAAGGTCTACTATATTTTTTTTGGCATTTGCTTTGAATTACCACTATAAAACAGAAAGAAGGAAATTATAGGTACTGTCTACTCTGAGATTTTTCACACATGGAAACAAATTGGTTGCTGTGTATGTTTTCCTGCTGTGCTAATTATTTTAAAATTTCAAACACTGATTATGGCGAACTGCTGAGTGCTTTCCTTTCTGCAAGAGAAGGCTATGCAGGTGAGAGAAAAAAACTCTTAGCAATTGTTTGGGTTTATATTAATATAATAATTGACACTTGATGAGATTTGTCCATGTACCCTGTTTTTAAATATAAAAAAAAACCCCATTGTTCAACACTGTTGCTTGGTCTTTCTGCTAGCTGAAATCCATTTCAATGTCATTTTTTGTGGAGTTATAACATAATGATATGATGCCGCAGTGAATGAGGTCAATTCACTTTTACGCACATGGAACTTCAAACAGAAAGATAATGCTTTTATTTTGGTTTTTTTTTTTTGGCTTCTTTTTTTAACCTCTGCTCAGTGTAATTAAAAGGTATTTATCCTGACATGCTTGTCCTAGAGGACAGGTGGAACTTTCAGGATCTCAAACTGCTTCACTGTAATTTATTCATTTCATTATGAACCTGCAACTCTCCAGGGGGTGTGACATAATATTATAATACATAATGTTCCTGAGTACTAGATTTTCACTTGGCTCTGTGATTTATCTGACAGATGCAGGGCTAAAAAATACCACATGTAGCTGGAAAAATCCCCAGGAACTACACATACGCAACTGCTAAAACGCACAGGTTATTTCAGTTAACACTGACATTAACTTATGTTGGAAATGTTCCCTTCTGATTTGACTTTCTCTGGTGAAGTTAGATGGTTTAGTGTTTTATTTCTGAGTCTGCTTCCTGTAACTGTGCTCTCCCAAAACAAATGTATCTCAGATCTCAGCATCAACTGCTTTCACAAAAGATGTGTACAATAACTCTTTCATGAAACCGTGGGTTGCCTTTGCTCTCACAGAAGTAGATAGACTTTACAAAAGATATCATTTATTTGTCATCCCAGAACAGATGAAGGATAATAGGTTTTACCCCCAAAAATAGAATTGAATTTAAAGCTCCTGTACTGTTAGGCCAGTGCTTTTCAAAACCCCTTAAGGTTTAAGCCTTCTTTCAGACAAAGTTATATGAAGACAATGTAGCTTCTTCATTTTACACTTCCTCAAGTATCACTGAAGGGCTCATACTAATGGAAATAGCTATTTTGTCAGTAGTTTACTGGAGGAAAGCAGGAACTGTCTCACCTGTTATCTTTTTCACTAATATTTACATATAATAATAATGTACTCATACAGAAAGACTAATTGCTGCAAGACTTTGTCCATTAAAATATGCATCAACCATTCAGCCTTTTGGTTACTGAGTATCTTGAATAGTGTGGTGATCTGAACTGCCCCCAGTAAGATTCTTTGTCACAAAATGCCATTGAATATCATAATTTAAAATCAAACTGTGGGTGCTAGATTGAGATAATTTCATTTTCTGTTCCTCCTTGTTCCCTTTGTAGCATATATACCTTTCTCTGATTACAGAAAAGAGTATCATCAATGTTCAAATTAGAAGGATACAGGGAGATTGATTCCCCCCCCCCCCCCCCGCCCATGTCAGGGTTACTGGTATGCAGGTCTAGCAAATTCAGTGGACTTAGCCTTTATTTGCCTTAAAAGTTGTTTATATATCACTTGGTTTACAAAGATATAAAATGTGGCTGAATAGAAGAACAGGATGTCACACCTGCCAGGATCAAATGTGATGTTTTAAGCCTCACAAGCCCCTAAGTTTTTTACTCAGACTGCAGATAAGCAGTTTGTTGATGGCTCTTTTCATCCTTATTGTGGAAAAGTGCTTATGTAGAGCAGAAAATATTGCATAAAGTAGATGTTATGGTTATTGTACACCTTAAATTCAATTCCAAGTAGTATGGACCATACTACTCACTGCAAAAGCTGAGGCCTCTATAAACAAAATATACAGTATATGTGCAGCAACTGTTAATATTTGTGTTCTTGGAACACCTGCTCAGAAATATATCAGATAGCTGACTTGTATCAAGAATAACAATTGCCATTTTTCTCCCTGTTTATGCAGCTTTATAGCCTAATTGGAAGTATTTAGGTTCGAAAGTTGTTGCCTTTACTACAAAATCATTCTGGAAGTTTCGCCACCTCCATGGCAACTAGCCTACATATATTAAGCATTTTGATACAACAGCAATGTTTGATGGTATTCTTAATTTGAGATATTAATTTAATATATCAGTGCTTTACACTGGAGTTTACATGTTTTATCTTTTTGCTATAATCATAAGAAAACTTTTGATGCTGAATAATGGCTTGCTAAGCCATAGCTCACACAGCGAAACAGCTACCACAACATGAATTAGCACAGCCTAAGGAACACGCAGTTTCACATTACACAAGCAGAATATGAAAGCACTAACTTACTTAGCTCATGTAGTACAATGTTAATGTGAGTCTAGGTAAGCCCTTTTAAGAGAAATCAGTAGAATCTTTTCCAGCTATATAAATGTTTCAAGGACAATTCACCCTGCTCAGGCAGACCTCACAGAAATCACAGCTGGGATCACTTCACCCAGAGGTGTTTTTTCCTAGCAAAATATTCAGAGAAGAGTTTGAAGCAGGACCAAACCCTGCCACCAGCACTAAATGTGGAGGGCAGTACTGCAGAGCATACTGTGGTGTGTACAGGAGGACCTCATGCTGGGTCTGGTGAGTAGGCAGTGCTCTAACCTTCATGGTGAGACAGAGAGTTGGGACACAGGTGAGCATTCCTCATGTTTCATACAGATCAGTTGTCTTCCTGACAATCTCCAGACAAAAGCCAGACATAACAAAGTGGTACAAAGTGGTACAAAGATGGCTGCTGGCCCTATGAAAACTCATTTCAACCACAGAATCATAGAATAGTTAGGGTTGGAAAGGACCTTAAGGTCATCTAGTTCCAACCACCCACATGTGTGGGTGATACAGAGAGCCTATGTTACACCCATGGAGCAAGGCCAGACAAATGAACTATACTGGATAACAGCCCAATATAGATCAATAGGGCAGGGAGAGCCTGGAAGCCATCTACAGCCACCAGGATTTTTCTGGAGCAAAATCAATATGTTCTTGCATAGGGCTATGAAAAAAGCCTTATTGATCTCAAAATTCTGAATGCTTATTTTATCCATATCTATCTGAATGAACTTGCAAATAATGTGCAGTGTAGTGGAAATGTAAAATATTACCCTGCTTCAAAGTGTACTAATCTTTCCTGAACTTTTCAGGGTATTTGTTATTAATGCCACTGTACAGCAAAGGCTTTGTGCTGGGATAAGGGTGGAGATAAGGAGAAAACGCAGAAGTATTTACAAATAGATTCTGCAAACTGTAGTTCAAAAAAGATGACATGTTCTGTAATTTCAGATGAGTATTTTCTTATTTGTTTTCTGCCAGAAATATATTAAATTATCCTCAGTGCCCCTAGCTAGTCTGTAAGTTTTTTTTTCTCACTGGCCAGAGTCCCATTCCTAGCAATCCTTTAAATTCCTCATTTTTCATGCAACTACCTTGATTATCTATGCTGTTAGTGTGCTCAGTGACTTTCTGTTGGTAGAAGTGATCCCAAGAGTGTCATTCTTTTTATTGCATTTTACCGACGTGTGGATAGAATAGTTCTTCCTCTTTGGAGGTCAGAGAGGAATGATCTGTTTACTTCCCTCTAAATGGAGGATAATTCTGTTTTTGCTTGGCACTGAAACTTTTCTATCAGACACCTTCCTGGAGACAATACTATAAAAGCCAGATTTTTAGCAGATTTGGACAGTTTCTGCAGTTCCCCATTGAAATATTGAATTAGATCTGAAATGATTTTCTTTTGCACTAGTGTCATTTTAAGAATGCTTTATGCCAGGGCGTTTGATGCCAAATTTCATCCCACAGTGAATTCTCATATGTAGTCTCTCAAAAGCAAATTTTACAATAGAGTTACTAACTGGCCCTTTGCTTCCAGTAGTGCTGCTTGCAGGCTTAGTTAAAAAGCAGGCTTGATGGGTATGACCATAAGCACATACTCTTTTTAGAATACAAACCTTACAGCTCCTCTGTAATTTCTACTCCCCAAAGCTGCATTCTGCTCTTGCCAAATGTATATGTTAAAGAGGATGAGTGTACCTCTTATTAGGAAATGTGAATGAAATGAAGAGTGGATTGTGCTGATTAAAACACAGGCATATTTTTCCATGTACTGCAGCTGATAAACTGAAATGACTTGGTGAGCTGGGAGTTGGGAATGGATGAATACAACTGCCTAATTGAGATTGGTTCTAAAAATCACTTTGAAAATACTTGTGATTCCCTCCTTTTGCCTCCTCTGAGCCTTCAGGCTTTTAAACAGTAACCAGTTTTGACTTGGTACAATATCACTGAAATCAGTAGAGAATTTTAATTAAATCTAATAGTATTTAGAACGGGATCCAAACGCTTAGTATTTGGGGAAAAAATACTTTGTGTAGTTTTCAAATGACTTAGCATTCCAGAAATGCACAAAACCTCTGAAACTGTGTGTTCTCCTGAGTAAGGTATAAATGGCATCATATGACAGTGGTGATGAGCCTCAGTCAATGAAGAGGTCCTTCTGAACAGTAGACAAAGAAGGCAATAGCTGATCCAATTGGTAGTTCTGAGCTTCCTATGACCTAAGCCAGATGTGAATAAACCACTCATTCAGAAGTTTAATTTTCCTTAAAAAAATACAATATTTCA
The DNA here is from genome assembly GCF_033815535.1 of Pezoporus flaviventris. Taxonomy (NCBI): domain Eukaryota; kingdom Metazoa; phylum Chordata; class Aves; order Psittaciformes; family Psittacidae; genus Pezoporus; species Pezoporus flaviventris. The sequence goes on from NW_026892549.1 coordinate 49,847,082, forward strand.
CAAAGTATTAAAATTGAGATTTCTCTATGAAAAATCAGTAGTTGGTGAAAAAAGTGTAGCTTTGCAAGGTTTGTGGTTTGCTTGAGTGCATTTTTTCAGGTATGAGAAAATAAGAACAAAAAAATGTTTTTTACCCAAGATACACTACCAGTTTCATTTCTCCTCTCCTGGTAGATATGTGTATATAAAGTTTAAGATAAAACTTTAGAAATTCAATACCAACTTTTTAGATCCAGTGAGTAGAAAAACAGATGAAGTAAATAATGTATTAAAAAAATGCAGCATATTTATCATGGGATTGTGAGGCAGATTAATCTATAGTATAAAAGGTGGGTCTCTTGTCCAGTTCCAGTAAGGCCAAACTTACTGCTCTTGCTTACAGTAACCGGTAAAGAGTAGGATATAAATGGTTAGGATACATCAGGATGATGTACAGTATAACTCTGCTGCAGCTTATACTATTGTGGGCTTTATCTCTGCTGCATACATTCTGGGGCTTAAAAATTATGCTTAATATTAATACATCTTCCATGGGGAATAGAAATAAAATGCTATAACTAAGAAATGCAAATATATTTATGAACTCATTTTCTTTCCAACATGCTATATTAATAATGACCATCTTTCTTTTATTTAATATTTTAAACCCACAAAAAAAGTATGAGTCGAATTTATACCTGTTAAAAAATTACTTTTAGCTATACCCCAAAATAGTCTGCAGTTACTGCATTATTTTTTTGTGTTGAAAAGACACAAATCTGAAATGCGGCAAGATCATTTCTTAACTGTTTAATAGTGACTTGAAAGTCCTAAAAAGAGACATAGTCACAGAAAGTGGGGGCCATATTCATGTTTCATGACAGTCTCACTTAATTGTACTGTTCATGTATATCTGGTGTTTAGAATTTGCATGATATTTTCGTTAGGGATAAAGATATAGCATCAATGTTACGCTTCATCTGTGCCACCATGGAACACCACTGGTAGATGTAGTCCTGCTCTGCTTGCTCCCACTCCTGCCATATACTTTCAGAAGGATTAGAGAAATGCAACCACAAGAGCAGTTGAGTTCAGATTGCTGAACTGCTGGAAAAATATTTCCTTTTGAAAACATGGTAGTTTTTTGATGCATGGACAAGGCAGGAGGAGGAAAGAGCTGAGGCATCCTGGGTGTTTGACTGCTGTCACACCAAATTGGGTGAGTGTAATACCAAATCCTAGGGTGAAAACAAAATGACCCAATGTTGTCTTATAGAAATCACAACCATATATTTCACTTCAGAAAGTGTGCTTCTACAATGTTTTTTTTTTCTATGAAATGGATGAATAATCTTCCTCTGAAGTGAATCATTGTTATTCCATCTTTGCAGTATGGTTCATCTTAATACCTAGCACCTAGGGAAACAAAGCAGGAAACGTCACTTTGTGAAAAAAAAATATTGATCTTTCAAACTCAGTATTTTATCCCACATATAAGAACTTGAAGATATTTGACCGAAAAAGAGAGAGCAGCCAAGAGCTCAGAGTTAGAGAGACTTAGAGAGAGCTAACGGACTTTATTATGTTTGATTCTGTCATCATAATTCGTTATGACATTTCCAAACTATCTTCTTTGATGAAATATTCTAATATGGAGGCTGCAACTCTCTGAAAAAAAGCAGGATATGATCAGCAAGTCCTGGTATGAAGAACGAAAGGGATTTTTATGGATGTTTGATACTACAGCTGCTTACTGCTTGGCATGAAATACTGCTCTTTTAAAACCATTTCTGCCATAGAAAGTCAAATTTAGATATGCCAATATTATGAACATACATAAAGTGTGCGCTGGCAAGGAGAAAAAAATGATATCTAAGAATCCACAAAATAAATGAAAAAATGTTTGCAAAAAAAAAAAAAAAAGAAAATCATAACAGAAAAATTTACAGGAATATTTAATTTGGAAGTGATACTTAAAGGTGCTTATAACAACAACTGCTATTAAGTACAGCAGTCCACAGGGCTGTTTTGTTGTTATTATTGTTAATAGTGAATATTGATATTCATTGTGCTTGTTTTGGGCCAAAGGGAATCAGAGCCCTGTTTTCCAAGGAACTGAAAAAGCATGTAGAGAATTTCCAACCCCGAGTAAATGTTATTAATTATGCGCATATTTTAAAAATATCCTAAACAAACCTGAGCTAGTGCAGTATTTTTAGGTACTTAGAAGTGTTTAGGAGCTAGCTTTCACTTTTTGTAGTGTTGGATTGCACCTCTGAGTGGAGAGTTTGTTTACTGGTCCTTTCCGACCCTAACTATTCTATGATTCTATGATTCTATTTACTTCTATCTTCAGACCTGTGTGGTGAAATGACTTGTGAAAGTTGATGACCTTACAGCTCATTAGGAGCCCACATCTGATGGCTTCTAGGAGTATTAGGAAAGTACTTAAATATGTCACTTCACTGCCTTTGCTTGCATACCTGCTGGGTAGACTGAAATAAGGAAAATTAAGCTTTCAATTGAGAAAATATCTAGGAATATACAGAAACTCTTCCAGTAAGAACATCAGTTTGCAAGAATGTGCTACCTTCTGTAAAAGGACAACAGTCAGCTTGGATTTCTCCATCCTACACTGGATCAGTAACTGCAAGTAGCAGCATGACTGTTGTTCCTACTACAACATTTTAAAGAAGTTAGCTTCCCTCTTGTTTGAAGTATTGGATAGCTTGTTTCTGCTTGTGGCTTAGGAAATCTTACAAAATTTATTACAGGTTAAAACAAAAAACAGTGACTACAAACCTAAGAGTAAATCATAATTCTGGCAGTGAGCTTCCTTTGGAAAACAGCTTATCATTTCATTGTATGGCTTTTTCCATCAAATAACATGGAAGACGTTAATACAAGGTGATATTTGTCACAGTACATCATCCTGGAGATTGACAAGAATCAGAAAGAAAAACAGCGAAACAAACTAAGGCCCTGAACTTAAAAGGAGATCTGCATGGGCAGAAAGAGAGCAATGTCAGAGTACAAACAAATATACAACGTTGATCGTTTTGCAAGACTGGGAGAAAAGCATGTTGAAATGAGACAAACTTAAGGAAATAAATGCAAAAAGGCATGCTTACAATAGAGTGGAAACTCTTTCTATTGTTATTGCTTGCCCTGAAAACAATGAGTCCTTTGTAACTTCTTTTATAAAAGTAGCCCACAAAACATGAAATACTTTTGAGCTATCCAGCTAATATTATAAATATTTATATTCAGAATGAATATCACAAGAGAGTGAGATAATACATTATAAAATATGAATACCAGTTTCATTTTTTCCCATGGTAATAATAGATGAAAAATTCCATTATGAAAAAGAGAATTGATCAATGAAACTCTGCATATGCTTAAGCCGAATTTGTTGGAGATGCAAAAGACAATATAGTTTCCCTTTATTTCTTTGTCTTTTAACTCTGTGATGATTCCTATTTTATCAATGGTCATCACAACACAAAGCTGTTGCAGATTTTTGTTATAACCAGCTGACTGTGGAACAGAACCTTAGTGTTTTTGAATGTTAATGAATGGCATATCCACTGAGAGACTTGTAATACCTGCTGGTGGACTGGTGAAACCATGTAGCAGTTATACTTACTGTGGTTAGAGGGGCAAGAAGAGACTCTTGTCTCATATCTTTATGAATATCATTGTGCTTTGGTCCATCGCTGGGAATTATAGAATTCTGATATTTGTTACACAAAAAAACCCTGTCTATTCTTTTAAGCTGGTAACTCAAGCATTTTCTTTGAGTTAGATTTTGGAGATGCTGTTAGATCTTGTACTTCCTTACACTAGTTTCACAATTTCCAATTGTTTTCATACTAAAGTGGATTTTAAGCAAAAGGTTGAGATCCACAATAGAGCTGCTGTGGTGGATACCACCTAATCCTGGCTATTTGCTAGTACTCAAATTACTAATCTGCACTGGAGTATCTTCTGTTGACTTTTCAAAAGTTTCATCTCTGAAGAAGGTCTCCAATGTGGAGAGGCAACCTTTGTAATTGCCTCTTTAGAGAAAACAATGTAATAATTAATTAAATAATAAATAATAAATTAAATAATAAATAATTAATTTAGTTCTCCTGCAATGGCCTTTGGTTGTTTTGTTTTCTGGTTCTTTTACACTTCTACTCTCTCTCAGTCTACCTCAGGACTGTAAGCATGTTTTGTCACACTTAGTGGTTTAGCTGTCAGGGCTCAAGGCCAGCTCATATAGGGTGTGGGTAGTGAGATGGCTCAGTGGAGGCCAATTCCTCCTCTGCTCCCCACCTGCTTTTAAGCTTAGGCTCTCACCCTTGCTTTTCACTGCAAGTTATCCCTTGTACCTTCTGCCCCCTGATCCTGACCTGCTAACATGGCTTGCCTGCTTGGCCACAGATCAGCCCCCTTACTACAGACCTACAGGCCATGCCTGGACACACAGCTGCCCTCCCCATCCCTGTCCTGCTCACGTCCTCCAGCACTTCATTCTTGCTCAAGAATGCTTTGTTCAGTCAACACAGCTGTGATGCTTGGCTTTTGGCATTCCTACTATGAACTTAGCACATTTTTCCTCAAAATACATTTTTTTTCAGACTTTTTTTACTTCTAATTCCCCATGCTCTGCTGTTGACACATGAACATTTGAGGTGTGTTGTTTTGTAGACTGTGATTATTGCTGTGATTAGTTTCATTCAGCTTCTTTGCTGGAGACTAACGCAGAGACTTTAAAGTTAGATTAAAATCTTAAAAGTATATGTGTGTCTATATGTATGTATATGCATACATACAAAAATGTAACCTGTCCATAATATCCTGATTATTACTTTAGTATTTTTAATGAAGGTATCATGCAGGGTACTGTATTCTATACTATATATTTTAAGTAGGTTTGTAGGTTAGCACAAATACTATAATTACAGATAGGAAAAATATAGATTACTGCCATAAAATTGTTTTCTTCTGTTTTGATACTGTGAATCATACCATTTGGGAGACTTCAAAATGAATTTTGAGGAATGCCTCATTTCTCAAACTTATTTGTTCAATAATTTTATCTTTCAGTTTCCAGATCTAAAGACAAATTCTATCCTGTTCATTTCCAAGACATTTGTTTGAAGAAAGACTTTTAAAGACCATGAGTGAAACTGTCATTGCTCTACACAGACAAATGTTCAGAGGTCTGTTTCTGCCATTCACACTCACATGGATAGCAGCTAACTCTGCAAGTAGATCAATTTTTTTATGACACAATAAATGTTTAAAAATATTTATTAGTTTTCTATCTCATAACTCTTGAGGTTTGGACATGTTAGCCTATAAATATTCCACTAATAATAATAAATCCCCCCATATATTTAGCACCTTACCTCCTAATGCAAAATGCATTAAAATTTAGTCCTTAATGATGTAACACATTGCTTATTGCTTCTGGAATGTCTGTGATAACTCTGAAATGTCTAAAGTCACTGTGAGATTTTTGAATTCAATTAATCAGTGAATACCTTTATGTTGTTCTAAGGTAAGTGTCCATTCAGAGTAATTTCTTCATCATGTCTGTAGCAAGAAAGAACATAATTCTATTCCAGCCCACTTCTTGGTAAATTCTACATTTTTTTTATTAAACACGAAATATGTTTCCTGATAAGATAATTTCAGAGTCCAAGTACTTTAAGTTGTAATGTGAGGGGTTGGGCATAAGGGCTGATGATAAATAAAGCATGATTTAAAACAATATAGCAGTGAGAAACTCATACAGTACAGGTCAGATGGAGAGGTATGTCAAATTCACTAATCATAGGGTTAGCGCAGTCAGAGGACTAAGGATAACAATAAGTAAAGAAAATCTCTGAGGAATATGGGGCTGGCCTTTTAGCTCAGAACCGACCAGTACATTCTGAGCTTGTGGAAATATAGATATAGACTTTTCATTTTCAAGGACCACGTCTTCTAACATTTTACACAAGGCTGTTTTTACCTAGAAGAGTCTGGATATGTTTTTTGTTATCATGATAACAAAAATGGAAATCATACACCTATGCACTGAGTGTAATTAGGCCTCCAAACCACTTCCACAGCAGATACTAATTAATGTTTAGTCATACACAGGATTATAAATATAAAGTTTCATTTGAGATTTATCTATGTCTGTGACTCTTTTATGTGTGACAGTTGCTAAAATGTTGATCTCACCGCAACAGAACACAACTTCTGCTTTGTGGCAGGACACTTTAAAGCATTTCTTGTTATGAGTAGTTAACAAAATCCTGAGATTTTGAAAATCCAGTTCTCAAACAATTCTGCTCCAATTTTAACTAGGAAAGTAAACTCAGATAATTATCTGAATGTGACATAGACAGTTGACTTTATACGTTGGATCTCATACAGTGTTAAAACAATTGGGAGAATGCAGTAATGCCAAACCAATAGAGCAGTTGTAATTTAATTGTCTTCAAGAGCAGCATGAGAATTTGAAAGTCAAATATGGTGTTTATATTTCAGCCTTTTGGGGAAAGGTACATTTTAGCAATCACATGACCCTTTTGCACAGAAGTAATTGTCTGGTTTCGATCATGCAGAAGGGCTAGCGTTTTCTCACTGATAATGTGTTTCTGATCTTTGAATGCTGGACTTCAGCCTGTGACAGTCAACTGTTAATTGTTTTCAAATCCAACAGGTCAAAATGCTTATGTGTATTTTGTGTATTTTGACAGTAGCAAAAAAAAAAAAAAAAAAAAATGCCTTTTGTCTCCAAATGAGTTGGTATATTTTGCAAAGGAAGAAGATTATACAATAACTACTTATCTTGAGAAGTAATTAACCTTCTTAGGCTATTTGCATTATTAATGTACTGGAGTTATCATAATGTCCTAATGTATCTGAATTGATATTAATGTTTTCTTTGCTAAATAAATAAAAGTGAATTGAGTAAAGAGATGACATTTATTTAATTGTTCATCAGGATTCTCTTTTTCCCTTTATCCAAAGCCCTGATAGTTTGTTAAATAGAAACCCTTAAATGGATGACATTTCATGATAGGTTTTGAACCTAATTATATCAAATGTCATAGTATTATTTATTTAAAAGGATTTTTGAGATTACTGTACAAGGAGAAAAATGTGTTTTGCTCCTTTTAAAGTGGTCAAAATTTTCTATTATGTTCTTCTAATTTGTTCAGCACTTTCACAAATGCTCTCAATCAAGTTTGCTTTTAGAATCCTTTAAAAATATTTTCTTTAAAGGTAATTAGTCTTGTAATGCTGTTTACTGCTACTGCCTCTTCCCTTTCTGAAAATGCTACGCGTGCTCTGAAAACCTTGGCATGGCTTGCAAGTGTTGGAGAGAGCAAATATTATCACATAAAAGAAGGGATGACCAAAGTAATCGTGTAATTTAATAGGTTTCTCCTTAATTAAAAGACACTAGGTAAATACAAAAATTTAAGCTCTGTGTAAAGCATATATACTTTGGTGAGGGAAGAAACTCAACTTATTAGTACGTGCATTAGCTATAATGCATATACTACATCTTTGTAGTGTACCAAGATGGAAAAAGAAGAGCCTAAGGACTACAGAGTATATAGAAATAGCAAGACTTCTACATCAACAGAACTGTGTGACAGAAGCAAGTAGAAGGAGATCTGATTTAAATGTTTTACTCCACAGCATTGTAATTACCAACAAATGAGGTATTCAACTATGACTTACGGAAAACTAGAAAAAAGCAGGAAGAAGAATTATAGTTCTAAATTAACATTTTTATTGAAAGCCAGGAAGTCTTTCGTTTTGAGAAATTAAAAGTAATGATTAAAACAACTATAGAAAAATAGAATGTAAAAATTGTTTTCCACAACACCTCCCATCCCCAAATGGTGATTAAAATTTTTCTACAAAAATTGGTTAGGGATATGGTCACTCTTCATTGAAGGCACTGATGGAGACTTCACCCAGCTCTATTGGCATTGCTTAACATTTAATTTCTCATGAATCCCTAGGGTTTCCACAGGAGGTAAGCAAAGAGAATTCAGGTGTCCTTAATCATTCTGTAATGTACTGTTCTGAAATTTCCCCTAGAAAAGCTCCATTAACTCTAACCATAGATCATATATAGCCCCCAAGTGCCGTTTTTTTAAATGGGCTTATATCATAACAGAATAGCTCTTATGCATGATCAGCCTTTTCTTTGGGACACTATAGCATTTAGTGAACTCTGTTCAAGATGTCTGACTTAAACAGAAAACACAACAATTTGTGAGGCTTCCATCTTCAGATCATTGGGTGACTATCATAGTTCAGTCCAGGCCATGTCTTATTTACAGCTTTATTCCCAGAGTATCTTTGGAGAACTAGTCTCTACCTGATTTTTGATATTCACATTCTACTCCAAAGCTTATACACTGAAATGGGAGAAGCTTTTCTAATTTATACATGTTAACACATTCTTCCAGAATGATACACGCCATGCCACAGTAGACCAGTACTGTTGTGGCAAGCTAAAACCAGAATCATAGAATCATAGAATAGTCAGGGTTGGAAAGGACCTTAAAATCATTCAGTTCCAACCCCCCCTGCCGTGAGCAGGGACACCTCACACTAAACCATGTCACCCAAGCCTCTGTCCAACCTGGCCTTGAACACCGTCAGGGATGGAGCATTCACAACCCATTCCAGTGCCTCACCACCCTTACAGTAAAGAATTTCTTCCTTATATCCAATCTAAATTTCCCCTGTTTAAGTTTTAACCCGTTACCCCTTGTCCTATCACTACAGTCCCTAATGAATAGTCCATCCCCAGCATCCATATAGGCCGTCTTCAGATACATAATGGTGAAAGCTGGATGAAATAATGTAATTTTTTTATATATAACAAAGTCCTTTTTCTTTCAAGTCCTTGCTTGTTTTGGAATCTGAATACCTGTTTTATTTCTAAAACTAGTGCTTGTAAGAAGCACATTTAAGATCATACTTTTCAGTTTAATACCTTATTTGCAACTATGAGATGTTGCTCAGAGGGGCTCCCAACTGTAGGGAGCCCAACACAGAAATGAATGTGTGCCTGTACTTTTTTTTTTTTTAGTATATTAACATTAATGGTAAGAGATAGGTCAGTTAGAATCTAAACATCCAAATCTATCTGTTAAATAGCTCAAAGTATTTTCACTGCACTAGGTGGGTTCTTCAAAACATTTTATTTTTAAAGTTAGGAGTCTTTCATTTTTTAGCTGCCATATTGCATATAAAGTTAGGTTTATTTTGTTAGGATTCTTCTAGTCCTTTAAGTTTTGAGCAAATGCCACCCCCAAAAAGATTTGAACAAGAAGCTGTTGCTCCAAGGTGCTGTGTTTGAATGCTACCCTGTTGGGAAAAAGACAGCAGATTTCTTAAATAATCTTAGCTACCATTTACCTTTCAGCTTTAAACACTTATACATAAAACTGTTGAACTCCTCACCAGGGGAAAGATTCTCTTTTCAGCTCTGTCTCACATGAATCTGCTTGTCAGCTGATATTAGAAATACGCCAGTACTAAAAGGCTATTGAAAACTATGTGTTGAGAACTATTACAACAGTTTTGGTATCAGTTTGAAACTCTGTGGCTAGGAATGAACATTTCATTTGGAAGGGGGTGTTATTTGAATTCTTGCTAATTATTACTTAAAAGGTTCTGTAGTGATTGTTTCCCTGTTCTCCTTCCCAAACTTCTACAATCATCTTTTAGTTTCATACCTTTACCATTTTCCAGTTCACACCAGCATCAAAAGTCTATTACATCCTTAGAACATCTGTTCTTGCATTATTTTTACCTTGACTATAAGATAACAATTATGATCTAAACCTGCTATAAAATTATCCTTCACAGGTTGCCAGTATCATAAAGATCTCTTAAAATATATTGCTAAATTTACAGGCATACTTTAGTATCTAGAGTTAAAAATAATTTACTTATCATAGTAACCTGAATGGGCCTAAAATGCACTTAGCCAGTTACTGGTACATTCTCTTTTGTAGGTTTTGCAGAGAAGTAACAGCACTTCACAAATTCACCAACTATTTGCAGAAGAAATTCTACCTGCAGGACAGAAAGCAATGGCTGTGGTATCCCAAAGCCTGCTGATATCAGGGTTATATCAAACGTTCATTAGACGACACAGGCTTTGCTAACTGATGATGAAAGCACAACTAAGTAGGCATTGTTTTGCAGCCCTGACTTCTTAGCTACAACTCTGGATCTAGCTTCAAGCTACCTGTGACAATTGTCCAGTTCTTTGCAGGGTTAGCTTTAAAATCTGAAGAGGTTCAAAGAGAAACGCAGAGATAGGAACTAAATCTCAAATAAACAATTTTTTATTTTGGTGGCAGTTGTCATAAGAATGAAAAGCTAGAATATTATATTAAGAAAAAGAACGGAAGAACTGACAGTGGCCTGAACTTTAAAAGAACAGCAATATTCTTAAATTTCTATGAAAACTTTTCAGACCTTTCCAACACCATGCTTAAGTCCTGACATTTCAGCTTAATTCACCTTACCAAATAATTTCCTTTCCCTGGAATCCAGTCATCTTCAGATTCAGAACTGGCAAAATATCTGTGTAGCATCTGAAATATAACAAGTATTTCTGTGTACCATTCTTGCAGGGTTGTAGATGACAGTGCTATTCCTCACTTACCAGAACTGAGATGCAAGTTCTCACAATACTTTCAGATCAACACTTTTAATTCTGAATCTTATCTGCAGATATTCTGTTTTTTAGAACCAGCACCTTTTAGAATAATAGTAAGAAGGATAACATAAATGCCAGCTGCTAGCACCACTGCATAATAAAACCAAGACATCTGTAGCTGGTTAGATTACTTCTTCTATTGTATATAATACAAAAATCTATATGATCTGAGGCACCTGCTATTAATGGAAGAACTGAAGTAGATAGATGAGGTTTTGAAGTACTTAAATAGCAGGACATTCAGTCAAAGCACAACATAATTTGGGTGTGTATTACCCGGCATGAAATAGTGAGGACTATTTTTACAGTGGAGCTTGTTATCACACTAGGAGCATCGAATTTATACTAGGAAGGCCCAAGCACCTAGTGAAATGTTGATATCATCCTGAGTCATTACAGATGAGTTACAGTTGTCAGTAAAGAGCCTTCCCTTACTTTCTGTATATCAGCACTTTTTCCTTTTTATGTATCAAGGGGAGAATGGGCTAATGGAGATCCTCTGCTTGTTATTCCCCATTCTCTTTTTTGATCTGAATTAATTCCACATCACCTTCTTCCATTTTCAGGCGTCCAAATAAGCTACATCAAAGATAGTAGCAGGACAAAGAGGAAATTGAAATTCAGTTGAATCCCAAGTTTTGTACATGAAGATTCAAATGAAAAAGCATTGCTTTAGGAGCATCATAAATGTTGTTTAGTCAAATTGAGATAAAAGACATGCACTATATTATCTATTAATCTAATATTGTTTAATCTAATCCAATTTAGGTATAGATACAATATTAAAGAAAGAAAAGGATATCTGCATTGATTCTGAATCTCCAGGAAGCATTGATTTAGAAAAGTATGTAATTTTCTGTCATCGTACTTTGAGATAAAGGTCTGAGCTGTTCTCTGTAACTCACTGTAGGTATATTAGTTTATGAATTGCAGTTGTTTGCTTAAAACCAGGTGGTGCTCTGAGATTTCCGGAAGGTGTATTGTGAATCTAAAAAATTTGGGTTTTTTTTCATACAGGTAAACTAGGCTAGTTTATCTGAAAGGCACCCTGTATTCCAGTTTCATGCATGACTCCATTTGCTATGGACTCATGTAGATGTACTGTTCAGTGACAGAGGTGCTGGGGATTCTCTCCCTCAAAATAAAGACAATGAGTGTAGAAAACTGTAGAAGGATGATTCCCTTTTTTTCCACAGTAGGTCCATAAATTTGAAGATACTCATTTCTTGACTGGTAGATATAGTATTTTTATGTTCCAGGACTGTGAAACTAGTTTCCCTATCAATAACAATAAATCAGTAATATTCTTTGCCAGCAACTGCACCAAACCTGTACCAAAAGGGAGGGGATAGAGAAAGAAAAGTTTAATCTCCAGACTTCAAATCCTTTCATATTATTTGTTGCTGTTGTGTTCTTGGCCATCCTCAGAGGTTTTATTCAGTCTCTGGGGGAAAAAATACCAAACCTGCCCTCCCTGGATAAACATTTTGCTGGTCTGTGAATAATGTAGTGTAATTTAAAAAGTGAAAAAAACCAAACAACATCCACCACCAACCCACAACACCTATTTTCTTGATATCTGATGGACATGAGCTGCACTTGGGAACATATTTTGGAATTTATGGTACTGGAATTAAAGCTGTCATCTTTTAAATGTTTGCAGATCTTTCAGAGTTGATGGATTGCTAGAGGGTTTGCATATAATGAATATGAGATTACATAGATAATGTGAAGCCTTCCCAATTCTAGGGTTATGTTCCTGGTCCCATCCTTCACCTTTCTTGTATTTTTTGTATGTAGAGTAAAAATAAACGGAATGTACACATATGAAGAAAAAAACAACAAGCCACCAGCTCAGATTTCTAGGTGATGATTCAGAATGGAAGAGAATATTAACTTTTAAATCTTTCTTCTAAAGTATTTTCAGTTTTCCTCAAAGTGAAGAATTCAACTTCAATGGAATATAACATTTTCTACTGTGTGTACCCCTCTTGACAGCCTGTTATCCAATAACAAAAGTTTTTTGCATGTTTACTTCCTATTTGAGGCCTTGGTTAATTGTGAAATAAAATTAGAAGTAAGGTAAACTAAAATTTTAGATTACTACGTGCTAAAGCAGCTTCATATAGCATATAGTACCTTCTGTGTAAAAAAAAAGATGGCCAAAACAGCTATAGACAATGTAAGCTATTGGTTTCCTATCTTCTTGTAATCCCCAGTTTCTGGTCTGTCAGTTTTTTGTGATGTTCATCAGCACCCCTGGCAACAATGGCAGCAGTAGTGTTTTTGTTATTTTACTGCTGTACTGTAATTTGCCTCCATGTGACAACAGATACTTTTAGGTCAGATTCAAAGCTGAGTCAGGGTGATCTTGTGAAATCTGCATCTGATCACCACCTTAGGAAATTCTGTCTGGAAACCAGTTTTGATGGATGTCATTTCAAGATCAGACGGACATAAGCATATGCATCAGAAGAAGAAAAGAGCTGACTGCTCATAATGTGTCTTTCTGCTAATGATCTTTCATTAAACTGAGCCATCCACAAGTGTATTGCTTCAATTTCTCACCAGTTAGACTTTCTGCACATAATTTACTTGTAATTGTAACAAGGGTACCTGGTAATTTTAGTTCTTATACTATAGTGAACTGCTACTGCATTACATACATTGATTCCAAATAGAGCTGTTGCAAGACCATGAGTGTGTTAAATGTTTCTGACATGTTATAACACAGCTGTCCTCAACAGCTGTGACAATCTGAGCATTTCAGTAGCTCACATGATCAGAACCTTTATTTTGAAGAGTGCTTAGATATCAGCAGTGTTGAAAATCACTCAGCAGAGTGAGAGCATTGTGCTAACACCTCAATAGGCACAGAACAGGCTCAAACCATTCTGAATAAAATCATGGTCTGAATGTTTGAGCTTGGAGAATATCAGTAGTAAGACACTTCAGAGAGGAGGGGCAAAAAAACATGCTACATATATTTGTTCTTCCTCAGCTATTGATCATGTGGGTTTTTCAAGTGTCTGCTAGAAAATATTTTCTGCTGAATCGTAATCATGCTGCACAATGTTAACTAGAAAAATCTAGTAAAGAAGTATCATCCTGAGGGGTCTAGAAGGAAGTTTATACCAGTTATATCAGAGGAATTCCTTCATATGTATATCACAACACTTTCAGCCAAGACAGGCTGCCACACTAGGGAAGAAATAGAGGTCAAGGTCTTCTCTTTTTTTTTTTTTTTTTTGCTACCTTTTGCTATTTTCTGTCCTTTTCTCTCACCACAAATCAATATGGAATGAGATTGACTTGCTGGACAGCAAGCTGGTACCTGATGAAAACAATGAATTGTTTGAAAACAAGGAATTCAATGAAAGCATAACGCAAAAACTAAAGTGAAAATTCATAAATGGCAAAAAAAATTCAACTGTGTTAACCATGCTATTAGACCTCCTCAAAGAAAACAGTCGAAAAAATCATCACGGCTTTCAGTATCCATCATGCTACTCAGTAGAATACATAGGATTATTTTTAAAAACAAATAATGTCAAAAAATACTTTTTGCTTTCCTTATCTACATTAAACAAATGAATAAAATCATTAGTGCATTCTCCTACCACATTGAAAGAGTTGTCATATCCATGTCATAAATAAAACACCCACCCACTCAGCCTTAAATACCCGCAGGCCCACTTTTCAGTGGCTGATGACATGTGTTCTGTATGCATGATTGCACTAAAGTTAGGTTTCTTGCGTGCCATAATAATGCATATTAGAGATGTATATCATAAAAGGATGAAGGGGTCTGTGATGTGTATTGTTTTCCGCAGTATTCCCAAACCTGAGGGATTGGTTGGTGTAAACTATGCAGGATCTTCACATTTTGTAGATGACTTAGTGGAAAAAAAAACACAAATGAGAGCATTCAATATGAAACTCAGAACAATGACTGAAGGCTGTGCTGACTTGTAATTGGTGCAATTGAGTGGTGCTGTTTTGCATTGTTAAGAGCTCTTTTTTCCTTTGTGGAAACTCTTTCTTCCCTGACAATTAAGTATGTTTTTTCTGAGTAACAATAGGCTCGTGCTTCCACAGCAAAGAGGTACCGTTGTAGCACCTACTTTGACTTCCATTCTATCACAGGCCATTTTGATAGCTTCTTTAAACATATATTCTTTGTCTTATCTTAATCCTAAACTACTGTCTTAAATAGTTTGACTTTGGAGACAGGAAGATTAAAAACTGACCATCACAGATGATGTTCTTTAAGTTGTTTGGAACTGGTTTGTGCAAAGCAAGCTGCTGAGCAGGACTCCAAGCCCCAGTATCCCCAAACACTGGGAGGTGAGTTGGGTCTCAAGTGGAGGATAAGCATTCAACTGTTCATGTATTATTCAAAACATCAGAATATTCCAAGTATGAAATTCATAGTTAGCTGCTTCTCACAAAAAGTTTACTCTCTTAGGAGCTGGAGGTGATTTAAACAATTTAGAGGTAATTTACACATCACTTAGGGTGATTTAAACAGAACTCTCTACAGCTTTCTGCAGTATATAAACACTGCTTAATCTGTGAGGTCATTTGTAAAGGAAAAAAAATATTCCTTATGTTCAATAAGCAAAAAAATCATTTGTTCATTATTTGTAGATGTCATCTTAATTTCACAGAACAATGGCAGTAAAACCAGAACAATATTCTCCTGTTTACAATGGAATTTTTATAAATCTTCTCCCTGCTAAATCATATTTGATGGGATTTTTTAGCTGTTTCACCAATACTTGCAGAATGCAGTCTGCTCAGAATTGTGAGTGACTTTCTTCTGATTCAATAAGCTGTTCAACCATAGAGCATTGACAACTGCCTTTCTGAAATCCAGTATGAATTGACTTGTGAAAGTCAATTAGAATTTAGTATTTGGTTAGAGATTCTTACGCACACAACATCCTGTCACCTAATCAGTCAGAGGCTCTCAACACGGATGTGTGTGGATTTTACCTGTAATTTGTTTATTTACCCTATCACAGAATGAAATCCTTACAACATTTAATCCATTGTCCTTCAGACCTACAGGTAGCTTATTCACCCCTCCACTGCCATTTTTTATCAGCATGCTGAATTCCTGCTTGTAGATAATTGTATTACAATGTGCAGTAAATCCATAGGGGCAGAAATAGTCTAAACCTAGCTCAGTACTTCTATTTTCCTTCTTTGAAAGCAATGAAGAATTGACTCCTCCACCCTTCATTACTACCAGTCCTTTGAAGTCAGCTACAGCCATTCCTTGTCAAACTGGCTGAAGGCTTTTATGGGCACGTAACAAACTGGCACAGGTTCCATCAGTGCAAATATAAAGTGTACAGGGGTTTTGTTAAATGATAAGTAATTTCGTATTGCAGACACAATATATATATATTATTCTCTAGACTGCTCTGTAACACACTGCTGTGTTTCCCTACTCTTTCTGTTGTTTTGTTCCCATTTTTCCCTTCAGCGTAGCAGATGAAATTGCAGCATGTATTGAAGTCATCACTGTCACTAGCTTTGTTTCTTTTGCTTTTGTATTTTGGGAACAGAAGAATAGGCCTTCTCACCACTCATATAAACCCAAATCAGCCGGGTTCAGCTACAGCAGCTGCAGCCATCCCACTGCCCCAGCCAGGGGCAGCCCCAGGACTGGGCATCAGGCACCTCCACTAGGAACACCAATGGGCCCCAATTTGGGTTGTATTACCTGACCTATTAACTAGTGATTTCTTCTGGAGCCATAAAGTTCCTCTGAAAGAACACCACAGCAAAATGTTTCCTAAATATAGAGTTGCTATCTTCAGTAATATATTAATAATTATTTGAAAATCCATCTACTACCTCCGGTGTCCCCACCTCCTTTTGAGTCTGACTGAGAATGTAGTATGAAACGCTGTATTAGGTATTTTAATAAGATCTGAATACACGATATCTACCTGCAGAAATATGAATTATGTTCTCTTGATGCAGAGCCTGATTTCATATAGCCTCTATTATGGTGCACATACTCTTCATTTCTACTGTGTTGATTATACTTGTCAATATCTCTTTTAATTTGCCATGGCACTCTTTGCATAGAAAAGCTTTTCTTGTGTCTTTGATTTACCTCTGCAAATCTCAATATGTAACTTCAAGTGGCTGAACTTATCCCGTTTCTCCTCTCATTTTCTCATCAGAAAATGTCAGAATTACAAATATATATTCTAAAGAATCCAAGATGTCCATGAAACAGAAATAGGTGTAAACAATGGTGCAGACCAGTCTACTTTCTATTCAGCTGTTACCAAACCCACTAGGTGTTTTAAAAAGTGCAGCTTTGCCTGACAATATTGCAAATAGATTGGCATATTTCTGGCCAGTATGGTCTTGCTCTTGGGGCAGCAATATTGTGCTTTGCTGAACTAACAAAAAATGTGTTAACTAAGCTGCACAAAACTGCCAGTTTGTGACTGTCTTTCACAATGGAAATTGCAAAATCTAATACATACAGCGAAGAAATCTGCATATATATTCCATGCATGCATCTGCTGGTGTCTCTGGTGTCTTAAAAGCACACCATGTCCAATACAATAGGTAAGTTTTACGATGATAGTCAACAATGTTTATCTAGCTCATCAAGGCTCTTCATGGGCCCTTTGGCTTCCTTTTTATATATTTTTTTTCATCTTCCCCAAGTGTATAGGAACCACATACAATTTTTATAGATAAGAATCTTGGTAGCAAGCTGCCCAGAGGCAGAATTTCAGTTATATCTTCTAGCAAATTTTCATGTTTGTAAGCTGCTTAGGTGCAGCTCTGTGTCTGATGGCAAGAAGTACTAGTTCAAATGTATGGGTACTGTTGTACTGAAGCAGAGCCAGTGGAAAAGTTTACAGCTTGTTTAAGTGTTCCCGTGTGGCAAATGCACAG
Organism: Pezoporus flaviventris; assembly: GCF_033815535.1. Taxonomy (NCBI): domain Eukaryota; kingdom Metazoa; phylum Chordata; class Aves; order Psittaciformes; family Psittacidae; genus Pezoporus; species Pezoporus flaviventris. The sequence continues at coordinate 49,864,750 of NW_026892549.1, forward strand.
ACTCAAGGTCACAGGCTTCAAGTAGTCAAGCAGGAACCTGGTCAGTCATCCTTGGAAAGTGGGACTAGATTTTGTGAAGCTTTTTGGCACATTCAGGGTTATCACAGCAGTAGGCAGGTGGGCTGTCTTGTTGAAGATGAATAAGATGGATAAATTTCTCTTGAATTACTTCACAATAAAAATCTACGTGAAAGAATTTAGAAAGAAGTCTCTAGTATGCATGGGAGCTTGTTAGAAAACAACTCAACCCAGTCCTATTTGTATGTAAAGGCTGCTAACATACACACTGATGAGTCTGCTTTGAATAGTAATTCCAGATCTTGCAGGTACCTGGGCAGGGCATGGCAGGATTTCAAGAAATGTGTGGCCTATGCAGTGAGTGGGAAATACCTAAACCACCAGTTGCTACAGACTGAGTAGTAAAAAGGTCTTCTCCAGAATTCAGAGATGACTGGGGGTCTGGTCCAGCTAACAAGCCTGTGGGACTCTTCAAAAGGGCTCTAAACAGAGTGAGTTCATAGCAAGCAGGGACGAGAGAGTTTTAAGATTTTTTTATGTATATTTTGCACTGTCCAGCACACCTAGGCTTTTGGTGCTAAAAATATATGTAATTTATGTTCTAACAGCACCTTAGGTTTGCAATACAAAACTTTTCCTGTGCTTCTGATGTTTGCTTTTTGTACAGAAGAGGTGCAGGCAAGCCCCCATCCAAGCTTCAGCTGCCTCACCATGTGCCCTGAGATTTCAGAGCACCTTCCCGATACAGTCCCCTCTGCTTCAGGTTCCTGCCAGACCGGAGCAGGGGTTAAAAGTCTATTTTGTGATCTTGGACCTAAGACCACAGGAGCTGCAAAAGATCAGAGGCTCCAGCACAAAGCCACCAGAGGCTCCCCATTGTGACACCCAACTACCAGAGAACACATTGCCCAGCTCTAGTTTCAGGGCTGCAGACCAGAGGGAAGCTCAATACACTAGCCCGAGGCATGTGGTACACTTGACCAAAGAGCAGAACTTGCTCACCTCCATTGCAACCCAGGTGACTTTGAACCTGTGCCAATCTCAAGGTTGGAATTGCTCTCTTGAATGAGTGCAGTGCTCCATATAGAACCTGATTGGGTGGGTGGGGGTGATGCTAGCTGAAGCTGCTAAAGGACAGCAGCCAGTTTTGGGGGTGTGCTGGGGATGAGGATGATGTTTTGTTGGAGGTCTGTGTAAGTTGTTTGTTTTTAGCCTGGTAAATGGAAGTTTTGTTAGGTATAGACTCCAGTAGTTGTGGATGGGGTTATCTGCTTGCTTTCCTCCTCGAGAAGTTGAGGGAGAAGTTAGAGAAACTGAAGAAGAGCACAGAGCCACCCTTTCCTTGGAGGGGATGTGCTCCTCTGCCTGTTCTGGTTGCTTGTACAGCCTGAGTCTGGTCTCAGGTAGGTGTGTTTGGAATAACTTCAGTGCTGTGTGAGCAGCACAGGAGAGTTGCTGCTGCTGTCCTTTGTGACAAGTGAAAAGTAGAAGGTAGGAGCATCGGTGATCTGTTGTGTTTGAGTTTATTGTTATTTAAGCTTATAGCAAATACTGGGCATGTGCTGAGAGGCAAATTGAAGTTTCTCATCTTCCAAAATACATATATAAAAATACCATTAACCTGTGCCCTGTTTATTTCTTCTAGCTTTCTGATTTATTGCAGTGCTTTTATAGTGTCTTTTTAATATTGTAGTGCCTAAATGTAGTGGGAGAATGTATATCTTGTGTTTTTGTAAATGAAACCACTCTTCGTAGCCTGCTGATGATGGACTCTGCTTCTCTTCTCTTACAGAACTTGGTTTTGTTTGTGTGGTCTCCCTCGTCCTTTTTTCTTGCCTAGGCTTTCTTATCTGCTGCTTTTCATACGGAAGCAATGTACGTCTGGAAGGTGTCCTGGGTTCAGCAGTAGCAGTCATTTTTTCTCCATCTTAGTAGCTGGTGCAACACTGTGTTTTGACTTTCGGACTGGGAACAGAGCTGATAATGCTCAAATGTTTGGTCTGGCCAAGAACATTGTGAGCCTCATGCTCTGCCAGGGAGGAGGGAAGCTGGGAGGAGGCAGAGACAGGACACCTGACATAAAATGACCAAGGAAGTATTCCATACCACAGCACTTCATGCCCAGTATGTAACTGAGTTACCTGGAAGGGCTGGGGGACTGCAGGTTTGGACTAGGTATCGGTCGGTGCTTGGTCAGGCTGGGGGGATGAGTTATCGGTCGGTGGATGGTGAGGGGTTGTATGCTCTTCCCTTGTTATTTCCCTTATCATTATTATTATTGGTGGTAGCAGTAGTGATTTGTGTTATACCTTAGTTACTAAACTGTTCTTATCTCAACCTGTGGGAGTTGCATTCTTTTTGATTCTCCTCTCCATCCCTCCGGGAGTAGGGGGAGGGCAAGAGGGGGGGAGTGAGTGAACGAGTTGTGTGGCTGGGTACAAACCACGACAGTTCTTTTTGGCGCCCAACATGGGACATGAGGTGTTGAGATAACGACAGATCTGACCGGATTAATAGTCACTCGTCACAATGCTGATTTATTGGCTCTCAAAACTGTTTCTCTTGATCTCACAGTTTCAGAATGTTGTAACTTACTTAGAGCCAGTATTTGCTGTGTTAGTGTTTATCAAGTGTGGGGCTTGGGCTAAGGATCTTGTCTCGTTGTACTTTGTGGTAATGACTTGTAAATACAACAGAATCATTGATCATGAAACTGATGACTTATGTTCCTAGTGTGGTCACCACCTTTATATTTTGGGAGGTATATAATAAAAGTGCTTAGCAATTACACAACATTTTTCTCCTTCTCAGGCAACACAAAAAGAACTGTCATGGTTTAAACCCAGCCACACAGCTCGTTCACTCACTCCCCCCCTTCTTGCCCTCCCCTTACTCCCGGAGGGATGGAGAGGAGAATCAAAAAGAATGCAACTCCCACAGGTTGAGATAAGAACAGTTTAGTAACTAAGGTATAACACAAATCACTACTGCTACCACCAATAATAATAATGATAAGGGAAATAACAAGGAAAGAGAATACAACACCTCACCATCCACCGACCGATAACTCGCCCCCCCCCCCCCCCCCCCCAGCCTGACCAAGCACCGACCGATACCTAGTCCAAACCCACAGTCCCCCAGCCCTTCCAGGTAACTCTCAGTTACGTCCTGGGCATGAAGTGCTGTGGCAGGGAATACTTCCTTGGTCATTTTGTGTCAGGTGTCCTGTCTCTGCTTCCTCCCAGCTTCCCTCCTCCCTGGCAGAGGATGAGGCTCACAGTGTTCTTGGCCAGACCAAACATTTGAGCGTTGTCAGCTCTGTTCCCAGTCCGAAAGTCAAAAACACAGTGTTGCACCAGCTACTAAGGAGGAGAAAAACGACTGCTACTGCTGAACCCAGAACAGAAGGTTAAAGCCCAGTGTTGTTGTTACCTGTAATCAGTATTTTCTTTATTCCACCACTTTAATAACTTTTTTTATCCTGGACATTGTCTGCTACCTTTCTTGAAGCTCTGGCTGTTTTGAATGCTTGTGGTATAAAAGGCAGTCCCGATATATATTCAGCTCTCTGCCCAGGTGGGGATTGTTGGAATAGAGCTGGGACAGGCACTGGAGTCCTGGAAGCACTTCCAGATCTCATCTGAATCATAGGAATGAGAACAAGGCTTGCAAGTCAGGGTGGTGAGCTCTAATGTGCAAGTACTTGCGGTTTTCCCTCAGCAACTCACAGTCAAAGGTCACAGTCCTTTCACATTTGTGTCTCTGAATCCTCTGCCCTTGCCATGCTCCTTTATCATGTTTCCCATTGTAATCTTCCATATTTTTTCCTTTTTTTCTCTTTCTGTGATTTTGTATGCATGATAACTCTTCATATATGCTCTGTGAGCTTGCTCAGTTGTCTGAATGGTGATAATAATAATGTTGAAATTGTAGGTTCACAGTAGGCAAATGCTGCCTGCTTGTGCCTGCCCTTTGTGGGCAAGCTCACTTACCAAGCCTTCAATCAAACTTTAAAAAAGGGCTTGTCATCAGTAGTTTGTTTATGCATTGATAAAGCAACACTTCCATCTTGGTGGACTGAAGATGCTGCTGAGTTGGAATTTTGTTTTAAGAGTAGATATGTGGCAGGGTACTTATAGCTACATAAAATGTGCCTGTTCTAAGACAGATTTCTGCATCATCATGCAATAAAAATTATGCTTTAAACTGTTCCAGTGCAAGTCATGCCATTGTGTAGATCTGTTTTCAGATATTTATATACAAAGTGAGTGATGTCCTGTGGGAGGAGGAGGAAATGCTGAAGGAGCCTGATCTAATAGCACACAGGGTATTTTCTGCTTAATTGGCCGGCAAAGGCATTGCAAAAATTGTACCTTTCATTGAAAAAGATGTAATAACTTTTATTCTGAGTAGCCTAAAGGGGATAGACAAGTGTCTCAATATCTTATTACCTCTTTTACTAGTTTCAGATTATTTAGGGAAGTTGTAATATTTCTCTTCCAAGTTTTCATCTGCACTTCTGAACTGTTCTGCAGGCTGCCATGAGCCTGCACAGCTGCAATGGGTAAGGCAGGTGCTTACCTGTTAACTAATGGCAGCATCTCACATGGTGCAAGTTAGTGCCTGTGGAGGTGGAAGTCAGCTGGTACCTGGCTGAGGGTTTGAGGACATGAGGCTCTGGGGTTCTGTGATGGGAGAAGGGTTAGGAGCAGAATGGGGAGTCCTACAGTTACACCAGTAAGCACATATAGGTGTTGGTGTAGGTAGGTGTTTAACTGGTTTAGGTACTAGTGGAACCATGAAGAGGCCCTGGCTCAGACCTGGCTTGTGCTTTCCTGGTCCAACAACAAGTAACTATCCCTATCTGCAGGTGAATAAATTAAAAATATAGTTTTTAGCTGCTGATATGCAGCTTTGTGACACCTTTTTAAACTTAAGCTTTCGCGTCTCTGAGTTGTGTTTAATCTTAGGCTACAGGAAACATTTTTTTTTTCCAGTTAAAATTAATTCCTATTGAATTTTCCTGTGTGCTTTGCAGCATGTCCCTACTGCTTTAAGAAAAGTATAATCTGGATTATATGATTTTGATTTTAAAGTTGGGTAGTAATTAAAAAAAAAAAGTGTCCCTTTCAGGCTGAAATCTACGTACCTTTGAGAGCAAGTCACTGGTGGAGAGGTTGCATACCTCTTCTGTTTTTAAAAGCTGTATTTACAACAGCAAGTAAGTTCTAATTTGTAGTTAAATGTTCAGTTTTTCATAAATCATGTGATCAAGTGCATGTAATGCAATCTCCCTATATTCTGCTTAGAAGTTGTCTCAAAAACATGGAAAACTGATTACGGACATCAAGAATGCAAGTTCATATGTTGCTGTTCTTTGTTAAAAACTGAAGCCCAAGGATGCTGAAGTGGCCCATAGATCTTGCACTCAGTAATGTAGGCATGCTGTAAAAAAGTGGTTCTTTCCATGTGGCTAGCTTCTGTGGTTCAGGCTGCTGCTACTATAGTTCTTTGAAAGGGTCACAGAGTCAGCAATTGTGTGGCAATAAATAACCTCTTGTGGGTTTGAAATATATGCTAATAGTGTTGGGATTTTTATGAAATTTGTTTTTCTAAAAAAGCAATTAAAAATTTTCTTGTCACTTCATTTTATACTTTACACTTGCCACTTGACAAGAGGTCTGATAAGGTTTATTTTCTTGTAGCTTCTTAAATTGCATCCCTCTATATTTGAGACTCAAAATCTGAAATCATGCTAGCAGGGTGCCTGAAATGGACACTGGATGAGGAGGTGGTGTGAGGGGGAGGGGAATAGAGCCAATATGGATGCTATCTGCTATTTCTAGTTCCCAATAGCCCAGGATGGCTCTTGCCCAAGGACCATTCATGTTGTTTCTTTCTCTTCTCCTTGCAGCTATCAGTTCTGTGATGACTTGGAAACAAAACACAAAATAAGGGTATCTGGACTAAATGGATGTTACTAAAAGTAGATAGCAATTTGACAGGTAACTGATCTGCATGATTGCCCTCCTCTGCAGAAGATTGTAGTAGTGTGATTGCAATCATTTCTGCTGGTCAGTGTATGTATATGTAGCTACCTAGGGAGACAGATGGCCTTTATGTAAGACTTACTTTGGAACTGAAAGGAGGAGAAGAAATTATCTGTGATATTTTACTATAGCAGTTTCATATGCTATTGGTGGCATGTAACATAACCAGATTTCATATTTAGTATTTATTTGTGCTGTCTTCAAAAATGCTAGTTGTGAGAGTTGTGCTTCTGTAGAAAGCTGATTTCTATTACAGTCCAGTTAATCCTCCCTGTAAAACAAAAAATTAAACTTCTTAGTCTCTTCCAGTTGTTTGCACAACTATTTGTATTGCTGTTATGAAGATTGTCAGTGTTAAGCAATACCAAATAGATCTTAAATATTTTAGTTCTGTAGTCAAGACACACAGATGGTACAATATTTGTATACAAATGAGGGTGTGTTTGGATGATACTCTGGGACAAAGAGGGTCTTCATCTCATTGTAGTGAGTATAGTTAAAACTGGCCAAGTTCTAACTTTGACAGCCATTTTTAACTGAAAATAAAACCCATCACATTTAGTGTTTTAGGTTTTAAATCCTTTAAGTGCATGATGTTTCCACCTAGTTTATCTTAAAAGCTCACTTTGCCAAACAGGTACAATTAAATGCTGCCTCCTGAGGAGGAGAAGAAGAGGTGTTGTCCATCTCAACTTTATCTTGAAGAAAAAGAAATAGGGATTGAAGTGAGAAAAAGAGAACTCAAGACCCTTTTGCTTCAGTAAGTCTGGCTCTGAAGTAGGATCCTGCAATTCACCTCCCCATGACCCCTTCTCAGTTCATGTGCCTTGACACTGCTTGCATGTGGGTTTGCAGAAGGAATCTGTGCCCATGTATTGTGTGGTGTGAAAAGCAGGTGAATTTTGTTTTGTGGCACCCATCTATCAGCAACTTGCTGTCTTATCATCTTATGAAGCAGGAACTTCTTGTAGTGAGAGCCTCTTTCCAGCTGTGGTGTCCTGAGGCATCTGGTTTGGGAATAAGTGTTAGTATGCTGAGGCTGTGCATGACAGCAAACACGGACCTATGGTGCGGGCTGAACTGGCCTGTCTTAGAGCTGCAGCTCATAAGGGGAAGGGTCATTGTTCACCTTCCCCGTTGTTAAATTAAACGAGCCGAAGATTCTATTCAGGAGGGGTACTGCTTGCAGACTGGTAACATAATGGTGCACATGTGCCTTTTTTGGGTTTAGTGCCCTTAGTGAGCCTCTTGAGCTAGAATTTGTGAAATCCTCAAAGCTCTTTTTTTTATAATGAGAAATGAGTTGCTGAAGTCCCTGGAATGTTTAGTTTCCATCCTTATGCAAGATACTCAGGGATACACTTTTCATCTCTTAGGTAATTATTTGCTTTATTATTGCACCGTAATGAGGTAGGATTAATGTAAGTTACAAGTTGTAACAGCATATACAATAAGACAACAATAAGCACAAGAGCAAGAGAATAAAAATAGACTTGGGAATTAATGTAGTAGGTTGAGGATTGTATGCATTTATGAAATGCTTGCAACTATACTTGCATATGCTTCTCATCCCTGGCTGTGCTCAAGGAGAGGTTGGAAAAAGCTTTGGGTTACGTGGTTTAGTGTGAGGCATTCCTGCCCATGGCAGGAGTGTTGGAACTAGATGATCTTAAGGTCCTTTCTGATCCTAACTATTCTATGATTCCATATATTTTTATTTCTGATAAAGAACGTGTTTTCAAATATTACACTTGCAAGATCCAGCTGGGATAGAAGGACTTGGAGAATTTCAAGCATTCAATGGCAGGATTAGAAGAAAAAAAAACAACCATAATTTTGACTTGGATTGTTAACCTGAATAGGCTATTAGCTATATCTTGTAATAACCATGGGATAGGTAATGAAAATGCAATAAAAACACAAGTCCAATTGCTCTTTTCTCATTTATTTTTTTCTCCATTGTTCCACTCAAATTTGTTGCTCTGCCTCATTCTTCAGTTTGTTTTCCAAACCATTCCATGTCCTCAGTAAATCTTAAGACCATTCTCATGAGTCTATGTGAATTAATCAATTTTGATTATAGGAAATATGAAGTATCACATTTCAGAAATATGGGTTTACTGATTGAATGCTTTAGATAACCAAGTAGACACTGGTGAATGTTCAACCTGATCTCTGGTGACCTCCAGCCTCTGAAAGGCTGAGAACTCAAAACCCAGGGTTTACTCTGAAAAGCAAGTTACAGGAGAAAGAGGAACTGGCCCTGGCAAGCTTGTTTCCTGGGCATCATCTTTAATAGTTTTGTTCTAATATTGTTAGTAACCAGGCTGATGACCTTTCTTTGTTTTTTTTTTTTTTCTTGAATTTATGGCCAGTTGTGCTGGCAGATAGCTGTGACTACACTGTGGTACCCTCACCTCCTGGCAAGCTCTGCTCTATGGGAGCTTGGCTGTGTGTGAATGCTGCCGTCTATTGAAAGAAATGCTGACATGAAAAGAAAATGATCGCAAATGCAAGCCAGACACATTGTGACATGCAGGTGTTTATATGGCATTCTAAAGCCAAATATAACATTATTTGATGACCTCCAAGGGGGCTTGTTCTACTTTTGCTTTATAAAAGCTTTGGGATTAAACTGATATGAATAAATTAAGGGAAATACAGTCTGGGGCAATGTTAAATTGAAATGCCTTGGATGGTTACTGCAGTAGATACTGTGATGTTGACTGGTAATTCTAGGAGAAGTTCCTTGATTAAGCACTTCTGGCAATCTTGGTTATATCTGATAATCAAGGAAATGGTTTACTTAAATATAAACAAACTGTATTAATGAGGATTAGAATGATTTAATGTAGAAACCTTTGTCGTCATTAAACTCTTGTAAGATTAAACAAATATAATCTTCTTTAATTTAAGTGCAATAGAAGTTGGAAGAGCTGAAATTGAAATCCATTTTTTTAAGTGGCTTACACTGGCACAGAATGCATCATCAGAAGGGCTTAATGTTGAAATCACTTCTAAAAGTCTGAATTTTCTGCATACATGGTCAGTTTATAATTTCCAATCTGAAACTTCTTCACAAAACCCTGAAGGAACTGTTCAATCAGCTGCATCACTATATTTTTATCTGTAACTGTTTCTGCTTCCTCATTTTCAGTAACTTCAGTATGTCTCTGCACACAGGTTACTTTGAGATTGTTTTCATAATAATTTGCAGAGTGTTACAGATGGCCATGAATAGCTAGCAGAAAATGAGAACTATGCATCTACCTCTCTCAATATTATTGTTACTGTTTCAAGAGAAGAGAGATCGTTTCAGTCAAAATGTTGATACTGTTTGCTTTTTAGTCAATGACTGACCTGGGTTGCTGTTCTGTTTGTTTTGTAAATAAATGGCACTTTGATCGCAGCAAATGCTCAATGTTATTTGATAGCAGTTAGTCCTTTCACTGTTAATTTAAGTTAATTCATCTCCATTAGAACTCACCTCTGCACTCAAGAATCTCTCCTTGGTTTATCGAATGGGTGCTTTATAGCATCAGTCTGGATTCTTATCTTTTAGGGCATGAGTAGTTTCATTGACCTGAGTATGTTGCCACTATTTTGAAAGAAAGGTCACTGTATGGGGAATGAAATGGGAACATGGGGTGGGGGGGGAAGGAACTTGAATGAGGCTACTTGTGGAGTTCAGGTTAGGTGTCTCTTAAATACTTGACTGGATGGGGGATTGAAGATGTGGAAACTGTGTTAACGAGACTACAGACTAAACAGATATAAAACATTCCTCCTTGGTTTTGCTGTCACATATGCTACAGGGGAAACTTTTGTTGTAACCTGTGTTACCATGCTGTATTTGACTGTAAAAGTTTGAGTTATGAGGCTTGGCATTTTTAAGGAGAGCAATAGTATCTTTTAGTTTTAAGTCTGTCCATTAATAAATCAAGAAACACTATGAAAGCATAAGGCAGTTACATTCCTACTGCCTGTTTGTTTATAATAATCTGGTTTCCTTCCTTAACAGTACTTTTTTTATGAAATCTAGTAAAAATAATTCTATTTGTTAGAAGTAAAAAAAACAATGGCTTCTGCTGTAGACATTTCTTTATGCTCCAAAACTACTGAGATAGTATTTCTACTCTAACCTATGTATAAGTTATTTTCCTTTCCAAAGAGTAAAGATAGACTGGAATGTTTCCTGGAGGAGGGAGGGATAATGACTTCATGTAGTTAAGAATAAATCGAGGTTTATATTCATTTGTATAGGTTCTATACACTTCCATGCTTGTGCAAGACAGAGCTATTGTATTGGTGCTTAGTATGCCAGTAGTTTGACAAATTTAGACACATTGTACAAATCCTTTTTTCCTTTAAATTGTATTATTGGGTGGGGCGGGGGACCAATCAAGTCTCCAAGTTTTGTGTTACAGCATCATGTTCATTCTCCTCTTGGAATCAACAGGAATGCTTATTTAAGCATTGTAAACACAAAATGTGCCTCTAATGGAAGCCTTGGTGCCAATATTCCCTCTTGAGGTTTGACTCCTTTTTACCACTGAAGCACAGAAGTGTAGGAGGCATGGAGGGAAAAAAAAAACCAAAGAACTGGGTAGGAGGAGAGGTGGAGCTTGTTTTAAAGATATGGCAGACTCATTGTCCTTACCTTACTGACCACCTTTTGAGAGAGTTAAGAACAGATAGTACAATGATAAACTGCTTGGAGAAAAAAAATGGAGGAGCACCAGACTCGGCATCAGCTTTGCCATACACTTCTAGTGTAATGATTTATGGTACATTAGCATGTGATGTGACAGGGTTTCTTTTTAGGTTTAGTTTGAAAATGACCATTACAGACCACCTCCAGCAGAATACTGACTTTTTGAAACCTTTATCTTACTCTTTGAGGTAAATTCTGTACAAACATAGGAGAAAAGCTAAGAAAACTTTTAAAAAGTAATTTACTAGTGTTAGCGTAAGAACTGACACATAACCACCGGAATGGTTATATGAGGTGCTTTATTGCAGCGCTGGGAAGCCAGGGGCACACGCCCAAATCTGGCTTCAACCTCATTACATCGCGCTCGCAATTTGTACACTAAAAATATTGTCACTAATACATATTCAACACAGATTACATCATTGACTAATACGTATGCATCAAGGATTGCCACATCAGTCTATTACGACATCAGCCTCTTTTGCGCTTGCACAGCCCTCCTCTGGTGGTCGTCCTGATGAAGTAAGGAGTCTTCCTTGGATGAAGTAAGAAGTCTTCCTCAGGTCATCCTGTTCACTTTTCTGTTCCTTGGACATGTCCCAATCATTATGTGGACGCCAGCATTCTCTTATTTTCACTTGACTACTCCTGGTACCTTCGTGAGTTCTGCTTCGGTAGAGCTTCACAATACTCCCCTGGATCCACCCATATACCCTTCCCCATATATGGCTATGTTAATTGCTTATCATTATAGCTACCATTGTAACTTTTAGTTATAAAGTAACTAAGATACATAATAGCAGAATTTCAACTTGTTCTTAATACAAAGAAACCCTCTACTGATTAACAGATTTTCAAATATAATGATCTTTTCTCTTTGCAGTATTGTTTCAAAGCACAATTTCACCTATCACTAACACTAGAATGATGGACTTTTTATTATATTCTTTCTTCTCCCCCTTGCCCTGCGACTGCTCTGAACCACTGGATTTGGGTCAATTGCTGAGATGAGTAGATTGAGAGAGGACGCCTGCAAAACCGGAGTGGAGCAGGGAGAGATCAGCGTCCACGAGCCTCAACCCAGAGCGACAAAAGCCGTTGAGGAGGGAACCTCAAGTCCTCAACAGGACTTGCCCAGGAGCCGGCAGCTCAGCTCTCGCCAGCAGCTCGCTCACCGGGGGCGGAGCCAGCAGGCTCGGCGGCAGCTGTGAGCAGGGAGCGCGGAGAACAGAGCGGGTCGAGGCAGTTTGTGCGGGCAGGCGAGTGGGGTGACCGCCTGGTCAAGAGGACTCGACTGGAGTGCAGGAGGAGGAAGGACTGCTTGCTTGGGCGGAGAGACGTAGACGGACCGATCGACCAGAGGGTTCATGGTCACCCCTAGATCAAAACCTGTAGGGAGGAATAACGTGGGTACCCAGACTGAGCCTTGCCGCAGACATGCGGCCGTGCAGGTCTCTGGCTGCAGTGAATGCCTGAGCCTGGCACATGTATCGGAGGGAGCCAGTGACTCCGCTTGTGTGCGCTGTCAGCAAGTAGATGACCTGCTAAAGCAGCTGGTTGAACTGAGGGAGGATGTTGAAAGGTTGAGAGCTATCAGAGAGTGTGAAAGTGAAATAGATTGGTGGAGCCACAGCCTAAGGCAAGGGCAGAGGGAAGTGGTTGAACAAGTGATAGATCCCCTTCCCTCCTACCATCAGATAGAAGGAGTAAACTTAAGGGACAAGGAAGTATGGAGGGAGGTCCCTCCTCGGAGAGGTAAGCGAAAACCCTCACAATCCCTTCCTTCCTCCCAGTTGCCCTTGAGTAACAGGTATGAGGTCTTGGAACTACAGGGCCAGGTAAATGGTGATGGAGGGGTTGATCCATCTAGTGAGTCACCTAGGGCTTGTCACTCACCCCCATGCCTTAGAACTTCCTCAACAAAGAAGAAAAGAAGAGTAATTGTGGTGGGTGACTCCCTTCTGAGGGGGAACAGAAGGGCCCATTTGTCGACCTGATCCATCCCACAGGGAAGTCTGCTGCCTGCCTGGGGCTCGGATTGGAGATGTTAAAAGGAAAGTCTCTGATCTGGTGCAGCGCTATGACTACTATCCGCTGCTGGTTTTTCAGGTTGGCAGTGATGAAATTATTACAAGCAGGGCAAGGACAATGAAGAGAGACTTCAGGGCCCTGGGACGACTGGTTAGAGGGTCTGGAGGGCAAGTAGTGTTTGCCTCCATACCTGTTACAAGCAAAGGTGAAGAGATAAATAGGAAGAGACTGCAGATTAATGTATGGCTACGGGACTGGTGCCAAAGGCAGGGGTTTGGGTTTTTCAATCATAGGCTGCTATATGAGACACCTGGTTTGCTGGTGGCAGTGGGATACATCAGTCCCAGAGGGGGAGAAGGTTTCTGGGGCAGGAGTTAGCAGGGCTCATTGACAGGGCTTTAAACTAGGTAGGAAGGGGGAAGGGGAGATAACTGGGCCTGTTGGGGACAAGCCCAAGAGAAACATGCTAGGGCTTGAAGAATGGCAGACTAGGGAGGACTCTCAATCTATTGTTTCATATGAGGGAAAGGGTAGTTGTTTAAACCCTGTCCTGCAGGGGAAAAAGAGTACCTGGGCAAGAGTTAGTAGAGCTCACTCACAGAGCTCTAGGTTAGATTCAAAGTGCGAGGGGGTTGTAGCTGGGTTTGAACTAGTGGGGCAATGTTCTAGTATGAATGAAGACCATAAGGCCTCCCGCCTTCCAAGGGTGCCACTAGCGTGCTCAGCTTGCTCCCTGAAATGCCTGTACACCAATGCATGCAGCATGGGGAATAAACAGGAGGAGTTAGAAGTCTGTGTGTGGTCTAAGGGTTATGACCTGGTGGCAATGACAGAGACATGGTGGGACAGCTCACATGACTGGAATGTGGTCATGGATGGCTATGTCCTTTTTAGGAAAGATAGGTCAGCAAAGTGAGGTGGTGGAGTTGCTCTTTATGTGAAAGAGCGACTAGAATGTATTGAGTTCTGTCCAGGGGCAGATGAGGACCAAGTGGAAAGTGCAAATTAAGGGACAGGCTGGTACGGGTGACACAGTTGTGGGGGTCTATTATAGACCTCCTGATCAGGACGAAGGAGTTGATGAGGCTTTCTACAGGCAATTGAAAGCAGCCTCACGACTACCTGCCTTGGTCCTTATGGGGGATTTTAACTACCCCGATATTTGCTGGAAGACTTACACAGCCAGTCATTCACAGTCTAGGAGGTTCCTCCAGTGCATTGATGATAACTTCTTAATGCAAATGGTGGACGAACCAACTAGGAGAGGAGCACTGCTGGATCTAGTACTCACCAACAAGGAGGGTCTGGTTGAAGTAGTGACGGTCAACAACAGCCTGGGCTGCAGTGACCATGAGATGGTGGAGTTTAGGATCTTGTGTGGGAGGAATAGAATACCTAGCAAGGCCACATTTCTCGATTTCCGAAGGGCAAACTTTGGCCTCTTCAGTCAATTGCTAAGGGAAGTATCAAGGCAAAGGGTACTAGGTGGTAAAGGGGCTCAAGGTAGTTGGTCAGCATTCAAGGACCACTTCTTCAAAGCTCAGGATCAGAGTGTTCCAATGAGTAGGAAGTCAACTAGGGGAGCCAGGAGACCAGCATGGTTAAACAAAGAACTGCTGGGCAAACTTGTACGGGAAAAGAGAATGTATGGATTATGGAAGGAGGGGCTAGCCACTTGGGAGGAATATAGGACAGCTGTTAGAGGATGTAGGGAAGCAATTAGGACAGCTAAGGCCTCCTTGGAACTTAATCTGGCAAGTTGGGTCAAGGACAATAGAAAGGGCTTCTTCAAATACATAGCGAATAAAACTAACACAAGAAGCAGTATAGGCCCACTGCTGAATGAGGTGGGTGCCCTGGAGACAGAGGATATAAAGAAGGCAGAGGTGTTGAATGCCTTCTTTGCCTCTGTCTTTACTCCTGCAGACTCTCCCCGGGGGACCCAGATTCCTATAGCCCCAGAAGGAGTCAGGATAAAGGAGGAGTTTGCTTTGGTAGATGAGGATTGGGTTAGGGATCAGTTAAGTAATCTGGACATCTATAAATCGATGGGTCTGGATGGAATACACCCGCGGGTGCTGAGGGAGCTGGCAGAGGTCATTGCCGAGCCACTCTCCATCATCTTTGGTAAGTCGTGGGAATCAGGTGAGGTGCCTGAGGATTGGAGGGTGGCAAATGTCACACCGGTCTATAAGAAGGGAAAGAAGGAGGACCCTGGTAATTATAGACCGGTCAGCCTTACCTCCATCCCTGGAAAGGTGATGAAACAACTTATTCTTCCCACTATCTCTAGGCATATCAAGGATGAGGGGGTCATTAAGAGCAGCCAACATGGCTTTACCAAGGGGAAGTCATGTTTGACCAACCTTATAGCCTTCTATGAGCAAGGAACTAGGTGGATGGATGATGATAGAGCCGTAGATGTGTTTTTTCTTGATTTCAGTAAGGCATTTGATACTGTCTCCCACAGCATCCTCATAGATAAGCTAAGGAAGTGTGGGCTTGATGATCAGGTAGTGAGGTGGATCAAGAACTGGTTGAAAGGAAGAAGGCAGAGAGTTGTGGTCAATGGGGCAGAATCTAGCGGGAGGTCTGTGACTAGTGGAGTCCCTCAGGGGTCAGTGCTGGGACCAGTGCTGTTTAATATTTTCATCAACGACCTGGATGAGGGAACTGAATGCACCCTCAGCAAGTTTGCTGATGATACTAAACTGGGAGGAGTGGCTGACACACCAGAGGGCTGTGTTGCCATTCAGCGAGACCTGGACAGGCTGAAGAGTTGGGCAGAGAGGAACTTGATGAAATTCAACAAGGGCAAGTGTAGAGTCTTGCATCTGGGGAACAACCCCATGTACCAGTACAGGTTGGGGGCTGACCTGCTGGACAGTAGTTAAGGGGAAAGGGACCTGGGGATCCTGGTGGATAGGAGGATGACCATGAGCCAGCAATGTGCCCTTGTGGCCAAGAAGGCCAATGGCATCCTAGGGTGCATTAGAAAGGGTGTGGTTAGTAGGTCAAGAGAGGGTCTCCTCCCCCTCTACTCTGCCTTGGTGAGGCCGCATCTGGAATATTGTGTCCAGTTCTGGGCCCCACAGTTCAAGAAGGACAGGGAATTGCTTGAAAGAGTCCAGCACAGAGCCCCAGAGACGATTAAGGGAATGGAACATCTCTCTTATGAGGAGAGGCTGAGGGAGCTGGGACCCTTTAGCTTGGAGAAGAGGAGACTGAGGGGTGACCTCATCAATGTTTACAAACATGTAAAGGGTGAGTGTCAGGATGATTGGAGCTAGTTTTTTTTTCAGTGATGTCCAGTGATAGGACAAGGGGCAATGGGTGTAAACTGGAGCATAGGAGGTTCCATGTGAACATCAGGAAAAATTTCTTTACTGTGAGAGTGACAGAGCACTGGAACAGGTTGCCCAGGGGGGTTGTAGAGTCTCTTACGTTGGAGATATTCAAGGCCTGCCTGGACAAGTTCCTGTGTGATGTACTCTAGGTTACCCTGCTCTTGCAGGAGGGTTGGACTAGATGATCTTTTGAGGTCCCTTCCAACCCTTAGGATTCTGTGATTGTCTGGTAATAATATAGAAAAGCAACTCTTTCACGTCCTTTAAGAGAAGAGCTCCCTCTCTAGACCAAATACACATCAGACTAGAGGCAGATTGAGGTCTATTTCCTGTTGCTGACAATGTCAAGGGTGTGAGTTGTTCATTTTTATCTTCAATAAGATGAGATTCCCCAAGAATCAAGAGTTGTACCCTTTGGGGGATTTATATTTGGTGAATGTTACAGCTGGATGACAGACTTTGAAATTGAGCTTATAGGGCTTAAATTGCCAAATCTGATGTAGTGTTCTGATTTGTATTGGTTTTGTGTTTGTATGTTTTTTCTTCCTTTTGGTTTTCATGATTTTTTTTAGTTGAGCTTTTTATCACTACAAATAGGGGGTTCAGTTTGTTTAACTCTGGATTATGAACATAGCAGCAATCTCTACAACAGTTGCTGAAGCTTTAAAATACGTTGATTTATAAATAAAAATTGTCAGCCTCTAATCTTTGCATATTATTTTTTGAAATATGAATTTCATTGATTTAAAAAAAAACAACATTTTCACCAAGAATGAAAATAAGCATATCACTGAAAAATGACAGATTAGAAAAGGATGTAATTTTTTATTTTGAAATTGCAGAAAAACATTACAAAGCTGGGCTGGTATCACAACTGTAGCTCGAGGCAATGCCTACTTGCTCATATCTTCTGTCTAGTTAGCACTTGTTTGCTCCATGGTGCATTCAGAGGGGAATGAATGGTATCACCAATAGATGCTATGTTTTCAACTCAAGGACAAATAATAACAATTAAAGATCTCTCTGAATGAAAAAAAAAAGCCTTATATCCTTGTCACAGTACTTAAGGTTTTACTTCTTGCAGGAAACAAAAGCAACTTGAGGGTAAGCACAATGTGTGTGTGTATGTGTATCCCACAGATAGCTCAGGAGCTGATCCGTGGCAAGTAAGAACATAGATCGTTGATGCTGAAGCATTTCTCTTTTCTTCTAAAGATTATTATTTTTTTTTTTTTTTTTTTAGTAGTAACTCTCAAATGAAGTTTTTAATGAATTATTAATCTTGGAAGCTAGGACATCCTGACCTCTCCTGTCTTTTTCAGTACTGCCCTCATACAAGGGAATCTGACTGCAATCTGTTGGCTGTTTATTAGTAATGACTTTTCTTGTTCAGTGCTGTTCTACTTCTCAATGCTGTCAAAGTCTGGAAAAAGCTTGCAGTCGTTTATATGCCACTTAAGATTGTTTTCCTGGACTTGGAAGCTGTGCTTACGTTGAATTAGCTTTTGTTTCTACCAGGAGCAAATCAGTACTGGCTAGAAATAGTGATACTATTCTTAATATATATTTTCAATGTGTACAGTAAGGTTCACGCTAATTTCTGTCTAACTAGAAATTGTTTAAAATGCTTGCTTTCATTGTGACAGCTAATTAGTGTATCATGGTAGTTTGTTTTGTGAACTGAAGAAAATGTTTCTCATCATTCTCTTTCTCTGCGTGGCAGACCATATTTGTATCCAGTGATACCTTTATCTTTTCATATCTGAAACTTGGTCTCATTTTGTGTAAGATTAAAACCTAGAATGTAAGCGCAATATTTAAATAATTGCTGTTGAAATTAAATCATCCAATTTCTGTGCAGTGACATAAGGCATAATTAACCCAGACGGTGAAAAAAGATAATTTTACAGCAATAGTTCTTTAATATATTTTGGACTAAGTGGCTTGATGGACAGTGGCAGTGCAAGGAAACAGGCAAGTATGGG
This sequence comes from Pezoporus flaviventris, assembly GCF_033815535.1. Taxonomy (NCBI): domain Eukaryota; kingdom Metazoa; phylum Chordata; class Aves; order Psittaciformes; family Psittacidae; genus Pezoporus; species Pezoporus flaviventris. The sequence continues at coordinate 49,882,895 of NW_026892549.1, forward strand.
AAAGTGGGCTCTCAAAATCAATCCTGAATAAACAACAAAGCCTTCAGGAAGGCAAATAAGCCAGGCTTATGCTACAAAACTGACTTCATTTGTTACCTATAACAAGCTGGGTTTTGGCTTATGCCCCAAGAAATAAATTAGTGAATTAATCCACTGCACCAAATAGTCCCCTAATATGTTGTGCAACTAATGCTTTCCCAGGTACACTTATTGACCACTGCTAGTCATTATCACTAATTGAATGGCGGCTCCCTTCTGCTGTTGTCTGATTCTATTGTTACTGATTTGGCTAGCACAGTACTTCCCTTCAAAACAGTTAAATAACGATGCTCTAAGATTAGTTTAATCATCAGTTAAGCCTGCAAAGCTGAAACACCATACTGACTGGAGTACACAGGTAGTTAGGGCTGTGTAGCTATGATGTGGCTTTGCTTAGCTGTACAAATGAGGCCTGGTCCTGGGCCACCTTACTGAAGCTCCAGAAATGCTCACCTGGCAGAGGACTGTAAACCTATTTAATGTCTATTGAGTGGACAGATATATAGAATGCATGTTTTACAAGCTGATAAAGAAGGATGGAAGAGTGAATACTTCATGTTTCTGAAGGGCTTCTAATCAATTAGATACTTTGCTGGTCTTTCCCAAACTCAGAAAGGAGAGTGATGCATCTCCAACATGACATTTTTACATTTAGATGTAAGAGGTTATTCATCTCTTTTCTCTCAGTGAAAATGTATTCACATGTCGAATCTTTCATGTCAGGGAAAATCCAGATTGTGGACTCAAAAGCTTTTTATGTCATGTTTCTAGTTAGGTCTGTGACTCATTCTCATAAATAATGTATCAAGATGCATATTAACATCTAATCCAGCAAAATCGTCAATTTACAGTAAACCTTGGCTGCAGCAACTTTAGTGAAAAAAGTCAGAGGCTGCAGCTTTTTTCCAACAGCTGTTGAAACTTCTGTAGTGTATCTGGATACTAAACTTGCAAAACAAGTGATTAGATTCATGTTGCCGTATGTAGGGGTGAATGAATTTGATTAAAAACATAACAGTAGATTTCTAAAAAGGACTTTATAGTAAATCCCCCAAAAATCCCCTAAGTATAAATTATTTTCCTTTATGATCTGAGGAGGAGACTATTTTGCAGGTTCAGACCAGAGCACTGTGTTTGGTTAGAATAGACTGCTATTCTTGGTAAGAAACTGATTTATGTCTGTGAGTGCTGCAACAAAAAGGTACCAGCTGATAAACTATTACAAAGGGTATGTTTTTTTTAACCTCAAATGAAATCGCTTGTCACTTGACCTCAGTCCTTCAGAATATGTTAAAGGATTGTCCCAGCGCCCATATTAATATGCTGGGTGGGACTGTTGTGGATGTAGCTGGTGTTTGTTTTTTGTGATCATGCTGACAGTTACTGTCAAACAGCTTCACTCCATCATGTGGTGTTCATCACCAATTAGTCATTTGACAGGTATAATTTCTCAGTGCTTTGGATCTCTATTGTAACTGTAAATTATCTTTTGAAAGTGTCTTTAAACTGTCATCTTTTCCCACTGTTGTCTGTTTTCCATCACCTAGTTCATGATAAGTTGCTGGCACTGGCATATGCTTCCTTTCTAGTTTACTTTATAGACAGAATGATATATTTCTGCCATTCGCCTTATATCTTTCCCTGCTGCTCCCATCCCTTATCCAAAGAACTGGGCTTACAGGAGGCTCCACTTGCTGATTACTGTGTGTTTGTGTTAGAGCAGAGAGAGAAAAAGTGGTCTATGCCTGTTTTTTTTGGTCTTTCCAAATGCTGTTCCATTACCACATCTGTTGACTTTCACGCTGTAAGAGAGCCTTTGAAAAGGATACTGCTTAGATGTAGCTTCTGTCAGACTGCATCAGAATAATCAGCTTTGGAAAAGACAGGTACCATGTGCTCAACTCTTTGTGCATATGTATTCTCTCTCCTGCATACATGTTACTTCTGAGACTGGTCCAATCTACTATAAAATATCTCAATGGAGATCTGTTACAGCCAGAATTTTCATGGCATATCCATAAAATATAGGTATTTTGACCTTAAAATGTGTAGGTCACAGCTGTTCAACTTAATCCAGCCAGGTTATCAGATGTGACCTGATTGTACATGTAAAGCTGTTGTTAGAGAAGGTCTTGTACAGGAATGTGAGATGTTAAGCTAAGCTTGCTTTTCTGTTTTGGGTGGAAGAAAACTGGCTTCCAGGTAGGATTTGACAGCAAACAGTAAATGTATAGCCAGTGTACATTGAGTTAAAAAGTTCTGAAGTGAGTGACTTAAGAATGGACTCTTACCAAAAGTTAGAATGGGAAATAGCTGACAGTATTTCCAAGGTGACTTGGAGAGCTATGTTTATGTATTTGAAAAAGCAAAATAATCTTGTGAGGAAGTAGTAAATATGATGCCAATGTCACAGGTTATTGCAAATCAGCATATGTATGGTCTGAAAAGAATCGGTAGGCATGCTGGGCTGTGCTAGACCATGACTGAGAACTGCAGCAGCTTTTAAGCGTATCTTAAGCTTTTTATTTTTGGTTGCCTTAAACTTTCAGAACAATCTTAAGCATACTAAAATGGAAAAGTGACTAACATTCTGGAAGATCCCTTTTAAAACAATGTTTTTATATTTAATACAAGGTTAGAAAAAGAAGGCAAAGGATTGAGTAAACACGAACTATTCATTTAAGATTGGAACTTCAACTATGAAAGAGGAAGGATGAGATTTCCACGTGTGTTTGTCATAAGATACTATATGTTTGTCATAAATATCGAGGATTAGAATATGCAGGTTGTGTATGGGTATAGTCTCCATGTGTTGATGTTTGACCACCATCACATCACGCTTCTCCCTATTCTGTCAATATAAGTTGAGAACGTGGGTTAACGATTTTTTTTTTTTTTTTTTTTAACCTGTGATTTGGGGTGATTTGTACACCTGAAAATGACATTCATGTACCTCAGTGTCCCTGGAAAGTTGCAGTTGACTTAGGATGGTTGCCCTCGCCTTTCTGGATTGAATGTGGGTAAGAAGAAAGCGCTAAAAAAGGATTTTCAAATGTGGTGGGGAAGCAATACGATTTTATTGGCTGTGTGTGCACCTGTGCAGATTTGATGAACCTATAATAAACCCCAGGTATAAGATCTGAGACAATATTGATTTGAGCTGACTAACAATCTGAAAGACTTGGATTATTCTAGCAGTTAAAAACCTTCATACAGTCTCTGCTCCAATCAACTTAGAGAGCTCGATGCCGTAGTTCAACAGGTATGATTTTTTTCCAGCTAAAATTTTGCATGAGCAGGGGCTGTTCCTTGAGCCTTTTTATGTACTAATAATGAAGACGTTGACAATCTTAGCCTGTCATGTTCTTAAACAAATGGGTGAGTTGAGTTTGTGCAGCTTAGGAAGACAAATGATACTTCCAGGGTTGCCAGCAATTCTTTGTAAACAGCTGGTGATTTAGCTGATCAATGGTAAAGAAAAAAAATGCCCCTCTCTGCTTGGTTCCTAGAAGAGGATACACTGTCACATCCGGTATTTAATTTAGACTGTGTGTGACAACTGAGTTTTCTATTTCAATAACATCTTTAACTATATCCTGTTAAGAACTACACAGAAATTATTATTAGATTAACATGGTACGGAACACAAAGGATGACATAGGTTTATTTTGATGCAATGATGATAAGTACTTGGGATACTTAAGTAGCTTTGAATATACAGATTGAGAACTCCATCTCACCGTCTTCTTGTTTCAGTTCTGACATTTTGCTTAAGTCTTGCTAATTTCTGCCTCATTTTGTAGCCTGACTTGGTGTTTTACTATTTTTTCTTAGTAATCCATTTTCTTTGCACCTTTCTTACGTATGTATGCTGGGCTTTGGGTTTTTTCTTATTCTTTCTCTGGGAGCTATTTTATCTATTCACTTTGAGTGGCTGATTTAAGGAAATTGAGAGATTAGGATAGTGGACAACTGAGATGAATTGAAGTATTAAATCTTTGTCATAAAAATCCTGTCTCTCACAGCTGTCCCTCCTGCTAGAAAGAGTAACTGGGCAGAGAGTGAAACTTCAGAGGCAAAGAATAATTGGGAAGAAGCAAAATGAGAATGTCTTGAACAAAGCTGGAAAAAATTGATACCCTTTGGACTGAAGATGCATGGAAACAATTCCATATGCACCTGTAGCATACTGTCAATTTACTCCAAATCCATTACTATGGATAGCAGCTCTTGAACAAAAGGAAATTCATAGGGATATGTTTTCCAAAGAGTAGGTATTCAAACTTTTTTTCACAGTTGATGAGGGATATCCTTTTTGGACAGGTCCATGCTCCTTTTGTGTTGGGGGCCCCAGAGCTGGACACAGTACTTCAGGTGAGGTCTCAAAAGAGTGGAGTAGAGGGGGAGAATTGCCTCCCCCAGCTTGCTGGTCATGCTTCATTTGATGTAGTCTGGGATACAGTTGGGTTTCTGGGCTGCAAGAAAGCTGGGTCATTTTGGGCTTCATGTCAAAGTATAAATAGTCAAATACAAGTAAACTGCTTTGGGGGGGTAGAAAATGTTGCTATTAATATTTGAAACGAGGAAAGAGAATACTGAGTATGATAGAGATTGACATCAGGGTTAGTAGCTACTAGTGATGTAATTCAAAGAGGTATTGAGCTTGCTGGGATCAAAGTCACTTGTACATGCAGAGTTTCCAGCAGAAAAGCTATGGGAGGATATATGGGTCTGATATAGCCTGAAAGTCTCAGAAGCTATTCATTTTCTGAAAACAGCAGAATAGCCAGCATTGATCACACTTCAGAAGTGGAGGGAATCAAGGTCATAACAAGGTATGTTTACTTGATATGCTGAAAACCTGAGACTGGAAGAAATGATTGGCAACATAAAAGCAAGAGTCTCTTGATAACATACTCCAGAAAGACTGAAGGTCTGCAAGCTTCTAAGGATAGGAAAACTTTAATCACCTTCATCACTTTGAGATTTTTAGAGGAATTAGGTGGTGTGCTCTCCTCACCCTGTGCAGATGTGGTACCTCCCAGCTTGCCTGTCCTCAGAGCACACTGTGTTTGCTCTGTGCTGGGGTTTCCTTTCTGTGTTGAAGCAGCCTCTGACTGAAGTCTGAGTCTTGCACAAGCACATGATTCTGGAGGGATAGGAAGGAGGAAGTGCACAAGGGAATGGTTCAGGCACTATGTATTGAGTGGATACTCACAGCGACTCCCCTTGTCTGACAGACACTCTGGGAATGGAAAGCAAGAGAGAACTCAGGTGCTGGAGCAGGCTTGTTGTCTGATCTGTGTTTAGCATTACAGTTGCTGATGTGAGCACACAGGCTTCCTGTGATCCAGTTTAGGGACAGACATTCAGCTGAATTCAGTGCCTTAAGAGAGTTTTTCCACTTTGTGGATGAAGATGATGTGCTGTGGGTCATGTTCAGCTGTGCTAGACACTGCTCCCAGCCTGTCACTGTCAGCAGCAGCAAGGGTTCCCACCAACTTTGGTGGTGCACTTGCCCAAAGTAGCTATAATGATGAAACTGAAGGAAGAAATTGATAACGTTTAATACAGCTGATCAGTTTGGCTAAGTTGTGAATATTAAAGACTTGAAATATCTTTACTGTTTAGATAAATGCTAAATGCACTAATTTTTATAATACAACGGGCATTGTAAAGACCTTTTCAGAGGTTACCTGTAACACATCGCTGAGTAGTGTCTTAGCTACAAAGCCTTTGCTACTGTTTCTCTGATTTACTATGCAAGACTTGCAAGTCTACAACATATGGCATGACTATATTGTCCTATAAAGAAGGAAATAACTGTGTATGACTTCTATTTAAATGGTGAAAGCTGGGGGGGGGGGGAGGAAGAAGTCCCAAGAGTTACTCTTCTAAAGGTAAAAGCCAAGGTGTTTGATGTGATGTCAAAGGCTGTTGAAACATGTAATTCGTTCCATCTGCTGCCTTTGGTGCATGAGAACAACACATTGGTGCCAGCTGCATATGCCTATAACTGAGAGAGGAAAAACCTTGGCAATCATTCTGTTTACTCTGCTACTTGTAGAGTGTAAGTGAGCCACAGTCTCTCTTTTATTTTTAGGCCGTTTGTCCTGGTTTGCCTGACAGGCCGGGCTTAGAGGGATGTACGCTGCATGTGCTCAAGCTTCAGAGGCTTTCCCTATATTGGCAATATTGGAGTTCTAAAAATTCATACCCATTCACCAAGTCTCTATTGCCATCTGTCTAGGAATTAGGTAGCTCTGGCTGTCTTATTCTAGGCTCGGTATTATGGATTTTTTTATTCCTTTCATCGCTCCTTGGCTGGTGCAACCATGCTCAGCTGTTGGTTATTCAGAAGCTGTAGTTAACAGTGAGTTAAGACTAAACAAATATTAATAAAATAATTGGTTTTTAACAATGAAAGTCTTACAATGCTGCATTCTTAAATAAAAGAAAGATTTTCAAGCATAACTGTCTGATCAACCAGCTCAGGGAGATCACTTTTTTAAATCTCAGCATTTCTGTCCAAGGATTAATAGTTGCTTTCTCAGTTTCTTGTCCTTTGGGAGCTGTCTTCTCCTCTTCATTCCTCTCTTCCAGAATATCTAAAAAACCCTATTAGATATCTGCTATTTTTACTGTGTGTGGATGACAAATTCAATATATGAAATAGCTATTATCATATAATAATTAACTCCAGCCTTGAGGGAGACTTACTCTGAGTTGCTTTAGTGTTTTAACATGTGTTACAGTGGTCCAAGAACAGTCATATAGAAGTGGAACTTAAAATTTTACTGGTTTTTTTTATATGAATAGTAGCACTTGCTGAGCATTTTCAGATGTGAAACTTTCAAGTTTCTGTTTAATAAAGAGATGGGAAAAAAAAAGACTCTCAAAAAAATTTTTTTTTAATTTTTTTTTATTTATCAATTAAAGAAATAGAAAATCCCATCACAAATTATATTCAGCACTCTTCCCCTTCCCTGTTTGTCGTGGTTTATAACCAGTCAGGCAGCTCATTCACTCACTCCCCCCCTTCTTGCCCTCCCCCTACTCCTGGAGGGATGGAGACAAGACCAAAAAGAATGCAACTCCCATGGGTTGAGATAAGAACAGTTTAGTAACTAAGGTATAACACAAATCACTACTGCTACCACCAATAATAATAATGATACAGGAAATAACAAGGGAAGAGAATACACCTCACCATCGACTGACCGATAACTTGCCCCACCCCACCTGACCAAGCACCGACGGATAACTAGTCCAAACCCGCAGTCCTCTAGCCCTTCCGGGTAACTCTCAGTTACATCCTGGGCATGACGTGCTGTGGTATGGAATACTTCTTTGGTCATTTTGAGTCAGGTGTCCTGTCTCTGCTTCCTCTCAGCTTCCCTCCTCCCTGGCAGAGCATGAGGCTCACAAAGTCCTTGGTCAGACTAAACATCAGTGTTATCAGCTCTGTTCCCAGGCCAAAAGTCAAAAACACAGTGCTGTGCCAGCTACTAAGAAGGAGAAACATGACTGCTACTGCTGAACCCAGGACAGTATCCACCCCTTATTCCATACTATTCACATCATGCTCAGATCCCACATTTTCAATATACCATTGCTCTTACATATATATACATCCACATACACACACAGACAGAGAGAAAGAGGTCATTTCTTAGTGCATGGATGAATCCCTATAAACCTGCTGAGTCCATTCTGTCCATGATGTTGGGCTCCATCTCTTGTAACAGTCTTTCAGAGCAGAAGAGGCTGTGTGCAGTGTTCACACTAGTGAAAAACCTGGGCAATAGTATCCATTGTTAAGTCCACCCCTCTATGATGAGTCCATCTCTATGTTGCATCTCTGCCCTGATGGCCTGAAGTGCCACGGGCCCACCAGGCTCAAAATAATTCACCTTCCCCTTCAGCAGTTTCTCCAAGTTATCACTGGGGACTCCATGCAGCTGTCTTCCATCTCCGATGCTTCCAAAGTACTGGAGGGACCCAGTGGACTATATACTTGCCCATACTGTCCCACACACCCTGCCACTCATGACTGTCCAGCCTTGGGGAAAATCTCCTGGTCCTCCTATATCGTTGTCTAACCCCAGACAAGACCCAAACCTGACTCTGCTTAACTTTTGAGATCAGACAAAATGGTTGTGGGTAGAACACAGTCTGTGTGTGTGCCAGCATGCTGACCCCATCACCATCAGCAGGCAGGTCCCAAGGATACACAAAGGCCATTCAAAACCTCCAGAACTCTCAAACGATGCTGCTGTGCTTGTCACTGGGGCTGGTGTAGCTGCTGTGCTTGCCGGCTCTCCCACCACCGGCTTCTCTTTTCCTGAGTCCAGCTCTTCCTCCTCTGCCTTGCTGGGAAATGCTGCGTGGTCTCCTGCATCCTCCTAGGGCTCGGCGGGCAGCTGCCAGGGAATGCCTTCGGCTGTCCGCGGGGCTGGGCTTGGCTGCCGAGCTCGGCTCCTCTGCGGGGCTCGGCTCCTCCGCGGGGCTCTGCTCCTTCGCCACCTTCTCCCGCTTCTTGGCAGCCACCTCCTTCCGCTCCTCGACCGTCCCGACCTCCTCCACCGGCAGCTGCTCCCTACCAGCCTCTGGCCCCGCTCCCGCTGCTGATGGGTCCCCAGGGCTGCTCTCCCGGGCTGCTTCGGTCACCGCCGGCTACCAGGGCTGCTCTGCATCACGAAGCCTCATGAAGATGGAGGCGAGGGCGAGGGCCAGGACGGTGAAGAGCAGCCGGACGGCCAGGTACAAGTCCACGGCCACGTCCATCCCACCCTGCTGCTGGAGCCCGCTCGTATTATATGTCATTGCCATAAAGTACAGAGAAACAAGAACCTTAGCCCAAACCCCACACTTGATAAACACTAATACACCAAATACCAGCTCTAAGTAAGTTACAACATTCTGAAACTGTGAGATCAAGAGAAACAACTTTGAGAGCCAATAAATTGTCATTATGACGAGTGACTATTAATCTAGTCAGATCTGTCGTTGTCTCAACACCTCGTGCCCCACGCTGGGTGCCAAAAAGAACCGTCATGGTTTAAAACCAGCCGCGCAGCTCGTTCACTCACTTCCCCCCTTCTTGCCCTCCCCCTACTCCTGGAGGGACAGAGAGGAGAAACGAAAAGAATGAAACTCCCACGGGTTGAGATAAGAACAGTTTAGTAACTAAAGTATAACACAAATAACTACTGCTACCACCAATAATAATAATGACAAAAGGAAATAACAAGGGAAGAGAATACAACACCTCACCACCAGCCAACCGATAACTCGCCCCCCCCAGCTGAACCAAGCACTGACCGATGCCTCCTCCAACCCTGTAGTCTACCCACACTTCCAGGGCACTCCCAGTTCCATCCTCGGCATGCCGTGCTGTGGTATGGAATACCTCTTTGGCTAGCTTGGGTCAGGTGTCCTGTCTCTGCTTCCTCCCGGCTCCCCCTCCTCCCTGGCAGAGCATGAGGCTCACAAAGTCCTTGGCCAGACCAAAACATCATTGTTATCAGCTCTGTTCCTGAGCCGAAAGTCAAAACACTGCACTGCACCAGCTACCAAGAAGGAGAAAAATGACTGCTACTGCTGATCGCAGGACACTGTTATTTATGGAAAAGTGGTTCCTGGAAGCTGTGGTGTCTATAACCTGTAGCCAAAAGGATTTGTACATACAGTGAAAGACCGTGGGGTGAGAGATCATAAAAGAATTGTGAAATGCATAAGGATTAAAAGAAACCCCTAAATGCTCACATGAAGCAAGATGTTTTGACATAATGGAGGACACAGTAGCACAGCTACTGGGTCTGAACCCCTTATTTTTGTAATTTTTTTCCTGTGGTTGTGCTTTGCAGAGAAGAAATAAGAATTAAGCTCCTAAACAATTTCTGTGGATCTGTGCTTCTGCACCCAAATATAAGCATGTGAGTAGTGTCAAATCAGTGTGTTGTTTACAGGATTCAAACTTGCTACTTCCTTAAACAACTGCAAGAACTGAAGCTAAATCCACCACGTTGCATGAATCCTGGCTGGGGAAGGAGAGTGTAATAGCGCTTCATGTGTGATCGGGAGTTTTTAATCTGAAGCCTTCAAAGCTGTTTTGGATTTTGCCATTGGGGGCATGGCCTATAATTCCACCTGCTTTAGGCATCCAATGAAGTTCAGTAGTGACTGATAAATAAATTTCTATACTATGTGCTTTTGCTTTATTCTCATTATATTAGCAACGTCTGCAAAAACTTAGTCTTCCACTGCATATTTTGCATGCTATAAGTAGAGCTTATGCAGATCCCTGTAACTCCAAACTCTGATGTGGTAGTTACTATAGAATAGGTTTCTGTTCCATAAGTGGATTTTTGAAACAAACAAATACTACTGCACATTGAGCACTTGTCGTGGTTTAAACCCAGTCAGGTAACTTGTTCACTCACTCCCAGTGAGTGGTGCCGAGCTGACAACAATCGAGGGCCGTGTCCGTCTCCCCCCCCCCCCCCCTGCACCGGGGCTCTCCCCTTCCCCGCTCCCGGAGGAACGGGGAGGAGGATCGAGAGAGTGCAACTCCTACGGGTTGAGACAAGAACAGTCCAGCAACAAATCACCACCGCTACTATCAGCTAAAACAATGATAAGGGAAAATAACAAGGGAAGAGAATACGATACCACTGGCCAAGAAAGCAAGTTCCACCCGGAAGCCCGTGTCCTTCTGGGTAACTCCCAGTTACCCCCCACCCCGGGCATGACGTGCTGTGGTATGGAATACCTCCCCAGCTAGCCCGGGTCAGGCGCCCCGTCTCTGCTTCCTCACAGCTTCCCCTCCTCCCTGGCAGAGCATGAGCCTCACAGAGTCCTTGGTCAGGGTAAACATCACTTAGCAGCAACCGAAAACATCGGCTTCACCAACACTGTTCTCAAGCTAGAAGTCAAAACACAGCACTGCACCAGTTAACACAAAGGAAAAACATGACTGCTACTGCTGAACTCAGGACAGCACTGTATGGATGACATGCATTTATCTCTGCAATATGATGCTGTACCTGAGGCTCTTTGGAAAGATGTGAAGATGGATTGATCTAATGGCAAATTTGTGGTAAATCGAATTAAAGCAGGTGACCTTTACTTACCCAAGTTGGAACTTAACCAGACGAAAGCTAACATTCTCACTTGTGCAAATGTGCTACAAGATCTTTAACAATTGTGAGCAATTAGCACCTCTGTCGAATCACAGTCCTCTTGCAGTGATTCAAAGGCATATCAAATGTTTTTTTTTAATTAAAAGTTCTAGAATGTATTAAAATATAGCAGTTGAAGTCCATTAGTCTTCAGTCAAAGATTTTGGTTTTGTGTGTCAATGTTTTTGTCAAGAAGAATTTTCTTGAACATTTTTGTCAGTGATACCTCATGTAGCTTGAGTATCAATTTACAAGCATCAAGGTGAAATTACTGTTTATTAAACCTTGAAGATGGTTTAGGTGATAGCCCTCTGTCTTTGGGTGGAAACCTCATTTCAGGTTTATCCTTAATAGTGCGTACAGTGTGGAGATGCCAAAACTGTCTTTAAAGGAGCAGTGAGAATCTCTCACTGGCTACCTTCCTTTCTTGGGAGGAAGTGAGACATTCAGACTGGAGTGTCTTTGTGTGTAAATGACTCCCAAGGGCTGTCAAGAGCATGTGTGCAGGAAAGTTAAGGGAGAGGATCTGTTATTCTGTCACAGGTAAAAATGCTGTATATCCCTATATGGTTTTATCATTAACTCTCGATGGAGTGGGTTTTGCCATGCCCTGCTGTCTGAGAGCAGGTAACGCAATGTGAAACACCAGAAAGGTGTCCTACTGGTTTAGTGGTCATAACAGTTTATACTCTCAAAGCTAATGGTTCAAATAACATCTACTTTAATGTTGTTTTGTTTGTTTTATTGGGAATGTAAGTATTCTTTAAAAATAACAGGTTTTAAATTTCAATTTTAAAATTTAAAATTTAAATTTTAAAATTTAAATAACAGGTTCAGATCTTATTCTATTCACTGTTTGGTGCAATACTTACCAAATTATTTTCACATCTTAAGAAATAATCTGCGAAGAATGTCAACCTTTTCCAATATGTAGCTAGCCTTACTCTTACTAGAAATATTTTTTGTGAAATAATAGACAACAAATAGTAATCCCAAATGGGTTCTGCATCTATAAATTGCTCATTGTGAAGAAAATACTTTTTTTTTTCTATAGAAATGATGGATTGGAGGAACATAATGACTTGCTGCTCTGATAGTTAAATTTTCTTTGAAATTATTGAATTTCACACTATTTAGAGCAGGGACAGCTTCCATAAGGCTAGACTGACAAGAAAAGTGCACATCTACAACTGAAATAGGGCAATTGTAAAGAGTTCTGATGTTACATAACTTTGGTATTTAACTGCTTTCTTTTTTACTCTGAAATGGAGTGGAAAATGCTGAATGATCTTTTTTTCTAGAGCATTACAGATAGACATGACTTACATATGCTCAAATAACAACACTCTTTGCAGTTAACTCTTTGTATATACATGTAAAAAGTATATTTTGTTTTCTCTACAGTGAAGACAAATAGGATTGAATATAATTATCATCTGCAATAACACATGATGGAACACATTTGTTTGAAACAGGACACTGAAAAGATTGATTTGAATTCAAAAAAGACAATTGTAAATTTCACAGACATTGCCTCAATCCTTTTTATGGGTAAACTAGACTTTTTTTCCTATATTAAGAAATTAGATAGTTGCTCAGCTGAACAAGCAATTGCTTGTTAATGGCCAAAGGGGGATTTCAGTGCTAGCCAAATGAGCAGGAAACAACATCCTGTGACAGCTCTGATTTCATACCAAACATTTATATTGGTAAAAGCTGAAGTTATCACTACACCAATGGTGTGGTGTGAAAGGGAAGAAATTTGGCTTATTTAGATGTCATGAGATGGTTTAAATAATTTTCATCACAGTCTGTGATTCCTGTGTTGCCTTGTACTTCTGCTTTCCATAGTCATTTGTAGAGAACTCTATACCTACTGCAGCTTCATCACTTTCTGTCAATGTCATTATTATCATCAAAAAATACCAGTGAAACTCAAGTTGTCTTGACGCCCTTTCTAGGGAAAAAGCCTGATCTGAAGCCGTCATAGTAGAGTTAATGGAAAATGAATGCATTTTTAAAGTGTCTTAACATGATGAAAATTAGTATATGCTCTTGAAGCACTCTTATACCACTATGGATTTGCCTCAAATGGTGAGAAGTATTATATTGATGCGTGTTACAAGTCAAAGAACAAAACAAGATGTGTGCATAGTGAAGAGGAAAGGTAACTCTCAAGTTTAAGCCCTCTATGAATGTGAAACTTTATTTCAGAACCTGAAAGCTGTGATTCATTTTGGGTAAGGATTTTGTAGGCTAATGGAGCACATACTGTAATTGAGGTTTCTGCATTGTAGTTTGACTTTAAAGCAGCCTTTTCACTAGTAGAGGTGAAAGCTTCATTTGAGGGAATCACTCAATACAACACAGGAATGCACTGCCTTGGAGTAACTTCTGAGATCTGTTACTATATATAGCTTGCAGGGTGAACTGGTAAAATGAACTCCAGATTTCTGGTGTGTTTCACTCCAAAAAGCAAGATCTGGTCATTTCTAAACAGACAGTTAAGGCTTCAGTCAGAACTACCAGTTCACTTGTGAAGGATACAAATACCTGTGAAACAAATTCTAAAACCTCAATATACATAACTTCGTTATCACAGAAATATGGTAGTAAACACTGCAGTTCTTTGCAATAATTTTATTTTTGTCATGTAATTTATTATCTCCCTTGTACATGAAAGGAACAGCTCAATATAGTAGACCTATATGAAAGTGGGAAGCAGGAGCACGGAAATCTCACTCTTTCATTTATCGTTTAGACCAGTAAACTTGGGGAATCATAGTGGTTAATTGCTTGAAGGAGCCCAGAAATGTAATGAAAAGGATTTAGCTTTTCTCTTAGAACCCTGTAAGACTGCAAACCTATGGTGAACCCTGTAAGACTGCAACCCTATGGTGATGATGTGGCTTTCATATCAGTGACATGCTATCTCAACAGAAAATTGCTTTCTCTGACTAGCTTATGTAATTTATGTAGTACCACTTGCAGAATAGGTTACACTTAAGATTCTGTGAATGCTGATTTGATATGTATATCAAAAAAAAGATTTTTTTTTTTTGCCAGTTTTGAATGAGCAATACCCTTTTCTGACCAGAATATTTCCTTTGAGATCTAATCAATTAAGAATAATCCAAAAGGCTTGAAGCCTTGCTGTCATTCTGATGGCTAAAGTAAGTAAGCTGGGTGCACAGAGTACCTGTAGTCTAGTCAGCTGGCATTAAGAGTGAAATAATAAGGAAGGCAATATGGATTAATATTGATGAATTTACAGAAAATGCCCTCTGAAATAAGATGGTTTTATATCTTGAGCCTTCAATTGGGACAATATTGTGAAAGTATGTGATGCATACATTCTGGGGAGGAAAAATATTTACTCCTATACAGTAACAGTTCAGTACACCCAAGAAGTGAATAGGTGTTATAGTTCAGAAGAAATATTGAGAGGAATATTAATTAAAGAAGGAATAATTCTAGAGAATTTTGAAGACTGGTGCTATGTTCAGTGCCATTCAATGTATATCACAATGATCTGAAAATAAAGAAAAGTTGGAAGAGATATGGGCTTAACAAAGGGAAGCGAATTAATGGTGAGGCATAAATAACTGAGGAGTCAGAGAGGTTGTATAGTTTAGGTTGATGTAAGAAAATGGACCCAGTTAAAAGACATCATGTTTTACTAAGCCTAGTTTGGGGTTATAGATATAGAACGTCACAGCACAGAACAGCCGTAATCTGATGACTGGGAGAAGACCCTGGGCTTTGTGGCTGACTTGGTTTGAATATCGCTCAAATTTTGCAATTACCCTTGAATGTCCAATCAAATATGAATACAAATACAGAGGTAACTTTTGTGAAATTTTTAATGAAGTCAATGAAAGTTTTAGTGTTTGTACTTCAAAACTGAATGGTAAACTTGAGCAAGGTGAAGAAAACTTCATTCTGGATCTTCTGAGTAGAGAAAATATTTCTAATAAAGTGAGATTTAAGCTGTTACCAATCTATTTAATATAATTATATTGCTGTGCTTATAACTTATCCAATACATGAAATATCACAAGTGATTTTTCCAGTGTATCCTGACAAAGAAAGCTCTGAATATTGAATTTCGAAAGAGGAGCATTTGCCAACGGACAGTAGCAGGAAGGGAAGTGAATCACATCAGTGTTTGGACTTCTTCCATATGTGAGAGAGTAATCTTTGGAACATGTTGTCAGTAGTAATTGGTTGCCTTTCAGGTTTTTTATGTCTTTGAGGTATTGGCACCTTGAAGAGTATAATCTTGAGAAATGTACCTTACTGGATCCAGTGAGGGAAAGGTAGCTGGGTTAAAGTGCACTGATTTGTAATACACAGGAAAACATATTATATAATAAAATCAAATTATTGCCTCAAACCCTTTTAGCTTAGAAAAAAAAAAAGAGGAAATAATGTATGAATGTGTCTTTATAAAATCTGCCACAGCTTTTCTGATGTATTTCCTTTATCATTAATATTTGCATGTTTGAAGTAGCACCACATTGTTGGCATCTGTGTTTTGATAGAGTGGTGGTGGCAGCAAATTTGAGACAAATGGAAATAGACAAGAATTTGGTAAGTCTGTTCTAGACACGCTCCTGCATGGGAGCTTCTTGACCATTTGGCCTATGAAAAAGCATTCTTAAGGGCCTAGGAGAATCAAAAAGCACATCTCTCTTGTGCTGAGCATTGCTTTACATTTAAAAGGTCGTTTGTTCTGTTTTCACATTACAAGTTTGCCCTTTAGATGGTTTTGCAATTAGATTACTATGCTTAGTAATGTATCTTTCTCTTTTGCATATATTTTAATGGCATTAAATTAGTAATTCTATGGACAAACTAGGCAAAGTCAAGTGTATGTGCCTTTGGAGTGCTTGAAAAAAAAAAGTGGGTAAAAGGAGCAATGGAACATTTTTTAGTGTTGTGCTTGCTTGGCTCTGTATTTTCATAATTGCTGTTGAAGTGGAATATTCTGGAGTGGTTTCAGGGCAACCTGTGCACAAACATCTATTCCTTCAGCATATAATTCTTGCTATGGCTTAGTACCTGGCTCTGTATTCCTTTCAGATTTTATTGTATAATCACAGTTCTTCCCTCCCCCTCTGCAGTCTTCCACAAATAATTGAAGCAAACGTGATAGGGTTTTGGTGGACCATCTGTTATGCTTCGTATTGCATCCCTACAAAGACAGAGTGGTTTCATGATAAACAAGTAGGCAGATTAAGAACTTAATGTTCCTAAACCTTGGAAAAAAAACATCTTTTTTTCCTTTCCTTCCATTTCCAGCCAATGTTGGCTGGATAACATAATCTCTTTAGCATTTCAGTATTGGTGACAACTGTGTCAGAATTTTTGAGTAAATAAAATAGGTGATGATCAAAAAGCCTTGACCTTGTGATATTAGATGCTCACTGTTCAAGTCTTCATGGTTGAGTGTTTTCTGCTATTTGAAGTGAAGCAGGAAATTTTTCACAGTGAACAGTACTCTTCGGCAACCAGCTTTGTTTTTAGAAACTTGATCAGTTAAATTCAAGAGTTGTACTTTCCTATGGCTATCAGAAAAAATACTGTTATCAATACAAATGCTATTCTAGGGGATTTCATATTTCAAACTTTCATTATTGTTAAGGAAGGCTTTAGCCCAACAATGTAAATTAACACTGTTAAATCTTTATGTAGTAAGACAAAAATATTTGTATTTGTGAAAAATAGAAGTTCACGTATTTTGAAATTGCAGTGATAAGGTTCCAAGTCCACTTTAGGAAGTTCAGTTTACATTATCTTTCTTCTCAGAATCATTACAGTACATAGAAATCAGTTGACCTGAAGCTTGATGATTGTTCACAGTAAGGAAATCTTATGTGGCATTTCCACACAGCTCTTAGCTAAGCTGGTAGTCCACATGTTCCCCTACTTACACTGGCAAGCAGGCACACAACAGATTGTGCAGCTGAGCTGTGGGCTGCTTTATCTTACAGGGAGGTAGAAGATAGGTTTGAAATTAAAAGTCATCTTTGTATTCTTCATCCTGAATTTCCATTTGTGCTTAAGGAAGAACTTAACTTTACAGTCTGTAGAGGAACATGACATTCTTCATAAGTCACTACCACAACCTAAGGGGTGACAAATGGGAAAATCCCCACAGGCTTTCACTCCAAATCTTCCAGCTCCCAGTTCTGATCACTCTGTGTATTCTGAAACATCTTTCGTGTATTAAGGGGAGTGGATATCTGGAGCTTGAGAAAATTACTGAATGGGTTCTGTATTATATATAACATGTTTGGTTATTATGGCATAAACCACAAATTTGTCAGCCAGCCACAGATTAATAAAGCTTGGTTAATTGGTTAATTAAAGATAAAGATCTCATTTACTATACATTTACTATATCCTCTGTAAAAAGAATAGGACTTAGTTTGGAATGTTTCTGTAATTTAGGTATTGGATGAGAGAACTTTCAAGTGTGACCTGCTGAGCATAGAATCTGCTTTCATTTTACATTCATGTTTGTGACAATGCAGCATATATTCTCCCCCTCATTAAATGAGCTCTATTCCTGAGGACTGCTCTACTTGTATTTCTGTTCGTATATGCTGTTTTCTGTGTGATTGACACGGATATTTCTCAAAGGTATTTGGAAGATGATCATCATTGAGGCATATGTGGGATTTCATACTTGGAGTGTGTGTGAAAATTGGTCTTCTCCCTCACTTCTCCACTAGAAGTGCAACCCTGCCATGCATTCCCTTTGGTAGTAACAATCAGTTGTAGATGAGCTATTCTGTTGGTTTGAATAGGTTTTGAAACACAGTATGAGCCCTTGTTTTGCAGCTCCAGATTTATGAGACCTTGGTACTTGGTCACTTCATAACTTTTGATATGATCTTTGGTTGCATTTCTGTCACTTTGCATCTCCATCAGTGCAAAACCATTCTTAAACTGGTGCTTCCAGCCACCCGAATCAGAATGACTGCTGACAAACTGTAAATGTAGAACAGAGATTTTATAGGGTTGAAGCTTCTCTTGGCCACTTTAAAGTCTTCATAGAGCCTTTTATTGGCTCTGCTGAATACTGCTGATACTGCTGTATTACACATGTTCTGCTGTAGTTTAATACATTGGCCTGGGACGTGAACATTCCCAGGTTAGGGAGAGCTGTCACTGAAGCAACATCTTTTTTGCTGATACTTGGCATTGCTAAGTAACATACAAGTTAGAGTCTATAACATTTAACCGCTTGTCCTGGGTTTAGCAGTAGCAGTCATGTTTCTCCTCCTTGGTAGCTGGTGCAGTGCAGTGTTTTGACTTTCGGCTCAGGAACAGAGCTGATAGAGATGTTTTGGTTTGGCCAAGGACTTTGTGAGCCTCATGCTCTGCCAGGGAGGAGGGGAAGCCAGGAGGAAGCAGAGACAGGACACCTGACCCAAACTGACCAAAGAGCTATTCCATACCACAGCACGTCATGCCCAGGATGTAACTGGGAGTTAGCAGGAAGGGCTGGGAGACTGCAGGGTTGGAGGAGGTATCGGTCGGAGCTTGGTCGGGCTTGGGGGGCGAGTTATCGGTCAGCGGGTGGTGAGGTGTTGTATTCTCTTCCCTTGTTATTTCCTTTACCATTATTATTATTGGTGGTAGCAGTAGTGATTTGTGTTATACCTTAGTTACTAAACTGTTCTTATCTCAACCCGTGGGAGTTGCATTCTTTTGATTCTCCTCTCCGTCCCTCCGAGAGCAGGGGGAGGGCAAGAAAGGGGGGGAAGTGAGTGAACGAATTACCTGACTGGGTTTAAACCACGACACCGCTATAGAAAATGGGTCCTTAAGACCCACTGCATTTCTTTCCATTACATTTGTAGAACTGATGTGTGTCACCTGAAACATTTTCTCTTTTCATTTCTTTCTTCTCCTTAAAACAGTGTTATATCTAAGTTGTGCCCTAGACTTGGCAATCTAATATGCTTCTCTTGTTTCTTCAGGGAATAGGTCAAACCAACACCTGTAGGAAAGTCTCTTTAGATTTGTCAGAAAGTATTCAGCAATCAACCTCACTTTCCAGTTGATTTCTTGTACTGATTGTGTTATTTCAGTTAACACCCATGAATGTACCATTTTATACTTCTTTTTAGGGTACTTTTTTATTCTGAGAAGCTCCTTTTATTTTCTTGCAAGGCGAATGAACTAAAATATCTCAAACTTCTGAACACTTGCAAAATTATGCACTGAGTTATTCTAAGAGGACAGAATAATCTCTTTTGTGTTATTTCATAATAATTCAAAGGACTTTGAAGGAAAGACTTTGATAGTACCAAACAGAAAATCACCTACGTACTGCCATAAAACTTACAAATTGGCTTTAGGTTTTTGCAAGTATATCTCAATCTATGAAAAACCATGTTTTTGCCCTTTTATTTTTGGTTTTGACCAACTCTTCTCTTTTGTAGTATCATGTTTTTTCATAGGAATATATCTATAATGAAAACCTAGCTCTTTTCTTATTTAGTCTAGTTAATTAGGATGACTGAAGTTGCTTGTTGTTGTCTGAAATGTGCCTGAAATAATCCCTAGGCACATGTACACAAATTAATACATAAAAATGACCTCATTGTCAAATAAAGAGAGCTTAACAACCTTCTTTTTACTTCTGCAGCCAGCACCTCAGGCGAAAGCCTGACTAAATAGATAAGCCCTGCAGCATGCCCTGAAGGCTTGTAATCATGGACTCTGACAGGCTGTTGGGGTTAGGGAATTTGCGAGTAACTTGCCATTGGGCAATAAAACATATGCATTTACTGTTGGTGAAAGCAGATCAGCTGACCTCAACTTCAGGAATAGGGCAGAAACTGACTTTAATGTTTTGGGGATTTGTAACTCCAAGCAGTACCTTGAAAGTTGATGTTTTACACAGTCATAATGTGATGCTGCTTATTCTTTTTTTTGGGAAAACAAAACAAAATCCAACAACAAAAACTAATCCCCCCCCAAACTATTTAGTAAACTAAGTTTTCCTTTTGCACATAGCAGGTAGACTCATGCTTTTTGATTACCCAAACCTGATCACAGTTGAAAAAGTACTAGTGGGTTTAGAAAGAGCAGAGCTCCTACAAAGTGTTCAGAAAAGGCCATTTTTATTTTCTGAAGCTGAAATCAAGAGGTAAATATCAAGATATAGAAAACATCTTGATCATCCTCATTTTTAAGATAAAGTAATGAATAAATCATTAGTAGTAGAAGAGATAAGCCTTTAGTTCTTCAAAAGTGAACAGGAAGTACACTTCTCAATCAGTGTAAAATCTAATGTGAAGTGACATGTAGTGCTTACTTGACACGTAGAAATAGACACGTACTGTATTTTTGAGCAAGTTGAAAGCTGGAAAGCAATTTATTCCATTACCTAAGCACATAGATAGTTTGATTTTTGAAGTGACTTCTGCATAGGTCAATACATAGCTATCATTCTGAAAAATAATAGGCTTGTCGCTTTCTTTAAAACTTAGCAACCTTTTCAGAAATAAACTATGTGGTTTGTAATAGGTGTTGAATCCCTTTCTAAAATGGGCAAAAGTCTGGAGATAGAAGCAGTAAGGAAATCAGTTATTCTTTTGGAGCCCTGAAATTTGGAAATACTTGTGTGTTATGTAACTAGACCTCAGCTAACAGTTGAGTGTTTTTTCTTAACTCTGTTTTCATCAGTGTACTAAAAATAATATATAATTGGAAAACTACCAGCCTTTCTCTTCAGACACAGTTAGCAGGACCAATCTAGACAACAAAAAAACGTTGCTGAAAGCAGTACTATATGTTCATGGGCTTGATGCTTTCTTTTTCCATTGATAATAATGTACTTTCTAATCCTATTGAACATAAACCTCACTTTGGAAGTGTGTTTAAGCTTAAGGTGGAAGATAACTTCTATTAAAGCATCATTTTTTTTTCTCATTTAAATATGCCACGTTAAACTAGGAAAAGTCATGATGTACAAATACTTTGAGGGTTGTGTCGTGGTTTAAACCCAGCCAGACAGCTTGTTCACTCACTCCCCCCCTTCTTTCCCTCCCCCTACTCCCGGAGGGACGGAGAGGAGAATCAAAAGAATGCAACTCCCACGGGTTGAGATAAGAACAGTTTAGTAACTAAGGTATAACACAAATCACTGCTGCTACCACCAATAATAATAATGATAAAGGAAATAACAAGGGAGGAGAATACAACACCTCACCACCAGCCAACCGATAAATCGCCCCCCCCAGCTGAAGCAAGCACCGACCGATATCTCCTCCAACCCTGCAGTCCCCCAGCCCTTCCAGGGCACTCCCAGTTCCATCCTCAGCATGACGTGCTGTGGTATGGAATACCTCTTTGGCTAGCTTGTGTCAGGTGTCCTGCCTCTGCTTCCTCCCGGCTTCCCCTCCTCCGTGGCAGAGCATGAGGCTCACAAAGTCCTTGGCCAGACCAAAACATCATTGTTATCAGCTCTGTTCCCAGGCCGAAAGTCAAAAGACAGCACTGCACCAGCTACCAAGAAGGAGAAAAATGACTGCTACTGCTGAACCCAGGACAGGTTGGCTATATATTTTTGTGGAAGCTGTGGCCATTCCAAAAGGGAAAAATGTGTTAGAAATACAAAAAAATCATGTCATAGATTCTTGAGCCTCCTGTGACACCCCACTTGGCTTCCTTGTAATCTGCAACTCAATTTTGAGGATTTTTCTCTCTTATATTTTGATCTTTTTTTTCAGCCTTGTTTTTTTTTGAAGAAAATTGAACTTACCTGAGGTGAACTGATTTTGTTACTGTCTTTAAAGTGTCTCTTAGTCTCTGCTGAAAGTATCTGGAGTGCCTTTTGTTGAAACAGAAGTTGTGCATGCAAATGATATATCATTTTATTTATGATATTTTTTTATTCATAAATAAACAGAGTGGACTTAAAGTGCTATTTATAATACTAAGGGAATTTTTCATTTATGTTAAATACGTTCATTTAAAAACATATGGTTTTTTAAATGACCTGAGAAGCTTGGAACTGATTTCATACTGCATTTCTTCTACATATACTTCCATGTATAAAATTTTTCTGTTGTCGTCAAAAATGGAAGACAATATTCAGTATCATACTATGAAAAATGAATGGTACAGTGTTTCATATATTAATGCCTTTTGTACTTATCTGTCAAATACAAGAAGAATCATGCATTAATACATGTCTCCCAAAAAGGGTTATATTCTGAACCTGAACACATCCTGATTTGCTTTCATAGTGTTAAATATAGTGAGTAGATCAGATTCAACACACCAATGTTTTGAAATATAGTCAATATTTATTCTAATATTCTGAACTCAATATTCAGTATTCAATAATCCAAAAACATAAAATGCTGGCATGGTTTTACCTGGCTGTCTCTTTGAAATTTTATCTTGATTCTATTTTCTCAGTATTCTACAAAGGATCTTTAAAAAAAAACAGAATCTTTCCTGGAAAGCCTACTTTCTGTTTTCATAAGCTAAAACTTTCTGCTTTATGGTGTGTTTCAAATATACAGGGCTCACAATACTACAGTTATAGGCACTTCAGTAGAATACTGACATGTGCAAAAATGCTTGGGTTTTCTATTTGTGGAAGCTAGTGGTCATCTGCTGCAGATTGTTCCTTTGGATGAACTTGCTTTTGAGGAATTGTGGAGGGTGTGGGCTTGCCATTGCTTTTAATATCCCCCTGGATGATTTCTGTAACGGTAAATTATAAATATCAGGTTATGAGCAACTTTCTAGTGGAAACCCAGTGGCAGGTAATGTGCAGTCCTGTAAAGCTCAAATCTCTAACCCTGGTGAGACAGGCTCAGCCCTTCAATATAGGAAAATCAGACTAGGCAAAACACTTCATTCAGAGTAACACTTCATGTGTGGAGTTACTCTGCTTAAAAGAAGGAAGAGTGAGATTTAACAAGTCTCTTCATCACCCTTTGATTCTGTGGACTCTTACAAATTCATGGAATGGAGCATTTTATTACATGTATTTTCTTCAATTATATATCTTTTACCCTGTGCTTTTGTGCTGTACTGTATGTTCATCCTGTCAGTTGATCATTTTTCTGAATATTGCCTGATCCCAGACTGTGTGTGCCTCTAACAATGATAGTGAAGTATGCAAATGAGGTAACGTGCAACTCACCTTGTGCTTTCTGTTACAGAACTACTGCCCCAATTTAATCTCTGAAGGCTGACAATAATGAATCAGCTGAGCTTTCCTGTATTTTGTAGAATATTTTACAATCAGAATTCAATGTGACTCTGAAAATCAAGAGAGAACTCATTAACACTATTTTGCTCCTACTCTTTCTTCCTACTGCTGCTCTGCCTGACACCCCCCCAAAAACCCACAAGCAAACAACGCCCCTCCCAACCCAAGCAAACCCTAAAACCAACAAACCCCAAGCCCACCACACCCAAAAAACCCTCACCCCTGCTTTATGGGAAGACATCTTTAAGGTTTTGTTATCTCCAAATTTAAATAATATTAAACAGCCTGAAAGGCAAGAGAATAAACAAACAGTTCAACTGCACTAATAAAATATTTCTGTGAGGAAGTAATTCAGTTTACAGTGTGGGAGAAAAAAGTGACTGAACAGTAATTAGTTTACTGTATTGTTTGTAATAATGTTGTATGGTTAACAGGGCATAAATGGGAGATGAGTGAGGGATTTTGCATTAGTACTATGGATTGCTTCAGCTTTCATAAACATGAGAGGATTATCTCTTTATAAACATGCCTGTTGACAAAAGATTAAATATTCCTGATGTTGCTCTGAATGACATCCAGTTTTTCACATACAGAAATGGAATACTGTATTTCTAAGGGTCAAATTTAGCAAAGGAAGAACAGGAATTTACTTTTTTTGGGCACTGACACTTGGGTCTATGACAAAGGAGGATGAATTTTTTTAGGTAGTGGCCAGGCTACTGCTAAGCCTGGGAGAAAGGTGACAATGTTTTCATATTTCAGGGAGAGTCAAATGTTGAGGTAACTTGCACTAGGTAAGGAGGTAGAAAAATTTCCTGAAAATTAGTCAATGCCCTTTTCCACATGAAAATGTACACATTTAAACCTGAAACCTCAGACTTTGGAGCTTGTAATATCTGACTGTTTGCATTTCCTATTTTTCGGTAGCAAAGATGAGAGTAAAAAAATCAGTTTGTGTAACTAGTTGAAATTTTCTATAGAAATTTTATCACAGTCAGAAAGCTTTTTTTGCCTTTTTTTTTTTTTTTACTGTAAGCTTGTCAGATAAAAATAATATGTTTAAAATATTATATAGACCTGAACATTACTGAATAGCAAGGAAACTGGTAACTTAAACCCGTTAAGTGGTTTTGTAAACTCCTGTCTGTAGAGCCAACAGTGACAAGAATGACAAAATCATTCATGTAGGAGGGACCTTGGAGGTATCTAGCTCAATCTCCTGCTCAAAGTAAGTCAGTTATGAAGATCATCATAGCTCGCTCAACTGGCTTTGTCCAGTTGAGTTTTGAAATCCTCAATGCCTTATGCCTGCTATCTCTCACTTTCCTGTAATGCACCACAATAAAAATCTTGGCTTTATCTGTTTGGTAGCCACCTAGTACTAGGCAGTACTGGAAGGTTACTATTAGGTCCCTCCCAAAGCCTTCTACTTTTTTTTTTCCCTGAGTCAAACAAGCCCAGATGCCTCAATATATCTTTAAAGGACATGTGCTTCTGTGCACTATTTTTGTGGACCCCTGAACTTACTTCAATTTATTGATATTATTCTGGTACTGGAGAATCCAAAACTGGATGCAGTAAGTGCCTCCCTTGAACACCTGACTGTGCTTCAGGTGATACAGCCCAGGAAGCTCTTGGCTGCAAGGAGTGAAGCAAGGAAGCTTCACTGCTGCAAGGGCATGCTGTATATGTGTGTACCATGCTGTCTACTAGGCGTCCCAAATCCTTTGCAGCAGAACTGTTCTCCAGCAAGTCTTTCCCCAGCCTGTACTTTAGCTGGGGTTTGTCCCTTCCAAGGGAAGGATTTTGGAAGTCCTGGAATCTCAGAGTTTCATTCATTCTTCCAGCTTGTCTAGGTCCCCCTGCAATTACTCTATTTCTTCATGGTCAAGATTTGCTTTTGCAAAAATTCTCTGCCTCAACTTATTTGTATGTGTGTAAGTGAAAGGGAAGTAATTGCATCTTCCTGGATGGTCACCTGGAAACCACCAAAAGAGGGTGAGGCTGTGGAACCACCATTGGTCAATAGATGTTAGTAGCACATTTGCAGCACTGCTCTGCATCAAATATTTCCTAACTTACAGCTGGCGGGGAGGTTTCATGGTAGAGAGAAGATGATAACAGTACTCCCTCCCTGATGACTTTCAGTCTGCAGACGATGGTGGCTTGTGAAGAGCAGATACTCTTTGCATTCATCTCCAATGCATTTCTTCCCAAGAAGTGGGCTAGCTCCACTGTTAATCTCTGAATACTTGTAGGAGATATCTGTGTTCCTCTCCAACTTTTCTCTTCCTGAAGAAGAAATGTCTGTTGGTAATGAGATTCATATTGGTTGAAAGGTACACATCTCCCAGATGAAGCAAACATGCCAAATAACCCTGACTACTGAAGGGAATGTTTTCTTTAGGGAATGCCTATACCACATTTTGAGGACAGGAGAAGGCAATGGATATCCTGAAACTGTAAATTAGCAGTCTTGAATAAGATAACATGCTGGATATTTATAGTTCTAAAAATAATTCAATAGTTATATCTCTCCTATGCATTTAAACTATGTGATAAGCAAGAGTTCTTCTGTACCAGATGGTCTAAACTGCTTGATATATCATGTTAGAGGAAAAAGTCAATCCATGTACTTGCTTTTAACCTTTGATAATGCAGGTGTCCTTTGGAATGTACCACTAAGCATTGCTTCTATAATGCCATTGTAACAGTGAGTCAGCCTGCTGTGCAGGTTTTGTTTGTTCTCCTCATTCACTTTCATGATTCCTGAACTGGAAGCTACTTCTGTGAGATCTTTTCAGGGCTTTAACAGCAACTTATGGATGATTGCTGTTGGAGGTACTGCAGAGATCAGTAAGTTCTGCTGCATTTCTGAAATCTCCACAATTATTATATGGGATACGACATGCAAAATACAGAGCAGAGCTCATTTACAAGAACCATGAACTGCACTGTAATACATGTTGAAGAATTTTTATAATTCTTTTAGGAACTGCTTGTAAGGCTTTTAAAGGGTCAGGGATGGTTCTATTTATTTCCTGGATGGAAGTATTATGACATTGCACAGAAAAATGGTTAACCATTTAAAAATACCTATAATGGATTAATACCTTTGTGTGAATATTCATTTAGATTCTTCTTTTTTTTTTTTTTTTGACTCTCCAACATTGTCATTAAAATGTATTTTTCTGATAGTCATATTTCCTTTAAAACTGAAAAAGACTCTTTTTCTGGGCTGTCAAAGCAGCATAGCTTTTGGTAGTGCTGAGAGTAATGGCATGTTTCTGTCTTCCCTATGTGGAAAGAAGCCACTTTGAAGTGATACGTAGAAGATCTTTGAGCTTGGATGTGTTTAGTACAGTTAATAGTCTTGAGCTAGCTCAGGATGGAGATGAAGAATGTGAATATCCACAGTTTAGAGAATATTTTGCCTTCAGTTAATAGCTGAGATTTGCTAGTGAGTGTTTCACTGTAGTCATATGAAAACAAAATTTGCAAAGTCTTGAGACAGAGAACCAGTATTTCCCATCTCCAAACTTTGGAAGTAATTAAAGAGAACTGGAGTTGAACGCACCTAGTATGCTTAATCCCTGCAAAGATGAGAGTCCCAGCTCCAGTTCCTTTATACTTCAGAGTGTAAGGAAGAATATCATATCTGGTTAACATTGGAGATGAAATTTTTCATGGGCAGGTAATTTTAAATAGATTTTGCAGAGAGATAAGACCTAGTTTACTTCTGGAGTAAAATGCATGAAATGGTATGGCCAGGATCTGAAGGATTAGGTGGGAAATTAGATTACAACCTGCTGGACTACATAGATGAGGTGGGGATAAGTGTTAATATCTGTTGTGTGTGTGCCACTGAAGGTAGGGATGTTTGTTTTTCCTTTAGCTGCTCAGATGTTGATGCTCTGTGTAATTGTATTTGTATGTTGTTGCCTTCCTGAGGGGCTAGTAAATACTAGATAACCTTGAGGGAGAGCAAGCAATAGAGGAACCAAAGTGGGCAGAGCCCTTCCAAAGAGGGATGATAATCTCTGTGGAGAAATAAAATGGTTGATTTCGTGAATGATGAGTGAATGGTTCATTGCATTTCATATGCTGAAGCAGGAAGTTGCTGTGTTGTTTTAGGTTGGAGTCCTGTTGTAAATTAGGTCAATTTTTCTTATGCATCTTTAATGTAATTGTTTATTTATGCAGCTCTTGCTTAGAGACAACAAATCTATTAAAATGTAAAGGAAATAATGTGAGCTTGTGTTTTAAGGAAAAGCCAGGTGTAGCTATGCACAATTAGTTCAATTCAGTAGTTGTCTTGTAAAACTAGTTAATATGAGTCAGATTTGAAGGATTCGTTTGCTATCAGATGTCTTCTGAGTCAGAATTGTAAGACAATGTAGGTCTTTCTGTGCTTGTTTATTGTTTATTGAATCTTCCTTCACCACCACTCTTTTAAGCTGCTGCTTTTAACCGCATGTTTTTTGCCGTGTCAAATTTAAGTTGATGGAATATCAAAATCAATATCAATTGTAAGGTCCTGAGCAGAAATATTCTCATGACTGCTCCATATCTGAATCAACTGTTTCATGTTTCTGTCTCTTCTAACTGACCCGACAGTTTTAAATTTTGGCTGGCTATCTTTCCTGAATATGGCTACAGACAGGGTTCCTGGCAGTGCTTCTGCATTCATCAGGATAATGTCAAGGATCACTATTTAATTGCATGTGTCAAGTCACTAATTCACATTTGTTACTGATAACATAACATTTTTATAGGTAACATCACTTTGGGAATTACGTGTTGATTTTTGATCTTTATGTATTTGTGACTCTAAGTAGTTGACGGTAGAAAGCAAAACAATGAAAGCTGTACGTAAATTCTCTGTTAAATATCTGCTCATTTCAGAGGGGCTGGATTAAATGCCCTTTGAAGGTCCCTTCCAATCCAGAGTAGTCTATTATTTTCCTAAGAGTGTATCCAACTAAATTAATATTATAATTTTAAACCAATTTTAATATGTTTCTAATGAAATAATGTTGAAAAATCTTCTATAAAATGAAGTACAAACAGCTTACCAGTCCTGTGTGTCTGCCACAAGTTCTCCCTTGCCTTTCAAATGATACAGCCTGTTATAGCTACAATTGCATTTTAGTGCAGATACAGGTTTGTCATTGCTAGCAACTCATGATACCGGACCCCTTCAGTTTTATAGGTACAGTATGCCTCATCTACTGTTCCTATAATAACTTGTGATTGTTCTGTACATTTAACCTATGCTTTTGATAAGAACTGACTACTTTGAGTTTTTTGTTATACATTGTTATACATTTTGTTATACTTTGAAATGAATTGCTAATAGTTGCAGTTCTGAAGACAAGTATTTAGTAATCGTCAACTTGTAGTAATATACTATGAAAAGGCAATCTCTCATTTGATCAAGTGAGAATGCTAGATAGCTTTGGTTTCGTATTTTAACATAGTGTATTGGGGACAAATGCATTTCTATTTTATAAACCTTCTAAATTCCTCAGGTGAAACAATAATTGTCAAAGCACGAGTCAGTGAAGAATAATACAGGCATCAGCTGTGTCTGTACTGTAGAAGTATGAGGTATGTCTTCCTGTGCACCTTAGAACCAAAAGTGAATGTGCTGTTTCTCCACTCATTCTGTTGCTTTTCTGTCCAAGTAAAGTCAGTCACTGTAGCTAGGGGTTAGGAGCAGCAGTTTCTCTACTCCCAGCGCTTAAGAAGCAGGAAGTGCAGAGGTACCTGGCTTGCTCAGCTCTAGGTTAGACTGTAAGAATACTTTTGTACATGGTCTTGATGGGTCCCATCTTGATCAAAGTGTTTGGGGATGCAAGGGCACTTGTCTGCATTTTGTACCTTCAGTGACATGCAGAAGTACGTTTTGCTTCAGCTTTCAACTGCTGCCCTGGTCCAAAGTGGAGCAGTCCTGAGGTTATTTTAGTTTCATCTCAAATCGGACTATTTCTTCCCACTGCTTCACAAATTTTGGCAAATCTGTAGCCTGGGTTAAAATCCTTGTGTCTGTAGTGGACAATGGGAAAGGAAAGAACAGCATTATGATAGCCTGTTTAACTTCAGAATGTGTCCTGAAAGTGAAATCCATCAGGTCATTGCCTGTGTAAATGCTGTAAGGAAATTAAAGCAAGTTATATTCTCCCGGATATATCTATTCTAATATTAAGAGACGAGGAAATGCTACATGGGAAGTGGTATAGAATAGGTGCTGTATGACGTGTAAACAGACCTTGTTTTTTTCTAGTCTTTTCTTTGTCAATTTTGATACAGGTGTTGGTAGCCCTTTACGCTTCCAGTTGGTCAGCCACCAGCCAGCGCTGCTGTTTGAGTTTTGCTATTTATTAGGATAACCACCATATTTTGTGATGTTTCCAATGCCACTATGCTTGTGGTAGGATCAGCACCATATCATCCAATTAACTCTGTATGCTAACCTGGAGCATTTGACTTTAATGGGGAAAGAATTTTGGAGAATGCTCGGAATGGAGACATCTTTTTAGTTTTCTCTGCCTTAAGTTCATTGTCTCACACATACACAAAGGTGCTTGCGGTTTAGATAATAAAGTTAGGACCTCTCTGAAACAAGTACTGGTTCACGACATTGGATTGTGTGTAGTTCTTTGGATGGAATTTGAACAACCATGTAGCTTTTTTTTCCATTATACATTGCTTTGTCAGTAAGCAGGTGACTTCAGTGACAGCTTTGTGGATATGCAATCAGGTCCAAAGGAATGTGGGAAAGCCAGAAGGGAAGACTTCTTGTCATCTGTCAAGACTTGTCAAAGTAAAATTAGCAAGTGGAGGAAAATATGGAATTATACACTTAGCCAAAAGAATGAAATTCATAAAATAGAAATGTATATTGATATATATATATATCTAGATGCAGAAATATGTAGATGCATATATTTCTGCAAAACACTTCAGGAAGGAAGACGTGAACTGAAACTTACAACTGCTTCATAAAACCATCTGCTTTTTTAATTAAGATTTTTTTAAAACTGGCTAGTACCAACTTATCTTTGGACTTGATAACGTACACATGTTGACCTAATGGATTCACAATGATGTACAAGATGTTTGTTTAAAATTACACAAACCAGGATGATAGTCTTTAGTTATGCCAGTGTTCAAGTGGGAGGTGCTCCACAGGCATAATAAGACAAATAGTCCAATTATTAGTGCTTTCTTCTTTTTAATATTTAGGAGGGGTGGTATTAATGACAACTTAAATTAGGAAGAATGGTGAAGAAGGAATCAAAACTAAGATGCAAAAAAGGATACTACCAGGAGCACTGAGGTGTGCTTGAGCTGAACACAAGATAATGTCTTAAGCCTGAACTATTAAAAAGAGAAGGAAGCAGAATGGAAATCTTAAACCCTATAGGTTTTTTAAAGAAATTAATAATAATGGAATGACCTGATGTGCCTGGATAAAATATTGAAGTTTAGCATGTAACTAGCTCAGATGGTGTGATGCTTTTGGCTATCCTCTTGAATTGCTGTCATGCCTGTAAAACACTGAGTGAACACTGCCAACTATTGGTACATAAATGGAATGTTACTTGTGCGACGTTCATTAACATGTTATGTGCCAGGAGATAACATATTAAGCTTATAAAATTGCCATAGAGGATCCAATAAAACATAGTAGGATGTGTTACCAACTGCATTATTTCTTAATCTGTACAAATCTTAGAAATCAATGTATTATTTAGTGTAATTCCACATGATGCGATTAAAAGTAACAATAGAAAGAAAATATTTCTGTACACAGGAAGCCTCCAGATAGGACTGGTGGCGTAGGACACCTCTGTTGCAGTTTGGAAATGACAGTGTGCTTTAAATGGAATAGCTGTGGGAACAGATGCTCATGCATTAAGTTCTCAGACTTAGATACAGCTGAAATTTGCTTTCAGGCTTAGGGAGTTTATTTTCAGGCTTGTAGGGAATCTCAACGGGATGTTTGACAAGTGGTCACCTTGCAGGAAGCAGGATAAATTTACATTTTACTTCTATTAATTCCAGGTGATTTCATTTCATATTCAAAAGAAGAAAGAAAAGTTGGTTTGATGATAACAGAGGATACCAGGCTAACAGCTCTGAAAACAGAACCCTTTTGTTTATCAAAAGGTTTAGTGTTCCTTATTTGCAGTCAGGAGAAGATCTCATCTTTGGGAAGCAGGCTCTCTCCATTGCTTTTTTCCCTCCTTATCAGGATAAAAAAGAGTGAATTTGAAAGCTCATCTCATGGAGGTTCCCATGCATGTATACGGTATTTGAGTTGGTTTAGGTTTGAACCGTTGGTTTTGGACACAGTGGAAGCTCAAGTTTTATATACTGTTCTTTGAGTTGTTCTAGATAAGTGTGATAGAGTTCACAGAGATTTAGTAATAATAATGTAGGGTTGCTGGTATCTTAAGAAAGGGGTCAGATATTCTCACAGTGAGTGAGGACTCAAGATCTAAATATTTTGCTTACTGTAAAGTGTTTGGAAACAAGAAACTGCGGGAATACTTAGGATGGCAATAAACCAATATTAAGTATCCTGAATTACCAGCATATGAAGATAATAATGCAATCAGTTGAATGAACTTTTAATTGAAGTGGGGCTGGGAGTAAATTAAATTTTTCTAAAGGCATTCACAGCTATCCTGCAATGATAAATCCTACTACAGCAAGAGCACAATGCTTTGCTCTAAAATCCTACCAGATGCAGGTAGAGGGATTGCAAAATAGTTGCTAGAAGAGCTGTGTGTTAAGCTAGTGACCTGTATCTTTGACTGTCCTAAAGAGACTATGGATTGCTTCAAGCAGGTTGCTTTAGTCTCTGTTTTCCCTACTTATCCTGTTGGAACATTTTACATTTGCACTGTATGTATGGTTGACACTGCCTTTGCATGAAGTGTGGTAATCCCCACCCAGATCCCATCTTCCTGAGGGAGAAGTGTTATGTCAAAGCGGTGCCCTGAATTACAATTTGACCCTGGAAAATTAAACAAAGGTGACAAAACTTAAATTCCTGCATGTTTTGGAATAAAATATTTGAGAAAATGGTCTTGCCAAAATTTTGCTGTAGGCAAAGCCATTTTGTCTTTCCTTTGGAATGTGCCCTGTGTGGATTTTGTGCTAGACCAATTAATAAAACATACACCCTCTTTCTGTTGCCAGTATGGAGCGGTACGCTTGTGTTCTCATCTGTCTTGTTACCTCTGGTGTTGTCCAACCTTATAGCAATTATTTTCCAAGACGGGAGAGATTTCAACTACATGTACACTTGTAGCCTAGTGTTTTCTTTAAGCTGATATACTGCCCTCAGGAAAAGGAACATGAAATAACAGGGAAAGTCTCAAGCAAAAGGAATACCTTTCATAAAAGGAAAAAATCCCCAACAACAAGCCACAAAAGCAAGAGACTTTCTGAAACTAAAGCTGCCAAAATTTAATTTAAGCTAAAATCTGTGTACCTTTGTAACATCTTTACAGTCTACAATACTTTTATAATGACAAATATAAAGTACCATTAGGATAAGGCAGAGTTTATTGATGCAAAACAAAGCCAGCCCAAATTTCTTGGGTTTCTTTTTTTTCCATCCCCAGTGAAATGGTGTGCACTGCCTCAAAATGTTGCTGTACTCAAATAATGTATTTTGTAAAACACTCTGACAATCTGCAAATCTGAAAGTTATACATCTCATATTAGAACATTTTGCCTATAGAATTAAATATACTCTCCCGTTTCTGAAACATGTTTGTAGATGCTTTAATTAGATCATATTTTTCCCTGAGTATTTAATTTCCTTTAAAGCTTCTGTTCTATGTAGTTAGATGTATATTCTGCAGGCCATTAAAATATCTAGCAGTGAAGACAGATTATGAGCTTCTATTCTTAGAATGACTATGCTAAATGTATTTTGCGCCATCTTCTCTTAACCTGAATGACGGCAAGTACTTTTTTAGTT
Organism: Pezoporus flaviventris; assembly: GCF_033815535.1. NCBI lineage: Eukaryota > Metazoa > Chordata > Aves > Psittaciformes > Psittacidae > Pezoporus > Pezoporus flaviventris. The sequence goes on from NW_026892549.1 coordinate 49,916,373, forward strand.
TTGGGTTTCCACATATTTAATCAGATAAATAATAAGTGTATATATAGTCCATACATTAATAAAAACTTCATCTTGAGTCATACAACTCATTCTGCAGCTCCATTTTAGGTGTTTTGTTTTTTTTTTTTTTATAGTCGGCTTTCAGCTCTTTCAGCTTTTATTTCCTACTTTCTTTGAATAAAAAATACTTAATTCATTTCAGAACAAATACAGATGAGTTAAACTACTGCGATGTCCACAGTCAGTCTTTTTCCAGAGTTTTAAGTCCACTTAATTGCAGTTACTTGCATAACTGAAATTTGCTGTGCAATGGTATGATGCCACACACTGCCTTTAAGGCATATCCCAGGCACGTTGTCTGACTCCCCAGGCTACGTATGTTCCTGGCAGCTTCTTAGTGTAAGGATGAGATCAGTGTGGTCTAGCTTCCTGTAGGCATTTAGTTGCCAGCAGAGGCGAATCTGTGCCTTCAGCTAACCAGTCTGGGAAGTGAGATTATAAGGTTTTCACTGGAGCATGACTGCAGTACAGAATAGATAGTATCAGGAATATCATATAGATCAGAGTAAAAAAATAAGCAGTCTTTAACTACTAAACATTAATATTTAAATATTTCTCACTTTGTCCATCCTTTCTAATGTAGAGTTCTAGTTTTATGCTAGGTTGGAATAATGTTTAGAAAGCATGCAGCTAAGACTCAGTAGTTTATATATGTATATATATATAAATGCTATGCGATGTGCTAAAAAAGGTCTGTTTTGTAAGAGCCCTCTTGCATTTGCTGGACGCCACTTAAAGTTCAGTGCTGCTTTTGCTCTATAAGGCCTGCAAAAAGTGCTGGGGTGCCTACCCACAGTTACATTCTGTATCTGTAATTAATGCGCAAAAATTTGTTAATTTCCTTTTGTAAGTATTTTTCCTATCTTTAGAGCTCATTCCTGAAAATGGATATATGTGACTCTAATCACAGTAAGTATAGTTCAGTGTTTATGAAAGTAATAATAATATGGAAAGGGACCGTTTGCCCAGGCCAAAATACAAATTTTCCACCGGAAATGCAATTTCTTGAGAAGGAATAAGGACTGTGTCATTTTAGCGCAAGTTGCTAGTATATCTTGCTTAGAAATTCAAGGAGTATGTTATTTCTCTGTTTAGAATGTAGACAAACTGCTATAAAGTAGAGTTTGTAGGATAGTCAGGCTGGTTTTTTTTTCAGTAATCATTAAGGTTAACACACTTCTAGAGTTTAAAATATGTGAGGAGTATTTATGGATATTTGTTAAATTTAAAGGTTGATTTGTCACAGTCCCTTCTAACATTTATTTTCTACTTTAGCTTTTATTTAGTTGAACTTCAAGTATGTTGTAGAGGACTCCTTTCTTTTTGTGTGTTGTTTTGGGTATTTTTTTCTTCTAAAGAACTACTATATAACAACCACCTAGAGTATTTCTAAGCTGTATTGTAGAATCACATGGATAACTAACATCTCATTTAAAATATGAAAATATCTTTAACTGAAATGGGCAGAATAAAGACACGTAGGAAAAATATGGAAGTATCTGGCGTTCCAAAAGTTCATTAATGTTGCAACATTTTTGTTCTCACTAGGAAGAGGAAAAACATAATGCAAAATCAAAACTCAATAGCTCAAAGTCCATGAGTTAAAAATACCACCAGGCATGGAGAACATCTGACAATGAATCTTCCTATTTGGAGTTTGTGTTCATTCATAAAACACCTATCCAAAGTGGGTTTGAGTTTGTTTGCTGTGTCTTTATAATAATTTCATATGTGCAGCAATATCACTAAAGTCATAATATGCTCTGTCCTCAGACATAACATTAAGTGAGCAAGATAGCTACTTCCATGAATTAAAACAATATAAGGTTTATGTTTAGTACTACATGAGAAAGAATGATGAAAAAAAATTAACTGAAAATAACTTCCCAGCTAATTCTTAAAATTTAGTTTCAAAAATTTCTATTTCCCAAGAAATGGACTAGACTATCCTGATATGAATCTGGTGCGATCATGAATATTCTCCCTGAAAAATAATTGAAATTCATTTTGAACAGAGACAAATTAAATTCTAGATATTTTAATTGACATGCTACTCTATCCTTGTGCTAGAGCATATAAAAGTCATCATTCACCAAAGCAACAGAGACTGTATTTGGCTTCATCCACTGTGATAGCCTAATATAGCATGTGGACAGCTAACGGGTCTGCTTATGCTGAAAGGCTGAGAAATACAATTATTTGTGAATGGTATAGGAAGTGATGAGCTCACAGAATTTAATCAGAATTGATAAAACAGTTATGGTGACCAGAATGGATAGCTGGCTCAAGTGGCTGGAAAAAAAGCCCCACAAACCCCACCAAAACAAACAAGGGCAAAAGAAGGTTTCCAATATTTAGTTCATTTCAGAATGGAAAACTAGTCAAATGTGAGACCCAGTAAGGGAGAGAAAAGATGCACTGGGAATATCTTGGAAATCTCTATGAAATCCAGTATTTACTTATGCCTTTGTATAAGGAGGAAGGAGAAGGTAGGATCAAGTCCAGAAGATTATTGTTGATTTATTTTTTGCTAGATAAGACTCTGAGATATTTAAGAAATACCTGTGTGAGAAAGGATGTTCAGTATTCATAAATGCAAGGTCAAGCAATGGAGGGGAACATTTACATTGTATGGCTTAAATGATGTATCCTTAGGAAGCCTACCTGGAGGTCTTACTAGACAGCTCAGTAGAAACCTCTGCTCAGGGCACAATCATGATTAGCAAGTTTAGAAAGGTATACGGTGTAGTGACAATAAGTTTCATGATGTCTCTTATGTAAAACGATCTGGAAAAGTAGCTAATACTAATTGCTTACATAAATACATACTGAAGAACTTGAAATCTTTCCAAGACATTACCTTTACTGTAAGATGTTCATTGCAGTAACAGGAATTTATAAAATGGTGAATGGCATAAAAAAGATGAATTGGGTGTTTTTCTTTTCCCATTATGTAAGAAAAAAGGGGTGGATAGACATTACATTTTAAAAGTAATAAACGTGAAACCAACAAGAAGAAACACTTACAGGAAAGATCTTGTATCTGAAGGGAAGAAACAGTGTTGAAGTCATAAAACTACAAAAAATGTCCTATTGGTTCAGTGCTGGTCATCTGACTTAGCATCATGCAACAATAAGATGTTGTTTAGGGAGAGCATGCATCAAATGACCTATTTTTGGTGTCAGTATCCTCTTAGTTTACACATCCAAATTTGGGGTGTTATGTATGTATGGAACTGTTATCCCTGGATAATTAATTTTCAATATGCCAACACTCTTTACCCCGTAAACTGCATCGTATTCCAGAAGGGCACTACATGCTGTGTAAAGATTGGCTGTTTTGCTTTAACCAACCTCAGTGTACCAAGGCTCAATATCCTAGCAAAATTATGTTGCTTTCTAGGTCTCTGAAAACTCCTGCCCAGCAATGCCTGACTCTTACTTTCACAATACTGTCAGTGTCAGCTCCCAGTTCTCTGTTATCAGCTGGAACTGTCAGCTCCAGCATTACGTTATGGTGCCCGGGGCACTACAACACATTTATTCCCACTGAAGCTTGTTTGTCACTTTTTTTGCCTGCTTTCTCAACTTTGGAGAGGTCTTTCTGGAGTTCCTCCTTGTTAGCTGCCGTATTTGTTTTGGAAAGGCTTGGACTCCTCTACACCTTTCCTTTTCTATCTCATAGGTGGTGTTGGCTGAGACCGGGGGGGTGGGGTGGGGAGTGTGCTACTGATTTACCTTCTCCCAGTACAGCAACGGTTAAGCCCTAGTATTTGCTTTTGATTATTAGATTAGTGTTCAGTCCAGAAATGGATGTTTTCTCCAATCTACTGGAGCTTTTTTTAAATAACTATAAAGGTCTTTTGGAATTACAGCTGTGCTATGTTCACAGAATCCCCTTTGTTCACGTTAGACACTTTTCTATAGTGTTAGGACTGTCAGGATTTTCCCCTGACAGAAACCATCCAGGTACTTTCACAACAAACAGTATTTATCCACCTGCTCAGTGATCTTATTTGTTATTATAAATGTTACCTTATGAGAGGAAATTCTAGACTTTTTTTTGAAAGGGAATTTATTGGGAAAAGACTAGTTCTCTAGCATGGCGTCTGTGATAGGAATTTGTATATATAAGAAGAGGCTTAAGATGATTCACTGTATGGTGTTACCTTGTAAAAGCAGTAGATCATAATTATTGTGGAAGAGGCAGTGAGCTGTGTATTTCTTCTTGGTTTGTGTTTTATTTCTGTTTGCTGGTGGTTGCTCTGTTTTCAATGATAGTGAATTCCAAGAAGCTTCAACTGCCTGTTCACTGGACTTGATGGCCCCTTGTTCTGATTGAAATTTGTTGTTTCATTTATTCTCCAGACCAGTTGGACTTCCACATTTTCCAGTTCTCCTCCAATGTGAATGTCAATCCTTTTTGAGATTCCTCAGGGAAAATTTAAGAGAAATTTCTCAATAGAATAAGGAAATCATTATAATGTCAGTTTAACTATGGACTTGTATATTTTATTGCTTTTGAGCTTTTGTCAAGGTTTTGTTGCCTTTTTTCTTTTTTTTTTTTTTTTGATAATTTTGGGGAAGTGTAAGACTTTTCATGTTTCTCCTTTATTAACTGCAACTCTCACCCCCCACCCCCAACAGCTCTCCTTAAAGAACTGCTCTGGTTGTGTCTGTACAGGAGGCACTGGAAGCTTAGGTGGACTTATGTTCTCTTCTAGTCTGCTCACTTTAGAGCTCTCTCCCTTGGGAAGCTTAGCCTCAGGCTTTTGTGACACTGATACGGTACTACCTGACATGAAGGCAATTTTTCCCCTAGTATTAATGCAGCTATAATGGTAGCAATGCCCGGGTTGGTGTTAGCAGTGCCTTGTCACTTGGAGGTTCTGGAGTTCACTGGCTCTTGTTCTGTGTGCACTGTTGGATTTGCACCCTCTGTGTTTAGGGGCATTTGTCTGTGCAAAGCCTCTGAAACTTGACCTACTGTACAGTTTGGGCAGCCCACAGCCTTCATCCTCCTGTACAGTTTGGGCAGCCAACAGCCATTCTCTAGGTGATACAGTTCAACCTGCTAGAATCACGTACATCTTTCGTCATCTTTCTCTTTGTCATTTTCTGCTGGAGGAATCTCTTAACATGTTAATTTGTAACTTGTTTGCTCTCATCCTTCCATTACACACCCACCTAATTAATTAAATCAGTTAAAATATCTGGGAATTAACCAAACTTGCTCTACAATATCCTTGTCTTGAAAGGGGGGGTAATGGAGAATTTTGTGTGTTAAAAGATATAAAATATAACATTTTCTTTTAATAAGTAGATTTTTCTTGACTTTTCCAAACAACAGTGAATTATTTTTACAGATGTATTTGGCAGAAGATCTTTGATTAAAATCATATTTCCATGTATGATAGATACTAATATACTGCTCCTGAAATGGAAACATTCCCGTTTATATGACCAGACTTTGTGCAGTGGCCATACTGTTCAAGAGCACTGCCTCGGAAATATCCAACAAAATTCACTGTCAGTTACGTCAGTGCAATTTAGAAACAACTGGAAAAAGAATAAAAATGACTGTACATACTTCAGTTCTCCACTGGTATAAGTGAAATGAAAAATCTGTCCCTTGAAGGCTTTGATACTCAACATGAGCACCCAGTGAATATTGAGGGCATAATTAAATTCTGTGCTGTATCAGTGCTCTGGGTTTCAGTGCTCTCAGGCAAAGCATCACCTGCTGATGTCAGAAGTGTACCCAAATGGAAAAAGGCTTTCCTGGACCATTGAGACAACAGCCTCATCCCAAGTCTTTTGGTAGAAACACAGACATACATGTTCTCCTTTCATGATGCACAGTGGTCTAAAAGGAAAGAAGTATATTTTACTACAAACAAAAACTTTTAAGCAGTTTCTCAGGAGTGGTTTGCCGTGTTGAAATGTTGATTCAGGCTCTACTGGTAAGCCTTCAAAAACCAGAAAAACTAGTTACATACCTCCTGAGTATTACTTTTCTCCCAATTTTTTTTTGTTAACTTTGAAAAATCTGAGCTTTTCCTCAAAGGTAATTAAAAAAAAAAAACTTTGGTTCAAATCCCCAGTGAAGTCAATACAAGTTTTGCTGGTCTGTATAGTGAGGAAGATTTGCAGGCTTAAACAGTCTTGACATTTTCGATAATTGCACAGAAACACATTAGAATTGAAAAACAAACAATGCTGGGGCTGTCCACCGAATCGTGTCTTTTGGCATAAAACTTGCAACCTGAGGTACTCCTTGGGAAATGGTTCTGTGGTCCCCATTCAACTTTACAACTTTTTTTATTAATTTCATAAGTCCTTGAATTCAGTTCAGTTTTGTTTCATGGCAGATGCAGGAAAGAAAGTCCTACCATCTCTTTGGAACTATTTCTCCTCTCCTAAAATCTCACAGAGCCATTGATCATGACATTTGAACACAGAATTACGAGGCAATTATCTCAGTAATAGCTTCAGTAAAAATCATGGTGGTGTCCTTTTTATAAATGATACTCCCGCTATTGACATAAATGAGTGAAGTAAGAACATCCAAAGCAATGCTAGGTCAAGGATGATCTTTCTTTAATTTTTTTACCTTTTTTCATCTCCCAGGAATTCCATAAATCTCAGAAAACCTTTTGGATTAGGAGACCAAATTACTTTGGCTGAAACAAGGCCTTTGAAACAAGTTGGACTAATTATGTGATAGCAATTTCTGCCAATCTGTTCCTACAAATGAGTTAGAATGGTTTCTCTGATTCTTTAATTTATGCAAATGTGAGATGGTGAAAAGTTTGGACTGGAAAAGTATGTTTGTTTAAAGTAATGATTTTTGGGTTGAGAGTGTTGTCCAGTGGCAGAGCAGCAGATCTAAATTTGCAGTTTGCAACTTATTACTTCATCACAAATATTCATATTTGCACTTGTTCTGTGTGATTTATCTATAATCTGCCATGACTGTGCAGAGTAGACACTTGTTTCTGTGTATGCAGAAGTGAGGCTAGCACCTAATATGAAGTTGCTCAGGCTGGTGAACTCCTGAATTCACTGATGATGAAACCCTTCAATGAACTCAATAAAATCTGTGTTAACAACTGAATCTTTTTTCTGAATGTTGTAAAGGAATGGACAAAAAACCATGCTGGCAACTGAAAGAAAAGTCTTTTTTTGTGAAGACCAGATTGCTTGCTTGTAGGCTTAAAGTTGATTTCCTATTAAAAATACCGTCTAAGTGATTTTTTGAAATAGTACTGATTGGACTAGTTGCCCAGGGCTTTTTCCTACCAGTACTAGTATTTGTGTCTGTTATTTTAATTGCATGTTTTAATAATTGAAACTATGCAGTTATTGTAGTTGCTCAGAAAACTACGTGTCCTTCCTATAGATGACCACTCAGGTATTCTCATGAGCACCACTGAAATGTTAAATCTGATGATACTGTCAAGAAGACAGCTCTCAATGCAAGAACAAAATAATTCCTCCCTCCAGTGACATGCTCTACACATGCAGTATTGATTGATGAAGTTAAAACAAATTTGTCAATATACTATAATATCACTTAATCTGAAGATAGCAGAAACACCTTTTGCTCCAAGAGCTGCATTAGGTAATGGAATCTTACTTGTCATATTCTACTGAGTACATGAAGCTTAGATAAAAATAATTGCAATTCAGTGTTTCTAGTGCTGTGTCTCAATGAAAACATGTGATAGAAGTTAAAAATTTCAAGTTTTTAAATAGTGTTTGAGATAAAAATGCCCAAGGCTTCCTGCTTCTTGGGTTACGGATTTCTCTCTATTGTTTACCATGCTTTTTAGTTCTTCCTCATGTTCCTCAAAGGAAAAGGCATGTTAAGTACTAAACATGGTAATAACTTTTTTCTTGCATATGATGTGACTATGGTAATTCATTCCATTCAGTTATATCCTGAAACATAAATGCCTTTTTTAAGGTCTGTAGAAAGCAATTATAAAGCTGGTAACTTTGAACTATTGAACTGCATGCCCCACTGCTGTTGGCAATGCTAAAAATGGGAATATTAGATTAAATTTTTTGAAGCAGAAAGTTCTAATAACTGAAGTAATAATATTCATTAACTTCTATTTACACCATTTCAATCTGAATCCACATTGTATATTTCTTTTATTTTTTTTTTCAGGAAGCCATTAAAGCTGTAGCCAAATGCATATTTCACAGTATATGCTAATTCCCATTTGGCATAAATTGTGGTTGAGTTATCAAAAATGACATACTACTAAAAGCTTGGTTTTGATTTGAAGGAGTGTGGTGTTAAGTGCTACAGCAAGTTATGCCTTTGGTGGGTTAGCAATTGTGATGCCATGCCATGAAGCAGCACAAAGGCAAACACAGGTCTGTTGGTGCTGAGGTGAGCCTATGGCAATGATAGTGTGATGAGTCATCCAAGCCTGCCTTCTGCTGCTTGAAGTTGTGTATGAAAAAAGGATTGGCCTTTCAGTTAGACCTGGATATGCTCTTCCTATTTCCCCAGTCAGTTTGACAATCAAGTGCTAGCTGTGGCTCAGTGTACTAGGAAGTACATAAGGAACTTATGAGGAATACGGTGGGTTTACATGATGAGAGGGAGAATCAGTAGGAGAGGGTATTAAAAACAACAGTTTGAGATTTATTTCAGTAAATTTATTTATTTCTCCTAAATTTCTTAAGTTGTTGGGTTCTGTGACTCATCTAGTTTCCATTCAATACAGAATACTCGAATCTGTCCTGAAATGAGTTAAAACCTTCTTGGCTGCCAAGGCTTTGGTCATGGAGCTGGACAGCAAACTCTCTGTGCTCAGGAACTGATCACAGTGCAGGATTTGCAAAAGAGAAAACAAAAGACTTAAATGCTGCTTTCTTGGCATCCTTTAAGAGAAAAGAGTGGGGGAAGAAGACCAGCACTGCAGATGTGAACAGAGATAAGAATATCCAGGTTAAACCTGCAGCTTCTTTATTAACACAGGAGTGCAGAAGCTGATATGTGTATATTGTATAGCTGTGTGAAAAGAGTGAGTACCATGATACTGAGATTTGATCTTACTAATTTTCCTTTCTTAATAGATTTGTTAGAATATGGCTTTTGCTTTTGCTTGGCTACTCACCACTAGTACTGTTATGGCTTAGGTTGCTCACAGTAATGGAGATTCATGTGGGATAAAGTAAATGAAGCTGCTTTTCATTGCCATTATCATCATTAAAAAGGCTTTTCAAAGTCAGATCTTGCTATCAGTGCCACAGATCAGCACACCCCTAGAAAGTGATCAGAGCAGTGTCCTGGAGAATGTATTCATCCTTTATGGTGCCTGACCAAAGTACTGTTCTATTAACTGCTAATAAAAAAATTAATGTTTGGAGTTGTCATTAGTAAGACTCCTGCTTAATAATGGTATTATGTCATCCAGTGATTTATTTTTTTTTCCCTACACTCTTTAGACTTTGTTTTTTCCTGCCTTTAGTGAATATGGTTGCTGTGATTACAGCTACAGCCATTTCACCTGGTAGCTGCAGTTGTTCTGGGTCTGACAGACTTGCAGATTTCTTGCACAAAAGGAATGGCTTGAAGGAGTCCTTCAGGTTACAGATGACATCATTTTTATAAATCACAGGCTGTATTTTTGTTAGGCGTGACTGTACAGATAGGAGCAATTCTCTTATTTTAGGCAGTACTCTTAAAAAGAAATTATGTAGCTTGAGCTTGGCCAGTTTTTTCTACCTTACACCTGATCACCCTGCCTCTGTATTGCAGTGCTCCTCTTAATGTGAAAGGTTTCAGAGCTGTGCCACTTATTGTCATATTATTTTAGGTGTTGTGGTAAGCTTGTTTTCATTTCATAGTGCGCGACCCTGTATTTGTCATGTAATCTATCTACAGTTTCTGAGCAACTGCTGCATGGATGGCTTTGTTACCTCCTTGTCCAGTTCTAACATCTTGTGATGTGTTATATTTCTGAGTGCTTGATGGTCACTTGTCTAAATAACATCTGCTTATCAAGGGCTAGTGAATACTTTGGCCTTTGTCTGATGCCTGTTCAGCTCCTTCTTTTTAGTGTGATTTTTTCTTCTGCTTTGAGTTCAACCCCAACGAGGTTACACCCTTCAGTGTGTCATCTCCCTCTGTGGAAGGAGTTTCCTGCAAAATATGCCCAGGCTACTCACCCATAAGTTGCCTCCTCAGGTCTTTGATTTCCTTTATTGACTGTTTTTCTTCATGAAGAGATGCTTTGCTTTTGGAAGCAATAGGTTTCAAACACCTCTTCAGCTATTTTTTGTCCAGTGCGTACTGGAAAGTAGGCATCTGTCTGACTGCAGGCTGCTTATTTATATCTGCAGTGCCAGTGACCAGCTTCCTTATTTCAAATTTGATGTATAGCAGATTTTTCAAGTTGTTACCAAAGCCATCAGTGAATTTTGTCTGTTTGAACAGTTGCTTTTATTCTTTAACACCATATATTATCACAAACTAGATTTTTAACAAGTAGACGCAGAAGAGAAGAAATCCCACACCTTGTATTTCAAGTCCCAAACCTCCAAAAATATCTATGCTGAGGAGGAGCAATAATTTATTTTTATACCTGTTTGAGACAATGCATCTCGCTGTGCTTAGCTATTACATGATAGTCACAAATAATAAAGGTAAAAAGATTCTTGTAGCATGTCTTAAGGGCAGCCTGGATTAAACCTTCTAATCACAAGGGTTGTGTGATGGTGTGACTGCAAAAGTGATGCCTGTAGATTATTATAGAAGACACATGAGAAACGGATGTGATACCGTAACAGAAATCCTGTGGAAAAACAAACGATATAGGGAGGGTATGCCGAGTCAAAAGCCTGCAAGATACAATGAAATAGGTGTTTTGTACTGAGCTTGTTTCTCACTAAAAACAACAAGCTAGGAACAAATGTTTGTGCTTCAATAAGACACTGCTGCTCTGAAACAGCTGTTTACACTGGTGAGTCAGTATGATTTGTGTTCTTGCACTATAACTAGCAATGGTTTGTAGAGCTCCACTTCTAATAAATCTGCATCCCTCTGGCATATTCTGCTTTTTTTTTCCCATCCTTTGATATCATGACTTTATCTTAAGAGTGTCAAATTATTTATGGACAGATGTAATTCCTTTTTCCTCTTAAAGGCAGGATGTGTAATAGCTTCCTATACAGCTCTTGCTGGAGAAAACACAGATGAGCAAAACAGTCTCTGCTAAAACCACTCAGTGATTGCTGCTAGGTACTTACTGTTAATTCTCCAGGCTTGTTAGCTTTCTTTGAGGTAAAAGGCCCTGGATTGAAAGAGTTGAGAGATTGAATATTCATCTCATTTGTTTTAGGAAATTAGATTTGGTTTCCAAAATCCTAATGGAGTAAAGATGGGGAACCAGTGATTAAATGGAAAGAAGATATGACAGTTCAGCTGCACAGTAGTTATTGCTAGGTTTAATATATTCTAGAAGTAGCAGTGGTACAGTGGGAGACAATAGGTGAATAATAGAGGAAATGTTGACCTAGAATCCCTCAGAAGTAACTTTTTACTTTCTTTTTTTTTTAGATTAAAATATATTGGAGAAAACCAATGAGATGCCAATGGCTTGGTGTTTAATACTCTGTAGAAATGGAGCTGGAATGGATCAGTATCAGAAATGCTGATCTAAGGAAAACAAATGCATTGCCTGTGACTTGATGTCTTACTAAAAATCTCAGAAGATAAAATAAGGGATTTAAATATGTGAAATTTTATATGCCCAAGCATTTTCAGTAGTTTCTGTAGGACTGCTTGTTTGATGTATCTTTGAAGATAATAGGTTGCTCCTGTGGAATAAGGGCATGCAGAAAAATATCTGGGAGAAGATCAGAGAATAGATAGAAACTGAATTATATACCCTGAATAGGCCTGGACGGGGGATTGGTGCAGACATCCATTGCCTGTTCCATCTTGAAGATTTGGTTTCCAGTGCTGTTAGCAGTTGCTTTCCTGGGAAGTGTATTCATTTTCAAGCAATGTTAATGCCATCTGTGAAAGAAACTCAGAACTTTGAATTCAATGGGGGAAGATAGAAAAAATGTGCCCTAGAAATAAGAAAATGGAAACTTATGTCCAAACAAGATAAGATGGTGTTTAGGAGCTGGATGAAGAAGTAAGAACATTCAAATAGCATGTTTCTAATAATAAATTCATTTTTGCTAGTTTCATCAAAGTGATAAACCGTGGTGTTTTGGCTTGTGAATTTGGACTGTAACATGTAATTTAAATATTAATCAAGTAGAAAATAGCTAAAAGTCTGTGTTTGGTCTTAAGCATTATGTTGTATTTTTGTAAGATTCCATTATTTTTTAGTTCAAATTTAAACTTCTATGCGTAGCTTGTCGTCTTGGGTTTTCAGAGTGGCCAGCTCTTTCCCTCTTGTTCTTTTCCATTTGACAGCTTGAGTGTGGTGATACATATGCCTGGATTTGAACCAGTTTTCATTGGGAAATCATAAAATTCATGGCAGACTGACAAAAGCACCTATTTTTCTTTGTCCCATTATTCCTTATAATTAAATCCCAGATGCTCTTGTGAGTGTGAGCCACAAATATTTAAGAGATATTTCTTCCACACATACAAACATCTTCTTTATTGGCTTCAGAATCATAGCTTTACAGCAAAGAAGGGCAAAATCATCCTTCTAGGCCAATAACGTTTGTTAATATGTTGATGCTTATGTAGCTCATTAGCACATTTGATTCCATATGCTAATGAACTGCAAAGACTGAGAATTTATGATTTGAGGTTGAACTTGCCATGGTCATATTATCTTCAGTTCTAGTTGTGGTCTATCTTGCCTTTTCTATATTGTTTTTCAGTTTTTGTTGTTTCATCTCTTAAATTTTTCAAGTTAGTTGTCAATGCTAAGATTGCTCAGTTTTATTTCATTTCTGCTATCAAGAATTGCTGGGAGCATAAAACAGGAGGTATGAATTGTTCTGCCTTAAAACTTTACTAATATATATTCATAACTAAATGCTCCTAAGGTCTGGTCACATCTCGTAAAAGCTGTTGTTGTGCAGCAAAGTTGCATGATACTCTAGTAAGTAGCACAGATGTCACTTAGCAAAATATTCTTGTAACAGCTCTTCACTGTCAATCTCATCTCTGTTTTTCTCAGAAGGGCCTGGCCTTTTTCCTGAAGAAGAGCTGGAAGAGAAACTCACCAATGTAATCTAATAGTATACTGCATTTTTACTGAAATACAGCAAAGTCACTGGTAAATTGTGTCAGGGAACAAAATACTTAGCTTCTAGTTTCTAAACTTCAGGTGACTATTGCCTCTCCTTACAAGCTGCAACATTGCATTTTGGAAAAAGATGTATTTATTCTGTAGCTGTAAGTTTCACAGCCAACAGGATGCTTCAGTTTCAGGTTTTTTTGGTAATAAAATACTGTTTCTGCTGCTTTATCTTCATAGTACTTAAAAGTTGAACAGTGGTATTTAGAAAAATGATTTATCTGAATTCCCCTAATGTGGGAGAATGGTAACTTGTCATGTGGGTTTTCAACCAACAAGTTTCTTTTTGGATGAAGGCCACTGTTCAGGAAAGTGGCTGGGGTACAGCATAACTCATAGTTTGAGTGGTGTATTAGATTTCCACATATAACTGAATATTTACTACAAGGTATTACGTTTGTTTTGTACCATATGCAAAAGCTAACAGAATATCTGTTAAATATGTGGTTACAATGCATTAAGAATGATCTTAAGGGTTTGTCAGGCAATAATATACTAGTAAGCAATGTATGTAGTTCTGTGGTTCATTGAGACCTAATTGTTTCAAACTGTTATTGATCAGGCAAAATAAAACTTTGTTCTGGTGCTGATAATAAATATTGGAGACTCTGGTTTCAGTTGTTAACAAGAATATTTTCAAGAGCTTGTTTAAGTTCAGCTAGAATAAAGGGCAAGAAAGGAGTTAGGCTGAAATTAACTAAGACAATTGAATAATTTCCAGGGATGGTGTTAAAAGTTAGAACTATCTTGAGGAGCTAGATGGGACATGGCCGTGGGAGTCTAAACTTTTGGAGGGTTGGAGCAATCCCAGGGACAGCTACAGGTTGGACAGGGAAGAGATTCAGAGCAGCCCTGCAGAGAAGGACTTGGGGGTGCTGGTCAAAGAGAAAATGAACATGAGCCGGCTTCAGTGTGCACTTGCAGCCCAGAACCCCAACCGTATCCTGGGCTGCATCAAAAGGAGCATGACCAGCAGGTCGAAGGAGGTTATCCTGCTTCTCTACTCTGCTCTCGTGAGACCTCACTTGGAGTATTGTGTGCAGTTCTGGTGTCCTCAACATAAAAAGGACATGGAACTGTTGGAACAAGTCCAGAGGAGGCCACGAGGATGATCAGGGGACTGGAGCACCTTCCGTATGAAGATAGGCTGAGGAAGTTGGGGCTGTTCAGCCTGGAGAAGAAAGAGAAGGCTGTGTGGAGACCTCATAGCAGCCTTCCAGTGTCTGAATGGGGTCTTTAAGGATGCTGGGGAGGGACCCTTCATTAGGGACTGTTCTGGTAGGACAAGGGGTAATGGGCTAAAACTTAAACAGGGGAAGTTTAGAATGGACATAAGGAGGAAATTCTTTCCTGGCAGTGTAGTGAGGCACTGGAATAGTCTCTTGGGTGACATGGTTTAGTGTGAGATGTCTTTGCCCATGGCAGGGGGGCTGGAACCTGATGATCTTAAGGTCCTTTCCAACCCTAACTCTTCTATGATTCCATGAATGTACCAGTACAGCTTCATTAACCTCAATGACACTGAGCTGGTATTTCAGTCATTAGAGACACAAATTTATCAGCAGTTGCTCAAACAGTTGAGTTTGCTAAACTACTTTCTTCCTTTCCCAGATTATTGTTTTTTCTCTATGCGGTGTTATAAATCATTCCAGGTCAAGTATGACTTGATTTGCTGTTGACTCCTTAGGGTTGTGTGTCAGGGATATATTTTCACATATTCATGGTTTTGCATGTTAATGATTTGATAATTTTATATTATATCTTTATTTCTTGAGTTACTGAAACTTCATCATATTCTTCCTTGAACAATGGATTATTTCTGCAATAGTTTTGTATTGATACATGACCAAGAATCCTCTGATGCCTCAGCCTGAAAAGACTAGAACAATTTACTAGGAATATTGTGGGGTGGTGGAAATACTGTACAATATTAACATTCAGTAGGCATTAACTCTTTTCTAACACTGACATTTCTGTGTAGGCTTCTTCACGTACAACTCATTAATCTGGAAGCTTTGCACATCTTGAAAAGAGAAAAGCTCCTCTAAAAAGGCTTTCAGTATTCATCCAGGGAAACTAGTTTCCTGATTTGGATAAAGATGGCCATGCTACTAGCATAATAGGGGAAGAGAGCTGGAAGACAGCATGAAAAGGGAGTCTGGGGCTTCCCTTGAGCAGTGACACTGGGAGAACAGCTCAAATGCCTGCACACAAATGCATGCAATGAAATGAGCAAACAAAAACTGGAGATTCCAACAGAATACATGAAAAATCCTTTTCATCTCGCAGGTGGTCAGCACTGGAACAGACTGCCCAGAGCAGTGGTGGAGTCTCCATCCTTGCTCTTGGTTCTTGGCAGTCTGCTCTAGTTGGACCTTACTATAAATGACCATTAAGCATTTCTTGTAACCTAAATCATTCAGTGCTTCAATTGCTTGCAGTGGCACAGGCAAATAAAGCTTTATCATTGAAAATCCTTTACTTTTTTATTTTAAATTATTAATCTAATGATCTTCAATGTACTCTGTACTTGGACTCCATATACAATTTTTTGAACCAGAGTATTTATTCTTCATTCTAAACCTCTTGTTGAATCATGAGTGATTAATGTTTGAGAATTTAGTAGTCTTCAGTTTAGCTAAACTCCGTAAATCTGTCTCTAGGCTGACAAAGTGTTTTAGTGTTAACTATTTTGGGATGGTTAGAGTAATGGCAGCATCAAATCTTTTGTCTTTAATACTGAAATTACTTTTTTCTTTACTACTGAAGACAACACAAAATTTTAACTGGGTTTTTAAAATAATCCACTGTTTGTGTGCACAACTATCACTATAATGAAGTTTGAAAGTGATTCTGATGGAGGAAAAAATGAGCTAATGCCCACAAGCTTTTTAAGTCATTTGATGAACAAGATGACATGAACTTCATTAAGGAACTTTAACATAGAAATGTGTTTATGCATATGAAATTCCCCACATTGCATTTTTTGGCTTTTAGCTATAACTGCTGAAATTTATAAGTTACCTCATAAAGTGGTTCTTCAAACTCTGGGCATGCCAGGTCCTCCAGCCACTCACTATCGAGTTGACAATTAAAAAGGCAAAATTTAGTGTGACCTAATTTTAGTATAGGGAAATTAATATAAATTGAGGGTACAGATATTTGAATCAAGGAGAGCAATCACAACTGAATGTGTGGCCAGCTGTCTTCTCACCTTTATTTACGAATCATTCTATTTTTGACAGTTTTTTATAAACTCACTACCGAAGCATTAGGATTAGTCAACATGTGATTCCTCAGTGGTGACTGTGATACATTAATGGTTCCTTTGTTGGCTGTAACAGATTTTGAATGGTGTATTGTCATTGCATGTATTTTTAGAGCAAGAAGAGTGTATGAAGGTGGGATACTTTTTAGATGCCATGATGTTTGAAAACCACTTGTTTTGTTCTTGTGATTTTCTTTTTTCGTCAGTTTACTTGACTTGTTACGTATTTGCCTTAGTTGTTTGATGCATAATTGTGAATGCAGATGAATATGTTCACAATGTAGTGGCTGTAAAATCATACCAAGGTAAGGATTGTATTGGTTTAAAATCAGAGGAAAAGCTATTTTGAAGTTTTTTTGTATTAGAACAGTTTTGTTTATTTTGCAGAGTTTGAATTGTTAGTCCTTGAAACAGCAGTTGTTGCTGATTACTAACATTAAATGCTACCTTCAGAAAAGATGGTGTTTTTTTTTCTCTCGAGAGTACAAGGAAAATGCATAAAAATAACAATCGTATAGATAAAAAGGAAAAGTATGTATTTTTCTTCCAATGTAGAGCCATAGGAAAATAGTGGCTTCACACTCAGAACTCACAAATCAGCAGTCAAATGGGTAGGAAACTTCTCCATTAATTCATAATCAAATGGTGTCAATCTTACCTAATTCTAAAGGTTTATTCAGCAAACACCACAACCGATATTTCCTTAGATATTTTGATGCTTTTTAAGGAGTTAGCAACTTTGTCTTATTATCTTTGTCTTAAAATAATGCCTGGCTTTATGAGCTTGCTTGATTCGATCCTGCAGTAGTTACACATCCAAAACTAGCTTTCACTTCACAGTTCAGAGAATGGAGAATTCATGAGGCTGGATTTTAAATTTTGACCATCACACCTACTTTTAAAAAATGCTTGGGCTTCTAATAGGCTCTTAGAAACTTAGAGGTAAGCCTTGGTCTCCAAAAAAACTTGTTTTTCTTGTTCATTTAAATTGATATAAGAGTTGCAGTCTTCAGAATAAGTGTATTGTGGCATTATAAACCTAATGACACCTAATTTTGCAAGTATGTATCAGACCTGTAGAAATAAAGGGATAATTCACACAACTGTCACATACAAGTGTCTCATAAAATGGGTAGTAGTGAAGCTGCATGAATGACCAGATAAATTTCATCTGACATACAAGAAGGGTGGGATATTGAAACTTTTGAGTGAGACTTGATGGGAGCAGATCCCAGACTCTTCCATACTCTGTTTTTCACTCCCTTTCACTCCCTGTGCCTGTTCTGAAATTCTACTAAGGAGAAAAATGTTGCAGTAGGCATGTAGCTTGAGTGGTTTAGAATACATTTCTCTGCATAGGAGGTGCAATTTTACTTGGTCCTCCACTGAATAAACTATTTTGCATAGATTAAAGACTTCGTGTCACTGTGATTGATCTTGTCAACAGTGATATGATTGAATTTAGAAGCTCAAAAATGTTCAGTTTTGATATTTACTTTTTAAGTCAACAAGAATCAGTAGCATTAGTGCAATATACTGACAAAGACTGAAATATAGCTTTCATTATACTTTTATTGTCTATTGATGCTACAGCATCGTTTTTTTCAGAAGCCTGTCAGCTTTTTGCAAAGCCCCTTACTTTCATCTGCCATTTCACTAATTATGACCAGGCTGAACATGGTAGGGATTTTGGAACTAGATGATTTTAAGGTCCTTCCTTTACAACCCTAACTATTCAGTGATTCTAGGATTGCTTTTCTAGAGTTAGGGTGGAAGTTAATTTCTATTACTTGCTCTGTTTTGACTATCTGTATTGTAATATCCCAGCTGTTCAGTTTTAGAAATTTACTTATATGGAGGCAGATGGAAAAAGAATAAAATTATTTTCCCCTCAGAATAACTGAATCTGGAGTTAAACACACAGAGGAATTTCACCTAATCTAGCTTTAGCAGTTTATGTGCTACACAGCTTTGGTTGTCTAACTGTACAAGCTAGTCACAAGAAACAGGATTTTAGAGCAAGAGTTACTTTAAATGTGTAATTTCCATTGGTTCCTTTTTTATTTTCCTTTTTTTAATCTGTTCAAAATAGTTACTCTTGTCTTAGAGGACATTTCAGTAATATACTTGTGAAGGAGTTAGCTCTAGAGGTAGAAACACATAACAGCCATCTGAAAAGATAACTGAGAATTATGATGAAAATTTTGACAAAATATCTGGAGTAAGGATGTGTATGCTGGCATCAAACACTTTGAAATAGGATAAAGCACTGAATTGCAATAAAACCCTGTCACTGCACTGAAATTGTTCAGAAATTACATTAACTAGTGAAACTTTAAATAAAAAGATAAAGCTACAAAATGTAAGGAAACTTTTAAAGACAGTTTGAGTTTATTTAAGTTCAATCATGAACCAATTAATGTAAGAAAGGTACAAGCTGTTTTTATTTTATTTGATAAAGTATCTAGCATTATGTTCACCCTCAGGGCACAACAGCATGACAGCTTACTTTGTTCACCATAAAGCTTGCTTTTTCTGTTGCCTTTTATAACTTCTGATTGAAGTATTTGCAGCACTAGCTTGTTTTTAAGAATCAGTTTACAAACAGCTAGCAGTACAATTCAGTGGTTGCTTCCACCTGCGAATCAGAAAGTCAAACAATACATTATCTCTTAAAATTAGTGCTTTGGAGTTAAAATAATGATTTCTTTGTAGTAGTGGTGTTCAGGAAGGAGTAGTTTAATTAGAAAAAGAAAAGGAAATTGTTTAGGTCAGGTTTGGATTTAGGCTTGAATTAGACTTTCAAATGGCTGTCCTACCATAATTTTCTTTGGAAGAAAAAGAATTGATATATCCCTTAACACCTACTATTAATTTTTGATATAAATTATTTGCAGAACTGCTTTTAGCACAAGGCTGTGTTTCATTTTCCTTTAAAAATACTCTTTTGATTACATATTATTGTACGAAACTTCAACAAAACCAAAGATAATCTGTAATTCTCATGGAAAGTAAAGATGGGGAGGGAGAGCAAAATTTCTTATCAGCTCTAATTAACAGATTATAGTCATTCAACAATGGTTTTACTAGACTGGGAATTCATTTCGCTTGAACATCTAATTTCTCAGGGAAAGTAGATTTTTAGTAACAACTCTGACAGACTTTTCATTAATTCTTCATTTGCTATGTTAACTTTATGTGGGAACTTCTAAGCTCAGTATAAAAACTCTTTTCCCCAGTGGTTAAAAACCAAGTTCTACTGATCGTGGTTTCATCTGCAAATGAAAATCCACCTCCCTACTTTGAGCTCCCTGTTTTCCTAATGAAAGGAAGTCATAATTCTTCAACTGAAGGATAATACAGCTCAGATCTTGAAAATGTCAAATTGTTCTTTATCCTAGGATACATCCACTGGTGAGTTGTGTATCTTGAGGTACCCTTTTTTTTTTCTGTTTGAGTGAGATCTGTCTTTTAAAACAAGTCTCTTCAAAATAAACATCTTAATTTACTGTGTTCAATACTCTTAGTGTCTGGTTCCTGTTTGCTTCCTCATGGCAGAATTATTGTATTCTGATAGTGGAGGATGCAAAATAGATTGTTTCCTCCTTGGTCTGTAAATAGAATCAGTACGTATTGATGAACAGAAGAAGAAAGTTATTTAAGAGAAGGACATGTACATTCACTTAATATTTGAAGATAGGAGATAGTTTATGGATGAGAACTGTAACTGGATATGCAAAAGGCATGATGACGGGTTCAGCCCTTAAGTATGGATTTTTGCTTGCTGCTTAGGATGTTCAAATAGTATTATTGCAAGTTTTATTATGAATCAATTTGAAATTTTTAATGACTAACATGCTACTCCTGGACTATGAATGGGCTTTACGTGTCAAAGCAATTATTTGCAAGGTATATAAAACAGATTATTCTGTGTGACATAGCAAATCCTTTTGCCATTCATACTTTGACACAATCAGCAAATCACTGTACAGTTCGGAACTGCACTTTGTTGTTTGAAAAATATCTAAGCAGCTATTAGAGACTATGAAAGAAGCAATAGCAACCACATGAATTAA
This sequence comes from Pezoporus flaviventris, assembly GCF_033815535.1. Lineage (NCBI taxonomy): Eukaryota > Metazoa > Chordata > Aves > Psittaciformes > Psittacidae > Pezoporus > Pezoporus flaviventris. The sequence goes on from NW_026892549.1 coordinate 49,937,075, forward strand.
AATCTGACTAGAATGATACTGCAGACAACTAATTTAGCAAATGACAAATTGGATGCGTAGGGTCAAATATTAATAAGTGAGATTATTATAGGGTAGGAAAAAGTTGGTTGTAATTAAGACCTTAGCTTTCTAAAAGACAGGTGGAATGCATGGAGAGTTTGAGTACACACAGTACTTCATGTCTACGGAATTACTGGTACAGGCTGCAGACTACAGTGCATACAGTGAAGTTTTAAATATCTATTTTTTGATAATTGTATAAAAGTACAATTATTCGTTTAAAATTACTTGGAGAAAGACAACTTGTGAATGGACTACTGTCTGGTTAAGACAGATATTTATTGTTATATACAGACCTTCAGACGCTGATAAACTGGAGGGACTGGACATTACGTTTAGGCTATTTAAACGATTTATTTATGCCTTTGACTTCTTTGACTAGAGATGGGCAACTTGAAGTGCTTTATCTAAGATCAAGAAGTAAGGAGAAACAAGGCAGTTCTGGCTTAAAATGTAGTTTCCACTCTAGAAAAGCGCTATTGATAATTGGTACAAACTATTTCTGTATACAGTTGTTGCAAAGTGTTTCTACATGTTTCAAAGGTAGAGCAAAAATCTCTGATTCTGCACAGATCAGATTTGATACCTGATATTACACGTTAAACAAGTGCATTCTGAGTACTCAGCTGATGTTTGGATAGGTTTAGAAGTAATTTGTGTATCTTCCCAAGTAGAGTTTGACTGACAGGAAGTTTGCACTGATAGTAGTTTAGGATGAAATGCAATTAACAGATAATCTAATGGTCTCCAAATCAGTTACTGCAAATCTAAGAAGTTCAGATTTAAAGAAATGCAAGCATGTTAAAGACTGAAAAAATAAAATTTGTGTGATACATGATGATCATTTAATTTATTCAGGAATGTGTTAGTGATTTATTTTTTTTTTAAATTATGATACCTTGAGTGTATAGTATTATATAGTATATAGTGCATATGAGGAAGTTCTTTACTGTAAGGGTGTTGAGGCACTGGAATAGGTTGCCCAGGGAGGTTGTGAATGCTCCATCCCTGGCAGTGTTCAAGGCCAGGTTGGACAGAGCCTTGGGTGACATGGCTTAGTGTGAGGTGTTCCTGCCCATGGTAGGGGGTTTAGAACTAGATGATCTTAAGGTCCTTTCCAGCCCTAACTGTTCTATGATTCTATTCACACAATGCAACACTAGTATATTCTCAAGATAATTAGATTGTTTTCATTGTGTCTCTCTCTATTTTTTTCCTTCAGTTAGAGGGTGTGTGGACAAGAGTGAGCTTTTTCCTGTTCTGTTCACTTTCTTATTCTTCTTTTCCCCTATCTTCTAAAAGAAATGTCAAGTGCTTTTCTGAAGGCATTTTGTTGTCTTTCTGAAGTGTTTTATCCTTTCCCTGTGTTTTCTTTTGTACAAGGGATACTTTCTTTTCCTCTAAACTTGTAAATATTCTGTAATAATTTTAGCTCTTTTGTTGATAATCTCAACTCCAGAACAGTAGTAAAAAATAAGTATATCAAACACAGTCATCTTTCGAGGAGATGAGGCCCTTATTGACATGGTTTAGTGGCAGTCTTAGCAGTCCTGCAGGGATGGTTGGATTTGATAATGATTTTTTCAACCTAGTTGATAATGATTCCAGCACCAAAAAATCTTTAAGGCACATGGGACATATCCCTCCACCCCCCAAACCTACAAAGAAACTTTCGAGTAAGTCTTGAAATGTCTTATGTTTGACTTCTAAGACATTGGTACAGGTGAAGCACTGGTAAAAGTGAAGAATATTTTAGACCTACTTTTTGATATTCAGTAGAGCATAATCCCTTGAGGACTGACCTTCCTAAACTCCTTAGTTAATAGAGGTGCAGTTCAGCTTGAGCATCACAAACAATTAGAATAAAACATAATTATACACACTTCACCTCCTTCCACAATTTCTTCCCAAGAGAGGAACATATCTAGGATAGTAATTTTTCTAGAGGAAAAGCAGAACAGAAAATGTCACCAGTCAGTACACAATGTAAAGCAGCCTTGTTTCATTACTGTAGTTGGCTGATGGAATAGTAGCACTTTTAAATCTTACTTTGGGTGCTCCGTTTTGAATGCAGGCTGCAGGTGAGTTTCTCTATTTTTGCATATACGTCTATACACATGTATCATATGTACATACTGTCAACTATATCAGCTGTTTCTTAAGAGTTATCTGACCTGGAATGGAGTTTGATTGCTGAACTTCTCACTCTACCACCTTTTTAAAATAGAAATAAATAATAAAAAGGGATTTCTGATGAGACTTGATGCCTAATTAGGCAAATATAAGGCGGAAAAAAAACAAACCTTGAGAAATGTTAGTTTACATAAATAAAATTGTCTACAAGTTACTCTTCCCAATTATATCCAATATAAAATTTGCCAGGATTCCTGTTTTGGTATGTATTTGCTTCTTAACCATTCTCAAAGAATCATGTGTTAAAGAGATTTATGCATCAACTCTGAGAATGGATATTCTTCACTTACGTAACCGAGAAGCAACTTTAATGTAGTTCTCAGAATTCCATAGCCAGTGAGCCTGACTGCTGTCCTAAACCCAGGTGCAGCTGGAGGCAGGAAGGTGCTCTCCTAGAAACAAAAGTTGGTCATAGCTGGGAGGTTGAAGGTAGGCTGATGTGTTGCTCTCAAAAGCAGCAGGGATGAGTTTCAGTCAGAGTTTTAGCCTTGAGTCATTCTGAGTCCGCACCTGGAGTTTAGAACTCTGCTTTCTAGGCAGTTTCAGAATGATGGAGGAAGAAATGCCATATGCTTCTTCTTAGGTGTGGACACACCGTGGGTTGTGCCTGCATGGGCAGGCTCTGTGCCTGGGAAGTGTCTCTGACAACTCAAATTCTTGAACCAGTCACTTGGGAAAACAGTCCAGAGAAATAATCCATGTCATTCAGGTGCTTGCTCTTGTGTTTCTTTTCTTAAATGTTTCAGAAGGAAAATGGTGCAAATATGTCCTATATGTGTTTATATTTTTAAAAAGATGCCACAATAACAAAACAGCAAATACATTTCCTAGAATCTCATTATTTCTTAGGAGTCAAGTGATGATTTGTTACTAGGATGCAAGCGAACAATTTGAGCTTCTATTTCTTTGGCACTGGTTTAATTCACAGGTGAGTGTATCAAACTACTTAATTAAGAATCATAAATACAAATATGGAAAGAATTAAAAGCTGGACAGTTTAGTTATACCTCATACACACGGCTGAACTTTTGGCATAAATATTTGATGGAAGCTTGTTTGCCAAAGTTCTAAGAGTATTAGAACCACAGCTGTTACCAAAGGATGTAGTTGTCCATTCACTGTGCTGGTAATAATCTCTCTTCTCTAGAGAAACATTTATAATTAACCCTGGGTACTATTCCCAATATCCAGTCCAGTCTTTTCAAAAAAAATAGGTTCTTAAGTAGGCTTCTTTTCTTAACAGTAATTTTTGTCTCCTGAGAGAAGATTATCTTGTCCTGGTGGCAAATTTGATTTTATCTATATTGGTTTTATGTATTTGCCAGTCTTTAAGAAGTTTTAGTAGTGGATGTTTTCCCATGCATAACAGGAGTATGAAAAAGGTTCTCACTATGGATGGAGCTGGAATGCAAACACGAAGTATCATTGGAATTCTTTTTATTATGGTAGGTTTTTTTGTTTTTTTGTTTTTTTGTTATTTTTTTTTTTAATTGATGTATCAGTTTCCCATACAATTGTATTCCTTCAAAAATAAATACAGAAAAAGTTCCCAGTATTTTTTGTGAATTTGCAAAAATTTTCTAGAGGTGATTCCATATGTTACTAATGTTACCATGTAGGCTGGCACTCCAACAAGACGAGTTTTGTTTGAGCAGTTCCAAAATATGCCTGTATTCTAAAAAAAACCTATGTTATGCTGTGTTTACTCTTTAAGCGATGTGAATTAGTCCTTCTGGAATAGGAATGGTCCTACTGGTGTTTCTTGACCTCAGTCTTTAGCCTCCAGGGTCTTGTGTGCCTGCTGTTGTCCTAGTGTTGCTGTACCACTGTTGACAGGGACCCAGAAGGTTGCCCAAGGCCTTGTGTGGGAAGAATAGATTTGATTTTTGTATGGACTGCTATTTCTACTGGTTTTCAAATTTTAGCACATTAAGTTAACAAAGGATTTATTGACTGACTATGGCTGAGTGAAGGACAGCTCCTAATAATTACTGTTCTGTACTCCCAGGATTGCTTATTGCAAGTGGAGTCCAAAATGAAGGGAAGCATTCAGGTAAGACTCTGAATTGCTGGGAACAGTTAGGAGTTGGCTTACTCAGCTGTTTTTCCCAAAAAGCCACATGGGAGGAAAGGGTAGCAAAACCAACTCTAGCTACTTTCCTGACAAGACTTTTGACACTGTGGTAAAGAGAGCTTGAACAGAGATGAGATCTACTCTTTATAGTTTAGATTACTATGTATTTACTTCTGGCTGATAAAGGGAAGCTGAAGCTTTGTAACTGGAGGGCAAGTTACAAAGTCAGGTTCTGAAGAGATGGTACCATTTGTGAGGTTGTGAGGGAGAAAAAGCTGTGCAGCTCAGTGGTAAACAGCTTACATCTCAGTGTGTTGGCAGCATTTGAAATACTCTAGCAAGTATATTATGAAGTTCTTGCTTTAATAGTTTCTTCTGTTGGGTCTTTTTAGTGTAAAATTCTTCCATGTAAGCTTGTTTGTGCCTCGAACATGTATTTTGCTGTTAATGTTATAACAGGAAACTGCATATCATTTTTCATCTATTTTATTTAATTATTGATCCTTTCAACTTTACAAGACTTAATTAGAATTTGCTGTATTGAACACAACAAAAAAATTAAATTTGTTGAATTAGTAAATAACAGAGAATTAGCAGTAGTTTAGTGATTTAATTAACACAGCTTTATTCCAGCACACTAGTTAATGAAAGGTAAGCATTGGGCCATCTGGTACTGTTTCAGGAAACAGAACTGCCTTATTCCGTACCTTCCTCTTGGCTGTTATTTGCATTTTGATGAATCCACTAGTTCTGCTCTTTCAGATGAAGTCCCTAAACCACTACAGGAACCGTGAAGATAAAATGTTTTTTTTTATTTGTAAGGTGATTTTAGGCACTATTTTGTTTCACAAAACTCTTCAATATTCTAAATGTTGAATGCCACAATAAGTATTATCCATTCAGAAGGCTATATTATCTACCCATCACTCCTATGCCATCTAATTAAAAGCATCGCATGTTTGCTCAGTGGTGGTCAAGTTGTTGCAGGGTGCCAGGGGACTGGGAACGGTAGAAACTATTTTTCTTAAAGGGGTACATTTATCTTGACAGTAAAAACTGCCAGGTTCCCAGTGAATAGTAATGCAAGACACCGCACAATCTCCGGTCCGGGAGCTCTGCTCTGGCTGCCCCGGTGGTGGCCAGCATAGGCACACAGACAGAGCAGATGAGAGGGGAAGCTGTGGTGCAGAGCTCGGAGTGTAGAGAGTGCCTGCACTGGTCTTGTGAGGGAATGGTGCACAATGGGCAGGGCTGCACTCGGTGCTCCCTGGTGGAGGTCCTCCTGCAGCAGGAGCTGAGCTGCGGGATGCTGTTAATAGACTGCGAGATGTCAGGGAAGCTGAGAGGAAGCAGGAATGCTTGCTCCCGGCCCAAACTGTGCAGGGGCCTCGAGCTTCACGTCTAGCTCATGAAGGAAAGAAGGAGGCCGTTAACCTGGGAAGCTGGGAATTAGTGACAAAAAAAAAAAAAAAAAACAACAAAAAAAGAAGGAAAAGAACAACCAAAAGCAAGGGGCTTCCCCCTAAATCTGTTGTCCCCACACAGAACCGCTTTGCTGTCCTGCAGGGGGCTAATGAGGAAACGCACTCGAGCCAGAAACAGCCGGCTGATGCCCTGATCAAAATCTCTACTGGTGCTGCCAGGAAAAAGTGGCGGGTCATCATAGTAGGGGACTCTACACTGAAAGGGACAGAAGAACTTGTCTGCCTGCCTGACCCCGTCTCAAGGGAGGTGTGTTGCCGGATCAGGGATGTGGCAGAGATGCTGCCTACTCTAGTAAGTCCCACGGACTATTACCCACTCCTGGTGATACATGTGGGTGCTAGGGATATAGATAGTAGTAGCCTGGGTAACATAAAGGACTACAGAGCCCTGGGAGAGGTGGTTAGGGGCTCTGGAGCTCAGATAGTCTTTTCGTCAATTCTCCTGGATACAGGGGAGGACCTAAAAAAAGCTAGGAGGATTAGCCAGGTTAATATAATGGTTAAAAGGGTGCTGTCACAGGACCCAAGTTTGTAGGCCAGGTCTAGTGGGGGCTGGTGGAGCTGGTCTGATGATAAAGAAGGGAAAGAGCAGTTTTGGTAGGAGGTTTGCCAGACTTGTCAAGGAGGCTTTAAAGTAGATGTGTTGGGGGAGGGGAGCATCATTCCATCCCAACACACCCAGTCAGTTGCCAGAACCTATAATAAATGCTTGGAGCAATGTAGAGATATCCCAGCCTCTCCAGCCAATGAGCTGGCTTCAGTTGGAGCTCAGCTCAGATGCCACTATACAAATGCCTGTAGCATGGGGAACAAACCAGAGGAATTAGAGATGTGTGCACGTCTACGGGGGTATGATATAATAGGCATAGCAGAAACATGGTGGGATGGCTCCTATGACTGGAGTGTTGGAATGGAAGGTTACAGGCTCTTTAGAAAAGACAGGCCTGGCAGGGAGGGAGGGGGAGTTGCCCTTTATGTTATTAGGGATAGGCTGGAGAGTATGGAACTCTGTCTGGGGACAGGTGAGCAGTCCACAGAGAGTTTGTGGGTCAGGGTTAAAGGGAATATAGCTATGGGAGACATTACTGTGGGCATCTGTTACAGACCGCCTGATCGAGGAGAACCTGCGGATGAAGCACTCCATAGACAAATAGGAAAAGCCTCACGCTCACAGGCCCTTGTTCTCATGGGTGACTTCAACAAACCTGACATCTGTTGGAAGGACGGTACGGCCCGGCACAAGCAATCCAGGAGGTTCCTCGATTGTGTAGAAGACCACTTCCTTCTGCAAGTAATAGAGGAGCCAACAAGGAGAGGTGCCGTGCTTGACCTTGTGTTCACCAACAGGAAAGGGCTTTTTGGAAATGTGACTCTCCAGGGCAGCCTTGGATGCAGTGATCACGAGATGCTCGAATTTGAGGTCCTCAGGACATTGAGAAGAGCGTGCAGCAAGCTCACTGCCTTGGACTTCAAAAGAGCAGACTTTGGCCTCTTCAGGTACCTGCTTAGTAAGGTTCCATGGGATAGAGCCCTAGAGGGAAGGGGGGGCCGAAGACTGTTGGTTGATAGTCAAGGATCACCTGCTACAAGCTCAGGAGTGTTGCATCCCAACTAGAAGGAAGTGCAGCAGGAGGGGCAGGAGACCTCCTTGGATGGATAAGGAGCTCCTGAGGAAAATTCAAATGAAAAAAGAGGCTTATAAGTGGAAGCAAGGACAGGTGGCATGAGAAGAGTACAGGGATGTTGTACAGGAACCTAGGGACCAAGTTAGGAAAGCTAAGGCCCAGTTAGAATTAAACTTAGCTAGAGGTATTACAGATAACAGGAAGGGATTCTACAAGTACATAGCAAATAAAAAACAGACTAGGGAGAATGTAGGCCCCCTCAGGAAGCTCTCAGGAGAACTGGCTACACAGGATTTGGAGAAGGCTGAGGTTCTGAATGACTTCTTTGCCTTGGTCTTCACTGGCAAAGGCTCTGACCACACCACCCAAGTCTTGGAAGGCAGATGCAGGGACTGTGAGAATGAAGACCTTGCGCCCACTGTAGGAGAGGAACTGGTTCGAGACCATCCTAAAAATCTGAATGTGCACAAGTCCGTGGGTCCTGATGAGATCCATCCGCGGGTCCTGAAAGAGCTGGCAAATGAAGTTGCTAAGACACTGACCATCATATTTGAAAAATCATATCCTTCAGGTGAAGTTCCAGATGACTGGAAAAAGGGAAATATAACCCCCATTTTCAAGAAGGGGAAAATGAATGACCCAGGGAATTACAGACCAGTCAGTCTCACCTCTGTGCCTGCCAAAATCTTGGAGCAGATTCTCCTGGAAGGCATGCTAAGGCACATGAAAATCAACAAGGTGCTTGGTGACAGCCAGCATGGCTTCACTAAGGGGAAATCCTGCCTGACCAATTTGGTGGCTTTCTATGATGGGGCTACAGAACTGATGGACAGGGGTAGAGCAGCTGATGTCATCTAATTGGACTTGTACAAAGTGTTCGACACTGTCCCACACAAAATCCTTGTCTCTAAACTGGACCGACATCAATTTGATGGATGGACCACTCGGTGAGTAAAGAACTGGCTGGATGGCCACACCCAAAGAGTTGTGGTCAATGGCCCAGTGTCCAGCTGGAGACCAGTAACGAGTGGTGTCCCTCAGGGATCGGTCTTGGGACCGGTCTTGTTTAACATCTGCGTCGCTGACATGGACAGTGGGATTGAGTGTGCCCTCAGCAAGTTTGCCGATGACACCAAGCTGTGTGGTTCGGTTGATACCCTGGAGGGAAGGAATGCCATCCAGAGGGACTTTGACATGCTTGTGAGGTTGGCTGATGCCAACCTCATCAGGTTTAACCATGCCAAGTGCAAGGTCCTACACCTGGGTCAGAGCAATCCCAGGCACAGCTACAGGTTGGGCAGAGAAGAGATTCAGAGCAGCCCTGCAGAGAAGGACTTGGGGGTGTTGGTCAAAGAGAAAATGAACATGAGCCGGCTTCAGCGTGCACTTGCAGCCCAGAACCCCAACCGTATCCTGGGCTGCATCAAAAGGAGCATGACCAGCAGGTCGAAGGAGGTGATCCTGCCTCTCTACTCTGCTCTCATGAGACCTCACTTGGAGTATTGTGTGCAGTTCTGGTGTCCTCAACATAAAAAGGACATGGAACTGTTGGAACAAATCCAGAGAAGGGCCACAAGGATGATCAGGGGACTGGAGCACCTCCTGTATGAAGATAAACTGAGAAAGTTGGGGCTGTTCAGCCTGGAGAAGAGAAGGCTGCGTGGAGACCTCATAGCAGCCTTCCAGTATCTGAAGGGGTCCTATAGGGATGCTGGGGAGGGACTCTTCCTTAGGGACTGTAGTGCCAGGACAAGGGGTAATGGGTTCAATCTTAAACAGGGGAAGTTTAGATTGGATATAAGGAGGAAATTCTTTCCTGTGAGGGTGGTGAGGTACTGGAATGGGTTGCCCAGGGAGGTTGTGTGTGAATGCTCCATCCCTGGCAGTGTTGAAGACCAGGTTGGACGAGGCCTTGGGTGATGTGGTTTAGCATAAGGTGTCCCTGCACACGTCAGGGGGGTTGGAACTAGATGATCTTAAGGTCCTTCCCAACCCTAATTATTCTATGATTCTATGATTCTATCTACGGGAGCTCCTTCCCTGAACTTGCATCATTCTGTATTCTTCTAGCTAAATTAATAAAAAGTTTTAAATTTATTTTAAAATAACATAGGGTAAATATTTTGCTGTTGAAATTCATTTTTAGGGAGCTTAAGCTTCTGAATTATGGATGTTTGAAATTTTCACCTAAGTATTCCAGAATGTCACTAAAATGTACTTGCACTGCCTGCCAAGAATTAATGCATGACATTTGAAGTCATCTAAGTAAAAAAAAAAAAACAAAACCCAACCCTACAACCCAACTGAAACCTGAGAAAAACAACTAAAATAATCCCAAAATAAAGAAAAGTTATTGGTTCTGTTCCTGCATTCTGCTGAAAAACAAAGCAAAGCAAACATTCCCCTGAAGGATTCACTTTTCCCAGCAAGTATTTGAGATCCATGACTTGTGCTATATACTTTATCAATTGACAAAGCTAATTCTTTGTTATCATTTAAAAAGTGTCAGGATGTGAATAGAACTGAAGGATAGTAGAAGAACTGAAAGATATTTTTGTGCTTTATAATGATTTGTTTTGGCTATCAAAAGCTGATTTGTATCAATATACTCCTTTAATCAGTAAACTACTTGTAGTTATTCGGATACCAGTAAGTTTTCTTGAAGACCTGAACAGAGGAAGAATGAGGATAGATGTACTGAAGTAACTAACTCCCCTGTTTATTCAAGATCTTATGTTTTCAGGGAGACTTGATTCTAAGTGGTCAACGATTTTAGTCCTTACATGCCATCACTTTGGCTTGGAAAACTGTATACAATTTACAAATTGTAATTGATGGTAATTACAATATTGTGTCCTCTAAGGAAGACCTTTTGCTCCACAGTTTACTTGGTGACACATTCACAGAATCATAGAATCTTTTAGTTGAACATTAAGATCATTGAGTCCAGCCATTAACCTGGCACTGCCAAGTCCCCCACTAAACCTTGTCTAAGTGCCACATATACACATCTTTTAAATACCTCCAGGGATAGGGACTCCACCACTTCCCTGGCTTTCTAATGCTTGACAACCCTTTTGGTAAAGAAATTTTTCCTGACACCCAGTTTATACCTCACTTGGTGCAACTTGGGTCTATTTCCCCTTGTCCTATTGCTTGTTACCTGGGGAGTTGCAGAGAGCAGTAAGGTCTCCCCTCAGCCTCCTGTTCTGCAGGCTAAACAGTTCAGTTCCCTCAGCTAGTGCTCAGAAGACTGGTGCTCTAGGCCCTTAACCAGCTTCACTGCCCTTCTTTGGACACATCTTGGCACCTCTGTGTCTGTCTTATTGTGAGGGGCCCAGAACTGAACATGGCATTTAAGGTGTGGCTTTACCAGTGCCCAGTACAGGGGGAAAATCACCTCCTTAGTCTTGCTGGCCATGTGTCGTGGTTTAAACCCAGTCAGGCAACTCGTTCACTCACTCCCCCCCTTCTTGCCCTCCCCCTACTCCCGGAGGGACGGAGAGGAGAATCGAAATGAATGCAACTCCCACGGGTGGAGGTAAGAACAGTTTAGTAACTAAGGTATAACACAAATCACTACTGCTACCACCAATAATAATAATGATAAAGGAAATAACAAGGGAAGAGAATACATCACCTCACCACCAGCTGACTGATAACTCGCCCCCCCAGCCCGACCAAGCACTGACTGATAACCTCCTCCAACCCTGCAGTCCCCCAGCCCTTCCGGCTAACTCCCAGTTACATCCTGGGCATGATATGCTGTGGTACGGAATACCTTTTTGGCTAGCTTGGGTCAGGTGTCCTGTCTCTGCTTCCTCCCAGCTTCCCCTCCTCCCTGGCAGAGCATGAGGCTCACAAAGTCCTTGGCCAAACCATTGTTATCAGCTCTGTTCCTGAGCCGAAAGTCAAAACACTGCACTGCACCAGCTACCAAGAAGGAGAAACATGACTGCTACTGCTGAACCCAGGACACCATGCTGTTTCTGATAGAGTCCAGGATGCTGTTGGCCTTGTCCACCTGGGTATGCTGATGGCTCCTATTCAGCCAGCTGTCAACCAAAATCAACCAACACCCACAGGTCCTTTTCTGCCAGGCAGCTTTCCAGCCACTCTTCCCTAAGCCTGTAGTGTTGCATGGTTGTGGTGTGACCTAAGTGCAGGACCAAGCACTTAGCCTTGTTAAACTTCATACAGTTGGCCTCAGCATATCAATCCATCCCAAAAATGAGAGTTCTGTGTTTTAATTGGGTTTATTCCTATTACCTGATAAGTGAGAAGAGGGCTGGAACTGCAAGTAGAAGATTAAGAGTAGAATTTTGTTATGAAAGCACACAGGTGCCATTTGTGTGGTTAGAGGGTGGTATCTTCTTGCGCATTTAGCCCAGTATTGGAAAAGATGAAAGTCTGGTAGGAGTCTGAAGAATGGGACTGGCCACTGGGAAAAAACAGTTGAAAATCTCTTGGAGGGAGGCTGTTAGAGACAACCAAATTTTTCCAGCTTGTCTTCAACAGCATATTATTCCCTAACTTTAACTTCATTGGTGGCTTTTTCATTTAAAATTCAGATTGCAAAGTGGCTTTATTAAAGCCTAAATATAGCTTTGAAGCTATTGCCTACTTGGTGGGAGGGAAACAGAAGTTATTTGCCTTTTGAGTCAGTGCTAATTATATTTTCCCTTGAAAACCTTTGCCATCAACTTGGTTCCGCAATTAAACAGTGCAGCTGAAAAATGTCTGCTTTCTACCCCAGAAGTCATTTGCTAAAAAAGTTTTTAAATGTGCTAATCATGTCTGCATTCTTCTCCACAGTCTGTCTTTTTTCTCGCTCATTGCATAGAGTTGTTTTAAGTATCAGAATGGATGTAATGTGCAGAAACAGCTTTTCATCCAGAAACAGTAAGGGTTGCTTGATGCCTGCTGCAGTTCAGTTTTTATTCATTTAGATTTCATCTTTTCTTGTATAACTTGGTGCCGTTTAGGCAAAGTAACACTAGCCTAAGGCAAGCACACTGGCTGTAACCGTATTAACCAAGGAGTGTGGCCCAGTGGGAGCAGTAGACCTTTATAGCAGGACAGTTTGTAGTGAGGATCTGGCCTAACTAAATATTTCAGTCATTAGCTCTTACTTGCTCCTCTATACTGGTGGATATCTATTCCTGTATCATCAGGTACCTTCCTGGACTGAATATTTGATTAGTTTAACTTGATAGAAATACACTCCGTATGTCCCATGATCATTTGTAGGGTGAAATGAGGCACAGCAAGAGAAGGCAATTGGAATACTTGCTTCTGACCTGGATGGACCAAAATGCAAATATGCTCAGATAGATCTGTTCCAGGAGTCAGTCTTGTCAGTCAGTCAGTCAACCACCAATGACCATTCAATTAGTAGTTTTTAGTAGAGAATTTGAAGTAAAATACCTCAAAATGTACGTTGTCTGAGTATTGAGTCCTCAGCACCTAGTGTTTTTCTCTGCAGTTCTTCTCATGCTGCACTGCCTACCTGTGTAGACACAGTCACAGGGAATTAATATTTCACTTGCCTCAACAGAGGTAATAAGAGTTACCCTACATAATTTTGCATGAATGTGGAGTCTGATGCAGGGCTCAAGCTTGTTTTTCACTCTTTGTAATCTGCTTATTATAGCAGGATGTGTGGTTTTATTGTGATACATTAAGGGCCATTCCTCTTCTTTCACTAAATAAAAGTGAATACAGCACTATACAGTGTGCATAGTCTTTTACCCATGAATGGCAAGTTATTTGGGATCAATGTGTTCAGTACTTCCCAGAAGCCACAAAATTTTCCTTGATAATCACTGTTTAACTGTCATGCTTCCCTACACAAATTTAATTTCAAACTTTCCCCCTACAGTTGTAGTAATTTTAAATGTGTGACTGCAGTTAGCTAAAATGCTAACTGTGAATTGAGTTTGACACACTTCTCTCAGCACTGTTTTAATGAAGAATTAAATATCCTTCATCCTTTCTGAAGTCTGGATTTAGTGGGTTAGCTAACCATCAATCAGAGGTTCATGACTGCTTTCCATTACCTTTCCAATCATATTGTGTGAGGTTTCTTTCACTATTTTAGTATCCAGGAGCCTGGCAGCTAGACACTAAGTGATGTGACTCGCATCTGTCATGTCTGGCTCATTCTTTCTCCTATCCCCAATGTGATAATTCTATCGTTTTTGTAGTAATGTGTTTTGCTGCTGTTGTTATTATTATTATTATTTGTATATATATATTGCTATTAGACCAAATGAAAATTAAACTTTTGAAAGACTTCTTTTGTGGATGCACATTTTAGCCATGCTGTGGCCAACAGAAAATGGAGTAGCAGGGAGACTTAGTCTTCCTAGCTTCTCTGTGCAGTCAGTAACGAGAGGGAGAATCCATAGTGTAACTCAAAGCAGAAATAACTTAGTCTATGCATAACTGCACTTTAGCAGTCAGCTTAAATTGTGAGGAGAAAATAAGTATGCTGGGAAGTTACATATTTTGAATCTACTTTGGAGAAGTGTCTCGCTTTGATATTGATGGCTCTCTGCAGTTGCTTAGACAACTACGTTGGCTGCATAGGCAGTGTGAGTACCCTCCCTTTTCATGCTGAAATATTTCCATAATTTCATCTTCTAGAGGGGTGGTTTCATTTCCTTACTACTTATTGGTAGTTTTCTTTTGTATTCACAACATACAGATGTAATCTCACAGGTAAAATCTTTGAGCTGGTAAACTGGTCTCTCATACCTTTTTTTTTTCCTCCATTAGGAGTATTTGCAGATCTCTATTTTTAACCATAGGAAAAAAATGTGCTCTGTTTCTGGTGAATAATATCACATAAATGAACATTACTAGTCACATTAAAAACTTCAGCAGGTGCAGTGCATTGCTTTCCTGGTGTGGTTATTTGGTTTACAGTGCTGTTGGAATTGGGGGATATAAGATTAGAGGTAGAAGTAAACTCTGGAATTTCAGAATTATTGTATTATATTTAAAATACTGTACTGCTGATCTTTATCTTCTGGAAAGTCTGTGAGGGAGAAGTAACTGACCTTGGAAGATTAACAACTAACTTTATATAGTTTTTGATGCAGAGGATGAGGTCTTGCTATGATAAATTATTTGTAGCATGTGAATAAGAAAAAACAGATACAAGCAGTATAGAAAGTACCTTCTATGCAGACGTGAATCCAGTTGGAAAGACTTAAAAAAAAACAACTAACCAACTGAAAAACACCACCACCACCACCATCTGCCTGCCTCAAATCCAAAACCACAAGGAGAAGTGAAGGGTTTCTGTGTCATAAAGCTGTGGCTGTTCTCAGTGATAACAGATAATCTGAATCTGTGTCTTGATTTTTATGGTATTTGAAGGAAGTTTCAAAAACTGTAGGCAATGAGTAGAAGACTTTTTATTTGTTAAGGTAGATAATTCTAAAAATGTTGAATTTCCCTCTACTAATTGGATAAGATAGTGTTATTTAACCTGGTGTACTGCTAGTGTATGACATTTTCTATTGCAGAATATATATTCAGTTTTTCTCTTTGCAGTTCTCTGCATCTTCCGAGATAACATCTGATTAGGTTTAGATAATCTAAGGTGGGTTTGGGAAGGTATCTGTGACCTAGCTTTGATTATTAAGTATTAGAAACAGAAGAACAAAATGTTTACGTCCTTGTGAAAATTAGTGATTTATTACCAGAATGACAGGGAATGATCTCTGCAATTGTACATTGTAGAGCACAATAGAACTACATGGCCAAGTTGAGGGTCCTGGGATCTACGGTAGTTCATGCAGTGCTTGAAACATCTCCAAGCAAACTGTAGTGCACTTTGTTGTAATTAGAAACAATAAAATAAGCAGTAGTAGTGCTCTGGTCTGGAGGACTTGATGGTGTGGCAGTGCTTTTCTACATTGTTGTCACTACATTATGTTCTCTATCTACTAGCTTAAAAATGAAACTCTACAGCATGCAAGAAAGCTGGCTTCAGTTGGAGAGCTGCATTTATCTATCTGTCTATCTACATATCTACATGTACACTTTCCCGTCTATACTGGGTGGTCATTTATGGGAAAACTCCAGTTTATTTGCAGCAGTTTTCCTAAACCTAGCTGAACAGAAGACTCAATGTCTGTCTGCGATGAAATACATCTGGAAGGAAATAGGCACTTGGCCCAATCCCCTGTCATCTTTTTTCACACCTTTACTGTGTTGCTGTAAATTTCCAAATATTGCCATGCCATGCACATATACCAGAATATACACTTGAGAATTTTGTGATTGTTGCATTTAATAATATTGAGCTTTTTCATAGTATTTTTAATATATACTGGTTTTAAAATTGTATTTATGAAAAAGTAAGTCTCCAGTTTTTTTGTTTGGTTTCCATCCATGCTTGTCTAACTAATTTTTTGTTGTGTGGGGTTTTTTTTGTAGTTGTTTTCATTGAAGCTGTTACACACCATTGAGCATAATGGACAGAAACTAATGTAGTAATTGGCTTTGGTATTTGAGCACAATTCTAACAAAAAAATTTAATTCAGCAAACTTTCAGTTGTCCTGCAGGAACTTTGTCCTTGACAAAACTATTTCTAAGAATCAGCTTCATTCGTTTTTAAGGAGAAATATGTTTATGTATCTCCAAGAGAGTAACTGCTCAGCCAAACACTACTGCATGTTACAGGTTTACTCCTATGCTCTCAATGCATTTTTGGCTACATGTTAAGGATTACATGAAATCAGAGAAAACTATAAAAGGGAAGTTCTGCACTCAAGGAAAACTGTTCCCAGACCAGCCACTGTCAGATGGGTGAGTTGTTGGTATTCATTACTAAGTGGTATCTCTTTTAACTTATGCATGCACTTGGAAGGAACTGGTATTGCTCAGCCTCTGATGTTCAGACCAATCTCAAGACTTCTCAATATTTTCCTGTCAGTAAGAAATACTTGGAATATATTTGAGATAATTTGTATTTTTCTCTGTGTTCCTTGTGTGCGCTTGACTCCATCTCCCATCAAGACTTGTTGCACGGAGTAATTTGCTTCCTATCTGTTAGTGTAGTATCTTGCCCAGACAGTTGCTATTTCAGTGTGGGCTGCACAGTGATTCTTTCTTCTCTCCTCTTGTAGTGGGCATGTTAATTTTAGCAGGAAAGAAAGGAGGACAGTTTTCCATATGTTACCAAGAAGAGGCTGTGACAATGTAGCTATGTTTAAGAAACATGTCCATACTTTAGGATGTTCATTCAAAATATACAAGAAGCTGAGGGGGTTGTTTGCCTATGTAACTGTAATTTCTGCATTGATTTACTATGATGTAGCATTTTGATTTAGTTAGTTGTCACAACATTTACTTTGTGTTCAGTTCTACCATTCTGCAAAAATGGATTAGAAGGCCACTTCCTCTGTAACCTACATCTTTCTGTTCATTCCAAACTTTAAGCTTTATAATTGTCCCATGACCAATTGTGCCATCTCACTGTCTTACCCTAGATGATAAAATCATGGAGTGGTTTGGGTTGGAAGGGACCTCAAAGCTCATCCAGTTCCAACCCTACTGCCATGGTCAGGGGCACCTTCCACTAGACCAGGTGATTCAAAGCCCTGTCCAATCTGGCCTGGTAACAGTCAGGAATCTCAGTAGTCAGGCAACTCTATATTTGTTGTTATACAGCATGTAAACCATAACTTCCTTTTATAAATTAAGACAACAAATCGAATTATAATATATAGTTCTTGAAATCTTCAATGTCTTAAGAGCCTTGTGCAAGTCTTATCTGACTCCCTATATAAATGGAGTACTTGAGGAAGCAAGTAAAAGATCTCTTCTGCATCCCACACCTTATCTCTCTTGCAGCTGGAAATGGTTGGGTGAACATTCACGTTGAAGGGAATTTCTATGGCAGTTTTCAGTACTGTTGTGCATGTTTAGAAAACAACAGACTATTCCTTTATTATTCAATAATTGTAAATTCGCCTTTAAATGCTTTCTTACGAAGTTGTTGGTTTTCTTGATTGTTTTAATCTTGCAGCTCTAAAAGACTTCTGAAAGCAAAATGTAGCTACTTGAACAAAACTATTTACAGGATTGTTATATCTCTCTACTCAGCCAGTGGTTATTTTTGCTTGTGAAGCTAGAAATGGCAGGTAAACAGGAGATGCTACAGAACTCAATGTTCTCATTTTGTATGTAGGCCACCTGTGAATCTTCTATTTCCAGAGAAAGCTTCGAAAACTTTTAGTTTCTCATTGTAATGTATCTAATTCTTTTGAATTGTCATATGATCTTGAGCTCCTTTCCAACCCAAGCCATTCTATGATGGTGTTATTTTTAATGCCTGATGGTATATCTATGCCCATAAACTAGACAGTTAAGTCTTTTTACATATTCATTAATATATTCAAAAAAGTTTTCATGTGGAGTACAGGATTATAACAAAAAAAAAAAGGGATACTTATCAGACTGTTCAAAATGCTTGTCAGAGTAGAAGATGAAAGTGAAAACACCTCAAAATGTACTTGAGTGATGGTTAACAGACCTATTTCAGCTAACTTGGTACAAAATAAAAGAATATTGAAGTCAAGGGTATAGTTGCTGTCAACTACTGTTAAGTTTATTAGTGAACTAAGGAATTCCATGAATCAGAAAAAGAAATATTAAGATATATGTGGATATGTAGAGTTGTACTTTAGCGCTCCTTAAAATGGTCATTAGGTTTAGTCTTGCTGCTTAAATAAGCTAGTGGAAATAGCTGTGCTGCTTAAAACTTACGTAACCAAGCCATTCATTTGTAACAGAAGCTTCCCTGGAAAAGAGTTTCAGTTCAAGCAGAATAAATAACAACATCTTAACCCTTATTAGCAATTGCTTCTATTGTATTATCTGGGCAGTTGTTAATTAAAGAAAGCATGTAGTCACTACTAACAGCTCTAGATTGGTGTCTGATTTCACCTCAGGTGGGCCTTCATTTCTTCAGTAATGAGATACTTCTAAGCAAGATGTTAGAAACAAATGGTGTAGAACATAACCTTATTTACTATCTCTAATCGCAGATTGCTCAGGAAGTCTTTTAACATTTTAACATTTTAACATTTCCTCAATTCAAAGGCCAAAATCACTAACTAAAGGTATGAAGCATGTTAACTCACTCAGAATGGAAAAAGAAGAGACTTTGTGACTGTGATATGGGTAGGATATCATATCTGTACCTGGGGCTTTAGGCAGCTATGCCATATTTCAGGTAAGTCATATGGCTCATAATCTCTTTCTTCCTGTGTTTCACACTGCTGAGCTGGTCCTTGCAATGCCCCTAAAAACAACACATATCCACTCACTGTGAGCTGAGGGTTGCTGGAAAAGACTGACTGTTCACTGTTCTAGATGTTCAGACACATGCTTGTTTTCTACCCCCTTCATGCCCATTTCTGGTATTTCTGGGGAAAAGATGTCTCTGCCTTCAAGTTACAGATATTTCTCTAAAAGCACTCAACACCTTTAAAATGAACTTTGCATCACCCTTTCTGTTTGAGTACCGACATTGCATCAGAAAGCTGGTGGCTGAAAAAATTCTTTCCTAGTTTATCAAAAGCTCATCAGCATTAGCTCTGCTTCTTTACAGAATAACTTGGATCAGGAGACTTTTCAGGAACCAGGAATGAATGCTAAGGAAAAGTATATGACTGATTTATGCTTGAGGAGGTAAGACTCTTGAAATTGTTCAGGCCAGTTGAAAGGACAAAAGTGAATTAACTTCAATTATGGCACAAGGAACTTGAAAATATAAGTTTAAAATCCTTTTAAATGGTTTTCACAGCAAATTCATGGTTGATACTTTTCATTATATATTATTATTTTATGCACTTGAATTCAAAGAGCTCTGAAATATGTGTGTCCATCTGTCCTTAGGAAACACAAGTTCCAGATTGTGCATGCTTCAGATACTTAGCTTTTCTGAGTGTCATGATTTAAGCCCAGTCGGTAACTTGGAACCACGCAGCCCTCACTCTTCCTCTTTTTCTCCATCAAAAGAATATAACTCCCAGGGGTTGACATAAGAGCAGTCCAGTAACTAAGGTATAACACAAACCACTGCTGCTACCACCAATAATAATAATGATAAGGGAAATAACGAGGGAAGAGAATACAACCACTCACCACCTGCCAATCAATAGTCTAACCCAAGCGATCTAGCCCTTCGGGGTCACTGGCCCTAGTTTATATACTGAGGGGGGAAAAAGGGATGCCAAGTGATCTTGAGCGCAAAAAAAAGAATCCAAGCCCCACTGAGGTTTTTAATTCTCTTCTGTCTGAATGGGTTCACATGCCTGTTTTGAGGCACTGAATGAAAATATTTTGATGGGGAAAGAGGCAGAGAGACAGGGAAGCCAGGTGGTAGATTTCTTGCATTATGAACTGCAGAGCTACCCTCTGCACCCTCTGTGTATGCCTTGTTCTTCATCATGCCTTGTCAGAAATGGGATGTCAGTGTGAGTTCAAAAATCCTGTCGAATCATGTGGGATAAACCGTGACTTAATCTTTTCCTTCCCTGAAGGGAACTATTTTTTTTTCTTTTCATCTTGAGAGTTATCTGGTTGAATGAAAACTTGTACAACCCAAACCAGCTATATTTAAAGATCCTTGTTTCACTAGTGAGTGAGAAGTTTCTTGTCCAAGACAAAGTCTCTGCTCATTTGGATGTGGATCACAGGTTTCCAAAACAGCCTTCTGTCTTTCCAGATCTTTTTCTTGGTGCATCACTCAAGCACAGCACAAGACCTTGTTTCTGCTCTTTCAGGATCAGCCTGTACTGATGTGCATTGAATGCTGTTGTGTCTGAGGAAACCTAAGCAGAAAAAAAAGTGCAGGTTTAAATTACATGCATCAGTACTCCGCAGTATGTTGAAAAAGGCAGGTAAAGCAAATCACTTGAAAGACATAAAGCCTATTAATGTCAGATCATATAAAATGAAAGTTTGAGAAATTAGTTTTAGATCAATTATTACTCCTCTTTTTTTTTTTTTTTTTTGTAACTAACTTACATCACAGGAAATGGGGGAGTAATTTCCTACTAATGAAGTAATTATTTAAAAATACTTTCTTGGAAGAAGCTATAAAATATATATGGCATGACTAATTGAAATGATAAGAAATTTTAAAATGGTGTGACAGTTATTGCCACATTTTGGGATATAGGAAAATACTACTAAGACTATATTATATATGTGTGTGTATATATATATATATATATATACTGTTATAAGTTGGTTGGGTTTTATATCTGAAAAATGAATGCTCTTAACAGCCCAGTAATATTCCCTGCTGCCGGAGGGTGCAATCAAACCCTACTCATAAAGTGAGCACTATTGAACAGGCCACAGTTTGCTCTGGAGTCCTGATGCAAGTGCCTGAGCTGGCTGGTGGAACAGCATGTAGCCTGGGGTCCAGCCTCACATGTGGATTTTGTCTGCAGGAAGCCTGTGTTAGCAGGTCCAGCAGTAACATGCTTGGAGAAGGACAAAGCTGCCTGGTCTTTATCCTGCTAAAATCTGCCTTCCACTATGCGGCTTTGCACACAGGGAGATGCATCTGTTCTGAAAACTCAAAGCTCAACAAAAACAGCGTCCACTCCCTGCAGCCATTCATACTGAGTTTTCAAGAGGGTACACTTTACTCTTTACATAAAAACATATCAGAATGGAAAGGCTTAAATGTTTTCTCATGTATTTAAACACCAACGGAAATATAGATGGGTTTTGTTGTTTTTTCATGGAAACCTGTAGCTATATTTCTCAACATTCACAACCTGAAAATGTGAAGACATTGTTGTGAAGTGTGGTAGTTTCTTTGAATTGTCTTTTTTCACTCTGCTCACAGTTTGCCATAACCTTTTAGTAGACAGAATCCATAAGATTTTGAAGAGTTCCTCTGAGGGTTCATTACCAAAGATGAAGAGTTTAAATTTTCGCTTGTGTAACCATCCCAATAAAATAGAAATTTTCATTTAGAGTCATAAAATGCATTTAGACAAGGGTAGCCAAAAACTGAAGTGCCATAACTTGAAAAGTAGAATTCATCTCATACGTAGTTCCAAAAAAATTCATTATTTGCTTCATGATTTTTCCTTTAGTGTTACATGCCACTGCACACAGTCATAGCAGAACACTTTTTCCTCCTGTTTACTGAAGTTTTCAGATAAATGTCCTTCAATATTTCAAATTTCTGACCTTCTTTACATGAAAAATGATTAAGGCAAACAGGTTTTTATTCTTTTCTGTTTCCTTACAACATTTTTTTTTCTGAAGGGAATCTTTCCGCTGTTTCTTAATAGCCACTTGTTCCCAGTCATATAGTTTCAAGGAGATGAATATAATTCACCATTCTTGATCTGTTACAAGCACCTGTTTCTCATGCTGTTTTGGGTTGATCAAAGACTTAAGTATTTGAAGGTCATTTCTTTGCTTTCATTTTGTGGATACACCACTGCAAACTTGCGCTGGTATTCTTAAATGGAAATGGGGTGGGAGATAAATGTGTTTTGGGCTTTTGTTTATTTGGTTTTTTTTTTTAAAGACTTATATATAGCTAACTATTTACAAGGTTGACTTTCTGCAGACCTGACCCTGAAGATTTGTACGACTTTGCTGTCTTGCTCTGACAATAGTTAGGTTGCCAGGTCAAGGCATTTATGTTAGCAAGGTACCTTCCTAAGCAGGGAAGAGACTGTGCTCTCTGTTAAAATGGCTATCTACTGTGTATCAATATAGGCATATATATATTTGATTGCCTTATTTCCTTTCTAGCATGAATTTTTAGAGAGAGGAAGGTACACTTTTTTCAAAGTTAAGTCCAGTTGTGAGGATATATGGGTCGGGAGGAGAGCATTGTAATATGCATGTCAGAGAACGAAAGAAAAAAAGAAAAAACATGGGCTTGATGAAAATAAATGGGTACATCACTGAATATGTTTCCTGTTGCCACCATTAAGTATTCAAAAGTTAAGTATTCAAAAGTATTCAGCTTAGAAAAGCAAGTCTGTTGCACATGCTGCAAGTGAAAAACCCAAATGATGTCAACAGTTGTAATATGCCGAGTTGAAATCCTAGGCTTTTCAGCCATTTTAGAAACTTTAAGTACAGCTTGTTTTTAGGTAGCAGATTATACCCCATTTTTTTGCAAAGGAGAGTGGATTTACCCTTGTGTTTCAAGATGGCATCTTGAGCTTTTCTGAATAACCTGAGATATACAGGTTACGTGCAAGTGTGGTTTTTTTCAGTTGTATTAACGTGAAAGTTTAAGATGAAAGCTTCTGATTTTTGCTGGGGAGTCACAAAAACTGCCAGTAGCAAAGTGTATGTTTTGATAGAGCAGAAACTGCCATTCCCACAGCAATTCCAGCAGCAGAAATGTTGTAAAGCCTTGTGTATAA
This sequence comes from Pezoporus flaviventris, assembly GCF_033815535.1. Taxonomy (NCBI): domain Eukaryota; kingdom Metazoa; phylum Chordata; class Aves; order Psittaciformes; family Psittacidae; genus Pezoporus; species Pezoporus flaviventris. Next base: position 49,959,952 of record NW_026892549.1, read on the forward strand.
CTGCTGAAGTGAAAAAGGTTGTGCTGTCTTTACCTTGCAGTACATTTTTGGACTGTTTGCATGTTCTGAAGTACTTATCACCCACAATTATTTACGGTATCTATGCAATTGAGTCACTATGACTCATTAATGGTTTCTTGCTGATTTTAATAGTAGGAATTTAAAGATGTGGGTTACCTGCTCTTTTCTTCTCCATTGACAGGTCTAAATTAACCTCAAGAATCAGATTGCTGCGGGCTATAACCACAGCTGTAAATGCAAAGGGTACTTTCAGTAAATATTTTGTAGTTTTTGCTTAAAATCCACAGTTTCAGCAAATGCTTCTGCTAGTAATTAATTTACTAGAACATGCCAAAAGCAAACACAAAAGGGATGTAAAACTGAAATCAAAGCAAATGTGTTTTAAAATTCAAATGAGTATTCATAGATAATGTTGTGCAGCATTGGCTTAATTCTAGTGGCAGTTCACTGGGGACATGCTGTCTTTTTCTTCCTTAGCTACTGAAAGCATTACTTGTGTTTATAATAGTTAAGAACAACAAGTGCTGTTTTACTTACGTTCAAGGAGAAGCAGACTTCTGATCTAGCTTTGACTCAGCCAAAATATTTCCCTGGTCTTCAGTAATCACCTACTACATTATGAAAACATAAAAAGCCATCAGAGAATCACTCAAAAACAGGAAAATAATTTGCTAATGTAAAATAATTTCTGCTAGCAGAGACTTGAACTAGGACAACTTTGATCTTAGAATAAATTATGTCTCAGATTGCTTATATCTCCTGCAGATAGTACAGGAGCAAAGAATATGCACCTTCATCTCTATTTTCATAACCTTCTTTAAATTTTAGAGGTGTATTGAAATTGATTCTTTCCTTCCTGTTATTCCATAACATGGGTAGAATTTCAGTAAAGGGATCTTCTTTCTGCCATGTAGCCCACATATGTGATTATTTATTCATCATTGATATATTCTGGTGTTTTACTCTTAGAAATAATTAAAAAGTAGGAGAAGCACTTAAATACATTTGAGTCTTACAGATATGGGGGGGCTTTTAGGTAGAAAAAAAGTTATCTAAATGGCAAATCTATTTGATAAATGAAGCTTTGTGCATTAAATTATTATGGCTAGTAAAATTCTGGTAGTTGATTTCTAGGAAGAGATTCTGTATATATTTTCCTTCCCTGATTTCCATTCTCTTTTTATTGTCTTTTCTGCTGAAGAATTTGTTTTGATGATTATAGATACTTTGCATTGCTTAGACTACAAATTTATTTTACATGCAAATATTATCTGATTTTGTGTTTTTATTAAGCTTTAATAAGGCTTTACAAACACAATAGTGATAAAAGACAATATTGAATTCACAAAGCCTGTATAATGATGATTGAAATACAGGATCCAGGAAGAGCGATGGTGAAAGTAGCTAAAGTACTTGCAATGCTGGTAAGCCTGTAGATGCATTAAGTTTATTTTTAAGTTCTAAACCGTAACAAAGTAGGAAATAAGAGTCTGGAGGAAAAAAAGATCAGAATACTACTTTTGCTGTCAGTGGCATACTTGAAAGTAAATGCTAATGATGTTCATTTATATGTAGTGCATGCCATTTCTTTTGGTGTTTTTAAGATGATAAAATAATCATAAAAAGATACTCAGTTTGTGGATTACGGCATATGGTGGAAAATGCGAGCAAAAATGCCATGCTGTTGCAAAGATAATGATTAATGTTTAAGAAGCTCTAAATGGAAGGCATTGGGTGAAAGAATCTAGTCCTAAAAGTTTGCATAAAAGCAAACCAAGTGCCCTATTCAGTGCTGTACTCTGACTTTATTGCAGTGGAAATAAGACATCTCTGCTGTTTTCTTTCCTTGCCTCTTAAGATACTTATGAAGGAGAGTGGTTTACTTGATTAAGGCTGAAAAAAGTTAGCTATGCTGGCTTGGTAAAGAGCTGAAACACCAGATGAGTGGTAGTATTGACACTTCTCGCAGTTGTGCATCTACAGCAGCAGACTCTTCAAACTCATCAGGTATGCTAGTAGTCAAGCTACAGCTGGAAGGTGTTCAAATCTTGCTGTCAGTGTGGGAAACTGGTGTGTAACCTGGGCAGACAAGTGACTGTCCCCTCAGAGGCTGCTCCTCATGCATGGCTAAACGGGCACATGCAGAGGTCTCCATCAAGGGTGTGGGGCTTGCCCAGGTCCAGGAGAGGACAAAAAGGCTGTCTCTGAGCAGGGGCTGTAGTGCTGCTAAGGATCTCCACTGTCAATGCCGAGATCACTGGGTCTGCTTGCTGCTTTGGTTTTTGTTTTTCTCTATACTGACATGTTCCTCCCTGTGCATATGTGCCTGCTGTTACTAGCTTTGCCTAGCTACCAGGGTAGCTAAGGAGGGGAAGACAGTGAAGTGAAATTAAAACCTTATAAACCTCAGACATCTTCCTGCTTCTGATGCTATAGGGCCCAGCAAGAGTGAGAGCTGAGGGCTGCCCAGAACACAGTGCAATGTGCAGCATGTGCAAATGCCTACCTGGGTGGGTTTTTTTAGTGTGTGCGAGCAATGTAAGAAGTTCTTAGTGTTGAGAAAACATGTATGTTCTCCTGTGGTGAAAGCAGCTGGCCTGAAGCAGTGGGGCGAATCAAAGCTGTACCTGGAGTATCAGTGTCATCTTGCACTGAGGATGTTCCTGCAGCATGGGAGACTGTCAAATGGCAGAAGCTGGTAGTGGTGGTAGATTTGCTGCTTATGTGCATAGCCAACATCCAAGAGGGCTGCAGGCTAACTTGCCTGGCAAGTGTAAAGGAAGTGTAAAGTTACTCAGAGTTGTAGGGAGAGCTGGTGACTGTTTGCTGTATTGGTAATGATCTGTCTTTCTGGGAGGTCCTAGAGGGTAAACCTGTGTATGGATGCTCTAACAAGAAACCAAGGAAACCAGTGCTAGGTGGAGAATGTGCTATTTGCTGATGCTACCTGTAGGGTGGACTTGGCTAACAGTTTGAATCTGAAAAGGCCAAAAAGTGAGGGTTGGAGAGAAATGAGGCAAAAAACAAAGTGCCAATAACAGAGAAGGGCCTTTAGTCATATTGTGTGCACTATTAAACAGTGCAGGGTGAAACTAGCAGTGTTGGAAGCCTAAAAAGAGACAGGAGAGCAGGAATGCTGACTGGCAGATGACAGACAGGTATGATATACACCCCTAATGTGGTTCAGGAGGACGATCAATGGGGTGGGTATCAGTAGGGTATATAGTTGCCAGGTTACCAGCTTTTCAGGGATGAAAGAGTACTATGTACAGGCAGGGCAGTGTCACAGCAGGAGAAATGTAAAACTGGCAATACTGCAGAAACAGCAAAGCACTGCAAAGGCCTCGTACAGGACTTTGCCTGTCCACATAAGAACAGTTTGGAGACTGTATTGCAAACTCTTGTTCAGGACCACAGCACACTGATCAGGTAGTGTGAAGTGAATTCAGAAGTTGTGAATTTAGGATCTTTGTTAATAGTGACAGATTTTTATCTACACATGTGCAGACTAGGTGAATGTTTCATCATTATGAGATGAAGAGATAAAATTCTTTGTACTCTGCAAAGGGCTGGATGTTTTTTGTCTTAAGTGATACACACAGCCCACTTCAAGGTGAATTAAAGGAAGATGCCTCCATAGCAGTGTTCACAATAGAATGAAGGTTTATGTTGTGGTGGGAGACAGCAAGCTGAATAAATCCAGTCTGCAAATACTTAATGTAAAAAAAGTGGAATTATATATATATATTAAGAATATATTTGTATATATAAATATGTATATAATATACATATATATGAATAAGATGACAATAAAATATACTAGTATTCTGGCAAGTAAGATGCCTGAAAGTAGCCTGTAGTGTTCAGTGTTGTAGTATAAGCCCAGGTAAACAGCCACTTATTATTCTTTTTTAAAGAAAAAGAATAAAGAAAAAAAGACAAACCAAAACAAAACAGCCATCAAAGTGATCCAGCTTCTGGGACCATGACTGCAAAGACTGTATCATAGGGGAAGGCTTGCAAAAGTTCCTTTAAAAAGTACGAAGCTTGACCAAACGAGAACTAGAAAGCCCATAAATTGCAGTAGGTCAAAAGTAGACATGAAATAGAGTACTGAAAATTTGAAGAGCACTTTACAAGGGGTGATCAAGCTTCTAGCCAAAGGTTCTTAAATCAAAAGTATGAAGTTGGGTAGGGCCTAAGTGGCCCTTAATGACCAGACTGTAAGGAAGAACTTGGGATTTAAAAAACTGTAGCAGACAGGTTCAGTTTAATCCTTTTATTGCTCTTTGCGATTGAAGATGTCATGGAGGTTTCTGCACTATTCTTTCTAGTACATAGGGTGATGATTAGATGAACTGGGTGAGTTTTTTGTAAATATATAGAACTTCTTGGACCAAATAGATGTATTAGCTGTCAGTAGCTCACTAGGTCAGGTGGCACTCACCCCAAGATACACTCAAATATGAAATTGCACAGAGGCTGGCCAAGGCTTCTACCTGACCATTGCAGACAGCCATAATATTGGAAGGCTGGAAGGCTGCCAGCATAATTCCCTGTCACTTTCCTCTCACAAAAGAGACTGTGGGGAAATGCAGGCTGAGTGTGAGTTCTGAGGCTGGTAGAAAAGTAGGATATAAAATTATGACATCTTTGAGAATGTGAATAAACACAGTCTGTTAGGGGAGAGTCAGCGTGGTTTCTGCAGGAGAAAATTGTGCGCCACTGAATTTCTATTCAAGTCAAGCAACATGCGAATGAAAGGAATTCCTATTAACATAGTGTATTTCGTTTTCCAACAGATCTTCAAGAGTTATTAAAAAATTAGTTTCCAACAGACATCCAGAGTAGAATTCCCCCTTGGAGCAGAGGGACCACTGGCATCTTATGTTTTTAATTGTATTAATTTCTGATTCATTTTCAGTAAAGTTGTTTGCTGCTTTCAGAAACCTAATCTGTTACTTATTAAAATAATGAAAAAAAAAAAGTAAATCTGGAATTCCTTATGTGAACTGCAAGTAAATCCAGTAAAAGAAACAATCCTGTAGGCCATCTCTTAGCAAAGTGTTGCCCAGTGGATAAGTACTGCAAGGAAGAGGGGGAAGAGTTTGTTTTGGAAGTGAAGACCTCAATAAATAAGAAACCCTGAGATGCTCTATACGTTGTGGCAAATGACTGTGTAGTACCCCTGCTCCCAACAATTATTCTGATGAAAAGAAATCACTTTGGATTTCTATTCTGTAATAAGAATTTGTAGTAAGGGAGGTCATGTATGTTGTAGCACAAATGCTAAACAAATATCCCAGACCTGTGAGAATAGGCTAGGGGAGCTGGTGGGCATCATCTCCTTGCGGAGTGATAGGCTGAATGTGCACACAGTGAGGCAGTCACTTTGTGATGGACAAGCAGGTGAAGTGGAACTTTCTACTTGCTGTAGGAGCTAGTGGGCAGGGACTAAGACATCTAAAGAGTGGCACAAACAGTGTGTTGTTTGCTGGAGAGAATGGTTGCTTCTTCAAAGCTATTCTTGTACTCTGCCACAGCATCAAGGTTGTATTTATCTGCACATGGCGTAGTTCATACCCCCCATCACTCTGCTCTGCCTTCTGGCAGGGTATTTAGGAGAGGTAGCAGTGTCATTTCCATTTGTTATGGTCAGTTGTTTCTTTGCTTTATGCATTGGTAAGTTAAAAATATAATGTTCTGTGATGTACTGTGAGAGAAATTAAGTAAAATCAACTTTTGTATTTATTTGTACTTGTTTTGCCTAGTGTAGCACAGTATCAGTCAAGAGGTAGTGATCAGTAATAACAGTTAAGAGTCAGTTCTAAGAAGTGCTACTGAAGTGACTGGAGCAATCTGGTAGGCTTGCAGTAGAACAAGTGTCTTTGCCTCTGTCTTGCTACAAGTGGTTCTGTGTCTTTGTAAATGTGTGCCCTCTTTCCTCTCCTTTGGTTGGTTGGTGGTGTGTTTCTGTTGGCTGGTTAGGGGGTGTGTATTATTTTCTGTGGGGGAAGGAGGGAGGCAAGGGAGAAGCCACAGGGAGTAATCAAGAACAAAACATTAAATATTAGCATATGAATTTATTTCCTGTTTAAAAATCAAAGTTGTATATGAAATGCAAAATGATGTAGTGATAGTGTCTTTTGATGAGCTAGAATCCAAAAACTAAGTTTCTGCTTGCATCTGCTGGAAACACTACAAAAATAAAATGCCCTAGGGAGAGCTCACTTCTGAACTTGCCCACTGCCCAGGCAGCGTCAGGCAATAGGATTAGTTATGAGAACTGACTGATTACCTGCATATTTGCACAAAATAAACACTTCATAGAGCAGGCAGATCAGAAGTGATGTCAAAGCATGAATGATGAGAAGATAAAACTAGTGAGGAGGGAAAAAATCACTCAAGTTGTGCTGTACAATTAGTTATCTTCACATATGTTCTCTGTTCACTAAAAACATAAATAGCTGATATGCAATGTTTTAATCCACTGTTGTTTTCATGTTGAAGTAGTATTCAGCCCACTTTTAAGGTGTTTAAAAGCTTTAAGGGTGTGCCTAAAACTTGGCGTGTGTGGTAGCTGTGTGTAACTGAGGGATTCTTCATTCTCCACTGCATTTTCCCTTGTGACTGAATGTAAACACATAAGTATGTCACATCATCTGTACCCAAAGATATACATACAGATGGTTCAAAAAAGTATCCCACCATGATACAACTTGAGTAATTCAAACCTATTATAACTTCTCTGAAATCAAATAATTGTTTTTTAACCTTATTTGCTTAAGGATGTTTTTCTTCTGTATTATAGCCCATTGTTTTCACATGGGTGCTGTTTGCTTTCTTAGTTTTTCCACTACAACACTGTTGTCCTTTTTTCTCCTGTAACAAGCTACATACTTTTGCTTATGTGCATTGGAAGTTGTTTGCATCAGCTTCTTTTATGGCAACAGAGGGAATATATTTGTATTTAACACTGAGGGGCTTTTTCAGGCCAGCAACCAGCCTTGGCACCATATTTTTCTTCTTGAAGATATGATTTCTGAAGAGATGTTGAAATTATCTGCTGTAGGCAGTAATGGATTGTATCATAGCTTAGCTTTACATGATGTAATGCAACCTGCAGAGTAAACAGGGCATCTGTTATAGTGGTTCTAATAGTTTTCTCTTTTATGACTTCACATTTTTATTATGCCTTCATTACACAGCAAGATACATTTCAACTTTGACCTTCATGTGCAAAGTGAGTAAAAAATAGGGTTTCAATAGATGAAGGCAATTTTTCACTTGTTAAAGCTGCCTTTTGTTGATAACAGCTAAAAGGCTTTGAATGAAATTTTTCTGTCCACTCACAGTGTAGTGGCAAACCACTTTAGCTGTCATTTTCTGTAAACACAAAGTATTCTGAAATCATCATATTTTATATGCACCTGGAATGTATGTTGCAGGTAGAATCTGCCATCAATTTAAAATAATAACCTGCTCATACAGATGTGAATAACCACTTAAAAATTAGTGAAAATGCATGTGTGCTTAATATCATTTGAAATGAAATAATGTTTCATAACCTTGTAGTTTTATCACTTATGTTGCACTGACTATATAAATATGTCAAAACTAAGCAAAACTAAAAAAAATCAGTAATTTGTCCTCATGCCTTAGGATAAAGGAGACACACTACTTGACAAAAGCTCTGAAAACATTACTACTTGAGCCATTGCTTAGGGTTTTGTTTTATGCATTTGCCAGTAATTCACTTTTAAAAAGGTGACTTAACCTTTTCCCATCTTAGCTGTATCCCTGTCCAAGTTTTACATGTTGTACAGATATATGTTGTGAACTGTCTCTGACCTCTCATTTTTAGGAGCTTGATTTATGAGAAAAACTGACAGTATCTTCAGAAGTAGCCTCAAAAGTGTATGTATGTGAGGGGAGCTCATGGGTTTAAAAATCTGTGGTGTGTCTTGGGAAGCTTCTGAGCTATCAAAAATCTTAGAATATCTGAAATTAGATGGTACAGAAGGGACATGGATTTTTAAGACATACCTGACAATTCTCACTACTGATGTCATTAAAAATGAGAGTAAATAGACAAAAAGGGAAAACGTCAAAGAAGTTCAAAAGGGCTTGAATCCAAGCTGCTAGATTTGGTACTGATTATTCTTGGAAAAAGAAAAGATATTTTGGGGACTGGGAAAAAAAAAGATTGTAAGAATGGGTGATGAAAGTAAGAGAAAATCTTTCACTAAAGTATGTGACACAAAAGCACTAGAATAAATGTAGGATACTGTATGTGTACAACAACTGTCTGCAATTGCATTTTTGCCTTAACAGGACTGCATTTATTGCTGCAAGCCACACAGTTATTCTACCGCTCATGCAAAAATTAAGTGCCTCAAGATAGAAATACCTTATCCTCATTCATCATTGATATCTCCCTTGAATATGTTTTAGCTTTAAAAATTTCAAGTTCTTATTTCTTCTGTCTTCTAAATACAGGAAGAAATTCATGAAGTCATTCATCTGATGTCATCCAATAGGCATTACCTTGTCTTTAAGTAACAGAGAATTCAATCTATTATCCTCTTGAATAATTTTATTAGTGCAAGATACTATTGAAATCATTCCAAAAAACTTCTGAAAGCTTTATAATCTGGAGCTAATCTGTGTACACTCTCTCTCTCTCCATATATATATATATATATGCGTAAAAAGAAGAACAGAAGATGCACAAGAAGAAGACACAAGGAGATTAGTTCTGATCTATTATGGGGTTTTACTTAGTCCTTCTAGTGAAATTAAGGAAATACTGAAACTTTTTAACTTGGTGATTTGGTGATGCAGGGACCCCTATCCACATTGAGAGACTGAGATTGTTTTGTGGATCTTCTATTAGCTGTATGACTTTTCTTTGTTATAGATTATTTAACTCTTTCCTAAACCTTTTTGAGTTACTCTGGTGTAGCAAGAATCTGTTTTCATGCAGTATATATTGCACGACAGAAGATACTCTAAGCTTTAGTACTTGCTACTTTAAAAGCATAAACTGGATCGGGTTGCCATGCAGTACTCTTGGCTTCTTGTGAAATGTAAGACTGCTAGTTGAAGAAGTTTGTATCGAACCTGTAAATGTTACCATGTGTCCACATCTACTTTGAGCTGTAAAACTGTGCCATTTGTTGTGATGTTAATCTCATAGTGTAGCCCCCATTTTCGCTATATCTGAGAATCCTTCTGTGCTGATTATCTCTCCACAAGTTTCTGGCTTGATGGACCATGTATTTTGTTCCCGGTTGAGAAAAAGGATGGAATTTTAAGTCATGACAAAAATAATCTGCCTTTCAAAATAAAAAATGTTCAAAGTGAGAAATACCTCTCAGAATAGATGAAGGTGCTTTGCTTTGGTCTTGACTAAACCAAAACAGGTGTGCTCATGATCACTGGTTGTTCTTATCTGCACTCTGAAGGATAAAATTCTGTGATAGACTTCATAAATTACATCTGAAGGGGTTAAATGCAAAGCACAGTCTGAAAAAAAAGTGTGTGAACAACAGGGATGATCCAGTGAGCAACTGGGTTGTGAAGTTCCATATCCAAAAGTAGTCTGTGTATGCAGTCTCTCCATGATAACTTGTCTTAGAAATCATGCCAGTTTAAAGGCATCTTTGAGAGCTGATGTGTTAAGAACAGGTGGATCTGATGTTTGCATAAATCCAGAGCAGACTGGGATCATATCAGCGAGCTGAGGGTTTTGGTTTCATGAACTCTGTTGTAATAATGGTGGTAAAGCCTTACAGTGGTACTATCTCAGGTCTAGTTTTATCTCTGTGTGTATATCTAAATTTTCCTTTATATGAAATATGTTAGTACTGTGGCTTCTCTGTGTAAGCTTTCCAGTTTCAGTGTCTTGTGCAACCTGTCAGAAGTCAGAATAATTTCGTAGGGGACATATGTTGAGACAATCCTTATAGTATCAGATCTCTTCACACGGAAGAGAAAATAGTTTAACAAACTGTCAGGACTGCTGGAAGATTGTTCTGATGACTGAGAAGATGGAAACGTTCAGGGGAAAAGATGGCTTCTTCATTGTCTTTCACATAGGTTTGAAAAAATCTTACTTTTTAAAGTGTTAGGTTTACCAGTTTATTCAAGGCAACCTTTATTTCTTCCCCCCCCCCCCCCCCCCCCTTCAGATTAGTTTACAAGGACAAAAAGATTTGGATAAGAAGCAGCACTATGTAGTGCTTATTCTTTCAATCTGCATTGTTCCTGAAAATGCTTGGCTACAGCAGTGTGGCAGTCCAAGTGCTTTTTTTTTTCCCCGCCTTCCATCCCCCTGTGTGACCTGAAGTGGTAATCAAATCTGGCTTTAGACTCATCAATCTTTGGAGCAGCTCATCCTGTAATGCAGGCAGTCTGTGCTAAGAGTTGTCAACACAGGTAGTAACAGAGCAAATATGCAGGTCACTGACCACATAGATGCTATAAAACAAATTCTAAGATCCCATGGGTGTACTAAACTGCTAAAAATACCCTGCGTACTGCTGGAATGGAGTATAAATATTGCCTGGAAGAGAATAAATTAACCCAATTTCTTACAGAAGTGAATTCCATCTAATCCTGTACCTTTTAATTTAGTCATTGCACATGGCAAAACCATCAGAATCAAAATGCAAAAAACTTTTTCTTTCAAGACTAAAGTTTAAGCAGATGCATCTATGTATTGAGATAACAGGTCTCAGAAGAAATAATGGGAAAATCTTTGCCATTGAAAGCAATGATAGAGTTGCTATTGACAGCAGACTTGAGCTTTACTCTGAATGCAATAAGTTTATTCAGTAAGGCATTTAAATACATATAATCATAGAAAAAATGATCTGATGAGCCGTGACCCTATCTGTGAAAATTTACCTAATGAAATTGTGTGAAATTAACTTTATTCACAAAGCACACCTGTTCTGCTGGGAAGATGGCTATAAATAATTTTGTGCCACCTGCCCCAGCTATGAGAGCTCCTATAAATCATACAATTCTGTCTGACAACTGATGCAGCCTTAAGGGCACCTTCTACTTTGTGCTCTTTCTGAAAATGTGTATTTGCATAAGAACAAATTTGAATGCTAATAAATTTTCCACAGGATTTCTTTTTCCTCCCCCCCAAGTGAATGAAGTTTAGTTTATTCGTAATTTTGCCTTCCCTCTTACAGTTGCATGCATGGGCAGATTCTGAGGTAGGATGTGATTACTTGTGAATGCTGCCCATCTGAAAATGCTATCACTTGTGTAGGCAGTGCCTTAAAGGAATTGTTTCAGTTTGGCTGTGCTGAGCTCAGATGGAAAGAAATGAACTGAGTGGAAAACCAAGATTTATCAAGGCTCTGCTTATCTATCAGTCTGATTTTCCCAATTCCCTCTTCTCTTCCTTCTCTGGGAGAAATTGCCTTTTTTTTTTCTGTCAGAGGCTGAATTTAATCCCCTAAGAAAACATTGCTATAGAGCTTGCAATGTTCTGCTTAACTCTCATGTAAGGTTTTAGCCAGCTAAGGCAGTACCACATGCATCAGTGAAGGGGCAGAAGTGCAGTTCCTTCTCTGCAAGCAGAACATAAGTCAACAGTGTCATGCTGCTGAGATCAGGGTAAATATCTTATTAGACTGCATAAACAGTGTAGACTGCAAAAATGCATGAAGTGATCCTATGTAAAAATACAATGATTTTCTTTCAAGGAGGGTATAGATTTATTGGTTGACTCTTAGAGAAGAGCAACCTGTAATGGAGATTGAAAGAACTGCAGTTATATAACCTTTAGAAGAGAAAATCTTGGGGAGACACTGTAACAGTTTTCAAGTGTGTGAAAGACTATTGCAAAAATGAAGAAAATAATTTGTTCCTATGCTTAAGTCTTGTAACACAAGTTAACCTGTGAACAGGGAGATAAAAAAAGAATCATTAGGAGAAAAAAAACACAATGGTAAACCTAGTTTTCTGGCAATAACCATAGTGCAGTTTTGCAGGATACCGCCTAGGAGGGTTGTGGGGGTTAAGAACAGGCTGAACAAATACCAGCTAGGAATGACAAGGGAGTAGCCTATGCCTCCCCTCACTTTTGATCTCAGTGTGTAGCTCACTTTTAGAATAATTGCAATCAGTGCTTTATATGCATAATCTGAGTAAACAATATATTCATTCTGCAAAACTTGAGCTGTGTATAATGCTACGTTGATATACATGTGACAAATACAGATTTGAATATGTAGCTAAAATTTTTCTTGCAATACCTCTATTACTGTTTTCATCAAATAATATGGCTGATATTTATTCTTCCTGTATTTAAAAATACATTTCTACCAGCGCTTAAAAAAAAAAAAGGAATATGTTTTAAAATTGACTTTACCCACAATTAATATACAGTTACTTTATAATGATTGCATTTCATTCTAGAGTAGTAGGAAAAATTTCTGTTGTTTTCTAAGTTTGCCATGGCATGGTTTCATTTTATGTATTTACTGATGCATTGACTGTACTGACAGAGATCCAATTGTCTAAAATGGTTGCTTAGGGGTCAATGTACAGCAAGTCTGTCTCTATGTGCTAAGTCATTAGTTAACCATAGCTTTATTTAACAGCTCTTCATCTGGAAGGAGTAAATGAGGAATTTAAATCAACAGCAGTAGTGATGGCTCTGTGCTTCTGTTCTCACAACAGGCCTAGGAAGTCCCGGTTGCACTTCAAAACATGTATTAATCCTTTATAGACTGAGTTCAGAACTTCCTTTGAAATCTTGAAAGCGAAAGACCCACAAATTTCAAAATGACTAAACTCTTGCTCAAGAGAGGAATTCTCGTAATGAGGTAGAAAAAGACTGTGTACTGTCTCATGGACAGTGTGCCCATTAATTAAATTGCAAGGTGCTGATCTGTGTGGAAGATTTTTATAGACCTAACTGGTGACCAGAACTTAACACCAATTTGCTCACCTAGGTTGACCTGTGTTTAGTTGAGGGTTAGGTCTGGAAGGCACTGGAAGGGTGCATGGAATAAACAGCAGCCAGTTGAGTGCATCCAGCATCACCAGACATGAACTTTCATACCAAGACTGAAGAAGGCAGAGTGCTATAAGCAAAGGATGTGTTCCATACTAAAGTCCAGACTGCTTACTGTAAATAGAAGACGAAATTCAATGTTGGTTTTAATGTTAGTAAAGGAAAAGGAAATAGCTCCCCACATACACATACCTATCCTTTTTTCCTTTATTTCTGGACAGGAAAGGTAGCACTGTAAAGCACACACTGTTTAATACCTCTCCTGTTACCAGCAAAGCTTTGGGCAGCAGTGCTTTTCAGGCTCCAGTGTTCACTTGAAAAACCCACATCATCTATAGTTTCCCAGTCTCACAAGTACTTTTCTTGCAGCAACCCTTCCAAACTGATATTTTGACTTACAGGCTGTCACTTATGTTTGCTTTCTGGAGCTAAACCTGCTAATGTTTATAATGTGCTTAACTGAACTTGGAAACTGTGCTCTCCCTTGGTTACACATCAAAGAGAATCTTTCTAAAAGATTTTTGTCTGGTGCAGTGGCATGAAGGCACTACTGCTGGAATATCTGTCCTGAAGGAGAACTGACATGACATTTGAGTGAGCTAGCGGAGCTGACAGCTCATCCTGTTTGACTGCTGAGCATTTGGTGCTGCTAAGAATCCTGAACTGGCCTGGTTGTGGTGTTGCTGTTGCATCTTCTAAAGTCTGACAATTTGATAGGCAAATATCTCAAGATAAAGTATATAATAAACACTGAAAATGCAGAAGAAATGGAAAAGAAGCTTGAAAAGAACACACTGAAATGAACAAACATTTTTATACTGCTTCTTATACTGGGGGGGGGGGGGGGGGAGGCACAGTAATGGTTCCAATTCATTAGTGAACCTGCTTTGTATCATACAACTACAAAAATGGTCCTCAAATGTTACAGAAAAGATGTATGTGCTACAAGGAATCATACTATGACTATGTGCTACATTTATGTTTGCACATGGTTTCCACTAGACTGAAGTTGGGAGTATGTCCCAGTGCTCCATTAATTAAGTAGTATAGCAGCCACAGAACTAAGGCAGCAGATGGGGCCTTCAGTCTTTAGTTATGAACTGGGTTTGAAGATCTAGCCTTGTATATCAATATTACAGTGCAGTATTTGGTAACTAAGTACTGTAGCTAGGGAATAGATGTGTAAAGCTTACCTAGATTCTGGTGAGGTTGAAACAATTGAAAATCAAATGCCATCCACCAGTCTGCAGAAACTTCAAAACACAATGTAGAACAGCAAAAAGCCCCTGAAATTCACTTACACATTCCATCTCGACTTGGAGGAGAACATTGAATAGAGTTTGCAGTAGAAAGAATCTCTTCATGTCCTGTCTTACTCCTGAAGTGTGAAACTATTTCCATCTTGTTGATGGACTGATCAAGAAAAAATATCAGAAACTGGCTATTCTATCTGCATGTGATGCTTTTAGAAGGAAAGCAGAAGGCCCCTCTAGAATCATGAGACCTGCATCTCTCCAGCAGGGCTGTCAGCTCCTGCCTGTGCCCCCACAAATTGGGCAATGTTTTCAAATTACTTCCTTTTCCTTTATTTTCTCCGAGATGCCTCACTTCACACCATTATAGATCTCAATTTTTTTTTCCATAAACTATCATTATTCTTTTTAGCATTTATGGCATTCACCTGCCATAGTTGTCATTGTTACAAATTGTTTGTCATTGTTGCTTCCCTCCATGGCTACACAAGGCACTTTGCCAATGCTGCCTGCTCCCAGTTACCTTAAGCAGCAAAGGAATTGGACAGGGAAGCTATAAGACGGTCATCCCCTGCGTACTGAGAAAAGGCCAGGAAGACAGCTGGAACTGCATGTGCTGGTCCCTTGTTTGAATGAGTAAATTGTATAGCAGTTTCACTTCAAAGTATCTGCATGAACTTGCTGAATTCTGCCCTCAGTGGAACTATGTTTTGTGCTAATAATGTCAGTGATGAGTGTATTTCTTAAGAATGTGTTTTGTTCCAAACACCCCCCCCCCCATACTGACTGCAGTTTGGTCTTTCTGATGTTTACTTTTCTTAAATTCATGCCTAATCAGATTGGAAATGCACATGACAGCATTTAGTTATCATACTTACATTGGTTTGAGAGGATACATATACCACCATTGCAACTTTCTAAGTAGGCCCTTTTGTGCTTTAATTTCTCTGTCAACTATGATACACAAAAGATTCTGAGAAGGGCCTACAATAGAATAGAAATGGTTGGAGAAATGAGAAAATTCTTAAATGCATTTTTTTAAATCTCTTTCAATGGCTTTGATAGAACCTGGATTCAACTTCTACAGAGGCTAAGAAAAGCTTTGTTTTGACCTCAGTGGACTATGGGTTGGAGTCTAGAAAGAACCCAACCAACCACCCTCCTCTAAGGAGCTTCCTCTACATTCTACTACACTCTGTCTCTCTTTAACAGCTTTCTTAGCTAAATGTATTTGAAGAAACCTTAGAAATTTACAGTATTTAGGTGACTCACTTTAGATTTTGTAATGCTTTTGTTTTTCAGGAAGTTTCATGTCCTGGGGTCAGGTTATAATGTAAGAACTTTAGCTGTCATTTAAAAAGAAAAAAGATATTGCTTTGTTTTAAGATGACCAATATGAACAATAAGAGATTAAAAAAAGTCAAACATTAAGCAACCAAAATAAAAAATGATCCTTAAGTCAATCTTGCATCCTTTGGGTGAGCAGACTGAAGATAGTGAACTCGGGATACTTCGTTCTGGAGAAAGATGGAAACTGCCTGGCTGTGCATATATTTCTGTATACCTTCTCTATGCTATTACTTTTCATGACGTAATTAGAGCCATCCTTTTTCAACTGCTGCGATTTCTGCTTCTCTGCATGATAAATTAATTTGTGTAAAGTACTTTAGCCTGGGTGAAGGAATCTCTTCACTTTAGTGCTAAAATATGCCCTGAAACTCCAAAAAGGAGAAGTAAGAAATTGTGTGCATTTTAAATGCTTCATGTAGACTTCAGATTTCTCAACCTTTGGACATCTCTCCTTTATTTTCTCTGTCATCTCTTTGCTAAGGAAGTTGCCTGACTTTCTATTGAAAGACAGGATTTTATATTGGTCGAAACATTGCCATAGCATTTTCCCAATTCCTACAACTAAAGCCTTTTCAGTGTCAAAAAATGTTAGTGGATCTTTAAAAGTTTATCTAAGTCATCAGTTTGTGAGCAAAGATCAACTTTAAGCAAAGGTGATCTTATGTACCTCTGAGATTCAATTTGCATTTCATACAGGTAAATATTACTTAATTGTATTTATTTGCTTAGATTATAAATAATTAAAGAATTCCTGTCCAAATCTCTTGGTGCCTCAACACATCAACAACAGTGCCATCCAGCAATGCTGAATTAATTATTTTAATAGGAACTCATCCAGACAACCTCCAGTAGAGACTTTCAATTCTGTTGTTACTGTGAGAAAAAAAATCCATAGCTTTCTCTGGAAATCTTATCAAGCAGCACCTTCTGTGTACTGCTGCTTCTTTTCTCTTTCTGTCTCTCTGTTCTGAAGCTGGGAAGGCATACACCTCAGTCCTTATTTACTGTGGCCTTTTTTGCTTTTGTCTGGCTGGGACTTTGGGAATCATTTTCACAAATTGCCAGTTCTCTGAAACCACAACTAATTACAGATCCATTTCAATATTTTCCACAGTTTACAAATTCTTCAGGAATTCACATTGCATTTCATGCTTTTGGGTGAAAATAGTTCTTTTTCATTTTTTCCTTTAGTGTGAGGGTGCTGAGGGGCTGGCATACGTTGCCCAGAGAAGCTGTGGCTGCCCTGTCCCTGGCAGTGTTCAAGGCAAGGTTGGATGTGACTTTGATTGACCAACTCTAGTGGAATATGTCCCTGACCATGCAAGGAGGGGTTGGAACTGGATGATCTTTAAGGTACTTTTCAATGCAATCTATTATATGACATAAAAAAGTTTTAAAATCTCATTCAGGAATGCAAGCTAATCAGGGGAAAAAAAAGTAAAACTAAATGAAAAAAATAAATTATTAGCTTGCAGTTATCTGACATATTCTCTTTACTTGAAAAACACATCTGAGATCATCTCTTTCTGCTCCAAATCAGGACAAAGCAGTGGAAAAGTTTGTCATCTTATTTTGATACATCGCTGTTTGTTTCATTAAAAAACCCAGACATTCCAGAATGTTATCAGAGTTCCATGCGTGTATATATCTCCTTGCTGATTAAT
This sequence comes from Pezoporus flaviventris, assembly GCF_033815535.1. Taxonomy (NCBI): domain Eukaryota; kingdom Metazoa; phylum Chordata; class Aves; order Psittaciformes; family Psittacidae; genus Pezoporus; species Pezoporus flaviventris. The sequence continues at coordinate 49,977,282 of NW_026892549.1, forward strand.
GGTGAAGTGCTAAAAAGGTACCTCTGAGAACATGTAACATTGCCTAGAAGGTTTATAGGAATAATAATGTGTGGTGTTTTGTTCACCAGCTTATTTTGTCCTAAGTTTGCATGCAGGACTTGCGAGAAAGCCAAGGAGGTGTTTTAGGTTGTAGGATTTTTTTGGTTTTGTTTTTTAGCATTTCAGGATAAATGTATAATAGTCAGTAGTCTTGTGATGAATACAGTACAAGTGATAACGTCTATTCTGTATTTCAGTTCCTCCAACTATTAGAAAACCCACATAATCTAAACAACAGAATAACAAGGGCTTTTGCATGGCTGGAAATGTTCGCTCGTGCTCACCCTCAGAACCTTTGTGGGTCTTTTGTCAGGTGCTGTAATGTGCCTGTAAAACAACAGAATAACAAGGGCTTTTGCATGGCTGGAAATGTTCGCTCGTGCTCACCCTCAGAACCTTTGTGGGTCTTTTGTCAGGTGCTGTAATGTGCCTGTACATGCCTGCTGTTGATAGCTGTCTGATGTGATGGACATGTTAGGTTTGGGTTTTTTTTTAATGTTGATAGCATTTTGTAAACTTAATTTTTCACGGAGTTCTTCAAGGGTCAAAGCAGAAATGTAATAATGTGACAATGTGACAACTAGAGTGTTCCTGGTACTTCTCTTTGCAATTCTGTAGCTGTATTCATAGGCGCTTGGACTAACAGACAAGAGCACTGCTGGGTTTCTTGTTCTCTTTTTTGGTGATAAACTGTTCGTAAATCCCTTTCTGAAATACATCTCCAGTACCATTGTTTTTGCTCATGCACAAAAGAGAGCTTTGCTGGTTATAAGCATCTACCCTCTTTCAGTCCAAGTCAGAGAGCTTCTGGTGTTCTGTGCTGACATATAAGTATATTAAGCTCTGTTATGTTTTCCTTTGTTCTGTTTAAGCATTATATTATTATTTCTCTTAGAATTAGCTGACATTTAAACATCTCACAAATGTGTTTTATATAATATTTTACTTAATATTTTATAAAATACAAGTCAAAGACTTTCCAAAATAAGCTTTTCTGAAAGCATATTTAATTCTCATACTTTATTTTTAATTTCCTTTTTTAGGCTAAATTCTAATGTATGTATGCGTGACAGACAAATGTTCCTGAAGATTTTTTTTTATTCATATGCATTCACAATTCAAAGTAATGGCACACATTCCCAAGAAATAATAATCTTGTTCCTCCTCTTCTTTTTCCTTTTTTTGTTATAACATGCAAGCAATATTTCTTTAGAAAGGAGCTAAATAAAAAGTAAGAATACTAAATACACAAAGATTAAATACCAAGAATTCAATAACAATAATCATATAATAAATGGTATCCTCATAATATCTGCTGTTGGTTTTGAACATAATGAATCATACAGCAATCATGCAGTTGAAGAACTTGTAATTCTTATGGAAGCCTTTCATTATGGGTGTGCCTTTTGTACTTCAAACCGAACTGTTCTATGACTGCAGGGGGAAAAATAAGGCTGAAGCTTTCATGAATCTTAAAGTTCAGGACGAGAATAAAAATAAGCATGGTGTTTTAAAGTGAGAATGCAAGCTTTCTATTATTCTCTTTTACAAAGCTACTGAACACCTACCCCATGCTGAAGTGCACCAAAAATGTCTTGAACTTTGACAATTATAGGGTCTATATAATCATTAATGTCATATGAATAAATAAAGCCTGATTAGTTCAGCGCTAATGAGATGAAGTAGGTTCAGACAATTTTCATCACTGCAGACCCTATTCCCTCACAGTTCTGTTAGGGTAATTGTTCGTTGTCATGTAATACAAATTATTTTTTAACCCTTTAGCTGTCAACAGCATTGTGTTAGCAAGATTTGGTGAAATTGTCAGAAGATTGTATGCAGTTTATAATAGAGACTTTTTTTTTTTGTTCCTGGCAATTATTATATTAGCATATTTTAAATCTAATTTTAGTGGCAATTAAGAAAGGTTTTATAGGTGTACTCAATACATCTGAAACTTGCCAAAATAACAGGATAGGAAAGGATTAAGAAGATCTCTGCTAGAAAGATAAGGACATATTTATGGAAGGAAGAGTAAATTAAGCCATGCTTACATCCAGACAATAATTCTGAAACACGTAAATCACATCAAAACATTTTCCTTTTATTAACTTCCCCTTTTCAAGAGCCTTCTGAGTTTCCCTTGGTCTCCTCTTCACTTCTATCTATAAAGCACATACTATATTGGCTTCTCTGTCAAGTTCTTGAATATTTTACCATATTATCTGCCTCTCCTGACTGCTCATTTCTGCAGTTTTTTATGGGACAAAAAAGATGCTGGAGATCAGATTGATCCAGATCAATTAATGGAGGAAGTCTGCTCCAAACCTAAACTCAAAGCTCAAAAAAGAAAAAATTTAGGACACATTTGTGCATATGCATATATACAGTTGCATTTGGAAGTCTGCAGGTGCTTGCAAGAACATGTATGTTTTGGCAAGGAAAAATGTGGAAAAGTTGTATCTATTAGTCTCATTGTGTTTATGTTAACTTCATTTGTTTCATGTATACATGAAAGCAGAGACAGTGGTCCTACCACCAAAGCTAAACTATCTCTTGGTCAAATTCTCAAGTGCTAATCAGGGATGATTCTACCTGTAGAATGTAGCTTTTACCATGTGCATGCTACTGCATACAAAGTCTTCTGGGGAGCAATCCTGGTTCTGGCACATCTGTGTTAAAAATTGGATTCAACTGAAAGAAAAGCAAACATTTTGCTTTTAGTCATCTATTTTATAGCACTATTCATGTTCACAGTCAGTACTCTGAACTGTTGGCTAATCTTCCCAGTTCTAATATCAGCAGTTATATTTATGCAAATTACTATGTTGTAAAAGTTGTGACAGTCATGTATAGTTCAAAGCTGAATTTGCTCTATATAAGAACTTGTGAATTAAACACCCCACGAAAAAGGAAAAACAGCAGTCAAACCCAAACTAAACCTGCTTAAAATATGAAATTAAATTGATTAATATACCTAAATGCTGGTATATTCTTCAGATAAATTAAAAAAAATATATATCTGTAGTAATTAGGTTGAACTGTGAGAAGGTATGAGAAAGAGAAAATAGAATTCCAAAAGTTCATTTTGGAGGAGACATTAATAAAAACCGGATGACAAGCAGAAAAGGAAATTAGCTTCTAGTGCATAGGGATGTGAATAATGCTGGAGGATGTATCATATAACTTAATCAGATAGGCTGTAACAGGAAGATGCAACTGTGGTTTCCTTAATGACCAATGGGTGATGTAATCAAATGCTAAATGCACATTGTCAGGTTCTGACAAGTTTCTATCACAGCAAAGATGGAGTATCACTTAACCAGGAGTTTAGACTGAAAACGTATCCTCTCTTGAGTGAGCAGAAGGAGTTAGGAGCAGACAGGTTCCTATAATGTTGTTGTGACATGAAGAATCTTCCCTTGTCATTCTCTAATGTAAATATCACATTTCCTGAAGGTATATGTACTTCTGCTGCCTTTGGCAGGGTACAAAATTATTAATCTTGCTAGCTCAGGCATGAGGCACAGTCAGGGCTACTGCACCTGGGGCCCATCAAATGCTGCAAGAAGCTCTTGGATGGTTCTGTCTTCTGCCAGCAGCTGCTGGATCTTCCCCATGACTCCATCTATGCTGGTCCATGGATTAGCTAAATTAAGGCATCAACTGAATGTGCACTCACAAGTCTGAGTCTGAAGGATCACTCTCCTTCAGTCAAGTAGACTGAATAGTCCTGCTAACGTTGGGCTTGTCAGACTTTAATTTCTGTTTCTGTTGTGATTTGGTGCCTTGCTAGTGAGTGTTTTTATTTCAGCAAACCCACATGTTAAGGCTAATAGGGCAGTGACCTTTGTAGCAGCAGGTTCAGATCCCAATTGGGTAAACTTCTGTGAGTCTCAGGCCCAGGAGAACTCGGTATGTGATGCATGAACACAAGGGCTGGGTGCACCCTTCCAGGTTGACTGGAGGCAGGAAAGTCTTTTTTTTTGTGCTCAGGAAGGGAGATTTGGTCCTTGCACAGTGTCTGTATGAGACCTTTGTTCACCAAATTAGAGTTGTTTAGCAACAGTTTCACAGCAGGGTTCTGCTGTGAGTATAAGAAGCAGAGTCAAAATTAAGACTGGGCTCACTGATAATACTGGGCTTTGCATTTTAATGCATATTACTATCTGAGTGTTGGATTGTGTTTTTATGAGGGAGCAGATTAGGAAATAATTTGCATGTGAATCTTGAAGTTAGTGCAGTTTCCCTGGTAACAAATGGGGAACCAGGTTCCAGCATCTGCTTGTTGCCATTAAAACATTTGCATGCGTATGGGGGAAAGGTGGAGTCCTTTTGTATAAATGTTTATTAAAAAAAAGTAGAACTGCAAAACTTAGAAAGATTCCTGATTTGCATAAAAAGGGGAGTAGAGAGAATGAAATTCGTTCTTGACTCACCAGAACTAAACTCATACAAAAATCTCATTTCTAGTCAACCAACACTAGGGTATTTTGTAATCAGTTTTCATTTCTGGCTATTGGAAATGGAATTTGCTATTGCTTATTATTTTCAGGGCAGCTTCCAAGAACTGGCATTTCCATCAGTAGCTGCCTTTCAAGCTTTTTCAGAAGCTGCCTATGAAGGCTTGAGTATAACTGTGTGAGCCATGAAAGTTTCCCAACTCTTCTCTGTGGCTCCACAAGGTGGGATCCTCACTATATTTCAGTTTAGCCCAAGAAAGATTCTCATGATCCCCCATTGCTTCAGAGCAATTTACTGGCTTGGACCTGGAACAGTTTGTCACATCTTGCTTTTTAAGTGATGCTTAATGACAGGTCTGAGTTGAAAGTTTTAACTGGATGTCTTTTAATGTAGCAGAAGGACAATGTAAAGGAGTAGAAGGGAAAAAGTGCCAACCATTTGTTGCTGGAAGAGTGACTGAAAGATGAAATTATCATAGCAATAACTGGAGCAAAAGAAAAGCTCACCAAACTATTGGGAGGTACCGATTACCCTCAAAATTGGAGTCCTGGAGCCACGGAACACACAAAAAAACCTACCAAAGCTGCGAACTTTCTGAGTTCAGGCAGCATTCTGTGGCTTTGTTGAACCAGACAGTAGAGGTATAAAATATTTTGCTATGAAAGCACACCCAGTGCTCTCTGAACATCAAATGTCTGATGTTTTTCTTCAGTTATTTCCTCAAACTTAATACACAGTCTCAGTATTCCTGATGCTGAGTTTTTTAGTGACTTCTCAGTAAAATATCTAATATGAAAACTGTGTAGTTAAAAATTAACTCCAGAAATATAACTGAGAACATTTAATCAACCAGGTGAAAAGTCTTCTTTTCCCTCCTTCCCTATCTCTGTCTTATAATTTAATAATTTCCAGTTTAATAATTTCCAGTTTGCAGGTTATTCTAATTAGACTTAAGTTTTGAACATGAAGGAAATTGAAACTTTAGTTGCTCTAAAATTTCTTCAATGTATGTATGAAGGAAAATACTAAATTTAAAAAAAAAAGTTTTCTCTTATTCAGAGATGAAATTTTTGAAAACAAGTTAAAATAATAAAATAGGTTTTGTTATGACTAAAATGAATTACTCTTCAGTTTCTCACTTAGAAGCAAACTAAGGTACTTCTGCTGCTGAACACAGCTTTATTTCATTTTTTTCGGACTAAAGTGATTTTTCAGGTCATGTTGTGGTGGATTTTTTTTCTATTAATGAGGCATACAATAATCAGGAATAAAAAGGGAAAAATATGTTTGAATGCAAAACACCCGAGTTACTGAAAAGTTCATACCATCAGCATGAACAAGCCTTATATTTTAATACTGTATTGCTGAAAGCAGTAGCATAATTAAAAAGGGTCTTGTGAATGTTCAAGTTGTGTGGTGGAATTCCCCATGTACTGCAGGAAATGGATTGTGGACTCAGAAGTGTAACTCCAATTCAAGCACACCTTTAATCAAAACTTATTTTCCGTTTTTGTACCTGATCCAGAAGCTTGTGGATTTACTACACAGCTAACATGAACACATGCAAGAATAGTGATTCTATATCTTTTATTGGTAGGAGAGACATCATGCAAATGATAAGAGTTTGCTTCATTTTGAAGGATACAGTGAAATTTTCTTTTCTCAGGTTGTAATTACATTTCCAGTTCCCTGCCAGCATATTCTGATTGCCTTTTGCAGCTTCCTTGGGGCTTTGTCAATCCATTGATTAAAGAAGCATTGTTTAAGTGGATTTTTACTGCATTTGAATAGCTGAGACCATTTGATTAGGGCTGAATGCTGATATGACCCTCAGTAAATAGCTATTCCTAACTCTTGTAATTTTTTTCTGATGGATATTGTGTCATCAACAATTTCTCTTAAGTTCTGGACTTCCAAATAATTACCTGGTAGGGTCGGTTGACACTCATAAATTAAAACTTCTGACTTGTGGCTGCAGAGAAAACCTCAAGAATGTAGCCAGGATATACACTGGTCCAGAAGCTAAAAAGCAATGAAATAGTGATTATTTCTTTTAAAGAACATTAAAATAATAAATTTTATGCTGGTTGTATCTTGGGCTGCATCAAAATGAATGTGACCAGCAGGTCAAAGGAGGTGATCCTGCCCCTCTACTCTGTTCTCCTGAGACCTCTCCTGGAGTATTGTGTGCAGTTCTGGTGCCCTCAACATAAAGAGGACATAGAACTGTTGGAACAAGTCCAGAGAAGGGCCACAAGGATGATCAGGGGACTGGAGCACCTCCCATATAAAGGCAGGCTGAGAAAGTTGGGGCTGTTCAGCCTGGAGAAGAGAAGGCTGTGTGGAGACCTCATAGCAGCCTTCCAGTATCTGAAGGGGGCCTGTAGGGATGCTGGAGAGGGACTCTTCATTAGGGACTGCAGTGATAGGACAAGGGGTAATGGGTTCAAACTTAAACATGGGAAGTTTAGATTGGATATAAGGAGGAAATTCTTTCCTGTTAGGGTGGTGAGGCACTGGAATAGGTTTCCCAGGGAGGTTGTGAATGCTCCATCCCTGATGGTGTTCAAGGCCAGGTTGGAGAGAGCCTTGGGTGAGATGGTTTGGTGTGAGGTGTTCCTGCTCATGGCAGGGGGGTTGGAACTAGATGATCTTAAGCTCGTTTCCAACTCTAAGTATTCTATGATTCTATGATCTTGCTGGATCTAGCTCAACAACTCTTGTGCTTAATGTTATTTTTGACAACACGTGTCATCATCCTGCCTATTTTTAATGTCCTCATATTTATGAGGCAGTTCCTCCAGGATCTACCTCGTCACTCGGTCTGAAAGACAAAACCACATTTACTCAGTGGGGTCCAGTAACCTCTCAACCTCCACCAAGGGGAGTGGGATAATGCATGCTGTTTAGAAGTTTGGCTGGATTATGACCAAAGTTCTTAGGATCAAATTCAGGCAGAAGAACATTATGTGGAAATCTTGTTTGCAAGCACGAAGTGATACATCCTCCTGAGAATGACCTTTAGTAACTTCAGATGCTTCTCTGTAAACCCGCTTCTATGACTCCTGTGTGTACAGTTTTCAATGGGAAAAACACATGGTTTAGTGATAGGATAATAAAATAAAAGCTTGAGGTATGGCAAATATAATACGTGCTCTTTTCTGTTCTTGTTTAGGAAAAAAAAACGTAATGTGTGTTAATGTAATTTTAAGGCTGTTTTCTCTGTTGCCACAAAAGAATGTATCTATATTATTAAAAAAAAAAGACCAAACAAATTAAAAAAAAAAAAAACACACTATGATCTTTTAAAGATAATTTTAAAATGTTCTTTAGTTTCTTAATACATAATTCCAGTGAATACTGATCAGTAAATTTATTCTTATTATTTATAATAGGGAAAATATTCGTTAGCTTAACTATTCTTATGTGTTCATAATTAGAATAGACTATCAAGTTATACCTATTTTGAAGAAAATTTTTAAACCTTTTTCCCAAGTTTCTTCTTAAATATACTTTTTTCCCCCCTTTAACTCTTTTTTTTTCCAGTAATTACACTTTTCAATTGAAAACTCTCAGCAGGTGGTAGAGGAGAAAGTTTTTTAGATTAAAGGAAGGTACATGTTCTACATGAACATGTATATTTATACAGGTCAAAGGGGCCATTTCCCTGTGTAGCATATAGTGTAGCATTATGAGAATAGTTTTTAAAGAACTGTTTTCCATAAACAAATGTGTACATGCTCACATGTATAAAAGATGGCAGTGACTTATGATATACTATATAAATTTGAGATTATTCATAATAATTCCTACCCCTAGTCAAAAAAAGCTTTATTTATTGTGCTTATAACCTGAACTATGGCTGATGTAGGCTCTGATTTTTTTGAATGTGATTGGACATATAGCAGAAATCCAGACTGAAATAGAAGAGCTTGGCACACTGAATTAACAGTGTCTTTGTACGGTACACAGACATTTTGAAGAAAGAGTTACAATGGTACAACAAAGGCAAAAACTTCTAAATGTGTACAGAATTTGTAGGAAGATATGGACAAGCTGTAAGGAGTGTTTACTGAAGGGATTTGATTTTGCTAGGCTGCAATATATTTGAAGTTGAACATTTCCCACTGAAATAACAGATAAACAATGCAGTAACGTAATTCTTACAAAACTGAATGCACCATTTTAATGGAGAAAAAAAAAAAAGTTTGTAGAACTCAAATATTTGTGTACCTGATTTTTAGCAAAACAAGAAAAGCACAATTAAAAAATCACCCAAACCCAAAAGTTAGAGGCAAGATCTAGATGTAAATCCAAGCCCCTTTGACAGAGGCCTGAATTTGGTTTCGAGCCATATGGATGGTTTTGCTTTGTAACTGTAGTAAGGTTACACCAAGTGGTATATATACACAGCCTCAGTTGCAATTCTTCACAACTGCTGCTTGACAGTCGGGGTGCTAGGAGACTAAAGCAGAAGAGGATATATGGGATAGCTGCAGGCAGGCTATTCCACTGTTTACCGGAATAGCCATTAGGGTGTGTTTTCTAATGACTACTCTGAATCTTTCATGCTGAAACTGAAACCTGTGACTTGTTCTCTTACCTGCCACAATATAGAAACCTAATTTCTCTACAAAGAGCTTTTTTGTGCTTGAATACTAATACAATACCTACTTTTTTTGATTGTTATTGGTGGTGGGTTTGGCTTGCTTTGTTTCTTTGGGATTTTTTGGTGCTAACCACCCCAGCTTTTTTTAAAGCACCATAGAAGATGCATTCTAGACCTCTACTTGTTCTTATTTCATTTCACTGCATCCTCTGTGGCTTATTCGCATGTTCCTTGAACTACAGTGCTTCAAACTGCACAGGGAATTTCAGCTGAGGCAATAGAAATGCTCAGTAAGCCAGAGGTGTTACATGTGAGATTTAAATACACGAATTTATGCTAGGAATTGCTCTAGATATGCAAGAAAAATTGTCCTTCAGAGCAACCCATAATGTCACATAACTTCTATATATAAAGCCTAGATCATCAGCTGTAAATTCCAGAAAAAATTAAATGCATGTGCATTTAAATGATAAGTGCGTATCAGAGTTAGGGAAGGATTTAGTACAAAACCATTTTGTATTTTGGGAGAATATTTTGTTAATAAACTTTGGAAAGTCAGAGCTAACATTTGATTTCACTTATTTATCATTTTATTGGAAAATCAGATCCTGTTCTTCAGAACAGCGTAGGATTTCAGGTGAAAAAAAAAAACAAGCTAGCTTTTTTTTCCTAAATCACATGCGTTTCTTAGTAAAAGTCTGAAATCTGAATAGTTACTGAAGTAAAAATCACCTCTTCATTTACAGTAACTCCTCAGGGCACAGTAGTCTTCCACGCATAAACAAAATACTGGAAATGAATGAGCAGTATCAAAAAGTTAATATCATACATGAATGGCAAACCCTTAATCATTAATGTTTTGGTTTTTTTTTTTACATAACTGCTACTGGAAGATGTCATTTTCATTGTGTCTGTTGGCCCCAAAATCCCATTACAATCATCCTGTGTTTGATATGCAGATACTCTGAGGTGCTGTGTCTGTGGTAATCTTACTAATGAAATCATACAGGCTGGATAGGTGGCCAGCACAGTAGACTGAAAACTGTTTGAACTTCCAGGGTCAGTGTTGTGATCAACAGCACAATGTCCTTCTGGAGGCCAGTCACTGGTGGTGTGCCCCAAGGGTTGATGCTGCTTGACATCTTCTGTAGTGACCTAGATGATGGGACAGAGTGTACTCTCAGCAAGTTTGTAAAGGCAGAACTGGAAGGAGTGGTTGGTCTGCTGCATGAGTTCAGTGGGGCCTTGCAGAGTGCAGAAATGGCCAAGTCGTGGACTTCAAAGGGAAATGCAAAGTGTGATCAAAGGGTTTTTCAAAAAGCTATGACGATAACCCTTGGGGAAGTTCTTTGGCAGTCATTCAATAGACACTTGGTTAAAATTTGAAGAGTCCTAATTGGTAAATTTTCCCTGAAAGAGACATGGAAAACATGTATGCAGTAAACTTGCTCTTAGACATACAGCAAAATATGTCATGTCATTTATTTACTCTGCTTTTGTGCAGGATGCTATTCGGGCAAAAGTTTCTGATACAGATCTGGACTAAATTTCTTCCCTCTCATACCTCTCAGTTGGGTTTGCTGACTACTTTTTTATGTATTTATTTTGATAATGGATCTACAAGAAATGCAAACCCTTAAAACACCTTTAGTAACCTTTTTGAGGCATTTTTCCTTTCCAGGATTATGCTTCAAAACCTAAAAAATCGAGTTGATGATTATCATTAAAAATTAAGTTGTAATTAAAATAAGAACATAAGGGCCCTGATATCTGCCTTTGGATTCATTGTATATGCTAATTCAGTTATCTTCTTTGTGGGCCTCTGCAGGGGTAGACAACAGAATATTGGTGAGAAATTGTGGAGAAGCCTGTGCTTGTGTTGGTAGTAAAGCGTTCACATATCTGTAGAAAAAGGACTTCCATTCCTGTGGCCTGTCAGTTCTACATCTGAAATACTATGTTTAGTACATGACATGGACCAAAATTGAGGAGGTATGTAAGGATGTACATATTAGTACTTTAATGTGTACATACCTGAAGAACTGCACTTTTTCACTTGATAGCACTTCTGTCAGAGTTAGATCAGCAAGTGGTAATAATTCAAGATGAAATGACTTCGTGTTCATCAGTGTTTCTTTTAATAGAAAAAGTCAATAGAAATTGTTTTAATGGTTTTTTTTTCCTTCTTAAAAGAAGGCACATTATAAGTGTTAACAAAATGGCTTGTTTGTTCTGTTTCTGGTGATGCAAACATAATTCAGGTTTTAAAAAACTACTAAAAATAAGTCATTGAAATCCAGTATTCTGAGTTCTGTGTCCCTAAGTAAGGGATAAGAAGTTTAGTTGCACAGAAACAAATGGCATGTTTGTGACTACCATTAGTCTGAAAAGACAGCTGGTCTACTAAGGTAGATCTGTGCATAAAATTTATTTTACTTTGAGGTTTTTCTGATTTATTTTGGACTTGTAATAAGTAATAGGATTGCAGATGAAGAAACATCCAGTTACTATGTAAGATAAATTGGTGCAGAATCAGTGTCAGGTGTTTGCTTTCCTGTCATTGCTTCATTTAAAATATATATATATTTATATATATATAACACAGTATACATATATATGCTGTGTTTCTTAGCGTCATTCATTGCTATATTTAGAACATTCTATATTATGTACAGTACTACAATTACTATTTTATGTTTATGTGGCTATATTTGCTAACATGTTTATATTTCTTCAAAACAAATGTTTACCTTGTTCAATTCCAAAGAACCCATGAAACATGCAAACGTAGTGCTCCTGTTGTCCTTAAAGCTTTGCAGTGCTGATGTAGCTTTTTTTACAAAGAAAGATGCTTTCCTGTAAAGATTAAGTTGCCCCTCCAAGCAACAAAGTATGGAAACAAAGCTTTTCGAAGAGCAGGTGCTAAGTATATACACAAAGTAAGATTAGAGGGCTTCGCTGTGAAAGGATGGGGTTGGTTTGAGCCTCCTTAGAAACAAGAATAGCAAAAAAAGTACTTTCACACCGATTTTGTATGCATAATCACTCCTGTCATGCCTCAAAAGCAGATGACTGACATAGGCTGCTTTTGCTTTTTTAATGTCATCCTGTACAGCCAGCATGTATTTGGGAGCAACTGTTGCTCTCCTGACTTTGACTGAATTGAATTAACAAGCTTTCAGAGAGCTCAAATTTAAGCAGGAGTGCACACTGACACAAGCAGTCTGACCAAGATTTTGAACAATTTGAAGATATGGGGAGGATGTCAGTGACATGTCTTTTGTGATGTTCTTGGGTGTCTGTCTCTTGAAGGTCCCAGCTGGTCTGTGGCATGTTCCACAGCAACTGGATAGCTTGACATAAATCTCTGGAACCTCTGATGTTTGGGGTGGGTTTTTCCCCAATGGCGGTGAGGAAGGCATTTTGTAGCTGAAGCGGCTACAGAAACAGTCTCGTTATTCAATTTTTCATGCTTTGTGTTCAGCTAAGCCTGTTGGATAGCAGCCGATAGATCTGATCAGCTCATGGAAAGCATCAGAAATTCATACGTTTGAGTACAGTCCATCTGCAGTTCTTTGAGTTACATTTCACATCATTGTGAAGCTTAGTCTGTGCGCACTGAAATGCAGTGAATACAATGCAGATGGAGCACTCTTTGTCATAGGTTTAGGCTTCCTGTGTGTTTATTGACAGAGTTTAGTTATGGATTTTAGCACATGCATAAATGTTTTTAAGGAGAGCAGCTTGTCTAAAATAGTCACAGGAATGCTTTACAGGAAGTTCTGGGATATAAGCTGTGGGAAGGGCTCTTCAACAGAACATTTGTTGATGGACCCACATGGGCAATGAATGTATGCATATGTATTTTATCACTGAAAGTTGTTAGGAATTAAATTCTTACGGTGCTTCAGTTATTTCATTTTGCATCATGGAACTTGCATAGTTTGCTTTACTACCAGCTGATTCCAAATCCATTTTCAGCATGTAATTGGTCCTGGCACAAGCGTGTTACAGAAATTGCTATCATTCTTCTCTGCATCAACTGTAAGGGTAGATTTTCTGTTTTGTGTAAAAGCAAGAGGACTGTCTCACAGTTGACAAATGGCCTGATTTTATCACCCTTTGAGTACGTCATCTTGCTCTGTTATATCTGGTTGCTTTTTGATTGACTTTTATTTTCCAAATGCCCCTTGATAAAACTCTCTTTCAAATTGCCCACTAGATTCAGCAATTTTCTTGAATGGTAAAGGGTTTGGCTGCATCTGGCTTGTGGTAAACATGGTAGTACACACCTGCCCTGTGTTGATTCCTTGGTCCCTGGGCACAAACTGTGCAAAACAGTTGTGGAGCATTGAGTGAGCATGCTGTTTCCAGCACCCTGTTTTGAAGAAAATAAAATTGAAGACACTATTTAGGGAAACAACATAATTTGTTCTGGCTCATCCATTCTCTGAAACAGGTAGCTTCTTGTCACTGCTTAGCACTGCTGTTTTAGTGTCAGGTATAATTCAGATGATTGAAAGCATGGCAAAGTATATTAACTGACTGCTTTACTTGTAAATATTTGGGAACTGCCACTTCCATACGTGAGATCATTCACTCTTTTGTCCTATATTTCAAAATGGAACCATTTGGCATATTTAAATTATGGGTCAAAACCTGAATAAATGAAGAAGCTGACTAATCAGTCTTTCTTCCTAATGAGCACTAGCTACAACAGAAGCAGAGCTGCCAATTACAGGCCACTTGCTCTGGATACTCATTAAGTATGTTTCAGCATGAACTACTTATGATTTGGCACATGGCCACATCAAATTCAAATTTTCCCCAATTTCCAGCATAATACTGTCACTACTTTGATAGGCAAGTAAGCCACAAGTTTCATATACCCACAGCAAACACTAATTTGGGCATGACAAAAGGGCATCTGCTCTTCTTACTGGCAAGACATTATTGCAGAAGTGACTGTGTTTGACAGTAGTAGATGAATTTCACTTTAGTTACCTTGAGTTATGAATAAAATATTTACTATCTAACATCATCCTACTCCTCAGAGCAGTTTTAGGGAAGTAATACATGCAGCAGCTATAGCCCAATATTACCTCTCTTGTTTGTTTTCAGGAGTTCAACGCAGTTTGTGAAAACTGTCTCTTTAAGTACTTTGGAAAGCAGAGAACAGATTGCTTTGTATCTATGTCCATTAGGATTGTAACTTTTAGGGGTTCCTTTTCTTAACCTCTGAATATCACTACACCAGCAGAACTTCGTGTTATAGACCTCATTTCAATTTGATCTTAAGGTTGCTATACTCCAGCTGTTGAATGGTACAAAGATCAAACTAATTTTAGAATGAAGTATTGCATTTGAAAAAGCTACTGTAAAGTTGTTTCATGTTTGTCGTAGCCTTCATCTGAAGCACACTATTCCTTTAAAGATTGACTCTTGTGAATTCACATTGGAGTATGCAGATGTTATCTGAGAAGTCAAAATATTTTTCAGAATTATTTCCTTCCAGCATAACTATTTTGAAAAGAAATTGTTGTTGAGATTATGCAATTAAGACATCCTACATAAGCAAAATAATTATATAGGCTTTCCTAATATTTATTCACCGTAGATATGTTCCAGCTAAGTATGTGTTTCACTTTGTTGCTGTTAGTTGTCTCCGTAGTAGCAATGTTATATATTTTGGGGATAGATAAATCATAGAATTTAGAATAGTCAGAGTTGGAAAGGACCATAAGACCATCTACTTCCAACCCCCCTGCTATGAACAGGGACACCTCACGCCAAACCATCTCACCCAAGGCTCTCTCCAACCTGGTCTTGAACACTGCCAGAGATGGAACATTCACCGCTTCCTTGGGCAACCTATTCCAGTGCCTCACCACCCTAACAGGAAAGAATTTCCTCCTTATATCCAATCTAAACTTCCCCTGTTTATGTTTGAACCTATTACCCCTTGTCCTATCACTACGTTCCCTAATGAAGAGTTCCTCCCCAGCATCTTCAAAGGCCCCCTTCAGATATGGAAGGCTGCTATGAGGTCTCCACGCAGCCTTCTCTTCTCCAGGCTGAACAGCCCCAACTTTCTCAGCCTATCTTCACACAGGAGGTGCTCCAGTCCCCTGATGCAATGTTTTGAGTTCACAGTGCATTTAAGAATTGCTTATGATATTGGGAACTCTGTAAGCTTCAGTCAGTGGATTAGTTTCATATTCATTTTTGTTTGATGGAATCCAGCAGAGAGATGTTATGGTCTCTGTTGTATTGTCAGTGATTCCATGTAGAATGCAAGAATTTTATATTCACTAAAATTATTGGATGAAGAAATCATCTCTTGTTGGAGATTCTACATCCAACTCCTTATTTAAATTGTGTCTTTATATGAAATGCTTACATATAAAACACTAGTCATGCCCAGCAGTGTACAGAGCCCACTGGACTTTATCAAAGTCTTATGTAGCATTAAAGCAATAATTAGATTACTTATTTGTGTTTGTGTGTTTTTTTTAAAAAGTGTACCTTAAAGGAACATTATTTTGGCAGTTGTGAGAAGTTTTTTTAGGGAATGTTTTGAGGAAAGTTTACAATTTGTCCAGTGAGTTGGGGAAAGTTCCTGTGTCTGGTCATTCTGTTGGATGTCCAGAAGTGGAGTGACTGCTGGGGGAGACATTTTACCCTTTTTTTCTGACCAAGTCTGATACCTTTCACTATATCCGTTTGACAGAAGCTTCTGGTATCAATATTTTTTGGTATTAAAGTTTTATGTTGTCAACTTTTACAAAACCAATGAGATTCTATATATGAGAAATTATGCTGTCACTTATGTGATGCAGTACATCCTTCCTAGCCCTCATTTTATTCACATGCGTGTGCTTGCACAGTTATGCTAAGCCTGTATTCTTCCAGCTACCATTTTGACTTATCTAAAATAAGGCAAGACATTTGTGCAAGGAATAAAAAGATCATAAGGCATTCTGTCAGTTTTATTGGTTTCTCCCATGAGTTTCACTGCTCTCCAGACCTCAGAAGCCCTTATTTATCCCCGAAACCTTGGAATTTACAGACTGACTTTGCTAAAGCACTGCTGAACTTTAGAATCCTCATAAGGATGCTGGAAATCTTCAGAAAAGCCTTCTATGATATCAGCAAATATCTCCCATGAGAAATCTTCTAGCATGCTGGAAAGTGTTCAGCAGTGATAAAAGAGTTTGTGATTCTTATTTAGAATCCTTGCTTGGAAAACGAAGTCTATGAAACTTTGTAATCTGATTGTTACATTTTCAGATCCACTCAGACAGTGTATTGTTTTTGAAGGTTATTTTTAATATTTTGATGATGAATTCAATCATTAATGATTTTAAACTACAAGACTGTAGACTTAAATATAAGGAAGACTTTTTTTTTGTGAAGAGACACGGGAAGACTTTGCCCAGAGAAGCTGTGGTTCTCCCATTCCTGGAAGTGTTCAAGGCCAGGTTGGACAGGGCATGGAGCAACCTGGAACCTAGATGATCCTTAAAGGTCCCTCCCAATCCAAACCATTTGATGATACTGTGATCTTCAAGACTGCTGTTTGTTGTAGTACATCCTTTTTCTTTGAAAAAAGAAGGTATTGAAGTAACTTTCATCCTTCCTATGAAAGTTTTGGGCAATGCTCAGCCCCAAAATGTCCTTCTGCTTAAGGCTTTTTTGTTAGAACACTCTTCCTAGCCACATTTGATTGCAGCTTTGGATCTTATACTCTGGTCTCCTGATCTTCTCAGTACTTTCTCTTCTCATACACTGGTTCAGTGCTGCCTTGAGTTTAGCAGTTGATAATAGCCTGCTGGATTTCCTGGCTTATTTACTATTTTGTTTTGGTACTGCTGTTGTGCTGGAGCAAGAAATGGTAGATGACAAATAAAAGGCAGCTGTTAAAACCGGTTTCAAGGATGTTTAATTGATATGATGGAGGCAGAGATGACAGGCTTATTTTGTCTTGTCTCCAATTGTAAATCAAGTTGAGAAAGGCAGATGTAGGTAAAAAGCCAGGGTGAGAAGTGGAAAATGTTTCACACTTAATTAAGCTTTTAATCGGTTATTTCTGTGTCTATGAATGGCAGCATTGTTGACAACAACTTTATATATTAGTGACAATGGCATTTGAAAACTGAAGTCTATAGTCTTATAAAAAAATAGGATAAATGAAAGGCAAATTTGCATATGGATATATTAAATATTTTTAAATGGAAAAAATCTGAATACATTCCCTTTTACTACAGTTTCTTATGTTGCTTTGGTTTATAGCCTTCTATAATTATTTTAACTCTAAAATCTCTCAATTTCATATGTTACTCCCTCACCTTTCTATGTTCTGTTTGATTTTTTGTTTTTAATTTCCCTTTTCTTTTTTTTTTACATTTTAATTTCATCCCCAACCATGACCTAAACAGCTTCTGGCTCACTTGAGGGAATTGAGGAGTGGGAAGAACTGGAAAAAAGGAGGGGAACTGAGGGGAAAATAACTGAGCCTGAGAAATGCTGCAAAATAGGAATTAGCAAATAATTTAACCATCAGGAGCCATTGCAGAGCATGTTTCAACCAGAAACTTCTAGTTTTCTAAGAGAAATAGCTAATTCTGAAAATCTCAAGTAAGTATATAAAGCTATAGTACTTTCCAAGTCCCTTTTAAGTAAAATAAGGTAGAAACCGCATTTGGTGATAAGTAGAGTGTAGCAATGAACGGAATATTGTTATAAAACAGCATTTCAAAAGGAAGCAGAATGTCAGCTTAACATCTAAGTAAAAAAGATTACTATACCTAACAAAAGAGTTAACAAAGATTTCAACCTAAATTGAGGCAACACTGCAGGAAAAATTAATTCACTTTATGATTTCATTTTGGTCCATCTACTGTTATTTTCCAAAGGGAATGCATTGAACAAGTAGGTAAATGGGAGTTGAGGGAATGGTAGGTGAGGAACTCTTAATTGATGACATTTTCTTCCAAGAGTTTTGTCATTAATTACATTGGGAGAATACAAAGTCTTCAAAATCATGCTTTCTGGATGATGAATTTGTTTGTTTCTATTTTATTGGAACAATACTTTATCTTTCCACATATTGTAAAGCTTAAAGGCTTGTATATATTGGTGTGAAATAATGTAGTTCCTCAACTTTATTCTCCATGTCTCTAAAGCAAAAACTTTCATTTAAATGACATGTTTCTAAGTGTTCATTCTATTTTAGCTTTATCAAATGCATTTTTCTAGATTTTATTTTCTCCATTCTCAGTAGCACAATTCTAAGGACCCCTTAAGTTAAAAAAAAAAAAAAAAGTTTAAAAAGTGAATTTTTTTTTTTAAATGCCTATTTGTTTATATATGTTGTGGAGCTAAATGACACCTAAAAATGGTCAAAAAGACACAGATGATGATAACTTCAAGAAGAAATGAAGAAATGTGCTTCATGCCACACTGATCATTTAACAGCAATCTTAATACTGGAAGTTAAGTGGAGAGGTTAGAAGTCTTCCAGCTTCTACTCTTGGCACTGTAGAATTGCTTTTTAAAACTCATTATTTTTCAAAATCCTAAGTGACAGACTCTTCCCTTTGTTTTGGGGAAACTCATTCCACAGTTCAGTACATGCTGTGAGGTATTCAGAGCAATAACTAACTATGATCCATTTTACATAGCTTTCTTTTTCTTTCAACTTTGTTAAATATAATTACGCTTCTCTAAGTTTTAGTTGTCTGGAAGACTTTTTACATTAAAAATAGAAAAGGAAAATAAAAACCACACTTTCTCTTTAGATACTTTCCCTAAAGCAGAATTTCAGATATAGTTTCTGTTTGGGGATATTAGTCTTTTTTTTTTTTTCTCTGGGATTATATTGATAGTGTAGGAGACCAAAGCCCAAGTGATTCTCTTGAATGTAGAATAAAGTACCTGCACAATAGAACCAGGGCTCTGTTCTGCTCTGTTTAGCTCGCAGAGGCACTGTCATTGAGGTAGTAACCCAAGAACAGAGCATACTGCTGCTGCTCCATTGCCATTAAATAATATGAAATCACTTTGAGCCTCTCGGCTGAGATGTCTTTCAGCATGTCATGAATTTCTTTCTGTATTATGAAATGTTTAGAAATTATCGCTATGCTATTGATCAGCTTCTCCTGGTATTTCTGTCAGAAAGCATGCAACATGTTAATAATATAATTTCCTAACTAAATTTATTTCTGCATAATTGCAAGTTATAATATCCTCATTTATCTGACAACTGTACAAACTATTGTTAATTTTTCTAAAAACTTTAGACGTCAATGGCATGATCAGGGAGAGGCCTCTGCCACCATAGGCTAAACCCCTTTGTCATAATCCATCACTTACACTATTGGCAAAGGCAGTATTTACATCAGAGTGTAATCAGTGCAGGTATGATTTGCGCAAAGAGCGTATGCTTGCCATTATTATAATAAGAAGAGTAAGAAGGCTTTTTCAGCCTCTTTCTACCAGTTCCCCATACAGAAACACAGAATTGGAGAGCACTAATATGATAACCACCAATATTTTTTCTGCAGCCATAATATGACAGTGTAATTTATGGATATTTTTGGCCTCCCTGCAGTCTGTTACGGTGTTGTCGGTCAGACCGGTAAGAAAAAGAGGTATTTAGAAGTAGCTGAAATTTTCTTATAATGACTATTTAGGAGGCCATGAAATAAAAAACAATATTCATACAAAGCTACCAAGACCATCCTAATTTAATAGTTTGATTTCAGAAATTCAGACGTTTTATTTACTAGCATCTCCAGAGCTAGAAAGATAGGGGTGCTGCAGTGTGTTGAATTTATACCTTTCTGCTGCTTTTTTTGTCTTTGAAAATGTGGTAAGTTGAATTTTCTGTTTGTTTGGGTTTTGGTGGGTTTTTTTTTGGTAGACCAGGTCTTAACGAACTTGGGGCAGTATGAACATCTCCTACCTGAAAGGACTGAATGTTGATGCAGTACAAATATCACTTCCTTCAATAGCAAAAGCATGTAAGAGAACTATTAAAGTTTGGAAGGCTGATAACTTTTTAGGTTGCTGAACATGTAGTATTAGAACGAGCAGAAAAAGCTAGATAAAACAAAAGCATGATAGAGAAAACTATAAAGGCAAAACAGTGAACAGATGGAGAAAGAAAGAGTTATATTATTTAGTATGGAACAAAAAAATCCCTATTGCTGACCTAGCCTGGAAAGGTCAGGGTGTAGCTGCACCCAAATGCAGCTATGTTATCTCTGGTACTATGGAAGTGTGGAAAGAATAATTGCTATGAGGTTACATGAACCAGGAGTGTCAATGAGATGATGGAGAATGAGAGTGGATTTCTTGGAACTCACAGGAAACTGAGATTAGGCTATGCTGCAGTTTCCTACACTAGCATGCTCATCAGGAGGGTGCAATGCAAGTGATTTCAAAGAGATCTACCTTTCTCGTATACTTTTTGTTTTATACTCTCTAAAAATTCAGTTTTGAGCTTAAATGATTTCTTCTTAGTCAGTGACTGTTGCATGCTTTTACAGTGCAAATTTTTCTTCACTCTTTTTGGTGTGAGATCCTGTTACTTGTATTTTTTTTGAAATAAATAATTAGCAACTGCAATTGAAGACTTGTAGTAGAACTGAAAAGAATATTTTGCCTTTGCGTTCTTCCATGAGTGCTGTGTATGCTGAATAAGTAGAAATAAGAATTAATGGACCACAATGGCCACAGTTATTGTAAGGGCTTGGCATGGAAATAGGATGCATAATTACATATCGTTGTAGGTTTTGAGACCATTTGTAATAGCTCGGCTTGTTACATATTTATATGTAGGGAAATGTAGCAGCTGTTGAATGTTAGGAGTTCAAAGAAAAACGCTTCATATTAGTAGAGGTATAAACACTCAGAATTAATACTGTAGGAAGAACTGTACTGAAGGAGTCTACTGTTGTCAGTATGAGTCGCTGTGCAAGATAACTATTTTGGAAATTAGCTGATGTTCAAGCTCCTTTCTTGTTACTTCAAAGCAGAAGTTGTGGATGTGGTGCCTTTAGAGTTCATGGTGGAAATTAGTTAACAGTGGTAACTAGTTTATGACATATCGTTCATTAGTGTTATTTAATGTAAGAAATACAAGTAATTTTAAAGGATTTGACAAGTAGTGTGTTTTACTAGGAAATATTACTTACCAAATAAGAGCAATGATTTTTAAGGAGGATTTTCCAAAAAACGTTCTAAATTAAGGCACTGATTTATCACACATGGTTTTATGTTAAGGGATGAAATGCCTGGACAGCTCTCCCAACACCAATTAAATTGGTGTGCACTTTTAAGAGATCAGATGGGTCCTGAGGAGATCCATCCATGGGTCCTGAAGGAGCTGGCAAATGAAGTTGTTAAGCCGCTGGCCATCATATTTGAGAAATCATGGCAGTCAGGTGAGGTTCCCGATGATTGGGAAAAAGGGAAATATAACCCCCATTTTCAAGAAGGGAAAAATGGATGACCCAGGGAATTACAGACCAGTCAGTCTCACCTCTGTGCCTGGCAAAATCTTGGAGCAGATTCTCCTGGAAGGCATGCTAAGGCACATGAAAATCAACAAGGTGCTTGCTGACAGCCAGCATGGCTTCACTAAGGGGAAATCCTGCCTGACCAATTTGGTGGCCTTCTATGATGGGGCTACAGAACTGATGGGCAGGGGTAGAGCAGTTGATGTCATCTACCTGGACTTGTACAAAACATTCCACACTGTCCCACACAACATCCTTGTCTCTAAATTGGAGCGACATCAATTTGATGGATGGACCACTCAGTGGGTAAAGAACTGGCTGGATGGCCGCACACAAAGAGTTGTGGTCAATGGCTCAGTGTCCGGCTGAGCCAGTAACGAGTGGTGTCCCCCAGGGATCGGTGTTGAGACCAGTCTTGTTCAACATCTTTGTCGGTGACATGGGCAGTGGGATTGAGTGCGCCCTCAGCAAGTTTGCCGATGACACCAAGCTGTGTGGTTCGGTTGTGTCCTGGGTTCAGCAGTAGCAGTCATTTTTCTCCTTCTTGGTAGCTGGTGCAGTGCAGTGTTTTGACTTTCAGCTCGGAAACAGAGCTGATAACGATGTTGGTTGATGAGAAAATGAACATGAGCCGGCTTCAGTGTGCGCTTGCAGCCCAGAAGGCCAACCGTATCCTGGGCTGCATCAAAACGATCTTGATCTTTTGAGGGTCAAAGGAGGTGATCCTCCCCCTCTGCTCTTGTGAGACCTCACCTGGAGTATTGTGTACAGCTCTGGTGTCCTCAGCATAAAAAGGACATGGAACTGTTGGAACAAGTCCAGAGAAGGGCCACGAGGATGGTCAGGGGACTGGAGCACCTCCCGTATGAAGATAGGATGAGAAAGTTGGGGCTGTTCAGCCTGGGGAAGAGAAGGCTGTGTGGAGACCTCATAGCAGCCTTCCAGTGTCTGAATGGAGTGTATAAGGATGCTGGGGAAGGACTCTTCGTTAGGGACTATAATGATAGGGCAAGTGATAATGGTTTAAAATTTAAACATGGGAAGTTTAGATTGGATATAAGGAAGAAGCTCTTTACTGTGAGGGTGGTGAGGCACTGGAATGGTTTGCCCGGGGAAGTTGGTGAATGCTCCATCTCTGGCGGTGTTCAAGGCCAGGTTGGAGAGAGCTTTGGGTGACATGGTTTAGTGTGAGGTGTCCTTGCCCATGGCAGGAGGACTGGAACGAGATGATCTTAAGGTCCTTTCCAACCCTAACTATTCTATGATTCTATGATTCTATTTTTACATATACTAACAAATTTTATCAGATGCAAATTGCTAAACAAACTTTGCTGTCTTCCAGGAAAGTTAAAAAAAGATTGATAGCTGGCATTCTGGAATTACAACTTGAATCCTCCTTCATTAATAACAACATGTTTGCTTTCTTAATTATGGGCAAAGAGAATAGTTTGACTTTGAACCATTATGCCAATGTGAGACTAACCCTGTCTTTGGGGGAGTGTTTTAGAGGTTCTCAGTAGCACCTTTCTTCTGCCTTTTCCTTGATGGCACAGCATAATTAAAACCCTTTCTGATCTCATCCTTTCTTAATTGTACCATGTTCTTTCATGCAAGTTTGTTTACCTACATACATTTTTCCTATTGTTATGCAGAAGTGTTACCTCATATGTTAACAAAAAAATTATTAGCTGTATTTAGATGTATTTAAATGAAAAAACATCTAGAAAATCCTAAAATATTCAGCTACAATTCTATAATGCTAAACTGTATCCTGATTTTTAAACTGAGATTATAGCACATAGGTATCATATGCAATCTCACTAGTTTATAATTTTCTATTAACCTGTTAAGCCTTATGTAGATTTTCTGCTAATTGTCTTTTGGGTATTCCAAATATAGATACCTTCTATTTTCTGACATTAATAGAGTTTTAAAAGATGTATAAAATAATTAGAAGTACATTTGGCCTTTGCTTGATAATATTTAATACAATTATTTTAAACTCCTGAATATAGTAAAGATTTTTCCAGCAGACTTGTAATATAATTAATACTCAACTTTTCCCAACCCTTACTCACCCTGCCATTGCACAAGTAGAATCAAATTCCAAAGAAAGTCAATGTGCCAGATTTCTTGTTCATAGCAATATCTATCAATGCCTAAACATTGGTTTGAAACTTAATGTGTGAATCTCTCAACTTGTACTTATGAACACTGTGTTAATATATTTTTTTAACTTTTTAAAAGTAGATAAACTGTTATTTTTCCTTGTTTCTCTTTCCCATTTCTGAAATAAAAGCATGCTGTAGTCAAACTTGAGGTCAGAAGTTGGTGAAAAAGAGGTGGTTGGAGTAGCCATATAGGTATGGTCCCTCCAAGTAGTTAAATTTTGTCAGTCAAGCCTCAAGAACCCTGGTTCTTTCATGTCTATATAAACATGATTTACTTTGTGAATTGAGGCCTGTAAGTTTCCACAGCCCTAAAACGGTTTTTACCCTATGAATCATTGCTATTCAGTTGTATCTGAAACGCACCCCCTCCAGATGTCTAACACTTTACAAGGTTGCAATATGAACCTCTCCCCTGGCCCTAACTCACTCTCTATAAGGACTTCTGATGTTCTTAGGGACTGTAGTGATAGGACAAGGGGTAACGGGTTCAAACTTAAGCAGGGGAAGTTTAGATTGGATATAAGGAGGAAATTCTTTCCTGTTAGGTGGTGAGGCACTGGAATAGGTTGCTCCATCCCTGGCAGTGTTGAAGACCAGGTTGGACGAGGCCTTGTGTGATATGGTTTAGTGTGAGCTGTCCCTTCCCATGGCAGGTGGGTTGGAACTTGATGATCTTGGGGTCCTTTCCAACCCTAACTATTCTATGATTCTAAGAGTCTATGCTACAGGAATTTGAAGTGTTCATATCAGATGTTAGCTCAATCTGCATATTTGAATTGGATTTTACCATTGATACAACTCCCAAAGTTTAATGAGACTTTAAGTCCATCTTAGTTTGAATTATTTATAAATGTTTGTTTGTTTGTATCCTTACATGCGTGTGGCATGATTTCAGTTACTGAAATGCTTTAAACATCTTCCCACAGGTGAAATTGTTCAGATGACTTTTATGGTGCAGATCAATCTGTGGGAAGAACTTTTTGGCAGTGGCTGACATAGGAAATATTGCAGGAGTTTCCTCCTGTGCTGCCCTAGCCACCTTCTTATTTGCACATTTTGAACCATTTTGTATTTTATTCTGTCCTATGATTTATTAGATTTCCTTTAACACTAAATTACTTTTGTGGTTAATAAGTTATGCCAACTGAGGAAAGTTTTCACTTGTGTCTGCAAAGTTTCAATCATGTTCATAGCTCCTGAATACCAGCTTTACCATTTGCTATTGAATTGCAAGTTTACCACAGGAGAAACATTAGAATGTTTTGAAAATAACCTTAGTCTTTTCTTTGATAGGAAGTGTGGGTGCCAAGAAGGGTCTGGCAACCATCACTTTTGGTTTGACCAGTGTCAGCTATATATTCAGGTACTTCAAATACTCTTGTTCCTCTTTATGAGAGGATTGGCATATATGAGAGATGTCAGTGCACCCATGTTTTGGGGAGGAAGCAGCACACTGTGGATTACTTTGTTATAATTCAACAACACATTGTGGGGGAGTCTGCCTTTCTAACTTATGTTCTGCATATCCTAGATCCTGTCACTTCATTGATATATTCTTTGATCGACGTCATTAATCAAAAAAAGTGTTGAGCATTGGCCCTGTTTAATTACATCAAATGACCCTTCTGCAATTTCATTTTTGCCATTCAAAATCTTGATGCCTTTTACTATTAAAAATATTGTGAAATTAAGTTATTTAAAATAATGCAAGCAAAACCTCATGAACAGACAAAAATCTACGATAGAATTTTGTCTGAATTACTATTTCTGCTCATCTTCCAAATGAGCTGACAAAATAGAAATAAATCTATGTAGATTGTTAAACATAAATTTCATTTATGTTTTTGCTTTATCTGGTTATGCCAAGAATGTCAGAGAATTTAAAATTTTCTAAGATTCGATATTGTTCCACAAAATGTAGCAAGCTGATAACTAATCTGTTTCATTGTTCATTCTGAGTTAATAAAAAATGTAATTATGACTTTTAATTAGAGCAGAAAATGTGTCTGCTACTAGCTTATAAAAAATTGCTTTTTTCTGCCTTGTCACCACAGGTTATGAAAGACAATACTTTCAAAGTGACAGCAAAGAGACAATCTAGCCTCAAATTACTCATAATTGAACTGAATATTTGAAACTGCGTCTAAATACATCAGAAGTTGAAAGCTGTGAATTTATATTCCAATTTAATTTTAAAGTATGAAATTTAGTAGTACCTAGACAAACACTTTGGTTTTTTTTTTTTTTCCCCTATCATCTTTTCAAGCTGTTTCATAGTTCTGGTTCTAAATTCCATGCTACCTTAAAAAACTTGAAGACAAGTCAGCAAGGCTTATTCACATGTAACAAACCAAGTTTAACAGTAGGGAACCTGATAAGCTTACGGAAAAATAGAAGAAATTTTTTCATAATACCCAGAGTTTGAGTAGATGGGTGTAATAAATACTTACACACACATATATGTGTAAAATAGATATAGAGAAAAAGTTAATAACTTTAAGAAACAAAATTCCCATTTGGATTTGTCTGTTCTATGTATTTTAAAATAGCACATAAGGTAGAGGGAATGTAAATTAGAAATGGGTGATTATAATAAATTGACAGGGGAAACCAAAGGGTACTGGAAGAAATCTATGGCTGTCATAGTGTAATTAAGAGCCTGAGATTTCTTTTGAAAAAAACTTTGACAGTGCATTTTATTCATTATGAGAATAACAATTGCCATTTCTCTGTAACTATTATTTCTGGTACCTTGGAAAATACTTTTCATTCCTGTAGTACTTCAAGAAGACGCTAAGCAAACCTGCACGTTAGGAGTATTAAAAATAGTAATTTTGATTGGTATATATTGAAGAGTTTTGGAAGAGCTGCACTAGGAACACTCTAGGCCATTAGTGGTGATCTTTAGTAAATCTGGAGGCATCAGCAATGACAATTTCTTGGTAATGTGCAGTCAGAATGACCCAGGTAATGTTAACGTTGTCAGCCCTGAAATGCAGGGAAATAGTGAAAATATTAACTAATGAACTAGAAACATATGAATAAAAGATGTTTTTGTTGGATATTCAGACAAACAAAATACCTTCTTATTCTTTCTTCTGCAATATTATACTTTGAGTCAAATTAATAGTTATCTACAGTGCACTGAGTTGAACTGATGTATTTTTAAAATGCCACTTATCTTTAGTTTGAGTATTATTAAGCTTGAAAAAGTCAGAATATGCAAAATGGCCACCCAGTCACTAAAAGAAATAAAAACTGATGAATTCATTAGCGTTCATTAGATAAGAGAGGATGTTTCTAATAAGGTCCCTATAATGTGATTTCAAGAATAAATTTTTACAATTTTGCTCAGTGACCTGGAAATATCGAAGAATTATTACTGTAATTGTGTAGACCATTTCAGTGAAAAATAATGAATGGAAGAGTTTTCATTTAGAGCTCTTGATAATGTGAGCATAAGCAAACAATACTTAGCTCAGCATGGCCAGGAAGGTGCTGCTGCTCTGAAAATCTTCTCATAAATCTTATAATCTTCTATATTTCAAATATTAGGTTTTTATTTTTCATAGTAATGTGATTCCATAATTTAGAAAGCAGTGTTCAAAAGCAGTTTTTGTAATATCTTTCTACTGTTATGCTTGATAATTTTTGCTTTTGATATATCGGATTACTTCTGTGGGCAAGCTCTCCTGTACTTGGTTGAAATCCATTATCTTGTGGATTTAAAATGTACTTAGTATGGTATTAGTTAGAAACTAAAACGTAAGTGCTCAACTGTCACAAATGACTTGAAAACTAACTTCCAAAAAAGCAAAGCCGTTGGTAGTGGTCATTGCAAGGATGCTTCAATAATTTCAATTAAGTGTCAGGTAACTGAAATAAAGTGTTGATTCAGATTTTATCCTCAATGTGTAAGTCTTGTCCATGTTTGCTGTATCTTGATACCTGGTCTAATTATTTCTGTAAGTGTTTAAAAAATCCTTTATAACACTAATTAGTACATTAGTTCTTAATTAGCCTTTAGATAGTCAGACGTTTGTCTCAAAGTGTAGAGATTCCACTGGGCACTAGTCAAATTTCAAACTTTATGAATAGACTTCTGTCTTGTCCTCTGGTACTGGTGGTGGTTGTTATTATTTTGTTGGATGCTGAAACAAAATACCTTCTTTTCTCCCACAGTAATATACTTCTAGTCAAATTAATAATTAAACATAGTACACTGAATCCTGGTTTATTTAGAAAGCGCCTATGTTAAAAGTGAAATATCCCAAAAGACCTGGCAGGAGCTGCACTCAACTCTCAGAGGGATGCCTTAGCCATACTCTGTCCAGGGCATGGATGGCCAAACTTCCGTGGTTAAGCTGCAAGCCAGATGAACCTTCACATGAGAGGTATAGTTGTCTATAAACTAGCTGGAACTGTAAATGTTTTAGTTGCTCTTTGTGTCAGCCCCACTGGGACATACATTCTAAAAATTCCCAGGAGGCAGAGTGTGTGCCCCTCTGCTGTATAACTTTAAACTTTGGAGTGGGAGAAAGATAAACCCTCAAACTCATTTATGCAATGCCTCAAAGGAAATGCTCACGGCGAGGTGAAACAAATTTGCCTGCAGTGTTTAGTGTCAAGTTTCCAAGATGAAGAGGAGATCAAAGCTGAGAGATTAGGACATGCTGGTTAGAGGGGAAAATTGCAGTTTAGCTTTGCTGCTATTTTTAAAACCTGTCATATTTCCCTTCTGTCAGGTGAGCTGAACCCTGATTTGTTGTGAAACGTGGATCCGTTAAAGCTTTGTGCATAGATCGGGCAGCATAATGCCACAAAAGGAACTTGCAAAAAAGTTGTTAAAGAGATGTCTTAGTCTCATTTCCTGCTTGGTGCTGACGAAAGCAAGAAACCTAAGGATTTTGCAAATATATCCATGATGCATTCCATGGGAGAAATACCACAGATGGAAAACAGTGCTCTCTTTAAAATAACAATATTCTTTCAACTGAAAATGTTTGCAGCTCTGTCACAAATAGCACTAAGGTAATTTTAGCTTTCCAACACTTTTGCAGTCAGTATTTTTATTTTCCTGCCTTCCTATACATTCTTTCCTTCCCTCAGTGAGTTTCCACTCCATGCATGACTTCAACTCATTCTTCAAGCAGTAGACCCATCCCATAGCATTCCTATCCATCAGCCTGTATTTTACCTTTCTCTCTTTCTTTCTCTTTTTCTCTCCTTTCTTTCCAAAAGGTTTCCAAAATTTGTCTTAAAACCTTTCTCTCATTTGCTTTAGAAAAAAAGCAAAAAGCAAAAAATATTGTCCATAGATATTGTAAATATTTTAGAAATTTAAGTGTTGATTAATTTAACACTTGTATCTGTAATACTCATTAGTTAAGGTTTTTTGTTTGTCTGGATTAGAAATTGGTCTGTCAAAAGCAATGGAACCTAAAGGTGTCTGTCAGTTGTCAAAATCCCATTGGACAAGTTATTTTGTATAACAGAGGGAGTCCTGTCATGAAGAATTTACAAATAATTTTATACCAGATCTGATTCTATATATATTTTTTTAGATCACATTTCTAGAATATTAATTTTCTACTATGTTTTGTACTCACTACAAACATTCACTTAACTGTATAAATAGAAACAAAAGTGATACAAATGTTAAATGTTGGCAATTTATCAATCCTGCTCACATCTGTCAGTCCCTAGGTTTTATTTTTACATATGTTTGCATGTGCTTTTTCTTACTGATTTAAAGAAAATATGTGTTCCATAAAATGGTAAGAACAGTGGTTTTGTTTCATTGGATTTTTGTGTTTTCACTTAAAACCTTGGGGGAAGAAAATGGAAGTTGTATTTCTGAAAATTGGAATAGGCTTTAAAATGGATCAAAGTTTACAGGACTAACTTTTTGTTAGAGATGAATCTGATATAAACTTTGAGGTAGGAATCATAATATTTGTAATGATAGTTAATAAGCATGCACATATTGGACTGTAAAACCAGATCTATGTCTCTTTCCTTTTCACATTTTCATCTTTATGTAACAAAGACTGGTGCGTGGTTCACAAAAAAAGTTCTCATTATTAAAGTCAGGAGTATATTGCTGCTTAGAAAATGAGCATATACTTCTGCAACATAACTTATGATCCCTATTCATTAAATATCCACAAGTAGATCTGAAATTTGTAGCAGAAAACTATATTTGGTATTGATATATAATTCTTACTTAGTCCCACATAACAAAAGTGACCTGTGGAACTCTTGAAAAATTTTCTGTAGTAAATTAGTTTAAATTAGCATGGTTCTGATTAGAGGCAGAAACTCCTAATGTTATAGGATCAGATGCAGAATATATCTTCTAGCAATGCTTTTTCTTTTTTTTTTTTTTTTTTTTGGAGTTCAAGGGCTTGAAAGCCTAGGTTCAAAAATTTATTTATATATACTCTTAAGGTCTAATTATGCTTAGTGTTTCACATGCACGTGTACATTATCAAACTGGATATTGTAATGTTTATGGAAATTGAAACTTAACTTTGAATTGCTTCTATTTGCATATGCAGATTAGCAAAGCAATTCAGTGCAAGCGGATTTTAGAGACCTGCCAACAGTTGTTTCTGGAGAAATACAAGGAAACCTGGAAACAAACCTTTGAGAATTAATGGCTTTTTTTGGCTGACAACATTTGAAATGTTCATGACCTGGGAAGGTTTCAGGTTCCCGCTGTGTAACAGCTGTAAATGCAGACCAAAATTTAATTGTGACCATGAACTGCTTTATGGACAGCAAACACCTGTAAAATCAAGCTGATTTCTAGTACCCATGTGTCCTTCCTAAAATAAGCCACCAGCTCTGTGCCAGTGTATGCTTTGGTGCTATCCACAAAGCAAGCAATCCCATAGCAGAAGTGTCCTTGCAACAAATCAGTGCAGAAGAGGAAGAGGCAGAGCTTAAAGGGACACAACGTGTGGTAATAAGACATTAAATGTTTTCAGGCTCCTAGTACAAGACGGAAAACAAGTGTGCTTCATCCAGTCAATTGTTTTATGTTTAGTTTTATGACAGCAGTCTCACATTCACGTTTTTCATGAACTGCAATACCATGACATAAATCAATGCTTGACAGAGCTGTTGTGGTTATTGTTCAGTCTCTGTTCTCTTTGTTAGAGAAGTTAATGAGAATAAGCTGTTGTAATTTGTGTCAGTATATTCCACTGTTATTGTTCTCCTCGTAACAAAAGGAGAACAAAAGGCATAGAAAAGTCAGGAATGATGAAGTGCATAAATTTGAGGGATGCTACAAAGAGATCATTCCATAAGAGAGCCATCAAAATCTTCTAATTGAGATTGTTATAAATATATCAAAATCAGATGCTGAAGACAAAATAGTGGTATTTTCTTGTCAGTATATCAGGTTTGTGCAAAATATATGATTTCAGGAGGAAGGGCAGAGATATATCACCACTGAGCACTACAGTTACCTTCAGAGATGCTAGGGTGGGTTCTGAAATTTGCTTTGTGGAGGCACGACTCTCCATGCACTGAGGAACCTGACAGTTGTGCCTTTGCATGCAGAAACCCAGGATGTCATGGTCCTGTTACTCTTTCCTACAAGAATACTGTGGAAAATATATTTTGTCAGTTAACACTGGGTCTGTTTTCAAGGTTACAAGGAGTGGGTCTGGGGTTCTGTGGGACCCCCACAGGTTTACTGCTGTGCACTACAAAGTGTTCTTATGCACGCTTCTTAGCGCTTGACGCTATTGTTTAAGCCACAGAACTCTAGCATGAGTCCTTTTGTGACTTATGGAAAAGCAAGTGGGTGAAAGTGGGAATGTATGCTCCATTTTTCATGTGTTTGGCACATCCATGTGAGGGTATGAAAGTACATGGCACTTCATATTTGGAACAAATAACTTTGTGATTTATTTTTTCCCCCCTCTCTCACACATTTCATATTACCATGGTACAAAGTCAACTGTGCTAATATTTTCTTTGGCCAATGGTACTTTGTGTAAATAGGGTTATACTAATTGGAAAAGCAAAGCCTGCCACTAATAGCCAGAAGTGCTGCTCTGTTGAATACCCTTGCGTTTTACAATTTGAAAATTGTATGGATGCATGTTTTATGTTGCAGCAAAATGTGATGATCAGTATTACAGAGAACTTAGTGAAAAGGTAATGCATGTCTACCTAATGCTTTTTGTCTGAAATTCAGGCTAGGTTTATCCAGCATGTGTAAGTTACTTTCATTTATAATGAAGACTGCTGAAGTTAAATGCAATGCTAAGCAACTGTATTGTCCAAATTAATCTAAATCAGATTCCCAAGAGCTCAGTACACCTTAATGATTAATTCTGTTATCCACTGCTCTGGGATACTTAGAGGTGTTCTATTTCAAATTTTAAGAGAATTTTGTTTTACTGGTTAGTATTTGTTACCAGACTAAAGACACACGTGTGGGTGAGCAAGCATGCCAGATATACACACATAGAACTATAGACAGGTACACATTTGTACATACATGCATGCTTCTCTGTATGTGTAGCATCACTTGCATACATGAATATTCAGGATAAAGTGCGTTAATATCCAGATCAACGTTCAAGATTTAGTGAAACTGTTAGTTTGGAAGAAACTTATCTCAGTTCACATCAATGATCAGTTCTAAGACCATCTCTCCTGTTTTTAAGTACTTGCCAAAGTAAAATTTTCTCTTCTGTAAATATGTCTGTATTTAAGTTGGATGGTTTTGGGAAATGGGTACTAATAAGAAATTTTAGTGCATCACATGGTAGGACACTTACCTGATTAGGAGAGACAAGTGACTGCACAACTGCTTGCTAGCTAAGTCTGCAAATAAGATTAGCAGCATATCCAATACTATTGGACCTTATCTCTGAGTGAACAAGTATTGATAGGATTGACAGAAAGAAAAATTAACTTCTTCATTTTTTGTGTCAAAAATGGTTTCAGTCATTTATGGAGGCTCACTGTTTTGCACGAAACACACTGTGAAGCTGTTCAGATCTCCTAAAATGCCTGTGTAAAGGCAGGATGCACAATATTCTCTGCTAAATAATCTTTGAGACCTTATATCCATTAAAGCAGAGTGCAGACTTTCCTCACAGTATTAAAGATAGGATAGTTAACTGCTCAGAAGGGAAAGAACATGTAACCTCCTCATTATTCCCTTGCAACCTGAGGATTGATGTTTGTTTGTAGTGAGTCCTGCCCTTTTCTCTGCGCCTAACCCTTCCTCATAAGCGCCTGGAACATGATGGGGATCTTTTTAGAGATTGATGGGCTTTCCTTCAGCCCACTCTTCTGCCTCTACATATGCTAAATGGATTGGGGTTTGTTACTAAAATTGAGATAACCTAAAAGTTGAATGTTCTGCTGTGCATGAAATTCTTTATTTTTCTCAGGACTTGACAGTGTGTGCTAGGGCTCAGAAGGGTAACTCATGTCTTATGTTCCTGGTCTTGATATTAGCCTCATGAGTCAACTTGCCATGTCTAAACTGGGACCTTTTTACAGTGTGTAGGTGAAGGTATCACTTCTCTTGTGGAAAGTAGTTGCAAGGCTAAATTCATTCAGCTGAACACAGGCAGCATTAAAGAGGCATGTCTGGGGCTTTTAAGGTGTGAATTTGAGTTGGCAGCTTTTTCATTCCTCCAGATGCTTTTCCCCTTCTCCAGGAGGTGCTGTGTAATTTGAAATAGGGCTTTTGCCTTAAAAGCAACACAGGGCAAAGTGAAAAAATAAAATATCATTAGTGCTATGTAGTAGGAGGGGCAATCTAGTAGTTCTTTCATTTTGATTTTTTCCTTCCCTTCATAAAGAATATTGAAGAGCTGAATTCATCCTGTTATGTTGATCTGTGTGAAAAGAAATGTAAATGGGATCCAGATGTGTTTTCTCCTCTAATAGTTTCATTCACTGTTCTTTAGATACGAGAAAATGAAATGTATTCCGTAATAGGTTGGAGGAGAATAGACCAAAATTATTATTTTATAATATTCCCTAGGAATTCATAGAGGCGTAACAAATTAACTAGGGAACTCTGATGTCTAATGAACTCTGCGAGGGGAAATATTTAATTCTTGTACTGACTGCCATAAGGGTATAAGGTGGGTTATTTAACCATCAGCTGTAGAAATAAAACAGCAGTAGAAAATGGACATATCCCCAGCATTGTAGAGACACGTTTAACTGAGCTCCACCTTCAGTCTTTAATGGAGAGATAGTAAGGTCCTCTTCACAAAACAGTTGGCAAACACTCATCTGGATGATTAACACAAGAGTGTACCCTCATGCAACATAGAGTGAAACAACCACAGATGCAGCTTTGCTTTCTTTTGAAGTCATTGATTGTAGCTCTTAAGTTACTTTTGCATAACATAGTCATGCAACTTACTGTGTTATAAGAGCATTGTGATTTTTTTTTGTTCTATTTACTACTTGCAAATATAATTTGCAGTCAATATAAACCTATCTCGTGGCTTTAGTGAAATACATAAATATACTGTACACTTTCTTACATTCAAACAGGGTTGGATGTTTCTTCTGTTCAGGATGGGACTCTTATTCTCTTCAACTTGCTTTTGTCCCTTTTTCCCTATTTCACTGCTTCTCATATGGTCTGTATTGTATAGGAGAGGGCATTCCGAAGTGAACCAGTCTGACCTACTCCCCGTTTTACAGCAGAGACTTACTAGTCTATGGCTTCAATCCTCCTGTCATTAAGTCTGTGTTTATGCTTTTAGTGCATGTATTCCGGGATGGTGTTCCCTTATAGTGGAACATTTTCCAGGCCTCTTTAAAGCAAAAATTTTTAGGAGACAAAATAAGTGGCCAAAGGTTGTGACTTAGAAGGCAAAATTTAAATGGCAATGAGATGCTTATGCGTGAAGGCTTTGATAAATGCAGGATTTCGTTGTGACAATCATATATGCAAATGGCTTAATACACCATAATGCCTCTTTCATTTATGTCAATTTTCCTATAACTGTCAGTCCACTCCAGACCACTGTAACGGATGTCCGCTCCTGCCCAGGCACTGCCCTGTTGAGACAGCCCTGAAGCAGCTAGTCTCTACTTACAGGCAGAAAATTACCCTTTCGTAAGTGCAAACGCCTTCTGGACGCTGTATGATAAAAGAGAATGTCAAAATATAATCTGCAATTCCTCTTTCATCTCCTAGGCTTCATCAGCCAAAAATGCTGGGATTCAGCTCCTGATGTTTCTTTGTCCCAATGCTTTTCTTACATGTTCTCTTGGTTTATACTGAACTACTTTCTTTGCAAAACAGATTTGAACCCCATTAATTTACCAGACCTAGACTCAGCCTTCAAAATTTCTGTTCAGCTAAATAAAATTGATTAAATATTGATTAGTCTAAGGAAAATTTGATTCTATAGCCCCAAACTCTGAAGCCTGCTGCAAGATAGGTGTATGAAACCAGGCTCAGTCCCTTGTTTTATACATGGTGAGCTTATGATTGTGTCTCCTAACTTGCAGGGGATCACACAAGTCACTGAGGCTCCCTATATGACAAGAAAGGTTTGATTGCTTTTTTAACTCTTCTTCCCCAAGATCCATTTTCCCTAAGACAAATAAAATAAAAGAAAGTGTGAAAAAGAAATCTCTTTGCCATTGCAGAGGAGGAGGGAAAAATGCTGAAATGTTAACATATTTTGAAAAACAAGATTCCGACTTTTCAGGTAGTCTGTCTATTAAAATATCATGTCTAGCAGTAAATGCTGTATGACACAGAGCTGTACTGTC
Source organism: Pezoporus flaviventris (assembly GCF_033815535.1). Classification (NCBI taxonomy): domain Eukaryota; kingdom Metazoa; phylum Chordata; class Aves; order Psittaciformes; family Psittacidae; genus Pezoporus; species Pezoporus flaviventris. The sequence goes on from NW_026892549.1 coordinate 50,012,897, forward strand.
ATTTGGAGCACTCTTCCAGTACATTGGAGTTTTGGTAATGTGTTTATTCAGTCTACCCTCATTATAGAAATAATCAACAAAATAGATCTGTGCTCTTTCAAATCCCTGCAGAAGTCAGTCATCTCTCCAAACATATGGTAAGTTTACCTTCCCAAAAGCAAAATATCTTCATATCAAAACCCAAAGACCCTTCTCTGTTCCAGTGCAACAGACCTGGAAATTCATTGAGTTGTTGATGTGCATTTTGATCTCCAGCTGGTGTTTGAGAGCAGAAGGCCAGAGCACTAACCAGGATACATTCGGCTGTCGAGCCATCATGGTACAGCAATTCTGACATTAGTTTTTAATGAGGTGAAAAATATAACAGACCTTGTAGGGACTTGCACCCAGAAACCTCTGTCTACTTGCCAGCCAGAAGAGCACTTTAGGAGCAAGTGTGCCATGCTTAGGACAAGTGAACAAGACAGATTTTTCTTCTCCACTCTTAGTCATCAGTGACTGCTTGGTCCCCAGACATTTCTGTTTCCCCTATGTACAGTTCTGTCCTTGGCTGAAACATTCTGCACCCACGGTAGGAGAACTGATGCTGAAATACATGAAAGCAATCCCTCTTCTCCTCCCAGAACTGTATTTTATAAATGTTACTTATCACAGAAGTATGTATTTCTGTCAGCATATTTTCTGACATTGCACATGCAGTGCTAGCAGTCTTACACAATGTGAAGGCAAGTTTGCTCAGCAAATCCCCCATTATAGTTAGAACTATGACAAGGGGAGTGCAACAGCATCATTTATAAAAAATACTGGGGAGGTTATAATAAAGGTAAACACATTTAGATTGCTCAGAAAAATCTATTATCTGATGCACACATCCCAGCTTACTTAAAAACCTGTAAGAAAAATGTTTCTCAGTACAAATGAATCTCTGCAATATTATCAGAATCCTGATAAAGTTCTCTTTCGTTAGGTCTGTGATGATTAAAGTGATGTTCTTTCTTTACTTCCTCTTTTTATATTCCTTGCTACCACCATTGCATAATTAACTCTATTTGATGTGGCTGCTTCTTACTTCACATGAGAACAGAGTGCAGTGGTCATAGAAAATCCATACTACATGTGGTTAACTATAAGAAGGTGTTCATCTCTCAACTAGTTGGATATAGGGTGTTTTTTTGTTTAGCAAGTTCTTTCAACCTAAATAATGTGGGCTGCAAGTAAAATTGCACATATTCCCATTGTCCAAGTAATCACACATGTAGAGATCCTGACATAAATGCTGCTAAATAAGGCTGTTCTGCTTCTGTATTTTGTGTAAAGCAATAACAAGTGCAAGCATTGAGCACTGCTGTTATTCAAAAATCAGTTCAGTACTTATAAAAATCTTGCAGTTTATCAAGTTATTGTCTTACTCACTTTCCGATACAGATTACTTTTCTAAAAATATCCTTCTTTTCTGCTTGAAGATCTATTCTGTTTTTCTTTCTTTGGCTAAATTAACCTCAAAATGTAATTCAGCTCCTAATAAACTTCTTAAAAGTGCAATTTCTCCCAATTTTCATATATTTTTTCCATAAGACTGCTAAAAAGAACTAACATTGTCAAGTATTATTTTTCTTTTTTTCATCCCACACGTGTATATACCCCATGAAACTCTACCCACAGTACTGACAATCAACCTGACAGCATAATCAGTCAAATTTTACCCAGTGACTGTTTCTTAGGTAACCAAATACAGTTACAGAAATGAATTGCACACTACAGAAATAAAACCCAAATTGACGTGTGACACTTCCACTGTTTTTCAGTGAAGTTTGAAAATGTTATGATGGAGCAGCGCAAAGGTGAATGTCTGGTGTGCAGATTGTGAATGTACTGCTTCTGGTGGGAGTGCAGTTCAACATAGTACCAACAGAAGGTCTGATGCAAGTCCCTAAAATAGGACTCCGTCATTTGAGGTGTAGGTGACGCATAAGCCCTGTATTGAAGCTTTGTAGTAGAGCCAATTTGACTGTTAGAGAGGTAAGGCCAGAAGGAATGCATCCCTTCTAAAGCTTTGTTGGTTTTATTACTCCTTCCCACTCACCTAAAATGTTTTCCTGAGTACCATATCTATTTGAAGTAAATTTCTAGGAGGTGAGGAGAACTGAGATGTTGCTGAACACAGTGAATAGACTCTATTTAAAGAGTTTATTAAAAAAAAACAATAAAATCTAACCACAGTGTCATTTGTAATTTCTATATTTCACATCCTCTCCACCCCCCTCACCCCTCCACCATGAGGGAGTTTGTTGCTGATACAACAGACTTTCATAGGGAGAAGACCTTCTTCTGCTAGAACTCTCCACGTTTGTGATCACCATTGAAATCAGGAGTGGAAGATAAATTGTTATCTTCATGCTAAGTCAGCATGAGTGAGAATGTCATCAGTGCCATGTCTCATTGCCGTTGCTAGTTAGTGTATCTAATTCTTCTGTAACTTTCTTTATAGAGTAGATGATTTATAATTTGAGGTTTTAGTCTGATAACATTGCTTCAGGGTTTTAATATACTGCCTACAAAAAAAATAGAGATGCATTTGTCAAGATGCTGTTCTGGTGGTCAACCAGCACAAGCAAGATCAAGATCAGAGCATCCCGACACGTAGGAAGTCAAGGAAGAGAGCCAGGAGACCTGCGTGGCTAAATAGGGAATTGCTGGGTATGCTCAAGTGGAAGAGGAGAGTTTACAGGTCATGGAAGGAGGGGCTGGCCACTTGGGAGGAATATAAGGCTGCTGCTAGAGGATGTAGGAAGGCAGCTAGGATGACTAAGGCCTCCTTAGAATTAAACCTGGCGAGAAGGGTCAAGGACAGCAAAAAGAGCTTTTTCAAAGCAGATAAAAACTATCATGGCAGATAAAACTAACACCAGAGGCAATGTAGGCCCACTGATGAACGAGATGGGTGCCCTGGTGACAGAAGATACAGAGATGGCAGAGGGGGAGTGCCACGAGGATGGAGCCAGGCTCTACTCAGTGGCAAACAATGATAGGACAAGGGGTAATGGGTACAAACTGGAACACAAGAGGTTCCACTTAAACTTGAGAAGAAACTTCTTCTCAGTGAGGGTGACGGAACACTGGAAAAGGCTGCCCAGGGAGGTTGTGGAGTCTCCTTCCCTGGAGACATTCAAAACTCACCTGGGCACATTCCTGTGTAACATTATCTAGGTGTTCCTGCTCCAGCAGGGGGATTGGACTAGATGATCTTTTGAGGTCCCTTCCAATCTCTAGCATACTGTGATACTGTGATATTGAAGAACAGGGCACTTCAGTTGGATGTAGGCAGTGGGAAGCAGGCAGAGAAGGTAATGGGGTTAAAGACTTGGATGTAGCAGCTTGGTTTAACCTTTTTTGTCCTGCCTGGCTTGGTATATCCTCTAGCTGCTGCACTGGCTTGGGCCCCGCTGACTGCAGAAGAAAGGGAATTTGTAGGAGGTGCAACACATATCCCTTTCTCCTTAGCAGTCTTGGAAAATAGCCCCTTCAAGAAGCTTGACCAGTGCTGTGTTGTCATATGAGAAAAATAAATATGTGCATGCAGACACCTGCACATAAGAAACCATTCTAGAAAGAGAATGTTACCAGCTGGAAAGAAATACCTGGTTATTGCTGAGATTTTATAGCTTCATTCCTTTCAGTTTATTTCCATGGTGAGAGACTCACTTTCCTTTCTCTCATCTCAGCTCAATATCCATAGCTGACCACGAGCAATTATGATTGCTGCTTTTTATTCAACCACAACTGATTTCTTATTTTTGGGGTGTTACTTTTCCCCAGCTTTCCTTCCTGACCTACCTATTTATTTTCTGTTTGATGGTTGTATTTCTAAATAAGTTCAGTATGTCCTGAACTGTGCTGTGAGCATTCAGCTTGACTAATACCCAAATTGGAGCAATCACAGCAAAAATTTAAAGTTGTTATAAGCATTTTTATTTGCTTTTGACTATAAAAAGTGTTCTGAAATCATTCCACTGCCTCAAACCTTCTATGTGTACTTTTTCTCCGAACCTTATAGAAAGGGTATTGGGCATTGGGCATTGACCTGTAACACTGAGATTTCCATAAGGCTCCTTCTGTGACACTATATTTTTTTTAGGTTGTTTTGGTTTCCAAATAGTAATGAAAATCATACAAAGAGTTAATATACAAAATATAGCTCAAAGAGTTTCAGAGCAAGGAATAGGATAGCTGCTATCATGTTATCAATGTAATATCCTGACAGGAGATCAAGATTTTGGTCCAGAAGCACTGCAAAATCATTTCCTGAAAGAAATTCAGTGATATTAGTGACAGAACCCACCTTTCCGTTCCTGAACCCCAGAGGATTCTGCATTGACACATTTTCTTCTCATAGCAAATTTTTTGTATAATAAAGTGCCAGAAATTATGTGAAGACACAAAGAATCATAAAATTGTTTGGGTTGGAATCTTGGGATGAAAGCTCATCCAGTTCTAGCCCCCTGCCATGGGCAGGGACACCTTCCACTAGCCCAGGTTGCTCCAAGCCCCGTCCAGCCTATCCTTGAACACTGCCAGGGATGGGGCAGCCACAGCTTCACTGGGCAACCTGTGCCAGAGTCTCATCACCCTCACAGTAAAAAGCTTCTTTCTCATATCAAATATTTGCTGGTTTGATTTTGATTCAGTAATTATCAGACAGGCATAAATCCTTCGAATATTTGTCCGTAACATCCTGAGCTCTGTAACATTGCTCTGTTACCTTGTTTTTACCTGTTATTGTGAAGCAGGTGGCCAACAAAACTGTAACCATGAAGCATAAATACTGTTGTAGGACAATCAGTGAATCCAAATAAGGAATAAAAGAAAAGGAGAACCAAGAAATGTGTGGATGTGGTTCCCCACCTCAGACAGCTTTTAATGAATCTCCAGTTTACCTTTACGTCTGCTGTGAATAAGATTGACAGCAGAAGAGTTTTATATGAGTGAGAGACTCAACCCAAACCGCGTGCAAGAGACAAATCTGAATTTAAACTGAAACACGTTTGAGACATTTTTTGACAGATGATTTACTTCTCTAACTGGCAAGGAAATAAGCAGGATAAATACCATGTAGAGGCTAATTAAGCTGTGTTCTCCCTGGGAAAACAATTTTATATCATGTACCAGGTGGTTAGGACAGTTATAAACTTGAAACAGCAAAAGAACAACACATAATGTTAAGAAGCAAGACAGTGGAAAACGTCACTTATTCATATACTAAGTCCAGTGATGTGTACAAGGATTTCCTGTGTCTTTTTAGAACAATCTGATCCTTGAGTGTTTTGTTGTTATGGTGCACCTGGGCTGCTAGCTTAGCTTAAACAGACTCTCTACTACTTCTCTCATGTGAAAAGAGAGTGTGCTTCTCATTCTGGACCTTATTTCCTAAACTTATTTTTGTTCTCTCTTTTCTGATCATTAATGTAGAGATGTTGTTGGAAGGAGATGAAGTGATGAGAGAACTGTAAAACTCTATGTTGTTGCAACATGAGGAGTAGGAGTCTACCAAAAATATGGGGCTACAACACAAATACATGTTACCTCATCAGACATGCTGTATATTTTAAATACGTGTGTGTTTGTCAGTACCCCGAGAAATACTTTATAGGAGACCATTCCCAAGGAATCTTGGAAAGAGATCTTGGTTTATTTGTAACTAGTCCTGAAAGAGTATTAAAACAAAGCACCCTAAATCCTTTTTCTTCACAGATAGGAGAACATAGGGATATATATCTAAAATAATGCTTTTGTACAGTTTAGAGAAAAGGAGCAAATAATGCACTGACACATACTGCCATCTCAGAAGCACATGAGTGTAAAAGCATGGTTCAGTGATACCCTCTTCATTTTACTATGGCATGAAAAAAAAACCTGGACTCACTCAATGAGTGAATGTATTTATAATTCATAGAATCATAGAATAGTTAGTGTTGGAGAGGAATTTAAGATCATCTAGTTCCAATTCCCCTGCCACGGGCAGGGACACCTCACACTAAACCATATCACCCAAGGCCTCGTCCAACCTGGTCTTCAACACTGCCAGGGATGGAGCATTCACAGCCTCCCTGGGCAACCCATTCCAGTGCCTCACCACCCTAACAGGAAAGAACTTCCTCCTTATATCCAATCTAAACTTCCCATGGTTAAGTTTGAACCCGTTACCCCTTGTCCTGTCACTACAGTCCCTAATGAAGAGTCCCTCCCCAGCATCCCTATAGCCCCCCTTCAGATACTGGAAGGCTGCTATGAGGTCTCCACGCAGCTTCTCTTCCCCAGGCTGAACAGCCCCAACTTTCTCAGCCTATCTTCACACAGGAGGTGCTCCAGTCCCCTGATCATCCTCGTGGCCTCCTCTGGATTTGTTCCAACATTTCCATGTCCTTTTTATGTTGAGGACACCAGAACTGCACACAATACTCCAAGTGAGGTCTCATGAGAGAAGAGTAGAGGGGCAGGATCACCTGCTTCAACCTGCTGGTCACGCTCCTTTTGATGCAGCCCAGGATATGGTGGGCTTTCTGGGCTGCAAGCACACACTGAAGCTGGATCATGTTCATTTTCTCATCGACAGCACCCCCAAGTCCTTCTCCGCAGGGCTGCTCTGAATCTCTTCTGTGCCCAACCTGTAGCTGTGCCTGGGATTGGTCCAACCCAGGTGTAGGACCTTGCACTTGGCATGGTTAAACTTCATGAGGTTGGCATCAGTCCACCTCACAAGCATGTCAAGGTCCTTCTGGATGGCATTCCTTCCCTCCAGCGTATCAACCGAATCACACAGCTTGGTGTCACGGGCAAACTTGCTGAGGGCGCACTCAATCCCACTATCCAGGTCACCGGCAAAGATGTTGAACAAGACCGGTCCCAACACCGATCCCTGAGGGACACCACTTGTTACTGGTCTCCAGCTGGACATTGAGCCATTGACCACAACTCTTTGGGTGTGGCCATCCAGGCAGTTCTTTATCCACCAAGTGGTCCACCTGTCAAATTGATGTCTCTCCAATTTAGAGACAAGGATATCGTGTGCGACAGTGTCGAAAAAAATTCAAACCAGAAGCTAGATTTGGAGAGCTGTTGCTATTTCTGCAATTATAAAGCAAGGTTCCATCTGCTGTAAGTGCACAAGTAAATTATACTTTACTATAAAAGCAGATGTTTGCCTCAAAGTTATAAACTAAGATTTCCCTTTTTGTTGTACTTTGTGAAATATAATAAGATAATTAATGGTCTAACATAAGTTCATAAAAAGCAGGAATTCAAAGTGCTTGGAATTGCAATGGGAACAAACCTACCACATGCTGGTCACAGTCTTCTGTAAATAGGTTAAAATGCTGCCTTTGCTTAAAAACTCTGTGCTAAGCTAGAATGAGCTTCTAAGTTCTGAGTAAATCAGGGCTCTGTTTAAAACAAAAATAAAATGTGTTCTGTAATTCTGTGACATAAAAATCAAATTTAACACTTTTGAAAAATTATGAGGCAAAAATGTGCTATGTCAAAATGAAGCGGTTAATTTGAGCAGAAACAGCACTTTAAAAAATGCAGCCGTGCTTTTTGTTGTCCTAATTGGATGGTTTTATAATGACAGATTAAAGCCACTGTGGAAGTAACACACAAATGTTTTATAACCTGCTTAGTATTTCAGCAGAAGGTTTTTTTTGTGCCAACCAATGAATCATAGACTTCTGCACATAGAAAGTAGCAATAACTTCTTTTAAGATGTGGTGACATTCTCATTGTTATTTCTTTTAAATTAATATGGGGTACTAGAAGACATTTCAGGTGTTACTGAACATTACTGCTTGGGCTAATTGTTCACTTTCTTTTTATGAGTTAACAAGGGATTGTTAGAAAGAAACACTGTGAGAAATGAACAGTGAACAAACATACAACAATGCATTTGCAGAGAACCAGGTCTTAATAATTAGAAATATGTGGAGAAAGTCTGCAATATTTATCAGTGTTTGACCATTTAAAAATGTGAAAAATTGGCCTAATCTGGAATAAAATATTCTTTGCTTGGATATTTTTTCTAAAATTAACTAAATATAGTCTCAAAACAAGAAAACAGAAATTGAGTTTCCTTATCTCTCACCTGTCTCTCCTCTTAAAAACTCTGCCAAATTTAAGCTGCTTTCATAGAGTGCTAGGCATTCTTTATTTTACCAACAAATGAATTATTCATCTTAAAGATTTTCATCCAGCTAATAATACAAATGACCAGAACAAACGATTTGCATTTGAGCTTCTCACTGTAGGAGATATATTTCTGATTATGCTTTTAACTATAGAGTATGGAGCTTCAAAACTTGAATATTCTGAAATTTTACTCCCAATCTTTTGAGTTTGGAGTAATGAGGAAGTAATTTTTTTTGTGAAAGATTATACGGATTAACAACAAAATTTTGTTGTAGTTCCAGACTTTTCCAAAGCTTACTGGAATTCAGATTGTTGTGGATTATCTCACACAAGTTCCTGCCTGGCAGTGTACCTCTAGAGTATTGGCGACTTTTGTTTTTCCCCATTTCTCTCAGGATAAGCAACAATGCAAAAATTTCAGACTCCCACACGGTATCATTGCAATGTAAAATATTATTCTCTTGTCTGGTTAGCAAGTGGAAGGTTGAGGGATTCTCTGGATTTTGTTTGCTACCAATGTGCCACTCTGAAGCTAAGGATGGGAGAGGCACACATCACTTAAACCTGTATCTTTCACACACATTTCTTTCAACCTTATTTAAGGATTTTTTTCTAGCCATATAAGAGAAAAATCTAGCACTGGTCCTGGCAGGCATCACCAGCTTCAAGCCTGCTTTCAACCAGTCTAATATGAGAAAGTGGCTGGAAGACATCCAGAAATCTAATAATTTGGTTCCATGGAAGGCTTGTAATATCTAGCTGGTTTTGACTGAATTTAATGGCATATTTGTATTTCAGGGGGCGGAATTCAATAAAGTTTCTGAACTAAAAAGAGAGATCCACTGCAACCAATTCTGTCACTTTTAAGGACACCTTATGCAGCTTTTCATGACACAGAAATCAGGCTATAGAAACCATCCTACGCATTCCTGCAAAGCAAGATTTACCATTGTAAACCTCATTACAGCAGCTCAAGGAGAGGTACAATGATAGAGAACAGAGAAGAGCTGTGAGAAACAACCTACGACTAATCATCCTAGAAGGCCAATAAGATCTGATAGGTTTCTGCAATAAAACTACCCTAAAACTCCCAGTGGATTTTCATACAATAGAAATCAAAAGGGCATGTTAGTCATATAGCAAGAGAGACACCAAGGAAAAATGTCCTGCTCTTCTACTTTAAACAGCTTTCTTCTTCAGCTAAAATAGCCATCATGCAAGGTTCATAAAGAATAGAACATTTTACTTTTCGTTGAGGGCCAGCCCAAGGTCTATGTGGCATTTAAGTCATACTATTATGAGGCCATAAACAGGGCACTGGTTGTAAATTATTTCTTATTGCTATTATTACCTTCGAGACACCATAGTATATAATGATTTATCATCCATGTTTATAAAATGCTTCTACTGGAATAGGCAGACCTTAGTTCATTTTGGAATAGTCCTGCTGACTTCAGTCATGTCTATAGCTATATCAAAGATTCAATTTGCTTTTTACTTCATATTTCTTCACTTTGTTAGATTATTTGTTTGATCACAGAGGGTGAAAGATACAGTGGGAAATGGATCCAGTCATTTCCTTTTCCCTAAGGCTGTTTCTGCTGTATTCTAAAAAGTGTACATTGGTTAGTGTCACCAGCAGAGTCTTCCCAATATTTAGTGCCTTTATGCTGCAACATGCAGTTACTTGAAGAGGTTGTACTGGGTTCAGCAGTAGCAGTCATTTTTCTCCTTCTTAGTAGCTGGTGCAGTGTTGTGTTTTTGACTTTCAGCCTGGGAACAGCGCTGATAACACCAATGTTTTTAGCTGTTGCTCAGTAATGTTTACTCTGACCAAGGACTTTCTGAGTATCATGCTCTGCCAGGGAGGAGGGGAAGATGAGAGGAAGCAGAGACAGGACGCCTGTCCCAGATTAGCTAAAAGGGTATTCTATACCGCAGCATGTCATGCCCAGTATATAAACTGGGGGGAGTTACCTGGAAGGGCTAGATCACTGCTCGGGTCAGGCTGGGTATCAGTCAGCGGGTGGTGAGCAGCTGTATTCTCTTCCCTTGTTATTTCCCTTATCATTATTATTACTGGTGCTAGCAGTAGTGGTTTGTGTTATACCTTAGTTACTGGACTGTTCTTATCTCAGCCCGTGGGAGGCACATTCTTTTGATTCTCCTCCCCATTCAGGAGTGGGGGGAGGAAAAGGTGGGGAGTGAACGAGTAGCTGCGTGGTTCTGGCTTGCTGGCTGGGCTTAAACCACAACAGAAGTTTATTAGAAATCATTATGAAGTTCAGGCCTCAACTTCTCTTCCATGTAAGCATCTCTCTCTTGTGTGTCTGTAGAAGCTCTTCTCCCAAATACAGTGAGCTACAGGCTGTCTGTCATTAAGTCTCATCCTGTCCTGCTTCCTGGGGAGTGTGAGGGCAGGATTTGACAAAGATGCACATTTCTAGTGGTTTAGTCTGAGACTCTGGTTTCTTTTCCTTTCAACTAGCTTGTTCCTCAGCTCTCCAACTGTTCCAGTACTACAATATTGTGCGTAATTAGTTGTATAAAATATAATAATATAATCATATACAAAATACAATGGTGAATTGAAATTATATCAAGGGTACTTGAGCTTTTGTAGGTGCATGCAGAATATTATTTTTTCCTCAAAGAAAGAATTTCGTATTGTGGTAATAATTCTGAGTACACTTTGTGATCACCTGAAGCCTGTTAATCTGAAATTCAAAATTTCTCAAATATCTGATAGGTTTAGTAACATGAAAGTGCACAAAATCTTTTCTTTTGTTCTACATGTGAAGCACCAAAACTTAATAAGGACTTTTCTTCTGTTGAGCAAAATTTTTATTTTGTAGAATGAAGAACAATGTGACATATTTACGATTCTCATCAGAACTGTTCTCATCAGAATTTCCGAAAGATAACAGTCTATTTTTACTCCATTAGTTCTATTTAAAAAAAATCTGTTGAAATTAGTGATTTTTCCAGTGCCTTTTACGAAGATAAAACATAAATGTTATCAGTTTTGTTCAGATTATAATAAACAGGCACTAATATCTGAAAAAAATGGGATTATGTTTCTACGTCCATCAATAGTAAATTATAGTTAATATTTTTGTATTGGATATGGATCTGTAAGTACTAAGGACAGGGCTGAATCACACTGTTTATTTAGAAATGTTGCCTTTTTTTCCCCAAATACAAGCAATTAAAGTCTCTGTCTCCACCAAACAACCTTCGCTTCTGAGACACTGTAGGCATACTCTCTATATATATTTCATTGCACCTTTTATGTATATATTCTATTTAAGGAGCCTCAAACTATTAATAAAGAAGAATTTCTAGCAACTACTAAACATACCTTAATGGCCAATTAATGATTTACGGCAAGTGGCTCTTACCTTGTACCTTCCCGACAACAAAAATTTGATTTACCATCTGCAACATTACCAAATTTATGCCTCACAATAACAGTTTCTTCAGTGAGCAGAGAGGAGTGGATAGGAAAAGCATCTCCAGACTTTACAGCTGTTTTCTCTGCTGGAGTCTGGGATGCCTGGGACCCCTCTGAAACAAACAGGAGCAGCAAACTTCAAATCTAAACAGAAGTTAAGAAGAAATTGCATATGAGTTTAAGTAGGTATATGAGTCAGAGAGAAAAAAGGTGCTGCTAACTGAATAATTAAATAAAGAGAAAGAAAGGTGAGGTAATGGGGCAAGCTATTATTTGTACAGGAGAGAGAAAAGGGTAAATTATCTACTAGGAAACATTGAAGAGATGGATTGTGGGGAAAGGGCCAAGATAACAGAGATTATAAATTTCCATAAGAACAGTATCGCTCCTGAGTCTATGATTTTGGTATCCAACAGAAGCTGAAAAATTGTCGTATGTCTGACAGCTTGTCTATTCTTCAGTTGTATTACTTGATCTAAGAAAAGATATTCCTTCCCCCTGCAAAATTTTACTCAATCCTGTCCTGAGGCAGTGATGGCTGAAAGAACATTATCAATAAAAATAGACATATCATTCTGCCTAGCTGAAAACTTAGCAATGCCTCTCCAAAGACACTGACTGTGCAGCTTATACACATGCTTTTAGCCTCAGTGGTGTATATTTTTCCATTGGAGCCCACTGGACTGATGAGCAACCGAAGGACTGCACATCCCAAGGAGCATGTGTGAGCTCCGTACAACTGTGGTGTCCAGTATCTGTGTGATACCAAGGGGCTGTGTGTAGACAGACCTACAGACAAGCTCTCATGCAGGCCTGTTTGTGAGCTATTAGCCATTAAAAACCCAAACAAAAAAATCCCAGCAAGCCAAACCAAACAAACCCCCCACCAAATAACTGACTTTGGTGCATATTTTCCTCCTAGGGAAGAACTTAGACTCTTTCATGCGTACTTTTCTGTCTTATTCCATATTGCATAAAAAATTGGAAACATATACTTTTGTGTCAGTCCTTCACAACATGTCATTAATTGCTTGAAGTAAAGTAACATTTTCTTTTGTTGAGTGAAGAAGGCAAATGTCACTTAGCCCCAGGATGCTTGTGCTAAGTGCAAGATGTAGAGGAAAAACGTGCTCTCTGCTGCCAAGAGCTCACAGCAAAGTGTTGTGTTTTCAAAAGTTTTACCTTGTTGGTATATATATATTATGAGTATATATGTATTATGAATATCACTGCAGATGTGTGAGGCTAGACAGAACAAGAGATAAGGCTGTCCTAGCCATACTCATGTCTTAGCTTAAAAATAATGTTATTGTATTGATCTGCTCTCCCAGGAAAAATGTATGTAACTTTTGAAGTATTCTGAGTGAATATGCTATAAATCTCATTCTTTTGCTCTTTTTGTCTACCCTTAGGCAGACACAAAAATCAATGGTTTTCATCATTCCAATGTTGTATAATTTCATAATTCATGATATGTGATTTATTCAGATACACATGTAACTTTTGTTTATCAACTTGAATGCAAACAAAGCTAATCACTTTGGTCACTTCTGTCATCATTGTAAACCTCTCAAGCCATACATAGAGAGCTATTTAGAAGTACTGAAGTTGTTCTTAGTCTGTTGAATTCTATGTTAGATATACCAAGCTATAAATTAAGTGTCCTGTGCTGTACAGGCCTATTGTTCCAGTCCCTCTTGATCAAAATTCCCAACACATACTGAGTGTTCAGTTCACTAAAGAGATTTGCCAAAGTGAAGGTAACATACTTGTTTGAGCAAAACGTTTTGATACTCCATGGCATCATGTTAAATAGCCTTGTGCTTCAATGCTATTTAGCGCTCTGCAGCCTAATGTTGCCACATGATCTATAACTAGTATTTTTTAATGTAATTAATCTTACATCACACTTATTTGTATGTTCTGTGCAATATCCTGCTAGTACATCATAAATTCTTGGTGTGAAGCTAATTCACACTCCTTCTGTAAGAATTATTTTAGGTAACTGAGGTAAAAAGTAGGGAAGACGAATACAAGAAGGTGTCTCCAAAAAGACTTTAGGATTCAACAGTGGATCCCTGGGGTGTTGGTATCATGTGCTGCATGTGGAGCTAGGTCAGCAAAAGGGGAAGGAAGGCTTTTCAGTTTGGGTGGTGGTGGTTTTTTGTTTGTTGTGGGTTTTCTTTATACAATTTCTGATTGGCTGAATTCAGGGTATTTTTGCATCTCGGAATATATAAGGTGCTTGAACCCTGAAAATTTTAAAATTGGTGAATCTTGCAATTTTGTTGATGTATGTTTATTTGGTCTCATGGAAGAATCTTGGTGTGAGTAATATGGTACTGTAGCCAACAAGTTTGGGTTTAGGAGTTTGTTCAGCCTGCCTTTGAAACGTGGAGGACTCTGCTGTCTAGTAGAATTATTCTAGGTCATTATTTTAGCTGTCTGTTATTTAGCTGAGAAGTTGATAGGCCTCATTTTCACTAGTAAGGGGAACTAATGCAAATTTTGATATACCTACTCTTCCCTTTTCCAGAACCTCCTTTGTAGAACCTGTTTTCTCTCCAGCATTAGCAATATCTTGCTATATATCATATACACATACTTCAGGCTTCTGTGAATATAATTTTTACCTGGGGATTAGAATATCTATTACTGGTTTACTTTGATGTATTTATTTTAACCATCTCTCATAGACACAGATAAGCAACTATCTTTGATAAGACAGTCACAGTTTTAAAATATTTTTATAAGGTATTTTACTTAGTCTGTTAATTGCCAGTAGTTCTTGTCCAACTTCTTATTTTGTTTGCGTCCAAGGATGTTTTAGGTATCATAATAGAAAAAAAAAGGCTTAGATGGCTGTTTAACACTTCTGAAGGTGAGGCAACATGATTTCCTTCAATAAGAAGATTGATGCTACTAATTTACTTATAACATTATTAATGAGAAAAAAAGGTAATTCATATGCGTGCATCCTATTTATATTTTATTTGCCATGTTCTGCTGTCACTTCTACTATCCCTGAACTCTGCTCCTGGGTATGGTTATGGTAAATGATTACACAAGAGAGTACACCCTAGTAGGCCCAAACTGTCAGAAGTCCAGGGGATGGAAGATGTTTAGGATGTCCCACAACTGTTTGACATAGTGTTTGGTTACAGCACAGCCCTTGACATGCACAAAAACTGCACTGTGACCTAACCTCAGGAGGCCCATCATATTCCCAGGGCATGGCAGCAGGCATCAAGTAGCTCCATGGAAGCTGCGTTTTGTGGGCTGCGTCTGCAAACCCCAAGCACAGACAGAGCAGGGGATGGGGAGTGGAGGTGGGGAAATCAGGGTGTCTTCACTTGCCAGCCTTCTTTCTCTCTCCCCAGCTTCCTGATCAGCATTACCCACCACAGCACATTTGCAGTTCTACCGGATGCTTCAGTTCCTGTCACAGCATCAGGTTTTTTTTAAATATGATAGTGTTTCAGGTCACTGAACAAGCTGAAGCAAAACGTGTTGTCTTGTATAATACAGTTTTTGACTGGAAACAGTTTCCTTCAGGCTTAAAATTTAACTAAGTCTTGGTAAAATTAAATCCATTCATGAGAAAAAATGTTTTTTCTAATGCAAACATTATACCCATTTTTCCGTAAACAAAATAGAAATATTTTAGTACTGTGGCTAGAGAAAATACCATATTTTCTCCATTCGTTTTTAAATCCTTGGCAAAATAGAAACAGAAACAGAAGATAAAACTGGGAATGAAGTCTT
The DNA here is from genome assembly GCF_033815535.1 of Pezoporus flaviventris. NCBI lineage: Eukaryota > Metazoa > Chordata > Aves > Psittaciformes > Psittacidae > Pezoporus > Pezoporus flaviventris. The sequence continues at coordinate 50,028,291 of NW_026892549.1, forward strand.
GCTATATGCTCCCCTTAATTAGCTTAAATCAATTACACAATGTCTTTCAGCATTTAACCACCACTGCTGCTTTTGAAATGAATGAGACTTGCATTCATGTCTGTAGTACCAAGGCCGTGACAACAACAGTAGGTGAAGGCTGATTTTGTGATTTGACTATAATACCCAAATGATAATACTCTGACCATTTAGAGGTAATAATAGTTTTAGTTTTAAAGACATTGCCGAATAGGGGTAAAATTCATAGCCAGTGGAATCCCATTAAATACTTTTATAGGTCTTTGTGTCTGAGCTTGGCTCTACAGCATGTGCAGCAGCGGAATAGTAGATGCACTAATAAGTATTATCATGTTGCTTTTGTTCGTTGCAACTTTTTTTCTCTCCTTTTGTACTTACTTGCAGCAAAAATGGTCTGCAGGGCTTCCTTCTATGTGTTGCTGAATAGTGACTAATCAAATGTGTGATCATTGCGCATGTGCTGATTGCAGTATTCTCAATTGTTTGTAGGTTGACAGGAGACTTTCTCTGAGCTGCTCAGCTGTTCATTTTCTAACACTCTGGAGAGAATTTTACCTTGAACTGGACTCTAAGTTTTGGTGAACAAATATAACTACTCAACTTCTGTAATATGACATGGAAGTTTAAATAGAAACTGCTTATTTTCATACTCAGTTTAAAGTGGCTTTAAAAAAAAAAATCTTACATCTTTATAGTTATAAAGTTTAAGTAGTTTTATAGTAACAGATTTACCTTTATATACTTTCAGCTTCATGATCTAGAAAAGTATTGTAGGGAACTTTTAAAGCCCTTGAATAAACTGAAAGAAAGTTTCCTGTTTGAAAATGTCATAGCATAGTAGAATTTTTAAATAGTGTGGGCTAAAATTAATATTTCTGTAACCTTTCATTTTCCCTGTATCAAGTATATTGCTTGTTGTAGATGCTGTGGGTGTTTTGTGTGTACGTTTATATAAATGTGTATATATTGCACAGTTAACAGCAGATCTAGAGAGATTTAGATATTCAAGAAGACAAAGGTGGGTTAAAGGGGCTGTCACTGGGTAGAAGCTTAGGAAGCAGAATAAACTAATAATTTGGTATTGTGGTAATAAAGTTGTATGGGGGGCTAGGAATAAGGGAGAGGTAGTGAAGCACGCAACAGCAGGGGGCGAGAAGTTCCTGGCCGTGCCCAGCAACGCTGACATCACTGAGAAAGTGATTGGCAGAAGATGGCTTGTGCGGAATGACTCAGCTAAATTAAAACCTATAAAAGAGTGTCACTGAAGAACCCGTGTGTGCACCCACCGCCGATAGCTGAGGACCATCAATAGATCCACAGGACGCCGCAGGATACAGGGTGGTGACTATTTTTACTTTTAATCTCTTTTTCTCTTCCCCTTTCTCTCTTCTTCCCTCTTCTTCTCCATACATCAGATAATTACCCTCAGGAGTGTAACTAATAAAACTATAGGAGTTTAGATTACTGTTACTATTCCTTGTTTGTGCTTTATCCAAACTCAGGGATCTTGAACCTATTTATCAGTCAGGATTCTTAGAAAGGGGTGACCTCTATCCGCAGGCGGGTAGAGCACTCCAATATAACTATAGGAGAGCTCCACATGGGGGCCAACTGCATTGTGTTCACTGCGGGTTGCTGTCAAGGGCCAGGGGCTGGACACCCATTGAAGCTGTGTGCTACTAAATTGGAACCTGACATTTTAAACTGGCATCACTAACAGGATCTCTTGTGTCTCAGAATGTACTGGTAATCTAGAAGGAATGGCTACAGCTATGGAAAACAGGAAAGTTGTTTATGTGTTGTCCTGGCTTCAGCAGTAGCAGTCATTTTTCTCCTTCTTGGTAGCTGGTGCAGTGCTGTGTTTTGACTTTTGGCCTGGGAACAGAGCTGATAACAATGATGTTTTGGTTTGGCCAAGGACTTTGTGAGCCTCACGCTCTGCCAGGGAGGAGGGGAAGCTGGGAGGAAGCAGAGACAGGACACCTGACCCAAGCTAGCCAAAGAGGTATTCCATACCACAGCACGTCATGCCCAGGATGTAACTGGGAGTTAGCCTGAAGGGCTGGTAGACTGCAGGGTTGGAGTAGGTATCGGTCGGTGCTTGGTCGGGCTGGGGGGGCGAGTTATTATTCAGCTGGTGGTGAGATGTTGTATTCTCTTCCCTTGTTATTTCCTTTATCATTGTTATTATTGGTGGTAGCAGTAGTGATTTGCGTTATACCTTAATTACTAAACTGTTCTTATCTCAACCTGTGGGAGTTGCATTCTTTTCGATTCTCCTCTCCATCCCTCTGGGGAGGGAAAGAATCGGGGAAGTGAGTGAACGAGTTGCCTGACTGGGTTTAAACCATGGCGTGTTCTTAAGGAAATTTAAGGCATGTCCCTTTTCACCAGGGGATGAGTGGGCCCAAAAAAAATGGTATCAGTTCAGAAAACTTGTAGAGCAAATTGAGGCATAGAGAAGGGAAACTAGAGCAAAAAAAGGCAAAGGTAAAGCTATGATATGTGCTGTTTTGGGCACAATCTTAGTAGTGGTTGTAGAAGATAGAGAGCAAGATCTGAAAGATCTCACTCAAACACCGCAAGTACTGCAAGGTTTTGTGCAGTCTTTACAGGAGCAAATAGCAGGTTAGAAACAGAAGAATGAAGGGTTGAAGGAAGAGGTTAGAACCTTGCAAGAAAAGACAGAAAAGGAGCAACGTGATCTTAAATGTTTGCAAGAAGCCTGGGTAGAAAAGTTGAAGGCAGCTCTATCCTCCTGATAATTGCCATAAAAGGAAACATGTACACCCTACCAAAGAAGCAGAGGAAGTTAAGGTCAGTATGACTCCCCACAGGAACCCCCACAATCTTTAAAACCATTGGTTAAGGTAGAATATGCTTATGAACATGATGAGAGTTGTACCCTTAAAATATTAACCAAGGAGGTACCACATACAGGAACCAAATTAGCTAAACTAAAAAATGAATACTCATGTAACCCCAAGGAATCTGAGACAGAGTATGTTTGCAGTGTCATTAATTGGCGGAGATCAAATGATGTTAAGCAATCAAGAAACTAAAGGATATTGGGGGCTGGGAGTATTTATGACCACTGGAGATCGTAGAGCCCCTTGGTTACTCACACAGCAAGCAGCCTGTTGGGCTGGAGGCCTAAATCCACTAGAATGAGGAGATTCTCACGATCACAGGATCCATAGATCAGATAGTTGAAAATATACAAAAGACATCTTGCTCACAGATGATGTACGATCAGGAACTAAAATTGAGGCAGGAATCCCCAATGATGACACTAGTCGATCCAGAAAGAATGACTCCCCTCATTAGAGGCTTACCCGATTTGTTAAAACCCCTAGGGATCCAATTACAAAATGCTATTACCAACACTCTGCAAAGTGCCCGAGTAGCAGTGGCCCTAGCAGGAGTACTGACCCCAGACCACCCCACTCCAGGACAAAACATCTGGACCTGGGGAGAGGTGGATCAGAAATTAATCAATTACGGACAGAAATACTGTCCAATTAAGTCTGAGCCCAAAAATGTAAGGCATGCAGGGGCAGTTTCCCCAAGCAAAAATAGTGTCTCCAAGTTCGGACAGGCTAAAAGAAAAGGAATGTCTTGGGGAAAAGTGCTGTGGACAATAGGGAAATGAAGGGGGATACCTCTGAAGTATATGGGTGGGGTCCCTATGGAACAACTAGAGAAGTTAATATTAAAATGGTAAGAGAAAAACACAAAAATGACTATCAGTGGTAAGGAATAGACAATACAAACTACTGCTGTGGGTGACAAAAAGGTTCCCTCCCCTCCTTTTGCCATAGGAGAAATGTTCCCTGAACTTTCTCCTCAGAAGGAGGGAACCTAATTCCTTTGCCAGTCTCTAGTGAGCAGACAGGCGAAGAATGGATGTACATTAGGCAGCTCACTCTTACCCCGAGAGGTGACCAAATACAACTACCTATCTCAACACAAGAATTACAACAAGCACTAGGAACCTTAGTCTTCTGGTGAAAACACATTCCTGATTTTTCCATAATAGCTAGACCATTATCTGATTTGTTATGAAAAGGTGTTTCTTGGGATTGGACTCCCGTCCATGAGGAAGCACTGCAGTCATTAATATTTGAGGCCTCTAGTTATCAAGCTTTGGGTTCCATTCACCCCACTGACCCAATTCAAATCGAATGGGGGTTTGATCAGTCAGGCATGTTGATTCCTCTTTGGCAAAAGTGACCAGAAGGACCCCCAAGGCCTTGGATTTTATTCACTTAGCTTTAAGGATGCTGAAAAGGATGCTACGCAGTATGGGAAAAGGGACTGTGGTAAGCCAAGCATTACAAGAGGCAGAATGTGCCAATCACACTTAGAGGTCATTTTTAGGTAATAAAACCCATCCTACCTGGAACCCCATCCCCTGATGGCGTGGCACAATGTGCTTCCGTACAGAAATGGTATGCGCAGATCGAGCATTATTGTACCAAAGTATCAGAGGGCACACCTGAATAATTAGCTATTCAAGAGGAATTTTCCCTAAACCATATGGGTGATCCTCCATCTCCAGTTATACAGGTTACCCTCCCCATTTTCTGAACAGTTAGGAAAGGTTTGGTTACTGATGTCCCAGCTAGACATGAGGGAAAAGTATGGAAATATTGAACTGTGGCCCTGCAACTGGGACTGAGGAAAAATTTCTAACAGAGGGAGAAGGCAGTGCACAAGTAGAAGAGCTAGTTGCAGTTTGGAGTGGATTCCAACATGAATCTCAATCTTCTTTTCCTGTCTATGTCTATACTGATTCCTTTGCTGTCTTTAAGGGGTGCACGGAATGACTCCCCTTCTGGGAACAAAATGAATGGGAGGTGAATCAGGTGCCAGTATGGCAAAAGGAAAAATGGCAAGATATCCTAACAATTGCTAAGCAAGGCAACTTTGCCATAGCCTGAGTGGCTTCCCATCAGGATGGAAGCAATCAAACTAGTCAGTGGAACAGTAAAGCAGACGAATTACCTTGTTTGGCTCCCCTACAAAATGAACCCATAACGGAAAATTGGGAAAGGTTGTTAGAATGACTACATATTAAAAGGGGGCATAAAGGTAGCAAGGATCTCTACTGTGAAGCATATACCATGGGATGCCGCAAGATCCAGGGTGGTAATTCTTTTTACTTTTAATCTCTTTTTCTCTTCTCCTCTCTCTCTTCTACCCTGTTCTTTGTATGTTAGATAACCCAGGGAACTACAGACCAGTCTCACCTCTGTGCCTGGTAAAATATTGGAGCAGATTCTCCTGGAAGGCATGCTAAGGCACATGAAAAACAACAAGGTGCTTGGTGACAGCCAGCATGGGGAAATCCTGCCTGACCAATTTGGTGGCCTTCTAAGATGGAGCTACAGAACTGATGGACAAGGGTAGAGCAGTTGATATCATCTACCTGGACTTGAGCAAAGCGTTCGACACTGTCCCGCATGACATCCTTGGCTCTAAATTGGAGAGACATCAATTTGACAGGTGGACCACTTGGTGGATAAAGAACTGCCTGGATGGCCTCACACAAAAAGTTGTGGTCAATGGCTCAATGTCCAGCTGGAGACCAGTAATGAGTGGTGACCCTCAGGGACTGGTGTTGGGACCGGTCTTGTTCAACGTCTTTGCCGGTGACCTGGATAGTGGGATTGAGTGCGCCCTCAGCAAGTTTGCCGATGACACCAAGCTGTGTGGTTTGGTTGATATCCTGGAGGGAAGGAATGCCATCCAGAGGGACCTTGACACGCTTGTGAGGTGGGCTGATGCCAGGTTTAACCATGCCAAATGCAAGGTCCTACACCTGGGTTGGAGCAATCCCAGGCACAGCTACAGGTTGGGCACAGAAGAGATTCAGAGCAGCCCTGCGGAGAAGGACTTGGGGGTGCTGGTCGATGAGAAAATGAACATGAGCCAGCTTCAGTGTGTGCTTGCAGCCCAGCAAGCCAACAGTATCCTGGGCTGCATCAAAAGGAGCGTGACCAGCAGGTCGAAGGAGGTGATCCTGCCCCTCTACTCTGCTCTCATGAGACCTCACCTGGAGTATTGTGTGCAGTTCTGGTGTCCTCAACATAAAAAGGACATGGAACTGTTGGAACAAGTCCAGAGAAGGGCCACAAGGATGATCAGGGGACTGGAGCACCTCCCGTATGAAGATAGGCTGAGAAAGTTGGGGCTGTTCAGCCTGGGGAAGAGAAGGCTGCGTGGAGACCTCATAGCAGCCTTCCAGTATCTGAAGGGAGTGTATAAGGGTGCTGGGGAGGGCCTCCTCCTTGGGGACTGTAGTGATAGGACAAGGGGTAACAGGTTCAAACTTAAACAGGGGAAGTTTAGGTTGGATATAAGGAAGAAGTTCTTTCCTGTTAGGGTGGTGAGGCACTGGAATGGGTTGCCCAAGGAAGTTGTGAATGCTCCATCTCTGGCAGTGTTCAAGGCCAGGTTGGACAGAGCCTTGGGTGATATGGTTTAGTGTGAGGTGTCCCTGCCCATGGCAGGGGGTTGGAACTCAATGATCTTAAGTTCCTTTCCAACCCTAACTATTCTATGATTCTGTGATTCTATAATTACCCTCAGGAGTGTAACTAATAAAACAATATGAGCTTAGATTACCATTACCGTGACTTGTCTGTTCTTTGTCCGAATTCAGGGATCTCAAACCTTAATTTACCAGTCAGGATTCTTAGAAAGGGGTGCCCTCTATCTGCAGGTTGGCAGAGCACACCAATATAACTACAGGTGGGTTCCACGTGGGACTGACTGCATTGGGTTATAGGCGAGCTTCACAAGCGGCTGACTGCATTATGTTCACTGTGGGTTGCTGTCAAGGGCTGGGGGTCGGGTGACCATTGAAGCCTTGTGCTACTAAACTGGAACCTGACACTCCTATAACTTTACCTTCCTTATAAAACTTCATAAATATTATACCAAAGTTTAAATGTAATGGTTTCTACTGCTACATTAAAACTGTTTAGTAAGAATGACACACGTGACTCCCCTTGGAAAACAGCTCAATTATCATTTTGCTTCCTAGTGTTCTTGGTGGTATGTCACAGACATTTAACTATTTTAATCAAATGCTGTATTTATTGAATCCATAATAGAATCTCTATTTTTTTTTAATGTACAGTAACATGACAGTCTAGAGAAGACAGAGCCAGATTCTTCCCAGAAATGCTCAATGGTAGGAAAAAGGTCAATGGACATGAGAAATTCTGATTAGATTTAAGAAAAAATATTTTTAGTATGAGGGTGACCATGTACTGGAAGAGGTTTCACAGAGGTGATGGTAGTTTCATCCTTCAACGGTTTCAGTACCTGCCTGGATGCATCCCTGAGCAACCTGGTATAAGTGGCCCTGCCTTGAACATAAGGTTGCAATAAATGATCCCTGGAGGTCTTTCCAGGCTGTGATTCTGTGATACATACATAAATAGCAAATATAAAATGAAATTATTGGAGTTCAGTGATGAATACATCACCAATAATTTTATAAAACTTGAATGAAACCAGAATAAAAGGAATAAAACCAACAGGGAAGTTGTTAGTTTAGGTACATTGTTTTAAGTAGGTCACTGGATCAGAATTAGTTATAAATCAAAGTAGAGTTTATCCATGTTGCTGAAAGAGTAGCAGAAACATCTGGAATTCTCCCCGGGACTTCCAACATCTTGTCTTACCCATCATGTCCAGAATGACTGGTTCATAAAGAATGATGTATATATGGGCACTTAAAACCTGCATTTAAGCATACAGTTTTGAAAACCTCGGTCAAAGATTGCTGCTCATTTTCTAAATGAGTTTCCTGGCACTCTCATCTTTCTTCTGCAAAAAGCTGTTTCCTGAATGTAAAATGCTGTCTTTGATACAATATGATGGCATAGGACTGTTGACTAGAAAATAGCAGAGCTCTTTACACATTCTTCAGAATTTCATAGACATTATACGTTCAAAATATTCTTTTACCAAATACCCATGTAATTTATTAGTTATCTGTACAGTGATAGATGGATGTGCAAATCTGTATTGTAAGTATCCTTGTGAAATTTCATTTTGAGAAACACATTTGTAGAACACTCAACATAGAAATAACATTATTAAAAAAAGATAAATGCACAAAACCAGCAATCTTTGATATGAGTGGAACTGCACCCTAAATGTGCTTTACAATAACCCAATTTTAACTCTTTCAATATTTTTGCTTTTTTTTTTTTTAAATATAAAATATAAACTGGAAATGGAACAGATTTTATAGCCTGATTCCATTATTTAAATCACTCTGGGCTGTGGTGCTGAAAGCTACAATTCTGTCTGGAGTCAAACTGTAAGGATGAGTTATAATTCTGTAATGGAAACACTGATTAATCTCAGAGTATATAGATGTTAATGGTGCCATGTAATGCATTAGTGAACATGTTGCTGATAAATAGGAATGAAATATTATTGCGCAGTCTCAAAGATCAGCTCAGAAAAGATCTCAATTATAAAGTGTCACAGAAGGAGCTAATTAGATTTTTCTATTGCAAAAGGCTGAGCCATGGTCAAGCCTGTCATACCAGAAAGGAGGAAAGGACTGTGAGCATTTTACTTCTGAAGAAGCAACCAAACAAGATCTGTTCATGAAAGTTCAGAGATCTGTTTAAAGCCAATGGCATAGGAGGAATCTTCAGCCTTTCTTATTGCTGGGTTTTGTTGGCTGAAGGCACAATTTATGTCAGAGCTCTGAACTTCAGCCACTCAGCAGCAAGGATTAGAAGCGGCTGCTGGTCTCCCTCAGGATTGTGGCAGGCTGAAGAGTGTTTCAGGTTGTTATCGCAGAACACCACTATTCTGCAGGGACATTCGTAGAAGGCAAATCCACCCTCACCTCTCCTCTTGCACTAACAGGGAGAATCAGACTCTCCCTCCATCCACTTTTCAAAGGCAGACTTCCGTAACCGTATGATCTTGCAAGTGAAAATGCAAATATCATTATGTCTATCTCTCTAAATTGCAATTATAAAGACAGCTCTCGTACTACCTACACATACAAATGGCATAAACATGGTTGCTGATGCACAACAGATGACAGGGTTGTAAAAAAGTGCTTCCTCTTGTAGTACGTGTAACTTTATGTATGGGCAAAGCACAGTGGCTTGCCATGGATTTAGACTGGTTATTTTTAACTTAAGTTTTTTAAAGTCTGTATTTTAGGTTCTGAAATACAAACACATTTTATACCTACATGTGTGGCTTTCTGGAAGTAATCTGCTTAGAAGTTAAATGTTATTACAATAAAAATTGAGTTATGATATACTGGGGTTTTAATTATTTTTTTAAACACAACCATCAAGTTTAAAATAAATAACAATGATGAATATTTATTGCTGTTTATAAAAAAAAATAATATTTGTGCTTGGAAAGAAATATAAATTATATTTGCTTTAAAAGAGTTTTAAACCTAGAGTATTTATATGAAGTGAGAGAAATTTAAAAGTGCACTTTATAGCAGAGTTAAATTACCACCCCAGCTGAGTTCAGAGCTGTACCTCTGGGCCAGGTTCCATTGTGGCTGTGCATGAAGCCTGAGAAGAGCCAGCTGCAGGAATCTCTCCCAAGAGCAATGATGTTTTGTGATCACAATATGCTACAGCATTGGTAAAAATCTGTTTAGCTCCATCCAAATTATTTAACTACATGACCCTGGCTGATTAGTATTTGCGATACAATTTTCTCATTTTCAGACTGACTTTTTGATACCTTTGTTCTGAAATACAAGAACACTTCTGTTTTCTTGGCGGTATCAGATATTTAGTTTTACAAAACCAGCATTTTATCCTAGTCTTTTCCAAATTCCTTAAACTTTTTAAAGCTTGTGCTTAATGGAGAGTTTTGTGAGTGAGTAAATGCAGATTCTTTCTTCTATTCTGCAGCAAAACTGACCTATAAGTGACAATGACATTAATGTCAAGCAGATTCATTGTTCATGTTACAATTATGTGTATGCTATGTCACTCCTGACATTTACTAGAAGTTTCTTTCTGTGTACAAGCCAGTTTCAGATCTAGCAAAAGAATTTTAATTGGGCTTGAAGATAAAATATTGAGCCTGATAATTCTGTTGTAGTAGGTATCTTACTATGCTAGGTCAAAGTATTCAGTATCTGATGAATCCTACAAAGAGTCTCTGTGAGCATCCAGATTTCCAACTGCTCTTCTAGCATGGAGCTGGAGAATTAGTATGAACAGGAGAGAAGGAGGGGAATTCTGGGCTTTTTTTAACTTTGTAAGTCTTTCTGTATATAGACCATTACATAAGTGCTTCCCTGGAAGACTGACTATTGGCTGCCTTCCAGCAAATATATAATTAATATACACCTCTGTTATGTATATTCTCACATAGTGTTGATCTGCATGCTGCTACCACCCATGTGCCAGTTGTTCTACTCCCAGCTGGTTGGGATGGACATCTGTTAAAATAAATAAACTTTGTCTCTTTATTTTTCCATATAAAAATAATCTGCTCTGATAGCTTTAAGTGTAAGCTTTCTAACATTGAACCTCTGTGTTTGCATCGTCATCTCTAAAGCATGATACACTGATAATGGAGAAGGAAAATGGAAGAGGGACATTAGGGAGAAGCTGCCTCTAGAACTCAGTGGTAGGTAAAGACAGGAAGATTGATTTCCCTAGCTCCAAAACCACCTTAAATCTTGGTGTAGCCTACAACTTGCCTTGTATTTCCTTCTTTTTTGTTTGCTTGTTTCTTCCTTACTCCTTTTTCTGGTTTTTGTCATTTCTAGCAATAAGAGTGTCAATCTATAATAATACCTAAGACTTATTTTAATAAGAGTAGTCACTCTAGTTTTTGATTTTTCTTGATTTTCCTAAGGACTGATCAACAGAGAAGAAGAAAAAAAGACATTGTGCCCCTCAGATGTTGAAGATATTGAAAATAGGAAGAAAAAAATAAATTGGAGACTGCCAAAAATGAGCTATACCTGTTCAGCTGCATCAATTCCAATGAGCAGATAATGACTAGAACATGGAAGTTAAAGAAATCTGGGTTCTATGAGTAAATCATAACTTTGAAGTTTCTTTTTCAAGTCAGGGTAAGTGAGATTTCAAAAGTCTGTCCTAGATTCACAAGTGAGTTCACTGATCAAGAAAGAAATGGAGAGAGAAGATTGTTAGATTTTTAGATTAAATGTCAGGAGAGGTTGAACAGAGGAGCATGGGAGTGGTGGCTCGTAAGAGGGAGCTGTAGTAGTAACAAGGGCTGACAGCAGAAGGATCAATCTGGGGTGTTCCAAAAGAAAAAGTACAAAGATGCGAAAGAGAAGAATCAATGTGAAATGCAGGAAGGCAGCAAAATCAGAGCACTTTCTCACGCATGCTTTAGCAGTGTGAGAGGAGGAGCAGGAGGAGAATCAGATCCTAGGATGTGATGGTGCCATGATGTCAACAGGAGAAAGGATGGGTTGTCAGAGGTGATAGGAGAAACTGCATCATTTTAAGAAGGAGAGAGGATTGTGAAAGATGGATGTGAAAAGTGTCTGACAGGGTGAAAAGAGAAAGCTGGTGCAGCTGAATTAAAATAGGTGATGAGTAAAAGGAAATAATACAAACACTGAATGGGATTTGGAGGTGTCCGCAGCAAGAGAGTAATGGTACACCGAATGGATGAAAATTTGGAGAAGTTTTAAACAAGATGTAAAGGTGAGGTCAGAATCACTGATCTTCCAGGGTCACTTAGAAATGAAGCTCCTAGTAAGTCTGGAAGCTCAGAGGTCTGCAAAGAATAAGAGGAGCTAGAAGACATCAAGTGGTAAGGGAAGAAGGCACCCTGTGGAGAGAAGCCAAGAAGAAAGGAAGGGCACTAAAGCCCTCCTAGATCCTGCAGTGGGTGGAGGCATCAGGGTGCAGTTGGCAGGAGGGGAAATTGCCTGTGGCTGTGGAGGTTGTCTGCTTGGTCTACAGACATGAATCAGTCTCTAGGGATATATTTTTGAAAAAATATTCCTTAGGGTATATTTATAGAGTGGAAACGGAGTGGAATTGGTGTTAATTAGACTTGCAGAAGACTGTAGTCTTCCTCTAATCTGTTATGTGTTTTCTAGTTATTTCTATAGGAATTTTCTTATCCCTTCTGATACTGGTTTTGCGCTGTACTCCTGACTCCTGACACTCAATCATTATCCTAGATAAGCAGAAATTAGTTTAAGAAAGTGAATTTCTTTATGCGTAGAATTTCCTCAGCTAATAAACACGTCCCTAAATTTCTTCCTTTTTGCTGCTTTCTTCAGTTCATTTTAAGTGTCACTTCTTTACTACATCTTGACATTTAATATGAAGCATTTCATCTACCAGAAATACATTTGAGTTTTCTGCTCAAGAGTCCAATTAAGAAAATGCTCCCATGCGCATGCATTTTTCTTCATTGAATTTCAAGCTCCCTGCAATGTCACATACAATTTAAGTTTAAAAAAAAGGCTTTTGTGAAAAAAATAGTTCTAATCTAAAATATCATCTTGCTTCCTCACTGTGCTTCCCCACCTTGAAAAAAAATTAGATGCAACAAGCTGTCTTTCAGTTACTATATTGTACGATTTTTGTTTTGTGCCTTTTTTTTAAACAGGCATTTGCATATGCTTCACAAATGTTGTATGTTATATATCAACGCCTTTATCAACATAAAAATATGTTGATAAAGGTGTTGTTTTCCTCTTGCTTTAATATTTAAGAGGTTAAATAAGGTAATGGCAGTTAAAATGTAATACTACTTTATGTACTTGCAAAAAACCCACATTTTTTTAACTGTTTTAGATTAATTTGATGCTGGTGTAAATGACTGATGCTGGGCTGTAACAAACAAAGATCAGGCTTTCTTCTCTGACTGTTGTAATACAAATTAAAGATACACAGCAAGAAAGAAATCTATGTTGCGCAAGCATCCACATCACAAACTGTTGGTTTCTCTAAAGCTGTTCAGGTCTTTTCTCAGCACCTGGTGGGTCGCATTTGTAGGGCTCTGCTCTTGATAACCTAGGGTTTTTTTTTTGTGCTGTTGTGGCTTTTCAGTGCAAAGTCTTAAGGACCAAAATGAAAATGCTCAGCTCTTTCAATCTGAGGAGGTCTCATTGCAGAGAAATTGCTTATTGTATTCGATTGTAACAAGAAAGCGAAGCAGCCATATTGTTAACAGGAGATGAGATGGTTTCAGTTCTCTTGCCATGTTGTGTCCTTCTAGCAGGGCAGCTCTGTGCTGACACAGAGGTGACTCCATCAGTTATTTCACAGTGTCCATGACAGCACTGCCCATGACAGAGGACACCTAACATTTATTGCTCCTATTGAACAATACAGTATAAACCTTTTATAAAGGGGGTTTGTTAAAAATTTTCACACAGGGAGGACTTTGTGTAGTCTAGTATCTCAGCAACTACTTAATGTTATTTTATAGACTGTTCTTCTGTTAGGATTATTATGCTTTATAGTGACCAAAAGTATGTGTGACTTTTTATGGATGCATGAATGCAAAACTGCTTCAGTAGAGGAATCTCTGTTTTCAGATGCGTAGGTCAGACAGTATACTGCAGTGTCATTGACATTCCCTTGATCCTATGACCAGTGTGAACATGAGACATCTTTTAGAAAGATGGCTTTACACTTAGGAAGAAAAGTTAAATAACAGTGATTAGATTTTATATGTAGTGCAAAATTTTATGAAGCTTTTGATTTTGAAAAGCTTTCTTCAAAATTTAGTTTTCTTCTCCACCCTGTTTCACTGGGTGACAGTTTTTTTACGGAAACCTGCAATTCCCAACAGTTCCGCAGATGGAAAAAGTCACATTTGTGGTACATAAGGTTTGGGATTAGGAGTTGTTTATCCTGAGGTATTTTAAGTCTCTTAATAACAAGGATTTGGGATGTAACAGTTAGACAGGACACAAACAGACCAGTGAGAGGTCATCTCTGACGCCGTTCTTTAGAAATAAAAAGGGTATTTACTGTAAATGTCTTGACTCTATTCATAAAGGTAGGCTGTTTCAAGCCTGCTGCTGGTTGACTCTCTGGGCATGTACAACGACCAGCGAGTAACAGAGCTGTTGTCTGGCTCTTCATTTCACTGAAGAACTGCAGCTTACTGATGTGTATGGATTTTCAGGAGAGGGTCAATCTTTGAGGCTTTGATGTTTCTGAAGCACTTGATTTTGTAGTTTTCAGTCCTATGCTACTAGGCTTGAGTGTGGAGCTCTCTTACAAACAATCAGATAAATGGCATGACTGTGAACAGCACCCATTTTGTCAGGGTGCAGCCCTTGCCTCACAGACAACTCCAGTCTTACCAGTAATTCATTGCAGTCAGTTTCATGGGGACTACAATTATGATTTTCCCCACATGAATAACTGGTTTTTACCTATGTAGTTTCTTAAATTAGTTCACTTTTTACCCTTTTTATTAACAACTGCAAAGTGCACCACATACAAAATAGCTGTAATATAGAACTTTTGAATTTACGGGAAAGATTTAAATTGACTTCATTGAACTTCTACTTGTCCGTCTATTTAGTTATACACTTATGTGGAATTCACCATTCCTTACTGACCTGCCTATCCATATCTGAACTTTTCACTGTCTACTCACTGATCTACACCTCAGAGTATTCAATGTAATATAAATTTGTGACAGTATATTAAAGAAAAATTTAAGCCATTTACAGCTAGTAAAAGTTTTTGACTGCATACTTCAGAGCGCGGTTTGGTGACCTGGAGTTTAGATCTGTATACGTACTTTCTATTAATTAAAATTATAATCATTCCTACTCCTGCACTCAACATTTGGGTGAGGTACATAAAACTGAGACAGTTAAAAGCAAGCTTGTATTTCCAAAGAGAGGCCATGGTGATTTTAATAATACCCTGGGCTTTCTAAAGCCTTTTTAGTGGTGGCCAGTCATGCAGGTCTTTTAGCTATTTGGTTGAAGATGGACAACTTCACAGCACCAAAAGTTCAGAGTTTGCTTGAAAAGTCTGAAATTGCAACGATGGAGATAACAGAACAACACAGACACCACTTAGAGTATTCAGACCCAGACAGGAACGAATGCTAAATGAATGAGAGTGGAATCTGATTTTACTTATTACTCCGTGAATGATAATGTAGTCGAATAAAAAGCAGTTTTCTTTCCACAGGCCAACTCAAATTAGTTTAGTAGTGTTGGTTCTATTTTCACATACACAGCTCATCAGCCACTCTCTTGAAAGTAGGTAATTGGAAGGACACTCTATGACATTCTTCTGCAGTTTGCTGCATTTGGGGTGCATGCTTTGCTACCTGCTGGGCCACTTCATCTAAAGATTCTATTTGGGAATGGTGTTAGCAGTTGTTGCAGCTTTAACAATCTGATTTGCAGAAACCCTGCTTACAGCACTCTCCTAGTTATATTTTGCAACAAAGAACATGCCTGATCTGGCATATTGGCTGCTTCATATGGCTGTGCTCAGTTGCTTCCCCACTGGTTCTTGCCTATATTAACCGTACAGCTCTTGAGGGACTCAGGGGCTCCACTCTCCCAGTTGGGCTGGAACATTTCCATCAGTGTTCGGTATCTTGAATTTTCATTAGAATGGGAGATTGCTTTGGTTTCTGAGTATGTTTGCTAACAAGTTTGCTCAGACTGTGGAAAAAAGATGTCTTTTACTGCAATTTGTACACAGCTGTGAAAACAGGGTGTTTGAAGGGGGGGAGGGGTAATTAAATAAGTGTAAGTAAAGCCTAATGTACGTTTGGGAGCCACAGCTGATGCCTGTGAGATCAGAAAAGCTTTCCTGAGACCAGCCCTCTCTCACCTCAGAAAGGAATCTGAGATAGAGACAGGAGGAGGGATTTCCCTGGGAGGTGGCTGGGTAAGAGCTAGAGCAAGCAGACACAACTTGATATTTTTTTTGTCAGTGTGCCTACAAAAATCATTGTCTCTTTAAATGCTGTGAATAAGGCTGTAGAGTTGTTGTTGGGTTTGATGTTTTTCAGTGTCGAACACATTTTCCTCTAATCCCACATAGTTATATTAGTATTTATAAAATCATAGAATCACAGACTGGTTTGGATTGGAAGGGACCTTAAAGGTCATCTAGTTCCAACCCACCTGCCATGGGCAGGGACACCTTCCACTAGACCAAGTTGCTTCAAGTCCTGTCCAACCTGGCCTTGAACACTCCAGGGATGGGGCAGCCACAGCTTCTCTGAGCACCCTATGCCAGTGCTCACCACCTTGACAGTTATTTGCAATATATATTTAACTAAATATTTCTTCTTAATGAAATGAATGTAAATTGGAAATATTGCAGCATTATTGTGAATTTGTGCCCTGAACCACCTATCTTACTGGTGTTAATGGTGTCACTTAAGATGCAAGTCAAGCAGAAATTCCTAACATTATGCATGTGGCCATAATATTTGTATAGGCACCAACATAGTATTTTCAGATATGTGATCTACCATGCATCTTGATTTAATCTTACACATATAAAAAAAAGAAAAATACTGAAACATGATGTCTTATATTTTTCCGTCATGCAGCATAAGGTGGCTGATGGTAATCAACTATTGTTAATGTACGGTGTAACTCCTTAAATACCTAAATGAAAAAAAAAGATCCCATAGATGAAAAAGATCTCTAAGAAAAACTGCATGAACGATTCTAACTTCATAACAATTGTAGGGATTGATAAAGTGTCTGATTCTCATCTCTGCAGCTGTTTCTTTCTCTTCCTTCAGCAGTGCATTAAGTAGTGGGCATCAATTGACAAAACAGATGATGCTCGCTTGTGATTAATTTGAATCAGGTTTACATTTGAAAATCTTGCTGAAAGCTGGATGAAAGGCTCAAGATCTAGACAGGCTTCAACTTAAAATAGAAGAAAAAAGTAAATCTGCAAGTACTGGGATTTGACACTACAAAAGGCCATCAATAGACTCCCGTTGTATGTTAGAATAAAGGTTCAAATATTCAGCAGAGCTGCTTAAATTATTTTTCCTATGAATTTCATAATACTCACCCTGTTTATTGTTTTTAATTGACTTTCAGTGAATTACCCAAACTGAAGCCCTGGTCTGATAATTTTGTGAGAATTCTGCTGGTGGTTTCTGTGGTGCATTGCTGTAGTGCATGATTTGTGATTTTGGCTGAAAGATAAAATAATCAGAGGAAACTCACTGTTCTCATTTTTGTCTCTTTAAAATTTCTCATTGGTTTTAATCGACCGAACCCATCTATAAACTTATTCTGTAGAAATTGTTTCTAAAGTAAACTTGTTTGCCTTGGAGCTTGTCTCAGTTCTTTCTGCTTCCATTTGAGCAATTTATTTACCTTGACTTGCTATTTCTTCAAGATTCTACTCTTGATGCTTCAAGGAAAGGACTCTAGTAAATCTGTAAGAAAATAATTGGGTTTTTTGAATTTCATTTTTGGCTAAATACATAAAGTTGAAATACATTTCTGCCCAGGCATTCTCTTTTCACTAGCACAGTGCAATGCAGTGATTTTCCTCTGACTGTAACATACTAGTCTTCGCATAAATTTAATCTACATTGTGATGTTGAAATTTCTTATATGAAACCTTAGATTTCTTGTAGCTAGAAATACTACATTAAAATGTCCTTGCTCACATTTGGGAGACCTGTCTGATGTCAGATGATTTAGCTTAAAGAACTCCCTCATAGTAAAAACCAAAATATAAATACAGTATTGCTTTTCAGTTCTTAATGGAGATAGCAGACATGGTGGAAATTGTGTTACAATAAATCTGCTTTGCTGGAGCTATCCTGTGATGCCATTAACATTTAAGTTCAGGATCCCCAAAAATCAAACTAAAAGCCCTGTCCTGATCATCTTGGTGTGCAAGACTCACCTTTTCTGTAAAGCTTTCCTTAGTAACTGGAGCAGAAGAATTACCCTTCAGGGCACTCAGGGCTGCAGACAGACAACTAAACCACAGAGTAAGGCAGAGATTTGATTGTCCCTCTTGGACAGATTCCACAATTGTGAGTATTGGGCTGTAACAGCAACTGCATTCAACAGCCATAGGAGATAAGAGGATTGGTAACGAAGTGGTGAAAGAGATTGCAAAAGTGTGCAGACATTTAATATCACTGTCATTTTGTGTGAAAATATCAAATGACCTACATAAAGTATAGGTTTAACACTCAAGACATTACTCCCATATTACTTCTGAACTGTGATTTAAGAGATATTTCCTGTCTATAAGCTCCAGATGTCACAATGTTTACAATATAAAATCTGTCACAAATGTATGTAAATAACATTTTTGGTGTTGTCTGTAATATTTGAAAATCTTAATAGGCTGAGTTCAAATGGGCTGTCATTTTGATGTAAAGAGGCTAATTAATCACATTTCTCATATAGAACACTCTGTAAGATTTACTTTTGAGTCTAAACTTTTCAAGCACTGTCTGTGTACTTTTAAGTTATTTTGTAGTTTCTGTATGTTGTGCAGCTTGAAACCCACGTGGTTCTTGGAGGGCGGGGTTTTTTTGGGCTTGTTTTCTAAGGAAAGTAGAGAACTAAAAGACCGATATAGGATGTTAATATGTTAAGGAAAATGGTCCTTTATTATGAGGTACAGGACTGTAGCTGGAGATAACTAGAAGGTGGGTGTCCTCAGTGTTATCTTCTTTTCTATCGCTGTTGTGAAGTCACATCAAAAAAGTGACCTTTTTACTTTTATCTGATACACATTTGGGAAAAAGCTATTTCTCATGCTGCTGTGAGGCAGGGAAGCTCATGATCCTGAGAGATACACAAAGGGAAATGTGAGAGCTTCCTCTTGAACTCTATCCATACACCACTGCTTTCCAGTGGATGTCATTGCAAGACAAAAAGAATCATCTGGGTCAAAAATAAAGTGATGAGAAGCCAGCGGTGCTGGAGCACACCTTCTGATGCATTCATTTTTGCTGAAAACTGACAGGCTGAATCAATGGCCTCGCATATCACCAGCACAGCTCCAGCAGGCCTGACAGCACTCCAAATCCACAGAAACTCCTGCCATACCAAAAATAGTAGTGAAAATGTTACTGATATATCTACAGAGGATCATCCCACAGAAAATAACATTAATGAACAACAAGCCTGAGAGTGATGCCAGCACAGTCAGAGCTTTGAGCACCAATGGCAGTTCCTGACCCTTTGCTCTTTGTCAGCATTTGGAGCAGTTCAGGAGGCTAAAAACCCACTTCTGTACAGAGCTGGGGCACAGCACTCTAAGTCATTGCAAGGCAACAGGTCCTATGCTGTCTGACTTCACTCATGACAGATGTTACAAGGCCTCCTCACTTTTTATATCTCCTATCTACAATACAGAGATATGGACCTTTTATTGGCCAGCTGGCATGGAGAATAATTTCCTTCCTTCATGTCTGCATACAGTGTGGTTTATTTTAGTTTTGTCTCTGATGTTTTGAGCATGGTAATGTCTTTCCTTTATTATTTTATTTTTCCTGATTTTGAGCAAAAGTTTATCATTTTGTCTTCAGAAATTCATTCTTATTTTAAACTTCCACCTGAGTTTCTGCTATTCCCTCCTTTGAATTCATTTTGTTCTTAAGTAACTGATACCTTTCTCATCTAGCCTTTTTCAATCTGGTAGCTTTTCATAATTCACTGAAGATTTTTATGGCTGTTTGATGAATCTTGTGCATTCTCGGACTTATGTGACAGAACACATTTCTTAGAGTGAACCTTCTGAAGTCTTCCATATGATCCAGCTTAGCATCTCCTCCTTCCTTCAATTATATCTTTCAATTTAAGTTAGATGTGGATTTTATTATCTGAATACTTTCATAATGGTCTCTCACTCCAGGGCTGGTGTTTTCTTTCCCCCCTCTGTGGAAGTCCTGAGACAGGCTAAAGTGATAGTTCCTTGTTGAATTAACTTCCTCGCATCTGTTTTAGGCAAAATAATTGTCATGTCAGTTAAAAGCTCATATGGGAAATGTGTTTTTTGAGTGAAACAAACGAAAAAGCCATACTGCATGAAAGGAGCTGCTCCTTCAATTCTTACCCTGGATGTATTTGTGGATTTAGAAGACGATGAAAATGGCAACCCTCTAATTAAGCAGCAGGCAGTTTCCTTTCTGTTTGGGTATGTTTTTTGCTGAACAATGAGAAGCACCTTTGAAACATATTGTAACAGGAGTTTCCCTTCATCCTTGAAGCAATAAAGCTTCTAATAAAGTGAAACATGCATCCATGGATGGTAAATTTTTCTTCCCATTAAAGTATTTAGGACCTTGTATTAATAACTATCCATTTCTCATGCTATTTCACGCTCTGACACGCAGGTGCACTCTATTTCCTTTGCTGAAAGCTATCTCAAAGGTATAGTCATAGCTGTCATTTCGGATATAAATTTTCTCTGTAGAGAGACACAGAACTTTTACGCCTGGCTTCAAAATTTCCCAGCAGGGAGGGGCTTTCTTGTGGCAGCCATGTGCTATTATTCAACAAAAAGGGGAATTTCTGAGTATGGCACCTTGCTGATTAAAGGTGTTTCTGCACTCAGCACACTTGTCATCAATCGTTTCCACAATCTACAGATTATTCTTTTTTTATGCTCTGCTTCCTTTTTGTTGTTTGAGCAAATCTAAGTATTTAGCAAAAAGAAAATGTCTGGATTCTGCTCTTTGTGCCTTGCCAGAAACAAGTTCTCCTGTACTTTGATTCATCAGAATAAAACCAAACAGAAAGTTGCAAATCTACCCATGGAATGCTCAGAAGGAGCACACACCGGAGGAGCCACACCTAAGGATATAAATGGCTTTTTTCTTCCTTTCCTAGACATTTTTTAATAGTAATTTGACAGCTATAGTCTCTGTTTAAACTAGAATAGTTATTAAAATTATGGAATATATCACAGACCGTGAAATAAAATGAAAAACATTGCTCAGAGGCACAGCAGTCTAGAAGCTGAACCACATGCAGTTCTTTGTATCAGAAGAATATAGATACAGAAACATTGAATCTAAAGCCTGTTAAAGGGATGCTTGGATTGACCTTGAAATCTGAGACATTTTCAGTTTCACTGAGTTCTCTCTGCTAGACATACAGTGGTTTCTGCGCACCTTTAACTGGTTTTGGTTTTATACACTTCATAACTAATTTCACCCAAAGTCTCCTGCACTTTCCTTCCAGTGAGTACCAGAACATATTTAGCTCCATTTCCATGAGTTCTTTCATTTCAGTCTTTAAAGTGATATTTACTTCCTGTAGACATCAGTGGCATATTCATGGATGGGATTCTGCCCTGTATGTGGCTAACAGTTCCATACACAGTCCTGTTGTTTAGAATGCTAAAGACATCCTAAATTCATTTGACTTCTTATTGATGCACTGTGTTAGATCAGCTGCAGATCCTTACCTTACTTCCTTTTACTAAGAGAAAAAAAACCCTGCATCATACCTTTTACAGTTTTTGGGGTTTTTTTTTTTTGGTTTTTTTTGGTTGCACAGCCTGTTTCCAGATAAATCATCCTGTTGGATTATTTCTAATTTATTTTATTTGCTTTTCTGTCAGCCTTAAGTAAACTGAAGATGTTTACAAAAACAAAGAAGAACTTCCTTCTATATCTCTTTCCTTGGATGTGGGTTTTACTTTTAATGCTGTAAAACAAGCAGGTACAGCCCACAGGTGTCAATTCTGTCAGTTTGCAGCCAGCTGAGACACAGCAACAGCTCCCAGATGATCAGGCAATTAGCTTAGCCATTGCAGGCTTTACTCTTCATTTAAAAATAAACAATGTTCATGCTATCTGTTCATGACAACTTGAGAAGCAGATCTGATCAAAATGTGATTTGCTCCTGAATACACATTCATTGAAAATAGTTCAGGTTAATGTGACAAATTTTTACTATTTAGATCTTGTATTTTTAGATTGTTTTTGACTTGCTTCGTTGAAGATGATCAATTAAATATGCTGCTGAGCTGCTATAAACTCTGTTTATTCCAGTGCACCATCAAGACAACCAGTAACTTCCAAATTATATTAGCAAAGAATTGGGCAGGAGAGATTTATTTTAAAATCTTTTCTTCCTCTTCATGTGAAAGAAAGAAGCAATGTGAAATATGGACAAGTAATATTTTTCTAGTAAATATGTAGACACCATTTCAGATGTATTTCAGTCAAAAGTTGCCATCACAAAGACAGGAAGAGAAGATTTCAACAGTTTCAGGGGTTGGCCATGGTTGTGACTATAGCAGCCTAGAGCTTTAGAGAAGCAAGAGTGCCTTTATATGACATAAGTCACCTATGTCTAGCATATCTATATGTAATATCTATGTTTCTCTGTGATATGCATTCCTCAGAAAAGAAATAACATGGATTTAATTGCAGAAATTATAAGTCTATTTAAAATCACAAACCCCATAAAAGTATGTAGTTGCTGTAGTCTTTTACTTTTCCTTGAAAATTAACTGCAGTGTTTCTTTTTATTACCAGTGTATAAAAAGCATCATTCGAAAACCCAACCAAACCCCCCTACAAAACAAGAACCCAGAGGTAGGTTAAGAATGTCCTTAAGAATTTAAGCAATAGGTTTGTATACTCAGAAAAGAGGGTTTGTTTTGATATGATTATTTTTGCCCCAGGAACTCTTAATATCCATGTGTTAGGGGTTAGAATAAAAGATTTTTCCTTCTGAGAAGTATAACTAAGAATATATTTTTTTGTGTTTGTGTTTTCATTCGGAGACATTTTATACAGTTTTAAGCCTGTCACGGACTCAACTACTGTGGTGATCACAATGTTAATATATGTAAATCAGTGAGACACTAAAATGGAAGATGAAGTCATCAGACATGGGACTCATGTCTGAAAGGAGCTGCATTAGGGGATATATAGGTGTATGAAAAGTGAAAGCCAGAGCAGCAATCAGACAGTGGATCTGGTGTGTTTTTCACTATTAGATGCTATGAAAGTGATAGCAGTAGCAATGGGAACATGTCAGCATGAAGAACAAATGTGTAAGGCTAGTTTCGGTGATCTTAAATGGCCAGAACAGATGGTCCACAGGAGGAGACTGAGACACTAAGACTGACCAAGCTCTTTTTCTTGGTAGAATTTTTAGAGTTCAATCTGTCTTAGTTATTATGTCATTTGTCCACAAATCCATAGAAAAGGAATAGGAAAGTAGTGAAGCACTTTCTCCCACTTTACAATAGAATTGGTTTTGTTAAAGGTATTTCTGCTTGCTCGCAAATACCAGGAGCTCTGTGCAGTTGTTTGGCTAACCTCAAAACTCTTTGATGATACACATCCTTGCTATTTAAAAGGAGAAAGTTCTTGGATGCTTCTCCATTCCTTCATAATAAAATCTACCCATCCTGTAGGCAGTGAACATCTCAATTAACTCCTATTTAAAGCTCACAGGAGCTGTGAAGTACACCTTCATTTTCTGTGGCTTCCATAGTTTTGAGCTCATTCCTTTAGAAGTTATATCAATCAGGAAAATTATTTGAAATACCCAGATTTGGAGAAAGGGCCTGAAGTAAATGCAGTACTTGCTGCTGCTGCTACTAATGACACCATCAGAGCAAACTAAATTTCAGAACCCTTAATATGTATTACTTCTTTTCAAGATGAGAGGAAAAAATTAGAAGTACATTGAGACCTGACCTATATCAGCTTTATCTGCCTGAAATTATTTACATATAAATAAAATCCCCATGGTTGCCTTTCCATGAAGAAGCATTAGGTGAAATCCAATGGAAAAAGTAGCCCTGCTTAGAAGAGTTCTTGTATTATGATAGCTGGGGAAAAGAGGAAACAAACCACTGATGAAGAAAATGAATTTATTGATTATTCAGTAGTGCAACAGGGAGAATATTTTTAAAATCAGATGACAAAGAAGCAGTAGAGACTGCTAAACCAGACATATTTTTATAGCACTTATTCAAAGTCCTAGAGAGATGCACTCAATGTTTGTTTTCCTGATTTTATTTCTATCTTGAAGAATTCACCTAATTATTTATCAATGCCTTTTTTCCATGTTTTCATGATTTCTCATAAACTGCTAGTAGTATCTTACTTATAAACACCTTGGTTTTCATACTCAATAAAAAGAGGCATAATTGACACGTTGCTACTATTATTGGAAAGAGACATGGGCAAAATCACTGAACTGGACCCCTCTGTGCTCTGCTTTACAGACCAATTAAAGAAAATAAGCTCTTCCTGTTCAAGAAGAGCTTAAAGTCTAATGTTAATCGCAGTAAGATTGCCTTCCCATTGGACATATTGTGTATGTGCTGGGTTTGGGTTTTTTTCAGTGAAAAGGGGAAGCTATTTTGAAGCCTGTAACTCCTTTGGAACTAGGTCGATAAATAATTAATTTGGAACACTTCCTCTGTCTTTATATTTCCTTGTATTATGGAAAATTATAGTTGTATAAGACAATTTAAAACATCAATTCCATTTGAATTAACTGTAAAGTCCAACTACCTGTCATATCAGGGGTTGGTATTTAGAAGCTGAGTATTCTTAGTTTAACTCCAGGTGAGATTGTAGATCAACTATTTTTTTGACTGTTTATTACAGAAGTGGGCAAAGTGACATTTTTGTGGGGCCAGGCAGCCAACATTTGTCCTTATTTCTACCAGCCCAGAATCCTGTTCATATGGTGTTGATAAGTTGCAGAAAACTCTTTTTTTTAAAGAACTGTTTGTTTAAAGTCCATTAAATATTTTAATAATCTGGAGAGGTAGTTTGATACTGTACTAAATGAGAAGTTGTATTGCCCCATAGATATAGACATACTTCAAAAGCAAATACATCAGTGGGTGCAATAAATATGCTTCTAGAGATACTGAGTGCATAGCATGTTGGTTTTCATTCTGGTGTTCTATCTTTGACAATTATTTTAAGGACTGATAGTTTCTTTAGTACCAGACTTAATATACTTGGACTCCAAGAGATGAAATCTCTTACTGGAATTCTCACCACTGGTGCTACCCTCCATGGATATTTTGTCCTTTGTGTGTCTTTGAAGTGGTATGCTAATGATGGCAGCAAAAAATTATAGAGGCTTAAAATTGACTGATCAGGAGATGTAGCATTCAGAAATTATATCTCCTCTTTAATAACTTAATTTTTAATAAAATTCATCATGGAGGGTGTTACAGGAAGCCTTCAAGTCTTGTGTTTGAGAAACGATAATTGCTTGTGGCACAGGTAAAATAAAAAGCGAAAAAGAGAGAAACCCTCTACTACAGCTAAATTAGAGCTGGAAACAGATCAGAGGGAGGAAATGAAAGCATAAAGTTAATGAATGAGCAGCTAAACTTAAAAAATTAGAACTAAAAGAAGTTACGTAAAGCTAAAGCAAGAGAAAATCTGTGAAAGCAAACTGCTGCCTTAGATTAAGGAAAAATACGATTCATAAGCAGACAGACCAGAGAGATGACAGTTTTAAACTGTTTCTTTTGGAGGGGGGTAGAAGTCATATTTCAAATCACTCTGTATGCTCAAAATGAGATTTAGCTTATGGAACAGATGGAAGCTGTGTCTGTAAAATATAAAAAGGAGAAAGTATGGAGGGTCTGGAGCAGAAACAATTATCCCACTGGGAGAAAGATAAGTGTGTGCATAGTCATTATATGTCACTTCCATAGAGATTTCTCATCCATTACTTCTGGGTAGAATGCGCATTCATGTAGACAACTGATAATATTTATTTCACTTTCCATTTCAACAAATAGGAGAGACAGTAACATTGTTTTTTAATGCCCAAAGTATTGCATTACTTTCTTGATGTTTCTTGAGGTTGATGCGTGTTTTAAATTGCAAGAGGCTGCAAATGTTTCTGTTTGAGTCCCTACTTACCGAAATGATTAACTGGATTGTGTTTTTCCTGGGAGAAGTAGTTAAACAGGCCTCTGTGCATTTACTTGTAAAACCATGCAGTAATGCATAAAAAGTTTTCCTTGTGAGCTCCTTATTGCCTTCACATTCTTTGAGAGCTGAATGGCATGTTGACTTGCAGCTTGTATGAGACCGTGTGCTGGAAACGGCTGTTACATCCTGGATGCTCCTGGGGTACCATTAAATTACAAGAATCCTTTGTTCAAAAGAAAATATGTGTATTTCTTTTGATAATTCTGGTAATTGGAAAATAAGTACATGTACTTTATCTGTGTTCATTTTATTAAACAATTGAATTATATAGGCAAACCTGCCATATTTTTATTTTGCTATTGCTTTGGAACTTCCTGTAGATTATTCCCTTCTGTACTAATAGTAGCATACCCTTAGGGTATCTTCTGCTTATCTGTTGTCATTAAAATTAAAATAGCAAATTGAGTTCTCAAAAAAGTAAGTGCGGTAAATAAGGGGTTAAGAATTTTATTTGGGTTAGGTGAAATATTCTGATTGACAGGTGAGGTGAGCTACCTGAAGGGATATATTAATCCACATGAAATATGCTGCTTGGATGAAACTGCAGTTTGGAATTTGAAACTCTAGAACAAAATACACATTTCCTCTCAACAGCAATGAACCCTGAGCCTTGCAATGTCCCAGGGGTGTGATTATCTCGGAAAAACTGTTTCCCCAGTTACTTCTTGTTGCATAAATAATCATCTCTTTGATGCAAATGGTAACTGTGGGAATGACGTAAGTTAAATATGCTCTCCAGCAGTCTGACTTGCAAGGGAATAAACAATTTGTTGATACTTACAGTGCTTAAACCACTTCCTCTGTTTCCAGGAAGCTTAAAGCATTCTAGCCGTACAAAAATAATCTAAATTTAATCAATAAGAAATAAACTTTCTTTCTTCTTTTTATTGTTTCTCATACTTTTTTACTAAGCATATGCAACCAAAGCACTAGTTAATACTGCTGCTATATGGCTCCATAAACTCATAGAATCATAACTTCAGCTATCACAGGACTGGAGAAAAGTCATGTCCTGAATATGTTCAAGCTAAACATGACAAAAACATTCATGTTATCAGTATTGTTCTGAAATAAAGTATATTCCTTGGGTGGAATTAATCTCAGTATGGATAGAGGATAGAAGGCAAGTCCATACATCAGAATAATACTTCAAGGAACTGTTACACAGTAGCTCACTGATGCAGGTCACTTAGAACACTGCAGCTGCTGCTGCTCTAGTAGTGCTAGCTGCAAAATGGAAGGGGCCCGGGGAATGCACATAACCCGGTGGTGTCAAACTCTTTTACTGCCATGGAAATGACTGCAGAACCCTGTTTACTGCAGTAGAGACACGCCCTTAATGAAATACAAGAGTTGCCCAAGCCTCTTGCTGCAGCACCTCATGGAGATAGATTTCAACTCTTAGGTACTTGGAAAGAAATAGCTCCAGGAGCTAACTTTTAAGCCTAAAGACCAGAAGTTAACGTGGTTAAGAAAAAAAAAAATAGGAGTGAAAGAATGTAGCGTGTAAATAGTCTGCAATTTGTAATTTTTTAAATTAATATTAATTCTCAAATCAATTAGAAATATGTTTGGGCTCATAATGAAACCATGCACCTGCTCGCCTCTGACACCTTTAGTTGCAGTCGTTGTTTAAAGTTTCAAATTCCTCTGCTCTGGGTTTCCGGAACAGTTGAAAAACCAAACAAAAATTTAAAAAATACCATGGTTTCTCATTTTCTCTGAGCTGTAGAGATTTTCACTCCGTCATTAGTGTGAAAACAGAAGGCACCACAGGCTGCCTAGCCCAATTGTACCTAGAACATTTCACTGGAGCTGCCCTGTTGTCATCAAGATAATTCTGTCCCTAAATGGATAGTGGCCAACATGAATTATGTTAGAAGAAGCCAACATTTGTTATTTCTCCCTTTCTGTATTCTCTAACTGCCTTTTCTTCTTCGGCCCCCATAAATGAAATATTCTGTATATAAATTTGTAGTAAAATTGAGGCCAGTTACATCCCAGTAACACAAACAGAGCTTAAGGAGACCTTGGAATAAGCTATTCACAGAAATGTAAATCAGCAGCTTATTCTTAGGAAAATAAGGCTTCTGGGGGAGAAAAAGAAAAGTGTTAAAGATTAATGGTTGACAGAGACAGCTTTCAGTATAAGTGCTCATTGTGTCCAATGAAAGGCTTGTGAACAATATACTGATATCAGGAGAGTAAAAATATTGCATAAATTGTAATTTAATATCTATTCTTGTGATATCAAAAAGCCCTGTTTGCACTTGTGATGCTGCAGTATTCATGTTTTGCAACTAACAGAAAATATTGGTAGTATTATAATGTTACCAAACATATTACAGCTGGACACAATGATGTTAAAGGTCTTTTCCACCTTAAATGATTCTGTTTTCCAAGAGATAACATACGTAAGGTACCTCTGTTTGTTTAAAAATTAAGTCAAACCTGTTTACAAAATGGAAGGAAAAAAGTCTGTGGGAAGACAAAGTGTAGCTTTACATGAATTGAAGAACAAAAGTAAAAGCAAAATATTACGGTGTTGCCTATGCCTCACTGCATAGGCAACCCTGTTCTAGCTAGCAGGTGAAAAAAGGCAAGGACCTATGGAGGAGGAACGAGAACATCAAGGGTGAAAATTAAAGGGAGAGTTAGAAAGAGCCAAAAGGACCAGAAGGACTGTAGATAAGAAATAACCCAAAAAGGAGGCCGAAAATTACCCAAGAAGATTAATGATGGCAGGTATACAGAGAGTTTACAGAGCTAGGGAAGCTCTAAGGAAGAGCTGAATGGTTGCGGTAGGACAGCTGGAGCTCTGATGGTCCCAGGGACAATGGAAGGAGTTTGGAAGGACGGTGGTGCTTTGGTCCAGTTCAGCAGCTTCAAAAGCCAAGATCCATTGGAAAGAATCTTGCCAAATTTTGCCCAGAAGAAACAAGGGAGAAGCATACAGGAGGGATGCTAAGTGTATGCAGAAAGTCAAGAGAGTATTTAGCAGTGGCAGAAGAGGCAGATGGGGAGGGTGGAAGAGCAGATGGTGGTAGCGAGGGAGAGCAGAATGAGTTCCAAGTCTGAAACTGCAGCCTCGCACAACACATTATCAGTTGTTCTGACTTATTCTTCCTTTTTTATTTCGTATTCAAGAAATGAAAAAATTCAGCTCCTACGCTCCCTCGGAAAGGAAGGCATCACCCTATGCCATAAGAATGCAGTGTATAAAGAGCTGGGAATCACATGTGCCTTTCCAATGCTCTGCTCACCGAGCTAGAAGACAGAGGTACTGTTGTGAGAGCTAGGCTCATATGTACAGAACAGAAAACACCTTTCCAGTGCCCTTTCCAAAAAGTCCAGGTTACCAGGTCCAACCCTGGATCTTTAAAGGGGGAAGGAGGGCCATGAGGTCTTTCTGCAAACTAGCTTATATATTTCACCCCCAAGGTTGATATATATATACATACCTACCAGATGTATATATACATACCTACCAGATGTATTTTTCATTTAACTGTATAAATCAGCAGTGGTATTTCAAAGACAGATTGAAAATTCTTATAGTAATAACATTCCCTACCTAAATTCATTCTTTTTACAAGTGAAGGTAACCATAATGTATGTGGGGGGAAATACTTGGATATCCATGAGACCAACAGCTACTGTGCATGCAAGGTGTTCTCCATTTCTTGTGATGCCAGTAAAACTCATTGTTTCTGTTGCTTTTTCTCCTCCTTACAACACCCTGAAACCCATATGCCTCATTGTAATGACTAAAAAATACATGCATAATTCCTTCATTGTTTTGGAATAATTCAAAATTATGGCTAAAGGATCATCAATCATACTGGTAAATAACAACAGGCTTATAGCATTTGTTGGAGGAGTTACTTTTTCCTGCATAAGTTCACTGAAAATTCTAGTGTCGCTTTCTACTAAAGATGCATTCTGTGAAAAAAAAATTCAGATAAGTTCACCTTTTAGCCTATGGGAAACAGGATTTAAGTTACTCAGTCTTCTTTTACTGGTGCCACTAGTATTTGCTGCAGTATGTAGGACATCCATGAGGGAAGATGAAAGATTCTGTCATGTATTTGAAGTAGTTACTTTTATTTTTGTTCAGTAAAGATATACACGTTTCTGAGCAAGATGAATTTATAAAAGGGAAAGAGTATCTATTGTGTTCTTTGTGAATCTATTGTAACTAAACACAATCTACTCTAGAAGAAAACATTTCTTCCTCCCAAATATAAACATCCAGTTTCAAGCTGTCTTTAAATGTTTCCTTCATGTATCACGTACAAAGTAACAAGAAGAGTCCCTGTTTTGGCAAATATACCAGCTTTTTATTTCAGAGAACTACTCTGCAGGTGTGTATCTTTTTTCAGCCTTTTGCATACAATTGTCTTCATGGTGACTCCTTTGAAATCGCTGTTCCTGCAATCTGTGTTTCTGCCTCTACAGTCTGTACAGATCTTGTTTACCATGAGTAGTTGCTATTGGTGTTCACAAAGGCAATGTTTTTCGAGTTAGTGGTGGAGCTACTACTTCAGATGTATGTAGCCTATTCTGTCTAATCATATGATTGCAAAAATTTAAACCTTTTTCAGGAAAGGCACTGGGGTATGAAGTGAAAAGCTTTGGAAAAGGGAGTAAAATCAACAACAAGTGAGGGAAGTTATTCTGACAGCGAGACATTTCATCTGTCGGCAAACCAGAAGGAGAGGAAGGTGTAACTGTGAGAAGCCAAGGGACCAGCAGGGTACCACATTTGGTGTGTGAGATGATAGGGTTTAGCAGTAGGGGTGGTGAGGAAGACGGTTGGACTTGGAGATGCTGTATAGAAAGAATTGTCTGAATTTGCTAACAGCTTGTATGTTATGACAGAAATAAACTGTTGTAATTTTTTTTTTTTACTATTGGAGTGGGCACATGTACATTTCATATGGTGTTTGCTGTCAACTTCATCTTCTCAGCTAGCACCTTAGGATGTAAGCAATGACTTCTTCACCATCTAAAATCCTTTTATCTTAAATATCTTGCTTTTATTCTTGCCTTAGAGGAGGCTGAGAAAAAGCAAGATAAACCTCATTTCTTTGCTCCGAATTCTTCGTGTTAGTATGTGGAAAGCTACAGAAATTGAGAGGCAATGGAAGATAGTCATTTATAGTGAAGAAACAAGACAGTATGAGCACACCTTGATATCTTCCAAGAGAGCAGGCAACCTGACAAACAGATGCATCACACAAACTGTACAAACATTAAAAATGCAGCTCTTTCTACTTATAAATAAGCCTGGCCTTTGGGCTGTTGTGGTTTGTTTTGTTTGGTTTTTGGTTTTGGTTTTGTTTTGTTTTTTTTTGGTTGCTTCTAAGATTATCTGTCCTTTAGAAAGAGAAACAAAAATTCAGACTTTTATATTAATTTATCTCTTTTAGTTTACGTTTTCCTCAAATAGAAATCTCTTTGATTGAATTGGTTAGGAGACTGGCTCAGAAATAATTAACTCTTTCAGAAAAGCTGGTTATCTCATGCTTATGATTAGAATTACTCAAGTAAATGACAGGGTTTTCTATCAGAAGGCGTCTAACAACCATCATTTTCTTAAAACTTCAAGGAAGGACGCTGAGTATCAATTCTCATGCCTTGAAAAGCTAATAAAACAGTTATTGATTTGTTTAGAAGAACCCACACCAATGCTCCCTTGTACGTAATGTGAAAGGATGAGCTCATTTGCAAATGGCCACTCACGTAAGCAAGCTGGAAAGCAATTACTATATATTACCACATGCCTCTTCTTCATGGCCGAAGGTCTGGTTACTGCAGTTGCCTCTCACAATTTTTTGCCTTAACTCTTGTAAATGTTTGGCATGCCTATTAGAATTATTGGCTACTATAATTTAAACCATTCTAGGAATGCCAGTGACAGAGAAATAATATCTCCTTATCTACTAAATAATTCTTTGACTGCTGTAGGTGTTATTACTCTCTGTGTGAAACGTTGATACTGAACTGATAACAGACAGGCTGTCGTAGCTTGAAAATTGGCAAGTACACAGCAGCAGTTCCTTAGCAAGTCTTCATTGGTGCTGATCTGTGGTAGTGGTGAATTAGGGTAAATTGACATACTTGCAGAACAATTAGCTGCTCTAGCTGAGACAATGGCATGAAAAAAAGTTAAATCGGTTGCATCTCTGTTGTTAAAGGCTATCATATGAATCCATAAAATTTTCCAACGTGTGCTATTTGAATTTGAACTTGCATAAGTACTATAGCAATGAAAATTTTCCACACACACACAAAAATATTGAATCTGCATTTGTAGTAAGTACATTTAATAGAGGAGAAAATTAGGCTTCATTTTCTGTCTGCTAGCGAAATATCTACCAGAGCACACAATGGTCTTTAAAGATAGGGAAGTAAGCTTCCAATTGTCAAAAAAAGGGAGAAAATTATACAAAGCTTAGTTTTCCATACGTGTGAGTACAATATATTTGGAGGTTAAAAAAAAAAAAGAAGATTTTTTTCCTCTGATGAAGATGATTTGTAGATAATTTTGCAGCTATTTTTAGAGAAAGAAATTTTAAGGGAAAGGTAAGAGGTGTTTCCTACTTAGGAATAAGTTTCTTTACTGTGGGAAATAGCTCATCACCCTCATCAGTGGTATAAAGTTCCACAAGCCCTCTTCTCTCAGCTCCAGTGTCACCTGATACACATGGTATAGCACAACCTACAGTGAAAAAATTGGGACACTCCCCTCCCCCCAAACAACATTTTCCGGCCTTGTTTAGCCCAAAGGTGAGAAGCATTCCCTGCTGCTTGGAAAGTTTGGGCTTCACTACAACTCTAAGGTCTCTGAGAACAGGCTCTCTGACACTCTGTTCTTCCCTGCTGTGACCTGGTTGCTGTCTGGCACAACATGGCATAGTGTCATAACAGTAGCATATGTTAGAAAATATCCATAATTCATCCCAAGTCTCTGCAGTCAGGCATTTTGTGCTTGCTCATTTGGTTTTTCTTTTAACAGCATATGCCATTTAGAAACATCATAGGCTGTGAAATTCAGGATCCCTGTTTGGACAAGTTTAATTCACTGTTTCAAAGAACTGTAATCTGGTAGAAGGTGACTTTTTTAAGCATATCCTTTGGGTGACAGAAACAGGAAATCAATTTTTCCACTACATTCTCAAGACAGCCGGCTCACATTTGGCTCATCTTGGTTCATCTTTCTTCCCAAGCCTATGGAGCTCCATGCCACAAACACAGCCACTTGCACATGATGGATGACCTTCCCTTTGCAGCCATGCAGCCCATCCTGCACCCTGCCACCCTGCACCTCTCTCCCCAGCTGCCACGGCCATATGCCTCCTGCAGTGAGTCCCCCAGAATGTCCCCAGAGTGCTGATGGAAAAAGACACTGTCCTAGCAGGGTACCCAAAAGCCCTGACACCAGCAGCTTCTTGGGGAGGTGACTGCCCGCCAGCGTGAGGGTCGTCCCGTCCTTCCACCACTTTCCACTGCCCCTCATTTGTCACTTAGGGTTCTTTTCTCTAGAGAAAGTGATTATGCATGTGCATGCACAGAGGTTAACAACCACCCAGGGTGTGACCCTTGGTCAAAGCCTGCTCTAGTCACACTGACAGCTTCACAAGCAAAATCAACCAGAAAGGGGTTTAAGCAGGTCTCAAGAAACCCATGCAGTTACTGTGGCTATTTGCCAATTAACCCATCATTTTACATGCCCAATGAAGGCTTTTTAGTGTTTGTTTTAAATCATTAAACTGTTGTTTAGCTTTTTAAGGAATGAGATTGGGAAAGACTTAAGATGAAGTAGGTCCTTTCCAACCAAATCCATTCTATGATTCTATAAGTATTCATTCACTCAAGGCAGGTAGTAATGTATACTGTTTGGCTGAGACTAGCTACCTTGGTCTTCACAAGGAAGGCAGGCTGGTCCTATTACTGTTTTCCTATGGGCACTGAGCTCTTGTGATACTGTCACATCAAGAAGTACTCATAATTCAAGGTATGTAAAATGTCACATAACTTATTTTCATTTTCATTTCTATTGTAGCTCCAGACATAGTGGAAGGGCAGGATTTAGGCAGAAGGGTGTATCTTGGGAAACCTTGGACATGTCACTTGGGAGAAAGCACTGAATTGCAGCTCTGAAAACTCCTACTCAGCCGCTGCCTGACATAGGAAGTGTTAAGGCTTTTACAGGAACTGGGTATTGATATTCTCAGATTTGGGATTTTAACATATTTTGTACTGTATATATCTGCTTGAGCTCAGTTCTTCCCCTGCCTGAATACCTTGGAAAATATTTCGTGTATAAGTCAGGTCCTGAGGGGATTAATCCCATGACTTTCAAAGCAGTGTTACGTTGGCATGGTTCAAGCTCTGTGTTGAACAGCTGGGACAGAGCTGGAAGGGAAGCATAGACACCCAGTTTCTGCCTATGCTTTTCACATGAAATAGTCACCAAATGTCATTGAATAAAACCCAGAATCGTCCCAGACATGATACTAAACCTTGGATTTATACTTGTCCTTATGCTCCCTTTCTGGTCAAAAAGTTTTCTGCACAGAAAAGTCACTTCAGCAGGTTGTTGGAAATCAGTCCCCTCCTTTTCCCAGCTGCAGTCAGTTATCTGTGAGTTAGATCAGTTTTTTGTTCAGAAAACTTGTATCGGAATCCCTTTTGGCAGAAGAGGGGAGGTTTTGTTTCCTAGGCACTGTATTCTGAGAGGGGACCATAATCCATCATCTATTACTTAAAAAGGGGAGTGGGGCAGCAGCTGTGAATAACCACTTCCTCCAGGTGTTTGTAAGTTTTAGTTTCTCCCAACAAAGTCCATCAGGCTCCCAGGAGCAGCCATAACATTGGCCAGTGGCTGACCAAGGAAAGTCCTGGGTTTCAATCTGTCACACTACAGGAAGCTCGCTGCCAGCAGTGCTGAACTGAATTACCCCAAGTTCCACACTGTAAGATACCTGAGTGTTCCGGGATGCTGTATGGGGGAGTGGCATAACCAGAACTGGGGAGACACAGGCAGGCCAAAAATAAAAATTACCAGGCTGCTGGGCAGACAGCTACCTCTGGGCTCCAATCCTTCATTTCTCCCATCTGCAACATGATATTATCTGTCTTCTTACAGTGTTTATTTAAACTGTTTATATTAGACTCTGAGTTTTTCAGGGTCAGAGCTTTATTATGTACATATACAATTTCTGTGTTCCAGGGAGGGCCTCTGGGTGTTTCTGTATTATGCGTGAAAATAAATATGAGAAAACTAAAAGCTTAGTCGTCTCAGACTTGTGAATATCTGTATACTAAGAAACTGCAAAGTTGCCATAGTACTATTCACTTCTTGTGCATTCAA
This sequence comes from Pezoporus flaviventris, assembly GCF_033815535.1. Lineage (NCBI taxonomy): Eukaryota > Metazoa > Chordata > Aves > Psittaciformes > Psittacidae > Pezoporus > Pezoporus flaviventris. Next base: position 50,063,656 of record NW_026892549.1, read on the forward strand.
CAAGGTCAGAAGTGATCTGCAGTCTTGCACTTCTCCATGTAGGTTACACAGAAATATCATGGAAGAAGGAATGTTTTAGATAATTCCTTTATGAGAGAGATCCATAGAGGAAGAAGAACCTTCCAGTTTGAAGTTTCCAGTTTGAGAGGTCTCTTTATGATCCTTGATTCCGCAATAATAAAACCTGAGAGCTGTTTTCCATCCTTTCATTTACACATTTTTATCATGCACAGCATGATGCTTATAAACTGGACCATAGCCATAGTTGGAACTCCTGTGGAGGATAAGTGCCCATTTTCCTAATAATAATAACAACGCATTTTCTGGCTTCCAGAAAATTCATCTCCCAGCAACTACACTATTTCCTATTAGCTGGGTAACAGCTTATGCTTTCTCAACTAAATATGTAAGGTTTCTGGAGCAATGGGAAGACCTGCCATAATTCAGTAGTGCTAATATGCTAACGTTCTCTGTGGCTTTTTAGTTGAATCTTACTTGTAAGTAGGACCATGAAGTAACTAGCAAATTATGAGGTATTAGTACTTGATGTCTTTCAGCAGTGGATGGAATTTGAAGTGTGTGGCTTGGAAGTGTGGAGGGTTTTTTAATATCGGATGAAGACATGTTACTCCTGCTAACTGAATGAGCAGAACAGAGCCCTGTGGTGTTGGGGGTAGGAGTGTATCTGCCTCTGAGCTCTGGAGAGCACCTAGAGACAAGTTCAAAGAAGCTACCTTCTCTTCCTGGAGGCTGTAACATCTCCTGGTTGACGATGCTTCTAAATATTGAACTGAAAATCACATAAAGAAACTAGATTCTTAAAAGACAGACTATGATCAGTCATAACACAGGAAGAGCTAAGCGATTGTGATAGAAGATACTGTGCAGAACTAATACTGTGGGTTTTATAGCTACTGGGATGCCATGCGATGGACAGTCACAAGCTAATGTGGAAACTAACACTTTAACAACAACAAAAGTGGTATTATGCTTTGAGAAGGTCACAGTATTCCAAATGTTACCTCTGAAAGAGCAGAGTCTCAGGTATTGAATAAAGATGTTCTAGTGCATCCCAGTATTCAGAAATTGAGAGCTGCCTAATAAATTCCAAGCAAACCAAGCAAATATCTTTGTGGACAGACTGTTGCTTACCTGCTCTTATTTTGTATGTAAGATGAAATATAGAGAATCTGGTTTCGACTCAGCTATCACATTTAGTGTTTTCCTAAGGTGCTCTTACTTCTGTTCTTACTCTTTTAAATCATCTGCATGAAGACTTTAAGCGAACCAAACTCTACATCTGGTCTGTTCTTTGCATTAGTGTCCATACCCATTTTATGGTTAAATTCTAGCAAGTGCAGCTGAAATGACTTGCATTATGCAGTCTGGGTTACATCTATCCTGTAATGTTAGAGCAATAGTCAACCTAGACATCTCCATGGAAAAAAAAAAAAAAATCCCAGTTAAGGATAGAACTTTAAAACAAAAATGAAAGCATGAAGGTGAAAAAGTGACCTAGTCATAGCTGGGTACTTTTGATATAAATCTATTTTTACCATTTCTACTAGAAACAAGAAATGTGGGTAATTACATTGTCCTATGGGTTTTCAGTTCCCTAGTAAGCTGACAAATGCTTTTAAGATACACTAATAATTAATGATTCTTTCACATGTTGTGTCTTTCCAGGGACATAAACTCCTTTTATTGCAAATCTGTTTTCACTGCAAATTCATTCATTTCTATACATAAGCATGTTTTTGTGTTGGTTTTGGTGGTGTTTTTTTTCCCCAAACCAAGTGTGTTAGCTGTTTAATCTCCTTTTTATATTCTTCATTATGTACAGGAGTCTGAATATGCTCAAGTTATCAGGCAAAAAGTATTCTTTTATTTCTGTGTGCATATGCAGAATAGAAATGCAGAGAAATCTGACTTAATTAGCTCTATTGCTGTGTTTGTAAAACACAAATGTGTACATTCTCAAATACTATACTGCATGTCTAATCTCTTGTTTAAAAGCTAGCACAAAAAAATACCAAAGAAAGTAGCCTAAAGCCACAGTAATGCCTCAGCCAAATATTTCTGTATCTGTTAGTTTAGTTGTCATTTGAGAGGAGTGTATGTGGGCTTCACAGGAAAGGAGAATAGTCCAGATACCGGTGTGGACTACCATCAAAATGAATGTTCCGTGCCACTTTGTACCCTTCCAGTTTGATCTTTTCCATTGTAACAGCTGAGCATGGCATGTTTTCCAAAACCTGCTGTATAGATCAGAACTGGCAGACATCAGGATGGGTTCTGGTTTTGTCATTCCCAAGAACTTTTAGCTATGCTCAGTAAAATTCCCAGTGTTCCTCAGATGTTGGGCATGGAGCGACAAGGTGTTAATGGAGAAAGCTCCATGAAAGGCTTCTAACAACAGCTACCATGGAGGGCCATGAATCTTGCTGCCATTTGCTGTGCTTTGAGTGGCAGTTACCCTATTTCTTGGTCATATTAATCTTCTATTTCACGGTTTTTTTTAATGGAATCTACCTATGCTTTCCTAATCAACTAGGCATCAAACCTTGCCCTTCTTACACACCTATGTGGGAATAGAATTGCGATACAAAACGGTAGTGTTTAGGGGAAAGCTGTTCTTTTAAACACATCAGTGCACCCAAATGCACTGAATGAACACATCAAACACTTTATATATATATGTGTCTATCGATATGTAGCACATATCAGCAATATATTTTTCTCTATTAAGTAAAAAATGGGAATTTATTCTTTTTAATTTCTTAATTCATAAGCTATAAAGCAATTATGCTTACTTTCCTAATGGTATCATTGGATTCATGTGCATTAAACTGTTTTCATTTCATAAGTGATGATGACTCTAGCAAGTGTAAATTTGATGCCTGTAAATATCAGGAAACTGTTAAAACTCCTCAGTATTTCAGTTTTCACTAAAAAATGCACACTTCTATCTTAGCATTTGCACATTGACTGTTCAAAGAGCCAATTCAAAATTTTATCTCGATAAATATTTTCAAGGGACAGAAACACACTAGGAAAATAACAAATATATGTTTGCACTGAGAATAACTAGTTCAGCAATGTTTTCTTGTGTGCGTTTTGGTGGCTATGTAGGCTATTGCAATGTTAATTTTAGAAACTCCAGCCCAGCAACAGACACTTAAGAATAGAATGATGTACTGCAAGCAACAAGAATTTTAACTGCAGACTATAGCTTTATTTTCTTATTTATAGCTCTCTTCCTTTTGTTATGTTTTTATGAATCATATATCTTCTCTGAGAGTGCCCTGGCCCTGTGCTTTCTTGACCAACAAGCTTATCTTCAGATTATGTCCTGTTAGTTATCTTCAAATACTGAATTTATAAAAAGGAAAATCGTAAAACCTTGACTTTAGATTTTAAATGCCATGCAAATATTCTTAAGAAGTAATTAGAATCTTATTTAACTTCTAGCTATGTTGACTTTGCTTTTAATAAATATACAATTTTTTTAGGAGAAGCTTGAGGTGAACACAAAAAAATAAAAGCATTTAGGTTGAACCTTGCAGGGAAGTGACAAAATTGAAGTTTAAAAATTTAATACTACTAGATATTTTAAAAAGCAAAATGTGATAGTATTAGTTGTTTGCTGAGGTTGAAGGTTAAAAGGGCAGATTCACAACAGGTATAAGTTGCTGCAGCTCCACTGGTTTTGATTGATTTCCCCAAATAGCTATGCTTTTCATATTATTTGACTGCAGAAAAGTACTGGGCCAGGCTCAGTTCCAGTTACAGTTTTTTTCTCTATTCTTGTTCTTTTGAAAACCAAACCATTCTTCATTGAAAAAGAATGGGTTTTGTTAATATTAAGAAAAAAAAAAAACAAATAATAAACTCCACAGAGCCAAGAAATTTTAATGGGAAAATTATTATTATTATGCAAACCAATAAAGATGTAATTTGGAGATATTTTCAAACTCAAGACTAAATATTTAAAAGTCTGAAAAAATGTAACCACTTACATTTTAAAATAAAGATTAATTCTAGAGATTTTTTTTTCCTTCCATCTTGCTTGGAGTGGAAAAGTGGCTTAATAAGACAAAAACATTTACAGGAAAGAAAAACAATTTACCTATTCACCTCTGTTTTCTCTATTGACTTCTAGATCAAAGTCCCATAAAAAAGCCAAACTCACAGAACAAATTATAGGCATATGTGGAACTCAGAGTGTAATATGTGTCTATCCCAGGATGAGCTGTGTTTAGTGCAAAACGAGATGAAGGGCTTGAAAACTATTTCTAGGTGGCTTTTTTATTTTGGTATTGATTCTTTAGGCAGAAAGCCCTTCCATTTACATCTTTTTTATTTAGACTATTAATAAAGAGGCAAGAGTGAAGAGATATTTCTTTCCCTTCTATTCTGCTTTATATAAAACATCTTTTACTTTCTGCTTAATTTTCTTTCTAGTGTCCTTAACTCTTTATTGCCTTTAATGCCATTATTATGAATCAGTCTTTTTGCATTCAGTGTGTTCAGTCATGTTAATATAGATATAATTGTAAGGTGCAAAATATAAATCCCCATAATGTGTTGGAAGGCAAATGTGTCAAAGTCCCTTTGTCATTCTGACAGGTTATAAACCCAGACTGACTCAGTTTAATCAGGTTTAAATTTTAATGACATAAGCAAAACTGGGACTAAAGTAGCTGTCTTTTTGTTATTATTTCAGATCACTGCCACAATTGAGAAACATTCTATCATTTATTCATTCACTGTATCATTCAGAGCTGTCTCAATCCTAATATCTGTTCTGGGGAATATGATTTGAATCACTATATTTCAGAGCAGATATCACTGTTTAGTGACTAGTTGTCATCTTATTGTACCTTTGCCTTTTCACCCTTATCTTTCCTCAGTCAAATTCCTGTCCCTAGATTTGCCATTGTGCAGCCAGGCCCAAGGAAACACTTCATTTTATTTTTATTGGCCTTGCTTATATCTCTAGCTTGGTACTTGAGAGTTTTCTGCTTCATAACTTGCAACTCGTGGTTAATAAGGTTACCAGCTAATAAAGCTAATAATTGGTCATGGTGCTACTACTGGGAGGGAAAAGCAGAGGGACAGAGGGCATGGAAATTAAAATAAAAAAAGAAAATAAGATACCAAACCAATAGATCAATAAACCAATAGACAGGGTTACACTGGGCTCATCTAGTGCTTGCGGAGTATGTTTCACATTGGTCGGATCTTTGCAAGCAGCTCTGTTAAGCGTGGACCTCTTTCTCAGACAATGTTTTATCCATGTGCCCAGTTTAATAGAAGAGCATTCTATGAAACTATTGCTTCTTCTTCTTTTCAGTTTTCCTAGTAGTTATGCTAAGCAGCTCAAACAGTACACATCTCCAAACCCCAGTAATCCTAAACCTGCCCCAGTCAGTGGACCACATGCTGTAATCGCAAATTCTCCTAAGTTATTTCCACAAGATGCACTTGGCACTTCTCATCACGAAAGTTAATTGAATCAAAGTCTCCTGGAGATGTTACTTACAGTTAACTGATGCTGGCTGCCTTGAGGAGCAGAGACATTCTCTGCTGACCTGACAAGCGCCATGTAGCCAACGGCAAGGCCAGATCCTCTGCTTCAGTTCCCATAACATGAAGGAATTCTGTCTCCCAACTCAGAAAACTCTAGTCTTTCCAGTACAAAGTTGTCAATGGGTGAGAAAACTATGATTTTAAGTACAGGTAAGAGGGCCAAGACTTCTGATTTACTTAAATAAGAAAGGAATAGTAGTAGTTTTTGGTGACTGTCATTTTCAATTGACTTCTTAGCAGTATTCTAGAGGCTAGTCTTGTATTCTAACATTGTATCATCATGTTCTGAGTCACCACTACATTAATATTGCTAACCATTCAAATAATTAGAGTGATTGAAATGAGAAAGGAATATAACTCTTCATAGTTGTTTGCAGACATTACTGTTAAGCAGCTTCAACAGCTTTATTAAAGCCTTTTTCTTTATTAAGGGGCATTTTATAAAGAGAATGGCTTTCCTGAAGTCAGAAATTGTTTTCTAGATCAAGAAATGAGATGCAACCTAAAGAAAGATATGTCAAACTGCCAGTCTGTTGCATCAAAGAAAGTTACTGTCATCGCTTTTTCCAATGTGCAGTTGACAGGAAGTAGAAAATAAAATAAAGACTTCTGACTACATTCTGGTAGTAAATCATTTATTTTATATACCTGGCTTCTTGCTGATCACTGGGATATGCAGAAAAATTCACATCCTGCTTGTGCTATCCAGAGGTGTGAACCTACCATCACAGATCTTTATAAATCACAAATGACTAAGTAAAAGCACCAGATAAACTGGGATTAAATTGCTTAAGCGGTAAAACAGGTTTAACACATTAATGTAAATAAATCTGCTATATGAAGGTATATGATGTTTTAAAAATGAAATTAGGTGAAAACAAGCAGAAAACAAGACAATTTTATGCTCTAGTCGTAAGCATCACTGACCTGGTGACCAAGAATTTATTGCTTCTTTGCTTTGGTTTTGAATGGATTATATACATAAATGAAAAAGATAGTGTCTTTCTTCTGCAACAGTAAACTATTCTGAACAGTAAGCTATTCAGAAAAGAGAATGCCACCTCATGGACTTTTTGTTTTCTAAATTTGAGCTCAGTTCTAACATTACATGGCAGCTTGGTCTTTGCCCAAAATTGAAAGCTCATAAATTTTTCTCTTATTTTGTGAGTGAACTGCAAATTTAACATAGAGGGAGGTGGGGAAAAGAAAGGATGAGCTGTCCTTTTCAACATATTGAAAGGGGGTTGAAGTCTTTGTGGGGAGTGTGTATCTACCATATGCCTATCACAAATACTCAGTTGTGGTGCTTACTTATCAAGAGATAGTGAGTCAGATTTAGCATTAGGAAAACATCTTTCCATGAACTGACAGCACATTTAATATATTAAAAAGGTATTTTTAAAACATAGATATTTTTAATTACCTTCTATGAGAGATTCACAATTTACTTGAATTTGCAAGATTTGAATCTGCAAAAGCAAAGGAAACTGTGAGAGAAAAAAACAGCTGTATCAAGTGTCCATATTCTTGCAATTTAGCAGTTTCTCAGAAAACTAGGTTTAAAGCACAGGTGGGTGCAAGAGAGAACTGTTATCTATGGCAAAGTATAGCATTAAAGAGCCTATGAGAAGTGGGCATGAGTAGAGCCACAGTTCTCATGCAAGTTATCTTTCTCGAGCAACAAGGAATAGAGACATAGGCTTTGCCTTCATACTCCTCCTGCCCATTCAAGTCAGGTTCATGCTGCCTGTCTTAGCAAAGAGAGATCACGCATCTCCTATCCTAGAGGTGGAGACAAATAAATAGAATTAAAATGTTCAGTAGTGGTGCAGTGAAATAAATCCCAGTGTCCTAATATTGAGTCACCTTCTGTCATTTATGCAAATTAAATTCATCCTGGCCAAAGATGCAAATCTAGTTGCAGGTCATTTGTATAAAATTTGCTGTATTAGAACTGGAAGTTATTCATGGTTGCAGGATGCCCAATATTTTCTGCAAAGTTAGCAATGCTGTGAGAAAAAGTACTGGACCTTGCTACATGAGGATTTCCCCAGATGCTTGTTGGGAAGTCTGTGAGGTTAAAAGCGCTCACATGAAAAATACTGCTTTGTAGAAAAGTCAGTCATTCTTTTTCAGGCTTTGAAAATTAGTGGTTCAGGACTGATTTGGGGTTTATTCAATGGGCACAGGGATCTCATGATTCATGCTAACCATTTCAAAGTTTTCTGTGGATAACAGAACACATTTCCCTTTACTTACACGGAGCACTGTTTCTGTGTCCAAAGCCATGAACAGTAAATGTTAAACATACTGGGTAATGCAGTTTTCTTCTTGGGTTTTAAACTGGTATCAACTTCACTATAGTGTATAGTGTTGTTTAGAAAATGTGGATTGATGCTGTTTTCAATCAGACATGTTTTCAAGATGTTTGATCTTGACAAATGTAGGCAGTGTGAATTACTCTTCTGGGTGTAAATGTATATGTATGTGTATTTTTACCATTTGTCCCTTTCTTTTTCCCAAGGCATATTCTCTGCCAATTTTAAGAGCTCCAAAAACATAGCATGAGGAAGAGAATTGCTTGCAGCACACAACAAACTGTATTGATTCAATAAAATCCAAGATCAATGATGTAAATTTTTGACTGGCATCTGCCAAGAATATATCTACGTGTATGACAACACATATGTTTTCAGGGGTACCCTGGTAAAATACAACAATTAATTATAATAGCCAGATACTCAGTTCCTTATGGACTCTGTAATTTTGTTACAGAGTTAATTTTATTGTAATTCATTGTAATTCCAGCAATTTTTAAAGAAATACATTCCTCAGAACTAGCAAGTTGAGATACTGGTGCCAGAGTCTATGTTAACGTGCTGTAGCAGAGTGTCTGGCAGGGAACATTAGCCTGAATGCAGTGCTAATCAAGAAAAAAACCATAAAACCACACCCCAAGATTCAAGTCACCATTTCTGCCTTCAAACAGTGGCTTACAAATAGGTTTGAATTTCATTCTTCATATCTGCCAAGTCAAAGGCTATCTTTTCCAGCTGTCAATTAGAGCAATTGTTAAACATCGATTTGCACTTCTCAAGAGTCTCTTTCGATATTCAAATAATTTCCTCAGACTCATTTTATTAATTATTAGCACACATCTAACGTTATTCTCTGTGAGGTACTGTATCTACAGTTACAGTAAGAATCGTAAGGTATCACATTTTTAATAACTGTCAGTTCTTCAAACACTACAAAGACCAGAGAATCTTCACATAGAGTAAAAAAGACAACCTAAAAACAGATGCAGCATGTCACTTCTGATGGCTTGGGTTGAAAGTTTATTTCTGGAGGTTGTTCCATGTTATCATCCTCTCTAGCTGTTCTAGACCAATTGTGCAGACAGCTTCTCTATCAGGGAGAAGGTGAAATAAAATAGTCCTTGCTTTTGATCACAATAACATGCTTTCCAAATATGCCAAATATGACATTTTACATAAAAGATGTACATGAATATTTGTTTGGGCTTTTTTTGTTTATATGCTTTTTTGTGTTGTTTTTTTTTTTTTTCTTGAAAATCTACGTATTTTCTGTCCTTTTTCTGTATACTCTTTCTAAATGGTCAGCAAAGATCTGGTCACTCTGCTTATAAAGATGCCTTAAAATGCCTTCATAGCAACTTCTTTCCTTCTAAATGCCTGAAGTGCATTAGAAATTAGAAATCCAAAGTTTTCCATCCATGCTCAAGGCCTGAGATCATGTTCTCTGCTGTTTTCCTTGCAGATAGTGTTGTGAGCAAGAATTTGTCACAAGTAATGCATGAAATAGCATGACAGATTTGCTACATATTAATGGGTATATTGGGTATGTACAACCTGAAGTTGCAGAGCAGCACATTAGGAAAACAACTTTATTATGAATTTGTCTCCAGCTGTGTTTATTTGTCTTATCATCATATGATTATGCATTCATCTTCAGAAGGATAGGAGAATAGTTTTATTTTACTTAGCACAACAACTTCAATGCATTGAAAATATTCCCTTTTTATTTTTGTCTTGAAAAAGAAAGGAAAAATATTTGAAAATATATATTTTAATGAAACAGAGCAGATGAAATATCGAGTGGATTAAGCTGACACTCTAAGTATCCCATAGTCATCCAAAACCATAGCATTTTCTGCTTCCCAATCCATTCTGCCATTTTTCTCTTAATAACTTTCTATGTTTGCAAATGTTCCTGCAAATGGAAAGCCCCCAGTGGTTTGGTATCCCAATACCTGGACTGAGACAATCATGAATTCTGTTTTGAAGAAGGCAGAGCTTTGCCTGCACGTTCTCAGAGTGAATTTCCATCAAATGATCTAGCCACCTTCCCAAGGCTGCAGAGTAATGTCATAATGTCACAGAAGACATGTACAGGGGCTCTTACCTGCAACTGGACCACCCTGATCCCTCTGCTAAAGGGCAGCCAAGAAAAAATGATATGTTATCAGTCAGTTCTCTAAAAATTATATTTCACAGGGAGGACAAGGAAGGCCATATATTTCTCATTTATTAAGAGAAACTTTGTCTATGTGGCATATCTGATTTTATTACCAAAAGTGATCAGATTCTGCCTTGTCTTATCTAATTTCTTCTTATTTGCAACCAAGAATTTGGGCAATCAATTCCTGTCAAGTAGGATAGCATCTGAGACATATCACCTGTGAGGCAATTACTTGGAAGTTATTTTTTCAGATTTGCTTTGCTTGTTTGAATACCCATGGGAAAAAGCATCACTCCAAAGCTCATGGAAAATGAGTGCAAATACCTTTAGAAATTTGCTTTCAAAATTTCAGTTTAATTTCTCTGGCTTACATCTCTAGCTCAGAGCAAGATTATGGTAATTTATTTAGTTTACAAGACTGATTTGTGATTTGGATGCCTTAAAGAGAGAAAAATGTCTATACAAATAGAAGATATATATCTTTGAGTGTTGTATGTATACAAACGAACAAGGATTATCTACCATTTAGCCACTTGCTGGCTAGGAACACTGCACAGTGTCTATGGGAAGTGGGGAAGTATTTATGGGTCATGCTCCAGTGTGTGACTCACTCAACCATGAAGGGTAGGGTAGGAGAATCACTCCTCCTTTATGATTTTGCCAGTTGACTGTTAATCTCCTTTGTGGGGAGCAAAGTTTGAAAAATCTTTTACCAAGGCATTATCTACATGACAGAACACAAGCAGTCTTCTGGAGGGGAGGTGATTGCATAAACTGAATATGATCTGTGTGCCATTGAGTTTTGGGGTTGTTTTTGATTAAAGAATCTGATCCTAGCAGTCTAAATTTTTCGTATGTCACAAAAACTTGCAAGTTATTTCTGTATATGCTTTTTTTTTTTTTTTTCCTGAAAGGGTAAATAATTATCACATTATGCTGTTCTAGGATATTTTTCATAGTAGCATTAATTAACAGTGAAACATCTGCTCTAAATTTGAATGCTGTCCCTTTTGCTGTAACACTGTTCTTAAGTTTTGAGTCTTTGGAGAGGTTCCATTTAAAATTCTTCTTAAAAAGAAGCAGATATGTTTCTTTGAAATGATATCTGAGGGAATAAGTAACTTTGTGCTATGGTTATATAGGGATTTTATTTTGTAAGCACAGAATGTTAGATGCCATTTCAGCTCCTTGGACTCTCTGGGAGAAATGTATATATACATACACCTTATTTATGACAGCTGGCCAAATAGGAATTGCAACTTTGGTCTCTTCTGGCATGCCAGGTATTTGCATAGCATTTGAATCTTTCAGTACAGCATTTCTTTCACTCACCAGATGTCTTCTGGTACTACAAGAGCTGGCACAGCCTAAAGTAACGCATGTTAAAATGATGCTGTTGTGCGTTTGCCAGTGACTGTCCAATTCAGACATGTTATTTCCAGAGTTTCCTAGCTACCAGATAGCCTTCAAATGTTCAGCTATTCCAGTAGATGTCAAACAAATTGAATTTTGGTGGTTTCCAGCAAGGGCAACACCATTAAAAAAAATATGAAGTTGCTCAACTTTTATTTCTATTTAAGTCCTGTAAGAAGAAACTGGTTCTTTATAAGTGCCTAGACCTAATAATTTATCTTCTGTGGGGAAGCTTATGTATCAAGGTTGCATGGGAAAGAAATACTAGCAGGGAGAATTTACTTTACACGTTTTCAGACAAAGGTGAGAGATTTACCCTGGCACATCGATGCTCAAAGGCTGAAGCCAAATTCCCTAGTCAATGGTTAAATCAGAAAGCCCCAAATATTTTCTCATGTTCCCTCTCTGATATGCTGGGACTGTTATTATCTCGTACACTTTGCCTTTAGCCCAAACCATCAGGAGTTTTTTAGCTAAGAACAGTCCTTGTAGATCCATCAATGGAGATACCCATCTGAAAAAGGACAAAGGAGAAGAAAAAGCACTTGGAAATATAGTTTCTAACTTCATTAGTTTTGCTGACTGATGGAAGTGAAGAGGAAGAGAGTATCATGCTGTCTTTATCCAGATCTCTGTGTGCTTTGTTCATTTATGAAGATGTCCTGTGTGAAGGAAAAATTTTCTTTGAGGACTCTCAGAACAGAGATTCTAATCTTTTCTCATTATTCTTGCAAGAGATAATAATTTAATTCATTCCTTAGGGTGGACTCAGGAAAAATCAGAGTACCAGCTTCCAGGTTTTTACTACTTTGTATCATGCAGTCTTGATTTAAGAATTCAATCCTTTCACCTCATTAGCAGCAGCATCTCAGGTGCATCCAATCCCAACATCTACCCCCTCCCTAGCCAAATAATTATTTTCAGATATACTGGGCCCATTAGTAGGACTGTTAGGAAATGGAAAGTTTTTTTGATTCAAAATTTCACTTTTGGCTTTGAAAATGGCTCAGTTCTTCATGATTCCAAAACAGCAAGCTTTTTTCCATGTAATTCGCTTTGGTTTCTACAGGTATATGCAGTGGTTAAGGGAGAATATTTTCAACATAAAGTATTCAGCATAAATATATCTGCTCACAGAGATTTAAACCAAAAATGTTTATTTGTATTTCCTGTATTTGCATTCCTTCAGAAAGCAGTTTTCTTGAATTTGGTGAGTCTGAGTGGAAAACAAAGGAAACAGTTTCTTAAATATTTGTGTGCTGATGATGCAGGTAAACACATATTCAAAGCAGGTGCAAATGTTCATGAAGAATTAAGGAAGTTTGAGATAACTGTTAACAGTCACATTAGAATTTAATCTTATCGCTACAGAGTCAACAACAGGCTCCTGTTTACCTGTAACAGGATAGAGGCACAGCATTTCTGTATCTACCTGTAGCCCCATAACTAATTCAAACAAGTTTTCTATGTTTTGATTGATGGTACAACCTTGAAAACATCCTGTGACAGATGACTTGTAAAAGAACAGCCTGCAAGTCATTTTCTGAAATGGTCACTTTATTGTGCCCGCTGATGCCTTTGTTATTCAAAGTCTATAAAAATTATGGATGTTTTAATGTTATTTAAACACACTAGTCTTAATTTGCTGTCATTGCAAAAAAATAAATATACTCATTAGCAAGAGCTAAAACCTTTTTACAACCCTAATATTTAATGTTATCCTCAGCAATACCTTTCCAATATGTGTCATGTGCTGATACAAGCGAGAGCTGTGGGAACATTTCTCTTGGGAGTAAAGTGCTCTGGACAGAATATTGGTCGTTTTTGTGAGTAATAAAAACGAAGGAACACAATGTCTAATCAGGCCTTTACTTGGAATTTCTGATACATTTCCAGCTTAATTAAAAACCCTTTTATGAGCTTTTTTTTTTTTTTTTTAATGGGAGCTAAATTTAGATAACCATGATAATATGGTCTTAATAGCACTGCAGATCATCTCTGCTGTCCCTTCCAGTGCATGGGAAAGGGTTAAAAATGTTGCAGTACCAGAGAGGCTAACACTCAAATAATTCAGAGAGAAACTGAGGTGCTCCTATAATGAAATCCCTCAATATTCAGCACTTCAGGAGCGTTACTTATTGAAACACAGAAATGGGTTTAATTTATCTTCTTTAACTTTACAATATACAGACATAACTTCAAGGAAGGACCTTTCTCCTTCAAGACCATGTTTCTTTGATGTGTAGTAAGGGTTTGCCTTGTCATTTATTCTGAGCCGTACCAGTATAGTGACCTGCCCACTGTAAGGGCCAAGAGATGTTGGGTTTAGGATACCAAGGCTCCTGTGCAATATGGACGCATTTGCAGAGCTCTGTTGATCAGACTTTAACAGTATTGCAGCCATTAGCAGGAGGGAAGGAGATGGCAAAAAAACCTTAAGCACCCTACAGTGGCTTCAGCTCCAAGAAAAATCCCTGTGGCTTCAATAGGTATTTGAAGTGCAGGATGATTGCAAGAGGAGGTCTGCAAAAAGGAAAAAAAATATATTTAGAATTATGAAAAGGTCAAATTTGATATATATGACCCTATAATTAGTTGCTGAACTGGCTTTGACTATTGTTTTTAGTTAAGCAATCCTAAAACCAAGACAGAAATATTGCATAGCATTCATAATATATTCGTATTGATTTAATTAGAGGATATTATACATGGCATTTTCAGATTTCTGAGGTTCTCCTCCCATTTTACTCTAAAGTGTGTTTGATTGGAAGATAACAGTTTAGATTAAGATTGAGAAGGGTATGCTTAGATATAAGTATAAATAGTGTAATAATCAAATTGTAAGTATTTCTTTGTACTGCTTAAAATAATATTGTACATTCATATTATTACATTTGCAATGTTTATAATTTAGCAAGTAAGTCTAGTCATAAATATATAAGATAAAAATCTTTACATACAGATAGATCCAGTTACTAGCAAATTGACAAATGTTCAGCAGTAATGCTCAGGTCTAACGGACATGGTTTTGTTTTCCCAAGAGACTAGCTCTATTTCTCTATAAATAGTATTTTAGAAATAAAGAAAGGTGAGTTGTGGGTTTTTTTCTTTCACACAGGCAAATACTATCTTGAAATAGAATTGTAACTTTAATATAAACTAGTGAAGTCAACAGTGAAAGCAGAATAATGCTCTCTCCTGACTGCCTGCTTAACTCATTCTGCTATTACAGAGATTTTCTTCTCGCTCTTGAAGAAATATAAGAAATCTGAATAAAGGATTTAGGAAATGCTACCTTATCTGGATTCAAGCAGATTGTCACCTTGTCTAGATTTTATACAGAGTTTTTAATTAAAATAGATTACACTGGAGATTATCGTATCTGTAGATTACAAGGAATTTATCATTCTTAAACCTCTTGAACATGTAGATAGATAGGTAATTCATAAAAGAGAAAATAAGAAAATAAGGAAAAGGAAATAATTTACCTCATAATGTACCTAATAATGCCAATTTTATATCAGTTGTGATTGTCCAGAACAGGTAATACATGAATGTTCTTATTATTTTTATGGCAGTAATGCAATAAAGCCTATGCTTCTCTAAGAAATACCTTAACATAATTGAAATAATAAGAAAAAATTTAAAAGGGTTTTAATGTTGGAGGATGTAGTAAAAAAATGTAGGGTTAGGGCAAAGCCTCTGGTAAATCCAGGCAGTTGTAAGTAATACATGATTTTTCATTTGAAGGATCCCATTGTCTGTTCTGTGTTTTCTTAAGCAACAATAACAGGATAGGCCTTAAGAGAAGAATATCTACTTATTGGTAGCATTTAGAAGTCAATGTGGAGAGGGCTGAGCTCAGTAGGCACTGTTATGATGTTCAGTGACCCTGTGGAGGGAGCAGGGAGGCCGCTGGGCTTGCAGCCTGCCTTCAAGGAGGAGGTGAGCAGCAGTGGGCAAGGGTTAGGTCAGGGTTGACTGGAGGAAGGCAATTACTGCACTCATCTTCAGAAACAGTCAGGAAGACGATCTGGGAAATTACAGGGCAGCCCGTCTCCCTTTGTTCCCTGGGAAAATGATGGAGCAAGCACATCTGTGGACATGTGAAGGCAAAGGTTACAGGGAAAAGTCAGTGGGTGCCTGAGGAGAGCTGGGTTAAAGATGCTTCCAGGAACATCAGGGGCAGTTGTATGGTGTGGAGTGGTAGTGCCTTGATGGTGCCCAAGGGGCAGTTTAGAGGGAAAAGCAGGAAACAGGAAGGTGGAAAAAACCTACTAGTTATGTAGGTGTTGTCTCAGTCTAATCTGCTCTGTGAGAAAAAGTTTGCAAAGTACAGCCTATGAGGTACTTCTGATGTGATTTCTGATTTTAGGTTTTTTTAACTGCATCTTAAATGAGCATGCTTAACTCATCTGTAATTTTCAAGCAGAGTTTCTCTGTGGGTAGTGAAGACAGTGTATTAGTCACCTCTAAAGGTTGGGGTATTTTTTTTAAAGAAAAGCCTACAAAATACTGTGGATTGGGGATTTTGTTTCTGTATTATTAATTATTGTTGTAGTTATTATTATTAGGGCACACTTAAAAACAGTTGGAGTGATTTTTAAGAAGGCTGTGATGCTCCGAGGGGGGAGGGATGGCTGCAGTAAGTGAGTTCCAAGGGAAAGGGAGGCTAGACCATGTAGAGACAATCCCATGAGCAGCAAGGCTGTATTTCAGATGGGAATGGTAAAGTGTTGCACGAATGAATTTCTGACTTCTGTGAGACTTTTCCCAATGTGGGTTGGTAAGACATCACTCAAGATATGAGAATAGACCTTTGCCTTTGGGATAGTCAAGATATACTTTGTTACCATCTGTTAAGCATCTTTAACTGCATTTTGCATCTGCTTTTCTTCCATAAAGTGTTTAGGGCAGAGAATAAAGAATAGGATTTTGGGTATCTCTGGAGCGCTGGGACCACAAGCCATGAGGGTGCAGATAGCATAGTAATAAACTGGGCTAATAACTTCTGTTAAGAGAGAAAACATATTGCAAGGGCAAAAAAATTTAAGTAGTCTCATTGCGTCTCCTTTCACATTTCTTGGGGTAAAGAGCAATACATGGACACTTACATTTAATTTGATACATAATAGTGCAGGAAGTATATGACTTTTCTCTATAGTTTCAAACTTGCCTCTTATGTCCCGCAGGGTTATTTTTGCTTGTTCTTTTTCTGCCCTTGGTACAGTGGCTGATCTATCTGGCTGTCTATCTATCTTGACCTATTTGGGCTGAGCTGTGTGTCCTGTGGGGGCCTCTTCCCACCTAAATTGTTTTGTAATTCTTCACAGTATTTGGTGGTGACTTAGGCTTCGAAACCTGCAAAAGGAGAGTTGCTTTATTAAATTCCTTAGCTGGGTTGTGATACAATGGTACAACATGGAACAACTTTCTTTGGAGTGAGGAAGGTGTGAACAAGTTGCAGAAATATGCTGAGGTGTTGTCAAGCTCAGAAAGTAAGATTGCAGTGGGCAGGGCATGTCCAGGTGGAAAAAACTGAGATAGCTATGAAAGCACTGGGAAAATTGTCTAAATCAAAATGGCTGACTCATGGGCAATGTACAAACACATCACACTTAATCAAAGTGTAGCTTATTGTTTAAATAAATTATTTATAGTACAGCTAATGCTGTAAAGATAAATACATTTGTGTTTATGAGGTACTGAGGTCTTACATTTGCCAAATAATGATTGGATTTAATTTAAAAAAAAAAAAAAATCTTAAATTTGAAATTAAATTTAAAATTAAAAAAGAATCAATTTATTTTTTAATTTTTCCAAATAATGAGTAGGAAAAATTACCACAGTAAAAATCACTGGTGATAATTATATCGAAGGAGTAAGAATATACATATACCTGTTTCATCTACAAGAAAAAAGTGTTTTTACAATCTTTCATCAACTTCATGGTCCTAACCAACTCTTGAATTTTTTCACTATCCAAATCTAATATATGTTTATATTATTTTAATATTTCTTTTGCCTTTCATGGAACTCTCTCCTCTCTGGATCGTCTATTCCAAAATAGTGAATCCCAAACTCTCATTCCTCTGTTTTTGACCTGAGAGAAAAAATTTTTCAGGAATAATATATTCTCTGCAGAATAAAGGATGGAAGTTATTTGCCTGAAGGACAGCTACGTTTTACTGACCATCAGTAAAAATGAATTTTGCAATTGCTATTTTAGCTGTTACTGAATATTTTATAAAATTATCTTCTTTTTTTTCTTTTCATTATTGATCTAGTTTTATACAAGGTGCATATATCCATGAGCACTGCTTAGGTTTTCTCCACATAGTTTTTACAATATCCTTACCATTTTTCTGTTTTAATGTTAATAGTGTATCTATTAAGTCAGTCCACTGGCAAAGAGCTGGTGATGATTGTTTGCCCTTACAAAATTGCTAATAGGTTCCACTTAGAATGCACAAAACCCCATTGAATTCTCTTGTTTCAAGGTCACACTCATCTCTGATTTTTGCCTAGAATTTGGCGGTATAATTAATGGGGAAGAAAATTTTACTTAATCAGTGAAAGATGCAAAGCACAGAATTTAGAAATCTACCTGCAAATCTCAGAGTTACACATGTAAATTTATCCTTTGTGTTCCTAAGTGTTTCTGCCCACTAAATTGCAGATGCCAGTGTAAGGATTATTAAAAGATGTGGTTCAGAGTAGCAGTGAATCTGCTCATGCTTCATCCTAGTGCTTGAAAAGGTCTGAATCCCATAATGTGAATGTGGCATTTACATATATAATAAAAAAGGAAAAACATAGAACTGTAAAATATATTTTTAAATGTAGATAAAAAGAAAGGCAATTTCCCATATTTCCATCTGCCATGATTTGTGATAAAAGAACCTGTAGAGCCTCCTGGGGTGACAAAACATGTTAAACTTTGTCGCCACTTCTGCTACATATTCCCTAAACAGTGACAGCATAGAAAAAGAGGAATAATGGGTTCTAAACTTAACAGCTTTGTAAAGAAACGCATTGTGCGTTGTATTAGTGAAACTACGTGCTGTGGTTCATTACGGCAGCAAGAAAAGAAAACTGAGAACATCTAGAAAATAAATATACTTTTTTCCTTCATTGCCTTCATGTGTCACTAAGAACAGAAATACTATTTATGTAAGGCTAACAGGTATTGCACGCTTCTTTTTGATATTATTTTAGGTAATTTATGCAGCAGTCATTGCTAGCTTATAGAACAATGCATGTCAAATAGATTTTATAATATACTTTCATGAAAGTAGTAAGGATTTTTATTCTTTTTGATGAGGAAATTGAGTGTTTCAAAAGAAACATTGCATCGTGACACATGAAATAGCTGAATATTATTTCAACACCATTTCCTGATGCAGACATGGCATCTGACTGAAAAAAGGAAGACAGGTTGTTGAATGTAGGCTGCACAAATTTGAGTCCACATCCTACTGTTACTTCTGTGCTTTTGCAGTTTCATGTTAGTGTGGTAATCAAACCTGTCTTATTTTTTGCTTTCCCTTCTCAAATATGTGGTGGCCCTTGCTTTTCCCCAAATGTCATTTATGACCACTGACATCCTAAAAAGTTGAAGGAGGTTGTAGTTCCACAGGGTGAAATTGGCAATGGTTGTTGATACGAATGCCATTAAAAGAAAGCGACAGAAAAATGGGAATCCAGGAAATCTGGAGACATGACATGACTGACGCATCATGAGGGTTTTCCTCTTTAAATTGTAATTAATGACTATGCTAAAAAAAGGCAGGTTTTATCTGTAGTAATATTACAGTCCACAACCCAGTCACAGAGAAAAGAAATCTTCCCTGACGAGCTTAGATGGTGTTCTTTAGTTTAAATGAAGTGCTTATGATGGTATGGATGATTGAAAGTTGGTAGCCTCTAGCAAAGGTTTATTTATTAGAGATACAGCCCATCCTACTTGTATATCTTCATGTGTGATAAAGGGAAGTCTTAAACCACTCTGTTGTTACTGCTCTTCCCCTGGCATAGGAGATAATTCTGACAATAACTGTCTTGTGCTCAAGGGCATTATGAAATTTATTCTCTTAAGACATCTTTCTGATTTCACATCTGTGAAATTAAATTAGATGTTTCTCTGTAGAAACTGGAATAGTTGTGCCTTCCCAAAACCATCTTCATAAATTAGGAATTGATTCCATAAGGTATCTGATGCATATAAAAAAAAGTGCTATTTATGACTGTATTAATGTACATATAGACATAATTTTCCTTGTTTTGTCTAGTTGAAAAAAATGTAGTGAAATTTAATATAAGTGGAGTATTGCACACTGTCATGGTTTAAACCCAGTTTCAACCCCTCCTCTTTTTTTCCTTCCCCCACCCTCCCCACCACTCCTCACTTCCGGAGGGATGGGGAGGAGAATCAAAAGAATGTAACTCCCACAGGTTTGAGATAAGAACAGTCCAGTAACTAAGGTATAGCACAAATCACTGCTGCTACCACCAATAATAATAATGATAAGGGAAATAACAAAGGAAGAGAATACGATACCACCCGCCAAAACGTTCCCAACTGAGAAGAGAGTGCCCTTCTGGGTAACTCTCAGTAACCTCCCCGGGCATGACGTGCTGTGGTATGGAATACCTCTTTGGCTAGCTTGGGTCAGGTGTCCTGCCTCTGTTTCCTCCTGGCTTCCCCTCCTCCCTGGCAGAGCATGAGACTCACAAAGTCCTATGGCCAGTCTAAACGTTTGATCAGTAACTAAAAACATCAGTGTTATCAGCTCTGTTCCCAGGCCAAAAGTCAAAAACACAGTGATGCACCACCTACAAAGGAGAAAAAAATGACTGCTACTGATAAACCCAGGACACACACCTATTTTCGTAGATGGGTAATGTCGTCCTCTACTAAGTAAGAGAGTAAGCAACCCTAATATTTCACATGTAAACAAATCACACAAGCCTTAAGTTCCACTGTTATGTCAGACCATTTCAGTTTACATATCCAATATGCATGGGTAAGTAATATATAGCCTGGGATATTGAGTAAGAAACATATCTGCCCCTTCTGTTCCTATAAAAGGCCAGTCTCCCTTGTTCTTTTCCTTCCCTGTGATTGCTTTTCTGTTGGTAATCCACAGCAATGATACATGCTTTGTCCAAAAATAGTTGAGAGTAGAGCTCATTTTGGATAAGATGAGGCATGAATCTAACAGTCAGCTTCATCTCAGGTTTTGAGAGCATCATTAGTCAGAAAAAACATACTTTCAGATACTGTTCAGGTTCACCATGTTACTAGTTGTCCAGAAATGTAGAAATATTTTATTATTGTGCTATTATTAACAGAAATTTAAAGACTAGAAAGGTCCAGTGGAAAAAAAGGTATATAATTATCTTGCTGGAAGACTGCTTTAATTAAATTCTCCCAACTGAGACCTGCCCCCATTTTTTAAGTGAAGCATGCACTATAATCTATTACATTAACATTCAATTTGCTTCCCTGCAGATGACCATGAATGTGAGTGCATCTCAGTTGAGGTGTGCTTCACGTGGGACACTCCATCCTGAAACCAGTAAAGCCATCAATTTTTCACTTTTTCAGACCTGTTTAAATGTCAGATGAAGAAGCAAATAGAAAGAAAAGATCTTATGCACTGTAGAATTTTTTCAATGCCCTCTTGGGTGCATACATAAAATTACATTTTTAGGTTCTTCTTAATTGCTTATCTGGTGGAGTGCTACAGTACCAGAATACCAGAGCGTACATACAGACAGCAGCTTCAGTGAATCCTGCTTAACGATACTTTACCTTTTATTCATTTGGAGACACCCCATAGAGAAAGAGAGGCTTGAGTCACCCTGGACCATAGCAAACTCAAGATCTGGGTGAGCAGCAAAGCTTTTGTACTGAGAAATCAAGAACTGACAGCCATCCTCTCTACCATAAGGCCTGACAGTCAGACCAGGGCTGCCAGCCCTGTTTATGAGGCAGATCTTTGACAATCCATTTTACTGATGTTTCTGAGCATGATGTATATTCCCACTAAAGATAAAGATAAGATAAAGATAAAGATAAGATAAAGATAAAGATAAGATAAAGATAAAGATAAGGGGTTTGGAGGAGGAGCATCCTCATGCACATATCAATTAATTATTCTCCTATACAGTCCTTGTCTGACTAAGCAAGTTGTTTCATCTTTATGGTTCATTGCCCTATTGGCAAGTTGGAAATAATAATTACTTGCAATCCTTAACTGCAAGGACCTAAAATAAAAAAGGAAGCTCCACAGCCTTCCCATGTGTTCAACAGAGAAAACATCTTTTTATCATAAAATCATAGAATCAACCAGATTGGAGAAGACCTTTAAGATCATCAAGTCCAGTCATTCCCTAGCACTGCCAAGGCCACCACTAAACCATGTCACTAAGTGTCTTGTCTGCATGGTTTGTGAAAACTTCCAAGGACAGTGATTCCACCACTTCCCTGGGAAGCCTATTCCAAGCCTGACCACCCTTTTGGTCATCAACTCCTGAGCACACACAGCTCTGAAGCTGGATTCTCCCAGACCCACTGCTCACTAGAACAGTTGCTCTCTCTCTGGGGAACAACACCCGGCTAGTAAAATAATCATTTGTCCCACTAATCACAGCAAGGCACAAAGCAGCTGCTCTGCCTATCAAATGTTTTACAAACAATTCACTCTGAAACACACTCTGTATGTTGAATTTTCAGACTAAATTAATGGTGGTTGAAGTATTTCAATGATTCAGGCCCTGGAAACAGCTAGATACTATGCAGAAACGCCCTGTAGTGTAAATTATGATATAGAATCATAGAATCATAGAATAGTTAGTGTTGGAAAGGACCTTAAGATCATCTAGTTCCAACCCCCCTGCCATGGGCAGTAGGACTTGAGAATGATTACTTGTTGATAATTTTGGAGATCTAGCTAGAGGGCATGTGTTGGTTTACGTGCTGCTTGTAAACATAGCAAAGAATTGTTGGGAAGCCAAAGGAAAATTCAGTACACACTTACTGTTCCTGAACTACCAGGAAATGGCCTTAGTTAAAAATTAATGATAGAAAATAAACTCCTCTAAAACAGTCTACTCTGAACATCTATTGGCATAAGAGCATGTTTGCCCCAAATTACACTCATCTGAAAAAAGTGCATAGATTTTGCCATTCACCAAAGTTAAGTCAGTGTTTTTAAACCCATGTTTTAAAGTCCTGTGCAAGACAGAAATTCAAGAAAACAAGGAATCATTCCGCAAAACAGCCTGTGTATTATTTGATTGTACATAAGGATATGCAGTATATGGTCTGCTTTCAGCCTCCACTGTCAGTCTAACCCCACCCTGGCTGTGGCAGTCGTGATTCACTGTACCAGCTCATGCATCCATACAGTGTTTGCGCTAAGAGAGTTTTAGATACACTTTGCCTAATTGAGATCAGGACTTGGATTTGCCTAAAGAAAAAGCCTGTAATGCAATGGTTATCAAAGTATCGTTCTTGTTCAACCATCAATCTTTATCCAGTTTGAAGGACACCTTATGGATATAAATTATGAGGTCTGTCAAAGGAAGGTTCATAAATAAATGGGTTCAGTCATCGGTATATTACTTCCTACAGGACTGACTGCTGAGTAACAGTAAATTGTGGGGACTAAGGAAGTTTATAAAAGCCAGATGAATTCAATTGCCTCACTCCTAAACTGACAACAGCATATGCAAAAGCCAAGGTTCTAGCAGGTTCAAGAATGTTATTTTGACAATTACAATATACTTGGAGCTTGTCAATGTGGTAAAATACAGCACTAGTATAAAACTGCTAGACTTCAGAACTTTAGATGATTTTCTCAGGTGTTATGTGGCTGCCTCAAACAGAACACATTAAAAAACTCCCCACAACACCCTTCAATTTAAACAAACATCTTTTTTACCATTTATACCATCCAATGTCTGTATGGTCAGAGCCCCCAGCTTTGACATATCTGTGATTTGTTTGATCTCTTGACTTAAATTCTCAAGTTGTAAAGAGTGTAGTAGAACAATTCTGTATTTTTATTTTCTGAAATGCTTGATAAATCTGCTCTGAAATGCAAAATCTAAGAAACAAGCAACATCTCAGTATTTTTTGCACAGTTGTTGCATCTACTAATGACCATTATGTTTGATTTTTCCCAGCTGCATTTTAAAAGCTTGGGAAACATATTTGTATTTTCTTTCTACAGCGAGCTAGGTGCTGGTATGTGTATCTGCTGTTATATAGGTAATAGTTCTAAATGATGAAAGAAACAAGACCTTTACTGCACGACTCTTTTTCCCTTACTCACAGAAAGAGATTGATATAGTTTCCTTGGATACTATCCAACATCTATCTCAAGCAGTGTTTTCACTTTCACATATTTTTATTATTATTTTTTCAGAAACAAGTGATATATCCTATAATTTATTAAGAATAAAGGAGGAGGAGGCTGAATTTCTAGTATCTACTCTTCATAAAGATTGAGGTGCATCTTAAGTCTCACAAGGATGAAATACTATCATATCACTAATTACCTCAGCATCTCACTAAAGGGTCATAAATTTGGTTTTCCCTACATATGGCTATATAAATTAACCTGATCATAATGCCAAGGAGAAAAATTAAATCTGTAAAGAATCAATTCCATCAATACATATGTATCAAAATTTGTTTCTTCATTTCTTCAGAAGCTTGGGTAAATCATCACCTGCTAGGTACATATGGTTCACAAAAGCAGGCTGGAGGAAGGCAAAATGAATAGAACTACAATAGAGCCAATTTGAAGAAATTTTTATCTGATGTAGTTCAATTCAGATTTCATGTATGATTCAAGTACAAGTTAGGCTCAGTATAATAAATAGCACTTTTTATATTTATTTTGCAACCCTTTCTAAAAGGAGGGAATGTAATCCCATCTATAAAGACTTAACTGAGTACTCCAGCTAAGTTGGTACCTGGGTTTTGCTGAGTATTCAGTGCAGCTGAGTAATCCAAAATGAGTGTCTTGGTTCTACTTTGGCTCTAGAAAACTACATCATCATTTTCTTCCTAATAGAAATTTTGTCTTATGTAAGAATGACTACTGATCCTGTTCTTTTGTTTTTCCATAGTTTCTGTCATTGCTGCTGCTGGTTTTGTATCAGACAGGTAGGGTAGTATAGGATAGGATAGGAATATTTCAGTTGGAAGGGACCTACAATGATCATCAATTCCAACTGCTTGACCAATTTAGGGCTGACCAAGTTAAAGAATGTTATTAAGGGCGTTGTCTAAATGCCTCTTACATACCGACAGGCTTGGGACATCAACCACCTGTATAGGAAGCTTGTTCCAGTGTTTGACGACCCTGTTCTGAAAGTACAATACAAATTTGCTGACTTACATCTGGATTTCACCCAAAATTCTTGCCCCAAAAAGACAAGGCAGGGGTTTGTCCTCTGAAACTTAATGCATACAGGAAATGGTAACACAGTCACAGTGTTCTGATCAAAGATATCAGCTGTGTAGGGAAAGGAAATCAGAATATGTCCAAAAATATTTTACATTACCATTGGTATGTGCTTGTATGGTTGATGTTTGATCTATTGATGTGGTTTGGGGCCAAAAGAAGTGCTACCCAAACCACATCAGTAGAAAACTCTGCAGAATTTCTGCATAAAGATAAAAAATAATTTAGTATAATCACCTAAATCAGAAATCCAGCCAAAATTACATTTATTTTTTCCTTATTTGCAGAAATTGGATATTTTTTCAATTCAGTAGTTTTATACTGAAAACAGTATCAATTAAATACTTTCAATCAGATTTGTCTTTTTGCTTTAAAAACTGAAACATACTGGTTATCTCTTTTAAAAGTGCATAAGCATATAAGCATGTATCTTCCCTTCAAATTCCTTTTAAAAATTGCATCAGAATTAAGTAAATGAACAGGTACCGCTACTAGTTTTCCCATACCTTTTGCAATCAGGTTTTATAGTTTCTTCTTACTCAGTATGGGCAGTAGTATGGAATTATGTCTCATCCTTTTGTTTCAGGAAATACTGCTTCATCTGTATAGGCTTATCTTAACCATCAGTATGTTATTTTCTAAAAGGATACTTTCTTCTGAAAGTACCAATTGCTGCTTGTTACATATCTTTCTTACAAGATTCATGGATTTCTCTCATTTGCTGTTCTCATTCTCATTCTAGATGACACATCTTGTCCCTGAACTGTGCCCTAATTCCATAAAAACAGGAAAATGAAAAATGTTCATGGCAAGCCTGCAACATAATAGATGTTTTCAAAATTACACTGAATCGCCCACCTCAAATGACTCAACCAGTGGGTAGCACCAGAGTCATTTCAAGTGGCTGTTTTCAAAATCAGTGATTATATACCATGTTTCACCGTGGGCTGACTTTCTTCTCATAAAAGGTATATTTTAGAAACCTTGAGACAGAAAAGTAACATCATTCTCAGTCTTGAATCAAAAGGGTTCTTGCATTCAAATCATTAAGCCCTGAATGGCAGTGCAGACATAACAAACCTTACTTTCTCCCTGGAAAATCTACCTGTCAAAGAGGTGGAAGACCTGGAAATGACAATAAACATCCTTGTGCATAGCTATTTTGATAATCAGCCTACAACAGTGTGATAGTGGTAAAATGAAAGTCAGAAACTCATTGAATCTACTTCAGTTGTGTATTTGGGGTTTTAATATATATTCATATATCCAAATATGCATTGTACTTTTTTTAATAATTTATTTTGGTTGGCAGAATTGGCCTTTTAAGAAAAATGGTAATAGAGTTTGTTTGCAAAGGGCTTGAATTAGCACATGGCAGGTTTTTGGGTTTTCCAGGCCTCTAAATATATAAAACCACAGAGCTCTGTTCAATATACCCGTCTTTCAGAGGAACTAGTCCCTTTTGAGGTGTATCAATATAGTATAGAATAATCTCCCTGGAGCTGTAGAAGCTGCTGTACTTTAAAGCCAGTAACCATTAGCCATGGAAGTACACTGCTGGTATGACTGATGACAGGTTTCTTATTGATTATAATAGAGAACATATTTACGTAGGAATTACTTCAAATGCAGCACCCTGTCGTAATGCCTCCCCAGATTTTTGTAATTCTTACATCACAAGAATTCCTTTTCTTGCACAGTATTTTTGGTGAGGAATAATATCATAGCAGGGAAGGCAGCTTCCTGCTGCATTTTTACGAGGGCTGAAGCTTAGGTAGGCCACAATTTGACTGTAAAATTACAGCTGCATATACCTATGGGTGCAATTATTATCTCTCAGATGATGAGATCTCTTATATGTGGGTGCAATTATACAACTACATTGTAAAGTAATCTTAATTACTGCTGTGCACATGTACAGAAGGAAATGCGTTAGTTCCAGGCTGACCTTTTAAAAAAAAATGCCTTCCACTTTTATTCCAATATTGAACTCACCTCTACTAGAGACAAATTCCACAAAAAATATTACCTGCGATGAACTTTGATTTAAGGGCATTATTGCACTTGTAGGACTAAAGGATTTTTCAGGAAACATTTAAACTTGTGATTCCGCAGGTCCCTAAATTATCTGCAGAAGCAGGAGTGTTAGTGTACTTTCCAGCCTGGTAACCAGGATGTTGTTATTTACTTGGTGTTGCAAGGCATTAACAGTCACTTTAAAGCCTCAGGAGAGAGGAGAAATGATGAAGGGCACATGAATAAAATTCAATGTTAGATTTATCTGGGTATGATACTGAAAGTGTGGAGAGAAATTTTAAGATTTATCTTAAAATGTTATTTTAAACTAATCAGCTTAAACTCTGATACTAATTAGTGTGATTGAAATATTTGACCTCTTGTGGATAAGCCACAGGAAATGATTTCTTCTATATGCAATTCTTTAACTGAATACTCAAATCCTTGAATTGCTGCACCTGCTTCTAGGATAACTGTAATGTATCCTTCTTTGAACAACCTAAATATGATCTAATTTTTCACTTATTTTCTAATGTTGTTTTGACAAGTTACTATTAAGGCTGCCTGACACACCTAATGATAAGACAGTGACTCACTTGCTAATTATTTTGCCAAATATTAATCACTTGTACTGGAATTTTATATTCCAGATGTCTATTTGAGAACACTTTTTGTTGTATTTTTTATTTCAGTTGAAATGGTTTATTAATTTCTGACAAAGAGGTCAAAAAGGTCTTCACTTTTGATGTTATGAAAATACAGTGATTGTCTGGGAAATTTAAAATCTTTAATGGGTAGGAGCAATTTACATTTTCCAGGTGTTTCTTTTGTCAGATGCTGCTTTTAGTCATATACTCAATTTTTCTTAAAAAATCTGGTATTTTATCATGCCAGGACTCCTGGCTTACAGAACCAGTGAGTTTAGGAAAATAGGAAGGTAGCCCAAAGTACTCCACTGATGAAGGACCCTGCGGGGGTTGATATTAAGAACAGCATTTCCACATAGAGGAGTTTCTGCTGAGACTCTGGGGCCAGCACTGCCAAGAGAGGAAGGACGCTCAGCCTGTGCCATGAGCTAGACTTTTGTCTTGTTTAGGCAACATTACTCTCTCCTCTTTGGAGCATACTAATTGTGCTAGAGACTTGACTAATACCCACAGATGTCAGTGGAGATGCTTAGATCAAGCAGGGCATATACAGCAGCGAGTATAACTCTGATGTTTTAAAGATGTTAATAATATTGATGATGCAAGATGTGATTTTGCAAATACAACTTTTAGCTGACTTTGCAAGCAGCAAAAATCCTACAGCATTAGGGAAGCTGTATATTTATTTTAGTTTGAAGGCAGTGTACGAACTCAGTAATGTCAATTAACGAATAAGTATTAACAGATTTTAACATTCCTAACATGCTTTGAGGATTGATTAATAAGGGTAATGCTTAGCTGGCACAATAGAATCATTTTCAACATCATTATCTTGTCCCTTGAACAAGACAAGCTTTAACTCTTGGGATTTGGCAATACTTTGTTCAACAAACATTACCAAACATGTCTGACTTTCTGAGGGACAAAACTTTTATAATAATCAAAGTATTTGAATGTACCAAATTAAGAAGTGATGCAAACCAAAGAGAGTGACTTGAGATCAAACAATTAGAAAAATTGTATGAAGGAGTTAACAATATTTCCTCAGCCTAGGAAAATTACATAGAAATTAAGGCTAAGCCTAGATACGAAATGGGAAGATAGACATGGCAGCTCTGGAGTCTGCAGCCAGCAAATTAGGTACTAGGTAAAGTAATAATAGTTATTGATGAATTACTTGCTTATCATATCCTTATATGAGTTAATAAATAAGAAAATAATAGAACATGAATAATAAGATATAATATCTACAAGTTATCATATTAAAAATAGACATTCAGAAGGATTTGCAAGGCAACTAAAAGACAATCTGTGTGGTTTGATGCCATAAAATTACACGTGCATCCCACAGGCACCTTACTAGATTCGCTACTAGAATAAAACGAGAGAAGCAATTTCTAGTTGTCTCTGCAAAGACATCAAAACCAAGCAAGTTTCTTTTCTGTAAAATAAGCTTGGCAAAATTCCACACAGGAACTTGATAAAATTCCACACAGGAACTTGATATAAGAATATTCCCCGAGCTCTGACCCGTAGGAAGGTTTAGACTTGAAGACAAGCATCTTCAAATTAGCCAGGGTGACACCTGAGCTGGAGCTGAGTTTCTCCATGGCCTTTAAGGACTGAGGTGCTCCTCAGGTGCAGAATAACATGCAGATAGCCATCTTTAATACTGAAAACTGAAGATAAGGTGTGGTTCTGTTCAGTCAGCTGAGCAGGGCACTTACAATTTTGTACTTGACTCCCAGATGTTGTGCTTGATTTTGTGTTGGGTTTGTTTGGGTTTTTGTTTGTTTGGTCATGTTTTTAAAACTGATTTTCAATATGTAACAGTTGTAATGTATTTGTGAAGACAGTTACCCATAGAACAGAATCCTAC
Organism: Pezoporus flaviventris; assembly: GCF_033815535.1. Classification (NCBI taxonomy): domain Eukaryota; kingdom Metazoa; phylum Chordata; class Aves; order Psittaciformes; family Psittacidae; genus Pezoporus; species Pezoporus flaviventris. The sequence continues at coordinate 50,093,169 of NW_026892549.1, forward strand.
ATCATGGCTTCATTTGATAGGTGCTCTTAGAATTACAGTATTATCAAAGCAGCAAAATAACAGCAAGAAAAGCACAGAGCTGCTTGGTCTCATGAAGATCAAAAGCATATGGACGGTCTGTGGAAAGGATATAACATTGAATTTATTATAAACAAGCTTTTGACAGCTTGTTATAGTATAGAAAGGCAAGGACCACCCAAGTCACTATTGAAGTGAGAGTTGGTTCTTTCTCAAGTGCAGGTGATTAGTCTTGATAGATAAGATTATGAGCCCCAGCTGAGAATGAATCAAGTGATGGCCTGAGATGTACCTAATTGCTATAAAGGCTGAAAGAGCCATATCCAAGAAAGTGAGCTGTAGAATTTAAGTTGGCTCTTGTAGTGTAGGTATTTAGGAAGAACCATTCAGAACAGGAAAAAGTCTTTGATTTGGGAAAGGTATCTTTTGATAGACTGGAAAATATATTGATATGTTCCATTTGGTGGCTTAGGCTGAAGAAAAGGGAAATAAGGTCTTGAAAAACTTCTGCACTTTCATTTTTCTCTTTTCCTTTTTCTCTCCTTCCGTTTTTTAATGTTTTCTAAGCTCATATCAGCTTTCTGAGGTCAGGTTTCACCAGCTTATAGGCTGGAGTTTTGTTGTTTTTTTTTGTTTGGTTTAGCTTGTTTAAAGCTTTGAAGTGAATCCTTGCAACCTGGATAGGCTCATCTTGGAATATGTTGCATTCTTCTGCTTTATTCTTACTTTTGTGGCTTTTCTGAAGAGAGTCATTTGACAGATTTAAAAACATTTGTGTTGTGCCACTGGTAGAAAGAGGGAGTTTGCAAAATAAGCTAGCAGTTAGGTATAGAATACCAGGATAAAAAAAGATTCCTAAATTGACATAATAAATAAGGGTTTATATAAATATTATATAAAAGAAAAAAAAATTCTTCAAATAGAAGTCTAGTTTCAATTTCTTACATGAAAGTTATGTTAAAGAAACAGTTTAAATTCTTTCCTGCTTGCTCAAGCTTCTTTCACATTTAAATAGGTGATAAAATGACTTGCAGTTTGTTGCCCATAATGAGATCTTTCTCAAAACTCGGGAAGAAAGGAAGCTTTTGAGAATGCAGAGAACTAATAACCTTCCTCTTGAGGCTGGATCTTCTTCAGTACAGTGTATTTTCTTTCCAAAAATGTCAGAAGGTTTTTTTTTTTTCATTGTGGTTTCCTAGCACTTTGAGAACTTGATTCTGGCACACCAATAGCTACAGCTGTGTTCAAAATCAGCTGTCAGGCTGCATGAGTGAAAGATTGTCCCGAATGAGTGAAAAGTTGTCCTAAATATGTCACTGGCCTAAATATTATAATACTAATACTTTGCAAAGGACTTTTTTCTTTTTTTTTTAATTGTGGGAGAAGTTCTACTATCTTAAATTTTATATGGTATGCTACCTCCTAACTGCTATATAAAATTGTAATTGATCTGTCTGCCATTGGGTACCTATAAGCCTTGTCAGTCCTGCCTGCTTTCTCTGTGTATCTACATGACCATTGATGAATCTGCATAGTGTCTTATTTAAGTGTATCCTGCCACCTCAGCTGTATTAAAGCTGAGCCATCTGTGTATCATGAAGTTCTATTGGTTTAAATAAGCGCAGTAGGCTTGTTACACCTCCTGTTGCAGAAACTGTGTCTGGGGCTTGGCCAAGTAATTCTAAAAATCACCCATCCTTGATAATTAAAGAGGGTGACAGAGCAGTGACAAAATAAATGGCCCCTGCAGCCCACTAACTGGGCAGCCTCAAGAGCAGGAAGGCTGAAAAAGAGCTTGGCATCTTTTGGAAGCTATTTTAATGTTGCTGATTTATACATCTGTTATTTTGTTTAGAGGATGAGAAAGAATAGCAAAGTAAACATGATGGAGAGGGCATCCACTTAAGGCTAAGGTCAATTACTCAAGGGAATAAATGTGAGTAATTGTACACCTAATAACTAACAGCATAAATAGACTGTTGATTTATATCAGGAGTCTTAAACTGCAACCCCATTATCCAAACAATTATAATAATAGGAGGTTGATTATTTGTATTTGTTCCAAGTACTTGTGATGATCATCTTTGCAAAGATACAGGAGAAAAATAGACTACCATTCTCTTTGGCAGATATCCTTTCTCATTAGATTATAACTGGTATTGTGGATAAACCTTTTATAGGTTAGGGCAGACAAACACTTTAATTACGCTTAGGAAGATTTTAATTCCCAGATGCCTATATCAGAGAATCTTCTGGCATCTCAAGTCGTTGAATTAAACGCATCTATCTGTCTTGCTAGTTCAATGACTTCTCATTAGCAATGATGTTTTGCTGCTTTCTATTCTTAGCACAGCTACAGTAATTAAGAGGCAATTTTTAAAACTGCCATAGTTGGAAGTCAGCTTGATTCAGTGTTTGCTGGGCTCAAGAAACCAATGTCTGTCAGGCAAATTGGAGGTCCAACACCCATGTTCCAGGCCAAAATTGTCACTACTAAATAGTGTCGGCATCCCCAAGTAGCGCAAGTCCAATCCTGGAAATAGCAGCTTCAGCAGTTAGAGTTATTCTTTAGTTGCATGTTTCACTTCTTGTGGGATGTTTGGGGTGTTGGCAAGGGGCTACTGGCAGGGAATAGAGATTGCATGAAACTAAAGCAGTTTTCAAAGCTCAGTGCAGTCAGACATTTTTCATCTTCCAGAGAAGATTAGTATTTATTTCCTCCATGCAGACTTTCTTATGTCTCTTGGCTGTCTCTAAGTCTAAATCAAGGTCCAAATCTGAAAACCCTCATGTATTTGAGTAATCTCATAGATGCGCTACACAAAAACATTAAAAGATAAGGTTGTTTGTAGATAATCACACTTTATTTATAGTTAAACCTTGCCTAAATTAATTTTCTATTTCCCTTTCATTGCAAGTCTCTATTATCCTTTTCAGATAAATACAAATGTATATTTCACTGTTCTCTAATTTTCCTCTGAGTACTCTGCCTGAATTTTGTGTGCTGTTTCACGCACACTTTTCTGATTTTGGTTAATGTGAGCTGTAATTCTGAGTTGTGTACATAGAAGTCTCAGCCTGGGCTTTTCTCTTCTTCTCCAGAACTGAGAAACTTTACAGTAGTTAAGTTACAGCTTGCAGCTAAGCCCATAACACAATAACAAAACCTGGTTAAGCTTCATAATATGGTTCACCTTTATAAATAAACTGCCCTGACCTCAAAAACCTCAATGTATCCAGACTTTTCAAGAAACTATAAACAAAATTAGTTTTTCTGTATTCAGTATTTACTTTGGCAACTAATCCTGTGAATTCTGCAAAAGTACCTACAAAAATCTGAATTTGAGGGTATTTTGTTTCAATTATAAAAAAAAAAAAAAAAATAAAATCATTCACGAATGTGGAAGTATTTACATTCAGTCCAAAAGTATTTTGTTAAGGAGCAAACTTTTCCTAATCTTCTTACCCATAGCACTCACAGAAATAGAATTCCTGTTAGGTCAAACAGTTAATGCCATAACAAGGTGCAGCAAGGGATTGCAAAGTTTTTCCTTCTGTTTCTCCTTTCAACAGGTACCACACGTTCAGCTCTCTTCTTTTACCCAGTATCTCATCTTTATGGAAATGATGACCAGTGGAGCAAAAATATGTATTGTTTTTTTCCTTTGAGTTCCCCTTATTCTCTACCTTCCTGAAATTATATATAAATAAACGTCTATGTAAACTACTTCTTGGCCACTGAATAACTACCTGGGATGCATCCTAAGAAGATGCATTATTCAGTGGGAAACAGTGCTAGAATATTGTTTCCAGGACAGAAAAAAAAAAAATGTTTTGCTTTTCTTGCAAGGAATTTTTCACTTGGGAAAAGAGGAAGTATTCTGCCCTCCTAAACAGGACCAGCACTGTTACATGAGAGTTATATTATGACCTTTTGAAGTGTGTCTTCAGTCTCAGATGGAAAGTCATGCTCAAGACAAAGCAATGTTATTTATACTTGATGTGTTAAATGAGTTAGTGGTTTGAATGTGTGTAGCTTTGTGAACTACTAAATTACTGTTAGTAAAATGTGGTTTTGGATGGGATTCTTCAATGGGCTGAGATTTAATGTTAACCTCTGAAACATTTAGAAGATTTATCCATGTATTTGTCTGTGAGAGCGAATTAGAGAAGTAGGTGGCTAAATAATGCCATTTTAACCTGCTATCAATTCAAGTGCAAAATTATGCTTGTGAAAGTGTAAGCCATTTTGAATCCTGTTTATACACTTTGAAAATCAAAAGCCCTTTACATCCCATTGTTAAACATGTTTCATATCTTCAGCAGGTATGAACTCTAACATAAGGAAGAGGTCATAATTTCTGAATGTTGAGTGCTATTTTAATAGCAGATAAACACATTAGTATGTGTTAAAAGGCTATACACCTTGCTTCACCATATCGCACCCAGCTATAAAGATATAAATATGTTTTCAGGGGTCTCCTTTAACTCAATTTAGTGTGAACTATATCAACCTCTTCCTTACCTATGATACGTTACCTTCCTAGGTGTGACAGCATCTCCTTGTTCATTAAAGCATTGAGTTATGTCTAGTGATGAAGGACTGAGGACAGCTCCAGAGTGGTGCTAGCCAGGGGTGAGCTTTAAACAGTTTTATTACAAATTCAGAAATAGCTCTTAATGATGTTTGCCCCCTAAGGAAAGGGAATTACTTGCATACTTTGTACATTTTTTCCACACAATCCCTTAACACAAGAGTAAAAGATCTCGCCGTTTCTCAGTTTCAGAAACGTTACTAAATGAAACTACATATCCACTTCATGTCTCACAGCCACAACTGATGTGTGTGGCTTTGGCAAAGCCCAGCATATTTCTTACTCACCCAGTTCATCCCTCATGAAGAATCTGGCACAGCTCAAAGCTTGTGGAGGCAGGTCAAACACTTGAAGTACAGGAAAGGCAGACTAACAGGCTGCTAGATCTGCCTGCTGAAATTCCAACCCAGAACACAAAGAAGTAAGGAAGGGCTGCAGTTTGCAGCCTGTGAATGGGAGAGTGTTAAGCTAACGCTTAGTAAGTCACTGAAGATGGAACATACCCGTCTCTCTCATTTCTTCTGCGGTATCTCCTGGGACGTGTGAGTCAGCCTCTGTCAGCTGAGCGATTTCTAAGCCCATGTTTGTCTGTTAAAGAAGTATTTTGGGAAAAAAGTAGGAACATGTTGTTCAGTCTCCAGAGAGTAGAATCAAGGGAAGGATCTCTGCTATGTAGTTCACTGACACACTAGATTTGGTTTCAGGAAGGCTAAACATTGACAAAGAAGAATGAGAGAGAGAGGACTGGGACTGTTTTTCCTGTACTTTATACCCAACCAACTTACTTTTAATGTTAAAACAGTGGTGGATGAACAGGATATGGATCATGAATGTATTTCTTACAATTCTTGTGGATTACCTTAGAGTAAGAAGTTTGGTTTTGTAATCAAGGTGCTAGTTGTCATTAAAGTCAGTGTTAAATTGAAAAAGCTCTTCAGATTTCTAGTTGTGCCACAGTTTTCTTCACCAAGCAGAAAAAAATTTGTCTTTTGAAGAAGGCTGTGAGGTAAAGTGAATTTCAGCTCAGTCAAGACCATGCAGTTAATCACAGTATTTGATTTTAGGAGCAATATTTCTTTTCCACCCTCTCCATAGTGTTTCATATTATGAAATATTTGGATAGAAATTCTCAGGCTGACTGTGCACATAGAATTTGAGGTTATATTATCAATTATTATTTCTTCCTTGAAACCAGTGAGCAATGAATAAAACAAATGTGCTACGTTCTACTTTGGAGTTTTCTCAGTAGTGAAAAAGATGGGTTTAAAGGGTCTCACATAAAGGCACCTCAAGGGCTTTAAAAGGGTCTCACTTCTAAATCAGCATGAACTGCTGAATAAAAATAGATGGACATTTATCTTAGAACAGCTAGAATTCAGTTACAGCTTCAGAGCTGTGATTTTCTGTCATTCCAGGCTGCCTGGAGTATCTCACTCACAATTAATAATACTATCTTAATAATTATAGTTATATCACTATAGTGAATACAATACTATCAGCACAGAAGAATGGATTTAGAGCTAAAAGCTTGAGTTGAAATTCAGTTTTTCTCCAAAAAATAATAACGCCATTGATGCTTTCTTTGGGAAGGAAAAAAATAATCTGCTTTCAAGGCAGAGTTTTTTGTTAGTTGTCTTTGTACCAGCATAGCACTTCTTTTTTTTCTGAGTACATTAGGATGTTGGAGTATAGAAATGTAGGTGTAGTGTGAAGATCTGAAGATAATTCTGTCCTGAGCTTGACGTTGCTGACCCATTCTTCAAATGGAGTCCACTCTTAAAATCTCTTATTTATGCAGTTAATACAGTTCAACATTATTATGTGATGCTTTTGACCTGAGTGCAGCCAACGGCTGTAACCAGGCTGACAGAGCTTGTATAAATATGCAGTGAGTAATGGGAAGCATGCCTTAAGCCTGCCTCCACAAATTCTATGAATTTTCAATGTGCTAAGTGTAGTACAATTTATTTGTTCACAGACCAAGGCAAAAGCATTGGAATCTAAAGCTGTTGATATCATTTGTTTGAAATAAGAAAGCACTGTGAAAACAAACAACTAGCATTTTAACACAGCGCACAGAAAAGCAGTCACATACAATCAAAGTCACCAGGGTTTTTACTTCTCACATTCTATCACCTGTATCGCCTTTGCTCCTTTCAGCATGTAAATGCAGTCACTGCTCCAGCAGCATGCTCTGCCTTTCACACTGTAAAGTTCTTTTGCAAGATTGGGTCATATGAAGAGAGAGTGTTGCTCACCTCTCTTGCCTTGTTTTTAAATATATAAAGTGATGGTGCTTTCCTACTGCATAGAATATTATTAAATCCTTGAATGAAAGGCTTTTTTAGGAATATTCTTCCTATCTTTTCATTGCTATGTTTTTCCATTCATGCCACAATGTGGAGTATGTTCTCAAATGCCTAGAAATCTCAACATATTTTTGGAGTTCTGCCTCTCATGAAGGGATCTGTGGGATTTTTAGATAACTTCTCATCTTTAAAAGGGATTAACAGTAAGAAACAACTGAACTGAGTCTGAAGCCAGGATTCCAGAGGAAGAAATAGTGATTCTGATTTTACAGGTAAACTCTGGTTTTCCTTCCAATTTGTGACCTTTATTCACCAAATAAATAATTTTGGCTTGGTTGGTATTCGTAGTAATACTAGAAAATTGCACAAAGTTGGCGCTTTCAGTAGTTGTTCATATGTGACAAATCTCCATGTAATTATATCAGAATTTTTCTGGAAATATATTCTTGCCCATCTATAACTGTTCTGTTGATTTTTCTTTACTCACTTTTGTTAGTGAAAGAGAGAAAAGAGAGAAAAAAGTTTATTTCTTAATAAGGCCAAGACATATGTAGCATGGCTAAACATTTCTGCTGCAGGGACCAAAAAGTGCTTACATCCAGCAAAAAGCTGGATACACTTTGAAGAACACCAACAAGAACAGAAGGGTAAGAGGAATAACTAGGCTCTTGACAATTGCAGAAATTTCTGCTGACAATAGAGAGATTAAAATACTTAGAGTATTTAGAGTATCTGACTGTAGTTCACAGAATGGGGGGAAGCAGTGAAATAAGGAGAAACAAAGATCAGGGAGGATCCTTTGTCTAGAGTCTTTGTCTTTGCTAATGCTCAGCAAAGTTCTGCCTGTATCTGTTTATCTGTTTGTGCTCAAATATTTACCTTTTATTTTCTATCAACCAGGTGATGTTCGGGTAATAAAAACTATGCTGCTTCACATCTGCTGAGGATCTGTCTCTGAAACAGTGAAGTGATTCAGGAGTGTTAAAAATAAATGCAGATAGTGTGTCATTTTTCTGGCTACAGCTTTGTAGTTTCCTTCTAAACTTCCCTCACTTTTACATTTCTTTATTTTGTTCTGTGTTCCCATTTGACTTCCCCAGTAAGGAATAGAGATCACATGCTGTAAGCAAAAGCAACTCGTGACCAACTCTTTGTGTTGATGATTTTGCTCTAACTCAGGAAATAAATAGGATACTACAGACTGTAAATCACATAAGAAAAGCTCTAGATGAGAGCTGTAACCGGCAACAGTGTGTTCACAGCTCTCGTTTAAATCCTCCATCTGAGATATGTCTAGAACAACTGCTGTTAAAAAGCAACACCTTCAGTAACAAAAGGAAATGAGTTGGTAGGCATATGCCCAGCTAACTTCAACATCATAAAAGGAATAATTATAAATCATTATAAAGCTTGCCATAATACCTGTCATCTCTTCTAGTGTGTAGTATATAATGGACTCCGTGCTGAATGGAGCATGAGAGATACCCCAGGAAGCAGAGTAATAGCTTACAAAACAACTATGGAATCATTCTGTAACCTGGGGGGAGCTTAGATTTTTTTTCCCCCAGTATAATTGAACATTACAGTAATACATGCTATTCTAGAACAAGGCATAAATTCAATTCATTTAATATTAAATACTGTTTTTACAGTTTTCCTCTGCTATTTTCTAATTATTTCAGGTGAGATATTAGAAAAATGAACAAGAAACTCTTGGAAAAATGTAAATAATGAATAACTAAGCTTCAAATTACTATAAACTGAGAATAAAAAAGACTTGGGAAAAAATGCTTTTTTTTTTTCTACTTGAAGTCAGGAAATAGAAACCACATTGGATGTTTCTGTTCTATTGTTATACATACTTTGCCTGATCCCAGAAATAGGATTTACTGTGTTTGAATATAGAGAAATCCTCATGACACACCTGATCCTCACGTTCTGAATTTATAGTCACATCTGACCACAAAAGACAAAAAGGGATAGTGTAACCAGATTACAGTTCCCTCCCAGATTTCCAAGTCTGGGAGTTGTGTACATGCGTACCTGGAGAACCCTCAGGCATCAGGCTAAAAGTAAGGATTTAAGGCTGTGAAAAGTCAAAGGATACAAACTGCTTACAGTGACTCTAAGGCTCAGACATACCCACACCATTTGAAGCTTGTCTGCTCAATATGTTCCTCTCTCCCCCCTCGTGGAAATCCATTTTGAAACACATCTGTCAGGATTGGAAACCCTCCTCTTGCCACTGTTGACAGAAAGCAGCGAAATTCCCCTGAAGAATTGTGTGACTTCTGTATCCATGTACCTGTTTCACATTGTCTTTCAAGCTATATGAAATACCTTTTTCAGGCTTTTCCTCAATCTGAAAAAAAAAAAAGTATTCCCTTTCTTGTGTAATTTTGAACCCTTATAGGTTGCTTGACTTCTTAAGTTTTAAATAACTTTATCGCAAAGAAATTAGTCATTAATAATATATAAAGAAACCCATATAAAACAAATGATTAGTTGGAAAAAAAGTAATTTCTATTTTCAACCAATTCTTAGCAACTCCAGTGTTTCTTGGCCTGTTTTTAAATTACAGAGAAAGGAATAGACAGGAGAACAGAAGGATAATGCTAAGTTTTCATAGCTATATTTGGTCTAATAATTTGTCCCAGGGGTCACTCTCTCTTTTACCACAGAAGCTTTTCTTTAGGTTGTTTGCCCACTGATGGCCTTGCCCTGTGATCAGCCCCACAGGCAGGTCTGTCTTTTCCATCTCCCGCCTTTATGGGTGTAAAACCTCTTATCCCCTCTAATTTGTGCCTCAGGCCTTTCTCTCATTACCATAAGCCATCTACCTCTACTCCCGACCCCTCTTCAGGCAATATTTCTGCCATTCAAACAGCTTAGTTTTGTGCTTTTGAGCTCATCTTCATTTACTCCATTTAGTTCTCCACCTTTAGCCTTCTCCAGGTTCTCCTGTTGCATGGGATATTGCTGCTTGCTTTTAGCTTTATTCCCCAGCCACTTCATCAGCTGTGTTTAACTGGCCTGGAACTCAGGAAATTATATCTTTAGGTCGTTTCTTTCCCACAGTCACATCAGTTTTCAGTGAAAGCATTTTCTAGAGGACTACAAAGTTTTTAATACATAAATAATGGATAATGAATAAGGGATAAATCACATGTAATTAAACAATTAGATGATCCACTAAAGCAAAAAGACATATCATCACTATTAAGGAATTACTGTGATAAGGCAACTATGTAAGTATTTATTTAACATTTGCTGTTGGTCAATGACTGATTGTCTGGGCTTATGAGGTTTTCTGCCTTTAAAAATGTTAAAGGGAAACAAATAGTTTTCATACTGATAGACTTGAGATAAACAGAGATTCACCTAAGAAATATTCAGTTTTTCCAGAGAGTAGTTAGTAAAGGATTAACTTTTGAGCAATGTAATCAAACTTAAAAAAAAAGAGAGCCAAATGTATCATAAATGACTAAAAATTCTCTTGCTTGCACAAAATGATGAGAAACATTGAAAATCTGAATTGACTATCAGAGAAATAAGCCCTTCAGGCAAAGATAGGTCACTTACAAGAACAATTTGTTTTTTATCAGCCTAAACCTGCCTGATTTGTTCATCTGTTTGTGTCCTATAAAATATCCTGTTAGTATATGCAGATACAGTGTTAGCAGAGGAAATTATATTGCCTTTTTGAACTTGTGAATTCATGGTACAAGTCAATAAAAATTATCATATTCCCAAGAATCCTAGCCAGCAGGCCTGCCAGCTGTCTGAAGCATGCTTTCAGGAAATAAACTGCATCAGATAGCAAAGAACAGGGTTAAAATTGGAAAATTTTACTCCAAGTTAGCCAGGAGGGCTTTGAAAACAAGGAATTACTTGATTTTATGAAGAATGATTGCTGAAGCAGCTTAGATTATGAACGAGCTGCAGAGATCTCAAAGCAACAGCAGTGACTTTGGCTTCCTCACAAAATCTCCAAGTAGAGCAGGTCTGTCTGCATGTTAAGGCTCGTATGACAGCAAGTTACTGTAAACATCTGTTCAAGTGGGTGACACGAATCTCTTCTAATATTCCTTGTCTAGGGAAGATCAGAATGGTGACTTAGTACTAAATGAGTATCCCTAACCCATGTATAGAGGTGTGGGTAATGAAAAAGGTGAAATTGCTTTTCTTTCAGAATTAAACCAGTCCTTTTTAGGAGAGGTATTTCTAGAGATATTTCAGCTCTCCAAAAGCAAACTCACTTCTCCTTCAAGTTCTATATCAATAGCCAGGCGAATAACCACCATTTTCTCAATCAGTCAGTCTCAAAGAAAACTGTTCTTTAATTGTCACTCCCATTCCAAAGCTTCCCATATATTTTGAGAGTCCTGGATAGAGAAGATATTCAAAATCTAGTGTAAAACTACTAATACTATCTGCACCTAAAATTTAGGCATGGATCTAAACTTCATTGTCACATCTTAAGCTGTTGTAAATGATCATTAGTCCATTTTTGTAGATGGGAATGTGACAGTTGTCACAGCTAAAGATTTGAACAGAATACATTAAACACTGGATACTATTCAGATAAGCAGTGGATATTTTTTTTAGAACATATAGAAAATATTCTGAAAATACACAATTTCAGAAAGTGCTGAAAGGGTGCTCCAGAGCTTGTGAAATTTCTCCTATGTTCTGCAGGCCTATTTTGAGTATATATTTTTAGTGTTGTACAAACTGTTAAACATTAGGCATACACTAAAGCAGAAATATTTTCATGAATTTCCTAGAAATTTTAATGATGGAAAACACACATCAGTTTTCCTACTTGCTTAATAAATATGTGTCTTATAATAAACCTCAAAACATTTAGACTGTGAGAAGAGGCAGCCAAGGGCATTACAGCAAAGTCAGCAGTCCAGTGACATTTTTCATGAGACTTTATAAATGCGATAGCAAACAACCTCAGTTTGATGCTATTATCATCTTCCTTACGGGCTGAGCAGCTCCCCAGGGCCATTTGCTCTGTAGCGTCTCTCTAGATGTGTTTCCTTTTTTCTCTTCCAAGCTCAAAGTGAACAGATATTTCTCTCCTTAAGAGTGTAGCTGATTTTGTCAAGAGCCCTTTCTCACTGTGGGTGTTTGGTTTACTAGGGCCAGGTAGCTCTTCCCTTTCCTATACCTGAAGGCTAATGACACCCTCTCCTCAGCACTTGCTTACCTGAGCTCATCATTGCGCACAAGCTAAGGCAAGAAGCTTGAGGGCTGCTTTGCAAAAAAGAACAGAGTCTCAAGAACATGCTGGGGGATATCAGATAAAAAAAAGGAAGGTCTTGGTAAATTTTGATCATAAAATCATTTAGGTTGTAAAAGACCCATAAGACTGCTCACCTGGCACTGCCAAGTCTACCTCTAAACCCTGTCCCTAAGCTCTACCACATCTTCACCACATCTTTTAAATGCCTCCAGGAGTAGCAACTCAACCACTGCCCTGAGCAGCCTGTTCTAATGCTTGACAACCCATTTGGTGCAAAAGTTTTTCGTAATATGCAGTCTAAACCTCTCTTGATGCAACTTGAAGCCATTTCCTCTTGTCCTATTACTTGGTACATGATGGTTTGGTTTTTTTTACATATTAAGATCTTTGTTAAAATAATGAAAAAAGAGGGGGGAGCATTTTTCTTTAGTTTTCTTCCATACATCTGAAATGCTACAGCATGCAGGAGGACTGTGTGTATGAATGATGTGATCCTAAAAGACTAAGGGCAGGAAGATTTGTATTAGCACCAAAACAGTGTTCCCTCTTAGGCAATATAAAACCAGAAATGAAAGTTGAAAGTTTAAAATTCATCCATCAACACGGTAAGGTCCATTTTTTTCTAGATGAAAATCCATTGCTAGCATTCCCCTTACCTGTAATTCTGCCGGAACGCTGGGACCTGAAAAAACCCAGGTGGTAAATATGATCCTGTAAACTTGAAACTGAGAAAGAGCTTTCTTTCCAAGCTTGAAGTGGCAGGTTAAAAGAATTTCCTTTCCCAAAAGCAAATATGAAGTTGTCAGAGAGATATTGTGAGCAATTTTATTACCCATCTCCTCTACAGTAATGTACCCACTGACAACCTGATTTCTCTATGCAAAGACAGGATAAAGGCTAATACTATATGAGCTCAAAAAAGAGGACAGATTTTGGTATTACCTCTGCACTCCAGTGTAAGTCCACTGATCCTATGGACTTATTTACTATTTTACTGGCATGAAATCACATTCTTAATCCTGAATTTGAACAAAGAAATATATTCCACTGTAAGGGGAAAGCAGGGGCATGGTGGGGAGTGAAGAGAAAGAACACTTAGTGCATGCAGTTCACAAAATAATCCCCCATGTGTTTTCACATTAAAGTATGACTTGCCAGGTTGCAGAAGAGGGAATCCACTTCTGAGCGTAGAGGAAAGATTTGTCTCTTAATTATTTCTCCTGTTAGGCATTTCACATACTTGGAAAGCAGAAAAGCTTTAGGTAGAATTTGCATACATACTTGCGCAGCACACTTCTGCTTATTTTGATCCTTCAGATGTTTTCAAAAGCTTTACGTTATGATTTTGAATTTTCAGGCATTTCTGCCAACACTAAAGAGCTATACACCAACTTTATAAGAACTCCACTGCAGTCACTTTGTCGGAGAAGAGTGTGCTACTTCATTCAGACTTAATGAGTTGAATAACTTGGTATCTAATTGGACTTTAGATCACGGCTTGTCTTGTTAATGAAGTGTTAAAACTGAAGGTGACCAGCTGTATTGGGTTTACATGGCAAGGTTTTGGCAGAAGTGGGGTTACAGGGGTGGCTTCTTTAGGAACCTGGTAGAAGCTGCTCCTGTGTCTGATAGAGCCAGTGCCAACCAGTGCCAAGATGAACCCACTGCTGTCTGAGGCCGAGGCCATCAGTTATGATGGCAGCATTTATGTGTTAAGGAAGGGGTAAGGGAGAGTGGGAAACCTGCTCAACTGCAGCAGAAAAGAGGAGGAAGAATATGTGAGAGAAACAGCCCTGCAGACAGCAAAATCAGTGAAGAAGGTGGGAGAAGTTGCTCCAGGTGCTGGAGCAGAGATTTCCCTATAGTCTGTTATGCAGACTATGGTTAGGCAAGCTGTACCCTGCAGCCCATAGAGGTCCATGTGGAGTAGAGATCTCCACCTGCAGCCCATGAAGAACACCATGCTGGAGCAGCGCAATGCCTGAAAGAGGCTGTGACCTCATGGCAAGCTCATGCTGGAGCAGGCTCCTGGCAGGACCTGTGACCCCATGGAGAGAAGAGCCCCCGTGGAACAAGCTTGCTGCAGGACCTGTGGAAGGGACCCACAGTGGAGCAGTTCCTGATGAACTTCAGCCCCTGGGAGGGACACATGTTGGAGAAGTTCATGGAGGACTGTTTCCTGTGGGAGAGACCCCACACTGGGGCAGGAGAAGAGTGTCAGAAGTCCTTCCCTGAGGAGGAAGGAGCAGCAGAGACAATGTGATGAACTGACCACAACCCCCATTTCCTGTCCCCCTGCGCTATTTGGGGAGAGGAGGTAGAGAATTAGGGAGTGAAGTTGATGCCAGGAAGAAGGAAAGGGTAGAGGGGAGGTGTTTTTAAGGTTCAGTTTTATTTCCCATTATCCAACTCTGATTTGATTGGTGATAAATTACACTTATTTCCCCAAGGTCAGGTCTGTCCTGTCCATGATGGTAACTGGTGAGTGATCTCTCCCTGTCCTTATCCCAGCTCACGACCCCTTCATTCTGTTTTCTCTCCCCCGACCAGTTGAGGAGAGGGAGTGATAAAGCAGCTTTGGTGGCCACCAGGCATCCAGCCAGGGTCAACTCACCACAGATACAATAGCATTAAAGACTATTTTAGTACTCAGTATGGTACATAAGGTCATATTTTAATTCATATTAAGTAGACTTCATTTAGTGATAGGAAATCCTAATCATCTCTCTGTGCAGGTACCTGTTCAGCACTCCCCTCCCTATGCTAATCTGTGATACAACACTAACTAATAATGAGATTAAAGTACTTAAAGTGAAAAAAATACTCCTGTAAAGATACTTCCAGCAGATAAAACTATACAAGCATTTTATTTTCTCTTAATTTCCAATCTGTTAACCTGTGGTACAAGTTGGGTTTCTTTCCATATTACCATTCTGGAAATGAAACAGAGTAGCTAAATGGTCTATAGAAATTACAGGCAGCTTTATGTCACATTGATATACTTTGGGGCTATATAAGGATCTCAAAAAAGTATCTCAAAAAAAAAACAAGAAAAGTAACAAGGATGAAAGACCAAACCATGATCCTGCATGATAGTGTGCAATACAGAGGAGTAAGAGGTAAATTCAAAAACAGTGCCAGTTTGTACTGAAAGAGAATAAAAGGAAAACTATTGAAGGCCTATATTCTGCAGTGATGAAGCATGTGCCTATTTTGAAGCATGTGACTCCCTCTTATCCAAAAAAAAATCAAATATGAAACTTCATCTAGACATGCCCTTGGGTTTTTCATTACACTGAAGTCTCACTTTACAATTTTGACTAAATGCTAAAGCCTAAAATATTTCCTTTGCCTGTTTCCAGAGCACTCACCATGCCATTTTTTTAAACACTTGCCAAACTGCAAGTGCCCTTGTGTTGTGCAGTCCACGCAGTGCAATTTAAGAGGGAATATAAGGGGAACAGACATGACCTGAACTATGTTTGAAAGGCTGATCCAGATTTGACTGATGCCTTATCTTGCAAAGCCTTGTAATCTGCTGGACAGAATATTGTAGGTGCTCATCTGCCTTTATCGTTAGGTTTTGTATTGTACTACTTTATATCTAGAGTCTAGTGATTTATTCATAGGAGAAAGCTATCAAAAGTTCACCATTTCAAGGAAAAAAAAACTACGTAAGTAAGGCAAACATTTGGAACAGCAAGCCTGATGAGTGAACACTCAACTACATGCTCCTTAATCTTAAGTAGTGCAACATACTTGTGTCATGGCAAAAATTTGAAATACTTTAGCACACTGCCAGTGATTTTTGTGCTTTATGAACTGTACCACAGCTACTATGTGCAATCTGAAATGTTTGTGAAGCCTTAAGATTTAGGATACCTAGATCTAGTGATACTAAAAGTGAAATGTGGTCAAGGTGGGACCATTCCTTTTGCCTTCAGACAGTAAGAATTCAGTCAGATACAGTCTGCTTGAAATGAAAGAAAAAACTACTGGGGCATAGTAAACAGGCTTGAATTTTTTGCACTTTTTCTTCATTTTTCTAATATTCCATACATATTTTAAGGTGCTTGTCGCTTCCAACATCACAGAAAGTTATTATGCAGATACTTGATCTACCCTGAAAGGAATTCAGCATTTCAAGAAAGCCATTAAATTATGCACAATGTTAGCCTATGACCATCTATTCTTATCTCTATTACAGCTGCTGCCTATCTTCTATTTCTGCTCCCATTTCGCTTCTTTTTTTCCCCACCGCTTAGTTGTGTCCTTATTAAAATTCAATAGCAAGACCTGTGGGGGAAGTATCAGGTCCTCCATTGATACAATTCTGTGATCTGTGAGAATGGCAGTGAAAATAAGTTTGAATAAGAAAAGTACTGATGTTTTTGTACATGTATCATATCCCTGTTAAATATTTCACTTAATGATTGGGAAAAAAATATTTTCTTTCTAAATCTACTTGGAACATGTAGAAGAAAAATGTTTGATCTTCAGATTTTCAAGTTCATCCAGGAGGTTTTCACCTGGGAGACAGTTGTTCCTGAAAGATACAACAGATTTAAAAAAAGAGATGGCTTATTTTAGTTCCATAAATCATTTTTGTTCATCCTGATCTGAATATGAGCTTTCCCCAAGTGCACAGACTTATGCGTGTGCTTGGTAGGTCTCTTTCTAATAACTCTGCTTCAGACCTGAAGTGTTTTTTGTCAAAGCTTCTGTTGATCTTGTCATTTCACTAATCAGCAAAACCCACAAAGATATCTGAAACTATTCACACAGCTCAACTGGTGACAGTATTACTGTATTCCAGAAAAAATATGGTGCTGTTCAGAATGGTGTGTCTTAGAAAGTAGTAACCCAGCTTGTCTTCAGTATGAGGATGATATAAAGGCAGATATTTAATGGAAGCTTTTAGGTTTGCCTAAATATTTTAAATTGGCAGGCAATGGACTTGTGTGAGTACCAGGAAATTCAGTATTTTATAAGCAAGAAAGACAATAAGGAATAGGGTCTCTTTCTGAACTTGGATCCTTCTCCATGATTTATTGGGAAATGTGTAAAGATTCTTTTCCACTTCAGCATGGACATGTGGGAGACATACTGTCCTGGGTTCAGGAGTAGCAGTCATTTTTCTCCTTCTTAGTAGCTTGTGCAGTGCTATGGTTTTGACTTTCAGCCTGGGAACAGTGCTGATAACACTGATGTTTTTAGTTACTGCTCAGTAATGTTTAGTCTGACCAAGGACTTTCTGAGCCTCATGCTCTGCCAGGGAAGAGAGGAAGCCGGGAGGAAGTAGAGACAGGACACCTGACCCAAACTAATCAAAGATGTATTCCATACCACAGCACGTCATGCCTACTATATGAACTGAGGACAGTTACTCGGAAGGGTTAGGTCACTGCTCAGTTGGGCTATGTATCGGTCGGCAGGTGGTGAGCAGTTGTATTCTCTTCCCTTGTTATTTCCCTTATCATTATTATTATTGGTGGTAGCAGCAGTGGTTTGTGTTATGCCTTAGTTACTGGACTGTTCTTATATCAACCAGTGGAAGTTACATGCTTTCGATTCTCCTCCCCATCCCTTTAGGAGTGTGGGGGAGGAAGATGGGGGGAGTGAGAGAGCAGCTGCATGGTTCTGAGTTACTGACTGGACTTAAACCATGACACATATGCAGGTATATTTGTGATTTCTTAGGCAAGGATCTGTCCAAGTTACATTACAGAAGCATTTGGGAGCTTATTTGGAGTCCTGGAAAATTAAAATCCCATTATTTTCCAGTGCTCTTCCTCTGCCATAATGCAGCATTTGCCTCTTGAATGGTAGGGTTTACTCAATTTTTGTTACCTTGCCAGAGAAAATACGCACATACTTGTGTGTATTTCAATTTGTGAACTACACACGTGATGTGTAACAATGTGTCCTTTCATCACCTAGGAGCTCTTTATCTTTAGCCTTATAACCTATCTTTAGGGGTACTGCTGAGCCTAGTCAATGACAGGGGAACCACAATAGCATGTTTATCAGTGACTAATACTCTCCTATGTAGCTAAGCTGAGCAATTGAGCATTTAAAAAGGCATGCCTGGTGTAGTCCCACCACAGAGCCTTTGTGTAAAGACAGAAATGTCTAAAAGGTCAGCTAGAGAGTCCAGTGGTCTGAGAAGCCCTGTGGACAGGCAGGCTTTATGGACAACAGCTACTTGCACATCACTTGGGTGTTACTTGCAGAGTTACTTGTTTAGACAAATTAATAAGAACCTGATACCAGGGGTGCTGAGAGCAGCTGAGTTGAAACTTGTGTCTGGGTATGGTGCATTTTACAGGATCAGACCTAACAGCAGGAGCTCTTTCATTTTAAAATAGGGCTGTATTTCTTTTAATCTTTAAGACCCTACCAGGAACTGTACTGTATATTCTCTTTAGATTCAAAAATCTGGCTTCCATTAGTAAGTATATGAACTTTAACTTTATTAAACAGAATATATTAGTGGGAAGGGGAATGTAGTTTATACAATAAACATATGCCTGTGGGACTGTGAAGAAGTAAATTGTGAAAATAGCTCCAACATGTTAAGGATGCATAAAAATCTCACAAAAACAAAGTTAATGCTGGCAGTGTATATTGCAGTAAGCTAATAGTACCTTTACTGTAGACACCTGGAGCTGAAGGATGCTCTTGGGATCACCAAGGAATTTGGTGCAGGGAATTTGTTGACATATTAGATGTCAGCATCCTTAAGTTTTATGGACTGTAACAGAATGGTGCTTCCTGATCTAAATATAGGTTAAGTCTTTGCTTAGTGATGTAGCATTTGATAGGCCTGATGGACTGGAGAGGGAGACAATTTGTCAGGTCATGGAGGGAGATGGGATTTGTCCATGTGTACTGAGGAAGAGTATTCTTTTGCAGAATATGCCTGGTATCACATAAAGTGTTAAATGTTAGCTTAAAATCACCTGTACTAGTCTCAGACTTCAGTCAATATTCTTAAGCAGTTGTTAAATTACAGAGAAATTCCAATAGTACTGCATTCTGTATCAAATATCAAATGAAAGCAGCATCATTAGGGGCACACTAATGAATACCACATGAATTAATAATAATCGGCTACTTTTTGAAGTCTCCCTGGCTTCCGTCTGTCTCTTAAATCACGTCAAATAATTAATTGCTTAATGCTTTTCACCTTTGACAGACAGAAATAAAATGCTGATTAAAAATACCTGTGTTGGCAGTGGGCAGAGCAAAGTAGTATGACTTTGCTGCCAGTCTGGAGGGGTGAAGCATTCTGCCAGGATGAGCTGCCTTGCCAAGGTAGTAATGCACAGGTGAAGGTGGCTGACACTCTACTATTCATTTTAGCCAAAAATTTACCCAGACCTATAGATATATTTTGCAGATTTTCCTCCTTGACAGAGCTGAATCAATACTTGGACATCTCCAGTCCTCAATTTGTAGCACTGCTGCAGTACAGTCAACAGCAGTAACTTTCCCCTGTAGCTCATCTGTAGCCGTAGGTGACAAGGCAGTGCAACAGAGCCTCGCCTTCTTATGCTGGGACGAGTTGTGCTGTCAGAGGTCATTTTTAGGGTCACTTCTCTGTTAAGAACTGCCCTGACACCACCTTGGTTGATAAGTCCCCAATAAATTGCAAGAAGCTCCAGTCCCATGGACCTGGGATAAATATGAATTACATAAATACAAATTACAGCCTTATGTAAATGCAAATGCCCTAATGTAACATTGTTTATTCAGGAAACTGCCTGGCCCTGATGATTTTAATATTATTTTTATTGTTTTTTATTTATAGACGCTGAGAAACTCAGTTGCTTGGAGACCTACATCTTTTATCTGCGCTCAAAGTCAGGTAAGGTCAATTATTTGAACACAGTTGTAGCGACCAGAGAATACATGAGAAATACATTCATTTTTAATCAGTTAGAATACTTCATTACAGTGCTGGATGCAATACTTGTTTTTGTAGATGTTAGAACTGGCAATTCTACTATATATTCTGCTGCCTAGGCTATGTGTAAGTTTTGTAGCCTGATTTATTATTTTTTAGTCATGTTTTAAAAAACTTTATGCTAAAGTGTGTGTGAGAGAGAGAAGGCATGGGTGCTCTGTGATTCAGAGTAAAGGAAAGCACAAATGTCTCTGTGAAACACTGCTAAATGCAGCTCGCAGCATTCAGCTACTAATGCAGAATTTAATCCTAGTCGGTCATTTTCACTTCCTCAACCTTTAAAATGTGATAGGGAATGGTATCCTACTTTATTCTAGATGCTTTTTAAATGCATGTTTTCAAGCTAAAGTTACTGGAGGAGTTCTGTTCTTGAAATGACATTACTCTGTGTGCATAGAGAAAAACAAAGGGCAGCAGGAATTTGTTGTGCCAGAGTGTAAGCTGCTAGACTTTTAGATATGTAAAACTCTGGGAAAGATACTACACTTAAAAAAAGAAGAAAAAAGAAAGAAAAGGTTCTTCTCCGTACTGCGGTGCCAGTAATCATAACCGATTCCTTGCAGAATATTCCCCAGGCAAGTTGTTTCTTGTTATAATTATGCTAGACAGAAGGATCTGCAGGGCCCAGTTCCCAACCTGGAGAGCCTGTAGTCTCCTAAATCAAGCTCATGGCAGTAACAGCTCCAGCTCTAGCACTGTCAGGCTGTACCTGTCTGCAGGATTTCAGTCTTCTCTGATGTTGTGAGGTGCACAGCAACTGAGGAGAAGCAAAGGTATTAATGGCAAAGAAACTGCAGGTAGGAAAAGGCAGTGGTGGAGGAGCAAAGGAGCTTGCAGTAGTACTGATGACCCTGATGGCACCGGCGGTGCCTGGGAACAGGTCACTGCCTGGCTGCTCAGCCCCATCCCCATGCCACTGTGCTAGATGAGGTGTTGGCACAGGGACTGTGAGTAGGAAGCAGAGCTGAAAGTAAGTCCTGCAGAGGAAGTAAATTGAAAATGAAGGAAGAGTTGACTGGAAGGCAAAGAGAAAGGGAAATGTGATCTAAAAAAAACATATGGAGCAGAAACAGGAAAGAAAAGCAAGGCCAAGAAAAAAGGGGGGAGAAAAAAAAGGAGGGCAAGCAAACTAGAAGCAAAGCAATAACAACATAAAGCATAAGCTCAGAAGTGTTTTGCGCTGGTAGTACAAAACAAAAATTCCACCAGGAAATGAGGGCAAGAGGCAAGATTTCACTGTGCCTGAAAGCATCTTGCAGAGAGGAATTTTCTTTATGCATCCATACTCTCTATCCAAGTGCAGTAAGAATACTTTGGGGCTTGTTGGGTATGAAAAGTATTTATAATTTTCTGCTCTCAAGCAAATGTTCAATTTTGTTCAAAAATTATTTTATTCACCCAAGGCATGTGCTTATACTGCCAAAGCTGAATGTCACTCCTATCTGCTAGAAATACTTTGCTCTGGGTAACAGCCCAATGCCTTTAAAATTCAGTGTATTCTGCTTCAGTTAAAAATAATGGGTAATATAGCTGTATTTCACAATGAGTAAGTGTATTAATTATGAGACAAATCACACTATATACTGTTTGCTGCTCACTTCCCTGTGAATTTTAATGAATAATAACTTTCTTTAAAATAAATGACATTTTTAATGCATCCAACAATGATGAAGTAGCCTAATTACAGGTAATATATTTTTATTGAAGTCTGAATGACTACACTTGTCATTAGTTCTCAGAAGTATGGTATACTTATTTGAGTTATATACCTTAAGATGTATAAACTAATTATATATTTGTTCCATTCCTAATTAACTAAAAAAAAAGCCAACCAAACCTAAGTAAGAATTTATTTAAACCAAATTTTCCTGAAGTGATGGAGGTAAAGCTCTGCCAGACCTAAATGGAAACTATGTTCATTCTGCATTTTAATGCAAAAATAGTCTGTTTTCCTTAAGGCTTTTGCAAAACAGAGTATACAGCCTCGGCAATGTTCACTTAAACTTAGCTGTTTAAGCACTTATACCTGCTTGTAAATCCATTTGCTGGAATATTAATGGAAAGGGAGCATGAAGGGTACAATTAGTGTAAGTTAACTTCAAAATTCACATTTCAAAATCAGGCCTCACGTTGTTTTTCTCCAGTAGTCACCAGTTCTAATTAGGATGCAGTATGATATGTCCTGTTTTCACATTTCATATGTTGCATATTTCAAGTAGCAAATCTAGACTCTTGAGATGATGGCTGGTAACTCAAAAGAAAGAAAAACACAAACAACTTGGAGAAAAAAAAAAAAGAATATAACAAAAATAATCTTGAAAATATTCCAAGGCTAAATCAATTCAGAAATGAGTTCAAAATATGGAGTGTGATGTTGCTTTTCCATAATACAGATGGAATCAATGCAAGCAGAATATTGACCACAGATTAAGCTCACCTTATCGATGAAGCCAAACTTTTGCAATCATCTTCTGAGGGATCCATCATATGGTTGTTGTCTATTCTGAAAAAAATCTTTCCATCATTAACAAGGTTCCATTCTGCACTCTAATGGAGTCTGAAAACAGTTTCTCATCAGCTCAGTTTCTAAAGAATCTTAGCTACTGTGTTTTTTTCCATTTCTTCATTTATATAATTTTTTTTTGAGAGATTAATATCACTTTCTTATACACTATTGAGGAAAAAAATCAATAAATAATAGCGTTATACTGAGGAGAAAATTAAAAAGGCACAGTGGACTCTACAAGAAAATATAAAATTCTATACCAAAACATAAATAACCTAAAGAGTGAAACAAGTATCTTCTATTAAGAATTTGCAGTACACATTCTAAAACATATACCTATAATTGGAATAAAAATAATGAAGCTAATGTGGTATTCAGATTTTACTGTGTTCTTACAATTAAGTGGTTGATGTAACACACATTTAAAAAATAGTATTTCCATTTGGCAGCACACAGCTGCTGGTGGAAGGAAGGAACATTGCCAAACAGTGAGTTCATGGTTATATAAAATGAAAATTGAATTCTTTTGGTTTTAGATGGGTCATAAGAGTTAGAAGAAAGCATGTGTTTTCCAGACTGCTGGAGATAGCAGTTACAGCGCAAAATGGTACAAGTCCTATAACCAGAGCTAAACAGGGCTAAATAATCCTTGTCTCAGGACATTTTTATTATGGCAATTTTCATCAGAAGATGGCATACCAGTATGTCAGGAAAGAGTAATCAGTCAACTACCTGAAGGTTAAATTCAGCCCAAAAGCTCATTTGACATATAATCAAAACCCAGAAATGGAAAAAAAAAACAAATAAAAAACCTCCAACATCTTTTCCATTACATATGAAGCAATAGATCAATGTGCCTTAAATAGCTTAAGTTCAAGTTAAGTTTGTCTCAAAAAGGCATGAAAAACGATAGCATTTAAATAACACAGAAGCTCCAATTATGCCTCTGTAACTGATAATCTTTAGTACCGTACTCTGCAAGTATAGAAATTGTTTGTGTTTAATTTTTACCAAATAAAATAACAGCATAGAGCTTGATCATTAGCACTTAACTTCAGAAGACATCAAGAGCTTCAGTAATAGTGTGTTATCAAGGCTAACTGCTCATTTCATTAGCTTCTTCTCAAATCTGTGCAATTCTTATTCAATAGAATAGTGATACTGCTTTTTTCAGTCTAATTTATTGATAGTTTAATAGATTGACAGCGGAATTGCATTTTTCCCAGAAGAGAAAGAAAAACCAAAAAGTTGGAAAATATTTAAGAATGGTGAAATTAATAACAAACTGCAATTAGTTGTGCAATAATGAAATATTACAGGGATTTCATTTGTCATTGGAAGGATTAGTGCCTGAAAACTGTCCTGGAGAACAAGATCCTTTGAGAAAGCAAGCATGCGTTATTGAACTGTATGGGCTAGGAAACCGGGAGAGTCTTCTCTCTCTGAGATTCAGCTTATAAGAACTTTTGAGTCTTGTTTTGCTTTTGTCCCAGTGGCAACTCAGAAGTGTTAGTTATCATGAGAAAGTGCTTTCTCTCTTTCCAGAAATGTTTCTCTCCTGGAGAATGTCTGTCCCTTTCAGACTCCCCTGTTGTCACTAAGGATTCCTATGCATGTGCTAAACCTAAGGCTCTATTTCAGACTTTCTGTAGTATACTTTTAAAAAAATTCAGGTTTAAATCTCATCCGGTAATGGAATATGCTATTAACATGACAAAAGAAAACTTCATGCATTGCAAAATTATGCTTCACTGTGATCATTTAGAAATACAATATGCGTATAAGTGTCCTTAAATTACAGTAAGCAAAACAGCACTTTATGAGTTGGGTAGTGTTGGGTTTGGGGTGATTTTTCTTTTTAATGGACTGAACCACCCACTAAAAGATTTCTGGTTTCTTGGGTGATTCATTAATGCTTCCTTCATTTTCCAATTTCTATGGGACCATCTGGCCCATCTTTGTAGAAAGTAAATATATCTTACAGTCTTTCTCAATTTAAAAGTAGTTGCCCAGCTGCTTCGCAGAAACTGTTAGCAATTGGTAAACTCCTCAGAATTGCCAGCCTTCATTAGTAATCCAATCAGGATGTAGTTTAAAATACTGCAAATCAGATTATGCTCCATTGGACAGGAATTGGAGTGACATGATGTGCTGGGTTATTTTATTTTGCATCTGTGATTGCCTTTAATCTGGGATATGCATGCAATTTCTTTTGAAGGAAGGGCACTTAGACTGAGATTGCATGTATGTAGTCATATGTGTGTGTTCCCCCCAGAACAGTACTGTTCGGGTTTTATCTGTCTTACTGAATCAAATTCAATGTCAGGCATTGGTAGCATGAGTTATATGCAGTGCTGGCTCTGCTTTGGAGTTCCTGTTTTACCTGTTCTAGACTAATTACAACTGTAAATTTTTGTTTTCTGATTTGAGTGGATTTTAGATCAGTCCCTTTCTCCCTATTATCTTCTGTACTATCAAAATCATATTTCTTCAACAGCTGGCACTGCTTGCTTGTAATAAGATAAAAATATGGAGTCAAGGCAACAACTGTGGCACTTGGCTGCATTAAACAATTACATTAGTACATAATTTCTGTAGTTGTGAGACTCTCTAGTACAATATTCAGGTAGGAATATTTATAAGAAGAATAGTTCAATTAAAATTAATTTATGCACATAGAAAATCTTATGCATTAGAGATCAAGCTGCACAAGGACTTAGATGCGTACAGGATTCTGTACCTATTTATAAGGTATCTTATATTGCTCAAATATATAGGTGCATTAAAAACCTGTCATTTTACACTGGACTGTACACTCCTTGGACCATTGCTTTTGGTAGGATTAAATTTTTTGATGTGGCAACTCATGTAAGACCTTAGTGAAGGAGTAAAGTTTACCACATCTAGCCAACTAGTGTTTCCTAGAGTACATTTCATTATGTTACACTCAAAAGTAACTCTGAACTACATGCTTTATACAGGTGTCCTGAGTTACTCAGATAAAATAAAAGAAACCCGACACCTGCTACTCAGCTGTAGAAATCTCATCATTTGTTAAAGGCTGAAAAGTCTGTTCATTTTTATCAGCTGGATGCAATCAGAATTGTATTATAGAGATTTTATCAATTGTACTTTATATGCCTCTAATTAGATAAGCTTTCAGGAACAGCTTTGAAACTAGGAAGAGGACATGAAAACTTTACGTAAAAAATTCTACGAGGCATTAATACTCTTCTTCTAGTTGAACCGAAGACTTTCTAAGTGTGAGATATAAAGAGAAACGTTAGCAGAATAATGCAATATCAGAGAAGTTCGTCTAGTCCTTATTTTCAAGAGAAATTTAGAAATGGGTAATAGTGTGAAGATAGATTCTGGCAGGCAAGTCTATAAAGAATAAAGTAAGATGAATTTCTAGACAATCATGTCTTTGGGATCTATTGAGTTAACAGGACAGAGGGAGAACATTTAAGTTACGGAGATATGAGAGACAGAAACTGTTTTAAGGGGTTGAAATCATTAAAATAACATTTCATTAGTTTTGTCAAATGTATAATTGAATAGTAATAAAAAATACTAAAAATAGATGCCTTAGTGGTATGAAAATATTAAAGTTGAGTAAGTAACTTCTACTCTTTGAAAATAATATGACAATAAATCTACATTCTGACACAAAAGAAAATCATCTTACAGTTCATTGTATAATGCATTCACATCCTCCAAGCAATATTTCTGGTTAGCTTTAAGGAGGAGTGCTAGAAGTGACAAGTATCCATTATCAGATGTTTGGTAGGGGTAATTTTCCTTAATTAAATCCATTGTTTATGGAGTCATTGGCACTCAGCTAGTGGAAAGTTTCAAGATAACTACTTTTCTCATAGGCAGTTGCATAGAATTATTTGAGTGTGTTTAGTTACTTTATTAAATTCAGAGAGCCCTGCTGATTCTGTTATTTCATGTATCTTTTTATTTTTGTCTACTGTCAATGTGATCTGTGAAGGCTTTGGCTTTTCAACTAAATCCCCCAGTTCAGTTCATTCCAGGCATAGTTTGAAGACTCATCCTAGTGGATAATTACACTTTTCATGGCATTTTTATGAGCCTTTGCTTCATAGCTTGTGGATGTCTGTATTTCTCAAGCTTTATAGTCCATGAAATAAAGGGGTTGTGTTGCAGTACGTTCAGCGGCTTATATGTATAACCTGAATGCTAATTTTTAGGAACTCTATTTTAGATAAAGTGGCATCATTTTCTTCTTGCATTTGGGAGTCAGAAATGACTCTACTGAGGTGAATGGAGCTAGGCTAATAAAAAGCCTTTGAAAATTCTGTTGGCTCCTAAATATAGTATGGCTCCCAATGGAATTTCCTCAAATCTCCATGGAATTAGGAAGGAACTAGGTATATCTTCATACAATTTTGCTGAGTATGAGACAGCTAGACAGAGACTATTCAATCAAAATAAACAGTAATGTACAATACTTTTTCCACAATTCAAAAACTAATATGTGAAGTAGTGATTGTATCAATACACATTCAGCTATCAGAAAAGTAAGCAAAAGGGAAATGAAAAATGGTATGTGAAGGAAAGAATGAAAAAAGGAGGAAAACGCAATCCAGCTGTGTCTTGGTTTAAACCCTAGTCAGACAGCTTGTTCACTCACTCCCAGTGAGTGGTGCCGGGCTGACAACAACCGAGGGCCCCCCCCTCCCCCCCCGGGCTCTCCCCTTCCCTGCTCCCGGAGGAACGGGGAGGAGGATCGAAAGAGTGCAACTCCTACGGGTTGAGACAAGAACAGTCCAGCAACCAATGTACAACACAAATCACCACCGCTACCACCAACAACAACAACAATAAGAGAAAATAACAAGGGAAGAGAATACAATACCACTCGCCAAGAAACGAGTCCCACCCGGAAGCCCGTGTCCTTCCGGGTAACTCCCAGTTACCCCCCACCCCGGGCATGACGTGCTGTGGTATGGAATACCTCTTTGGCTAGCCTGGGTCAGGCGTCCCATCTCTGCTTCCTCATGGTTTCCCCTCCTCCCTGGCAGAGCATGAGCCTCACAAAGTCCTTGGTCAGGGTAAACATCACTTAGCAACAACCGAAAACATCGGTATCATCAGCACTGTTCCCAGGCTGGAAGTCAAAACACAGCACTGCACCAGCTACCACGACGGAGAAACATGACTGCTACTGCTGAACCCAGGACAAGCTGTCATCTCCAAAAGATGATCCAAAGGAAGAGCTGCTGTCAGTTCTCAAGTGTGAGAAAATTGCTCACAGGTTCATGTGAGGGCTGTTCTCATTCTATCCTAGTCTTGTTTAAATATTAGGCCTACTTTTGTTTAACTATTCAGTAAAGAGCAGTTACAAAATTTCTTTCCTACTGGATCTGGTGACTGATCCTTTATTCAGGTTGTCACAAAATATCCACCAAGATCTACCAGTGAGTTAGCTCTTTTGATTGGTAATACTGATGATTTTATTAATAAAGTGCAAGAGAGAATGAAATATTTATATTCAGAAACCCCATATTTTATATGTTATTAAATGATATTGCTATGGATAAAACAATGTGTGTGTTGGATGCATAGGATATATTACATAGCTCTGGCTTAGACTTCCTCTGTGATTTTACTGCCATAAATGATTGCATAGTATCCTAGGGTAAATCACAGAGCTTTCATAATTTCTTCCCTTTTTCTCTTTTGGTCTGTTCCTTGTTTCTCTTCTCTCTTTCATTCCACCTATGTTCACAGTAGGAAAACGAGATTAAAAGATCGGTGACATGATGCTTATACTTCCACATCACTTTCTATTCCAGTTGCAAACAAATTTTATTCACAGATTAGACATTATTTAATCTTAAGAGTTCTGTAGAGTACTAAAAGGAAAAATACACACATACATGCAAAACACACGCGCTTGTATTTCCATGTATTTACAGATTAATATGTAATTTATATAGCATTCAATTTTCAGCTAAGCATTTGTGGTTATATAAAAAACCAAGGACTTTTACTTGAAAAAAAGGAAGAAAGGTAAAGCTGAAAGAACATGAAAAGTGTAACTCTCTTACAGTGCTAAGAAAATGAAATACATGTTTCTGTTGCAGTCTGGAAGTTATTCTTAGAGAAAGTTCTTACCCAATAGAGAATTGTCTGTTCCAGGATTACTTTTAAAAGATTTACAGTAACTAATTAGATAGTTCTGATTTGCTGCATTTTGTGGGCGTTCATCGCTCTCATGTGAGAACCTGAGTCCTTCTAGTACTTGATAAGAAGAATACTGAAACACTTTGTCTTCTTAATATTTTCAGTGGGCCATATAAGAAAATGTGCAGTATTTTGGCACCTCTTTTCCTAGTCCCAGCCGCGACCAAGAATCACAGAACATGAAAAGGAAAATACACAAAACTTGCTTGAAATTAAAGTATTTTACTTCGTAAATCAGCTATTGTTTTAAATGATTCCTCAGCATTTTGCTTGTTAAATGAGATGGAACTACTAGAACAAGATTTGAGGTAAGCTGCATTTCAATGATTAAATAATCTGAAGCATTCTGAAGAAGGATTTGAGCTCTGTAACTTGACCATCAGTTCAGTTGAGGACCTGAAAGTTTATATTTCAACATCACTACACCTTTGATTGTGGATCATTTAAAAAGGGGTGCAATCCCAGGTGTCTTCTAGTGCTAAAAAATGAATCATAAAAAATTAAAAGGACATACATTGTACCACTTGGAGCTGCAAAGGTCTCAGATCATGTGTGAGAAATACAAGCATACTTGTTCATTGACTAAAAACATGTCACTGGACAGAACACTGTCTTTGATGCTGATGTATAAATGGAGAAAACATTTTAGCATTAGACTTTTGGACCTGGGCTCTAACTTCTTATCTTTTTTTTTTTTTTCTACTCTTTTCTTTTTTTTTTTTTTTTTTGACTGAAGCAATAGATTTAAAACCAGGGTCATAATGGGATTTTTTTCAGCCAGACCCTTGATTTACTTTTGCTTTACTTTTGGATGGTTTACTTTGTATTTATAAATTGTATTTATGAGCATATTTTACAAAACTACTTCTTTTTTCTGTCTGTATTTTAAAAAAAATACATTAAAATTTAATATAAAAAAAATCTACAGGAGACCTATAAATTGTAAGTAAATCAAACAACTAAAATTAATTTAGTATTCAAGGTTGGCTTGAACCTGTGGCACTTTGAAAAAAAATCTGTATCTAAACCACACAAAACAGGACATGCATTGATTTTTGTGTTTTCCATTTTACATAGTGGACATTGATTTGCATTCCTAATCAGGCCATTAATAACAGAGTGAAAGGAAGGGTAATAGTCATCCGGTATGTCTGTAATAAGTAGGAATATCACTCATTAACTACTATGTGTCTAGTCACTTAGCACAAAATTGTCTATAGTTGCCTCTTACTATATGCAGGTTGGAAGAGTACAACATAAAAGAGATTTCAGGGACATGTTTACTGATTTTAATAAAAATATTTAGCTCAGATATTTGTGCCCCCAGAAAGATGAGAAACACAAAACTTATAAAGGAGACATTTTTATTTAGAAGGTTTGTAATTGGAGGAAAGAGGAGTTCGTTTAAACATGCTGGAAATTCAGTGGTCAAGAGCACTGCAATTTTATTTGCTAGAGTAAGTAAGTGGGACAGCAAATGTGAATAAAAAAAAAGAAGAAAATAGCAGGTCAGAACCTCTGTCTACTCAGTGTACTTTAATATAAATTGTAACAGTGACTTTACCAGCCAGAGAGGAGGAAGAATCCACCTGAACAATATTTGAGCTTTGGGATTCTAGGAAGTTCCAGGGAGAATGAATTAGCAGATGGGAACAAATGGTATGAAAAGGTATTTTGTCACACAGTTATGACAACAGCATAGCTGGGAACATATTTCAGCTTTAGAAAACACAGCTACTAATGATGGAAGTGTGGAGATCATCAATCTTAATATATTCAGATTCATAAAATCTCACATACATGTTACCAATCTCCCTGTTCTCTGTCCACTCACATTTTCAAGCCACAAATATAAGCCTAAGAGACACTTAAATGTAGCTTAAGCTGTAAGCAGCAGTTTTATGAAGGCAGAATAATGGAGTTGTATACCTACCTGTTTCCCATAAATATTTAATAGATAAAATGTTATATAGATTAAATTATAGATCTCCCCTAAAATAATTGCTAACTTGTATAAACACCATAATTCCATTAATTTATCCAAGATCATTTTACCTGTGTTGGACATGGTACTGAACCTGGCTTGCTTACAGTGCCACAAACTCCATCAGTCTCTTGCATAATTTCTTTCCAATTCATTCTTTATGGTTCTTTAACTAATATTATTCTGTGTTGGAAAAAAAAACGCTTTTCATCTTTCCTGAAAAGCTCTGTCAAGCTACACTGGGAAAACAGTAACTTCCTTCCATGGTGAACGATGCTGCTGTGTACTTCCCAATCTCCTCAGTCCCACCTTTTCCAGCTGGTTCAAGGATTCCCTTTCATGTGCTCTCCTAAGTATTTCAAAACAAAGTAATGCTGTTTCTGATTAGAACTTACCAATCCTTGATATCTTTGTGAGTTGCAATTCTCACAGTTATACAAGTATACTTTCTGGGTTTGTTTTTTTTTTGCGCATCAGCTTCATCCAGTCATTGCATAGTTCCAGTCATTAAGCACAGAAGATCATATACACTGCTTCCATAAAATTATAACCACAGCATTTAGTCTGTGCTTTATTTACCTGTTCAATTGGTTCCCTATCTCTTTAAATGTTTGTCAAAACCAAATCTAGACATTAGTCAATATATCTGTAACCAGAAAGGTATACATTTTCTGTCATTCATAGACTTCTTGAGGACCCTTATGATGAGATGAACATAAGCAGACAATAAATTCCACTTCTTGTCTAAGATCTCCTTGACACTATGAGACATTAATCTTTGCTTAAGGTCTAGATAAGTTAGTAACATTTTGCTTTTGAATTAAAAAATAAACCAAATGTGATTAAACAGTTGCCACCTTCAGATTCTTGACAATGAGAAAAAAAAAAAAAAATTAGCCTATTTTGTCACCTACCTGGGCTTTCTCTTCATTCCTCCTAGGCCTTCTCACAGTTTGAACTTCAGAGTATTTCAATGTCAAGGACATTGCTGCTTCTGAAAACTGCACATCTGCCATTTTCAGAATATGCCAGATGTAGTGCAAGTTCATTAATTTTGAAGTCATCAAAAGGGCCACCAAAAATGGTTGTTTAAATTGAAGTACATATTTTCCACACCTGCAAATATAAGTGAAGACCTCCTTTGCCCTGTCAGATCTGACAGCCACCACCACCTTCCCTGAGTCTCTCACCTATAATTCACCATCATCTCAAAACTGCTTTTATCAGGAATTATTTATGAGAGTGATAGCTTAAAGACATTTTGTATCTCATCAAAATGCTTGGTTGGTAATGAAGCTGATAGGCAGTATCCAAAAATATCACTTGCCCCAGGGCTGGTATTTGTGCTACACTTCCTTTCAGGTCTTAACTCTGTAAGCTTGGCAACACTAGTGCAATAAACATTGTGGAATATCCTGTGCCAACTCAGTTTCCTATTGTTTTCTGGTTAGCCAGTGGTGAAGCTTGGAAGATGTAAAGCAAGGGCAAGAGGGCTGATCTGTGTGACTGAAGAGCTGATTTATTCCAGGAAAAGTAGAGAAAGCAAAGTCTGGTATCTTGTTGGAGTCAACCACCTGTTCCTGCTGACCAAGGAATTTGAAGTGTACTTTTCTTCCCTATTTTATCAAAGCACAATGATCCTTCTTTGCCTTCAACCTTAGCACATCACACACACTCTCCCACCACCACCTCCCCAAGATGTGATGCAGAAGGTATTTTCAGGAAAAGGTCCCTTTCTTTCCCTATGTCTGCTCCTAATTTCCCTTTTCAGGGAACATATTTTGTCTCTAGTTTTTCTTAATTCTCTTAAGATTGTTGGGTTCATTCTGATCAATAATTCCTCTCCATGTGTCTCATGTCAGTTAAGCACAGTAAGCAAACCCATTTTTATACAGGAATACTGCAGTAATTTGAGCAATGTTTTTCTCTCTCTTAGCAGAGTTTGAATTAATTATAAGTTTGAATAACTGACGCAATTTAGTGAGATGTGATCAGTATATGCTCAAAAAAAGTAACTATCATCTTCTGCATTTCCTTGGTACGTTTTCATCTTCTAGGAAATTGGTGAAGGATCACCTGTTTAGGGTGTATATGTAGACATGAAACTTGGTGTTACTTACACCTTAGAAAAAATTAAATCAAATTAATTTCATTTTTTCTTCCACATTTTAAAAGATTACATGTTATGCTGCCATACATGCTTGGGAAAATAACTCACTCATGAGGCAAGCATCCAGGCATAAATCAGTTTGACATATTCTGTATCCATGGTTAGGAATGGCATTGAAAAGAAGGTAACATAATTTTGAAGTTAAAGAATAATATAGGCCACAGCAACTGAGACAGTAATGAGTCGAAATTGCTATTCATTGTGCAAACTTGAATATGAAAGAAGCAATATCTGAGGGAAGAAAAAAAGACAAAATCCAGCATCGGTTCATATTTGCTCTTTGAAGTCTGACTGCATCCATGGAAAATGAATAAAAGAAACTGGGAGTGCTTTTTTTTGATGGTCGGGTTTTTCAGCTGTTGACAATTCCAGGTTTTTGCCTGTCAATACACTGTGTCAAGTGTACATTTAAACGCATTTAATTGGAGATCGGGAAGATTCACTTTAATCTTTCTTAACTTCGTTGCCACGTGCAGTGTTTCAGCAGTGGAATGGCATGCATATTTCTGTTGAAATCAACAGTATAGAAAGAATCAAACTAAGGAGTCACCACTCTTCACATCCCAGGATATTCTGTTTTCTTGGAGAAACAGATTTGTCTGAGAATTGACATTGCTGTAGAAAAAACTTCAGTTTTACACAATATTTAATATGGACTTTTTGAAGTGCATGGTGGAGGAGTTGATATCTGATACTGAATACTTCCACAGCTCCAAAAGCAGGATAGGAAAAACAAACTGAATGTATTTATGCAGATGACCACTCTTTCATGGTAAAATAACCTTTCCTGTCCTGAATCCACTGCCCTCTGATCATGTTCTAATGGATATTGAAGGTTTAATGTACAGTACAAGGTGTATTTATTTGTTCCTTTTTCAGTTTTCATACTCATAGTGCTGGGCTGAGCCACATATACTTCCCCAGACTGGTCTAGCTGTCTCAGGAAGACATATATTTGCATTCCTTTGATTAACTCAGGAACAAACAGTTACACAGCCAGTTGATTCTCTTAGCTGATGTAGCTGTTTATCAATAATAAACACAGCCCTCTCCATTTCTTATTGTTAAGAGAAGTTCAGCTTCCTTTGTACCACCTGGGGTTGGCTACTTTGTATATTCTTACCTAAAATGGATGGGGACATTGCCCTTGCCTGTAGCTAAGAGCCATCTTCCATTGTATGGGTTTTCTGATTCAGCATAGTCTTTCTCAGATTCCTGGCATGGTAGATACCGACCTCCTTTACTTTCAGAAAAGAGATTTCCATCATCTTCAAGGTGCTGTCTCTACTATCAGGTCGTGAACCACCTGTTATAATAGTTTAGTTGACTTACAACTAAGTCAATTATCATTGTGAGTAACTGAAGTAAATAAAGAACCAGACCTGGGATTTAAGTTAGAGTTAGATTGTCTCTTTTTTTCAGGTATTTATTCAGCACAAAACAACTCAGAATGACCGAAGTCTTTGGGCTGTTCCTTAATAAAAGATAACTGTGATGAGATTATAAAGTATAAAAATAAAAAAATGAAAGCATTTTTATTTTTCTCTGATAAATATTGGCTGAATTAAGTGTATGCAGGGCGGCAAAAGCCTTGCCAGCTGGGGCAAACAGTTTACATCAAAAGTTGCAGCTGTGTTTGCCTGGAGTTCCAACTCTCACGGCTGAAATGGCTGTGATAAATCCTAGGTGAATCTATCCATGTATCCAGTGTGTCATAGGATCCAGTCACCATCTGCATCAGCTGCATTTGACATGTGCTTGGTGCAGGATCATTATACGTGGGGGAATACACTTGCCTCTAGCCTCTCCTTGTTCTCCTAGATGGACACAGAGGTTCAGGATTCTTGCTTTTGTGCAGTTTAATGGCCAGGTATCACAGAATATTATGCTGGCTGTTGTTACCAAGGAAACTTGTGATACAGATTTTAGAAACTCTCTGGGAAAGAATTAATGAGCAGTTAACTTGGTTTCAGGACTAGCTAAGCAAAACTACATGTGTGAAAGATGAGGGCCCATCCACACCAAAAAATCTTTAGTGAAACCTTGATTAGGGTTCTTTTATGTGATTATCTAACAGATCATTTTGAAATCTAGTTCAAAAAAATTGAATATTTCATATTTTTCTAACATATTGAACTTTACAAATGTTCAAATAAAAATATTTTTCATTTCAGGAAGACTGTAAAACCAATAGTAAGGCTGAACAGGACCTTACCTTGTCTCCTAGTGTATTTGTTTGCCTCAGGACAGAAGCAGTCATAGCTGAAAAATTCTTGGCTGATGCTAGTCTAACCAGCCCTTGAAAATCTGGATTCCTCCACTTTTACAGCCAACTTAATTCCTTTATTCTCTCAATGATGATTTTTTTTCATAACATCTAGCTAAACCTCCATTGCTGCATTTTATACACATTGCTTCTTTCACCTTATTCCAACGGATATCGAAAGCAATTTATTACCAGCTTTGTCAGAGTAACCTTTTATGTGTGTGACTAGTACTCTTTTGTCTTCATTTTTTTCCTTTCAAGACTGAACAAAACAACTCTTTCAAGTTTCCTTTGATTTCAATTCAAACTAATCTCACAGACCAAAAATCAGTACAAACAAAAGCTTGCTAGCAAATGAAATGGTCCTCCACTTCGTTCTTAGAGCTAATTTTCCTGAGAGCTGAGGCAATGTTCCAGATTCCTTCCTGTGGAAAGGAAAAACCAATCATCCCATCTGGTAGCGTGCATTAGAAACAAAATGTAAATCTGAGAAAATTCCATAACTGAGTGATTTAATGGAGACCATTTTTTAAACATTATGGGAAAAAAAAAAATTAGTTTATGGCATAAGCACAGGCAAATATGATTCTTTCTGGTTTTTGTATCTACACTCTATGGATTATTTTTATTTGCTCTTAATATTAAAAACCAATTGTTTTCATTCTTATTGTTACCTGCTTGCAATTGGAATCTTATGTTTGTAATTTGTTTGTACATCAGAAGATATAGTTATGTTGACACATCCCTTCATTATTACAGCTCAATTATAACTAGGGTGTTTCTTCTTTAACAAATCAGACTGAAGAAAATGTGCCTAGAACTGACTCATGCAACCAAGCATACTTGCACTTGAGGTACATGACTACATTTTGCAGAGAAAAGATGGCCTACTTTTCCAAATGTTGCTATTAAAAGTAGTTTTCTGAAGTTGCCATTAAAAATATTTTGTGAACTTCTTTGCAGAATGGAGTTTATAGCATATTAAGGAAACCCCAAGAGAAGTAATTTATTTCATTCCAACAATGCATGAAACAGGGACAGGTTTGCAAGCCGCAACTTTGTTTTCCTATGTAGTTTCTGAGGCATATATTGTGTTGCATGAATAGGTACAAGACTCTTGCCATGTAATTTATTGTTGGGGATTCCAAAAGCCCTTGGTCTAATCAAGAACTTGGTAAATACAAGAGCAATGCAGGTCAACAGAGATTCTGCAGTACAACAGGAATGTTGTTCTTTCCTTGAATTATCTCTGCTGTATGTTGTAGATTATGACTTACTAGGAGAAAATTGTGAAATGGACACTTGGAAGTCTTGGAAACTATTTCAAATGCTGTAGTATCTGCTTCAGTTGTAATGATAAGCACAGTTTAACGATGTAAAAGAAATTACATTTTTAATTACAAAAAAAAAATTATGAGTTTATGAAAAATAGAAACAAAAAATGGTTTAGAAAGTGTTTTTAAGCTCAGGAAATCTTTCCTTCTGTTTGGCAAAGCTTATGTGACTGAAGCTTATTACCAGGTTCTTGAATGTCTCTGCTGCCTAGGGATTTTTGGTTCACTTGCCGCTTCCTGAACTGGCGCACATCACCTGCTTAAAGCAGCTACTTTAAGGCAAACAAAACCTGTAACATTTAAAAACAATAAGAATTTATTCTCAGGGTGGGGGAAGTAGGCAAGAAGTGCAATTCCTTTAGACACTCATACAGGACCCACACCCTTTTCACCTGATAAACCTAAGAGCATTTTTCATTTACAAGGATTTCATTTCAACTAAATTCCTTTTCAGTATGATAGTGAGAAACATGAAAGAGGGTTTGAAGTGAAAGCGAGAAGCATAATTTTACATGTTAATGACACCATGCATTGTTAGCTATTAAGCATCATTTTCATTTTGATTGGTCAATGAAATTGCAAGACTATGATGAATGAATTTAGCTGGCTGTCTTGCAGTAATGGCA
The DNA here is from genome assembly GCF_033815535.1 of Pezoporus flaviventris. Taxonomy (NCBI): domain Eukaryota; kingdom Metazoa; phylum Chordata; class Aves; order Psittaciformes; family Psittacidae; genus Pezoporus; species Pezoporus flaviventris. Next base: position 50,130,416 of record NW_026892549.1, read on the forward strand.
TCCTTTTACTTTATACTTGGATAAACTGAGACAGAATGCAAGCTTATATTGGGTAAATATTTATTTCATTCATTTAATGGTCTAACCTATAAATTAGAGTGAATGTATCTTTTTAACCCTCTGTTATTGTCAACTTCTGTATACTGTTTTGTACTGTGAACATGCTCCATTCATAATTTTTCTAGTGAAACTAGATTAGAATACTGGAAAAAAATAATAATAGCTGACTGCCTATGATCAAAAATGTGGAATCATGTATCTATGTATACTGTTGCTCATACTTGACACATAGATGTGGCCCATTCAAAAGAAAAGAGGTTCAGCAAGACTTTCTCACCAGATCAGAACCAATCCTGACAGGACCATCTACACCCTGCATGCATTTAGGTGCCACTTTTAAAGTGTTGTAGTCTGGTAGGATTGTATGACAGCACATATTGCTGGTTAAACTGTTCTTAGTATTGGTTAAATGACGTTTTATCCGTTTTGTGAACAGCAGTTATAGCTTACTCTTGGGTATTTTTTCACATTGTTCCCTTCTCTCTGAAGAGAGAATGAATTGGTATCAATAGTATTCATATACATATACTTATGGTTTCATGGACAGTCCTCTTTTTTTCCATTTCTTACAGTTACCAGAATAAAATAAATATCTCTGTGCAACACAGTAAAATGCTCCAGGTATTTGAGGGAAAATAAAGGAGCATGAGATATGAAATATCCCCCCAAATAAAAGGGCCCATAGCTTTTAGAGTCCAAAGGGTACATATGGTAATCTCCAAATAGAACCATAGTCTTTGCCTCTGGATTTGTGAGACAGCCTTTCCTCACCTTTGAAAGCTGAACAATTATTTTTGCTATAAAATGCTGAAATATATTTATGCATATTCTTAGTATCACATGGCTAGATCACATTCAAGAATAGTGAATTTTTCTTTACTACTCAATAAATTTAGAGCCGACTAATGTATAAACGTGTAAAATTACACATTTCTCATTTGCATTCACTGGTAACAAAACCCCTGTCCTTTTAAATACGAGATGATGCTAAGGATGTAACCAGTTAGATATATTATTGTTCATGCTGGGTTACAGACACACTTTAGCAACATATTGCAGTATGAATATATTCTTGTAAATTCTTACATTATGAAAATATTTTCCTGTAATGGTTTATCTGTAGTTATTATGATTATTATTTCTTTATTTACATGGTTTTTTGTCTGTAATATAGAAACACAAATTCAGAGTAAAGAAGGAATGAAAGGAGGTAGTCCTTGAATTGCTCCTAAGTAGAGAACTCTTAAAAAAAAAGGTAATAAAAAGTATCAGTAAAAACATTTTCTCTTTTATGTAAGATGCAATAAAAGCAAAGTCAAAACTCGCATTCAGTTCCTTGCATCTGCAGTGGATGAGCCGTGGAGGACTTTAATGAATTTTGTAAATGTCGGCTAATGTTGACAGTACTTCTGCAGCAAGAAAGCTCCTTTCCCAAATATGCATGCAGACACAGGAAGGGCATAACAGCAGGGTGATAAAAATCTTGAAGGAATACAATGCAATGAGGAAGTTCGAACAGTTTGTCTTAGTTCTGTCATCCAACAATACTTCGTAACCCAAAGGACATTGTTTTAATCAGTGGGTCTGAAATGTAAATGAAGCAAATTCTGACAGCCTTTGATCAAAGGCAAAGAGAAGGATGGAAAGCTTCTTAGATAAGTCTCTAAGGGAGCAGTCAGTCAGATAAACAGAACTAAAGTAAAATATATTCACACCCCAAATTTTGCTAAATTTAGCTTTGACAAAAGAACCCAGAGGTAGCCTTAAGCCAATGTAATTAACTGGCTAAGAAAGTAGCAGTGGGCTAATGCTCTTTGGTGGCAGACTCTATGCCCACTGAAAACCTGTCTGATAAGGTGTGGGCTACAGAGATGACACCATCAAAGTGATTTTGAACCCTTTGATGGGTGTTGAGAGACACAGTTTTTAAATGGGTATTGAGTTACTTACCGACCGGTAATCCAGAAGAATCCGGTTAATATGTCCAGCTCTAAAAACTCCAAATTAGAGGTGTTTGACTTAAGATTCATTAAAAAAGCAATCTGCTGGAGTCAGACTTTAGAGCACTTTGGTTCCTGTGGAGGGGAAGAAAATGCACATTTGAGTCTCAGTGCAGTTTTCTTTCCATGATAGTCACCAATTCATTGTTACCATGAAGTGCCAGTCTAAGACTGTGTCAGGATTTTACACTCACAAAGATTATCCCACAAAGTCGTCTGTTTCTTATGTTTAAAAAAAACACAAAGCAAATGAAACACAAGGCCCTGAGTTACTTGATTCATTTTGAATGATTTACTGAGGGATTGGATTGAATTGGTTTTATAATGATCAAAGTCATTGCTCCAGTTTTAGACTGTAAGTCAGGACAAAACAAAAATAGCTTCAGTTGGCATTTTGTTGAAACAGTTCTGAAATATCAATAAATTTAAAATAATTTAAGCAATAATTTAATTAATTTGAGCAATGTGATATAAATAGAAATTTTTTGAACGTCACTATTAAATCAACCAGTTTTGTCATGGAGTATATTCTGTATATTCTAGGTCTGTCCAGCCATTTGTGTGTTTGTGAAACTCTCCTTATTGCAAAGACTCAGTTTGATTTCAGACTATTCTGGTGGGCTATGAGGAGCATCTTCACAAAAACTGATCAGATTGCCTACCAAATCTCTCAGCCGGCTAAGCCAGGATATGGGCTTCTAAGGTGGATGTCTCAGGATTTCCAGGTTTCTGTTGGGCTCGCTAGCCAAGCCACAGAAAATCTAGGGCTTTTGTCAGCTCCTTGACTTCATTGAGACATGTTATACAACTGCCGACATGAGAAACTCTGGGAGATGCAAGCCAATAAATGATTTTTCTTAGTTTCCTTGCTGGCCATCAGTGAGCAGGAGAAATAAAAACTGACCATACTGTACTGGTCAGATTAACGGAAACATGGTCGCATTTTTCCATCTCAGGTCACTGGTGGGCAGCAGGGAAACCAAGCTGAATTACAAGTCACTTTAAATCATCAGTTGACAGGACAATGGTTTGCCATTTGGCAGACAGACTGCAGGTTGCATATTATTTTGGTAACTTAAAATTTTATTATTTTTCAGTCAAAAATCATTATGATTTTGATGAGTTTACATTTTTGGTCTTAATTTGGGAGAAGAGGATTTATTTATTTCTATCCTTTATATGAAAGTAGTTTATTAAATGGAAAATTGGCTGTTATTTATAAATTGAAACACAAATGTTTAAATTTTATACCCATTGTTCATGTGTAATTTCATTAGTAGGAATTTTCATAAACTAATTATCATATGTTTGATAATAAGCTTCCTCATCAGCCTTAAACATGTAATAACGAGGTCTGTAATTCAGTGAATGGATATCTTTTTTACCTTGCTGCTGCTGCTGCATTCTCAGGAATGTTCCATTTCCTGTGGGCTTTCATGGGCCCCTAAGTGAGGGGCTGCTGAGTTGTACTTCTAAATAGCTGTTGGATGGTTGACAGATGCATCCCTGTAGCACAGTGCTCATGGCAGTCATGAGATCAACCTTAACATGTCTCAGTATGCAAATGAACTCTTCGTCTCCCCATGTCTGATCACCCCAATGTTTGACCTATTGAAAAGCTACATGGGTTATGCTTTCTTACTTTTGTTTTTCTAAAAACAGTACAGTTACTCCTTTGAAAACACAGTAAAACTTAAATTATTATGAAAATTATTATGATAGCACTTGGGAGGGTATATATGGTGGCTCACTGAACTTAATTAGGAAACGTTTCTTTCAGGATAAAAGAGGTATGGAAAATACATTATTAACATTTCTCCAATGTTCACTAATGAATCTTCCAGTGTGCATTTAATAAAAAATGGGCATTTACTAAGAAAATTTCACTTCTGTTTTTTTGAAAAAGTGTTCATAAGAGAAATTGTAAGAACAGCACTGTGATTTAGAAAGTAATAATGTATCTACCAATATTATCATCTTTATACTGGGAAAAATGCTTTTGTATCTGTCCTGGGTTCAGCAGTAGCAGTCATTTTTCTCCTTCTTGGTAGCTGGTGCAGTGCAGTGTTTTGACTTTTGGCCTGGGAACAGAGCTGATAACAATGATGTTTTGGTTTGGCCAAGGACTTTGTGAGCCTCATGCTCTGCCAGGGAGGAGGGGAAGCTGGGAGGAAGCAGAGACAGGACACCTGACCCAAACTGACCAAAGGGGTATTCCAGACCACAGCACGTCATGCCCAGGATGTAACTGGGAGTTAGCCGGAAGGGCTGGGGGACTGCGGGGTTGGAGGAGATATCGGTCGGTGCTTGATCGGGCCTGGGGGTTTAGTTATTATTCAGCTGGTGGTGAGGTGATGTATTCTCTTCCCTTGTTATTTCCCTTACCATTATTATTGGTGGTAGCAGCAGTGATTTGTGTTATACCTTAGTTACTAAACTGTTCTTACCTCTACCCGTGGGAGTTGCATTCTTTTCGATTCTCCTCTCTGTCCCTCCAGGAGTAGGGGGAGGGCAAGAAGGGGGGGAGGGAGTGAACGAGTTGCCTGACTGAGTTTAAAACACAACAGTTCTTTTTGGCACCCAACTTGGGGCACAAGGGGTTGAGATAACGACAAATCTGACCGGATTAATAGTCACTCGTCACAATGCTGATTTATTGGCTGTCAGAGTTGTTCCTCTTGATCTCACAGTTTCAGAATGTACATTACTTAGAGCCGGTATTTGCTGTGTTAGTGTTTATCAAGTGTGGGGCTTGGGCTAAGGTTCTTGTCTCACTGTGCTTTATGGCAATGACTTGTAATACGGGTGGGCTCCAGCAGCAGGGCGGGACGGACGTGGCCGTGAACTTGTACCTGGCCGTCCGGCTGCTCTGCACCGTCCTGGCCCTCACCCTCGCCTCCATCTTCGTGAGACCGCAGGGAGCCGATGGGGTGAGCGGCCCCTGGAGCCGGCGGCTGCTGAAGCGGCCCAGGAGAGCGGCCCCGGGGAGCAACCGGCGGCGGGAGCGAGGCCGGAGGCCGCGAGGGGACGGCTGCCGGTGGAGGAGGTCGGGACGGTCGAGGAGCCGAAGGAGGCGGCTGCCGAGCAGCGGGAGAAGGCGGAGGAGGAGCCGGAGGGCAAGAAGGGGGGGAGTGAGTGAACGAGTTGCCTGACTGGGTTTAAACCACGACAGTATCATTCCTCAGTATCAGAACAGAATGTACTTGAAAAGTGACAGTTTCTCTGAAGGAATCCAAGTGGCATAGTAATAACATTAAAATAGGTTATTGATCTGTAGACAAATGAAAAGTACTGGTCCTGAGGGCAGTGGAAAGAACCCCACTGATTTCAGTAATCATTAGATTTTGACTTTATGTCCGCTTTACAGATTTGAACAACTCAGAATTGTAAAACCAGTATAAATATAAAGCATATCTACATGTACAATAAAATTTTATTGACTTTTAAATTTTTTAAGATGTGCCAATATTTTCACATTTTAGAGTACTTCCCACTGAAGACAATAAAAGTTATAGGAACCTTTAGCTACATAAGTATCTAAATGTAGATATAGAGCCTATTCTGAAAACAGTAAAATTATTCTTACTTCTGTCTATTTAACTGTACTAAAAATATGAAGTTTCACAGGTTCATAACTGTCTGGAAGGTCAAATTTTTAGTCAACAAATGTAAGTCCTGAAGACATTTCTATCTTCTCATTAAAGATTAAAAAAGAGAAAAAAAAATACAAACTGAAATTTTAAGGCAACAAGCATGATGTGATTTAAACTGTCTGGATCAGATTCTTCAGATTACCTTTTTTTTACTCCAGTACTCTGGACAATAATTCTTCCATGGGAGCCAGATCATAAGCTACATATATTTTCCTTTTTGAATGTTACTCTCCATTTACCTGAGTACTTCTCAACTTATTTTATATTTGTCTTGTGGAAGGCAGGTTGTCAACATGTGAAAGCTCACACTAGGAGAATATTGCATATATATTTCATGTGGCTATCTAAAATCCCCAATGCCTAAGCTCACTGTGTTTTTTCTTTGTTTTATAAATTCAGTAATCCTTCTGTAAATGTTGATGCATACTACTGAGACACTGGATTTTTGTGTAGACAACCTACTGTTTGTCCTTTCTGCAGAGAATATTTTCAATATTCTTTTTGGCTTCAACTTTTTCTTCCACTAAAATCAATACTTTTTAAAAAGACCTTTTATACAACAGAGCTTCAGAAAATTGGAAATAATTAGATTATCTTGGGAAAAAAAATAAAATCCATCTTGATTATACAAAAAAAAAAAAAAAAAAGACGAAGCTCAGGAAAGAGAATTTGCACAGCAATTTTGGATCCAGGCATGTTTTAAGTAAAAGAAGCTCGGTGTTGCCATGGACTGTAGTGAACAGAAGTGGGCAAAACAAACTGATACATATTGGGGTTCAAGTTACAGAGCCATTAGTAGGTCATATGAGGAGTATCTACAGGCTGGTGTGCAGCTTTATCTCACCAGGACAATGGCCCAGGAGACCTCTGTCAGAGTGATACAGACCCAGCCAGGCAGGACAAAACTTACAGAGAAAATGACAGTTTGTCTTGAAAGAGATAAGACTGTATAAATGCTCAAAGACAATTGGGTAATCTGCCTTGCCTAGTTTCTAGAACACATGAACACTTTGGCATGAGTAGAGACTACATAGTTCTTTGAACAGCTCAGTATGTGTTACGATCATTTATCATTACTTCATACAGACAAGTCATTGTTTGACTGTGGTTTTATCTTAATTTACAATATGTTGACTTTAGATTGTTTAGTACAAAACATCAGAAATAGAAGAAATGAGAAAAAAATAACCACAGGCTAAGATTAAACTGCAGGATTTATTCCCTAATTTTATGTTGTAGAGATTTAAGAGCAGTAAACAGAAGTGAGTTAAAAATAATAATAAAGAAATCTCTACCATAAAACATGCTGCTTTTTTAGCATTTAAGAACATCATTTCAGTTGTTTCATAAAACTAAAGCCATCCAAGAACTATACAATATTTAGTTAGTGGGAACGGTGGATGTAACTGATTCTTTTCAGCTCTTACTTTCATTAAACTTCATATTCAATTACACGATTAGAATATCAAGCTCTGTTCCACAAAGTCCTTGGGGGAAGGGAGACCCTGCAGATACTTTCTAAAGGGCCGCAGAAGAAAATCAAGGTTATTATTAGCAATCTTAAATTCTCTATATAGGCTACCATATCTCTAGTGGAGAATTGTCAGGGTGACACCTCAAGAAAAGTTAAAAATTGCATTGATCACAAAACTTTAAGGTCATGAAAAAATTAAGTATAGAAACTATGTTTTTCCTCATATTCTCACAATGTGTTTTAACTTTTAATTGAGCACAGTTTCCAGCTGTCATCCTCAGCATTCTTCCGTTTTCAGCTGTTGTCTCATAAATGGCTAGAGAATGCTCTTTCACTATTTAGCACTAATTAATTTTGTTAATTAAATGTCACCCTGCTTTTTTCCTTATTAGAGTTTTTGTACCAAAATGGTTCCCAGGACATTGCTGCTAAAATCACTAAAGATTAAAAAGAAAGGATGGAAATTGAATGTGCAAGCACTAGAGAATTCATTAAATGCATTGTAAGACTTGCAAATGCCTCTTGACAAGTAGGATGGGAACTGTAAGACACTTTCCTCCAAGGGTGAGTTAATAGGCTAGCCATTTATGTCAGATGTTTTGTTGGTGGGCAATAGTATCACAAACTGCTGAACTCAAGAACCAGTGTCAACATGTAATCCACTTCTGATATTTGTCACTATAGCAATTGCATTGTCTGGGAAATTCTCTGTATTAATTACATAAAGCCAGTGGATAAACATCTTGTTTCCATTTTAGATCTAAAGTCGCAAGTGCATGTGGGGTGAAAATGAGAAAGGCAGACTGTCTTCCTCCAATTCAGTCCTTCCTGCCAATTTATTGGCAGCTCATCTGCCTATTAAAAAATAAAAGAAGTCTCGGATTGGTTCCTGGGGGCATGCCGATGTGTGTATGTGGGAGCTGGCGAGCAGCCACATAAAGATGAATACTGCTTTTTGAACTCCTACAGTCTATGCAGGGCATAATGCATATGTTAATATGCTTTCTGTAGTGTTGAAGAGTTTCACTATTCTTTGCTGGCGTGATACCCAAGTACACACCAATTGTGTTAAGTAACACGGAAAGCTGCCAGTGAGGGATGTAGTCTGGGATATTATCAGGAGAAACATGCAATCTTCATTGATTTCTTGACACTACCATTAATAACAAAGCCAGGGTTTCCTATAAGTCCCTGAAACTTTTAGTCAGCATGTTCAGTTAGTTTTTCTTATTGTCATCCATCCTTCTCTGAAGGCTTTTGGGTGGATGAATGCACCCCAAAAAGGAGAACATAAATGCGCCTGCTTGTATTTCAACGGACTGGTTCTGTGTAGTCTTTCTCAGCTGCATGGGCATGTGAATAGAAAGTGCTGTGTGTTACGCTCAAGGCAGCAACCTGGGAGAAACATCTGCTGGGCTTTGTCTAAAGGTCCAGATGATACCAGAATTATCCCAGTATTTCTGTCAGCTTACAGGGGAGTTGGATGGAGGCATCAGTGATGGATATTTTACTCAGTCCCCTTTGTTTGTGTATGTGCTTTAAATGCACAGGGATGGCCTGGTTTGTCAAAGGTGGTATGGCTAGGAGTTGCCATGTATCCAAATAAATTAAGCTTGTTGCGCTTATCTAAATATATTCAGCCTGAGCTAACTATTTCCAGACAGCACCTGAAAATATTTAGAAAGTGTTATACAAGCAATTGGGGTTTATGTGGTTTAGCTCTCTAAAACAGTGTAAATTCATTGTAAAACCTCTTTTTCTCTATAGGCTCTTTTTCCACCCTTCCTTCCCCAGCTCCCCAGTAGATCAAGATCTTGTGAGGGGAAAGAAAAAGTCTATCATCATGCAAATAAATAGAGAGCCAACCCATAGTCCATTCCAAGCCAGGATTTAATTTAGATTTGCTTCTAGAACTTTCTAACACTTAAATATACATGCACAGAGGCACAGGGTCCTGTGATTACTAATCCTATTGTGTTAGTTTATTAGTTAGTTACTGTCTTATTTAGTGCATTTTATGTAAAACCTCTCTTGCCTGTCTCTAAATGAGTGAAAATTTCAGTTACTATAAAGACTACATTGCTAAAGGAGCATCAAGAGTAGTTTCTAGTTCCAATGAGAAACTGAGACAAATAGAAGAGACAGAAATTTTCCAGTAAAGCTGTAATATAAAATATATATTGTAATATAAACATGTATATGTTTATCTTAAGTAAAATGCATAATTCTTGGATTATAATAGATTTATCAAAGGGATTCTTTCATCTGGTGATATTCATTCAATTCTTCTTAGCTATTATCTGTTGGTCTTTAAGCTGCTTTCTATGCCCACATGCACATTTACACAGGCCTATGCAAAGTGTACTTCACAATTTAGTGAACTGTTTTGATAAATGAATGAGGTAGTGTGTAGGTCAGCCTCTGTTAACTAGTTCATCTCTTTGCCGTGCTAGACAATATGGAATGCATGTGTTTTGCAGGCTTTTACTGACACTGTAGAGATGGTGAAACTGGTGTCTCAGAAATCTCCAAATTCAGCTGAATCAATTCCTAACTTTCTTTATATGTACTGTAAAATTATTCCTCAACAAAGATCTCTTCCTTTGGTAAAGTCTTAAGAAATTCAAGTAGGCTCTAGACAGAAATACATCTAGCTAATCTATTTTGTAAACATTTTGCGGTAAGGAATGCCTTCTGAGTGTTTTGGACAGATTAGCCAAAGACAAGCAAACATTCAAACATAAACTCTTTTTTCAAACCAAGTTCTCTATAACCTATACTTCAGCCAGTCCTAGAGATGTGACAGTATTATGATGAGTCATCAGGAGAGTAAAATAATTGTGAGGAGAAACTTCAAGAAGGTGGCAAGATCACATGAATTAAATAGAAGAAAAACAGGACAGAAAGAAACAAAACTATAGAATAGATTTTTAAAAAGTAACAATAATTATATTAGCATCCCTAAAAGAAACAGAGGAAAAGAAATGTCCAACTAAATCATAAAACAGCTGGCTAATGTATAACTGGATCTCAGTCATGCATAATAATATGAAAAAGAGCTAATACATTGTTCATATCCCAAGCTTGTATCTGGCTTAGAGTTACAACATCATTGGGAAATTGCTTAGAAATAAACTACAGAATGGGGACTATTAATGTAATCTTCCTGCACTGCCAAATCTGTACAGTCAATACTATAATAGTAATAATAATAATAATAATAATAATACCCTTTATCCTTGACATCGACACATTAGGAACATCGAACAACACTACGTCCAAATGGTTCGCTTGCAAAACTGATACATGAATGCAGGTGCTTAATATGAGCTGGTTTTTAGGCACAAGAGAAAATTAGGTTGCCTGTGTGGATGGGCAACAGGAGTACTATAACCTGCTCTTTGGTAACAGGCTGTCATCAATTACTTCTCTCCTGTATGGGTCAGTGGGGGGCCAGGGAAGTCAAAGCCATCACTGTAGCAAGCAAGATCTTGCTACATGTCATTGATCCACCCCCAAATGCCCGTTCCTGTGAGCTCCTCGTGGCAAGGTAAATACAGTTATTTTTCTGACTTCTTGCTGTTAGATCTTGTATGCGCTCTAACAGAAACAGAGTCAGCATCTCTGGCACAGTGTATGTCGTACCTATGCTATTGACTTCTATTCAGCAAGTTTAAGTCAATTGCAGTCATGTTCTAACTTAAGTCCTAGGGAGCATTCTGTGCCTTACAGCATAACGCCAATCTGAAGAGGGCTGTAACAGGAGATTAACTTGTAGGAGCATCATACTGACTGAAAGAAATCACAAAAATGAGAGGGAAAACAAGATTGAAGATTGAAATATTAACATCAGGAGATCATTTTAGAGCTTGCTTGACGCTGGCCAAAGTGGAGACACATGAAACAGACAAAAAAATTGCTGGGGTTGTAGGAAAGGAAGTGGGAACATATTACCCACATTATGGCCATGTCTGAAAATGCAACCCTACTGTCTGTGGATATATGAGGGCAGAAAGGAAACATGAAGCCCTTGGGTGTGACATTCCTCTACAGCCAAAATTTGGTGGAATTGAGGAATCAGTAAATTGAGCAAGACACTGAAAAAGTCATTTTAAGAGCTTCTGCAAATAGGAAACATTTAACTCTAAAATTGGGACTCCTAATACTAAGACATAAAACTCTTATGTCTGAATATGAGATAGACAGGGGATCTAAAGAGACAATGAAAGAAAAAGAAAAATTTGGGGTTAAATGAGAACGGAAAAACCTTTGCATTCATGATCAATGACCCATTGATTCTACAACCAGTCTCAGAAAGGTTAAATCTTTCCAAATCCCAGTGACAGCAGTAATAGTCCAAAGTAGCACTTTCACATAAATGTAACAAGTCTATAAATTAATATAGTCTATATAGTCACAGTTAAGAAATTATGTTAGCTGATAACACAATTTGCAATCAGGGATTATTTTCTTTTCTAAGACATTAAAAGACTTGTGAAAACCTATCATTTAACAAGAAATTAAAATCCCCAAATAAATATGTAATAATGTATTCACTGGAGGCATTTCACAATTCCAGGCTACAACTACCTCGTCTGAGTAGCTTTGGGTGACTTTCAAAGTCATGGCTGCTGAAACAAGATCTTGTGCTCCCTTTCACTGACTTGTATGCAAGATTTATACTTGAAAGGCTTGCTGATCTCATGTTTTGGAAATAGTTTACAATTTTAGGTTAGGTACCATTTAAGTCTGTAAGATTCTTGTGATACTGGTGGGATTTTTGTGCCATCTGGTTTCTCAGAGATAAGGTCGTCTTTTTTTCTGATGTTGGCAAACAATCCATTTGCCATACCTATCCTTGCATAATGTAACTTTGTCTTATAATGCAAGGAATGCAGTTAAAAAAAAAGAAAACATTTGGTGAATTTGGGCATTTTTTTTCTTTTATTTAATGCTATGGTGATAAATATTAATACATTTTCCTGGGTTCAGCAGCAGCAGTCATTTTTCTCCTTCTTAGTAGCTGGTGCAGTGTTGTGGTTTTGACTTTCAGCCTGGGGACAGCACTGATAAAACCAATGTTTTTAGTTGTTGCTAAGTCATGTTTAACCTGGCCAAGGATTTTCTGAGCCTCATGCTCTGCCAGGGAGGAGGGGAAGCCAGGAGGAAGCAGAGACAGGACACCTGACCCAAACTAGCCAAAGAGGTATTCCATACCACAGCACGTCATGCCCAGGATGTAAACTGTGGGCAGTTACCTGGAAGGGCTAGATCACTGCTTAGTTGGGCTGGGTATCGGTTGGCGGGTGGTGAGCGGTTGTATTCTCTTCTCTTGCTATTTCCCTTATCATTATTGTTATTGGTGGTAGCAGCAGTGATTTGTGTTATACCTTAGTTACCGGACTGTTCTTATCTCAACCCGTGGGAGTTACATTCCTTCAGTTCTCCTCCCCATCCCTCCAGGAGTGGGGGGAAGAAAGGCAGGAGGGTGGGAGAGCGGGCTGCGTGTTTTTTTCTGGGTTGCCAACTGGGCTTAAACCATGACATACATTATTTTTCATCCTTACCTTTAATATTTCCTCCATTTTATTTATTCTATTATACAACATGTATTGCTTCTGCAAATATACATGCATGCATGTAAGATCACTGGTAATATCTATGTGCATTGAGTCATAAATAGCAATTTTTGTATTGAAGCCTGCATTTACAAGTCTAGTCTCTTAGAAAGATTTCCAGAAAAAGCAACAAACAAGTACAGCCAGTGTTATTCATGGTGAAGTCAATTGGTTTTAGATTTTAAACTTATGGAAAAGTAAAAAAAAAAAAACATTTAATGAGGTTGTTCCTAAAACCTAAGAACTAGTTTGATGTAGTGTGTTCTGTAGGCAAAACAGGTAAGCTGTGCAATGAGAACAAAAATTCATGAAAAATGAGACAGTTGTGCTGTGCCGTGTTTTATATGACTCACAATCCATCATCTTTGGTTTTAATGTATTTAGAACAGTTTGGTTTAATGTTCTTTAGGAGGGAAGGAAAGCTAAGATGTTGACACTGCTGCTGGAATATTTATGTATAGATAACCAAAGTAAGGACTAACAGAGTTATGGGCTGCAGGCTGTAATTATGTTTGCATGTTCACTCACAAAATTCAGGTCTTCAGTTTCACCCTGTATGTGTTGCTTTGTACGGGAGAAAGTAGTAAGCAGAGGAGTTCCCCGATAGGTATAAGGTGCTTGTGACTGAAGTATTTAAAGAGCTTTTTGTTTCCTTTATTCTTTTTTGCCACTAAGGAAAACAGGAAATATATACAATTTCGAGCAGGGAAAAGAGAGTTCAGGGAAATAGCATCACCTGCAGTAAAAGAATATACCATCCAACATTATACCACTTGACACTTGTAATTTCATAAGCAAAACTCAAAACATCATCTGTTTTTTCCTGTGTGACTTCTGCTTCCTAGAGAAGCAGGATTTGGGAGTTTTGTTCTGTTACAGTCTCCCGCTGATGCCCTAGAACCTGAAGGAAGCTACTTCACGTCAGACTACATATAAAAGGAAAGAAGCACAGGCAAACCCACTACAACACTAACATGCACAGTTCTTCTCCAAAGCAGGCATCAACACAGCATAACCTACCTAACCTGTCAAGCCATAGGACAAACAGCATTTATTTCACAAGGAGAAAAGGCAAAAGGAATATTGACATAGGAGTTTATATAATTCTCAAGCACTGAAGTACACGCTTGTAGTAGCAAGAGAATCTTGGAGGGTTTTTGTGTAAATTAACTGGTACTGAGAAGTTGTCAGCCTCCCACAGGAATCCTTTGGCTGGGGAGGGAGCAATGTGAGGATACTCGCAGGGAGGGCACGGGTGAGATGGGGCTCTGCTCCATCCTGGAGATAACTTCATGAGTAGCATGCCCAGCTCTCCTGCAGGTGCTGCTCCCACTCAGCAAGTGATGACCAACAGAATTATACGCATGTGCATAAATACAATCATATATTCATACAGGCACAGGGATATATACCTCTATAGAGTGCATACACGTGTATATATGTAATACCAAAAAAGAACATTTCTTAATAAATACTAAATATAACCTATCTATATTTTTTACTTTGAAATACATCATAAACATTTATCTACATGAATATGAAGTCAGTCATTTTATTATTCTTCCTCATAATTTTCAGTAAAATATATTTCAACATGTTCTGTTATATCCTGTTACTCTCAGTGAAATAACCAGTATTATTGCTTAACAAAGTATAATAATTTTTGTAATCTACCAGACTGTAATTAATACATGTTTTGATACCTAGCAACAGACAAACAAAAAGATGTTCAGAAGGACTGTGAGATATTTTAAAATCATGGATTTCAAAAGAATGAAACGTCAGAATCGTGTGCAAATCATGATACATATCAGCCAAAAAGACCCACAGTGTGTTTTCTTGAGAGAAATGTAAAATATCTGTATCAATAAGTAGGATCAAAGACGAACTGCACTTAGGATAATTTTTTTTCTTCTTGCAAGTGTTTTTAAGTTACCCCATTCTCCTGATATAAAAAATGATAAATGAAAAATGTAACTTGTGACAGGAAAATAGGAAAATTTAGCATGAAATCCTGGCCTTGTGCAAACAGTGTGAGTCTTGCCTTTTGTTCCAGTGTGGCCACTTTTTCTCCCAACTTACTTTCACCATGGACTTACAGACCTAATCCTAGAAGTCTCTTCCACAATTCCCATGTGCAAGCATGCAAGGATTTTCAGCTTGTAATATCCATTTCTTTTTTTGTGTGGAACTCCACAGGATAATAAAGAAAGATACCTGGGAGAAAATAGAAAGTTGTTATTTTTTTTTTCCTAACACCAGAGATCAATAATATTAGCTCTTGAAATTTAATATATAGCACTAACAGTTTCTTAGAGGGTTTTCTGTGGAAATCATTAAGCTGAATTACTTCTGCAAACTCTAATCCTTAGCATGTACTGTTGCATACAAAGCATCTTCCACTACAAACTTCTGCTCATGTTATTAAAGCTCATCAAAACAAATTATGCCTTTTCAGATTTTACTAAAAAGTCAGGTCTCCTTCCAATGCCCAGTAAAGCTTTTATGGCTAGGATTTTGTTTATCTGAGATTGCTATGATGGGTCAGGTAGATTTGGGGGATGACAGTATATGTCCTTTTCTTTCCCACTACCCATTTAAACAGTGTTAAAGTTTACTTAGACTTAATAAAAACAAAGAAGGGCAGATGGCACAAGAAATCTAGGTTTAGATTTCATAACAGTGAATAAGACAAGGGGTAACAGGTTAAAACTTAAACAGGGGAAGTTTAGATTGGAGGAAATTCTTTTAGTTGTTGCTAAGTTGGGTGATATGGTTTAGTGTGAGGTGTCCCTGCTCGTGGCAGGGGGGGTGGAACTTGATGATCTTAAGGTCTTTTCCAACCCTAACTATTCTATGATGCTATGATTTATTTTGAAGGCTTTTAAAAAATAGCTCTTTACTCTTATATCTACTGCTTTGGTGCTTCAGTCTCAAATGTTTCTTTTTACCAGTGATCATAACTAAATTCAGATTGTAGCTATGCATTAATTATCACAAACAGTTTGGTTTGTGATTAAAACAACATTTACATAAGATATGGTTAGTTTTCAAAGAAATTATTATTATGAACAACATCCATAACAGTGTGTTGATGTCCACTCTTACAAACCACTGGCAGTGATTATTCATAGGGATTTTTGCAGAAAAATTTCAATAGCCATCAATGGGCTGAAACATCCCATCCCAAAAAAATTAATGCTTCATAAATACCTGTAATACTACTCATCATTATCAGAAAAATGATGATTATTGTCATGGATATAGATATATTTTACAGACAATAAGTTGGTTTAGAAACTATCAGGAACTGAAAAGAAAGAGTAATACAAGCTCTCATTTCCTATTGAACTGCTTTTATAGAATCATAGAATAGTTAGGGTTGGAAAGGACCTTAAGATCAGCTAGTTCCAACCCCTCTGCCGTGGGCAGGGACACCTCACACTAAAGTATGTCACCCAAGGCTCTATCCAACCTGGCCTTGAACACTGCCAGGGATGGAGCATTCACAGCTTCCCTGGGCAGCCCATTCCAGTGCCTCACCACCCTAACAGGAAAAAATTTCTTCCTTATATCCAATCTAAACTTCCCATGTTTAAGTTTTAACCCATAACCCCTTGCCCTACCACAACAGTCCCTAATGAAGTGTTCCTCCCCAGCATCCTTATAGGCCCCCTTCAGATACTGGAAGGCTGCTATGAGTTCTCCGCGCAGCCTTCTGTTCTCCAGGCTGAACAGCCCCAACTTTCTCAGCCTATCTTCATACAGGAGCTGCTCCAGTCCCCTGATCATCCTCATGGCCCTCCTCTGGACTTGTTCCAACAGCCAGCCATGTGTTTTTCTACAGTGTTTTGCTTTCTCAGTTCTCTGCCAACTCCATTTGTCAAAGAAATGTCAAATGTACAAACCAAAAAACCACACAAGGTTTGACCTAAGGATTTTTTAAGCCAGTTTCACAAAACAATTTTGAGCATTAAATTTTTCAGGCATTTTTTCCCAAATTCTTTTTTAGCAGAACTGTGTATTCATTCATTACATTTACATCCAGCTCTTGCAAGGCCTCTCCAAGTGTCATGTTAGTTGCATTACACCACTGTCATACCAGTCAGAGTTAGATACAAATTCAGAGCACAAGAATAAAGATGATTAATAGTGAACAATATCCATTCTGGATAATTAAGAAAATAATAGCTGACATACTGCACAAAAATGTGAGAAAAAAATGCCATAAATCAAGGATGTTAATTGTTATTTCCACTACTTGTTAAGATGAAAGATGACACTTATGTAGGCATTTTCTCAGCATGATCTCTCATAAACAGATGTCCAATGCCTAGGGTAAACCTGTACAAACTGAGAAGTATCTACTGACTGCATCATTAGTCTTCTTCTGATTTCAAGCCAGGGATGCTGAAGAACAAATTAGTCAACTGATCCTTGCCAAAGTCATGTTTTATTAAAGAAAAAGCATTTGTTGTAGGGTAGACAAGAATGTTGGGTGTTTGCTGAACTTAATATAACAGAATCCCAGTGAGAAAATACTTTGTAATTTCACATAAGAATAATTATTTACAAACTTTATATTCTTCTTCCTGTGTCCAGTTCATACTGTACATTCATCTTTGAGTATGTTAAAAATATGAATAAGCTTGAGGATACAATAGTTGATATTCAAGTAAAATACCACATTTTTCCAGCATCATTATTCACATGTACTCTATCAAGCACAGTTTTCTTGCCTACACCTAATAAAAGAAGTAAAGTGAATCCCCAGGTCACCTATATGTGAATTCTCAGCACTAATAACCCTGCAGGTAATAGCAAGCAGCAAAACTACTTTTGATTTTACAAAGTAATATTGCCTGAAAGGAGACTGATGCAGATTATGACATTTTTCTCTTAGAGATGTACAGAATTAACATGTTCTTCATTTTTCATTTCTTATTGAAGCTAATTTTTTACAATATTTGAAAAGTACTATTTAAGTCTCAGGAAGAAAAAATAATTATTTAGAGATTCACCTATTTGAAAAGTAAAGAATGATAGAATGGAATCAAGAAATTAATAATTTAGACTTATTTCAGGAAAAAAAGTCTGACAGTAAATGATTTGGTCATGGAAAAATACTCCACAAGACTTAATGGAAGACAGACATTTTTTAATCTCTTCTTGATATATTTTTAATAAAACTAATACTTAGAAACTTAAATTCAAGAAATAATTGTGCATTAAAGTATGAGAAGGTTTGGATTTGATCAATTTAGCATTTATCCTTATCTCTACTATCTGTAATTCTGTGCTTACTTTGCATGAGCAGTAACAACGATGAGTCGCCAGAAACTAATAACCAAGGAATTAAGAGGTCTTAAGAGAAAAAAATACAGTTATAGTTAAAACAGGCTTAAAATAAGACTGGTTATTGTTTTATTGTCATTGTTTATCTTAGATAAAACAACATAAAAAATTAGGGACTAAAATGAAACACTTATAAAGAAAATCTCAGAGACAATTTCTCCCAGCAGTCCGTACTGCAGAAACTCACACTGAATGCAATGCAGTTGCAAAGGTGCAAGTGACCAAATAAATCCCTTAGGTATATCTGCAGCATCCTTTTACCACTGCTTCAGAAATTAAGCTAAATAGGAACTGGATGTATCTGCAGACATCTGACCTTACTGGCTCCAATAGGCATTTGCGTGAGTACAGACTGAACAGAACCAGAGTACAAACCCAGGAATGTAACATAGCCCTCTGATGAGGATCTTCGTTAGAGAGGAAGACTGAGGAACTTTTTCCTGCTCCTGTTGAGTTCAAGAGGAGTTTGGCCATTGGCTTCAACCACAGCCTGTTGAAGCTGGTTGGTTCTACTCTGCACAGTCTCCAGCAATGTGTAGAGTGGAACTTTTACTCTGCACAAGTAGTTCCGAGCTGCTTCACTCAACCATTGCACACCCTCTGCAGCCCCTGGTTCTCAGAGGCTTCTCTGTGCACCTCTTCTTGTTCCAAAATTGCTCTGTTTCCCCACAACACTGATTAATGAAATCATTGACTTGCATTGGAGGTAGCAATACACTAAGCAAATTCAATGCTCACAACAGATTTCTTCTTTCTAAATAATATCCTGAACTACAAAGTCTATTACTCTTGCTTGTGCTATGATAGTCCATTAGAGGCATTCTGATTTTTCCAAACAGTAGGTCCTCCCTAAATTCATTGGCATTATAAATATTAATAATGCATGTTTAGAAGCAGGTTTGATAAGCAATTTCATTAGATTTGAGTTTACAGCAGGATACCTAAATGTCAATGTTTAAATTTATCTCCCAAGGTATGACAGTTAAAAGCAACATTTAGAAATCATAATTAGAAAAAAAGCTAATGCTTATTAATTGAAAATAAAAGTATTGGTTGTTCCCATTTCTTTGGCCTATTTCACATTTTATAGTAACAAATTAATATTAATAAGATAACAAGACAAAATGTCTTGCTGAAAGCATTTGAAAAGGTTGGTTTGATTTCAAAATTACTATATGTAAGTCTGAGGAAGCTACAAGTAAAATATGAGAAAGCCCTGTCATCTTAAGTGAGTGCTTTACCAGTAGCATTAAAAAAAACATATTTTTTGTAGTCTTCATCACATCTGGGTATCAAGTGTAATGCATCCATCAAATAGTGTGTGTGATGTGAGAAATCATATAGAAAGATATGCAAGTTATTATTCAATACCAGATTGCTCACTGTTTGACATTAGGATGTCTTTGGTTAGCACTGTCAATGTGAAGCAACAATTAGAAGCTTTTACCTACTTCCAGCCACTTAATTTTTTTTTGTAATATAACTTTTACCTCCTTTTAAGTCACATTCTTGTCCAAAACTAAATAACAAGTGTAGGAAATTTGGATTTAAGCTTATCTTAATTTGTGAATGCAGTTTGTCTACAGTGGCTCTAACTATGTGCATTAAGACACTGTAGGTTCTAAAACATAATAACCAAATATACTAGCAGAATAACCTAGCATAAAATGTGTTGAAGTGTGCCATCAGAGGAAATGTCAAATAAATGTTTTAAAAGATCTTGAGAATCTGACTGTTTGCTAAATAAAAAACCTACAGTTTACCAAACTGAAATTAATGTATAAAAATATTCACATGCAAAACATTTCTTTAATAGTTTTGTTATTACTGTTAACTACTATCTGCAAGACTTGGATGCTTCATGCTTCTATGTCAATTATGTGTTTCAAAGTGTTAGAAAATAATTATTTCTAATTATGCTGCATATTGCTAAACTAACTGGAGCTGAATAAACAGCATAGAATCATAGAATAGTTAGGGTTGGAAAGGACCTTAAGATCATCT
Organism: Pezoporus flaviventris; assembly: GCF_033815535.1. Taxonomy (NCBI): domain Eukaryota; kingdom Metazoa; phylum Chordata; class Aves; order Psittaciformes; family Psittacidae; genus Pezoporus; species Pezoporus flaviventris. Next base: position 50,150,580 of record NW_026892549.1, read on the forward strand.
AGCTCCACCCCCCCTGCCATGTTTAGATAGAGCTATGTATTTGGCATACAAAGGAAATTTAGTAATTGCAAATTTCATATTATTTTAACACCAATTCCCAAACAGAACTGTGCTAGAGGGCCTATTATGACACTGTGATCCTCCCAAGAGTAATGAAAATGTCTGATGCCAAAAAACTGCACACAATAATGCAAGAAAAGCTTGTATGTCTAATTTCATATGCAAGTTCTGCTGCACATGAAAGTGCCTGGTTACCATGCCTCTGGGCAGCACAACAAAACTCAGCTCAGCATTATGCTGGAAAGTACTCTCAGAATAACTATTAAATATTTAACTTAAGCTTAACAGAGACATCATGACCCTCATTTTCCATGGATTCACATGAACTATATGTAAACATCGATGGCTAGTATGAGCAGACATTTTGCCATGGATCCCAACTAATACATCTCCTGTCCTTTTCAGTTACTGTATCATGCTTGCCAGGGTGTCTCATTACGTTAGAAATGCATATGCTGGTTCTGACGAATGCGGTTTAAGCACTCAAACCTCAGTCTGGCTATCATGTTTCTGGGAGTGCCTTAACTACAATTCTAGTAATTTATCTGCTTTTCTAGCAGGCAGCTGACACTCCTTCTTTCTGTGTGTCTTTCTCTCTCAGTTATATATTCTGGAGAAGATTTTTTAATGATATTTTTTGTATCATTAATACTATTTTATAAAAAAACAACACTGACTGTAGCTCAGTGGTATTGATAGCTGCTTCAGCTGGAGCAAGCTGAGGTTAAATCCTGGGATTAATGGCCAGATTATACTTAAACAGTTTTATTATTCACCTTTTTTCATGACATCGGCAAGACATGCCTAATTATAACAGGTGTTTCCTCCATAGATTAAGCATAGTCTCACTTCAGTTGTCTCAAATGTCAAAAAGCAATATAGAAGATCTAGGGAAAAATTGAAGTAAAAGTACTGAAAGACAGTTTTAAAATCCCACAAAAATAGAAGACATTAGGTAGAAGAACCTGAAAGTTGAGTGTGCAAATCTTGTAACACCCACATTCATCTGTACTGCTTACAAAGCTGGGAAGAACATGTGACAGCTGCTTAGAGTCAGGGTGGAAAATGATGAGTTGGGTAGAAAAGGAAGTAGCGAAAGACATCTTATTCTCAAAGTACCTACCGAAATGCGGAGGAGTCTGTCATCTGACACCCATCAGGATATAAACCCTGGCAACAAACACAAATCCCAAACTGAAGTTAGCAATACTTCAAAGACACCAAAGTAGGTTCACAGTTAGCTAGCAGTAGGCAGACCTCAAAAGTTTATCATTAGGGAAACATGAAATGTATTTTATGTGAATAAACAATCCAAAGATTTAACTGTTTTTCTGCTGCTTTTAAGATGGCTAATTTGTTGATAGTCTTTGATGAAAAGTTTATGCTAATGAATTTTAGCCTATATGACATTCATGAACCATTAATTATTTCCTTTTATAAGGTATGTTTTAGCATTCAAATAATGTGATGTTTGTTGTTATTTTTACTTCACAATTGGACAAGTAAAATATTCAGGGGGAAAAAAAAAGCACTACCAAATGCATAACAGTTTATTTTGGATGCTTAACTCTTCATGAGGGCTATACAGGTATTAAGATAGGGAGCAGTAGTTCTTCAACCATTTATGCAAACAGAATCTTAATAGTCCAGATGTTCATGAATAGTAAATAAATAGCAGCAAACCCATGAACGAATGAAGCAGCTGCTCAGAATGCAGAAGAATGTTTGCAAACACGATTTTGAAGTATGCAATCAGCCCTGGTTCAGAGGGAAAACTTGGATAACCAGCAAAAAGTTTGAATAAGCAGCTGAACATATCAACACTATTATCTAGTCTGTCCAGACTTTGAAACTATTCAGCATGAAACAGAAATTTCCTGTTCCTTTTTTGGATATTTCTTACTTCCAAATGGACCAAAGCTAGAGTAAGAAAAATACTATCAGGTTTAGGATGATGTGTCTGTATGAGGGCACAGAGCTCATGCACGTACATGACTTTGCTCATTACTGTGACTTTCTTAATTCGTGGTTCTTCAGGTATGTAGGCCCTAAATTTCTAATTAATGAATTGTCAGCTGTCAGAAATTAATTAATTAGTGAGTGTGCAGAAGAAGATCAGGATATTCTCTGCTGAAATTCTTAAAAATAAGCTACTTAAAGGTTGGTAAATGGAATGGAATAAACTTTATTATTTTAATTGCCGTGACCCACCATTTATGAAAGGCCTGCCACAGAGCCTGTTATTGTACCTGCTTCTTGAAGATGTCCTGCCCAAATGAGGCTGGGGACCAAGGAAGATCTGGAATGACAAGCTATACTTTCTGTCTTTCCAATTCTACCAATATTTTAATTTTACGGTGAGTTTGAGCTAACAAAGAACAACCACTCCCATCCAATGGATTTTTTTCATCTTTCCCTCTCCAATTCTACTGCTGTTGAGCTAAACATGTACTAGCCTCCAATTTCAAAATTTTAAGAGTTTAGTCTTTGCATAGAGTTTCACACTGAAAGAGTCATATTAACACCTGGAAGTCTTTGATGTTGGGTGCGTCTCTTGTTTGCTGATGGTGCCAGGTACATCTCCAGGTGCCTATGAAGATTGTAGGAAAAACAGGAAAGAGGAGAGAGCCTAAAGGATGGTGAAAAGTGGTGTGGAGACCATTGGGAAAAACAAGGCACAGGCCTCAGAGGTGGCAGAAAAAAAAGAAAATCTCTCTTAGGAATGCAGAGGTGATTTTGTAGAACTTGTTGCAAGCCAGGAAGTCCATGGGTACTGAAGGAGCTGGAAAATGAAGTTGCTGAGCCACTGGCCATCATATTTGAAAAATCATGGCAGTCAGGTGAAGTTCCCGATGACTGGAAAAAGGGAAATATAACCCCCATTTTCAAGAAGGGGAAAATGAATGACCCGGGGAATTACAGACCAGTCAGTCTCACCTCTGTGCCTGGCAAAATCTTGGAGCAGATTCTCCTGGATGGCATGCTAAGGCACATGAAAAACAACAAGGTGCTTGGTGACTGCCAGCATGGCTTCACTAAGGGGAAATCCTGCCTTCTATGATGGGGCTACAGGACGGGGTAGAGCAGTTGATGCAGTAGAGCAGTAGATGTCATCTATAGTCAATCTACATGTCATCTACATGCAGTAGAGCAGTTGATGTCATCTACCTGGACTTGTGCAAACCGTTTGAGACTGTCCCACACAACATCCTTGTCTCTAAATTGGAGAGGCATCAATTTGATAGGTGGACCACTCAGTGAATAAAGAACTGGATGGATGGCTGCACTCAGAGTTGTGGTCAATGGCTCAATGTCCGGTTGGAGACCAGTAACGAGTGGTGTCCCTCAGGGATTGGTGTTGGGACCGGTCTTGTTCAACATCTTTGTTGCTGACATGGACAGTGGGATTGAGTGCGCCCTCAGCAAGTTTGCCAATGACACCAAGCTGTGTGGTTCGGTTGATACGCCGGAGGGAAGGAATGCCATCCAGAGGGACCTCGACACACTTGTGAGGTGGGCTGATGCCAACCTCATGAAGTTTAACCATGCCAAGTGCAAGGTCCTACACCTGGGTCGGAGCAATCCCAGGCACAGCTACAGGTTGAGCAGAGAAGAGATTCAGAGCAGCCCTGTGGAAAAGGACGTGGGGGTGTTGGTCAAGGAGAAAATGAACATGATCCGGCAATGTGCACTTGCAGCCCAGAAAGCCAATCGTATCCTGGGCTGCATCAAAAGGAGCGTGACCAGCAGGTGATCCTGCCCCTCTACTCTGCTCTCGTGAGACCTCACCTGGAGTATTGTGTGCAGTTCTGGTGTCCTCAACATAAAAAGGACATGGAACTGTTGGAACAAGTCCAGAGAAGGGCCACGAGGATGATCAGGGGACTGGAGCACCTCCTGTATGAAGATAGGCTGAGAAAGTTGGGGCTGTTCAGCCTGGAGAAGAGAAGGCTGCTTGGAGACCTCATAGCAGCCTTCCAGTATCTGAAGGGGGGCTATAAGGATGCTGGGGAGGGACTCTTCAATAGAGACTGTAGTGATATGATAAGGGGTAATGGGTTCAAACTTAAACAGGGGAAGTTTAGGTTGGATATAAGGAGGAAATTCTTTCCTGTGAGGGTGGTGAGGCACTGGAATGGGTTGTCCAGGGAGGTTGTGAATGCTCCATCCCTAGCAGTGCTCAAGGCCAGGTTGGACAAAGCCTTGGGTGATATGATTTAGTGTGAGATGTCCCTGCCCATGGCAGGGGGATAGGGACTTGATGATCTTAAGGTCCTTTTCAACCCTAAGTGTTCCATGATTCTATAAGATACTCAAGTAAAAATTAAATAACAAAGACATGCCCTGTAAGCCACGTCAGAGGAAAGAGATTTATTCAACACAGGCTTTTATCTCTATTTATTTCATTCTGTTTAAAATGTGTGTATAGTAATTTGTGCTTTGGTAAAACACTGACTTAGAACTTAAAGCCTCTATTACATTTTAGCTCTGTTTTTTGTAAAGAAAAGATACAGCTAGATGCACCCAAAACCTCTGGATAGCCATCTGGTCAATGCTGTCTGGCCCATTTTTTTATCAAAATAACTCAGTAGTGGTTCTAAGCTGAGCACCTGCAAACTGCAGAAGATAATGAATTTTCTCTCTTCACTTCCTTTACCTCCCATCTGCAGGATTTTGCTCTGCTGCTATATGAACAACTAATATTAACAAACTGATGGTACAGAATGAATTAAAATTCGGGAGGAAGTATGACAAAAATAGCAAAAAGAATGTTGCGTGGTTTGTATTATTTTTAAGTGATAATTTCTGAAATGCTTCCTTTTCCATCAATTATGTGCTTTAAATTTTGGCAATAACATAAATGCAAGGGAACAAAAGATCCCCTTTTTCATGTACAAACACACAACTAGTTTCAGGCATCAAAAATTGAACATACGAGAGGTTAACTGGTTGAAGATCAGCCCAACAGTTTTGACTGCACACAGGCAGTGTTTAGCAGAATTTTTATCTCCAAACAGTGAAGAGTGTTTTGACCATTGTTCAAATTCTGTTGCTGATTCAGATTTCATATTTAATGTGTCTTGTCTAAAGTGCAATGAAGCCAATGCAGAGATCCCATTAAGCTTTAATAACCCCCAGTTTAGGCCCATAGCAAAATGAACATATTTATGAGCCCAGAGGCACAGCAAAATTACAACCTTACTGGCCTACCAATGTCTAATAGGCTGAGTAACTACCTGCATAAATGCATGGATTTGTCTCAGTAATTGTGTAGTTTTATCATTTTAAATTCATATTGCCAGACTAAAATCAACTCGCATTGAACCTACAAGGAAAACTCATACTGGTGTAGCCTGGAGTTCATCCTTGTAGCTTTTATGTTTTATGGAAATACCTTGAGTCTAGAATATCAAGGAAGTTATTCTATGCAGGCATACAAATATCATCACACTTGCTGTCATTTTTTTATTAGTTTAAAGATATATAGTTCCGTTCCTGTCGTGAATAAGTATGCTCTAAAATTTCTAGCTCTCTGTGGAAAATAAGCTGACTTGCCATTCTTTTTATTTTTTCAATTAGCTTTTCCTATACTTCCAAGCTTTCATTTTCAAAATATAAATACACAAAATGTTCATTTTGGCTCTATGTTATCTGCAGTTATCTTAGTGTAAGCTGTTCTGGTGGATACCTCATTTGTTTGTAGTGATCTCATATCATCTGTCTTGTTCACCTGCTCTTTCAAATTTAGCTGACCGCCTTAGAGTCTTTCAACAGGAGAGAGATAAATGAAAAAGAACTGAAATGACTGGGAAGGATGGGGGTTATACTCACAAAAGCATCAGCACCCAGAAGATGGGCACAATTTCCTCTGGCAACTGTGGAATTTGGGCTGCCGCTTGAATGATTTGGATGAAAATCAGTGAACTAAAGCCACCTCTTCAGTAATGCCACCCGAGCATAAGGCTTCCTGCACAGGGAGACTTTACTTGCATTCAGGAACATGCAAAGGGAAGACACATAGTAGGATTTAGCTCTGCTGTGTTAAGGAGAGAAAGTATGGGACTAGGTCTAAACCATAGCATTAAGAATCAAGAGGTATCCTGGGCTGCATCAAAAGGAGCATGACCAGCAGGTCAAAGCAGGTGCTCCGGCTCCTCTACTCTGCTCTCGTGAGACCTCACTTGGAGTATTGTGTGCAGTTCTGGTGTCTTCAACATAAAAAGAACATGGAACTGTTGGAATAAGTCCAGAGAAGGGCCACGAGGATGATCAGGGGACTGGAGCACCTTCTGTATGAAGATAGGCTGAGAAAGTTGGGGCTGTTCAGCCTGGAGAAGAGAAGGCTGCATGGAGACCTCATAGCAGCCTTCCAGTATCTGAAGGGGGGATACAGGGATGCTGGGGAGGTACTCTTCATTAGGAACTGTAGTGACAGGACAAGGGGTAATGGGTTCAAACTTAAACAGGGGAAGTTTAGATTGGACATAAGGAGGAAGTTCTTTACTGTAAGGGTGGTGAGGCACTGGAATAGGTTGCCCAAGGAAGTTGTGAATGCTCCATCCCTGATAGTGTTCAAGGCCAGGTTGGATCAAGCCTTGAGTGACATGGTTTAGTGTGAGGTGTCCCTGCCCATGGCAGAGGGGATGGAACTCGATGGTCTTAAGGTCCTTTACAACCCAAACTATTCTATGATTCTATGATTGATGTAATTCCAGAATCTTCAATTACAGTAGTCTAAAAGTTTCCAGGTGGAGGTGAAATGCTGAGCAACGTTGTCTTTCATAATTCTGGCTTAAACCTCTGTGAGAGCAGGTGGCTTTGCTAATACTGGGAAGAGCTGATTTAGATATATTCTCATAGATAATGTGACAGAAGTAGGTTATTAAATAATGTAAAGCTCATGATCTCACACAAGGTAACATCTGCAAAGTCAGGGTGAAAGTTTAGCTCTGATTTTGCACATTTGGTCTATTTTTGTGCTTAACAGAGGGTTGTAAATTTTTTTTTTTTGTGAATATGGCTTGGCATTTTTAAAAACAGTTAACACAGAAAGATAAATACAGTTTCACTTAAAATAGTTTGCACTTTTTCAGATGTTATCTTTGATTTCATGTTTTGTACATCTCACATTTGGTACTATAGCTACTGAAGATGCTGAGTATTATAATAACAAATGGTCAAAAATCTGATCAGTTTTTAGTTTGCCATCTCATTTGAAATCCCACATGCTGTATTTTTAAATGAAAATGAATGATTATAGTATGACCAGTCATAAAGCATTTTTTCCCGGAGTACCATGTCATGAAAGGGCATATGCACAGAGCTAAGTGTCTAAAATGAGATCTTTATAGCCAGCTTAGACACTGAGAACAATGGACTGAAAGTGGTCACTAATGACATTGTTAATGATAGATACCATTACCTTAGAACAGATGTCAAAGTGAAATAGCATTATAGCCTTCAAGATGAACTGCCTTGTCCTTCTCAGTAAATCTGTTAAGGTGGCTTGTGAGAACAAAACATTAGGGTGTTTCTTTTCTCTCCTTTTTCTGAAATGCAAAACATTCTGTGCATTTGTAACTCATTTACTTGCAAAAGGCTCAAGTAAGAACAAATTTTGTGAGTGGAAAAGTATGTGGGAGAGTAAACAGAAAAGTTTAGACAGAAAAACAGGAATCATGGAATGGTTTTGGCTTGAAGGAACAGAAAAAATCTTACTAGACAAAGATGAAAGTATAATTAGTCTTGGCTAATATCGAGCACTAAAATGTCAGCACAAACTGTCAGGATCTTTAGATTGCTGTAGCTACACTTCAAGACTGCAGAGAAAGAAATCTGCATGGTGATAGATGGTCGGTATAGGGCTTGGTGTTAATAAACTGTTGTTATTTTTCTCATCTGGGAGATGTGAATTCCCATGTCTGCTTGTCTACATATCTCTGCAAGTATGATTACATGTGCATAGGCATAAATACAGCCACGAAATTCCTTACGAAGTGACAGTGCAGGATTAAAAATACAAGCAGAACAAATAATCCATGACTCTTATTTATTTATTTATTTATTTATTTATAGACATGTTAATATGTAAGGTAAAGTTGATTTTAAAATTCTAAATTAGATTTTATACGTAAATAAACACCCATATATGAATCATAGAATCACAGAATTAACTAGATTGGAAAAGACCTTTAAGATTATCAAGTCCAATCATAAAATGAAATCAGTTAAGTGCATGAAGGTCATAGCAAAGCATATTGAAATGTATCTGAGGACACTGACAGAATAAAAGCCTTGATTTGTTTTTTATTCACTTACCCTTCAGTAACAGATCGATGAACACGTTCATCAAATTAAACACATTACTGCAAATGAATTGTACTTTTAAGGTATAGTAAGTACAGAGTATATGGAGTCATTTGTTGGTTACAAATACTCATCATACAAGCAAAAGAGTTTACTTTCTGGAGTAATACTTCTGTATCTGTAGGTTTTATCTACTACAGCATTCATTTCTATATGTGTTTATATCTCTGGTTTAATAGTGAAAACAAGAAATGACATAGTCTTTTGGCTAGAACTGTAGCTTAAATTCTCATATCTGACAGCTAAATTGAGATATCCATCAAGCATATAAATGAATACATGAATACTTATGTGCTATTCACTAGTTTTATCTTAGCAATGTACAGGGCTTCTGGATTATCAGAGCTGTTGTGGCTCTGCAAAGAGCTTTGTGAGGTAGTAAATGTGGTACTTACGTTAGGAGGGTGGTTCAGGCAAAGGCAGATGCTTTTATGCTCTCAGAATTGTTCAATCAAGTTAAATCTGCAGACTTTAATGAGGTATGAAGTATGTCCTCAAACAAGAGTCATATTGGTCTTGCAGGGGGCGGAACAGCAGAGAAGATAGATGATGGATCATAAAATCTGGGTTTAGTGAGTCCAACAGGATTATTGTTTCCATTTCTACTGATTTCAGTGTGCTCTGTATCAAGCTCAGTGAATTGGTCTCAGTCCAAATTTCAACATACTCACAAACACATTTCCTTGCAAAGACAGAGGAAATTTGGGTCCAAATTTTGCAGCATTCCTGCCATAAAAATCAAGGAAACTTGTTACTGCTTTCAGTTATTTCATATCTTCAGTAATAAATGGGGAAACTGCCTCACTTCACATTTTGCTTTGCATGCTGTTACCTTATCTTTGAGGCAGAACTTCTATTATTTTGCTGTTGCAGTAAACCTTGCCAAAAAGAATCAGCAAAGGAGAGGTAAATGGTAATCTCTGTTCTTGCACTCAGAAGTGCTTGTTCTGCAAGAACACTGGGTCCAGCTGAGGGAACATGAAGAATTTAAGCAAACACACCCTTCTCAGTGTGTTTTTCCAAGTTCCCAGATCTACTTTGAAGACAAGCAGCAGTGTTTGGTACAGAAGTAGGATCAACCACATTTGCACTATCGTGGAAAGAGGTAATATCTTGCATAGTAATGGAAAGAGTTCAGTGTGAGCCTAATGAACAAGAGGGATGAGACAGTGATTTTCATGAAGCCCAATGGGGTTTGTTTATTGAGTCTGGATCTTCACTAACCAGCTTGCTGCAGCTATGGTTATTGTCAGCACCTGTAGCAGTTGCAGTTTATTGGAATTTCAGTTCAAACTGCTGCAGGAAATGGGATTTGGCTTTAGATTCAGGGTTTATAATTTTTCTCACGTGTTGCAACATTGTGCCACATTTTCAGATCCTCGGTCCTAGCAAGGTGAAGATGACAAGAATTAGAGTTCCTACTCTAATTCCTTCAAGTTCCTACTTTTTTTATGATCTCAAACATGCTTGTTCCTTCCGGACTCACATCAAATAATAGAAAAGTTGCCAAACTAACAGACTCTGTTATGTATTTGCTCGAATGAAACAACAAAAACAAAATAATAAACCCCAAAACCAACACATTTAAATTAAAATCCTCTGTCCTGGAAGGCAGAAAATTTTAAAGCATTTCTGCTTCAGGGTGTGAACCAGCTGAATACTCACCTTTTTCTACAAACAAGAATGTTAACATGAACAAAAGCAGGGATTTTTGTTTTCATGCATTTCAGAGATTCAGACAGAGCAGCCATGTGGGTTATATACATGGGCAAGCAAGAAAAGAAAATAAGTTATGTAAGAGCCTCCACATCAGCAGTGTCCTGCCTTCAGTAATACTGTTTGTAATGCTTCATTCCCCCTCCCCCCCCCAACTCTCTTTTTTGATTCCAATAATTAACTTTTCCTCTCTTCCAAAATCACCTCTGGCTGTGACTCACTTGCATTCTGCTTCTGATTTTGAGCAGGTCATCTGAGTACGTGAGCTATCTAAGGATAGGCATTCTCTGAGAAAGTATTTCATGAAGTAGGATTTTTAAGAAAATTGGGGTTATCAGAGATGGGGGGTACTGTGCATGAGAAAATATGTCATGAAATCCTCAGATCTATCTTTTATTTAGTTCCTGGAAGAAACATTCTTTAATCTCTGGCTCTCTGTAAATTGCTAGTATAAAATATCAAGTAGGACTATTATTAGGCCACAAATTTCTAGGCAGGATTTTAAAAAAAAACAAAACAAAATAAAACAAACGCTCTCATTTTCCTGACTAAAAATACAAGTAGAGTGACTAAATTGATCCAGGTTCTGAGGCAATGGTTCTTAGTTTTATGTCTAATCATCTTTCATAACTTCACTTTGAGAAAGATGAATTTTTTTCCTTGGCTGTTGGAAATTAAAACAAATGGCTGACATTTGATATGTTTGGGTACCAGATCACATTTTACTATTCCTGTAAAATAAACTGTCATCATCATGAATGGTAGTCTTTCTTCACGCAGTCTGAAGTATGGAAGCTTACATACTCTCTTGCAAATGCTGATAAATTCTGCTCCTTCCAGTAAAGGGCTTTTCCACACTGCTTCCTCTGGAAGAAGGCCTGTCATTGCCGAGTTGTTTATGAACTGAAATGCCTCACCCTGATTTTTTGTTTCGCAGGAAGATCACTTTATAAACCCAATTATACTATTGAAAATTTCATGCCAGTCTAAGTTGTTTTGAACAGGAAGGGAATCAACATATTTGCCTTCTTACAGAACTGCAGCTAAGTTACAAATAAAATTCTCTTCTCCCAGTACTCATAAATGTGCATGCTTTTATCTGTCTCTGCTGAAGGAAGAATAAATGAAGATGTCAGCTTCAAGTCTCAGATATTTCTTGAGCTCTTAATAAATAATGAGAAAGTCCAAGGTCAACAACCTTATTTCTGAAGTACCTCTTTTCTTGTTCTCCTTTTTTCCACAAATGTAATGAAAAGACAAATTTTAACAAAGATAACCCACTCCTACCCTAATGCTGAAGAGAAGCAGAGGTCTTCCCCTAGGACTCTGATCTTTAACACCAAGAGTGTTTTCTGGGAAGGTAGGTTGTCAGTTGTTCAACTTAAATCATTCTTTTTCACCAGCCATTTATTTATTTTTCCATATGACCATACTGTCTGAGCTTAATGTTCCAGATGGATGTATTCTAAAAGCATACACCTATTTCTGAGAGATTTATGAGAGACCAAAAGAGACCCACAGGTTCAAACTGGTATGAACTTGGATGAAATGTTAAGATTAGTACCGATTCAATTTTGTCTCTAATACTACACCATTGCTCTTTTAAGTCTGAGAACTTATATGTCCCAAAGTCTTTCATATAAGCTTTAGAATATATCAGTTGTAGCTCTTAGTCTTAGGTAAGATGTACTTCTCTTATTTCCATTGAAATAATACTATGAGCTTATTCAAAGTTGATGTCTTTACTTTCTTTTCACATCTGGCAAAGCAATCTATATGTTTTATCTGAAACCATACTATTGTAAAATGAGATAAAGCAGAACACAGAAAATCCTCTGACCTGTGGTGGTCTTAAGCTTTTGATCAAAACCAACTATTTTCTCCAATTGGATAAAAGCTTTTTTCTTATTTTGTCTGCATTGGGCAGTTTAGGCACGTGGATGCACAAAGATTTATATTCAGTAGAGGTGTCGGTAAGAAGCCGTCAGAACTGGGGGATATTGACATTTTTTTGTCAAGCTATGGATGAAAAAGAAAAGATAAAATTGACACCATAAACGAAGGTGTAGAATTGTGTTTACATTGCGGTCAAAGCAGGTTTGCCAGGATTTCACTCAAGGTTTTTTTAAAAGCATGTGTTGGATCTGGGAGCCCTTAGAGTGGGGTTTTAGGGTGGAAAACCATGCAAACACTTTCTGAAGTTTCCAATATTGACCCAAATTGAAGTATTAACTGATACAGTACATTGTGATTTTCTCTTCATGATGTCTACCCTGTAAATAGAAAACAAAAAACCCACAACACTGGGGATTGAAATATCTCAAATATCTCAGATTATTCAAAGCAAGCAGCATAGCCAACAAGTTAACAAGTTTTGTGCTTTGTTTCTGAAATGCTCTTTTGAAACTTTGGGAAATTCAGTATCTTCACTGAATTCCTGCAAATTGTCTAATACGATTTATGTTTGGGGTTCTTCTTTATGATCCCTGCTGTGCAGAACTATACACCACACAGAGACTGCAGAGAAACTTGGACTTAGATGTAATGTGAACAGAAAATTTTCTTCTTGTTATTTAATGTTTAATTACTGTTACGGAGAAACTAAATCTTGGTGAATAAACCAAATGATGAATGATCTTTTTTATTTTTTTACTATATTCAGTGGTTTTTACAGAATACTCAAGAAGCGGTCAAAAGAAAGAAAAAAGTGCATACTTGTAGCAGACTTCCATCACTGAAGTTTTTCCTTCTCTCTGCTTTGTATGTGTAAGGCCAAAATTCATCTATATTGCAGTTAGGAAGGTTGCATTAGTGATTCATCCAGTTCCCTTTGTGTAGCTCCAGTTCTTTACTATTTTATATTGTCTGACCAAAGCAGGGAGAGATATAGTCACCTAATTAACTCAAAGAAAGAAATAACTAATAGCATATATAACATTCATGAAAAATAAAGATACCAGGAGTGTGCAATATACATATTTTACAGATTTAAGCATATGTTGGTGGGTTTTTTTATTTTATTTTTAGGAATTCCTCAGTAACAATAGTAATAATACTCCACTTATTTAGGACAAGAGACTGTGGGAAGGGTATTTTTGAGCATAATTAGGATATTTCCAATGAAACCTTTTTCCATTTATGAGAGAAAAAATTATGTTTCTATCTCATATGTTTGGGTTTTTTAAAAGTCCAGACAGTTCAGCCTATGGATTCAGTGTCTGGCTTCCAAAGATTAGAATAATTTTATATGCTCTAAATATTACCTGTGGTTTTCTTGTACTGTATTGAAAATAATAACTCTTAAGATCACTACCTTTATTTCCTCATGCAATTTTGAGCTTGGTTGCAAGTTAGGCAGTTGGATACAAAGAGTTCTTCATGTTGTCTTATGTCTTTTCTTTTAAATCTCACATCTCTTCTGGCTTTACCAACTTTGTAATCTCTTTTTTTGACTACTGAGGAAATATTTCCCACAGTGTTTGTCTGCTGTGTTCCCCATGAGTTGCAGGGAGTGATAAATATTGTTTGCTGCTCAGCCCTGGCACAGGAGTTGGGCTGAGGACCAACATGATGGTGGTGCTCCTGGCCAGCTCATAGAGGGTAGAGCCTTGCTTAGGGACTAGTATCAGTCACAGGGTTAATCAGGAAAGAGCCAGAGGGACACTGAACAAGGATCACTCTGCTTGCTTCTGTTGTGTAGACCAAGCATGGATACACTTACTATTTGCACACTGTTTATGAACAAAAGTAAATTTTAATACTGTAATGTCTGTCTTTCTCTGTTGAGCAGTTAGCTGCTGTAATAATCACCTTCCTCTTTAGCCAAAGCAAATGTCCAACAGGAAGTAATAGTAATAGTCATTCTTTAGACAGACACAGTGGGAACTATTAAAAGCAATGTTTTCCTGTGGGGAAAAATGTGTAAATACAAATTTCAATGCACTAATTATGTCCAAAGGCTCCAGAACACCTTTGAATACTTTGGTGGGAGCAGATCTCTCAGGGGTATAGGCTTCATGTAGCAGAACCAACAGGTGAGCTCACTGCAGCTCTGACAGAAGTGCTAAATCCATGTTGCATTGGGTTGTGCATCGACGTTAGATTGATCAGAATATGCACTAATGCATACACATCTCCTTCATGAGAGGCTGGATATATTTAAAGACACAGGAAGGACAACATTAAGCTGTAAGAATATAATGCAGAGGTGATAGCACTCTTTTAATCCCACAAGTAAAAATATTTCTTACAAAGAGGAAAGCTTAATAAAATCATTGGAATCTTAATAAAGGTTAAGTTCCTCTTAAATATATATATATGGTAAATAACACCACTTCCCTCTCTCTTAATCATAGGAGGCACTTCAGACATTGCCTTCCCTAAGTGTTTTATATACCCAGCCCTTTGACATGCCACACTTTGAACAACTTAGTGTATAAATGATATTTGCAGCACGTAGAGGGAGACTAACATCAGACTGAAGCTCTCAAGCTTTGGCTAGATGACAGCATGAAAGATGGGTGAGGTCATAATGAATCATATGGATCATAATAATATGATTATTCAGTTTTCAATTAGTTTGAATCATGGATATTCACGTTAGGGCAAATTCTTGCTAAGGGCAGTTCTTCCTCTCTTTTCCCTGTCTGTTTTGCAAACTGATATTTAATTGAAACATAATTTGTGTGTACTGTCAGCTTGCTACAGCTTCTACAGTGGTGTAAATATTCTTTTGATTTGCCCCATACATGTAGGTTGTGCAGGAACCAGACAGAAAATCACTAAAAATGAAGGTGAAAATGATTGTCCACTGTAACTGTACATCAGCAGATACAAGCAAGCCCAAATGAACTGAACAGACATTTCAATTCTTTTCCAAATTGCAAGGTTTTTTTTTCTTACAAGGGAAAGGAATATTTTAATAGGATATTTACAGTGTGTCGAAATCTAAACCAATGTCAGGGCACAAGCAGCTGTAGGGCTTCCAAGAGGGAGGTGTGGAAGATTGCTTACCTAGCTGTCATCCTTTAGACCACCTACAACTGAAAAAGTGGGATATACGTGTAATGTAAACTATATCTAGAATCACATCTGCTGTAGAGGAGGAGGAGTTATTCCCACATTGTCATGCATTGTAGCCTTCTTCTTGTTGCCACTGTTTTCATGAAAATGTGGTTCATAACTGCAACATCCCAGAAAAAGATAGAAGATTGTGGAGCATTACATGTATTCAGGTTGGAAAAGACCTCAGGTGGTTACCTTGCCCCACACTCTACTGGGAGCTTCCAATTTGCCTACGGCTGCTCACACTTGGTGATCTAGCCTCTCTTCTGTTACAATCCATTTAATTAGTCTGAGTGTTTGGGAAGCAGAATCAAATGTTTTCTTGCCATGTTTGGGCTCCTTATCTCCTACAGAGTGGGTCTGACTGGGAAGGCCTTCTTTTCTCTGCTCATATCTTCAGTATCCATCACACTCCTGTGTAAGTGGCAGGTAGAATCTGGCACTTAGTGATTTGAATGAACTGCTGGATTGGGAGGAGTAGCAAATCCCACCATTCCACTGCAGTCACAAGCTTTTAGTGAATAAATGGGAAACATTTCACGTAATTAAATGCCATCTTGGGAAATGGGGGGAAAAAAATACCTAATTTAGAAAAACATTCAGAATGGCATATAAAACATGCCGTTTAAATGTATTTTGTAATGATTGTGCAGCAGAAGCACGCATCTGAATATGTTCATGAAAGATCACAATTAATCAGCATATGATCTTTCAGTCTGTTGTTGTTTTTTCTAGGGCATATTGTTGCTGACGTTGCCTTAATAGCTTTACCATATCCAAACTCCACCTGCTTGCCGCCCTGGCCCCTCAAATTTCCCATTTAACCAGGGTTCTCATTTTATCAATCACATTTTGTAATAAAAGTCAGTTTTGTGTGTCCCAAGGGGCTTAGCATTTCCATCCTTATATCAAGAATTAAGCATCTCCTGAGAAGGAGGAGAGGTCAAGTGCTGTAATAAACCAGATTCCATCAAGAATGTGAAAAAATGCTGCTCTGACCAAAACTAAATGGAAGTATAGCTAGCTTGAGATGTGATGTGAAAGCGTAATGAATAAGCTGAAGCTATTTCTTGAGTTTATGTCCACTGTGGTTGATTCATCCTCATTCTTTCTGACACTGTTATTTACTCTGAATCGCACTGAAAACTCTTTATACATACATGATGTATTCAGAAGACCAGGCCCACAGCCAGTTTCAAGTGCTATAATTTCACAACACATATCTATACCTTTTGACTACGTACCTTAAAACCATAATAAACCCTTGGGAATGAAATCGAATGAGGAATAAGCATAAACTAAGTATAAGCAGGCAGATACTGAATACTAAAATAGCTTCGCTTGGCTTCTGGTCTAGCAGGAAAAGTGACTCTGAAAAATCTGGCAGCCTGTCCCTGTAGTTCAATAGGCGAAATGTTTGCCACATTAGTGGCACTGGAAAATCTCTTACTTATTTCAGCAGAAATGGTATTTTCCATCAAAATTTTCTACTTAATAGCACACAGGGCTGGTGTTAGCTGGGATCAAGTTAATTTTCTCCATAGTGGCTAGTATGGGGATGTGTTTTGGGTTTGTGCTGAAAACAGCGTTGATAACACAGGGATGTTTTAGTTATTGCTAAGCAGAGCTTACACAAAGCCTTTTCTGTCCTTCACCACACCCCAGCAGTGAGCAGGATGGGTGGCACAAGGAGTTGGGAGGCAACACAGCCAGGACAGCTGACCCCAACTGACCAAAGGGATGTTCTGTACTCTGCGGGGTCATGCTTAGCTTCTAGAGATGCAGGAAGAAGAAGGAAGTGGGGGGAATGTTTGGAGCAATGGCGTTTACCTTCCCAAATAACCATTATACATGATGGAGCCCTGCTGTCCTGGGGATGGCTGAAACACCTGCCTGCTGATGGGGAGTGGGGAATGTTTTGCTTTGCTTGTGTGTGCTGCTTTTGCTTTACCTGTCATGTTAAACTGTTATCTCAACCCACAAGTTTTCTCCCATTTACCCTTATGATTGTCTTCTCCATACCACCTGGGGGGGAGTGAGCAAGTGTCTGTCTGTGTGGTGCTTAGTTGTCCACAGTCCTTTTCAGTGCCCAGTGTGGGGTTTGAAGGGTTCAAGATAATGACAGGTTTGACTGAGATGTGCTAGATTGAATTTATAGCTGTTGCTGCTGTTAGGCTACTAATTGGCAGGCTCCTGTGCTTGCCATGGGGCTTGGTTGTGTTACTGTCTATTAGAGTCTAGTGTTTGTTAGTGGCAGCTTTTTGCTTTCACTGCTTGCTGTAGTGCTTGTGCTGATCATCATCTTATGCTACTGTGCCTGGGAACTTTCTGATAACAGCAATGGTGATGTGCCTGTGCTGGCAGACAGCCAAAGCATCCCTGCTGTTTCTGTGCTGCTGTACTGGAGAGGCTGGAACTCCAGTGTGAGCTCAAGTCAAAAGGACTGTGTCCTATGGATCAATCAACATGAGAGCAGGACACCCCAAAGTGTCTGTGTCTGAGAATATGTCCACAGCAGAGCAGGTGTATTTCAAAGCATCTGTGGCTGTGGTTATATCTGTGCCACAGCCGGTGTACATCTGAAGGGATTGTGGCCCAAGGATTAGTCCTTGCTGCAGCAGGTACACCTTGGAGCATCACTGCCAGTGCATGAGGTCATGTTGGAGTTCCTCAAAGTGCTGGCATGGATAAGCAAACACCAGAGCAGGCACACCCCTGGAGGGACTGCAGCCATGGGTCAGGCCACACTGGAACAGGTTTACTTCTGAAGGGACTGTGGCTATGCATGAAGCCATGCTGGATCAGGTACATCTTTGAAGGCATTTATCCTTTTAGTCTCATCTCTGACAGAATAATGCTGACAATCACCATTAAAAGCTAATCTTACAAAAATATTACTTAATAATAGTAGTATTTTATTACTATTAAATTAGAATTAAATTAGAATTAAATAATCCATTGCAACAATTGTGGCTGAGTGGCAAACAGGCTTATATCACCTAAGTGCTCACATTATAGATAGCTGGTAAGAGAAGATGACATATACAATTCTCTATAAATTAGTAAGTGTAAATTAATCTTCAAATTGTGAAGGAGGCACACCAGTTACAAAGAATGATGAGAAATTCCTTGAATTTATGAAAAATTACTTGAAAAACTTTAGTTTCTACTGTTTAGCACTGTGCCTGTAAAAGTTCTATTTGTCAATCAGTTATTGCATTGTGTGTACCTACAAGCCTTGTGTTTACTAAGACAATCCAGGATGTTACAATGCTTGCCATCCACTGCAGATTTTTGAGAGCATTGGAGATTATTTTTGGGTGTTACTACACATCAATGTGTTGCCCCCTCAAAATAGCAGTGAGCGATATATTGAGCATTTCAAAGTGACCACCAACTTTTTGATCTGCACAGTGCTCTATGTACCTGCATTCTTAAATAAAAATAAATACCTGGAAGTTTCCTTCTTCAGAAGAAGACACATTTCTTTGCATAAGACTCAACTAAACTAACCTTACATAAGTGTGCAAAAGGGAAAAATGATCAGCAGTAGGGATAACTTTCTGTGTTGTGTGTTGAGTTCCCTGAGTCAGGCCACATGAAGCACCAGTGTTTATATTTTCTCACTGATTATGGATATTAGTTTCTCAAAAAGCTTCACCATTGCTGAAATAAACATTTTTTAGTGAAAAATATCCTCATTTCTTTTCATATTGTCCAGCCAGTACAATTTTATCACTATTACTTCTTGCATTGCATTTTATGCAAAAAATATATTAAATCTTAAGTCTCAATTTTAACTTTTTTCTTCCTGAACATACTAGATGAAACTTCTCAGGAATAATACTTTCACCTTAAAGATGAATCAATTTACATTCTTATTAGAAAGAATGCCAAGAGAGAAGCACTATGATTTTCATAATATTTTCATTCAAGTGGATGTGCACCTTTTTCAGCTTTTGGGTTTTGTTGTTTGTTTTTTTTTTTTATTTGACAATTTAAAACCAGGTAAAATGTAGTTTTCAAAGGTATATTTTGAGATTTCAGGACAGAACAAATTTTGAACAGTAAAATTTAGTAAACTAAATTTTCAGCTGTTCTCTGCATGCTTTCATTTCCGTAACTTAAACGCTAGTGTCTACTTAAGAGTGTATATGCGTTAATTCTAATTGTGAACAACAATAATATATCCAAATGAAATGTTTTGAGAAAATTAACAACTTTGATTTTTTTCTCAGAAAAATAGGGAAAAAAACCCACAACCCATAAGTATTAAACTTATTACCCTTAAGTGATTTTTGTTTGTTTTGTGGTGTTTTGCTTTTTTTCTCCAAGTCATGACTAGTGCATGCCAGCAGACTTAGTCTTTCCCCAGATCTTGGGGGACCCTTGCAAGTTGTCCTGTCACCAGCTGCAGATAGAAAGCCCAGGCCAGTGCCTTCTCTGTAGCCTGGCTAGTCTATGCTAGCCCAACCAACATCCAAGGTGACATTTTTTTTCGCTTGATCTTTTCATAATATCTGATCATTGAATATTTCTAGTGGAAAAATACATAAAATAAAGCTAAAGCTTTGCTTACACAATTAAGAGAGCAATTCGCTAAGAACAAAGATGGAAAAATTATTCAGAAGACTCATGGCATTCAGTTTTCTAGAAAGCTTCACAAACTGCATCTATAAAGGTTTTTATTTTCCTGTTTGTCTTATTCTTGGGCAAAGCCCCTCTTGCCTTGCGTACAGCAGTTCTCATACCACTGCTGAGATTGGTGAGTAAGCACACATGCATAATATTAATTCATAGATCTGAAATCACCTTACAAAGGAGATCAGTGTCATTCCAGAAAGGAACAATGTAGGAAAAAGATTTGTAGAAGGTCATCAACATGACATCAACATCATGAGTTCATGAGTCAAAATCCATGTTTTCCATGTTGTTTAAAGTATATGAGATACAAGGCTTTGATATGTGACAGGCACATCTGAAACACAGAGATGTGACTGTGGATTTGCATTCGCAAAACTGCCATTAAATAGGAAACTCATCTAGTTCCAATCTTCCTGCCATGCTCAAGGACCCCTTCCACTGGACAGGTTACTCAAGGCCCTGTCTGGCCTGGCCTTGAACACTGCCAGGGATGGGGCAGCCACAGCTTCTGAGATAGGTTTACATTATCTTAGGTCCAAGTTGCTCATGGTTGACTCTTGTTTGTACTTCTGGAGCTCAAGATAAGCAAGGGAGAAGGAGCCACAGCAACTGCAAGGACATGTGGGGTGGAACCAATATGGGTATTGCTGGTAATTGTCTGTGTGCATGCATCTGTATTGTGGGAGAGATGAGGATAGGGCAGAGGGGAATGTGCTAAACCTCTCAGCATGTGTACGTGCACACACACACTTTGGACATCAAAATAATTCCCTCTGTAAAAGGCTTGCTGCAGTATCATGATTTAGATGTTTGTTCTTGGACTGATTCCTGCTGCTGTTCATGGGAAGTGCAATCAGATTATCAGAATTTTATCTAGACTTCCTTTAAATGTCCAAGTGATGTAATGAAGATGTAAAATAAGTCATAAATGCAGGTTTTGTGTCATTTAGAAATTTCTGAAATCCCTTTTTAGAGTTTTAAAACTAATCTCTCCACTGCAAACTCAGGCAGGCATGATCTCACCTTTTGGCTTAAAAATCATTTCATCTTGCCAATGAGTGTTGCTATTCCTCACCTTTTAAATGCAATTTGATATTCTCATGCAGCTCTAACAATAAGATTTTTTGATGGGTTGAAGGTAATTGCAGAAAATAACAACTTGGTACAAGGGAATGTAGAATGAGTGATAATTTTGCAGAAAAAAATACAAACACGTGACTTCTGAGGGTGTAGGGCAGTGAATGTCCTTGCCTAAAGCACGTAAGAAAAACTGAGTTTCGAAAATGTTTTTGTTTTCCCTCCCTATTGCCTAATTTTCTGAAGTGCATACTTTTTTTTTTTGCCTTTGCTAATAATTTTATCCTCATGAAAAGATATTGTTGTCATCAGGGATTTTCATATAGCAGCCTTGCTTCCAAATATTTGTTAAAGGGGTGTAGAAATCCCTTCCAGATCTCCCCTTTGTTTGACTAATGCTTCCCTGCATAGTTGAAAGGAACCCAGGAGCTACACCAAATGCTGGATCCATTATCATATCCCTAGCTAGTTTAAACCTAACTCAGTAGCATTGCTACTTGACACTGCAGCTTCCAATTCAGATCCAAGTCCTTAACCCTTGGCATGTCACTGTTAGCAAAATCATCTCTTTTAAGGTTAAAAAAAAAAAAAAAACAAAAATGAGGCATTATAAATTATTTAGGCAATACCTATATAACAAAGGAATCTATGTCACTTAGCACCTGCTACTGACATTGTATTTTATGATCATAGTGTTTTAGCACTGTGGCTGGTACTTGTCAATTCACTCCTGCTCCTAAAGTAAGTATCTTTGGGCAACATGGTTTTCAGATATGAAAGACATATCATTGTCTGATAAAGACTGCCTAGCTCACCGTACAGTCAATGGATAGAAGATACAAAACCATGATAAACTGTGAATAATACATCTGAGTTTTGAAGGAAAGTATGTTGTAATGGAGCTATACACACACTATTTACAAATATGTGGTAAACTAATGTGGTCATTAGAACTCATGTTCCAAGCAAAAGTAAAGGATCCAGTACAAAACCAGACAAAAATCTTTTTGTTTTTTTCCCAGAAAGCCTCTCACTTGTTTATTCGCAAGTATTTCCAAGTGGAAGGCATAAATTTGTCCTGATTATACTGATCATATTAATTGTGTTTAAACCAACTACTTTCGATTTCAAGAAGCATCACTTTAAAAAGTATAAATTAATTACAAATTTGCGCATGCAATCTGGAGCCCAGGATGGAATTTATAATGTTCCAGCTTTGAGCCTGTATGACTATTAGCACTAATTGGTTCCTGAGAATACTGCAAACAAAGCACAACTCTAACACCATCATTATGGAAAGTTCATATAAATTCTGTTGCTCTATAGGCAAAATTTTAAAACACCTGAATTTGATTTGCCATTATGGGCAATGTTCAGACAGCTAAACATCTTTAATATTCCATGCATGTACAAATTATCTTCCTCATACTTTACCCAAGTATACTATAATGATTAAAACCAATCTGTAAGATAAAAGCTGTCATATAACCCTTCCACACGGAAAATGTTAACTTTACAAAATTGGGAGGGTGTGCTTGAATTTTCATCTAAAAACGTTACATGAACAATATCAAAATATTATCACCCAAGGAAAATATCTCTTCCATTACACTGTATAGATACCGCTGAGAAGATAGGAAGAAATTTCATTGTTTTGTGCAAAAAATAAATGGCTATTGTAATGCTGTGGCATTTTATACTGATCAGTTTCTGTGGTTAAATATGAAATAAAAGATTCATGCAAGAACCCAAGCACTCTAAGATTTTAAAAGCCAACAAAAATAATGAAAAAGCAGAAATTAAAAATTCTAAGTCAGCCTATGCTCAAAATTCACCTTCTTAAGGTGTCACTTCCAGACCCCTCCAAACTGTTAATCCAGTCCTGAAAAATAAATGTCTCATCATGATCTAAAACTTCACCCTCCCCTGCTATTTCTGCCTCCAAATGAATGGGGTTTCCAGCAAATTTTAAAAGTGAACACATTTCATAAGAAGGACTAGAAAGAATTCCAAAGTTGAAATTCTTCCTGCGGAAAGACTTGCCAGCAAAAAGTCCACATGCCAAGAAAACTCATTAGATATCCTCTGTGGCTGCATTTTCACAAGAAGATAGATGTGGTCTCTCTGGCATGCAGCTTCCAAGCCATTCACATTTTTACATTTTTCAGAAACGCATGCTGCACTCCACTACTGCTAAACAGCCTGTCAATACACATGGAAGAGCACTGTCCTCTTAATGTGTCGGTCACAGCTTTCTATATTACTTTGTCTCTAAGTTGATATGAAGTTCAGTTCTCTCATGTGTAATAGTAACAAAGATATTATCATCACAGTTGCTGTGAAGAGCAAACCACCTGAGAAAAATAGTTGTTCTTCATTGGAAGATCAAGCACAATTTGAAACTTTCTGGAACTTTCTTTCCCGTCACTCTCTCTGAATCACTCTCTCATTTGCCAACCTGACTCACACAGTCTTCAAGATATACTAGTTGTTCTCCCACATCTACCAATATCCCTTTCATTTCTCAGTGTCATTACTTAGCTTAGTCTACTCATCTTCCAGTTCTTGGTCTGAATGGTGATAGTGAAGTGAGGGCAAGGAAGGATATTGTCAGCAGTTTCTGAACACTTCAGCTGCCGTCTTTTCCCTTGGGAAAAGTTCTACATTAGGTAGAACTTTATGGCTCAAGACTGACACTCCCTTTAGCAGAGAAATTGCTTTTTTCCTCTGGGGTATGGGCAAGAGATGACTGAGAGCACAGACATTTCTGGCTACTCATATTCAAGTGCACCATATAGGGTGTGAAGTTCAATGCTGATGATAAAAATTGTCAATAATAATATTACTATAATCATTATAATGTTCAATTTTTACAAATTAATTTGTGCCTTTAATAATTTTGAATGAATAATTACAGGCACTTTTATATACATGGGTGCTTTAAGAATAAAGCAACTAACACTTGATTCTTGTTTTATTAAATTAAAAGTCCAGGTTTTAATTAAAGAAACCTAAGAATTTCTGCTTCCCTTTAGTAAGTACTCAGGACAAGGAACTGGTTTTTGTCCCCCAAATCTATACTTAGCATTTTCATATACAAACACATCCTCTGTAATTTTATAGCTGCCATATTGTTTTTTTATTCCATGTACTGTAATCCACATAGTGTTTATTAGAGAATGAAAATACTAGTAACTGTGATTGAGATGTTGCTTTACAAGTTTGGCAGGAGTATTAATCATGTGTTGCTGTATATCTACTCTAGATGGTACTGTTAAGGAAGCTAACAGATTTTATGTCTAAAAGATAAGGGGAGGTGTGGGGAGAACTATGGGAAGAAGAAGCAATAGCAAGTAAAAGTAAATGTAGCTGCTTCCCCAAATCCATCTTTCTCTATTGGTGGTTTCTTGTAGAGATTCGGTGATGGAAAGACAGCCCTGCTCGTTAGGTATTTCACATTTCTGGGAATAATCAAAACAAAAATATTTCAACATTTCATTAGGAAGGGATGGGTCCATCAGCAACCAGGTTGTTGTCTGCTTTCCTGTGATCTGCACTGTCAGTGTTTATACCATAAACCTTGAGTACATAAAATTGCTGAGCAATGGAGAGGTAGAGGCATCCAGGTGTTACATGAAAGCAGTCCCTAGCTATGTTTCAGAAAAGCTCTCAAAACTTCATTAATTGTCCTAAAATTAAAACAAATTACTGGGGCAGTTCTCCAGAGGTGTTTTAATCTGTCCAACTAAATTCTGGGAACCACATTTGGTCATGTTAAATTTATTTGATAGTTTAACAGTACAGATTGATTGATAAGTTTATATATCTACTTATCCATTTATCGTAGCAATTGCAATTTTTTACTGACTAGATTGAAGTGGACCTTTGGAAGTGCTCTGTTTGAGCTAGAGTGAGTATTTCTAGTATTCCTTAGTATTTTGTTGCCAGATGAAGCCCCAGTTGTTATATATTCCCCATGGAGTATGCTTGCATTTTCAAAGAATATCTATAGTTTCCAAATTTATTTTGTATTCTGAGATGTGTCCAATAACATTAATTAGGGCTAGCACATTATAAACAAAATCTTCCATTTATGTATGAAAACATGAATAGCATTTTTTCAGACATAAAGTGTTGGGTTTGTATTCTGTTGTGTTATCCTATAGTGCTAATTTGCATGTCTGTCAGAGCTACAAGTTGACACACAGTTCCGGTGGCACTGGTGTGGGAAGACAGCCCTCTTGGGATTAGTGAAGCATGAGTTGTTCAGAAACAAAGCAGTTAGTAACCAGCTTTGAAGAGAATCATTTGGAAGTTAAATCCCAGCTACAAACTGAGTACCAAAGATGAATGCATAAGAAATAAAATGGGTAAATAAAGAACATGGTCTTTCCTATAGCCAAATATGGGGAAAAGAGACTTGTTAGATCCCTAGCTGCATATAACTTAAACAGATAGACATGGATATAGGACAGGGTGTTATCAATTCAGTTTTGAAAAGGCTTTAGCTAATAATATTTTGACATTGTTTTGACAGGGGAAGTTAGAGTGGGTCTTTTCCCACTTCGGGGTTGATTGAAATAACAGATTCCCATGAGGCACAAAGTATGTCTTGAGCCACTTCAGAAGTAAGCAATTCTGGATTTTGAACACAAAATATTATTTGTTAAAAAAAAAGTCAGTGGCAAATCCATCTGGGCCTGGTGCTTTTCCAGCTTAAACTTTTGTGACGTTTGTATTAATTTTTTGCTTTCCAAGGACTTCTTTCTGTAAAAAAAATGAAATAATAAAATCTCAAACATCTGCACTGATTCAGCTGAGTGTGGCATAAAACTCCTGAAGTCAGTCATTGATTGTCAATTGCAGTATTATTCTTATCCAAAATAGCAATCATTTTTATTTAGTAGGTTTTCTTGGATAAGCACCGAAAACAGCAACTTGCCAGGCCCTACACCACACTCCCCAAAAAACTCTTTGAAGAAAACTAGGGCAAATTTTGGTCTCTGTTTTTGAATCTCATTGATTTCAGACTTGCATTAGTGAAGGCCCATAGTTCCTACAAGGAAAAAAAATGATGTATATCATGATCAAAATCTTTGATTTCTATTACTTCAGCAGTTGCCACTCTTTTGTAATAAAAAGATATATGCATTAAAAAAAAGTGCTGCTTGCCTACAAAATATTAAAGAAGTGTTTATCAAAACACTAGTTAATAAAATTTGTGAAATTCCAGATGTGTGCTGCAAATGCAGACGTTTGAGCGTATGTTAGGTTACTAAATGGGATCAGAAAGGGTATGTGAAATGGGCCAAACCTCACTGCAGAGCAAGATCTTTGAAAATAAATTGCTCTCATGAAACACCCATTGTTGCTCTTAGATAACTCGTGATGTACACAAAGTAATTTAAATCACAGGAGACAGAGTGCATTGCAGGACAGGAAGAGATCCTTAGATGTAGGGCTACACATCTTTAAATAAGAGGTAGGCTCAGACTTGCTACAACAGACAGGCTCTAGTGTTTTGTGCAAATTCAGCACGGGAAAAGGAACTGGCTTTTAAGTTGCATCACCTGCATCGGAGAAATACCATTTGGCATCCAGATTTGCAAAAAATGTGGAAGTAAATCAGGTCAGCCACAATTACTGGAAAAAAAACAGCCTCAGTGAGCTGCGCTTAACCATCCTGAACTGACTTCCATCTGGAAACATCCTATAGGTTCCTTTGGTTGGTATTTTTTTTCTTCTCTTTTTATTTAAACAAGAGTCCCAGTCCTTTTGCCTGGGAGTGATAAATGCCTATGCTGTAGATTCATCCCAATACTTTTCTCCCATTTAATTGGGTTATTTAGACGCATTCCATTCCAGAAGGCATACCAAATTGTTGGGATCATTGATAACTAACAAAGGCACGGACTACACACAGATACTTAGCACTGATCTAGTAAGCCAAAGTAATTCAACGCAGTTTTTAAAATGAGAAAACTGAGAGAGTGCCTGGAGCAGTAACATGGAAGGGACAGAGCTTCCAGAGCTCCTCTGGACAGCAGTGCTGTGCTGGCCAGCTCAGCTATGCCTGTGTAAGGATGCTTCCTAAAGCAGTGGTTGGTGTAATTTCTGCTTCTGCTCTGCTCCCTGGCCTTGCCTTGCCTAACAGCAGTTTTTTTGCAATTTCCCATGTTTAAGAATTGTGATTCTTGTTCTTCCATATTTAAGAGCTACTGAGATGCTTCTCTCCTTTTAAAATATGTGGAGAGGAGGACTGGGAAAATATTACTGAGATAAGAGAAGGAAAAGAGAAGTTAAACATTACTTATTCTGGGGAAAAGGATAACAAAAGAATTAGGCAATTGACACCTGTATTTCTTAGACTGCTTCAAGTATACAAACAAGTCACATTCAGCTGTGAGTCCCAGCATCTTGTAATATACTCAAAAATTGAGCAGAAAATACTGTTTACCAAAGGATACATCCAAAATCACGATATAAAATGTAAAATCTAATCCCAGAAAAAGGGTACATAATCCTGACCATTGAGCGTTGTCCCTGCTCATTCCATTGATGCAACCCGTCCGGTCAGCACTGGGCTCCTACACTAGATATGGCCAACTCATGGGTAAAAGGGCAGTATATCACACAGTATATCATAAATCCATTAACACAGAGGGCTGAGAGGAAGTATGTATTGGGTTGCTCACAGGAGGCGAGAGAACTCCAGGTCCTCTTTCCACTCCAGAGACTCAGCTGAAGAACATGATTAAGTGAAAACAGTTGCAGTAAATGTACTGCAAACTTACTAGCAGAACACCTGTTATGCTTCTTACTATGGGACAAGAGGCAGCATCTTCAGAAACTTTGAAGTTGTTCAAACAGCCCTGAAAAGAAACAAGACACTGTAGCAATATCAGAGCTAGCCATTGTAGAGCTTAATCCAAACAATATTCATTCAGAACAGGAAAGAGCTAAGTCTGTTAGGAGACTGTTAGTGATTTATTTGCTTTTTCCACAGAGTCATGTAGTGGGTAAAGGCAGCTAATCTTGTTGGACTCCATTAAGGAAGTCTCTTCAGGCTTCAGACAGCCACGCATCCCCCACTAGGCTTTCACAAGCAACATGACTGGAAATTTCTTGTAATGTTCAAGGCCTATTTGCATAAGCATGGAAGCAAACTTGCATTAATAATACCTGTATTAAGGGCCTAAAAATCCTGATTAGACATGCTCCCCGGGCATTTTCTCTGCAACAGAAATATCTCCTGACCACCTCCTTTGTTTCTGGTCACATCCATGATGGCTTTAATAAAAGTTTTATAGTTTATTCGTTTTTTTTTTTTTTTCTGTGAAAGAGGAGAAGGAAGAGTTTTAAATACATCTAATAGTATCTTCCAGAGATATTACTATATTACTGGGCTGTGCCCTTCACAGCAAGGCTCCCCTCTAGTGCTGACCCTGAGGTCCTCATGTATCTCCACTGCCAGAGCACGTGCACAGTGCTGATAAAGAAAGATGTGGCCTTGGCTTGCTTCATGAAATATTACTATCAACCTAAAACAGAAAGCAGAGATAGAGGTTCTAGACAGTTTTTGTTGCTGACATTGATCCAGGTCTGAACATTTATGGGAATCCGGCAACAGATACTCATAATTTATTGGAACATAGCTCTTTGATGGTGTAAAAAACCCCACTGACCTTTCGTAATAATAATAAAAAAAAACGATTAAAACTGTTATCAATTAGATGCCAGGAAGAAATCAACATTAACTGATAGTTATGGTTTATCTTCTTAAAAATGACATCAATTTTCTCTTTGTGGCTTTTAATCAGATCCCACTTAAACTGCTTTTTATTCTACTAACTTTTCAGTGAAGTCCAGACATCCCAACAGTATTTGGTATCCAGCAATGTACAAACAGCCTCACAGGAACTCAGTTGCCCCTTAAAGTCTGGATGAATGAAAAAAAATGAGTTTGGCATCATTCAAGCAATACATTCTTGAAGTCCTTTGAAATGGGAATTCCAGTATAATTCAGTATGATTGTAAATGCTCTAAAATGTGTAAGCCTAAATGGCAAAGGGAATTGTATACTGTGGTTAGTGATAGATGTTCCATGCAATATACTGGGTTTAGCTGCCCCACTTACCCAATGCTCAGTGGAATTAAGTAGTAAAATTTATGTGGGTAGTACTGAAACAGTAATGCTGAATGTCAACCTCAGACCTGTTTTTCTCTTAAAACATAATAAAAATACCAGTGGAAAAACTGTCCCAAACCCCAGTCTGGTAAAAGCACTGCAAGTCGAGCAGAAAATACAAAACATCTCTGGATTTCCTGACCAACCTGTCACAGCCCAATCTGTGGCAGCACAGGAGTCATGGACTGAAAGCACACTGGGGAAAGGGTCACAGCTTAGGCTTCACTTTTTGACAGAGGTAAAAGTCTAGGCATAGAATGCCTGCCTGCCTGTGTTTACAAGGTGGCTTTTTTGTAAGCCATCAAAGACAGAGATGGAACACAGAGAGTCTGCTGTCTCCTGGGATGTGCCATTTGGCCACTGTCCTTCTTTCTGGTCTGGAAGTTCTCATAATTTCACATTAAAGCTCTGGATGTTCTTGTTTGCCCTTAGTGTGAAAAGGACAGTACTAACTATAGAGTACAGCTCCCCTGCAGTTCTCAGTTTACTATTTCTGAAGCCGTGGCATAGCTGTTTATGACCACTGGTGGTAAGGAGAAAGTAAAGGTTGTGCAAGTGCCCATTTCTACACAAATCCTGCTTGCAGGACAGCAGTAGGTGACTTCACCTTCCACGGTCAAAGAGGGATCTGCTATATGACCTAAACAAATATTGGCAGTAAGCAATCTGCAGGTGATGGATGGATCCTTCCTGCAAAAACCACCACAACAAAGCATATTAGAGGGAATCTGAAACAAAAACTCACCAACTGCTGCCATAAAAGAGGGAAAAAGCTACACCTGTGCAGATAAGGGTGGCAGAGCCATTTCAAGTGTTGGCAATCTCTTGTGGTGAGACAGGCTGGGGGCACTTTTTATTTGCACACTGTTGCACAGCATTCTTTTTTCCTCAGAAAGTAGGCAGCTTAGGGAGAAGGAGTTACCTGTAAAGCTGGGAATAGTCCTTCATGGTGCTACTTCCTTCAGGGAGAAGCTGTGAGGATGAATTACTGATTATGGAATTATTCTGATTTTTCTGCAAGGTACATTAGCTCAAGAGAGTATGTAATTTCTGAGTTAGGGACTTAAGGAGATGAAAAACTGGTGAATGCAAAGATGGAGTGATTCACTCTGGCTATTCTGTGGTCTCTGAAACATGAGAAGTTAAGGAAAAGATAGAGTTACTGCTTATATATGGTGGGCATATATTCTGCTTATTAGTATACTGTGTTTTAAGATGGTCTTATAGATGACAATTTCACTGCCTCTGTGTTTGAATAATTGAGTTTTCTGACTGTGCCTGAAAAAAATCTAAAAATTTTCTGTAGCATATGACTAGATAAACACACGTATTGTGTATCTGAAATTACATCTGGAGTGCTAGTAACTGAAGGTATGAAGTGGGAAAATAGTCTCCTGTATAACCTGTTTACCTGGCACCACCAACTGACTTTTCTCCTGTAGCTGAGGAACTTGCTTGAGCTTCAGGTTAATGCTTAACAAACATATTTCAATATGAACAAAACTTAGTATTACTGGGGATGGAATTGTAAAAAAATGGCAGCTGTGTACTAATTACTGTTAGATTTCATGTAATACATGGGAAAAGGAGATACTTGTGTTTCTTAACTGAGGCTCCCTACAATATAGCCTCATGAATGTGTTTGTGTGGGTGGGCCCTTGGGATGCCTCTAGCCTTGGGCAAGGAGCCTGAGAGATACCAACGCATCAAAATGGAGAACATGTTTTCCTTTCATTACTGGCTCCCTTTCTTCAGTTGTCTCAGAAACAGTGACTTCTTAGTTCTGCTA
Organism: Pezoporus flaviventris; assembly: GCF_033815535.1. Classification (NCBI taxonomy): domain Eukaryota; kingdom Metazoa; phylum Chordata; class Aves; order Psittaciformes; family Psittacidae; genus Pezoporus; species Pezoporus flaviventris. The sequence continues at coordinate 50,181,485 of NW_026892549.1, forward strand.
CTGCTGTGTTCTTCTCTTTGCTTTTACTTCTTCAGCTGGGTCACAGGGGTGTGTATATATATATATAGATATATATATACACACTCCAGGAGGGCCAGGAGAACCCCATGGATGCATAAGTAGCTTCTGAGGAGACTTAGAGGGAAAAAAAGAGGCTTACAAAAGGTGGAAGCAAGGACAGGAGGCCTGGGAAGATTACAGGGATGTTGTCAGGGAAGCTAGGGACCAGGTTAGGAAAGCTAAGACGCAGTCAGAATAAACTTGGCTAGGGATGTGAAAGATAACAGGAAGGGATTCTATAGGTACATAGCAAATAAAAAACAGACTATGGACAACGTAGGCCCCCTCCTGAAGCTATCAGGAGAACTGGCTACCCTGGATTTGGAGAAGGCTGAGGTTCTGAATGACTTTTTTGACTCGGTCTTCACTGGCAAATGCTCTGACCACACCACCCAAGTCTTGGAAGGCAGACACAGGGATTGTGAGAATGAAGACCCTAGGCCCACTGTAGGAGAGGATCTGGTTTAAGACTGTCTTAAGAACCTGAACATGCACAAGTCCATGGGACCTGATGAAATCCATCTGTGGGTCCTGAAGGAGCTGGAAAATGAAGTTGCTAAACCACTGGCCATCATATTTGAAAAATCATGGCAGTCAGGTGAAGTTCCCGACAACTGCAAAAAGGGAAATATAACCCCCATTTTCAAGAAGGGAAAAATGGATGACCCGAGGAATTACAGACCAGTCAGTCTCACCTCTGTGCCTGGCAAAATGCTGGAGCAGATTCTCCTGGAAGGCATGCTAAGGCACATGAAAATCAACAAGATGTTTGGTGACAGCCAGCATGGCTTCACTAAGGGGAAATCCTGCCTGACCAATTTGGTGGCCTTCTATGATGGGGCTACAGAACTGATGGACAGGGGTAGAGAAGTTGATGTCATCTACCTGGACTTGTGCAAAACGTTTGGCGCTGTCCCACACGACATCCTTGTCTCTAAATTGGAGAGACATCAATTGGATGAATGGACCACTCGGTGGATAAAGAACTGGCTGGATGGCCGCACACAAAGAGTTGTGATCAATGGCTCAATGTCCAGCTGGAGACCAGTAACGAGTGGTGTCCCTCAGGGATCGGTGTTAGGACCGGTCTTGTTCAACATCTTTGTCGCTGACATGGGCAGTGGGATTGAGTGCGCCCTCAGCAAGTTTGCCGATGACACCAAGCTTTGTGGTTCGGTTGATATGCTGGAGGGAAGGAATGCCATCCAGAGGGACCTCAACATGCTTGTGAGGTGGGCTGATGCCAACCTCATGAATTTTAACCATGCCAAGTGCAAGGTCCTACACCTGGGTCGGAGCAATCCCAGGCACAGCTACAGGTTGGGCAGAGAAGAGATTCAGAGCAGCCCTGTGGAGAAGGACTTGGGGGTGTTGGTTGATGAGAAAATGAGCACGAGCCGGCCAGAAAGCCAACCATATCCTGGGCTGCATCAAAAGGAGCGTGACCAGCAGGTCGAAGGAGGTGATCCTGCCCCTCTACTCTACTCTCATGAGATCTCACTTGGAGTATTGTATGCAGTTCTGGTGTCCTCAACATAAAAGGGACATGGAAATGTTGGAACAAGTCCAGAGGAGGGCCACAAGGATGATCAGGGGACTGGAGTAGCTCCCGTGTGAAGAGAGGCTGAGAAAGTGAGAAAGTTGGTGCTGTTCAGCCTGGAGAAGAGAAGGCTGTGTGGAGACCTCATAGCAGCCTTCCAGTATCTGAAGGGGTCCTGTAAGGATAGTGGGAAGGAACACTTCATTAGGGACTGTAGTGACAGGACAAGAGGTAATGGGTTCAAACTTAAACAGGGGAAGTTTAGATTGGATATAAGGAGGTTCTTCACTGTAAGGGTGGTGAGGCACTGGAATGGGTTGCCCAAGGAAATTGTGAATGCTCCATCCCTGATAGTGTTCAAGGCCAGGTTGGATCAAACCTTGGGTGGCATGGTTTAGTGTGAGGTGTCCCTGCCCATGGCAGAGGGGTTGGAACTCAATGATCTTAAGGTCCTTTCCAACCCTGACTATTCTATGATTCTATGATATATATATACACACAAAAAAAGAGGCTCATAGTATGTTCAAATTAGTAACAAATCTTCTTGTTTGACTAGAGCAGTCCCAGGCTGCCATTATTTTGCATCCTTAGTGCACGCATGTGATGCAGAGTGCTTAATTTTTGTATTCCTAAACCTGAAAATGAAGCTTATGTTGAAGGGCTTTTTAAACACAAAACAATATTTTTATATTTGATAAGCCAAAAGAAGACTTGAATAAAAATGTATATCAAGAGCCACTGATGGAAATAGGTCCCAAAAGTTTGTGGAACTACATTAAATTATTTTTTTACTGTCTCTAGATATTTCTGCAGAATTTGAGCAGGTTTGAACAGAATTTGAAATGTAAGAAAAGTTAGTATTTGAAAAGGAGGATTTTTCCTTTCTGATTTGGAGTAAAAGTTGAAATATTCAGTCCACTGAAAAGATTCCCTAAAATGTAAAGTTGAGGATAATGTATTTTGGATTTTGAATCCCTGATTTAAACAGAAGTACTTTGTTTCTATTTTATATGTTGTTTATTTCCAGCCAAAAAAAAAAAGCCGCGAACCAACATAATCTCATAATTTGTAATTCTATTTTAAGTCTTTCAACATGGAGCTTATTGCATTGGTTTGAATTCCTGATTTTAAGTGTGCTGTTTCTGGTGATTTGCAGCCAAACTGAGAACACAGGGCATTCTGAACAAGATGGAATTATTTTTTTTATGTTGTCAGAGGCCAAATACTTAAACTTTGAGATAGCACAACTTCAGCAACAATGTATGGTGAATGTGTCATCATCAATGAGAAAAACTGAACAGCTTTAAAAAAAGAAAAGGTTGAGGGGAAGTAGATATAACTGTAGCAATACTGGGGCAAAGAACATGGTTGTTATGTATATGAGCAAAGCTGAATTCTGAGGAGTACAAAGCACCTCCTGAAAGGCAAGTTTGCTCTCATTCCTTCTCACTGCCTGTGTTTTTTTCCTTCTTTCCAAGTTTCAGCAGGGATGTTTCAGAGTAGCTGGACATACTTGATTAGAAAAAGTGAGGCAAATTCTTCACTGACATGCACCTCCACTGACATCAAAGGGATGATATACCTTGTGTTTTCTACTGCTCCAAGTCTTAAAAAGAAGGAAAGGGGGTGAAGGACACAAAAACAAAGAAAGATGTCCACTGGCTAAAGAAGTGTTACTATTGATGCCAGAGGGAGAAGGCAGACACTATCCAGTGCAAATATAATGACAAATTTAAGACAGCTATGATCTCCTTTTTTTCTGACCTATCCAATGCTTTTTCTGACCTACCAGGCCAAGTCTTGACCTCAGGCTCCCAGCTGTATGCCTTGCTGATGGCGGGTCTTGGCTTGTGCCACATTCATACGATCTTTACTTAACCTGTTTGCACAAGGAGGCTGTTATACAGCAAAGGTTTGGGGATGTTTTAGTCCCACTGCTGTTACTCACTTAGCTAAAACTAAGCCTTTGGGGCTGTCCTGCTGCAGTGGGGTGGTAGGAATTATGGATTTCCAAGAGGAAGAGCAGCTCCTCCTTCAAACTGAAAATGTTTCAGGGAACAAACTTGTTTTTCATTTTGCATTTGGCCTTATTTCTGTATACTAGCAATGTGGGTGGTACTTTCATAGCAACAATCTCAGGGAAAGTAAATATGTATGTCAAATACCATATGGCATTAGGTTTTTTGCGTCTCACCCCAACTCAAATTTTGGATATGGGTAGCTACCTAATTGTTCTGGCAACAATTCTGGTTTGACCATACCCAAAATACTTTTCTAATGCATGATTATGTTTTTATTTAGGTTTTATCTTAATATAAATTCTGGGTAACAAGTATACCTGCATACTATTTTAGGTAATGCCAGTAGATGTAGCAGTGACAAGTTAGCAAGCATGTAATATCCTAAGGCAAATAGATTTGTGTGTTCTCTTTCAGACTGGATGATTGTTGCACTCTCTAAAGACATTTTAGATCAGTAAGAATGTATCCTCAGGGAATCATAAGGATAACTACTTTTGACAAGTAGTAATAACAGAAGTTTAGTCCAACCATGAAATGAAAGACTCCTGCTGAAGCTATGATTACTGGTGGTGGACTGCAGGGGCACTGTAATTGCACATTGCTTGCTTTCTTGATGGCATGTCTGCTTCCATCTATACTTGTGAATTTGAAATTGCCTGTTTCGTACTATCAAGCAGAAAGCATAATATTGATTTGAAGGGATCAATGGCATAAGAAACATTGTTTTAACTTATGGTAGGTAAGATCAATTCCTTCCACAGAAAATCACCGTATTTCATATTGCAGTTCTAAATACAGGGAAGATGCCCAAATTCTGTGTAACTTTATCGATTGACATCACTCAGCTAATTAGAAACAACTTACTGATCCTTTCAGTAGCTCTGTTAGCTGGTGAGCTCCCCCAGGTAGGTGTATCATGATACTCCTAAGTGAACATTTGCAGTGATCATGACTCTTCCTTAGTTCTTCGTTGTTGTTGTTCTTACTATACTGAACCACCAAAGGCTATCTTATGTATTGACACACAGCTACAGAATGGTTGATAAATCTATATTCAAGTTCTGTTTAAAATCAATATTATAGCAGTTACCATGCCAAATCAATATTTACCAAGTAGGTAGCTCCCAGTTCCTCATGCACTGCAATTATTCCTCTTCTCACATAGAACATGGGGACCTAATCCAACACTTACTGAGGTCAAGAGAGACTCTCATTGATCTCAGGCTTTGGATCAACCTTTGCTTGCTTGTATTTACTCATATTTGTCATAGGATTGTACAAAAAATTTCACATAGCAGAATGCCTGTTTACTTCGTGTCTACATCTTATCCTAATCATGTACTGTGAGTTTCTGCTGTTACTAAAATGGGAACCAAGATGCTAACCTGCCACTGATGGATATTTGGACTATCTTGGTAGTGTTAGACAGTGCCTGCTTAAAGGCACAGACCAAAAAAAAACCCATTTGCATTGAAAATAATCTGTAAGTTTGATGATACAGTGATTCAGGCACAACACATTTGAGACAGATCAAGTAAGACTAATTATCAAAATAGACTTGTGCAATCATCATGCTTCCATGTTTTAATTGAACATTAAGATATTTCTTTTAAGAAGTATGTTAATTGGGGTCTGCTCATGGGAAAGAGTGACTAATTGAACTGACATGAGCCTGATAGCAGGGTTTTTTTTCCCATTAAAATGTTAACTTTTAACATCAGTGTTACACTGCAAATATTGTCTGTCTTTCAATTGGACTAGTCTATCTGTCACATGCCAGCTCAGGAGCTTGCTTTCATGAGCAGACCCCAATTAACACACACTTGTCTTAAAGAAGTATTCCACAATTTAAATTGGTGAATTTGTATTAGAAGTAATTATAGTGGTTTGGGTTATTAGTTGCTCCTAATTTTTGTCATGATTACATATGCTTTATTAGAAAACGATATTTATTGATTAATTACTTAAGTCATATTGGATGCTTGTAGAAAATACTCAAATATGGAAGAGAGAAACAGATAAGAACAAAGTGTGAAAGTAAGTGTGAAAGGTGGAGTTTTCTGTCACTGTTTATACACAATTTCCATACACATTATTCTGCTGTCTGATCACCCCTACAATGAACTAAACTGTCTATGAGTTGTTGATAAGTATTTGGCCTGACTGTGCGTGACCTTTGAGGCAGAACCAAGTAAGGTAGCAACTAATTAGGATATTTGAGCTATAGGATATGTGAACCCATTTTCTTCTGTGAGTGAAAATATGTGAAAAGGTGTCCTTGGCATAATGCAGATATGATGATGAAGGTCTAATCCAGAACTTCATATTCAGAAAAAAGAACAGGAAAGCAATGACCTGGAACTAACAAAAGCATCTAAGTTCAGCCCTGCTGCTCAGGAAGGATTCTACATTCAGAGGACTGTGGAAATAGCCTTCAAGCTCTTTAAGCCTTCAAGCTATTTAAGAAATATATGAACAGCTTCTAGTGTGGACTGTGTACTGTCATTGACTTCACATGTGATATGAAGTAAACCATGCTTAAAACTTTGCTATATGTAGGCAATATTGCTGCTGTATAGAAGAGCTTTTTTGCTTTAGAATTGGGAGAAAAAAGGTAGTGGGGGAAAAAAGGTTTCAGGTGAAAATGGCTGTTAAATCATAACCCATATGAACTATATGAAAAATGCTTTACAGTTTGCATTTAAATTTGGAAGGGATCGTTAAATTTAATCCAGTACATATATGATGACTTATTAAATTTTCTTGCATCTCTAACTTGTCTTTAAAGCATAATTTGTGGTTAGCCAAAGCATTCCTTTCTGAAAGGCATCCAGTCTTCAAGAGATAACAATCTACTGTTTTGTTTAAAAGTGTGTTGCAAATATTAATTGCTCTCATTGTTACAAAGCTCTCTAATTATTCACCTGGACTTTGTATGACTTCAGTTTTTGGCTTCTAAATCTTGCTAATCTTTTTTTAATACACAACCCACCCATACCCACAACTGTTAAGAAAAACAACACCCAAACTCTGCTTTTCATTAATGGTTATTTTTCCCTTTTGAAGAGGTGATACATTCTCAGCATTCTTTTGAAAAATGTAGTCAGTGTCCTGGTATCCCTCCACTAACAGTAATGTCCTCAGTACACAAAAGATGAACATTGTCATTCTGAGTACCCCTTCTGTTATAGCGGTACATCTTTAACCACTGAAGTGTTCTTATTTGAAGTGTGTATGTGCAGTGTGGTTGTGGTAATATGCAAGTCAATTGTCTTCTAAAACCATCATTTTCCAGAGTTTCTGTGTATCTGATATCTGGGGTCTTAAAACATTACTCCCTATGCTATTAAAATTGGCTTGCGTAAATTAGAAGGCTTGGCCAAAATCAATTGAAAGAAGATGAGGAACATTTGGTGGAAGCAAATGCAATCAGGTTATGGTTAAAAGTGGTTTTATTTTTCTTAACTCTCTATGTAATGGATGTGAAAAACAAGATAATGCTTTTTCCAAGGGAAGTGTCTGTTAGGAACAGGCATCTGTGTCATGTAGTACAACATCTGACAGGAAACCTTGCTTCAGAAATAATGCAATCCTCTGGAGGCTTGTCCAGCAAAGGTATCATCCAAGGTCACTGTGATTCTACCTGCATAGCAATGCATCTAGACTGGGAGCTGCTTTCCTCTTTTCCTTCAGAGGAAAGCTGTAGGGTCACAGGAGAGCTATGGTGCTTGTAAAAAGCAGGACAACATCTCACTTAAAGGGAAAAAAAAAAAATCTAGGACAGGGTAAATGTACATAACAGCAGTGCAGAAATTAAAAGCCAAACAAACATAAAGTCCCTTTCCAGAGAACAACCTGCTTCTGCAAATAAACAGAAACAGCTCCATGCTATACAGGGTGAATCATGAAACTAGAACAGGCTTTTTAGGGGTATGTAATATATGGTCTGTAGTTTTGTGTCTGTATGTGTCCAGACATGGTGTTAACCAGTGGTATACAGATGACGGTTCAAATTATACAACCAGATGTGCATATGTGTCAAATAATTATAATGGTGGTAGTGATAATATTAATACAGTGTCAAAAGCGTATTAAGTCCTTTATAGACAATGAATAAACCTCAAAGATCCTGTGGAGTTCAGCTCGGGTGAACCTTTACAATGAAATATTTTTTTTTCATGTAAAGGGGAGAAGCAGGAGTTCAGCATGGTGGGGAGTCCTATTTTGAAGAATAGTTCTTTTTCTTTTGAGAAAATACTGAGGCATTTCTTTAACTGTATGCTCACCCGCTGCGTAGGAGAGACTTGCTCCTGTATTTACTCAGCCAGCAGCTGAGTGTGCTTGGGGGGTATAGTGTTAGGTAGCTTATTTTTGTGCCATCATGGGTAAGAAAAGAGAACACACAGAAAAAGAGGAAAAATTATAGTGTTATAGAAGGAAGTGGTTGTCCATGTTGTAAAGAGGAGGTTACTGCTTTCAGCAAAGTGTGCCACTGCAGGGGAAATGCCTGCGGACATGCTGAGCTCTGTGCACCTGGGACACATAGAGAGAAGTGTTCTGTAGTGTTACCCAAGTTTCTTAAATCCACTGGTTTGATTTCCATGTGTGCTTTGCGCTACCTATAAACAGCAGAAATAATATTGCACTTCTAGGAATGACAAAATGAAAACTTAGATCCTTCCTGTTGCTTCTCTAGAAGCAACTCTTTGGTTTTCCAAATATAAATGTTATCCTATGTTTTAAGACAGAGCTTATTCTACTGGAAAATAAGTGCATGATCAGGGGATCATACAAGGAGAATTTAAATTCAGCTGGAAATATGAGAAGTTTATGTATGATTGTGTGTGCTGGCAAGAAGCTATATTGTTACATTACTGAAGGTGAATTTGTGGGTGAAAACAGCCCAGACACAATCTACCACTCCGTAGCAGGCTTTAACAAGGACACAGCTTAGATGACTGATGAGGTCCTTTCCTAGCTGTGCAATCTGTGATTCTATAAAGATAACTGTTTTATTCAATTAAATGGTAAATAAAGAAACAAATACCAACACAGTCTTTTAAAGACCATAAGAAGAGAAAAGGAAGAATACTTAGGACAATAACAAAGATCTTAATAATTTGCTCTGGTATTAAATATTTTAGTCTATCTCTGCTTGATTCAGATTCACTTCATTTCAGAATCATTGAAGAGCTTTCTTTTTTTTTGGGGGGGGAAGTGAAACTAAAAAAGCGGGAGTTTGATGCTTTTAAAGACTTTCTATTCAGGATAAGAATTGCTGCAATGTTGCCTTTTTTAACTCCACATATAAAAAGTCTACTGCTGTTTGCATATATCCAAAACTCCATGAAAGCCAAAGCTGGAAGGTGTCCTTCAAAAAGACTGAACAGGTTTTCTTGTCACTGATTAATAAGTAGTGTTAGTATCTTTGGTAATCTTAAGAGAGCAGCAAAAGATGAAATGTACAACCATAGGCCTAGGGGATAAGGCCTAAATAACCCCCTGTGATCCTGTTCAAAATGCATTTCCATATGTTTGTTTTCCAGTTTCAGTTGCGTCTTCTCACAGAACATGACTGTAATCCCCCAAAGTCACAATTGTGTAAGAAATCTATCCTGATTAGGGAGCAATATTTTGTCCTAATAATATCAACAACTGCCTTCTAACATTTAACCATGTAATAAAGGGGTGAAGGAGCTGCACACATACGGACAAGCAATGCAGTGTGACCATTGGGCAATCCATCAGATAGCCATAATGGTCACAGCTGGATTTTTTTTTGAGATCGTATTTGATATCATCATTGTTAGCCTTCATATAATGTAATATTTATTACAGTAAGGGAAGAAGGGAGTATTTTTAGCTGCATCTCAAGTAACTTATCTCCATGGCAACCCTTTACTTGCCTGCACTGTTGCTGCTATATAGAATGTTGTCACATTAATAATAAATGGAACACATCTAACACATTTGGCTGCTGATTGGCTTCCAGCCACATATTTCTCTTGTTATAGTTGAAGGGTTTGTGAAGCTTAGGGTTCCATAAGCAAATTCCATTCATTTTGTTTCTTAGAGAAAATTGCCTTGGATTACATTAAAGCACTCAGGAGGTTTCATCAATGTATGCATTATGTTTGTTGGGTTGGATTTTTTTTTTTTGCTTTTGTTTCTAGTTCCACTTTAAAATGTCAGGGAAATCCGTGAACAAATACAATTAGAAAAGCTAGAAACCCAGCAGCTGTGGAGTAATTTTATTTGACTTACATTTGTATGGATAAGAAAATGGCATTTTTAAGAATTGCTTATGAGGAACCCCTGTGACATGTTCTCATTTCATGGAAACTTAAAGCAAGCAGGTCTCCAAGTGAGATCCTAGACTTGCTGATCGCTTCCACATGCATTCAAAAAAAGCAGCTGCAAGCAGTCAGCTCTCATTTTGTGGTCTAGATGTATGGATTTCGGATTCGGCAAATGCTTATTATAAAGGTGAAAAAAACAGAGAAAAGATCATTAGACTTCAGCATAATTGGTCACATTTTTCTGTGAACAGTACATTGCAACTGGCTTTTAAGTTTATATATTAAGGCTTAAATAATACCTGCTTGGTATGGGAAACCATTTGGAGCCTGTTTAAATGGCAGTATACAAGTATTTACACAAATCTGAAGTTTGGACAACTTAGTCGCTATTTCTTTAGTCCATTTTCTCTCTTCCCAGCCCTTTATTTATTTCCAAACCTGCAAAAAAGGAGAGGAAAAAATTAAATAAAACTCTGTTTGTGTTTTATTGCACGACCATGTGTTCTTTCTGCAATCTATCATCAGTTTATTTAACATCTCAAATGAAGCATGTGCCTATAGGAATAATTCCAGTAGGAATCTTTATTTATGAAACACCCATCACGTTTTAGTTTAAATAATAATGATGTGTTGCCAGTGATAGGTAACTTGTCTAAAATCATGTACTTATTGCTGTAATTTCCAAATATCCTCCTTTTCAACTCCAGATTTAGGAAAAAAGACAATCTTTCACTTGCTGGTTCAGCTTTTCAAAACAAATCTTCTGCTGTAAGCTTACAAAAGAAAATATATATTTTTTTTTTAAGAGAAAATCATTTAACAATCATTAGGTTTTTATTTTCAGTCACAAGCCTGTAGTTGCTACCACCAGAACTTAAAATTAAGGGAGAACAATAGTTCATGTGAGTTCTCAAGCACTACACAGGAACTGAGAGTTTCTAAAAGCCTGACCCAAAATATTTAGTAGCAATCGCTGGAAACATCAACCTCTGAGCTTGAGTCAGTCACTACTTCATGATGTCAAAACTTTGTAAAAGTTTTTTATCTTAGAAGGTGCTTTTGCTGCAAAATGTTTTAAAGCTAGCAGCATCTCCCTCATTATTTGTATCAAAACACATACAAGTTTACTCAAGGAAAATAACTGGTAGCATTTTCTTTAAAGGGCATTAAATGGCACTGAAAATCAAAGTCAGTTAATAATATAGCATTACTATTTATATACTAAAAATCATATCACATGCTATTTTTGTTTGGAGAGTCCTTTTAAAAAGTAATAGCTAATTTGGAATGAGTTGTATTGAGCAAGATGCAGGGACTGTGAGAACAAAGACCTTATGCCCACTGTAGGAGAGGAAATGGTTCGAGACCATCTTAAAAATCTGAATGTGCACAAGACCATGGGTCCTGATGAGATCCATCTGTGGGTCCTGAAGGAGCTGGAAAATGAAGTTGCTAAACCACTGGCCATCATATTTGAAAAATCATGGCAGTCAGGTGAAGTTCCCGACAACTGCAAAAAGGGAAATATAACCCCCATTTTCAAGAAGGGAAAAATGGATGACCCGAGGAATTACAGACCAGTCAGTCTCACCTCTGTGCCTGGCAAAATGCTGGAGCAGATTCTCCTGGAAGGCATGCTAAGGCACATGAAAATCAACAAGATGTTTGGTGACAGCCAGCATGGCTTCACTAAGGGGAAATCCTGCCTGACCAATTTGGTGGCCTTCTATGATGGGGCTACAGAACTGATGGACAGGGGTAGAGAAGTTGATGTCATCTACCTGGACTTGTGTAAAGCGTTCAACATTGTCCCACACGACATCCTTGTCTCTAAATTGGAGAGACATCAATTTGATGGATGGACCACTCAGTGGGTAAAGAACTGGCTGGATGGCCGCACACAAAGAGTTGTGGTCAATGGCTCAATGTCCACTTGGAGACCAGTAACGAGTGGTGTCCCTCAGGGATTGGTGTTGGGACCGGTCTTGTTCAACATCTTTGTCGCTGACATGGACAGTGTGATTGAGTGTGCCCTCAGCAAGTTTGCCGATGACACCAAGCTGTGTGGTTCGGTTGATATGCTGGAGGGAAGGAATGCCATCCAGAGGGACCTTGACACGCTTGTGAGGTGGGCTGATGCCAACCTCATGAATTTTAACCATGCCAAGTGCAAGGTCCTACACCTGGGTTGGAGCAATTCCAGGCACAGCTACAGGTTGAGCAGAGAAGAGATTCAGAGCAGCCCTGCAGAGAAGGACTTGGGGGTGTTGGTTGATGAGAAAATGAACATGAGCTGGCTTCAGTGTGCGCTTGCAGCCCAGAAAGCCAACCGTATCCTGGGCTGCATCAAAAGGAGCGTGACCAGCAGGTCGAAGGAGGTGATCCTGCCCCTCTACTCTGCTCTTGTGAGACCTCACTTGGAGTATTGTGTGCAGTTCTGGTGTCCTCAACATAAAAATGACATGGAAATGTTGGAACAAGTCCAGAGAAGGGCCACAAGGATGATCAGGGGACTGGAGTAGCTCCCGTGTGAAGACAGGCTGAGGAAGTTGGGGCTGTTCAGCCTGGAGAACAGAAGGCTGCGTGGAGACCTCATAGCAGCCTTCCAGTATCTGAAGGGGTCCTATAGGGATGCTGGGGAGGGACTCATTAGAGACAGTAGTGATAGGACAAGGCGTAACGGGTTCAAACTTAAACATTGGAAGTTTAGATTGGATATAAGGAGGAAGTTCTTTCCTGTTTGGTGTGGTGAGGCACTGGAATAGGTTGCCCAGGGAGGTTGTGAATGCTCCATCCCTGGCAGTGTTCAAGACCAGGTTGGATGAGGCCTTGGGTGATATGATTTCGCATAAGGTGTCCCTGCCCATGGCAGGGGGGTTGGAACTTGATGATCTTAAGGTCCTTTCCAACCCTAACTATTCTATGATTCTATGATTCTAAGATTCTATGATCTGGTGACTTCTTGGCAGTGCAGAGAGAAATGCACTGTGTACATGCAGGACCCACTGCTTTTCAATTGTATGTGGGCCCTGTTAAATATAAAGCACCATTCCCAGGGTTTCAGACATTCACACTTATTTTGAACTGGAACTCAACATCTGCTGAAAGGCAAGAGATGAATGAACATGGGGAAAGATGATTTTCTCTGTGTTGTAGCAGGTCACTCTACAAGATATGTGTGCTTCTGGACTTTAAATGAGAGACTTCGGGCCAGGCATTGTGGTGAATGTGGGAGACAGGAAAAAATCTTGCAGGTTTTTCATCTCTCATTGCAGGTGGAATCAGCTTCAGAGTTGCTATATTTAACACAGCAGGAAGGTGTGTTATTAATTAGGGAAACTTTCTAAAGTGATATGAAGATGAAACTTGCATATATAATTGCTATTAAGGTGGTTACACTTCATGGTTCACCTCTGCTTGAGACAAACTGCAGTCAAAAAAAAGTTTCTATAATCTGTAAGGGATAGATTTCAAAATAAAGTGTGATTCTCTCAACTAGGATTTGGTGAATAAAAGTTAAAAAACATGGCAACTGCTGTGTTAAGGTTTGTGGTTTTGGTGCTTAATAGAAAGTACAGGAATTTTAAGTAAAATATTGTTGGTGGAGCCTTATGTTTTAAAAGTTTTGCACCTGACTTCAGAGAAGTGGGAAGTTGGTCCTTGGAGAATACAAAGTCTGACCTCGATGTATAGTTCTTGGCATAGGCTGCATTTCTCTCTCACCTCTACAGCTTGCCCTTAGCTTGTATGGACATCATTCTTTATGCTTGGTTTGAAACTGGTTACAGTGACCAGCTGTATTGTGGAGTTCATTGTTTGGCTACCTTGAGTGAGGGGAAAAAAAAGTATCTGATTTTGACTGTTTTATGAAATATTTGCTATGCAACTCTAACCTTTCCAAGCATGTTGGTTGTTTGAAGAACTTGGAGTATAGCTGTTCCTTTCATCTATATTGCTATGTATTTCCCTGATTTTACTTGCTGCTTCTTTGCTTTTGTATTTTCCTCTCCAAAGTGTGACTTAGTGTCGTGGTTTAAACCCAGTCAGGTAACTTGTTCACTCACTCCCAGTGAGTGGTGCCGAGCTGACAACAATCGAGGTCCGTGTCCGTCTCCCCCCCCCCCCCCTCTGCACCGGGGCTCTCCCCTTCCCCACTCCCGGAGGAACGGGGAGGAGGATCGAGAGAGTGCAACTCCTACGGGTTGAGACAAGAACAGTCCAGCAACAAATCACCACCGCTACTATCAACTACAACAATGATAAGGGAAAATAACAAGGGAAGAGAATACGATACCACCGGCCAAGAAAATGAGTTCCACCCGGAAGCCCCTGTCCTTGCGGGTAACTCCCAGTTACCCCCCACCCCAGGCATGACGTGCTGTGGTATGGAATACCTCCCCGGCTAGCCCGGGTCAGGCACCCTGTCTCTGCTTCCTCACAGCTTCCCCTCCTCCCTGGCAGAGCATGAGCCTCACAGAGTCCTTGGTCAGGGTAAACATCACGTAGCAACAACTGAAAACATCGGCTTCACCAACACTGTTCTCAAACTAGAAGTCAAAACACAGCACTGCACCAGTTAACACAAAGGAAAAACATGACTGCTACTGCTGAACCCAGGACACTTAGGCTAAAAATGCTGACTGAAAGTCAGAGCCCCAGCATAAGCACATGAGCTATAAAACTGAGATAACTATGTCCTCTGCGCTAAGCGAGTCCTCTACTGTCTGTGTAATAACTGCAGATTTTGAGAAATAATATCACAGATTTTTCATATGATAAATTCCTGTCCTTTCTTAGTTGTAGGAATATGGTCTTATAGAGTAAGTTAAATCCTGAAGGTTGTCCTGAGCCTTTGCAGACTTTGATTCTGACTTACTGGTTCAGGTCTTATTTGAGAGCAAGATCTGAAAAAGCAGCATCTTCGTTTTAACACTATTTCACTAAATATGTTTTTCCACTGGCTTAAGGGCACAATTTTTACCTTTTTAATTTTACTTGTGGAATTACTTTTGATCAGAAATGTAATGAGCTACTTAAGATTCAGAAGGAAAAGACAGCTCAGCCTCAAAAATGGTCATTAATTTAAAACTTAGGAAGGGCTCCAAACTGTTCTTTGTGATCATCCATTTTTCTGTTGTGTCTTCAAGCAAAAACATAATCCCTGTAAAAGATGAATTAATACAAGAGACACATGTGTTCTTTGTGATGAGATAAACATCCTTCAGCTTTTGACAATTGCATTTATTTTTCACCTGCTCATTTACTGTACAACTGTCCCAGGCTGGCACTGTGCTTGGCTGCAGTACAGATGACTCAGTTTCAAAGCCAGATCTGTTCTTACAGTTCCTAATTATTTCACTGGCACATAATAAAAACTGTTTCCTGTACTCAGCAAAATGCAGCTAAACAAAGAGGCCAGGTGTGCTGTGTTTGTCAGCCTTTCTACAGTGTAATACTAATCTTTGCTCTAAATAAGTAGCTTTAACAGACTGTAATAGTAACCCCTTGACTAGCATGCCCCAGGTAACACACAGAAGATACTCCACTTCTCTGAACACAGATTTCACGGTGGATCTAAATGAAATTTATGGCACAGGTGTTTATGAAATTGGAATAATGATATATGAGGGGTACGCACATGGTTCAGCTAGCCTTCAGACAAATGCTTCCACTGGAGTGGCATGGCATCTTGTCATTAATATAGGTGGGGGTCCAGTCAGACCCATGTGGGAGATTGGGTTCAGGCTGTGCTCAAAAAATCCCAAATAAATAAAACCCCCCTAAACAGCAAAAAACAAAACCCAACAGAAACAATCTCCCATGCTCCACACACACAAAACCCACCCCACCTTCCAGCTTTGCAGTTGCTAATACATCAAGGGTTAGGAGTTTTTCCTGTATTAAATCTGCGTATTTGCAATAAACTGATTATTTCAATATTTTATCTTGCTCCTTCTGCATATATTTTGATATACCTGTATACACGTATTTATGTATATTACACTTCAAAAAAGTAGTGATTATGAGTTGATTCATGGTCAATTCATGTTTTGATGAAGAGTTACAAACTCATATAGGTAGGGATTCTGATTATTCTATGGATTTCTAGTATGTACTGATACATCTAGACATTTTAAAACTAGAATGGCTGATACATGCGCACCAACTTTAAACACAAACATGGGACAGGTACAAATGTGTACCGTAGGCAGGTGAAAACAGGTGCATCTGGAGTGCCTTAACACTGAGAATGAGTTGTTGTGCCCTAGTAAAAGAATAATTCTGTACTAAACTACTGGCCTCTTCCTGTAGAGCAGTGAGTGTGTGCATTCTTGCTTGTTCTGGTCTTTGTTAACCCTAACCAGAATTTAGGTGCCTTGCTCTTACATCAGTAGTTTAATAGTTCAACATTACCAAAAGCTTGGTGAGATCCATTCTCTCTGTAGGCATACCTGCTGTTTTAAATTTAACCTTCCCTCTTAAGAGCCTCACGTCAGTCAACATTTGGTTACATGGAGTGCCAAGGGCATGCTGCTTGGTAAAATGCGTGCTACCACCAGCTTGTAGAGGTGAGCCTAGGAGCTGCTAAGGTTGTTATTGTGGAGACTGTCCTCAGCTGCTCTCCTAGGACGTGCCTCCTCTTTTGCGGTCTCTTTTTCTTTTAATCTCACTCTTTCTCTCTCCACCACTCCAGTAGATAACCAATTCTTAATTCAGCATCATATATCTTGGGGGAAAATTACATTGGTAAAATTGACGCACTATTATTATTCAAACTTCCTTATAAGTACTATAAATCCTCAATGCACAAGTATGTTTTTCTGGTAGAGATATTGAGATATTGAGAAAAGTCAGCCAATTTTGTACATGACTTTTCCTAACCTTAGCTTGACCTGGCAAATACCAGCAAGGCCTGTATTAACTCTCCCACCCTTCACAACAATACTGAATAAATCCGTTCCATGGTAGCCTTTACTGAACTTTCTACCGTGAATGGTTCTATATGGCATGACTCCCTTCAATACTGGAGCATCATTGAGGATGCAACACTATAGAAGCAATTAAAAGAACATGGAATAATTTGAGAACTTAATATATGTTCTTGATAGGCTACAAGTGAAGTAACTGTGATGCACAATCAGAGAATGTCTAAGGATAAACATTCGTAAGCTATTTCCATGGTTACAGTGTTACCACATAGATGCTGGAAAAGTAAATCCCTACCTAAACACAGCAGGTAGGAAGATGTAATTTTCTTCTTTTGTTTAGTTCTGTCATTGTACGGCTTTGATTTCTATTTTACTGAATTCCCCAAAACTTTTTATGAATGGGAGTTTTCTGTTTGTCTGAATCTATTGGCCTCAACAGAAGATAAAATCCTAGCAGTCTCACACCTGATGTACTTGGCCATGTACACGCTTTTAACACTGTTCTCATTCCTTATGTCACATTTCATCTTCACGTTGCAAGCCTCAGGATGTTGAGGGTGCTTACACATTTCTGCAATACACTTGAAAGGCTGTCAAAGGGAAAAAGAGTTGGGCTCATTGGTTAAGTACTGCAAGAAATACCTTTGGCTGGTTTACAGATGACACTGTGTAGTTACAACCACAACAGAAGTCAGATCTATTTTTCAGCTATGTTTTATGAAGAAATCTCATTCATGTGGATGCAACACCCAGTTACTGGTTGTTGATAGGGCATTGTTCAATATCAAACCACAACCTGATTATTTTTTTCATGATCTCTGTCAACAGTGGCATTTGTATGTCTGTTAACGTTTCTTTCATTGCTAGGAAGATGAAGAGAAGGAAAAACTATATACTCTCATTTCTAAATGCAAACATGAAGCATGTTCTCTGTTTTTACTACTCGATAAAAAGACGTAAGAGGCATGTATGTGGTCAATACTTGAAGTGGGGTAGGTTTGGTGGTAAAAAATCGAGGGCAAAAATTTCCTCTCCGCTTCATTTGGGGTATATTGCAATGGACATCCGATGGCCAAGGTTTTCAAAATACTGTGTTTTTAGAAGATGTATCTTGACAAAGCTAATAAGTGACTCACCTCAGCAAGTTAGATCAAGCCTCTTAAAAAGCTTGACTTCAAAGGCATCTCATTTGTGACATTCCAAATGCAGCCAAAATACTTCAAAATCTTGGTATTCTCTGTATTTTCAGGTGAATGTATTGTTAGTTACAATATTCCACTTTTCTGTAAGCTTGCATAAACTTTCAAGAAAATTCAGGGCTGAGAACTCCAAATGGTAGCATTATTTGATTTCTTATGTGGGCTGGTTTATCATATTATTCTGGAAATAGTTCCATGGGTGGTATGGTAGGAGGATGTTTGGAAAGAAAAAGAGCTGAGAGTTTTCACTAATCTATTTTTAGTATTCATTAATTGATTTTATTCTTGTGGTTACCCTCCCATTAAAATCCATTTGAAGCTAGAGTGCTCTTGTCTATTAAGCTACTCGCCAAGGGTTTTAAATTACTTTGGTAGTTTAAGAGAAAAATTATGCTTATTTCTTGGTGTGACTTACTTGTGTGAGATTTAGCATTCACTTTTCCTCAGTTTTTCTAGATTTGCAAAGATTCTGAACTCATTCTGAATACTTCGAGGTTAAATCAAAACTAATTCTTGCTATCAATCTCAAGCAGTTTTTGGCACTCTAAACAAACCACCTGTGCTTTGTTTGTGTCCTGCCCAGTGTGCAAGTTCATTCAAAGATGACTGAATAAAAGGTATTCAGGTAGAGATGAACCAGTAGTATAAATTGTACAAAAAACAATGGATGCACAATATTAGATACACATGTGCTCTCCGCATTTGAGCATATAGGAACATAGAAGTGGCAGGTTATGGTGCCTTGCCCTGTTCTCCTCAAGCTCCTGTGGCCCTGCTGCTGAATGGCAGCACCCAGCGCCTCTGCTTGCTGGTGGATGGCCCCTCACAGAAATATTCCAGCACAGAAGATGGGCTCTTATCCCTCACACTGGTGATTCTGGCTGGCAGCAGGTTATCCTGAAGTTGAATGCAGTTTAGCTTCAGTTCTGCTTCTTGCATCTGCCTGCAACAAAATTCCTGTTCTACTTTGCAGATGAATTTAAGTTGGAGAAGTATCTTCAATGTATTTTCATGAAATACCTTTTAATGAAGATATCAAGGGAGAGAAGTAGTTAAGACTATTTTTCATGATGGTATAAATTAATATATTATTCATGCTTCATTGGGCTTATTCTGCAAGATCAGCATAAAGCCATCTAGAAGACTATGTACCTTTAGCATACTGATAATATTCAACAACTAGGTAATAACACTGGTGACATTTGCGAAGCCTGAGAGATTTAGGCCTCTTTATATTGACATTAATAGAAATGAGACATCTCTATTTCTTAGGCAGTAGTGCCTCAATGACCTTTTTCTTCTTTCTCAGTCTTCTGTTATTTTTGCATGCTTTTTGTGGCTACTGTGAGGGAACAGCCTAATACTTTATTTTTCTGCTCTTTTCTTCTGTCTTAAAATAGTCTTTCCCTTTCTTAAATGCCTGTCAAAAAAAGGCTTCTCCATAGGCTCTTATTGTGGGCTAAACATTTTGTTTTGCTACACATTCTGTGTATTCAGGAGTTGGTTTCTGATTAGAGCTGACCAAAGAAGCAGCAGTGGCATCTGGAAGTGATGGGGCTGTGATGGTTATTTATCCCTGCCTTGCAGAATGAATATATGACATTGCACTGCTGATGGAAGTCAGGAGAATTGGCCTTGGACTTTTCTGCAAACTTTCCCCTTAATCAGGGAGTACTCCTGTTCACTGCAAAAGGCATTTCATATGTCATTTTTCAGTATAAAGAAAGGTAGAAGATTGACAGCAGTGCACTACTATTTTGTAGTAACTGATCTTTTTCAAAGCACTTTGTCTTTCTCTGAAGATCTGTCATGTGATTCTGTACCTTGTTATTGCTATAGGTACCTTTCGCTGTTGTTTTCAGAGACATGGGGATCAAGGTATCATGTTTTTAACCATAGAAATATAGAAATTCTGCATTTATTCTGATCCTCAATGTAATATTAATGGAAGTGCCCTTCTGGCAGGGCAAGCCATGCTATCAGTAAATGCGTAATTGACTTCTGTATGGAGTCTGAGGGAACAAAGGGAAGTTGGAGATCAAGAGCCCTGCGCCCGCCTGCCAGAGCAGTGTGATTGTTCTTGGCCTCAGCCTCTGATCATTGCTTACACAGGGTAGTACTGTATGTAGTTATCACTTGAGAGCTAGTAGTAGTGATTATAGTTTGATCAGTGTAAATGGTAATTGACAATTTAATTATATTTCTTGCTGTTAATCAGCCTACCTGCATATCTGCTGAAATAAAAAAGGCAAGAAAGGGGTACTCTAGTACTCAGTATTGTAGATGTGCATAGTCATGAGCCTGCAAGACAGGGAATGAGCATAAGAGGGGCATGCTGAAGGTTCACCATGTTGCAACCAGTGTCAGATACTAACATTGAGAAAGGACTGTGAAATCAAGAATAAAGCAGTAAGTTTTGTGTTTAGACAGTTTTATTTATGGATGGGAAACAGCCCTTTGGTCTTTACTTGCTGTGAGGGATTCTTTTCTTTTTAAGCTGTTTGTGAATGTCCTGGGTTCAGCAGTAGCAGTCATGTTTCTTCTTCGTGGTAGCTGGTGCAGTGCTGTGTTTTGACTTCCAGCCTGGAAACAGTGCTGGTGATACTGATGTTTTCGGCTGTTGCTAAGTGATGTTTACCCTGACCAAGGACTTTGTGAGGCTCATGCTCTGCCAGGGAGGAGGGGAAACCGTGAGGAAGCAGAGATGGGACGCCTGACCCAGGCTAGCCAAAGAGGTATTCCATACCACAGCACGTCATGCCCGGGGTGGGGGGTAACTGGGAGTTACCCGGAAGGACACGGGCTTCTGGGTCAGACTCATTTCTTGGCTGGTGGTATCGTATTCTCTTCCCTTGTTATTTTCCCTTATCATTGCTGTCATTGGTGGTAGCGGTGGTGATTTGCGTTGTACATTGGTTGCTGGACTGTTCTTGTCTCAACCATAGGAGTTGCACTCTTTCGATCCTCCTCCCCATTCCTCCGGGAGCGGGGAACGGGAGAGCCCCGGGGAGGGAGGGGGCCGCAATTGCTGTCAGCCCGGCACCACTCACTGGGAGTGAGTGAACAAGTTGCCTGACTGGGTTTAAACCACGACAGTGAAGCAGATTGAGAAAGTGTACAAATACAGTAAATCCAAAAGGACACTTCTGACACTTTTAAATAGGAAATTCTCAATTTTTCAGGTATTTTAAAGATTTAAATTACTCAGGCTTCATAATTTTAAATCCATGTTATGATCTCTCATATTATGAATTAAAAGACAGAAGGGAAAAATACAACTTTTACATAATACTATTCATCATGACAAATGATGTGTATCAAGGAACATAACATCCTGACAAAGCTTGAAGATTACCCAGAGAAGAGGCAATGGACAAGCTGTTGAACCATAGTCATTTCAGAAGCAATTCCTCACCTTATTTATCCCTAGTGGGGAGCAGGAAAGCTATGAAACCCTCTACCATGGTTGCTTTGTGCATTTGTTTACCCTCCCAGCCTTAACTCTCACCCTTCCTGTCAGTCTTATGTTTCTCTGTGGGGAGATGGAGGGATTTCTATGCAACTCTAAAAAATATGATTTAGAGTTTCTGTATTATTTCTTTCATAGCTCTTGAGCAAAGATAGTGCCAATCCTGGGCATAAGCAGGTGTGTGCCATAGCAACCTGTTTCTCTCTCCCCCAATAAACACAGGTATCCACGGGGGGAGATCAACAAGTGCGAAAGACAGATCTGCATTAGAGCCCTAGGACTTAGCTGGTGGTCACTAACATAACAAATCAATGTACATCAGTGTAGTACTGTTGGAATCACCTATGTAATTTATACAAATTACATATATTTTACTTGTAACAGAACTTGGCTTTATACTAAGGGCCACAGAAGAAATCTGCATGTTCTTTAATCACTATCTGTTGAGGCAACGGTCACAGTATCTAAATGAACTAGTGCTACTACTGCTTAACAGATGCTGAAATTGAGTCCTGAGTGTATTAAAACTAACTCTTGCTAAAGCACATAGTTAAGGTACATGGGTCCAAACCTGACCAGAAAGGAGAGGTCTGGGGTTTAAACAAATAAAATAAACCCAACCAAACCCAACAAACTCTACCCCTGTTAACTCTTAATACAGACTTGAGATAGTAACTGTACTTTGTGATGGAGATTTGTGGGTTACTGCGTGGGAAGACAACACATTTTAGGTTTTCTTGCAACACAGTCACTAGCAGCTGTTGTGTTAAAAGCAGGGCTGGAGTTAAGTTGGGAAGTACTCTAAAAAGTGGGCAAGGGAGAGATTTTGTGTTGACAACTTTTTCACACAGTGCACATCAGTTTGCCTTGTGGTGCTCTAGTTTAACATCTTCTGTTCTAACACAAGCCAGATCTAGAAACTGAAGCTTTTAGTCACTTCTGGCATGTTTACTTCAAGACAAAAGTTGCCAGAGCCCCCGATAACAGACCCAGGCTGCTCCAAACTCATTCCAGTGCTACAGTGGTGAGCTGAAATCTGTTGTTCTTTTCCACTTGTTTTTCGCTGTTCTCATGAAATCTCTAACACTTTAGAGATGCTTAGCTATTGAACTGCCCTTGTGAGATTTAATTATAAATAAGTCCATCAGATAAGTTGCTTTTTAAAAGTGTCTACTGAAGCCCAGCCTTTCCAGAAAGTCTTTCAGGCAATCTCGGACACTAGTTCACTCCTCTTGCACTTAATGCTTAACTCTGTTAGGAATCCTCTACTGTAACTGCATTGTTACTGGTCTTATTTGTTGTGGAAATAGAGGATAGATTGCTGTCTCTGAACTACAATAAAGTTGCTGCAGAGACAGTTCTCTTCCATTTTCATTTCTTCACTAAATTTAACAGTCAAGTGCTTCCAGATTTTTCTCAGACAAGAAGAGGAGTGACAGCAATTGGAGAACTCAACTCTGGGTTGTGTTCAGTTATTTAAAAATACAGTATCCAAAACTAGGCACAGTAATTCACATGAGGCCTCATCAACCTCTTGATGTGTCCTTCTGGTCAGACATAGACTACTTACCTTTTTCACAAGGCTCATGTTAGCTCATGTTCAGTTCGAGATTCCAGCTGGATCTTTTTCTACAACACCTAGTCAGTTGTGGTTTTGTAGGTGATTATTCCTGTCGCCTCAGAGCAGCACATGTCACTTACCTTTATTAAGCTGAAGCTTTTTTCATACCTTTGAAGTTTTTCTTGTCTTCCAGTTCACCTGGGAATCCCCCAGCTTGATACCATTCGTAATTAAGCAAGCAAACATTCTGATAACTGTGTATGCAGAAGTGCTTTCCATATCCTTTTTTTTTTTTTAATTTGCCATCTAAAGTATTAGACCTTTTGATATAATTCTGAAAGTAAAAACTTGAAGAATTTTATTAATTGGTAACAAAGGCTCACTGATGACATTTCTAGAAATTGAGAACATTATATGACAATAACTAGTTTTCTGCACAGGGTATGATCCTTACCAGCATCATTTTGTGTAGAGGTAGTATTCAGGATATAATTTTTCCAGATAAACTATTTATATCTTACAGCCAATCTGAGGTCATCCATAATTCTTGAAAATCCTATTTCTTGACACTCAGATCTAAATCAGTTAATTTTGATATACCAAACATAATGACTTAGGGAACCATTGTGAATTTTTAGGTGATTCTTGATCTTTAAAATTTAGGAGATGACAGTCTTTGTATTTGCATTTTGGATTGCATCCTGTCATGGGTATTTTTTAAAGTTTACCTTATGACTAAAACTAAGTTACTATTCTTGTGAAATATAAAGCCTCTTGAGCTTACTTGTATTTCACTGCAAACTGCAATTCACTCAGTTCATGGAGCTCAAAAGGGGCCCTTCGAGGCCTCATCTTGGTCCAGCTGTCACTGATTTAAAGCTGTGATGTGATGGTAATGATAATGTCTTCATTAAGTGTTGCTTTGAGGTACTGGCCTTGCTTGAACATGAAGCTCCTAAGGTGCAAGCCCATGTGACAGAAATCCAGAAATGGCTCATCTAGCCATTCTTATACCTAAGTTTCTGAAATAATGCATGTCCTGCAAAAGTTAGGAGAAAGAATAACATTAATCTTCTATTGCACTTGAAGAAATAGTAAAGTTACACTTCTTTCAGAATGTTTTAATGAAAGATGAATGTATAAAGAACATAGAGCAAGATATAAGGTAGCTGGAATTTTGGGTCGACAATGAAAGTCCTGGTTCACCCCTGGGACCTTCTCATTTTGCATGTTTGTGTTTGACAGCACTGAGACCTTGAAGTGTGCCATGCAGAATAGCAAGTAGATACTGAAACCTTTAACAATTTTGCCCAGGCCAGTGAAGAAAATACTTTTAAACCCAGGTTATCCAAGATGTCCCTTATGCCTTAAAAACAAAATGCCCTTTCTCTCCTTTTCAGCTACTTATATAAATGGTGTACTGTGGGAAAAGAATGGATTGTAATTTCAACACACAATCAGCATAAAGAAACTTGGTAAACAAAAGAATATTATTGGTGGCAGTCAAGAGAGGAAGCAAAAGGAAAGCCTCATTAAGTCTGATTGTTATGGTACACAGTGATAATGGTCCTGTACATCAGATAATGATTTACTTAGTGTCTCCAGTACACATTAGATAGATTATGTAAGTACATTATTTCTTATTGAAAGAACAGCTATCATTAACAGCCAGTGAAATTGTTGAGTAAATCTTCATGTTGCAGAGAGGAAAATAAAGTTAGCAACATTAAAATAATGCAGTTTCATCCCAAAGTGAGTCATAATTACTAATGTTGAACATATGACTTTCACGGCACAAAACTTTCAGAACTGTATTTTATCTTTCTGTAATTCTGCAACTCCCAATAATGTAAAATACTGGTAATATTTAATTACTTGACTTTAATTCATGCTAATATACTGCTTACAAGAATGAAATGATTTCTTAATAAAGTTGTAGGTTTTTGAGTTGGAAAGTAAGAAAGCCAGGAGCAAGGCAATTGCAATCATCCTCTGTTTGTATACCTGAGTTCATTTAGTGGAGAAAGAAATATGCAGGCTGCTGAGTTTAGTTCCCTGTGCTTTATCTCGTATTCAGTTTGCTTTCTTTCAAGTCTTGTGAATGTGATTTGGTGCTTGTATTGGCTGTGGTAGCTGTGCTCAAGGTCGGCCTGAGGAAGAAGAAGCTAGCATACGCTCTCAGTGTCCTGTTCTGCCTACAGGGTGGGGTGGTAGTAGGACATCTTGCTCTGCCTGTGTTTTCTTGCTGCAGGCCCACTTCAAGTAGTAATAAGAACCAAAATGTAGTCATAAGGAGTGCTAGATCTGAGCAGTCTGAGAGATGAAGAGTTGATGTGGCAGTACATGAAAGACCTCCTGTCCCTGCTAAGGGGAGTTCACATTTGACCTGTCTTCTACCTGTAGCAGACTGGGGGTTGCATCCTGCTGCACTGGCTGGGAGGTGAGAAGAAGGAAAGATTACTGGTGTCAGCAACTTGATTTCCTATCCACGTTTCCCTCTATATATCAGCTTTTCATAGCCCTGAAAGCTGTCACATTTGTCATTGTTTTCAACCTACTAAATGCAATCATCTTGGTCTTTAGGAATAGCAGCTAAGTAATGCTCTTCTCAAAGCCTGCAGATAAGCTAATACATACCAGAAGGAGATGTCACTGTCTGTCAATGGTGAGCTGGAATGCCTGAAGCTCCACCTGGGGATTGATGAGGAGCTGACTGAGAGCTTATGGGTCAGGATTAAGGAGATGGCAGGGAGAGGTGACATGACAGTGGAGGTCTGCTATAGGCTGCTTATTCAGGAAGATGGAAGAGATGGGTCCTCTATAGACAGGTAGGAGCAGACTCATGTTTATGAGCCCTAGTCCTCATTGGGGAAGTTCAGCCACTCTTGCTGGAGGGACAGCACAGCAGGGCTCCTGGAATATGTTGATAACTTCCTTCTCCAAGTTGGCTCCTCAATCACAAGTTCTCCAAGTGATGGAGGAGCTAATGAGGAGAGGTGCCATGCTGAACCCTGTTCTTACCAAGGAGGGGCTAGTGGGGAATGAGAAGCTCAAGGGCAGCCTTAGGTGCAGTCAGGACATGGAGTATGAAATCCTTAGGATGGGAAGAAGGTCATGCAGCAAGCTTGCTAACCTGGACTTCAGGAGAGCAGAGGGACATGGACCTGTTGGAGCAAGTTCAGAGGAGAGCCGTGAAGATGATCAGAGGGCTAGAGCACCTTTCCTATGAAGACAGGTTGAGTTGGGCTTCTTCAGCCTGGGAAAGAGAAGGCTCCAAGGAGACATTATAGCAGCCTTCCAGTACTTAAGGGGGCCTACAAGAAATCTGGAGAGGCCCTCTTTACAAGGGCCTGTAATGACAGCACAAGGGGGCTTTAAACTGCAAGAGGGGAGATTTAGGTTAGGTATTAGGAAGAAGTGTTTTACTTCTGTGTATTTCAAAAAAAGGAATTAAATTCTCTTTTCTGATTTTAAAGGTGAATTTTTAAAGAAATATCAAGTCCTTTATAAGGTCTTTAAAGTATTTTCTGCTGGCTTATCTGTGAAGTCCAGCTCTAGGAATTGGATATAAAATTCATTTACTACTTGTCTGTTTGGTGATGATGCAATTGTAATAAAACAATCATTACAAATAACTCATCTACAGAGTGTTCTCACGTGCTTTCCCTTTTCAGATTTGCTTGTTGATCACACAGTCATTTAAATCTAAGTGCTGGTGACCATATTCTCAAATTACTGTAAATTGCGCAGTGTGGCTACATTTATGATTCACTTATCAGACATACCTCCACTAACCACGTTATGTAGCGATATGAATCATGCCAAAGTAGAGCCATCTCATGCTGATGAGGGTATGCATGCTGATGGTTACTTTACTTAGTGTGAAGATGTTAGATACGGATTTTCAGAGAAATTCCTCTTTGTAGCAGGCAATTGAACCTGTTGGTTGAATATGTTTTAATTGATGCTTTCACTGGGCAGCTGTTTCTTCTTCTTAGTTGCTTGGTAAAAATTACTGTTTTTGAATCTATTAATAATAGCAGCACCTAAAAGCAACTCAGAAAACAGTATTCCAGCAAATCCACACAAAGGATTGATAAGATCAACATTACCAGCTTAAAAAAAAAAAAAAAGGTTTTTAAACTTTTGGGGGAAGAAAATGTATACAACTAAGACAATGTTGGGGGTAAAAAAACTCCATTAAAGGATGAAAATAAAATTAGCACGAATTTGGAATGAAAGTGTCTTGGAGGGTCTTTAAGATGCAGTCTTGATGGAGGATGCACTGGTAATGGATTTATCTGTTGTCCAGAAGCAAACATTGGGTAAATAAGCTCACTCTCCTTACATCTCCAACACAAAACTACATCTGTGAGCAAAGTACTCTTGCAAAGCCTTGGTTAATTCAGTATCATTTAGCACACTTCTGATGGCTGAGTCAGGTGTTGAGGGGCAAACACTTCAGCAGTCCTCCCCCCTTTCCAGGCTCAGTGATGGCTGAAGGAAGGAAACGTTTAGAGTTACCTCAAACTGAGCGAATGAAAGAAAGGACTGGATTCTTTGCAGTCAGCCTTGCATAAAGCTGAGAAACTTAACACACTGGATGTTATGGAATATTTTTTTTATTCAGGGTAATGTAAGAACCATCTTAACATTTCAGTGGTTGGACACATTCCTCCACTTTTAAGGGATTTCCCTGCTCCTATTTACAATAAAAACAAAGAAGCCATAAAACCTGTATCTTCTCTAACCTTGATTAGTGTTTTTCTTTTTAATTATGTGGCATGAGAATGGTATCTGAAATTTTAATTAAAGCTTGCAATTAACATCAAAAAGATCAATACTCTGCTGTACAAAATGTGTCCTTTTCATACTCTTTCAGTGTGGCATCATGTCCTATGGAGGAGTTTGATCTATATCTAGGTGTTTTCAATTTTCTTTTTTGTATCTTATGCTAAAAGATGCTAATCAGTTGGATTTTGCATATGCTTGGATCAAAAAATGTTCATCAACTTTTTTTCAAATCCAGTTTGTATGCTATATGCTGTATTTCTAGGTTCAATGGAAAGGGTTTCAGTGCCATTTATATGCAAACAAAACCTCATTATCCAATGTAAATTGGTAGTTGAGCACAGAACCAGTGCTGGTAACAGGGATGTTGAGGATCACTTTGGCAGCTGCTGGGGGGCTCGTGTGCCGTTTGGAGTCCAGCAGGAGGAAGCATTGAGCTGACTTATTTTGACGTGGCTGAGGTGAAATTGGTGCTAATAAGCAGAGACTTAAATTGGCTTCCGTAGAACAGGGGCTAATTACTCGTGTCTGCATTGCAGACATTGCTGTGGTGTGTCAGATGCCTCTGCACCACCCTTACCAGCAGCGGTGATGTTAATAAGTGGCTAATTTGCATGTGCCAGGGCTGTCCTATTCGAAATCTAGTTGATGGAATTATTCGTTGCTCATCTCTCCTATAACAGGGGTCGTACTAAGCTTCATGAGTACTGAGAAACCTTTTGAGTATTTGGTTCTTATAAAAATAAATGTGAAAAAGAAGGAAGAAAGCTATAGTTTCATTCATAATTAACTATAACTTTGTGCATGATTGTGTCTGTGGAATTAAGCTCTCCCCTACCAAAGCCACATATAGATGTGCCGTCATTAGAATGGGTTTTATTGGACAAGGTCCTGAATAACAGACAATGTTAAAATAATAACAATGTTGAAAGCTACTTCCACATGCTAACAACACACATCTTAATGAAGATTGAGATAAACTTGTACACAGTCCTGTACCTCAAAGTATAGGGCTCTGCAATACCACACTGCTGCTCTCAGTTCTTTTTTGCTTCTATACAATAATGTAAACATGATGCATATATACAATTATGTAAACATAATGCTGTCTTGGAATGAAGAGCAAATGCTACTGATAAAAGTAGTAAAGCTGGAAACAAAGTCTAACAAATGCATTCAGGTGAGGATCACAGGCAGTACTTGTTTCCATGTCCAAGTGATCTACACATCCTCTGCTCCCCTACCTGACTGAAATTCTGATGAAGCCTTGTTACAAAGAGTTGACAAGTGCCAGAAATGGTCTGGGAAGAAACAGGGCGATCAGGAGGAGTCCTCTCAACTCAGGTGAGGCCTGAGTGAAATTCACAATATTATCACAGCTGGCTAATAAAAGCAAAAGGTCAGAGCAATATGGTAATTACTCAAACTTAGATTTGCTTTTTCCCGCTGGAAAATAACACTAGCTCTAAGTCATGAATAAAACATGCTGCCCTAAATCTGTTACCTTGAGCATCTCCAGTAGTTTTCTAATAACTAGGGACATAATGTATATCTACATGTTTGATGAAAATCTACTAATCACTGATAAATCTTCATACCTAATTAGGATGTCTGATATATTTCAATGCTTGATATATTTTCTTTTGCATATGCTTAGATGGGTCAAATCTTGAACTTTATTATACCAATATAAGTGCACATTGAAATGGATGATTCAACTTCTTATTCTAATCTATGACAATGTAGGAAACAAAACTATACATCCAGAAGCTTTATTTTTCTTAATTAAGCAAAATAATATAAGGAAATATGTCTAGAGAGCTGTCTGAAAGTTCTGATTAGTTTTCTTCTGTCAATCTTAGAAATCAAACTTCCTTTTCAGTAAAGTCCATTTGCTTTTCTATTGATTATGCACCTACTTATTTAGATTTTTGATTATTGAAATTCCTAGCTAATGTCTGTTCAGCAGTTTTAGCAAGTTAATATAATCTGAGTTTGACTTGCAGCGGTTATAAAATCTGCTTTCAAGACATTCATTCTTAATTTTGTGAATGAAGTGTAATTCATAGAATCATAGAATAGTTAGGGGTGGAAAGGACCTTAAGACCATCTAGTTCCAACCCCCCTGCCATGGGCAGGGACACCTTACGCTAAATCAATGCCTTGCATTCAAATAAAAAAAAATATGCACTCGCATACCTGTGTGCACAGAGTATGTATAAAATAGATTTCATTAAGTTGAATTAAACCAAATATTAGACTAAAGATTATGATTTGGTTGAACATCGCACATGAATTAATGTGATGGATCTGTTCCTAATCTGTAGTTAGTAAACATTTTCAAGTGTCTGCTTTCTGCAAGTCTTCATTTTTGAAGTATTAATGAATGTTTCATTCTGCCACACTGTATCTTACTGAAAAATAAGAATGTCAAATATTTGTTGGTAATGTGTAAGGTGCTAAACTGCTGTTAGAACTGGCTTTAAAATACTTCTTCTCACTAGTCATAATTTATTCTACTTTAAGATCATTCAGACAATTTCTTTTGATGCTGCTAATGTTGAGACAAAGAACCTCTCCACTAATGCATGAGGAAACAGTGACTAAGCTGCCTTCCAGCCCTACCCAGCCAGAATGACCATGCATTGAAACTTCACTCCATGGTATGTCTATAGCAGTGGTGATAGGTGGTGGTCATAGTTATGCCCCAAAATGCCTTCCTCAAAAATGTATACAATGTTCCCCACAAACACAAGTATCTATATGTGGAAAAGGATAATAATGTATATGCCTTATTAGTGTAGTTTCTCTTCTATAATGAATACATTCAAGTTAAGGCACTTCATTCATTATAATTCACCAATACTAATATTAGGATAACATTAATGGGCAGTTGCAAATATGTTGTATAGAACTTTAAGACAAATTTTTCATCTTGGTGGGATTAAGAAAAAGCATTAAAATTAATGAAATGATTGCATCTTAGTCTGAATATGCAAATTAAGATAAACTGTATGCACAACAATAGGATAAGCAAAAGATTATGATAATAAATTACATTATCTGAATTAATGACTGGCTAGACCCACTTGATAAGGTCATAGTAAGTCCCAGTGCACTTATTACAAAAATTTATCATTCATGCATGTGTATGCATTTAATTAATACATCTTATTTTAACAAGCAGATAAACAGTCAAAGCAACGGAAAGTTCTCCTGTCCAGCACAACTCTGCAACAGAGAACTTTTCTTTGTTTAGAACATATCAAATCTCAAGAATAGAAGGTATGTAGAAAGGTAAATATATATCTGTCATAATTTAAGGATTAATAAATAATTCAGTTAACACTAGCTTCTGTCTACTTCATAGGGTTAAGGATTTATGGCATACAAGAACATATGAGAGACAGCTAGAATGGCAATAATGAAAGAAGTTGTTTGCTTTATCCTTATATCTGTATTTGTTGATTTCCCAGCAGCTAAGTCCGGAGACAGATTTACTCAAGGTAAAGATAGTTTTCTAGCTGTGTGCTAATGCAATACCTAGTACAGTAAATAATAAAGTTCAGTATGGGCCTTTGAGTATTACTGCATTATAACTAATATTAATATTTAGTATTTTTTATCTAGAGGTCTCAGAAGGTATAAGAAGACATTACTATCATAAGACTGCTTTCTGGAAAGGATGTCATAGTCTTCTTTGAAGTGGACAGTAAAAGATGTCTGTTTTCTTTCCCTTGGTGAAAAGTAATTTCATACTTGCTCTTGTTTGTGTGAGTTGCAAGTACTCAGTGTTTGTAGTCATTCACACAGCAGCTAACTTCTCATTTATAGATACTTTAGCAGTATTTACTGATGATATATCTGAGTATAAGATGTGTATGACATCATGTTTCTAAGAGTCTGTGAACAGGTTCACTAGCAGGTGGGGGAGACTTACAGCGAAGATTGGTTGGTATCAAACTGGAACCAGACAAGAACAAAAAATTCTGTGGGGAAAAAAAACAGCATTGGTGGACTGTCTCAGCTGGAGTTTTGTCCATGCTTGTGAAACAGTAGTGAAGTATGTTCCTTTTGATAGCTGCTGACTAAATGGAGTCCACTGCCACCATTTCTCTAAGCTTTCAGGTAGAAGCAAATACTGAGGAAAGCTCATCACTGCTTGGGGAGATTTAAAAAGGAACTGGAAAAAAAACTTGGAACACCATTTTAGATATGTCAGGTATTCCTATTGCTTCAGAAATACTGCTATAAGTCATCAGGCACTGCCCTTAGAGCTCCGGGAAGCAATAGCTGTGCTGGCCACAAGCTGAATGAAAAAGATACCCATTACATCTGGAGAAACAGATCATTTGAGACAATTTTAGTGTGGCAGAAATGTTGGGAGACTTTAGTACTTAAATTCTACAGAAGCACAATAGCCACCCAGGAACGTGATGCCTTGATTCAGAAGTATCAAATTAACTTCAGTAAAAACATACTCTAATGAATTAATCATAGGAATACACATTTTACTGCTGGAACAAAATGTAGATGATCCAATTAACCAATTTCTACGAAGACCTGCAATTACTTTATAAGGGCTTTAAAAAATGGTTTCTGCAAAGCAGTATATATTCCCAGTTTGCTACAGTTATCAGACAGTGGTGTCTAAGACCTTCTGTTGAGGCCTTTGCTGTCCCTTATCTCATTAAGTATGACATAAACACCTTTGATGAAATGAAACGGTGAAGCGCAGCAAATGGAGTAAACTCTTTTTTTTTTTCTACACAGCAATGCCTTCCTACATGCTTGCAATCTGATTTGCTGGCCTTTATTGACAAATGAAAACATGTTTTGTATATGTGCCAGCTGAAGATAGCCATTTAGAGCTTCTAAATAATTAAGTATTGATTAATCAACCTAGAAGTGTATAGAACATTTTTTCAAGCTTTTGCCCATTCTTAAAGGTCTTATTATTTCTGCCAGAGGAAGCAGGGGAAGCACAGATCTTCTGTAACTGTCAGGGGCTTAAAAAATTACAGCTCTGTGCAGCCATCCCCAGAGAAAATGGCACGGCTGACAGACTGCCATTGAACAAGCATATTGTCTCTCTGCTTTGCCACGCTTATTGTCCACAGTGTCAGCTGTTGGTGAAGTGCCGAAGTTTCATAAGTCACAGAGCAATTAGTAAGGGGCTGAAACTTGGAATGGTTTAAGGGTTGGCTGGCTTGACTGTAAGGACAGAAGCTTGTAGTGGCATATCTAACTCATGTGTCTCTTGGCACAGTTGGATTGAAAAGGTCTTCACAGATTTGGGGCAGAGTTGTTCAGGAAACAAGTTGTCTTGCCTAAAAACTTTGATATTCAATTTTTTTTCTTCTAATGTCTCAAATATGAGGCCCACATCTGAAAAATAAAACCTACAGGATATGAAAGACTCTGGAGAAGATGATGATCGTTAAATTATTATTGATGGATAATGTCACTGAGCTCCTTGATTCTCCTAATCTGGGAAGGATTTCAATAATATTGAGCTATTTCATTTCTCTTACCTGAATACTTCAATTGCCCTATAGACAGTGAATAATTTAAAGGTATTTGTTGGTGAGAATCCTCATGTATCACCAGTTACTAAAATTACATTTACAGCAGGCGGGTGAATCTTAACAATGTTAAAAAGGAATTCTTTTAGTGTGAAAAATGGATCTTTATTGATATTTCCAGACAGTGTGGAAAAAATGGAAAAACTGTGGGTTCATTTGCTTGGAAACAGTTGTCGCATCATGGTTGGATAGTAGGAACTGGGAGTACCAGATGTGGCTCATTATGAAAAATGCTAAGCAGTGGGTAATTTCTGTATACTGTGTTTACATGGCAGGGTTTTGGTAGCAGGGGGACTGTAAGAGCGTCTTCTGTGAGAAGCTGCTAGAAGCTTCCCCTGTGTCTGATAGAGCCAGTGCCAGATGGCTCCAAAATGGACCTACTGCTGGCTAAGTCTGAGCTCATCAATGATGGTGGTAGCACCTTTGGAATAACATAGTTAAAAAGGAGAAAAAGTTACTGCCCAGGAGCAATGGCAGCTGGAGAGAAGAGTGATGAGACAAACAGCCCTGCAGACACCAAGGTCAGTGAAGGAGGGAGGAGGTGCTTCAGTTGCTGAAGCAGGGATTCCCCTGCAGCCCATTGTGCAGCCCATGGTGAGGCCAGGCATCAACCCATCACATTC
Organism: Pezoporus flaviventris; assembly: GCF_033815535.1. NCBI lineage: Eukaryota > Metazoa > Chordata > Aves > Psittaciformes > Psittacidae > Pezoporus > Pezoporus flaviventris. The sequence continues at coordinate 50,215,562 of NW_026892549.1, forward strand.
TGTTAAGAGCAGGGTTTGGTAAGATGCTTTTTCTTCTTTATTTCTCAGTACGAGAAGTTAATAAGCTTGCAGGAAGGAGCACTGTTTAGAGAATTCTTGTCATACTTAATATTACAGGTTCTTAATTTCCTAGTTCACTGGACTTTTCTGTCTTGTAAGTGCTGAGTTACTATCAGTGAATGCAGGTATGGGTTTTCATAAGGCATCTGCAAGAATTTAGAATCACTAAAGCTTGAATCTAAATCATGGAAAAAGCTTTGAAAGATGTTTCCTTATTTCCATGCATAGTGAACCTGCCTGTTGTACTGAAGATACTTGGAGCACGGGTCCCAACTGCGTCCATGTGCTTACTGCCTTAAGGAATACCAATACCATGCCAAAAGCCTGCTTTTATTTGTGTAGTTTCTGTTATCCGTTTACTGGTTTTAAAACAAATGCAACTTCTTGCTCCTATGGCATTGCAACGCTCTCTCAAAGACTCTGTCTTTAAATCAGTGTCTGCTTTATGATGGCAAGGTGCCTGTGTACTTTACGCTAGATAGGGGGGAAAAAAAAACAACAAACCTACTTTTATGTTTGCATGAAAATGCAGTTTAACTTGTAAGCTAGTAAACTGAACGCAAATGGCTTGTGTGTGGTAGCAGTTCCAAGTGCCATGTGGCATGGCAGCCCTGCTTCCTCCCGCCGGCAAAAACAAGCAAGTTTACACGTCTGCTGGAATGTGGCAAGCCCCTCAGCAAAGTGAAACCCAAGTGTGTCTGTGCTGCTAGCAGTAACCAGGCAATTTTTGTTGACAGGGTTTGTAGCTAATCCTTCGGTAAGGCAAAAAGCAAAAAAAAACCCTTTCTGCAATACTGTGCACAGAGACAGCCTTTTGTTAGCCACAAATGACAACAGAAAGTGTCTTTCTCTTAAAACAATAGGTCATTCTGCATTTAGTTTACGAGATTAACGGAAAATGTGCCAGCTCTGATTGATAGTAAAATGGCACAGTATGCCTACCTAGCTGTCTGTCACTTAGGGGCAAACAATTGTTGCAGTATAAGGCTAGATCAAGATTTTGAATTTTCATAACATGTTTTATAGTCAAGGAGAAGGAAAAGATAATGTTATGGACCTCAAACGTGTATACGACTCTGTTACGCTACTTATTGTATGTTCTAGTTCAGAGTCTATTTGATACGATATTGGTTAAAAAGTTGTCCAAATTATCTGAATACAAGACAAGTAGCAGATTTCAGAGTATCAGAGTAAGTCCTCATAATCAGGCTCCTAGTCTGCTTGCTATGGTACAAGATACTTCTGGGGAGATACTGGGTGGACACAAGAAGAAAATTTTTCACAATGTGAAAAATCAGCCATTGGAATAACCTCCCCAGGGAGGTGAGAGATTCCCCAACCTTGAACACATTTAAGATTCATCTGGACAGAGTGCTGGGACATCTTCTATAGACTGTGCTTTTGCCAAGAAAGGCTGGTGATCCTCAAAGTCCTTTCCAGCTTGGTATTCTATGAAATTTAACGATAAATATGGAACTACCTGATAGGATAAATTCATCTTTGTTGTACACTGGCTACTTAGGCAAAAATAATATGTACGCAAAAGTAACAAGTAATTGCCAAATCCTTTTTTTTAAAAAAAGTGATCATTAATTCCAGTATGTTGTGGTTTAAACCCAGTCAGGTAACTTGTTCACTCACTCCCAGCGAGTGGTGCTGAGCTGACAACAATTGAGGTCCGTGTCCCCCCCCCCAACCGGGGCTCTCCACTTCCCCGCTCCCGGAGGAATGGGGAGGAGGATTGAAAGAGTGCAACTCCTACGGGTCGAGACAAGAACAGTCCAGCAGCCAATGTACAACACAAATCACCACCGCTACTATCAACTACAACAATGATAAGGGAAAATAACAAGGGAAGAGAATATGATACCACCGGCCAAGAAAAACGAGTTCCACCCGGAAGCCCGTGTCCTTCCGGGTAACTCCCAGTTACCCCTCACCCAACCATGACGTGCTGTGATATGGAATACCTCCCTGGCTAGCCCAGGTCAGGCACCCCATCTCTGCTTCCTCACAGCTTCCCCTCCTCCCTGGCAGAGCATGAGCCTCACAAAGTCCTTGGTCAGGGTAAACATCACTTAGCAACAACCGAAAACATCGGCTTCACCAACACTGTTCTCAGGCTGGAAGTCAAAACACAGTACTGCACCAGCTACCACAAAGGAAAAAACATGACTGCTACTGCTGAACCCAGGACATTATCCACCCCTTATTCCATACCATTCACGTCGTGCTCAGATCCCACATTTTCAATACACCATCGCTCTCCCACATATATACATCCATATACATACAGACCAAGAGGAAAAGATCATTTTCTTAGTGCATGGACCAATCCCTATAATGCTGCCGAGTCCATTCGGTCCATGATGTTCCAAGTTCATTCTCTGTTGGGATGATGGCTGGAGGGAAGTCAGGGCCAGTCGCTGGTGACCTGGAGACATCTAGTTGATGGGCTATAAAAGCATTACACAGCAGGCAACAGCATACAATTGAGTTCACTGGCTGTTTTCCCCTAAAATCAAATCCCCTTGAGGTATACATCGGACTTCCCCATCTTCCCGCATTACCCACCAAGTAAATCCAGGTCCCTGAGCAAAAGCAATCCCACGAGTGGGTTTGCCTTTACCTGAAGCAGAAATTACCCAGACTGTCTTCCCCAGCAAATTCTTCATATGCACCACGGGAACTTTGTCCCCCTCTACAATATGTAGAAGTTCTGACTGGGCTGGGCCAGCCCTGTTGGCAGATCCTCTGGTGTTGACCAACCAGGTGGCCTTTGGTAAGTGTGTATCCCAATGCTTGAAAGTTCCCCCACCCACTGCTCTCAGTGTAGTTTTTAACAGCCCATTGTACTGTTCGATTTTCCCAGAGGCTGGTGCATGGTAGGGGATGTGATATATCCACTCAATGCCATGCTCTTTGGCCCAAATATCTATAAGGTTATTCCGGAAATGAGTCCCATTGTCTGACTCAATTCTCTCTGGGGTGCCGTGTCGCCACAAAATCTGTTTCTCAAGGCCCAGGATAGTGTTCCGGGCAGTGGCATGGGGCACAGAATGTGTTTCCAGCCACCCGGTGGTTGCTTCCACCATGGTAAGCACATGGCGCTTGCCTTGGTGGGTTGGTGGCAGTGTGATACAGTCAATCTGCCAGGCCTCCCCATATTTATACTTCAACCATCGTCCTCCATACCAAAGAGGCTTTAACCGCTCGGCTTGTTTAATTGCAGCACATGTTTCACACTCATGAATAACCTGGGCAATAGTGTCCATTGTTAAGTCCACCCCTCGATCACAGGCCCATCTATATGTTGCATCTCTGCCCTGATGGCCGGAAGTGTCATGGGCCCACCGGGCCAAAAATAATTCGCCCTTATGTTGCCAATCTAAGTCCATCTGAGCCACTTCAATCTTAGCCGCTTTATCCACTTGCTGGTTGTTCTGGTGTTCCTCAGTGGCCCGACTCTTGGGTACATGGGCATCTACATGACGTACCTTCACCACCAGGTTCTGCACCCTGGCAGCAATATCTTTCCACAGTGCAGCAGCCCAGATGGGTTTACCTCTGCGTTGCCAGTTGCTCTGCTTCCATTGCTTCAACCACCCCCACAGGGCATTTGCCACCATCCATGAGTCAGTGTAGAGATAAAGTACTGGCCACTTTTCTCGTTCAGCAATGTCCAGGGCCAGCTGGATGGCTTTCACCTCGGCAAATTGACTCGATTCACCCTCTCCGTCAGCAGTTTCTGCAACTTGTCGTCCAGGACTCCATACAGCTGCCTTCCATGTCCGATGCTTTCCCACAATACGGCAAGAGCCATCAGTAAACAAGGCATACTGCTTTTCACTTTCTGACAGTTTATTATATGGTGGGGCCTCTTCAGCGCGCATCACCTCCTCCTCTGGTGACATTCCGAAATCTTTGCCCTCTGGCCAGTCCATGATGACTTCTAGAATGCCTGGACGACTGAGATTTCCTATTTGAGTTCTTTGTGTAATTAGTGCAGCCCATTTACTCCATGTAGCATCATTTGCATGATGTGTAGAGGAGACCCTGCCTTTGAACATCCAGCCCAGCACGGGCAAGCGGGGTGCCAGGAGGAGCTGTGCTTCAGTGCCAATCACTTCCGAAGCAGCTCGAACCCCTTCACAGGCTGCCAGTATCTCTTTCTCAGTTGGGGTATAGCTGGCCTCAGATCCTTTATATCCCCGACTCCAAAAGCCGAGGGGTCGACCTCGAGTCTCCCCTGGAGCTTTCTGCCAGAGGCTCCAGGTAGGACCGTTCTCCCCAGCTGCAGTGTACAGCACATTTTTTACATCTGGCCCGGTCCGGACTGGTCCAAGGGCTACTGCATGAACTATCTCATGTTTAATTTGCTCAAAGGCTTGTTGCTGCTCAGGGCCCCATTTAAAATCATTCTTCTTCCGGGTCACATGATAGAGAGGGCTTACAATCGAACTGTAATTTGGGATGTGCATTCTCCAGAACCCCACTGCACCCAAGAAAGCTTGCGTTTCTTTCTTTTTAGTGGGTGGAGACATTGCTGTTATCTTGTTGATCACATCTGTGGGGATCTGTCTACGTCCATCTTGCCATTTTATTCCCAAAAATTGAATCTCCTGTGCAGGTCCCTTGACCTTACTCCGTTTTATGGCAAAACCGGCTTTCAGCAGGATTTGGATGATTTTCCTCCCTTTCTCAAAGACTTCTTCCGCTGTATCGCCCCACACAATAATGTCATCAATGTATTGCAGGTGTTCTGGAGCTTGCCCCTGTTCCAGTGCAGTCTGGATCAGTCCATGGCAAATGGTAGGGCTGTGTTTCCACCCCTGGGGCAGTCGGTTCCAAGTGAACTGGACACCCCTCCAAGTAAAAGCAAACTGTGGCCTGCACTCTGCTGCCAAAGGAATGGAGAAAAATGCATTGGCAATATCAATCGTGGCATACCACTTGGCTGCCTTTGACTCTAGTTCATACTGAAGTTCTAGCATGTCCGGAACGGCAGCACTCAATGGTGGTGTGACTTCATTCAGGCCACGATAGTCTACTGTTAGTCTCCATTCTCCATTAGACTTTTGAACTGGCCATATGGGGCTATTAAAGGGTGAGCGGGTCCTGCTGATCACCCCCTGACTCTCTGGTCTACGGATCAGCTGATGGATGGGAATCAGGGAGTCTCGGTTGGTGCGATATTGCCGCCGGTGCACTGTTGTGGTTGCAATTGGCACTTGTTGTTCTTCAACTTTCAGCAACCCCACAGCAGAGGGATCTTCTGAGAGACCAGGCAAGGTGGACAGCTGCTCAATTTCCTCAGTCTCCAAAGCAGCAATACCAAAAGCCCACCGGTACCCTTTTGGGTCTTTGAAGTACCCTCTCTTGAGGTAGTCTATGCCGAGGATGCATGGAGCCTCTGGACCAGTCACAATAGGGTGCTTTTGCCATTCCCTCCCAGTCAGGCTGATTTCAGCCTCCAGCACAGTCAACTCTTGGGATCCTCCTGTTACTCCAGAAGTATAGATGGGTTCCACCCCTTGACAGCTTGATGGCATCAGGGTACACTGTGCACCAGCATCTACTAGAGCCTTATACTTCTGTGGGACTGATGTGCCAGGCCATCTGATCCACACAGTCCAGTAAATCCGATTGTCCCCTACCTCCACCTGGCTGGAGGCAGGGCCCCTCTAATGGTCGTCACAGCATTGGACACTTAAGTCGTGGTGAAAGGGATTATTCTTCGTTATCACAGGAGCTGGAGTAAAATCAGCTCTTCCGAGCTTCTTCTGGGAAACTGCTCACCAGAGACTGAAGCCGTAGCTCTCATGGGACGATCAGTCTTGGCCCTTGCTCCCCTCTTCAGTTCACTCACCCGTTCCTCCAAAGCTGAAGTAGGTTTTCCATCCCACTTTGTCATGTCTTCTCCGTGATCCCACAGGTAAAACCATAGGGTACCCCGTGGCATATACCTCCTGTATCTCCTCTCTTGAACAATAGGAGGCCTTTTGTTAATAGCTGAGACGTGTGTTGGTACACATGAGGAGCTGGATAAATCAGATAGATCGTCCCTCAATTGTTTGAGGCCCTGGGACAGTTTTTTCACAGCTGAGATGATGGAAGGGGTGAGATTGTCTTCGAACTCTCGGAGTTTATGAACCATTTCATCCACTGTTAGTGGTAGTATGTCATTCCAGGTTACTGTTGCCAATGAATGAGCATATGATGATGGTGCAGTCCGTGTAAGTTTTCGCCACATGGGTCGTGTACATTCAACTTCATCTGGATCTATAGGTGTATCCCCATTATTCGTCTTGATGTGATAGAGCATCTCTACGATGGCCGATTCCCTCAGAGACTGGATGCCTTTGTCTATAGTAGTCCACTTGGCCGAACGACTCGTAACATCGTCCTTGTACGGAAACCTTTCTTTCACAGCTGCCAAGAGCCTCCTCCAAAGGCTGAGGGACTTTTTCTCTCTTGCGATTGCTTTGTCAATTCCCCCTTCTCTAGCAAGTGATCCCAGCTGCTTGGCTTCTGTACCTTCTAGTTCGTGACCATCGGCCCCATTGTCCCAGCATCAGAGTAACCAGGTGATGATGTGCTCCCCTGGTTGACGGGTAAAATCTTTTCGCATATTCCACAGCTCGGTTGAGGTCCGAGGTCGAGAAGTTACCTCTTCTTCTTCCTCTTCGTCATGTAATGATGACTCCTGATCAGATTCTGGACCGGGTGGTGAATTTATTGTTTCTTCATCTCGCTTCACCCTTTTTGCCTCCTTTTTGCTTGTTCTCTTGCGTACAGGGGCAACCGATATTGGTACGAATTGGTCCTCTGGTTTGGCTGCAGTGATTATCACTGTGGTTTGAGTAGCAACTGTACTTGTTGCTGGGGGTGGTGTAGCTGCTGTGCTTGGAGCTGGGGTAACCGCGCTGTCTGTTGCAGTTGAAGTTTGAGCAGCTGCTGTACTTGCCACTGGGGTAGCTGCTCTGTTCATTGAGGCCAAAGTTTGAGTAGCGACTGTACTTGTTGCTGGGATTGGTGCAGCTGCTGTGCTTGGAGCTGGGGTAACCGCGCTGTCTGTTGCAGTTGAAGTTTGAGCAGCTGCTGTACTTGCTGCTGGGGTAGCTGCGCAGTTCATTGCAGCCAAAGTTTGAGTAGCGACTGTTGCTTTGCCCTCAGATCCGCCGACATTCTTTTCCTTTTGAGGGTGCTGGATAGTGTTGAACAAGGCCCTGTAAGCATAGGCCAAGCCCCAGCACATTGCCATGATTTGTCCATCTCTGGTATGGCCAGAATGACCACACACCTCATTTAAGTGTTTTACTAATTCTTCTGGATTTTGCAGTTGTTCGGTAGTGAAATTCCGAAGTCCTGAAGAGCCCTGTACCCCTGAGACCTTAGATGAAGTCAGGTCGACGGAGCGGTTTGCCTTAGTCGATGAGGAATGGGTTAGAGACCAGTTGAGCAATCTGGACATCCATAAATCCATGGGTCCAGATGGGATGCACCCGCGGGTGCTGAGGGAACTGGCGGAAGTCATTGCTAGACCACTCTCCATCATCTTTATCAAGTCTTGGGAAACGGGAGAGGTGCCTGAGGACTGGAGGAAAGCAAATGTCACTCCAGTCTTCAAAAAGGGCAAGAAGGAGGACCCGGGTAACTATAGACCGGTCAGCCTCACCTCCATCCCTGGGAAAGTGATGGAACACCTTATCCTTGGTACCATCTTAAGGCATATCAAGGATAAGAAGGTTATGAGGGGCAGTCAACATGGCTTCACCAGGGGGAAATCATGTTTGACCAATCTCTTAGCCTTTTATGAGGAAATGACACGGTGGATGGATGATGACAGAGCGGTGGATGTGGTCTACCTTGACCTCAGCAAAGCATTTGACACAGTCTCCCACAGCATCCTCACAGCTAAAATGAGGAAGTGTGGACTGGATGATCAGGTAGTGAGATGGACTGCGAACTGGCTGAAGGAGAGAAGACAGAGAGTTGTAGTCTATGGGGCTGAGTCTAGTTGGAGGCCTGTAACTAGTGGAGTGCCTCAAGGGTCAGTACTGGGACCGGTATTATTTAATATATTCATCAATGACTTAGATAAGGGAATTGAGTGTACTATCAGCAAGTTTGCTGATGACACTAAGCTGGGAGGAGTGGCTGACACGCCAGAAGGCTGTGCTGCCATCCAGCGAGACCTGGACAGGCTGGAGAGTTGGGCAGGGAATAACTGGATGAAATATAACAAGGGAAAGTGTAGAGTCCTGCATGTGGGCAGGAACAACCCCAGGTTCCAGTATAGGTTGGGGAACGACCTGTTAGAGAGCAGTGTAGGGGAGAGGGACCTGGGGGTCCTAGTGGACGACAGGATGATCATGAGCCAACACTGTGCCCTTGTGGCTAAGAAGGCCAATGGCATCCTGGGGTGTATTAGAAGGGCGGTGGTTAGTAGGTCGAGAGAGGTCCTCCTTCCCCTCTACTCTGCCCTGGTGAGACCGCATCTGGAGTATTGTGTCCAGTTCTGGGCCCCTCAGTTCAAGAAGGACAGGGAGCTGCTGGAGAGAGTCCAGTGCAGGGCAACGAAGATGATTAGGGGAGTGGAACATCTCCCTTATGAGGAAAGACTGAGGGAGCTGGGTCTCTATAGTTTGGAGAAGAGGAGACTGAGGGGTGACCTTATAAGTGTCTATAAATATATAATGGGGGAGTGTCACGAGGATGGAGCCAGGCTCTACTCAGTGGCAAACAATGATAGGACAAGGGGTAATGGGTACAAACGGGAACACAAGAGGTTCCACTTAAACTTGAGAAGAAACTTCTTCTCAGTGAGGGTGACGGAACACTGGAACAGGCTGCCCAGGGAGGTTGTGGAGTCTCCTTCCCTGGAGACATTCAAAACCCGCCTGGACGCATTCCTGTGTAACATTATCTAGGTGTTCCTGCTCCGGCAGGGGGATTGGACTAGATGATCTTTCGAGGTCCCTTCCAATCTCTAACATACTGTGATACTGTGATACTGTGTGATCTGTAGCACAAATGCTTTAATACTCTGAGCCAAAATTTCTCTTTATTGTTTAGGATGTGTTTTGTTTGTTTTTTTTTTTTCCTGTACTGCCAACAGCCCTGGGTTTTATTGCTATTGACTCAATTTCTGATTTATTTTTAGTTCATTTTATATAAGTTCCTAATCACATTCACTTGGCTCCCTATCAACAGCTGAAATTATTTGGTGAAATACACATTGAAGTTTTCCTGGAAAATAAGACATTAGAGCAATTATAGAGCTATAACTTTGCATGAAGGTCTTGATGGTACAAAACTGTTTCCTGCTCCATCATATGACAAAGATCACGCTATTTTCTGTGGCTGTTGTACTTTCTGGACCCTTCACTCACCATTTGAGGGTAGTTGAGTATCATAGAATAGGAAAGATTATCAGAGTAAACTTGCTGTCATTGAACTCTCTGTTTTCTGGTACCATAAATGGAGTTTCGTGGGCCTATGAGAACTTAGAGGTTTTGTCTGCACATCTAGAAACTGGCAATGGTGCTTGATAAACCAGGAGAATTGAAAAGCCATATTTCTTTCTCCTCTTACAATGTGAGGGGAAAGTAGGTATGGGAAAGTAGGTGTGAGTAAGTAACCCTGCCTAAGATTTCAAACTGATTTGAATTTTGAGCAGTGCAAGGAAAGTAGAATTGTCTTCTGTGTACTGAGATGCATTTTTTGTTTTAATATCTCAGATTTGACTTGTATGATTTTTATTATTCCTTGATATTAAGGAGCATTGTGGAAGATGGTAACGAAGAATACAGATGAACAAGAATGAAGAGGAAGAAGAAGCATCAAGCTTCAGATGAAGACAGCAGAATGTATATAAACAAATCAAAACTATTTTTTGTCATGTGTTTTTTCTCCCTCCTAAATTTGCATTATGCATTGCAGCTTGCATTCTTAATTTGCAGTGACTGAAACTTGGGATAGAACAGTCAAATTTCTGTGTCAGGTGAGAAACCCTTCAAAGTCAAGAAATCAACAATAGCAATGCTTTAGGAAAACTCAATATACCTGTGAGCCATTCACTAAATTCTAGGGAGCTGCATTTTGGAGATGTAGAGAGCAGCAGAGACCAGTGCCTGAAGAGTTGATGAACTCTTCTTTCTTTATTGCACTACGAAGAAAAAATTACCACCTTGTATAATGGAGAGTTATCCGGATCTTGATAACATTTTTCCAACACTATTCTGAGGTGATTGACTAGGAAGTTGTCATGAGTACATGTTTAGGTTTGAATTTTCAAGAGCAGTGTATGCTACTGATTGAGCTTAGTGAAAAGGTTTTCTTTGATAAGAATGCAGACATGGTGAGCATGGTCACCATGGAATAAATGCTGAAGTGTTAGTATTTTCCTTAGTTATCACATATATTTGATAGAACAGGAAATGTACCACTTTAGACCAAAAAAGAGGAAATACCCTCATTCTTGCTGGAAGCTCTTTATGTTGTTCTTTACCACAGCATGATTTATTTGTGCTAAACTAAGGAATATGCTATTTTATTTGGCTGTAAAAATGAAATACACAGCTTTGATATTTTACCTGGATATAGATTCCATTATCATACATTAAAATACTTGATACTTTTTTCTATTTTAAAAGTATTTTCAATATAAAACCCAATAATGGCATTATAACCATTGCATACAGAAAATGAATTCAAGATTAATAAATTCAAAGAAAAACTGAATAATACAGTTGTATAAAAAATAATTGTGTATTGATTTTTTTAACTTCTGATTTAAATACACTGCCTTGCCACCATAAGCTTCAGCAAAACTGTGTCTGTTCAGTTTGGTTATTTATGCAAAATATTAAGGGTGTATATAAGAATAGGAAAAAAATAAAAAATCATCTCAGGGTTTTATCCTAAGACTGACATTTTAATAAATTTAACACATGAAGGATGGTGGGGGAGGAACACCTACTGGAGGACTATTAATCTACCACTCTTAGTTTTGGAGAGAAGCAAAAACCTATTCAGACTGTTCTTAGTGGCATTTCCAACTTACTTAAAGCAAGGTTGTGTTGAAATTCTCACTGTGCCACTAGATAAGGGCTATTTGAGAGCTGCCTGGCTTTTCATGTATCTTCCACAATGGCTCAGTAGTTAAAACTTGGTAAGTAAAGCTGTTAGAGGTGATACTTGCAGAACACAAAAACACTTGCTCTCTCTCTCAGCCAGGTTAAAAGGATGAAAAATATTGGAAGTCGGCAGTTGCACATATAATAGAGATGATTTACAAATGTGAAATTGCAACTTCAAAAAGAAAGTTACCTTGGGAGTTAGGTATGTCTCACAAAATCAGACACAGACTGATCTTTCAGCATCTTTCATACTGTAGGGTTTTTTTTTCATGTAGAAGCAGACTATACAATAGCAACAAAAATGTATTTCTGTGACAGTCTTAAAAGATTATAATGTACTTGTAAAGAGATTATACACTTAGAAGTTTTTTGCTGTTATGAGCAGGCTCGAGTCATTGAGATGACTCAAATCAATACTGAGGGCTGAGTCTCTGCTCTGTAATGTTAATTTTGTATCAGTGTGTAGAATATTGATTTCTGGAGAAGTTGGAAGGCTGTGTCACTGTAGCAATGAAAAATTAAGTGTAATCTTAACTTTGGTTCTTTCATTTTTTTCAAATCTGGGGTGTAAATTTGGTCATGAACTGATATTTTTCTGCCCACTCAGTCTGATGCTTTCTGTTACATATGTAACAGTGAAAAAAGACATCATCTCTGAAAGACCAGTAGATCTGTCCCACAAAGTAACCCGAAAATATATTGTCCTTTTCAGTGAGCATAGATAAATTAAGTAGCCCTTTCTCATTCCAAAGCAGTTTTTTTGGTGTGTCACTTTAATTGCCTTTGTGATGATGCCATGGCTGCTGCTTTTAGTTAGAAGTCCAGCCAAATTTCCATAAGTATGTTGAGTAGGTCTACAGAGATAGATGGTCCATAGTATTTTTCAAATGTAAATGTTGTTTACTTTTAAATATAATCTAGTGGTTTGGTTGTCCGTTTCCTGCATTACACTTTAACAACATCTCTTAGAATTTTAAGATGCCTGCAGAATTCTGGCATGACTTCAATTTTATAAACATACTTTTCAATAAGCTATCCAGAAGCTAGCTTTTTATTTGATATTCAGGAAAGTCTTATAAAGAACCAGTACAGTTTCCCGTGTTAGTCAACTAAATCAAATCTAAAGAATGCTTATACAGTTGGGGTTTTCTGTGTTTAGGTGAAGGGGAAGATTCTGCTTACACTTCTAAGCAGTTGTACAGAATCAGCTTTATCTTCTTCAGCTTCATTTTCCTTCTGCTTAGTCTTCACATCATAGCAGGTATTTCATATTTACAGTCCAACAAAACAACTGGGCTTAGTCAAATCTCTCTACATTGCAGGCATAAAATGAAATTATTTTCATCCTTCAGCAGTTTTGGTCATTCAATAGTGTCATAGCGATAGAAATGGGGCACTTGCACTTTACTATTCAGTAAAGGCTAACTAAGTGTGTTTGAAGTACTCTAAGGTTGAGTGACCTTCAATGACTTGTGTGTATAGATTATCAAATATCACAGCTGGACTAACAGACCATGAACAGTGTCCGATCCCTTTCAGGCTAAATAGTGCAGATAATCATAATTATTCTGGGCGCCAGGGTCAAAAGAACTGCTCATCACTTTTCTGGCTTACTGAAGAACCTTTTAAAGTACTAAATGATACATCATTCCTGTCAGTGTGCTATAAAGGAATTAAGTGAAGCAAGTTCTAGGAGAGATTTTTGACAGCACATATCTGATATATCTCTGTCCTTTCATTCATATCTTCTCCATTTTTTTAATGCAGATTACAAGTCTGTCACTCAGATGTTTCTTTTGTAGTGAGCTAGTTTATCTCTAGCGGAATTTTCCCCATTAATCTAAATGGACAGTTTAAGAAGTATTTAATTAATGCATGAGGTCTGTTTTATGTAGGTGAAAAACACTGCCTCATTTTCCAATTTATGGAAAAATGGATACAACATGTTAATTATATTTTTATATCAGATTCTAGTTTCTAGGAGTGTTATTAAGCAGCTTGTGTCAGGAGAGTTCCTTACCTATGGCCTGCTTTGCATACAATTTCATACTAGCTTACAGTAGCAAGTAGGAAGCAAATCGGTAGAATTTGTGGTAACACATTGGACAGACATTTTCTAGTGGATCAGAATTAATTGGAGTACATCAGGAAAATAATACCTTTTAAGCTTTTATTTATTGCTTCTTATACCTTATTAGTATGTTACCAAAATTCTTCAACACAATGTCTATCATTTATATATATATATGTATGCATGTAAGAATCTGTAGCTATATATGCAGGTAAGACTGTCAGACCCCATATAAGTATATGAAGGAATTGACACTTTTAAGACCTTCCTAAGGTTAATATAGAAACTTTAGAATGGATTCCTTAATTAAATGTGCTACCGCAATGGTTTGGAAGAAGAAAGATGGTTATAAAATAGAGGAATGCGGTCTAGAGCAGCAGTAGAATGGTGCACTCCTGCCAAGGGAAAATTTGAAAGCGCACATGAAATAACTGGCTGGCTAGTTCTTTTCCTATGTATTCTCTGCCTCCTGAGTTGTGGCACAAGTACAATGGAATCCAGGTATGTGAAACTGAGCAAAATAAACACTTAAATAGATCTTTAAGTGAATGTGCATGTAAGTAAATTTTTAGAACATTATTTCTATAGGAACTGAAAGTGTGACATTAATAATCATGAATCCAAAGGCAGAAGTAGAGCAGAGATAACATCTATGTGTGCAGAAGGAATCATTATGTATTTTACTTGCACATCTGGATAATGCATGCTACAGTCCTTGATAAACTGCCTGGAAAAGATGATTGTTTTCCTGAATGAATCAAATATATCGTGTTGTTTGCAGCTCTATTTTTAAGACAATAACATGCCACCCATTTGGTGCAGTGCTCAAATGCTCTGATGGCATAAAGTGTATCCTGTATAAACTGTGAACTCTATTTTCAAATAAAGTTTATAATTAAAATTGGCATTTGTGGGCCTCCAGCTGGTGAATGCTGTTTTGCTGACGTGTAGCTCCTCACACCCACAGTATGGTAGCTCATTGTCAGACTTTCTGCCAGGTTCTTGCTATTCCAATGCCTCAGATGTTGCAGTCTCCACAAAATGGTGCCTGACAGCAGGAGGGTTGCAAAAGCTTTATCTCACTGTTTATGCAGAAAAGGCTTTTCCTCACCCTGAGAAATAAGCTTTTTATTTTATTAAGCAATGATCTTGCCTGATTTTTGTGCAGAAGTTAACCAGTCTCCTACAACAACAGTGGTAGGTGCTTTTCTAGAAGGGCTTGCATGTCACCACAGGGGGAAGTGATTAGGCGCTATAGCATAATGATGCTTAGACTTGTCCATAGACAGCACAATATTAATGACAGTGGGTCAGGTTTTCTTGTGTGATCTGGCTTGCTGATGGTTCTACTCTGTCATAGAGGGACCAGATTATTTTGTCCCAATGAGTGTCAGTTGCATGCAAGCAAATGCTGTAAGCACGAGAATTTGCTTCTGTACAAGTGTTAGGTTGCTGTTACACACATGGAAAGCTTATTGCAGAAACAAGATGAGAGCCTAAAACTGAGGCAAACCTTCTCAAGAAGGATGACATTCAATTTTTGCTCAGTCTTAAATGGAAGAAAAATGTGGTTTTTTAAATGCTGTATTTAAATGCTGTGGTTTTGTAGTTTCAGATGACTTTATGTTGTAACTTCAGCTTTACTTGAGCAAGATTTCAGAACAAATTTTGAGGGTTATATTTAAAACACTAGTAACTCAGCATTAAGCTTATTGGTTCAGCAAGTGACAGTGGTATAGCCCCTGCCTATTCCCTATTAAATTAGCATCAAGTAAGACAGTTTGTGCATGACAGTTCTCAGAGTATAAGTTTTCATTGATCCCCTCTGAACACAAAGGGTTGTCTTGCTCTTTATGAAATACTTTTTCACTAATCTTTTCTAGCTTATATTGACAAACATTAAGTAAAAGTATGAAATAACAAGCTTTGAATAATTCTGATGTTGCTGTTTAGCATGTCTGCAACCTTGGTGAACTCTCCTGGTTATGGAGTTTTTCACCTTCATGAAGCTGCCCTTGAAGCAGGTAACAAAATTATCCCCTCACACACACACTGTGATACTAAGTGACAATACTAGTCTCACTAGAAGAAGGGGGGATAAAAAAAAAAATAATGGAAAAGACCACCTATTGCAAGTTCTTTTATTGCCTTCAGTGGTCCTCTGACACAAACAATGAGAATGAGATAATTATGCCAGCTTGAAGGCTAACCGTGTAAATAAATCTGTGTAATGATTAGCTGGGTTCTTAAAGAGCAATGACAAGTATTATTTTATAAGGTAATATTTTTAAAGTAACTTATTTATGTAAAAGAAGCACACAGCAAAAATCAGTTCTAGCACATTAGCTGTTTCAAAACACTGCGTTAAGATAGTGGGGAGGGGAAGAAAAATGAATGAACTTTCATTTCAGGGATCAAAATTTTTAGATGGGAAGCTATGAAGCATCTCTAATACCTGCAGGCAGCACACATACCTGAAGATAATTGGATCACTGAGTACCCAGGCTAGTTAGGTGGAGTTTGCCATTGCCCTCAGCTTGCCACTGAATTTTGACAGCACACAAGAGGCCTAGCAATATATAATGCTATTATTGCTGAAGCTATTAGAAGAGGTAAAACAACAAAATGAAAAGCAATAAGCAGTGCTACGCAAACTTTTTTGCATTTGCATCTCATTGAGTCAGGTTAGAAACAGTTACGTAAGTTGTAAAAAGGAACGTGGAAAATTTGAGATTAGAAACAAGTGTCCTAAGTGCATTCCTGTTCAAGTGAACAGAGGGTGGGGGAAGGGAGGAATCACAGTCTTCTGAGTCTTTTCCCTACCTATACAAATGACTGTTTTGGTTAATGCTCTGTATTATACTGCGGAGCTCAACTGTGGGACTGAAATGAAGGATGCCTAGTAAAAATGAATAAAACACCACCAGCACAGAAGGAAGAGATAGGCCTCAAGAGAGGATAAACTTGTCCTTTGGAGCACTTCATGCATTTATGATTTATTGCTGCCAGTCATGACTCCTGATGCCACAGGGATGGATGTTGAGGCAATTCCTCAGGTCCTCTGGACTACTGGACTACTGCAGCCTGGTGCACTAGGAAAGTTTCACACCTTCATCAAGCACTAGGAGCAATTGAAAGTCTCAGATATATGGATTAACATACATAGGCAAATTGAGTCAGATCAGTATGTTGTCTTCCTTGCTCTTTGCTTCTGGTAGACTGTACCTTTATCAAAATAAGTAGGTTTTTTATGAAGAAAATAATTTGTTTTGAACTCTATGAAGTTAAGAAACTTTTTGTTGGAGAAAAGTGTTTTTTTCAAAACAAACCTTTAAATTTTTGCCCTTTCCTCAACCAGAAAAAAGAAAAGTCTAAAATGAATCATTCCTCTCCCTTTCCTCCTTCCAATCAAACTGTATTACGGTCAGAATATGTTCAAAAAAAGAGAAGCATTTGCCACAAACAGAGAACAGCAAAACAGCATGAATTTCTCCTTATTAAAGAAAAATGTTGTTTCACTAGTACTTCTCTGGAACACTTAATGATATTGACATAAGCCTTTTATATTTGAAATTAAAATTAGTGGCCCCTACTAGAATCAAAACTGCTGTATTCATTAGAAGTTGAATGTGGCAAATAAAAATGAAGCTTTCTCTCTGGACTGTTGTCTGCTTTCCATAACTATGAAGAATGGCACAAGGCCCTCTGTCTTTCATTAATTTTTCTTTTGAAAACTTACCCTGGTGACCATAATAATTAATTAGATGCCAATAAAAGGTATTTAAATTGTTTTTGAAAAGTTGCACTTTGTTGGCTTCAATTAAGCTTACATAAGCTTGTGCACATGGGGACTTCGAAGAGAAAAGTTAATTTGCTAACCTGGCAATCTTTCTTCAAATTCACATAGCACTAAACAAAATGACATCGATCTGCTCAGATTAGTAGCTGACACCTGAAATGTCCTTACTTGACCTACATAGGAGCATGAGTTTACCTTGTTGTAAAACTAGCAATTGGCTTTTCATAGCCAAGGAACTGCATCACAAAAGCTGCAAGCTTTTTCCAGAGGAGGCAGTCTTTCAAGTACTAGTCTGGCCAGCAGCTGCAATGTTTATTTTCCAGAACCTGACACAGGATAGAGTAATGTCTGCTGAACTGTTAAGATCTTCAGTCTGTCTTTCACTTTTTCATTTCAGCTTCTTCCTCTATATACCAAGTGCTATTACATGCTTGAAAAGAATACAGTTGCAGTATAACTGGATTTCGTTCTTTTCTGAGATACAGAGAAGCAGGGAACAGAAATCTAAACAATGTAAACCTTCTACTTGCAGAAAAGAAAATTCTGTTCAAGAGTTCCAGACGAAAGACCCCTTGCTACATCCCTTTCTTGTCATACCAGAAGACTGATTTTTAAATTACACGTTCGAGGACTTTTGCTACTAAAATATCCACTTGTAGTCATGTGCAGCAGAGTTGTTCATAACAGAAGCTGAACTAGAAGAAAAGGAGATATGGAACAGTCTAAACCAGCCCTTTTGTTCTCTTGCTAGCCAGTTCAGAAAGTCTTCTCTAAATGCACCTTTGAATTACATATTCTATACCCAGGATTCAGAAGTATTCCTTTTGGTTATTACACTGTCAACTGAAAGCAGTGGAAAATTCAGAGCAAAGTCATCTTAGCAAGGTACAAAGCTCATTTGCTGGCATTACATGGTCTGCATCAAGAGAAATAGCTTGGTAGCAGTACAAGGTGTAAACAGTGCAGGTAAGAAACTGGCATCATTTGAGCTCAATGAAAACTATAAGAGCTGGTGATGTGCTTGAAACTTGGGAGTTTTCTATAAGACCATAATCTTTCAAAACACTTGAACCTTTTAAAAAATCCATCTTACTCATGCACAAAAAACCCGAAGGTGCTACAAGCTAATTCTTGTTTCAGCTAAAAGGGTTTTGTCTTGTTCAGTTGCTGGCATGGCACAGCATTAGAAGCAATCTTCTCTTGGCATCTAATCAGCATATAGTTTCAATTGTCTGTCTGCTCTTCTTCCGCTCAGCCTTCTGTGACAGTGCTTTATGCTAGGAAGTTTGGGTTATCAGAATAGAGCAGGAAGCTTCTGCAGGAAAAATTCATGGCAATTGCAGGAGTTTACATTGGGTAAGTTCAAAATCTGCCATGTGCCTTGTTTAATTAAATGAGAAACTTGCAGGAAACACATGGCTAGTGCCCCCAGAGGTGCCTTTTCAATTTCCCAATCAAAGCTGATGAAATTAGAATTGGCTATCAAATCCTTCTAGCAAACTTGCATCATTCTTTGCTAATTTCCTCCTAGTGGCCCCTTGAGAGATGCAGATAGTCTCGATGCTGCATATTAAACATTAATTACTGATTTCTGTTATGGGGCCGAGATAACACTTGGACAGAGATAGCTGCATCATAGCTTTCAAGCTCCTTATGCTAAAAAATACCCATAAAATAAATGAAAAATGAGTCAGCAACCTATCACCAATCTCTGTCAGTGCATGCTGAACCTTCAGCTCCTCAGTAGGATGGCAGCTGGTCTTCTGTTAACAGTAAATTGTAGATTTTTATTTATTTATAAGTGCCATTAATCTGATATATTGAACGCAATTTGCTTTTCAAAAAAGAGCATACAGGGCTTAGCATCATCCAAGCAGACACAATGGGTAGTTTATGAAAAATATCACAAATATAAACCACAACAGCAGTACTTTTACATGGGGTTTGAGGCATTTTACTTATGTTGCATAGAGGAGTAATTCCTAAAGCAATATTGCATGGCTTGCTTATTTACTTATGGAAAAATCCTATGATTTCAGGAAAATGGCTTATGCCACTGCATGCCTGACTTGGAAGCATTTTTGATTCTGTGCAAAATTATCACACAGGAATTTAGGTTGGTGATAACCTTGCTAAATTATGTGAGACTATAGACTACTTGACAATATATCTGCCAGACTGGAGGAGGAATAGGTGGACTTCACAAAAATGATGCTGCATGTCCTAACCAGAAGATAAATGTAGGGGAGAAATGGCAACATTTATGCCAGTGTTTTGGGCAGTTTCTGCTAGAATTCTGTAAGTATTCTAACAGGGTACAGTCAAGACATTTGTATTTCTATAGAATTAGGGTGGTGCAATATTTTCTTTCTACAATACTTTTGCTGTTTGTGTTATCCATCTCCTCTGAATTTGTCTAAATGTGCTACTGCCAACACTGTTGTTCTGCCCTTCTACTAGACCTGCCTGGGCTGTCAGCATGTTGTATTTAAATACTCTACAGTATATTTTGGAACTTGAAAAGTTCTCTGAGATAATGAAGACTTATGTTTTTCAGCAAGGAGATTTTTCCATGCACCCAATTAGCATCATTTTTCTTCTCTTTGTGTCACTTTTTCTGCTTATCTAAGTAAGTGGGATTTCAGAGGAAAATCCTATTCTTACAGGGAAACAAAGACAGCCTGGCACTTACTTTGTATTGCAGGGAAATGCAATGGGAATGACTTCAGATTGCTAGGCTGGTTTGGGGCTACTGGGCTGTAGAAACTATTAGGTAAACTAAAGGGTCTACTGGGCTGTAGAAGCTATTAGGTACCTTAAAGGCTAGGCAGTGTGTTTGGCTGCCATGGAAAAACAGAAAGGACCAGTGCTGTGCCAGTATTCTAAGTGCCTTACTTATTTGTTAGTCATTAGGCCTTTTGTGTTTGCAGGAGTATTAAAGCCAATGTATCACTAGAGGGATTGGAGCGGGGAATCGCCTGATTGTTTAGCAGTTTTCAAAGTCCTTGTGTGAGACTGGTGGAGCATTTCAGTGGACTTCAGTGTATATGATAAATAGTGACAAGAAAGTAGTAAAAAATATCATGTCTGTCACAAGCAGACACAAACAGCTGAAAATATTAACTTCTTTTGAAGTTATTACATTTTAAAAATACAAATTGCTTCATTTTCATGGCCCAGTCCACAACAAACCAGCATTCTGCTGGCCATCTACTTTGGTGTACTGTGTTGCCTTCTGTTTGATGGGATATTAGATTGTGGATTTTTTTTGTTGTATTGATTTTCTGGGCATCTTGATAAGCCTTGAGTTTATTTATAAATTGCTCTTTGTTTAGACTATTTAATAAATTGTTTCATCTCTTATAACATCTATATTTTTGGCATTATGGATACTGGTTAAACTTAACAAAATAGAGGTTTAGAACTTTAATTAAAGTAGATGTGGGTGCATAGTTTTAAAAATGACAAAATACTGCTAAAACAAATGTGTATTTTATACATCAAGCTAGTAGGTTTTCAATTTGCTAAATATTCTCTATGTTTGCATTTAATTGTGTAACCCTAAATGTAACACTTGTCTTCATTAAACTTTATTAGTTTGTTCACGCAAAGAAATTCTTCTATGTAACCCCAGTAAACACTCACTGTTGTGGACTATGAAACTAATTATCTCCTTAAAGTTAATGCTGTCATCATTCATTATATACTAAGCAGGCAAAGTGAATTTCAATGTATTTCCTGGCCTGCCTCTCAAACTTTTTTTCCTTCTTTTAAGCCAACCCAAGTTTACCCAGTTAGAGCATACCAGAAAAGTAAGTCACCAGAATGTATGGAGTGTTTTATAATGGGCTGGTTTTATTTATGTACTGTGATGGAAAAAAGAAACAATTCAAATCAGCAAAATATTTATGAAGTTGAACAGCAGAGCGTTCATAACTGAATCATAATACACTGCAGAAGTGGGAGCTTGGATTGTCCCCCTGTTTAGAGGACAGTGTCAATCCAAATATCGATCTGAGCTGTGGGCAGGGAGTAGAGGCTGTTTCAGACAACTTCTGCCTACCAGTTGCCTGGGTCTTTGTCTCGTTCTTGCTACTGTGTGAAGACTCACAAAACTTAAGAGTCTGACTAAGGTCTTAAGTGCATGCTCAGTCTGACGTATGTTTGTGTGTCCTACAGCATGGCAGCTTTCAGTTTTTAATGTACAAAAATATGCTAATGCACTATTTTCTCCAGTTTTTTAAATTTACTTTTTTCTACTGCTGATAGCCACCTAGTCAAATTATTTTGGTATTTTGCTCATGTTTAGACCCACTTCAAATCTACGCTAGAGTTTTTCTTGTTCTACTCAATAGTAAAGAATGTATTCCTACTTGAAAATCATCATGAAAAGTACAGATTCCTTTTAAATAAAAAAAAAATTCAAGCATTTTTAATGCAGTTTTAATACCTGGAGGTCATGTTCTTATGCTTATGCTAAATGAAAAAGGTGAAGGCACGATAGTATTCCATTAAGTATATTTCATAAATAGATTAATATTATATTTACTTCAAGTATTCTGAAACTTCTTCAAATTACCTTTATTTTCAGATTCTGGAGATCTGGGCAATTTTTTATTTGTGTCTTATTGTGGTTAAGAGTGAATTTACTGTTTCTTGGCAGGTTTAAGCAGAGATTTGTTTCAGGGGGTTATTTTTCTTGAGTCAGAGTCCATGAAATTCCCAGTTGTTCATTTTGACATGTTCTAGATTTTTCTAATAAGATGAATGAGCATAATTTACAGTAGTTTGGGGAATAAAATAGCACTTTATTCAAATGTATTGTTGTTGAACAGTTTGTCACATTTTCGCAAAATGTATCTTAAATGGAACTTCAGGTGTTACTGTTAGCCATAATTGTATTTCACTTCCAAGGAAGGCTTGCTGTGACTTAACAAGCAGACTCATCTCACTGATTCTTTTATAAGAAGCATTTGCCTCCTGCCACCTAACTTGGTAGTCTGTTTATCAAAAGTAGGATGTGGTGCTTACTTTATCTGTGCCTCATTTGCAGTCACAGCCAAAAAGGGAAAATTCACTGTAGCTCTAATTTTCCATTATGGGTTCAAGAAGGGATTAAAAAGTAGAAGAAATACAGGGAAATAGTAAGAGCTTACATTACTATTAGCAGCAGTAGTCAGCCTTAATGGATCTGATGTTCCTTAACATCCTCCTCATTCATCCGTTTTGTGCTGACGTATTCAGTGGACAAGCCTGTTTGGGGATTGTGTTAGAAATACTTCATGTTCAGTACAGTTCTGCTGCTTTTTCCATTTCAGATTTATGAAGTAATCACAGGTTAATATAATGTAACCATGGTATTACAATACCATGTGATGTTACAACAACAAAAATGATCTTATGCATGGATTTAAGGATATTAAAGTAAAACCAGGTATTGGCTGCAGTCAGTACGAGACACAAATGTTAGGTGTTCACTGAATGTTTGCATTGATATACTGTAAGATACTACATGTGGTGCTTACTGCTATGGTTGCCCATTCAAGGAACACGAAAGAAGTAGAGTAGAGCTTTTCTTCCATGGAATCTCTTGTGTAAAAGACAAGTCTTCATCATGAGACCCAACCAACATTTTCTCAATGAGTCTTGCACTGTGCCCTGAAGTTGATGAGACTATTAACATTAATTATTCATGTGCTAACAAAAACACAAAATGAAGACTAATAGGCTGAAAAAGAGAAAACTGGATGCACAGGAAAGCCTGGAGAATGGAATACCTTTCAGTATTTTTCCTCATTAGTTTGGCTTATTTCCTACAGGCACAGCACTACAGTCTTTGACACCAGAACTTTTCCTTAACTGTGCCTGCAAATTCAAAGACACATTCTCTTCATAAGCAGTACTCTGAACCTGCGCCTTGACCCCCTTGTCAGCTGAAATATGCTTGCTGATTGTGGATGTCTAAGTCTGACAGATGGACCTCATCTGCCTAGCGCAGGGTATAGGACAGGGAAGAAAAAAAAGGCAGAATAAAGATAAGTGGAAACCAGTGACTTCGCACTGTGCTTCTGACTGCAGACTTCTCACAAAGATGCTATGGCAAGGGGAAACTTAATCAGAGGCCCTCACTGTAAACAGAAAATCCTATTTTGAAACTCAGTGAGTGTTGGGGCAGGTAGAGCAACAGATGGGATGCTCAAGCAAAGCTTTTTTTTGAGCTTTCTCTCCCCAGGGACTATATAAAATGCTGATATTTATGTATTTAAAATCTTATAAGTATTGGCTTACAAAAAGAGAATCTCCTTATCATAAGTTATTTTTAATTTTTACTGGCTTTATTTTTAGGTGTGCCAGAAAATTTAATTAGAGTCAGATCAACGTAGTGCTAGTCAGAGTCTGAACTCCTGCATTGCTCCAGCTTTACATTACACTTCTTTTCCCAAAGAAGAGGCACATACATCAGGAGTTTTAAAAGAAACAAAAAAAGCTTCCAGTTTTAGCAATTTTTTTCTTACATAGTGCTGGAAAGTTTAAAAAAAGCAGAACCCCTCATTCAGCAAGTTGGTTGGCATTCATTTTTAAAGGTTGCAGGAAGCGAATTAAAATACCATTAGGAGTGTCAGAAAACTGTCAGTTGCATCTGCAAGGTGGAAAAAGCCCACAGTCTTGGTAAATCCTTGTATATGTTCTGGTAGTCACTTGATGCAACCAGTCATCTAAGAGGAAAAACTTTTTGTATCATTATTAGAAGTAAGAGTTGCTATGGCATGTAGTTATCCAAGATTTTTCCATGAATACGTTGGTTTTTGAATTGCGTGCTTAGGTGTTGTGGACCTGTTATTTTTAACAGTCTTTCTTGAGCAAACGTGCATTAAAAGACCACTTGGAGTTGCTCAACTGTAAGTTACAAGTACAGTTTTTCCTCTTAGTGAGGTTGCTCTGTAAAATTTTGTTTTTTTAAAAAAATCGTGTTTTCTGTATACAACTATCTGATGAGAAAAAAATTCTGCACATAATTTAGGTCTGTAGTTGGGGAAGAAGAAAAAAAGTTAGGAAAGGATTGCTTGAGTCAGCTTATTGTAGATGCTATTCTTTCTCCACAGATATATTTCTGCCACCAGTTTTAGTCATATCCTGGTTTTGTGTTGTTTTTTTTTTCTGGTTTATTTGTTTGTTTTTCCTAAAAAGTTGTGGTACTGTGAATCAAGGATAGGAAAGGGAAAAATGGAGACAAGAGAAGATAGGTACCAAAACATCCCTACGTAAATAAATTAGTTTACAAAAACATGAACAGAAATTGCTATTGCTCTGCATTAGGTCCTATAGTAGGGCCTAGTAGCTTAAATTGGAGATTGTTTTGCTGGTTACTTGTGCTACTTTTCTTGAAGCTTACTGTGGCAGTTTGAAAATGTTAATAGCATGAAACAAGAATTAAATCTTACCAACAAGTCAAGGATAACAATACCTCCAGAAAAGTTGTAGTGTGAAGTGCCTTCCCTCACCCTCTACCCTCTAAATATTTAAAGGTCACATTATTCTGACTTCTGTTTATAATACCTGTATGTCTTTCCCTCAGAGCACTCTGGGGTGGAAAGGAAGTTTGACTGTGATGATTTAGAGCTCTGATGCAGATAGGATCTTCTTTCCTGAGAGTTTGAAAGTGCCGTAAGTTCTAGTGATATAGATGTAAATTTGGACTGCAGGAAGATACGCCTCAGATCTTGGCCCAGATCCTTTTGCATGGGCAAGTTCACTGAATGGTTGGGGACAGAAAATACCACTGAAGGTCGTCTAGTTCAACCTCCCAGCTTAAGCAGCATCACCCAAAGCATATTACTCAGGATTGTGTCCAAATGACTCTTGAACATCTTCGGGGAAGGAGACTCTGAAACCTGTTCCAATGCTCAGTCACCCTTACAGTAAAGCAGTTCTTCATATTCCATTGGAACTTCCTGTGCTTTAATTTATGCCTATTGCCTCTTGTCCTAACATCTGGCACCACTGAGAAGAGTCTGACACTATCCTCTTGATACTTATCTTGATCTTCAGATGCTTGATTCACATACTTGATTCTTGACCTTCAGATACATCGATCAGATAACCCCTATCTTTCCATAGGAGAGATGCTTCAGTCCCCTAATTGTTCGAATAGCCCTTTGCTGGACTTGCTGCAGGAGCTCCACATCTCTCTAGTATCGAGGAGCCCAGAATTTCTTTGCTGTTTATCTACAGGGAACCAATGATATATGACTTTTTAAAAAACTTGCTTTAATCAGCTGGGCGTTTGGTGTTTGATTTGATTTTTTTTTCCTATTGCTCTCACTGCACTGTGAGCCATAAGTTCAAAGTATTAGTAATTTGCAGCTCTCCAAAGTTCAGTGGGAAGTGCATTTGATTTGGTTTGCAGTGAAGAATTGGACAAATTAATACTTCTTTCTAATTAATGGAAGAATAAATTGAGTATAGGGTTCTAGGGCTGCCCCATCCCTGGAAGTGTTCAAGGCCAGGTTGAGTGGGGCTTTGTGCAACCTGGTGTAGAGGAAGGCGTCCCTGTCCATGGCAGGCGGTTGGAACTGGATGAGCTTTAAAGTGCCTTCCAACCCAAATCAGTCTGGGATTCCATGGCGGTTGTGTGGGGATCTCGTTTCAGCACCACGAACAGCGCCGCGAGAGGCGAGACTCTGCTCCACCACCTACATTCCTCCTATGGTGGATTAACATTGCTTGGCTGTGACTGTATCCGTGGCAGCAAAGTCCAAAGATGTCAACTTTCTTCACATTCTGTAAACTTTAAGTGTGGTTAAGAAAGGAATCTTGCATTCTTAAATGGGTGGGTATGTATGTTCAACAGCAATACAAGGAGAGAAACAGATTGTTGGTGCTTCAGCGAAAAACTTGATGAAATAATTACTTCATAGAGCTAAGACTTTATTTACCTGTTAGTCGTATCAGAAGCTTGTGTATGTTATTTTTGGTAAAAATAAAATGAGAAACTTAGGTGACCCATGTTCCCAAACCATGTTAGTTAGTAATTAAAATGTGTGTTGAAACATGAACTATTGAGTTGGTTCTAGAGAAATACAATTTTTTTATGCTGTACAGCTAAGCAATATTGTTGAAACCAGACATTAAAAATGCTGAGACTTGCTTATAAAAGCTGATTTTAAAGAAACTATCTTGTGACACATTTTCATAATTGTCCTTCGAGATTTTTTCTAAGTTGTTTTTTTTTAATTACTAAGTTTAGAAACTGATTTTCTAATTTAAAAATGAATGCTAAGACTTATACAGTCATAGGAACCCTAGGAGACAAACTGAGGTATTATGATACTCTGAATTTTCATTTCACTTGTTGGAAAGATTTTATGTGTAGAAGTCTAAGTACCAGATTATTTACAACAGAATCATAGAATAGTTAGGGTTGGAAAGGACCTTAAGATCATCGAGTTCCAACCCCTCTGCCATGGGCAGGAACAATTCACACTAAACCATGTTACCCAAGGCTCTGTCCAACCTGGCCTTGAGCACTGCCAGGTATGGAGCATTTACAACATCCCTGGGCAACCTATTCCAGTGCCTCACCACCCTAACAGGAAAGAACTTCCTCCTTATATACAATCTAAACTTCCCCCTTTAAGTTTTAACCCATTACCCCTTATCATATCACTACAGTCTCTATTGAAGAGTCCCTCCCCAACATCCTTGCAGGCCACTTCAGACACTGGAAGGCTGATATGAGGTCTCCAAGCAGCCTTCTCTTCTCCAGGCTGAACAGCCCCAACTTTCTCAGCCTATCTTCATACGGGAGGTGCTCCAGTCCCCTGATCATCCTCGTGGCCCTCCTCTGGACTTGTTCCAACAGTTCCATGTTCCTTTTATGTTGAAGACACCAGAACTGCACACAATACTCCAGGTGAGATCTCACAAGAGCAGAGTAGAGGGGCAGGATCACCTCCTTTGACCTGCCGGTCACACTCCTTTTGATGCAGCCCAGGATACGGTTGGCTTTCTGGGCTGCAAGCGCACACTGCCAGCTCATGTTCATTTTCTCATCAACCAACACCCCCAAGTCCTTCTCTGCAGGGCTGCTCTGAATCTCTTCTCTGCTCAACCTGTAGCTGTGCCTGGGTTTGCTTCTACCCAGGTGTAGGACCTTGTACTTGGCATGGTTAAACTTCATGAGGTTGGCATCAGCCCACCTCACAAGCGTGTCAAGGTTCCTCTGGATGGCATTCGTTCCCTCTAGTGTCTCAAACAAACCACACAGCTTGGTGTAATCAGCAAACTTGCTGAGGGCTCACTCAGTCTCGCTGTCCATGTCACTGACAAAGATGTTGAACAAGATCGGTCCCAACACCCATCCCTGAGGGACACCACTCATTACCCATCTCCAGCTGGACATTGAGCCATTGACCACAACTCTTTGTGTGCGGCCATCCAGCCAGTTCCTTACCCACTGAGTGGTCCATCCATCAAATTGATGTCTCTCCAATTTAGAGACAAGGATGTCGTGTGGGACAATGTTGAACGCTTTACACAAGTCCAGGCAGATGACATCAACTTCTCTACCCCTGTCCACCAGTTCCGCAACCCCATTGTAGAAGGCCACCAAATTGGTCGGGCAGGATTTCCCCTTAGTGAAGCCATGCTGGCTGTCACCAAACACCTTGCTGTTTTTCATGTGTTTTAACATGCCTTCCAGGAGAATCTGCTCCAAGATTTTTCCAGGCACAGAGTTGAGACTGACTGGTCTGTAATTCCCTGGGTCATGCATTTTCCCCTTCTTGAAAATGGGGGTTATATTTCCCTTTTTCCAGTCATCGAGAACTTCACCTGACTGCCATGATTTTTCAAATATGATGGCCAGTGGCTTTGCAACTTCATTTGCCAGCTCCTTCAGGACCCGCAGATGGATTTCATCAGGTCCCATGGACTTGTGTACGTTCAGGTTCTTAAGAGGGTCTCGAACCTGATCCTCTCCTAAAGTGGGCTCAGGGTCATCATTCTCATAGTCCCTGAGTCTGCCTTCCAAGACTTGGGTGGTGTGGTCAGAGCATTTGCCAGTGAAGACTGTGGCAAAGAAGTCATTGAGAACCTCAGCCTTCTCCAAATCCTGTGTAGCCAGTTCTCCTGATAGCTTCCGGAGGGGGCCTACGTTGTCCCTTGTCTGTCTTTTATTTGCTACATACCTATAGAATCCCTTCCTGTTATCCTTAACATCCCTAGCCAAGTTCAATTCTAACTGGGCCTTGGCTTTCCTAACTTGGTCCCTAGCTTCCCGGACAACATCCTTGTATTACTCCCAGACCGCCTGTCCTTGCTTCCACCTTTTAGAAGCCTCTTTTTTGATTTGAATTTTCCTCAGGAGCTCCTTATCCATCCAAGGAGGTCTCCTGGCCCTCCTGCTGCACTTTCTTCTAGTTGGCATGCAACACTCCTGAGCTTGCAGTAGGTGATTCTTGAATATCATCCAACAGTCTTGGGCTCCCCTGCCCTCTAGGGCTATATCCCATGGAACCTTACTAAGCAGGTTCCTGAAGAGGCCAAAATTTGCTCTTTTGAAGTCCAGAGCAGTGAGCTTGCTGCACGCTCTTCTCACTGTCCTGAGGATCTCAAATTCGACCATCTCATGATCGCTGCAACCAAGGCTGCCCTGGAGCATCTCATTTCCAACGAGCCCTTCCCTGTTGGTGAGCAGGAAGTCAAGCATGACACCTCTCCTTGTTGGCTCCTCTATTACTTGCAGAAGGAAGTGGTCTTCCACACAATCGAGGAACCTCCTGGATTGCTTGTGCCAGGCCATACCATTGCTCCAACAGATATCGGGGTGGTTGAAGTCTCCCACAAGAACAAGGGCCTGCAAGCATGAGGCTGTTTCTATCTGTCTGTAGAGTGCTTCATCCACAGATTCCTCTTGGTCAGGCAGTTTGTAGCAGATCCCCACAATAATGTCCCCCATACCTATTCTCCCTTTAACCCTGACCCACAATAATACTACTTAATGGGGAAAAAGCTACGGTATGCTGCTCGTTGCCATAGATGAGAACAGGATAAATCTCACTTGATAGTATTTAGTTAACCACAGTAAAACTGTTGTACTATCTAACTCTGTCCTCTTGACCAATGTGAAGTTCAGGTTCATTGGTCTGGCAGAAAGCTGACTGAACAGAAGAGCAGAACATCATTGCTTGAGTTCTCATAAAGAAGAACTCTTTTTTCTTTCCCTTGCTGCAGTGGAATAGTGCCTGAAAGACAAGACACAGAGCTGTTCTATTGGACAGGAGGGGAAAAAAGTGGTCTGCTAAGACTATTGAATCCCTGAGCTTCAAATTAGGTGATGTTTGCCACTTTGAAATATCTCATGACAAATCTTATCTCAAAAAAAAAAACAAACCCAACCTTCAAATAAGAAGGAATTGTTACAGTTTTTTGATTGCCTACTATTTGTTTCAGCCTGAAGCTGAACATAACAGACATAACATTTAGCTCTTTCTATTGTGGAAAGATGCTTTGTGGCTTTTGCCCAGCTACGTTGAGACATAAAAGTGGATTTGTTAGACTGGAAAGGTTTCAGTTTAACTAAACTGAATGCCAGAGCTCAGATTAAGTGTCCTGATTTGCTTCTCAGTAGTCAGTTTAGGTAGGTCTTAATGAAGATATGTCCCACCAAGGCAGAGTAGAGGGGAAGAACCACCTCCCTTAATCTTCTGACAGTGGTCTTCCCGATGCAGCCTAGGGTGGTCTTGACCTTCTTTGCTACAAGGACACATCACTGCTCATGGTCAGCTTGCTGCAGCCAGGGCCTCCAGGTCTTTTTCTGCAGTGCTGCTTTCAAGACAGCCTTCAGCCTGTACTGCTGCATGGGGTTATTCCTTCCCTGTTGCAGGGCTTTGCATTTCCCTTTGAACTTCATTACACTCCCGCTTGTTTCTTTCTTCAGCTTTCTGAGATCCCTCTGGCACCTCAATAATCCACTGTATCTATCACTCCAAGTTATGTTTCTGCAAATTTGTTGAGGATACATGCTGTCCCATCATCCATGCCACTAGTGGAAATATTAATTTGGCCTCAGCATCATCCCCTATGGCACAACACCAGTGACTGACCTCCAGCTACAATTTGTGCTGCTGGTCACTGTGTTTTGAACCCATCTGTTCAGGCTGTTTTAAATTCATGTTGCTGTCCTCTCCCTCAGTAGTTGAATCAATACTGAATCTAAGTAAAGCAATATCGGTACTGAGAAGCAGAAAGCTTCTGAATATTAGGGTTGCTTTTAGCCCCTTTACACCTAGGGATACCTGAGGGGGACTGTTTAACTGCATTGAATATAATTGTATAGAGCTTTGAAACATTCAGATGAACTCAACTTTGCTAAATTTCAGCAATATCTACAATTTCTGCATAGGATAAACCCCAGTGAGAAAGTTACAGTACTGGAGACAATTTCATGGTATGAAAATTGTATGCAGCTCTGTAAGCACAAGAAGGTTCAGCTGAGATTTTGGAAACTGATCCAGATGCAAATGATTTTAGAATCATGAAGCAGTTGCTCATAAATTGTGGTCAGAAATGATTCCTTCCTTTGAATGTTTTCATTTGGGAAGGTAATATCTTTGTGTGAAAATGTTCTTACTATGGGGCATATCAGGAAAGAACTGGAAAAAAATCACTAGCCAGAGAGAAAAATGATGCCATGAACAAAGGATGCTAATAAATGAGATTGTGCTCATTCAGGGATACTGAAATCGACTAAAGCCAATGGGAGTTGTTTCTTTCAGTGATCCAGGTAGCTTTATAGCAAATCTTATGAGCTTCTACCTGCAATGCAATTTGGAAAACAGTACTCTGCACTGCTGCCTTTGGTAAAGATCCTCAAAGCTTTACAAGTTAATCAAACCTCCCAGCCTGTTCAGAAGTCAGGACACAGAAACTAAGACAGAAAGTGGTTTTGCTTTATGCTGAGAAATGACAACTGTAATTATCAGAGCAGTTACATTATACCAGCCACTGAGCAGCAGGCCACCATTACCACTTATCCTTGCTAAGATCTGGTCAGTCAGGAAGAACAAAATGATTAAGAAGCAAGAAGAAAAGATAGAGGAGACTACCTGATTTCAACTTGGATTAGCCTACTGACTGAAATTTAGACAGTGTTATTTTAATTGAGTAAAATTGATTAGAATCCTTTTGTATTGCTGTGTTTGAACATGCTGGAAAATCAGAGAGATTAAAACAAACATTGGTGATTTTAAAGCCATTACATGAAAGAAATTTTGGGGTAATATTTTTAATTTATGTTTATAATATTGTACTTCTACACAAATTGTAGTCTTACACTGCTTCTCTTGAAAGACTGCATCTGTGTTGGTGTTAACTGAAAGGCTCAGTTATGTATTTGACTACACTATAAAGAAATAGGAAAGTGTCAACAAATATTTCAAATTCTCAAATCCTCATTTCTCATTTAAGCATCAACCTTTTTCTTATTTAAATTTTACTTAATTTTACTGAGGGGAGGAGAAGGGGGAATAAATGGAAGCTATAACTTGACTCTTAAGACATCTAAAGTATGAAGAATACCTGCAGGCTTTACAGGATATTAGGATGTGAAGTTCATAAGCACCTGCATAACAGTGTGAGTCACAGATGCAAACGGGGACTGGAGTGATATTGACTATATTGATATTCTTGTCATTCTGTAGAAAACAGATGATTCTGAAATTATTTTTTTATTTAATATATTGCACTTTGGAAGAGCAGAAAAAGTATCATGATTTTAAGTGAATTTTCTCCACACGGGTTCTAATACTTTGAATTCTACTAAGACTTAAAAAATAAGGTATGCTATATACTATGGTCTTTTGAGCTTGGAACAAGGACTCTTCCTTCTTGGCTCTTTCAGTGCCAGTAATTAAGCCATCTGGTTGGAGAGGGAAATTAATTCAAGACCATGTTAATTCCTACTCTTAAATTTCTTTATGGATAACACTTCAGGAGAAAATGATGGTTGCTGAATAATCAGGTCTAAAATTAAGAGAATGTGGTTTTGATTATCCTATAGTGCTATTAACTTGTAGTGTCCTATACGTTACTATATTAATCATAGATGCTTAGAAACTATTATGATAAATCTGATATCAGCATCTAAATAGAAAAGAGTAGAAAGAGCATGAAGTTCTCAGATTTTTTTAGGTTGGTGCATAGAAAGAGAACAAGTGTCTGGTTTGTCAAAGAATTCAGGCTGAGCCTTTTAAAAGACATGGATGAAGTGTAATAGTTCTGCTCTGTACAGCTTTCAATTCTGTGTCTGTACTTTTCACTATTGAATGCTAGGCTATTACCATGCAAGACTGATAGTGGAAATCAGGAACACGAATTTCCTACTAGTTACCTAAACTGCTTTTACAGTTGTTCTAGTTGTTTCTAAATAGCACTGGAGATTAGAAGGTTTTTTAATGTTGTTGTGGTGAAAAATCCCCAAGTAGTCACTCAGTATGCCTACTTGACACTGAAAGAGGCTATGGCTGAGTGAGTAAGTTAGTGTTACTACTGACTTTGCGCTGTTACAGATGCTAAAATGGCCTCTTCTAGTTATGGAAGACTCAAAGTTGTTTGGTCAACCCCAGAGACCAAAGGATATGGACAGTTTTAATCTGTTTGCACGTTTTGAAGCTCTTATAAGCACTGCGGAGACTTTGGATGCATAGCACCTTGTTTAGCTTTCTCTGTTCCAATTACATGTGGGAATTCCACTTCCCCAGGAAGTGAAGCCAGCCTGTACCAGAAATTTTAGGGGGAAATGTTACGAAACAAAGTCTGAGAGTAACTATTTTGAGTGTAGCATTTTGTTTGAGACATATGACATGAAATAGTGCAGTAATAGTAATATTGTGAAAGCAAGAATTATATAAAGCATAATGTCCAAAATGCACTACTAATGGCTGACAGATCTTTGTGCTGTCATGTGGCTTTTTTGCCAGCTACTTTATTTTAGTACAAAAGAGTCTGATCTTGAATTAGTCTTGCAATCATAGTATTTAACAGTCTATAGCCGTATCTGGAAGCTTTTAGAGGCAGAAATGAGCAGAAATATAAACCTCATACACTGAAAGTGAAGAAAATAGTTGTGTGGTCTAGTATTATGCAGGTATTTTTAGCTCTCTTAGTGAATGTTAGGGAGACATCTTAATGGCAAATCCTCATAATTTTCATACTTTTCCAACATTTGAAAAGTTCAAGAGGCCTCTTCTGTCTCATTACAAATGTCTTGCTTTAGAGTAAAATGCAAGCCAAAAAAAATGCACCTCCTCATGCTGCTGACCTGTAGTACTCTTCTTGCTCTTTAAGCTTATACTTTAACTACTATCATGGTTTAACCCCAGCCAACAACTAAGTACCATGCAGCTGCTTGCTTACTCTCTCTGCCACTGGTGGAATGGTGAGGAGAATTGGGAAAAGGTAAAACCTGTGGGTTGAGATAAGAACAGCTAAATAATTGAAGCAAAGTTATATATGCATATATAAAATGTAAATATAAAATAATGTATACAATGTATATAAAATAATGTAATGAAAAGGCAGATTTAAAAGAAAAAAGAGGAATAAAACCTAAGAAAAAAATGTGATGCACAGTACAGTTTCTTACCCCCTAATGACTGATGCCCAGCCTGACCTGAGCAGAGATCAGCAGCTCCAGCCACCTTCCCTCAGTTTATATACTGGGCATGACGTACATATGGAATACCCTTTGGCTAGTTTGGGTCATGTGTCCTGTGTGCTCTCTCCCAGCTTCCTGTGCCCATCTTCATGGCAGAGCATGAGACTGAAAAGTCCTTGATCAGGGTAAGTGCTGTTGAACAACAACTAAAACATCCATGTATTATCAGCATTATTATCAGAGTGAGGCCAAAAACAGTGCTATCCAAACCAAAATCAGGACATCTATCTTCATTAAACTCTTATATCTTCATATCTCTTAAAAATCAATCTATTTGCTGAGAATTTAGCTATTGTGACAGCTTTCTTTGTAAATGGGGAGAAAAAAATCACAAATTATGGTAGCAAATACAAATTTGTAATGTTTTTGTAGTTATGTGGAAATGATCCTCCAAATGTCACTTAATCCCAACTTTGCTGTGCAATTAAACAGATAAAAGCAGTGGCTATTTTCAGCTATGGTAGTTTGCTAAATATAAGTGTGAGATCTACGTAGATAGCTGTATTTTTTTTTTTTTTTGCATTCAGGTTACCCTTCTTATTTCTTCCAGGTTCACCCTCTCCTTACTAAGTCCTCCCCTGCTGAAGCACACCTTGTTGTCACCTTACAAAAAAGGCTTCTGTTCATCCTTGACAGCATTTTGTTAATTGAGTGGAGCTCTTTGTTTTTGAAGGAGCCAATACACATACCAGCATAGCCAGCTTCTCATAGCCAGCACTTTACCAGCTCAATTATTTGAGATGAGGAGTAGGCGGCAATGATGTATCTATCCTTCCCTGATTCAACAGATATAGCCTGTTCTTCAAACTCTTGCATATCTGGTAATCTTCTAATGTCAGTGATTTTCCAGGTATTTTACACTGTTGGAATGTGTTGGTGTCAGTGCTGTATGTGTTAACAAGCAAAGTGGCTGTTTAATGAAACAGTTGATTTCTGGGCAGTAAGTAATGTGTTTAGGACACTGGACTGTGTTTTAGAAGACAAAGGAGTGCTATTAGACTCAGTTTGTGCCTTGCCTAACTGGGTGAGCAGGTAATGATACATGCCAGATAGTGGCATTTCCATTTGTTTTCCCTTCCATTTGTTTTCCTAATGCACCAGAGATTTGAAAATATTCATACTGACTTTCCTCAGAAAAAGAATGCATTTGATCAAAGATCAAGATAGTATTCAGGGATTCCAGTTGTCTGGCATTGTCATTTACTATCTTGATCTTCATTTCTGGGGAAAATGCCCAACTCTACATAGTCATACAGTCACTTAAGGTTCTGCTAGCTTAGCATAAAATTTAGTTAAGTGCATAATTTTGCTCTTCATGTTGAATGGGGCTTAGATTGAGATTTTAATAGTCATACCTGCATAAAGTGTTTTGGCCCAAAACTGAGTATCAGAAACTGTATTATTGTGCATAACTGATCCTTTTCTGATCATCTCAGGGCCATCAAGCTGCTTTTAAAGGGATTAATTCTTGATGCACAGCACTGCTATAATCCTCACTGTGGAGGTGATGATGACTTCTGTTCAGCAGTATGCTAGAGATCCTTAAGTTCATGTTCATAAAAACACTGAGGAGCATGATTGTGAGCCAAGCCTCCTATTTTCAGAAATTAAGCTTTCAGGACGGGTTCAAACGGTCCATTTTGACTCATTACATTAGAGGTAGCTTTTTGCTACGCCTGGGATTCATAATGCAAAACGCTAGTTATTGTGAAGTCACTCATGGTTATAGTGTGCATTTTTTAGAGAGAAGATGGCTATGTAGAATATCTAGTGTAGATTATTATATGGATTCCTCTAGATCTTAAGAGTATGAGGGGGAAGACAGTCAACTTTTCTGACTTAGCACACACAGAACATGAAGAATCAGCAATGGTTCTTAAACAACAGGTGAAAACTACAAATTCAACTAAAAACTTTGCAAGTAAACTGACAAAATTCTTGAGCAAGTAGTGTACTACACCCAGTGATGTCAGGATGAGTACCAAATCTGCAGCACAATGCATGCCCTCCTACACGCACAGTATTCCCTCATCCCACTCAACCAATTAACAGTAATTAGATAATTACAGTCCATAAAAGTATTTAAAAGATGAAGATCTTGCTGCTTGGGACTCATTAGCCCTTTTTGACATATTTATTGTGCTTTTTATTTCGACCACAAAGGGGAAAAACTTAAAATATTCTGTTATTTGCCATATTCTGCTCATGAAGCAAAGCCTGCAAAAGCAGCCTTTTTCCCAGATGTCCAATATTAGCTGTGTTTTGACTGAAAATGACAGATAATGATAGAGAAAGGAAGCTTCCATAAAACACCTTGCATTTGATAACAAAATTTTTACTAGCGTTCCAAAGCAAATTGCATGTTATTTTTTTATTGCTGGTAAAAATCTAGCCACTTGTTCTGTGTAATAAAAATTGGAAGGCTTTAATTATGCATGCAGCACATAACATGCAAGACTGAATGGTTATAGTAGATTTTTCACACAAGGCAATCAGAGCTGAATGGGTTGTGGAACTGACCATTTGGGGGTGGGGTGGCAGTTTGGGTTGGGTTTGCTTTTTAATTTCAATTTCTTTTTGCCTAAGAAATTTCCTACAGCGTGTTTCTGAAGGATGCTCAGATTTTCCTCATGTCCCTTTTTACTGAATGACACATTTAAAATGTGCTCTACTGATAAGAGTGCAGTACTAATCTTTTAATCAGAATGCCATGGTATGCTCAGTCAAATGACTTAGAAAAGTCTATTACATTTTGTCCAGAGTTCAGCAGTAGCAGTCATTTTTCTCCTTCTTGGTAGCTGGTGCAGTGCTGTGTTTTGACTTTCAGCCTGGGAACAGAGCTGATAACAATGATGTTTTGGTTTGGCCAAGGACTTTGTGAGCCTCATGCTCTGCCACGGAGGAGGAGAAGCCAGGAGGAAGCAGAGACGGGACATCTGACCTAAACTGACCAAAGAGGTATTCCATACCACAGCACGTCATGCCTAGGATGTAACTGGGAGTTAGCCGGAAGGGCTGGGAGACTGTGGGGTTGGAGGAGGTATCAGTGGGTGCTTGGCTGGGATGGGGGGGGCTAGTTACCAGTCAGCTGGTGGTGAGGTGTTGTATTCTCTTCCCTTGTTATTTCCCTTATCATTGTTATTATTGGTGGTAGCAGTAGTGATTTGTGTTATAACTTAGTTACTAAACTGTTCTTATCTCAACCCATGGGAGTTGCATTCTTTTCGATTCTCCTCTCCGTCCCTCCAGGAGTAGGGGGAGGGGAAGAAGGGGGGGAGTGGGTGAACGAGCTGGCTGGCTTGGTTTCAACCACGACACATTTACATAGTGAAATTCCTCAATTAAACACAATCTCAAAAAAAAGGATAAATCATGGTTATGTTCAAAGACTCTAATAGTTTGTGTTTAAGTAACGATACTTACACTGTAGGTGAACTCTAAAATGTTAAATTCAATTCTTTTGATGGATCATTTTTTGTTAGTGTAGCTGTCAGAAAAATAAAAAAAAAAAAAAGAAGTGACCTTATTTCTTTGAAATTGTGTTTGGGAAATTGCTGGAATGTATCATTTTCCCTTTTATATAAAAGCTAGTCCCAACAAAACGTTTCTGACTTATCAAGATGGAGGATTTGAATAAGATCAAAACAATATTTTGGGAAGAGATAATATCATAAAAATTCACATTTCACTGCTTCATTTGGCTTCAAGACTAAATAACTGAAAGGGAACTAGATTCTAAATTGTAACCATGAAACTGTCTAGCTCTCTTCTGTACTAAAGACTATTTATATGACCCTGGTGCTCTGAAAGATAAAACAGTCTCCTTTACATGTGAGATGATAATTAAAAGGAAGGAAGCCAATATCTATACCTCCAAGCTCTGTATTCAGCAGCCAGATCAGCATTCCCAGCAGAAGTGTACAACGCATTAGTTTTGACAAACCAAGCAAAAGCAGCACTGGAAGATTATCTGTCTAATGGTAAAAACACATTCACATGCTCTGCAGTACAGTGTAAGGATGGCAGGTACAAGAGAAAACACAGTCAAGTCATTAAGAGGTTGTTGCAAATCATAAATAGTAATATGACACCTTTGTTGAATCTCTGTTTTTCTTGTGGAATATAGATGTAAGGCAGTTGAAACAGGAAGCTTACAATAGGTTTAATTTTTCCTCTAGGTTTTGTTGCTCAGGACCTCAAGTTGTAGCATATGCTGGCTGAACAGCATCTTCTTGAGGACATTATTTACTCTGAGTAAACAAACTGTATTGCAGAGGATATGTTCTTTCTCATTGTTACACTATACAAACTATTAAATTATTTAAGCCATATTCAGTTGTCTTCATAGCCAGTCTTCCTCTAAGTTTTCCTATGACAGCTCACAACCACCATAACTTCAGCCAAGCCAGCTGTTGTGCCCTGTCAGTTCATCTAAAATGTATAGCAAGTTAGCATCACAATATATTCTGAAATATTAATTCCCAGACCTTGGGGTGTGGGAGGACTGTGACTATCTCTGCTTCTGTCACCTGCCCTAAGAGCATGGATTGACAGGATGGTTTAAGTGCTCAGGGCTGTAGTTAACATGTGCAGTTAACATTAATCTGGACATTTGTGATCAGACTTTGTGAATAAACTCTTAGGGTAGGACTGCTTAACATCATTAAAGTAAATTGATTAACTCAAGTAAGGAAAAGTGAAACTATGCAACCAGGATTTATCTTTGATTTGACACCAGGACTCCTGCACACAAAAATCATTCAGTATCTGTTACTATTCCAAGAAAGAGAAAGTTGTAGCTTAGTCATGTACTAAGAGTGCGGTTTAAGGGTAAGGGCAAAGTAATTTGGGGGCTGCTGGTGAAACTCGCCCCATTAATCAGTGCATGTGGCTGAGCTCCTGCCCTAAGACTCGCCTAAGGGTTAAGATTAAGGTTGGAGCTCTGAGAATGAGAAATCCAAGACCACCTGGTGGGAATGGGGCTCAGGAAGCTTGCCAAAACTAGGGATGGCCAGCTACTGCCCCCTGTGCAGTCCTTAGCTATAAATTGCAGCCCGGGGTTAGGTGAGGCTGGCTGTGGTGCTGGTGACAGTGGGGCCTGTCCCTACCAGAAATATAACTCTCGGCAAAATCAGTCTCATTTCCGTGCCATGCTATGTATGCAGTGAGTAGACCTGCCAGCACCAAGCCTGGCTCTGCGTAACAGGGGCAGAAAGAAGGAATGAGAATGAGCTATATATAAAGAAGTGCCATAAATGCACTGTGCCTATGCTGTTGTCTTTAATGCTAGGGGAAGGTTCCCACCAGTTAAAAAGTATTAAAGCTGCCATTGATCTTAACAAGTGTCCTCAACACCTCCTGATTTTGGACCTTTCAGTACACGCTAAGGTCATAAAGGAAACAGAAAAATGTTTGTTTGGGGAGAAGAGGTGCACTGTTAAGTCAGGGGGGTTGGAACTAGATGATCTTATGGTCCTTTCCAACTCAAACCATTCTATGATTCTATTTTTGTTAAGATTTATACAGGTATGAATTTGTGATAAGAAGTGTACCAAAGTCAGAGGTGTTAGGAGTTACACAGCTTTCTACAAAAAATACAGTAGCATTGTATTATCACAGCAGAATTTTCTGGTTCCTGACTGTTTTTTTCTGGTTTCTGACTATCAATCTGTATTCTTAAAAAGTAGTAATTCCTGCTTAGCATAATTTGCCGTGTCTGTAGTTAGCACCAGATAGCTTGTGAACATAGTAAACTAGATTTAATGTTAGCAATAAAAATATATGCATTGAAGTTTATTTAAATATTTCCCTGCATTGATCAGAATAATATAGCTCTGTGTACCTATAAAGAAACCCAAAGTAAATTATGACATTGTGTTGTAATTATGTCTAAGACGGATATGAATGCATTTG
This sequence comes from Pezoporus flaviventris, assembly GCF_033815535.1. Lineage (NCBI taxonomy): Eukaryota > Metazoa > Chordata > Aves > Psittaciformes > Psittacidae > Pezoporus > Pezoporus flaviventris. The sequence continues at coordinate 50,255,266 of NW_026892549.1, forward strand.
AGGTAGTTTTGCTGATGTAAAGATGATGTGTTCTATGCTTGGAAGCTACAGACACTCAGGCCTCTCTGTCAACATATGTACACCATCTACCACTGTCAGTCCTGTCTAGATCAGTTCAAAGTGTCAGCACAGAGGAGATTCTAAGAACAGAAGCTGTAAGCAGCAATGTTTGGGAAGAAGATAAAATCTGGAATTGCTGCAACCAAAGTTGAGGTTTTTTTTGTGAAGTTCAGTAGAGATCTTACAACTTATGATTTTTGAATATTACATGGTATTGTGTTAGGTAAAAAAGTCTTGTAATAGTACATCTCCACCTTTCTGTAACTGCTATTGTACTCCATCTCTTTTAAAACAAATTGTAAGGCACTTATTTCTATAATGATTATGCAGGGAACTACATAAAACCCTAGAGTTACAGTAAAGTAGAAAGACTTATAAAAAAGAAAAATAGGAGACTTTAGAAGATGATGGACTCCGTGCTTTTTCCCCTTCTGTAAAGTTTCAGAGTGTCTCTGAAGCAAATGTAGACCTTAATTGTACAGGATCAATGTTATTTACTGAGCATCATATAAAAAATGCTCATACCTTTGGGATTACATAGTGAGATAGTCAGAGGATATGTTCCATGGAGCTCTAGAAATAGAGACCATAGTGAGTGGTGACAAGAATTCATTGCATTATTCAGTTGAGAACAGCCATGTATGCAGGTGGATAACTTCTAACCTTTAGTTTCTGTTTAATATCTATTTCTCAAATAAATAAAAAGTATCAGTTATAACTGACCACTTGGACATGACTGTTTCCTGTTTATGGAAGCTTCACTTAAAATAAAAACACTCTTATGCTTCACTTATTTGCACATCCTTTATTATTACTGAATACCTAATAAAACATTTTACAGGAAAATTTTATATTTCAAATATGTTATAAAATAAATATTTTAAACCTGCGATTGGGGCTATGGAAAATAGAAGAGCTGGTCTTTAAGATATTTAGAGCTTTTAGAAACTTTCCTGCATACAGCTGCATCTACAGCTGCAGTACAGCTTACAACATTGTGTGCCTATTCATGAGGGCCTATAGCCTCTGTTGAGAACATGGACCGTGTTGCAAAAAACAGTCTTGGAACAGTTTTACAGACTGTTCCTGTCTGTTGCAAAAATCTTTGGTTTTTGTTCGTTTGTTTGCTTGTGATTTTTTTTTTTTTTTTGTGGTTTTGTTGCTGGGGTTTTGTTTGCTTGCTTGTTTTAAATCTGTTTCCTCTTCTTCCTGTGGGATATGAAACAAAAGAAGGTTGGAATAGGAAAGAAAGAGTTGAGGGTAAATATAAACATGATCAGAAGCCAGTATGTGATTCTTCCATTTATGGTTACTCAAGTATCTACCAGTTTACAAACTCACTGATAGCAAGATCGCCTGCATATTTATTTGACTAAATACAATTATACAATTTTGTGCTCTTATTCACAGTGTTCCAACTCCTAGTAAAGAGGTCCCAATACAAGAATGCCTTGCCTCTTGCAGAAGGCTCCTGCAGATGGGCTGATATAAACACTCATGATTCATATCTGGATCCATTACTAGCATCCTCTACCTCTGTCATGCTTACGGAAGGATGGCTTGTGCTGACATTAATGACTTTGTTTTTGCATGATTATCACATTTGCTTGTCAGAGTAGGACATGCATGAAGAGACAAAAGAGAAACTGTTAGCTATCACATGCTTTGCCTAGTGATTGATACCCCTCCCAGCCTAGCAAAGCTTCCCTGGCAGCCCCTTCTTGCCCCAGCGCAGCTGTGAGGGTCTGGTATTTGCCCCGGCAGGCAGAGCTGTGCAGGTAAGTTCTTCTGCCCTCTACTGCTAGAGGAAGGAAATTTCATGAACGGCATAAGGATGAGAAACTCGACCCAATTTGCAGGGATTTAATTAAAAACAAAAAAAACAAAAAAACAAAAAACAAAAACTGAGAAGGTTATCTAATTGGAGAAGATGTTGCAAGTTAGCAAACCTATCCCTTCTGTAACACTCGGTGAGATTTACCCATGAGCCTCACTATTAAAATTAGTAAAATTAAAATACTGTTCCTATTTGCAACCCTTTAGAATGAATACACATTCATTGAAACAGTCTGAGGCGGGGAAAGCTAGATAACCTCATCTAAAGTTAAACGAAACCATATCTGAAAATTCAGTTGCATGGCAGACAGAATTGATTCATAGCTGTAATTTAATCAGATGAGAGGGATATGGTAAGCACATAGCCTAAAAATGACACCCAAAGTTAAGCCAGTTAAGAAAGCGTCAGAATAATCAATATAGACAAATCAGTAAAGAATAAATCAATTCACAGCCATGTGAATTAATCTCTACAACTTTACAAGTGTGTAGTGTGTTTAGAATTGTTGATTCAAAAAGTTAATTTGAGGATAACAAACCCCCTGCAATTACATAAATTTTGTGTGTTTTTTAAAGTGCTTCTAATTTATGTAAACAAAAATAAATAGATAATAAAAATAGCAAAAAAATCACCAAAGGGAGCAAGAAGAGGATGACCCTGCAAGTTACTGACCAGTCTCATCCTCCTTTGACAAAGGATCAAGAATGTTTTCTTTCAGGCAACTAAAGGATTCAGCTAAAATTGTTGACACTTCACTTTGCAGAGCCTATGTCGTAAGAAATTCAGTTGCAGCTCTGTTATTCAGGGCATCCTAGCACTCCTGTCTCTAAAAGCATGCATAGTTTCAGTGGAATTTCTCATGGGTACAAAGTCACTTAGACTGAGCATGGAGGAAGTTACTGAGTTTTATCCAGTATTTCCTAATTTACATTATTTATTTCTAAGGAACAACTTCAGTATTTGTATACTAGGCCCCTATAGCCTGTTGGTTAAGTGTTGCTTTCTGGACTCTATGCAAAAAATCTATGACAAAAAAGCATTAACAAGTAATTGTTGTACCTTACTAAGCAAGTTCCCAGGCTACAGCAAGAGCGTCCCCCAGAAGCCCAGAATTATCAGTAGCAAAATAGTTTAATGTTGCTTATGGCTGATGGGTGAAGATGGCTTAGCTCCAAGTAGAAAAACCTTGTAATTCATTAGTGAAAAGTAGCTGAAAAGCCAATGTATATTAAGAGAAAAGTTCACATAATCTGTGTAAATGCAAGCATTTTATCTAGAATGCATTGAAAGACATAACCTCAGAAAGTCAAGCTTTGTGGCTGCCCTAGTTGCTTATATAAATAATGTGTTTTATAGCCACATCCAAATGATGGATGTGCAACTAAGCAGCATGAACAAAAACCAAATACGTGGCACTGGAATTTGGTAACTGAATTGTGTATATCAATTCCTGCTACGCTTGTGTTAAGGGGAAGTTCTCAAGTTGGACCTTCTAGCAAATAGACACTGTCTATACTGTTACCAGTCATTCCAAGCAAGTTTTTGAAAGTGAGTTTAGTCCATGCCTTTCAGTGCTCTTATCCTTATTTCCTGCATAAAACAAGAGTTATTTGCAAAAGTGGCTCTCTTATGATACCTGCAGGCATTTCTACAATACTTAGACAGAAATGGTTGCAATGCTGTGGTTTCCAGATGCTTTGTATACCTCCCTGGCAAAGCCATCTTATTTGCCTTTATTTTAACTACTTATACTATCTGAGCTAATTTGTAAGTTGGATACACTTGAATGCCCTAAAGAAGACATTTCCAAAGAGGGAACTGGGTTATTTAATAACTCTGGTAGAATATAAGTGCAATAGATGGTAGATAAATGCAGACTATCCAAGGGGTGATAGTCAGGTGTTGCAGGACACTGTCACTGTATAACAGTTATACTGTAATGAATTGTCCAGATGTCTCAATAGTTTGGTTCATTAAAATTAACTCCTTTTTGATGTGCAAAAACACTTCATAAACTATAGCTACAGCAAATTAGAAACTGGTAAGTTAATGAAGATGTGGGAGGTTAACTGAACTTACTACATATTTCTTGCTGTAGCACTGATAATAATGTTGTAATCGAACTCTGTATCTCTGCTTCTGTGCTGGGCAAACATTCCTATCTCTTTCTACTTCATGCAGAATACATACATTTCTAGGTTTTTTCCAGCTTTATAAGGTTGAGCAGCAGCCTTTCAAGCTTTCATATACCAGGAATCAGAGCTTGTTTTTCAGCACACTGATGAACTTATTTCAAGGAATGAGGTTATTGGACATAGGCAAATAAAAGTCAAAAAAATCAATGACCTCTTATTGGTCAGCTATTAGCCATCATTTAGAAGTGCTTGAGCAAAGCAGGAGGGGAAACACTGCTGTTAATTTGGACAGATGACAGCATCATTCTGTGCTTTTCATGAATATCAATGAAACTAGAAAAGAGCTATATTACATTCTGGGGCACCCCTACTTCAGACAATAAAGCTCACTATTATCATCGTAATCAGGTAATGCAATCTGAGTATATTCAGGCTGGTTTCTTTTAGAGCTGCAAACTCACTACTGCTTTAAGGAGAAACATGCTGTATAATGAACCATTACAGCCAGTGTTCTGTTTTTCCATAGGCACATGATTCCTCTTATGTGAGCAATGCCATGGATGCAGCCAGCCAGGTTATTTTTGTATTGGCTCACTGATGGGTCTGGGTCTGGCAGGTGCAACACGATACAAATATGGTTAAGTGGTTTTCAGATCCGACTGAGGCCCAGAGGCAGGCTGCGTGTTTTCCCAACCAACCCTGGCATTGTGCAGAGCCTGCTCAGGTGGGTCTGGGCTGCGTTCCCAGAACAAAGAGTAAGGGGAACATGCTGGGGGGTCTATTGAATGGAGAGTAAGCCTCTACACAGAGCTTGACCAGGTTCAACAGGGCTCGTTGGCCTCAGTTCAGTGCCAGCCTTCCTGGATATGCACCAAGTCATGCTTTCGTGCCTCTGCAAATAAACCCTCCCAGAGCAGTGAATGTAGGATGGAGGCTTCTGAGCTGGCTGAAGCCCAACTCGATAGTACACGAATTACTTGCCATTATTCAGTGTCCCAGTCCCTTATTACCTTGGATAATACAGCTGACTATACTTTAAAGTAAATGGAAGTTCTACAGGACTATAACACTGGCAATCCTTCTGTAAGGGTACGAAATGTTAATAACATAGAGGACATATATCCAGGCATAAGAGACGCAGTGCTAAAAATTCCTAGGTTCAAGGAGGCTTGTGATGATAGTCAAGTCTTGCAGTGCATCATCTGTGTGTGCTTTGAAGCCTTCATAAGAGTACTTTAGGTTACAACAGAATTGGTACTTAATTTCTCTTTATTGACAGAAGAGATTACATTGGCAATACTGGAAGACTGCTGATTGATAATAGTATTATAAACAAGGCCCTGAGCAATCTCCTCTAACTGGACATACTTTGACCTAGATGTTAAACTTGATGGCTTCTTGAGGGTCCCTTAATCCTACATGATTTTACAGCCAAAACACAAAGACTGTTAACAATGCCTCTGTTCATATGTGGCATGTATTCCATGTATTTCATATCCAGCATATTCTATCAATTGCTTGCACCAACTGTTGTTCTTATGTTTAAGAAAAGGTGGCTACTAGCTAGTGCAGCAAATATTTGCATCACTGTTTTTATCATATTGTCTTTTACTGAGGTGAATCAATATTGTTGGTGTTTAGTTCACATGAAATTTATGTAGTCAGCTTACACAAGTTTTCTGTTTTTCACCATTGGCAAACCATATTCTGTATTTCTGATTCAGGTTCATAGGTGGTATGTGAAAACCCTGGTGACTTAGTTTAGCAACAGACAAAGTTTTTCTCTCTCAGGAAGTGATTGAAGGATGTTTTAAGTGGTGGCTAGCAGAAAAAGCAAAATAGTGATTGGTCACAAGTTCTCTATGACAGCTGACAGGCAAAAGTAGTGTGCCAGGGTAGAAGTGATGTATTTTGAACAGTGATGACATGTTGAGTTAGAACATAAGGCAAATAAAATAACAACAGATTGATTGAGAGGGTGAGTGGAAATGTGAAATTTCTGAGAGAGGATCAGTGTTGTGAAGTGGCCTTGATCGCATGCCCAATATGTTTGATTGCTGTCTCTGCAGGCCTGCTGCCATTACTCTCAGGTAGAAAAAAATATGCTTAGAAGATATTCAGCTTTCATTTCTAGCAGTCATGTAACACTGCAGCAGCAACACCAACCAGTAAAGGATGGAAATGTCTTAAAATCTGAAGATTTTTGTTGAAGTATGGTGGAGGAGGGGAAGGAAGGATTCCTTAATCAGAGATTGAAAAACAAATTAATCCAAAATTGAGGCTTTGATATTTGTTTGTAAGCAATCCCATCTGAGTCAAACAATGCAATACATTAGTGTTTTTTATTGCTATGAAACATAGCTTCCCACTGGAGCAGATTCTTCCTCTAACCATTTGCATGACATCAATTGTTTGAGCCAGGCTACTGTTCAAGTGAATAATGATCATCGTGATATAATGATGGGGCAGAAGGCCCATGACCTCCCAGGATTAGAATGGTTTTGATAACCTAGTGTGAGTATTACTAGAATTAGGCATTTCCCAAGCATGTATCTACTTTTAGGCAAAGAACATACTGATCTATACATTTCTAAATTTGACTTAATCTTCAAATGTTTAATCTTCTTTATATTCAAGTTCAGGTCAAAATCTTGATGGACCATGAAAGCATGACATTAATGATGCCTTTGATTTAAATGGAAGGTTGTAAGTATGATCCCTTGGGATCCAAAGTCTTGCTGACTGCATAGTACATGAGCAATGCCAATAGCTACTTACAATATGCACATGGGTCAAAATTAAACAGTGATAGTTTACTGGAGAGACAAATTTGGAAACTTACTATACCCTTAAATGAGAATTTTATATAAAAATGTCCCCTGTCATTCTTTGTTCCTGCCTTTCCTGACTGGGGCTCTAAACAAAAGAATAGTTCTCCTTTAGTATAGTCTTCCACTGATTTTTATTAGGCTGTTTCCCTAAAGGCTTTCAGTCTCTTGGCTATTTCCTTTTGACACACCCTGTTGAAATAGGTCATTGCAGCATGCTGTTCTCAATAGCATGTAATTAACATTTTGCAAGTAGTGAATGAGGTCAAGTTTACCCTTCAAAATAGCGCCTTGTTTTAAAAGCCAGATGGGAGAAGTGAGCCAGCTCTGCAGTCCACCTGCATTCTATCAAGCACCATGTGCCTGATCACAATTGCAGAGGTGGCCCCATCTTGCACAGTGTTGGGGGGTATCAAGTCTTACATCTACATATGAAATTTTCATAAAGCAGAGACCAGCCCAAATCACCAAAGCTGGAATTGAATTCAAACCATAGGAAAGGTCAAACTACCAGAAGAAACCTCCATGAATCCTGTTTACTTGTTGAAAAGTATGGCACTGTGCTTCCTCGCCATCTAAAAAGCAAGTCATAATATAGAATCAAGAGTCCCAGTTTGATGTTCTGTCTTTACAGGTTACACAAGTGTTAAGATCTCGTGTCTGTGTGTATCTGCCTAGATAAATGTATATATCTCTATACACACAAGGATGTTGTGGTATGTATTTTAGTTTTCACAGGAAGGAATCCCTGTAGAAATTACCCAGCTCTAGGTCATGTTCAAAATGAGCCAGCAGAGAAATAGTGATGTTGACTATGGAAAGCATTTCATACTTCATAAGTGCTTAGCGCAGAACTTCATATTAATCATGTTACAGCAAAATCTACTGTGTGTTGTAGTGTACTGTACAGATCTCATGAAAAATTAACTTGCAAACATTCTTGGGCTATATAATAAAAATAGCCCAAATTCATGTTTCACATGAGGAAATTATCTGGTTTGAGAATTAAAGAAATATTACCCCCTACTGTTACCTAATTTAATGATGACTGAAACAAATTAAGAGTAGCTATGAAGTAGGTGTGAGTATCCAAAATCCAATTTTCCATGGGAAACACAGGTACTGTGCAGAGCAACTTCTCCAAAGTTACCTGCTAATTTGCTGCCACTGTATATAGTGTTTCCAGTGTGTTTAAGATGTGAATGTGTTATGGTGGGTGCTACCGCTTCAGAGTAATTTCTTATTTATTTCACTTTGCACAGTAACTTTAATTGTGTCTTACCGAAAACATCAATTTACTATAAACTGAAGTAAATTTCTTATTAGTATTTTTCTGTTTCCATAGCTCCAGAGTATAAATACAGTGAAATGTTTGTTAGGAGTTATTGGATATTATGAGATCTCCTTGGTTCTGCTTTTGAGAACTGTCAATTAGCAAGTGTTCTAATTAAGAAAAGGGGAAGTGAAAAAATGCAATTAAAATTGAGGCTCTCCTTAAATGAAATGTCTTTTTTTGCTTTTCAAATAATATGTACAGTTCTGTAATAGAGCAGAACAATGTAAATGAAGTTTTAAAAATACAGCATGCCATAAACAGATTCTAAAACCTATCTAGAAAATTATAAACATGTAATTAAGTAAGAAACTGAGAAAGTAACTATTTGTGGACTTAGTCATTAAATACCTATACACATTTTGATTACAAAAAAGAAGGTAATCTGTGGTAAGAATACCACCCTCTTTCATGGAATTTCATATTTTACTTATTTGGTCAGCTGACCAAGCTTGCTGTTGTCCACTATAAACTGTGAAACAAGGGGGCACAACATCACAAAATGGAATATATAAACCTTTAGAATTAGATTTAAGTAATGTTAAATTTGATGGCTTTGTAACAGTAGCAACAGAAAATTACTGAGGCGCATGATACACAGAAAAAAGAACAAGGTAGAGTACAGCTAGAGAATATACTGAGAATTCTCACAAGATAAATCGTTATAGTTGACATAGTTTAAGAAAAACAGTCTAGAAGAACAGGACACAGGGATAAGGAGTATCTGGGAACCGCAGGTGTCCAGGATGGGCTACAGTTAAACTAACTGATAAGTAGGAGGCTAGGAGGATTATTATGTCTCTGGTGCTAACGAACCAATTAAACTGGTATGAGCATCTACTGGGCATGCTTCAAAGGCTGCCAGAAGTGATGAAGATTGTTGGAAGAAGTAAACGACCCTCAGAGACCACCACCACAATTCTGTACACATGCAGCGAACTTTCTGGAAAATGATGTAATCCATACATAGCCTCATGAATATGTATGTATGCCCAGTGGCTATAAAAGGACAGCTTGTGTGACAATGGGGAGACACACGTTAGGAGGAGCTATCCCCTGTGTCTCCCGGCGCCACAATAAAGAATACCTGCTTGTCAGCTTGAAAACTTTGTTGGCAAGTTTGTTCCTGGAGTTTTCTCTGAATCAACTGGTATCAGATTTGGAAGAAAGACTGGGTATAGCTTGGCTACATCTAGAAGATAATTTAATACATTTTTTAAGTACACATTTTCTAAGATTTTATGGGATCTTTGAGCAGTATGAACTGACCCAGATCAATTAGTGCTGTTTCTTAGGATTTTACCAGTCAAGAATCTGAGAAGAATGTATTCCAGTTCTTTTATCTTTACTTGGTTTAATTGGAAGATACAGGAGACCAAAAATGTTCCTATGAGCTCTTTATCAGTCCCAAGATTTCTAGTAAGGAGCACACTAGAAGAAGACCATCTCCACTACAGAAGACTCAGTTTGTATGCTTTCTGAATTAGATAAGAATCTTGGAACTCAGATAGTGCACCTCTTTAATGTGCTAGTCATAACTGTCTATTTTAGGATCAACTTCCCTCAGGTCCTTTCCCTGTAGATGCCCCATTTTCAATAAATGGAATTATGTTAGGAAGGTTTTATGGGTTGAACTCCCCCAGTAAATAAGGTGCCCTACGTAACAACTGACTGCGACTCAGGCTTGTTGTCATTCACATGTAAACAGAACAGCAAAAATTAATTTCTACTGCAAAGGGATGATTTCCCCTGAGTATATAAAATGAGTAATTACACTGGTGAAGAGCTTTCTAAGTCTCTTTTCATTAAAGAATAAAACCAACTCTTCCATGCCACAGGAAAAAAGCCTTTGAAGAAGTCTAGGGGATGTCCCAGTACAGATAAGAATAGATTCTTTTCTTTATAAACTGAAATTTTTATAACTCGAGAGATTCATTTTCTGACCAGTCCTGTCTGAATCAGTATGTTCTCCAGTTGTTCATTCACTATGCTGCCCTCTTTCTGTGCTCAATTTAACTTACATTGAGCTCCCTCAGTCTCTCCCTGCATGGTTAGTAACATGCCTTTTTTTCAGTTCATTGATGTCTATGTCTGTGGTTGTCCCCACCTTGGGTTTAGTTCTTTTTTAATATATACATATATATATATATATAATTTTTTCAGCATTTACTAAGCAGTTATTCATCTTGGTAGGAGGGCCATAAAAATAAGGTGAGCTCTAATGTTGATTTGGGAACAGGGATGTCGCCTCTGTGTCCTCAGAAGGCATTTTAAAGTCTACACCTACATGAAAATAAAGCAGTTCTGTAGTCACAGAGAAAAAAAAATCAATGAGAAAGATGCAATGATATTTAAAAAAGAAAGAAAAAAAAAGGCAAGAAATATAATTCTTTTGTCACAAGCATAGATACAAATACCCACATCAGCGACAGGTGTGGAAGAGGAGTGTGGTTGGTAAGAGTTTAGGACAGCTGGGAACAAAGGAGCAGGTTGATTCAGAGGGCAAGAAAATGAGACACTTCTGAACTGGAGGTGGAAGCAAAGAAGGAAAGAAAAGGTGAAGTGTTAAAGCTGTAGTTAAGTAAGGCAACAAAACTATGAACAAGGATAAAAAGCAGTTGTGCAATGAAATTTGAGAGAGACTGCCATATTGCAGGACTGAGACAAAATGGATTTTAATGGAGAAGCAAGAGAAGGGGATGGTATGGGACTAAGAACAGCACATTGAATTATTTCCTCTGCTCTCCCTTTCACAGGACTCTGGAAAACATTGTGTTCATCCAGTTCTAGTGCTGCTACTAGTTCATGAATGGGTGAGACCAGATTAAGGCGATGCCTTGCCTAATAACACTGTTTATTCTTCCTTTGAGCATCAGATGTAATTTATCTTTTAGTGTATTTTTGGCTGGGTATTTCAGGAAATGCATAGTTACAGATTAAAGGTAACTCCATATCAAAAAAGAGAGGCTCCTCAATTCAGCCTGTTAAAATACTGCAAGAAGCACTTGGACAAAATCTGTTGGTTTATGGCTTGTGAGAGAGTCCACATTCTATTAGTGCTGCAGAGGATGTAAACCAGTAGGTGTTTTGCTTGTGTGGATCATGTACCCTCTGAAAATCTCGTTGCTTCCATACTAAGGAAGGCAAAGTAGAAGAGATAAAGCAAAAGCTTATAATGTTGATGAATTTGAGGTGGGCTCTGTGGAAGCATTGGGGAGGTACAGTAAGATCTGCAAATGTCAGAACTGAAAAGCAAAAGGAAAAGATCAAGTAAGTAAAATGGTATTTCAGAAACACAAGTGGTACCGGTAAAAATATGGCACAGCACAGCCTTGAAGCCATGCGTAGTTGTTTTAGGGAGGGAAATGAAAGCACCACAGGATGGTAATAAGCAATTACTGGGAATTTAATTCCATTCTGTGTTTCTTCTGCACTTTAAAATGATAAAACACACAAGGCAAATCAGTGGAGGAGAAAGTCAATTACAGTAGCAAATCAATTAGGCTAAAGAGTCAAACCAATCAAAACTGCAAGGTAACTAATGAAGGGCAATTAGCAACAATAAGTGGGTCCAGCACTGCTGAGATTCAAAAATGAAAGGAAGACACAGAAGTGACATCAAGCTTTAGAGGCTACAGAAGGTGCCCTATTCAGATGGGAAAATACACTGTGGGCCTAACTCTTTGTACTTAGTGGGCTTTAATAACCAACTTCAGGATGAACCAGGGTGAAGGAAAATGACTTTATAAGCTTCTATTTTTCTACTTATATTTACTGTTAGTGTAGTAGCAAGAGCGTAGTGCCCCATTCCATTTCTCTGCTACCAATCTGACAACTGATTCAAAATGCACTCAGTATGCCTATGTTGATGTCTGTGGGCTTCAGTTATACCTCTGACCTCTTTGAACCAGATGTTATTTGCACTATTTAAGACTAGATGTCCACATTACTTCTGAAGGTGGAGAACATCCAAGATACATAACATCATAACAAGGCTGCTGTGTACCTAAAATTATGCATTGCAGGCACTCTTTGGGAACAAGAATGCTCGTGTGCCATTGTCAGTCTTAAGTCAACTAATCGTTTCTTGACTAATATCTGAATGTAGGGAAAGAACAGCTTAGTTTAAATCTGCCTGTGTTGATTCTTATATAAACATTTTTACATTGCAGATCCTTCTTAACATCTGTGAAGGACCAGCAACCTTTTTGGTAGAGGCCAAAAAAAAAATAATAATGTTTGATGTGGAAGGGCAGAGATTAGTAATCCAAACTGTGCTACTCATGGTGTTGACAACTTTTATAGATTTCCATTCAATCTCAGCTAATACTTGACGTTCTTCCTTATACCAAAGCACACTTTATTCTAAATTGTCCCCATCGAGAGCAGCACTGCTTGATATATTCAGATTAGATTGGCTAGATGATCTTAATTCAAGAAAGTACTGAATTTCTGTGCTTCATCTATAATGCACTAAAAGGAAAATTCCCCAGCTAGACAAGTAAATTATTAACTCATAAGTCTGTGTTATAATTTGTGTACTGTAATAACTTATCTTTAAGTAGGATTGAAAACGTGTATGAAGAGAATGTGAATTGAGTCAGAAATTGTTGTTTTCAGACACAGGGACAAATTGTGAAGTTAGGCTTAACAGGAGACGTCAGACTTTTGCCTATCTGAAGGACACTTTGCTAGTCATGAACACACCAAGGCTATTACTACCAGTGCAGCAGCTGCTAGAAAGCAAATTGTGAGGTTAAGATAAATCAGATGCCTTTCTTCCAGCAGACACAGTCAAAAATAAAGGCAAGGTGATGGACATTGTAAAAGAAGCTTTTGTTGTTGTTGTTTTGTTTCAGTTTCCAGTGATACCAAGAACTGTATTCTTGTTTCAGAAAATCTTGAATTCTGATATGAAGCTGTTTCATTAGCTGGTCTGTCCATATACCTCGTGTGGAAATACTCCACACTGCCTTTTAAGTAGGAGCTAGTTATTTTTACTTCTAATCCAATTTACTTCTCTGAAACAATAAACTTTTTTGACTGAAGGATAACTATTTTATCCCCAAGTCCCAAAACAAATCAGGTAGAGCTCTAATCAATAATTATACTCTATCTTTAGGATTATAAATCTGCACACAAGTCACATTGCAAGCATGTTCAAGTAGTTACTGCTCTGTAATAAGCTTGATAGCTCTGGTCTTTGCAGTTCTTTGTCATGTGTATTGGTCTTTCAAAAATGCTTTGCTGTTTTGAAGTGGATGCTATTTATTTGGAGCGTTTTACCTGTCTAAAGCAGCCAGTAAACCCCTTTTCAGTACAGAAGTTATGATGTGTTGGTGTTGAGGTTCTTTTCCCTCATGGCCCTGCTGAGCAAAGTCTGCTGTGGTGGATCAGGACTGTTCTTGATTTTCCTGTCTGCTTACTTAGCTAATTAAAATAACAAATCTTCACAGCTGTCTGCTTTGGATTCATCCTTATCACCATAAACTAATTAAAATAATGCAACTGGCTGCAACTTATTAAATATCAACTATATTTTTCATACAATTATAAGCTTTAAAACCCCCCACAAAATAAAACAAAACCTGGTTTCTTCTGCTCCTTCTTACTTAACTAATTGCAACTGTTTTCTTAAGATGCGTACATGTAAACATACGTCTTTTTTCCTCTCTCATATTCTTTCAGTTGTATTTTTGTAGACTGCTACTCCATCTTTTTTCCTGTCACTCTTAAATTTCCTCGAAAGGGAACATAAAATACTCAGGGTTTCTATTCTATTTAGTTAGGAACCCTACAGAATGCATGCTTGTCCAAAGCTTTTAAGTGAATTTAGTGGACTAGGGAAATTGCAGTAGGAACTATAATTCAAGAAAGCATTTAAGTGCTGGCTTAATTTTGTTTCCCACTGGTACATTTTTTTCATGTGCTTTAATATGATACTGATTCATGACTGTGGTTATATGTAAAATACTTCTGAAATGAAAAAGATGGAGTTTTCTTACTGTAGAGAGAGAAGAAATTCCCCAAAATTGTAATAATAAACTTATTTTATTGGATATTTTGTATCCAAACTAATATATGTGTCACCTAAAAGCCATGGGGATCTAATGTAACTGATTAAGCAGGCATATCTGTGCTTTGATGTTCTGTTTATAAAGCAGTAGGAATTCAGTGCTACTCTCTATTAAAAAAAAAAAAAGGCTATAAATAAAAAACAGACCACCACCTCTCCCACCAATTTTACTGAGCATTTTTGCTGTATTGTAACTTGGTATTCTTCTCAGGGAATAATATTTCTACACACTTTCGAAGCAAGTTTAATCATTTATTTACTGCAAGCGCTTCACTTTTAATTAGGTCTTTCCTGTCTTTCTTTTCTTTCCTTTTCCCCCAAGAGAATTTTTCTTTACACTGTGCTGTGTTGAGCTCTGCTTCAATTTTGGCAGACCTACTTTTAAAGGTCTTCCTTACCTCTTCATCAGCTGACAGACATTTTCCAAGTGCAAACAATTAATACCTTTCTGTTTTCTTTGTCCCACTTTTGCCCATTCTCTGTTTTCCAGTTCTAAAACAGTGTCTTGCTAAAAATGGACAACAAACCTAAAAGAAAACCCAGATTCCAATTTGTTCATCCCTGGTGTCTGTCTTCAGATCTGAAATTGCTTTAAAAGCCTGAGGAAGAAGACTTATCACACCTCAGCACAGCAAAAGCAGCAAGAAGGGATCATTTTACTTACCTCTGCAGTATCCCTTCCTGCAGCTGCCAGCATGCAATAATTGCATACAGGATTATTCCATAATGTTTTAAAATGCTTCCTTAAGGAACATACCTTAATTGTCCTTCCGAACAAAGATAACCCTGAGTTCTGTGGCTTGTGGATGCAGTTCTTTTCTCTGTGTTCAAGTTGGGCAGGTGATTCTGAAATGGCATGCAAACTTTCGGGTTGAAAACTGCACTTGCAAATATAGTTATACAGCTACCAACCTGTTTCTTACCATAAATACCAGTTTCATGTCCTTCATTAAGGTGATTTTGCAAGGAAGTTCGGTTTGTGGTTTCCTCTTTACAGGTGTAATCACATGTTCCTGATTGAGTAAACACCCTGCTATTTTGTATGCATGTTATTAGAATCCAACACTTTTTGCCAGACAATAGGAAATATAAGATAAAATTAGGTATTCTGCCTTTTTCCCTTCTAGTATTAAAAGTGTGATGAAAGAGCTGAAGTGAATCATAAAGGATAATGAATGTGTTATAAATGAGCAGCTTCCAAACTATTTTACTATGTTCTGTATTCTTAAAACTGGTCTCTCATTTTGTTCCACCTGTGCCTTTAGCCGACTTGTCTTTCTATGTTCTCTACTAAAATAAATGCCTGAGAAAGCCTAAACTGTTCAATTTATAATATTCTTTTTAAACATTGCAGGTACAAAGACAATATATCAAGGGAAAAACAATGAAACAAGCATTATTAATGTTTTCAGTGTTGCTTAAATTAGAAGAAGCAATCAAAGTACTATAAATGACTTGCTGTCTTGCACTATGCTGACAAACTACGACAGTGGTTTGCCTTTTTAAGTTCTTTAATTTGTTTGAGCTTCCTGCCCATTCTTCAGTACAATATCAGTGAGCAGACATCAAAGTTCACCTTGCTCACTCTTGACAAAATTCAAATGAAGAGAAAAACTTGGTTTAAAGTAGCACCTGGGGAAATCAAAGCCTAGTACTAGCAGGAAGTGTGTGCTTGCTCCACAGTTGCTTTTTGTCAATTGAGATATTGGTAAGCTTCAGGTAAAAGTCTGGTTTACTTATTTTCAGTGGTGAATAAGGCAAAGAAAGCCGGTCTTGAAGAGAAATGGGGAGCTTAAGGGTTCAGTCAGACACCAGGTGAAATTCATTCTTCCACCACAGAAAGTTGCTAAGCTACACTTTGTTGGATTTGAACTTAAGTTCATCATCACCTGACAGTTCAATAAAAAGAATTTTTTCCCTTTGTTGCAAAGCCAGGTGACAAAATGTCTTCTGTGAAAACAGAACCCCTGATCCAACCCTGATTTTTCACTGTTGGTACAGTATTCAATAAATTCTGTGCCCAAATTCAGGCAGTACTTCTATTTGTAGGCACACATATGTATGATACACTGATATCAATAGTTACATTGGGATGAACTTTCAGCTTATTTATTTTTAGAGAAGGATTTAGTATTTGCCATATGTTCCCTGTTTCCTTTGTGTTTTATGAATTACTCTGTCTTTAATGCTGTCCTTGTTTTGTCACAAATATTAAAAGATGTAGCTTTCAGTTCGGTTTTTGTTCATGCTCTGTTCATCGAGATGTACAAGCAAGTTAATAGGCAAGTCTTCGTGGCCACAAGTCATTCTCAAAAATGTCTGAACCCTGAAAACTGAAATCACTATGAAAAGCTTTACCTTGGAAAAAGATAAAGTAGAACTGTCAGAGCCAAGTCAACACCTTTCCACATGAGAACTATCTTACTCGTGCTTGGAGAAGATTGTGATCGCTTCCCGTTTCACTGAGCAAAACTGAAAACAAAAGTGAGCATGTCACTTGTGGTTTAATTACATTTTCCACCTTTTCACCCTGATCTAGAATGACTTTCAGATTAATGGGCAGTCTGGGGCAACCTGCAGTTTCTGAAAGATGTTGTAGAGAAGGAGTGAACTTAGCTTTGGCACTGCCAGTTGAGTTTTTGCTAGAAATTCACCATGTTTCCCAAGCACTGTTCATGCTCTGTCAGAGGTTGCACCTACCCATCTGTGCCGTTCATCAGCTACTCCAGTAAGCTAATGAATTTTGCTTCCCCCCCACCATTACAGTATGTCTTGATATGCCTTCGAAAATCAGAAAGTCTCCAACTGAAACAATACATATGAAAGAGGCAGAAAATTAGTCATATCAGTATTTGTCTATCAATATGATGAATAGTTACTGTTCATATGTCCCATGTGGCTTCATTTCAGAAACCACATTTTGTTATCTCCTTCATAAATAGTTTAAGGAATAATATAACAAATAATTTAAGGAATAGCAGCTGTGTCTCAGGAGCTGGCAACATTGCTTTTGTGCAGTTCTTCAAATTTGTGAACTTTGGCAATTTCAACATTATCAAGCTTGCATTATAGGTTGTTTCAAAGAGCTTTTTAATAAAGTGAACAAGAGCTGGTTTTTGCTTTTTGTTTTAATTATCTTCTCAAAAGCATATCTCTCAATTTCTTTATGTGTTTGTGTTGTTTTAAAGACCTTTACTCTGTATTAACATGCTCCTGTGCTCCTGAAGCAAGAAATAATTCTTTAGATAACAGTTCATGACAAATGATTCCCCAAGGCACTGATTTGCTTTCTTTGCTAGTGTAAGTTAATCCAGATGATAGACAGTTGGGAACATATATTCTTACAATCTTCTGCTGTCTCTTACTTGGACTGAGATGCTACAGAGAGCAACAGATCTCTTCAGTCTTCTCACAACAGCTGGGATTCACACAGCCACATTTTTCATCAACAACCCTTCGTGTTTTCTTTATATTTTTTTCTGTTGAATCTACTGCTATCAGCTGAAAATTACGTATACAAATATGAAATGAGTTTCATCCAGACCACATATAAATGAAGGCAGCCTTTTGAATATAGGACTTCAGGATGAAAAAGACATTTTAAATGAATGTGAATTCCCTACCTTAAGCTGAGACTTCGGAATAAATCCAGAACTGACCTTAAGGAGCTAAGTATTTTCTTCACCTTTTCTTTTAAAGCAAATGATCAACATTTGAATTAATAAATGCCCTGAAGGCAGCACAGAATGCTCAAGTTCACTGGAATATTTTTGGTGTCCTGTGGCTTTTGAAATACAGGTTTAAAATAATCTAATACTACAGTCAGTTTTGGATGGGAGTCACATTAAAACAAACTGGGTTTTTCTTGATCCAGCACTGTCTGTACTGGTCTCTGTATCACTCAACTATTTTTTTATTTTACTGCGAACACCTCTGACATTTACCTTCTCAAAGATTTGTGCTTGGGGAAAAATGTGTGGGGTTATGAAAACGATAGGACTACTCACAGCATTGTCTTTTCCCATCTAGGATTTCTGCATGGCGGCGTTTAAGATGTTTTATAACTGATTTTAGAAAAGAGGCTGACAGTGTATTATGGGGTTGTTTTAAAGATATATTTCTTAAAACAGGCAGAGATTTTATCTGTAAGCCCTAATGTCCTACTCCAAAGTTACTACTGCTGGGAACTCCATCAATGACATTGCACTCCCATGTCCTACAGGTATGTGCTAGGAAAAATTCGGGCCCTTTTTTCTCAAATGTTGTTCTCTTAGTTTCTCTTCCACTTTTTTTTTGTACATAAGCTCTGTCTGTG
This sequence comes from Pezoporus flaviventris, assembly GCF_033815535.1. Classification (NCBI taxonomy): domain Eukaryota; kingdom Metazoa; phylum Chordata; class Aves; order Psittaciformes; family Psittacidae; genus Pezoporus; species Pezoporus flaviventris. Next base: position 50,273,850 of record NW_026892549.1, read on the forward strand.
CAGGTGATAAGGCATACATCCCAGTACAAAGTCTCATTGTTGGGATGCTCCCCGCAGCAGATTGTGCTGCAGCAGAAGAAGGGGGATGAGATGTGTTTGAAGGCATGGTTTTAATAAACCAATTTTATGTACCAAACGAAGGTGCTTAAGGTAGAAGACTAATACTTAGGTTCCTACACTGTCTGTGTAAAGAGAGGATCACAACTGAGGGAGCAGTTCCACAATGACTGAGTAAGCTCTATAACTCATCTTCCCTGAGCCATGTTACTGTGAACAAGGGAGATGACAGAAAAGGAATGGCGAGGAATATGTTGTGTCACTTGTCCTTGGGTTTCTCTGAAAAAGAGGTGCAAGTGTCGCCTTTTACTGATTCTGTTGAAAGCTGGTTCTGCCAGATGCCAGGCCTACAGTCTTGTCTGTATATCCCCAAAGGGTGAATCAATAGGCTGCTGAGACATAATTACTTACCTACTGTTCCTAAATTGTTAACAAATCATGCAATTGTTCATTTCCTCCAGATGCAAAAAAGGTAATAGAAACCTTGTTGGCTGATTCTAGTAACTCATTATAGTGCCCAATTATGATTTGTGATTGCAGAAAATTTTGTAGCAAAACAGGTTTTTTCACATCCCCAATCTAAGTACATAATGCTTTTTATATGAACATTAACTATTTCTGCTTGCTAAGGTTATTTCAATATTTTCTGCTCAATTTATATAAAAATGTATTAGTATTGCAAATGTATTCATGTTTTTTTTCCAACGTTCCAGTGATCTATTTGGCATATTGGAGCATTTTCAATGTGAAAAACTTACAGCTCTAATCCTATTCTCCTAGCGTGCAGACTTGTACAAGAAAGTTTTGCCAGTGCACATGGAAGTCAACAGGGTGATCTGAGCCCATCAGGTTCTATCATTGCAGATCTTGGCACCGTATCTTCCTTTAATTGTGGGGTGATCACAAAGCTAATCAACATATCTGTGAGAGGTATTAAGTCCTTATACTTATCTGAAAGAAGGAAAAAAAAAGAAAGGAGAATTCTTTGTAGCTGTGTGACAGAAACTTCAGGTTGATAGAGCCCTGAGGTGAAATTATCCCATTGCCCTTTTCTTGTAGGGAGCAAACCAAGAGACATCAGATGCCTGTAATTAATGAAACTAAGTTTCAGTTAAAAAAAATATATAAAATTAGCAGCATTACTAAAAGAGGTAATTAAATAGAGAAAATCCAGATACTTTGCTCTGCAGGCTAAATAAGTCTTAAAAATAAACATGTTCTTTCCTCATTGTGTCATAGCTAGTCAGGACCTTTCCTTAAGCCCTGTTTTCTATCAAACAACTTTCTAAAGCTTTGAGTCACTTTGGGCAGCTTTTACTAGGAACAAAGGTAAGCAATGTAGTAGCTAAAAATACTACTACTAAAGAAACATTTATTGGCTACTATACATAATGGCTAGCTAGTAGGTGGGCATTAATTTGCATGCCACCTTTGGTGTCTTTATTGCCATGTTGCAGTTGTCAGGCAAGTAATTGTCAACCTCCACGGCTCCCTGCAAGGGGCTGATTTTCAGTATCAATAAATTGCCATCCTTCAACTGTTTTTTCTATGGGACTTCATACTTCTTCACATCAGTGTTTTTCTGCCTTGAACTGTGATCTCTCTCCATCTTGACAATCTAATCTCTGTCTGAAGTTTTACCTTTTACCTGATCTTTCATGGCTCTTGTCTACGTACTTTCTAATACCTGGTTTATTGGGAAGTTTGAGCCAAGGTTATACAAGTTGTATAGTAAGACATGCAGCTGCATTCCTGCAGGGAAGGTTACAATTTCCTGGATGTTAAGCAAGTGTCTTCCCGTTGCTTCTTAAGAATGTTTTGGCATGTTTCTGGCTTCCCTCAGTGCAATCTTATTCTACACTATCACTCTAAGTCACTTGGCCAATGCCGTCCTGGCTTTTCCCATGGTCTTTACATGCTGCTCTCAGAATAGACAGTCTCTCCTCCCTCTAGAAGCCCCTGCCTGACCCAGTGTGTCCAAGGAAAACAGGCAGCCTTCCTCTCTACTGCCTAGCTATCCCTTTTTGTATGTTGAAGTGGTACATGCAGTACCTGCTATTAACTCTGAACAAATGAATCAAACAGTTCTGCAATCTGTCAGAGGTAATAAGATTTTTGACTGAGCTGTCTGCAAATGGATCTTCAAGTTAGATATAAGCTTCGGCTCCTTGACGTTGTGCTGCCAGGCTCCCCAGCAGCCATCCAGTAGGAGGTTGTGTTACAGTTACATAGAAAATTACTTCATTGGCAGGGGTTTTTCCATGGCTGTTGAGATCTTTGAGCAAATCAGCAGGGAGCAGAGACCCTGTTGGCAATTCTGATTCACAGGCTGTATGGTTTTAAGAGGAGGAATGCTGAATGTTATAAGTTAAAAAAGATATCTCAGTGACACTGCATGGAAAAGAATGTATTTGACCTACCAGTGTCAAGAATAGGTGTATTTGAAAACAAGTTTTTCTTCTCAGTGGAAAGTCATATGCAGGGACATTGTGGCAAAGAAAACTAAGCCTTCACTGTCAAAAATGGATGCTAAAAGTGTTGGTTTTTGTTACCTGTATTAAGATAAGGGTGTTGGAACTAAGGGGGTGTTTGTCAACAAGTAAGTTTGGGACTGACCAGGAGCATTCCATAGATGGCCAAGTACCTGATGATTTTCCAACGGCTCATTTGAGGAATAAGGCCAAGGTGATCAAAGCCCAGCAAAGGAATTTCTGGGCGTGTAGCTTTAGGTTTGGAAAAACAGATTAAGAGACAATAGACACCACATTTGCCTGGCCTTTAATGTAGATTAGTTTATAGGAGTTTAAAATACATAAATAAAACATTAATCTAGAGGCTTGTATTTGAGGGGAGTTTTCTGGGAGTTGGTATCAAGGAAGAAGGCTTTTGTAAGCTGCCGCTTAGCATATTCAGCAGAAACCAATTAGAAATGTGTTCCTAACACTAATAGTCAGGGAAATATTAGTGATCCAGTTATTAAACCGGTTCATTCTAACCTCTTGGTCTTCTGGTGTGGGGAAACAACTTTCAACTGCTTTTGTTTTCTGAAAACGTATTTCCTGTGGTATAGTGTGATGGGTTTGATTCATGTGTGTTTAATTTTTTGGGGGAGATGCCTGAGAGTTCAGAAATGTGCTTTCCTTGCTTCCAGTTTTTTTCTGGTCATTTGGCTTTTTCTTTAGTTGTAAAGCTTTTTGCTAATAGAGTTGGCTGAATATCTGCAGACATAAAAAAAAAAAATGCTTCATGTAAGAATGCCATTTTGTTGAGCCTCAAAGGTTTCATTTGTAATGTCCCTGGTCTGAGTGCTTGCCAAGCCCAGAGCAGGGTGCCAGGTGAAGAGTGCCTGGATTCCTAGGCATTGATGGGCTGTCCTATGGGACACAGATGCAGGGGGCTGCCAGGGCTTCAGACTTTGGTCAGTCTTCTGCTGCTGGGGCCCAAGAGCCAGTGTTTCCTTTTGCTCCTCTGTGAAATTGTCATCTTTGCTCTGGTCATGAAAGCTGACAGGAACATCAATATCACCAAGTGGTTGCGGGGCCTGGGGAATTTAGCACATGTTAGTTTTTGGTCTGATGTGGACTGTAACTTAGAAGAGTAAAACAAAATCATCCATGAATGAAAACCCTGTTTTCCAGCCAGCTTTTTTCTGGCCCTCACCTGGTGCTAATGAGGAAGAGAAAATTGGAGTCTCTTGTACTGGAGGCATTTACACCCACTTCTGTTTGATTTTCTATATGATCAGTTCAAGTTTCATCACTGTTAATGCATTTAAGACTTAATGCAAAAAATTATAAATATTTATGAGTAGTATCCTCAAAAAAAAAATCCCACAGAAAAATGATGACCAGAAGATTCAGCTCAATCATGTTAATGTACAGAGATCAATGTGGTGGAAATTGCATATTCCCTATACTTTAGATGGGTTCAGACTTTCAGGCTTTTCACACTTCCAGGTTTTAACTGTCTAAACACCACTGTCAAGCTCAGTGACTGGTTGTAAAACCTAGCATTAGTTGTCATGGTATTATTGTTGTTTTATAGTTGATATGGCATTAGAAATGCTGCATTTTTCAAGCATAGTAAGATGGGATTCCTTCCCCTAGGACAAAGAAAAAACTATATTTCTGTTTCAGTGCTGAACAGCCTCTGTTCCTCCCGTCCCAAAGAGTCATGAGGGTTTTTTTTCTTGCATCTATATTCTTTATTTGCCCATAGTTGCTTCCAGGCATCACATCTGAGGCCAGCCTTCATTAATATGTTAATTGTGCAGCCCTCCCAGTAGATTTTTCCAAAGCTAAGAGTAAACAGAAAGATTTATTCTCCCACCCTTCCCCCAAGCCCTCCAAACAGAAAAATATTGTTTAGATGAGATAATGACTAGGCTTGGGTCTCCATGATGATGGAGCACATTTATTCCATGTTTCTGGATCAGAATCCTTCCATTGGAACAGATCAGAGACTCATAAGGTCGGAACAAAACTGTGTAGTTTTTTCAGGTGAGCTTTAGAATCACTATACACATTTCCCCCTCCTGTTCCTCATGGATATGCTAAATGGATGTAAAAAAAAAAAACCCAAAACCTGACATTATCAAAGCACTACAGGGAATTACCCACACACTTGTTAATTAATGTGAAATGTGCAAAGGATTTGCCCACACTGCTTTGAAAATCTCAGCTAAAACATTTTAATGGAGAGTATTTTCAGGGAATGAAACATACAAGGTGCCCTGCAAAACAGGCTCCTTAACTGTTTATTGCCTCTCTCAGCTCTTGAGTTGGATTTATAGAAAAGTCATTTATAGGAAAATCTCAAGAGTTTATTTTAGAATTGTCCTGTGACAGTCCGAAAAGCTTTCCATTTCCATTTCTCTACCCAGGCAGGATAGAGAATAACATGAACTAAAAGTTAGTTTTCACTTTTTTAATAATACTAAATTATTTGGTGGAATTGGGATTCTTCCAGCAATCTCTTTCTCTGTTAGGACTGATGATAAACCGGGCAAGGGAAAGCCAGCAGTAACAAGACGCAAAAATAATTTACTGCCTATTTCTTTATTTCTCTCTCCCTTTTATCTTGCCATGGAGGGGGGGAGCGGGGGCAGGAGTAGGGGGTGTGTGGGGTGTGCAGCTTGTGAAATTGAAAAGGTTGGCTTACTGAGTAGGGGTGTTAATTGTCAGCTACAATTGATGTGCTAAAGGCTTCCCAGAAAAGTTTGTTTCTATATCCCTTCACATCCTTCTCATCTTTTCTATCAAGTTTTTAACCCTTTTGGTCCTCTCTGATGCTATCATCTTTATCAGTTCCCTCAGTGTTTTCCACTGTCTGTAACTGTCCTCTTCATCTGCCCAGTGTGTCCTGCTTTGGCCAAAGGCTTAGAGAGCTTCTGATATACCATACATGATTCATTTTGCAGGTCCGGCAAGCAGAAACTAAATCATGCCAACAGGGATGCTGACCATTTTAAGACCCATTCCAGTGAAGTCTGAGGTGCACATATGAGCAGTAAAAAATGTGTGTAGATACTTGCAACTTCCTTCTGTTTAAACACAACTTCAGATGTATCCTTATCCCTAGTCCTTCCATACTAGTGCTTATATTGCTCATTGTCCTGGGTTCAGCAGTTATTTTTCTCCTTCTTAGTAGCTGGTGCAGTGCTGAGTTTCTGACTTTCAGCCTGGGAACAGCGCTGATAACACCAATGTTTTTAGATGTTGCTCAGTAATGTTTACTCTGGCCAAGGACTTTCTGAGTCTCATGTTCTGCCAGGGAGGAAAGGAAGCCGGGAGGAAGCAGAGACAGGAGATCTGACCCAAACTAGCCAAAGAGGTATTCCATACCACAGCATGTCATGCCCAGTATATAAACTAGGGGCAGTTACCCGGAAGGGCCAGATCGCTGCTCAGTTGGGCTGGGTATCTGTCTGTGGGTGGTGAGGTGTTGCATTCTCTTCCCTTGTTATTTCCCTTATCATTATTATTGTTGGTGGTAGCAGTAGTAGTTTGTGTTTTACCTTAGTTACTGGACTGTTCTTATCTCAACCTGTGGGAGTTACATTCTTTCAATTCTCCTCCCCATCCATCTGGGAGCGGGGAGTAAAGAAGGGAGGCGAGTGAAAAAGCGACTGCATGGCTGACTGGCTTAAACTATGACACTTACGCTCACAGGTTACATGAGTGCAGGGTGGTCACAACAGACATATGAGAAAATAATTTTGACAGCCAGAAAACACAAAACAAATGCCTACCTCTGCTCATTCCCTAAGCTCTTGCAAACTCAGTTCATCAGATTCTTTATTACAAGTCAGGATTCATTCCACAGCTTAAATTGTGACTCAGGTACCTCATCTTTCATTGTCTGAAACTTGCTGACTTATGCTTTCTGTCAGTCCAGCTTTTTGGATCCATATACTTTTTACCCCGTATGTCATGAGTATTTGTTTCTTCTACATAACGGCATGTGTATTCAGTGTGACTGCACTCCCTGCCTCTGTATTGTGGGCACTGTCAATAAGAAGCAAAGCGTTTATTTTTCATCTAAATATTTCTCCTGCTTCTGGTTACCTGGATCTTTCATGTATCTGTATTATCTCCTTTCCAGTCCATGTGACCGTTTGCAGAGTATTGATAAAAATTGATTTTTGTCCTGTGAGTAAACTGTACTCAGATGAAAGGAGTTGCTCCTACAGGATATATGAAGGATTTTTGTGGAAAGCGCCAGAAGACCATTGAGGGGTATTTTTCATAGCTCTGAAGACGTTCATATAGGTTTGCTTGAAGATAAACCAGATGAGAAGGTGCTGTGGACTTCATTAATAGGGACTCAGGGACTTTACATCAGTGTGGTACTTCTCTAAGCTGGCATGGCACTTACAGAGGAGTGCTTAGTCTGCAGCTAAATCCTTGTTTAAAGTAGTATTTAATTCTCAGTCTTCTCCCCATTGCTAGCTACCCTCAATAAATTACATTTAGGGGCCTTCAAAGCTTTATGGAACACATGCATTTCTGTTTCAGTCCACTCTTTACATAAAGTAATAACTTTGCTTTTAGGAGTGGAGCAACAAGTGTAACTCTTTATGTTTTTATGGATGCATATAATGCTGAGTCCATTTTTAGTAATTTTCCTTTTAAAGTTCATTTTACTATGCTTTTCCTGTTCACATTTTCATGTATGCTGAATCACACACTAGTACCCATTATAGTAAATAGGGGTCAAGTTATGCATAGGATCACAAAGTGTCTGTGAAGCCTGTCAGGTAAGGTAGTCTTTTCCACCAGGATCCATTTAATTCCCAGCTCTCCCATACATAGGGTTGTATGCTGTAAAACTGCCCAATTTAACAGTGTGTATTCCTGGAATCAGTGACAGTATCTGTGTGTTTTCCAGCATGAACATGGGCCAGCAGTGTGCGCTTGCAGCCCAGAAAGCCAACCGTATCCTGGTCTGCATCAAAAGGAGTGTGACCAGCAGGTTGAAGGAGGTGATCTCTACTCTGCTCTTGTGAGACCTCACCTGGAGTATTGTTTGCAGTTCTGGTGTCTTCAACATAAAAAGGACATGAAACTGTTGGAACAAGTCCAGAGGAGGGCCACGAGGATGATCAGGGGACTGGAGCATCTCCCATACAAAGACAGGCTAAGAAAGTTGGGGCTGTTCAGCCTGGAGAAGAGAAGGCTGCTTGGAGACCTCATAGCAGCCTTCCAGTATCTGAAGGGGACCTATAGGGATGCTGGGGAGGGACTCTTCATTAGAGACTGTAGTGATAAGACAAGGGGTAATGGGTTAAAACTTAAACAGGGGAAGTTTAGATTGGATATAAGGAGGAAATTCTTTCTTGTTAGGGTGGTGAGGTACTTGAATGGGTTGCCCAGGGAGGTTGTGAATGCTCCATCCCCGGCAGTGCTCAAAACCAGGTTGGATGAAGCCTTGGGTGATATGGTTTAGCGTAAGGTGTCCCTGCCCATGGCAGGGGGGGTGGAACTAGATGATCTTAAGGTCCTTTCCAACCCTAACTATTCTATGATTCTATGATTTCCCATCTATGTCATGTTTAGGAGCTCGTCTGCAAAATAGCTATTAAAATACAAAAATTATGAATGTGTCAGATTAGAGAACAAGGAAGTCCTGTAGCTAGAGCTGCATTGCTCTACTTTGTGACTAAATCCCATGGTCAAGGCACATGTACCCCTTGCTCCACAGTGCATGGGTCAGTGCTCAAATGGACTGGCATATTCTGACAGTCATGGCAATAGCAGCTTCAAAGAAATATTAATTTCTTAATTTCTATTCAGTGCAATAATCTCTTTCAGTCTTAAAGGAAAAATATTGAAACAATTTGGAAGACATGTAAAAGTATTTTAAATTGGTGATATTTATAGCTGCTTCATTTTTTTGAAGCCCCTAACAACCAGTAACAGCAGTTCAGTTGCAATACAGTTCTGCCAGTAACCTTCTCCTAGGAAAAAGGATTTCGGTAAGCCTTATCACTCAGCATAGCCAACAGAAATATTTTATACTAAGCACAGTGGAACCAGAAATCCACTTCAGATGTCCTTCAAACAGCTAGATGAGGAATTCAAGGAGATGTGGAATAGGAAACTCAAAAAATGGGGCTCGACTTTAACACTTACTTGGTGTGATAGAGTAATTTACTCTCCATATAGATCTTACTGTATAAGAAAAAGGAGGAAAAAGGAAGCAGTAATGTGTCACCTTATCTAAATAAGGTACCTGTCATTCCTGAAATTCTGTTTAAACTATGATGGATGTTCTTATTTAACAAGAGAGATTTCTTTTCCCCCACAGTGAAAGCCAATCCTTTCAAACAGAAAAAGACTATGATGAGACCGAATTTCCCTGCTCATGGATAAGACTGAAACAGTGCAGAAATAGCTGCAAAGCAGATGCCCTGGGATTCCTTTCTGACCACTTGCAAAGTGCGTATTCATAGAAAAGGACAGTGATTTGAACAGAAAAACAGCTGTGCTATTTTTTTCACCAGAAACATCTGTATTCTTTGAAGTGGTAACACGCTTTCATGATATGATGGGTTTACTTCCTGCAAAAATTATTTTCTTTTCAGCTAATTTTGATCAACTGGTCTGTCATTTCAGAACTTAATCTTTTTGCTACTTATCCATGGTCCTGATGTAAATGTTTTGCTAATTAACTTAAGATATTAGCTGGAAGTAGATCTGTGGTATTTACTCTTTTTTTCTGTTTATTTTCCCCCCCCCCAAAGCAAATCCTTTTTTTCTATAGCTTCTTTTTGAGCACTGCTGTTAAAAGAATTAATCTGGCCAGTGCATTGGCCTGTTACTCAATAATCTAAAGGACCGTCCTCCAAAATGTGTGATGAACCTCTTCAACATTAAAACCATGTGCTACAGTATACATATCATACAGTAAATTCAGTGTTCTCTATCCTAGGCTAATAAGTAGGTGTAGCAACAAAGAAACACTTGTGCTATAGTAGTGTCAATTCAGCATATTAAACTGTGTTAATTAAGCCACTTTAAATAGATCTAAATAGATCTATTTGAGAATAGATATGTCTGAGAAGGCTTGATATTAGTAGTATGCATGGGTGTTTTAGGAAGATGGGGGAAAACAGGGATGAATATTGATTGCCTGTGTTACAAATTGCTGCTATTTTCTGTGTTGTTCATAAACCACAGCTGGGAAGCCAGTGACTAACCCAGCCTCTGTGAAGCTGCGAAATAACCTAAAATCCATAACTCACTAGATACATTAAGTTACCAAGGCCAGGAGAGAGATTCCCACACACTACTAGCTGATCAACCTGTCGTTCTTGAAAATATAATCTTTTCAGTAGCTGTGGGGTTCCCTTCTTTGATGCCTGGAAACTTTAATGCTACAGATATCCTTCAGAGTAGTGACTTTTAGGAGTGGTAATTTAGAACTTGACTATATATCCATGCACAAAAGAATATTTGATGGTCTTTGTGTATTCTTTTGTCCAAAGTAGTTGTACCGTTTCACTGTACCTACAGTGAGATGGTGTTACTTATAGGAAATAAAAACAAGCAAGAGTTTAGGCAACTCCTTCTTATAGCCCACCCACTGGAACCACAGGCTTCATATAAAAATGAATGTGTTGCATTTATAGAAGGCTTACTGAAAGACCTTTCTAAACTGCTTTACTGTGCCTAATACATGCTGCTGCTCTCAGGAACCAGTTATGTTCTAGGGACACAACAGGGTTTTGCAGGCCTGTCTAAATGTCCTAAACCCTTCTCTGACTGAAAATTTTGCAGAAACAAGTTAATTTACACATCTTCGATGAGCTGCTTCATTGTTTACACAGTATTTTCATCAAAGAGTATGTTGCTCGTTAAACATGATAGAACCTGACAGACAGGACCTGGAACACTTGACATCAAATTTAGCCCAAGCCCATCTGAAATCTCAGCAGGTGGAGAGCTGTGGTTCTGAAAACAGGTGATTTGCAGTCTCTAATCTTGAGTATATAGCACTGAAAAGAGCTGTTCCTGCATAATGCAATTCATACCATGAGGTATTGTGCATTTTAAATCACAGATCTGTACTTCTTGAACCCCTTTTCTAAAGTCATTTTCTTCCATCACTGACATTTTAAGTGTTCTGTGTTTGGTGCCACTAGATTATGACATTTTGATGTTCAGTTAGAAATCCAAAATAGCAATCAGGGAATTACGAATTGCAGAAACCTTGCCATTTAACTATTAATTATATTCCTTATTGTCTCAACTAGTAAATGATTATACTGAAATGTCTCTTAAATATAACATGCAAAACCTTGTTATAATTAGGGTATTCCTGAGATGTCAGTCCCTGCTCAATGGAAGTGACTTATCTCTACAGCCTGCTGAAGGTGACAGTGTTTCCGTGTGAAGAACAGTGCTCAAGAGAAATAGAAGTATGTGTGTGATTATAATCTGGAGTCTTAGATACTGACTTGAGCTCTGGGAGATGTTGAAATTCTTTCCCGATCTAGGGCATAATGTGTCATCCTGGATTGCTGCAAGTCAAGCAAGTCTTATTCATATTACCCTCTGTGAAGAGATTTATGAAAGTGAAAATATTTTGGCTTTGATGGAACAGGATATTTCAGCACAAGCTCTCCAAATGTGTCATGCAATGGTATCCTGGGAGTACTGCTTGCTTTGTAGCCTCAGCACTTCAGCAGGAATAGTGCTTTACATCTATAGGCAAATGAAATCTCTCCTTTTAATCCTGTCTTATACACTGAAATGGTTCTAACTTTTTTCTGCAGCTAACCTACCCTGATGCTAATGCTATGTTTGACAACAATGAAAAAGTGCAAAGATGCAAGTAAAACTCCAAAGTAATACTGGATGGAAAGGTAAAGTCCCTTGGGGAGCAGCTGCATGCTGATGTGATCTCAGAAGAGTAACTTCTGTTTTCAAGAAGGAAAACGATGATATACTAGAGAAGACATAGGAAATTACTACAGCCTGCTTTGGCTGTAGTAAAATGCACCAACCAAAATTTGGTGCTTGCCCCACCTCCATAGATGCCACTAGTTCAGATTAGGTTACCTATTCCAGAGTAAAAGTCACTGAAACACATTACACAGATGTTGAATCGTCATCCTCAGTTTTATTCTACAGGTCCTCTGTTGTTCTACAGTACTTGCTACCAATTTGTTAGAAATCTAGCCTAGTCTCTAGTACTGAATACCCACCAATAGCTGGAGCACATCTTCTGGTTTGTCTTCCTCCCATGGGAATCCTGATTGTGTGCTCCAAAATGAAAACAGTTGAATTACTTGCTTAGGGAAATTGAAATTATCTTAAACATTTCAAAAGGTTACAGTATAAGTCTTACAGAAAATTATCAATGAATGAGTAGAGCTAAGTATTGTAGGAAAACTTTCAGAAGACCTGGATTTACTTCTAAAGGCTCTTCTCTGTCCTGTAACATTTTTGAGCAAAGGCATAGACTTTGGACGAGTTCAAGTCAAGTGATCAGAATGCTTCTTCTGTTTTAAGTCCTAAATGAATGTTGTCCTCATTGTCAATATTTAAGTAAATAAATATTAGGAGGAAAGGGGAGAGAAGGAGCAGAAAGACTGAAGTTCAAAACAAGGAGGAACTAGTAGAAAGATGGAAGAACAGGTCCAAAGAAAGAAAAATGAACTGTAAATCTAAAACTTAGGAAGCTGTTAAATCATAAAAGTATTCCTATTCCTATACTACCTATACACAGCCAAACCATGCTCACCTACTAAGATTTAATACAAACATGAAAATACACTTTAAAATTTTTGAAAACCCATTGCTAAAACTCCACAAATTATAGCTCCCTGAGAACAAGAATTGATCTCTACTGGTATACACTCTACATAGATAATCTCCAGGTCTGAAGAATAACGAAAAAACATTTTCAGCATGCTTGTTGCCCTTTACTTTTGAATGAACTCTTGTTCAGACACAGTTACTTTTGTAGAAACTCGCAACCACAAGAACTGCCACTTAAAAGCAGATAGCTCCAGACAAATCGTAGAAGAATGCACCTCCCATACCTACCTCATCCTGATCTCTTTTGCTTTTTTGATCTTTTTTGATCTTTTATCTCTTTTTCTTTCAGTAAAAGAGTGGTACAGGAGCTTTATCTCTCTTCCAGAGTGTTATTTATCATTAGGTATGGCAACACTCAAAAATCTACTTAAAATAGAAATCAAAATACATACTTTAAAAATTGTGGGTTTTTTACCAATTTTCGTTGATCAAGGCGGTCAACTTGGTCGGGAGCAGAGGTTAATCAGACTTAGGGACTCAAAAGGTTAGCTACCACAACAGGACAGTTATCAAGGCTCCTTGAGCATTCAGAAGTTTTGTTATATAAAAAATAAGACATCTATATCTTCTTTGTATTCCAAGGAAGAAATTGTCTCCTTCCACTCTGCCTTCAAGAAAATCTGCTTTTATTAGGGCTGTCCTGCATAAAAAGTATTTTTATTTCTCTGGTTATGTTGTTTAGTGTTTTCTCCATTTTTCAAAATGCAATGTAAACGTGAGTCTATTAGTGAGAGATCAGAGTGTACAGCTTAGTTATTCATATAACAAGTAGGATAACAAACCCTTAAAGAAAAATATGTGAGAAAGGGGAGTTCTGTCTCCCTTTACAATAACACCAATCTGTAGCAACTGATTTGATCTAGACTGTTCAAGGGTTGTTGCCGGCTTCTTAAAAGGCATGTAATTCTCTCCTTCTCATGGGGGGGGGGGAAGAGGAAGGCGAAATCAAAACCTTGGCAATACACATATGTATCAAAGGCTGTCAAACTTTTCAAGTTAGTTCTGCGTTGCTCCAATCCCTTGGTATTTTCCAAAGTACTTGCTTTTCAGCCATTGGTTTTGTTTTGGATCTTGGAAGTTCAGAATCTTTCTCAGGCGTTTATTTCACAAAAATAAAAAAATAAGTTTCTCCTAACTTTTTACAGACATGTCATTGATTAATAATTGTCTCAATGAAACTACTGTGGCAATACAGCTGTTTCATCCCTTTTTCTGCAGTTGGTCTTGTATAAATTGTCACATGGCTGCAAGGTTGGTGTATGTGTGTGTGCTTTGATTTTTGTAAGGCATTTATAGAAAGTTTAAGACTGCTGTGTTTGCCTCTGCAGATCTGTAGTTGAGAAAAGCACTCAATTCTTGAGTAAAAATTCTAAACTTGCTCTTAAACAAGGTTTCACATCTGATAACTCTGGTTCTGAGGGTGACTGTCTGATATATAATCATCATATAGAGATATGCTATTGATTACCCACACTTTTAAAAGACTTTTGCAACAATTGTCAACCATTATTTACCATAGGTTGAAGCACTGTGATACCCTGGACTTCAGATAACCTCTAAAAACATGCTCTCTTGCTAATATTTTACATCCTTAGCAGTCAGATTATTATATGTTTTCTGTCTTTATCTCCACTGGTTTGTCGTATTTTGCAAATAGATATTTTATACCTGAAACAAAATATTCAGCAACATTATTCTATAATAAAGTTGTAATAATCAACATTAGAACTGATGATTTAGAGCCACAATTCAACTTTTTTCTAGTACAGAAAAACAAATCTGCATTATTTAGGGTGTCTTCAAGATGAAATTTCTTCTACTGTATTTTAAAGAGCAGTGTCAGACACCAGTCATAATTCTTGCTCTGGTTTTGCACACATCACAAATCAATATTATTTTTACAACATAATATGTTAACTCCTTGGGAATTTTGTTCTTCCACTTTCATTTATTTTCATGGATAGTGCACATGTCCTATTTGTTCACTATCTGCTGTGTGTTATAGTCTGTTATATTTCTTAAAATATGTGACTGCACAGCAAAGAAAGAAGCCAACTGTTTGCCTACTTCTGGCTGTTGTACTGGGTCATGCAGACCTTCTGCAGGGAGTACTCAGTTGTTTTCAGCAAGGGAAAAGCTCAGCCAAGGGAGAGGCTTTTCCAAAAGAGTTTGGAAGAAGAGAGAAAGGAGCGCATGTGCAGCATAACTAAAGGTTTGGAAAACTGTTAAGAGCAGGGAGCAGAAATATCACAGCGGGCTTCAGAGCAGATGGAAAAAAGTCCTTTTCACTGTGCAGAACAGGAATATATCCCTTTCTTTTATCAAGTTCTGCTTCTCTTGAAGGCTTTTGCAGAACTGATTTGCTTCTTGCAACTACAGCAAGTGTTCAAAGCCAGGACTCTGCTTAGGTCTTCATTTGTTTCTATCAGTCTTACCTCAAATTCAGTCTGGTTTTATTATGCAGATTTCTCCATGGTACTTTTACTACCTTTTTTTTTTGTCTTGGGTTGCCCTGGGTTTCTTTTTTTTTTTCGCTAACCCAGAGTAATGTTACATTCTGTTGTTTTCAAAATTTACAATCTGGTCCAGTTTATTCTGTTTTCTTCACATTTTAATAGCTTTCTATAAGTTTAAGCTGTGTAGTGATCTTTTTCAGTTTTTTGAGACTTTGATCCCCTTTACCATCTGGCTTTGGATGAGCAATTCCACAAATGGTTTAAAGCAGCATGTTTGCCTCAGCATAATCAAATCTATTAAATCTCCTTGTTCTTAGTTTTTCACATGAAGCAGATAACTTCCAGAAGATGTATTATTTTTAGGAGTGTAGCATTCTGCAAATTTCTGTAATTTCTATTTAATCTTTAGTTGATAACTCAGTCTTCATCTGATAACTGAATTGGTGTTTATCACGTATCTTTTTAAATATAGATTGCTCAAAGTCAAGTCAGTGCCCTTAACTTGCAAGATTAAAGTAAGATGGGGTTTTTATCTTGTTTCATTTCAGGAGCTCAGTTTTCCTTTATATAAAATTCTTGCTTGAACTTCTTTCAGTGACTTGCTGTGTCTCTGAAGAGTTTATATATCTTGGAGTTCTCCATACAACTTTACTTCTTACTTGAGGTTTCTCTCCCAGTTCTCACACAAGCTGTAGTTCAAGATATCAATTAATGAAAAGCATGATTTTGAGTCACTGTCATTTTGATGAATCTTTACTAAAACTCACAGAATAACCAATAGAGAAAAGTTCTTACAAAGGGAAACAGTCCATGCCTTCTTTAGTTTGCTAAGACTGATCTCTAGTAAAGAGATTTGAACCAAGACTTACATTGCCTTTCCAAGAATGTGTTTGTCCTACTGCCATTAAAGTCAGTGGCAGAGCTCCTACTGATGTCACTGTTGTATGAGACGAGGTAATCTACTTCTGTTCAGCAATTCTATTTCTTCTCTAACAATGTACCAGTAAGCACAATGAAGTTAAGTGCTTGTGGCTATGTCTTCATTTAGCCATCAAACCAACTCCCCTCCTGAAACTACTCACTGAGATGGAATTTCAGTCTTTGCCATGATGCACCTCCATTTTTTAAAAAGGTACTGTATGACATAATCCTAGCAATGTTACAGCCCTTTGTGTCAGCCTAGGGTATCTCACTCAAACTATTCTTGGATGTTATTGTTTGGGATACCCAGCTTTTGGGATTAAGTCCAAGCATATTTTTTTATAAGGAAGCTGTAAACATGTGGAACCAAAATCTTTCATGACCTGAACTGAAGGCTGATCATACAAAAGGAAAGGGGGAGGAGGGAAAGGACAATAGCTCAAAAAGCAATATTGCAAAAAAAAGTGGCTATAGTAGTGGCAGACTATTCAGACTATTCTCTTTTCACTTAGTGTAACTAAACAAGGTTTCATATGAATTGTGGGACTGAAAGAGAACTGTCATGGCTTAGTTTAACATTTAAAAATCTCTTTATCTTTGATAATTGTGTATGGTTAATACAATTTGTAGAGCTCAAACTTTTTGAAAATTCACCACAGAATGCACATTGAACTTTTCTGTGTGTGACTACTCTTTTTCTGAGAGATCGCATCTGCTTGGTAAGCAAATGTGTGGCACGTAGTTTACAAACTTCCTTACTTGTGGCCTCATAAATTTGACTCTGCCCACGAATCATGACAGCATGTCCAGCTCAATGATGTTATGCATTGTACTGTTACTGCTGGACATTTAGCCTTTCTCATACAAGTGCAAAAATGCCATCAGAAATCAGGTACTACTCAGATACAAAAATGTTTAGGTGGAAAGCAAAATCATTTTGTTCTATAAATAGAAAACAGTGCTGAAACATTTTCTGCCTATTTCTATACAAGCATAATGCTGAACAATTGGGGGAGGGAATTGTATTGTAGTTTTTCTGTTCAGATTTGAGCCATTTACCAAACATGTTAGTGCCTCTTAACGTTCTACAGCACTGAGTCAAGCATGCAGTTGGCAGTTAGGTTTCTTGTTCTTCAACTACCATTTATGTGAGCACACAGAAGAACAGGAGCAACAAAATCTGTTGCCCTGCTGGGTCCATCTGGAAGTAAAATGTCTTTAGATTTCTAGATTGTGACAGGCATAGGTTAGATATAGAATAAGTGCTGGAAGAAGAATTAAATTGCAGTTATGTTATGAAGAGCATTGGAATATAACAATGATCTTCAATTTACAGACTGTTCATGGAAAAATTTATTCTGTGGGCTGAAGTCATCCAGCTAAACATAGTGGATAAATTCAAATCAGTGAATGATAAATATTTTTTCCCTAAAATTTCAGAGGAAATGATTCTTGACCAAGTCTGTTTTTTGTAGTCAGATGCATTTAAACAATATTAACTGAATTTAACAAAACAATGCTTTATTTTTCAGCTATCCAAATAATAAAGAAAAAAGTTTTATTTCTTAAAATAATAAGCAAATTTGATCAATTCACAGATTGGTGCATGATTCTCTTGAGTTTCCCTCAACTTTTTGTCTCACTCTATTTGGGAATCTTTTACCAAGCTTGGAGATTTCAGGGCAAGCTCATATGCACACAAAACCTTGGAATGTGCAGTTGTTTATCTACAGTACAGAGCTGTGGCCTGAACTAGACTGGTTATGCAGTTGGGCATTAATGTGGTCATACTTTTAGTGCCATCATCTAGTGAATCCCTGCTGGCCACACAGTCTTCAGCCCAATGGGTAAGGACCAGTGGCCTCTTGGAAGGTGTTAATCCTTCTGCTGCAGCTTTTTTCTTCTCTCACTTTGCTTATTCTCTTAGGGTTTTAGTAATCTGTCATATCAGTGCTCGTTTCCTGGAATACCTCATGATTCCTTTTATTCATTTTTAACTTTTTTGTAACTGGTATCAACCCTGTAGTATCACCTACATGTTCTTGCTTAGTTTCTGCTTTCCTAGCTGTGATGGCTTACTGGCCATATGTATGTTCTTTCTTGCAGACTAAGGTGAGAATTGAAAACTGCAGTTTATCATTAATTTCTTTCAGTAAAGCTTGGCCCTGGAGTTATATGTGAGCCAGCATAATTTATTGTAGCTCCAGGATTGGCAGCCACAGAGATGTCCTTTCTCCTGCAGCACTGGCAGCACATGGTATGCTCCATATGGTGCAGTCAAGTGTCTGGAATGACTTTCAAATTCTGCCTATTGATTGCTTTAGAGATAGCATTTCATTCAACAAAATACTGTGGAAATAATCTATGGTACTTAGAAAAATGAGTTTCTAAAGTTGAATTATAGGCATATCTGTACTTTGAAAGTTTGTTTTCAAGTAGTTTCTGGAGTCAGAAGAAAAAAAAAGAGAAACTAAATAGGGCAGTAACAGTCTGAGCAAAATATATGAGGTTTCACAAAGCAAACTATATAACCACCTTGCTTCTTCCCAACACAGCTTTTTTCCAGTCTGCCTCTCTTCTGGTATCTTTCTGGATGATCAGTAGAGCTCTTCATTATTACCCTTTGCCTACCATTACCCATCTCGTTGTCCTAATGATGCCTTCTCAATCCTTATTCTGGGGGGTCCTTCTGTCTTCTTTTTTCCTTTTCTCCTCATTTCTCATGCAGACTTACGGTACATCTTTCACATCTTCATTTCTCAACTTTCTTGGAACCCTATGCACATCACTTTCTTTTTTTTTCCTTTATCTCTGATCTCTCAGCAGTGTGCAACAGCCTGGGATTTTGTTTTTCTCTTTCATTCCACTGATCTGCTCCCTGTGGAGTTTAGCTTTTCCTCATCTCCACACCTTTCTGTTCTACTGGTGATTTTTTTTCATCAGACTCCTGTTATGTTTCTATGTGTCCCATGAGACTGTGTCCCTGTGTTGGAAGACTTCAATAGGCTCAGTATTATTTCCTTTGACCCATGGTTAGATGATGGTCTCTATGCTGCAGGTTTCCTTTTTTCTCTCTTTTAAACATCCCTAGACGCCCTTAGTAATATTGTTGGTAGTTACAGAAGAAGCTACTTCTCCTGAGTAACTTGGTGTCCCTTTCTCCTTCTCTCTTACTGAGGTAGACTACAGGAGATGCACAGAATAATGGGGTGTTGTGCACTATTTGTGGTTCCTGCTTGAATAGTGCACACTTGAAAAAGCAATTAAGCCAGGTCAGCAGCCATAGCAGTTTCTGAAGTTCAAAATAAGCAATGTCCAACTGTAATGGCTTAAAATGAGCGCTTGAACTTCTCCAATGATTAGTATTCCCCAGGCCACATGGGGAATAGATCAAGAAGGTTAACACTTTACTTCTCAGTTGCATAAATTTTCTGTACCAGAATTCATTTTGCATAGCTCAAAATAAACCAATAAACTTTGTCTTGATTTGGCGCTTGTTCCTGGCATATCTGGGAACATCAATACTCACTGCATAGTCATAAAAGAGTGTGTCTCGAAGTTCTGTTGATCTCAGCATCTTTCTTAAACTATCTGTGGAAGTTAGTGAATCTGTGTCATTCTGGCTTGAGTTTCTCTACATATTTCAAATGCTTTAGTAGCATATTCCCCCAAAGAGTCAAAGTGTTGAAAGCAGAGCTTCAAATTTATTCATATGTGATCAAGGTCAAAGCTAAAGTTCAGTGACACAAACGTTATGCCTTCCCTTTGTAGCCGGCTGTCTGCTCTGAGATGTTAGGAGTACACAGTGAATATTGCTAATCATTTACTAGTATTCAATAAATGTATTGTTGCAAAATGGGTGTTAGCTAATGGTTGCTGTCTTCTCATCAGTTAATTACTATGTAAACAGGGAACTAACATAGTTGGAAGCACTATTTATGGCAGCTAATCACTTGTGCTGTCAAAGTAGGAGAGAAGGCAGCTAGCAGGTTTTGAGACAGTTTTCCTTAGTAAAATGTTCTTATTGCTTTCTCTGTGAAGGACAAGCATCATAACTCAGGTTAAAACTCTTCAGGGACTGCTGGGCAGTCGTGTGTGTATGTAATTATTTGACAGCTAGCCAAGCGGCAGATGTATGCAGGTATAAGTTAAAAAACAATCCAAAGAGTTGTTTAAAGGCTTTTATTTTTAACATGGGTCATTTCAAACCTTGTGTTTGCAGTGAAGCCCACAAATAGTCAAATTATCACAGATTATCTCAGCTTTTCTATACAGACAAAAATGAGCAGCTTGGCAAGGCAGAAGACAAAAGCCATTTAAACCCCTTTCTCTTATTCAACTGGCAAAGTGAAGCTCTGTCCTAACTGCAGGAAGAGTAGAGAACAGCAGTGCATTTTGCCCTCCCAGGATTAGGAGAACCTTGATATGGTTCTCAAACATGTAAATGTCATCCCACTGGCATTTTCTTTAACTGTAGTTTTAAGAGCCAGGTAGTATAACTGAAATACTTTTGGTCCTAATTTATGATCTTTGTCAGTCCTTTTTATGTGGGAGCAGTAGTTAATGGCTGTTTGAGAGCAGTCCTGATATGGGGCTGCTCATGGTTGTTGTCCTCTCTGTGCTATGAAGCCTTTCAATAAGCTCTTGCAAAAAAATGAACCTGACTTGCTCTCGTTTTCACACATATTCAGAGTTCCAAATCTTGAGCATTAGCTATGAGGGTGTTTCAAATTAGTGCTGATGCAGTGGAGTATAGCATTTTCCAAATTCTGTGTTAGAGATAATTCTAGCCATACACCAGTCTCTATAAAATATAAATAATTTAGCTTATCTACTTTAAACCCTTTTGCACTACAGTCAGCACCATAGTTGGTTAAATAGGTGCTTGTCACATCAGTTTAATGAATTAAATGTGAAAGCCACTTCTTCTTACTTTTGGCTGTAACAGAGCTGGCTCAGGGTCTGTTCCGCTGCAGTAATGAAATGGTAGAATCCATGTCATATAATTTTATAAGTGTAATACTCATCAGTGCATCAGCTAATATGAAAAGCAGACAGAAGAGTTAGAAATAAGACCACAAGCCAAATACTGAATCATTGTAATTCATCCTGGAAAGATACCACTTTAATGGAAAGATATGACAATAAAAATTAAAAATATTAAATAATTTCGTAAAAAAATTGTGTAACTCATGTTCCATCCTTCATACTCTGTTCTTTACTTGAACAGAGTAACAGAGATTTATTACTGACTTGTCTAATTTTCTAGATAATTTTTTTTTTTAACATCCGTTGCAACCACTCAGAGAGGTTGTATCCTTGCTAAGGTAAGAAGGAAACATTGGCCTGGTTTGTAGGGGAAAAACCTGCGAAGTTATAGAAGATGTTAAAATAAAGGGAAACTGCCTTTTCCATCCCTTCACTCTCTTACAGACTCCAAATCAGTCTTATTCTCAGCACAGCAAAGAGCACCCAATCTCCTGGAGCACATCCTTTTGCACCTGGTAGACTTGTTCTGGGAAGAGTGAAAGGGAAGGGTGGCAGCAGAGGCTGCAAGCAGGGCTGCTCAGCCCGCAGCGTGTGATCCATGTTTCTCTTGTAGTCTGCTACATCAGTCAGTGCTCCAGTTTGCTGTCTCACTAGAGGTAACGCTGATGTAGATGCAGGCAGACAAGCTGGGATGTCCATCTGAGGAGTGGATGTGCATTACACCTCAGAGAAAGGACAGTTCTGCCCTTCAGAGGTCTTTGATTCTTGTCATGTTTCGGAAGGTCAGTCTGTACCACTCCAATCGTTGTGTTCCCTCACACAAAAATCACTGCCCAACCTCCTGATCCCTTTGGATTAGGGTGTTAGTCTGACTGCAAGTTTAAATCCTTTAAAGTAAAAGAAGAAATCTTCACAGTTGGACTTTTATTGAGTATTAATAGTTGGGACTAACAAGTTCTTTCTTTCAGGTTCTCTATGCGCTAGAAACCCTGTTTTGCATTGCCACTGATAATTACACTGTTTCATGGAAGAAGCACATATACAAAAGCACTTTTCAATGTACCTGTAATCAGTATGATACTCCCAGTTACCTAATTAACTAAACAAAACTTTCTGAATGGTAATTGTAGGAGTCTTATTTCTAAAATCCACATTTGCTTTTACATGAGCTCATATACAATTTAGTTTGCCATAGCAAAAAAAAAAAATAATAAATGCAATAAATGCCAGGTTATTACACAACATTCCCACTGTTATTAATGAAAAGAAAATTGCAGTAAGATAAAAATATATCTTCTAACAATGTGTCTCTTTAGAAAGAAAAGTAATTCAGAAAATGTTTTCAAGTGTATCACATGTAACGAAAATGATTAGCAGTCACCTATGAGAGTTCTATCTTCAATCTCACAAGTGTCATAAGTGTGTAAAAAAAAAATTTTTGGTAACTTTTGCAAATATAATTTTTTTTTTCAGCAAAACTTACTTCTTACGTGGCTTGTATAAAATGAGCACTTTAAAGATGATTAAGTCCATTATTCAGGGACCAAAAATTGCTAAGTATTCTTTAAAACTAATGTTTTATCACTCCAAATACACACTGGATGTTTAATATACTGAAACTTGTGCAGCTGAACTTGGAATAAGATCTTTATTGTCGGATCCTTCCTTTTGGATACTCTCCAGGATCATCTGGAGAATGTACCTTGTCTAATAGCTTCTAACAAGATATTTCCCCTATTCCTCCAAGTCCCTTCTGCTACTGCTGTGAAGTAGGACTTTTGCCACTGAATTGGTTCTTACTATTCTCACCCAGTAAATAGAGACCATGGGATCAAGAGAGCTATACCATATAACTGAATTCATTATTTAGGGGTTTTTTTCCTTTTCTTGTCCAGAGCGTTGAATGCTGCAAGCTTATATTTGTGTCTGAAAATTACTTGTAATCATTTACCCCTGAGAGAACATCCATTTTATTGTAACTTTTTTGCTACCTGGAGTTATATAGGAACTTTATAAACATGAAGGAATGGCTATCACCAGTTTTATGGTTACAAGGCTAAGCATGTGGCTTTACTTGTAAGCAAAGTGATTAAAGGAAAGATTACAAAGTACTTGTTGTTCTCTTCCAGATCTTCAATGCGTAGTGATTTTTGGCAGTAGCTACCCAAATATCAGGTTTCAGACTTTTACACCAAAACATCTTTAGGTGTTTGGTATCCAGATGTTTAAGGAAGTTAATGAAAGGTTGAATAGCTTAAGTTCTGAACATGTGCATGCTCATGCTGGGCAGAAGAATTCAATGAAAGTGGAATAGTTTTTAAATGAAAAAAAAAATTTGATCTTTCAGAAATTAGTTTTAGTTGAAATTTCTCACAGAAAATAGAAATGCATGTGTCAGAAGTGACTCTAGTCCATCCAGAGTTCAACTCTGCTTTTATCTGAAAACCTAAGGGTAGATGTGATGAGAATTCTTCATGATCAAGTCTGTACCTGCGCTACCTACTCTATTTCCAGACTCTGTCTCCCAAGATACATTGAAGTCGTGATGCCGGTTGTTAAAACAGAGGGAGTAAGACCTGCCAAAGAACTGGTATTGCAAACACCTATAAATCATGTGGCTGAAGAGAAGAATGACCTGAAATCAAGGCTCTATACAAAGCCTGTCAATTCTGGATCATCGTGTTCTTGAAAACTTTTGTCCTTGGTAATCCAGATATGTGAATCCTTCTTTTAG
This sequence comes from Pezoporus flaviventris, assembly GCF_033815535.1. Taxonomy (NCBI): domain Eukaryota; kingdom Metazoa; phylum Chordata; class Aves; order Psittaciformes; family Psittacidae; genus Pezoporus; species Pezoporus flaviventris. The sequence continues at coordinate 50,297,333 of NW_026892549.1, forward strand.
GATGAAAATACCAAAGTATTCTCTGTACCAAGCTTAGAATTTAGATCCACTTTCTTCACTACACACACTGTAAAATGTTCCTATTACATTTCTGGAGTGTGATCATTGTGATTGTGACTTATTAATTAGGATAGCTTTATTCTTCTTCTTGTTCCGGAACTGACTTACTGAATTACTTCATGCAAATCCTTCACTCTTCACCTCAGTCTGGAGACTATCAAGTCAAAAAAGCAACTATTAAGTAGTAGGCTGCTGTATTAGTAGAAAGATGTATGTTGTTCAGCTATAAGTTTCTGAATTTCTGTGTGTAGTTGATGCATGCAGTTCTTTGTAGTAAATGCCTCTTTCTTATAGTGTGGCAAAGAACTAAAACAGGGTCAGCTGATTGTCCTCCTTGTATGTCCCTTGTTATCCTCTTGGCTTTATCCTGCTGAACCAAATCTTCTGCAAAACATGAATCTTAGAGCAATACCATCAAAAAAAATGACCCAGTACAGGTGCACAAGCATGTAAAAGTACAGATCATAATCAGTCAAGAGGCAGACAGATCTGACATTTGCTGAGAGCGTCGCTATATTTTATTGAGTTGTCATGCCTTGTTGCATACTTGATGAGGATGAGCCCCTTTATATGCTGATTTTGCATTATAAATGTTGTTTTGCTGGGACTGTCAGCTGCAAATAGCTTGTGGCAATACATCTTCCATGCAGCAAATAAACATATACAACATTATAGCACACCCATGTTATTGCCACCACTGTAAACAACTAATAAAAGGAATGTATTTACTGTGCCTTAGAGTCATTCACTCTAGTAATATTTTTTTCCATTTTCAAGCCTATTGACTTTATGGAACATTTGACGTTATTTCATTGAATCATCATTGCTTATTGTGTCATTATTTAAACAAAAAGCGTGCTATAAACCTGCATGTAGAGCAGGCCACACTGAACAGGATAATTCTGTGACACGCAGTATATTGCATGTAATTTCAAAGACTGGGGAAGTATTTTGTGTGCTAGGAATAGTCATTGACCTCAAGAAAACTGATGACATTCTGATGTAGGACATTGATGTCATCAAGCTCTTTCTGGTAGCATCTGTGCATGGGGGGAACCAGTTTTTTACTCTGCAAAATCAAAGAACATAGCTGGATCTGCATGTAAATCTATCTCCCTATTGACAGTATTGGTAGGACCAAGAGCTTGATTTCACCCAAAAATGGCTTTGGTGTTGTTTTTAGTGGTATTTTGTTAGTTTTAAGGGCAGGAAAACATGTAGTTACTGAAATATGTTATCTTGTGACTATTACTGGACTGTTAGCACTTGAAAATCAAATCATGCTTTCAAGGAGTTTCTCAGGAATTCAGCTGAGCTGTATCTCCCCCCTCAAAGATAAGCTGTAAGAGCTAGATCCAGAAAAGATCCCCTGTACCAGTGAACCCCAGCCCCTATAGCTTTGCTAGCATGTTCTTGTTCAAAACCGTACTTTGCTGGTGGACCATTAACTTCTAATGTGAGATTCTTTCTTGTCTATTGAACAATTTGCTCTCCAACAATCATTATCTTTCTAGATTAAATAACTCCTCCTGCTCTGTTGTTTTTACTCCCTTGATTTATTCAGAGACAGAAAGCATAACATTTTTAACTTTCTTCTTGGCTAGATAAGGCAATCTCTTTTAGTCTGTTCTCATAAAATAGCCTCTTCATTCTCTTTTTGTTCTGGAAACCTTTCTTTTTCCTAGTTGGAACTGATCTATTCTAGGGTGACAAGAACTGCACACAATATTCTAGAGGAAACCTGTATCCAATATAGTAGCATGAATGCTCCTTTATGTTCATCACAAAAATCTTGACAGAGTAATTTCAGGAGTGCATTTGTCCAAATTTTGAGGTCCATTGTGTTTATGTGTAATTTGCTAAATAGAAAACTGTATCTTTGCACTGTGACTTCTAATTAATGAGCCCTTTTTACAGAAGAAACCTGCTTTCTGACTTTTCTAATACTGAGCTTCCTTTCCCCTTCTTATTCTTCAGTACTGAAGACTTTTTTACTAAAGTAAGATGTTTGCTGTTTTTTTTTTTCTCCTCAGTTTTTCAAATTCCATCTTTGAACCTCTAACTGCTTTTAATTCCCAGGAATTTCATTTGATGCTCCACAGATAAATAGATTCTATAATATATTCAGAGGGTAGTGAACATGTCTCAACTTTTGAATCGCCATGTTGTGCCTCAACCATTGTCTTAGTAAACATCTTCACCTTCTACTTCTTGATTATTGTCAAAGAAAAAAGACCAATGTACCATAAATTCTTTTCCTTACTGACTCCTACTTCACCCCTTGTGACAGGTTAAATATAGTAGCCATAAGATATCCTTGCTTTTTCAGTTGCATTTCTCTTTCTACTGCCTTTCAAGAGTGATACATACTGCAAACTGGGTAAAACCTGGTGAAGCTTAGTTTGCATCATGTTTTTTCTTCACACATCCCTTACAACACTATTTTATACTGCAGAAGTATTACCTGCTGCTGAAGAATTTCAACTGCGTCTCCTAACTAAGCTAGTGGCAAATTGAAAATTAATAAGATATATTTTGCATATCAAATACTGCTCTGGAGACAAACTAACCTAGGCACCAACTAGATTGCACCTTTCTGCTCAGTAAAAAAATAGTAATAAAGAAAACCATGACAGCTCATTACATGAAAAAGGAAAATCATCACCTGAAGCAGAAGAAATGCTATTTTATTGCACAATGATTGTGATGGGACCTTAACTTTTTGTTCATGAAAATATTAAATGTTTTCCAATGTTATTTGTAATAAACATTATTCCAAAGGCGGCAAAATGATGTAATATGCTTTAGCATCCAACAATCCCTGCAAAGCTGAAGATATCAGCGTAGTCAGTTGACTCATCTAACTGTGCAGGCAATTTTTTTTACTGTCAAACAAAAAAGTAATGTTCAGACTTCTGTGGATCTATCTTCACAATGTCTCTCTGAAATGGTATCTCTTTACACTCAGCTTTTGTATTAAAAACAATATTGATGATATCATTGAATATGGTGGTGGCCAGTGTCTGTCCTTCAGAACAGACATGCTTCAGAGCATATGAACAGAGCTTCTTCCCATTTCCATGTTACAGAAGTTTCTGTTTTAATCTCCATTAATCACAAAATACTGTACTTCAACCCTTTCATGGACTGAGAAAAGAATATGGCCAAGTTGTACTTCAACCCAGGAAAGGAGAGTAAATAGGCAGAGTTGCAAGGATAAAGTTCAGTATTTGAAATTATTAAGTTATATTTTACATATAATTATCTTGAAAACTAACCCATTTCATTGTAATTTATGTAGCATTTATATAAATTAGGCACATGTGACATTTCTAATTAGGTATACTTTAATGGTTAAATCATGAGTTTTTAAAATGATAATTGGGCTAGTTGTAAAACTTCCAGGTCTGTGATTTTAAAATTGAATTGCTCTTTGACTTATGTAAAAGAATAGATTGTTAAGCGAGTGCCTCACAGGAGAGAAGCAGTCTAGGATATTATGATTTGAATTAGTTTTTCAAAGGAATTTAGAGTAGGCAATCTGTCCTCTGATCTTTCTTTGCATACTAAAAGTATGAGTCAGTAATGCTAAAATAGCTTAAATTGAGAGTACAGTGATTTAATTAGCAGCTGGAATTGTAGTATTCCATGTGTGAGAAAAGTGATGTATTAGTAGCGCCCCATACAGATACTCTAATGTATCCAAGGTATTTTCCAGTAGAAACTGTTTTTAATATATATAGTTGATTGTTACAAATGCAGTATAGTCTTTATGAGCTTAGAAAAATAAGTTGGGAACTTTCAGAAAATTGTATCATCACCAGGAATATTTATAGTCAATATATAGATTTGTTCCAGAGGCCCCATATATTGGCTCATGTCACTGGGAAGGGCAGTAGGCAAAGACACAACATGTGTATCTTTTAGCAGTGCTTTTGAAAGAAAAGCTATGGGTCTATTGTAATTAATTCACCTCCATTTAGCCCCAGCAACGTATCAGAGTGGAGTTCCACTGAGTCTCCAGTGTCTGTGGACAGAGGCAAAAGTGAGAGCTGAGTGCTAGAGTGTTACATTGCCAGTATAACTCTGTTAAAGCACGCACCCTTGTGAGAGCATGAGGCAAAAATCTGTTAATATGCTGATGTTGCTACTCCACTGACTGAAGATTTTGTGCAGAAACATGGCATATAGAAATTCAGCTTCATGGTATATAGAAAGATACTCTGCAATGTAATAGCACATAATTTGTCACAGCTTGGTAATACAGTAAACAAGGGCAGTTTCCTAATAATTTCAACCAGTGCAAATGATTTATTAGTGAGTTTGAGAGTTACATGGGAGTTACTTTATGTAGTTTTACTAGGGTAAAATGACACAGGTATTAGCAGAATAGATGGTTAAGTTAGTGCCTCACAAGAGACAAGCAGCTTAAGATGTAACAATTTAAACTATTTTTTTCTGAGGAATTTTGAATGGGAAAACTGTCCTCCTATCTTCCTTTACACATCAAAAGTGTGAGTCATACTGGGGAACTGCGGCCTCTTTCTAAAGAATGACTGATTAGACAAGGTTTTTTTAAGTCAATTAGGAAAGCAAGAAAAGTTTATAGAATGATGAGCTATTTGCAGAAGCACTCTAAGGCTTCTTATGATACAGAAATGGAGCCGTCCAGTGAACCTGGGAGGAGCTGTGCTCAGAATAAATGAAAACTCTTCTTCCTGTAGAAAAAACAGCTGAGTTTAGGAAGCTGAAGGATACCTAAGAGTGCTGGAAGTCTGCATGGTTTTGAGCCAGTTCAGGGAAGATAAACTCATGGAGGACTACTCAATACCTAGAAACTATATCAGGCCAAGGAAGCCCCTGAACAGAAGGTGTTTGGATGCTGAAAGACAGGTGCTTTTTTCTCCCTTGGTATCCACGTCTGGATACTGTCAAAGACAGAATAGGCCCTGTGAGTTGGACCTTTGATCTTGAACCATTTTAGCAGCTCTTGGAGGTTTCCATATTTTAGAGTAGGCTTTGCTCACAATTTCCAATTGTGGCTATTTCTCTGATGGTCAGTCAAATCGATTACAGCTGTCTTCACTGAGAATGCAAAATGTGAACCCTTAATGGGGATTATGTGGGACAAATACCTACTTTTCTTCTTTCTCTATAGCCTCATTATAGTTCAAACTTTGGGCTCTGTTTTAATTAATTTTATTTTAAATGCCAATGTAGGAAAAAATTCTCCCAACCTCAATTAAAACTCTGCTGGCCATCTCTGTAGCTCAGGAAATAGCTCAGTAGAGCAAACCCTCGGCTGTGATAGAAGCTATCACACTTTGAACTTTTATTCCCTTCCTTGATCATCTCAGGTTGTTGTGTTCTAGTCTCTTGGACTAGCACTGCTTTAGTTTTTATAAATCTGCAAACTTGGGTATAGAAGATTTTTTAAAAATTATTTAAAAATGATTTTAAAATGATTTTAAAAAAAGTTTAAAAAAATGATTAAAAAAATGAAGTGTTCAATACTGGTCGGTTAGGCATTCCCATTCAAATCTTTGTGTTGTATTTGACTACACTGGATGGAGCTCCCAGAATAATTTTGTCTATATTTACTATTTTCTTTCATTGTTGTTTCTTACAGTATATCTTGATTTCTTTGTATATTGCTGCTCTCTCTCAGGATTCAAAAGATAATACGATCGTCTGTTTAGTATGCAAATACTAAAACAATGCTGTCTTCAGATTATTATTTTGATATAGAAAAAATTAGGCTGCCGTTTACTTCTAATCAGATACTCAGTTCAAGCTTGTTTTGACATGGGTTTTCTTCTTGATATCTCTGAAAAGAGAGATGGCAGCTGCCTTGTTGCAGTCAAGCACTAACTCCAAGCTTTAAAAGCAGGAGCATGTCCAGCAGCTTCTTTTTTAGAGAATGAGAAGTTATTTTAGATCATTATAAAATAGGTGATGTTGTTTTCTGCCATAGAATGTACAAAGAGAATATAACAGAGCACCTCTTCATCTTGCAGCCATCAAACACTCACAGATATAAATACTTTATGTGCAACACCATCACCTATATAAGCACAAGTGCGTGTGGTCTGCATAATAAATACTGGTTCAAAGTATACTGCAGAAATTGTTGAAAATTTACAATTACAGCTATAGTCCAGCATCGCCAGAGGTTACACTTCAGCAGCTACATAGAAGAGAAGACTGGCCCCAGCATTTTATAAATAGGAGATAACGATTCCAGTACTGTGGCAAACCTTGACTTTTTAATATCTACCACTATGACACCCAAGTGATTTATGTGCATGTTCTGTTGGTACCACTTTATTCCTAAGGATTGGAAGCACTGCAGCAAAGGTAAATAATAAAATAGAACATCTCAATACCGAGATGTTGCACATTGTGTGAAATGCTGTGTTATCACTTGAGAAAATTTGTTGTCATACAATTACAGTATCATAACATCTTAAATTTGCAGAATCTTTGCCAAAGGATCCCAAAGTTCTCATATACTCATGAAACTTAGCTTATGCTTTCTTTATCAATGGATGAAAGAGATACTATGAGCCTTTGCTTGTTTCCCAATGTGTGAACGGCACTGATGAAAACTGTCTGCAATGTTTGCTAAAACTGAAAGTGCAAAATTCTGCAGCTCTCACTAGTTTCTTATGTTTTGTTTCAAGATCTTAGAATAAGAAACTACAGTGTGTCAAAGGGACTGTCAAAATGCTGTCAGGTTGCCTTCAGAGTAAATATTAACTCAAAATCAGTGTGGCTTCTATTGCAGGTATCACATAGCATTGTTCCAGAACACAGTCCACTTTTGTTTGAAAAGTTTGAGCCATGAGATTTTTCTGATAATATTATTGTAATCTAAGACTTGTAGCATTGCAAAAAAAAACAAAAAAAAAAAAAACAAAACAAAAATACAACCAAACCAACAAGAAACAAAAAAAAAAAACACAACACACTGGACCTGCATAGTCAGGATTTTTTGTTAGAGATGGTTAGCAATGCTTCCATAGGGCAGTTTCCACTGGAAAACTCAGATTTGTTGTAGTGGTTATGGAGACAAATAAATACTAATGAAAGTCTGAAGGAGCCTGGAAAATTACAGCTTTTTTGTGCACATTGGTTACATGATTTCTGTAAAACATAAAGGAAAATCTCTAGAGAAATCTTTCAAGCCATTTTTAAATGTAATCATAAAACCCAGCTACAGTTAAAACTGCAGCCTTGCTCAGGAATATCTGGGAAAAAATTCGCATCTTTGAGCACTGGAGCATGAATTTAGAAAAAATCCAGTCCCTCTGAAGGCCTTTAATTCTTTTAAAAACAATATATGGGAAATTAATAACTGATGCAAATGTAATGAACTAGGTTGAGATTAAAAAGAACTAGAATTTGTTGCATCAGTAATGAACCCATGTCATTGAATTGTTATAGATCAAAGCCCAAACTAGATCATTGCCTGTACTAGCTGCAGTCATAACTTCTTGAGCATTGCTGTTTGTTAAAGGATACTAATAGAGTTAGAAGGAATTTGGTGCGGTCTGCTGTCAGTGGATGATAGAGATTCACTACTGCTACTTGTGTCTGCAGAAAATATATCTGGAATACTGAAGACTCATTCTGAGCTAATATTTGTAGGATGACTATCTGAAAACTAGATTCTCAGTCTTTGAGTTTCTTTATACCAGGAAAGAGCATCATCTTAGATAATACTAATACATGAGGTTAAATATGATTTTGTTTTTTAGTATACATTAGGAAAGTAACATTTTATATGTATTAATGTATTAAAGTTAATTGTGTTGTCATTATATGGTTAGTCTCAATGTTAAAATAAATTTAATAGCATTTATTTAATCAATTTTATTATTTATCAAGTGAGATGACTGGAAGAATTTGACTATGTTTTTGGTTATAATTCTAACGATGAATTTATCACTATTTTTGCCACAAATAAGGTTAATATTTGGTTTGGGGTTTTTTTCTACCATACTAAGAACTATATTTCATCTTCTCAGATGATTCAGGTAAAGGTACTTTCCTACTTTATATCGTAACATAAGAAGAGTGGAATGTAATATATAGAACAGTATACAATTCCAAAGAGTGGAAAGTACTATATAGAACAGTCTACAATTTTTAACAAGTATGTTGCTGGTGGGTTTCACTAACAGTTACTGTAAACTAAGACTTGATGGCAAACATTTGTTTGAATAAGACAGCTAGCTGGGAAGTGATCAGGTAAATGATAAAACATAGTGCTGTATTTTTCCTCTAATTGGATGAACTCCATGGACGAAGCTACCTATCAGTGTTTATCAGATAAAACTTTCTACTGCATTACAAAAACAGATCTCTTCAATATCTGCTGGACTGCTGCTTCCAGGTTTTTATCATTTGATCCTTCCAGATATATTTGGTGTATTTGCTAGTTCCTATTTTTCTGGAAGACTTTATTCAGCATCTTAATATTTTTCCCATTTGACTAGTTGAAAAGAGTAACCAGTCAAAACAACTGAAAAGGCACGTTACTTGTAGTGAGAAAAAACAGGTGAAGAAGACAGCTTGCTTATGTTGTTTTCCTGAAATCCAGGAAAGTTTCTCCATTCTTGGAGCAGCTTCCCTAAAGTGGAGTAGGAGCTGTCTTGCACACTGTGATTGAAAGGTTATTGCACTATCCCATGGACTTGGAATTTACTATGAAAGTATTGGAAATTAGGGATGGAGCGCTATATATACAGGTTTGTTGAAGATGTTTAAACGCATCAGGCTGTTTTATCTTCCCTGGTATTTGAAAGTGACTGCTGCATACATCAGCATTTGATTAAAATATTGCCCTAAGTTGATCACTTTTATATACCAAATGATCTACACATAGAAAATAAAACTTTCCTAATAACCTTTTGGTATTTTAACATCAGCTAATTTTCTGCTGAGGAGAGCAGAATGTGATTAAGGCAATGGAAAACATTTTATGGCAGGTGGTCATGAAATTATATTAGCATTTAAATGACTAAAGTGGAACCTTTCCTTTTCTGGTCTGAGAATGTCAGAAAGAGAAGAGTCAGGATTCATCCTCCCCTCCCATTCCCCATGGGTTATATTTTACTTCAAAACCAGCTGTTAATTCTATGTCACAAATTATGAAGGATTTAAAAGAGAGTGTCATGCCTCGCTGTAGATACTACTAGAAAACATTTTCCATCTGTGTGACATATTTTTCCAAAGCCCTCAGTCACTCAGAGAGCCAGCTTTGTGAACTTAATCAGATGCTTTTCTTCTCTTGTTAACTAAGAATCAACTCTAGGGAGCATTAAGTTCACCGCGGTATTTATTTCCTGAGCTGCTCTTCTGGAAAATGAAGTGAGACCCTGCTTTAGAGGTCACCTCTAATTAGAGATCAAAAAATAACTGCAGATAACTTCATCAAAAATATAAATAACTAATCAGTACCAGTCCGGTGGCTTTGTTTTGTAATTAGTCCCGTACAAAGGCTCCTTGAAGTCAGATGACAGTTGGGTCTCCTGCCTCAAACTTCACAAATGAACCAATAGTTTCAAGCTGATGCTCCCTTTGAACTGCTCTCCCAGGATAAATTACTGATGGCCTAAATGTTACATTTACATTTATTATTCTCCATTACCAAGAACATGTGAAGCTGCAAAAGATTAAAGCAGCAATTACTGAATTAAGAACATTGGAAATGAAGTTCAAACACCAGAAATGAATGTTTAGGAAAACAGAAAAGACAATTACTTGAGGCCACTTTTAGCTAAATAAAAGCAGTGGTTTCTGCATCAGAGAGGATATTTACAAATGGTAGTTTGTGTTTGTGACTCTTTGAATGAATCATTGGCAACTTGTGCTATTGTGTTCAATGGATAAGACCTTGATGGTCAGAAGGTTGACCATAAGCCCTGAGCATTGACAGTCTCAGACTTCATGGAACGTAATAGCATGGGAGGGAATATACTTGTCCTAGCACTTGCTCTTTAGGAGAGATTTCATAGGTGTTACTAAAGTTGTAGGTTTTTATTGAATTTTTTAAAATCTTGGCTGTTTTTCTGGTTTGCTTTTTGTTTTCCCTGTTTCATAAAGTGCTGGTTTGCTCAGTTCTTTGTTTTGCTGCCTATGTTAAAGGAAATGGAATTCAATTAAGTATTCTCAAATTTGGAAGGAAAGGATGAAACAGGAGATGTTCAAACAAAAAGCAAGGAACTATTCTGAGTGAGTTTTGGTCTCTTTGCACTGTAATCCATCCCTGTGTCATCTTGTCTGCAGCTGTACCAAGAATAAAGTCATCTAGGCTCTGTGTGTTGAAAGCAAGGCATCAGGGCAGGAACTGCACCCAGCCTGCCTCACAGGGTGAAATGCACCATGATGACAAGTGTAAATCTCCTTCTCCAAGCATTGTGTGTCTCTAGAAAGCTTGGCAGAAAAGGCAGAGAGCTGCTGTGTGGGGAGAGCAGAGCAGTTCCTATGCCTCAGACCTGTGAAAGGCAAATGGGTTCTTGGGGTGCTTGTGCATGGCTGGTTGGCTGCTACATCTACACTGACAGGGGCTCACACAGCAGCCACCAATGACATTGTTTCTCAGACACTTGTCTTCACCTTTAAAATGATGAAATTAAGCCCACATCATTATTAAGAGCTAAAAATAATGATTTGATTGTACTCTGCTTTGTAGTAGCAAGCGCAGCAGTATATTGATCTGCACTCTGTGTCATATTATATTTACAATACAACCTGATCAATATGCTATTTCTGAACCCATGGTTCTTGCATGTGTGAAATTAGGATGTTTTATTGTAAGGCTAATGCACATGAGCAAATGACAACAGTGTAGCCTAGCATACTGTACACAAGCTAGATGAAGCAATGAAAAGGTCAGCTTTGTACCTCTTCTTTTTGTTTTTAACAGTACGGTAACTTTTTTTGTGTCCACTAAACCAGAAACACCAGTGTGACAGGCTCTGTATAAATGCATGGTAAGAAACATCCCCTATTGCCTAGACCTTACAGTAAGTGCTGACAGACAGACAAAAGCAGGTGAAAAGAGATGGCAGCAATGAAATGACATTGCTCACATCACCAAAAAGGTCAGCTGCAGCTCTGAGTACAGTTCCTAATCCAGGGTATCGGTCTATCTTATTATTTAATCATCCAATGCTATAAGTGGAATGTCTTGGGCTTTTGCTAATATGCATCAAGAGAATAATTTGAGAATATCAGTGAAGTGGTGTTACACTGAAACAGTGAAAAGAATTTTTTCCTTAGAATTTTTATCAGGTATTTTCTCTTTAAGGGAATAGCATGTTATCACTCCACCTCGTGTACCAACAATAACAGCTGCTTGAGAGGCTTCTTCTCCAAAGGACTGCCAATGAAGGCCAGAAATAAAAATTTAACAAAGAGAATATATTGATATTGAGGATCATGTTTGCAAGAGACATGGTGTGTAGATCTGGATGCTCCTCAATAGAGATAACAGAGTGACTGAACAGGGTATTTCATTTTGTCTCCACTCCAGTCCTAATAGGTAAGAAAAGAGATTGAAGCTAACAGTGATGCACTGAAGAAAAGTCTTTTGGGGACTCTTTTAAAAATTGATTTTGAAAGTAAATCCCCATGTGAGTATAAGTAACTCTGTTTCTGGCTCATCTGTCTATTAGTTTCACTTGTGTGAGTTTCAGTTTGTCTGTTTTATTGTTATGTTGAACAAATAATAATAGTATTAAGGTGACAATTTGGGTTTACAAATTTGCTGTAACTTTTGAGACATATCTTAATTTTCTGAATAGCTGAAGCCATCTTTTGTGACTCTCTAGCTGTAAGCATATTTTCTTATTAAAAATCTCCACCTACTCCTAATGTACTCACTCAAAATTGCATTCCGGGAGGTAATCAAGACATTAACACAATAAAATATAATCTGCTTACAACACTTTCCATCAGCTTCAGCAGTCACTTCAGACCCTCCTACTTTAAAATAATCATTTTCCATCATTCATTACATGAAATGAGAGCTGTGCTTTTTACATGGAGTAAAAGCAGAAAAACAGATTAAGAAAGTCTAATTATGATTGTGAAGAAACTATCCTGAGATTGGGTTTATGTCACCTGGAAGTTATTGTGCAGAAGTTTGGGGTCTCTTTATTTGAGTACTGCAAAGCATTCTGCTGCCTTTTAATTGCCTGCAGTTTTCATGCTTTCATTACAACAATATATTTTAAAAAAACCAAGTTCTTATGGAAGTTAAATCTTGCTTTGTTTATTGACTGAGGTTTGCATGAGGCCACAGAGGAAAGGCACTGAAAACTCAGACCTTGGAAGCAGTGCCAAGCCTTCCTGTTGAAAATTGGTTTCCGAATTTTAGAGGAGCAACAGATTTTGTGATCTTGAGTGAATTTCTGCATGTGACAAATCTAATCCAAGACAGTTTCTCTTTTGAGGTTTTCTGGTTTAGAAGATAAGAATGCCAAGCACAAGAAGAATTCCAGATATTAGGGTGGGAAAAGTGAAGCTAGGAAGGTATTTGTGTTTTTGAGTTTTGCCTGTTGGAACTGTGGTGTGAAGCTACATCTAACGCCATGTTCCTGTGTTCAGGGCAAGTCTGCGGGTTCTGTTCTATGCTGCTTGAAGCTGGCAACTGAATTCTAATTATTTCTTGTGAGCTAAAGAAAAGTAAGAAGCACATTTGCTGTGTGCTCCAATTTTGGTTCACGCATAACAATTCAAGTTAACATCCCAAGAATAAAAGTGGGTAACACAATCCAAATTTGAAAGGAGCTGGGAGTCAAGAGCTGTGTGTGTTTTAAAAATGATTGAACCTATTGCCCTGTAACTGTGGGTGCTGTAGGTAAACAGTCTGTCTCTGAGTAAGAAGCTTTTATTTCAGTGTGGCTAATGAGCCTTTTTCTGAAATAAGAATGTAAAGCTTCAGAAGCAACATAGCTGTTTGGACTCAGTGCTACTAAAGAAATGTGCATAAGTTAAATAGGTTTAGAAAAGGAGGTATGAATCATTTTGTAAGAAAGCAAGTAAGAATGGAGAGAAGTTGTGGATATTTGTATTTTTAAACAGCCTCTTTCCTAAATCACCCAGATTACTCAGAAGTTTGTATAAAGAGAAGTGTCATCATATAAACTACAGACTACAGATAATATAAACTGCCTGCCTCCAAAATTAAACAAACCCATGTTTCTGTGCCTAGTGATCAGTGTTTATTTTTTTTATTTGATGTATTTGCAAAACAATATCAGTGTACATAAGTCATACAAGAAGAAGACAGGCTAAACCCGGCTCTATTTAAGGAATTGATTCAATTAAAATTACCAGGACTGCTTGAGAAAATAAACATAGGCAGTGTTTGGTACTAAAAGTCTTTACAAGCAGTTTAAATAGTATGGGGTACAAATCATTGTTTCCATTAGTACCATCTTCAATAGATATGCAGCCTTATGCTTAGAGGATCTGACTCTTCATCTGTAGTTAACGCACTAAAATTACTTTTTTTTTTCCCAAGAAATGTATCAGAATTTAGACAAATCTGTGAAAGTTGTAGTATTCTGTGATATTGTATTTCCATGCAAGTATAAGGAGATTAAGGACTTCAGTACCTGGGCCACAGGTATGTGTTTATGTGTGTATACATCTATGTATACATCCTGAATGCTCAAGCAGCCTTTTTTCCAACCAGATTTGCCTATCTCACATTGCCTTTAGTCATCATGCTTGTAGTAAGCATGGGTAAAGCCCTTCCCAAATCTTCGTTTGCAAAGCCAAGCCGTCAATCAATAGATCAATATCTATGTAGATATATGTGTTGAAATTTGCCATTTTCACAGCTGTGAAGAAGTCAGACGACTGATTCTAAAGGTCTAGCCAAAGGTTTTAATTAAAATAACAATATTTTAACCATCTTCTATGATTTATCAAATGTAGACCTGAGTGACCCTGCATAAAAACTGTGGTGTTCTGGATTATTGAAACTACAGAATATGGAATATTCTGAGTACAGAGTATCTTGCAGTATTAAAATAACAACTCTGTGTGTGCGTGTGCTCAGTTTCAGTTGTGGAGAGTGCTTTGAATTCCTTGGCATCGAACATAATGCAATTTATATGAAGCATGGGAACTTTTTCCATAACTTGCAATGAGCTGCATTGTCACCCTCTAGAGCCTGGTATTTCCAGTACTCCAATGCATGCACAGCTTCCCGTAGTCCTCTAGAGTAAAAACATCTGTACTAAAATCCTTCATAGCCTTTGAAAAAGTCTGTCAGATATCCGACCTTAACTCTAGTTTGGGTTTTCTTCCTGGTGTTGTAATCTGTATCTTGTGGTTATTCCTCTTTCGAAAGATCCAAAGAGTTGATTGTAAAGTGCACAGAGGTACGCATGGTAACTTTTCCACTTGTACACAAGCTACAAAACTGGCCTCTGAATTCAGGTGCTTTTTTTGCAGGAAAGGTCAAAGCCAAGTAAAACCAATTTAGACTTGACAGTTTTCAAGAATCGTCTTCTGAAATAGAAAGTAATTTATATTTTTTTCCGCTTTGATTAAATCTTCCCCTGATATCATGTATTTTGCTGTATCTTTTAAAGTAAAAATATTGCTCATGACAGAAGAGGAGCCCTTAATTTTGTTTAGGTTAAACACACCTAGGTCTTCTCAGTGGATTCTAACTCTGGAAAAGGGCAGATCTGAAGAGGCAAGTTCTGAGGAAGAAAAGGTACTCACCCGTAATGGCTGGAAAGAGATTAGGGTCTATAGTATATTATTTCTTTCCCCTCACTAAAGCGTGATTGTTTAGGGAGAAATGTTTCCTGATACTTGAGCTGTTCCAGACAGTGAAGGTGAATGTAAGGGCTTCTGATGAAAACAGAAGAGTTGGTGCATTCTTGTTACACAATGTCATAACAATATTAAGAATGGTTGAGCTGACAGATATAACTATTTGCTATGTTTGACTGTTTGTGAGGTTTGGAGGGTTGGCGAGAGGGAAGTTTGACAAAGGTGGCTGATTGTTTGGGCTACCCTGTGCTGAGATGAGGCAGGAGAGCTCTACAGCACTGGTCAAAATGTGCTCTACAATGGCAGATGTGAAAAAATGCCCAGGCAAGGACTGACCTGAAAGACGGAATGGGTGATCTTAGGAACTCCAATTGCAAATCCCTCAGAAATTACTTTGGTTTAATTTTATTTAACATCAAACTTCTATCTTTTAAGACTACAGATGAAATGTACTTGAAATGTGAACAGCCTTACTACTTCTGCAGACATAAAAGCAATGCTGTGTAATTAGTACTACAGTATTTACCAGCTAAAACAGTGGAGACTAGTGACAAGTGATGTTCCTCAGGGGTCAGTGTTGGGATCAGTGCTGTTTAACATCTTTGTCAATGACATGGAGAGTGGGATTTGAGGGCACACTCAGATGATCTTTAAAGTCCCTTCTAGCCCAAACCATTCTATGATTCTATGATAAACAGACACATTAAGGACAGGGAAAAAAAAAATTTGTAGAGTCCTCATCTACATCCTGGCACATGTCTAGAAATATCTGGTTAGAAGGAAAACTCAAGAAATCTCAATAGGTTACTGCTGATGAGTCATAAAAGCTTTGTTGAACGATGTCATTTTTTGAGAAGTGCTTTCAAAAAGACAAATGGTATCCGACCAGTCTCCCTGTACATATCAGTATCTACATTTGCTGATAAATGTTTCACGAGCGGTATCAACATCCACTTTGCTTTCATTCTCAGGACATTTGTTCTGTTCCTCTAACACAACTAGCAATGACATTTTCACATTAAGTGATGTTGTTCTCTACAGGTGTAACTGCAATGTTAAATCTGAATTTGTATGATCACTGTATTAAGTAAAAATAATATTCTATTGCTGTAATACAAAAACTCAAGTGTGATGTGCCTGTTTATGGAAAGAACGGTGTCTGTCCTGTTGACAGTTTTGTCTTGGATTTGATGTTAAAACACTGCAGAGTGCTTGTTCAGGCCCAGGTGACTAAGGGAGACGAAAACCACACACAGTCTGTGCAAAGATTTTTGAAAAACTCTACCAGAACGTGGATCTTTGTATCTCATATGGATGAAGGGAATGTTTTCTTTCAGCTAGAAAGGGCTAGGTTAGACAGCCCCTGTAACAGAAAGACATCAAATAACCTCTCTAATTGCTCTGATTACTTCCCTGACACTTACTACTGTGATCATATGAAAAATAGACTGAAGGCAAGTAACTACACCATACCCTGCACGGAAAATGTAACAGCAGTTTTTTTCAGGTTACAGCTGAAGGTGTAATCAGAAGTAACTATCATCTGAGCTGAAACAGCAAATTGCAGTCTGCAGGTAGACAAAATACCTTTTATTAATTTAATTAGTCAATTTATTAGTATACCAAGGGTATAAACTATAGGCAAAATATTAGCTCTTACCTTTATTAGTCTTGCCTGTAAGAATATTTTAATTCACTTATCGCTAGCAAAACTGAAATGTGCCTGTGGAATTAACTTGGTGGTGGCACCCTGCCATTGCCTCAAAACCAAGGAAAGGGATGGGAAATGGTTCCTCTAAACCAACCATACGAGCTTTTTGACAATTCAGTATTCCTTTTTTTTAGCTTCAGTTAAAGCTAATACCACTCTGCAACAGACCCACTTAGGGTAGCCTTGTAGCTGGAGCACTTAGTAAGTTAATGGAGGAGAGGGTTCAAGTCATTGGTCCATTTCAAGATCTGACTTGGCACATGGGTGGACCATTTTCTAAACTAATGTTACTTTGGGAGAATGTTCCTTTATCTACAAATGCAGTAAAACAAATGAAGATTCTGCTGATTCAGATTCTATGATTTGTTCCCAGTATGACATAATTTGACACAATGATTTAATTGCTCTACTACAAATACATATATCAACAGACAACTGCATAAGAATAGAATCATAGAATCAAAGAGTAGTTAGGGTTGGAAAGGACTTCAAGATCATCTAGTTCCAACCCCCTGCCATGGGCAAGGACACCTCACACTAAACCATGACACCCAAGGCTTCGTCCAACCTGGCCTTGAATTCTATCAGGGATGGAGCATTCACAACTTCCCTGGGCAACCCATTCCAGTGCCTCACCACCTTAACAGCAAAGAACTTCTTCCTTTTATCCAATCTAAACCGCCCCTGTTTAAGTTTTAACCCTTTGCCCCTTGTCCTGTCACCACAGTCCCTAATGAGTAGTCCATCCCCAGAGTCCCTATAGGTTTCCCTCAGATACTGGAAGGCTGCTATGAGGTTTCCACGCAGCCTTCTCTTCTCCAGGCTGAACAGCCCCAACTTTCTCAGCCTGTCTTCATACGGGAGGTGCTCCAGTCCCCTGATCATCCTCGTGGCCCTCCTCTGGACTTGTTCCAACAGTTCCATGTCCTTTTTATATTGAGGACACCAGAACTGTACACAATACTCCAAGTGAGGTCTCACGAGAGCAGATTAGAGGGGCAGGACCACCTCCTTCGACCTGCTGGTCATGCTGCTTTTGATGCATACGGTTGGCTTTCTGGGCTGCAAACGCACACTGCCTGCTCATGTTAATTTTCTCATCAACCAACACCCCCAAGTCCTTCTCTGCAGGGCTGCTCTGAATCTCTTCTTTGCTCAACCTGTAGCTGTGCCTGGGATTGCTCCGACCCAGGTGTAGGACCTTGCATTTGGCATGGTTAAACCTCATGAGGTTGGCATCAGCCCACCTCACGAGCTTGTCAAGGTCCCTCTGGATGGCATTCCTTCCCTCCAGGGTATCAACCGAACCACAAAGCTTGGTGTCATTGGCAAACTTGCTGACGGCGCACTCAATCCCACTGTCCATGTCAGCGACAAAGATGTTGAACAAGACCGGTCCCAACACCAATCCCTGAGGGACACCACTCGTTACTGGTCTCCAGCTGGACATTGAGCCATTGACCACAACTCTTTGCATGCAGCCAGTTCCTTACCCACTGAGTGATCCATCCATCAAATTGATGTCTCTCCAATTTAGAGACTGTCGTGTGGGACAGTGTCGAACACTTTGCACATGTCCAGGTAGATGACATCAACTGCTCTACCTCTGTCCATCAGTTCCGTAGCCCCATCATAGAAGGCCGCCAAATTGGTCAGGCAGGATTTCCCCTTAGTGAAGCCATGCTGGCTGTCACCAAACACCTTGCTGCTTTTCATGTGCCTTAGCATTCCTTCCAGGAGAATTTGCTCCAGGATTTTGCCAAGCACAGAGGTGAGACTGACTGGTCTGTAATTCCCCAGGTCATCCATTTTCCCCTTCTCGAAAATGGGGGTTATATTTCCCTTTTTCCAGTCATCGGGAACTTCACCTGACTGCCATGATTTTTCAAATATGATGGCCAGTGGCTTTGCAACTTCATTTGCCAGCTCCTTCAGGACGCGCAGATGGATTTCATCAGGTCCCATGGACTTGTGTACGTTCAGGTTCTTAAGATGGTCTCGAACCTGATCCTCTCCTAAAGTGGGCTCAGGGTCATCATTCTCATAGTCCCTGCATCTGCCAAGACTTGGGTGGTGTGGTCAGAGCATTTGCCAGTGATGACTGTGGCAAAGTAGTCATTGAGAACCTCAGCCTTCTCCAAATCCTGTGTAGCCAGTTCTCCTGCTAGCTTCCGGAGGGGGCCTACGTTGTCCTTAGTCTGTCTTTTATTTGCTACATACCTATAGAATCTCTTCCTGTTATCCTTAACATCCCTAGCCAAGTTCAATTCTAACTGGGCCTTGGCTTTCCTAACTTGGTCCCTAGCTTCCTGGACAGCATCCCTGTATTCTTCCCAGGCTGCCTGTCCTTGCTTCCACTTATTATAAGTCTCTTTATTCATTTGAATTTTTCTCAGGAGCTCCTTATCCATCCAAGGAGGTCTCCTGGCCCTCCTGCTGCACTTCCTTCTAGTTGGCATGCAACACTCCTGAGCTTGTAGCAGGTGATCCTTGAATATCAACCAACAGTCTTGGGCCCCCCTGCCCTCTAGGGCTATATGCCATGGAACCTTACTAAGCAGGTTCCTGAAGAAGCCAAAGTCTGCTCTTTTGAAGTCCAGGGCAGTGAGCTTGCTGCACGCTCTTCTCACTGTCCTGAGGATCTCAAATTCAACCGTCTCATGATCACTGCAACCAAGGCTGCCCTGGAGCGTCTCATTTCCAACGAGCCCTTCCCTGTTGGTGAGCATGAGGTCAAGCATGGCACCTCTCCTTGTTGGCTCCTCTATTACTTGCAGAAGGAAGTGGTCTTCTACACAATCGAGGAACCTCCTGGATTGCTTGTGCCAAGCCATACCATTGCTCCAACAGATATCAGGATGGTTGAAGTCCCCCATGAGAACAAGGGCCTGTGAGCATGAAGCTTTTCCTATCTGTCTATAGAGTGCTTCATCCGCAGGTTCCTCTTGAACAGGTGGTCTGTAACAGATAGTGCCAATAGTGCCATTTTGGGCATAGTCACCTACACATATATACCTTATTAACTTTAATTTAGTGGTCTAGCAGGAAGTAAAGTATCTGAAGAGTAAATAATAATTCATGATCCAAATGTTTTTGCATTTTAGAGTGGAATATTACTACAAACCAGAAATCTGCTTCTAAAGCAGAAATACCTCTTGTGACTTTTTCTCTCAATCCCCCATATTTTATACAGTGATTTCTGTCCACACAGCATCTGAGGGAGAAAATTGTATGCTTTGAGGACAGTGATCTTGTTGACCTTTCTCTGGGACTATTAGAAGAAAACTGACCCAGGACAGACACTCAAGCACACTTAAGTGGCCAGCACTTGTCTTCTGAAGAGCCCCAGCAGTAATACATTGTGGTGTTTGACTTGTAACATCTTTATGTACTGGCTAGGCTGGGGGAGAGAGAAACAGTATTTTGGCTTTTTCCTTTTTTTCTTTTGTTCTTAAATCTCTCCTTAATGCCAGAGCAAACATAGGCATGGATATAAATACCACTTTAAGGAGCAGGATATTTGCAAATAGGAAGTACAGACACATACCATGTATATGGTCTTCACCAAGAATTTGAATGTCAGATGGCAGTGGATGTATGTAGTCCTACTGAAGCAGTCTGATATCTAGATATTTCTTGCCCACTGGTAATCAGGGACATAGATGCTGGAAGCTTCTCTGCTAATATCACACTGGGATGTTTTCTGACTCCTTATTGATTATATCCCTTTATTTCACTGGCCTGTCTCCACAACACTGAGTGTTTCCCAGAACCTAAAGAGTATCTTTACAATATCTAAGATTTTTCAAATCATCAGTAAAATGATCATGTATTTTTTAATTAATAAAGTTTTAAACAAGCCTGAGATCCCACCTAAAAAATCATTTAGTTTCACATAATGGAAATCTGACAAAAATTTGCAGCAACTGCTTTTAGTACTCACTTTTTTGCAGTGGCTGAAGACTAGTTCTAGTGGACCAAGAAAGAAGACTTATTTCAGAGTCATGAAAACATTGGGGGTTTTTTGAAATTAATCTTTTTACTTCAGTGGGAAATAGCACCTGCTGCTCCCAAATAGAAAGCTGTGCACAGGTCTTCTGACAGTCCCTTAGTGCACACCAATTATTGAGATCATAGAATCAACTAGGTTGGAAAAGACCTTTAAGATCATTAAGTCCAACCTTTAAAATCCAGGAAACAAGCTCGTCTCTAGAAATGCGAGTTCTACATGTTCTTTCTCAAATGTACAGTGCAGCAATGGGCCTGCTTGTGTTGGATCTGGAAGATCAGTCTAATGGGGAGCCCCATCTGAAGAATGCGGTGTTAATACCTTCATCAGTGACAGTGATGCTTAAAGAAGAATGAGGAGATTAAATTATTGAAACCTCAAACTGTTCAGTAAGACCTCGATATTTTTGGTAGGCTTGCTCAATAGGTTGCTGTTTATAGTATTCCTAATGTATGTCTGAATTAAGTCACATATTATGTCCTTTTGCCATACTGAATTTCTAGATAGGATACTCCAGCTAGGTAGAAGTCACCTGAGGTAAAACTGCTGTAGGACAGGCATGCTAACATTGCCTATGTTGAAAGTGATTGAAGAAGAACAATAGGAGGATTTCTTTGAGCACTAACATTATTTTTCCTCCTGCTGGCTATGCCAGCTTCTACAGCTAATTAAGCACAGGGAAGACAATATTCACCAGATGCCTGCAGAGCCAGTCAGCAGATGGGATACTTTCTCCCTAGTCCACGTGTGCATTAGGAGAATTTGTCTTGGAAAGGATGGTCAAAAGCTGCCAATTATGCATGATTTGAACATGAAGAGGTATGTTCCTGCAGCAGAGGAAATTGGTCATGGCACAAATACACTTCTAAATATGCATATGCCTTTTCTTACAATCCTTAAAATAAAAGGAAAGATTGGAGTTTCTTTAAAGTACAATCCTTATAATAAAAGGAAAGATTGGAGTTCAGTTCTATGTGATCAGTCCACGTTTTCCTGTCAGAAACCAAAGGCAGCCGCTGCTTATCCATAAATGAATGAAAGGCGCTTGAGTTTAGGACTTTCCAGTCCTGAAATGTGTGCCACTGGAATTCAGTTCTTCAAAGGTTTGTCTTTATAACACAGAAGAACCTCACAACTGCAGAAATTTCTTCTCCCTCAGGGGGTGGAAATAATTGCCCCGAGGCTCTCTAAAATGTTATTCTCCTTGTTCCCAAGAGATTTTTGGTATCTTTTATACAATCTAACAACTACTGAAGTCTGAGTGAGGCTCATTCTCATTCAGCCTCTAGCTGGTCCTTAAGGTGTAACCCTGGTCACAACCAGTATTCTTTTACATCAACTTGCATTGGACTCATTGCAGGAAGATCTGATTCTGTACCTATGAAAGCAGGACTAAGCTTACAGTCACATCTTACAAAAAACAGCCCTGCAGTTAGATTGCATGAAAGTATTTGTTTGCAGAGAGTGAATAAATTCTATCTACATTTATTGTGCATAGCTGCATAGCAGAAAGATTTTTTTCTTTTAACTGGTTATTTGTAATCTGTTTAGGTTCATTATGAATTTATAATGATTATTTTTTTTTGAAAGAATTAGAAATTTCCTGATTAGCTTTTGATAAAGAAATCTGATTCAACTCTAGTTACCGGATTGAGTTAGGGCTAGCGTTAGAGGTTCATTGGTGTGCAGTTTAAACTGTGATTATTATGGTGTCAATGGTGATGAATCTTCCTGGATAAGTATTGTATTACGTAATACAAAGACAGGTGAATAATAGATGAATACATCCTCTCCCCTTCCCCTGGAGCCACGGAAGGGGATTCCAGGCTATTTATCAGAAAGGCCTTTGGCAAGGCATGTTTTTAGAAACTGGGAGGTGTATGATAACTTCATAGTATTGAAATTCAAGTATTTCAAGATTGTATACAGACAGTTATTTCATATTTAGTTGTTGCATTGAATCCTTTTACTAAACACTTCATCATCATCAGGCAAATTATTTAAGTTTTTTGAGACCCGGGACTGGTAGGTGCAGTTCCAGAAGCTTGCCTTTGGCTCTGATTTTGATATAGAAAGTTGAATTCAGAAGTGGCACAATCAGATATGGAAAAACCACTGCACGTTCAGGTAACACAAAAAATGTCTTGGTGCAAGTTAGATGTAATGTGCACAGGTTGGGGAGGAATGGTCTAGAGACTTCTTTTAATTTTATTTTTAATCAAGGCTTAAAAATGAATTAAATTATGTGAGGGAAAATTTTTGCTAGAGGAGAGCAGGGGTACATGTGTTAGTAACTAGAGCAGAGGACTGAGATTCAGGAAGTCTCTCTGCTTGCTGTATGTTCCTCTTCCTCTGCCTTGAATAAATCATGTGGGGCTGTAAATGACACTTCTCAAAAGCACCTAGGAAAGTTAAACTCCAGCTTGGATTTTACTTTGTCTTCACTCTTCCATTCATGTGCGATGTTACATTTTGTACGCTGAGGATGTTAATAATTCTCTGCCTCAGAACATAATGCGTATCTTTCCAGTGTTGTGTTTCTGATATTAGTTAGTGCACAGAAGCCTTTGAGGTCTTTAGACAAGAATGACAATACTGGTATAAAACAGTTGACCAAGATTTTAACAAGTACCCACGGGTTTAATATTCAGTTACCTTTTTGTAGTTTCACTACACTTCTTCAAATAAGATACTCCATTTGATACCAATTTCTATTGCATCTTCAAGGGAAATTGTCATTGCTTTTTAGTATTGTAAGTATTTAAACCATGAAGGTTTACATGACATAGTATATACAATATTATTTATACACTGTATACATTACAATGGTATTCAAGGCATGTTTGTGGGCTTATAGTTAGGTTCATCCTACTTTGGTTATCCAGGATGTTAGGGAGAAAAAAATTTTGGATTGCGCAAGGACTTGAGTTTGGTGCTCAAGTTTGGCATCTCCATGTTAACCTGCTGCTAATTAAAGGAATTAAACTGTCACAGAGAATGAGTAATTCCTCTTTTTTTAACCTAACAAGCAATCCACAGTGCATGGCAGTGACTTCAGATGATCAGGGATTCGTCTGTGGTAGCAGACAGCTCAGTTTATAACTACCTGCCTATGCCTCTTGCTTTTTAAGCAGCCCTCCCATAGATTTGACTTTCTAGCAGCTCTTAACAAACATCACACCATCTACTGCTACTCTTCTCTTATGCAGGACTTTGTTATTATTAGCATACTCATACTGTGTTTACAATGGCAGTGTCATCCAAGCCAGTCTGAATAACCAAGTCTGGATTCAGGATAAAAGGCACTCTGAAGCAATTGGATACAGCTGCTCCATAAATGAAACACTTCTTTTGTTATGGGGACCTCTGTGGGGAGCAACAAGAAATTGGCCACAGGATTCTCATTCACTCCTTTCTTCCACACACTTGTGTGAGCTCGAGGCTCTCGCTGAGTTTCTTTTGGCAATGAAGAGAGCCTATAAACATGCTATTACTTATTGGTCCTGTCTGGGAGCAATGCAGACCTCTTTTGTCTAGAAAGCCGAAAAAGTGTTAGAAAGTAGGCTCTGGAAAATTCCAGAAGTCTCCATTCCTAATGAAACCAGATATACAGGCAATGCCTCCTGCAATTTTGTACTCTTTGTTTCCGTTCATCATCAGAACGGAAATTCAGAAGTAAGAAATAATTAAAAAATTGCAGCTCAAAAGAGATTTCTGTTATTAGTCATTAAAAAAAAAAATGTCCAGTTTAGTTCTGGGAAAATGCGAGCATCAGCTTTCACTTACTTGTCTCCTCAGTCTTCCAGTTAGAGAAACAACGAACTGTTATGTGGAAGCAGGAGGAATAGTATCATCCTATGTCTTCTGTAGGTTTGCCACATCAGTCAAACATTATCAGGCAATTATTCTGGACTGTTTGCTTTGACATAAGTTCAGTACAATAAAGTAGTACAAAGTTAAAGACATCAAAGGTGTAAGGAACTTGTCAAACCCTATAAGGAATTTGTATAATTCTGTACCTGTGAGGTTGTAACAAACCTGCCAGTTCCACAGCAGGGAGTCAGTGGGCTGGAGTCTGCCCTGTAATAAATGTTATATTCTTGCTGTACTTTTGTCTGTTTCTTCTATTTCAACTGGGTTTGACCATGCAGTGAAGGCTAACTTTAAATGACATTCTATCTATTGGCTTGGACACCAAATTCTGACTCCATTTCATTCTGAGTTTCCAGAAACTGTGTCCATTCAGAATTGGGATGAGTTGCCAGATCCTTCCAGTTCTAATTGAACAGAAACTTCCCAGTGTTTCATTATAGTTAACAGTATGCAGCAATCTTCTCCAGATCCTTGGGCTGCAGCAGACCTGAGGGAAGCTGCTAACTCACATGGCTGAGACCCTTACCACTGCCGCCTGCACTTGAATTGCAGCTGTGTCTCAAGCCAAAGTCCTGTCAAGTTGAAAAATCAATGCCATCACTTTCTTCACAGAATTTAGATGTTCAGGGTATTCAGAGGAAGAGTATGAGACAAAATTTAGGCAACTGGAGGTGGTTGAAATTGCCTCACAAAACAAAGGGACATAGAAGTTGTTTGGAGTTGGGGGAATGTCAGTGGTATGTATTTCTTAATTAGGATTAAAAAGAAGTTAGATAACTAGCTACAGAGGCAGATTTTTAAATCAGATAAGTATGGAAGTAAAGCAGAAACAGAGCACCTGTAGGCATTTTCAGTGATCTAACTTTCAAATAGCTGGAATTAAACAAGAAACATAGTGATGATCCATTATTGCTGGGAAAAATTCACTGCATCTTCTTTCTGTGTCACATGAAGTCTGGAAGGGGTTTTGAGGATGGAAGCATGGAGTTCCTCACCTTTACTGTCGGTGTCTCCTAGCTGTGTTTTTATCTGTATGCCTTTGCTGTTGTAACATTCGAGGAAGAGAAGTGCTTTTTCTGCTGCAGGTTACATTTTTTTAATAAAACTATTAATATGCCCTAGATGGTAACTTGCAGTTTCACACGGCTGACATCCAGACATGCTTAAAAGACTTACACAGTCTTCAAAGCTGAAGATGCAGATGTGGACATAAAGTCTACATTTTTCCATTTTGCATAAAACAGCCCATTTAAATGAGGACAGATATTCCTTAATGTAGTGGTACTATAGATGCTAGCAGCTGAAACAAGGAAGCTGCCTGAGGAAAAAGGTTGAGAGCTATTTTGGTGCCATTGTGTAATCCCTTCAGGTGGGTGAAGACTGGGATGAGGCAACTGCAGTGATGGTGCCAGGCCATGACCACACATTGTGACAGGAGCCTGAGTCTCTGGAGCATCAGTCAAGGCCTTTGCCAGTCGCTTTATTTTGAGAAGTGAAAACAAGCATAACAAAGCAAATAATCTTCTGTGTTGCTGAGATGTCCATAACAGCAACAATTGCTGCCCAAGCAAGCTGAGAAGTAGATGTTCCCAAAACATGGATTTTTTTCCCATTTTTAGAAAGTTTTTTGACAATATTTATGGAGAGCAATGTTTTTCTCCACCTGACGCTTCTTGAGATGGCAGCCACACTTAAAGCTGTTTCTTGTAATGCTTTGGGTTAGAGGCAAGTAAATCAATGTAGCTACTTGCAGCATGATGTAGAATTCAGTTTTTGATTTATTTGCAGGGCGCCTCACCTAAAAAATCCACTGCGCAGGCTGGAATGGCTTACTCTCACTTGTCTGTAATGGACAGGCGAGGGTCAAAACAGTAGGTAACAAGGTGCACTGGAAGCTGCAGATCCAACCTTGCATGCGGACGGACCAGTGCATGGGTAGCTTGAGATTGCACAGGAGATGACAGTCCTTGTCGGACACTTCCCTATTGCCTAAGCACCCTTTTTTCCAAACAGATTTGCATATCCCACATGCCCTTGGTCATCGTGCTTGTAGTAAGTGTGGTTAAAGCCCTTCCCAAATATTTGCTCGGGAAGCCAAGCCATCAATCAAGCCATTGATAAAGGGTATTCTTTCATTTGGCCACCTGCTTCTATTCAGAGCTATGAAATCTGGAATTAGAGTTCAGTCATCTTTGTTAATGCTTTGTGAACCATGATGGAAGACATTCTTATGCTTGAAACATAACAAAGCTGTGTCCTGCCCTATTCCAGCTGTTGCTGGAAATGCCACTGTCAGATCTGTGTATGTTCTATGTAATACAACTATGTCAAATGCAACTATGTCAAAATACTTCTGGTTAGTAAAAACTCCTGTTTCATTTATTAATGCCATCTAGATTGTTGTAACAGTATGGAAAGAGAAAGGGAGAAGCACAGTCCTGGTAGGCTGTAAACTCTGCTGGGGTTATGATGAGTAGCTAAAGGCAGTCATCTCTTTATGTTATTCAGCTGAAACCAAACCTTGGAACCATAGTCTCAGGCACCCTGTGATACATTTTCATGTATATCAGCCTTTAAGTTTTCCCTTGAAGGTTAGGGCTCATACCATTATTTTTTTTTACAGCTAAAATGAATTTTTGACCTTTATAAAAAGAATTGGCTAGGATGCTTTGTGCATCAATGAGTAGTTGCACGTGTGTATCCAGAAGACTGTTGCAATTGCATTGTAAATCCGAATCCTGTACATTTTCAACACTGGAGAAGATGAAAATACAGCTCAGAGGATTCCGTCCCCTTCTTCATTTATGGATGTAGATTTTTCTTTGGCTATGTTAAAGCAGTTTTTAACCCTTCCAGCTGGCTTCGACTCATTGCTTTCTTACTGCCTGCCTGTAAATGTTCTTCTACTCACTTCTTCCTGGCACACACTTTCTCTTTGGCTGAGTTTTAATTCTTAATCGTATGTTTTGTACCTTAATTATAGTAGGGAAACAGAAAGAACCTTCCACATATCAGTGGTCTCTTCTTCTGTGTAAAATTCAACTGTTCCCACAGCACTGCCCCTCCACCACTTGCGCTCACCACTGAAAAGAGTTGTGCTTCGTGCTGATGCATGGTAGTGTCTGTGTTGGGAAGGCAGTGACAAAATTGGCAGATAGTAAGCAAGTGGAAGACAATAAGCTTGTGAAGAAAAGAGTGAAACCTGACTGTTTTGTTCTGTGATAGTCTTCATTTTGCCACAATAAGAACAGGCTCTTACTATATGTATGTATATGTATACATGTATATTTGTGCTGGTATATATGACAGCCCTTCCATAGACTTTACATTGTGTTGCTTCCTGTCCATTGTTCTCTAAGCTTTATCATTTTCCCACAGAAAAACTGCAGATAACAGCTAAGAAGGGCTGTGTCTAGAAGCAGCTTCTTTGGAGAAGCAGCTGCATCATACAAGGTGATACAATATAAAGACTTGTAAACCAACAATCTGTGAGCTTTGTGGTGAAACCTGGTTGAAAAAGTTCTTCTTAATAACTAGAAATCTTGAATCAACCAATTTTTGGGACAGAGAGATGAAACTCTGTCTGCTTTCTTTCTGGGTTGTGTACTTTCTCCTTTTTTTCTTCCATCTATGCTTCTGTTTTTGAAGCAAATCCTCCTGTCAGTGCTTTAAATCAATACTATTAAAGCTCTGTTTGAAGGCAAACTATTCTAAGAGGCTGGCCTGCTCTACCCTGCAATTATATCATATGCTAAGTGAGTAAAACTTTCAAAGGTATTGAGGGCTTCTGGGTTTGCGTATTTTGTTTCCATTTCAGTAGATGACATCCAATGATAATGGCCTTAACATGATGGGAAATTAATTGAGAGAGCATTTCTACACTGCCATAATTTTATCATCCATCCTTTTGCTGCTATTAGCAGGAATCCATAACCCCATGGGTGTTTTGAGAGAATCTCTTTCAGCAAAACTTATGGCGTAGAGGTTACATGGTTAGCTCCTTCCATCAGCTGGGTGTCAAATCACTGTCGAAAGGATATTACTGGTGTATTCATTTTTCTTTTATCTTCTAGCCTTGTGCTGTGATGCAAGAGATGATTTGTAGTGAGCCACTGGGGAGAGAAGAGTGCTAGCGGCCACTGAAGGCTTCTCTCACAAAGGTACTTAGCGGAATCATTGCACATTAACACAGATGCATGCAGCAGCATTTTTGATATAATGTCCGTTATAAAGTGGTGTAAGGAAATTATGCCTTCTGACTCATCATGTTGTGGCAGGGTAGTAAAATAATCATGTTCCTGTGGATTTGTTTATTAAATTGTGTTTGCTGAATTTCCCCATGCTGACTGCTACAAAGCAGGTTTTCTTAAATCCCTAGCAGCAAACTAGCCTTCATCAGTTCATAACACTGATCACGTAAATTCATTCCATTTTCTTCAAAGTCTTTTGTTTCTTCTTTCATGTTCTTCACCGACTTAAATCTAAGCTGATTTATAAAGCATACTATAACTAAGAATGGTCTTGCAAATGGTTGATGTGGGCTGTAGAACTTCTTTACTTATCTCAAAACTTTCACAGGTATTCTCCTTTGCAGAATTAAGTGTCCCTTTTACTGCTCTCCTTCTCCACGGTAGTCCAGTAAATTAGAATAAAATAGAGTTTTGTTCTTTTTTCCTATGTCACCTGTAGCAAAGCAGTAGTAGCTCTGTGAAACAGATTATAGCTATGATTGTGGCAAGCTCTTCAGCAGCTACACATCCTGGAACTTAAATTTATGCTCACTGAAATATTATAGTTAAAATAATGTGAAGTTAGATGAAAGATGAACTTTTGTGGAAATTCTTCCTTTTTTGCTTGAA
This sequence comes from Pezoporus flaviventris, assembly GCF_033815535.1. Classification (NCBI taxonomy): domain Eukaryota; kingdom Metazoa; phylum Chordata; class Aves; order Psittaciformes; family Psittacidae; genus Pezoporus; species Pezoporus flaviventris. Next base: position 50,326,653 of record NW_026892549.1, read on the forward strand.
GCTTAACTGCTTTTAAAAAAATACTGAAGAATCTCAAACTTTGAATTATCTTTCTTTTTTCAGTATTTTCTCCACCTTTTTACTTTGCTGCTAATTGGGAAAAGGAAGAGAGGTAAGAAACCTGGAAAAAAAAAAAAAATATTTTAACTATCTAAAATGCACCTGTGTTGGGGTGTTTTTTATATTTTTCCTTAAAATCATTCATGAGCCTTTAATCCTTAATTAGACTTATTTAATGCATCAGGTGGGATTATTGGTGGTCTCTGGCTGCACAGATCTCATGATAATTAAGCAGTAATCACGCCTAATTTTTCCTGTGCAGCCAGTTGATGTGACTGAGCGCATACAGGATGCAAATTGTATGTGTGAAAGTGAGATTTTTGCCAGGTCTCGTCTTCAAAGTGAAATCTCAGTTTAAATACAACCCTGAAAATGCCGATTCCTCTTCCCTACTTCCTTCTGTGTGACATTTTCTCACTAGAAAATACTTTCCTCTGTTCAGATTCCCCTGTGGGAATCCTTTTGATTGCTGCCGTAGCAGCAGGAGTTAGCGTGATGAGGAATTCAAAAACCCTGAACGAGCAGGGCTTGCTTTCACTCCTCCAGCGCACAGAAGGAGAGCTCAGGGTGTTGTGCTTCCAGACAAGGAGCTTCCTCCACTTCTGCCACCATTTGCAGCTCTCCCAAGATTTTCTCTTCTGTGTGCATTAGCAGAGTTCCTTGAGAGAGCAAGGCTGTGAGCAGAGCCTGTCCTGGGCAACATGGCTGCGTAAATCAGCAGTCAGTCATTAAGAGAAACAGTTTTTCTCCTATGCTGTACTGTTACACACCTGGATTAATATAATGCTCATCAAAATCCCCCCACAAGCAACCCCACCAAAAGGATGGGCTGTGACTGACTGTGCATACAGTGTGGTAGTCCTGTATCTTGGGTCCCTTGCTGAAGATGGCGAAAATTCAAAGAACAATTGCAGAGCTAACACAAATGTAAGGGGAGAACAGTGGCCTAGAGCTAGCCAAAATATATAATTCTCTGAACCCCATTTTGCAGCAATGCTTTTATCAAAGGGAAAACACTCTAGCAAAATGCTGGAGTGCATCTTCAAGAAGGAAAAAAAAAAAGGCATCAAAAAACCCAGGGATGAATCATCCCTGCTGTTGTTTTCCCGATAAGGTTACCGGATCTTCTGGGGGTTTGATTATTTTTTTAAAAGGAAATTTTAGGAAAACTTTTTTTGTGTCACCTCTGCCATAGGCTAAATGTGGTACACCATAGCAGCAACATGTTCTTGTCTAAAACACACACATACACGCACAAAAAAAAAGCACCTTGCCTTTTGTAAGCACTGGAAACAAGTGCTCCCAGGAACAGAAGGAACATCTGTCTGTTGAGATATACATACTTCCCTATGGTTTTGTTTACAAGAACATAGTGTAACCATAGTTAAGAGAGCTCCTGGCCTATCACAGCTACCAAAGAAGCTACAATACTCAGCATCTTGCAAACTGCTGCTTTGCAACTGTGTGAGGATATCAGAGCTGTTACTAGGCTCAGGACCACAAACATTTTACCACTTGAACAGACTTATGTAATAGAGCAGTTATGGAACTAACAAGGAACCAAAACATTCCAGGACATGAATCTTGGCACAAGGTATCAGCGCGGTGGTACTCTCTTCATTGCTTAAATAACCCCTTTCCACTAAGGAATCTTGGAAAGGAAAACAAACTTGCTTGTTTGAGGCATTAAAAAAAAAAAGCCTGAATTCCCATGTTTTTTTATTTGCATCATATTTATTAGTTTTTTAATTTGTTACTTCCAAACCTGTTGCTCTGTCAACCATTTGTTACAAGATTTCCCTTAGGGGAAAACAGAGCTTCGTATCCGTGCTTACATATCACAGGATGAATAAGACTTGCCACACTCCAGTTGGCAGGTAGGGAATATTAGTCAGTAATGCTGGAATATAAGTGTCTTTATCTTTTCACGTTGCATCACTAGATACAGCTTCACCCTTAGGGAGCCTGACCTAAGAAACAAGGATGTATTTCAAATTCCAACAGGATTAAGTCACTACTTTAAGGGACTTTGATAGACTTCAGTTGTTGCTGTTGAAGTAAAACTGCTTTCCAACCCCACCACCCCCAATTAATCAGTGGTTTCAGTAGTAATGGCTATTTTTGTTGCTGTTTGTCTTAAGTCATTTAGATGCTGACAGTTTTGATGGGGACAGCTGGTTTACAAACAACATCTGTAAAGTTTTATGCCAGACAACATCTGAGTCTCAGGGGATAATTTCTGCAGTTATTAAAATAAAAAAATAAAAAGAGGAAATGCCCTTTTAGTCCTTCTTTCATAGCAGGAGCTATTATTGCCTTTATTGTTGCTGCATTAAACATATGTTTGAATATGATCTTCCAACTTTCAGCGCTGTTGGGTTAAGAACACAAACAGCATGCCCCCATCCTGATTAGTTAGTCTTTTACAGTAGTACAAAAAAAAAAAAAAACCAGCAATGGGAATTTCTCAGCTCATTAGGTGCATATTCGTCTTAATGGGGCATCAAAGTTAAAAACTATAATGCCTTCCTCTCATTTAATACTCCAGAGAACATTCACAGTAACCACATGAAAGCAAAAAGGATTTCAACATTGGAGCTGCAAAAGTAGGTGTCTTCATTCCCTCCAGGCAGATAGAGAAGAAAAGAGAGAGGGAACTACTTTTTATCCTTATCCTTGCCTATCTTGCCTTGCTGTGCTAGCCACTGGTCACTATTGCTGTATGAATAAAAATGTTGACCTCTGCTAGTTTTTTCTGGTAGGCGTAGTCTGCAAATGCTTAACTGAAGAGCACAGTGTACTGAAATAACCTGCAGAGGTTATTTTACTGCTTATGGGTATGTGGGCCCTGATACAGAGACCCTTCATTACAATGGAAAATTCGTGGTACCTCAGGACATTTAGGCAAACAACCCCCATCCTTAAAAATACTATCTCTGTAAAGTACTTGTGCCAGCTTAAGCTCCAAGCTTTGAAAAGGCACCATTTCCTGTGGCTTCAGTAATAACAGTGCCCAATTCATGCTATTTACTGAAACAACAGTATTTCCAGAAACTGCTTCTAAAAGTATTTCAGAGCTAGCGCCCAGCAGGAGTTTTTGGGGCATGTTTATAGAGGTAAAATAAATCCGTGTGTGAATGCCGTGCTTCCTGACTCGACTGTGTGTGTGCGTGTGCTTGTGGTGGGGGATGCTCTGTTGGCTTCCCACACGCAGTGCACCCGCATATGCAACTAAATTTACTCGTGATTGTAAAATTGTTCTGCAACACACTGATTTGAGATGTTGGCCTTCTGTCTCTGACAGAAGCATAGAGGAGGGTGTAATTTGTATTATCTGGTCAATTATGCAGAATGCAGCACGTTGAAAGGTAGCATGCAGCCACTGTCTCCCAAAACCAAAATTCTCAGGACATTTTGTTAGCCTCTCCTGGGCATAAAATGATGGGCTAGGTAAAAATAACTGCTGGTAGCATGTGTGCTCAGTCAGGGTGACAAACAACTTTTTCTTCCAGATTGGTGAAGTTCTCATTTTCTTTCAGTTCTACCACCCACATCATGAATGGAGAAAGGCTTTCTTTCTCTTTCCTTTTTTTACTTTTCTTTTCTTTTCTTTTCTTTTCTTTTCTTTTCTTTTTTCTTTTCTTTTTTCTTTTCTTTTCTTTTTGCTTTGCTTTGCTTTGCTTTGCTTTTTTCTTTTCTTTTCTTTCCTTTTCTTCTTTTCTCTTTTTCTTTTCTTCTTTTCTTTTTTCTTTTTCTTTTTCTTTTTTCTTTTATTTTTTCCTTTTCTTTCTTTTCCTTTTTTTTCTTCTTTTCTTTTTTCTTTTCTTTTCTTTTCTTTTCTTTTCTTTTTTCTTTTTTCTTTTTCTTTTTTCTTTTCTTTTCTTTTCTTTTCTTTCTTTTCTTTTCTTTTCTTTTCTTCTTTTTCCTTTTCTTTTCCTTTCTTTTCTTAGAATCTAAAGGAAAAATTCTATATAGGACTATATTCCATTAGTGTATTTTGTTTCAAAGCTAACTTTTATGCATAGAATTTCTACAGGGCATTTATGTAATGATGTAAATTCAGTGAAACACAAAAATAGAGAAATTGATCCCAGAATTCAGAATATTTTTGGTGGGGTATTAGTAGAATAGAGGATTGAGTCAAATTAAGAGACTTAGGAGAAGAGGTATTGAGGTAGATTTAAAAACTACTGATTAATCAGAAATACAGGGAAGCTTCTTCAGAAACAGGATCAGAGAAAACAGGGTGGATCCATCCATTCAAAAATCAGGAATCGACAAGACAGAAAAAATAGACAGAAAGCATGTTCCTCATCTGATTAAACTAATGAAGATTCTCTGATTTCGATAAAGTTGTATGGATTTATGTCAGCTAGAAGATTTGTCCTTAAAACAAAGGGGTCAGATGTAAATGATAATCTTAAACAGGGTGGAGCAAGACAATATGAATAAGAAGGTAAAACAAGCTCTGAAATTCCTGTGGATAGGATATGCCAAACTGGGGTGTCGGGAGTGAAAAGAGGGTCTGATGGAAGAGAAGGAGGGATATTTCTTCGAGAGTGGTTGCAAGGCAACCTCCTGCTCCCGTACACAATGGTTGGATCTCAATGGATTAGGTTCTGTCTTGTGGTCTTGCAGTCTTTATTTTCTCCACAGTGTTTTGTTACAGACGCCTTTCCTTAAAAAACACTGTAAGAAAACAAGCTCTTAGCTCTGAATTACTGAGGGATTATGGTGGATTCCTGTGTTCGGATAGTGGGACTCCACTGCTGTGAACAACAGCAGAAATGTATATACAGCCAATTAGATAGCACATGTTCTGTATTTTTCTTTACTTTTGGTAGCTCAGTTTATTGTCTAGTTTAAAAATCATCTGTATTCTCTGTATACTAAGTATTTTATTAGAAAATGTGCAAAATAGCCTATTGATGCATTGCATCAATATGTTTTAGAGAAATTCAATGATCCCAGAGCTGTATTTTGTCCTTGGTCATCACACATGTTTGCTATATTAGCAAATTCTTCCATATTTTAAGATCCTGTACTGGCTTTCAGAAAAGAGGTTGGTCTGTGTGAAAGCAGTTGACATATGAGCAGGATTTTGAGTGATCACTAGGATCAGGATGCTTTAGTTTTTGTGAAGTTATTTTTCAAGCTGCATTGAAACAAATTCTGCTGGATTCCTTTCATTCCTGGTGGAAGGATTCATGGGGGAAATTCAGACTGCTGTGTTACGGAAGAGGTAAGACCTAGACTTACATATAGGTTCCTTCTGGCCTCAAATGGTAATTTAAACTAGTGGCAATACAGAATATTCTGCTCAAGTCATTATTGCTGTACTGATTTTAACACTGGTAAGGAATTAGTCTGCATACTTGAGGTTGTAGGTGATTTTGAGGTCCAATTAAAAGACTTCGGCTTAGGTATGTAGACCTACTGTTTATAATAGCTTAGCTTCTGGCAATGGATGTGTGTGGATTTGAGACACAGAGAAGGCCAAGAGCACAGTGGTGATACCAGACTTATCAGACCTATAGTCCTGGGATTCACTGGCCTTTCTTGTAAGAATTCTCTTGACAAATACAGAAACTTGAAAGAATCATTTCCTATATAAAACCCCAAGCACAGATTAATCTATGAAGACTAATGGAGGAGATAAGTGGTTCCAGTCCTCCTTTACATTAAATAGGGGATAATCTGTAATACATATTGCAAAATATGTTTTCTCCTGAAAAAAAAGGAGTCTACAAATAAGCAGTCACCTGCTCTGTATGATCTTGTAGAGGCTCTGTTCTTTCCTATCTGCTGCTGTGTCTGGGAAGTTATTACAGCTCTTTCCTTTTCCACAACAAACTTTTTATGTTGAGTTATAATTAAGAACAGTGTTCCATGCCACACAGCTACTTTCCTGTGTTCCCTTTCACAGCATCAGCTCTGGTGTTAGGGTCCTGGAGCATGAGTCATTTCTGATGTCATGAACACTGATGGCAGAGGCTTGCATCTCAGTAATGGGCCATGTATGGGCTAATGTCAATCCCAGTTGAATTTATTAGCTGGAACATAGTAAGTGCAGGTTTTTTAATGGAAGATGAGCACTAGTGGTGTAGCACCCTGATGATGGCAGACTTTGATGGCTTAGCAAAGCATAGAACCAGCAGTTTCTTTGGCCGTATGCAGTGCAGCACACTGATGTCCCTGAGCTGTAACTCTATGTAGTGTGCAAGTTTGCACTAATCCTTTTTCCTGAATGGCTGACCAAGATGTTAAATGGAGAAAAGCCTACCAGAAGAAATTAAAACAGATCCCATTCTTTTTTAACACCAGCAGATCACAGCTTGGATGAGCTGGTTGGTAAGATGCTGGCTGATTTCTGCATCACTACCATCATAAATGTATTCCTTTCCTTCTAAGTAGTATGCTTATTATTTTCACAAATTAGCACATTTTTGTGTTTCATTAATGCTTCTCAAGTATTCTGAAGACAATGTGATGACAAACCACTGATAAAAAAATCAAATTGTGCAAATTAAATCAGGCTGATTTGTAATAGCGAGGAGGAAAAGCAGAAAACCATTTACACACCTCAGCATGGAAAACAATAAAATCTGGCAGAAATATGTACTGCAAGCAAACCTAGTTAGCTGAGCTCCTAGCACCAGAAGCTTGGCAGGCCAGGATGCTGTGCTAAGTACGTGTCTTTACTGTAAGAAAGTGTCATTGTTGTGACCGGTTTTCATTTTTATGGAGTTTTTTTGCTGGCCAGTGTTTGTATTCAATGGCAGAAATCACCCATGCAAGAGCTGACAGTGCTGTTTTCAGGAGAGCCCTATTCTCATGAAGTCTGCTCATTTTAACAGAAACAAAGGACATGACATCCTGCCAGTATAGCAATAGAAAGGTAGATCACAGGACTGGACCCTCCAATGCTCTTCAATAAGCATTCATGGTAAGATGCTAAAGTCAACAAATCCATAGGTCCAGAACCTCCACTGACGCAAGCAGGACAAAAGACACTTCTAGCTCTGTTTTTTGTAGCGTGTAGAGGGTTTTTTTCTTAGATAAATCAAAATATGTAAGAAAATATCTTCAGTTGCTGGGTATAGAGTTTAAATGTGACTTTTCCTTCCATTTGATTGTCTGACTAAGCAGATCTGAAGCTCTAAGGATAAATGGTCCTTACTCCAATGACCCTTCTCTAAAACAACACAAACCAATTATTTCTGGGCTAAGGTATATTTCTGAAAATTATTCTGAACACTATCAGATGCATAAATAAGTAAGGATTTTACTCCAGGTTTGTCTTTGGTTCACATAGAACTTCCATAAATACTTGCAAACCATGTGGGTCTTCAGTTTGCTTTTGTGTCACAAGACAAAAAATGCAAGTGTGTTTTGAGACAGTATTTAATCTGAGCCAGCACTCATTATGTGCTGTCTAAATCAATACAGTCTGGAAAGAGTATTGTGAGAAAGGGAAGGACACACTTTTTAATTAAACAGGAGCTGATCCTCTGGCTTTGTAAATCTACATGAGATGCCATAATGGAGAGGCAAATATTTAGGCTTAGAGTCTGAATACCTACCAGTTGGTTCCTGCTGAAGACAGTGTGCTCAGCTTCTCTTCAGAGAGATTTATTTTTCTGATTCCCTTATCTTCTTCACAAAGCATGCAAAGTTTATTAGACAGAGAGGAGCATAGAACTGACAGAGAAAGGATGAGTGAGTGGACTGCATGCCCTCAGCCTGGTAAGGCCAAGATGATGTCCTCCCTGCCTTCCTTTTTTCCTTATGCCTGGCTTGTTAAAGAATTTGTGAATTAAGACATTAGAGAACCTGCTTTTGTGGCTAATGAAATTATTCAAACTGAGAAAGGAGGTCTGACAGCCAGCTGGAGAATACCTGTGGTCCATCCACAATGTTTATGGTAGGGGAAGAGATGACACACAAATATAGGAATTGTAACTCAGCAAGGAATCTTCCTTCTTTCCAGACAGAAATGTTTCTGTTCCCTCGGCTTTTTTAACTTCATCTGTCTCCTTTTCCCCCCCACTTTTTTCTCTCTCACCCCCTCCCCTTCCTCTGCAAAGGCAGAGGGAAATTTGCATGCATGGCTCCAACCCTGCCTTGTCCTGTTCTGGTCAGACCAAGGCACTAGTGTTAGCAGAAATTCTAGTGAGGGAAGAGGCTGAGATTGGCTTTGTGAATTTGTGCTTTGCAGGCACAAATTTGCATGCACAAATAAGCATACCTGGCTGCCACCCTCCTTATCAGCCTGCGCTGCTGGTCAGGCACTGTGACCACTCCTAGTGTCTTTCCTTCCTTTCATCTTCTCTTGCTGAAGATTTTTGCCAAGATATCTCACCATGTCTAACTCTGTTCCAACTTGTCAAACCTCCTCCTGTGCCACTCCACCCCATTGTCATATCTTCTGTTGAAAACACTTGCTCCCTTCTCCCCGTTGTCCCCAACCACTGGCACAGGATGGACAGTCGGACAAGGGGAAGGAGACTGAGCACTGTGAGCTGTGACAGAGACCATAAGGAGGTGTTTGGCCAGAGCATTCCATGTTAGAGCTTAGGCATGGATTGCTCTTGTGTACACACACAGGCAAGTATGGATGCTTTCTACGGAATAAACTAAAACGTGAAGAATATATCCCAGTTGACTCCTAAAGCACTTCTCCAGCTGAAGATTTTTCTGTAATTATCTTTCTTATGTAACAGCTATGGGCTCCTTAATTCAATTTACAATTAAAAAAAAAGAGGTAGAAATGCATTTTTTTTCTTTAAGAATACTTCAGCTAGTTTTTTTTTAAATCATTGTTCCTCCTTTAGCTTTAATTTTACCATACTTCTTTCCCAATTAAAATCCAGTTTATTTTCCCCAAGTTGTTAAAGACAAAAGATCACTTTTTTTCATACTCTAGACTAAATTGGATTTTAAAAACAGAACACCCTTGCTTTCCTGTACAATAGGATTTATTGTAATATTTTGTATCATCATTGTAATTAGGAATTGTGTACCTCTGTTTTAACAAAGCTTCCAGTCAGAAACACTGAAAGTCTTATGGTTCTTACTCACTATGTATAGATTCTACTTTGAGCCACTGTCTTTACTTGGACATAACAAATCTTCTATGCTGCCTTTCCCTACCACCCTGTTAATGCATGTAATTTCTCGGAAAACCTCTAATAAAAGAAGAGCTTATCACTTTTTATTAAGATTTAACCAATGCTCTCAACCCATTCATCCCCTAGTTTGTATTGATGTTGGGGACTGACCCTAATACAGGACCCAGGCACAGGACCTTGCACTTGGCCTTGTTGAACTATATGAGGTTTGCACTGGCCCACCTCTCCAGCCTATTCAGGTCTCTCTGGATGGCATCCCTTCCCTCTAAAGCATCTACTGCAGCACTTGGTTTGACTGGGAAAATAGAGGAGACCACCACCTGTGCTCCTAATCCTTTTAACATTTCTCTGAGGAACACATAGTCTCTTCTGCAAGGTGGTTCATTTTCCTTATTGCAGGATCACTATACCCTACATGGAATAGCAGGAGCAAATGATACTCCATAGGGTTCACCAGGCTTAGCAGCTTCTCTGTGACATTGTGAAATGTTTGCTTCTAGTAAGTAGCAAACTTCTCTAGAAAGATTGTCTGGATGGTGAATGGGCTGGGCATTGGTAGTTGAAGGCAGTGAACAGTTGTATTGTGCATCACTACTTGGTTTTTCCTTTCTCTTTTTTAAGCGTTATATTTCCTCCCCTTGTTATTTCCCTTATCGTTATCATTATTGTTATTATCAGTGGTAGCAGTGGTAGTACCATATTGTATCTTATTTTAGTTATTAAACTGTTCTTATCTTAAACCACAGGTTTGACCTTTCTCTGACTCTTCTCCATCCCACTGGGGAGGGGAGCAGTGAGTGAGTGGCTGCACGGTACTTAGTTATCAGCTGGGTTTAAACTGTGGCAGGGTCTCAGGCTGATGTACAGATACAGCATGAGGCTGTGTCTGAAACCTGACAGTGGGGACTCTGACAATGTCCTTCACACTATATAAACCCAAACTCTTTAGTCTTTTGCCCTGTTTGTGTAACTCCTAATCATCTCAAGTTTTCAGCATAAGCTGTGACACTGATCAGGTGATGTACTCAGCTGATGAGGAAATGCCTCCTGCTTCGTCAGGTAACCAGAAGCAGGGCTGAAATTATTGAGTTCCACCCTAAAAATACCATGTATGAAGGGTTTTATTGCAAGAGTGTTAAATAAATTATAGTGAGTGTACCAGCTTATTGTTGGGTGTGTGATGGTATTGTATCCCTAGCTGTGCAGAAATGCATAGCAGGCATATGCTTGGGGTTTCTTTTTGAAACAGGAAAATACACAATTAGGTAATTTTCCATTTTTCCCCATGAACCTTTTAATGCAGCCTGCATGCATGCCACATGAAAGGGGGAAAGATTTTCTTGACCCTTAGTGTTTGATCTATCAGTACCCCAGGAGAGCCAAGACCCTTGTGACTGACCAGTCTGTCAGCATCCTGTTACAGGGACCTTTCACTGAACAGTGGTGTTTGATCGGAGAGAGATTCGACTGACTTGCTTGTGGAAACATGCCAACAGATCTGGAAGGACCTCTCAGTAGGTCTGCCCACTCTGTTGGAATGTGCTACCCACTGCTGGCTACTGCTAGCACCCACAAAGGACTAACACTAACAGGTTACAGAATAATTATTAATATAAAATCCTGACAAATTAAAGTTCTTGATTGCTGGTAATAGGGACTGTCTGAAAAAACAAGCTTGAAGTGATATACAACCAAACCATAATCATCAATAACAGCTAGCCTGAGTTAGTTATCTAGCACACATAAGACAAAGTTCTTCCTCAATAGGCTTCTCTATGGAGAAGACAGGTTCAGCCCATCAACTGATCCCAGAAGTTACAATGGTGTCTTCCTTATCTCCCCTTCTCTCTCACTCTTATAGAATCATAGAATAGTTAGGGTTGGAAAGGACCTTAACATCATCTAGTTCCAACCCCCCTGCCATGAGCAGGGACACCTCCCACAAAACCATGCCACTCAAAGCTCTGTCCAACCTGGCCTTGAACACTGCCAGGGATGGAGCATTCACAACCTCCCTGGGTAACCTATTCCAGTGCCTCACCACCCTAACAGGAAAGAACTTCTTCCTTACATCCAATCTAAACGTCCCCTGTTTAAGTTTTAACCCATTACCCCTTGTCCTGTCACTACAGTCCCTAATGAAGAGTCCCTCCCCAGCATCCCTATAGGCCCCCTTCAGATACTGGAAGGCTGCTATGAGGTCTCCACAGGACCTTCTCTTCTCCAGGCTGAACAGCCCCAGCTTTCTCAGCCTGTCTTCATACAGGAGGTGCTCCAGTCCCCTGATCAATCTCGTGGCCCTCCTTTGGACTTGTTCCAACAGTTTCATGTCCTTTTTATGTTGAGGACACCAGAACTGCACACAATACTCCAAGTGAGGTCTCACGAGAGCAGATTAGAGAGGCAGGATCACCTCCTTCGATCTGCTAGTCATGATCCTTTTGGTGACCTTATAAGTGTCTATAAATATATAAAGGGGGAGTGTCACAAGGATGGAGCCAGGCTCTACTCAGTGGCAAACAATGATAGGACAAGGGGTAATGGGTACAAACTGGAACACAAGAGGTTCCACTTAAACTTGAGAAGAAACTTCTTCTCAGTGAGGGTGACGGAACCCTGGAACAGGCTGCCCAGGGAGGTTGTGGAGTCTCCTTCCCTGGAGACATTCAAAACCCGCCTGGACACATTCCTGTGTAACATTATCTAGGTGTTCCTGCTCTGACAGGGGGATTGGACTAGATGATCTTTCGAGGTCCCTTCCAATCTCTAGCATACTGTGATACTGTGATACTGTGACGCAGCCCAGGATTATATTTTTCTTTACTCTCAGGTGGAACTTAAGTGACCCTAAGTCATACATTCTTTTATTATTGATTGGTGTCAAATTCTCGTTTAAAGATATAGGCGATAAAAAAATATAAAGCACATGCTCTATGAGGGGTGATCGTACCTTGGAGGCAGGTAACTTTGGGATGAAGGTGTGTGTTAGCATTATAATGAGCAAGTTTCACCTAACAAAAGTGATTTTGCCACAGCTGTTGACTCAGTAATGAACATCTTCTCTTATATTTTCCATTCGACAGCTGCTGTGTGGCTTACCAGCTGCCTGGCTGTGGTGTCTCCACTCTGTTCCACCCTCCATTGCTCCTCTAGGATAGCAGGTTGTGTTGCCTAGGGAACCATGGCGGAATATATTCCGTGCATACGAACTGTTCTGAAAGTGGCAACTGTATTTTACCTTTAAAAAGTTTCTATAATGCTACAACTTGTGTTAGACTCCAGTTTTCTCTAATTTCTGCCCCAACAGTTGATTTTCCCATAATGCATATTATAGATTTATGAACTCGCTGTACTCCAGAACTCCCATAGCTGAAATGAGAGTCCAGGCACCCCATTATTATCTAAAAAGACACTTACTCATGCAGGTCAAATTGATCTGAAGTGTCCACTTCTCATTTCAAATGCATTATTTCTGAAGTGATAGTTGGGGTGATTTTTGTGTGCTGTGTTAATTTGACTTGGATTTGCTGTTGAATAGATAACTTTGGATTTATTGCTGTAAACCTTCTTCTGTTCAGCACCCTGAGCAGTGGTTGGGCAGCCAACACAGAATCCGGATCTCCTTTTCTCAGCAAGGATTAATACTTTTGTTTAATGCCCAGCTTCTGCTAACAGAAGCTTATATGTAATGAGATGGTGAAACCTTTTCTCAAACCTTGTTTTTGAGTGATTGCAACTGGGGTTTTGTCATAGGAACTCAGCAGGCACCGTTGGTAATTAGTATCTTCATATAAAATCCTTAACAATTTGCATATACTGTTTGTAGAAGCTATGCGTTGGAGCCTGGTGAGTAATCCGTGTTATTGAAGATATATATGCACTGTAATTGCACTGTTCTTTCTAATGCTGCAGTCATAAAAACATAGCAGACAACGACCTACACAGAGACTGAGTCCAGGTTGAAAATGAAGAGTTCACCATCAGCCTGTTATGTATGCTGCTTGAGACCGGTTTCCCAAACTCTTAAATGCGCTAGTGACTTCCTCCTTTCAAAGAACAAATGCTATATCTTTTGAATGATGGACATTTTTGAGATTCTCACTCTTGCTGAGGAATGCACTTTGGAAAGGTTGTGTGGATGCTGGAAGTCAGAATGCCAGATTTTTAAATGCCCAAGAAAAAGGCTTGTAAGAACTTATTTCAGTTCCCCATATCTTGACACAACCCTAAGGAGAAGAAAAGATTCTTGTTCATTTGATTTATATAGTTTTAGAGGGTTAGATTCATCAATAAGTGGTTTCAAAGTCACGCTCTTTCTCTTATTGGGCTGATTTTTGGCTAATGGCAAGAAGCTATATAATTGAATTTGTAGTTTCTGTCATTTCAGTAAGCAATAATATACTGTGAAATCATCTTCCTTCTAAAATTTAAATTTTCCCAGAATTTGGCATTGCATATCAATACATAGAATAAGCCAAAAACTTTTAAATAAGCATAAGGTCATGAGTCATAGGACTGAAGGCCAGCTTTACTTTGCAGACTCATTATTGCAAGCTAACTCTGCAATCACTTTGTGCCTTGCAAACCAAATAGTAGAATATCATTAGAAAATAGAATTATGAGATCATGGTTGCGGTAGCACCTGCTCAGGTAAAAAGTTTATTCAGCTCTTCTAAAAATAAAAGAGTGTGCAAGAGAAGTGTTTTTATCCGCATGATCCTAACTCAAAGCCAAAATGGATGCTTGATATAGTGAAGAAGAACAGAATGCAGTGATGGGTTAGAGACACAGAGTAAGAGGTGACAAAGACCAAGTTTACCATTCATGTAAGCTATGTGGTAGAAATGAATGGTTTTGTGTCTGTTCTGTGAGTAAAATCGAGCCGCAGTTAATGTATATGGTGGGAGGGAGAGCTGGGCAATATTTTGTTACTCTGCCTTGTGCTTTTTGTGAGCAAGAGGCAATCCTCTTTGTCATTCCATTTATTCCCATACCAAGGGCTCTGAAGTCTCCTTCATCACTTCTGGGAGCACCTGAGTGATGTTTCTGACAGTCCTGCGTTGCTCTCATTTTCACCATGGTAAGGCTGATGGAGCAGGAAGGAGAGTCAGTGTGTGAATGGTGACTGCTTGGAGATTTGATCTAACTTCACACAGTAGCATTCTTATGATGAAGCAGATAAAAGTGCAAAATTAAATGGCTCCAACTTTTTCAGTGAAGTGGGTAGATATGAGAGGGGTGACCCACAATTCAGTTGGTTCTGGGAACACATTCACCAGAATGCTGATGACGAAAAACTGGAGATGTCACAGGCAGGAAAGAGCAACGGGGGAAAACAAACAAACAAACAAACAATCAAAGAAAATCTCCAAAACCAAACCTCAACCACTGAAATGGGAAGAATTGAAGAAAAAAGAAATAAAGTTTTAAATAGCCAAATATATATCATGTAGAGAGTGATAATTTTGGTTCTGATTCAGGAAAGCACTTAAACATTTACTGAAGTGCTGCTATAAATGTGAATGCTTTCTTGAATTGAAAAGCAAAGAAACTGGTAGCAGTCTAAGTATCCAGCATCCTATCCCTGATGTTGGGAAAAGATAACATGGGGAGATGTAAATATTAAAAACTTGCTTTTCATCTGATTAGAATATGGGTTTTGCTATTTTAAGTTTAAATTTACTTGGGACTTTGTAAGGTAACAAAATTTCATAGTAGTAAATATTTTCTTTGAGATAATTCCAGCCTGGCAGGGAAATCAGTTTGTTGATCCCAGAGATTTTCTTGTGTGGTTTGCTCCATTGGAACACTTAAAAAATGAAATTGGGAAAATAAAAGTAGGAAAGTAGGAATTTACAGAAGTGTGCACTCAGTGCTATTTCAGTGTTAACTTTCCACTAATTATCTTTGAAGGCTGTGAAGTGAAACCCTCCCTCTTCCCTTCCCCCTTCCTGTTACCCTTAATATATTATTATCCAATTTATCTCCCCTGCCAAGGGAATCTTTTGCTCTCTGATCTCTGCTGTAAAAGAAATGAAAAAGCACAAGTAAGCTGACAAAGTCTGAAGGAGCAAACTACACCAGGTTTATGCATAATGTAACCATCACGTCTTCTCTTCTTTTAATATTACTGAATTCATATGATATTCAGTGCTCACACTCAGAAAAGATAGAGACATATCTATTCCTTACTTACAGATATTATTTCTACATTAATGAATTCTCTTTTCTTCAACAGATAAAAATTTAGGAGACAGGGAAATCCTCTCTTGAGTTCTTTTGATTGTAAAATATTTTACATAATTAACAGTAAATTATAAGAATTTTGTTTTCTTAGAAGGTAGATTTTAACATAGCTTTCACATACCATATTAATAACACACTTTAATACTTCTGCTTCCAAATACAAACACAAGCTAAGTAGCTTTCTGGATTAACAAAAAAATAAAACAAAAAAAACCAAAAGACAACTGAAAATAAGTTTAATTACTAAGCTAATTCACTTCAATGGCATAAAAAATTAATCTTATGCAACTTTAAAATATATGTCTACTGCACTAAGTCCCAAGGCAGTAAAGCGTTGAAAAATATGAAGTTGCCTTATTTCAGCCATAAGGGAACAGCTCAGACAAATTTCCTAGAGCACTTACTGCTATAAGTAATATGAAATGTTTGCTGAGGTATCATTGTGTTTCCTTCAGAAAGATGCGTTATAAACAATTAATAGGAGAAAGTCTGCAAGATTTGTTCTGTTTCTTTAAAAATGAAGAGACTCTGCTGGAAGGATACTAAGCAGACTGGTTTATATGTATAAAAACACAACCAACCGAGGTGAGAGCAATGAAGGGGATAAATGCTTCTGTTTCCCACTTCTGCTAAAGCCCTTGTTCAGAAGAACGTAACCGCTCTTTGTTTGCCATTGCCAAATGGTTTAGTATCGCATTGTGATTTCTTTGTAATCAGTATCAATTAAAAGGAAACAAATCAACATGAAGGAGCAAATTCACTTTGCTGAGGAACCCCAGAATGACAGAAGGGGACAGAAGTGTTACAAAAGAATTTACGTCTGAATGACAAGTGCTTGGGGTAGCAAGATACATCCTGATCATCAGCTGATGCACTGCAATGTGAGAAGACTGAAGACATTAAGCAGCAATTTGCGTTTATGGAAAAATGAGATGAAAGTGGCTGAAGCCTTGTTTTTAAATACCCAAATGGCTGAGATAGACAGATAATAATGCAGTGGCTGGAGAAAATATAGAAGACTCTTTGCACAGGCATTGATGGTTTGGTGTGAGGGAGGAAGAACCTATAAAATGAAATTTTTAAAGGATGATATTTAATTAATAGCTCTTGGCCAGTAACTCCTTGGCCTGAAAGTAGAAATTGGTGCTTTTTCTTTCAACTAGCTTTACTAGAAATCCCTAATTTGATGTATTGAAATTGACATAGAAATTATGAGGAAGCTTAGAATGGGGCAAAATCCTCCCACATGATGCAATATGCTCCAGGCTCAGGAATGACTCGCTTGTGAGCCAGAAAAAAATCTTCCGGGGGTTTATGTGTGAGAACATTTGCTCTGAAGGGGGATTCTTTGCTGTAACCACTTCATATAACCAGGCATTGAGAAGTGTAGCAGCCAACTTTCCCATACTGTCAGATAGTGTTTCCCAGCATGTGGAAACACGAGCAGGAGCTGTGCACTGCAACTGCGCTGCTAGCCGGCTGCCTGCTGAAAGGAGCTAGAAGTGGCTGTTTCCATGTCCTGGGGATTGCTGCTCTGCAAACTCCCAGAGAGACAGATCACGGGCACTTTGTCTTTGAAGACTTTTGAGAGCAGGTCAGACAAATGTGCCACAGATGGCCCTTTTGAGATGGGGTAGATTAGATGACCTCTCAAATTTCTCCTCACCCTGTTTTCTGCAGCTCTGCGATCTGTCTTTTGAGGAATAGCTGGTGCCAATTTTAAATCCTAAATAGCCTACAATGAATGAATCTTCTTGATGAAATGTTATTCCTCACTCCTCTCCATGTCTTCCAGCCTTTTCTGTGAACAGACCGCATTACCCACTTGGAAGGCAATGCACAGGGACCAGAGGGACAGCTGGTGAAGACAGCTATGTTGTGAGTGCAGCTTCTTATGGAAAGTGATATGGGGCAAAAGACTGGATTTGGTCTGAACCACTACAATGTGGGGAAAGAGACTGTTCCCTTCTCACCATCTGCAATCCCCTTTCTGAGCACATGGAAAAGGATTGGGAGCTGGAAGAAATTTGGGAGGCTCTTTCCTCACATCTACTCAGCACAAGCTACCTTGATCTGTTGTCTATGATATCGCACAGTCTCATTATTATGACAGCAAATACAGCAGTCCTTATGAACTTTCTCTGCAGTCTCCTTGGCAGCCCACAAAGTGTTCTCAAAGGGAAGGCTTGCTGGCAGTGAAGATTTAGGCCTGGGGCATGTATAAATGCATGTGCGCATTTAAACCATGTTGCTTATGCACAGCCTCTCTCCAGCTGGTAAGGCAGTCCAAGGTCTCAGCAGGGTCCATACAGAGATGTAAGGGCTAGATAAACACTCCAGATGTGCTTGGTAGGCATTCTGGTTCATGGAAGGTGAAAGTGAAAAAGGACAGGATTGAGCTTTGCAACACCACTTCCAAGGGAGGGTGACATGTAGTCTCATAGGCTGAGTCTGGCAAAGAGCAAGGGCACCAGGGGTGAAAAGTGGTGTGGGAAGGAGGCAGGAGAACCAGCAAATAAGTTCATATATGACCATGATGTAGCCAAACTTGGTATGAGAAATGATGTGTCTAACTATGATAGGAGTAAAAGCTGCCCAGAAATTTGCTAATTACATGGCTGTGACAAGCTACTTGTTGTGAATTCAGATTGCTTTTGTATCCAGCGTCTGGTTTAAACTGCCCATATCTTTTTAAGCATTAAAAAACTACTTTCCATTTATGAAATAATTTCCCATTATGTTAGCAATGCTTCCTGAATAAATATTGCTCATTTATAAAATAGAGTTCTTATCAACTCTCTTGGAACATCAACCAGGGCACTCAACCCATCACACTGAACAATACGTTATTGGTTTCTTTTTCTCTTGATTCACCAATATGTCCTGAGAGATAGGACATGCTATTTGTATGCCCACTTTATATGTCTGAATTAGATAGCAAAACCATGTGTCTTATTTCTCACTACAATGAATGGAAGGAGAGAGCCCATTCCACAGCAGAACACAGAATAAGGACTTCATTGTGGCAGGCTCCCGAGGGTGATTGCCCCATTCCCTGTTGTAAGCAGTGACTGATCAGCAGAGTGAACTGGTGATTAGGACTTAGGGATAACTGTGGCTCTGTGGTTAGAAAAGCAAAACTGCTGCTTTGGATGGAAGTTGGGATAGAGCAGTGGAGACACATGCAGCAACTTCAGGGCTTGCCTTGAGAGGAGCAGGCAAATGCAAGCAGCTCAAGTAAAGTTATTGGGCATAAATAAAAGCCTTTAAGCTTCAGCGTGCATGCCCTTGTTTGAGGTGAAGTACTTTCAGGTTTATGTAGTTTGAAGTTTGCCTTTCTTCCAGATGAGAAGCATGAACATGGTGGTTTAACAGGCTTCTGTATATGCTCTCATTAGCTTTACAGTCTTAGTTTGCTCTTCATAAATTTCTGATGTATTGACTCTGTTGGGAGTTCTGTTGGGCTTATTTTAGTTCTTTGTTGTAGTTTTGCTGGAAAACAACAATCTCTGTGAAAAAAAAAACGCCTTCACCCCCCTTACAAAAAATAGCTCCAAAATAGATTTTTTCTTTTTTAAAGGCAGAAGTTAGCAATAGTAGTAGAGACAGCTGTTCACCCTGGACCCAGTGTACCTGTCATAGGAAATGCTGACAGCACCAAAAAACCAAGGCAGTGTCAGCTACTAGAATGTGATTTGTATGAAAATACGTTGCATAGTTTAAAGGTCCAGTTTTGACAATCTTTATTATTGCTTTATGGGGTTTTACATAAAATGATGAACTTAGTATTGTGCTAGTAATATTTATGAAATGGTATTAGAAAATGCAGTAAAAGTTTATTGCAAAGTCATTACTGTAAGCATAAAGCAACGGCTTGCCCAAAATACCACCAGTGGAAAAGTAATCAGTCTGCATCAGATGAGTCAAGGGACTTCAGGGGACCTATGCCAGCCCAGACACAGCTGTGCACACCACCTCAGAAAATGGGGCTCCGTAGGTCTGGGAGGAATAAAGTGATGGGTTTCTCAGGATTCATCATCTTCTCCAGCCTCTGTCCCCGGTGGCTGCAGAACAGTGCTGTCAGTGCCGCAGAGAAATGGGGGCCTGGGCAGGGGGGCTCAGCCTGCCCTGAAGCCGGTGTCGGTAATTATTAACTGCTAATGGCGAGAAAAACCATTATGATACACAATAGGCTTTCCTTTCACACCGCTAATTGTGTGATGAACTTACTTTGGCAGTAAATTGTCACATCTGCTGTGGAGAGAGATTACACTTAGGGAAATAAAATAAATACAGTTGCCGCTCCTTTATCCCTGGATGATTGAGGCATTTAAAAAAAAAAAGGGGGGGGGGGGAAACTTGGCAGATGGAATGCATTATTTGTTAGGCAAGGCTATAGGGGAAGGTAATAACTTTTTTTTAGACAGCTGATATGTTAGGAAAACCAGGCAAGCTTTCACAAGCCCTCCTCAATTTGTTCTTTCTGCTCTTACTACACTTTAGAGAGCAGTAACACCAAAGGCCCCGAATGAGGTACATTTTTGGAGGCAGTGCTAGCTGGATATTCCTTCTGCCCATGTCCTTCCACTTGCTCCTATTTCATTCACCAGTTTGTCCCCCATCATCCTGCTGCTTCAGCTTTGAGAAGTCAGCTGTCTGGGTCTGGAAGTAAATAGGTTGGCAGAGCTGAGTGTGGTGTTGGTGATGGGTTGAGCTACTGCTCACTTTTCTTTGCTAGGGTTGGTGTTTGGGGTGTGCTTATTGTAATCCAGATTGTGGAACTAATCCCATGGAAATGTTACTTAGGCAACAAAACCAACAAATAGACTTGGTGTTTGGAATAAAAGAGATGGGTAGTGGTTTGGTGTTTCCTTTTTTTTTTTTTTCCCTAGGGAGAGCAGTAGCTGTGGGATGCTGAGGAACATTAGATAGAGTCTGCAGGAAAAATGTGCCACCAAACTAATATCATTGTGGACCCTGTGACTTTAAGTTTCCATTTCTAGCCTTTTGTTTCTATTGCTAGCCTCTTAAACAACTGCTGGCTTTTTCATTTTCTCTATCCTGGTATGTTGTAGGCTAGTCTAGTCTAGTCTAGTTTAACAGCTCCAGTCCTGTCAGTGAACCTACATTTGTAAAGCAGAGTAATGTTTATTGAATAGATTGCAATATGATTTACTTCTATATCCTAGTTCTAAACATCAACGTCCTAGTAGTTATTCGGCAGACTTTTTCTTGCACTCCAGAAAATGTTCTCTGTCTTAATTCACTTCTAGAGGCTGTTCTATAGCTATCCATTATTTACATTGCAAGATGGAGGACACTTTAACAGACCAAAATCTGTTAAAAGTTAGCAGAAAATTGTGTTCTGTGTGAACTTTAATGAATTAGGAATAGAATGGATGGAAAGAAAATTTTGCAGAAAGGTATTCAGTTATTTCCTTTTGCCACAATAATCCCTACACAGGAATTGGGTATTTATATATTTAGGTATGGAAAGAAGATAATGTTACAATAGCATTTGTTGCATTTTAGGAGATTCAGTTATATGATAAAGACATATTATATCATAAAAAAGAAAGACAACACGTACATAAATTATACGTTTATCTCTTTAAATAAATACAGTCCTCAATCCACCAGAATTTCAGTTAATAGAAATGGAAATTTTGGCTGTGACAAGGGCAACAATATTATCAAAACATTATTCCAAACTGTCCTGCATGGTGTTTCTAAAACTACCAGCGCAGTGGCAGTATTTTCAGATGTGCCTACAGATAACTTGATGCCTCTATTTTAGGAAGATTCTCTGTATAATATGTGCAGATAGATAGTCAAAAAATCACAGCAATCTTTGGGGTGTCTTAGCAATAATCTCAAATTGCTTGCAAGGAATGGCAAATCTTTTATTTAAATGTCCTCTAGCAATAGTCCTACTTTCAAACACGTCTATGTCATGTCAGTCCCTCTTTTCAATACCAACTGCCTTTTTATGTGTCAGGTCCATATCACTGGATTTGCTTTGCCCAAAGTCACATTTATACAATCATTTTGACAGTTTGATTGAGACAAATGCAGAAAGTGACAGATGGGTTAATGGTCCTACCAGTGTCATCACATCACTTCAGGAAATGGCATCACCATGCAATCATGGCATGATGTACTATTACAGTTCATTTGTCTTTTGAACAATTTTGGAAAATCAATGGGTGTCCCATGGTTCAAGATCAGCTGTAAAACCCATAAAACATTGCTTCCTCTTCCATTTAAAATTCATCCTGTGGCTCTCATCTCTCTGCTGTTTGCAGTAGTTCCCTCCCTCCCTGCATCAGGCTCCACACTTCTCTGCCTCTCATCCTGATCCTCGAAGTTGTTGATACATTATTCCATGCCTTAGTTTCTGCAGCTGATTCACTGCCTCAGGAGATGGACAGAAGTCAGAGCACTGTTTTTTCAGGATATTTGACTTAATTTCAATTAAAGAAGAAAAAAAATCGGGGGGAGGGGGTGAAGCTGGGGGGGGGGGGGGGGGGGGGGGGCTGGATATAAGGACATTCACCTGAAGTCCCAAAGCAGTTTTGTCCAGAAACCAGAAGCAACTTTGCAATTACCATTGCAGGTGCTTAGTGGAATTAATGTTTATGAAACTTTCTGTGCTTCCAGTGTCTCTGGAAGCACAGAAAGTTTCAAACGTGAAGGTACACCAACCAGTAAAGGATGCTGCTACAAACTTTATTTTCTCACAGAGCAAGATGCACTCATCTATTTGCATTCTGAATTTTTATAGTTGCAAAGCAGTCTACTTGTCTTCAAGACTTTTCACGTCCTACACAGTGCTCTGCTTTCTCCTGGTGTCAGTCTCCTAATTACAGCCTTCCAGCGTTGCTCCTCTTTCTTAGGTTTAAAATTCATCCTGTGGCTCTCTTCTCTGTGCTGTTTATCAGTAGTTCCCCTTCCTCAGCCTTCCAGGCTCTGCATTTCTTTGCCTCACATCCACTTTAATAGAAAGTTTGAATTTCTTGTGCTGTCTGCAGTGGGCAAGTTTCTGTTCATTGCCAACTCATAGCTTGAGACCAGTACCCTCAGTATGAACACACAAACTTTTTTAGCTCACTTTTTCATCTGTCTGCATTTATACAGCTTCCCTTTCATTGAAGCACTCCACAATAGAATGCCTCCGTATTACATAACTTCTGCAAATAGCAAGGTATTTCTGTGAAAATGCATTATGAAACAAATTGTATTGCATTGTATTGGAGACATAATATGACATTATCTGGAGGAAGCAATTATTTGCTCAATAATGTCCACCACATTCAGCCTTTCAGCTTATGTTTGCACACTGTGTGAATGAGGTTCTCAGTGCCATGGATTAGTGCTGGCCTTGGTAGTACTGGGAAAGGTTGGACTTAATGATCTTCAAGATTTTTTCCAACCCATTTGTTTCTATGATTCTATGGGACATTCTTGTAAGGGCAGAAGGGTATGTTTCTTGGTAAAATAATTGTATTTTAATTTTTTCAGTGAGCAATTTCAGTCATCTGTAAATATCTTCCACAGGCATCTCATATGGAGGCATCTATTTAGAACTGGTTTGTGATAATGAATCCCTTCCAAATATAAGGCTTCACGAGTAACAAGACTCATTTCTTACTTCTCATCATGACGCAATACACAAGGATGAGCAGATTTAAGTGCCTGACCACCAGCTCTCTTATCTCCTAGCAGAATACCCTTTTTCACTAAACAGGAAAGCTATACAAAACTGCATAAAAACAATTTCATCATGGTCATAGGAGAAGTGGACTTTTCTCATTTAAGTAATTTTGAGAAAATATTTTCTTACTTCCTTTAAAAATTGTTATTTCTAGATGTGGATGTCCATATAAATTAAACTACTTCTTGTCTGAATAACAGACCCAACATCGTATTGGGAGCACACATATAGCAAGAATCTGAGTCTGCTTGTATTTTATGTAAGCAAATTTATCCATCCTTTTGCTTTAAACAACAAGCATCAGCAAAATGACATTTTACTAGTAGCCAGTGAGATGTTTGTTTTGCCCTGATAAGCTTGTTTAGCTGATCTTACTCAAAAAAAAACTTCAAAATATTAGAAGGTGTTTAATAAAAGGTTTCTTAATTCTGGCCTCTTTGTTAATAACCTTGAAATTTTCCTTAACATTGATTTTGATCATTGACTGTGTGTAATCACCTGGCTATTTAGCAGGGGGCATAGTAGGCTCTCATCTTTGTGTAATGCAACCTTAGTGATGGGGCCAGGTCAGCCAATACATAAAAGCAAATTGAAAAACTAGATTGTGGTCTTCTATCAAAATGTGTCTAGACTTTTAAGGATAAGATGCACCTCCTGCAAACAAAAGAAGACCAAAGCAGCAAAAGAATGGTTACTGTTCAGGTGCACCTCAGGGCATTACTGGAGGGAGACAAGCGGCTGTGCTGGAGGCTCTTACAAAGCAACTTATAAAATTTTGTCCCCTCTTAGCAATGTGTAAAGTATTAATTACTTTTGCAGCACAAACGTTATGCTTGTTTGCTCAGCTTAAATGCCAAAAGAGTACAAACATGAGACAGGAAAATATCTTTGAAAGTCTCTACATATTTAATTTTTTGAATAAACTTGTAAAATCTCTATTAAAAGCCACCTGTTTCCAAGTCAAAAAAAGTCCTTAGAGGTTTTACTTTGACACATACGCATGTACATAACATAACATCTTCTGATTAGGGTTTGGTTTTTAGGTTTTTTTTCCATTCACCCTTCTGTAAGTTTGGTCCTCCAAAATGGGTCCTAATTAAATCTAGTTGTAAATAGTCTTAAGCACCCTTGCTCCTGCTTCTGTAGGATGGATTACAACAAGTGTGATTCAACTCGTGACTTTTCTTCCATCAGTAGTGGAAGGAAAGTAAAACCTTCAGTAGAGTAATAGCAATCTACAGTATGTGTGGAGCTGTCCTTTGGCAGAGTCGGCTAGACATTGTAAGAGTCTGTCAGACGATCTCTGATTAACTGAGACAAAAAAATCAATATTTATGTTTAGTAAATGGTGGTTGACAAGTAGATGGGAAAATATCCAAAGTTTAATGTAATTGACCCATATAACACACAAATGGGAAATAACCAAATCTGTGAAAACAATTTTTTCAGGGTCTCAAAGTATGAGTAAGGAGTAGCTTGCTGTGGGCTATACTCACATGTCTTTCTGCATATCTATATCACGTTTCCTGATGAACCATCCTACTACTGTTTTGAATTTTTCAAATTCGTACCATGTGGAAGTCCCTCTTCAGCACAAGGTGCCTTTCACTTCCGCTGGTATGCATTGCCTTTCACATAACAACGCCTCTTTGAAATACTTTTTTTCAGTTGAGATCAGCTCAAGTACCCTCAGCAAGAAACGCACCTTTTCAGTTCTCTCTTCATTAGCCTTTCATACGAGCTAATCTAGTCCAAAGCAGTAAATATGTACATATAATTTAGATATTTTATATGCAACTATTTGATCTGTATTTACTTCTCCAGACCTGTCCTTCAGTTAAAGAGGCCTGATTTACAAAGATTGGTTCTGTTAAAAGTTTAGTTGTATGATTTTCCAGGTTCATTGTTGTTCACTATGAGAAAGAATAAAATGCTTCTCTGTACCTTTGTTTTCCTGCACATCCCTAGTATAAGGATCAGGAGAACTCTAGGAAGAATGCCATAAGGTTAAAAAGAGCAAAATTTTTACTGCAAGTGATTCAGTTGGTATTTATAAGAGGAAATCTTAGAGAAAGCAAAACAATTGCATTGCTGGAAGACCCAGCTCCCTGGACCTCCTTCTGACTCTTATGGGCACGACCCCTGAAAGGAAGCTATTTAAAAACAAAGATGGAAAATGGCTTGGTGCTGAAACCTCACTGGATGTGACTTTCTGCTAAGAGCACTCAAATTGTGTACACCAACAGAGCTAAAAATAAATGATGGACAGAAAATTGTCAGGATGCGCCCTGAGGTCTAAATAGTGTAATGTTCCATAGTTTGTAACTGCATGGGTATTTTTCACCACAGTCCTGCATGAAGGACACATGCTGTGAGAACTTTTATCAATGTGTTACATTGCTTTTCAGTTGTGGTTAATGAGTTGGGTCTGATATTTTCCCTCTTTTTCTGTGAATTCATTGTTGGAAGCTATCTGGTACTTCATGAACTGCATAATAGTGTCTGTGAAGTATGCAAGTACCTGATTACAACACACACCTCTATTGACAGCTTCATTGACAAATTTGTTAAAACTATTTTCTCTTTGTGCCCCTTCCAGGATATTATAAGCTGCTTGCGCTGTACGAGGTTACCGAGGAAGGCCTGAATGCTGAAGAGGAGCACCTCTTTTTCCATCTCATTCATATCTCTCAAGAATTTCAGATGAATTATTTATCAAATATGCCACTGTCAGAAGTTTGGACAGCAGATGTCTTCTTTAATTATTCCTGACTGTTCTTCTCCAAGTGCATCACATGGTGAGTTTCTTGGAGACAGAGTAAAGGTGCTTCATCTTCAAGATACCAAAGAACAGACTGAAGATAAATGTTTCTCTACTTGCTTGTGTTCTAGCAGTGACTAAAGGCAGTATTGTTCTTACACCCATGCCACAGATCACTGCTCAGATATTCAGCTCCCTGCATGTAAGAGACTCCCACTTGTGTCAGCGGGAGATGAAATATGCCGGACAGACAGTTCTGGATGTGTAAGGTTTTTTTGTCATGTAATATGCATTTTAATAGATTAGACAAGACACTATCCAATATAATCACAAACTTGGTAATGAGAGGGAAGATGTGTGAGAGGATATGAGAATTAATTACACCCACCGTTGAGATTAGGCATGTGTGAGAGAGGAGAATTCTGGTGGGAAAGCTTCATGTGCACCCAGTCTGTGGACTGAGCTCACTTGTTTGAAAGTCAGTCTAAGATTTGCTGTTACTTCAGTATTCAAAAGAAGTGTTCAGTGATGCATCAGCTGTGGGCTGCCTCTCTGCAGAGGAGTCAGACAGCCTGCATTTACAGAGCAAGAGCATGCAGAAATACCAAAACAGAAGAACTATTTTCAGTCAAATTTACGTTACTTCTGACTTCCTATGAACAGTTGCATAAGAAATATATGGTTGGAAGGGACATTTCTTTTAGGACCTGAACATATGTAAAAACTCAAATAAACACATAGCTGAAGGAGTCCTGACATTCAAAGGCTTCCACAAACATCCTAAAATACCTTTGTGAGAAACCAACACCTTAGAACATGTTCTTCTAATACATAAGTGTTGCAACCACTCGAAAGGGGTAAGGCAATTTCATAAGCTCTTATTCCCAGGCTTGTTCCCCTAAACACCTAATGATGCCTGTTGCTAAACAAGGTTAGTGATGCTGGTGAAGTGGGACTGTTGCTCTGCTGCAGCAGGAGCTGCCATGATTTGTGACATGAGGACACACTGACAAGAAGGTTTTCTTCTCAGCTCATAAGCTAATAGTCATTTCAGTGAATGTTTTGTGAAAGCCAGTTGCTAAAATACTGTCGTGGTTTAAACCCAGTCAGGTAACTTGTTCACTCACTCCCAGTGAGTGGTGCCGAGCTGACAACAATCGAGGTCCGTGTCCCCCCCCCCCACCGGGGCTCTCCCCTTCCCCACTCCCGGAGGAACGGGGAGGAGGATCGAAAAAGTGCACCTCCCACGGGTTGAGACAAGAACAGTCCAGCAACCAATGTACAACACAAATCACCACCACTACTATCAACTACAACAATGATAAGGGAAAATAACAAGGGAAGAGAATACGATACCACCGGCCAAGAAAACGAGTTCCACCCGGAAGCCCCTGTCCTTCCGGGTAACTCCCAGTTACCCCTCACCCCGGGCATGACGTGCTGTGGTATGGAATACCTCCCTGGCTAGCCCGGGTCAGGCGCCCCGTCTCTGCTTCCTCCCGGCTTCCCCTCCTCCCTGGCAGAGCATGAGCCTCACAAAGTCCTTGGTCAGGGTAAACATCACTTAGCAACAACCGAAAACATCGGCTTTACCAACACTGTTCTCAGGCTGGAAGTCAAAACACAGCACTGCACCAGCTACCACAAAGGAAAAAAAAAAAAACATGACTGCTACTGCTGAACCCAGGACATTATCCACCCCTTATTCCATACCATTCACGTCGTGCTCAGATCCCACATTTTCAATACACCATCGCTCTCCCACATATATACATCCATATACATACAGACCAAGAGGAAAAGATCATTTTCTTAGTGCATGGACCAATCCCTATAATGCTGCCGAGTCCATTCGGTCCATGATGTTCAAAGTTCATTCTCTGTTGGGATGATGGCTGGAGGGAAGTCAGGGCCAGTCGCTGGTGACCTGGAGACATCTAGTTGATGGGCTATAAAAGTATTACACAGCAGGCAACAGCATACAATTGAGTTCACTGGCTGTTTTCCCCTAAAATCAAATCCCCTTGAGGTATACATCGGACTTCCCCATTTTCCCGCATTACCCACCAAGTAAATCCAGGTCCCTGAGCAAAAGCAATCCCACGAGTGGGTTTGCCTTTACCTGAAGCAGAAATTACCCAGACTGTCTTCCCCAGCAAATTCTTCATATGCACCACGGGAACTTTGTCCCCCTCTACAATATGTAAAAGTTCTGACTGGGCTGGGCCAGCCCTGTTGGCAGATCCTCTGGTGTTGACCAACCAGGTGGCCTTTGGTAAATGTGTATCCCAATGCTTGAAAGTTCCCCCACCCATTGCTCTCAGTGTAGTTTTTAACAGCCCATTGTACCGTTCGATTTTCCCACAGGCTGGTGCATGGTAGGGGATGTGATATACCCATTCAATGCCATGTTCTTTGGCCCAAATATCTATAAGGTTATTCCGGAAATGAGTCCCATTGTCTGACTCAGTTCTCTCTGGGGTGCCGTGTCGCCACAAAATCTGTTTCTCAAGGCCAGGATAGTGTTCCAGGCAGTGGCATGGGGCACAGCATGTGTTTCCAGCCACCCGGTGGTTGCTTCCACCATGGTAAGCACATGGCGCTTGCCTTGGCGGGCTGTCGGCAGTGTGATACAGTCAATCTGCCAGGCCTCCCCATATTTATACTTCAACCATATTTATACTTCGTCCTCCATACCAAAGAGGCTTTAACCGCTCGGCTTGTTTAATTGCAGCACATGTTTCACACTCATGAATAACCTGGGCAATAGTGTCCATTGTTAAGTCCACCCCTCGGTCACGGGCCCACCTATATGTTGCATCTCTGCCCTGATGGCCTGAAGTGTCATGGGCCCACCGGGCCAAAAATAATTCACTTTTATGTTGCCAATCTAAGTCCATCTGAGCCACTTCAATCTTAGCCGCTTTATCCACTTGTTGGTTGTTCTGGTGTTCCTCAGTGGCCCGACTCTTGGGTACATGGGCATCTACATGACGTACCTTCACCACCAGGTTCTGCACCCGGGCAGCAATATCTTTCCACAGTGCAGCAGCCCAGATGGGTTTACCTCTGTGTTGCCAGTTGCTCTGCTTCCATTGCTGCAACCACCCTCACAGGGCATTTGCCACCATCCATGAGTCAGTATAGAGATAAAGTACCGGCCACTTTTCTCGTTCAGCAATGTCCAGGGCCAGCTGGATGGCTTTCACCTCGGCAAACTGACTTGATTCACCCTCTCCTTCAGCAGTTTCTGCAACTTGTCATCCAGGACTCCATACAGCTGCCTTCCATCTCTGATGCTTTCCCACAATACGGCAAGAGCCATCAGTAAACAAGGCATACTGCTTTTCACTTTCTGACAGTTTATTATATGGTGGGGCCTCTTCAGCACGCACCACCTCCTCCTTTGGTGACATTCCAAACTCTTTGCCCTCTGGCCAGTCCATGATGACTTCTAGAATGCCTGGATGACTGAGATTTCCTATTTGAGTTCGTTGTGTAATTGGTGCAGCCCATTTACTCCATGTAGCATCAGTTGCATGATGTGTAGAGGAGACCCTGCCTTTGAACATCCAGCCCAGCACGGGCAACCGGGGTGCCAGGAGGAGCTGTGCTTCAGTGCCAATCACTTCCGAAGCAGCTCGAACCCCTTCACAGGCTGCCAGTATCTCTTTCTCAGTTGGGGTATAGCTGGCCTCAGATCCTTTGTATCCCCGACTCCAAAAGCCGAGGGGTCGACCTCCAGTCTCCCCTGGAGCTTTCTGCCAGAGGCTCCAGGTAGGACCGTTCTCCCCAGCTGCAGTGTACAGCACATTTTTTACATCTGGTCCGGTCCGGACTGGTCCAAGGGCTACTGCATGAACTATCTCATGTTTAATTTGCTCAAAGGCTTGTTGCTGCTCAGGGCCCCATTTAAAATCATTCTTCTTCCGGGTCACATGATAGAGAGGGCTTACAATCGAACTGTAATTTGGGATGTGCATTCTCCAGAACCCCACTGCACCCAAGAAAGCTTGGGTTTCTTTCTTATTAGTTGGTGGAGACATTGCTGTTATCTTGTTGATCACATCTGTGGGGATCTGTCTACGTCCATCTTGCCATTTTATTCCCAAAAATTGAATCTCCTGTGCAGGTCCCTTGACCTTACTCCGTTTTATGGCAAACCCAGCTTTCAGCAGGATTTGGATTATTTTCCTTTTGAAGGTGCTGGATAGTGTTGAACAAGGCCCTGTAAGCATAGGCCAAGCCCCAGCACGTTGCCATGATTTGTCCATCTCTGGTATGGCCAGAATGACCACACACCTCATTTAAGTGTTTTACTAATTCTTCTGGATTTTGCAGTTTTTTGGTAGTGAAATTCCAAAGTACTGGAGGGGCCCACTGACCTAGATACTTCCCATACTATCCCACACACCCTGCCACTCATGGCTGTCCAGCCTCAGGGAAAATCTCTCGGTCCTCCTACATCGTCGTTTGACCCCAGACAAGACCCAAACCTGACTCTGCTTAACTCTTGAAATCAGTAGTGGGCAAAACACACTCTGTATGCGTGTTAGCATGGTGATTCCCATCACCATCAGCAAACAAGTCTCAACAGCATTAAAAGGCCATTCAAAAAATTCTAAACTCTCAAATGTAAATGGTCTGGGGGGACGACTGGGAGGGTAAAAGGATGTCTCCTTCACAGGTTGAGCACCTGAGAAGGAGAAAAAAGATGTGTAATTGCTAAGCATCTCCATCATATACCTCCCAAAGTATAAAGGTGGTGACCACACTGGGAACATAAGCCAGATCAGTTTCATGATCAATGATTCTATTGTATTACAAGTCATTACCATAAAGTACAATGAGACAAAAACCTTAGCCCAAGCCCCACACTTGAAAAACACTAATACAGCAAATACCGGATGGATGTAAGATACGATATACTGAAACTGTGAGATCAAGAGGAACAACCTTGAGAGCCAATAAATCAGCACTGTGACAAGTGACTATCAATCCAGTCAGATCTGTCCTTATCTCAACCCCTCGAGCCCCACGTTGGGCGCCAAAAAGAACTGTCGTGGTTTAAACCCAGTCAGGTAACTTGTTCACTCACTCCCAGTGAGTGGTGCCGAGCTGACAACAATCGAGGTCCGTGTTCCCCCCCCCCACCGGGGCTCTCCCCTTCCCCACTCCCGGAGGAACGGGGAGGAGGATCGAAAAAGTGCAACTCCCATGGGTTGAGACAAGAACAGTCCAGCAACCAATGTACAACACAAATCACCACCGCTACTATCAACTACAACAATGATAAGGGAAAATAACAAGGGAAGAGAATACAATACCACCGGCCAAGAAACGAGTCCCACCCGGAAGCCCGTGTCCTTCCGGGTAACTCCCAGTTACCCCTCACCCTGGGCATGATGTGCTGTGGTATGGAATACCTCCCTGGCTAGCCCGGGTCAGGCGCCCTGTCTCTGCTTCCTCCCGGCTTCCCCTCCTCCCTGGCAGAGCATGAGCCTCACAAAGTCCTTGGTCAGGGTAAACATCACTTAGCAACAACTGAAAACATCGGCTTCACCAACACTGTTCTCAGGCTGGAAGTCAAAACACAGCACTGCACCAGCTAGCACAAAGGAAAAAAAAAAAAACATGACTGCTACTGCTGAACCCAGGACAAATACTCACTGGTAAAACACCAACAGCTCTTGGATACAGGTTTTAATTTATCAGAATAAAATATACATTTTTCACTTAACAATGATATATACCTTTAATTTTTCATTTAAGCTTATTCTTTGTCAGGTAATTGAAGCTATATAAATGCTTGATATAAAAAGAAAGGCAGTCTATAAGAGAAGAAGAAAGTTGGATGGACAGAACCATAAAGAAAGGAACAAGAATGAAGAGAAGGAAAAGAAAACATCTAAACAGAGAGAATTGTTTCCCTCTTCCACTGAAATGAGTACTGAAGTTTTTGCCTGCAAAGTTACCTTTCAGAGCTAAGTTACCTGTGTAGCTTCCACCCTCCCCAGGGGCTTTCTCCTGTGGTCAAGTCTATAAATTAACCAAGGGTGGCTTAACTGGGCCTTAACAGAAGACAGATTTCATGGAGTAGTTGGCAGCCTTGGTTTCTCTTCTGCGTAAGGAGAAGACTGAACAAGAACAAACAAAAGCCCCTTCTCCACCTGCAAACAGGCATGAAACTTTTTGCTTTATGAAATTAATCATGGCTAAACCAAGTCACAGTGATGAATTCACAGTGATGTTTCCATCTTAGTGGGTCATGCATGTCTCTTCTGGATTTGGCTGACGACCTGCTTCTCTTGCTCATCCTTGCTTGTTTGCAGTATTACATATTTGGGCAAAGGGAAGAGGAACAAGTGGGTACCTGTGTGCTGGTAGTATGATAGGGTTTTGGTGAAGATGATGCTTCTGGTGTAAAGAATGAGCTGTGAACTAGGGGAATTACTCTGAGCCCTGTCAGAGAAGTATGCTTGGAACTGCTCTTGAAGGTCCTCTGTGATGGGAGCTTCTGAGCCTACCTACCATGTGGTCTTATGCTGCAGGTTGGTGTTTAGCCATTTGTATGGTGTCTGGTTTGGGTGTGTTAGTCAAGAAGGCTCTGAGCTACAGGTAAGGATGTCACATATTCTGTGTGCTGTAAATGTGTCTTTCCATATTTCTTGTTTGTCATGTTTGCAGGCTGTAGGCTCATCTCGTTTCTTCTGGTGGTCTGTAGTCAAAAAATAAAAGAAAGCTTTTGGGAACAGAATTTGTTTCCCAACAAACCTGTGCCTAGCATTCCACCCTGGTGAATCTACCACAGTTACCATACCCAAGGGAAACTTAATCTTTAGCTGTTGAGTTGACTACAAATCTTAGTCAGTTTTATTTATAACTTGAGAATGAGGTATTTATAAAGAGGCTGTCATAAACATTGAAGCTACCATATTTTCAAGGATCCTGTTACTTCTGCTGCAGAGCACAAGCAGTGATGGTCTAGAGGCAAAGGATTTCTCAGTCAGCCCCCAGGAAGTTATCCTGGTGACTAGGAACCTCACTGATTAGCCCTGGTCTGCTTTCCTTTTCTTGGTTTGGCATGGGAAAACCAAAGTTGAATACCCACTAAACATTTCTTTTTCATCCTCCACTGGGGCTAATGAGGAAGCGTAGGCCTTAAAATATGAACCTGACATTTCTTTAGGCATCAAGTCTGCGGTACCCCACTAGTTTTTTTTTTTTTTCCTGTTTGCTTTAACAAAACTTACACTTTCTTTTTTATAACTATGAGTCATTGTAAAGGTTAGGATTTTTTTCATTTTTAGAGACTTACTCTGTATTTCTCCTTGCTTAATGATACAAGTAGACCTTTTTCTTTGATTTCTTCCTCCTTTTATGTTTCTCTGCTTGTGACTAACAGTCTCTTTTAATCTGTAGCTTTCCCCTATATAGGTTGTGTCTATGTCACACCATACACATGGTTTTCTCTGAACCTTCTTCAGTATTCTTCTTTGTCAGTTCTCTGATATCCTTATTTACTGCCTCCTGCTTCAAGGTACTGTCATTATTTCTTTTGTGGACGAGTTAAAGGGAAAATTTGGAAACTATCGATGCAGGAATGTTTGAATGTGGTTTCAAAATCTCCCTCATAATCTGAGTGACCAAAAAAGGAAAACTTCTGTTCTTTACAGACTTTTATTTATGGGTTTTTTTCTTCCAAATTACTGATGGAGGAAACCATATGGTACTTTGCTTCTACTGAAACTTGCTCCAGTGTGTGATGGGAGAAAAAATGAACTTTAGTTATCCAATAGAATAGCAAATAGCTGACCTTTCTTTTTCCTGTTTGAGCTGTTTCTGCACATCTGTGGCTTTTTATGATCTTGTGGTGTTTCAAGGTGCTGCCTTTTTTTACACATATACTGCATTCCATTGCACTGAGTGTCTGAATTTAAGTTGTATTAGGGCAGAACTCTGTTATCAGTACCAGTAGAGACCCACAAAGAAAGTTTACTACCAAACCATTTTTACTGTATGTACTGTGTTTTTCTGTAGCAAAACACTTACTTTGAGGAGAAAAACAACACAACAAACTCATTTTCTTAATTAACTTTCTTGTTGAGGGTTTAATGCATGTTCATTACAGGAATTGCTTCTCTTCTCTGGAAACTGACTGTAAAGAGACTTCTTTTGTGGGGTTCTGTATTCATTGTGCCTTAGTGATTTTCAGATCAAATACACACAGTTTGGTAGTAAAACGATGTTTTTGTTTTTCTACCTGGCAGCCTTGTGCGTTCAAACCAGGGCTCTGGCTCAAGCTGGGATTTTTGCCTTCCCATGCATCAGCAACAGCAGGGCAAATTACAGCTTCTGTTTACACCTGCTTTTTCATTGCAGTTGTGCAGGTGTGACAAAATACAGCTTAGCAACCACTTCCCCTTGTTATAAGAGGGAACTCATAATCTGGCTTGCCTGCTGTTGTGTTGGCTCTGTAAAACTAACAGGACATATGAAGGGGGAAAATCACTCTTTGTTATGGTCACAAGTGCATTTACAGTTGAGGAACAGGTCTGCTAGACAGTTGATAGTTGACAACTTCACATAGTCATATCCTGAAAAGCAGCTGTGCTTCTAGCCAGGAAGATAAACCCTTTTGAATGAGACAGCTGGCTGTGTTCTTAGCAGCTTTTATAGGTAAAATTTAGGATAAACTCTTTCCTTGTTTCCGGAAGGCTGCAGCATGGAGTCAGTCCCTAATAAATGGAAGTCCTCTGTGTTGCAGTGTGGAGCTGCTTCACAGACCAGGACTGTTCTGTTTGGTGAGTGTTTCATGGGTAGCACCCAAGTTCTTGCAGGGGTGCAAAGAGAGAAATCCCTTACCTAAATATTCTGGTGGGCTCCAGTGTGAGATGCATATCATTGAGGCAAACAAGTCTGAGGCACCTGAGGCAAAAGATTTGCTCCCTGGAGGAAAATTGGCCACCCAAGCATTTCCAAAGGTTTTGGTGAGCAGCCTTTTGAGCATAGTTGCCTAGGTTGTGGATTAAAGTTGATCCAAAGTGGAGATGGGCCAAAGTAAAAACTTGAACCCCTGTTTATGCAAGTTTTGGTAGAATGAGCAAAGCTGCTTTTTCTGAGCTAGCATCAGGACACTGCTCCTCTGCAGCTGCTGAGATTTTCAGGTATCATCACTGCAGAGCTGCTGCTTGCACCAGCAGTCTCTTCCTAAATCATTGCATTCAGAAGCTTGACCAACTCCTGTAACGCTCAAGTACCTGGAGATTTTTGGTGCCACTTTGATGCCTGCTATCTGCAAAGTAAAGTCCCACCAGTTTCACTGTTCATCTTTCAAGAAATTCTGATGGTTTTAGAAGTAGTTGCATCTTCCTCCCCCTTTAACTGCCTTGAAAATACTACTGAATGCAGCAGGAGGAAGGATAAGAAAATTACTTGATTTCTTTCTAGATAAGACTTGCAATATTTTTTTCAATTACAGTGTAGCTATACTTAAATGGAAAAGTACTGATCATTTTGATCATGGGTTCCCATGTGGTTGCTGTATTTAAAGTTATTGTAGAATCTCAATGTGTGGCAACAACTGGTTTGTTTCATGCTTTGCTTTTCTTCCTGCCACATGTTTTTTGCTTCATTTCCTTCTCACGTCATCACATATTTGCTCTACCTGAGCTTGCAACTTTTTTAAACACCATTATAGTCCGTTTTCTCACAACATCAATGTATTGCTACTTTGAGTGAAAAGACTTTGTAGTCGGTTTTGGTGGGGGTTTTTTTTGGTGTTTTTTTTTGTTGTTGTTGTTTTTTTTTTTATAAAAGAGGATGTATTTTATTTATTGGAACTGTAAAATCATACGTAGAAAAAACAGCAGTGTTTTTAACATTGCGAAGTAATTAATTACAAATGAGCTTCTTGGCACATAAGGAAAGGTTTTCATTTTGATGTTAATATACTGAGGATATAATTAAAATACTTTGGGGAAAAAAAGCTTATACAGTGCATTTGAACTGTACTGGGTATGAAGAGCAGTTTCACACTTCTGTGGAAGATGGTTACCTGGAATTTAAAGCATGTGCACCTGAACGCATGGCTCTGAAGTATTTTCTGTAGCAACTTCTGAAGTAAATTGTCATGTAGCCTGGGGTGAATTGTTTTGCTACTCAGTTTTGTATCCAAACGGCAGTAATAAGAGGTTATCCACTGAAGCATAAAAATATCTATGTTCCAATACTCTAGCTCTCTCAGTTGCTAGAAATACTGGCAAAAATACATGAAATAGAAGAACAGTTCTCCATGTGTGGACCCCCCTGTGAGCTAAGGGTCTGGTCCCAGGGTTATATGTTTGAGAGCTGTGATATATTTGTTTTAAGCAGGTGTCTAATCTGGAAATCCCTGGTTGTATTTGGGTTTCATGTCATTTTACGAGCAGCAGGTTCCTCAGGCCCCATTTTGTTTATTATCCTGGTTGCTTCTCTATTACTTTAAAACTTGGTGGAAGGGGAAGAAAAACTGTTGGCATCCTCCAAGTTTTGCATGGGCCCTGAGCCCTGCCTCTGCAGATGAATTTGTAAGGGCAAGGCCTGTATTGTGACAATGAGATAGTATTATCAGAAGCCCTTTTTTGTGACTTAACTGAGACTGTGTGTTCTGCTGTCTAGGGAGCAGATAAATTCCCAGATAGCTGTCTTGTTTTCTTCATTTCATGGTGTGAAAGTACTGTTTTCATGGGTTAATTACCTGCATGTAGCAAGGGACAAAGGTCAGGGATTTGTGTTGATATTCTGAATAAAAGTGAATTTGCTAAGTAATTGCTGAGAAAAGTCAGGTGTTAAGAAAACAAACTGGTCTTTGGGCTCATGCAGACCATAATCGCTCCTCTCCTGCTTCTGAGATTCTGCTTGTGTAAAGGTTATTAGAAGAAAAGTAAGCCAGCATTAGTAAGCAAAGTCTCCTCGATATCAGGAGACATGGAAAGATCATAAGATATAAAGAACCTCATCTTCCCCTTCTGACTGTTAGAGCTGCAGCCATTTGTCGTGACTATGAGTGCACAGATCTCTCAGAAAATGAATGAGCTACTGGTTTGTTAAGCATGGTAGACTATAGTAGAGCTGTGTCTTAATTTCTGGGACTCCATTATTTATTTCTTCTCCAATACTTGCTAATTAATTGTTTGTTAACTTGCTAGTTGTGCAGAGGTGCATCACAGAAGAGGGAGTGAGATGTCCTAAAGGACACAGATCTGACATCTCCCTATATATAATGGAGATCTTTTTCCATGCTAATATTTCCATGCTAATAATTTCCATGCTAAATACCCTGTTCCACCATATTTGCTACTTAGAAGCAAGTACACAACATGTTTCTTTGGTTTGCTAGTGTGGTGGTTTAGGCCCAGCCGTAAATCAGAACCACACAGTCCCCTCACTCATTCATCAGAACGCCTCTCTCTCCCCTTCTCTCCCCCCCCAACCCCCTTCCGGAGGGATGGGGAGGAGAATCGAAGGAATGTACCTCCCATGGGTTGAGATAAGAACAGTCCAGCAACTAAGGTATAACACAAATCACTGCTGCTACCACCAATAATAATAATGATAAGGGAAATAACAAGGGAAGAGAATACAACTGTTCACCACCCACGAACCGATACCCAGCCTGACTGAGGAGTGATCTAATCCTTCCAAGTAACTGCCCACAGTTCCACATCCTGGGCATGACGTGCTGTGGTATGGAATACCTCTTTGGTTAGTTTGGGTCAGGTGTCTTGCCTGTGCTTCCTCCTGGCTTCTACTCCTCCCTGGCAGAGCATGAGACTCAGAAAGTCCTTGGTCAGAGTAAATATGACTTGGCAACAACTGAAAACACTGGTGTTATCAGCGTTGTTCCCAGGCTGAAAGTCAAAACCACAGCACTGCACCAGCTACTAAGAAGGAGAAAGATAACTGCTACTGCTGAACCCAGGACAGCTACTTACATTGTTGTGCACAACTCTATGTCAGAGCATGTAGATCAGAGTCCTCACAGAATTAGCTTGCTCATTACCAATTGAAACCAGAAATGATAGCACTTTTGCTTGGTTTTAAGGTGGCATCTCTGAGAAGCGATTTCCAAAGCCTTTCCAAAGGCTGTCTTAACCAGCTCAATCTTTTGATGAAAGCTGGAAGGCTGAAAGCAGTACGTTAGTTAGTAGGGCAGCAAATCAATAAACGTATCACTGTTGACTCATCTCCTGTCCAAATAAATGAGTTCAGTATTTTACATCTGCATTTCCCTTCTTTACCCCTTCCTCTTCCCAAGATAAAGAATTTAAGGTCTTTTTTTCACTTCCAGCTGTATGAAGGACAAATTAGAAACTGCTGCTTTCTGTGAATACAACAGGCTGATGTATTAATTTTTTTTTTCTGAAAATGGCTTTCATTGGTACAGCCAGATAAAGTAATTTATTTTAGATCCATCTTTGCAAATAGGTCCTGTTGAAAAGGCTGACTTCTAAGACTGGCTCTCAGAATGAATCTGCCTTTTGAAAAGTGTTTAAGCTTAGCCCTAGACATCAATTTCCAAAAGCTTTTGGACTTCAAACAGTGAGCTTGACTAGCTTCTAGAATAACATGAAAGGTAGTACAATGTCTAGTACATGTATTGAAAAAGCCTCTAATATCTCTAAGTGCCCAATTTATCTCTGGATTTAACTGTAAAACTGATGGAATTTTTAAATGAGGAAAAGTTCTTCTAAAATATAATCATAAGCTGCTCTAAAACACTGTTCTGAACAGACTGGGACAGATTTAGTTTCTTACATACCTATTTGCAGTAAGATATGCTGCTTGAGGGGATGATTTACAGTTTCTGTCAAAAGGAGCTGCAGTTCCTATTGGAAAATTGTTAGAGGCTGAGTCTAAAGGGATTAGCAGATTTTAAGTTTAAGCTTTTTAGTGTGTCATTTGGTTAATTTATGGTACCTCTTTTAGTAGCTGTGGAAATGGTCTGCTTTCTAATACGGTACCACTTACAGTTTTATAGAGAACCTTAAATGCTTTACAGCATTTTTTAACTCTTCTAACCCCCTTCTTCATTATTTTTTACAGCTGTTTGGTATATCCACTTTGTCCTTGATTGTGCTCCTTGTAACACACATGCAATTTCAATGTGGATGGCAATGAGCAGGTCTGTCAGTAATGGCAGATGTCTTCCTTCCTCAAATGTCTCCAGTACTATGTTGATAATGAGTCCATAGAGAACTTGCCAAAATGTGGCTGTGTCCACACAGACTGCCATGTCCGGCAGTTGTCAGGTTTTAATACCATGTTAATTTGCATTAAGAGAAAAAGGAAAGAAACAAGCTTTTCTTCATTTGTCACAAGTTCTTTAGGTTGTCTCTTCTGTGATGTTTAATCTCAGATATTGTTTAAATGGCTTTCAGTTTCTGGGTATGTCTTTTGGATTACAGTTATTTCATGAAGGTTGTATAACCTGGCACAAGACACTGGAAGATATCAAAATCCTAAACTGTCTTCCCTTCCTCTATAATTTCTCAAAATAGCTTTCTTGGGTGGCTGGTTCTTTCTATAGGGAGTTTATCACAGGGGTGTGTGCAAAGGTCCTCACAGGGAGCACAATGCCTAGAATGTCATGTTTGTTGATGAACCTGAGCTTAATAGACTGAAACTTGTAGTTCAACAGACCTGTGATGGTCACTACTAAAACAAACATCCATATCTAGAGCCTTCCTTCATCACCCAGCAGAGTTAGGCTAAGTTTGTGTAGCTTACTGAAAATGACCCAAACTACCTGCTTCTAGAACTGCTGCTTTTGTGGTTGGTTGGGTTTTTTTTGGTCATGTTTTTTACTTCTGTGGTTGATACATCTGACACTGTGTCTGACCTTATTGTCTCACTTCTGGGTAAGCCTTCTTGGTAGGTAGCTTTGAAGTAGGTAAACCTTCTTCAAAGGTAACTACAGTGGCCTGGTTGTTTTTTGTGGGTTTGGGGGCAGGGGGTTTCCCCTAGAATTTGACCTGTCTGCCTTCTGTTTCTTAGTGTAAAATGACAATCTTCTAGCACTGGTTTGTTTTAACTATTCTCTGTTTTGACTTTCAAAGATGAGGGAGTGATGTATTTAGCTTTTCACTGGCTTTCAGCTCTTGGTTTAGGTGTACTTTCTAGTTTGTTTTTAAATCCCACTAAGATATGAATTTTTCACCCACATACAGTCACTGAAAGAAAAGAAAAATCTTTGGGAAATTAGCAGATTTTTTTCAAATCAGAAGTTTAAAGTAGATTTTTTTTTTTTCCTACTTTCCTCTTTCATGATCTACTTTGGTAGACAAAATCTGGATTTGCCACATTTCCCTCTCAGGCATCCACATAAAAAATGTATCTACCCATGATGTCTCTGAATGGAATTTTCCCAGTAATTATTTGACTGTGTCCATCAGATTCTGTTGTCAGTCACTGAGCAGAAAATTGAGCACTTCCTGCTGGGAACCAATGGGCTAGGTAGCCCCATTCTGGTATTACAAAGATGATGTTTTGAATATAAATTTTCTTTGGGAAATGTTAGAGTTGCTTACAAGACCAAGCTGGTATCAAATCCCTATCTCTCCTTACCTCAGAAGGTTGTTGGTGAAATTAATTTCCTTCTCATAGTCTCTAATTAAAATACAGTTTATCATGATTTACTACATTGTGACTCGCATAAGAAGAGTTTAATGCATTATTTTTCAGCAGTGAAAATGCTGCTTGTAAGGCTTTGGGTGATTTCACATGACACTGCGTATACATGTGGGAGGAGAAAGAAAATTCTTGGATCAGTTGATGGATTATCTCTAAATTGTCTTTGTCCTTAATGTTACAGATGCTAATAATGATTTACAAGGCTTGACCATATTCTGCTCCTTTAGGAACAGATTTTTGAAATTGCTGTATTTGAATGTTCTTTCCCCAAACCTGTTTGGTTTGGTTTCTTTTTTTAGTATTTTTATTGTCTTGTTCTACAGATAGACACAATGTCATGATATGAAGAATAACCTTGATTACTCCAATGTTACTAGTGACCATGTATAACCAGGTCTGTATAACCTCAGGAAACCACAGTATAATTATTAGCTATCAGGAAATATTACTCTGATGCTCATAACAATTCATAAATTGTAGTTTCAAAGGATAATAGGGTCTGTTTTCTATTGATTTTTTTAATCTGCTGAAACACCATCAAGTGTGACCTTCATAAGCACTTAAATGCATGATTGAATCCATTATTTTAAGAAAAATAGCTACATAATACCCTGGTTTTAAGGACAGTTGTAGATGTCAAATATCTAAGTTTCAATATGAGGAGAATTGCTGATATTTTGAAGAATTTTGATGCTAGCTCAACAGATGCATTTGATAATCCTAAATCAATTCCTGTCAGATTAAAATAATTTGACAGGTTTAGATGTTGATGGGGAAGGTGGGACCATTTTGCTTCAGTTATTCTGCCCATCTATTCTAATTAATCTCCACTTAATTTAAAAAAATTACTTACTGTATCTGATAATGAGATAATTTGTAATTCAATTAACAGCACCATTTACAAGCCTTTAATGTGAACAAAACCACCTGCTGAACTGCTCAGCCTGCCTTATACCTGAGACATGGCAAGATGAATCTTCTTCCCCTGGCATGCCAGGATAGGCAAAGTCAGTTCACGTCATTGCCCACAAAGATGTACCAGTTCCACCTGTCTCAAATACCAGTAAAATTATATTAATAATTACATGCTCTTTACAAGGAGCTGTCAAACAGTGTCTTTATTCAGGTCATGATATAAATATTGAGCTTTCAGTTGTTATATAAGAGAGAAGTTCACAGTATAGGACAACTCGATCAGACTCTTGCAGTCAAGCAGTGTTCTTGTGGATGGGTTGTTTTGACCCAGCTGTTAGTAAGGTGTGCTCCCTCTCCCTTGTTTGATTTTGTTGTCTATAGTGCCTCTGAAAAAGGACAGATGGATTGGAGAGTTTTGAGTGGTTTTAATGCCCTGAATGTTCCTTTTTGTTTGCTTTTTTTTTTCCCTTTGGAAAACTTGGAGTAAGGTGAATTTACTGGACAAACAAATATTTTCAACAATAACCTTTTTAAACTGGAATAGAAACTGTGGTGTTATAATTGCACTCACTGATATCTAACTTATTACTAATATTTTTGTTTCTTTAAACAGAAAAGAAAGGTTTTGTTTTGAAAAGTTTATAATGAGAATACTGAGCAAGAACAGCCCCATCTTAAAGCAACAAAAACCCTCAAACAAACAAAAAACACCAAGTTGCTTCTGTTGTGGAAAAAATAGTCTTCACATCAGTTACTTTCTAAAACTCTTTTACACCTGGTTGCTGTAATTAATTGAAAAATGGACTCATGTTCCTTAGCTATGTTAAGTTATAGCGGAGCAAATAAGGTAGACATAAACTCATCTACTTAAAATGTTTACACAAAGTATAAGTACCTTGGTAAATAGTATTTTTTTGATAGGTATGATAGTATGATCTAAAATGAAGATAATGACATAACCAGAGTACAAAAAGCAGGTGGCACAACAGGAGGGGTCACATAGGGTACTGTAACAGTTCACCGGGAAAGGAAAGGACAGAAGAGGGAGAAGAGATCAAGTGTCTGTATTTCCTCCAGGACTGTGACTCAGGATGGAATTTAAGCCAAATGACCAGATTTAATGCTTCTAATCACTTTTTTTCTTCTAAGGTTCTTTTTTTTCCCTTCATGACTAGCACCATTTAAAAAAAGACCTTAACAGGCCAACGTTCATCCTAATTATTCTTTCGGGTTTGTGCGCACTCACAATGCCAAGTATTCAAGGCGATCCAAATTTTTCTGCCTTTGGCAAAAGGAATTAAATGCTTGCCCTTAACATTTGTACCCTATGTGCTATATGTCCACAGGCCCTTTGAAGTAGAAGTGACAATGTTAAAAAGAGGTTATAGCTTCTGAATTTTTTTAGATCTTTAGAATCACGAATAGATCACAGTAAACACTGACAGGAGGATGGTAGAGCTTGGCAACAAGTTAAGACTAGTAATATCTGTATCACTTCAAATATAAGAGTTGCTGGTTATTGCAGTATTGGAGGCATCAGTGTAGTAAGTTCCAAACATGTATGCCTTTGGTATCTGCATTCAGAATTGCACCATTTGCTTCTTAAAAAATTTACTTTTGAATGGACATCAATATAAAACGATAGCCAGCAGGCTGTTGTGGCAGGTTATTTTGTTGTTTGGTTTTAAAGTGTTCTGGGCACTTGGAGCTTTTTACTGTAATGTGGTTCCCGGGAATTGGCTGCTGTTTAGCCCGTTGCTGGCTCCTGTTATTTCTTTGTGTACATGACTGGAAGGCTTTTACTCTGTGCTTTGAGAGCTCTTTATTTGTGGCTTTTGGGAACAGCAAACATAAGATTTTATTTCTAAAATTTACTTTGGATTAATTGAATGGGTTGGCCAATGTAGTTAAAATATCAGTCATATCTTTTGTTTTTTTTTTCTTTTTGTCACTGACTTTTATGACTTATTGTCATTTCCATATTCCTAAAACATGGATTCATGAACGTAATATTTAGACTATTTAGAAATATATTTTCCTTGGTATGCAACTCAGGATGACACCAGGTCTGCTAACTTAAGTTAGCTAAGAGTTCCTTTTGAGCAACTTAACTCCAATCCTTAAAGCCTAACTCATTTTCTAATTACAGCCGGTGTTGGTTTTTTTTTTTCCCTAATGGCTGTATTAAACACACAGTCTTGGATTGCTTTCAGTTTGACAGGTTGCTGAATTGTCACCAGTTTGCCTACTCACTTTTTGTCTTACTACCAGAATAATCTTTGTGCCTTCTGAATTTTCACACATTTTTCTACCTATATGTGCTTTGTTATTGAATTGCATCAAACCTGATCCCTTCAGGGCTCAAGTAACTCACATCTGGTTTGCTGCTGTTGGCTATGTCTAGTAGTAGCTGCACAACTGTAAGTCTTGAAATTTAGAAAGGAACTATTTAGGTTATTATGTAGTTTGTTAATATGTGCATTATTGTGATCTTTATGTTGTGAGCATCTATGTCACAGTAATACCATGGTAAAATGCTAGTTTGCATCTTCATTCTTGCCCTTATAGGTCAGTATTTGGCCTCTGTGCTTGAAAAGCAGAGAGAAATTTTCTTATAACTCAAATGTATTTGTTATCAAATACTTTGATAATCCAATCCTAACTTAGAAGTTATTTTCTCTTGTGTTTGTTAGAGAATTACTTTCACAGGATCGTGGGATAATTCAGGTTCAAAGAGACCTCTACTCTAACCTCATCCAAGCAGTGCCAGTTGTGAGGCAAGGCTATTCAGGGCATTAACCAGTCAGACCTTGAAGACTTTCAAGTGTGGAGACTGCACAGCCTGTCTGGGACCCCATTCTTCTGCTTAAGTGTCATTATGGTGAATAGATTTCTCCTATACCTTTCACCTTCACACAGTTTTTAT
Source organism: Pezoporus flaviventris (assembly GCF_033815535.1). Taxonomy (NCBI): domain Eukaryota; kingdom Metazoa; phylum Chordata; class Aves; order Psittaciformes; family Psittacidae; genus Pezoporus; species Pezoporus flaviventris. Next base: position 50,371,079 of record NW_026892549.1, read on the forward strand.
GATTATCTGTGATGTTTGAAGAGAGCTTTTTTCATAGTCCTTATTAAGCTGGCCTAGCTTATTACTTTATAAATGTTAGAAAATGATGGGACAACATATTGTCATAAAAGCAATGCAGGGTACTGTTGCAAACCTGAACTGGAAGGGTTTCACAGTAGGCTTTCTGCTTTGACACAGAAAGGAGGTTTTGTTATGAAAACAATTTCCATTCAAAACTGAAGAACTATGATATTTTTCAGACAAATGAAATGTTACAGTATATGGTTCTGTATCAATATAATGCTCTGTATCTTCAGAACAGATATCTGAATGGCTGCAGGTTCTACTGCTGAATGTAGTTGTCACTGTGCAACAAGTATATGCTCCAAGTCTAGTTACTGCAAAAAGTGCGCTGGGTTAGACAGCATCGGTTTGTGCTTCAGTTGGCAGAAAAGCTATGCTGTCCCTGGGGAGCCTCAACCAAGGCAGAAAAAAAGCTTTTCCAGAGATGAGCTCTTTCCAGTAGAGGAAATGACATCTGTTTCTATTGTTTTATACCTATTCTGAGAGTCTCCACTGAATAGTCTCCTGCTTTGGTGTCCGAGGCTGCCAACTTAACATACCTCACGAGTGCTACAATGTTGCTGTAATCCCTCCCATGTGGATTGAGGCACATTCTCTGTGTGAATTACTGGGAAGAAAGATAGGAATTGCGTTGTTACAGTAGAAACACTTTAGGAGCAGATACTGAGTGTGGGGGTCAATACCTGCAGTGACCGCAACACCCACTATGTTCTAAAGTGCTGTTCCTTTGCCTCCCGTAGCAGACTTAAGTGAGTGCTTTGTTTGGTTTATTAAACTTCATTTATCCCCCAGCTCTTTCTTTAGCTCAATCTCCTCTTCCTTCTAATGCTGAGGAAAACAGAACCTCACACAGGAAAATACTTGGTAGGTCATTTACTCGGTAGAAGTCCTACAATATTGCTGAGACAAGGGTAGCTAAATTCCAAACAACACATAAGTGTTCATAGTGATGGACTTCAAGCTGTTTTGATGAAGAAATTACAGTTGCTTTTTATTGCAACTTTAAAATACTGGTGTCCACATATAAAATATCAGCCCTGCTCTAGAGCAGAAATTAGGTAGTTAGTCCTTTAGTGTAGGCCTTTGTTAGGATGTATGAAGTCGAAGATAGCTGAAATCAGTCTGTAGATTTGCTAGCTTGAGCATTTTGAAAGTCTTGGTATAAAGCCCAAAGCCTATGTTCTGTAGTGTCATTAAAAGCATTGCTATTACACTAGGTTGGGTGAAATATCCAGCCTACTTGTCTTATTTCTGACAGCAACTACTTGAGGATACTTCAGAAAAGAGCATTAAAAAAGGTGTGAAGGAGAGGATGATCCTTTCTCTGGTACATCTCCAATTTAAGGATTTCCAAGGGGCAGTATGTATGTTTCCAGTACTCTGGAAAGGGTCAAGATGGTATACTGACGTGCATAGGCTTGTTTGGATCACTAGTTAAATAAATGTGGTCTTAAAATAGAACTAGTTTGTCATCTCTTCAACCCTCATAATTTCTTTCAGTTTCAGATAAACTACATTCAATCTGGGAAATTCAGACTGACAAATTGTAAAAACCTCAAAATGAGAATGTTCAGCTAAGACATGCACATAACTTAAACCCAGTCCTTTGCCAGAAGTACACATTAATTATGATTTAAGTTTTTTAATACAGTCTTAGTTTGGATTAGCTGAAAAAAAAAAGCAGCTTGTTTTTCAAAGACTCATCCAATTATTCTTTTTTATTGTTTCCATCACCATAGGGCAGAGTTAAGGCTGTTTGGATGCCCTCAACTGTAATTATACTATTGCAAGCAATTTACCCAATGTTTACATGCATATAATACATTGTGTATTAACTTCATTAACCCTAATGCGCATTGGATCAGGTCCAACATAGATGTGTTGCTGAATTCGTAAAATGCTTTGGGATACTTCAGATAAAAGGCACTGTGATAAAGTGGGAGTTAGTAATTACCAGAAGCGTGAGGAAGTGGTTATATTTGACTCCAGCTATTGACCCATAACTCTTGGAAAGAAATTGAAAGCTAAGTGGTAGATACTGCAGAAGTAACATCCCATCAGAAAAGCAATGCAGTTTCATAGTCTCTAGCTACCCAGTTTTGAAAGCAGAAGGTGAGACATTTTTGCCTGGTTACAGTTAAACAAAGTGCCAAGTATTTCTTTTTCCAACTTGCTCTTTGCATGCTGAGCTGTAGGCTCATCTAAAGCGTGTTGCAGCCTCCAAAGCATCATATGACCAGCTGCACTGTTTGAAAGACCATTTCATTCTGCAGGGTCCTCTTTCCTTTCAGCTGCCATGACCATCCTTTCTTTGTATTGCTTTAGCACAGGGATACACGATGCACATGAAGCACAGTCTTTATAATCCTTCTGGTGATTTGATGTTGGCATTTACCTTCCTGAAATTACTCAGCTAAGTGTCAGTAAGACTGCAGATTGGCATGGTCAGATACCCAGCAGAACAGTAATTTGCAGCACTCCAGATCTCATGAAATTTGGGCATCATCCATTTGGCTGCCAGCAGTAAAACCTGATTAGCAAGAGACAAACAGAATGAATCTGAGAAGTTAGAGCACAATGTGTCTTGCTAAAGCCAAATTAGGAGGAATGCAAGTGGTGTGCTTGAATGTAAGTATATTGAAGGTAAACGTATTCCTTCTGAGGTAAGGAAGGAAGAGAAAACTTACCAGTCTGGTTTGTATAGGTAGCAACTACGAAGTACCTCTTGTCATTCTCTTGGCCTGTATATTTTGGGGTTTAAGGTAACTGTCATGGTTTAGGCCCAGTTGGCAACCCAGAAAAAAACACACAGTCTCTCTCTCTCCCCTCCTTTCCTCCCCCAATTCCCAGAGGGGTGGGGAGGAGAATCGAAGGAATGTAACTCCCATGGGTTGAGATAAGAACAGCCCAGTAACTAAGGTATAACACAAATCACTGCTGCTACCACCAATAATAATAATGATAAGGAAAATAACAAGGGAACATAATATAACCGCTCACCACCTGCTGATCAATACCCAGCCTGACTGATCAGCAATCCAGCCCTTCCGGGTAGCTGCCCCCAGTTCTACATCCTGGGCATGATGTGCTGTGGTATGGAATACATCTTTAGCTAGTTTGGGTCAGGTGTCCTGTCTCTGCTTCCTCCCGGTTTCCCCTTGCCCCTGGCAGAGCATGAGGCTCACGAAGTCCTTGGTCAGAATAAACATGACTTAGCAACAACTAAAAACATTGGTGTTATCAGCGTTGTTCCCAGGCTGAAAGTCAAAACACAGCACTGCGCCAGCTACTGAGGAGAAAAAATGACTGCTACTGCTGAACCCAGGACAGTAACCCTCTTTTCTTTTTTTTTTCTTTTTTCTTTTTTCCTTTTTCTTTTTTCTTTTTTTCCTTTTCCTTTTTCTTTTTTCTTTTTTCCTTTTTTCCTTTTTTCCTTTTTCCTTTTTCCTTTTTTCTTTTTTCCTTTTTCTTTTCTCTTTCCTCTTTCCTTCTTCCTCTTCTTTTCTTTTTTTTTCTTTTTTCTTTTTTTTTCTTTTTTCTTTTTTCCTTTTTTCTTTTTTTCTTTTTTTTTTTAAGAAGATTTTTCAACCCCTGTATCTTTATATAGAAAACTCCTATTGAAGATGATCATAATGCTAACTGCCAATCACTGAATGTCTTGATAGCATAGCCAAGAGCTTTCTGGAGAGTAGAAAGAATGTGAAAACACTTAAAAGGTCTTGCATTAAAAAAATCAAATAACCTTAAAGCAATCATTGACTCTTTTCTCAAAAATAGAACTGGTGAAAGGAACGTGAGAAAGAGGCCATTTCTCCCAAAGACTACAGGGATGGAATGTTATTTCAAATGTTAAGTGTGCTACTGAAATCATCCTAGGTCCTCAAATTCTGAAAATAAAGTCCTGAGGTGATGTATAGTTCCTGTCCCTCTCAAAAGGATCATGATGCCTGTGACTTAGGAATGTGAATTCGTTAGCAGGGTGTTGTTTGTCACCCTGAGGGGTGTCCCTCTCCTGCAGAGCAGTGGTGGGTGCCTTTTGGACTGTTGTTCAGCTGTGGTCATATGGAGGGGCCTGGAAGCACCATGGACAAAAGGTGAAATTCCTCTCCGTACCCAGTGACTTTGCTTTCATCATATTGGAAATAGGAATTATTATATTTTCTATATTATATAGGAAATATTTGTCATGGTGGGTAATTGGCACGTATGTCATAGCAAAGGCCACAACAAATATATCTTTAGAAAACCCATATAAACCATCTCTTTCCTGGTGCGGCAGTTTGTGTGCAAAAACTACTTTTCACTGAGATCTCAGTGGAAGCCCCTAAATGCAGATATCCTTAGTAAGAAGGCAGATGTCAGAACCATCCACATCATTTACAGAGAAGCTGTGTTTCTGGACAGATAAAATGTTCTTGATGTGTTTATAAACAAAACAAAATATCTCTCGCAGCTAGGAGTTCAAACCCTCTTTTCCCAGTGAGAAAGAATTTAAATGTGCTGTGTGGTAGTAAATATAATCTGCTTACAAAGAGGGCATATTTTTGCCACTGAAGCAATTTATTTAGAAAAACAGACATATCAATCTAAGGTAATTACAAATTGCAACAGGAAAAATAAAGTAAGTACCTCAGAGGCACTTGTTGTGAAAGGAATTTTCAAACAGAAACATACTGGGTGGAAAAATACAATATGTATTGTTTCTGTCCACTGTCTAGATTAGTTACTGCATTAATGTGCACTAATGTACATTTATGCACTCCTGCTAATCATATCCAGAGCACCTCTTAAGTAAATAGACTCTCTCTGTTCCAGCTAGTCCCGTTGTATAAAGCATAGCACTAATCAAGCAAGTTATCAGTGTAATTAGGGACTAGAAATCACTAGGGGCATCATGCATTATGATTTGTCTGCTCTATTTTTAAGATCCTGAAATGCAAATAGGTAATAAATTGTGTTAGTGATAAATTGTTTTTATTTTATGTTGAAATTAGTATGAGACAGGCACTCAAATGGCATATATTGACATAAATTGCTGGCTTCTTTCATCCCTTCCCCCCTCCTCCCACTCCTCATGCATGAAGCACCTAACCCTGTTTCCTTGCCAGAACCACAAGAATGGGGCTTCTGTTAGGTCCTGTGCTATCCTAGAGGCAGATGCTTTTCTCTGCTTTCAGTGAAGGGAAGGAGGGGCAGAGTGGAGATATCAGAGGGAATTGGGAAAGCAGGTGCAATGATTTGCGTAAAAAACACTCAGAAATTCTCACTCTGACAGAGGATATCTCTGAGTACGGGGGAGGGAGGGTGTCCTGAGCCTGGGTACCAGGAAACAAGAACATGTTCATTTTACTTGACTAATTACCAGCAGGAAATCTCTGGCAGGAGTTGGAGCCTGACCGTTGTCTTCTCTTTTGGAGCTCCAGAAGTGGTATAGAATAAAGCATGTGACAGTGGAGGCCATCAGTGCAAACTAAATAGGTATGCACTTTGGCATGGATGGACTAGGGGAGTGACAGTGGATAAACTAATTGATATAAAAAATAGGAAGGTCATTGAATATCAGAACAATCATCTCTTCCGCATCTGTTTGCCTGAGCCGTTCATGTTTTGGCTAGAGCACAGAGCACAGACTTAAATTCCCCAAATTACTTATCGTGGCTTCTTCTGTGTTTCCATTTATAACCTCAGAAAACTCTCATAATAAAAACCCCTCTAAGTTAAGTCATTTGGAAGGATGCAGAACCACATGTTCTGGAAATCAGTAGCCAAAAATGGTCTATACATGTAGGAAGAGAGGGTATGTGGTCTGAACTGAGAGGAAAGCTCACACAGGTTTTTTTAAAGCAGAAAAATTTAATCAAATATCCTTCCTTCTTCAGGCAAGTGTGCAAAGCTGCGATGGAAAGATGGCACACAGGATAGGAGGCTCCTTATCCAAGTCCTGGAGGAAGGTAATTATACAAGCAGAGAAGGATCTGGCCCACAGTACAGTAGCTTCAAATTTTGTTTATCATAACGTATCATATGTTTTCCATAAAGTAATGGAAAAGGTATCAAGTGATAAATGACCACTAACAATTTTTAATCCAAATGTTGGTACCGAGGATGCAGAATGAGCAGATAGTGAACAGTTTCATCTCTCTAGAGAGAGGGGGAATTTCTTTACTAAACATGAATAATTTCAAAGACTGAACACATCCCACATGTTTCTACAAGTAGGAAAGCAACCTAAATGTATTTTAATTCACTTTATTTTCTCTGAATCATTTGCTTATGTCCAAGTGATATAAGACAAGCACATGTGAGGTCTTTCTGGGGGGTGGAGGATTGGTGTTGGTGTGTCATAAATAGCTCTCCCCAGAAACCCAGGCTTAGGAGCTAAAGAGCAGTTGTTAAAGGGTACACAGGTGGATGGAGACAGCTGGAATTTATCCACACTTAGCTCAGAAAGAAAACTGTCTTTGCACGTGTGTATTGACCAGCACCTCCCAGGGGTATCTGCTGTCAGGTAATCTATTGATTGCAGATGGATTGTTGCAGGAAATAGAAGTTATAGGTCAAAATACGCTTCTCTTGTAGCAAGATACACAGCAACTGGAGCAGATCAAAACTATTTACTGCTAAAAGAATTAGCTGACGTGATTAATAATCCTCTTCCCCCCATTTCCCTCCCCCTCAGCCCCACATTCCTGAATATAAGTGGTGTTCAGATCTGAGTTCTTTTTTTTTCCCCAGAGTGTTTGAATAAAGTGGGTTCATTTTTTCTCAGCCTTTCAGTAGTAGATAAAGCAATAATTGTGATCCTGAGGGGCAAGGAGGTAACCCTGCCAGTGACCCACGGGTCCTGAGCCACAGCTTGTGGGAATCATCTGCTGGGAAAGTGGTGTGCAGATAAGAGGTACTCAGGCTGCAGTGAAAGGGAAATTTGAGCAGTGAAGCTAAACTTAGGAAAGAAGCTAGTGGAAATCAGAAAAGAGTAAGGGCTGTGGATGTCAGGTAGACTGAAAAAGCCAAAAGATGCTGTCTGCTCAGTGCTGTTCTCCCTCTGTTTCTTGAGTATGCTGGTTCTTGGATACACATGTGTTTGAGGAATTTTAGATTAATTTTCTTTTAAGGGTATTTTCAAAATGAAAAGAAATAGATTTAAATTGAATTAAATTTGGAATTTGTTAACATGAAAAGAAATAGAAATAGCGTGGGTTTTTTTGGCACCACAATATCTTTGCTATTGGGAGGCTGTAATTTATAATCAGTAATTTTTCTTGGCATCTCTTCATTGGTTGATGTTAAATAAATAAAACATTCAAATTGCAAATATTGACTTGAACTGCAAAAAGAGAAAAGACGTCCACTTTCTACTTAAACAGCTCCTAGCAGGAATATCTTGTTTGGAGAGAGTAAAAAAAAAAAAATCCAAACCACCATAAACCAAAACCACACCTCCAAATATCGGTATTGGATTACCATTTGCACTGTGACATGAACAAACATCTGGAAAAATGCTCGAAAATGGGTAAAATACCACAAATATTTCTTTCCTGCAGTAGGTATCCAGTTCCATTTAAGGTGTTCGTAAATTATCCGTGTATTGGTACGACTAATGTAGGGGAAACCTTATATTCCAAATCAAGTTGTGAAACTACCCTGTTAGATCAGGTTAGCGTAGCAACCTTATTTCTGTTGTTTCACATATGCCTTGCAGCATGCCTTCATGCTTTGTCTTTATTCCACGAAGCAAATAAGCCCCTAAAGCTAGCAAAGTACCTAACAAAATGCCTTGCTGAATAGGAACCCAGATGCAATAGGTGCTTTAAGATTCTGATTTAGTAGAACATGCAAACAGGATCTAAAAGCCCTGGGTTAACCCCTCTGTAGAGGGATTCAGGAAAATGTGGTCAGAGGTTCCAGCTGAGTGAACTGCTTCAGTGCACACATTGCTTCCATGAGTAGTATGTCTTTCAGCATCAATAACAAAGCACTTAGAGCGCTGATCAAGTAACTCACACACTAGAGGCAAGATTAGCTTCCGTTGATCATATCTTTAACAGTTTCTGTCTTTTTTATACTTTTCTCGACTCTTTGGAACAGTAACCAAAATAATGTGGTTTTACAAGCCAGAGAAAAATAGATTTGGGTTTCTCTGAAAATGTTACCCTCCTGTTTACACAGGATCTGCTACCAGCTATTCTAGTCATCAGTGTCAGGAGGTCATATTCTCCTCCCTCCTTTATTAAAAGTAGTGGAGAGGAGAAGGAGTTGTATGTCTTTTTTAAAAACTGTTAATAACTAAAAAAATCTTCTTTATGAATAAACTACCAGTCAATGCTCTATTATACAATCTAGCTTGCCTCTAAGACTCCAGTGCCAAAGCAAAAAGTGGGATGACTAAATCCTTTCAGTCCAGAAACACAGCTGAACTGCAGCTCTATTGCTCTGCAGAGAACCTCAGCTCCCTGTAATGTGCACTGCTATTGCAATGATTGGCACGTAGTCCCAACAGTATGCTTTGGATGGGGACCTCAACCTACATTTAATAGTACAAGCCTAGTAATTTTGGATGAGAACATGGTGTCATCTGAGTGCTTATTTGAATAACATCCATTTTGTCAAGAGTGTCACGTAAAATCTGGCTCGGTTTTGGTGGCGCCACTGTCCCAGTATGCTGTCATAAGAACATTAGCTCACATCTGGGTGATCCTCTGGGTCCCATTTTAGTTACAGAATAACTTCTCCCCGCCTTTAATCTTCTCTCCATATCCTGCTCCTTCAGTTATCAGGTGAAAAGCAAAGACCAAGCTGCAAGGCTCATGCTGGACCTTTACTGGTTTCTGTAGGCAGCAGTTTTAATGGATGCAGTGATAGAGGCTGGTGGTGGGATTCAGTGCTCAAGTTTGCCTCGGGATCACTATCAGTGTACTGCTAGTTCATAAAAATTAAAACTTAACTGGGAAGGGGACAGGCATCTTTTGTGAGTAGCTGATAGCAGCCTTTGTGTACCCCAAAAAATGTCAGTTCATGATGTAATTGGATGAAAAACAGATTTTGCAAGTGCCATGGGTAAGTGCATTCCTTTCCACCTCTATCCAAAGAATGTAGATTCCCATGCTCAAAAGCATGAAATACAGTGGTGGCTAATGCTTCCGCAGTATCTTAGGTGCAGAAGGACAGCAGTCTTCAGGTGCTGGGATACTTTAAGAAGAAACTTTTGTCTCTATGCTCTCTAAAGTTGTCTGCCTTATTTCTTGGACCCTCTCAGTACAGTATTTCTGAACAGACATCACAGGATTTGCAAAGCAATGCAAAATGACATTGGAGATACCAGTCCCACACAAAGACAGGTGAATGTATGATAGATACCAAAAGGTCAAATTCTGCACTGACATTTACAAAGACGTCTCTGTAGGTCTTGATATTTTTTTCTATTATCCTTGTGCTTACATTTTATATTCATTTTGTCTAGATCCTACAGTTCTCACCTCCAAGCACACCTCTTATTTTAACCATCATCTTTTTATACTTGTTCTCCCCTCCATGTGTCTATATATTAAAATAATTGCTGTATACACAGCTATACATAATATGAAGTTATTTATGAGTAGTTGATGCAACACCACAAAAGCAAGAATATGTTTTTAGAATATTAGCTAAACCCCTGGTTTTCTTGGAAATCAAATTCAGTAAAGGTCTAATAGATAACTTGGAAAACCTTGAAAAAGAGAAGCTGGTGGGGTAACCCTACATTCCAGGCACAGCAACCTGTCAAATGCGAACAGTCATACCTGTGGAGACCAACATGAAATGAGAATTACTGTTTAGGTAATTACTGTTTAGGTAACTCTTAAATGAGTTTAGGTTGTAATAGAAGGCAAGCATAAAAAGAGAGAAAACCCTTAAGCTTAGGCTGGATGAGAGCAATTTATAAGTTCTTTGCAGGGCTTATTTTGCTTGCAGCACAAACAATTAAACAAAGTCAAGGTCTAATTTATTTGAAAATGATAAAGTTCTTTGTGCTCCCCCAGCTCAATGCCCTTGCTCATGCTCTAAAATACACTGTTTTAAAGTGCTTGGTAACATGCATTAAAATGCTGCTTCCATTTCTGCCTGAATTTGAATCCCTTCTGCAAAGTAGAAAGAGTTTCAGACTTAGAACTCAGTTCTGTTTTAGGTTGAAGGGGGGGGGGGGTTGGGGCGCAGTCACCCTGTCACAGCTCCCGAAGTCATGGGCAATTGCTTAACAGGGTCTTTTGTGCAGCCAGTACGTTGGAAGTGTTACTGTCGCCTCCTGTATTTTCCTTTAAATTAAATTAGAAGGACATATCTGGCTAATAAAATATAACATCTAAAAAAATGGTGTGAACTGCTAGTCAAGTTGCATGTGAAACAACTTCATCTAAAGATATTTTTGTGCTTTTTTCTTCTATTGTAAGCCAGAACCTCCCTACCATCAACAAGAATACAATAGTAAATTGAATGCATTCATGGTGCTGCAGGACAAGACAATGTAACTGAAGTAGGACTAGTCTTGTAGTGATTGCAGTGCTCACACCAAGAAACTCAGATTTTCTTCTTTTCTTTTCCATCCTTTTGTGGTTTAGTTGCTTCATCAGAAAAAAAAAAAAAAAGAAGTGGGTCACATGGAGCATTCATTTGTTTTTCAAAACATTCTGGAGTTAACAGAGTCATAGAAACTCAAAGCTTTCTTATTGTAGCAATATTGCTAACCATAAAGTAATATGTGATTAAGTGCAAATTAAGTAGTAAAACTAAAAAATTTAGTGAATAAAAAGATCATTACATTGAGAAGAAAGTGATATTAGGAGCATTAAACTGACGAGAAACTTAAGTTTCGTATCAGAGTAACTAATAGGTTCTCTGAGAACTCTGTCTTGTAGCATGTACTCATAAAGCAGTTCTTCGCTTGTAAGGGAATCAGATATTTAAATACTTAGAATGCAGTAGCAAGTTTCCCTTCTTGTCTGTCTGTGTGAGATGAACATGACTGGGAAAGAGATTACAGATAAATAAAGGGATATTGAAGTGTCAGTGATATCAAAGTATGATCCAATTCTGCTGTTAAGCTCTAAGTAGAGTGGTAAAACTGAATTTGTATGTAAAGTGACTTTCTTTTTTGGATCCACCTCCCCTTTTAAAGTATATACAGAGAATACCTTGCTCCACTGCTGTTGTCTCCTTTCACAGGTGAGTTTTTATAAGAACTAAGCCATTGTTGTCAGATGTTTCTTCTATTTCATTCAGCCTCTAGAAAATGACCACAGAAAGCTTTCCAGGGGTCAAAATAGTTAACCTGATCTCTGCCAAAGAGCAAGCCTCTGCTTGTCTTAGATCTGCAACCTTACTTTTATAATTAGCCCTGGACACTCACAAACCAGATCTCTGAACTGGTGCACCCCAACATGCTTTTTTGTTCCGCCTGTGAATTGTGAAAGTGCAAACCTTTGTGTACATAAAGCAGTTTTGTAGGGTTTTTTCTCTGACGTCACTGGATTCTTTTTGTCATTCCCATGTTGCCGACCTTTTTTGCTTTTGTCTCTAATGCAGCTTGCTTCATATCTAATGTACTGGAGTTTGGGTGTGTTGGCTGCTGGATGAGAGATTCAGTATTTCTCTGATTTTAGTTTTCCATGACAAGCTAATGACTTCAAGTCATTCTTGAATGAGACTTTATTTGGCATGACACTGTGTTTACTGTAAAAGGAAGAATTGGATAGATACCCATTTAAAAAAATAAAATAACAAAGTATAATTGGAAAAGAAAAACATACAGTTTACTTAGCTATTTCAGTGGAGCTAGCAGCAGACTGGCTAACTAGCTACTTGAATTAGATGAAACTTTCCCATCGATAACATATTAAAAATAGAAGTTGTGGACCAATATGTTAGAAGGGAAAACTCTTTCAGATTTTAAGACACTAAAAAATATTATTGCTGAGGATTAGATTTCCAACCAAAAGATGCTATAGTCTTTATGGAAAACAAAGCATTGACAGTTTTATAAAGCTCAAGTAGCCATGCATTACTGCAAACCAGATGTTACAGCATGATTTTGTTCTAGTCACTCAGCCAATAATCACATTGGGAATTAAGACCTGCTGAATATAGTGTTTAGGAGGCGAATGAGGCTCATCCATTGGCTCTGAATAAATAGTTGTCTTTGCTTGTCTCCCTCACTGCTCTCATCCTACGAACTATATGTATGAGGGCCAGATATTTTTTTTCTGTGCAGAGAACAAGGCTTGTTGCTGGCTTCACAAGCTAAGAAGCTTCTGTCTGTAACAGTTTCATCAACAATGAGGATGTTTATTGAGTAGATATCCACAAGAGGTTGGGCATTTCAATTACAGAACATCATTCCTTGCCAGAGCCTACCATAGCAGATGTCCCATTTCCTAATACAGGACTGAATTCTCCCCAACATTTGAATTTTCATCATGGAAATGCTCTTCTGCAGATATAGAAGCAAACTAAATTAATCTGTTGTGGAGGGCAGAGTGTTTGAGCCTTTTGTGTGTGTGTGATGTATAAAGCATGGTAAATAATAGCAAAACTCTGATGTCTTTGTTAGGCTGTTGTTTGTTTTTTAAGTAGTAGAGAAATATTCTGAAGACATATGGAAATGCAAAACAGCCTAAGACATGAGAGCTATCTGATGGGATATGTGATGAAAAGCAGGTGTACTGTGTAGGAGGACAATAGAATAGCCTCCAGCACTTTATTTATGAGAAAACCCTTTATCTCCATCTCTCTACAGCAAAACTGTCTTTTCAGAAGTAGATCAAACAATGCTACTAACACATTCTTCTCATATCCCATTAATCCTTCTATGTCCATCATACAACCCATTTATTTTAGGCTCTAAGGAAAGTTGAAAAATTAAATTTTCAGCCAACTTGATTTCAATGTATCTTCTTTTGCTTCAGATTTGTTGGTGCCCAAAGTGTCATGGTTTTAAATAAGCTGTTATCTAAAGCAGAAGAGAGGCAAGGGGATACATTTTAGTGGCAGTACAGCTGCTACCTTATGTGAATGCTATGGATTATCAAATGTAACTTCTGGTCTTCAAGTTCTCTTCAGTAAAGGTTGATTTGTGACAGTCCTAAGAGCAACTAAATTCAACAGGTGCGGGCACAGAAACATAGTGTCTCTTTGTACTGAAACACTCTGCCTAGAGTCATCAGGAAGACTGCAGTTTGCCAAGTACTACTTTGGTGCTGTGTGCCCACAGGGGTATTCTCTTAAGTCATGAACATCTCTAGATGTGTGTAGGAGCTGAGTTGAGACCTGGGTTGTCTTTTCCTGAAGCCATTCAGACACTCTCCTACATTTTCCCTGTCCTACGCTATTTTGAGTGGAAGCAGAGAATCATCAGCTTCTGTTTACTTGATGGTGAAGGGAAACAGCTTTTAGTTGGGCATTTTCCCTCAAAAAAAGAATATCTTTATTTCAAATCTCAGTGAGACCTTTTGCTACTATTAGATTCTTTTGTCTAAACCTCAGTTATTACGTCTCTAGGAAGAAAAATGAGGGAAAGTGGTGCTGGAGAAGGGGACAAGTAATGATGAGGGAATAGTTAGAAGTTAGAGTCCATAGAGATGGAGCAGCTTAGGTTCATCCAGTTCTGCCTTTGGATCCATCTCTGTTCTCTCTGAAATCAGTGGCATGGCTCCCACTTCTGCAAAGGGATGAGAATGAATGCTGAACCCAGAGAGCTGTCTGTTTTCTGAGGATACATGTTTTGGAGATAAAGAGAAATGGAAAAGCATCAAACACACTGCCAGCAATTGCACAATTTACTATTTGACCACTGCTGCATGATAGCTGCAGACAAGAGCATTGGGCCTTTAGCTTGCTGTAGGTCAAACATTACTCTTCTGCCTGCAGCTTTGTGAAGATGTGAAACAGACTTTCCAAGACATATATGCAAAAAAGAGAGTAACTGGGATCAGCTGTAGCCATGGATTTATGAATGACTTGTTGGAAAGAGCATTAAATGGTAACATCAGTCCGAATAAGAGGTCTGCATTGTTTCTATTCCAAGCCAGATGGTAATTCACTATGCAAGAGGTTTCCATGGCCAACATTTCAAGCCATCCTATTTGCCTTGGACCAGCTTTCTTAAAAAAGAGAAAAATCTTAACTTTTTGCATCTGGAAGTTTTTATTTCTTTTGGATAGAGTGTAAAGAGAGGAACCAAAGAAAAAAAGCTACCTGAGGATTATTTTCTTTTTCCTTCAGCTTAAATGAGCAAGATATGATGGGAATCATTGGTTAAACTGGAAAGTGGCAACTCTAGGTGGATGGGAAGTCTTCTGTCATAGAATGGGCGCTAAACTATGGAAGTCAATGCCACAAGATGTTATCCTAACTAGAAATTTAGTAAGACCCAGGAAAGGTGGCTGAAGTATTAATACATTTTGGAATACTTATTTAAAAAAGAAAGCTTTAAAAGACACTTAAGGCTTTGTGGTATAAGCTCATTCCTAGACCATAGGGAGAGAACTTCTTATTTTGTCCTTGCTTCTTTTTCCTTCCTCTCTTACAGTGGCCATTCACTGTTGTCCAGTTTGCATACTAAAACACGAAGCTCTAAATCCAAGTACTCTGTTTCTTTTTTCCCATTTCAGGCAAACTGAGCCTGCTCCTCATGAAAACCATTCTCAAATTCATTGCTCAGGACAGCGTTAAAGCATTACTCCGCGTTTGCCATACAACAAGCTATGAGTTAATGTTGCTAGGTGCTCACCCTTCTATTTAATTGACTTCTGTTTGTGCTTAGCAGACAATGAAAGTGGCATGTTGATGAGGATTCTTCTTGTAAAATCCACTGCACTGACTTACGGCAACTGTCTGGCTGGAAAGATTCTGCCTTAGCACACTTGAGGATGCTTCCCTCATTTTATTCTGGCTTTTTTTGTAATTGGGCAAATGAGCCTTACAAAAGGAAGATGCTTCACCTGATGCTTAAATGACTGTGAAGCTGATGAGGACTCCTTGTTTGCATGTGCAATATCTGTATGCATACTGCGCTTTAGACCTTAAAATGCAATCTCCCTCTAGGGAATGTTTTCCTTCTCCTAGAGGGAAGCTTTTAAATATCTTTATTTAAATAAATGTTAAAATCGCTGTTAATGAATTCCCAACAATAAATTTTAAATGGTCATTTTCTCTCCCATGCCCACTTAACATTGTGGATAATGAAGATGGGTGATGTGACCATCTCTAACATTTCTGTCTGATCAGCACCAAGATGAGATATGTGCTTGAAAAAGTGAGTTGATGCAACAATGTAACCACACACACAAATACCCTAAGCATTTTCTCCCCCAAAACTGTAAAAACATTAGCCCTTTTGTTGAAAATACATTTGCCTTCTATTCCATCCCAAAAGCATCACTGATAAAGTTTAGAGGTTGCATGCCCCTTTCAACTGTACCCTCAAAATACAAAAATGCAACATTGCCACGGTAACAAGCTGTTTCTACCATCCATAAAAATAAAGGGCAGACATTTGTTTCCAGTGATAACATCTTATGTTTAACTGCCTTGAGCAGTGCTGACAGGGTCAATCCTTATTACAATAGTTTGTGGGTCTTGGTCAAACAAGGAAAAACACTACCTGCTAAAACTGACTGTGATGGACATAATCATAAATCCGTACCATTAACAGGTTTTTTTTTAATGCTGTAAAAAATTAAATGGGTAAAGTACCCTTCTGTCCCCTTCACATGCAAGGTGTAGAGCACTCATGTTGGTTTCTTATTTGGAGAAAGTATGGTAGTGAATTTAAAGTGTTTTGCTCTGGTTTTTATTTTTAAATAAGGTTTCACTCAAAAATGCTTTACTTTCCAAGATGGAAATACCCCAGTGAAACACAGTCTGGTGAGAAATACCAGAGACTGCCATCTAAGTCACTTCATAGCAGTAGAAGTAAAATACAGTCATTACAAAAATGTACACAGCCCTCGGGTCTTCAAGATTATTGTACTGTGATCTCTGCTAGGATTTCTGGCAACCTTCTTACTGACCTTATTGCTGCTAAACCCAAATGCCTCACACATGCCCTGTCGAAGGACAGCACTGTTCTTATACACAGTTGAAAAATGAAACACAGAACGGTGAATAGGTGTATTTTTATACAAATGTACTTCCATGTATTTAGAGCAGATCGTTGCAGATTATAGGCAAATAACTAATTAGGTTGCATAGGTAAATAACTAATTAAGTTGCAGAGGTTACTCAGAGATGTGAGGCTGAAAATCCAAGTGTGTCTCATCATATCTCTAGCTACCTAAACATACTAAGCTGGGGAGGACTTACGCTGAAGTGACTTGCCTGTGATAGCCCTAGAAACTTATCCCATAGCAGTGAGATGGGCAAGGAATGCAAATTGCTCTGGGCAAGGGTCAGTGGAAGATGGAGGAAAGAGCATGGCAGGAGAACTTTGGAGGGTTTTCTGTTTTGCTGGATGAAAGGGTCACAGTCCGTCCCTGTGATGCTAACATTGCTTTCATGGCTTGTAGGTATGAGCAGATGTGCCTGGGTCCAGGAAGTGTTTCCTGGTATGCAGAACTCAGCAGCGTATGTAGTGGGAGAAGGGGGCTTTACACTCCCAGAGTCCTGCTCTCCAGCAGAACCGTGCAGCCATACTGGCTCAGAGAGCCCACCCTTTACATGCCTGAATGGGAGGTGGCTTTCAGTCCAATGTCTTGAATGGAGAAGCTGTGCACAGAAGGCCAACATACTCTTCAGGGTGGTATTATTTGCTTTCATAATAAGAGGAAATTGAGAAGGCCTGAACAACAGGTAATGCATGGTAAAGAGCATGCCTGTGTTTGGTGGATTTGTTTGAGGATGAACAATACCAGCTTAATGCACTAGGGCATGAATTTCAGAACTTTTCCCTATGAGCTCCCTAGTGGTAAAACTGAGGGTAGCTGCCATGCAATGATTTGTACTCCTGGAGTCAGTAAATGCAATCTTGTGGTTAGTGCAATGAATTGCACTCAGCATTATATTTTGCTGTTTTTTTAGTATTATTATATTTATGTTCCATTTGTTTTGGGCTAATTCTAAGGCATCCTAGTGTTCAAGTTTTCCTTATTCCGAAATGCTCACTAGCTTGTCATTCAGGTCAACTTGGGTATGTCAGGCTTAAAACTTGGTCCTCCCCTGCATAGACACTGTTTGGGATACAGATGCTTTGGAAAAGTTGTTTGGGGTGACAGTGCTTTATAACTTGAGTGTATATCAATACCTATTGGAATCTGTATGTATTGTTGTTAAAGCATAAATCATGTTCAGACATGCAGAGTTTGGGACAGACTCAATGCATCAAAATAACTACACTTAATGCTAAATATTGATTATAGGGCCTGGCAGTGCAGTAAAATGTAAAGAATCTATACTTCTGAAGTGTACCAGATGTTCCAGTAATGTTCCAAAATGCATGTGTTGCCAATATGTCCATATTTCACAGTGAAAGCTAAGCGTTGCTTAAGGTCTGAGGGGGCGTGAAACCATGTTACTCATTGGCTAATAGCAGGCTTCATCCGCTGACAAGTCAACCCATTGATACACAGCATGCAGTGATAGCTGTTACTGCAAATGGACAAAAAATATAGGTTTAAATAACTTCTATGGCTTTTTGCACTCTTGGTGTACAAGCATTATCTTGTGCAAAGGTTATTCAGGGCCATTCCATCCCTTTCTGTACTGTGCTTAATTGGACTCCAAAAGCATTTGATAGGTAAAAAGATGCTTCTGCAAGTACATTTGAATTGAGATCTTTGAGATTTTTTGGAGCATTTTCTCCTCCTGTCACTGCTTTATAAAAGAAAGCATCTGAGGAGCACTTTTCATTCCTCTAGCCATACCTTCTGGGCTTGATCAGTGACAGAAGGATAATTCAGCCTGTCTCTTCATGTTCATGAGCATGAAAAAGTTCTCTTTTGAAGGAACAATGTGGTAACATCTTAGAGTGATGGGAGTCCTTAGGAAATTGATTTTCTTAATTCCTTTAGTTTATTAAAAGGGATAACTGGTTTGAAATTATTACCAACAGTACAAATGCTGTGAAGGGGCTGTTGTGTGGGTCTCAGCTAAGTGATAGCCTCTTGTACTGATTCTGAACACACCCAGAGCAGTTTCGTACTCCTTCATGCCCCCGCCTCTTCATGTGCTCTATTCAAGCTGTTTTTTTCCAGCGATGAAGAATCTTCTACAAATGGAAAAGTCCATCAAACTTCCATCTTTTCTCAATGTGAATATTTTACATAATGTTGGTTACTTTCTGCCTCCTTGCTTTCTCACTATGTAAAAGTAAGTCTTTTCCCCAATAGTCAGGACTGAGGTGACATATCTAGGTGTAACTTTTGACTTTGAACCTAACAACTATGTAAAGAAAACTGCCCACTGCTGCATATGATATTCCCTAGGACTTTATCATCACTATCAGGGTGGAATCTAGCTGTTTCTTTCTCTTTTTTTCATTAGTGGTGAAGGAGGCCAGTGTGAAATTTGAGTGTTTGTTCTTGGCATCTTCACTTTCTTCTCTGCTCAGCAATAATAAGACAAATGGCTGACCAACACGACACCAACACTCTCAGTTGATCAGCTTTTTGGTGAGAAAGTACTTACTGAGCTTACTTGGAAAACAGCATGTGTAGTGTATGAGGTTCTTACCTCTGGCAGTTGGACTTTGAGTCCTCTTACTTCAAAATCAAAGCTTGGCATTGTAGAATTCATTCCCTTCTATCCCCTCCCTGTTTTTTCTTTTAAGGCAGTAGCAAAGCTTGTAAAATAACTGAACAGTAGAAACCACATGAAGAAAGCTGTTAATCTTTATAGATCAGTCCTGATGATTTGAGATAATCACCCTTCAAAAGAAAATGTACTGCACTTTTGTGCGATTCCTGCTCTAATTAAAGTTTTGGTCTGAAACTGCAACAGGCTTCAGTGGGCAAAGGTCAGGCTGGCTACAACAGGTAGAGGACTGTGTTTATCTTGGAACATTTCTCACTGTGGAGAATGACCTTTCCAATTGCATCTTGGGCTTCATTTCTTAGAAACAGAACACACAAAAAAAAAGACATTTAGGTTTGCCAAAGAGCATTATTAGAATTATAATAGGCAAAACTCAACAGACAAATTATCTTCCTGTAACTAGTCAGCTACAGGTGTAAATTTAGATCAAATCACACTTTTCTCAGGGTAGCACCATAGTATGCTACAGTGCAATATAATTTTGCTATTTAAATCATTTTATTGAAAATAGGGAGCATCTTTTTGTGCTTTTTTTGCCTGGAGGTCCTGTTCCTCTGCTTTAAAAGTCCAGGGTTGTGCAGATTTCCCCCTCCCTGACAAAAAAAAATGTAATGAAAGATGATTTGGGGGCAGAACATGGAAACAGGTTTCCTGTCCATGTGAAATAAGTAATAATTTATGGACTTTTAACTGGGCTGGCCCTCATTAAATAGTAGTAAATGTTAAAGCTAATATCTTGCAATTGGCTTACATTTTAAAGCTGTGCACATTTAATTGTAGGGTACCATTTACCATCTAAAAGAAAAACTTCCTTCAAAGACCACACATGCATTACTGGAAAGGATATTGTGGTGTGAGGGATCCAGGGGTAGGCAGCATCCAATGGTTTTCTTCTACCTGAACTTAATGGATGATAATGCATCTTTTATGTCATGTTTAATGATAAATTTACTACACTAATAGGTCCATATGCCATAACAATAGACCACTGCTCCAGTAAGTTCCTCTTTTACAACAAAAAATTGCTTGTGTATTGAGAAGAGGTTGACAGGTAAATTGCTGGATTGCTACCATCTTTGATACAGTAATGAACTAGGTTTCCAAAAAAAACTATTAAATCAAAGCCTGTTAAAGAAAGTAGGAGGGGAAAACAAGAAATTAAGTAAGGAATAGAATCACTTAGTTCTCTTAGATGTAGACAGACAGAGAATAAGGTCTGCTACAAAGACTTGCTCTGCTGGACTGCCACAAAACAATTCTTAAACTCTCTTGCAAAAGATAAATATTCAAATATTTATTTCAAATAATTTCTCTGTAGGTAATACACTTCCAAGGCATTCTGTTGGTAATAGGTAGCTGCTAATCCTTTAGTTTTTCTTAATACCTCAGTATGTGCAACTATATGCTCAAAATACATTGAATTATAATTAAACAAGGTATTCAAATAGTCTGTTATGGTTTTTTGTTTTGACGTATTTTTTTGTTTGTTTTACAAATTCAGAATTAACTGGAAGAAGGCTGCCACAAACATAAGATTTCCCCCAGTCCCTCCTTTCTCATCCCCACTTCCCTTCCTCCTTCCTACTCTCATCCTTCTTCACGTTTCCATCCTCAGTGTGCAGTGTGGCCCCAGCTTGGTAGCAGCAGGGGAATATGTTCCAGAAGAATCTAACACAACCTCATTAGACCTAAGTGCAGATTATCCTTCCATACTTCTTAAAAAGAAACATTTTTATAATAGAAATTATGTAGTTCTGTTTTACCGCATGCTAGAACAATTCTTTTTAAGGATTGTAAAGATTACCTGTCCTATACAAGCAGAGCTGAAAGCAATGCAATTTTCAGGGCTGCTGGAAAAATAAACTCCCTGAAATTTGCATTACATTTTGTCCAGGTCATTTGTCTGGCAAGCAGTGGAGGCGGTAGAGGGAAAGTGGTGGTTGGATTCTTCAGTTGCATTAAAAACAACTGGTGGAAGAAACCAAGTTTATTTGAAAAATAATAACCCAGGGGTGTGTGTGTGTGTGTGTGTGTTTTGATGGTAAGATTTTCTTAGTGGGAATAGAAACTGGTTTTGGTTACTATGGCAAATACAGGGCTGAAACTAATTGTGAAGTTCCTGCTATATCAGCCCAGTGCACTACTTGTGAGAAGAAATTTCATAGCAATAGTGACCAAATGTTTTTTAACTGGTGAGGTCTTGATGTGTTACCCATGCCTAACACTTAATCACACTAATGAGGTTATTTGAAATAAGGATGTGACATCTACAGAACTGTGTCAGTCAGAGGTAATAACATGTTTATGACATGGAGGACCTGCCGTATGAAGACAGGCTGAGAAAGTTGGGGCTGTTCAGCCTGGAGAAGAGAAAGCTGCATGGAGACCTCATAGCAGCCTTCCAGTGTCTGAAGGAGGCCTATAGGGATGCTGGGGAGGGACTCTTCATTAGGGACTGTAGTGACAGGACAAGGGGTAACGGGTTCAAACTTAAACAGGGGAAGTTTAGATTGGATATAAGGAAGAAGTTCCTTACTGTGAGGGTGGTGAGGCACTGGAATGGGTTGCCAAGGGAAGCTGTGAATGCTCCATCCCTGGCGGTGTTCAAGACCAGGTTGGACGAGGCCTTGGGTGGCATGGTTTAGTGTGAGGTGTCCCTGCCCATGGCAGGGGGGTTGGAACTGGATGATCTTAAGAGCCTTTTCAAAGATAATTATTTTATGATTCTATGACTAATCTAAAAGTAAATGAAAGAGTGTATATAATGATTATCATTGCACACTGACTATTTGAGAATATATTGTGAGAGTAAATCTTGTGGCATCTTCTGTTAGTGAAGGTAAGGTGACCACAGGTAAGCTATTGAGAGGGGAGGGAAATTGCTGGGGTAATAGGGAGTATTCCACATTACCCATTTCTAAATATATATTTATTGTTTACATTTCTTCCATGCATATACATTATCTTTGAAACCTATTCCTAGCTGCTGTAGTCCATATATGATACATATATACATAGCTCTTCCAGAAATATCCTTTTTTCTTTTGTTATTAAAATGATGTAAATTTCCCTGAAGAATCTGGGGATAGATGTCAAATCACTCAAAGCAGTGGTAAGAGAACCATCTCTTTCAACTAGTTTCTTTTATATCCTTGAGTATCGGGCACACACAGTCACTGGGCATAAACAGTGGCCATCTGCAGTTTGCAAAAATTTAAAAATTAATAATTATTTTAAAAGCAACACCTTCTCTTACTGCTGAAAGTTTCCCATTGTCTTCTGAGACAAATTACTTAGTGACAGATGGTCTAGCATAGTTCTAAGTAATATTTCTAACCTACTTCATTGGCTACAATGAAATTCAATAGAAAAACATCCTGGAAATGGGCAGTTCACTGAATTTCTGTACCAGGACACTTGCGTATAAGGTGTTGGCCTACAAGAATCCCTGGCCAGTTCTGTGGATCCGCTTTCTACTCTACAGTTACAAACAAGACAGATGCCCCACACAACTCATGATCTGGATGTCAAAGATTTCTTGAGTGAACCAGGGGGATTAAGTGATGTGATGAAAATTGATCATAAATATTTTGAGCTTAAATCAGTGCCTGAGCCCTAGGGTTGTTTAAACAGTTCTTAATAATTCAGAGGTCCAGCTTTGCTTCATGTTTGTCAAAACCAGACAATGGATCACTATTAGTGACCATTTGGGCCACAGGGGCTTCACAAACCTAGATATGACTTCTCACATAGAGTCAGTTATGGAAGAACAAAGGTTTCTGAAAGAGCATTGCAAAGGGACATTCATATATGCTGCTCAACTGCAAAATGCAAACCCTGGGAAGTTATTATTTGAACAAGAACATCTGATAAACACTCATCAGTTAAAAGTCAAATTAAATATCTAACTTCAGTAGCAAGAATTGCATGGGACGTTCCTTTAAAATCAGGTAGTAGGGCAGCATAGGAAAAAAAACAAAAACAACCCATATTTTAGCAGATTGTTGTGAATTCGGGCCAGGTGGAACTGTGCCGGTTGATCCTCATAGAGGCCATGGCTCAGGCCCACAGCACAACAGAACTGGATGAGGAATAGATGACATTTGTCTAGAAGCAAAAATAAACACAGTTATTATCATCATTACAGTGTCATTCTTTGCTGCACCAACGAATGAATGTCACAACTGTGGTTTTTTGTACAGATATTATTAGAAGTTGACCCTGGAAACACATGCCAGGATTCTGCTAAAAAGACCATTTTATTTGAAAGAAATACACTCTCTTTAAGCAAAATAAAAACATGAATTTAAAACTCAGCTATCATCTTTGAAAAGGCATAGTAGAACTTCTTTTCTGCAAATGACAAGCAAAAATGGACAATCGTGAACCAAATTCTGCTCTAGGGTCTTTAAATCATCTCTGCTAGTGCCACGGAAAAAGTCCTATTAACTGCAGTAAATGCTGGGTTAGGCACATATTTTGTACTGTATTTTTATTAGTAGATTCTATCCCAAAACTTTTAAACACATGAGGCAAAATAATTATCAGTGGCAGGCTGCAGTCTGTGAGGGCTGCCTATGCTTACATCAAAGCTAAATATAACTCCTTAATCATAGAATGGTTAGAGTTGGAAAGGACCTTAAAATCATCTAGTTCCAACCCCCCGTGCCGTGGGCAGGGAGCCTCACACTAGATCATGTTGCCCAAGACTCTGTCAAGCCTGGCCTTGAACACTGCCAGGGATGGAGTATTTACCACTTCTTTGGGCAGCCTGTTCTTTACTAGTGCAGAAATATGCCAGCCCTTCATTGGGTTTCTTTTGTACAAGTTTGATTAAAGAATTATATAATGTGAACCTGTTTTAAAAAAAACACATACAGAACTTGAAGGATTACAGATTTTTAATTAATAGTTTATTGTAACTTATAAGGAAAAGTTGTGTCTAGAGCTGTATGCATCTTGGTTTTCCTTTCGGAGCAACTTCAGGCAATGCTATTGCACCGGACTAGCACTGATTTATGCTCTTCTGGGGCCAATGAATAGAAACTTTAAATCAGCCCAAGGACTGCGAAACAAGTAACCCAAATGTCTTCATTGACTGTGAAAACCTCTGTAAGCAGAGTGACTAGATTTATTGTTTTTTCATTGCTATTGCTATTACAATAGTACTAAGGCTACAACACGTCACATCCTGTGTAAACAGCTGCTTGGAGGCAGACCCAGCTCGTAGTGATGGTGATTAAAGGCTTCTTTTGTTGCAGAGCACTATGCCATGGAGATTCATGAGTGAATGATAAATTATATATTTTGATACCTAGGTTTATTGACCATAATGTAAACTCACCTAGCATTTTCTGTCTGGGTTTGAAGCCTATTTTATTAGCCTGTTTTCCAGTGACTCTGACAGTAGAATAAACATATAAAGAAGGATGCAAATATAAGAATTAGTATAACACTTGATAAGACAGAGGTTGCACCCAGATCATTAAGAAGAGTAGAGATCTAGTAGAGGCTATTTAAGCTCTGGACATCTGGAGTCCACTTCTGGTCTTGGTACCTGATTCTGTTGGCGATCAGGCTGACCCTGTCATATCTACTACGTGTTTACCCTTTGCTTTTTCATCTGTTGCCCCAACCTTTTGATGACCAAAATAGCTAGCGCCTTACCCTTTTCCTTACCCATATCACCTGTAATTGGGTTCTCAGCCTGATATATTATTTATCATTTGGGATAATAGAAAAGCCAGGCACTCATCTCT
This sequence comes from Pezoporus flaviventris, assembly GCF_033815535.1. Classification (NCBI taxonomy): domain Eukaryota; kingdom Metazoa; phylum Chordata; class Aves; order Psittaciformes; family Psittacidae; genus Pezoporus; species Pezoporus flaviventris. The sequence goes on from NW_026892549.1 coordinate 50,395,681, forward strand.
TGGTTTTAAACTATGTTCATGTAACAGGGTCCCACTTCGCAGATATAGCTAATATTTTATGCTTAATGTGGCTATCCGTTCCTACAGAGTGCTAAAGCAGTACCCAATGCACATATTATTAAATGCACTGCTATTTTCCAAACTTTTTTTGGCCAATCCCACTAAAATACTCTTGAGAACAGAAAGATTAATTAATCACACTGAATGTTCAGGCATTGGATCTAAAATACCACAATAGAGAATTTAAGAGGGGAAAAATATTTGAATAGAAAACTTGTCGTGTTCCTGTTTATGCCAAAAGCCATGTAATTTCTCAGCTTTATTTGTGAATATAAAAATGGAAGTTTTATCCCCATGATCATTTTTTCAAGGAAAATACAGATAATATTTGTCAACTGTAAACAATTAATTCTAATGGGAAGCAAAACCTCTAAACTGATGAAGGCATGAACATGAGATAGGAGTTTATCAGGGAACTGCAGGGGATTCTGCCTGGGACAACATATAGAAATAATTAATTTTACAGTATCATCATTGCCAGCTAGAACAAACTGATGATTTATAGAAAGAGGGGAAAAGACAGAAGAGGGGAAAAAAAAACCCAAACCCACGGCAACAAAAAATCTTATGTCAAAACATATTTCCTTGGCTGTCTTGCTTTCAAGCAAATATTGTCCTCCTTTTGCATGCACTCAATTTGAGGACTACTTCGTATAGCAGCCTCTTTTAAGTTGTCTGCTTGTAGTCTGATGCTAGTGGAGCTGATGGTCACTAGTATTCAGAATGTCGTGAGGTTTTGGGTTCAGACAGCCATTCCCTCTGCAATCCTTCTCTCTAAAAAGCTGCTTTTCATGTATACAAAGAAATGCAATGAAGTACAGGGGATCCCATTTTATGTTACCTTCTTATTTATCCAGAAGTTTTACAAGCTGTTTGAGAAACTCAGTTGTTCAGCGGTTGCTCCGATTCTAATTTAAAAGATTCAGATGTTATACTAGAATGGAAACTTTTGTATCCATTGGTTTGGCTCTGGTGTGAATAAGTGAATAATATCAAATTTCTACTGCATCCATTGATTTTCTTTGGAAAGAACTCAGACTGGTGGCAGCTACTACACTGCATCTAGAGCTGACCTGGGTGATACATCTACCTATATGATCCAGTCATCCAACCTTGGAAACATGGGGAGCAAGGGAAAGCAGGGAAACTCACTATGAAAAATAGACTGATTTTGTATATCCTGGCCCTAGCTAGGGAACAGAGATATCATGGAACTGCAGAGCTGTGAGACACGATTTTTCTGTGAGTTAATGTTCAACCCATTCTTGAAAACAAACAGCTTCTAAATTTAGCATGCTTTATCTACTCTTTTTCAAGCTCCCCCATCACCACTTTTCACCCATTAGGCTCTGACATGCGTCATACCGTCAGCTCAAAAGCATCAAGATGTCTGATAGCTTCATCTAGAGGTGAGGAGGGAGAGCCTGACATCATCAATGAGTGCCCACCCAGGCAGAGTGCTCTCATCTCACTCGGCTTTGAAATACTCAATTAAAATAGGTGTAAAGGATTCACAAGACCCACTGAAAGTGGCTGAATATTTCAAAGAAAAGAGCTTGTCATGCTGGGCTGCAGTGTGTGGGAATCTACATAGGAGGGCAGAAAGAAGAAAAGGTTTTTCATTATAAAATATTCAGGAATATCTTGGCTCATCTGGGGAAGGAGGATAGGAATTTGCTGCTGATGGAAGGGAAAGCTCACAAGAAGAGTATTTCAGATTTAAACATACGTGTATTATTCATCCTAGCTTGAAAGAGATCAAACAGACCCTGTGCTTGGAGAAGGTGATTTTTGGTTTTGAAAATCCTGGGTTTAAATCATGGCCTCTATGCTCACCTTGCCACTGCTGTGTGGGGTATTGTGGAGTGGGTGCACAGCCTCTTCAGTTTAAAAAGGTGAGTTTACAACCACAGGTACAGAAATCACAATCATCCTTTGCAGTCTCTGTTTGGGCTAGTGGCTAGCTTTTCAACTGTATGTTTTTAACACAATGTGGTTGGAGATTTGCTTTATTCAAGTTGCTTTTGAAGGCTGCTCTATTAAGGCAAAAGGGGGATGTGTCCTCCCATCTCAGCAGACCGATGGTTGATTTTGCAATCCCCTGACTCTTCTACTAGGAGTTAAACTTGGACGATAACTGGCCTTTAATTAGTCTCGTCACAAAACTACAGTCTGTAATTCCCTCCATGCTTACTAAAAAAAAGCATTTAAAGATTTTCAGCTTATGATTATGTGATCGCAATTTCCTAAAATGACAAGAATCACAAATTTACAATCAACTCGATATTCAAATGAACAGCCAGGTGCTGCACTCACTCTGGTGAAACATAAGCAACAGCACTGTGTGGATTCCCTTCCTCTCAGTTCTCCTTGTGGTACTTGAGCATCCTTAAACAGTTATCTGTCAGTTACTTCCAGCGGGAGCTGCTCTTTTCTCACATACTGTAAGTTATCATGAGAGAGGAATGAGGAATAACTGGAGAATTCTCCTGGATCCATGAGTAAGAGGATCCAGAGCTCAGAAATACTTAGGAAGAGATTGGTAAGAATATGTCAAGGCTCCTGTAGCTGCAGCGTGCTTCTTCGTTGTTGGCACAGCTCATAATCAAAATAGACACAGACCTGGGCAGCTGCCTGGAGAGAAATCTCAGCACATGCTAGCAGCTCTTCCTCACATCCCTGTCAAATGCACATGCAAGTCCTGTTTCCTCTGTAATTCTCCCCTCTAGTCTTACATGGAGAACTCTCCTATATTTACAAGATGCTTAAGTTCTCTTTTCTCCACCCTACTGTATTTTAAGCCCCACCTCAACTGCCAGCCCAGGGATGTGAGATGTTGTTTCTGATTAATTGCTTACAGCCAGCACGTACTCATCCTGCTGTATAAGTGATTTGCGGGAATTTTTTGGAAATGACACGCACACATATATCATGAGCTGATTCCTACTCAGGCTGGTTTGTGGGGGCTTGTCTTCATGAATTCATAGTTTACAGGAAGTCAAGTGTGCACCCTACTTGAAATTACTGGAAGAAAATGCTACTCTTATTTAACTGGAAGGAGGAAAACAGTTTTTCTAGCACCTTTGCAGATCTCCTTAAAAAAAAAAAAGAGTAGAAAAATTATTGGTACTGCATTTCTGTCTTTCACCCTCTGTAAGTGGAGCACATGCCCTGCAGCCTTTATGTGGCTGGGAAGTCTGCGACTCCTGACTTCTCTTGCATGAAGTGCTGGTCACCTCCAGTTTCAGTATCTTTCTGTGGCCTTGCATTTTAGGGGTTGCAGTGTTCTGATTGAGGTATTGTCCCCAGTCCTGTGGTGGGAAGTGTCAAGAAATCCCACATCTCTGGGTATTCCTGTCACTTCTCAAGGTCTTTGTGTCTGCCCAGAAGCAGCTTTCGCAGGCATCTTCTCTTGAGATGCCCATGAGGTGCTGTATGTGGGGTGGTGGACAGATAAGTTCCTGGCTAAGGCAAGACATCACAGGTCTCCTCTGTATGCCTGGTCAAGTGCAGAGTGTGGCCCCCAGCCTTCTCACTGCAACCTGAAAGAGCTAAGAGGTCTCTCTTACCCAGTGCCTGTGCTGGATTGTAGCCTATGTCATAGGGAAGAGAGGGTAGTCGGGGAGGAGTGCTGCCAGCAGGCATGACTGAGCCCTATCTGCAAGAGGATAGGAGCTCATCCAGTCCCACGCTGTGCCAGAGACCTGGCAAGCAGGCAGGTGTTCCCGCTGGGAGGTTGCTTTGTAGACAGAAAGTCAAAGCTTTGAGTAATTCTTCTGAGACTCCCAGTAAATTCCCATTAGTGGGGAAGAGCATCATGATTCACTGTGTTACCGTATGCACTGAGAGCAGCCTGCCAAAACCACACTGTCTGCAAGCCCTGGTAGGGAGGACCTGTGATACTCCTGTGTTCCCATCAACACCTCCAGCTGTCTGTTAGGTTTGTGTGGTTTAAGCTTCAATGTGGGAACAAAGGATAGGAATGTGCTGGTCTGAGTTTTCTCCCCAGCCACTTTTCTGGCTGTGCTCCACATTAGGCTTAGCTCAGCTCACAAACTGAGTTGTTTGTGATAGCTCTTGGTGCTCTCTTTCCTTTTATCCTGGCATGAGGGTCAAAGGTGACCCTCTTCCTTGTGTTTGGAAGAACAGGCTAAGAGATTAGCTGGTAAAATGCTGCAGCCCCTTCAACTCTGTTCCCAATAAAGGGAACAGATCAAGAAAGGGTTGAAAGACAACATTAAGTTGGAGGGCTTTTTGTTTTGTTTTTTAAAGAACAAAATGCCATAGGTGAGCTATGGCATTCTGTTAAGTGAAAGCTGAAGTCATCCTGGACACTTTTCCTTAAGTTTCAGAATGAAAACCAAGCAGCATGAATTGAGCTGTGTGCTCATCCTCTTGCTCCCATGTACACACCCTGAAAAGCATGCAGTGCAAGTGCTGTCTCTTGCCACTCAGCAGCAGGTTGCAGCTACCATAGGGTCTAGAAGAGGTCTAGACCTTTGTTACTGTGAGAGAAAGTAAATCCTGGTATTCTGAAAATGTTGGTGAAACCTGATAATGGCAGAAAGAATTGTGTCATGGCAACTTTCTTGTCCAATAAAGAGTGGGAGTTCACACTCCTCAGCTTGTCCCTGTCTCCCAGCAGTGATGGGGGGTGACATGACAGCTGATCATACTCTGAAGTTCAAGGTGGAACTTATTAGAGACTACTGGTATTAGCTCTGGTATTTCTGTTGATGAATAGGCATGAGAAAGTCTCTTACCAGCTCACTCTGTCACAGTAAAGCATTAAGTGTAATTAAGTCTTGGAGAAGATAATCATTAAATACAGGCCTGCCATACCTCAGAAACTCCTCATATGCCTCAGATGAGGTTATTCACCTGCCACGGAACTGGTCTGTGCTCTGAACACGCTGCTTTGTTGCCTGAGATGAACAAGGCTATATTTTGAGCTGATGTAGCTGGCTTAGCTCCATCAAAGCAAGTAAAATATGGTGATACACATCCACCAATGTTCTTACTTTTAGACAGGTCATTATGAGTCTGTTCCAGAATCTTCCAGCTTGAATGGACTTTGGCTTAGGCTGTATGTCTATAACATGGTTCTATAATACAGTAATTTCCATAACAGCAATAGCATAATGGAGAAGAAACAAATTGTTCTGTTTTCATTACATCCACTGTTGTGTTTCAGTTTTAACAGCAGATTAGAAAGGTCTGTGAAATATTCCAATCAATCTTGTAACATCTTAAAATGTCTCTCCCTAATTAAACAATATCCAATTCACTCCTTGTGTAGAAACAGAATGAGGCAATTAATCTGTGTCATGGTTTTGAGCCCACTCTGGATAGTGTTTTTTTAACTGTATCAATTGAATAAAGTCATTCCAAACAAATCATTTAAAATTCTTCAAGCTTAACCCTGGTCTGCCTCTCAAAATACAGAAGATGCCTTTGAATACAATATCAAATACCAAACGCTTGCTTAAGCTCTTTTATTTGCTATCCTGCTGGTTTATTTTGATAGCTTTTGATGTAATCCTGGGTAACTTTGTCAGAAAATTTTAATATTGTCTTATATGCGATCTAATGTGACCCAGCAGGTAAGTATTTAACAATACCAATTCTACCAGGACAAACAGTAGGTTGGTATCAAATAGGGCTTTATCATTGTATTAATAGCAAATCTAAGGATGTTCTCTAGAATTAAACTGGCAACATGGAGTATTTGACTGAAGTTACATAGTACTCTGCAAGAATGCATTCATGGTGTAAAGTTCTGTGTTGTAATATTAATTGAGCTTGTTTTGCAATTGTTAGAAAGGATCATAAATCATTGTGAGCAAAAGTAGTGGAATTTCACATAACTAGATCTTTCTCCAACCTACTTTGTTCTGCAAGTGGTGTCTTAAAGTAAGTTTGAATTGCTACTAAACCCCCAGCTCTCCCCATCTCTTACTGAAGCCAGATTTATAATCTTAATTTTTTAAATGTGTTCCATAGTGTGCACTTGATTTCACACCATTGTCCAGAAGGAAGTGATACATAATATTTAGAAAGGCTTATTAGGTATGTACAACAATTTGAAGACATGTCAGGTGCAAAGATGCAGTCTTGGAGAAGCTGATAACTACATTCAAACATGATGTGAGCAGGGAAGAAACACTGAAGTTAAAGTTACTCCCTAAGTCTATGATCCTTCGAAACTTAAGCTCTTCAGCAACATTCAATTGAGCAGTTCTGTTAAATATAGCGCTCTGCTTTAGCCTTTCATTCTGGCTGTATCTGTTTGAATTCTCATCCAGCCTCCTCCACTCTGTCTGTCTTGGTAGTTTTCCTGCTTCCTTTTCCCCACTCTTGGCATTCTGCTCCCTGGCTCCCTTGCCAGCCTTCCCCCATACTCGCTCTGCCATGGAGAATGTAAAGGGGCTCAGTCATCACAGTGGTCCTGTGAAATGGGATGTTTAATCCTGCCAGGGGTCAGGCATCACACATGCTGCATCAGGTGCTGCTTCATAGTATTGGGAAAGATATCAGAGAACGATAAGGGCTGCTTCCCTCCTCTTTATTGTTCATCTCACAATGCACCTGCCTCCTATTTCTTTAAATCTGCAGCAGGAAGATAGGCAGGAAGCTGGGAGAAAAGTTTTTAAACCATAACAACAGCAGCCTCTAACAAAAGGCCAAGCTTTACCTGCTTCAGCTGAGGCAGCCTGTGAATCGAATGCTGTCAGATTTTTTGTTCCTCTCGCTTTCCAGCAATGACCTTGTCTGCCCTGAGCATGATCCTCGACTTCTCTTTCCTTTGACTATCCCCACATGTTGGAGGAATTCACATTCTCATTTAAAATGCAGCTATTGCTGGCTCTGACTTCTCATATTTTCTTTTCTTCAGACACTTTCAATACCTGGATTATTTTCCTAGCCAGAGCTCAAGAATCCCAGGGTTATATGAAAAGCTGATTTTATTTAAAGGCAGTATTTTCCTAGAACTCTTGAATATGAAGAAAAGTTTGCAAAATAACTTAAGTGTTCTCTATAGGCTCAAAAGGCAGCTTATTAATATCTTGACCAGCCTTGCGGGTTTAGGCAATGTGACACATACTGTTTTACAGCTGGAGGTTAGTAAAGCTGAGTGGAGGGGCTGTTCTCTACATCCACAAAGAGCAAAATGAAGACCTCGCATCCAAACACTGTGGAGGTAGATGTGGGTTTGCTTTTGTGTGCAGAGTCACCTCTCACCTCAGTGTCTATGTGATCTGAGGTACCACACAGAGGTCCCTTAGAAAACATGTTAGTTAAGGCATCAGCAAAATGATCCTGTATGAAACATTCAGGTCTGATGAATGTATCCACACAGCAAGGCTCATGCTTTCCCTCTTAATGCTGCTGGTGACTGATGAGAGCAGACTGATGACCCTTTCAGGTGGAGGAGCTGTGCTTTCCTGTCTTGAAGGATAGTGGGAAGTGTAAGTAACACAGCTCACTGTCATGGACAGACTCCCTGGTTCGCACTGCTCCTGATGACTGCTGAATAGCAGAGATTTGCAGAGCAGAGGCTCTTCTAGACTCCCAGGCATCAGCTGCTTCTGCTGTGTTTGTACAGCTGAAGGAGATGCCATGCCAGTGCTAGGAAAGGGAGACTGCTTCCTACGAGGAATAAATGCTCAGCTGCACTGTGAAGGGGCAGGAACTCTTTGCTGTAAGTCTCATCAGGCCCAGGTGAACTGAGGGACAGCACATGTTCACTTACCCGTGCCAAAACCCAGAAGAGGCCAAAAGTAAAATAGTCCTGTTAGCAATGTTCCTTTCCTATAGCAATGTGTTAACTCTGTTGTAACAAGGACTGAGAGAAGGTAACTACCCTGATATAGTAGTTTTCTTTCTCTGGTAAGAAACGAAAGCTCTGCACACCTAGAACAACAACTTCTCTGTTATTTTGAAGAAGCAGAACTCGTGTTGAGGGAACTTTGAAAACAGTAAAGTTTTGTCCTGACATTTCTGTCAGTGGTCTAGATGAGTATACATTAAACAATGTTCTCATATACTCCAGCAGTTTCTCTCCAAAGAGAGCTCACTGGTGGTGCTGTGTTTGTAGATTCTAACCAGTATTTCTTCAGGGGTTGTGTAACATCATCTTGAAGCCTGTGTGTGTCTGCCCTGTTTGTAACGGGTGAAAAATTGAAATCACTAGTCAGAGTCTGCTCTGTGCACCTACTTTCAGGAAAGAAAGAAAAATTTGGGTTTACTATCCCACCATACCAGCTGAGAGACTGGAGTCACCGCTGCTCTGCCTGAGCAGTGACCAGTAGTCCATAGACTCAGTGTATTTGTGGCTAAAATGCAATTTGTTCCCAGGTCATTCAGCTGGAGAGGGGACACTAAATACTTCACCTTCAAATGCTCTAGGAGTACCTTGCAGAATGGCAAAATGACAGTGCTTTAGACCCGCAAAGGTTCCATCAGACCACCAGCACCTTCACCCTAGAAGTGAAACCCAGTGACAGTTCAGGCACTACTGTGGAAAGGTTGAGGAGGCAGCATGGTTTTTTCTGTTTGACATGGTTTGTGCTGTTCTTGGACTTATAATATTAAGCACTTTCTACTAACATATCAGGAAATCTATCTAATGATTGGTGTTGAAGCAGTTACCCAATACTTTTGCCTGGAAGCAGGGGCTGTGTGTTTCCTTTTTGTAATGTATTTGTATAGTCTCTAGAAAATGGAGCTCAGATCCTTAGATGTAATTCATCTAATTCAGTGACTGATGTGATTAGTTTCTTTTAAATTATGAGTATTCACATGGCGGTTTGATGTACTAAGTCAGTCCTGTGTTTATTAATAGCTTTCATTTTATATTTGCTTCCTTATCTTTTTAATAAAGCGAGCATATTATGGAATAAATGTGGCACAGTTTCGCTGATACCACCAAAAATGGATGTGATGACTGAATCATGCCCACAATTAAAATAGGACAGATAAATCCAGAGATTCAACTGAGCAAATCAAGAGATTAATATGCCAGATACCTTTTGCATAACCCTCGACAAGTTATTTGCTTCGTGGTGCTTTGACATGAGGGAAAGTTGAAGGAGACTGTTTCGTTTCAATCCAGGGCTCAAGCCCAATCTAGACAGCATTGTGTGGTGACCTAGACAGCGAAGATACACCAGTCCCTTCTGGTCTTAGACCCTTGCCAAGTGAGACTGCCCAAAACAGATGGTAATCCATCCCGGTTCGTTTCATTTGCTCTCAGCAGCTCTAAGTGGATGCATTCTCGTTGACTCTTGCTGTTCCTGCAAGTTTCTAATTTATTGATTTTTTTTGTTACTTTCCCCTTCTGCACAGTAACACAGAATCTGTCAACACAAAGATGCTATTTAAACCCTACGCATTAGCAGTTTTTAAATAAATTCCCTTGTTAACTGTGGATTATACGCAGCTGATGGTGGCAGACGTGGAAAGCAGAGAGGAGAGTAGCTAAGAAATGGCCATTATTAAAGTTCCCTAAAATCCATGTGTTTGCATTCACTACTGAAACATGAAGACCTGTTTTTTTTTATTATGATAAAAAATAAAATGCCTTTGAATTTTCTCTGGTTCATTTCTTTTGGTGTTCTGATGTCCTGTAGTTCCTGGGATCCATGTGATGAGCCCCTCACCAGAGGTGGCAGCTCAGCAGCCTGTCTCTGCTGGAAGCTGTCAGCTTTTTGGGTGGCCTGACCAGGCAGGAGGGGAAATGTGGTTACTCAAGTGACATTGATGCTGGCCAGAGAACTGGTGCTTTCCTTGCTTCTGACCCACGATTTCACAAAGTCATTTCCTAATGAAGAGGCTTTGGGATCCTTGGTGTCCTGAGCAGTCTGAGTGGGAAGAAGGGAACCCTCTCCCCTTGCACTGGTCACTGGAGGACTCCAAGTTATGATGGAAAATCCCATAGCCAAACAATTATGGTTGCTGTTTTCCTGCTTAATGTGTCCCTGGATCTGGCTCACCCTGCTGTAGCTGGGTGTTTTAGAAATACCAATGAGGGGGAGGTTGTGAGACCTTGCCAGGAAGAAGGGTGTTATTGTCAACACCAAGGTTAATGGACATTAGTTCTTCTGACTGTGGGTCTAACGATCTAATCTGCACAGTCACTGCCTTCTCCTTACAGTTGTTATTCCTCGATCTAAATTGGGAAACTAATAGTTGCAAGATCATAACTTGCTCTGATGACTTTTAACCTAGAATCAGAAGCTGCTTTTGTACGTCTCAGAATAGATTGCTCTTCTAACTAAACAATTAAAATTTTCCCAGCTCAGCTGGAAGCTGCGCCTGTGTCCCTCATGTGTAGTCCAAATTATACATAATTAGCTCTTTATTTCTATTAGAATATGAAACAGCAGCCTAAGGTTCATCAAAGACAAGACAAATCCTGAAACCTTTTCAGGAGTGGTAGTAGTTCGCTGTTTGTGTGATATCAGATGGTGGTCACAGAGGCAATTTACTCAAAAGGAGTTTTGCTGCTCTTTGCAAAGACTCCAGCTTATGGTTTTCCTCTAAAATAAATCCGTCTTTAGGAGAGCTGATCTTTGGTGATGATGTAGAGGGGGAAAAAAGCAGTATGTGTCAGAGAGTAGAAACTGATCTGAAAGCAGGCAGGAGCTGAGCATGTACCAGTCTGTAACACGTGGGTTTATGTTGCTGGAAAAATCTTTTCCCCTAAGAAAAAAAGACTTTCTTCTGCCCCTACCTCCTTATCAGGGGCACTGCTTTAGATTGCCACATGAAGGGAGGACAGATGGACAGGCAGGCTGCATGGACAGTGGGTCACCAACCCATTTCTCATGTGTGGAGCCTGAGAAAGGGGCAGAGCTGTCTGTAAGGCCATGTAAAACTTCTTGGAAATACTTTTAACACTTTTTATAAAAAGTAGCTGATTGTCAGTCCCCTGGGAAAAGGGTCAATCTAGCTTTAGTATGTGTTGTTCTTGCCCTATGTTATTTTAATATATAAAGGGGGAGGGGGATTGAGGAACAACATGCGTTGTCTTCTGCGTTCAGCTTCTTACTGCAATTAAATGTTTAAAATGTCTTCACATCCCTGGTACTATAAATATTTAGATGGTTTATTGTATGATTATATTTTTGCATGCCTCTCGTGGTACAGACTGAATGAGGATTTTGAAAAAAATCCATAATTCCAAGAAACTGGGGAAAACTGAAAAGGTCCATGGGATTTTGTACGTTTCAACGCGTATTTGTTTGTGTTGCCTTTAGTATGCTATGCCATTTACTATATGAGTAGAATATTTCACAGTTTTCCCTTCCTGCAACAATTACCCTACTAATCAGTCATTTCTCATTATTTAGACAGCAGTAACCCAGGTGTGCTATCTACATTACAGAGACAGAAGCTTAGTCTCTGAGTCAGATAAAATCTAGAAAGGATGTAGACAGAGCAACATAGAAGTGGGGGCGAGGAGAATGTAGAATTGAATGATCACAGTAAAGGCTGGGACAAATCTCGTTACTTTAGATACGTGCTTGGTTTTCTGTGTTAAATACACTTGTTTCCCTTTTTCCCACCCTACAAGTCAGATGAATATACTGCCAATGTATATTATGTCAATTCATGCAGATTTATTAAACAGTCCTTCAGGTAATGTGAGAAAAGATACCTCTTTGTCACAGAAAAAATCCTGGTAAAATTTTATGTTAAAAAATATTGACAGGTTCTTTTCTTAGGCATTCACTATTTTAGGGCCAAAATCCAAGCCACCCCTTTATAATAGGTCAGGAAAGGTAAATAGCATCCTTATTTTTCTCTTAAAACATCCTTTATTAGTAAACATTGATAGTATGTGTGTCTTGTGTATTTTTAAGGGATCCATTCCAATAGCCCATGTTATGATATATCAAGATGTTGGTCTTTGTTTTGTCCCCATTCTTCAGTTTAAATCCAAAGTCATTTGACTGAAGTCAGGGGAATTATACTGATACCAAACCAGTCTAAATGACAGATGAATTAAACCTCATGGCGAAGCAATGCGTAAACTTCACCTGAATTGAGTTGGATATAGATATTTTTCTGATCCCTCTGCATGCAGATGAATTTTGTTTCCAACACTCATCTGCTGGGAAAATAGGCTGTATTTAGCACAATCTAACTCAAAGTGCAGTGAAGTGTGTGGAGACATTCCTGTTGACAACTGTGAGTTTCAGTTTGGACCCATACAGTTTTGAACAAAATTCACATTATATTGATCAATCAAACCCTCAAAAGCAGGAACACAGTAACACCTTGCAAATCGCATGGCAGCTGTCTGCAGAGGTGGCCTCCCAGCATATGGCAGAAGCACTATCTGTCCAGCTATCTCCTGCAAATGAACCTGTATAACAAAGCCAAAAACTGCCTCCAGTGAGCACCCTCTGTCTAAGGAAAAGGTAGCGAACCAACAGCTGTTTTCCAGCTGACTCAGAGAAAACAGCTGCTACCAAAACAGTGGCGTCGCACTCAGCTCAACAGCAGCCAGTTTTTCTCAAGTGCCTTCTAGGTACGAAGCCAGAACTTAGCAACACAGCATCTGTAATTTGCAGGCGTAGGTTTACATGTAAGGAAGTGGAGCCAGCAGGAAAATAAAAGCGGGGAGGGAAGAGGAAAAGAAACAAGAAAAAGTCAAACTCTGCTTGCGCAGTAGACCCAAAGAAGTGGGTTTATGTTCCAAGATGGGGAAGAAACAGAATGATGCTTCTCGCTTTTGGGTGACCGTATATACAGCAGCTGTTTATCTGCATAACTTTGTGAAAGATGTGGCTACCTTTCAGAAAGCAACTAACACCAGATGTCCTCAAGGAATGAGCAATTCAGAGGTGTAATTGGAACCAAACTTTGTGAGCAGATGAGTGATAATTCAGTGGTCCATCTAGAGCTGGCAGATTCACCCTGTTTTCCTACCCAGGATTTTTTGCTGGTTTGGGCTTCATTAGTTTTGCAGTGTAATAGACAATGTTACCCAGGCAGAGCACCCAGAATGTTCTGCTCTTTTAAGATCTGCTTAGCTATTTGCAAGCTGTGTAATCTGTTGATCTGCTTAGATATGAAAAATTGTGGATAGTTATATCATTAAGTATTCATTACAAGCGGAAGACAAGTGAACCAGCAATATGGAAGTGCCTTTGTTACTTTTCATTATCCTCTGCACAACAGTAAGATGATCTATGACTAGACGTAAAGGGATCTGTGGGGAGCCACTTAGTTTCTGTCTTTGTCCTGGACTGCCTACTGTATATGAAATGGGTAATTCTTTCATTCCATCTAGATGAAATAAACACAAGTCACCTTACTGAAGCATTTGACATTTCAGGCTTTTTTTTTATCCAGAACGGGAGATGGTTTGAGAATAACAAAAAGTAAAAAGAAAATTAAAAAGATGGTCCTAAAGAGAGGAGAATTTGCATCCGTTAACCTAAGTTGAGCTTTAAAGGAAAATTAATGTATTGGTAGGGGAAAGGAAAAAAGCTATACACTGTACTTTTGAAGATATATATATATATATATATTTGTAGTGTGTGCTGTGTGCTTCCAATCAGAAAAGCTACCTCTGCTCTGCTCTTGCATCCTGTCCCTGAAAACGCAGTACATGAAAAGTGAGTGTAGCTATGAAAGGACACGGGGGTTTTGGAAGATCTGTGCTTGTCTGCAAGTAATGACTTTTCTCCTGCTGTTAGGGATTAGTGGATTAGATGCCATGCTCTGTGTCTATGGCTCTTAATAGGTGATTACCACATCTTTATTTCCCTCCTTTTCCTCCTCTCCACCCACCCCACCCCCCCTCCAACTTGTGATGCTTTTATTTAGAGACCTGTTTAAATTTTTAAGATTTGGGAAATTTAATTTTATAATAAGTCTCAAGGGAAAAGTTACTGTGCATGTACCATAGCAATCAATGGTGGATCCTGATCAAACTGTAGGCAGAGTACTGGTTCTCTGAAATACAGTTTGCTTCCAGAAGTCTATCCACCATTCTTGAATGACACCTCTTTTGGATACTTTGGACTCTTTTCCTAAAGTCTCATTCTGCAGCTATGAGCTGTTCCTCTAGTGCTTCCCAAGATGATTTCATATTGAATCATCTGGAAGAAAATAATTGGTGGCAGAGGATATAAGGATTAGAAATAAGATGTTTAAAAAATAATGTCTAAAATCTGGAAAATAAGATATGCAAAAGTAGGAGAAAAGGCCTGTATGATAATTTCCCAACTTTCTCCAGGCTTAGGTATCTTATCTTTGCTTTAGAGATGCCCTCTTTTTTGTCTCCACACTGCGTGAGTATACTATCTGTAGTGTATTGTTTTACACAGGCCAATGCCATCACCCTCATTATATAGATGAGGATTTGTGCAATGATACTGAGATCACCTGGGCATGTGTAGTAGAGAACTAATCTCTCCAAATTTTAGGACCATGTCCTAACTTTGAACTACCCTTTCAACACATCAGGCATTCATGCAAAATACAAGGCAAAATACAGTAGCTGACAGCAGCAGGTACACATTCACCAAAGCAAGTCTCTTCTATGACTTCCTGATGTCTCAGGGAACTATTGAGGAGCAGCATAATTTGCATGGCTGTAGGATGTTATGCCTTTGCTATTCCTACACTGCTCATTGCATTAAGTCCAGAGGAGTCTGGTAATATGTCTTGAACTCAGAAGATGCCAAACACAGCTCAGCTTTTGAGGTCTTTCTGTGTACAGCCTCTAAAAGCATCAGTACTAGATTTCTATCTACTGGTGCCTAACTTCTCTCTAATGACCTTTGACAAAGTTTCAGATGGATTTTACCTGTTGTTGGGATCATTCAGGGGTCTCATCTTGAGGTCCGTTGGTGTCTGTTAAAAATGCACATGTCTAAGATCTCTGTCCTTTTCTTACTTGTCTATTTCAGTGAAACTGGTAGGAATTTTATTACTTTTGAGAAATCTGTGATTCTCTAGTTTGGTTGAAAGCAGCCAATTAAATAAATGACGGATGTGGGAGGAAAGAGTTGCATGCTCCTAATCAATGTGATCACATAAGCCCTGTTTCCACTGGAAACAAAGCTGAGACCTGACCTCCTCACTGTACCATGAAGCTGCTTGACATCTCTGATTTCAACAGTGCAGATGTGGCAGTAGTTATCTGTGCTGAAAATGAGTAATAACTGGAAATGATTAAAGCCTCTACAAAGAAAGCACACATCACAACTTGTTACTTTTTCGTTGTTTAAAGTTCTGTGTGAAGCTTTTTTTTCCCTAAAGTTTTCTCAGTGCACTTCTATGAAATTATGTAGCCCAAATGGGCACTCAAAACAGTCTAAGGTTGCAGACGCATAAATGTATTGCAACAAGGTTAAATAATTTCTCATGAAAAGTTAGTTTTGTTGTTGTTATTCCTCCAGTTAGATGCGATCCAATGGTGATTTCATTAATAGTTTATGTAGTACCAGTGGAAGCCCCAATTTGAGTGACTTGGCTTTTCTAGGAATAGAGAGATGATCTCATTATCATTCTACGAGCCAGACAACTTCTGCTGGTTTGAACTGTTGAAATTGATGGGACAATGATTGTCATCGTTTTGAGTGTTCTTGTGATTGCTTTCTGAGGGTATTACCCAGGAAGACTCTTTTAACATGAAACACCAGTTACTACTTTGTCCACTGTTGCATGATAAATAACAACATAGAAAAGTCTGTAATCTTGCTAATCTACTCTTTGCCAAACTGCACATTTTATAAATAGGGCAAGGGGAAGACAAGCCACTCTTTCCCATTTCTCAACATAGGTCAAGTGACAGAGGGTGAGGTGATTTCCTCTGTATTCCTAAGGTTTATTACTTTTTGTAAAATACAGCATAGCCTGTTAAAGGGAATGAGAAATTGTTAAAGCTGAAATACGGTTCTCTAAATCAATACACAATATATATTTTGGTCACAGTATTATTTTCTTCTCTTTCTTCACTTACTTAGTAATTAACAAAATTCTGTAATGTGCTATGGGTCTCCTAGGTATTACAGAGAGAGTATGTGGTAATTGCAATTGAAAACCCCAAGCTAGCTATTTCCTTAATGCTGATGTATCTTCATGCTTTGTCACTACATACAGCAATGTTGTAATTTTGCTTTCATTTTGTACGTTTTCCAGAAATCTTATTTCTAAGCTGTTTGATGGTCTTTAAGAAACATATTATTTACAGAATGCAATAGAGTGTCTGCCTCTGGAGCACCATCTCTCACAGGTGGAGGTTGTTTAGATAAGCCGTCTCGGCTCTGTTGCCCCTTCATAGGCTCATGCATATACTTGGTCACTGCTGATGTGTGCCGCGAACCCAGCCAGCCCACACCACCAGCCCTCATGGCCACCACACCACTGGCACAGGAGAGGACAAGCACTCAAGTCTTCCCCTGCTGTGATGTCAGAAAGTACATTTGAACCAGGATTTGGGAAGCATTCCTGAGTTTAGATCCAGCCACAGCTTTCTACCCATTTGGGTCAGCTGTAGTCAGGCAGATATTACTCGGGTGAGTGATGGTGGGCAGCTCAAGGTGTGCAGAATCCCCAGTGCTGCCAGGTCTGCTGTACAACACTTAATATAAGTGTGGCCTCTCCCTGCATAGAGTCAGTGTCCGTTACTGGAAGTCTACAGAAAAAATACTGCATCTGGGTTTATGAGCTCTTGAGGATTTGTACTATGACACCACATTCAAAGAGCTGTTCTAAAAGCAGCGCTGCTGTTCCCAATAGTTCTGCACGTCGCACTCCTGAAAGCCTTGAATTTGTGATTATTTTGCTTCATTTGATGAAGCCACTGGCACTAACCTGGACTATGAAGATGGGATGCTAAAGAATTTTATATGCAATGTTCATATCCGATCCAGATTGTTTTAGCTTTCTATTTGGATAGAGTTTAGAAGGTGCTAATCACCTTTCTATCTCCCATGTACGGTTTGTGCCAGCATGCAGCATTAACAGGCCCCTTATATTTGGTTGCGCACAGTTGGAAAGTGTTACGCCTCAGTGTCAAAGAACATTTCAGGCAGTCAGCTATTAAGGCAGCCCTCATTTAAATTAAAAAAAAGATGCTTTGGTTTAAGTGGGAGTAATAGGGGTAATAGGGGGTAAAATTCTCAAAACAAGGGCTGAAACTTACTGACACCACCAGGCAACTGAAACAGGGTCCATGTGCTCGCAGAATGAGCTTCTCCTACTGTTTTACATTTCCCTTAGTGCCAAGGTAACTGGGATACACTGACTTCCAGAGGGTCAGCAGACTGAAAAGGGCAGGCACTGGACAATGTCAGGGAGTTCAAACCACTCTGATCCCAAAACATTGCTCGGACAATCTTTTTCAAGTAGTCTTGTGAATTTCTGCCTTCTGGTCACTTAAGAAAGTACATGTTTCTTTTCTTTGTGATCCCATATCTGTTCAGAGCCAGATTTGGGAAGTACCAAAATAAATTAAAGGGTTTTGCTTGACTGCTGGGTAGGCTTCTCTAAATCTTCTATGCTCTTCAGTTTGCATTAGTTTTAGATTAAGTTTATTTTTGTAGATTATACACACTGGTTCAGCAGTCCCTTCTAAAGCCCAAACAATGCAATAAATAGCTGAGGAAATCAAGAACCACACTCCATGTGGAAGAATCTTCTTTTTAAGGCACACCAGATGTTCAGAAAGGGGAATGAATCAAGGCATAGATCCATAAAATGAGAAGCATAATAAGTGAAACTCTACATTTCCTTTTTATCAAATTTCTGTTAAAAAATCCCTTTACCCCTACCAGAATAGTTCTGTAGGGGAACCCATGAATTCATTAGTCCATATCTGCAGAACTAACACCTTGTCTTCTACACTTCAAGGTGAGCTTTTCTTTAATAGTTTCTAGTGCTGTAATAAAAAGAAATGAGCACAGTATCCTCCAAAGTTCATAAGGAGATAATAGTATGTAAATCAAGGAGTAACTATGTTAGTCATGAAAGCTGATGGAAAAAATCCTGGCTAACTACAATAACTAGCCTGCATTGATTTTGGTGGGATCAGAATGTCATCCAACTTTTTACCAATGCTAATACCAGGCTCTACCTTCTGATATGGGAGGAATTGTGGAAAAAAAAAACAAAGAGAAATTATGAGCTTCTGGAAGAATGGAAGCTTTTTCACATGGCTCCCAAAGCTTTTGGTACCCCTATAAATACGTTAAAGGCTGCAGTTAATGGAGGTAATTTACACTGACATAGTTTAAGTTCAACAGTTCTTTGTTAAACCTGAGAGCAGAGTTTCATGCAACGTTTTGGAGAGTATCATGGGCTGAGTGATATTCATTTTCTGTAAAGAGCACAAGTGCAGAAACCAAAAAGAAGCAATTTGATCCTAGTTCAACTCAGCTCAACTTCTCAGCTAAAGCTCATCCTTTCTTTAGAAATAAGCTGAAATACGAGAAGTACCTTCATGCAAAACAGGCAGGACAACTAACTTATCTGACAAAATTAACAAGCTACTTCCCTTAAATTCCCTTTGTATCCTGTGGTATGAGTGGAGTAGGAGGGAGCAAGAAGACATACACAAAGAGAGACACATTTAGAAGCAGGACCTGAAACTGGGAAGTGTTGTCCCTCTAAAGGACACAGAAGGAAGGCAGCTCATTCGGGGGACTCCTAACCTTGGGTGGCATCAACGCATACCCTCTGCCTTCACCCTTACTTTGCTTGTGGCTGTGTATCTGGTTTTGGCATGCTGTGTATGACAGTAATACTATATTATTTATTATATTATTCTACTGTATTATATAATACTGCAACATTCTGCAGACTCCAACTAATGCTTGATGGGGGTAAAATACTACAAGCCTGCATTTGTCCTTCCTATTATAATGGGAAGCAGCAGCTCTACACCTTCAGTTCTATAGCTGCCTTTATTAAGCAAGATTGAGAGAAAAAGGTATAATTAGTCTAATAACAAGTGTGTGAGCTTTTAGAAATTACATTTTCTCTCTACTTTGCTCCTGGAAAGTGCCAGGTACCTATAGGGAAAGAGATTATGAAAGTAAGTTACAATTTCTCAGTCGCCTAATGAATACTGATACACACAGAGAAAGTGTTCCCTTGGCTAATTATTTAGTCAGCAATCACTCTGGTTGTCCCTGCCATGAAACCAAGAAACAGAAGGAATATAATAAATACAGACTGGGGTTGCTGACCAGGAAATTATATTACAGTTGGGTGGCATAGGCCTCAGGACATGCTATGTGGAGAAACTGCATTTAAAGCATTGACAGAAACAAATTTAATTAAAATCTGAATAATTTTTCAACCAGAATTTCTAGCTCATATACTACATGGCCAGCTGTCTGAATAAAGTTATGTTATACAAATCCTCTCCCTTGCTTTAGGAATGATTAAATAGCTGGAAGAATTTGACTGCTTTTGTTATCTGTCTTTACACAATTCACAGAATTTAGGCTTGGTATATAAATCACTGCCCAAATTGAGAATGAAACCTCTCCCTTTCCTCAAATGGCAATTAAGTTGTATCTACTGCACTCATTCAATACTAAAAATTCGTTTTAATCCTCTACAGAATTGTTAACTGTGAGCTTCCCTTCTGGACCCCCTTCCCCTTAGGGGTGTTAGTTTATATATGCTTGAGAAAATCAACTCTAAATAGACATAGCTCAACTATTTAGTTAAGAAAATCTAACTTATTAACTGTGTAACCCTACTGAGACTGGCAATACCTCTTCTTGCACAGAAACAAAGGTATTGCAGAAGTATTCTCTCAGCTTTTCCCAGTCTGCTTAAACAGCTCTTAAGCCTCGCTTAAATAATTAAAGGGGATTTTCAAGCATGCTTCACTGAAAAGGAATTGCATTTTTGCCTTGAATTATCAAAAATAACTAAGCTAAGAACATTGATAATTTTTGGGGCCGGTCTGGAAAGAAGATGCCCCAGTTTCATGCACTCTCCTGTCACCTTCCCAAAATACAGCTTGAGTGGTTATTTTCTTACTGGCATGCAGCAAAAGCAGATATTACTCAATAACCAAGAAGCCGTCTCAGGCGTATGAAAGCCACAGGCCTCATATCTTGAGAGCCATCTACTGGCACCTTATCTATTATCCATGTATTATATATATCCACACACCCTTCTCAGTTACAGAGCTGACACGTAGCAGATTTTACATCTTCCTGTTATGATATGAATAAGAGCTATTTAAAGCAGTCTAAGTTCGTAAATCATCTGCAGGGGATTTCTTGGAGACCTGACTCCTCCATGCCTTGCCCACAAGCATACAGCAAGACTAATGCAGGACATGGGACTGAAGAGAACTTTTCCTAACTGCTGCATGGTGATTAATAGTAATTGCCTTGCTCCAAAGTGGTAGAATATTTTATGAAGCAAAGAATAACCAAGTGAGCTGTATTCTGGCCAGAGTGTGCCATTCCCATAGGAAGCAAAAGCCCTTGCCAGTTGTATCCTGCTTCTTCCCAGCCCACCCTGCTGGGATCGAGAACCTCCACTAGGGCTGTGGCAGGAGAGTGGACACTCAACCAAGCCAGCTTCTTGTGACAGAGGTCACACTTCTCCCAGAGGCATGGGACCATTGAATGGGAGGGTGCATGCTGTGCCTCTAAACCTCCTAGGACATGGACTAGGAGTGGAATGGAGGCAGCAAAGACATGGATCATCAGCAGAGGAAAAATACAGATGAGAGGTTGCAGAGAGGGACAAGTAATTTTGCAGGTCTAACAAGTGCAAAGACATCTCGCTCACCTTCAGTTCAGTTTCCCAGTATTAGTTGATGCAAAAGCCGGTTTTATGTTCATGTGCTAGGCAGTGAGTTCCCGGGATATTTTCTGTTTATGTGTGTCACAGACCTATGAAAAACCAATCTGTGCTGCTGCTTTCAGAGTAGATAGGAGTGGTATTTAGGACTGCACTTTGCCTTTAATTTCTCTTTCTTTAAATGGAAGCTATTAAACTTTCCATTTAAGGCAGCAAGGGTCTCTCTAGTATTACAGAGCTTTACTCAATGTACTTGACAAGTCTTTTGGTTTTGTGTTTTTTTTTTAAAGTTGCCATTTATATGTATCACTTTACATCAATGTTTTAGTTAATGAAGCATCTTCATGTATTTTAGTATTTTGAGTTGATATGCCTTCAAATAATTTCTAAATAATAGCTACTTTTGCCTGTCTGATCATAAAAAATGTTTCTATCATGCACAAGAAATGACATTTTGAATAAAAAATTAATTACATGATAGGGAGTGAAATGTTTTCAGTTTTCAACAATGTTTCTCTGTAATGCTGTTTTGTTTCATTTAAGGTGTTAAATATATGCATGGTAGCTTGCAAATCGACAGGAGATTAGTGTGGCTTGATAGAATATTGTACCTGGAGAAGTATTAGTGCTATACATTAAATGCGAAACAATATTAGTTTAGGTAAAGTTAAATATATGTGTGACAAGTTAAGGTAAAGGTATAAGCATGGTAGCTTGCAAATCAGATATGACATTAGTGTGGCTTGATAAAGTACTATACCTGGAGAACTATTGGTGCTATACATTAAATGGGAAACAGTATTAGTTTTCCTCAGAACATCACCTGTGTGCTAGCTGTTGGTAGTCTGTTGTGTACAGTGTCAGTATTGACGAAACATCCCTTTCAGATCCTTAGACAGAAAATGCCAAATGATCTGTTTTCAGAACTATGCCTTATCTGGGCCTCTTCCTTCCAGGTATGGAATCTGATTTCATAATGCACATAGGTGGCTTTGTGTGTGTCTGTGTAAGAAATTGCTAAGGATATTGACTTCTGATCCTTGTGAGAATCCTTCTTATGCAAAGCTTCCAACAGTCTTAGCACTTCTTCTGTTATACTTAATTTTAATTCATGTCCCATTCCCAAGAACAATCAGAAATATTCCTATGACCCTTCATTCTCTGACCTGAGACAAGCTAGATGAAGGCTGCCCATCAGCCTTTTACTTCTTAGTGCACAGGACCACACCACAATTCTAACATAGTCACTTAGACATGATACCATGACAGAGAAGCTGAACTGAAGTCTAGATTCCAGATTAGATAGGGTTTTGACCAGTGTGGTCTAGTGGAAAGTATTTCTGCCCATGGCAGGGGGGTTGGAACTAGATGATCTTTAAGATCCCTTCCAATCTAAACCATTCTATGATATCTTGATATTTCTCTGGGGTATACAAGTGTCCTTTGTTCCCAAAAGCCTTGTGTGTGACAGGTAACTGCATGCTCTGGTACCCACATCATGGGCTCAGTTACTGCAGCAGGGATGCTCAGACTGGCAGTGCACACAATGGTCAAACATTGACGTTTCTCATAAGTAAAGACAAGGATGCTAGATCTCCATCCATATGCAAAAGGAAAGCATGGACAGGCTGTTATCTGTTAGAATGATTTAGCAGTATACTAGGAGACACGGAGTGGGGCTTACAGACGTGGGCTGGCACAAGGTACTGAATATGAAATGATTGTTTATTGTTTTATAATGCATGAAGTAGAAGTATCAAATGACATTAGCAGGTGCCAACTTGAAGACAGTTATCTTCTCACACAGTAAATGGAGCTCATGACCACAGGTCTTCCTGACTACCATATGTTTGTGTGGTTCATGGGAGATTCATGGAAAAAAAATCTATCAGGATCTGTTAATCACACAGGCAGTAGCTCTTGTCCCTGAGCAGTCCCAGCCTCCAGCTGCCTGTGAGAGTCCAAGGAAAACATCACTGTAACCTTGTTCAGATCTCCTACCCTTAGCTACATGTCAGAGGATCCATATATGGTCCGTCTAGCACAATTTGTGCTGTCACCCATGGGCTGTCAGCAGTGCTGCCTCTCTCCTAAGAACCAGCACTCCTCCTTCACTGCATCTGTTAAACAGCTGGGCAGTGCTATCTACCTGTCTTCAAGGGTCTACTGAAAAGCAGAAACGGCTCACACATCTGTATGTTGAGCAGTACTACCTTTGTCTGTGGTTGAGCCCTCTCTGTTCTGCAGATAGACAGTTCAGATGTTTCTGTTGACAGCATTGCTGTGTGGAGACAAGAGTCGGTACCTCAGACTGGTTGGGATTTGCTCACTTAAAGTATTAGTTCCCCTTGGTGGTTTGCAGGAATCATATCTAGGTAGAAGCATACTATGTGGTCAGTTCGGCTGATCTGAATTCAACTTCTGCAAAACGTTCATGAAAGATGAACCTAGAAGTTGACTAGGAAATGCCTTTTGGAAATGCTGGTTTATGTCTCCAGGGTTTCTTTCTCATTGGAGCAGCTTTATTGCCTGCTAGGAAAAAAAGCAAACACTACAATTCTAATGACGCAAAGTAGCTAGAAAGACCCATGATATGCAAAGGTTGCACTTACTCTTTCATATTAAAACAGTTTCATGCTCTTTGTCTTAAAAAGAGCTCTAAGTGAAAGAGCCCAAGAATAGAGAAGGAAAATGAGATGGATGTTACATTGCATCAGACAGAAGAAATAGTTTGTGTGGCAAAGAAACTGATATCACACAGAAATTGTATCAGTGAATAGAAGCCATGGGTTTTCTCCTTGCAGGCCCCAGTTCTGTATCTCCATTCAGTACTGTGCTGGGAAGAGAACTGCAAAAATGAAGCTCAAGTATCTCCACAACAGTAAAGGTCTCCCCAGCCATCACCTTTTTCTGTATCTGACTCTTTGAAGAGCTGTCAAGCCACTTAATCCATCGTAGTGCTGTCTGTCCTGAGAGATGGACATTCTGCTACTGTTGATAGCAGAATGTCCAGTGCTACAAAGATGCTTGTAAGAGCAAAGCTCTTTGTAATTCAGTCATGAAATAAGACTGTTAAGTTAGCTAACCCTGATAATAAACCAGAGTTATGAATTTCTTCTCCCTCGAAGATGTTTTGTTGCTCTTCAGGAATAAACACTGCTGAATAACCATGACTTTATATAAATAATACACTACCTCCTACAAGCTGCATGAAATGTTAAAACTCCAGAATGGACTATAAACGGATGCATAAATCTTTAGGATCCATGTATTTCAATCCATCTATTTAAAACTGAAGGTAAGAGGATCACAGTATTTATTCTCATTTTCCATGCCCTTTGTGCAATTTTTTCTGACATCAATTTCATGTGTGGAGCAGCACAAAATAACGTTCCAGTATATATTGCAATACTTTGTTCTGTTTCTTGGCACGTGCCGGCACATTCAGTTGAAAGTAAAGCGTAACACAAGCCAGCTTTTTTGGCATAACAGGTCACCAAAGGAGTGGAATGTTTCAGTCAAAACTCAAAGTGTGAGACACATTGCTGAAAGGCAAGTTGTCTTTCAGTAAAAACTGAAACCTCTCTTCATCTTTATACATGAGAAGTCTTTCTCTGAAGCAGTTAATTACAATGAAAAATACAGCACGTTTTTCTCATAACTGTCCATGAATTGTACTTGGATTGCACACTAGTTCAAGTCACAAATAAGAGCCATATTTCTCTCACAAGTAAGGGGAAAAAAAGCCTGACAGTATGTAGATGAATGTTATCTACTTGTTGTTTATAGACCCAAAGGATCCCTCAGAGCATTAAAAATCCATGTGATATCCAAGAGTAGTATACTTTGCATTAAGAGATGTAACTTAGCTGAAAGCTCTATAAAATCTGTAAAATTGCATGTAGGCAAAGAGCACCAGTGTGTTCTAGTGAAGCCATGTTTACTCTTCCTGCACACACGAAAAATAGATGATCATAAAATCTGCTTGAGATTCACAAACTTCTGACAGGCACATGTGTGTAGGCTAAGTCTGCCAACTTCTGGTCAAAACAGGCCTGAAAATACACAGACCTGAAATAAGCATTGTTCTTCCACAGTGGGGAGAAACTCCAGCTTCATACACAGCAAGCCCATACAGGTAAGTATTATACAGTCCATTGTAAGCTGGTCTTCTGCAGGGAACAGGCAACATCCTTTCCTCCAATGTTGGGTCTTCTAACTGGAAGCTGGGCTCCCAAGCCCTTTCTGATGGGGTCTTTGGAATCAGACCTGCTCTTTTGTCAAGAGGAATTGCCATTGAAAATAGGTGACTCCTACACTCCAGCCTTGTTAGCTAGGACTTTAGAAGAGACTGGAAGTGGTGGTGGTATCTTGCACAGTAACTCATGCAGGTGGTGTGGCTCTCATTCTCTCACAAATTGTGCAATGTAAACTTTTTATTAATTCTGTATATGTGTTTTTCATAAACATATTGCAACATGGTGTTAGTTCTGAAGAGACTGACTCATATGTCTCTTGTGCATATGGTGGGATTTGATCTCACCTTTGTTCTGGAACCTTATCTTGTACTTTTAGTGCTGACTTGAGGAAAACGTTTCTAAATAGTAGCTAGACTGCAAGCAGCCTTTTCTTCATCGGTACTCTTGATCATGATCACCTTCCTAAGGCCTTTAGAAACATCAACACAGGCCATAAAGTGTTTTAAGGAGAAGGATTCACAAACTTAGTCTTTGGGTTGGCAGAGCAGAAAGAGAACGGGTGTTGTGTACCCATAGATTCTATTGCTGAGGAGGTTTTGCTACACCCATCTGTACCATTTGGCTTCTCCCAAGTTCTGAGGAAACTTTTTGGAAACTGCAGGCTTCCAAGAGCAGCCCAGCCAAGATATAACACAAGTGTGAATAACTGAGGTTGTATAATTCATCACTAGTACACCATCTCCCAGCCAAGCACAGCAACAGAAGGCATTACTCATAGATGTGGCTACGTGGGACTGGGATCAGGTGCAGTCTGGCCCCAGGGCCTCAGCTGCCAGCTACTGCTGCCCAGTCCAAGCAAAGGAGTGCAGTGCACAGCCAGGGCAAAACCTGCCCTTGCTTTGAGATCTTCAGAACACCTGAAACATCTTGACCAGCTGCTTTTCATCTGGCAGATGATTTCCTCCAAGCACTGGTAATATGTGGCATGATCACATGGATCAGCTGCCCTTGACACCTCCCATCTGTCTGTTTCTTGTAGTATAAACATCTCAAATCTATGCAGGTTCAGAAAAGCTCCACGAGTAGTGGGTTTAATACTCAAGATGTAGTCTCCCCTCATCACGTAGAAGAAGAACCCTTCCAAGAAGGATTCTGATTACTTTTGCTGCTTATCTGGTACTGGAGCCAAACATACAGCCACAAGGAACTGTTTGTGGCACCTGGTTTGGGCATGGAGAATGGGGAGCCAGGGCACATGTGTTGTAACCTCAGGATCTTGCTGAGGAGGTGCTAATTACAATTTGTACATCAGGCTAGCATAATGCTGCCTGCATGGCAGTGAACTTGTTGCATAGTTTACAAGAAGTAGTTTTTGTGTAGCAGTAAGATGGGATGGGAACATTAGGGAGTACATGAATGCAGGTGTCAACTAGCCTAAGTGTTGAAGTATATGGGAATAACGTGTTACCAAGAGATTGCGTGTGCTGTGTTACATTAATAGGGCAGAAGAAAACACACTTTGGAGAGAGGAACTACATGAAAAAAATGATTGTTATCTCAGTCTCTACAATTCAAAACAAATTGCTAGAGAGAGTAATGGAGAAATGGGGCTTGTGAGTCTAGCTGTCCCCTTTGGAACAGACAGACGTATTTTTATCATAAAAATGTTTTTATAAGTGAAGTTTTCACATCAACAAGGAAAATCTTTTTAAAGTACCAGTGTTAGTCACAGCAAAAACCGTAACACTGCGCCTTAAGCGGATTGCCCTTCAGTTTCAGGTTCACAGTTCAAGCACCATGGTGTGACAATTACAGGACCTCTGGTGGAGCTTCCTTATTCCAAAGTCAGAAAACAAGTATAAAAATAGAGGGGCTCCTTTGTCTCCCCAGGCAGTGCCTGTTGTCTAAGTGGCTGAAAATAAAGCAGGTATTAAGTCAGAACCGTGTGCCTGCAAGTCGGTTGCGGTGGTGTTTTACGGCACTCTGGGGAGAATACGGGCCATAGCCAGGCTTCTGCTGCTGTATTTAATGATATTCTGTGAATGCTGGATACACTTGTGGTATCATCTGGAGCGTGAGTTATAGTGACAGGAGAGACGGATCAGAGATGGTCTGGCTGTGAGACTAGGAAAGATTGGCCTAACAGATTCATTCCCTGGATGGTCTGGTTAGACTGGGCTAAAAATAAGGAGTCCAGTGGTGCCTTTATGATCTGTAGCGATGTGGAGATAAAAGGGGTTTGGGGTGGAAGAAGGAAGGAGGTAAAGAACTAAAATAGAATGAGAATAGAAACTGTGGGCCATGGTAATTGCAACCAGGGGAAAATAGAGTAGTGAGACCACACAGAGGAACCAGGGAAGTGTGAAGAAGAAACAAGGGGGAAGAAAAAGAAAGGAAAAGAGAGCAGGTCATTCCCCTGGTGAGGCTGTGTGACTCTGGTTCCTGGCCAGACACAATTTTTTTTTGTTTTTAAGCACCTCAGTGATCAGCCAAGCAAAGAGCTGAGTTTCAGCAAGCAACAAATAATGAATATGAGAAAGAAGAAACAAGTTTGAAACAGAAAGGGGAGAGGAAATAGAAAAAATGTGATAGTAAATGGCATAACTCGATGGCACAAAAAAGTGAATAAAGATCTAAAGCAATGGGAAAAAATTGATCTGGCACCGGGTGCTCAGCTGGCAGATTCGTTGTAAGCCCATGGAAGATGAAGGATAAGATTTAGTGTAACCACTAGCAGGCAGTAAAAATTAGTCTTTCCTTTCTGCTAGGTGCTGCTTAGGGCTTCATAAGTCAATAGGAAACAGTAGGCACAGGGATTTGTGTGGATCTTCATCAGAGCCTTAGCACATATCGGAATGTACAAATTGATAACCTTTAATTGTAGTGAAGGCTTCTGGACTACAGGTGGGTAGATGAGGTCAATACAGTTAGCAGCAGGGGGACAGAGCAGGGAGCAGGGCTAGACGTCTGGGGCAGAAAGGAGGCAGCAGAAAACCTGTCCTACAGCTTATGGAAAAGCTAGATAGGAATCATACAAGCATAAAATATTCCTTGTCTTCCGAGTACAGAAGAACCTCCATATGAAGGGACACTAAGCACTAGTGTTGCTGTATGCCTTTGTGTAGACCCCTCAAAGGGTGGTTGCATCAACTGTGTCAGGCAATATTTTTAAAGAGCAACTCCTGAATCTCTAACTCGGGAGTCGAAGAGAAGGTCACACTTTCGGGAGGAGCACGTATCCAGCAGAGCCTCCTTACCGGCATCCCGGGGGCTCCAGGCCCTCGGGGAAGCCGTGACCATCCCTGCCACCCTCGGGGCTCGCCCCTGCTCGCCCGGGGGCAGCTGCTGCTCTGCCGAAGCCCTCGGGTGTCCCGAGCTCCGCTCGCAGCGGGAGGTGGGGGAGCAGAAGAGCGGCCGGGCTCCCGCCCAGAGCCCCGCGGTCCTTTCCGGCGGGAAGGGACGTGTCCGGCTGCTCCGCCCCGGCCCGAGCGCGGGGCAGTCCGCGTCTGCGGGGAGGGAGCGCCTGTGGCTGGACAGCGCTTCCCTGCTGCTGTCTCGACCAATTGATCCGGTTTTCTCTTATTTTCCGGTCTAACGCGCCCTTGCCGCGACAGCAGCTCCATCCCGCCGCCAGCGCGGCCGCGCGTTAGGTACCGGGCGGGTGGTGAGCAAGTCCCGTTTACCTGGCCGGTGTGTATCCGGCGACGAGCGGCAGCGGGGACGAGGCTGAGCAGCCCTCACCACTGCGGCGGGTCTAAAAAGGGGCTGGGGAGAGTAGTTCCGAGCACCGGCCGGGAGGCGGTGTGGGGACACTGCTGCTGTGTCCCGCCGCCTCGGAGGGGTGAGGGAGTCCCGGCCGGGCCGGCCGCCGCCTCCTAAAACTAAAGCCCCGTAGAGGAGGAAAGGAGGAGGATCTGCGGCGGAGGGCGCAGCGGGGAGAGGCGGCTCCCGCAGCCCCGTGGCAAAGCGCCGGCTGGAGGCGAAGGGCGGCTGCTGCGGGGCTCCCGCGCTCTCTCCGAGCGTGCGCTGGGCGTTGGGGGCAGAGCAGACCTCCGTGCTGCCGTGATGGTGCATTTTTCCTCCGGCTCCGTCGCGGGGATGGTGCTGCAGCCCGATAAGCCCTTGGCCGCTGCCTGCCGAAGCTGGCCAGGATCTCCCTGTCTCTCTCATTCCTGCTCTCCCTGCTGTGCTCGTTCCTTCCCCTCATCACCTCGCAGACCGTGTGTCCGCTCCAAAGCCCGCAGTAGTGACAGTGTTTTATTTCCCTAACGTCGCATCCGCTCGTGATTGAACACCGGCAGCGGGGCGCGCGGCAAGGCAACTTCAGTGGCGGCCGGGTGTGTGGTGCGATGGGGATAGGGGATCACGTATGTGCCTGCCTGCGCTCCCAGGTGAGCCTGCAGCCACCTGCGACTCCGCGCCGGCCGGGAGACGATGCGCGCTCATGTATGGGTAGGCAGGGAGGAAGGAGAGGGCAGCGGCGCGGCGCTGCCCGGTCCCCGCCCCGTCGGGGATGCCCATAGTCCCTCAGCCAGGGACTCGGCGCCGCGGTCGCCCCGGGCGTGGGGGTGGCGGGCTCCTGCTTGGTGGCCCGGTCCCATCTCTCCTGCCCCGGCCCCGTCTCTCCTGCCCCGCCCGCGGCAGCGCGGCCCGGCCCGGCCCCGGGCGCTGCTGCGGGGCGCATCAGCCCCGCCCGCCGGGCCCCGCATCCCGCTCGGCCAATGGGGGCGGCGCGGCGGCGGCACGTGACGCGGCGGGCCGGGACCTGCTGCTTCCCCCGCGCAGAGGGATGCGGGCGGCAGAGCGGGGCAGGCGGCCGCGGCTGCTGCTGCGCGGCGGCGGCCCCTCCGCGCCCTCCCCCCGCTCTCCGCCGCCCGGCCCCTATGGCAGCCGCTCCCCGCCCCGCCGCCGCCGCCCGCACCCCCGCGCCGCCCCGCCGGGCTCCGCCGCTCGCACCAGCGTCGCGCCCGCATTCAGCCGCCGCTCGCTGACCCGCTGCCGCCGCCGGCCGGGGCCCCGGGATGCCCAGCGGCCCCGCCGCCCGTCCCTGCCGCCCGCCGCGCCGCCCGGGGGGCACGCCGCCGCAGCCGGAGAGTTGAGTTAGGAAGTCATGGTGCCGTGGGAGCCCTCCCCGCCCCGGCAGTGCGGCGGCTGGACGCTCTGCGACTGCTGCTGCTGGCTGCTGCTGCCCGCCGTGCTGCTCGTCCTCGCCCGCCCCGACAAGCTGGCGGCCTTCCCTACCTCCTTAAGCGACTGCCAGACGCCCACCGGCTGGAACTGCTCCGGTAAGCACCGGAGCATCCCGCGTCCGGCCCCGCCGGGCGCTCAAAGTTGCGCGGGAGAGCCCAGGGGAGACAACTTCAGAGGGCGATGCCCGTCCCGCGGAATACATGAGAATGGGGAAGGCAGTAAGTGCGGGGCTCCGGGGCTCGCCGC
Organism: Pezoporus flaviventris; assembly: GCF_033815535.1. Taxonomy (NCBI): domain Eukaryota; kingdom Metazoa; phylum Chordata; class Aves; order Psittaciformes; family Psittacidae; genus Pezoporus; species Pezoporus flaviventris. Next base: position 50,426,175 of record NW_026892549.1, read on the forward strand.
AGCCCCCGGGCACCTGGCTGCATCCTGCTCCGCGGGGCCGGGCGCGACAGCCGCGCCCTCCGCCGGTGCGCATCGCAGCGGCTTCCCTGGCCAGCCGGAGCGCAACTCCGCGCTTAAACAGCGCAACTCTGTGTGTGACTGCGGAGCGGGGTGCCGGGAGACGGGCCGTGTGCGCGCATCCTGCAGGCGGCTGTTGCCTTGCGCACCGAATTGAGAGCAAATCGGGGTAGGGACGCCGCGACACCGGGAACCCGGTGCCTGCTCCTTAGAGTCCGGCTGACCTTTATAATGAGTTTCCTATGTAGGTCAGCAGCCGGCCCTTCTCCAGTACACAAAGTAGTTTTGACATGAGGCTGTAATAGCCTTTTGAGAGAAAGAACGTTATCTGAGGTAATGTGTGCATCGCACATAACGTGTTAGACTGGGGGGGAATTGCCACTGTAAGCTCTTCACTTCAAACATGTAGCGAGACGATTAAGAGTGCTCACATGTTTTCTGAAAAAAATCAATGGATTTGGATCTTAATGGGTTTGAAGTCTGATGTAGCTGTTTTGTTTAATACCTTGCATGCTGTTGGAGTGGGAAGTCAGCTAGCGAAATCTGAAATTCATGCTTGTATTCGTGAACTGAATCTTCAGTCAGATCTGTTGGTTTTTCCTGGAGAAAATGAAGGCAGAGAGCTCGATTCATTCAGTGGCTCGTGGGGAACCTGGCACTTCTCCCTGTTAACTTAGAGGTGATCAGACTTCATTGGGATCAGGCAGACCATCACAGAAAACAGCCTGTTTGTCTTTATTACTGGGGGCTTTGTTGCATCATGGGCTGGAGAAATTCCAGTTTGGACTTCTGTCCAACAGATTTGCGATTGGATTGGGATACATTGATATTTCCAAGCCAGAGCCATGAAATAGCATAACTACCGGATGGCTTTTGAGGAAATAGAGTCTGTGAAATAGAGAAAAAAGTGTGTGAGGTAGCGAGGGGTAAGGACTAAGAGAAAGAGTAAGGGAGAAACAAGAGAAAAAGTGGAAAACTGGGGACAGGGAAGGACAAAAGAAAATCTGGACTCCATCATTTCATCAACAAGGTTATTGTGCTATGTGCATTAAAATGCAATCATCCCATATTGTTCCCCTTGCTAGACCAAAGCTGACATCTATTTTTTTTCCCTCTTTACATTTGAGGTTACGATGACAGAGAAAATGATCTCTTTCTCTGCGACACCAATACCTGTAAATTTGATGGGGAGTGTTTAAGGATTGGAGACAGTGTGACTTGTGTCTGTCAGTTCAAGGTAAGAAGATTGATATTTTGCTCCCTAATTCACTAATGAGAATACAAATCAAGGATCTCCCTTTATAACCTATCACTTGGCAATTTATTTCTCTACGTGCAGAGAAGTTAGAAGGAAAACCTGGCAGCATGTAAAAAAGCTGGCAGGAGAACCAACTGGTGTCAAGAAGACATAAGTTTCTCTGGGAAAATGCAGACGCTGTGGCTTTAAATGTTCCTCCGGGTCTGCAGTTTCAGGTTGTGCATTTCTGATTTTTCATCTCTGCCTTTTTAACAAGGATTTAGAGTCCTTACTAAATTCATTTCTGATACAGATCATGGCTTATTGTATTCAGAGTTCTGATCTAGTTAAAGAAATGGATCTGTAATGTGCTTATGCAATATTTTCAGGAAGGGCTGCATAGTGACAATGCTTCTGCCTGTTTATCTGCCTAGCTGATCAGATTAAGGAGCAATCCCTCTGTTCCAAAATCATCAACTTCCTTTAGGTTTTATCTAGTTTTAAGGGGGCCTATTACTGGGTAGGAGGGTATTTTTTCCTTCTATTCCTTCTCTCTTCCTCTTGCAGCTACATCTAAATCTCAGGCATTCTCGAAGTCAGACGATTTCATTATGAAGGATTCCATTTAATATGTTTTAGCCAACTCACAAAACAGCTGTGCTTTACATAATGACCTGAATAAAACCTGAACAAATTAAAGGAGTTTAAGCATGTACAAGCACGTGTTGTATGTGCGTTTATGCCCCTGTGGTTTCTTGCATTTTGATGTGGATTTGTAAAGTTGTGGAACTTGTAATGCTGATAGGAATGTTTACAATAGAGCGGGCCAAATAGTGCACAGTTCAAGACTGTGCACATCTGTAATGATTAAGTTATTACTGAGCTTTGGTAGATTATTCACTTCGAAGTATGACAAGTATTGTTTATCTTTCTGGAGCCAAATGTGTCTTTGGACAAAAAAAAACCCACCAAGTGATAAATTCTTTCATTTAAAACAGAGAAGGAATTTTCTATAATAAGAGCAAGACAGTTGTTTGCTAAAGTGCTTTGTGTTTCCCATGTTGGGAGCAAATTCATATTGACTGTGGGTTTTTTAATTCCATTTCTAGTTTACATGTAATCAAAAATTCAATGTGAGAATGCTGTTTTGAGCATTTGCCTTGGCTCAGCACATGCAGTGATTTAAGAGTTAGTCTGTTTTCTCTTTCTAAGAAAAATCTGTAGTGAAGTGAAATGTCTATGACTTGTCCCACTGCCTGGTGGTGAGCTAGGACAGATGTTGTGCCATGAGCACTGGGAACTTAGGGCAGCCACAGAGTGCTTGGGTCTTGTGTTTGGTCCCAGTTTGGCGTTGACATTTGTCATAAAGCAATGAACTCATAACCTAGAAGGAACAAACTCGGATATTGCTATCAGCAGGGAAGAAAGCATTGGGAGCGCTGTTTTCCCAAGGCAGAATGCTGGTCCCTCGTGATTCAGGGTATTAAAAGAATGAGTTGAGCAACTGTGGGCCTGATCACAAATAAATGGGTTGAAATCAGTAGTGATCCTTGGTTTCAGTGGCATTTAGATCAGGCCTTGTAAGCATTCGGAGCTCTTTGTCTTGATTTGAGCCCCCTGTGGAGCCACAGGGCTGACTGTAACCTTGGAGGGCAAATTACCTGTGGCTGATCCTGTGCCAAGGGTGGTGCAGCCCTGGGGGCTTCTTTAGTCAAAGGCATCCGTTTGATACAGGCAGAGCTTGGGGGCATTTAACTTCTCTTGTAACATCAGTGGACAATATGGCAAGCCAAAAAGATATGCCACTAGAGTAGAAAATTAATTTCTGGTGTAGTGTCTGAGGCTGGCCAAGTAAGGCAGAGCCAGTCAGGTAATTTATGGCATGAATAAGGGTAAGGGGGTCCCCCATCAGAATTCAGGTCCCCCATTTCGGTTGCAGCTCTCTGGGGTGATAGTGAGCAAATCAATAGCGGACTCCTCATCACTATAATTACTTTTTATGTTTTCTCCACAATTTGCCAGGGGCTTTAACTGCAGTTTGAGATAATAGACAAGGACAGAAAGCTAATTTTGCCTCTATATACTGTTGAAAAGTCCTGGGCTGGCCAGCCTGTGTCTTGAGGGGCTGGGGGAGGCAGAAGTGGGGAGCAGGGCTGCGGCATTCTCAGTTTGGGTTTCTCCAAACCAGAATCACAGGTGCACCATGTCTGTTGAAGTGGAGGTAAAATGAATTTATTTTTATTTGAAAAGCTGAATATGATCAGAGTGCTCGGGAACACCTGAGTAAGGCTTCTGTCCCTGGAGAGACAGCAGACATGTAGTGAGAAAGGATTTATATTGGTTGGCTCTCTTGTTGTACTCTACTGCAAAAAGATAACTCATTCACTGACTTCTCACAATGAGACATGTATTTAGTTGTAAAATACCATGCCCTGCTCTGATTTGTAAATGCAGACCCATGCTTGGGGCAAGCCCACATCTTAGTGCCATCAGGGAGGGAAGGCATGGAGCTGGTACTGGCTCCAGCAGTGGGGTTGAGAAAGGGAAAAACCACCACCCCTTCCCTCCCTGCAAAGGGCAAACTCAAAGGGTCCACCAGAAGATGCAGAGCTGTGCCAGCAGTCACACGGTTGTAGACATGACTTGCTAGGGTCTGTATCCCAGTCTGCCCAAAGCCATAGTTCTGGCAACCTGGATTCTCTTCCCTCTTAGATTTCATGAACATATCCAAAAATATGCTGCTGTATTTCCATCAGTCACGTATCTTTTCTCTTCAGTCACGAGGACTGTGAACATTGACTGGTTTTTATGTGAAGGAGGAGTCCTGTTTTCATGTTGAATCCCTCACATGCCTCAGTGTTTGTGGAGCTGGAACAGCACCTGGCCAATTTACAGCTTTATATTATCTTTCCAGAATATATTTTCATGTTACTTCATTCAAGCCGTAGGTGGCGTTTAGGAGTAGTTAATTCAAGAGAGTGGGACACTTTTAACAGTGATACCAGGACGAGAAGTTAAACAAGTTACCATTTTCTTCATAAAGCAAACCTTATGCTTTCAGTGCCCAGTGCAGACCACAATGCTTACAAAGCTGCTTTGTCCCTTGTGATAGTGGGCATTCAAGGCTTCTAATGCTGTGAAAGGCAGCCTTTGACTGATACTTGCCTGAATTGGATACATCCACTTCCCTGCTGTACAGCTGTATTATTAAAATGTGTATGTAATGAGAGAGAAGTGGGCAGCATGGCACTATGCTGCTGGGTTTAGTGGGAGTTTTGACATGGATTTCCTTGATCAGCCCTTGTGGGATAGAGAAGCATTCCCACATCTTGGGCTTGGGCTATTAAGCCCTAAACCAATGCCAAAAATGCATCAGTAGACTGAAGAAACTGACAATGTCTAATATTCTCCAGTACTAGTAAGAAGTATTTTATGGTGAAGAGCTGCGAGTACCAGATTCAGTGTGGTCAAGCACAAGAGTCTAGTTCTAGTGGATTAGGAATAATCCTGGTGACAAACATCACAACCTTCTCATCCGTGATTGTTTTATGGGTAACTTCCACTGCAGTTTCCTGGTGGCTTTCAGAGCCATCCCAGCTCAAAGCCAAGACCGGATCCACCTGGAAGATCTAACTTCTTTTTGTTTCTTGTGGCTCCTGCCTCTTCCATCCCAATACTAGTTGTCCAAAGGCAGCAGTGGTGGGAAGCGTGAGCAACAGGTGAAGAAATACAGCTTTGACCAGCAGTTTGAGGAAGAAAAGGCTGTGTCACTTGTACTCATCATGGAAGTACCCTCTACCTCCACTGGCCAAAGCCAAGCTTGAATGTGGTGGGAGCCACAGGAGAGACAGGGAAACTTCTACGGGGAGAATAATTCCTGTCTGGAGCCAAGGTGTCTCTCAAAATGTGTTTTAAAATTGCCAGTCTTTGGAAGGAGTTCCCACCTGTCTCATAGCTGCTCTGTCACTTGTTTCTGTGGATCAGGATCGCACTCGTGATGCTGTATGCTGTTAATGTAGGGCCGCCTGGCCTTTCAGATTTGCAGCTGAGTCAGTGTAAAAGATCGTCTCTTGCTCTGGGCGAAACCAGCAGAGAGTTTGTCACTGTCTTTCTTCAGAACGGGATCCAACATTGTTTCTGAATGTATCAGAGCTTGTTGAGATACTTTGGGCCAAATTCTGCACAGATTGCTCTGGCAAAAAGTCCCATGGGTGACAAGCAGATAGGATGTCTAAAGCAAGCACAGTCTGATCCTTCATGCTTTAAAAATCTGCATGATTGTGTTAATTGTCCTGGTTAAATATTCCATATCAGCCTCCAGAAATTGCTGTTGAGCTTCTGGATGGAGTTGGCATTTTCTGCTCAGATTGAGGACATCATGGTGAAAATAGCATAGTAACACTTTTTAATCAACTGTTTAAAATCTTTGCATGGAGGAGCCCTTCGTTAGGAGTGGATTTCTACTGTTGTGGCTGCTGGTTCTTATTCCAAGGAAAGAGAGTGCTGGGGGTGGGCAGCAGTTTGGGAAGAAAATACAATGCATAAGGAAAATGTCGTTTGATTTGGCCCAATCAAAATGTCACTCTGACCAAGTATGAATAATTTCTTAGCAGCTGCTGCGTGTGGAGGCCTGCAATTAATGTAATCTATGCAGTTGTTTGTGTTAATCACTTCGGTAGTCATTCACTTTGAAGCCTATTTGATGTTATCCCTGGAACTTCAGTTCTGCATTTCACGTTGTGCTTGATGAACACACCTCAGACACTTTGTGGCATAATATAGCTAAAGACAAAGTATGATTTCTTTTAAATTTTTATTTGGATTTAAGCAGAGGTGAGCATTTGTAAATAATAATTGTGTTCATCCCATTTGTTATAATTAAACAATGAGGCATACCAGGAGTGTGGTAATCATGAGATAATCATATCCCTGGTATAATTACCATGTACAGGGTACATCCAAGTATTTCTAAGCCTCAGAGTGTGATTATCTTATGATAACTGCACCCAGTATGTTGCCAAATTTTCAGTGTAAAATGGAATTATTTGTATTAAAATGAACAAGAGAGGGCAAAGCTGTCTGCCATTGGTAGAGCAAACAAAGCGCAGGTAGTTTGCAGAGTTGGGCAGGAGTTTGAGCCAAAGGAGGGGTGAGTGGTGTGAGTAACTTCTGTCTTGGCTCGCTGCAGTGCTGCCACTCCTGCCTGCTGGCCACCGTGGGGAGAGCTTGGACCTTCCTGAAGCATCCCAGACATAGCTTGCCGAATCTCCCTGTGGAAAGAGGGATGGGTTTTGATCATAGGTGTCTCGGATAATTTCAGCCTGTCCAATCAGTTCTAATTATAGCGAAGTACTTAAATAGTTATACACACACAGGCGGACACAGTTTTGTGTATGCGGCAGCTGACTCTGTAGCGGTGGGGGGGTGTGCTGGAGGAGGGGAAAAGCAAGCCTCATCATTACAGTTTGTCTGTAGCCATCCAGTGGAGACACGTGAGCTGCCATTGCAGATGCAAGGAGCTGTGTGCCTTGCCTGTACTGCTTCCCAGGGGAATGCCCCCACCTCGTTCTGCAGGGAGAGACCTCTCAGGGTGGCAATTACTGGTCGTTTTGCCATTCAGATTATCTTTCCCATAACCTGTTCATGTCTGGTTTACGGTCCTCTTCCTTTTGTCTTTTTAAAAATCCCCCTTCTCTCTTCCTCTTAGCTGTAAACGTAAAGAGGAGGGTCAGCATGTCCCTCTCTGTTTTCCCAAGGTATCAATACTGGAAGGGGGCAGAGGGGTAGCTAGATGGATGCTGAGCCACCCAGCTTGTGTGACTAATGCTGCTTCTCTCTGTCCGTTCCCATCAGTGTAACAATGACTATGTGCCCGTGTGTGGCTCCAACGGCGACACCTACCAGAATGAATGCTACTTGAAACAGGCTGCCTGCAAGCAGCAGAGTGAAATACTCCTGGTGTCTGAAGGATCATGTGCAACTGGTACGTATAACATGGTCCAAGCTGCCCGCTGACCTTGCCATGCCCCTGAGTAAAATAACCTGTGGGTAGCCAAAGCCATTTGGATCTCTGCTTTGAATTCATTACAGGTTAATTCTTTACAGTTGTAGGCATGAGAAATTGCTGCCATCCTTCCCTTTTAAGTTCGTATATGCTCACTGTCTATGATATTGATGCTGTTTTGAAGAGTGCAGTGCAGAAGTTGTTTGTTCTTAATATGTATCTTGTGCTCCTGATCATTCTGTGTGCTGCATACACTCCTCAGCTATTACGACAAGTAACTGGAAGCAGATTAAATGAGCAGATGTCTGATAAATGGGCATCTGGATTACCACAAACCTTTCTATAATCTGGAGAGATAGAACGGGAGCATTACTGCCTGCAATCCAGTTTCTTAGGTCTTTTCTTACGCATGTAGGACCAGAATCCCAGATGGTATCATTCAATAGACCACAGGTTATCGTGAGCCTAACCAGCTGAAGACTTGGCCCAAAACACACTTAATGAACAAGTCTATGCAACAGCTGGGATTTTTTCCTGGACTTGTTGGAAGAATTCATTAAAGAATGTGTGTGAAAACTGTCATTTGAGATATCTTGTCTTGACTCTGAGCATCGTGAGGTATTTGTATCTCTGCTTTTTTGAAAGAGCTAGAAAGGTGAATGAGCAAAATCAGTCAGGAAAACTGAGTTGCTTACGTGCAGGGGTTCCTGATGTTTTTCTTTTGTACTCAGTATCTGTTAGAGGTGGGCAGTGAAGTTAACTTGAAAAGAGCAGGAGGAGTAAGTCTTTGTTCTTGAGAGAGTTCTTTAAACTTGAATAAGAATTTTTTTCCTGGCTGAGGATGGAGGAGACAATAAAAAGTGCATTAGACAAACTTTTTGCAGTGCCATAATTTTGTGTTTCATACACTTGAGAGAAAATCAACTTCTTTCCCTGGAAATGTTGTTTTCTGAAGCTGTTACCTGACAATTTTCAAGAGGAAAGAAAATAAACCACATGCTGCATTTTGATTTTTTTTTTTTGATTATTTTTTTTTTTTGTCTATAAATTGGTATTAAACAGAGCTCAGGCTGACAAAACCTTTTGTAACGTAGGATTTGTTCAACATAGTGAATTGTCTCAGCACAGCAACTCATCTTTTTTTGATTCAAACTTCTTGATTAAAGGGATAATGTAACATCTTTTCTTAACCTTGCTTGCCTACTGGCAATGGCCATGTTGGAAGCGTTCTCTCTGGAACATGGTGGATTTCAGAAACAGAGACCTGGGCTGCTGGGAAGTGTGGCAGCGAGCAGCCCTCCTGGCCATCACTGGCAGGGGTCTGGGCATCAAAGGGTAGGGGCATAAGGAGAGACGTGGGGTCCTTTTCCTCCAGAGAGCCAGGGAATATGATAATTCATTGTGGGAGGCAGGTGTCCATTTCTTTCTCTGTGCTGGGGAGACCTGGCACACCTGGTAAAACAGCACTTCCCAGAGCCATGAGGCTCTGTAATGTAATGAAGACCCCTTTCCTCTTTCTTCACCTCTCCTGTGAAGTATTGTTGTGTAAATCTACCACTTTAAGCTATTCTTGTGACAAGTTTATTTAAATAAGGGGTTTCCCCTCTTTTTTTTTTTTTTTTTTTACTTTGAGCAATGATGGCATGTACAAGCCAGTTCAGATCCACCACACCTTGCTGTCAGTAAATTAGATCTAACAATTCATAGAGTAATCTCAAAGCACCCTTTCCAAACTCTTTCTGTTAATCTTGATGCTGATAAATGGGTAACCCCTTCACTATGGGGGAGGATGGGTTGACAACCTCCCTCTTTTCCCTGCAAAAGAAACTCCTCTTAGGGGTTATTTTTGGTAACCCTACATGTGTGTGCACTCTGTGCTGTGCCTTGCTTAGAAAATTTCGTAATGAAGCTCCAGGGCTGGCAGTTTTGTGACGTTGCACTTTCTAAATCTGTGACTCTCGTCATTCTAGCCAACAAACCATCGAGCAGGGGAAAAAATAAAGCACTTAATTTTGAAACTCAGCAACAACCTCAAAAAAAAAAAAAAGACATTTCAGTCATTTATCTAAATACTTTGAATAATAACAATTTCAGTGGTTTATTCCAACTAGATCTGATGAGATGTCACTGTTTTGGAAAGATAATGACATTAATTTCCAATTGGTCTGGCCTCAAACAGATAGGTTTAAAAATTCTCTTTGGTGAGGGCTTAGTAGTGGCCAAGTCGGGTAACTTTGCACAACTGTTGGGAGCAAAGGTTTATCAGTCTCAGTACAGCAAAATGAGGCAGAGGCTTATGAGGATGTTTCAGCACTCTAGGGCTTATGTTGTTTTAGTCTGATATAGAAACTTTACAGAAAAAGAGTTGAGACATGAGAAAGATGGCTTGAGTGAAACATGTTTAGATTAGATCTCTGTAGTTTACCCAGGGATGACATCAAATATAACCTACACTGTAACACACTTATACTGAATATAATACACTTATGCTGAATATACTTACGCTTTGCATGCTTACAGGACATACTGTAGCATGTGAATATGGATTTCTTTCTGTTCTTTTCTCAGATGCCGGCTCAGGATCTGGGGATGGAGGTAAGAGCTATCTCTTAGTATCTCTGTGCTTATGTGTACACACATTGTCTTTCACAACTTCAGATTTTAAGTGGATGTGCTTTGCACTTTGTTTGTTACACTGCATATTGTCTTTTGCTTAGCTTTTTCACTGAAATAAAGTGACGGTTTGCATTTTAGTCAAGCTGGAACCTAATAATGACGTGCTGTTTTCTAGGGAAATTCAGAAAGCTGTGTTACTTATAATAGGACTTCAAATTATTCATAGGTTATGCTAGGAGCTCTATCTCCATCTACTGTTACAGCTGCACTCATTTGATTTATGTTTAGGGTACTGTTTCTTTTGTTTTTAGAACATGAGACAAACCCTTGGTTCCTTCTCACTGGAGGGTTCAAGCCAAATATTTTGTGGTAACATAGAGCATTCTTTCAAAGATATAAGGACATGTCACAGGGAAAGAACAATGTGTTTTTCTATGAATAGCAGCAGCAAAAATGAAAGTGGAAATAGTCCAAACCCTTTATCGCTTACCTTGAAATGTAGGCAAACTTGCATTTGAGTTGGGGATTGTCTTTATTTCCTCAGTGCAGTCATTTATGGGTTTGCTTGTTTAACACTGGTCCCAGGGTTTGTGACTGATCCTTCATGAAAGTATAACTGCTGTAGTGCCCTGCTTTGGGGCAGGGAATGTAACTTTTGGGAGATACTAACATGGAGGGGGCTGGTGGGTCAGGGCTAGTTTGTGTGGCTATGGAAAGTTGTCCTTAGCAGTTAGACTTATTTCTGCCCAAGCCTCCTGAACAAGATCTAGGAGCCCCATGGCAGGGGAAGGGGCAAGATCAGCATCAGGCTGACATGCTGCTGGTCTCCTCTGGCTGGGGCAGCCATCAGGAGCTGAGCCAGATTTTGGCATAAGACACAGACAGCAGGTCTGGGCTCTTACCCAGTTTTATGGCTGGCGCTGGCTGGAATCAGGTTATTCAAATACAGTCTCATTATTTGGCAAAATACCACCTAGTCCTCGTGTAGTTTTGGTAGCCAGTATATTAGAGAGTGCAATGTGTGGGTAAAGTATTATTTTTACCTGTGAAACAGTCAACAACATGAGCGTGAGGCAGTAGCAGAGGACTTAACTTTCTAATATTGGACTTGTGCTGCTTTCTGGACACTGGGACACTTGAATGTGTTTTAAGTTTGGCTCTCCCCCAAAATCACAACCTAAAATGCTGGTATTAATTTTCAGGAGGTTTGTCCAGCTATTCCTATTTTACTCTAATGTCCTTCAAATTGTCTTTTTAAACTGTTACACCAAAGAAGTTTCTTATTTAGTGCTTAATGGAAATCTACAATTTAATTTATATTTATGATATACTTTTCACACATATAGTCAATCAGCTTTCAAACATAGTTGTGCAAAATTCATTATGTGTGTACTAAGGAAAACAGATAAAATTTAGTTTGTTTTATAACTGGGAAAGTGGGAAAACAAACTTGGCCACTTTCTAAAACTAATTAATTCCATTCCTTTTAGGTAAAAGTACAGGAATTTAAAAGCATGATTTCCAAACAGTTTCATTTTAAAAGCTACAGTTGACAAAAGGTGAGCATGACAGGGCCTTGGGGACTGACTGGGCAGATAGTAAGGAAGCAGATTTGTGAAGGCAACAGAACCAAGTTGGTGCATGTGTTTAAAGGTCTACAAAGCTGCCTTGTATTATTCAAGATTTAGTAGGCAGCTATGGCTCTTCTTAAAGTACAAAAGTATATTTATGTGCCCTAAGAAGCTAAATCCAATGAAGTAAATGCTGTCACTACATCACTCTTTACTAGACACAGTCTTGTTGTAAAAGCTGTAATAAATTTTGGATGTCATCACAGTAAGTCTTGTAAAATCCACTCCAACAATCATGAGTGGGATGTTTTTCTGCGAGAAGCCTGAGGTCTTGGGCAATCTTGTGTGTGTTTGCTGGTTTTACGTAAGTTTTCCTTTCTTAGGCTTCTTCAGTTTTGGTTAACAAACTGCTAACCAATGCAGCATCTCTTTCGGTGGACCATGAGAACCCTCCCAGCTGGCCATACCTCTGCCTGAATCAGCAGAATGGGGCTGTGATAAATGCTGTAGGTGTCAGAAGTGCTACATACATCTGCAGTGAGGGACCAGAGGTATATCGGACAGTGGGAATCCTTAGGAACAGCCATTATATTGTTGATCTGACCCATTTCTTGTTGCTGTCAGAGTGCCAGCAGGATGCGGGGTAGCACAACACTTTGGCATTCCTATGTGCTCTGTGGTGCATCTATGTGTTGTGTTTTTCAGAGCTGGCAGACTTTCTGGCAAGGTTAAGGTTTGTGCAACTGTGATGGTCTGTCTATGGGAGGTTCCTTGCAGCCCTTGGGGACCGCTGTGGGCAATGGGCAGGCTGAGTAATGCCTCCTGGGCATGGATTAGGAGACTCTGGTTAAAAAGACAAAGAGTGGATGGACTTCTTGAAAGCACCTGTAAGGGCTGATCTTCCGGTCTCAGTTGCTGAGGAGTGTCCTCAGCAGCAGGAATCTCTGCCTCTCAGCACTTACAAGTCCAAAAGGATGAGGATGTTGATTCTTGCTGGAGCCCCTCCATGTTATTCTCATGGGTTCCCTTAGTGGTGCTGTGTATCACTCACAAGCTGTGAGAAAAGGGAAGCTACCTCTTCAGCAGAATTGCATCTTGTGGCTGGATTTCTTTGGTCTGGAAGGTACACATCTAATAGGAAATAAACTGTGAACTAGTAAAGAACATTGTCTTTTTCCAGCTCTTGGAACATGGCAAATTTCTTGCTTTGAGGTGTTTTCCCCCATGACTAACACCTCTTCAGCTCTCAGTACTGCTTCTCTCTCAATGGACCTCTTGTCTCATGGAACTGTAATTGGTTAAGGGTTCAGAAATGATTGGGCAGGGGTTGGTGCAATGGAGAGATGTACACAAGCACACCATGTGGTCGCGCAAGCCTTTTTTTCTCAGGAAACTGGACAGTGCAGGAGCAGGGAACAATAAAGCCAGAGGCTGTGTTTTCCCTGTCACACTTCCCTTCTGCATGTTTCTATCTCGGTTTGCAGAGAAATCTTCTCAATTTATTATTTAGGATTTAGGGTTTTCTGCTTTCCTGTCAGGGATGCTGGGATCAGAGAGGTCCCAGCTTCTTAGCACTTTAATGGTCTTGAGGGCTTTCCAGAGGTGATTTAATCCTTTTTTATGCAGCAGTAGCATACAGAAGTCCCCTTATTTGTAAAGTGATGGGGGAAACTTAATCTCATTTGATTACTGAGCCTTCAGCGTGCACTTTTGGGGATATCCAGTAAATGGGTAAGAACAGTAGGTGTTCAAGTTTCTTACTGCAGAAGACATTTTTCCCTGTAAATGAAGGCTGAAAATGCATAATCAAGAGCTGTTTCTGTGTTTTGATTGTAGAAGCTGAGCGTATGGTGTGGGATTATTTAAAAGCCCATATCCCAGAAAGATACTAATCAATGGCAGAAAGAATGAATGTGAAAGCATTTGTACAGAGAGTAATTTAAAGACATTCCATTCATTTTCATCTACACTGTTCTCTAGACAACTGGGTTTTTTTAGAACCCAGTGATTCATGTTTTGGTCTTGAGCAGCTTTATAATGAATTCTTGCTCGTTTCCTAGCTTCCTTCAAACAGCAACAAACTCAAGATGCAGTACTTCATTATAGCTCTTACTGTGCTAAGAACACCTCTCCTTGGTGTCTTTTTTACATTGAACACTTCTTTCCCCTCCCTGCATTATCTGTATTCTTAGCTCTTTTGATTGGCTTGCGTTCATAGTCCAATGGATTTACTGTGGGTGACTATCACACTAGGTGTTTCTGTGATCCCCAGCAAGGCAGTGTGTAAGCACCTTTGTGGAATCGGCTTCAGAGCCTTATTCAATTTCCATTCAAGTCCTAGTGGCTTCAGTGGGAATTGTATGGGGCCCCTGGATACACATGTCTTATTCTGGTTTGATTTTTACATTAATTCTTTATGATCTAGACTAATGCAGAATGAAAAAAACAAGTCATAATTCATCAATATCATCAGCAACTGTTTTACAGTAGCATCTAGAGGCACGAATTGTAAGATTAGGACTCCAGTGTGGTGCACCCTGGTACTGTGAGACACTTCTTTCACAGTGAGGAGGAGAATAGAATCTGTGAAGCAGGGTCTGGATATACAGACTGGGCAAAAGCTGTAAGTTGCATCACACTTCAGTGGCTGAACTGGGAATAACACGTGCTGCTTTCAGAGCCAGACCAGTACTGAGTCTTTTAAACCACATTGATTGTCAGCAGGCCTATATGTAATCCAGAAAGTATCAGAGATTATATTGCTCTTAAAGTTATTACTAGTATGTTAAACAAACCTGGTAATCAACAACCTTGTAAGCCAACTTCTTTCCTCCCTCTGTCTCTTTTGTTTTGTGTGTGTATTTTAAGGATGAGAATATCTTGTTTGTTTGTTTGTTCATTCTTTCAATTTATCCCTTCAGTCTTATCCAGAAAAATTGAAGTCCCACAGCTCTTTTAGGTGCCAACATGTAGACTTAATGATAGATTTGGAATTCTGGTCTGCCTTTCCTGTTGGCTTAGAAGATGTGTGAGTAAACACATACATACTATAAATCTGTATGGAACAGCAGTCATCTTGAAACACTAACTCGGAGGAAACAGGGAGAAAAAATTTAACACTTTAAAATCTGAATTATTTTTGAAGGCAAACTGTAATGGTGCAAGTGTATCTTTTTTTCTTTAATCAACAAGCTAATGGCTACTTTGAGCCAATTGTATTTGTGCTTGTCTCCATGATGGTTTGATATGACTAACTTGAATTCAGCAGCTCTGCTGCTTTTTCCACTGATTTCCTTTCCTGCTTTATTACAAGGTTGATTGATGGGCAGGGCTATGCAGAACACATTACATTGCTGTAAACACTATCCTAGCAATAACACTTGAGCCAAAATACACAGTAAAACCTGGAGTGTATACTGGTTTGAATGAAGCAGCGTATGAAATGCAGTGGTGATAAACACATACATATACACTTATTCCCCATATATAAGAAAACACTGTGAGTGTTCTAGTTTAACCTCTGAAAGAAAGGGAATCCATTCTATGTGGGTATAACTGGTGATACAGCTTTCTCAAGTAAATTTAGAATATCTGCTGACCCCACGTACTGCATCAACTGCAATAAGGCAATAGGAAATCTTCTACTCTAATTTTAGAGGTATAATTTAAAAGCAGCATCAGAAGGTACAAAATCAACTATAAGCAACATGCAATGACTGGGTAAATACCTCTGGAGGTAATGTTTAAATCTTGAATGATTGACCTGACTGTGGATGGTCAAATATACGTCTCCTCTGTTAAACAGGTTTTTACCTTGTTAACCTCAGCATGGCACTGAGGCCAGCCCAATAAGCTCTTTGAAAGGCTGGGCTTATTAGCTCAAGCTCTTCTCTGTCCTAACCTGATTGCGTGACTTCTGGTTCAGGCTGGTGTGCTTCTGACCTATATAAGAGTTAGGTCAGGAAAAGTCTCTTTGTGGCCTTTAAAAATTAAGTTGAAGTTCCTATATTATTGTTGACTAGATGAGAAGCACTTGGGCATTTGCAAGTGCTGAACCTTTAGGCCCCTGGCATAGGTATTTTGTGCAGGTTTTAGAAAAACTAGGAAAGTGTGGGAATTACAGGAATGCCAACATTTGGATTCCTCTCAGGCTCTTATTTAAGTACTGAGCTGATCAACCCTGCCTGACTGAGAAAATTCCAGCAAATCCCCAGAGCTCCTGTGAACTTGAAACTCTCCAGGGTTATATATAAAGTACTAGTCTGGGAGATACTGGTTTTGGATTTGGTTGCCTGGTTTCTGCCTATGTTTTGCTTGCTGCTTCTGCTGCTTCTGAAGTTAGAATGCAAAAATCCAATGAAAAATGATGCATTTTATCCCTATGCTTGTTTTGTTATTAATGGCCAAAGTCTCTGCAGTGTTTCTGGTGTGAATGCACAGGTTTTGTCAAGCAGACTATCAACACTGAGAAATACCAGGGGAAAGAGTTAACCCATAGTGAATGACTTGTGGCCCATTTTCAGCCACTCGTGCAAAACTGAAAAAAAATGAATAGAAGATGCCATAAAGATTCACAGACTGCTGTAGGCAAGAAGTAGGAATGACATCTATTCATACCTTCTTTCCTAAATTAGTTTTTTAGCACTTCTTTTAAGTAGTTCAGAGCTACACAAGGAGACCATGTGTGAAAGATGGTCTGCTTACACCAAAAAATACTGAGAAGGCCCTGGTTTTACTTTAAAAGTCAAAGTTGTCTGTCTTTTGCTCCATCAAAATGGAGCAAAAGAATCCAAAATATGCTGTCTAATCATGTTCAATTTGTAAATCCAAAGATAACCAAGTCATCAAACCAGTGAACAAATCCTATGATACTCCAGCAAACAGATTAAAAAGTGGCATTGGATCACAAATACTCATTTATTGGTCTGTTGTTGTAAACACAGCAAGAGAGAGATGCAACGGACTAGATTTGTCTGCTACGTCTCTGTAAACCTGGATTAATTTTCCCTGTGACAACTGTGGAGTCACTGGAGATTAGCAGTGCTGACAATGAGAGATGAATCTAGCCCACTCTCACTTTCCTGTGTAGGGAGTTCTTTCATAGGGAAGAAAATGCTTCTCAAGCTTTCAAAAGGCTCTACCATGCTCTCTACAAACCCCTGACTCCATGGGGTAAAATATGTATTCAATCACATGCTTAATTTTTATCACATGCTTAAATACCATTGACTGGTAACATTTTCTCTGAATGTGTATGTCTTGCACAAGTGGGGCCTGAGGCAGCCTTGGAGTGACCAGAACTTCTTCACATCCTTGTGCATCTCTTGGTTATATATTCTGTGGTTTTGTGATTGAAGAAGCTGATTCACTATGTGCTTGCTTTGAACTGGTTTTGGCGTGACATAGGATTTTGTTTGATGCTCTCATGAGATCTTAAAAAGAACAAATGGGATGAAAACTGCCAAGTCTCTCTCAAGGTTCCTGTACTCGCTTTTCTTTAACTCTTACATTTCAGATCTCAGCTGCACCTGACAAATTTAATATATTCTGCATTGAATGTTTAAATTCCCTTTTGTCCAAGAGGCTTTCTTTCAGGAACTGGGAAATAAAACCAGAAGTTTTGCCTGCTGTCTTTGAAATTAGTGGGAGTTTATATTCAGGAAGGGTACAGCTGATTTCCAGACACATAACAAAGTGGAGATTGCCACCTTCTTTCTGTAAATGGCCGTATAGAATGAGTTTAATGAGTGTGGTGCATGAATGAGAATCCAGAAAAATTCATACTTAAATCCAGACGTCTTAAAATGTTATGTTACAGCACTAATGGTTTTTAAGACATTGCCACAAGTCTTTCAGCCCAGATTTTTGAGTAGTGTTACAGAGGATGCTTAGTTTTTCATTCAAAACAAACAAAATTATTTTAGTCCTTGTTACTCAGGAGAATATTTCAATAAAAGTCTCAAATGCTCAACAACAGGGAGAACTCCAAATTGCATTTTGAAAATATCCTGACTTAGGGAAGAAGAGGTCAAAACTCTTCCATGATATTTCACATGACTTTTTTTAATACCTCAGACTTCTTGATCTGCTTAGCTCTAGCTGCATGGGAGTCGGATAATGATGGTGCCTGTTTAAAACTGTTAAAAAGGCAGCTACTGAAGCAGAACCAGTTTTACCTCAGCGGTCCCAAATATTTTGCAGTCTTTAAAGATGGAGAGTTAAGGGACTTTAATGCTGCTTTTCAGTAAGTTTGAGAACACAGGAAAGGCCTAAAGGTCTTAGAGAGTGTAGCAGTAAAAAGGGTAGGGGAAAAAAAAATCCAGATATTTATAGGCCTGTCAATCTGACATTGATTGAAGCAGGATGTGTAGACCCAAACCTCCTTAATAAAGAAATATATGAGAACTAATGTTGAGCAATATGGACTGATGTAATAGATTTTTGTCCACTAATTGAAATGTAATTTATGAAGCTACATGTTTGTGTGGTAAAGACAACAATACCAATGTAGTGTACGTGGATGTCTGTGGCGTATTTGATATGGCCCTGTATGACACTATGATTAAGAAACAAAAATCATGCAATATGAATGCATTACACTATTAGTGGAGTAAAAACTGCCTTCCCAATGTAATTATAAGTGGATTTATCATTATTAGATGGACAGCACAGGGACCAGCCTTGTGCTGTTTATTTGTTTCTTTGTTTTACCAGTGACCTAGGTGGGTACATGCTTCCCTCATTGATCAAGTTCTCAGCAGATGTAACTGGGGAAATAAGAAACAAACAGTTCACTGACACAACCCAATCTGATTTACTAGGTACACTGGTGTAAAAGCAAGCCCTCTGATATGGCCAAACATAAACCCACAAACCTAGAACAAAGATGGAAAACCAGGGGAGTGAGGTGGGGAAATGCCCCTGGGAACACTGATGCTACAAAGAAAGCTGGAGTCTTGGTAGTTGCTGGGCTCGTTGCAAGAGTCCTCTGCAAACACAGTGAGCCAAAGGGTCACCTGGTGGTGGCCCTTTAAGAAGCAGACCCTTGAGCAGGGGTAAGGATGTCAAAATACCTCTATCTTTAATGGATGTGGTACCTGCAGCTCCAGAGGTACTGAGAAGCAAGATAAAAGGCTTGCACAGCCAAGGGCAGTGGCAGGCAAGCAAGCTTTACTGTGAAAGCTTTGCTGCTCTTATCTTTTTCAAGGGAAAAGAAAGGGGTGTATAGGTCATGGTCAGTAAATCATAGAATCATAGAATAGTTAAGACTGGGAAGGACCTTAAGGTCATCTAGTTCCAACCCTCCTGCCATGGGCAGGGACACCTCACACTAAACCATGTTACTCAAGACTCTGTCCAAACTGGCCTTGAACACCACCAGGGGTGGAGCATTCACAACTTCCCTGGGCAACCCATTCCAGTGCCTCACCATCCTCACAGTAAAGAACTTCTTCCTTATATCCAATCTAAACTTCCCCTGTTTAAGCTTGAACCCGTTACCCCTTGCCTTATCACTACAGTCACTAATGAAGAGTCCCTCCCCAGCATCCCTATAGGCCCCCTTCAGATACTGGAAGGCTGCTATGAGGTCTCCAAGCAGCCTTCTGTTCTCCAGGCTGAACAGCCCCAACTTTCTCAGCCTGTCTTCATACTGGAGGTGCTCCAGTCCCCTGATCATCCTCATGGCCCTCCTCTGGACTTGTTTCAACAGTTCCATGTCCTTTTTATGTTGAGGACACCAGAACTGTACACAATAGTTCAAGTGAGGGCCCAGTATGGGAAACATAAATGAGCAACAGGGCTCTTTGTGCTGACAAATAGAGGTCTAATGAGATGCCAGGCTGGCAGTTAAAGCTACACAAACTTAGAGTAAAGTTTAGGTGCATGTTTGTAAATGAAGACAATTGCATGTGGAAGTCTGGCAGTGGATAACTTCAGCTGCTCCTGATCTCATCTGAATCATGTCAGGCCCCTCTGGGCTCCTTTCTGTCCAGCAGTGCAGTGCAACTCAGTGTAATTACTAGTCTACCCTCAGCTGGTGCTTGGAGAGAGTCCAAAGGAGGATCACCAGCTATCTGTTGAAGGTCCTTTTCTTTCCCTTTTCTCTTGTTGTAAGAAGGTGAGAGCAGCAGGCGGTAGGATGGCGCCCAAAGAGCTTTGAAGTTGGAACCCATATTGATTATGATTAAATAAAATTTGATTTTTTAATCTGTTACTACAAAGACCCTCCCCAGCTTCGATGTGTGTGATGGGTTTGGGAGGTGAGAAGAAAGTACCAGAGTAGGCTGTCATTGCTGTGGCTCATACATGTTGTCCACTAGATTCAGACAGAGAGGCATCTTCATCTTTGTTATAATACAGCCTTGATAAACAAATAACTTATTCTTTTGTACAGTGCCTGAGATTTTCATCAAAAGAGGAGGGAGCCGGTTGTATGAATTACAAGGCCAGTACAGCCCAAGTCTACACTGTAATTCATTTAGACAGATATTGAAGTGAATTGATGGGCTCAGGTTTGTTTCGATTAGTGGCCTTTTGAAAAACGAGTTGTCCTGTGTGTACAATTTTTCAATCTGTTTACATCTAATTAGCTGTTCAGATTGGCTAAAATTAAACGATGTCACTTGTAATGCATTCAGAGGTGAAGATATGATAAAATAGACTCTTTATAATCTCTTCAGTAAGTGGCTTGGAGCACTGGCGTAGTGTGAACTGAGGGTGTGTGGAAGATCAATCTGTGACGTGGAATCAAATATAATCAAGCTGCAATCTCACAAATGTAATGAATAGTCTATAGCATCTCTTTTGTACTGATTCAAAGGGGGAACAAGTTTTTCAGTCATCCTTTCCCATGACTCCTTTTTTAGTAGATTCGCTTGGCTGTCTGGACCATGGTGTTGCGATGGCTATCCCTGCATGCTGGCATCTTTACCTGTTTCGCTATTGATTCCTGCTCACTAGATATTCCTCCCTGGAGACAAGTCATTTGAACAGCTTGAAATCTAAAAACTGACTGCTGCAATGTCAGGTTTCTAATTCTGCAGCTCAGCTGACAGCTCTGGAAAGTCCCTATCAAAGGCAGAAAATTCAACAGCCTTTATTCTGCCAGCATACAGCCCCAATTCTATTTTACTGCTCCAAAGCCTACAGGCTTTCACATGTTTCTGAACAAAAATTCTGCTATTAATATGTAAACTTCTCAGCAATTAAGCTGTGCTTATTGCTGCATCAGTGCTTTTTGACCGTGACCAGCAAGCAGTACATCAGCAACAGCAATTTAGTTCTCTTGCTTACTCATGGATACATGTCTAAGGAGATTTTGGCACAGGTTTTCTTAAATATTTTCAGAAGTTTTTGTTAGTCTTTTCATTCTTCCTTGGCTCTCAAGCCTTTTGCTAGCAATGGGCAGAGCAATCCTCTGCGTTTGTGTAACAATCCCTAACACGGGATTTGAGTATTTGCTGAAGTGAGCTTTCCCATGGTGATTATAAGGTGCTGTCACCTGATTTCCTTCTCCAGCTCCCTACTGCATGGCATGGCAGTGCTGTCCCCTGTCAGCTGGCCTCTTGGCCCCAGAGCTTGGGGTGTCATGGAGTATGGGCAGGTTCCCCTCTTCTGTTTGTGTAAGGAGCTTCAGTAGGGCCATTGCCTCCCTCCTTCGTGTCCAATTTCTCTTCCTATGACCTTAAGTACCAGGATCATGCTGGAAATGAAAGCTCAGCTCAGTGGCCAAGGATTTCAGGGACAGGGTCCTGCCTTTCACTGGGATGTACAGAAGCAGCAGAAGGGGGCTTTTTGAAGCCAGCAGGAGAATTTCCATATGAAGCCTTTACAGACAGCACTGGAGAGGCTCAGCAGGCAGCTTGGTGATGAGGCAGCTTGTGATGGAGATGGGCTGGCCAAGCTGTCCATGTGCAGGAATCAGGCTGGGAGCTTCTACCTGGACAACAGCAGTGAAAAGGCCAGCTGACACCTGCCCTGGCACCTTTGTCATCACAAGCCCTTCTGACCCAGCTCCCTCAGGTACTACCCATCGCTGCTTTCTGACCCCTTATGGTTCCTAAAAGGAGCTGAGGGTACTCAGTGAGTTATGAGGTCAAACTGAGATCTCAAGTACCAGGCCTGTGCCAAGGACAGCTCCATCCTTCTTGCTGGAGTTCTTTCTGGTTTCCTTCTGGAGTCTCTCTCCTCCTGCCCCAGTGGTGGTGACTGTCCCCTTGCTACTGAAGATGAAGGTGGCAAATGCCTAAGCATTACCTGTAGGCAGCAGCAATAGTAGCGGGTTGTTGGGTTTCAGGGACTGGGGGGAGGAGGGTGTATTTGTTTCTTTTTGGTTTGTTTTTTGCTCATTTGTTCTTCTGTTTTTCCAAAAGAGATCATTTCAAATGAAGAGAAACTCTTCTAACCAGTAGAGTAAATCTGTATCTGAATCCATTAGTGTTAGTCTTCAGGTGTAGAAGCCACAGCATGCTTCAACTCCTCTGCTGTAAAGTACTCTTTTCTGGATGTCTTTAGCTGGATGACGTGTGCCTGAAATTTTCTTATATTGTTCAAGAGGATTTTCTTGGGTTCTTTTCTTAAATTTAAAAACAATACCATGAGCCCTTTTTGAATTGACAATAGTGTGTATGAAGTGAAAGGTTTTGGTTTTAAGGTATTTGTTGTAATTGAAAATGGCAGTTTTAACAGTTTTGAGCTATTGCTGGGCATTCTTCATCAGGATTTTTATGTTTTACCTGTTCCTATCCATCTACCTTCTACCTCAGTTCCATCTCAACCCCTCTGCTGCAACATTTGTTGGTTAATAAAAGATCCTCCTGATTTCACTGGGCAGTCAGGCAGTCGTGTCAGGCTAAGCCTGATTTACAGAGGTCAACTAGATTGAGAATAATCAATGTTTTGTTACAGTCTCAAGCCAGCAGTAGGGTGAACAAAACAATATATTTAATTTGGAAGTATTGTAAGTAATGCTGAGAAAATCTATTGGTATTTATGTATTGGAAAGAATATATGAGGTAATTTTCTAGGGCATTATAGTTACTTGAAAACAGTTATAAACTTAGAACACAAGAATGCTCAAAGCTGACAAATAAATGGGAAGAAACCTCTACATTTAGTTGACTGGAAATTCACAGGACTGCTTTCTAGTCTTCATCTTTAGTTCTCCCTGCTTCATTCCTTTACAACTTTGGATAGGAAGGAGATGTTCTGCTTTGTCTTAACTAAGCAATAGGACAGCTGCTAGGGGCAGGAAAAATGGTGGCACAAACAATCTTTCACCATATTTCATTTCAGAAGTCTCTTTTTTCTTGAAGAGATTACTTGTGCAGTCTGTGTAATTAGGAATATGCACCCCCATCTGTCTTAGGCGGTACATAGAGGTGAGACATAGAATCTGCATTTCCTGCCCTCCCATAAAAGTGCAGTGACTTCAGGGCCTCAGAAAGTCATCTCTGCTGTTTCTGTGTTTAACAGCATTGGATAACTGACTGATGAAATGCTGTTAATTTGAAGGGATGTAGAGGGAATGTAAGATCCTCAGCAGACTCTGATCTGACAGCAAGTGCACAGCATGGGGAGCCGTCAGATTGCACAGCTTGCTAAGGTCAGGTTAAATTAGTGCCCAGCTACTTGTACAGTGGTAGTAGGTGCTAGTATGTATGATACAAGTGTCACCGTGTAAGTCCCTGCAAATTCCAGTCTTAAATTAGTGCATGGAGAAGACATTTAGCCACATCACTTGTCAAATGGCACTGTCTCAGAGTGGGGCAGGCAATGAAAATTCTTTGTGGTCTTTTAGGAGTTAGTGTCACTTTTAGTGTCATTAGTTAAGGGATTGAACTGGTTCAGCTTGATGTTTCAGCTGAATTTATAAACCTCCTGAAAGTTCCAGCAATGCTCATCATCTTCATTGCCTCTCATGATGGGGAAAGAATGGGGATGAAGGTGCCATCATCTTGTGGAGACAAAAATAGACGTACTCTCATGATTATATATGTACATAAAGAAGAGAAGGAGAAGACATTGCAGAGCAACCTGCCAACAGTAGTGAGGGAGGGAAAGCTCTTCTGATAACTCATCCCCCCTGCTATGGTTGCATTGTTATTGTCTGGAAAGATTTAGTGCCAGAGGGTTTCATAAAAGAGAGCAATCCTGAAAATGTAATGGAGCAGGTTGTGTTACAGGACTTCTCTTCCTTTAAGGTAAGCTGTCGCACAAGGCTGCTGTACTGCGGCTCTTAGCAGTAGCAGCCGCTTATGCCATAAACACAGTCAAGACAAATGTAATGTTTTACCAGAGGCAGCCAGCAGATGCTTTGTGTAAACCTTAGTCTGCCACTGGCCAGGTTAATTTTAGGCATATTTTACACTGCATTGTCTTTAAACAAATATGTTTAGAATAATAATCCTCTGCTAGCTCGAGCTTCTTCAAACTGCTCAACAAAGATTGCCCTCTGTTTGAATGAAGGGTGAAATCTGTGCTTTTCAAGAGCTCCTGTTGGAGCCACCAATTCACTGTGTAGTTTACAGGCATCGTAGGGGATTAGCTACAGAGTACTCCAGAGGTGCTCTTCAGTTGTCATTCTACAGCTAACAATGTCAGCTGAGGAAGAAGAGTGTAGGTAAGAAATGCAAATAAGCCAAAGAGACTGAAAACACTGCTTTCTCTTTGTCTTTCCTTCTCCTTTTCTTTTGAAAACAAGATATAATTTCTTACCCTTTAAACCTACCCATGAATGAAAGTATGTCAGTGGGTGCTGCAAAACACTGGGCTACTAGTGTCTCCTATGTAGAGTCCATTCTGGGGATGAAAAGCTGCACCTCTGCTTCTATGCTCACAATAGTAATATTCATAAAAAATTCAATCTTTCAAGCCAACCATAGTATCCTTGTGATGAAAAGAAGGGAAAGGTCAGTGAAGCTTGTCCTTGATGAGAAACAATCCCGACTGATGTTCAGAAAACTGAAATGGTAAACTAAAGCCGTGCACACGTGTGGCAAATGCAGTCAAGCTTCTCACTCATTTCAGCTTCTTTTGGACAATTCTAAATCAACTAGATCTAGTTTTCAGCTAGACTTAATTGAGAAGCTGGTCTTTCTAATGAATTTGTATGAGTTTATTGACCCTGGCAGTTTTCACTGTAATGCACTTAGTATATTATATTAAAAAATGTATATCACAACTGAAGCAGTTTTGTAAAACAAGCTTTAATGCAGCATCTGCTTATTTGTGCCTTGGGGATGAGGGACAACGGCAAACTGCTTACTGCTTGAGAAATCAGCACACCACCACAGGCATTGCTCTAGTGTTAGAAGTCAGGGCAATGCCTTAATCTGGATGTGGATCAAATTGCTGTGTTGATAATTAGAAGACAATAAGCCTGCATGAAATTGAAGCAAGACGTATTAAAATCAGGTAGTAATTCTCCTTAATGCTGACTGGAAGTAAGCCATGTCTGAAGGTAACCAGAATGCATTATTGTTTGCCATTATAAAAAGGTCCATTTAAATAGCTCTCTCCCACCTAGGGCAATTTAACCTTTTGTAGGTATGAGCATTACAAGGAAGCCTAATGCATATTTTTTGTACATTATTGTGCATAAATGCATGCCCACAATTTTTATGTTCCAACGTGCATATTCATCATGAATCAGACTGGGGTCAATGTATTTCCAAATCATGTCACTGATGATAGCCAGGAGCAGCTGTTTCCAAAGAAGGTGAAAGAAGCTTCATCCTTGAGCTACCCTAGTGGGAAACTGCTTGCTAAAACCTACCAGCTAGTGCATCAAGATGGGAGTGTAAATGTGGACATGAATGGTCCCATCAAAAAAATGCGTTTGTATGTGAGAATCAGCTGTGGATGTGCCTAAATGCTGGGGTCTGGTGATACAGTAATGAGCTTGATAGTGATCCTTCTGCTGGAATGAAAAATATTTCCCTGGTTGTCTTTTGTCCCTGGGATTCTGAAAGCTGAACATGAGACCCTTCAGGATGTGGGGGACCCTTCCGTGTGCTGGCCCTTATTTTGTTTGCCTGTCTGCTCCCTTCAGCTTCGAATTTCTTGTAAAAGGTTCATGTCATTTTAGGGAAGCACCTTTATGCTCCAAAACATTTTCTTTCCCAGCATTTCAACTTGTCCATTTCCTCCCTGTGCTTTTTGTACACTATTTCCAATGCTAATAGGACATTATTAGTTTGATTTATACGAATTGTTAGGCGGTTGACTGTGGTGTGTTCCCATAACCTGACATAACTGACTGTAGTTTGCTGTATTTTTTAATAATGCTTCCTTCAAAACAGGTGTACTTCTATGTTTGTGTTGATCAGTAACTGAAAGGAAGAAACTAAGGCAGCATTTGAAAGCTTGTAGATGCAGTACACGTGTGAGCTGTCTCGGTCTGATCAGCAACCTTATGGTGGGTTTAATCTGGAAGTCCTTATTTAGACAAAACTGGGGTAGAGCTGAATCTCAGCTGGTCTAAAATAACTTCACAAGCACCATCTTTTCACTGTCTGTGCAGCTCTGTTGGTAGATGCACTCTATTTACAGACAGATGTAACCAGAATCTCAGATTTACACCTAATTTTGCACTGCTACAATGAACAGTTTTTATTTAAAAAGTGTGGGCATCTTAGTGTTGCTCAGGAGGCAGGACAGGAGACACATCCCGCAGAGCTTGGCCAAAGTAATGGAAAAAAAAAGAAGAAATTTCCCACTGACCTCTCTCTTGTTCTCAGTTACAGAGCAACACTTCATGTGGTGGTAGCAATATGGGGCAGATTATTAAGAGACAGTGTTGTTTCTGTTTGTGTTCATGGTGTTTATTCAACATCAGTAGAAGCTCTTGCTGAACTGAAGGTGTTGCTGTGCTGTTCACCAAAGCAGAAGAATAGGGAAGATTTTTAATACCCTTCATACACTCCATGCCAGAGCAGTCTGGGTGCAGGCTCATAGACAGGACAGTGACATTGGCTGGAGGTTTATAACTTCCAAGGTTTCTAGGATTGAGTCCAGTTATGTAGCTCTGCCTGAAACCTGATAGCTAAATTCGTCCCTCTACCCAGCCACAGGGGTATATAGGCATTTAACACTTTCTCTAATCATGTAATAGTGCAAAAGGCAGTAGAACTGATCTGGAACTTGGATTCCTGAAGTCTGATGCTTCAGGAAATGCCTCTGTTTTGAATTGTGTGCCTCTAAGTATTTATTCAAGTGTTTAGGGATCATTTGGTCAGATGCTTACACAACTGAAAATATGTTAAAAGATTTTCATCCATAATATACGAAAAAAAGTGGAAGGTGGCCTCATCAGATACTACGGCTTGTATCATTCCTCAACAGGTTCTGGTTTCAAAGTAGGGCAGCACTTAGCTGCTTTGGTTTAAAGGCATTTAAATGACTGATCCTTTTCCTGCTTTGTTCTTTTGAAAGTTCTCTTTCTTCAGATATAAGGGTAAAAATGGGAGCATTTTATGGCTGTTGTTTGAACCAGTAACATAAGGAGATGGGAGCTGTGTGTTTGTATATGTAGCATATAATATATGGACATGCACTGTATAAGACCATATTACTTATATTAGAAAGAAAAAAAAAAGCACCCAAACAAACAAACACCCACCCCACCCCCCAAAAAATAATCAAGTCATTTAGTTTTAAAGCCATTTTAAGTAGGATTGTTCTTTTTTTCTTTTTTTTAAATGCCTGCAGTAGGCACAGACTATGAAACCCTGTATTATTAAAACTGACAATGACAATAATGCCCTAAAATCCACAGGAAGAAGTTCTGGTGATTGAAAAGCCAAGGAAATCCTCAGTAGTCGAGGGCAGACAGGGATCCTAAAGGGATTCCAGCTTGTAGAGAAGAAATAATACACCAGGAAGTAACAAATGGAATTAATTGGTTCTTCAAGTAGAACAGTTACAGGAGGAAGGAGGATTATACATATGTATTATTATTTAAATAATGCGAATGAATAGAGGACTTCAAACCTGTGGGTAGCACACAAACACTACTAAGAGACCCTGGGCTGCTGAAATAAATCTGCATTACAACTGGGCAAGGAAGGAGCATAAGGTTCAGAAGCTCCACTTGAACTTATTTTGGCTGCTGATGAATTTGTTAAAAAGTTAAATGCTCAAGTTTTAAAATCCCATTTTTGAACACTAAAAAGTTCCATTTGTTTTTCATTTGTTTGCTTATTCATGGGTGCTTGGTTGCTCTCAAATAAGCTGCTTCAGAATTGGAATGCTGCAAGCCTGACATTTAAATGGCAGATTCAGTTGTGTGTAATTTTCGTCTTCAGTTCTTTTGGGAGTATTTTAGTGTCCTATTACACAGTGACTGTCCTACAAACAGAAGTTGTCTGGGTTGCATGTCCCCCTGCATTTCATCCCTGGCTGTAGGCTGGATGTCTGTGTGGGAAGCTTATGAGATTTGAGCAATTGTGGTGTTAAAGTTTGGCTGTGTGCTCTTTAAGCATGAAGGTATTGGATAAACATAAAATACTGTTCTAATTTTGAAATGGAAAAACTCCCACAAATTTCAGGTAGAAACTTGTCATAGCAGTTATACTATTTCCTTTAGAGGAATCCCTATACCATCTTCCAAATGGACTCTATGTGTGTCTTCTAAAAGGCATAAACCAACCTTTTGCTTTTCCCAGCTCTTATAATTAGCAGAAATAAAAACGCTCAAGATTTCAGCAAGCCTTTCTGCTGGAGTGCAGATGTGATTCTTGGTGACTCAGACGTTTCTCAGAACTTAGTTACCCTCTATGTAATTATTCCAAAGAATTATCCTTCCAAAACTAGAAGAAAAAAACATGTAATTTCAACTGCAATATTAACATACTTAATGTCTGCCTAATGTCTGAGCATGAAGTCGGAGGCTGGGTTTCCAAGCAATATACACACTGTAAGCACAATGAATTGGGCCACGCAATTTCTTAAACAAAGATGCTAAATATAAGAGCTCCGCATCAGTTATTGCCATGATTGGCCATGAAACTTGAAGAGAAACTGAGGAAAGTAATGTTTCTTTCTAATTACTCTTCCTCTACCCACTTTCTCCTTTACATATTGATCAGCCTGTTTTGTCAAGCGCAGCAATCTCAGCTCATCTTGCCATGGGCTGCCGAGGTCCTGCCCTGTGTTTTGCTGGCCTTGCTGTTTTCCCAGCCCCTCACTGTGTGCTTTCAGTACACCACCCAGCACAAAACAGCTCTGTGTCCCTAGCTTTGTCCTGTGCTGACTGTTGCTGTGAAATGGCTCAGCACAGGGCCAGGCATGGGCCAAAAGTACCTCGGGAAGGGGCTCAGGAAGGGCAGCTGTCCACTTTCCCCAGAGGGACGGCAGTGGAGCTGGAGAGGATAGATGAACCTGCATATGATGCTAAACTGCACAGTTAAAGAGTGGTCTGCAGGCATTGTGTTGTCAGTTCCGCTTCTCTCTTCTTTATAGAAGAACTTGCTTTTTAAACAGAGTGTTTGACACCCACCAGCCCTTAACTGTTGTGGAAAATGGGGAGCAGGAGACTGATCAGGCGAGAGGTGTCTGTGTTAGCAGTAATGGTCAAAGAAGAGATGCTGTGTAAAGCCCTATAGATGCATTCTGTCTAAGGGGTTAGTTAAATAGAAACACCAGAGCCTTAGATAAAGTCGGGCTGCATAAAATATGCGTCATTTATGAGTTCTTGGGTTTTTTTTAAATATAGCACCTTTTCCAACTCCCTCTTTTTCTCCAGAGAATCTGTTTTGTGCTTTATACTTCTTAGAAGCTAATTTGACTCTACCTATTTAGAAAATGAGTTTTCAGATTGCTCAGCATGATTAAATCTTACTGTACTTTTGTTCACAAGGAGCTGTGAGAGCTGGAGCTCTCAGGAAAGGAAAGGCAGTGGAAAGGAAGGCAGCACATTCATATACATGGTAGAAAATGTAACTTGCAGCGTGGTGCAAGTTTATGTGACATGACATGCTCATGTGAATCAAATGTGCTATTTTTACAGCATGTATTAAATGTGGAATTGTGACTGGTGTTAGAGCAGTGCCAGAACTCCTGCCAACATACCATGTGATTTTATTTTAAGAATGAAAGGTCTTGAATGAGAACCCTGTATTTCCAGCAAATTTATTCCATTTGCCTAGGGTCAGCTATGCCCATAGGTTGCTGCCCCCTTTTTTGTTTGATTTCTTCCTTACATGACATTTGATTTCATCTCAGAATATGAGCAGAGAAACCTAGATGGCTTCTGCAGCTGTAAAATCATGTACAGCACAAGGGAATGTCCCTCTTGTGTATAGTGTGCTCCACATCTTCAGCCAAGGTTGACTGAAGTCACTGGAGCTGTGTTGGTGTATGGAAGCACAGGAAGAGCCTAATCCAAGAGGTTTAGTTGTTGATGGCACCCTTGGCTATTAAATAATCCCCTCAAAAGCAGGCTGTGAGCTGGGCTGGAATTCATGCCAAAAATTATGACACTACCTACACTGCAGACATAGGCCAGGGGTACATGATTAATATGGCAATTAGTCCCAGCGCATGGCAAATATTTTGTGGATGCCTAACTTGAGATGTTGTGAAGGGACCTGTTTTGCCAGAGAAAATTGAGATTTCAGAAGAATTAGCTCCTTAAAGTCAGGTCATGCTGTGCTGAGGAAAATGCCTGTACGCTTTTAAAACCTAGGCATGGCTTTGAGCCTCCTTTGTCAGAATGAGGTGATTAATTCCAGGGACAGATTGACACCTGAGGAAAGAAGAGTCATGATGGCCGTTGAGCTCCTGTGGGCCCCCACCAGCTGATACCATGTGCTGCAGCATCGGCCAGGTCAGGCAGCAGAGGAGCAGCAATGAATCACTGTTTCAGCTAATTGGGGTCTGTCAAGTCCAAGTACAAGACAGGATCACTGGGGACAAAAGGAGGCAATAGACAGATGAGCGCAGTGAAAATAAGAGTGAGGGATGTTTAATATTTGCATCTGAAGTGTTTCTCATCTCTCATATGTTCACCTAAAATTCATATCTCTAAAAATCAGAAAACCAAAAAACAACCACAAATGTAACTTATTAATTCAGGGAATTATTTTATTGTAATTATAGCTAATCCAGTTAAAGGTGATTTGTAATGATTGCAAATTAATTACAAAAATACTGGATAATGAGTGGATTACTATTTATTTTGATAAAAGAGAAAATGCAAATAACAAGCTAGAATATTTAGTTCACTTAGATCATCCTGAGCTCAATACTGCTGGATTTATGGAGCCATTTGTTTCCAAAACGAGGGAGAGCATAGTCCCAGCTGAATACATCAAGACAAATATCAAGCTCTTTTTCTTTCAAAGAGTGTATCTGTACAACAGGGTCAGACTTTCTTGATTTTCTTATAATGGAAATCAGATGTGATGTCTGAGGTCAGAACTTGGTGTGATGCACTGGGAAGTAGAGAAACATCTCTTTGTTTTAGTAGGTTTTTACCTAATTTTCAGTATTAACTTGCTAGCTTGTACATAGGGTGCTGCTTGTCAACAAGCATCTCTACATACTACGTACCTGGGGGACACAAAGCCATTGCCACATCTCTGCTACTGTGCCTTCCTAATCAAAAGTAGTGTGAGGTTATCCTCCTTTACAGAGAATTAAAAGGCTAGCACTGCGGGCTGCGTGTGTGTGTTTAAGGTAGGTGAAATACTTGTTTATAAGATTCAAGTCTTGGGAAGTCAACAGGATTGTAAAGCCAAGAGGCACTCCCACATTAAAAAGTGTTGAGGCTCTGATGTGGGAGTCCCCTAATTACCAAGTATTGCACAAGCAGAAATGGAGAGTCTTGTTCCAGAGGTGTGCACAGATATTGGCCAGGTAGTTCCTTAGTAGGTATGCATCATCATCCCTTTACATAACTTCCCCTGGCTTTTCTTCCCCTTAACAAGCCTTACACTTCACTTTGACTGTCCCTCTGCTTCTTACATAAATGCCACCACCATCATGCTTTGGGCTTGCTTCACCCTCAAACTCTTTGCAGCTTTAAATCGGTCTCTAAATCTGGGTCATGCAGATATTATAATATCTGTATTAGCAGATATTTTTTCAAGCAGCTGTTTTGGCTGTGTTATCAAAGGTGATTGACTAAGTAAATGGAAATGAGATTCCTTCCCAACAGCTCTTGCAGCAAATTAGGTATGGAGCAAACTGGTTCCTAAGAAAGTCAGAAACTACCGAGCAACCTGTAATCAAGGTTCTCCTAATGTTGTGTTTTAAGTAGACCCATTATCATAGCAATGTCTTCCTGAAAGCATTTAGACTTCATTACCCCATTAGAGAAATTAACATATTTTAGCTGATAAGCTTCTGGCACATTCAAAAACTTGCAATAATCCTGGGTGTTGAAGCTACCCTAAAACGTGCTTTCATTAAAGGGGTCTTGTGCCACATAGGAAATATATAAATAGAAAAAACATAATTAAAATGCCACATTATCTTGTTCTAAACTTAGTGTGTCTTGAAATTTAAATATACAGTGCTATCATTAGAATTTTCCAGCAGAAATCTCCCAGTTTTATTAGCACAGCGGAAAAGAAACTGGGAGTTGGTTGTTTTAGTGGGTTGGTTGGGGTTTTTTTTTAAGCACAAATGTGACTGTAGCAACTGTCTTTTTAATTAAAAAGTTGGAATAAATCTTTGTAAACCATTCACTAATTCTAAGAGGCAACTGATCATTGTTGCAGTATTCAGAGCAGAGATTGCACAAGAGCATGTCAGGAAGAAATGACAAGGAAGATCAGCAGGGTCAGCGTGGAGCCAGCTTAAGCGTTGTGTGTAATTGCAAAGTCAACAGAGAAGAGCTAGTTTATGCCAGAATTTAATCTTGAACAAAAATTAAAAATAACAAAGTCCATAAATATGGATGTAAGGAGGCCTTTTTTTGATTTTTGCCAAAATACAGATTTCCAAATGCTTTCATGGTCAGAAGAATGTATAAAGACAGTTTCTCTGGTTTGGATTCACAGCAGCTCTCCAAAAACTCTTTAATGTTGCAAGTGCAACACAATTTCTAGTATAGCCTTTCCATCAGAGGGAGCTCCGGTTGGGGTATCTCATCTGAATGAAGCCATTTATTCTCATGAGGCTTGTAGGCAATTAGTATTTTAAAATCTGATCCAAAAGTTGTGGGAGTCATGTGATGGAAAATTATAAAGTTATTGTGCTTCTCTAATAGTGATAGAACTGGCATGGGATTTCTGTAGGGCAAATTTAACTGTAAAAAAGGTAAGAGATTTTTGTATTTGCAGGTATCTGTGATATTTGTGCTGCAGAGCTGCCCTGCTCTGTCCCAAATCAAATTCAGTGTCTTCCTCTAATGTAGTTGTGAAAGCTCAAGCTACGGCCCAAATGGAAAGCACCGCATGGGCCCCAGGGTAAAAAGGAAAGCATCCAAGAAGAGGTGATCAATACAGAGACTTGATTAGCAAAAGGGTGATGCAGAGTGTAAGTCTGCATCATTGGACAACTCCTGATTGTAATTACTGTCACCTCTTCTAGGTCATTTCATGCAAAGGCAGAGATTTTGCAAATTTTGTCTTTTGAGATATTGTGCATCTGGTTAAAATTAAAACCAAAACAAAGCCCCACCCTCATTCCTGATTCATGCACAGAAATCTTTGACTCATTGTTCTTTGCACGTTTCCATAAGTTAGATACCATTCTGTTGCTTAAGAGGGTCTGCAGCAGGCACAGGGAGGCGTGCAAACATGCTCCTGTCCTCATGGGGCACTGAGAAATCTTATAGATGCAGCTGGAGGTTTGAGTGCTCATACTACCTAACAGACCCTGGGTAACTGGCTACCCTATTAGTCAACAAATGACCTTCTGTATGCTTCTAGAGAATTACACCTTGATCAGTTGTAGGCATGTTGTATATTTTTGTCTGTTTCTGCTGATAGGGAACACCCTAGAAATGTGGTTAGAGGCAGTCTAGATGCAATTCCCTGGGCACAGCTTTCTGATATATTGGCCAAGCACAATACAAAAGGAGCAAGTTCCCATTCATCAGGCTGAGCTTCAAAAGCATGGCAGGGAGAGAGGGTTGTCTCTGTACTAATGATCTAATACACACTGTTTGTATCAAAACTGTCATAGCAAGGACACTGGTGGGAGTAGGAATGCAGTCAACTCAAAGCTGTGCTTCTGGCATTATCTGGCACGTTTGCAAAATACATCCTCAAAAATGTAATTATACTGAATTCACAGAGGTCTTGTGAAAAATGTGTCAAGTTGGATGTTTATTCTGATGGTAAGCCAACTCTGACATTCCTCTCTATGTTGAAATGTGATCATGTGTGGGTGTCTAATGATGTGTATGCATACACACATAGGTATCTGCATATTGTATACAGACAGAACGTATATGTTAGTGTCTGGGTGCATATTTATATATCTGCTCTCTCACAGATGCAGCAAAATGGGGATTGGATGCCAAGGATGCTGAATTTTTACAGTAACTTTGTGAGACCAATCTGTAATTATCTGATACTGTATCTTACCTAAAAGTTGCCACATGGCTTAGGACTAGATCCTGCCTCCCTCCTGCGCTCTACAAACTTGGTATATTCTGTACTTCAAGTGTTTCACACGGGGTTTTGAGGTCATGGGAACCACCTCACAAATGCACTGTCAGGGCAGGGGGGCAGGCAGGTGGGCAGCAGGGTGTCATCTCCCACCTGTGCAGTCAGCACTGCTCCCTCCAGCACTGCGCTGGGCAGAGGACAGCCTGGGGACCTGACTTTTAGCCCAGCGTTTGACTTCCATGGCCTCTGTTAAATTTATAGGCATGGTTATTCCAGGAAACTTGCTGCTTCAGAAATGCTTAGGGGCTCCACAGAGAAGACAAGCAAGCGGGCAAGGAAAAAGTAGTAGCTCTCTTTGTGTTTTACTGCTAAAGAACTGAGATGCAAGAGATTAATGGATGTGCCCAAGGTCATATTGGAAATCTGCAGCAGAGCCAGGCACTGAATCCAGATACCCTGCATCCTAGCGCAGTGCTGTAACCATAGTTTTTTTTTTTTTTTTTTCTGCTAGTATTTAAAAGAAATACTGTTCCTGGAGAGTGAAACAAATCAGAAAAACAAGCTGGTAGTGCACGAATGAGAAAAGGTCATTTGTCCTGTTTCATCACTTTGTTGTCCAAAGATCTAATTACTTCTGGAATTACCTCAATGGCTTTCAATCAGTGCCTGTCTATCTTAGGTCATTCTGCACACCTCACCTTGTCAGTTTAAGATGCTTTGTAAAGATTTTTTTTCTTTCCCCTCCCCTCTTAATTAAAAAATAATGCTCCTGGCCAAATCTTCTGTATGTGTTTTTCAAACCTATGCATGAGGCTGAATACCGGGAGAACCAAGCACTTGTACTCCTGACATCTGATGATTGCTGTGTAAGAAGCAAGGCAGTTTTACCTGTAATATACCAGAGCTTTCCACAGATTGGAGATGACTTATAAATTACACTGTGGAACTTCTTCAGCTGCAATAGAAATGTAATCACCGTGATGCTGGGAGGTACGGGCCATTTAAGAACGCAGAATTTATACACTGCACAGTCCCTCACAGCACATTGCAAAATCAGGAGTGACTCTAAATCAGCTTGTTTTAAAATAATGTGTTTCAGTTCTGTTATTGCCTTTCAGTTTCGCCATCTTTAAGGGTGCATATATATTTTCAAGTTTTTTTTCTCTGCAGTCATGGAGTTGTGCAGAACTCTTCCCCAGCCACTGCCCTATTCACTCCATGAAATCACTTGTATGTTTTCTTGGTTCCAGCACCCGAGGCCTGCACAAAATCAGCAGGTATATCATACATATCACAACAGAACTGTGACAATAATTAGCTCTCTGCGTATGGCAAGTTATGTGGGCAGCTGACCTGGAAGAAATAGAAAATCAAAAAGAATGTTCTCATTCTCAGTGAATAGCACTCTCAGCCTGAAAGATAGTTGGGATCATTCCCAAGAGGTCTTCCCCCCTCTCAACTTTGTAACTCTTCTGATTATTCTTTTTGGTTTTTGCCTTGACCCAGATTCTGGATGACTGATTTTGGGCAGGACCATGTGTATACCCCTGAGTTTTCAGGAAAACCTTTTCCTGGCCTGACTCCCAACTCATCCTGAGCACTGCATGGAGAGGATGGTTATCTGTTCTAAAGCCAGAGATACTGGGATTTCATGAAAGTGTCAGTTACTACACTGAACAGTTTAATTCTTCCTACTATACCTCATAAAAAAACACGTTCTGTCTTGCCAGCTGCTAGTGCCAAATGAGAGCTTCAGAGGTCCTTCAGCAGTGGGCACAGCTACTGGCACATGGCCAGCCAAGGCTGCCTCACCTTCATGGCATGATGGGTTAATATACTGTGGCCCAGGATCTCTGGTCAAGGACATATGGACCACATCTTGAAAGACATACAAATACAGGGAAGAGGAAGTCTGTGTCCCCAGAAGTTGACAATCTAAATAGGCCAAATCTCAGTTAATGGCTTGAAAATAATTTACACAAAGCTATAATTAGGTTGGATTGTACCTTACCCTCCTTTCTTTCTCCCTTCTATGAATGGAGTCAGTGACCTAAAAGCTCCGCTAGACTCCATCCCTTTGTTTCTATTATTAACACTGTTTACTTAGTATTTTCTTTACTGCTGAGAGAAACAAAAGATTTTTTTTGTTCCCCTTCCATACAGTTTAAATGATACTCCATTTATTTAGCATTAAATGACAATAACCATGTCTATTCTGAGCCCTTTTGCAATTAATCAATCTCCCTCAAATTCTGCATGCAGTAATGAGCTCACTCGGATGGCAGAGAAAACGGAAGAGCAAACCTGCCTTGTTTCACAGCTTTGCAAAAAGGTACCTTCATTTTCTCTGCTTCCTCCTCTCTCTGCATTCTGTGGTTTGCAGAGCAGCTTCCCTCACTTTGTCTGTGCAGTTTGCTGAACCTGATAAGTGTATTGCAAACTGATTTTTACCTAAAAGCGCAGTTGCAAATTTAACCCAGAATAAGCTTAAAGTGGATTCTGAAAGAAAAGTAGAGAGCAAGATACTTTTTCAGCTACACCTTACAGCATTTTTCAGTCAGACACATAGGGAAAAGTTTGGCTCTTTCCTCAGACTTTTAGCTTATATAGCATTAGGACATTAGCTTTCATCAAAGATCTGAAAGCAACGGTCAAGCCAGTTCAGTGGAGACTGAGTAGAAAAAAGCAGCAGGTAAAATCCATCAGCTCTTTAGCAGCTTCTGTTGGTGTAAGAGGTCACAGATCTTTATTGCTCTTACTTTATGGAAAAACGCCATGGGCTAGTTTTATAAGACAGCACCCACCTCACCTGAGCAAAGGAAACACCAGAAAAACATTAGCCAGTGAAATAAAGAGTTGTTTGGCACCAGCTGGCAACCCAGTGTTGGGGATGAAAGTTGTAAATCAAGGATTACAGTAGTCTGCTGAGGTGCCCTTACTTGTTGGCAATTCTGTCCTTAAACTATCAAGTCCCAGATTGAACAGCGTTGTGTTACTCTGCATTTCTTTTTTCCCATTCCCATGTAGTTAATACAAGTTGCTGTTGACCAAAGGTCCTTTCACAGTCAGTTGGAAATTTCTACTGTATGACATTAATAATCCTCATAAAGATGTGCAGACGTGATAGAGTTTTTACTGGTTTTAGATTGAAACTCTGATTTGAAAGAATAAATGGAATGATTTTGTAGCATTTAAAATACCACAGTACCACGCTTCAGTCTGCACATCCTTTGGGTGAGTTTTGAATTGTCCTTGCATTAAGCGCAGTTAATGGGTCTCTTTAATGTGTCTATAACAGTCTGCTGTGATACATACAAAAGATAGCTTTTTTCCCCCAAAAAAGGACAAGAGCAGCAATGCCACTTTTGAAACTTTTGGACTGATCCGTCAGCTTAGTCCTTTACACAGCATGACCTTTATCATCCCATATCTCATTAGAGCCAGAGATTAGTGATTTGTCTTTTCAAAGATCAAAATTGTCATTTTTAGATGCTGTTTCATATCTGTATATTTATGTCATACTCTTTTCCTTGGCATTTCAGTACATGGTATGAAGCACTGGTTTTTAGCTCTAACAATTCTGAGGGGAAGAGCAAAACACTAGTAAAATGTCAGCTTTATTATGGCTTAAAGAACAATATTACAGTGTTAGCAGTCAGAGTGTACGTCTTCTTGATGAAGTTAAGTTCCTCTATGAGAAGAGTACAGTTATTTTCATTTTACAAATAAGCAATTGAGATATAGATAAGTATAATAGTTTTCCTGAGATCGTAGAAGGAGCTTTGAGAGAGCCAGTTCACCCCTCATAAATCTGACCCTGACTAAATGAGCTAATGGAGGAAAAAGATTTATGCGATAGAGAAAATGGAAATCACTGGGTATGTGTAAGAAAACATCCATAACTGCCCCAGATTGGTGCTTTCAGAAGCATAGTTCTTTGTACCTGGAATTTGGTTTCTAAGCATTTCCTACAGAGGAGTAGAAAGTGTTTGTGTTTAATATTCTTCCTAGATCAAAATTATGTAGTAAGAAGTATTACTAGCTTGTGATCCCCATAAACACTGGTATGTTTGTATGTTTTCACGTAGGCATAGAGGCTGAATTACATTTTGCCTTTTGAAGGGATAGTGTATCATTAACCAGAAAGCAAGCAGAATCATAGCCCCTTACCTGCTTCTCACTTGATAATGAGTTACTTTTGATATAATATTCATGCAAGGGAGATTACCTGTTATGATCCCTGCCTTCTCCACTTATCATGGGGCAAAGTGGCAATCGCATTGTCCACTTGCCTCTAAATGTTGTAGGACCCTGCAGGGGAATCTCAGTCTCTGCAGTTACTCCTGTGAGCAGCAGCAAGTGGGACAGGCTTGTCCAGAGGACAATCAGGGCACTCAAATTAGGCTCTTTCTTTGAATTGCCACATGCCCTCCAAAGTCCCTTTGTCTTGTTGCCTGTTGATGTACATGGACCTTAGAGATAACAGATACCAAAGCTAGGGTGCCTACTGTGTCATGTCTGCTGGCAACTCATGGGGAGATGGCATCAAGGGCTGGCCCCTCTCTTCCGTGCTGGACCTACCTGCCCAGAGCAAGCATTTCCCTCTCCTCCCCTGTGCAGAAATCCATGATCTAGGGTGGGCGTATGGTCTCCCATATGATGGTTTGGGAAAAGTTTTACCTTCTTGTTGCTGTTATCAGGTGTTCCATGTGGAAATGATGCTCAAAGGCTCAGTGAGCCATATAGGGTTAGCCATGGGACATGATGGGCAGAGCATTGACAAAGTTTAAAGTCAATTAACTATCCAGTAAGAATTGCTCTGTATTGGTAGTGCCTAGGGAAACGCAATATAATTGAAATAGCTAGAATATACCTATCTGTACAGTGCCTGACATAACTGAGTCGTGGACTGTCCTCCAGTATAGCAAGAACCTCCCACATCGCCAATGCCCTTCTTATGCCACCTTCCAGCCTTATTTAGTAGTGAAGTATCAGCTCATAAATTAGATTAGCCAATATTGGGTTGTGTATGTAGCAGTTCCCTTTTACTTGCAACTGATCATAACCAAAGCTGGACAGAAAATAATATGGTTCATATATTAAGTATGGCATTTTATGAGTGTTCAACACGGTAATTCTCATAATAAAGAGGGGTAATATTTAGGTCAAGTGATAAACCTAAAGACTGATAGCAAAGACCTTTTTTCCCTTTTAGAAATTATATTTTTTTAACAAGAACCATACTTTGTATTATTTGTTGAACCAAATGCATGGAAGTTTACTAAGCAAAATAAATAAAGGAAAATCAAAATAATCAAAAAACTACAAAAGGAGGAATGAAACAGCTGGGCAAATTGCATCTGCAGCACAGTAAAATGTGTACTGTGTCTGCATAAACAGTAAATCAGCATTTTTATAGCAATACTATGTGAAGCTACAAACTAGATACAAGTAAATAGCACAAAGTGCAGATATATTTGAATATAAGAAGGTAAATACACCAAATCAAAGCCCAAAATTAGGCAGGCACCTCTTAATAATTATCTGTAAACATCCTGTTAATCTTAGAACTCTTTATTTGACATTTTAATGGTCTGTTCAGTGATGATACATTGTGTGTAACGCTGCGTTCAAATAATCATTAGTTTGGAAGTTTCCGTTGTTAGCAGGATACCAAGAAGATAAATGATTAATTGTGGTTTCCTGAGTCCATCTTTTCTTTGCTCCCCATAGGCCTCATATTGTCTGCTCTTGATTTATGCCAGAATAAGAGCTTGCTTTTGGTCTGGCTGGTCTAGTCCGAGTACAGGCTCACTATTGGATCCGCCTGAGGGAAATGGAACCTTTTGGGAGCTGCCACACATCTTGTCTCTGAGGTCTGAGAAAACCTCCATCTCAACACCACGGGTTTTCTCTTCCATGTCTCAGAGACTGGCTGTCTCCAGAGGCTGACTCCGGAGATCATTAAAAGCGTTGGGAATGCTGATAGTGACTTAATGGGTTCAGGCGTAGGTATATATTGTCATGAGAGCTGCAAATAAATGCTTTGGGAAGAGGGCTTCTCTCCCAGCTGTGTGTAGCGAGGGGTGGCACTTGCTGCCAAGTTTTGTGGGTTTATCATGGCCTCTGTGGTATTTTGAACGTATACTCAAGCTTGGGATCCGCTACATGTGATTTATGGAAGATCTGAACTTTCTTTGATTGTTTTTAAAGAGAGTCTCTTGACCCTCTGTAGTAGAAAGCAAGTTGGCACTGCAATCTGGAAACCCGGGGCAGGGAGGGAAGATGGGCTTCACATTTATTATTTTTGATGAAAGCCTTTTTTTAGGCTGGTCTCAAGGTTCTTAGGTCCTCCCTTGTCAGTCCTGAATTCTTGTCCTCGTTCAATGAACCTTTGCTCCGCAGCAGCACAGCTTTGCTTTCTTACTCCCCTTATCAGTGATGGGTATTAACTTATTTTTTCCTGTGTTCACCTGGTTTACAGTCGTCCAAGGTAACTATGAAGAGCGGAAACACAGAAAGGGCTAAATGAAGCTTGTGTTTAAAACAGAGAAAAGTAATCGTGGAAAGGCAGCTTCAGGGATTCGGTCCAAATGTCCAACTCAACAGAAATCTTCTAATTGCAGATCAGACCCTGAACACAGATGTCCTGTTTTCTTTTTTCAGTCTGAACCTTGATAAATGACTTTGACATTAATACATTTTGGGACATAAACAGCAGGTTCCCAGTACTGTAATATAACATAAACAGTTGTTGCAGCACTGCCTGAGTAGTGGAGGAGCTGCTTATCGCTTACAGCCTCTGCCAGTGCCAGAGAGTACAAAGAAGCTGAAGAGCCAAAGGAGGGTGGAATCTGAACAGAAACTTGCTTCAATTAGCAGAAGGAATCTCATCAGGCTGAGCCGAGTACTGAGCACACATGGGGTTAGCTCCAGTCTCACCTTTCCCGTTGAACAGTTACATAATAAGTATGCAGGAAAATAACTTTGCTTGGCAGAACACAGTGTATGGAAAATGAACTCATTTCTCGTGATGATTTAGATGCCGCTGAGATTATGATGTTAAGGCTTTTGTTTTAAAGGGTTGCAGACTTTTAACAGAGATCACAAGGAACATTGTGCTTTGGGATTTAACATTTATTCATTCAGTTCATTGAGTACTGATATGCACATAGTACTTTGTTGCAGGCATCACAGTGCTGAGAGTAGCCTGAGGTGATGAACAAGGGATCTCTAGATAGTAAAGAAAAGGTTGGTCTTGCATAGTTCCAATCCAGTCATCATGTAATATTTCCTTAGATCTGACTTACACGTTCCGTACTTTGAACAAATACCTGTAGTGCTTTGCTCACCTCCCCTGCTTTCTGTTTATAAAGGGCTTTACCAGTTGATTCTCGAAGTCGCTGTGAAGTGGGTGATTTTTCTTTCCAGTGAGTTTCTGCCATGCTGGGACTGCGATAAAATCACTGTTCTGAGCACTGAAGCAATCAAAATGAGCGTACTGCCTAATTCTAGCAGCACTTTTTGAGTTAAAATTATTAAACACCTTCCAGTCCTTTGAAAACATTAACCCAGCCTGGATCTTATTATTGCAGAGATCATACAGTAACCAGAGCAGGGTTTCAGCTGAGTTCATAATGTCAGAATTTCAGTAGCCCCATTCAGGTGGAGGGAAGGGGACATTACAAATACAGTGTAATGCTATAAAAAATATCCATTGATTTTGACAAGAAATATTTCCATGTCCATTTCCTTCTCTCTTGCAGTCTTTTTTCCCACTTGAAGATTCTAGAGCAGGTTTTAAAACCTTCCAGAAGGGCTGTAAATTTTTCCAGAGGGATGAAAATTTTAATGTAAAAATTCAAATAGTAAAATTGAAAATCTCCTGGGAATTTTCCATGGGAAAGGAGTTGACCATGGTCACCCTCCAGTTCTCCTCCAATGAGAGCCAGCTGAGCAGCTGTGTACAGACAGAGGTGGTAGAGACCAAACGGTCCATCAACCCCAGTTCTTTCCACTTCCGGACACGTCTTCTCTCTTCATTTGCACAGTATCCCATGGTAGCCGTCACACTTCTCAACCTCTGTCTTAGGTCAGGCCACAGTTTCATGTAATTTCTTTATTTCCCTTTATCCATAGTCTGTCAGATGGAGAAAGCAGGATTTCTTGAGCATGGGTAACTAGAGATTAGTGCAGCATTCCAACAACAGTATTAATACTTCTCTATTTCTCCTGATGGTGAAAATATATCATGAGAAATCCTAAGATTTTGTCACCTTTCTCACAGTGGCATCGCAATGGCTGGTCCATCAAAGCATCATTATCCTGTAGTGTTGCTATATCCACAGTGTTTCTCATGACTAGGGGAGTTGTGGTCGTTGCTGCCACCATCAAAATTCTAATGTAAAGTCTGGTTGCTCAGGTATCACTGGAAGTTACATGATGCTGGAAGTAACTTTCTTGTTGACTTCATGGGGAGGTTGTATGCCCAGACAGTGTGCAGCAAATCTGTTAGTGTCCGTCTACCACTCTGGGTGGTGGCAAGTTGCTCTCCTTAGTCACTCATCTCCAAGGAGGGAAGGAATGTAGGTCAGGCATAGGATCGCACAAGAGGATGTCTTAATTTTGTCACAGATGCTTCCTGATGGGTATCATAAACACCGCTTGTGCTTTGACATTCACTGTAGCTATTGCTCATAGAAGCTTTTTCAGCATTTTGCAGAGTTGGGGTTGAAGATTGGAGGTGATGTCTTTTTTAGTCAAGAAACTGATGATAGCTGATAAGCTGGATGGCATCAGGCTTGTCCTCCATTAATACTCTTTGTAACTGTCCTGCACAGCGCCAGGATCTGCTATACACAACGTGTTTTCATTTGTGCTAAGCCGTTTGGGGTTTTTTTTCCCCATAACTCATCTCTCTGTGTATTCACACTAACTAGTATCCTAAAAACCTTCATGAAAGGTCATTGATATTCTAAGGTGATTGGATGAAATAGCACTCTTAATGCAATTATTCATGATAACAATGATCATAGAAACGATAAAAATGCAGGTTGAAGATATTTATTATAAAGCTGGCAAAAGCAGTGTTGCTTACATTGTTGCTTAACAGCATTCAGTTGCTTTGCATTGCTTGTTACACTGAAATCAATGGCCTTGTTCACTATCACCTTCTTTTCTATTTGTGTAAACACAATCTATGTTAACGAATATGATATTTGAGCACATCCAAACTGTTTGCACTGGAGACTATGAGGAACGCTTTATTTATCACCTCATTGGAATCAAATCAACATCCAGGCCAAGCTTTTTTTCTCTCCCTTAAGTGAATGTACTAACTTTTATACAGTGATATTTATGTTGCTAAAGTAGAAATCATGTAGTGCTAGGAAGCTCATAGCACTGGATTATTTGCCATGTCACTGTTTTCAGCAGTGCTGCAAGCTAACCCTGTAGAAATCAGTCAATGTTTTTACTAATGGTAACATTTAATTTTTGAGTGCTTTTACAAAATCCAGACAGTTGATGAAAGCAGATTAAAGGAGCATGAAATTAGTGGGGTTTACATCTCTTTATGGTTTGTGAGCTGAACAATTATTGGTCTCCAGACCTGATTCTGAATCTCAGTAAACGAAGGTCTAAGTTTTTTATATTTAGATTTTATAAATAAAAGAGTTTTAAATTACCTTCTTCACAGCAGATGAACACCAAATCTCTTGTACATTTGTGTATGAAATTATGCTCTGTCCTTTTGTTTAAGCTGTAACGAGAAAGAGCAAAATGTTGAATGAACATATACTTTGGTATGAAATTTAAGGGCCAATAGTGATTACTAGGGCCTGGGGGGAAGCTTTCCCTTGGGCCACATTATTGCCTTTATGTCTAATGATGGGCTGGCACTGGCTGCATTTGGAAATCAAATAATGCATCAGACTGTTAAACTCCCATTAAAACTGTGGTGTCTAATATGTCTGTGGATTGGAGCTTGCATTACTATATAATTCCCAGTCCAGAGGTAAAGAAGTGCTCTGTAGAGAACCTAGAAAAGGTCCCTGCTTGTCTACTGATCCAGATGACTGTATTATGCGACTATTTTATTATATGTTGTGATAATACCCATACTGTGTTAAGCTCCTTCTGGCTGAAAAGGAGCAGATTTCAAATTCTGAAAGCAGAAAGGTAAGTGGAGATTTTCCTTACAGAAAAAGCTGGTTGCAAGCAAAGCTGTAAAAATTGTTCATGGTCACACCTTAATGTAGTAACTTCCCTCCTGCGGCATTGCTGA
Organism: Pezoporus flaviventris; assembly: GCF_033815535.1. NCBI lineage: Eukaryota > Metazoa > Chordata > Aves > Psittaciformes > Psittacidae > Pezoporus > Pezoporus flaviventris. The sequence continues at coordinate 50,470,510 of NW_026892549.1, forward strand.
TTTTGTCTCTCTTTTCAAGCATGATTCACATCAGAAAATGATGTTCAGGAGAGATGTCATGAAGGTTTATTGACTTTATATATCTCCTATGAAAGGAACAAAGCAGTGGATGTATGGGTTTGTAATGTTTGTAAGAGCTAGAGAAATGGGATGGACACCAGATGACAAAGAAGTTGCCAGGGATCCAAATGCATGGAGGCAGTGGGAGAAAAGCGTCATGCTGTTGAAGGAAGTGTAATGTAAAAGCAATACTGCGCCCTGGAAAAGGGGAGGGCTGGTCAAAACATGGGTTTGAGAATGTTTTCACTGGCAGAGAGTCTTGTTGGTGTTTGCAAGTTTAGAGAGCTAGGCTGTGAGACTGCATGGAAAGTAGTGAAATTCCATATAACATAGGCTTCCTCCTGAAGCAAGAAATAGTGGATGGAGGAAGATTCCCACTGTGTGGTGCAAGACAGCAAGAGAGTCCAAAAGCTCTGTTCAGTAGTGGGTTTGGGCAGGTGTTTTCTTTCCTCCTGGGGAAGTGAGAGGTCTCTGGGATTTATTCCATTTTCTGGAATATTTCTCTTTTCCTGAAGTTGGCGTCAAAAGAACTGTGTAACAGATTGGCAGCTCTTTTTCGCACAGCCTTCTTATATATGGAAAATCTGTTGACATTTTGGCACGTAGCTCTCACTTTATACACAAGAATATATGGTGTGCACACTTCCCCCTCTTCAAGTGACTGTTCAGAGGTGTGAGGGGAAAGGGCCACATTAATTCCAGCCACATGGCTGAAAGGAGGTGCAGTGACAAAAACGTTTTGTTTGCTGTGAGGTTTAAAGCTTATACTGCCAAAACCCCTTCAGTGTTTAGATCATCTGCTTTCATGCCAAAATTTAAAGGGAAAATAAAGCTTCCAAGGCAATCAGAAGCAGAGCAATTTGTGATTCCTAGAAAGCTCAGCTGAGCAAGGTTTCCACAGACATGAGAAGCTATTGCTTAGGAAGAAAAGAGGAAAAAGGAACATCTTCCAAATATGAAGTCATACTTTGACTTCTGCTGTTGTTTTCATTTTTACAAAATTATTCCAGTGGCTTGATCACCAAAAAAAAAATGGTTTTAAGTTTGAAGCTCTTAACAAACGTGGGTTCTCAGCCACCCCCAAATAGTTTAAGGTTTTGAATATAAAGACCTTTATTCTTCTGCCATGCTCTAGTAATTATTATCTTCTAAAAGAATAAGTATTTCTTCATTGTCTATAGAGATATGCATGTGCAAGTCCTACTAACATCACAATGCTAGGATTACAAAATTGGATCCCAGATACTTCTAATACAAGAAAATGCCAACCACATTTCTTCTTATGCCCCTTCATTTACTTTTAGCACAGTGGTAGAATAAATATGTTGTAACTGCTGGGGATGGCAAGGGGTGTTGTCATTAAGAAGAAGTCTTGAAACTGTGAGTTATTTGCAATGAGCCTGACACCCTTGTAAAAATGTATGATTAGAGTCACATAAATAAGAAAATAAGTGTGAGTTCCTGCATAAACAAAATCTGAAAGTTTTCATTTAAAGCAGAAACTTTTGCATTGAAAGGCACAATTTGGTTAAAAAGAGCATTTTTGTTTTTTCACTGAAGAAATGTGTTAAATTTTCATTTGAATTTAGTTTCTTATGCTTTCATTTTTCATCCAGCCATCTATCTATCTATGTATTCATCGAGACCGTTAGCTGTGTCTGTCCTGCCTTTGTTTGCTGCCTTCACGTCCCGGTTTGAGTACAGATAGATGAATGTCTAAAGACAGCTGTCAGTGCTGCTTTTAATGGGCAAAGCCTGAGTGTGATCCATTCCATCTCATAGGCCTAAAACTGCCTTTGTGAAGAGCTGGAGGGTGAACCAGGAAAGCAGACAAGCAATCTGCACAGCAGAGAGTTTCACCTGAAGCCTTTTGTATGTTCCTTTTTTATGTGCTGGGTTATTGCTGAGTTATTGCACTCATACCAAGGTACATAAATGTTGTGGGGCTTTTTTTTCTTCTCCGAATGCACAGCTGTAAAACCCTCCTTACTGGGAGAAAAGGCAGTCCTAACAACTATGTTCTCTACAATCTCCTTTTGTTTCTGTTTGGCCCCTCTAGCTGAAAAATATTTCAGCCATCAAAGGTTTGATACAACATACAAGAATATGCACATCCCTCTGTTTTCAGCAGGAACTTACATTCTTGAGCCATTTTTGATTAATATTAACATCAGCTGTTAGATTCTCAGTTCGGGTGAGAGAAGAGACCTTTGAATATGGCTTGGCTGCATTGCCTGCATAGTTAAACATCTTCACATGTTTCAAGACTGTGAGTACAATCAGCTGCGTGCCCCTTTTGATGAAGGACTCACAGGAGGGCCAAGAAGTAACCTCTGAAGAGATCTCATGAAACAGACAGGGCACTGTGATATTATGCAATATCACAGGGAAATAAATCTGAATGAATCTTTTTAATCAAATAAAGATCAGAGTATTAGGACCAGAAGATACCTTTTTCATCTACAGGAAATGAATTCCCAGATGAAAAATTCTTAACAGATACTCACAAATGTATGCTCACTTCCAGCTAGCATAAGAGCAAGGATCAGATTTACTGTTTCACCTGTAAACAATTAAACAAGTGAGGACTCAAAGAACCATCTATCAGAGATAGATTACAGCATGTTGAAACTAGAAAATTCTGGCAGACTTGATGTGAATCCCAGTCCCATTAAGTTCTCATTAGGGCTGCAAGTTTAACGTTGGCACCAAGAAAAAGTAACTGCTGGCAAATGACAGTGTAGTGTGCTAAGTATGAAAAGTTAACAGTGAAGTTGTACAGTGTCCTGGTTTTATCTGAGATAGAGTTCATTTTCTTCCTAATAGCTGGTACATTGCTGTGTTTTGAATTTAGCCTGAGAATAATGTTGGTAACACACATATGTTCTAGTTGTTGAGCTTATCCTGATCAAGGACTTTTCAGTTTCTCATGCCCTGTCATGAGGAGGGGCATGGGAAGCTGGGAGAGAGCAGAGACAGAACATCTGACTCAAACTAGCCAAAGGGATATTCCATACCACAGCATGTCATGCTCATTATACAAACTGGGGGAGTTGGCTGGGAGCTGCCAATTGTTGCTCAGGGACGGGCTGGACATCGGTCAGTGGGTGATGAGCAGTTGTATTGTGCACCACTTGTCTTTCTGGGGGTTTATTCCTCTCTCTGCCTCTCTACTATTAGTAGTAGTAGTATTAGTAGATTGTATTTCTTTCAGTTATTAAACTGTTCTTATCTCATCCTGTGGTTTTTATGTTTTCCGATTCTCCTCCCCAGCCCATTGCAGGGCAGCGGCAGGCATGAGTGAGCAGCTGCATAGTCTTTAGTTGCCGGCTGTGGTTAAACCATGATATACAGTTTGCTTAGAATTTAATGAATTAACACAAGGTAGATCCTGTAGACTAGGTGCTCAGTTTATTGATGGCCATTGAGCTCTTCATAGCTGGCAGAGTTGCTGCCTGATTTATTCCACCTGACTAATTGCCCCAGCTTCTCCAAGCTTGATTTATTTTGTGTTTTTTGGTTTAGAATACTAGATTCTTTGCAGCCAGGCTACCATGGCTATTATCATTTCCTTATCTAATATCCTGCGCAAGAAAAGCAAAAAACAAAACTTTGTAAAAGGTCAGCCATAATACCTCATTTACCTAATCATATCAACACTCAATGAAGGGACATGAGACAATGAACTGTGCAAATGCTGTTGGGTGGATGGTAAACTGTTCTAATCTGGTATGTGAGGGTCAAAGCACACAGAGATAAACATAAAAACCTCTGATCATACCCTTTGTTTCTAAGGTTTACTGACATGCAGGTTTTATATCTGATAGCAAAGAGTGCGATATATTCGTAGGCAAGTGATACCTTGATGGTTTGGTCTGCATGAGCAATAGTCAAGACCGAAATGGATGATAATAGAGGACTTTGGGTTTTCTGTTTTTTCCATTCCTCCTGTTTAAATTTTGCAGTCGAAACTAAATTCTGCACTTTATTTGTAATGATTTGCATAGCAAAAAATTGAAAACACAGGTCACCTCTGACTGAATCATCTAGAAGTCACAGAATCATACAGAATAATAGAAATCCATTGAAAGAAATGGATTAGCCAACAGAAATCCAAAGGCATGTGTAGCAAAATAAAAAATGTACATAATTTATCATTTTTACACCTGAAGGTTTGTACCCCAATATTAAAATCTGAAGATAGGAAAACTGGGGCAAAGAACATGCAGTAACTGTTGTGTTAATGATTGTATTAAAGTTGGCTCCCCGTACATAATTTTCCAATAGTGCTGTGTGACTTACAAGAGATTTCTTCATTGTCTAACACAGGGATATATTCTTACTAATTATAATTATTAGTAGTATCTCTGATTTCGTTAATTAATAAAGAATATATTGCCAGTATTTAAGTAATCTGTGTAACTATTCTTACTATAATCTCTAGCAGCCCAATGTGGTCATTGTGTATTTAGTCTTAGATCTTTCTATTGCATAGTCCAAGAATATATGTATTGCAAGTTACCACAAAGTTCATGATATGTATTGTACTTTAAAGTATTGAAGGGTGTTACTAAGTTGAATTCATCACCATTTGTGTAGCTGTTTTCGTGAAAGGTGCCAAGTTTATGGTGTGCATAAATTTTGAAGAAGGTAAATAGAACTTTCTACACTCAATATCAGTGATGTGTTATATGTGTGATCCTTCTGTGATTCTAGAAAACTGGACCTAGTGACTGATTTGATCTTTTCCAAACCCATTTCCCTAAGAGAAGCAGGTTTCTGAGATGGTGGGAATGGTGATTTGGGATTTTGTCATTGGATCTGGTATAGGGCCATTGCTATTAAATGATTGTAAAGGCCACTGTAAGGGGAGAGGTGCTGACTTTCAGACACAACATCATTAACTCGTGGTCGTTAGAAAAATCCCATGATAGTTTTTGAAAAAGTAGAGTAGTTAACCTTGGTGGCTTGGCCAGACTCCAGCTTTTGTAATTGCATCCTGCCTAACTAAAATTGCATTGCACGTGTTCAATTGGATAGGGTATTCTTCACCTATTACCCTCAGCTGCTGAGTAGTTCTGTTCAATATTTTCTATATTTCAACACAGAAATGTCTTCATTCAGCATTATTTGTTTTGAATGATAGTTCATAAAGTGCTTTGAAATCCTTCTGGCTGAAAGTTGCTGTCTACTATAAATGTAAATTTTCTTTGTTGCCAGCTGTAAAATCATATAGGATTTGACATCAAAGGATCTATGCCTTGCACCATTATGATTTGGCTTGAACTGCTCCTGAAAACCTTGGCAGAGTGTGCATTAAACACAGCTATTTTCTGCAAGGATGTTGGAGAGAGAATGCATATCTCCCAAAGCCAAGCAACTGACATAACCTGCCTATGGATCAATAGTATGCCCTTCAGGGACACTGATACTCTGGGGCAGTCAGGGAATTAGATATGCAGTGTGTGGCTATTGTGCTGGTAACAGTGGTGTTAGCTTTAAGAGACCATGGCTATGCTCAAAATACTGCAAGAGGTTAAAATTCATCACCCTGGTAGACTACTGGCTTGTCTGAAATACAACTTCTGCAGTCAGCCAAGGGAAGCCGTTGCTTGTTTGCACTGAAACCTGTCAGGGGACTTTGGAGTGGACTATGATCTAAATATAGCACGATTGTTTTCTAAGCAAATCTTACATTTTTTTGACAGAACCCTTCCATCCATGCATCAAAGCAAGTGCACTTCAAGGGGCTTTATCTGTGCAGATAAGGCTATGTGATACAGGAATTAGGAAAGGAATAAAGCTGGAATTAGTGCTAAATCCACAGTAATATTCTGCTGTGAGATACTTCGACCTGCAGTTCTTTCCAAGTTGTACTGTGTGTGCTGAGAGCTGGCTGTATGTGCTTGTAATGAAACATTAAGGAAAGTGTCAGGCACCTGAAGGAGAAAATTACCTTCATTGTTCTCTGAGTAATATGTACCACAAGACTCAAAACCTCCTGCATCCCCAGAAAACAAACAGAGAATTCAAGGGTGAATGTGAAAGGGGAAAGAAAAGATCTGCTGAGGAAGAGGGGTGATAAAGCAAAGCTTTGTGCTTTGCCCAAGTGTAAATTCAGGATTATTTTCTCTTCAGATAATGCTCTGTACTTCTTGATTTTTGACTGTGGGACACAGGCAGACTGCACCAGCACGAGCAATGCTATTCTTGGGATGGCTTTTGCTAGCTTCTGTGGCTTGATCCAAAGTTGACCAAAGGCAGGGCATTGCTCCCTGTGGACTTTGGGAAGTTTGAGAGTAGAAAGCTTGAGTGCTCTGACAGTGTCTTTATTCTGCCAGTCTCTTCAGAGGGAAGATGCTTAAAAACACCTTTCATCCCAAAAGTCTGACAGTTTTCAGGCTTTCGTGTGTGCAGACTGGGGAAGTTTTCTTACCTTTTTCTACCGTGAGCCTGTGGCCCCACTTCATAGACACATAACCTGCTTTGGTATTTGGCATATCCAGGAAGTGTATCTTTCTGTAGGGCTTATGTGGAGCCCAGCAGAATTACTGCCTGCAGAAAGGGTGTAGGCATTTTCCAGGCAGTGCTGTTTCCTGTCTTGCTGAGCATTGCACTCAACAGGCAGTAGTATATTATCTAAGGCACAGCTTATAAATGTCTTTAGAGGACCATCGGGTGTAACAACTGTGGCCCAAAGAGCAAGCATAACGATGGCTTTGTGGTGAATGTGGGGCTAATCAGGGACCCCTGACACAGAGGGAATTTTGGAGTGCTTTGCCCTGGCAGGCTGTACAGGCAGAGGTGACAGCCTGCCTGCAGCCTCCATTGCAAGGGGTTTTGGGAGCAGGGAGGCCATCTCCTATCCATCATGCTGCTTTCTGGTGAGACTGGAGCAGGCAGGAAGAGGGGAAAACATAGCGATTTATAAAACAAACAGCCGACCTCCTGGCACCACGACTGCAAATCTGATTTCAGATCATGTTCCAATACATGCAGTGGCAACCAGTTTTTATTCACACACGGACAACCCCCTTTCCCTAATACGATGGCTGTCCTTCCCTACACAGATACAGTACCCACCCTTCTTCAGTTCTACATATGGTTCAAACTGAGCCCACAAGGCTTATTTACTCAACTATGTGCCTAGTTTCATGAAATGCTGGAGTCTATAAAATAAATCTTAGGCAAAGGTTGTTGGAATTTTTTAAAATATCATCATTAACTCTTGCTGTTGGCCCTCTTAATAGCCATTCGTATTCAGAGCATGCACGACTGCTACTCAGTGTTACTACAGTAGGATATATTTGCTATAAATTAATTAAGTTGCTGGCAGTATCCCAGATTGCCTTTGAAATGGAAAACTTAGAGAAATATGAACTTTATAGTTGGTAAGTTGGTAGTTTTAACAGGTGAAGATATATGGTCTTATTTAGGTGGGCAAGGCACAAATCTGGGTGTAGCTAGAGTTGTTCTGATGATGGAGGCTCTGGTATTCTTTGTCCTTTTATACTGTGCTTTCTGTACAGACAAATTTTCTAGTTATCTACACACCCACCTATTTTTCTCAGGTATTCTCCAACTGTAGCCGTGAAGATAAGTTTGTATTAGGCCTTATAGACATGTCGCTCTCCTGAAAAGGGCTCTTCCACCTCTAATGAAGTCGTGTGGTGTTGCCATAGTAATTTCTTCTTACCTGTCTGTGAAACATCTACCCTGTTTCATCACCACAAGCATTATCTTCTACAAAGCCTTCTGCTCCACACTGGGATGCTAATCTTCAAGAGGAACACTGACCAGCAGTGAATCATTAGTCCTGTACTTTTCAAAAGTTGAATTCAGAGTTTTACTCCTAAAGACTCTTCTGAGAGTGGCTACATCCTTTTCCTGTACAAGGATGGCATGTGGTGCATAACCTGAGCCCCTACTCTCAGACTGTGCAAAGTGAGAAAATCCAGGTTAGGGTCCCAGAAAAAAGCCAAGTTCATTTAGGCCATGACTGAGCAGTGTGAGCTCACAGCACTGCAGTGGGCAGCCTCAGCATAACTTCCCTGATTAGGTCTCTTAATGTGAAATCTGGACAATGATACTCTTCTCTCTAGGAGATGTTCCGTGTAAATAGATACAAATATTTAAGATGCTCAGTGGGACCATGCAAGATATGTTGCAATAGGAAGCTAGGAACCAAAAAGACAATTAAGAGGAAGTCAGACACTGTGAATGGCCATCAAAGCCATCCTCTGTTCCTTTCCATTGCCTTCAGCATCTAGCAACCACTGTTCTCCTGTGCAAAGCCACCCCTTTCCTCTAGCTCAGGACTTAGCTGGCTCCCAGTGTGCGTGGGTTTCCTACCTAATTAAGGCATGGGGATGGGTGCTAGAATACGTAAAGAGAAATAAAAATATATTAACAATGGCCTGAAAGCATTACCTGCACCCTTTAGCCTGTTCTGCACGGACAGGGTACAAAATTGCCAGGAACTACAAATGTACTTAGGAGGTCTGAAAAAGCACATCTGCAACAAATACTGTGTTCTGAGTAGCTGGTGGTGGTTAACGTTTGCTCCTTCCCATCTAACTCCAAAGTAAGAGGCAATAGTGATGTTTAAAATCTGTGGAAGCGTTTAAGGAACAATTTGTGGTATCACAAGGCCTGTTCAGGTCTGCAGGACTGATTTATGGGCTTTCTGGGAAGCATGAGCAGACAGGGAGGCTGGCAGCTGCTCAGTAAGAGCAGCATGGAAAGGAGGGACATCAAGAAGGTTTGGCCTTTCACAAGGTGCACACCACTGAACAGTGCACTGACACGTTATAAGGTGCTGAGGAATGTCTGCCGGTGCGAGGCCAGTTGCAAAAGACAAAACAAATAGAACAATGTGACCAAAGACTCTCTGAGAATAAATCACTGAACTCTCTGTCCCTGGGATCTTAAAGCCAAAATAGTGCAAAGAGAGAATGTGGATAGGCTGCAGGAAATGGGATGTCTCCTAGAAGGACCTATGTAGTTTTTTCCATTTGTCAGTGATACCTTTGATTTAGTGCTCAGCTGATTGAACTATCTAGATCCATCCATTTGGATACTGGTAGCAAAAGGTACGAGTACTTCACAAAGACATGGTGTCTATGGTTTAGCAAGGATTTTTGCAGCTGATTGTAGCATTTTTCAACTGCTTAATGTCCTTGTTGTCTTTGAAAGGTTTCTGAACCAAATATTACAGAAGCAAGCATAAAGCAGGTGCCCTGTTTTACCTTGGCAATAGTGAAAGAGCAGAAATGATTCTGGATGGCATTTACTCAGATGCTTAGGTTTGCCACTGGTTTAGAAGGATCAGAAATAATTTGAGTCAAAGCAAAAATTATAGTACTACTACTGGGTAAGAATTTATGTATTTCAGCATCAGATCCTGTATTTGAATAGGGATCGGTTCTGAGCAAGAATAACCTATTCCAGACCTGTCACAGAGGCGGTAGCCATCATTAGTTATAGATGGAGCAGTACAAAATGGGGAAAAGATAGGTATCTACCCCACAGGCATGTGTGACCTAAAGCTGAGATGAAGCTTTCTGGTACTGTGCATAAATTCTGTTAATATATTTACATTGTAAATAAAAAGTACCCATTAAAAAAACTTGTGCTTACAGAGGGAAAATAGATGTTCTGTAAAGGTTAATATCCAGAATCAAGTCTAAATATGGACTTTTGTTTGTAAATTCATTTTGTAAATGGCAAGAATAAAATGAGCAAGAAAAAAAGAATTATAGAAGCAGATAGAAAACATAATGCTGGATGTTTTAGGTGGGTTTTTTTTTTACTAGTTCTAAATAATGGTAGTGTAGTAGAATAGCTTTGTGGATGTTTTTCCTTGGTGAGATGCAAATCCAAAGGCAAAACGGAATCCACTTAAGTAGGATATGCATATATGTCTTATAGGTCACATACTGCTGAGGGCATTTTAGTAAACCTGACCACAAGACCCTAGACACTACTTCTAATAGGCACACTGTTCTTGAGGGTAATTACCAGTAAATGCAGGGAGATCAATCGTGCCTGATGCACTGAGCAATTATATTTTATATATTGTTTTATTAATTCATATTTTAAATTTGATAAATTTATATTTTTAAAAGTGTTCTGCTGTTCAGGGGATGCAAAGTATGTGAATTTCATTTTACCACAGAAATATTGTTAGGAAAACAGCAGCATGAGCAAAGCAGACAGACACAGCGCAAGACCTTAAAGCTGCTCAGATGTTAGGGAGATGCTCCTCATAAAATAATCCCGTTTCAGAAATACCACCATGACAATCTGTATGCTGGGAGGAGGTCTTTGGGAAGAACCATCCCCTACACACAGACCAAAACCCTACAGGGTAGGTGTTATGTCTCTCTCAGCATGGACCCTGAGATGGGGGAATGGTGAAGAAAGTGAATCCAGGTCCAGTAAAATGGTGGGACGCAATGAAAATAGGCTGTGGCTGATGTAAGAGTGATAAATACTGGCTTCTTTGAGAAGAGAGAACCATGTTTTGTACTCTGCTACATGGTTTTGGGTACACTGATGGGGACTTGGAGCTCCTTGCGAGCTTAGCTCTTGGAAGTGGCCCATCATGTTGGCAGAGTTAGGTCTTCTGTTTTGCAGCCAGCTCAGTCACCAACTGTCAGGGCACTCAAGGTTTCTGTTCCTCTAAACATCTTTCCTGGAAGTAATGCAATGTGTGGCTGTGTTTTCCTTACTTGCTTCATTAGCTCTTTGATTAAACTACCTGTGATAGTAAGGCTGGAAGAGACGATCTCTATATTTGTTAATAAAGCAGTAGTACAGAGCTACTAGCAGATCTGCTAGTTGCTGGTTGTGTGGTGCAGCTGGGATCCTCTCTTGCTGCCCACCAGCCCTCTCCCAACTTATGCATCCATCCATGGCATGCTATTGATGTTCTCACCAAAGCATTGGAGGGCAACTAGTTCTGCTTTATTGAAAAGCAAAGCCATCTGCAAACTTCATACATCCACAGTTATCCTAGAAACGAGGCATGAGCTTCGATTTGAGTGGCTGGGATTCTGTGGCCTGTCCAATTCTTAGGCAGCAGTGCAAAAACCTGTGCCGTCCTCCTTGAGCTGGTCCCTCATGGGTGTTAAGACAGAAAAGAAACTTGAAAGCGTAAATCAAGATCAGCAATTGTTTGTGTTTTGTTTGGCCAGTGTGAAGTTTGTCTTCCTGAGGTTTATGATGGGGTATCCTGAAAGCTCCTTCTCCTGCTCAACCAGGCAAGGCTGAGGGGGCTTGTGTAGCTCTTCTTGATGCAAAATGATGAGATGATTCAGAATTACCGTGGCAAGAACTTATTGCAACTATGTCTGCAAAGCGTGTGGATGCTAAGAAATTAGGCAGGCACAGAGCTCATGTGAGTACTGTCAAGTGAAGACTCATGCCTGGGGGCCTGTATAAACCAGATCACATATATCACATAAAGTCCGAGCCTGTGTTTGCTCTTCACCCTGTCAGTCCATTAACATGATTCCACTTGCACACAAAATGGAAAAGCAGCATTAAAAGATGTGGAAAATAGAGCAGGCAAATAATCAGGCTACAGAGGAGATGCATCTGGGCGTTTTTAAAGTGTATTCACAAGTTAATTCAGGTAGGATATTATTCTGACAGGTAAAGAGTGAAGTTTACTCCCGTGGGCTATTTGTGCTTTATTTAGGGCTTAAATGAAGTGCAAAATCTCAGGAAAGACAGAAAATCCTTCAGTGTGGAAGACAACCCTCTGGAGGTGAAATACAGCTAATCCAATACCACCTTCCCCCACTGCATTTGCAGTTGCTGCCTTTGAGCAGCAAGAGGGGTCGGCAGCCTGTATTTGTCCCAGCCTATAGTGGGACCAGGGTCAGAAAGCCAGTTTCTCCAGTACCTGGTGTGTTCTCAGCTCTCCTGTGCACGCTTTGGGGGTACCAGGCTCCAGGGAGGGTAAAGACCCCTTGGTGATACATGTGGTTGCTTCTAAAACCATGCATTGCTGTCAGCAAGGTTATACTGTGTGTATAAGGGAGGTGCCTAGCCTAAATCAGAACAGCTCCAGACCACTGTTAGCTTTTTGTGTGTGGTTTTCCTCTCAAATGAGTAGTCTTCTATTCTTGCTATGGTTAAAACATAGGGACACGAGCTATGCACCTTGCACTTACATTTTAGTGTGGAAATGTTACTGCAGAGTCCATGGTAATTAGCCAGTTGTTCCTTTTACTGCATGCAATTACAACAAAGTACTACCGGGATAGTTTGTAGCAAAACGCATGTGAAATCAGTGGTTCTTCCACTCTGAACAGGCATTTGCAAAGTAACATACCCACATCTGCCATGCACCTGTTAACTTCTTCTAAGGAACAGTCATGGTGAACAGCCAGGGCTTGGTCCCAGTCTGTTAGGAGGCAGCTCTGCTCCACTGATGTCAAGTGAGCACCCACCTGGTAGGAGCTGACCACTGGCCTCCACTCTGTGAGCTAGGAGGCATTTCCTCCTCCCTCACCCTGCTGCATGTCTGAGGACACAGCGTTTCTTGTGGTTTTAGACTGGTACACGCTGGATGGAATTTTTCCAGAAGCCAAGTTTACACAGTGTTTTGAACAAGAATCTCACTGCATCTTGTATTGCAAATACTGAACAAGTGATGTTAAGACTTTTCTCACCACGCTGGGCCATACCCTTTTTATTTGTCAGTGTGTATGTAGACATGGGGTTGTACTGCTGAGCTACATTTACATTGCTTTCTGATGCTTATAGGGCCTGGCCACCTTCTGTGTGATTTTGGGGCTTTTTTTGTCCAGATCCCCTCTTCCCATGTCTGGGGGGAAAACATAAAGTGTTTTCTCTCTTCTGAAATAGTATCTGTACCATCTGTACGCATCCTGTGTGTATTCATGCATACAGATATACTGCAGAAGGGTGAGTTTGGTGGCTTAGTGATACTTAGCTGCCATTTCAGGCTTTCTTGCTTCTTTCTTCTGTGCTGTACCTAACAAACAGAAAAGGTTTAATGTGCTTGTTAGCAGAGGTAATGGAGAGAGTCTCACTGATTAGAGCAGGACCTGAACCAGACCCCTCATTTTTGCTGTCACATGGGACACATTTATTATTATGGTCTTTCTTTCCTTTTAAAATCAGAATTCACTGCAAATAGTTCTTCCATCATTAAGAGTTTTTTGGAAGGAAAAGTTGAATTTTAAAAAGAGCCTGCCTTGCTACAATTTATTCAGCTTACCATTTCCTGATTCCAGCTGTGCCCTCTTGCTCTTAACAGGGTTAAAGAGGTTGAGTTCCCACAACACTAAGTAGAGAGAAAATCTCAGGGTGATTAGGAACTGTGTATGTAATATTCTTAATTGTTCTGTGCATCATTAAAATGTTCATGCATTTCATGTACTTCTGGCTGAAAATTGCCCATTCAGCTTTAATAGCTAATTACAAGAGTGACCAGGCATTCACATGGCACACACAAGCTTATTGGGTATGACAGATGGATGTGTCTGGACCTCTGATTCATCATTTTATCTTTCCTTTCTGAAAGGCTATGTTATCACAGTGCAAATAAACTGTAATTCTGCCCCGGGCCCAAGTGCTCACAAAGGAAAAAGGAGGGGAAAAGAAGCACACCCTCTGTGCACCTAGGCAGCTACATAGTGTGGGTGCTGGCTGCAAACACCGGAGCCTGAGGAACCTCTGAAGACTTCCTTTTCTGTAGAAGGGCTGCTCACTCCTTGGAAACAGGAACAGAGAACAGATTTTGTGCTGTGCCTCCGGCAGATGCAGCACAGAAAACCCAGCTCCAGGGGATGCAGAACAAAGGTGGCTGCAAGCCCTCTGCGCCGCGTGACTCTTGGCTGTTGCATGGGCCGCTGAGGCTCCTGACACACATTCGGGCAGTCACAGTCTGCTCTAGATGAAAGTAGGGCTCCCTGAGATGCTCGGCTTTGCTGTCCCCTGATTTAGAGCTGTCACAAGGAGCTTCATTGCCTCCACCATCTTCTGCCCTTTGTGTCAGGGGTGCAGCCACCTCAGGTCCATACATTGGTTTGGCATGAGGGCAGCAGGCTGCTGGACAGGACCCTCACCCTGAGCAGGAGTGGCCTGCATAGTGTTTTACCTGCATGATGATGAGCTGAGTGATAGCACTGGGAACTCACTGCTGACTGCTCTGGGAAAGGCAGTGCATTATCTGTATTTCTCTATTAACATAGATTGTGCCAAACCATTTAACAAAAGGTTTTTGCTTTTTTTTTTCCTTTTAAAGAGGTCTGTTCCTTTTCTCTAAAATGCATTTGCTTTAATGGAACAAAAACTTGGTCAACTGGAACAGAAATTTTCAAACCACCATGTCTAAAGAAAGAAACTTCTCTCCTGAGAGAGAAAGAAGGTGCAGTTGGTTCCTTGACTTCTTCAGGAGCAGAAGAGCTGAAATCTTGTCCACAAGGTCCTAGTTATACCCAAGTCCTCTGAATTTGCAGAGTCAGGAACTTTTAGAGAGTATGCAAACGTATGTAGTGGCCTCATACATGGGCAGACATCACACACTCAGCTGACATGAAGACAATTTTAATTGCGTTACCAAAACTGCCCAGTGATTTCAGTGGGAAATCGTACAAAGTAAAGACTGAATTGTGCTTAGTACGGAACTCAGCCATTCCCTAACCTGCAGAAAAGGGGTGATATAGTCACAGACATATAGTTCTGGAAGTAGCTTCAACTGATCTTTCTCATGTCTGATGGGAACAACTATAGTTATCCCTTGCTGTGATTTGCATGGCACAACCTCAGAAGCCACTTCTGAGCACACCAGCTGCATTCTGGTGCAGCCTGTTCTAGCCTCTGGTAATTCGTAGTGGTTGGAATATCTAATTTAAATCACCTTTGCTGTAAATTATATCAATTATTTCTTGTCTCAGAAATAATGGATGTGGAGAACAATTGATTATCCTTCTTTTTATAGCAACCTTTTAAACATTCCTTTTTATATCAGACGACTAGTCTCTCTTCGGTCTACTCTTTTCCAAAGAAATTTCCGCTCCTCTAAGCTCACCGTGGAAGTTGTATTTTCTGAATCATGTCATCCTTGCAGCTCTCCCATGGACTCTACAAAGGTGGCTGCCCCTGCTTGAATGCTCTTCTGGAGCATTTCTCTACTTGAAACCAGAGCATCATCAAGCAGAGTGTGATAAGAATGTCTTATAAACACGTCAAAATAGGTTCAGGGTGGAAATAAGCAGGTATTGGACTAGCCAAATTATTTATTTTTTTAAGCCCGGAATAAAATTGGGAATGAAGTTTCATCTGCATTACACATTTTATCTGCCAGTTGTCCTGTTTTGACCATTCCTGTCCCCAGGAAGTATATACTGACAACTTCTATTAAACTATCTGGTCAATCAATGAGCAAGACTGTTGGTCTTTACTAGGCTACATGTCTGCATTTCATCCATTCTTTTTCTGTTTCGATGTTCAGCCACTCTGTTAGCTTGTAAGAAAACTGCTTACCCTCTCTGTCAAAGGATAGCATCTTGCATGTTCCAGTATCTTGTAGGTCTGAGTTTCCTCTAAATAGTTGTTCTTGCTCTGGCTTGGATTTCAATTTTAAAAAGCATTAACCCGGTATTTACTTAGCATTGGCAGCAATAGACCATTCATAGGATTTTATGTCCTGAGGGCAAATAGCTCATTCCCTTCATTGTTCATTAAAAGCAAATACTATTTGAACCCTTTGTCTGTTCCCTTAAAAAAAAAAAAAAAGCCTTTACTGTGTTGCCCACCAGCGAACAGTTCATTATTTATTGTTTAATTGCTGTTTTATACTTGGCATAAAAGATGTAAGATAGGGTGAGACTGCTGGAGGAATAGTTATTGATGGTGAAAAAGAGAAAAAGATGCAAAACATCAGTGGTTGTGGAAATGCTATTTCTCACTCGGCAGTGTTCGGTATCATTAGCCGTGCTAGTGAACCCTCTCAGCCGGCATGGTGAACCCTCGCACCATGAAGCACTTGTAATCGTTCCTCTGTGACGCTGCACCACGGAGAGATACCATTTTCTAACTCGTTTGTATTGTTTTGAAATGAGATCTCCGGTCTGCAGACGCGACCTCTTGAAAGGAGCTCCGTGCTTGATCATCCTCATCGTATTTAACTGGGGTTTATAGTGTCCACTTGAGTCTACTGACACAGTGGGTGAGAAAATAGAGAATTAATCTTCTATCACATTCCCTTCTGTAGAGAAAATTCCTAATTAAATATAGCAGAAAATTACTTTAAAAGTAGCAGGAAGAGAACAAGAAAAAAAATCCTTCTTCTATTGAGGGCATGGGCGATATTAATTGAAAAAATGTAATTTATTCATGCAAAGCTTCTAACTGCACCTCATGTCTGCAGTGATTTTCCTAAACTGGAACTAGCTTTGCCTCCAACAAGGACCTGTGTTAGGAAAGTAGAAGAATGTACTATAATTACTGTTTTGCTTCTGGTTGGTTTGCTTCAGCTTTTCTGTTCATATTTATCTATATTTCCAAATTTGAGAAAAATCCCTTGATAATTTCCTCTTCTCTAAGATGATCTCACTGTGGCAGTTGTCACACACACTGAGAATTTCCATTTTAATATTCTGGTCTATTACCCACTAAGAGCACCAATAAGATAACGGGAAATGGAAGTCCCCTTTTTAAGCATTTTTGTTTTTAAATGACAACTTTAAATGTATAACTCTATTTAGAAAGAAAAATCTGAGCGGATGGCATGATGGGTAATGAGATGTAAATGACCATTCATGCATGAAAATCAGGGCCACAGTTGAATGTATTAAGCAATGACTGATATAATCATTATTTTGGATTTTGCATCTGAAGAGGGGGGATTGCAGATATCAAGTGAATTGCGTATTTAAAGAAAACATTTGTGTGTGTGTGGAATAAAGAATGATTTAGACATTTTTGCGTTAAGTATCCTGGTGTTATGCTGTTTGGACTTAAATAAGGTCAATATGTTGGGTTTTTGCTTTTCATATTATCTCTGGCTCTCACTTTGGCAGATCCTCCCTTCCCCTGTTTGTGCAGCATGCCATCGGAGTGCCAAGTTTGTAATGTCAACTCTTTACAGCTTCCTGTTAATGCTTTTATCTACAGAAAGCTGACGACTGCACACATGGGGGGAGAGCTCAGGGAAAGCCAGTCACTTGCATTTTAAAAAGTATGCAAGATTCACCATCACTGCGATCCCTTTGTTGCTCTCATGTGTTACACACACTGGTAACACACTGGGTGGTACAAGAAAGCTAATTGCTGTGGGTCTTGTGAAGCTGCAAGATCAAGCCAGCAGCCCTCATCATGGCTTGACTTCGGTCCCTACCTCCACACATGACAGATGTGACCAGGGTCATCACTTAACTGCTAGTTTCCCTTTCAAGGGTTGGGGTGTCTGCTGCGGGGTTTGGGGCTGTGGCTCTGGGATTGCAGATCAGCAAGGTGATAGGCAGCACGCAGGCAGTGATGCTTCGTATGCCTGCTCCTTCATCCTCCAGCCCGTGTGATGGTGACGCTTCTGCTGCTGATGTTACAAGCACAGAAGTGGGACCTTAAGTTGGGCTCAGACTGCAGCTGCCATTCAATCATTGCTGTAAACTTATCAAATTCGTATGTGTAAGAGCACACACGTTCTGAGTAGTGCCGCCTAAGTGTAGGCTACAGATGCTTTGTTCTGGTGAACAAGGGTGGGCAGTGCAGGAAGGCTGTTTGAAGCTGACCCAAAAGCATGAGGGAAGTGTCTCTGGGGATTATTGTCCGGGAGGTGACAGTATAACTCTGTTCTTTGCTTCCTAGCCAGAGCTCTGCAGCCGTTCTGCTTTTAAAGTGCTTCTTTCATGACAAGGCTGCTAGTGAAGACTGAAATAGGGGAAGGATGTGGTATTGGTACATACTAGAGACAGTGACGTTCCCTTGTCTTGTCTCATTCTGTATTGTAAACTTTAAAGAAAAAAGAAAATTCCATCTTAGAGTAGGGGAAAAATAAGCTTCTGTTACACAGTATCTACATTAATGGATTCCTTCTATCAAAGGCAGAAAATAGCTGTGTTACTAAATATAATTAATGCATCTCGAGTTCGGAGAACATTATGCTAAATGTCCATGATACATTCTCTATCCCCTTCAGCAATAGTATATGATCAATTTTGCTACTCTATCCTTACCTAATTATCGCTGTCGCTAATGAAGGGAAGTAGAGAAAAACATGTCTTAGTAGGTTAATAAGCCATCCAGAAAATTATATTAGCGTGATCAATCCTTAATGATTATGGTTTCTCATACTATTAGATCACCTGAAAGGTGGTTTTTGTAGGAGATGGGAGGGATAGTAGATATCATTTTGTAGCCATTCTTCCAGGTGTGCTCAGTTGGTTTTTGGAGAGCAAAGCACTCAAATTTTGGCTCAGGAGTCCTGACTGTTCTTGCAACCATGAATTTACTTAGTGGAGCTGGTTTATTTTATCATAGAAGCATGTGTAAGGGCAGCAAGTATGGCAGATATTTTACTTTCCCTCCTTGCACAAGTATTTGTGATATTGGCTTTCACCCAGGTTGATGGTGTGCGTGTTCTGCCTTGCTTTTCATCAGTTTTTGTGAATAAGCTGGCAGTCTCAGATCAGTCTGAGCAGCTTCCAACTGGCATTTTCCTCCTTCTCTCTCCATGATGATACACCTGCATTTGTAATATAGTAACTGGCTTAGTATCTGTCAGGATTTCTTCATTTGTTTGGTTTTTGTCTCATTGATGCTTCTTTAGGCACCCATGTGTGCCAGTACTGCAGCATACTCAGGATATGTTTATGAAAGCATTTCTCTAACAGCATGTCCAAGGTATCAAAATGAACAGCAGAGGGGAGCGATCCTCAAACATCAGACTTTTTTTTTTTTTTTTTACTTAAAGATTTTCCCAAATTAAACTGAATCACAATCCTCCCTTTTAATTTGTTAATTACACTTCTGCAATGGTAATGCAATCAGTGAATATAGTTAAAGTGTTTGTGTGTGGGAATCAATATTAATGAGAAAGAGGGTATTTGCAAAGTGTGGTACATAACAGCTCTTTGCTTTACGTCCATCTGCTTGTGCAAGGCTGCCCTAAACCAGACCCAGCTGAGCAATGCAAGGACCCTGGGGGTCCCTGTAGTCCCATCTATTCTGTACTCAGCGAAGGTATGGAGCAGGGCCCACTGCCATTTAGGCAGGAAGGCCAATGTTTTGGGCAACACAACCCTCAGAGAACTCAAGTGCAGCAGCTTTGGCATCTTGACCCAGAAGAAAGTCAGGGCTGTCGCAGCCTGCCAGCCCTGAGTGACTTCGCAGGTGACAAAACTCTGAGTGAGCTCGTAAAGGTTAATCACGACTAAGTGAGAATGAAATCTGGCATTTTCCTGCTGGGCTTCTAATTTTCTGTATATGCAGTGTATTGAAGCTAAGTGAGATTAAATGTTTAAACCTTTCTTGCCATATGGCTCCCCCTATATCATAAACACATCTGTAAAATTATACTCAAAAGGGCAACATCGTTCTGATATGAATGGATTCGAATCCATGCTTCTCTGCTGCTTGTATCAAGGCCAAGTTTGATGTGTTGCACTCAACATGTTTGTCCCATTAGTGGAGGTCTGGGAGGTTTTTCCCTACATAATCATGTAAAAGCACAAAAATAGATCCCCTGTTTATCCGCAGAACTGGTCCGTGGAGGCTCCTTCTCCTAAATCTTTGCCACTCTTACAGAAGTGGCTGTGCTACCTATGAACCCCCTTGCCTTTCTCCTTAGGCTATCAGCAGTGTTGCCAGTATTTATCATGGAGTTTGTGCAGAGGACATGACTATTCCACTGCACAAACCATAAACCAAGGAGTTACATTGAGCCAGTAAGGGTGCTACTGACATAATGCCTCAATCTGCCCACTAATAATGGAAATAAAAAGGAAAAACATGATTCAACAGATTTTTTTTCCCCGTTTGTCCTGAAAGGTCATCTTACTGCTGAATATTTTCATGCAGTTAACTGATCCAGTATGGTTTTGTGTGTTTGTTGAAGAATAGGGTTATGTTAAAAAAAAAAGATAGGTTCTATGTTGCATAAATATTGTATCTACTCCTGCAGGACTTACTTAGAAACTTTCCCATTTCCCTCACCTTACCTTCTAGCAAGTTCCTTAGATGCCTGCACTTGTGTGCACCCTGAGCTAACACAGGGTACCTAAGGACTGCCTAGCTACAGGCTTGGGAAGGCAGAAATACCTTTACACATGTCAGGAGAGATGTTTTTGCAACTAGCTCTGAGCCACATTTTCTTTATTTTTAAGTGGAAATTCTCATAAAGGAGCAAACACAGGGATGAGCCTGGTTGTACAGGCTTGGAGGATCAGCACAGCGGTGACAATTGCAGACTGGGGAGTGCTACTGCAGAAATATTCTCTTCCGTGGCAGGAGCCGTGGAGGGGGATTGGGGATTACCCTTTACATGCAGGTTGACTGCTGAGCTGGTGGAGGTAGGTAAAGAGCCATCTATCATGGCTCCCAACCACAAGGATGCAGCTTGGCTGGATATGAGGTTTGACTGCCAGTTTTGGCACCTGACTGCACCGCATTCTCCTGAGACCCCATTACAGAACATGACCTTGGCACATGTCTTCTTGACTTCTTGAGCTCTGGGGCAGCCCCAGCTCTCAGTTACATGTGTATAACCTGCATTAGCACTGAAGAAATAAGCAAAATAAGCAGAAAGGAGAGAAGTATGCTCCACCCCTGACAGTGTCGGGTAGGGCCTTGAGCAACCTGCTCTAGTGGAAGGTATCCCTGCCCATGGCAGGGGAGTTGGAACTAGAAGGTTCCTTTCCAACCCTAACCATTCTGTGATAACACAGAAGAAAACGGGAGTGGGAGAAGAAAACAGCACTCCTTGTTGACTTCAGTGAAAGGTAGACCCAAGTCATTTTTACAGTAGAGTCACTTTACACTACCCTGATTATGTAAATGGGACATAAAGTAAATTAGACTTTCACTTGCTCTGACACTCCCTTCCATTGCCGGAGTGATTTACTGAAGCCTTAGTGTAAATTAGAACCAGGACCAGTGTCTGCAGTCCACGTTTTAGGATTTAAAACCAACCATTTCCCAAGATAATTGTGATGCAGTCAAGACTAGGAGCAGCTTCCTAAAATTGTCTAATACCCAGATTTGGGTTTCTTCAGTGGCTTAAATGGAGTGGCATATTATCTCCTCTATAGTCTGCCTAAAAGATAGATTTGATGTCTGCAAGCGAAGACACGAAAATGCTATAGGCGGAAGCTCTTATAGCCTGCCACCTATTTGATTTATGTGATAAGTGATTTCAGATGACCCTCCAAGGCACTGAACCATTAGAGAGTTATGTTGCACAGTGATAAGAAATCTTCAGAGATACCTAAATCTTCTTTTACCACTGGGAGTTTCATCTGTTCTGGAATAAAGAACATTTTTATGTATGATGTTGCTATCTTGCTAGCCATACTAATATTCAAAAGGATACACAGACTTAAATCAATAGCAAAGTGACAAAGACCTTAAAACTGAAGTAGTCAACAAGTGGATGCTAGACAGCTCTTTTAGGTTTTATCTTTGTTCCTTTCATTCTGTTTCTTGAAAGATGAGTAGCTGTAAGGGTTTGCATTCAAGTCTTCTGTTAATCTTTCCACCAGGTAGGAAGCTGGCAAAAGCACCCTTTCAGTGCAGAAAGCCTTTAAAAGTCACATCACCAATTTTGAGCTTCCTTATTGTAGGCTTTGTGAAACCATGGGCTGGATCCTTCCATATTCTTTTCACTGAATTTCTCTAAACTCAGTGATCCAGGTTCCTCTCTGCCTAGAATGAATAAAAGTGCTTAGAGCCCCAGGTGGGATGCAGATTCTTGACAGAGGTCAGGGAAAGCACTGACAGGTAATTTATGTGGTTTATGTCCAACTGTAGCATCTTCTCCTGCAGAGGGAGGCACTGCTGACTCATATTCCTCCTACTGAACCTATATCTGATGCACTATTTGCTTGATAGAATTTGCTGTGAGAGCAATGTTACAGCATATAGTCCATATGTTCTGCCCATCAGACTATCTTTGTGTCATGTGTTTAGTGCATTGACATAAGGTATCCAGCAAACTACTGTTCCAGGCAGTAGGGGATGTAGCTTCTGCCCAGGCATACAAGAGGAAGAGAAGGGGCTAGAACCAGTCCCTGCTTTTCAGCAGAGCCTGAAGATGCTGGGGCTCTTTGCAGGTCTGCAGGGACAGTGTGTTTGGCAGTCCACAGACGGGATGAAAAGGGTTTTGAGCCTGGCCTGCTCCCCTCCCTTCTGGTTCTTAGGGACAAGCAGCTCACACTTAACTCCTCCTGAGTAACACTTGATGGCTGTTTTTCAGACAAATAAGAAAAGTGTTATGATACTGGGTACTTCCCTGCACTGTATCTTCCCATCTCCCTTGACACAGCACTGAGATTTAATGATCTGTGTGGAAAGGCAAGTCAACCTGAGGAAGCAATCAAACGTCATCTTTTTTTATTTCTCCTAGATAGTGGAAAATCTTCTGGTCCTTGCAATTAGGACTGCAGTGATCTCCTTTAATAATGGTCCTGATTGGTGACCCGTCGTATTGCATCCATCCAGCAGTGGGCATGCCCACTTGGTTGTTTTGTTCGAGCTGTCGGGCATATTGAAATACATGACAGCAGGGACTGATGCCACAAAAGCTTTGGCAGCACTGCAGGCATGTTTTTTACAACAAGCTGTATCTATTCCTTGAAAATTCTCCTGCAAGGAAGTGATTTCTCTTTAAAATTAAATTAATGCAAGGCAGAGATGAATAGTCCCCATGTGATATTTGGCTTTTTACTCAAAGCTGTTTATGAGGGGAAGCTCTTGGCAGAATTAAATGAGCCTCCTCTTCCTCAAGCTGGCAAATACTGTCAACACTGGTCATTGTACACCTTCATAAATCTGCAGTGTTGGCATCCCATATACACCAGGCAAACTTCAAATTTTGTAGGGGGACCGCACAAGGGTGCAATAATCACAGCTGTTTCATGTCAGCATTCAGGAAGCTTACAATAGGACTTATTCAATGAGCCATTCCTTTTGAAATGCCATTGGAGATATTTGCTAGGAGAAACTGGCCTCAACTAATCGTATTTAATTTTTTATCAAATGCACCATGGGAGCAGCAGGGATATGCATGAGACAGAAACAAGCAAATGGTGTTTGTTTAGAATAAATAAACTTTGAGTAAGAATTGAATCTCTTCCCTCCTGGCCACAGTTGTACAAATACAGGCAAGTCCCTACTGAAGTCTGTAGGGGGTCATGTCCTGACTTAGACCTGGATGCTCTTGGAGACCTCCAGTTGTGCAAGCTGAAAGGAGAGAACTGCAGTCAGATAGATGCAAAGGAGCAATGCAGCTCCTATGAAACTGTTCCCATCCCATACACTTTAGCCACAATAAATGAGGTTCAGAGGGGGTGAAGGCTATGCATCTCATCAGGGGAGGCTGCCAAGCCCCTGCACTGGATGACAGATGGAGGGGGCTTTTAAGGTTTCCAAAACATTGAGCTGTGCAAAGTGGGAGACAGGTGGCCCATGCTTCTCTTCACCAACAGCAGTAACTTGTCTGCAGAGCTACCAGACCTGCTCAGTGCTGCCCCTGTGTTAGGGTAATTGCAACTGAAAATTTTGGAAATGGAAGAAGCCAAAAGCGAATGGGAAGGAAGGCATGACAGGAAGCAAGATAGGAGGTAAAGAGAAAGATTGAGCTAGAGAAAGCAGCAGCTCTTACTAATACTGTGAAACAGTTTTTGTACTAGTTATTTACTGAACTCAGGGCAATTCCCAGACACTGTTTTCTTGCACTTGTTAAACTCTATTCAGGGCAGGATCAGAGCCTTCAGCACAAGGTGCTGGAAGCTCAGCACAGGATCTTGCATGAGAGTGAGCTGTTTCAGAAGTAGAATTAGGTTTTAAAAATTATAAAATTATAATTTCTGGTATTTATGTATTTATGACGCTCACAAACTTTTTCTCCACAGCCCTAAAGCTTAGACATACCTTCCAAACACATATACTTAGAAGCCGAGTTCTTGTATACATAGAAACTGAGGTCCTTATACATTGAGATACTTATATGATATATAAAGCACAGGCTGTGATTTTAAGGAAAAATATAACATGAAGGTCACAGTAGAAATACGGAAGATACTGTAAATTAAGTCTGACTGGCATCAAAACAGTGTCAGGCTGTATCTACATGGTCTTTAGCAAGAAGATAAGAGCGCATTTTATCAGCAGTGTATGAGCTTGCTGGATACATCTAGTTCATCCCCAAATACTGCTAGGTATTTGCATCACACCGAATTTAACGTTTTCCAGCACTTGGTGGAGAATGGCAGCACGGAGGTACCCCAGATGGGACCTGAAGCAGTATAAAATCCAGAAAGGTGGTATAGTTTCCTGGGCAGCCAGCTCAGGTATGGCAAAATGCTCATGCTGTTTAAGTAACCTGCTCAGTGGTAGCAGAAAGGTGATTTCAAGGGCTGGCCTATGGTGGTATGGAGAAACAGATCAAAAGCCCATTGGCATGAAGCAGAATATTTCAGGTCTGCTTAAGAAGTTCCAAGTTGAGTCGAGCTGGGCAGAGACACTCTTTTGTTGTGTGATAAGTAATTTCCCCAGCATGTTTGTGCGTGTGAGAGAGAACAAATTTGTATTTATTGAGATGGAGCTTTGCAGCAGGAGTAAAGCAGAACAAGGAATATCGGAGTTTGGATTTATCACTGGTAAGGCAGGCCATTTTCTTTTCATTTTGACCATAATGCTGTTCTGAACCTCTGCCAGGCTTCAAGAGCAGAGTCATTCGTGAGTTGACCTCCTGTTTCACATCCTTCATTTTTCTCACTTTGTAGGTTTTGACTGAGCTAATGCTTCCAGGAAAAAAAAAAAAAAAAGACTTATTGATTAGAGATAAGTCACTTGCAGCATCTAGGCTTTTATTGGTCGAGTTTGTGAGTTGCTTTAGCCACTTGGTAGAGGTGCAGGTAGTGTTTGTTCTAACACATTTAGTAAATTCTCTTGGCTTCTCTGCCCTGGTTTCTCAGAGCTTTATCACTTCGTCCACTTCCCTTGTCACCTGCCCAGAGCACTCCTGTTGGGACAAAAGCACGTGATGAGAGCACCTCAGCTGCTCAAAAGAGCATTCTTCTAGTTTTAATTTGCACTTTGTCTTTCATTCCAAAATACAAAAATGGCCATTAGCCCGCATCTTGACATGGTTTGTGTTATTGCCTAGATTTTTATAGCTAAAAATATGTGTTAGGACGAGCTAGGGCAAGCTTTATTTTTCTTTCAACAATAGTAAAGATGTCCCATCATAAGGAGTCAAGTCAGATTGTGTCTACATCAGGAGGACAGTTAAGACTTCTGGTTTTCTTCTGATATTGCAGGAGATAAGCACAGAGCCAGACCAATTTACTGGTGATACTTTCAGTCTGTTTTTTCATCTGTGGAAACAAAGAAAATGTCTTGAAAATGATTTCTTTCCCATGGGACTTGCAAGCAATACAGATTCTTGAAACCACAACTATCTGATGCAAGCACATTGAGGAGGCCAGAAAAGGACCAAATGATTAAAACAGGAGCTGTTGTGGTTACCACAGCCCATTGACTCTGTAAATTGTGTGTGGTGTCTTCCCCAGCTAAAGAATTGATATTGCTTAGGAGATAGAGGTAGTCCCTGAAGTGACTTTCACATAATGTTAGTGACCTTCTAACGCATGTTAGCACATTTCCTTGAACTGTGGAAGTTGCTAATCTTGCTAATACAAATGGAAACTTGCAGTTTAACATCTCAGTTGCGTGGCGGGCTTCAGTGATTAGCTTCCTTGGAGCCCTACTATGTTCCTACAAGGTTTTGGTGTTAAAACTGAACAGTTGTTAATATGATAACTACATAATGTGCATGAGAAAAAAAAGAGAATTGTGCTCCTTTTATTTTTAGAAGAGGAACCCAGAAACTAGATTATTTTTGCTAACATTTTTCATCTTAGTTTGGATATGAAATCAAGTGCAAATCAGCAAGTGCAGCAAGGAGAATAAAAGAAGGAAAAAGAGTCACCTTAGAAAATGAACATTCACTAGACCTCAAGCTAAAAACCAGCAGGAAATGTTGGGAAAATAACTGTTTCTAAGATGTCTGGATTTATCAAAGCACTTATCTGCACAGCATGGAGAAAACAGGTCCTGTGTGTCAGTCCTGGGTGTGGGTGCATATGCCAGCATGTATGTTTGTGTAAGGAGAGAAAAAACACCTCAAGGAAATGTAAAGATAATATTATCTGTGGTTATTATCTGAAAACAGAGAGGGAGAGAGATAAACAGCTGTCTTCTTTTAATCGAGACTGCTGCATACTTGGACATTTAATGACAATGCGCACATTGACTATAGATCTCTGGATGCAGAGCTTCTTCAGAGAAATATGAAGGAGTGACCTATTATTTTCTAGTATAAATTATGCATTGCATTGTGCCTTAGTATGGATGGTCTTATCTAAATCAGTTACTTCAACATGCTGAACCTTTCAAATGCTTTCTTTTAATGATGGAAGTAGCTGTTTTACTGGGCTTGTGATGTGAAACCGTGTGAAGCCCCTGATCACACCAGACTTGCTGAAACATTATAAGGAGGAAAAAAATAGGGCATATGCTTTTAATTAAAGGAAATGCAAGGGAAGTGATTTGCAGAATAGCGAAATAAAGAAATTATAGCTCTTTTCCATATATTCTCACCCTCCTGAAGCGGAGTGATTGTCATATTCCTGGTAGGTGAGAAATGTTCGGCTGTTGTAAGAAGTCTTCTGCCCATAGGTCCCATTGTCCTTTGCATATAGTCATTCATTACATGTTGTGCCTAATATCTTAACCACTGGAAACCCCCTATCAAGATTGGCTGTCAAAGTTATCTCCTTAGTAGAAAAGATTTCTATATTTTAAACTCAAATGAAACTTAACGAGAAACACAGGGCCGGATGCAGCTGCAGAGGAAAGGGGAGGAGCTGTACAGTAGCAGGAGCCTCACAGTGCAGTTGGGTTGGGATCACACAGGTGGCACATGGAGATGCTAATGGTGTGAGGATGTGGCACTTGAACACCTTGTCCACCCTCATATACCTTCACCTCTTATAAAATGTGAGCCTAAAGAGTTCCTCCGTCATTTAAGGAAACACCGAAAACACAGCTCAGAGCCTCCTTGCAAAGCCTGACAATGCAGTAGAACAAAAATCCAGCATATGTTTTCTGAATTTCCCCCTTGGTTTTTTTGGATGCAAATTTTATGGATATAAAGGTGAGCAAACTTGTACAAAGAGGTCAAAAACCTCTTTTTTTTTTTTTTTTTCTTTTAGGATAATCAGAATGCTCATCATAGGTGAATTGTTTTCAATTTAAAACAGTTTAAATTCAAGCATGACAAGAAATTGCTGCAGCATAGCACATACGTAAATATACAGGCATCCCTGACTGCAGCAGGGGATTGGAGCTAGGTGATCTTTAAGGTCCCTTCCAAGACATTCTATGATTCCATACCAGCTCTTCCTTTGAAGAAGCCTCAGGAAAAGTCTTAGACAAACTGTCTACCTTAGGTATTTCTATAGTCTGTATCACTGTAATATCTAAGCATATAGTAATCTTTTAATATACTTGTTTCCATATTCGGTGATGTTGGTAGAAAATGGTATTATTCCCATTTTACACAGTGGGAAACAGACAGAGGTGAAATAACTTGTTCAGGGTAAGAAAGCAAGTTTGTTGAAAAACAGGCATTAGGACATTCTAGGGACAAAAGCCCTTTCTCCTCCAACAGCTTTGTGAAAGCCTGGGACTCTTTCCCTTTCTTTAGTACATAACAAAAGCAGCTTATTCAAAGCCTTAACTACCTGGTTAACCAGTAACGCTGGTGTGAGTGGTCCCATGCAGTGGATATACACCATCAGGCAGGTGATTTGTCCCAACAATGTCACTGGGGCTACTGAGACACTTCTGCGTGTCTACCAGCTTTAGTAGCTTGAACCTAAATGTGCTATAAGCCTGTACCACAGTGCTGACTCCAGGTAAAGGAGGAATGGAAGGATGACACTGGAGAGGTTGCTTATGCAGATAACAACATAAGTTACAGCCGACTGATACTTAAAGTCTGGTTGGTTTAATTATTCTGTAACTGGCAGAAGGATATCGCTAGGTACAGTGTCTTGCTAGAAAGCAGCATCTTTCAAAAGATATCCAAAAGTGCTTATATACTTCAATACAAATGCAGGTGATATTTCTTTTGGATCTTTTAACAGCCCCTCCTCTTGGTGCCTACCTTAGTGGGCTCTTTCTCTTTTTCAGTGCTCATCTGTTCATGTTTTTTTGCAGTCCTCTTACACCCATATTTCTATTTTCCTCTTAGTGCCTTCATGTTTTTGACTTGAGGGCCAGATACAAACCTTACACAACTGCAGACATAGGCATTGACTTTCCTGGGTTTCAGATTTAACCTATGCTGGATATCATCCCCTCCTCTGGACAGCACTAAATCTTCCCTGCCAGAGATAACTAGTCCTTGGGGCTCATAGCTGTGCTTCTGAAAAGAAACATGTTTTGCTTTGGAATGGACTAGATTGCACCACACAGCAGGTGATTTCAAAACACTTTGCGAGGAAAGCATCCTCTTGGGATCCATCTCAAGGCCTTCACTCGTACAGGACGTAAGGCAGAGTGTGATGCTATCAGTATACCTCTATTATTTTCCCAGAGAACAAAGCAGTGAGACTTAATGGTGACAGAACCTTCCCCAGCTGCTGATGGGGTCACTGTTTAAGTGGAATAGGAAGAAGGCGGCTCCTTCTCCAGTTTCCTTTCTAACTCTATAATATATTCAGTGAATTCATCACAGACCAACGTGGAAATCTCTGTGTTGGTCCCACTCAGAAACGCTGTCTGTTGGCCAGCCATCAACTTTGTGAGCAACGCATTAAGCTGACTCAGTGAAGAGATTTTTCTAGAGAAAAGTGCTTTGCTACAGTGCTGTCTTTACTAATGTATATTTTTCTGCTTTCCATCAAACAGTCAATGAAGGCTCAGGTGAAACCAATCAAAAGGAGACATCGACCTGTGACATTTGCCAGTTTGGGGCAGAGTGTGACGAAGATGCAGAGGATGTTTGGTACAGTAATTTGGTCTATTCTTCTATTTTAATGAATGTTGTATTATCTAAAGGTACTGTGGTTTAGAAAGCCTTACAAATATTAGCTATTCAATTTTCTGCACCCAGAGATTCATCACCAAGTGATTGAGGTGGTTATTACCCTGAAAAATGTATAAACCAGTCTGTTTTACAGTTTTGGAACATGAAGTCTAGAAACAGAGTTATCCATTTTGTTGCTGTTATAACTTATGTTATTCCATCTGGGCTTTTACAGCTTTATACTTTGGTAAAAATAGAATTGGGAAAAATAATTGACCTTAAGCTTTTCCGGTTAAAAAGTATCATTAGTATTATGATCATGTTAATTCATGTATGGCATTAGAAGCACTGGGAAATCTGTCTCGCTTTTTCCTAGTTGCTGGAGTTGACGACCTAAGCCTCAAATGTTTGAAATAATTAGAGTGTACATTTAGACATTTTCTCAATGGAAATTGGTTTAGTTTGTATTCTATAAAAATGATTTCAGAAGTATTCAGGGTTGGTGTTATTTTTTTATTATTTTAAACCTTAAACACATAAGCTGAAAGGAACTAATTCTATCAATTCAGAATTTATTTTTTTTTTTCATTTTACCAAGAAACTATGTGAGCATGGAAATTAAACCAACTTTAAACTGATAATTTCATTGTGATTTTGGAATAGCCAGTAGATGAAAAAAACCACTATTCACAGAGCTGCACTTCTAACACTGCCTTAATGCCAAGCCTCATATTTCTATCTAAGGAATTTATACGCATTTTGAGAGACAACAAAATAATCATGCAAATGTTAGAGCTGTGGTCTGAATGATGTGTCTTCTGAAGCTGTGGGGTGGTGGTAGCTAAAGGATGGATACAGAGGCTGGACACTGCAATGTCAGTAAAGCAACGTTGCCAAACTCTAACTTGGATGGTATGAATGGAGCAGAGAAGAGTCAATGAATGAATGAATGGTGAACATGATAATTGTTCCAGTGTTGGGCAGCTGATCTCATCCAGGCAAGGAATCCATGAGCTGTTAGTCAGGCATGAAATCATGAACATTTCTGCTAGTAGGTGTAGAAGCCTAGGAATATGGTCATGGTTATCCATTTGTGCTCATCTTGGTTTAGTCTTGCCCAGGATGGTTCTAGCATTTTAAAAACACCAAGTAAACAGATCACAGAAACCTTGCTCTGGCTCCAGACATCAAAAGAAATTGTGGTGTCGAACAGGAGCAACATGCATCATGGTTATATGTTTGCAGTAACATAATGAGATTTGTGTGGAAGAAATGCTTAATGTTGACTTTGCTTAAGAAAATAACCGCAAGTGTCAGGTTTTTCATTGTCTCCTTGACTGGATGTCCTTGGTAGTTTTGGTGGTGCAGTGTAGAAACAAAACCATGGTAAAATTAATATATCAAAATTCACAGTCTAGTGCTCATGTTTTCATAATTAAGTGCACTTCCAAATTGGAAGGCAGAAGAGAGGGGCAAGGAGTAAAATTAGCTGCAAGATAACGTTATGAATCATAAGCACTGACTAGCAGTGTTTTATTTTTTTCCAGAAATAGCTTGGTAAAAAACCTGATCCAACTTACCCCAATAATGTTCCCACTGCAGCTTTTGCACTATCTAATTCCTCCCTTCTGAAACAACTTGGCTTATATGGAGCAGTGTAATGACTGCAAGAGCTGAAGTTCTCAATCTTTATTGACAGGCAGTCTTCCTGCAGGGGAAGAGTTTTCTCAGGGTGGGAAGCAGGGAAGGGCATTTACTAGGAAGATGCTACTAGACAGACTGTTAAAAGGCAGGAAAGCAGATTTCCAATCAGAAGTACAAAGACCATGTAAAGCCTGTTAGAGGTCTGCTTTGAAGTAAACAACTTCATATGCCGTAACAGAGCCCTGATTTCCTGTCGCTGCCCCCTGATTAGTCTTGGATAAACGTCTTTCTAAAAAATGAGCCTCCTGGGTGTTAGTTCTTTGTTATTCTTATTTCTAGAATAAAAGCAGGCTATGTATGGAGGTCCTAGATCGCTCTTTCAAATGTACATTAATTGAATTTCCATGTTTGGCACCAGATAGACATATTCCCCCACTCCCCCTGCCAAGTTTGGTGTGCAGAAAATATCCATAGATTAAGTGGGAAAAGATATTTTGGTTTATTATTTGATCACTATTATTTTGGGGACCAAATTTCAGATGTAAGCAGGGCTCCTATAAGCATCTCACCTGACTGATGACTTTTGTGTAATCCAAAAGGGGTCAGTGGTTCCTGGTTTCTGTAGAACCTGTTGGTATGGGATGTCAAGCCCAGCTGCAGCCACTGGCAGTGTCTGCTATCAATCAGGACCAGTTTGAGAGTGCAGAGTCAGTGCCTGCTCCATTCCAGGTGAAAGGGATGCAAGCCAGTAGCTGAGCCAGGCCACAGAGACCTGGAGATGCGAGGCTGGCTGTTCGCCTAATATTTCTAGGGTGCCAGAGTAGATCAGAGAAGAGAGCACAGGTGTGATAGCAGATGTGGTTGGGCTGCTGATGACTTAAAGCGACAATTAACATTATTCTGCATTGCCACAGTCTGTTACTTTGCAGTCCCTTGTCTCTGGTTTAACTCTTTCTTTTTTCTTTCTTTGTTTCTTTATCTCTGTTATTCATTGCCACTTGTCACTCAGCTGAATTGTGCTATTTTACTGTGTCACCAGGATTTTAAAATCTTTTTATTTGTGTAAAACCATTCTGTTAATGGCTAGACTCCTGGGATTCTGATGGAGCGGGGCGGGGGGGAGCACATGGAAGACTACTCAGAGGGGTAAGATATGTGCGTGAATGTTTTCTGGAAAGTATGAAGAAAAGGCAGAAAAGAACCCACTGTAATAACAGGTTTTCCACACCATGGTAAAGCACACATGTATTATTATCCTATGCTGCAGTCTAATATCACGAGAGTGAATGCAATTTGGCATTCCATTAGTGAATCTCTTTCTCTAGGTTAAAAACAAAGACTGTTCAGTTGAAAGTCTTTAACATCTTGCTACTTTAATACGTGAAAGCTTCTTGTCACTTAGAGGATCGTGTATTACTGGCATTATTCCCACCTTTAATGCATTTTGCACCAGTGGGTTTCATGAATATTTAAAGCAGGGCAGTGGCTGTGCTCTTTAGCACGGGATTGCAATCTATTGGTAAATCAGACATTTGGTGTTGCTTACTTTGGGTTTTATTTCTGAGCTGGCTAAGGAATAATTGATTTTTTAAGACAGGGCTACTCAACACCCCGAGAGATACACTTAAAAGGAAATGAAAAATGAAGCGTAACATTCTGAACCGTGGTGTATTTCTAAGATCTTCCAGAAAGCATCTATGAAATACTCACTCACGGTATATAAATAGTACTCACCAAATGGAGTGCCTGCTCATCTACTGAAGTGGCTTAGTGTCAGTGCATAACCACATCAGAAACCTGCATTCCAGTATTAATCTCCTCTTTATGGGCCACTGAGGAAATAAGAGCACTCTACACTGGACAGACCATGGTTTGGATAGATACTGGGCAGCTACTTCAGAGGTCCACAATGTATCCAAGTAAGTAGAAGGAGATAAATAATAGGAAAAACTCTTTTGTTGAATTTCCTGTTGGAAAACGCCAACAATAGAGAGGACAGGAGTATTTTCTTAAACAAGATTAAAGCCTGGAAACCTCTGACTTGTACAGTTAATCAAAGTCAAAATGATGAATCGGGGTTAAATATGCATGCATTTCCTTTGAATTTCAATATCAGCAGGTCAGCCAGCAGCAGTCCCAAAGTGCGGCATTGCCCAGAATGAGATGCAGTTTGCTAGCTATAAGACAGACACACAGAGATGTATGATGTGCTTGGGAGAGAGTGCTTTCCCTGCAGCCTGGCATCACCTAAGGAAGTGAGGATGCCATCTCTGCAGATTGCTCCTCTGCCTTCCTCTTCCTCCCAGATGGAGGTTGCAGGTAGAAAAGGGAGGCAGTGAAATGGGCCACTCAGGGGGTTGCACCCATGATAAAAAGGGACTTAAATACCCCTGCTGATTCCTGCATCTTGCTCCCACATGCCCCAAGGACTCCTCCTTGGCTGAGCAGAGGGTTTTGTGCTCTGCCATAGGCAGCATGCTTGTGGTAGGCAACTTTTCTCCCTCCTTACAAGCCTGGCCCATGTTGGAGGAGCCTTTTCCGTTTCTTGCAAATGGGCAAGGATCTCACAGGGCAGGTTCAGCTCAGTAGAAGATGCTGAAGCCACTCTGTGGGGACACTGTGTCCTTGATGACCCAAAGCTCGGACCTTGGAGGGAGACATCCAGGCCTAATAAAGGAGCTTGGCATGTTCAGTGTCTAGATCAGTGGGTGAAGGAAGGAGTATCAGTCTCAGGCATGCTGTGCAGCTGTGTGGTATTCCCAAGCGAGGTGGCAGCATAATTACAGCAGGCCCCTTGTGTCCTGCTCTTCTTTCCGCATGGCTGGGACAATAAACTCCCCTTACCCACAGCAGATACACACACATAAAATGTATTAAGAAGATGAACTGTTTCAGTCCTTTGTTTCATATTTCACTGCTAATCACTGATATATGTAGTTTGGGTAAATGCTCCTATAAGGCAAGTGAACAGTCTGAAACACATGAGGATGGGTGAAACTGCTTTCTCATGCAAATAAGAGGCGCTGTACATGGGAGATATTTGTGCAAATCATGCAGCTGCCATCTGCAGCGACCCCTACAATCAATATTGCTCTAGCAATCAATATTTATCTTTATTATAGTATAGAAAGAAAACACATAAAAGAAACTAATGATTTTGCCAGATTCTCAATCCGCCCAGCAATTAGGTCAGTCAGCTTTGGATCCCTTCCCCCTTCCATCAGTTGCTCTCAACCAGAGCATCTGCAAATAAGATGCTGTACTACTACAAAGTACTAAAAGGTAGTCTGAAAACTCACATACATTACATGGGTATTGGCTGCTTCATGTTCAGCAGTGTGTATAATAACTATGTGTGACCTACTTGTTCCAGATGCAGAAACAAAGAGCTCCTTTAACATCTGCAGTGTCCTGAGCATTATACGGTAGATATATTGCCATTTTCTGCTGCTTTCCTTTCTCTTCACTCATGACTACTTGTAATGCCTAAACATACTCATTGGGCTTGTGGTGCAAATAAGCTCAGAAATGTAATCAAATAATTAGAAAAACCCACAACTTTGCAATTTCTGCTTAACTTCATACCTATGGCATTAAGTGAAGCTGCTGCTGCGTAAATCTTCATGTGGTGCTTAGTAGTCATGCCTAATAACAGTCCAGGCAGGGTTTACAGAGGAAAGTAAAGGCACTGCAGCACTTAATCTCTGCACTGCACAACCAAGCATCTTACACCCTCCTTCTTACACATGTGTCACTTATATTAGCCCCATCCTCGTAACAGGTAACTCCAATGCTTGCCCAGAAATTAGCTCAGTTCTTGCTCTGTGAATTGTTAATGTACCATTTGGTACATGTTCTGTGGTTCAAAGATTTTGGAATAAAAAGAAAGTGGCTGAATTCCAGTGCCACTGTTGAGATGCCATGTTGCAATACCTGTAGAGATACCATGCAGTGGGTTAAGAGTCAGCACTACTGTAAAAAAGTAGCCTGAGCAATTAGAAATTGGTCCATGAAGGATTTGCAATGGAAGACAAAACATCAGGAATGTTAGGAAACACAATATGACACCTACTTATGTGTTATATTTTAATTATTAAGCCTGCTCTGAGAAGGGGTGGCTTTTACAAGAGGGTGGTCAGCCAGATCTGCTGCCTGGGTGTGGAAGGTGAATATGAGAACATGAACCTGACTATGTTCCTTCATTTGGGCTGTGGAAGGAAAGGCCATGTGAACTGGAATGAAAGTGGGAAAACTAGCAAAATATGAATTTCTAGCTTGAATTGCTGCCCACAGCACAAATAAGAAGAAAGCTGCAGTGGTTCCAGTGTAAGTGACAGCTTGAGACTTATTAGCAGCTATTGTCTAGACATCGTGTAAGAGTCAAAAAATACAGTCCACATGTGAGCATTTCATGAATGCCACAGCTCCTATCAGGTTTCTCACTGGTAAGCTACTGAGAGATTGTAGGACTCTTCCAGTGCACAATTTAACTTAAATTAGCCCAGGTGAAAAAGTGGCTTTGTCCACAACCGTAGTCAAAGGAAGATCCCTACTGACTTGTAAGAGACCTTAAGTCAAGCCAAAACTATGTGTGTTTTCTCTTTTTCAGCAATGAGTCTGAAGAAAGAGCAAGGGAAGGGAAGGGTTTCTCTAAGAAAACCTGTGGCCCAGTTCTCCAAAGTAGGAGGCAGGAATGAGCACCTTGTTCTTCTAAATTGAATGCACTACTAGTGGCTTGGCTAGAAAGTTGGGAAAATCATGGCTTTCTTGGACATCTGGTGAAACTTCTTACTCTACATACATTATATTTGGTTTTAGTTAAAAACAGCTTTTTTTTTCCCCAGTCAGGTAAGTTTCACAAAATCTCTTTACCATCTTTAAGCCTTCATCCTGTGCCAAAACAGCCTATTTAATTTTGAAGTGAGACTGATTCCTGACTCCCTTAAGGTGATGGTTTGGAGAAGTTGACCTTTCCATCCATAGAGTCAATGAAATCCTTCAGAGGCTCATGTTCATTTGAGAAAGTTCTGCCTTTCCAGATTCTAAGGATTTATTTTCTTAATAACATTCTTTAAAAAAAAAAAAATGGTTTTAACATAACCCAAGATTGTCTGGAGTTACTTATATTTCATAGTGTTTTATTGCCAATACGCTTTGGAACACTCTGGTAAATAATTCAGCCTACACAAAGAAATTGGCAATATTTTCTCTATACATCGAGGAATTCTGTCATATACACTATATATCACAGCTCTAAATGTACTCAGATAAATGCAAACCCACATTGTGTTCCGTCTGTACTACTCACCCAAGCAGGTCTTTTAGAGACCCTGTACAACACATCCATCTTATCCAAAAGCTAGGATCCCTAATGTTTGGTTTTGTAATAAACCAGACATTTGTTATCTTCTGCAATTACAGCAAAACTTGCTCTGTGTCCAGGGGCTAATACCCTACACAGTCATAAAGCTTATAGATTTTTTTCCCTTGTGCTCCTCTTTTCACATGCTGATCCAGACTTGGGGTTTGGTTTCAGAAGGTGAACTTCCAGCTTGTGGAAGTCAATGAAAGTTATTCCACTTACTTCAGTGAAACAAAAGTTCTTTCCCTGTATCGTAACTGTGCAGTAACGTCTCAGTAGCCAGTGGAGCCTTTCACTGGTGGAAGGGAGAATAGAGTCTTTTGGAGTGTAAATGCACAATTGTTCATGGAGTGCAAAGGAATAACTTGGAAATTGTGATGCTAAAAGCAGAATTTGGCCTACTGACTGCTTCAGTTGCTTCAGAGGAAATACTGATTTGTGAAAAGCCAAAAATAACTTCTGAGATGGGGGGGGGGGGGGGGGGGGGGGGAGCGGTTCTTGTCTTATCCTGATGCCTAGCTCCTGTAGGAGAAAGCACAAATTCTGCTAAAATTTAAGGGGAGGAAGGATTGTAAGGCATGTAGAGCTGTCATTTGTCTTTGCAAATTAGTCACATCATCAGTCTGTCAACATTAGAGGGTTGTTGGGTTTTTCTCTTTAAAGTAGCAGTAATTTTAAATGTGTAGCTCAAAATGGTCTGATTTTCCTGTTAGGTTTCCATGGCCAAGATGCCTATTCCTAGGTTCAGCCTGTGGTGTGTGGATGAGAGGCATGAAGACATAGAAGGGTGGGTGGTCATGGCAGAGAAGGCTGGAAGGGTGGGCCGGGAAAAGATAGAGGACTGTGGAAGCAGGGAGAAAACCTATAGCTGACCGGCAGCTGGTCCAGTTTGCTGTTTGCTGGGCAGTGGGGAGGAGCTGCAGTGGCTGCACATGTGCTGGGGCTTGGGGGGATTTTGGGGACAGTACCTGACAGCAGCAAGGAGATGGTCCTCACCTGCCTTCCTTCTGCATGGCTTGGAGGCTAAAATGGCACACCCAGGATGGGGCAGGTGAATTGAACATCTGTATGGTGTAGACAGCTGGAGGATGTGTGGGGTAGCAGCTTGGCTGGCACTGAGGTGGTGTGGCTGTGCACTCTGTTAGTGTCGACCTGTGCATGTTATAAGGGCTGGGCATTGTGTGAGACATCCACAGCATCCCTCTGCATGTTCAGGAAACATCCATAGACCACATATACACATGACAGCGTGGCAGACAGCATGTTGTGTGCACAGTTTAACAGGGGAACAAATGAACCCAGGGATTTGGGGTTTTTATTCCTCTGCCACCAGCTGTGAGTGGATTTCAGTCCTAGGTAGGAAAATGTAGCAGCATTCTGAGCACACCTTTATTTGCATTTGAAGGAATGGTTTCAGAATTGTTCTGTGCTCTTGCTGTTATAGAGGGTGTTATAAAGATCATGCCCCACTCCTGACGCTTTGTGGGAGGTGCAGGTTCTCCAAGGAGAAGCCACCACTCTGTTGTGCACCCCCCATGCCTGGGAGAGGCCATGCTCACCAGCCTGTGAAAGCACACATAAGGGATAATATGATAAAGCACAGCAGATATTAATGTGCATTAACACACAATCATCTGCGTACATCAGGGCATTACAGCATGAAAGAGCAAGTGCAGAGACCTTGGAGAGCAACGCGCTTTTGCACCTTTTTCTCCCTTGATTTTGTTTCCCCTTTTTGTTATTTAAAAATAAGATTTCCTTCCTCCCTGGCCCCCCATTTAGCCAAAGTCATGCCCTAGTAGTAAACAGAGCATTGCCTTCATGACAGCCTATTTATTCGCAATAAAAAGCTGATTGGCCTAATGCACAATCAAGAAAGGAGTGACATTTATTGCTTCAGTTTTATGATGTTGTGAACTGAGCAAGATTTGGAGCCTTACAGTGCCTTCAGGGGGCAGGAGATCACCAGCAATGAATTGTATTTATACCTTTTCCAATTTCCTACTAACATTTTAGCAATAAATAGACTGTGTTGTTATTGAGTTTTATGTAAGTATGTTTACGAAAGCAGGAATACAACTTTGTAGCTCGGAATTACATGTGTTGGCTAAATAGATCAGCAGAGAGAATAACTATGTAAAGCACTCGGAAAGCACTTTCCAATTTATTATCAAATGTCTTAATAGAATGCTTCATGTCTTCCATCCTACTTTCTGTTAACTATTAAATTAAAACTGCATCCATTGCAGAAGGTCGGAAGCTCCTTCACACACCCGTGTTGGAACATCAAGGCCACGATTTGTTCACACGTCTAAGCCATTAAAAATACATCCCATGCATTAAATATGAGCCTGAGGCAAACTCAATAGGAGCTGACGCACAGGGCTGACCTCAGCTCTCACAGCCTGTGCAGGGTGGCAGGTGTCCCTTCCCCATGGTGTCCATCTCCTGCCCTGGGCCTTTCCCATGAGCAAATCACAGCTAAAAGCCTGTGTGAGATGTGTGCAGACATACAGACTTAGTTGCTGTGTCAGCCTGTCTATTTTGTAATGAAGCTCTCCCACGTGAAGAAGCCTGGGTGCCCCAGGGATGCCCGTCCTTGTGGTGCATGCCTTTGCAGGTGGATTCCACTGCTCTGTGTCCCAGACGGTTACTCTCATCTCATTAGTTTGCTGGCAAGGACATGTCATTGAGATGACACATTTCATTCATACGTACATCTTCCTTTCCCTGGAAGTAGTACTTTTCCTTCTGCCTTGCTCCCAAACTCAGTCAGCCACTGTGGTCATCATGAAACAGCAAGAGAAGAGGCAACATACCCAGCCGGTAATAATACCTAGTTTTGTACAGCAGCTTTCACCTACAGACCTGAATGCTCTGAGGAAAAAGAGGGTTACTACTGCTCTCTCCTTCTCACACGTGCAGCAATTTGCCCCGGTCCCAGGCTCATACCTATGGGCCAGGATCTCATTTCACCACTGTGCAGGATGACATGAGGTTATCTTGCTTTATTTCTGCCTGTGCAGAAGGTGCAAACAATGCCTTAAGGAAAGCCTGGAAGTATCCTCCTAAAATTTCATTAAATCGCTAGACTGGATTTTGTTTTGTAATTCCAAGTCAGCTCACCAAGCTGGGGAGCCTGTAGTCGGCAGCCAATTCAGATGATGCTGCCTTAGGAAGGTCTTCTCATAAGTGGGAGGCACACATTTGAGGACACAGAGCAGCTGATGGTGAGAGGTAGTCTGATTTTGCATGTGTGGAGGGAGTCTTTACAAAGAAGAATTATTTTAGCTCTGTTTTTTCTCACTAGTTTTAGGAGGGCCACTCCTAAGCCTTGTTTCCCCACCACCAATGGACAGCTAGCATGTTGCATAGGATGGGGCTTGCAGCATACTGGTCTCCACTAGCCAGAAGGCCATCATCCCTTTACTCTCACTGATAAATGAGACCACTTCCCACTTGCAGAAGTAGCTTAACAAATTAACCAGAAATCTGCCACTGGTCCCAACTGGTGCTGCACTTCTTCATGAGCTTACCCAGCCTTCCTGCATGGCAAGGTTCATGTAGGACCTACAGCTAGATGGTGTCCCCTGCTTCCCACCAGACTATTCCCACTGGCTGTTGCAGGCCAGAGTGAAATGCTGGGATTTATGGGGATGATTCTCACTATTCTGCTGGCTTCGAGATAGGAGCAAACAATATCAGGATAAAATGTTCGTGAAGGACAGACTCAAATGTTTACAAAAGGCGAGAAACAGCAAAGCTTTGTTTTAGCACAGGCTATAGAAACGTGAAGGACATCAAGTGTAGGCAAACCATAAAAAGCCATTTATTTTATTCTGTGTGCTTTAAATAAACTTCACACATTAGATACCTGCAGATACTTGAATTGGCATATGAAAACAATTAGAATTTTCTTCTCTAGTCACACAGCTAGCATGAGGATTTTTTCATTGCTCTTCAAACCCATTCATCAGCCTTGTAATTCTCTATTTTCGCTGCTTGGGTTTAAAGCATCCAGCCTAGCAAAGACTGTTTTACATAACTTAGTTCCTTTAAATAGGAATGATATTTAAAAAAAAATTAAATGAGACATTTATTTTGCCTTAAAGGTGTTAGCATACAATTCACTGTACTGCTGAGGGCACTAGAGGCATAGGAAAGCCAGATGAAGGTCGCATTATAATTGGTGCTTTGAATTGTAAGAAGGAAGCAAAGGTGAAGTTTGTGATGTTTTTTGTTGAGAACTCAGTAAAGAAAGTTACAGGGAAAAAATGAAAGGAGAATTAGGAATCAAGTTGCAGTGTCTTGCACAGCAGATTAAAGCAGTTTTCATGACCTGCAGTCTCCAGCCTTGAAAACTGGTGGAGCATGGAAACAGCTCCTCACCCGAGCTGATCAGGCTCCGGGAAGGATGCAGTGCCTGGGTGGCTCTCCTCATGGCTATAGGGTGAGGTGGCTCTGGGAGCAGTCCATTAGACCGTTTTGAAACAACCTCCGGGAGCTGTCATAACAAACGTGCTCTGAAAATCTATACATATTTCTAAGTGTTGCCAGTCACTCCCAGCTATTAAGCAGCAGCAGCATGGCAGCTGTATGGTGATTGCCCTAGCTCCTGGCTCTGCATTCCAGCTAGACTCTGACAGCATGTTGCATTTGGTATGCAAGGAAAGGCATCAATAAATATATTCACCACTTTAGTGCATTTTAGCTTGACATATGTCCAGTAAACAATGTTTTGCTCTCTTGATGTCAAAAATCCCCCCAAAATGACCTGATTATTCAGTGCTTCCTTCTGTTATGATGCTTGGGGTCCTTCAAATCATTTTCATTATGCACTACATAATAATAAAAATCTCTATGCAGTATGCTGATAATTCCGTGCATGGTCTCTGTGATTTCTGATTGTTTGAATAACAGGATGCTATTGAAATGCCATGCAGAAGTGTTGCGTCACCCTGAGAGAATCAAGCTTTTCTCCTTTTACTCCTGGTGAAGATAAACATTTGAACAGCTGAAATAGGTAAAATATCCTAGGGAAACCACAGTGAAAAGCAGACATGCTAAAGCCCTTCGTGCAGAAGCTGGGCTACAAAGGACAAAAAGGAAAAATAAATTAGATAAATAAATAACATTGAATGGAAGGCACTCAAGCTGTTCTTTTTCTTCTCTTGTGATCTTAAAGCAGAAGAGAAGCACTAGCAGACCCAGGAAAGATATATTGTGTGCTATTTTTGTGCTGCTGTTATGAAATATGTATTGTTTATTATTCTGCACTGCAGCTAAAGTTTTGCATCAACCTCAAAAATACAGCGAAGTTTGTTTTGAAGGAGACACACAGCACTGCTGTTCTTTAATGATGTTCTTAAGAGTGCAGTGGTAGGATTTCAATCTTCTTACAAGCACAGGCAGGTTGTAGAGTATGATTCATAGAAAGTGTAAAATATTGCATGCCTGTGTTCATTATGAATATATTTTGTATATACTATTTTATATATATGTATGTCTCTATATATGTATGTGTACCTGTGTTCAACTGGATGCTAAGCCAGGCAATGATGCCAGGCAGTCTTGGCTCCTGGCTGGAGGCATCGTTGGGTGCCATCCTCTTGGGCTGTGCTCCACACGTTGCAGAGGCCACTGTGAGATACCTGAGCTCAGCCACGCTACCAAAAATCCCTTTTGACTCTGTATTGAGAGTGCCAGGACTTTACACTAAAACTTACCTCTCTGTAAAATGGGTATAATAGTACCAAGTTATTGTTGCTATAAGGCTGTATGAGAATACTGTAAAGCTTAATGGTGTACTTGTAAATGGGTTTGAGGGGCAGAGGAAGAAGCTGGTATTTATGTGGTCTTTTTGAGACTGATGTTGAAATGGAGGTGCATGCAAGCCCTCTGGACCAGTCCATTTTAGCTGTCTGTTTGTGCAGGCAGCTTTGAGGATAACTGATGTGGTGCAGAGGTGAGCAGCAGAGGTGACCAGTCATTCCCCAATAAAGGGGTGTTGCAGGCAGTGTGTTTTAACAAGGCACCATGCCACAGGCACACAGACAGTCTGAATGGGCTAACTAAGCTCCCGGAGGCTGGGTCCGCCCAGCCTGGTTAACCTTGCAGGTCCCTGCTTAGAGCTAGTTCAAGTATCTCTGCATGGTGTTGTGTTGAGACCTATAAAACATACCCAAAGCTGCCTGGGTAAATGAGCGCTCCCACCAGCCTCCTGACACGTGGCTGAACCACAGTACAATGCATGTTCAAATGTTGAGGCGTAATGCTCAGCCTGGCTTCATTTCAACTTGCCTGCTGCTAATGTCAACAAAGATGCCCCGTGTACCAGAAACAAAAACCTTGCAGGAATCCAAATGATAGAGAAGGCATTTGGGACTGATTGCCAGGCACTTTATTCAGGCATATATTGCCAGGTCTACTTCAAATGTACATTTAATGTCCTGTTCAGAGGGGCAAGGGGCTTGGAGAGGACCATACCAACATCTGACCAGAAATTTTGAGTTTCTGATCACTGTTTTCTACTTGGAGCAGAGGAAGATAAGAAATGTCTCTGGTGGAAATATAAACATACGACAACAGTGTTTTTATTAATACACTGGTTTATGGTAAAGGGAATGCTTTGGGCTTGTTTATGCTGCAAAATGTTGTTGGTTTTTTCCTTTGTTTTTTTTATTTTTATTTTTGCCTGGAGAAAATCTACGACGTTTAAGGGATTGCAGAATGGAACATCACTATCCCTGTAAAATAGTGCTCACTGAGACATGGTGGGATCTCACACTTGACCAAATTAGCATATGCGCTGAAATATTAGAGCTCTGACTAGTAAAAATAACACTAGATTTGCATTTTCACATTTTTAGCTCTCGCTTCCCTGTCTGGTTTTATGCCTTTTTTTTCTTGACTGACAATTCTCTTTGTGGCAGATTTATTGCTGTTCTGCTGTTTGGACCCTATAATCAACTAGACACTTGGCTGAAGACGTTAGTCATTTCATTAAGTACTTCTTTGCAGATATCTCAGACACAATTTTCTGTTGCTCTGGTTCCAAAAAGCAAATGACCTGTGGCCAGCAAAGTCTGCATATGAATCTTTAATAAACAGAGATAGTACCAACAATGCTCTCAGGTTTCCAAACTGCAGAGGGCTAATTAAAAGATGTTGAATAGGGAAGAACTGCCATCACCATCTCGCTCTGACAAAAATGCGCCTGCATCTGTTCCCAGTAAAACTGCTCTTCTAGAAGCATTGTCTCATTTATCCTCCTTCTTTCCCATCAGAGCTACACATGAAACCTTCTTTATGCTACGTGCAGATATTGCATAGTAATTTAAAATAAAGGACATTTTTCAGTAATACATTGCTGAAAACAAAGACTGAATAGTTGTCTTAGGAGTAAAGATAAAGCATGGAGTGGGGTTCTTTTTATCATCACTGTGTCACTAATGATTATACTTTATTCATGAACTAAGGAAATATAATTATAGCACTTCCCTACACATCATAGGCAAAGAATCGTTCTCCCATTTTATTGAGATACCTCCTTAAAACGCAGTTCTTCCCTCCAGGGACAGTCCTTCATAGCCTTGAATCCACTCTTCAGCAGCATGATCTCTGCAGGCAAAGGTACACACTGTGCCCAGAAAATAATACCATATGTTATTTGGAGAAGAGTGGGGAGTTAGGAGCCTGTGTACTCACCAGTGTACTCACCCGTGCCTGGTTTATTGACCCCATTAATTTTTACAGAGACTGATTCAACAGAAGCCAAGTTGGTTGCTCCAGCTTGGCCAAGCAGCCCAGTGCAGCACATTGCCATCGCTGCTGGGACATAGACCTCTCTGAAATCTGAAGAGGGCATCTTTTCATGGTCAAGATCTGTGCAGGAAATAACTACTGGTCTACTTTGCACTCTTATTTCCCTAATAGGGAAGGGGAGAGCTGTGTTACACACATGGAGTAGTGACAACCTCTCCCAATATGTACATGGTTCCCTTGTGCTGTTTAATGCATTTTTTACATTAGTGCCCTGACAGAAGCTCAAAGACTGAAGTGCAACAGCTTGCATCACACAAGTCAATAGTAAGGCAGAAGGAGGTGCCTGTCAGCATCTTACCTGCCACATGAAGCCTCATGGGCTCTTCCAGCGTGTTAGCTGCAGAGCTGCACTTCTGTATGCAGACACCCTCCCGTTCTGCCTGGATGTGATGTTCTCTTTGAGGGTCCAGGAATGTCACCAAGCAGTTGCTGCAGGATGTGCCATGGGTAATTAGCCTGAAATCCCCTGAGGAGGTGCCCAGGTCTGCCCGTTGGACAGTCAATTTAGTTTGGTTTGATTTTTTTTGCTTTCCTGATCCCCATAATAACTAACTGGATTCCTGGGCGTTCATCTTCTCCAAGATTTTCATCATATGATATGAAATGGAATAAAATAAAGCCCATAAAAGAAGTGGAATTCATCAGAGACTATCATAAGGATCTGCAAGAATAGACATAAGA
The DNA here is from genome assembly GCF_033815535.1 of Pezoporus flaviventris. Taxonomy (NCBI): domain Eukaryota; kingdom Metazoa; phylum Chordata; class Aves; order Psittaciformes; family Psittacidae; genus Pezoporus; species Pezoporus flaviventris. The sequence continues at coordinate 50,515,377 of NW_026892549.1, forward strand.
AAGTGAGCCTTGTTTAATGGTTGTTTACAGTGACAGTCCAAATTTTAATCAATTAACGTATGAGCCCATTACTTGAAAGACGCAATGGGCCTGTGGGACAGCATTCAGTATTTGTTCCTTCCTCAGGGGAGCTGCAGGGTATCGGCTGACATCTTGGAAGCACTCCTTCCTCACTGATGCTTTTAAAGCTGCTTTTCTGACTGCAGAAGGCATAGGTAAGCCTTGCACATGCATTTTGTGTGTGCTCTTGGGTACAGTTTTATCCTGTGACCCCATAGGAGACCTCATTGACCTTCTCACAGCTTCTTGAGCCTGAGGAAAGCTCAGTCAGCCTTTATATTGCCAAGCTTTCTTCAGTGCTACAATTAGGAACCGAGAAACCACATAGATTTATTGATATAACTATAATCAGAAGTCATAGCCAGGATGATAAAATGGTCAAATGATCAAATTACTTAAAATTAGAGGCATACTGAAGTGCCTCAGGGACCACAAAGCTTCAGGCAGGTAGCCGGCCAGCTACATGGCAGTGGGATGCATACTGCCAGTCCCCTGCAGGCAGGGGGACCAAGGGAGAACCCCAGTGTTGGTGCAGCCAACAGCCAAAAGAGGTGAGGCCACTCCAATTTTATCACTTGTGAAAGATAAGAAGCCAGAGCCTGGGCAGAGCCAGGTTGCATGGTGAGTGTGAGAGGGAAGTGCCAGTGCTGGCCACTAGCTAGGAGCAGGATGGTATTTCTGGGCATGAGAAATGCTGGGGCAAGGCTCCCTTTGGGGTACAGGATTCCTGTGTCCCCCAGGATCTGCAGTCTTGAACACCATTAGGATTTTTACCTAATGTGCACCCTGGGGCCAAGCAAGGATGTTACAGTTTGGTTCCACCCATTTAATAGGAGACAGTCCCACTTATGCATTTTATAACACTTTGAGAAGTGAAGGCACTTTTACCTATGGCTTCAGGATTTCATTCAGTCAAATACATTAAGTGCTGTTCATTTTGTATTTATTACCAGTACATCCTGCTTAAGGATGATGTATGGTATGAAAAGTTCTTCCCTATGAGGGTGGTGAGGCACTGGCACAGGTTGCCCAGAGAAGCTGTGGCTGCCCCATCCCTGGCAGTGTTCAGAGCCAGGCTGGAAGGGGCTTGGAGCAACCTGCTCTAGTGGAAGGTGTCCCTGCCCATGGCAGGGGGTTGGGACTGGATGAGCTTTAATGTTCTTTCCAACCCAAAATATTCTGTGTTTCCATGATTCTACACGCTGTGGCCCTGTATGCTTGGCCATGCACCTTTGGAGTAAATGCCCCACCTCTTTCTCTGTAATTTACTTTCCTGGAATTCGGGGGCATGATTGAAATAGCAGACTGCTTGCTCCTCTTGTTTGAAAAAATGTGTTTGTATATACTGTCATTTTACCTGATAAGATGAGCACTATAAAATAAAGTCAGCAACCCAGGTGCATTAATCTTCCTGATTCAATCCTACCTTTAGCATTTCCTGACATATATTTGATGTTGAATTAATTGTACAGCCTTAAAGTAGGATTTGAGTATGAAAGTGCAAAAGCAGTAAGAAAGTGCAGATGCAAGCTAGAAGCTGTCCCCTGAAAACTGTGCAAGCAGTGGATGATGCACAGATCCCTGCAGCAAGGAGATTGAGGTGACAAGTTTATTGTAGTATTTTTTCACCACCCATCTAGTCATCCCTGAACATCAGGCTTCACACAGGAGATCTGCTGAGACTTGCACATACAGTGTCATCCTGAGCTTGTCCCTTTCTGTTCTCGTACACAAGCAATTTGACATCAGCACAAGCAGTGCGTGGTTCATGGTGCTCATGTGGTATGTCCTCTTAATGCAGCATGAGACTACAGAGATCTTGCTTGGAAAGAAAAGTTGGTGTCACAGATAACATTTTAGAATGGAGTTGGGAAAAATCTTGTCTCTCTTCTCACTTTTACTGAAAGAGGTCAGAGAAGTCATTTTGGAACCTTGGTCTTTGAAAGGTATCAAAAGATGCAAATAAATGCCTAATGGGCTCTGCAATGGTCTTTGAAATCAGTGGGAGATAGGCCTTTGAGATTTCGAAAATCCCACACAAAGTATTTGCATGCATCTTTAAGCATCTAAACACCTTTAAAAATATGTCTCTTAAGTGCCTAACTCTGAGCATAGGTTCCTGTGTCCCGCAGGCTTTTCTAAAATAGCATCCAAAGTTGCTTAGATTTCCCCTAAAGAGCACCCTTTTGTTTTAATTTTATCGTTGACTTAATTTTCTCGTGACTTGAGACATAATATGTATTAACCTACACTCATTTTTTGTAGCAAAATGTGGAGAAGTGAAGCTGTTTCTGAGCTGGTTTATTACAAAAAAGGAGCATATGGCTGATTGTGTCCCATCTGAAATGCAAATGGTGGAGCTACGTGGAAAGAATTGCTATTACTTGAGCAGTAAATGTTTCCTAATGAAGTGAGTTTGACTAAGGTGGGAAGCTGGAAATGGCTGCAGGAAGAAATGACAACTGTGAATATTTTGGTGGAGCAGAGCATTCTTGTCGCACTGATAAGGAGGTTCTTAGGAAATCAACTGGAATTTTTTTCTTATATTCTGTATGTTCAGCAATGTGGGGAAATTGTTACACAGGGAGCTAGGCTCTTTTCTTCCCCTTGTTATGAAATCATGTAATTTAATTTATAACACCAGCTTTTCACTGGTAGCCTCTTTTTCAGCTGAAATTTTCTGTATTTTGTGAACTTTTGGGGAAAATAGACCTACCCAATGTAAAGAAAGTCTAAAAGAAAGATGAATACTGATTCCACTAAACTTTATCATGTTGGGCACTTTTGTAGAGGCCAGAGGCCAAAGAGGGTGATGAAGAAATCTGACCTATCTAATTCCCTGGATGCTTTCCTCTTCCCACCAAAGTTTTTCTCTTGTGTGTATTCCTCTACACTTCCAATGGTCTAAGTTGTCCAATTGCCTGCTGCGACATGGGAGGTGAAATGACTTTCCAGCTCTTTCCTAAATCAAGCAATGAGGCTAGAGGCTGACATTTCCATTACTTAACTTTCCAATGGGAGAGCTGTGGAGCCAGTGCTGTGATGTTCAGTATAACCAGTGGGCTGCAGATAGAGCATCAGTCGCATTCTTTTGCCTTAAATGTCAGAAGGAGCTGGGAAGAGTTTAGATAGCAGCATGTGCACAGTTACGTGCTTAGAAGAGCTGAAGCAGCTGCCAGGTTAGACCTCTGGCTTTGTCCCCAAGCAGGATCCCATCGGTGTTAATGTAAGCGTTGCAGAGGCTGAGCTGTCTGTTATATGACACAGTTGGGGGACGGAAGATTAGCATGCCTTTCCCTTGCCAACAACCAAGGGTGTCTAACATTGCTACTGATAATGAAACAGGAGAAATGTAAAGAAAAGAGGCTGCAGCCTCCTGTTGATGGAAGTAATTGGGTTTCTCCATCTTATGAGCAATGATGAGGCTTGCTGGCATCAAGATATGTCCACATTAGTGTGTTAGTTCGGATCTGGACCAGACTTTTGAATTTAATACCCCACTATGCTTTGGCTCAGGGCAGCTCAGGAGCTCAGGAGCTGGGTCAGTGGGTTCTGGAGATGCCCCTAAGCTCCTTGAGGACAGAGCCGGCACTGCCCTACCTGTGCTTTCCCACACTCTGCTCTTGGCCCTGGGAGTCTTCACCCCGCCCAGAGCATGTCACCAAGGTTGCGAGCGGGCACTGACCTTGCTGGGGGACACCTGGGTAAGGCTTTTTGGTTGTTGAGTTATTCAAATGCTTCAGAAAGGGCTTGTTCACAAAGTCTCTCCTAAAACAGCATTCCCCTGGTTTTAATACTGAGTAGCCTCACCGTGTCCAGGAAGCTACTCAGTGGGAGATCCCACCATCCTAGGCACAGAGAGAGTACAATCACATTGCTGCTGTCAGTCTTGGAAGGTGGTTTTATTCTAGTAGGGTGAGATGAGGCTTCAGTACCACATCTTTTATGATCAGAGTGCCTGCGGGTGCTGTAATTACTATGAGAACTAAACCATAAATCAATATAAAACCACATTTATACATTGTTATGTGTGATGGGCAGCACCTCAGTGGAGGTGAATTTTGTGGCGTCTTTAATTGCAAGAGGGCATAGCAGCTTGAATTATCTGCAAATCTGCTTAAATGTTCTTTGTTTACAAGAAATTACAAGCGGTAATGCTGTGACATAGTTTTCCATGTATAACACTCCTCTTTATCTTTCCTTTTACTTGCTTTTCCTTTCTGTGCCTCTTGCCTCCCCCTGCATCTCATTTCCATCCAGAAACACAAATGACCTCTTGACAGAAATTTCTACTTTCATTCTGTTGATTTGCATTGTGCAGTCAGGAAAATACAAACACTTTTATTTCTGAGATGTATTTGTGATGTCATGAAAAAGCTTTCTCATATTAGCCTCTTCTTTTTTTCTCTTACTTTATCTTTTCAGGTGCGTGTGCAACATTGACTGTTCTCAAACCAACTTCAATCCTCTTTGTGCTTCCGATGGGAAATCTTATGATAATGCATGTCAAATCAAAGAGGCATCATGCCAGAAACAGGAGAAAATTGAAGTCATGTCTTTGGGTCGATGTCAAGGTAACTCTCATAACAAAACTCATTTCAAAGAATGTTTTCAATTTTTGTTCAGGGAGAAAAAAAGAACTGGGGCTGGGTTCTTATTTGGCACATTTCCATTAGACTCTTGCAATTTATATTGTAGAGTGCAGGCTGTGGGAGAGGGCAGAACCCTCAGTACAGATGCCGAGAGAGGCATGAGGAGTGGCATGTGTAACCCTTCCCACACTGGGCCTGCAGCAGCAGAGGACTGTCCAGCCCTGCACTGGTTTCAAAATTGGGCACCTGTATTTCACCCAGAGCTCTGTCCTCCAAGTAGGAGTTGGAGCAGGACAGCAGGAGGGCCCCTCAGATATGTTTTGCCTCCTCTAACTGGAGCAGCAGAAAGCAACCTCAGGAGGCAAAAGACATGCTCCCAAACAGACTGCTGCTTGTTTCTGTGCTGGGCCCATGAGATGCCAGTGGCAGCTCACGACCCACTGTGATTCTCCATGAATGCCGTGTGTGTCTGTGCTCAGCTCATGGGCTACTACATCACCTGTAACCTTTGAGTTGACTGCAAAACTCTATTTTGCTCTAAAATAAAAGTGAAGAAAATTTGCCTTTAAATAGCTCCTGTAAATAGAGTGTCTGCTAAGGCTCAGACTTTTAATAGCTTTTTTCCCCTTAGCTTCTGACCAATAAATCCTCAGTACATCTACTTACAAAGCCATACTATACAGGTGTATTAAACACATTCTAGTTTATTCTTATCTCTTTAAATTAAACCACCCTATGTGGCAGTTCATTTCACGGTACATATTAAAACTCCCCAATTACTTCAAATAGAGCAGAAATGACAACTCCTGTTTCATACCGATATATTTATCCCAGTGCAATCTGTTATCACATATTGTTATAAAAAAACGTGTTTTCTTAATGGAAGATGTTTCATGTTTCATTCCAAAAAAGCCGGATCCTGCTGTTTTCACCTGGCATATGCAGGGGAGCCTTGCAGCGAGCAGCGATACTGTGCATGCAAGTGAAGCCACATTTGCCTGGACACTGGTGGTTGGGACATAGTTTGTATCAGGTATAGGCTCCCCAAGCAATTTAACGTATTTCTTTTCACACAGATAATACTACAACGACTACAAAATCAGAAGATGGGCATTACGCAAGAACAGATTATGCAGGTACGGTTCCTATTCTGTGAGAATCACAATTCACAGGAACTGTGTGAGTGCCTTTTTTCCTCTGCTAAACTGAGGTGTCCTTATCTTCTAGGGTGGTTTTCTTGGTTTACTTTTTAAAAAAACACTCTTTCTGCATTACTCTTTGTTTTGCTGGAAACTCTCTTCCTTCTTAATAAATGGGCTACTTCCATTTTTGTCAATGTACAGATATCACGGCCATAAAACAGTTCTGACAGTGGAAATAAGTGTTGTAAATTATTTGCCAGAATTAGCAGACTTTATTGAAAATTGTTGAATCAGTGCGCTGGAGTATGCATATTTTTCTCATGATATACAGGTTTAAGAAAGTGCAAGTCCAGAGCATAGCCAGCTGTGATACTGTGAAACGTTGCCTTTATAGATGATATTACCTGTCAGTGCTTAACTATGAAGTTAATAAGATTCTTAAAATGTGAGGGTTTTTTTAAGTGATAAATGGTTTTAATTTATTTAGAAGCTACAATAAAATATAATGGCTGAATAGACTTATATGGCATTTGAAATTAAAACCATGTAAATACAGAGAGATTTGGGAGACATTTTTTACACCCTTTGCCTGAGAGGATTGATTTGGAAGTTGAATATGTGTGTGCGCATGTGTACGCGTGCAGATATTCACAGCTCACACTGAGAATTAAAGCCTTTGGGAAGCTATTGTGAAAATGGGTCAGGTGATGCATTCCTTGCTTAAGTTTGTTATATTTTTGTGCTTTGAAAGTATTTAGAGAGAGTAGGTGCAGCTCACTGGGTTTATCTGAGCAGATTGCTGCATGGCTTAGGTGAAATCCAGCTGAAGGTTTCACAGGTCTTAACACTTCTTACCTGCAGAGTCCTCAGACAGTAGTTAATTCAGCTGGTCATCTCTTGCGAGGGCCCTTTGTACATGACATCCTTGTGTTAGTAGATTAGAAATAGCCATTAGAAATGGTTGTTCTGTTCCTACTTAAAAATCATACGTGATGATTAAAACATAGAGCTATGAATAAATGATGGTGAGGCAGAGGAGTGCTAGGTGTTGGGGGTGGCTGCAGCACGAAGCAGAGAGGGTAGAAATCTCTATGGAAAGTAAATGCTGAGATTCATTCCCAAAAGATCAAAGATGAGCAATGGCTCAGGTGTTTCCTGCTGCCAAGGAGTCCTTCCATGGGTGAAGAGATAGTCACTCAAAGAGAGAAAGTCTTCAGTCTCTTTCCCCCAAACCCTTGATTAATCTCAACTTTTCTCTGGGAGGCAGCTGTCACTTGTCTCAAAAGGCTGGAAGGGCTGAGGTTGTTTCCTGTGATGGGCAGGAGATACAGACCCACATTGCTTAGAAAGGAGAAAGCGCATTTAAGCATGAAGCAACTGAGTTGGAACAAGAAGGGAGGAAAAGCAGAAGAGGGAGGAGGAGGAGATCACAGCGATGACAAGAGAAAGCCAAGTCATGGGTCACAGAGGAAGAGGTGCACAGAAGGCACCTTCAGCTCAAGTGGGCAGGAGGAAAAGAACAGCTCTTGCTTAGGAGATGATGTTTCAGCCTACGCTTGAGAGGAGAGGTGGTGGGTAGAAGAAAATTGATTGCAGTCAAGGGTTGGGAGTCGAGCAAGGAACGCAAGAGGGAACTGGTTTATTGGGCAGAGGGGAGGGGGGAGGTATGGCAAAGAGGAGCGGGTCGGCACTGAAGATGGTTTCTGAGTGTGGAGGGGTGTGGGAACAGATAGCCAGTGAGAGGCGATGGGGCACTGTGTAGAGGAGGACAGCACCTCACTGCTCTAGAGCCACGGAGTAATGGAGACATCCTAAACAAGCAGTAAGGCTCTGGCACAGAAAGGCACCATGGTTGCACTTTAGCAGGCAGCAGCTTGAGGCTTCTGCTATGCTTCAGGCCCCAGTGGGGAGCTTCAAGGACAGCGAATGTGTCCTCTGGGTGGGTCTTGTCAGGTACCATCCATTGATTTAACTGCAATCACTTGCACCAGCTGATGTCTTTTTATGTACCTACCTATTATTCTTACTTAACTTTTTCATTTTTGCATACAGTGTCAGCATGTAGGGTGAAAGGTGCAAGTTCATGCAGGGCAATCCACATGACTCCACTCTCCCACATATTTGTGCCATAACCTTGCCAGGAAACCCTAGGGAAAAGGGACCACTGTATTAAAAAGCTGTAACAACTCCAGCCTTTTGGAAATAGTGAAAAGGAAGACATCAATATAAAACTGAGGCTCAGGGAGCATTCAGGCTTCAGCATTTTCCAGGCAGGAAGCTCCATGCCGTCCTCACACTTTTTCAAGTGTAGAAGCATTTGATGATGGCTATTACAGGAGCGTGGTATGTGCTACTTTTTTCCCACCTTCATATCCCTCATAAGGGAAATACTGCCCTGACCATGGAGAGCTTTGTGTGAAAAAGCAGCAGTTCCTCAGCTGTCGTGCTTCTAAAGCAATTTCCCCAAGCTTGCACCTTCCCATAGAATACCTTTGTTCTCTTACCATTTAATGGCATTAAAAATTGCAGCGACCATAAGCACTCCACGCTTTTAAAAACATTGACTTGTATGGACTGACTTTCCCAGGGGAGAAAATAGCAGTGGGCATAATTGATGTTGTCAATTATGCTAATGCAGCAGTGCCAAATGCTCTTTGCAGAGACCGTTGTAGCTGAGCGGTGCAGGTTTTTCCATCAACACCCCCGCACGCTCGACGTGGGGTCCCAGGAAGGCAGCAGCTTTGGGAACAGCCACAAGGCCCAACACCCGGCTGATTTTTTTCATCTAGAAATATTCAGACCGTCTGTTCCATCAGTGTCTTTGCTCCCTGCTGTTCCTTCAAGCCCGTTAATACTTGCAAATAATAGACAAATCTTACAGTTTGAAAAACCAAGAGGACTTGTTCCTTTGGAGCGTAAATCTTTGCAGTAAGTTTACACCACCTTCATTTTTTAAGGGCTCTTTACACAGTCAAGTTATGTCTGATAGTGGAAACACCTGATTAGAATCAGAGACACCCAAAAAGCATGTCCCCTTTTTTAACAAAGCTAACATGGGGAAAGTGAGCCATAAGTGGCCGTTCTCTGATGGCGTTCATTTCTGCAGGTTCACCATGGCTTGTGCCATGGCTGCTTGTGCAATACGTGTAATCACAGTGTCTGTACAGAGGTGTGTTTGCGCCTCTCTCTCTGCTATTCTGGCCTCTTTTTTTTCTGAACCCCCAAAGTATTTTTCAGACTGGGGGGGGGGGGGGGGGGGGGGTGGTGTCACTTTTTTCAACAAATGATATTGTTGATGTTGATCAAGTTTGTGAAATAAGATTTAGTTTTAGTCAATAAATGAACGGGTGGGATTTTTCCCTCAAATCAGATAGAAATAGTTTATCTGGCAATTTCTATGAAAGAGCATTTTTAAACATTTTAAGTGTAATGTATGCTTTGGAATGTAGTGTCAGAGCTGAAAGTCCTGTGATAAATGTTTTCATGAATTTCCCCATTATATGCATACAAAAGTTGACTGTTTTGGTGGAATTTTTGCATTCAGGCAAATCAAGGAGTTTTCATCTTGTTTATTTACCTTATTTACTTTATTTTTATTCTTCAATATTTATATTCCCTTCTTAAGATTTGATATGAGCAATTATCCCCCTAACTGATTTTATCCTTTCTCATTATCAAATTACTGAGGTTTTTTTCAAGTCACTTGGAGCACTATAAGGAATAAGTCAGAATGGATGAGCCATATTTCAGTGTTATATATTCATGAAAATTGTCAGCAAAGACACTGACAAATTTGATAGACCTATTCAATAATATCATCTTCAAAGCCAGACAAACCTCCCTGTATGAGCATTGATTAGATCAGTTCTCGGCAGCAGAATGCCAGCAGCACAACAAAGCTGATGGAAAGGGGAAAAAAGGTATTTTCAGCCCCAATAGTCTTCTTCAATGAAAAACACACATATATGGTCAGTTTGAGCCATATTTTTGGGTTCCTCAACAGTGGTAAATTCTCCCTTGGCTGGATCCTCCGGTGGTGCCTTCTGCAGTGTTGGCTCGTTCGGGGTCTCTCTTGCAGGCATTGCCAGGGACCCTCTTGCTAATGCTGATGCTGTGCCCAGGAAATGCTAACAAGCACGAAATGCTGCGCGTATGCTCACGGCTGCTCTGTTCCCAGCTCTTCCTTCTGGTTTCCCATGGGATTTCAAATCTTCCTGACAGTCTTGGATCTCTTTCAGGCCACTTTCTGGCACAGGGGCCTTCCTGGCATTACCAGAGGTGATTGGGCAAGTAATCCAGCAGATGGCTGTGCTGCCCAAGCAAATGGAACGCTCCACCAAAAAGGGCAAAATCCATCTGTGTCAACACATCATCCTCCCTTGGCTGGGCCAGAGCTGTGGGATGAAGGCAGCAACAGCCATCACAGAATCCCCCTTCCCGGGATAAAGGGTCTCTTCAAAAGTCCAAGAGTCTTGGACTCCAAGATAAATACGACGTAATAATTATGTTTGAGAAAAGAAAACCATCCTAAAACTTTACCAAAACCCACCACTCTGCGTCATTAATTTCTAATCCCTTTGAACAGGGCAACAAGCCATGCCTATCAAGGAAAATGGAGAACTGACAGTGGTGCACTGACCCAGCACATGTGAGAAGCACTGGGCTGTGATGCATCCCTTTCTTCACGGGCTTGATACAGAGCCCACTGAATTCAGTCACAGTCGTCTTTATTGTCTGTAATAGGCCTGGAGAGTGGCCAGGAATCAGAACAGCAGTACTGGATTTCTATAGAGAGTGACTATTTCATTTCCCTCCAACCTCATCCCCCGCCAGGAATAAAATATGAGAACTTCAGACTAGATTCCTCCTCCAGATTATAAAATTTTCAAGTAGGTTAAGGTTTGAGTGTAAACCAGTTGACATTGACCCTATAAATTAAATCTTGTGTCTACTATCATGTAAGCCATTTCCTAAACTGGTAAAGAATAATAAAGCCCCAGAGCTTAGCTATGGGATATAAACTATCATGCAGTTTTGCTCTGCCTTTGTGAACCGGGCTTTCCTTTCTTCTTAATGGAATTAGCAAGTGAGACATAGAGCGGAGCACCGTGCATCCATCACAGCTAGAGAGATACCATTTCTCATCTGCAGCTTTGTAAAAAGGCTGGGGAAATTGCATCCTTGCATATGCAGATTTGCTTGGCTTTCGCTTCCGCGGACTCAGAGGTTGTCACACTAAACAAATAGATTATTTAGGAAGTGTTCCTGTTTTTCCATCAAATCACTTAAGAATTGAAAAAAAAACCCACATTTTAATATTTTGACAGCTGTGTGGCAGCATGAATGCTGTCTAGCTGCGGCCTCCACCTGCGCTCACACACATAGGCATGCACACTCCTGGAATAGCACAGTTGATACATAGCTTTAAAAAATGTAAAGCCTTAAATGTTGCTGCAGTTGTTATGAATTTACAAGTGAAAGGTTTTGTGAAAATATACATGAGTTTTATATACAGTGAAAGTCCACAAACGGCTGGAGATGAGCTTACAAAACAAAGAAGCACCAGTGCAGATTGTATTTCAGGCTGATGAGGGCATCTCACTCAAGAGATGTGACCATATTATGCTCCACATCCCTGGATGTCCTTTAGGATGTCTGGTGGCTTGGAAATGTAGATGTTCTTTACTGTGAAGGTGGTGAGGCACTGAACAGGTTGCCCAAAGAAGTGGTAAATACTCCATCCCTGGCAGTGTTCAAGGCCAGGCTGGACAGAGTCTTGGGCGACATGGTCTAGTGTGTTGTGTCCCTGCCTATGGCACAGGGGTTGGAACTAGATGGTCTTACGGTTCTTTCCAACCCTGACTATTCTATGATTCTATGTTTACAGATAGCTGAAGTCTGGGGCATACGAACTCAAAATGATCTAAGCATAAAGCCAGCCTCCACTTAGAAAATAATTTCCTAAAAGAGTCAGGTCCAAAAGCATTTTGGCCTTGTTTTGCCTACCTAATCCTGGCTCTCCTGATAGAAAAGCTTTCCAAAAGTAGAACAGAGGAAATGTCTCAGCTCATTGCATGGAACTTGGAGGATTCCAAAACAGAACCAAGGTTTACCATTGCAGAAAGCTGGATAGTGTTTACTCGGCAATAGTAACTGTGTGTAGCTTAGTTTAATTTACAGAGTACTAAAAAACACAGAAAAGGAAACCATTCCTATTCTGGGATTCTTCTGAGTGATTTTCAAAGGGAAGAGAGAGATCACCATATGCTGATAGCACGGTGGTCTGCAGCCGTTCTGCTGGCTTGCAGCTCCTCCACTTTTGTTGATATCCAGGAGAAAATTTAAGAAGCAGGGGAAGAGGCCAGCTGGTAGGTTAATAAATCTTACTGTCACCTACTTCTGAACCAAAGTCTGAGTAGCCAGCAGTGTCAGTCCCAACTACTCGTTTGGCCCCCAAGCCTTCACTTGTCCTGAGTGATTTCTTAGATGAAAAATTGCAGCTGCTGTTTTTTGTAATTTACCTCCTGGTTTTCAAAAGATGGAGTAAAGAAAGTCCCACTCTAGCATTTCTCTGTGCCATCATGGGGAGTGGATGCTTTATTTCTAAAATACGAATAACCGAGGCATTAATACAATTGCCTAGCAGTGGGCGCTGCAGCAGAGGCTACCCCAAGTGTTCTTCTTCTTACACTCTCAAATTTATCTTTAGACCCTGTGTGGCTCCATCTTACTGAAATCTACTTAATTATTTTGGAACAGGAGATGGACACGCTATTGTAGAGGTCATATAATAGCCTCACAAACAAGTCTATGCCAGGAAAGAAACTGCAGCACTCTGGAGCGCCATGCAGTGTGATTTAACAGCACTTACTCTCATAACAGTCTTTTTCTGAGGAGCATGCAAAATCAAAACAGGCTTATGGAGATTTTAAAAACAAGCTATAAGAAGAGAGAAATATTGCTCATTTAATCTGCCAGCCTCAAGAGAATGCCTCACTTTTTTATGACAGTTCTCCTCTAACTTTGAACCACATGTGCTAAGCTTGGTAAAATGTGCCTTGTTTTTTTGAGTTTCTGGGGTTTTGTGGTTTTATAATAAGAGAAATTGTGCCTTTTCATTACTTATGATTTCCCAGTGTCATGCTCATGGAACCTGTAATTGTTAGCATTAAAACTTAAATTAGGTCTCAGGTGAACTGCTAGGCATCTTTTTACCTAGACTGATGTAGCACAAGGCAAAAGAGCATTTCCACTTGTGCTTTTAAAGCTTAGCCCTTAATTTAGTCACTAATGAATGTGAATCAAAAGTTGCAGAATTCATTTCTGCATTCTTCTCATAATAAACAAATTCAGTAGTATTGTAAGTGAACATCATAAGGAAAGCTATTTGATTTGCTTGGAAGCTCAGTAGCCTGAAGATTCAGTATGTCCAGGCTAAGAATTTGATCTGTAGGAAATAAACAAGAAAAGTAAGTATCAATGTGCAACACCAATACTGGCATGGGGAGCTTAAAAAATACGAATTAGACTGAGCTATTTTATTATTATCAGCATCCCTGCAGTATTTAAGTCCTAGAAATTAGTTCAGGTGTAAAGCTTTGTCAAGATGAGGGTGTAATGCAAGTGTATTTTTCCATCTAGGGTTTCCATCAGAACTGTGCAAAGTTCACAGAGCTTGCTCCAAACATTGACTCCCACTTCTGCTTCCCTAAGACTGTGTACCTTTCTGGTTGTTTTTTCCCTTATACTATCATATAAGCAGTCTTCTGTAACATTTTGTTCTGTTAAAGGTTATGGATAAAAACAGAAACTAAGTGTAATAGAGATGAGCAGACCTGAGTTTACATAGGCATTTCTACAGATTTTTCCATTTGTTTCCCAGTCCATAAACACATTGTGTATCATTTACATATATTTTACCATATTTGGAGCATAGAAACCCATCTTCCTGAACAAGTCTGAGTTTTTCAGTACCCAGGGATGGTTTTATCCTCCACTCAGTATTTGTGTTTTGACAAGAATGAATAAACTCAAATGAAGGTAGAACCTGCAGAAAAAAAGACAATTTTGTGCTGACACATAAAAATGTGATCCCTAAAACTCAACACAACTTGAATTGTGTCTGATTTCTCAAGTTGCCTTTAACCAGATGCCTTCTTTCTAAATAGGACCTTTAATGGCAAGGGGTACCAAGAAGAAATGAATGCAGCCCCCATGGCTGGGTTTCATAGTGTCAGCTGTGGTCCTGGTTTAGGTATCGGTCTGTAACTCCTAGCACTTCATCCATGTGCCAGGAAGATTGTAGATGCCAACTGGCTTTGTCCTTTTGACATCTTCATGAAGGCATTTCCCTCTCAATAGCATCTTCTTTTTATTCTCAACCCTGCTGCATTCTCTACAAAAAAGGAAAGTAAAAAAAAAAGTATTTGAGACAAGACTTTGTATTTGAGTTGATCTTCCCCAAGGAATAGGCTGGGAAAATTAATCCTGCTTTCTGGATCTGGGGAGGAATTTCTCTCACCCTTGGTTCCACCCTTCCCCTGAGCTACAGGCACTTTGATTAGCTCAAGAGTCGTCCTTGAAGGATGCTGTTTGAGAGGAAGCATACAGCTGTCTGCCATCCACAACACCAGCTTGAATTAGTTAATGTATATTAAGGAGTACCACAGTGTATTTTTATGCCTAGAAGCCCTATTTTAAGTCTGGTTCCTGTAAATCTGCTGTTGGGAATTGCAGAGCCTTCCCAAGAATTTGAGAGTTAAAGTTGTGATGAGATGCTAGAATATCCGTTTTCAGTAAACACCAACATTTAAATATTTGTGTTTGATCTAGTCTGAAATGTAAAATAAAAAAAATAATATTTTGAAATATTCATAGAACTGAATTTCTTCAGAATTTTGTTTCATGGGATGTTTTGGCATTCTTTCTGAAATGTTCAAAATACCATGAGATGAAAGCCTATGACAGTTGTAATAAATAAGTTGTATAGTAAGGAAACTTGCTACTTAGAGCTAACTGAAACATCATCTTTTCTAGAAGGAGTATCGTCATGTCAAATTGCAATACAAACACAAGATAATTTGATCATTTAGACACATGAAATGGTAACCTGATCCTTAAGATAACAAAGGCTTTCACCTAGATTCAGGGAGTATAAATGCATCTGGTAGAATGAAAAGAAATATGGTTGGGGAAAAAACAAAGGCATGGGTATATTTACTTTTGATAGACCTTCAGAAATAGACCACATGGAGACAAGTAGTAATTTTTGCCTAGTTTAATAGATTTTAGCAAAGGAAGTGAAGACACTAATATCTTGCCACATCTGTTTCACTTTGCTGATGGTTTCGCTTCTTTTCATTGCACACATCTGCTAAAATCTGCATCTTGCACTGATTGTTCAAGCAATGGAACATAACTATTCCTTTTGTATTTCTTAATATTTAGTGTATGAGACACAAACCACTAGTGATTACTTAAATAAAATGGAAAATGGCTTATAGGGGATGCAGTGTTTTGAATCAGCTATGCCTTCTCCCATACTTCTGTCCATAGAAGTTTTTTTCTGCACATGGAAGAAACTCATCCTTGGCAGTTTGAGGTGCACATCTGTACCACCAAGCAAGTGGAAGCTCTCTTAATAAGTCAGGTTGGAAAAGCAGCATTTTCCTTCTCAGGAAGGTGACTTCTTACACACTTGGGCTACCATTTTACCATGTACCCATGAGCATGAAGTTAGTGTGAAACTCTCTTCCTGGAAATACAACAGCTGTAAACAAACTGTGCTATTACAGAACAAGTGGTCGTGCCTTTCAGAAGGTTATCAGCCCTGAATTGAAATGTACTTCTTTGCCTACTGCTGTTATCACCAGCTTTACCCATTTTAGACAGCATTACATAATAGCAAAATATTTTTCAGGAGGAAAAAAAAGACAAGCACATTAAAACCCTCCCTATGGTTTTAATCTCCCTATTCTATTTTATCTGTGGTTTAAAGCTGTGTCAGGTGTAGATCAAAAGCACCCCCCTCCCTTGGGTATTTCATTTACAATTTCATTTAAAAATGGAAGTGTACTTCCATCTAGCTAGGACAGGGAAGGATTAAATAAAAAGCACTGTTCAGAAATCAAGTAGCACAAGTCTAGCCTGTCCCTGTGCTCTGCAAATGAAGTAGTCGTGGGAGGGCTTGTTATTAGTCTATAATATCAAAACTGATAAACTATTAGTGTTTTGTCAGGCATGATATATGCTAAACATTTCCTTCTGCAGATTGCCTTGACAAGAACTGTGACTGTTTTTAGACACATCTGGCACTGCGGATTTTTTTCCATCTTGCATTTCAGTGATTTAAAGGGCCTTGGCTGGGCAGAAGGATGTCAGCTGTTTGGTTTAAAATACTGTTATAAGAATGAAAAAGATTTAAAGGGGCAGTAGGTAAAATTCTGGCCTCGCTGAAGCTAGTGGGAGGAATGGCCCTTGAGTTTAATGGCTTTGTGATTACTCAGTATGGCTTTTTCATCCATTTTTATTCTTAGCAAATTTTCCATTTTGTGAAATTGCCCTTTCTTTTCCATTCAGCTTCTCCCACTTTGAATATTAGCCCTAGGAGTGAGCACTGAGATAAAATGCCAAACCCTGTATTTATACAAATGCCATCTTTACAGCTCACTTCTGTGGCACTTCTGTAAGACAATAATGCTGGTGCAGGCTTATAAAAATAGTAAATGCAAGTATTCATGTATAAAAAAGATGTTCTTAATAAACTTTTCTGGCTGTGCTGCAAAATGGGCTGTGCGGCCAGTGATGAATCTCAGGACCTCTACAGTGTACAGAAGCTACTCTAGTCTTTATGGAAAGAATGAGCGAGGCAGGATTGCACTCACATTGTGTCCTGTAACACCAAAATACATTGACATGTAGAGGCAGGGGAAGCCATGGAACTCTTCTTTTCTCTCTGAAGAGTTTAATGGGAGCTGGACATCCCAAAACAGCCAAATCCCATATGCATTTGGCATATTTTGGCAAGCAGAGTCTGAGTTTGGGGCATGAAGGAGTCACTTCAAGGACATTGTGCTGTGGAAGGGTTTGCAGTCATCAGACGAGAGGTGACAGCTCCATAACTGTCTCCAGTGCAATGTGTGCCCTGGAGGGATCTCTTTTCAGCCCTTGAGGCTACTCGTAGGCATAAAGTATGTCCTGTAGCATTGGGTGGTCTCCTCTCCACATCTCAGAGACCAGTTTTTGCCTCATAGACCTTTGGCATCTGACTAATAGACAAAAAGCTTGAATTTGTATGGCAAGATAGAGCCCTTTTGTTACAAAAACAAGGACACGCAAAGGTTTCGGCTTTCTCCTGCCATTGCAGGGTTTCATGACAGATGGGAAACAAAGTACATTAGGCAAAAATATATAGTAGGTTTTGCTGCAGTGGCATTTTATATTGTTTTATCAGTTTCTCCTGCTACATTTAAGTTTGGAATAGCAGGGGATATTTTTCCAGCTTCAGGCATGGGAAAAGAAGCATTAAACTCCTGATTACCAAGTAGGAATTTCTAATGTATAGTCTGCTAAAAAGTGATCCTTTGAGCCCTCACAAAAGATTTTAACAATGGAAGTGCACAGATACAGAAAGCACAGTTGTAGTCTGTGTGGACCCATTACCATCACAGTTTTACAATGCTAGACTCAGGTGAGTAACAATAGGGGCAAAGTGAGCAGGTTTCATTCCTCAGCAAAAGTAGCACTTTGGTTTGTACAGAAGAGTGATCACAGTTTTGCAGCATGCACTAAAATGTTCCTGAACATAATAAAACTTTTCTGAATAGCCCAAACAAAATCAGGAAAAGCATGGCTGAAACCATGCTTTTAACCAAGAACAGACATATCTCTGAGCAGTCACAGGCCATTCAGGGTCATGTTCTGACAACTAAAATAGCCAGGATATGCACAAGGGATTTGCCAGGCACATGATTCAGGAAGCATTAAAAAAAACCACATGTAAAAGTTACGTATTTTTTACTTCAGCCTCCTATTTTCTTGCACACACTTCCCCCAAATTCTGCAGCTCTTTCTTCAGTTTCCTTGATTAATTCTCTCAGGCAGCATGGCTTTACAAGCACAGATGCTACCTTGGAGAAAAAAAGGAAGGAATGGAGCCAAATGGGTGTCACACTCCAGCTTGGCAGAAGCTTACCAATGTGTACCCCAAAAAAAAAAAAAAGGAAAAATGAAAGACTGCTTCTAGTAATTACAACTGAATTTAAAATTTGTGCAAAATTAGGGCTGTAAAACCTTCAGGCTGTCAAAAGGACTGAAGGAGACACCTCGTGACCAAACTGACATCCCTGACCTGCTTGTCCGTGCTGTCACGTACCTGTGTAAACTCTCCCATCTCCGTGCCTCCCATCAAACCTCTCTGACAGTTTTGCCATTCGTATTTGCTTTGTAATTTTTTGAGTTTGTTTGAAGCGTGCAACCAAAAAGTAAGTTCTCATAACGTCGTGCTGGCAGGCCTAAATAAGTCAGAGACCTTTACAGATGCTGCTTCTTGCTACCCATTGATCACCACATAAAACAATCCATTCAGACCTGGAGTTCCTATTGGAAATTAGGGGACAGCCTGGTAATTGGATTAAGGTGTGCTTTTATTTGCAGCAGTTTCTCAAAATGAAGCTCCTATTTTGTTCATTGATTGCCTGCCCGATCTTTCTGCCAGTAAAAGCCACTCATAGCTGAAGAGACAGGGCAAAGGTTGATGGAAAACACAGCTTCGTGTTGCATTAGATGTGTGTGTTCCTCTGAGAGTGGTCAGGTAGGTAAAGATGGTAAGTGCATCTCCATATAGACAGGGAAACATGCTTTGTTAATCCACAGTTAAATGGCTTAAAAGCAATTTTTATCAATATAGTCCTTAAAAATTGGAAGAGCCACTAGTTGCATCAGTATTGAAATTTCTGCCAGCCACATGCCAAAGAGAGAGTAACTTCAGGACACTGGGATTCCATGTGTGAATTTGAGACCTTTGGAATCTGTTATTAAGGGATTGGAGGGGAGAGGAAAAAGCTGTATTTGCCTTCCTCATTTCCAGAGATGGGTTGAAAATACTAAATTAACTTTACAGGCATAGTCCCAGAAACACACCAGGTTCAGTCACGTATGGAGCATGAATTAGCGTGGCAGCAATTGCAAGGCCATAACTTAGGCCACTACAACACCCTCTTTTACTAGTCCTCCACAAGAAACTGCACCAAAATCATTGTTTATAGCTTTTATCCAATCTAGTAACTTCTTCCATCAGAACATATATATATTATATCCCACCGTGTTTTTGAAAGATGTGCTTGGTTTCATTCCTGTATAGCCCTTCAGAACAGTACAGGTGGTGCAACTGGTCACAGCCTGCCCTAGTGTGAACCAGCTAGCCATGAGAAGTACCACTGGGCACTGAGAGCAGTTACACCCCATTTCTCCCATTTAGAGGAAAAGGTACATCCTAGGTGTGCAAAGCTGCACTGTCAAGCCAAATCCTTTCTTTCATGATGGGCATCGAAGTCACAGCCCTCCCCAGGCTGTCTTCTGTCCCTGCACACCCATAGCTGGGAGACGGGAGACATCGTTAGTCATGCGACTGTCCCTCAGGGTGATGCCAGAGAAATGATCTTGCTCCCTCCACACATCAATATTCTTGACACCCATCTTAAAACTTAGGTCATGCATATCCATCTACTCTTTGAAAACTGTCAGAAGAGTACAAATATCCCTTCACTATTTTTAGGGCTGTATCAAAAGTATTTATCGGCTTTCTGGCATCTCATCCCATTTGTCATATTTGATGCTATCTACCAGTTGGCAGGGGAGGAGGATGAAGTCCTTTAGAAACACAGTGGCAGATGGATGAAAGTCCATAAGGTAAGAGCACAGTGATGATGACTCCCAGGTGGTGTCGTGCTTGTTGTCACAATCTGGAAGTGCCTGTTGCAGTCCCCTGCCCATAGGCTGAGCAGGGGGTTGAAAGAGCGGCTCATCTTCACCTTAGCATTTGCCTGCCCACAAGGTAGTGGGGTTGTGGAGGAGGTCTGCTCACAAACATGGAGCATAGCTGAGCTGTGAGGGAGGAGGACAACGGATGTCTGGTGAGTCCGCCATCCACTTTGCATGCCATCAGCACTCCCACACCGCCTGGTAATGCCGAAAGACCATTTCCTTCAACGTACACCCTTGGCTGCGCATCCCGGTGCAAATGTGTATGAGGACGGAGCTCAAGCTGTATTATGCATAATTCATACTACTCACACTAAGTGGTATGTGACAGGTGTTGAGATTCTTGGTTTTTCATACATATATTGTCAGTGGGAAGCTCTTCCAGCTCCTCCACAGCACAGACCTCAAGGCTCCGCATCAGGTGGCTCTTTAATGTGCAGGTAATCTGGTCATCCACCTCGTGCCACAAAACTGGGCTGTTTTCCTAGCACCGCTGGTTTTTAGAAGGCAATGTATTCGGGTTGAAACTTTGCCCACATACCATCTGCTTCAGCCTTATCTTCCTTTGACAAGACAACTGAATATATAATGTCCACTTGGCTTTCCCAGCATTATGTAAGGTTGAGGTTTTGTGTTAGGTTTGCAGTTTCAGAGCTCCTCAGCAGCTCTTGCAACAAGCTCCTGCTTTTGTTTTCAAGTGAAAGAGCAGTGACAAAAATCAATACCGTCTTCATAGCTATAATGAATGTGACCCACAGCCTTTTTTAGGACGACAACAAGCTTCCATCATATTTCTGGCCTATTTGCAAATATTGATTTGTATTGTAAATTATCTGTAGCCATTTCATATGAAATCTTAAGGTCTTGCAGTTTTGCTCCCTGCAGTCCGTTTGGTATTGAATGTACAGCTATGAATCAAAAGACCTACACATAGACACTACTGAGAGCCAAGGTTGCCAAGTTATGAAAATGAGGTGTTTCAGGGGGTTTTAAGCTTCTTGAGGAGGATCACTCTGAAAAAGCTCCAACTGAGGGAAAGCACTGCTTTGGAGTGGCAGCAGACTGTTTACTCAAAGTGGGGGGAAAAAAGTGGAACCTTCATATGCAAATGAATGGCATTTGGAAATGTCATATAGCCACATCTACATATAAATAAGCCCCTCTTGGAGTGCTGCACTGGCAAGACTGCTTTGATATAGAAATTGCATAGTAGCACATAAATGAGAAACAGCAGGACGCCACTCGGTCAAGTTCAGGCAGTTTTGTTCCTTAATCACCACTTAACTAAGTTAACTAGTATTGCTGTGGCACTGGATGTTAGATGGGGAAGTGGTTGTGGTTGTGAATATAGTTTGGGTTTGCTGCCAGGAAGAAGCAAAACAGGGAGATGTGTTTGTACGTGCTGCATGGGGGCTGTGCAGTTGTCTGGCTCCTGTGCCCCAGAAGGTAGCACTGAATATAGAGACGTTTCCTATGTCAGCATCCCTCCTAGTCACCCTCTGCCTCATTCTGTAGCTCCATGCCTGCTTGCTCTGAAGGAGACAGGATTTGGCCACATAAAGAAGCGCATTCTGCTGCTAACATAGGCATAGCATAATGGTTATTCCCATCTCTGCTTAATATGTTATTAAAGAGTAAATTGCAACTCTCAGACATACTTTTGCAGAGGGGAGAATGTAAAGAGGAGCCTTGGTCTGGTTCCTACTGTCCATTTTTGACCCCCTCCAGCACTGGCACTAATGACCAGCTGGAGGAGAGGTGGTTGGGAGGGAAAGCAAGCCATCAGCCAAGCCATTGGGAGGAATTTCTTACAGAGAGGTGACACCCGCTCTGCTTGGGCTGTACTGCAGGTGATGGATACAGCATTACTCCCTCTGCCTTCAGGCACGCAGACTAATTGGAGGGAACCTCACAAATCTCTAAACTGACACCAACTTTTTTTCAACCCAGAATTACAATAATAATAAGGTTAACTCATCCTCTAAGGGCGCTGTCATGAGCTGCCTAAGGAGATCATATGCAAGAAGAAAAACTACATCTTTATTTCTTTACATGGCTGATTTCTGAAGGGGGAGGAAGCCACTCCCACGGGGCCAGAGGCATTCTTAGACAGGGGGATCTGAGTGAAGGGATCGTCATCAGCATGCTAAAAACGAAGACTAGCTGAGTTAGCACAAAGAAGGATGTAATCTATTCTAGCAATGGGGTTAATGCAGATTTATTCAATCCTGGCACAAAAGAAGGAAGCACAAACTGTAAGGGCCCCTTTACCCAGGGCTTTGATAAATCCACAGTACAGCCCCTCATCATGAAATCCCATCTGTAGCAATGATTGCAGGCCTTGAAATCAGTGCCTGTAGCAGCGGTCTTAGAGCTCCATCTGTGTAGCTTATCCACAAAAGTATTGAGAGATGGCTTGGTGACAGCTAACAGAGAGACCACATGGGGCTCTGAAGACCTTTCCAGTCTACTGGACTGGGAAGCAGGCAGGTGCTGGTCACACATAGCGATGAATCGCTCTGGGAAGCTGCTGAAGGAAGAGGTCAGTCCATCATCTCTCGATGTCCTCAAACCAAGTGTGGAGGCACTTGTGCAGCATCCACAGCGGTGACTGCTGCTTTTACTGATGGCCCCAATAGGGGTAAGTGGATGAAATGGGGTGGTGGGGAAGTGGAGGAGGTCAGACAAAGTGCTTTACCTCCATGAATGCAGTGGTCACCCCAGGGGGGAAAGTATTGATTGTGAGCACCCAAACACTGAGAAAGCACTTGGTTTTGAGCAACACTTTATCCCATGTGGAATTTTTCTCTGTTCTCTTTTGTCTTGGCTAATATTGCTGGGTGTTCCTGTTCAGGCATGTGAGCAATGGTTGCTAGCATGTACTTGTATCCCTGTGCTATTTTGGGGTTGTATTGCATCTTGTATTGCAGTACCTACTTGGTAGCACCTGCTCTTGTGTGTAGGAGCCTCAGTTCCTTGGGATCCACATACAGTCTCTAGGGGAAGGGATAAGGAGTCTTTGCCCAGGCAGTGAATCCAGAGGGACTGTAGCAACTGAAGAAATAGATGAAGGGTAAAAAAAAAAAAGGCTACATTTAGTTTTGAGCAGAAAAATGATCTTGTTATGTGCAAGAAAATCATTAACAAGTTGCCTAATTTCAAGCAGTCTTCTCAAATAAGGAAGATCTGTTCACAGATATTGTAAATGAAAGCGCTTATTGATTTCAAAAGTTCAGAGGTAGCTTTAACATATATAGCAGAGCCCACATCTATATGCTGACAAGCTGGAAGTTCTCTGTTTGAACATCTGGGGATTATTAGTGCCTTAATTCATTGGTTTCTATTATTAATTATGGCAGCATGCTGAATAATTACAATATACTGCTGCAAAAGACAGAGCTCAATATTTTTTTCCAAGTGTGCTAGGACATCTTGCCATCATCTCAAACGGAAAAAGCACTGGATTATTTTTGAAAAAGGAAAGTGGATGTTATCTTATTCCAGGGAACTCATTTGCATAGGGACATTTAAAATTAATAAATTACTGTGTTGAGCAAGCCTATTTTGTGCCTGAGAAAATAAGTGAATGTCATTTAATTCACCAAGTTCCATTTCCCTTCTTTTTTTCTCGCCTTTGGTAAAGTAGCTTATATGGGGAGAGTATTTTTTGTGCAGTTTATGTAGAAAGACAAGCTTGAAGTTTGTACTTGGAATGGCTGCAGGATGAATTTAGGCTAGGGCTGCAGCATAGTGGTGCCAGACATTTTCAGCTGACATTTGGTGTATCACTTTCCACTAGCTCTTGGGGAGAGTGGGCTGGTGAGCTCCCTCTTGAGCAGCAGCAAGCAATTCCTTCTGAATGTTCACTCCAACACCCACCCAAACAGTGATTTTCATGCAAGTTGCTTGCACACATTTTCTTCATTGTAAAGAGACACTATATATTCATGAGATCAAGAGCAAGGTTTTAAAAGGAGGCAACATACCGTGTCAAGATAATTAATAGGTCAGATCTGAGTAGTTGTTAGTGGTGAGGTATGGCTGCGTTGGTGGATGGCAGTGTGGCTGCTGGCAGCTCTGTGAAGGGGAGAGTGTCTGGAGCTGTTGAGCAAAGATTCTGGAGAACTCTCTTTTCTCTCATCAGAGCTGGTTCTGAGCTGGGATTTATCATCACGGTTCTTCATTACAACTAAAAAGGAAGTCTAAGGACTTTATCCTCATAAGTTGCTATGGGACCTCAATTCCTGTTAGATGCTATTAGAGAGGCAGGAAAGTATCCGGAACCCTGCTAAAGCAATTCGGCAGTTTCAGAGGGAGCAACACAATTACAACCCCATTCCTCATGACTTTGCACAGGGACCTTCAGCTGCTCCTGGAAACATTCCTGGACTGAGGAAGCTCCCTTTTACCCCCGCCAAAAAGCAGCAGTTGCTGACTGTGTGAAGACTGTCATTTAGTAACATAAACAGCTATCCCTAGGCTCATCCATAAGATTCAAATTCCTACCATTGTCAATCACTGAAGCTCTTCCACAAAGCTTAGGGCATCCTCTACATTTGCTCCAGAGGTTGACCTCTGACTCTCTGGACCTTTAGTTTGATTTCAAGTAAGAGCTGTGTACCAAGTCTCTACCATGTAGAGCAGAAGATCTTTTTAAAGTAACTTCACAATGCTACACTCTGCAGCATATAGTTGGGAGAACTGCCAAGGAGGTAAAAGGAGGTGGATGCACACACTTCCAAAAGGGGTTGAGAAGGTTAAGGACACACATTTGACCCAAGAATCCCTTTTTCCCTTCATAAATCCTCTGATAATGTGATATGTAAGGAGTCACTACCTCAGTATCAGCAACAGCTTTCAGCTGCAAATTTGACTGACTTCAGCAGTATTAAAAGATTAAATTATTACGTAAGTCCATTCTCCTTAACACTGTTTCCAACGAGACAGGTGTCAAAATAGCTTCTGCTGCACATCATTCACCATCTTATCCCTTATTTAATGAAATATGTGTATATATATATATATATATATATATGTATGTATTTTCAGGACCTGCCTTGGTCCAGTGATGACTGTATGCTAGGTATTAACACTGTACATGAGCCAATATTTTATGTTGGGCCTAGTCTATCAGTTACAGTTTCCATAAGCTCCAACATTACACCTTGTACAGCAGCGAACAGCTAACATGAGAATTCAGAGACGTGGCCCTCCACTTTGCTTGCCTGAAATCACTGAGAAAGTCTCACTGATTCAAACATAAAGAATGACAGAATTATCAGCCTTGCAGAACTGATTATTCAGTGCCTGGCAGTCCATTTTTGGACATAAAAACCCTATGGTTTTGCTTAGATTTTTATCTAATTTCTCCGAAGTAGATTGCAAGAACTTAGGTCTGGAAAGAGTTTTCTGGTCACTCCAGGCAGTACTTCATGTAATCCTCATCAAGGGCACTAATGGATTTACTCGTTTGTCAGCAGCGCTCCTCCACACATTCAAGTTGTGTAACAGAAGCTCCACGTGAGTTCAAATGGGAGATGGGGACCAGTGAGGGCTGCCCAGAGAAGAAACTGGCTGCATTGTTTTCATCACTTGTAGAGTTTGGTCCTGCAACTGGCCAGGCTGTTTTGGCTTTTGAATATCAGCTTCACTGAAACATTTACCTGGGAATCCCTAAGGGAGCACAGTCTGCTTCCAAAAACTGAAGGAAAGGCTGAAAGAAAAGATAAACCAAAAATTAAAAAGAATACAAAATATATTTGAAATAATTCTTCCACTGCTTCTTAACAGAGGACAGGAACAGCCATAGATATTAAGGAATTTAGATAAGATTTAAATAATTCATTTAACATTTCAGAAGATAATCCCTCAGGAAAAGCAAGATCGCTGAGTGGATGGTCAGTCACTGGATAGCTTTTCAGGATCAGATTTACCCAGTGAAATAGCTTGTTGTTTCTGCATGTCCCTGCCATCCATAGAAAGATTGGAGAGCAAGTGTTCAACTGGGAGTCTCTTCTAGGAAGCAAGATAATAAGCTGTTTCAGTCTACACGAAGTAGCATCTGGCTTCAATGCATTTAAAAATAATCTGTTTTGACTAGTGTATCTTATATGATAGGCTATCATGTCATGTTCTGGCACTAACAAAAGATGTGAACAATATGAAATGTCATGTTAGGCTAAAGATGCAAAAAACGTTGCAGAAATGCAAAAGATGTTGGCTTCCTTGAAGTGGCATTTTCTATCTGAAAAAATGCTTCAAGGTTTGTGAATACAGTTGATCTGAAGGGTTAGGGTGTACTTCTTTTTGCAGTAAAAAGATGCACTTTGAGAAATGTGGCAGGAATTACTTTTGTCCATAGAAAGGAAAGACTGACCCAGTCAGTCCAGATTTCATCTTGGCTTTACAACGTCTGTCTCAAATTCTAGCCATTACCAAAAGGTACAAATCTGTCATTTTGGTGCAAATAAAACTCACATATAGTCACTGATAACAATGCAGCAACTCCAGTGTTTGAAGAAGAGCTACTGAATTTAACTTTACGGAAACCTGGATAACTTCAAAGCCACTCCACAGGCACTTTGGTCTGTGCCATTGCTTTATGAATACCTACCTACTGTGCTTGGAAAAGTGTGGGTAACTTTGTATTTAAGCTTTGGTCTCTGTAGGCGTAAGACTGTGGTAAAGGGGCTCCTTAGTTTAGTGGTGCTATAATCTGAACAGTGCAGATTGCCTCTAGTACTGAATTTATAAATAATCCAAATTTATTTCATTTAGGTTTATTTTTTTTAATTGTACAGTTCTTGTTTGATTCATAATTTATACATATTTTTATTCATATACTCTCTTTTTAGAAATTATTTATAATTCTTATTTCATAGTGATGTAAACCCTGCAATACATTAATGAGAGTTAGTATCTCATTGACTGCTGGATTACTGAAAAGGGCTCAGATGCTTCAAAAATGAGAGCAGTCAGTTTAAACATGAAGGGACTTTTAATGCATATCTTGGTGTTTGGGGCTCTATTTTGAATCTGAAAAGATGTTTTATGTAATAAGAAAAATGACCTGTTTTAAGGGAGGAAAATATTTTGTATGAATTCAAAATGTGCTGGGAGAGGGGAACTTACTCTGAAATAAATGATGCTTTTACTGTGGCCTGTCTTTCAAATGGCTGAAACAGAAGATCAAACTAAATGCAACTCTTCGCCCCCCTCTCTGCCTTTGTGTTCAATTCCTAATTCTCTTAGAGGAGTCGTCAGTCAAAATGAAGGATTACAGACAGTTTGTGTGTAAGTTTTGTAGTCTCTTTCTAGCGAGATAATAAGTGTTCCCAAATGAAGTGTTTATCCTGTGAAGTGCTAGCAAAGCTTGGGCCATCTCGTTTTTCATACAGAAAAGCATTTTCCATCATAACATTACACTTAGAGGTGTGTTTACAAGTTCTACAGGATGCTAGATTTACATTAAAGTATGCTAGAGACCTTTTTAAAGAAACGTGGTTTCTACCCTCATGATTACAGGAGGAGGAAAAATCATTCCTCTTTCACCAGTCCTACAGCCTACACAGAGTGAGAGCATCTGCAAGTTTGGGAGAGGTCCTGATCCCCCTTTCAAGTCTTAGCAGATTTGTTTGTCCTAAAAGGAACAATTTCCTTCACCACCTTGAAGTATGCCTTTAAAAGAAAGAAACCAAATGGTATGCTACCATTTTAGCGACACTGCTGGCTCATCTGAGAGGGGAGGGGTTCTCACACTGGTTAGCGGTGGCACATAAACACCACAGAGATATCTTGGTACCTGAGAAAGAAGGTTCAGAAATACACACACAGCAGTCTCCTATTCTTCAGAAAGGAAGCAAACTTCCTCTTGATAATGGAAAACTTCAAGGAAATGGCATATTTTCCACAATAGAAAAGAAAATACATATTAATATGGATTCTGTATTTCTTGCTGCAGTTTCCTAAACAGAAATATGTTTGAACGTGGTCCACAGCAGAGGGGTGCACTAGGCAAGTCCACTGATAGCTGATACATGTCACTTACTTTTTCTGTTCTGGAAAGATTTACAGGTGGAAAAAAAGGAACATACACGAAGACCTGGTGGGATGACAACCCTCTGTCATATATTTTACATGCTGGTATCCAGTGCCTCACCTAGAGAGTGATAGGTAGCCAAAAATGTCTGGCATCAGACCATATGGACCTTCTGCTCCCACCTCTTTCCAGTAGCAGAAATCCCAGGCAAGCTCTCAGAGGAGGTTATACCATGCCTATAACATGCTTCTTGTCAGCACGTCCTGTCTGTGCCATCCCAGGGACAGCTGTCAGCCCCAAGCCCAGGAATGGTCCCTCACTATGATGCCCACCTCTGTGCTATGTGTCATTAACACAGAGCCTTTATGGCAGCCTCACACAGGTATCTCAATGTAAGCAGGGACTAGGAGAGACAGGTAGGTTTGTGTTCAACATATGTGCATTTTAAAAGATGCAATAATTGTCCATAATGCAGAGGTCCTGAAAGTCCTAATGATAGAAGTTAATGCTGTCTACAGGGATGCAGAGGTTGCGCTGTCATTCTCTGTTGCTGTTTTAACATAAGGACAATATAACCAACTTTATTAGCATGAGTCGTTAGAGACTCTTAAAACTCTCCTTGGACAGCAGCAACAGGAAATAAATTCATTATGAAAATCTGTACCTTGGATCTGCCACACACACTTTTCCCAAAGGTGGGATAATACCTAAGCATACCTACTGCCGGCATCACTGGCTTGGAGGCAGAATACAAACTGTAATTTTTTCATAACACTCAGGGACTTCCTGTGGAAGATACAAATGCTTCAACTTGTGTACAGAATGTATTTCCTCAGGCAACTATCCGGAGACTTTTTTCTTCTGTTTTTAATTGGTTGTTGCTAGATGTTACTTTCACAGAAAAGGGAATTTTACCATTTGAGATGTCATAAGTATTGTTTAAATGGAAGAATTTGCCAAAAACTACCCAGTACAATTAACACTTCAGTGGTCTGAAAAAGTCACGTGAGTCTCTTGCAAGTAGCACTCTGTATTTCAGCCCATGATGTAAATGCTGAGCACATACCTGTTTCAAACTGACTGAAGTCTCCATTTTCCTGGCCACATGGAGGAAAGTATTTTCCAGTATCTGCAATCCCAGTGACTATTAACGGCTACAGAAGTAGGCATAGAAAGTCAAACCAGTTTAAAGGTACCTGTGCTGTGGGACAGGCAGGAAGCCTCAGGGCTCTGGGGCATGAGTGTGCATTTCTGATGATAAACTCCAGCTCTGGCCTCCTGCTCCCCTGCTTCAGCCGTAAAGTTATCTTTCTGAATATGTTGTATTGAATAATTAAGCATATTGTAATGGTATATTGCATGCAAATGTCCAGAGTCTTCTTCCTAGCCTTGCTTGGGTGTGAGGAGACAGTCCATAAAGAATAACAGCAATGATCAGGCATTTTTTATGTGCTATTCTGTAATCAGGTCTTGAATAGTCAAATTATTTTGTCTGGTGTCTCATTTGCTGTAACTTGACAGGAATTAAATATGCAAAATAACGACAGAAAACCTTGCACAGCTTTTCATCTACGTCAGCCGACCCTTTTCAAGGTGCAAACCCTTCTTCTTGCTTCCATGAACAACATCTTTCACATCTTCTGATTTTCCTTTCTTTCATCTGTTGAATTCTTTCCATCTTTCCACCTTATTCTGCATTGTCAGGTTAATGTTCCCTTCACCTCTGTTCACAGAGAATGCAAATAAACTGGAAGAAAGTGCAAGAGGGATCTACATCCCTTGTCCAGAGCATTACAATGGCTTCTGCATGCATGGCAAGTGTGAGCACTCCACTAACATGCTGGAACCGTCTTGCAGGTAACCCTTCTACTGAGGAGGAAAGGCTACACACATGAAAAAAACCTTAATCTAGACAAACCATGGAAAATAATGGTAACCGTGGCCCTTTGTGCTACAAAACCCATTAGACTTAAATTATTCAACGAAGTCCCCATTTTGTGTGGTGAAAGTGTATTGAGTTATGCACAATGTTAATTGATTGTAAGAACATTCAGTAACCTTCAGTTATATTTAGGTGTATTTTTAAAAGCACTTCACAAAGGGCTCAGGCAACAACCAGATAGCCTTCTCATTCTGAAGGAAAGGCATGACCCCAGGGGTATGTCCCTGCTGTGGCAGGAGGCATGCGAGCTGGGGCAGCGAGCTGGGACAAACGTGGCTCCATGTGGGAGTCTTTGGAGGATGTTAGGGCAGGGAAGAGGAGTAGTAGTGAAAGGACATGTTTCTTCAGTGAATGCCTCCCTGCAGAGGTGGGGATATTACCTCTGAAGTCCAACCAGCAGCCTGGTGGCAGAGGACTGTTATGCATGAAGGACCATATTCCTGGGACTTTGGACTCAGAGAGCTAAGATACAGACCAGACTTATCCCACAGTGTAGATCCCTTAAGCCAGCTTCTCCCAGCTCCTGCAAACAGCCAAAGCAAGTTTTGTTCTTTGCAAGCTGCTGCGTTTTAGGTTCTCCCTTCAGATGTAAAATGTCCTTTTCTCAAGCTGCTGGCTGCTGTGGGAATGTAGGAGAGGAAAAGGGTGGAAGCACAAGGCTTGACCCATCCGGGTTAGTGTGCCACTAACACTTCTGAGAGGGACCCAAGCAGTCTGGCTCAGTCTCTTAGGGTTGCTGCTGCCATTGACCTGGATTTTCACATCTTCTTTCTTGGGATTTTAGCAAGAGTTAAAATGGGAAACCCACTGTTTCTTCCCCAGAATCACAAAAGGAGAGATGTCAGTCTGCAAGATGGGAGCTGGTGAGCAGCGCAGCAAGCAGCATTGGGGTAGATGGTTGCAGCATCAACAGAGGGTTTTTTATAGCAACCAGACAAAATGTAAATGATGTATCCACTTGCAGGAACATCTAATCACATTTCATATGGAGCTTGGATGATTGCTTATCACCTCCTTCGGGGTAATCTGCATAAGGAGCCACAACTAGATGGCTTTTCACCCTCCCCCACCTCCCCAAAGAAAGGGAGAAATGTAAAATATGTTGCGCAAGGAACTAAATGGATTCTCAACACAACATGCAAGTAGTTCCACTTGATGCTAGATAAGTCCCAGCTCCCTGGGCACCTCCTGGCACTATTGCAGTGATGCTAGGACCTGAGGTCTGCCTTCTGGGAGGTCAAGGAGGCACTGGTGCGCTCTCTAGGGAGCCCATCCGGCAAGAAAACACATAAGCTCATGCTTAGGCAACTGATTTTTTTTTTTTCAGATGTAATTTTTTTTTTTTTTTCATTCTTTGAAAGCAGCAGATAACTGGGTAAAAAAAATCTCTCGTTTCAGATGTGATGCTGGCTATACTGGACAACACTGTGAAAAAAAGGACTACAGCGTTTTATATGTGGTTCCAGGCCCAGTACGATTTCAGTATGTCTTAATAGCAGCTGTGATTGGAACCATCCAGATTGCTATCATCTGTGTTGTAGTCCTCTGTATTACAAGGTCAGTATCTCTGGTATTTTGCAATAGGAAAAGAAAAGACTTTTGTTTTGCCTACTTTGTGCGCTGGTTATATGGGTTTCTGCAGTGACACTGATGACAGCAAATGCTGTTTAATTCACCAACAAACGGAAGATACCGTCTGGTCCAGCCAGCCAGTGCTGCCTCATAATTATGACTGAATTTTTACTTCCATCTTAATCAAACTTAGGTAGCAACAGTGCCTACAGCAAGTGAAGATTCCTATTTTGCATTCAGACACTTGGACAAATATTGTTCATATAAATAGGGGAATATAAATACAGCAGCTGGATCAACACTTAATAAAACTAATCATATCTCCATCTGGTTTCCTCAAGGGCCCATTCCCTTAGTCCTAATCAGGCAGAGCGTACAAACTTTAAGCCTGTTTGTGATCCCATTGATTAAATGATTTCATTAGGCATGTATACGTGTTCAAAGGTAACGCACATGTTTACAGTCTTCTCTGGATGGTGGCACACCAAGCCATATATGATATTTTGTTTCTTTCTTTCTTTAATGAGGAGGAAAGGGTGGCTGTAATGGAAACAACAGCTCCAGGGAAGTTCAGAACATGAGGGGTAGATGCAATCCTTCCTCTCCTACATGTGCTGCTCTGCTTCCACGCTGAAGTGTGTTACTGTCTCTAGGAAGGGTTGGAGTAGGTTCTGAGCTTTAGACATCTTCAGATTTCTCTCAGAAATCACAAGGTTAAATTAATCCAGTTAGTAAGAATGAGAAATCATTAGATTTAGAAATAAATTTATTTTTGAAATTAAAAAGAAAAATTCAGGCCAGGTATCATACCTGTGCATAAAATAAAATCTCAAATGTATTTCAGTCCCTATGTTGCATTACCTGGCTGGAAGACTGGTCTAGAATTTGTTCCTGGAAAAGACAAAAAGAAAAATAATCATAAATCATTCTCCAGCCTCAAGGCATGAAACAAAACCATCTGATGAAAGGTAGCTGCTTTTTTTGGCCAAGCTGAGTCCATCAGCTCAATGGTAAATGCTGAATGAGCAACAGATTATGGTGGTATTCACAGAAATAATTCAAACAAACAAAGCAGTAGTTTGTGATAAGAAAAAGAAGATGGTTTAGTAACTGATAATGGAACAAATGCTCTGCATAGTTTTGTTGAGTGACTCTAGTTTTGTCACCTTGACACAGTAACACAGAGTATTTTACACTGAAGAATGAAGACAGTGTGCTTGCGGTGATCTGGTACTGTAATGCAAATTACCCATCACACTGTTTTCATACATGGATGGTACCTTTTCCTACCTACTTTGGGACCAAGTTAATTTATGATCTTTTGACTTTTTTTCTGTAATGGATGTAATTACTGCAGAAAATCCTCTGTCCCAGCATAATGATTTGAGATACATTTACAAAAGTGTACTCTTAAGTGAGCCTTAAGTAAGAAATCCACACAATAAGAGCACGTTGTGGCAGTACATGCATAAGTAATTGAGGTTTTGAAGCCATCTGCAGTGGAGAACCTGACTGTACTGGTTTGAACTCCACAGTCTGAACTCTTGAAAGTGCTAAACCCACACTACCAGGTCCCTGAGAGAAAGAAGGGAAACTTCACTCACATAGAGGATGCTGCAGCCAGATTCTTTGCTGCTAATTTCAGTGCAGCTTCACCTAATTAATTTATCAAATGAGTTTGGTGCACTGTGTCCAAACTCTGCATTTGAGCCGCATAAGACTACCACTGTAAATCTTCTAGGTATCATTACTGTTGTTACTCTTAAAATCACAGCTGTACAGTGGTACTCATGTACAGGGTGTCCTCCATTGCTGGAAGGCTCTGAGCAATTCCTGGGCACTTTTAGGGCCGCTGTTGCACAGACACTGTAATCTGAATAAATGAACTGTGCTGCTGACAGGGGCAGTCTGCCCTTGCTCCTGGGTACCCGGTCCTGCCAGTGTTCTTGTGCCAGCATTGGTATTTCTGTAGCCACACAGTGAACCCAGTCAGGGGATGGATTCAGCAAACAAAACATTGTTTTCAAGTGTCTCAATTCCTTTATGAGGTCAGCCACCCAGCTACTCATTGCTAGTGCCAGTGATGAGAATAAGCAGCTGGGGTGGAGAGGTAGGGGACCAGAAGCCAAGAGATACAAAGAGAAGGAGGTGGAGCAGTGAGGCACAGTTCCTACCCAATGACTTTTATCTTAGAGGTAAGGCAAAAGAGAAGCAATGATAAAAGTGAAGGAGGATGGCAAATAATATAGGTATGGTCTAGTGTCATAATGATTCTCATCAGTTTTCTTTACAGCTTTGCATTTTTAGTGCTTCCCTAATGTTTAGTCACAGCAGCTTATTTATGTGAAGAAATAACTTGATTAAAAATGAATGCATAATGTGTTTTACCTGCTATGAATCACATTGTGAGTAACTCGAGCTTGCAAGCAGGCTTCAGTGGAGGGAGGGCAGGCAGCGTGTGCTCCAGTACCTAGTTTACATTGATGTAACTGCTGTGTTCATAAATGAATACATCCCACACACAGAGCACTACAAAGAACTTTTGATTAAAGAGTTAAGGACCAAGGAAAAGCTGTCACTCAATTTTAGTGGGTGATTAAGTCTAAAAAGCTGGTTAAGTGCCAGCACCCCTCTTACGAAACCCAAATGCACTTCAGACACAACCTACCTGCAAATGCAATAGCACTGCATTCCAGTAGTCGTGATGTTGGTACTTGATCCTGGGGCCTTCCCAACCTTCCATCAGTTGGTAGTGTAGTGTATTATGCAATTAAAACATGGGCATTTTTGGTTAAAAGATGACTTTTCATGATCTTAATTGGAGTAATCTCTACATTTGACTTGATCTCTCTCGACCTTGGACTAAGTGACTGTATAGATGCTGTCAGTGTTGGTTTAGGGAAAGCACCTGTGAGATGCTCATTTCCTTGCTCCCAACAGGAGTAGTCAGTATCCACCCTTCTCCAGCAATGCACAGATGCATCCCCTGGGATTTCTGACCATCCTGGTCATCCGCAGCCACTTGGTACCTCCATGTTTCTTAGAAAACCAGTCTGGCTGTGCCCACTCTGCCTGGTTCCCCAAACCGCCTTCTCATGGACGAGTGCTGGCAAAACAGGGCTGCGCTTTGTGCTGTAAATCCTCATCCTCTGGGATTCAGGAGGAGCCCCTGGTAGCTCAGGGCTGCAGGAGGATTTACAACGCTGTCTCTAAGCACCCTGTCGAGGTGTCGGTGCTGTCTCCCATGGAGCACCACAGGGTCCTGCTGTGCAGTATCCAGCTGACTGGGCAGGAGAGGCCGCCTGGGGACAGTCGGGGCTGGGAGGCTGTCAGCATGTGCATGACATGACATGCGGCTCAGTGAATCAGCCCTGTGTTTGCTAACAGCGGCTCCCTGACTCACTCGGAGAGCTTGATCGCCTTTTTAGGAACACACACTGAATAATGAGTTTGTCATGAAATTACAAACCAGCTAAACTCGGCATTAGTTTCATAATGAAAGCTCTGCTGTGACCTCCAAGAGCGCTGATTTTTCCTGGAGTAAAGATAGCAGCCTACTTTACTGCTTCCAAGAAAGGAATGAGGCACAATGTAATACACAGCCGTGCAGTTTCTCATGAGGGGGTGGTCCTGTTGGTCAGGACAATCTGACCCATATTTTGTTACACACTTACATAATTGTGTTTCAGCATTTTGAAATGCTTCATATGAAATGCTTCATGAGTCCTTATGTTCTTGTATAGCCTTCCTGTTGGCATCACGAAACTATAGCATCACTCCCATTCAACAGAGAAAAAATGGCCTTTTTCGTTTTAAGGGGTCAGTCAGAACTTATTTCTCTCTGTTCTGCTGTTCGTTATTTGACACAGAGCTTTGAGCTCTCACTGTGCTGAGGGTGGGCTCTACTTGGTGCATAACCCATAGGGTTTCCTAAAGTGCTGCAGAAAGCCTTCCCCTAAACAGAAAAACAAGTTAGCCCAATACAAAGGGAATTACTTTCTGTGTTAGTATGGACTAGGGTATCATGGGGCTTTCTGTCATGCCACTCCAAGAGGGTGTTTCAGACTTTCTTGTGTACCTTCCCAAGCAGGGGACAGAATGAGGCAAACCCAGGATAAACACTCACACTGAACTTCAGCTGAAGAAAAAGCTTTCTGTCTAAGGATGCTTTTCCATGGGAGGAAACCAGAAACACAGTATTATCTTTCCATTAAGGACAAACACTTCATAGCATCCCCACAGCTGATGCTGCTGCAGGTGAATGGTGAAAACGTGTTCTTGCTGAGGCACACCGTGAGGTCCTGGGGCAGAAGAGATTTGCTTTTGCAGCCACCCAAAAGGAAAATAAGATTTGGGTTTTTTCCAGTGCAATTGCTTTCCTCACTAAGCCAAGCAGCCTTGTGAGGAGTGCAGCGCGGTGCTCGCTAATGAGCTGAACATGGAGCATTTCCATGGAGACTAATAGGGATTGCAGACGCTTAGCTCCTCGGAAAGGCAGCCCCAGCTTCCACTTTGTAAATGCTTCGCAGACCTGGGATGCTGAGCAGGTGAGCATGCGACCATCCTAAATCTTCCACCTGCACCTCTCTGAAAGTAAACCTGTTACTTAAAGACGAGTGATGCAGTGCAGCTGGGGCTGTCACAACGCTGCGGAGTCACCACTGCTCACCAGGAAGGAGCAGGAATCGTAACATTTCTCTTGCTGTATTTTCGTTTACAGTATGTTTTGTGGGGTTTGTGTTCTGGGGGTTTTGTTGTGGTGACATTACCATTAGCCAGCCCATTTCATTTAATTGAAGAGGAAACATGTTGAGGGGCAGAGGATGCTTGTGCCACTGCTCAAGCAGATGCGTTGTTAAGAGCTGTGTATTCTCACAACTCTCTCTTCCAGGAAATGTCCCAGGAGCAACCGAATCCACAGACAGAAGCAAAACACAGGGCACTACAGTTCAGACAACACAACAAGAGCATCGACAAGGTTAATTTAAAGAGCGCATGTTTCCACAATGGCAAAACTAACTGCAGAGAGCTTGGACTACAAAATACAGTATTATAGACAAAAGATTAAGACAAGATCTACACATGTTGCCTTGCATTTGTGGTAATCTACACCAATGAGAACATGTACTACAGCTATATTTGATTATGTATGGATATATTTGAAATAGTATACATTGTCTTGATGTTTTTCTGTAATGTAAATAAACTATTTATATCACACAATATAGTTTTTTCTTTTTCATGTATTTGTTATATATAATAAATACTCAGTGATGAGAAAAAAATTGCCTTTCTTAAATTTGCTGTATCTCATACATAGCTGTGTATAGTCTTGGGATATTGTATATGGACACTAACAAATCTTTTTTTTTTTCTTTTTCCAGTTCTAGTGGCAATTTTGAGTCTACTGAACTCAGTAGTAGGGTTTTGAGTTGGTCCAAGATCAGCGACAATTATGGATGTGGGAAAGGTGAAGAATAATTTAACCTACATTGAGGAGGGATAAAATATTTCAGATCCGGAGTCAACTACATTTCATCAGCCTTCTTCTCCCATACCATCTATCTTTACTGTCCCATAGCTTAGGAAGTCTTTGCCTTCTAAATTAAATCCTAACCGAAGGGGAAATGGAAATTGTCAGTAACCACAATGAGAGTGTCGGGGTAATGTTTCGATTTGGGAGAGAATTAGGTGTCGTCAAGGTGAACCCTACAAAAACGCCTTGCAGAATCTCAAGCTCTGGTCAGTGGAGTGAGTGAAAATTGCTTCTTACTGTTGATTGAAAATTATTAGGTTAAAAAAAGTTAATAACATAATAACAGCTGAAATGCCAGCACCATTTGTACCTCGTGAACATGCTGATGCAATTTATTTTTTCAAAGAGAAGGTGAAAGCCACTCAGAAAATACCTTATGAATAACTTTATGGGTGACCCTACTCCATTAAATGTAATGAAGTGAAATGTTGGCTATATCTCAGGAAAATAAGGGCATGTGTTTTGTCACATACACATGATGGACAAGAAGCAAAGTTATTTCCTGATAGCTGAAACCCTCCAAAACACATTCTCTCGAGAAGGTAGCGTTACTCTAGTCTGTGCTATGAATTTTGAAGATGACAGAGTGAGACTGAAGGACAGAGTGTGGTAACTTCACTTCTGCTGGATAACCCGCTCCACTAATTGATTACCGGAGTACTAGTCACACTAATATAAGTGAACTAAAACCCCTTTGTAACAGTATTCTTTGTGCTGCTCCTTCCCAAAGAGACTTTTCCAAGGCAGAAAGTACCCATGACAAGAGTTAGGAGTATTTCTCACTGTCATCACCATGTAAGAAGTTGCATTTGGGTCAGAATCAGACCTGGGGTTACCTGGGATGATGTCTCATGAGTATGTTTCCATTTCCTGCTTCAGCACTGGTCTGATCGCCCACAACAGTCACCACCAGCCCCACCGGTGACAGTCCACCCAATCCAGCCATCAGGCACAGGTGAAGCGGTACTGCTACTCTTAACATGGCTTTTGGTCTTCTCCCACCCCCAGCCTGCTTTAAAGTGAATCCATTGCATGATATTCACACGGTTTCAGTTTTTGTCTTGTTCTGGGTTTCTTGGCTTTTTAAAGGTAATAAAAGGCGATTGGCAAGAGATGCTTCCAGGCACCTGGTCTTTGCTGATTGATGGGAGTGGGAGTGCGGTGCTTTCGCAGGCAGCGGGCAGGAGACCGCACGTGATGGCTCTGCAGCACAGGGATGCTGGCCCTGCAGGGACCATCTGCTTCCCAGTGCTGTGGACTGGGGCAAGACAGAGGGAGAAGGGGGCTGTGCTCCCAGCTCTCAATCATCAGGGCTTATTTTCAGATTAGAAGCATGACAGTGCGGGGTTGGATAGTGCAGCAGAGGGGCAGCGAGCAGGCGTGATGCTGGCCCACTGGACCACAGGGACATTGCTATGCTCAAACCCACTGCACAATGCTCCTCTTTGTCCCAGTCCTTGCTGGTTTTGTATCCCATACATAGGCTCAGTGTGACGTGGAAGGGAACCCAGGCTCTGCTGAGCTGTATAGGTTTGGTGACACAAGGTCCTTTCTAGGGAGGCTTTGCAAGCTCTGTTAATTACAGTGATACCAAGTGGCATCCCTCCATCACCTAAACGTGACGGCACCTCCAAGGAACACTTCAGCATGAGGCTGAGGATTAGATTGGAGGTGGCAAATGTAGCTCTACTCTGCAGCCCCCATCACCACGCTTTGTGCTGAGTGAAGTGTTGGAGTCTAACAAGCATCAAAACCACAGATTTTGAGCTGAATCCAAATGTCAGTCCCCCACTGGGACTATCAGATCTGGGTTGTTTATCTCAGCCACTTACATTAGATACAAAAATCAAATGTTAACACATACACACTGCCGTGTACTGATAGCAGTAAACCTAATTAGAAAAAGGCCTGGCCTAAAATAGCATAACATTGCTTAGAAGTGAAAATAGAAGTACGACACACTATCTCTAAACTTCCCAAAGTTATCTGGTGTGCTTTTACCTTGCAATGCCACATTTAATCCCTAAACAGCCTGTGTTTGTGAGTTGTTATTAGCCTCATCCCCAGCTGCAGTATCTGTCACAAAGCCTTCACACCTCTGAAAACAAGGCCAGTTTTTAAGTACCTGCTGCAGACCAGAGGGCAGAGAGGGGAAAGTGATTTCAGTTCTAATGCACCGAGGGCAGCTCCCAGTGAACAGGAGGCCTCATTGGGCTTTTCAAACTTAACCTTCAACATGCTGATATGGGCACGCAGTCTGACAATAACAGTGTCTTGGGGTTGTATGTACAGGAATGGAGATTTCTAGAGAAAACCTTTGCAGCAGCAACAAGGCAGCAGATTTGGAGACATGGATTTGGGATTTTTTTTTCCTTTCCAGAAGGGACTGCAAAGTGCATTTGTTAGAGCTATCTGCTGGCCAGAACTCAGGATGTGGAATGCCTTTGCGCGGTTGAACTTCACAGAATGCAGAGGGGTGGGCTGGGGACATAAGGACCCGACCGCATGAAGCTGTGGTTAACTGGGACAGTGTCATGCACAGAGACAAAGCCCAGCTTCTCCACCTGGAATCACATGGAGGGGTGCTGATGCATTGCCGTTTCTCCACTTCCCAGTATTATCTGACACCAGGCCCCTTGCAATGCCAGTGGGAGTGGGCTTGTTCCTTACCTGGAGGATGCAGTAATTCATTTATTTTTGGCTGTTCAATAGGCTTTTTCTCTCATTCCACTGTGGCATCTGTAAATAACCTCAAATGCCACCACACACTCACTTTACAGACCACATGAGAGAAGATCTAGATGTACAAAGCCACTGACAACACCAGTAATGCCACCCTCAGCTTCAGCACCATGCCAGCCTGCAGTCACTTACTGGCCTGGCTGTTATTATGCTGAGGCCAAACCACTTGGTAAAAACAGGTAAAAATAGAACTGCTGGCACACCCATTCCCTAAGGCTTTTCTTGTCAGCCTGTAACGTTTTTGGAGCAAGAAGACGTGATTGTTTTGATTGTGATGCATTTAACACAACAGCATCCTGACCTCAATCCTCAAAACAAAGCAGGGGTGCTATTGGTATGCACTGAGCGCTGGCGAGCAGAGCCCACCCACTTTCCCCAGCCTGGGATGTTCAGATGATGTTCAACTCCTTGGTGTCTTTAGATGTAGGCAAACAAGGGTGCTGTGCTGGATGCCAGCCCATAAGTAAATTGCCTTTACAGCTCATACAAACTGCAGCAGGTGGGTGACACACAGCTCTCACCTTCTCCATCCCTTAGTGCTGCATTACAAGACAGGCAGAGCTTCCACGCCTCTCCATCATGAGGCTTTACCTTAAAATAAAGTCTAATCAGATGGTCATTATCATTCACTTTCACCCAGTGAGAGTAAGGCATGATTTACAGAACGTTATCATTACAAAAATATTATAATTAATAAAAGGAGGCTGGATATCCTATTCTCGCTGCTGCTGCCTTTAGATTACCTGCCTCTGCACACTAAGCACTGTGATTGCCTCAAGTGAAATGACACTGGGGTAGTTTTTCCCTGTAGCTGTAGCCTTCAGGGTCTCACCTCCCTGGGCAGCACTAGATCAGCTCAGCTTTACTGGGTGCCAGTCTGGAGGGCCACAAGCTGAAGGCAGGAATGACTACATCTATATGAATGCCCCATGCACAGGTTAACCGAAGGGCAGGTGGATGTAGGCAGAAGGTGGGTGCCGTGTATCGCTGCCTCCTATTTTTCCAGAAGCAGCTCTCAAAAAGCCTCATCTTCAAAGGGCTCTCTAAAGCTTCTTTGAAAACAAAATGATTAAAGGCTATTTTCCTTCTCTTCCAACATCAGACACATCTCGCACCACATCCTTGCTTTCACCCCTCATTATGCATGCAGCTTTTCCACAGCTCCCACTTTTGCATCAGGGTGGAAGTTACAACTCAGAATTAAAAGCAAAGTTCATTACCACACATCAAAGTAGGCATGGCCAGACCTACCCTTCCTTTTATTCATAGGGGGCTGTCTATTTACAGACGTCAGCCCCCATGGGTTTGCATGACAAGCTGGAGGAAGGAATGCCCATGTCTGGCAGTGCTGGTGGGTTTTTCTCTCCTGAATGATGAGTAACCTCAATTGGACTTTAGGTTGACATGATCGAGATATGCTGGGCCATTACGATGAGGTCTTTAGAGCCATTTTATTAATCACAATAATACTTGATCTACAGTTCTGGTCTGGACAGACCACAACGTGGCTGACTGAGCCAATTACATTGTGCTCTGTTCGACGCAGGAGCCAAAAGTCTCATTACTTGCCCCCCACACACATGACAGTGCACACATCAAAAGAGCTTCTGCCAGCACCTGTGGACAGGAAGGGCAGGGGGAATAGGAGGGGCAGGCACAGCCAGCTTCTACCCCAACCAGCCTTGAGGCTGATACTTTGCCTTCAAATGCTTTTCATATGAGGTGGGCTTAGAGTTTATTTTTTCGTTTCATTTTAATTAACAGTTTTGTCACAGCAGGAGGGATGCTAAAAACAAAAATGCACTTAAAAAAAAAAAAAAGCATGATTTTTTGGATTTTTCTCAACTTTTCCTTTTTTTTTCTGCCGTATTGAATGTGAGCCACAAAGCAGTAAAATATTCTGCAGTCTCTCAAAGCAGCCGCCAAGCTGCACAATAAAAAATCATGTGAGGAATCTGCTCTATAATGCTAACTAGGTGGCATCAGCTGTGGCTTTGTAAATAAAATGTGAGGCCTGTTTTCCTCAGCTTAGGAAAGGCAGACCCCAGGTAAAAGCCTTGATTTCAGTCCTGCTCCCATTTGAGTTTTCCTGGGCTGTGGGAGCCATTATCCTCTGTGGCTGTTCCTCACCAAAGACACGGGGGACAGGAGTGTGTTTTCAACCCACCAGTGACCAAGCCTCACAGATGCAGATGTGCCCCCAGCCACTGCCATCCTCCAGGTCGCTTTCTGGGGGTCCCAGCACCTTCTAATGTCACCTTCCCAAAGTGAAATAAAAACAATTGGAAGGTGAAAAGTGTTAAGAAAATGCAGTAGCAACTCATAAACTTGCCATGGGAGAAGCTTTAAAAGCAGCTTGCTTTACATCAGGTCACTTGGAAATGAAGTGTCATTATTCAGGATGAAATCCAGCCTCTCAGTGCAAATGCACGCAACAGACAATCAGCACCGTCAGGAAAGAGGGGCAGCGGTGGGTTTTACAGCAAGGAGCTTTCAGCAGAACAGGGACGAGCCGAGAGGTAAGAAAGATCCATTTAGTGTGACCTGAATTAGCAGCTATAGATAGTGCTTCCTGCATGTTTTACATTTTCAAATAAAAAGGATCTTCTTGTTTAATGGTTAATAAAAATGATTAGTGCTCCCAGGGCAGGGATTCTGGCAGATGCAGACTGTGCTGGAGGGACCAGCTACAAGACACAAGAGAAGATGAAATCAGTTTCTTTTTTTTCCTGTGGAGTACATTTCTACCAGCATTTGCAAGTTAATTTGTGATATAATTATATGTTGCTTCTGTCACAGAAGCGCAGCGTGTGCGATGGGCCAGCAGCCTGCCACCGTCAGCCTGCGGCAGCCCAGCAAACACTGCTGCAGACAGAACAGCTAACAGCTAAGAGGTTGTGGGGGTCTATACACACACATATATATTTGTATATACATATGTATTATATATGCACACTCATATATACACACATATGTACATGTCTATTCACACGTGCATATAATACACATATATAAAATACAAGTATATATGTCAGTGTATATATCTGTATCTATCCATAGAGATATAAAGAGATAGAGAGATGATATAGATTAGATATAGATATAGATATAAATATGAATATAGATGTAGGTAATATTAGATATAGTTACGGATTTAGATATAGATATAGATTAGATTTAGATATAGATATATAGATATGGGTGATAAACACTATACAGGAAGGCAAGCTGATTGCCTTGGAGCATGCCCTGCTTTGCTTTAGAGCTTCCAGGCTAACTGGCCAGGAAAGCATTGCGTTGCCCAGCTCCCCAGTGTAGCACCCAGCATCACCATCTTCCTAACAAAAATAAAGCCTGCCACGCCAGCCTCTTGGCAGCTCTGCAGCCTCTCTGAAAGCTGGGCTTTTTCTTTTTCTTTCATTATTTTTTATTTTCATGGCATGCCACATAGAGGATTACAGTCAGTAATAGTTTTCTAAGAAACAAAGTCTGTGAAAGTAATTGTTAGAAACAAGCAACAACAGCAAATGCTTGCTGAATGGTTGCCATAGTGCAGGAGCACAATTTGAGATGTAATATCATTACTAATGATATTTACTTGGCCTGCAGAAGAGAGTGGGACTTACGCTCCCTAAATGTCATTTGACTGCTAATATGTCACGAGCACACCCAAGGAAGGGACCAGCGTGACCCAGGGCACCACTGCCCATGGGAAGGTGATGCTGCTGCTGGTGTCCCCTCCACAGTCTGTGCTTTACCCATCACCCCAGGAAGCCCACATCTGGCAGTTATGTGGGTCTGCAAAGAGCCCTCGTGCATGTAGCTGAAGCACTGGGGCTCAGCTCCTCCCTGGCACCCCTGGAGCAGCACTGCCCAGCACCTGAAACAAGCCCCAGGCTCCTATTTACTGATCTGAGTTACACAGACTGCGAGTTCAGACTTCCTCTCCTGTCGGGCTTCTCCATGGGAAGGGGAGACATATTGCGTTGCTGTAAAGTGAGCCATTTAGTCTATTAAGTGCTGTTAAGGGTGCCCTGAGGTCTCTGCACATGTGGGACCATCAAGGCAGAATTGTTATTATTATGGTTCTTATTAGTCATAGTCATTTTCCCAGCGATATGTCTCACGTCCAGATGTCTTCCCATCTATCTCTTACATTTTGTGATGCCAACACAAAACTGTTATGAAGATGGACTAGTCCACGTCCTGCTTCATGCAGTACAGGAGCAGAACATTTGTGCAAAAATAAATATATATATATCTTAAATTAAAAGACAAACGAAAGAAAGGGTCATAGTTGGCTAAAAATGAATT
Organism: Pezoporus flaviventris; assembly: GCF_033815535.1. Lineage (NCBI taxonomy): Eukaryota > Metazoa > Chordata > Aves > Psittaciformes > Psittacidae > Pezoporus > Pezoporus flaviventris. Next base: position 50,559,295 of record NW_026892549.1, read on the forward strand.
GAGCAGTGCATAAAAGAGACAACAGATTAGAGAAGATAACGTTTTAGTTTAAGTGTTCCGTCATTATTAATTCATTTAGTGCTCTTTATGATAATACCAATCATTTGGAATTCATTTGGTGTTTATGTGGATGTCATCTCGACTCCTGAAGAAATTCCAAAGTAATTCAGCATTAATGTGCTATTAAAAATTGTTACCAGACACTACCTTCATTACTTCATCAGCACAGACTAATCTTTCTTCTCCCATTCTCTAAATTCAAATTTTGCTCTTTATTTTGCTTTTATCTTTATTAGGGTTTTAAAATGTAATGCTTCTATTTAAAAATTCTCCTTATGCTACATGAGTGTTGTCTGTTTTTTTGACAGCATCAAAACTATGCAAATAAAGGGGGTGGGGGTTGATGGTGATTTTTCATTTTATTACTGGCATTTGACTGAGAAACAACCAAAAGAGGTTTCAGCTTATCATTTATAAGAGTGAAACTACTGAGCTGGTATTTATGTTCACAGCAGATAACACCCAACCAAATCTGTATGAAATGCCATCTGCACCATGTGGAGTTCTTCCTTTTTGGGCACAAGAGATGCTCCTATGTCCCTAAGTCAGGCAGTGAAAGGATGCAGCTGCCCTGGCCCTCCCAAGGCACCACAGGGACCAAAAAGGTCAAGCTGCCACTGACAACCCTTTTCTGGACTCACCCCATCAGTGGAGCATCCTTCTGCTTCCAGCTGAGGAACATCAGAATGGCAGGTGCAGTAATGGATATTCTGGGTCCAAACCCTGGCAATAGAGGAAAAAAGGCTGCCCTTGCCATGGAACATTAAAACATTAAAAAAGCCCTAGGAGATTAAGTGCAAAAACCTTGCATTAAAAGAGCATTAATTAGGTTTTATAGTCAGGGACTCAAAGATTAGAAAATGCCAGATTGCTGGGAGTCTGGATAAAAATAAGAAGAAAAGAAACACAAAGGCTGGGGTTAGTTCCTAGCTGTGCTTCTCTTGTTGTGCAGCCCCCTAATTACATGATCACATACTATATTTCCCCTAGACACCTGCTTCTTTTGGACCACAGGACAATGATGTACAGGGGCAGAGTGAAGTTTGGGCTTGGCAACTCTCATTCTGGCAGCCACAACTGGAGTGCTTGACCGTGCAAACAAATGACACTTTTAATGTTGCTTCTTAACAAATATTACTTGTTTGAAATTACAGACCACCAGGGACCCATGTGTATGTGTGCAGAGATAAAGGGGTAGGCATTATTCAGTGTTGTGTAGCCCAGAGAAAGTGAAAAACACAACACAAAGTTCACTGCCCATCTCTTTAAGTACCCATTTCATGGAAAGGAGGGATGAAGTCCTTCAGGTGACCAATGAAGTGAAGCCCATCAGCAGGGTCAACAGGGGTACCTGAGCAGAACAGAAACAGCATGGGCTTGTCACACCAGGGCTTACACTAAATATCCCCAGCTGGTGGCAGAGAAGAAGCCAGCATCAACCTGGCTCCTGGCCATGGAAAAGGCAGATGCCACCACCATCCCCTGGCACTACTGGGTCCTGGCCAGGGCCAAGCATTCTCCACCACTCCCATGGACCACAGAGCACAGTTTTACACACAGAATAAAGCCCATTGCAGAGGGATTTTCCACTTAATGAAAATCCTGCAAGGAATACGAATGCTTATAGGTTAAAGGAACCTGGCAGCTCTTACTTGTCTGTCATGTCTTTAAGGATTGCCATTAAGTCATAAACATGACAAAGATTAAAGAGTTTATTAATGTTATTAGAGAGTTGAGATAAAATGGTTTGCCTCGCAGGGTCTCTCTCCCGCTCTCACTATTTAATGAAAACATTTTCATCACTTTCTGAATCTATTACACCAAATATTCATTTCAGGAGTCCTAGGACAATGTTATTTTAATTAGAAAAGATGTAGCAACCACCTGAAAGTAATACAGTTAAAATACCTTGCCACAGCTCCTCTTATTCTTGCTGCCATCAAATGAGTGTTTTTCCAGCCCTGCCAAGGCAGCAGAGCAAGTGAAGGTGCACAGAGAAGTTTTGCAGCATGAAGACACAGGGAGCCAGCAGCACCTCTGCCCAGGCCTTGAAGTTGGCTCTGTGCATCTCCAACAGCTGTCATGTTGGCCAAGGTTAATGGGTGATGAGAGCCATTGGATGGGGAGCAAGTGAGGGGTAAGAGCATCTTCTGCAGGCACAGGAGACAATGTAAAGTCCTTGCTGGCGGAGAAAAATGAAAGGAGTAAAAGAAGCTTAAAAAATAAAAGGAAAAGGGAGGTTTGTGATGGCCTGTGAAAGGACCATTATCCTCTGCAAATCTATGGCAACTAGTCACAAAAAGCAGAAAAACAAAGCAGCCAAAGTCTTTTCTTGGTGTGTCCACTTTGACTTTGGTGGGCATTACACCATGCCTGACTTTTAATCCTGTGTCCACTTTGACTTTGGTGGGCATTACACCATGCCTGACTTTTAATCCTGTGTCCACTTTGACTTTGGTGGGCATTACACCATGCCTGACTTTTAACCCATGTTTAGGGAAAGTCCAATCTTGAATGATAAAGGCTGAAAATCTACCACTTCCAATCAGTGCCTGCACAGTTACGTTTTCCTGTGTGAGCCTTCCTTCCAGCTCAAGACTTTTGAACTCTATTTGCCATGCAAGCAGCTCACAGATGCTCCTTCTTTCGAACTTCCCAACTAACCCGATTTGTTAATTTATTCTATAACCTGATTCACTGTTAATTTATTTTTGTGGCTAAGACATCCCTGCTTTAAGGTCCAATTAATTAAAGGGGAGGGCTCAATGTTTTTGCTACGCAGTATCTTCTTGGCACATTGTATTCCATTTTAACTGTATTCCATTTTAACACCACACTGAAGCATTTCCAAAGTTTATTGCCATTAACTAATCTAAATCCATACATCTGCAAATTAATTTCATGCACACAAAAGATTACTCCTTGCAAATGTACCTTTAAGAGGGGAATATTTGCCATAGCAAACATCACTTGTTGCTTAGCAACAGTCATAGCATCACTTACGGCAAGTTTATCCTAAACACCAACATAAAACCCAGGGAAGTGGCAATCTACCCCATGTCATCCATCTTTGCAAGTGCTGCTCAGATCTGGGTTAACAGATGCAGCATTTGCTAATTTTCCATGGGGGTTTTTGGAGGGGTGTCTGATTTTAGAGATCTTAACAACAATAAAATAATTCTCAGCCATTAAACTAATTTTAAGCAGCAATCCAAAGCTTGGTGCCCTATCCTGACCATGATGGAAGTGCAAGTGCAAGTCAATGTGAGCATGAATGCTTGCTCAGGCTGTGGCTATGTTACTGCCAGCTCAGCATTTTGCACTGAACACTTAAAATATTTACACATAGTTTGTTGCAATCAACTCAAGATTAGAAGAGGGAAATCAGATTATATTAAGACCATCCTAAGGGTATCCCGAGGCTGTTTTAGTCTTCCTGGAAGAAGCCTGGAAAGCCCCTACAGCCAGAAGCTGTCAGCTCCCATCACTATTCATGTGACTAGCTACCACTGCAACACACAAACTTTACAATGGTTCATACGTCCCTGTGCCTGCCCATCCACACATCCACACATCCATCCATCCACATTGCTGTGCCTCCTCCATCTCCTCCTCCCCTTGGTGTGCTGCCTGCCAAACAGCTTTCTGACGTGACCTTCCTGCCTGCCCCTTGCCAGCCATGGGTACCAGCCAGCTGCTCCCCTTGGCCAAAAAAGTGGCAAGTAAATAGTCTAACAGCACCCATTAGCCCTGCCTCTGACAGTCCATGGAGAGGAGCCTGCAAGCTCAGGCCCAGGTTTTAAAGCTATTATGCCAAATATGTAGGCACAGTTAATTCACAAAAGGTGAATGCAGAGTTTGCAATCAAGGAAAAATTAGCATCTCATCCAGCAGAGAGGGTGAATGTGTGAGCCAGCCAGCACTGCCAGCAACCTTGATTCTGTTTTTGGCAAAGCTGGCTGGCTTGGCAAACACAATGGTAATGGGATAAACTGAAATACCAGGCAACGGGGCTGCTCTTCGTAGTAATTATCCTCCAGGGCAGCAAGGAGCAAGATAAAAAGGGGTTTAGAGACATGCTGTGGATGCACAGGGGACATTATTTGCATTCCTGAAGTCAGGCCTCAGTTTGCAAGGCTCAGGTGTGCTGATGCCAAGCAGCTGGAGAAAGGGCAGAAAAGCCTCAGGTATGGGTAGAGCAGCAAGGCAATGCGGCAGGAAGAGGAGCTGTGCAAGGATCAGCACTGTCAGCGGGTCCTGGGTTCAGCAGTAGCAGTCATTTTTCTCCTTCTTAGTAACTGGTGCAGTGCTGTGGTTTTGACTTTCAGCCTGGGAGTAGAGCTGATAACACCAATGTTTTTTGTTGTTGCTAAGTGATATTTGCTCTGACCAAGGACTTTGTGAGTCTCATGCGCTGCCAGGGAGGAGGGGAAGCTGGGAGGAAGCAGAGACAGGACACCTGACCCAAACTAGGCAAAGAGGTATTCCATACCACAGCACGTCATGCCCAGTATATAAACTGGGGGCAGTTACCCAGAAGGGCTAGATCACTGCTTAGTTGGTCTGGGTATCGGTTAGCGGGTGGTGAGTGGTTGCATTCTCCTCCCTTGTTATTTCCCTTATCATTATTATTATTGGTGGTAGCAGCAGTGATTTGTGTTATACCTTAGTTACTGGACTGTTCTTATCTGAACACGTGGGAGTTACATTCTTTCGATTCTCATTCCCATCCCTCCGGGAGCCAGGGAGGGAAGAAGAGGCGAGTGACTGAGCAGCTGCGTGGTTCTAAGTTACCAGCTGGGCTTAAACCATGACAGCAGTGTTAAACCCTTATTGATCTTGAATGTCTGTCCTATACCCACTGTTCTGACCCACAGGCAGAGGTTTCGTTGCAAGCATTTAACTTTGAGAAATACATATCCATTTAAGGGGTAGAGCATAGGACTAGAGACAAGGTGAAGGACTGAAGAGCACAGTGTCTAATCTCATAGTTGGGAACTACAGGTGAGCACCAAGTGGGATTTCATCTGGCATGCACACAGAAGAAGGAGGAAAAGGCAAGGCAAGGAAACAGTAATTTGTGGCACAACACACTCCCTTAGGTCGCTTGTGACTAACCAAGTAAACTGCTGGCATTTTCCTATCAGACACTTGACTCTAGTCCAATTGTGAGATTTTAAACAAAATTAGTTTTGAAATAACAGCATAAGAGTTGGCATCACCCATTGACCCATGCACAGTGTGCCATACGGAGACTTCATTTAGAAGAAGCTGAGGATCACCTCTCACTCCCCCAGGCCCTGCTAGAGGTGAAGGCAGGGTGCAGGACACATCTCACTGCTCCCACTTTCCACTGCAGACAGCAGGGCTTGTGTTGACACTCTTCTGATACCTATGTGTTAAAGCTTTTTCCTAAAGAAAAAGCTTAAAAAGGTGAAAACAGTGTTTTTTCACCAACACCTCAGAGGAGGAGGAAGACAACTGTTCAGCTCCTGCTGAACCTTAGAAGCTTTTCCTTCACTCATAACAGATTTTAATTACTATTCTTGTTCTTTTCAATAGAAAGGCCATGAAAATCACGAATGCACATGAAGAGGTGGTGAAAGGGAAAGCAGCATGGATTGCACCCAGGCAGCTTCAGCAGGGACACACATGGAGTGGCAGGACCAGGACCAGTGGAATGGAGAGACGGAAATGCAGTCATGACCAAGGATGGTTGCCGCAGGGAGAAGCAATTTTGCAGGACGGAGTCTTTGGCCTGTGCTCATCTGTTAAAGGATGGAACAATGTCTTCCCTACAGGGTGTTCAGGCATTGGAACAGGCTGCCCAGGGCCATGGTGGAGTACTGTCCCTGGAGGTGTTCACAAACCATGCCGACAAGAAAGGCCCTTAATGACATGGTTTCGTGGTGGCCTTGGCAGTCTTGGTGGTACATTTGGACCTGAGGATCTTGATGGTCTTTTCCAACCGGGTCAATTCTATGATGCTGCAGCTTCCCTCTGCACACACACAGACACAGAGGCTTTTGGTGAAGGAGCTGCAGGCAGAGAACCAGAGGGTGAAGCCCAGATGCACTTCTCTGAATCCCTCACAAAAATAGGAATTTCTCATGAAAGATATGCAGGAACACCTCTCAGGGAGAGCCCGCGGCTCCTGGCCAGGCTGGATCCCTGAAGACAGTGGTTTCGGAAAGAAAAGCTCTATTCTAGGAAAAAGCCCCACATCTCCTTCTGCACAGGAACGCATAACCAACCAAGCCGAAAATGTTTATTACAAAGGAAAATTATAAGAGAGATGTGCCTGAATCCAGAACTAAATGTAAAACAGGAGAAACAAATATAAAAAGCTTTATAAAAGTTTTAATGGATCCTTTCAGACGTGGAATGGCATTTTAATGTGATGTTTTAAGTGATTTCTTCCTCTTTTTTTCCTTTTTAGCTTTTAGGCAGACCATTAACCTGAGGGGTTCTTTCTGCCTCCAGAGGAGTAACACACCAAAGCAGGCACCTACCAGATGACTGCTGGTGGGCAAAGCCAAGGTGGGGTTGAAAATGTCATGGTCCCAAGCGTTGCATGGTCTGCCCAATGCACCCAGTGAGACCCAGCAGCACCCAGTCCCATTGAGGCTTTGCTGATGGTTTCAAAGGGAGCTGCACACTGGGTGGGTTTGGTGTGGACGGATGAACAGCCAGCACAAAATGGAGTGCGCACATCTCCTGCTGCTTACAAAGGCACCTATAAACAGTGAGGCAGTCCTAGCTACGAGATTTTCCCGTACTTACTTTTCTGATGCCAAGGACCTACTTTCAGGCTTTGACTCCAGCCTATGAATTTCCAACACCTTAAAAGTCTCAAACTGTGTGCTTAAATATCTTTGGCCTATTGCTGACCTTTCTGAATCTCAGGAACAGCTATTTCTTCTTGCTGATGCAGATGCAGGAAGTTCTTAACTAAATCCTAACTGAAAGCCAGAAAAGCAGATAAGCAGGTTAATCCTCCAGCCTGTCAGACCCCAGGCTCCCTCAGACTGCAGGTCAAGTCCTTGCTCTGCAGACCAGCTCAGCAGTTTGCTCACCCTTATCTTGACTGTGCCAGTGTGTGATTCTCTGGAGCTGGGAAGGAAAGCATCTCTGCTTTCCAAAGTGAGAAATATTTTACTGCTGATCATTCACTTACATTTGTGGTGCATGAAGCTGGTCTCTGGCTGCTGCTCCCTTCACAAAAACCTTGTGGAAGGCTGTGGAAAATGCATTCAAACAAACACACAGGTTTCAGGTTGTGGGGTTTGTGTGTGTGTGTGTGTGTGTGTTAGGTTTTGGCTACAAAAAGCCTCCTCAAAATCATAATTTTCCCTGGAAATACGTGATGTAACTGAGCCAGGAATAGCAACATCTTTTAGGGATATGCCTATGTTATTTAATAAGGGCAAAGTTTCAAATGCAGCAGCACTGTATATGCAAAAAATGTATTGATTTTGATGCCTTCAGAGACTGCTCTGGTTAAAAGGAAACAATAAAAAAAGTACTTTTATCTAGAATACCGCAGCATCACTTCTGTGTGAATTTGGCCTGCTTTCTCAAGAAGGGGTCTGGAAAACCGGCACAGGGGGGAAGGGGGGAAATGAAATCCCAGCCACTCACTCATTAATGAAACAGCAACAAACTCATTAAGAGCAGCGATTGCTGCCGAGGGTGCCCCGGTTGCACCAGCTGCTCCGCGCAGCAGAGCCCTGCCAGGAGCCCCAATTAGGCAGATGGAGCTCACTGGGCCGGCGGGGGGCCAGCCTGCCCCAGCAGTTTAAGGGAGCTGAGCCCATGCAGGACTGTCACAATGACAGAGACCCCACCTGTATTAGAACAACAATAGCAGTCCTTGCAAAAGCTGCTGTGGAAGAAACCCATGCAGAAGAATGGCATGGTCAGAAGGGCGAGCGTGCTCAATTCTTATCTGCAGTGCTGCTTCATAACTCACCTACACTGACCTCTGTCCCCTCCACCGCCAAAGGCTGTAGGTCTCAAATCACCTCTTTCCCCCTTATTTCACATCCTCTCTGCTCCTGGTTCCCCCTGAAGCTGCAGGCAGCACTTAAACCAAGGTAGCGTGAAGTTGGTTGAAAATAACCCTTGGAGGTTAGTGTTGTCCCATTGTCTTTCAGGCTTGCACAGGACAAGTCTTACCAAGTCTTTCATCACTGTAACATACCCATGGTCTCTGCAAACACCCGCAATCACCTGGGTTTTCTGCACTACACTTGCAGGCTCCCAGTCCTAACTTAAAGGACAGTCTGGAACAATCTCAAAAGACAAGTGGCAGCCTTTCAGTTTGGAGTCATCCACAGCTCATGTTCAAGGGGCATCCTGGCCCATGGGAGGGGGTTGGAACTAGATGATCTTAAAATTTCCTTCCCAATCCCAACTATTAGTTTCCATCCCAACCCCGATGATTCAAAGAAGCTGACAAGTCTTGTTGTGCTGGAGGTAGAAGCCTGAAGGTCAAAACCAACTTCATGCCCAAGTCATTTCAGAAAAGGGTGAGTGACATTTAGGACATGCTGCTCAGAGGAGTACATGGGGCTGGGGTTCATGCCTGCAGGACAGCCTGATGAGTTGGTTCTGCTCTCCTCAAAGCTGGGAGAAGGCAATCCTCAAAGGACAAGAATACAACGTATACAGCTCTGATGCTTCAACACAATTCTTTTCTAAGCACATTTGCCCTACCAAATGGCACTTAAAAGCCTGGCTACAAATGACCATCGTCATTTGTCCCCCAGGGAATTGAATCACTTCATCTGGACACACATAACCTGCTGAGGCAGCCACAGTTGCTATGCCAGAGGCTACACAAAGCACACAGGACCCCCCATACCAGGGCACAGCAAAGATCCAGATAGCCCTCTCCACTTCCTCGCCTCTGACCTCAGCAAATAGCAGAGGATAAGAATCTTCTCCCCTGAGAAACATTTAATGCTGCTGGCTTCCAGCAGTCACTCACAGGCCCTCTTCCATCACTGCTTCAGGGTCAACACTGGAAAGGCAGCCTGGGGATTTCGGGGTGGATAGTTCCTGTGGTGAACAATCCATTGCTGCTTTGAGCAGTAAGAGTGAGAGCAAGGACCCTGTCTTCCCCCTCCCTCTCTCCCTTGTCCTCCTGATTTCTGCTCACCTGTAACCAAGCATTCACTAGAGCAGGAACGTCTCCTTCTGCTCCTGCTGCTCCTGCCAACAGTTCTCTTGCTTCTCCCTGTCTAATTCATTCAAATTTCAGACTCAAGGTTTTCCCTAAATCCCTTCCCAATCCTCCCAGCTCTTCTCCCTCTGGACTTCCATCCTATCCTCTGTCAAGGACAACTGTAAAATCACTTGGCAGTGTGTCTTCACAAACGTTGGTGCATGCTTGTTCAGTATTAAAATCTGTCTCTATTAAGGTTGCCACAATTAGTACTTGAATAAAGTAAGCACAAACCAGAATACCAAGAAATACTAAGCTGTCTCCGAACCAGGAGCTCAGCAGCACAGCTGAAATACCTCTAACCCATGCCTCAAAAATAGAAAGATGGTGAAGGAACCTCTTGACCATGCCTTTATCTCACCCTTGTGAGAACTCCAGGGAGTAGAAGGTTGGTGGAGCTTTGCTTGCTATACACAGCAGCCTATGAGAATATTAAAGGTCAGTTCAATGGATGCAGGATGTATTTGTATATTGTCTGTTGCATAGATGCCCTATGTTACACTGCCGAAGCTTCACCAATATCCAGCTACATCAGTGAAAAGAGTATTGCCTACCCATCACGTACAAAGCCCCCCCCACATGGTAGATATGGTCCTCTCACTGGCTTGATCTCCCCCTCCGCATCCCTGTACCTTTGGCTTTTCCATGTACTTATTTAGTGTTTCTAGATGAGACTTTTTTTCCTGGTGCATGTTGACATTCTCTGATGACAGATCATGTTAATCTTCATAGAGTAGCAATACCAACAATGTTACACAACACTATCCTTCACCAGACTAAGACATACTGTACTAAACCTCTTATCTCATCAGAAGAGTTTCAAACATGCATCATCCCTGCCCCTGTGCCACTTTTTGTAGTCATTCCCTGAATGGGAGAGCAGAAAGGTACCAACTCACTGAGCAGCAGTCACAAAGAGCAAACAGCCCATGCCAGAAGATCTTCCCCGAGAGCAAGATGCAACTACACACCAGCCATCAGCCAGGATTTGGTGGCTTGCCCCTAACTGCGTCATTTACTGACTGCACTACGTTGCTCACTGCTGCTCCTGGTACAGACTAAACTAGTGTAGGGCAAGGATCTGTAAAAGAATGGCGCCTGAGTTTGCTGGACATAATCAGAGGACACTGGATAACCTTTGATGACAACTAAAAGCAGCTGGTGAAGACACTCTGAATTTGATTAATACTTTGATGAGAAAAAAAGTGCTAGATTCAGAAATAAATACTTTGAAAAAGGTTTTGACATTTTCTAAAACTTGGTTTTATTCCCTTGAATTTTCCAGGAAGGGCACACACAATAGGTTTTAGACACCCATCCTTACCTTCGTTGTCTCTCTTCGGAACCAAAGCAGAGATTTCTTTCAAATGCTCTTAAAATTAGCCTCTGAGAATCCTCTGCAGATGACCATCATCCTCCACAAAGAAAGTGTCAAAGGCCACCAGCTAGCTCTTCCACATGCTTTTCACCGCTGCTGGTGAAACCTCTCTTCCCACTGTTTGGAAATTCCCACGTTTTAATGCACCTGGAAAAGGCTCCCAAAAGGTGTAGCTTGCCCTTTAAAAGCAAAAACCTTTCAAACATAAAAATAATTACATGGATTTCACAGGAAGTGACACCAGTAATATGCTTTTAAATAGACACATGCAAGGCATCAGGCAAAAATATCGAGATCAGAAACTAACTAATCCTGAAGAGCCATTTTTTATAGAAAAGGCAGAGGAAAGAAGGAGACACAGAAAGACAGCCGTGGTCTGGATAATATTGGAGAGAACATAAAGAAGGGACAGAATTAACCTTTTTTATAAGTAATTGCAAGTTGTAAAGCAAAGGAAACCAGCCAGTTGAGAGCAATTTCAGTGAGACAGGGATTTCAACACTTGAAACACTTTGGCTATCCTTTAAAAGCAGAAGAGGAGGAAGGGACATGCCTGGTGTCAGGAGATGAGGGTGAGATGGAGCTGTGATACCGCCACAACCACATCGAGCCTTCCAGCTTCAGAAGGACCATGCTCCAAATGGGAAAGATTTCATTACAGGATGTAAGCCCTCAAGACAACAATCAGTAAATGCATTCTAAACAGGGTTATTTGAAAGGCAATCAAAATTTTGCAAGAGGAAAATTATTTGGGAAGCTGGAAAGCAAAAGAATTCTTTAAAGTCCTACAACCTGGTATTTCATGTGCTCTTACATTCACTCCTTAATTCTTTAAACATTACCACATTTAGCAGCTGGAGAAGATGTGGAAATATTTGCTGAAGGTATTCAGTAGAGAAAACTTGATTACTTTCTTTTCAGTTTGAATATTAACTTCTCAAATCACCCAACAACTCACCACAAACCTCCTGCATCATCCCTGTGGCACATCCTTTGAGTGCAACTTGGCCAGAAGCTTTTTGGTTTTTCCTTTTTTCTTTTATAAACTACTTCATTTATATTAAAACCCACACTCTTACAGCTCAAGATGGAGAGCTCTCCTAAACGCAGGATCTGCACAAATGCAGATGCGGCAAATGACATAGAGAGGATTTCAGGTGGACAGCGACACTCTGCTCTGTCTGCCTGGTCTTCTTGAACTTCATTGCAGCCACAGAAGGTGCAGACCTGCTGTCTGGGCCAATACTGTTGAATCTGGGAAAATAAACAGCTTTAAAGCATGCTGCTTCTTTAGATTGTGCTACCTTGAATTTACATGCTGCTACACTACACAAAACTGGATCAATGTGATGATAAACAGGAGGGAAATGTTTATTAGCATTTAAAAAAGACAGAGAAGATGGGAAAAGTGCTATGTTTTAAGGCAGAATTTAGCTTGATTTTCCTCCCTTACACTTCCCGTTCCACTGGGTTCTGTCCAAGAGCCAAAGATATTTTTCTGAGTCCCTTGAATGGTATTTTTCATCACAAGTCAGCTAAAGAAGCCAGTATTTCTGTTCATATTAGTTCTTGGAGTCACATGTAGCTAATTTACACCATTCAGATGTTTTGCTTTCTGTGCATGAGGGTAAAAAGCTAAATAGCTTTGAGAATAATACTACAGTATCTTGCTTGCCTTAACCCATTGGGGTATCCTCAGATACCAAGAGATTATTCAGAAACAAACTTGACACTGTAAAGCAATAAACTGCAGAATAGTTGCAATGATGCCTAGTGCTAGGAAACATATTAGAGCTATTAGTGAACTCTGAGGTTGCGCAAATTTATTTAGCATTAAGGAACCAGGTTTTTTCTGTTGTTCTTTAAAATGTACTACTTTTTAGGATGCACTTTACTAAAGCACAAAACCAATTGAATTTCAATGGATGTTTGGGGTTTTTTGGCCCTATAGGTTTTATAAAAGGGAGATTATCTGGAGAAAAAAAAACATAAAGTCTTGATGCTCCATTTCTTCAATCACAGCTTTTCCTTTCCATGGTCTTCCTTGCTCCCATTCAGTACTGGATTTGTGGCTACCACTCCTAGCAAACAACACAAGAAGCTGGAAAGCAAGATTCTGTGGAGAAAACAAGCTCAGAGAAAAAGCCGTCTCCAGATGAAGATGGATTTTCCCAACCCTTCTTTCAGCAACCTGCAATGATGTCAGAAGATTCAGAGTGGAAAATTCTTTGGGTTTGAGGAGTTTTTCTTTGAGAGATGTTGTCCTTTTAACAATAGGTCTGCACTACCAAAAACTCCTATGGTGAAGAAAACTCTAAGACAAATGAGATGCCCACATACTCCCCTGTGCCCTAAATCCCCAAGCTCCCCAACATACTCCTGTTCTAAGGGATGAAGAGATGATCTCCATTCACAGGGGAAGCTGTGAAACCTTGGACCTAACTACAGCTGGTGTTGTGCAGACAGGGATAGGCTCAGGTTCCACTAATCTGTATGAGAGATTTTTGTCAATTTATGCAAGCAGTGGGTATGCAATCGGGGTGAGAGCCAGTTGAAAAGTTATGGTACAGCAGCTGGTCGGTTTGGAGGGCTAATTATGGGGTGGAGTCTTACACATCTGGATCATCACTTCACATCCATCTCAGCTGCATACTAACAACAAAGTCATTACTCTTTGATAGTTCCTTGCTGACAGACATGAAATGGCTCTGCAGGTCCAGACCTGCAGAGTAGTGCACTGGTCTCCTCCTTGAAGTGCCCCATATGACAGGGACTAAGTGATCTTTCTGTTGGCAGCAAGAACAGAGATCTCAGGGCTGATTTGCTTGGGAACACATCCAGATTTGATGCACAGCAAGAGGCCAGCCTGGAAGAAAGCTATTCCACTAGCTTCCCTGTTACACCACTGCTGAGGCCACCAAGAGAACAGAAAATTCTTCCACAATCTTGTTCAAACACATTTGACAAGGCAAAGCACAATGGATTTCAGCAAAGGATCATTAATGACAGAGTGCACCCAGTGCAAATGCTTCACCATCCTTTCTCACAGCAGGAGTAACCTTTACGTGGCTGCAACCCTGACTTGTGGTTACTCTCCAATTGATCTCCGGAAAGTCTGGCAACACAGCCTGGAGCCTGTGGACAGAGTCAAGCCTTAGTAATTTAAGATCCACAACCTAAAAAAAAAAACTAAGGTATTTGCAGGGAAATACATACACTTGCTTCACCATTGCAGCAGCCCCTCAGTGCATTGGGAGCAGGCAGTGGGAAACCCTCTGAGGTGACAGCCGGAGGAGGTACACAGCACCAGGGTGAGTTACAGACTGCTGCAGGGCACAAGCAAGAGGTCATCTGAAACACTGAACAGCATCATGCGTTCAGTTCTGCAGCCAATACATGTAAATAACTGCTGGTGAACTGTGCTCGGGTTAAAGACTAAGTTCATCCTGCTCATGGCTTTGATGTGAGCGTGGGTTCACTGCCTGTAACCTAGAGCATGACAGCATGCCAGGAAGCGGGGCTGAAATCCTCAGTGCTTGCTGCGTAAACAAACTAATTTGCAGCCTGACATTTTAGCCGTGTCCTGTGTATATGACTTTCTGCCTATTCAATACTTCTGAATGAAAACACTTAATAGCCGTGCAGTAATAAATAAGGTATTAATACCATGTGCCACGGATGCTCGGTACCTGATTTAACCTTCTTTTTTTCTCCTAACCTCAATAGGGGCTCTGAAAATATGCAAGTTTTTTATAACTAATACGTGTTTTCAATCACTGAGAATAATTACTGTCAAGAACAGACAGCTAGCAGCATGCATAGGCCATATATATGGCAGCAAGGGGAAAGTGCAGGAAAAAGAGAGAGAACAAGAGAGAGGATACCGTCAAATAACCAAATCCTTCTGGCCTAGATTTCTGGTTTTCACATGCAAGAATAACTAGTTTTCAACCTATTCCTATGTAAAGGGGAAGTAAATCTGGAGGTCTGGGATGCACCCCCATTTTTTGGAGACTCTCCAACCCCAGCTCTCCCTTGGCGGGCTGAGGGACTGGCTTCTCTCTAGAGCTCTACCTGGTCACATCAGATGCAGCTTTCACAACAAACTGGCTGGTCCATGCTTCAGTCCCAGCTTGGTTTTTATCCATTTGATTTCACCAGATCCCCATTTACCCAATTCACACAACTTACCAGATGTTTGGTGGTTTGCCTTTCCTCCCTTCTTCTTCCACTGCCTTAATACAGGCACGCTAGAGGGCACCTGAGGATAAAAAGGATAGGGAAACTCGAGAGTGCTGCAGTGGGCAAATGCTGTCACTGAGGCCAGCTGGCCCATGACAGGTCCCATTGGACTATTTCTCACTTTGTTATCGTGCTCAGCCCCACAAACCTCGCCTTGACCAGCTACTCAGAGAAGAGCTCTGGGATGCACACCCAGCGCCTGCTGTTCTTTCATCCTTTTCATGCCATCTTGTCCCATCATCACTGTTCATCAGAAACAGTAACTCAGGTTGACATCATTCCAACCAGAGACGGAAGCTATTGAATTATCTAAGGACAAACCTAAATACTAGCTTTTAAAGGATAACTGATCTACTAAAAGCAAGTATTGTTTTGGACATGCCATGTCATATTTATCACACTTGGTTTTGCATTGCACTGTTATCTCCTGCAATGTCATTTGAACAACATGAAGTCGCATGGCACAACATGACAGATGCCTCAGCAATCAGGGAAAGACACTCTCTAGATTCCAGGTCCATTATAGCTCATCCCAAATGAAAGATTCAAGGGACACAAAGGACGGTGTGCCTGCAGACTGAAAGTGACTCGAGTCTCCCCAATTATCTGCAGAAAACAAATCTTCTCAATTCACCTGCATTTCACATAATTAATGCTCTACTTGCTAATCATATGGGTTAAATATGATTTCATTATCTTCTTCTTCTAAACAATCTGATTACAAAGCTCTTCTTTCAGCTTTTTACTAATAATAACAATCACAGGGAACATGCCAGATAGAGGCAGGCTTCTTTTTAGTGATCATAATCCCTGATTTACTGCTGGAAAATCTCACCTGCATTAGGAAGAGGTACCAGCTTGAGCAATCATCATAGAGCAACATGACAACACTGCCAGTCTTCACAGGAGCAGACTGTCCTCGTCCTTTCCAAGAAGGTTGCTCTCTTAGATGTTCCTCGAGAAATTTCAAAAGACAATAAATCATCTAGCACATATTGTAATAAAAAGTATCCTGGAAGAAGAAGCATCCATGTGTATTCAGCTGCAAACTATTAAAAGCTTTCTAGGTTTTACTGTCTTTTAGTGGAGGAGGAAAGAGAAAGCAGACAGGTGATCTCTGCCTTTCACTGAAAACTACTTCCCCTTTTCTCCACAAATATAAAAACATTAAAGGTAGAAGCAGCTCTGTTTCTATATATAGTTTCTGATCTGAAATTGGGGAAAAACTCCAGCATTTTCTTCCGAAGAAGCTGGCACCTTTGGAGGAAATTTAAAATGTTGGTGAACATTTTAATCACACTTCCTAAAAACCCATCTTCCAGTCTTGTTTCATCAAAATCAACCAGAAAAAAACCTTCCCTTGAGCTCTGGTTCCCTGCTCCCTGTGACCTTGCAGATCCTCACACCCACTACAAAGGCTTGGCTGCAGGAGCAGGTCTCAAGGATGAAGCTGTTCCTCTGCTCCAGAAGCAGAACTAGTTCCCAGTGGGTAATCGCTGCCCATCCTGCAGATCCTGCCATTTTTCATGTCCCTTTAATATCACCTCTGTATCTTTTTATATCCTGACACTAATGGACTTGCTCATCCTGCTCTGTGCCCCACATATTCACTAGATGAATACAATACATTGGCAACTCTGGTCTGACTGGCCATATGCTGTTCAATTTGCATCTGCTGGTATCCTGACCTCACTTTTTTTCAAGCTAAAAAGTCCAACTGAGCGGCTGAAATATCCTCCTTTATCTGAAGCTAAGGAAACTATTCCTCACCCTTTCACAAAACTTAATTTGCTTTTCAAATAGAAAAAAAAAAAAAAGTAGTTTATTATTATTATGCTCCTCAAATGTCTGAGGAAATACACAGAGAATGCCTGGCACATACGGTATTTTTATGTGGCTTATTTTTTTTCCTTGTCTACAAGTCTGTGCAGAATTATTACTCCTTGGCACACAGCGAAAAGGAAGTCTCCTGTGCATAACATGATTTAGTCTGGACAATAAAGTGGAAGTGGATTTCTTCGTTGCATATTAAGTTCTGCTGGATACCGTTTGCACAAGAGAGCAGAACTGCAGTTTCGTGCTCTTCTATGATGATACATTTCCCATCAGACTGTCTCATCTCGCTCTTCCCCAAAATATTAAAATTACTCCCAGGAGTGACTCTCCAAATTTCCCACTCTCACATATTAGCTCTCCAAAGCCAGTTACTCATGTTTGCAGGGAGTTGCCAGCTAGGAGCCAGGCCATGTGGGGTTCCCTCCTTCAGGGAGCAGGCTGGATGGCCACTGGGACAAGCAAAGCCTTTGCAGGTGGGTATGATGCCCCGTTCCCCTCAGGAACAGTGTAGCAACAGAGGATGGTCTCTGCCTGCAGCATCCTCCAGCCACTGCCTCACCCACAGCCGCTTCCCAAAGGGTCATGTTGCCAGTGCACTGAGGATGCTGATGCTGCATCCTTCCTCTTCAGCTCCCTATCCACCAACTTCCCACCCTCCCTAAGAGCCTTCACACTGCACAGATCCCAATCCACCTTGTACACAGGTGGTGGGTTTCCAGTTGCTCACCTCATGCTAAATATTCTGTGTACCCACCATGCTGTGTGCAGCCTCCTGCATTGTCTCCCTCATCCTGGAAGCTGTGAAGCAGTAAAAGATTTCTCCTCCTCAGCCCAGTGCTTGCTCCTATACACAAAACATCACATCACGTCTGAGATGCTGATACCTTCTCGAAATGTACTAGTAACTACTGGTAAAGGAGAGGCTCTCCATAATCCATTGCACTTAATTGCATCTATCAGCCAGGGTTGGGTTTAGTAGTATTTGTCCAAACTGGTTGCTCAGTGCCAAAGACAACGCAGTAAATCAGTCACTGTTTCTCTAATCCATTATCTTTCTTCTCTAACATTTTTACAGCACACCACAAATTGGGTGCTGCCGGTGAGACTGGCTCATAACACACATAAAGTTTTGTTTTAATAAAACATCAAAAGGCAACACTAAGGATTGATGGATTAATTTCTCTGTGATGTGTCAGTGGAAGGAGCAGTCTATGGCCAAGGGGGAGGAATGCCTTCTGCTGGGACAAACCCCATCAGCATTTCTAGCCTCACTGCCCAACAACACAAAACTTACTACACATGTTTAACAAATCAGGCAGTCCAGCCTCTGCTTCCCCAGAAGCTTTTGGCTGGTTTCAAACCACCCCAGCTGCAAGGCAGAGGTTCTGATGGTATGACAAACATCACTGCGGCAAAAGGAGCAGACCAACAGGATGGAAAGGTTACTGTGACCCAGAACTAGCCCTCAGAGTAACCCTCCAGCAAGAGGCAATCAAGAGCCTTCATTTGCTGGGAGCAGATACCCGGTCCTGGTGCCAGTACTGGCAGCATCACTTCTTCCCATCCCATGCCTATTATTTCTTCTCCTCTGTCCCCCTGGAACAGACATCAGCCCCCCAAGGCACCTGCCTTCCCTTGCTGGGCTTTCCTCCTATGCTCTTCTCATTAACTAGCTCTTTACCTAGCTGCATGTCCACAGTTAGATGGCCTCACACCACATCTTTAAAGTCAGTGGGAGCTCGGACATGAAATCCAATAAGCTGAGGATGACCTGTATGGTCCCTGCCGTTCTTCTTTTCCCTATTAATTCCCCTCTCCTTCTTTTCCTGTCATATTGTTTTACCTATTACTCCATGCCTAATAAATTATGAGTAATGCTCCAGCATCAAACATTTCTTATCCTGAGCACCATGTGACTAATGAATGAGTTAACCTTCAATTTCTGTCCATATAATTCACGCACATTAATTTTACATGAAAAGAACTCTTGACTTATATCGGATGACCATGATAAAGCTAATCTCTCTAATGCTGCTTCTTTCTAAATAAACGTAAAATGTTTTCCTTTAGAAAGTTTCTCACTGGTAAAACCAGCACTGAACTTGGCAAAAACACTCCTCTGATACCCTGCCGAACTAATGAATAGAAGTAAATAACAGCCAAACCTGCATAAAAGGTCTCGGATTTCTCCAAGCGCTTGCGGCTCCACCAGCATTACATGATTGTTACAAACAGGACAGGTAATCAGAGCTGACAGCTGGTGTCAAAATCCACAGCTGGAATTTAGCAGTGGGTTGGGAGAGGTACCAGTTTGGGGCCATCTTATTCCTGGTTTCATCTGTGCTCCTTTCCCTATGGCATTGCCTCCGAGCTATAACCCCAGTCACAGAGGGAGCATAGGGACAACATGCACCTTCTGAGCCTTTGGGATCCCAAAGAAACCTCTGCAGTGGGTGCTGATGGGCCTTGCAGCCACATCAACACTGCTGTTCCTGCCTTGGCTTTGCCAGGTGAGGGGACTAACAGGGAAACTGTACTTTGGATTTTGTGCTGGCTGCCATGGGGTAGTCCAGGTTTCCCTAGGATGCACAGGGCTGGGAGTTTTAAACACTCCAGACTTGCAGAACCTTTGGAGAAGGCTCATAACAGGAGTCAGGAGAGTGTTCACTTAGATTAAAAACACAGCTTACCTATCTCCTCCTTTATGCATATGTGCCATGTATACACTGATGCGGAAAGGCTCGGGGAGACAGGCTCCAAAGTGCAAACTAGAGATGGGATGGACAGCCAGCTCGTCCAGCAGCCGGGACCATGGCCAGGCCAGGGTTTTGCCACAGCTCCTCAAACCTGAAGAAAAATTAATGTGGAACAAATTGATCTCTCCCCTGCATCACCATGGCCAAGGCCAGCATCTCACATACACACACAGCAGCATGAGCTGCTTCTGCTATAAACTGTGACTGCTTTAAACTCCTTGCCCGGGTTGCAAGGTCCCAGCCAAAACCAAGGGAGAGAACAAGGAAGCAAGATACCAAGAGCGGCGGACACCGGCAGCCCTCTGGAAACAGGAATGTCATAGGAAGGGCGTGTCAGGTAGTGCTGCTGGGGAGAGCCCTTGGAAACAGAAGGGGTTTGTTTAGTTTGCTCCTTTAAAATACGTCCACTCCTTTCTGAGCCTGCATATTTCACAGTCTTGGCATACTTTCCTTGCTGACAACTCTGGCAGACTCAATGATTTTTGTTCTTTTCCTAAGTGAACGCACTCACCAAATGCATTTTACAAGCTCCTACAACTTGAGGAATAGAAATTGTAGCCTGACAAAAATCCAAGGACCAAAAACGGTAATATTGCAGAACATTCAGGGGCTCAAAAATGCAGAGCTTGGCATGGGTAACACATCTGCATTGTTTTTCAGCCATTAATTTTTATTCCTTTTCATGGTAAAATGATTAAATGACTTTGTACAAAAAAAAAAGGGGTGAGGATCACAGCTATTTGGACTCCAAATAGATGCTTTTAATCTACAGGATTTCAGGAAAACCATGGAGGAATTATATATACCCAAACATTAGGAAATAATATATTTCAGCTACCCAAGCATTAGAATTCTATACACTCATGTATTAGAAACATCTGTGTTTCAGCAAAAAATCCTGTTACCAGGCAAACATCAAGAACAGAAGATAAAAAGAAACTGGCTGGGTTTGGGAATGTCAGTACACAGATGAGCAACCCAAGTCTGCGAAACTCTGTAATATTTTCCAGGATGGTAACAGCTCTGGATCAGACCTGGGAACAGTTATGTATTATTCTAAATGAACAGCTTGTCATTTCTTCATGCCAAGCTTTGTAATAGCCTGAGAACACTGTCCCTCCGCTGCCACACCCAGTTCATCCCTATTTCCACAAAACAGCTGTTCTGACCCTATGATTTTTCACCAAAGAAGAGAAGCTGCAGCTGCCCCATCCCTGGCAGTGCTCAAGGCCAGGTTGTACAGGGCTTGGAGCAACCTGGTCTAGTGGAAGGTGCCCCTGCCCATGGCAGGGGGTTGAACTGAATGAGCTAGAGAATCCAGTCTGGGCAACCAGAGTGCCTAGCTGAACTCCACGCCAAGGGCAGTGAAAATCTCCTGGCACTCCATCCAAAAAACAAGCACTCCATGCAACACCAGACTGGGCTTTGGGGTTTGTTGTTTGTTGGGTTTGTTGTTTGCTGTTTTTTTTTATTATAATAAGAATAGAATAGTTCTAATCTGAAATAGTAATAGTAATAATAATAAGGAGGAGGAGTCTGGTGTTGCATGGGGTTCTTACTTGGTGAAAGGAGTGCCTGGAGATTTGTTTCACCACATGCGAATATAAGTGTGCAAATTATTATTACAATCATTATAGAATCATAGAACAGTTTGGATTGGAAGGGACCTTCAAACCTTATCCAGTCCAACCCCCCTGCAATGAGCAGGGATATCTCCAACTAGGCCAGGTTGTCCAGAACCACATCCAGCCTGGCTTGAATGTCTCCAGGATGGTGCATCCACCACCTCTCTGAGCAGCTTGTGCCAGGATTTTACCACCCTGATTGTAAAGAATTTCTTCCTCACATCCAGCCTGAATCTCCCCTCTTTCAGTTTAAACCCATCACCCCCATCCTATTACAACATGCCCTCTCCCCATCTTTCTTATAAGCCCCTTTTAAGTACTGAAAGTATATATGCCTAAAATTATATTAATATTTTATAACCACAACTATGGTAATATTATGTTAATATATTAGCATGCTTTGGCCCGTTAATGTTAATTTATTATCATAATCGCTATGTTTTATATAGTAACTACTTATTTTTTTTTAATTTTCATTATTATTAAACTCCTTCCGATTCAACGAGACAGGCTTTAAATTTCCAAGAACTCCCCCGGACCATCAGCACCACGAATCTCAACTCCTCCTCCCACAACCACATTCCGCGGTATCTCCTGCCATCTACTGATGCTTGCGAGAAGGAGAAGACAGCATTTTGCCAAGTGTGGGGCTAGAATCCCCCCCTTTGCTGTTCAAATACACGGGGGGGGACGGGATGCTGGGAGGCACCGGGAGCCCGGCCCCGATCCCGGAGACCGCTCGGGGCGGGCCGGGATCGGGGCCGGGCTCTGCCCGAAACCTCCCCTAGGGAGGGGAAGGCGCAGCCCTTAAGAGCGGCAGCGGTTTCGGCCGTCCCATCCCGGCGCGAAGATGGGGGAAGCAGCGGGAGGCAGCGCGGTGCCTCCGCTACCGCCGTCGGAGGCGGTCGGGGGGCAAGTGAATGCCCTGACCGTGCTGGCCTTGCTGGAGAAGCTGGTGTCGATGCTGGAAGCGGTGGAAGGGCAGCAGCGGCAGATGGAGCAGAGGCAGCGGGGTTTGGAAGGGGCGGTGCGGGGTATTCAGGGGGACCTGGGGAAACTGTGCCGCAGCCACGGGGCGACAGGGGAAGCGGTGGAGAAGCTGCTGGAGAAGTCGCGGAAGGTGTGCGCTCATACCCGCGCCGTGCGGGAGCGGCTGGAGAGGCAGTGCGACCAGGTGCGGCGCCTGGAGCAGCATCACGCACAGCTCCTCCGGCGGGACCGCTTCAAGGTGCTCATCTTCCAGGTGAGACACTGCCCCCCGGCCACACTGGAAAAGACCACTGCTGCTAACTCCTAGCACGCTTAGGGAAAGAGGAAAGAGTTGCTTTTCATTCTGGCCAAACCTGGGGAAAGAGCTGACTTCTTACTAACTCTTAAACTCGGCAAAAGAGCCGTCTTCTTCCTAACTTCGGAAAAGTCCTTTTAATCTTGGCAAACTTTGGGAGAGTCCGCTTTAATTCTCAGCAAGTTTAGGCGAAACACCCACTTTTACTCTTAGCAAACTCAGGGGGAAAGCCTGTTTTGCTAACTCCTAGTGAACCTGGGGAAGGAACTGTCTTTTTTGCTAACTCTTGGGGAGTTTGGGGAGGGAAAGCTCTTTCTTAGTTAACTTTTTGCAAACTTTGTGAAAGAGCCTTTTAACTCTTGGCAAACTTGGAGAAAGAGCTGTCTTCTACTATCTGCTATTGGACCTGAGGAAAGAGATCTTGTTTTGCTAACTTGTAGTAAACTTGGGAAAAGCGCCACCTTTTATTCTCAACAAATCCGGGGAAAGAGCCATCTTTTACTAACTCTTAGCATATGTGGGAAGGAACTGTTTTGTCGTGGGGTTTGGAGTTTTTAAGTAAACTTTAAGAAAGGGCTTTGTTTTCCTTTTAATTAGCAAACTTGAGACAAGAGCACATAACTTTTACCAGTGCCCCTAAAAACTGCCACTGCATCTGCCCTCTGGATGAGGAGAGGGGAAGTGCTGCAGCTCCCTGTCACGCTCAGCCTCACATCCTGCTTTCTTCCTCAAGCTGTTGCAGCCCATTCAGGGATGAGCTAAAAATCCAGCTAAAAACTCAGCTTCCTGGGATTCCACCCAGCGATAGCAGCAGTTTGCATATTTTCCCCTTTTTAAGGAATGGCCTGGACAGAACATGGCGTGAGCTTTAACTAAACAGGACGCGACTTTCACATCTTTGACAAAGAGAAAAGGAGAAGCCATACCTCCACAACACCCTGAGGGAAGAAAGGAAAGGAAATGCAGGGCTGGAATAGCCCCAGCTCAGGCATGTCACCACCTCATAACACTAAACTTGTTGGCTGGGTGTTACATGTGTCAGTCACTAACTCCCCTCTTTGTGTTGTTGCGTGTTATGTCTATTTAAACAACCCCAAAACAACAGAGCAGTGCCTGATTTTCAAAGCTGGCAGGCCTGGTTAGTGCAGAGGTGCTTCCCTCAGAAAGGAAGCCCCCACCTCTTGCTTATTGTTCTCCCAAACTGCAGTCCTGGCTTGCCAAGCCAGAAGAGGAGGAGCTGTGGCATGTACCGAGCGTGGTAGTTTCCATCCCAGAAGGAATGTAGAAATGATTCCAGGAACTGGTAAACTAAAAGACACATGTTCCCTGTACTTCTGCAAGGACCGTATGATCCATTACTGTAAGCCAGATACTGCCATCTCCCAGGCCCTGCTAGCTGGCTCCCACCTCCAGGTTCTAGACCTAGACCCTGAACACTTCCCACGGGGAGGGTGCATCAGTGTGGCCTGGGGGAAGGCAATTCTATTGCATTTATGCTACCTCCAAGCATGAGAATTAAGGCCTTGCCATAGCAACTACAGCGTCTTCCTCCACAGAACTAATATTTGAGCCTTTTAAAATGACATAATGTGGAGCATGAAGCTAAAAACACAGCTGTGTGTGTGCAGTACAGGTCTTGTTACCTCTGTTAGGGATCCCCATTGCTGCTGCCTAGTGGCAGTAATTCACAGGCACTGGGTGAAGTTACAGTAAAGCTCACCAAGAAGAGTTTGGAGGGTAAAGCAAGCAGTGTCCTGACAGGGGAGGGCTGGCTTTGCTTGCTTCCTGACACTGAACAGTATTGAAAAGCTAAGGCTTATTTAAACCTCCAAGCCTTTCCTTGGAGTCCTAAATACTGAGTCATAACTTCACAAACCCAAAGCAAACGACACAGGTCTGTGTCTCAGAACAACAGCTAAAGAAAATCCACTGCTGCTCCACCACCAATCACTAGGCTGGTACCTTCGGACAGCAGGTCCTTCATTGCTTTTACAAGGATTTAGTTGACTTTGTTCCTGTCTATATTGGAAAATACATTGCCATGCTGTGCAGAGATGAGCATAACCAATCCCAAACTGATGGAGATCAGGAACATAAGCCTTGGAAAAGAAACACTGCAGTTAAATTCAGTTAAAAGATCAGCTGTCAACTGGGAATTGCTCCTGGCACTGCCCTGCTGCTGGCTGGAAAAGCTGGGTGGCCAAAAGAGCTTCCCAGGGCATGGGAGGAGCTGGGATTTTCCACTGGGGAAGCAGCCACACCTGGAGGGATGGTGGGTGCTTGCCAGGCCATGCCCACACGTCTGCTGCCAGCACAGGCTGCACCTTACCTGTGTGCCCACCTCCATGGCATCGCCCTGTGGGGTCTCTTACAAGCTGGAGGTGGGATGACCTAGTAGCAAACAGGGCTACTGCCTTGCTAGGATAACTAGGATACAGAGGGAAAAGCAGAAGGCTGGCTGGGTTTCTCTCCTGCCCTGAGCAGGAATCCATGGAAAAACAATTGCAGGAAGGAGACGTCTCAACAATGAAGCCGTACTGATGCCAGATTTCTGTAAAAACAAAAGGGAAATCTGGATGTAGGAGACTTCAGCTGGGGGGGTTCTTCTTTTCCACTGAAAAAAAATCCCCAAACCAATCCCAAACTTCACACTGCATTTTTCTCATTAGAACCCATTTTTCCAGTTTAGGAAGACAGCTTGGCATGAAAACAAAAATGCACGTTTGTGATTCAGTTCTGCGTTTATCATCTACCTCATACTCTCTGATTCTTGGTGGGGGCACTGAGCATAGCCAAAACACATGACTGAGCTCCAGCTCTGCGTTTTATGAAGCTATGTTGCTGCTCGCCAACATCAGCTTTCCCTCAGCGTACACACTGAGAATGAACTGCATTGAGAAAAGGTCACCTATTTACATATTTGCCATTAAAATGCACTTAGTTTTCTCTCCCCTAAACTGTCTGTATTGTTCCTATTTTGCATAGATTTATTTAATTGGTGACATATTTTAAGGGTGCTCCATTCCCAGCATTTGGGGATGCAAAAGTTATTACAGATGCCACAAGTGACACAGCGATTCAGCAAAACACTGAAGTGACTGTTTTAAAAATCCTTGTTAAGCTTTGGCATTGTTCCCCTCTATTTTGTTCCTGCCATGTGACCAGCTTTTGGTTCTGGTTTGGTGGGGGCTTTATTTGCCTTTTTTTTTAGCTGCAAAAGCAAAACACAAGATAAAAAAGGCTCATGTTTAATTTGAAAATTAAAATCTCATATTTACTGATAAATAGGACAGATTAAATAAGTCAAAATTATAGCATGGGGTCAAGTACACTGATACTTGAGTCCCTTTCAGATGCTGCTCGTGGTAAATGCTTCAAACTGAAAGGAAGCAGGAGAAGGGCACAGAAAAGCAGCTACTTGATTGTATCTTGTTGTTTGGGTCACGGTAATAATCTTTCAAATAAGCAACTTCAAACTCAGAAATGCACAAGTGAGGGAAGCAGAAGAATTATAGGCTGGTAATGCTATCATCTCACTGCTAAATGTCCCACTGGGGCCTTGCAGGGAGAGTATTCTTATATTGATTAATGACAAAAATACCTTGTACGGCTCTTAGGACTCAATTCAGTTGTGCTGCAGGAGGTCAAGGGGAAAGTGCAACCCCTGCTCAGCCTGTACAGGATGTGCAAATAGGCACCTAGCAAGTTCCCCCTCCTTGACCACAGCCCCAGCCTGCTCCCTGCCCTCATCCCTTCCTGTGGTGACATCCAGGTTTGAAAAGCCTGTCCAAAGGAAAGTAGGTGGAAGTATTGCTGTTTTTAGAAGGATTTGTCATCTTTTTAGCTATTTTGTGTAGCAAAACAACTTTTAGACTGGCAATTATGTAGGCATATAACAGCATCTACAAAGTGCAGAGGCGCCTAGACCACTGTAAGCATTGGGAAATGCCATCTTGTTTTTTTGAAGGCCATGGCCTCTCACAACAAATCCAACAAAAATCGAAACCAAAGCACACCAATTGCCCTTATGTAGCATCAGAAATGCAGCCCTCCTGAATAAATTAACTACCTGCTCAATCAGTTTTATAGTACACCATTATGGATCTTATCTTCTCCCCTGGTAAAAGATAGGGATAAGATTATGACCTATAGAAAGCTCCAGAGAACGGCTGATCAAAGCCACAGGGAAGGCACTGATTTTAACTGTGCTGGTATTACTAGTATTAGCAAGACTTGTTTTACACAAAGAATTGAACCATTCTATTTGTCTCCTACATGGAAAAATTAAATTCAGAGGAGGTAGCTACCTACAGTCAAGCTGATGTGAGAAAATGCAAGTGCTGTTTTTGAACTCGGATGTGGAAAATAAAAAGATGTAATGCTTTCTCAGAATTTTAGGTTAGATCAAGAAGAAAAGATCAAAGTTCTACTTTTTTGGCACAGAAAATAGTTATGCAGTTTGTAACAGCTGGCATTTTTCAGTGTATTGTTCTAGCCTTCCTAAATGAGATACCAGACTGCTTGAAAAATGCATCAAAACAAAACATAGCTGTCATATAAACTTGTTAGACCAAAAAGTTACCAATATCCCACTTAGAATATGTTATCAGTAACCACATTTGAAATAGAAATGTCTGTGCCATTAGAGCACTCCTACCATACCACCTTTGTATTTCCAAAACACTTAATTTATTTTCATTTGCATTTTAATAGTACCTGTGATCCTAAGGTCTCTTAGAAATGTGAGACAGGAGAGCATGTCATTCACATTTTACAAGAGATGCCCAGAGACTTATGTTTTCCAGAGCCATGCAGGAGGCTTAGAGAAGTGATTTCTTGACTGACTGATAGCTAAAGACTACCTAGAAACTGCTTTTAATTGAATCATTAGCTCATTATGTAGTATACCTTCATTTTTTTTTTCTCTATAAATACGGATCACTTGACAGTCTCCCTTCTACTCAGCCACAAATTTGATAAAAAAAGAAATAAGATCTATGTCCATATTCTTCTAGAGACTGCATGCAGTACTTTGGTTTAATGTGAATACTGCAGACACAGAGCTAAACTGACCTTGAGAAGAGCCACACAGGTCCATCTCTGGCTTAGGCTGTACTGTGATCCATCTCATACAACACCACTTTCCTAGATTAAATACTTTAAAAGCTACAATTCATCTTTAGTCATTAAAATCGGAGTTCTCTATGCCATTCAGACACTTACACCTGAATGTTCAGCTGTTTAAAACTATGTGATTACCTAGGTTTGGAAAGAATGCACAAGACACGTAAATTATGCTTCATGCTGAGTTGTCATGCTCTGGGGAATAATTTTACACTGCACCCACTCATGTAATCCATATTTCATTAACTGCAGTGGAGAGAAAATATAAATATTTGTACTGCAGCTACTGCTGCTTTCACTTAAAGCTTGTGCAGGTTTCCTTTGTTTTGTTACCTTGGTCATTGTCACTGATAGTTGCAATAATGTTACAGGTGTTGGGAGAGGAGGGATGGCTCTATTAGATGTTCCACTGGAGGCAAAGGGCTTGGAAAAGCTTTGTCTGTGCCAGTGACTGTGGCTGAGGCTGCTGGTCCAGGAAGCTGTGTAGAAACCATAGAAGTAAAGCACATACGAACTGTAAAACTGCCAAATTGCCATCCATACTTTTTGTTTTACAAGAGATACTCGTCAACACACTTAAATCACAGTATATATGATTATATACTGTGTATGTATGGTATAAAATGATTCTGCCTGGCCACATGCATATTCTTGAGTTCCAGAAGCCAGGACTATTTTGTTTCTAAAAGCATTCTTACAGAGTGTCAACAGCAAATTTAACCCAAGACACTGTTCTCTCCAGTGATCACAACTGCATGCTCAGTCCTGAAATAATGAGCATGAGCTACGAAGTGTATGTGGCCTTTCTTCCCCTTAACTGTACACTCAGGGCCACTAGGGACAGATGTGAGACTATTACAACCATTTCACTCAGAACTTACTGTTTTTCGTATCTAAAGATAAATGGGAAGGGGGGAGGTGAGAAAATCCTTCCAATCCATGCAGCTAAGTGATACTGCATGCACTCTGAGAGTGATAAAAAAGATAATGAATGGAGACTATGCAGACCTAAGGCACAACAATTCCAAGAGGAAAAGGGAGCATGCAAGGAGTCTCATTTTCTTTGCAGGGCAGATGTCTGCAAATCCTACCACAGAACAGTGTGTTCATTGTGCTGCCTCTGAACTGCTCAGGGTTGCAGAGCTTCAGCCACAGAGGTCCTTCATTAAGAGTTGCAGCTTCTGCCCTCATTCAGCCTGGTTTGTTTTCAGACATCTTCTCTCTTTCCATGCCCTCTCTTGGTTTTGTTTCTAAACAGCAAACACTTTCGTGCTAGCTAGAAGTGACTAGTGTTTCCTATGTAGTATAATATCTGTTTATTTTGTGTGCCATAAACATCTTTTTCAAGGAGTTCTGTCCATATTTTTAATATTTACCAACCAGATTTATTAACTTTTTTTCCCGTAAATAGCCGTAAAATGGCAAATACTCTAAACATCATGGACTGCACGGCTTCTCAGTATCAACAATATGTTTTTAACAGCAACATACATTCTGCTGTAACACAATGAAAGTGCTAACTGCATTTGCCATCTAAGGTACCTGTTAGATGCAACTAACATCTCTGCAGAGATAGTGCCAGTCCTTGGCTAAAGAAGGTGAAACCTGTGGGGTTACATGACTTCTGTAGGTCTATGTAGAGTCTGCAGTACAATCTCCTTAGCCACGTCTTCCTCTTCCCCAGGGATGGGTGAACAAACTTTACATCTGAACTTGTATTAAAGAGTATCTAACTTAAATGACAAGGAACAGGATTCCCATTCTGTACACATTCCAACTCGCTCTGAAAGAGAAATCTCACAGCTCAGCGTTCATTAGTCTTTAACTTTACGAGATAATGGTTCAGTGGGCTTTGAGTGGTTTGTTACCAGTTAAATATACTGAGACAAGAAGAAATGTTCAGCAGTCTTCATCTCATTAGGGTGTGTGGGGTAATTGTTGAGGGTTGTGCTTTGTTTATTAATTTAGTGTCCTGTGAACTATGAAACTCAAATATTGTCAATTCTTTCAGGAGGAAAATGAGATCCCTGCCAGTGTTTTTGCAAAAGAGCCTGTTCCCAGCATTACAGAAGGAAAAGAAGAACCTGTGGATGAGAACAAAACACTGGAAGAAACCTTGCAAACAGTGGAGTTGCACTCGGATGATGAAATGTTTCACGAAGAAGATGATTTGGATGACAGTGCAGAGGAGAAAACAGAAGAATCAAGAGCTGAGAAACTTAAAAGATCCAGCCTTAAGAAGGTAGACAGCCTCAAGAAAGCATTTTCTCGCCAAAACATTGAGAAGAAGATGAACAAGATCAGCACAAAGATCGTCTCCCCTGAACGGAGAGAAAAGATCAAGAAATCGCTTACTGTACATCATCAAAAGTCCTCTTCTTCAAAGAGTTCAGGTTTCAAAGTATCACCCCTCATGTTCAACGTGAAGAAAGTCCGTGAAGGAGAAAGCCCCGCTGAAGCTGAGGACAGACCAACAGAAACTGCAAGCAATGACCAAGGTGAGAATGAGGATGAAGTGTCATTCGCCAGCATGCACTCAGATATGACCCCTACCACCTCACTGACTGAGGAGGGCAAAGCAGTAGCCGATTCTCTAGAGAAGGAAGCAAGAATGGAAGGGAATGCCATGATGAACAACAACATCGAGCTGTCCATTGTTGAAGATGATGAAGAGTATGGGGTGCCTCTACAAGTTTCTAGCCAGAAACTCTACGATGAAAGAAACAACCCAGTCGGTGCAGAAATGGAACAATCTGATGAAGAAACGACCCAAGCAGCTGTCCTGCAGATAGACCAAACGACATAATCAATCTGAGCCTTCTTTCTCCTTCCAGATACACATGGTTTTACTTGGGCGAGTAACTGGTTTCTGCTACACAGGCGATAGTAGGGATTCAGTTTCTTCCATCCTTTTCTCTGCAGTGGTAACTATTGCATTGTTTTGGAATGCAGAGTGAACAAGGTCAATGACACAGGCTGCAACATGCTCTGTTTTAGGCCAAATCACTGGTGTTTATTAAGTTAGAGATGCTGCCAGCTGGTGTAAGAGACTGGCAGGAAAAGAGTATGCGTAGTAGAAGCAAGCTGGTCAGCTGGCTTTCTTATAGTTGGGTCAGAGGAATGCGTGGAGAGTAGACAAAACCCAAACATTTCTGTTTTTCTTCTTTCTAAGTATTTTACAGCACTGTGAGTATTTTTGCATGCAAATTTAGAAATACCAATGAGGACATTTGATTTCGGTTTCCTTGCTATGCTCCATGAATACTAACAGCCTCAGTAACCGTGCATACATGTATAGTTTGTTTGGGGCTTTGCTCCATGATGCTGTAAGACTAAAAGAGCAGAGTGCTTAGAAGCCGAGAAGTTGGTTCCATCCATTTCAGTAGGGGAAAGGTTTTTACCAATAGTCTCTTGCTATTTCACTTAGAAGAAATGACTGTGTTTAGGTGGAAATGAAAAGTTGTTTTTCAATCTACCAGAGTTATGGAAGTACACTAGTGACAAGCATGAATGTATGATCAGTTACTGTACCTCTGCGGGATCAGAAATTGAAAAGGAAAAAAAAACAATCGAAGGGATTTGATGGAAACGTGGAGATAGTTGAAGAAAGTATGTGATGCTATATATGAAATATATAAAAAGCAAAAAGAAACTCCCCACAATATTAAATCTATACACCTAGCTTAAAGAATATATACTCAGATAACACTAATTCTTAGTTTTTATAGCGATATACTATCAGACTTTGCACATGCACAACTTCGTATCTCGGAGTATTTTGAAAATAGCATAATTTATCTTTTTACAAATTATTTCCTATATAGAGCTATATTTACACAGAAGAGTTAGATAATTACAGGGATGTAAGGAAAACTTTTTCCAAAAGGTGAAACACTCACTTAGGCATGTCTAAAGGGAACAATGTGTTACAGACTGAACTTCATGGCAGGGATGAGTTTACATAAGGATGAGTCTGCAAAGCCACAGGATTTGATTCTCTGCTAATAACTTTCATCAAAGCCACCTACCTGCTATCAGAATTACAAGTCTGTCATTTTTCAGAATTAATTGAAAATGAGAGGTTACAGGGTAGCTTGTTTGCTATGAATGTTCATTCCTGTCACTTAACAAAACATAAGGGGGAAAGGGAGGAAAGGGAAGCACAATACCCACAACAGTTACCTTACATCCTTGGTTGTTTATGCAGTGGATTATTTTTTATTTTTTATATACATATAAAACTCTACTGATACTTAACATTGCACTATGAGGTTGCTTCATTCAACTTGTATTTAGAATCACAAATTACAGGGGAAATAAAAACTACAGCAAAAATACCATTATGAAATGATTAGCAGGTATTACTCCACAGGGTTAATATCTGTAACCAGTAAATCACACTGGAACTTAGTCACTAAGAGCTTAGTGTAGGTGAGTATTATTAAGAGTTAAGCTCTTAAGTGTGTGGTATCATATAGGTGATACTGTTTGTGAGAGAAATCTTGGCATAACTCGTGCAGCTATATTTTTATTTTGTATTAACTACAATGGATTTCCATCATTTTTACTTGTAACTAACTACAACTATGACAAATAAAAGCATAACATAAAACAGCCACGTCAGTCTTTGGAGAAAGCAGTCTGAGAAGTTGGGAAAGATGAAATTTAAAGGTCAAGCATTTATTACTTCAGTTCATGTCCCTGTTGTACCTATACCATTTTCTCTCTCATCCTGTCCTGTACCTGTACCATTTTCCTTCTCATTCTCTGCTGTTCTTTACCACCACAAATACCAGTGCTTTGCTTTCTAGACGCTTGTCAGCTCTCTAACCTGTCTGAACGTAGTCAGGCACTTTCCAAATCTGCTAGTTCCATCTGCATTTTTTATTAGACTGCAGCACGCTTTTAATACTTTAAATAGTCCCAAAAAGCGTATTTATACTGAAGTGTATATTCTGTTTATGCACACAGATAAACTCATGTCTTCTAGAGTGCCACAAAGTCTATAGCAGGCTTAATTTTACTGACAGACCAAAGAATGCATGTTTAACCTTTATGTAACAGCTGTCAACTTCCCACAGCCACCAAGTGCTAACCAGGAACCCCAGCATCATGTTTACATTTTGCTTTCAGATAGGCCTGGTTTGTTTGTCCTGCTAAGCTTTCATTCAAACAATACCCTTGGCCATGCTTTACCCAGTTTTAGAGACGCTGAAATGAATCCCATGCGCAGTGTTGTAAGAGCATTACAGTGCTATCCAGAAAAAACACTGGAAATGCAGATACTGAGCATCTGTGAGAATTAATTCAAATACCCACTTCAGGATACACTACACACACCACCATCAGTTGAAGGGCTAGAATTAAATTTTTTCTCCATCATGATCATAACATTTACAAGGACGTGCGGGCCTGTAATTCTAACAAACATAAGAGAGCACATTTTCCAAGAGAAAAAAGATATTAACTCATGAACGTCTGCTTTTGTGCTATCTTACAAACCAGAGAAGAAGCTGAAAGGATCCTGAGAAGTCCCCCAAGCTGTTTCTTCCACTCTCCTTCCATTCTTCCACTAGAAACATTAGTCTTGCAAAACTTAGTGTTTGAGGGAGGAGACAGACTGCAGCACCAGCAGCACTGTATTCTTTCAAGTATCTGAAGCATGTGCCTGGATCTTGTCAGGCTGGCAGATGTCAAGCATATGCAGGGGTATTCCATGCTTGTGCTGACAGGTTTGTCTACATAATTACTGGTTAAAAAAACAGCTTGTTTACTCTTCTTGACACGATAACATGGGTACAGCGCCTGCCTGCGCGCTTCACTCATACCATTGCTCCTTAGAAGACCCAACCTGTTGGCTGCTGCAGGGATTCAGAATTTGACCTCCACTGGAATCAGCGGGATCTCTGCACAAAGAAAGAAGGTGTGATAAAGTCCTGAAGGTATAAATATTTAAACCAGCAGCACTTGGTGGCTGCTGATACTTCCATTTTCAATGCCAGAAAACCAGCTGACATTTCTGTCCCCTTTTAGGGGAAAAGGGCACGCAGCATCGAGTTGACCCCCACGTGCTAATCCCTGAGCCAGCTTCTCTGTGAAAAGACACAGACAAGGGCTTTCTGAAACATATCGCCGTCTAATAAGAGTACAGTGAAAGCCCCCATACAGGCCTGACTGAAGCACATTGATAATTAAAGAGAAAGAAGAAAGTGAAGAAAAGGACCAGAAGGTAAAATATACCTGTTTGCCCTTTACACTGATGCAAGGAAACCCTTTTGTTGTTATAGGCTGTAATGCCAAACAGTTGTGCAGCTGATGACTTATAGTCACACACTTAAAAGAGGTAAATTTGGAAGAATTAGCGAAGTAATGGCAATTGGATAGAGGGCAAACTGTTCACCAAGGTACCACTCCAACCCTGAAAGTCAATGAAAAGCTTTCAGCTGGCTCAAAGGACTCCCTCAGCCATACAATGGCTTTGGGCCACATGTACAACTCCTGTGACCACCAGTGAGAGCTGTGTGCATAGCTGCAGGACATGAGATCTGTGTATCTCCCCAATCCAATCTGCTTAGCTCATCAACAGAATAAAAAGGCTTACTGCCATCAGCACAGCAGATGCAACGGGGTGGCAGAAAGGAAGGCTATAGCCTGCTTTGTGGGGTGCAATGTGAGCAAAATCTCAAGCTAAGTTCAAGTGTTTGCTGTTAGTAACAAAGGAGAAGGTGTACCTCCAACTCCTGAAAACAGAGTCAGGTATGCAGGCAGAACAGTGACCCGCTAAGATGCACACGCTCACTCTGGGCTTCAAGGGGTATCAGATAGTGTTCCTGCATGCAGAGAAACAGATCGTCCATTCGGAACAAAGCAAGCACACAGCTGTCTGGCCCCAGTCCTGGTTAGAGTTTTGCCTAGGCAACTAAACAACTGGCAGGAAACAAATGCCAGAGCAGCCCAGAGGGTGCTGACTCAGCACCCAAGTATCCACTGCTGTCTGACTCACAGCCCTTGCTGTCCCAAATTAATGGAAAAAGGCTGATAGCCACTTTCCACCACTTTACACTGACCCTTGCCAGGGTTCTGCTTCAGGAGCTGTGTTTGAACCGGGATCAACCCCAGGCTGAGTCTAACTGCATGCATAAAGAAATTCTAATCAGCATACTTGCAGCTGTCAGTGGTGGCTGATCTTTCCTGCCCTCCTTTTGATCAAAATGCCTTTCTTCCCTTCCTCTCACTCCGCCAAGTCATTTGCAGGAGTCTGAAGTGCACACTAATTCAAATAAGCAACTCTAACTGCATGTTGAGAACTGATAATCAATGTCATCTTTAATTTTTCTTACATGGTTATCCCCTTTAATGGAGTGTGCTGCAGTAACTGAGAATAAATCTGCTTTGGGTTAAGCTAGAGATTGTTATTTATTTTTCTTTCAGATCAGAGA
Organism: Pezoporus flaviventris; assembly: GCF_033815535.1. Lineage (NCBI taxonomy): Eukaryota > Metazoa > Chordata > Aves > Psittaciformes > Psittacidae > Pezoporus > Pezoporus flaviventris. The sequence goes on from NW_026892549.1 coordinate 50,594,269, forward strand.
TTAATACTGCTGTATGACCATTGGCACGAACCTCTTTTTCCATAGCAACACTAAAGAGAACATAAACTATGAGTCATAATTTCTCTCTGGAGGACTTTTTTTGTAATTATGATCATTCCACAGTTCCTAAAATATGTCAGCTGATATATAGCTCTGGTATAACAGCTTTGATTTTCCTTCATTTGAACACACAGGCAGAAAGAAGAGACTTCCATTATTTTCTCCTTCTCAGGCTGAGCTAAACGCTACACAAAGTACTATACATTCATTATTCATTATAACCATGTGGCTCCTAAGAACTCCACAGCAATGTTTGCCTTATAAAGGCAGAACAGGTTTCCTTGCTTTCAATAACCTTAAATGATACTGACCTTCTATAAGAAAACTCATGTCCTTCCCGAGATGGGTAGTAAATTGGGGTCTGACAGCTGGAATTGATCCAAACTGGAAACCATATTATATTGGGTGGCAGCTAGGTTGCACACTAGCACTGCTCCTCTGCCAGTCAATAGCTTTAAACTCTCCAACATTTCCTCTCCCACAGAACACAGCTGCAAAACACAGAACAAATTCAGTAGTAACTGTGATTCTCCTTACTCCCTTCAGTGAAAACCTGGCCATGGAAAAACTTGTCCATACAGTTCCTTGGAATATCTGAACAGATGATCACACCAGATCATCACAAGAGATTGTAAGACTTTTTGTGTGTGGCTGTCTCTTACACTTCCCTTACAACACAGTTTGCTGCATGCTGATGTGAGGTGCTCAGAAAACCTGTAGTGCCTGATGCAATAGAAGAATTAGGAAAGACAATTAGCAAACCCAAGGACACACACATTCAGTCAACAGTCAGAATCCAGAATGGAGAGACAGAACACGCTTATGCCTCACACTGCTCTGCAGTGTGATCCCCAACAGCTAAACCAAATCTAGACTGCACCAACACAAAGGATATGTTGTTTGCTCTTGCCTTGCCAGCATGAAGCAGGGCACACAGGCTTGTGCAGGCACACAGTGTAAGACCAGAACACCAGCTAACATGGTATCAATCACTCTACAGACTTGCGTAGTCCTCCCTATTTTGAGGGAGGGAGGGTTTGAGGGGGAAAAATAACCCCAACCCTTCAAATTCCTGAACACAGAGAGCAGGTCATTGTAGCACCCTATGCCATTAACTCCAGCAAGGAGAGTCTGGCTCAGTCTTCTTTATTCCCTTCCATCAAGCTTAAGTTGCATAGAAGCACGGGTGATGTGAACTGTGCTGGATACTGAAAATGTGCAAGACAGTGTTAGGAACAAATAGCACACAGGGGATGTCTACACTGCACACCATGTACACATACCTCATTTAGATCGAGTACTGGGCACAGCCTAACTACAGAAACACAACACTCCATTCAAGCAAATTTATCTCATTTCTAAGCTACTTAGCTCCTGATATCCTACGGTATTCATTTAAAGCAAGCTTCAGCATCTTTTCAGTACACCGCCAAATACAGTTATGTATGCCCTGATATTACTTGTTCTTTCTGACATGCCTGTAGGCAAATGAGCCCCATGAGGGTGACAACATGAGCTGCATTAACCAGCTGCCTGGTCCCTGAATCATTACAACTCAACACAGCGCTGAGAGAGACATGGGAAAAGGGACAGTGAGAACATCTGACTAGCGGTAAACGAAGTATGAACACAGAAGTTGTCTGCATTTGCAGTCAACTGTCACTTCCACACTATCACAGTGAAGGCTATAAGCACTCTGTGACTTCTTTAAATAGCCTTCATTTCCCTACAAGGTTTACCATTTTACTGTTGATGATTGCTGGAGACTGAAAGTCACTGAGCAGGTTATGACTGAAAACATTAAGGGGTGATATGTCATGTGTAAGAGCTGTGTAAACAGTCCCATGTAAATTTAAATAGCAGGAGCTTTCTGTTTGCACGTCCAGGCAGAAGCCTTTTAAGCTGCACACCTCTCTGAATGAAAGGCAAGCCTGTAGTACATGGAAGCATGCATTTCTAGGTTAGGTTCAACAGCACGAACATCTCCATTAAACCATGGTCGTGTTATGCAGCAGCTCTAAAACACTATATATGCAATATGTATGACATCCAGTTGCAAATAAGGTGAGAACCCAGAAAACTTTTTGTGGCATTTCACAACATGGACTCAAGTTGCTGCAGAGACTCAAATCCTCGTTTATTACCACCAAGCCCTTTTTATCCCCTTGCTCAGTACTTTTCCACCCTGCACATACATACAACGTTCAATCTCATTGGCCCCTGTAAAACTCTCCAGGTAAATAGTCCAATCACAATATTGCAAACCCTCTCACAACCCCCACATCCTCTGGCCTCCAACAGAGATTCCCCCCACAACTACATCCTAGCCCATCCTCCCAAGGCTTGCTTGTTTACCTTCCCAGTCTTTCAACTCATCGCCCCAGGGCTTGTCAAGCACCAAGGCCTCAGAGCTCATTCCCAAACTCTTTTTCATGCAAATCTTATCGCCTTCACTCCCCACAACTTTTCTTGGATTTTAGAGTGGTTGTAGATTCTTTCACTAAAAAGGAAACAGACTGTCAGGATCCCACAAATCCAATCCTAAAAAAAAAAAAAACGTAATCCATTGGATTGGGTTTTATAGTCAGTTCCCATTATTTCTTAATGATACAACAGCTAACATCCAGCTGGGACTGGAAGGAGGCATCAAGACAGGGAAAAGCGTGTGGGAGGCTATGAACAGGAAAATATGGATAAGAAATGGAACAGTGGGATGTGCATGAAAGACGGAACGTGTGAGGGAAGGAATCAGCAGGAAGGGTGAGGAACTGGAGGAAGGAGCTGAAATGCTACTGAAAAAGACACACCAGCAGAGCAGCCAGAACAGAGACAAAAGCCTCAGAGCAAAGGATGGGACAGAACTAAGAGGCTGCGAAAAATCAGGGAAAACAAACAAAAACAAGAGTCAATGTGGTCTAGGGTTCAAAAGGATAGAGAGGAATCAGAAAATACTGTGGGATAGTTGCCATGTGAGAGTTAGCAACAGTGAGGAAAGAGCACAGTGTTTGTTTTATCATCTCCCCACCTGCCAATCTGTATCGCAGAGGCAGCGCACGAGATTTTTACTGTGCAATGCTGTCAATGCTTTTTGTTTCGCTTGGAGTTTGTTTTGAGGTAGAAAAGTTAGTCAGGAATAGGCAAAAAGTAACATATTCACATCAAAATTGCTCAGCCTGAGCCTGCAGAAGCCTATGCTGGGACCAGCCCCCTTCCCAGGTCCACAGCACACTTTCACACACCACCAAACATTTGCCATGCTTACTTGCTTCCAAAAAGGCTTGGTGCAAAGGGGGTCAGTGGGCAAGAGGATAGATGCAGCTAACAGCAGGATGAGGTCTCCTCTTACCCAGACATTTACCTAATCCCCCACTGAGTACAGACCTGCAGACAAGGGACAGGCAGGACCTGCTAAAGCACTGAAGGATGCATCTCCAACAGCTGGATTTCACTGCTAGATCACTGAATCCTAGTGGTTTGCTGGAGCAGAACCAGCAGGATTTCTTTGCTATTGCAAACAGGTTTTTGGGAAAGCAAACCCAGCTCTCCTCCTCCACCAGGCCTCACCCCCTCACTTTGCCAACAAGTCTGCTAAATTAAGATATGAGGCAGCAATGCTGGCTGGGCCATTTTTCCTTCATGCTTGGCCTCCCGTGGGAGTTGCTCTATTCTCACGTATCTGCTGAGAAACAGCTTGTTCTTTCTGGCTTTCCTCAGTTTCTTATTTTAGAGGCGCCTTTCTGCCACTCTGCACAGCAGGTTCTGCTCCAATGCCAGCACAGACCTGCCCAAGTCCCCTTCTCACCATGGCACCCCTCAGATGGGGAGCAGCTTTATCCTTCTCCTCTCCTAACATGTCCTAGATTGTTTCCTGACGTTTTCTTGTACTTTTCCAGAAGCTCTCCAATTCACTACATAACTCTTTCATAAAATAAAAGGCTCTACTATGAATCCTTGTTATTGGCTCACAGGATGCGGGTTAATGGATACAGGGTTTTTCACACCTGCCACACTTGGATCACTTCCAACACAGAAGAGGGAAACATATGGAAAAAATGATGGAAGAGCTTTGGAGCCAATGGAAGGGAAACCTGGTAGGACTCTACTTGCCTACTTGTTTGCTGCTGTCAAATTTCAGTGCCTGAAAAGAAATTCTCCTTCTACAGAAGACAGGAAGGGGAGATGTATTGAGAGATAAAAATGACAGTGGAAACTCAGTTCTATGTCTTCTTTGCCATACAACTCTGCAGTGACATAGATCTATCTCGTATATGCATACGTGTATGCATACATCTATATACCCACATGACACACATCTATCTCTATATGCACACCTGTATAGCCATCCATACTATTTAGTACAGGATTAATGTTCTAAACCCTAAAAAAAGGAAATATTTGGCATCCAAGTCTCATTAATTTTGAAGACCTCTGCACACCTATAACTAATTCTATAAAGTAATAAAGACAAAGCTCCTCAAAGGTTTTCCTCCTGACATTTCTTACAGTGTTCATGCTATCACAACATTCAGCATCCATTCTAAAAAACCTACACAAATTCAGGCAGTCCCCTTTTGCATGATGTGACAGTAGTCAAAAATATATGCCAGCAGTGGGATACTTAACAAAATCCAAATGTGTTTAGACAAAATCAGGGATAAGAGAACTTGAACTGGTTGTTCTTGATCATATATAACACTTACTCAAACTGCACCTCTAATAGGAGTAATTTCATATTACAGTGTTTCTCTGTAAGAGGATTTCACAAAATCACTTTGCAAGTCTTTCACGCACTGTTTTGTGCAATATTTGTCAGGCAGAGGCAATGTTCACACTGAGACAGACGCAACCTCACTCTGCCCATGCTTCAAGCCAACTGGAAGACATGTTAAATGTCAAATGTTGCCCCAAGCTAATACGCCACATCTCTTATTAGCTCAAACAGGGCCCTGCACTAACTGCATCCATATGATGCCCGGTCAGCACAAAACACAGACAGGGTGAGATCATCTCTGCCTGTACAATACTGTTAGGTAACACAGAGAGTTTTGCCTGCATGAACAACGCAGTCATAGGAGGTTTTTCTCCACTGTTGCTCCGTTAATGCCTAACCTACCCCAAGTTACAGAGCAAAATACGTTTTCAGACTGTAATTAAGCAAAATACATCGGTAAGCATTTTACCTGCAGTTAAGTACTGAAGTTGAAGAAAAAATTGTCTACTCAGAACTCATCTGATTTGCTTGTTATAGCAGGAAGCATGGCATAAATTCTTCTTTGATGCCATCCTACTGGAGCAAGTTGAAAGATTATTTTGGCCTTATAAATCTTAGTCGTCACTACAATACAGCACTTGGTGTTTGCTTTCATTTACTCTGTATAGGTCCAATACTAGAGGAAAGTAGGGATCAGCTAAACTGCAGTGATTTTCTCCTGGTCTAAATCCTCTGGGTAAAGCTCACAGTCAGATCTGTCACCAGCAGCAGCTCTCCTGCCATGGTTCTGCCATCCAGATGACCACAGGGACTTGAGGTAGAAGAAGAGGCAAGGTGCTCTTCTGACATTCCTGAGATCTATAGAATTCAAGGAGGCTAAACAGAATAATTACTTTGTGTAGGTAAGGACAAGGCTTTAGCCTGCTTCCCACTGTGATGGAGACATTGTATTCCTTAAGATTATATATTATTCAGTTGATTCTGTCAGCTTTCTCTAAATATTATTTTCACTCAACAGTGCAGCTGGCCAAATACTGCAAAAAAAAAGCATTGGCTGAAAAAATTATTTGTGAGGAAACAGGGTTTCCTCTTCTCCACCTAATGCATTCCAGCAAGTTCCAGCTACAGTGCTTCCTCCCAGCATTTAACTTGACAAAGCACGTGGTAAGCCTGGCAAGAACCTGAAGACACCAAATGTTCACAATTATCAGCATTACCAGTCGTTATTTTTCTTATATCTATAGTTAAAGCTTGCCCTTAGTAAGAAGTAGTTCTTTTTTCCCTGACATTTCTTTTGCACAATAACCCTCTCTATACAGGATCATGAGATTTTCAGACTTCCATTTTCAGCTTTGTATGCTACAGGAATACTGCCTGGTGAGGAAAAGCCTGCTACAATTAATATATATTATAGTTTCATTCTGAACTGGATTTTGTACAGTCATCATTGTTCCTTTCCCAAGCTGCACTGCTGTGGCTTCTGCCTTTCAAGTTTCTGGTTTGTTTTGCATCCACGTTTCCCTGCCATTGCCACCACAATTTATGTTACCAGGTTGTTTTTCACCAGGTTTCTACTAACACATGCTAAAATTTTCAGCCATCTAACTATGTTTTTTTTGGTGGTCGTAATAGGTGACATGTGATCCTGACATCCATTAGCAGTGGCGTGCTGGAAATCATTTGCTGCACTGTACATTTACTTACATTTATTCCAGCCATAAAGTAAGAGTCTTTTTGTTGCTGCTTGCCTTCAAATCTGACTGAGTTGTACATAGAATACCCAAAAGTGCCATTTTCAGAAAGAAAATCATCAGTGGTTTAACTGAGTGAGTGGTAAGTATGGGAAGTTTAATTCTACTCTTGTTTATGTGGATGTAGGTTTGGAATGAATGCACTGAAGCCCATAGAGCTGTGTAAGCTCTGTCTATGCTATGTAGCAGAAAAGTTGGTCGTGGACCAGATTGTTTCACAACTAGGCTGGGATTGCAAAATTCCTATTTGTAGGAATACGGAAGCCCTGTTTGAGCTTCTTCAAAAGACAGTGTTTCTATCAACTTCAGGACTAAAAGCCTCACCTGAGAGCCAACTGATGGACTCAAATCAACTCCAGCATGCTTTGCATTTGATTAAAACCAAGATCCCCCTCTTTGCTCTAACTTCCCCAAATACTTTCACTACATAAACTAGCTTTTAAGATAACTTTCTCTGAACACAGATCGAATACACATCCGTGAGACATTTCTTTGGATTCAAGGTAGAGTACCCAGATACTGTTCTGAGGAATACGATACACAGTATTTCAATTCTCACACAAACAGTTCCTGTTTATCTGCATTCAGGACTAACTCAAATATTACCTTTTGGATTTGATAAGGGACACATTAAACAAACACTGATGCCTGTATCATAAAAAAAAAAAAATTGGCTTTCAGCCAGATAAGTGGAGCGCTGACTACAAGTTAAGTATTACTATATTCCGGCTTTGCTTGCCATCGTGTTTTCTTCTACAGACTGCATGTTTCTTCAGTAGTGCATAAGCATATCTAATAGAGTAGCTCACAGGGAGATTTCAATCACCCCCTAGCACATGACAAATGAGACATTTCTTATGCAAGCTCAGCTGCACACACTACTCCTCTCCTCCTCTCCTTCCCAAGAACTTCGGGTCTGAGACAACATTTTGTTACTGCATTGTCATGCAGTTATGAAAGACATACCACTTTAATTGTTTTCTATCTGTGAGTTAATTAATTGCTCCCATCTCTAAAATAGAGAGGCAACAAAAGGAGCATGAATAGTGATTTCCTTTGCCAGTCAACAGTTAAAACACTTGTCAAAAAATGTGACAATCGGTAAAAATCCACATAAAATTTGGTAGAAGCTTGACATTTTCAACATTGCACAGACTCTCACCTCATACTCCCAATTAATCAACCTTACTAAAGCTGAATGGTTCTCTAAAATGAATGGTGCTTCCTTTAGACTACGCTGCTTCTCAGCATGAATTAGACAAGAAAAAAAAAAACAAACAAAAACTGTGCTCTACAAGGAAATTTTGAGGTAGGTCTACATTAACTCCCAACTGATTGAAAAAAACCCAACCAGTAACGACAGCAAAAAACCCCAAACCCAACAAAACAAAATCAGCCAAGAAGACAAACTGAAAAAGAGGGGTGAGAAAGGGTCACATATAACAGAAAGCAATGAAAGCTTCCACAAGCATTTACCAACTACTTTACCCTGCACTGTGCATGTGTTTAAAAACACTCTTACTAAATCTTCCAACAGATAGAAAATTTCACCCTTGAAGTTGATTCCTACATCTTGTTAAGCCTGTGTTTTACCTCTGTATTTTCAGAAACCACAGACACAGGCTGAAAATGCCAGAATTTGCCACCGAAATGTGCTGTCCGAATGCAGTAACACTTGTGGAGCTCCACTTACAAGCTCCTCTTCCCAGGACTCAGCTTTCTGCTGCTCACAACCTGAAGTAAAAATGCTTAAAGGAGTTACATTGCTCACACTGGCCATAAATACCAACAGCTCTGTCACTCACTTAGAAACTAATATATTTTTCCATAAAACAACAAACTTCAGCCTGTCCCTCAGGAACTGTCCCCTTTCATCCTAGTCCCATTCATAATCAATTCCCTGCACAAGGGGGCTCTGAACCATGACTGTGGCTCTCAGATACTACCACAATAAAGAGTAAATAGAGGAAACAACAACAGGTTTCCCCCCAAGAGGATTGCATCCAGGCACTTGCCTCACAGTGATAAGCGAGCATCCAAACAATCAAAGAAGACGCAGGCGACATTGCTCTCAGAATAGTTCCTGTGTTCCTGAGTCTCCGGAGAGGTGAAGGAGATTTCCCTCTCAGGGGCCACTGCCATGCAAACACTCTTTCCTGAGCCCTGGCTCACCCCTGGCCCTCGCTGCTCAGCCTGCCCTGCTCTCCAAACAATCCAAATAAGTTAATGCCAGAGTCGGAAGCAGCACAGCTCACTTGTGCACTGTTTGCTGTAGATTTAGTGTGCTCTCTAACTAGCCCCCAGGTTCAACAGCATCAGCTGTACCTGAGCACAAATGTCTACGCAGGGAGCATTGCTGAAACACGTCATTGATGATGAGGGTCACTTCTCATGGAAAAGCAGCACTCTGTTTCAGAAAAGCTAGCTTAGAGCCTAAAGTAGCAAGAAAGAAGGGATGCCCTTTCCTCAGGCAAGCAAGCATCTGTTAGAAAGCTATTTCCAAAGATTTAGGATAGACTGTAATACCTGCTAGGTGAAATAGAGCCCTAAGCTTCCTCAGCAGATCTTGTTCCACAAGCAGGTAAATAAGCTTTCTGCAGCTGAAGCACAACACCCAGCTTTTGGTTCCCATCCAGGAGAATCACCCAGGAAGTGAGATTTATTTTGCTTAAGGGTACAGAATGTCTGTTCCCACAGGAGAGCTTCACTTCCTGCTTTGGGAAAACTAACTAGGTTGATTATGTCTGCTACAGCCTCATAAATCCATGTCAGATGCTGCCTTAGGGAGAGCCATTGCTCCTCTGGGTCATTTTCTTCCCCACTTAGAGAAGATGAACAGCTGGATATCACAGCTCCGGCAAAACACCAATAGCCTTATGCCACTGAAGGCGCAGGTTTCTGTCACTGAGACCACAGGAAAGCAGGACAGAAGCAGCTTGTTTTCTTTTGCACCAGCTTTTTCAGGTCAGAAGACAAAACGGTAATAGTCAGAGCAGGCTTTGGTAGTTGGCTTCCCAAACGGATCTAGAAGCAAACAAAAGAAGCCAAATTTTAAACCTGCTTATGAACATCAAAATAATTATAATGTGCTTGCACGAAATAATAAGCTTATATACCAAAAACCTGCACAAGCTTAGATAAAACAGATTCTGTGCTGAAGATGGAGGGTTGCTGCAGGCAGACTGTGTCTCAGGGCTCCAATGCCAGGGCCACATCATGCAGACAGCACTGGTGCTCAGGATAAACAGCACCAACAGCTCTAGTGATGCAAACTTCAGATGACCCACAGCACACCCTGTAACCCACCCCAATTCAGCCACAGGTACAGCCTGTATGTTGCCTGTGGGCAGGCAATGGCAACCTGGGCAGTGCAGTAAATTGCCGGCTGTATTGAGTCATCTGGATCCCACATGGTCAAATGCAGCTTCTCACTCCAGGGCTCGGTCTCCAGGGTAAGCCTGAGCTTTAGGGAACCTGAGCTAATGATACAGATGTACAGGCAAAAATATTCATCATCATGAGAAGATTTAGTAAAACCTGGTCACTACAAAGCTCCAGGAACTACACGCCTCTGAAATTTTCTCTGACAACAGATAACGCTCCACTGATACCAAGAGAGATACATCAGCTCATATTCACTGAAAATCAAGTGCAAAATAAATTAGGGTAACACTGGCAACTTGGTGCTTATAAGAATTTTTTAACACACAGTTTTGCATGTGTATGGCAAGTCTGCAAGGAACATAAAGTTCCTTTATACTGGGGCAGAAGTATTATCACATGAGTTCTCAACAGTCTGCTTTTCCTTTCATAGCTGGACGTGTCAAACAGACCACAACCAGCAGATAAGAAATGCCTGCAAAATCAAAGTGCAGATTAGAGAGGCAGCAACAGCAGCTGAGAGAACCTCTACCACAGCTGTGAGACAGATCAAGGGAGCTGAGAAATGCTAAGTGCAGTTTCAAACTTTACATGACATCCGATCTATTACATAAATAAACAGGCCATTACAAGGCTGTGAAAACACTGATTTTCTTTCCTGCTTGTTAGCCATGGACTCTGTGGCATCAGCTGTGGCTAGCGCTGCCGCTCACGATGCTGAAAGGCATGAACACAGAGCTAAAATAAATTAGCCTCTCCCCTCAGCTTAGAGGGAAATGTTCATGTATCGCTGTTTGTGAGGATGTATACATCTGTTTTTCAGCAAACTGTCACAGCAATATTAAAACCTAGAACTATTAATAAGGGAGTGCTCTGTGATTCAGAGACATGCCTGACATGTAAATATTTCCCTCCAATGTATGCATTCCCCAGAACTAAAGCAAGTACAACTAAAGCAGAGTTTGCACATCGAGGAACAAATTTATGTCACACAGCATCAATGCAAGGAATGCCATAAACAATGTGCTGACAAGGCATGCAATATTTTCTAATTCTTTGGAGTTACAAGTCAGCTGTCATCATCAATACTGGCCAAACACTTTGTGTAAATGAAGCTATGCAATATGGAAGTGGGTCCTAGTAGAGAGATCCAAAAAGAGCATGAGATCATGAATTTCCCCAACTCAGACAACACAGGGCTCTGGTCAAGCAGCCCTTGCCCACATTGGTAGTGGATCTCCCACTGGACAATCACAGTGGGCACAATCGCCAGCTGGACAAAAATTGGCATTTACAGGTGCTCTGTGGGCTTCAGGCAAGCAAAGCCGCTACATGTATGGAAAGACTAAAGCCTAGCATCTGCTGTCTGGGATCATGTGGGCAGATGAAAGCAGTACCAGCTAGGGGAATTTAATTCCCTTTAATAAAATATTGTTTGTTAAACCAATTGATTTGTGTTTGCAAGTGAGGAAAATTAGTTTATTAGGCACCAGGTAGTTTGGTTTAATTTTCCCAAATTTCCAGGTGGGAGCTCCAAGCAGTGTTTAACTAGCAAACCCTCTCAATTTGAGCTGGATCCATGCAGCTGCATGCCAGCCAAATTCTGGCAGAGGCTTATCACATCTATAACAATGAGAATATCACCTGACAACCAATGCCCTGTAACACCAACTCACATTGAAGAATCTTATAATGTAACAGCCATTGACATTTCCTAGCTGCTCCCCAGAAGGCAGCCCATAGAGCCTAGCTATTTTGTCTTAGCTTTGTTCTAGTTAGAGACAAGAGTACCCTGAAAACACATGGCAGAAATCAGACCATGCAATTTCTGATTGCAGTGTCAAAATAGATATGTTAAAAAAAACCTTAAAAACCATATTCCTCTTCTTCACCATTGTAGTCCTACAATCTGTAACAATTCTACCATCTGAAACTCACCATGTCCAAAACGCATCTTTCTTCTCGCTATGAGGACAGCAACTCAAAGTGAAAATATCGGGTGAATGCAACTGTGTCCCTGATGTCAAAAAAAGGAACATGATCTAAGAGTAAACAAGTAAAATTTACATGTCATTTGTCCTTCTCTGCAGAAGAGTGTTATGATGCACTGAGGTCCATAATGCTCCTTAAAGCACATCTTCTGTCTGTACAGCTTAAAGCACTGTACTTTCAAGGATTGTATTTTTCCCCCACTCACTATAAGCCAAATAAAAAGGGTTGGAATGAAATTGCCAAAAGTAACAAAAGCCATTGTTGCAGCTTCAAACATGAACCCCATTTCCTGCTCCATCTCAATGCAGCTGAAGACAGGTTTCTGCTGCAATGATGAAACTACTACAATGCACACACAAGAGCTAAGAAAAACATCCAGGGTGTTACTGAGTATCAGTAGAAAATCTTACAGCACTTAAAGCATCCAGTTATTTTTACCCAGGGTTCTGGTGATTAACAAACTGTGAATGTCAGATCCATCTAACTCACCCTGAAAGTACAGGAGAGGGAACTAAGGAACAGGTCCTTAGCACCACTTACTGAAACAATACAAAAGTAAGAATTATTATTATTGCTAGTTCCACTATTGAACTTCAATTCAACTGAAAATCTGCCCTCCAATAGCACAAAGGTGAGTCAAGTGCCTCAGGAGATGAAACAACCAGCATTACTCTCCAGCTTGGCTTACATTATACCTTGGTAAGATGAAGCTATTAGAAATCAACATTCTTTGTATTCCTCACATATGCAGGTGCTTTTAAACCAAAGCTCTGCCTTCTCCTCCCCTCCCCATGAAAGAGCTGGAAGGTTATGAATATCAATTAAGATAAGAATATGGTGCAAAATGCTTAACGTGCCTCACTGCATGCTATCAATGCAGTGCATGCCAGCATGGCAAAGCATGGGGCCAAAGCAGGAGACGGCATTTGCTTCAGGAAAAAGTGTGCAGTCAGGAATTACCTTTCAGTGGAAAATATTTAGCCAGATGGGAAAGTTATTTAGATGTGACACGTCCCATTAGTGGCAACTAACGCCCATGGTATGAAATCTCTTATTACAGCACCAGAGTTGTGCCACACTGTCACTAATTAATAGCACTATTCTCTTTTTCCTTTCCCAGCCTGTACTTTCAAGTCGTTTATGCAAGAACCACTGAACTATTATGGTCTGGTGGCCCACTTAGTACAAAGCAAAGTGGCAGCCAGCAGATAAGCAGCAAGGGAAGAGGGGCAGTGGCGGGGACTGGAATTTGTCACTGCGCTATGATTCACCAGTAATTTATGTGGGATGCTGCACAGCACAGGCAGAACCCAAGGACGCACTCAAGTTCACCCTCTGCGTTTTCCTTTCTGCTCATAGGTGGGGCTGGGTTCACAGGATTTCCCCTTCCTCTACCGTCACAGATCTTCAAGGTCGCTTATCCGATAGGGACCAGGGGTCGGAAACGCTTTGAGAAACCCCACGTTTCACCCCAGCTAAGGGCAGTCTGTTCTGTGCCCTTGGGACAGTTCAGCTGCCAATGCCCCAGGACCAGCAACATTTAGTTGGTCAGTGTATATTCGTACACCTTCCTTCCACAGATACTGTGCTTAAAAACTGTACCATGAATCTTCTTAAGAATACTATTTATTGCATATCGTGTAGCACAAAACCCCCGTGAAGCCACGGCGCGGGCAAACAGCGCCCGCCATCAGCAGCCGGAAAAGCCTGAGGACCTGACCCCGAACACGCAGAAACCGGGATCTGACAGCCCTGAGGGCCGAAGCCTCCTCCCTCCGCACCATCCACAGCGGCCGGGCCGACTGAGAGCCGCGGCTGGCCCCCACCGCCGCTTCGGCCCTCACACACCGCGCAGAGCCCGGGGGGCGGCGGAATGCCCCGGGCACAGCCCTCCCGCTGGCAGCGCCCGCCGTCGCGGCACTGCGGCGCCCCCTGGTGTCTCGCCGGCGGGCCTGGGCCGCCCGTCCTCGGGGCCTCCTACAGACGGTGCTCAGCCCGCTGCTGCGGCTCCCTCGGCCGGCCTCCGCCCGTGAGTGTGCCTTGGCAGCCCGCCTGGAAGCAGGCGGGGGTTCCTCCAGCCTCATCCGGCCCCAGGGCCCGGTGCTCCCTGCGTGCCGCAGCCACGATGGGAGCCCAAACACGGCCCCGCCATGCCACCAGGCTGCTCGCTCCCCTCGCTCAAGCCTCTCCAACAAGAAACCTGTAGGCAGGAGCGAGCCCTGCGTAGATAACCTGGCTGCCTTCCACTCCGGATCGTCTTCCTCAGACTCTGGATCTCTACAGACTGCAGGCTGTCAGGGGCAAAGGCCCATCTTACTGGTGACAAAATGGGCTAAAACCAGTGCTCTGGCAGCAGTTCTCCGGCGGCTTTCCATCCGTGTTCCCCTCATTAAATCTCCTTTTAATACAGCCCTGCTGAGACAGCAGCTTTCAGAGTTGGTGTATGTTCTGGCTGCATTTCAAGTCCTGGTTGAAAGCAATTAAAACTGCTGGTGTGGTGATGAGCTCCCAAGGTCCAAGGCCTTGTTTAGTAGGTCAAGGCTGGCAGGGCAGCACAAGAGCATGTCCAGTCAGCACGTCGTGCCTTGGGTTTGTGTAAAGGCAGCCTGGTCAGGACGCGGTATGGGATTACACCTAAGGAACCAAGAGAAACAGACTCAACTCCCTGCTGGATGACATGAGAATGTGTCCTTCTGTCTTAACGTTGGTCAGCCAAATCCCATAGGACTCAGAGGAAATGTGGAAAGGAAAATCCTTTGTGTACATTCCTTCTACCTTGGCCTGTCCATCAAGTTTGTCTGTGGCTTAATGGGATCAAATAGTAGGACAGGACAAAACTTGCATGACCACCCATGGAATCACAGAATGGTTTGGGTTGGAAGGGACCCTAAAGCTCATCCAGTTCCAACCCCCTGCGACAGGCAGGGACACCTTCCACTGGAGCAAGTTGCTCCAAGCCCCTGTGTCCAACCTGGCCTTGAACGCTGCCAGGGATGGGGCAGCTGCAGCTTCTCTGGGCAAAAAGAAGTGATGATCTTGTGCTCCACTTACTAGAAAAGAGAGTGATGATATATATTTTGCCTTCAGCAAGGCTTTCTTTGCAGACATAATCATAAAAAAAAGACATGACTTAGAGTGCAGAAGACACTCTGCCCTCAGAGAGCAGTATCAGTGGTTCACTGTCAGATTGGAAGGATATTTTCCATGATGATCTGTCTTGGGTGATGTGAACACTTTCATAAATAATTTGGATGATGGAAAAGAACATGCTTACTAATTATGCAGATGACAAAAGCTTTAAGGAGGTTTGAAGACAGCTAGAATGAACATGATCATGACAAACCAGGAGAACAAACAGTTTTGAAGATGTAAGTCAAAAATGTAACTCAGTTTGCAACCTAGTGAAGAAAAATTCAGTGGCCTACACTTACTAAGGATAAGCACATGTATGAAACAGGGAAGGGCAAGGCAGTGGCACAGGAGTGCTTCTGGGATGCTTGTAAGTAATCATCAAAAGAATACGTGTCAGAGTTATGCTGCTGCAAAGAGACTTACATCATAAAATGCAGTATCTATAAGAAATCCCCATGGTGTAACAATAACAGCAAACCCAGCAAGTCCTTAGACCTTGGCTGAAATACTGCATTTGGAAAGCTACAGGCCAGCAGGAGAGAGCCAAGTGTGTCAAAGGAACAGAAAATATGACATCATGCATTTGTCACAATTCTCTCACTCTTCCTGCACAAAGAGAAGGTTGAAGGAAAGCATAACTAACTGCCGGATACAAGGAGGACTTGCCAAAACTAGGTATTATCTCCCTAAAGGAAGGGGAAATGTAATGACTTCAGATGTCAAAGGGGTAGAGTGAACATTAGAATGGCTGAGGGGATGTTTAACAGTAGTCACCACAAAGCATAGCATGATTGCTCAGAGAGGCTGAAGAGTCTCCATCATCAGATGCTGATAAGAGCAGGTTGAACAAATCAGGAATGACTACCTTCAGCACTGCACCTCCTGTTCTGTACAGTGGCAATGATGGGAGCCAGGATGCTTCTGAGTCAGCCTGTCCTCAAGTCTTCATCAAGCATCCACTCAGCTTTTTGCTGCCCTCAGCCTGCAGGAGCAGAAACACCCAGTGAGTTTTAAGAGATCGACCATTCCTCAGAACAACACTGCTCCCTTCCTCCAAGGGCTATAAACAAACTCTGCATAAGAAATGCAAAACTGGAGTTAAGTCTGACTGGCCACAGGAAACATGAAATGATATACTCTGACTTGAAGGGTTTATGTGAATCCAGTCAAAACTTTCTGAAGTGGATGCCTCAGATCAGGCCATTAAATCCCTATACAGAAGCCTAAATCAGTGGCCTCATTTTCAAACACACACTGAGCACTCAAGCAACTCCTGTAGAGTCTAAGAGGAGCTAGTGATTGCTTGTCACATCTGAGAACTTGTGCCACTTTGGCTCTGAAATGTGGACCTGAAAGCAATTTCCTATGCAATTTTTCCCAGTTCTAATCCTTGTGTTTTGTGAACTTTTTTTTTTTCCTAGGCCATTATTTTCTTTGTAAGACATTAAAGCAACTCCAAAGCTTCAACTCTGGAAGTCTTCAATGGATGTGGAATGTCAGGCTGAGAACTACAGCACGCTGAAGATTTTACCATATCAAACACAGTTTGCACTCCCACATCCCCTCCTGCATTCGTAATTACATTCTGACTCTCGTTACAATCACATTTGGGTCCCAGTCCTGCTTTGGAAATTTCATGGCTGCAGGCAGGAACGTATCTTCCAAGGCACAGCACCCAACTGTTGGTTAAGCCATATGCAATCATCATTGTCAGAGCCAAGAAACTGGTTCTTCACCATTTGAATGCACCTGGACTTCTGGCTGCAAAAGCCATATGGTGCAGAGTCCTCGACACCCTCTTTATTAAAGATATGCTAAAAAGGAATACAGTTCTAGCGCTAAATGGAGAGATTTTGTTACTGTAACTCTGAAAGAAGTTACAATGCTGGGGTTTTTTTGGAGCTTAGCACTAGAACAAGTATGCTGTATCTGTAGGAGGGACAAGAAGTTGTGCTTACCTACAATTATAGTAGAACAGGAAAAATCAGTTTTACCCCCAAACTCTGAATATTTTATGTAAAATGCATCAAGGGTGATTTTGGGTAAGTGTTGAACAGAAATTCCCAACTTTTCCCAGAATTTTTCCTCAACAAACTGTAAGAACATGTTTCAGGAATTTTGCCAGGAGGATGCACAGCCAATAGCAGATGCTTGCAGGAATAATTAAATCTCAGAAACAGGAGAAAAGGATCCACTAAAATCTTACCCTATTACTATGGAGCAGTTGACATATGTGGTGGGATTACTGTCCCCTAACTTCAGATATCTACAAGGCAGACTTCTGCATGGGACATAGTCACCCTTGGCTGGCACTAGTACCAAAGAAATGAGCATGTGGCATCAAATGAAAGCAGCTTACCTAGGGCAGCAGCATTTGCACAGCGGGGAAAGGAAGAGCTCCTGCTTGCTTCAGTAACTGCTTTTCCTTGCATTATCAGTTGGCTTGCTTTAGTCTACTGCATTTATCTTCAGTGGTTGCTCGTATTTATTTTAGAGTGCTGCAATTCATACATCTCAAAGTTTACTTTCTCTTTTTCTTCTTCACAAACCTTACACTTAAAGAGATTTATAGGGAACTACACATGTACCAGAGAATAAGAACCCTTA
The DNA here is from genome assembly GCF_033815535.1 of Pezoporus flaviventris. Classification (NCBI taxonomy): domain Eukaryota; kingdom Metazoa; phylum Chordata; class Aves; order Psittaciformes; family Psittacidae; genus Pezoporus; species Pezoporus flaviventris. The sequence continues at coordinate 50,611,903 of NW_026892549.1, forward strand.
CCTGACCTAAGCTGCTTAGATTTCAGCCACTTAAATGAAGTACCAGTTAATTAGCAATCCATTTGCAGTACTTTAAAGACATATTTCTTAAGCAAGCTTTATGCTTGTTCATGCTGCCCTCTCATTTTCCACCCTAGAAATCAAAATATCCCAATGATATCTTTGAACAGTGATGAAACTGTAAACATAGCCAAGTACCTCCTGAGCCAAATAATACCGGCAGCTTCTCTTATTTCTGTAATTTTCTCTTCTCACTACTGAAACATGAGATTTTTCATATCTTCACATTAAAAATCCTACCTGCCAATGACAAAAAAAACCAAACCCTTCCAGTTAGTAAGTCACCCTGAAATGCAGCAGCTATAAATTTGGAAGCCATTTCCCACTCTCACATGTGACTCCTCCAGTTTCTCAGGGGAAAGTCAATCTAACATCACATTGCAGTCCCAGCTGCTTAATTAGAGTGACTAGGAGATGGCATCCCCATGCCTGCATGAGGCAGATGGAGAAAGCCACATGCCACCATCGCAGGGGCCATGCAAGGTGGTGCGTTTCCATGCATCTGACACAACTCGCCTCTGCAGCACCCCAGAAGGCAACAACCCACAGAGCTAGTGAGCAATTCACTACTCTTATCCCTCTCAATACATTTTATTACCTTCTGAAAACAAATAGGCAACAGAAAACAAACCAAGTCAACATCAACAGGTGCCTGAAGGAGCCACAGATCTGAAGAGCTGAGGATGCAGCAGCAGGAGGTTAACAATATTAACATTATTTTGGGGTAGAATTATACATATTTCTAAAGTGAATTTGAATGCTTCATCTCTTACCAAGGAAGCTTTTGTTATTATGAATTCTTTTGTCTGAGATTATAATTATTTGGGTTCAGAGAAAGAAGAATGGGCAGTGGGTTTCTTTGCCTAAGAATTCAGTTGTATTCCAAGGTGAGTAAATAAATCCCAAACTAATTTTACCTATTGGCCACTCCAGTTAGAAATGTTGGGAACAATATAGGCAATACTAATCACAAGCTTACAACTCTTGATTAAATGATAGACAAGACATTTGCATTTACCCTTAATAGAAAGTACTAAACACTGAGCACAGTCATCAAGGAGTTGTTTCGAGCAGAAGAGGCTCTTAATAGAAAGCACTAAACACTGAGCACAGTGGGAGCAGAAGAGTCAGGCTTGTGGGCACTTCCAGCCCCGGAGAACGCCTGATGTCAAGGATCAATCCGTACAGACCTCTTGAACATCCGCTGTCAGCCACAGGAGGGCAAAGCGAACCTAGCCAAGCTAAAGAAACCACAGTAAAGCAGCCCAACAGAGACAGGATCACTCGGTAAAGGGGAGAAGGTCTCAGGGCCAACCACGGGGAATACAGAATATTTCCGTACATCCTCCAGACCAAAGTGTATTTCTACTACTCATCAGCAGCAGGACCAGCTTAGGAAGGAGCAGCAGAGGGGAACAGCCTGCTGGGGCTGCCAGTCAACAGCAAAATGTCTCCCATAGACCAGACCCTCTTTGCTTAAGCCAAGTCCCCACCAGCACTCTGCATATCATAAAATCAGGCCCAAACCCTCCATAGCTGCCAAGCATTTGCCAATCAGGGCATCAAGCACTGATTTCAGAGTAAACTTATTTGGCCGACGCAGACACTGCAGCTATTCATAATGTCCCCTCCATCAAACACAATCCTGTGATTCGAAAGAATACTTGTTTTTCATAAACCCTGGCATCTCCCCAGCAATCAGTGAACTCCCTGGCAGCCGGCCAGCACATCCACTGGTGGCAGCAGTAATTCCTTCTCATTATAATGTTTATATGTGCATAAATCTGAGCCAGGTGAATTCACAATATGCAGTGCAATGATAAATGTATCACGTACAGCAAAGGATCGAGGAGGTGACTCTGGAGATTTCTCATCTCTGAATGGCAGCATGATCCAAATACACAGTTCTCAAGGTTTTTGAGTTCCCAAACTCATGGCCAAGTTTCTGCTAGACCTTAGCTTTTTACAGAGTCCACGGATCTGCTTTAGTTTTCATTAAACAGATGATAAAGGGAACCTGTGTATGACTTTTTGGAAACTCAAATCAAATGTTTGGGTTTGTTGTTTTTTTTTTTAACTTAAATACTCAAGAAAGTGTTTTAAAAAGTAAATGTTTTGGTTTGAAAGATAAGGCAGATCTTTCCCAGATTTGCTGCAGGACCTGTGGGAAATAAAGGGTGCTTATTTTATGCATTTCTCAATGTAGCTTAGAGCTGTTACATACAGGTTTGTTTACTTCCCCACTTGAACACATTCTCTTTTCTCACTATGAGAAAATTAAGGTGGGGAGGAGGGGATGACACCCAACAGAGCACAAAGGATGCTCAAGATTTTCATTTGTTCACAGTACGTTCACATCATCCAAAGGGGAGATTACTTCAACACAGACATGTTGGAGGCATGACCAGGAAAAGACAAAAGGCTGCCTCCACCTTTGCTGGTAATGAGGGATCTTTAACCAAGATGTGCTTTCCTCAAAGTGTTCGTATCAACAGCCATGTTCAAAAGAGCTTGGCTAAAAATACACGTCTTCCAGTGTAAGAAAAAACAACATACAAATGTAAAAGTCATACAAAGCAAAAGAGACTTTTCAAACCAATCTTTCCACCCTGAGATATATCCCAAAGCAAAAGCAGGGGAAAACATTCTTTCAGGTACCACATTAAAAATAAAAGCCATCTATGAGTAGTTGCCAGTAGCACACCAAAATTATCACCCTGGTTTACTCCAAAGAAATCATGACCTCTGGAGCCAAAATGCTTTAAAATAGGAGGTTCTGTATCTTTGCCTTGTGGTTTTCAAGCCAGTTGCATGACCCTATTGAGCACACTCAGGCCAATTTGGTTTAATGAAAGCAGTCTGATCACAAGACTGGAAGCTTGAGCCCTAAGGAAAATACTATCATGAGACTCCCCAGTAAAAGAACACTAGTGAATTGTGAAGTGCAGAGGTCTTTCAACACAGAGGCTGTGTTTCATATCTGTGCCACTTGCCTGTTTGTGCAGGAGGCTCATGCCTTGTTTCTTCCCTCAGGTGTCAGGCACTTGAGCTTTCCATCTGAGAACTGAATTTGCAGTTTCCAGGTGTATTTCAAAAGGAATCTGAAATATTCCCTGCTTGTCTGCAGGTATTTCAATCCCATCACTCAGGCAGGAGCTGAACAGCTGCTACATTAAAGGGAAAGCCCATACGTCAGAAGCAGAAAAGAGGAAGATGTTATAAGCAAACCTGAGCAAAAGGCAGCTTATGATTAAGTCATGAGAATGTAATTAAGGGTGTAAGAGCACTGGAATACCCTAGCTGATACTTTCTTTGAGGCCTCCACCATGGTAGGGCATGAGGCTCTGCTGTAAATGCATGCAGGATCTATGTCAGCTCTTCTTTGTCATATCCCTGCTAACCTCCAGGGCTCTTACAAAGAGACATGCTAAAGTAGGACTTCATGGAAGAAACTGTTGCAACCATGCAGTTAAATGTAAAGGACAGTTAAACAAAAGGAAGACAGACTTGGGAAAAGATATAGAGCCTGTGGTAGTCTGTCCTCATGCATTCAGGTCTGCCATTAAGTTGCCCCAGTTATACCTTCTCGAGTGAGGATTTTTAGCTCATGGTTGCAGTGGGGCTGCAGACAGGCAGGAGAAATGGGATTCACCAGGGTGCTTAAGGCAAGAATGTAAAGAAGGGATAAGGCAGCAACTGAAGAACCAGAGAAGTGCTGCTGCAGTCGGATGCAAGAACGTGCAGGCAAGCAGAACAAAAGAGCATCCTTTCAAAAAGAAGGGAGGGACAGGAACAGAACCAGAAATAGCAGGAGTCAGCAGGGGAAGGACTTTGGGGAAGACGGAGAGAGACACTGCACTGAAAAGCTTAAGTGACAAAGAGACATACTGAGGGTTAGCAAATACAGGAAAAGAGGGGAAAGTCAGTCTCTCCATACAAGGATGTTCTGAGGAAGGTCAGAGTCCGTTCCTTGCATTTGGCAGGGAGGGGAGATAAGGATTTTTTGTTTTAAATCCTTGAGCTGCTTTGATGTCTTTTGAGTTAACTCAGGTTGAGTTAATTCGCTGTTTGCATATAATTAGTTTTTACTGCTAGGTGGTCATATTTGCCACTTTGAGTCTAATTAGTCATTAATCACCTGGAGTCTTTCTACCAACATCTGACAAATTCCATATATAAAGGCAGATTTGCTTTGGTTTGTGTCTTTGCTAGCCAGGAACAGAGCTGACACCACCCTAATGTTGCATTCTTATAACCTTCACATCTTGGCCATCAGCTACATCTACAAACATTTTTTGCATGCATTTCTAAGTCAAATTCTATACTCGGAATATCTTTCACTGCAAAAATGATCTGTTTGATGCAGAAACAGATTATTAAAGCCAAGTACACACAAAAAATGTAAGGGAGGGAGTAAAAATATTTCCCTGTCTGTGTGTGCTTAATTAGGGAGCTTGCATTAGGTGCCTTCTGAGCCAGTCACAGCTGATGAGATGGGAATCTCCAGAGGAGGATTCAGCATTATCAGGACATTTAGGACAGCAAACAGACCCTGGAGAATGGCACAGCTCAGGGGACTGACAACAGGGTAGAAAACATGGGGCTAGGGATTCAGTTCTGCCCATTTTGCAGGGAGCACATTGTAATATCTGTTAAAATTAGGTGTTCCCAAGGGGCAGACGAGGAGGAGGTGTCTCAGACACCAGGACTCAGCCCAGTGAAGACTTTGAGGAGAGAACTCACAATGCCCTTGCCAAACTCTGGGCAAGTATTGAATAAACTAGTACTGTTATCTGGGCAGCCAACAGAAATTAACAGGGTAAAATTCATAACAGAAAGGTTTGTGAATATCAAAACTCACAATAAATACCTCAATTCTATGTCTGAGTGCCTCAGACAGAGGAAACAAGGCACATTTCTGTCTAACACTGATTTACCGGAGCTACACTTTGCATTTTTGCCATTACCATTAAAGTAATAGTTTTGATTGGCAGGAGCTCATTTTTAATTAGCCAGATCAACCAAGGCACAACATCAGCATTTCTGAAGGCATCTGAAAAAGCAGCCTACTTCTGCAAGAAAAGCTTATTTCCGTTTGAAGATTAAAGGCTCCAGACAGCAGCAATATGTTTCTATCTGCCATTTCAAAAGAGAGACTTGAAAACATCAGGCTGTACCACATGAGAGATTAAAAGATACAGGGAGATAACTCGCAACCAATCCTGCTTCTCAGAGGTCTTTCTTCCTTAATCCTGTCCAGCAACAGCCTTTAACAACAAAAGTATAACTGCATTAATCAAGGATTATTAGCAAGAAATCTTAATGCAGCATTTTCGCCCATCCATCTCAGTTGTACTCCATGTACATCCTGTGCACAACTCACTGGAGAGTGCCATCATCCCTGAATTCATCCACAAGAGAATCACACACTATGAAGAGGAGTGGGTTGCATGGTGGGCCAGAGCTGGGGAACTGGGGACGACAGCAAGCTCTGCTCCTCAGCTGCAGTGACCACAGATCATTACAGCTTCTCCCTGCAGCTTCACTGCAACAGCAGCAGGAGAAAGCTGTCACCCCATTCAAAACTGTGTTGTGAGAGAAGAGGCAGCCAGGAAGGGGAGGGAGAGAACGAATGAGAAATACCAGAGCATGATCTGCCTTAGCTTCGCTCTTCCATCCTGTCTGGCAGAGGCCTTGGTTAATCCACAAAGGCAGCAAGTGACAATGTAGTAGAAGAGCTGTCCAAACCCCGTTATCTCCACTGTTCCTATCACCCATAGCGTTCTTGCTGTTTCAGACATTTTTAACCAAGCAACGTTTTCCTGAAGCATACTGCTTTCCAGAAACCATTTCAGCTTGGAGATAGACTGCTTCCAATTAAAGCTGCTTGGGAAAACAGGCAGGGATGCTGGATGGGGTGCAGGCACACACATGCACACACCATGGGGTTTGCAGCTTGGTGCCACAGTGACCATGGAGGGAGCTGAGTCTCCCAATAGTTGCACATGAGGACAAGCAGAAGCAGAATGCACAGTATTGAGAACACACCTGCTACTTTTAAACCCAAACTAGATGTTTCCATTTTGATGAAAACATTCCAAAAGAATTTTTTGTTTATTCCAATATGAAACAGACACAGTTAAAAACCTTGAAAGCTGCAGCAAAGAGAAATCATTCCCTGGACAGCTGTGAGCAGGATGACTGCCAGCTACAGGGCATGGAAACAAACCCTTCTAGTAAGTATTCCAGGCTTCACTGCTTATCTTTGTCCTCGACTTCATAGTCTCCTCATTAAACATTGGAGGGCCTGAGCAATGATTTCTTCTGTTGTGGAGTGGACCTGCAAACAGCTATCCATTGGGATCTGTTTGGAGGAAAAAGGTGAACTAAACATTTCCATATGATAAATTTAGACTCCACAAACCCACAGTTAACTGCTGGAAACAAACACTAGAACAGAGTTCCTCTGGCAGTGGAGCCAGAGCCTGGAACCTGATGTTCCTACAAACCACTGACTCTCCCTCTCTGATTCATACCAGATTTCCTAGGCCTGCAACAAAACCACTTGTAAACCTTATAGGACACGATTAGAATCTGATCAGCAAACCATGCAATTGCATGTTCAGCGTGCAAGGACTTGTTAGACACCCAGCTTTGGTTTAGATAATCTTTACTTTTAGCAGTCATAGCTGCTCTAGCTGACACCAGGAGCTTTGTCATTTCTGCTCAGCATCAGCAAGGTTTTCACTTTCTGTCATAACCACTTAATGCTACACAGAACAGGGAGACTAAGAGTCTAATTTCTTCATTGTCCTCCCTGCTGCAGCTTTTTTTCTCCAGGACCTCGTTTTAGAATCACAGCCTGGTTTGGGTTGGAAGGGACCTTAAAGCTCATTCAGTTCCAACCGCCTGCATGGGGAGGGACACCTCCCACTAGAGCAGGTTGCTCCAAGCCCATCCAACCTGGCCTTGGGCACTGCCAGGGATGGGGCAGCCACAGCTTCTCTGGGCACCCTGTGCCAGCGCCTCAGCACCCTCATAGGAAAGAGTTTTTTCCTCATATCGGATCTCAGTCTCCCCTGTTCTGGCAGGTTAAAGCCATTCCCCTTGTCCTGTCCCTACAGGCCCTTGTCCAAAGCCCCTCTCAAGTTTTCTGTAGCCCCTTTAGGCACTGGAGCTGCTCTAAGGTCTCCCCTTCAGGAGCCTTCTCTTCTCCAGGCTGACCCAGTCCAGCTCTCTCAGCCTGGCTCTATAGCAGAGCTGCTCCAGTCCTCGCAGCATCTCTGTGGCCTCCTCTGGACTTGCTCCAACAGCTCCATGTCCCTCTTGTGCTGTTGCCCAGAGCTGAATGCAGGACTGCAGGGGGGGTCTCATGAGAGCAGAGTAGAGGGGGAGAATCCCCTCCTTTGCCCTGCTGGTCGTGCTCTGGGGATGCAGTCCAGGGCACGGTTGGTTTCTGGGCTGCAAGTGTGCACTGAAGCTGGCTCATGTTGAGCTTCTCGTCAGCCAGTACCTCCAGGTCCTTCTCCCCAGGGCTGCTCTCAATCCATTCTCCACTCGGTCTGTATTCACGCTTGGGATTGCCCCAACCCAGGACCCAGCAGGACCTTGCCTTTGGCCTTGTTGAACCTTACGAGGTTGACGCTGACCAACCTCTCCAGCCTGTAAAGGTCCCTCTGGATGCATTCCTTCCCTCCACTGTGTATTGAGGGAGCAGCGCTCACCGCTCTCAGCTGCAGCAGCTGGGCTGTGCTGCAGGGCTGGGGCAGCCCCCAGCAGCAGACCCAGGGCTCCCACCAACCTGGTCATTACCCTTGAGAGTTCACCACTGTCTGCCCTGACTGACCCTCTGCTGCAAGACCTGTCCAAAGGCCATCCACCAGACACATGGAAGTAACATACAAGAGACGACACTGCCTCTGCTCTTTGGTACTGCCCTGACTATAGACAGCAGTTATAGTTAAGATTCAGCTTCTACTTACAGCAGGCAGAGTGTTTAGCTTTTCCTTCTCCAATCTCACTGTTAGCCTGACAAACGTACTAGAATCTTTGGCTAAATGCTTCAGCTTTCCAGAAACTGCAGCAAACTTGCACCACCTATCGACACGGCAGAGCCATTGGTTTAGGGCCAGAAACCCGACTCGATTCAGCAATGCAGCTCAGCAGTGCTCCTTAGCATGGAAAGTAATCCTTGTACTGCCAGCATCTTACATTAAAACATGCCCCAATAAAGCAGTGTGTTATCCTACCAGCTGTTTGGCAGACACCAGGGTGCATCGGACCTGACAGCATCCTCTGCCCTCCTACCTGTCCACCCATCCCAGTACGGTGGGTGAGTGTGGAGGCCCCAAGGTGGCTAAGAGGAGCTGCTGTCCCTTCATGAGTGACTGCAGAGGAGGTTCTGTGCCTCCTCATCTCTGGCTCAGCCATTTCTGAATCCCTTGTCACAAAAGCCCTGGTGAACAGAGAACCTCTTCCACTTGAAATGAACTTTCTTTCACTTTCCTATGTATTTCAGGAACTCAAAGGCATCTTCTCCAGTTCAATTTATTCTTGCCACATAGGAAGCTCTCAGCTTACCCTTACACTCCACTGGTCCTGTAGCAAGGGAATGCCCATCCCTTGCGCAGGATGAAGACATCCCTGGCACCTGCACACTGCCAAGCAGGCTCTTTTCTGCACACTTCACAGCAGGCTCTCAGACAGCATCATCATCAGAAATACCACCTTATATAAAGATTTCTCCCAGCATCATCTGTCCTTTGTGTGCAGCAGAGAGCTACAGGAGCTACAGACATGTTGGGAGGCTGTCCCATCTGATGACATCAGTGGTGACCTTGAATACCAGCTGCAGCTATGAGTGCTGAACACGATGGAAAGCCAGCACAACACCAAAGGACTCACTTTCTTCCTCACCTTTGACCACTCCTCAGTGCCCTCAGGCCATGGTCTCTGTGGAGGAGGCATCTCAGTGACACTGAGGACACAGTGGCATGACCAAGATGGGTATCAGCCCTGGGAAGCTTTTGGTTTTCCCTGAAGTCGGAAAGGCGATGTCAAACACTCTCAGAACAAGCGCTCATAAGGAATATGGGGTTTCTGGCAAGGCTCTTCCCAGCCAGCTTAGCTGCTGTTCAGTATGCCCCATGTTTTGACCACAGAAATAGTGTATTAATTCCACTGTAATGCACTGAGCTTCCTGCTGTGGGTATTGTGGATTTGCTTTATATTGTAAAAATTCTAATTTGCAGGCTTCAGCATTACCAGCACACATTACACTCCTATTTCTTCAAAGCCACGTACTTGCTGGGGAAAGCTAGTTTTATTCCCATTTTCTCCATTCTCCCTCACCCATGCTCCACTTTCTATCTGCTATGATTTTTTCCCTAAGAATCAAATCAAGGCAATGGTGTCAACATTTTCAGACTAGGTACAGATGTCTGAGACCCTCAGGGACTCACTTTATTTTGCTCATAAAAGAAACACAGGGGAAGGCACTACCACTCAGGATTTGTTCAGCACCTCCCTGTTCCTTGTAATGAAACTGTATCTCAGATATGCACATTAAGTCACATCTCTTTCAAGTCAGATCAGTTCCACTGAAGATAAAAAAGCAGAGGCAATAGGCAATACCCACCAGGTGAGAATTTGCCCAGCAACTATAAAATGCATGGTGCAGAGTGCAAAAACAAGCTTGCACCACTCAAAACCTTATGCAGTAACACGGTTTCCCTTCAGTCCCTGCCAGAACTCATGCTTCTCTCCCTCCCCTGCAGCATGGGTCTGCTTTGATCTCTTTATCTACAAACCCTTTGGCTCCCAAGTATTTCCTAACCTCATTAAAAATACACTGAAACACACATAGCTAATGGAGGCTAAAATTCATATGTGGGCACTGCTGCTGTCAGCTCAGCCCATGGGCTTGCAGAAACTGGACCCAGATGGAAACCTCTGGCTTAGGAGAAACCTCTGGCCTCAGGTACCACATCTGGAGCCAGCCCAGAAGTGACAGGGAAGGGGAAAGGCTGGATAACTCTTTTGTCTGAGCACTGTACCAGAGTCTTCACATCTCTGAATGCTGTAAGATGCACCCAGCAAACCTCAGAGACAACCAGAGAAGGGCCCCAGGCAGGTTCAGAGGTGGGACATGATGGTTCTGCTTCCAAAATGCTTCAGTGGCTTCAGCTGAGTTGCCTCAAGCTCAGAAGTGCCTTTTTAGGGCATTTTGATGCTTTGCTTTTAAGTGGAGCTTCCTTCCCTAATGGAAATAACATACAAATCCTTTCAGGGAAACAGCAGCTGGGGAAAAAATATAAAAACATTGATTTGGGAAAATTTGGGAGCTTGGGGTTTCAAAGTTTAGTTTCAAATTTTATTAAGGTGTGCAAATGCTTCACACCTGTATCAGCTAGGAGGTAGTTTGCTGGAGAATGCCAAAAATACAATTCATTTCTACTCAGTGCCATGTCCAGTTACCTCTAATGTCCTTTAATATAACAAGAGACTATTTCAGTCTTTATGTTATATTGATGCACCACGTGCAGCTAGGATACAAGGGATTCACAATTTGGAAGATACTTTTTCTGGCAGCTTTTAAAGACACCTTCACAACAGAGTTTGTTCAAATAAATGGATAAATAAAATGCTATTTCAGTCTTACTAGCATGATCTACTATGGTAGGAATCCATCAAATCTTTCAGAGATCCCAAGCAGCTTATGTTATGTGTTTACACCCAGGGTATACTATTCACACTGGAGGAGAAATTGGTGGCATCCAGAAGCCAATTTATTTCTTCTTGCAAAGGATTCAGCTTCATAGCAGCTTTGATGCTCAGTTTTACATTACACAGCATCTGCCAAATGACAGCAATCTCCATGCACAGGTAAGAATCCCATGCTAAAATACAGCAGTTATTTCTTCAACAGTTCATAACAAACATGTCTTAGCTTTTCAACATATCTATTAATATTACCCAGGCCATTACTCTGCATGAGCTGTACAACTGTCAGATTTCAGGTATTTTAATCAATTTTCTTCCAACTCTCTTTTTGATATTTGGAAAAAAATACACTGAACTCTTTCTTCATATATATCAGTAGTTATTTGGGGCCTACAAGGATGCTGGGGAGGGACTCTTCATTAGGAACTGTTGTGATATGACAAGGGATAACGGGTTAAAACTTAAACAGGGGAAGTTTAGATTGGATATAAGGAGGAAATTCTTTCCTGTTAGGGTGGTGAGGCACTGGAATGTGTTGCCCAGGGAGATTGTGATTGCTCCATCCCTGGCAGTGTTCAAGGCCAGGTTGGAGGGAGACTTGGGTGACATGGTTTAGTGTGAGGTGTCCCTGCCCATGGCAGGGGGGTTGGAACTAGATGATCTTAAGGTCCTTTCCAACCCAAACCATTCTATGCTCCTATGATTCTGTAATTGCAGAATAACCTACTGTAGCTAGAAAACAATTACTATTGTTGCCTGGTCCTTGCCCAGGACACTCCCCTGACTGTGATAAAGCAAGCACCAAAGAACTGCAGTGATCAGAAAGTGCTTGGCAACTCACATGAGGGCCAGATTCTCATCTTTATTATAATATTATTTCTTTCCAAAAATTATGTATGAGACAAGTGTTTTGATATTCAATAACCTGTTTACAGGAAATGACTTTACACAAAACATCAAATGAGCTGACAGCAAATTGAATTTAAAATATGATTTTTTAAAATGCTCATGAAATTCATACTGCTTTAAATATAAATTAGCCACAGTGCCAGAAGGGATGAATATATTTCACTACTTGACTGCAGCTAATTTAATTGCACAGTTTTACCTATGTTCTCTGTATTCATTGTACTTTCCTATTAAGGGATGAAGGAGCCTCCTTTGCTGCTCTGCTGCCTGCCTATATGCATTTCGTGGGAATGTCAGGAGGTGAAAGGGTGGAAGGAGAAGCCTTTGGACAGGCACACTGCTGTACCAATGCCAGACCAAACCTGGCTATCCTGGATCCACAGGATCCCAAAAGAAAACCAACAACTGCATGAGATGAGGTGTATCTTTTTGCTTTCCAAGCCAGCTTGTCACCTTGGTACCAAGAACAGTAACTGTGCTGCTGGACATGTATCCAAATTAATAGTGAAAATACACCCTTTTAGCCTCTGATCAATATTCACCCTATGTTTTCCCTCACTTAAAGCAGTATCGTACATCCTGATCAGATTCCAAATCTAATAACTACATTCTTCCAACATAAATTCTTTCCACAGCTTTAAATAGAGTCAGCATTCTTTATTTTCGGCCCATAAGTACTCTGTGCTTTCAGAGATTTGCTGCCTGCTACTTTGAAGTGAGGCTGAAGTGAAACATGCAAATTATTTTGAAAGGCCTTTCTGCTCCTAAGAAGGAATATGCTCAAATTCAGAATTCTACCATCATTAATAATTTCGTACAGGAAATAATAATACACATTCAATGGTTCATACTAGTCTGATAGTCGCCTTAATAGTCATAGTCCCACAGCTGAGCAGGCTTGAATAAAATCACATCCAAAATTTCACCTACAATCTGAATTCAACCTCTTACATGAGAAATAACTTTCCCTTTGCTTCCTTACTAGCCATGCACACAACCAAACGCCTCTAGACTTCCTATTTTTGCAGTGGGAGCAAACCACAAGGCAGCCAAAATGATGAACCAAAAAGCAATGTAACTGATCTCCACATACTTGAGACAGAGTCCCCAAAGCCCCAGTGCCTGCCCAGCCATATGCTGTCTCCACATCAGCTCTTATTTCACCCCAACTACAGCATATTTAAAGACATGGTAAAGTGCCGCAGATGTGCAAAGTTTAAGAGTGCTTCAGCAGAGAGTGACAACTAAAATAAACCTCTCTGCATAAAATCAGCTCTGTTTTTCCACCCTCTATCAAATTACAGCATCCCCAAATTATGTTAGGAGAAGCCCTGTCTAAAATGTGAGTTGCTGTATTTCATCAGCTATCAAGAGATGACTCAGGATTATAAATACTGAAATAAAATGAACATCCTGTTCCAGCTTCTTTAACTAAGTTCTCTCCCTCAAATAGCATCAACAAGTGACTAAGTACAATGTCATAACAAACAGTACTTTTGGTACAGCAATGTACTTGGCAAACAGCAACTCTCGCAAATACATCACTCACATTTTACTGTAGTTGCTAACCAAAAGATCTTCATTTTATCTTGAGGGGAAAAAAAAAAAGGAAAGAATGTATAACAAGAAGATAGCAAGTAAATAATATTGTTCCCATAATAAGTGGGAAAACTATTTGTCTGCATTTGGATGAACCAATAAAGGATGTTTATGACTAAATTTAGCTTCAAATTGTGACACTGATGTTATGGCGAGAGTGTACCACTGCAAGTTTCTTACATTTAAGAATCCTTGTAAAACACCCAAATAGCACTTTTTGCTCCTGAAGAGTCAACCAGAGTTAGGTTTTGCACATTAAATTTGGAATAAATACCCCAAAACAAATTGAAAGAAAACACGACCTACATCGCTACAATATCCAGTTCTTGGTAAGTAATTCTGGATGAAAAGACATACCATATGGAGAATCCATTCCCATTAAACAAAAATCTCATTTAAAGTAAGCTCCTTCTCACCTGTAGCTAACTCAATAATTAGCTGTAGCTACATTAATTAGTTATAATCCAGAGATTACATGGGCTAATAATATGCTGTAATAAGAAAAAACGATGTTCTGGTTTTGAACATGTGGGTTTGCAGCAGTTTCCTTAGAGGGGAGCATGCTTTATAAAAACCACGGATTCTAACAAAAGAGCAATTTTAATTCTTTTTGTGAGAAGCGAATATGAAAACAGTTCTCAGAAGGAAACCAACTTTGATTTGGCCACTTTGGTGGTTCCTTTGGTTCCTTTGGCCACTCTCTTTCAAACATCAGGTAGTTACTTTGAAGCTTGGATTTCCATTGAGTAGTGTGAGTCCTGTGCTGCCCAGCCCAGCAAGGAGAGAAGCCATAGCCCTTGGGGAGAGACCAGAGTGCCTTCTGAGGCAGGGCTTTAGTAGCACAGATTAAGACCTGGGCAGCCAACAATGTATGGCAATCATGGTCAAAGCCTTCATCTTCTCATCAAGAGTGCAAGCAAGGTGGCAGGGCCATAACTGGATCAGCAGAGATGAAGGTTTCCTTTCTTCCTGCAGACATTAGTTTGTGCTCACCATCTCTACAGCCCTTAATAACATTCACTATGAACCACTCCACTGATGACCTCCAGCTGCCCACTTCCCTATCAATTCATCTTCTGCATATTGGGGTTAGCCTAGTTGTATACACAGAATTCAAGGAATACACAAAACCTCCCCTTATTCAACACCTCATTTCACCCCAACAAGCAAAAGCAACATCTCTACTGCTCTCCCATTTGACTTGCCAGCTTCCTGCTAGATTTTTCAGCATCAGAGTTTCACCACATGAGACAGACTGCACAGCAGTCTCCCTCACAAATTAACCAGGCAGCAGGGCACCGAGTCTCACTGCAAAACCAACATAAAGCTACTAGCAATAAAAGCAAGCACAGATTTTGGGGAGGGTGATACCATGTTCGAAGGTTTTAGTGGATGGGATTGCCTTTGTTATTGTAAATGGTGACCTATTCTATGTGCCAGTAGAAAGCAGAATCCCTCTTTAGCCCTACAGATTCACAACTCTTGTGTTTTTATACCTGAAATCATGCGGTTGTGCTTCAGGCATTCCCATGGATAAGCACTTGGCTTTTCAACCTTCTCTTTCCAACTTAAGAAACAAAGTTGTGGTCTTCAAAATAGTTTTATAGTGACTTCATATTTAACTTGCATCCCAGCAGGCCAGAACACTTTTGATCATCTTTAATACACTTACGTGGTGCAGATGTGAGCATATCAAAGACAGACATATCCAGGCAGAACGCCTTCTTTAAATCACATAATGTTTTGTCTCAAAAGAATTATTTGTTCAAACCCTAACAAACCTCATGCTATGGAATTATCCACATAAAAGTGACAAACATACACCAAGTGATTTTAAAATGCTTATTCTACAGTGATGCCACTAAAGCTGTTTTCTTAAGCAATTGTAGAAAGGCAGATGCATGGAAACAAATTATTTTTATCTTGTAAAGCTAAACATTTTTCTGCTGAGGAGAAAGACATTCTATTTTTAATGTAAATCTCTTTAGAAAAGGACACAGCTGCTGCTCACTCACTTAACCCACTACTGCCATAGTCTCCAACAGCCTCTTACTGCAAATTCAGCCTCAGCCTAGGGTTGTTCAGATTTAGTTTGGGACACTTGAATGGGAACCTCCATTCTATGGTGTTTAGTACCTGGGGTGCCAATGTCTCACACAAGACTCCCACATCAAATGCACAGTCCAACTTTTCAGTCAGTTGGAGGTTTCAGGCTGTCCTGGAGTGGTATTTGAGGGCCTAAAAGTTGCTGTCAGCCCAGTGTGCTGTTTCTGAGTCCTCACTCACTGGCTCACCCCCCGGAGAGCCCAGGAACGGCTCTCTGCTCTGCTCGAGAGTCCTGCTTTTAATGATTTTCTTCAACAGTTCCTTCTGCCACTGCAGAGTAGATAAAGGATCAAATTGAGATTCATTAGAGCAATAACTAAAAGCTGACCTTCCAGCAGTCAAGCCAGACATCTAGCCTTCTGAAAGAGCCCGTCCTGCAGGTGCAAAGGACAGCTTTGATGCTTCACCCATTTACAGATGTGCAATTTGCCTCATTTTCTAAATTAGTGCCTCAAAACAAGACCAAAACAACCCAAACCACTCTCATTTTCCATTTGCAGGACTCAGTGCTTTTTCAGAAAGCATAAAAACATCTATTTCAGTAGCAGAAGGAAAGCAGATTTCATTTTCCCCTGTACTAATCACTCCTGTCCTTGCATACAGAGACACAAAATAGGTGCTAGAAGAGAGGCAAAACTTACCCACTCTAGATTTAATTTCATTATTTTATAGCACAGATTAGAAAAGATCCTTTGTAAATAGCTTGAGCTAGCCTGGAATTAAAACAAGAGACTGACATCCCCATTTCCCAGCAGAGTCCTGGTCCCCTGGGCACAGCGAGAAAGAAGAACAGCAGGAGACCTAACCCACTGCCTCCTCCACCCTAGCCACACACTGCTTTTATTCCGTGGAGCTTTGGCCACCATATGTATCATGCAAACATCTAAGAACCCTCTAAACATCCAGCAGCAGAGCACTGCATGGTTTTCTGGATGGCAAACAGCCACCAGCATGAGCCACAAGCACAGCAGCCACTCACCCCCTCCATCACTTCCCTCAAAAACTTGTGTAGCAATAGGTATTTCCAAACCCAGCCAGCCAGCCTGGTGTGACAGACTCTGGATTTGGTATTTGGAAACACAACAGTCTTGTTTTAAGCAGATATTGTTGTTTGTTCAGCTCTTTTGTCCCACATCTTGGTGTCTCATAGGCATAGGCTTCACTAGGCACTTACATGGCAAAGCTGCCAAGAAACCAGCTGGTTAATTTAAGAGAGTGCAGTCCTCACAGCATTCCCCCCAGGAATTTCTTGAAGCACACAAAAAAATTTAAGTTGCATCACTTTTTCTACCACATCATTAGTTCTATTCCCAAATCTATATCCTGAGGCAGGAAAAAAGTCTCAATATCCTTTCTGCATTAGGCTACAAACTTTGCAGGGACAAAAGGAGCTACCACTTTACAAGAAGAAAAGTAACAGCAGGATTAGAGTTTCACTTACAATCCAAATTGCTCCTGTTCCGGCCAAGAGTACATTTTGTCACTAATATAGTTGCAGGCCAGCACTAGCACAGATCCACCACATGTCAATAGAGAACAACTAACATATACCTATACAGGTTTTAACTTCAGCCCTCGGTAGGGACAGTGACAGGCAGTGCTGAGAAGCTTGGATAGGGCTGACAAGGGACAAGCTTAGGATGGGGCAAGGTGTGAAGCCAATACAGGGCAGGAAAGACACAGGCAGGGTCCTGGAAGCCCTTGGAAGTGTCAGGGTAACAAACAGCTGAACCGCTGGAGCCACACAAGTTTGGACAAGCCACAAAGCAAGGCTGGGAACAAAGGAAGGCAAAACATCATCTATCAGTCTATTTCAGCTCAAGACATGGGAGCAAGAAGAATTGTAAAGAAGAAAGGGGGCTATTGCTCTGTGGGACCGGTGCATATGTAAACATACAGCTATTTTAGAGACCCCCTTTTAGCAGGAGCAGGTATTGTTTAGGCAGCTTGAACAGCAAATCCTCCCAAGGCCATGAAGCCAACCAGCAAACCCTTATCCTATCCTTGTCCCCAGAAACTACCCATTATAAGGCTACTCCACAGTCCTCACTCAGTGCTCTGCGCCCCATCTCCCAGTGCAAGGCATGACGGTGACATTCAAAACCAATCCAGCCCCACACAGGGCCAACCTGCCAGATGTCAGAGATGCAGAGCGACCACAGCAAGTCTGCAGAGTATTTACAAAGCAGTTTGCTAAACTTATACAAAGGGAATAATTTGCAACGTAATGGTGTGTTTGCATTTTGAATATCCGATTTCCTGTTCAGCAAATAACCTAAACACTCCCAACCAAATGAAATGTAGACAAGACTTAAAATGTTTGAAGAAAAGCACTCATCCAGAAAATTAAGGTCAACATGGAACAGATGGTGCTTCTGAAAAATGTGGCTTCAACATTTATCTTTGTGTAAAATAAAAATCTCTTAAGAACCTCCGGCTGTTTGGTGACAGTCCTACTTGAAATATTGAATCTCGCACTCCACGGATAATAAAGAAGCACTAAAAAATTACTTCAAAATACTAAATCTAAATAAAGTTCTCTCAACTACTGCGCAATAAGATTTTTGTAGGCATGTAAATACATATCAATAAAAGATAGATTCGAGCGCTTCTGTAACTGCTATAAATATTGCAAGTGCTCTCCCCGTTTCCATAAATATGACCCATGACTCCCAAGTGAAAAGCTTTTTCATTTGCAGCAGTCAGGGGAAAAAAAAATGATCCTTTCTTCTTTATCAAAGCCTTCTGAAAGGCTGAATTTGAGGCCCAGCGCACAGGGAGCTGTGAACAGCTTGTTAGGATGATGCATGAAATGCTTTCTTCCAGACAAGGTGGATTTGCTCAATGGGATTGCAGGAGAACTGCTGTTATCCTGGAGGGCAGGCAATGTCACACCTACCTGGGGAGGAAAATGGGGGCTTCCAATTAGGCAGGTCTGCAAATTACTTTGGTAGTACAGAAATGAGCTGGACCAACCAGAAATACTAAGGCAGACCTGCCAGACGCCCAATGAGCAATAACATGTTAGAGACAAGTCAGAGCGATATTAAAGGAGTTGAGTGTTGGCATAAGTAGCAGTGCAAGTAAACACATGGCAAGGTGAGCAAGAGGCAGGGGAAGGCGAGGCAGGACAGCAGGCTGTTAGCGAGGATCTCCTCAGGACAGGTAAAAGAGAGGGTAGTCAGGGAAAACACAAAGCTGCACAGCAGGGATCCTTCAAGTTCACCTGAAACAAGAACTAAAAACCCAAACCCAAATTACACACATCCTGGGCCAGAATGAACCCGGTATTTCTGAAAGAAAACACCTGCAGTGCCTAAAAATACAGTCCCAGGGAGATGTCCTCCTGTGCATCACAGACAGAGCACCCTGCTGACAGCCAGGCCCTCCGACAGGCTGTTACTTCAGATTACAGGGTACACACACCACCTGAATCCCTGAAGTTAATTGCCAAGGGGCCACCTCAATGCCTGGAATGAAGAAATAACCTGTGATAAGTTTGGACATCCAGCTTCAGACATCAAAGCAGCCACAGAAGGAGCTATGGGCTCATACCACCCATGCACATACACAAAACCACAAGGTAATTACAGATCTACTGCCAGTTTCTGTTTGATAGTCACCAGATATCCAATAGAACAGCCATTATCAATGCATCCCTTTTTTCCAGTGCGGCTCCCAGCCATTCGCATCTACTAGAAAGACCCGGCTTTTTGTAACTCAAGCCTTCAGCCACAACACTGATGAAGTTGCACAGAAAGCTTCTGCAAACCCACTTTGCTAAAAAAAGCTACAGGAAGCTTATTGCAGCAATTCTCCCAAGTTGACACATCCTTCTTACTGGCTTCATGATACTAACTTACTGAACGTTTTGGGTCTCACTTCCTCTAGAAATTACCTCTGATTCCCTGCTCTACTGGGGAAAATTAGCTCAGCAAGAACATTTAGACTCACTGCTCTTAGCAATGGGCCCTGCCATCAGTAAAGCACAGCCAAAATGAAACTAGATTGTGTGTTCCAGGGAAAGGCTTTCAAGAGTAGCTTCTATACAGGGCTTTCTTGCTTCAAGGCCATCCCAAATCACATCACAGGCAGTTCTGATAAGCAACAGCACAGCAGCAGCTCACTGGAGTCTTACAAATAGTAGAGACTAGATCAAGGTCTCTTTCTCTCCTTACCTAGGGCTTTTTAGAACTAAATTAGACTTTTTTTCTTAAGAGAAGGTTGTGTTGGTTTTGCTGGTCCTACCACAGGGCCAAGCGCTGCTGCTGCACATAGAAACATCTATGGGCATCAGGCCTCTACTCACTATTTCTAAAAGTAAAATAAATGATATTAATTTGTTCCTCCAGCACTTGGTGCTTAAAGTTATTTCTTGACAACTTCTGTTCTTGGCATTTAAGCATTTTTCATATTCAGCCCAAGTCTGACAGCACTATTGGTTATCCTTCTCTGCCTCGCTAATAATTTGGTTGATGGCATGCAGGTGGGTTTCTCTTAATTAAAAAACCCATTTGCAAAGTTTGCATTAGGTGATCTGAAAAAATAGAACACTCCACTCAAAGGTTAAATATAAGTGGGCTGCAGAGCTCCATGAAAATATTGCATAATTTAGAGATAAAAATAGCTTTGCTTTATTCAAGCTAGGCTGGATAGGTAGATTTTTATCGCAATCAGCCTAAACCCCATCTCTCCAAGTTGCATGCTCAAGTTGATTACAGAAAATTAAATTTAGTATTAATCAACCTAGGGAGAAGGAAATTACAAAATTAAGCTAATGCATAAATCATGGAAAATAATGGTGCAAACAGCTACAGCAGATCATTTAATGCATCTTCATGCTCTTCCTATACCAGAATCAGCTCCCCCCCAGCCCTCCCAACAGGTACTTGTCCAACCATTATAAAATTCACTCACAACACAGGTACCAGGGCCCCCGCCTCAGCCTTTCTGTCACAGACCTTGTGCGAGCATCCTCCAGCTGTCCTGGTTTAGGCTATCTCCAAATTGCTGCCCTGGTGGGAATGCACAGCAGGACGCAGCAGAAGTGCTCAGTATAACAGATCAGTTGCCAATGGCTGCACTACCCACCCGGCAAGATGTATTTTTCCCTCTCCTTCAGAAAAAGCTAAAAGCAAGCTTCACCTGCTCAAGCAGGTTTCACACTGCTGGAATGCTGTGGCTGGCTGTGTTGCCATGTTCAAAGTCACAGCTTTTCACCCATGCCTTCAGAGGCACCAGTAACTGGCACTAGGGTGTAAGGCGCAGCCTTGCCCTACCTGCTTTGGGGCCACACAGGTGCCCAGAGTCCCTGCACCAGGCAATGGCACTACTAGAGCCCAAGCTATGCAGCCACAGCAAAACACCCCTTGAAGCAACACCAGCAGGCAGGTCCCAGGGAAGCAGCAGCCTCTCCTGGTCACACCAGCAGGCTCTCCAGGACTGACAGGTCACTTGCAATTTTGGGCACACAATTGCAGCACTTTGCACCTCTGGAAAGAGAGCAAACCCAAATACCTATATAGCTATAAAGAATCTGACTTTAGGAATACCTATTCTTGAACGCCTCTTGGTTTAGGAAGAAAAGTCTACACACTGATTGTGTCTTTTTGTGCCAGTTTATCTAACACATAGCAGTGAGTCAGGACTGCAGAGCAGTCCCCATCCCATTTAAGCTTGTATAGTAAGGAAGCATTTAGCTCTGAAGGCACATCACAGCACAAGAATTTTCTAAGCTAAATCCTGGTGTTTTACTCCTTCCCTAATCTTGCTAAGCAGGAAACATACAAGTCTGGACAGTCTTTATCAGCTGAGGGTGTGGGAGAGCAGTTTAGATGAACTACATTGCTTTCTTCCTCAAAAAAAAAAACATCAATTTGGAGACATTAAACAGAAACGTGAAGTTTTAAGAGTTCCCTCTAGTCACTTCCAAACTTTTTTTCTAATATCTTTTTCTAATCTCTTTGAACTCCCATCTTCTGTAGTTTAATCCAGTTTGTTTAGGATTAAGTTTTTCCAACAAGACACTGCGTATGTTTATGCACGTTATACACACACAAACATCCAACACCGAATGAATTAAAAATCATAATCCTTATAAAGAGCCATAACAATTTCCAGTTCTCTGGAATCAAGAATAAAGGAATTAGCAGCATGATTAAGGCTGAAGTCAGAAAGCATGTCTCTGAATGAACTCCCAAAGGGCTTTGCTGAAAGCTTCCATCTCGGTTTTCAGGCAATTGCCCCTGTTTTGGTGTTTGTTTGGTTTAATTGAAGCCATGTCAGCACGAGCAGCCCCCCCATTCAGCCGGCTCCAACCTCCCTAATCACACAGGTGCAAACAAAAGCACACCAGCACAGCGGCTGTTAAACCAAACAGGCACATAGCCTTGTGAGGTCTGCGTGTTTCTATGGACCTAAGCAACCATCTTTCCGCCTCCACAAAACCGAGCAGGCACTGGGGACACGGAGCAGCAGCATCAGCGCTGAAACACCAGGCAAGCCACTGAGGCAGGCAGAGCCCCTCTGTGCTCTGCAAACACGGCACCCAAACCACTGCTCTGATAGAGAACATGAGCCCCTGCAAACAGCCAAGGAAACACTGCCAGCTCCCTCAGCAGCCTCAGCCCATCACCGTGCCTCACACTCCACCTGCAGCACAGAGGGGCTGGGGTCACTGGAGAAGCCACCCTACCCCTATGGGGTGCTGCAGGCCACCCCAAGTAGGGCAGCCAGCCAAGGGTTTCCCTGGGATCCCTGTGCTTCCTAGCAGAGAGGGCCAGGCTCATCCCACACCATTGCTCAGCATGGGGAATGCTGGGCTCAGACACGGTAACACATAGCTCTGCTGCAACCAGTGATGGAGGCTCATCAGACCCCAAACAGGAGTCACAGCCCTGTCACTTTCTCAGCAACATGCACTAGTGCTGGACTGAGTGAAAGCTCTCACCATCAGACAATTCTAGCTCAAGAGCTAGCACTAGCACAAGCTGCAGGGAGAAAGCAAGGCACCTCCTGTGATGCCCTGTAAAAAAACTGCCAGAGACTGCACTCAGCAGCACAAGTAATTGCTGAGTTCAAGGGGTAAAAATAAACAACATGTCTGAAATGGGAAGTCTATGGACATTTGAGAGAAGCAGGGGGGACAGCCGGGCAGCTGAGACCACATGGGCCATGAAGCAGCCCAGGAAACTTCCCTCGAAACACTGCAAATCCTACTGGTGTTACTCCTTACAAAGCACTTGGGGAGCTGCTGATGAAAACTGCCTTGTAGAACAGGAAAGGGTCCTTTGTTCTGAGGGTACAGACATGAGTTGCAGAGGATAACCACAGCACAGCCGGGTCATTAGCAGAACACAAACATTAACATCCAGGAAAAATACAACACCCCAGTGGGCTACAGGGAACCGCAATTTGTCTACTAAATGTTCCTGTGTTCAGAGACACACATGCATAAACAGAACACAGATGACATCCCTGCAATGCTGCTAAGGGTATCATCTGTCCAGGCTGTAGAATGATGTAGAAGAGAGATTTCATACCTCCTCAAGCAGCTTTCTACAAGCAGCACTAGCTGCATACACCCTTACTGGAATTTGTGTGATGCTGAAGAACTACATTATTGGAGTGCACAGGACTGTAACCTGCCAGTCACAAGTTAAGGCTAAAGCTAATTAAATGAGTTATGGAGGCAGATGACATATGATGCCTTGCTCCAGCACGTCAGCTCTTCTAGCACCTTCCCCTTTTGACTGTGGACATGAAAGACATGACTACCACACATCCAAGATTAGGGCAGTATTTCATGGTACAGGACTGCTTTTCCACTTTTGGGATCAAGGTGAAAGATCAAGGAACACATGGAAGACTGTGGCAGGCAAACAGGAAAACTCTCAACTGCAATACTGCTACAGTCTGCCATCAGTCCTTTTGCTAGGCTGGCAAGATGAGAGCTGTTGTGGGGTGCTGAAAGCTGGGTGCCTTGTGACTCAAGTGTATAGGGGCTACTGAGCTGCACTGAGGCACTGCACAATTCATCTGGACATGTGAGCACCTTTTAGAGTTGTTTTTTGCCTTTGGCAATCTACAGTGGAACTACCCTAACTTCAGCCTTACCCTTCAATATCTTGGGAAGACTCTCTAATGACGTAACCCACTGGGCACTTATGAACTGCCTTTTAGTGTCAGAGTAGTTCATGACAACTGCTTGTTTACATATTGGAATGTGTGTCTCTGTGAAGCAAGGTGGTATGATCCGAACAGATGTAAGGCAGGCTCCCAGATTCCTCTGCAAGCTGAGAACTATCTTGAGGCTGATACCACTGAGGGCAACGACTTTTTCTTAGGTTCACTGGAAGATCAGAAGACCTTGAAAAATTACTACGATTACATTTACTTTAAGTCCATGCGACTTTTCAGGGCACAGATTTCCCCTGCAAAGAAGTAAAAATTTATTAATAGACTGAAATATTTTCACATAGGAAACAGGGAAGCAGGAATGCTACTAACCTTGAGAACATGAAGACCAGCCTCTTGCCTTTTTCCTCCCAACTGCAAATCAATCATCCACTTGGCAGAAAGCTTTTAATCTTATGCCACTTATCAGCAGTAATCATCCCACTTTTTATTTGGAATTTATGAACAAGTATTCTATTATCTTAATAAAAGCTCAAATGCATAGACCTACAAACATCAGGCACCTTAGCACACACCAACACAGGACTCCCACCTATAGCAACCTTCTTTATGCTGTAGAGAAGTCAAGACCACCAGGATTGATATCCATGGTGGAGATACCCAAGTAAGTATGAAGTGCCCACCATGCCATCACTTGCTACCTTTACAGCTACTACTGGAAAGCACAGCTCTCACACCATACTTATATTTCATCCAGCTCTGGAACATGTCATACATACTTCACAGGTTTGAAATCCTCTTGGCTTCCCTGTCAGAAGCGTATCAAATGTCTTAATGCAACACTGCGTAAGAGGTTGTCCATGCATCCAGACTATACATGACTTAATTTAATAAGCAATCCAAAGTCCCTGAGTTACACATCACCTCCTTACACCATTTCTCCAGAAGTCACTGCGTGCTTTTTCTTTCACCAGTTAACACTGCTCTTCCGTAACAGCACCCATGGGTGATCGCATGAGGCATGCCACCCTCTTGTGTCCAAGAGAAGTTTCACTAGTTCCACCCGAAAGCAGGTATCAGGATAGCACTTCACTAGACCAGAGGAAAACAGCCCTCAGGTGTTTGAGCACAGTCTCTACTAAACCTTCTTTGTTGTTGCTGCTGTTTGCATTTAGAAGAAAGTTCAGTAATTCATACTAAGCAAGGAACTTCTGCCAATTAGAAGCAATTTTCAACAAGTAATCACAATAGAGTACCAAAAGCACAAGTATCAAATGGAAATAACATGTAAACATATGTGACATAGTAGTAGATTCAATTAACATGAACAACCACAGAGACAACTCACAATTCAGAAATAGCCTTTTGTCATGAAGTCTTTATGGCTTGACAGAAAAAAAAGTTAGATTTGTTTTTGAAATGGTTAGTGCAATTTTTTATTTGAGAGGTCAGCTATAAGAATTAAACATATGAATCCAGTATGACACCTCAGCTTCCAAGTTGATTTTTAACCTGATCTGAAATATGGCACTGGACTTTTATCTAGAGTCAAGGCATTTGTGATCTCAGAATAAAACCACAGCTATTTCCCCCCAGGAGATGGTGGTAGTGGGGTTCTTTAAGGGATCATTCATATTTCTTA
This sequence comes from Pezoporus flaviventris, assembly GCF_033815535.1. NCBI lineage: Eukaryota > Metazoa > Chordata > Aves > Psittaciformes > Psittacidae > Pezoporus > Pezoporus flaviventris. Next base: position 50,637,077 of record NW_026892549.1, read on the forward strand.
TAAAACAGATGAAGGAAAGCCTAGCAGCTTAACAGCATCAGAAGTGCAGCTGAGTGCTTGGCCAGTACCTCTGCAATCCACATATCCATCCATACATAATTCATTTGGAAAAGTGAATGAAGGAAGGAGAAGGCAGCCTCATTGAAGAGATGGGTAATGCAGCATTTGATAACAGTTCTTTCCTGGAAATTCAGACTCCTACAATGTAGCCTTAGGGTTTTACACAAGGAGTGACTACAAACAGCATATTGCCCCAGTACTGTCTGAATTCAGATCCTACTCTCCTGCCATTTCATGCAAAGCAAGAATGAATAACTAAGCTTCTATGCAAAAATCACTGTCACTTTCCTTGACAGTGATGGTGTTAATGGAGAATTTTTAAGTAGCATACACCTTCTTGGAACCAGAAGTCAAGCTTCAAGACACTCACCGTGTCTTCCAACTTTTAGCTGAGTTACCTATTCTCTGACTCAGGAGACTGGGTGCTGGAGCCACCATTTCCTTACACTTATTGCTTTTACAAGCTATATTCATTCCAAGGACACCCAATTCACTAGAGCATCTTTGCTCTTTCCCTTCATTTATCTTTCAAAACAAAGAACTCCCATCAACCCTAATAGAAATCAACATATGCACGCATAGGACATAGACCTTTTAAGGCTACATGGCTGACCAACAGAAAAATACATACACGTAACTGAAATTTTCTTCCATTTAGCAAAAGGTACCAAGTTTTAATTGAGACACGTCAAGCTGTTACCCTTACTTTCTTAAATTCACCTTCTCCCCCTTCCCCCTTAATGAGTGGGGAAGACTTCACTGTGCTTCCCTAAGCAAAATAAGAAATAGATCACATCAAGTTTGCTCCATAGACCAAAAGGTAAAAAAACCAACAATAAAGGACAAACTGGTTCACAGTTAACTATAAATAAAAGTGCAATAAGTGTTCAAGTAGAGTGTAGAGTTTAAGCAAGCTGTACAACCACATTTGGCATAGTCATCTTTTAAAGGCTCTGCGTGGGTCCCTCCCATTACCAACAGGGAGAAAAGGCTGAACACTATTAGCTGGTGCTGGATTTACAGGTCCTCGTCCATTGCCTCTCCCACTACCTGCGTAAGAGTGGCCGTGATTATATGTAAATGGAAATCCACTTGATTCAGGTCCAGTTTGTAAACCATTTCCTACAAAGACAGCAAAAAGGTTATCAGGAGTTCCACAGACTGAAATCACTGCTCCCTTACATAAGTTTAGCAACAGTGAATGCATGGAGTTTGTGGCAACCAGCAAACCCCAAGCAGCAGAAGAAAAAGCCCCTCTGGTACTGCAAGAGCTTACCTTTTGCACCCTCCTAAACTACCTCCCCACCTTCCCTACCTCCACTCCCAACTGAAGCAAGAAAGGTCAGAGCTGCATGCCAGTTCTTTGCCCAACAGAGACTGGAGTCCTGTGAAACTAGACTGGTGCTTTCAAAAACATGCATTGGCTTGTAGCTCACGCACCAAGATGCTCCAGAGAGACAGCAGGGCAGCAGAAGCCAAGAAGAAATCAGCAAAAGCAGACTACACAAAGTTCCTTGTGTCATTCCCCACTACCAGGAACACAGACATAGAAAGCTGCCTTGTCAAGTCCAGCCACAGAAGCAACTCAGCTAGCACCAAGTTCTCATGAACTTAAGCCTTATAAGCATCACTGCTCATGTTTTGCTGGTAAGAAGAGGGACAGAGCTGAAAAGGCAGAATGATGACAGGAAGCACAGGGAGAGAAGGAAGAGACAAAAGGAAATCACTGCATTTAAAAAACACAAAAGAAGCAGGAATAAACCACCAGAAGTTTCAGAAGATATGCTCATGTTCAGTACAACAGCTGTCCACAACCCAAAGCAGGGGCAGTAAGGAATCATCTACACACTAACTGGGCTGAAAGTGAAAGCCTACTCGCCTCCCCCTGGCACTGAGGAAAAACTGGCCTGAAAGCACTGAACCCCTTTGCTCAGGATAATTTATTTTCAGGGGAACAGAAAGAGCTTGTTTTTAATATCAAGTTATGGAATCAGTTTGCTGTCACCAGCAGGGTTTCGCTATACAGCTTCAGGTACTGAGTCTGGACATGAATAGTTGTAAGCTGAGAAGGAACCTCAAGTTCTTGAAGCATTTTCTTATTTAAGCTTCAATGCTTAAATAAATCACAAAATAATCCAACCAGGTCAAACACTGGAATTCAGATTACCACCACTTCTGTTCTGGGGAGCTAAACTGGCAGGAAAGCCATGGTGATTGGCAAGACTGAAGTATTAAAGTTTAAAAAAAACCCAGAACTTCAAGTACTGCAAAAACACTTTGAAACCATCAAAACAATCTAGGATCAGTCAAGTCCCTTCACATAATACAGGCACCTTGAACATTCTGATCTCTTCCTCTTCCAGGGAAGAAATCCTGAAACCATTATCCATTAAATGTTCATGCTTATGTGCTTGCAGATTCAGGCCCCAGCCTAAGAGACTTTTTAGAGCATAGTATACTTTTGCCCCAGAGTGGTGAAACCTTAGCAAGATAAATTTCTTTTTATTAAGTGTTTCTCATCCTTTCACTTCCACAAAATGAAAAAACTTACCCAATGGCCCAAAAGTACATGAACTCATATTACTTGATGCAGAACTATTATTCTGTTCACCCTGTGCCTTCAGAGAAAAGAAAAGGAAAAAAGAAAAAAAAAAAGAAAAAAAAAGAAAAAGAAAAAAGGCATGGATAAGAGAAATTTCACATTTTTACAGGAAGGAGAAATTTCTCCTGTGTTCTTATTGTGAATCCATATGGAATTTATCTGCTACTAGCAATTCATTCATTTTTTATCTATCAAGTCCATTTTTCCAAGAGTCACACCTGATCCCAGCCTGGTATGAAATACTCAGAACAAACAGCACTTTATGCCAGAAGCCTCAAACAGTTTTAACATACCAGTTTGTTCTGCCCCATGTGTTCTGTGTTGGGCTCGCTGAAGTTTGGCACTTCTGAATATACCATGCAGAACCTGGGGAGAAATTAGGATGATGAGGTAGTTCTAAAGCCTAAGGTTCTGCAACTCAAATGTTAACACCTCCCATCACCTAGAAATAACTAATCCAGACCCCACCATTAGCAAGAATTCATAGGTACTAAAAGGCTCTTTGAACCTTTTATGGCTTGTGGTAAAGCTGCCACACCTTCCTGGGGAGGGTGTTTGTTTCAGTCAAGCAGAGGCAAATACACAGTTATCTAGGAGGTAAAATGGCCTAAAGAAAACGAAAGGTGATGAAAGGGCTCCATCCACCTCTCTTCCAGCTGCACAGTCTTGGCCAGCACCCACTCACAAGGTTACCTGAGACAGTCACCCAGTCTGCTCCCAGATTGTGACTCCATTAGATCTCTAGGGAAAACTTTTATGTTCCCACACACTTCCACATGATGGAGTGCCCCATTAACATAACAGCACAGAGGAATCCAAAACAGGGAATGAAAACATCCTTTTCCACCCAAGGGGACTATGAAGGAACAGGCCCACCAACTCATCACATGGAAATTATGGCAGAGGGGAAGAAAGATTTGGATCATTACACAGCTTGGAGTGACTAAGAAATGGAGCACTCCCCTCCTGCTGGGAGGCACAACCCAGATAAGGACTCGCCTCTCTGCAGCCTGCTGGAAGGTAAGCAAACTGGCTGATGCTTCTGAAGCAACAATGGTTTTATACCAAAGGAAATCTACAGGTCATCACTTACAAAATCCAGCTGAATATGGGATATTTCTGAACCATCCAAGAAGAAAGGTGGCCACCCCAGAGTCCCACTTCCCTGATCACAACAAGGCCTTCCACAGCTCTTTGTGCAACCACAGTAGCACTCTTCCGGTTAGAAAACTGTTGCTATTTCTTCCTGTTGTTTGTCGAGTGTGTTACTCATGCTTGTTCTTAATCAGGAGGAGTCACCACCTCAGTTTGTGGGCAGTTTAAAGAAGGTTTAATGAAGCTTGCTTCTGTTTAGATATGATTCACTGGAGTTACCTCTCTCTTCCTTCTTTGCACTGCCTGTCTCTCAAGCATGATACACACACACCAAAATAAAGCGGCTAATCAAGCTGAGGCCTAGGTAAGAAATGCAGATTAAGTCCCTTGTCATTTATACACCTTCTCCCTCTAGGTAAAAAACAGACCTGTGCCAGTAATGGAGGCTGATTTTCCTCAACCTACCTAGAATTCAGAGAGGGTCAGAGCTCATTACCACATGGACACTTGCACCACAGTTGCCTGTGCTGTACCTATTCATGACCATGTACTAAGAGCCACCATGTCTCGTACTTACCACGATGCTCTAAGAGGACACAACACCACAAGTATGAACATACAATACTTACTCCCCAATTTTATGCAGCTCCCCTCCTCGTCCTGTATAAAGTGTCAGGCATCCTTTCCACAGGGATGCATACCTGGCCAAAGAAAAGGGAAGCAAAGCAGTCTTAGTGAATCAGAATTACCACTGCTGAAGAAAGCGGAGGTGTGCTGTCTTCCGTGAGTTAATAAGTATTACATACCAACATAAATGGATTAAAAAATTTCCCAGGGACTCCAACTTCACTGAGCTAGAAGTTGATGGATCCCCATATTTTACTTCTAGCAAAAGGTACTGGAAGCTCAGGTGACTCTTTTGGTAATTCCAGGAAAGCAGCCAATTATGAGATTGGATGCTTCTTCCTTGGCTGAAGCAATCCTTATGACTAGTCCTGCAGAGGAAAGGCATTTTGCCAAAAGTGGTATAGCAGCATCTGTGTTACCATTCAGAGATAACTCTCAGTATGAGCCAGAAAGAATCACCTTTGTTCACTGTATATATAGATACTACTATAGAATGAGTATGACAAGAAGCGCTTACTTTTTCGGTATAGGTCCTTACCAGATATATGTGTTGGGGGGTTTTAAGGCACAAGTTTGACCATCATGTTCCAAGTGAAGTGTAGAAATGCAATGAAATCATTTTTGGATTGCAGAAACATTCACTTACAAGACAGCATGAGAGCACTCCGGTCTTTATAGTGGCACTTCAAGCACTGGAATTTAAGTGATGCAAAACTTCCTGCATAATTGTTCGCTTCGGTGAGGGGCATCATGTATAGGAAGAAAATAATGAAAATACAGACCAGAAACCCAGGAGCAATGCAAGGGAGTTAACAGGACCATGGGTGTCTTCTAGCAAAGGAATAGGGAGCCCCAGCAACTGCACTCTCAGGAGTCACAGATAATCTGGAGAAGGCACCACTTTATTATGCTCCAGGTCTACCTCTAGAACACAGATAACCAACCTTCCTCTTGCCCTTTGCTTTATCTGCTGAGACTGGGAGCCATCCAGTTGCACACAGAGCCTCAAAGAGAGGCACCAGGGAGGAATCAGGCCAGCAGAACAGGACTGCAATGCCAATACAATGATAACCTTCTCTGTACTTCAACATGAGCAGTAAAGCATAGTATCTACATTTACAGTGCCTATCTTGGGAGTTTTCCATCCAGAAGCAGGATTAATGTGCTTCATAAAGCTACCTTCCACTTTAAAGATTCCCTTTATGCATAACCTTTAATAACCAGCTAGTTGGACAGTCTTGTGGCAGAGCACAAGGGAACAGAGCTACCAACTAAGCCAAACATACATTTACTGGGACAAGATTCAGCACATCATGGGACTGATAACTTCCAGCACAAAGTTATTCCACATATGCAAGCATTTGTTTTTGTCTCAGGAAGAGTTGGCTATAAAGCACAAAATTCCAGAACTTACTTCAAATTTAGAAAATCTTAACCACAACAGCTACTTGTAAATGGGTTTAATCAGCCAATGACAAAAATCAGCCACAGTGTCTGCTCTGCAGAGGAATGCATCTATAAAACTTGAAATTCAGCAGAAAAAAAAGAGATATGTTTTCATGTGGGGTCTAACTAAGCTTTTCTACTTATAATAGCGTGCATCTTGAAAAGTGAGATTAGCCTACAGAGCTGAAACTTACCTGCCGTTTAATGGCAACATCACATTCTCAGTCCTATTTAAGTACAGGATCGTGTTTGGAGAACCCTGCATGGCAGCACGAGGGCATTTTTTGAGCTTCTGCAATTTCACTCACTACATAGTCCTAAGTAAACATGCAATTCATTTAAATGAAGGCATGACTTAGCCACCCACCAGAACAGTGATGTCAGCTCATGAATTTAATTCACACAAGCCAACTTCACTTTTCAACACAAAGGGGTGCAATGACCCTCCCATTTGTTGCACTGAAACACCAGAGCAGCTACTGCAAGCCAGCCACAGTGACACTGCTGAACAGTGTCATTAGTTTGTTTCAACGTCATCTACACACAGGGCTTTGTGCTGGCCCAAGCTCTGATTTAGTTCCACCCACAGTGCCTCAGCACTCCACGTGTTCTTCACGCAAGCAGGCTTCCTCAGAACCACCTCTGCTGAGGAGTCAGGCTCTCTCTTGTAAAAGGACATTAGCATAGTAGGAAGCAGCTGTAGTTTTGGTGGCAAAGGTTATCCTATTTCATGTCAAAACCAAAAATTACACTCAGATAAACAAGAGCAGCTCAGTTAGCAGCTCCACTGAGTAACCTTTTACCTACTTTTTCACAAAAACAAATTAAGAAGATCTTACACACTGTGTAGCTCCACCACCTCCTGGAGTGCTGTAGGCCAAGGGATCAATGTAATGCATTTCTAAGTGTAACTTAACTGGCATAAAGAACTCAAATTAAAATGACTTAACACTTTGCTATTGACAACTTAAGTGACATGGTAACGGATTTTCAAGCTGAATCTAGTATGTTTTCTTACAACATAAGGTTTTGGTTTGGAGATTTTTTCAATTAAAACAGCTCTGAAATAAGTTAACTGCACCTCACCAAACTAATAATGCTCTATAATGTAGCCATAGCATGAATGTTTACAGTAAAACTGAAAGGTTCTCCTCTGCCTGTCATTTCTGTTAAACCCATTGCAATGAAAATCAACTTTTCTGCATGAGAGAGATTAATCATCCCCTTCATCCATTAAGGAGCCGACTGCTAGAGTAAAGAATTGGCTGTGAAAATAAAAACATGCTTTTGACTTCCCTGTTTGATTTACATACCAGGACTGACTGTTGTATTCACCCCCCACCCCAAAAGAAGTATTTTCCCTGACAGCTATTTCTAAAGCCAAACCAAGTCTCCTATTAAACACCACCTCCTCATTAAAAATACAAGCCCCTCCTAGCCGTCTACCTACTATATGCTCAAGCCAGGCGCATTCTGGGGTGGAAAAGGTGGTGGGATCTCAGGGTGCCACCTGGCTAACAAGAGAGCCGGGCCAAGGGTGTCCAGCTCTGTCATCCGCTCCTCTCAAGAGGCTGCCGAGCTAATCAGAACCCCGCACCTCCACCTCATTGACAAAGGACTCCCCGACCCATCGTGCCCTGGAACGGAGCGCAGGCAGCGCCCGGCCGGTCTGGGCAGCGGGGCGGCGGGCCCGGCCCCGTACGCACCCTTTAGTCAGGCGGATGATGTCCCCCGGCTGGATGAGGCCGCCGATCTCGTCCCACACGGAGATGGTGATGCTGCCCGTCTTGTCCGCCACTTTGCAGGACCTCACCTCATGCCCGTCCTTCGTCTTGGTGACTCGCCCTGCAGGGAGAACGGCGGATCAGGGGAGCCGGGGGGGCGTAGGCACGGCACATAGCACGGCCTGGCCCCGACAGCCCCCCCCCCCCCCCCCCCCCCCCCGGGCGACACGCATGGGCGGCCCGGGGGTGGGGCGTGCCGGACGCCACTTACCGATCTCCAGCACAATAAAGATGACATTTAAGTTTTTCAGTCCGGGTTTTATGTCTTTTATAAGGAAGTATGTATCGCTCGCCGCGCTCATAATGCGGCCGGCAAGGGGGGCAGGGCTGACGGGGCGGGCCGAGCCCGCATCCCGCGGGGGAACAGCGGCAGCAACGCAAAGCCGGGCAGGGGGGCACCGGCAACCCTCACAGGGGACGGGGACACGAGCACAGAGGGGCTGCGCGGTAACTCTGCGGGCACCCCGACCCCCACAGCTCCCAGTCCGGACCAACACTACGAAGAAGCCCTCCCACACCCTCCCGCTCCCGCCGGCACTGAGGAGCACATGTGCGCGGCGTTCGCATTTATGGCAACAGGGCGAGACCACCCCGGACGCCGGGTGGGGGGAAGAAGGAATGACAGTGCCGAATGGAACCGTCCTGGGCACGCGGAGCGCCGGGACTGGGGAGCGAGCTAGAGCCGCACGCTGATTGGGCCGCCCTGCGGCCATCTTGTATTGGTCGGGGAGCTGACGAGAGAGATGTGGTGGCTGCTGAGGCGAGCCGAGCCGAGCTGGGTAGGGCAAGGGCTGGGGTGAACGTTCCTCGGGAGCAGCCGTGGCTTGGCTCTTTCATTCACTCACTGCGTTTATTTCTTCCGCGAAACAGCCCAGCAGCACCCCGAGTGCGGGCAGAGAAGCAGAGGGCTGTTAAGTAGCGACTCGCCTCCTCGTCGCGCCATTTTAAGTCCTGGTTGTGACACCGAGAGAGGTCTTGCGGAGATTTCTTGGGGGCCGAGTTCTCAACAGTTCCGGCCTCATTCGCTGAAAATACACATTTAGGAAGAGGATGGGTTTATGGGAGTGCCCGCTAGGGGTGGGTTTGTTTTTATTCGGGGGAAGTGTCCCCACCAAGCAGAAATGACAGTTGCAGGGACTGAAGGGGGGAGCAGAAGTGCTGTGTGGTACCTCAGGGCTTTGCAGGGCTGCACCGCAACCTAGTAGTACTGGGACTACATGTTCAGTGGATGTAGGGAAAGCTCAGGGTTATGCAGAAGTTTATTGTACTGAAAATGTGAGTCAAAGTCCTCTTGAACACTGAAAACACTATCAAAGTGCCCTGAACTCTTAAACAGGAACCTTCTGGGGAGACAAGTTATCTGACGTTGGTTAGAGGCTGGGTCAACCATGAGGGGCGGGCAGCATCTCCATGGGGAAGGCTGGTAAGATGGTGGACTAACAACAAGTTCCCCCAGCCTTGTGATGGTCTTGGCTGGAAGGTTCTGAGGAAGTGGCTCCCTGCCACAGAACAGCCCAAAGAGATGCAGATGAATTACAAATTCAGCTCTCCCCCTTAGGAAAGGTAGCAGGGTGCAGAATGTGGACTTTGCTTCTCTTTTCCAGAGCCAGACTTAGCTAGTTGGGCTTTCACCTTCTGTAAGCAGAAATCCATAGATGACAGCAGTTGTGAAATTCTTGGCCACACATTCTGCCACATTGGAGCCTTGGTCGAACTTGTGCAATGCTTATCTGTAGGCAGTGGAGCAGCGCTGCTGGGTACAACTCGGAGCTTGGAATAAAACGTGCTGCTTGCAGGAATCTGAAAGGAAAGTGACATGAGCCACAGGAGATTTTGCTTGAAGTCCCAAAAAGCTTACTCCACATCTGTCCTGAATCATTCAGTCAGTGCATATGGGGGGATGACAGACTCCCTCAGTGGCCTCTCTCTTGACTGGCTCTGTAAATTTAAACTGGTAACGCTAAAACCTTCAGAGTGATCAGCTGTATGTCAATGCATGAATAGCTTTAATTTAGTCAATTCAGAAGGAGTTCAATCCAAACTCCAGCAAAAACAGTGTCCCTGGCAAAGGCTGCAGAAAAATTGCTGTAGAAGTAGCAAAAATTTTCTATACAGATGAGATTTTTCTGCCCTCCTCTCTACCTTTTGTCTGCCCCATATATTTTGAGCCCTTGAGAAAGAATCACTTTGCACCCTGTGTATTCAACCGCAAGTACAGTAGGACCCTGTCTTGGATCACTCCAGGTGCTACCAAAACATGACTCTCAGTACCAGAATGTCTGGAACAGGACAGCCAAAGGCCATATACTGCTCTGCTTCAGGAAGCAAAACCCAGTGGAAAACCTCCGGAAGAGGACAGCCAAAGGCCATATACTGCTCTGCTTCAGGGAGCAAAACCCAATGGAAGACCTCCGGAGCAGGACAGCCAAGGGCCATATACTGCTCTGCTTCAGGGAGCAAAACCCAGTGGAAAACCTCCACAACAGGTCCCAGCTCTTGTGTTCTGACTTAACAGGAAGTGAGAAAAAAGGGAGAAGGATCATAGAGCAGATCTCATTGGAGATTTGAAGAGAATCCTTCATTTTGTATGAAAAAAATACCTTATGGCAAATGTTGGGTAGAGAGGAAGCCATGAGGGTGGTTAGTTCAAAAGCAAAAACCCTAATGCATGCTTCACCAAAACACACTTCTAGTCATAAGTCACTGGTAAGGTAGTTTCAGGGGGACATCTGTCCAGGAAGACAAGTGTCGGTGTAATACAGGAGCTGAGAGAGGTGCGAAGGGCACCAGACATGGGCTACCAAGCCACCTTGCAGTTCTACTCAGTATACTTGCACACAAGCTACCTTTGTGTCAGGGAGTGTTTCTCTGCAACACATCATGCCCAGGCTGCCTGGTGTTCACCACACAAGCCAAATTTAGCCTGTAGTGCATGTCTGCAGCAAGGGTTCCACTGATGAAATTAAATCTCTTTCCAAGCTCATTTGCTTGCTGCGGAACATTTTTCTTCTGTGTGCAGGATGCAGCTGTTTGTAGGCTGAGACTCATGAGAGTGTTTCAGTCCAAAGCAAAATCAGGGTTGAGTTTTAAAAGAGTTCTCTGCAGTCACAAGTCTGGCAGAAGTCCCATGCACCTCAACAGGTCTGGAATTTCACCCTCTGGCTGTAATGCAGTTACTCTAGCACAGACATCGGTCCAAACTGCCTTTTTTCTACCGGTTGCTCAGTATTCAGTGCTTCTGGAGTCCCAGAGCAGATCTTCCCACAAGAAGTCTGCGAGCAAGAGCTGATGTTTAATATTTTATTGTACACAGATACTAAAAATGTACAGAAGCCTGCAAACACCACCTTTAACCAAGTCTTACCAGCCCGTTACCATACATCTGACAAGCTCCTAAATGAAGCTACAGGTTCAGTCAGCTGGTTTTTAACATTGATGACACTTTAGCTCCCTGATGCCACTTCACAGTGGCAGCCAGTCCAGCATTATGGAGACCCCAGAAAACAATGGTTTGGTTCCTTCAGCATCTCTTAAGCACCCCGTGTTCAGCCACTGGGGTCAAGATTTCCCTCAAGGAAATATGAATGACTTCAGGTGAAGCCACACGGGCTTGAGGGGAACATGAGCCAGAAGTCAGATGCCTGAAGCAGGAAGGGCTGTGGGGTGTCTGACGCCAGGATTTCAGGCAGCTTTTTCTACCACCTACCTAGCTGTTAGCTGAGTGAGCTGACTGAGTACCACAGCATCACACCGTACCACAAGAGAAAAAACCAAACAACTAAAAATGAGAGAAAAAGCAACTGCAAAGTAAACATTCTGAATTTGCAGCAATCTTTCCAGAGGAGCCACATGCATGTCCTGCAGCACTAATGCAGCCTTTTCATCTTAGGCAACACACGTTCTAGCAGATGTTTAGGATGGACTTACATGAAATCCCTGATGTGGGGCAATTCTAGGCAACTTCCCTGCTCAGCTGTGAATCTGGGCTTGGACCACAGGAATTTGGATCAAAATTTCTTCCATACAGATGGAGACATAGGAGTTGGTGTGGCTTCATCTTTTCCATGACAGATCCAAAGGTCAGTGCAGGGGGCATGTCAGGGACATGAGCTGGAAGGAGTGGGAGAGAAGGGCGGCCTAGAGGGAAGATCATGAGGGGAGATGGGTGGCTGTGAGGTGTGATAGGCAGTCATGAGGGGAGATCATAAGGTGACAGAGGGGCAGCCATGATGGAAAATCATGAGGGGAAAGGAGGGATGGCCATGAGGAGTGAAGGGTGGTCATGAGGGGAGAGGAGGTGCAGACATGAGAAGTTGTAAGGGGAGAGGAGGGTCAGCCATGAGGGCAGATTGTGAAGGGAGAGGAGGGACAGCCATGAGAGGAGATTATGAGAGGGCAGGAGGGGCGGCCATGAGGCAAGATTATGAGGGGAGAGGAGGGGTGCCCGTGAGGGGAGATTGTGAGGGGAGAGGAGGGGCAGCCTTGAGGGGACGTTATACGGGGAAAGGATGGGCAGCCATGAGAGGTGAGGAGCCATTGTGAAGAGAGATTGTGAGGGCAAAAGAGAGGCAGCCATGAGGGAAGATTATGAAGACAGAGGCAGGGGCATCCATGGGGGGTGAGGGGTGGCAGCTATACAGTGTGGGCCACTATGGGGGGCAAATGAGGGGTGACTGCGAGTGGAGGGAGATCTTGAGGGGCAGCCATAGGTGGAGATCAGTTTGTCCTTAGTGACACAGTTTAAGGGTTGGCTTGGTAGTCCTGAGTAATGGTTGGACTTAATGATATTAAAGATCTCTTTCAACCAGGTTGATTCTGTAATTCTGTGACTACGCACAAGAAGTCTCAAAAGATTTGTGGGCTTTAAAACTAAACTCACAGCTGCTGTTATTCGGGTCTCTAACAAGTGCTACAGCAGAAAACAGATCTCACAACTTTGCTCCTTCATCAGACTGATCTCTTCTTAAAAGGTTTAACAAGTGCAAATGGAGGGATTAGCACTTTCCCACTGTAGCTGTGCCAGAATAACCCCCCACTGTGATCATGAAGACACTAGTCACAGTTGCCTAAACCAGTTCAGTAACTCCTGTTTACATGGGGAAAATAGATACAAGCTTTACCCCAGCAAAAACATGGAGTGATCCCTTGAAGCAGCCCCACTGCCGTGGTTGGTTGGCTGGTAAGAGAGGCAGGTGCTTCAAGTCAGAGGAAGAAGGCAGTTCCAGTGGGGCACAGAGCTGTCTGCACAGACCTCTCTGCCTTTCCGCCAAGTGAGCTGAGTCACTAGTTTCACACAGACATGGCTCAGCGCAGGGCAGTCAGCACTAGGGAGTTGTCTGAAGTGGCTGAGAAACCTTAAAATACCAGCGAGGCAAGCCCTTTCCTACTGGTGTTTGACAGAGAAAGGCAACATTTCAAATTGCTTTGCAGCTGCAATCTCCTTTTACCAGCCCTTGTGGGCTAGCTCTCCAGTTTGTCCCATGACACCCCCATGGCAGCAACATACGCCCTTAGAGATGAGGATCTCTTTAATGCTTTCTACCCCAGGAGGGGTTTTGCTTCTCACCTCTTCTCCAGTGCCTGGAGGAGGTATGCAGACATACCACATCACCCGTCTGCAGGCTGGCTCCACAGAGGCTAATGGGTTGGAAGTTCAGTGTTGGTCTTGCATCAGCTAATGCTGACCTTCAAAGGAAAAATAGGGGATTTATGTCCAGGAAGGAAGCTTTGAAAATTTAATTTGGTTTGGATTTATTTTTTGCAATGGGGATTTGGGTTTCTTTCCTACATTATTTTTTTTTCTCCTCCTGTAGCAGTGTCTGGTTTTTCCTGAAGGTTTGTTGGTAGTCTCAACAATACAGACTTCTGCCTTTCTCAGATCTTAATAGGTTGTGTTCACGATGGGAAAGTATCAATCTTTCCACAGGTCTGTACCCTAGGCAGAGAAGCCACGTTTTGTCTGCACTGCTGCAGAGCTGGATGAAGATGTGATGACCTTCACCCTGCCCAAGGAAGTCACCTCCCTGAGCTCCCGACAGTGCTCCACGTGTGACCGCTGCGTTCCTGTTAGGCAGACGGCATGCCTGCCGTTCTGCAACACCTGGTGGAAAAAGGGGGTGCGGTGCTGGGATGAGTAATTGTGGGAATATTAGCCTTACCCTCTGTGCTGTGCAAACAACACCATGCTGCTGGTGATGTGGCTTATAGCTGGCAGGCGCAGGGCACAGAGCAAGCTCGTATCTGCAGAAGAGCGTGTAGACACAGTCTCAGTTGTTTAGCTCTGTGTTAACAGTGAAAAAACAAATCCTAAGTGGACTAAACAAATCTTACCTGGCAAAGTGCTTCATAAATTAGTAATTCGGCCTCCGGCAGACTAATAGGAAATCAAGCTGTTTACTTCAGAGTATGACATACTTTTCTTTGTTGCCTTCTCCCTGTGGCACCCAGATAGATTCTGATGTGCGAAGCTTTGTGTCAGTGACTAATGAGTACTTAGCAGTTGCTGCAGATGTCCATAGGCTGCACATTATCACTGCTATTTACAACATCAGGAAAGGACCTAAAATATCACCTGGGCCAGAAAGGGTCAGCAGATTAAAAAATGTTCTTTTAGAACATCAAACCTGGCAATGCAACACGTTTCAAGTGCCACTGGAAACGCAAAGAGGTTTTGTACTGTAGCTTTTGCAGTTCCACTTTAATTTTCTGACCATATATAGCTTCAACGTTCCTGTCCAGATGGGATAACAAGGAACTTGTTCCTTCTGAAAGCCACCAATGTAAGCAATATCAAACGGATACTCCAAGTGGTCTTTTGTGATGAGCACCTCTGGGAAGGTACTGTTTGAAACCAAGTTGGAGTTTAGGATATTTGTAGGAACCATTTTACTGCAGTCTGTGTTGTTGCCCGTGTTGTGTTAGGGTATGGGAGGGAATGACAAATGCAGTGAAAGCTTCCTAGGGTTTCCCAGCTCTTGGGTTTAATGAAGGTTGACAGCTCAGGAGCACACATTTCTGGACATTCCCGAATAATCCAGGCAGGGCAGTTCAGAATAGTACAGGCCACCCTTGCAATTTACTTGGAAATAGATGTTGCCCTTTGAATTCAGATACAGCTGAAAGGCATACACTCAGGAGAAGGCCGAGCTGCTCTGACACAACAGCACAAACAGGGACAGAGCCATCCAGCTCCTTGTGATCCTACAGCAACTCCAGTCAAAAAAGCTGTGCAACAGGCTCTCCGGTTACCAGCCTTACGTCACCAGTTGCAGACTAGCTGGGTGATCATTCCCTCCTGGCATCTTGCCCCTACCAGAAGGTTAACCTTTAGAGGCTTGATTTAGTTCTCCCTGCCTCCCTTAGGAAGTCCTCCAAGAAGGCAATGCCAGTGGCATAGTAAAAGGGGATTCTACACAGGCTGTAAAAAACCAACCACCCATACCAGATGTCTTAAGTGAATGCAGCTTCACTTTAGGAAAGAGGATTGTGATTCTTTACTGGCACTGCTGGGAAAATGGTTATCCCAAGGTATCAGATGCCCTCACTGCTTTTATTTAAAGAGGTTTGCCAGTTGGGTGGCTTTCTGCTACTGTAAGACTTGTACTACCTTGAAATAATTACTTTCTGTTCTGCTGGGTCTCCATGACCAGTAAAAGCCTATAATAATAGTCAAGTATCAGATACTGTCTTCATGTTGAGGCAAGTCATTCAGTTCCCTTCCTGTTACTTTCAGATACATATAAAAGAGAGCTAAAAAATCAGTTCTTGTGTGGACCATTTCTTCTGTGTTTTTAACCATGGAGACACTGGTATTGCCAGGTATACATCTTCCTTGAGGTTTTAAATATAAAGCATTTCTAAGAGTCTCATCTTTGCTGCAGAGTGGTATTAGACAATACTTTATATATTTTCTGCAAGAGGGTACTTAATTATTGGAATCAAGCTTTCTTGTATTTCCAGAGGACCAAAAATTCCTCCAGGTTGTTCAGTTTGCTGGCTATGCCTTAATTTCATTAAGTTCTCCAGTCAAGTTAGACAATACTGAAATCTTAGCAGACAAGAGAAGTATTTGGTATTACAGATATTTCAAGCTTCTTTTGTAATTTATAAAGAAATAGAAGAGTATCAGTCCAACTGTTTTGTGTAAGTCGTCTTCACTATATGTAGATGTTGACCTCCACCTGACACAACCTCAGGGCTGTGTCTGGCATCTTGAACTCCAGGAAGGAGCTGGTCCTTAAAAATTCCACCCAGCCATTGCCGAAAAATCCTGTTAGCCTCTTCTCCAAAGGCTGAATAGGATGGCAAGAAAAATCTGAGTGACCCTACTTCAGATTTGAAACTTGATCTTCTTTTTCTCTCACATCTCTAGAACAATAAGAAGTGCTATGGAGAAAGTAGTGTCAATGATAACAGTGAAAAAAGGGTGTTAGTAAAGTGGCAGCTACCTGAAGATAACTTGTGAAATACTTTAGATAATGGCTAACCAGCAGAGCTTTTGCTGGGCAGATGACCATGAGCCTAGAGTAGGGTTCTTGACTGTTGATTTACTTCCTATTATGAAGGATTTAGTGTAATCAAAGTCTTTAATCTGTTGAGCTTGTCTGTACCTTGGAGCTCAGTGTGAAAGATTTAAGCCAGTACACATGTATTAGAAAAATTTTGTTTTACCCCTTCTACACCAGTCTTTTACCTTCTGCTGGGTTCTCTAATTTTCTCTGTACCAAGAAGGAGTTTTTCCAGTAAGTTACACTACAGGTTTGTTAGACTGCCGTTTCATATGCTGTTAAAGTAGTGTCAGGTAAACTAGAACAAAATCCTGTAGGAATAACCCACTAATCTTGCAGTACAGATGAAATGATAGTATTTTATACCTATCATCTTCTATTGGATAGAATCCAGGCATGTTATCAATGGTATATTAATTTAACCCGTTGAAATGATTGTAAATTACTGTATATTATATTTGGATAACAGATGAGGACATACAAAGGAAAGTGGGTACCTTCTCAGTTTGGGACCTGCTAGATTTGGGAGTAAAATCTGTATTTCTCCAGTTGTATTGCAGTGTCCGCTATTTCTTTCCAAAGGGGGCAAACAGCAAACAAAATGATCTCACCACTGACATAAGTAGGAGCAGTACTTCATTCCCTGATAAAAAGTATTTTCCTGTGTTACCCTCAGGGCATTTTACACACCTGGGTAAAGTCATTCTGCCTCTTCCCTGCCACGTGGACGCGCACAAAAACAGTCTGACTACGGAAGTACTGGGACCTGCGTGTGTCCATGGAAAGTCTTGCATTTTGTCCAATTTGTTTGCTTCCTATAGGGTCATTAGGAGGCACATCATCTATCTGCTCGTTGTCACTTAGTTATCCTTCTATTATGACTGAGCTTCAGCTGCTGTGGTGCAGAACTGAGAGACATCAACACCTCAGTAACACAGGGGGTTTAGTAACCCCCTAAGGAAGTTAGATCCTGATCATTGTCAGATGCCACATAAAAGAAGATACGTAATGACACACATGAATATTTTTGTACAGGTTTTCCATATTCAGGCTAATTTTTATCTGGTGGTAGATAAAACAAGAATTTTAAAAACAAAAAGCCAGGCTTTAACCAGATGTTAATTTCCGAAGCTTGATGGCACCTTTCTGTCTTTGAAAGCCAGCCCTATATTGTAACTATAATGAAACTGCAATATACACGTTGTATTAAGAAAACTCATGACATTTGTCAACCTAACTACCAGGGTGAGATCATGGCTAATCCATCATAACAGAGCTGATCATCCCTGCCCGTCTGCAATGCACAAGGACCATCGAGCAATAAGACCACCTTGCTGAAACTGAGGGGTTTGTTTAGCCTGACAGAAAGCCTCTCAGTACAGCCCCTGCCTGCCCTGGCTGCTCGCCCGCAGAAAACCCTGCTGAATTTCCAGCACTGAGAGCCAATCCTGCACTTCCCGTCGGCCTTCTCTGAAGCCTGCAGGGCAAGAGAGCTCCCTCCTCTGACAGCCTTTCTGCATGCCTGTAGCACTATGGCATCATTTCTCTCCCTGCTGTTTATTTTTCAAAAATGCATCTTTTGACAACATGACTGTGTTTCTTTTCCAGCCAGGTAAGAAGAAATAGCTTTTCCTGCCACAGTGTGCTCACTTCCCTAGAGTTAGGAACCATGACATTTACATACATTTGCTTCAATCAATATTGCTGTATTACTGAACAGGAATATCAGTAAATCCTGAAGAAGATAAAAAACCAACAACCAAACAAGCAACCACTGTTGTATTAGTGTATTAGCTATTCCAAGTTCTCTGTTAACTTTTTTCCTTCCTCCTCCAATCCTCTGAATTTGATGGTCACTGCACCGGAGAACACGCATCTCAACTTTGCAGCTCCCCTTAATTAGCAGGTAGCAGAGGAACACGTAATTAGCCGTAAGTGTTGTCTGTTTTCAGCCAAATGATGCACCAGGGAGGGTGCAGAGAGCTCACATGGAGCCTGTGTCATGCAAGCCACCCCATGCTGGCATTACAGCCATGTGGGCTCTTCCTGGGAGAGATCTCCAGGTACAGGTTACTAGATACCTCAGCAGAGAAGTGCAAGACACATCATTTTCATAGCCACCCTGTGATTTCATGGGGTTGATTTGGTACGGAGGTATCCAGTATGCAAATCACAGACCATGTTAAAGGGCTTTATAAATAGCCCCAGGCTTTCTATCAACCGTTGCCCCCTCATCCCACTAGCAAGAGGTGTAGCAGTAGCTTGAACCTTATTGTTAAAGGTGCACCAAGCAACTGAAGTCAGCAGCTGTGGCTTGTGTTAAACACTTGCTCTCTTTAATGTCAAGACCTAAGAGTGAAAAATACTCGTTTTTACCAAAAGCAAGAGTAAAGATATGACAGAACAGTTTCAAATCAGTGGGAATTTAGTTAAACAGCTTCAGTTTGTTAAATGGAATAAAAAAAATAAATAAACAGCATTAGCAGATATACCCCCAAGTTGCCAGAGTACTTCATAGGAACTACTGTTAAATTATTTCTGGCCTCCATTCTCATGCATGGACCATGTACCCCATTTAATTTTCCGTCCCACTGTACCCACTGAGCACCAACAGGGTCTCATGTCCCAGAACAGGACATGGCACAGGAGATGCTGCTCTGCTGAAAATCTGGGCCATGGAGGAGAATTGAAAACACAGGACGTCCCAGCTGCAGTTCCCATGGGCATTGCCGCTGCTCAGGCAGGGGACTTCTCTGCCCGGCTGACCTGGCAAACACAGCTTCAGCATTTTAGAGTCATGATCTTTTTTTCAGCAAGGAAAATGACTGTCTTTGTCTCTCCCCTGGGGGAAAATGAGTGTCAAAGCAGCAGAGTTCTCTGTGGGACAAAATCTGTTGTTACCAGCTCTCCTGGCAGGAGCCCAGAGCCACTCAGCCCTGCCCAGAGGAGGTCAGCAGCATGTGAAGGCTGCCCTGCATGCACCCTGCCAGTAGTTGATAGGGACAGGCATCAGCAGTGACTGGGATAGTGGAGTGAAAAAAAAAAAAGCCCAAACCACAGTCTGACATTGGATGCCAGAACACCATCAGTGAAGCTTCCCTGGGCTTCGTTAGCAAGACTGAGAGTTTTGCATGGATGCTGTCAGGCTGTACAGCACTGCTGTCCCACTGGGACTGCCTCCCCCAGCACACACCTGAACCAGCACATTAAATTAATTCTGGTTAATTCTGCTCAGGGAAGTACCACTCATTTGAAGAACCAGTCACTGGACACCAGGTAGTTCCTAGGGCAGGTAATTAAACCAATTTTGACATCCAAATGGTAGTTCTCTTGCCAAGGTGCAGCAGCTCTTGGCAGGCAGCCCTCCCAGCTCTCCTGCATCCCCCCGTTGCCATGGCAGCATGGGGGATATGCACCTTAGTGCTTATGAAGCTCCAAGAAGCATTTCCCATGTGAATCGGGCTGTGCATTCACAGGCACAGAGCTGTTAAACCCTCATGGTATGAAAATTAGCAGTGGCCACAATTACACAAAACTTGAAGAGCTGGAAGAGCGCTCATCTTCTCTGTGCATTGGCTGTCTCTATTTAAGGCTTTATCTCTTCACTTCCAAAACACCCCAGTAAACAGTGTCTGCCATGTGGGGACACCACGTAAACAGCCATCCTTTGAGAAAGGAGCCTTCTTCCCTTTCCACTCCTGTTACAGTAATTCCTTTAATATTCCCCCCCCCCCCGCAATGTTTATTCTGGAGTCAGAAAGGAAATTCATCTGTTGTGCCTGTGCTAGCGACCTCCTGGAATTGCCAGCAGCAAATGTAAACTCCAGCGTGACCTCCTGGGTCTATAAAGTGTGTTGCCCTGGATCCTGCTCTGCTGTTTTATTTTTTTAGGATTCCACAGATGCCAAAAGTAATCTTAGTTTACTTTAAGTAGAGACAGGTCAGAGGCACTTCACTGAAGCCAAGAGCCCTACTTGCATGAGTAGGGCCTACTCACAGGAAAAGGATTACTGGTAGAAATAGGGATTAAAAGACTGAAGCCATCAGACCGTAAGTCTCTTTTTTATTTTGCTATGTCAGGTCTTGACTATGTAAACTGATCACTGGAGCTGAAAGACTCCCAAGATGACATTGCCTGGAGATCACAGCCCCACCTACATTCTCCCAAGTTTAGGCTTGGGGCTTTTGAAGTTTTTGCCATTTTGGAGAACACCCAAGCCTAATTACAGCAGGACTGGGTGCTGCCAGAAGCACGGAAAATGTCTTCATAGCCTAATACTGCAGAAGTGTTTTGGTGAAGCTGAGCAGTCAGCCCAGGCTCTGGCTCCCAGCAGAGCAGTGTATTAAGGAGTGAGGCAGTGACCCCTTTCTGGGCTGTCACAGCACCCTGTGCTAGGACAGAGCATGCTCCAGCTGGCTGGCATGAGGGACTTCAAAAGCACGAGGGGTACAAGCTTTGACAAGGTCAGTAGGTGGTTTTGGGTGACCCAGAGTGTTAATTTGAGACTTTGGCAGCAGAGGGGGAACCCTGCAGTGTTGAGTCATGTCACACAGCCACTACATTGGGCCTGTGACGTGGCTACAGCCAGGGATGCTACCCTGGCTCCTGCATATTAACTGTGGCACAGGGAAGGGCTTTGACCAGACTGTGGCCTGAGGGACTGAAGACTGTGAGTCAAGGTGGTTCTGGTCTCTCTTTCTCTCCAACTAGAAGAATGTCTGTCTTTTGCAATGCATCCATCACCAGTGAACTCAACAGCCTTCTGTGATGGCTCCAGCTCTGTCACACTCTATAGTAGTGTCAGGAAAAAATTCTTTACTGTGAGAGTGACAGAGCGCTGGAACAGGTTGCCCAGGGGGGTTGTGGAGTCTCCTACATTGGAGATATTCAAGGCCCACCTGGACAAGTTCCTGTGTGATGTACTCTAGGTTACCCTGCTCTTGCAGGGGGGTTGGACTAGATGATCTTTTGCGGTCCCTTCCAACCCTTGGGATTCTGTGATTCTGTGATACCACAGCACTGATGTCTTTGCAGAATGGGAGCTAGTTCTGATTAGGACTTCCTCACATGTTGACTTGGTACCAGTTTCTCTCTGACCATCCACAACAAACGCACACCTCCTAGAGAGGATGACCAGCAGCCTGGTAAAAACCACTGTGCTGACAAGAGTAGCAATCTCTGTGGAGCGGGTAGGATCGATGAGGAGAACATTAACACAGGGACAGAGAGCCTTTTCCTAGCAGCCTCCAGTAACAGCAGCACTTCAAACCCCCACATACATGCAAGCTGATATTTCAATGCCTTCAGGTTGCTACGGACAACCAGAGATTTCTAAACTGTCTTACAGAGCAGAGCCCTATCACACTGTACACAACAACACTTGGCATTTTTATTACCGAGAACTCTGTGTCAGAAGGTAAGAAATATTGTCATCGCTTTACAACTGAAGATACTGAAGTTACCATGACTTTTAGGTAAAACCGATCCCTTGGGTAAACCACACCCGTTTAAATGCTCTAGTACCTGAAACTGCCTCCTCAAACATACGGCCCCTTCAGATAACCCACACAGGGCTGAAGCACAGGCAGATTATATGCAAGTCACTGGGATAAGAAGAACAGGCTCTAGAAAATGATAGGGGGATTATTGGGAAGAAAGGTCCCTGAAGTTTCCCCACATGTATAATCCCCGCTGCCACAAAACTGCACACTTATTTACAGAGCAGCCTGCTGATTGTACACACAGCAGAGCAAACGTGATCTTCAAGTGGGGAACTTTCCTTGCAAAGGGACCACTACAGCATGGGTGGAAGCCTCAGCTGGTCAAGATGTGTGTTCCCCTGGCCACCCGTTCGCTTGGGAAGAGGACCATCCTTCTCAGCTATGCAAAGGCATAACAGGATTACAGTTAACATGATTGCATGCACAGTGAGTGGTGTTTTCAGGGGTGTACGTAGAGCTGAAGAGAAAGCCAGGGACAGGGTGCGAGCCTCAATGCCCCCTTGTCTGGCCAGCAGGCATCTGCTATGTGCAGTGCACTCTAATCTCACACAGCTTCAGAAACCTGAATATTTAAAAAAAACACACCCACAGGTTCTTTCTTTGGATTTATCTCATTAACATAATGTGGCATTATTAACACTGTGCCTCCTGGATGCAGAGGGTACACAGTACACACAGAGTACACAGTATGCTAGAGATTGGAAGGGACCTCAAAAGATCATCTAGTCCGATATCCCTGCCGGAGCAGGACTGTTACCTGTATTCAGACAGGGAAAACACGGTAGACCAAAATGATGTGACCTACCCAGCATTATGCGAGAGGTTGATGGTGAAACTGTGGCAGATGTAGGTCTCTGCAGTCTGCTGACAGCATTGCAGTTTCATCAGGACCAAAACAGCTATGAAATCTAGCAGCATTACTCCCATTTTAAGCTGTTGAAAATGCCTGTATAATCTGCAGAGTTACAGAAACTCACCCGCTGCAACCTGTTGCCTTCAGCATAGAAATACACTTCCATTTGCTCTAAAATGGAAGCTACAATACAAAGTGACGCAGGATAGTTAATAAAATTGCAGGCTCTGAACTGTTCTTTGGCTTGGCATAGAGAAAATGTCATGGAAAAAGGTCTAGGAGTAGATTTTGCTTATCCTTCTCCATCTATACTCAGTGCATGCCCTCCTCCCTTTGAGCAGATCTGCAACGCACCACCTAATTTATCTTCCCACCAACACAAACACAGGGAGCATACCTCCATGATTAATGGAGATTTTTACCCTAGGAGTTAGTTACATTGCAGCAGACAATGAGAAATTTGATTACCACTAATACGGTATTGACACAAATGTCAGTGCTGCAGACAAGCAGTATCGTTTTGAATCAAGGATTCCTTTTGTCGTTATTTTTGCCTGCTTCTTCCATTGTAATAAGGTACTGCTTTGTGTATTACCCAGGTACTCCCGACTAAAACTGTCTGGGGACAATTTAGTTTTTATATAACCCTTTATTAAGTAGGGGGAACAGCTTTAACAAAAAGGTGCTGTGCGTTCGCATAGCCCTGTTACCACTCAAATACACAATAGTCCAGCCAAAACCTCCTGTCAGCTGATGCCTTTACCTCGGTAATGGCTAATCTGCTGCTTTATCAAAGTCAAATACAGAAGGAAGCAGGAGCAATGGCATACATTTTTTTTTTTTTTTGTCTCTGGAGAATTGAACTGATCAAATCACTCAAATCTTGTCAAGATCTGGTCAGAAATTAAGCATGGGAATTGTGTCACTCAGCCAGATGACTGAGGGAGTCTGATCTGCAGGTGAGGATCTTTCCTTGCAAAGGGCCCACCCCAACATGGGCAGGAGGCTTCAGCTGGTCGAGGCCTGTGTTGCCCCAGCCACCCCTTGGGAAGAAGGCTATCCTTCCCAGCTGGGCAAAGGCATAACAGCTATGTGTCTGATGGGAGCACTGGCTTGGTGTGGGGCTGAAGGGCTGTGCTCAACTCAAAGACCTTTTCTGGTTCTGGATCCCCTTGACCAGGCTGCTGATTTTGGGCTGCAGGGCCTGACGTGGGCCTTACATCTTGCCTCCCTCCCTCCTCTCTCCCTTCCTCTCCATTGTGAATACCGAGGGGCAGTGGCTTCAGCTGTTTTTCCTGTCTGCCTTTCAATGAGTGAATCTCTTCTCTGAAGGTACCTCCAGCCTCTCTGGGTTTTTCCAAGCACTGCACAAACTCCAGGTCTCAAATGACATCCATCTTGGCAGATGGAAATGGATCCATGAAGAAACCGTTACCCTCCCTGAGTGATCATTTCCATCTTAGCTTCTGGAACGAAAATTTCAATAAGGCCTAGAAAAATAATCAGGATAGGAGAAGAAGCAGAGTTTCTGCAGTAGGAAGGAATCTTTTAATGGCATCCATGCAACCATTAAAATCCTTAAACTCAAGGATGGAGGCTACAAGGATATTATACCAAGCCTTGAAGCCAATCTCATTTCTATCCAGAAATGAGAGCGAAGGGAGAGAAGAGGAGGAAGGGGAGAGGTGAGCCTTATGGCCAAATGGCAAAGTTCACACATTGTTTTGAACTTGTATACTTGCCCATCAGGAAATGAAAGCACAGCTCAGGCAAAAGCAGCACAACAAAACTTACCTGGGAAAAATCTGAAGTGGAAATCAGCAAAACCAAAATACAACTTTAGGAACTAAAGAAATAAAATATTCCGTACTTTTTATTAGTATATTAAAAGCTGGAAGTCTGCAAAAGCATTTGTAACCACATGGATGGAGCAAAGTATGAGATAGAAAAGTACTGTGAAGCAGCCAAATAATCTCCTGGTCTCTGTCCTACTGCAGGATGTGATAGAGTGGCATCTGTGTCCAACCTCCTCCTTGGAGCAATGGACCGAGGTACTGTTGGAAGTGGGGTGTGAAAGGAGGATGCATAAGCTCAAACACATAAATAAAACGGTAAAAAAAAAGATCACAGGACTGGAGTGCTTTCATTGAAATCGTATTTCTTCTACTGTTACTAGTTTGCTTACTATTGTACCTGAAAGTTGGGAGTGCCTTAGCTGAAAATCAAGCATGCCAGTAACAGGAAGCTGTTTGAACAAGTGAATGAATTGCTTGTGCTGCAGGTATCAACTCCGTTAAAACAATTATCCTCTTTTCTTCTTCAGACATTATGGCCTCTGACAAACATGTTACACCTTCTGGTCAGCAATTACATACAAGGGTCATTCCTTTCTTCTTCAAGACCTAGATATCCTCATAACCTGGTGTTATCCTGGATTTATTACTCAGTGGTGACAACAAATTAAAAGCTTCATCAAGTGCAGGAACTGAGTCACAAACAAGAACGACTTGATACTACTTGATACTACTTCAAGCTTGGGAGAGAGTCAATTCTATAAATAAGGAATACAGCCCAACAGACTAGATAGAAAAACAGCTTCTTTTGAGTCTGCCCATTTGCCTTCCACCCATGGAAAGTCAGTCTGCTCTTCACCACCTCCTAAGCATGACAATACAACTCCCACAACAATAAAAGGAAGACGACAGATACTACTACCCAAATGGTTGGTCATTAGTGCAATCTATTAAACAACCAGAGACATGAGCTACAATTACACCAGTGAATATAAAAGTTGTATGGAAATGTCATCCATTTCACCCTGCAGGCTATGAAACATGTGACAGCTGTGACAAGGAAAAACATTCCCATCACTGGAGATTTTAAAAACTAAGTTAGACAACCACCTGCCTGGTGAAGTAAAGCCAGTCATGCCCTGAGGCAGAGGGGTAGCTTCGATGACTAAAATGTTATCCAAGCCCAATCTGCTACAGTCATACATGTGCAACACTTCACAACTGCAGTACTGACTGTTCAGAAGTCATCTGCTGGCAGATGAGATCATGGTTACTACAGTAACCACAGCGATTTTTCCAAGGAATAGAGAGAGGGAATCTTTTTCCTCAAACTGTAAGTACACTCAACTCACATGCTTAAATGCCTGCCACTGTCAGGCTCTATCAAGTAGCCCTGAAACAAAGATAACTGTCCATTCATGGGCAGTGGTGGTACCCCTGATACTTAACACCTGATGTTGCAGGGCTGCTACTGAGTTTAGCACAGCTCTCCCAACAGCATTAAGAAACAAAAACAAACCCTCCAAAACCCATCCACAAATATTCTTCCTCCAGATGCAGTGCTCAGGTTTTAAAAAGTGCAAATTAAAACCTAAGTAGCTGAAATAGTTACAGAAAGGGAGAACAGTAATAACCATGAGAATTCAGGGTTCTCATTGGTAGGCCAGGAACAAGCTCGGTGTGAGACTGGAAATTGCTGTGCACCCTGTAAATGAGACCATGGACTGCCCTCTACAGTATATCGTTAGACTGTGTTTAGTTGTTCTAAAGTCACTAGCACTGTTTTAAATCCAAGTTATACATTTAATTTATCCTCACACCCATACCATTGTATCCACGTGTGAAAGCTTGATCTGCTGCGTTTGTCTTTACTTCAGACATTTCTCCGTTGCTTTATGTTTACTTTCCTAACAGACAAATAAAGGTTATTCTTTCTTTGTTAATCTACTAAAAACCCCTCATGCTGCTGACAGGAATATTCTCTAGTGCTTCTAATCCTCCAGTCATTATATTCAGGGAGTCAGTCATTACTTGGGAAAACTTCTTTTGAATCATCAGACTTGGCCTGAAATTGAACTGATGGAGCCTTAATTCAGCCCAGATGGAGCAAGATGAACATTAAATACTCACCAGTAAGAGAAAAGGCTTTCTAAACCAGCCCTCACATATCATTGGGACTTAACACCTCCCATCCCGGTACTGATCAATTGCAGAGATTGGCCTAAGTATATTTCTAATGCTGTGTAAATCTGATGTTTCAAATTAATTTATTGATACCTTGCCGTATGCCTTGTATCCCATTTTTATTGCCATATGTAAAACCTGGGGTTTTCCCCAAGTCTGTTTCTCTGTACTGGGCACTTTTAACAGGATCACAAACTCCTTTTCCCCAATATATAGTTTTCCATCCTGTTATATTTATGTGTCTGCTTGACTTCCTCTGCCAGAGAAAATAACAGCCTTTGGAGGCAGATGTTTCTTATATTTTCTTCATGCCTAAAATAATTGTAGCTACTTATTAAAAACCTCACTGACAGTGTGATACAATAACCTTTGTGATTTACTTATCTTTCAGTGAGCTTTAAAGAGAGCTACTGCCTCTTTTCCAACTTTGTACTGTATAGCCCATAATCAAATGCAGCCCTGCGCTCTGATGTTTGTAACATACTACAACAAGAAATTGGTCTTGGAATTACATTTATTCTATCCTTATCTAGTTGATTTACTGCTTCCTCAAATATTTGCTTCCTTATACTATCTTAATTGAAGATTCCTCCTGCCTATATTTTCTTTCACTGCTATTCAACACTTTCCTAGCAGCAGTTTCATGCTGTCTTTCCTATTTTCTGTGTAAGCGCCATACCTGTTTTTCAACATCGCTTTAAAAAAATCCAACTGAAAGATTTCAAGGGCATTAAAGCCAGTAGGATTAAGTAAGGGATGCATTTATTCTTTTCCCCAAGCGAGTTCTGCCTTCTGAAGGCGCAAGCAAAACATTTAAAGGAGGTACCAGCATCCTAAAGGAACCTCCTTAAGGGCTCTTGCCCTTGTCTTCTGTATGCCTAGTAGTTTTCTGATAACTTGGCATGCAAGGCAGAAGACCTATTAGTTGCTGGCTGGTTTGTTGCCTGGCAACACGGCCAAAACCTTACTATTTTCTGGTCTGTTCCTGCTGTTGTAGCTTGGAATAACTCAATCAAAATCCACATTTCACTGGTATAATGGAGATCAACATCTGGCCCCACAACCTGCACAAAGCAGTGTTTGATACACCCAAAACTGAAGAAGTTTACCCTTCCTGTGGTATCAAGAAAGTGCTTGAGCTTCCCTCTGTATGGGCTATCATGGACATACTGACTGCTGATGCTGTTGGATAGCCCTCAATGCACAGAGTCCTTCACTGTATGCATTGCTAATGAGAGATGAATAATAGATATTGTAGTGAATTTATTCCTGTGGCCAGCGAGATGGGCTGATCCTGGTATTGCTCCATATCTGCCAGCACTCTCCAAATCAGCTTTGGAGGGCACCTGTACTTATTTAGAAGAGGCTGCTGACATGGAAGCTCTTGGCTGGGTGCTGCGGCTCCTGCAGAGACCAGCTTGGAAAGAGGGAAGTTGTGAATGGTAACAACTGTTTGGAATAAAACAAAAAGTAACAGGTTCTTGCAGAAAAATACCAAACAGAAAAGGCAACTCTTAAATGTATTAGTTAATGCATGTCATGGGGCTGGTAAAACTCAGCAGCAAGGATTGAGAAGTTCATTTTACGCTCTTTCCTTGCCCTATACCAGCCTCTTGGATAAAGTGGTATTTAGCAGCAAGGATTTACACAAATTAATTCTGAACATTTCTTTGATTGTTTTAACTCATGAATCATAGAATGAATCATAGAATGGTTTGGATTGGAAGGCATCTTAAAGATCATCTATTTCCGACCCCCTGCCATGGGCAGGGACACCTTCCACTAGTCCAGGTTGCTCAAAACCCCATCCAACCTGGCTTCTTGGTTTTCATATATTGAGGTTCACTTGCTTATCCTTAAAAGAGACAGTTGAAATGGAGCACCTGATTATCTCCTCACAATATCGCAGAGCGTGGCATGGTACATGGTGTAACTCCTTATTACCTTTTCAAGTTTCCCAGGGCTACTAACACACTTGTAGCCCAATTTTGAAGCCTTAAAAAACCCCAAACAAACCAAAACCCAAAAAACATCCAGTTAGAAGTGAGTTTGGCCCTTGAAAGCAAAAGTAAATTTCAGTTTTTCCTTTCCTTTCTTTCCTGCTGTGTGCTGAAGCAGAGCCATATCTTGTCTTTTTTGTTTTTAATTAGATCCAAAGAAGGCAACTAATAATGACCACAAACAGGAAAGCGTTGCTTGAAGTTGCTAATAATATTCTATTACCTTATCTTTAAATTATTTTTCATGGATTATAGATGTTTATAGTTATGAATCCCCAGCTTCATTTTATCTAGTACAGCAACAGAATCAAAGTCATCCTGCTCTAAACTCTCTATTGCAAATCCTTTTTAAAGCCCTTGTTCAAGGTCCTCCCCCATTTTCATTTTCTTTGCTGCTGCTTATTATACTAAAGCCTGACATCTGAAAATTGAACTGCAGTGTTAACCATTTTTTTCAACACAGACCATACCTGTTCTTTCTGGATGTTGATGCTGTAAGAATATTTTAGAACACCAAGCTGCCTGCAGTGAAATGCCTTGCATTCCCATTGTGTTACTGTAAATACCATTATTATGAAGAAATGATTGACTTTGCTTGACGCACTTTTCAAATAGTCTGCAGAGACATCTGTGGTGCCAGTGTCATTCCCGTGCTTTAATTACAATTTTAATCATCCATGATCTTTCATTTGTTTGTGCTGTAAGCTAATGATTTTTTTCTATCACAAAGCACTGGAATGATGTCTTAGTATTAATAATTTTTATTATTAAGTAGATTCGCACTTCAGTCCTGCTCACTCGCTCTGCCAGATCCTCTGTTTCCAAAGCGGCTCCTAAAACCCCGTGAAATATCTAATTTCTTCTGCTTCTCCTCTCTGCATGTAACCAGGACATTTGATGTCTTGTTTAGATTTGGATTGCATCAACAGAGTCACACTGCAGAGTTAGTACCAGTAGATACCTACAGGGAAGTGGAACAATTCAGTACACCCTGCAGCCTGGGTTCCACAGCTCTGGGGACCTCTCGAACCCTTTTCCTTGCCCTGAGGTCAATAATTTACATCAGATATCCTCTCATCTTGCAGCAAACTATATCCTTGTCTCTCAGGTCTTCCAATTCCCACAAGAGGGGAGATACGAGAGTGAGGAACCCAACTTCCTGTGATACATCTCTGCATTTAACCCTACTCCTGTACTATCTTTGACAGGCAGATACAGGAGAAGCTGCTCTGCTCTGCCACCTGGACACTGTAGTCATATAAATATGGCACCAGTCCTGAGACAATAACTCCAGATGAGTGGCAGATCATACTGGTTTGGGGCACACTAATAGCAGTGTATCTCTTTCATCATACAGTGAGCTCACCTGAGGTTGCAGCAGGGCATACAAGGTTTGATTGCAAAGGAGCAATGTGTTGCTCAGTTTCTGAGGTCAGTTCAACCCCACCAAAAGCTCTGCCAGGAGCTAAATGTACTCTTATTCTGAAACCTACCACAGCAGGTGGCATTCCCAAAGGGTCCCAGATGACTGCCTTGCCTTATAGCAAGTAGGGGAGCCTAAATCATTAATCAGGCGTATCCTAATATAAAGTTATGACTTTATTTCTAATTCCTAGGCATACAAGGAGAAACACTGCAGCCTGCTAGCAGCTACCCTCTGTGAATCAGAAGACCCTGTGGCAGCACACTGTATATATTTATAAACCAATGAACTAGGGAATGTCAAAAATAACAGAAAACACTGGTTCTGTAGGATATGCTGTATTCATTTCTCAGAAGGAGATTCACTGAGATGTTTTGACAGAAACTGTCTTTCCTTGAATATAAACACCAGGATGCAATCAACAGATCCCCCGCTAATGCTGACTTATGGGAGCAGGTAGTCAGCTGAAGTTCACTGCAAAGGCATGCTAAAGGAATCTGCAGCAGCTCTAGCCTGATGTTTGCAGGCTAAATGTTCAAAGGGCCTGTATGCATGTGCCAGCACACAAGCAGGTATGTGTTCACCTGTGATTTTGACATCTCGTTCATGTGGATTAAAAATCAGCCTGACAAGAAAATGCCTCAAGTCTGAATACAGAAAATCTGGAAAAGGACTTAAAACTTGCACTGATCCACACAGCCTAAAGTCTAGCAGGGACATGAAGGACTCACAAGCCCTTTACCAGATCTCCCCTCTGCTGCAGCAGACTACATGGCAGGCTGCAGCTAGGCAAGAGAAAGTATGTAGGAAGCCACTACTGGTTTTAGGAAATGATACCAGGGCTGCAGAACCTGACCCACATAGTCTGCTTGACCACCTCCAAGAAGTACCATCTCACCTGGCCGGGTTCATCCCAGAAGTCAGAAAAAAAACGTATCTCTACCCAGTGTCCTTAACCAGTGTTCTTTTGATGCCTGTGCACACTAGAGGGTCTGCAGGTTGGCTCTAGGAGCAAGGAAAGAAATATGACTTAGAAGCAAAGAGAGGCTTGCTCAAGCTGTGATGCTGGATTCATCTTTCAAAACCCCCTTGTCAGGTGTTTGGGTATCAGTTGTTAGTTCATGTCCACGCCTGGAAAAGCTGCAAAATTGTGTTGCTTCCGTAATTTCAACGAGGAGGCATTAGACATGCTCCGAGGTCATTTGACATTATGCTTTTCTGCTTGTATCTCTACTGTGGGTTTACGTTTCGCACCCGCATGTGCGGGTTCTCTATGCTCCAGCGGGTGCAGGGCCGGGCTTGGCGCGCCTGCCCTCTCCTGGCGGCCAGGGGATGCAGAGGGAAGCATCCTGCCCGTCGAGAGCCGCTGTCATGCAGAGGCGGCGACCCAAATCCCATTCACACAAAGGTTTTCACCGGCTGCAGTATGTACCAGTTTTCCCATGATGGCTTAATCTTCCTATGTGAACTGTGCCAAAATACTACACTTTCAAATGTATCTAATATAACAGGAATATTACAGCAACTGTAAAGCGCAAAAAGGGGGAATTGGAAGAAGGGGAGAGCAGCCTCTGAGAAAAATGAATGATAATTTTTCTTCCCATCAAGCTTTTTTAGTCAGTAGCTCTTGTATTTTACATCCAACACAAACGGAGTAGCCATTCCCAGATACAGACATAAATACACCAAAGCAAATACCCTCACCAGAGACAATTACACTAACCAGATAGCCACAAGAAAAGCATGCCTGTAGGCTGAAACAGGTGAGATTTAGATTAGACATTAGGAAAAAATTCCTTCCTATGAGGGTGCTGAGGTGCTGGCACAGCGTGCCCAGAAAGAGAAGGTGTGGCTGCCCCATCCCTGGCAGTGTTCAAGGCCAGGCTGGGTGGGGTTTGGAGCAACCTGGTCTAGTGGAAGGTTTCCCTGCCCATGGCTTTAAGGTCCTTTCCAAACCATTCTATGACCAAACAAGGGCTAAACACACTGAGCATGTCTTAATCTGTCTGGCATCAGAACATACAGAACAGGTACCACAGGAACCTGAAAAAAGCAGCAGCTGCAGGGTGGATTATGGTCTTGGTGCCACCAAAACTTGGAGTGAGATCATGGCAATCCTCAGGGGCTAGGAGCTGGTCAGGCTTCCTCGTCTCTGCCCTCTTCTGCCACCCAGAGAGGCCAAGCTGGCTCACTTACACTGCAATGGAAATGCAACCCTTTGCTGAAAATAAGGCTGTTCTTCAGCATTCCTTCCTAGTGATAGTAAAGCTGAATCAGATGTGACTTACAGGGATGACTACCAGCTTCCTAACAGCCCTGCCATTCCTTTTAAAGGCCACCCAGAACAATCATCTCCTCTTTTTTTGCCGGAGTGGAAGAGTAATTAGCACCTAAACCATCAACCCATATGCTGAATGTTATGGCTGTGAGAGCTGAGCATTCATCAACTCTCATTTCACAGTTCCTGTCCAAAAAGATGAAATCATTTTCATGACATGGTCACATTCACATATTTTTCTCAATTCATTCGACTTCACTTGGTTATTAGCAGAGAACAGCCTGTGCTTCCCGACTGATACTAGGGCCATAGCGGAAAGATCTGACCTAGAGCAACCACTGTGTCTATCTTTTACATCGCACTCTGTTTTCTGCAGATTGTGTTTTCATGTTAAATACTGTCTTCTTTTTAATGTTGCTCATCTAGATTTAGCTCTTTTTGAGATGGTTACTGCCTTAAAAAAATAATTTTATCAAAAGCAGTAGCAGCCAATACTTAGAAGCGATACCTCAGCTTCCTCTTTTCTCCTCAGTGAGACATAAATTAAAAGCCCACGCAGGCATAGGTAAAAGGCTAACATCACTTCCTCAATGGGGAGAGGAGGCAGTGCTCACCTGGACCCAGCACAGTACACAGCGTTTTGTGGGGATGGAGCAAAGCACTGCTCATGTACCCTGGCCTGATGCATTTTGCCCACACCGGCCCAACAGCATTTTCACTTTCTCCCTATCTGGTGGCTGACAGCTGAGGAGATGATGATGCTAAGCTCCTACTGCTACTGCTGAAGCCACTTAGTGCTGTTCTGGGTGAGAGGCACCACAGGACCTCGTTTACCATCTCCCCACAGGGGTCTAGCACGGAGCTACAGGCAGGCAGGTAAGTCCGGAGCCACCACTGCCATTTCCACAGCCTACTCTGTTCTTAGCCACCCACACCTCAGTGAGTAGATTGGACGCAAGTCCCTGAGCCCTGTCTTCCACATAAGACTCTTCACAGCCTTGAGAAACAAGAAACTGGTAAAAAATACTACACTTTAGAACTTGAATAGGGTTCAGCTGGCTGAAGACAAGCTTCAGAGCCTGCTCCAAAGTCTGTGAAGCTGGTGGTAATGTGCAGACTCCCCTTAACTTCAAAGGGATGAAGTCCCAAGAGAAGAACAAGTTGATAGCTGACCTGCTTGCCTCACAGAGCAGGTGGAGAAAGGAAGCTGTAGCACAAATCTCTTTGGTGCATCAAGTTACAAGCAAGTCCCCTGAGGCTGCAGATGCTACAGAAAAGACAAGGTCTGGGTCTCCCAGGGTTTTTGTTGTTTTGCTTTTGTTGAAAGCTGCTGTTCGGGGGAGACTGCTGATCTGATTTTGCCCAAGTGATTGTGCTTCAGAGTTACTTTAATTAACAAATTGCAAACTCATGCAAAATCTTGGCATTTAAGAGTATCCCTTTGCTAGCCACTCCATTGCTGTCGTAGCGTTCTTGCCAGACTCTTTCCTTAGACTTTGGGCTCTCAAACACACACTATCTTTTGTTGTTCCCCCTCTGAACACCAGGATATGAAGGACACAGCACAGCACCAATATGAATATCAAATTATCAGCAAACAGGAGCAAATCCCTTTATCCCTGGGAAAACCTAGGGATAAAACAACACAATGCGTTTCTTACCCCCCCCCCCCCCCCTTCCCAGGCTTTAACAGCGTTATTTTGCACTCTTCAGCTGAGCAACCAGGGCCCTGAGCACACTGGTGATCAGTACTGTGTTGAGGGCAGAAAACAGTGAAGCAGATCACACACCATCAAGACGCTGAGGCTGGGCAAGGCAAACACTTTTATCGTTAAGATTCTAACAGTTATTGAAGTGAAGGGGGTTTTCTTCACTGCTGGGGTGGGCTAAGGTGGTACACCCAGCCTGTTTTGCTGAGCTGGCTGTGGCAACCTGCTGCCTTACAGTTGTCCCTTCATGCCCTAACACTTTGTTCTGCACAAGTGCTGGGCTGTGCCTCTAAAATACACATAGGAGAGCTAAGAAAAATGGTGTAAATTAACCCATTTCTAAAAAGACTCAACCACCTCTTATTTCTAAAAAAAAGAAAAACAAAACCAACCACACACAACCCCCACTCATTCATAGACTATTATTCATGACAGCCTAACATC
The DNA here is from genome assembly GCF_033815535.1 of Pezoporus flaviventris. Classification (NCBI taxonomy): domain Eukaryota; kingdom Metazoa; phylum Chordata; class Aves; order Psittaciformes; family Psittacidae; genus Pezoporus; species Pezoporus flaviventris. Next base: position 50,671,384 of record NW_026892549.1, read on the forward strand.
TGTTACTTTTTAAGTAGGAGTTTGAAGAAGGTTGTCAGTCCACAGTTACCCTTTATTAAAATCCCATAGGTCAATATGGGAATAACTACTCTTTATTGAATAGATAAATTATACATAGCAACAAAAATTCATCAAAAATGAAAAATCAGGGTGGATTTTTTTCCCCTCAGCTCTCACAATATCTTTTAGCATACTGTCTAATACACAGTATGTGTGGTTTCCATTATAGAAAAAATGGTCTGTTGACTGTGACAGGCTGTAATTAGACTGTAATATAAAGCAGGGCCAGTGTAACACTCTGTGTTCATACTCTGCATCACAATGGGATCTTGGTTGCCTGTTCCTTGTGCTTGCCTTAATAACCATCACTAACAAGAGCAGGTAAAAGGTTTTTTTCTTTGCATATGTTATACAAAGTCAGTCTGTGGGTTCCTTAATAAGAAAGTGATATTATACAAGCCATACCAAACATGAATGGACCTAAGAAAAGAGCTGCTCTCTGACACTGTATGCAATCAGTGAATTCCAAAGCATCACAGATAATTCAACCTGGATGTCAGACCTATGTATAAATCAAATTAGTTTTGAAGATGCTCCATCATGAGGCTTTCAGTATTTTCAGCAAATAGGTAGAACGTATATTTTCCAGGGTTTGGAATTAAACACGGTTCCATAAGACTGTAAGTTAGTTCAACATTCAAGAATGCAATTTCGTTTTTATTTTATCCAAACAGCCTTCTACTTCAGCGCTGGACTGGCTCCAAATCCCTCAAAGTGTTGAAGGCATAACCAGCTGCCCTATCTGACGAAGGCCAGGATGCTTCTAGGTGGTGGAGGTTGCTAGTGACTGCTACCATAGTACCTAAGAACAGAACAGTAGAGCAGGTTCGGGAGGGGAATAAGTCAGAGATACTGTACTGGAATAGAAAGACAGACACTGTTGGATCGCAGGAGAGCACATAAGAGAAAAACCCAAAGATTAGTAGACTCGTGAAAGATCTTGACATTGAAAAGAAGTGTGACCTTGGTCATGCAGGAGCTCAAATTGAGGAGAAGTTACAAGGTCGCACTGGAGAAAGCTCAACTTAGTTGTATATTCACTGGTTTGGAGGGAGATTTTGCGCATACTAGGATGCAGCAACCAACGTAGGAGATGTTCAAAGAGACCTTTAGGTGGAAGGAGAGAAAACAAACACAAGCACAACAGGTGTTATCTGGTGGGGCTTTTCTGATCTCTTCTTAAGAACCAGTGAGAAAGCTGGCAAGGAAAGGACTCTGGGCTTCTTGCAGTGGCTATGCTAGTGAATAGCCCCTGGTGAAAGAGAGCCACGTGTCACCAGAGTAAGAGGTCTTGGAAGGTCATTTCCCCTCTCTGCCTTTCTTTGCTTTCCTCTGTGAGCAGCTTCCATTCAGATGCTGCGATAAAGCACATTTCTAATTTGCATTTTCCAAAACAGGCTGATAGTTTGTTTGCTTTCTTAAAATTCTTTCCTATGACCTTGGCTGGGGAAAGCCCACAAATTACTTCTGTTACTTGACTTGACTGCTCATAGGAAGCAGAGAGGAACATTTCAGCAGTTCTCAGTCCATGTACGTCAGTGGCAGCTGCCTGGTGTCTCCCAGGTTTCAGCTCCAAGAACAAGCCAGTTTGATACGAAAAACCACAGTATAGATAGGAAGTAGAACATCATGTGTCTAATTATTGTTCCTCTGCTGCCCTAACAATTAAAAGCAATACTAAATGGGCTGCGGGCTGTCACCTTTCATGCCCTGACTGTGTGTGTTCTCAAGGGTTGATTTCACGCTCAGGGAGGCACATGAGAAAACAAAGACCCCTATATTTTTTCCAAGACAGTGACTGCTTGCAAAAGCCCTTGCAATGGTTTGTTACTGCCTGTGCCACTGAAAATGATGCCAAACATTTGAAAAAGACAAGCAAAGATCTGAAAGATGTGCAGAAAATAAAGCTAATCACCAGGGCTGGGATTTTCCAAGGGAAATAAGTGGGACAACCTTTCTGAAGACTGGACCTAAATAGCATGGATATTGCTGTCTTGCTGTGACCAAATTAGCTTTTCTGTGATTTAGAATAGATGTGACAATGCCATATGTGATCTGAAATAGTCTCATACAATGCAAGATCTTTCATTCACTTCCATTAAGAAGGTTTTCTGCCTTACGCAGCCTAACCACAGGCAAGGCACAATGCTAATGAGAGAGGGTCTTAGTGAAGGGCTGAGTATTCAAGCACAAACATGAAAAAGCAAAACTGGGTATCATGGACATAGTGCTTCATAAGAAGATGTATTGGATATATTTTCTGTTGAAAAACCTGCCCTCTTCGTTCAAGGAAATCTAAGTGGTTTCATTTCTTTGCAACAAACAACTTCCTTCTTCTAGCACAAGGAAACTGCGGGATTTTAGGCAAGAGAACATTAACCCCAGAGAGAGGCCACCTCTGAAGTACACCTACGTACACCAGTCACTCATGGCTGCCTCAGAAATGTCATTGGTTTGCTGTTTGACCTATTTCTGGCTTGAGCAAAGGAGAAGAAAAACAACCCACCATTGATTTTGCAAGTAGTTGCTCTGCAGAGCAAACCAGACCAAACCCAGTGTTTGTTTTGCTTCCTGGGGATCTGTCAGAGAGGTCAGTGGAGGAGTTGCAGAGATTTAGTAGGAGATAAAGAGAACTCGTTTTCAGTTCAGGAGGTTTCAAAAAAACTTCTTAAAGCTACCCACCAGCTCTAGATTTTCCCTTTCTACAAGGATTTGGTAGGAAAACAAATCCTATAAAGGCCAAAACCTGTGAATTATGAAGTGGTTTTGATTCCCCAAAGGAGGGGCTTACAGCAGGTTCTTAAAGACTGATGATAACCCTCCATGCAGGCTCCCACTGTGACACATGGCCACGAGCATACACGCTCGGCAGTGCTCTCTTACTCTTTCTATAACCGCTTCCCTTGCCTTTGCTGCTGCCTCAGCTCAGCTAGCTTTCATTTCTGCTGCTACATGGGGATGAGCCCTCCCTCAGCCCATCCTGCCACAGCTAGGATGTCTTCCCCTGGAAAGGTGCTCTTAGCTAACTAGTTACAGAGAAGCTGCTCCTAAGCCCCTGGATAGACATCTGGGCTGAAATCTGCAGCAGCAACGTTTTTGCCTGGCTGGAGGCTCTGTGGAGTTAGAAATGGCTGGCTTGGAATCATGTGGGTGAATCCCATCTCTGCAGAGCCCCTGTACTTGCACCAGCACTGAATGCAGGACTCCAGAGAGACACTGGCACAGATGGGCTTGGGCAGGCAGGGGGGAGCAGGCATTATTTCTGGCAGGCTTCACTCAAAGGCTCTAGCTTTCAATACTTGGTTTTGTGAAGGGCAGAGTCAGAAAAGCAAAGGCTGGCTGTAAGGTGTAGCTTTCCAGACAGGTACAGCACTGTTGGGGATTGCATTTACATCAGGTCTAAGTCATTAGGCTTAGCAAATGGAAACGTTTCAGGTCTTGTGCATTAACTGAGCATCACAGCACTGGCTGCAGTCACCTTAGAAAGAAGAAAAACAAGTGACATCTGCCCACGCAGAGCACATGTAATGGGAAGCAGGAGGCAACACCATGACAACACCCAGCAGCTATTTCTTTTTTTTCTTTTTCCAGGAAAAGATAAATGCAAGAGCAAGAAGAGGGGTCTGTTCCATCCCTGACAGCAGCTACCTCATAGAGACTAGGAAAGCATGTAGCAAAACTTCCCCAGAATATTTTGAGAATTTGAGGAACTGAAGCCTCCCTCTGAGATGTATGGCAGAGGGCTGGAAATGCCAATGTGCCCACAAGTCCTGTGTTAGGAAGCATGTAAGTAAAATGCCTTTTGAGATTGATCTGAGATCATGTGACCACCAGTGGCATGAAATACAGGACATATCTGACAGGTCCCCTCTGCTCCGTGTTGGCTTTTGAGTGGTGAGGAGTTCAGAAGTGCAAAAAATTTTGTCTTCTGAGACAGACTAGAGAAAATGCTATATTCCAGCATCAACATTAGCGATGTTGATCTGTTCAGGTAATAGCCACGCAGTTAAGTCAGTGGTTAATTTTGAATTAGGTTTACACCTCATGGGAAACTGACTACCACACACCAAAAAACAAGTTCCACTTGAATATTAAAACACAAAAAGCAAAGGCATACAAGCCCACTTCAGTACATGCTTTGCCAGCACACTTTGCTGGTGTGCAATGAACGTATACCAAGGGCGGCATTTTCTCTCTGCTGGGGCTGGATCCATCACCTGTGTCTCACCTTGTTGATCCCATCCCAGCAGCTAGTCCTAGAGGTGTGCAGTGCTGCTCCACCACCGACCTGACCACATCTTTCAGGAAGCTCTTAGTCACGGGTGGTGTCTACTTACTCACTTGCCCTCAGGGGCTTTCGCAGCTGAGGTCAGACCAACTTCTCATGTAGTATGTCACACAGGAAAGGAATCTGACTGTATCAGTGATCTAATTGTGTCATTGCTGGTGTGCAGTGTACTTGGGAAGCCACTCAAGGAACTGGTCAATAACCAAGATTGGAAGCATCTCTGGACCGCTGCTGCCATATGGCCCTTGTGAACCAACCCACACATCATGGCACCTGGCTGCATATACTGAGTGCGAACTGGATGGAAGACACCAGAGAGACACAAGGGTCATTTTGACAGAGGTTTATTTTAGGCCTTACTGCTTCCTTTTGATGCCACCATTTCTAGTTTGGTCCACCAAAAATGGACTGTTGAAGAAAATAAACATACCACAGCAAGGCAGGATATGGATCTGGGAAGACACAGGGGCAAGCAGATTATGCATTTGATTACAGTGGAATGGAGACATCAGAGAGAGTGATGGGAAAAAAGGAAACAGCCTCAAGCTGCACCAGAGGAGGTTTAGACTGGAGATAAGGAGCAATTTCTTCACCAAGAGGGTGGCCAAGCATCAGAACAGGCTTCCCAGGGCAGTGAGGGTATCACTGTCCCTGGAAGAGTTCAGAACTCATATAGATGAGGCCCTTAGTGACATGGTTTAGTGGTGGACTTGGCAGTGCTAGGGAATGGTTGGACTTGATGATCTTAAAGGTCTTTTCCAACCTAGATGATTCTATAAGGCCCTGGAAATATCCATGCACACTAGCCTGTTCCTCCAAGAACACAAGTCAGTACTTGAAGAAAATTGCCCTGCTTTACATACACCACAAACACATCATGCTGGTCCTTTCTGTGGCCCTTTTCCACCACTTTCCCAAATACCCTTTTGCTTATTGTAGGGTGCAGTCTGAGGCTCATGAGTTATGTGGCTGGTGAGGCAGTTGAAGCCTGATCCTCTCTTGGATCTTCATGCCACAGTGACCAGCATGACTAGGCTACCACAGGGTGATCCAAATCTCAGTCTGGATGGAGTCACAAGGATCATTAAGACTGCTGCCTCTAAATCACCTTGGGGCTTGGACACCCATGCCAGGCTCAGCCCCATACCATGAAGATAACATTCCACGTAGGATCACCACAGTCATGACCTGTGTGTGGCGCAGACATATGAGTTGTGCACAAGGTAACAATTCACTTCACACTTATTTGTGTGAAATGAAATTCAGGGGTGCTTGGGGACCCATCATGACAGAGGTGTAGGTAACCCCACATACTACCCCTTCCAGGCTCCTCTCCCCCCCCAATTCCCATGCCCTTGTGCTTCCTACAACCTCTTCAGTCAACCAAATCTTACCCAGTGACTGAGACAAACAGTTCTTAAATTGTGCCAAGGTTGTTGCTAGTGTTCCCATGTAGAAAAGAAGGGCCCTAGAGACTCTTATTTGCATCCTATAGCAAAAGCCTATCTGGGAAGTGATGAGAAAGTTTTATCAGCTGTTTCCGTGACTTGCAGATAGGGCCTTCCCAGCACTGTGGTTGCTGCTGCTCTAGAGCTCTCAAAGGCTCTAAGGCTATTTTTTCCCTTGGGAATGAAAATAAATCACTCCAATCAGCTGCTTTTCTTGAGGTGCAACAAAACAAACTACAGTAGAAATGTTATCACTGGTAACAGATTTAGCCTGGAGAACTGTGTGCTCATTTAAATTTTAACACGTAAATACAAGCTATGGCCAGCATAAGCAGATACGAATTGAGTGAGGTTACATTACTTGAAGTTATTTATTTCTGCATTTGACAGCTACTGATGAAGCCCTGCCTCGTTGCTCCTCCATGCCCCCTGTGCATTCAGGACACCGGAGTGACTCTGAGGGAAGGAAGAGCTGGCAGGAGACATTACCATCTTAATGATTACACTGATGCCTCTCGCTGTCACACCTACCTGCCATCCACATACCTGTGAGGAATAAAATGTTCACTATCTTGACAAACTGATTCACACTGCTGCTGGTATTATAGCGCTCCCTAAGAGCCCAGAGATGCCATCATTGCACTCCTGCTGTCATGTCACAGCAAATAAGTACCATGCAGCCACTCGCTCACTCCCCCCACTCCACAGTGGGATAAGGAGGAGAGTCAGAAGAGGTAAAACCCATGGGTTGAGATAAGAACAGTTTAATAATTGAAATAAAGTAAAATATAATAATGAGGGTGCTTGTGTGTGTGGGAAGACAGGAATAAAACCCCAGAAAGACAAGTGATGCACAGTACAATTGCTCATTACCCACTGACTGATGCCCAGCCCAACCAGAGCAGTGATTGCCAGCTCCCAGCCAGCTCCCCCAGTTTATATACTGGGCATCATGTGCTGTGGTATGGAATACTTCTTTGGCTAGTTTGGGTCCCATGTCCTGTCTCTGCTCCTTCCCAGCTTTCCATGCCCCTCATGGCAGAGCATGAGAGACTGAAAAGTCCTTCCTCAGGGTAAGTGCTCATGAGCAACAACTAAATCCTTAGTGTGTTATCAGAGTGAATCCAAACCACAACACTGCACCAGCTACTAGGAAGAAAATGAACACTATCCCAGCTGAAACACAACACCTGCTTACTATGCTAACATTACAATCCTGCTGATGGAGGCTTGATGGGACAGCAAAATAGGTTGAACCCATTACCTTTTCAAACACAAAGTAAAAACTGTTCTCTCGAAGCTGTGAGTTTGAAGGGGGACCTGTAAATATTTTGTGTCAACCCCCCCGAATAAACTTTACATACACCTGCTCAACTGCGTAAGTAAAGCAATGGGGGTGTATGTGTGAAGATGTGCAAGAGGTTTTTGCCATTCAAACTTCAAAGCTTGCTCCTGAGGTGGAGCACCTATGTACCAGAGGCTTTGAATGCTGTGGCAGAGGCTGGCTGCCCAGAGCCAGTGCTGCAGGAGGAGAACCTGCTCTCATTCACCCCAGTCCCTGTGCCTGAAGCCACTGCCTGCAGGGCAGGCCATTGGCTGGGCTTTGCTGACTATGTGGTCTCAAGGCTCGCAGGCTGGCCAGAACTGAACAGATCTAAGCCATGTCCCTAGCAGAAGGTACCATTCCTCCAGATGCCAAGGCCTTGCCCTGTAAGAATATCGCAGCTTCTCAAATAATAGGTTTTTCCTCCTCTTCCCTTGTCCACAGACATGATACTTTCCTAAAATACAGACACTTTCCTAAAATACTCAGCTTTAATCCTGCCTGGCACAAACCAGCTCAGGCCACGCAGTTAAACCTTGCTGAACTTACAAGCTGAGAGCCAGATCCAGTAAGTAGCAATCAAAACAACTTGCCCCCTCAAACACAGCCACTAAATAGCAAAATGAAAGCAGCTGATAACCTTTATACAGACTGGGAACAAGCAAGAACCAAGGAAACAAAGACAACACAGAGGAAATGCTGCTTCCCACCTCGTGGGAGCTTAGAAAGCGAAGCAGGAGTTGGAGAGGCCAAGAGTTGTCTTTGAAAGGGGAAAGGCTTCAGCACAAAAAGCAAGGTGTGCTCAGAAATTTCAGGGATTTCTTCCCCATCCCAGAGTAATAAAAGGGCATCTGATCAAGGAAAACAGGAGGTCTGTTCTAACATTTTCCAACAGCACCTCATTGGATAAGTGTTCTTCACACCATGATTTCTTTGCCCACACTCTGTCTTCCCAATTCATTGTGCTGACTGGTACAGCTGGGTGATGTCCAAGGGCTGCTGCCCTGTAACAGCACCGTTATGTTCAGGGAGATAATGACACAAGAGGAGGGAGGGGGAGAAGCAGCAACACGAAAGACTGACTGTTAGAGCCCAGAACAAGTTTTCAGGCCTGGCATCTAGGAAAACTCTGTTTCTGATATGAAGTAAACTAGATCTAGAGAAAGAAAAGGTATGTAAGCCCTCCTCCTCAGTCTTAAGAGTCTGGCTTTTAAGAGAAACCAGCATTTTAGGGTCATAGACTTACCTGCCAGATGATACATCTTTTTCAACTGAATCCTTACCACAGGTGGGCTTTTTTAAAACAATTCAGGTAAAACCCAAAACAAACCAAACAAACAGAACACTACACCACCCCCTGTATAAAACAACTAAACCAAACCCCAGACCCCCACATCCAATCTTGTATGCGTACATGCAGGAAAAATCATCACAAATATCAAAAGCTTGTCATTTGTGTCTTCCTTAAAACAAATGTTCTTTCCTAATCCTACAAACATAAGGAATCAGGGAAATGATGTCTACATTACAACAAAAATTTCTGTTAGTTAGTTTGCTTATTTCTCAGAGTCAGAGTGGCCCCTGAAACACAGGCAAAGCATTTGGTCTTAGCTACCCAATATTCAAAGCATTAACAGCAACTGTAGGGCATCAGGAGCCAGCAGGGAATTGCCATGTCCTTATTTAATGCTTCACTCATTCTTCACACTCCTTTGCAGGAGATGCCAGGGTTTTCAGACAGGTCTACCAGCAGGCACACTGGGACTCAGGCACTGTGTGAAGGAATACAAACACCAGCTAATTAAATCTATTGTTAAAACAATTTGTTTCTTGCTGGGGCCGAGTCATCTGAAAGTGTTTAAACTAGGCAGGTTTCATTTCTGAGCACAGACTGCCATCTGCACTCAGGAGCAGCTCACCCTCACTTCTGTGGTTTTACATTTAAAGTACACATCAGCAGCAGAGAAATAATAAATGAATAAAAATCCAAGTGCAAAACTCTGAGCTCTCCCTTAGAAAGGGGCAGCGTTTGGTGGGAAAATCCATGATTTAGCTAGGCAGCATGGGCTCCTAGAATAAACAGTGGCGAGCAAGGGTATCTGCAGCACATAAATCATAAAGGTTTATTTCCAAGGAGCACCCTCCCCCAAGAGGGCACTGTGATATTATATATACTTCACGGCTTGTGAGCAACCACTGTCCAAGCAGTGGGGCACAGGCATGCCCAATCCTCCATCCCAGCCCAGGCTGGCAGGCCTGGTCTCCACACTATGTGGTGACCGATAGTAAATCAAGGGGAATGGCTAGTTTCTGCTTTCAAGGGTTTTATTTCCCTTTTAGAGAAACACAAGCAGGAAAGCAACAAAAAGCTCAATTTTCTGGAAAGCAAAGCAACAAATGTAATGCAGGGTAATTGTGTCTACTTTTGTAAGCAGATCCATGTTCACTGTCACCCAAACCACCCATCCTTTTGTCTCTGCATGTGATATGCCTCAGCTTGCTTTGGCAGTTTTCCTCTCAGGGTCATGTCTGAGTTTCTTGCTTGGTTTCTCAGCAGTTTCTTCAGATCCCACAAAAGCCTGACCAGTCAGATACTGGACGGAGCACACAGATGGAGTCTCTTCAGCAAAACAGACCTTCAAACCCTGTTAGCTGCCTCCAGCCTTGTTCCCAAAGCGCCTGCCTCCCTCCCTCTTTGATATGTGCATACCCACACCAAGTATCTGGTCCAAGAGTATCTCCTTCTACCACTTAGAATTTATCTTTGCTACCTTCCAAATCTCAGCCTAAACTTCCTCATTGGTCTTGACAGCTTTGGAGCTTTTTGGTTTGCATGTCTAGCCTGTTCTCTCCTTTAATTCCCACCTTGCCAGGCTCTAATACAGGACTGCCTCTTCCAAGGCCAACCAGACTTGAGGGGAGAAGCCATTTCAGCGATTAGCTGGGCACCTTCAGGAAGAGTTTCAGCACATGACTCTAAGAGCAACTCATTAAATCAGCCTCTGACAACATCCATGCTATTTAAAGGCATTTAAACATCTGCTCCATAGCCGTAACACTTTGCCATCAGCTTTCCAAATCTATGTAACATAGGCTGTCATATCCTAATTACAGGCCAAGTTCTGCAGCACTTAATTGGCCACAAATTAATTACAATAGGTGCTAGACAACTAAATCTCTCTTTGAATACATAATGCTTTGCAATGAGGTTCTCCACAGGCAGGTAACTAGATCAGTGTAAGGAAGAAATTTAAGTATTGTTCATTTGGGATAGTTAACCACAGAACACTTACCTGATTTTCTAACTTAACATGTTTGAATTTGATGGACATAACTTGATGTGTTAAGAAAAGCTTTTAACTTCCCAACTTTCATCTTGTCCCTCATCACCACTCAATTCCATTTCCATTAATCCAAGAGGCACTTGCTACAGCTTTTGAAACTCTGCCTTGCTTAAAGCCCCACTGAAGCCCTCTCCCTCCTGTTTGACAGCCAGCCATGACAAAACACTGGCTGGCTCTGCCTGAGGACGTAGGTAGCAGGCACACAGATGCAGTAAGCAAGTCAACAGCTGTGGCAGGCATTTAATCTTCCATCTGTGAAGAGATTTGTTGATGCTGAAGCAACATGGAAAGCAGAGAAATGTTCCCTGGTCTCAGGAGATGTGCAGCGTGGAGCCCTGGTTCATACCCACACCTTTCGTACTGGCTGCCCAGTGCCAAGGGGGTGTCTCAGCAGGCTTGCTAGGCTCTTTCCCTAGCCTCAAGGAGGGGCAGGAAGTGCAAGCTTAGACACTTCTCTCGACCTGGCAGCACTGCACAGCCCTTCCCTTTGGCTTGTGAGGGTCATCCTGGTGAGTGCATAGGGATCAGCCATTAGAATCACAGAATCCTCCTTAGAAGGCCAAGACAAGTGTCTGCAGCACAGGCCAAGGAACAAAAAGCTTCCCAGCTTTCGGAATGGAGGTGGTGGGAAGGAGCCATTTGCACAAAAACGGGGAGATCAACACCTCTGGCCAGGAAAGGGTGTGATGAGCTCCTGAGGCTGAGACCCCCCTCAGCTCCCAGCTCTCCCCAGCCCACGCCTCCTCCTGCTCAGTGGGTATTCCAGCACCAGAAAGGAAAGCTTGCTTCCCTACGCAGCTCTGACAAGTCAGCCATGACTTACCACAAGGGCAGATGCACAAAGGGGGTTTGGTGCAAAGCCTCTCAGTAGCAGACCTACCAGGGAAATCCTCCTGCTTCTCAAGCAGCCAACCTGGCAAAGCCTGTTTAGCTTCTTGTGTCTCCTACTCCACTCTAGTTTATTGCCTTCAGGTTTGAGATTCTTGGCAGGTGTAGCCCAGCAATGTGAGCTGCAAAATCATGTTTAAAGACCAGCCCATTAGCCCTTTCCATCCTTCATCTTCTTTGGCACCTGCTGAGGCAGTCATGAGCTGCTCCAAGAGGTGGTGGTATGGCCTGTTGCCATGTATCCATTCCCTCTAATAGCTTACAAGCCCATTTTATGTCCCTCACCCAGTTTAAGTTCTGATTTACATGAAGAGACATTTCTGGCACACGAGGCATGCCAGTCCCAGGTTTCTTTACGGTGTCTGAACAACTTTGGTTAATCAAATGGAGGTTTCTTTATGGTGTCTGAGCAACCTTGGTTAATCAAATGGACATCCAGAGAGTTTTCTCTTTGGTATTCCTCTCATCCTGCTGAACTTCTTCTAGGAGACCCCTTACTAGTCCCACAGCCAGCTTCACTAACTTATTCTGTTTGAGCAAGAGATTAAGGGCAAGATTTGATGACAAGCAGCTGCTTCTGAACACCAGAAATGTGAGGTCCTACGTCTCCTTATCTGCCAAAGGGATGAACACCCAACATAGACAGAGTATTTTAAGCAAACACGAATCTTTACAACATGAGAAGAAAGAAAGCAGCAGCAGCACATTACCGAGCACAGCTTTCTGACTGCCTGTGACTTTGGCCTTCTCCTTTGCCAAAGCTGCTGCTGCTGCCAGTAAGGAGCCACAAGACCATGGCCAAATTTAGGCTGCAGTTGTATGCACGCATGCAGAGCTTTCATCAGATGTTCAGGGACAAAGCTTTGCAATTAGTTTTGTACCTTTGACTTTCCAGGTCCAGTTAACACCAGTGCTTAAAATGACTTCACAGACAGCTTGATCTTGCAGGAAAGGATCTGCGGCAGTGACACCAATTCAGCTCCTGAGGCAGCTTGGGTTCAGTATGCTATTCATGGGATCTGCCCCATTTTTCCAACTGCTCAGATACCACACAGGCCAGCGATCAATTACCTTTGAATAGCTCACTGAATATACTCGGCAAGTAAGGGGTGAATAACATCACCAGACAAATGAGTACTTGCCAATAGTGGTATTTCCTTTGCTAGCTATGCCCTATCCAATGACTGGCTGTGCCTCCTCACCTTGGCTTGTTGTCTTTGGTACTTGTACCAAAAGAGTGTAGTGCGACTCCGTGGGACTACAGAAGGATTCTCGTCTGCAACATTTTCACCAGCCTTCAGTACCTGCAGCATCCAGATGGATGGAAAATGGTGCTACAAGCAGTGGGTTCCTTTTCAGGACAGTGCTTTCAGTTTCATTTCAGTCATTTCAATATGACTGAAAGTAAACCAATCGTATTAAAAAGGATATGATCAAACACAGGATGAAACATAGGAAGGAAGCTTCTGTTTAAAGGTCTTTCATTACTCGTTGCTAGCGAGATCCTGGTAACTTCAGTATCTGCTAGGAAAAAATATGGTTACCCTTTGTGCTATCTATAATGAGGTAGTCAAGCAAAAATGGTAGCATTAGTTATTTTTACTTGTGCAGCTCTTTGCCCATTCCCACATTCACAGGGTGCTGAGCAATAAGGTCTGGCCATAGGCTGGCCACAAAGTGGGCCACCAAGGAATTACTTGACTGCTCTTGAAAGTTACAACTCCTGGACAAAATGTTTCTGCTTGTATAGAAATAGAGGTATTTAAAGAAGTCTCAAGAGCTCAGTGCCAGTACAGAGGTCATTCTGCACATTGTAACTTACAGCTTCATGGCATAAGGTATAAATCTATAGTTTCTTTTGGCTTCTAGGACGTCTGCATTAAAAGGAGTTATATTTTGGCATGCTTGTGCCAGCAGGACCCACATTATGCTCAACAGTGAGTGAAATCCCTGACCAGAGGTGTCAACCTGACATCAAATCAATGACAGGCACTCTGAGCCTTTGTGGCTGCTCTGCCCCTTCTGCCTCAACACCAGTGGGACTCCCACAGCCCTGTCCCAATGGATGAGGTCACAGCGCGGGGCACTGTGAAGGGATAACAGGGGAGAGGGAGACATTTCTGAATCATGCATGCTCTAATGGCCCTCTTGTTAGCTCAGTTGTTTGCCATGCTGCATGACAGCTGGTGTCTCAGTCCAGTAATTACACTGATGTAGTACTGCCTCTTGCTGAGGTTTGGCAAGAGGGCAGCCACCCAAAAGGCACCGCACGGGTATGCTTGATGAATGCTGGTGTTCAGAGAGCAGACTGGTGATTTCCTGGTGATCAACTGCCAGGATTTTCCTGCAAGAGAAAGCCTAATTATTAGTGAAACCTAATTATTAGTGAAAAAAAAATATATCTATGGGATGACACAGAAGAACATCCTACTTTGTTATACCTCCTGGCTTGTTTGTTCTTCTCTGGTCGAAGGCAGCTGTGTACAAGGCTGGAGACCTTCATCTGCATTAACTTCTCAGCAAGGTTGAGTTACCCCCAGGGAACACTATGCTATGTAATTGTAATGCACCCAAGACCCAGGCAAGGTTAACTCAGAGCTCCTCCTGGTTTTGGTGTGAAGTGATGCCCAGCAGAACTTGGTCTTTGCTGAACAGTCCAACCCTGGGCGATGCAGGACTCACCCTGGATGAACTTACCCAGAGAGGTGCATTAGCTTATGCTAAGTTTGGAACAAGCAAATTGCTTCTGGGGCACCTGATAGCTCTCTGGTGTCCCTGCATTGCACAGCAGCATGAATGGTCCTTCAGGAGTTGATCAGCCCCTGGCAGAGGAACTAACTGCTTGTCAGGCTCATTCACAACCACATTGCCAGAGTCAGAAAACATCCCCATAATGAAAACCCTAATGGTGAGCTCTAGTAATTTATACCTCTGCAGACCAGCTCCTCCTGCTCGTGTGCCAGATTTAACAAACCACTAATTGCTGCCTGATTTCTAATTGCTGTCATTTAGAAGAGCGATGGAACAAGTCAGATCTACAAACGCAGCTTTGATGCAAAAAAGGTACCAGAAAACTCAAAAGCTCAGCATCAGTTTATATGTTGGTACCGAGTACCTTATGTTGGGTATGTTGGTGTGACAGAAATATTTATACCACAGGTACATGAGGCGGAGGGATTGGAAGCAAAAGAGGTTTTTTGTGCGTATTTATACCAGTAAACGTTGAGCCAGCAGCTAGCAAGGCAAGAATTCTGTTTCTCTGAGGTTTAAGCACAGCCCAAAAAGCTGAGCTCAGGCACGTCTCCTCCTCCTCTGCCCGACAGTGTCCTGCCAAGCTGAAACCTTTCATTCATGCTCCTGCTCTTTGTTTCTGGAGCTTTTTGCAGCAGTCCCAGGCCGTGCTGTGAGCCGCGGGTCAGGAGCATGGAGATGCGCAGCGATGATCCCTGCAAAGCCAGCTTGCAGAGGTTTAGCCTGGAGCGTACAGGAGGGGGAGTGTTTGCTACAATGTTTTCGTAGCCAGCAAAAACAGTTTTCACTAGGGTTTTTTTTTCCCTCTCTTATTCGAGGCACTGCTCAAGCCCTTCAGCCCCCTGGATGCTCCTGCAGCATCGAACTGCAGAGTGATGTCTGTGGGCTCAAAGGAATGCTTACTGAGTCTGAAACTGCCCTCCTCCTCAAAGCTTGCTGAATACTTCCCCACAGCAGCAGGCTCCCTCAAGCAGATGGAGTTACCAGCCACATGGGACTCCACGACATTAGTCCTTACCATCGCGGTGTGGTTCGTAGCCACCAGGTTGGTTTTTGCACTGCGGTTTGGTCAACACCTCTTCTGGTTATGTGATTCCTGGGGGCTTTGAAGAGGTTCCCCACAAATGAAGATTTTACCTCTAGGCTTTGGGAACATGTCTGTAACATGAACTCCTGTTCCTGTTTTAAAAGATGAGCTGTACGTCAGCCAGGCAAGCCCCTTACAGATAGCTACACACTCGTTTTGATCTCCCAGAGCTTGCAAAGATGGCATTTTCCAAAGGTGCTCTGGCAGTCAGTGCGAAAGGGACTCCTGGTCTAAGCATTTTCCCTTGTAAAAGTGCCCACATTGGTTCAGTTATGCTTAGCCATCTTAAGAGTTCCAGCTCCTGTGAAAAGTCCAGCTCAGACCTCTGCTGAAGTCACTGTGGTTAGGACTCATGGGCTAAACAGAAGTGCCAGGAAATCACGTGAGTGCAGCAAACGGGCTTTCTGCACCTGGCCTACTGATTGCTGGGCAGGAGTCGTTTAAGTAACAGCAGTTTCTGATCAGGGACTTACGGAACTGGCTTCTGATCTGCCTCAGAAGTAAGAAATCTGGGGGCACTTATTTGATATCCCAAACAGAAAGGGAGTGTTGGCTGGGTCACGTCCCACACCTCCGCATGTGTGTGGAATTCCTTGCACTTGACCTCCGTGCAGACATCAGCCCCTTGCCATCAAATAAGGCCTCCGCTTTCTTCAGAGGAGATAAGAATGGACCAAGGACATTCCTCAGTGGCCAGCATAGAATCATAGAATGGTTTGAGTTGGAAGGGACCTTCAAAAGTCATCTAGTTCCAACACCCCTGCCATAGGCAGGGACATATTTGATTAGACCAGGTTGCTCCAAGCTCCATCCAACCTGGACTTGAACGTGTCCAGTCAGGGTAGCCCTGCACAGGAGCAAATCCTCCACCATGCAACATACCTGCCACTTGCCTGGCCTTTTGACAACATGCCCAATATTACTTGCCTGGCAACTGCGCTTCCACAGCACATTGAATTCCCACACTTCCAACTGGCCCATAGAAATAGCATCTGAAGGGGGGAAGAGGTTTGGTTTTGATCTACAACTTCTCCAGCAGACAAAACTCAACATGATTACATTACTTGTCCTTAGGAGTCAGGGCAAAGCACCCCCACAGCACATATGGACCTATGTTTTCAGTATTTTGAATTAATTTAATTTCCTCGAGTGACTTCAGAGCACTGACAAGATGGACTCACAGGAAAGATTTCTTCTGTCTTCAGCTGGGTCTTATTCCTCTTCAGAAGCAGAATGAAACATATATTCAAAACTCAAAAATAGCATTTGGGTTGGTATTTTGGAAGATGGTTGTTTTGTGGTCCTGGGGTCCTTTGTACAGATGCAAAGGGAATGTGAGCTCCACAGGGAGGACAGGATCCTCAAGCAGCTTAAAAAGCCCAGCACAAACCAGAAACAACTGTTTATGAGAGCCAAGGATGCAGCACTTGGAGGAAGGAGCTGATGCTGGCCTATGAAGCAGCATGCAAGAGGTGGGATGCTTTGCTCTGGAGTGGATGTGGGACCCAGCCCAGCTCCTGCCCCCATGCTTAATCTGACCATCACTTTTATGGAAACTAGAACTGAATAAAAGCATTTCAAATCTAAATTAGAGAAGCTCTCCAAAGGATCTCTGATCTCACTCCTTCTCTGTGAATCTCCAAAATACCATTTTGATAAAAATAGAGGGAGAGCAATTACAGTATTAAGAAACTGAAAAGCTGTTTCTTCTGAAAGATGCTTTTAAAGTTCCCCATCCACATCGCCCTAAATCAGAAAACCTACCTAGTAGAATATCTCCTTGCACCATCATAATGAAAAAGGAACTATTTACAGCCAGCCAAGGTGGTATGCAGTCAGAGACAGTAGAAATCACTGTACCCTTTGTGCAGTTTGATTTTAATATAACTAATATCCTGCAGAAATCTGGTACAGGTACCCGAATGGATTTCTCATCTCTCATCATCCAAAAAGCCCTCTTTTGAAGAGGTGAAAAAGGTAAAAGCTCTAAAATATCACCTGTGGGAGTTCTCCCTTGGCATGCGCATGGGCATGGGCATGCCTCGGGCATCCATGAGCTGAGGGCACACACCAGACACCTTTCTGATCTCACAAAGGCATTGCCATAGAACTTCACCCCATCACAATAGCCGAGCGCGCCCTGGAGCCCAAAGGGGCACCCACCAGGCCACGGAGGAGAGTAAAGGTCACCAGCTGCCACACACCATACATTAAAGCTTTCAAATCCCACAGCAAAGCACCAGCTTCGATCAAGACCATCAAGATCAGACACCATGCCAAAAATGGATGGAGGAGAGAAGATACTTCATGATCTGGGCTACAGGCTGGGTCACACAATTGGGGAAGGCAGCTTCTCCAAGGTGAAGGCAGCCACCTCCAACAAGTACAAGGCCCCCCTAGCCATCAAGGTGGTGGACCGGCAGCGAGCACCCCACACCTTTGTGTACAAGTTTCTGCCCCGGGAGCTCAATATCCTGCGCAAGATACAGCACCCCAACATTGTGCGTGTCTTGGAGCTCATCGAGGTCTGCAGTGGGAAGCTCTACATAGTGATGGAGGCGGCAGCCACTGACCTGTTGAAGCTGGTGCAGCAGCTGGGGAAGCTGCCCTGTGTCCCCAAGGCCCGGGACATCTTTGCACAGGTTGTGGGTGCTGTGCGCTACTTGCATGACCGCAACTTGGTGCACCGGGACCTCAAGTGTGAGAACGTGCTGCTCACCGCTGATGGCCACCGGGCCAAACTCAGTGACTTTGGTTTCAGCAAGGAGACCAGCAGCTATCCAGACCTGAGTACCACGTTCTGTGGGTCAGCAGCCTACAGCTCCCCAGAGGTGCTGATGGGCATCCCCTACGATGCCAAGAAGTATGACATGTGGAGCCTGGGGGTGATGCTGTACGTGATGGTGACGGGCTGCATGCCCTTTGACAATACCCACATCTGCAAAATATCCCAGCAGCAGAAGAAAGGAGTGCTGTACCCTGAGGGGCTGCCCCCACTGCCAGAGCCCTGCCAAGCCCTCATCACCCAACTGCTCCAGTACAGCCCAGCCTCCCGGCCCAGTGTGGGGCAGGTAGCTAAGAACAGCTGGTTGAAGGGGGACATCTGAAGGGGGAAGCTCTCCACAGAGAGTGGGGAGAGCAGTAACATGCTAGTGTAATCAGTTCTGTGGTAGAAAAGCTTTCTGTGGTTTATTGATCATTTTGAGCCCTGGGGGTGCCACTATGTGGAGCTGATTGAACTTCAAGCACCACCAAGACCATGTGCTCCCAGAAGGTGGTGAGATCTTTCCAGAGAGGAGACATGAGCCTTCTGTTGGTTGGGTTTAAAGATACAATGACCATGCTGAGCTAGCAGTAAGAGCAACATGTGGGGCTCCTTAAACCAGCCTGATTGAGGGGGGACCTGAACCCTTTGCCAGACAGGTTGGGGCTGTCCGATGGAGCCAGCATGGCCAGGGCAGGGTGGTGAGATGCAGTGTGCAGCACCAGTCCCTGATGTTGCTTGCTTCCTAGTACATGTAATGAGCACTGAAACTCCCATGCAGCTCCCCTCTCTGCTGCTCCCCACCCTCTACTGTGGTATGCACAGGGCCCTGCCCTGCACTGCAAGAGCAAAGCTGTTCTCACGCGGGTCTTGGCTTGTCCTCAGCCTTGTTGGCCACCAAACTGTATTTGGGTGTTGGGAGGGGAGAAGCGGTGGTCCTGCAAATCACTGCTGCAGAGAAAATCTCGCAGATTTTGTATGCCTATGATATTTGTAGCCCAAATTCATAGCAGGGGCTTTGCAGGCAACTGGACAGCATTACTGAGCCAGATATGTGGCTCTGAGATCCACACCTGAAGTTTAACTGCATCTTTCAAATATTGATTCTTAGTGACGTTTGAAATATCTGCCAAAAGATATCTGATGAGAAAGAAATGCCGCTGGCCACTGAGAACCTGAAATGGGAAAGGGATAAAGATACAAAGGATAACTGCTTTGCTAACACCCCCTGTCTAGCTTCAACATAGAAATTACCACTGACCCCAAATGCAACCCCCAAAATCTACTACAGATCCCCACTGGTAAAATCCCATTTTCAAGGGGTTAATTGAAGGTAGGGGCTGACATCTGACATGAGACATTTCAAACCCCATTTAGACAATCTCTGATCCAGCTCCCACTGCAACTGAAGTCAGGAGAGCTCCTGCTGGGTGGTCCGTCAGCCTCCACCGTGTTGCTGGTGCCACGTGAGGTAACCCAAGGCAGCCCTGGCAGCAGCTCCCATGGTGGGCTTGGTCTTACATGAACACATCCGTGCACATGGAAGAGAAGGAAACACCTTTGGCAAAACAAACATTCTGGGTCTATTAAAAGCAGCAGTTTAAGTAGAACAAGATGTGGCAGCAGAGCCAGCCCCAGACTTTCCAGTAGGCAGGCTACAGTGAATTTTGCCACCTCCAGAATGAAGATTATTTTGTTCTCCCCCTTGCAGCTGCAAAATAGGACTTTAGAGCAGCAGTAAAGTCGAAAGTAGAAGGAATAAGGGATAGGAAGAGTGTCTTAGGGCCATTCGTGGCTGGGAAAACAGGCTTGGGAAGGATCAGGAGGATTCTGGGGATGGAGAAGTAGGAGAGAATTCATAAGGATGTGGGAAGTGAGGAGGCGGATTTCAGGGCAGTGAGATTTTCAGCAAGGCTCAACTCTCCTTTTCCTACTCTCCTTCCAACCACCCCATCAGCCTCACACCAAAGCCACCACCTTCCATTGGGAGAGCTCCCCGATTCATTAGGAACTGTAGTGACAGGACAAGGGGTAATGGATTAAAACTTAAACAGAGGAAGTTTAGATTGGATATAAGGAAGAAATTCTTTACTGTAAGGGTGGTGAGGCACTGGAATGGGTTGCCCAGGGAAGTTGTGAATGCTCCATCCCTGGTGGTGTTCAAGGCCAGGTTGGACAGAGCCTTGAGTGACATGGTTTAGTGTGAGGTGGCCCTGCCCGTGGCAGGGAGGTTGGAACTAGATGATCTTAAGGTCCTTTCCAACCCTAACTATTCTATGATTCTATGATTTCCAGATAGCTGCTCACCTTCATGCCATGCCTCACTCCAGCCCTTGCTTACCTTCAAGTACCTCCCCACAGCCTGGAAAGCAGAAACCTGGTGCCAGTCCTGGTGCTACTGTATTGTCTCTCCTTTTGCTTTCCATTGATTTTCTATTGTTAGAGACAAAGCTAATATAAAAGGAGTCTCTCTAAACCCCAGATCCTATTAATCTCCCCTCAGCACCGTGTTCTCCTAAACTATTGCATCAGTTGAGAGGACATGAGTAGGGATAGATGACTAATGTTTTGCGAGGATGTACCCCCTTAAGTGGCTTGGGAAAGCAGCTGGGGTTCAAGTAGGAAGTGATTTGAATGAGCCACAGGAGGCTCCTAAGGCTGCCCTGCAGCCCTTGCCTTCTCCATGCAGATGGTAATCTCACAGGGCCCAGCACTAACGACCTCAAAGCAGTCTGAGACTGTGAAAATAGCCCATTAGAAATCTAATTATGCAGATTAAAAATTAAATTCACAATTAAAGACTCTGAACCAATTCTTACCTAATTTGCACCAATGGGAAGTCAGTGTTGGAGGAGAGCAGAAACAAAGCGGGTGAGAGCAGGCTGGCAAGAAGGCTGCTCGGCCATGCCCCAGCAGCAGGGCTAGGGGCATACTCTGCATCCCTTCCTTCTTCTCTCTGCACCAGAGGCACTCATCGCTGTGTGTGCTAAGCCTGCCACTTCCCTGGGCCCATTTCCTCATCAGGAGGGTAGAAATGCTTCTTAACCTTCCTGGAGGTGCACAGTCAACGGACATGCCTCTTCCCTGATGCTAGCAGATGGGCCCCACTATCCCAGCCATGAATCACAGCACCCTGTGTTTATGGGGAGCCCTTTAACTGTGCACCCATGGGAGGCATGAACAGACACACTGCATTATCAATAGCCCTATCAGTCCCACTGGCATCGCTCTGCAATGTGACTCTGTCCTCCTCAGGCTGTTCTTAACGTACTGGTGTGGTGTGATCTGGAAATGAAGGGTCCTAATACCAGCACCAAATAAATAACTTTCAGTGGGGGAGCTGATCACCATGCAAGGTACACAGTAAATATATTTTATATTTTATTTAATCCTTCTTCAAGGATAAGAAGGGGAACATTCAGAGACCGTACAAGGCAGCTCTGTGGTGCGCCACCATCTAGCTCCTGTTAGCTTACTATGTGGTCTGATCATGACCCTCTCCACAGCCCTGTTGTCATGCCCTGTGTCACCTGACAGGCTCACTGGAAAGTCTTCCAGATTTTTTAAATCAGAGGGACTCTCATAAGGATATTAATCAGAATATAGTGTTTAGTATTTTCTCAGGATATTTTCTAAACATCTTGAATCAATTTTGTTTATTTAATCTGAGAAGAGCATTAAAAAATTCAAAGACATCTTCCAGACTTTTAGTATAGCTTTCCTCCCACTGTTCTTTTGTCCAAAATCAGCATCATCTCACCTGAAATACAGTATTTATTTTGGGTAAATTAAAGGATGGGACATAATTCACTGCACATTGACATCAGCTCCCTCTTCAGCTGAGCAAAATTTGCTTTCAAGATGTTAGGGCTGATGTGTCTGATAAGCTTTAGGACTCAGCTATTTAGAAGTGTACATGTTACCAAACTCTGGAGATAAGTATATTCATGAATTGTGGGAAGACACTGCTGGGTAATCAAACGCCTCATGTATCCCTGCATTAACTCTCAAGCTAGTGCTCTCAGGGCTGTACATTCCTACCTACAGCGAAGCAGGGCTACCCAGCCTGCAGCTAATGACCTGCTTCAATTACCCTTAGCTGAGCCAGCACAGGCAGGTTGGGTGAGTTGCACACCCAGATGACCTGCCTCACTTGGAAGGCAAAGCTTTCAACAGGCCATTTAGCAGATAAACAGACCTCGCTCTGCTTAAATACATAAACCTTACCATAGCTGCAGTCTCCAGTGCTGGCAGCCTTTTATCCCACCACCTACCATCCTCCTCTCTCTTTTCAGACCCCACGCTATCGGCCTCCATGCTCTTGTGTGCATCTCAGCCCTTCTTCAGTTTAAGATCTCCTCCTCTTCTCTTTTCATAGTCCATTGCTCTACGGGTCTCTACAGTTACTTGTCTGTTGGAAGAGATAGGAAGGACGGGGGCAAGCATATTCCTGTCTTGAGCCATTTGCTTATACGAAGCATAATTAAGCTAATGAGAGCTTCTCAGGATCCAAAGGCTCTTTGTGCATATCATTTTCCTTGTAGACAATAGGATTTCTGTGAAGAATATTTTCATTTTCACAGCATCCAGCAAATATTATTCCTCACACTAGCACCAAGCAGTAAACATTCTCCCCGTTATAGGGAACAGCCTAAGTAAGTGGCTTACATAAAGCCAAGAGGATTTCATTTTACATTGCAGTTCAAAACTTCCCTAGCCTCCAGTCTTCTGGTCAGATCATGACTCTATCTTGAAGTGATAATAAATTCAACAATATTTGATGGCCTGGAAAGACATGTGAATTCCCTCTCCCCTAACTGCTTCCAAATCAATCTGATCCTATCTCATAAATGAATGAAAGGAAATGCACTACAGAAAACAGATGGATGACACTTCTTTTCCATGCTCTGAATAAGGGGTCCAAATTTCTTCACTGCATTTAACACTAAATTTTGATTATTACTGACTTCTCTTATAGGTGACAACAACATAACCACCAAAAAAGGCAGAGCACAGGGGTGTACATTGTTGTTAGGTGCTTCTCTTTGAAGAGCTGCACAAGGATAGTTGAGGTGTCTGTTCTCCTTCCTGCCTTCTCACATTATTATCAGCCACAGCAGCAACCCACAGATTCCTTGAAAGACATGTTATTTCTTTCTCTCAACTGACAGATGTTCATTATATTCAGGTAGCACCTAAATGTCACAGGAACCCTATTGGGAAAGGTCCTGTGTACAGACGTTGTTATTGATCATCTCTGCCTCAGACGATTTCATCTCTTAAATGAGAGACACCTTGGGCACAGGGGAGGATCTTCTCTTGGACCATGCCGTCTGTAGGTGGCCTCACAAAGAACAGGTAGTAGGACACCATGGAGATCTGGTTTGCCTCATGCCTTACCTAGCATCAGAGAAGCATTCCTGGGCAGCACAGCTCACAGCCTGCTTTACAAAACAAGTGATTCCAGCTAAAAAAGAAAAAACAGGGAACTACTTAAATGCCTCTCAGCCAACCAATTTAACACCAATAATGAGACAAGGTCAATAGCAGCATCCTCAGAGTCCACATGGTAGCTGACAGGTTCACAGATCACCTTGCACCCCCATAGGAGTGTATTTACAAAGGGTCTGGATTCTAGCAGATGCTGAGAGCTCTCAAGTCCTACTAAATGGTTTTAAAGTAAATAGTAGCTGAGGGAACTGAGCACGTCCAGACAAGCCCTTCAGAAATCCCTGACCACTCCTTCTCCATATGGTCACTCTGCTTATTCTCCATGTACTGTGTTGACCCACTGTAAGTGTACCTGGCAACATCATTTTTTCCCTAATGCTCTGCACAGCACTGTCATATCAGTGTGTTCTCCAGAGAAGGATAAATGTGCCATTTTCATTAAAACCTTAATTAAATATGCAGCAGGAGCCTTTACTGCAGCTGACTTGGCTTTAGCTTTAATTCAGATGCTGGCATCCCTAGCCTGAAGGCGGGTAAGCTGCTGGAGTTCCACCATGAGCACAAGGTAGGGCTTGGTGGGCAAAGGCAAAAGGGAGGTTCCAAAGAGGAGAGGCAAGTTTTGTGCTGCTTCTGGCAAAGAACAGTAACCAGCCAACCTCACCGAGGGGAGACCAACCAACCAGACAGCATTCGCATTAATTAAGAGCAAAACACCCCAAAATAGCATTATTGCCTCAAATATAATGATAATCCTTGGTTTCTCATTTGCATGTTCATTAGCTTGTCAATAGGATGCCTGTTATGGAAGACCTAAAACACGCAGTCATGCACATATGTATCCGGTCATTTACTATAACAATAGCTTCCTCTTTTTCTATTTAACATTATTTCTCCCTTGCCCAGAAAATGGTTCAAGCTGAGCCATCCAGGACAAACTGTAATTGATTAATAAATCCTGAGGAAAGCAATTTTGCATTATACAGCTAATTATCTTTTCCAATACTGAACGCTGTGTTTATTTACTAGTGATGGATCCAGGGAATTGCTGGAGGAAGGACCCATGGGAGAGTTGGAACTAGTAGCAACCTTCAAATAAATACACATAGCCTTCAAGTAAATACATGTATTCCTATAAATTGGGGGAGAAATATCAAAAACAAGTCCTCATCAACAGCAGGTCTTCAAACCACCATGTTGGAGTAGAAGGAAACTACTGCTGGTGGAGGGATGCGGAGGGGTGGCCCAGGAACAAGGACAGAACTCCCAAGCCCAAGAGGGGAGGATGCGGAATGATGTGTCCAGGGATGCAGTGCAGCAACAGGCACTGGTGGAGGTAGGGACAAGGAGTATCTGATTCAGCAGCATAGTTAACTATGAAGATGTGAGTGAGAAACATTACCAGGGCAGAAAAACATCCAGGACATTCCCTTGAGGAAATCCACAGTGGTGACTGTAGCTTTTGTGCTGCCACCATGTATTTCATTTCATCATCACAGCAGAAAAAGAAACTTCGTTTTTTTATCTTTTGTTATACTATTTCAGGCAATGTCTTGCAGGAAGACATTCATGGAGACAGCTGTGCTGGTGGTTTTGGGAGAGAGCATCAGTCTGTCAACAGATTAAATCTATTACAAATGCTATTCTCAAGACATCATGCAGGATTTGAACTTCAGACCAACAGCTCAGTTAATTTCATTATGAAACTGGAGCCTTTTTGCATTTTGCCTATACTTGTAAAACATCTGTGTTTTCCATTGTACCCTGCTCCATTTCTTTGGTTTTACCCTACCCCTACATTTGCTGCGTGCCTCAGATTTTTACATGGGGAAGGAGCAGCTGCACCTCAAATGCTTTGCTAGCAAAACTCCACAGCCGCACAGCACTCAGAGAGGACACCAAAATGGGCATCAGCTCATGACCTACCTGACAGCAGGGAAGCAACAGAGGTCTTGGTAACAGGGTTGGTGCATGTGTGAGATTTCCCATGGAGCAAAAAGCATCAGAGGAGACTGGCATATAGGACCAGGATTTTAACCAAGCGCATACATTAAAATGCTGACTGGCTCGATTATTAACTCTGCCGAAAGCTTAAATATTGCTGGTCTCCAAAATGAATGGTCAGATAAAACAAATCATTATACTGAGTTATGGTTGAAATCGTCACGCACAGAAAAGATCATCACAATGCATTGCTGAAGCTGAGCTTGTGTTTCCAAGACCTTCCCCTAGATTTACTGGCAGGAAAATCTGAAATAAATATACATGCCTTCAGAGCTGCAGTTCATGCCAGAACAGGACAGGATCTATAGCTAATACCAATATCAGAATCTATAGCTAATTCCAGTATCACATAAATGAAAACAACAGCACAGAGAAGGGTAGTTTTTGTAATGGTGACTTTTTTTTTTTCCAGTAATAGACTCAGGTCACTTCTGTGCATTCAGTGCCTGTCAAATGATAAGGGCTGTTGCCAACTAGCAGAGCACATGCAATCTCAATCCGGGTGCACCAAACATTTCCATAGCTTGTTATTACCCGTGGCTTTTACTGACTCTGCCACCAGATTTGCAATTCACTACTGCAGCATAAGCAGCCTAGAAAATCTCCTCTTGCTACCAAAAAACTCACTTCCACTCATTAAACTCTGAAATTCTCATCAGGGACCTGGCCTCACCAAGCACTGCCTAGGGGACAACAGAGTACCAAACCATTGTGTGGAGGTTGCCTCTCTCCTAGGGAAGATCAGTGATGCGCCTTGTAGTGCCACAAGCAGGCAATGTTAGGAAGAAATCAATGGTGGCATAGGCTGGGCACGGTCAGCAGAGGACTGCTGCTGTCGAGGATGGTCTATTGCATCATGGTGCTACTGCTGTGTGACTTGTAGAGCCAGCTTTCCTCACAGCTTAAAACAAAATGTTCTACAAAGACAAGCTCACAACAACCAGCAACACTGGGGAACAAACTGTGAGGATTAAGGATCACATGAGACTCTTTATCACATCAGTGGCTAGTGGTCAGTTCAGCTGCTTCAGGGGTTGGGGAGGATGGAAATGTGTTTGCTTGGAGCTGGTAGGAGGAGGAAGGGTCATAAAAAAAAATGCCGAGAGCCCCATGGAAGGTTGAAGAACATACACACAGAAAAAAAGGAGCACATTGTGTCCGAAGAAAGTTCAACATTTTTCCCAGCTCATTGGATTGTGGGAACTTTGCTTTTCCAGGGAATAACTATGCTATTTTCAGCATTTTTATTATTCAATTTGTCACGAGCTGTCTCAGGAGACTATCAACAATCGGTTTCAAGCAGCATCTGACCACAAACACTTCTCCACATGTGATTTAGAACATCTGGAACGAAGGAGTCAGCTTTCAAAGCATGCCAGCACTGCGCTGCCTCCCCACATTTCTTCTCCTTCCTTCCTTCTTCACATCCATTGTCAGACTGTGCACAGAAAGCGGGATTGAGGAGCTGAGACCAGAGGCCCTGCAAATAGGTTGTCACTCTGTATTTGCTGTAAGCACATGGGGAGGGCAGCCACGGCCTGCTTTGAAGAGGAGCGCAGTCAGGGATTGCTGGTGGCACATTCCACGCGTTGCTGAGCTGCAGTGATTGATCGTCATGTCCCCTGAGGATGGGAGACGTGATTCGGGGCCTGGAGGTGAGCCAGCATGAGGACTGATGCTATCATGTGCATGCTGCATATTGCATCCATACACCTGAGTAGGAGGCATGTGATTTGCTCCTTACCAGCTGTAGGCACAAGCTCTGTATTGGGTGAGCACCTTTTTACTGGAGCTATCTGGCCAGGTAAACCAGACATTCACAAAGCAGTTCTTCAGCAAGCCTGGAGGAGGGGATGGGAACATATGAAAAAGGAATCCAGGCAAGTAGCAGAGGAAATGACATTATGATCCCAGCTGGAAGCACTGTAATGATCTGCTTGGTGTCTGCGCAGAAACCTGCATGAGAATAAGGAGAGGTTCTGGCCCCTGTGGAGCTGATGAGAATTTTATTATCAGCTAGAGGGGGGTGAAGGTTTCACACAGTCATTTATTTGTGTTCATCTCTGATTTCTGTGAATGATCCACACACATGCGGTGCAGTCATGTGGTAGTCTGCATTCACACCATCTTTTGCCTTGCATGCCTGGCTTCTGAAAACTGTGCTCTTTATGACATATGCTGTTGTGCTATGAGTGCTCCCCAAACAAATCCTCTTTTGTAACAATAAAGGCAGTGCTGTGGGTGAGAGAAAATCTTGAACTGTACTTCATAAAGAGCTGGTGACATTGCAGCAGGATCTGTATCTACCTTGTTCTCCTTTATATGTTTTAAAAGAGCAGCTAGAAAATTCAGGCATATTTCTCTGTCTTACGGTAGAAAACCTGGGATTTTGGCACACAGCATCTTTTAAGAGAGCTCATGAGGTCCTTGAAACCCATTATGACCACCCAAAGCACAACTGCTATCCCAGGGCATGGTTTTGCATCACAGCTGAGCTAGAGTTACAGCTCCCCATGTCCCCTCCCCTGTCCAGCCACATTAGTTAGGGATGGGGCAGCCACAGCTTCTTTGGGCACCCTCTGCCAGCTCCTCACCACCCTCACAGGACAGAATTTCTTCTTCATAGCTAATCTAAGTCTGCTCTCTTATAAAGAGTTTGAAACCATTCCTCCTTGTCCTGTCACAACATGCCGTGGTAAAAGTCCCTCTCCAGATTCCTTGTAGGCCCCCTTTAGCTACTAGCCTACTATTTAGGTGTCACTAACAAACTCCTGATGTCTTGTAAATCAAGCACCTTTTCTGGATGCCTCTTACCCATACCCTGCTTTGGATTTGATTGCCCTTCCTGCTCCCCTTACATCCCACCAGTCTCTAGAAATTGCCCCGTAAGTGTGACCAAGCCCTGGCAGAGATGGGCAGAGAGGTCTTGGGAAAAGGACGCATTGGGGTAATGCGAGAGAAAGGAACATCTGGCAGTGCGAAACTGAGTGTGAGGAGAAAGCTACGCCAAGGGAAGCCTCTAAATAACACCATGGACCAGGATTAGCTCAGTAACACAGAAATAGATCAAATCTGCCCCAGGCGTTGCTCCACCCTGCCTGGAGGAAGACACTGCATAGCATCCCCTCCCATAGCATCTCAGGGCCTGTCAGCTGGAGAAGATGCTCTCCTCTTTTTGACAAGGATTTCCTCACCCCCTTTGTAGAGAAGAGCCTGAAACTTGAAGCATGGATCTGGCTCTCAGCCATCCTTCCTTTCCAGTTTGTTCTTTTATTTACTGGTTTTACCCTGAGAAATCCTACCTCTGCCTCAACAGAAGGAAGAGAACCACCCAGGTAGGATCAAAACCCACATTCCAGGACCATGCAGTGCTCGGGAGCCAAGCACATGTGGGTCATCACATGCTGTCAATAGAGCAGTGCTTTCTACATAGAGCATTCAAATAGAGGGTGGTCAGGAAGAACATCTCTGTGCCAGTAATGGGTTGATTGTGAGCTAGAAAAAAGACCTACCTTTATATTGCAATGAGTTTGCTGTTGGTTTGAAATACACGCCTTTTTCCTGTATCAGGAATAGCTGATTGTGTTATTTTTTGCATCATCCCCAGAACAGCTCATGAAAACTTAGGAACCTGCCATCACAAGGCCACAGTCTCCGTACAATGTTAAGAAGTTTAAGATGCAGTCAACATTTAGGATCTTCCACTGCAAGCTCATCCACAACTTTTGGACTTTAACATTTAATTTTTAATCAGTAGCTTATGGTGATTTTGATCAGACAGCATTGCTTTGAACACCTCTGATTGGAGCCTTCATGGTTAAACTTACGCCAAGTTCTCTTCTCCATAGCTATAGCAGCATACAGCCAAGTAAAAGCACATATAGGTGTATTCGCAGCTATTTAATGCTCATTTACATCTGAATATAAACGAATTCCCTCCTTTTGGCACCACAGTTTGAAACTATCTATTTCATATTCTAATGGATTCCTTTTTTCAGGCTACAAGAAGCATACACAGCAACCTTGAAGGCTGTGTGCATGAATCAAGCCAGCAGGGACTTCATCACAACATCATTTCAAGTGGATTTCTATTCTAATAAGAAGAGACAGAGCACATAGCAACAGCAGCTTTTCCTGTTTCAGGCTTCAGTTTTGCTTTTTGTCAGAGTTTTGAGAAACACTGGTGATACTGATACAGCTAGCGAGTTAACTCCAAAGGGAACAAAGCATCTTTCATTAAAACCAGCTCTTGGTTAGAAGGGAAATAAAACATTTCCTGTATGTTCAGCTGAAACCAAAGCACCAAGACTCAGTGGTAGATAATGGAAGAAAAAAAACCCTAAAAGAATACATTGCTGCTTTACCCTGGAGACATCTCCCTTTATCACTGCAGAGAATGCCAGAGGCAGGATGGAACTGGAATGTAATGAGAGCCAGAGTGGGGAATGGCACCCAGCATCTCTGAGACCACCCAGCATCAAGACAGTGGTGGGGAAAAGATTTGCAATGTCCAGAAGGGACATTGCCAAGCCAGTAAAAATCACCATTCCTTGTGGCAAAAAGCATTATCTCCCACTTTCAGAGAGCATCCTACAAGGCGTCTGATGTTTCAGAGGGTGAAGGAGAGCCTGGTCAATAAAGTCCCAGGGGTCTGGGGAAGCACTCCTACAGAAGGACTCCACGCAGATCCCCACCACTTTGCCAGGTTTCCAGGGAAGAAGATTCTCTGGCCAGAGGAATATTTAGGTTTTATCTTTTCTCTAATAATTACAGACCATAAACAGTAGAACGTTATGCAGCAAGGAGGTCCTTACCTTGGGGTAATGCAGGGCGCAGCTCTGGAAATCAGTTGAATTAGTAAGAGATACTCAGATTCTTCGCATTTTCTTTTCATTCATGTATAAAGCTTTTTGTGCTTCCTACTTCAAAATGCTGCCTGGTCAATTCATCATCGATGTTCATGTCTTAGAAGTTTAGGATGAAGGAGAGAGGGAATCTATCTCTAAAAATCTTTTAGTACTCAGTTTCAGTAATTGATCATAATCAAAGTTAACTGCAATGGCCTCAAACTGCCCTAACTCTCATTTTAAGTTAAAGCCCAAATATCCAACTCATCCATGTGCATAAGGGAACAAGAGCAGAACTGGTTTTAGCTGGTAACTGGATGAAGTTGATATCCCTCTCACAGCCCCAATCCTTTAAATAGCACGAGTTTACTATAGACAAATACAGCCAGACATGAAATAGTGATGTGTTTCCTTAAAAACAACAAATAGACAGGAGCACTTTTTTCCTGTTTGCATTCCAGCTAATTTTTGAGACTGGCCAATGCAAATCTGCCCCAACCTAAATAAATTTTTACAACAATTATCAACAGCAACTATGAATTCACCACAATCCTCCACCCTCTATAATCTTCCTCTTGCTTCAAAGGTCGGCACAACTGAGGGATTCAGTGCTGCTGATTGAGCAGTACAGATGGGCCGCTCGGTGGATAAGGAATTGGCTGGATGGTCACACTCAGAGATGTGGTCAATGGCTCGATGTCCAAGTGGAGACCAGTGACGAGTGTTCCTCAGGGGTTGGTATTGGGACTGACAGTGTCCAACCTTTGATGGTGACATGGACAGTAGGATTGAGTGCGCCCTCAGGAAGTTTGCCGATGACACCAAGCTGTGTGGTTCGGTTGATATGCTGGAGGGAAGGAATGCCATCCAGAGGGACCTTGACACGTTTGTGAGGTGGGCTGATGCCAACCTCATGAAGTTCAACAAAGCAAAGTGCAAGGTCCTGCACCTGGGACAGGGCAATTCCAAACATGAATACAGGCTGAGCAGAGACTGGATTGAGAGCAGCCCTGAGAAGGACTTAGGGTGTTGGATGAGCCAGCAGTGTGTGCTTGCATCCAGAAGGCCAACCATGTCCTGGGCTGTATCTAAAGGAGCACTACCAGCAGGTCGAGGGAGGTGATTCTGCCCCTCTACTCTGCTCTCTGGAATACTGCATCCAACTCTGGGGCCTCCAACAGAACATGAGCCTGTTGGAGCAGGTCCAGAGGAGGCCACAAGGATGATCGGGAGCTGAAGCACCTCTCTTATGGTGACAGGCAAAGTTGGGCTTGTTCAGCCTGGGGGTTCCAAGGAGACCTTAGAGCAGCTCCCAGTGCCTAAAGGGGACCCACAAAAAAGCTGGAGAGGGACTTTTACAAGGGCCTGTAGGGACAGAACAAAGGGGAATGGCTTTAACCTGACAGAGGGGAGATGTAGGTCAGGAAGAAATTCATCCCTGTGAAGGTGCTGAGGCACTGGCTCAGGTTGCCCAAAGAAGCTGTGGCTGCCCCATCCCTAAGTGTTGGAGGGAGGATGCTACTGCCTGAAGTCTCCTGAAAATACTTAACAGATCACACAATTTCAGAGAGACAGGTCTGTAATGCAAATTAGTAAATATCGTGCTCGAAGGCCTACAAGGTGATGCTACCTGCCAATAACTTTTAGTTACAGTTAACTGGAAGGTCATGGGGCACTGACATAACATGCAATTATTTTAAACCACATTATTAAAAGCAGTTTCCAGAGAACTTCGATCACTCTGAGGGGTTTTACAAACATTAGTAAAGATTTATCCCTTCCACTCACAGTCATGTGTATCTATGTAAGCTACAAAACACTCCAGTAAGGACGGAAGCTCGACAGGAGAAAAATCAGACCTTATCTGTTAGCGATGCCAGAGATTACTTAAAATTCATGCTTCTCTGTATCGTTATTAATTGGCAGCATTGTTAAAAAACACTTCCAGTTCTGTCTTTAAAACGTGTGCTTCTTGGAAAGTTCTAATGTCCAAAGAAGCATAGACGTGTATATCTCCCTCCTGCCCATCAGCATCACACTATAGTGCAACCTTAAAATAACCATGACCGTTTCTGATAGAATATGGAAAATATGTTCTTCAAGATTAAGGCTCTAAAAGCTTAAGAATTAACATGGGCACCAAGTGGGGAAAACATTTCATATCAAAATTTTGAATTAATTCTTCAGGGTTTTTTCCCCAGAACTGTGTAGGAAAAGGCTCTCATTTTGGCAATGAAAACAAACCTGGATTAAAACTAAAGATGCTTTTTTCTGATGCTTTAATTTCTTTCTTCCGTACTTTGTACAATGAACAAAAAGATACATAAATCAGGGCAAAACTGCTATGGATAAAAAGAGAGAAAAAGATCATGAGACAAAATGTGGAATATGATAGGTTTGGGGCTCAAAGCTATTTTTGAAAAATCAGTTTAATCTAGTTTTTAATATAGTTCTTAGAGAATCAGTCCATATCCTGATGTTAGAAAAGTTGAAAACTGTTGAGTAAAAGACTTGCATTGAAGAACTGCACTGCAAAAGGCTACAGTGAATCACTGAGGAAGACATGCTGCCTCTTAAAAACAGAAACAATTTCTCTCTCCAAGTCATGCACCAGTGTTGTGCATCTTTAACCTAAAACCCAGACACCTGCTCTTTTTAGATTTGATGGCAGTAAGGAAGATACAGATATAGAGAAAGTATAGGTCTAGAACAGAATTTTATTTGATTCTTGAAAGTTTCATGCAACAAATCTCATTTTCTTTAATGATCCTTGCCGAGCTTTCTGATGACAAATTAAAATTCACAAGTAAAAGGACGTGTAAGGCTAGCACCATAAGAGGAATACTCTGCTCCTTACAAGACTATTTGATAGACAGTTATGAAAGAAAACAGAGGAAAAGAAACCTACGTGACCTCACATTTTCATTTTCAACATCCTAGATACTTCAATCTAAACATCAAGATACCACGACTCGTCTAGCGTATCTAAATAATTCATGTCCAGCAAAACTTGCTCTGTACAGTGAGAAATATTTAAGTGTCAAATAATAACTATCACAAAGTACCAGCTAATATGCAAGGTAAAAATTGTAAAGGTCCAGAAAAAGAAAAGAAGCAACAGAAATCAAAGTGAGGAATTTATCCCTCTCCCAGTCTTTTGCAGGTATGGTTATCATGTCTTGCTGCAAAGATTAAAACGTGAAACGGATGTGTGCTGGGTCTGTCTGGGGTGGGTTAAGTATCCTAACATTATCCTGCAATACCCTAATTTCATGGGTTGCATACTCAGATGTACTTACTCTCCTGTAGCAAGCAACTACAGGATTATATCAGACTTCAAATGTTTTTCCTTACTTTTGTATTCATTTTCAAAATTTGCTCGCTGTGGTCCTTACTGCAAGGTTTTCAAGATAGTGAACAGTTTTACAAACCTTCCAACATTTACCAAGCAGGGATTCTGATACAGGATTTAGGAGTTTCAAATGCCATGTTATTACATGCTGTCTTCTTAAGGCAATGGAGTAATCGTTTTGAAGTATCCTACTTTTGCATTACAAATTGATAGTAAGATTTCCTTCATAAACATCTCTAATTACATGTAAAATTATTTAAATTTTATTAAACTATTAAACCAACTCAATTAGTGAAAGAAGGGCTCAAGCTATGATCACAAGGAAGAGGCAACTTTTGGTCATAGTTAGGGAGATGTATCTTTTGTTTACTCCCACCTTTGAAGGTCATGTACATGGACTTTCAACAGTAACATTAAAGCAACCACTTAAAACCAATTATTTTGTATCCAAATCAGAGAAAAATATGCACTTTAATCCCAAAGCAAAACATGGCATAACCCAACCCAGCTGTTTTTTCGGCCCAATAACCATTAGCACTACACAACCTCCACTGCAGTAAATGCTGTTTTAATGAGGAGAGACACTGTTAATGCTGAACTACCCAGAGGAGCCTTCACAGCCATGAGCACTACATCACTTTACCACCAGGAGAGTAATGAGACTCTGAACTTTTCTTTATCTTTCCTTTATTTATGCTTGGACTTCCAGCACTGCACATCAGATACTCAGGGTCTTAATCTGTCCTGTATCAGACTGCAAAAATACAATGCTTTCTCAACTGTCCTTGCATCAACAAATCAGTCACATCCAACAAACCCTTCACTTGAGTAGTTACTTCTATCTAAAAATGCATCTCTCCTCTTAAGGATTTCAGCTAATGCTTCTGGCTTATAAAAGATTAAGTGCAATCAGTTACACTGAAAGTTTATAATGCAGTTCTTGATTGTATTTTCTGTGCACACATTTACATCAGGCACACAAGTTATATAAAACAGTTTGGAGTACAAAAATATGGTTATAACATAGGAGTACCAAATAGCACAGAATTAGAACAGTTTTATTACCATAACAATTTATATACAGACCCCCAAATTAACAATTTTTTAATTCTGAGTATTCTTCCCAAATTGACAACTGTAGCGTACACCCTAAAAAACTGCAAATTAACAACACAAATCTAGTTTAAACCTTACACTGTCTATGCAGCCTGCACCAATCCTCTCTTGCACACAAAAATGTATTATAAATAATTCTTTCACAAAATGTCACGTATGTTTTATTGCACATTGTACATGCCAATATCTAAAAGAAAGGCTCAAACCTTTCGCTTGATAACTGTTTAAATACCTAGCATCTACTTGTGTTATGAATACTATTCCATTTTTCAGGCTCTAATCTTAACTGATAATTTAAAAGAAAAAAGCAGAACAGAAAATACGCCTCGAACTGTATAGCCTTTGTGAAAGAAGCAAGCTTTTATAATTTTACTGATTTCTACTGTATAAAGTCATTAAAAACATCTGACCTGATTAAAATTCCTGTTTCAAAATTCTGCATTTTTATGATAAAATTATGCATACAACTGCTTGTATAATCAGTTTTGCAGAATTAGGTGTTCCTGTGCTGTAGTGACTAAAAGGTCAAGTTACATAGGTCTTAGTGTTAACTACATAAGTTAGTGTGTCAGCCTCCATCCTGCTGGTCTCCCCAGCAGTGACAAGCCAGGAGCCCTTCACACCACCACAATAGGAACTAGATGATCTCAAGGTCCTTTCGAACCCTAAGCATTCTATGATTCTATGACACTGGGCACAAATGGCCATCAAGCATCAAGGCCATGTGTAGTTCCTGTTAAGCAGATCCCTAGACTAAGGAATATGAGTAATTTAGCATTAATATGTAGGTTTATGGTATGCTGCACTAAAATATGACCGCTAAACAAAGAGAATGATCTCTGTATGACAGGTATGTTCCAGCTGGTAAAAACTCCTCAGTGGGTAAAAATCTGCATTTTGAGGGTTAAGACTCTGGCATGAACAAAAGGATTTAAAAGTCGATTGATCGAATGTTTTGCCAAGGGTTTCCTAAAGCTATTAGCCATCAACAGCTCCAGAAAGGGATAAAACCAGTAAAACCAAACAACTAAAATTGCACTATTACAAAGAAACAAGTCCGTGAAAGGGAGAGCCACCAGCTGCAGTTAAGGGACAGCCACCTCAAGAAGCCGATTGTTTTTTCGCTTGCAAGTTGGGATGTTGCCATTTTTCTGGCTGCCTTGTATAAACTTCACACACACTTTGTCTTGTCTGAACTGGACCAGGAACCTAGGAGAGGGAATAAGATACATTTTCATTAAAGGTGGAAAAAAAACCTCATAAATAGAATTCTTTTCCTGCTGGCTCTGAGCATCGCTCCAAAGATGTTATTTTCAGGTCTGCATTAATAAATGAGAGTTGGGGAATAAAAGAAATGCTGTATGTTATGGTATGGCTTGAACCTTCTTTAGGTAGTATACCTTAGTTATTGGTTTTTGCCGGTAACTGTGGAACTTATACAACAGGTAGTTTGCTATTCCTTCAGAAAGAAGGCAGTTTAAAACAGAATTTCTAACGTACCAGAAATGCAGCAAAGACTATTTCCAACTGCTTCACCGTCACCCAAAGGGACTTTTCTTTTTTCACAGAAAGAAGCTAAGTACTTCTACAGTAACACTGGGAGCACTCCTCCTGTTTTGTGCTTAATTTATTATGTAGCTGGTATTTTAGCAGCTCTCCTATTTCTAATTTACAGGCTCCTGCTCAGCAACTGGGAAAATACACTTCCTTTCCAGCAATGTCCAAATTGAGGTACTTCCTATTGTCTAGGATAAGTTAATTTGGATTTGACTCTTCACATTTTTTACTGGAAGAGAAATTTCATTGAATGTGGAGAATGGCTTAAAAAAATGTTTAAACTCCCCCTGTGAAGTCTCAAACCACTCACTGATCTGGATAGAGAGATTAAAAGCAGCAGTGAACAGGGCAGCGCTGCCCCTCAGCTCACATGCAGCAGTTGCTGACCTGAAAAGTCCTTTGTAACACAGCAGATTTTCCCTTTTAGCATCCTTAAAAAGTCCTCCAGCAGAGGCCAAAAACTTCAAAGAATGTGTTCTGCAGCCGGAAACCACAAATCAAGCTGATGGCAGAGCTCGGGGGAGGAAGTGGCCTCTGCTGTGCTGAGCTGCCCTTCGGTCCTGCTTTCCTGCTGCACAGCTCAGACACTCAAAGATTAACTTGTTCGCAGCCATGCAAGCATCCAGAAAACCTAAGTAGGTGTTATGGCCAGCATCTCTTGTCACCAGTGCTGAGTTTTCCTAGACCCATTGTTCCGGCATTATATATATAAACGGTATGCCTCTTACTAGACATACCCTTATTGAACAGTATTTTTGGTTCTACCAGCTCTCTTCCCCAAAACTAGTGTAGACTTGTCAAGATAAGGCCGTTTTCTCCTCAATCCCTAGCTGTGCTTGTATCTAAACTCTAGCAGAGAGAAAAAGAGTACTGCTTTACCAGTAACAGAGATGGAACTATAGTCTGGATAAACTCAACAGCAACACACACTTGAATGTTTTTAATCTGCAAGACAAGAGACGAAACCACATCCCAAAATGCAAGGCTTCCAGAAAGCAGACTGTTTTCCAGACCTAAGGCAGTCAGTCTAGACGAGCACAGTGCATGCTTAAACTTTGTTCTAGTAGTTTATTCCTTTGTAGCCATCATTAAACTAGAAACTTCCTGGAGACAGCCATGCTCTTTTAGATGTTAAAAACACACACCCTTGAGCAAATTAAATCACA
This sequence comes from Pezoporus flaviventris, assembly GCF_033815535.1. Lineage (NCBI taxonomy): Eukaryota > Metazoa > Chordata > Aves > Psittaciformes > Psittacidae > Pezoporus > Pezoporus flaviventris. Next base: position 50,708,828 of record NW_026892549.1, read on the forward strand.
TCTGGTGACAGCACAAAGGAAAATGGCAGATGTCATTTTCAAGGAAGGAGAAAATTAGCCTTTAAATAAAACCTCAGATCTGAACAGATACAAACTGTACTCGCCATCATGACTCTAGAATGCAAGCAGTGCGGTGCAGCCAGAGAAAAGGTTCAATTTTTTTCCTACAGAAATTTTATTTCACTATTGTTAAAGTGTTCCAGATTTTCTTCTTTATTCATAATGAACAAAGCCACCAAATCAACACTGCTGTAACCAGGGGGCACTTCACACAACAAACTGAGCACATAACAATAGTGGAGGTACTCCTACTCAGCAGGCTTTAGGAGTTCACACACACACAAGCATTTTTATTCCATAGCTATAAACACTGCAAGGGCAGTCTTTATTAAGGCCAGAATATGAAACTGCACCAAGCAGAAAGAAATACTAATCTGAGATGCAACCTTTTTACCAAACAAAGCCTTTTAACAGCCAAAAACCCAAAACAACAGTAGGCAGTTCAAACACCATCAGCAGGAATTTTAAGAATACCATTTTCACCTTCACAAAAGATAAGGTAGACCTTTACAGACCTACATTATCACCGTGTGTGTTCTGTGTGTTTGGGGAGGAGCTTTTCATTCTGTTTATGTTGTTTTCACTAGAACGTGGCACCTACTGTCCAATGAACACCTCAGAAATTTTCAGTCATACAAAACACTTATCTCAAATGCCATCCTGCTTCATAACCCTATTCAAAACTGCCTTAAGAAAAGCGCATTTTCTCTAAGGACTTTAAAGGAAATGAGTAGACATTGAAAATTGGATCCTTATCTACAAGTATTCTGTCAAGAGAAAAGAACTGTAAGTTACATGACAGTGTTTTGTTTTTCTGACATTAGATACTTGACTTTTTAGCACGTTGCAAATGTACTTTTAAGCAAACAAGAAACATACTCATCAGATATCTCAATGTTGAGCTTCTGTTTGGTTTGGCTGAGAGTAGTGCGGTAAAGTTTAGTGGCCATTTCAATAAGGTGATCACTGCTTAGCAGGAAATCTCCTTTACCAGCTGCTTCTGAACCCTGAAATGGAAAGGGAAGGAGTTAGAAGTATCAAAATCTAGAACCTGGAAAATATTAAATGCCAGCCAACCAGGAGGTTTTACAAGGACTATTCTTGCCACATTGCAATGAAGCAACAGCCTCTTGCCTTGTAAATCAAAGAGAGAGATGCAGTGCAGTGTATAGGATCAAAATGCAAGTCACTCTCAAATAAACCACTAACCTGTTGAGGAAATTAAAAACTCCTTCTGACCCTAAAGGAGGGTTGCCTTCATTTGTCCTACAAAACTGTAGTGTTCCTGAACTCCTCTTCTGCTTATGCCCCAGCAAGCTCACAGTATTTTCACAAAGGAACAGAAAGCAATTACCAACGCCAGTATTAGGATGAAGGCAGTCAGTATGAAAAGACATTACATATGATGTTCTTCAAATCCATTTAAGCTACAATACAAATGCCAGCTTAATGATTTTAGCAGAGCAATGCTGACAGTGCAGCGAGCAAATATAGCACTGAACTAAGTTCCTTAGAACTGAGTAACTGAATTAGCTGTGCCATAACATGGATTTCTTGGCATCCCATAAAGAAAAGAGAGATATTCTGCCAATGTGTCAGGAAGAATTATATGAGCAGCTAAAAAGGAAAACACTGCCACAAAGAATCTGAGGCAGATTAAAGGCCCGTATTACCAATGGAAAACTCCAATCCTGAAGAGGCTACAGTGAAATATGAAGTCTGATTTTCACAAGTAAATGATCATTCTTAATGTAGTAACTGTTCTCATCTGACTTCAGTAGTTTTATATCAAAGTTTTTGCAGATGTGCCAAAATTCAATAAATTTCTAAGCCTATAGGCTGACCACTAAAATTTAACAATACAAGGCAGTTGATAAACATGTTTTGCACCACTGCATGCAAACCAGTCATATGATTGTATTATAAAGTTGTAACTGACCTCCTTGAGGTGCACTGCAAAGAAGCCATCATTCTGGGAGCTCATGGACACCTTGGTAACATCTCCCAGTGGAACCTCTGACTTGATATTCCCAGATTTTTGATCCGCAAGAAGAACGTTATTTTTGGTTAATAAGAAAATTCTGGATGTAGCCTGTGAAAATACGACAATGCCAACCATTACCTACACAGAGAGAGAACTAGTCCTTATTGAGCAGCTACTAAGACTATAAGCAGTTCACAGTGTTAATAAGCTTGGACCATATTAATAAATATGAACATTTGATGTTCAGTAAAAGCTGCAGATCAGTTAAAATCGGGTCCAATTTACTTAAGCGTCTAATTATAGACTGAGAAGCTTAGCTCATTTTGGCACCTATGCTTAGCTGTAAAGAATTCCTTTAATTTCTAGCTTATAGAATTCAGAAACTGAAACTCAGAAACTATGTAAATATGTAAAAAAAGAAGAATAACCTCATTTCTCATGCTCTGTCAATCACCAGAAAACCAATTGTACCTTTTCAGTGATAGACAATTCAGGACTAAGCCTCACTATTTACTGTTATTCACCAAAATTCTGCTGCAGAACAGAAATGATGTAGGTATTTTCAATGTTATGTTCTCATCCCTTTATTGGAATTATTCTTCAGGAGGATAATCATTCATATTTTCAAACAGCAAATATTTGTAAAGCATGAATGTGAGTTCTTAAATTTATCTTAGAAAGTATAAGAAAGAGAAAAGAGAACATGGCTTTTTCTCCTATAAAACTTTAAATAATGAAATCTTAATTATTTATACTAAGAAGTAGCTGTCTTAAACACACAGAACCATAGCTCATTACTACTGTTATTATTTTTTAATCTTGAATGCCGTAGCCTATGCAAGTACAGGAAAGATACTGTCTTCACTTAATTAGTTTCTTCTAAACTGGAAAATTAACTTGGCATCAACAACAGACAACCTAATTTCACTCCTACAAAAGCATATGACATCTACTTCTGAGAAGTTGAGATCTACTACTTCTAATATTTAGACAGATATGGGGAAAACAATTACATTTACTCAAGTAGGATAATACTTCCAGTTTTAATAAGTGTAATTTAAATGCAAAACAAGTTCTTTGTTGGCAAAATAAAACAGTACCCAGCATATTTAACAGCTTTATTCAAATGATACAAGAAACTTGCCTCTTCATTCCAAAATTATCAATCAGAAGACAGGCAAAGCTGGCAGAGTATGCCACTTACAAGTTTAAAACCTAACAAAATGTGATAATCAGGAGCTTGAATGACAGTGTGAACTTTGAAAGGTTATATTTTCTAAATACTTGAACAAGAACAATATTCTCCAAATATTTATTTTCTTCAATTGGTAAATATAAGAGCTAGGTCTGTGAATTGGTCCAGTCTGTTTCCAGTTGAGGAGATGCCTTTTCTGTTTGGAAAAGTCACTGAAAACTACAAACCCAAACAAGATTTTAGTAATATTTACATAAATTTAAAACCTAAATCCAACATTTCCACTCTTGCCCTAAGAAAAAAGCATTAAAAAAAAAATCCTCAGGCTTTTACAAGACAGAAACAAAGTCTCCATCTTAGTTCATTTGTAACAAAAATGATCTACTCTTCCGGATAAAACAGTTCAATTTTATTACCTTCCCATTAGCTCTATTGATCTTATTCACAACTTCTGCAATGATGATCTTTTCATCCACAGCATCTTTAAGTTTTTTGTACTTGGGGTTCTTGCTGATTTCCAAGTAAGCTCCTTGGAATGGCTGCCCGACACTGCCCAACAAAAAAAGACATAGGAAACATGAGTTAAATATGAATCTCAGGGAAGAAGCAAACCTTATTAAACCACCATGCTCTGATTTGGGCTTCATGGAGCCAGGAGATACACCAAATACCATTTTCCATGACTCCATACTGTTGGAAGCTCACTTAAGCTGTGATATACTCTCTACCAGGAAAAGTAATTTGCTGCATCAGTTTTAGCGAACGAATACTGTGAACAGCCCCAAAACCTTTACTCACAATTTCTCCCTGTTTTAAACAACAGCAGTGCAAAATAATTTGCTACTGTCTAACAGAGTAATCAGGAGAATACATAACTGAATGCAAACAGAGCTTTTAACATGGTGTGCATTTTTGCAGTGTAATTGTCCTCCATCCTGCTGAGAAGCTGAGAACTGCAGTGCCCTGCTCAGCCACAAGACTCTCCAGTTCAGTACCACTGCTTACTCAAGTGAGGTGGTGTTAACATTAATTTGTGCCATTCAGCCATCCTACATCAGCTGAGAATAACTTGGGAATTGCTACAGAGTAGTGTGGATATATCTCCCAGCATGTTATCCCAGGGGATAAGAGAAAGGAGGAGGTGGAGGGCTAGAAACAGTATATGTATTGGACACAGAATCCTGCATACATTTACAGCACAGTGATAGTGAATGAAGAGAAATTTATCACCAGAGACAGTAATAGGATTTTCTTTTTTTGCCTTTGCTTTGGAAACATTTTCCAATCAAATGGGCCAGATTGCTACAGGTGTAAGACACAAGTACATCCTTGAATATGCAATCAATTTTGTTTTAAAAACACCCAATAACTGTCTCTGTGAAAACAGGGAATAGTAGGACTGACACCTTTGCCCTTTCTCAATACTTCAGAGTGACGGACAAGAACTTGCCTTCAAGATCTGTTTGTTAAATGTGTATCAGCTCTTGTCAAGACTTGCTGCACCTGCAAATCACCTCACCTTTATCCACCTCAGGGTTATTCAGGAAGAGCTTTGCTATCAGTTGAGAACTGCTGACTGCAGTTGCTGCTCGCTTTGTTTGGAAGTCACTTTAACTAATCACTTTGATTAAATTACAATCAAAGGACTAAATGCAAAGTGCTTTGACTGTAATTTAATCAAAATTACTCCAGATTGTAATTTAATCAAAAAAATCCACAACCAGAGCCCAAGAGGAACCAATATATTATGTGTAATAGCACTACCTTTGTAATTGCATCTCTGGCACGCAGCAAGATGGGAGAGAAAACGAATGCTGCTAGTATTTCAGTACTCATTAAAAAGTTCCTTTCTGTTCTTAAATAATTATATTATACACAAAAATTATCCACATCCTATGAATCATTATCATGCTAACTACCCAGAAACTTTATACACTAAATTCCTCCACCCTTAGGCTGATAAAAAGCTCCAACAAGAGCTAATCAGCTCTGAATAAAAGGCAAAAAGAGACAGAAATGTTTCTAAATTAGTGCAGGGTGGGGAAAGCATTCTAACTTTCTACCACATTGGAGCTTTAGGGTTTTTTTGGTTTTATTAATTAGCATTATGAAACCATAGCCACCAAACCAGTAGATTCTCTGTGGACTTTGTCCCTAATCAAACTATGACAAATCACAAGCTAAAACTCAAATGAATCAGCAGTTACTATCATATATACCACTTCAGAATGTCTTGGATAAAAGGTTCTCAGATATATGTTTTGTTTTATAATATTTCACTGTTTGGTCTTGGTGTAAAAGGTACCAAACCAATTATATAAATAAAATTCCTTCCTTCCCAAGGAGCTCTATGCTGATCAGATCTACACTGACTCAAACAAAAAAAAAAAAACAACCTTGCTCCTAGAGAAGTCCAAAGGCAGCATCTTTCTCTTTTCTCAGCAGCATAAAAAGACATCCCAAAGGAAATAAGGAGCAAACCACAAGCTAACATATACAGCCATTAAATAAGTTATCTACTGAAAGGAAGAAAGGGAAACATACACTGAGCCTGTAAGAGGAAAAAAGGAAACGTTTCAGTTACACAAACCAAAACTAATAAATTACAGACACACAACTAAGCAGAGCTTGTCCATGCATGGAACTGCTCCCATCAATGCATGAAGATTCCTGATCCTTCCTCTACTGAACCTTGCTTCTTGTTTTACAATGCCTTGTTCCTGCTCAGCTCAAACTATGGCTTCTGAAAGAAAATTCTCCTGAGATGGACAAGACCTTTGTTTAAGAAAAACAGAGTTCTGGTGCTCCTATATTTGTCAGTTTTATCGACGCAAAAGAAGTACATTCCTTATGCAACATCAGATACTACTGAGTAATCAGATACTACTTTGAGTAATGCTAGATCTGCAGACTGCAATGACAAGAATTTATCAGTTTTTAGGAACTCAGTAACCAGAGAAACCAAAAAACTTATTTGCAAAGATTATACATTTTTAAAAAGCCCCCTTCAAATTTTTAAGCACTTTAAGTATATATATTTTTAAGTATCCTTTTAAATAGATACATACCAATGATCTAACTCTTAAATTACCTAGTCTTCACATTAGAGCATTATGGTGAATGCACTGAGTCTGAACTAAGAGAATTCCCTGGCACACCTCATCTGAGAGTGACATGGTCACTTACAGCCTTCCAATTCACTCTACATTTATTGGTTGCAGAAACCAGCATGATGGAAACTAGGGGAAAGGGTGAGAGTTATTCCCTTCTGTAAGTTCTCCAAGCTTTTACAATGTGAAGAGGTCATGGAGGGTTAGAACAACAGAACATCATGGCTTCTGGACAGAAGTGCTCAGTATCACAGGATTAGTGGGCTGCAACAACATCTGTGTTAGAAGCAAACTGAGGTCAATTTGCAGGATTGTAAAGTAAAATGATGGAGGGACATCATCAAACAAGGAAAATGCACTTTACTGCTTAATATAAAAAGCAAAATCTTGCTTGGTTTCCTAAATCTATGTATGGATATTGACTTTATTGTACACTAGAAGCAGTAGAATAAGTCATTACCTGGCTGGATATAAAGCCTTCTTGTCCTTGAAAAGTTCACTTGCTTCCAGTTTTTCTTCATATATAAGCTTCTGCTGATCTGTGAATTGGTCTCTGTACTTTTTACACTACAAAACACAATATATTAAGCAAACCCAAAAATTATCCTTCCTGATCTGATCTGAAGCAGCAGCACCACAGACTCGTGTTTGCTTATTGCTCAAGATGCACATTCCTTGTATAGTTCTGAAGTGACTCAGCTCCATCCTACATGCCACTGTAACACAGTAAGAGGCAACAGAGGTGGTTTTCTCCTCACCCATTCTAGATAGTTCTGAATTACACCAAAACCAGCGTCTAAACTGTCTCAATTTAAGCATGTTGCGTTTGAACACAAGCTTATTATATCAGATACCAGTCACTGGAAGACTGTGCTAAAAAGGTTTACAGAAACATAAACATATATATATACATATATATATAGTTCCACCATTGTGGAAGTTTATGTAAGAAAGAACAAAACACAGCTGAGAGAATGAATTTTGCAGGCTCAGTAAGAAAAGCTGTTCCTTGACAATTCACAGAAAACACAGCCCACAAGACCAGTAAAACAAATCATCGGCACTTCTACAGATTCTCAGTGTTTTCTCTATCCAAAGATCCAAACCAATTCTCAGCTAAACACAGTTCTTCAGTAAAAAAATCCAGCCAGTACTTCCAGTGCTGGCCTAAGACCTAGCCCCAGTCCTGGCCACGGTCACAAGTATTATAAGCTACCAATTAACAGGCAACAGGCGTACAGTTTTACTGTTACGTTAAAAGCTGATGGCAGGAAGCAATCCTCCCTCCTCAGCCCCAGAAAGCAGTAGGCAGGATAGTTATACCCTTGCAGGCCAAAGATAATGATCAAAATCCATACATCTTCCAAAGTAATAAAATCATCCGGGCTGGAACGGGAAGAAATACATCCTAAAAATAGGCCCTTCATGAACAAAACTATTGGAAATCATGATGAAGTTCTGTATAGACTGGACTAGGATGTATCCTACCCTCCACAAATGGAAAATCCTCTTTAGCTCCTTGTGAGTTGAGTCCAAGAAAAGGTAAGGTCTTGCTGGCCAGTTCTTATCTATTGGTGATAAAGAAGGCATCTTATTCTTCATTTCCAGGAAGTATTTTTGCATCTGTGACAAAATTAAAGCAAGATGTTTTAATAATGTTCAAATACCAGAGTTACTGATATAAGGAAGGAAAAGCAGATGCTCTGTGATTAAAAGCACAGCCACCAAACTCAACTCTCAGCTTTCACAAACCTGGATATGGATTTAAGATGCCAGGTATACTGAGAACTGCAGATTTAGATACCAATGCTTAGTTAGTACCCTTCCCATACCTTCAAAACACTACCACTATCCTTTCCTTACAACAGCTGACTATTTGTCAATTTTCCATATGCTTAGCTTAGACATTTCCTTACAAAGACTATTAACGCCATAACACAGCTGTTACTTTTGCTATCAAACAAAAACTTCAAAACACAGAAAATGCAATGTGCTTCATGCAGATATATACATACAAGTCTCTGAAGGGTAAATTCATAGATTTTTCTTCCAGCATTGGCTCTGAAGAATTTCCTGTACTCTCTACGGACCTAAAAAATTAAACAAACCCTTAAAGTGAATACAACACATGAATCCCTTTGTACAGGCGCTGTACTATAAAGTTCTATGGCAGAAAATACTAAAAAGGCACATAAACATGCACAGTGTTCCCTGAAATAGGAACAATAACTGGGTACACTTAAAATATATGAACCAGACCATGGACTGAGTGGTCAGAAAGTCACCTCGGCTGAGCACAGTCATTTGCAAATTCAACAGACAATGTGGAATGCTTTCCTCTGAAAAGGTAACCTATTAAAATATTGTTGAATTCACAGCATGAATTATTTTCATGGGGTTTTGCATAAAGTTAGATTGGATAAAGTGAGATATCAACAGTGCTAGATATTTTATTGTGTCTAAAGTGACACTGAGCTGATGTTAATTACATAATTGACTGGTTAAATATTTCTGATTTTTCTCCTTTGAGATTCTTAATACACAGAGTTTCTGTAAGGGTGGGTTTTTTTTTTCCAGAGCAGACTTATGCATGAAAAATCTCTTTTCACACAAGCAGTCTTTGTCCCAAAAGGAAAATAAGATTTTGCTGCCATGTAAGAGCAAAGAATCAACACAAAGGTTGCTTGATATCAGCAAGCTTGATATTTACTACTGAAATTTACTTACAACAAGGAATCACTGAGAACCATTTTGCAGGTGACACCCATTTTTAATACATGCTGGCAAATCCAAGTTTCAGAACACTTGTTTTCCCCTTCATATTCCTAAGAACGCTACTTAGCAGACTACCTATATTCCTCCCTGCAGAAAGCGCAATCTGAGCACAACTGGTTTGCAGTTTTATGTGGAGCCCAAGCTCACATAAAGTTAGCTGAAACATCCCCCAGCTTTCCCCAAACTTTGGCACAGCAGCAACACACCTGTTACAGGTTTAGAGCAAAAACCAGGGAAAACATTGTAGTTTTACTTCATTTGCCCCACAGCAAATTTAGCGGTTTTAGCTACTCGCTGTGTGCTGCCGAGTTCACTGTAACCAGAAAGTAAGGGAAAACCCATAGAAGAAAAACCCACATCAACTTGTAAGAAAAAATTTGCTTGGCTTACCCTGGCACACCTTCTGCCCTATACTGAGTGTCATGCATTTTAAGATAAGCCAGCATTTTGGAAGCAAGAATCTGTCACCATTCTGGGATTAACACACACACACCCGATAAATGGATTTTGTTTAATTACAGATTAAAATGCACCAACATGACTGGCAGCATTCAGTCGTCATCATTCTATGCAAATACAGCACATAATTTTTTCCTCCTCACTTTGTAGGAAAAAATTATTAGAGTTCTTATTCACTGATTTTGTGTAAGGTTTAGTGCTCTATAATTAGTGTACATCCATTACTACTTATTCAGGGATGGAAATTAACACACTTAAAGCCACTCCAACCACAATCATCCCAAATCTCACCATGTTCTCACAGACCCTCTTTAATGCTGTTGCTTTATATTATTCTCCGTGAGCTGCAAAGTGTGCAAATTAGTTTGGAACAAAGGGACTAATCTACACCCACATGTCCTATTGGCGCTGGAGGGAAGCTGCAAAGCAAGCACTGAAAAATGCAAGCCGTTCCAGAAAAGCCTAAATCTGGAAAGTATCACAAATGCTATTAAAATACACTTACCGTACCATTAAAAAACCCCCAACCCTCAATAATTAATAGTTTAATCTTGATCACTTGTATCAACTTTAAATCTTTAGTTTCATATGTCATGGTTGAAAATACTTTGACATCTAATAAGAACTGTCTGTGGCAACAGTGATATATTGTAATTACAGACTATGTTCTCATTCAGAAAAATCTGCGTATTTTAGGTGAGATGGTAATGCTGCTTACACTAGTAAAAAATACATTGAAAAACCACACCACAGACAGGCAAAAACATATTTCTGCTGTAATGTGCCTTAAAGATTTTGGTTTCATCAGTTTTCATTTAAATGCTGCTGTTTGATATGAAACAGCCTCTGAGTTCTCAGCAGGGACATATTCTTGTTTTAAAGTCATAAAACCAGACCCACTTTGGCAGAAGTACCCACAGTGTGATTCTGATCTGCAGAGTGACTTCTTAAAACGGCTCCTTTGTATTTCCAGCTCTGGCTTCCATGTATGTATTGTAATGGATGTTTTTATATACATAATATACATATATATAATTGTTTTGTAATTATTTTTCCCACTCCAGCATTGTTAGAGTAAGTATGAGAATATGAGAGCTGGACTTTGCATTATCGAATTAATTATTCCCTTTTATATTCCTGAAGTCTACAATATCCCTAATTAGCAAAAGTGACACCCGGCCAAGCAAAACTGATTCAGATTTCCACAGTTCTTCAAGACTGCATCTGTCAAACTATGTTTGAAAACTGTATGATGTAAATTATCTGGGAGCAGACCTGAAACATCTCAAGATGCCATTTTCATAGTCTATTTACAGACCAGAACTACACTTTTCCAGATTACAAATGTGTTTTCTTTTGCCAACCAGCCTTTGAAAGCAAGGGATAAAAAACAAAAGACCCTCGTACATCTCAGTTTTTCTAGGAATTCATGGCTGCCACAAGCCATAGGTAACTGCATGCAATGCCATGCCCTAAAAACGATGATGGAAGCAACAGGACAGTATCAATTGCTTTACACCATGCCCTTGACACTGGGGTCAGGGGTCTAACATGAGCAGCAGTGAGAGTCAGACAGCTCCACCTTACTTCCCATTCAAACAAGCAGAGGTCACAATAAGAAAATACATCCTTGTAATCTTTCCTTATAGGATATTTGCCAATGTAGGTCAGGTTTATAAGTCAACAACCGTGACAGAGTCCCTTTAATCTGCCATTTGTCTTTCACTTGAAAGCTGAAATTCCTGATTCTAAATTAAATTCCTGATTCTAAAAACCAGATGCCCAAATACTGCTGTAAATGAGGCATTTTCAGCTTATGTATTTTTGGTACAGTCCATGACAAAATTAAACAATGCCATTCTGTGTAAAAACCATCTCTACGAGTGAGCCCAGATAACTGCTTGTTTATTAAGTGTTAGTAAGGTGCCACACTTATTGAGTTCAAGTTGACAGATGGGAGTGTTTGAGAAAGTACCTTCAGTCCAAGCCAGTAAGCCCAAATGACTGCAACAGCATGCTTACGCCTAGCCTCCTCCTTCAAGCGTTTCAATTCCCTTCGAGCCTAAAAGGTTTAGATAGTGAACAAAAGAGACAGCCCGATGCAGATAGCACAACCACTAGGAAAAGGCTTCTCCCAAACAGAACAGCCAACTTACATTCAAGATACGGAAAGATGAAGAATAGCGTTTAACCTTTAAAACCCAATGTGTCAGTGTGAATTGGTGTGAAGCCACACGGGAGGTCAGTGGCAAGTAGCTATAACTTGATTCTAATGGAGACCTTTGCCTGCAGTTGCATGATCAAAATGATGTGTACAAGAATCAGTGTTTACTAACCTCCCTATCTGGTAACTTCCATTGGCAAGTGCTTGGGCAGAAAAGAATCAACTCTGAAACTATCTATGTAATGATGAATTACCAGTGCTCTATTGAAGGCTTTTATTCTGGAGGTTACTTTTTATTTTGATCTTTATGTAAAAGAAAAGTGTCTCCAGCCTGGTAAATTATGTCTGTCTTTATGGAATGAAAGGGTAAACTTCCCCGAACCTAGTGCCTTCTGCATGTACAAAGAGATAGGCACCTACCTACATTTTATCAATCATTCCCATTTTAGGAAAGCAGTTTGCAAAGTATTCTAAACACAAAGGCATGTGTGGACAACTTAACAGAATCTCACATTTTAGGAAACACCGGTATATTTGTTATTCAGTTATCTGATGATAAAAGTCAATTAAAACAAAGAGTTCCAGTATTAGAGGATCAGTCAGAGCAGTTCTATCCATGTATTTGCACTTGTCAAGTTCTGTGTTGTCAGCCAGACTTGTGCAACAGCAGTTCCAGCCTGTGCCAGTTACCTTTCTCTGATGTAGCTAGGAAGGTTAATTGGCATTAGGTGTAGGCCAAAGAATACCATATCAAAGAACATATTTTCACCCATCTGCTTGGAACAAAAGCTCCTACTATACAGTACTGTAAAAACAAGGACTCTGCCAAGCTAAGTGTTTGCCTGTCTGTGAAAAGGAAGAAAACTGAGGACTTGAGGTTCACAGCTTTTTTGCTTGTTTGCTTGGTTGGTTGTATTTGTTTGTTTATTTATTAATTTTTTGGTAAATCAAGCAATCTCTGATGAAAACTTTTAGAAACTTGTTTTAAATATTCCCCTGGGAAAAGAGAAAACATCACACCAAGAGCAAGTTTTATCTCTTATCAGACACAGTAATTATTTTTCTAATCTTAATTCAGTGTAATTATTTAAGGAATATTTAAGGAATAAGGAAGCGATTTTTAATGTGAGCCAATTGACAAAAATAGCTACTAAAATATGTTTAAAATTATCCAGATCTATTAAATGAGAAGCTTCCACACAGTTAACACTATTGCATCCACTTCCTGGATGTGCCCTTTTTGATTCTAAAGAAAACCTTAAACCTGTGAAAGTAAGTATCAGTTCTGCAGCACTGAGAAAATGCTTTTTGGTGAAACGACCTCTGGTTAAAAGTAACATAAATTATCAATATACTGCATTTAAACAAACACAGTGGAAACAGCGTGTCTGTACAATTACATAGCACCTAATTACAAGCTAGAACTGAAGAGTTTCAAAGTCTCTCTGGTATGAGGGAAATTCTGTACATTTGTTTGGATTCCCAGGGCTGCCATTTCATTAGAAATTTATTAGATTTATATCAAAATTGCAAAGGTCAAACTCAGCATTATACTCCAGATGTAACTTGAGCCCATTTCTCCACCTAGCTGGCAAGCTGTCCTGACAACATCCCCCCTCACACACACCTCCCCTAAATAATATCTGGAAAATGTTTTAAGCTTCATGTGTTTCCTGATCATAGTTTTCAACTAAATTATGAATTTATTAATCGAAACCATTAAATTTTTGACCACTAGTGAACAGCATTTCAAATGTTCACATAACCCACAACTGCAGGCTGGGGATTAGCAAGAATCTTTCAGTGGGACTTTGCTTCTGAAAACAAACAGCTGATGCTGGAATTCCTGGGATTTTTCTAGGACTGTAAGTTTAGAATTGCAAACTAACATAATTTTCTGCTAAAAGATCAGGTCGTAAAACCATGCTTCACTTGTACTGAGAGAAATTTTCTCACTGGTTCAAATCACAACCAGAGAATCAATTAAACCAATTAAAACTACAATTTAGTAGAATTTAAGAGTATTGGTTTGAACTTGTAAATGAAGCCTGCCCAGGGTGCAGAATATACAACCTGGTGAAAATCTCCATCGGACCACTGGTACAGTGTCACTGAAAGCACTTGTTAAGGGCAGGGGGAACACATCAAAAAACACAACCTTCTCCCCCCTCCCCCAAACCATGCTTTGCATATTTACATGTAGTTAAATGCATTTCCTAATTTGAGGATAATCTAATCTAGTAATTTTTAATCTAGTTTTATTGCTTGTTAGTGCAAATCACTACCTGGTTGCCATGCAAAGAATTTCCTACTCTACAAAAAACTGACATACAGAATGTTGTCAGATTTATTAAGTGTGGCATGGATGGAAATGAGAGGAATCAATGATCATGCTCTATTCAAATCAACTGTATTAGTCATTAATTCTCACCATCTACTACTGATTAAATGTTTCTATTGTTGGGTAATGGAGAGGGGCATGTGATATGTGCATGAAATACCTTATATCCAAGCCAGTAAGCCCAAATAACAGCAATAGCATGTTTATTTCTAGCCTCCTCCTTCAGTCGTCTCAGTTCCCTTCGCGCCTGTGATGCATTTGAAAATGGGATATAGAAAAGCTTAGGAAAGAAAAGGTTACTGCAAGTTCCCAATGGTGCAAGAAAGAGAGAAAGAAACCAGTCATTAAAACCAGCAAATACTAAAGCATGTCCCAGCTTCCCAGACTGCACCAGCTAGAACATGTTAGGAGCAAAGAGAAGCAGAAGTAAAAAATCAGCAGTTTAAGCCACTGAAAATATTCCCAGATAACTTTATCCTGAAGAGCCTTCTTCATTCTATCTACCTAGAGACAATTAAATGCACCATTTGTTACCATTTTCTTACCTGGGTACCATGCCAATAAGCAGCAATTATTGTGGCAGCCTCATTACAACGCTTCTGATGCTTAAGTTCCCGGAGAAGTTTCCGAGCCTGTAAACAATTGAAAAAGTTATTTTATTCAAAAAAATAATGATTTTAAACCAAGGCACTACAACCTGGAAATTAGGCAAAGCCAAAACACACCACCTCCAAATCCCCAAGCAAATAGAGTCATAAATGATACGCAGCCTAACATTCACTGCTCCAGAGAGGATTCTGTTCACAAGGGAGAGTTTGGGAGTGGTAGTTCAGGGGACCTTAGCTCAATGTTTAGATTTCGCCCAGATCTGCCGCATCATCTGAGATATCTGTATGCCTGTCTGTACAATGGCAACACTTTTCCTCCACACAGTATACGTCTTATCCATTTAGACTGCAATAAGAATAAATCACAAGTAAATTGCCTGTCTTTAGGTCACACTAAAGGCTGCTGCCATACCAGGCTTTCATCCATGGCAGTGCTACCACAGAAGAGCATGTTCTCCAATAGTAAACGAAAATCATAACTCGAGATGATGCTTTTACCCAGTTTTCTTCAAGTAACACTCATGGGAAAAGACAGTAGGTCAATAGTTGGACTGAAAGGATATTTTTAACTCATTTAAACAAAATAATGAAGACAAAGTAAAAATCAAGAAAAATAGTAAAATCAAATTTCACCAGCTTATTGCTGGCAAACTTTAAAACCTTCTGGGCAGGAAAGGGCTGTTTACACCTATAGCTAGTAACTGTAGCCCCTTCCTTCCCTGACAGGAAGGGAACCGACTCCAGAATTAAAGGCAGTTTTCTCTTCCCTAGAGGAGAAAGCCAGATTTAGTGGGGTAGAGAAAGGTTAATAAGGAAACAGAGGAGCCCAGGGACATTTTTTTCTGAAGCTGAACAGCAGTAGTTGCTTTAAGCACTGTGGCTGCTTTCATGTGAGCTGTTAACCTCGTTTTTACCTCTTATTACAGCATTACTCCTTAAGTCCCTGCTATGGCTGAGGGATTATACCTTCACGAAATACAAACCTCTCAAAGAAGCAAAGTTGTAGCAAATTGAGGCAGAGGACAAGAAAACAGCAATAAAGTACTTGCCCAACACAAGTTGAGTACAGTACTTTCACCCCTCCATGTAGCACACAGAGAATCGAAGATTAACCCAAGTAACACACTGCACAGGTGACACAAGCTCTTTATTTTAAGCCTTCTTTTATTTTGTTCATTCTCTGAGAATCCTGTTAATTGTAAAATAAACTCCAACCACAACTTATTTCTACCAGTCCAATCAGTCCAATGTTATAGTTTTTGTAAGCCCAGTGGCAGAGTCCCTGACCATTCCACTCTGGAGCTGCTGCGGTGCCTAGCATGTACCTAGGTCTGCTCTGAACACCAGATTCACTCATTCACACTCCAGCCCATGTAAAGAGTGTATCTCTCTCCAAATCATCTGTCAGAGGATCCCCCAAGGATAACAAGAGTAGTTCAGTGTGATTCCAGCCTTCCCCTTGCACTGTTTGAAGGGATTTACAGCCCAGGCTGCATGCAGATGTCCCAAATTCACCACTTCTGTGGCAAACACGAGTATTGAACAACAGCTATGGCACAGCCACAGCTCAATAGACAAAAGGCATTGAAGTTGGAAGGCGCAGTGCATTTGGAATGGATTTTCTGACCTGCTATTTTCTGACTCACTATGCAGACTTAGCCACAGCAACAGGGAACTCACCTTCCATCCTCTGATGTAGGACTGTACTATAATAGCCGAACTCTTTATCTTCTGATACTTTTTTTGTTGCTGTATTGGAAATAAATATGTGATGCTTAGAACCGAATATTGCAATTTTAAAATACCGCATAATAAGACTTCCCTTACTAACACTTGCTAGTACAATTAAGGACACAAGCACTACATGCAAAAAGTCAACAGTTTTTGACCAAGCAGATCAGAGCGTAGATTCTGTGTTCAACTCGAGGGGAAACAAAGCACATCAACAATGCTGCATGGACAATGCCACTCTCTATTTACAGAAACACTAAATTCGTGTCAGCAGCACAAAAGTGACATGGATTAAATACTAACAGTAACAGCTTTATTTGCCTTCCTCACCAACAGAGTTGCATACAAATAAATGCTCAGGTTTGTTGGCTAAGCTTTTACCATCTTTTCATAGACCTGTGCTGTTCCTATCACCCACAGCCTGTTTATAATACCAAATGCTGACAATAACTTAGGAACCAGAAAAAAGAAAACCCATGGATTCCTGAATGACATGATGGAATATTATCCAAGTATGCCAGTTTGAACAATAAATTTCCTGGACAACTGAACATTTTCCTTCTAAAAAGCTCAGTTTTCTAGTAGTCCAGTGATTAGTATAACACTAAGTGAACAACAATTGACAGACTTTGCAACAAGGCTTTTAGTGTGACACTCAGCTCACTCAATTACAGTGAACAGCCCTGCGAGCAAGCTAGAGAGAATCCCCTCTAAGCCACATGCATGCCATGACTGACATGTCATTCCTTGAAATGGAACAGACAGGCAAGTGTCTGCAGATCCTTTAGTGAAGCCTCCAGCACAAGGAGTTGTCAAAAAGCTTTGTTCATGCAAGGGATTCCTTATGAATCACAGTGCCTAGCAATCATGTTGGGTTAGGAGAATGGTGCCCTACATCTGCCTGAAGAGGCTGAAGAAATATCACTATTGTCACCTCTAAGTAATTGAGGGTGTCGCTATGACTGCTTCCTGTATTCAAAGACAACTGCTGCCATGCTCCACCAGTGAACCAATAAAAGTCTACAGTTAAGAAATCAACAGCAATGTGAACTTGGTCACACGGGGCTTTGTCCATTTCTTTATATTAAAATTTGTACCAATCTAGCTGTGGAACTCCACTTTTAGTTCATAAGATTGTATGAGATCATAATGAAGCCATATGGGCACAATGCAATTCTGTAATAATGCTGTTTGCAGAAATAGTGCATTCTGCCACAGAAGTTCAAAAAACCCCAACATTTATTCATACTTTTTCCAAATGATCTATACTTCTCTCTAATTATCCAAGATAACTGAAGCAAACACTAATGGCTTTCAAGGTGACAAACAGAAGTGCTTGTCAAATGAAAAACAGCGATTGTCAATTCTGCAACTTGCAGTTTAAAATGCTTTCTTTCCATATCATATATTTTAACAAGCTTTCTGATATGCACACAGTAATAAAATGCAGCTGAGATGTTTAAGAATTGTTTTAAAACTTAAAAACAGTAAAACTTTTTTTATCATATTAATCTCATTTACTGACAAAGACATTAAAGGGTCATAACAATACTGTTCACTTCATGACACAGAATACCCAGTGTTCTGTACAAGGGATTCTGTGCAAACAGATCTGAAACTAGTTTAGAACTAAATCAATAACAACACTGAACTACGAGGCTTATGAGCTATTATTAAAATAAGCCCCTGAGATCCTCCCAAGCAGCATTCTTGAGCCTCAAATGCAAGGATTCCAAATAAGGCAAAAATACAAAAAGCCTGAAGAATGACTGAATTCCACACAATTGCAGATGTATATTACTGAATATATTTTACTCATTAACCATACTTTATGAAAGCACCATAAGTGCCACCATTTTACCTGAATGAGAAAGGCTCTTCCCAGATGGGCCACAAAATCCTGCTCTCCCAAATCTAAAGAAGCTCTGGTGAGCTTTTTACTTACTTAAGCGCAATGTAAACATTTAGTGGCCTACAGCAACTAAATCGTCTTTATTCACATTACTGGTATTTAAATATTAACATAAAATTGAATTCTTCCAACAGTTTCCTATACATATCATATGAAATATACTATCAAGGTTATATGAAAAAATGTATTAAACAATGAAAAGAACCCCCATTTAGTAAGGATAGTATCTTACTGCATATCTCCTGTACCAGGAAGCAATCACAATCTGGCTTTTCTTCATTAACAAGAAGCGTGTACGGCACTTCCAACCTCTATAAATCTTCTCAATTAGAGTAGCCAAATCCTCCAACCGCTGCTTTCTCAGATCTTCTAGCTTGAAGAGCTGAGTTTGGGTTTTTTTTAGGGTTTTGGTTGACATTGGGAGAAAAACAGCAGGGGAGAAGAAACCAGAAAAAAACCCATAAGCACAATTATTGTAAGAGAAATCTCTCCTTTATTCAAGTCCCCCCTCAGACATCTTTTGGTTTATTCACCTCCAGAGCTATAGGCAGATACACCAACAAAGTTTGTGTCAGATACACTGTCACAAGTTGGCACACAAAAGTAACATTAAATTTAGGCTGACAACTATTGTAGAGTCTTGACTCGCTTCAATTTTAATGGGCCTAACATTAAAAAGTGCCTTTTTTTTAGTGCTGAATTTCACAGCACTGTATCAAAGTGCTGTGTCTAGAAAAATCTGTAGTAACCAACTAGTGAATTATGCTGTTTGTAACAGGCTACCCTTATGAAAGATGGCTTGACTTTGCAGAAGACATTTTTCACTTACTGTTCTTGGGTTGCGGATGAATATCTTTGATCTACCAAAGGAAAATTCTTCTTCAGGGATTTCCAATTCATTAAACAGGACTTCTACTCCAGCCCTAATAAGAAGCAAATGAGCTTAACAAACATGACTTCCAGCTCTAAAACTTCTTAGTTTACACACTCAAAGAATAATTTATTGAAAGTATATGAAAGCGTATTTTAAATTCTCAAATTGTGCTTGACACAAGAAGATTGAAGACCTAACTCATTTACTCACTGGTTACTTGGCTAAAGGCAAGGATAATCACTGTAAAGATTCAAAATAATTTGATGGAGAAAAAGGCAATTTTGTTAACAGCATCAGCAATGGCCTATTTTTTCCTCTTGTATCTGTAATAATTTTATTAAAAAAAAGAAGGAAAAAGGGAGGGATCTCACATTAACATCAAAATGTGAAATAAAGACTGACAAATTTGACAAATGCTCATGTTCCACACTCTACCAACTGCATTTTCTAAGTGTCAACAAAAATAGAAAACAGAACAGATTGCCCAGAGAAGCTGTGGCTGCCCAATCCCTGGCAGTGCTCAAGGCCAGGCTGGATGGGCTTGGAGCAACCTGCTCTAGTGGAAGGCATCCCTGCCCATGGCAGGGGATTGGAACTGGGTGAGCTTTAAGGTCCCTTTCAACCCAAACGATTCCACGATTCTATGAATTGCACTGATCCTAGTGATGATTAACAATGTCATTGTTATCAATACTGCACCTCCACCATTATCTTGATAACGTAAAGTTTTAAATTGTAGCTAAAGGTATGAAACTATTATGAAAGAAATTTAAAACATGCTATTGGTGGCCAAGTGTAAAAAGAATTGAGAAGCCCATTTGCCTAAATAGGACATTATCTGAAAAACATGTGAATATCATGCAATTTAAAATTATAGATTTGATACAATTTATTTGCAAAAGATATTATCTCATAGTTGTTCACCAATCATTATGTAATATCATTCTTGAAAGGACAGAGGAAGATTGAGTGCCTGCTTTCAAAGAAATGGGTATTCCTACACTTTAAAGTGTCCTTCTGATCATCCCAGACCCTCTAGTGATTCTGATTCCACTCCAGCCTCTCTTCTCCCTTTCCTCCGTAGCCCCCTACTCTCTTTCAGGCCCAAATGAGTAAAGGCTGAAATATATTCTAAAGCCAACATGGTCTCCTTTTTCATATGCAAAACCCTTTCCATCAGTAGATCAGTTCATAGAATCGTTAGGGTTGGAAAGGACCTTAAGATCATCTAGTTCCAAAATCACTAAAATCATCACCTTTGCCAAAGAACTGTTAATTTTTAGCCTAATGAAAAGTTAATGAAAGTTCCCAGTGAGTGAACTCATCCAAAATCTGGAACAAGATGCTAAAGAACAACATACAAGTAAAACACCTGAGCCACACTGGCCTACTTTTTAATTTACTTTAAAAATACTTGAAAGTTCATTAAATTCAAAGGAAAACAAAAATAATCAGAACACATGGAAGATGGTAATTCCAGTCACTGGAAGTGGACAGGCAAGAATACGGATGTCTTCCTACCTGGCTGGCCCTCTCCAGTGGGGCCATGTCTGCTTACACAGCATTTTGTACCTCTCCAGGCAAGGCTCATACGCCTGCCTGAATGCATAACCTGCCCTTCTGACCCGGACATTCTCCAGAAGACCAAGGTAGCGGATCTGGTGGCACACCAGAGCATCATTGAAGATGTGTGCAGCCTTTTTGTCATTGGGTTTGATGCATCTGGAAAGGGAAGCAAACAATTGTTTGTAGCACTGTGCATGTCAACAACTATTATACAAGTTTAAACTATGCATTTCAATAGTTTATTCTTGGATAGCAAGGTATTATTTGTTAACTTTGCCTAACATAAGTTCACCAGAGCTTTGCCACAGGGTAATTTACCTGATGTAGTTTGGATTTTTTGTCTGAAGGTTCTTCATCAGGGTAGCCACTGAAGCCTTGAACTGTGAACCTGCTGTTGGTGGTCTCTTTAGATTGATCTTAGCAGGGTTCCCCTCTGGGAACAGCGCTTTGATAAGAGAGTGACTGGCCTTCCACATGGCCTGGGAGAGGTCACGGTACAGGAGATCATTATTTTTGTCAACAAATCCTTCCACCTGGTACATAACCTGATAAATACAGAAGATTCTCATCAGAGCATGTTCTGTACTATCACATAGGCCACTTCAAAACTGACCCAAGAAATCAATTTCTCCTTCTTTCTCACTATCCAACACAAAAGACATTTCAGCTTTCATTTTAAATTTGACATTTGGAAGACTTTTAGTTGGATAAAATTGCTGTGAACATGCTATCTGAGAAAGATGCATTTTCTCACACTGCTAACAGGTCCTTGTGCTGATCAATTCTGGTGTCTGAAATGGGAAAAACCTTCTCCCATCACAACCGTGATAGACCACCACTTGCCAACAATCTTTTTCTGGCTGAAAAAAGATTTTCTTTCTTTCTTTTGAATCATAGCAGCAAAAATACCCTTTCCCTTCAAAGTACTAATGCTTACATTATTTGCCTAACTAAAACAAGATATGAAATATCACCTCTTGATATCACAGCAGCAAGCAGCTATCTGCAGTCCTCAGGGGACTGTTCTTTTAAAGGACTTTTACCAGGAAAACAGTCCAACAACAACAAGCATAAATGCAAAGCTCTGACCTGCAGCTGGAGACCCAGGAGGCATCTAGGGGAACTTCATGCAGATCCCAGATTGCTACTGTTCTTTTTAATTTTTGAGGGTCGGGAATTTAGTTTGATTAATTGTGACAATTAATAATTCAGATTCTTCAGCTTCATGATTTTTCAGTTCTATGTAGATATGAACTATGTACACAGAATACTGAATAAAACTGGTACAGACATAGCCATATTTTACACAACAGCAAGTGACTGGGAACTCAGGCAGCATTTTTGAGTACACGTTTCTGTTTCTGACGTGTGGTAAATGCCACTGCTGCAAGAACTGCCCATATGAACTTGCTTGTATTTCATAGAAGCAGAGTCAATCTTTTGTTGTCCGGTGACTAGATCAAAACATTCTCAGCTGAGGATGGAAAAACAATATTCCTCCCAAAATAGGAGGAATTCACTGACTGCTCTGCTGGGTAAGTAAATGCCACTAACAATTGAAGACCCCCAGTGCCTGCTCAAACACAGTCTGTTTGAAGTCCTTCTAAAAGTACTGGGGCATTTTCAATTTGCTTTTAATTTTGACAACCAAAGAAATATCTAAGTATTAATCCCTGATAAGCTACATGCAATTATAAAATCTTCTTGGAAAACACATAACGTAAATTTAACAAATGGCCACTTCAAAGGCTGAAAAGATGGTATTTCCAAGACTATTCTGAATGAGAAAATTACTGAGCTATTCAAAATGGTAAGATTGAGAAATCATTAAAAATTAGGGAAGTATTAAACAGTGCTGGAAAAATAAAACACTTTCCAAATGTTCTTCAATGTGTGAAATTAACAGTTCAGGAGATTCAAACAAGAAGTGTAGTTTCAACCCCTATGCTTCACTTTGTTTTAATAAAATATCTTTTCACAAATTATTTTAATTAATAAAAAGTCATACTGAATTACACAGCAAAAACTGACAGACTTGTATTTATTCATGCTGCTTACGTTGTAAAAAGCAAATATATTTGCAAGCCCTCTATACAGCTTTCTCTTCCATCTGTTTAAACATGCAGATTGTCCAAATAAACTCAGTTTCTTCAAATGTACAAACCCTCCACCTTCTCATCAACATGACTAAGGACTTCAGCTAGTTCAGCAACAAAGGCCATGTTTTCCAAAGTATCTTTCCTTCAAATGTGTGAATTCTTGTCATTCTAAATGGTTTATTTCCGGAAACTTAGCAGTTCACCACCAAATATGTGGGACATCTTTCTCCTTTGATGGAGAACTGCCATTGATTTCAGCTAGAGCAGCAAGACTTTTTACAAGGGCATGTAGTAACAGGACAATGGCTTTAAATTGACAGAGGGGAGAATGAGATTAGACATTATGAAGAAAGAAGCTCTTCCCTGTGAGGGTGCTGAGGCGCTGGCACAGGGTGCCCACAGAAGCTGTGGCTGCCCCATCCCTGGCAGTGTTCAAGGCCAGGTTGGACGGGGTTGGAGCAACCTGCTCTAGTGGAAGGTGTCCTTGCCCACGGCAGGGGGTTGGAACTGGGTGAGCTTTAAGGCCCATTCCAACCCAAACCATTCTATGATTCTATCATCTCTGAAAACCTTCCAGCCCAAATCATGAAATTTAGGCTTAAGACCGAAAAGATTTACGGAGATCTAGATTTTTTGATCAACTATTGACTCAAGCAGTTCTTCTCCATTACTGTAACATCATTTAATGGAGAAAGAGCCTCCCCATTCTACCAAAGCCAGGTGTGCAGCACCCTTCACACACCCCATACTCCCTGCTTCACCAGGTACCTTTCCAGCGTAATGTTGGATCCTGAAGCAGCTGTGAGGCAAGGAGGTGTCATTGAGGAACCGGGAGCACTTGCTCATCCTACTCTCAAAATGCTGGTGAGTGGCACAGACTTGGTTCAGCTTTTCTAAGAAGGTGTCATCAGTAACAGTTCCTGGTCTCAGGCATTCTTCATCTAGCATGGCCAGGATTCCAGTTTGGTTCTGAAGTTTCAAAACAAGAGCTTTAGTGTTTGTTTCCACCAACACATAAAAAGGATATCACTCTCTCCTGCTTGACTTCTGCTACCCAGTAAAATGTTCTTTAAGCCATCTCAAAGTTTCGCTCTTTTCCTCATCCCCATTTCCAACAGGTTTTTAGTATCTGCAGTTTTGAAAGTCTGCTTCTCAGATCAGAAGCAGTCTTGAACTTCATCTTGGAATTGCGCATAACTTACTCAGACTCCAATTTAACTGGAAGTAGCCTGTTTATGGGTAAAACCATCCTACATTTCATGTTAATGGTTAAAAACCTGTTCTTTTCCAATTGTCAAGGAATTTTATCTTTCTTGCTTTGCTAAGGCCATAAGAAGTCCTCTTATTAGATACAAGTAACCTAAAGTACTCAGTAACAAGTCATTGAGTTTTCTAGTTTCTATATAAAAAGAAATGTTATTTATAATGCAGCACGTGATATCTGCTATTGAAAACAGAACTAAATGTAAACATTTAAGAATTGTTTGGGTTTGGTTTCTTTTTTTGTGTAGGTGCTGCTGAACATTTCTAACAAAGTAACATATGGCCTTGTAAAAAAAAAAAAAAAAATTAGTAAAATAAACTTTTACCATATAAAATAAGATGACTAATACAATGAGTGGCTTGGCTTACAAAATCAAAGTACGTGAAGATGCATACAGATTTTACAGCTAAATTCATTCTACGCACTGAAAAATTATTTAGGGAGATTCCTGAATATAACTTACATTTTCTATTAGGTCACAAATTATAGCATTGTTGAAATACTCAATATGAGTCCATTCAATACCCTATAAGAAAAAAAAAAAGAAAATGTATGAACAGGAAAACAACCGAGGCAGCTTCTCCTCTAGACAATTACATTATATTCCAGTTAACTAAGATACTATTTCCAAATTTAATTCTGTATGCTTACCAACATTTTATTTGTTAAGAAAGAAATGCAATCATCGACTACTAACACTATCTGTGCAAAATGACTGTCCTTGAGTGCCTGCCAAGCCCTCTCTCCATTCCTTTCCCCCACCCGTGTCAGCTTCCCATGCACTCTCATGGCACCCCGCCAGGCTCCTCCCGTGTCTGCCTGCCCAGTACTGCTCTGCCCATGATCCCACTGGATATAAGGGAATAAGGAAGTAAACCCATTCCTGTGCAAGCATCCGAGAACAAAATTTCTAAGCTCTTAGTGGTTTGGTTTCTTTCTTTTTTTTCTTTTTAATTAATGGGAGTAAGAGAGAGAGCTAAATTTAGATGAGACCATCTGAAAAATCCAGAATCTGGCTGTTGTCCAGATATTAATTTTTTTCAAATATCAGCAATAAAACTTATCAGGAGGTAACACTGGTGGGGCAAAGGACTGGAAAACCAAATATTAATTCCATTCTTAATCTGCATTCTGCAGTACTTCTTACAGTTTAGTCTTTCAGGGCATTTTACATATGATTCAAGAACCAAATGGCCGTAATGACGTTTCAAGTTTCACCACTGAATGCAAACAAGAAGACAGACATTCCCAAACTTCCTCATCATCATCCCCAAGATTATGAGGCAGGAACATTGTTTATGTTTTAAAAAGGTTTATACAGCAAAATGGTGTCATCCAGCTTGAGTAGGGACAGTGCATGCCAGTTTGCACAGCTGAGCTGGTATTTTGTCTGAGCTCTGTAGATAATGGGGAGTACTGCTAAAACCTATTAAAACTTCAATGTTTACTCACAGAATAACATCAAACACCAGCCTGGGCTCCAAAGCACATCATAAACTTACCCAGAAAGCTGACACAGCTCCCTTCAAAACTTAACTGAAGAAAAACTAGAACCAAAAATCTATTTGTAGTTTCTTTCATAGTGTGTGCTATTGTTTTACCCACCCACGCCCCTTCTGAAACAGGATTAGCTGTGGCCACTGCTGGGGTGTACCCCAGACACTACTGCGCAATCTAAAACACAGGCAGTAGGGTAGTGGCACTAATACAGAAAGTGGTATTAGTCTTCTAATAAATGAGCCCTTGCTCAGAACTGCCAGTTGTTGCCAATGAATGAGAGTTGGGTCTGGTTTTTACCTGGAGAACTCATAACGTGAAACAAAACCAAACACAACTCTTTTTTTTGCTTAATGTAACTACCACACAGTCCGACATAAACATGCTCCATGCCAAAAAATGACTGTTCCCTAAGAAAAGGCTCTAGCACACATGCCTGTGCATCTTCACAGGAACAACAGGATGAGGAGGGAATAAGGAAAGATCCATTCAAGTATTACCTCTCGTATGTATTCCTCCTGCTCTTCTTTTAGGGTAAGTTCAATGAAGATCTGCTGCAACTTCTCATTACAGTAGTTGATAATGAATTGCTCAAAGCTGTTGTCCTGTCAGACAAAACATGTTTGCGTTTGCTGTTGCGTAAACACCCTGGAACTCAGCTGGAGTAAGTTACTGCAAGTCAACAAGCTGCTTTATTAACTAATCCTTCCAGCTTTGTGATTATGATGGTTGGGGCAATATTTTATTGAGATTAGTTTGGAAATTTTAGACCAAATCCTTCCCTGAGGCCTTCTCCATTGGGAGGGACAAAAACTCTGTAGGCTATATTCATGATGCCTCTGTATTGATATTTTGGGGAAGAGTCATAAAAGCGCCTGTGGTGTCAGGGAACAAACAACAGAAGTTTTGCCTGCAGTAATCTGTCCCCATATGTAAAATGTCATCTCCTGTGGGTTCTGATGAATAAAACTATGACAGTAGCATTAGCTCTTTTCTACTTAGTTGCCAATATTTCACTATAGATCCGCAGCCCAAGCTGCTATTCTGGTTGCAGCTGTGCCTGGGTTAAGAGATTATTGGCTCCAGAGGTCAACACACCTCCTTCTTGCCAACAAACTGCTCATGTAATTTCCCCCTGAAATGAGGGAAATTAAAAGAACTTTATCAACCAAAAATCCTCTAAAAGGCTAATTCTGATTAAACGGGGTTAGGGAACAAGCATGGTGTGAGTCTTTGCAGAAACCAAATACCACTGGTAAAGTCCTTGCTCATTCAAGTCAACTGATATTTTACTGCTGACATCACCAGGGCCAAGATTGCAGTGTAAAAGCTGTGGTTTACCACTTCATTATCTTAAACAAGTGCAGTTTGGAGGCCAGGTGCCCATTCTGCGGACTGGTTTAAAATGCCCCTTTCAAAGAAATGGGGAACAGCAGCTTCATTCAACTTTCCCAGTGCTTGTGTCAGTCATTAGCATTATAAGAATTCCATACATGTATATAGAGAAATAACTGCAACCAAGAGTAAATTTGGGTATCAGCTGCTGGTTTTCTCTTCTTGGCTTTGGAGTTGTGGGGTTCTTTCTCCTCTGCCACTCCTTTTTTTGTTTTCTTTCCTAATTACTAGTCATGAAGAACATTTTGATTATTCAGGAAGCTTGAAAATTTGCAGAATAGACCACTAAGCCTTTATAAACTATTAAATAAGTCTGCTATACATTACCTGTGAAGACCAACTTATGGTGGTAGAATTTTTATGATTAACGGCAACTGCAATCATTTCAATGTTTAAATTAAGGATATGGTTGCTAACTGAGATTGAGAACACGCAAGCAGATTAGAAAATATTGAGGTAGAACAGATTACTTTTATCATTTGAGTTTTAGGTAAAGCAAAATCATAGCTGATCACCAAACTTTCTCAGCCACATCAAACCGCCCCTCACACCAACTGCAGTTATCAATCAAAGATCGCAAAACTTGCATAGCTCTAAAGAAGACAGTTAAAATTTGGCATGCAGCAAAATCAGCACTGCAAACAAGTCATACTTACTGCATTCTGTTGCAAAAAGAAATTACATACACTGCAGTCAGTACTTATACTTCCATAACAACACAAAATATATCTATTAGCATTTATTTAGTGTACCACGTCTTTTCATCAGAATCATGTTTGTACATCACTGAAAGTACTACAAAAATGTTATGTATTACTTCTTGTAGATGAGTGTATCTTTAGGTACTACCCAAAGATTATCAAATAAATCAAGGGACTGAGGCAGATCACAGTGCGACACAGAACAGCATTCTTGCACTGTCACATCTCTAAACCACCATGTGTCTTGTTTTGTCTCGAAAAGCCATATATATATGTATATATATGATCTCTGGCAGACAAATATCAGTAAAGGTTGAGGAGAATGGGGAAGGAAAGAGAGAGTACTGAAGGAAGGATGAGTAAAAGTTTATTTGATACATTCAGATAAGGCCATCACTTTAGATATATTGAGTTTGAAGAAAGAGGACCCCAATTGACACATCACCTTGACAAAGAGGAAGGGTAAAACACACTCTGCATCCTCCTGCCAGGTGCATGCCACCCAACACAGAAAGATTGTTTCTCCGAAAGAACATGTTATTTTGATTACAAGCACTACAGGACTTTTCACTCACATATTATACACAGTATTCATCTTCAAAAGAGGATGGAAACTGAACTGCAAATCCAGCTAAACTATGTTAACTAAAAGGTCATTATATTAAAGTAATTGCTAGATACCTTCCTGATTTGCGATTTATCTGTGATATTTATGGCTCGCCAAAGAAAAGCAAACCAAAATCCATAGACTTCTTCAGAAAACACCCACTTTAATCTATGAAATTCTATTCGATATTGCCAAGCCACTGAAAATAGCTGTTCCAGGAAAAGAGTCATTGAAGAGCAGTAGCAATTTTGTTCTTTATGTATGATACAGAGCAAAAGGCTAACAGTTAACTTACAGCAACCAAACTGAGGAAAAATGTTTGGAAATCCTCAACACACTTAACTTTGAACACACAAGAAGACATTTGGTAAATTAAATACACTTCAGAAAGAGGCATTTCCTTTTACAGGTTTTAAGAAACACTGTATGAAAAAAACTATTAGAGAGTTTATCTTAGGGCAAATCTGAGTAAGGCAACAGAGCCTGTGAATTTATTCTCTCTTAATGTATATCTGTAATTTTTAATTATGTGAAAGCTTCACAAAGCATAGACCTATTTTCGCAAATGAATTGTCCCCCAGTTTTTTAATGAAGGCTCCTTGAAATTACTATGATAGAACTACAAGGGATCAAAAGGACTTCTGACATTGTTTTTTAGAAGCCAATAAAGAATGGTTATTATCAGTGATAACACATCACTAAACCCATTCAGGAGAAATGAACTGGTAGGATCCAGCCACCAGAGGCTGTGCTTGCTCCTTATGCTGACGATTTGCATTAAGAAACAGAAAGGGTTTTAACCAACATAGAAAGACCCACAATTTCAGGAAGAGTTAATAAATTCAAATATTCTTAGGAAATTTTAGGGAAAAAAATAAATAAATAAATTTAAGAGCAGCATTTCTCAAAGTGTCAGCTTCTCTTCCAGGCTGTAATTCTGCTACTTTAATGTTGAGAGCATCACTTCAATCCATGCATTCTGATAGCAGCATTTCAAACTATCCCTTTGAAATCACTGCAGAATACAAAAGGTAACCTTTGGGGAAGAAAAGCACCACTCAGTCTCTCAAATTAAATTAAAAGTGCTGGGAAACATAATGTCACCTGAGATAAGCTTAAAGTCATGTCAAATTTATAGACACAAAGAAACCAAACACCCTCAGCTAATCCCCTCAACCTTTTATAACGTGCAACAATACATTTAGACAAGTAGAAAAATTCACTGACAAAAATCAAAGCCTACTTCACCATGTTTTTCACTTCACAGATAATGGTGTCTTGCTCATACAACTTTATTCTTTATCAACCTTCAAACTACCAGGCAACAGGGTGGCGTTTCATAAATAGCAAGTCTGTGAGCTCTAAAAAGTTCTGCTTCAGGTAAAAATATAGTCTCATATACAGAAGCAGATCACAATGCTGTACTTGCTCAGGTTGTTCAGAGTCAACCATGAAAGATGAAAAGTTCTTCTCTTGAACCACTGCTCTTATATAAGTTACAAATAGGTACTTGAAAGTCGAAGGAAAATATTTCTTTTTCCTTAATATTTTACCTAATTTCTTCACAGGAAGTTTCTAGTCATGCATATCGTGGAATCATCTGAAAAAACATGTATAGATGTTCCTGACATTAAAAACTGTTATACCAGTAAAATACTGAAAATATTGTCTCCATATGTTGATGATGAATGTAATTTCTTTCACTAGATTTAGAACACAAAATTTCTAATCCAGGATATTTTCATATGAAAACCAGCTACCTCCTATCCTTCTCTCCCCACAGAGAATTCAAATTCACCCATGAGTACCAAGATTCCAGCAATTTCCAGAGACACTGAGGCAGCTAAGACAATACCTACTTAAAACTGAAAACTGGGTACTTTTCCATACTAGTAGGAGGTAGGAATAAATTCTTATCTTCTCCCCTTGCCTCATAAAACCCTAGTTTAAATATTCAATTTTCTTATGTCTTCTCCACTGTCTTCCCCAAATCAAACATGTAGTATTGTCCAAATGTACACTCAGCTGTATCATCAGTATAAAACCTATACAAGGTATTTCCTAATATTTCCTCTTCCTTCATAATCTTTCATGATTCCAGTTCTTATTCAAAAACCTACATATTGCTCAGTCTACAACCACCAACAAAAAGGTGTTGGGCAACACCTTTTCAAGTAGCTTATATGAACACATTCAACAAAATAATAATATATGAGAAACATTTAAAGGAAAAACATA
Organism: Pezoporus flaviventris; assembly: GCF_033815535.1. Lineage (NCBI taxonomy): Eukaryota > Metazoa > Chordata > Aves > Psittaciformes > Psittacidae > Pezoporus > Pezoporus flaviventris. Next base: position 50,739,408 of record NW_026892549.1, read on the forward strand.
ATTTAAAACAAAATCTAAACACTTCAAGTGACGAGACTGTGGAATGAACAGAACCAATGTTATTAAAATGAACTTTTTGATCAATATGGAGGGGAGAAAGCATACAGAGATTGATGGTTTTGCTCTAACAAATATAGCCCCAGAAAGTAACTTATTTCAGCATCCATGCAGCTCCAGGACTTGGAATTCTCTGACCTTCTCCTGACATAGGCAGGTGATCCCCAGTAGTTCTGTCAGCCCCCTAGACTGCTACTGAGAGTAGTAGCGAAAAAGCCAGATGGCAAAAGGAATGATGATAGAAGACCAACATACTTACTTCACTGAGATGAATGGTGGAATAAATGGTGAAACCAACCAGCAAATTTAATTTCTATCCAACTGTGGTGTCTGGGGATAGGGATTTTTACGTATGACCACAGAAGCATATGAGTTTATGAGGTGAAACTAAGAAATACAAATGCTAGAAAATGAAAAACCAGCAAGAAGGAGAAAGTGCATTTAAACAAAATGAAAAAAGACACATTTTTATCTTAGAAAAAACAAGCTACATGTTTCTCATGTACTCAGTTCTAACTTTTTTTTCTAGTTTTCGCAAAGTCAGTGAAGATATGTTAACAATATTCATCCCGTGTTTCTGTTTATATATACAAACATTTGAGGAATCAAACGTAACTGAAATATATCTCATGTGAAACAGAACAATGTCTGCACTTTTGTGTAAATATCTCTATAGGCAAAGAGCCAGGGAAGCATATCATTTAACTATAAATATTCCACATACATGTAATCAGACTATGTTTAAGTGTGTCTAAAGGAAGCAAGGAAGATGTATGCTGAAGCTTCAGGGCTTATCCATTTTCCATACTTGTGTAGCAAACCAGCTTCAGTTCTTATTGGCACTGGTAGAGAACCAGGCACTCCGAAATCCATCTTGCTCTCAGCTGTGGTGTCCAGACAAGCATGTTTAAACCAAATTTGGAGTTAAAAGGGGAAGCAACTATAGTGAGTCCAGTGCGCAAAATGTATGTGTGATCCATGGGGAAACCCAGGTACAATCATTTCAACAAACTCAACCTGATAAATTACAGTCCTGGAACAACAGAAATTACAAGTAGGCAAGAGCCACTACCTAATCATAACCATTCCTCTACTAAGACAGAACAGATGCTATAGGGCAAAACATTATTCTCACAACCTGAAGCAGAGCATTTGTGTCTATTGCTCCAGCACTTCAAACATTTCCTCTGTTGAAAACAGCCAGCCAATGGGATTTACTTCATAAACCTGTGTTTTGTGAAATAATCCTCTCTAAATACTTAAATTATAACGTGTGTAATTAAATGGTGATTAACTTCTTGGGATTTAGCTCTGCTTCTAAGCATTCTAGCACTTAAGGAAATGATCACCTTAACTGTATTTTGAAATCTCCACAGCACCTAGGGGTCCATCCAAGGGTCCCTCTCTGTAAAGCCCCCCTCCTTCATAACACTTCCTAGCAGAGGTAGTTGATCAATTAGAGATCAAAAATACAGCTCTCTTTCATACTACATGGGCTTTGCCCTGTGCGATTAGATGGATTAGAGGGCCAGGTACACACATTTTAGTACTGCCCCTTGCCAGTATATAATATGCGGATAGGCATCAGAAAAGGGCTAAACAATTTCAAAGAGTAAATCTGTTGTAAGATAGAGTGTCTAGAAAAGGAGGCTGGAAATTATGGTCTGCATATTAAGACAACTAGGAAAATAACCGATAACCCATGGCTCAGAGCCAAAGTCAAGACATGAAGAGAGGGTCTCCAGAGCCTAAAAGAATGAAAAAAACCCAAAAGCACCAATTTTCTCCATATGCCACTTTTTTCCTCTTTAATAAGTCTTCTTAGCAAATAACTAGAACCTTCTCCATTAAAATCATCCTCGGGGTGTGGGAAGGGAAGTCTCTGAGCCAGCAGCAATCCCTTGGAGCTCAGAGCATGCTCTGCAGCTGTGATTTCCTTCATATAATGAACAGGATAAAAAAAGGCAAAGCAACTATTTAGCAACCGGACCAAGCTGCTGTATAGGTTTATAGTAAAAGTGGAAACATCTCCCCAATTTTTTAAGATGCCTTAAACATCTCAGAAAGTAATTTTCAATGTTTACCCCTTCCTTACTTGGTTACCTTCTTCTTAAAACAGAAAATTACCACAACTATGAACATGTTAATATAATGAAATTTCATTCTTCATATTTCTAACAGATTCCCTCAATAAACATATTGGAATTTTGTCAATGTTCAGATGACAGTTTAGGTAGTGCACGCAACATTACCAAGCTTCTTCCTATCACCACAAGGGTCTTTTACACAGAAGAAATAAGCTAACTGCCATAAAATGTAAAGTACTACCAAAGTGCTTCACAGACTGTGAGGAACAGACCCTGTTTTCCTGCTGGGTGTCTTGTTTGGATCTTTTTGTTGGTGGTATTTTTATTTACTATTGGAGTTTATGCAGCATGTGGATGCTGCCATGTCTTTGACTGTTCTTGTGTACATGGAGCAAAAGGAGTTGGTCAGACACTGGCCCCAGAAACAAGGTATTGACATCACCTCAGGTCAGCCCTCAGCAGATGTCTGAAGACCAAGTGGAAACAAACCCTTTCTTTCTGCAGCCTTTATTTTTGCAGGTCTATGCCCAGCACATCCCCGTTTCTCATCAGGCTAAAACATGTGGAACAAACTGCTCTGCCAAGGGATTGTGCAAAAAGCATTCACACTCTCAAACTGTCTTCTCAGGGCCTGTCAAATTTCAAGAATAAGCCTTGTTTGGCAGCCTCAACTTTCATAAAACTGCACTCCAAATCATTAGCTTTGTCATATGGACCAGCTACATAAGTGACACCTGAAATCTCAGAATAAAGCATTTAAGCCAAATAGCACAGACACATTTTTATCTCTAAAGGCTTGGCAGGATGAAATATTCACACTTTCTGCATGACATTCATTTTTATACATCCTCACCCACATCTACATAGTAAATGTACACAACAGAAAATTAAATGCCCAAACTGAACAGATTCTCTTCTCATCTCTGTGGAAACCTGCCAAGCCCCCAGTCATCTGCCTTCCTCAGCCTTCTTTCTTTTTCATAAACCCCACCCCTTCCACATTTTGCAGAGATGTGGAAAACACTTCTGCCCCAAAATACAGAAACAAACATGGAATAATGCAGGAGCACTCCTAAACCTACCCCAAGAAGTCTACAGTCGAGCTGGTCCTGAAATTCCCCGTGCCACCACCAACCATCATCCCTGCCCATCTCAAATGCCTAGACTAGACTGCAGACTGACTACATATAGCAGCTACTCAAGAATGTGGATAAACATAATTGTGGAGCAATTAGCGTCAGGCTTCAATCTATTGCTCAAGCTCCAGCAACGTCACCGAGCCAACCCGGCCCTGCAGCCTGCATTTTCACACTAATCCTGGTCTCTAAATCCTTGCCCGTAGACAACTCACACAGACACTCAGAATTTCAGCATTTTGCTTTCAAAACGCTCAGTCCCTGCACACAGCTTATCACAAAGGGCACAGCAGGATTCAAAAATAAACACAGCTTTGCAGCACCTATTTTGTGGATTGTTTAGCCAAGCTTGCTGTTGACATCTGCCAAACCCACAGAGGCTGAGGATTATCAATAGATTTAAATTCCCTAATCTGAATTTTTGGACAGCCACATCCTTAAATCTGTTTTCTTGGATAGTTTTTGGGTTTGCCCTTGATAAAATACTAACAGAAATCAAATCCCAAAGAGTATATGCCAGCATTATCAATACTTCAGTAACTTTCCATTGTTAAGTTTCAAGAAAGCTCCGGTTACTTTGTAAATTAACAATCTTAAATTACAGAAAAATGTTGAAATTACAATGGACAGCAAATAAACTTTCAAAAACTGATTAAAAAAAAAATCTCATTTATATAAGCTTCTATTTGCATTACTGAATGCAAACTGAATTAGAACAAGAGTGCTATTGTCATCAGAAGGTGAAGTGTTGGATCTTTCAGAATGGGAAATCTGGATCTCTTTACTCTTCTTACAGGAGGAATTGTATGATGAGCTAAGGAGTCATCCTGAAGAAATACTGAAGAAAGCCCAAGAAATACTCTCTGCCCTGAATTAGGAATCAAAACAAGTCCCTCAAAAATCTGTAGCAAACTAATGTTTTTGCAGTGGAAGCAGACTATAATATATTACAATAACTTTCAAGTGAGAATCTCGGGACAAAACAGGTAAATTAGAATATCATTGGTTTATTCTTATTTGTGGCTGTCCATCAGATATTCTTTATCATCTTTATTAAATTAGAATATCATCAGTTTATTCTTACCCTGATGGGCAAGTGCAGCACTAAAGGAAAAATATAATAGAATAAACACATATCTTCCTACTTACTTCAATGGCATTAAGCTTCATGTGTAAATACTTTGCGTGTACATAAAAAACTTCCTACTACCCCTTCTGTAGTGTGTAGTAGGAGTTCTGTCTCCAAGGTACAAGAACATTCTAGGTAAAGCACATGCAGTAATGATAAACCTATCTGCTTCCTTAGTACAAACATGATTAAAGTAGACTTTTTTACCTTCAGCCTATCAAATACATTTTTGACAAAAAACATTCTTTGTAGAAATGATGTTAGTTCTAACCTTCAGAACAGACACAGAAGTCAGTATCTGACTTAAGAATTAGGTTCAGAAGGGAGCCACACATTTTTAGTCAAAGGTGTTAAGTAATTTGCAATTAGATGGATATAGTTACTGCCATTAGCTACACCTCAGCTAACATTTCAAATGTTTAGCCATCATGTTTACAAACATACCACAGAGTAAACGGCTCCAGTTACCACTATACTTTTTGCGCTGTACATCCTAAGACATTATTGAATTTTCCTTGAGTTACAGAATTGTACACTGTTAAAATTTACTTTGCTTATTGTTTTAATATAATTAATTTTAAACACTATATTTTCCATGAAGTAGTTACTTAAATTCTCAACAATAATTGTTTTTGTAAGCATTTTCTGAAGATCTTTAATAATTTTTGTGAGATTCATTTGTTACAAAACTTGACATAAAAATATGTGGTAAGCATCCTCTTCTCTTGCTTGACCTTACTCCATGACATTCATTCAAGCAACTGTTCATCACAGAATTGTTTTTCTCAATTTAAGGATTATGACATTACATCATTTTTTGTTCAAACTAGAGCTGCATAGAAAATTAATTGTTTTGCCTCAAAATAATATCTCTGCTTTTGATTTAATTGAAAATAAGTCAACGGTTTCTGATTATAAAATGAACCTGTCTGGAAACACAAGGATAACTAAGTGGGTAGTATAGGAAATACAGCTGATTCAGGATTTGCTAATGGACAATTTGTCTATCATCCATCCTTTGAATTACAGTACTGCTATGCAGTCCCAATACTAATACTGTAGGAGTGACCTCTAGAAACCTAAACCAATCAAGATTCTTTTTCAAACACGCTTAAATTAAAACATGGTATAGTACGAGTCATGTATGCTTCTGGCATACTACTTGACTCCCATTTTCAATGTTCATATATAACTCCATTATTTCCGTGTTGCTGAACCAAGCTGCTTGGCCAGCGCTCTTGCCTCATGAGCACCTCTTCTACAAATGTATTGATGAATTTGATCCTCGAATCACGAGGCAAAACTTTCCCATCTTTCCCAGCAGAAAAAAACATGCAAGTTAGAACTGAAGAGTGAACAGCACTACCTGCATTATTTTAAAGCTTTTGAGTTTGTACAAATTAGGGAAGCTGCATTGTAATTCAGTATGAAAGTGAAGAGAGCCTTGTTCTTTCATTTTTCTCCTGCAGAACTACATCTCCTGTACTCACCTACTTACTCATGACCTTCTAAGATGTTGAACTCCAACAAAATAAGAAAATTACATACGAGAGACAGCCTTGTCTCTAGAACACCACCCCACAAACACAATTACCCATTTGGCTTGTGTGTTAGTGCAAGCTTCTGTCTCCCACCTCAGCCTACATATTTATGCTTCATCAAACATAAAAGAAAGAGCTAGTGAAAACAAAGAGTCCTGCCCGAAGATGTCAGCAGTACCAGTCCAGTGTCCAGCTTTCTAAAGGTATGCCAAGGACCAGCTCCAAAGAGATCTGGCACTGAGATCTCCATTCAGACACCTGACCACTTGCAATGTATTTTCATAAATACCTTCTTCTGTTTAATGCAAACAATACAACCTAGCTTAATAAACCCTTGAAGCAAGTAACAGCTTTGTTTTTCCTTTTCATGGAAGTATTTTGATTTGCACATACTTTGATGTCATGCTTCTGAAATAAAACTTACAGCACCCTCCCATGTACAATTACTCTTTTTATAGATTATTCCCATCTTCCACATAGTTTAAACATACTCCCTGGATTTTCAAAGAGGGATGTAGGGAAGTGGGTAAGGATTCTGTGTTTTCGGCTGATTTTTATCCTCAGTTGAGTTTCTAGTTTAAACACTATACAGATTCCAACCAAGATACATAAATCTCTTAGAAAACCCTGTCAGAATAAGATTTATGAAAACACTCTCTCCCTAGCGTTCCCTAACCTAATTAAAAACTCCTCGTTGATTTTTGTTTCAAAATAGCACCAGTCTAAAAATACTATCATAAACAAACAGCAGTGAGCCACAGATCGTCAGTTAGGAATTGGTACAGAATACTTAACAAAGGGAATCGAGATAAAAAGGAATATAATTCAATCTTTGATTTTGACAGGGAAAAAAATGTATCGTTGTTGTGTTTTTTAAAGAATACAAAGCTTGTTCAAAGACATCCACAAAATGCCTCAAGGCAGAAATTGCACTACAGTCTCTCTTACGCTCAGAATGTATATCACTGTATTTAGTTTACCCATCATAAGTATTTGTTTACCTATGGTGTAAAAACACAAGTTTGGCTTTCAGAACTTTCTGTTTCAATTACCAGACATGCTAAGACATCTCTCTTTGGCTTACTTTTCTAAGTCAGGAATGACACACTTGATTCAAACTTACATGTATTCTGATTCATGATCTATGCTATTAAACTTTAATAACAGCTCTCACATTAAATGTTTACCATTATAAAGGTCTTACCTCAAAAATTTCAAAGCCATAGATGTCCAGCACCCCCATTACCTTCTTTCTCACTTTTGTTTGTGCCTTAAAAAGATAGTAATTAAACATTGAGTCAGTCATCTGTACATTTCATACTTGGGAATCAAGAAAACTAATGCATCTCATGAGTAGGCTGTCAAAGTCTGTAAACTAAAATGTTAAGTATGGCTTCCCAAAATACACATGGCATGAATTATTTTATTAGCTTAAAAACAGAGCAGACAGCAATTTGTTGAGCTGTGATACAGTTATTCACCTGTACCATGTCTAACAGTGTACAACTAGGAAAAATGAAATTGGCAAATAGAATTCTACCAACCACTTTAAAGGGTTTCTATTGATTTTTTTACAGGCACAAAACAATGATACCTTAATGCTTTCATTGATTCTGGTAACAAGCCAAGAGAACAGTCGACTGTATAGATTCTTAGCCAGAGCATCACGGGCATAGTAAGCCTAAACAGAAGAAAGAAGAAAAATGTTATAAATGCTGGGCTATTCCCAACATTTTTGTTACTGACATATCTTAAAGGTGCTATGAACCTTTAAGTGGAATGGCTCAGGAAGCAGTGCCTCTGCCCAGTCAGGCAATGAAGCCAGTCCAGGGGTGTCAGGACACTTTGGCAGTGTTGGTAGCCTGGTGATGTACCCCTCTGCCTTCCTGGCCACGGGCTGGCCGCTGTGGAACAGCAGCCACAATGAGGGCACTTCAGCTCCCTTTCTGCTCACCCGGATATACTCTAAAGACCCACATCCCCCATCCTAACCCTAGGCAAAGGGAGCTGAGCAGCTGCAGATAGGGAAACAACATTCCTGCTAGTCTGAGCTGATGAGACACAGGTGGCAATCACACAGCATTACAGAAAGATAAGTCGACGCTGGCAGCAGCAGTTTTTCAGCAACCCCGGGGCATTCAACTCACATGAAATTACACCAGTTGCTCTAAATGAAAACAGTCTGCCACAACACTTTCAACATGCCTTTGTGCAGAACCGTTTCATCTTTTCATTCTCTGCAACCCTTTCCTATTCTGCATCTTTTTGAGGTAACCCACAAGCAAAACATCCACCTGAACATTTAGAAACTGCTGAAGAAAAAACACACTTATGTTGATTATACGTTCTATTCAGAACACCCTATTAGTTGTAGCTTTTATTTGGGCAGTCATGGTTTAGTCGTGTAGAATAAATTGCCATTTTAAACAATTCTTTCCTTTTAATTCAGGTGTTCTTTTTACCTGAGCCACATTCAGTGTTGTTGAAACTTTCTCTTGCTTGGCTTCAACCGTCCGGAAGCTGAAAGCTCTTTCCAATACAGACTGGTCTATACCTGTCAACTCGCAGATTTCCTTGAGTTCTAACATGAAAAAGCAGAGTGTAAATATAATGAATCCTTTTGTATCATTGCTTTTCCTTCCACAAAACTATTGGCTCTTAAGTAGTTCAGTATTTTCCCAAATCAGGTTCTCTTCAAGAGAAACAACCACCCCTTAACACTTCCTGCCAGCTACACAGTTGCCAAGCAAAGCTTCTTAAAAATATGCACATCACAAGAAAACAGAGTTATTAGTTTTGAAAGCACTTTCTATCTGGTTATTTTTGTGAAGGTAAATACCTGATTTTCTGTCAGTAACTGCTTTTCATGAAGAAAAACTTCCAAATGAAAATAAATGAACTTTCAAAAGGTATCAACTGCAAAAAACATGATGAAATGAATCTGATGTTACAGGCAGAGATGCCCTACTATAAAAAAAAAAAGGCCTTCACTGCAGAATAACCAAGCCCTTGCAGAAATGCATAGCACCATCTAACATTTCAGAAGAAAGTGTTAAGAAAGTGGAGAAAAAAAGAAACTAATCATTTGTGGAATTTCAAACAGGACAACTGACATTGCACAGAATTCAACTCATATTTGCCTGCGGGTGAGTTCTGGAAACAATCTAATTTAATTCATCTGTAAGGATATAGTATGTCTACAGAAATTACAAAAATTAGTAATGACTTCAGCCAAATTAGTGTTTTTCCTGCCATTACTAATCTCATCTTACCGTTTTTATCTTTGATTTTACTCTCATCTAGTCCATTCACACGAGATTCAGGCTTAAATTCAATATTTCCCAATTTCAGAACGGCTGCCACCACTTCAAAAACAGACTGTGTTTCATGATCCATAAAGCCAACTATCTGCATTGCATTCTGGAAATGGGACAGATAAAACTATGAGATAAAAGAATCTACACACACACACATATATATAAAAAGGTTGAATAACAATGGATGTGAATGTCAATCCAGTCCTTTTCTAGTATTCCTCCAGTTTATGTGTTTCTAAAATGCAGTACTTCTTTTTTTAAAGCCACTTAATTAAGTTTGTAACCCAACCCAGTTTTCCACAGTCAAATGACCAGATTGACAGAAGATACTGTCCTCTTGGTTCACTCTGTCGCTCTAAAAGCCAGTAACTTTCAGAATCTAAATTTGCATAGACTGGGTAACAGGATCCTGTATTCTCCTTATCCGTGAGTACAATCAAGCAAAAAGCACCACAGTAAACCATCTTGAGAACCATCCCAGCCTGCTTTCCTTTTGACTTGGTCAGCATCACTGGGTTCGCGAAGATCAGTCGCTGCCATCATAAGCAGCTACACAATGCAACTTTTTCTATGGGCTCATCAAGGGGCCTGGGCTGCTTTTTAATTCTCCTTCCTTTTTTATTTTTGGTCTTTTTTTGTATTTCCACTAGAAACTTGGTTCTTTGCATTTTCTAGTTGTACCTAAGCTTCCCTGTACAAATATGCTATACTCTTGCATGAAAGGTGCTAGCACTCATAGAAGATGGCCCTCTCAGCCCAGCCCAACTGGCCAGACCTAGAGAACAAGAACTCTTGTTCTTATTCATGTTGAGCCCTTTGGGGCTTACACCCAACCCCTGTTTCTTCTTACCCTAACAGTTCTGAAGTTTGCAGCATCATCCACTCCATTCACTTTGGCAGAATCAAGGCCCAGGTAGTTGTATCTGCTGAAGTCCCGCTCCAGTTTAAGTTTGCCTAATAATTCAAATAAAAATATCATTAGTAACAGCATGTTTGTTGTTAGCTCCTTTATCCCTGAATTAGTATTGTTAAGACCTGTTGTTACTAGTAGGTTTAAGTTTTCTTCAAGGATCTTTATTATAAACCTTCTTAATAAGAATAGGCTTTCTTCTTTGCTTATAATACACTGCAAAGCCATTCCTGACTCAGATATTCAGCTAATACCAAACCATATATTTACTTCAGGTATTACTATTGCCGCTACCACCATATTACATTTCCCACAAAAGATGATGGGTGTGGAAAAGCACATTAAGTATGAAGAAAACCCACATCTGAAAATGGCACAGGGGCAACACTTACAGAGGAAGTCTTCCGATGCACCAGACAGTATCTGATAGAAAATGTGAAAGTTTCTTTCGCCTCTTGGCTGCTTAACAACACGAGACTTCTCCAGCAGATCTAAACAAGCAAACAAAATCTTACATGTCAGGGAAAGACTGCTGGAGCAAAACTTTTTTATGTGAACATAATCCCCCATCGTTCTCTACTTCATTGCTTTATATCATCAGCAGCAAATTAGAAAGTGATAAATGGTAGGCACAAACCTTATCAGAATGTATCACATCAGTACATATTTCTCAAATAAGTTATCTGAGCAAGCTGTAAACCCAGTATATTCACAAAAGCTGCAGTCTATGAGCTGCAAAGAAAACTCACGTCAGGGAGACAATCAATATGGTGCTCAAAAGATGTCAACCAATTTACAGTACCATCACAAAATTAAGACTTAGTGAGATTAATTATATGGGTAAAGGTTTGAAAAGAACTGAAATGTCAACAGGCTAAGCACAGGGAAGATGGGAAAATGAAAGGGGGAAGCCAAATAAAGAATTTACACTGAATGATCATGGAGCACTTTGTGATCCTCAGGTGCATCAGACTATGAAATAACTCCCAATGAGACTGACAGAAGCTCCATCATAAGACACTTCAAGTGAAACAGAAAAGCAACACTTTGAAAAGCATCATTGCATTCATTGAGTAATCTGACAAGATCACTTCGACCACTGGCATGAGTGATGGGCACATTTCTAAACCTTACCCATAAGGGCAGGAATCTAGGCAGACAGCAGAAGCAGCCTGACTTGTAACACCCTGCAAACACTTCAGACACTCCATCATATTTACCACAGAGGTGACAATACAAAGCTGGGGACCACAGCCTTTACTACATGGAAAGGCTGTGGTTCCCAGCGCACCAGGGAAGGTGTGCAATAAGAGAACCCCAGACAGGTATCAGTGTCACTCTCTGGTTTTTCCTTCTTTTCTCACTGGCAAACAAGGGCTCCACACCATTTTTCCAGATAGCAAACCCACAGTTCCCAGTACACAATTTCTCTTAAGCTACATATATCCAGTGACATGAAGACAGAGACATTCGGTGCCTCATTCCAAGTACGCAACAAAGGAGTTTCCCCGTGCACCTGTTACCGCATAACCACCACAGCTCTCTGACTGGGGTTAAGCTCTCTCTAGGCTATGCTCATGCAAGAAGCAAGCTCCAAAAAGGAAGTTAACGCACCCTGGATGTCAATCTACAGAAGAACTCCCACAAAGTTGAGACATTCAACAATGGTAAAACACAGGGAACACCAATTCATTTAAGGACATGTGGGGCTGCTAAACACTTCCCCTGCCTGGCTCCTGTAATATCCAGTGAAACTTAGCCTGTTTAGTCTTAGCAATCCGGAAAGTTAGAGGCACTGCTCAGTGCAGCCCCTTTTATGCTGCAAACCCTCCCTCTATCACTGCCAGGGGATGCTGCTGGGGAGCAGGTACCTCTGTGTCAGGCTTCAGTCCCTGGGCTCCACTGGCTTTCTGGCACACCACTACTTAGCCCAAGGGGAGTGCCTGCTGTGGGCAGAACAGTGCAATAGAGTCCATTCATATTTTCTCTAGCTACAGGCAGAATGTTGTGCCTGTGTTGCCCACCTACTGTGCTGTGTGACCACATGAGAACTTTGGCCTTTTTTGAACAGACATTTGTATTTTTATAACTCAATAACCCTACAGTCTTTTTCCTTCCAAAAGTGGCCCTGTTTCAGCACCTGGAAGTTTTGCACATCCTGATGACAAAGCACACCCAAGACACACACAAACAAGTGGCTGTCACATTTGCCAGCAGCTCACCTTTACAGTTGGCTGGGGCAGGTTACAGATTTCCACTTTTGCTTTTTCCATTTCACTGACATCTTTTTTTTTCCTTAAACACAAGACTAACATCTGACTGTTGATGCTATGTTGGAAAAGCATAGACCAGAAGCTGTAGTTCTCACCAGCAGCCTGGTGTGCAGCCACTCTGCTTCTAACTTCACCTGCATTTGGGGCTCTCCTCTTTGAGCTGTGGTTCAAAATCAGTCATCCTATTTAGCCTAACCAGTTAGCTCACCTACCTGTTGGATACCTGGTCCTCTCTAGATTTTAATGCATAACTGAAAGGGAGAGGCTGGTCCACCATCCACCCAAGTGTTAATACTTGGGCTGAGAAAGGCAAGGTGAGGGCCAAGCAGTTCAGTCACGCTGGCTGTGAAGGCTCTCCAGTGAAGTGTTGGAATGGACTGCAGCCAAATTTAATCTCAAAGAAACAAACAACTTCAGCTCCCGCAGTGGCTACACACACTTCAGGAAATGGCTGTATTTCCAAAGTGTATTGAAGCAGTGCGGCTTGGCTTATTTGGGTTTAAAATATTCCACATATAAATTTACTCCAATGCTGTCACAAAAGCTCAGCTACATATTGTAAGCCTTCTTCTAATTACATGCATGCCTTCAGCAGATTTAACAAATAGTTTCTTGAACATATGCCAAATTAGCTATGTTAGAAGGATAACTGTCTTGGATTTTTCACCACAGTTCATCTTATTTATATACTTAAGAAGCAACAAGGTTAACTTATTAACAGTCAGCTTCCCAATGCCCCAATATTCCATATTCTGCCAGCCTTTGTAATTGAGGGAAAGAGCTCCAGAAAGCTTTTTTACTGTTGGAAAATCAGGTATTTACCTTAACAAAGCTGCTACCAATTCTTTCTAAAGCTATATTTACTCTCCTTTTTTCCCCTTTTCTTTCTGTTCACATGCAGGCTGAAATCAGACTGGTAGAAAAGACCCAGACCATCTGCCCTGCTCTTCAGAAATCTTCCCTTTGTTTGTCCTGATTAGCATTTTAATTTATCAACCAAATATATTTTCCTTAAAGCAACTACTGCACAACCTGTAGCTTTTGTGTTAACTCTCACATGGTTACAAATTCTGCGGATTAAGCATCTGAGAGAAGATTTCTGCATGCATCCACTTGGCAATTCTGTTTACAGCAGCATGTGCAGGCAGATGGTGCTTATCTATATGAAAACCCACACAAGCAAAAAACCCAAATCTCTATACATGTTACATTTTGTTATCTAGTCTGTATAAATTATGTATAGTGACTATAGAGATTTATCTGGAGAGAACATACAGAACAACATATGGTGTATTTATGGATTCCTTCCGCATTATCTAACAATACTTCTGCTTGAATGGAAACATTTAACATGTTGGTTGTATTAAAGCAAGTGTAAAAATTAAATTCCTTTGGAAAGGTCCACCCTGGAAACACTTCTTAAATCATCCTGTTTGAATATCCATCCATTCAGATGACTCAAAATCCATCTACATTCCTCAGGTGCTGAAGATTATTTGTTATTCCCAGATAATACTGGTTTAAATGTGAGAGATCTGTGTGAGCATCCTGCTAAACCATTCAACTGAACTCAACATGAAGAAATTAAACGTTAAATGAAGAAAAACCAACAGTACTTTGGTACATTCTGAATAATGCAGGAGAAGTTTATTTTGGTCATAGTCTCTTTAGCTGGCCATGGCTAAGGACCTTTATAGCTCTTCAACCAAAGTTACAGGACATTTTGCTAAATTCTCTCTTCTGTTTTCATACTTTGTTTCTTCAGCTGTCACCAAAAAAAGCCACTCATAAAAAAGAAAACCCAGTAGTGGTTTCTCAGGAGTATTTTCCCATTATTCCCATCAAGTTTATACTATTGTTCGCTTGAATGAAATGATCCATAACTGTATCAAACAAAAGCTACCATTTGGGCAGTATGTGCAGTGAAAATACGACTACACAATTTTAAGAGTGTTAAATCCTGATTACTCAGGTGATAAGTGACGTCTAAAAATGAACTAATCAAAACGTTTAGTATTGTTTGGTTTTTTAAACACTTTCTAATTTAGGCAAGGCAATTGCCTTAACACTGGCAACTGTGCTAACAGGGAGACCACGGGAGATATTGGAATAAGTTAAGGTTAAACAAAAATCAACGAGAAGGAGTATCTCCTTCCATAATGTCTAATTGTAAAATTTGTGTAATATTTCCCTAAGCAAAGCAGCTTACTAACAGCAATCACACAACTAAAATCAACAGCCCAAGTTGTTGATTTCTCAGTAAGTGGGTAATTACTTTTGTCTTTTAAAATGAACAAGCAAGTTGTAAAGAAGAACATGCTGTAAAGTTATCACTATCACTCTGCTAACTTTAAAAAGTTGCTGCTTTAAATGAACATCATAGGCTTCTTTCATGTTCTTGGAAAAGATGGCAAAACAGAGGCCTTTCTTAATCACTTGTTATTTGGGCTTTAGGTACACTGTGCTGGTTAAAAACAGCTTTTTCAAAAGCAGGTATTACATATACTGTACTTCACCTGCAACACTGTTGTCTTCTAGTTAATCATTAAATCACTGAAGGGCTTAGGCAGATTAGGAAAGATCACCTAATGCTAGAAGCTAGGTAACTTTCAGCAGGAAATTCCAGGTGAAATGTGAAAATTCAAGACTTAGAAATATTCTGGGAAAGATATTGTAAAATCCCTACTTTTCAAGAGGTCTGAACAACTTCAAGAATGAAATATTTTGGACTGTACTATGCAAAACCATTTCAACCATAACATTTAGTGTACACAAAACAGTCACAAAACTAACAAACCAAGTGTGCACACAAACATTGCCTTCAGTGCAAAATAGATGCAGCATCTGTGGAGAGAGTCATATTTTAGAGCTGTACAAGATACTGCACCTATTACTTGAAAACCAAACATGCCCATTTTTACATAAAATATGTATTATTCTATAATTACAGGTGAAAAAGAAACTACTATTCTCCTTTCACTTGCTCTCACCCCCACTAACAAAGTAGTTACAATAAATGGAAAACTAAGAATAGTATTAATGGTTTCTGTAATGTATTTCCACAATGTTGCACTCAGGTGAAAGCAAGTTAATTACCCAATTCTCCAAATGCCTTTCCTCACAAGTGCTTTGGGGAAAAAAAAAAACCTCTAAGCACATAAGCACTGATAACACTGTTCATTGCAACACCAGCAACTGCGAGCACCTCATGGGAGGACAGAAAGAGCAGACACACTCATACTCAATTCAGTAAGAGAAAATGTAAATGCAATTAACCTGTTTGTCAATGCATTTTAAAGCAGCAGCACACCTTTCAGTAGGGACTGGTGTTTATTACAAAACAGTAATGGGATGTCTACAACCACAAGTGACAGTACAGTGAAAGTTCAGGGTTCAGAAATGCTCACAGGAGTAATTTGGCCTCTCAATTCCACCCCCACAGGAAACAGGTCAGCCAATGAATAGATGGGCTTTTTGTTAGCTAGCACCAGGACTATGCACCTCACCTTACATGGATTCCTGCATCTCCCACCCATTAGGAAAACAAATTGGGACCTTCACATAAAACTAACAAAAAGGGAGGATAAACAACTCAGGCTTACAACATACTTCAGCTTACTCAGCCTTCTTCACCCTCCTGCTCACCCCCATCCCTTGGGTGCTGCTGACATAGGGTCAAATAAATATAACACATACTACCTGAAATAACTTTTAGTTTGTAGTCTAAAGGAAAAAAAAAAAATCCTGACTCAAGGAATAAACTTGAATTTACCTCAACCAACGCTCATCTCAAAGTTTCCACTCTCAGTTTCTTTTCATGACTGCACATACAGCAACATGTCAAACGCCTTGGAAATCAGTGCAGTCGAAAGCTCTGATCAGCCACGTAATGCACATGTAATTGGTCTATGTGCATTTTACACTGTTCAAACATAAAGTTATCTTCAGCTTGGGAACATACAAGTTCTGACTTAATAGGCATCACAAACCCTTTCCATTGCAATCTCTTCCATTTCATTATTCCCATTCTAATTTTACTCAAACGATTTACCCTTCCATTTATGGCACATTAAAAATTTCAGATCTCTCTGCTCCCACTAAAGCAAATGGACATTTCCATTCATTGCAAACTGGACAGGACAGACACAGTATGCATTGTCATGATAATTTTACCCTCTAGCTCCATTCCATGAAAGGTTCACTTGTAGGTTAACCCCTGTCATTAAGAAGTAAAAGTTCATTGAAGGGCATCACAAGAATGGCCCAAGGGTAGGTCACAATAGCGTCAGCCCTACATGAAGGGTCATGGACAGACTGACTAGCCTTTCACAGAGCTTCACAGCATTTCAGAGTAGGACAGGCCAGACCATTTCAAACAAGACCTTTCAGCCTAATGGGTCTCTGCTTATCTTTACCAGACTGATAAAATTTATGTCTTATCTTCATTACCTTTCCGGCCACCAAAATAAACTAGATGTCCACGGTGTCTGCCTCCAGTCACTCATGATATGAAATACAGCTTGGTGACATAGCCTGTGACCCAAAAAGCCTACTAACTTCTTTGATATTTGGAAATCAAGCTCATCACATACAACTATTAAAGTTTAATCAAAATATTATGATCTCTTCACATCATATTAACACAATACCAACAGATGGTCAGAAATCAAAGAATACTTATGACCAGTATAATCATACTTCCTTTTTAAGGATAGGAAACTTCAGCACTACTTCCTACTTGATGAATTAAGAAGACAAATCCTAAATTTGACTAAAACCAGAGTAAATTATGAGTGGTATAAAATAATGTTAAGCCGCAGTATCTCCAGGATGGTTATACCTCACAACAGGAACATTTCTATTGCAAATCAATGCTGCAGATATGTGGAAAAGATCTGAAGCAGAACAATAAACTTGCTTTAAAACCATACAGAATTCAAACTCCTTTTTTAAAAAGAGAGGGATGGACTGTCAAATTTTATGCATATTACATGAAGTTCAACAAGTAACATCTTTACCACAACAGGGATTACACAAAAGACCTTTATTTTTAAATTTAATCTTCTTGCTATTAGATATGTATTAATGTGAAAAGACAAGGAGGATGCCTAAAATAGGCAGCTTTTAGGAAGACCTAAAAACATGTCTGCCCTTGATTACATTTGTCATCACATCATTATAATTACATGTAATGTTGTAATTACAACATGCAAAGATATATAAGGCAGATAAACTACAGAGTAGCTACTTAGACTGCCTTTTGGTATGATACAATATTTTAATTAGATGAATCAGCATGGTACTTACAAACTGCTGAATGTCCACTATGAAAGAGGGTTTTTTTCCTATGTATCTCTTCTGAATACAAAATAAAAAGGAGCAAACAGCACAGCTAGCCTGCCACAACCTTTTTGTTTGCATTTAATTATCAATGAATACACTGAGTATGTTTGGCCTCTGATTTCACTACCAAATGACAAAGTTAATAGATAGCCGTAAACGCTTCAATAGTGACTGCCTTGAATTTCCAGATTTACTCTGTCACAAAAAAACATGCTCTTTCAGTTCCAAAAGGTGACCTGGTCCAGAAAAGATGTTTACCTTTTGAAAAAAAAACAAACTCTATGTTTGCGCATAAAATTTTTCACAATGTGTTAAAATGTTGGTATTGCACATGGAGCACTCAGTTCACCTTGGGTGATTCTCATTTTTTCACAACCAGTAAAATGCCAATGGAATCAGAAAGTCAGCCTTAGAAAGAGCAATGAATTTGGCCAAGTGCGAAGAGAGGTCAATGTTAGGTCAGTGACACCTAGTATAGTCACTCACTGCCCTCATCCATCCCTTCTTAAAAAATAAGAAAAGCAAACAAACATAGCTTTATATAGCACAGAAGAGCAATTTATTTTAAAAGCTGCATTTAAACTCTCAAAAGGAAAGAAAGACACAGCATACTGGGCTGGCATTCAGCTCACAGCAACTTTCTTCCCAACAAAGACCTGGTTAAAATTCCTGAATCGCCATAGATTTTATAGCAGCACTCTCATGTCAAGTAACAACTCCAAGGCCACCTCTGCCTAAACCTAAACTCAACAGCCATTTGTCCTCTCTCACGATAAGCCTTTTCCTACTCTGTGAGGTATGTCAAAACTAGTACAGAATGCTTTGATTCCAAATACACATACTCACCTCTTGCTGACCTCCAGCATACTTTGTATCACTTTAAACATTACAAAACAGCCTATCTCAGACTCCATCTACCATAAATACATGACACATCAAATAAAGTCATAAAACTGACCCAAGGGATTCAAGTATGAAAAGAGTCTCAGATACCATTATCCATCTGCTATGCTTCAGAGAGTATACGAATCCACACACACTACCCAATACCTTTTACACAACACAGTAAGTTCACTATTCATGCTTTCAAGTCTGTCTTCACTCACTAGAAGGTACCCTATTCAGCCCCAAAACAATAACATTAAAAAGCAGAGTTTATCATGTAATGGAGAGATTTGATTAGACAAATGCAGTTCATCTTTTCAATAATTTAACCATCTTTATTTTTGAACAAAACGCTTTAAGCTGTTAATACACTGATGCCAAGAGTAATACTCACAGTTGCTTATCACTCCTCCAAGTGGGTCACCCTTGAAATCAAACTCAATATCCATGTATTTTCCCTGTGAAAGCAACATAATTTAAGACTGCAAATTCTGATTAAGAAAAACTGCTCAAGGCATTTTCAAAGTAGTTAGCTAGTCATTTTTACAGATTAAAAGAGAAATCTGGCACCTCCTGCACACTCTGTCAAATTCTGAAGAACAGAAAATGATTCAAAGCTTTTAAGACAATTGCATTATCACAGCCAGAGGTTTTCATGAGAATAGCTTTAATCAGGTTTGTAACACAACCCAGTAATTTGCTCAGTTTCTAAGGTTCTATGAAGAAAATGTTATATAAACTTTCTCTAGACAGCCAACAACACCAATGTGTCCGTGCAGGTATTATCATGCTTATTAACAGGAAATGCAGGAAGAAATTATCTTCCACAGAGAATCATTTTCTAAGTGTAAAATGTTTTCAGAGTGTGAGTCAAGGCCACTGAAGGATAGCCGCACAGTTTGGCATGAAGGACTGGCCGGCAACAGCTACTGTTAGTTAATCGTGGGGTGTCTGTCCCTAAGCGTGTGCCTGCCTTGTAAAAGTGATGGCTTTTTCCCACTGAACTCTTTCCCTCATAACTCAGGAGACCAGAGGCAACAATTAGCAGACTGTCTCCAGAAAAGCGATTTCATTTCTAGCTGTACTGGCACAGTGCATTTTCCTGACTCCTGTCTGACTTTTCCACATCACAGAAGATCGCTCTTGTCTTTGCATCATGTTAATGTATATGACAAGAGTTTAATGTAGTAACAGCTACATTTAACAGTGACAAAATGGACAGACCCATCTGTGTAGAAAAGGCAAAAGCAGTGCAGATTACATTGGCACGGAAGTTTAGAAAGATAAAAACTGCTGGTAGTAATTCAACCAAATTCCACAAACCATGCACAGAAATGATCTCACCACTCTCTGGTGCTTACTTAACAGAGGACAAAACCAACCTATTGAAAACAGAAGCCTTGTGTTTATACTTGCTTATTCACTGCATTTAGGAAGAGCTTTCTTTTTTTTTCGTTCTCTTTTAATTACAGAACACAAAACCAAGCACTTTATACTGACTCCCTCAATAATACTTTCTAATTTACTGGGTATTCTGTCAAGATTGGCTTGACTCTACTTAAACTCTATTCTTCTCCTGAGGCAGGCTACACAGGACAGTACTTGTACTTTCTTGTTTGAAGTTAATTCTGAGCTGACTCAAATTTCTGAGATAAGAATTAAATCAGATAATTATATTTTAATTTCCCAAGGACTGGGCCAGCTGGATGTTTCCAAAAGTATTTTTAGCTTTTTGTTTATAAGCAAGGACTTGAAAGGCAGAATAGTAGTCGGTTGCACTTTGTCCTGGAAAGACTTCTGTTTGCAAATGACACCTCTTCTCCCCTTCGCTGTCTCCTCCTCTTTTCCATAGTATACCATCTCTCATAGCTGCATTATTTCTAATCCTTTTTATCCCCAAAAATTTTCTACGGTGCCTCAAATTTTGTCCCTGACCTTGCAATGAAGACCCTTTGCTCTGTTCACAAGAAGGGGCAATGACAGCTGCAGAAAGAGCATTCACAGTATCATCAACCCTTGAGAATCAGAAAGAGACATCTCCCATGTGGAAAAAAGACACTTTTCAGTGTCACAATATCGCAGCTTTTATCCATTTGTTTTTACTCACAATGCAGCATGTTCCCAGTGTATTAATTTGTCTTCTGTTGTCTACTTTACGCAGCTCACAATATTACTCTTCTGCACATAAGTGAGCAAATTACAAAGTTGCATTCAGTCTTTTGATTTTAGCAGGAGAAACTGTGATGAGTACTCCCACAACTGAATCTCCCAACTCTAGTTTGCACTTCTGGCCAATTCTCAACTCCTATAATTCCACATTCAGTTTCATGCTAAAAAAAAAGCCTGAATTCAACCAGTTCATTATGAAGAATATAAGCAAAAAAAGTAACATTACAAATGTTTATATTGAAACTAAAGTTGCAAGCACAGTTTGAAACATCAGAGAGAAAATGAGAACCTGAAGTAGCAATTTTAACAAAAAATGTACAGGTATTGATGCAAAAGGAGATCACACAAAGATCAGTTTGCTAAGCAGACCAGTTGCTAGGGACATGGTCACCAACATTAAAGCCACCAGTGCCAGAAAACTAATGACTCCAGCTGTGCTGTAATTATGTTTTCATCCGGTCACAGACTGTCACATCCTAATTTATTTAGTTTTTCTTTCCTTTTCTTTTTTTTTAGCCTCAACATCGATTCTTAGCAGAACTTTGTGCCCACATCAGACAGCAACAGGATTTCTGACAAGGAGGTGAAACACGTTTTAAAAGACTGCTAATAATGCACTACTAACACACTGCGGAAGAAGAACATGTTTGAATGTACCAAATGAAATATTGATGGTTGCTGAAGGTGTTTGCCTTCTCCAAACACCACAGCCCGCAGACAACTGTAAGAAACTTCTCTTTCCAAATTCTTCATTCCCTCCTTACAGGTGCCTTGATGTCTGATACAAGGCAAAAGAGAAAGAGCCAACAATGTAACACACTCCCCCCTAAAAGGAATTCAAGTTCAGCCCTGAAGAAAATACTTACAAATCTAGAGGAGTTGTCATTCCTCACAGTTTTAGCATTTCCAAAAGCTGGAGAAAGAGAAAAACAAATAACAATGAAATCTATCAACACAAAATATTTAAATGCAAAAGATATCTGTGACTGTTTAGAGATTAAAGGAATCAAACTTCTGGGTATCAGTCACCAGGAACACATGGGGTGTGACAGACATGATCACAGATGAGAAAACACCTAGGGAAGTCCAAGGAAGATTTGTCCCAGCACCTCCTTTGTTTAAAGAAGTGAAAGGAAAACATACAAGTGGAAATAGTTCCAAGACAAAGCTGCACCTGGGTTGAGCACATATCCTTGGGGTTTGGATCAAATTTAAAACGTTATTACCCAAATAACTTTAAATATAAGAAATACTTCCTTCTCTTCAATTTAGAGGAAGAAATGAATCTTAGTTTCCAACTGAAGATGGCAAAAGATTGAGGCCAGAACTGAGGAAATTACAGAATGATACTTGAAAATTGTTTGCGTGGGACAGTTCAATTAATGGTTTGAAACGGATTTATTTATGCTATTTCAACACATTTATCCTAGCTTAAGCTGAACATTAATCAGCTGAAATAATCTGATTTACAATGAAAGTTTAACACAGTCTCTTCAGCTTGACCTAAACTGTTTCTGAATAGTTCAGTTTTAATTACTTCAGCACAAGTTTTCTGACAATGAAAAGTCTCAGAGGAAGGGCTTCCCAGGCCCCCCTGCATTCAGGTAGGGGCAGCCATCAATTTTGAACATAGGCAGGACAAGAACTCAGACTGGAGGGCACTTCAAGCTCTAAACATCACACATTCCCAAAGCATGCTGAGTCAAACAGGAGCGTCCCCTACATTATTAAGTACAGTGCTCCTATTCCAACAAGAGACTTTATTTATCCCAGTATTTATTTATATAGCATACATATTTTCAAAGATCAAGTCAAGTCAATGTTTTTGGACAGAAATAAATACATGCTTTTAGGATTCAACTTGCATGAGTAGACTTAATCAAAGAACTGAAGCCAAAAGGAAAAGTTTTTTGCTCCTGAAGGCCCAGGATAAGTGAAATAATTGTTTTAAAAATCTTTATGCCCTGCAATAAATCATATTTTCAACAACCAAATCTCTGAGCTGCATTTTCTTAAACACAGTGTTGAACAGTAGAGTCATTTATAACTGCACAGAATCAAGCACAAACATTCCATTATAAAGCATGAGACACATTCCTCAGTTTTCCCTTAAGTTCATTGTTTCCAGAAGTTAATTTACAGTAGCAACTGTAGTTAAAAAATAAAAATCCCCAAAGATAAATTATGCATATGTAACATTTCTGTCATTTTCTTGCATGGCAGCTCAACTGAAACAGATCTACATAACCAAAGAAAAATAAATCTAACCACAAATGCTTTTTTTCTGTCTAAAGCATATATAAGAAGCCAAGCTTGCTCAGAAGCCTTGTGGAATAGTCCAGTGTCCTACCTTCCAACAAGTTAAATAGTCAGCTACCAGAGCAGCAAGTGAACAAATAATACCCTAAAATGATAAGGCAGTCTTCTGTAAGCTTCGTCTATTCCTCTTGCATGAAAACAAATATTCACAAACCAACAAGAAATATGATACATTTGGCAGTCCCTAGGGAACAATCTAGCTTTGGAAAAAAAACCCTCCATACTTCCCATTCTATTTCTGTCTATATCTTAAATCTGCCTTCCAGAACAGTGATAAAAGCAATACCGCTTTTCTCTGTGAATTCGAAACAATGGAAGATTGCAATCCCCCCATTCAGCTTTAAGTGGAACATATCTCATCATCAAAGAAAGGCTCATCCAGCGTTTTTATTATTCTTACATTTTAACATTTCATCCTTCCAAGTCTTTGCTTACAATGTTTGTTTTGTCAGTGACTACATGTCAACAGTCAATGACCACATTTTACCCATCCAGTTCACCACTGCTCTCAACCTACTTTTGCATTCCTTTCCCTTATTTTTATTTCCCTCCACCTGTTCTCACTTGTGGAGTGCTTGTTCCCTATAAACTTCAAATCATGGTACAGATAGCTAGGCAATAAATACAATACTGAGACTCAACAGCCTTACAAACACTGCATATCATAGGGCCATAATGCAGAATTATTGTACAGTGGTCATGAGAATTTGCCTCAGCACTACAATAGCTTAGAGAGCTGTGAAAGGACTGAGCCAGGAATCAAGACCTAAATAAGTCAATGCTAAACAAGGCACTTCTGAAAGCAATTATTAGACAATGGGACAAAACTGCAATCTCTGAGGGAGATATATTCTATCTCAAGGAAAAATTAAAATCCTGTTTCTGGCAGCCAATGTCTTTAAATTAAAATGATTAACTAAGAAGAAAAAAGTCTTTCACGGGAGAGCAGGAAAGGAAGACAGGCCAACAAAGTCACCAGACCCAGGCAACAATAAGTCTCAGGGAACAGCAGGCATGCTTATGGATTGGCTTATTTTTTTCTAAGGTCCATTTCTTCACCCTTTTTTTCCTAAAGAAAAATAATGCTTTACAGAGCTTGTTTATTTACTAAAGACTATAATAATAATATAATTTGGGAGGGAATGAATCAGAGGGACTGAAGTCTTTTGATACAGCCAAGCATCATCAAGGCAGGGTTAAGAAAGGGTAAGCCCTTGGAGAGCTGCAGGAGGAGTCTGGGAAATATGACCTAACTTCCTAAGCTCTCCCATCATAAGGGAACCAGTTTTCTTCTTAAGAAAACCTTCCCATAACTGAACAAAATCTTGTAGCTCTGTTCACATAAAGCATTTCCTATGGTTTTTGGACACCAAATAACAACAAAACAAGAACCAACACAGTTTTCCAAAGCAGCTCAGCAGGGATGCTGATACACACAGAGGCAATACACTCATACATGCTCCATAAGAGTCTTACCTTCAAGAACTGGATTTGACTGCAAAAGTTGTTCTTTTACTTGATTAACCTCTGCCCCTTTTCCACACACAGCAGCTACATATGACATCACAAGTTTGCTCGCCTCTGTGGGGGAGAGAGCAAAATAAAACAGTTGTAATAATTGGTGAATAGGCTGTAAAATGATTTGCAGACTTGATCGCCATCACATTTTCACCATGCCAGACAGGAACTGTAAGCACATTTCATCTCTGTTTTCTTCTACATTATTGTATCATCTGGAAATGAGAAAGGAATACACCCTGCTATGAGACACATGCCATTACATCAGTAGACCTATTGTAAATACCTAGAGCCTTCTCAAGCTAAAAAAGCCACCAGTGGATATGGCACATTACCTACTGCTTTTTTACTTAGCTTCTATAGGAGGCAGCTAGTAAGGAAAGAACATTATCACTAGCTGACATGCTGGAAATCAGAGAGTCATAGAAAGGTTTGGCTTGGAAGGGACCTTAAAGATTATCCAGTTTCAACCGCCTGCCATGGGCAGAGACACCTTTCAGTAGACCAGGTTGCTCCAAGCCCTGTCCAACCTGACCTTGAACACTGCCAGGGATGGGGCAGCCACAGCTTCTTTGTGCAACCTGTGTCACGGCCTCATCACCCTCATAGGGAAGAATTTCTTCCCAGTACCTAATCTAAATCTACCCTCTTTCAGTTTAAAGTTATTCCCTTTGTCCCTTGCCCTGTCCCTACACACCATTGTAAAAAGTCCCTCTCCAGATTTCTTGTAGCCCCTTTAGGCACTGGAAGCTGCTCTAAGGACTCCACAGAGCCTTCTCTTCTCCAGGCTGAACAACTCCAGCCCTTTCAGTCCATCTTCAAGGGAGAGGTGTTTTAATCTAGCCTGAAGAAAATAGGCTTGAACAGTTTCTAATCACAAAGTTTTATGAGTTTATATAAGTAGATAAACAATAACACATGTAAACAACACTACACAATGTAATTACAACTCTAAAAGCCCACTACAAGTAATCGAGTAACATCACATAACATTATGCAGTCTGTTTCAAAGTAGAGAAAGTGAAGCATTCATTTAAACAATGAAACTAATTTGAAGGTATACGCTTTTACACAGTCTGGCACAATTTTTGGACTCTCAAAGCTGGGTTCCTATGGGTATCGATCACCCATACGCAGCCAGAAACAAATATTAAATAATACATCCAACCCTTACGTTTTTGCTCATCATGAGAGAGAGCAGCTGAGAATGAATTCTGTTTATAAACAGTCTGTAATGATTAGTATGATGCAAGAGAGTGAAATTTGAGGCAGTATCGGATGATATACAATGTAATTACCAACAGCTGGAATCCCAACCAACTCAAAGCAGTGGTCATAAAAAACACCCATTACTTGCTCTTCAGAGATCTGTTATAAATTCAAGGGTTTTATTTCAGGAAAGACCTGACAAACAAGAAGTTACGCCTTGGATTTTGATTCTTTCCTTTTTAATGAAATTTGTTTGCCAGTGTTAAATCACTTTCCCACATTGTAGAGGAAACTGAGCAAGCCTGCAACACAGGGAGCAAGCAGGGAACAAGAACTACAGAGGTGTCCATAAGGCCTCGCATCTCCTATAATTGTGCCTCAAATCCAGCTCTCACTTTTAAGAATCCATTTCCTTCAGAAATGGATTTAGAAGTACCAAATTATTTGAAGTATTTCCTAAAACAGACAACACCTTTAAGGAGAGCTACTCAGCCACTGAGAGAAGCACACACACTGAAGCAGCAAATACGCTATTACAAAATAACATGGATTAGGACAACACATAGTGACTTCTAGATAGACTTCAGACATCACTGAGAGAAAATAATGGCCCTGTCCTTCATTAGAAACTCTGGGGCAGTAAAGACACCAGGAAAGGAATCATCACCGTAACACAGAAAAACATTTAAAGACACCACTCATTCAGGTAATGTGCCATGCTTTCTTGCACAACATTACTATCAATTAGCACATAAACATGTAGCAAAACAAGAACAAAATTGGCAATAAATAATAAAAAAACCAAACAATTCTTCCAGCCCAAATATACCAAACATTCCGGCTTCCAAAATCTAAACCAGAGTTAAATAGGATCTGTACTAAGAAGTTTGTTTCCTCAGCTCCAGGAACTTCTTTCCTGCCCCTTTAACTCCCTTTTTTATTTCAATGAAAACCTGACTTTTCAGTTAATAGCCCCATTTCAGCAACAGTAGTTACATCAAATGTCAGAGACAGAATAGCATACATTCTGAGTTGATGATTGACTTGAATTTCAAACCAGGTATTATTCTGTAGTTACCTTTCTAAAGAAGGAATAATTCATATTATGCCCCATACGGCTATGAAAATTACAGAAGAGTCACAATTTCTATACAAATCTAAATCTACCAGAATGTCCTCTACAAGTAGAGAAGTTCAGAAACTCACAGCAATACCAGCACTGAACTCCTTTCTAAAGTCTGAACTCCTAAACAGAATCTCTAGCAATCATATTATAGGAACTTGATTATTTTAACATACACTTTTGCTGAACACGCATGTGTTTTCATGTTATTGAACTGAAAAGAAAAGGATTATATTACAAGGATTATATTTCAAGCCTTCTCTACTGGATGTTACTAATCAGAAAAAAAGACAAAGCTTATGCTTTACATTTTCACAAAAGGCTTGGAAAGCAACTTGTTATGCACTTTAAGTCTTCCTCAGTATAAGCATAAAAAGCTTCAAATTTCTCAGATTCAAAGGAAAAATCTCTTAAATTACATGGAACAGATGTATGCGTTCACACCCGCTGTCTCTTTTGCAAGTCACCTCAGCTTTAAACTGTTATTTCAGAAAATAACTGGCTTCTTTCTTTTTTAAGGCCTACCTAAAATGTTCTGCAGTTATGCAATCCTTACTTGATTTTGCCATTCCATTTTAAAAATTAGCAGTCATTTTCAAGGCAATTCCAGCTTTGCCTGAGAAACAGTGTTCTGGTACCTAAATCAATCTCAGAATTGCGGCTGAGCACAGCATGCTAAAGACTGATGAAATTTCCAAAGTAATCAGCTGCTATTATTTATTTTCCTTGGATAAATAGCATAATCCAGTTTAAATGCCTGTATTTATTAAAAGATACGAAAAAGTATCAAAGGATTGTCTTCCAGTCTAGAAGGCCACGAGCATTCAGTTTTCTCCATGGGGAGAGCCTGAAAGTTTTCTGGCCTTGCAATACTCTTATCACAAACCAGAATTACTTTTGCATGTGGATGAGGACACTGTACTAACACGCAATAGGACGGCATCATGGTGACTATGTGAAAAACACTAGTTTATCTTAGATTCACATCTACACCAACAAGCCTGACAGCATTCATCTCCTGCAATTACTAGACACAAAAAGGTACAGGTATCTATCTCCCAACTCTTGCAGGCCTTAACATCACTTTGCAAGACTCTGAACAACTCTCAGTGTTTCTTAAAAAGATCAAAACTGCTTATTACCTGTTTTCCCAGCTCCACTCTCTCCTGTAATAAGGATGCACTGGTCTTTGTCCTGGTCCCTTAAAGATCTATATGCTTCATCTGACAGAGCAAAGCTGCAAAGAAAGAGTCAATTAAGAATTAGATAAATACCAGCAATAACTACAATCTGCCCTTCACATCCAAGGTTGGGGGGTGGGGGATGGGGGAGGGAACTAAGCAAAACTAAAATCAACACGAACAAAAACCCAAGTGCCAATGTTCTCTACATGGTGAAACATTCACTTTTCAGAATATAAAGATCCACAGAAGCAAAATGGATACCTTAGTGGGTTATTTAGACTTTATCCAGGAACAAGGGAGCATAATCTAAAGTTTTTCTAAAGACAGCAAACTCAAATTCACAAAATTTCAGGGACATTTTGAACAAAATGCCATATTCTTCATTGAACAAAACATAAATGCATCAAAAGGATGTGTTCTGGCTAAAGACATTTACAAAGAAAGAAACAGGAGAATTTGGGGACTAAAAATACCATAAGATGTAATTTCTACTCTAGAAAGTATGAAGACATCTCAGAACCTTATAAAATATTGAGCATTTTAAGCATTCAAGAATTGCTGGACTTTTGCATAAATGTGCAAAGAAGTGTTTCCCAGTAACTGTATTCTTAACTCAGTGAGGGTGATATCATGTAGTGAAATTAAAGAATATAGTAGGAATCAACAGCTTTTCAGTGCCAAAAATATCTTTTCATGGAGCTCAGAACAGAATGACCCTGCAACTACTGGGCTACAGTTTGAATCCAGATGTGCTTTGTTGCTGTGCAGCACCATGTATTTTGGAGAAATGCAGATGTGTTACTTATATTTAGTTTTCTTTAGTAGCAATTTTGAGACACAGAATGGGTAATACTGATTTTGTTTCAACTGCATTCCATATTCAGTTCATGGAATAAAGAGCCCTGGAAACTGAGTATTAGAACCCCTTGGAAAAACTTAAACAAGTAGTATATGAAAGAGCACATAAAATCTAAAGGAAAAAAGACACACTTGCATTATACAATTTAAAGAAAAAATCTGGTAGCCAAACACAGCATATTTTGCATGAAATAAACATCCATTCCACAGACCAAGAGCTCTGTTAGATTACTGCACCTGGTAAAATATTTAGTGTTTGTATGTACTTAAAAGCGGATATTGTTTATTCCTTGGAATAAACAAACCATGCATGAAAACCAGAAATAAACTCAGGTCAACATGAAATGCATAATTGTTGCAGGTTCAATGCAACATTTTAGAAACTTGATCTTCGTTCTCTGACTGTTCAGGAGCTTTGCATTGAGCTGTAGCAATAAGACAAGGGGCAATGGGTTCAAACATAAACAGGGGAGGTTTAGACTGGATATAAGGAGGAAGTTCCTTACTGTGAGAGTGGTGAGGCACTGGAATGGGTTGCCCAAGGAAGCTGTGAATGCTCCATCCCTGGCTGTGCTCAAGACCAGGTTAGATGGAGTCTTGGGTGACATTGTTTAGAGTGAGGTGCCCCTGCTCATGGCAGGGGGGTTGGAACTGGATGATCTTAAGGTCCTTTCCAACCCTAACTATTCTGTGATTCTATGATAACTTAAAATAGATCAAGTATTTGTTTTTAATAATCTAACCACAGGCAGCCACAGCCCCTTTAAAGATAAGCAGGCTCTCTGTCATGAAACTAGTTAGGGGTACCATAGATAACACAATGCAAGCAGTGAGAGCCCTATAGAGCCTTTTCTAGTATACTATAGTTAGTTCATACTATTGTTACCACTGCCCCTTAGCTCGGGCAGTTCTTCCTGGCTTTGCTCCCCCAAAAAGTTTATGGAGGGCATGTCATATTGTCCACAGTTTATCATTATGTGCATATGCAACACCGTTTACACTTCCTCATCCCTCATCAGTATTAGATTCATCACATATTTGCTTATTTGTTTTCTGGGTTTTTTTAATGGTTGCACCACGTTATCAGCTCAGCAATCCGGCCAGAGACCAGCAAACCAAGCAAGTAGCACTCTGAAAAGGTTGGAAAACAGGTAAATGAAATACCTTTGAAACACCTAATGGCTCCTTTACTGCTAATCTCACCTTTTCCTCCCTCTCTAGCTCTCACCAATGATGCTTCTGTCATTCACTGCTCCTTCTTTGTATCCCTCTCCTGTCCTCTCCTGCAGCCTGTCTAGTGACATGACCAACCCAGAGGTCCATCTATCTCACTGCTTTTCTCACTCACTTACATTGTCTAAGGTCTTAAATTACTATTCTTCTCTCTGCACAGATGGTTGGGCCATCCATTCAACAACCAGGATCATTAATTCCTTTTGATACATATACCATTGGACCTGAATTAAGACTCAAACTTAATACTGCTATGGTGATTGAAGCATTGGAACTCAGTAGCTCAACTGGAGGTGAAAACGTGTTTACTAGAAAGTAACAGGCTGTAATGTTTTTAGCATTACAACAAAGTCAATTTGTGATGCAGCCAATATGCTGGAGAACTAGCTAAAAAATAATGTTCTACTCCTGCTGAGAGACCATGACACAATTTCTGGCATCCACATTACTGTTCAGAATCCAAACTACGGTAGCAGTAACAATTTACCAGACTCTCTTACAGGATATATTTGGGAAATTAGTTAATATTTGTTGAACACTACTGCAGGTAGATTTGTAAATTCAAGAGTACAATGTGTGGCACTCAGAAAAGCTTGTTCCAGCACACGTTATGTTTCTTTTTGCAAGCAGAAAAAAAGGGAGTAGGATGAAGAGGAAAGAAATTCATCTGTACAGAGCATTCACGGGCCACATGAGACAACTTTAATACTAATGCCATGGTTTCCATGGGTTGACTGAGGGAACTGTCTTTCAGCAGGAAGGTGAGATGCTAAGATGCTTTTTAAATTTACAGGCTGGACGGCTCATTATGTGCCTGCTGTCCTTCAAATAATCTCAGCCATCAACTAGTATTTCACTGTTGAAACAACTTTCTTGGCAGCAGTCTCACACCGGAAAACAAAGTCAGCATCAAGCACAGAGAAAGTACTCTGTCTGTTGATATAATGAGTTATGAGTTAATCAGCTTAGTAACCATCCATCTTTTCTAATACACTGAATTTTAGTTTTCCAACAGCCCCTGACAAAATACATTTTACTGCTTGATGTATTTATTAACTCTGCCTGCACTGCACAAAATCGTGTTTTTTCTCCTTCCACAGAGAAACTGGGAGTATAATACTGCAACAGGATGGAGAAGAGAGTGAGATTTTATCCAGTTCTGGTTTTATCCAATCTAGTCAAGAGGCACTTGGCATACATTAGCTTTTCCTCCAATCTAAACGATCCAGAAAAGCCTAATATTTCACAAGTGTATCAACTATTATCTGCAACAGAGAAAAGAAAGTAATTTCAAAGGAAGTTTTGTGTAAGCACTTATCAGAAGTTCCCTAATAGAAGTGTTCTAAAATCTACCTCTGACATTTCAACCACCGCTCCAACAATCCCATTGGAGGAGACATAACCAAGCTTGGGTTTAAATAACTAAGACTTCTTTGTTTTTCCGGCATTGCATAAACAGCATTAGACACACTCATGTCAAAGTCTGAACAAAGATCTTTATCTCAAAGTAAGAGACAGATCTCTTCATTTGTCCTGTTGACTTTCATGGCATACCATTACACCCCACAGTCCTTCCTAGCTATTATCACTTTCTATCTTTGCAATTAGAAGAAAAGCAACAAATAAAAGAAACACCCAAACTTTGAGTCTTCTGGTTCAAACTCTATTTGATCCAGAAATATATTTTCATGCTACTCCCTATTTGTTACAAACTTATAAAGTAATTTCATTTAAGGTCATTTCAGTTTAACATATTTTAATGATCCACAGACCACAAAGAATGTTCTTTTCCTTTTAGCAACATTAAGGGAAACGGCTTTGTAAAGTAAACATTTGCAACTATAGGTTTAAACCACATATCACTCTTTGAGCCACCTCACTATTACAGAACCTAAGTAAAAGTTGAGAATAGTTTCTAGTTTAAAAAGCAGTTATAAACCATGTGTTTTGAATTATCTGGTGAGTGTGTCAGCAGTGTCGTTTACCATACCTTATAATAAGCTCTCCTTTGATTTTTAGGTTTCCATGAATGAAGATGACATTCTCCTACCACAACACACAGAAATATTTACTGGAGTTCTCTTTTAGCTAGGGCTTAAGTATAGAAGCAATCTGAAATTTAAGCACCACCCACACCTAGCTCAGGAAGAAGGCTCTGCTTTTTTATAGCACTGCTTTTTCAGCCACATAGCTCCAGATGGCCAGATCTGTCACAAAGTCCTAAACTAAAAAAAGTCTAACAAAGCGAAACACCAAATAGGCCTCTCAATTTTCAGCAGCACAACAGCATCTCTGTGCTCTAACAAAACATCAGGGTCAGGAAGAGATGGGTCCCACCCATTCACCCCAAAACAAGCATCAACTGCTAGTGCTTCAGATGAATGCTCAAGATTGCACCTAGAATTACACTAGGGGCAAAAAACCTTGCTCTTATTGTCATAAATCCAGCTCACAGGAGCAGCTCTTCTAACATCTTTTTCTTTTCAAATAGAATCACAAGGATCAGAATTTGCCAGCTATTGGTACTTCTTTCCACTATCATTTTCATTCTTCCTCTTGCTTCCTTTAGCATTCTCAATTAACAGTAATTAGTTAATACTCTTTTAAACTCTCTCTGATTGCTTTCTCTTACCCACCGAATCAATTCCCTCATCCCATTTTCATTGGCTAGTGCTTTGATTGCAAAAGTGTCAATCCCAATTTTAAAACACTTATTGCTTAGTCTTGGATTGCCACTGCCAACTTGTTTGACGCTTTCAAAAGCAATTAAGAAAAGCTCTCTTCTTGACAGTTCCAGTTCCTCAGGAAGCAGAGCCCTGGTACCACTTCATTTCTGCTCAACTGTGTCTAAAACCAATGGCAGGATACTAGAAGTCAGTGGTTATCAAAGACTATATACCATGCTAGACTGAAAAAAAAAAACACAGCTGTAAAATGTAAACTATACATACATTTTTAATGTAAATTTTACATAAAATGTAATTCATATTAATTCTTTAAAGTTTAATTAAAAGCATCATTTAAGTTCTCTTCCTGAACGTGTAGAAGTGCCCAGTAACAGATTAACAAATTATTTCCTCCTCTCACAACATGCAGTGGGAAAACGTCAGGATCAGAGTTTGTTTGGTTACAAAAACTACTAATAACCTGAGCTAGGAACAATGGAAGCACATTTTATAAAGTGCTTTGAGGCTTTACATTGTAAATCATCACTATTTGCTATATGTGTTCCTCCACGCCCATTGAAGCTCAGTGGAAAATTCACCATTCAGGAAAAACAACCATAAGAGATTATTTATAGTATTAGCTCATAGTGCAGAATCATTTAATCTAATTGCCCTGAGGACAAAAAGTATACTCCCATTTTCCATAATTACAAACTGTCTCATGTTCAGCACTTTGACACACTTGAAAAGAAAAGGTTGATTAGCCTGCCATTGGAGTGAATAAAGTAACAGCTAAATTGATGGAGCATCAGCTAGGATAGACCTTCACAGGCAAGCAGCTGCTCTTTGAAAAATGCCAATCAGGAAGAAAATAAAACACCAGGATAAAGAGGTGTGCTAAGACAGATGGAAAGCCCTTTCTCCTATTCATACTCAGATTTTATTCTCCTGGTGAGCAAAGAAATCTGTTTTATCAACAATACTATGTGGCTAATATACACAGCAGAAAGGTACCTCCTGCGTACGCTTCCCCACTGTTATTCACGTTAGCAACTGTGATGTTAGTAGATGCAGAATAAAGCCCAAAGCTGTGCTAATCAGAGCATTTGATTCATAAGAAGCAGACTCAATTTATGGAAAGCAAAGGAGAGAGGGGAAGGGAGGGTGAAGAGGACAGACAAAGCCACTCTTGATTTTCACAAGTAAACCACTTTGAAACACAGGCTAATATTAAGTCTGAGAGATTTAGTTTCTGTTCCAGTAGCCTAGGAATACCCTCCAATTCTTACATACACATGGCAGGTTTAGCAGGAGAATTGATTCTGGCCAATATTCCGAGGTCCAGACAAGAAGAAGATGTTCTTTCTGAAAATCTTGTCTTTCTCAGGATGAAGCAGATTTCAGACATTGCCAATGGGCTTTGCCTCAAAAATGTCCCTACAGAGGTCCAGACAATGCCTGTTCCCCAAATACCATATTTGCAAAACCTCACAGCTCACCATAGCCTGCTCTGTCCCTGATCCTTTTCCCTGTATCAGGATACCACACATTTCCCCTCCAAACAAGGGGGAATCAGTTTTGATCACCTCCTTTTTACTGACAAACCAAAAAGATGTAGTTTTTTGAAAGCCAGCAATGGTCTTTCCTCAGCACTGTACACAAAAGCCAAAAACGCAGCCTCCGATTTTCTGCCTATTTCAACAACATCTAATGCATTTCTTTAGAGCTGCACATTAGTATGATGGAAAACAAGAAGAGCCTTTTGCCAGGAGCCTATGACCCAACTGTGGCATTATTTTCCTTCAACCAGTGCAAAACAGGATCTATAAAGCTTTCTGATGCAGACAACAAAGTAATTTCTCCCTCTACATTTTAGCAAATGCTATCAACCCCAGGGAGCATGTCCACATCACATTCAACAGCCCAGTCCTGTATGATGGCAGTGAAATACATCCAGCGGGCTGTCAGGAGAGTGACCTGGGCATGGGTCCAAGGTTGGGTCCTCCAAAGTAATCTACTATGGTGGCAGAGCAAGGAGACAAATGCTTTGGTTCTGCACATAACCAAGCCAACAGGTCCACCTCCTGTCCTGGTAACACGTTAACCATGGAAAGCCCACTAGGGCATACCGAATTGAACTAACACGGCCCCATGCCAGCTGTACACACCATAAACAGCTGCAAACAAACAACAGGTATACCTCGTGACTTCATTTGCCTGAAGGAGGGAATTTAAATATTTAACTCTTGCTCAGAACAGGTTCCTGTTGTCAGCTGAAGTGAACATTTACATAAACCAAGGTGGCAGAGGAGGGGTAGCAAGTATATTCATGTCTGAGCTTTCCAAAAGAGCAGCTTGGCTTGGATTCACCCTTGACTACTCTCATTCCTTGAAATTACAACAGCCAGCTGGATGCCATGTAACCGTTACCTCCTCACCCATACAAATACATAAATAAAGCCCATGGGTTTAACATGAGCGAGTAACTCCCATTTCAAGGCACAGCATTAACCAGATGAGTTTGGAACCAAAACAGCCTCTCACCCCACATATTAGGCTGTGTTACCCAAGGCACCAACCAGATCCTACGCAATCACACAGGAGGACACAGCTGGGCCTCTTACAGACCTAAAGTAAATCAGTCTGCAACGTGCACTGCAATAACTGTAAGTTGCTTGGGAGAGAAAAGGCGTTTCCGTTTATGAAAACAATAATTTTACTGGCCTGTGATATCCTCGAAGAGAAGTACAGGAAGTTTTTTCTACGGCTTTATTGAAAACCATATTTAATTAGATATAGTTTATTTCCTAAGATAATCAGCACTTGCACGCTTGGTTTAATGACTGCCTAAACCAGCCAACTCCTTACATTCAGTGGTTTTATTGCAAAAGTATATGCTGAGCCTTTTTGGTAGCCATTTCTGCATTTGGAACTCCAGACTTTTCCATGAACTGCCAGCCTGACAGCCTCCTGCCAGGGAAGCAGTTTGATGGCACACCAGAAACATCATTGGTGAGTGGTTTGGTCTTCCCTATGGGCCTCCTCAAGCTTTCCAGTTCCTGAGGTTGAGCTTGTGAAAAATTAGGATTTATTCCACTAAAAAGCACATTCCCCAGTTCAAATGGAGTAGCAAGGGGTCAGACAGCTGAACGGGAAACAAAGGGAAGAGAGGTGCAAACTGATTTGCCGTGCTTGGCTTCTACCAGAGTTTAACTAGAGGGCACAAAATGCTTTAAACTCCCAGTTCACTATTTCATCTGCGTACTAGCAGATTTGAATTGCACCTCTGAGCTTCTTCATATATATGGAAATGAAGGGTTGGCTGGACAGGGAGTTAAAGGGGGAACAGGGGAAAACAGTCATTCCCCTTCTGTGCTGAAATAACCAGACTCTCAATACTGTACAGAAAATTGAATTTGTTTCTGTACCCAATACAGAATATGTCTGAAAAACAGGTAAGGTTATTGGTCAAATACATGTGCTCAGTTCATGTCAGCTTTGGCCAAAGTTTACATAAAAGAAATCTTTTTCTGTAGAACAAGACATGCTTTGAGTACGCTCCTGCACTGTGTGAATAGCACGCTAAAACTCCCCAATAAAAGTGTAATTCAGCTGGACTTAAATGACGAAGCATAATACATATTTCACCAAAATAAAACACTCAGAAGCAATTACTCCTCATTTTTAAAACACAGACTGTGGCTAAACACAGGTCCTTATAATTATCCATAGCTATTTCAGAAAAAAAAAAAAAAAAAAAGGCCCAAAGTAGAGGTTAAATGAAATATGTAAAAGAAAAGACTCTATAACCCTATTAAAGGAACAATGATCATTATAGCTTGGCTTTTCCTGCACAGATGGGAATATACCGTTAGTTGCTTTTTTTCCTTTTCTTTTTAAATTTTTTTTTTTAAATAGGAAGTATCTTTGGGCCTTACAGTTTGAGCTTGTTCAAACCAGTGGCAGAGCACAGATGCTCCATGTAGAAATGCCAGCCTTTGATCAATTTGCAATTGATCTTGTAAATGAAACCACAATAGATCTATACTGGTTGTGAGGTTTTCCTGAGGCAGAGGAGTGGGGAGTGCTGCTTTTAGGATTTCATGAGAAAAAATATTCAGCAAACAGGCAGAGTGCCATACTGCTTAGCAAAAAGAAACACCTGCTTTTATTTGCAGCCCTAAGAAACATCACCCTCAAGTCAGAAGGCAGAAATGGGTTATTTCTACCTGATGCAGTGGGAGCAGAGATATAGCAAGTCAAGTTTTGGCTTCCACAGTAAGCATGCATTGCTACCATGTGCTCATGCAGGGACTTCTCTCTCTGCAAAAAACTTTACTGCAGAAGTATAAATATTCTCAGACGAGCTTGCTCTACTCTGCTAACTGGGGAATGAAAAACAAATTTATTCCTTTATTCTAAAGTAATTAAACATGTTGTAGTACTCAGGGGAAGAAAACCAGTGAAGTGTCCAGTTTAACATACTCACTTTACAAAAAGTGACATGCTTTCAAAGGTCTCATCTCACAGGACAACAGCATACTGTAGCACGACTAAACTCCAGAATGCTGCACATACCCAAAAGCTACAGCACATCACATAAAAAGATACATTTTGGAGTGACTTCATAATTCTGCCTGGTGAGATGGGTAAAGAAATGGCGGCTATGCATTAGTATCATAGACTGCAATAGAAGGCAACATTTCACCATCAGAAAAAATGCCAAGCACTCCACTGAAGTCACATTACAATTTTGAAGAAATAGGAGTATTATCACACCCTTACAGCTTTTGTAAGCTGAAGTAAGTTGCTAATAATCAGATTTGATGTAACTCAAAAGCTAGCATGCAGCTGCCCACAAGTTTAGCAGAAACAACAGTGACAATAAAAGTAATGCAGTTATCTGGAAAACATCTGATGGGCAATGTCAACACTATGAAATTACATAGGTATGTTGCTACTTCACTCAGAGTAGTTGAGTAACTCTTAAGTCCTCTTCTTAACAAAACTACTTGGTTTGTTAAGCTGGACAAGGCTGCTTCTTTTTTGCCTCCCAGCCCTCTTTTCCAAATAAAACACCTCTCGTGAACCCCCGCACAAAGCAGGCACTAAAGCTTATCTGAGCTTCTGAGAGCTTGTTAGCTCAGGTACAACATCAAGCTGAAGTATCTATTCAGTCTATAAAAAGGCATTTGCTTAAGTTTGTGCATAAGATTTGTGTGTGTATACATATATATATATATGTCCAAAATTATCCATGAATGGTCAAAGCAAGAAATGAAAAACCTTCTTCATACTGCTCAAACACTAAATTTTAGTTTAGCCCCCATGGACTGTTTCCAGGGATGATGTATTTCATCTGTGTCCTTGGTCGGTCTGCTGGTACTCGAGGAAGATGACAATTGCACACATCCTTTTTTGTCTTGCGGATACATCCTCACTAAGAATCATCTTGGAGTAACTATGATCAGTTGCGGTTGGAACTCTGCAAGGTTTAGCAACTAAAAATCATTTCTGTAGTGTAGAAAAAGGAAGCTGTATACAAGAAAAATGCAAATTTGGACTAATTTACTGAAATGACCACAATTAAACTGTCTTTGTACTTCAGACCTTTGTTTGTAAAGCTCAGTCCCAGCTCTCTTATCTATTCAAAACATAAGTAAAAGATTATTCAGTGTGCTAGACAGTAAATATTAAGACTGTGTATTTCCTGATTCATAACATGAAAAAGTTTATCTTTAATAACCCAAACTACATTAACTATGATGTACCCAGAGTTGAAGAAATCAGAGCCTTTTGCATGAAGTTGCCAATAAGAAGAGATTGAATGGAAACTGTTCTGCGGCTAAAGGTGGTATAAGAGCTGGAATTTTACTGAAGTTTCTTTAAACCTTGTTTACGCTGCATCTAAAATCATGACAAAGGCTCCTAGCGTAGCAGATGGGCATTTCCTGGTGTGTTATAAACTGCTGGGGGGGGGGGGGAGAAGAAAAGACAACCATTAAACACAATGAGGCACTTCCAATGAAAGGATGACAGATGTTCTTAATTGCAATTTGAAATCCCAGATCTTAAGGGAGTACCATGCTGCCTATTCAGGAAAGGCATAATGAAAATATAAAATCAGATTTCTCTCATTTCTGACAGGGCTTCTACCTGCTCTCATTTTTCCAGTCTGCATTTAAAACAGTAGTGCCTCCTTTATAAGTACTTCTCATTCTTTCCAGCATGAAAAAAAGTCCTAAAATTCTAATGAACAGAAAAATGAAGCAGTTGGATCCTTTTTTAAAAATCAGGTTACATTTAAAACTGCATAAAGCGCTCAAAAACACTTTTATTTCCACATCCTACCATAACATCAGTCAATTTTCTAATCAGAACTCCATTTCATTAGGCAACACAAAAAAAAGGCTAGTCTAGCCTAGACATACAAATGTAGAGCTGGAAGGAGAACTATTTGAAAAGTTGAGAAGAGACAAAGTACAGTTATGTTCTTTGTCTGCCCAATATGCAGAACGGCACTATAAAACTGAAAAATTACTGCAGGTTCTTTCTTTTAAGTGCCCACTTAATTCAGTCATCCTGAGTGGATTCCCAAGCCTTTTGTGTATTAGAGGGATTCTACTTCAAGTTAAAATGCCAATTAATTTTCAAAGAATCTCAGCATTTTATGTCCTAAAAATACCAATGGCATAATATGTGAACACAGGCCAGAACACTCCAGTTCCAGGAAAATGAGAGAAATGGGATCTGGCAAAGAAGTCACCATTAGTTTAGACTACTGGCGCATTAACACACATCTCCAGCTATCCAACATACATTAAGGCTTTTTATTCTTTCTTTTTTTTTCTAATTATATTTGCTCTACCAATCTATCCAAATCCCGAACTTTTTACGCTTACAAATAAACACAGACTACACCAAATACACTCACATGCAAAAAAAAAAAAACAAAACAAAAACGAAAGAAGAGAGATCATCACAGATAACTAAAAACATTTGACTCTTGTTCCCCAACATGACTGAAGTCAAATGCGAAAGTATGCTGTGTATACAGAGGTATGAGTAAATATTTGAAAACAGTTCTGAAAACAAAGTTATGTTGTGGAGGCTCTAAGCCAGCAGTTAATTCATGAAGGATGCCCCAACATTATTTTCTTTCATACACCATGACGACAATTATAAAGTTACAGAAGCATCTGGAATAGATCTGGAGTTAAGTGGTTCCCTTACAAACTTGCCATGTTTTAAAGGTACCCGATTCTTGCACTTTTGTAAGCTTCTTCAGGAAGCCCACTGGACACGTGTTGGCAGGACCACACAAAGCTCACCAAATGAGAAACTGATGGAGGAGCCACAGGAGCCAGGTGGGTCCTGCCCAGAGAGGGGGGGGTTCTGGCATCAGGGCTGCCAGTACTGCCAACTGGTACGGCTGTGAGACCAACACTGTTCGTGAGCCAGGGGAACTGGTGCTTTTGAGTAACCTTCTCATGGCAGCGTATGCTGCTGTGGCTTCTGAGGGACCAAAAGATGCTGGAGCATGAGACCAGAGGCAGAGTCCTTTCTGCCTCCGGGGGTATTTGGGAGGACAGCCTTGGCAGTGTTCAAGGCCAGGCTGGACGGAGCCTGGGCAATATAGTCTCATGTGAGGCATCGCGGCCCATGGCAGGAGTGTTGGAACTAGATGATCCTTTCCATCCCTAACTATTCTATGATGACAGTTTTGTCTTGATGCTTTTTCTATTCCATGTAGTCTATATACACTCCTTAGCTTAGGGAGTGTTTAAATGCCTCAACAACATAAAAAACCACCTAGACTCCACACCACACCAGACTGTCTGATGTCTGGGCAAGCCTGAGTGCAGGCAGCTCTGGCAGCTCCACCTTACCTGTGCTAAAGCTCTGCAGCTACGCACAGCATCGTATGTTTTCACATTGGAAATCCTGTGTCCTGGACACTTACAGAAGAATGGTAGCACCAGTGCCATACAAAAAGAATTTGAAGGGCCTTTTCATTTCTTAATTTGGGCAGCACTACTTAGAGGACCAGCGGAAAGGCTCATTCCAGTGTACTTTGGAATCCCATCTAAATGTCACTCCAGACCATTTAAAAGCTAAAATAAAGCACAACATTCATCTATACATTGCTTTTCCAGGCTGCTTATATTTCTTGGGTGTTGGTTGCATTTTTTGAGCCTCTTTACAACTGCACATTCTGCTATAAATCAGTTTCTGCATTATTATCCATTATTACAAAATTTTGTGCAATCTAATACCAGCAGCAAACAAGCAACTACTGCTCTTGTCAATAAGACTACACTCACCTCTGAAGCACTGGGGTGAGAGAGATGGCTGCCCCATGTGCTATCCAAACCAACTAAAACAGCCCTGCTCAGGTTTCAGGAAAAAGCTAAACTCATTGTTGTATGTGAGAGAAAACGTGCTTTACACCCTCAGCCTTCCAGTTCACTCATCACTTCCAAAATGTTCTTCAGAGAATCAAACGGCCATTCCAATATGGCCACATCACAACTGCTTTTCTCAAAACTGTTTTCTCAGAAGGACTTCTGAAATCTCCTACCAAGTATAAAGTTTAGGAACTTGTGTATCCCATGGGTGGTGTGCCAGCAGCCTGCAATAGAAGAGGCCTTTCTCAGGCATGAAGTCCTGACTCTTGAAGGAAGTGCGATGCTTCATTCCCTTTTCATCTATACACTTGAGGGATTTACACTTATGGATACACCATATCCAGTACTGCCTCTCTATAGAGGTTAAGCGAGTAATAAGTTTGATCCCTTCCAAAATAAGACTCCAATATTCTCTGTAGGGGTTTTTTTACATTTTCTTTTTTCAACTCGTTCCTAGCATGGGTTTAACAATTAGGTCCTGGCAGTCCTCCCTAATTGCCATTTATGATTTCTGTCAGCCATGGATGTTCCCTCCCTGCCCAGCAGTTAATTTTGCCAACTAACCATTGAAGTGATCATTTTCCCTTGGCTATAAATCTCTGAAAGAGGCACCTTGCTAAGCCACATGAGCAAGTTCAAAGACTGAGCCTCTGAAGGAGTCAGGAACCTATTAGAAATAATAATTGCTAATGATTGCTGTGAGGTGAACAAAGCCATGGTGGGGATTTAAAAATTAAAATTAAATAACAATAATAATAACAACAACAACAAATAAATAATACAATTTAACCCCTCCAAAAAAGCCCAAAACAAAATTAAAAGAAATGAAGATAAGAAAAGGACAAGATGGAAAGGAAATGTTAAAAAAAAAAACAACTAGAAAAACAAAGGATACTAAACTATGGCACAGGCTCTCACCCCACCATCCCCTTCTTCAACAAACAATGATAGCTACTGTGTATGTTAAAACTCTGCTACCTATAGGGAAAAGTTTAGTTTTACATACAGGCAAAACCTATCTTTCACAGCTGGGGCTTTATCATGCCCTTCAGACAAAAATATTTGCTTTAAATCAAGGAGGAAAAAGAGCTACTGTAACCTCAGTGTTTCCAAAGACATGCAATCATGGAATACCAGCAAAAAAAGCCAGAAGCAAAAAGGTAACTTCTGTATTCACTGCTTACACCAGCTCAAAACTTCTTAAGGAAACAGCAAATTTTATCTCTGTTGTCAGAGTAATTGCAGATACCTGCAGGGTGACGATTTGTCCCAGTAATTACTAATACGATGATCACTGAAATGGGAGACATCAATAAGTTCCTTATTCTTCCATTGTAATAGACATCAGGTTGATACCTTTGTGCTTGTATCCTGTGTAAAGACAAGCTGGTTTTCACCACTGACCTGCAAAAGTTTTAATTGTCGGAATTTTCAGCTTTTAATTCAAAAATAGTAACAAGTAAACAAAATACACAGCAACATTACGTAAGTGGAATTAAATACATGTTTGATAAGAGCTATTTGCCTGCTGTCCCAGTTATTCACCATAAATGCTTCTGTGCATAGCTAAAAAACACTGACTCTGAACTCTTATTTGCTTGTAGCTTGCTGTTAACAGTACAGTTGCTACTCTCTATTTTGTCCCTCCAGTTAAAATAACCTGTGATTCTTCTGATGTGAGCAGGTAAAGGCTTTTCAGAACATAAAGAGGAGCAAAAAAACACCCTACCTGCCAGACACAGAAAGCTGACAGGAGCAAGGAGCTAATGCTAAGATGGGAAATGCAAGAAAGCACCTACTCTGCAATCGCTTAAAGCAAATCTGTAGCTAGTAGGAAAGTGATGGGGCATGATGGTTACAAATAAATGGTATGATAAGTGATTTATTGCCTATTGCCTTTCCTTCAAAGATACCAGCAGTTGCCTTTGTCACTGGTAGAAGTCAATGTACATTAGCAAGATAGACAGCCTGGTTCTCTCTCATGTCTAGCTCACCCAACAAGGTAAGCAAAGTAGCAATTACATCAACTGAAAGAGTAATTACATCAACTGAAAGAGCAGAACAGAAGTGTAAGGACAGCAGCAAACTGTTTGAACACTGAAATGTCATACTCTGCCCTATGAAGTCAGGGACAAGTTTGATCCTGCCTTGCAGATAAAGACAAAGCCAGCAAGATTAACAAAATGTTTTCAA
Organism: Pezoporus flaviventris; assembly: GCF_033815535.1. Lineage (NCBI taxonomy): Eukaryota > Metazoa > Chordata > Aves > Psittaciformes > Psittacidae > Pezoporus > Pezoporus flaviventris. The sequence continues at coordinate 50,782,966 of NW_026892549.1, forward strand.
ACAACAATTAAAGAGCTTGGTAAACTTCCTATAACAGCTATGAAAACAGCCACAGACTATGAAAACAAGCATTCCAGGAGACTTAGAGAAGTAACACTTTATTACATGATGTCACAACAAGAGTGGTGCATTTAGAGAGAAATGAACTATTAAAATAAAAACTCTTTGATCAGGTATAACACTATATATAATTTTATCAGGTATAATAAGATCCCAAATCACCTGAACAGGAGCATTCTCACAGAAATTCAGTTTGGCTGCCCATGCAGTGTGTGCCCATGGCCTCACTCCAGTCTCCAAAGATCATTACAATAAAAAAACAAACCAAAACCCAAAGCTGCTCAAACCCTGCAATTAAGAATTAACTGGCGTCGCTGAAAGCGTCAGTCACTCTCACAGACGCTCTTGAGGAAACACAGAGCAGATGACTTGGTGTTCACTCTCCTCCTCTTTCAGATTACAGCTAAGAAAACTCATGAACAGATTTTTCATTCCCGTAGGTGTGTTTCCTTCAGTGACAATCTATGGGAAAAGTTTCTTAAGGTACAGAATTCCTTCATGTCATTATACACTTCTCTTTTTCCTTCTGTTTTCATTTGCTCCCCAAGCCCACTATTTTACTGGGACAGTTGGTATTCTCATGCATATCCTCCCTACACCGATCCATCACACCAAAACCCCTGCATGCACCTCAAGCAGAGACAGAAGGTCATGCAACACTGCTGGTAAATAATCAAAACATTACTTAGATTCCTTGGTTTCCCAGGAGCTCCCACACAGAGCCAGAGCTCTGGGAATATCCCATAGCTGTCTCATCTAGAGATGCTGACATTTAAAACCTGTGATTCCCAAACCTGAATTCTCTCCAAAATCACAGACCTTGGAGAATATGAGCAATTATGCCAACAGGCGACAGCATGTTTATTTCTGACGGAAGACTTGATGCCATACAGACCTGGTTTCTATAGGAACCTCAAACCAAACCACTGCTAGAATTTTCTTGTAATAAATTGTTTGCATTTTTTCTAGCTAGCACTGGTAATAAAATTAGATTGATTATTTGTAGAAAGGAGATGTTGAAGAATGAAATGCGCTATATATCATTTTATTTCTGGGTCATATGCATTAGTTTCCTTATAAATGGTCAAGAGTTTTGCTTTGCTCAGGATGACACAATAGGAACCACAAGTTTTTTCCAGAAGCCCACTTAAATGATACAGTGAACTTACCCACAATCAATTCTTCTGAAGAGGCTGTGGCTCAATGAAGATTTACACATCAAAGAAAAATCAGTACGTACAGCTCCACAAATCAATGTTGGGGTTTTTACCCCCACGTCACAAGAAATACCACAAATTGCAATTTGTGTCTCAGTAGCTCCTCATTAAAGTTCCTGAGCAGCTAAAAAAACCACCTTGAGGATTGCAAGGTCTCTGTAGAAGTGTAGCAATGTCCCCAGATATGCCTGAAGCCTGCTTTTAACTGTAGCCTGCTACTACCAAATCAGTCAACCCTGGAATTAGCTGCAAGCTCCAAGGCTGGGATGATGCCAGGTCTGTCCCAAACCCAGTCCTTGGCCTGCACTGACCAGCATGGTAAGTGCCCCATTGGTGAACAGCCCAGGCTTGGCTGCAGCAGGACTATATGGACACCCTGTAAAACCACCTCATGTCCTATTCAACAACTGGAATGGCATGAATCCTTGTGCTACAGTCCAAGGCACTATACATTAAAAAGGATGAAAAGTTGTTTAGGCTTGTCAGAGGTGGCATAAGGCAGCCTACACTGCACTTATTTCATACACCTACAGTATTTAAAAAGCATCTTTTAAAGATGGTGAAAGTTAACCAATTTTAGCACAAAGTAGTCATTTTGTGCTCTTGATTCTACAGTTCTCATAAGAATCTACAGACAAGTGGGAAGGGAAGCAAGGTGACCATAAAGTAGGATCATTTTATACTTCTAGAGTCTGAGAAGAAAACACTGTGTAAAAGAAACCATAAGAAACACTATTTCCTAATCCTGTATGTTTAAAGATGTTTTGCCTACTTAGCAGGTGTCAGAAGACAAAATTTTCATATAGAAGCAATATCAAATAAAGAAAATTGGTGGAGAGATCATATCTGTCCATGACAAATTAGTCTTAGACTTTCAATGACTTGGCACTCTATCCAAACTCGCAAGCAAAATCCATCACACAGTCAAGATGACCTGACGTAAGTTAAAAAGTCAACATTTTCTCACTCCCATCTACTGCTCTTAAAGTGGTTTTCTAGTGTTTTTGGACTCCGTAAGTTCTTGCTTTGAGACGGCAGCCTGACCATACAATTACTGTCAATAGCAATGTATGAAGTTTATGAAACATTTTTCTACAAAGTTAAGATTCTCAAAATACACACAAGAATGACTGTTGAGCATTTCTATTCTGGAAAACCATCTCTCAACAGAGGAAGAAAAATGCGGAGGTCAATATATTATTATGTACTTGTAACCAAGTGTTGTGGTTTAAGCCTGTAAAACTCAGAACCATGCAGCCGCTCGCTCACTCCCCCACCTACTTCCTCGCCCCCGCTCCTGGAAGGATGGGGAGGAGAATCGAAAGAATGTACCTCCCACGGGTTGAGATAAGAACAGCCCAGTAACTAAGGTTTAACACAAACCACTGCTGCTACCACCAGTAATAATAATGATAAGGGAAATAACAAGGGAGGAGAATACAACCGCTCACCACCCACTGACCAATACCCAGCCTGACCTGAGCACCAATCTAGCCCTTCCAGGTAGCTGCCCCCAGTTTATATACTGGGCATGACATGCTGTTGTATGGAATACCTCTTTGGCTAGTTTGGGTCAGGTGTCCTGTCTCTGTTTCCTCCCGGCTTCCCCTCCTCCCTGGCAGAGCATGAGACTCAGAAAGTCCTTTGTCAGAATAAACATTACTGAGCAGCAACTAAAAACATCGGTGTTATCAGTGTTGTTCCCAGGGTGAAAGTCAAAAACACAGCACTGCACCAGCTACTAAGAAATGACCACTACTGCTGAAGCCAGGACATCAAGTACATAGCACTGACTTTCAGAATGTCTAACTCTCAGATTTTCTTTTTAAAATACTCCATCATATGACAACAAATTTTATGCAGCTGAACAAAGTCAGCAGAGCAGAAAGTTCTTTTAGCAGGCAACTGCATTAATTTAGCAAGCAATTATGCCTGCTCAACAAAAGCATAAAGGAAGAAAACCTGGACATAGCCAGAGTTCAGATCCAAGAGGACCAAGACCTACTTGAAGCTTATTTGATCTTACTATTTTGCTGTTTGCATTTTAGCCAATATATCTAGAGAAGTTACAGATGAAGTATGAAGGTAAAATGTTAATCAGAACAGAATAACTTCCAGAACTCTTTCCATACATAAGCTAATGCTGAAGGAAGATGCATAAATGTATGGCCATGTTTAGACACTTATCCTACCACTGATCACTGAAGTAAATCTCCTAAATATGTGACTGAAAAGTCAGGTGGCAACCTCCCAACACACTGGAAACACTTCTCTATCCTAGCGTCATGACAAGGAGAGAAACAGCTGGCTTTAATCTCATCACTATGATGTCAAACAAGATAAAACCATTACTGCAACATACAGACCCTGAAGACCAGGTACCTCATTTTCAGCCACACCACCCATACCCATGATCAGAGTCTTAACCAGAGACTTAACCACATTCCATTACTCTCAATAATTACAACCAAATAATATGGGTCATGTCTGTTCTCTATAACCACAAGAAAAGGCCTCTGACTTCTCTGCAATATATGCACCCCTGTAGAAGACTTGCAGAAGGTGAATGAAAGTCAGAATAAGGGCTCACACCTACTTCCCAGTCTTCTATTCCTAAATTTCAACTTGGAATTTACATCATATGCAAATCGTATTTTGCAATATTGAATGTCTGTATATTTTAGCCTTAAAATTTGCATTATATATTCATGACACTTTGGCTGACCTCTTAGAATGGGCTCATTTCCACCCACCAGAGGAGACCAAGCTTTTATTTCCCTACAGTTACCATTCAGACACATCCAATATGTTTCTGCATTTATCACGAGGTTTTTTTCATTTTTTGCATTGTGCGGAGAGAAATGAAGAGTTTCAGATATCAAAAGTAACACTATATGACTCAAACATATTTGACACTTAGAGGCCTTCACAAAGCAATCTGGACTTTGTAAGAGACAGATTTCCTTGAAAACAGACTACTTTACAATGCAGTAATAAAGGCTACTGCTAACAATTAGAGGAAAATGTTCCAAAACGCATATACCAGGATCTCAATAGATGAAACAGAAAGAGTAGCTCATCTTGACTTCTCTTTAAAATAAGGATGAACTAATAAAAACTCATTTGGGGGGAGTGGCGGTGTGATGTTTGTTTCATTTGCTTTAATCAACACAGACCTTCAGAGGAGACAGACAGCTGGCACCATCTATTCCAGGACAGAATGAAAACTAAAACTTCTTCATTGTACTTACATGTGAGGACTGAGTTCATAAAAGTTTCGGTTTCTGTATTCTTCCACTTTCTCAGGAGTATAAATGGGTAGAGATCTGTAGGGGTTTATTGATATCACCACGCTACCAATGTATGTCTGTTGAAGGAAAACAGAAAAGTTATCATGGATTTTACTTTTAACATGCTTTTGCTGCTTATATAGTATTGTCTCATTTAATATTCATGCAAAACCAAACAGCTTAATTCTAGCAATGAATAAAATAGGTACATACACTCAGAAACACCTTTTAGATCACTCTCAACAATCACCAAGCAGCTGTTTTACATAACAGAAAGCTCGTGAACATATTTTAAAAGAAAGCCCGATCTTACACATTTCTGTGACAAATTCAGCTGGGAGAGGGAAAGGAAAAAGGACACAGATGTCCCTGAAGAACCGCTCCATCTGCATGGCAAATGTCACATGGCAAATTGCTGCAGCCCTCAGGCACTCATACAAAACCATGTAAAGCAAGGCCAGGGTTGGACTGCACTCCCTCACCCAAGGAGGAGCTTCACTCTATCTCCCAAAGCCTCAGGCACAGAAGAGCTTCACAGAGAGGAAACCTGAAGGCTAATAGCCTCTGACAGGTTTCTGTCAAAGACATTTACTGTTAGGATTCAAGTCAGTCAAAGTCCTGCTGTAGTTCCTTAGCAGACACGAAGCATGATTTTTATTTCTAGACTCTACACACACTTGGAAAGCAGATGGAGTAACGCATTGTTTTACTCTGTAAGGTCCCACGCACTGCTGAGCCGAATGAAGACGGATACCGTACACCATGATTACCATCTCAGCACATGACAACTAACCTGCCCTCGTCAAGCCTACTGGGAGGTGCCCTGCAGCTTTCTACACCTCCCCTCAGCTGTAAAGGCTGTATTCGAATATACCAGAGTGGAAAAAATGCCAAACCCCCATTCCACCCTGCCTGCAGGTACAGATCAAAGATTAATTAAACCCCAAGTGTTCGGTATCTCTTTCCACAACCACGAAAGAAACAAATAACAGGTGGTGAAACAAAATTTTCCAGTAACCAGGGGCATCTCAGGAGGTGTGAGGGCTGCACACAAAAGCCAGAGGTTCCCATTATTCGGATTCCATTTGCTAGTAGCTACAGAAGTAAAGCAGTGTTTTTTACAGAGATACATGATTTTTTTGCGGTGACACCTTGCAATCACTATTTGGATTTCTCCCCATAACTTTTGTGACAGGAAAAGTAATATGTGCTGTAATATGCATTTTGAAAGGGGAATAGAGGCATGAGGAGTCCAAATTACTCACCAACAGGTTCAGCAGAGCACTGAATTACCTCCACAGCTGCAGTCACAAATTAATAATATTAATTGCTGCAATGCTTCCCTGTCTAGCTTTCCTGTCTAAAGCAATTCTCTGCTAAATGTTAACTAAATCTGGTCCTAAGCAGGAAGCTAGGAGGGCAAGATTTCCCATTTTCTATAGCATGTATATGCACAGGCAAGCTGTGAACCCCCATGGCATTTTCTGTCCTGTTTAAAACAGAGTTGAGCAAACTAGACTGCAGTGATAAAACATGTAGCATGAGGCTTCCAGAGACTCTTGTAGTTAACCCTTGTAGTGTTTACTACCCACTGGATGAAACAGAAGCAGCTTCTGCTGACAATTCACTGTACAACTGCTGCTATGATGAAACACAATACTTCACTAATTGGGCTCAAAACTCACCATTCCTAAACATATACTTTCCCCACCCCCTCCTCCAGAACTGGCCAGAAAACTTCTGCAGAACATTTCACCCCATGCATCCAAGCCCAGAACAGAACAAATACCCTAGAAACAGGTTGGTTTCACCTCAAGAGCCCATGCGGAGCTCAGCTACGGGGAGCAAGCCTGAAGTTGTCTCCCATCTTGGCAGCCAGGCTACAACTCAAAACAGGACAACTCCAATCTGCCTTGCACTGCAACCCAGGATAAAAATGCCCCTAAAGGCATTCAGATACTGACTGTTGAGAACCATCCCTAAATAATTCAGATTTCTGCTAATTTCAAACACATGCCACAGTGTATGATTATGTATATATATTTCCTTTAACTATTGATAAAAAAAATTGTCCTAGTTTTGTGGTCATCCTCCCCCAAGGAGGAAGATGTTTTCCATCTATGTCTAATGTCTTTGGCTGAGCAAGACGCAAATGCAAAAACTGCCTTTCTACAGAATCTACTTTGCCTTCTTTAACACGTGCAGCTTTGGCCATTTGCAAGTCATAGAATCATAGAATCATAGAATAGTTAGGGTTGGAAAGGACCTTAAAGATCATCTAGTTCCAACCCCCCTGCAACGGGCAGGGACACCTCACACTAAACCATCTCACCCAAGTCTACAGATTCTCGTTAAGAGTAACAGATTGATAGCCAAGGGTAATAGTCAAGAGTAAGAAGCTTTCTAGCCTTCACAAGTGCATGGATACCCCGCTTAGGACTCTTTCTTGATAAAACATTAATATGTTGATTTGTTTCCTCCTAAATCCTTACAATTTGTGAATTCAGCCTGTCGTGAAATCCACGCTGGAAAGAATCAGCAGAAGAGAGACAAAGACTAGATCTTTAAGATTGTATTTTGAAACAGAAATTCTTTGAAACTTGAAGACTTGCCCTTTTCAGCTTGTCTGCCACCGTAACAGCATACAATGTAATTGCTAAGTCCCCTGAAGTACCCCAAGATGCCAAAGTAGAGAAAGATGAGTGAAAGCAAAACCTTTGATTTTAATTTTGAATACAGGCTTTCAAATGAGATTTATTTAGAACCATCTTTTCATGGCTAAGTATTGCTTAGACAATATATTTTGGGAATTCAAGTTAGCTGTTTATTGTCAGACATGAACAAATACAGACCATTTCCTAAAATACCAATACTTCAAAAGGTCAGATGGCTATATAGAAACAAAGACATACTCATGTCCATTTTAAATACTAAGGCAAACCATGCCAAGCAATCATTGTTTTTTTGCTGCAAAGCTGCTTACAAGAACTAATGCATTTCCTCTTCTAAAAATGCCAGTATTTCAAAGCTGATGCTTAATAGCTACTTGCTACTGGTGGTCTGTGAGATTCCACATAACAGGGATAAACAGATCCGGAAAATAGCTTTCCCACATAACATCTGCCTTCCCACCAGAACTCTATTATAAACAAACAACATAAATGGCTTAAATCCTTGAGCAAGGGACAAGCATAGAAACATTCCAGTGATGAAAGAAAAATGCCAAGAGTAGTGGGAGACCATACTGTGGCACTCCAGAGACTAAAGAGATCCTTCATTTTCCCTGTTTAAGGAAAAAAATTAAACCCCAGAGGAATGGTCTCACGATGATGAACGCACAGAATGCAGGCAGGAGATTTGTTTCTTTCTTGGCTTTGACATGGTCTCGTTATGCAAGTTTGGACAAGATCTGCTGTCTCCTCAAGTTTTGCTAACTAGAGATTCTTGATAATATTCTTTCCTCCAAATTTCTACTTTAATGCAATAACTCACAAGGAAAATTCTGCCTCCTTGGCATGTTTGTCCAGAATCCAAACCAAGAGTACTCTCACTTGCTGTTTATCAGTCCATCTGTCACATAGTATGGCAACACTGTAATGGGCTAACATTTCATCTGAGCAAAAGAGCATTGAAATGTCTATCAGGTCAAATGTCAGCACATTCTGCATTCTCCACCAAAACAACACATACAACTCATTCCTGTTCAGCAAAGGGTTTAACACCCCAAGCAGGAAGAAAATTCCAAATCACAATTCAACTGGAAAAGATGATAATATCTGTTACACATCACTTCTAAGTACTGTTCAAGATGCAATGATCAGGACACTTTGATGCCTGATTTTCTCCCCAGAGGACTGAAAGCTAACATAACCTCTTGGGGCAAGATACTGCTGCTACTTCAAGCTTGTATGCGCCTTGCAAAGCCGCCTGTGCCTTTCTAACCCAAGCAGCTTTAGGACTGGCATAAGAGGAAGCCTGAAATAGCAAGACAATAGGAGGCACTCACTGCTTAGGAGAAACCTACAGGCAGCAAGCAGCCTGTTCCCAGACAAGCATTGGGGAAAGCTATTGCTAGAAACTGGCAAACTGCCTAAAACCCCTGTGGGCGTTTTTAGCTGAGAGGTTGCAAGACCCTTACAGAGAGAGCAGGGAAAGTTCCAAACACCTCTGCAGCCAGGACACACAAGCACCATGGTAAAATCTGATACACAAGGAAAATGCAATACAGGCCAACTCAAGAAGGGGAGCTTTTAGAACACCACTAAGTAGAGCTTATGGGAGAATATTTCACACCCTGGGATACAGCATATTAATAAAGCTATTTCTCCTCCTGGTAAAGTTAGTCTTTTAATACCCCAAGGACCCAGAAGTGAGAAGATTGCAGCTGCGGAAGCCAGGGAACATTACTCAGAGCAGCTGAAGCTGCAGCATAGGAGTTATCCTACAGCCTGCTCCATATCTTTAAAAGCTCCTCTGCTTTGTAGCAAAAGCAACCTTCTGCAGAGTTTAAATTCATTAAGCATCTACACAGATTTGCTGCAAACCTGTAAGTGCACACTACATCACTTTCGTCAGCTCTGTTTAAAAGAAACTCACTGCTTCTTATCCATGGTAGCTAGTAACAGGTCAGACAAATTGCTACTGCACACAAATCACTCCAGCCTTAAAATGCCCAACTGCTAATGTACCCTGCAAGTGTGCTCAATTCCCAAAGGCCAAAAAGGTTGCCCTATTTTATTTTTTTAAACCTACTACTTTTTAAACCTATTATTTGGGGGTTTTGCCCTATTTTATTTTTTTCTGTGTTTCATTTTATTGGAACACAGAAATAGAAAACAAATAATTCTACTGAAATAAGATTGCTAGTGTGGATGCTGATTCTCCCATTCATGCAGAGTAGTTTTAATACTCCAGATATGTATAATGCACCTTTCCTTAGTATTGATTATGCTCAAATGTACAGGGTTCCTATGACTTTTAAGAGTTTTACATCATGCCACTAAAACAATTCACTGAAATGAGAGACATTAAAGTTAGATCAAAGAGAAGTGTGACTAGATTTTATTGGCACAAATCCAGAACCATGGCTAGGGCAGCACTGTTTTCTTTGCTGGGGGGAGCTGAGTTTTGGTTTTATGGGCTTTTCTAATGTGACATATGCAAAATTATATTTCTAATATAATACTCATTTTCATTTGTGTTTGCCTGAAGTACTGCGGTTCTGGGTCCTGCCAGCTCATAAGACCATGTGCTGTTGCATGCTCAGAATAGCCAAGGCCAAGGAGATGGCAGACACAGAGGAAGCCTGTACTTACATGTTCTCGATTTTCTGAACCATCCCAAACTCAAACAGAACTGGGCAAATTTAACACTGCAAAGTTACGTTGTAATGAAATCTCTCATTTTAATAAACAGTAGCAACTAAATCAGTACCTTAGTAAAATATCATCTATTATTTGAACAATCTTGCTCTGTGCTCAAATTTGGTTTTCACTGTGGTTGGCCACAATAAAATAGCTAAATGCACCCTGCTTCTGGTCCATTGTGTATTTTTCAGGTTGGCAACACTCATGAAGTTGCTAGATGCTATGTTTAAAAAGAATAAGGAAAAGCGGAACATCAAGACTAAAAGTAAAGCCACCTTAGACCATTACAATTTCTGAGGCTTTGATTTACTGCATTACTGTGGATAGCAATGTAGGTAGAGAGGGATGGGCTGGGTACTTGAAAAAAACAAACTAGGATGTCAAACTGGAGAGACATCAATCTGATGGATGGACCACTAGGTGGATAAAGAACTGGCTGGATGGCCACACACAAAGAGTTGTGGTCAATGGCTCAATGTCCAGCTGGTGACCAGTAACGAGTGGTGACCCTCAGGGATCGGTGTTGGGACCGGTGTTGTTCAACATCAACTGACATGGACAGTGAGATTGAGTGTGCCCTCAGCAAGTTTGCCGGCGACACCAAGCTGTGTGGATCGGTTGATATGCTGGAGGGAAGGAATGCCATCCAGAGGGACCTTGACATGCTTGTGAGGTTGGCTGATGCCAACCTCATGAAGTTTAACCATGACAAGTACAAGGTCCTACACCTGGGTCGGAGCGATCCCAGGCACAGCTACAGGCTGGGTAGAGAAGAGATTCAGAGCAGCCCTGAGGAGAAGGACTTGGGGGTGTTGGTTGATGAGAAAATGAACATGAGCCAGCTTCAGTGTGCCCTTGCAGCCCAGAAAGCCAACCGTATCCTGGGCTGCATCAAAAGAAGCGTGACCAGCAGGTCAAAGGAGGTGATCCTGCCCCTCTACTCTGATCTTGTGAGACCTCACCTGGAGTATTGTGTGCAGTTCTGGTGTCCTCAACATAAAAAGGACATGGAGCTGTTGGAACAAGTCCAGAGGAGGGCCACGAGGATGATCAGGGTACTGCAGCACCTCCTGTATGAAGATAGGCTGAGAAAGTTGGGGCTGTTCAGCCTGGAGAAGAGAAGGCTGCGTGGAGACCTCATAGCAGCCTTCCAGTATCTGAAGGGGGCCTATGCTGGGGAGGGACTCTTCATTAGGGACTGTAGTGACAGGACAAAGGGTAATGGGTTAAAACTTAAACAGGGGAAGTTTAGATTGGGTATAAGAAAGAAGTTCTTTACTGTGAAGATGGTGAGGCACTGGAATGGGTCGCCCAGGGAAGTTGTGAATGCTCCATCCCTGGCGGTGTTCAAGGCCAGGTTGGACGAGGCGCTGGGTGACATGGTTTAGTGTGAGGTGTCCCTGTCCATGGCAGGGGGGTTGGAACTCGATGATCTTAAGGTCCTTTCCAACCCTAACTATTCTATGATTCTATGATTTCACCCTGCCATACTCCAGGGGCATGACAGCACATACAAAATAGACTCTACCTGTGATCCAAGCTGTGCAGCTGCACTTTGCCTTGAGCCAATACTGGGCTAATGCTCCTTGTGCTTCAGTGAGCTGGAAGCACAAGTAGAGCTTCTGGGTACCATCTGCAAGCAACTATGCAGGCACAGCACAAGCCCAGGATCCCAAACAGCAATGATCAAGTGGAAACAACAGGAACTAAGTTTCCTCAAACAGGAGCCTCTGTGTGCATTTTCCCATATCCGGTAAAGGTTGGATTAACACAGCATCACAACACTAATCCTTAGCTAGCAAAAGAAACTTCCATGTTTTGTCTCCTCTCATTCATATTTTCCAGCAAATACAGCATCTCTGCAAAGTTCCTGATCAGCTCTAAAGAGGCCACAGTAATCAGCGAGTTGTACAGACAAGAAAGCCTGTTTCCAACCCCCTCACTGTGAGGCCAATGTTATTTTTCCAAAAGCTAGTCTGCAGTAAACTGAAAATACAAACCAGACCCTCATAAGCAGTCTTTCTCTCTCCATATATATATACATATATATATGGAGCAACCTCTCCTTCTCCTTGATACTATTTTTCACTCTAGTTTGGATGGAGTCCTTTCTAATCATGCGAAGAAATATAATACTTAATGTCTGAACAAACACAGCCTGTTCCCCATGATGACTAAAACTCTCTGGCTCAAGACCACCCTTCCGGACGTTGCATTTAAGCCCCAGAAATAAAGTGGGCAAAGTCTGTATGTTGCAATAAAAATAACCCAAATCCTGGTAGCTATTGTATGCACTTAATGCACTTATTAATCATGATAGACAGCCTTGTAAAACCTGCACAAGACAGTAAAGACTGTAAAGAACACTACATAGACGAGCATTGGATGAGTTCCTGAAACTCAGAAGGGAAGAACAGATCTAGGAAAAAGAAAGAAAAATAAAGAAATCAAGGAAAAGAAGAAACTGAGGCAACAGTATCCACAGTTCAAGCAAAACCATCTTCCTGCTAGAGGGGACAAAATTCAACATTAGTGTATCTCAGTCCTCTACTAAATGCGTTGATGGCTGATATAATGACATAAGAAATAAAGCTCAAACAGGTAACACAAAGGCAGAAGCATGTATCTATATCCCAGAGCAAACAATCATGACACGGACAATATACTTTCTGCTAAATTATTATTCAACATGGGCTTGATCCTGCAAGTCCCTGTGCAAACAGCAGCAGTCTGAACAAGCTACAGGTAACTCAGCCAGCCACGATCAAGCCCTTCATCACGCTGTAACCTGCTTTAGATCCAAGCCCTGAAGTAAGGGCAGGTCATTTCCCATAGAGAGACACCCACGCGGCAAGTTGAAATGAGTACTTAAAGGGGATGCATGTGCACAGGTTATGAGGTTTCTCTTCCGAGGTTCTTGAGGGCACAGAAATCTCCACAGCTCAGTGAATATTGCTGCTAACCTCAAGATCATTGTGTCAGACTCTAATGTTGTTATTAAAGAAACAGATTAATCATCTCAGCCATCCGCCCCTCTGACTACATTGGGATGTTTTTATACAAACAAATAAAATTCCTACACAGGATGAAATTACATAGAAAACCTATAAAGTAAGTGATAACGAAGTCAACCCAAAGCAGACACTGACTAAGACGGCATTTGAATACTCCAGAATGTCAGTACTTGCTCTTTTCTCAAAAGATAAAACCTTGTTATTATAAGCAAACAGTAGTTGGAGACTGGATAGCATCTATGCCAAGAACCCATGGGTGAAAACATTAGCAAGAGCACTCATTCAGAAATGTTTCGCTATTCTGCATGAATAAAATGGGGAGGAAGGCAGGGAAAAGAGGCTCCTGCCATCCTGCAGCCAAGACTTGCTCTTCAGGGTGAAAACCATGTTTTTACAGCACTTGGACACTCTTGTTTCTGTTGTTTTCTAATCTTTCATTAATCTTCCTTTTCTATTTTTATTTCACGTAACATACACTGAAACCACCAGTGAATGCCCAAAATGTCATCATCACCTTGGCGAAGATTTCTTCACAGCATTCTGCAGCAGAGCCAACACCGTAACAGTCCCTGGGGCCCTACAGGAGGCATTTCCTGTATCACCTCCTCTCTTCTTTCAAAGTGTCACGTCACAGGCAAAAAAAGAAAGTGTGTAGGAATGAGAAGATCCCAACAGACAGCCCACAACATGCATACAACTTTCCACGATCCCTAATGTTTTCTTACTCCCTTATACAGATACTGCATACAGCCTACAAACAAGTGTCTGAAACACTATGCTCAGAATTGTGGGAGCTGTACAAAAACAATGTGAAACAAAGCCCTGCCTTGAGAAAAGTAACTCTCCTCCCACGAGGCACTTCAAGGTGCACAGCAGCCAACCTGCTGGCTATGAAAATCTTTACTCCTAACTCCGAGCAAGTCAAGAAGTTTGCTCAACCAGAGCTGGCTGATGCGAATGGCCAGAGGAGCAACAAGATATCTACCTAGATAACAAGCAAAGCAAGATTTACAGGGAGGCAGAATACCACTTCTCAGATCACGAGCTATCCCGGAAAAAGATGTGCCTTGGGCACACAAGCCCTTCTTCACATCTGAAGGAGAAGCAGCAGGCTTCAAGGTCCTAGCCTGTGGCAGCTGCAACAATATTATTACTACAACTCAGTAGCTTCCCTCAAAGAGGGAAAATGTTGAGGCACTGATGGGAAAATAGCTCAGAACAACACAGGCAATCCCCGAGGGAGGATGAGAAGGAGATCGGAGGAAGCACTGGTCCCCTGGGCTCCCATCACAGGCGGACAGATGGCTGCTTTTAAACCATCCTGCCTCTAAGAAATGACTCAGACACCTGCAGCTCATGTCAAGCTCCCAAAGGAAGACCAGCAGTCCAGGCTGGACTCACTGAACAAACACAAGTGAATACACTGAAGCACAAGGGAGCAGGACTGGGTCTGGCAGGGGGATAGACTCTTCTGCAAAGGCACAGACCTGATACCAACAGGCACGCATGCAGCTAGGGTATACCCAAAACTACAGGGAACAACAGCCCTCTTCAAAACCCAGCAAAGGACTCCAACTGTTTTCAGAAGCAACATGCTACAGACCAACATGATCATGCTGACATGAGAAGGTAATAAAGTTGAGAATAAAACTGAACATCAACAATCATTTAATCATATTACAACAAATGATTTTCCCAGCATGCTCCATTTACATCCTCCCAATATCACAAAACTCAGTTCTTCACAACAGCAATGAAGCTATACGGACTGATAGACAAACAAGGCTGATGCAAACCAAAGCAATTGGTCTCATTCACCACAATTTTTTTGCCACCCTCTTCCTCCAAATGCAGCATCTGCAATGCCAGGTGTGAGCGCAGTAGGAACAAAGCCACTACACTTGACAGCAGTTCAGTGAACTCACAAATACTATAAAGGTAGCTGAAAAAGGGACGAATCAATAATACAGACAGAAATAGTGGAATAAGGTCAAGTCAGAAACAAAAAGGCTACTCCTAAAATATTAATGCACCAGATATCAACAGGAAGCAGCTCAGTCTGTAAAACAAGCACATCACAACAAACAGCCACACCACCAGAAGGCAGCCACAAGGATGCTACCTCAAACAGGTAACACTGAGTTATCACACTGGAACGCCAACTATTTAATGTCTCGGTGATAAAACAACATGTGTTCAATACCATAAGACTGTTCCTGCCCAAAGCAGCCCACAAACTCCACACACAAATTAAACGCTGACATCAGACAGATTCTGTTTTGTTGTAAGAACAAGAAAAGCAAACAAACATTTTGTTGTAAGGAACAAAATGTTGACCTCTGCAAATTTGGGAAGACTTCAAGAAACAACATAACTGCAGGGAAAAAATGTGCAGGGCAGCAGAATAAAGCTGTGTCTGGCCTTTAAAAGCTGACTCCCGTAAGCCTACGCAGCTCCGCTTCCCTCCAGACTCCTCAATGCCTCCCTTGCTGCTTCTACAAGCCTCACAAAGCAACAAACCCAACACCAAAATGAGTTTCAGACTGGTACATGCACTACAATTTATCCCAAAACTCTACCATTCATGAGTCACTGTAAATACACATGTAGACACAGATGCCCCCCCTCCCATTTGTCAGCATCCCAAAATACAAATGAGAAATAGCTGCTGAGCTGGATTGGCTCACCATATTTCTGCCAACTTAAAAAAAAAAATAATTAAAAAATAAAAAGTTCAGGGAGGGAGTTCAACAGAACGAGTCAAAATTCATCAGTCACACACAAACTGCATGTTATGAATGTATTTGAAGTTTTCCATGCAGTCTCTGGGTCACGCATTTTAACCGCACAAACTGCTCCCTGGAACCTTCAAATAATCAGCATTGTGGGTGTTTTCTGCTTGCTAACTGCACTGCCCACGAGCCACGTTTTGCTTTGTAAAGTTACAGAAGAGCCCTCACGCTTTTGTAAGTGATATTTAGAGAACTTCTGTGAAAAAGTGATGCAGATTTCATCAATGAAAAGTTTAAGAGTTGCAAAAAGAATATAATAAACAATCACAGCCTTCTAATGAGATTTTTCTTGGTCAGACATACCCCACACATTTCCAGACATGACTAAACTCCAAGATTCCCATTTCCAATTAACACATGCGTGTTACTCAGTGAGCCCTCCCCCCCAAAGCCACTCAGCATGAGATTACTGCAGAATCTGATGGCCTTTAGTAGAATATCTGGCCTAGCTCCAGCTCCACCAGCCTCCATGCTTATTTTTATAGGCACAGCTTTGCGCTCTGGTATGCAACCCAACACCCAAGTCCATTAAACTTTCCATCAAATACACATGGAATTGAACAACAGGTAACCAAGCTGTAGTCTGTCCTCTAACTGTCTGGAGTACACTTATTGCTCTGTTTGCACCATGGCATGAAACTTTGCTATTTTTCTTGAAGGGTTTACAGTGACTATACCCAGGATGGTACAAGAGGGCTGTCAGGAGATCCAGCTCTCAATGCTCTCACAAAAAGGAGCTCCTACAGAGAAGATCTGGAATTTCAAAGGGGTAAATGGACCTGGCATTAGGATCTCCAACATCAAACATCCAGCATCAAACATTACTACTGTGAAAGAGACTGGAAAAGACAAAAATTGTATTTTCTTCCATTGGAACAAGCCTTGTCATCTTTGACTACAGGGAGAGACTTGGCACTGTTCACTGATGGCTCGATCTGACTCTCACATCTCATTGAATGGCTTGGGTTGGAACGGACCTTCAAAGGTCACCTAGTACAACCCCTTGCAATGAGCAGGGCCATCTTTAACAGAGCCCTGTCCAACCTGACATTGAATGTTTCCAGGGATGGGGCATCTAGCATCTCTCTGGGTAACCTGTTCCAGTGTTTTGCCAGCCTGATTGTAAAAGTTTCTTCCTTGTATCTAGTCTAAATCCACCTCCTTTTAGTTTAAAACTATTACCTATCATACTATTACCTATTACTGAAAAGTTTGTCCCCATCTTTCTTATAAGCCCCCTTTGTTGGTTTACCTATAAAGACAGGCTACACATATATGCAATGTCTGGCCAACGTTACAGCATTTTCAAAGCTAACAGAACTCATTCCTCACATCAAACCCTTTTGAAGGTTATAACTGCAACTCCATTTTAAAACTAACATATGTAGCACAGATATGGCTAGCAGTCTACAGGAAACTGCTTAGAATTTGATGTTGAGTAAGCCCTGGTTTACTGCTGTAGAAACATTTCAATTCATTCATATGGCTTCAGTTTGATGCAGTTTTTTTAAACTTTGACACAACTTCTGGCAATGCCTACCATGGAGCATCGACATAAGAACTGAACTTAACCCAACAACTGAGCCGTAAAAAGACAAACCCATTCCTACTGCTCTTGGAAAGCATCCTGAGAGGTCAGCTTGTGTGTGTAGCTTGTTAGAGCTGAAGAAATCTGCAGTCTTTGTTACACACCAACAGTAGCACTTTAACAGTCCAATCTGGTTGCCCCAAGATAGCATTGAAACTATGAATTTTACACAGTAAAACAAACGTTACTTCCAAATGGAACAAAGGCTTTATTGTGCCCATCTGAGTCTAGAAACAGAAAGTGTAGTTTTCATGAGTAAAGTCTGGGGAGAAAGAGGGGGTTGCAATAAGGAGAAGAGTTTGCAGTTGAAAATTAACGTGGTTGTTACTGTGAGCACCATTCCAACTTTAAAAAAGTCTTCTAAAATACACAACAGTGGCGTGAAATTTGCAGGGCAGCAGAACTCAGCTAGTAGGAAAAGGAGATAATGTTCCTCAAGTGATTTAGTAAATAACACCACGCAGGATCACAAACTAGCATCATGTGGCACAGACATAAACATTTCTTTCCACCATTGATGTAGTGAATGCTTTCATACTTGGAAAGATTGACAATATTTTGCCTTCATAGTGTGGATTCACAACCAGTACTTGAAAGACCTTAAAAAAAAACCCAAATGAACAACTCCTGATCAAAAAACCTTGGAGATAAAAAGGGTAAATGATGATGCAACAAACTACACCAGAATGATTTAGGAAAAAAAGAAAAGAAAAAGAAACTAACCAAAAACTATACCACAAAAAAAACCTCCTTTGGTTCTGGCAACAGTTCACACCTCTCAAAAGAGCACATTTAAGTACTAGGCTTTCCCACCTGCAAGGCAGAGGATCTTACACTGCAAAAGAAGTGTGACACCTGGTATCACCTGCCAAAGCACATAATGCAGCTAATTACACTGCATGTCAGTGCCAGGCCCAGCTGAATCAGAACCAGGGGGGAATAACATGCTTCACTGTCACTGTCTCAAACAACTGTGTGTTTCAACATGGCTGTCAGCCTAGCGCTTAATAACAGATAAAAATAAACCAGATTAGCCATTTGTCATTCAAACTGATTTATTTCAAGAAAAAGCTATCCAGCCTAAATTAAATAGAAACATGTAACTAAATACTTTGCAATCCATAGTAATTTACAATGGGAAAAAAACAAAACAAAACACCATAAGAAATCTACTCCCGCATGACTTACACCAATATTTCTAAGAGACTGTGTAGTCTAGTGTAACCTCACAAAATAGGTTTGTATCCTTAATGATTTAAACAGAACTTTCAAATATGACCCAAAGAGTGGGCAAGGTAGAGATTGTCTTCTTCAATCTCTGGGCAAATACTTCCCTTTCCTTTTCTTCTCCTTCATATTTTCTTGAAGTGAAGTGGAATGAGATGATTCAGTAACACTCACTTTTACTGTAGGTATCAGGAATATAGTTAACCCTAAAACTGGGGTTAATCATACAAGCCACTGACTAAAGAAACCCTCTGAATCGAAGAACAGGCAGCCACTGCAGCTGTTGACAATGGAAAATTTGCCAAAAGCAAGACAAAAGAGCAGCAGGGGACCCTCGTATCTACCTGCCTGTATGAACATCCAGGGGCTATCAAGAGGGACCAGACCACATCTTCAAGCCACAAGGAAAATCGAAGCCACAAATGTTTGGAAATGTAACTCTCACAGGTACCAATATGTTGGGGTTTTAACCGCTATGGAAGCGAACTTTACAAATACAGATCATTTTGGTTTCTTCTCCAACAAGGTTTTAAGGGATACTGAGAGTCTTTGTCTTATTTTAAATTGGCAGCCCAAACTTAAGGAGGTGGAGGTTATACAATAGCTGATAGACGTAACTCCACATTTCCAAGCTAATGCCTACAGAAAAGAGAACATTACTCTAGCAGAAAGACACAGCAAACCATGAATAGCAGAAGTACAAAAGCACAGACTATAACTAAGGGACAGAAGTAGTAAACAAAAATGACACAGTCCTCCCATACTGGAAGATGGAAAAGTAGAATGAAGCCACGAAGGTTCAAATGCTTAGCATGAAGGAAAAATACAGACACAATGAAAATTAAAAGGGGGGGGGGGAGGGCTAAGTTATAATTAAGTACAGAACACATGTATTTGATTGTACTAAGCTGCAGACAATCATTTGCAGATCGTAGCTATGGTTTGGCTTAACTATTTCAACTTTACTCTTAAAAGACTTATCTTTCACCAGCAGTCTTGGAAGTCTACAAATCATCAAGTTCTCACAGCCTCAGCAGTACAACAGATGCAATACTGAGGACATTTTAACAAAAATGGAACAAAGAGGAAGCAGGAAATGAAAGGCTTCACTGGAATTAGTTTGTCTCTTCATCCCCTGCGTGTTTCAACTGTCAGTTCACAACATCTCTCCTACTTATCATCACTCCTAGATTAATATGCCTGAAGATTTTGATTACTTCCACATATAGCCAAAATCACTGTTTCTACTTTAAAGTCCAACCATTCTAATAAACACTTTTTTTTTCTGCAAGTCCAAGATAGCAGGCAATTTATAAGCTAGCCTAAGCATATTCCAAGCATGTATTGTTTCATCATCAACCTGCTCTAACATCCTGGCAGTGCCTTCCCTGTAAAGTGAATTATTTGTAACTGTGATGTCCCCTGACAATAGGACTATCAAAGTTACTGTCATCATCAGCTCTGGAACTGTTTTTTTATGAAAATCAGAGGTGCACCACATTGTGCAAGGGGAAAAAGAAAAAATATCCCAGATAGAAAAGATCAAATGCAAACAATACAGTACAGGAAAGACTGCAGCAAAAGAAAGGTTAAAAATGTCCCTAATATAATAGATTATGTTCAGACATTCAGTCTATGTGTATCCTTATAAACAAACACATATTTTAATAATTACAACATAGCTGCTCACAGGATGCTATTTGTTAACATATACTTACATATACTTCATTGTGGTCAAAGCGCTTTTTCAGATTATTGATGAACGAATCTTCATTAAGCGGCTCTAAAAGAACCATATCTCCCACCCCTATCATGTCATCTAAAAGTGACATTTTGACCTCCATTTTGGCCATTTTCTCCTGCAAAGAAAGAAACAAGAAAAAGACAAAGAGTGAAGTTAGCTCAAAATTATTCTAATTATTCACAGGCATTATCCAGTAACACTATTTGAAGAATACAAGTGAAAAACCCATTGAATGACACTACTTTGAAACCATTTTTCCAAGGAACATTCTCAAAGTCATTCAGTCTACCCAGATAGTACACAAAATTCCAAAACTTTAACTTCTAAGAGTCAACAATGCCTTCTAGTCCATTATACATTAAATATGAAACTGCAAGAAAAAGGAATGAAGATTCCAGTGGGCACCACATCCAGATTTTTTGGACTACATCATTACAGTGTTCAAGTGTACACAAACCCAAGTTTTATCAAGAGCTGCATCAACATCTCCAGTTTATCAAATTAGGGTTTAAATTTCTCAATGCCCTAATCTGAATTTCTTTCTCACCCTTACTTGCTTTTCTTCAACTCTATCAAGTTTTACACGGAAACCAAGTGAACCCACTCAGAGACAAAAACCACACTCTTTTATCGTAATTCATAAACCCTGTACACTAGGAGTGCCTATATTCCAGTACACTACTGCTCTTGGTTATGCAAGGCTATCAAATGACTTCATTTCCTAACCAGACACAATTAAGTTGTGGATTTATTTTTAATTTTATTGCTTAAGGGAGCATTTTTGTTGGGCAGCAACAATCCAGTGACAAGTGGAGACTCTGCATCACTATAACTGGAGTTGCAAAAAGGAAGCTGGGCTTAAACAGGGGACCAGGATCAAACAAAGGCACCAAGTAATTCAGACAAAGAAGTCAAGGTCAGGCCAAAACTTAACACCTATTTGATCCTCCCAGCCTTTTATCCTCCCAATACAAAGGCTAGGGACGATTAACAAAGCTCCTCAAGAACTCCAGGCACACAGTTACTGCTTTCAGCTTTCACGAGAAGACTGAAAAATGGCTGTACTAGCACTGCTGGCCTGCAAACGGGGAACCACAGATGAGAGAACAACTTTGCTGACAACAAAAACCAAGAACCAGCTACCGCACAGCTACACAGAACAACAGCAGAACTTCACAGGTCAGCTGCAACCTCCCAGCTATGAAATGCTATCAGGCTGTCCCCTCTCCCCCTATCACTGCAGCATTATTTTAATTCTAAATATTTGTTCTTGTTTCTCAAAGCGCCGTAAAAATACCTCACACAATCAGCCTTAACTTGCCATAGTAGCTACCCATCACATAACTAATTTTAACCAAGCAAAGCCTTTTATCTTTCGCTTCTGTCCACAGCCACCGCTTTACTACATGCTATTTCATTTTTTGAGCAGTGAGTGGCATTTGAGAGATATGAGGTCAAGACTTAAGTTGTGTTTGATGTTTTTCCAAATTCAACGAAGAGAAACACAGCTCCACAGGCAGCTAATGGAAGTGATACAACAAGACCCCCCAAACCTGAACCAAGCCTGGGAATTACTAGAAATTCACATGGAAATGCAAAAACAGTGCTGAACTCTGGTAACCAACCAAAGCTGAGTCAACTCTGCTAAACAAACAAGGGAGCTTTTATTTTAAACAAAAACACTGGACAAATATTTTTTGTAGAAAAAGATACTTTTATTCTTAAAAGTTCACAAAAAATATTTTAAGCATTCACAAAATCTTTTCAGAGGTATCTTCAACTTCTGCATCCCATTAAGACACATGCTTTAAACTATCGGTCTTGTTTCAATGACCTAATTACTTCCTATACACCAACTAATGCTCAAAAAATTTTTGAATGCTCCTTCTTAAGTATGGAACTTATTAAATTTTGGGTTTGTAGCCAAAAACAAACAAAAAAGAGACAACATAAAAATCCTAATATGGGCAATTTCAGCCTAAAATTTAAGTTCTAACTCATCTACCACTGTGAAATTACATACCACCTACCACACTTCATGCATCACTGCTTGGGAATTTCAAGAGCAAGAGCAGCCAAACCCATAAAGAGCATACACTTATTCCAAAAATCAGAGGCATATTTTGCAGAAAAGGTGCACAAAGACACTATAGCTACTACTAAAAGCTGGATCAGAAAGTTGTATACAAATATTAATTTACCAATACATTTGAAAAGTTCCATTTTATGCTCAAAGGTTAATTTTCAACTTGCTTTTTCCCACAATAACTTAACATCATACTATGGTTGAAATATTTCCATTAACTTGCAAGCTAGAAAATATTAGAAACATAGCTCACAATATGCCTAGACACCTCATTTAACACTGATATTTGCAATAGCTTAGCCATTACAAAATATTCATTAAAGACTGTCTCATACACTGACGCACGATTTAAGAGTATTCTGCCATACCAATGTTGTTAGCCCCCACTTTGTGCTATGAATGCAATCATAAACCCCGCTCTGTCTTAGCAAACAGAAAAGGGAAATCCAGCAAACTTGTGGGATAATTTGATGGTCTATCTGAGATAAGAAGTGGGGAAAAAAGCACTGTTAAGAAAAGCCAACCATGTTTAAACATACATTAAGCAACTAGATGTAATTTAATCAATAATAGAATTTCATCTCTTAGAAGTATTATTAGATGAATACATACAGCACTTTCAAAACAGCAAATAACAATTATTAAAAGTAGCTGCTAAAAAAAACTCAAAAAACAGCACTACCAGAAAAAAAATAAAAAACAAACCTTTGCTACATTGCAAGATTAAACTTTAGTCAAGATTTCAGCAATATGCCACTAAGCTCAGAAACTGAATCCAAATCCATGTCCAAGTATTTGTATTTGCCATATACTCAAGGATGCCTTGCAGCTGAAAATCCTTTCCCACCAATGCTGGTGACAACGTGATCACCACCATTTGGAGAGTAAGACATAAAAGTAAGTGGCTTCTACCTATGCTTGTATCCATGCACCTTTAAAAAGATGAATGTTTCTCAAGAATCATTTCAAGAACCAGAAGTATGAGAGGAATGGGACCAAAACACGCTCTCAGTGCATTAGAGATCAGTAAGGATTGAAACCACAGCTGTGCTGGTGAGAGAGCAAACACTGGCAAACAGGAAATTAGGTTCCAGGAAAGAACCAGAACGGGCTGTGTCCTTTAAAACAAGGACAACTTTAGTGATTTTCAAACAAAGACTGCTGAATAGGGGAAGGTGGATGGAAGTACTGCTGTTAGGCTCCATTTGTAATTTCAAACTGGAAAGTCAATAAAGAATAGCCTCAAAATATAAGCAGTACTCCCCCGATTTACCTACTACCTTGCTCTTGTGACTGCAATGTCTCATTCTGTTGACATCAAGGAAAACGAGTGTTGTATGAAGATTGCAGCTGCAAATTATTAATATAGCAACAAATTAGCTCAGCAAAAATCCCAAAATTCTTGTAACACTTGCAGTCTGCCAGTCATATTCTTCCTCAAACATTCCCTGATCTCTTCCACACCCACTTAAGTCTTCTCCCACATTTACCCTTCTTATCCCCAGAGCAAACATCGGCAGCATTTCAGAACATCTCCCTGCTCTCCATTTGTCAAATCTGTTCTTCCTCACTTTGGTCTCCTATCTAGGCATTAATTCAATGGAGTGAGAAAACTTTCAACACATTTCCGTTCCCAGAAAAATGAAAACATATTATTCAGCAATCTTTCACAGCTTGATCTGTTTTTATGTTGGACAACATGCTCGGGAGGAGCATGCTAAGTCTGTAAAATGCTTTTATCCACACGCTCCCACACTACACATAGCATTTTGAAACACAGACAGTTGTATCTACTACTTGCAAGGCCTGCGATTGCCATTCAGATAGGTCAGCTAAATCTAAGACTTTCTTGTCTCTCTTAGCCACAAGGATGACAAATTAACAATTCCACTATTCCACAGCCAGAGCAGCCTCACCATTGGCCAACCTGAAACGAGCTAACAAAAACTATAAATAGAAGATGATACAGAGAACAGTCAAAACCCCAAAAGCCTTGTACAATTAAGTTCCCACATTCTCTAAGCGGGAAATGAAGTAATACCCCATTACTGGCATACAGCATGTTAGAGAATTGTCCAAGGTTTTCCACAACAGCCTCATACAGTAAAACAGCAACAACTGTCAGCATCTTCCTACAGATGTGCAGTCCTTAGCACACGTTTGCATTTGCTGCATTGGAATTACCATTCACTGCAGAGGTAGCTTGTTTTTCTTTTGTGGCACTGTAGCAAAACGGCAATTTCCCTACCATCAAAATTGACACAACAGATGTACCCAATATATGCTTCTAGCTTTGACTATTAAAAACAAACAAACAAACAAACAAACCTTTTGCTTCACTACCACAAACTCATTGTAGAAAATAACCACCTTTTTCTTTGCTAAGATTTCACGGGCAACCTGCACTATCAGTAAATCAATAGCAGAGTTCAAACTGATTCCATGCTCCAGCTCTGATCCCAAACCCCCGACAGGCTGCAATTACACTTGCCCACTCACTCCCTTTTTTCTCTGTCAGGGAGCAATCAACCCACACAGAGCGGAGACACTGTCAGGCCACTGCTGCAAAAAAGCAGCTACGAAGGGCCTGTCATTACATGAACCAAACAAAAGCAAAAGGGACTACAGCCATCCTGTACCACTTATGACAAGCCTTAGTACAAATTTAACAAGAAGCAGGGTTTAGAGTCATCCTCTTCTGCTGCCTAGTGACCTCCACACATCTCTGGCCTCTGACTGATGCACAGAAGGTGCAAGTTCATTGGGAACATTTGTGCAGCTGAACTATTACAGTGCTGAACTGTTACACATGGCTAGATTTCCCTACATCAGCACGTATGAAAAAAACACTGATACCATCCAAAGGAAATCTTTGCTTTCCCTCCAGACCCCCTAACATTTTAGTCTTCGGATGCTACAGGGGAGCAATGTACCTGGCATTTCCTATCTGCTGCCTGTTAGGAACACCTGCACCCTCCTCCTGCCCAGCTCACAGAAGTTGCTCTGCCACCATAAACATGGCGAAGAAACAAGCACCATAAAGCAGCACAGTGTTACAGCTCATGATTTCTTCCTCCAAGAATGTGGACTTGAGACACCTGAGAGACAGACTGCAGGAAGGAATGTTAATAGATACTGCAACAGCTTAAAGAACTAAAATGCTTCCCTCTGAGTCTCCATCTTTCCCCTTGGAAAGGCCGATGTCTGAGTATCTTCTGAATTCCTTTTGCTCCCACAGTCCTATTGAACAAATCAGTGTGTTCCAATAGGAAAAGGTTTATTATCTGGGGCTCTGAATTAGTTAACATTTCTCACATTTTACCTACCAGGAAATCAGCATTGTTTGAGAGCCTTGTGCAATTTCTCTTTATTTTCTGTAGGCATCAAACATGCACTAGATTCCTTGAGTACTTCACAACAAACAGCTTCAGTGAATTTCAGATGAAAATGTGGCATTATGGGCTATATTTGTATTGGACTGCAGGAATGTTTGCATTCAGCACCAGCTAAATGGGAACAGCCCTTTAGCAACATCAGATTAGGACAGTTGTGCACCACTGACTGCAATTCAGACGACAGAAGATTTGTCCGGCAGAATTCCATAGCAGGAACAAATGCTCCGCTGGCTCTTGCTACCCAATGCCACACATTTAGCTAAAGATTTGGTAATTTTCAAGAAAGAAACAGTCCACTTGAAGTACTGCTCAGCAAACAGCTGCAGCCACATGAAGCAATGTCATCTTTTAGTAGTTTAACAACAGAGGCTTAGCTCCAGTTTAGAATAACTGACAGCGTAATAATTAGATT
Source organism: Pezoporus flaviventris (assembly GCF_033815535.1). Classification (NCBI taxonomy): domain Eukaryota; kingdom Metazoa; phylum Chordata; class Aves; order Psittaciformes; family Psittacidae; genus Pezoporus; species Pezoporus flaviventris. The sequence continues at coordinate 50,809,157 of NW_026892549.1, forward strand.
TCACTAGGAGGTGTACAGACTGTTCTCTGGGACATTATCTCCTACTGACATAAACAGTGGCTGAAGTTTTCTTCATTAACAGGGCTCAGGCCTTTACAAATGCAGAGGAGAGAGCTTTGGTGGTTGTTTTTTGAGGGTTTGGGGGGTTTGTTAAGGGGGAGAGTATCTTTGGGTTGGTTTGGGGGGCGGTTGTTGGGAGTTTTGGCTGGGTTTCTTATTTTTACATCAATTTGGTTACAATCTACATTAAGCAGTAATTAATCATCATTAACCCCACAAAAGTGAAATGCCTCTTCCATGTCTCTGTTCATATCCTTCATGACAAGACTATGCACCACTCTCATACCACATAAAAAATGCACGGTACCTCACCGCAAAGCCAAAATAACCTGAGCCATGCATGCAGGAGATACAGCTTCACCCTCCTCCTCCTCCCTAATAAAAGACTAATTGATGAGCATGGGCAAAGGAGTGAGGAGTTGTGTTAGCATTTCTCTAAGGCTATTTTCTGCTACTTTTGCATACTAGTTAGAATAACATTAGCACGGATGTTACCTGCCGTAAGACACCATGGGGTGTATCTATTCTACTGTTTCTGCTTTATAATCCCAGCAGTACAGGTTTTCAAATTACTTCTAGTAATTATTTTGCAACCACAACAGAGTAACTGCCACCAGTAATTGCGCTCAGGGGCTGATCTATTTCCTAAGTCAACCTGCAGCCTTGCTTTACCTCATCTAGGTTGGTCATACAGTCACACCAGGTTTGGGGGAAAACATCTGGGTCCTTCACCGTTGCTAAGGCACCTGCTAAAACACAGCCTTAAAATCATTAAAAGACATTTGATACTCCATTTTCTACCTGCAAAAATTCCTTTACATTTTGGATTCTGTTGGCAGGCTTCAAAGATTATAGATGTGGGGAAGCCTTTTCTGATGGAGCCTGATTCATTTTTTTCCTTTTTTTTTTTTTCTGTCTTAAAAATTACTTCTTTTTAATGGGGAGAACACTTTGGGCAGCCTCAATGCATCCGGCAATAGCTCTTCACTAACAAGGCTGTTGGCAATCCAAAATTCTGGTTAAATTCCCACTGACTCAGCAGAAACAGGATCCATGGTGGTTTCTTACTTTTAGGCTTTTCTTAGTCACTGCCTAACCACAGAGCTTTATAACCACCCCAGGTCCCCATTTACAGAAAGGGATGAATCACTCAGCAGTAAGGGGGGTCTCTTTTTGGCACATACCTTGCTAAGATTCTCTGGAATCTTTTTGAAAACTAGTGAAATGTGACTGCAAAACCAGAAGTTGTCAAAGGTCCTGCCTTCTTCCCCTAAACCAAAGACTAGATTTCAGACTGAGAGTGCTCTTCAGACATAATTTTTTGGCAGTACAGAACATGAACACAAAGAAAACACCCTCATTCTTTAAAAAAAGAATAAATAAAAAAATAAATAAAACACAACAAAAAAACCCACAAAAATTAGCCTTTACTACTGGATATCCCAACTCCTCTAAGCAGGGGTTGCCCTTTTAAACTCATTACCTTCATCTTTCAAGCTGCCGCTTAAGTTTTCTGCCAATTACTGGGGATCCAGCCCAATCCAAAGGTTGTTTGCATAGCTCTTGCAGAACAGGGGCACAAAAACCAAGGTAGTGCTTATTTGTTTTGGGGGATCTTCTTTGTTTGTTATATGTCACACACCAGTAGCTTGCTACCACACCAGAGCCTGCGTTCAAAAGAGCCCCTGGTAGAAGATCCTCACAAAACACCACTTAAAATCAACCAGCCCTCACAAAGTCTAAACATTTCTTTCAACTGAGGTTTCACTCCTCTGGCAGCCATCCAGCAATCAGCTGTAAGATAGATCTTTCATTTATACTCTCATTATAATAGGATTTTTACCTTCCCATCCACACAAGCATGTGGGCAGACAGCAAGGCTCACTTTCCTTCAGACAGCACATAAACCACATATCCCTGACACAGGTGAAAGAAATCTGCTTGCAGCAGGGCAACTGAAGTGAACATCCATTTATATTGCATCAGTGAGGTGAGTATGAAGAGACGTCTTGATACTACAGGGTTAAAATACTAGAGGACATGCTAATCTTCTCTTCAAATACTTGTGTGCATTGCATGTTAAGCAGTCAGTGATAAGCCTTGGAGATATGCAGACTATGACAGAACAGAACCGGTAACACTGCAGCTTCACTCAGCTGTCAACAGCAGAAGGAAAAACAGCCACAGAATGTCCCCATGGCAGTCACTGAACCAGACTTAAACCAGGCACAGAAAACACAAAGCTAATCAAGAGCATCAGGAAATCCAGATCCCAGAAGACGCATTGGTGCCCCTAACCACCCACCACCAAGACACCCATGATAACTGAGTACACCTCGAATTCCTAGAGCAGCTGGCACCACCATCACACTCACTGAGTTGCCCACAGACCAAGGTCCAAGTTTCCATGCACCCATATTCTGTTCGAAGCAGTAAAAATCTGGGTGAAGATAAAATTTACATGGCTGAGAACACTGTCACCTTCACTTTCCTTTTCCATTTAAGACAGAAGAAAAAAAAGACACTTGAACACCACCTGAATGGTGCCTGTTGCAATTTCCCTCTCCTGGAAATCTCACTGATGGGCTCCCTGTAATATCTGTACATATTTTTGGTATGTCTATAGCCTAGTGTTTTAAAAAAACAAGACAAATCATACTGGCTGTACATGTCTTGGTCTCCATGTCTACACTCTCATACATGCCTAATGCTGAATTTCAAAGGACCCGGGAGTAAAGGACAACAGATTACCTAATTTTCCACATGTAAAAGCAGGCAGGAGAGGAGATCTAAGCATAAGCATCCCATCAGAGACGTGGGTTGCAAGGAGAGCAAACCAGTTATTAAGTACCACAGAGCCATTGCAGAAGAACAGCTCCACAAAATTCCCTAGCTGCAGAAAAGCTTCAAGTGGAAATTACTGCTTCTTTGCAAGTCAATCTACCACAAGAGAAAAACCTGCAGGAAGTCAGATTCGACTAGTCCCATTTCTCCCTGGACTAGCTGCCAGGGTAACAGAACAGTGCAAGGTTTCACCCCACAAGCCATTGCTGTCTATTCTGCACATCAATTTCTCTTCAGCAAAACACTGCCATTTTTAATGAAGGAGAGGGAGGATAAAAAAAAAAAAATGGATGGAAGTGTTGCAGGAAGAGGAAGCAATAGGTGCCCTAAACCCAAGCTAAAAAAAGCATCTATTAAAGGGCAGAGGAGGCTTAGATAAATTACATGTTCTGTTTAGACATGTTTGCTTCTCTTAAGTGTTGAGCTATATCCAGTTTTGTCGTTTCCATTCTTAACAGTCATTTTCAGTAGGACACCTGAAATCACAGGATAAAACTCATCAATTTTTAATTTAAGGTATCTCCAGCTATTTTTGTGTATCTCTTATTAAGAGATATCTCAGATAACGGGAGCAGTTCAAGAAGCTGCATTTCATGCCACAGGAGCCACTCCTGTCCAGATGTTCATTAAGTTAGAAACCAGCAATGTTTTTATTAACATCTAGCATGATAAACAGAGGCATTTCCAAATGAAATGGTAACACTTCACACATTTAGAGAGGGACACTTTCCTAAAACATCAGTAGAAATCAGCTCCCTCCCACAGAAGGAAAAAAGCCCATCTCACAGCAGACAAATTCAACATACGCTTACAGGTACTGAGTTTTCCTCGCTTTGTTTCAGTGAGAACTATCACCTGGCAGTTTTAAGAAGCAAAAAGATCTGTTCACATCAGATACAGGCAAGCTTTCCCCGTGTCAGAAATCTGTTAGGTATGAGGAGCTCCAGCTCTACCCTTGCTTGCCAGAAAATGTTCTCCTGGAATGAACTTTAACACAGCCTTGCACTCTTTGATCACTGAAGGTAATCTCCAGAGTCCTTTCAACTCCCACAGCCTCACAATCTGTGAACTGAACAATGGCAATAGTAGCTATATCTGTTCTGCATGTCCCAGACCTAAGCCAAAACCACTGTATCATGCAATCATGATTACTATACTGCATTACTCCAGAGTGAGATTTTTCAGCCTTCTAATGTTGCATGAGAAATAGGTCCGGCAGTGTTTCCTACAATTATTCATGGTCCATTAATATCCACTTCTTGTTCCTTGTGCTAATACTACTGAGGTTTTGGTTTGGTTTTAAATTTAAACGTGTTTTCTCCCTCACAGGAAAATATTTAGAGCGGATTATCTTATAGTGCTCATTCTGAATAAAGCACAGCCAGTATTGATCCTTTTCCTATTGGCAGCTTCTCCATCCCCTTGACCATCCCAATAGTCCTTTTCTGCTCCCACTCCTATTTGAGCCCAGCTTTGCTGAGCAGGGTTAACCAAGGCTGTCCAGATGATTCCTGGTACATCATGGCAGTGATATTTCCTCACCACAATCAGGAATATTCCTTCAGAAAGAAAGGGATCCATTTTCATTTTCACCCCCTCCACTACTCTTTGTCCTTCTCCCAAGTTTCACCTGGAATCAGCACTTCCCTAGCTTACCCTGCACAACTAAGCCCGACTGGTCCATCAGTCACAGATCCATCCTCATCTGTAAAAACTAGGGAGGGTTTCCAGACACTCAAGTAACCAGTTGGTTACTGGTTTAGCTATATGTTTAACTTGTTTAACTTGTAGGTTTAACTACTCCCCAAAATAATCTGCTTTTCAACCTTTCCATCTTCCTGCTCACCTCTCCAAGCCTCTCTTGATGAAAAGGTAGAGCAGCTGGTATTCCTGCTGCAAGTTATCCGATGCTCCTTCTTCCACATCAGGTAAGCATGAGCTCTGCTAGAAAAAGTTTTTTTCTCCACCCTCAAACACAAAGCTCTAGCAAAGCTATTTGGTGGACAGTTAACTGCTCCCAGAAGAAACAGCACCTCTTCATCTCTCACACAGGGTCACCAGTGCCTCTCTGTTAAGCTGCTTATTTGTTTCTGCAGAAGAACAATGGAGAGGGTTTATACCAACTTCACTCCCTTCAACAGCTCTTCTTAAAAGAACTAATTTATCATTATAGTGCCATCCAAAGAGTCCTTATGCAATAAGGACTTTGAGGATACCTCTTTGATCTAAAAGGACACCCTCAACTGTCCTACAAATGGTTTTAACACAAAAGCATTAAAATACAGTGAGTAAGTGCAACTTCCTTTGCTTGCGCTTTCCCAAGACACAGAATTCAACACTTCCTCACCCAGCAGTTTCCTCGTTTCACTTCTGAGGTGCAGGTTTTCAAAGGTCAGTGGAAAAGATTAAACTACAGCATCAGGACTTTACAAATGCTCCACTGTGCATAAAAACTGGTTACTTTAAGGCCAAGTGTTTACAAAGATACCTAAATACCAGTATGCTCTTGTAGACATGAGGAAGAACAGACTCCATAAAGAAAATATATATGAAAGAGTAGAAACATTTCAGGATACGACTGCTCTCTACCTCCTTCCATTATAGTAAATCCTGCAGTTTAATTACTCTTAATCCTAATTCAAAGTACCCCCAGTAGCACATTAGAGCATACAGACTACGCAAATCATGGAAAAATACAGAAAAAGATAAGCAGAGAGTGACAGTCTGGAGAACTCACACACAGAGCATACTTGTGGGCCCAGGAAACTTGCACCAACGCTGTCATGGCTGTGGTCACAAACTTTTAAAAACTGGTTTCTGCTGACAGCAGGGAAAAATGAGTCTCTTCTTGCTGCCCGTATTTAGAAAATAAAGAAATCTACAGCATGTAATGCTGACAGTAGAGCACCCACCAACCCTTCTCATATCTCCTCTTTTTCCTCTTCCTATATGCTTTTTCTTTCTTCCTGGTATCTTTCCTTTCCATCATCCTCTTGCCCAACAACATAAGGATTTCTGCTAGTACAAGACTCCTGTAAGGACTGCTGCCTCTACAAGACAGGGAGAACAAGGCAAAGTTTATTAGTACACCCACACCAAAGCAATTCTGAGACAGTGCAGCACAATGTTGGGGACGAGGCAATTACTGAAACCCCATGATACACCCTCCCCCGCAAAGGAGAAAATCTTTGTGACAGTAAATATTTCTCACTCCTTGGGACTCTGGATATTTGGATCCCTTATCTTGGGCCTTCAGCTTGTTTGCTGAAATGTTAAATCTGGACGCTTAGGCTAGAGGCCACCTCTTGATTGCTCTCAATCCAAAGGCTGGAGCATTAGTGTGTGTTACTTGTGTGTGCATAGGTTTTCCACTGGAAAGAATCCTGACTTCGGGGTCAATTATACCCGATACATCTCTGCACAGAAGGTCTCCCCAACGAGTTTGCATCTGAAAAGGGGGCTTGATAATTCTTCGTCTCTGAAACTACAGTTTTAAACTTCAGTCTTTCCCACTCAAACACTTCCATCGCCACAGTGACTTCACTAGCAGACTTAAAATAGAACAAGAAATTGACACAAGTTTACTTGCTGGTACCAAATGGGAAATTTCCCAGCAACAAGGAGTTGAGAGAGACAAAAAGACTGCACAGTTGTCTCTAAAATCTATGCCACTAGATCTTTTCATGGCAAAGGACTATTTGGATGGTTCTAGGATTGCAGCTGGATGCTATATTTGCCTGAAATCAGCAACTCCAAACACTCTACAGTTACTTCAAAGAAAGGTAAGCAAAAGGCAATATAAACTGCTTGGTTTCAAGACAGGTTTCTTCAAAGAAAGAGCAAAGGACCAAAAATGGCAGGAATCACTGGAAATGGTCACACACAAAAGCTCTGCTCCAGAAGAGCCTGTCACAGGCCAGATGGGTCCCTGACAATCAAGCCACACATTTCACAGTTACCTGCTTCTCAGATACAGGGTATGATTGCAACAATCATGATATACCAGTGGTTTCTGGAGGATGAGGGGCAGGTCTAAGAGGTAAGTAAAGAACTAGAGGCCACTTGGTTAGAGAAAAAAAAACAGCCTGGCAGGAAATCAAAGGCAAAAATGATGAGAAACTGTAGAAATGAGTTAGTGTCCCTACTGAGGTATGGAACCTGGAAACCCCAGACAGGGCCACTGAAAGTCCTTTATTTGCTCACTGAGCAGAGGTACTTCTCCTATTCAAAGGGGGAAACACCTACTATACTTCTTTTACATAGTTTATATATGTGAAAGTACCTGGGCAAGAGTTGAGAAACTCCCCTTCCTTCACCATTCTCCCCTGAGATGGAGTTTAAGTCCAGCAGCCAAGAAAGAGGAGATCCTGGTCTCCACACTTTGTTCAGACACCAAAATCTGGACTCATACAAACCAAACGATCAAAGCTTTCACAATCTACAAGCAAACTGGGGCACAGCTATAAAGGGTGAACGATTTGAGACTAACACTCAAACACACCAGGAAAGAGTCATAAAAAGACCCTTGTTGCAGTTCCAGTATCCTTCTTAACAGCTGCCTCACAGCGTATGACAAAGAGTTGCAGCCCCTTCCACTATTCCATCAGTGCAGAAGAAAAACCTTTTATTTCTACCTTTTTCTTTTCCCCAAGGAACTTCAAAACAAAAGATAAATGTTGTTCTTTACTGCTTCTTTATGACAAAGCGTGCCTTGATGTTAGTTTATATATCAGAAACTCCGCTCTGATTTCCTCCTTTTTGGAGGATATGAATGGGGAGGTTACATAAGGGTGTAACAGGAGCTGTTACTTCCTCTCCCAGTTGAAGAGAAAAAGCTGTGGATCAGGTTACAGACTCAAGGGCTGACCATCACCACTGCAGCCTTCCTCTATTCTGTGCCAGTATTCCCCCAGCAAACAGGAGAAGCTGCTCAGAAGGCTGTGAGAATGTAAAATAACTAAGTAAATCGCTATTAGGGAGGAAAAAAAAGCCTTTCTTTTTGTCTTTCATCAAACTCAGGAAATTCCCCAGGCTTGACGCACACCATCACTCAAGTCACCATTTTCCATTTCAGTTTGTTCTTCATTAGCACGGTAAGAACGATAAAAGAAATGTAAGGTAAGATTTATACGGTGGTCTGACACGTTAGCTGCACTTAAATACCCTTAGCAGACTGACAGAGCACTTAACTTTGGCGGGTATGTTAGCGCTTGTCCCAGCTCTGACCACATAGGGCAAGTGAAAGGAGGAAACGCAGCGTCCAGATTGGCCTACACAAGCACTAAGCTGTTCTCCAAATGATCCCACTTGTGCTTTCTTCACCTTCCTCCCAGATTCCCAAGCCACTGCTAGTACTGCTGCCGCCAAAGGAAGATGAGATCAAACTCCAACACAAGGAATTTCTGTTCCCACAGAGCTCAGAGAAACCAGATGATCTCAGAGGATCATGTGAAGCAAGTCCATGACACTTCCATGAGGCAGAGCATCTCCAGTACATTGCCAGCAGTTTCTTAAGAGTCTACAGTGGGAAAAATTAATGGCTTTGCTTATTTTCCAATTTCTCTCTCCCACTTCCTCCTCTCATTTGCCAGACTTTTATTTTCCCTTCCCCCATTAGCACCAGTAGGCTTGCAATGTACATTTCCCTTCCAAGGGGAATCACATCTAGTCTTGCACAACTTTTGAGAGGGCCAACACACACAGCTAAACTAAACTACTTGTCCTCTGGCATTGTTTCCTCAGAGATCCTCCCCACAGACACAATTTAACAGGCCTCTTACAAAAAAGGAAAGAATAAAAGGCAAGTTTCTGTGATCTAAGATGCTTTTGGGAGTTCTTTCATCTCCACCTTTCTGAGCACTCAGTTTGCAGTGCCCACATGAAGCTTTTAAGATGTACATAAAATACACCCCCTAACCCCACGTAGGTGTTTTCAGAAACATCTTCTTTCCTAAGGACAGGAGGGAACTTGTGGTAAACTAACATGCCAGTAAGTGCCACATGAGGGTAAACGCTGACACGAGTGGTGACCACTGTATGTTATTCTGGAAATAACGGGAATGCTCCAACCATTACACCTTCACACAGAATCAAGGCAGAGGCAGTGCACTGCTTTAAGCACTAAATTAGAGACACTCTCAGACTCAAGCATGGGACAACTGGAAACAAAAACATATGAAGAGAAGAACACCGTTACCTTTAATACGCTTAAAAGCAGCCAAGCCCTGAACTCTACTTTAACAGATGGGTCAGACTATTTCTGTTCCCTCACACTGCGTGCTTTTGGGGAAAGCCTTGTTTTTGACACAGGGCTTGACAAAGTGATGATTCATCCAGGATGGGCAGCTTGTTGCCAGCCTTAATTCACAATTAACAATAGGACAGCCGGATATGGGAAACTCATGATTCAACACAAAAATTGCAAAGTCAGCCGTTTTTCCTGACCTTTACACATTTTCCAGTGGTAATTTCTGATCGGGATATGTTTTAATTAGTTTCTCCAACATAACAGTAGTTATCCTTTATTTCATTAACATTATGCTTGTCCTTTAGGATGGCGGTCCAGGTTAAATACATAGCAGTTGATGTAATCACACTCTCTGAAACTGCAAATGTTTCGATTACTCAAAAAAACAAACAGCACGTGTGTGCACGGAGGTTCGAGCACATAGGTACCATGGGCAAGAGAAATGCACGCTGCACCTATATGCACTTTGTGACAGTACCACCCGCCCCGCTGCCTGTGGCCCTGCCGGGATGGCCATTGTGTTGCACAGGGAGTCTGGCCGCTGCGAGGAACAAAGGGATGCCCTTCCCAAAACACAGCGGCAGCAGATGTCCTGCACCGAATCCCGGCAGCCTCAGCCTCCCTAAGTGCACACAGACGGTCTTACTTCGGAGGCTACAGCAAGTGTCCCCTCAGGGAAGCTCTCTGGGACAACGACCCTGCCCTGGAAAGCCCTTCCTCAAGTCTCTCCTCCCAGAGTTACTCGACGGCAGAATTCACCATCCTGCTCCGAGCTACCAGCATTCTTCCCACGGTCCTCCCCTCTCCCCATACCCGAGCCCGCACTTTTGAATTAAGCAAAGCCGCGCACACACGGTAATTATTTCAGACAAGAAGAAACAGATGCCACAGTCCCTTTCTTTCCAGAAAAAGCATGCACACACACACACATCCTTGTTTTAAAGGGTAAGATCCGGACCATCTCCGCGTGTGTGCACACCAGCATTCATGCCTACAATAAGACGCCTAGAGCCCACAGCCATTCAGCAGATGCTAAGCGAAGCCACAGCGCCCGTACATCGTCCCAAAGCCGCAGTTTGTCCCGGGAAGGGGCGCCCAGAACGCGCCGGGGTTCCCGTGCTCGGCACCAGCACTCCGGCACCACCGCCCCTAACTGCAAAGGACGCGGCGCCGAACCCCCGTTAACCCAAGAGCTCTGCAGCACCGACACCGACCCACCCCCCGGGTCCCGTCCCGCTCCGCAGCCCCGCAACCCGCCGGACCCGCCGGACAAAGGGGCCCGGTCCGACGATGCGGGCAAGGGGTGGGTGCCGGGGGAGCCATACCTGTGCCGCCCAAGGGCGCTGCCCGCCGTGCCGAGGCAGCCGCCTCCCGCCCCGATCCGCCGGCAGACGCTGCCCTGTCGAGGCGGCGAGGAGCGGGGCACAGCCCCGGCCCCTCCCCGCCGCACACGGCAGGGGCGGAGGCGCCGCCGCCAGCCCCGGACCCGGTCCCGGACCCGGCTCCGCAGCGCCGCCCGGCGGGCCCCGCTCCCTGCGCCCGGGGCTGCCCGGGCTCCCCTGGGTGGAGCCCAGCCCCGCAGTCCTGCCCGGTGCCAGTGCCGGTCCCCTCCACGCATAGTCCTCCCGTCCCGTGAGCTGTGAGGGATTCTTACCCCCCTCCCCGTGCGGCTTAACACGGTGTTAATCTTACCGCCTGCACACTTCACCCTCAGCCTTCAGAAACTAACCAAAGAAAAGAAACTGACCCAAGTAACGAGTGATAGGGCAAGAGGAAACGGCCTCGAGCTGCACCAGGGGAGGTTTAGATTGGATACTAGGAACAATTTCTTCACAGGAAGGATGATCAGGCATCGGAACAGGCTGCCCAGGAAAGCGGTGAAATCTCTGTCCCTGGAAGTGTTCAAAACCGTGTAGCCGTTAGTGACATGCTTTGGTGGTAGACTGGGCAGTCTGGGGTAATGGTTGGACTTGATGATCTTAAAGGTCTTTTCCAACCTAGCTGATTCTATGATTCTACTTCTAACATCCCCAGCCGGATTCCTGCAAGGTCGTTTTCAGCACCTCCTGAAAACATGCCAGCATTTTAAATGTAAGCACCCAAAAGTATTTACAGCAGGGTAACGCATCTTATCTGCCCAGCCCTGCCCCTGATAAGCACATAAACCATCAACAGTGTAGGTCGACTGCCCCATTGTGTAAAGAGAGGGAAAGAAAGGAAAAGCCCTAAGGGCTGTGTTCATACTGTGTGGCCATTCTCTGGCTTGAAACCGGGTCTGTGGGCAAGTAAGCAGAGGTTTCTCCCCAGCCCCCAAAACCTCCCCAGTTGAGACAGGGCAGTATTTAGGTTTACAGACCACACTCACACAGCAAAATACCCCCCATGAAGAGTTTCACCGCATGTGCTTTTTCCTAATAAGCCAACTTCCATGTTACCTCATTGTTATTTTTTTCATGTTTGAAAGTAGGCTCTTTTCAAGCTGGGTTGTTTTTAAACAACAAGAAGCTTCAACTCAACTACAAGCTAACCCCGTGTTGGACAGGTAACAGCAAAGAGGATCTCAGCTGCACACACACCAGAACCCTGCACAGTATGTGGAAGAAATGCAGCATACATCACCAGGTTCAATATGATCAGAAACACGCAGTGAAGATGCAAAATGCATTTTTAAAGCCCTTCTTGTTAAAACACGTTAGTTATTTCATAGTGAGTACTGATTCATAACTCATCACTATTTTATTACCTGGAAATCAGCTCCTAAGATTTGTCTCACCCTCTCATTCTTAATCTGTAAAAATGACTACTTTCACCAGAAGTGGTCAAAAACTGCTTCAACAAAATACTTTCCTCACTGAAAAATTTAAGGCTTGGTTAAAACTCCGAAACAGTGATAGTGTGATGCAGGTATTCTCAGGAAGGTAATTTAGGTTTGGGGTGGTCTGGAAGAGGCAAGAGCCATTCCTGAGCAGCACCATGACTCCATCCTTTTGCCCTGTTCTTCATTCAGGTTAATGTCACTTTGCTCGTGACTTTGCTTGCTGTTCTGCGACTTAGTTATTGCATTCTTTCCCAATTAATGAAGGGGGAAAAGTACTTTATTTTTACTCCTTATCTAAATGAAAACTAAATTCAGGTTTTTGTAAGGAAAGTAGTCACTGCCCAGCCAATGCTATTTACCAAAACTGCACCCAGAACATTCAGTAGCATCACAAGGCAGTCACTGCAAACATTGCACAAAGTATCTATTTCAACTTTACACATGAAAATTATCAAAACTTTTTGCATTGTTATGAAAACACAACATCTTCTACCTCAGAAGTTAAAATTCCCCATTTCATCCAAAGGGAAGCATCAGCACAGGACAAAAGCAGTGTAGCTTTCCTGCCACAGTCTTACTGCTGTGGTTCAAAAGGGTTAATGGTGGTTACTTCTCAGCCACACTCTTTGTGCCTCTTTGCTGCTTAGATTCCTGTAAATAACAATGTCCATCTGTAATAGGTGGTGGTATTTGGTAGCATTTATAACATGGATAATAATTAGCATCCTTGTGAAGGTGCCTTGTCCTCCAGGAAACAAACCAAAACTATCCAGAGTTCTCTAGTCTTCCAGCACTCTGTTCCCACTTTGTTTCATCTCTGTGTGAAAGAAGATAACCTCATCACCCATCCTTATTCTGAGGCAGTTTTACATTCTTGTGAATGTGAATTAGAAGCCTATCACTGGAGCACCTCCCATACAAAGACAGCCTGAGAGAGCTGGACTTGTCCAGCCTGAAGAAGAGAAGGCTCCAGGGAGACCTTATTGTTGCATCCCACTACCCAAAGGGGGCCTAACAAGAAATCTGGAGAGGAACATTTTACAAGGCATGTAGGGGTAGGATGGGGTGCAATGGTTTTAAACTGAAGGAAGGGTGATTTAAGTTAGATACAAGGAAGAAATTCTTCCCTGTGAGGGTGGAGAGGCACTGGAAAAGGCTGCCCAGAGAAGCTGTGTCTGCCCCATCCCTGGCAGTGTTCAAGGCCAGGCTGGACAAGGCTTGGAGCAACCTGAGCTAGTGGAAGGTGTCCCTTCCCATGGCAGGGGGTTTAAGGTCCTTTCCAACCCAAACCATTCTATGATTCTTTTTACTACATCTACTGGACTACCATAATTACTACTGGCACAAATCTGCAGTAAACGTAAAAAAAAAAAAAACAAATTTAAAATAACCTAAAAGATGTACAGGCAGATACCAAGAATGCTTTTCTTCTGGAAATATCACATTTCTTAAAGCCAAATGGTGTATCGGCATATAAGTGATCAGGGATGATCAGTATTCAACACACATTCAGGTCTCTTTTGAACATCAGTTAACCTAGAGGATATTTAAGAGGAATTTCCAACTACTGAACCATTAAGCGTGTTTTCTTAGCACACACATACGTCATTCTGAAAGGGCAGAGGCTTCATTTGGCAAGAGCCTAGAGCAATTTCAGAGAGAAAATGGGAATGTGGCTGCATCCCTGTTTCGCAGCTCCCAAATCACGGCCGCGCCAGAAGCTGTGGCAGACATCTGTGTCCATCAGAGCAGTTTAGGAACTGCTTATTTACAGACAACCTCTTTTTATTTTCCTTTTCTTCTTTTGGACATTTCCACAGGGTGGACACTACCCTTTCTTGATTACAGCCTACAGCTTCACAAGCCAAGCAAGTCAGACACAAACCCAACTGTAAAACCAGCTGTTGCTAAGACTGTAAGGGCAAAACTGTGGCATTTCATGGTCCCATTTAGATTGACAACCCACAAGTCAAACACAAAACAGCCCTTGCATTTGTCTATGACAGTCCCTGGCAATTAGAAGAGCACTAGTTAATGTCTAAAAGTACCTCCTAGCCAAGCTTGCCTAGAAAAGCAGGCAAAGAACAGCTGAGCCAGGCACTTCAGAGGGCAAAACCAGAACTACTATGAGCCATAATTTGTACTGCCTGTCAGGAACTGCAGCAAGGCAGGATAGTAATCTAGTCTCAGTTGTGTCCATGGCTCTAGGATGAAGTAGCTCACTAGAAATACAGAAATATCTGACATTATTAGATAAAATTGGATGAGAGAGAGAAGCACTCTCAAATGAATTTAGTTGGTTAAATTTAAATGCCGTAATTAAAAAATCAATACTTGAGACAAATATTCTTATCTATAACTTAAAATTAGTTTTCAACAGTTAAAAAAAAAAAAAGAGAGAGAGAAAACAAAATAAAACCAATCCTTGTTTTTCTTAATATTTCTTTCAGCCAGCAAAGATAGTTACTGATTGATGTGACCTATTATTTCATCTTGTTTGGGTATACAATTCTCATATATGGAGAGACGAACCAAGTGAGTTCAAATTATTCCTATTTGTAAATGAGGAAACTGAGTCACCAAGCAAAAATAAAATAAAATAATAAAATAAAATTAAATTAAAATAAATAAATTAAAAATAAAAATAAAAATAAAAATAAAAATAAAATAAATACAGCAGTTCCTTCACAGAGCTGAAAACACAATTTAGATGTTCACGTTCCTAATCTCATACTTAGCTGCCAGTCCAAGCTTAGCCATTTTTCCTACACCCAGGAAAAAGTGAGAAAATTCCATGCCCTCTGAATATGTTGCAGCTATACCTCTGTTCTAAATCAGTGGGACTGGGTGCATATCAGAAGTTATGGGAATACCCCTTACAGTAGCTGTAATACTTTTCCATTTCAAGCAAAAAAAACCCAGTACTCGTAACACCACCACAGATAACCTTGCTCTAAGACCAAGCACAGGGATTTAAAAATAGTGTCTGGCTTATTTGTCGTGGAAAATGGCTACAGGTTTGAACTCTATCTGCACCCAAGTGAATGATTCAACAAGCAAGCTGCCATTGGTCCAGCGAATTCCAGTTTTGTGACTGGAAAACCAGAAAGCAAAGACTGTACATGAACACAGCTCATCCTTCACCCACCTGTGGCAAATTAAACTGCATATAAGTTATAATGAACACGCAGTGGCTCTGTACAGCCTCTTGCTGGAATGCTCCTCAAGTGTTTTGGAACGCATAGATTAAATTCAGTACTGAGATCATCTGCTTTCTCCAGTGGTGGATCTTACACAGGATTTATATTCCCACCTGTCAAAACACTGTCAGCTTTCCATTTTGCCATAATGTCTCCTCACTGTGCCAAATAGGGACTTTCCCTTTTTACCCAGGCACAGCAATATGCCTTCAGTTAGCACGATATTTTTATCCTTTGCAGCAAAGACCTGCATAAGACAGCCTGAGGGTCTAGACCCAGAATTCAAGAGGAGAGGTCACCCATGGGAGATTTCACCCTGTGTGTTGGCATTAAGCACAGGACAGGATTTGAGAAGCAGCATTCACTTTCTTTCTGTCTGATTCAGGCTTGACATCAGTTTGGTGCATGATGCAAGCTATCAGAGTTCTCCAACCTAGCCTGTATGTTTCATGCTAACATCCTCAGTCCAATCCAGTGATCTCAGTAGCTGTACCTAATATCCCACCAGGCAAAATGAACCTCAGCATGGTTCATCTGCTCTGAAGGGCTGAGCATCTCCCTCTTACAAACTTGGGTGATCATTTTCTGGTTTCTCTTTGTAAGTACCTGCGATGCAACGCACAGAAAAATGGACTCCCCAGGAAAGCAGATACTGCAGTGTCTGATGGATACACCAGCTGCTGGATCAGCACATTGAGCCATGAAGCCAGGAGACCCCAAACAGGTTTTCTTCTCTCACTATTTTTAAACAAACCTCATACACATTTCCCCGATACAGTGCCTTAGTAACTCTGCTTTTCAGTTCAAGGGTAAGTACTTCCATTGAAATCGAGAAAAACACAGAAAAAGAAAATTAAAAACATGAGAGATATAAGAACCTTCTGAAACGACATCTTAATTCTGCAAACTTCTAATGTATTTCAAGAGCCTAAGGAGGAATTTGATCAGAGGTAACACTTGACATTTCAGACTTCTTAAATAATACTTACCCACCCACCCAAATTATTGTACTGTTGATGTTACAGAACAGGGGAAGGTCCTATTTTTCCTAATAGGACAGATTCATTTTCCCTTCCTCTATAAAACAGATATTTTTGAGACACAGCTGCATGTATCCATTCACAAGCACCCCCTCAAGCAAATTGTAAAAAACATAATTAAGGGAGGGAAAGGCCCAGTGTCCTGTGAGACTGAAAAGTTCATCTCACATCAGTCCTCACATTTAGTGGCAAGGGAAAAACCTGCAGTTTGAAACCATGTAGGACTAGAGAGACGTGTCTTTGCGCAGCAAAATGCAAACACAAGTATTCCCTCTGCAATCTCCATGCATACAGGGATGCGCAGCCTGAAAATCTCTGCAGCAGGATATTTATGGATATTCCTTCCTCATTTTATATCCTTCTCACAGAGTTCTTTGATTTTGTAATGCATATGTTTTTTGTGGATTCCCAAGCACAATATGTCATGTGTTAAAGATGGACTTGCACTTATATTGAGATTTCTAGCCACATGTCACATCTGTTTGTGGAGATCCTCTTTCCCACAGGCATACGAATGTAGCAATGACATGTTCTTGTGCTTTGTATGGTTCTCTATTATCTGGGACTCCACTTAGAAAGAAAACTTGCACTTGGATTAAGGATATTGGACTGCAACTATTCTTGCAAGCAAAATTACCCAAACATAAGTGTTGGAATTGAACTGTAGGTATGTGCAAGCTTATTTTCAGAGTAAACCCATATATATTATAATAATAAATCCCACATCACGTATTGAGGCTTAACAAGTTGCTGCAGACTGGAAATGACCATTCCTGTGTGGTAGTATGAAAGATGTGAAATTTCTACATATTTATATGTATTTATACATATAAATTTATACATAGTCATACAGTATTTATCAAGACTTCTAATGAGGAATTATGCTTTATCACTATTTTTCCCACTCTTTAAATCTGGTCTTCAGTTTCCACTAGAACTTGTAAAATGAAAGCCTACTTCCTACAAAAGGAATCAACAGAAGACAGTGTTAGAAAAGGAGTTGCACCACTTAAGCCAACGGAAGTTTAATAGAGAATAACATTATAAAAGATCTCAACCTAAATGCTAATACTGAAAGGTGGCCAGGCACTCACAGATAAAGAAGTTATTATGCGTGTAATTCCTTTAGTTATGTATGATTCTCTCACCTTTGTGATTTTCTTCAAGAAGAGTTAAAAGGGAAACTGACTATGGAAGTTTTAGGCTGTGGATTCAAAATCGTTTTGACTGCAATTGAAAGGGCAGACAGATGGACAATTCAGCCAAACTCTTTGCTGGCTATCCACCAACCTACGGATGGTAGCAACAATGAAGGCAGTATAAACAATGAAGAGAAGTGCAGCATGGAAAAATCAATGGCTGAAGAACTCAGGAATGAGATGTTTCTGGAAGTTCCATCTTAATAATTTTGTAAGCCTGAAAGCCTTCTATTTCCCCCGCTAGCAAAAGAAAAGGGATCAGATTGTCTGGGGCACATGAGGACAATTTTTTTCTTCCAACCTAATTGCAAGAAAAGCCTGTGGAAGGTAACCCAGCTGTGAAGGATGTGACTGCACATGCCAGACAGACGTTGCCAGCACCACAGTTCTTCCTATGTTCCCCAAATGTTAACTACTCACTGGGGATTATGCACATCTTATATGCAGGGAAATAGCAATTCCTTTGTTCTCCAGCTTTATTACAACACAGTGAACTCTTTAGGAGTGAAACCTTTTGCCAACAAGGAGCAAATGAATAACATCTGTAAATGGTGTGTTTCTGCTTCCACCATAGGTGAATGCAGCACTTGTAAGAGATGATGTTAGCAAGCTTCTTGAAGCAATCCAGCCCCAGCTACACCAGCTGGAACCAACTGCAATTCTACTGGAAGAAGCAAGGCAACAGTGACGTAACTGGTGCCTCAGCCAAACTTTTAACTCTGTCCAAATAGAAACAGAGCAAACACATCAATGCAACTTTCCTCTACATTGCCCTATTAACTCCTCATCATTGCAGTTACTCAAGCTATTCCACTACCTGTTTGAATCTGAGAATATACTTAATGAAATGTCATCAGATTAATCACTAGTCTATCAAAATGTAACTTACAGTTACGCTTTCAGCATTCACTGATTGTGATTGATTTCACTATTGTCTGTGATTATTATTCTGTGTAATATACAGATTCTCATTTTCACATTAAAAAAAAATGTAAATTCTGTATGTTTATGGTGTGTGGTCCCATGCATGTGTTGCCCTATAATACGTATTACAAACCATTTTCTTTCTTAGATCTCATAGACAGTCACAGCCTGTCTTTTCTTCAAAACAACTTTTGTCATTTCATATTCACTCATTAAAAACACTTTTACTGTGCGAGTAATAAACCATCTTTATCTCAATACTGGTTTAGCTAAAGAGGCCTTGTTACTTTTTGAAGGACTGCAGTCAGTGAAGTGCACAAACCATGTTCATCCTTAAGTACTGTTCCTAAATGTGTGCTTATTTGAAACAGAATAGCTGGGCTGAGCCAGGCTTTGAACATTGAAAATACTCTCCGTAAAATCCATAATAACTGCTTAACAAAGATCGCTATTTTTGTTCATCAGAGGCACAGGCTTGGGGCTGACTACCCCACAAGCCCTAGGTATTGTGCCCACTTCCAGCATGAGGTAAAAAAGGGTAAAGAGAGAAGGACGTAAATAAAAACCCTGTGCCAAGCCGATTTTTACCCAGCAGACCACAACAGGTCTGAAGGTCACATTTCACGTGCATAAACAGGGATATTTCTAACCGACACTTACTAAACAAGCACTACTTGCTTTAGACAGCCCTGAACAAATATTAATTGAAACCATCTGTAGGACACGTTATCTCTGAAGTGACTAAAGATGTACAGTTGACTTTGGACTAAATAACCCAACAGCTGCCACACAGAAAAGGCACATTCATGAAAGTGATTTACTGTTTTAATATAACAACGCAACTAGAGAGGGCTCACACATGACCCGATGGTTTCTATGATTATTCTCTTTAGGAAAGCACAACCAAGAAAGAGAAAATAGCTAGAAAGCTGCAGTTTCATCTGTATAATTTGTCTGTGAGCTTTGAAGCACCTGCTTAAGGGACGAATTACTCTTTTGCCTTAAAAAATTAATGAGAGAGGGGGTCCTGGGAAAAAGAGAAACAAAAGGAATCTTTCCTCCAGCACCCATCCCAAGAGCTGGTGAGAGTTAGATGTGTTATACTTAGTACAGCACAAGGATTGTTCCTCCTGTAAATCTTATAAATACTGGGAAGCCGATAAGGAAAAGGGTGCTTGCCTCTCTTCTCCATCTCATCTGCTTCTTAGTGCCTATACAAAAATAGGTCAAAGTTACTTGCTGCACTGCCTCTTGTATTTAGCAGCTACCTCAGCAGGGACAATGCCAGAAAAACTTTCATTATAGGATATGTGATGAGGGTTACAGGGCTGTACTTTACAGGGAACCATACTGTCAAAGTCAACAATGTGCCAGCAAGGCCATGGAACCCAGCAGGCTCTTGAAACACAGGACAAGTAAAGCAAAAAGGCAACACAGAAGCAGGAGCAGGTACTGTGGATATGTGTGCTATTCTAGCCCTTGAAAAGAACACTCATAGCAAGGGAGCATCTGTGATCTGATGAAAGGATGGATAAAACACACTTGCTGCGGTGGAAGACTTAGGGATGGTAACTTTATCAAGACAGCATACCAGAAAAGACAAAAAAGTCTGCAAAAAGCTGGATTCTTTATTGCAAACAAAGCTGGTAGACTTCAAGTAAAACTATGTAGGCTATAATGAATGTTTTTGCCTGTAGGGAGAAAAATGAATGGCTTGAGTCCAGAAACTGTCTCTGCCTACATACAAAGCTAGGTCTGTAGGAGATCCTTATTCAGCACGTTTCCTACAAAAGACATTAATTTACATTTTCTTGTTTAAAGAACAGATAACTTTCTCCATGTGAGATATTCCAGCAGACAGGGGCTCAGAAGAGCAAAGGAGCGCACTGCAGAGAAACACACACGTTTCATACAAACACTCACCAACTGTTGCTGCTTTGAGATTTCAAAGCTTGTGAGGAAAATGCATTGGGTTAAGGGTTTGGTTTTTTTCAGAGCAGAAACGAGGATATCAACCCTGATTAGCCTGCAGCTGCTCACCTCCTGACAGTGCAGTTTGAGAGGCATGAGGCCTTAATCAAGCTCAGATGTAAGGAAGGATTTCTTTTAAAGGCTATCAATGTTAATGAACAACTGGGTCTTGTTTAAACATCCAGACTGTGATATGGGCAAGTCTCTGAGTTTATCATGTCCTTAATCTTTTGAACAGTGAGATTTTATTTGCTAAGCATTGGTCAAGCCAAAAAGAATAAGTTTATCCTGAGTGGCAGTGGCTGGACTTAAGTCTGGACTTTAGATAGCAAAACATTCAGGATTTTAAGCAATTTTGCCCCAGCTACCTATGTGGAGTTTCAGGCTGTCTTTGTAAACCCAGAGACTAAAGGAAACTGTCCTGGAGCCTTACTGTAAAACAGAAAGGCACATTCTCACCCTAAAAGGCTTTTACTTTGTGCTTCTGTATCTAAAAGCTAAAAAGAGATGCTGAATCTTTGTGCCAAAAGCAACAATACAAGCACAACTGGATGTACTAATGTTAGCTATGGCTTTGTTATTCCTTGAGCATGTTAGGAGAAGAGGATTCCAAATTAAACACTATACTGAAGGCTAGAAACTAAATACCATACCAGTTTTAAAAACAAACCCTTCAGAAAACTATCCTCTTCACCTCATTTATGAGGTGAATTTATATGGGCTCATTTTACCCTATGAGTCCATATAAACCAGTTTTTTACTGGTTTTGGTTATGCCAGTAGTCTATAGCTGCAATACTGCTGCAAAAAACATACAGGTGTTTAATTTAAAATAAAAAGGCTTTTGTGTGATTTTTTTAATCATGAGACTGTTTTTACTGATATTAGATTTTTATGAAGCCTTTTGAACTTACACTTTTCATATACAGTGGTTCAGATCATACACTAAAGTATGTCCTGTGAAATTAGAATAGGCCTGCATAATTATTACTAAAACAAGGCTTTCCAAATGCTAACTCACTGATCTGTTCTGGGTACTGTTGCACAACAGCTCCTCATGAATTTATTAATCGCTGCTGAAACATTCAGTATCTTACACAGGGGCTTCCCACTTCTTCCCTCAGGGTAGACTCCTTTCTTACTGCTCCGGCTCACACAGTATCTGTATTATTGACTTTTTCAGTAATGCTGCAGTTCAATCTTTGAAGTCTTTAAAGAAAAGAGTTGCTGTAGAAAGATGTGCACAGGAAAGGGTATGAAATACCGATTTGTATGTCCAGCCTCCCATTGAAACAAAGACCTACCCTCTGCAAGCAAGATTCAACTAATAATGGGGCAAGTGCACTTTTAATGACCAGTGATACTCATTTAGTACTCCACATCCCTTCCAACTGGAGTGGAAGAACGGTTGCAGCTACTCCTGCAGCCTCTTACCCCTCTTGCTTTTTCAGCCCTCACTGCAGCCAAACTTTTAGGAAATTTGGTGAGATTTATATTCAGCCAATAAATAATTTTCTGAAAATCATGCCCTAAATCTGGAGCTTTGCAGATATCAGGTGGTGAAGGACTTCAACTTTTAGCTTGATCCTGCAGCTGCATTAACACTTCCTCAGGGAAGTCTGGGTTTGTTCCAAAGTTCTTATCTGCCGCCACTCTAAATACAACACAGCATGAAGTTTAGATTCAAAGTTATTTACGTAAAGATGTGATGGAAATGCTATTGTCAACTTAGTCATCCCGTGTCCACATTACACAGATATTTCAAAACAGACACCAATTACAGGGAATTTTGTTTAAAATAATTTTAACTCTGTACTTAAGAAAAATCATATAGCAAGACAAACATCCTGATGCACAAGCACAGGATGGGATCATGCTACCGCTTCACACAGTGTTAAATTCACCACCACACTGATACCCAACACAACACCCAATTATCACTGAAATAGCAAATTTTTCCTTTAGGATGCACATCTTCTGTGTCCTCATTAGCAGAAGACTATGGCACAGCTGTGGAAACTGCTGCCCTTCCGTTTTCCTAAAAGATCCACAGAATTGCTAGGGTCACTAAGAGAAAGAAAAAGAGAAACAATCTGCCCCCACATGCCAGCTGACCTTTTAGACATAGGGCAACACCTACCAGCTACGGAAGCTGGAACCCACGGATGGGAGCCCCAAGACTGCCTCTGAATGTCCTTTGATATGGTTGAGGGTGTAGTCATGTCAGGATAGAGCTAACAAGGACTGCTTGCACTATCTGAAGTCATGCTTTAGTCTTCACTGCAGGCATTCCCTTAGTGTTTTGAGGCATAGTCACTCTTTTAGTATTAAGCAGTTCGTAATTTTAAGTAGGGAGACCATGCATACCTATAGTCTTGCCTTAAAAATTATTAAACAGCAAGGCTAATTACTGATCTTAGATGTCTTTTTTTTTTTCACTTGGCACTTAAAAAGCAATAAAAATAACAAGTTGGTTTTGTTTGTTTGGGATTTTTTTAAGAGAAAAACTGTTCATCCACCTGTGTCCTTCCATGATCTGTGTGAAGAAATCTTGAGCAGCATCTCCTTCCTCCCCTTTCCTTGCCAACCAGTTAGCTACAGCTGATTTCAAACACAACAGGAATCTATAGTAACTTATTTTATTTACACAAGGGATTCAGTATTGTCTTGTTCTCTTTCTTCAGCATAGTCTTCCTAAAAAAAGAAGAAAGCATTACATATTCTAGTTCCACAGGATGCCAAACATAGACATCCCCTGAGCAAACAGAGTA
Organism: Pezoporus flaviventris; assembly: GCF_033815535.1. Lineage (NCBI taxonomy): Eukaryota > Metazoa > Chordata > Aves > Psittaciformes > Psittacidae > Pezoporus > Pezoporus flaviventris. The sequence goes on from NW_026892549.1 coordinate 50,832,230, forward strand.
AGTTACTCAGTAAAACAATAAAGACAAGAGTAAGATTACAAGAAAACATCCTTTAAAGCTGTAAATACTAGCTGCAAGGCTTAATATTACACCATAACATTTTCATGCTGGGGCTATTCTGATCTCAGTCTCTTCTTACTGCTAAAGCAAGCAGAATTGTTTCATTATTATGGATCTCCCAGGCACTATTTTTGCAGAAACAAAGGGACTTATGTTGACGAATGTGTCTGACAGCCAATCAAAACTAATACTGGATCATGCATCTCTTGTTTTAAGATTTGGCACCCCCAATAAAATAAAATACATTTAAAACAAAAAAAGAAATCAGAAGTGAATAGCCTGGGGAGTTTCTGCTTTGGCAGAACTAGTGTAAGGCAGTAGCCAAACACATTGCTACTGGCATCCAGTCTTGGAAATTTTAAGCCAGCAAGATCACAGCTTGCTTCAGTATAATTAAAACAGATGTTCAAAAGGAGCCCTGTAAGGCTAAGTGAAGAAATTATACAAAATGTATTTTAATAATCAAAATGTCTTAAGCCATCAGGAGAGGGGGAAATGGTATTTCTGTGCTTTGAAACTAAATCAGGAAAATTGAAAAAAAAAACAAAAAAAAAACACCCAAATTATTTATGGTAGTAATTAGATGAGAGTTCTCCTCCATGCCCTAAAACAGTCAGTGTCAACACTAGTGCAATGTGTTAAATGTTGTATTCTATAGGTCTTTAATTTTGCAAGCCCAAAATGCAAAGATTTTACAAAGAATAGTAAGCCATAAACCAAGGTCTTCTAAATTCATGTATTGCCATTTTCTTTAGAACACTGTTGGCTATTATGATGTTATTGCTCAGATGGACAAACTTTTAACTACATGGAAAGTGTTCATAGCATTACCCACTATATGTGCTTCACTGCGACTGCTTTTTCCTGATTGTGAAGGGGGAAAAAAGCCATCAAACTATTTAATAACTGGTTAAGGAAAGCTCATGCCTAAAACCATTAGGGTCATCATAGCTATTCTTGTCAAGCTCCATACAGTCTCTATAGGAAACAACTATCACTTTGTAAGGAAACATGATTTTCTGTTCAGCTTCTTCAGTTTCTAACAGATTTTGGATGTGTCTGTTCACATTGCTATTTTGAAGTCACTCACCTCATTTTTTAATGACTTCATAAACAGGGCTATTGTCTCCTGGATAAAGCACTGTCTGATTTACGTCTGTATTAAATACTCCTTATGACTCTCTCCAGCAGTATAGAGGACCTTCATGGAACCGTATGACACTCAGGCTGACTAAGACCCATTGCAAATGTCAGAATGAAGTAGAGGGGTCTCTTTAGAAAGGGAGAAGTTAGGCTCCCTAGCATTTAAAGAAAAAGTGAGGTACAAGCCATATGCATCTATTCTATTTTCTCCATGGATGGCAATAATCCATATGGTGACATTTCATCTATGAATTCCGTATTTTTTAGCAATATTAAGTAATAGCTTTCTAGTCTTTTGTTCAGAATTGGCACACATACTGCAGTCCTCAAAATGTTGCAGCAGACTTATGGCAGGGAAGTTGTTAAAAGAATTCCAAGGCATAGGCATTAGGAATTTGGTGGCAGAACAAGGGCAATTCAAAGCACAGCATTTTTACAGTCACTCTAAGTAAGTCCATGCAGATAAGATAGAGGTATGGCTCACAAGACACACGATAAAAGAAACACACTTTATCCAGCCTACAACATGGTTCCTGCACTCCTCAGCCTCTCCTTAGAGAAATCTGAGGGGGGCCATAAATCAGGTCAATATGTTAAGGTTGTTAAAAGAATGACTAGAAGTATTACCTTATTTTGGTTCCAGGATATTCTAAATTGCTTCACCGAAACCCTTCAGTGGCTGCTGACTGAGCTCTGCCCTGCTAGTCACAGAACCCAGAGGCATCAGAAACTGCTCGTGGGCAAGATCGTCCCTGCTGTACACTTCCAGCCATTTTTTACATCCCCATTTCAGTGTGCTGAGCAGTCTAGTTTCTAGGTATTACACAAAGTAATTGTTCCACATGCTAAGAGATGTCCTATGTGTCACAGGCAGATCTAACTTGTCTTCTTAATTTAACTTTGGATAAAGAGATGATTATTGGTCTTGTGATCAAATTTAAGATACCTTATTCTCTACATGTCAAAATTATTTTGAGTAGCCTTATGCATCTTATACAGTATAAGAATACAATGGGGAAAATAAAATCCAGGTAAGAAAACTGTACTTGGTAATACAGAGTACCACTACCCAGCCTGAAAATCTGGTAGTCAAGCTATCTCTAGTGACCTCATGGTTCTGCTATGATTCACAAATATAGGAATCCACTAAAATGCTTTCATTAATCCCTGATGTTTTACTGTACGCAAAAGGCATGCAGCTTAAATACCAAATTATACAACAGGCTTTAACCTTCTGCTGTGGCTCCCTCCTGAATCTTGCTGGCTCAGGGAGAGAAGCGGATGATGAATTTGAATTTCGTCAATTAAAAATTTAGAGACAAGGTAGGGCAAAATGTTTTGCAAGATACGGTTATCATGACTACTACGTTTGATTGAATAAATGATATTCTGAAGGCCATGGTTCACCACCTTTTTATATGAATGGGAAACCAGTCAGCTTTACCTTCCTGAAAATAGGTTGTGCAACCCCTGTAAAAACGGGTGCAGACAGGAGCTGAGGAAAAAACTAAAAAGTATGTTAAGGGAGGGAAACAACTTATTTTATTAAAACCAAGCAATTTTTGCTGTATTCCCCCTCCAGCTTCTTCTCCATTGGTGTGCATTTACATGGATTGTTATGGGATTGCTGTTGCTGTTGTTGTTCTGAAGACAGTTATAAAAGCTAGGTTCCATTCTGTTGCTTTCATTAACAGTTAACAAAAACAGCAACAAAAAAACCCACCGCATAAGCAGACACAAAAGTTACACACCAGCTGATGAGCTCCATATTTGCTACTGAACAGCAGTGATTGCTGTCCTGCATAGCTGCTTCCAGAGCCATTGGGACTGGTCCTACTCAGAGGAATCAGAAGAAATAATAAACTGCAGCCTTTTAAAAATGAAACACTTCCCTGAACTTAAAGACATGGGTTTCTACCTCCTGAATCTTTCTGCCTGCCTCCTTTCAAGGGGTAGTAATCAGGTGGCTGCAATGCAGGTAAGCTATACGGCTGTGCCCAACAGCAAGCCAACTGCCACCACTTCCAGGCTGTTTGAAATGCTTAGTTGCTTCTAGCTCTCTGCCCCCTCAAAGTTACTCACTCTTTCCTGATGAAATGCTACCTGGGCTTACCCAGAGGTCTCCAAGACACCCAGGAGCTACTGAGGGAACAGTTGTCCATCAACACGAGGGCACAGAAGCCAGCATAGCTGGAAGGAGTTGTTCTGGGCTCACCAGGGCTGGGCCATGTTGCCACCTACAAAGAGTCAACCAGCCTGATTAGACACTCATTCCTTTCATCAACCCTGCCTTCACCACCATCATCAACCTACACCACAACTCACACAGCTGCTGTTTCATCATACCCTCACAGACAGGTCACACAAGGCTTTCACCTCAGCAGAAGTGCTCAAGGCCAGCACCAGCGTAGGTCTCCGCCGCTGGCCCCTCAGTCCCGTGCAAGCATCATTTCTGTCTCATGCTGTTAGCCGAAGCAAAAGCTCTGCTTTGTCTCCACTGATATATTGAGGCTGTGGGAAGCATCTCTCTACACATAACTACTCCACCAGAAAGCACTCATTGCCTATCTGGTGAACACATTACCTCAGATGCCCAGCCCCACTGTCTTGATCAAGTAATTTCACTTTACTTATTCATGCCTAGAAAACAACCAGCACGCCCAACTTTTAAAGTTCACCATGGTAACTCAAAATTAACGCATTCAAGGGTAAAAAAGATTTAAAAAGAGGTGCCAGAACCAAGGAAGCAGTGTTTGCATCACAGGAGATTTGCTTGTAAACTTCTTTCCAACCTAAATCACGACCCACCATCTTGATCTCTTAACCCTGTCAATCTTTTTTCCAAGCTCTACTGAACCTTTTAAGCAGTACAATCATGACTGTAAGTCCTGTAGCATTCACTGACAAACATTGACTAGAGCAAAAACATACATTTCTAAATCTGAAAACCAACCAAGAAAACTAAATTTTCTGTTGTAATATAAAATCAAACCTGTCAATCCTTCTTTTTATTTTTTTTCTTTCTTATTTTTCAAGGTAAGCTTTAAATTAATGACCATTCTGGGAATACACTTGGGGGGGGGGGGGGGGGGGAGTGGGGGTGTATTCCTTCTTCTCATTCAGATTTGAAAGATTAACTCTTCTATTATTAAACTGCATGAACAGATGTGCAGTCTCCTTTTAAAAGTACATGAAAGATTAGTATAACCAGAATACCTGGAATAAGAACATTGAGGAAAACTCTGCCATGCAGAAAGCTGAAATTTGTGTTTGAGATCTGCTATATCAATTTACAGTTAATCTGAAGCTTGCTCTGAGGGGGGCTCAGGTCATTTTTTAATGGACTTCAGCAGCTGCACACACATGAACCTCCCCTCCCCAAATCAGCATTCAACACGCTAGTTTCCACCTATGGGGACGATTCAAATCCTTAGCAAAACGATTTGATGCCTGGTTTACATTTGAAACGGCATATTAATTTACAGGAGGCAAGATATCACAAGTTTGTCTTTAACAAAAATGAGTGGGATGGGGCTATTTCAAACTGGGATTGATGCATTTCTCTAGAGCCACCAGTTGGTCCTTTTGAGCTGCTGCTAAAATCCTGGTGCCCATATTTCCCAGGACTTGTGCTTTGCAGAGCTCCAGGGTGAGGAGGAGGGAGGAAGCAGAAATTTCTCCAAAGCATCACACTATACTTAGTGGTTAGTGCTACTCTTTGCAGACCAGGGCAAACCTAAAATCCACCTTTAACAGAGGTGCTGTTCCTCATAGACATTAGTAAAACAAGAGCCCTCCACACAGGTCCTCTGAGGGTCTCCTAAATATCTCACCCTGCCTATAAAACTCAGTGATTTTTGTGAGAAGACTCTCAGTTTGCACCTTTCAGCATCTGTTTCCTCAAGAAATTCAGCATGTCCAAAACCTACCCCAGCACACCTCTGCATTTAGGGGAACAACATCTCATTTTGCAAAACCTCACCTTTTTAGCACCTATCCCTAGTCAGAAAGTCTAGTAGAGGTTGCCCTCAGTGAATGATGTCTGGTGATGTCTTTCAGAATCTCCTTCTGAACATTATGCCTCATGAAGGGTTCACTGCCGTTTCTTGACGCACTAACTCCAGGCTACAAGGACCTGACATAACATACTAATATCAAACGTAAGTTGCCTCATTTAAAAAACTCCTTTAACTTCCATAAAGTACTACTTCCGAACTCACTCCATAGATCTGACTAAGCTGAGACACAACAGGACATGAAAGTAAGTGCTGATAAAATTATATGACCCCTTGAGAACAAGCTTTATTTTGGTGGTAGTTTCTGCATCATGTAAGCTGAGGCAAGAGAGAATTCACACACACAGCCAGCTAAGATGTCATGCGATGATCATCAGTCTTGAAACAAGTATTATAGCACTAGCAGGCGTCAGAAGAGCATCAGCACAGCAAGAGTTAAGAGCACGTACTTTACTGGTGGGAACAGTATGGGGAACAGAAACAGCAGGAATAGGATCCTTTACTATGACTTCAGTTTTTATTAACGTATTTTTACAGGATATCCCAGTTAAGCCAGACAGCTTGTTTACAATAGGGCCCTGTCCAAGGACAGCTTAAAACTATTATACAGTACATACAGAAGGACAATACAGTCCCAGTACAAGCTACCAGCAGGCAGTAAATCATGTCAAAGCCTCATGTTACACCTGATTAACTGCTTGGCTCCAGTACTACAACCTGTTCCAAGAATGCTTGCTTCAATGTAGTTAAGAGTTGTCAGAGAATTTATGTCATTTGATGGCAAGTTATATAAAACAGTGCCCCAGTGTATCATTTAAGAACTATTACTTGGCATGAGCTGCAAGAGTGTGCTCTTCACACCTGCAGCGTCCTCTGGTGCTATGTATCCTTAAAAAGGGACTCCATTTAGACGTCTCATTTACTTAGAGAAATCACATCACCTCTGTCCCAGCAGGATCACCTAAGCCTGGATTACAACTCTATCTGAATTATGCTTCATCAAATTCATCCAAAATGTTATCCCTTAGGAGCTGGCCCATCCTCAACACAGCCACTGCAATTAAACTAAATTTTCCGCAGAATTTTTCTTGATTCTGTGAAATGGGTTAAAAAGAGATATCCTTGTACAGCTGGAGAACTTACAGTTTTCACTAAACATAAGAGCCTGTAAGTGGACCAAACAATGAAATCTTTGCACCATGGGAACACAAAGAAAACCTTGTTTCTGTGAGGCTCAAAATCAACCCAGGCCACTAAAAAGGCAAATTGCAAAAGCATCCTAAGGTCCTTAGATGGCATGCCTGTCAAACATTCAAGGCACTATGAAAACCAGCAAATAATCTTTATGAAGTCTGTCTTCATCCAATTGTCAACCAGCAAGCCATGTGGCATTAACTGAGCTGTCATGTGTCTTGATCAAGAGTTAAGAATTTAATTGTAAAATCCATCAGCTCTGCCTCTATATGCACAGCTTTTTCCAGAGCTGTGCAGGAGCCTAGCAGAAAGACGGAGCTCAATTTTAGCAGAAACACTCTCAACACACACACAAGTGAACAAATCCAACATTTTATAGCATTCTTCACACCTCGCCAGCAGGAGGCTTCTTTATAGTTTAACAGATCAGTATCTTTTTCTAAAGCACAGTCTCATAATTATTGTATCTTTCCTTGGTCAAGGCAAGTGATACATCAGCTTTAGCCTTGATTTCATAAACTGGTAAACTGGTTTGCGCTTAAAGTCTGTGTAGGAAATGTAAACCTAGCAAAGAGGAGAATTTCTTACATTTGGCATATTGCAATACACGTGGTGGGAAGAGCACCTGAATTCCACCTCTTGTTTATTGGGTGAGGCGATGTCTTATTTTAACAATAATGTCACAGATCATAGTAAAACATTTTCTTCTAAAACTGAGTTCAGTTAAGTCTTCCAAAAATAACTGCAGAACAGCAAAGCACACATCTGTGTGCAAACCTATTTATTTGCTTTTTCTGCTTAGTCATAAAAGCATTTCCCACAGCTGTTACCAGCTATTAACAAATCAAAAGCCTGATATTCCATCACTTTTCGCTGATAGATGATGACAGAAGAGCTAGTAACAAATCCAAAGCCTGATATTCTATCGCTTTTCGCTGATAGATGATGACAAAGAACTCCTTACTCCTTCTGGAGTAAGACCCAAACTAAATACCAAGACTTTGGTGAAACAGACATGCAAAATCTTTTAGAAATCCAGATTTGGAAATGCAGATCATCCACAAGCTGTAGAGACATTTAAGGCAGAGGAGAGCACCTGAACGGTATCTCTTTGGTAGCATTTAAACACAAGCCTTTGTGGAACTGGAAGGGAAGGCAGAAACCAGCACTCATTCCTTAGCAAGACATGACATGAGTGCCAAGCACGGGGGAACAGCAACCTGAAATGGAAATACATGTGACAGCACTGGTGGGGGGAAGCTTTTGGGGGAGCAGTTAATGCTGGGGAAATGTTTGGGGATGGGTTAGCTGAGGCCAGCTTTTCTGAGGACTTTTGAATCCTGAGCAGCGTAGGAATTGTCCTTACAGATGGCACAGCTTCAAGGGACAGTAGCTCTGGCAGGACCATCTCTAATGCTGCCACGTTTATGGATTCAAAACTTGCAGCTGCCTAGCTGGGGAAGGAAGAAGGATGGGTGGGAGGGAAGCAGCTCAGCCATCATTAAGCTCAGTAGTTGTAATTGTCAGCAAGGCTGAATAGAAGTGCTCACAGAGTTTAATGTATTGCTCTCCAAGCCTTTGTGTTAGACGGGAGCTAAGAGCTATGCTGCCATGACACAAACCACTGGGCACAGCGTACCAGTTCAGACACAATGTACAGGATCCTCTTTGTGGCTGGAAGTCATGCTGACTGCTTGGCAGACAGAGTGATCATGCTGCAGTGCAATAGCTAGGTCAGGGATGGGACTTGCTAGTTGCCATCCCATTTAGTTGTCGTTTGCAGAGCTCAGTGTCTTGACCAGCCCTGATACTTGCAGATTTGAGCTGAACATTTTAATCAGATCTGCTCTGGATAATACAAAATTAATAGTAAATTTGTTTTTACCCACCTTGTTAATCTCCAGGTGGTTTTATTTAATGGCAAGAAAAATCAGAGGTTCAGTCTGAACTAAGGTTTCAGTGAGTTCAGCTCTTCAAAGTGCAACAGAAAATCAGTGACTAAAGCTAGCTGTGTTCATTGCCTTGCTCAACTGCATGCAAATGCATTAAGTGGAAGCAGTGGTATCTGCCTGTATGGACTTGGTGACCAAGTACAGATATTGCTGCACTCCATGATTTTCTTTTCCCAGTCTTGCAAGTCTTCACCCAGAGCATCAAATACCAGAGCCATGATGTGTTAACACCACCTTTCCTGTTGAACTATGCTCTACCCATTCCATGCTAGGTTTCCAAGAAGTGTGTGCCTCTGGTAATTCAGCCTGCTAGAAGTACTTGTAAGGAAAAATTGAAAGGAAACTGCTATATTCCATCCAAATGGATCCATGCAATTTTAAAATTGACTTTCAGAAATACACCAAATATACCCAGGGGAAATAAACTAACAATGTGGATTGCTGCCTGAAATCATTATACAGATAGCTCAGGGCATTTAGTTCTGCAAAGAAAGAAAAGAAACAAGAAAGAGAGATTAGCAGGCTTCACAGAAATAACATGGTTTAGTAAATCCAGCACTTCCCCTTCTGCAACAGAAAGTCTGACATCACCTAGATTTATAGAGTACTGTACATGTTGGTTTTCCCAGGTCAGAAATCCCTACTAATAATTTCAATATTACATGGGAAATATGCCTATAGTAAAGGGCTAGCTACTACCCTCATTTAGACATACCTGCAAATTTGTGACATTATCAGCTCACTGCACAGCTTTATAAGAAGTGATTTTACTGCAAATAAGGCTACTTCCTCATAAAAAGGCATGTACATTCAAGTAAGGCACTTGAAAGGCAGCTAAAGTTTTGCTTTGCCAGTATATTAGACTAGATTGACTCTTGCTGAGGAACAACACAAAGATAGATAATGGACTTCAGGAGGTCTCGAAGTCAGAGTTAGGAGCTGAACTGCCTAAATACATAGCAAGCCTCAAAATCCTAACAAGGTTTCTCTTATTTAACTTACTTCAACAGAATTTAAAGGGAACGCAGGCACCATCTGTAGGAGAGCATAGTCTGATGAAGCTCCAAAAAATAAACCTTTAGGGTTTTTTTTAGTATTTCCTTTAAAGGAAATATTCCTATGATACTGGTTACACTTAAGCAAGATAGAGGCAAGTTTTAGCATGTGCACTGAAATGATATTTTGGTATCTTCAAATAACCAGCAGGATGAGGTATCAGATGCGTTAGTCCTGGCTGTATTGTTCTTCCACTGAAACTACACCTACAGTATTTCAGCATTGCAACAATTTGCACTTGCATCATCTTTTCCCTTATTAAAAAAAACAAAACCAACATAACCTGACCAGTGTTTCTACAAGCACCTCTTGCTCAATTTAAGTGATATATCCAAACAGATTTATGCTACACCCTGTTTTGTCATGAAAGTAGTTAACTCCAGGCAATGAGTATATGTGGGAGTATCTGAACTCTGAACTCCTGTTTTAAACATATTTTCCGGACATACCTTCCATATAGAATCATAGAATCATAGAATAGTTAGGGTTGGAAAGGACCTTAAGATCATCTAGTTCCAACCCCCCTGCCATGGGCAGGGACACCTCACACTAAACCATGCCACCCAAGGCCTTGTCCAACCTGGCCTTGAACACTGCCAGGGATGGAGCATTCACAACCTCCCTGGGCAACCTATTCCAGTGCCTCACCACCCTCACAGGAAAGAATTTCCTCCTTATATCCAATCTAAACTTCCCATGTTTAAGTTTTAACCCGTTACCCCTTGTCCTATCACTACAGTCCCTAATGAAGAGTCCCTCCCCAGCATTCCTATAGACCCCCTTCAGATACTGGAAGGCTGCTATGAGGTCTCCACGCAGCCTTCTCTTCTCCAGGCTGAACAGCTCCAACTTCCTCAGCCTGTCTTCATACGGGAGCTGCTCCAGTCCCCTGATCGTCCTCGTGGCCCTTCTCTGGACTTGTTCCAACAGCTCCATGTCCTTTTTATGTTGAGGACACCAGAACTGCACCCAATACTCCAGGTGAGGTCTCACAAGATCAGAGTAGAGGGGCAGGATCACCTCCTTCGACCTGCTGGTCATGCTCCTTTTGATGCAGCCCAGGATACGGTTGGCTTTCTGGGCTGCGAGCACACACTGAAGTTGGCTCATGTTCATTTTCTCATCAACCAGCACCCCCAAGTCCTTCTCTGCAGGGCTGCTCTGAATCTCTTCTCTACCCAGCCTGTCGCTGTGCCTGGGATTGCTCCAACCCAGGTGTAGGACCTTGCACTTGGCATGGTTAAACTTCATGAGGTTGGCATCAGCCCACCTCACAAGCATGTCAAGGTCCCTCTGGATGGCATTCCTTCCCTCCAGCGTATCAACCGAACCACACAGCTTGGTGTCTTGGGCAAACTTGCTGAGGGCGCACTCAATCTCACTGTCCATGTCAGCGACAAAGATGTTGAACAAGACCGGTCTCAACACCGATCCCTGAGGGTCACCACTCATTACTGGTCTCCAGCTGGACATTGAGCCATTGACCACAACTCTTTGTGTGCGGCCATCCAGCCAGTTCTTTATCCACCGAGTGGTCCAGGGGAAGGTTAATGGGGAAGAATCAGTAAAACTGAATTGTTAAAATTTCACAGAAGGATAAAGGAAGTTAAGTACAAGAAAGGTGTTATTTTTTTGTTATGGCTTTGTTTTTTAAGGCTTGAAATCTTGGGATCCATGAGAGATAGAATCACAGAGTAGAAACTACATTGTGAACAATGAAACAACAAAATAAATAGTCTAAAAAGTTTTCCCTTAGTTAGCAAAATGCCTCTAAACATTTCTGGTATTAAACCTGCTGAATTACCCCTGGTAGTCACTTGCTGGTGTGATCTCAACAGTATTTCCTTGGTTTGTTAGGTATCACATCCCTACGTGTGAATTTCAACAGAAACACTGACTGTTTGGGATCCAGGTGCCATGGGACCCTCATTCCTAGGTGCAGAGCCACCCCCCACCCCCCAGCAAAAAAGAGTAACATGAATGAAGAAAGAACAAAAGTTAACAGATAATGACTGAGGTGATCTTTAAAGTAATCTATACTGTACTTGAAAATCTTTATTCATCTATATCAGGGTGATTTTAATAACACCATCTACTTGAAAATAAATAAGGCAGTTCTAATTATACTGCTATTAACAAATATAATGGCAGTATCATCAGAACAGCATTCTCATGAAAAACCAACAAGAACTATACAAGCAGGACAACCAGCTTCCTAGATGGCTATAGCTATTTGCATGTTACAGATAGATGCAGATAGAAACAGAGACACTTGAAGCCAAGCATGTTAACCTAAGGGGCTTTGGCTCAAAATTTAAATCAGAGAGGCAGCTGAGGGACATGACTACTGCTTCAAATGCTGACCACTGATACACTGATACTCTGCTGTCACCTTTTATTCCCCCTTCTACATTTCTACTTCTCATTCAACTGCACACTCATTTACCTTTAAATAATAAGCACTTTGGGTGAGAGATGCATACAATGTCTAGCAAAATTGAGTCAGGTCTTCTAAACATCATCTCTACACATGCAATCAGAGTGGTAGCAGTCCTAAGCCTGCCTATAGGATGGACTGGAAGGAATGATTGCAAGAGGGAATTTTTATTGTAATAAAGCTCATCATATTAATCTGACACTTCTGTTTTGCATAACTGATGCCCAACCTCACCACTCTGAAGTATCTGTGTGGTTATTATCATGCTTTTTTCCTCTAGGTCAAACAAGCATATCTGTTAGCAATTAAGATATAAACACTAAAAAAGAAGGAACAAAAAAGGAACCATAATTAGAAACATCCCTTTGAAGACAATACCAAAATAGTAAAGCAGACACTGAAACAAATTAAACATTTTATTACTGAAGAAACACTTCTATGATCTGGCAGATATGTGACATACACAAACCTGAACACCGGTGGAAAACCAAACAGGCTTCTACAGTTTGAATCTGAGCTTTGCTCCTGGACTGCTTGAAGTGCCTTTTCCAGCCAGCACTCTCTTTAGCCTGTTTTCCATATTCAGAAAGAATAGTTACAATTCATGGAAGAAAATGAACTGATTTCATGTTTTAATGGATAACAGCTCTTGGATAATCTGAATCTCAGAGTGAGACATAACTTGCTTTCCAATTTACTGGAATTAGACACACCTCATAACACACGCTACTTTGGCTTAGTTTCAAGAGGTTCTCCATGTCCCACCCAACTGGCAGACTACAAAGCCAAGACAATCTTCAGGCCAGAAAAGGTACCTATGGGTAACATAGGGAGCTATGGGAATTTGGTTTGGAAACAAGCTGTATCGAGCAGGTCCAGAGGAGGGCCATGAAGATGATCAGCAGGCTGGAGCAGCTCTCCTATGAAGACAGGCTGAGAGAGCTGGGCTTGTTCAGCCTGGAGAAGAGAAGGCTTCAGGGAGACCTCAGAACAGCTTCCAGCACCTAAAGGGTGCCTACAGGAAACCTGGAGAGGGGCTTTTTTACAAGGGAATGGAGAGACAGGACAAGAGGGAATGGCTTTAAACTGACAGAGGGGAGATTGAGATTAGATATTGGGAAGAAATTATTCCCTGTGAGGGTGCTGAGGTGCTGGCACAGGGCACTCAGAGAAGCTGTGGCTGCCCCATCCTTGGCAGTGCTCAAGGCCAGGTTGGATAGGGCTTGGAGCAACCTGCTCTAGTGGAAGGTGTCCCTGCCCATGGCAGGGGGTTGGAACTGGGTGAGCTTTAAGGTCCCTTCCAACCCAACCCATTTCATGATTCTATGTGCTACCAGTATTATCTTTCTGTAACATCAGGTACATCTTTCTCAACAGGACCTTTTAGTGTGGCAATATTAATTTAATATAAATTTTCATTTTGGTAATTTTATCAGAATATCTCTTAATAGTCAATCTTCTTGTTTATTACTTGCTACCTAGTACACCATTAGCTTTTGGTAAAGAAAGCCACATGGAAAGCACAGTCTTTACCTTGGTGATCTCCGTCAATATGACCACATTGCCTGAAAACAGTTGTCATGCATCTCAGATGTGGCCGCCTCTGAGTCACCACACAAATCCCCTGACAGCACACAACCTCCTGTCATTTGAGAACCTCATTAAACCTATCAACACTTGTATCTCTTCAGACTGGTGAAACAGGAGAAGTTTCAAGATAGCAGCAGGTTTTGCTGTCATCTAGCTATAATCTACTGAGCTTTGGAATCACCTTACTGTTGTTTTCTCTTTTAGTGCTAATGGACATGGCACAAAGAGTGGATTCACACCTTTATTCAGAATAAGGATCTTCCGTTTGAGAAAAACATAGGCAGTTCACAAAGCAATGTGAAGATGCTCGCTCCCAGCAGAACTGCAAATCAGTAAACCTTCAAATAAGAAAAAAATTCTGATTTTTAAAAAAGACACTTTAATTACTGTCTGGTTTGCTCAGTTTTCTTTTGAAGATGAAAAACATATGGCATGATTTACACAACACTGGTAGTGAGCTCAAGACAGAAGATACAAATCTAGCTGCAGAAGAATGCAAAACTTAACACCCCACATGAAGATCATTTTTCTCATCAGCTGAGTAAGGCCATTTAAGTTTGCATATATAGCTAATTCCTATTGCTGAATATTATTTTAATACTAAGAAATGTATTTTTATGTTTTCATATGTATGGTTTGGAGTCGCAGATGATGACCTAGGAGCCGCCAAGGGGTGGAGATCCCCTCCTTCCAGATTTGCACTAACTCTCCTGGCTCCAATTAAATTTTAATATCAATTAATAAAAAAGAAATTTGTGTACAAGGGAATGGCACTTTACAAGATGTCATCCTCAAATTACACAGCATACAGACCCCAGCTGTACCTCCCTCCCTTCTTTGTTTGTGCAGGTCCCTTCTGAGGTGCCCCAGGACTCAGCACCCTATGAGCTGTGCCAGCCATAAAGCCACTGCAGAGCTGCCTCTTCCACCAAGGGCAGGCATGACAAGAGGTTGGGCAAAACCCCCCAGCCATCTGTTTTCTTTCTAGGGCTTCAAGGAAAGAAGTTACAAAAGGGGCCATATACTACAAAATACTATAACCTTCAATAATATTGATGCCTTTTGGCATTGCTCAGTGCACCTCCCAGTGCTCTGCACATTCAAATACAGCATTATGTTATTTCCTTCACAGTAAATGCACTTTAAAAATCAACAACATATGGCTTGTAAAGCAAAGTTGAAAAAAAAAATACCACAAGCAGTATTAGCAGCAGTTTAACTGAGAACCTCTTGCTCAGTTCTCAGGAGTTTAGAGAACTCAGTGGTTTCTTTTCTGACAAAAGATAATGTCAGTGGTGTAGGTTATCTGCACCGCTGTAGCTCCTGGAGCAGCACTTATCAGTCTCTGGGTCACAAGTAGGTCACAAACCTTCATGCAGCAGTCTGCAAAACAGCTATACACAAAGGAAGACTTTTTTGAAAGGTGTGTGTACATTCCCAGGCATGGAAAGAACTAAACAAAATCAGCACTGGAAAAGTGATAATAATTCAAGAGCTTTGCCTCATTTTTTTGACTGCAAATGATAACTACTGTGGCAGCACTCCACAATGCAGGTGAGATTCGGTTTCTCCCCACAAAAAAAGTTAGGCAATTCTCAGATTTTTCCGGATTTTTTAGGAAGCCATATGAATAAAAAAACCCAAACTTAAGAATCACTGGTTTAGATGGTCTTGCCATCAGGGTTCCCTGTCTGAAAATCTGAGTCACAGATTCTCACCAGGGAGATGCTAGGGATTCTGAATTAGAGGAAAGAAGAGGAAAACAGAGATCACAGATTTCCGCTCATGTTGGTTTTAGGTTCAAAGATGCAAACCATACAAAGTTTATTCTGTGCTCAAAGCACTGACTAGTGTGAGAAATACATAACGTTAAATATTAGAAATGACAAATGAGTCAAAGAACATGAGAGAAAAAGTGATTGATGACTTGTATTTTAAAGGAGTACCTTCATAGTACCTGCCATTTTAATATTTTGGCAACATTTACATTAGTAGACACTTAGGACAGAAGAGGAAAAGCCCTTAACTCCTGTTAATGACTGTGAGTCTGTGCACAGAACAGCAGCGACACAGCAGTTTGTTATCTAACACAAGGCAGCATATCAAAGCAAACCTTAGAATCATAGAATCATAGAATAATTAGAGTTGGAAAGGACCTTTAGATCATCTAGTTCCAACCCCCCTGCCATGGGCAGGGACACCTTATGTTAAATCATACCACCCAAGACCTCGTCCAACCTGGTCTTGAACACTGCCAGGGATGGAACATTCACAACCTCCCTGGGCAACCCATTCCAGTGCCTCACCACCCTAACAGGAAAGAATTTCCTCCTTTTATCCAATCTAAACTTCCCTTGTTTAAGTTTTAACCCGTTACCCCTTGTCCTATCACTACAGTCTCTAATGAAGAGTCCCTCTTCTCCAGCATCCCTATAGGCCCCCTTAAGATACTGGAAGGCTGCTATGAGGTCTCCACGTAGCCTTCTATTCTCCAGGCTGAACAGCCCCAATTTTCTCAGCCTGTCTTCATACAGGAGGTGCTCCAGTCCCCTGATCGTCCTCATGGCCCTCCTCTGGACTTGTTCCAACAGTTCCAAGTCCTTTTTATGTTGAGGACACCAGAAGTGCACACAATATTCCAGCTTTATTTTTAATTAAAGACAAAGTCCTACATGCACTTAAAATGAAATCTGGATGGCATTTAGGAGCCAAGCTGAGGAATCCAGTCTTAAGAATTGCTGCCCAGTCTTTTACAAACCTAGAATTTGTGGGTGAGTGATGCCACCAAAGTTGTGCTGCCCATACCTAGGTTTGCTCAGCAGCTTGCTTCCCACTTCAGCCCTAGCTCACTTCTGAGTCAGGACTCTCCAATTTGGCAAGAGCCCAGCACACTAATCCAGATCACAAGCTTAAACAACACACAACAGGCACCAGTCTCAGGATGGAATTCCTGCTGCAAACATTGCCTTCCCCTTCAAATCCATGCACCATTTTGCAAATAAATGAGTAAGTCAGCATTCACCAGGACTCAAAGACCCTGTGTAAGTTCCTGAAGGAACCCAGACATTCTCTCTCTTTTCCTCTCCCAGCAGACTCCCGCAATCCTGCAACTGCAGGCTGCCTTGCAGTGTTAAAGAGGAAGGGTGAGGAGTACTTTCCCCACAGCTGAAGCTGTGCCACTTCATCAGACCAGGAATGAAAGCATCATTATGCCCAATTGCAAAGGCCCTCAGCTTTTACTGGGAAGAAGGCTGGGCTTTGATTCCAGTTACATGTATGTCATGACTTCTTCAGGTGAAGTGCAAAGTCCTTAGACTCTGATGCTGGACTGCCTGAATGACCAGACTGCAGTGAATCAGCAGGCTCTCTCCTTGAATATCAAATCTTTTTCTGCAGGAAAAATGAGAGAACACCCATTCCCACCTCACAGGACCATCATGACCAGAACAGCTTCAGGGACAGTACAAGATAGGAGGCTGAATGACCACAGACTGATAAAAGAATTGACCTTAAGTTTTCCCCATGTTCTTTCATGGCCACAAGCTGCTTTCTTCCCTACTGGCATTTCACCTCAAGTTAGACAGCTCTAGAAATCACTGGTTTCTCCTCGTGAAGACAAGAGAATAACATGAGTTTTATTCACACCATTAGAATAACTCCCAGTGCTAAATTTTCACATACAGACTCATTTCTTCACATCATCCTACACCCACAGACACTCGAATTGTCTCCCAGTGAAAACAAGCTTGTTTTCGTTTCTGCTGGGAACTGATCATACTAAAATCTGATTCATACTGAAAACTTTCAAACATACTATGAACAGCCACTTGGAAAATTCAGAAACAATTATGATTTCCAGAATAAATACAGGATCATTACACTAATCCATACTGCTCCTCTTTCCCCTCTGTCTTGGGAATTGCACTGCGTGAGGGACATAACAGTTTGCAGCTAACCTTCCCATCACAAGAACCCTTATCTACAGCATGCTGAGGGGCTGGGATCCAGGAACAAGCAGGTTTACAGAGGAAAAATAGTATCTCATCTGACTGGGATCTGTTGTAGGAGACTGGAGAGGAACAGAAGGATCCAACCACATACCACTTTTTTACATCCTAGAAGGAAGACAGTGAGTCCATAACAGGCATGGGATTGCCATCCTCCTTGTGATATCCGACAGTGCAATTATGGTGAACTGTACAACTGCTTCAGATTTGTTGATATTTTATTGCCTAGACAAGGAAAAAGACGACTTTATTTCTGAAGATCTGTGCTTTGTTATACAAACAATATAAACAATATAGTAAGATAAGGAGTTTCAGAGAGTAACAGAAATCAGGAGGCTCTTTAGGTACCATCAGAGTTACAACCTGTAACTTTAATATAGAATATTTCAAGTATTATCAAGCAGAGATAATCAGACTTTGGTTTAATTGCTCCCTTTGTGAAAAGACTTTATTAAATTAATTAACCAAGTTATCTTCTCAGAGCACGATCCATTACTAATTCTAAAATTATTGACCTTTTCATTTGGAAGTCATTGTTTGGCATCACACTGGATTTTACAATTAGCATACACTAGCAAGCTTATAAAACTCAAGGACTCCTCTAAGGACCCAAGAGACTGCAAAATGAAAATATTCCTGAGTATGCTCAGAAATTACCATTATGCATAGTCATCTTGATCCCAGGCAAAGCAGGCACTAAGAATTTAAGCAACTATTGACAGCACAAATCCCAGGTGAACTTACTATGAGAAAATTCTCTTTTCTCTTGTCCAGCCAACATTGACTAACATACTAATCAAATTGCATCACCAAGGGTCTCCATTTCACCCTCCAAGCTTTACCTTGCAGGAACACCTATACAAAACCACAGCATTCCCCAGATCACACTGACTTTGTATTCCTTTCTCACACTCTACTTTGGAAACCACTAATCACAAAGTCTTCAGTTTCCATGCAAACAAAAAGTGATCATTACCAATTGACAGGGAAGCTGCTGCATAAAATAAGAGAAAAGCTTCCTGAGCATCCACAGATTACACTGAGTGGAAAATTCTATTAAAATAGCACTACTAGCATTCCTGATAATCTACCTAACTACAGACAACAAAGGAAGCCTGGCTCTAAATGAAGAAAAGTAAGAGTTAAATTTGTACAATACCACTGAGGAAGTGGAAGAGTTAAATCAATCATATCTATCACACAATGAAAATTGATGAAAAAAGTAGTTATAGGAAGAGGTAACCAGGCAAAGCAGATATACAATGATATTGCACAATGCAGCCTGTCATTACCAAGGAAGTTTCATTTACAATACAAGGTAATTAATACAAGGCCCCTGAGTTCCTCTCCTTCTCCTTGCTCTTCTAAATTACTTTCTTTGCCCTCACTTCTTTCCATGCTTCCTCCATTTCTTCACAGGTGCCCTTTCCATAAGCAATGACAGATTAGCATTCAGGTAATCTCTTTCTACCTTAATTTTGTTTGTGTGTAAGTTTGTGTGGTGACTGTAGGACCCCGAGTGGTATTGGCCTTAACTTTTACAAGAGAGATGCACAGGCTTCTTTCTCCTTAGAGAAGTACCTCCCTTACAGAAAAAACTCACCAGAATATCCAAATCTTTCCTCTTGAGAGCAAATACCTCTGAGTTTTCCCAGGGTACACATTAAACCACCCAGTGCAGGACTGCAAATATGACATCAAGAGGTAAAACAATAAACAAGGCATGCAACAGCCTGTTGTTCAAAGATAACAATAAACGAAGAGAACTCCTGATGTCCCAGCTTGACAGAAGATCATCTGGCTTTGACCTTGCTAGGAGCCAGTGCGGAAGATCCTCTCCCCAGCAGCAGCAGTGGGAATGAACCCTCCGTTAGGGCCAAAGAGGTCTGGGCACCGGCACAAGTCACAGCAAAAAGCCTCAGAAGGGAAGTCCTCTACCTACAAGGCACTCGTTCTGACCTGCTCCTGCACTGCTCAGTGGTTGCTTTACCTCTACCTGCCCAAAAAGCACAGCAGTATCAAAAGGCCAGACTGCCACAAAAGCAGAGACCTAAGTCCAGTTCAGTGGGAGAAACCTTCATTTTCTGTAACTCCTGATTTCTTGTTATTCTCCACATGGCAAGTTAATTACTTTTTTTCTAGCTGATATCATCTTGAATTCGGTGAGAAGCTTTTTCGCATGGATTTATACATCTGCACACATGATTCATTCATTGCTGGAAGGGGGAAAACGATAAATTTTTCAGCAAATGAGAAAAACCAAACAGCCAACCCCCCCCCCCCCCCAATCTTTTCTAAGGATAACATTCATTCATTTGGCTACACACAAACACTGAGCTAAGAATTCTTTCCAGTATTCATAAGCAGCTTCCTACAGCATGTAACTGCAGGACAATATTGCTGTCCCTGTCTTTTCTCTAAATAAAGGACAGTAAGGGATGTGACCTGCACACACAACTGATGATTTAGCCTGTGCTGACTAGGAGGAACTACACTGTCAGCAAGACAGTTTCTCACAATTACAGTGTTTCCTACCCCCACTGAGACCAGAAGTCCATGTTCTGAATGTAAGAAGAGAAGCTACGAACAGTTCAGGTACAAGACGCAACGCATATATAGCGTGTACAAGCTAAATGAGTCCTCTGTGTAAAAGATAGATGACACATACTTTAATTAAAGGTTAGTCAATGAGTATAATGACTAGAGGCCAAACATGAGATGATAATCTTGATTACAGGTTGGTCAGACAGCTCAAAGTAATAAATTGACTCCATGTTCCTAGAAACAACTTTGTGAACTTTTGATGAGATTACCACATCCTTCTCCATCACTTGAGACTTTTTCTTCCCTTTAAACAGCCCACACAATTTAGACGCTTGTTTCTTATCCTCCTGCTTCAACTGGTGCTGAAACACTAGTGGGGTGAAATGCTACACAGTGAATATTAGCCTTGACCTGCCAAACTCAACAGAGGTCTGAACCTTTCATGGCTTGTGCCCATCTGTACCCTCCAGGGCTGCAACCTGCACCCTCACTGTGCCACTGTGAATCAATGCAGCTGAAGAAACTCCTTTTCCCTCCATGGGCTGCCTAGGCTCTTTACTTCCACACTTCATAAGCATCATTTCAGCCAGCCCTGCCTTGCCAGTGTGTCTCACTGAACTTCTTTCAGCCCACACAGCTGCCTCCCTTACACCCTCCTCATGTGTTAGCTCTACAGTAATCACTGCCTGCCTTACGCCATCTCCTCCAGGATCCTATTCACACAGCTCTCCTCCAGAGCTTCCTAGCTGTCCTGGACCATCTCTTTCTTCCTATCTCAGTCCTTCTCCACAGCAGTTTCCCTCACATCTCCAAGCATGATCACATCCTTCATGGTGTGCTAACACACCCCACTGACCCTTCCTTCAAGACAACAAAGCTGAGCCATCCCTCAGCCTCAGAAGGGAACCTCTTAGCCCTCACCACCTCTGACAGTGTCCTCTGCTGCTCCACACTCTCCTTTCTCCCACCTGTGCTTCTCAAACAGCCCCCCTCTTCTCCGGTCTGCCTTATATTCCTATGCAAACTTCAGGCCTTTTCACACTCAGCCATAACTCAACCCCTTTGTCGATCCAACTCTAACACCCTAGTACCACAAGCCTCTTTTATTCCCCTCCTCCAAGTAAAGTGCACTTCCCTTCCACAGTCTCCAGTGAGCTTCTGTAAAGCCCCAGGGCTCCCCTTGAGTCACTGTAATGCCACAAGTGACTCCACTCATTCTCCTGTGCCCCTTGATGTGGGGATCACAGCCCTGTTCTCCTGCCTCCACAGCCATGGCTCGTATCCATCATCCTGCATCCCAAACAGCTTGTTCCAGAGCTGCTCTCCATCCCAGCAGTTCACCTGCCTCTACTGCCATACCTGTCAGAAAATGGGGGGAGGAAGGAGGGAAGAGGGGAATAAGAACCATTTTCCCAGAAACTCATCTCTGAACTTCAGATGAAGAATGACCTCTGATTGACAGAGGTTTTGGGAATGACACCTAACTGAGCTTTTTTCTAATGGCCTCTTGGAGCAAGCCTTAATAGATACTTGCATTAGAGCTTAGTATCTTCTTAATAGCAACCACTCCACCATACATCTTCTTTTCTAGGTTAAGCAGAGAAACAGCAAACACAAAGGGGACTGGAAACCTGTTACCGTCTTATTTGATTGGGATGGTATGAACTACCTGTCTTATAATTATGGATAGCAATTATGTAAGAATACTCAGAGAATGAGTGCTTAATCTAAAAAGAAAAATAAATGGTTACCAATATTTATTTACATACTAAAGAAAAAAGTACAGTGCAATAGTTCCCCCTACTGACAGCACCAAATCACATAACTAATCAGTTTCGTTTCCTGGGTGGTCCTCAAATTACTAATTCAATGTCCCGACAGGGCACCTACACAGGCTTACCTGTGTACAATGTGACAATCAGCTACCTTAAAAAATGATGAAGATTTGCCAAATGGTAGAGAACAAAATCTGACAAAGCTGTAGTTGACTCCTGAGATGATATATAGGGAATATATAGGGAAGGATAGGAATAGGCATATAGGGAAGGATAGTATGCAGTCTTACGGGAATGTTATAAAATGTATGTGAGTGTATGTATTCTGAATGAAATGCCAGGATATCCATCAGCAAAACCAGAAATGTGAGTGAAGTGCAGCTGTATTGCTCCCTGTGCCTGCTGAAACACAGAGGACAGATGGCAGGTCTGAGCACAGACTTGCCAAACTCTGGGTGTATTTGGGGACTGACCTCTTCAGACAGACAGCAAGTCTGACACTCAGTCTGGTCCCCAGTTCCCAGCAAAAGGCAGTGAATATATTGTCATTCTGCTCTAGTATCAGCTCTTTTGAGCCAGTGGTGGCTCCATTAAATCAAAACCAAGAATAGGCACTTACAGAAGTCAAAATGCAATTTGGGACTAGATGGGTGCCTGGTAGTGAAGAGCAACAGCAGCATTCCTCCGGCCTCATATACCTATAGTTGTAAAGCAAACATGATTTTGCACTCCGGTCATTCAGAAAAAAAATAAGATTGTGAAGAAAATCCTCTAGTACATTATGTCCCATCTCACTTGAAAAGGGTAATGAACAAATACACAACAATACAACAGAAAATAATAATAATTTAAAAGAGGATATATTGAAATACAAATCAGACCACGCAGCTCTATAAATCAGGATTTTGCAGACTTCTTTCATGATCCTGGCTCTCTGTATACATATGCACCTGAAAAATTGCTGGATGCTATTAAAGATAAAGCCAAATTTCATTTTAAGCATGTGTGCAGTAAATATGACATCTACACAGCTGGTAATTCAGACACGGGTCAGCTGCTGACACCTGTATACCATCTTCTAGAATCTGGCTATGTGTCAAAGCTTCTACCCTCGCTTTCAATTCTCCCTCTGCTCTAACTGGAAAATATAATTACTCCTCAGTAGGGACATGCACATTCCTCTTGACTGCATCTCTGGCACCTGGCTTGTCACTTGAACCAGGCATCGCTCTCCTCCCAGCACTCGGTTGGCTCCCTGGCAGGTTCTCCGAGAATCCCTCTTACTCCAGGTTTGCACAGCCTGGCGCAGAAAAGCCTTGCTAGTGACTGAGGTTTCTGGTGAGACAAAATATGAGAAGTAAAACTATAGTCAGATTAAAGGATCCTTCTTAAGGCAGATTGCAGCTGCTTCACATCACACCGGAGCTACAATCCTACCACTCAGGCTCTGTGCCAAAGGAAGATGGATTTGAAATGGTCATAATTTAGCATTTTCCACTCAGTTTGGTTTTAGCAGCACTGTACCTCCTGTTACAGAAATCCTCTTTACAATAATGTACTTCTTTAGGGAAAAAAACAAACACTTGGAGTGTGTCTTTACTGCCATAGCCCTCGCTGTAAGAATATCATTTACAGGTTCGATGTTGGATCATTAACTCCTCAGGGCAGGGACCAAACCTCGGAGAGAAGCTCCTGCATCCCAGGTACTGCCTGAAACGAGGGATGCCGCAGAAAGCCACGGTACACGCCGTTTTCACCAAGCCCTTTGCCTTTGAACCGGCGCTCACCAGCGGATGGTGCCAGCCTCACCGCGCCGCCCCACAACCCTACGGGTACACAGGCGGGCTGGGGGCCCCACGGGCGCACCCCGCCTGACGCACAGGAAGGCCGCTCGCTGCCGCCGGCTCCGGGCGCGGCATAAAGCTGGCGGCGGGGCGGGGAGCGGGCAGGAGGCAGCAGCCGCCGCCGGCAGCAGGGCTCGGCCGGGACCCGCGGGCGCAGGCAAGTGGGGAGCGGGGCGCGGCGGGGCCGGGGCTGCTCCGGCTGGGAGCGGCGGCGCGGTTCTGTGCCGCGGGCGATGCTCGCGTAAGGTTTAGCGGTGGCTAATCCGGCTGCAGTTAAACCATCACTCGGCCACATCAGAAGCAGGGACCCAGCCGCTGCGTTCTCGCTATTGACACCGCCTGCTTCTTGCTACTCGCTGTTACACGTCGCCCGCTTCTGCTAGCGGCCTTCGGGGGCGACCCAGAACAAACAGTAGCTACCTCGGCTTCTTTAGCTTTTCGTGCGAATCCTTGTGTGCAGTGTAAGGGAAATGTATGCCGGTGTGCACTATACCCAGCACCGTTACAAAACCCCCATGTACAAACTGGCCCCACGTGTCCATGCGTGTGAGCATCCCTGCACGCTGGTCCATAGAAGGCTGAAGTGGGTTGCAGCCTGCACAAAATCTCGCCTTTTTTCCCTTTGTTTTCTTTAGGTGATAATATTGAGTTTTCTTACTTACCTTTTTAGGATATCACGATCACCAAAAATTGCAATTAAAGTCACACTAAAAGGGAACAGGCTTACAGATCTTCATCTTATTTCTGAGTGTTATTAATACACCATGACATGGTTCCTTGCACCTCAAGAAATGAGGCCTGTGGTTCTTTATAACTCCCAGTATAGCAAGGCAGACAGTGAAACACTCCTATACACTGCTCCTTTTCAGCAACGTAGAGAAACGGGTAAATGTTAGGCAATATATTTTCCTCTCTCAATGGAGCTAATGAAGAGGAGAGAAATGTCCCTGGGCACATTCCCACTGATGTTATATACAGTGTCCTTCATACCACACATAGAGTTATCCCATCCAGCCTTTGTTAAAGAGAAACTAAAACCTGTCACCTTTACTTTTGCATGAGTAAGTACTCAGGACATTGTTACACCTTGACGTATTTCATGATTTTATTTTTTTTCCCCTCTGACTTAAGGAAACACAAAATGAAAGACCACAGCGTTAAAAATATGATGTATTCTCTACTTCAAACTGTTGACATTCTGAAACTATGATTCAGAATTGGAAATAGAAAAGCTGTTTATGGAAAGGTCAGCTTTCCATAAAAATGTCAATTTTGATGAAATCTCATCTTTTTTTTTTTTTTTTTCTCCAGAAAAATTCCTATGAGAAGTGTTCAAACAGATGTAATATGTTTAGAAAGAGCCTTGGGTGACATGGTTTAGTGTGAGGTGTCCTTGCCCATGGCAGGGGGGTTGGAACTTGATGATCTCAGGGTTCATTCCAACCCTAACTATCCTATAATTTTATGTTGACCTACTGCAGTGCAACCTTCAGACTATATCTGGATTCTGTATAGTTTGTTAATGCAAACACCCTAATTAAAGGGAAGACAACCTCTGATATAGGGGTCAGGGTGGGCAGAGCCCACTGGAGGATTGATAATCCAGGGCATAGGCCTTAGGGCATCCTTCTCCTCTGCTCATCCATGATGGACTGTTCTCAGCTCTGACTTTTATCTGCATGCCATATCTAGAATTACAGCCCGGTGTTGCCTGCCCTAGGGCAATATGTTATCTTTAGTCTTTCCTGCATTGAAAAAATCACAGTGAAAACGGTGTCTTCACCTGTAGGATTAATGATGGGTGATTGGGTGCAACCCCAGATTGCAGGTACCAGAAAGGTAACATTCTCCTAAGCAGAGAGTGTCATTCAGGCTGAGGCGTCTACGTGGAGAGCCTGCTCACCCAAAACAATCTGCTCACTCCATGGAGAGAAGCAGGTGTTAATTCAGCCCAGCTAATATCTGGAGAACCAAGCTCCTAACTCCAGTATCTCAGTGAACAGCCCAAACTTGCTTGGGATAGCTTTTCCAGTAGAATTTCAGAGCCTGTCATTGGGCTATTTATGCTACACTTAGTACAATTCTGCTCTTGCTTTTCTTATAGTTTTCATATGAATTTACGTTTCCTATTTTTCTTTCTGTAACATCAAATCTCAGAACTCTGTGGCAATTACAAATGGAAAAGATGTACTAGATAAACAATTTATGTTGGAAAACGAACAGTACTCTCCAAACAGAATCTGTGGGGCTCGAGGAACAGCACAGTAACATACAACTATTATGGCTTCAGGAAAAAATGGGGCAATATAAATTCACTAGAAAGGGAGCAAATTTATTGCTTTCTACTACTCTTTCATAAGAATAGTTTTACCTGGATTTGAGGAGTACAATCTTAACCTGTCTTGGTGAGAGACACTGTGTAAATCTCCCTGTTTTATAAGCATCATACAGCACCCCAAAACATTCACGTTAAGGAAGGAAATTGGCAGAGATGCCCATTCAAGTGTAAGAGCTAGAACTTCTTTCAATGGTCTTACTCCCTCTTCTGTCTTTTTTTTCCCCTCTTTTCTCCCTCTTCTCTCTCTTTTTTTCCCTCTTTTCTCCCTCTTCCCTTTATCTGAGTAACTTTACTCAGGTACTGTCTGTTTCAAAAGACAGAATAAACAGAAACATTAAAATATATAACAAGAACTACCATGAAAGCGATTAATGCACTTTGGATTATTAATTCATATTCACCTTTCAATGGCAAAGATGTTTTATCTTCTCTTTTGCAGTATGTCCCAATGGAGTCAAGTTCAGCAACTGGAAATAAAGTTTTTGGAGCAGGTAGACCAGTTCTATGATGATAACTTCCCTATGGAAATCCGGCACTTACTAGCACAATGGATAGAAAGCCAAGATTGGTAGGATTCAGTTTATTCCCTCTCATACGATTTCAGTCAAGACTAATTCTTTCATTATCTGCCAGATTTTAGAGTGCTCATTTGTGAACTGTGCAGGCCTCTGCACCCCAAGAACAGTAGCCCATTGAACTGTCAAGGTTTAAATTTAAGGAATGTCTGGAGGTGAGGCTTCATTTGAACTTAATCCTAAACAAAATCCAGTAAAAATTGTCTAGCAAATTAACGGCATTACAGGTTTTTCATAGGAAAAAAAAAAAACAACAAACCAAAACCAACTCAAGTTAGTTTTCAATAGAAATGTATATATTTACCTCTTACATCATAAAACTCCTCACTTGTCTCTGCTGAAAGGTGGATATGTAATCTTGGAGAACAATCCAGCCATTTGCAGAAATTGTTCTCTAAAAGATGAATTTATACACAAATTTGCATCAAACTCATTGGATAGTTATCTTGAGAAAATTCTGAACTACATGTCAAAACAAAGTTTGTATTAGTCATGCCAGAAAGAGGCATCTTAATTTTTCATGCTAAATCCACAAGACTATTGGAGGACTATTGAAAAAAAGGAGAATAATCTGGAAGGGAATATAGTCTTTCCTTACTGTTTATAGCTCGATGTTTATGGGGCTGTAGAAACATGGGAAACATTAAAATCTTCTTTTCGACAGATTTAGCATGCATATCTCAAAACCAGACATCTGCCATTTGTGGAGCAAGGAGAGAGAATATCCCAAGGACAAGGATGCCATGCAGTCCAAAGTCTATCTTCCTCTATTTAGCTCACTAACGTTACTGCCTTTCATGTTCCATAAACAGCAGAGCCAGTAAAGCCTGATTGCGTTTGTGTCCTTTGTCCCCTACACACCCTTCACCAGTAGCTGCAGAGTCTTCCTGTATCCCCAAATATTTTGGCTGGGCAAAGGCTCATCTGGTGCCTGGTGTGAAGATCTATATCTGCTGACTGGCCATCTGGCTGCTGCCTCCTGCAGCAAGTTATTACTGCAATTTTCCTCAGTGGAGGCACTAATTTGGATTCCTCCCCTCTACCAACCTGCCAGTTTTACATGAAATCTGTAAGAACATACTATCTTTTGGACTTTGAGCCCACTGTCAGCTTTGAAATGATATCTGTGTGTGAGTGGCAGAGGGAGAGGGACAGCATGCATAAGCCCCATGTCCTCTGAGAAGTGGGCTAAAAATGATTAAATATTCACTGGACCAGAGACTAGAAAACCCTCGGTTGTCTCCCTTCTGGCTGACTCCATAGGCTGTGCTAAGAACATCCTCACCCTGTCTTTATAGCTGCATATCTAAATGAATATAAATAGAAAAAGATCACAAAGTCAATCATTCACAAACCTCTATGTGCAAGTCAACATACATTTAAAGCCTTTCTTTTCCTTCCTAGATTTCTGAATAGATTGTAGTTTTCTGTACAGATAGATTGATACTTGATGACATTTTAAACATGCGTGGTTCTCAATTGTTGATTCTTTAGGGAGGCTGCATCCAACAATGAAGCAATGGCAACGATCCTGTTGCAGAATTTGCTGATACAAGTGGATGAACAGCTGGACCGGGTTTCACAGGAGAAGAATCTTCTGTTAATACACAACCTGAAAAGAATCAGGAAGCTGCTGCAGGTGGGTCCTTACTGCAGATGACAAATCACACACTGATTTCTAAAGGCAGTGCCCAGCCTCCACCGAACAGTTTGTTCCTGTGCGCAGCTCAGAGCTGTCCTGATTGGTATGGACTCCCAGCAGCTATGGGAAGACCAAGCCTTCAACAGGATAATTCAAAATAATTCTACTGGCTGTTACTTTGTGGAACAATAACTCACATTTTAATGCATGCTGCTCATTTGTAAGTGCTGTGGCTTCTTAGCTCTGTGTGTGTCTGTGTTTCAGCGAGACTCTGCAGTGCTTATGGACGTTCACATTTATCACCAATGTAGTTACCACCTTTCAGACACAGATACTTAACTATGGAGTAAAAATACATATTTGGGGCTTAAAGCAGCAGCCTGAAAAAGGAACCCCTGTAAATCATTAGCATGTTTGCTGTTTTATGCTTAGCTGGGATTATTTGTTATGAATAGCTTAAAGGATTTTCCATTAGGCTTCTGCAAAATATTTATTTTGATTGTTCGAATGTTTCTCTAATAATTGTTTATCTAAGGCAAGGATTCTCAGAGTTCCACTTCATTAGTCACTTACTTCCTGACATCTATCTGTCTTCTGCATAAAACAGATATTCATCTAAGCTTAATGAAAGTTTGGGTTTTTTTCTCTCCTTTGATGGTGTTTTCCATAAGTACTTAAATGACAATTATATTGCTTGCAAAATATTCTCTTTATTTGAGATATATATATATATATACATATACTGGTCTGGAAAATCTTAGCATAACCTTACCAGTTGTTTTGTTTTCTTTATGGCTCTGTGTCTTTCTATTCTTTATCCCTAATGGAGGTCTCTTAAAAAATGTGCCAGTATTTCCATTGTTACCACTTTTTCTTCCAGTGTTATGCAAGCAGTCTCATGAAACTTAAAACTAAGGTTGCTTTTGTTTCTTTTCTGGTTTGTGTAGCAGCACTATCCATGATTTCAGTACTGCTCAAATGCCAGATTTACTTAACTGCTTCTGGAGCTAACTGCATAAAAGGTTAATCCTGTTATTTCTGGCATGGTCTTGGCACACTTTACCACAGTAGGGCCAAGAGAGAGCTGTATCACCTTAGCAGGGGTATCCTCCCACAGCAGCATACACAGAAAGAGCATTTCAGGTCACTGAATTGCATTGCCACTGAAATGGCTTAAAACATTGTGCATTTATGATTATACCACCACAATGTGCACCAGCAAAAGGACTGGTATATATTTACATACAGGCTCTACAAAATTAAGGTCTCTCACTGTTCCTTCTCCTCTTCATACCATTTATTTTATTATAAAACTTTTACTAAAGCTTGAAGTGGCATCTCTGCATGCCCTGTGAAATTGGGCATACCAATGCAAGTAATCAGGCCTTGGGCACACATGGCCAAGTTTACATAATAGGCAGTGTGAAAATGGGCAGAATGAAAACCATTTCCTTTAAGTCCTGGCATGTTTGGAAGTTGTATTGTGATGTGCTTCCCAAAGAGGCTCATTCCAGAAAAACAAAAGAAGGGGAGTTTTAAGTGATTTCTGATTAAGTGGTTACTCAGGTGGCAAAGATCTGAGTACAGAACAAGCCAAAACACTCAGCTGTCTCCATCACAACTGTACAGCTATAGTATACAACAGACCTAGCCTTTTCCTTCTCTAGATAAAGCAACAGAAAAGGTCTACATGGGGTGTCCTAACCCATAATTTCACTTGATTGCTGGCTTTGGAAAGAAATGCCACACAAATTGCAACTTGCACCAATGTGTTCTATCACCCTGTAGCACTGCAAAGCCCTGACTTAGCAAGATTTCTCAAGCAGCAAGGTCTCTCTGCTCCCTTGGGTTGCACAGGTCTGTAGCTTTGCAGTCTAAAGCATGATGAACTTCCTGAGAGAACGTGTTATGCTGGAATTACGCCACTTATTAAAAAGGATCTGTCTTGAGAGCAAAATAATACAACAGCTCTCTCCGCCGCTAATAATGTTGGCCTTTCTCCATTAGATCAAGACAGTAGATAACCTGTATTTAGATAAAAAGCTAGTCCTTCAGTTTCAAAATACGGGTGTGAAACACCAGATACTGAACAGCGCTTTCACTATTAAAGCTTTTCCCGATTTCCTATGACCTTTCACGCTATCACCTACAGTCTGTTCTTATTGCCAAATAATTTCTATAAGCTGGAGTAGGGCCAGATTTGGTACTTTTATTGTTATTTTAGATAAGACAAATCACTTAAACTTTTTCTTCAGACATCTGTGACACAGGTATTTTGTGCCTTTGTTTAAAATATTATGTTATGACTTGTAATTTGTAGAACATAGATGATAAATGCATTTATAGCTGACATGTGGGCTGTGTGTTCTACAGGGTTGTACAGGAAGTCTCCTAAGCTTCAGCTGTTAAAATTATTTCTTTATTGGTTAGGGAAGTATATCAGAAAAAAAATGCTATAGTGGTTGTAATCAGCTGACATCCTATTCTTAACTATCAAGTATTATTAATGGAGTATGTATGAACTGTACATGATCTAATAGACAGTATATGCTGTAATGTCCTCAAATTTGAGTATGCAAATTATGTAATTTTTTTTAGTGCATCACTGAGTGTATTTTACTGCTGGAACTGGGAATTTGGAACTGGGTTTTTGGCTCCCTCCCACAGCTGGATGCTCTTGCAGATACCCAGCTCTTGCAATCTAGTTTGTGACTGTTTCATGAGACCACAGTAGTAAAAGGTGACTGATGCACATAGTACAGTGCTGTGGTCCCTTTCGTCCCAACGTGCCATCTAGAGAAAGGGAGACTGTAAGGGTACTCTGTGAAACTAGTGAGATATTTCACTGTCTTGGATGGAGGGAAGACTGAGTTCCTAAGAAGGGAAGAAAGCCGCATTTGTGAACACCTTTTCCTTTCTGGTGACTCTGCAAACAGCATTGGTTTGACTTCTCTGAAGGTGAGTTACCATGAGCCCACCTTTATCTCTGCTCTCTAGCGCAAGCACTTCTTTGAAATTTCACAGTTCACTCCCCTTCCTTCCCCTCTGTACCACACACACAGACATACAGACACATATACGGCACACACACACATACACACACACAGAGCTGTTTCACCTCAATACATGACCTGAGTGCAATATTTTCTCGTTCTTTTGAGCCCAATTGTGTTACCATAATTGAGTAATACTTGTCAAACTAGATAATGCTGGAAACCAGTGCTTATTGCTATTGCAGGGCAGTATTTTGAGCTCTGGTATAGGTTATCAAATACTATGACAATAGCAATAATACAGTAATTAAAACTGGAGAACACACAAAAGCCATTCAGACACAATCTGTAGTTCTTTACAAAAGGCAAAGTGAGGGACTAATGTTTAATTAGAAATATAACTAGCTTATTAAAAGCACCCTTAGAAGAGGAAGCAATGCACACTTTACAAATGGCTTCTGCAGCTGTTTTCTAGACAGCAAAGGACTCATTAAAAACAACATTCCTGATGCTGTTATTGAATCTGGAGAGAATTATGCCCATAAGTTACCAGCACCACAGCCAAGGGCACCCCATTTGAAAGATCTCTCTGGGATTAATTTTGTTATAAAATGGAGAAAACATTCTGTTCTGAACTTCACCTGAAGCATCTTTACATAAACATCTTAGTTGCTCCATGAAAATAATGATGGAAGTAATGGAAGAAGTGAGAACTTGCCTGCTCATACTTGCAATACAGCTTTGGGCAATTTTAGGTGTTGTGAAGGGCAAAGAGTAGAAGTCTTAGCAGGAAGACTACTCTGCCTGGCATCATTGCTTTTAGAACACAAGGGCCAACCCTATTCTCTTGCCATTAGAGAGTAACTATGGAACATGGCATTTCTGCTCAGGCTGCTGACATTCCAACATTATCTTGGGGCAAAAAGAAACACTGACCAGGAGACATGCTATTTGACAAAGTTACAAGAACTTGAAAACAGTGCTGAGAAACTTAGCTGAGCAGCTGAGGTTGCAGTTAGCTCTCAGTAATTTGCTTCTCTATGTCTTGCTTTCATTGAAACATTGCTTCTTGACATTAACCTGGTATAAATGCACATATTCTGTTAAAATCAGGGAGAGCATTTTAGGTTAAAATCTTTAATATTTACTTCTTACATTCCTTCTTTAGTTAATAGATTGGATTCCTTTTTTATAGCAAGCAGCCTTTTGTTACTGTGCTTTTCAGCAGGAAACAGTACAGCACAGTCACTTGCTAAGGTTATATTTTCTGTCCATCTTCCTACAGAACTCCTGCCTCTCCCTCAGCACCAGTTGTGGAAAGGGATGAGGAAAGAACATGTTTGGAGGCAGTGGGGAAAAGAGGGGGGAAATTATGTCTGTGGTTCTTTCTCCTGCTTAAAACCTAGATGGAGCAAAGCAAAGCAGCTTAGTGCTGTGCAAGGCAATGGTTTGTGCTGCTGCCATGACAACAAAACGTGAAGGGCAAATGTTAAGCTTGGATGAGCTGCCTACCACTTCTAGGAGCCAAACTGCAGCTGCAACAGTCTGCACAACCTTAGCCCAGTTACAGCTTAGTTTTCAGAAGAAATGTTTTTTAAATAACAGCTAACCTGTCCCTGTGCAATACAGGAGTAGATATGGCACTGAGGGACAGCCCGTGTCATATAGAGACACACGTAAGATGGGCACTGTCCATCTTCCTGAGTGACGTGCCAAGATCTTTGTTTAGGGGATTGCAGCTGGGCTGCAGTGCATCAGGGGAGGTTTGGAGCAGCCTGGGAACCAGAGACAGTCAGCAGACCCCAGTGTCCCACTGCTCAATTTAGGATCAGTGCTGGTGGGCGATTGCCTGTCGGTCTGTATAATCCAGGATGTTCACCTCAAGGATGTTCTCCCACCTTCACACTCCAAGCTGGAAATTGGGAGAACTTAGCAGGTACCTGCTAGAGAAGATGTAACTCTGTGGGAAGCAGCCTGTCCTGTATGAGGGCTCAGGTGAGCTCCCAGGAACTGAAGAGCCATGGGCTGTTCTGCACACCCCGATGGGCGCATGGGAACGACAGCAGGAAAAAGCAGAAATTCCCAGAATCGTCCTACTCATAATCGAAGCTGTCATTTATACTCTGGCCTCAAGACAGCTTTTGAAAGCAATCCCTTCTCATTAACGGCAACATGCATCCATGTCACACCACTGTTTATGGTATTCAGGGGAAAACCTGATTACATAAATCTTCTTTTATAAAAGTGAAATAACAGATTTCAAGAATAATAAGAAGGGCTGCTCTGCTCATTTACTATTGAAGCTTGAGTTAATGAGTATACTGTGTGCTCTGGGGAACAATTTGCTGTAAATGATGTATATTCATGATATTCATTTAATACTCACAGCAGATTCTAAGGTACTGTTGAACTTTACCCACTCACAGCCCTGCTACAGCCTAGGATGAGGGGAGGAAGGAGAAGAGGGATTCTGCCTGAGCGAGCAGGTCTGAATGCACACCATTAGTACCTCGGGGTGTGCTTACAAAGGGAGAGGTGAGGCAGAATAACTGAATTTGCCAATTCACATCACCAGTTGTATCATAACAAGCTTTTGGAAGCATATAGTTACACTATGAAGTTAGGAAATAATACTTTAGTCATATTTCTTTCTCCTGTACAGCCCTAACCTTTTATGGAGAGATCCTGAATAGCATCTGAAAGTATCTTCTGTTACCTTAATCAACATATGTTAACATTATGGTACTTATTTCTAGATAAAATTTACCCTGTTTCGAAGTACTATAAACAAATAGCACCTTACTTTACACAACGCTATTTAAAACATTAACACACTAGTGTGTTCCTGTTTCTGTTTCAGGTTCTCAGTTATACTCCCCAGCTTGTTTCCGTCTGAAATGAGAACAGACTATCTTTGTGCTTCTCCAGATAGATCTAAAACAAACATATAAAGGCTTTTAGTTCAGGTGACTGTTTACACAAGTCACTATACTGGAAAGGTACATGCATGAGGGATCCTAATATTTAAGTATATCAAAGAAAAAGGACAAAATAGCGTTAGATACAAAACAGGACATTCCAGTCAGTACTTAACAAACAATTCTAATAAGCACTGTGCTGAGAAACAGTTGCAAAGAATGGAAACATAACCATTGATGTTAAAGTTGCAGTTTCCTGTTAAAGCTTACAACAGGGTGAGAATGGAACAAAACAGAGAAAGTTTCTAATACACCACAGGAGATCCATTTCAAAATGTTATTTACATATACTTGGTGTTCAGGTAACCTGCCAGATAACAAAGCAACAGCTTATAGTAGGAAATGTGCTTTGAACCAGTTGTCTAATGCAATTCAGATTGATTTAGTATTGGCTTCTTGCCCCCAGTAAGTTTTGCAGTTCAACCATTAAAACTGATTACAAAAAATTCTGGCCTACAAATAGGAAACTCCACACAGAAGTCTGTGCTAAAGCAGCTGTCTGCTGTTTGCCATCACAGGCTGGAAACTGCACATCAGTTAGTAAGGATTTGTAAAAATTACTGCTACAAGACCAAAAAAAAAGGTTACTTATTAAAAGTAATGTATTTTTGAGTTCCTAGTTATTATGTAAAGAACACAACTCTAACAGTTTATAAATATTTCAGTTTGGTTTTGTAGAACAAATAAGTGTTAACTTTGAAACAGAAGTAAAAACCCAAGCAGACAAATTAAACAACCTCCTGTGGGCTTTGTTTGTTGTGGTGTATCAAGGGCCCAGGCGCAGTCAAACATATGCCCAAGAGGTTAGTTAATAATACCCGGCTCTTTGTGTCCAGAAGATGGAGTGGGAGGGGGAAATCTGCCTCTTCTGCTGTTTTATGGTTTTTCATAGGAAACACTCTACTTGTATTTATTATGAAACAAATCTCATTTAAATAAGAAGCATCACTGCATTATTCATCCCCCCTGGCAGCACAGTTCTGCTATCTGATGATGAGACCTATAGGCATATATTTGCTACAGCTTTGTCTCACCCTATGCTTAGAAATATGCTGTTTCTATAGACTGTTCCCTGACTGGGTTTAGTGTCTGCTGGGAGGGACTCAGCAGTGGAATTTCGGGGCAAACTGGGAGAAATATCTGTGTCTTCACAGCTTATTCACTGTGCTTTTATAGCTTTGCCTATTGCAGTTTGGTTGCACACGCCCTAAAGGTATGAACTTTTGGAAATTACGCATTATACGATACCAAAAAAGCAAAAGTACAACACTACAGACCTATGTGTTAGGACTTCCCACACATCACAGGAGTTGTCTAAAACAATGAGGTTTAATGCCTTTAAGTTCTCTCATGTATTTTGAGAGGAGGAAGGGGAAATCTAAAAATAAAAGTCAACAAGAGCAGTCTAAACAGATAGTGTCACAGGTACTTCCTCTCAAAGACCTAGATAAAACAGAGCCATCTTCCTAGTAGAAAAAGATATTTTAGTAAGAGTATTACTCTTAATAAATCTTAATTAAATCTCTTAATAAAGATTTTTTAGTATTTAATCCCATTTGAATACAGGTTTTCAAAAAACTCCCAAGCACTTTACCTATATCAGGGTAACACAAGGACAGACTCTTTGTATTTTAGTACTGTCTTCGTTGGACTTTCTGCCTGGATGCATAAACAAAGGTAGAAAACAAATCAAGGCAAAATGTTGTTTGTCATATTTGATGGTGAACATGAGAAATAAGTGTGGATGGTGGACGGTTATGTCTTTTCACCCACAATTTTCCTTGAGATACCCAACTATAGCAAAGTCTTTTTTCTTTCAAAAATAAAATCATAGATAAAAGGGTTTTTTTTCCTCTCCTCCCCTTTTTTTTAATTACATGAAAGATGAAATATCTGCTTATCTAGAAAGATGCAGAGTATCAGACTTAGTAAAATAATAAGCATATTAGAACTGAGCAACAGGGATGGACATGTAGTTTTGCTTGACATTGTAATCCTTTTTCCTACCTCTCTGTGCCCCATCTCCCTTCTGTCAGCTGCTTTAAATACTTGTTCAACAAAAATACATCAACGGTCATACTAGTTAACAATTCCATGCCTCCAGGTAAAGCTCAATTAAAAGGCTCAAGCAGGGTTTTTCTATCAGAAACAAGAAAAAAATAC
This sequence comes from Pezoporus flaviventris, assembly GCF_033815535.1. NCBI lineage: Eukaryota > Metazoa > Chordata > Aves > Psittaciformes > Psittacidae > Pezoporus > Pezoporus flaviventris. The sequence continues at coordinate 50,868,537 of NW_026892549.1, forward strand.
AGCTGATGTTTTTCACAACTTAAAAAAGGGGAAGGAGTGAATAAAGAGAAAATCAGGGGAAAAATAACCAAATTCTGAAGAGCTTTTTCAGAATTAGAAAGCACTAAAACCTACTCAAGTTCTTTTTAGGGCATCTTGAAAAGCAGGGGATAACCAGGTAAACCCCTGACTGACTTTCTAACAGTTGCACAGCACATACTTCTACATTAAAGCATCTTAACATATTCCAAATAGTTCAAGCTGCTTTAAAATTTGGCTAAAGGGTCTAAATTGGGCACATTACAATGTACACGTTGTTTTTTGCAGAAATGCCTCTTTGTTGTTCTTCACAATCTAGTAAGATACTACCGCAGCAGATGTCTCTGGGGTAGAGAGAGTGCATGTTGCATGGTGATAGGGAGGTTTTCTCCCAAGGAAATGTCATCAGCATTCAGAGAAAATCTTCAGCTGCTCAGAATGAAAGTTTAACCTCCTCGGTTGCTTGAATTCAGCATCTTGCTGGCAGTTATTGAGAAGAAGCGAGCCCAAAATAACAGCATTGTTGTTTGTTGTGAATCCTGGTATGAAAGACCTCATCAAAACTGAAGGGAGGAATAAGAAAATTTCTAAGAACCACAGAATTACAGTAATGTTTGTTAGCAGATAAGACTGATGTTTCCAATTGAAACATGAGATGAAAAGTGAATCCTCAATTTCTCTTTATTGGTGTTTATCAAAACAGTTATAAGTTTTCTTTCTAAATATGTAAGCTTATTAATACAATTTTGCATAACTACAGAATTCTCACCCTTCCCTCCTTTCCTGGCTGTCAATGCTCATGTCACATTAAGTTAGGATTCCTCCATCCCAAGGTTTTTTGTTGTTAAATTTCCTTTACATTCCAAATTATACTCTCTTTCAATGACAGGAAATAATTTTCAATTAGTAATGCAAAAGTGAAGGTCATCTTGAACAAATTCTGCTCTCCATCAAAGACAAAATGGAAGTGCAGAAGAGCAGCAGTTGGCAGAAGATAGATAAAGGAATACAAAGTGGCATGTTCTGAAGTGTAATTACCTTTGAGAAGTATAAAACATGGGGGGAAGATATTCAGTATTATTCTTTTGACAGTCTAAAACATCAGTTATTGTGACTTTTAGTAATTATTGTTATTTAAGAAGTTACAATTATTGAGATATTTAACATTACAATTTATTATTTATCAATTTTTATAATGGAGTTGCAATCCAACTGCTAGATTACTGCAAATGAAGCTATTGGTAAGATCCACCATTATTCTAGTCTGAGAGACTTCTGCTTCAGGAGAGCAGGTGGCAGTTCTCTGTTGACCTGCTTGGTATCTGCTCAAATTGAACCACGCTGAACAAGCACTGGACAGACACAAGTATGGGAATCACTATGGGCACAACTTGTTATTAGAGCTTTACAAGTTAGAGGAGAAATAGGAAAAAAACAAGTGAATATTCACTTCATCTCTGGGTTCAGATGGTTTTCTCTTAGTGAAACAAAGCAAAAAAAGAGAGAGAGTTTTTGCATATGAACAGTATCTAGAAATGCTAGGAAAGTCCCGCATACCTGGCATTTTTTGTGGGGGATTTTAAAACATCCCACTGTTAGAAGATTTTACTTAAGTGCCTTTTCTACATAAACACATTTTCCAGCTCCAAGAGAGAATTTGTATTTCTTCTTGGCTTTTGGTAAATAGCTTTGGTTTGACTCCTTTTTGTCACAGGGTAAAAACAAAAAGCAACCATCAGTCCTTTGAGGGCTTGAATTCTGTTGGGCAGTGGTAAACCAGGATTTAACACTTCTCAAGCTTTGTAGCTTCAGATAGCCTACGGGTACCAGTGTGAGGTATAGTCCTCATATAGTAGCCATCTGTGTGGAAGGTGAGACCCTGTTGTACCAGCAAACAAGCAGAAATGAGCAGACACTAACTGAAGAATTAATACGCACATCCATGGATTTACACCAGATGTCTCACCACAGCTTTCATCCCAAGCCTCACTAAAAAGGTGACTTTTTTTCTGTCATCAAGGTGCAGATGAGACAGGCTTAGCAATACAACTGACTGCAGAAACAAGGCAGGCCTGTTCTCCCCTCTCCCAGCAAACCTCTGCTAACTCCACATGTGCTAGTCCTTGACAGCCACCTCATCCTTTGCTCGCTGAGGAGCAGAAAACCCATTCAGCAAAAAAAGCACGAGTGGTTTCCATCCCATTTAGCAATATAGGTTGGCTTGCTAAGGAACCAGACGGGCACCAGACTTGCATGAAACAAGGCTGGCACTGCACAGCCAGGAGCATAACCGTTCTTTGCAGCAGTTACTTTTCTCTGGCTGTTGCTGTTGGACCCTACCTTTGCCTTACTTCTGCATGAAACTCCACTCTGCTCTTAATCTTTTGCAGGAAAAGCATAGCCATCTCCCATGTTCCTGTATTCCCTTCCCAAAGTTACATCCTGACATAAAAAAAGCAGGCTACAGATATATTCCTGGACCTGAAGTTCAGTTGTGCTGAAGGAGGTGTGCAGTGGGAACATAATTACTACCCCTATAGCCAAGAGGCTGGCAGGGAGCAACAGCAGATCTTTGGCATTGTTGTATGACATGGAAATCAGCAGTGTATCCTTAACGTTAAAGTCCCCCCTCACTGGCCAGCAAGAGCATGCTTAGTGTTTCATCTGAGGCTGCCTGTCTTGGTGTAGTATTTATTACTCACCACTTTTTTTTTCCAGAGAAAGTCCTAAAATCACAGTCTAGTCCATCACTGCTGTCCTCAGGGTAACTGAAACAGACGATTGGTGGAGTAATACACCACCCTGAATTGCTTTTAAAGAGATCAAAGGAGGCACAGCTGTGGTTGCACTGTGGGGCATGTACTTTGTCTTGAGAAAACTTCAGAAAACCTAGGAACATTAAAGAGCTAAGTTTCATTGCCAACAATTCCACAGCAGTCACAGCTTCTTTACAAGCGAACATTTCGCGCACTAATTATTTAGTTTTAAAAGTCCTATGGCTTTCACCTTAGTCTCTACCTGGAACCATGGTATAACCAACAGCATGGTATTTAACACTATGCAGCTCAAACCAAGTCTCTATGATTAAAATTACCATTTTTAATATAATATTTCCTTACCTCATAATTGAAGTCAAAACATATTATGAAAAAGCCTTTCAGATTATTCAGATATCAGACAAAAGCATCCAGGAAAAGATTCAGTTCTGTTTGTCTAGTAAAAAGTGTTAGAAATTCATGTTCACTGTCATCATAGTAGTTGGCATATAGAAGCAGTGTGTTCACATTTCTATCGATCAGATGTGTTCATACACTTGTTTCTAATGCAACAACTGTAAACTTATTTTGTCACATTTATAGAAAGCAAAAATAAATCAAGTTCTGAGTGGAAGCAAACTATGAGAATAAAAACTAATCAGAAAGAGAATAAAATAGAACAAGCTCAAAACTGGAAAAGCTTAATTCAATGAATGGCTAAAAACTGTACGAGCACTGAATAAAGGGCATCTGAATGAATACGTGAATACTGAATAAAAGGCATAAAGAATATTGAGAAATGCTATAAGAATACATCACCATGCAAGAGCCTGCTTGAGAGTCCTCAATCATTCCAATTTGATAAATACAGCACAAACCAGTATCAGTTCAAATTGTACGCAGTGCATCAGAAATTCTACACCTTATTTTATGGTGGTGTAAAAATATAGACCTTTTTTTGGTTCTCAGGCTAAATTGTCCATAGACATTAAAATTGAAGTCTTCTGCTTTATGCTGACGAAGCATTTCTGCTTGCATCATTACCGTATTGATATGCTTATCGTTTTTTGTTGGCAGAAGTGCTACCTGCCAACAGCAGCATCCTATTGACAATGGAAGACATGATAGAATCATGCACAGAATAGGCTGACAGGAAAGCCCTTTCAAAACAGCTGTGTTAGCAGTACAGCAATTTGATCTTCAGATGATGTACATTGGAGTTGTATCTTTATAATCTCTGTAGAACATTATTAAGAATGTTTTATGGCAACAGTACTAACTAGTGCTGCACTGCAAGGCTGAACCAGCACTAACAAAGGTCAAGAACAGTAGGAGAGTCTTTTCCATCTGAACCAAACCATAGTTCATAGACACTGAAGCACATTGTGATTTCAGAGTGACACCTTGAATTCTGAATTTTAAAAAGTTGTATTTACTTGTGCTTGCAGGGCAAATATCATGGTAATCCCATGCATATAGCAGTGATCATCTCAAACTGTTTAAGAGAAGAAAGAAGAATATTGGCTGCAGCTAGCATGCCAGTACAGGTAATGAATTACATTTCACTAATCTGCTCCATGTTAATCTGCTCACATGCTTTTAGGACCAAATCCTGTCCTTTCATTTCACTTGAGTGATTTGCGTGTGCTAGCGGTTGCCAAAGGTTGCCCTTTAAACTCATATTTATACTTCATTAGTGGCTCTACTGCTGCAAGCATTGCTGTAAGTGACTTCTATGTCACAGCTTATCTTCAAAGAGCCTAATCTGTGGGAAAGGCTTTAAAGAGATTATTCTTCACAAAACATGTGTATATTTTAAATTATGCAGTGCATGAGTTCAGATTAATTATGCAATGTAAAAGACATTCTATCTGATGTTGCAAAGGCGTTGATAGGTTTTATATGAAATTTTAAAGTTTTTTCTTCAAACGACATAAAGCCATCTGGGGAAATTGTTACATGATTGAAAAACAGATAGAATTTTTTAGTCATATGTATTCTTTTTAATCACCTGTGGGTGTAATAAGTATTCATATATGAGTATCAGGTCTTTTTAAGAAATCTAATCATTTATGTTTCAGTTTCTTTAATTGACTAGATATTTAATGTTTCCAGTATACCCACACCCTTTCACCTTTTGGATTTCAAAAGTTAAAGCAGCATGTTCTTCAGATCTGTGGAACTAAACAGATTTGCCTGTTTACACCACTCTCCAGCTGGTTGAAGACGAGCTTTTGAATTCCCTCTCTATGCTAGGATTTGCAGTACAGTTACTGTCACTTGTTAGTATTACTCATCCACCCGTTATCTGGTTCAATGTGTTCCAGGGGCCGCTGGAAAAGTCTCTGCAGAACTCTGTGGTTTCAGAACGACAAAGAAATGTAGAACACAAAGTTTCAGCCATCAAGAACAGCGCTCAGGTATTGTATTTGTCGTGTTTGCTGTTTACACAGCCATGATTTTCACACAGACATACTTGAACTACCTTTAAGCTGAACTAACTTTCACACATACTTAAACTACCGAAAGCTCAAATGCTTTTGCTAGCAAGCTGCACCAACCATTTTCAGTTATTCTGAGGACCTCAGCCCAGACTGACTACTCAGGGCATACCTGGATCCCCAAGTTTTTACAGCTGCTCTGGGTCCAAGCTATTTTAAAGCTATCCCACTCATCCCTATGGGAGTTGCAGGCAGACCACTGAGTTCAATAAGACCATACCTACTGTCTCTAAAAAGACATGAGGTTCAGTAAATGTATCTCTGCAACTTCACCTCTTTGCTAGCACTAGCTAGCCTTTGTGACCTGTGAGTCACATACCAAGGACTTTGTAAAGCTGAAGGCTACATGGCATAATTATGTGTTTAGGAGACATGAGGGGAGAGCACTGGGAGCTGATGGTTAACAGTTCTCCAGGAGTTTCCCATACCATTGCAGGGCAGAGCTGGGCTGAGCCAAACCTGTAGCGATGTCCCATAAAGACCTTGAAAGTTTAGTCAGAGAATACATGCCTGTTCAGTTCAAGGCAGGGTAAGGATTCGTATTACCTACAGTCTCTTTACTACTACAGCCCCACTTTCAGCTCTGCAGTCTTCATGTAGAAGTTACATTTGACATGCCCGTGTCTATACCATTCAAGAGCGACACTTCTTGTATATCAGAAAGAGGTCCTAGTAGCATTTTCTCATCAGTGTCCCCCCTACATGGGGAAGAAGTGTTAGAGAAATTGAACCCTTATAAGGATAAAGCTAGTTTTAGAAGAATGTGATATGAGATCTCTATATATGTTTTAAGGTAAAAGAGTTGCAGAGCAAAAGCAAAGCTGCAACACAGCAGGCTACCATGCTGCTCCTTCTGCCTGCATGGGGATGCACAGCCAGCCCTGAAGACCAGTGAAAATGAGGTTTTTTTAGTAGGTAATTAAGTTGAACACAGAAATCAGCCAGTTCCTTGTGTATATAATTTCATGCTTTACACATATAATTTGAAAGTTTAGTATCCAAAATAAAGAGGAAACCAGAATGGCTAATTCTGTGTGTCCTAATTTAGCAAACAAGTGTTTGTATTTCGACAGGCACTTGCACATCTTGGAGAACTAAGAAGTGTTTTTTATGAGTTGTTGGCAGAAACAAGGCTTCCTATAAACAGCATAGAAAAGACCTTCAAAGTAAAACAGATGATTGCCTACAGTTTTTCTTGTTTTGATGTGTCTTTTTTTGAATTATCATTGTTTGGTTACTAGAAAACACCTCCTAAACTTTTTGCAGTACATATGAAAACAAACCCTTACAAAAAGTCAAAGCAGCAAAAATGTTTCAGTTCTTCACCCAAATTCCTAAGTAATTCTCCAAATGAAGTTTCTGAGCTCTGCTGCTGTTTCTGCCTCCATCTTACTTGGCTTTGCACACCCCATCCCAGTTCCATTGAAGTCAATGCAAAATAATCCATGTGCCCCATTTTAAAGCTCCAAGAGGAGTGTTAGGTTATTGTCATAATAACTTTAATTTAGCTCAGGCTAAATGGAATCATTCCTACTTTCACTGTGTCACTGAACTAGTAAACAAGTGGTTAAGCTGTATCAACTACTGTTTGAGGGCAAGAGAATAATAGTTGGCTTTCTGAACAAGTAAAATGAATCTGTGTTTATAAATGTGCATTTCTAATAAAATCAGCTTTTTAGAAGTTTACAAGATAGTAAACAAGAGTTCCCAGAACTGATTAGGGATTTTGAAATGGTAGGAAAGGAAAAATACTACATATGCATTTTCCCATTACTAAACAAATTCCTTGTTATGTCCCTGTGAAAACCCAAGTAACTTTACTTTCTTTTCCCTGGGAAAGATGACTGACCAAGATGTCAAATACTTGGAAGACTTGCAAGAGGAATTTGACTTCAGGTATAAAACAATACAAAGCTTAGGTAAGAGGTTTTGTAATAACTTTTAGATTGTCTATGAAACGGCTGATTCTGCAGCTAGACTCCAGTATCAGGGAGTTTTTGTGCATTACTATTATGGTTTATCAACAGCCAGCAAGTAAGCACCACAATGCTACTTACTTACTCCTCCCCCCTCCCCACTTCCTCACCCTTTAGTATGGGGAATAGAAGAGTAAAAGTGAGAAAACTCATGGGTTGAGATAAAGACAGTTTAATATGTAAAACAAGAGCCATGCTCACAAGCAAAGCACAACAGGGAATTCATTCCCCACTTCCCATGGTCAGGAAGGTGTTCAGCCATCCCCAGGCAAACAGGGCTCCATCATGGTTGTGAATGCTCCATCCCTGGCAGTGTTCAAGGCCAGGCTGGACGAAGCCTTGGGTGACATGGTTTAGTGTGAGGTGTCCCCACCCATGGCAGGGGGGTTGGAACTGGATGATCTTAAGGTCCTTTCCAAACCTAACTATTCTATGATTCTATGTGTAATGGTTACTTGGGAAAACAAATGCCATCATTCCGAACATCACCCCCTTCCTTCTTCCCACAGCCCTATATGCTGAGCATGACCTCATATGCTCTGGAACATCCCTTTGGTCAGTTGGGGTCAGGTGTGCTGCCTGTGTCCCCTCCCAGATCCTTATGCCCCTCATCCTGCTCACTGCTGGGGTGGGGTGAGGAGCAGAAAAGGCCTTGGGTCTGTGTAAGCTCTGCTCAGCAATAACTAAAACATCCCTGTGTTATCCACACTGCTTCCAGCACAAACCCAAAACACAGCCCCATTGTAGCTACTACAAAGAAAATTAACCCTACCCCAGCCAAAAACAGCACAGTTACTCAGATAATGTATGTAAACATAAAAATGGATTTTTTGGTGTTTATAAAGTCTTGGAACATAATAACTTTTTGGGGTTAGCAAGGTAAAGAAGATCTTGTCAAATAAGTATACATATTTTCCATAGATAAGATGCATAATGGCATGAACAGTAGTACTTTCCTTAATTTAAAGAACTTTTCCATTTTCCTCACTTTTGATAAGGCACTTCCTTGGATGCAGAAAAGCCTCTTCTTTTCCTTAGTAGAGCTGTGCAAAATTGATTTTTTAGCCTCTAAAGGCGAGTTTTAGCCTCTAACTTGGGTTTTTATTCTTTTTTTGACTACAGTGGTGATAACCAGCTGGTAAGCACTCAATGCATGTTTGATCAGCCTGTGATGGTTGAGATCTGCATATGGCAACAGTCCTTGCATGATCTCTTTCAGAAAAGAAACTGAGGTCCACCTGTGTCTGCTCAGATATCTTCATATTATCTCCTTTTTACCATGCAAAGATATTGGGCTTGAAATGTCTGAGTTCTTAAATGTGTCAGTCCTTTATGATTAAGGCCTCATGTGGCCAGACAATCAGAAGAGATCAAGTTGATACGGTTTAATGAGTTGTTAGTCATCAGGCCAATGATAATTATTTACCACAGATAATTGAAGCCTGTCCCACTTTCAAAATGAAACATGCTTACATAAATGACTTTCAGGGCTTAAAATTTCACTGTGTCAACAAATGCTCTACACCAGCACAGCCAGCTTGTAGTACCTTACAATGCGAGTGAGAAATTGCTGTGGCTGAGCTGACAATCACTTTCCTGTCTGCCTCTATTGAAGCATCTACTCTAATATAATAGGAAGATGTCAGTCCAGAGCTTAGCAGAGGCACAGTTGGCACCCATTTCTTTTTTGAAGGTGGCATGAAAGATGCGGAGCAGCAAAGGGTGGGGGAAGGTGAGGGTGGGGGAAGACCTGCATATGAAGAGCATGGGGCCATCTTGGGGAAGCTTGAAACTAATGCATGATCCAGGGAAGGGAAAGAGAGAGAGAAATACCCAGTGAGATCAGTACTCCTGGCTGCTGAAATCCCCATGGTGTTTAACACTATCTCCATTTCAAATGCCTAACCTCCATTATCTCAGCCAGACACATAATTCACATCAAGTCCAAAGAGCTTTATTCTGACTGCTGACACCACAGGCATGTTTCAGTAGAGTACAGACCCATCACCGATCCAAGACAGATGTACATAATACACATGCAGATGCACATAAAACATTTATAGATTTCTAGGTATCATCTGTATGTTCTCTAGCTTTTCCTGTTCCACATACACACCTAAAGTGTGGACTCATAAAACCTTATCTTAAACTTATACTAAGGTTAGTCCATTCAAATGAAATATGCTATTACATAACCTATTGATTTCTGCAGTTTATTTTTTCACCAGCTCATGCTGCACTCTGGTCGTGGTTTCTTTCCCTCCTTTCCTTATAAACACTCACACGCAGCCACACATGCATTTATACTGCTTTTTTTTTCATCCCCTGCAGAGCAGAGCGACAAAAACAGCGCCCTCATTAAACAGGAAATGTTGGCGTTGCAGGCGATGCTCAATACTTTAGACTACAAGAGAAAGGTTTGTGACGTGTTCTGTGGTCACTTTGCTTTCTCCCCTTATTCCCACGCCAAATACTCAAATGTGTACATGTGCCTTTTTAGATTCTCCTCTCAGAACAACAAATAACAGAGGAGTTAAAAATCCACATAAAGTTTGGGTGGGTATGGGTGATTTTACCTAGCAGTTAAGAAACTGGCAATTTAGTAAGAGCTCTATCAAGGATATGGTTCTACATACCTTAGAAGTAAGGTAAGGGCATCTCGTACATGCTGTACAAAATGGATAACTTAACTGGCAATCCATAGCTTTTAAAGTAAATAAAATACATTCGAAGTAAATGTAATCTAATAATTGCCAAGAAAAACAAACAGAAAAACAACAACCCACCAATGGTATTTGCTCTGTTCAGCAACTGAGATTTGCAAATATGACAAATATTCCCCTGACTACTTCTTTGCTGGCATAGAAAACTGTACATTTAGGCAATTTGTTCAAGTCCACGTACTTTTTACGGTTAAAAGCAAGCAAGCAAAAAAATCCCAATGCACTGGATATGATGCAGATCAAAAGGAGAACTTTTTGACCTTGAAAGTGCTAGTAAGTGTCAGCTTTTTGGAGGTGTTATGCCCACAAAGAATGCAACAATCCTCCCTCCCACCCCCCAGAAAAGACGGTTTACTGAGGAAGAGTTCATGAAGATTCAAGATTTATTTCAGTTACGATGAGTGATGAATCCAGTCACCTCTGAGTTACAGACTGAAGTGTGAGAGACCAAATACAGTTACTTCCAAAATAATTGAAAACAAATGCAATCAGCATTTATGATACTTGCTGAATTTTGTGGCTGCTCCCTGTGGTCAGTTAGTGACACCTGTCCTATTTTACAGGAAGTACTCAGTAAAATAGGGCGTGTGATTCATGAAATCGATATGCTTATGAGCAACATGCTGACTGAAGAGCTGCTGGACTGGAAGAGACGGCAGCAGATTGCTTGTATTGGGGGTCCTCTCCATGGCGGGCTTGATCAGCTCCAGAACTGGTAAACTTGCCTTGAGCTTTTGTTTCCACTGAAAACCACAGGAAGTCTGCTGCACGTGAAATGATCATTCCTTTAGATCAGCTGCAACAGCAGCAAATTCATGAGTAGCTAAGAAAGTAAATAGCTAAAAATACATTTTGCTTTGATGGACAGTATTTGCTATCCAGAATTAATAATATTAGTGAACTGCTGAGCCTGAGCTGCGGCTATCACTCATTTTTTGGCTTGATAGTTGTTCCAGATAAGTGATACATGCCCTCTTGGGGGTTTTGCTTGAGTAAGAACTGTGCTGACTGAGTTTATCACTGAGGACAGTGGGAGCTTTGTCTAGGCAGGAGCCGGGTAGACACCTTATGCTTTGACTCACTAGGTACATCACTCCTCCAGACTTCAAGCTATGCAGGAATTGAATGGCATTAGTCTCTGTGGCAACTTGCACTTTTGATTGCAAATCAAAAGAAAATAGCATGTTTAAAAAGATAATGCAGCCAGGGAATGTCAATGTCATAAACATTTTGTTCCCATCAAAATTCTCTCCTGGCAAAGGTGAGGTAAAAAGAAAAGAAGGAAAACAACCAAAAACCTTTTTAGGTTGGGAAAAAAAAAAAGTAATTTTTGCCTCCTTTTTTTTGTTTTTCCACTGAAGGTTGTTTTTTTTTGTTCCAATTAAGATGTTAAAAATAGATTTTAAAATTTGATTTTATACACACATACCCATTAAACTGTTAGCAAGTGTGCTTGCATTTGATTTTCCTTACTGTTTTTACATTTCCTCAGTCTTGGTAACTTGCGCATATTATATAAATATTATCCTTTTAAATAAGATTGCATTTTGCAAAACTACTGAGCAATAGGAAGCCATTACATTGGCACAGTTTCCCAGCATGTAAAACATCAGCAGCATGTATAGATTTCTTCTGAATTATCACACAGCATAGCATTGCTGTTGATGACACCCTTTACATAAATATTTCCTTTTGGAATGAAGTAGTTACTTTGCCTGAATTATTCATACACTCCCGTGAATAAAAGATGAACAGACATGAGTTTGGATAAAGCTAGAAAGCACCAGTCAGCACTGATTCTGATTTCCCAGAGCAAGAACTTCGGTGGCCACTATGTTCTAAGAAATGGTTTACATGGAAGATTGTAAACTAATCCTTTGTCTTGCTGTAGTTTCACGCTGTTGGCAGAGAGTCTCTTTCAAGTCAGAAGGCAGCTAGAAAAACTGGATGAACTGCTGACCAGACTGACTTACGATGGGGACCCAATCCCACTGCAAAGACCTCAGCTGCTGGAAAAAGTCAACTTTCTGCTGTACAATCTCTTCCGGAAGTACGTAAGCTATTGTCAATGTACATAAGTTTATTTGACTTGACTCAGATTTATTGGCAACAGTGAGACCATATCGTTAAGAAGGAAAAAAATGAAACAAGCTTGAGTCCCTGAGGATCTTGCAGACCAAGTTTCCAATATAAAAAGTATGTACAACCATCATCAAAAATCCTAGGAGCTGAAGGTGCCAGGCAGCTTCTCATGTTCAGCAGTTAAAGGTTTGTGATCAAGTTCTGCCTCTAAGTGAACACACAAAATCCACTTATTTCAGTATGAGTTATGTACATAATGCTGAGAAAAATTGTGGTGGTTGGCTGTGGTTTTTCAAAGTGGCAGGTGCCAATTTGTTTCTTGTCTTTCCTCTTCCCCACCAAGACATTCTTCCCCACCCAATTCACCCTTCTACGAATAGGTAAATTATCATCATCCCTCTCACCTTTTTTACTGGCTATACTGGAGATACACCACAAATTACTATCTGAAAGCAAAACATGGTCAACTTTTCTTTATAAAAAATGAAAAAAAGAGAAAATGATTGTTAATTCCATTGGAGCCAGGCTCTGTATTTTCATGCTCTGCTTTATGGTTCTGTTAAAAGTCTTGGTCTTCCAGATATTTATCAGCCTCGTACTTTAGGACTATGGAATTGTTAGTTTGGGGGGTTATTTTTTGATGTATGGAACAAGTCAACTCTAAGTTAGACCACTGGATCATTTTGAGAGCTGAGAGTTAGAATACATACCTCCCAGTTCACATCTGTGGAGAAATAATCTCTAAGATATACAAGCACTTCCCTCCCCACCCCACCCTGCCTAATACAGCTCCATGTTTATGCATATTCCTCACAATCTATTGTTTCACTTCTTTTCACGCAGTTCATTTGTGGTTGAAAGGCAGCCCTGCATGCCAACACATCCCCAGAGGCCAATGGTTCTTAAAACATTAATACAGTTCACGGTTAAATTGAGGTAAGGAAGGGAAATCTGATATAAACTCCTTCATTTGCATACTGCATTTTATGCTAGTTGAATCTAGAAAGCAAAGCAGACCAACTTGTGTCAGAGACCCTTTTGACTCCATGGAGATTTTCTGGAATGGAGATATAAAAGCCACAGGACCTGTCACTCGTAATAAGTGGCAATAAAGAGTAAATCAGTGAGGAAGGAAGGCAGATTGTGGCCAAAAGTCAGCAACTTCAGGGTTGTGTAGGCACTGAAATCTTGTTTTAATGACTTTGCAAACTCAGTAAATAACAATAAATATCATACAAGCCAACATCAGAGAAATTTCTGCATTTTTGGGGAGCTCAGGAAAATCAATGACAACTTGATTCACCCCCACTATCTCCTTGTCCGACTTTGTGAAAAGACTGAAGACTGGAGAACTCTCATTTCCACCTCACAGTAAGAATGTAAGGATGGTTGGGTGGTGTGGAAAGGGTACGTGAAGGAAACTACTTGTACATCTACAGTGCAGTCAGATAAATCCATCCCTTAATTGTTACTTCTTTGTTGTCTCTCTCTAGCCATTCCCTCAAACACACTTTCCCACATACTTGCAGGGAGGGTAGAACACCTGCCACTGGAACAGCCCAGCTCCTCTTACTGAGTGTACAACTCTGTAAATCATGATATAATACTATATGCTGATCTGTTTTCAGATTATAATTATTACAGACACTTTAGTGAGAAGCAACTGGTCTCCAATATCTTCTGTTGAGAAATTTATTCTATTAATATTTACTTTTACATTTTCTGTTTTGAAGGTTGCTGATTAAATTGCCGGAGCTGAACTACCAGATCAGAGTGAAGGCAACTATTGACAAGTAAGGACGTTTAAAGTATATAAAGAAAATATTCTCTCCTCCTCTACAGAAACACAGGTTTTTCAATTGCTACTGGATCTGATTTAGAAGTTGCTCTAAAAAGGAAAAAAGCAAAGCAAAAAAATCCCCAAGCAAAACAACACCCCCCCCCCCCATAGTTAAAACACCAAGTAATGTTTTTCTATTTTTAATGTGGAAGACTTGTCTTTTTCTAAAAAAAAGCTGCTATGTCTAATTGGTATTTTCAAATTGGAGGCAGGAAGTCATTTAAGATTTGTTTCAAGACCGATAAAATTCATTGGTCTGAAATAGTATCATCACACAAAGTTTTAAATTAAACCATATTGCATTGTTAGCTTTGAAATACAACTTTATTCTACTTGTGTTAATAGGCCCAGTAGCTTTGATGCAGCTGCTCCAAGCAGCACCCAAACCTCGTGCTTGAAAAGCTAATGCTATTATTAGTAATTGGCAGCTTAGTTTTACCCCTGCTTGAAATTAAGGCTGCTATGTAAACTCTTCCTTCCTAAAATGTTTGATTCTCCTTTATGTTCCCATTATTTCTTACAGTAGACCCAAATGAACAGGATCCCCAGCTTCTCTGATTATAATTTCCTAAGTAAAAAGCATCTCAGGGCCTGTCTATACTATGTGAAAACAGTATTAATGCTGCCTGGTGTCTCTTTAAGTTGATGCATCTTCTCTCAGCAAGGTATATTATCTTAAGCAATGCCCCGTACTGTGGAGCAAGCTTGGTGACAGATAGGTCACGGCACCCTAGCATGATTAAACACAGGACAGAAGACTTGCTGACAAGGTATGATATCAAAATCAGCAAAGGGGATCCAAAGGGCCACTAAAACCCACCTTGACCACATGCACATAGATGTTGGCCCAAAAGAAGGAAGGAAAACAGTAGCAGAGAAGCTAGGACTGTTTCTCTCAAAAGCTGTATACTGTCCAGTTTGCTGCTATGCACATGTTCTCCCCATACACCAGGAGCTAAATACATAGGCTTGTATTGTTCCAGAACACAGGCATGCAGGTGATTAAATAGTACTGCAGCTTTGAATACCCACATCATTCCAGTAGGAGGAAAAAGCTAAATATACTACTTGCATCTGGCCAGGTACAAATTTCAGTTCTTTAGTTCAGAAATTGTTGCTTGATTTTACTGGTACTACAAGTTAACTTTGACAAGGCAAAATCTACCACCTCAAGATATATTTCTCAATACAAGTTATGGCTTATACATTTATTGATTCACAATCTGTTCTCCCCTCTTCCCCTGCCCCTCTTCTGTTTTAGGAATGTTTCAACAGTAAGGTAAGAATATAAAACATCATATTTCTTAGCTTAATCAATATGACATCATTGGAGTACATAACTGTAATGTCCCCCATAGTAACCGTAGATTCATTCTGTGTGGAACACACACGAAAGCAATGAACATGGATGAATCTGCAAATGGAAGCCTGTCTGTAGAATTTCGACATTTGGTAAGTTTGACTTCTTTTCCTGTCATTTACCTTTGGTATAGAAATCAAAGAGTCTTTAAAGGCTATGCTGGGAGAACTGTATTACTGTCACGTATACACACTCATTTTCTTTTTCCTTATACAGAAAGTTTACCCCTGGAACCTCTTTATCCCATTCCATACTTTATCCATTCCGTAAAATAAGACTGTATATTTTCACTGAAATAACAAAGCAAATCCTAACTAATACCAGAAAAGGAGAAGACTAATTATGCTGAACTACAGTTTCTCAGAAACTGGGTTTTATTTATAAGAAAAAAAAACCAAACCAAACATCATCACTGTCTAGGGAAAATTATAATTGAATGCTCTAGATCTAGTTGAAACTAATGCCTGCCTGCAATAACTGTCTTTTGAGAGATTACAGCACTACTTCTGTAGCTTCTCTAATATCTCATTGAGCCATGCTTTCTGACTGGACTCGCTTCCCTATGGTATTTTCTAGAGCTTAACCACAGATGCAGTGAGTCAGTGTAGGTTTGCAACAGGCGATGGAAAGTGACAGTCATTAGTGCTTTTTCTATTATACATTTTGTAAGCACCCTAATTAACACTTTGTTACATTAATTTCTTAAAAAATACTTTAAAAATATCAAAAGACTATTCACTGAATAGACTTTCCAAGGCATAGTGTCAGAGACTTTGTCACAGAGTATGTATGAAAATAAAACCTTATCATATGAAGAATATCATGGTTAAACATGTTAAATATTAAAAATTAAATAATTAGAATTTATTAAATAAAAATACGGCCTTTATATGTATTTCTGTCTATAGTTTCTTTGGCACATAAACATTGTTTTGCTTTATACAGCAACCCAAAGAAATGAAATCAAGTGCTGGCAGCAAAGGAAATGAGGTTTGTGCATTTATTTTTCATGTTATTCTTGATTACTCTCACAAATATTTAAGATAGAATTTTATTTAAATCAAAGATCAACCATAGGTCTTTTCCAGCCTAGTTGATTCTGTGATTCTATTCTATTCATATGTTGTTAGATTTTGAAATACATATTATCCTTATAATAAGTATAGGACCCAACTGTCATATGATAGTATAATGAGAACTTTTCAGAACTACTCAGAAATTTTAATTATATGCCGTAGTATCATATATTTTTAAAGTTACAATAGAAGGTAAGAAGTAATAATTTCAATACATGCATTCTTCTTTTAGGCTTCCTTTTTGGTCACTTACATTTTGGGAAAAAGAAGCTTTACAATGTTTTTGTTGAAACAATTTCTCCTATAGGAATGGTTCTTTTTCTGTTGGCCAAGTTTAAAGCTGAAGTAAGGGTATAATTACATTTGCATCAAAGAAGTTTGCGTGCCTCAACCAGGACCAAAAGTGTGCTTAGTTTAGCAATACTCATTCGACTCTGGCTGTAGGTTCCCCTCTTGTGGTGACACTTATACTATGACATGTCAGCCCTAACAAAACAGCAGATACATTGTAGTACCCAGGTTTCAGAGATATGCAGGTACCACCCGACACACAAGGTGAAAAGGTATTGCAATGCTTGCTTGCCAGCTGGGGAGTTCAAAATCCACGCATTCTTGCTTTGTGGAGAGCAGCAACCAGAAGTATTGACATCAGCACACCCAGAACACTGTGTACCTGTGATCACCTGTATTGTATAGCACTCTTTCCATTCCTTTAGCACCCCTATACTTCTTCCCTTGCCCAACTCCTAACCCCTTCCCCTTCCTCAGCATCTGCACAGCTCTACTATGTGTCCTTCTTCTCTGCTCTGGGGCTGGAACTAGATGATCTTAAGGTCCTTTCCAACCCTAACTATTCTATGATTCCCAAGTGCCTCAGGTGTCACAGACAAAATCAGAATCCCAGTTACCGCATGCCTTCATTCACCTTCTGCATCTCTGCCAGGAGGGGAAAGGAGAACCACCCCAGCAGGGGAGAAGGCAGGATTATCCTCTTCCAAGCCATGCTGGAGGCAGCAGGCAGGGAGGGGGAATGCACAAGTACACACAAGAACTAGGGTGGCCCGTCACTGTAAATTTAGCATGGCTATTTGACAGGGAAAATATGCACATAAATCTCTTACCGAAGCAAGAGTCAGAATTCTGCAGCCATTGATACAGCCTCTGCCAGTGCTACCACAATTGTGTTTCCCAAGATAACTGCAGTCATAAAATGCTTCTATGAATGCCACCTACTTACCTATGAGGGAAAGTAGCTTATACTGGTTTAAGGTATCTCTGTACACTTTTTTGCAGAGTGGAAGTGCCAAGGGGAAAGTTGTACTAGCAAGTTTAAAAAAAATATTTAATAATAAAATCACTCATCACAGATGTAGTTGTACCAACATAAAAGTTATTACAAGTAGTCTTTAAATACAAAGCAAAGGTGTGATCAGCATGGAGAATTTTAAGCAAGAGCCTAAAGCAGAAGATACTTGTGCATCTTTCGCGTGGTGTTTCTGAATGGAATAACTTGCAACCTGATTAGCAAGACTGAAACTCAAAGCTGGCCTCTCAATTGCTTTGACCAAGTCATTTGCATCAAGACAAGCAAATGCAAAAATGTAGGTGTAAAACTGTTAGTGTTCTACTTCTGGTAGCATTTTACTCCCACTTTCACATACTGTGCTTTTATAACTGTGTAAAACACAGAGCTGTGGAGAATTAGGACAGCTGAGCTGTGACACTGCTGATTTCCTCAACCAGAGCTTCTCCTTGGTCAAAATCAGTCTGGGAAGTCATTGCTAACATAAGCATTGGATGATTCTACCTGTATTAAAACATTTGAGTTCACTTGATGGTTAATTATCTCATGTAAAAGCCCTCAGCTCTAAACTGGATTTTCCCTTTGCAAGGCAGATTTATTATTCAGATACCTGAGGATCTCCTGTGGTCTCAATCCCTTATTTATACAGTATCTTTGGTTGCAGTGGCCTGCATGTGTCTTGGAGGAGGTGTTCCATGGGAAAGATAAGGCCACAAAGCACTTTCCCAAGGAACAGTTTTATTTTACATTGATTGAAACCAGAGTAGCACAATAATTGGGAGCATCTTGATTTGGGATTTTTGATCCTTTTTACAAGTCTGATAAAACAATTATGTGATGGGGAGGGGAAAAACACCACCATAGGAAAAGGACAGATGGATTTTACTTATGGGGATGGAAATATATTTCAAAAGACCTGTTTCCCAAGGGGCAGAGATTCGGATCTTTACAGAGCTATGCTGGTTTGTAATCAAAATAAAATGCTTGTATTCCAAACTTTAAATCAACTATGACAGACAGACTCCCTACCTGGAAAAGCTTGGCGTTTTAATACCAGATTTACATTAGGTTAGTGATTTAGAGCTCTACTCCTTCAGCTAGTACCATCAAAGTATACTTATGACAGGCCTGCGTTCCTAGAGGCAGCCTACTTGTCTGCCTGTCATTAAAGTTGTGGCTTATTCTTTCATTTCTAGGTTGTTTCTCCTGAAGTTTAACATCTCTTTTTAAATCAGAATTGTTATTCAGTAAAGAAACTTTAGGAAAAGTTGGAGATACTCTTTATCAGACGCAAAAAATAATCCGTTAACATTTTGTGTGAAAATCTGTGTTTAAAAGTACCCTTTTATTAAAAAATTAAAGGCGAAAATTTGAAGTTTAAAAGTGTTCCTTTAACAATGTCAAGGGGTTTTTTTAGATTCATCAGGAAAAAACACACCAGACTTCTGGACTAATTTAACATCAGTGTTTAACAAACAAACGATTTCCTTCACTGCCTTCTTTTCCTGTTCTACTTATATCTTGGATATGTGTTTTCTTGCGAAGTTGTGTCATGTCAGCAGTCAGATCCCTAGAACAGTGTTAAATACCATCTGTGAATTCACAGTTTTATAACCTATTTACTCCCACAGGGCCCTCACATGGTGACCGAGGAGCTGCATTCCATCAGCTTTGAAACGCAGATCTGCCTATATGGATTGACTATAAACTTGGAAGTGAGTATTCAAGCCAGATTTTTTGAGGCAAGAATAAAAGGCGTTTTTCCAGCAGTTTACGGAAGAACAATAGTGTTGGGCCAGACCACGGGTCTCTATCCTAGATGTTATCTTCAGCAGTGAGCAGACGCAGACATAATATTCCAGAACTTCTGGACAGAACTGTATGCTTAAGCAAGAAAGAGGAGGCTAAAAAAACAAAGTATAACACAGCAGTAACACTTTCCTTGGCAGCATTTACATACTGCACTCATTCTTTCCACCAGACCAGCTCCTTGCCTGTGGTGATGATTTCCAATGTCAGCCAGCTACCCAATGCGTGGGCTTCTATTATTTGGTACAATCTGTCAACCAACGATCCTCAGGTAGGTTTTCAGTGTGCAAGTACTGACTTGCTGCATTTTCACATTCCTATTAGTCAGTTACCAAATATACTCATTATAAAAAGGCTGTGTTTCCCTCAAACTGGACCTGTTTTCTTCACATACACTGTTATCAAGATCATAGGTTTATGTTTGCTTTATCCTTTGCTCCCTGTCCAGATACAAAACCATATGCATGCTTAGCTTTCCTTTTTGTAGGCTAGAATAGCATTCTTAATCTAAAGACAGTCAATAGCCTTTCTCCACAACTTTTCTAGTTTCAATTTGTCTTTTTTGGATGTGATTGACCAAAGCTGTAGATGGTACAAAATAATTCTATTAGTACAATTCAAAACTATCCAAGTAGGTGCATAGGTGGGTCTGCAATGGACTCAAGTTCTGCTTTCCTGCATACCTTTTATTGGAGCTTTCTGTGGAGAAGATAAATGTCAAGTAGCACCTTCTATGGGCTCTAACTGTGAACAAAAGCAGAGTCTCAGGCTCTAAATTCAGTCTACAGTGTTTGCAGACTGTAGAATAATACTGTCAGTAGCTCTCATGCTTTCAGCTGGGGATTAGTGGCAATCACAGAGTGTTTGGAGGAGAGAAAGGGTGAGAGTTGACCATAGAGTGTGCCTAAGAATGATGGCAGGCCAGCCGACCACCAGCCTGGACTATGTTATCACTCTGTGAGGCTCCCAAAGAGCTTTTGCACGGTCTTTAGTACGTTTATGGTATGTACCAGAAACCAAATGAAAAACTAAGATGAACCAAATGATTCAACAACATATCACTATGAGTACATGATGGTTTAAGATTTCCATGCACCAAACATATTAAAGTATGAGACTATCTGCATTAATTGGACAAGACTTAAACATATTTTCACTGTCTTAATAGACAATGCTATCAGAAGCATAGCAAGAAATTTTATCATCCAAGATGCACACGCAGACTCTGTCTCTCTCTAGGGGTTTCCCCCTACAACTCTGCTCAGGCACCCAAGTGGACCTTGCTGGGTACCTGCAGGGGGAAGGGTCAGCCTTTTGGCCAATTTGCCCCAATATATCCCCCTCTGCACACCTCATTTTTAACACTTCCAGATTCTGCTCAAGTTCTTGCAGCCTCTTTCACAGCCTGCACTGTATTTCATGGTTGCTAACTGTCTAAACAAAGCATTAATTCTGTTGCAGAATTTGTCTTTCTTCAATAACCCTCCTGCTGCCACTTTAAGTCAGCTCTTAGAAGTACTGAGCTGGCAATTTTCCTCGTATGTCGGCCGTGGACTCAATTCTGAGCAGCTCAACATGCTGGCAGAGAAACTTACGGGTAAGAGTGTAGAAACATACAGGTTTTATTTGCTCATGAGCTCTTATATTTGATAGTTGCAGGTAATGAGTTCAAGCATATGTCATGGCTTAACACCAGGCAGCAGCTAAGCTCACCACTTCCCATGGTCAGGCAGGTGTTCAGCCATCCCCAGGCAAACAGGGCTCCATCATGTGTAATGGTTCTTTGGGAAGACAAACACCATCACTGCAAACATCCCCCCCTTCCCTTCTTCCTCCTCCAGCTCTATATGCTGAGCATGACACCATAAGGAATGGATCATCCCTTTGGTCAGTTGGGGTCAGCTGTCCCAGCTGTGTCCCCTCCCAGCTCCTTGTGCCCCCTATCCTACTCACAGCTGGGGAGGGGTGAGAAGCAGAAAAGGCCTTGGCTCTGTGTAAGCTCTGCTCAGCAATAACTAAAACATCCCTGTGTTATCAACACAGTTTCCAGCACAAACCCAAAGCAGCCCCATTGTAGCTACTGTGAAGAAAACAATCCCAGCCAGCCCAGACAGCATGACCTTCACTTCCAGAGCTCACATCAAAAATGCCACAGGGACATTCTTTTCTTTAAAGAAAAGCACATGTCAGCTTATTGTCTCCACAAAATGATTCAACTTCTGAACTTCCAGACTGCTAAACTGAAGAGGGCATCAGCGTCACGCTGAACTGTGATGTTATTTTGTTACCTTAGCAAGTAATTACCTCATGCATCTGAAATCAAAAGGAAGTCTTTTTGCTTGCTTATGTGGTTTGGTTTAGGTTTTGTTTCAGTTTTAGTATCTGTCTGTGTGGGTCTGTTTAGTTCTGGGACCCATCCTTCACCAGTGACAGCATAGCAAGGGGGCCCTGTAGCTTCAGAGAGATGGACTATTGAACACTTTGAGCTGACTGTCCCGCAGAAGAGAGTCCTTAGAAGAAAGCTGGCAGAAGGAAAGAAAGCTTTATCTGTTTCTGAAGAAGAAACAGTTATAAAACATGTGGTGAACTGTAAGAAACTCCATGCTGAGGGTGTAATAAAACATCTAATCTTAGGCAAGAACAGAAGCATTTGTCAAAGACCAGGGGGAATCTTTACTTTTATTGTTTCAAAGCTGGAAGCAAATACTGGTTTCCCTGCATAACAGTCACTTCCCCTGCTGGTTTCTTGGAGGTTCCTTGCTTAGTGGAGGTAGCAGAGTTGAGAGGTGTCATTGTAAATCCACAGAAATCATAAAAAAAAAAATAAACTGTCTTAAAATGTGGAGGTTCAAGGTAGAGCAAATGCCAAGAGAAGTAACACTTGGGCTAAAAACTAAAACTGAGCATAGCGTTGCAGAAACAAAGTCCCACACTACTTCAGGCAAATATTCCCAAAACTACTATTATCAGCTGCTTCAAAAGAATACAGAAAATCTGATCTACATCCCCTTAGCACACCCCTCTCAATCCGTCTCCAGGTCTTGGAAGTACTGTACTTCTCCCCCTGCACCAACTATATCAAGGTTTATCTATTTCAAGACTTCAGAAACACAGGCTCACCATTTGTTTTTTCCCTCGCAGGACAACAAGTTAGTTACAATGATTATCAACTATCCTGGGCAAAGTTCTGCAAGGTAGGGTTCCAAAAGTAAAACTGAATTCTTCTTTCTCTTGCCGCTCATGTGTGTGCCTGTCTCTCAGATGCTACTGATAAGACTCCCACTTGTGATGTGTGGGACTTACAGCCCAGCACAATCACATTCCTTGTAAAAGTTTAACTAGGAAAATAGTATTTCCAGAATTTTAAAGTTTGGGCTAAGAGATATACTTACAATATAGAGTTACATTGCTACAGATATTGGAAACTGTCATTATAGCATGCCCTATATACTTCTGAAAATGGCCAATAGATCGTGCTGGCAAACCATACAGTATATTTTCATAATATATTTTTCATATATATAGCCACACAATATATTTTTCATAAAGCACACGGTAATTTTTTTCATATGGTCAGCTGTGACCTAAATTATTTCAAGTTAGATGATATATTCAGCAACTTTGATGAAGAACAGATAAATTGTTGAGAAAGAAGGGTAAAATCATTTTATTCTCATTAACTACATTATTTAAATAAGTATGGAACCTTGGAAGAAAGCTCAACTTTCTTGTCATCATTTCTGTCAAAATGGAATTTCATAACCAGGAAGAAACAATGACTCTTGTTTTTTTTTTCCTTGAAAAATGAGGTGCTTCCAATGCGGATCTTAAAAATCAATTGGTTTTATGTCAGGCTGAAAGAGAGACATTACTCAAAACAGCAGTTCAAATTTGTAATTCTGGCTTGAACAAACTAGATTATTCTTAAATACCAAGACAGCCATGTCATATGGATGTTGGCTAACACCTCTCACTTCTCTCATGGTTGTTTTTTTTTAATGATTAGGAACATTTGCCTGGAAAGTCTTTTACCTTTTGGGTTTGGCTTGAAGCTATCCTGGACTTAATTAAAAAGCACATTCTTCCTCTTTGGATTGATGGGTGAGCAACAAGGAAACTGCTCTGTATTGATCTCTGCCTGCTTTGTCTTTTTTTCTCTTTACTAATCATCTCAGTTTTACCTATGCAGAAGAGAATTTACAAAGAGTTTAAAACTTCTCCCTCTTCCCATTTATAACTTTTGGAATATTTTGCCAACAGGGACCACCACTGAATCTCTTAGAAACAGCAGGTTATCTATTTATCTGTTCTGCCAGTGTACAGTCAAGTACTGAGATAAATTTCATTATGCTTCATAGCACTCTGCACTCAATGCCATTGAGCTCCACCTATAAATCACATGAAGCTTTTGTCATAGTTTCAAGACCTTGTAAAGCTTTTGTAACCAGCCTTTGAACATCTATATAAAGTTTGGCCAGTTGCACTGAACAGACTGAAATCTGTACTTTTTTTCCAATAGTAAACCCATGATATTTTTTTGTTACACTTCAGGTACATAATGGGATTTGTAAGCAAAGAAAAGGAGCGAATTTTGCTCAAAGACAAGACACCAGGAACATTTTTGTTAAGATTTAGTGAAAGCAATCTAGGTGGAATTACCTTTACTTGGGTGGATCAGTTAGAAAATGGTAAGTATAATTTTTTAAAAAATAACATAAACCTCAGACTTTGCAATACACCTGTAATACAGAAGCCATGGTTTCTTCCATTTGAAACTAAAATTCACGAGTATCATGTCTTAGTATGGTTTCGGGCAAGATACAAGTATTGTATTTACTGAAACATAAACCAAAACTCTGAAAATCCACCTCTCATTTTTTAGCTATCTTAAGTTCCTTAGGAAATGAACTTCCTTACTGCAGGCTTTAAATTTGCGTACGCATGCACAGAAGGTATATCTTGAAAGCTCATCTGAACAGGTAAAATCCACACCAGTGTAAGTTGCAAGAGAAAGGCAAAAAACCATTTCAACAGTAGATACTGATCTACCAGTTATCAGTGGTCATGATGCCTTTGTATTTTTACAGGAGACGTTACATTTCATTCAGTGGAACCCTATAACAAAGGTCGCTTATCTGCACTGCCTTTTGCTGACATACTGCGTGATTACAAAGTTATTATGGCAGACAATGTTCCTGAAAATCCTCTGAAGTATCTGTATCCAGACATTCCCAAAGATAAGGCGTTTGGCAAACACTACAGCTGTCAGCCAAATGAAGGTTAGGCTCCATTTCTCTATTTGACCTTTCTGCAAAGCAGCTGCAAAATCAAGAGGCAATTTGAGGCATGTGGGGAGGGGAGAAAGAGAACAGATTAAGATGCCTCCTTTAATTGGCATCAAGATAAGTGTTTTAACATGTGTCTATCATTTAGACAGCTTCATTTTGTAAATACATTCTTGGTCTTAGAGGTTATATTAGAGGGGACAACAACATTTCAAAGAAGCTAAGAAATAGATCTTAGGGTACAAACAGTCAAAAAATCAGGATTACTTCTTTTCCTGACCAATGCATTACAAAATTCAGTGCTCGAGTGTTCAAAGGAGATGAAACTGAAAAGTCATCTTGCTGATTGGCTTTGTAATTATGTTACAGTAGCATGCAGTCTCTTCAATTTCAAGAGAATTCTGTATTTTCCAAACAGCTTGGAAGACCCGTTTTATTTCATTTCATTAGGTGGAACCCTATAGCAAAAGGTCACTTACCTACACTGCCTTTTGCTGACCTACTTTGCAATTACAAAGTTATTATGGCAGACAGTGTTCTTAAAAAACCCTGGCAACTGAACTGGAAAATACAAAAAGGCTAGAAAAGAATGGCTTCAAATACGTCCAGGCCCACACTTGCTCTTGCCTAAGTTACAGGTCAGGCCATTTTTAGACTAAACTTGCTCTTGCTCAAAAAGCCCTCAAAGCCTTGATTTTTTTAGTAGATAATACACATTCTTCTAGACTTCCGATATTAAAGGTTACAATTCCATCTGAGTTCCAATTCCTACTCTACTCAAAAATATTTGGAGGCTACAAGTGGTTTTCCTCTTCATTTTAATGCAGTTGACTTTGCCTAATGCTCCATGTATGTGCTTAATTTCATGCAAAAGACATCGCTGAAGCTATATGTGTAGAGAGAGAGCACAAGCATTTGCAGAACTGAAATCTAGAAGCTCAAAATCACCAAGCTTGTAAAATTATGGTATATTTGCTTTTGAAACCCCACCAAGATCTCTTTCACCAGGTCTAATGTTCTGATAGGGCAATTCATATAAAGGGAGCACAGTCAATTATGTGACTAAGACCTGAGCCCAAAGACCAGTCTCAGGAATTCCCCTCATTTTTATGGCTGTTTATTCAAACATGAACAGCAACATTTCTGTCTTAATATAGTATGGTCTGCAGCACTTAGAGCAGATATCTAATTTCAAATAAATAATAAAACTACTAGGCAATATTTAATTTCTAACATTTATTTTTAGTCTCAAAGCCCTCAGATGGAGGCGGCAAAGGTTACGTTCCTTCTGTATTTATCCCAGTCTCTAAAATGTAAGTATTCTTATGGATGTATTACATTTCAAATGTTATCTTTATTAAATTTACATACTGCTTCAAAGTTATCCCTGCCTCCCTTCTCCCATTCTAATAGTTCAGGAAAGCAATACATTGCATGTTTTTGTTTGGCCAAAGACTGCTAAACACAAGAAATGGAGGTAAAGAGCTTCACTTTTATGGAGCTTTTCCCATCCATGTGGCAAAACATTTGTAAAAATTGAATGAAGGCTTTACAGTACTCTGATCTACTAATCTTTCATTGCCTCCTTTTTCTCTCCAGCAACTGATATTACAGTCAGGTTTATCCTCTCTTCACTTGGTCCTATCTCCTACATTTTTAAGTGTATACCAGCTTGTTAGCATGTGCTTACAGGCCAACCAGCAAGCCCAACTATAAGCTTAACTTAAACATTCACCCTACTCCACTGGTATGCATCAAGTTAGAGGGATTTAGGTTGCTTTTAAGATTATTTTTGTGGTTTGTTCTTTTTCCTTTTTTTTTTAAGCTTAAATGATTCTGCAGATCCACATTCTCCATCAGATCTTCTTCCAATGTCTCCAAGTGTTTATGCTGTGCTGAGAGAACATCTGAGTCCCACTGTGATCGAAACTGCTGTATGTTGTAAACTTTTCCATTCATAAGTTAATGCTGTACATACATAAGCAAGTTGAACATGTACAACACAGATGCTGTTTATACAAAAGGCTGCTTGTACAATTATTAGAAAAATCAGTGCTCTTTCATCATGCAATGCAGACATTTCCTATTCTAAATGGGACAGGATGTACAAGCATATTTGGAATCACTGTATTATATGAAATTGTCTGACACACTGGCCAGTGAATCGTGAATGTCAAAATTCGAAGATCCTGGAGTTCTTGCACAAATGAAACCTTTACACTGACAAATACACAATGATTACACTAATTCTGTAGCTAGCACAAAGGACTTGTCTTGCATAGGGAAGCTGCACAAAGAATATAAAAACTTGTGATTCAGCAAACTTGCACTTTTCTGTGCTTCAAGTTTCTACTTGAGGTACCAAAGTCAGAAATTAGAAGTCAACTAAAATCTTCTTAGCAAATAAAACTAATATTCACTAAGTATATAGAAGGATTGGGAAAATACTGTACCAACATCCTATGTGAAATATTTCCCTCTTCTACTTACTGACTAGAAATTGTGTTCTGAATCATTGCGGTATAGAATACTTCAAGCACTGATGTGTAGCCACTGGAGATTTGCCCAGCAGACTTCTATCAGGAAACAAAGTAGTGGTTTGGCTTTGAGATCTTTAAAAGAATACCTCATTTTTTAATACTAGGTCTTGGTTTTCTCTATGTTCAATGACTTATGGTCTTAAAATAGTTATGCATTTAAATGCTTGTGAACTCCCCTTCAAATGCCTCTCTGTAAACACTCCTCCTCACCCACAGACCAAAACTAAACAAGAATCCTGACTGCTGATGATTTGAAGCAGAGCTAAACTTTATATACAAATAGAGGAGTTCTTTAATATACACCAAGCTGAAGATCTGTTCAAGAGCAAAGTATCTTTTTCTTGCTTCTTCACCCTTTTCTCCAATACCAAACTAGTTCTTCACCTAAAACTGAAATACTACCCTGAATGGAAAGTCTGTATTAAAATGTACACACCCTATTTGAGACATGACCCCACTCGCTTGTTGTTTGGTTTATGCCATATGAAAACAGTTCTGACCTAAACTGCATTCGTGAACTAATATGCCTTTGCCTTTCTCAAAGTTTAGGGAGTGCAAATAACAGTTGGCTTCACTTCTGCTTATCATCAGGCTCCAAATGTTTTTGGTTTCTTTTAGCATTCAACAGTAATTCTCAAACCAGCTCTTTCCAGAGCCTATAAACAAGCTGTGACCATTGCCACCATTTTGAGTCATAACTGTACAAAAACCCCCATGTGTTTGGTAATGAACTGGGAGGGTCAAATACAATCACATTGCAGTTTTTAAGGGTACAAGTGAAATAGTTCAGTGCTGCTAAATGGTAGATGATTTTCTAGAGGCTCTTAACTAGAAATATTTTCTAGAATTAGTTGAGAAAATAGTTTTAGAGGATTTTAAGTAGTCCCTCCTTAGTTTTAACATTCTATTCAACTTGATAAATGGAAAAGAGGAAAATAAGGAGGTTTTTTCCTTTATCATCCCAAATTCACACAACAAACTACCCTAGTGAAGATGTGCCCAAGTAGAGCAAGCAGACGATATGCATTATTAAAGAAATATGTTCTCTCACTAAGATGCCAGTGATAAAGCACTGTGTGAGATGCGGAGAACAAGGGTGCAATCTGCAGTGGAACAAATTATCCTGTAACTCAGTAACTCAGTCTTAGAAAGATACACTTTCTGTATTCTTGCTGCATTCCCTTCTAGTTCCCCCCTCCCAGGTTTCCCTACACATCAGGAAAACAAGACTCCACTAAAACCCCTGCACTAATGCAAGAATCACAGAAGTTCAAATAAAAATGTCTCTTTTATTGCAACTACCACACAGTGTTTTCTAATGAGCATTCCAATATTTTGTGAAGAACCAGAAATGGGATCCTCAGTTTGTATTATGTTGTCAAAATGACACTGCAATTACATGGAGCCAAAAAAGGTTTAATGTGCAGTTACTTTTGAATGAACAGCAGTTAACTGCCACAAGACTAATCTTTCCCTTCTTTTCTTGCAGCTGGGTTCTCCTTACTCAACTGACTGAAGTTCACAAACCAGAAAAATCAGTAATCATGTGTGGGTTAAAGATGCAGTAATTTTTATAGTTTTCCCCCTCCATCATGTAAATCAGCATTTCCCAGAAACCATTAGAATGTTATTCTTGGGACCCTGTTACCAATATCATGTAAGCCGGGAATCTTCTCCCTAGGGATTACGAATAGCCTCCTGCAAGTCAGAATTCCTCTCCTCACTGATAAAAGGCCAAATCCTTTCTGGCTTGCAGGTCATTTGACTTCGGCAGGGTCCAGCAGAATAATTCTGCAAGTAAAATTTATCGTCCATAGAATTGCTGTAAATAAAAGTACAAGAAAAGAATGTTTTGCTTCTGAAAATAGCACATAAGGATAACTAAAGACATTAATGCATGTGAGGAAATGATGATTTATTGTTCTAAGTAGTTTCTGTTTAATCATCATCTTGCACACTATTGGTTTAGCGACTATTTTAAAGTGAAGATTCTCATCCCCCTGAGTTGAGATGTCCCGTAGGTGTCCGGGATTTGCTTTTTCCAAAGATGAACTAGCTTCAGCATAGATTTTTATGTGCCACCACAGCACAAGTTGTGGAAGAAAAAAGGTCCGCAAGACAAGGGTGTTCCAGAAAGGAAACAGCCACAAAATCTGTGGTGACAAAAGGCTGTCTCCATTTTGCTGCTGAAGTGCAGAAGTAAATCTATTTGTGCATAAAGCACTCAGATACTACAGCAAGAACTATCAGAGTTTAACGTGGAAAAAACCTGATCTGGCAGAGTCTGGATGCTATCTGGTAAATGTGGACTGGGAGGCAGTTTTAAAGAAATAATTACTGAAGAGCTACAGCATTTGCTGATCACTGGGCAATTTGTGCTACATGACAAAGTATTGCATGCCTGTCAGATTCATTTAACAAGCAGAATAACTAGTTTTTGTATAAATGGTAAAGTCCCTTTTTAAAATATTCTCCTTTTTTTTATTATTTCAGGCACTGTGTAGTGCTGGGTTTGGGCTGTTTCGTTTTGTTGTTGGTTTGGGTTTTTTTCACTTTCCTATCAATATTATCCCCAAAACCCCTGTTAATAATAAACATGCAATTCCAAGGCTGCTGTATTTCACGTATACAGTCTCATTCAAGATTTAAATCTTGTCTGCAGAATATGTGGTTAATGCATGCAAATGCTGGCACATTTGCACCTTGCGATCTTCTGCAAATTAGGTTCAAATTAGACATCTGGGATGAAAACAACCTCCTTGAATCAGTAAGTCCTGAATTTTGCTTTCATTTTGCCTTTTTTACTCACTCCTCTCATGCATACTTTTAACGTTAGTTGAAAGCAAGTGAATGGAAACAGAGTAATGAGATATTTCTGTGCTACATAGGAACATGAACAAACATGTCTCTGTTCATCAGAGTGAATTAAAGCAAGCTGCAGATAAGAAGTCATTTTCCCCTCAGAAAGCATCATGTATAAATAATTTTCCAAAACAACCATTGTGTATATAGTTTGGTAACATCTGTAATTTATATGACCAGCATAAATAAAAATGGATTTTAGCTTAAAGTTGGATATCTGGGCTTCTGTGGCATTTTTTCCAGATAGAACAAAAAGAGTCAAGCCTTCCTTGTGATGATCTCAAGTCTGAACTACAAGTAGTAACAGACTTCTAAAGCAGCAAACATAACTTTACCTCACACCGGCTAATTGAATGCTTTTTCTTTCTAACCTCAATACAAACGAAACGGCGGGTAACCTGTCCTTTTGACCATGTAAACTTCATGGTGAGTACTGTGAGTACTGTTTCATGAAACAATCTTCCCTCTCCTTCTTCCTTGCCCCTTGTGCAATGCAACTCTTCAAGACTCTCGAGTCTTGACTTCAACACAATATACTTTGTGTTACTGAATAGCATTGTGGATAAGGTTTTGGCATTACTGCTCCTACTATTGTTTAAACTCAGATTTCACAAGCGGTAGGTTTAACATTTAATTGAAAGCCATGTGACTTTAAATCAGTTCACTCCTTTAAAGGAAAACTGGGGTCATTTTCTGTAAGATAAATATATACAGTCCAAGCCTCCTTCCATTAAAAAAGTGAGAATTTTGTCCTTATGCCACTTTGAGTAAGAACAGGGCTCTCTAGCAAAATGATGGGGGGAGAGAGAGGGAGGAGAGAAAAAATTGTACTGAAAGGGATGCCTCAAGACACTGCCAGAAGAAATGAAACATCTGCTTTTAAGTACTTTTACTGTGGTTGTGCTTTCACTGTATTTTGCAACAGCAGAGTCAAAAATAACAGGAAAATAAAAAAAAAAACCCCAAACGTGATTGTTCTGTACGTTTTGTCTTGCCACACCACCGTAATGATTCCAATCAAAAAAAAAAAAAGTGAAAACAGCCATTTACCTTCTGCTACAGCTTTCATTTATAGCCACATTTATACCCACTACTTGGTAGCATTTCATACCATACAAAAGATACCAAAAAGGATCCAAGTATCTTGCAGACTTGCATCAAACCCTGAACTTAATTCCTTCTGGCCTTTGTTGACACATACACAAGACAAAACTTGCCACGGCAAAGTAGCACCAAGCGTCCTAGCAAATAACACAGTTGCAAGAAAGATTACATGAAGGAAACCAAAACTACTTTGTCAAATTATTCCCTGGGAAGGAAACTCTCAACTGACAAACGCTGGGAACTGTTAAGACACTCAGCCACCTGCAGTTTATAGGCATTCTTAGTTTCTGTAACTTGGATGAAAATCTGGGTTACAGTTCATAGCGGTTTCAGCTGTTTGTACAGCCCTTATTGCACTGGCATGCCTTCTTTCTGTGCAGTTGAGACCATGGCTGCCCTCACAGGCCTCTGCCCCAGCTCCTGCTTTCCAGCGCTAGCCCACCGCTCCGCCAGCGAGTATCCCACCAGCAGCACTTGCAAAGGGTCATTTTCTCATCGCTACAGAGGGAAAGGGTGGCGGGGGGTGTCCGGGGCTGGAAAGGGGGTTTCTGGTTTCTGTTTCGACTTCCCCTCAGCCGCCCCTTCCGGATACTCCGCTGCCTTCCCAGAAGTCACGTGGCGCGGCTGTTCCCGGCTCGCCCTCCCCTCCTCCCGCGCCTGCGCATTAGGCCAGGCAGGCTCGGCTGGGGGCGTGCTGAGGCGGCTGTGCTCGGAGCTCTTACTCTGCGGCGAGGAGGAGGCGAGGAACGGCGCTAGGAGCTTTGCGGCGGTGCAATAACTGCACCTCAGGAGAAAAGCCCGGTGTAACTAACCGGCGGCTCCCTGCGACCAGCCACCGCTGGCCAGCTCGCCGTCCTTGGTGCTGTCTAGGGATCGCCCTTTGAGCTTTACGCTTCACTGTCTTTCCTCCTGGGGGAACGGGAGCCATCTACTAAGAGTCTTCACTCCCGACAGGGTCACCTCCTTCCTGCAGGGACACCGTAGCAGCATCGCCACCCTCCCAGGCAGCGGGCCGTGTTTTCCTTTCACCGTTACACCTGCTCACAGATCCTGCTGCTTAAACGTCCCGTAGCCACTCTGCGGCTGCACATTCCCTCACACGCTTCCAGCACTGCTCGGGAGCGCCAGAAACAGAGGCGTCCCTGGGGTCGGCGCTCTCCCTGTTATTGTCAGCACCTGATGGACAGCTTTTTCCTAACGGGTGCAGCCGCTGCCTGTCCACCCCGCCCAGCTCTCCAGTCGGGCCGCCGGAGCCCCGCGGCACGGCTCAGCGGCGGAATCACCCCGATCCCACCCCAAAGCGGAAGGGAAAGGGCTGTGGGCGGTGCATCCCGGCATTCTCGCACTCCCATTGGCAGAGGCTGCAGGGGGCTAGGCTCTGATTGGCCCCGCGGTCCGCCGCCGGTCCACGGCTTCTCGGGTATTTCTGGACAAGAGTGAGGGTCTGTGGAGTGGCGTTGGAGTGCAGCTTCGTCTCACGGGTAAGTGCGGGCGGTCGAGGGCGGACCGGCGCTGCCGCGGTGGCGGGGCGGGGAAGGTAGGCCTCGGGGCCGGCCATCCCCCGGCCTTTGCTCCTGAACTACCATCGCGCGGCTGCGCTGCGATCACCCGGGAGCGACGTGAACTGTTAGGAGGCAGCGGGGTTAAATGTAGTTAGTGGGCAGCCAGGAGCGAGTGCGAGCTTGGTGCACGGGTGTTACCGAGGCCCCCACAGCTACAGATGAGCCACCCATTTAGGGGCTTCCAGCAGGGGCTCTTCTCTCCAGAGACTGCAGTTGTATTGCCCTTACCCAGGGCAAGGCAGACCAGCAAGATGTCCCTCCTACACCACCTCACTTCTCAGTGACAGCCTGTATGCCAGTGTCATATACTGGGATCCGTGTATCCCAGTACTGGTCTCTCTAGTGCTATCTCCACAAAAGTTGCCGACTTCCTGCTTTTTAAGTGTTTCTCTGCTTGCATCCTCAAGGATCACGTTTGCTGCATTATCATATTGTTCTGTAGCCACCTCTTTGGATGGTTTCTGCCACCAACCCTAAGTCCTTTCCCAGTCTGATTGCTTTAAGACACAGGAAGACTGGAGTACATTTGCATTTAAGGACTAGAGGAAAAATAATTAAGTTCATGTATTTAGACAAAATCTTCCAGCTTAGCTTTCCTTGCCAATGTCACATTAAACTGTTTGCCTTGGTGCCGCTACAGTATAATCAAATGGTGTGTTACTTGTAATCTGAATCCCATGCTTGGTCTCAGTCCTGTATCGAAATCTTCAAAGCCCTCACATTAAACATAATTGCATTTTAAACTCTCATTTACTTCTCGCGCTTAGCATGTGCCACTCAGCAGCTGAGGAAACGGGCATGGAAACACGGACTGGCAGTAAGCCCTTTACCCCCTTGCCACCCTGTTCTTCGAATAGGTCTTAGAACCCTTTTAAGGAAAAGTTGCAGATGGGAGAGAACTTGCATCCCACCACCCATGTTCTCATCCTGGACTTATCCTTGGATATATCTTTATATGCCATTTCCACTACAGGATCCTAACTTGCAGCCCAGTGAGAAGACTGTAACTAGTCTGCAGCTAGAGACCGTACATCAGAACATAAAGCCACTCTATCATAGAAGTGTCATCGTACAGCATAGCTTCTGTCAGTCATATTGATATTAAGTAACCTTTGTCTGCTGCACGGATTACTTGAATTTAACCTGAACATTTGATCTTGGGAACTACGTATCAGAAAAAATATCTTCCCCGTACTTCTCCATTTCAGGTGATTTGAGATCTAGTCCATATTCAGAGCAGCAAATGGGGCACAAATATCACCTGAAAAAGGGCCCCCTAGAGGTTTGGTTGGGTTTTTTTCCCCCACTCACACTCTTGATGTTGGGGAGCTCATTTGCACCAATGTGAAATGAAATTCCACATACAGGATCTCAGTCAGGCAGTGTACAGGATCCTGGTGGGATTGGGTGTAGAATCCAAAGAGTGAAAACAAGAAAACTTAATGGGTTGGGATAAAGGCAGTTTAACAAGTAAAGCAAAAGCCGTGCTCACAAACAAAGCAAAATAAGGAATTAATTCTCCACTTCCCATGGTCCAGGCAGGGGTTCAGCCATCTGCAGGCAGGCAGGGCTCCATCATGTGTTGCTTGAGAAGACAACTGTTTACACTGTTCTTACTCCCACCTCTCTTCAGGATGGCTCAGTGGTATCAGCTACAGCAACTTGATTCCAAGTTTTTGGAGCAAGTTCACCAGCTATACGATGACAGCTTTCCTATGGAGATCAGGCAGTACCTGGCACAGTGGCTGGAAAACCAGGACTGGTAAGCATAGAAACTGGCCTTCAGCTTACGTGCTAAGCAATGTTCTCATACATTCAGTTACAGGCAGCAGCAGAATACTGGGGAGGCAAGCTACTAGGTTAACCTTTGCTGGTAGGACACTTCAGTAGCTGTGTGGGTGCTATAGCCTCTGTTCCTCCCCTCTTCAGGCTGCCTTTCTAGAGGGGACTGACACCTAGAATAACAAGTGTACTATCTATCTCATATTTCCCGTGGCCGTTTTGTAACAAAAGTGGCTGTTTTAAGACCCATCAGTTACTACCTTGGCAGTTCAGTCTCTCGCTGTTCACAGACTGAACTTTTTGCCAAGATTTTGTAGAGTGTCTTCTCTTTAGATGTGCATGGAATGGGTAAATGAAGTTGCACAGAACATGGCAAAAATAGAGCAGACAGCATTTTGTATTAAGGAAAGTCAATGAAACTGGCTTATATTGGAAGGTAATCGTTACTGCTTGCATATACTACAACTGGAGTTGGGGATTAAAAATAATTTACTCCTGTATGTGTTTCTTGAATGCTGTATTAAAAGTGCATTTAACACAAGTATGCCTTAAACTATTATAGGGAACATGCAGCTAACAACGTCTCTTTTGCTACGGTGTTATTCCATGACCTGCTGTCACAGCTTGATGATCAATTTAGCAGATTCTTGATAGAAAACAACTTTCTGCTGCAACACAACATAAGGAAAAGCAAACGTAACCTTCAGGTATGCCTGGGGTATATGTCTATGCATTTGCTTCAATTACTTCAGTAGTGCAATTGGATGCCTCTAGGCAAATTACAGTGCAATGAGGGATCTTCACAGAGAAGGTGGGAATCCTAATTTAAAAACCAGAATCCAAATGTTGTCTTACTTTCAGTTTAATTTGCTACAGTTAGAAAGTTAGTTTCGTTACCAGTACGATTACAGTTTCTGAGAACACGAGGAAAAAGAAAGTTCTAGTTTTTACAGTGTTTACTGGAGCACTTACTTGAATGTAATTTCACTTTTTCCACCCCTTCGTCAGCCAGTTTCCTGAGCATCCTAATAAGTTTCTAATTCAAAACAAACACAGGGTAAGAAATCCCTCAAATATAACCACAGGGCTACAGTTAATAGCAAAGGACTTGTCATTAGACAGCACTTCTGTGCCTTGTATTGTACTGACAAAGAAAAGGGCCAAAGCAGTTGGCAGTGAGTGTCAGTGCAGAACTTAATCCTTGGTGACTTACCTACTTCTGTTAGTTGGTCCTCCTCTCCTCCCTGTAGGGCTCTATGCTAGGTGGTCTTCCATAGAGTCACTTTCTCCACAGCATATATTTCCACACACCTAGCTTCTCCTCACCACAAATTGGTGACTAGGGACTGTTTTCTGAACAAACAGGACCAGGCTGTACTTACCTGATAGTAACTACAGACCACCAATGAAAGATCAGTCAAGAAGGCTGGTACAGCTCAGCAACACCATCCCAAGTGGAGCAGGGTAATACTCAATCCAGAGCATGTTTCAACTTTGTATGCATGTAAAACCATAAGGTTGAATTTGTATCCAGCCTTGACTCTGTGTTCATAAATGGCAGCTACACACATCTCCTTTACGTTACTGAGCAAGAGCTGTACCTGCTAAACTATAACCACTGCCCTTCAAAACCAGCAGTTGTACTTCAGAGGTGTGGGAGGGTGGCTCTCAAGAGAAGATGTGCTCTCTCTGGGACTGTAGGGTAGTACCTCACTTCTCCCAGTAATATCTCTGACTCTTTCCTGTTGTTTTGTGCCAAGTTTCATCTCTTCATACACTGATGAACTAAAATAGAAACTCATTCTTTGAGATGGTTGCATCTGTCACATCCCCTGTAATGCTGGAGCATATTATGCTATGACCAATGTGTTTCCTCTCTCACACACACACACACACACACACACACACACACACACACACACACAGTTATCCACTGATCTTTTTGCCAGTCTGTTTACTGAAGTATAAGAAATTATGGGTATGAACTTTAACAACAGACTGTCTCTAATGCCAGGATAATTTCCAAGAGGACCCAATACAAATGGCAATGATCATCTGTAGCTGTCTGAAAGAAGAGAGAAAAATTCTAAGCAGTGCCCAGCTGTCAAATCAGGTAACAGTCTTGGAACATACTGCGATTGTATCTACCCTTTTCTATTGTTTGGGACAGAGGGAGTGGAAGAAAACTGAAAGAAGAAACAGGCTATCTTCTCTGCCCAGCAAAATGTTTCCGGGAGACGAAAGAGTTAACACTAATACATACCAGCTGGACAGTGTGCCTTGTTTGTGCTGTATGAAGCATCTGGAGGGGAAATGGCCAGGAAGTAGTTGCTATTCCTTGAGTGATACAAAAGCTATGCTTTTTTTTTTTTTTCCTTAATTCTTCTGTATAGTCTAATGTACTCATCAGATTTTACTGCAATTTAATAATTAGTGCTTGCCTTGTTTCTCCAGCAAGATTCTAGCTTTTTTCTCCTGCATTTCACTCCTGCACTTACTCCATATTAAGCAGCTGAGCCTTGGTGTTCTCTGGACTGTCGCTGTGAGAAAATGATGCGTCCCCTTTCCAGTTGCCTCCAAGTATTTATTTATTTATTTTTTATTTTTTTAAATGAAGCCCGTTTCGTTCTTCTGAACTATGGGTAAAGCCATGTTCCGCTCCTTCCTCATCTGCTCTCTTACTTTTCATCTTTGTTTTTATCTTTTCAGGGAGAACTGTTTTGCAATAAAAAAAAATCTGCAGTTGGGAAAGGCATGTAAGCAGTATAGCTAGATGTAATCTACTTCTGTGTAATAAAGTGATGACTGACTGAGCATGACAAGTTCTGATACCAAAATACTTCCCCTTAGGGCAAGTTTTTGAATACATATTGGTAGAGCGAGAACATTAAGGCATAGGGTTTCAACAAGGGGCCTGATGCAACTGTGTCCAAAGCAGCTCCTCTAAAAATGTGACTCTTACAGAGCCCTTGGAGCTGCAGCACAGCCATTCAGTTCCTGTTTTGGCCGATGATGCAGTTGGCAGTTGTGAGTGCTATGTATGTGATGCATTTGGGCCATCAAAAAGGGAAATAAGTCATCCTATACTTACTGTTGGCAGTAGGTAAAACACCATGTCTTACCTCTGCTTTTTGGTAAGTGTTCTCATTTCCCAAAGCTGAGAAGATTAAATGCAGAGCAAGAACAATTATAAGCATCATAAAAAATAAAGGAAAATCCCAAATGCACGAGTATGCTCAGATTGCCATCATAGTCTGACATAAATCTATGATGGGGGACCTCTGGCAGTTTACCAAATAAGCTAAGGTTGTCTAAAGTATTTAAGTTGAAGCGTTAGAGCAACAGTGCATTCCTGACTGTCTTGCAGTGGAGGAACAGCAAGCTTCTAACACCAATAGTACTGTTAACATGCAGAATGAAAAGATCCTGCCTTTTAAATTACTGCAGCTCTCTCTAAGTGATGTCATGTAATAAAATTCCTGAATGTTACTGAGGTCAGCTTTCAGAAAAACTGTACAGAGATCTAAAATGTGCTTGAATGCTCAGTAGTAAAGAAATTACATACCAAGTTACCCCATTTGCCTATATACAGACATATCCTGTTCTTTACTCTTAGCCCATTTTTCTCCATATGCCCTATGGATGAACATAATACTTGATGTAGATGTCATCCAGCCTTCAGGGCTGCTGTTTCTTTGAAATACATTTAGAAGATACATGAAAATAAGAAGAATATATTTGTGCAGAGAGAAAACAAAATATGTTTATAGCTTTATATTGCTATGATGAAAATACATCATTACCACACAACAGGCAATTTTTAATCCTCCCTTGTTTCTGCAGATTCATCAGAACCCAATTTTGTATTATAAAGCCTTAGTATGATCTGTCAGAACCAGCCAGCTTCATCAGGTTGATTGTCAACAAAAGCCACTAACTTACATTAATGAAAAAGTATTTGCTGTCATCAGTCACTCTGGTTTGACTTCTGTTACTGTTCTGTTTGTTCCTCAGATGGA
This sequence comes from Pezoporus flaviventris, assembly GCF_033815535.1. NCBI lineage: Eukaryota > Metazoa > Chordata > Aves > Psittaciformes > Psittacidae > Pezoporus > Pezoporus flaviventris. Next base: position 50,907,135 of record NW_026892549.1, read on the forward strand.
GGTAGGGGGTATACAGAACACTGTGATTGGGATGCTGGACAAACAGAAGGGGCTTGATGTGGAAGTTAAAGGTGTAAAAAACAGTGTTATAGTAAGTATAGTAGAACTTTTTAAAGTAGCGTTTGTTAATTCGCAGATGTTGAAAACTTTTGGTACATGAGTTATTTTAAAATAAAAATAATGAAAAAATGGTTTGGTTTTCAAGTTATAACTGGTGATTGAAAATAGAAAGTAATTATTTGTTAGTAGCAACATAATACAGATTGGGATTTGACTGGTTTAGCCAGATCAAATTTCTTGTGCCTAAATTTTAACAACAACATTTTACCCATCTGAAGTACTAGCAACTGAGGAAACTCTGAAGAAGTGATATACTGACTAATTTGGTATTAACTAGAAGATAGATTTTCATTTAGCATATGTATTTATGGTCTTGTCATGACAGATATTGCTTGGAAAAAAGATTTCTAAGAATTTGAGGTTTTGTTTTAAATGCTGTGTACTGTTCCAAGGTTTCCCACTCTAGCTTAGGTTCTCATGAACTCCATATTTTCCATACTTTATTAATAACAATTATAGTTAGCTAAGAGGAGGAGGAAGGTTGAGTCAGTAAAAGGTTGTTAAGTTTAGGCATATTTCCTGTTAGGGAGGTCCAGGAAAAGGCATGGCTACAAAACTGGACTTCATCTCTGTAAAGGGTTGATACCATGCAATTCCTAATCACAAGTTACTCATTACATGAAGGTATTGAATAATTGTGGCCACCTTAATTTGTGCTTTGTAGGATGTGGAGCAAGACATCAAGACATTAGAGGATATGCAAGATGAATATGACTTCAAATGTAAAACCTTGCAGAATAGAGGTAATACCAAGGACATATCCCATTGCATGTACTTTCTCACGGTAAACTGCTGTCTTATGTCAGGATTCTAAACCTAATGAGATGTAGCCAAACTTATTGGCAATGTCCCTTCTTTATTAATTCTGCTTTGATAATGTCCCTCCTTCATTAATTCTGCTTTGTGCTGAAACCTAAATTCCTGAAAATGCATTCTCTGCTTCTGTCCTGACAAGTAAAAGAGCCTCTTTGTTAATGTAGTGTTCTTTTGTCCTTTACATCCTTTTGGTACTAGAAATAGCAAACCCTATAGATTTTGTGATCATTCAACCTTACACCTGAATATTCAAGTTTAGGCTTCTCTTTGCTATCTTGTATTTCACAAATGCCTTCCTGCTTCAAGTTTTGTAGGCGTTTGTCTACCAAGGGAAGCACGTGCAGCTGGTTTCATTATATAGATCTGTCTTTTTGACTTTGTTCTAGAAAAGGCTTCAGTTTCCAACACAAATGAGCAGTTGACTGTCCCTCAGAACAGGGATGTGTTCAGAAGATATTAAGGGGAGCATTGAGCCACAATCTTGCTCTTTGTGTCTGGGGGCAGGTAGCACTTCCATGAGGCAGATGGGAACCTCTAACCTAAGGTCATTGGCAGCAGAGGTAGTAACTAGAGTGACTGTAGGATCTGTCAGCCTGGGCTATCCTCAGGAGGCTGTAAACATCCTCCCTTAAAATAACAGTTAGCTACTGTTGCAAGGTTAAATACTAATTATTCATGTCTGAAGTCAGCATGAGAACAAATTGCTCAGCATGTATCTTTATGCAATATAACTATTTTAGATTAGTTTCTTGCTCTTAAGAAGTAAGCAAACTCAAATCTCAATTACTTCACTGGGGTGACAGCTTTCCCTTGTGTTAGTGCTTCAGGTGTAGACTGTCCTTTCAGAAGGAAAAGGAATCATAATAACCTAGAAGGCAGTAAACATTTTCTCCCTTAAGCTTTAAAGATATACCTAGACATTAGCCAGGCAGGTCCCCTCCTCCCCTCAGTGGTTTTCTCACTCATACTTCAGCACTCCACCAGGCTCACCTTCACAATTTGGACTTATTTTACAGAGCACGAGTCCAACAGTACGTCGCAGGAGGAATATAAGAAAGAACAGATGAATCTCAATAAGATGTTTTTATCACTTGACCTGAAGAGAAAGGTAGCACTCAAGTTTTCTTTCAGGAGGCAACAGCACTTCATTTTGACTGCATTTTCATTGGATTTTCATTGGCTTGGCATAAATTATGTAAAAGAAAACTTTTCTACTACTATTAGTTGTGTTAAGATTTCATTCTTTCCACCCTGACTGAAAATCTGGGATCTCTGTAAGCAATTCTGATTCTCTTTAAGGAGCCTTTACCAAACTCTCAGGTAAAGCAAAACAGTAAGAGGGAAAAGGTGTCCTATCAATACCATTAGAGTTAAAAGTGCTCACTCTTCTTGTAATGCTCAAAACTACAGCAAACACTGGGTAATCCCAGATATACACCTGGGACATCCATGAAACATTGGCTCTTCAGAATTCAGCGATACTGAATGTGCTTTGTTTCTCCGTTGTTCCTTCACTTAATGTAGCAACTACTCCAGTTAAAACAAAGCGGGTGTTTTCTAAAAGCAGCCTCTGTTGACAGAAGTTAGTACTCTGAGATGCTTGCAGAGTTTTGCAAGACAGATAGCATTAGCTAAAACAGTACTTAGTTTTCCTGTGTGAAGTATTTTTAATAAACAGGGTAATTTAATACTCTCTGTAGGAAGTGGTGAACAAGATAGTACAGCTGCTGAATGCCACAGAGCACACACAGACTGCTCTTATTAATGAGGAGCTGGTGGAGTGGAAACGCAGGCAACAGACAGCATGCATTGGTGGCCCACCCAATGCCTGTCTTGACCAGCTACAGAACTGGTAAGTCTGTATTCAAGGACTGCATTGGACGGGAACTTGTAATGTTTTACAAGAACACTGGATCTGTGAAATACCCTGGTGATTTGTATTATACATTTTCATTCTGTCACAGTATAACTACGTTTCATTGATTTTATTACCTTACCACATTTCCAGTGAGAAAGAAGTGTTCTCTGTACACTGCCTAGTCCTTTGGGACAATCACCTGCCGTCTCAGCATTATTACACTAAAAAACATGCTAACAGTAATAAGACTGTGTAATTGTAGGTTCACTATTGTTGCTGAAAGTCTACAGCAAGTTCGTCAGCAGCTCAAAAAGCTTGAGGAGCTGGAACAGAAGTTTACCTATGACCCTGATCCCATCACAAAAAATAAACAAGTTCTGCAGGACCGAACACACAGTCTTTTCAAACAACTCATCCAGAGGTAACAGACAAGAAGTGTCTTTTTGCATGAATAAGGGGATGGAGAGCACCTTCTCTTCCGTTTCCTCAATGTTTCCTGAATGCTAACTTTGCATTTTCTGAGGTTTTCCTAGGTTTGTCACAAACATTAAAATAAATGACCACTTTTGAGATTTACTCCATCTAGGGTTTCCACAGGTTTAGGCCCATGGAAAGGGTTTGTGATCAGTCATCATTTAACTTGGCAGGAGCTATGCTACAACATGCGTTGACTACAGAATCAAACTCCTAGGCTGCTAGTCCTTTTCATGCTTTAAGCTTCAGCCCTGCAAAGCTCTGGTAAATGGAGGCAGGAAACTATCTGCCCTAACCTATGCCCAAGGTAAATGCACGCTAGATTCTCCAACCCTTTGTCTCTGGGCACCTCTTTTCCTTGAGCTTAGAGATGTCAGCCCTATTACTACCATCTCCACGATGCAAAATCCTGTAGCTGGTAGTTGTCAAACATAAGATCTGAGTCCCATTCTGTAAACATACAGTAGGCAAATTGATGCTGCAGAAGACTTGAATCTAGCAGATAAGAGAGGGGCTTTGATACAGGAGGTAACACTCTGTTATGGGGGGGCTAGAACCCAGGTTTTCTGAGTCCTGTTCAGATGCCTTGACCCCTAATCTTCAATTGGAAAACATAGGTACTGTTTTTTAAATGAAGTGAAGGCAATGAGGAAGAGCTGTAGAAATCCAGCTGCTGTTTAGTTATCTTGCCTATAAGTATAGTTGAAGGAAAGGTCTCCATGCTGTGCAGGGCTAGGTAACAATTTCAGGATTTAGGTCTACACAGCACAGTTCTACACAAAAAGGCACCCAAAAGAGCAACAGTTTGGAGTGTCAGAACAAGTTAGCCTCAGGAGGTTCCTTCATGGGGTTAGCTAGCCATTATCAAATCCCCAGCTAGTTTATCTGGCTCTTCGGCATGTTCTTACATAGCACTGTAACTAAGTGTAGCAGGCACTGGGATTGGCAAACAAAGCAACACTCTCCTTACTTGGATTGTGCTGAGTTACATCAGTGTTTATATGCCGTTTGATTTTAGGGAAGTTTGAGGTAGTGCTGTCCTTCCACAAGCCATCAGTATATTTAGGAAAAGCCAATCCTTGTGAAATCACTTTATACTTGCAATATTTCTAGCCCCATTGATACAAATGAAAGAAACCAACACACACCCCTCTGTGTAGATTGAAACGGAATGAACAAAGTGTGTAGTACTACTGGTAATTCACTGTTCTTTTGAAGTTCGCTTTTTACATAACTTCTTATTCCTTAAGTACAACATTGATAAATAAGAGTTCTTTTAATCTGTTTTTTCCATAGCTCCTTTGTGGTGGAGAGGCAGCCTTGCATGCCAACACATCCTCAGAGGCCACTAGTCCTGAAGACAGGAGTACAATTTACTGTAAAGCTAAGGTATGTTTTCCCCTTTCCCCTTCCTGTTTTGTGGTAAGCCTGTTGTGTCACCAGCTTCCTACAGCCGAGAGGATTGCACATCTTACACTTGTAGCCCAGGTGCTATGGTCAAGAGGAGGAAAGTGCCACGTGGCAGGGAGTCTATCTTCTAGCAAAGTTTAACTTGCATTAACAGAATTGAGGGACATTGAATATACAAGAAACACATCCACAGGCAAGAAAATATGTGCAGACAGCCTTGCCAGCAAAACCAGTAACTTGTCCATCTACTTTCCCCTCTAAACACTATCTTGTATGGAGCAAGCTTGGAGCCTGTATGCAACCCAGAGTTGTGCAGCTTAAATATATATCTGTGATAAGTAACATAGTAGAAGAGAATCTGTCTTTTGCAGCTGCAGTCATTTAAAAAAAATTCTCTTTCCAGATTGCTGGTGAAATTGCAAGAATTGAACTACAACTTGAAAGTGAAAGTCTTATTCGATAAGTATGTTGCATTTTTCTCATCTCTGTGTTTATTAATGGTAAGCAGTCCCCATCTTCAGACATCCAAAAGGCAGTGATATTTAAGTGTTGAGTTGACCAGGAGCAGGCTGATTCTCCATGGCAGCAGGTATACCCTCCATTTTTTATACTCATGCCCTTGCTCTAAATCTCTCTGCCATTGGAGACATGTCACAGAGTACAGACAACTTCATCTTCTCACCACTAGCTCCACTCGGGTGCACCAAGGAGAGCCCACTGCTGCTAAATCAGTTTAAGCACAGAGCAGCACTTGTGCTTTTGCAGAGCACATGCTGCCCTTCTCTGTTGTGCGAGTTTCACTTGGGCTAGCACTAGATGAAAGCAGAGAATTGAGCTTTCAGTTGCATGGAATTCAGTCATGTCTTCTAAAAGTCTTACTTTTTGGGTAGTCCCTAGTGAAGAATAGCTATTCTAAAGCTATCTCTGAATTAAGAGTATAAGCAGTCTACCATTAACATATCACATGTTCCCAGTTTGTGGAAAACTTAAAGGAATCTAAGCTGACTACTACCAACGTTTTGTAAGCAAGTTCATTTTTTTAAAAGCAATACGGTTCAGATGAAGGAGAGGTAGGTGAGAATGTGGGGCAAGGCCAGCCCACAAGGCCACATAGGGAAAGGGAGTCAACTTTGCACCTCAAGACTGCCTCTGTTAAGAAAGAAAGAAGGGTCATTGTAGTAGGGGATTCCCTTCTGAGAGGAACAGAGGGCCCGATATGCAGAGTTGACCCTCATCATAGGGAAGTGTGTAGTCTGCCTGGAGCCCGGATCAGGGATATCACCAGGGCGCTCCCCAACCTGGTGCACCCGACAGACTATTACCCGCTGCTGGTCTTCCAGACAGGTGGGGAGGAAGCTGCTTCCCGCAGTCTGAGGGGGATGAAGAAAGACTACAGGGCCTTGGGGCGGATGGTGAAAGAGTCTGGGGCTCAAGTGATCTTCTCCTCTCTCCTTCCATCTTCCACTGATGTGGGAAGGAATGGGAAGATTCAGTTCATGAACAATTGGCTTCGAGACTGGTGCTACAGGCAGGGCTTTGGATTCTTTGATAACGGCTGGTTTTATAGGGCACCAGTCTGGACAATGACAAGTGAGAAAGGTTTGTCTCACAGAGGGAAAAGGATGCTGGGGCACGAATTAGCAGGGCTCATTTGGAGAGCTTTAAACTAGATTCGAAGGGGGATGGGCTTGTAGCTGGGCTTGCCCCAGTGGGGCAGCGCTCCAGAATTAATGAAGACTGGGAGGCCTCCTACAATCCTAGGGTGAAATCGGTGTGCTCAGCTCGCTCCCTGAAATGCCTGTACACCAATGCGCGCAGCATGGGAAATAAGCAGGAGGAGTTGGAAACCTGTGTTAAGTCAGGAGATTATGATCTGGTGGCAATTACAGAGACGTGGTGGGACAGCTCACATGACTGGAATATAGTCATGGAAGGCTATGTCCTTTTCAGGAAAGACAGGCCAGCCAGGCGGGGTGGTGGGGTTGCTCTTTATGTGCGGGAGGAACTACAGTGCACAGAGTTCTGTCCAGGGACAGATGATGAGCGAGTTGAGAGTCTGTGGGTGAGAATTAAGGGGCAGGCTGGCAGGGGGGATACTGTTGTAGGTGTCTGTTACAGACCACCGGATCAGGGTGAGGAAGTTGACGAGACCTTCTACAGGCAGCTGAGAGCGGCCTCACAGTCACAGGCCGTGGTCGTCGTGGGGGATTTTAACTTCCCTGATGTTTGCTGGAAGGACCACTCGGCAACCCAGCCACAGTCCAGGAGGTTCCTCCAGTGTATGGATGATAACTTCCTCCTGCAAATGGTGGATGAGCCGACCAGGAGAGGAGCGCTGCTGGATCTCATCCTCACTAACAAGGAGGATCTGGTCGAAGCAGTAAGGGTTGAGGGCTGCCTTGGTTGCAGCGACCACGAGATGGTGGAGTTCAGGATCTTGTGTGGCAGGACTAGTAGAATACCAAGTAGAATTGCAACCCTGGACTTTAGCAGGGCAAACTTTGGCCTTTTCAAGCAATTGCTAGGGGAAATCCCATGGGCAGGGCTGCTTGAAGGTAAAGGGGCCCAAGATAGTTGGTTGACATTCAAGGACTGCTTTTTCCGTGCTCAAGATCGGAGCATCCCGACACGTAGGAAGTCAAGGAAGAGGGCCAAGAGACCTGCGTGGCTAAATAGGGAATTGCTGGGTATGCTCAAGTGGAAGAGGAGAGTTTACAGGTCATGGAAGGAGGGGCTGGCCACTTGGGAGGAATATAAGGCTGCTGCTAGAAGATGTAGGAAGGCAGCTAGGAGGACTAAGGCATCCTTAGAATTAAACCTGGCAAGAAGGGTCAAGGACAGCAAAAAGAGCTTTTTTAAATACATGGCAGACAAAACTAACACCAGAGGCAATGTAGGCCCACTGATGAACGGGATGGGTGCCCTGGTGACAGAAGATAAAGAGATGGCAGAGTTACTGAATGCCTTCTTTGTCTCTGTCTACTCTGCTGCGGGCAGTCCTGAAGAGCCCTGTACCCCTGAGACCTTAGATGAAGTCAGGTCGATGGAGCGGTTTGCCTTAGTCGATGAGGAATGGGTTAGAGACCAGTTGAGCAATCTGGACATCCATAAATCCATGGGTCCAGATGGGATGCACCCGCGGGTGCTGAGGGAACTGGCGGAAGTCATTGCTAGACCACTCTCCATCATCTTTACCAAGTCTTGGGAAACGGGAGAGGTGCCTGAGGACTGGAGGAAAGCAAATGTCACTCCAGTCTTCAAAAAGGGCAAGAAGGAGGACCCGGGTAACTACAGACCGGTCAGCCTCACCTCCATCCCTGGGAAAGTGATGGAACACCTTATCCTTGGTACCATCTTAAGGCATATCAAGGATAAGAAGGTTATGAGGGGCAGTCAACATGGCTTCACCAGGGGGAAATCATGTTTGACCAATCTCTTAGCCTTTTATGAGGAAATAACACAGTGGATGGATGATGGCAGAGCGGTGGATGTGGTCTACCTTGACCTCAGCAAAGCATTTGACACAGTCTCCCACAGCATCCTCACGGCTAAAATGAGGAAGTGTGGACTGGATGATCAGGTAGTGAGGTGGACTGCGAACTGGCTGAAGGAGAGAAGCCAGAGAGTTGTAGTCTATGGGGCTGAGTCTAGTTGGAGGCCTGTGACTAGTGGAGTGCCTCAAGGGTCAGTACTGGGACCGGTATTATTTAATATATTCATCAATGATTTAGATGAGGGAATTGAGTGTACTATCAGCAAGTTTGCTGATGACACTAAGCTGGGAGGAGTGGCTGATACGCCAGAAGGCTGTGCTGCCATCCAGCGAGACCTGGATAGGCTGGAGAGTTGGGCAGGGAGTAACTTGATGAAATATAACAAGGGAAAGTGTAGAGTCCTGCATCTGGGCAGGAACAACCCCAGGTTCCAGTATAGGTTGGGGAACGACCTGTTAGAGAGCAGTGTAGGGGAGAGGGACCTGGGGGTCCTAGTGGACGACAGGATGACCATGAGCCAACACTGTGCCCTTGTGGCTAAGAAGGCCAATGGCATCCTGGGGTGTATTAGAAGGGCGGTGGTTAGTAGGTCGAGAGAGGTCCTCCTTCCCCTCTACTCTGCCCTGGTGAGACCGCATCTGGAGTATTGTGTCCAGTTCTGGGCCCCTCAGTTCAAGAAGGACAGGGACCTGCTGGAGAGAGTCCAGCGCAGGGCAACAAAGATGATTAAGGGAGTGGAACATCTCCCTTATGAGGAAAGACTGAGGGAGCTGGGTCTCTATAGTTTGGAGAAGAGGAGACTGAGGGGTGACCTTATCAGTGTCTATAAATATATAAAGGGGGAGTGTCACGAGGACGGAGCCAGGCTCTACTCAGTGGCAAACAATGATAGGACAAGGGGTAATGGGTACAAACTGGAACACAAGAGGTTCCACTTAAACTTGAGAAGAAACTTCTTCTCAGTGAGGGTGACGGAACCCTGGAACAGGCTGCCCAGGGAGGTTGTGGAGTCTCCTTCCCTGGAGACATTCAAAACCCGCCTGGACGCATTCCTGTGTAACATTATCTAGGTGTTCCTGCTCTGGCAGGGGGATTGGACTAGATGATCTTTCGAGGTCCCTTCCAATCTCTAACATACTGTGATACTGTGATACTGTGTGAATTTAACACTTACTGTAAGGACAGGGAAAGAAATGTAACAGGCTGTCCAAAATAATGACAGTGGCCATGCTTGCAAGAAGGTAGGTGGGTTTTTGTCTTGCCATTCAAGCCTTTTGGGGGCATTCTGTTCATTTGAAACACCTCGGGGGTCCAGAAGCTTGAATGGAATTGGGAAAAGGAAATGAAAAAGAAATTCTTACACGGTGGATGTGGGGGCTGAGGCTTTGAGAAGTGCAGATAAAACACAACTCAGTAAAATCCCAAGGGTTGGGAAAACAGATTGAAGTGGCACAGCAATTTATTTGGTAAGTTGTATGGCTTGAAAGCAGATTTGGAATAACAGTACTATATAATTTCTCAGACCAAGAGTTAAAACCTATCCAGTGAAAGAAAAGACTTTGATTATAAACCTACCATACCAAAATTTAAGCCTCAGTAAAAGACACCCTGTGTAGCACAATATTGATGTTGACTGCCTGAACCAGTTGCTTCTTCTTTTACACTTTGTGCGCTTTTCGCAGAAGCATTTATCAGTTCTCAATCTGCTCTATCAGCCACTAAAACACACACACATTTTCTGTCTGTGGAAGAATCTTTTAGAGATTGTTACTTTGTCTTTTTTTCTTTTTGACAGAGATGTAAGCGAGAAGAACTCGGTCAAAGGGTATGTGGCATCAGTTTGGTATGTTCATGTTGGGTTCTTTCAATGAACTTGAGACTCAAATCATTTTTCTCTCTTTGAGAAGGTTCAGGAAATTTAATATTTTGGGAACAAGCACAAAAGTGATGAACATGGAAGAATCCACTAATGGAAGTCTAGCAGCAGAATTCAGGCACTTGGTACGGGATTTTTTTGTCTTTTATTAACTCATCCATTTAATTGTGTGGGTAGAGGGTGTGGTAGGAAGGAGACAAATTGTTTTTATTGTTGAAGTCATAGTTTCCTTTTCTATTAGAGGAACTGTGGTCATCTCTGCTTTTCTTTGTTCTTCTCTCTTTGAAATCTTTAGCCTGTTTCAATTGAAAAGCTACTGCTTTTGTCACTGAAATAGGGCCAGAAATGAAAACGAGTATTTGCTGCCATACAGTTTATGTTGCAATGAGTTCTTTGGAGGAGTAAGAAAAATAAGCCTAGAAATGCTTTTCTGGGTCTTTAAGAGGAAGGGTCGCAGGTAGGAAAGCTTAGACTACTTTAAAGAGTTTTGGGTCTGGAAGATGAAATGGACAGCTACAAGAAAGTCAGTGCCTTCAGCAAACTATACAACACGTCTGATCTGCAGATTGTGAGATAAGTCAAATTGGTTCCACCATTACAACATGAAAGGAAGAATTCAAGTCCTGACAAGTGAACATGGGATTTCCCCTTCCTCCCTTCATTGCCCAGAACAGATGCTGTGTAGAGCTTATTGTCCATTTCAGAGGGGTACTTCGATAAACCACTATTTCGTCTAATCCTTTCCAATTTCACATTACTTCTGTTCTTATAAGGCTTCTTACATAAAGACATCACATCATAATGGTGCAATATCTATTTTCACAGCTGAATAGTTTATAAAATAGTAGCTACCTACAATTTAATCCTTTGGCTTCCACAGCTTAGAACCAAATAGAGTCAGACACTAGTGCAGCAAGTTTGCATACAGTTGAACTACCAGAGCATGCAAACATTTCCATCCTCTACCACTTTCATTTGTGGCTGATGTAAATGACAGGGTATTTTTTTTGTCTGTTTGCAGCAACTGAAAGAACAGAAAAATGCAGGAAGCAGAACAAATGAGGTAAGCAGCACTCACCTTGTTTGTAAAGCTTTTGCATAATACTAAAAAGGCATTTAAGATGGTGCTCTGCTCAACCCCACAAGGAACCACACGGGATGACAGACTAATAGGAGACAAGTTGAGTCTCTTAAGAAATGTATGTGTAGATGGTGCCTACAAATGAGAATGGCTGCCAGAATGGTGTCACCTCAGGGCTCTCCCTCACTGGCATCTAGCTTTAGCAGGACTTTCAGGCAAGGACAGATTTCTCTATGGCTTCCAGGTAGGTGCAAAAAAGTGCCTAGAGAATACCTATTGTAACAGGCAGTTTTAGGAAGTCAGCATCATCACTTGACTTCGATTTGTAAACTGAGGTCTAGAGCAAGTCATCTTGATCAGAAAAGGCTTTTCCTTTGTGATAAATCCTCTTACCTTCCCCATAAACAATTTTCAATCTCTGAAAGGTTTGTTGGCTTTTGTTTCTTTTAAAGGGTCCTCTCATTGTAACAGAAGAACTTCACTCTCTGAGTTTTGAGACACAGCTGTGCCAGCCTGGCTTGGTAATAGACCTAGAGGTATGTCTTAGGTGATGCAAATGGACTTAAATTCCTGTATGTCACTCATGCTGACAATCTAAACTTTCTTTTTCTTTTGTTTTTTTAGAAGTATCAAGCACTTTCAGTTATTTCAAATATATGAATGACACTTCACAACATCTCTGCATAGACAGATACACTGAGAATGCTGTCAAAACTCTGGCTGAATAGGAGTAGATGTGCTTTGCAAAGTGTCTGATAACCAACCCTGTGCCTTAAGCTCTCTAAGTATCAGTTTTAATTTATTTCAGAAGCAATATGCTATGAACTTTACCATTACTATCAGTGCTGTCATAACTGACACTAAATGAGAAGGTCTTGATCAGACAAAACCACATCTTTCTAATAATTCATCATAGTAACATTTTCACCCCTACACACAGACTTTGAGAAGTTAAGATGATGCAAGTGAGGAATTACAATGGAATTGAGTTTGTAGGTAGTCTAGAGGAGGACAGCAAGACCAGTGCAGGGTAGCCCAACATGTTTCCTTTTGTGTCCCTTTCAGACCACGTCGCTCCCCATTGTTGTTATCTCAAATGTGAGCCAGCTTCCAAGTGGATGGGCTTCTATCTTATGGTTCAACATGCTGTCTACTGATCCCAAGGTATTTAAAAGGAAAATGTATGAGAAATACCATTTGCTGTTTTCAAGCATTGTCTGTATACCAGTGGCTGCTGCATTTTTTTCCATGCACATGACTCTTAATGGCTTTTAGGTACAGAGAGAAGCACAGTGACATACTTCCCTATGCTAAACAGATCAATGTTTCAAACCCACGTAAGGATACTACTATACATTGTATTCAGCATATATAGTACACAGTGAGAAGCCAAATAAACATCCAGGAATTCAAATATAGCACACTTGAATGATCTAGGAATTCTGCCCACTGTAAGAAGGCAAGTCCAAAGCAGAGTCATCATCCCAGAAGTTGCTTTTCCTGGTAATGAGTCAGAATAGCAACTTGCTTTTGCAGCGTTGTCTCAGACTGACATCTATTCTTAAGTCTCCATTTTGTTTCAGGATTACGCTTCTGTAAATTCAAATGCCATTCCAAAATTAGTATTTATTGACTATAGATTGTATTTTTCCCTTCCATTCCAGAACTTGTCCTTCTTTCTGAATCCACCTTATGCAAAGTGGTCTAAACTTTCTGAAGTTCTGAGTTGGCAGTTTTCATCTGTAACAAAGAGAGGACTTAACGCAGATCAGCTGAGCATGTTGGGAGAGAAGCTACTTGGTATGGTCTGCTTCCATCACACATGGCCTGTTTGAACTGGACCTAGTTCTAGGTCTTTTCTGTAATCTGTTTTAAGTTGTCATTTCCTCTCATACCTTTTCCCCCTCATACAATATCTCTTTATAGGACTGAAGTGTTTTCAGTATGGTAGAGTTTGTAAAGGTCATGACAAAATCTGCAGTTCTAACTTACGAGCTCTGTTCATAAGTTAGAAGTTCTAAGTCATAATGCAGACTGGGGATACTTCTGCTTTTGGAAGAGCTACTGCATGTGTTTAGTCAATCTTTGAGGTGACTGCCTTTATTTTTTTTGTTTTGTTTTTAAATCGATCTCCATTAATTTTAACTTCATGTGTGTCTTCAGCTACAGTAAGGGTTTTCTCTGCATAAACAGAGTTGCAGTATCAAAATGCAAACACTATGAAACTGTTAAAGGATATAGAATTTATCATCTCCCAGATAAGAGTCCTTAGTAAAAGCCTAACCATCCATGAGTTGTTTCCAAGCAATTCATCAGTTTGCCTTATAGGCAGGGCACTTGACACTGCTACTGAGTGTGCATAGTAGACTCTAGATAAAAATACTGTTGATTCGGTATATTCCCCTAACCTTAAGTTTCAGGAAACATTTATACTTTAAGAGATTTGACATTATTTGGTCTAGGTGGCAAGTACAGCATTCCAGTGTCTAATTCCTTTCCTCTGATTTCCCCAAGACACAAGATGTGACAAAAAGCTTACTGATTTAATAGATTACTTGTCAAAATTCCACAGGGAAAGTAATTTTTTTGTTTTAATTAGCCACCATGAAGACAAAGTGACCACTGACATATTTTGTGGTCAGCTTGCATTTCAGAGCTTCAGAGATTTTTGTCAAGCTCTGGTAACAGTAGGGATGCTATTTAAATCTTATCTCTATAGCCAGAAGTATTTCACTACTGAAAAAAATCCAGGTATTTGAACATGACATATCTGGGACTCCTTAATGGAAGCTAACAGGGTGCCAGCATACAACTCGCTGTTGTGATGTGAAAGTTGACAGAATCTTGATCTCTTAAAATTAGCAGCATCAGAAACAAGCTTCCCTAACCCAATTTACTTTTAGAGAGATGAGAGGAAAAAGCAGCATATTTCTGACTTTATTGAAATCTGTGGCATGATCTGTAATGGAAGGAATTTGGCTCTGAATACAATATCAGGGTCTGCAAAGCTTTAGCTACTGTACTCACAGCATAGTATTCTCTTTGTGGTTTGGCTGTGGTTTATGAAACACTGTTGACATAAAAACAAAGCAGGGAGGAAACGATTGCAACAGGAGCGAGATGAGTCTGTTGTGGGGCAGACCTAGGAGCCAAGAGTTCCTGGGGCAAAAGCCTACAAGTCACTAGAATTGAGACAGTAGAGTGCTTAATCTAATAAAGCCATTGTAGGGTCTGCTGAGCTTCTACAGAAGAGCTTACAGGTTGCAGTTTTCTTGTTTTGCTGGAGAGATGTGCAAGATTACAGTCCCCTTTCCATTTCAAAATGGAAGCATTTTGTAAGTGGTGTTGGGTATAGCACAGTGTAGAAAGGGTCAGAATGAATTGGTGCCCGTAATCAATAAGTTTGTATTGGAATGCATACGTTTGGTTATTCTGATGCAGTGAACTCCAGAGGGGAACTTTGCAAGCTGTCCGTACATGAGCTGTGAAAATATAGTAGCCTTCCATTTCATTTTAGTCCAACAGCTCAGAGTTGTAAATAAACAGTCAGAACTTGGTTCTCCAGCTACTTTCCCTTCAGCCTTACTAAGTAACTTATGGAACATGACTGAAGTCAATTTATTCTGTCCAGGGCCAACAAGTGGAGGATCTCACGATTGCCTTATTCCTTGGACAAGATTCTGCAAGGTATGAACACAATTTAAACATTGAGATGGAAGAGGGAGCTTTGTCTTGGTTTGTTTGGCTTTTTTTCCCAGGGTACTTTCTCAGTAGTGTACCCTAATTATTCTGGAGCTTACATGGCTGTGGGAGGTTTTGGTGGTGAGGTTAAGGTAGCAGCAGAAAGAGAAAAAAGGGCTCATAATAGCAAGGAGTAGGTGATTTTGAGATTGCTTTTGAGCCACGTAAACCACCCTAAAAGATGCATTTTCCTAACACAACGTTTTAATTATTAATACAGTTGCTTTTAGTAGTTCTCCATTTTAGCTGTTACAGAAAATGTAAAACCAACCAAACCAAAACCAAACAGCAAGATGGTCATAGGGAAGGATGCTTGTGAGACTAGGGACACCTGGATTAGGGTGAGAATTAGCACAGGATGGCCAGGGGGGGTCAGCACAGTGACAGAAAAATGAATCATTATATTCCGTAACCCCGGCTGCATCAAGACAGGATGACATTTCACATTTTCTTTGGCTTTTTTTTTAGTTGTCCTAAACTGGTATAAATAAGCAGGTGATGGTAGCAGGCAGGAGCAGACTCTGGGGAAAGAGCAAAGCTCTTGTGCCCTACAAGCACTCAAATTCATTAATACAGGTGTCTCATGGGGAATTGAAATCGAGTCTGAACAGAAAGTGTCTCTAAGCTGTTCTGCTAGCCAGCCTGGTTGAATGTCCAGTAGGATGGTTTGGATGTCCAAGAGCTGTGATAAGGCCCAGGCAGGAGCCAGCGCCTTTGCTTTTAAACCAGAGTTTTTGCAAGAGAAGCTATGGATGATGTTTGTG
Organism: Pezoporus flaviventris; assembly: GCF_033815535.1. NCBI lineage: Eukaryota > Metazoa > Chordata > Aves > Psittaciformes > Psittacidae > Pezoporus > Pezoporus flaviventris. The sequence continues at coordinate 50,922,769 of NW_026892549.1, forward strand.
GGTACTGTAGGCTTAAACAGGCATTTCTGTCACACTGCCTCTTGCCTTAAGATTCAGTACATGCTTCATGCCCAATAGTTTCTGTCCTGGAGTAGAGAAACAGAAAGGGGGGGGGGGGGGGAATTGTAAGAGAATATGGGGAGGGTGGGACAGAAGAAAGAGGGAAGAAAAACGCTACAACAAGTAGATGCTGGCAGGATTGAGAGCTTGCACCCTCTCTGCTTACCAAAACTCATGTTTTGTTACCTTTGTTCTCCCACCCCTGTCTTGCCATATTCTGAATTCCAGGAAAATATAAATGATAAAAATTTCTCCTTTTGGCTGTGGATTGAGGGAATCCTGGAGCTTATTAAGAAACACCTCCTGTGTCTCTGGAATGATGGGTAAGACCTGACTGAAGTTAAAGATCTGGTCATTGCCTTCTATCTCCATTTAGGCTAGAAATTCTGTCCTCAGGTCCTGAGGATGTTTATGCAGATCCAATAAAGGGGGGCTTGGAACTAGAAAAGTCTGAGGCAAATGAATTCTAGTAGTGAGGAAGTTCTAATGAGGAAACCGCTTAAAGCAAAACCAGCAGATGACCAAGCTGTCCCAGCTAAGTCACAGAGCAGGGCTTTGAATGTTTGCTATTTTTTTGCCTCTGCTCCCACTGTAAGTAGGTTCTTTTCACACCCTAGAACCCTCTTCTCTGATGGGGAAGACTGAAGTACAAAGTCGTGAAGGGATCGTCCGCGTTTGAACCGAAACACAAAAACCCTACCCACAGGCCTATTGTGAGCCTCCTGTAGGTGGCAGCAGCCACACTGAACATCTGTATCTTCAGTGAGTCCAGAAAGTAGTCTTTATTGATTTAATAGAGTATTATTAATTAGTAAGACCCTGCCGGAAGGAAAACCAGCTCGATTTGCCCTTTACTACAGGTTTAGTAAACTTTCAGTTCTGGTATTGCCGATTTCAGAAGTAACTGCTGCCAAAACCAGGACAAGCCAAGGTCACAATCCTGCATTTTAGATTTAGCCACATTATGAAACCCTGTCAATAGCACACTCACATTGGAGCATCCTTGCATCCCACAGTTTTCAGGATCTACAACAGCAGGGTTCTATCGTGCTACATTCAGCTGCTGCAAATGATTACCCCCTAGTTTTGTCAAAGCCTCTTTGCACTGCCTAAAACCTAGATATTTCTTAGCTAAGTGGACTCCAGTGCAGCAGGGGCTTTTGTCAGCATTACTGAAAGAGAGTTGCAGTTCTCTCTTATTCAGTGTTCTGCCTCAGCATGGCTGCATGCCTGCAGGATTGTTTTTGCATGTGGCTCTCATAGCATACAGTCTTGAGTAGAGCTCATTTCTCTCAGGTGTGAGGACAATCCCCTGCTTAGGGTTTAACAGAAAGAGGTGGTGCAAGTCAAATCCTGAATGTAATCAAAACCAGAGATTTAGTGCAATTTGGTTTTCCTCCCTCAGCTGGCTTTGTTGGATAGAGATCTTTATTGCCTAGAAAGGCAAAAAGGGAAACTGAAGGGAAAACTTGTCAACTGCAAAGATACTTTAGTGGGAGAGACAAATCTATAGTATTAATTATAATAGAGACTCCCTTTCTTTACAAAATAGTAAGTACTACAGCCTTAAGGACTTGAAAGATGGGAAGGCAAGAGACTTTCATTATGTATAGGATATTTCCTACTGAACACATTTATTACCTAAAGCATACCATTAAAAAACAAAACAAACAAGACCCCATAGAACAGGCCCTCTGAATTTCTAAGCAAAACCATGATTTAGTAGGTTTTGTGCAGAAAGCACTTTCCTTAATTTAATGCACAGAAGGCCAGCATCGGCACTCAAAACTTAATTATTGATAGAGTATTTTGAGGAATAAGCAGCATTATAAATAAATTCTGACTGTTTATAGAAGCAGTTGGGGTATGAACAGGGTTATGCCCTAGTGCTGCTGGCTTGTACAACTTCCTCCCCAGTACCTCTTCAGACCAACAATCCATTTCTTACAGTAACTGCTGGCTGGGATCTGACCATATTACATACATATAGCTTTACTTCTGCTTCTACCTCATAGCTTTTATTCTGAGCTCAGAAAAACATCTGTATAAGCCACCAGACTGAAGGAGGAGTGCTAGGGGAAGCTGTGGCAACTCATGGCTTCCACACAGTAGCCTGCTACTAGATTTCCAGCTACTAGATAGCCTGCTGCTAGATTTCCAGCTATTCCCAAGACAATGCCTTCTGTGAGGCTTTCACAAGTACTTCAGCACTTTTGATTGACAAAAGCTTTTTGGTTCTCCTAGCTAGCCCAGCATAGGTTTTACATTGAGGAGTAAACTCAGCTTTGTTTTCAACATTACAGTTGCATCATGGGTTTCATCAGCAAAGAGAAAGAACGTACTTTATTGAAGGACCAGAGTCCAGGAACATTTTTGCTAAGGTTCAGTGAAAGCAGCAGAGAGGGAGCAATCACATTTACCTGGGTAGAAGGATCTCAGATTGGTAAGTCAGTAACAGAGAACTTCTTTGTCTTCAAGATACAAGCTTACATCAGAAGAAGTCATGTTTATGCTCTTCTCTTTCACACTGAGAACCAATGCAATACACCACCCTAGCAGTCCCAACCCTTACAAGCAACAAGCTGCAAGCAACAGCAGACACATACCTTAGTGTTAGCTCGTAAGCCACGCTGTCAATTGGTGTTCAAGGTTACAGCTAGGACTAGTACCACTTCTCAGGTACTGCTTCTGGCCTGGAAGTCTGTTGAGGACTTTACTAAACCCTACATCCACAGTTTTTTTCTTAGCAAGACACCTTTAGTACATGTGCACCTGCATCTCCCTCCAAACACATAGCACCTTATCCCTCAGATTCATTTTGTCATTCCAAACACAAAATACACCAATAGCAAGGGTATGCTATCCCTGCATGTGCCTTCCTATCCCACAGAAGAGTTTTGCTTCCTTTGATGGTCATTAAATACTGATCTGCAGCATAGACCTATGAATTTGTGGAAGTGGCTGCAGCTTTACTGGGCAGTTACAGAAAACAACTTTGAAACCACCTTTAAGAGTTGCTGCTTCTCTCACCTGCAGAGCCCCAGTTCCATTCAGTGGAACCATACACCAAGAAGGAGCTTTCTGCTGTTACTTTCCCTGACATCATTCGCAACTACAAAGTGATGGCAGCTGAAAACATTCCTGAAAATCCACTGAGATTTCTGTACCCAGATATACCCAAAGACAATGCCTTTGGCAAATATTACTCCAGGCCTAAGGAGGGTAAGTGCTATAAATGACTCACACAGTGTGTGATGTTTGTTCTGGAGGTACTTGTGCACTGTGTAATAGAAAGAAAGGGTGGCAGTCGGAGTGAATGTCTTGGCAGCTTATCCCATGCTTGAGTGCAGCTCAGCTGAAAGGTGAGAACAGGCACCTAAGCTTTAGTAGGTTAAGAAAAGGTCTGGTTTTAAAGAGGCACAAGATTGAGATCCAGTCAGATCAGAACCTGAAAATGTTGCTTCACTGGCCCTCTGATTCAGCTTTCAAATGAGCCTGTGAGACACTTCAGAGATGCAGGTTCTAGCTAACAGCTGGACCCGTGACTCATATTTGACTGTTACACAGGACTGATCCTGGCTGTGTGGGCCTGGCAGGATGTGTTGATGCAGCTACATCAAACCTAAGGAGAGGTTTTGTTCCTCATTTTCTATAGGGGAAAAACAGAAACGAAAAGCGGACTAAAGAATGGAATGAAATCATCTTAGTGCTGTAAAATGCATAAGAGAGAGACTTGCACATTATCTGGGTCACAGGCTTTATTTTTGGTACAATAAAAAGATAGCAAAGTGAAGTAAACTTGCTAAAAAAAAAACACCACCACCAAGGAAAAACCCACCCAAAACCAAGCTTTTTTCCTTTTTCCCCTCCTTGAAGCACCAGAGCCTATGGATTTGGATGGTCCCAAGGGAAACGGCTACATCAAGACTGAGTTAATCTCTGTATCTGAAGTGTAAGTTTCTACAGAAATGCTGGGTTTCTAGGAGCTGATCATAAATTTTTTGCTATAGTTTATGTCTCTTCACAGTATTTAAAGTGAGGGGGCCCTGTCAGGGGCCCCTCTTTCCCTTTGAGGATCTGATCACACCACATTCATGCAGTGCTGTGTTTGAAAGACCGTTTTTAGGTAAAACCCCAAGAAACTTACAGGTAGTTGCACTGGCAAATAATTTCATGAAAAGCAAGTTCTTAAAGACTTGTTGGATTTGCTTGATTACAATGTAGATCACTGAGTAGTCCCAGGTTTCATTTAAATCCGTGCTGGCTTTGCAAAGCATGGCGTATTGCTCATAGGCTAGGACTTCTTCACAGGAGACCTCAGTAGTAGCCCTTCTGGACTCAGAGCTAGACATGATAGCTCAAGTGTGCCTCACTTTAGTGAAGGTTTGTCCTTACCCTTCTCCTTCTGTTAGCCACCCTTCCAGGCTCCAGTCTCCAGAAAATCTGCTCCCCATGTCTCCTGAAGAGTTTGATGAGGTGTCCCGGATTGTGGGCCCAGCAGAGATTGACACTGTGGTATGTATCATAACCCAGCCTTTTGCAGGAGGGCTCAGCCAGAATTTGCTTTCTCCTTTTTTTTTTCCTTTCAAATGCATAGGAAAAGGTGGGAATCCAGAGTTAGACTGGGATTGCTATCAGTTGTTGTTTCCACTTGTTTGTGAGGATGGGGATAGGGATGAAGAACAAGAGAACAAAACTACCAGTGTGTATCTTGCAGGAAGGGCTGAAGGAATGGATGAAGGAGTAACACTGTGGTCCTTCTTGTGGGGTCTGGGTGAGGAGGAAAGCTGGAGGAAGGTGTGCAGCTTGCATTGTTGCCTTGCCAAGGCTGGCAAGGTACTGCCGTTAACAGAGCAGAGCCATCCCTTTGGGGTGTGCTTCAGAAAAAACCCAAATCCCAGCTTCCTCCCTCCATGGTAGTTTGACCCTAAGATGCAAACCTGGTGCTACTTGGTGAAGACCTGGTTGTGCTCTGTGGTTAGCAAAAACTAGAGCATTAGGGCTTTATTTGGCTAGTTTAGTTGACATTTACTTTTCTTGTTGCAGATGTGTTCAGCGTATTCAAGTTAAAGGTTGAGCTTCTTACTGCATCATTAACATCATTGATTAGCTTATGCATCCTGCTTTGCAGCCAATGACTTGGTGACATGCTTCACTTCAGTTTTTTGGTTTCTCCACCTGAAGGTCCAGTGGCAAGTTTTAACTAATGGGAATATAAACAGCAGTCTGAGTAGCCTCCTTCCATGCACTTCTTTTGTTTAGAAGTTCTTTGTTAAAGTATTTCCAGTTAGTGAGATACCGTACCAGAGTGAAGATAGGAATGAGAGGTCCTCAGCAAGAGTGATGAGTAACATGCATTTTTTGTGTAATGGAATTAGTTAAATATAGTGTGTAAAACAGCTGGCTGTACATAGAAGGCTTCAAAGGAAAGCTAGTTCTTTTGCAGAGGTTCTGTTCAGAGAGCTTGCACCTTTTGCGTAACTGCGTCTGAAGAACTTTCATAGCTTTGAATTTTCATCTGTGTCGCAGAAAGGAGAAGAGAAACACTCTGCAGGTGTGTGCCACACTGAATCCATCCTGCTGGAGTTTGTCCTGGTTTTGCTTTTTCTGAGGGCATGGCATACTGAAAAAACGTAAGCCAGATCATTATAGAATCCCAGATTGGTTTGGGTTGGAAGGGACCTTAAAGCTCAGTTCCAACCCCCCTGCCATAGGCAGGGACACCTTCCACCAGACCAGGCTGCACAAAGCCTTGTCCAGCCTGGCCTTGAACACTGCCAGGAATGGGGCAGCCACAGCTTCTCTGGACAACTGGCTCTGGTGTCTCACCACTGTAACAATAAAGAATTACTTCCCAATATCGAACCTAAATCTTCCCTCTTCCAGGTTATAGCCATTCCCCCTTGTCCTGTCACTACATGCCCTTGTAAAAAGTCCCTCTCCAGCATAGCCTTGTAGGCCCCCTTTAGGTACTGGAAGTCTGTGAAAAGGTCTCCCCTTAGGAGCCTTCTTTTCTCCAGGCTGAACCAGCCCATCTCTCTCAGCCTGGCTCCAGAGCAGAGCTGCTCCAGCCCTTGCAGCACCTCCGTGGCCTCCTCTGGACTTGGTCCAACAGCTCCACATCCCTCTTGTATTGGGGATCCCAGAGCTGAACATAGGACTGGGGGGGGGGGGGGGGGGGAGGTGTCTCATGAGAGATTTCATTTTCAGTTCTGCTGTCTTGCACTTGCAGTACCAGACAAAATGAGAAACTACTCTTACAGTGCAAAAGGGGTTGATGTATGTTTTTACTCACTGTGCTTCATCTGCCAAGGTGAGGATCTGGTGAATTTGTATCTTTTACAATAATACGTGCTCCATTAGGTTGTAACAAGTGGAATAGAACTTAATTTTCAGATGCACTATGAACCAGGGCATTTATTTAACTGTTGATTTGAATAGCTGCAAGACCCTACCAACTTTGATACTGAAGTGGTTTTGCAGTTAGGGATAAGGCCCAGGAAAGTGAAGGAAGTTCAATTCAAATGGAGTAATGGTTGCAGGATATGCAGTCCTTAGCACTTAAAGAATGAAGTTGTGCTTCCACCAGAGGAGGAGCAGGTTTGTTTCTCTGCATGCTTGAAGATAATTAACAACTCACAGTTAAGAGGCAAGGTTGTCTTGAGTAGCTGATGTCTTGGACTAAGGGCATCTATTAGTCCAGACTGCTAACTAGCACAGAGCTGAGCAGAGGGACTCCAGAACCCTGGTACTGGATCCCATCTGTTCAGGTACAGGTCCTGCTTGAGCTTGGGGATGGAAAAGATATTACGTCCAGCAGTCCCTCCAACCTCAGCCGCTCTGTGCCACAGTTGCTACTGCTGTGGCAGACCCTGCTGCTGTCTATTCCCCATGCCGGGGAGGGCAGCAGTGGCCAGTGAGGCTCAGGGGTGGCAGAGCTGCTTCTCCACTACTCAGAAATGGTAGATTGGTCACCTGCTGCTTATATGTTAAACAACTGGTTCAGTTTAGTGTTGTGCGCAGGAAGACTGATGTGCCCCCTGCAACACTCCAGAGAAAGAAAAGTGAAAGGACCTAGAGCAGTAACGTACGTATTTAAATGGAAAGCATTGCTAAACTGACTTGGTTTTGGTGCCTTGTGGTACAGGGGTTACAGTGCTGCAGCATATTCACATGCTAACTGAATGCCTTTATCTTTCTGTAACTAGCTGAATGTGTATCTTTATTGTAATACAAAAATCAAACACTTGTTTCTTGAGCTACACTTGTATTCACGTTCTAGATGCAGCAGTTTGTTTTCATTATACTTCAATTTTATCAATCAGGGTGAAATTTTCTGGTGAGGTTTAAAGCCACAGCCTTATTCATGGCTTTGTCTTTACTTAGCCAATAGTTCTAAAACCCATGGTTTTTTTTTCCCCTGCTGGAATAGCCTTTTGCCATTTTAAATAAATGGAACTGTCACAGTTGACACTTTTGTCCTTTCTCTTGTGTTTTGGCTACTTCTGTTGCAACAATGATGTGGCTGCCAGTAGGTTACTGTATTCATACTGTTTAAAATGTACTCATTTTAAACTTGTTTGTACAATGCAACAGTTAGAGCTCTGAAGTCCAAAGGCAGTATGGATGCTCTTAATTCACTGCACTGTTCTGCCCATCTGCATTACAAGGATCTTGAAAGGTGGCTGTTGGAATAATTTATTATTCTTATTTTTCCTCCCCAACCAAACTTTAATAAACTAAACTCGAATTTCTAACTGGAGTTCATCAGTAGGATAACTGACCTACAGCTAAACCTGGTGAGCTGCCAAGCTGGCCATCTCCTGCACCACTTTTCTCTGGGGCTGTCGAGTGCCTCACACTTGTGACGCTCTTATATTAACGACACAGACAGAAGTATAATAAAGGAAAGAATCAGTTGGTGCAGTGAAGGATAGCAGGGGCGAAGAGTAGGAATGAGAAAGGTAGAGCTGTTGAGGGCGCTGGGCCAATCCATGTAAGAATCACTTTAACAAAACGCAACCAGTGAAAGGACATAGGGAAACAAAGCAAAACCAGATCAGATAAACTCATTCTGACTTCCTGTAAGCTTTGTGCAACAGAAATGGCCAAGGGAGTTTTTACTGGACAGCCTTCCCCATGACAGAAGGCTTTATTTCAACATCAACCGCACAGACAAACCAGTAAAACCCACCACAACCATCATCTTGGTATTTCCATTTATTATGCTGTAAAAAGCAACACTATCTGGATTTTATTTCTTAAAATAAATAACTTTCATTTTCAGAACCAGCACAGCTCAAGTTTAGATTCATTCATGGGAAACTGCTAGAAATACATTCATCACTGTCTATTCCCCACAATACTGAATCTAAGAGTCAAGATCAGCCCAGTCAATTACAATGACCAGAAGTACACTGCCAATAAGTATAGTCACTGATAGTCCAGCTCTGAAGCAAAAAAATCTGGTACAATACATTTTGTTCACAAAGAGAGGCCTAATTAATGCTAAGACTATCACAATATTTCTGAGTACAAAGCATTAAGTTAGCTTGACGATTTTAGGTTGTGATACAGAAGAAACATACGTGACATAAAAACAAAGGAGTAGGGGAATCCTCTTTGGAGCATAAGGAAGTCAGCGACTGATAAGATAACCAAAAGCTATTTACGATAAAATCTACATGTCAGTGTCATGAATGCTAAACAGCCAAACCAATGTACTGCATCTACTGATATTTATAAATATAACGTCATGTCTAGATAGCTGCATTGCTGAATTGGACGTTACAAAATAATCCATCTTCTCACAATGAGAAAATACTAAAACTAACCAGCATAAATGCACTGAAGCAAGGACTGGCTAAAAGCACTCAGTATGATTCAGGAAAGCATTAAGCTTAGGGACAGCCATGATCCTTAAATGTTAACTCAGTATAAATCCTTCTTTTGGGTTGGTTTGGTTCTTAATACACGTGTATTCTATAATATACCTCTATTTTAAAAATGCCAGTTCAAGCAATGCAAATTTCAGTTAAATAAAGCTGAATCAGGTATTTTTCTGAGAAGCTAAAGGATATGTCTTAATAGGAAATAAAACATGGAAGAAGTCAGATTAGCACTGAGATACAGAATACTTCACTGGAATCCATCTGAAAATATTCCTCTGCACTGAATTTGACAGAGAAAACATGCTGGGATTTAGTTCAGGGTGCAGTAGGGCAGAGGCCTTGTGCTACTGTGTGACTGATGTGGCTCAAAGAGCCAGAGGCCGTTTTGTGTAGTTCTTGGTTAGAAGTGGGTGGCTGTGATACAGGATGTGAAAAGAATGGGTTAAAAGCCTTCAGAAAAATAGCTGATCTCCAAAAAAGAGAAGGAGAAAAAAAACAAACAAAAAACCCCAGTTTAAGAACAGTAAGATTGATGAGAAGTGTTTGATAACCATACCAGTCAGCTTCAAAATGCTATGTTGGGCCTTAGGCTTTCAGACTCTTCCAAGATTCCACCATCATGAGGACAGTCGCTGCTCGTGATGAGTATCAAGCACTTTTCCCTGCCAGGAGGCAGTATGGCATATACCAGCCAGAGCCTGTACAGGAACGTGAGAGAATTTACTCTCAGCCACGCTGACCTGCTGGGTCACTCTGGAGAAGTTACTTCTCTCTATGCCTCAGTGTACTCGTTTGCAAAAGGACGATAATGTGGTTCAGATCATCTTTATAAAGTGCTCGGGCCATTCCAGAAAGGATTTGGGCATTATTTCAGGAGGATTTTGGTGCCTCAACACAGAAAATTTTGACTTTGAGATCTACTGCTGGCTTGTACACTATGTGCTAGAATAAAAACAGCCACACACACAACTCTCAAACACAATCTCCTTTTCCATGTGCTAAATGACTCTTGCCTATAATTCTTGTGCTAAAACTCTTGCCTATGTGCACACCTGTGGTGTTTTGTGAATATCCAACCCCTCCGTGACTGATCACTTCAGAGGTTCTGTGCCACGGTATCAGCAGAAGCAATTGCACGTGGGATAGGGAACAAGTAACGTACTTCCGCAAATAGCAAGTATCTGCAATGACATTTCCCCATGATGGGGCACATGCTGAGCTGGCTCCAGTGACAAGGCAGGAGTGCCACCGTTCACCACAAAAGGCATCACCTGCTTGTGCTCCTGATGCTGAACAACATGTTCTGCACCAGTGGAACCCCACTGGTGCAATATCCTGCTCCCTGGTTGATGGCAGTCCAAGAAGAGAACATACCCAAAAATTTGGCTTATCTCCTGCTCTGCTCGTTCTTTGACTGGCTCTATGCTCCTTAAAGCTGGTTGACTCTGTCCGTGTTCCTTATCGCAAGCCTAAAGTAAGTCAGATCTACATGCAATATTTGGTTTAGTACTTTGCCTTTCACATGCTTCCATACCCCTCTCTGGTTCCTGGTGCAAGCACCAAGAACAGCACGCATGAGCCCACTGGGGGGTTCTGCAGCTTGCCAAGGCTTGCTGTAGTGCAAATGTACCTGGCTAGGAACACAACTGCATAGAGTGGAAGCACCCGCTTTCCCCAGTGACAGGGAAGTACTTTAGCAGCTGAACATGGAGAGCGAGGAGGGAGGTGAGACAAAGGGAACTGAAAGAAACTCTTCCAAGACAAAAACCTCACTAAACACTCTTTGATGTCCCATTCCCCTACGCTATTTGGTCAAAAAACCTTAAAACAAATTCCGTGACAAGACTACCTAAGAACAAGTCTAGACCATTGACAACTGTCATCTATATACTCTGTTGATATTTATATTATGTAAACAAGGTGGACTTTTTTACTTAGGTTTATTTTCCCAGCAGTAAGTGCAGATCCTTACTTAACACACCCAGCTTAAATCTACATCTGCATCCTCAGCTTGTGAAAAACCTCACTGATGCTCAGACCTGACAGCACTCTGGCTCACCTTGGCCATACTGGAAACAGAGGCTATAGGAAACAAAAACTCAGCAGAAAAAATCCTGACCACAGACTAGAGTTCACATAGAACACAAAAATAAATTAAGTAGTGCACAGTAAAGCCAACAACAGCTAAATATTTTTATACATCAATTATATGCAGCATGAGGTAATATTGCTCACATTATGGAGGGAGATTCTTAGTTGGTTTTGTTTCTTTAGAGAGAGATTGGATTTGTCCTGTGCGTATAGAAACTCCTGTAACATAACACTGAAGTAACAGAGACTTCCGTAAAATATATACCACTATCAGATAGAAACACACACGCTCTTCATTACTTATGTATACCACAATTAAATAGGTGATTTGATTCTTAGGATCTAGCTGAAGATGATTATAGTAAGCCATCTAGATTTTTATGAACCGTTCGGTTCTCCTTCCCATTCTTGGAATCCTCTGATGGCGTGTATTGGACCTGATATTCTTGAAGAATTTTAAACACATCGTGGTGTCCGAAATGTAAAGCTTCATCCATAGGAGTGTTATTCCACCTACAAGAAGGAGCACAGTATTTCCAAGATCAGCACCTAAGCACAGAGCCAAAAGCACCAACAATCTACTTCTTTACATACTGTGCTAGTAATTCTGAATACATTCCAATCTGACTTGACAGACACGTTCTCCTCAGGGGTGCTAAAGCATCTCGGAGAGATGCTATTAGTGTCTTTCCTCAAAATTTCAGTAAAACCACTCACCTGTCTTTGGGGAAAGGATTCACTTTGCATGCTTCCAACAAGAATTTAACAACATCCACATGTCCTATAAGAAAAACAAGCTTGTGAGTGTATATATTTTATCTATGTGTATCTATGTATATACAAAGTTTTTAAAAGCAGGTATGCACATAGAGTGAAGACACTCTAATGCAAGATGACTACACTCCATCAACAGATAGCAAACAACATCGGAGGAAACACTACCTTCTGCCGCTGCTACATGCAGGGCTGTTCGTGAGTCATAGTCTCTTTGTTCCATATCCATTCCTGACAGAGCAAATCTAGAAAAACAAACATATATTACGAAAAAAAAAAGTCTTACATAACTAAAACAAGCTACAGAACTAGCACGGAACAATACACCTAAGCTACAACAATGAAACTTCCACTGCAAGAGGATATGAACGGTATCAAGAGCCCATCCTACCTTCAGTTATAAGGAAAGGGGCCTTTACTGCTTTGGCTTTAACTTTCAGTTCTCTAGTTGTTAGAAAGAAACATAAAGTGTCTTTACAGGAAACTTAATATATCTGATTTAAAATCTTACATGGACAAGCTAAGTCATAGAAGGCAAATTACATTTATGCCACCTGAGGAAATCCAGGGAAGACTCCCAGGCCTGAAAAGCCCAAATCCAGAGTTAAGCTATTGGCAGGGTTCTTTCATCACACTACAGTGCTCTGGGACAGCAGAGTTAAACTATATGTGTTTTTCCATTCACTAGCTATATTTAGGTATATTGTAGCCAAATTAATACATTCATTTAGTCTCTTACCATCATTACTTTAAACGTTGCCAGATTCTATTCCAGATTTAAAAAGCAAAGCTAGTTTTTCTAACCTCTACAACAACAATGCCTGAATCTTTGTGTCAGTTTCAGAACTGAATTATAAAGCAGGTGAGAGCACAGATAGGGTTTTCTGCCATGACTATAAAAAAAAAAATGGTTAAGGAAACTTATTTCACTGTGATCCAGAAACATAAAGCAATGAGGTTGCAGCATAGCATGAGGATACCTCTGTGATGGTTTGAGTTGGGTTTGTTTGGTTGGCATTTGGGTGAACACAGTCAGCCTCCAGCACAGCTGAGATGTTCCCAACACAGACACAGTGCATATGCATATCCATAAACAGTAACAGCAGGTACCAAACAAGCAGCATTCTTATTCCCAACCCCACACCGATTTTTACCTCCGGAGCGCAGACACATCCCCCGTGTAGGCAGCAAACAGAAGATTTATCACAGACTTCACCTACAAAGAGAGATGAGATCCTGTTTATTTAGCTTCTTTCCTCAGAAAGAAAACTGATGGAAAACCCAGAAAACTCCAGCATGGCCAGAGTTGATCCAGTGCTTATGAACTCGTTAATTTTGGCCACATTTTGCAGTATAGTGTAAAACACCAGAAGAATTTGTTCCAGCTTGCTTTGTTACCAGTGCTTTCAGGTCTGTCTTTCCAAGGTTGAAGTCATAAGGACAGTAACAGAACCATAAAATGTGCATTTTTACCCTGCTGTGGTAAAAAGTATGAGCCTTGCTGTATGAACAAACCAGATTTCACTCTGATTACCCAATGATACTGAATATTGAATTACAAAGACAGTGTCACTTTGCATAATGCAAAAAAGCATAAATAACTCATGAGACAAACTCATTCCAGAAAATAAACTGGGTTTGGGCTTTTTGGAGGGTTTTTTGTTTTGTTTTTTCTTTTTGTGTGTGGGTTTGTTTTTCCAGAGAAGACTCCTAATGCTAGAAGAAATCTGTGTTAGCAGACGAGAAGAATGGCACGGGGTTTGCTTTATGTTACGTATTTTCTTTACATACATTTAATGCAGAGGCTTACTTCAAGTAAACCATTTAAAGCAATTCTATCACATAATGAGCTGCTGCAAGAACAGCAAGGTTTCGAGGCAGATAAAAGTAGACTCCTCCTAGATCAAGTAACGCGGGTAAAGCCTCAGGCAAAGCAGTGTTTTTTTCAGCTGTATTAATTACTCTAGTAAGAAACGCTACCTCAACTTTGTCTTGTGCACATTTTTAACATGGCTGTAACAACTCCGCAAGTTTTAAGAACCCAGACTGACAAAAAGAGATGGTTTTAAGCATCCCACATTAGCGTCTTTCATAAACAGATACAGCCACTTCTAGGCACCATTTCACAGTCATTTCCAGTCAGCTTTCCAAATGCTGCACTACTTGTCGAGCCTGTAAAGTTCTGTCGCTGGTACGAGCCAAGTAACAGAGATAAAGGAGAAAACTGATGCTGCATTGACCTTCTACAACAAGGAGGAGAAACAAACCAAGAATCATGGCCCACAAACAAGCCTCCCACAGATTTCTGCAGAAACACTGGCATATTTTCACAGGGCCACAGATGAGCCAACATCTGCGCCTCCTGTAAACCCAAGCCAAAGAACTGCTTAGTGTTCTTTACACCTTAAATGTTCACTGATGCAAAGAGGGACTGAAGCAAAAGGAGATGGAGGCACAAAGGCCGGGATGGATACACACGGGGGACACAGAACACTCTCCTTACTCCGGTATCCACAACCTCCTGCAGCTCCTTTCCAGCTTGCACTCTGGGGCTCCTCAGGCTTACCAGCCATGCGCAGCGAGTGTGAGACCTGCTGGGCAAGATCCGCAGGTCTCCATCCCTCCTCATGAGGCTCAGTGTCCCCCAGGAAGCTCCCAAACCTGACTGGCTTCAAAGGCTGTGCCCTGGGCTCTACCTCAGCAATGACCTGAAAGCAGCCGCATCACCTTTAACTGCAGCAACCCTGACATCATGTCCCAGACCAAGCACTGCAGAGGACAGGCTTGGAGCAATTCTGCTCCTCTTATGAAGATGTTTTTAGTTTAAAGCTTCTGAAAAAGACAAACCCAAACCCAGTGACAACAATACAGCATGTCAGCATGGGCTTTGCTCCGGATGCAGAATCAGCCATCCCTGCCTGAGCTCACTCACCCCTATGGCCCTTCTTCTCCACACAACACAGGCAGCTCCTCCCAGGCTGCCCCTGCCTTCTCTCAACCCCTGGCTCAGCACAGGAATTACAGGAACAAACCATTACAAGCACTCTTCAGGGCTGCTGTGTCTCATCCTTGCTGTGGCAAACTTCTGTGGCTTGGATGTGGAGACTTCCATCACAAAGGCTGGTTAAGGGCAGCAAATACCCAACAGTGCTCTCCTTAGGCTTCAGTAGAAAATACCACACTTGCACCAAATTATTAAAGCCTCCTAAAAGAATGTACATCTTTTACAGCCATTGGGCTGCAAACTGTATTCACACACAGGCATGAAAGGGGAATTTAGTCCGATCATCTCTAGGTTTCACCAATATGATTCAGGAGTTCTCCTTGCTGAGAAAGAAGTTGAGCATCGCTCTACTGCTGGTGCCATGCAGACAGGACAAAGCTGGTTGCGCTCAGACACTGCAGGTTCTTCAGGTGCTAAACACTCTCCCTTTTCAGGATCGAGGATGATCAAAGGACGTTCTGTCTTTAATAAAAAGCCATTTCAGAGGTAAATGATAATTTTGGCTGGGCTTCCTTATGTTTCTGGGAAATGCAAATCTGCATTAAAATAACATAAAAATAACACACATTCCTTCCTCACAAAAAATAACCTTCAAGTGCAGATGGGGCCAAGAATCCCTCTGGATTCAGCTGAGCATTTTGCTAACAAGACATTTTCATTTCCCAGAACGATGTGACAAAGTGCAGTCTGGAGATTCCTGAGGCTTTCTACACAATAGGGCCAGATCTTCCAGCAATCTGGGAAACATTAAAGCATAAATGTAAAATCCAAGGTCACATTTGATGAAACTGAACTTCTTGACAGACCAAAAGGAAACGCAAGTCCAGACAAAAAGAAAAAACATAAATCTCTGCTTCTTTAGTTCAGAAAAGAAAATTTGAGAAGAAATATGACTGCCCTCTGTATAACAATAAAGGTAATGGGATACAAAAGGCAGGACACAAACAAATTTAGGAGGACAATTGTTAGCAGAATAATTATCCAAAACTGGCCAGGAATGAACTCAAGCTGGAAAGAAAAGCAGACAGAGTTCAGACATCATAGCTGAAACAGCCCCCATAGGGCTACCTGCCTGTGTTTCAAGTGAGACTTCAAATGACTTTATGGGAGACTTAGGTTGGATTTGCTAGCAGCAAAACACACTCTAACTCTGTAACTGCACCCTGCTCTACCAACAGCATGGTTATTTTTTGGCCTGGATGTATTTTATAAGGACCAAAATGAAACTGCTCAAAAGGCAACACGAACAGCAAAGATGGATGTAAAAAGTGAATTCAAGAATAAAATCTAAAAATTTGCAAACACAAAATCCACTCTGAATTCAAAGGAAGAAGATACAGTTTTCATCAACTGTCTCTAGACAGTAAGAGGCTATTTACACTAAGAAAGAGTTATCATTTGAAAACAACTTGCTGCCAGAAGCTTTGTATCTGCATCAAGTCTCACTTGGACTGCCATGAAGTCATACACAATCAAGGCTTCAAAAACGCAAGTAAAAGTTCTCTACCCCCAAATTCGCAGCCCATCAGCCCAAAATAGCAGATCCATTGCAAAAATAAGGAGCCAAAGAAACTCAGAGTGGGAGCAGCAAACATATGACTGTGATTTGGGTTTTTCTACTGTAGAGGAGGAAAAAACAAGATCGAAGACAACAGATGAGCTGTATCCATTCAAACTAAGTAGGGTACAAGAGACAAGCCAACTCATTTAAGTGGTTAGGGACTGTCAAATAGTTTCTCACCGAGTGGTTCATTATCTTCTATATATCACATTCAGTGCTTGTGTTTCTGTTAACTGTAGTGATGAACACAGGTTTTCCCTTATCTTCAGAAGCAAGAACAAAAAAATTTACTTTCAACCTAACAGCCATAAATTACAGTTTTCTACCATGCTGAATACTTTAACTATGAAAGTTTAGTAACAGGAAAAGGGATGCGGTCCCTTTGCTATGTATGAGCTGGATCAAGCATTACTGAACAGCTATACAGTAGTATCAAACCCAGAGCAAAAACCGTTCCACCTTTTGTCAAATGGGAAATAACCTGCATGCACCATGCCAGAGGAACTTAACAGCTCTCTTGTCGTTGTGCCAGAAACGCACAGCACTACTCCCTCAGCTATGATGAAACCCTCTGTACAACAATCCTTCCCAAGTGCTGGGCATAATCCTTGTTATCCAAGTGGTGAAACCAGCAAGGGAAGTTTTTCCTCAGGGATAGTTGTGTCACTCAACACTAAGATCAGAAGCCCCAGACCACACACCTTGTACTTTCACCTTCAGGGTAGGTGCTAGAGGTCTCAGGCTCAGCTGGATGAAGCCATGATGGACTCAAGCTAATTCTGGCAACTGTCCTGCTTCACACTGGAAGTGGCCAAATGACAGTGACCTCCAGAGGTACTTTCCAACAAACAGCTCTGTGAGTCCATGGGCAAGAATGTCAGCAGCACAAGAAAGATAAACCAAGACTGTTGTTGCTGAAGAACGGAGGTCAAGTTAAAGGAAGGCAACACTCGGAGTTCGGACCAGCAGGAAGACACAGACAGTTCAGATAAACATATACAAGGCAAAAGGAAAAAGAAGTAAAACACTCAACCCAAACCCCAAACCAAGTGAGATACAGCACTGAAAGATATAAAGGATAACCCAGTGTTAGTGACTCCTAGTCCAAAGCTTTCATACTGCAGTTAAGTATCTCCTGAGCCTGACTGTGCTAGAAGTTTCAAACTACTCTCCTCCAAGCAGCAGGATTGCAATGGGAAGCTAACTGCACAGGAATGGAAGAAGAGCAGCAAAACACACTGGCTGCCCCTGTGTTTTAGGAAGCACATGCCCAGCAAGTGCACTGCTGTCCCCCATTTCTCTGTGAACACATTATCATTGGTAGGACATGACCATCTTTGGTTTTCAATTCTCAGGGTACCAACCTGAAAACCCCAGTGAAAATATCAGTTTAACTTCAGTATTAATGTGCTGAGGTTACTTATCACAAGCAAAATTTCAATACATTAATTGATTTGAAAGGCCTGACTGGTATGTGGGAACAGCCTTGGTGGAGTATTTGTAACAAATTAGTCCTTCCTAGCTGAGCTGCATGCCCAAATCCAGCCCACACAAGATGACTTACTTCAATAGTCTCGGTCTCATGATGGCTAACAGCAAATCCCCATACAAGGCTGAGATGAGACTCACTTCTCCCAGCACAGACTAGTTCAGAGGACTTTAAATGTACAAGAACAGAACATGTATCACTGCCTACTCTAATGCTATCAACACAAGATCTCTCCAAACACTTCACAAGAGAACAAGCTGCTATCATTAACAGCACTAGAATGGAAAACTGAGGCCCAGAGATGGAATTGAACTGGGGGTCTTGCTGTGAACAAACAGCGACCTGGCAGCTTCTGCCCACTGGCTCAGATGCTTCAGTGTTGCTATAAAACAGCCGAACCTTAAGCAGGAAACAAACCCAAGCAAGCTGACCCTGCCAGCCCATGCTCTGCACCTGCCTGTGTGTCCCTGCTGCTACAAGGCCATCCATCCTGCACTGCTATCACTGCCATGGCTCCAGCGAGCCACTGCTCCGTATGCTGCTTGGGTCAGGAGAGGGAAAATCCAGACAGCTGTGCATGCAAAGAACACAAATCCTTCAGAAAAATTAATTTAGCTTAGAGCAGGACTAATTCCATGAGAAGCTCTTGGCTAAAAAGGTCACGGAATCTGGGTTTTAATTTCCTACCGTGTCCCACTTCCTGAGAGAGCTCACACGCGCACACACACACACACAAGTCCTTTGAAAACATCACAGAATTTACAGCCTAAAAAAGGATTAATTCCAACTTTTCTGTTTCTCCAGGTGGCGAACAAATACAGTCGAGCACAAAAGTTTACAGGCAGGGCTGCTAAAGGTAGTGCAACCAGGAATAAACAAACAACCGCCCCTAATCTTTCCAGTGCACTTTCCATATGTTTAGGGACAATGCCACAGGTTAGCAGTCAGAAAAGATGTTCAAAATACTGGAGAAAACGGGTTGTTTGAATGCATATTGTTTCTCAATAACTCTGCCATATCGGAACTTTACTATGCACCAGACCCAGTATGCCAACAGGTTCAAATACAAGGGGAGGTAAAAAAGATAGTAGAGCTAGTCAAGATAAAAAGCCACCACTCTTATGTCTTATGTTTTTGTGCTTAAATTGGGATCCAGTGTTTCCTTTTGGGAACATTGTCCTCCTCACTAAATGGCCTGAAGAGCGGTTTTAAACATTCCCCTGCACAGCACAGAGGTGTGGAGATAAATCGGGATATAAGCTTCAGCTCTTGCAGCTCAGGACTTTCCTAATGACAAGCAACTGTCATACTGACCCCAGGTCCTGATGCCCTGAGATGTCAGAGGAGGTCCCAGATAAGCAAGAGTCTTGGTGCACAACACTCCACCACCCAGACCCTGACAAATGCTTCCAGCTGCAGGAGAGGTGGAACACCCACTGAAGGGGGAATAAAGTTCTGTGGCTCTTCATCAGTGCACAATGCACCAGAGAAATGAGACTGACTTGTCTGGATGTGTCTGAGGCACAGTTCTCCACACCACTAAAACCTACCAATGCTGCAGCACACACAGTCTGCATTTACGATACCGTGGCTATCTTCCTTTGGCACCTGCACCAACAGCCGAGGATGATGGAGCACAATTTGCTTCTCATATAAATTATATGAGAAGCCTGTCCAAAATTATTCTTCACCCTGAGGGTGGTGCACGGTTTGGCCAGAGAAGCTGTGGAGGCCCCGTCCCTGGCAGTGCTCAAGGCCAGGCTGGATGGGGCTTGGAGCAACCTGCTCTAGTGGAAGGTGTCCCTGCCCATGGCAGGGGGTTGGAACTGGGTGAGCTTTAAAATCCCTTCCAACCCAAACCATTCTATGATTCTATGCTATTCCAAAACTGCAGATCCTGGCAGCACACTGTGACAACAAGGAGAAAGACAAGAGCACCAAGTGTTCAGTAATTCCTCTTACACGGTCTCTCCTCTCCCACCCCATTTGGCAGCTGGGTCATACTGACAGAGTGGACACATGAGCGAAGGCCCTGCTTGCCAAGAGACCTTGAGGTGCCCCTGCACCCACAGCCACAGCCACTGCTGTGCGTGCTGAGCTCTCGCACCCATTGTTATCAGCACACGGTATCACTAATCCAGCTCAGTGCCGGATTAACGCTGAAAGGCAGAAAATAGATTTTTAAGCCATCCAAGGTGCGTGTTTGTCCAGTGAACAAGGATTAACATTTCATACTGGGAAGAGGCTGACTGCTATAAACTCTTCCTATTCTCCTGACCTGTGCAAATGACCAAGTACCAACAAGTAAGGCAGGAGCAAAGAGTTTACAGGAGACAAAAGGGTTTGCACAGAGTAATAAAAGCTCCAAAATGAACAGAAATTCAACTTCACAGTCACTGCTCTACTTTTCCTAAAGATGATCTCCTAATGATGGTCACCTGAGTATCACATTCCTCACATTCTTCAGAAAAACTGCAGCTTTTTAGAAACTTATCAAAAGGAAAAAAAATCCTGAAATCCAAGACGCCAACATAAATTCTGGAACAGCAGTGGTGACCTACATAAACAGAAAAAGTAAATCTAGAGCACAACAACCCAGTCACCCAGCTCTTCACACTGAACTTATAATTCAGCAACACAGAAGCACAGCCCATAGATTACCTTTCTCCCTCCATATAAGGTTTCAAAATAGAATTGTAAAAAATCAAAAGCCAAACCTTCCCAAAATGAATTTTCATGCTTCAACTTCGAAATTAAACCTAGAATGCGAATAATCCCTGAAAGGACAAAAATAAACTAGGGGTGAATCTCAGAGTGTCTGCACATTCAGACACTATAGATAGGACCACTTACGTTAAAGCAATTGACCACTTTTGTATTTACAATTAATGTGCAGTAAGGTGGCATCAGCTCTCCAGGATCTGCTAACAAGGCAGGTCCATTTCTTCTTCAGGACTTTCTCTCCCCACCTCTTTAGCCTGTTTTCCACACTACTGATCCTTGTTTCCTCATGTAATTTGAGGAAAGTGCAAAAATAACTCTAGAATATGCAAATATTGACTCTTCTGTGTCAGGAAAAAAATAAATCACCGTTCAAGTCCAGAGGAGACAGACACAGTTTTCCGTTAAAACACTAGTCCTCAACATGAAGGTAAGCTGTACTTTGTAGGGAAAGAAAACTCAACTGTAAGTCAGTATCTCTGCAACCGAGCTTCTGCTTCGCTGCCCATGAAATAAAATGAGGGTTACTACTTAAAGGCAAAACATTTACTTTTAATAGCAAAAACTATGGCTGAACTGCAAAGAAGTATCTAAGCAAAACAGCATGGGTCTGTCAAAAGCTCTTAAGTATTACTCTACCCTCCCACTGAAGTCTCTTTGAGATTTTAAAACAGCCGGTTTTCAGTCTGGCACAAACAGATCTCTAACATCCAACATATTTGAAGAACTGATACTGGTATTTAGATGTCCACGGTGCCCTGGAGGAGTGCAGGCATAACAGCTCTCAGCAGAGGTCTCCCAGCACAGCTAAGCATCACCTCCACTCCACAGCTGAGATGCAAACACCATGCTTACCACATGCCCCATCCCAGTGCCAGCATCCTGCCAGGATACAACACCCAAACCCACGTGCTGCGCTTTATTCACCCAATCCCAGACTAGTTTAGGTGCCACCCAGGTGAGGGCCAGCTCTGAAGCATCCTGAGAGGGTCCCTGGGGAGGTTCTGCCTTCAAGTATTTCTAAGGATGGGTAGTCAATGAAGGCACTCTCAGCAGCCTCTGCATTAAGCCACAGCACTAACTGATTCTAAGTTAGGTAAGGTAATTTCTCTGACTTTGTGAAGCATGCAAAAATAAGTCTTTCAGCCTGAGTAAAAGTGATCAACAGACCCCACCTGGCTCTACAGCCAACCTAACAACAACTACCTCTAACACAGCCTCTTGCTCCAACTTTAAACCAACACAAGGATTGTAACAGGTTTATAAAGCTGGAATTCCTTGGGAAAATCTCTGTTCCCATTATAGTATAAGTAACTAGAGGATATGTGAATAAATTAATGCATACACATACACACACTAATGACATACAGAAATACTTGAAAATACAAACAAGGCTACCTGTTCCATAAAACTTCCATTTCGTCTTCAGGACTTTCTCCCCCCACCTCTTTAGCCTATTTTCCGCACTACCGATCCTTGCTTCCTCATGCACTTTGAGGAATCTGCAAATATTTACTCTTCTGTGCTTTGAAACTCACTCAGAAACAAGATTCTGTCATTTTTTCATTCCAGTCCCTTTTGTAACACCTCAACTATCATTTGCTACCACGGAGTTTATTTTTGGAGTCTCTCTGGTGGAATTAACTTGAAATGCCACTTGCACAGATACTACCCACATAGCTTGTGCTGCTTGTAGAAAACTAAGACTCATAAAACATTTATTCCTCGGTAACTGCCTTAGTTCTCAACAGCCATGTTCAAACACCACCCGTGTGTACACTGGAAGCTGCATGTCCCAACAGTTACATCTAAACTGCAGCCACACAAGAGGCTGTGTTTTCACATTAATGTACCCAAAGCAGCTTTAAGCCAAGTCCACTGCAATAGCTGCAAAAACCTCAGGCAAGCCAGCAAGCCAGGTATTTATTCCCCTGGGTTCACAGAAGAGCTTCCCTGTCTCCCCATGGCCATATCAGATGGCAGTACAGCACTAACAGCTTCCAGTGTGGCATCACTTAGATGCATTAATTGCATTTATGACTGCAAGACCTGTTACAGTGCTCTGTAACCTACACACAGATCCTTACTGAGTCTGGATAGCTGAGCTGATAAAACAGAAATACAAGGAACATATTGTTTTAGGTAATATTCCTGCTTTTTTGTAAATTTATACTTTATTAAAAATGATACAATGTGCTGGATCATTTTCTAAGTCGAAAGGGTTTTTTGACCTTTAAAGTACTGATCAGCGACAGATCAGGACAGCAGCAGGCAGCAGCTGCTAAAAGCAGCTAAGCAGGTTATGGGAAATGAACTGATGCCCAATTAGCAGGCAGCAAGTAAGCGCATGAGAGACAAGGGCATGAGAGAACTTCCAGAGAATTTCCAGAAAAGAGAATTCAGAAAGCTAACACTGCAGCTACCACCTCTGCCCTCAGCATCAGAGCACACTTTGGACAGAGCGAGAGGAAGGTAGGAAAAGTCACAAGGCAGGTACTTTCGCTAACAAACAGATCAATTCAGCAGGAGAACTATGTGAACCTGAGATTTATTTTTTTTTAATCAAGTATCAAGCTGGGAAAAATCCCAGTAGGATTTTCAGGTCTTATTGCAATTCAGCTTTTAAAACTGTTTCAAATCCAAATTCAATCTTTCAGAACGAAGTTGGTCATTTTCTTCTTCTGACTTCATACATTTTTGAATTGGCTGGTACACACTGACGAAAAAGACTTCTATGATCCTAATAGTGTCAGCTTAAATCTGAGAACAGAGCAAGGAGTACTAAGTTCAATTCAGACACAGGAGCACTAACGTACAAACAAGCTTGTACCGATAGCTCAATCTCAGTACTTGTCGCAGAAGCTGTGTATGTAGCTGAAGGTAAGAAACATTTAATTAAATCAAATGTATACATTGAAGATTTCTCTCAGCACCAGAAAAAAAAGCAAAAACTAAAAAAACAGAAACAACAAATTCCTTCCTTCAACCTAAGAACAACTCTTAATCTCCTTTACTGGAAAAGGTATAGGCTGAAGTCACAAAAAGAAAAGGGCAGCCTTCCTGCAGTTGAAGGCTGAGCAGAGATGGTTTCCCTCTCACTCCCTACTCGCTGGTTTCAAACAGATTTCTGCTATTCCTGCTTCCTTCAGAACCAAGCCTTTTAGATGAGTCAGAAAATTTAGAGTGCTAGATTATGCCACACAAAATTGCAAAACAATGCCTCATTTTGGCCTTTAAGGTGCCTTCCTCCCTTCCAACCCTAACCATCCTATGATTTTACAGTAAACAGCATTTCTTCTCTGCCTGAAGTCCTTTTTGTAAGAATACTTTAAATTACTCTAGGTTTTAAAAAGCATCTAAAAATGATACAAACTAGCCCAATACCCTGTTTGTGCATCTTTTCTGGTCTGTTACTGTGCTATTTTGCATTAAATGTTAAAAGCCTAACAAGTTCAGAGGAAGCAGTAACTGGGAGCAAAAGGTACTTTTTCTTTCAATCACATCTGGAGCCATGAAAGACAGACTAAACCAGAATTCACCTCTTCCAATACAAACCTCTTGCTCATAAGCGGCCATCAAGAGGTCACATATTTCTGGAAAGAGTCTCTCTCACTTGTATTCCTCAAAACAACATCTCTCTACCTGTGAAAAGGATAATTAATCTTAAATACTAACAGGCAGGACATGCAAGCTCTTCAAAAGGTCAAAAAAACATCCTGTAACTCAGACGGGGAAAAAAGCAAGAATCATAGACAGGACTGAGCTCAGTTCTACAACTGACTGCATACTCAGACCATCACATTTAACTCTCATAATTTTAAGTGATAAAGAAGATTTAGTATCTTGTAAATTAAGTTTAAAATACTATACATTTCCAATATAGTTTTTGAATCCATACGTAATAGCCTACTTTGTAACATGTCTGGTTTAGCTCAAGTGCCTGAAAGACAATAACAACAGCACTGATTGAACTGTCCTTGAAGATGTCAAGCTACAGAAGTAGAGACCTAATTTCACCACAACAAACACTGTGAATTTGCAATGACTCATTATTTATACCTATGGCTACCAATTAATTCTAAAGTACTAGCAAGCTGACTGTTAAAATTATAGACAAGACTATTTAATTAAAACAAATGAGTTACATGATTTAACAAAATTTTTACTAGATTAAGTGAAACATCTACTTACATTCAGGAACTGAGATTCTTTCAAAAAGACCATGCCCATTTAATTCCATTCCTGAGATGTGTAAACCCCATGGGGTGAGGCAAGGCTGTTTTGGCCAGCCATGTTTCTCAGCTCATGCACTCCCACCCCTGCCTCCCCCAGTGGAGGCAGAAGAATCGATCCTTCACCAATACTGACTCCAGAGGTGGACAGCGGGCCACACAAACCAAAGTTTAGTTGAACCCCTGCATACAAGCCTTCCCCACAAGAATCGGGGCATTCAAACTAATACTAAGCTAGAAAATCTTACATAATATTGCGAGAACATCCAAGGTGCGTGGATGAAGCAGCTTCTCCTGTCCTGTACAGAGGCAGGGGGAACTCAGCATGACAGCAGGAAACGTGGCAAGACCAGTGCATGACTGGTTTGTCTTTCCCCCTCCTAGCAGACAGAACCATCATTAAAGATGAACTGCTTCAAGGGGTACACAGAAAACCCACACAAGGCAGAGCTTAGGATTAAGAGCCACTCACTCCATTAGTATCAGACTGCAAGATCCCAGGAACAGAAACCTTTGTAGCTGGAAGACAATTCCTGCAAAAAGGCCTCAAGATTCCCTTATACACAACTATGCTACACAGTATTAAGAACAGGTACTAGGATGTACACTGCCAATATTGCTCTGTCACAGACAGCCCTGAAAGACTGACAGGTGGTCCTAAATTCTTCAACACTAGAGGTCTTCAGTAACTAATGAAGCTTCATCAGGGATTCGATGATGATGTACTGACTAGAGAGCTTCCTTCCTCACGCACATGCGTGCTCAGACAAATAGACAAGTCTGGCAGAAGAGCAGCTTATCTCAAGTACTACTCACTGACAATTACTTTCAGATGTTTTATACCTATGAACTTTGCTTTAGGGATGATTATGTTGACTTCAAAAGGTTTGAATACTGGGAAGAGGAGAGAAACTTGAGTAACAAAACTGCCCTGACTAGATTACAATTAGCATAGTCATGCTTGGTTCCACCTGCTGCTTCTGATTTCTTCTGGTATAAATGAATAAACACACGTTTTACTCTTGGATACAATAGAATTAAGCAGCATATTACTGACAAGACTCCCAAAAAGAAGATTTAATGATCTTTCACCAGACTGAAGACCTAAAGCTGGCTGATTCCACTTAACCAAACAAAACCACACCAGACTCAAATTCCATGAACATTAATAAACTCATAAATCATACCAGCAAGCAAAATAAAACCCAGTAAGGAAAACCAAGTTAGAGTAACTGCAGTCAATCAGGCAGTTCCAGAGAACCATGACTTAACAGGAGGAAGTAACAGAAAAACCCAGCCTGGCTCCTGTCTTGAGGATGTTACTGCTGTATTGTTTGCCATGAAACGCATGACAAAGGAATAGTACGTAGACAAATTATTCCAACAAAAAATTTTACTAGATCAAGTGGAACATTATGGCATGAAGAGGCACAAAGACTTTCCACCCTCCAAGACAGAAGATAAAGAGCAGGCAAATGTCCAGGTTTAGGTGGTCTGCATTTGCCATCAGTAGCTTGGATGGGAATATATGAATTTTGCTGCCATGTCTAAAGCATCAACTTACGTGGAAGAAAATGTATGATTCTCCCAAAGGCTTTAGCTTACTCTGCTGTCAAACTTCTTCAGCACTTATCCCAGTGAAATAGGGTTAGAGTTAGGGTTGTTCAAAAACGGTAGAACAATAATTCTTGCAGTAAACTACTACAGGAATCTTAGGGTCATCATCATCTCCTGATACAGACTTTGGTAGTTCCTGTTCAGTCCTTTTTCATGGGCTAATCCCTGCAAACAATTCTGCAAGAAAAAGCATGCAGAATACGTACAGAAATCTTAGCAGTGGGAATGACGACTCACTAGTTAACTCTGGATGCAGAAAAACAAAACCCAAGAGCCTTTGAAGTAGTGGATACAGACATTATTTACACTGCAAGATTTGGAAGATCTGGAAGCAAAGGACTGGATCAACAATAATCACATGGATAAAGCAGAACAGTGATGGGTGCTTTAGTGATACTAGTTGTATTAAGCTCATAGGACAAAAGAATGTCTGCCTTTCCAAGGCCCTATTGACTGCAACTGAAATACATACAACCCAGTAGAGCAGTGCTCCCGCTTCCCAGGCTATAGGTATTTTGCAATTTATGGACAATGGTTTACTCCTAACTGCGAGACTTGGAGCTGGAATTATTCCCCAAATAAAGGAGGATGTTCTCAAAGATACTTACTGGAACTTTTCTAGCAGGAGACTGACTACACCCTACAGGCTGACAGGAGAATAGGCGAAATCTTACCAGAAATTCGTACTCTATTCTTGTTGGGAGGGTTGTTTCTAAACTATTAGGAAGAAGTTTCTAGAATTTCTAGCCTATTTATTCAGTATCTACTTTTGTTGCATCAGATATATTCATTAGCTTAAACAGATGTTCTGCCTCCATGGTTTTATCTCCAGATTGTATTATTCCCCATCAGCCTTTGGTATATGGGGCAAAATATACTCAGCTCTTTTAGCTGCTTCTCCATGTCCTCTATCATAACTTTTCATTCTTTTTTGCAACGGCATAGGTGGGGTTATGTTGAACATGCTTGATCTGAACAGTTTAGTCTCAGACAGAGAGGACATTTTAATTAGTTGTCTTGCAATAATTAGATGCTGGAGAAGCTTAATAATCCTTTAAAAGTGTGAAATGCACTTCCCATACAGAAAGCCTAAGCTGCGCATAAAAGAAAAACCACGTCTATCAGGCCAAAAGACAGATATTGAATGAATTCCTGAACAAACAATAAAGTTGCCTGCCTCAAGGAAAAAGCTGGACTAGTGAATGACATCAACAGGAAGCAAGCAACATTATCTCTTCCTATCACTCGTGTTCTCAGTTCATTGTTTTGATAAGCGCTCTGATCACAAGGGGTCCTAATAGTAACATGCTGTCCCTCAGCAAATAACATACTTCCATGTTTGCACTTAGCCTGTTACGCTTTAGTAGAAAAATAAAAAGGGAAGCTGGCCTTTTCAAATCCTTAAATCACTCTATTTTCAGTGATATAAAGAGCATAAAAAAAAATAGGATCCAGTAGAAAAATACAGCAAGAGGTGAAAATGTTAGTTATTACTGACCAAAAGCCATTTTTAGCTATGCCACACTTCTAGGACTCCCTAAAGGCCATCAGATTTCCACAGTGAATGTCATCATCATAAGCTGCAGAAAGAGAAAATTTCAACTGGAGGATAGGGAAAAATATTCTTTGATGGAAGTGGTAAAGCACTGGGAACGTTACCCAGTGAGATTACAGAAACCCCATCCCTGGGGATGTTCAACACTTGACCGGCAAAGTCCCTGAGAAACATGATCTAACCAATAAGATCCTGCTGTAAGCATGAGGTTGGAGTAGACTATTTCCAGAGATCCCTTCCAAGTTCTATGATCTTATGGTCTCATTCTTAGGCTGATTATAGTCAGTAGAATCTCATGCACTGGGTCATGATGACTGCACCACGTGAAGTACAACTGACCTGAGTTAAGATAGAGTATGAAGATAAAACCCCAATTTACAGTGTGCACAAGAATCTTGCAATAACACTTGAATACTTCAAATTCTGCATACCAGCTCTTTGGCAACCAAAGTAAAAAGCCTAATTAACAACAGCACTTTACTATTGAAGAACCTTCCAAAGAAAACAACAGGTATTTGTTGACTGTATCAGCAAAACAATTACTTCAAATTTCCAGAATATTCAACAATGTAAAAAGAAGAATCAAGTTCAAGCAATTTCACTGAAAAATCATGCCTGATTAACAGAAGTGCAAATATGGGGTGGGATGAGATGGCACGTCAGGCTTTATTCTAAGTCTGACCAAATAACAATGAAATGAAAGCACACTGACCTCTAAGGGGAGAAGCACTACCTGCTGCCCAAAATTTACAAAATAATAGTGCTCCTTAACTGATGAACATCCGCTGTAACTGATCAGATAAAGGGGTCAAAGGAAATCTGGAACAAAGATATGCAGAAGACAGCTTTTGCCTGGTATCAGGAAAGCACGCTGATGACAGCACAGAAAGCACCAGCTACGTGCCAGCTGGGTCAAAACCAGAGCAGAGCAGCAGCTAACACAGGAAGTGTTGCTTCACAAGAGATCTGCTCTCTCACATGCCCACTGCATAAATGAAACACATGAAAGTACGGCTGGGGCTGGAACATTTCTGAGGGTAGAAAAGCATTCAGAATTATTTCCTTTTCCACTTGTCCTTCCTCCAACCTTGTTTTCCTCATCAGCCTTAGCGCAGATGTGTCAAAATGCCTGTTATTCCTCCAACATGTAATCATGCCTGTCTTCCTTTTGGAAGATCTGCATGGTCCAGTTAACTAACAGCCTTGCTCTAGCTCTAGATCCTGCATCCATGTCAGCTTCATTACTCAAATAAGCTGTATTTAAACTAGTTCAACCAGTGGGAGAAAACAAGCAAGGAAACAAAACCATCACACAAAAAGAAAGCCCTCCCAAAACCCCAGAAACACAACAACAAACTTGCCCCCACCACACTCCTGCCATCCTAAACTCTACTGTAGGCTTTTATCTAGTTTAACTGCAGCTTCAGATGTAACCATTACACTTCTGCTATGCGCAGAAGAAATGCATGTGAATTCTCAGAATTAACTGAACTGCAGGTCTTGAAAGAAAAACCACAGCCAACTTCCAAATTCTGAGTGTGCAAGTGATAACAACATCTGCATAAAGCAATATTAGATACTAGTAATAAAGTAACTTCTAATTGCATGAAAACCAGAGGGAAACGGGGCATTTCTATTTTGCACACAACAGTCTCTAGAATGAGGAAATAGTAATTTGAAAAGCACACTCGATTCAAAGTAGGTAATTTAGATTGCAACCAACTATTCAACATACCAGGACAAGTAACAGAAAGAAAACGGGGTTGTTCATGACCCACCCTTTAAAAGCACATCACTATACATACTACTTAATCATGCATTTTCTAGACTGGGTAAGAGGTGTGGAACAGGCAAGATACTAGCATGACAAAAAAAAACTAACTAAACATTAGATTACACTAGATTTCTACCTGATTAAAAGCTTCTTACCATCCCTGCAACTACTATAGACATCTGTGACATTCAAATTCCTCGAGACCCTGCACTAAAGATAAATCATTAGCTGTATTCAGCCAACCCAGGAAGAACTGCTGGAAAAATGTCTGTTTTCACTGGAAAAACTGCGTCTGAACTCCCGCCAGAAAACTACGGAAATATTTAAAGAAAATTAAAAAAATAGTCAAAGCCAACAAACAATGTTTTGGATACTAAAACAATAGATATAAATTACAATAAACTATGACACTCATAATTTACTACTTTGCTCACAGCTAACTACCATGCATGCATGTATCAAGACCGAGAGAAGTAAGAGCAAATGGAAACCCAACATTCTCTATTCCCCTCCCACCCACCCCCTTCTGACTCCACTGCCTTTTATTCATCTACCCACCCCACTGGTCTTTTGACGCAAATGCACAATGAAAACCAGTAAGAGCCAAACTAATTCTACAGTAAATCACGCGTGGTTCTCCCTTTGTACTTAACTACTCTTCTACTCTTCCTTTTCTTTATGGCTTTTACAGAATTAACTCTTCTGATATGTGATATTTTATGTACAATAAAACATACAGCTACCTTTAAAAAGGTTGTACAAGTAACTGCAGTTTATAAACCAACCTACCAGAAAAGCTAAATTAATAGTTACGGCCACTCTCAGTATAGGCATGATTCTAGTGAAAAAGTCTAGCCTTGGAACCATCACGTCTACTATTTAGTATCTGAAATAAATTTTCATGGAAAAAAAGGTAAGCCTGTGACAAAGGGCAAGTGCTTTGCCAGGAGCCCAGATTCAACTAACTGTTGTTCAGACCCCACTCTTGGGTGTGGGTTTGGACCCACTAGGCTGTGGGTTTGGACCATTCTTGCTAAGCGTGACTTATTACAAGCTATATCGTTCAAGTCATGATGCTCAGGATCAACAGTTACTACCATACCACTGATACCATTAACCACATATTCTCCCAGTGACTGAATTAGTATCTTTAAAACCACACAAATGCACAGTGACATTAATATCCTACCGCACCATGACATTTATAATCAAAAAGTAATGGTGAGAAAGTTCTCCAACTTTGACTTTTGCTTTCAACTTTAAGATAATAGGTCAAATTTTTCAAAGAGAAAAATAATTAGATTATTATACAAGATGTTTAAGAAATTTCAGGAAGGTTTTTAATGGCTGGTTTAACCAAATCTGCTTATTCCACCTACTTCTCCAGAATTTTATCTTTCTTAGAACGGAGCGCTCACTATCTCACCACCTCCAGTCTCAAAAATGTGTTTGAGCAAATCTGTTCTCCATTGAGAGAAAAAAAATACAATAAAAATCAGCTTAAAATAAATTTATTAAACAATACAAAAATAAGCATGCTGGAAATTGAGATACATAAATAACGTACAATGCAAATGAAAAATGGAAAACGAGACAGGTAACTTAACAACTGAGCCAAAAGGTACAACACAAATGCTAAAGTAAAATTTTAAAAAGCATTTACATTTCTAATGAAATGTTAATGATGCTGACAAAGAAAAACAAACAAACAGCTAAAATGCTTGAATATCAAGAATTGCTATTACTGTAGCACAGGTGAACACTAAAACCGTTGCAGACTTCAAACATTCAATGACTAGCCTCTATCACCGCATTCTTTCAGACCCGCTCACCAAACACAACGTAGACATGGGTAAGTTGTCATGGCAGGCCTAACCGTGGTCCCCCGCTTCCTGTGTACCCTGCCACCAGTACAAGCCATCTGCAGGCATGGCAGGCCAGAACAAGGAACTGAGTGTGGGCAAGTTACACAATAAGGAACCTCCTCATGATCCCTCCTGGCTAGAGGCTGGCTTAAATTCTGAGACAGGCTTCAAAAGCATGTATTACAGAACTGCATTATATATATATATATATACACACATATCTATCTCTAAAGTAAAGATTGTGTACAGTGTACCCTAAATATTCTTATTATGCATATTAAGAGCTAGTAGTTTCCTTAATTTTAGATCTCCCATGCAGGACTTGTCTCTACCACAAGTTTTGTACATAACTAGTAAGCATAAACATGGTAAAGATTTTTAAGTTGAAGATGGAAAATTATTCCATCTGGGTTTCAACCACATTTTTAGAATTAGCTTCAAATAGTACTAAACCCCAGAAAATTATGTGTGTAGAATTAGATCACGCAAGTCCTGCATCATACACTTGCCTTTTTTTATTTGAATCAGTAACTTAACTAGCAACATGTAATCACTGTAAATACTTTCCAGTATCAGCAGACACCTTATTTTCCCTCTTGCAGTTGAGGGTACTTCAGGTAAAGACATGTTGTTTTGCAGGATCTGTATACTTGTTTTGCCTCTGTAACTACTAGCTTACTGTAAAAATCTTCAAAAAAGTGAGACATTTCTGTAATTTAAGACTTTGCCTTTACTTCAGTTTATTTTCAAGATAAGCACTGACAAACCCAACCTCATCATCAGTGATAAGATTATAAAACAGCTATTACTCAGCAATTTATCACTGACAATATTACTGACATCTGCACCGCAGATTTAACTCTTCATCTCAGTAAGACTTCAAATTCACTGAAAATTGATGTTCTGTATTGTTTTCCTTAGACATTTTAAGCTTAGCCTTCAAAGACAGGAAGTCCATCCTTTTACAACATACTACTAGACTAAGACTATTCAGGGCTTAATCAGAGCTTATTTCAAATGTTTACACAGGACTAACAATACCTAAACAGAGCAATTAAGAACAGCCTGCTTTCTCAGAGAACATTAGCTTTGCTTTATGCATCTTTCTGAATTAATAAATATTCAGATGGGTCAAAAAAGGGGCAGGAAAAAACCTAACTCTCCCCTTACGCAAAACTCTTATATGAGCGTACTCTGGAGTTTTAGACAACTAAGAAGGATAAGGGGGTAGAGGTGTTATTAAGGAGTTATCTGCCTTCATCTTTTAAAATTCACATCAAATACTATTTATCATTACTTGGATGAGTTTTCTGCGGTTGTATAAACCAGGACTCTGCATGATGTGTACTGGGGGTGGTGTCTATCAAGTTATCTTCAAACTTATAAAGGGGAAAGCTTTGCAGAGAATAACTTTCTAAGATTTTTAGCATCATTAAGAATGTCAAGAGTTTAGCAAGTCTGTGCCCTCTTTCCAGCATTGCCTATTGAGCCTATCTGAAGCTTACATACACCATGCCAAGCTACACCCTACTCAAGAGACTAAAAATGATTATCAAGTGCAGATGAACAGATGCGCTGTCTGTAGAAGAATGTAAGTCCTGTTTCTCAGCAAGCTGGCAGAGGTGCAAACTCACTAACACTTTAAAAATAGCAATTATGGATAACTCTTAAAAAATCTGCTTATGTGATAACTTTTAAAAATATTGCTGTCATAGATGAACATAAACACACATAAGCAGCTGAAAAATAAGTTAATTGTAAACAATTTTAATAGTATCTACCTATCTGCTTTCCTCAGAATACACTTCCTGTTCACTACTCGGTTGGTTGCTGCTCTCAACCCAAGATTGCTGACATTCCTCTCTAGGGTGGAGCACAGCATTATTACTAAGGCAGACTTCTGAGTCATAGCTACCAGCTGGCAGTACAGGCAGCTAGCAAGACACTCAAAATAGTTTGGTCAGAAATCTTTCTGCTGCATTAGTCATTTTCCCCCCCTTCTCACAATCCTCCCCAGCCATTTTTGTTCTTTTAAGTTTTAGCATTAATAATTATTAAAGGTTTGATTAAAAAGAACCCAAACAAGATATTAACCTCACTAGCATGGCCTATGCAAAAGATCCATTTCTGATCATAACAATCTGAAAGCTCATATTAAAAAAAAATGGTAATACCATGACTCAGAATCTATCTCCACTTAATACACAATTATTTAGAGATCCATGAACTTCCTGTATGTTGCTGACATTATTTTACTTTATATTTTAATTCAAATTCTTCTCTCTTTACACGCTGACCCTGATCACAGGACACATCAAAAGTTCTTGCTTATCCTTTAAAGTTAATTTACTTAAAATTCTCAGATATAAACAAAAACAAACAGATATACACAAAAGTGGTATATCTTTGAAAACATTCAGATTTATCTTTTTATTTTTTCCTTTTCTTCTTTTTTTTTTAAGCAAATGTGTTTTACGTAACTACAAGAGTCAGTTAACAGCTTTGGGTTTTGTTGTTTGTATGTGCTTCCCCCCACGCTTAAGCTTTGACAGTCTATTTGGTACAGCATACAGAATTTACACAAAATGTATATATAAATGAAACACCAGGCAAACAATATTCAAATCAAAGTTAAATCTAGAGATGCTTGAGGGTTTTTAAAATGAAGATTTGAGTGAAACTAGAACCCATTCGTTTAGTTTTGCTCTCCCCGACCTTCCATTCTATACACTACGGTTCTGGAGATGTCCTCGTTTGATTCAGGTGACACTTTTTTCCATACTGTTTCTTTTAAAGCAAGTTCTTGTTGGAGATTCTCATAGTCCATTGGTCCAAAGGAATGCTAGTTGTTCAAGCAACATACATTATTTATTAGTGTATTTGAAGGAAAAATATCCATACTTGCAGTCAATGCTAACAGACTCAAGTCTCTCACCTCTTCACATAAAACTCCTATTTTCTCTTTTCCATTTATAAAAAACTCAAATTCCAAATTGGCTATTTTTTAGATGTACACATGCAAATAGAAGCATTTTAAAAATCATTCTACCACATCTTCTCCCATTGAAATCTTCATGCCATAGTTAAAACATTAATGATAATAAAAGCAGAGCTTTTCCTTATCTCAAGCTCCCTCACACTTTCCTCTTTTGTACTGTAGCTGGAGTGGATTCAGTTCCTTCCCAGAGATTGCTTATACTGCTTCCTTAGAAACAGGCACTTATCCACAGCACTGTAACACCTGAATTCACTGCCTGTGCAACTCTCAGCAAGATCTATGGTCTCAGAGACATCACTGCAAAAAAATGCTAAACACACATCTCATGCACTGCAGCACAGAAAGATTAAGCCCATCAGCTGGTCAAATCTTCATTAGAGGCAACCAGTACAGTAAGACTCTGCAACTTTTATCAGATACCACATATTTAGTCTAGCACTACCCCGTGATAGTGTGGTCCACCCAGGTAAGTGTCCACTAATAATGTAAACTAGGTAGGTTATATGAAAGCTTTGATGCAATGCATGTCATTGAGCAATTCTGCATTTAGAGAAGAACTTTCTGTATTTCTTCTAATGCCTACAAGCAATGCTCACTAAACACACGTATTAACTTACCCGCTGATCACCACCTTCTCTGCGAGGATCAAGCTTTTTTGCAAAGTGCCTCAAGTTATCGTAGTTATGGAAATTGCACAGAGAAACCAGATCCTGCAAATATTTGAAGAACATGTATTACTATTTGCATGGCAGTCAAATGCATATTAAGATTATAATACTGCTATCACTTGCATTTTACAGCACAACCTAGTAACTTAAACCATTAATGAGAAGGTTATTTAGTAAGCCAATACGAATGTCTACAAGCCCCTCAAACATGATACAACTATATGATTAAGTTCTAAAAAAACCACTAAACTCATTTTTAAAGAAGTACCAACCAAGCAGCAAGTTGCAGAATACCCATTTTAATATATTTCTACTCCAGCTTTTTCAAACACTTCAGGAAGAATAGTCTGGGTGAGCCCAGTTCATAAAACTTTAATCAAAAGGATAAAACAAGAAAATGTGTGACATAATGGACTTTAATTTAGTTTTAATTACTACATTAAACATTATAATTACAGGACTTTGCCATGCTGTTGTATTTTTAAATGTGAATGTTATATTCATGTTGTATGCCATGATCATCAGGTTTTAGGTCTCATTATAACACACAAAAAAAAGGAGTAAGTCCTTTGCTTACCTATTGTTCTAGGATTTTGTATTAAATTATATTTTATATCAAATTTTATATTAAATTATCAAGTCTATTTCATATGAACCTTTAATATACTTAAACTAGAATTAGTGATTTCTTAGTACTCTTAATTGGCAGCTGTACATTTAGATAAACAGAAATATTAATAGTTAACTGCTGCTTATCCACATAAACTACACCCTTGAAGAGCCTAGTTTGAACACTAGCAATCATCTTATGTTTCCTATAGGGTTCTAAATAGCCTACTATTCTCTTTTTTGAGATTCTTTCCCCAGTTTATAATTACTTGATTGGCACTACAAGGTAATTTTAGGGGAGAAAATAAAGACAATTTTTTACATTCTTCTCTCCCACAAAACATCTTTATTCATCACTACAAAGTACTTGACAAAATCTTTCCTGCGTCTAATGCTGCTATAAACAGACCGTCCACAGCCCGTTTCAAAGCAAGAGATGAAGCTAAAAACGGCTTGTCCAACTGGGTCTGATCTATGAAGGCATGTTTCATGTCAGATTGTTTATAAAAATCACTGAAAAATACATCAGAACTACTGTATTTCATTAGAATCTTTTCCTCTTATTGTATTGATAGTTGCGTTTCCAGAAAATTGTTTACTTTATGACTAGAAAGAAAAATGAGTCTGTAAATAGAGGTCTGCACCTTCTCGTGCAGTACACGGAGACCAGCTCTTCCATTACTTCATGCAGTGTTCCTTTTAAAAGCCTTTCCGCAATAAGTTTCTCCAATGCTTCTGGCATCATATTTTCTTACTGCCCACTGAATTAAAAGTGTTATTTATTACTAAAATGAAAAGCCTCTTCTTGGACTTTCACCCTTGGATCAGATGAAACTTGCTATGCACAGAAGAATAACAAATCAGCATTTAATTCACTCAGATCTCACCATACTAACTGAAGCTCGGTAAGCATCAGCTGCAAAAGGAAAAAACAAAAAAACACACCAAAAAAAACCCCAACAAAACCCACACACACCCCCAAAAGGCACTAAAAGCAATGCAGCTTACATGACAAAAGTGAATTCCTTTAACACTGTTGCCCATCTTGTCCAAAGGAGGTGACCAGCACATCAAGCCCATGACATTAGGAACAACCAGAAGAATCCCACCAGCAACTCCAGATTTTGCAGGAAGACCAACCTATAGAATAATCAGAGAATTGCTGTCCTCTGCGAACATTCTTCACTATTGTAACCCAATGCATTAGGCGTTTTACTGAAGATTATGATGCAGCATTATAAAATGTAGATCTGGAAAGCACTTGAAGCTAGGAAAGCATTAGATAAATGACAACCTGAAGCACAGTTTGTGGCAATCCAAAGTACATGATCATAAAAACTACTCGCTCTGAGTAACACAGTCAGTAATACAGTGAAAAAGACAATTAATCCTTATAAAAAAGCAATTATGACTAAGCAGCAGTACACAAGTGTATCTGTCATGAACAGTTTGCAAGAAGGTAATAATACAAAGCTATACAAATGAAAAAATACTGACTGGGAAAAACAAAACCTCAAGAACACAAAAGAGTCTGTCCAGGAAATCACACAATAACCTACTTGTTTATAATCTAGATAAAGATAGGAATTAACATGTCATATACCCTCACAGATCTGTGAGTAGTAGCTTTTAGGTCACACACAATCAAGTTTATGTATATGCAGTAAGGAAAAATTTAAAAATGCTGAAAACAAAATGCTGAAAACAAGATGCAGTGTATCTTGAAATACTTACATGTAAGGAACATACTGCTGTAAAACAGGATGGTATATATGCTGTGTACGACAGCCACTTTTACAACATGAGGACAATTCATGAGCCCAAGTTAGTGAAGAAAAAGCAATTATCTGCAAAGGCTTTTTGCTATTCTTTACTCCCATATAACAGGATTTCTTCAGATAAGTTGTTTCCAGTTACTTCTGTATCATGAGCTTTTTTTCTCTCAGGAACAGCCTTTCTTAAGGGACAGTACTTCTGGTTCAACATGAAAATTATGCCCAAATGTAAGTGCCATAAGATATGCTGTACTAGTAGTGTCATGAATACTAGGTGAAATTTTCTGATACGGAGTGTTTAATTTCTAAACAATTTATGCAACACCCTCTCCTCTTCCCCAGAAGCAAGCAAGCAAACAAGCCCTGGAACATGGAAAACACCAGCACAGACTAACCTTCCTGATCAGCTATAACACGTATCTGAAAACTACTTACATGGAAGGCAAACTGCCCTGAGAAGTCATACATGCCACAGGAATGCATCAAACTCAAGGTATTCCGGACTGCTTCAGGACTCAGTACTCTTTCACCAGTGATTGGGCAAAAGCCACCATTAGCCAGAGTTGCTGCCATCACACTTGCCGATTCACATGTTACCTCTATTGAGCAAAGCTTATGAAAAAGAAAGAGAGGTTGTAAGAACTGACACTTCTAGCACAGTAAGGCCAACTATAGCAGGATCAACTATATGTCTCTAAAGAAATAACATCTCAAAATAACATGTAGTTTAACAATCATTACAGATTATGCTAGCCGCATCAATTCATATGGTCTGAATCTTCCTACTATAAAGATCCCAGCAACAGTGTTTGCAAGCCCTCTTAATAGTCTGGGACAGCATTTTGCATAGGTTAGTGTTTTGTTCAATTCCTCCCCCCACCCCCCTTATGTTCCTTTGACAGGAAGAGGTGTGGAAAACAATCTCGGTATTTTGCATCTGCTTAAATGGCAAAGCCACAGAATGACTGGGTTTGGTTGTTTTTCCGTTGGAGTTTGTTTTGTGTGGTTTGGTGTTTTATTTTATTTTTTTTTAAGCCTTAGAAGACCCCACACATTATTAAAAGTACACTTGAAAGCTGCAAACTCTAGCACATGCAAATCTTAATGCCAGCACTTCCTGCTGATGCAGCCTTATTTCACCTTTCTCTCATATATACTTAATGATATGTTAATGATACAACCACACGATAGTTTCTCCCAGGATCCCTGCTTCAGTACAAACTATACATACTTTGGTGACAGATCAGGAAATGTGATATGATGCCATCACCTGATGCTGCCTCATTTCTGCAGAAACCAAAAGATAAGCTGGTTTCAACCTGAAGCTGAAATGCTACTCTGAAAAGTAAACAATTTAGTGCTTGTATTCTTGCTTTTGCCAAACAGACATTACATGATACTTCATGAAGTTACCTAAGCCAAGTTTTCATGAGTAGTTACTACCTGGAATTCTTATTTTCCGGGTGCCAAACTCAATACATCCTAGTCCAATCAACTGGAGTTGCAAATCAAGAGATTGTCAGAGACGCATCTAAAATGGCAACTGTGTTTTAAACATATGAAGCATTACATAATATCACCTACTTTGAAAAAAAAAAGTGTTTCTAGGTTCTCAGTTTAAGCACCTGCATTTTGTACTTCGGTTCTCTAAAATGAGAATTATCCATCCTCACTTTACAGAGATAAAACGGAAAAAAAGTTTATTCCTGCTCAGAAAGGTCACAACTTACACGAGGGAGGGAGGAGCATCACACAAAACCCAAAGAAGAGGAATAACTAGCCTTTTAAGTAGCATCTGAGTAAAGTGTTGGAAAGCAAGCATTGCACAGGGAGAAGAAAACAGAACTGCTGCTCATGTATGAGCTGTCCTTTTTCTGATGATGGAGCGAAAAGGGGATTTTGCGAGGGTTAAAAGAAAAAATGACACACAGTCATGAAATTAGAGGTTATAACGCACTAAATGAGGTCACATTAAAATACACAGAAGAGTTAGTTTTGACATTTTGTAACTTATTAATAAGCTTTACATTCAGAAGCCTATCAAGACTTGAGGCAGTGGGATAGGAAGCGTTTAAAAAGCATGTTAAGCAGTAAATTTAAATAAATTATCTGTTTTGTTCTGTAAGAACAGAAGCTCGCAGTAGACTATTAACTTGCACCTAGTTTCCAATTCAATAAAAGGTCAATTAAGGCTAATCACATGCACCTTATTTCATAAACAGTCATTCCATACAAAGATGCATCCTGATACAAAAACCTCAGATAAAATTTGCATTTAAAAAATGTTGTTTGCAATTTGCATAAGTACAAGCAAGTCTCATGAACCAAAACCAGATTCATTTGATAACTAAATTCGGGTGGGTTTGGGGTTTTCTGGGGGAGGATTTGGGTAGGCTTTTTTGTTAGTTTGTTCCGTTTTGGGTTTTTTTAAGAACTATCCCAGACTCAATCAGTACCACAACTTGAACTGCCTCTTGATCAATATATGCAGCAGACCTGAGTTTGTTTTAACATTAGGAAACCCCTACTGAGGAAATACCTCACACTTGCCAAGTTCTCACTTTGTGACAGTTGCAAGTAACTTGCTGAAAGTCAAAAAGGAAAAAAAAATGGGGAGGGGGAACATATATGACTAGATTCTTCGTTTTACTCATAAGCACCAAATTAAAAAGGAGATACTCATATTATTTCATTGATAACACTACCCTTGAGCTTACAATACAGCATGCATATACTATTCTAGTTATACACGGAGTTTAAAGTACTTCACAATAAAGAGCAGCAACCCCAAGAAACAAAAATATTTTGTCAAACTCACTGAATACAAGACATTTTAAAACAGTAGTAGTTAGGAACTTCAAGATTATTGCTACTTTGCATTAGTAGTAAAGACACCTAATTACATCACATAAACAAAACCAAATCTGGATACATCAGGCATACATCGTTCCTTTCTAGAGTTTAGCAGAACCTGACAAGTTTTAACTACAAGCCATTAAAGCCTTTACAACTATGAACAAATCAGCTTCTACAGCTTATAATAATTCTAAGTCTGTAACAAATCTCAGTTTTCAAGTCAGTTACCTGAAAATAGAAGTCTAGTATAGCAACCATATCCGTGCCTTCAGGAAAGCACTAAGGAAGAAAAATAAAAGAGTCTTTAGGGAAAATTATAATTTTTAAATAAGACTTTCACAGAAACAAATTAATCTGTATTCTTGTCAGCACATTAAGCACTAGGCAGATTTTAAATTAAATATTTATTTCAATGCAACAGTAAAAATATTAAGTCTCATCAGATAAAAAAAGGGCTAAAAAAAGGGCACTGAGGTCAATAAGCTAGGTATTAAAATATTTTTAGTACAGCTTTCAACATCTTTAAATCAGAAAACTGCATTTAAGAGTTTTATAAAGTCATTTGTACAGCTCAGATTATGGATTTTACAACAAATAAAACAAATTATCATGGCTACGATGCAGAAAAATGATAACAGCATTCTATTAGAATGACCGCATTCTGAAGAGCGGTAGAAAGCATATACAACATTGGAATAATTTATGCCATACTGTACATTGAATAAATAAAACATCTCCACTGACTATGAAATGAACCCCACCACACAGTCTTCAAAATACAATGAATAAAAGAGATCAACCTTTTTTTCTTTCAAGTAATAGCCGATTGCAAAATTTCTATCTCCACTCTCTCTTTCTGACTGGAACCTTAAATAAACAAATAAAAAATGAAAAAAGGCAACACGACAAACTTTCAAAGAAAACCAGTGAATTTCGGAGACACATCATGTCATTCACTATAACTGCATGTAAAATACACACTACTGCTGAACACAAACATTCTACAAACAGGACAGACGCTGCCTTAGAAGCTCATCCCAGTAAACCCAATTGGAGTGAATTAGCTTTGACATCTGAATACACACAGTACTGGTTATCTACACATACATAGCTGACTTTGGCATAAGGCAAAGCAGCGTTAAGATCCCGATGCTTGAAGCATTATCTAAAAAGGCCACAGAGGAACAAAACATTCCTCAAGAGCTGCAGAGAATGGGTAATTCACTTACAACACTGACCAAACTAGAGAGGAACCTGAAGATCAAGTTGCAGGTCAGGTAACAATCAACTGATAGCTGCACAGTTATCATGATGATTAATTAAGGATGAAACCTGAAGGAGGAATCTGTATGACGCAAGCATAGGTAATTCTCTCCTGTCTGCTTTTTTCCATGGTAAGGATTTTTACATTAACAAAGCTCAGGAAAAACACTAGTTGATCTCATTCACTTCTCTGCAACCTGGAAGCAATTTTGCTATATGGAATCTTTATGATTTTCCTAGTGCTGTCTCAAAATGATCTCAAGATTTTTGGAATGCTATACATTGAGTTAATGAGGGGAATTGCTTTAGAAAATTATTTCAATGTGCAAAAAAGAATTATAGAATGATTAGGGATGGAAAAGACCTTAAGATCATCTACTTTCAAGCATGAAGAGTCCCAGTTGTAAGAAGTATGCTTGCTAAACATTTGATATGCAGCTTTCAGCTTGCAGAGTTTGATTTTTAATATGAATGCCAGTAAGAGCTGCACTTACAGCTCTCACTGACATAACACCAAGAGAGCACTAAGAGTAATGCAATCTTGAAGAGATAACCAACACTTTCATGTGACATTTAGCCACAGTAATGTTAGAAACATGCACAACTTTAGTTCTTGTAAATTTTAAGCCAAAGACACCCTCTAATATTAGAGATTAAGTGATAGCTTCAGTATCAATATCTAACTTTGCCATAAGATCAATAGGTTAACTATCAGTTGAGGCATATTCCACCTAAATTCATTAAATAAATAAAAATACTTACGTAGCATTACTGAATCCAACATACTCATTACCAGCCATTTTATTCATGAATTGCATTACCTGTTAAGAGACAGAGAGGATGGGGGAAAAGCATGCTAACATTTTCAGACATTAAAGTTACAACTAACAAACTTTTAATCCAGCTTTACCCTAAAAATCTTATAACACATTTACAAACGCAGTTCACATCACTACACATGTAAACAACCAAGCGCAGACAAAAAGACAAAACACCTGAAATTACTAAAATTTCACTTGCAATCCCTTCACCATCTTGAAATGTTTACCACCGAGTTTAGTTAAAAAAGGAATGTTGTAACATTAACTTACGTAGTCAAACTTTTCTGCATTATTTGCTCCTTGCTGCAAGAAAAGAAAAAATAATTTACAAAAATTGTTAACATAAGAAAGAAGTTAGTTCACTTAACAGTATTAGGAATTTTAATGCATATAACTAAGGTATGAGGCTAATTAAGAATAAGGTACTACAATCATTTCATATATTAATGAAAAATTAAAGTGTTAGATAAGTAAAGCTTTAATTATCATTTAAATTACAAAATACTGTAAGAGTTTTAACAAACAACCTGTACGTTGAAAATGACTTTAAACTGAAAAAGGTATGCTTTAAGTGTTCTCTATTTTACTTTACGTGTTTAGCACAAAGTAAATGTAAAAAAATACCAAAGTAACTACAACTAGAATAATTATAATGAAAATACTAACTTTTTCTAGATTAGTAACCCAAAGGTATTTATGTATTACCAACAGAGCTGAGCATAGGAAAAGTTTAGGCTACTGAAGTTAAAGTATTTCCATGGCTAGCATTCATTTTAAGAATTTAGATGAAAGACTTAAGTGTTACCCCTTACTACAAAAATACTTGAATTGAATCAAAAATATCTGATTTGATTAATAGCTGATTAATGCCTCACCTATTAAAAATGAAACAGCTAGAAAAATAGAATTTTACATCATGTAAGGGAAAAAAAAAAATCTAAATTCCACTTAAGGATGATAGTGAAACTTAATTCTCAGGGCTGGTTGGTTTGTTTTTTCATGGAGGACAAGGGGTGTTATTCTGGGCCTTCCCTCGAGTTTAATAACAATTTAACAGCTGCTAGTTAAAGACTGTATTAATTCTTTACAGGTCTCTGATAGGTGACCTTTCACAAATTTCTGTAGCAAGATGGTTAAAGAGTGGCGGGAGGTAAGTAACAGCACATGGTGTCCCTGGGGGAGTTTTTAACTTTTTGAAAAAGCCAACTAGAATTTTTAAGTAAGTCTAAAAAACAATGGCACCACATCCACAAATGGAAATAATATATGTGGAGAAGATGCTTTTATAAATAATTTTAGCATTGAAGATACTCTATTTAGATAACATAATTCTGTTTCACACATCTCAAACAAACTCAAGACGCTACTTGCACTGTGTTTGGTATGTGAATGGGGAAGGACGTGGAAAAAAACTGAAGCTTTGTATCAACCAGTATTTTACTTAATGAAACACATAAAGCCAGTCTTATTTCCCACTCTGTATGTGGATTATGGTGTTGCAGATAATCTTTGAAGCCCATGCATCAGCTCAGCTACAAGAGGATGTGCAGTCATACACGTACGATCACTAGCTGAAAGGAACACCACACTGTTTGGTCAAAATTATACACCAGTGGTTACCTTACGCTTAAAGGCTAATAACCTTACTCTTAAAGGCAATAC
This sequence comes from Pezoporus flaviventris, assembly GCF_033815535.1. NCBI lineage: Eukaryota > Metazoa > Chordata > Aves > Psittaciformes > Psittacidae > Pezoporus > Pezoporus flaviventris. Next base: position 50,967,055 of record NW_026892549.1, read on the forward strand.
TAAATTGCAGTAAGATAGAAAAAAAAATTATGATACATTTCATCAAAATGTTTCTGTATAATACACCAGAACACAAGTCTTAAAAATTTATCTCCAAATCTGTTCAATGAAAAATAATTAAAAGAAGAAATTACCAACTTCATTGAACTGTTGCAGTTGTCAAAATATTCCATAGATCCTAATGCTGTAAAATATGTAACAACATTTAAACCACAAAAACCTTTTCAACCTTTCAAATGCACAATGAACATCTTTTTTTCTGGGAAAGTGGGTCAGCATTAGTCATGGGATGCTGCATTGATAACTGTATGGTTAGAGACATATAACAAATTGAAACAAGTTCTTTTTGTTAAAAAAAAGAAAGAGGGGGAAAGGGATCATGCTTTCTGCAAAAATACAAACACATAATGCTTCACTTTTGTGTGTAGTTGAAAAAAAAAAAAATTCCTATCCCTTCAACAAAAACCTGGCTTTCCCAGCAGCATGTAAAACTGGTGGGCAAAAGACTATGCAAACTTTTTCCACATCAGCTTGTTATAAAAAAAGTTTTCCTTTTGAAATTTACATCTCATCTTGTATTTTGGGAAGAAAATCTTCTACATGCTAACTCAGATGATCCATTTTTAGTCTCTGAGGTTCCACACACTTGTATACATACTCTGTATCAAACACAAAAGCATCATTACCAACATTAGACTGCTTGTATAACTAAAGTATTTGCCTAAGTAATGACATGATCAAGACCTCGGTAGGGATTTAACATAATGCAGAACTAAGCCAGGAAACTGCTTCCATACACACGACAACTGAAAACCCAACATACTAGCTTCCCTCTTTCAGCAGCTGACAGAGGCATGCTGCTCCTGAAAAGCTGAAGAGACACAGAGGTAACACATATTCTATGATTAAAATTCAACTGCAAATATAAAAACCTAACATTCAGAGTACTGAGCAACACTTCCATAATAATTTAAACAAGAGACAAGAAAACTTCCGTTCTTGCACAAGTGCTTCTTATTTTTAGCTTGATTGTATAAGGTTGAGGGCATTGTGACAATATTTCTCAAAAAGCATTTTGGTTAAGTCCAGATGAAATACATCTGTCTAGAACATCAAAGGAAACATTCCATGCACTAACTCCACAAATACTTAGTACACTTACTGGAACATATGTTCATATACACACTTATGTACACATGCTTGTGTGTATACGCATATGGAAAAAACACTTCTAAATGAACACAAAATGAATTTGAAAATGTTAAGATTGAAGCAGTTTGAGAGGCAGAAAATTCAAACTTGCAGAAGACAGCACAATACAATTCTGCAAATACTTAAAGCCACAATGGACACTACAGCTGTCAATCGTAAATTTGAATTTTTTGACTGTGTCAGGTTCTAGTGATCTTCTCTTTTTCCATTTTAAACAAGGTACTTTCATTATCTGTATTTCTACTAGAAAAATATAAGCAGTTGCATAGGTTGCATGCCTACATGTACATAGGAAAGAAGAGACTCATGGATACTCACCAGAGCTTGCAACAACAAAATCAGGCAATATTTATTAGAAAAGTCGTTAATATTAGCCACTTTTCATTGATCAACATTGAGTTTACACAATTAGACCACATAAGCTCTTACCATGTGTCTCTTGTTAAAGTCATTTTTCAATTTTGAATCTAAGCCAAGCTAATAAAAACATCTGGATCATCAGAAGTTTATAATCTTCTAATAATATAAGGTTATTTAAAAAAAATTTTCTAGTTTGATTTTTTTTTTAAGCCAAATTTATAACCTATCACTGTATGAAAAACATCCAGGGGAAATAAAATAATCTTAATACTATGTCAAGGATGCAAGAAAACATTGTTTACATTTGTGCATTTTACATTAACTAATGTGTTTAGTTTTCTGTACTTACATATGTTTTTAATTATATGTGTTAATCTGGGCCTTTTCTGTGAGAACTGGTGTCTTGACGGCTTAGCGTGCCATTGCAGCTCTGAAATACTTGAGAGCACACTGTCACCGACAGCATTTGACCCACTAAGACCAGTACTATTACTATTTGAAATACATGTAGGAATTATTTGTGTCCTTCAGGTATTAAAATATTTATATGTGACCATTCAACATATGTCATTTTAAACATCACTACTACATATTCTATGTCAAATAATGTTCAATACACTGAAGTTATAATAAAAAGTGCAGAATAACATGAAAGTATATTCTATCCAAAATTAGTTACTCCAGGAGAATTAATAACTCAGGAAGAGAGGAAACTTCATCAAAATAAAGACAAGTATCTGGCAAAGAAGATCACAATGCCAACACATGTTTTAAGGTGGTATGTATATACATTTACACATCAGTCTATCAGGAAGGGTAACTGCAGTGGGTAGCATACAGCAATTAAGCTAAATCTGTACTATTTATTGTAACTATATTGTCAAATAAACCCAATAAACCATGTGTTTTTCCCCACTCCTCACGTAGTAAGCCATAACTGTATGGGTTTCCCAGTAACTATCCCAACGGCAAACAGATCCTTGGCACAGCTGGACAGGTTTTTGCACCACACTTTGTCTCATTTGTTTTATGATTTATCAGCAGAAAGCTCTTAAATATATCATAGAATCAGCCTCGTTGGAAAAGACATTTAAGATCAAGTCCAACTGTTATATCAGATACACCTCCATGTTTTATACAAAAAAAACCAAAAAACAACCCCCAAACCAACAACACAAAGCTTTCACTGAATGTAGTTTCTTCAGGGTCAGTAAGATCAGCATTTTCATCTTGTACACCACTTCTTCTGCAAGGACTATGATTATTGCTGTGCCACCCCAACATGTCTAAATGCTTCCCACATTAATCTGCCACCACAGAATACCTCCCCCTTCACTGAGCATTCTAGTCTACCACAGTCTGTATAAGATTATGCATGTGGCTGTCAGCACCTGGAGGATTCATAAACACTGTATTTGCTGTTTTACTATGAAAATGTCTATCTACAGATGGAATCTTGAATCTCTGGTGATTCCTTCCACAGCCATTTGCCTCCTTCTACATATTTCACTCCAAAACCTTTTTTCTTCACCTCATTTGCATCTCTACTGCACCATCCTCCCCAGTCAGGAAAGATACATGTAAGTGGGCAACTGCTGACACAAACACTGACATTTCTGGAGTTCTCAGGCTTTGCAAATTGAGTTTGAGGTTTAAGAAAAAAACAACAGCTCAAACACTAAATACCTACTCATACTACAGGCAATGAAGACTTATCCTAGTCAATGTGATGTGCAGAAAGCTGAGTGGTTACAGAGCACTGAATCTGTACTAAATCTGAATCTTCTGATTTCAAGCACCTGCATTTCCTTGGAGACACGGAAGAATTTACCATTTTATCAAATATCACTTTTCCACAAACTTCGGTAATTGCCACTACAATTTTCTTTTTGGTAAGAGTTATTTGAAAATTCTTGCAGCTATGCAATTTATGTAAGTAGTAATAAAGGCAAATGGCTGTACAATTACAATCAAAGGAAAAGGTTCTTAGGGGTTTAGAAAATTTTATTTCCTTAAAACTGGCCCACAGGAGGTCATTTTGCTCAAGCATTTTTATTGTCGATACATGCTTTAAATTGCTGTAAAGTCTGTGGAGTGCAATGCAAGTACAGTTAGAACAGAGCCATGAGCTAAAGCATCAAAATGTAAATATATCGTAGTTCCAAGCACATGACAACAGAAGAATCATGTAAGCTGGTAAAAGTATGACACAGTCATGCCCAAGTAAGCCAAATAAATGTTGTACTAAACATGCACATACACTTTCTTATGAGTAGCATGGACTAAACGTAACGTTATAGTTTAGGTCTATGCTCTAAGTTCCAAGGTGTGTATACCAAATTCTTAAATTTGGAGCTGGGGATATGATGCTAAGAACCTTTCCCCCCCCACCTCTCTCCCCCCCCCCAAATGTTATATTAACATTACATATTCTGACAAAAAGCATCATCTCTTAGTAATTGTAATTTGTGTCAGATACTAAGGACAGTTGTGTGCAAGAGCGTGCACGCTAACATCTGCTAAATTCAGTGTGATGTACGTAAATTTTGGAAGACTTCTTGAATCAATTTCTCAGAAAGGTAAAATAATGACTATCAAAGGAGGTAACAGTGAAATACAGCAACATCTCTCTACAGCTATCAACATGTTACCATTAGATGAGTGTCATACATGCTGAATGCAACCATGTTTAAGAATCTCTTAATTTTCTTGGACTCTAAGTGCCATACAGAGTCTTCAAGATACGCAAGTAACACCTTAGTAGACAGAACGAATGCACAGGAACTGAGGGCAAAACATGGGTTAATGAAGCCAGCTTTTCCAGAAAAAAAAATAAAAATAAAGACTTAGATTAGATCAAATATAGAAGCCAATCACTTAAATTGCTGCATAGTTAGTAGGAATTTTGTTAAGTTGGAGACTGAGAAGAAGTTATTTTACAACAAATGCAACTATTAAGTAACTTTGTACCTGTGACCCTCTATGTAATTTTCCTCAGAATATGTTTACTTTGGTTAGTTATTCAAATGATAAATGGTATCTTAGTATAAGCAGTACATAATATAATCTACATTTTAATCACACTGGAAACAAATAATGGAGTGTGATAAGATATGCGTCCATTAGACGTGCAGTTACCACATGCAAAAAATGTTAGTGCAATGCAACACTCTTCGTAAGAACATTATGGAAAAAAAGAAATTAAAAAAAAAAACAACACCCAGCAAAAACAATCCCCCAACCTTCTAACAAATACCACAATTGCATGCAGTAAACAAATCCATGTTATCTGTTCAGAAGTACACCATTTATCAAGAACTATGTGCCTTCAAGAGGCACATGCTTGTGTCTTGCCTTCTGACCAGTAGGGCATGTTGTAGTACGACTAACATTTCAGACAAATGTGTTCAGTCAGGTTTTTAAAATTCACTATTATCCAAAGTGAATTTCAATGCTCAGTCAACCTTTAAAAAGATATTAAACGTGAATAAATTTACCTGTCATACTTAAGGCCATTTTCTTTCACCTACAGCTATTAAAGATAAATGTCTTTAAGCAGGAGTTCTTATACCTTCTTTAAATATAAAATAACAGAAAATCATGATCTAAGTAATTTTAAAAATCAACAATTTGGAAATAGGAAGTAGGAAACACACTGATGGACCTTGAAACATAAAAAGAAAAACAAGATTTTTAGACCTCTGAAGTAACAGTATTAAATTTTCTACTTCAAAACTCCAGGGGACTGACATGTTCCCTACAGTTTTACGCAGCTACCCTCCGGAAAAATAAAAACAAATAGTATTTTTATTGTAACAGTGGCTACCAAAAAAAGTCAGAAAATACAAGTAAAGTATCTGGCAAACATTAGCAATACACGGAATTTGTGCCACTTACAACTGCAAGAGATATATACAGCTACACTAAGGAAAAATCAAATACAGTTTTCTAGAAATCTCAAGATCATGGACTAAAGATGCTTTGTCATTATTCAGCTATGCTTTACTGCATAAAACACAGGTAACTGTTTCCAAACATACTTATTTGAGAAAACACATTTAACATACCAACAGAAACTACGAAGCATCAAAATTAAACATGATTTAGTTGTAGAGTATGTTAATAGCAGACAAATTCAGTATTAAAACTGACATATAGCTGCATTGCTCCTGTACAGGTTATAGTCTCTTGCATTTCTTTTGCACAGCAAGAAATATTCTTGTAACTTTATACTATATAAGAGCATTAGACATTCAGAAACACATTTCTGAGTGCTACAGAGTATACTCCTGAGGATATATTCTTAGCATTTAACAAGTATGAGGCAATTCTCTCAAGAGAGTATCAAGTACTGTGCAGCTGAAGAAGGAAACAAAACTAAAAACTCTAAGGAAAAAGAGAGTCCTTCAGCTGCACTGTTTCTTTTAAAAACCTACTAATCCAATACTGCATTTGTTTGGAAGCGTTACTGTTTCCAAAACATCAGTCTGTCTACCTACTCATGAGTAAACTGCCATCCAATAATGCACACACAAAATGAAAACAGTTCATAATCTGCACAAAATACTTTTTCTACCTTCTATTAAAATACTCCGAGAGAAACTAAAAATTAACTTTTTACCTTGATTAAAGATGTGATCACAATTGCTCCAGCATTCACCATAGGGTTATGAGGCCTGTCTGTGAAATAAAGTTTTCAATTACAAATACATGCCAAGACACATTTGTCAAACAAAACTAGAAAAGTAATTAAGAGAAAAATTTTAAGTATTAACTAGCATTTAAGAGAAAAATTATAAATATTAAGGTAAAACCAAGTATTAATCTATGACTGAAAGTTATGATTACAGAATACCATCCTAAATTAAAAACTTTTTAGTCCAACATTATACAGACGGTTTTGTAATTGTGAGCAAAGTATTTTTACACTTTAGGACACACTTAGCCTAACACTGATTAATAGCCCAGTAAATTTATCTGTTTGCTGTCATTTCTTTTCTTGAAGATTTTGAATCCTCCTCAGTGTTTCAAGATTTGATCAATGCAACACATCCAAGTGGAACAATCCCTAAAGGACTTTCCAATTTTTCCTGCAAGTTACCAAGTCTCAGTGATTTTAAGCATTCAGACAGGTCCTTAAACAAAAAGAATTCCAGTTCTTGAATTTCTTTATTGCTGTACATGAATACAAAATCCTGTGTCTTTTTAAAAATCAAGAGGTTCCTATTGGCAGTTCCTGAAATACAACTAACAATTTACTCATCCTCACTAGAACTTACTTTATAATTGACTTGCATGTACCTAATACACTGAAGTTGTTTATCACTAACCTCCCTATTAACAGTATTTTTACATTCCCAGTCATTCTACCGGCTCATGTGAATGAATCTTTCTTTTCCATAAGAAGCTTTCCTTATCAGCCATTTTTAAAAAGTACATTCATTCATTAACATCTACCTCCTAATACTTATCTTCTTTTGCTGTTGTATTAACTAACATTTTTGCTGTGCCTTTAAACTAGGATGTCGATTCTTGAGAGTTCTGGTGTCTGAAAACCTCAACCAATTCTCAATGCATTAATATTGTGGTAAGTTTGAATTCTTCCTTTAATTTGCCATTACTTTGTTTATCTCCAAAATATTTATTTTAAAAACACACACAGAGTTCACTATTCCTATATAACACATGCACATTTTAAAAAGAACTTGAGATGACTGCTTTTTGGAGATTAGTCTCATATTCACAGTATATACGCAGACATGTATTTTGTCATGAAAATTATCCTGGTCATGGTCAATAGCATTTAGCCATACAGAACTATAAGATAATCTTAAAAAACGAATCATCTCAAGTTCCTTTTAATATGTTTCAGAAAACCAACATTAAAAGGAACTTTTTAAAAAGAAAAAAAAAATCAAGTTATTCTATTAGTGAAAAGCTAAGACCAATACCTTAAGTGAAATATATTTGACTTCTGATTAAAAACAGATTTTGAGTAAGAAAAACGTAGCACTTCCATAGCTTCCCAACTCTCTCTCCTTAGGGACTACAAACCTGAAAACCAGTCAAAGGCGTTTCAAGTCAAATGACAAACCCCAGCATCACAGACTGCTGGTCAGAAGGAACATCTGGAGGTCATCTCCTCCACCCTCCTACTCATAGCCAAGCTATTGCCAAGGGTTCATCAGATCAGTCATACCTTTATTCAAGTCTTGAAAACAACCAAACATGGCAAATCCTCTAACTCTCCATCAATCCTGATCCTTCTAGAGTTTACCCTAACATCCAGCCTGCAAGTCCCAAGCCACACTGGGGAGGCCACTGGTCCTTTTTATATCACCTGCCACTACCAAGAAGAGTTACACAAACCTTCACCTTTGCAATTGCTCCTCAAGAGTTTAAATGGCTCCCAGGGGAGCTCCTAACCTCCTCTTTCAACTGCTCCTTGAAGTTACATGGCCAGGACTGCACAGCGCTTTGGTAGTCATTCACTGAAGCCCTCTCCAGTTTTTCAACTGGAGATCCCAACTCCAGACACACAGTCCAACACAACACTGGCTTTGTGCATTGCTTGCTCTAGCTACACTTAGGGTATACCGTTTCCTCTCATCAACATCAGGTATTATTCCAGTCCATAAGTACATTAATGACTTAAATCACACACAATCCTCTACACATCACATGTATATTTTATTAAAAAGGATATATAATGTTTATTCAGCATTTGGCAACTCAAAAGCTTATCAATGTGATACATCCACAGAGCACATGCCCTCAGAAATTCTACTGCATCTCACTTCCTTCAAGAATTCTCCACTTATCTTCACTGTCACAAGGCATTCTTGGTTACCTTTTCCTTTACTCTGCAGATTCCCATCTCTCATTGCTTAGAATCTCAAACTACGTGTACCAGTTCTGGCCCCTTTCCAACCAACACACCTCTATGTGCTGCCCTCACATAAGAATGGCAAGAACCTTCTGATGAAATTAAACATGGACTTTTCTGAATGTGCTTCTGAAATTCTGATGTTGTATTTTGTTTCCACCTTGATAAGTCAGCAAAGAAAAATCATTGTGGAAGCATTCACAGCTACGGGGACATACAGCAGTCTGGCTTACCACACACTAACAAAAGCTCTTCTCTGAGGGTCTCCTACTGCTGCCTAAAAAACAGCACATTACAGCTCTGACACCCTCCATTAATCCACTGCTGCCTCTTCTAAGCAGAATAAACCTTGTCAGGGTACTAGGTCCCAGGAAAGCAATTTTCACTATTATCCCTAGATAGTGAAAGCACCAGATAATACCATTTAACACCTCTTGCCACAATAGCTACATAGGCATCCTGGAGAGATGGTGGATGCTCTAAACCTGTCAGCCTTTAAAAGGCATTTGGACAACACCTTTAATAACATGCTTTAACTTTTGGCCAGCCCTGAAGCAGTCAAGCAGTTGAACTAGATGACTGTTGTAGGTCACTCCCAACAAAAATATTCTATTCTATTCTACAATGAAGAAACTCTCCACAGACTTACTGGCCTTTTCTAAGGGCCAGGATGCCTAGAAAAAAAAAAAATCTTTGAAAGATTCCTGCTTATTTCAAAGAAGAGCTGTCTTCCACTCCCATCAATAACACTTCCATTCCCCGGTATTTTTTTCACCTCTTAGGGATATATAGGCACCATCAGCAAGGGTATTTCACATTGTACAACAAGTAATGAAGGTTGATAACATAATTGCAACAAAAAGGTGAACAAATGGATCTATTAATTGTTAGAGATATCAAACTCTGCAAAGCTAACTGACACACATCATAAACACACACACATATGTTACATATAATCAAATAACAAAGGCAGTGATCTGCTCAGACTGAAAAAAACCTTTTATGAGACTTGCAGAAGTTGTGTATTACTGTATCATTACACTCTGGAGTAAATTCATGTTTTTAGCCTTAATGAAAAGCACAAGTCTTAATAACCCTTTGCCTTTATCTGGGGTGCCCTGATTAAGTTTACCACTGATTCAACAATTTGCCTCTTGCATAAACCACCCACCTAATAGCCTCTGAATAATAAATGCATTCTTCACTAATACAGCACAGTGCTCCCTGTGGGAAGGAGATACTTATCTGGAACAGCCTTTTACCTAGACAGCTGTAACATATTTAATAGGTATATCTAAATTCAAAATAAGAGAAAATATATTTAGTTATTAGAAAATGCCTCCACTGAACATCACTACTGAAATGGTGAAAAATACATAATTTTTAATATCTCAAAACTGTTTGACAGCTCGCACAACTGCTCTACCAACCTGCCATGAAATTATGCCATAGACAAACCAGAGCTTTCCCCTAATAAGCTGAAGTTACAGTGCTTTTCCTCTGCCAGTTCTTCTGAACTTTTTTGTCCATCATTCACCTTAGGCCTTTCTTGTACAACTGGCTCACAGTGTTTGTCCAAGACAATAACTTACAGAAAGAATGATGTCTTCAGTTAACAAAATCCTTCAGCAGAATAAAGAGTTTCCTAGTGATCCCTCATTTAATTACAATGCAACATTTATTACTGCACTAAATTCCACAAAATTATATTACAGCACTAACTTTACAGATTATCAGCAAGAGAAGGTCATGTGTATGGGCAAGAGATATTAACTGTACATGCATACAGGTATTGTCAGACATGTTGCATTATAAACTCAAAAGGCATGAAAAAAACTGCAAACTGCTCAATGACATAACCAGGAAAATTATTCCTGATGATACCTACTTCAGACACATTTTACTATGCAAGATTCTTGATCTACTTCAATCAACTATAATAATCTTGTTTTAATTAACATGGGAACTGCTTTATTCCTCCAGAACTCTGAACTGTTTGATGTGTTCCTTTTGATTAAAGGAAAGTTTTAAAATTTAATATTCATAAAGCTGCAGAAATTCCCAAATTTCTATCGTGCAGCACAGATTTTTATTCAAAACTTATAACAAAACAATGTTACTAAAAATCACGTAAGTTGACATTTTTAGCTGATTTAAAATTGCCTTGTAATAGTCTTGCTCGAATCTCAATACTAGTAAACAAAGAAAATGAAGAACATCCTGGTTTATGAATCTTTAATGCAGTAAGTATAAAAAAACAGCTAACCAGTTTTCAAGTATCTGTATATCACTTCATCAAACCCTGATTACAAACATGAAATTCAACTATATCAGAGTCAGAAACCAAATAAATATCATTTTTTATTTTCAAATCTGATCTTCAAAGTAGTTATGTATGTTCAAACTGCCAAATACTCCACATATCCAAATTTCATACAACAATTTAAGTCTTCATACATTAAGTGTAATCCCTGCCTCCCTCCTCTTCCTTTACTCACAGAAACTCAAATTCTCTTTCCCTATAACTGAAATGTTCCTATTTATTAGACTCCTACATTCTGCTTTAGATCTGTTGTTTAAGAAGCTTTTCAGGTTATATTCTAATGCATTTTTCTCATGCCGATTGTATCAGCCACACAAGCACAAACTTGAAAACTACAACTTTTACCACGTGAATTAGTTTTCTCTATGAACTTCATGCACACTGGTCAAACTTTCAATAATCCCAATTCTCTTGCTGCATAAGTCTTACAAGCACTCTTGAAGTCTAACCGTAATATAAAATACCCCGGCCTAACAATTCACCTCCTCGTATTTCAATTTTAAAAGTAGCAATAAAAAAAGAAATTATTACACTATAATTCCATTAAAAGTAAAAATAAAAAAAAAACACAACAAACACACACAAAACCAAAGAACACCTATATTGAGCCAAAGAAAAAATGAGCAATTTTCAGCACCAAAGCTGGTTTTTTTTTTTATCTGAAAGTTTTCTTAGGACATGAAAGGTAGTCATCTTTACACTCTATGACACTGTATTTGGAAAAACTGGGAAAGCAAAAACAAGACAGCAAAGCTTGACAAAAGGCTTCATTCCTTCTTGGCCATATATATGCATGTTGGTATTTCATTACCACTTACTAACATAATAAAAAAGAAGGAAAAAATTGTGTTTAAGTTTGAAAAGATGATTGTAAGGTATATACTAAATACAATTATGTACCATTAACATATTTAATAATATAGATATTTAAGTCAGAATTCAATAGAGTCCTTGCCAAAATATAATCCAAGCCCTATGCTGTTAATTAAATATTAATTTCAATACCATGGTAACAGAAACATTGCCTGTTCTCCGCTAGAAGGAACATTTGTGTTTCAGAGATAACACCCAGTATCTCCTCTAAAGCTACATGAGTCACTCAACTCAGATTTTTGCCACAATGTTTTTAAAAATAACATTTTCATGCTTGAGAGTTAGTATAACAGGAAAAAAAGAAATAATCTAAGTAAGTAATGTATGAGAAATTCATGCTAAAGCACTCCTGCCACAGGGAAAAAATACAGTGCTTTGAAACAGTAGCCAAATTCACTTTAGAATAATCTGTGGGAAGATATGTTCAGTTTTGCCTTCTGGAACCTGCCCAGTGCTGGCCTTTGGCACCAGCACCTGCTTCTCAGAGGTCTGAGAAAGGAAGGAATATAAAAGTTTCTTAAAATCAGTTTAACATCTTTGATTCTTTCACCATCATTTTTACAGAAGACACTATTAAGAAACACATGCTATCAACTCATCTAAATAAATATACATTTCAAATACTCGCATTATCAAAATTCATTGTTTTTTCCTACAGCTGGATAACGAGCAGATAAAACAGAAGTAATAAAACATCTTTTACTACCATTCTAAATTAGGCTAAAGCAAGTGACAAAGGATAAGCCTACCTTGCCGATAGCAAAATATTTTGGGACATTTTCTAATAGTAAGACTCAAGAGGATATGGCAAAATGAACAGACAAACAAAAAAACAAAAACCTGCATAGCTTGTTTCATAATTTTCTAAAATTATTTGCATTATTAAGTATTATACATCTCTTACCATCTTCATTCAGGAACAATTTGTTGAATCTTAATCCACTAGGCTCTTTACCAACGTATCTGTGCACATACTCTGTGCCAAGATCATTAACAGCAATAGCATATTTCAAAGGTTTTACACAGGACTGGAGACAAAATGGAACTTTGGTATCGCCAACAGAATGCCTGGGAAAAACAAAACAGATTATGAATTTCTTGTTTGCCAGCTGTAGCAAGTACAGTGGTAAACGCTTCATTCTATAACATATTAGGACTATTAACAAAAGACTCCCAAAACCAAATGCATATTACTATTAGGTCTCTTTTTAAACATGTCAAAAAGCTTTAAAGTCTTTAACAATTGCCTCCGTAAGCTAAGCATAACAAAGTCAGGTGCTGGTGATTACTTCAAATATAACAAAATAAACCATGTTCAGAAATGGGTCTGTACCAGAGAAAATAAAATCACTTCAGACCTCTAGTACACTTACCCTACTCAACTGTAAACACATACTCTACAGCTGACATGAATATAGCCTCTATACAAACCCAAGCTTATATAAACAAAGATGAGATTCAATTCAGTTTTAGAACTTGAGGGCAACAATTAAATAGCTGTATTTACATTCCCTTTGATAACAGCATAGGTATTTTATAGCAATTATTAAATGCTATCTTTTGGACAGTTTACTTTCAACATCTAAGACTGCATCAAAGAAGGACTCATACAAGCATCATATGCCCAATCTAGAGCAAAAGGCTCCAAGCAACCGCTTGTCTGATGGCAAAAATCCAAAGTCTGCTTTCTTCTTTTTTTTTTTTCAGAAAGCTCACAAAACCAATTTGTCATTATAAAAACTAACATTACACACCATTAAATGTTATAAAAATTAACATCATAAAAACTTTCATTAGTACCTGTTATAGTATCCAAAACAAAGCAAAGTGCCAATTTAAAAATTGTGAAAAGGGAGAATATTTTTACTTTTAAAGCTGTTTTACCATTAATAGATTATAATTCAGACACTTTAGCAGGAAGCTGAAAAAGACTTCAGCTCACTTGTACAGCTCTTCCCCTACAGATTATGAGCCATATGCTCTATAAAAAACAAACATACAGGACATAAGATAACATTAAAATGAACACCAATCCACAATCACCATAAGCAAGTCTGATGCTCTTTTCAGGAATGCCTCAACACCTAAAAATTGTGTCAGTCAGAATACGCAGTGTAACCTATCAAACTGCAGGCCAGCAGAGACATGCAAGCTGATGAGTATCTCATATTGTCTAGTCACAGAGGCAGACATGAAATAGTTTACCTTACTTCTCAGATAGTCGGTGTGAGACAGCCCTTTACACCAGCTCACAACTGTCTCTTCTACACCAAGTTATGAATGAAGGAAAAATAAAAGTAAGATGACTCTAGCTACATTCAAGACGTATATACACCCTTACAGGACAAAGTTCCATGAAACTAAAAAGCAAAATCATGTTAAGCTCTGTACAGATTCCCCATCTTTGTTTTCTTTTTAAATATGGATCAGATTTTTTTTTTTTTTTGGTGACATACAGCAATCGCATAAAAATCGTACAGTAAGAACATTAAAATGCAGAAAAGGTATTAACTTTCAAGTACATCGTGACCTGCAGAAAAAGTAATACAGCCTGGGGCTTGCATACTGTTAGACAAATCTTCAACCTCCAAAGATTAATACTACATAAGCATTGTCTCTATCCTGTCCTTTCATAATGATAATTACATACAGCTTCATTACTGTTTGGATCTTAAACGCAACATAATCCAGCTTTAAATACAGTATTTACGAATACTATTTAAACAATATTTTATGAGAGCAAAATAATTCAGATAAACAGAAAAGTTGAAAAAAGTTAAGAAAGATGACCAAGTGTATTTTACTTCTTTAACAACTCCAATAAATCTTTTCCTTTATTAAGCCATGAGATAACATGAAGTGCTGTATATGTTAAATAGTTCAAGTAACTGAAATAGCAAAATCTAAAAGTTAGAATATACCTCTGTCCGTCCACTGTGCAAAGTGACACACCCCACAAATCAGGGCTGAACTTGGCCAGTTGTGGAATATAGTCAGCAACCTATTACATGAATAAATAGAGAGACATTACAACATCCAAAATGTTTAACTATGTGTTAATAAACATTAATTAAAATAAATGTCAATGGAAAGGATGCACAACATACAACTGCATTATTCCACTAATAACCACCTAGTGTACCTAAAATTTCATTAGAAATTATTATACTCATATTATATAGACGATTATAAAACCATTTTTTTCAAAGTGCAAACTTCAGCACATTCTGCAAGGAATCCCTTCTGTGTTACAGCATGTTCACCTTTTCAAAACACATAAAACTTTAGCTTGTGACAAAGTTCAAAGGTATTCAATTTATTTATTAGAAATAACCGTTAGAATAAATTTTCATTATGAACACAGGTACAGTGTTGGCAATTATTTGACACACAACCTAGCCAGTTGTGCAGGGTAGCATAATTTTTTTACATACTGCTTAGTCTGACAAATTGTACAGCGGTTTTATAATTTATGCATAGTTTATGTAAAATAAAGAACAATGCTATTTCTCATTCTGATCTCAAAACTGTAAAGTCTGTTAGAGGTAAGAAGCTGTATTTCTAACACAGTTTAGAAGTTGCAGACATAACTGAACTTCCAAAACTATTTAAGCAAGTTATCAATTTAACATTTTGCTAAAACATTAAGAAAAACCTGCCCACTTAAAGAATGAAGAATGTATTTGGTTAATATTAAGAAATCTACAGAAGTCTGAAGTTGAATTTACAAAGAGGTTACCTTCCCTCCAGATTGCTTTTTAGCACTTTCATAGAGCTCATCAATATGTGAAGTAAACGACATAAAATCTGGAATGACAAACTTCCTCCTGAAAGCTTGAGTAAGCAACACAATGTTACTTTGTACACACCTGCAAGAAGTTAAAAATTTATTAGTATTTTTGACAAAGTACTGCCAAAAAGCCTACTTAAGTAGCAATTACATGCTATTTAAATAAGGACCATCAGTCCCTTGTAGTTATATGTCCACAAGAACATGTCTTTACTATGCAAGTTTGTTTTTACATTATTTACAAACGTGTCATTGCATTCATTCTTACGCCTTTTTACTTAAAACTCTTCTTTGAGGTTTCAGCTGTGAGGCTGTCCTGCTAAACACTATCAATTTGCCTTCAAGTAGCATCTAAACTTGCATAAGGGATCTAACCAACCCCTTTAAGATCAAGACATGAAGGTCCTCTAACCCAGCTCTTGCCCAAGTAAGCACCAATTTCAGAGTCAGGACAAACTTCCAAGGTTCAGGGTTGGTCTGTCTCACTTCCAACTAGTTTCTCCATGAATGGAGCGAGAACCCTGCCAACAAACCAAACTGGAATAAGGCTCCACTCGAGCGAAACCTGTGGAGTTACTCAATAACATCTTCTAAACTAAGCAAAAGTTAACAGTGAGCAGTACTACAAGTCTCTTGCTCCAAACTACCGCCAGTTAAGGCATCTTTGCTGCCTTTTAGCCCAGAACACAGTTATATTATCACCCACACCCTCCAAACATCAGCCCATCTGGTACATTTAAAAAACTGAAGAATTAAAAAGGAAAGAAACAGATGAAAGGGAGGACAGAAACACAAGCCGAGGCATGCTGCTGGAAGTGGTGTGCCAATGAGTGGGGACTGAGCAGGAGCAGGGGTGGGAACTGGAAGCCATTATCACGACAGTTAAAATATGACCTGATAAAGGGTATTAACAGCCCCATCCCAGTGCAAGGAAGAGAAAGGGAGATTTAACACCAAACAGTTAACACATTCATACTCTGCTTTCTGGCAGTAATAACAAAAGAAACAAACTGTTAATACAGACAACTGGAAAATTAGGAACAATGAAATAACACACTAATTTTTAGGGAAATGTTTCCACTTGGAATAAATACTTCCAATAATCTTATTATTAAAAGTCATTATCAGTTCAAAATTAAGATGCATGAAGACCAATGAACAGACAGAATGATCTTTCCTTTGAATCCCCTCTCTTTTTTTAAACCTTCAGGCTGAAATCCTTCAAAGGACTTGGGAGACTTTATCCCAAACTGAACTAACAGCAATTTCAAATGCTGGCAGGCACTGCTTTCCAAGGGCAAACAAGAAACATTTGAGAATTTTCCATTTCCATTTTCAGAATTGCTCCGTAATACACTTGTTAGTCTAATACTGCAGTTGAGCCGGTTTTGTTGCAACTTGTTATGCTTATCCACTCCTTTTTTATTTATCTTGTAAAAAATCCTGTTTTGTTCCCAGCAGCCACCAATTACAGTTACTTACTCCAGGTGCAACAACCCTTTTTTGACAGTAATTAGTAACAGTTAAGGCAGCTAGATGTGCAGAAGGAGTAACAACATAACACGCTCTATGTTTAAAATTCAGATGCAGCCTTACATTGTCTGTACCACCCAGACAGCATTAAGCACTCTTCTTGGGTTACCTACACCTATTAGAACAACTCAGTAAAAAGCACGGAAAAGAACAAGAATACAGCATGCACTGAAATACAACCCTCTGAAACCACATTGCATTTTTGAAAAAGGAAGGGCTTTTACGCATGTACTAACTTACAGCAAGTCTAGGATGCTCACTTCCTAGAGACTGAAAATCACCGCAGAAACTGCTATGCTGGTTAAGGACACTACCTATTTTTGCAAGCAGATGCTGTTCCCAGAATTCAGCCAAGGTCAGTGTCTGGGTATTTATCCTGCATACCTACCCTTAACCCAGGCAAATTATATGAATTTACAGACTAAACTAAATAAAGGAGTTTAACTAATCTAGATGAGTATTCAGAACTACCCTTGCATAGACAAAATAACGTAAGTCCTGGAAAACTCTAATTAACAGGGCAGTAATACTTTCAGTCAACACAACACTAGCCTTGACAGCCTCTAATATTCTGCAACTGACATATCCTCCCCATCAGAGTTTCCAACCAGTTTACGTCCCAGGTAACCCTTCAGAGATGAATGGCCTCAGGCTGAGGGTAAGTGCAGCAGCAAGAAAAGATAAGGAAGGAATTTAAATAAATATATATACTGATAAATAAAAGTCTTTCTACAATCAAATTCGACAAACAGCTTAGGCCTTATCTCCCACATACTTTAGTGGTGTTCAAGATAGGTAGACTAAAAACCTTCCAACCTCAAATTCTTCCATTTCCCCAAACTTTATGATCTCAACCTAAAATATAAAATTTGCCTTGTCAAATCCCAACCCTAGTATTTCTTTTTCTATTTGAGAACAGGTCTTCCAAACTACAAAACTTCCCCAACACATTTGCTATTGAGGATTAGGATGCGAGTCTTACCATCTGTAACAACTTTCAGCAACTTGTATAACCTGAATATAAATTTAAGTTTTGGTTGGGTTGGCTGATGTTTAGGTTTGGTTTTTTTTTTTTAAACCGAATCTTTGGGCTTAGCATAAAGATTGAATAATTTTGTTTCCTTTATCATACAACTTGTTACGTTTACTATTCTTTTTAAAGTTCTGTCTCACACTGCTGATTATTGCTTCCCTACACAAGTAAATACTTGCTAAAATAAAAACAAAGCACAACAGCCTGCACTCCCAGCTGAAGAACTGTTCAGCTATCTATATAACTGAATGGAAACCTTTTCTCCTGTTCTAAGAGCTACAGTATAAGCATTACGGAATGTAAAACTTTATTTCCAATGAGCGAGATTAGGTCTGTAGAAGTGTAAATATATCTATTAAACATTTCAGAAGGAAAAGTGATGTCATTTTGACAAACGAAGTATTAATATTACAGCAGAAGTCCTCTGCATCTTCTGTCAAAACTTTTCTAATTGCTCAAAGAGGATGAAAACATTTATTAATATCTGGGTTAAGGACAGCTCAAATTAAGGTTTTGCTCAGGATTTGCTACCTAGACTGAGAGCAGCACAGCACCTCAGCAACAAATAGATAACCATGTCTGAGATCCAGCAACAGATTGTCTAGCTCAGAACATAAAACTTATCCAGATTGCTGCTTCCTACCCACAGATCATAGGAAATTTGGCTAGCAAGACCACAGTTCTAGGTCAATAAAGCAGGACAGGCATCACCTCATGACAAAGCCAAGTGAATCAATATGAAAAAGAATTGGGTTTAAACCTTAGTTGTAACTATTACTCAGTAGCTATCATCCCATCCAAGTGTAAACCATTTTCAAAATAACACAGTTCCGATAGCCTCACGCCTTCTTCTCACCCTAATATTGTCAGATAAGAAATAGGGCTTTTTGCAAGTCTTCTCTTTTTCTGTTAGAATTCTGACGATTAGTGTGTACAATCTTTCGTATTTTTTGAGCTGCCTAAGTTTCATCTAACAGTAGTTAGAGTGCTACTACTATATTAAGTAGTACCATAAGGTACCAAAAAAAGAGAAAACAATTCACAGAGCAGACTAACTAGCCCGCTGTTCTGCTTTCAGTAAACATGCTGCTCCCAGTGAGGTATCACTCATTCTGCAAGGACCATGTTATGCTAAATAGATGCAACATGAACAGCTAAACCACTCTCTCCACAACATACACTACTGAAGCCTTCAACTCCAGAAACTCTGGACATAAAAGATTAAAATCCCAAGTTGTTGTGCCTGTAACTGGGATTATTTTTTTTTCCCCCAAAGTTTTATTTAGGTGGAGAGCACTACAAAGCAAAAAATCTCCAAAATAAAGCAATTTTAGCCAAATTGGAGCCTAATGTTTAGAATCACTAAAAAGATCGCGAAATTTCTGTTAGAGGCACAGATGCGTGAGGTAACGTATTGTACAGGTAATTTCTAATGGACTTCATCAATTCAGGCAAGCTTATGCTAACACTACTCCACGTCATTTATCCTTAATGCTTTACATGATCTAGCAACTTTGGATTCAAATTCAACAGAACTATACCACTGACTTTTAAGCTTAGGGAACTGAAGCTTCAAAGTCCTAAGGTAATTACAACAGAGTAGATACATTATTATATTTCACTCCTTAAATACTTGGAGAAGAATAAAAAATGCAGGAACCTTGCACAAGTCTCTACATGGCAAATGCAGTGTGCCTGGGAAGAACATAAAACTGAAGTTGGGGGGGATAATTTATAAAAAATGTTAACACCTGCTGCTGTGCAGAAAAATCTGCTACGTGGAAAGAGATTCACTTCTCCACCCTCTGTATTATGTCTTTGTTCAAAACTCTTCCTACATAAGAAGCAACCCATGTAAGATTTCTAAAAATTATCATATTAACATCACTCCTCTAACAAAGGGGATCAAATCCTAGAGCTTGGCCATAAAATTATGCTAATCTTGCTAAATTGCAATCATGTGCCTTTTGTTTTAATGTGGAGCCTTTGCCTAAAAACATAATCCATAGCTTACTACTACAAACAAGCCTTCTAGTAGAAGTGTAATGCATAATAGCAAATGCATTTTCTTTCCAGTCCAACCACAAACCCAGGAAGGTGCCCGACTGTAACAAATTAAGAGTTTTTACTGCACTGACAAATAACCACTAAAGACCTGGTCTTAGACTTAAATACAGGAATACAGTTAGTCCATGATGTACCTTTAAGATGTATCCTACATTTGATTAAAGAGTTGACTGGTTTGTTATCTTGTCACACAAAATTTTTTCTCAACGTACTTCCAAAAATGTTTAGATATATATACATATATTAAAAACCACATGACATATATACTTTATATTTACATAAATCATGTAAATATGTAAGTATATGTCATATACAATATACTTTATATACTTAAGTGTATATACACTAATATATACATATATGTAATATATATACACAATACACATAAACACACTTTTGTATACAAGTACGTATTTTAACTTGTTAGAGGAAACAGCACTAAACAGCATTCATTTACAAATTAAAAACAATAATATACAGCAGCAAAAAATGTACCATTTTGAGAAAAGTATACTTTTCACAAAAGAAGCAAGTTTTAGATATTATGTCATTTACCCTGCAAATGGAATAAAGATACAGACTCAAAAAATTCTACAAATTTAATGTCAAGATTTAACAGCCTCTAAACTTCCAATCTTTCAGCCCACAGAAACTGTAGGCAGGGGAGCAAAGGAATGTGCTTGGAAAGAACTGAAGACAACCTGAACAGTGCTTATATTGTTCAGCTACCTAACCCCAGACTTCTCTTAAAAAAAAAAATAAAAAAGCACCACTAAAATATGGCACACAAATCTTTTCCAAAACAAACCAGAGCAGTGACTACAGTCCTAACTGCTCTCATCTCTACATATCCCGAAATTTAATGTCACTCTATTTTTCATATACTCACTTTTAGAATTAGCTATGGGAGTACAGATATATACTGTGTATACATACAGATACAGTATATGCAGACATATACTATATCTGTACACCCAACTTCTCGCTACACAGAAGCGGCATCCTGAATTCCTGATTAAAAACTGGTGAGGCAGCGAGAGAGAAGTTTTATGTACTCATACTAAATACTCCCTGCTGCCTCAATCAATTCATTTGGCATCTGACCAAGAGTTGAAGGATGGGGTCAGATACACATGCAAACAACACTGATACATTAAACTCTTGTGGAGATCACACAATCCATCTGCTCCACGAAACCAGAGAACAAACTCATATGAAAATAGCATCAGTAGGAGTGTGCGTTTGACTCCCCTTCTAGTTATGCATAGATATATATACGCCTCTCCCAATAGAGCAGTCAGTAACACACAGACAATATTCATCCAGAATTATACAATTACATTATTGACACAAAGTTTACTTTTTAAAAAGGTCTTTGTCCAGCATAACGCCATCTGAAGTTGTTTGAAGGGTCAATCTTAACATATCCATGCATTCTTTCAATCGGGGATCAGATGTACGCAATCCTGTAGATTTGAGTGCCTATTACAAGAAAAGAATAATTACTAAAATGAGAATGTAAGTTTTTACTATCAAGTTCTCTATTGCTCAGCCTCATTTATCAAGATGAGAGCCATCTGCTACTGCGCTCTCAACACAGAGACATTTTGACAGTTTTTTTGATCCTTTCGCCATTTTCTTTTGCCATTTTGGCTGCATCTTATGTAAAAGGATTAGTCATTGAAATCCACAGTGGCCCAACTGCATTTTACATGTGTGCAAACACTACAGACACAGACACAGATGCATTAAAGCTTACTCTTCTGCACAGCAAAGTAGTAACAATACAAGTACACTCATTCTCTTAAATACAGAAACATTGGGGGTGGGGGAAATTAAGTTACATTCCTTGCTGCAGCTATCCATGTATAATAAATTCTTTGCTTTGTATCCTTGCATTTGGAATGTTTCATATAGCACTTTCATATAGCACTCCAGAGCGGTAAACTTACAGTTATGAATTTATGAACTGGTATTTTTTCTTGTCCTTCTGCAATAGTATAGAAAAGTAGATCTTCTAAGCTAGGAAGGAGCCCTTGCTTCACTTTACTGGAAAAAAAAATAAGGAAAAAAGACAAAAGACAAACTAGTGCATATTTTTCTTTATATGCATTTTTGCATTATTTACAAGGAAAAAGCATATTTACATTACCAATACAGCTGCTACCACTAATTTCAATGCGCACTCTTATTAGTGAATACAAAGCTTAATTCAGCTTTAAATAGGAAAACAACAGTAATATTACAAGTAGCATACATATCCTTTACAGTGGCAAGCATTCTTAACTGCAATGTAGTCATATTTTTACTAACACGGATTTATTGCTCAGATACTATTTAGAATTTTTTTGGAGTAAATTCATCACTTTTCCCTCTTCTTGATGTCACCAAGGATAGACGCATATCTCACACAGAGGATAAAGATTCAAAGACCTACATGCCTCATAATAAAGCTGTAAGAGCAGATTGACCCAATGATTTTATAAGCAAGAGGTGATAAATGCATATTATTTTCACCAAACTAGTCCTGCTTTTAGGAACTCCTAATAGGAGTCCTAAAGCCCTTCTAGAAGCTTATGTAAGCCACATCAGTTACAGTGAAAGCAAGTAAAGCTATCTGCATAATGCAGTAACCTGAACCAGCTCAGGCAGCAGCAACTCATATCATGCATATTTATCAAGGTTAACATGCAGTGTAGATACATCTTCAATGGTCACTATGTTTATCAAAGGAAATACACTGGCTTTCCAAATATTCTATGTGTTAGCTATTTTACTCCAAAATACGCTTACTGTATGTCTCTTTGTCATAACTTACATCTCCATTTTAAGTGAAATGTGAAGGAAACCTACCAGATTAAGCATCGATATTCCTTTCAAGAAAGAAACCTTTTAATACTGACAGCTTTCCCTCAAAGTCTTTGGATGCTGTCTATTGGTTTAACCTTGGAGTTTCCCCTTTCCTTGATACTCCAAAGCACCCTGCAGCAGGCAGGAGCACAAGACAGCACTCAGTTGTTCACACTTCCCCTGTTATATACAGCATCATAGCATAGACTTCCAAAATGTACACTTCCAAACTGCTTGGGGCAATGACAGCAAAGGGCTTCGGAGCAACTATTTTAGTCCTTTGAAGTGATCAGATTTGCTTCCAGACAAAGTCAGTTTAGAGAAAGCCAGTGTTCCAACGTTTGACAAACAAAAAATAAAACCAAAACAGTTTGCTAGTAAACATAGAAGTAAACTAACTGAAAAGCAGAGTATGCAGTCCTACATTATTTTAGCTAACAGTTCTAAAGTTCAATCTTATAATTTAGTAACACTGGCAGTACTTTGTTACTATAGTATATATACTTTGTTATTTAAATAATATATAAAATCTTTTAATTAATAATTTTTCTACTTACATAAATTCAGTATCCATTACTATAAATAAAAATATATAAAGAATTAAATAATTTTTACTGCCCTAAACTAGAATGTTCAGTGGCAATTTATCTATTTTTATACACGCATGCATATGCGTACAAAAAGCAGGTCTAAAGTTTTCACAAGACTACTAAATCTTTGAATACCAGTACCTAGGGTTAAAACTACAAAAATAAAATACTACAACTAAGCACAGATCCTAGGTAAGCCAGTGCAATCTCACAGACTGACATTTAATCCTCCTTCCTCACCCAGAACTAGCTTATTCAAGCTCAACAATAGGCCAGATTTATGATTGGTTTTGATGAAAATCTGATTACATCCAAGTACCCTTTTAAATTTAAGACAAACTAGACTGCACTTGCCTCCCTCCTTTCCTCATAACTAGCAGTGAAAACCAGTAGTAAAAATCTCCCTTCTCATTTTCCAATTTATTTAAAACACTGTACTTACATACTAAGAATAGAAGACAGCTTTGTAAGCCAACAGAACTTTCTTTGTCTTCCAGTCTGGTTTTTGGGCGTTTTTTTTTTAAATGATGCTAGCTGACTAATGCACAGACAGGCTGGCAATTCAAGCAAGACAAATAACTTGCAACTACCTCAAGCAAATCACTGAACAACATTTTTCCTAAAGAAAATTCAGGCCTTCCATGAAACACATTGCGCTTTCAATCTTTTGAGAACAGTACATCCAGTCAAGCCAGCAGAACCAGAACTACCAACATACCAATTATAACTTCAGCCTGTACCTGCAGCGTAACTCTGCAGCTATGGACTTTTTTACAGCTATGCCGAGTTACAGCCTACACCCCTACACACAGCATTTAACAAAGTTACCCAAAATGTTGACATTTCGCGTTTTAAGGAATGTCTCTGCTACAAGATTCCTTACTCGATTGCTGAAGGTTTGACAGAGAAAAACTTTCGTATTTCACTTTGACAAGACAATCCAGGGAACACATTGAGTAATTTTAACTGACAACCTACTTAATTACAAGTTCCTGAGCAATTACGCAGAATTTAACAGCTGTTCCAAATGTGGAGTTTTTATCTGGGAGGGTGCAGAACAAAAAAATTCCGACATCTCAACAAGATTTTTACCTGCTTCTTCATGAGATTTTAATCTATTAAAAAGAGATGTGCACCTTTCGCAGCATAAACTATCTCTTGACGTCGTTTCTGTATCTTTCACATCTGCTGCTGTTCAATATTGGGTCAGTCAGCCTAATTAAACAATGGATCTGCACTAGCTGGCAAAGCAAAGAGGATGGCATTCAATATATTTACAGAAAATTGCTCTTTGTCAAATAGTCCATCTTTTGATAAAGTTTATCAGTTAAATAGAGGTGGAAAGGCTTGCTCTGCAGTTTATCAGGGCAGTGATGTCAGTAACTAATGTTTGCCTAACCTAAAAGCTATGTTTTGGCACCACGAGCACACTTAGCATGATAGTGCTGTTCAACAGATGTTTTTCAAGTCAGGGAACTTGCAATTTTCACAGCTGAATTAAAGTGGAAAAAAATCCAGTCTATTTCACTCCATGAATTATGGCTTATGATCCTTATTTCCCTTCTTAAAATAATAATAATTAATCACCAGACTATTACACAACTAGACTTCTTCAGTGGTAATCCAAGCTGTGGACTAGAATTCTGGCAGAGGCTTCACACTGCTTTTTGAATACACACACACACACATATATATATACACATACACATATATAAAGCAGGAATTCCAAGCACAAGGACTTTGCAATTTTTATTGTTCCCTCCTTCAGCTCCTCCTTTTGCATCAGTACAATACTTATACCAGATTCCATGGAGGATTTCATTTTTACAAAAACTGAATTAGAATCACTACAATATAAGAAATTAAATTCCTACCTTGCGCTTGAAGATGCAACTGCTAAAATGCAGAACATGATTTATGGAACAACAAAACATATAAAGATATGATACAGGTAATAATAATTTCAGGTTCATTGTTAAGGCACCAGTCATTAAAATGAGGTCACAACTGTCCCCAGCAACAGTCCCTCAGGGGGTCTGTACTGGGACCAGTACTGTTTAGTATCTTTGTCAGTGACATGGACAGTGGGATTGGAGTGCCATCCTCAGCAAGTCTGCAGCTGACACCAAGCTGAGCGACGCAGCTGACACACCTGAAGGAAGGGATGCCATCCAGAGGGACCTAGACAAGCTCATGAAATCAGCACACATGACCCTCGTAAGATTCAACAAGGCCAAATGCAAGATACTGAACCTGGGTCAGCACAACCCCCTGTATCAATACAGGCTGGGGGATGAAGGGATTGAGAGCAGCCCTGCTGAGGATGACTTGGGATATTGGTGGATGAAAAGCTGAACGTGAGGCAGCAAAGTACACCCGCAGACCAGGAGGCCAACTGTATCCTGGGCTGCATCGAAAGAAGCGTGATCAGCAGGTTGAGGGAGGAGATTCTGCCCCTCTACCCTGCTCTTGTGAGACCCCACCTGGAAAACTGCCTTCAGGTCTGGGAGCCCCAGCATAAAAAGGACATGGGCCTGTTGGAGTGAGTACAGAGGAGGGCCACAAAGATGATCAGAGGGATGAAGCACCTCTCCTATGGAGAAAGGCTGAGAGAGCTGGAATTGTTCAGCCTGGAGTACAGCAGGTTCCACAGAGACCTTATTGCAGCCTTTCAGAACTTAACAGCAGCCTACAGGAAAGATGGGGACAAACTCCTTAGCAGGGCCTGTTGTGATAGGACAAAGGGTAATGGTTTTAAACTAAAAGAGGGCAGATTTAGACTAGATATAAGGAAGAAATATTTTACTATGAGGGTGGTGAAATACTAGAATAGGTTGCTCAGAGAGACGGCAGATGCCCCATCCCTGGAAACATTCAAGGCCGGGTTGCACAGGGCTTTCAGCAACCTGACCTAGTCCAAGATGTTCTTGCTCACTGGAGGAGGGGAGGATGAGATGACCTTTAAAGGTCCCTTCCAATTCAAACTATCCTATGATTCTACGAAAGCTGCAAGGGCTGCAACTCGCAGTTGTTAGTCACTCTATCTAAAACAGGTATCTTAAAGACGTTGTCACCATACTACAGATGACCATCTCCAACTAAGAGATACACACACCCAAGTCACTAAATAACTATCTTCTGTTCACTTGCATAATTAGCCACTGATCCCATAAACACTGGTGGATAATCATTTATTTACTTGAGAACTTCCCAAGATTCAGACAAAACTATGTATTTATAAACCCAGACCAAAGACAGACACGCTTTAGTAGATGTCAAAGTGTTTACAGTAAAAACAAGAACTGTTGCTTCAAAACCTTAGCCTCTAAGGAAGTTATGAAAGGTCTACTGAAAGCGCAGTTTCTTGTATCTGTCAGCGTGGCAGCCACACTCTGACAGGAGTAACAGTGTGATGAACTATACAGTTCCTATACAACTGGTTCCTTTACAGTTGAATCTGGCTTGGATGCAAAAGCAAGATTAAAAGACATCTCCAAAATTCACCTCTGTCCTTAAAAAGGAGTGCTACCACTTCCTTGACATTCTAAGGAAAGAGAAACAAATAAAAAACCCCAACCCAAACCGAGACCAACACACTTCCATCAACCATTTGCTACATTCCATATACTAGTACTCATCAGTATTGCAATTTAGCTATACTTTAAAAATCAGGGTTGCTCACATTTTGCTCCTCTCTCTCACCCTCATAAGGCCTTTAAAATTTAGAAATAGCTTAGACTTAGGTAAACTACGTTTGATCCTACTACTGTCCAGTATAAGATGCAAGAACAATGCATACTTACACTGAAAGTAAAAGTGAACAATACACAGTTATATCAAAAGTAAAAGTAAACACTAATAAATACTATACAAGTTTATAATTTAGGACTGTACTGTGTTATTCTGTTGTAATTATTTAGGCATGGACATATAGAAATGATTGCATTTTAATCCACAGCCCTCACTAATCAAAATTACCAGTGTGTGACCAGTCTCAGTTTAAGCTGAAATATTTTTCCTTTCCAAAAGGAAAGGAAATTTCCAGTTTCAGGTGGATGCACAGAGTGAAGACTGGATAGCAGGGATTAGGAGGTGGTGGAAAATATTCAGGGAAAAAAAAAAAAAACCAACACAGAAGGATCTGGTTATGCAATGGGATACTAGTTATTTCATCAGCCACAGGGCTCATCATTTATTCTCTCTATGAGGAGTTAAACTGTTCTACATTTCTGTATACTTTTTGCACAAAACATTTTAGGTTTTCACTTGTAACTCCCACTCTGTAAATGAGGACTGTCAGGCAAGCAAAGAAGCAAGAAAATCTTAGTGCTGCCTTCTGACACTGTAGGTTATTCCAGTATCCTAGAACCACAACCTTACATGCAAATGGGGGGGGGGGGGGGGGGAGGTAAACCCCCAAAACAAACAAAACAAGGAAAGCCTCAAAAGGACTACTGTCTTCCCAGTTGGGCCCACAAACCATCTGCCAAACACAGCTCAAACGTTATATACTTCTGGATTGCAAAGCGCTGGAATCAGCAGAACACAGACTGCCCTGACTTAGCTCAGCTGTCAGCTTAGAACTTTTCTTCCAAACCCTGTCTTAATACAGTGGTGATGACCACATGCAATGTACCATTTACAAATGCTTAAGGAAGATTTTCATAATTCTGCATCAAGAAAAGTAAGAACGAAAGTATCCAGCAGCCTGGCTAACACATCACCAGGAATTCCTGCAGAGCTGGAACTGAAAAGAAACTGTTTCCAGTTTTTCACTTGTTCATAACTACATGCTACATGTCATATTTCCTTGTTCATTTTGCAGTAAGGCTCAAAGAATGAGCATTTGACTTTCAAATACATCCTTCTGTCAAAAGCCAAAAATGACTTAAAGTGTATAACTGGTTGTGACTACATAGCTTTACCAGACATACTAGAAATGACAGGATTTCCCTAACTGATGCTAGCTGTAGGAAGCTGTTATAAAAGCTCAGGTTAAAATCATGTTACCCCTTTAATATATTACCTTTTCAGCATTCTCAGAACCCCCTCATAGTTGGCACACTTGTTTTTTATAGTACTTTCTGTATTTCTTATTGAAAACATAAGTACAACCTTTATACACACCTACTTCAGACACAGCTGAATAATTTTTGTTTCAAAATGTTACATATAGAGCTAATTGAAAGACTTCAGATACGTTGAACAATTTTATAACTACAATAATCATAATAATACACATATAATTGCGTATTATATTCTACATAGTTATGTAACCTTAGTTGCACGTATTTTTTAAAGGATTTTGACAGCAGCAATTTTAAGTGATACCTTTAAAGAAGACTATATCCCACTGAAACAAAAGGCTTGAACAAAGCTGAGCAGCTAAGACACTTACTGGAGAGAACAAGAAGAGAGCTTCTTTTCCTGCCTGCCTGCCATGCTGAAGTAGAAGTTGATGTTAAAAGAAAACAAACCCAAAACCACAACTCAAAAGCAGAACTATTGATGAGTTAAGGGCTGCAGCCTTCCCAGCTGGCTTTGTGGAAGACTTCCTCTTAGCATCAGGGTAACAGAGACTTTGTCCACTATTAAAACAAAGTATTCCTTTATTGGCCTTATTTCCTCTGTCTTTTGATTTTTATATCTAGACAATAAGCATAGCAAAGCCTGGGAAAGTGACTTCAGTTTAGACTTTAATTAGGCTGCCCCATAAGCAGCACAAAGAAGACACACAGGCTGCCTACAGGAAAGCCAAGGGTCAAGCTCTGAACACACACAAAGGAGATGTGTCTTCATGGGGATTGCAGTTAATCTGCCAAACTTCATGTAAAAGGTTATCAGCCACTAAGTGTATCCAGGTTCAAACAAGCAATGGAAAATCTGTCAGACGGGGAGGTGAGAAATGAACAAGGCTTCTTCAAGAGCTGCATGATGCTGAGGACTACCAGAGCAGAATGCTTGAGAGCCATCAATCCATTTACCTTGTCATTATACTCTGTGTTTTCAACCACTGGTCATCACAAACTGGAGCTGATACGCTTGTCCCTGACCACTTCTGTAAAGAGTATTTCAGGTTCCTAACGAAGGAATATTAACTTCACAAATATATACAGTCTTATTCTATTACCTGCATGTACCTTTGTCACGTAGGGACATATCAGTGCTTCTTGGCACAGGGTCGCATTCTGTAGCGCCTATTAACATTTGTGGCGTTATCCATCCCTAGCTGCACTAGATGCAGACATGAAGACAGCGCTGCTAAACTTCCCGGGCAGAACTACACACCATGTATACCGCCTTTAATAATTAACGTGAGATGACACAGCTTTCACTTCAATAGGAAAACACCTTTTATGCAAGTAGCAGCGCTAGAAAAAGCCACACTAGCGTACGCTGGCTGCGAGCTCCGAACCAAGACACGGGCACGGCCGTATGCGGAAGGGACGCCGAGCCCGGTGGAAGCTCAGGGTGCGGCAGGACGCGAGTAGCGGCAAGGGCAGCACCGAGAGGCACACACGCTCCTCAGGCCACACGTCTGCTCGCGCTTCCTCCCCACTCCGAGCCCGCCCTCCGTGCCCCGCGGGACCCCACCTGGCCGGACAGGCCCGCACCGCGCCCCACGAGCTGCCCACAGACCCCAGCCCGCCGCGGCAGGGCCGCGGGAGAGGCGATGCCCGCGCTTCGCACCTGCCGGGACAGCGGCCCCCGCGCCCCGCCCGGCCCCCTCCCGCAGCCACCACGCGTGCGACTGGAAGGCGGCGCTCACATGGCGCCTCCGCATCCCGCCGCCCGGCCCAGCCCCACCGTCCTCCTCGCACTCACTTCTCCCCCCCGCCGCCGCCTCCGGCCAGCTCCTTGCCGCCGCCGTGGTTATTGTTGTGGCCGCTGTCGGCGGAGGGCTCGCCGGGGGTCGGCGACGGCGCCTGCGCTCCCTTCCCCGGCTCCTCCAAGGCTCCCTCCGAGCGCGTGCACAAACCCCTAGCCGAAGGCGGCGGCGGCGGCAGCAGCCCCGGGCCGCCGCGGCGGGAGACGGGTGGGCTCGCTCCAAAGGCAGCCAGCGGCGACGGGCGGCGCCTGGTGCCGGCACCGGTACCTGAGCCGCTGCCGCCGGCCGGCCCCGGCGGCCCGAGCAGCAGCAGCTCCCGCAGCAACGCCGATCGCCACAGCCGCATCATGCTGCGCCACTTCCCTCCGCCGAATGCTCCGAAGCGCCGGCCTGCGGCGCCTCTCGCGCCCCACCGCTCCCGCCCCCCCGCTCATCCCATTGGCAGAGGCCGCATAACTGTCAGGCACACTGCGCGCTCATTGGCTGTCAGGGACGCCACTCCAGCCGAGGCCGCGCCCCCCCCGGCAGGACGAGCCGCCCGCAGGCAGCCTAGGTCCCGACGCGCGAGGCCGGCGGCGCAGCGCGGGAGGTTGGGAGGAGGCGGGAGAGGCGCGAGAGGAGCGCGGGGGCCCGCGGGCGGGAAAGGACGAGGGGGGGGGCCTGTGCAACCTGCGGGCGGGAACAGTGCCCCCTAGCGAGCGGTCCCGCTGAGGGGAGCGGCGAGGCGTAGCGGGCTCTGCACCGCGGTCACCGCACCCTGCTCCACCGCCTCCATTTTTTACCGGCCCCGGCTCTGAGAGAGTGGGAAATTTGAGTACCCGGCAAGCGCGGGAGGGCCCAGGCCGCGGCCCAGCGGCGGCGGGGAAGCGGAGCCCGGTGAGTATGGCACCTGCGCCGCGCCTGGCGCGCCCGGGGATCCCCGCGGGCCTCGGGGCGGTACTTCCCGCCCTCTGGGACGTGGGGGGGGGGGGGGGGGGGGGGGGGGAGGTAGAAACAGGCTGGGCTCCCTCGGTGTCAGGTTTAGGTTGTCATGGAAACGGGTGGTTTACTTTTTTCCCCCAGTTTCATGTTTTTCGCTACGAAGCACATCGCCTCTCCCGGGCCTGAGGAGCGGAAAGGCAGGCACCCCGGTCTCACCGTCAGGCGCTATAGTAAAGTGCTGGAGCTCATTAGAAATGCCCTTAAGGGGACTAGGAGTTTCCAAGCTCTTGAGACCAATTTAGACCCGGTTTCCATGCACTTGCAGCAGAAGAAGAATGGTGTAGCTTGATGTCAAAACTTGGTGGAGGCCAAAGCATACAAATTTAAAAGCAAACCAAGAAGCAAAGGACCTGGTTGAACTGGGTGCAGCTGCTCTTCCTGTTCATCAAACATTAATCAGTGTGAAAATTCTGCTCCTACTCATCTACAGGTCTCAGTTTGGGAACCACCGACCCATAGTGATGCGACACCAAAGGCCAAAGTGGGAAGACTGGCAGAAAATAACTGTAAGGCTTCAGCACAGGGTATAAACGTCACTCCTTACATATAGTTAAGCTTCTGTCACAGCATCTCAGCATGCTGCTTGCCAGTATATAGCATCTTGAAGTGATGGATTTCGCAGTTACTCAGTGAAATTTTTTGCTCACATAACCAATAGCTAAATTTGTCCTAGATGAGTGCAAATCTATATTAGTAAATTGTACCCGTTATGGGTAACAGTAGAAGAGGAGCCCTGCTGCCATCCTAATTCATCAGTAATGCCAACACGGAAACCAGTATTGAAATCGTCGCTAGTTTTCTCACTTCAGGAGCCATCATTTTGTGAGAAAAAATGTAAATACATCTGGAGTTCTGAGCCTATTACTGCGAAATTTCCTTGTGAACAATTTTTTCCCCATCATGCTGGTTTATTTCCTTCGGTATGTATATTATAGGAGAGGTTGGAGGTGGAGAAGTTGTAGTTCTGAGTTAAGGTGATCTTGCTGCACATTTTATTGGAAATCTTTTACTCTGAAGATACTGATATTTTAGTTTCCACCACACACCCTCCTCCCAGATTGAATGTTTCAGCTGTCTGGGCATATTTAATTGCTCTTAAATAAAGCACAGAGGGTTTTTTGTTACCCGTTTTCCACGCACTCCGAGTTTGAGACAATCACTACTAATAGACATCATGAATAGCCCTTGCTTATACTTACACAGCAGCACAAATGCCCACAGGAGTTCCCTATGCTAATAAATTGTCACAACAGCCATGAAGGGTTTTGGAAGCAGATTTAAAGATAGCTGATAATCTGTGCCTATAAAATGAGCCTCAGCGCACTGATGGCTTTCCTTCCCACTGAACAAGGAAACTTGAAATATCAGTGTGGGATGTGTAATCCTGTACTGCAGTTACTTCACATACAGAAATGCAAAGTACCTACAGTTCTCACATACTTATTACATTACCTATTATATTTCCTGGAACTAATTCTGGATTTCCATTTGCCAAGTCTTTTTGGCAAGCCAGTAACTGCCTCTTTTGTCCCGCCACCCAATAACAATATTTCTCATCTTTTAAGTTTTGTTATATAAAAGAAAGATAGAACTTTTTCAGGCACCTATTCCATTCTCTCTACATGGGCTACTGCTGAGGACCAGACAGTAAGTATGCTTCCAGTCTGTGCATTTGGTCACTAATTGAACACAGTTCTGCAGACACAAGACATCCTGCTGACTTTTAGTGCCAAGGTGATATTTTTGGTGTGACATCTGTGCTCTTTCACAAGCCAGCTGTTTAGCAATGACCTGATTCAAAAACTTGTCTAGTTTCTTATACTGTAGGGGCAGGGGGAGAAGAGGAAGAATGCAAAATGTAAAGATCTGGATCTTTCCTTTCAGCACTCTGGCTTCTGTTCAAAACAGTGCAGATAAGGTTGTGGGAAGAAAAGGAAAAAAGTACTACATTAACAAAAACACTTGCCTCTCATGGCAGCACCCTGTGTTACATTCTTGACCCTACATGAACTCTTCAATTTTACTCATTTCCTTTCTTTTTTTTTCCCCCTTTGCATGCTACTGCCTAGTTTCTTTATTTAACCTTTCAGTAGTAGCTTCAGTAATCTCCCAACACAAACATTCTTCAATTAAGCTTTTCTTAAAACTCACTTCAAGAAATTAATCCTCAACTTCTCTCCCTGGAAATTCCCTTTTGTGTGAGGGCAGAAAAGGCAAGTTCCTCTCTGAGTGGAACTGCATATACACAGCTCAGGAACAATGCAAAATGATAAATATAGTTTCAGATTCACAAAGTTCAAGGGCAGCAGTGACTCACTCCCTATTCTGAGAACTTTTACTGCATATTTCAGGCCATCACTCCCTGCTCCTCTTATGACTAAGCCTGAGAAATATCACCCAGTGATTCTCTCCCCTCCTCCCAAAGATGAGGGTATAATAGAGGGTCTTAATTTAAATATTAATTTTTTTTTTTCTTTTTAAACTGACTCTTATTTTTGTTTTCATCCAGATGTTGGACCAGGCTTTCCATACCTCTGTGAAACTCTCTTTAGACTTCCCTCTCACACAGGGTGATATTGGTTTTCTCTTTGGAAAGAGAAGACAGGCCATCTGCTCTGCCATTCTGTGTTCCACACAGTATCCCAAGGAAACAGAAAATGACAAAAATGGTTTCCAACAAAGTGCAAAGAAATTTGAAATTAAAATTCCATGTAGCTTTTCTTTTGAGTTAGTTACACAACTGGCAGTTACCATAAACTGATGATTCTCTTTAATTTCTACAACTATACATGTACTTTTGTAAGACAAAAATGATGAGAATTTAAGACATTGTGGTTCTTCTGCAAAGACAAAAAGTGGATCCTTTAAACAGGCATTATTAAGTATTTCCCCTAAGCTATATTGTAGCAAAATATTCCTAGTACATGCTTCTAAAAATAATCCATATTTCAGAGGATATCCTTTCAAAAAGGGGCACAGTAGTACTAATATTCTAGGAGAAAGGGCTCTGAAAAGCAGGTGGAAAGAGGTCTTCTCAGTTCAAGCACATACACTGGTAACAGCTTTCAGGAAGGTTAAATCCTGGCATCAGATAGGCAGGGCAGATCTCAGATAAGCAGCAGAAATTAAGGATTATCTTGACTACAACACGAACTGTTTACTTTGCCATTTTAAATGGTTGTGTTGGCTCCATTTCATTTGTTGCTGGGTAATGCTTTCCAAAAGAGGACTGAGGACCAGACACCACAATTTATACTCTATTCAGAGTAATCCTACCGACTCTAGCAGCAGCTCCTAAAAATAACTTTTTCTTTTGTGAGGCTAACTTGCTGCACATTTGGGTTACATTCTGATATTGATTCAGATGAAAAGTTCTCAGTGACAAGAAACTTTCCCTGTTGGATTGTATCAAGGATACAGTGTAGAAACATAAGCAGTAAATAAAGTTACTGTTTCATCTAAGAAAAAAAATGAAGGCTTGAATGTTTAGGTGTAATAGCTCAGAAAGCTAACAAGGAAGAAAATACTCAGACGAAAAATTTACCTGGAAAGTGATAGTTGAGGGAGTGACCCTCAAGTGACAAGCAATAGAAAACACATCAAAATCATCTTCCCTGTGTAGTGTGTCAATGAGACCACAGCTCATTTGTCATCACTCTCATTCCAGGCAAATAGGGACAGTGAGGAATTAATTCAAAGAAAGGGAACAAAAATATGTGGATGATTTGCTGAGACTGAAATGAAGAGAGACTACAGGGGCTTAGGACATTCCTAGCATGGTTAACAGAAAATATATGATGTTTTCTAGTGTATACCTCAGAGCAAGCAAACAATAGAAGTAGGTTTATTGGAGATGATCTGCAAAGACTGGCATAATTTTTTCCTATTACTCTTATTTGTTAACTTGCTTCCTTTCATCTTCACCAGTGAGACAGCACCATCGTTCCTCCTGCACATTATCAGTTATAACACTCTTCAGGTATAAAATTCTTCACACATCAGAACATTCACCTTCAGAAAACAACAACTTACCTACCCAAGAACTATTTTCTGCTGCACCCAGCACACTGCATGTTATCTGTGCTATAATATACCTAAATCATAGCATTCCAAACTCCATGCATTCCACCCACAATCATATTTAATGCTTAATTCTGATAACATTTGTCAAACTGTAGTCCAGGTTTTGATACTACAGAAGGCCAGGGAGTGGAAGCAAACTTGGATCTTCTGTTCATGTTCTCGATCCTCAAATATTACCTTTGGTAACCTTGTGCTAACAAACAGAAACAAGGGACAACATCATCTGCTGCATGCATGAGAGAGCCTGGGAGCTCAGGGAATTGAGTCCGTGAACACGTGTAGCTGCTTTTGAGAACGGACACGTAAAATTGCTGCCTGCATTTAAGCAAAGGTCAGAGCACTTAGGCTGGCTTATCATAGGATGGTTGGGGTTGGAAAGGACCTTAAGGTCATCTAGTTCTAACCCCCCTGCCATGGGCAGGGATGCCTCACACAAGATCATGCCACCCAAGGCCCTGTCAGCAATGGCTAGCTGATACTGACATCTGCATGTGCCACCCCGGTCCTTAAGTGTTGGAGATGACAGTGTTCTGTGGCCACACCTCATCCTGAGCCGATTGCATTCAGCTCTCACTTCCAGCACCTTACAAAAAGACACTTGGAGAGATGCAGTCTTTCAAGCAAAGACATGCAAGTGAATCCCATGTAATAGTTCCGTGTAGGAAAAACCCTCTCTCACACATCTGGTTTTTCCCTTTCACAAATTGAGGTTGAAATTATTTGTGGGTATGTAGAAGCTTAAGCTTACAAGGACATTAGGGTTTAGGAGCAGAGCTACCCATCCTGGAGAAAAACAAAACAAGGTATAATGTCAAGCAAGCAAAACAAGCAGTCAAACTGCAATGGAAACTGTCTCATCATAAGTGGTAATCCAAATAGTTTGTTTCCCACCTCCAGAAGCTCCTCTGGAGTACACAGAAAGCACCCTGAGTGCAGGGAATAATGGTAGCACCAAGAAAACCCTGCTACCTCTGAAATGGAAAACTAATCAGCAAAACCACACATTTCTTTCTGCCCTCATACTTTTTGGCACCTTTTCATTTCCCAGCCTTCCTTTGCAACCACCATGAGTTATGAGCCTCCTTGCAAGCTGCAAGACTGTTTAAGTCTCCTGTTGACTTAAAAACAAACAGCTCCCAAAAGACTAATGGCAAAACATCCGATGTTTTTAATTCTTGAAGGATGTAACCTTGAAAGAAGATTTCCCCCCCACCTCGTCTAATCCTGTCTTTATAAACACCTAACTTTTTTAAGGAGGTGATAGGGAGAAGGCAAGGAAGCATAACAAAGCAGATACTCTTCGTACCCGTGGGTGAGCCTACCTGTTCCCGGTGATTGTGGACATGCTACCAGCAGCACTTCCAGTAGCACACAATGTACCATGACACTCCAAGGGTATTTAATATTTAAACAAAGACTTATGAGCTGTTCCACAACAGTAGGCCAGTGAGGACTGAAGATTTGCAAAACTGGATTCATAGATTAAAAAAATAGTAATAAAAATAATAGAGCAATCAAGATTGTGAATTAACCTGGATTAAGCATATGTTTTTGCTAATAACCAGTTCTTAAATGTGTGTGTGTTCCTCCTAACTTCCAAAACTATAAACATTAAAAATATTTGTAATTAAGGTATTTTTGGGCATATGAAACATTTCTGAAAGCACAAGATTCGTGCTTCGTTAAGGTAAATTGCAGTCACAGAACATCTTCACATCATCTTCAACTGCTCCATATTGCTCCAACTGTTCAGACAGGGCTTGAAACAACTCTCACAGAAGTCAAGAGTCGATGGAAAAAAATACAAGAAAAGAAAAACTCTATTTTTTATAGAGTATTTTTTAGCCTTCAGCATAGTTTCCATAGCAGTATTAAACCAAACTATTTGGGATTTTGCCTCAACTGACTGGCTTATGCTGTTGCAATTCAGAGCATTTCTAACATTACATGATGTTAGAATTCCATGATTTCTGGTGGCAAAGTCACTCATTTCCATGCACATGCCGCGGCTTGTCACCCACAAGTTGTTCTGACACGACTATTGAATTGGGTCACACTCTAAACTGTGTGAGGCAACCTGGGTAAAAACTGATGAGTGATAATTCTCCTCTTTGAGAAAGAGGAGTTTCACACAATAAATCTGTGGAAGATGTCTTGAAGAGCTTTGAATTAGACATACCATAGGAATAGCATTAGCCAAGAAGCATTGATAATTTTGTTTTTCCCTGTATACTTGGCCTTGCACCACAGGAAAGGGATGTTGTCGGACAACAGTGTTCACAGACTTCCTGTCACAGACAATTTTTAAATGATGACCAGGTGATTGGGTATTTTGAATATTTAAAGTTTCACCTGGTTGCTTGATCAATGAACAGAGCTTTGTGCAATTAGATATCCTTATAATAAATCGTGAAGCCAAACTGTTGTCTGTCTGGATAGTACAGTTATATTGATTTTAGGAGGAGATAAAAGCAGTTCTGGAATTACTAGATCACTTATTCTGTCACATACTTGCACACAAAGTAACCTTTAATACCCGACAATAATCATCCAAGCCATTGCAGGCCTAATTTGAGCACAAATCTAATAAAGCCTATCAGCAGTTCATTTGGTAATGATTTTATTTCCCTTCAGGCTCTTTGCCATATATGCTATGTTAGACTAAACCCTCATTAGATACTTGAGGATCAGCCCTGCTAAAACAGTCAGAAGAACAGTGGCATAGCTGAGCAACAAGACCAGAAGCAGGCTGTGGTATTTTGTGGATATTTTGGGCTAAATGGGCTTGAACACAACAAATGAAAAAGGAACTATGTTGAGTATTTTGGGCCAGAAGGCATGCAGGACAGACACATGTAATTATTCACGTACTTATGGTTAGGAAAACATCATCCAGTCACCTTTATATTTCCTCCCCAGCTTTGACTTACTGCATCGTGTCTGCAACAGAATTACAAAGTTTAAAGATAGGCACTATTTTTCCTATTAGTCATGGTTGATCAAGAAGTTATGTTTGGTTTATTTCTTGGACTTTCATTATGTGTATTCTGATGCAGTTCTTTTATTCAGTTTATCTCACTTTGTGCATTTCTGCAAGCTTTTCTTTTGGTTAGCTATTTTCTAAGTTGTATCTCTTTGTCCTTTGATTGATATACTTTAATAGAGAGAGCATGGTCTAGAAAAGTAGTTCAAATAGTGACTCAGTTTTGTTTTACCTGTTAGTTACATTGTTTGATATGTCAACATATTTTATTAGTATTAAAGGTGAAATTCAGAGTTGAATAAAACTCAAGTAGTAGAATGTATTGGCTCTTTACACAGCAGTGTGATTGAAGAGAAAGGTAATAACTGCTCAGTGTAGCTTACTTAATCTACCTTGGTGTAAAGCCAAATAAATTTCACTCTCTGAAATAAAAAGTAATTCTTAAACTGCCAGTAGTTGTTAATGATTACTAGAACTGGAAATAATCAATCAACATCCACATGCTAGTGACTAATAATCTTCTAGAAACATCCTGAATACAGAGACTATATTTTAACAGCTAACAAAGAAAAGGTGAAATTACATCTCAGTACTAATTTGCCTAATGAGAACCATTAACTTATGAAGTTAATGAACTGATACATCCACCAACTCAGTCCAATGACCCTGCACTGTGGGAAAAGCTGAAGGACGTGTGTGGTGGAATGCTGCTGACCATTTCTTGAGGATTTGGCTGGGTTCTGAGAGCCTGGTGAATAGCATTCTGCCCTGCTCAGGCTAGGGAGTTGTTTGGAAAAAGAAAACCATGAGGAACGGTGCTCTTCCCACACAGTAGTTCTGAAAAAAGGCTACTGGCATTTTTTCGCATCCCTGAATAGATTGCACACAATTGGCTCCAACATTGTCCATTAAACATTATAGCGAGGAGAAAAAGCATGAGCACCTTTAATAGCATTAGAGCTGTGCTTTCTCACCTGCTCATTCCTGTCCCTTGTACACTTCTAATGTTTAAGCAACATTTATTGGCATGCTGAGACTTGCAACTTAAACATCAGAAGGGCATTGCATCAGTGAGATGAAGGGTAGAAGTAGCTTAGTCACTGGATAGCTGTCACCTCGACGGACAGTTGTGAACCAAATCCTAAGTACTGCTGAAACTCAACGTTGGGAACTTTGTGCTCCCCAAAAAAAGACAGAGCAGACCAGCTTCTGCTTGCCTAGAGCAGGACAAAGCTGGTTTCTCTGTACCTCTGCTACCTACTGGTCTTCTCAGTTCAAGGGCATGGGAAGAGGCAGCTGCGCTGAGAAGGCTACAAGTGTAACCTTTCAATGCATATTTCAGAGTTCACCTATAAAGTCAGCCTGTCTATTCCAGCTGGAACTCAAACTGCTTAACCTTCAATCTCAGCATCTTTCAGATCAGGGCTGCAAATGGATGAAGAAGATTGTTTCCAAACAGCCTGGCAGCCTGTTACACATTATCTTGG
This sequence comes from Pezoporus flaviventris, assembly GCF_033815535.1. Lineage (NCBI taxonomy): Eukaryota > Metazoa > Chordata > Aves > Psittaciformes > Psittacidae > Pezoporus > Pezoporus flaviventris. The sequence continues at coordinate 51,006,935 of NW_026892549.1, forward strand.
AGTGGGCAGAGGGATGTCAGGGCGCTCCGTCCCAGCATGAAAGGATACCCTAGGATACAGCCCACTGGTCCACAGCTTGTGTGTGCATAAGTTCAGGCAAGTTTGTTAAAAGGCCATGCAATGCCCCAGGAGGGAGGCCATTTGTATAAGTGCCTTCCTCAAAGGTGTCAAGAAGCTGTAAGAGATGCGAGGCTTCCACTGAAGGCAGTTGAGAGCTAGGTGCTTGAAATTCCTTAGAATTGGGCTGCATGACAATGAAGTCATAACTACTTCACTTTTCCTCCCTAAAGAGTTACATACATTTTTACTGTGCAATAATAAAGAGAGAAGAGGACATACGTTTTTACTGTGTAATAATAAAGTGATGACAGAAGAAGACATGTTTTTACTGTGTAATAATAAAGTGATGAGAGAAGAGGTGAGGGATGATGATACTGAGGTTTGTAGTATTTCTAACAAAGCTAATTAGTTTTGGTTTAAAAATACAAAAAAAAAAAAACACTAACCCACAACACTGTGTTCCGGAAGTGAGCCTCTAAGGATGAACTATGCCATATTCTACAAAAAAAAAATAAAATCCAGAACTCTAAGTGGCAGTTTACACAGAAGGGCAACCATAATCTGTTCACTTCTCACTGTTGTGAGCCATTTCAGTTTTTACTCATATTAATGCAGCAGATTGAACATACCTTTGCATGGGAAAGGTTTCTTTCTGTAGCATTTTATCCATCCTCAGTAGAATTGGCTACAACACAGTACATTTTAGCAGCAGTGCCAATCTGTTCAGCTTTTGTGACATGAGGCAGCACACGGGAGCACTGCTCCTGGCAGAGGCCCAGCCATCAGTGCTCTGCATGCTGCCCTGAAAATGGAGAAGACGTTTCTTTTGAGCTGGGGCTGGTGTTGCAAGCAAACAGGAGCAGAAATTGCTTCACAATAGCCAAACAGAAGCTTATCATTTTTATGATTGTCTTTTAGAACTAAACCTTGCTTAAAGCAACTGTTATGAGCACAAAACACAAGAACAAAACCACCCCTTTTCAGCTGTGAGGAAGTTCATCTTTTATGAAACCTGGAGGAACAGATGTTACTGTGTTCCCAGGCAAGTAAAATCTGGAAGGAAATGAACACCATTATCCAGGAAATGAAAATGATTGGAAGCAGCTGTAAACTGGAGCCTTCTGACTTTTTCCTAGCATGTTCTGTGGCCGTCGCTCATCCCTGCAAAGCATGGCTTCAGTGTCCCTTTAATTCATTTTACACTGTCAGGGACACCCCCGTGGAGGCTGGCTGCCACAGCCCCACTAACATACTTGAAGATTAGTTTAGGGAAAGCACAGATGCTCTCCTAATCCCACGTGGAAGCCGCGAGAGAGTGCAAACTCCGTGTTACACAAGATCCCTTCTCTGACTCAGTGGAAAGGATTTCCTGGATGCCCAAGGCAGTGTTTGATCAGACGCAGGGAGAATATGCACGTGAGTGTGAGTGCAGCTCAGTCAGTTACACCACAGACATGGCCTATCCAAGCACTTGAAATAAGAGTTATTGGCACATTTCTACATTTCTAGGCAGCCTTCCTGCCTACAGGACCAATATGCTCGTGTGAACCCATGCAGCTATTTGGTTCAGAACCCTAAGGATTAAAACAGACCTATGTGAGGCTTCCCATTGTTGTTCTCAGATGTGTACAGCCAAGATCCATGTACCTGTGCTGTGTGCCCAGCTTCTCCTCACCACAAAAACATCCTTCCTAGCTGCTGCCAGAAAAGAGTGCTGTGATTGCCACCACCTCGCAGCCATCTTCTGCAGCCTGGCTGATGGCTGTCAGCGCTTGCAAGGAGCTGAAGACAAATGAAGGGAGGGCTTTCAGCAATCTGATAATGCTGCAATCTGATAGCAACTGCACAAAGCAAGCTTTCCTGGCCCGAAGAAAGGTGCATGATGAAAGAGGCTATAATACTATAGCCATAGCAACACAAATGTAATGTCTTGTGTCTAGGAAGGGTTTGAAATAATATGGATGGTGTTATTAACCACCTGCATTTTAGATATGCTAAATCATCGCAAGAGCTCTGATGCAGGGCAAGTGGAAGAGATCCTTTTTTGTTCATCTAGAGATGAAACACACCCTCACCCTGTGTTTGTTTGAATACATGAGCCCTGCTGAGAGGACTACCGGCAGTCAAGGTCTTCATCAGCTGCTTGGGGACACGCAGGTGACATCAGCCACAGCATTAAAGAGGTGGCATGACAATAACAAAGAGAGCATGAGTTGTCTCGAGCAAGCTAGTCCATGTTCTCCAACTGGCTCCAAGCCCCAGCTCAGAAAGTCACATAGCTGTGAGTCATCCCCTGATACTGTGTCCCCGGAACAACTCATGTGGTTTGGCAGCACTGAGGGAGGTTCCTTCTCCTTTCTTGGAGCCCAGAGTTAGTGTTGACCTACAGAACATACAAAGGGGTAAAGCCACCAGAAGAAATCTATACAGCAACTTGACCACCTTGCTAGTCATCTTCACCTCCTAGGTGATGACTAGCAGCACCAGACAGGATTCATACCACAAGCGTTACTTGCAAAGCTGTCTAGATGGAGAAATATGTATCAACACAGCCAAAATACACCCACCTACAACAAAAATAAATGTTTACAGCCCAGGTTGACTAATAGACTTAGACTCTCCAAAGTCCCTGCTTAAATACCAGAACGCATACAGATCTTAGCCAAACGCAAACAACAGACATTCACAAAACACTAAGATGGATAGCCGATCCACACAGCACTGCAAAGTCAGGCCCATCAGGTCATACAGATTTTATTCATGGTCTGCACCATTATACCCTCTGAATCTACTCCCTAACCAGACAGTCAAAGCATCGGAACATGACTGGCATCCTGACAATGTCCGCTAGGACATTGCCGACTGTCACTCCATCAGAGTATGCTCAAAGCCACCATTCTCCCACAAAACCACCCTTTCGGCTTGGGCTGGCAGGTACAGGGGCTAAAGCCACAGCCTGCAGCAGCTGGCTGTAGTCAACTGGGAAAGACGCACATAAATGTGACAGGGTACATTAATCACAGAGAAAGGCAGGCAGAAAGCTCAGATGCAGTGGGTCTTCTGGCAGAACATGGAGCAGAGGGGTTCAGGAGCAAGGGAAGAAAATAACAACAAACAAACCATGCAAGTACATTTGAAAATTACAGTCCTCAGACTAACCTCAGGTTTGAGCCCCCTGAGTTTTGGCTAAACTTAAACATTAAAAAAGTCGTGTGCATCAGAGGAAAGACACACTGTTTCAGGAGCAAGGACATGGAACTAACAGATGAGAGAAGCAGAAGCAAGGCAAGGCAGGAGTCCTCCCAGCTTGCCAGACGTGGCTCCATCCATTCTAGACAGGTACTGCCGGTTAACCTGGAGGAACAGATGCTACATGTGGAAGGAAAACTGCCTCACTGGAGTGCACAACAGCACCTGGCATGTAATTTGTCACTTTAATGATAATGGAAGGATTATATTAATAGGCAGGTAGCTATAAAGAGAATAGTGACACAGACCACAAACAGTACATCTTTTCAGATGCAAAAAGAAATGGCCATGGTGACTGAGCAGTCTATTGACCATACAGACAGATGTTTAAGATGGGTGCTTAAAAACATAGTTTTTCATGAAGAGCAGAGCAACTGAGACCACATTAGGTCTGATGGTCATCAGCTCAAGAACAGCTGGGATTTTTCTTCTGCAGTGAAAGAAAATATATATTTCAACCCTTAGCTAAAAGCTGTCATCTCAAAATGCTGGATAAAGTGCTGCAAAACACCAAGGCTGTTTTGTATCATTGCAGAGATGATTCGTGCCTTTGAAGGCTGTGCTAAGCCAAGACAGATCCTAAGCCATGAGGCTACTGGACATAGAGCTCAGTATGTGCCACACCAACCCTGGTCAGTTTTAAGGCCTGTTACAGGAGCAGTGCTAACAGCAGCACCTCAGCAGCTGCCTTTGACCATCCTCATTGCCATGTCAGTGCTGCAGCCAGTGCAGTGGCTGCCCTGGACCTGCTGCAAGGTCTACTGCTATGTGCTTTCCAGGTGTTGAGAGACCACCACTCCAAGGAGCTCACAGCCTGAGGTGTTTAACATCTCTGGTGGACACCAGAGGCACATCACATCATCTGTTGCTTGTCACCAGCAATGCAGGTAGCACATCTCAGCCTGCATAGCTGTGATGCTCAAGAGGACATGTGAGCGGCTGCCACCACCACCATGGCAGACGCTTCTGTTTAACAGAGCACAAGATGAGCGGCGAATGAGCCCAGAACAGCCTTCAAGTCAAAGGCAAGTCATAATATGCACCTGAAACAACGTTATGCGTACAACTGTCTACTCCAAAAAGCTACATTATGCATTTAGGGATAGACACCAGAAAAGTGGTTAGGGAAACCATACACTAAAATCACAGGTTAGAAAAAGGATGCTCAATAATACTTTTCTAGATGCTAAAATACTGACAAGAGGCAAAGCTGGGAGTTTTAACCAAGGCTCATACAAAAGAACTTACACTCTGTTTCCCAAACTATGTGTTAAAGTTACTCATTAGCAGTTCTCAGTCAGACAGAGGGATGGTTAGTCAGGGCATGAATGTATGTTAGTTTTTATTTCCTCAGAAGCATGTAGCTTACATCTGAGGAAGATCAATTATTAACTCCGGCCTGAGATGGAAGTGTAGAGGTTTAACTTTCCTTAGGGACATCATGTTTCTAGATCAGAAAGGTTCTGTTGTGTCTTGCTCCCACGCAGGTCATTAGATATCAGCAAACAGTGAAATGGTCTCACTGGGAGAAAGGACACCACAGTAAGTACTGACGGGGATGAGACATGCATTGATTTAATTTAAATTCAATTTTTTACAGTGTTAATAGAAACAGTGTTGCTGGGAAAAAAAGGATTTATTCTTCCTCATTAATCCTAGGGCTTTGGTTTTGTGAAAACCTGTTAAAGGGGTTTTGTCAAGGTGCAATGTTCTACACCTGTGCTTCATGGGTGATATTTCAGTCTTCTAGAGAGCCACTTATGTACACATGCATTTAATGTGGGAAAACATCTTTGTGCCTCTGAAGGCTGCTCTTGAAGTGTAACCCTAGGCTCATTCATCAGACCTAATTGAGCTTTTGAATATCAGGTGTTTCTGCACAAATACAGTTTTTCCATGCACAGCCATATATATGTATCTTTACATTTTTACATATATATGTATTTTTACCATTTTATTCTGTCGATCCTTCTGTGAGGGGAATTGTTGCTTTAATAACATCAGCTCTTTATCCTTGCCACCTAAAAATTAACCCGGCTTTACAGCTATGTGACAGAGCAACATCACCCGTACCTACTAAGAGCAGCGGCAGTGGTTGGTACACGAGTGCTCCCACAAGTGGGTTTCACATGTTACACAGCCAATTGCCCTCGGGGTGTATTCTGGAGCTAGACCTCCTCCCCAAAAGTCATACCCAGGTTCAGAGCACCTCTGATGACCTGTACTAAACGCCTCCCTCAGAGGTACCTCTCCCCTTCAGGGAAGATCCATTTAACTCAAAAGCAGAAGGAGACTGATCAAGCTGAATTCCCGAAGTGCGGAGGTCTCTGCCCCATGCTGTGGTCTTCAAAGCTGTGCTCAACACCAGGCAAGATCAGGTGAAGCTCTTCCGTTGGATGACAGCACACAGCAAGCTGGCGGTGGTTTCTCAGTTTTGGCCCGTGTCTTCTAAAATGAGCAAGGGAACTTCCCCACATCTGCTGGTTTGCAAATGCAGTTTCTGTCTGACAGTACACTACAGCAGCCTGCTATAGCAGCACTGGAGGAAGCACAGGCAGAGCCAGGGGCTGGAGTATTGCCACAATACTCTGCTTTGGGAAGCTGCCTTCCATACAAAGAAGACCTTATACTCTCCCACTGAGGCTGTGTTTCATCCCATCCCATCCCAGCAAGCCCTCTGCAACCACTGCCTCGCAGCTGAGATGCTGAAACCCAGGGGAGTGATGTGGCTGCGTGGCAGACATTAGCAGATCTATTTAAATTGATTATACTTCAAACAAAACTGGTGCTGTCAACGTCTATTTTTATTAAGGTTTCAGGAACAATTCATAACCACTTACCCTTTTAATTAAAAACATGCATTACCTCCATTGCTGAGCCAGCAGTTCTTGCAAAGCATCTTTGCTGTCTCCTAACACTGTGTTAGCTCAGGAAGGGACCTGTAGCACAGGAAAAGGAGCTCCTGGCCCAATTTCCCCTCTCAAAACCAGTGCACTGCTTGGGCACATCTTCAGATTGATAAGGCTCTTAGAGACTGCAGCATGAATGATTTGCCTCTAAAACCAGAGAGGACAGCTCAGACTGGGGAACAGGGTGAGAGCCAGGAGCTAAGACAGGCATGTTTCCTAAACCAGGGAAGGAACCCTCTCCATCCAGCTGAAAGTGGATGCCTGGTAGTCCAGAAGGCGTTGATAGCTTCCAGCTGAGGAGGAGTCAGTAGTACCAGTCTGCAATAAAGACACTCTGCGCTGGCTGTTACAAAGGAGGCTCCTGTTCAGACCAACTTGTAGATGTTTCTTTGGCATGTCTGCACACACTGCTCTTCAGAAAGAAGCTGGTGGCCTCTTGCATGCTGAAGTCATTTAAAGGAGGGTTGTTTTTCTGGCCATCCCTGCAACCTCCTATTTGACACACCACGGCATCGCTTTATGGATTTCTCTGCCAAGGACAGGCTCGTTGGAGAACTGCGCTTTCCGGCAGCTCCCTTATAAGGCAAAGCTCTGGGCTCAGCTGGGCATAGCTATTCCATTAATCTTTAGTTTTCATTGCAAAAATAGACCCTCGCTCTGGTGTCCATTGTACCGGTGTCAAACTGGAAAGAACACGATTCCTCTGTTTCCTTTGGCTAAACACCAGCTGACTTCACCAATTGAAAATAAATAAATAAACAATTACTCCACCCCCCCCAAAACAAGCAGCGCAGAGAATGTGTCATGATTGTACCATTAGCTTTGCCCACCAACAACATCTTGCGAACTCTTCAGCTCCTGTGTCTTGACCACATGCCCATACAGTGCTTGACTCGACAGAGCTCTGCCCCTCATCCCTGACCCCTGGGCATTACAGCCATATGATCATTACAGGACATAGGGACAGACCCATCAGACAATGCCCTGTGATGACTTGGGTTACCAGGAGACTGGGCTGGGCCCTTACTCATCCCTCTGAGGAGCCCTCTCACAAAGGGCACCAGATAATAGGTAATAACACATGCACCAGCCCAGCTAACTCCCTTTTGGGCCTTTAGCCAAAAACAGCTATTGTCACAAAGGCAGGGGCTGCAATGCAGTTTGAAGATGACAAACACTTCGGTTACTGCAGCAGCAATCCTGAGAAGCAAATGGAAGAGACAGAATACATGTACATGGGTACATTTATACTATGCTCAAGTTGGAAGCCAAGTTTAAGCCCAACCATGTTCATGCTGATAAGGCTCAGCCCAGATCTCAATTCCTAAATTTTCCAAGGAGCTGTAGAGGTGTAAGTTTTTACTTAGTTCTGCACATGATTGTGGTGCCCTGGGTAAAGTTATTCTATGTCAACCACCCTAATCCATAAAGTCTTAACAATTAACACCTCACTGCAAGTGTAAAGTGGATTACGCATTTGCCAAAAAATGTGCTTTTCTTAAAGAAAACCTATGGCTCAGATCCAGTTTCAACCACCCTAATGAACTACACAGGCAAGGTGACAGAAAAGATGATAATCTGCAGCAGACAGGGCAGCTGAGGATAGCAAGCCAGTGGCCAAGCGTCTCTTTAGCTTCAGCCTCCTCTGTGTAAGCAACAGCAATTACTCTGGGATAGCAAAATAACAAAGTCTATTTGTAAATGATTAGCAATATCCCCACTGATCTTCCTATATGCCCGTCACTGGTCTGCTTAAAGCTTGATGACTGAAGCTACAAATGCAAGTCACCCTGCTCTGCAAGGCAATTGAAAGGAGTCATTGTGTGCTCCTTGACTTAGAGATGACTCACTTTCAAAACTGAAATGTAATTAGTTACATGGTGGTTTCTCAAGCCCAAAGAGCATTCAGTTGGAATAATGTCATAGGGGAGAAAAAAAAAGTCATGTTAGCTAAAGGGACAAGCTGAAAATCACCACCTTGTAGCTGCTGTCTGCTTTATTTGTTACCTGTCTGGTAGGACATCACCTTACTACATGTTGTTTCCTTTCTGAAGGGACACTTCATGAGCCCTTTGCAAAACCAGTGCATAACAGGCTCTCCCTCCCCAGTCCTTTTTCCTCCCTAGCAAACTAGCCATGCTCTTGGGATGGAAGAGAAGAGCTGCCCCCATGCACACGTAAGCCCTGCTGAATGAGTGCCCGGACATGTGCAGAGTCAACGGGGGATTTACTGCTCCACCCAAAATTAATCTCGTCATAATCAAAGCTATTTGTATATGAGCATCCGCTTTGCTTTAGATAACAACCAGGGCTACTGTGCTACAGGAGGCTTGTCTATTAGGTGGGGCACGTAGTATCACCCATTGCTTTCACGTGTTACCTTACAAATACTATTGCAGCAACAAGAACAAAGGCAGGAGGTCATAAAAGGTACTGGAGGACAACATAAATATTTTGATTGGTAGGTTTGTAGTGTGTTGTGTTTACTTCCTTGTGTAGTACCACCATGCATGCCGCAGCGACTGCTTAATCCAAAATAACATTATTTTTGTGTGTGAGAGGAGGAGGAGAACCGAGAGAGGAACATGCTGTAAAAACAATGAAACTGGGTATACAGAAATGAGGGATATTTTTGTTTTCTTCTACAACGTCACTATGCAAAGAAAAATAAAACCTGTCATAACTAAATTCAATTTATACAATCTCCCCATTGCCTCCTGTGCCTGCCATGTCCAAGTTACTTCTGCATTTAGCAGCACAACCCTTCCCTAACGTAACAGCAAAATCAGCCCAAGCTATTCACAAAGTTTGAGAGCTGGTACATTATCAGGCGTGGTGAATGACAGTGACATTTCATCATGAAAAACAAACAAACAAACAAGCAAACACTCTCAACCATAAAAAACCTTATCAATCCCAGGGTTTGCCTCATGCCATTGACGTTCATTATGCAAGCTCAAACATCCCAACTATATTAGGCACTTCCCCTGAATGACTGTTTGCTCTGCAAGTGCTGCAGGGCAAAGATCTGTCTTCCAAGGCTTTAAAGTGCTCAGCACACTGTTGGCGTCATGTAAAAGTATCATAAAGCATATACAAACGCATATCTGCATAGATTATTACTATTCAGGTCGCTGCTACATTTGCTGTTATTTTACCCTGCAGTGGCTACCTCACTCTGATTTATTATAAGCTCATTATGGGTTTATAGAAATGCAGGCGTAATCTATCAAATGCAAGCGATTAACAATTCCCCCAACAAAAATAATCTGCGAGGAGTGAAATGCAAAATGCGTCATTTCGCAGGCAGGGTCTGGGAGAGCAACTGGAGCTGATGAGAAAAGCTGTCCAGAAGCACAACCTGCAGGTGTAAAGTGATACTGCATTTAAGGTTGCAGGGCTCACACGGAGTTTATGCTTAGGGAAAACCACCTCGGTTTAGAAGGTAAAGTGTCCGGTTCCCAGAGCCGCCCTCCCCCCCCCCCCGATTTACAGGTTAAAAACGGGTTATGGATGCAAAAGAGAAATAAATTCCCAGAGCACAGGATCCAAACGCACCCTCACAAAGCCTGCCACTCACCCTTCCCAGGGAAGGATCTGAAAGAGGATTTCCAAACCAGTTATGAACACACAGCACAAAGTACTGGGAAGGAAGAGTGAATGAAGGTTGAATCATCATATTAACGATGATTTTCCATTTAAGTTCTTCCCTTGAAGTGAATTAGGCACCATAATTTGTAATATCACTTCCTCCTCCAACAAGTCAGGAAGACCAGGAAGTCCACACAAGCATCATTTACACCTGATACAGAGAAGATAAACGGCAAAAGGAAACATGGCTTACCTCCAGGTGAGGGTCCTGGTCTTCAGATTTCTCCATGAGTAGCTCTGCAGGCACCCTTCCAGCTACCCTTTCCATCTCCATCCCCTTTCTCACAGTGATTTCACAGGGAAAAGTCCAAGATCCATATCCCTACGTCCCAAGGACATCACTTTTATTACCAGGCAACACCAGGAACACCTCAACGGCTTACCTCCAGTCCCACCAGCATACCCAGGTTCAGCAAGCTTATGCACAGCCCTAGCAAGCAGCTACAGCCAGGGGACCAGGGCTTGTAGGGCACCCATCTATCATGAGCAGGACCATGCTGCTACCAGGTTGCTGTGGTTATCCAGATCATGGGTGGGGGAAGAAGAGCAGAGACCCTGTTGGGTGCTAATGCTCAGACAGCTGTGCTCCCTGGGGTCACACACCAGAAACAAGGGATCCTTTCAATTCCTCTCTCCCCAGGCAGCTATTTCTACATCATGGTTATGTCTACATCAGTCTTATGACTCCTAAATACATTAAAATTGTGTATGTGTCTCAAAGCCTGCAGGTGTTCAGCCACTCCAGAACTAGTGAACAAGGGTGTCTCTGGCCTGACAGCTCTAAAAAAAGCCTGGGTTTCAGCTGCAATTCCTCAAAATTGGCTCCGCTTGAGAGGTTTCAAGTGGGATGGCCAACAATTGCCTTCATCTCGTCAGAGTATCAGCCTTTGTATTTGCCCTGTGAAGGCCAAATACAACTGCTCCCAGGTAATTCAGTCTTGCTGTGAATAGCAGCAGGTCTCTGTGTGGAAATTGACTGGAAAAGCTATTTCTGAATCACTACAGACATTTGGGGATAAAGGGAGCATTATTTCCTTGATTCCTTTTCTTTCTTTCTTTTTTCTTTTCTTTTGGTGGAGAGTCATATGGAGGCAATCATCACATGGGCATCTGGGAGAGATTCCAGAGCAGAAGCAAAGAACATTTTTTTTCTCTGTTGCTATTCCAGTAATTTTCTTCATGTGGAAAAACACTGACAATGGTCAAGCTCATAGTGTTGCTTAGCTCTTTTAGGGCATGGAGAGGTGTCGTATACCCTACTTTAGATCTTAGCGTTTCAGCTACTCATGTGATGTGTGTGAGGATGGAGGCACGGACCCAGAGGTAGAGTGCAAGCTGGATCGTTTATTGCAAAGATTACAGGATATTTATATGCTTCCAAGCAATTAGCCAAGCACATCTGTGTTTGCCTTGCGGTTACATCAGGTGAAAGGTCTATCTGATTTTCTTATCGACATCCTCTTTCCAGTTCCGACGTCCTTGTTCCTTGCCAGTTCCAACATCTTCCAAGTACCAGTCAGGGACAGGTCACTCTTAATTGCCTGCTGTAGTTCTTCCTTCTCATGGTCACTCTTAATTGCCAGCTTTAGTTTCTCCTTCCCATGGTCTCTGACAGCTTTGATACATTCCAGCCCCCACAATGTGTAGCTACACATTCAGCAGGCACACAGATCTGGTGGAGATTTCCAAAAGCACTGGGATCTGGGGCAGGAGTCCACCCAGTCAGGCAGCCTCCCCAGCTTCTGCAGATCCCTCCTTAGCAGCTCATGTTTTCAGGAATGGCAAAAAGAGTTAATGTAGGTTATAAAAGACAAGAAAGCTGCCTTTTAATGAACTATGTATGTATTTCGTTTGCACTCTCCTTACAAACCAGCAGGGTGTGCCTGCAGACCAGCTTTCTTGCACATAAACAACTCATGTTTTGCCTTAAATGATGCAAACTCTCTTCTGTATGCATCATGGCTTTTTTCAGTCAATAAAAAGAAGAGGCTATGCCCCCAGTTAAACTCATGAAAAAGGATCGCCCTTGCTGACACTAAACCACCTCTCTGTAGTCTCTCACAAAGAGTGCAACTAAACTTCCTCAATGCATAAAATGAGCAGTGAGCTGAGAAACGGAAACCACCTCTGGTTTCCTAATGAACACAAAATACTCTCAACCTCCTCTTTACGCTGCCTGCTCTTAGGCGAATCAGCTTGGCAGCCTTCCCACCAGGACCTCTAAAAGCAGACTTCCTGGGAAGGCAAACGAGGGCACCACCGCTCCTTCTTCCACCCTGGTCCCGCCAGACCCTGCTTAGAACCACTAAATTTAGCGACTTCTCCAGCTCATGGGGTTAAGAAGGAACCGTGCCTCCAGGAAGTGCCCCATCAGCAGCACAGCCAAAGCCAAGAACTGGATGCAAAGACTGAATTGCACAACACTGAAAGCTGAATCTATGCAGAATAATACTTTTATAGTATCAGGCAATTTAGCTTACTGCTGGGACACACAAAGAATTGGGCTGTGCAAAAGGACAGGAGAAATAGAATTTGAAAAGCTGTTTAAAAGCACTTTGTGCTGCTAATAGGAACTCCAGGTTTTTCCCTGCCATTGCAATATTGTGCACATCAATCTGTGAGTTCACCTCCACTGACCCAAAAGAGCTACAGCTGGCATTTGATCTGTTTTTGACACTAATGCAAAAAAGCTGTCCTGGATTACTGCGAGCACCATCTGCTCTTTGCAACTGAAATGCCATCAATTCACACACCAGGGCCAGGAGCTGCAAAAATAGCTAGTCTAAAGTGAGATGCCTCGATCTGTATTTAGGCACCTGCCTGACTTTCAGGGACAGCTGAGCGTGCTGCAGCTCTATTAACCTGGATTCAGTGCCCCCTGCCACTGCAGCCTTGGCTGTGTCCTCTGGGATTCTCCAGCCTAGAGGCTGGCAAAAAAAGGGCTGGTTTGTACTAAATGCTGATCTAGCAGTCTCCCAGATGAGTGAAATTCTCCAAAGCATCTAGAGCACCAAAGCTTGAAGTGACCAGATTGCCACTGACTTTCCATTTCTTAAGCCAGAACTACTTTTTAGCTCAGTTACTTTAAAAACCATGAAGTTAGAAAGGTAATTTTCACTTCATGGAGATAATAAAAGACAAACTCCACTTTTAGTGTTTACAAAGTAAAAATCAGTTTGCACGAGCAATGGGAATGCTACGCTAAACTGGCAGCTACAGTCCCTTGCGCCCTATTTACACAAAAGACTTTCAGGAATATCTTTGTTCGTACCACACGGATACACCATTTCATTTTCTTCCAAAGGGGACCAGAGAAATGCAGTGTCGTATCTACAGTGTAGGTCCAGGAAGATGTTTCTGTACCAGTGGAGATTTGGCATTTTTACAATGCAACATAAAAAATTCTGAAAGCTATAAAAGATGTTTTCACTGTATTAGTGACTATCATTTTGATGTGAAACTCTCTTTAATGAATACCTGACAACCAAACCTTTTAAAGGAATGATTTGACTTTGACATGAATGTATTCAACTGCTGTTTGTTGAACGATACCCCTCTTAAACAGCCAGCCAAAGAATATAGCGACACTGTAAATCAAGGTTTTACAACTCTCAGGACCCTGTTTAAAACCTGCCAGTGTACTCAGGCCAATATGATACTGGATTTAAGAATAAGTTTAGTGGGATTTGCACAAGCAGAGAGAGGCCTTCAGCAAGCCAGTAGTTTCCATGTAGCCAAAAAACAGTCCTCACCACAAATATTACCAGATATTGTACGCAGAATAGTTTTTTCCATCAAATGCAGACTGACACAAAGCCAGCCTCCATGGACAAGGTGCTCACCAGTTTTAGTTCAACTGCCCAACTCCAGCCTCACTGCTCCAGCCAGAGCAGGGCACTGATGTGTGAGTATGCCTGGCAGCTCCATGGCCCATCCAAGCTCTACAAAATGCCATTTAAGCACCCTTGGACCAAGCAGGTCCCTCCTGCACAAGATTTTTTGCTGGGACCCATAGAGGTTAGCAGGCTTGCAGTCACAGGGTCTCCATGCTCCTCCTCTCCATCACTAGTGCCTTCCTCCACAAATGCAGCAGGCAGTTCAGGTAACACAGAGGGCAAAAGCTGTACAAAGCTGATGGCATCTTTACAGCAAAATGACAATGAAACATTTTCAAGTTTAATGAGTTTAGGGGTTGAGTTCTTTGGAAAGCTCATCTTTTGCAGAGTCAAAGAGATATGATGTCTATAGATATGTCCTGTACACATAGGTGCCTTGGACAAGTACATTCCAACTGCCAAAATCAGTCAGAGTACTGAGAATATCAAATCAGAGCACCAAGAAGGCCTGGACAGGCAAGTGGTAAGAGATGCATGCTTTTTGGACAAATAAAAAGCCACAAAGCAGGTCTGTTTTCTGAAAGGGAGCCGTGCCTTTCCTTTACCAGCAGGTGTCAGATGGAAGTAAGATGTCTCAGCTGACATTGCATTGTCCCCTTCCCCAGGGGCAACAAGCCTGTCCCGAGCTCAAGGTGGTCCTGAGGTCTGTCAGCTATGATCCTCATCATTTACAGACACATTACATTCCACATAGGGGTCCTGGATAGCACTTCAGAAGCCACCTCTCACTAGGCAGTTCTCTAACAGGACACACCAGCTTGCTTTCTCATACGAATAATGACTGATAAGGGCAAAGATGCCTGACAAGTAACACTTAGCATACACGCATGGATGGGGGATTTTAGCAGGACATGTGAGAGCAAGGGTTTGGGTGGTGTTTCTTTTTGGAAGCACTGAGATTCCCTTTCCAAGATGTGACCTGTGAATGGTGAGCAAAAGAAATACAGGCAAATAATGATTTCTCATCTCAAGACAATTTCTAAGCTTTGAGTAAACACCATCTAGGTCATTTTCTAAAGCACTTCAACAGCTGTTCTCACTCAGTGGAGTCCTATGGAACCGGAATCTCTCCTCAAGCAGCCTGCCAGAAACACCATGGGCCTCAGCATGGCTGCACAGCAGAGACACTAATTCCCACCTCTCTCAGAGCATCACCTCCTGGAAGGAAACCTGCACGGGTGTATGCTAGCAACACCTGCACGGGTGTATGCTAGCAACACCTCTACCACCACTTGCACTGCAGACTCCCCTGCTCCTGAGGACTTCGCACAGGAGGCCTGAGAAAGGTGTCCCCAAGTACACCATGGGCTGAGGCATCTTGGTGATAGCCACGCCATTGGACCTCAGCTCTGCAGGGGAAACCCTGTGCTGGACACCGGGATGAAGGGAATTTGGCCTTGGATAAGTGCCTTCAGCTCTGCTAGACCACTGGTAAGAGGGAGTGACAACCATTTCTTTGCCCAAAAGGAGAGTCCTGAACTGTAAGCTTATTAATACCCAGAGTACGTGTTATCTGAGGAAACTCTCCATGTAAGCAGCTGCTGCACTACAAAGTCTAGGAGATGTCTAGGAGAGAAGCAAATCATGACAATTACAACTCTATTAAATATAATCATTGATCAGTGCAATTCACAAAGTCAGAACTCTTCTAGAATTATGCCATGTTATCTCACTTTGAGAGAGAGGTTTTGCTTCTAACTTTGCTTCCAGAAAAGTGGGCATCCGTTACAGAATCCATACAGCCTTGTACTCTGTTCCCCTCCTGGACCAAATACAAAGGGGAAGATAGATGCTTCATAGGTATCAATTTTCAACAGCCCCGTGAAAGTGTGGGAGTATGAATGTCTGACATCCCCCCAGCTCCAAGCATCCCCAGCCCTATCTACTGCTTGCTGGCTCCACCAGCCGATGATAACCTGAAATACCTTGAAATAGAAATGATTCATTTGTATGAGCTGGTAGCTAGCGTTTCTTTCATCAACCTTCTGTAAGCAAGAGAAGAGTCTTTCAATATATAAAAAGGAAAAAAAGACAACAAAAGCATGAGTTTTACTGAAATGAAACGTTCCACAAAGCTTTAAAACTTAAAAATAAAACATCAGGGTGACTAATATACTCACTGCAGCTGGGGGGAAGGAAAAAACATAAAGAGGAGGTTTAAGTTTCTGTCCAAAGCTCTCCTTGCTGGTCCCAGGATTTGTCTGCCTTTCACAACCTTCACTAGGCAGGGCCAACACTTCACATGGACTTGTAAAACCAGCACTGTTGTTGCTGGTTTATAGCACCTCTTCCTTGTGGCTGAACCGTTCTGCAGCAGCAGCCATGCCAGTTCAGGCATGCCCCAGCACTTGCTTCAGCTAAGGTTTGGGTTGCCACCCCTCCTGTGGCCAGCACCTCCTCTGCTCTGCGTGAGATGGTCCTTCTATCTGTGCTTCCACTACAGGACAGCTTTTGCTCCCTCCCTCTCCTTCTCTATTTGGTAGGCAGGTTTCCAGTACAGACCTCGGGAAACAAAACCGCAGATTTGTGCTTTGTTGACTTGGAGCAAGCAAGCAGCACAGCTTGAGTAGCACAAGCGGCACCGAAATGCTCTGCAGCGCTGGGACTGAAGTGACCCACACTCATTGTTGCCAGACAAGAAGCAAGCTCACAAGTGAAGTCATCTCAGGATGGATATACTCTACCAGGGATGCAGGGCAGAGTCTCCCATGCACACACAGTACACACACAGGGGAGAGGAGCAGACAGGAAACACACATGCAGAAACATTCGCTTTGCTCAAGCGATGCATGGCCGCATCATTCCACCATCTCACTATCAGTCTGTTTCCCCATCATCATTTCTCTCCCTTCCCAGGCCTCATTCATCCTGGGACCAGCAGCTCCAAGAGGCTCATTGCAGAGAACATGTCCTCATGCAAGTCCAGTGCAGCGGCTGCAGGCAGCAAACACCCAACTGTTCCCACCTTCCTCTCTGGAGTATAACTGACTTTGACACTCAAACATCTACCAATGTTCAAGTAGTGATAAAATAAGAAACCTATTTAAGCAAACAGATTCACTCTGTAAATGCTATGTGTAGCCAAACTGGATTTCACAAGGCACACAGAGCTGCTCCTCAGCTGGTACAAAGCATACTGCTGAAGGATATTTGCTCAGAGGTAACAGCTCTGGAGAGCAAAGGCCAAGCCTTGTGACAGGGCAGAGATAGAAGTGATTGCAACTGAAAAAGAGGAAAAAAGGAAAAATCAGAAGAAAATTACGTGTCATCTTTTCAACCACATATTAATGGACATTGAAGGAAGGCTAATGTTACACTGAAAAACAAACCAGATTTTGCCTTGAAGCTGTCACTTATGCTGTGCTCTGACATATTTTTGCAATGACTGACTATTTCCCTGTGCTTTCTTCATCAAGGGCAGCGCCATCAGTGAAGGGACTGGCATGTAACCCTGCATGGGGCCCAGAGGACCCCTCTCTCCTTGCTCTGAGGGTGAGCAGGCAGAAGGGGAGGCAGAGAAGGGTCCCGCAGGTCTAAGGCAGCTCATGTGCCCCTTGCTCCTAAGGCAGAGCTGTGGGCAGGCAGCAGGGCTGGTGGACCCTGGTAAGGTGTTACACCAGATTCATCTGTATTAATCACAGCTCAAAGGCACCAGGAGGAGCACAGTTGTGTTTTGCTCCTCATATGTCTTTTCGCCTGCAGAAAGACCAGGCTACAAGCACATAGATTTTTTCAATATGAGTCTTAACTGATCAAAGCCCAACCTGCAAGAAATGTGCTTCTGGTTGCTACCTATAACATGACTTAACCCTTCCTCCTTTACAGGAAGGGAACTGTTATCATTAAAAAGGGTTTTTTTGAGTGTATATATTTGGATGGAAAAAAAAAGGATTGTTATTCTTATGGTTTTAGCCGCATGTGTCAGAGCTTCTCTTGTCTTCCTCCCACAGCTGGTTTGCTCCCACAGTCATCGAGTCCCAGCACAGCCAAACCCCTGTGCATTAAACACATTTACAGACCATTAGCCATACTGACCTCTTCACACGCTCAGCATTTGCTGGGAGCCTGGGGCAGCCACAGCCAAATTGTTTAGCTGTATCAAAGCTCTGCGGCAACAAGGACAGTGTCTGGTGGGAACAAATTAGCCTCCTGCATCCATAGCATCTCACCCATTCTGCTTCTTCCCTTCTTCATCTCAATGCTCCCTTTGATTACAGGTGTTTGAGTTGGACTTCTTTAATTTTCTCCCTAACCTTTGGTTATTTTTCCCCTAACCTGCACAGCACAGGTAGTGAGGGGTGATCAGAGTTTCACCATCACCACGTCCTTCTGCAGCTATTTGGCAGCGTAGTACGAGGGAAGCCCCAACAGCAGAACTGTTGATCTAGGAAAAGAGATGGTTTGGAATCAACGATTTCCAAAACATGAGAAGTGGAATGCTTTAGCAATTATGCAATTATGACATTTAGCAGAAGCAACGTTAAGATAATACTCGTTTACATTGTCTGAAATAGAATTAAAAATAAATCAGTGTAATCTTTTTTAAATGGAAAATTGTGTGAGTTCACAACGGAAAAAATACTCTCTTGTTCCTCCCTGATTGCTGACTGCATCTGGCCCACCACTGGGGGCACAGCCGGAGCAACCCCTTTCCCTGCTCCACTGGGAAATGTGCCCCCAGCACTGGGAATGAGCGGGGTGAGGTGATACATTCCACTGCCCCTTTTGGTGACTTAAAACCAGACACAGAGCTCATCACCATTGAGCTTTGCTGTCTTAGATCACCTGTCAGGCTGCTACCTGGTGCCCCATCACCTTGTTCAGGACAATGAAAGTCAAGGGGGGTGCTGGTCCTGCTGGGCTGTGGGATCCCAGTACTTTTAAAGACCCAAGTTTTTAAAGATTGCCAGGATCTTGGCACCATCCCTGGGGCATCTGGGCAGATCCACAAGCCAGTAGACATCGTGACTGAACCACGTGCAAGGAGGTGAAAAACCAGCATGGCAAAAGGCTGTCACTCATGGTCAACCCAGATGGTGGAGGGCAACAGCGAGAAGAATGGTTTTGATTTATAACTGCTTCACGAGCCTTACAGAAAAAGGAGAAAAAGGGAAAAATAAGGCAGATTCGGTGAGTGGAGAAGCAGCAAAAGGCAGCTTTGGTGCAAAGGTGGGGCGGCAGGAGGCTGAGTCAGTGTGAGCAGGATGGAGCAGGGGCATAGGTGGACATGGCCTGGTACAGGCACAGCCCCATGGGTCAGGGAGGCTCGGGGTCCCTGCAAAACACATCCGCTCCAATTGCCATGGGGAAAACCAATAGATAATAATGGCAATAGTAATTGTACTAATGCCTGGTTTTACACAAAAGTAGAAAGCAGAAAACTCCATCAGTTAATGGCTCTGGGCTCCCTCCTACCTCCCAGACCTTGGGCAGTCATCTCAAGCTGGTTTTAAACCTACAATGCTTCTATCATCAAATATAAAACACTCCTGCCTGGCTGCAGAGCCACCACGGCCCAACCTGCAGGGCGAGGGGTTTCAGGAGCAGCCCTGGCTCTGGGGAGAGCCTCCAAGCAGGAGAGAGCTCCACTCGCCCAGCCCTCGGTCCCCTTGGAATAGCTTTCCAGACTGAGCGATCATTGTAATTAAACCAGAGTCAAGTGTCATGGCAGGGCAGCAGCTAAATTACAGGTCTCAGAGGTTGGCCAAGGCGTACATCTGACTGCCTGACAATCACATTTGTAAATGGAACTCTGAGTTCCCATACACTGTAATTGCACCCCGATCTGAGAACAGACAGGAACAGAAATTTGCCTCCAAAAAACCCATGTTGCAGTTAAATTTCTCTCCTTTTCTTAACATAGAAGTTGAAATACAAGTATTTCAAATTACGATAGGTGATACTTCTGTAAACCAGATATTGTTGAAAATGAAAGGGCAAAATAAAAAGCTATGTAATAAGTAAACCCAGGCTATCTCAAGTAACTTATATTCCACAAAACATCTTGCAGTGACCCAGGGACTGCAGCAAATAAGGTGAGCACCAGGGTAGCCAAAACTGCCGGAGTTCCAGCTGCCCTCCATTCAGTTCCTCAAATCCATCCAGGATATCCATCACCCAGCTGGTGATCCCAGCTCATCACCAGCTGCCTGTCCATCCTGCTGGCAGGGATACCTGGCTGTAAGGTATTGGACTGGGTAATCATTTCAGCGCAGCCTTCTTTAGCTACAAAGAGCAGACCACGACTTGTCCAGAAGCGAAGGGAGATCTGGGGTTGGAGCCGGCGATGGCTGTGTTGGCGGTGGCCTCTGACTGCACTCAGCAGAGGACAGTGCTGCTCACAAACGCTGGGAAATGCTGTGTGGGCTGCTCATGCTACAGTGGACACATTTAGAAACACTTACACTGACACTTCAAAAAATACATTAACTTTACACATCTACTACTTCAAGAGGGCTGCCTTATTTATTTTTTGATTTGATTATTCAGAACATCACCCTTTCTCCCTGCTAAAATGTGCTCTGTGTAGCAATCAGGGTGAGGAGCAATCCTGTGGACCCTTGTCTCTGCAGAACATCCCCAAAACATAAAAATACCAATAAGTTATAAAACCTTCCTTCCACAGCCATCTGCTTGGGGAAGGAAATCCCCACGATGTGCATCTCCTTGGAGGGTCAGCAAGGGGGATGCAGGGAAATAATAGGTATTTACCCAGCAATATCTTAAAAAAGATCCGTGGAAATGCTCTATTAAAATACCACCAACAAACACAGACTGTTTCCACTAGAAGCTAAGGGTTTTTCTGGAGCACACGGGTAATCCTGAACTGGCAGTCTGAGAACATGCAGGAACCCAGTTGTAGGAGCCCTGGAGGACATCTTTTCTGGGAGCTGTGTTTCAGCACATGAGGTTTCATGGCTTATGAGATGCCTGAGCCATTTACCCTCGTTGGCAGGAAATCTAATTACAATTCATCATTGAATGCAGCAGGAAAATGCATAGGGAACTATTTCCCTCTCATCTCACTTTTACATAATGGCAAAGCTGGCTTTGGAGGATGACTTTTTTCATTTTTTTCCCCTTAAAGCACATAAAAATTACTAACAGACCCGAGTAAGGTGATACTATCAATTAAGCCAGCAGCACCGTTACATGGAAATGAGGCGTAAACATCAAAAGCACAGACGTCAGTCCCAGGCAGGTATCTGCTACTGCCAATCGCTTGCCCAGGTCATGCACGGAGATTTAGCTGGTTATGCAGGTTTGTGGCTACAAGATGTTTCCTGCATCACTTGTTGAATAAGAGTTTATTGATTTATTCGTTTTAATCAGATTTCTCTCATGTCATGCACACTTATCATATCTGACTGACAGGGCATGAAATAGCAATGCCTAAAAACAGCAGTGAGGAAGAGAGTCTCACTCTGCTTCCCCCTGAAAGCTCCTATATGGGGCTGCCCAGAGGTGGGGTCCTGCAGGGAGGGAGCCAGCAAACCAGGGTAATACAGGCACTGTTGCCATCACAGGGGCACTGACACCAGTAACAAAGGAGCCAAATCCAGGTCCCTTGGAGGCAGTTAACTGCAAGTGGTTTGCATTTGCTGCAAAGGCAGAGGTAAATCCCAAGAGTGGGCTTTCTGGATTGGAATACTGAAGTCACATCATGAAGGGGATCCAGTGCCAGTCTTTAGAAACGCTAGCATTGGGCACCATAGACAAACCCCCACCGACTTGAGCTTTTCTGTGAGCTCTGGGCATGATCCTAGTCCCACAGAAGTGTGTGGGTGTTCTGCAACTATTCCCAGTAAATGTAGATCTGCTCTCCACTCCTTGTTCCCTTAACATCTCTGCTTGGCATCTCTTCCTCCCCTCGGCTCTCCTTCCCTGGCAGGAGTCTGCAGGTCAGTGCCTGCGGCCCAGGGCAGGGCTCCACCACCTGTCCCATGAGCTGCTCATGGTGTACACGGCAGCTGGAAAACATCCAGTTTCCAGCAAGCAGCTGCCTGAGATAACTCCCACATCAGCAGGGATAGCTGGCTTCTGGAGCTGAGCACCCGACGGGAAACGCCCGCCAGCCCCCGAGCTGCTGGGAAGCAGCTATTTGGGAATGCCGCATTTGCAACCTGTGCCTTTAAATTCATTTTACTATTACAGTCATTTCACTAAGCACTTAATTGCAGCCATCCCTCTGCGTCTGTCTCGGTCCGACTCCCACAGATGCTCCCACGCTGGCCCACGCTCTGACTCACGCACCCAGCCGCTGTCAAAAATCCCTGCTCCGCACCGAACGCAAGCACTCCCTTCAAATGTGTGCTGCCACTTTGATCTATTTCCATAGATTCCTGTGAGTCATCTGATCCGTCTCTGATCTAAACCCAGTAGACTAGAGCCTACATGTATGTTGTTTCGCATCAATTTGACTCTCACGGAGGGCTGACCCTGCTGTAACGCATGGGCATGCGAGAGCAGAAGATTCATGGGAACTTCTAGGAGTGAATTGCTTACCTATCCAAAAAGAAGAGCAATTATTTCCCATTAAAAAGACCTATTGTACTCAAAAAATATTCTATATATATACATACATCAAGAATAACATTATTCTGAGATATGAGGTCATAGTGATGCTCAGAAACCCTTTCCAAACCCACTTGCTGCAAGCACTGTATCACGCAGCCTTTTCCCACCCCTACCAGCCCAATACCCTCTCCCACACTTTGCAGATGGCTCCATGGTGGTGCCAAACCTTAACATGTCCATTCCAGCAGGAGCAGGAGCCAGCCTGCCACTAGCAGCACAGCTTAATTAAGGCATCAGGGATGATTAGTCCTGGGCACCTCAAGGGCTGTGCAGTTTGGCTGCCATCACAGAGGAAGGCAATAATGACACACAGGCTACCTCTGAGATGCTGTGCTCATGTAAGATTTCATACCTACTACCTCTCAGATTTGTGGCCCCTCATTATCCCAAATTCTGAAGCTATGCCCCAGGGGGTACACCCAAATTCCTCCTGAGTATTTTCACCTGGCAATCTATCCACATGTAGCACTTGCAACTGAATCCATGAAAGCCATTGGGGAACATCTCTAAGCCTGACATCTCTTCAAGCCATGATGTGGTTTATGGGGCCACTGATGTGGGTAAGTGTGGATACTCAGAGGATGCTCATTCCTACCTGGAGGCTGTTTGCCTCCGCGCCAGACTCGGCATGAGCTAACCCCGTTGCCCCTCCACTCCCAGCAGGCAGGACCACTGGCCATGCCTGCACTTGACATTGCATGTATACCTCTGCAAACGTTGCTCTCAAATCCACTGTTACTATTCTCATTGCCACAGCCTCTCTGGTGCAGCAGGCGGGCAGGATCCCTTCTTGAATGCGTTGCAGGCATGTAGCAGATGGTGCCTGTCACTGAAAGCAAATAAATGCTTTGGTGCCCTGATTTATCTGTACAAATACCACCTGAATTATCGAGGACAGAAGGCCCAGTTACAAACACCTTTCTTGGTGGATTTGCACTTGGTGGTAACAAGCACTGAGCACACAAGGTTCATGCTTTTACAGAGTGTACATTATAGCACTGTTGATGGCTTATTTAGACTTGCACAGATGCATTTGAAAGATAATTTAAAAAATAAGAGAAGCCAGATGGGTTTCATGAAGTTGTCACAAGGATCATTCCAAGACATGCCTAAAATGCTAAATATTAAGGAAAAAAAATCGTGAAACTGGAGGTCTACACCTAAGCTTACTGAGCTCATTGGCAAAGCTCCCATCGTCTCCCTGTGAGTAGAGGCTGCAGGCATGCAATTAGAGATGGGAAACCCAAGGCTAAATTGCTTCCTCTTGCTCCCTGGGTATAAATCCAGCTTAACTCCCTTCTGCAGAGCAGATTAGTAACTGAAAGCCGAACCTTGCTGCTAGATTCAAAGCTTCCTGCTGGCTAAGGCTTAGGCTCACCATTTTATTTTCCCTACACAACCATCCATCCTCCTAATGGGTCTCAGCTTTGCCATCACACCTGTACCAGCGGGGTGGAGGATACCCACATACATCCATCTCCCCCTGCAAAGCACAGCCCAGTTGTAAAGGAGTTCTGGGAGCTGGAGGTTTATTTAAACCAAGTCAGCAGGGGCTCATTCCACTCCATGTGGCTGGCCTCAGCTCTCCCCAGCTGCTGGCAATAGAAGTAGCACTGCATCTCCAGGCCATTCATCATGGGGATGCACCATGGGGGATGCTCTGCCTGGTGGAGCGCGATGACTGTTATTTAAAACATCTCGTACTAGTGAAGCATGAGTTTCAGCCAGGTAGATTTTCACAGGAAAAACATCTGCACCAGGAGGGTGACCAGCCCTTACTGCAACATACAGCCGTCCCCCGGGCCTGAAAACCCCCAGAAATGAAAGAAACTGGCTGAGCAGCCTGGGGAGCACAGCAGGGCTCAGCAGCCACCAGGCTTTCTTCTGGGGAATCTATAACTACGTAGCACACAGGTACTGAATAACCCCTCCCTCTCTCACACACACCCCCCCCCCCCCCCCGGCTTGTTTTCATTCATTTTCTTTTGGTTTTGTTTGTTTTCAGGAGAACTGGGGGGGAGGAAGAGGAAGAGGTAGAAAAAACATTACATGATTTGATTTCAATCACATTGCACTTTCTCCATGCTTTTTCATGCTCAATGGGAGCAACATGTGCAAGCCAGAGAGAACAGCACATCACACCGGCCTAAAACACATTGCCTTGGGCAGAACCCAGGTTTTCTCCAGCTTCACTGGAAGCTGGATCAAGTCTTCTGAATAGCCAGAGCTGCAGTCTGTGATACCAGGGGGTTTAAGAAAAAAAGGATATTATATAGTAATTTAGGTTGCAACAGCCTCAAATACTTTTGATGGCTGTCAGCGCTGCTGAGCATCACACTTAAAGCGGCACTCTGCCCTTCCTGGTCCCTCGCAGTGCTTCCAAGCGGGAAACAGTAAAGCAATCGAAGCTCAAGAGGGAGACCTTTTGTTTCCCAGTCTATAAATGACACGCAGTGTATTAGTAGAGTGGGAAAGAATCACAAACAAGCATGTAAACTGACTGTTTTCTCCTTTTACTCCTAACAAATAAACTCTAAATGGTACACCCCAGAGGTGCTGCAGTTAAAACATGGTTGTTTATTCATTTATTTCCATACACATTGTCTTTATTGAAGATCAAGATAAATAGAAGTCTGCTCTGCTGGCATTAATCTCCTGCATCCTGGGCTGCTGGGGATGCGGGACATGGAAGGAACGTGACAGCCGCACACGTGGGCAGGCACAGAGGTGGGTGTTCGCCTGTTGGAGCAGAGGTTTGGAGCAAGCCAACATGAATGCTGAAATTCATGGCATTCCCATGGTCTCCCACAGCACTCCCTGATTATTTGTGCTATTTCTTTAAAAATACCTTTTCTTTGCAAATTTTATTTGTGACAAGACGCACATTGTCAGGGTTTGGGGCTGAATGTCTCTGGGGATAAGGCAAAATGTTTGTTTCTCTTTGTTGGAGGCTCACACATCTGTGTTCTTTGAACACCTACTTTCAGGCTTGCCTCTCCACCGTGGCTGTAGCACCTTGGCACTTGAGCGCTCTCACCACGAGCTCTCCCTCTCCATTCAGAGCCATTGAAAGCGCCTTGGCCATGTTTGAACAGGAGAAAATTTGTTCCCACTCACTGTGGCACAGGGAGAAAGCTGGATGTCAAGAAACAACATCGGTACAGCATTCAAAAGTGCACTCAATATAGCCTCTAACAATGCGGGCGCCTAAGCACAGGCATGGCTAGCGCAGCTCGTGGCAGGAATGAAATCAATTTAGAGGAGTGAAAATAGGCTTGTTGGGAAGAACCACGGCACAAGAGCCGCGGCATTGAAGAAGCCCACAGACACCCTCTGCCACACAGGACAGGTTTTCCCTCCACCACCAGCTCTTTGTATTCCCCCAGCCACTGACTCTTAAACTAGGTCAAACCCTTTCTTGAACATTTATTTAGCTTGACAGCAGCTAATTTCACCATGAATGTGGTCCTAGTCTATTTAATTAGCACTGATTAATACCATTTCTAAACAAATTAAGGCAGCCAGAAAGGCTTTTGCACCAACACTAGTAAACCAAATCACACTAAACCTGACTAAACACCCTTAAGTTAAATATCTCAATTAATCTCTGCATAGCAACACCTGAGAGTTAGTCCTTTAGTTTAAACCCCAGCAGCAGCGTACACCTCACAGGGTGTTATCCCACCTCTTTAATACCTGAATGTACTTATTTATCTTAGAACCATAGAATCATTTAGGTTGGAAAGACCCTTACTGTCATTGCATCCAAATGTAAACCTAACGCTGCCAAGCCCACCACTAAACCATGTCTGTAAGCACCACATATCCTCTTACATCCCATCTAGTTACAACAACAAGGAAACCTGTAACATCTCCTACACATGTGATACATGACCCAGCTGTGTCCACAATGAATTACATGGCTTTTTAGCACAGCAGGCAGAACAACTCCCTCATTGGGTACCCTCTGCCATAAACAGAGGCTGCATTGGTATTACAGGACTGCTGATGTCCTGCTGATGTGAAGATCAACCTCACACAGAAGAAGCTGACAACAGAGAACGCTCACAGAAGCAGCAAAGCAAAAGGCAGTCTGACCCACCTTTACCTTCTGCTGATGACTGCCAGTAACAGCAAGGAAGGCTTCAATCTCACCAATGCCTTAGGCAGTGTGTGATAGCACCCATCCTCTTTCATCCTTCCTGAGGAAAGTCCTTAACATAGCAATGAAGAAAACAGGTCAAAATGTAGGTACTGCTTAAATATGCTTTGTACCTTCTTTTCAGAATACTTAGCAAAGACCCCAAGGAGGGACAGGCTGTATCCCATCCTGCCCAGAGGAAATGTAATCAGCAGAACAGGGGGTAGCTGCTGTCCCTCTCCCAGCTATGCCAGCACCACCTATTTGCCTTCAGCTCATTTCACTTTAAATGTAAAAACCAAAAAAGATAAAAAATTCATGTATTTGGTTCCATTCACCAAGCAACAAAAGGCTGGTGTGAGTATGGCAAATGAGAAATCAAGGTGATCTGCAGAGCAAAAAGCGCCTCATCTTCCTCCTTTGAAGTACATAAAAAGAAAAGCTTTAAAAGATGGTTCTTGTTTAAAGCTAAACAATGAGGAGAAAACATAAACTTGCCATTTTTGCCCTCAACCACAAAGACTGCAAATTTATTTCGGGAGAAAGCAAAATGGCATCTCAGAGCCTAACACATTCAAGACTCCAAGCGCTCCAAAAATAAACCTGAGCATCACAAGGCAGGCAGCGCTGTGAGCAGGCTCTGTGTGGAGATCGCCTGCCCCTGTCAGAACAGGTTTCGTGAGGCTTTATAGCAAAGTCATCTGGTGAGAACTCTACTGTCTAATCCACAAAGCACACCTGATACTGTAGGAAGAAGTCTTGCATGTACTCAGTATTCATACTGTCAGATTGGGGCTCCACATAGCATCAGGAGCGCTTTCTAAATAGGACAAGTGAGTGATTGGGGAAAGAGGAAAAAAAAAGAATATACAGGATGACGCTTATATAGATGCAATGGCTAACAAATGGCTTACCTGTTACTTGTAGAAACATGCCTGTTGAAAAATACTGGGTCAGTTGCCTCCCAGTGTTGGAGAATGGACACCTTGTTCTTACACAAAGCACAAGGTAAATATGGTCCTTATGGCAGAAAATTGGTGGGGTTTTGTTCCAAGAATAGAAATGGATCATTTCTAGAATTAATACTGAAAGTCAGTATAATGCTATATCAGACTATAAAATACACATTCGGTTTTCTGAGTAAATCAGCCTTTACACAATGCGAGCAAAGGTGGAAGTTCTCTAAACACCACTGAGGGATCAGCTCACTGGAAAAGCCCCATTTTACCAGTATATTTGTCATTATAAGGTAGTCTTGACAGAAGCTCTCTGATCTTATGAGATGACCCCTGCAGTCCTGCATTCAGCTCTGGGGCTCCCAACAGAAGAGGAACATGAAGCTGCTCAAGCAGGCCCAGAAGAAGCCATGAAGATGCTGTGAGGGCTGGAGCAGCTCTGCTCTGGAGCCAGGCTGAGAGAGCTGGACTGGGTCAGCCTGGAGAAGAGAAGGCTCCTAAGGGGAGACCTTAGAGCAGCTCCAGTGCCTAAAGGGGCTGCAGAAAACTTGAGAGGGGCTTTGGACAAGGGCCTGTAGGGACAGGACAAGGGGAATGGCTTTAACCTGCCAGAACGGGGGAGACTGAGATCCGATATGAGGAAAAAACTCTTCCCTATGAGGGTGCTGAGGTGCTGGCACAGGGTGCCCAGAGAAGCTGTGGCTGCCCCATCCCTGGCAGTGCCCAAGGCCAGGTTGAATGGGGCTTGGAGCAACCTGCTCTAGCGGAAGGTGTCCCTGCCCATGGCAGGGGGTTGGAACTGGGTGAGCTTTAAGACCCCTTCCAACCCAAACCATTCTATGACTCTATGTATTTCCTGCACTCCTGAAAGTGTATTCACAGGGACTGGGTATCTACCGGCCCCAGGTGCTATGTATTGTAGTAGACAGCCCCTTCAAACAGCTATCACTCCTGCAGGGAAGAGCTGAATTATCCCACTCCCTCCTCCTCCTTCTCCTCCCAGCCGGGTCCTTGGCATGACATTCCTACCCCTGCCAAAACACAGCGGGGATCTCAGCTGCACCCTGGTACAAGGCTGAACCGCAGAGCCCCCTGACCCTCACAGTTTATTCACTTTCACTGTTGAAGGACGGCGGTCAGTTTTGGGATGCAGAGTTGGGCTCTGGCAGAGCATCTTACAAGCCAAGCTGCAGGTTCTCCTCTGCGTTTGCTCTGTTGAAGTAGGTTTGTGTAGAAGTGATGACGCTTTCACTATGGGTAGGTGTTAATAACAATACCTAGACAAACAGTGTGATTTCAGATGCTGTGTTAAGGCTGTATCCCACAAACGTCTATGCTCCTGAGTAGGGTGAATAAATATGCATATGCATCTGTGGGATCACTCCCCTGACTCACTTGCTATCTATCTTAAACCCTGCT
Source organism: Pezoporus flaviventris (assembly GCF_033815535.1). NCBI lineage: Eukaryota > Metazoa > Chordata > Aves > Psittaciformes > Psittacidae > Pezoporus > Pezoporus flaviventris. Next base: position 51,035,793 of record NW_026892549.1, read on the forward strand.
GAAATAAAAGGTACTGTCACCTCCACTGCAGCTCAATATTTAGGCTTTGTGGAAAAACAACAATAAATCTCTACATGCAGTGGAGTGTCTTTTGAGGGGGGCGTTATCCAGCATCCCCTGGCCTTGGCACAGCCTCTGCTCTTCACCAATCTTTTCTAGTTGGGAACACCGTGCATCCATTAATCACTGCTCTGGGCAGTGTGATGGATTGGGCTGTGTTTAAGGGGAGGAACAGCGGTTCCGTGCGCTCCAGCTTTCGCAATGTCTGCATCTCTTCCCCCCCTCTCTGGTGGAAAACAACAGCCGTGACAAGCGGGGGTGCAGCATCGCCCGCTGCCTGCTCCCACTCGCTTCAGGAAGAAAACAGCCTGGCTCCTCCTCGCTTGTGTTGGCTTCCAGCAGCACACCAGGCTGCCAGCGAGGTAGGGAAGTCATGTCAGCCCAGTAGGCACACCACTGTGTACATGAGGAGGTCACAGGTTAAGAATCTCATGATTCATTTCCAAGGAGTTGCAGGAGTGCTTGAGGGGGTTGCAGATTGCCACCGTTACAGGGTGGTGCTCACCTGTAACAGTCACCTATCTGCTATTTATTTCCCTTGGTTTCCACAATACGAAGGTGACGCCCATCCAAAAAGCTCTGGGCTTGGTGCCATTACTTAAAACATGTCCATCCAAAGTCATCCACCCCCAGCAGCCTCACCCCCAGCAACACCCAGCTGTGAGCTTCAGGTGGGAAATAAAAGAAAAGGAAAAACAAAAGGGAGAAAAGGAAGAAGTAATCCAGGTTCCTGAGGTCCCCCTCAGCCATCAAACCTCCCTATAACCTCTTTATAACACCAGCTCCCCACATGCTCTCCGTCTGTAACCAGCCACTGAGTCAGGACACAAGGCAGCCCCAAACCTCAGCATCAGCTAATGGCATTGCCACAGCCTTATCCTGCTGCCGGACTTAGCTAAGACCTCTTCACGTCCCTGCGGGTCGCAGGGACACGGATGGCAATGCCACGACCGAGGATTTCTAAATCCTGGTTTCTGAGCAGTTAAACCAGGACAAGAGACCTCTGCAAGGCAAGGAAGAGCTTTTTCTCAAGCCAGGAAAGGGAACAGTGTCTCTTAATATAGCAAGGGGAGTAATATAAAAAGAGTTTTCCCTATCTCCCACCTCACATCCCTCCTACAGACTGACTTATTTTAGTGCCTAGCTACACCCCGTCATGAAGAAAACCATTAGGGTTGCCAAACGCCTGTTTCAGGAGACAATTTACATACACAAAATAATTAAGGTTTTATTTGCTGCTCCTCAGCAGAGCACCTGAGGCTAAGGCTGGCCAGAAATCCCACTGACAGCTCCTGAAGTTTCAGCTAACTTCACCGGCTGGCTGGCAGCAGAATGCAACTTTTGGCTCCTTCCCCAAATCCCAGCAAGCTTCTCTGGTCCTGGCTATGTCTCCGAGTGTGCTGGCAGCTAGGCTGAAGTAGTGGGATGCCGCAGGGCATGGGGAGGGGCCATGTCGGGTCCCTGCCTGCCCCAGCAGCCTGCGAGGGGGTGATGGGAGATGTTCAGTGGGTTGTGGCTACACAACCTGTCATGAGCAGCGAGCCTTTGAGTTTGGAGGGAGGAAAGTGAGACCCCAGGTCTGGCGCACGAAGGAAACCTGCCCTCCTGTCCTAGCCTTCTTCAGCACAGACAGACATCGGTCAAAGCCACAAAGTAAGATCGCTGAGGCATAAATTCAGACCACAAAGGCTGTTTGCATGCTGGTTTGGGAAAAGCCTGAGCAAGAGAATCTCTCTCGGGAGGAAATCCTGCAGCTTCCCCACTTTCTAATGGTTGTCAGCATTCCTCTCCTAGTCCCAGCACAGCAAAGCTCTTGCATTGTCCCCTGACACAGGGCACATCTGCAAGAATATCTCTGCATCTGAGCACCAAGGACTCCACACTAATGAGAGCCATTCCTTAATTTTTTGGTCAAACTAAGTATTTTCCATCCCAAAGACACTTGCAACAGAATTCAGCTGTTGATGAAACGTGTATTAATGAAAATTGTCTGTCAGTAAACAAAGGATTCTCCATGGAAAAAAAAAAAAAATCATTCTATTTTATGGAGTTCCCTTCTAATAATATTATTTTCACCTATTAAATTGCATATCAGAAGTAGTTACTGTTTCATGTCATATTGTGACAAGAATAATAGTTGAAATATTCTCATTTTATTTTCCATTACAATTACAAAGAGCAGCTGTTATCTGGTACTATTTGAGACATCCTTTCTCTGCTCCAGATCAAAGTGGCTCCCATTTGTGCCTTAGCAAAGCCATCAAACTCTTTTGTTATGACATGAACAGGAGCCACTTTGATCTGGAAACAAAGGCAAGGCAGCTCAGACAGTATCGAGCCCAAACCTCTCAATTAAAAAGTAAAAAGTAAAAAGTATTGCATCTCTTATGTCATCCGATGATGCATCAGTAATTGCAAGGCACATAATGCGCTGCCTTCATAGGTGTGACATGAAAAGTCAGAATGGCAAAACATCCCCCTGCACTAAACAAATTCTGAGATATCCAAACAGATTTCCTCAAAATTCTAAATAAAACAGATTTTTCAAAAACTCCAGTTTATGGAAAACTGAAAATATTTGGGTTTGTTCTAATCCAGCAGCTATAGATTACTTTCCGCTTTGACATTTCATAAGAATCCTGAAATTTAACTCTATCAGTTACTGACTTTCCAAAATGTCATCTTCAAATGACTTCTACTACCGCCTGATTTGTTTAGGAATGTGTTACCACATGAATTGCTGAATTCTTTCTGAACCAGCAGATCTCCACAGGGAAAAAAAATCAGATACAGTGAATCTGGAATACTTCAAAGGCTGTTTCAGTTTCATCAAGGAGATCCCTGGATAAATAACCTGAGATTTTTCTTTATGATGCATTTATAGATAAAAATAGCAAAATAAAATAAAAAATGCTTCTATTAAAATGTTAAAGTGAGGTATTTTCATATGAATTGCATAAAATAAAGTTTTAAGATGGTCAAAAGACATTTCAGAATTCTTAATTTTTAGATTAGAAGATTATAAGTTTCGGGATGAAGCAACATTCCCGTGGTTTTCTCATCAGCTTTCCTGGCCATCTCTCCTGCTGAAGAGGGAAAGGAAGAGCCCCATTATCTCCCCTGTGCAGAAATGCTTCCTCACTGGAGGCTGCAGCAGGATAGGCAGCAAGGACCACAGGTTCATGTTTTCCTCTATAGAACAAAGCTCCTCAAGAAGCCCAGCTCCTGCCCCTGCACCACAGAGCATCTCTGCTTTCCATTTGTTTGCTGCCCCTCAGCCTTGATTGTTACTTTTATTTCTGCAGACTTAAAGCCATAGATTTGAAAGGAGTCCAGCAGATGCAAAGCACAACAGCTGGATATTAATATACTAATGCAGCTTGGCATCACAACAGTTTTGAGGCTGCTTTTTTTTTTAATTAACACTCTACCATATTACAACAAGGAAACAGTTTCTCTTCTTTTATTACCATCCTAACCCTGAGCCAAGTATTAAATAAGATTTACTTTAATTAGTTCTTATATCCTCCTCTCTTGCAGGATTATTCAGCAGCACAAGGTGCTTACCCAGCTCCCTTTTTTGCAGGCAGATAAAAATCCTGCTGATGGTGGTGGGAACACATCAGACGCCCAATTTACATGCAAGATGTGTTACTGGGTTATGGAAAGCAGAGATATTTTCAACCAGTCCTGCAGTTCACCTTTTGCTCTGCCACATATTCACAAGCTGCTCCACTCCACATGCTCTTCAACAGAACATGGGGATGTCACCAGCCTCAGACCCTGTGCTCATCCCACCTTTGTGGTGCTCCTGAAAAGCTAAACCTTCGAGCTGTGGGTTCAAGGTTTATATGCTGGCATCCACTTTTCCCGCTGGCATCACTCCTCTCCCTCATCCCCAGCTTTTCGCTGCGGACTAGATGAGCCAGTTTTCCTTACCCTTGTGGCTTGGAAGAAGGATCGGTGGTCTTCGGAGTTGCTTCTGGTCTTCTCTTTAAACATGCACCTACCTGGATGCGGACCTCTGATGTTTTCAGACTCACTGGGCATTTGCATCTATAAGACATTCTCACAGCTCCGTTCATGAGCCTGCCAAGTAGGACCCCACCAAAAGCCTTGCTGAAGACAAGGACTGCAGCATCTATTGCATCCCCACGCGTCACCACTGAAGAAACCCAGTTAACTGGATGTCAGCTGTGCCCTGTGCTCAGTCTATCAAGGGGAGGCTTCCACCAGGATTTGAAGACATGGAGTCACTTCTGCGTGTGCCCAAGGTAGAAATGACTGAATAGGACCTTGAGAGATGTGGCTGCCAGGACAGAGCTCCCTGAGGGACTGAGCTCTGTCCATGAGGACTGAATCCCAGTCTAATCTTGAGCAGGAGCTGCTGTGAAATGCCTCAAATGGTGCTCACTCTGGGCAGTGAGCAATAACAGCAACTGTAAAGGATGTTACTGAAGGGTTTAATGTTTTGGCACTGCTAACCACAGCTTGTCAGCTTGATCTGTCCCTTGGGTGACCAAGGGTGCTGTGTGCTGGGCAGCCTGGGCTGGACCCAGCTCTAGAAGTCTTGTAGAAGTCTTTGCTTTGGAGTGGGCATCTCATCCTTTTGAGACACCAATAAATAACCTGAATGTTGCAACTAGTCACTTAAAATCAATTGACTTTGACAGCCGCAGCCTGAATGGAGCATGGCAAGGGAAGGAGCCCTTGGGAAGGGGAGGCAGAGTGTCGTGTCACACAGATCATCTTTGGGGGGTACAAAACTGCGCCCTAACCTTGTTAGCTAGGCAGTGTCTGCTCTGACGGTTTTGTTCAGTCCAGAGCAGAAAACCCATCAGCTGAGTCAGGCTGCTCTGCTGTGAGTCACATCCACTGATTTGATGATATCCTGCCAGCAGGCTCGCCTGAGCAGGGGATAAACCCTGCTCTGCACCCAAATCACCCGTGCCCCAAGCACACTGCCCGCAGCAAATCCATCAGAGAGCCGTGCTCCAAAAGTAGAGCAAGGACAAGTTTTGGCCACAAGCAGTGTCTGGAGGAGATGTGGAACGGCAGCAGCTTTGTGGGAAGATGGGAGAGATTGATGGGGAGAGCAAGGAGAGGGGAGAAGCCCAGGCAGGAGTGGGTGTCTGGTCCAGGTACTGGTGACAGCTGCCGGGAGGCTTTTGAGTGTGAAAAGCACTCTGCGAAAGGAAGAAAACACTCGAGCAGTGAGGGGAAAGGTCTGGGAAAAGCGGCGGGCGCGAGGGAAGGAGTAGGAGGAAACGTGGGCGCAGAAGTGGGTGGTGCCACATAGCAAGTTTCTGATGTAGCCGGGAAAGGCATCCAGAGCTCCCGATTCCCAGTCCCACACCTTCACTGGGAGACCATCTGTCCTCTCCCCAGGGGGAAGGAGCCCCCGGGTCAGGCGAGAGTGCTTTCCTCATCCCGTGAAAAACAGGAGGTGGCGCGGAACCTCGGCACAGCACTGCTTCCCATGGCTGTGCCCCGGCAGCTCCGCTCCAAGATGGGGCTGTGCTGGCTGGTACCCGCTCCAGGGGAGAGTAGCATCCTTCCTCTGGGACCAGCCACAGTTACCAGCCTCCTAAAATGGTGCCTCAGCAGGTGCTTAGAAAGCATCACATGATAGCCCTGATGTTTTCCTCCTTGGTGCACAGCTACTGCTAATCCAATTCCTCCCTTTGGAACATCTTAAAGAGAGTTTGGGATTGTTTTTTTTTCTCAGGTGAAAGGTTGTCTTTCGGGACGACAGACTTTCCCCCAAATTCTGTTGAACGCAGACTGTAAAGTAAAGCCACCAAACACTTTAGTGGTGAGTCTCTTTTCTTCGTTTCTCCCCCACTCAACCTTAATTCAAAAGAAAATCTTAACAATGCTGAACAGTGATTTTTTCCCTGGTACCATCTCTGTGTGTGGCTGTGTGAGCAGGCACAACATTCACCCCTTTCCGTAAGTCCTGACACTTGCGCATCACCAGAGGAGGACTCACAAACAGTGCTGGGAATAACTTCAGGCTTGTCTGTGCTGCTCAGCTGCAGTGAGGGCACGGCCCCATTGCACTGACTTCACTCGCTGGAGCTGCCAACACCCTATGCATCATCTACCCTCCCCCTGGGGCGTTGCGGCAGGTACAGGTGCACTGAGCCATGGGGATGACCTGCAGCAGGGAGGACGTGGTCCGGACAGGTCCTTCAGAGGGTGCCAACCTACTGGCATGATCAAGGGGCAGCATGCTGGTGGCCTGGGTGTCCCCTGTCACACAGACCATGTTTCCCAACATGATCCACTAGACTTCGCATCTCAAGTAGTAGGGGATGCCTACATGAATGTTGGAAGACTGAATGCACACGCAGCTTCTCATCGTCATCTCCCTCTAGGTATGTGGGGTTAAGTTTCCAGGATCAGGAGACAGAAACACTGCTCAACAGTTCTCAAAGTCAAGGTGTAGCTCATCCACCAAGAACCAGGCACCTCTGATGGGCAGTTTAGCAGCACCTCGTGAGGTCAGGAGCAGGGTAAGCAGCAGCACATAACACATCCTACCTCCTCCCCAGTGTGGCTGCAGAACTGCCCAGAAGCCCTTACCAACAACAAAGTGCTTTGCAAATATCACAGCAAAACACTTTGCCCTTATTTATCAATCAGGGTGTATAGCAGGGACACACCACAGGGAAACCCATCAGCTCTGGACCACGTCCCCCTGTAACCCCTGCCAGCAGCACAGTCCTCCTGGGGGCAGGGGGTTGCCAGCACCTCCTCACACAGCCCTTTGCAATGAGGAGCAAACCAAATCAGCTTTTTCCATCCCATGGGAATGCAAACTTTTGACATCACTCGAGAGGCCCCATCGGTGTGAGCTGTGCATTTACATGTCTCTGCCTCCTCCCTGCAAAACGCGAGTGCCAGCTCTGCTGTGTTACCAGCAATAAACCCTTAATGCCACGTATTCAGGATCCCTTGTTTGCCCCGTAGAAAGTTTCCCTTCGTGCCTCTGACTGGGAGAACAAAGCAGGGGCTGTTTAGCCGCGGGATTTAACCACCTGTTGTAATACTCTGTTGATCTAATCTCTTGTTTTAATTAAAAGCCTTTCAGTTTGGTTTGCAGGTTTTACCCCCCTTCTCTGAAAGCAGACTTGCCACTTGCTTCATTGGCTCTGTCTCGTTTCACATCAAACCTCTTTAATTGCCTCCAAATACTTGGAAATGGATAGAAAACAACCCAATACCACAGCAAGCGTCCAACCTGAGACCCACCACTGTGCAGCCACTGCTTGGTGCAGCAAAGGGTGAAATTCAATGGTTCCATGTAAGTGAGGAGGCAGCAAGGTGTTTGCAGGGTGAAGCTTCAGTTCAAGCCAGCTGATCTCTATTTGAGGGAAGAAACAAATGGCCTTTGGAAATGAGACAGGACCATGCACTGTGGGGACCCAGGGGATTGTTTCAGACACCAAGAGAAAGCCATTTGCATGATGATGAGATTTAAACTTGGTTTCAAGCACTGGCACGAATTCTTCCATATCTCATAACTGAAACATCTGCAGTTACATCAGAGATCCCTGCAATGGGTGCATGCTTTCAAATGGCCACTTTGAATATCAACCCAGCTCTTCTTCGTCTGCAAATTTAAATAGAACCCAGACTTCAACAGCCAGCAGCAGTCATTTTTAGCCTTTTGAGCAGGTCATTCCAGGAGGTGAATATCAGCAAATACAAGAATGAGATTTCAGAAGATACAGAAAAGAGAACAATCCAGCCATAGGGATGCCACTCCTGCTGAAGCCATGCACTGGAACTGCCTTCCCCAGCCTCTCATGGCAGCTCCTCAGCAAGAAGATACGATTCACTCTCCCTATCATTTGTAATCCATTGTTCCTATCTAGCTTGAAAAGTTTCTCTGTCTTTATGAGGAGCGATAGTCCTTTAAAACTGGCCAATGTTTAACATGCTGAAAACTGTATTCACACTGTTTCTGGCACTTCAACTTTCAATGCTAGCAACACAGCAGGGAACTTTATGTGGTTCCAACCTGCCCTATGGAGTCATCTTCAGCTAATGTGGCCGCCACCACCTACAAGAAAGAAAAGACAAATACTATCTAAGACGAGTGGAGCAACCTCTGAGCACACCAAATGGCTGCAGTTTTCCCTGCTTTTCAAGAAGTGTATATGTATATGTAAACGTATACGTATATGTATATTAAAAGCCCAGACACCTTTTTATGTCATCACCATTTACTGCATCCAGCATCCTCCTCCAAAGATGGGCTGCTGCAAGAGCAAGTGGGTCCATCCAGCGACGCATCCGAGAGCAGTGGAGATGGCTGCTCCACGCTGTGCCGTCAGGATGCGTCCCAACACATGGCGGGTCGTGCATCACCACTTTGACGAGCTACAGGCAAAAAGAAATGGATAAAAAGAGCTGGATCTAATATGTGAGTGGGCCGGTATGTGCAAGGGAGATGAATATGAAGTAAAACATGCTGGATGCTACAGTAATAACCGGCTGCATGCGGGAGACGCTGGAAGTGGGCCAGGGAGGGGAAATACGAGAGGGATGCTGCTGAGATCAGTCTATGCGTGGCTGCGATGCTGCAGCTCCTGAATGAGCGCGAGGCGGATCCTGAGGCTGCCGCATGAGAGCAAGGGTGACACCACTTCATGAAACCAGTGGGAGCACTCGGCCAGGGCTGTGTCCCCTCACCAGGCACCCGGAACACTCATCCTGTGTGCAGGGAAAGGCTGGATTTTGTCCCTTAAAATGAAGAGGCTCTTACACACGCACTGGGTACAGTACCCTGTGCTGGCAAGCAGAGAGAGGAGTGACTCCAGCTTGAGAAACATAAGAATGTCGAATGCATCCCACAATATATCTGTGTTTTGGCCAGCAGGTCGAGGAAGCGGATTCTCCCTATCTCCTCTGCTCTCATGAGACCCCCCCTGCAGTCCTGCACTCAGCTCTTGAGGGCAACAACATAAGAGGGACGTGGAGCTGTTGGAGCAAGTCCAGAGGAGGCCACAGAGATGCTGCGAGGACTGGAGCAGCTCTGCTATAGAGCCAGGCTGAGAGAGCTGGGCTGGGTCAGCCTGGAGAAGAGAAGGCTCCTAAGGGGAGACCTTAGAGCAGCTCCAGTGCCTAAAGGGGCTACAGAAAACTTGAGAGGGGCTTTGGACAAGGGCCTGTAGGGACAGGACAAGGGGAATGGCTTTAACCTGCCAGAACAGGGGAGACTGAGATCCGATATGAGGAAAAAACTCTTCCCTATGAGGGTGCTGAGGCGCTGGCACAGGGTGCCCAGAGAAGCTGTGGCTGCCCCATCTCTGGCAGTGCCCAAGGCCAGGTTGGATGGGCTTGGAGCAACCTGCTCTAGTGGAAGGTGTCCCTGCCTGTGGCAGGGGGTTGGAACTGGGTGAGCTTTAATATCCCTTCCAAACCAAACCAGGCTGTGATGAAAGGGGACACCAGCTCATGCTTGTTTTCACAGCAGGGCAGTGCTGAACCTAAGGGTGGTGACTTTGTGCCTTTGAAAATCCCATTCTGAGGACAAGCAGGAGGGGGACTGAGGTCACAGGCAGGTACTCACCACTGAGCTGCATCCCAGTGCCTGCTGCATCCCAGTGCCTGTGCCTCCATGCCCTGCCCATCAGCAGCAGTAGGAAGGGCTGTCTGCCCAAGGGTGCTAAACACAGCCCCTTTTCGCCAGTCAAACACACACTGAGCAAGCACAAGCTTCTAATGGCACACGGATGAGTCATTAAGGGGTTTCAAAATGCGTCAATAGGATCACATCCTCACTCAGTGTGTCACCTGGGAGCTACCCTGGACCTGGAGTTACTCGGCTCTGCAGCAACCTCAGAAACTCCTGCCCAGCCTTGTGATGACAGAATTCATTTACATTGGTGTCACTGCATGCACAGAGTTAATTCTTTGGTTTGCTTTTCCGTTTGGCACTGGGTTTCAGTGGAGGCTTACGTGCAGTTTTACAACCCGGTGCTACTATGTTTTGCACCAGCAATTTACAACCGAGTAATAAGTAAACACAAGATTTTTTGGCTCCACAGGATTTTCCAAGGTGATTAAATAATTTTCTAAACGGCTCTGAATGAAGCTGTCTGAAACCCCCAGGAAATCAACTGCATCCACATGCGCTCTAAAGACACAGGAGAATCCAAATTTGCTGAGAAATAATATAAAGTATTTAAGAAACCAAGCAAAATTGAGCTTCCCCCCCCCCCCCCCATGTAAAGTAAATCTACCTGAACCAGCAGTAACTGCCCTGGCTGCAACAGCTCCTCCGGGGGACTCTGCATGTGCACCAGGCTCTGCAAGGCCCCTGCTCCAGCAGAGACCACAGCAGATGGTGCATGTCTCAGATGAACGCACCTGAAAGACCTCTGAATATTCTGTTAAATGGGGAAAAGCATTCATCAACTCTTCCAACACCTCCAACCACTTCCCCCCTACATGAGAGCCCTGTTCATTGTGGACTTACCCAGAAAACAGGACCAACCCAGATTTGGCTGTGGGGGGTGGTTTTGCGGCAAGCATTTTTGGGCACCATCTGATGACCCAAGGACTTGGCTATAGCTTACATTAGGTCTTCCCAAGCTTTTCCATAGTGGGAGCCACCTCTACCGCCTCCCCAGCTCTGGAGCTGCTGTCTGCTGGAGCTGCCAGCTCACTGAGGGATGGGCAGCCAGCCTTGACCCAGCTGCAGCCCAAAACCATGTGAGAAGGGGCCTTGCCCTTCATTAAGGCTGCAGGTGCAAGCAATAGGGCAGTGCAGACTGCCCAGCCTGGGGACCTTCCTGGATCCAGGGCAGAGCTTCATCCCAGCATGGCCGGACAGCAGGAGCTGGAGGAGGAAGGGCTCTGGAAGCCAACCCTCCTGAGCAGCTCGAGGAAATTCATATTTCATGCTCTGCTCCTTGCCTGCCCACGGAGTTCTTTCTCGTGGTGGTGCGTAGGTGTATGTGAGGGATTTATCCTTTCCCCACTGAATCACTGCAGCACAACATCTTTTCAACCCTTCTGTACAGCAGAAAAGAGCCTCCTGGCATTTCTCCTCGCTTTCCTGCTTAAGGAGGCAGCAAGAGAGCTCCTCGGTGCGATCCAGGCACACCCCAGCCCAAGCAAGGCTGGAAAGCAGCAGGACCATTCCTAACCCTGGTGAAGGGATGCCTGAGGGAGCAGACAAGCCCCCTCCTGCTAGCTGGCACCCCCAAACCACAGCCCTGCGGCCAGGCATGCTGCTGCTTTTTCAGCTCTGTGCTCAAGGGAAGGAGCAGAGCAGGGCTCCCTGAGCACAGAGTGCTCTTCCCATCACCTCAGGAGCCCAGATCCAAGCCAAAGCTTCACCAAATCCCAGTTACTGCAGTAGCGAGTGTTCTTGCTCTAACTGTGGCTCGTTGGAAGACCTTTCACCACCAGTCTGAACCTGGTATTTGCCATTTTCTGAGTTTTGAAGAGAAAATGCAGAGGGAATGAGTTACAATGGGCAAAGCGACGGCCATGAGCAAAGGCACAGCTGTGAGCAGATGTTTTCCCTGCTGACCCTCATACAACTTGCTTATTTAGAAGACACAGGAGCTTTAGGCAGGTAACCAGCAATAAAAGTTTTATCAGTAATGACGTTTTTTGGCTGCATGAGAAACTCGCACCTCCTGACATTTCAGATGAACATTAATGACCCTTCTGTTATGGCTGTTTAATCCAACAGCGCTTTCCAATGGAGGACCTCACAGCACCAGAGCTTCACAGCACCTTGCTGAGACACAACCTGGTGAGGCTGCCACAAGCCTGTAGGCCCTAGTAGGACCATACCTGTCCAGCGTACTGTGCCTTTACTGAACTGCAGGCACCCACTGCTCAGCTCAGATCAAGCCAAAAACAACATCTAAAGGTTTTCCAGTTATACTTGCGTGCAGCCTGGAAGATCAACTAACCGTGGCATATTCTGTCCCAGCCTTGCACCTTCAAGACAGTAGAACCCAGTTCCTTCCTTCCTCCTCCTCCCTCTCCAGGAAAAGGGCAAGCTGACGTTGGAAGTGCAGACAAAACCCAGCAAACACTAAGCCACTGGTTCTTATTTCCCACATTTAAGCTCTTCTGAGCTGGGAGAAGTCAGGGGCATTGCACTTCACTCTTGACTCCACCAGGCCGAGCCCCTCTGCTTTGAATTGCACCCGACTTTTATGCCAACTCAGCAACCTGCATGTTTCTCAAAGTGTTTGGTGGGTTCCTCCACTTCTTTTGGATGTTTTTGATCCTTGGTCTGTTTCTCTCCCCTTTCTATACCCCATCTCCCATTTGGTTTCTGTCCTCCAGCAACACTTTAGCTGATATGAGAGCCACCATTTGTAAAGCCAGTGAAACAGGGTGGACCACCAAGACACCTGAGGGCAGGCTGAGCAGCAATGCTTTGACCCCGAAGTCCCAAAGATCATCTCTAACTGCCTGGTACCACCTCCTAGCAGATCTGCTGCTTTCATTTTGCGCCAATGTAAGCACACACAAAAGCAGGAGGTGGAAAGAGCATTAGGTAAGACTGCCATGCTGCAGAGACCCTTCCTGGGTTTCAGTTCATCCCCCTTTCCCTTGGCCCACTACAGCCCTGCAGGCTGTGCACATATGGCCACCCATAAATGAGGGCTCAACCACAAGAGAAGGAAAAGGTTTCCTCCACAGAGAGCTGCTCCCTCCTCCCCTATCCCCAGAAAATTAACATCTCCTTTCAGAGAACACCATTAAAATAAAAAGAAGGAAAAACCCTGAGGAAACTACAGAGTTCTCACGGTGAATTTTATTTTGTAAGCAACAATATAAACATGTGAATAAGAACAGGCATCATCTGCAGGGCTGGCCTTTGATCCAGGGTACCCTGAATCTACCAACCCTTCCAGAGCAGATGATGGCAAGCCTTCACCTGCGGCTCCAGAGGCTAAGCCCAGTTGCAGTCCACCAAGACCTCTGTCATGGAAAGACCAATGCTTGAGTATTTGCTATTACCAAATGTATGTGCAAACTCGGAATGCACCTCCCACCCCCCCCCAGTTAAAAAAAAGTAATTATCATACAGCTGCAAACCAGTAAAAAAAATTGCTTCCAGCTTATTGAGACTGAAATGGCCTGTTGGACTATAGACTGAAATATCACCCTGGAGAGAACCAACTGGTCGTGACACAAAGTACTGTATTTACAACTCAAAAATATAACTGTTATATACTTTAATTTATAGCAAATTTAATACATTAGTGTTTACAAAATAAATTCTGGACTCAACTGAAACAGCGTGCTGCTTAGCAAGTTCTTTTTTCTTCCTCTCACTTTAATCGAAGAGACCAGCAAGCTTAAGAGCTTCTTCTGCGATCCATACAACTGTTGATTGTGCCAGGTGTTGAAAAACCAGAACATTTTCTGCATCTCTAAAGTTTTGTTGCTTGGTACCTTCTATCACACCAGCTGTACAGTTCAAACCTTAAGCTGTCCTTTAACAAGTTCCATACATGTCTCATGAAAGCTACTCAGATACTAACCAGGGCACTGGCTAACGTTACAATCTTATCTGCATCACTAGCTCACACAACAGGAAAGAGGAAATATAACTACACATTCAGTCTCTTATTTCTAACAGCAAAGCTGCGAACTCCATTGCTTAAAGATACTTCAGTAAGTGAAACAGTACCATACAGTTCAAGAAACATTTTTTAAAAAAACAAACATTTGAATAGTATAAAAAGTTGTTTACTGGTGTTTCTACTATAAAGCTTTGTTCCACAAATCAAGTGATAAAATAATTAGATATGTTTACAGTGATAAGAGACTGCAGTGTAGACATTTCAGCTCACATTTTGCTGACTGTTTCAGTACAACACAGACTGTGACTGAATCGTTAATACACATCTATGACACAGAGCAAACTGCAGACATGAAGTGCACACCTGAATATGGAAGTTTACCTGCTGGCACGGTAACTTACTGTCTTCAGCCCTCCCTTTCCCCTCCAGAACATGTTGTAAGCAAAAACTGTATTCAGAAACTGAGGCATATAACTGTTTTGACTGCTGGAAAGCAACTCTTATTGAGGGAGTTGCACAGAGGGAAAACGGATGCACACAAACACGCCATGGTAAATTCCAAAGTTATATGCCGACTATTTCTCCTTAGATAAAATGACATCTGCAAAAGTGAAAATGTACAAAAAATAAAAACTGTCAAATAAATAAAGAATACAGATGTTAATTAATCACATATATAAAGAAACGTATTGGCATACTGTATGCAGTATACGGTATATTCATAGAATCATGTGGGCTGGACAGCACTTAATTAGGAGTCACACGCTAAAGATGTAACTCCTCGTCTTCTCCTCCAAAAGATTTTATGGTTTCTGGATATCAAGTGCAACCTTTTACATCAATGCATAAATCATGCACCATACTTCATCTCTGCCACACCTAGGATGCTTTTTGTTTTTGAAAGATCCACAGAGAAGTCCAAAAAGTTATAATGGTCTGAATCACAATTTTTGCAGCCCTGTCCATGCTACATTGTCTCTTGGGTTTCCCACCAGCTGAGATTTCAGTAATTGTACAGTATTATCAAACCATAGTTTTTTTCCCCCCAAGGAAATGGGAGCCAATCATATGGCCTCTTCCAACTGGCATTCTCTACACTCCTGAGCTGTAGGTAAGTATTATGCTGTAAGTGTGTTACACAAAGGCTGCTGAAACCATTGAAAGTGATGTAACAATAGTTAAGTGTCAAGTACGTCCGCTATAATACAGAATCAGGGTCTAGGTCTATCAAATGCTATATCCACATAACATTTTAAACCATGAAATATTTTATGCATTTTCCTTTTTCTACACTATTGTTGCAAACTTGCTGTTAATTGTGTCACAAGGTTCGCATTCCTAATTCTCCAATGAATTTTAATTCAAATGTTTAACAACCATATCTACGCTAGGTACACTTAAAATAGACATTGAAATTTCAAGTAAAATGAACTGTAGCCACATCTACTGGACTCAATACACGTCCCAACATCTAGATTTACTTTGATAAGTTATACAAATACATAATACATTCTTAAATAATGAAGACCCACAATATTAATTTGTGAATCTTCCCATGTTATAAAACCACTTTTACAGGAATGTTTATCCACCTGTATTACTGTTTTAGTTTGCAGTGTCTCTTGCTTTCCTGTTTCCACACATTACTGTACCAGTTCTTAGGCTTTGGCTATTGAAATCTCGTATTTGAATGAGGCAACACTGGTTATTAAGGCTGGTTTTTTTCTCTTGTGAAGTTTCATTCGTTATTACGACACCATTTTCCAGAGCAGAATGACTATCTTGTGTCTTCAGGTTCTGTTTTTATGACCTTCCTTTCTATGTTGTTAAAAGCCGAATGAGGAAAATCCTTTAAAATACCAAGACCTTCTGCATTAAAAAAGAAAAAAAGAATAATGAACCTGCTGAACCCAGGACATTATGTTAAAAACACTGCTTGGAAAAAAATATATTGTGCTCTTAATTCAAGAAAAAGGACCATGAACCATATGGATACTAACAGTTGAAGCAATGAATTCTGCCTCCTCCTGCTGGGCTTTAGCCCAGCTGTGTTAAAACTGAACATCACTAGGTCCTCATAAACCAGAATAAAAAAACATTTTATAAAAAAGTCAGATTCTTTATAAAGGGTGAAACCATGTTATAATCAAACTGCAGTACAACAGCAACCTAAGTATTTAAAAGCAGTAGTTTGGGTCAATACCACTTTCTGAGGACAGACACATGCCAGAACTTGCTTATCTGAACTTAGTTACTGCACCCTGTAAACTTTTCCCACATAATATTCAATCTGATTCTAGATTAACAAGTAACACTCCTCTGGAAGTTTTGTCCAAAGTCTTGATTAAAAGGTTACACACAAAGCATGCCAGGCTGAGCTACTAGCTTCTTCACCTGGAGACATTGTCTGTTAATTCATCACAGCCTTTTAAGAAACAATGGGTAATTTACAAGAAGCAGCACTAACCTGAAGACTGGGACTTTGCCTCACCACTGGGGTAAAGCCGTATCAGATCACCGCACAGAGGTTTTCCAACATGCTGCTCTCCATCAAGTGAAATGTGCTGCAACTGTCTACTTGGCAGACTGGACATTCGGAGATTCAGCGGTCTTTCACCTGGAAGTTGGTCACAGTGAAACATTGATCCATTAAAAGCAAAGCAATATCAGAGATTAAACAGGTAGGGACTTAAAGACATACTAATTCTATCAGGAAAATTGCATCCTAATTTCCAGCTGCTCATGGAGGGTTTCTAGAAAAACAAAGCTTATGTAAATATGCTGCTTTGCAGACACAGATTTGCTGGAAAGGGACACTCAGCCATACCAAAAGTAAAATTAAAACTCTCCTTCTGCTCAAAAATCTCTTTGAGATCCTAAAAATTCCAGCTCCCACTGCACAATGGAAAAATGGCATAAAGAAGCTAGCACTATCAAGAACAGCTGGAGCCACACGCCCCAATACTTCCTGTATAATTGTGTACCACTTTGCCTGACCAATACACACATATGAAAACCTGTTTTAATGCTTACTTCTATTGATTCCTTTAGTTGCCTTCTCTACTGTTTATCTCCCCCCTTAAACTAGCTGTAAAAAAACACCATACACAAAAACTTATGGTTTTATTTCTTGCGCTTAAAACATTTTATCTCCCTTCACAACAGTAAAAAAAGAAATCTAAACAGAAAACAGTCAAACAAAACAAACACTCCGACAATTAATTTAAGCTAAGGAACAGCCAGTTGGTAAATCAAAGAGAGAGCCACTAAACCGTAAGCTTTTTGAAGAATAACAAGCTCTTAAGGACACCATTAGAATCTCGTTAATTCTAAGTTATTTACGTAGTCAGCTCTTCAGGCTTTGTTCCTAGACTGCACAACCAAGTAAACAAAAAGGGGTACCAACTACATGATCCTGCTCTACTTTCAACTTCCACAAAGCAAGAACACAAACAAAATGCAACATCCTGCTCTATTTTGAAAACTTAGGATAAAGCTAGAGCCAAGGTTTACTCTCAGTAACACTAATGCACCCTACCTTTTTCCCTCCCCACAGGGCTATCCATAGAGAAAGCAGTTTGCCTGGCTACATTAGAGTAACAGAGCAGAATGTGACTGTACATCTGATTGCATTACTTAGACTAAGCACTCCAGGGCAGAGATCCTGACTTGTCCATTCAGCGCTCAGTGTTCTATACTAGATAAATAACACTACTGAGGAAAGTTGCATAATACCAAATGTATTTGCTGGCAGCAACACCATGCCTGGAAGCTACCGTACCTTGTCCATCAGTGTTATCTAATGACATGCCATTCGGGCTGTGCTCTTCTGAGTTTTGCCTGTAACACCCTGTGGAAAGACGTCTCTCTAATGCAGCCTGGTTGCAAAGAAATTCCATCTGTTTTGCCATCACCTTTTCTGACTGCAAATAAAGGAAAAAAGATATCTCTCTATATACATACATACAGTGAGTCAAAACACAGGAAAGAAAAACATCAGATGATAAGACTAACAGCCTAGATATAGTTTTTTGTTGACTCATATGTACAGATGTGTGTTTTACGGTTTCTTCAAAACTACCTAGCAAACAAAATATTTTTGCACCCATAGATTTTCATACTGTTCTTCTGAGTCACTCAAGAGTACTTAAAATGCAAGCTGCTGTAGTTCATCCACACAGAAATGCAACATTAAATTCTACTCTTTGAAAACACAGAAACCACTTTCTGCAGTTTAGGACTGCAGGTTACGTTGAGAGAATCTCAAGAAAAGCAGAAAATAACGTCTTAATTATCAGTTAGCTCTGTTCAAATATATGTCTTCACAAAGTATTCCAAAAAGTATTCCAAGAGCAATGGCAACATCTGCTAAAAACTTATGCCAAGATTTCACCAGACATCTTGGAATCTTTATTTTAGGCAACAGCACTACACAAGCTTAAAAATCTGCCATTCTGAAAGTGTAGGATCGCAGTATGTTTGTGGGGGATAAAGGTGTGAAATGTCTGTCTAGAAGAAGAACAAGACCTATACACCTCTCGAGAGTGAAACTAAACAATGTGGTGCAATGTGGGAGGAAATGGCGTCTGAATGTTTGTCATTGACTTTAATGCCAAGAGAATTCTAATTTCACTATAATCTTGTTCCTGAGAATGTAAATAAGCATCTTGCAAAAATAAAATCACAAGTCAAGAAAGTTGATTTTGAAGAGCCACGATGAACACAGGAACAGAAAGTGTACAACCTTAACATCTACAACTGATTGGGAAAAAGGCATTTCTCTATGAGGTAATGCAATAATCGTTTCAACTGGTACACAGGCCCGTTAACTGCAGAGGACTTTTCTTGGGAGATGATGAAAGCCCTGACTTCCCATGAAGGTCTGCTTATCCAGCATAGTTCAACAATTTACAAATACAATGGAAGCAAAACAGACCAGCAAAATCTGAGCTTCTGCAGCACAGTCATGCCCTGATAGCAGGGTAATGACTTGACCAGTATTTACTTACTCTGGCTTACAGCTCATCAGGTTCTGCAGAAGAACACTGATAGCTCAGGCTTGGTCTTGGGAGGCAAGTAAAAGAAGAAACTGCTCAGTTTACTTTCAAGTGTGCTTTTTGCTATTCCATCACTCCTCTTACAACTTCTGAACTTCACAATAGTTTTCTAAGAGTAAAACATTTCTCACTCATGCCATTTTTGCTATTTAATTGGGACAACCCCAAAACTTTGACCTTCTTATCACCACAGAAAACCCTGTATAGTCGCAGATATCTTTAAGCTTAAAATAAATTTCTAGTCCATTGTTACATAGCAGTGACCAATGAAAGCTTTAAAGCATATACATGATGAAAATAAGCTTGCGAAAATCAAGTGAAGGTCATCATTATGTGACACCAGAACATGTAGCATGATTGTTTTTTGATGTACCACAATGAACACATTTGTATCACTGTACACTACTATGCAACAGAAGAAGGTAAAAGACAGGGCAACACATCCACTCTCAGGAAACAGGAATGTAACTCCGTAATCTTACGTGAAAATTTGGTGATTACAGCTGCTCAAATCAGCAATACAATTTGTTGCAACTTAGCATAAAATCCCTCCTTGGCAACAACTGGCAGCAGGAGATGCATATTTTGCCTCAAGGCTGGGATACACTACAGAAAAGACAAAGCATCTGAAACCTGTCTTCCACTTATAGAAAGCTTTCTGGGAACTTGAAAACAACGCACTGCCACAAGGGTAGATGTTATTTAGGCAATTTATCCTCTCGGATCCAGAAGTTCTGTATTTCCTCATTATACTGGCCTTTCTTCTTGTAAGAAACGTCAGAACTGAGGACTCCAAGATCGCCTACTCTATTCCTCTACACTCAGTAACTTGAACTTTCCATTTATAGCTAATAACGCAAGTAACACAGCACATACTGTACCAATAGTACCCCACTTGCTCTCAACAGGCAGTCACGTATTTTTCAAGCCTACTACACTAGATCTTACCTCCTTGGAACTATCAAGGCTAAAGCTGTAGTACTGTGTCAGAACACTTCCAGCAGTAAACCCCAATTAAGAGTGATGCAATCACACCTATGCTTGGCAGCCTTTGAAAACTGATGGTAATTACTTTAGTCATCAAAACAATACACCAAAATCAATGTACAAAGACATGACTGTATTATTCACAGTGTAGTCTAGTTGGTTTACCTGGGAATTAAGAGCTGTTGAGTCTTCATTCTTCCCTTTAGCCAAAGCAAGTGGCATTTTGTCTTGCTGATAGAGTGTCTGGACCGTGTCCTGGAAATCAGGATAACCATCCTATTGAGCATAAAAAGAAACCAAACAGCAAGAGGGACATATTACTGATTTTTCATCACCCTCTCTGTATACTCAAAAGAAAAAAGGAAAGAACCAACAAAAAACACATTCCTGAGAAAACTTCTGAGAAAATTCGGGGCTGCAATTTACATGTTTATGCTATTCACACGGTTTGTGCATAAAACACAGACAACCCCTCTACACCAACCGCTATATATCTAAAATGGCATACACAGAAAGTCATCTCTCACAGTTTCAGGTGAATGCAGCCTAGTGTTGCCACTGACATTAAACTAGTTTACATTCAGCCTTGCCAGGCAGATTTAGGCCTGTGGTTTCTGTCACTTGTTACATACAGCAGCTTTGGAGATTCTTAAGAAATCAAGCTTATATCTAGTCAAGATCAAGGCACAGCAGCTGCATATACTAACCTCGTGAAACTTAGCAAAGCCGCCTGAAATTCAAGGTGTTTTACACAGAACCTACAGTAGCATCACAAAATGAAATATCATCACTTTAAAAGCAGGGTAGCTAAGGCTTTATATACTATGGGAAATCATCATTCAATTTTTTTAAGTCTCAAACGCTTATGACATGCAAATCTTTTGCAGCTTGCATATGTACCCATAAAGCAAATAAAGTTCCTGTGAAAACGTGCCAGACTCCATTAAAATAAATTAATCATCGAAGCAAAGGTTTAAGATGAGAAAATTTATCCTGCTCGGCATTATAAAAGGAAAGCCCATGTAAAAGAAAGGAACATCCATAAATGTTTACAAAAGAACAGCATATATAGGTGACTGTTAAAATGTGGAAGGAAGCAAGAGATCTAAATCAGACCAACACCTGAAAACAGTGACACTGAGGATACGTACGTCCACGTATCAAATATGCCAAATTAGACATATTTTCCTTGTGGATTCTAGAGGCTCATGCATGTAAACAACAACATTTTTTTACACTAGGTGGACAAATAAGTTACAGCCCAGGAATAAGAACAGCAATCTTGCAAAAAAACACAAGGGAAGGATTACAAGGTCCATGCCACTGGCAGGCTGCCCACTGACCTGCAGCATGATGGCCAGACCCTCAATGCAACCCAATGCCAATAAAGCTATTCTTTATGCTCAGGGAAAGAAAATTAAATAGAAGTATCTGTCTGAACACTGCATATTGCTTTTATCCACCCATCATACTCCCTCAGGGAAAAAACAAACATATAGGTATAGGTATGCAAAATTTTATAACCAGGGAAACTGCCACAAAACCCCATCCTCTAGAAACAAAGGCTTTGCAGCACATCTCCATAAGCACTGACCATTTTCATAGTTAGAACTGAATTTGTTTTGGAGAGAACGACTGTGTGTAGGAAGATCAGAAACTGAATACGCAAAACCCCCTATCACTCAGGATCCTATTTTTGCAGCAAAACAGGTAACACGGCTCTTTATAACATACATGCGATCACACAAAACCAAAGACTGCTTCCTGAAAGCAAGACCAGCTGCCCATTGCTGTGACTGTCACCTGTCAGTCATGCAGATAACTTGGATGATGATGCCGTTCTGATCACCCTTCCTGGAACCATTCCCCATCACTGGCTGTTCTCTGCCCTGCTGCCTCATCTAAGGGCTGATGAGGAGCAGGCTAGGCCAGCTGACAACCTGCTCTGCACAACGTTTGCCTAGAGGCTCCTTTTCAAACCTCTGTGGTCAGAAGGGCCTGCTGTATGCAGTGCAGCAGTTCTGTTTTGCCCATGCTGCTGCTCAGTTGTTTTTCAAGCAGCTTCATGCAGCAGATGTTCTCAGTCCCACATGTGATTTTTTTGCTCCCTCTAATGACATTTTTCCTAGGAAAACAGTAGCTTTTGCTGTTTTTGTGAGAAACACAAATCCCACACTTCGGTTTTCTTTTCAACCTTCTTAGCAATGGCGGAGGTGGGTCTTTTCTCTCCCTCCACTCATACCAGCACTAAGGGAAGATGCTTCCTCACAGCCCCCACTCAGGTCTTCCTGCCTGCGCCCCTGACTCCCACTCAGCTTTGTGAAATTAGCTTTTGCAAGCTCTCCCCACCCCTCCCGTTCAGCTGAATGAAGACACTGACAAATAGAACAATTTCTCCATACCACAGACAGCAAGAGTATTTTTAAAACTCTCTTTCTTCGCTCTCTTGGCTGTTCACACTAACTGAGGGGGAACCTCGCCAACCCCAACACAAAGCAGCAGCAGTGATGAGTAGCCTCTCCCTCCATGCCTTCTGCATGATATACCTGTGACTTGTTTTGCTTTCCAAGCTGGTGCCACAACAGCTCATTGCTCGGAGCAGTGCTGGCACTGACTCATGGAAGATGACAAAACAAGGGGTGCCCCCACCCCACAACACCTATGCAGGAGACAGTCTTGCCCTGCAGGGGGATGTGCTATTCGCCTGCTTGCAAACAGCACATCCCTATTTGCCTGTCCTGCTCTTTGTCCAGAGTAGATTTAGAAACTACAACCCTTTCCTTATAATCTGCTTCCAAATCCCAATTCATTCCATTCCCTTTTTCACTCCCTCCACACCTTTAGTCTGTCATTTGCCTGGAATTTTTCCCTTCTCCTCTCTACACTTCACTCCCACAGCTCGCCCACCCACTCTACGAATAAGAGGGGGAGAGCTCGCTGGGGAAGAGAAAGGCTTTTACAGGTAATTTGATGTAATTCATGGCATATTGTTTCTTTGTAATGCTTTTGTGAGTTTCATATTCGTGAAGAGGATAAATTCACAATGGTGGCTGTAACCCAGCAATATTCAGCCTGCTCACACAGCTCTGCTAGCTCTGCTCCAGGATGACCTTCAGCCTCCCTGGAGTTTGGGGGGGTGAGGGGGCTAAGTGTTATTATATTTCCAGATATTAACTCTTTTTTGTTTTTTTTTAAAGTAATCTTTGACACTATGCAAACAGTTGTGAAGTCTCTCCAAATTCAAGCCCTAGTATTTTAGGCCACGCTTTGCAGAGAAGTTAATGACTAATGGGTAAAGGAATGGTGAATAAAAATACAGGGTTCAGCCTTAAAACAGTAAGGCAAAATGACCTTTACAAAAAGAAAAAAAGAGCTAGTTATAACACCACCACACTCTCATTCAGATCCTCTGCACGATACTAGCATGACAGTGAGCTAACAGAGCCATAATGAAAAATAACAACTTAAAAAACAGGATAAAGAATTCTGACCCAGAACAGAAGGAAAAATCTACAGCATTTGCTACCATTTTAATTTTTACCTCCACCTTTCTAAGAACGAGCCTCCTCAAAAATCCTCAAACATGCTACTAAAAAAAGGCCGCTTTCTTTTTTAGAAATCTAAGCCCCAATAACCCGAAACACCACATGTAAAAGTTACTATGTAATAATGCACCCTTTTAAAATTTATTGGAAGAAAAGTCCATGACTTACAGTGTGTCTCCATTATAATATACTGTAGTAATGACTTACTCTTAGAAGACTCCCAAAGGGAAAAATAAAATGTATGCTGATGACAACACTGGTTACTTCATAATTAATCATATGCTATAATGCTATCAAATGAAAGAATATTTCATTTAATTTAATTTGAATTTCTTACTGTGGAAAAAAGTACTATTTCTGAAATAGTCATTTGTACAGCTAGGACATGAATCTTCCACCAGCATTTTAAAATATGACTGGTAATTTTAGAGAGAAGGAAACCAAGTAAACATCCTTTCTCAGAATTACTGAACTAAAAGGTGCCTAGAGAAAGCAGCCCTTCCAGACTCAGGATTTCACCATGCATGAAAATAAGAGAACAGAGTTTCCCTAAGGCTGTCCAAATTTCCTGCTCTCCAAAAACCCTAAAGTATCAGCCTGTGTTTTTCAGGATTTTAATCTTTTTCTTCCAATGAATAAAAAAGCACCTCCTTTGCAGCATATAATTTTAGATACCTGCCCATCATCAATATTACTGAATGAAGGAAAAACTCTCTAATGCTGAAATTTAAGTCAATGAAATACTATTCCAAGCAGAGGAGCAGCAGATCCCCACCAACTCTCAAAAATCAGGACTAGACTGGACAAAAAAGGGCAGACTCAAGCAACCATCCCGCAATGTGTTGGTCAAGGGAGATAATTGTGAAGGTGGATAAAAAGATTTAATGCACCTTTTCTCTGCTCTTTCATGGATTGAAGAACAAGCATATGTCAAAGCAAATCCTAACACATGTAAATGACACTACTGATTTACCATCAAAGGTATGAGTAAATCCTCAGCACATGTATATGCTTTGTATTATATAATCTACAACTGTATACAGATTGATGGAACTTAATAAATAAAATAGATTAACTCCTATATACCTATTCATAACTGCCTTTTCAAAACGAACTGCTCACATTGAGGTCTGTCTCATGGGAAAAGCCTTTGTACAGGCAAAAGCATCACACTGCTGAAAAATTATGAAAGCCTTGCATTCAGTGCATCATTTGTCACAGAATGAGTTACATGAGAAATGCATTCCAGAATATGCTCCAACTTTCCTCTGCAGTTAAAGAATGTATCATGTATCTGTGTCACATACAGAGCTAACTCGGGCCTAGCTTATACTCAAATGCACATTTAGCCCAAACTTTTGGAGTAGACAGTAAAAAAAAAAAAAAACCCCAAACACACAATGCTAAGTATGAATCAGTTACCCATGTAACAGAGAAACAGTACTTTGTTAAAAAAAAACCACATCATAAAGGAAGATCTGCTATTCTTATGAGGTATATAGGTATATACACTTAGAATTTTTTTTTTACCCTGTCTTTCACATGTTTTTCTGACACATTTCCTTAAGATAGCTCACTTCAAAACAACAGTGAATTTTAGCATGCATAGGTGAAAAAACACAGGAGTCATAATACTTTACCTCTATCTTGATTCTCTTTGGTGACAGCTCATCCCTTTCTCCACATTTAGATCTAGAAAAGAAGACACACAGGCTGTCAGTAAACAGCACATTAACCCTGACCATCAGAATTAATAATGAAAAACAGAGTCAAGATAAAAAAAAACAAAACCGGGCAAGAACAACTGAGATGCACAGAAAAAGCCTCTAATTCACCTGGACGTGGCAGTATATGTCACTCAAGTACAGAGGAATACAAGTGCCTTGTGTGGTTTTCAAGATGTCAGAGACATTCTTCTGAACAGAACAGAAAGCACCTGAGCACGGAGAATCTGCTTACCCAGAATGGATGTATTTTTACATAAATCACTACAGAAGGAAGGGGAGCAAAGGAAAATCATAAGATCCTACAAGCATAGGAAAATGTATTTTGAAAGGACACTGCATTACACATGAAGGAGTTAACACTTAAAAACAATAAAGTATTGAGACTTTCAGTAACACTTATTAATTCTAAAGTTTTAATTGTATTTGAAAGCTATTAAACCCTTGCTACTGTTTCATAACAGCAGTTCATTTAACAGAACAGTAACAACTGAAATTAGGAGTCAGCTTCAGTCCCTTAAAAGCAGGTTTGTAAGCTGCTCCCCATGACCTTATCTTTCTCATTCCCTGAAAACTAACGAGCTAAATCTGTATAGGTAAAAAAAAACAACTGATATATTGAGCAGCTTTGGCTACTTTGCCTATTTACATTAACCTTGAAATACACAAATGCCTCAAATACTTGGAATGCCAGCCTCTCAGATGCCTCTCATCATGCACTATCATCAAAAACTTTGGAAAACGAGAGAGCAAATAAAAAGGTAATTCAAGGCAGCTAAATCCTAGCAGTTTGAAAGCTTCACGACTTAAATGGCATTTTTCTACCTTCCTCAGAAGAACACTTTGCTAGCTAAAGAGCAGGAAGAAAGTGTCTCTAGCACTTCAAAAGAAATGTTATTTGACTGATTCACTCCCTGAAAATAAAGGTCCTTTGAGTTAATTAAAACCTTACTTGGTGGTCCTGTAAGTATACTTGTATGTAACTTCTCGAGAGATTTGCCGAGCTAGTGCGAAGAGTTCATCTCTCCTGGTCAACAAGGCGTTATCTTTTACACACAGCTGAGCGGCTGCTTCATTAACTGTTAGCTGGAAATCAAACACAAAACCAGGGATTCATGATTTTGCATAAGTTCACCCACTGTGCTTGTAAAAGTACCCATTCTTCTGAAATAATGACAAATTTCAGCTGCAAGTAAAATTACCCACAAATGTACAGCAAACCCTGGAGGGTTTCTTCCATTATACTCTTACTAAGCCAGGTAAGCCTCTGGGAAGAAAAACGTGTAGTTGGGGCATTTAATGTCCTTTAAAGTAAAAATGTTATTGTAAGACTCCCTCAACGTGAGCTGCCTGTGCCTCATCCCAGCATTAATTAAATCTCAGTATAAAACAGTAGCTCTGAACGTTCACAGTGTTCGGCTCCCAAAGCCTGGTTTACAGGGAATACTATTTTTATAAATGCAATATGCCCAGGACTTGGGGGAAAAAAAATGACAGTGTGGGTACAGATGGCTTTCCCTGGTGAATACAGCACAGATTCTGTAGAAGGTGATGGTTTAAGAAACGATTAAACTTTTTTTAGCTATGTTTCTCACCCTCGTGTTTGTGAAGACTATCTTCAGACATGAATCAAATGTGACTTGTTTCAAGGATGTTTTCCTGAGCCTGCCAGGACACATTTCTAGTGCCTCTGCTGCTGGCAGTAGCTTCACAAAGAGGGGAGGAGAAAAAAAGCCCAAAGTTAAGGCTCAAAATGGTTTCACAGTGCTCGGAAGCCTACAGAAAGTGGCAATACTGTCATGATTACACCATATACAACACTGCGGTCTGAAAAGCCTATGGTCAACAGTATGGACAAGCAACAATATTAATACAATGAGAGACACTGAAACTGAGATGCTGGAGAGGAGATTCTCTGCTCCTTCCACAGTCAGTAGAGGCAGAAGAGACATTTTCATTTCTTCCTCAGCTGAAGAGCAGCCAGCACTTCTAATGAGGCATAAAAGCCAGGGGCCAGAGTACTGCAGGTGTTTTTTTTTCCCCAGAGTGCCCACAACTTTTCTACTCTTTATTTCTAGAAATAAAGCTGCTTTGAATGGGCCTGGCTTCTTGCAAATGAGCACAGCTGCTTTGTTGCTCCTGTCAACAGTACTTTCTGTATCTGTCTCAGGCTAATGAATATTACAAAGTAAGTAGGTTTTCCACAGCACAGTCAGCATATTCATGACGGAATGAGATGTACCATCCCCAGCCCCTGATCTGGCAGAGCAAATCACAGCCGCAGTGCAGTGCACAGGGTTGTGTGGCCAAGGGCTGACAGGACCACGCACATGTGACCTCAGCCACTGAAAACACTGCCACTACAAGAGGTGCTTTTCATGGAAGAGAACAGAAGATGAGGCTGAAGAGAGGCCAGCAGGTCTGCAGTTACATGGTGTCTCTTGAGAGAAGGCTAAGAATCATGCTCCTTTACCCTGCTGTCTACCACACTGCACAATGTTACTTGGGAATTAAGCACAGCAATTCACCCAAAACATCACGCACTCCATCCCTGAAGGATGGAAGCTGTCATAATATATGAACAACACACAACCCTGCTGCACTTGACTGCAGTGCTTGATGTCATCCTAATTCAAATAGATGTATTTTGCCCAATGCAACACTTGTCCTCCAGGAGGCTGAAAAAAACCAAACACATGTACCAGAAGACCTGAGACTCTCTCACTGCCCTGAGCCCATGCAGTATTTCTCGTAAAACCTCAAACAGAACTGCTGTTCCTAATATTTCTTAAGCATTTTTTTCCTGTGTTCAGTATAAAAGCCTCTGATCTGAGTAGGGCATTTCCTAAGATACCCGAATACTAATCAGAGTGCAAACATGTCTTTAACAGGTGAACTAGATATGTTGTCTGATCCTTTGGTTTCTGTACAGACCAGAAAAAACCCTCAGAGATCAGATGTACAAGGGTGGGAAGTTTAGATTTAATCTGTGAAACAGCTCAAGGTTACTATGCTCCCACAATGTACTGAAGTAACTGTTACCCCTTAGACAAGAGCAGTTGTTCTACAATGTCTATCATCTCAGAAAAAAAAACACAGGGAAAAAATAAAAGATACAAAAATAAAAGATAACTACAACGCTGACACAAAGTATTACCACCCAAAGCAGGCATTAATTTCTGTAACGGTGATAGCTAGTACTTTGCCAAGGATGAATAGCATGGCCAATGCTTACAAAATAATCTGAGACGGTTTTTATCCGTCAAAGTGTTGAAAGGCTGCAAGAAGCTGAAATCACTGAAAGTGCTTTGGGTGGCTGTAAGCAAGTGCTGTTTATCCTAATGTATGAGAAAAGCCAAATGTTTGTTTTTCCTGGTTTCTTCTTTCAGGTCACATCCAGACTTACAGAACTGAAGTGCATTATGGCATCCTGCCTTTTCAGGAGGCACAATACTGTGGCTAGAAAGTGTTGCACGCCTAAAAATAATTATTTTGGTTGTTGGAAGCTTGAATGATATAGAGGAGCACACAATCATACAGGCTGTATGGAGAGGGATGGGTACATTCCCACCTGATGGGGTTCATAGATTCCCTCACTACAAAACACAAATAAATACCAAGCCCTACTGTTTTGGCGAGTCAGTAAAACAAAAGGAAGAGGTCGAGCTAGACAAATTTTTTTTACTTTCATTTCTTATTTCTGATTCTCCCACTACTAAACAGGATTTGTTTGTTTGTTTTATAGGTACCTAGACAAGCACTGAAACATTAAGACAAATTACAAATCTGACTCAAACATGCACAGGTCACCAAGTTCAAGGGCATGGCTTGTACTCATCACTTTTCCAGTCCAACTTTAAGGGCTCTCCATGCTGGAAAAGCTGTGTAATACCAAGACAGTGGGATGGATTACAGACAGGAAGTTTATTAGTTCTGGGATATCTCTGAAAGATTCTGCATGAGATTTTAGGCTCATCAGTGCCTTATAGAGATAATCCTACCAATAACACATGCTTCCAGACCAGCTCAGTGTCTACAGCTCCCACTGGCCTCTACGAGCTGCCCAAGCCCTCTGAGACACTCCAATGTTCATACTGAAACAGAGAACACTCTCACTAATTTGCCAATAATTCCATCAGATTTGATTTTTATTTGCATGCATCTCCACTCTGCTTCAGGAGCCAGACATAGCCTGATCTTTACATTAAGAAGCTAACCACTATTTAAGCTTTTTAAATTCACAGTGAAGTTTATTCAGCTGTTCATTGCCAGCTGCAAGGAGAGATCTTGAACTGTGATGCAGAATGACAGTCTTGGAATGTATTAACACGTGCAGAAACAGTCTCTGGACAAGTAGAAACTTACCTCCCTGGTTGTTTAAGGTCCTTCCTTCTGAGCAGCAAATTAAGCCATCAAAACCAAAAATCCACTGAAGTTGAGTTTACAAAAGGCAAACCCTGGTTTAGCAGATTTTAAACAAACAAACAAACAAACAAAAAAGATGGTCTCATTGCTACTATTTGTATATTTACTGCTTTAAAACAAAGACCACTCAAGACAAAACTTTGTGAAATCCGGCCTCTTTAAGCAAACAGTAAACCAATTATGAGCAAATTCTTCTTGCTTGCATGTGTGCAGTTCCCATCAAGTTCAGCAAGGCCCCACATGTGTAAGTGAGGCATAAGTCAGCCACATACTCCTTTGATCTCATGCCCTTAATCATAATAGCGATAGAAACATTTCCTAAAGCCAAACCATGCTCTCATTCCATTTTTAAACACGGTTTTACAATGATGTTGTAAAGCTCTTTAGTGCAGTACTAAAAAATATAATTAACAAGGTAGAGCAGTCATCCTTTCCTCTGGTTCTTTGCTACCCTGCTCCTTCAAACCACCACCACACTACTCTCCAGCTTCACAGAGCCACTCCTCAGCCTATCACACGCCTGGCACAACATCTGCCCCTGGTGCCCACCTCCCATTGCCAGGGAATTATCCTACAAGAAGTCTGCCCAGATTTCAGAGTATATTCTGCAGCCCCAGAGAGAGACTGTGAAAGCACACAGCTTCACATGTTGTACATCTTTGACGGCCTCCATGCCTAGGTGGGGAGAACCCCCTTTCTCTGAACCCTGAAGCAACATATACAGGGCATCTACATAATTAATCCTTTCAAGTCTTGCCTCCATCTCACACACAACTTGCTCTCCACAAGGTCAGGGGAGTAAGATGAGATCTGTTCTTGCATACTGGATGAATTCGTAGATTGTAAGTGTTCCACATAAGCCACAATACACGTAAGTAAAAGCTGCACAGCTAAAACTGTGGTAGAAAAGTCTGTTGGAAGTGTCTCCTCAGTCTGTACTAAAAGTCCTTGGGAAGTCTCTGCTGCTGATGTGCAGTTGCCTTATAAATGCAAATACATAAACCAAAATGTAAAGAAGTAAATCTTGTTTCCCCCTGCCCTTTTACTCAGAAGCATAAAGAGAACCTAGTCTTATGCTGTAGATCACACACCTACAAAACTTCTTCTTGAAGTGAAAAAAGTCTAAGCCAGTACAGCTTTTTTGGCACTCCTGTAACATAAACATTGCCTTTCCTTTTGGGAGCTAAGCCCTACATGCCAAATTTTAAATCCAACTGAAATTTTGCAATCCCTGTTAACTGTGAAAATGCTGATGCAGCATTCATATCAACAGTGTTTTGGCACTGCTTTGAATTAATGTTTGTTCTCCTCTTGCACTGTACTTTGGCTCTGGCAAGCCCTTCCCCACACAGACACACCTACTGCGTTACAACATACGCAGTGTGAGCCTCAAGAATACCAGAAGAGAAGCGAAGGAGGTCCAAATGGTCTTTTAAGGACAAGATGGAACAGATGCTATTCAGGTATTAAAGGACAAACCTTCAAATTACAGCTACCCATCAATACTGGAGACAGCCCTTTCCCTTCCTCCTCACACAGCCTGCACTTCACTTGTCCAGCTTAAGATCACTGCCCAAAACAACCTGCAAGTTGTATAGTTAAGCATCATCCCAAACCAAACACAAAAATTCCCATCCACTGGATTTAGGGACCTCATCAGCAAAATCCTTTTTACCTTGAGGGCACAAGCTACACAGCAGGGTCTCGAGGTAAGCGAAGACAGCACAGTGTAATAACCAAGCCAGGTGATCCTCTTCCCAGACACAAGCAATTTTAGTTACTAATCTTCCAAACAACCAGTCTACTCTCAAAGCTGAAAGGGAATACCAAGCCAGGACTGCTTTAAAAATGTGCCAAGTGCTTAGAATCCCAAGGGCCACGCTCACTGCAACGCTGGTTTGCTATTTCAGTGCCAAACTGTTTAAACCCTCTGTCTGACAGGCTACACCAGTGACCAAGCTGTCTGATGACGCCCAGCTGAAGTCATCGGTGCACACATTCACACACCCATATAATAAGGGGGACTTCTGCACTTAAGATTTCTATCCCAGGGCAGGACTGCCTACGGCTCCAGTAGGACACACAGCTCTTGTAACCCAGTGAAAAGTGCCTGCACAAAAAAGTGTACCCTGTGAACAGCAGCTCATAAAAGGTGTAGGAAAAAGGGAGGAAGCCCACTGTCACTCAAGATTTTTACCTCGTGGAGGGTGAGATGCTTGCCATCCTTTCTTTTTGAGTCGAATCTGCCATATATTGCACTGTACTTCCGGATCTCCTCCTCTTTGTGAGGGTCCTCATCACTCATCTCAAAGATGTGACCAATCATCTTTGCCAGTTTCTTATTTGTTTTCAGTAACTCCTTGACTTCGTTCGAGTCACTTTTGGGCAGGGAGGGAACCATACGTTCTACGCATTCAGCAACTGACAGAGCAGCAGCAGCATCCAGGGTCTCACTGTTTTCCTTTGGTGAAGCTGGAGAGCCAAGGTCAGCTGGAGAAAGACTATGTTCACTCTCTGTGGTGTGGTGTCCTTGCCAGAGCCTCGGCTCGCTGCCGCTCTGCAGTGGCAAGTTCCCCACCACATCGGATTTGCTTGCACCCACACTTTGCACACACGTCGTGGCAGCACACTTTGGAATCTTCAGGTGAGGCTCCCTGGTGCTGCTGTTCCTTTCATAACTGCTGCAGGATATCCCCAGCCACGCAGGAGACCCTTCTGGCAACTTATAGATTGGAATGCTGCTGACCGGTAAGGAGGTGAGAGGCTGGTTAAAAAGACCAGGGTTTGTGACCCAGTCCCTCAAAGCCTTCTGCAGCCTTCGGACGTGAAGAGGCTTGCTAGCCATGCCTACAAGAGCCATTATCTCCAAAAACTCCTCTTCACCTGCTTCACAGAGCTGCTGGACATCATCACCACCCTGCTGAATGAAGGCATCGAAGTAGAATAGGAGATTTGCTTTTTGTAGTATTCGATACAGCTGCAATTCCCCAAGGGTTCTGGGTAGAGCTGACGCCATCACGGATAACAAAACCTGCAAACAGTAAGAACAGAGAGAAGATGAGCACCACAACGCTGATGTCCAGATGCATTCCCCACCACCCATCCTTCCGTAAGGCTGTCAACTCAGAGGACAGGATTTCTTTCTCTTGTTACAAGACCAGATATGGAAAAAAGGGCAAAAGCTCTACTTTTTAATAGTTAATGGAAACATTTGTGAAAAAACAAATCAGCAGATAGATGCGATGCAGCTACAAAAAAAAAGATGATTCAAGCATGAAGCCAGCTTGTTTTCAGCATTCCCTCTTCATGTTTGTTCCCAAGAATGTCATTCAATATTGCTCACTGCTTCTACTTGACTCTTATATCTTCAGATCAAAATGATCACAAAACACCCTGAAGAATTACTGAATACTTGATCCCCTGAAGAAGACAAGAAGAGCTCATCAGTTTTAATTCTTCTTGTTTTCCCCCACAGCAGTGTGGAGCACTGTAAAAGGAAAGTAAAGAAGGAAAGTGCTTCACAGAAACCCAGAGAATTAATGAAGCTGGATCAATAAAAGGGTGTTTCAGAACAAAGTATTTCTACAGTATTCCCCATTTCACGTAGAAAGGATCTAATGCTTCCACTGATCTCAATTATGGGAGCAATATCCACAGACAAAGCAAAAGCAGTGACAGATTACAACACATATAATTTAAAAAAGTTATTCTGAATTCACCTGCCTGTCCCATCTGCTAACAGGCCTGCACTTCACTGATACTTAGGAAATGAAATACCATACAGCAATGTAACAATTGTGCTCTACGGGCTCCCAAGGGACAAACTGCAGTAGTATTCTACCCTTATGGCTGCAGAAAAACATTTGCAGAGTTTCAGCTTCATAAAACCTGTTATCCACAGTTATCCTGCAAAAAAATAAACTCTTCAGAGAATTGCAGGACCTCACACACATACCTCTTCACTCTACAATGACTTTCACAACTACAAGCGGATAATTTCCAGTATTACTGTGTTAAGCTAAACCACCAATCAATAAGGTCTAAAGCATGTAATATATAGTTGGTCAGGCAAGTAACAGAACTAAAGAATGGAGCTGGTCTGCTAACACTACTCTGGCTCTACTATCACGATGCACTTGAAAAAACACACAGCAGTAACCTAAAAGTCAGCACTTACAGAACAATTTACACAAATTGGGGGGAAGGTATTTTGACAACATGCAACATGCCTCACCCCAAAACTGAGATGCAAGAATACATCCATGCTTAGGGGCACTGGGAGACTGGTAACCAACAGTAAAATTAAGGCAGAAATTACAATATGCACTTTTTGCGTTTTTTTTTTTTTACAACATGCATTTTTTTCTTCAGCAACTCAAAGCAAATGTAGAGATGTAACAAATGGAACTCAACTTCTATTCAAGAAGCATCTGAAGGATCAGGCTTTCGCTGTAAATCTTTGATTAAACTCTAGTAGAAGAAAATGAAATGAGGAGGCCAACAGAAACTGTATGTGGCAGCACCAGGATACCTACGAATAATCTCTTCAGGAAAAGAGATGGAGTCCCAGAAAAAGACCAAAAATCCAAAAATCCAAACCCACCAGCTGTATGTATCGTTCTCTGTATGCTGGTGCTTGTAAAACAGAACGGACGGCAAGAGCAGTTCAGATCTGAGCAGCCACCTCATGGAGCTGCTGGTGAGCTCAAGAGCAAATGAACTGCACACTCTGGAACTCAGGGTGGATGCAAGAGGCAACTAAGGGCAATGAGGAAAACCACGTTAGGCAATCCTTCAAACGGTACATAATTCTGCGACTCAAAAAATTGACATTACTTCACAGAATTTCAGAAATTCCTCAGGAAAATCCTCCCATTCCATACCAGCTTTGACAAGGTGAACAGAACTAACAGCTTATGGTTTACCAGCAGTTCAGTGAACCATTTCTATTCTCCCATTTCAAACGATGTTGACTTTCTACCATCAATACCACAATTACACTTCCATAACTGCTATAAAAGAATAACCATTTGTTCTGAAAGTCATTCTTCTTAGCACAAAAATCTACACACATGGACTTTGTGCAAAGAGCTAAACTGAATCCTAGGAGGACAGTGGCCGTGAAATTACACAGAGCTCAGGAGCTCCAGGCAAGGCATGGAGCTCATTTTTCCAGCCCACAGGCTGGAAGAGCAGCAACAGTCCATGAGCAGCCTTTACCTGGAGGCTTCTAATCACAAATCTCCTCATGACAGATGAAACTGGATTAATAGGCACTATGATGCATCAGTATTAAGTCCACAGTT
This sequence comes from Pezoporus flaviventris, assembly GCF_033815535.1. NCBI lineage: Eukaryota > Metazoa > Chordata > Aves > Psittaciformes > Psittacidae > Pezoporus > Pezoporus flaviventris. Next base: position 51,070,474 of record NW_026892549.1, read on the forward strand.
CAGACTGCATTGAGATTTACATTTAAAGCAAGACTGAAATCCCTTTGTTTTGTACCTTAAATTCTGTTTTCCAAATTTAGTACAGTAACTCCTGAGAGGGCCACGCAAATTTTCCATTTATGACTGCTACCCATTTCTGCAGAAAAGGCACTTTCAAACACTCCTCCTTCTGACCTCTTTTCTCCCCTCATTTAAACGGAGTTCCTTCTTTACTCACCTCAATGACATCCCAAGTATTTCTAAACCTTAACAATGGGAAGGCTCCCTTCCCTTTCCGAGAGAGCCTCACCACACCAACAGCTCCACTGCTTTTCTAGACATTACCAGTCCGCTCCACCGGCTCGCCTCAGCTCACAGCCGACAAATCTGGGAAAGGAGGTAAGCTAGCTGACCTGGAGGAGTAAGATGAGGCTTAGGAAGAGCACAAGCAACAAACAAGGTTAGCTCAGACAGCAGTGCAGTACCACCACTCAGACAGCAGTGCAGGACCGGAAGAGACCATTAACCCAAAGGCACTGCTGCCGCTGCCTGGCTCTGCTTACCTATCTGGCTATGGAAAAGCCTTAGCACACCCACTCAAGTCTCAGTGCCATACATCTTTTGGGTGACCTTTAAGCTACATCTAAGAGACCTAAAGTACTGCTTTCCACCACTGCTGCTCTCATTTTTAGTGCAGTAGGGGCCATGCTTCTGGGGCAAAGGGTGAGCACGAGAAGAGATTACACAACGGGAAGACATGGGGCAACCTCACAGCCAGGAGACTTGTGTATGCTCCTCACTGGGAAGAATAGCTCAGGTAAGACCCTAGGGCACCACGTGTGCTCCCCTCTTTCACTGCCTTCTCGGCAAGTCTTAGGCTTTCTAGTCCGGTTCAGGAATAACAGCCTGGAACCGTCCTCTGGTAAACCCTAAGAAGCTAACCAGAACGATCGGCTGCCTTAGGAGAGAACGAGTAGAGCTTCTAAGGCATGGCCAACTGCAAACCCTTTTAGGGCAAAAGGCAGGAACACAAAGCTGGCATGGAAAGGTCTGCAGGAATAAATGAATGCAGCAATGGCAGTTGAGCTGCAACTTGTCCCGCTTCTTTGCTTGTTGTCCGTAACAGTAAGGAGTGTGGGAACGCACAGGGAAGAACAGCTGTCTTCTACATTTTTTTACATATAGAACAAACAAAGATGCTAGGAAAGTCCCCATCACAGACAAAGCTGTTTAAAATACATGCAAGGTTGCATACTGCCACAGCCACAGAAGAATCAGGAAATCACAAGTTAGATTTTCACACAGCCTTTTGCAACCCACAACCGTGCATTCTGGTTTTCCACATTACCTCATTCACATCCACAGCCTATCACCCCATATGCCGAGCCCTCCTCTCCAAACGCTGGATGTCACCTTAACTCTGACCACAAACATAACTCCTAGGAAAAAGGAAAACAAAAACCACAAGAACACCACAGAGCACGACTAAATATTTGTAAACAACCAGAGCAGGAATCACAACCTATTCCTGCAACCAGCTCCCTCTATCAAGATAGCCGGCAGCGGAGGCAGCCCGGCTCAGTATCATTAACCACGGGAAAACACTCATTTCTTCCCGTCCTGCCTGGTCTGAGATCAAAGCTGCACATTTCCCGGAGGTGGCAGGAAGATACATGGCTGCAGCGAGCAGGTGGTGGACGTGGGTGAAGGACCGGGAGAAGGAAAACGCGGGAGCTGTGGGATGTAAGCATGGGGCAAGGACTCTACTTGCAGTTTTCCTGCTTTTCAAGGCTGCACTAGAAGTAAAACCGATTGAGCAACCCTAACTGATTTTTAGAGGCTTTTATTTGAGGTGAAATTATATTTGAGCTGTCACCAACTCTATTAGGAATACGCACGAGAAAGCGCGAAACATCACATTCCTGTATTTTAAGTAAAAGTGATTATTTCATAATACATCTTGATCACTTTGGGCGTTTTGAAAAGTCTCTGAAGACAAACCGGATTCGGATTTGAGAACTGGCTGCTTTGCATATTCATTACGTTTCTGCAGCGTTTCCAAAGGACTTTTAGCAGGAGAAGAAAATTACATGTAGCTGCAGAAGCGAGACTTAGCAAATTAAATAGTCTTGTCTAGCTCTGAGATGTGCCAAAATACAAGCTATTAAGTGAGTTTCACATCCAAATACAGATGTGTATCTCGCCGCAACTACTAAGAAACTTGAAACGTGCGAAAAAACACCCCCAATCTCATAAGGACAGAAAGAACCCGAGTACTTCGCGACTCCCGCCAGCCCGGTGCGAGCTGTCGGGTCCCACCGGAGCCCGGCCCGGGGGTTTACCTCCAGCCGCATATGCCAGCCGGGCCGCGAAGGGAGCTGAATCGAAGGAAACCGACGCAGCGAGCACAGGGGAGCGCTGCGATCCCGGCACCAAGTTCGCATCCGCCGAGCCCGCTGACGGGAACAACCCGGAGCCGCGGCCCCGCACCCCTCGGGAAGCGGCCACCGCCCGCGGGAAGCCTCCCCGGGACCGCTTGCCCCTGAAGGCTGCACTGAGGTGCCCGGGTGCCGGGCAGCGGGACAGCCTCCTCACGGTCCGGCCGGCGGCGCCCGGAGCCGCCGGGTCCGGACAACCCGGCACGTCCCAGCAAGAGCTGCGGGGCAGGAGGAGCACTGCGCGGGGAACGGCGGGGGGGGAGAGGCCGCGGAGGGGCAAGGCGCCACGCTGCAGCACGGGACGAGGGGGCGGCCCGTACCACAGCGCCGTCCCTGTCCGTCCCCGTCCCCCCCCCCGATACCCCTGCGCGGGGCCGACGGGGCACCGCCCCCGTCTGTCCCGTCCCGTCAGTCCCGCCCCGCCGCCCCCCCGCGGCAGCAGGCGCGGTGGGGACGTTCCGGTACTTTCCGCCCACTCCCCGTCCCCCCCGCGCTGCGTTCTCCGGGAATCACCCACGCACGACCCGCCCGCTCCTTCCGGCCGTACCCCGCGGGTCCAGGGCCGCGCTGCCCCAGCTGTCCGCACCCCCTCCCCGGGCCGTCCCGCACGTACTCTGCTGTAGGCTGCTGCCGCCGCCGGATGCCCGGCGCTTCCCTCGACGCCGTCCCGGGGCCGCAGACTCAGCCCTGCCGAAGTTGCTGCCAGCGCCCCCCCGCCTGCGCGCCGCCGGCCCAGGCTCCTCCTTTCCCATCGACGGGGCGGGTGGGCGAGCCGGTCTCCGCCACCGCCTGGCTGCTGCCGCCGGGCGGAGGGGAGCTGGGGAGGCCGCCCGGCACAGCTCGCCTCGCCGCGGCCGCTCCTGCCGTGTAGCGGAGGCCGAGCGGGAGGGAGGGAAGGAGGGAACAGCCTCCGGCGCCTCCGCCCGCCTCCCCCCCCCCCCCCCCCCCCCGCCCCGCACACCACACACCGCCCACTCCCGCGCGCGGTCACATGGGGAGATCCCGCGCGCGCTACCGCCGCCCGCCCGCCCACGCGCGGGCTGCCGCGTGACGCAGCGCCTCGGCGGGGTCGGCAGCCGCGCGGGGGCGGAACCGGCACCGGCAGAGCGCCCCGCCGCGGCCGCACCGCGCACCGGCACCCGGGCGCCGCCACCCGCCCCGCGCGGGGACCCGGGCACCCCCGCTGCGAAACGTGAGTTCAAACCTTCCGCTCGCACGGGGGGAGCTGCCGCCTGGTCCCGGGGCTGGTGCCAGCGGTCCCGGCCCGGGCACAGGGAGCCCAAGGGCTTGGGCCACTGGCGGGTCCAAGCGCAAGGCCGCGTGTGAGGGAGGTGGTGAGTGGGGCCGCGGCGGTGTCAGCTGCACAGCGTGGTGAGCACCACGGTTAATGAAAGCAGCTCTGGTAGAGCACGGCTTTGATAAAGTGAGGGTTGGTGAAAGTCAGGACGAGGCCTGGGCGTGGCAGCAGGACCTTGCCAGCTCGGCCCGCGGCTGGGACTGGCGTGCCACTGACACAACTGCCCCCGGGCTGGGATCCGCGGGGGGGGTGACACCTTCCAGCTGGGGCTGGAGCAGCCCCCGTCGCCCATCACTCAGGTTGAAGGATGCCATACATCACCTCTCTGGAACGAAAACCTTCCTCCTGCTCTTCACCCAGCGCACCAAAACACACCAGCCGTGGGAATAGGTGCAGTCGCCATTCAGGCCTGAGGTGCCCACTGTGTGGGAAGGATATCCTTATGCCTGGTGAGGAGTGGCCACAATACTGCTGCCTTCAAGACCGGGGTTTGGGTGGTGCGGCAAAGGGCAGAACTCAAACTACCAACCACTAACGAGATTAATCTAACTTTTAGCCCATCTTTCCAGGGTGCAGCAGGGACACCAACTGATGGCCACAGCTTGGGGTACTTAGGGGAGGATCTCCACCTGCAGCACTATGAGCTGATGTCCATTCGCCATAAGATTACCCACTGGTAGAGTTTTCCTCTTTGTACAACATCTAATGCAGCAGTAGGAGAACCCATTCATTCTCCTCATGGAAGTCCTGGTGAGCCTACGGTCAAAATTTGGCCCCTTTATTACGGTACTGGGATTTCATTCGAATTTATTATTCTACGGTTTTTTAGTCTGTGCAAAGCACAGATGTACAAAAATCTGCATCAAACACAAAGTGTCAAATCAAGTGAGGAGAAAGGATACCATATATGTATTTAACTGAAGGAGAGTTGATTAAAATACGAGGTTTTAATAATGTAAATTATACTTAGTGACTTAGTGCAGATAAAAAAGAGATGGGGGGGGAATGAGAAAGTGAGGGGGAAAAAAGCCTCAATAAAATATGCTTGTCTTGTAGGCGATATCCAGCTCTTCCCACAGCCAGGAATACTTATCACACAGGGTTTCTTTCCAGTCTTCATTGCCTTCCAATCAATCCCTTGGCTATCAGGAAGCTGTGTTGCAACTCACGGCTGTTCATCTGAGTAGGGACTGTCTGGGAAGCTGAGCTGCAGACTGGCTCTTTGGTAGCCACATACAGATAAAACTGAACATGTCTTTCAGTTTGTCAAACAGAAGGCTACTGGCTTTGTAGCATCTTAATAACGAACCTACATCAAGTCACTGGTGCAGGAACTACATGGCTATGCCTAAAAATTACTATTTGATTTAGGAACAAAGCGTAAAAAGTTTTCTTTCTGTAGCTAGGGAAATGCAAGCATCTTTATTTCATATATTTTAATTTGGTAACACCCAAACTCTGAAAATTTGCATTCCTGCTTGGGGTATCCTCCTGGTTGTCAGTGGTGTCTGTAATGGTCAGTGGTGACCATCAAGCTGGTCGCTTTGCATTGGGCCTGTTGGCAGTGCCAGGCAGGCTGCCGTGGGGAAGGGAAGGTGCAAGAGGGGTTTGCCCAGCCACCCATGGCCCCTCTGTCTGTCCCCTCACCTCTGCCCATGCCCAGGGACATGGACAAGCATGATGTGGACACGCATGACATGGACGTGGCTGACAGGAGCAAGAGCTCTGGCTGCGTTGTGTGCCCCAACCAAGGAACCGGCAGTGCTGCTCTTGAGGCTGCTGGCAAACCCATGCCAATTGCCCAATCCTGAAATCATCCTCCAGGTGAAACTGCTGCTCATCCTACCGAAGGGGCATCGCCTGAGGGAAAATACCCATCGCTTGCAGAAAGGGGCAGCACGCGGAGTCCTTCTGCAGAGCAGGGGCAGGGGCAGCCCAGCTTTCACCTGAAACGAGTGACTGTGGTTGTCTCCTGGACTCCGGGGTGTGATCCAGTATCCCAGCGGAGCAGATGAGGAGGCAGAGGCAGCTTTCCTCTCTGGCATGCTGTGGTTCCCATGAGAAAACTCAATTGCGCATTGCCCAGCAAAACCACAAAAATGTTCACAGCACTGCCTCCTCTCCTCCCACTCAGTGTTTTTGCATACGCCTCTAGGCACTACAATCATGGTAATTAAAGCTGTAAAATATTATTAGTATCACACTTCTATAGACTTTTTGTCCTAAATGCTTTCTATACCATACAGCCCCTCCAAATAGGGAAAAGGAGTAGGGTAAGCATGCATCAAGATGGGAGGTCAAATCTTCACCAGGGATGTTCAGTGCTCCCAGGCCACCTCTGAAGTCCACGCAGGGCGATCCTGTGCTGGGACTCGGGCAGAGATCCTGCACATGTGGAACTGTGTGTGCCAATCCTGGCAAAACAGGCACTAATCTCAGTGCTTCGGGAGCATTCCAGTGGATTTGCAGAGATGCTGCCAGTGAATGAGGCATAACTCAGCCCCATCCTACTGAATATATCGGGGCAGATATAGGAGAGAGCTGAGTAGACTGTAGCCCTCTGTAGCTTAGACCAGGAGCGGTGGCGTATCTGTTCCAGTCTGGCATCTCGTGCTGGGGAAGAGGAATAAGACAAACGTGCTCTGCTGTCTCCCTTCACCAGCAGATCTGAGAATGTCGGGCAAAAAGCCAGAGGCAGCCGAAGAGACAAATTGAGACTTCCCCAGCAAAAAGCAGGGAAGTGTTTTTACAGTGTTTTTTCACACTGTCCTATCATTAAAATTCAAATACTTTCATTGCCCGGGTACTGTTTCTGCTTACATCCCACAGAGGACACACCAGCGCAGAGTCCGATCCCTCTCCCAAATGTCCTGATATCTGGAGGTAGAAGTGTCCTTCAGAAGACATCTGCCCTGCACAAGTGGTAAGGAAGGGATGGAAAGAGTTCTGGTAATTTTATAGCTAGTTTTATGCTCTTGTATTTTGATTTTGAAATGCTTGTAGTGTACCAAAAGTAGATAGGTGAAAGCAAGAAATAATAACATTAAGGAAGTGAATAAATCAGGTGAATCCAGTGATGGAGGTAGCAGAACTTCAGCTCAGAAGAGAGCCTCTATTTCAGACCTCCTTGTTTCCTAAAATGCTAGAGAATAAACAGCAAATTTTAAGACCTTTAGTTAGTGTGAGGACTAGCTAATCTGATCTCCATGACACAGGCCCTGCTGAGTGCCAGAAAGCTCATGATGAACATTCAATGTAATGCATAAAAAGCACACATGCCCTTGAACCAAAAACCCAACCATTTACACATGCTTTTCCTACCACTGTGCTAAGGTACCTGGATGGATATCATTAAAATTTCAGCCAATTCCATGAAGTGATTTGTTTCCTCAAGACCTCCAAAGAATGAGAAGTATGTTCATCCATGGCACATGCAGATTTCCAGGCAGACACATTCATGTTCCTCAAGGACTCCCCATAGCCAATGCTGTTCAAACAGTCCAGTTTGAACATGCCCCAGTTCTGCAAGAGGGAGAACATGCTGTGCCATGGAAAATCTGCAAGGTTGAGGAGCAGTGTGGGGCATGGGGAGGTGAAGCACAGGGTTAGAAAGGGGGACATATAGACATGCTGTCACCTCTACAGAGCAGGGACTGTCTCTGCAGAAATGGCTTCTTCCTTCCCCACTCAGAACACAAACCTTGCTGGTACAGTCTGACTCTGATGTTCTGATTACACACAAAAAAAAATGGAATCACGCATGGCATAGGGACACATCCATAATATACAGAAGAAATATGCAAATTATCAGATCTTTTACCTCCTCAGGCTCCCCAGGTTGCATGGTTGATGAGGAATCCAGGTAGGAGACAAGTGCCACAGAATCAAAGGGAAAGGAGAAAGAAAATGAACCGGCAGTGAGCAATTCTATTCAAGGAGACAAGACAGCAAGGCAGACCCAGAGGCAGCTCCACGGCTGCCAGCACAGCAGCTGGTACAGCTCCCCAAGGAGCTCCACACAGAACATCTCTGTGGTCGGTCCCCAGCCTCCCCGACTGCCACTGGAGGAGGAGGAGGAGCAGAGCACAGGGGCATAGGTGCCACCTCGCCCCACTGTGCCCCCTTCTAGCAGTCACAGCTGCTGCGTAGCTGCAACACAGACAGAGGTACTGCTGAAAATGCATATTAATGACTGTGAAGAAAGAGAACACAAATTATTCACTGCTAATGGAGAAAAATGCATTGCAGAAACACAAATCTTATTAGCTGCCACTGATGAGGCTGCAGGGTCTAGTGGCTGGACTGTGTATCTGGGGCCAGAGATGGCTGCAGTCACTTTCTAACTCCTCTGCTGATGTTGGGTAAATTAGTTCACCTTGCAGCACCTCAGTTCTCCATCTGGAAATTAGGATAATGATTTGACTGCTTCCTCAGTGAAGCAATTCCCGATTTGTTGATGGGTCAGAGGCAAGGATTATTATTTAGCATTATTAATATTCATACTACTGTGCAGTGGGCAGGACTTGCTCAACAAACAGCTAAAGACCATGCTGCAGAAAGTTTACAGTCTCCTAAGGCCTATACCTATAAGTTAATCCAATGCAACAAAGAACAGATACGAAGCAGGATGTATTTTTGGCAGCTACAACACCTGACTGAATGCATGGTTGGGAAAAGAGTTTTGAAGAAGAGTTTGTGTGCTTGGTGCATGTAAATCAGAAGGTGGCTTCAGATGAAAAGGACAGTACCCCACACACATAGAAAGCTGTGGATGGGCTGGAGTGGAGCTTCCAAGAAAAGATATTTGCGCTTGACTGGGGGGTGAAAACCAGGAGAGTAGGGTCAGGACTGAGTAGCAGAGGAGATTATCTCATCAAAGTGGTATCTTTCTATTGATCTTCAAGTGAATAGATTTTATGGCCAGGAGCAACTGCCTAAAATCATCATCATCTCACCTCTTGTACCCCGAAGATCAAAGAATTTCATCTAACTATTTGAATTAGATTAATCCTATGTAAATAAAATAGCGTGCTAATTATGATCATTTGGAGGATACAGATTCATGACAAAGACACGTGCAGGCATAAGGCTTATAAAACAAGACTTTGCTAAAACTTCTCAGTTAGTCCTCATCCAGACTCACATAAACCCAGAATTTAGTCCATTTCAGAGTTGTACCTGCATCGTATTTTAGCCATGCCTGTCTAAATCCCTCGGAAAGCACAGGTCTGCCTCCCTCCAGGCAGAGCCCCAGTCACTGCATACTTCTACAGCTGGAAGGGCTGCATCATGGGCAGTTGACAGTCAAACTAGCAACTCCTTGTCTGGCCACCACACACACCACCACAGCATTTCTTGCAAGGGCGAGAAGGTACTGCTGCTCACTGCACTCCGGCATCACCTAAGCCCTTGGGAAGAGCTGGGCAAAACATCTGAAAGGAAATGTGATGAAACATGGAGCCCTGGAGGAACTGAACATCTTCACAGGTTCAGCCTGTATCTGACAAAGAGCTTCATCTCAAAATCGCAGGGAGGAGGAGGAGGAGGAGCAACTGCTGAGATGTCAAAATACACCATTTCAACATTTTCAGAATAGCAGGGCTGAACTTTTTTGCCTTTAAGCACCCCATTTCTGATAAAAAGCACCCCAAAACAGGGGTAAAAACAACAGGAAAAAGAATATTGGAAGAAAAATTGCTTTTTAGAGCTCAGTATGCCCAGTATTGTGACAGTGATGGAATCATCATCTTGGCTCAGACTCACTGCCTTGGTCAAATAAGAAAATGTAGGCACAGCAATAGTGCTTGTAGTTTTACTTCTATGCCTTTCAGCCGTAAGACTGAAAAGGCCATTCTTTGCCCAGTCCTGATGAAGATACATGGGTGGGGGGAAAGCAAGAAATCACACTGTGAGTGTATCTATCTCACAGATAGGTCATACATACAGGTTTGTATGAGACCAAAGGGCTCTTATGTTTGTATGAAGTGCCAAAGGACTTGCAACCCTCCCCGTGCAGTTACCATCATCAGCGGCTGCCGATTGCCACCCCTGCCGCCCCAGCCCTGGCCCACATCCCAACTGAAGCAATCCAGAACTGCAACATGAGGCGCCAGTGGAGGCTGCAAACCCCAGCAGCTCGGGAATGCAATGAGGGGGAGTGAAAAAACACCTCCTTGAGCCACCGGGTATCGCTCAGGACCTCCTTCAGGGCAAATCTGGTCCATTATTTAGTTCGCAGCCTGTCAAAATAGCCAGAGCTGGAGCCAGGGAAGGGTGGCAGCACATGTGGCACCGCACCTCTGCAGTGGGAATTCAGCTTGGCAGCCCTGCGCTGGGATCTCATCAATAGCCCTGGGAGGGGCTGGTTTGTGACTTTAGTCTATGAATGCGGCACTTTCCTCATATGTGTGGGTTTGGAGCACATGTGGTGGGTTAATCCTCCGACTCTTCTCCTCTCTGACAGTGCACCCATGCTCAGCACTCAAGATGAAAACCAAGGCAAGGGGACGAGGGGTCATCTCAGGGAAAGGGCTTTTGGCAACCCAGGATTCAAGGCACCCCAAGTTTTCTGAAGGCAAGGCAAGCCAAGCCAGGGCCAGCAACAGAGGCCTCCATCCTGGGAAGGTGGAGACACGAGCACCAGACCTGGCAATAAAGACACACAGCTGCAAATGGTGGTGTGTGCTCACAGTGGAGACCAGGGTGGTCTTGCCTATGCACAAGGGCGGTGCCCTCCAAGAACAACCCCCAGGAATAACGTCCCAAACTTCCCACAGGAAAGCCTGATGCATGCTTGCTCTGCAGCTTGGTACAAGCCTCTCACCACTGACATTTAAAGCTGGAGGGCAAAATCCTGACCTTGCAGGGATCAAGGAATTATTCACCACTTACTTTACTGTGCTTAATCCATGCTGAATTCCCTTAGAGTAACCTGGCTCTCCAGTGTGCTGTGAACTTGCATCTCCCAGTGCCTTTATACAGACCCCATTCCCTAAATGTTAGATGCACAGATTCAAACACCCTGTGCCTCGGTTTATCCATATCTTGATGGCGGATGAGGGTTATTCACAGCATTATGGGAATCCAAGCATTTGCAAAGAAGCCCAAAGCCTACAGGTGGAAGCCTGCAGAGGGAAAGGGGAGCGATGATTCCCCCGGGCCCTTTTTTCCAAGTAAGGAGAAGGCTTCTGCGCCTTCCAGCTCGTCTCTTGGCAATGATCTGCGTGTAGGCAGTGGTCATAATCAGGAAGTGCCTCCTCCAATTTACAGCTGGTGGTACCACCTGTGCCTCTCCAATTCCAGCCAAAACAACCACCTCCTCAATCCCACTTGTAAGGCAGGGCAGAGGATCCAGCGATGACGGCTCAGATGGAAAAGCAAGACTCGGGTTTAAGTGCTGACATTTCCCTAGGTGTGTGCCACTGTTTATGGGCATTTTCTTTCTCTTTGTAAAGGCAATTGCAGTGTCTGCTGAGAGAAGATGACCCTGCCATGCCACAACAGCAAGTGATCTGTGGGTGGGAGGGTAGGCATGAGAAAACAAGAAACGGTTAAGACACTCAAACTTGCTGGGTCAGTGAGGGACCAACGTGCCTGTGTGGCAGCTGGAATTGAAGAAAGTGGAGCCGTTACTCATCACTTCAAGTCTGTCAAGGGTTTTCTTTCTTGAAGGGAAGTTAGTAGCTGCTGGTGAGGCAGGGAACATTCCTGTACAACTGAGATAAAGCTGTGTATATGGCAGTATGTATATACACATAGCCCATCGGTATTACCCCGTTGTCCCCTATTTCTTCATAGCCAGGTCCTCCTTGGCCTTTCACTTCATCATGGTTGAAGCCATCTCCCTACTTGTGGAGCATCTCAAGAACCAGTTCTGGATTAGCAGTCCATGCTTTAATCTACTCCAGACCCTGAATGGAGCTCTTTTACTTTGGGAACTGGAAACCTGAGGTGATTGTAAATTACAGAAACTTGTAAGAATAACACCTCTGGTGAGCCAAACCTCATACCAGAAACGGAAGTCTTGCTGTTTCCATCAATGCATCCAGCATCCAAGCTTCCCTGACTTCTATGGATGAGATAGTCTAAACAAAAAGAACAGAGCCCACCACTTTATGAGCAGGAATTCATTCCATGTGGCCTAATTTTTCCAGATATATGTTCCTTGCATGTTATATATTGTGATCCTGCTTTGGTCCTACTCACAAAACCAAGTCTGACTTCTCTGGAGCATGCAGAGCCAAAAGGGACTGATTTTCAGATTTACTAAATGCCTGTATTTCTAGTTAATCTTGAGCTGTGGATGCCAAAACCTCAGAGAGAGTCACTTACCCTCATTGCAAATATAACTTCAGCCTTCCTAATGCCACTGGAAAAGTAATAACCTTTTGAGAAGACTTAAGGCCACTCTAAAAGCTATATACAAAAACCCCAACAGGATCAGGACAAAAACCGACAGTTTCAGGTATCAGATAAAACACTTCCTTTCATCAATATTTTCTCCATTAGTGATTTCTTCTCACCAGCTTCCCATTGCCTCAAAAAGTTTTTTTGGAATAACCTGTTTGCTTCAGATTTCCTGAAGAGGCCAAACCATTTACTCAGCTTGCTGCTGTCTGGTCCTACAGTTACTTGCATACGAGCCTAAAGCAGGCAGGTTCTCATCTTCGATTTAGATTATTTTTAATGGACAATGAAAAGCAGAAGCCATTCAGCCGAGCAGCTCTGTAAAGCTTTTGACTTGCAGCTTCCCCAGTCCAGCACCATGGTGACAAGCCAGCATAGGGAAAATCTACTGCACAATAACCAAGAAACACGCATTTGGCATTTCAGAGAGAGTGCTCTTCATGTGGCAAAACATCTGCCCAAAGGTATACAGCAAGCATTTTGCTGTCTTTCACAATACCTGCAAGTCACTCTTCTTAGAAAAAGGGGGACTTTACTTTTTATGCTAAACTCTGTATCTGTTCATCAAACTGATCCCCACCATCTGTACCTGCTGGATCCACACAGCATACTCCCATCTCCTAAAACTGGGGTTGTCCTGTAAATGGGATCCAGCACACAAGGTTCTGACCTATGCTTAGGATATCCTACAGTGCTACTGACACACATAATAAACCACAGAGTTTCTTCCCCTAATCCACAAAAGTCACCTCATGTCCTTGAATCAAAGCAGTCCCCTCTGAGACAGGGAAGCATGCATCAGAGCATCACTGGCTCTGACCAGCCTCATGACCACTGCTACTGGATGTAGAGTAAGCAGCCCAATCACTTCCTTCTGCTAGCTGCTTCCTTGATGTAGAGCAGCAAGTTTAGTCTTTTCCTCCTGTGTGACCCAGGCGGTGGTGCCTCAGAGATCACTAGTGGCAGTTGGATGAACTGGAACAAAGACGAGCCTTGTGGTGTGTCAGAAGCAATGGTGGCCAACACACAAGTCTGACCCAGGGTTTAGCAACAAATAAAAGCAAAGCCTGTGGCTTGCTTTCCTCCGTGCAAGTTTGACATCAGTGACAGAGGTCACATTCAGGTATTGAACACAACTGAAATACACACAGAACCACTTCCAAGAGGTTTGCCAAGGAGCAAAGCAGAAAAGACATGGCCGCAGTTGAATTATATGTGGGTAGCTGCAAGGTTCACTCCAATAATCACTGTGCAGGCCTTTTTGTGTTCAAAATTAGCTGCCAGCTTTTCAAAGGCAGAACAGTATGTGACCTTCTTAAGGAGCTGATTACTTAAGGCGATGATTACCAGCAGGGCCAAGAGCTTCATCTCTTACCTAACACTTCCTGTAATGAAGACATGTTTTAAGATGCTTTGATCTTCCTAAACTTTAATAATTTGGATTAAATTTTTTCCATACCAGGTATTTACCTCAAGTGGATTTTTTTTTTTTCCAAATCCATACATCTTTGTGACTGTTTTTATAAGTCTTACATCAGCATCCTCACTACACATGATATTAAAATTGCTCACTAGGACTACTACCTGCAGGAACAGGGGTAAGGAGGTCCAGTATTATTCCACAAGGAACAGAGAACTGGAGATGTTAAATGATCAGATGTTTTTGACAACAGATGAAATTTTTGTGGGAAGGAGCAATTCTGTTCATTCCGTAAGCCTTTTTTACATTGAGACTTATTTTTAGCATTGGCAAGACACAGCTCGTTAAGTTAACCTACACAGAAAGATATTTTACAATAAATTAGTACCACAAGTTCATTGCAATGTGTGGAATTCTGCAACCATCTGAAAGCAGGCCGAGTTTAATTTTACCTGGAAGGATGTTTCAAGGGTGTTACTGACCCTTCGCACATACTGGTAAAGGGAAGATCAGATGGCAGATCCTGCACAGTGGTGGGGGATAAGGCAGAAACTGACAGCCCAAAGGTTGCTGCTGTCTCCCCTCACATTGCACAGAGAAGCGGATTAGGCTCTAGATCAACTGCTGCAAGATGCTAGAAGAGGACTCCACCAGCCATGCTTGGTGAGCCCTGCTTTCTCCCTGCCACATTAACTGAGCACAAGAGTTTGGGGTTCCCTGCTTTCTGTTGTATGGCTGGTGGCAATGATCAGGCTCTGAGGGATGCCACCAAAAACACGCAATTCTGATTTCATTATTATAGTGATTTGGGCTTCTTTTCCCTTTTTTCATTGTCTTTTCTGCAGAAGAAACTGGTTAGAGAGGATGAAGTACCTGTGGGAAAGGAAAAAACTAGAAATGGGAACCCAATAAAAGGTAGCAATGAGAAGTCATTAGAAATCCCTTTAATAGTGAGGGCATTTCAGGTTTGTTGAGAACAGGACTACTCCTCTCAGTGCCACAAGCAAAGCTGAACTACACTGTTTTCTCTCAGCTAAAAGCCAGTTTAATCATACAGATTTTAACCATGAAGGCAATGAAAAATAATTGTTTCCCATCAATTTCTTTCACAAAGTAGAGGCAAAAATGGCATATTTCTGTTACTTTTTGAATTCATTTTTATTTGTGCCAAAAGTAATTTCTGACCTCCAATACATGCTCCAAAAATGGTGACTGAGAATAGAAAGTGAGACCTTGCCTCTGACTAAATGTTGTTATGGTTTATGGTCAACTAAGACCCCCTGCCTAGTGCTTTCCTGCAATTAGGAATTCCTGGCCAACCTGACCACAGCATTTCAGGAAAAAGAAATTAAAAGGAGCAGCATTTCAACAATTATAGTGGCATAAGAAATACATATGGAAGTAAGAATTTGAAAGGCCAACATAATACTTATCCACAGACCCCAGCGGTAGTTCCAAGCAGGATTTACTCTAGTAATAAAAATATCTATTGGATACAGGTATCATAACAACACAGGAGTAGCAGCACTGGTAGAGCCAAGTTATATGGACACGATGTCACCTCCTACCTGCCTGGCTGGATCACTCTGGGCACGGAGCAGGTTCTGTGGGATCACAAACGGGCATTTTTGTTAGCAGGAGACTTGGGAGCAGATGAAAGCTTGGGTCCACCATCCCCCAACATACCTGCCTGAGAAGCTGAGCTGGTACAGGGTGGAGAAATTAACTGTGCTAGATAAAGGAGTGGTATTAAAATCTCTATTTGCCTGCAGCAGTAAAGAAACCAAGAGAAGGAATAGTAGCTCTGCAAGGGATACAGCTGCATACCACTCCTTTTCGAGGGTGAGCTGCCATACCTGAATTCATGCCTGGGGAATTAGAATCTGGAGGAAAACTAAGGGGAGTTATTTATTTTCACCAACCCATTGTCCTTTATTTGTGATTTAATAGCTTTTTACCATTCATAATTTCTGTATTTTCAACCAGGGGGGAAAATGTGATAGGATTTCCCATGACTCATGGGTCTTGTGAAGTACTTTGAAATGGCTCATCTTTGAGGCTTTTTAACCACATTGAAGCTGAGTAAAAACCCGAATTCTGCAAAATGTCTCAGACACTGAGCATCCATTGGTGCTTTTTAAAGGTGATTTTCTTCTGAACATGCAAACTCCTATGGAAAATTTGGCAAATACCTACCTGATTAAGCCCACAAAGCTGCGTTTCTCCATTCTTAGGTACATTCTTGCATACCTGCACAGAGCTACAGGCTTCTTTTTTTTTTCTTTTTTTTTTTTCTACTTTAAAACCAAGGCCAAATTTTCAGTCAGCAAAGTACATCTGCAGATCTGAGTTTACTAAGCCAATGAGAAATATTACCAGAGGCTTGCATACACAGTTACTCTGCTCTCAGCTCCATTCCCACTTTCAGTTTCTGGGGCCAGATTCTCATTCTCTGGCATGAATCTGCATAGGGCCTCCAGAAAACTTATTGCCAGAGATCACCCGCCTTTATTTTAGTGAGCGATTGTCATATGGATTTTCCTTTACACTTAGCTCCGATGTGCTTGTGTCCTTTGTCCTGTTCCTTTACCACTACTGCTTATAACAGAAAGGCAACTAAGACAGGGAGACATTGTAAGGAAGGGATGGACTAAATAGGCAGCAAGAGAGAGCAGAGGCACATGCCTGGAAATTGTCCTTCAGTGTGGCTGTGGAAAAGGAAAACCCGTGTCTGACACACAGAGTAATAGGTTACAGGCTCTAAGTGGCGGCATCTGAAAATCCTGACCTTTCCCATGGTAGGGAGAACTGTTGTGCTGCTGCCGAGTAACTTCCCTATGAGACTTACTAAAAACAACAATTAGCAATAATAATAACGGGTTACAGAGCAAATTTGGGTTTATGACTGTCATTCAGCAGGGAACGAAACATATCACAAACGTCTCTTTTAGAAGTGCTGGGAAAACTTGTCATAGTTAAGAATGAAAGTATTAAGCAGATGTGACATTTAATGTCTGAACTGCCATCAGACAGGAAATTGAATTGTTAAATCACATTGTTACCCAAGTTAATTTAAAAAAATAAATAAGAAAGGAAGACACATTTGACAGTGAGCACTAAAGGCCAGTTCATCCCTAGAGCATCCCAGGTCGCTGTAGCCCACAACACTCATTCTGGCTCCCCTTCTGCAGCATCCCTTCAGCAGCAGCCCCACGGCTGGGAATGTGAGCAGGCTTCACGCAGGGCTCCTGTAAACTGCATCCAACACACTGCAAGTTTCTAGGCCAAACTATGCAGAATGACAAACCAAACAAAACCTAAGCAGCTTTCCCAACCAAATGACAGTCATCTCTTGCCCCCTCTCCAGACTCTTATCTCTGAAATGCTTTGCTGTGTTTGCTTCAATCTTTCAACGCTGAAAAGGTGGCAGCACAAAAGTAGCTGGATGAAGATGGATGGACTTAGTTCTGGCAGAGCTGGATGGAGCAGGAAGGAAGTTAATGGGGAAAAAAGTTTCATATTTCAGTAGACAGAGACAAGCGTTTCTCTATAATAAGGAAAGGATTTGACATAAGTTTTTGTGTTTTAAGCTTTGTGTGCATTTCTTAATAAAAGACTAAGCCCCTTTTCTACTTCTGACATGGTGCATTGTGCCTCAGATAAAATCCTTCTGAAGAATAACATGCACACACAGTATAAACTGACATTATTCCAGTGCTACAGGGAACATCTTGAACATAATTGCACCACATGGAAGTTGACTTGCTATGAGAAAAACACACAAAAAAGCTTTCACAACAAATCTGTAAACACATTTATGCTCCCAATAGCCATGATAAATCCAATTAAACAGCCAGGATTTGTGCTACAAACTGTCTCTAAAGGAGTTAACGCAGTTTATGTGGCAGGGAATATACCAGCTTTAAGCAAGGAATCAGCTCCTAGCTGCCTGAGGTTCACAATTTCCTAGTCAAGCCTCACTTGAGAGGAGGACTGGCAGCCAAACCACAACTCTTCAAGCCTCGCTCACTTGTATCCCACCGATGGTGGTACTGTCCTGCCTTACTGTCACTCTGCTTAGTCTTGGCATCACCTTCCCTCTGCCCCAGCTAGCTCCTTCAAGGTGCTCTAGTGCCTCTTCCAGCAGTGCTGGTAACACGACATCAGAACAACGTTGCCTGGTTTTGCTACAAGTACTGTTTCATTTCTGGTATGACATATCCCTTAAAAGAAGTACCAGATGCCAAACAGGGTCCTGCAGATCCATGTGCCCTGCACAGTACCAGTAAGCCCAAGTTCAGGATGTGACACCACAGAGAACCAGTTGCAAAAGCACAAGTCCTAAATGTGAAATAATTCACTTGCCATACATGGTTCAACTTGCCCATGATTGCTTAAAAATGTGGTTAAAAATGTGGTTCTAAAGCCAGTTTAGCAGAAGGTCTTGTTTTGGTCCAATCTTCTGCTCCCATTATAGTGAAAGCATATAGCTACCACATGAGAGGAATTATTTCAGCCAGGAACTTAAGATTTTCTTTCCTGCAGATGCCAGTAGAGAACAAAGGAGGGATGCTGCCTTTGCACTGGAAGGGGCATGATGTATTGCAGCATAAGGGAACAAGAAAATGTCCAAAGAACATCTGCTTCTGAGGGGCATCAAGCAGTGCATATTGAGGTTTGTGCTGGCTACCTGTTAGCCATGCTGAAAATAAATCCTACTAAATCAGTAACAGCACGATGTCTGTGATGCCATTGCTCTGCATCAAAATCAACAAAGCAATTGAAGTCTCACCAGTGAAGGAGGAAATTCTGTTTATGGGTGCTGAAACTTGGTCCCAGCTGCAGCACAACAGTGGAAACCCCAAGTGCTGGGGGGTGTCTCAGCACTTGGCTCAATTTCTGAGCATTCTAACTGCACCTTAGTCTTGTAGGAGAGACTTCAAAGCTCAGCAGTTAATCAACCTTCAAATAAAGGGAGTGCAGTGAGCCCAAACATGTCCCACCCTTATGCTACAAGAGGCTGAGGAGCACTTCAGCCGCTGCTCCTGTGCAGTCTGCCTGTTGCTGTTCCCCCCAGATGCTTGTTTCTGTGCGTACAAATGACAACCTCTTTACAACCTTCTGATCTCTGCTATTCTTCAAAGGTTTGAAGCCTCCATTTCCAGTGGAGGTACCAATAGTCTCTGTCAGGGCTATGGTGCTATGACTCACAGCAAAGGAAACTGCTATAGCAAGCTAGGAAGTAAAACCAGCAATGGGAAATGTTTACAGTATATACCTACAATAACACTGGCCAGTGATTTTGAGCATTGCAAGTTTTGGTCACTTAGAGACATGTTAAAATTGCCTAATAAATGGCAGTACCCCATCTTTGTCCAATATTAACATTCTTCTAAAGGCATCCCATGGCCATGCAAGTTCAGTACAGAGAAGATGGGCATTTTGAGCTGGAAGATGCTGTTGCGTTCAGGTAAAGCTGGGATCTTCTCTCCCTACACAAGGGCTATAGAGACATAGGTACAGAGAAATGGACAAGTGTTAGCTGTGTGATTCTACCCTGCTGAGTGCTTTGGAGCATCCAAACTGCCCAAGCCACACCAGGCTCAGGCATAGGTTGAATGTCTGTAGTACTGCCAGACACTTTGAGCAATACTGATGAGACTCAAATGCCTTATGAGTATTTCCAGGTGTGTGTAAGCTGTTTCTGACCTCCTCAGCCTGCAGTGTGTTTGGGTTATGGAGCTGGCAGGATCCCCTGGTGTGTCTGGAACTCGTAACTCCTTTGAAGCAGGGAATGGTGTTTGCCAGGTTACCAGTGCTGTGGTGCATCTCCACGCCAAGGAAGATGCTTGGAGCTAGGAATTGCCAAAGGTCCAAGGCAGCTGGCAAGTAACACCTGCCTATAGATGCTTTCCTTTGGAAACACAGTTCTGGGAATTCAGACTTGAAGTTTAATGACACAAAAGCAAAGCTGATGCTTCCAGACCATGCTGCTTCTGAGAACAGAAGCTTAAAAAGTATCTTTTTTAGGCAGTGAAAGAAAACATCCAAGTCAGAAGCTCACTTCCCAATTAACTTTAACTGTTTGACATAAAAATGGACAGACATATAAAACATCCCTCCACTATAACATGTGCGTTATACAACTGGAATGGCCAGAAGAGTGCTGTGCAGTTAAAAAAGCTGACATCTCATGGAAACAGTTTCAGCGTTCAATGTGGAATCACTCTTGTGCCTTCATCTCTCATGCATTTTCTGCAGTAAATGTATATATAGTCCACCAGGCTATATCCTGAGGTGGGGCTGTCCAGACACCTGTGCCTCAGAGGAGCCTGGCACTGATGCTACAACCTTTAGCAGATTTATAACCAGACTGTACCTGGTTCCACACGCTGAGGAAATGGGAGTTTGATACAAGGTCAATCATGAGCAGACAGTATGAACCGAAGATGTGCCCTGCAGTCAGGAGCGGCAGGATTGTCACAAAGACTCAGCAGCAGAGGAACCCACCAGCTTCAGCAGAAACAGAGCAGCAGGACACAGGCAGCAAGGGGCGATGCTGTAAAGCCCCAGGACAAGTCCCATCACAAGGGCATCTGGCAAGTACCTTCACTGTGTTTGGCACTGGATCAGAAAACTATACCCTGATAGTACTTTGAAGAGAATGCCTCTCTCCTCAGTTCACCACCCGACCTCTTTAAGTTATTCTTTCTTATCCTGTCAGAATAGACTACAAAGCTGGAAACACTCAATTTGCAAGGAGGATGGAGTGGGCAAAAGTATTACTATAACAATTCTTTTGTTCTTCGATTCTCTTGAAGCTTCTCTGGCCACTGCCAGAGACGAGCCCAGGCTTGTCCAACCATTCATCTGAGTCCGTACAGCAAGACTTTACCTTTGGTTTCCAGCTGGCATGAAAGGGGAAAAAAAACAACCATTTGTACTCTGCTGGAGTTACCATCATGAAATCCTGTTGTTGTCAGCAACGGCGAATATGAATACTGGGAAAGGCTGAAATGAATGCAGTGGGGAATATTTGTAAAGACCTATTTGGGGCACATCCTGCATTCCTCAAGTGCCTGCAGGACGGCTGTGACTAGCAAGGGCAAAATGACTCTACATCCTGTACATACCTAGGCACTCACACATGCACCCAGCATCTCTTGCTTGTTGGTATTTTACAAAAGATAGCCCTAAAAGCAAATTACCTTGGTTTAGGGAAATATACCGGAAAGCTGCCTAACTGGTAATGTACAGTCTAAATGCATTAATCAAGCAAAGCCACTGGTGTATCTCTGCCTAATCATTCAACAGCACTTATTTCCTAGTCTCTCCCATTTTTATATTTAGATAGGAAAAAAACAGCAGCCAAAAAATTCTGAGTTGATAAGGAAAACACAGAAGAAAAAAGGTCATCAAGCAGCCTGTTTGGAGATGTACAGAAACTTGGTAATGAAGAAGGGCTGTGTCGGAAAGCAGGAAAAGCAGACATCTCAAACCAGGCATGGTGGGAAGGGAGAGGATGCACGCCAGGCTGGCAGACTGTGCCAGTAACAGGGACTGCACACCAGTGGAATTCACATGTGTGCAGAGTGAAGGCTCTGAACCAAGGAGATCTTGTAGGTAGTCTGGAAGTGCTCAGTTAGGGGTGTGCTAACAGCTGCCAGCCTGAGCTGGACCTGCCAGAGCACACACAGAGAAGAAAACAGCAGCAAGACATCCAAAAACTTAATAGGTCGAACACAGCAGAGAGCCACAGGTCACCTCTGTACTGTACCCAAGACCTGCAAGAGTGACTGCCCTTCCTAGGTCTTCCCAGTCAGGATGGCTTAGGCTGCTCCGTCTTCCTCACCATTTACTTGGTTAAAGCCAGCTGTTTGAAGCACAAGCAGGGCTGGCTCTGCCAAGGCTCTCCTGGTCACTGTATGGGGCAATGACCATGCTGGCCATGGACTGTGGGCTAAGGTAGTGGGTTCCTTCAGTTCCCCTATCCCCATAACTTCGTTAGGAGGGAGCTATCGCCTCTCTCATATTCCTGGGAAGCATTTTCTCATGTAAAGCCTCACAGGAAGGTTTCCATAAAACAACTTACTATTATTCAAGATAAGAGCATCAACATGAAGGACTAGGTCTTGAGTCAGTTTAACTCTGTTCCTGGCTTGCAGATAGGCATGGTTTGGAAGAGGTGCCCACCAAACACACATCTGGCTGATCAAAATCCATGATTTTCCCTGGCCAGTGTAATGGCACACCAGCAACTGTGGCAGCATTCATGCAAAAGTGTGATTACAAAGTAACTGGAAGACATTACCAGAGCCTTCTTAATACAAAACAGCCTCCTTTGATCTAAAAGAGCTTGACAGGCCCCTTTGACAGCATGGAGTTTAATCATGAAGGTAGCTGAGCACATCAGGGCTAAAATTTAATTTCCAGAACCACTGGAAAGAGAGCAATTTTTTCACATTTGTTTAACACTGTTAGCAATTCATTCTTTGAAGAGCGTCAAATCTCAGGACAATTACTAGAGGCTGCTGTATAAAGGTGGTAAAAAGCATCAATGGTTAATATGAGTGTAAATCTGAAGGCACAAGACAGACACACACTTATCCATAACAAGACCTTGTTCCCGTGGGCTCTTTATAAAACTATACCACCTCCTGTGGTTTCCCAGAGCAGACGTGGGGGGGCGAACACACACATTTGATCAGTTAGCTCTCTTTCATTCCCAGGCTCTCAACTTCTCCTACTCTTCAACAAACTTCTATTGTTTTTAAACCATAAAATGATGGTTTGAAGCTCAAGACAGTGGGCAAGTCCTCAGTTTCTCCACAGGAGGGATGCAGCAACAAAACTGGTCCTGCAAGGTAATGACCTGCCTGTCTGCAAACAGCCAGGGCTGTCTAGCTGCCAGTGAAGACCTGGGTACGTGTCAGACTATCAGTAGGGATCCTAACATTAGTGGTAGGGCTTGGTTTTTGTGATGTGCTTCTCTGCCAACTAAAGACTAGGCCAGGATCACCAATCTAATTATCACAGACCATCCATAATCAACTAGGTTGGAAAAGACCTTTAAGATCATCAAGTCCAACCATTCCCCCAGCACTGCCAACACCACCACTGAAACATGGTGGTGAAACATGAAACCAAGGGCCTCAAAAGAAAACAACAGATTTTGTTAAATACTAAGCAAAGCTATGTATAAACTAGTGGCTTAAGAGCCAAAGGTGCTTATTTCAGAGCCAGCACGCACAATCACGTGCTATTTTCTAGCATCTCCATCCACCAGCCTAGCTTACCCTTCACGCTTCTTTTAGAGGAAATGTCCTTCCCACAATGTTGGGACCTTTCCCCACAGATAAATCCATGTAAGGTACTAGTGCCTGCACAGGGTAATCTCACAGCTGCTCCAGGGCTGCACCAATGCTCTTTTAAATAAATAATAAGTTCACTTATGCTTAAAAGTGGGGGTTAAGTGGGCCTTGAAAAATGATGTCTGTAACACATTATCAGAGCAAATTTAACATAACAAATAAAAATTTTAAAAAACAACACCCCCCCTGCCTATTGCAGATTCCAAGCAAAGAAGGAATCCAGACAGATTTGTATCTCTGCTTCCTTGCTATATAAATAGCTGCAATTGACATGCTAAAAATAAACCAGATAAATATTTAAGGCCCAGAGCTATTTAACTTCTTGTCATGCTTACCTACTGCTTACTGTTGTGTAAATCAGGAATAATATCAGTGAGACCAATGAATTTACAGCAGAATCCTCTGCTGAAGTTGGAGGGAGGGATTGTGTTTCCAGCAACTGCAGACGCATCCTCCTATGAACACTTTACCATCAGCAGAGCTTTCCTTAATCCTGACCTACAGGCCCCTTTGATAGCAATGGGAAAGCGAGCACAGGGTTAAGTGCCAAGAAAGCTGTGTGACTCAGAAGCCACACAAGAAGGAAAAAGCTGCTTTATTCAGAGGGGTTTATCTAAAACACTCAGATTGAGCCGTCGTCAGACATGCCTGACCCCCAACAAAACAACAACACGGAAATGTGTGTGATGGCACTGAGATTTTCAAAAGCCGCTAGAGTAAGTATCTTTCACTTAGATAAATATGCAAAGGTTTCAGAAAAAGCAGCATAATGAAAAAATATGGTTCTTTTGCCTAATCAATAAGATAAGACAGGTAACTTTTAAAAAAAATAACTCTTCTTATTATTTTTTAAGGTTATCCTGAACAAGGGCTGTGAGGTATCTACTGCCTGGAACAGTTTAGGAGAAGTAAATATTCCTGGTAGAGCAGTATCTACCTCAGTATCTACACATGTCAAATAAAACTGATTACCATGAAACTACATCAAAAATAAGTAGCTGTGCTTTTCTTTGGTAGACCATTTTTCTCTCCCCCCTCCCCCCCCCCCCCCCCAATAACTCAGTATTTTGCCAGTGAAATACTTCAGACTAATGCACTCCTGAAAAAACAGTTGGAGATGAACAAAATAGTCTCAAATGGCTCTTCTGTCTAATTTTAACTCTAAGAGACCATTTTACATCAAATAAAGAGACAACATAATGAACCTGATAATAAATTGCATTATTTGCAAAGGCACTTATGGAACACTAATTATTTGTGTTACTGGAATAAACATTCAACAGAATCCACCAAAACACGTGGAACAATTTCAAGAGAAATACAGTAGCTCTCCATCCTCAATAACCAAGGAAAAAAGAAAACTAACCCCAAACAACAAAAAACCCCAAACCAAACTGTGTTCAAGCATGTTTTGGAATTGTGTTGTTCTGATTACATGGGGAAAATAGACACAAAGGCTGCCTGTTTTGCTGCATTTCTCTTGCTTTTCCAGGAAACCAAATATTAAGTACCTGGCTTACAAACCTCCTCCAGCAGTTGATCCCACTTCCTTTGACGTTCCCCTCCTACGAATGACACAATCCAACACCCACATGCCAGCTCTAAGAAAGCAGGAATGCTATGGCTTCAACAAACCCCCATCCACGCAGGGCTGGCCAAAGAAAGATAAAGCACCCTGCAACTGTGCAAACAAATTATACCCATTGCTGATGTAAGGAGGCGGAAGGGAGAGCAAAGGCGGGGGAAGGAATAATATCAGAGACAGCATCCTTAGTCATCCGGAATATGTGTTGAGGTTTTTAAAAGCACACCTGGAAATGAAAAGCCTCTATTAGCTCTAGCTAGAAAGTAAACAGCAGGCTTCAACTGGGTAATGAGCATCACCTTGCAGAGTGGGAACTGGAACCCCCAGTGCCTTGTCCCCAGCTTGGACTTGAAGATGCTGCAGGAAACAGGGTCTGTCTCCAACAGCAGTAGGGCCTAAGGTACGTAAGGCTTTGAGGAGCACAGAGGACATCCCCATCGGTGCCCTGCACAGCTGTAGCCCATATTTATGGCTGCATAGGCCAAATAAATCATCATCAGGGAGTGGCTGGATTCTCTGTGGAAGAAAAAGGATTCAGCAGTAGAAAGAGGATTTGGTATTACATCTAGGGTTGCAGGCAGCTTTTAGGCAGCTACACAAAGGCATTGCAGGTATATTAAGGAGTGCTTTACAGGACAGAAATACAACAGGTGGCAAAATCCAGAGCTCCAAAAGCCTGAGGAAAGCACACACTGGGGACATGGCTCTGCACTGCTCACCTGCCTCCTTCCCAATTACTGAAGTCGCAACTTGTCAAAAGCATGGAACTTAGAGGCCTGCATGCTGCTTCCCAGGAATGTCACCCATTCCCAATAGTACCAGCACTGCTGCCTGCCACAGCTATTCTTGTCCCTCGAGCTCTCCCAGCCAAAAGCTAGTATCACTCAGTAATCCCATCTTACAAGACCTGAGAAGGGCAGAGCTGCACCTGTAAGCAAACTCCCCATCTCAAACTATATTTGTGAGCGAACAGTTAAAAATACCACCTTTAAGATCAGAACGCAAGCTCTGCCCTTAGCAATTCCACCATTTAGGAAGACAAACAAACAAGCAAGGAAAATGTCACATAATTACTCAGAGCCACCCTGACAGGAGGGCTGTAGCAAGAGCACTGAGTCTCTTTTATGAAGCATTTCTTGCTGGGGTAGAACGCTGCCTAATAGCTGCTGTATCCTGCTTGAGCAAGTGAGTGCGTTCTCCTTGGAAATCAAGCAAAGGTTCCTAATCGTTTGTGACAGAGTGCGGTCCCCTAAAGCTACATTTTCCATCTGATTCATGCTGAGTGCCTGTAACCCTACGACAGTTATTGAAAGTTAATTAGCGGTGAAGTGCAAAGAGCTCTAGGAATGAAAATACAAGTGAGAACTGAATGTGGATTGTCTCCTTTCTCAGAGAAAATGCTGTCAAGAAGGTGAATGTAACTGAAAAATTATTGCAAATGTGAAGGGGATTCTGCTAATAACTTGGCTATGATTGTCCCTCGCTGTTTAGACATGCAACTGAGAGATAACATTTCTAAGGGAAGCAGGTAAGCACAAAATCCAGCATTTCTTTCTTCACTGCCTTTGCTAGAGCAAGCACCCGAAAAGTTATATAAAGGCAACACCCAAATTACATAAAGACAAATAAAGATATAAATCAATCACTGCTTCCTTTGGCGACTGCAGTTTGTCAGATGTTGCACACGCTATCAAATCCCAACTATTTTTGCCCTTATCCTCCACTTCCTCAGTACTTGCAAGGAATAATCCACAGTTAGATGCGAGCCCAGCCAGCGCAGAGAGGGTGTAGGAGGTGAGGCAAGGAGAGTGCAGCCCCTCAGCACCCACTCCCTGCAGAGGCGAGCGCCAAGACATGGTGCAAGGCAGTGGGCAGCCCCTCCAGGTGTTAAAAAAACCCATCCTGGCACCCCTGGGAGTTGGATCCGGCCCTAAACAATGAAAAATAAACCCAAAAGCAACCTTCACACAGAGGAAGTGTGTTGAGAACAAGGAAGGGAAGACACTAGCAAAGCAAGTAGGTTGGGAAGGTCAAGTGTTGGGCTCAGGATAAAAATATATGGTGATGCCAGAATGCCTTGGCAGAATTGTGTTTACTGATTTTCATGGAACAGGAAGAAAGCACCAGCCCTTTCCACCCCTGAGTGCTGACTGTGACTCACATGCCACCTAAAATGAGTGCAGTGAGTAAGCAGGGACTGAACAGTGGTGGACCTAGCTCATCTACTCTCAGCAGTGGTGGGAACGAAGTGTCCTGTTCCAGGCTCTTCCTGTGGCTGCCTAGGAAACACAGGAAAGTGGTGGATGTCCACCTCATCACAGCACCTAATAACATCTCATTCAGGGAATTCCTATATGTGTGCAAGGGTCGCAAGTGGTTCACGTGAGCCTTTGGTTTTGGACCAAAGCATACCCTGACTGCTAAGGGCAGTCAAAACATTGCATCTGCCAGTCAAACATGGGACCACAATCATAGAATGGTTTGGGCTGGAAGGAAGCTTAAAGCTCACCCAGTTCCAACCCCTGCCACAAGCAGGGACACCTTCCACTAGAGCAGGTTGCTCCAACCCCGTCCAACCTGGCCTTGAGCACTGCCAGGGACGGGGCAGCCACAGCTTCTGTGGGCACCCTGTGCCAGCGCCTCAGCACCCTCATAGGGAAGAGCTTCTGCCTGAGAGCTCATCTCAGTCTCCTCTGTTTTAACCCGTTACCCCTTCTCCTATCACTACAGTCTCTAATGAAGAGTCCCTTCCCAACATCCCTATAGTCCCCCTTCAGATACTGGAAGGCTGCTATGAGGTCTCCATACAGGTTCTCTTCTCCGGCTGAACCGCCTCAACCTTCGAGGGAAACGCTTTTCCCTCACTGTTATGTCCATGTGTTTTAGTCCCCCCAGACGCACCCTTTGAACCCCGCAAAGCTCTAAAGCACAACCCAGAGACACGCGGCAGGGTAAGACCCGCCAGAAGCGGTTCCTCCCGCCGCCGAGGGGCTGTCTCTGCCTCCTGCCAAGCCACTCCTCACAGCAGGATTAGACCGAACCGCGCTCAACCCGTGCCGGGGCCCGGTCACCCCGAGCCGCCCCGCGGGGGCAGGCAGGCAGCGCAGGGCCGCACCGCCCTTCTCCGTGCCGGGGCCCGCCCTCGCCTCGACCGGCAGGGCCGAGGCGGTAGCCGGCGGCGGCCACATGAGCCCGGCGGGGCGGCGCCCCCGGGCCCGGCCGGGGCTGCTCGGGCAGCTCCTGCCTCTCTTCCTGGCGCTGCCCGGGGGCACCGGGGAGGCGCCGGCAGCAGGTACGGGCCTGCCCCTCTCGCCCCGAGGGGACTGCGCGGGGCGGGCGGTGCCGCGGTGTGGTGCTGGGGGGGTCCCGTTTCCCTGCGCGGGTGGTCGTAGGCTGCGAGGGTTCCTCACCCCCCGTCCCGTCGGGACACTGTTCTCCCCTGGCTTCCCTTGGTTTCCATGGCCGCCGGTTCAGCGCGACCTGCTGCCGCCCAAAATGGCGCTGCCCTGCGAGAAGGCCGCGGCCGCCGTCCTGCCCGAGGTTGTGTCCGGGGCCAGGCGCGGCCCGGAGGCGTTTTGGTGTGTTCTGCTTGTGCCATGTCAGCTCGGTCTACACAAGAGCACTGTGCGCCTTACCCTGCGGGACAGGGAGACACGGGCGCTGGGGCTGGCCCGTGGACCCGGTAACAAAGCGACCGCAGATACTCGCAGGACAACTGCCTCGCATGCGGCTGTGGCAGGGGCTGGCGGCTGTGGCAGGGGCTGGCGCCGCTGGCACTGGTTGTCTGCGTTACCCCTGATGGCTTGCTCGTTAGCTTGGCTCAGGACACTGGAGTGCGGAACAGGGCTTTTATTGATGAGGGCAGCTAAAGCCTTGCAGGTTATTCTCAGCTGTAGCAGTGAAACGTAACTGGAGAGATGTTCCCTCCGGGTTCTGCAGCAGATGCTGATTCTTTCCAGTGCTCATCATCTCAAAACTCGAGAGCTGCCTTCTCTGTCTGTCCTCATAGTAGTTAAAATTCTCCTCCAACTCATGGTTACCTGTTCAGAAGCATCTTTCCTTTTGGAATGCGGTTATTTCACTCCGTGGAGCTGGTGTGTTTGAAGGAAATTATTTTCCTCAAGAGGGCAGCTTAAAATGAAGGGGGAGTAAAAAAATACTTGCTAGCGATGTATATGGAGGACATTACTTAGTTGATCCCAACGCACCCTACAGGGAAGGTGTGGGCACTCCGGGCTGCATTCTGGCCCTGCAGGGCTATTGGATTTCCCATCACTGGGTTATCTTGGTCTCAGCCCTGGGTAGTGCCCAGCCTCGCCCGCGTGCTGTGTCAGTCAGCAACACTGCAGGGAAGAATGGAACCCTTTGCACTTCATCTGATGACTCTTACGGAAGCGCCTGTCAAGAGGTACATCCAGTCCTCGCCTGGCTCAGCCCTTCCCGCTGGGTTTGCCGTGGGTGGAAATTAACCACAGGGTTAATTTTTCCCGATAAAATTACCCAAATTTCAAACCAGTTTACTTCAGCAGGATCATCTGTGGACACTTTAGTAAGCACTTTAGTGCTTTAGCAGTTATTACTGAGCTTGGCTTAGACCTACATTTTCTGCTTGGTGAGCCAGATGATTCCCTCTGTTCAGATCTGTAATTATTTTCTTTATTTCGTCTTTAATTATGCTCCTGGAACACTGCAGCAATGCACTGTAGGGTATAGTTTACACACGTCTATAGATTGGAACATATGTTACTCTTCAGAGTTTGCTCGATAAATCTTTCAGGTGCATTTCTGCTCAACAGTGCAATCTGATTTTGAGGACTGCAGGGTGTTCACTAACATTGCAGGGGTGTTACAGCAATTAGCATCCCTAATAAAGTGACTTAACCTTTAACACAAGCTATCAGTGCAGTTACCTTACAGCATGTCATGGCTGGACTATGTCAGGAAGACTTGCTTTACAGAGAAGAATTGTGTTATTTAACATGAGGAACATTTCTGAGGGAGAGGAGTCTGCTTTCTGCGATCAGCAGCCGTGTCATGTGCTAAATGACTATTTAATACGTAAACTGTTTACCTGCTCAGACTCCCACAGTGGTATTCACCATTGGTGTAAGCACCGACTCCAGTGGAGTTACACCCACTCGTGCCAGCAGTGAGTTTGGCTCAGAGGCCCCATTCCAGTGCCACAAAAACACTGATACCAAAGCCAGACTGCCATGGACTACATTTGTTTAAAAAATATCACCTTTTACAAAGGTGTTGCAGTTTCCTCTGGAGCCCAAACGACTTGATGAGAAGTCTAATTTGAATTTTCATCTAGATCATGCCAAACATACTACCCTGCAGCACAGCTTTTACTTCTGATTATCTGCAAATGCTTATGATTCCCTCAGCATGTGCAATAATGAAATGGAGGAAAATTATTCATTTGTATTTGATACGTGCTTAAAATTAACTTTTCTGTCCTCCCCCCCCCCAGGTAGAAACTGTAGTTTCTTGCAGGAAATGGACGTCATCCAGAAACGGGATGAAAGCTGCTACTGCTATGTGCAGAACAGAACCATGCACTTACAGTATGTTTGGTCAACTCTTCAGGTAAGAGGCTGTTTCGGTGATTATTCTGATATGCAATATTTTTCACATAAACATTGTGAGCAAAGTTTACGATCAAAGCAGTATCTCTCTGCAATTGGTAGTTTGAACAGTGTATAGGTAGGACCATGATAAAAATGCAGCACTGCGATCATCCTTTTCGGATGCAGTGAGGTTTGGCTTGTATTTATTAGAAAGATGATAACCAGGCTTATAGTATGATGCCACACAAACATAAATGTAGAGTTGTGTGTTACTTTGTTGCACACCTTTTCTACTGATGGACCGCTCAACCTCTGCAACAAATGTTTTTGCTTATCACCAAACGCCTTCATAAAGCTTTTAAATTTGAGGATAAAATGCGGTTCTGAGTCACTCACTGTAGCATACCAGGCCCCAGTGTAGAAACCAAAGGTGTATTAGATTGTGACTAACAAAAAGACAGCAGTAGCCGTGCATGTCTCTGTTCCTGAGTAACAAAGGGACATCTTATAACAAATATGTTCAGAGATTCACACAAAACAATATAAAAACCTCCTAACAGTGGAAGAGGTAACAGCTAAAGGAACAAGCTGACTATCTGTATGGTTCTTTTTTTTTCCTGGGAAGCCTGTCTCTGGACAAAGGAAGGAAACTGTTTCACTTCATCTCTGTTGGAAGAATTTGCTCTCAGATATAAGGAAGTGAAGTGTCTCTTTGTCTGTTGTTCCCAGGACTGCTTTCCTCAGGAACATGGTGCAGATGTTTTTATGAATGGCAGCAAACTTCAGGTGGTAAAATCCTCTGGCAGTCACACACACTTTCGTGGAGGAGGTGTTTAAAAGCAGGAAGTTCAGATCTTTCCCACAACAAATAGGCTGTTGATGTGTTGTCTCTTCTCTCAGTAGAAGCCGGGTTTATTACCTGTTGCATCACTCTTTATAGATGGGTCTTTGTTGTCTAATCGGCTCTGATGAGAGCTCACAATGAATCACAATCTTCAAGCAGATCACTCCATTTCAGAAGATGGACAAGATCTTTTACCAGTTTCATGGGGGGATGTGTGCTAGGGACAAATCCTGAAATACCCAACAGGAACGTGTTTATATTTAAATTTCTGGTTATAGCTTTCATTTTCCTTATTCCTCTTCTGTCCCTAACATGAAAATTGCATTATTAATTACAAGAAAAGCAAGTCCAAATTCTTACGGTTCAGGCGGGGAACAGGGAAGTCTATGCACATCCACAGAAGTAACTGTTGTCAGTCAAAGATTACTGGTTTTGTTAGAAATTTGTGTGTGGGCAAGTGTCACGGTAAATCCAAACCCACCAAGTTTTCGGAGGGATTGAGGTCCCTCCATTGAACTTTGCTGACATTGAGTTCTCCGAATCACCTTCTAAGGCCTAAGCAGCAGATCTTTACATAATATTAACCAATATGAAACAACTAAGACTTGAACTCAAACTCTCTGTACAGATTTTCATTATATGCTGTATAGTTCAGAAGAACACCCCCCACCCCCCCCGTGCTTCTAAGCTACTTCTCTGTGTATTCTGTGGTTTGTTTGTAGGTAAAAATTAACAGCAGAGAACTGTTCAGGTTTGAGCCCATTTCACAGAACAGCAACTGTCGTAATTCAGAAACTGTTTTTGAGTTTGCTGCATGTGCTGTTCAAGTCTTCTGGAAACCAGAGACAGCTACAGAAACCAGAGTAAGCGTAAAACAATATGGAGAGGATATTTGCTTCAAAATACAGCCCCTGAAAACCGAACCGTACATTGTCAGTGTGAAACGAGAAAGTAAGTAAAAAACCTTTCCATTTGCATTACAGATAACTTAGTATTGCCACTGTTTCTGAATGTACCATCTCTTCTGTAAGAAGCTTGGAACTTTTCTGTTGATATTTTATAATCAGCATTTCAAACTGAATTAGTCTAAAGTCCTTTTCTATTTTTTTCCACCTTTTTTTTTTTAGTGCTAGATGGAAAGCTCTTGTTTTTGTTTATTGCTGGAATTTTTCTGTTCCATTTTGCAACCAGCCTGAGCCGGTGAGTACTAGCTGCTGGTGTTTGACCTTCTTTCCCAAAGCCTGTGCATCTTCGGTCTGTTTTCTAAGCTAAAGAGGCGGTTCTTTGGGAAAGTGAAATAAGGAAACAACATATATTTACAACTCCTCCATACCATTTCTATTTGGAGTACTGCACTCTGTTAATCACTTAGCTGTGTTAGAGTTCTTCTATCCAAGCTTCCTTCACTGGGCAACACCATGTCAATCCTCAGTGAGCAATTGTGGGAATTCATACAAAATCTCTCTCCCTGTTGTAGACCAGTGAGGTTCAGCGGATGCTAAATGCTGCTGCATGTATTATCAGTGATGCTTTCTTGCAGAAAGAAATGTTTAGGATGAGATCACTCTGGGGCCTTGTATGCCTCCACCTCTGTGCCAACCTTTCCCCATCGTTCTTTCAATGCACATTTTGGACAGCATGTAAGGGAGGATAGTTAATTATTATAGCAAAATAGCGGCCCAGGACTTCAAAGCAAAATGAGTCACACGTTAATTGTTAGGAGGCACCTCTGAAACAAGCAGAGCAGCAGTAGGTTTTATAGAGTTAACTGAATTAAAAAGTCAGATTTTATAAATTAATAAGTTTAGGGAAAAAAATGACTTGTGGGTTTGTGGAGATTTTTTTACATTTTAAATTAAAAACAAAACTAACCAACCAAAACAGCAACAAAACACCCACTTTTCTTGCAGTACAGAGCCATATTGGTACACAGAAGAAAATGAGTTTACTGGAAATTAGAGGGTCAAGGCAGTCAGGAGTAGTGTGAGCATTAAAGAAAACAAACCACAATCTGCTAGCCTGGAACACCTCCAGTGACCTTAAGTCTCTGTTGGGACTTTTTCCTTACATCAATTTAGTATGTGAACAGGGCCTATCAACCATGTAACTACAACTCTTAACTTACAGCTGTGCTAAGTTCTTACTGAAGATCACTGCTGCTGTTTTTAGAAACACTGGCATCGTAACCAATTACAAATTACACTTCTCACTGTATTCTTTCTTGCTCTTTTACAGGAGTACCAAGTTCTTTTACCTCTGTGGAATAATACTGGGTGTTCTTGCTCTGCTAGTCTTTGTCCTGTTGATACTTAAAAGGTTTATTCCAAGGGTAAATCTACATTTCTAAAACAGTAATAAGCATCATCATATAGAAATGAAGAGTACAAAGCCAGATTCTGACCATGCTCTGTCCTTATGGCTCTGTTTTAATGACTACAGATTGCTTGTGTCAAGTAAATACAATTAGGTCAGAATCAAGTTCTAGTTAGCTTGCTCCTGAGTTTAAATAGAACAGGAGGTTGTTGATGTACAAGAATAATTTATTCTGAAACATAAATTATTTTTACTATAGTGGAACTAAGTTTACTTTAAATCTCTGAATCAGTCTAAATCAAAATGTGGTGTTAGTGGCAACAGGGACAGATTCTCTTCCATTCAACAGAGAGAATTCATTGAAAGGGGGATGTGAATTTTTCCTTCTGCAAAGCCCATGCATTCCCACAATATTAGGATGTCAACTGGGAATACACTGCAACAGGCTTATACCATGACACCAGAGCACTGTACCATAGAAGTGTAGTAAGTCATCTGGTTTTGCCTGCAAGTTCCCTTGCAGAAAATAGTTGTGGCTTTGATTTGAAATTATTTTAAAGGTTTTATTTTTTAAAATATATTTTTAAAGTTTTTTTTTAATATTCTTTTAATTGTGGTTTGTTTTTTTTTAATTTCCAGCACAGCACCTTCTGGATCTTAATGAGTGGCTGCTGGATGTCCTCTCTGTATTTCATTTACTGCTTCAAAGAGAATATGCAGTGGTTGTGGTCTGAACACAGAAACTACTTGTTGGGTAAGAAAATCATCAAGAAATGTGCTGCAGATTTTAGTTTAATTTAGTGGTCAGATGAATACCTGCCCAAAAAAAACAAAATCAAGTGAGACTTATTATAGCATACTTTTTCCTCCTAAGCAGTAGATGTTGGAATATTCCAAAGGTTCCTAATCCATTCAAATAAGCATTTACTCATTAAATAGGAGTTGGATATAGTGGCCATTAGCAGCATTAAGAGCAGATTTTGCCTGTATTATTTGTCCAGTGATCTGCCATTACATACTTTCCCTGTAACAGAAAAGGGTGGCTGTGCTGGCTCAGATTTTACTGGGATTTGGGAACTGGATGTGGCTGCAAGGGATGACCAATGTATTGATCTAGCATGTGCCCCAACATTCTAGCATGGGGAGAATTCACGTGCATCTCAGAGCATTAGCTAAAGGTTGTTCATAGATCACCTCCTTGCACACTTTTGAAATAAAAAGCCCACACAACAGAAAGCAGGTACCTGTAAGACAATATAAGAAACAGCAGGCTGTACTTCACTGCAGTTGTAAGCTTTGTGAAGCAAGCTAATGACATTTATATGAGTAATTTATATCTTTTTCCCAATATCCATCTCTTCTGTTTCTACAGGGTATTTTCTGGCTGTTGGAATGACCAGCTTTGCTGCTTGCTATCAGCATGGACCTCCTACCACTGATCTGAGCATATCCTTGTTTGCATGGACGCTGCAGTTAACAGCCTTTGTCTTGATTTATTGTGGAGTCACCATACCTCAAGTTGCATATGCAGTAATAGCAGTCAGCCTCTGTTCAAAGGGCCTGTGTTACCCCCTGGGTGCTGCGTGTCACATAGGCAGGTACGTATTGTATCTGTGAATGTCCAAGGCCCTGCACTGCCAAGAAATGCAGAGGCTGATAATGAAAAAACCCATATGCTTCAGTAATGATTTATGAGTTTCTAACAAATTCACATTGCTATCAAATGTAAAGCTGCAATAGGAAAGGTTCAAAGCCCCAAGACACAGGAATTTTAATTATTTTCCATTTGGCAGGTTTATGCATGAGTTTTGTTCTATGAATAATCGAGAAATGTGACTGTTCTTGAGTACAAACATAGCACCTTCTAGTCTGCTGCATATTATAACCAAAACATTTCTGTGTGGTTATTTGGTCAGACTGAAGCAATACTGCCTTGGTTTCATGTTCAGGGAGAGAGTCTGCAGGTAACTACTGAATCTTATGGGATAAAACAGCGTACTGTCACCAGGGAAGCAGATGTTAACAAGTGACAGTCCTTGTAGGTTACATAAGAGTTCAGAGACTAAAAACCTATATCCACAAAAATAATGGTTTCCAGTGATCACAGTTCAGAGCAGCTGATACACCCATTATCTGTTGTTAAGATCAGTAGATCCCACTAAGCCAACAAGACTTTTACCATTTGATCTGAAGAAGAGTTACAGTTCATTCTTGCTTTACAGGGAAATAAGGAGGAAAGCTGAATGCTGCTGGTTGGAGCAGGTGTTTTATACAGAGCTGAAAGTTTTATGGGCATCCAGCCCTTGCTTATCTTAACTCATCACAACATTTAAATTGAAGGCAGTCGACAGAAGGGAACAGAACATGGCACACTTTCTAATTGATATCTAATTATATTATACAGCGCTACGCAGCAGCTAAAAAAACATCAGACTGTAAACATTTTGGCCTCACAGTACTCAGCTTTGTAATTTAAAGCAAGATTTAAGAGAAGTGATCTAACAAACATCATGAACAGCTCATAACAGAGCACTGCTCGTCTTCAAAGTTACATATGCAGACTGGATTTTGATTCAGCCCGCGCCTCTGCACAGACACATTTTGCATATTGCACCTATAAATGGCTGAGCAAGCAGCCATCTATCTAATTCTATGAGATTTTAGTCCATGCGTACACAATAAGGACCTCTTCCAAAGCTTATCTGAAGTTCATTAAATACCATTCTGTGCAATTCTGCACTGTCAGTTAAGACCTGAGGTAAACATGCTAGCAAACGTTAGACACCTTGTCCTAAAATTTTAATGCAAAAATGTAGCTTGTCCTCTTAAAAGGATAAAAGTGATGAACTGCATGTTAATAGCAGGTAGTAGAGAAAAAGGACAGACAACAATCACATGCCAGAATACCTTAGAAATACTAATCATTTTCATTTCTTTCCAGAAAAATGAAGAACCACTTTATATCAAAAAAGTTAGTGTTTAAACACCTTACTGAAGAGGAGTACCGAGAACAAGGTGAAACAGAAACTGTCAGAGCTCTGGAGGAGCTACGCTTATTCTGCAGAAACCCTGATTTCCCATCATGGTTAGCTGTATCCAAACTCCAGTCCCCACACAGGTAATAAAATCTGGCTTCTCTAAAATAGGAAACACCTTGTACAGACACTTACAGAGCAGATCCAAATGCCACTTCAGGTGCTGTTCCAGGTGTATCTTGCACGTAGTCAGATGTGCAGATGTGGGTAGCTTTATCTTCCTGAGTAATCCCACCAAAGATTACTGGGATCCCACAGCCAGACCTCTCAAGGATATTAGTGGTGGTGTTAAGCCCCCTCTTTTCTCCTCCCTGACCATGAATTACTCTGAGTTAATTCACAGTAATCACAAAAGGAAAAGCCTACTAATGCTTCTCGGAGTTCCCACACAGTGACACAGGTGGATGGCTAACCAGCAAAATGCCCCTTTCTTCAGTTTTCAAAGCAGTACACTTCTGCATTGTGTAAAACTGGGGCAGGCTAAAGATACATGTTCAAATATTACCTATGTTAAGTTCTCCCAACCGCGAGCCTGCACAGCCAAAGAATCCTATTACTTCAAGTATCAACCAATAGCTAGGACTAAGAATACAGAGAAAGAAATCAATGCCAGCACCTAGGAAGTGTACTAAGTAGAAGAACTACTCCAGATGTAGTTTAAGAGACCAACTTAAGACAAATACGGGATAGGAAGGATTAGATAAGCGCAGCCAGAAAACCTTGCAGAATATAAGATTAATCATAATAGCAGTGTATTTCTGTCCAGACTAAGGCTTCGGGATTTCAGAAACAGAGTGTCACATAGTAGCCAGCCATAAACACTTGGCCCTTGCTACAAAACCAAGTGTCACAATTTCAAACTAGTTACAGAAGCTTCATCTTCCTTGGATGGGCACACGGGCAGCCTCTCTGCCAGGTTTTATAGATCTAAACCATCTTATTTTCTAAGCTGGTTGCACTCTGTAGCATGATTCAAAGATACAAAAAGTGAAAACTCACTGCAGTATTGTAAAACAAAACAGTGCCAAATGCACAAAACAAACAATGGAGACACATGTATTTGCTAGCCATCTCAAAAACTGTTCCTATAAAAATACAAAAAGAAAAAGCAGAACCAACAGAAGCCTGATTTAAAGTTGAGTACCCCTTCAGGCTTCCATTAAACATCAGAAGATAGTTCAACACAAGGCAAACCTGTAAAACAGCCTGGCCAACAGCCAGTTCCCAATTTAGACTAACAGTGCTTCCAAGAAAAGCGACGTGACAGCATTCGTGTTACAGAAATGTTAAGTCAAAAACGTAAATTATTGATCAGTTTACCAGAACTCCAGAATGTGGCTGCATTTCCTTTTTCTTACATTTCTCTGATGCTGTCGACACTTACCAGGTGTCAGAACTGCCGTCTGTTTCCACATGCCTGCCAGAAACCTCCAGCTCCATTCTAGCTCTCCAGTGTGGTTGTCCACTGAAAGTAAGATTTGTGGCAATCTTAAATGTAGGGACAGTGCTTAGCTTAAACACAAATCTCCAGTTTGGTGTTTAGACTTTAGCTCAGCTTGCCCAGGGTGCGTGTGCAGCACAAGAAGTGAGGTGACATTGCAGCAGTGTAAGAATATGATGTTCTCACCATTTTTCCTTTCATTAGCAGTGTCAACACCTGAATTCTTACAGCCTTTCTGTCAGATATGCTACAGCTTTATTTTTAGAAGCTGAAGTGCCATCTATCCAACTGTACAAATGCTTACTCTGGATTACACCATGAGCACTGACAAGATGTGAAAATGAAGTTAGATCTTCTTGCTTAGTCACAAGACCTTGCAGATGGCCTCTAGAACAGCAAAAGTTACTTATATAGAAAAGGCTGAAAAAATGAGGTGGGAAAACAAATCTTCAGGGTTGTTGCCATCTGTTGTGATTTACTCTCTGTTGTTCAGGACTCCCTACCTCATGCTGCAACTTCCCCTCGTCAGCACTGCCTGCGGGCACATCCATACAACATCCCTGCTTAATTGGTAGTAGCCCCTGTATTTACAGGGTTTTTATATTTCTCAGTTGATCACTTCTCCCTTTAAAAATCTGGCAGGTTTGCAGACTTTGTTCTGGGATCTCCCCACATCTCACCTGCAGAAACAAGGGCACATGAGGAGGAATATGGCATTGGGAGCTTCTTCCTGGAAGAGCAGCTCTTTGAAACAGGGACAGAATCTGAGCAAGATAATCCAACCAATTCTGTCCACGAAGGAGATGAGGCGGATGAAGATGAAATGCATAAACAGATTTCATTTCCATATGCTACCGAGTTGCTCTGAGCTTTAGGAAATATCAGGATGGAAAATGTATTCACCCTAGAGAGGAAGGATACACAGTGAGAACTCACGGTTGGTGATTTCTTGTGGTTGCTGGTGGACACAGGGATTTTCTGAAAACACTGTTTCCTGTATGATCAGAGCAACAGAAGGAAATCATAGGGGCTGTTCAAGTGAAGAGGATTCTCATGCTACTGGTACTTTAACTGGGGAAGTAAACATTGCTTATTTCCAGAGTGAGTACTGGCAGCAGCCTGTCCCAGCAGGATGCCTTGTTGTGCCAAGGCTACTACCTCTAGAAAATGGTACCTGTTTTGGTCCTTTTCATTGTCAAGTCCTCTGTGCTGAGCACTACAGGGAGAAGCCATTATTAATACTCTACGAAGTACCCTATGTGTCAACAATTTTCATAATGTGCTGATAAACTGTGTTTATTGCTTGTGAGGCTTTTCAGTGCTAAAGAAGAAGTTAACACAGCTGAACAAGGTTTGTTTGCTCTTCTGGCTAGGCTTACTGCACATTAGCTTCATTTTGCCTCTTCACATTTGTTTTAAACTCCCCTAACTCTTCAGAACCCTGCCTGACTTTTCACCTTCCACTTGTGTTGTTCTGTTCATGGTCTCTGCTCTACTTACATTGTACTTTCCATGTCTTTGCTTCTTCACATAACACTCCTCCATCTTCAGCAGGTCCCTCTGCAGAACCTTTCTTCACTCCACTGTCTCTCCATCTGACAACTGCAGGTGACTTAGGAGAGGGTTTCCATCCCCAGATGTATTTTTACTGTTGTCTTACCTTGGATGGGTGCTGACGTCCATTCCAGACCCCTCAGGGGCACAGAAAAAGCAAAGACTGAGGCTGTTTTCAGCTGCTCGAAGGAACTGCTGTCAGCACAGCTGGAGTGATGTTGTAACCATGTAACTAGGAATACAGATAACCCACACAGAGCTCCACTGTCCTTGGAATATGCAGCTATTTACTCATTCAGTAAAAAGCAGAAAGTAATTCCTGGCAAAACAAGGAGGGATGGATATGGGGCTTCTACCTCCCCTTCTTCAGCCTTCAGTCTGGTACTTAACACAGGAGGTGTGTGGGGAGAAGTAAAGAACAGGCAGAAAAATTCAGACTGTCAAGTACCTTTCAACTTATGTATTACACAATCCCAGGCCAGGGAGTAGGTCATGTCCCCTCAGTTCACCCACCTGCAGAAGTCATTTCCTTCTTTTGTTCTTTAAACTATCTCTGTATTCTGTCCTCACCTTACTGTTTTACTTTACTGTCTTCCAAACTGCAGAAAACAAAAGACCATTGATCTGTCACCATCTGATCTTCCAAACCCAAAAGGAGTTGCTAAGTGGTGGGAAAGGAGTCAGCTCTCCAGAAGAGCATGTCCGACCAGGATGTATTTGCTTTAAAAGGGACCTCTTTTCTTTGTAACATGCCTCATGATGCAGCATGACTTCAGCGGTGCATGCACAGCCATGGTTTCTCATTGTCTACTGCTGGGCAAGGGAGAAAATCCGTTACCTCTAACAGTGCTGAGAGATGCTGCTGTACCACATTCCAGGAGCTTCTCCGTCTAAAACAGGAGAGAGAGTAGGTGCTTGGAAGCGTTTCACGTCTCTTCCTACTTTATAATGATTCAAGTTCGCTTCATTTTAAAAGGAAGAGACACTTAGCAGCCTTTTGTGCCATAAATTTATAAATACATATGTAGAATTTATAGCATGTTTAGCAGAGAGAAGCCCTCTCTAGCGGGTGATCCAAAATACACTGTCAAGTCCACAACATTCGAAACAGTCCTGATGAGCAAGGCCACTAGCAGTAAGATTCACTTCTGAGAACCAAATTCACAGCTAATACCAACACGCTCTGGAAGTGAGACTCTGTTTTGGGGGTTCTGTCACTAGCAGGAGGCTGGAACTGTTAGCTGTTGTGAAAATGGAGGAAAGCCTCATTAGCTTTGATGGTTTGGGAGAGCAATGGAAACTTCCCCCAATGATCTTTGTAGACTAAAGATGTATTTTACCTTTGCCTGTGTTGCCACCATGAAGTACTTAAAATTATTACGGATTAGTCAAAAAAGGCTACTGGAAGAGATGCCTAGTGGGTTTTGCATGTTGTAAAGTACACAGGTTTATTTCAGTGTACTTTGTAGTGAGCTAAGAACTCCCATCCATTTGATCTGAGGCCAGGGGGAAGAATCAGATTTGCCCTGGCTCAAACCCAGAGTTTTTCTGGATTTCCACTTTACTGAGGTAACAATGATTATCCCCCCATAAGTACATAACATGTATGTATATGCCCAGATAATACCTCAAGATAGTATTTTACCTAAGCAATATGTTAAACATGAAAGCCCCCCAAAACAGGCAATTACATTTTTCACACACTGTTCCTTTCACTGAATTATTTAGGGCAATACCAGCTACACCAACACAGTAAAAAAAACACTAACAAAAAACCCTCAAACCAACCAAGCAAACCCCAACCCATGTTCTCTGTGGCTGTGAGGTCCATCATTGGCCAGGGATGCGTAAATACTATTCAAAGCAGAGCAGGAAACAACCAAGTACATCCAAGGTAGGTGCAGCAACGTGAGAAAGATGATGACTAGTTTAGTGGATAGCCTGATACTGATGTTAACAATGTTCCCAAGGCTGTTGCAACACTGGAAGCACTTCCTAAACAAAACCCAAAAAAACCAAGTGCTGTTACTTGAGCCCTTTGCCAACAGTGAGTTTCCTTGCGCAGTGCTCCTGTGATACATGGAGATACTACATAGGTTTACTGAAACACAACTGTTAAGTACTGTCCAGCATTTAGCCACAAAATCTGGGAACAGAATCTCAATGTTGATCTATTGCCTTAACTGTTATAAAAGCCTTTCTTCTTTAAGAAAGGATGAGTCACATGTATCTTCTGTTTCATGATGTTTTAAAAAAAAGTTAGAATTTTGTATTTATTTGGTATGCATGGTACAGCCCACTTGATATCCTGTCTGTACTTTTCAAGGTTTTTTTAAATTAAAGTATTTGTCAACTTTATCCTTCTCCTCTCTGACGCATTTACTGTCTTCAGAGCAGCATGACATATGACAAGGAGGAGCCAAGCAAACTGGGTGTGTGTTCATGTCCTGAGGTTTTCTCCCTTGTTGCAGATTTGTTGCACTAGCCATGGTTGCTCCAAAATAGTGTCCCCTCTACCTCAGATCGATCTCCCTGAAGGGGCTCACCATTCCATTCTCCCATCCTGACACATCCAAACCACCAACAAAGCCAAATTCATAAGGTGACATGGTCCAGCACATATACACTCTACATGTGCAAATGAGGAAGCGAAGATCTCTCCCTGTCAGCACTTTTGTACTCGTGCAAGTTGGGCAGTTGAAAGTAAAAATTTAACTGTCCTACACCCAAGGTAAGAATAAATTCCACACAAATGTGCCCTTGTTAGGGTAGGTGCAAATGTATATCATTAATCAGAAACTGGAAGTATCTCCATACAAGCTGACATGACCTGCGCTCAGAGCAGCCTCTGTCTCAAAACCACCAGGTAACAATCCAATTCTGACTTTCCCTCACCATGTGGAGATTGTACTTGATGATCTTAAAGGTCGTTTCCAACCTCTTTGATTCTATGATTCTGTGTCCTGCACGCTTCATATCAACCTGTTCGTGAAGCACATCACAGTGCATCCCTTACATTCCCCTCGCCCCACAGAAGGGAATTTGTGCCTACAGTCAGATTTTTATCATGAAATGCATTTTAACACTGTGGAAGAGCAGGTCCCAGGCTCTAGGTTCACCACACTCGGGGCACTGCCATTCACTGAACCTAGGAAAAAAGGTCATTACCAGTGAATTCTTCCCTATTCTGGTGATTATGTTCAGTGCTGGCACCATAACATGAGCAAATGTAAAGAAGGTTCAGATCAATACTATTGACTACATTATGGATATTTTATATTTCTTACCACGGTTTTTACAGTTTCACAAATATAAAAACCCAGGTGTACATGTCCATTTTGCAACATAGAATGACTATACGATTCCAAAAAGAGCAGGCATTTCAAATACACGATTCTGAAGTGTAAACACAGTGTACAAGCTCTTCACCCCACAACCCAGTGCTATGCAGTAGCAGCTGAGGTAACACTGTACAGCATGAACTCAACAAATGGTTGGTTTGCCTCAAAATGATTTTCAGCATCCTTCTGTCACCTGTTCAGTCTTTAGCTCTCCTCCAAGTTATACAAACATACAATAAATACATTTCTGATTTTAAAGGACACTTAGACAAGTCATGAGGATTTACGTGAGTACAGTACATTTAAATT
This sequence comes from Pezoporus flaviventris, assembly GCF_033815535.1. Classification (NCBI taxonomy): domain Eukaryota; kingdom Metazoa; phylum Chordata; class Aves; order Psittaciformes; family Psittacidae; genus Pezoporus; species Pezoporus flaviventris. The sequence goes on from NW_026892549.1 coordinate 51,113,380, forward strand.
CAAGTGCAAAAAAAGTAACTAGTGGTTAGTCATCAATGTTTCTTTTTATTGTCTATGGTGTTGGTCCCAGGCACCACTAGAACATGGGTTATTCCAAAAGCACAGCTGAAGCACAGCTACAGGACGCCCCTTCAGTAAAACCAGGTAAAACTACACACCTCCTTCGCTGCTTAGCTGCTGCCATCTTCCTCTCCCCTAACCCTGTGATCCTGTTGGTCTGCCTCAGGATCACTGCACAGTCCTACAGCACACGTCTTCCCCACAGAAGGCCTGACAGATCACAGACAACTGGTCTCAAGAAGGGCTGACCAATACTCACTCGGTCCCCTAGAAGCCGAGTGCTCAGGATCTCCCAGGAACAAGCTGTTAATACATGCAAATGGACCAAACCACTCTCCTGACCAAACCCCCAGGCTCCTCCCTGAGCCCAAGGATTCCCCTCCAGCAGCAATTTTCACTATGCACTAAGTGAGCCTGCTGCAGTTAATATTGAAAAGCTTAATAAAACATAATCCAAAGTCATCCAGTGTCTTCACACTGGGCAAAGTAATTTCCTAAACATCCTGCAATTTAATTACGTTTGCTTCCTCCTGAGAATCTCTCACTCTACTTGATTTCTGCATCAACAACTCTGCCCCATAATCCTAATTGTTAAGATTTGCAGGTAATTCCTCCTTATCCCCCACCTTCCCTAGGCACTTAAAGCTTACTCTTTTCTTAATAAATAATCACAGTAACTACACTGCATTAAATAAACCACTGTATAGGTGATGAAATAAAAAACCCAAGAGGAAAGTGTGTCCATTGAAACCCTTGATCAATCTCAGGTTGTGCAATCTTGACCAAAGATTTTTGTCTTGATACAACATCAAACAAAAAATTACCCAAACACACACAGCCAATGCCGAACTGAAGGGCTGCAAGTGCAGAGGTTAACTTCTTCAGAAGCCTTCCTCCAGCTCTTTTGTTTCACTAAAAACTCAGTTCAAAAATCATTGCTTTGCAGAACTAAACCTTTATCTCAAACAAGATAACATTAGATTCAAAAACATTCTTTGAATATGTGTGTGTTTTACTTAATCCACCACCGTAACAAGAAGATACACTTCCTAAAGCTATTCTGATTCTGAGAAATCTTTACAGTTTCATGCTGTTCCTATATTTATTGGGTATTTTTTAATAGACTATGCAAGGAAACTCAAATTTCTCTCCTAAAAAGTCTTCTCTCATTTTATCTTGGGAACAAACTCAATGAAGAAAATTATCCAATTAAGTCAGACACTCTGTGCCTCAACAAGCGAGGAGTGAACTCCCTTTTTTTTACATAGCACTTGACTCAGCTTTAGCAAAGCAGCCAAGAATTCTTCCTACCGTTAGATCCGGCCACATCACTTCCCTCAAGAATTCCGAACTTTGGCTTCCCTGCCGTGGTGCTCTGCGTAGTCATATGAATATCCTTTATATAGTTAAAAGCTTGCACTGCATCACATTATGATCATTAAGATGAAAGAAGTCCTACTTTTGAGCTCCTACTCCAGTATTTCCCAGGTGAGAAGCAGGATTCCATGCACTGGATTTGATAAGATGAGCGCATCTCAGGGCCCTGCAGCAGCAGGCTGAGCATCATGATCTGACACAATGCGGTCGCCATCTACTTGGGAATCTGATGTTGCTGTAGGTATTGGTGCTGAACAATTGCTGGACTGCCCAGAATCTGTTGGATTTTGGGGTTGTCTTGCTGAGCTGGCTGATGAAGCACTGCAATTCTCATTGATTTTCTACAGAGAGGGGAAAGGATTGCATGCAAAAAGTAAGTATAAACACTCATAACATTATCCCCCGTGGTACACCCCAGATGCATTCAGGCTCTTCTGAAAATTTACAAAGCACTTACTTTCAATGCCAGCAACAGAACAAATCAAACTTAAAGCAGCAAAGCAAAAGCAGTACATTTAAATCCAGATGACACTAATAGCAAGCAGACAGTAGCTTACCTTCCATCTCTTTTCCTAACTGCACTTTCCCAAGAAGCATGCAAAAAACAAGCTTGTTGTGTTTCAAGGGAAAAAATACACAATTAACTGGACTTCAAAGTGTTCAGACAAAATCATTCTTTTGACCAAGCAATTCTATAAATTGTTTTTCATGCTCCTTGAATATATAAATGCTCTTACTACTCAATAGTTTGTTCCCTAATCCTTCCCCTTGCCCCAAGATATTCCTCAGACTTTCTGAATGGCAGAACTTCTGCAATACTGCTGTATGATTCTAGCCAGGCTACTCAACTGGCCTTGCTAATGAACATGAAAGCACATTTAAATACTGGTTACATTTCGCAGGGCTGAAATAGCAAACCTTAACACCAATACATTCCACTTAGAAGATACCACACTATGACTGCTTCTCACTGAAGAACAGAGAATATGGAAAGTATATCTCTTTGCTTTAGGAGTATAAGCAAGCAGTAGCAAAATCAAACCAAAGTCTTAGTAAGAAGGAATACTTTCTGTCACCAATTCCATTTTCTGTGTACTGACCCTCCTTCCAAATGATCTGTTTTAGTTTTAAGGAGGCTATTTAAAAAATTCTCTCAGAGAGCCAGGCAGCGTTTTTTTTAGTTTCAGTCTTTTACCACCAGCCTAAAATAAATGACTGAGCAAAAAAAAAAACTTGAAGTGTTTTGGGGCAAGTTTGTCCTTTTGGAGCACTGAAACAGGGATGAGAGACGTTAGAAAATAGAGATGATGAAGGATGTGGTGTGCACAGAATTTTGGCACATCAACAAGAACAACTTTTTTATCAGTACTGTATTTTTACAGGAAGGAAAGAATAATGAAGAGATTACGTTCCACAGGGAACAGGCACAAAAGCCTTTCTTGCCTCTCCGCAATTCTCAATGAAGCAGCTGGGGGGTGAACAACAGAGCTGGACTAGTCTCTCTCAGATACCACACAACTGCAGAAACATTCTTTTCTTGCCATGTTCACAGCATAAGGTCTGTGTGACTGCTCTTCTCTGATTTAAAAGGGGATGGCTTATACTAACCAAGACCTTGAGGGTATTTACCAATGAGAAACAGAGCAGTTTATCTGGACAAATTACTTTGATGTCAGAGATCCTGTGATATCTTCAGTGTCACTATAAAAAGAGATGCTCTTTGACTCAGTGAAGATAAAAAAAAAAAAAACCAAACAACCCCCCATCAACCTAAAGCAGACATGCCTGCAGTATATTTTCAGGAATAAAGACAAGAAAGGCAGGAGATCTCTGACCGCATGACATTCCTACACACTCTGCTCTGCTGATTCACACTCATCTCCCAAATTACCAATTTCTAAAGACAGCAGTCATGGAAAAAGCATTTCTGTGTTTACGCCTACCGGGTGCATACAAAGGAATCTCACCCACTCCTTCCAGGCAGGTAAATAACAGTGGTTTTAACATTAACCATGCTGTTCTAAAACCTGCATTGATACCGCTGCATAAGCGGCTCCCTTCTGAAAGGCATGTCCAAAGCGTTAGAAGATAGTTCAAGATCCAAGCCCATCTAACCATTGATGAAGCTATTAAAAGGTATCTTGGAGGGAGACGGGACAGAAGGGAAATGGTGTAAAGTCACAGAATGGCTCTTATCTGGTGTAACTCTAGATAAGATGAGAGACTATTTTTATTTGAACAGAAGGTTTGTATCCCATCAGTAGTTGTAACACCTATTTCTGCAACCATGTAGACGTTTGACAGGATCACCCAAGGAAGAAAAATTAAATAAAAACACATTTTACACTGTTAAGCAGCTGTGTATCTTCAGTTACCACCTGGTACATTTTGAAACATGTATGACCTGCACATTCCAACTAATACCAAACCAAATATGAACTTAAAGGGAATTCAAGTATATCCGAGCTTGTAAACCAGAGTCTCTTCCTATGTCTCTCCCTGTCCTTCCAATTTTGGGAAAACAATACTTGCAAAAATAGTTACTCCTGCTGTATTATACACGGAGAACAGCTCCGTTTCATGCAATATTTCAACTACCATGTCAGAACACCAAAGTTATCACAAGCTGACAGAGAACACCTGCCAGGTACTAACAGATTTACACAGCTGTAAAGGTTTCAAGCACCTAACAAATACGTAAGAACTTCCTGTAGATTAGAAGATTACCTGCAAAGGCTGATTCTCGGGAGTTGGATGGGTTTTGGATAGTTTAACCATCTCTTTGATCTGGTAGACAGCATAAGCTAAGGTGACCCACGGAGAAGAGCTGATGCCCCAGGCAGGCTTGTTCACATCCTCTTGATCTTCTTGGTGCTTAGTTTTCTTTACAGGAAGTCTGGGCTCACTCCGAGGCATGATATCTTCTGACTGCTGCGGTACAAGGTCAATAGTTGCTATAGGAACAGGACTGGAAGGCACTGGGATCCTTTCCGCCAGCATTGTCTTTTCTGAAGTTTAAAAACAAAATAATCACTGGCGAAGCCAATGAGCTTAAAAAAAAGCCCACCCCAGAACAGTGAAGCAGACAAAGAACACTAAGTATTTCTGGCTTTAACAGACCAGTTATCACTGCACTGAAAGCAGAACACTGGCACTAACAGCCAGGAGCCAGACACACCACAGTCTAGTTAGGGAAAGAAGCCATGGATGGTGCCTTACAAGCAAGGCTGTTCTGCAACTGCAACAAGGTATTTTAGATGTCTTCACAGACAGGAAGGGCTAATGGGTATGAAGCAGCCCATTTGTTTCCAGGTAGTAGAAATCTGTGTTTTCATGTTACATGGAAGAAGTCATTTTCACGTTACATGCAAACTGGAAATAAGCCTTTTAAACTTGTTGCAAACTTCTTTCTCTGTGTAAAGCCTGCATCTCACAACTCACTCGCCCTCTAGGTAACTAAATACTGGCTTCAAACAGGAACCATTTGGTGAAGGCACATGGCCTGAGTCATCAGAACAGTCCTTTTGGATTTTAAGATTTTTAAACCTACTCATTTGACTTAAAGAAGTTGTTGTACATCTTCACCACTTCTTTTTTTACTTGAGAAACAAACCATCCCTCCATAGTTACTATGGAGTTAAGCAGTTAGTGAGAAAAAAATAAGGTTAGTGACACATGGGAGAAGATGAAATATCTGTAACAGAGTTTCAGGCAAAGGCAGAAATCGTTCCAGCAGATCTTTAGATCTAAGGTTTTCTGATAATCTGAAATAGTTTTCACAACTGTCTTGAAATGTCATTCACAAAAAACTGTCATGGCCCAACACAATGTACCTTACAACTTTGAAAAGCCAGAGTATTTATATATGAAAAGTAATTGAGCATTTTTAGAAACTGTTAAGATATTTTAAGTAAGAGCTCTATGTTCTCTGTGAGTCTGTAAATAACACTGTAAATTTTGAGAAAATATTTTTTTCTGAGTAGAAGTATTTTTGCAGTTAAAAAGAACTTTTTTTTCAAAAGTATAAAATTGTATTTTGTTTGCAGACTTTTAGCACTGGATATTTTAAGCAATGACTGGATGTTTTCTAATACTGAAGAAATGAAGAGGCTAATCCTGCACACACTTGACCACATGCTTAGTCTTACTCATCCAACTGGTCTGGTTGAAAGCGATCAGATTAGTGCCATGCTTAAAATGAAGATACACACTGTTAAGATGGGTAGCGCATATTAAATGAAAACCAAAGACTGAAACAAACTACAATAAGGCCACTAAGAATAAGCTATTCTTTTGTAGGTTCATGTGTAATTAAACAAAAGTTGATGGGAAACTGAAGCAGCAAATACCTTTTTTACCTTTCCATTTTTTGGTGTTATCATTTGAACAGAGAAGAAGAAAATTCTAGCAAAATAGGAATTTGAACACCTTATTACAGACAACTTGACAACTAGTCAAGGACAATTCATTTAATAGTCCAGCTAAAGAAAACTAACTTTCATTTTCATTTCATATTCAAAGCTTATATTGCAAAGTAACATTTGGGTAAAAAGCTCAAAAATTCATGACTTTGCAGAATTTGCTCCAGTTTTATTGTAATTATTAGCTTTATGCTAAATTCTTTGCACCAACTATTTCATTTTCTGGTTAGCCTTTATACCAATAAAGATGCAGATTAAAAAGTTCAAGTTCCACCTGAGGGGAGATTTCTCGGGTGCCGTAACAGAACTCAGGAAGCTATAGAAGTCTGTGCCCTCTGTAGCCATCTCTACAGTTTCTGGCAGAGGTGATGGTTTGGACTGGTAGAATATGACAGCATGCAGTGGCAAGGGTGACCATAAAGAACTGATGCAACTGACATGACTCGCTGTATGTTCAGACTAACCCAAGGGATTCCCAGAACTAAGAGGACTTATGGGTGGTAAAATATGTTATACTTTCCTCCTACTGACATCCAAAACTCAGTGCTACCCTTCTTACAGCAGCAGCACACTGTCATTGCTCAGGAAAAGACTTCCCACTTGAAAATAAACTGTTCTGTCAAAATCTGAGTAAAGACACCAAACATGCAGAATTAAAACCGCAGGAAGAAGCTTCAGAGATACCTTTCTTTACTCGTTCTAATTTTGCAGAGTCTCAGAGACATTAATATTTACCTTCTTCATCATCAGGAACCAACAGCCACTGGATCAGGGCAAACAGAAGAAGAATCACTAAACAAGCCATCCCTATTCCTCTGAATGTGGCAGCAGGACCTGTAATGAGATTTATTTTTCTTCTAAATTGAGAATGTACTAAGATGAGTCAGTATTATGCACTCCTTGGGTACATACTGTCCCATGTAGGCTCTTATTAGCCTGTTTCATTACATTTTCCTCCCTCCAGCTGTTGAGCAGGCTTTGCAAAGGATTTTTAACCAAGTAATTAGATTCTCATTTGCTCATGGAAAGGCTGCATAGTATCAACCTATTCTCTCACAAAGGATTCATTCATCTCAGTCATGGATCAGGTTAGAGATTTGCTCACACAGTACTAAAAATATCTAGGCATAACATATTTAATTAATCTGTAATGCTCCCAGGACAAAGCCACAAGCAATCTGGTCCGCATTCAGTGGTGACCTTGTTTTGATCAGGAGCCTGGAGTGGACATCTGAGGTCCCTCCTAGCCTGAGCAGTTCTATGATTCCACAATTTACATGTAGTGCATTATTACTCTTTAAAGCACAACAAGACCTTGAGCATAAGTAAGTTTAAAGCTGGTAGTTCAGTAAAACTGTAACTTCAATAAATAAGATGAAAGTTTTAAAAGCAATTTTTGCTTACCGAAGTAATTGACCAAAACGCCTCCAACCATAGCCCCGCATCCTCTGCCTAGACCCAAGTGGAGACCTTGCAGGATTCCTTGGGCTGATGTTCTCAGCTCCGGAGGCACTGCTGCACTAAGGTATGAAATACAGGCTGCCCATATAGCTGCATGAGTGACACCTAGAGAGACGAAACGTGAGCAAAGAGTTCACAGTGTTCCAATGCAATATCAAAGCAACTGCACTCATCAACTGGAGCACATGTTGGAGAACAAAAAAAAAAAAAAAAAATCCCTTTACTGACAGCTCTCTGTGAAATACAGATCAGCTTTTGGTAATGTGATACTGGCAACCAAGCCACAGGGAGACATGATGACTCCTCCTGCAGAGTCTGTCAATAGCTCTTTCTCCCTCTAAGATGACCTCACTTCTCTTCTTGAGACACAGTCCCTCGGAAGATTAAGTAAAGTGCCTTAGATGTCTCCCTACCAGATTCCCTGTCCCCTTGAGAGTGACCCTGGGCATCTGAAATACAGTTATAATTTCATCAACTGCAAGCAATTAAGCACTGATGCCTCTCAACAGACTCCTTACTGCCACCATGAAGGCAGTGCAAGGTCATAAAATCTGAACAGTATCAAAGATATCCATGCCATTCCAGAGGCAAGAATTAATCCCCTCCTGCCCTTCTCACTCCCCCCTAAACCATCCACCCCCAAGCAAACTCTTTCTGAACTCAACACCAACACACTCTGCATTTAGCACTGAATGGTCTGGACAAAAAAAAGCACTCAAGCTCCTCAGGGTAGGCCAAAGATACAGATTTTCACGCCTGCTGTTGAGAGGCAGAGTCAGCATGCCCTTCCTCCTGCGATGACTGCATCCTGCGTAGGAGCTGCCGCACGCTGCTGCCGCCTCCCACTTCACCCACTCCCGCTCTCGGGACTGGCGCAGCCAAGGGCCTTGCTGCTATAAACAACAGCCACAGTTCCAAGACAGCCCCAGTGCCACAGCAGAAGTTTTGGAAGTCTCCTTCTGGCACGTCTTGTAGATTGAGGGTTACAATATTTCTTCCCACTGCAGCAGAAGGAATGGCTAATGCCCCATCCCTGGCAGTGCTCAAGGCCAGGCTGGACAGGGCTTGGAGCAACCTAGTCTAGTGGAAGGTGTCCCTGCCCATGGCAGGGTATTGGAACTAGATGAGCTTTTAAGTCCTTTCCAACCCAAACCACTCTATGATTCCATGATTCTAGGGGGAAATGAGCTGTGCACAAATGACCCATGAATGATCATCATCAGCACACAGAAGCAGGCTTTAGACGGAGCCCTCATCTTTGAGCACCGGCTTGGTGGGGGTTTGTGGAGTATGGAGGACAGGACAGGAAAAGGCAGGGTTGTGGAGAAGTTGGAAAAGCAAAACAGTTTATTAGCTCATCACACACTGAATAAGCCTGAACTATTTTGCCACCCTCGGATTGAGTGGGAATACTTTTTTCTTATTTAAGTGGTATTAAAAATAGTCATCACAGCTTACCAATGCGTCAGCTCTACTGCCTCAGTTTAAAAGAACATTGACACCACTGATGATTCAGTCAACATGTTTCTGTCCTCTACATTTGACTTATTAATGAATAGTTGGACACTTAGTAATTAATTAGCCATTAAGGCTGAAGACTGCCAAGAGCAAGAAAATACAGGATTTTGTAGCATACAGACTAGCTTGGATTTTGCTTAGGTGTAAAATGATAAATAGCACTGACTGGAATGGGTACAGGTCAGGTATAGCCATGTTACATATCCCTACATGTCCAATTTCATTCCAAAGCTAAATGAGAGTTTCTCAAGCTTTGGGTTTGTAAAGGCCACCTTTCACCTTTATACATTGCAGAGGTGGTTTTGGTAACAGCACATCACCTTGGTGAAAAATAAAAAGCTTACATCAGGATCAGAGCATTTTACCTTACCATTTACAGTTTAAGGCTTTAAAACTCAGACTTTCCAAGCAAAAAGCTCACAGTTTTAAAACTCACTGAATATCTACTTTTTTAAAATGCAGACCCGTGTATGCACTGAAAATAGCAACCAAGAACTGTCCCAATAACAAAGCAAAGCTAATCTTGTCTAATGTGTTTTTGTTTTAGAAAAGCTATCAATTAATGTAAAACATTCAGCTTTATCAACTATTAAAGAGTAAGTCCCGTTTTAAAGCCTTACAAATCAAAAACACACCAGAAATTATTTGAACCATGAAGCACAACACCCCTGTATTTGTTTGAAAACAAAAGCCCATAACTTAACCAACAGGTTCTCGGCTGTTTTCACCTTTACAAGGCAACCCAGACAGAACATAGTGTTCCCAGTTCCTCTGAAACCAAATCCATGCCAATTTTTACAACAACTTCTGTAAGAAGTCTGGTCTGGATTACTGCTAACCATGATTCTTTTAAGAAGAAGTTGTGTACAATGTATATATTGTGACATCATTTGCAAAACCACTAACTATCATTTCAACATCTGGACTATCATTCCAACAAACGGAACAACCCCAGTGTTATGCTTAGAATAACAATGTTTAGCAATGTTAGGATAATTTACATACAAACCAAGAGCTGAAGATTTAGGGAGCTAAATTTATTTCAGGAGAGATATATATCCTCATTACTGCCAGTTAAAGGCCCAAGCATTTTGCTCTCTCAGTATAACTGTGTTGCTGGTACATCAGTAGGAGTCACTTCGTAGAACAATACTTGTTTTGGAGTTTGCTGGATAACTGCCAAGTGAAAACAGCTAATTTTCAGGTTATCAATAAATTACAAAATCCCTGTTATGTAAATTGGTGAGCTAGCATAGCTGTTACCAGAGAATTTGGACCATTGCTTTGCAAGAATAAGTTGCAAGCTAACTAGTGGATCAAAACTTAATCTGTTAATTGCAAAATGAACAAGATTGCCTGTGTGTTTGCAGGTAGATATATATATATATATATATATATATACACATTTTACCATTTCCCTATGAGGATGCCTAGACATTTTCAGCTATTAAAGATTCAGCCTAAGCTCTTCTTTTCATACACTGCATGTGCAAGTCGATGCAGCATACCTATTCAGAACTCTAAACTAAGAAGCAAGGTTAAATCTCCTCATTTACTCTTCTGACAGTGCAATGCACTTAAAAGAGTCCTCCCCGTTCCAGTTACAGACAGCAATTGTTCTCAATACAATCAACAGACGCAGTCTGGGGAGTTATCTTCCAGAACTCTCTCCATGCCCTTTAGCACAGCACATGGGGATAACCCTCATATTGCAGAAATATATTAAAAGAAAAGAAATTCTTTACAAAATTCAGCTGCAACTGAATTATGTACAAAATTCAGCTCAAACTTAAAACCCCTTCAGCTCACAGAACTGAAATTCACATGGAATTTGACAGCTTCCTGGGAAAAAGTTGTCTAAAAGAATAACAAGGACTTCACTAAGGGATTTAAAGGTCCTATCAACATGGTGCAGTCATGTGTCCCACATGGTATCCATGTGTTCTGCACAATCTATTCTTTCACTGTTTTTAAATACTTCTAACCCCTACACATGCAAAGGAGCTACAACTCCTACCGCCCTCTGTCAACAAACTCATTTAACAAAAACAAGAGCTTCTACCTCACCAAATTTCATTAAGGTTATACCTGTTATCCCTACTGACAGATTCAATGGATATGTGGGGAAAAAAGCAGAGCCCAAAGAAATAGGATTTGGTAACCACTGCAAAAGAAATAATGAATCAAGGAGAGATTAAAATCAGTAAAAGTGAGGAGAAGAAAAGAATAAAGCGGGGAGGGGGGAGTTAGCAGTACTTATAAAAAGATAAAATTCAATCTCCCATTCAGGAACAAATGAGTGAGATTACTGGAATGTAACAAACGTAGTGGCAGTTATTAGACACACAGTGTACTTATGGACTTCACGGACAGTAACAAACGATGATATAGAGGCAGGCTGAAAAGTGCACACAGAACGCAACACGGGGCTGGGGGAGAGTTCTATGTGTTTGTTTTAACTTTCTCATTTGCTGACTATAAACAACTGCAAATAGCAACAATAACTGAAGCATACATGATTCAGCAGTGGCTAGATAGAGTCTGGCAGACGAATTCATGATGAAGTATTATTTTGAAGGTCCTTAGCTTTTTCTTTAAATTACTCAAGATTATACCACGAAAGAAACCCAACCAAAACAGATCACTCACAGCCTTGCTGTAAAGGCAAACTTACATATTATGCAATTCATATTAAAATTTCAGGAGAATAAAAACAAGATTGAAAGCAAAAGAAACTTCTTTCTCAGTCATGACTTATAAGATGCTTCCAGGCACAAACTTAGTCTGTGTTGCCATAACACAGGTTTTTTTCCTGTGATTTCTGTTGAGGTATCTTTAAAACAGAATTCCCTAGAAGGCAATATCCAAAGCTCTGGATTAGTAATTTGTTCCCCCTAGATGTTTAAGCAGGCAAGAGTGTAACACATTCACATCCTTCAGGTTCTTTGCAATATTTTCATATTTTAACACTTGGTATGAATGATGAAGCAACTCAACAGCTTTGGCTTTTTTTTTTTTTTAAAACAAAATTCAGAAGCTTGCTGCTGTGGCAGTTTTAATACAACAAATTGGTTTTGTTAATCAGGGAGGTAAAGAGCTAGGACACAAACAGATCTTTTTCTATGCTTAGAGATTTACACAGTGTTCTCCAATGACATTTTATAGCTCAAGTTAAAATCTACCTTAAAAAGATTTCTGTAAATAGAGTGGAAAAAGTTAATGCAAATTCAAATTATGCATATAGAGGAATAAAACTTCTACGTATAACCTACAGAAAACAGTCCAGGTGGCGCTGCAGAAACCCAAACCCCTGGCTTTAACAAAGACAGTGCAATTATTTTTAAAGGCAGGAAAACATTTTCTGCACTTTAACTATTCTCTTGCAAGCTTATAAAACCAAATACTTCAGTATTCTTCAAATACCGAAGAAACAAAAAGTAAGAGAGTTTAGGTTTTTCCTGGTTTTGAAAAGTGATACCTACCACAAACAAAAAAATGCTGCAAAACCTAAGTTAGAACAATTTGTATTTTAACATCACAAAGGTCTTAGAGACTTCTGGGACAACATGACTTGAAAACAGGGCTCAACCTGCTTTTCACAGACCACACCTCTGTCCTCTTAATTAAATTAAATGGTGAGTATCTTAAAGAAGCTATACTAGCACAAAGCTATTGAAAGAAATTCCTCTCTAGCTATTCATAACAAACAATTCTGCAGTCTAAAGGTACTGATCGAACAATAACTATGAAAAACTACAAAGTATTTTAACGAAGACAGAATGACCCAGAGTCCTTTCAAGAGCCTTTTTGCATTTAATGAAGTTCACATTTTCCACCAAACAGGACTTGCAGTAGGCGTGTACCTGGGTCGTGCTTCTGTCTCTTTGTTTAGTTAAAGGGTGTGCTGGTCTCACGCAGTTCTGTTTGAATAAACAGAGAACTGCGCACAATCAGATGCAAAGCCACCCTTTTGACGTCAAGTATTTCCCAAGACAAACAGCGATGTTTTATGAACCTGTGTCTTCTGGAGCATTTGTGGTCAACAAAAATAGAGAAATACATGATTTTTACTTTATCACAGTTCACCTGAAAACAAGCTAAATGTAAGAACCTGATCTTAGGTTGGAAGGGCATTATTGCACTGCCTTACCTTGAAGTACTTCCATTGGGAGAACAGTCCAAGCATTTTCCAGATAGGAGATGTAAATATATCGAGCTGTATTACAGGCAAGACCAATGTAAAGCACTCTGAAGGAAGTAAGGAAAAGAGAAGTCAGGATAGCTTGCACTTTCTTTTTTTTTTTTTAGTATGTTATAGCTTACTGCTTCAGAAGCTATTTGTACATGTACAAAACAGTTTGCCAGTCTAAAGCATATGATCAACGCAAAATACAGTCTAAGTCCTACAACCAAACACACACTCTCCTCTCGCCCACTCCAAATGTATTCAAACTAAGGCTAAAGAGTCTCTTCAAAATCCTAATGGGGAAAAAAAAAAAAAAGATTAGAAATAAAAAAATTCAAAGGGACAGCAAATTCACTGACCCTTTACACTGTGTTGTTCTATCATGCTCTACACTGGATTGTATCTCAGAGAAACCATTTCTAAGCACATACAACATCCCTTCCAAACAATCTTTTAATCATTCAGGGATTCATTCTACCACTTTAATGTAAGCCTGGTGCAGGTTTGTATTAGATGAATTAATTTTACCCCAATTAATGTAAGTTTATAGTCCCAGTATCTGCAAACTGCTCAGAACTACTCTAAAAACACATCCCACAGAAGCAATATGGTTTATAACAACATGCCTCAGGATGATCCTGTTGAAAAGCAGCAGATGCTGCATCTCAAAATGAAGAGGAAAAAGAAGCTCTTGTAACAGTTTTCAAACAATGAAACACAAAGACTATTTGTGCAGTGCATTTCCCACTGCATGTTTAACCTGATTACTTTTCCCTTCTGTTCTCAGATTCAGCTTAGCTTACCTCTAGGATGCTTACTCATCCAGCTACCTATCTCTTATTTTTAGATGGATCTTAGGAAAGAGCAACTTAATTCAAAACATGTTTTTGGCTTAAGAAAAGATGCTATTCCTAACTTTAAAGGTTCTTAAAGGTTGGTGTTTTGTTTTGGTTTTTTTTTTACAGGGACAAGGATAATTTATTATCCAAACATGGCTTCTTGGTTGACCCCTGGCTTTGCGCAAGTGAAATAAATGCAATTAAGGTGTAAGCACAGACACTGTGAAAGGGCAAGGTTTGTGTTGCCTTTTTAATTATTCTGCAAAAGCAGAGTGAGATTTCATTAAGTGGTACATAGCCACTGAAAAATCTAGAGCGAGATGCAATCAAAAAGATGCAGCATCCTGTCAGCATCTGAGGCCTCAAAACATGTATGTTGACAGCTACAAAACCAGTACCATAGTTTTCATCATGTCATTGAGACCAAAAAGCATTCAGAGCTATGCATTTCACAACAACATAGATCTACAGTAGACAATTTGTTTTACTTTCAGCAAGTTGGGTAAGCTTGCAGGAAGCTCCCCCCACCCAAAAACATGCATCAGACCAAGCTGTGTTGCTTCCAGATACATGTGAGGTACATGAATAGCTGGTTTAAGCTGCTTTTAGGCAATGCAAGCCCAAGCATTCATTGAAGAAAACACGGGAAGCCATGAAAAAAATCATTATGATACAGTAAAGAGAAAAAACTTGTTCTTTGAGCCACACATCATAAATTTCATCTTCCCCTTTAATTAATGCCTTCTGCTAGTTCCTTTCATAGCCACAACTTGATGTAATTATTTACAATCACATTTCTTAAGTATATTAAGACACATTTGCCACAGAAGGTAAGCAAACATGCAAGGTTTGCAGGCTCCTTTCTTCATTCCCTTACCAGTATAGACCAGGGTGTTGCACACTCTTGGGAATACAAAAGAACTGCCATACCATATAATTGGTTTTCCCCATCAGCAGCACAGATGTGCCCAGAACTGTTTAGGACCAGTTCTTGCCAGCTTAATTTCACTTTTGCCTAGCAAAAACTTTGCCTGTGCCTCAATAAATTTCTTCCCACCTCAGCTATCCCCTGTCACAGCCAGGCCAGAGATGAAAAGAGGACTCCTGCTCCATAGCATCACCACTAACACACTCGGCTAGAAGGGCTTTTCTGTTACGTTAAACTTGCAGAATGATTTGGATTCAGAGTTACAGATGAGCAACTTAGCCAGGTTCTACCTTTTAATTTGTTAGAATATGTACAGAGTTTTAGGTAAATTGCAGTTTATGAAGATTTCTACAATTACAGTTTTGGAGTGGCACATCACACAAGAGCTTCTGTGTAGTTAGAGTTGTTTCAAAAATGTATTTATAATGATCACTTGGCCTCTTTATCAGAACTAAATGGAAAATGCAAACAGATGTTCCTTATGAACCTCATATTCAATATCCACAGAGACACCGTACTCAATTTACAGGTTAAGCCCTTAAAGCACTGAATCTATATTTATGTTAAGGAGAGTAAGCTGTTTACAGGCATTGCTACCAGTCTCTGCTTCCTATAAAAACTCACATGCTGGAATTGTGGTCAGACAAACACGTTCAAGCTTAACCTCAAGCAGGAAGTTATTTTCAGAGAGTAACATCATCTTCCTAAACTCGGTAGCAGTTTTGGGTGCTTCTACAGAGGATACCATTCAACAATGATGTCTAAATATTAGACAGCTGGTTTTGTACACTTTTGCATCACAATATCCTCTCAAAGAACTTGTGACTTTCACCACACTTTCTGAGGATGTATTTAACTCTTTATTTTCTAACAAAACTCTACTCTGCCATCTCTCAAAAGGTGTCTGGAGCAGAGAAGGCAAAAATACCCTTCTAACATCTGCAATACTCCCCCCTGTACTATGACAGAACAGCTTTTGAGATGAACCCATCACTACCATTACTCCAGATTAATCTAGTGGCCTGCTAATATACACTGTTAAAAACACTAGCAGCATGTATAACATATACACACATGCCGTGCACATGTGGATGAACAGTAAAGCTAATGAAGCCAGAAATCAGGCATTTTAATCACCTCCTGTTTAGCATGGTCATGTTTAAAATGCTTGGACAATAATCTGAGTATTAGTTAAAAAAAAAAAAACAACAACCGAGTGAAAATAGAATAGGTTTCAAAACACTGTAAGGGTCCTATATGCCACCCCATACAAAGGTAGAAACAAAGTTTCACAAGTCAAGAAAAGGAAAACTGAACTTCTATCTGACAAGGGTGTAAGGCCTTCTTCTTGTAGTTCAACAAAGGACAGCCAATAGCATTTTTTCCTCCTACTGTGACAGCACCCGCAATTCTGATGCTCATGCCTTTCTCCAGAGAATTGGGACAGGAAGAAAAGATTGAATGATAATGTTCAAATAAATAATACAGAAAGATTGTCTATATCTAGGAGTCTTAACCCAGAACAAGGAAATTTTGAGCTATTATAGCTCAAAAAAATATATAAATATAGGAAAAAATATATAGTGCTATTCCCGAATACTTCTGGCTAAGATGGTCCCAAAGAGGATATATAGTTGGCTCTTATTAATGGAAGAATTAACATCTGTACTAAAAGGCAGCAGACACATATACAGAGCTATCAAAGAATATGAGCTATGAATTCCTGTACTTTCCTCTTTAAAAAAAGGTTGCCTGCTCTTGAACAAACTATACATTGAACACAGCTCAAAGAGTACAGGAAGGCAGGCAAACAGGAGACAGCTCATAAACTGTGATGACTAAATACAAGCAAGCATTAGGTAACATTAAAGTATGACTAATGTGCATTTCCCAGGTGCAGGTATAAAGAATCTTGTTTCACCGCAAATAGGAGCTAGTGTTTAAACAACTTAATCTTGATCCAGTCTTGTCTTCATAGGCTTAACAGTGCAAAGAAGAAGCAAAAAGAACAGGATTTAATCCTGCACATTATCTTTCTTTTCACTGGCCGATGCTCATGTCCCCTTTTGTTTCATCTTATTCAGAAGCCTACCATTCCTTTGGTTTTTCTTCTTTCTCTACTTGAAGCCTAAGCCTGAATTCTGTGCTATATACAGATACAATATACACAGAAAAAGCACACCCAAGCTATTTTTAGGTATCAAGACTGTGGTCTGTTCTCACCAGTCCTCCATCACCATATCCTTCCTCCAGCCTTTGCATGCAAGTTGTCACATATACTGATTATTGTCAAATTCAGAGATTAAAAGAGTGACTCAAAGTCAAGGGATACTCCTCAGTTCAGAGGAAGAAAGAAAGCATCTTTTAAGTAATCTCTCAAATTACCATGCTAAGCATCTCAAACATTTTTAGTAGAAGTCGAATCAAAAAATTCACCCGAGTAAAAAAAAAAAAGCAAACCTACAGAACAGAAAATGCACAAAAAGAACAGTGCAGAGAGCTTAAAAATACATCTCAGTGACTGTATGACTATAAACAGGGCCTTTGGAAAGGACATGATGCTAACAGCACAGAGCTCTGTGCTCAGTTGAACAAAGTACCTGAGTAAACATAAAACCACCCCTTTATGACTTCATTAACTCAGATTCCCCCCGATCTTTTCTTAAAGAACAGTGAAGAGATTTAGAATATGCAAAATTAAGTCATTATGAGTTTAGCAGAAAACAACATACATTAAGTAACATGTTGGAAGAAGTCAGTTTCACTTACACAGGGCAAAAACTATGGGAGAAGCCCCACACAGCCATCTCCCTTCAAGAGCTGACACAAGCAGCTGCAAGGAACTGAACTGTAAGCGACACCACCAGGCTGCAACCTCATTCTGCCAACACCCAGAGACTGATCCACAGGACATGTGCACAGGAGGTGTGCTCCCCTCACTTCTTCATAGAATCATCCTCCTCTCAGGATGCAAGCGACACCCTTCCAGGCTACTGTGGGGCAAAGAACTGCCCTACAAGGAGAATCAAAGAATCACAGAATGATTGGGGTTGGAAAGGACCTTAAAAATCATCCAGTTCCAACCCCCCTGCCGTGGGCAGGGACACCTCACACTAGACTATGTCACTCAAGGCTCTGCCCAACCTGGCCTTGAACACCGCCAGGGATGAAGCATGCTAAAGCTGGCTAAAGCACGAGTTTTCCAAAACGCTGCTACTCACAGGTTAAAAAAAAGTTAAATTAACAGTATTTGTATGTCAAAACAGTCTTTGAGTGGGTGGCGATTCGCAAAGAACTCTAACAGAGCTTTGCATCACTGAACTAGGATGTCTTCCGAACTGTCTGCAAAAGGTTACAGCGCCAGGCACAATGCACTACTAATGTGCAACTCAAACACAAAGGAAGCTTTTCAGGGCATTTTCAGCTCCTAAAATAACAATAAAAAACTGCATCAGGCAAGCTACATAACTGAGCAGGACTTGAAATTTTAAAATAAAAATCAGCTTACATTTCACTTTGTATCATAAGGCTAAGCCTGAAATTCAGCATCTTTTTGTATAGCTCTTTAATGATTGATAGCATCTTACCTGATATGACCAACCAGTTCAATCAATTTGTGGCTGAAGAAGTAGGCAGTCAGCTCAGACACATGACTGAGCACAGAACAAACTCCAAAGAGTGTGGTGGTACCATTCAGGTCTTCCAAGTGCCAGTACAGAAAGGTGAACACAAAGCCATATCCAAACCCCATGAACCATGCCACAAAGAGCACCGAGCCGTACTGGATACTACACAGCAGTTTTATTAGGTCCCAAAAACTGAATGACTGTGACTGGGTCATACTGGTAGGAGTGTTATCAGAGGACTCATTGGAGGCATTTCTGTCCACCTGTGAGATTTCTACCTCTTTTCTCTTACTTTCGTCTTGCTTGAAGTGCGCATAATGGAATCGAAACTGAGTGGCCACGATCAACGCCATTGTCATCAGAACACCAAAAACGATGAACACTATCCTGTAGTTCTTGTACTCAGGAGCTTTACATCCTTGACCTTCAATGCCAACTTCTGTATGAGTATAGTCAATGCCAATTCCCACAGAGAGCATGGCTAGCCCCCAGCCCAGAGAACCCCACATACGCTGCAATCCATACCGGTCCCTGTGTTTGCCAAGGTACTGCAGAGTTACAGTGTCCACAATAGTAACGGAGGAAGCACTGAAAAATTCTCCTATGATGACAACCAGCAGAATGAGTAGAAAGATGGCTTCTACTTCTTGTTGATCATAAATGAGCACAGCTTGGTCAGAAGGCATTGGCTTTGTGGTGACAGCAGCTGGCAGGGTACTCGGAGTCGTGTTCCCTGGTGAGACCGGGCTAGTGGTGCTGTTTTTCAAAGTCAGATGGGTACTGTTTTCCAAGACAAACTCCACATCATTGCTCTGTGTAGGTAACAGGAATGTTACTTCAGGATTAGCTGTTCCTGTTGTTTCCAAAGTGACTGGGCTGGAAGCGAGCAGGTCTCTCTTCCTACGAGCTTTTGGGGATGCAGTACTGGCTGTGGTTAGCAGAGAAGATGAGATGTTTTGCACAGATGTTGTGAAAAGGCTGCTTGCATTGGTGGGGTGTGCTGGGGGGAGGCCCCTTGGTATGCATCTTAAGGTGGCTGGTCTAACAAATCCAATCCCTAGGTTAAATAAAACCCAGCATAAAAGTGAAAACAGGAGGACAACCTTCCCTTTCTTGAAGCGATCTGCCACCACTCCCCAGAAGGGAGCACTGCAAAACTCAATAAAGTACCTGATGCCCACCAGAAGTCCACTCTGACTGGGTGACATACCCAGCTGCTTATAATATACAGGCAGCAAGGGGTAGAGGGAGCCATATGCAGAATAGAAGAAAAAATAGAAGACCTTTGAGATGAGGAGATCATTGTTTATTTTGACACAGTGCTTTTCTAACCAATCTAGCTCCTCATCCGGGACAGTGGTTGTCTCCGTTGAAGGGGACTCATTATGGGGTGGCAAATCTTGATCCTTGGAAATGCCATTGAAAGGATCAGCAAGCACATACTTCCTCTTCTGTTCCTCTTCGTCGTCGGTCAAAATGGCAACCTTATCATCAGCTGCCATGGTTTACCAAAAGCATCCAGTATCTGTATATTCTCTCAAGGAAGCAAGGCTACCCTGGGAACAAATGAAAGACAACGTGGTTAAGGTACCACACAGGAACTGACCTGCAATGACAGTCATCAAGGACAAAGCCAGCTTCTATTTTATAAGTGACATCCCTGAGCAATAAACGCACCATCGGGGTGTGGAAGGCCATTTGTCTAGACTAGTGGTACGTGATAGCATCAATAAAAATGTGGTTTACGACCAATTCTGTGAAGTTCTCCCAACAGCAGCTTTAATATTGTGCAGTAAGACATATTTCATGTTTAGGACAGGGAATAATTTATATATTCAAAGTTACTGTGGCAATTATGTGCTAGAATTTGCAAGTCTTTTCTTTCAAGCTGTCTTTTCTCCCCCAAGACTAACTGTTTTATTCCCAGTATTCCCTACTATACCAAAGGATAGCCAAGATTTTGTAATTAAGTAATGCAGCCACATATATATCTGTGTTTTTTAATTATCAAAACAAATTATTATCCAAAGCCTCATGACAGCTTTCAAAAGGTTCATCAACCTCCTCTTGAAACACAATTTCCTAAACGCTCCACAACTACAGCAGAAACTGGTAGAAGGCTTAAGCTTCTTGGCTGAATGGCAAGAGAGATGGGAATCAGGATAGGGCTTTAAGGTTAAAACAAGGAACTCTCAAAATTAGGATAACAACCTCAAAGGTATCAAAGACTCAGGAGCAATGAAACTAAAGGACTAAGTACAGACCCTATAATGACCTTTTCAAGTCCAAATCTGAAATTGAAGAAAGGTGGATTGGGAGGTAACTGCACTGTAGCTTCCCATATTTATCCTTTGCAGAAAACTGTAAGACTGGACAAGAAACAATTAAAAATACATTCACCACTACTTAGACTTTGATTTGACCAACTAGCTCTCTCATTTAAAAACAACAGACTAATAAGGTAAGCTACCTAACAGCAGCTTTCCTTTCAAGGAATACAAAGGAAAAGCTCTGCCAGCAGACTACCAGCTCAAAATCATTCTCTTAGGCAACTATTTCTTCTATATTAGTATCTGTAAATTTAACCTAGTATTAGCTCATATTCATTATGAGAAAGTTGAACATTTAGTTTCTTTTTGGTTTTGTTATCCCTTTGTGGTTTGGATTAGTGTTCCTATCACACAGGAACTTTTCCAAGGATCAAGGAAAAGAGCATTATATTCCAAAAGAACCTGAGATTTCTCCAAGAGCATTCGAGTTAGGTTAAGGAATACCTTCTCCAGGAACTTCAAGTATTTTTTTTGCAGGTCTGCACTTTAGTTGCTTGAGAAACACTCCGGTGAAATTGCAGTCTTTCAAAACTCAACCGTAAACATAGTATCATCCCCTTAAAATTAGTCATGCACTGATATAGTCAGTGCCTTTAAATTAGCTATTATTCAGAATTAATTTAAATACTGACAATGGATTTGCAAACCAATGCAAAGCTATTAACAGAAAAGAGACCCTAATGTTGACAAGCATGTCAATTTAACTGTTTCTTACTGATCCAACACATAGCAGCTGATATAACCAACTATGGATACTTCTGAAAGCAACAGTCCATTAAAATAATCAAAACCTTACAAAGTTCAGTGATAGACAAGTCTAAAAATACCACCATTAAAATCCCAAACACTCATGAGGTTTGTGTTCTTCAATTCTAAATGTAATTTCAATGGGATATTACCTATGAGGATCTCTGGTTTCACTTAGAGAGAAAAGGTTGCATAAAAATCTCAGAACCTTAAATATTCATGTATTCAAGTTCAGAAGTTAAAACAATGCCAGCACACACAGAAACTGCTTTTTTCTCCAGTTCCTTCAGAGACAATACAATTTAAAAAAGTATTTCAAGTATCAAAAGATTAGAAAAAGTCCTAATGAAGTTGTTAGAACAGTTCAATGTGAAACCACATTTTCTTGCTCTTACCTGCTACCATCAAAAGCCACATGAACCAAAACCCAGCAGCCGTCTAGTTAGCTCTAGCAATTTTTGATTCAGGCAGCCATTTCCACCTGACAGCTGGAAGGACTGTGGGGTTTTTTACTCATATATTTGCTCATTTTCCACTTCTATATCCATAAAACAAGTCCTTCTAACAAGTAAATCAATCAGTTATCATCTGTGCTTTTATTTTCTTTATCCCTTGCCTGCTTTCACAACAAAGACTCCAGAACTTGTGCAGGGCCCCACTTATGTCAAGGGGATGTAACTGTGGTTTCAGTGCTGTTCTTGTGTCCTAACAAAAACAGCATATGCTCATCTGTTTGCAGAACTTGCTTAGTAGCTGTATCAGAGCTTTACAGCATTTAATTGTGAAGAATAAATTTCCTTCCCTGTCCCCATTACGTGACAAGATAGAACTTGTATTTTAACCACCTGTGTATTAGGCCAACTTCTTTGTAACTGAACTTACCCTGAATTAAAAAACACAGCTATGTTCTTTATCCCTGTATATGACCTCCAAACCATCTGATTCCATATATAAATTATACTGAAGGTTTTTAGAGCAAATAGTATTCAATCTTTTCAAATTCCATTTCCTTTTTTCATTGTAATGGGGTTTCAATTTTGTACACTGTATGAATAGGGGGTATGTTAAAAGTTGTTATATTGCTCATCTTTAAACACTTCAGCTGCTGCATCTTCCTCCTTCCCTCCCTCCATAACGTGTCTCTGCCCCAGCATCCGTCTTGTTCTAATCTGTTGTGAGCAAGGATTAATCCAAAAGATCCATCCTAGTATTTTGACTAGAACATCTTGGGTTAGAATGCTATGAAAAGTTTATTTCACAGGAATTCCAGTAAATATTTTCCTACCCTAAGAGTGTTTCATTGAATATTATTAATAACACAGAATATACTCTTCATAAATGTAACAGCATCAAGACTAGTAGAAGCCATATGGCATTCTTTAATGTTTTGATCACTAGTTTCTTTAGGAGTCAGGCTTTTGAAAGTGATTTTATTTAGCAACTTTTTAAAGACTAAAAATAAATGACTGAAAATGAGAAAAGCAAACTAGTGGTATTGTTATTGAAAAATCCACAGAAAAGTAATCTACAGGGCTTTCCTTATACTGGCAAAAACACCTATACCATTCAGGGACTGAACATGCAGCAAATCAAAGCAGAAGGAAAACCAATGTCCTTTTAAATGAGACTAGTTATCTACTGGTTATTTTAACCATAGCCTTCCAATACTGTATCTTCACTTTGCAAAACCTTTTTTCCAATCCACAAGGCAACAGGAGGATAGAAGACAGCACTACCAGCAAGTTTAAAACGAACAACAGAGTATAAGCAAGGAAGAAAGGTTTAGACAGTAAACAGAACGGATTTCAGTGTGAAGACAGATTTTAACTCATCGAGGCAGAATGAAGCATGAAGTTTTGGTAGAGGCCTGTTGATTGTCATCAGTTCAGCCAGGACAAGCAAGACCAGAGAGGCTGCAGAGTGGTAACATCACTCTGAAAAATAGGAGTAACAATTTTGAAGCTATCTTCCCTAAACTAGACAAGTACACACATACAACAAAGCCCTAAGAAGGAACTTCTTCAAAGATACTGAGAAAGCCCCTCAAAGGGCAAGAGAAAAGGCGTAGCAAGCGGACAGTGCAGCAGTTACACATCACAGGAAAGCATCTCAGTCCTCCAGCAGACAAGCAAGCTTTTGAACTCCCACAGGTTTACATTTCCAAACCAGTACAGAACTCACAACAGGGAACCAAGTCCTTGTTCCTGCACCATCCCATCACCCCTGACATGGCTACAGTGGAAAAAGTCTTCATTACAACCTGAACTGCCCACTTCCTCCCAGCCTATGACTCTACCAGCCCAGGAGCACAAGGCCCTTTGCTCAGAGCTGCCCAGAAAGCTTGGGGCCAATCTGGCTTTCTCAGGCTGAGGATTAATTCTGCAACATCACTCAGCCTCTCAGCAGCTCATGCACAAGTGCAGGCACTTCTCACATATAAAGAATATACTTTTCAACCACAAGACTATTCTTCCTTCAGGCTTTGCACAGATATGCAAATACTAGAATCCATTATTTTTCCTGATACCGACTGCTGTCACTTGGTTCACATCTTACCTCCAGCAAGTCAAAATACACTTTCAAACCCTTACATCAACACATCTTTTGTCCAACCATCTTCTGCTAACAGTTACAGCAACTTTCCTGCAGACTTGTACCTTTGAGCAACTATTTGATGAACAGAGGAAAAATCACGTGTCCCAAGGAATTCAGGGATGACAATGCAATGGTTATTTTAACAAGGCTCTTACACAGGTAGGTGGAAGGAGCAAGTACGGGTATTCTACATACAGTTAAGGATCTTCTTGGCATTCTTGGCTTTTTAATTTCTTAAACTGATCCTCATTTACTCTGGCTCTCTTAGGAATTAAGAGGATTTCAAGCTCAGAAAGGATAAAAAGCTAATCTGTTCAAGACAATCTGATGTTATGAGAAGTTAACTATAAAACGAAAGAAAATTATAATACGGAAAATACAGTAACTAAAACTCAGCTCTCCCCTTGGAGCCACTCTTCCCAAAACCTGGAGAAAAAAACCAAAGCATCTCAGAACACCTGCTTTGCACCACATCTCAGGAAAGAAAATAAAGCTAATGAACAGATCAGAGTGGGTCAGAAAATCCCTAAACCTCTCAGGGAAAACATCATGGCATTAAAACTTCACTTGCATTCCAGCAGAAAGTTAGATTTGAGGGGAAGGAACACTGCTGCTTTTAAACAAAGTTTAACTCAGCATAAATGTTCCATTCATTAGGATTTGAGGACTGAAGTACAATTTAAAGTCACAAAGCAGAGCCTCAAAATCAGGCTTTGGATATATAATGAATGTAAAAAAAAACAAACCAACCCACCAACCAAAAACAAAACAAACAAAACAACCCAGGACAGTTAATCAGAAGACAGTGAGAATGATCAAAAGTAGCTTAACACATCAAATCCCTAGAAAAATCTCTGTAGATTTTTATTTATACAGTCTCAGAATACATACTCTACGAATAGAATTTCAAACCAGGAATCATTAGTTGATCTCTGAAGCAACATGCACCTGTAAAAACAGAGCGGACTAGCTTGCTGTTTGCACTGTGTGGGTAAATCAATGCCACCCAACATGGCATCACATCTTATTTTTCCCTCTCAGATTTTCACAGATTAGCAAAGTTGATGTTGTAGCCAGCACAAGAAATTTTCATGCTAAGAGTTTTAAATCTGCTCATAGGAAACATGTTTCTTGAATAACCTTTTTTCTAAAGTCACTAATTATTGTTTGATTCAGAATAGGTCCGTGCTAGAGAAGCAGACTTAAAAACTCTCCATCTTCTAAAGAAAGCTCACCTCACTCATCCCCCAGCTGGTGCAACTGCCACAAGTGCATCCATCATATTGCTCATGCACAGTATCTCCTCCTCAGCCCCCTTGTCTCATTAATCTAAACTACAAAACCTTTGGATCAAAGACTTTCTGCTACAGGATCTGTGCAGCATCTCTCAGAATTAAGCCCTGCATCTAGCAAGCCTGCAAGGCATTGCTGTAACAAACATGAATAATAGACCATGTTTTCCTTTTCTAAGGAGGTTTCACCCCTAAGGAGCAGCCCAGCACTGTCACCTGCATCCATGCCAAAAAGGAGGAGGATTTTATGCAAACAACTTACTTCATGACAGAGAAGTACATAGGCTTAATTTACTCTTGCATAATGTTCCAAAACCTCTCCCATGTAGCTCAACCTCCAAGCAGAGCCCTTGGAAGAGTTGTCCCCTGCCAAGCCCTATGACCAACTCACACAGGCTGACCCACCTGCCCCACATCACCATCCCCTGCTCTCTAAAGGTGTGCAGTCCTCCTGTGAGGCCCCTGCACTGACACCTTGCTCTGAATTTATAAAATCAGGAATAAATTACATTTAGTGAATTAACTCAGTGCTGGGAAATACATTTCTTTCAAGTCTGAAGTGAAATACTAGTGCTGTAACATTAACCACCACAATTAGGGCTTCCATGAAGTGAAACCACCTCGTTCTAAACCACTTAACTCAAAATGGCTTTATTTTGTGTTGCTGACATGCACTCACTTGATGTGTTGGTCGATAGGCTTTTCTACTTAATTCAATTTGCATGTAAAACCCCACATACTTTGACACATTTAGTCAACTAGATTGAGAAACGACAGTATGTCTGAAATATGTCAAGATCAAGTTTATAATAGGTTTAATGCACTTTATGATAGGTCTGAAGTTGCTAAGTTGATACAACAGTGCTTAACATTAACATTAAAGATGACAAGAACACTATCAGATCCTCATCTGCTAGCGAAAAAGCATTAAACTCACATTTTAGGACTCCTGCTTTCCAATTATGTTTTCTATCAAATATGTTCAAGTTAAGGTGTCCTAGCAGACTCTATTCCTGAATCAGCTTGTCAGCATTAGACTCCATCTTTTTAGCCAGTTTTTAATTTACCAAAGACATACCTACACCACCGAGGTTTACACTTCAGTAGTGACAGCAAACAAGCGTGCTTTCAACTACAGGCCAGGAAAACACCCAGGGTCAGGCCCGCAGGGCTCCAGAAGCAAAGCTGCTGCTAGCGCTGAGGAGGGAGGCAGGCACCGGCTGCACCACGGCCAGAGCCTGGCTGCAGCAGGAGCAGCAGGGCTGTGCCAGCTCCGAGCAAACCCAGCCGTGGGGCAAAGCCATGGTGCTGGGGCTGGGCTGTGTCACGCATCACCCGTCACACTCTCCCGCACTGCTGTATACACTTGGGCCCATGGTGCTGTAACGAAGACTACGATGAATGTCAGGTTGTATTTAAGTTGTGCCCTTGCACCAGCTACATAAGTGATCCACCACAGCTTCCTCACTTCATTAGCCCCTCACTTCATCAGCTTTTGCTCTCATAGACTCACTTCACCTGTTTGAATACTTTTGTTGAAATCTGTTTAGGATTTTTACTATGTTTATGACTGCTATCATGAGCACCATCCTTAAAAAGACAATTGTTTCCTCTTCCCCTATTTCCTACTGGGTCTCCAGAGAATACAAACAATAAATTTCATTTTTGTCCGCTATTAATAACCAAGGAAACAAATACAAAAAAAAAATAACCAAGCTGGAAAACTAGCATTTTACAATCTTTTCCCTTGGGTATTACTAAATACAGTGGACAACTAGACCCTGTGTATCTCAGTAATGTAATGAATGTTTGGGCAAGTTCTGACTGAGATACTTCACTATTATGTTCGTACAGCCACTCTTCGTTAAACTACGAGTTCATCACTCTTCAACGCTGTACTTCTCATTAACACAGCATTTTAAAAGAGCCTGTTGTTAAAACTTTAGAGCTGCTGACCAAACATGGGCTTTAAACTCCATCTAACAGGCATCCATAACACCTATGGTACCTCCAGCACCAGTTCCTTAAACAAGCATCTGTTCCTATGCTTGTTTTAATAAGCAAAGGAGCAGCTGACAACCTGCTTACTAAAAAACATCGTACTTTAAGGATTTAAGGGTTCAGAAACAGAGTGACAGCCACACGTAACACTACAGCTAGATATTAGCAGCACGGACAAGCACAGCGACACCAGTTCCCATGGGACACTGCCCAGACCGCGGCCACCGGCGGGAATGGAGGTGACACAGGCGGGCACGGGACATTCGGCTTCGGATTACCGCAGGTACGGTGGTAACGCCTCACCACAACGCTGAGCTCCGATGATGAGGGCCGGCACCCTAATGAGGTCACTGCTTAGCCACAGCTAACGCGGGGGACCTCAACAAGGGCGAAGCAGCCCACGCCGACCCCCCAGCTCAGCTGAGGAGCAGGTGATCGGCCTCGGCGCGGCGCAGGCAACACCTCGGGAAGGAAGCGCTGAACGCAGCAGCCGTTACGATGGGAAGGAAAAGGCTGAAACCAGGGCCCAACGGCAGCATCCTGGGCGGCTGCTGGACAAGGCCCGTCACTCCAACGGGGAGGAAGCCGCAGCCGGGTCACAGATTAGGAGAGGAACGGCCTCACCGGCCCGGCTCCCACCGACAGCGCTGAAATGCGCCACAGCCGGCCCGCCAGCCGCCTCGGCCACCGGCAACCCCGCGGCGCAGCGCGGCCCGCAGCAACCCCCGGGTCGGTACCCGCCGGCCCGCGGCCAGGCCCGCCCGCTGCCAGCGCTCCGCGGAGCGCGGTCAAGGGAAGCGGCGGCGACCGGGCTACCGCGGGCCTGGCTGCCGGCCCAGCCCCCTGCGCACCGCGGAGCCCCGCTGACTCACCTCGCCCGGGGGCGGCTCCGGGGGGGGCGCGCAGCTGAGAGCATCGCAGCCCCCGCCCGTCGCCGCCTCCTGCCGCCGCGGCTGCTGGGGGCGGTGCTTCCGCGCACCCTCCACCGCCCGCCCCCCCCCCCCCCGCCGGGCCCAGCCGCCGAGCAGAGACGCTGAGGGAAGGAATGGAGCTGGCACCTGCCCGCCCCGTGCCGCCGCCGCCGCGCTCCCCAAGGGCGGACGGGGCTCCGAGCAGGACGGGGCGGCAGTCCGTTTACTTACGTGCTCTGCTGAAGCTGTGGATGGTAGGTATGCACCTCCGCTGGGCCACGGGCTGTGCGTCTGGCTTAAGAATAGGGTTTGGGGAGCGTTCGTGGACTCTAAACAACCAAATAACTCAACAGTCATAGTGCTTCCTGCGCCTGCGAAGTTCCAAACACGTATTGCAGCACAAGGAATTAAATTATTACCTGTAGTGCCTGCCGCAGCCACTCGCATCATCCCTTCAGCATCATCATTTCTGGAATTTCTGGAATTATATACGAATTAAATTGCGTAAATGCTTAACAACATAAACGTACCCACCTCCCCCTCCCCCCCCACCTCCCCAAGCCCCCCGCACTAAGTATTGAGGCAAAAAAACGAAGGCAGGGAGAATAACTTCCTGAGCGACAACTGAGCCGTGTTAAGCTAAGGGAGGGCAGTAATCAAGGCAGAAAGTGAAAGGCTGGTTTAGGATGTGGGGTGTTTATCAGCCCTCAACTGACCCGGAGGCAGTGGAGTTGTCTGAGGACTAAAGAGCTGGGGTGAGGGTGCTCTGTACACAGGAGCTCGCACTGGGCTGCAGTCCAAGCAGTCAGTAACACAAGCAGCCTCCATGGGCTATCCCTCTCCGAAGCACACACGGGCTGTCTCTGCCCAGGACACTGACATTAACTGGGTATCACAGGACAAACACATTGCTTACATCTTCTGATATGTACCTCCCTTTTCTGAGGGAGGATCCTTCATTTCTCAAGAAAAAAAAAAAAAAAAGGCATTATTTTATCCAAGGGAAGAAATTAAGAATACAAGTTTGCATAATTGAGGACAGAGAAGAATGGGAGCACCATGGGTGTTTGACCCATTTACTTTGAGTCCTCATAGAAGTGGTAGAGACACCAGTGCATGTGGAAGGCTGTGCTCTCTTAAGGTCATTCCCCTGCCATGCTAAGGTACTAATGCAGTGTGATCTGTGTATGTGGATATGAAGGCTATTGAGGTCACTGTCATCTCCTACAGTAAAGGCTGCTCCTGGAGTCAGTAGGAGACAAAAGATACGGGAGGTAACCTGGGTGGGAGAAGGCTTGTTTATCATCTGTCTCTGGAAGGATTTTCAACAGTCTTCATCTTTCAGAATATCCCCTATGAGTAGTTCACCACAGACAAAAACCACGTCTGAGACCAGGAGTGCAGGCCTCCAGTCATCTTGCTGAATTAAGAGATAGAGAACTACCAGCTCATATACTGTGGGGTTAATTACAAAATATCACTGTAATAAACCAGATGTCAGCTCCACATAAAATGATTTAATCTGGATGGAGACTTTCTGGCAAATGACTACAAATGCTTTTAGAGAGAACATCTATTTCAAATCATTTCCAGTCACTGTTTGTGAACTGAAAAGAGAAAGCTGATCTTTGTAGTCACAGACTACATTTACTGCAGCCATAAAAGCAGTCTTTCCCTAAACTGTGGTAACTCAACATTGCCCACCACACACACACTAAGAATGTGACCATGTTCTGAAGCTTTGCTTGTAGTTCCTTTTCTTGGAGCTGTGTTTTTGAGAAGCTACACCTTGATCATTCCCCTTCCTTCTACTTGGTTTCATTGGTGCCAGGGATATCCCCTAAACAAACAAACAAATAAATGCTTTCTGAATAGAGGAATCATGACAAAACATGTAAAAAAAAATTCTTTGCAGGCTGTTACATAACCTGGTATGTGAACAAAAGGGTTGCAGCTGAGGACCAAAATACAGAATATGACTAATACAGAGTAATTTACAATGTTTTCTTTGCCCAAGGTAAGAAATTGAGAGAAAACTGCAAGTTTGCATAACTGAGGCAGACAGAGAGGAATGGGGGTACAATGGCATGTATAAATATGTATATGTATCTCTTTATCTATATACATAAATGGTTTCTTAGTGAGTTTAAAAGCCAAATCCAGTACCAAGCGAGTTTGCTGACATGGCTAAGCCTGGGGCCCATGGCCAGCAATCAGTGTGAGGTAACCCCTGCAAAAAGCCTCTTCCAGTGAGGCTCTGTGTGAAGATATGGATTACAGCCTGTTAGGCTTGCTCAGGAACTTCTTTTGCTGTTCTTGTAGCTATGAAAATGAGGATTAGCAAAAATGGAGAAACTGTAGCACTGCATACAAACTGTCCGAATGTATCCTTATCACAAAGAGTTACACATTTATAGCCAAAGCAGTGTTCAGAGAAAGGAAATGTAATTGTACCCTACTTAAAGTACAAAGTTTTCTGTTAAAGCAGTTGCTAGTGTAAAACATTGTAGAAAATAAAAATCTGAGTCAGGTGTAAAATCTATTTAAATTTAATTAAAAGATCTCTTCTTTTCAAAAGGCCTCTGAATCACAGTTAATGTGATACATCAATGTGATATACCAAACAACAATCTCTCTCTTAGCTAATACAGTGACACTAATAAATATGTACCCAACCACTGCATATTAGAATATTCAGAAATAATACTTTATAAAATAACCAGAATTCACACATATACATGCCATATAATGAACTCTATACTACAAACCCACACTGGGTTAAACTTGCCCATGAAATGGAAAGAATGCTTGTGGATTTCTGTGGGCTTTTGGTTCAATGCATATGTCACTTTGTAAAGATTTCAATTTATGTGTCCTACATCACTTCACCATCTATCATGGTGAGAATACTTGTAAAAAGGAGTTACAAATGCTTCACTACTTAAAAAAGAAACAAACGAAATTAATGTCTAAAAGAAAGCCCCAAATAAACTGAAAAATTTAAAGCAGTTATCTTTGAAAAGTATGTAAAATTCCACATTAAATAAAATTAAAATAAACAAACCTGCCCATTACTAACCATGGTAGATTTTGCTTGAAAAGACTCAGTGGAAAATAAATACAGCATAACACACAAACTTCCATGGAAAAACATCTGGTATGTTATATGCATGAGATACGCATCTTGTGCATCTGGTATTTTCCAGTAATGATAAAGATGAAGTATCTGAGCCCCATCTTATGGAAATGGTTTCTAGAGGCTTAAATTTTAGTGTACATAAAAACTAACTGGTTTCTTTCATAAGCTAGAACTGTACTTTGAAATCGAGAATTTCTGGCTGGCACAAAATACTCTACTGTCCTTCGGCAGCTTTTAACTCTGAGCTCTAAAAAAAACCCACTTACATCAGCCAGATTAGAAAGATAAGTTGAAGGTGAGATTTGTGCTGGCAGGACTTGCTCTAGAGTACAATGAAAACATCAGAAAAGCCTTCATTACCTTCAGACCTTTAATATATTTTTTAATATATTTTGCATAGCATGAACTACTTTTTTTTAGTCAGTCCTTTGCTAGGAGAGGTACTGCATTAAGGCAACTATGGTATTTGTTTCTTCCTCTTTAAGAAGTTCTTCATAACACAGTTCATACTTATCCCAGCATAAATCTGGGAAGAAGTCAAGTCTTCTTGTTCCTCAAGCTATGAAGAATAAAGTGGCTTTTCCCTACTGTTTCAGACACTAAACTATATTACCAGTAAAAGTCCCAACAGAGGAACTGAGAAATAGTCATCCAGTGAATCAGCAAATCATACCCAGCTGCAAGCAATGTTAATGGTAGCCAAGGACAAAATATTCACAACCAGTAAGACAACAAGCTACCATTGCAGTGGTCTGTCTGGTTTGGCAGGGAAGCAGAGGATTCTTTTCCTTTGATTTTTAATCTATCACTTTCAGCAGGATTACATTCATTAGCAAAGAGAAGGCAAAGCAATGCACAAAGCCAAATACTAGTTACAGAAACTGCATTTACTTTGACTGTGTTTACTGTGTGTATGTACGCATACATTTTCCTACAGGTTAGGTTCTTCCCCACCCCCCCCCAAGTTAGATTTATGTCTGCATAGTATCTGCTTATAGGGTAGTCAACCTTTCCTCACCCCAAGAACCTTTGAACCTACTAGCAGGTATCAAAATTTGATGTGTGGTGACAGTCTCGCAAATATTAAATTACTATACGGTTGTGTGAACATCAGAGACTGACAAAAGAAAAGAAATGCAAGACAGTGCCCTCCACAGGAAGAAAGCGCATGGCATGAACTCCACAGCCGGCTTCCGTTTGTCCAGTTAATCACTGGCCGTGATTCACTGAACTGCGTGAGCCGCAGTTCAGTTACCCTGTGGTGTCCCTGCCCCTGGCAGGGGGGTTGGAACTAGATGGTCTTAAGGTTCTTTCCAACCCTAACTATTCTATGGTTTTATGAAGAACTGGGGGTCAGGTGAGATAACTGAAGGGAAAAGAGAAGAGACGGCCAAAGCTTTTAAAGTGGTGGAGACAAGGGAACAGATCTAGAAGTATAATAACCATAGGAAATCAAGCTTCAATAGTTTTGCTGTCCACACAGCAGATTGGTTCCATTGGGCTGCTGCTAACATTGGTGCCATCAAATATATGCAAAATCATGATGACTTTGATCCTGTCATAAGCTCCACTGCTACAGAAAGTGCAGAGCTCCACTGACTCTGTAGTCCAGGGAGGAACTAGAGACAATTTATGCAACACAGCTACTGAACCTACAATGAATTCTGCTCTGGCCTGTCTTCATGGAGGGAGGGAAGCTTAACTGGCTACAGCTTTGAAATAGATCTGCTTAGACCTTCTGTTATAGAGAGGTCCCAGAAAAGACCAAACTTAAACAATGAACAGAGACTTTATTCTAAATAAACACCAGAAAACTTAAGTTTAAAAAATCCAAAATTACTAGGGCAAGTAGATTAGTTAAAAACATGACATACATCTACCTCCTCTGCCCCTGATGTCTTGGCAGGATGGGTCCTTACTTCCACACTTGGCCTCAATAACACATGTACATGCCTTCTCCATTGCATTGAGTGTACTAACTATTGAGCCTAACATGTTTTTAATAACTGCAGGTATATGACCGAGGGATGGCAAACTGATCAGTTTTTTCTGATCCCTAGGAAGTTCCTTCTATCCCTTCTGAGAGCAAGGGGTTGAGCAAATACTGGCAGTGAAGCAAGAATTTTTTTTCTATTATTGTCATTCACACCCACAGAAAAAAACACCAAAACCAAACAACAAACCAACATGGATATAGGGACAGATATCTCTGTTTTCCTAATTATTAGTCAGTGACTTGAGGTCAATGGGAAATTGAGTTATCAACTTTTGACTAAATCAAATTTCACGAGAGTAGATTTTAAAGGTAATACAATACCACTGCACAGCAAAATATTCCCTGACGAAAGCAAATTTCAATTGAGGGTCAGTAATCTACGTAGTGAAAGATTATTCAAGAAAATGACTGCTGATTTTACAGAGCATTATAGATTATTCTACTTCAATCCAAGGACTAGCTCTCACTATTTATATGTCTAAAAAAATGGTGATAGCTCAAAGCAGTTTTTAACTGAACTGATTTTTCTGAATCAGATACAAGTATAGCCATATCATCTTGTCTTCCTGATTAAATCCAGGTCTTTTACAATGCAGCTTTGCAAACCTAAACCAAAACTAAACTCAGTATTTTTATTTAGTACATGCAAATGTGATTTTTGATTAAAACAATGAGCAATTTACTTATGCCCTTCTCAAATTCTCAAGATAATATTCCTCCCTGCAAAGAACAAAGGATCTAAGTACTTAAGTGTCAGTAGGAGGATTGCCATGCTTCAGTTGCACTGAGATTCTGATAAAGACTGAGTGTGAAATAAATAGAACCTTTTTAGACAAATAGAAGCACTCATCTGTTTAAACTGTGTTTAGGACAGGCAAACTATGTTGTCAGTCATGCCACAGAATAGTAACAGCAGCTTAACGTTATCTGGTAACATTAGTGAATAAAGTGATGTTTCTATTTTTGTATTCAGATTTCTGGCAGGAAATAAAAATTATTAGTAACACATAAGAAATGTTTTAGATGTTTTCTTTTTAGGACTATCAGTGCAATGTGAGATAAAGACAATGTAATGGTACAAATTGTTTCAGAAATACTGAACACAGCTCTTCACCTGTTTCTTACAATATCCCAGTCATCACAGTGTATTTAATTTAGGACTTAGCGTACTGTAGAATTCTCAGTGGAAAGCTTCAGAACATCTGTTTATTTCAGAGTTTGAAGTTGAGGATAAAAATAAGACAAACAAAATCTCATATTTTGAGTAGATATTAACAGTTCCACACCTACCGCGCTCACTAATAAATTCATTGGATTCCTCCCCAACAGTGTTTCTTTTCCAAACCTGGAAACTAAATTGTTGACAGTAAAAAAAAAACAACAACATATGTTTAGTTTTCAACAGAATGTTAATTTAGGTTTTAAGAACCTGATTCTGCAGTGTGTATTGGCCTAAACTTGTATTAAAGCCAGTGACATGCAGGGACAGAGACATGCTTCAAGCAAAGATCAAGTTTTGCACTAGTGGCATGACATTGTATCTGGCAAAGTTTGAGCAAGGATATCTATGTCAAGCGAGTTGCCATGATATAACTACTGTGAAACCCAGCCTCGTTTCAGGAAGCAGCTTCTCTTCGAAACAGAAACATCCTAGAGAAACTCTGTCCCTTCCATTTAATGTCTTACTTTACCCACAGACACCAAATCATCTTTCCTGACAGTCACTCTAACAGAATTAGATAGTGGGAAGAAAATCAACCTCAGCTATACATATATGGCTGCAGAAATACTCCTAGGAATCAGATTTCAGCGCAGGGTAACTACTTGTTCTTCCAAAATCTGCTGGAAGTGTCAGTGGGATATAAATGACCTCAAACAGAAACAAAGGGGTATTAGACTGTTCCCCAGTTTTGATTTTTTCACTGCCCTCTTTGGACAAGGACAAGGTTTCAACCAAATGCTAAGATGTGTGGCTAAAGTTAAGGCATTTTGAGGCAAAGTGGAAAAGTGGAGCAAACTTGAACCCTACCAATTCAGAGTACATGAGTATCAACAGAAAAATTCCAGTGTACAAGTTATACATTCTGATTTAGTGACTCTACAGAGTATAAAAGAGTAATTTCCTCTGGTGTTTTAGCTTCACATAAGGAACTGTGAAGAAACTGCAAGGTGCTGCCTTCTCATGCCATTGAACTTTTAAGTTCCCAGAGATGGGACTGAACGTCATTCTTTGCTTGGCACTGTGACCAGAAGTGCCACCTGATTCCACCTGGCCTCACAAGGAGCACGGGTTCCTCTGCTGAGGCTAATAAAGCATTTCGAACTGAGTCCTTCCACTCTTGGAGACACCTAAAATCTCAATCCACAGCTAAATTTTTCAGCTTTTACAATATTTCATTCTCTTTGTCTCTTGCAGAATGTGATCTATTTATAACAGCTCAGCTATTTCTGAACCTCAAGCAGACAGAAAATTGATGTGTCATTATAAGGGTATGCCTTTGAAATGGTTGGGTGGGAAAAGAAAAATACAGGAAGGTGACAAAAGTGGGAAAATTAGTCTTCGTCTATGTAACAGTATGAACATTTCTTACCTTTTTTCTATGGCATTCCTCATAACTTCCTAAATCAGCACATCAACTATGAATTCTCAGAACCTCTGCTTTTTAAAGTCATTTACTAATTCCTTTTCTTCTTTCCCCTCTCTTCCCTCTGTTCTATTAATAGTTGAGAAAAGGTCTGTTGCCTGCAGGGTTGGACAATTTTATCTGCTTTTAGGAGGTACAACCCAGCTCCCTGAGGATTTCTTACATTGCTGCAGTGTGCTGTTAACTGTTTATTACCAGAAGGTTCAAAACTGTCAAAGTACTTATGTGTAGGGGGAAGAAAGGCTGTAAGTGCAAAACCAATTGCAAAGAAAGAAAGAATTCTATTTTAGCATAATATATGCATTTTTTTTCACACAGAGAGAAATTCAGACATGGATCCCATCTGAATTACAGGAACAAATCGGTATGGTCTCCTCATTTCATTTCGAAAAGACTATATTAAAGCTGGAAAAGGTTCAAAGAAAGATGCTCAAAAGTTTGGAATGACCTGGAACAGCTGAGGAGTTTAATATTCACCAGTCAGGAAAAGAGGCAACTTAGCAGGAATATAGCAGATTTACAAAGTTATGAATTGGAGAAAGTGGATTCATTTACTCCTTATTCTCATACATGGATTAGGAAACATCAAATGAGGTTAGTAGGAAACATGTCCAAAGCTCGCAAAGATACTGTAAATGATAAAAATTCATCAAGTTGCTGGGGAGGATGGACAAATACATGGAAAAGAAAGCCCCAGATTATAGAACATAAGCCATATTCACCCTGGTCTTACTCTTGCCCATACAGCCCCTCGGGGCCATTTCTGGGAGACTGTGGCCTGGGCTAGACAGTCATTCAGTCTGACTCAGCATGGTTATTCTTATGTCTTTTTACCAAAGAGCTGTAATCTTCTGGGGAACTAAAAGAGATTAGAATAACAATAAATCAATAGTTCTCAAACATCTTGTAGCACAGTTTATTTTCCCTTCAGTTTTTCAAAATGTTGTGCATTCTTGTACTTGTTTCAAATAAACACTATATTTGGTTTTGCAGATCACCTCTGGACCACTGGTGGTTCCCTGAACTCTCGAGTTCCTTAGGCCGCCATGTAATAAGTACTGTTAACCCTCATGCTTTGCCTTAAACATGGGCTTATAGATGTTCTGAGTTAGGAAGGCATTTTTCCCATTCATGTAGAGCCCTTCTAATGTATTTAAAACAGTAGCATTTCCTACCAGTGCAGGTCCATCAGTATATGAGTGACAAAAGGAGAAGCCAGAGCAGCTAATAGCAGCTGGCTCCTTCTTGACGTTAGTCACATCTAAGTTAGAAAAGCTGTAGGCAGATGTTCCTTGTGTCTTCCATAGCCTTAGTCACTGGTATCAGTAGCAGCAGGGAGTGTTATGGGAAGTCTGAGGTCTCAGTTTCTTTTTTCTCTGTAGCTTGCATGCTGAATTAACATCGGTACAACGAGAGCAAATGCCATCAGCTCTGAACTGTAGATGTTTTGTTATCCAGGTTGTAGTGGAAAAAAAAGCTAAACTGTTACCCTAAACATTGGAGGACAATTGTGAATCAGCCCTCCTGATGCCTAAAACCCCTTCAGACAGCACTCTCATAAGTAAGACTTGTAGTCTTGAACCATCTCCAGGAAACTGAGTTATTTATAATTTCCTCTGACAAAGATGAAAATGTGTAAAGATATAAATGTACAAGACACATAGGTTGCCTGTCTACCTTGTATGTCTCCCTTACATTCTAAGTTAAGAATTTAAGCATCAAATACCAATCCAAATGGTAATACTGGAGAAGAATTTGAAAGACCTTAAATTGCAATATATTTTAAATGTTGATCCAACTGCACCAAATAGTAAGTCAATGCAATATCACTAAAAAAGAATGCCGTAATTGGTTTACAAAACCTGTCTTATCTTACCTACTGTTAGATGTATTAGCTAATCAAAACTGGTAAACCTTTGGACTCTGAGCTGGGTGGGGGTGATCTCCTTCTAACAACAATGGCTGAACAAATATAAATGGTTTATACACAAAAGGCTTAAAAGGAGGAAATGAGTATTGGAAGGTTGGCTGCTAATTAACTTGGGCCTATCTGGGAAATGGAGACAGAAAGTGAACTACACTACAGTCATAACACCAGAGTTGAACTTTCATTTAGCTATCTACTGAGCTGAAGCACTTTAAAACATGGCTGAGCTATAGCGTTTTTATGAGATGGGTAAATACTGCCCTCATTCTACATGCTAGATAGGTGCGAAAGATTAACAGGGACCTGCAAACAGTTCCCCTTCCTGGATAGGAGAGGTAAAGGTTATACAGCATGAGTCACTAAAACCTTTGGCAAAAAAAGTTTCCAGGTATTTAAGACAAAGTGACATCTTCTAGGGAGGATGTTTTCCTTCACCTTCTAGAAATAACTCCACATATGTCTGAGAGATCTGTTTCTGGTCATTACTATGCAGTGACAAATTCACAATCCGTTGGTGCAGTCATTTTGCAGTGAGTAATTATGTTACCTACAATCATTACAACTGCTTATTGTGGATAATGAAGAAAAGCAAATAAATTACTTGAAAGAGAGTGCCAACTGCTTGTGCAAATACTCTACAACTTCCTGAAATTGCACACTGGAGGACATGACAGAATTTTGGGCTTTGTTCTTCTGTAAATACTAGTTGTTTTGGGTTTTGTGTTTTTTTTTTTTTATTTAAAAAGTGAAGAAGGTGAGAAATTCTCAGATAGGCGGGAATTTCCTCAGAAGAAAAGTTAAATTCTCCTGAGGAGAGTGACTGAGTGCATTTTAATACAGGTTTGTTTGTCCTGTGCTACAAAAAATGTCCTCACTGCCTTCTGCAGAGCTGGGTAACAGCTGATAGATGGCAACATTACAGGCTTGCATGTGAAGCAGTGGTCGGATTATTTGTTTAGGAAGAAGAAGCATGCATCTCTTCTAACATACACAGAAGACCTTATTTATAAATCTATTTATAAGTTTACAGAGCAGCTTTTCTTTTCTTTCTTAAAGAAAAAAAATATATTCCATGTATTGATTTTAAGGTAACACAGAAATTTAAACACATGGTATCTGAATCTTCTTTCTTGGGATCCCATAATCCTGGGTCATTGTGCTATGTGGCATTTTCTGGTATATGCACTGCAAACATATAGATAAGCTATATTTATGCTTCAGCTCAATAACAGGAGCCATCTTTAGTGTGATGACAAGATGCCATTTGTTATCACTAGTGTATAGCATCTGATACTTTCAACTACGAAGCTAATATTGATACTACAACGAGATGGTAAAAGTTACTTTCTTTACAGAAGTGAAAACTAAAGCAGAACAGAGAAAAAAATACTTCTTTCTTAATGTCTGCTTCTTCTGACTAGTTAAAATATGTTAAAAATGGTATGTTGCTATTGTAATTAGGATGACAGACAGCAAAAGTCAGCTGATCCCTTACTAGGAAGTAACTGATTAATGGTGAATGCTCCAAAAGGCTCACAAAAGCTACAGCAATATTAGTGGTGGCACAGGAGGGAGAATGCATAGATCAGATGTGTTGCATGATTCTCCTGTTCAGCCAGGATGGGATGAGAGGGGACAATTGCCATTAACATTTCAGATGGAAAATGGATTTTTCTTTTTTGTTTGCTTTCTTTCCTATTTTTTTTTAACAAAGTCTCTTCTTTCTCACAAAATTGTTTAATTTTATCATAAAGCAAAAGATGTTGCTTCTTGTTGCTGACCAGAGCTTTCTCTTCTTTAATTTTGGTTTTTTTTTTAGGCTACAAATATCAATAAAATCACTTTTCATAATATCTTAAATTTATGAAATAATGTCCCAGGCTAATTCTTCACAATGCTACATCTCCTAGGCAGAAGCACAGCTTTCAATTCAAGCAACAGATTTGTGTGCTTTAATATCTTGGCAGGGCCCAGATTAAAACCCTGCTGTTAACTCCTGCAGTTAACCATACAATAAAGCACCTTCTCACTCCCAGAGCCTGAAGAAGCGCTCTTAGCAACAGTTTTATAAGGTAGTGCCTGCAT
Organism: Pezoporus flaviventris; assembly: GCF_033815535.1. NCBI lineage: Eukaryota > Metazoa > Chordata > Aves > Psittaciformes > Psittacidae > Pezoporus > Pezoporus flaviventris. The sequence continues at coordinate 51,153,464 of NW_026892549.1, forward strand.
TTTTCTTGGCAGACAGAGGTGTGTCAAAGTATGACTAAATCACACTGAGTTGCATGTTATTTCTGAAATAATTATATATTCCCATATACTGCTCTTGGCAGCGTGAACTTTCATTCCAGCCTGCTATGGCAGAGACAGAGGGAGAGCAAAAGAGAAGGAGGGACTGTCAACTTCTGGACAGGAGAACCAGTGGCATCATGAGATCCACATGGCAGATGAAGATTGAATTTACAGAGAGGAACCAATGATACTACAGACCATGCATTTCCTTGTGAACAACTTAGATGTATATTGTGCCTTGCCGTGGCTGGCACTGCTTTTCTTCACCAAGCAGTGTATATATATTCCTGGGGCAGTATATCCACTGAATGAGGGTTCCAGGTACCAAGTACTCCATCCCTGTCACTTCCATTGTTTGTTTATGATCCAGGATGACCACATTTCTTTTAAAAAAAGCAACAACCACCCAAAAACCTCAAACACTTTCCCTTCTAGCTTGCTATACATCCTTTCCACCAGGTTAATCATTGTACACAGAGCTGGTAAATTGAGTTTCACTGAAGCATTTGCCTCATATTGGAGAGTGGCAATTTATACTTACAAACAGAATATATCTGCAATAATGAATGATATATACTTATTTTTTAATAGCTTGAAGGTCTCTATTTATTCTGCTGACCTTTCCCCCCACAAACCATTTTTAAGTTTTCTAATCTGCTGTTCTGTCCTATGCATCATTCATGGCATTAGATGAGATATCTTTGCCTAGGCAATGTTCTTCAAAGGATTTATTTTATGAACAATTTTAGCTGCACTGTAGAATTAAATAAAATAGAAATTTGGAAAAATAATATTGACTTTTAAAATCAAAGGTACATCTTTTCAAGTGAAAATGAATACCTGTGTGAATTGTCAGATGAGTAATGTGGAAAGGCTTGAACACACACACATCCATTTAATAAGATACCGTCACGCTGTCAGCCAAACTGCCCTGCTGCAGAGCCTCGTTTGAATTTAGAGCAACAAACTCTTAAAATAAACATCTGAGGTGTTCTCTCTAGTCATCACATCCCTGAACTGTCAGAATCTACTAATTAGCATCAAATACTTTTGTGTTTAATTCACTATGATTCTGACTGAAACAAGATGAGGTAACTAAGCACTCACTGCAGTCCCTGAGAAGGAATGGCTTGGTACCAGATGGTTCAACACCAAAGCACGTGACATTGCAGCTAAACAACAGATAAAACAGGGAGGCCGCAGGAATCTTACATACAGGACTGAGCTCCTAAAATAGATTTGTAATGATTCTAAATGTTTGGGGTTTGTTTGTTTTTGTTTTGTTTTTTACTGCCTCTTGAATAATATCATTCCACCACAATAGATCATATGAGGAAAATTTCAGGTTAACAGCAGTTGGCAAGATAAGCATATAATCTGCATTTAAAATGTAATGTACATTCATTGATACAAAAGATATGAAAAACACTACCTTTAAAGTTAACTGAACCGATGCTAAATGTGAGATAGAATTACAAGCGGGCCAATAGTGCTTCAGAATGCTACTGACAAAGGAGTTACTGCAACATCTCAAAGTAAATCAGTCAAGTGACAGGAACTTCCTATTCAGAATATTGTTCCTTGCCAGGGTGGGTATCTGATTCTAGTAGATTATAATAACGAGTTCCGTAAGATTCAGTGGAGGGTCATCTGCATTTATATGTAAAATATTAATCACCATTCAGAAATAAGACTTTAAAAACATCAGGATAGTTCCATTAAGGGTACATCTCCATTGAAACTGCTCTAGCTGCTTCTAGCATAAGTCCATCAGCTGATCTTTCTATTGTGTCACATGCAAATGTGTTAATTAGGCTTATTCATAACTCCCTTTGTTTCTGAGCTGATCGTAAGGAATTATGGCTACATTTTTATTCCAACTCTAGGGTAAAATCTCCAGAGCTCCAGGAGATAGGCTGGCAGAGGGGAAGCACTGAAGGCAGTGAGCCCAGTTCCCTACTGCATTGTACCTGTGCAGTCCTGGTCTGTGAAATGGGTCTGGCAAACTGCTATGTCCTGACTGGAAAGTAAATTGCCTTGTGCCAGGATTTTACACCCAGTGTGTACTCATTTTCCATGAAGAAAGTTACTTCACAGGGCTAAAATCATTCAAGTATTAGGTTTGAGGTTTCTGCTCACTAGGAGAAAGTTACATGCCCTATGCAGTACCTTTTAAAAGATCTATATTTTTAAAAGTCAATTTTCATTAATTGGCTATTATTGCATCTCTTTGAATCATTCACATCCTGATACACAATTCTGCATCAGTAATGTATAAAGTCTGATGGATGGTGAGAAATAGTGAAATTTATGGGTAGAGCTGTTCTTTACCCTTAGTTCTCAGAGTCTATCAGAGATTTCTTAAGAAATAGGAGTACCACTTTGCACTCTGTACCACTAGTCTTACAAGTTCTGTTTTCCTATACTAGTTTCACTGCTATTTTCATGTAATACAAGCAAAGCACCTCAAATAACATCCTGTTAACATAAATAAGCTTGAATTTAATTTCTTATAGAAGCACAAATTTAGAATAAATCTCGAATTAACTGATATTCTGGGCTAGTGCTATTTCAAGAAGTCCAACAGGGATGGTATTTTGAAATAGAGAGCCACACTGTGTGAAAACCACATGCCTTTTTCTCTTCCTACATAGAGGCAGCTCTGACTCTCACAAAATCAAGCTCATACATCATGACACAACAGGATGCAATACAAATACCATTTGCTAAGCAGACTCCTGAAGTCTTGTAGGCAAGTATCCCTGAGCAAAGAGTGCTGGCTGCACTGTAGCAGGGAGCTAGAGCTCACTTGCACTGCCAGGGAAAAAGGAACTCAGTTTCATTCCTTCCAGACCTGGGAAACTCAACCTCAAAAACTAATTTACATACCCAAAGAGACCTTCAGCAGTAACATATCATTGGGGGATCTTTTTTTTTTTTTTAGTCCTCTAAAGGTTAACTGTCCTATGAACAGAAAATGCACTTTCCTTTGGCCCCATTCCCACTCCACACACACACTCCCTACTGCTATTTCCACCCACGCTACAGCTCTTTTTAACTGTGTTTAAAAAGCTGAGAGAGAAATGTGCTGCTGCTGCTGCCGCCGCTCCTCCTCCTCCTCCTCCTCAGGTGGGCGGGTTGGTAGCTGGTCAGTTTTCCGCAGCATTTCTCATTGCTAGATGTGTGGGAGGCCGGGAGCAGGAAGGGAAGGAAGCAGCCCTCTTAGGAAGGGAGACATATCAAAGCAAGTGGGAAGCAAACAGCCCCTTCCCACCTGTACATGTGCAATAATATGCAAATGAAAAACATAACAGATCTAGAAGTAGAGCTTTCCAAGATGTGGTCCTAAAAGGTATCAAACATCTTGGGTCTCAACGCCAAGCTCAGGGGTGACCAAGATCTCTTGGCAGACAGCATTTTTCACCCACGAAGAAGCACACACCCGTGGTGAGGGAAGGGGGAAGGGAAGAGGGCGTTCCTTACAGTTCTGGCTTTGTACGTAGGTGGAGGGTGGTTCGAGGAGAGCAGTGACAGATTGCTCGTGGCAGCAGGGAAGAAAGATGTAGGAGGGTGTCTGCCCAGGGTCCCGTCTAGCCCAGGGGATACTGGCAGGGTGGATGCAGCACAAGTGCTGTGTCTAAACTGGGAGGGGAGGCACCCGCTGGCGGATGGACCTTGCCTAGGGGCTTTCTACCGGCTCCATCAACACGACAGCGTCTGCTGGTGCCCTGCGAGGCCAAAAGAAAATGGAAACTACTTCACCCACAATTTCATGATGGATTTGCTTTCATACTTTTCCAAACACTTCCAGTTCCCCACTGATAAGATGCAAATTAAGTGGTTAGGGAGGTGAAGCGGGGGGGGGAGAGGGGGGGAGGAGAGATGTTTGTTTGGATTATTTTTACCCTCTCACGCACTTTTTTTTTGTGCCAGGAGGAATTCACTACTGCATGCCATTAGTTGTGCCCTCATCCCAAATCTGTGATTTCAGAGGTTATATGGATGCATTAGCTAAAAAGTCTCTGACCAAAAGCCCTGGGAAAAGCATTCTGTTCCCATGGGATTACTCACATAACAGACAAAAGCAGATTATTTGCTTCTCCATATTACATGTGTGTGTTCCAATCCTTCCCTGGGCTGGGCTGGTTTTAGAGGGCAGAGAAACAGATTTTTTTTTTTTCACTTACATCTAATTTACTCTCAGTGACATCAAGGGAAGACTCCACTGCAGACCTGAGCCTTTAGTACTTAGGTGTCCATGCTGGCACAAAGAAATTTGAACCTGTGTCATGTGGAGATGTTTCAGAGTGTTGTCAACTGAAACTGGGCTGAGAAGAAACAATTTGAGGATTGCTTGTCAGCACAGCAATAGCAAGTTAGCAGGGATGAACTGGAAATTTTCCTATTCTTTACTGTTCTTTACTGTGATGGTAGTGAAGCGCTGGAACAGGTTGCCTAAAGAAGTGGTAAATGCTCCAACCCTGGCAATGTTCAAGGCAAGGTTGGACAGAGCTTTGGTTGACATGATCTAGTGTGAGGCATCCCTGCTCATGGCAGGGGGTTTGGAACTAGATAATCTTAAGGTCCTTTCCAATCCAAGCATTCTATGATTCTATTCTGTTCCTCACGCCTTCACAGGCTCATTTTTCCTTACCTTCATATACAGTAAGGATGGACTTACTACCCACACATAGAGAAATTAGATGCCAGCTGTTAAGCCAGCAGAGGAAAAGATTAAATTTACAGCAAGCCTCGATGCAGAAGCATGGGACATGAGGAAGCACTTGTACTGTTTATTATCTGGTCTTGGTGGACTACACTGGGAGCTCTCAGAGGCAAGTAAGCGAGAAGTACAAATTGATGATTCATTAGGGGTATATAGGTGGCATACAGCTGAGCTACTCTTGGAATCCTTCTTAGGAACAAGAACTCCTGCATCCTTAAGTTATATGTTTTTCTGGAAAAGAAATCAAAAACTCCCAGAAACAAAACCCCAAAACATCTGCTCAACTCTGAAGTCCTCCTACAGTCTGCAGTTTGTTTTCACTTTCCAAACCTGCTGAACACAGTGCCAGAAAATTTCTCCACAGGGAGGAATTACAACCTGCCTATCCTTCTGGCTACTGCACTTATACTCCTTGAGTTACTGGTTTAATTATTAGGGGTGCTGCTCACCCCAGTGTATGCAGCCTCCTGCATCCCTTTCTGCTAATATTACTATCATCTATAAACTCACAGGTTAAAGGTCATCTCGTTCCACTTATGTGACTCCACTGTTTTCACTCTTTTTACTAATTCTATTTATAGAAGTATTTTATTTACTTTTCAGAAAACATTTTCACTTTGATATTCTGGTTGATGAGAAAATGAACATGAGCCAGCAGTGTGCACTCGCAGCCCAGAAAGCCAGCCGTATCCTGAGCTGCATCAAAAGGAACGTGACCAGCAGGTCGAAGGAAGTGACCCTGCCCCTCTTCTCTGCTCTCATGAGACCTCACCTGGAATATTGTGTGCAGTTCTGGTGTCCTCAACATAAAAAGGACATGGAACTGTTGGAACAAGTCCAGAGGAGGGCAACAAGGATGATCAGGGGACTGGAGCACCTCCTGTATGAAGACAGGCTGAGGAAGTTGGGGCTGTTCAGCCTGGAGAAGAAAAGGCTGCATGGAGACCTCATAGCAGCTTTCCAGTATCTGAATGGGGACTATAGGGATGCTGGGGATGGACTGTTCATTAGGGAGTGTAGTGACAGGACAAAGGGTAACAGGTTAACACTTAAACAGGGGAAGTTTAGATTGGATATAAGGAGGAAATTCTTTCTTGTTAGGGTGGTGAGGCACTGGAATAGGTTGCCCAGGGAGGTTGTGAATACTCCATCCCTGGCAGTGTTCAAGGCCAGGTTGGACAGAGCCTTGGGTGTCATGGTTTAGTGTGAGGTGTCCCTGCCCATGGCAGGGGGGTTGGAACTAGATGATCTTAAGGTTCTTTCCAACCCTAACTATTCTATGATTATATGATATTGCACTCTGAAGAAAAAAAAAAAAACAAACAAACAAAAACAAACCAAAAAAAAACACCAACCAACCAACACCCCAGGACGATATCAGTTCCTTTTTGGACTGGCCTGCAGTCACTAAATGGCTGCCTGTAAGAAAATTGCAACTTGGTAACACCTACCACCCCTCTACCTGAAAAAAAACTATAGATAACTTCAACCCATCATCAGCATATTTTAACACGCAGGACACTAGGCTCAAGGAAGATGGCTCTTCTGGCACCACCCCTTCTTCTTGAAAGCAATTTAAAAAAAAAGAAGAAGAAAAAAAAGAAAGAAAACATTAAGCTTAAACTCAGTGTCAGAACCACAGAAAGAAATCAGAAGCTGTCACAATGCGTGCCGATACTTCATTGTTTACTAATGAGTAGGCCCCACTCTTACTCTGAATCAGACATGCAGCTGGAAGACAATAAAGAAAGAGTCTTTATACTGAAACCATGGGGGGAATAAATTAAAATCAGCATAAGTAAAAGATGAATCAGATCACTGACTTCTATTTTGAATTCTAGAAACAGACATAGTATGTAATCATGTCCTGATCACAGCCTTGCCCATGTGCCGGTGGAATTTATTAAGAGATTTCCAGGATTTCAAGCAGCCTCCACCTGCTCGTACCCAAGGTTAGCTTACACACGCTGATTTCTTCATTTCCACAGCACCACCAACAAAAGAGTATCTGACAAAAAGGCTCTGTTCATATTTGTCTGTGAAATATACAGACTTTCAGACACAGGATACAAAGAAGTACAAAAAATGTTATCTCCTTATCAAACTCCTCCTAATTTGCCTACACCTGGATGAGAGATGCGGTTTTCCTCAAAAATAGTTTAAAAAATAAAAATCTAAGTAAGGGTTCAGATTCTGCAACTATGGCAATTTAGTGTCATTTAGAATGGTTTAGATTTAATTGCGTGGTACTTGCTGTAAAACAGCATATAAGGCTGAATATACATGCTCAAGATGACACTAGAAGGCTGCATCTTTGATGATCATATAATATGTAGGGAAAAGTTTGGATAGTCTGGATTGTCTAATGAATTCTGCACTCAATTAATTTGCAGTAGTCAGTTTCCCAATGCCTGCAAAAGCACCTCATGTCCTGTTATTCTTTGTTCAGTGTACATGGCTGAAGACTGAGACTGCACAATATAGACATGTTCTGTGCCTGTTTAGTTTTAGATTTTTACAACCAAATTTAACATAACCCAAGAGTTACTGCAGCGGAAATGCCAATACAGATTACGCTGCTATAAGCAGGCCCTGAATTAGTTCTTGAAATGAAGAGCAAGGTTGCCCTCTGGGGACTTCACTAGAAGTGCTTCCCAGAGCTGGGAGGTTTTTTGTTCCAGAAAAATAATTTTACTGCAAGGGTTTTATTTTTAAAATATACAAACGTGAATCAAGACAGCCAGTGCTAAAAGCTTGCTACATTGAGTGATGACGAAGCTACGGTTCAACCTAATGCACTGTATCGTCATTTACTCCATGGTTCATCTCATTTTTCAGTATCAGTCTCATGCTGGCCACATGTCAGCCTAAAAAAGTAACCCATGGAATGGTCTGACTTAGTTACTGAAATAAAAGTGAATTTAGTTCTCCTGGCGTGATGGTCATGTATTCTCAGGTGCCTTAATCTTCTATTAAAATGAAAAAGGCAAAAAAGCCATTTTCCTGGTTGCAATTTCTGAGTCTGTTTGGGTTGAACACCTGCTGAGTTTGAACTCTCAGCTGTCTGCAGCTACTTTTCGGGCAGTAATCATGCCAGCTGCCTAATCCCTGTATTTTACCTTCCAGGATAACCAGGTTTTGGTGGGATGTTACATCGGAGCAGCTCCTTAACCCCAGCTCACGAATCTGTGTGTCAGTCACTGAGAGGCAGCACAGGTATGGCTGCAAGTGTAAGGAATAAAAGGAGAGAGCTGGAGATCAGACATTAAGAAATCAGGTTTGCTGTTTGAAACAACACATCACCAAAATGCAAGGTTCAGTCTACAAAGCTCGGCTCTGAACGTAATTTAGCAATGCCGGCTTTCAACACTTTGGGCAGCTACCACCACGGTTTAAGTTACGTTTGCTTCACCGACTGAAGAAACAGCCTCACTTCATGTCCTCATACCTCCTGGGTTAATCCAGGACGCGGAGCAGCACCCATTCAGCCCAGATCCCATCGAGGTAAGGGACTAAACCTTTCACAGAACTACCGCGCAAGGGGCCTGCTTGCAAACCCCATGCTGCCGCCCGGCTCTCCTTTGTCAGACGCTACATTGACTGGAAGACGGCTGTTCACGTACGGGATGGGAAAGAAGGAGTCCTGAAGCGGGCGGCTATCCCTCAGGACCACCCGCTTACCCCAAGTGACGTGGGGGGAACGGAGACCGGCCCCGCGCATGCGTCCTACCTCACTCCCGGCTGATCGTATCGGTTACCCGATGACGACGATCGATCGCGCCGGCTGTCGCCATGGCGGCCCGGGTGCTGAGGCCGCTGCCCAGGTAATGGGGAGGTGGCTGTGGCCGCACTAAGGTGCGACGAAGCTGCTCCCGCGCCCCCCTTTCTCCCCGCCGAGGAGAGATGTAAATGGCGCCGGGCTGGCCGCGCCCGCAGCTTGCCGCGGGAAGCAGTGGCCTGGGAAGGCCTCATGCCGGAGCTTGAAACCCTCTGAACTAGGATCAAGGATAATTTAGATCCGAATTAACTTTCCCATTCTAAAATGAATATGTAGTTTAGGTTGCCGGAACTTTAGAATGTAAAACGTTAATTGTCTGTGATTTGCGCTCTTAAGTAGCTGAAAGATAGTTTGTGAACGCTGATGCAAGCCAGGCGTTTGAAGCCCAGTGAATGCTGCTGTTAACTGTCCTCCTTAACAGAATATACTGACAATTAACACAGCCTCATCAGTTAAATTGAGAAACGTTCACGTGTCCCAGCATTGGTGTTTCCTGTCAGTAACAGAAGCATGAGTTCAAGCTGTTCATAAACCCTACCTAAATGTATGTACACACAAGGACATGAGGGCAGGTTTCTTGTAATGGAAGCTTTGGGAATAGACAAGTCTTTGACAGGATTATTAAAAAAAAAAAAAAAAATTAGTATTTAAACACCCAGGAAAAGGCCGTAAATCTTTTAAAAAACAGACTGCTAAGTAGCGATCTTACTATTTACAGGTTCCCCTAACTTGAACACATCAAAAACAGTAGTTGACACTGGTATCTGCCATCTATTTACTAGTAAGCAAAGAAGTTTCCGACTGTTTGTAGTTTCAAAATTGTTGGCTAATTTACTTGATTTTAAAAAGGAGAATGTAAAACAACTTTGCGTTCAGATATTTTTCTGACAAAACCTTGCTTAAATCAGCAGTTATGTATTTGGGATTGAGTAGCTGGTTTATGGTTTTAGCTATCTTTTTAATATTTCTTTCAGGCCAAAACCATTCAACAGACTGCAAATAATACTACAACATTTGGTAAGAGCAGTATCTTGCATGACTGAGCTAGAGATTTTTAAGACTTTTAACTCCGTGAGGCAGACATGCAGCTTGTGTCTTTTCACAGTGGTTCTGAATGCCATCACTTATTTGTAGGCATAAGGCTGCTCATGTCTTTGAGCACTTTGTTACAAGTTTCTGTTACATTGTAAATTAAAACTTAATTATTTTGGCCTTGCCTACTTTTATAGCTATTTTCTATGTTAGCCTCTGTATATTCCTTAAATAGAATTCAACTGTGAGTTTAAATAAATTGTGAAAATAGTTCAGTGATTTGTTCTCTACTGTTAAAGGTTACTTACAGACAAAGCAATATGTACATTTGAGTTTCCAGTGTCAAACTGCCAGTAGGGACACATAGAACTATCATTGTTATAATTGTTGCTGGTATTTTCAGAATGCTAGTCATAAGGGACCATGTGGCAGTTCTGGTGGTGTGTTTTTGAATGAATTCAATTGTCAGTGTGTAGCTCAAAAACTTGTCTGAGGTTTATTATTCTCAAGGACTCAGGCATAAGGTGTTTTTGAAAAAACTGTTGAGGTATTACAAATAAAACTTGAAGCACAGTGGGAAGGCCTTAGTGTACATTTCCAAAATGCATGCTTTATGATCTTAACTGTTACGAGAATATTTCCATAAACACTCTTGTATGGATGTTACTCAAGGTATCTAACTGATGACATTTGGTTTATTTATTTGTATTTCCATGTACAGAAGATTTCTAAGCAAACAGATTCAACAGCTGAAGTCTTGTTGGAAAAGAAAGGAGGTGCAGGAATAATAACTTTGAATAGACCCAAGGCTCTCAATGCCCTAAATCTTCCGATGATCCGACAAATTTATCCACAAATAAAGGTTAGTAGCTCCCCTTCTACCCATCCACTATACATATGTATCCAAAACCAGTTTTGAAATTCAGTCTGACACTTCTTAGTGTACTGATTTAAAGAATGAGAGTCTGTGTGACTGCATTGGCCAATGAGCCATTTATAGTATGGGAAAGAACAGACAGTTTTAAGTAAGTTAGAAGGAGAAGACATGTCAAAGAAAGAAGCTGTCAGACAAAGTTAAATTTAGCATCTGGATAGATAGAGACACCCATATTAAAAGTAGAACTGTATTAAAAGCAAGAAGGGCTCATGGTTTATGTATTGCTTTTGGCAACACCCAGCTGGTCAGTCAGCATGCATGAGTTCCAGGATGTACAGTTTTGTTGGCTTTTGGTTGGGTGCATGTTTTGTGGAGAGGCTGCATCGCTGAAATAAAACATACAAGCCACTTGAAAGCAAGGTATTGTCAGTGTCATTCCTTTAGGAAGAACTTTATGGATTTACAGGCACTTTTTACAAGCTAGTGAAGTAATGTGAAATTTTAAGCTTGCAAATTTTTTAATTTAATGTGACTGTTTATGATATGCAGAAAATCAGGCTTGCTAGATACCAATATTTGTTGGATAGTTGCCTGCCTTTTGGTATTTTGGTAGACAGATGTATTGCAAGTTTATGCATTCTTTGAAGAACATTTACAGACATACTTAATCTGTAGTGCTGAGTACTGAGTTTTATTTGAAGCACAGCCTTAAAAGGTGGCATAATTTTAAGTACACTTGCTGGTATACAGAAATGTCCTGTCTTTTTTGAACAAGGGATTTATAAGCGTAGTTTAAAGGGCAGGGGGAGGGAAAACCTGTAGATGGCATCTTTTTCTCAATATGGTTGCACCACTGCTGAAGTCTTGTACCACTGTATTTAATTCAGGGGAAAAAAAAACCCCAAACAACAACATGGTCATTGTACCTAGCAAAACGTCTGTGCACAAATTAATTTAATACAGAAAAAAAATTCTTGATGGGCATTGATCACAGTAATTTTGCCAAAATCCATCAGTAATTTAATCCCTGTTTTCCTTGCCATGCATTTTAGCTTTACACAACTTTCATGATTTGGCCTGAGACCTTGTTATTATATCTTCCATATTCCTAGCTTTATGCCCCAACATTGTGTTCCAGTTGGGATTTATGCTGGACCCTGTTTTAGGGAGTGCTGCCTTTCTTCAAATTGGTATCTCTACACAGGCATTTGCTGAAATACATGAGGCAACTCTGCTAATCTGATGTTAAATTAGATTATTTAACCTAATCAAGGTTAAATAGGTCACCAGGATGGCAGAAAGACATTTAGCTCTCAGTGTAAGAAAGACAAACTATTTTAAGTATAGTTTGATTTGCTTTTTGAGAAAGTAAAGTAAGTATTACAGCATACAGAGAAAGCAGGTTTTTTTGCACAGACTTTAATCTTACATGGAAACATTTACTTCTTTTTAGACCTGGGAGAAAGATCCCGAAACTTTTCTAATAATTATAAAGGGAACTGGAGGAAAAGCTTTTTGTGCTGGGGGTGACATCAGAGGTAAGGAGTAGAGTCATTTGAACATTTAACATGTCTTTGCCAGTTATTATTTTGCATTGGTTTATTTACTGTGACTTGGGTAAGCACAGCCTTGCTACACAAAAGTAAGAGAGATTATTCTTATGATGCCTTGATGCAGGGATGCTATTTAAGTTACTCGTCAGGAGACAGCTGTCAGAACATTGTATAAAAGAGTAAAAATTGAACTTTTATGAATAACTGGTAATAGCAGTCATTTGTGGGAAGAGGGAAGAGAGGGTCCTTGTCTCTACCTTTTTCTTCCCAGATTTTCATTACTGACAACTTCTTTATGAGAAATTTGAAGAGTCCTAATAAGTAACTTTTACTATAAGATAATTTGTGTCTGATGTTTGAGTTGGCTATGTAAAGAGCTGACAATGGTTATCAGTGTATCTAAGTAAGAACTGTAGGAAACTTCCAGACTGTGAAAATTAGCAGTTGTTTTAAATTTTAGGTGAACAAGCAGCACAGGTTATCATCAAATTATGTCCTGCTCTCATTGGCTTCTCAGTTTTAGTATTCAGAGTTTTCAGTATAATAAGTTTTAAGTAACCGTTCTATATATTGATATGAAACACCACAAACAAGACTACCATACATTAGGATGGGTTCCATGGCATAGAAGATGAATTGCATGCTCACATGCATGTGACAGTCTCCAGCATAATAAATTGACTCATATTTGAAACTTTGCATTCGTATTTAAGTTTGAGCAAATTTTCTCAACTAAAAGCAGGATTAAGTTGCTGCTTGATTGCAGTTGGAATAAATTGTTTTCATGCAATATTAATTCTTATTTGCACTTTCCTTTAAACTTACAGTTATCTTTAGAATTTTTATTTCTCTTAAGCCATCACAGATGCAGGAAAAGTTGGAAATAAGCTGGCACAAGATTTCTTCAAAGAAGAATATACCCTGAACAATGCCATTGGTATGTTTAATAGCAAATTCTGAAGCAGTACAGTTTTCAAAGTAGTGGCTTTGAATGTAAATTCATTTTCTCTCTTTGCTGATCTATAAAAAAACCGAGATAACATAATAGAAGTAGTTTTATGTTAGTTTTTTTGTTTTTTTTAATGCCACTAGTGTAACATATCTCATGTTTACATCATGCATGCAGAATTTGTTTCTTTTGTTTAAGCTACTGTGATAGCTTATTGCATCCAGTTGTTCTGGATAGTTACAATTCAGCTACAGATTAATTATGTTGTAGATGCAGACAGTGCAGTTCTGCACTAAGTACCATTGATCTGCTTCAAAAAAGACTTGCGATAAAAATAGATGCATGGAAAATCATTAGTATTCAGTCAGAAGGCAGAAGATCAAATTATGTTAAAGCTTTCCATTTATATAAACTGCATAAATTAAGCTAGGAGTTAAACGCCTTAGTTTATTTCGAAGAACCTAGGAGTATGTGGTCTTAAAATAACTACCAGCAAAGACACTGAGTAAAGATGTTTTCAATTACCATGCATGGAAAGATTCAAAAGTCCACTCTGACTAAAACTGCTGTCTAATATTAGTGTTTTCAGGTCAGATTTAAAAGTTCAGTCAGATTCATCAGTTCAGCTGATGTCACAGGACCATTGTCTTGAAAAAAAATGTACAATTTTTTTGGTTCTTTACATTCCTTACAGGCACTTGCAAGAAGCCATATGTGGCACTTATTGATGGCATTACAATGGGAGGGGTAAGTTAAGCACCTTGGTGTGGTATGTGACATCATTTGTTTTAAAGTAATGTAATATGCTGAGCTTGAGTTAAATGAAGCGCACACATGGCATTTCAAACATTGCAATTCGAGAATAAGGATTGTAATGTGAACCTTTGTCTCTTGCTTGTCAGGGCAACTTGCTGCTCTTCTAGTGCTTCTGTTCTTTCATACCCAGTGCAACTGCTTCTCTGAGGATCTGGCAGTTGTGTTAAGAGCAGTATCCTGTCACTGTAGGAGATGCCCCTTGCAAAGGTTTTCAGAATACTGAAGTGTGAGTTTGTAGATCATACAAGAACTGAGTTTTTCACTCAAAATGTATTATGAAATTGAACTATATAAATATGCAATTAAAGGACAACTCCATGAAAATTAGTAAAAATTATATTTTAAGCTGTACTTTAACGGACATTTGTGAGATCTGTATTTTTCCAACAAATTACCTGAAAATGCATCTACTTTCTCACCTTTGTAGTACTCCTAAAACATGTATTACAAGATCCTGATTCTCCCTTACCCTTTCCAAGGCCATACCTTATTACTAAAGCAACATGGAAAGACTCCATCATATTGCTAGTTATACTCAGTGTTAATAATTGCTTCAGCAATTGGTGGCTCTGAACACTATGAGTAGGTAGTTAAGAGACCAGTACTGTACTTTTCTTCATGCTGAAATGCTATTCTCTAAAGCTTGACATCTGTTGGATACATTTGCGCTGTAGCAGGGAGTAGAATATAACAATCTTAAGTTATTTTGAACAGTGAGTTTGACAAGTAAAGTCTGCCTGCCATATTGTTGCTTAAATTTATATTCTTGCACACCAGTATGATATGGGCGTATAATCTGTTTAAGTTTGTCAAAGACAGGATGATATAAGTGTAACACTACATGATCCATCACTGGTCATGACTCCTCCCTTTCCAACTTCCCTTGCACATTTCTTTTTGTGTATTTTGGCCGTGGTCTTTCCAGCTGGTGATCTAAACATGCGATTCCTCTTTTCCCCTTGCTGCTCTGCTACCAAGCCTCAGATCTCAGACCTCTAGAACAGCCCTTGAACTTGGCATGGTTGTACCATTATCTTGTTCTGCTTCCTGTGTGGGAATGCTCTGTCCTACTGTAATTATTCATCAGAAATGCATCCATACAAAGGAGTTATTCTGTTCATGGTATAAATAGATGCTCTGTTTTAAATCACTCAGATGTTTGGTTCTATGTTTTTAACACAATAAGTTCATATTTCATCCCTTTCATATGCCCAAGATTTGGCTATCTTAGTCCCTACAAGTGAGTGGGAGCTAGAAGCATCTGTCACTTATGAACTACAGTAAATGCCTTTAAAACAAATTTACATTGAAACCATTGGCTTTAGAAGCAAGTCATTTTAGCTTGGCCTTAAAATTTAAGGGATACCTCTTAAAAACTGCAATTTCACTATAGTCAATGAACAAAAAGACAAACAGGTCAATCTCAAACTTGCTCAAAAAAGTAGCACTGTACATGGAGTGCTCTTTTGTTCTAGTTTAAATTGAAAATCAGAATGTTTTAGAAACTCAGTTACTATGTGTTTAGGTAGTAAAAGTTGCTACTGATGCACAGATATCATAAATTTGTGAGGGTAAAACTTGGGATTGTATCAAAGTAAACTAGTTCCGCTTCAGCATTGTTGGCCAGAGGCTGGTAGATGGCTTTCTTGAGAGCTTAATTATCCAACAGATGGGGCTGTGGAGCTTGATTTCTGCACTTCTTGTCTATGCTCCTGTAGTTCATCAAAAATTGATATTCAATATAAATGTATTTCATTTTTTGTACTTAGAACAGTAGGTTCAAGTAACAAGTATGTTTGATGAAACAAAGGTGACTGCACCTAAGGTGATTGTTACTAAGCAACAGTGAAACAAGTTGTAGATACCACATTTATTGCTAAAGGGCATGTACAGTGGAAGGGAACACTGGGTGTGTACTCTCATGATGCTGAAAACCCTCAGATTATGATAGTTATCAAATGCTGAAAATCTATTCAGATTATTTTAGTTGACTTCTATCTGTACACTTTTAATTCCTTGAAATGAAATACCTGAACAGTAGACAAAAAAATGCAGAGTATTTAAACAGTTGTTTGTTTTTTTTTTTAATATTATTGTTTCTAAATGAGGTCCTAAGTTTGGGTTTCTTGGTTGTAAAAAATCTTCCAATGTTTTCCTGACTTTAGTGAACAAAAGTGTGCCATGTAACTGTGGTTTTAAATAGGGCTTTGGCACAAAATACATTACTGTGTCATTGCTCTCTCTAACAGACTAAAAGGCTTAATAACAATGTACTTTATACCTGTTTCAGAGCTAAATAAAGCACACTAGACAGATTTGATTGGTGGTTTTAACTTTACATAAAGCCTACTTAAATCTCTGGCATATTGCCAAAGCAGAAATACATATATTTAGGAGCAAAGGCCACTGCTTTTAGTTCAGGGAGGAGTCTGCAGCAGTGTCTACAAAGTACCCTTCTCGTTAGTATCATATTTAGAGCATGCATAATTTAGAAACTTCCTGAGCTACACTGTATTTCAGAGCCATGGTGCTAAATAACTATCAGTAGTCACACTCGCCTCTCTATTCATATGGTACTTTTTGACATAAAGTAGGTTTGGCCTTCAGAAAGGCTTGTGGAGGTAGGCTTCACAGTTCAATTTTGTGCTTTGTGAAAAGCAATTTGCTGCTGTTTCAGGCTTATCATCTGTTATTACTGAATACTTACGTGTTTAGTTATTAATAAGGCCAAAATAGGCCCCCAGTATTTGTTTTTCTACTGATGAGTAAAGACTGTTGCTCAAACACAGGATTTTTTTGCTTTGTAAATCATACACAGTATTTAATCCTTTAGTCTGACCTCTTGCATGATATATTTGCTAAGTTTATTTTAGCAAGTTATGAGATCTGTAAAGGCTATACCTTTATGTTACACTTCTTGCTTTAACAATTAATGCTTTGAGTTTTAGGGTAAGAAAACACCTTGTGGGGCAAATAGATTTTAACTTATATAGCAATGTGCAACATTTTCAGTATAGAAATGAAGCTGGATAGAGTTGCCAGTTCTTGTAAATCCTTTGCAAAGCCCTGTGGAGTTATTCTGAGAATTTTATTTTCTAATCTTGATTTGGGTTTAGGGAGAGTAGTAGGAAGCTGGAACTTTAATGTAGCTCACAGTTTAAAGAGATATTGCCATCTCCAATTCCCTCATATTCTAGGGCCCAGTTTTCAAGAGCGATAGTACACAGTGCTGACTTTTATTCTCTCCTCAGTAGGGAAGGACCTCAGGTGTATTAGGGCATGAGAAGACAACCTACCAATTGGGTGTTTGGGTTCATGAGTAGCTTTCCATTCATTTTGTCAATGCACCTAGCGGTAGAGTTTTTTCTAAGCAAGGTATTTTATTGAAACTGAGAGTCTACATCCAAGTTACTTACGTGAAGCATCCTGAATTTTTTAAGGAACTGTTTGAGTCTGTGTTAGTCATTCAGGTAGTAATGTTGAATATGCTAAGTTTTAGACTACACAGAAGTATAGATCTGAGAGGAGCCTTGGGATTCTTCTTTTGCACTTGAAGTAGTGTTAAATATAGCTAGATGATTACTTAGCAGATTTTCACCTAAAGTGTTCAGAAGTCTCCAACAGCAAGAATTCTGTTTTTTGCTGATGTCCTACCCAAGTGCTTAGTTATTTTTTAAGGTTCCCCAGTGTCTAATTTAAGTCTTTAGCATGTGTAATCAATATATTCCTGTCTTAGTCACAGCTCTCTAAGAACAGTTTGAGATACTTGCATTCCTTGCTTCTAGCCAGCTCTTTTTAATAGGGATAAAGGTAGCTACTCAGCCTTTTTTATAGATTAAGTCTTCTTACAATCCTCTGAAATCTTTCCAGTTTTTGTACTTTACAGTTCATTACCAGAGACCAGACAATATTTCAGCTGGAGGATTCATCAGCACCGAGTAGAGCAGAATAATTATTCTCTATATATTGCAGAGATGTTCTGTCACAAATAGTTAAATAGCAACTTCTCAAAGCATCAGGTGCTAGGAGGCCACCACTTTTAGTTATTCTTAAAGCTATTACTCTTACCTCTTTCCTTCTTGTGTAACATTCCATGACAGTACCTTTCTTTACCACTAAACTTTTACCAAGTTTTAAATCTTCCTCCTTGAACAGAACTTGTTTGTTGAAGCGTCAGTCTTGTGGAGCTACCCTTTTCCTCAAAGGCAATAAAAGAATAATACTAATTTTCTCCCTAAGAAGCCTGAGTGCCATCTCAGCTGGCATTGCCTTTGACAGCTCCACCTCTTCGGTCTGACTAGGCTTCCCAAGTACATTGAATCTAGGCTGTGTGGGTATACTTCAGCCCTTTGGTGCCTGTCAGCCTGATACCTTCAGTAGTTCTTTTCTCAACATTGCATCATTATGTGTATTAAGTTCATGGTTACTGTAAACCCCTGAAAAATGTCTAGGCATTTGTTCCGTAGAAAACATACTTGTAATCTTGCATTTTATTTTGCTAAATGTAGTTATTTTTATTTCATTAGCTTCTATCTGGTCTCCAAAGTGAGATGGTTTTGAATTCTGATTCAAAGTGTTTGCCTTCCCAAAAAGCAATCTGTAAATTCTAGAAAACCTTGTTTACATTATCCAAGCAGATAAGGAAAATATCAAATATGACTTCATTAATGATTGGCTTCTGTATGACCGCAGCTAGGGTGCCCTCTCAGTTTGATTGTAGACTGCTGGTAACTCTTAATATACTTTCAGGTGATTGTGCTCTCCATTTCATAGTGATACCATCTAGGCTGTGTTCCCCTAGTTTGTTTATGAGAGGTAACTATGCTGTGTATGGGAAAGCATCAGAAATGTCGCAGTTCAAAATATGAAGATTTTCAGACTGCTGCTTGCTGAGTGACAGTCTCATTTTAATCAAGGGGTTATGTAGGAGTTCCAGAGAACAGATGCAGCCAAAGCCCTGAACCTATTCTATGGTTTGGAAATACTACTGTGCAGCTAAATGTGCTTCCCTTCTGGACTACAGGTTCAGAGCTACTGTGTATTTTTATGTTGCAGCAGAAGAGTGGACTGAGTACCTAATAATCAGCTTTACTTCTTTGTGTTAGTGCCACTTCATTTTCAGCAAAAGATTCCAGAGCCTGACATTGTTAGAGGAATCCAACTTTCCGACCTGATCTGTAACCTTTAAGGCAGAAATTTGTTTAGTTGAAGTTTGCATCTTTGTAACTATTCAGTGTTGCATCATGTAAGGTCCATTTGTCTTAGAAAGGGTTTAATAAGTAATTGTCTTGTGGGAAAGGGTGATATTTTAACCTTCTTCAGGAAAAAGTAGAACACTTCTTTGTTTCAAGCTTCTACTCTGCTTTAATCAATAAAGACTTGTCTAAATTTGAATTAACAATTTTAGAGGGAATTTCCAGTGTTTTACTTCATTTTAGCCAGGCATATTTGTGAAATTTTACCTCACGACATTCTGAAAAGGTTTTATAATTATAAAAGTTTGTTAAGTAATGTTTTATATATTTCTGATGCTAGCTCTTTATAATAATGTTCTGACACCTGAGGGGAAAAACTTGACAGAGATGGGTAATTTTCCATGGTAGTGAAGTTACTTAGTAGGTGAAAGTAAATGCCTGATATGCAAAATAATGCACTAACTGCAAGTGCTGGTAAAATCAAGTAACAGTTTTTAAAAATAGCTTAAAAAAAAATTAGTCCCCTGTGCTCTTGTGTGTGTTTATAGATGTTTGCTGCCAGAAAAATGCATATTGGCGTGTCACAATAGCAAGTGGCCTACTTCCCATGGTTGCCCTTTATGGGAGAAAACATATTTGCTTACTTAGCTGTTTGAGGTTCTTGCATTGAATAAATAGCTGAAAGCTGTGGAGGAATTTGCCCCAAATGTATCATATATAGTTGTCTTTTTCTCAGGACTTGGTATTTCTAATAGAAATCATTCTCAGTCACAGAAATCAGAAGATTTATGTGAAAGGAAGGCCAGTTCCTAATAAAGGAATTTCTCATAAGGGAAGGTGAAGTCAGTTTTTAGGAGTATTTTTAGAAGTTTTTTTGTACTTTGCAATGCTTGCATGTAATTTAAGCTGGAACTTTTTTTTTTTCCCTAATGCTTAGTAGAAAAAACATCTAAAATGTTTTCCAGTTCAATATTCAAGATATCAGCTGCATCTTACACTTTTCTAAACTACTTGAAATGTTATCTGGAGGGGAAGACATTCAGTCAGTATCTTGTTATACTTAATATACTGGTTATTTACTACCATGTCTGTATGTTACCATATGTAACACTGCCTGCATATGAGTGCTCTGACACATCTGGGCCTCATTCATCAAAGAAAACAAGGGTTTGGATGTACACTACAGGTTTAAGAGCATTTACTGAGACTGGAAATATAATTTACTATGAACAGCTGGATTAATGTTTTCTTGAACAGTGTTGTTAGACACTTGCTACAGGTACCATGGGGATTCTACCAATATAGTTACTTACACTTTAGGAGGATTTGGTCAACAATTCTCATTACAGTAATATTTCTTATGAAGTAAATCTGTAATGATGTACATTATAAGCAATTTATATATTGCGCATTTAAGTCAACAGAATTCCAGTACACAAAGGAGCTGGAGCAGAGCAATAGCTGTCCTTATCCCATTTTTATCCAGGTTGTGTGGCCATAACTCTTCAGGAATGTTCCTTTCACTCCAAACATACATATATACAACTTCTGGCCTGCATCTGCAAATAACATTTTTTCCTTGTTTCTTCACAAATAGTTTACGAAAGTAAACATCAGTGTTGAATTTAAGATATGTATTTGTAAAATGGAATTGTTTTTTGATTGCTTGATATAGGACCAGAGCAGCATCAGAAAGAACCAAAACTTTCTTACTGCTGTATATAAAAAACACAATTGAAATTTCTTACTCCCAGGCTTCACAAGTTACACAGATTAACAACCAGGCAGCTGCAGAAGGTGGGAGGAGGAAAGGGAGAGCTATAGACTTCAAAGATTCAGTGGTCTATAGCCTAAATATGCCCACTACCAAATCCAGTTCCCAGTGAAGTAAAAGTGAGAGAGAAGGCTCTGCCTTCACTCTGTGCCATTTGTGGGTACAGACATCTATGCAGACAGTCTTTCCTTCTGAGCAAGTTGCCTGGTATTGCTGTCTGTTTTTTCTTGCAGACTAGTGAAACAAAATCTCTGTGTAAATAACACCTGACTTACTAATATACATATATAAATGTTTATACATATAGTGTGCTTTGGGTGATTAATTGCAGCATATTAAAGTTCATGAAAAATTATTTTACATAGCACAGTGCTTCTATACTGTAATGGATATTATTACCCCTTTAAGCCTTTTTTTTACAGCTAGGAAACAGAAACTGGAACTTAGAAATGTCCGTGCTTCTTGGGATTTCTCCTGATTCTTCTTTTTCTTCCTTTTTACAGTTATGTCATGCCTCTTGTCAGTTACCATGTGCTGAAACTTGAACGTCTTTGGTTTTGTTTTAATTTATGCTCTAAAATCTGCCCTGAAGTAAAAGTAATTGTCATACTAAACCTAGATAAACTGCTTTCCAATTCTCTCTCTTCCTCTCCCCCTCCCTCTGGAAACTGTTGTGTGTTTATCACATAGAGGCTTGTGGCTTGTTTTGTTGCCAGTTCTTCAAAGTGGAAGGCAGCTTTTACTGTGAAGTAGAATACAGTTTTCAAGTAGTTATTTGTTGTACTTTAAAACAAATCTTTGTGAGATTGACTTGAGTGCCTCTTAGCTTCTGTAATATAGAATATTGAAAACAATGCTGAGGCGGTACTAAGGCAGGATTCGCTCTTTGCTGACACAACAGTATATTTACCATCTGGCACTTTGGCCTCCTAAGCTCCTGTGTGTGATCCTAGGGACAAATGGTGCACTTGATTTTGTAGCTAATCGGACTATAATATCAGCAGCTCTTGACATCAGCAAAAAATAAGCACTGAATGTTTGACTGGCCTGTGATGTTATTCCTCGAAGGGCTTATCATAAAGCTCAGTCTCAAAAACAAGTATTTTAAATTACGGGTCAGTATTGGTGAAGTAAGTAAAACTCCTTTCTCCTCCCTCTCCCAACTCTACAATGACAGAGTTTAATGTACACTATGAAAAGGAATGGATGCCACTATTTTACACCAGGGAAAGAAAGGCAGACTTCCTGAACATACATTGTACAGATGCTGGTATTACGCAATCATACTGCACTTAGTATTTTAGAATGACAGAATGTTTGCATTCCTGTTCAACGTAATGACATGTAGATTGTATCATAGAGCAAACACCACTTGTCTACTCCGAGACTGAAGCTGAAGCTTTAAGCTGTACTTTTCTAAATAATTATTACTAATTTTTTTTCCTGAAACCTCTCTATGTTTAAAGGAAGTTTTCATTTGTGGCTTTCCTACCTCTGCTGTTGACAGTCATTGCAGAGGTTTTTGCAAGCTTCTGCACAGATTTGTTCTTTCCATTTAACACCAGACTCTCTTTTGCTAAAAGTTCTACTATTTTTCTCTATTTCTAGGCCTTTGTGTAGATGCCTAGTCTCATACTGCGAGTTTTCTCATTATTTCACTTTCCTTCCCTTTACAATAGATCAAGAAAAAAAGTTCTGAAGAGAATTATCTTTGCTTGCTTTTCCATCATTTCATATTTCTATTTTTTTCTCATTTCCAGAAGAATTTGAATGCTTTTCTCCTTGAGTTAGTTTTAATGTCTTATACTTTGTAAGCATTTCTTCCTGAGAAACTGAGCCTCATTACCAAATCCCCTTAATTCTCTCGTCATCCCCAAAAAAACTGTGCCCGTTTAAAAAAAGTTCTGTTGCATGGGCCTGTTTAAGAACAAGAAGTGTTTCTGTAATTTAAAGATAAGACGTAGTTATCTAGTTATGCACTGGTGGTGGTTGCTGAAACAGGTTCCCTCTCACATCTCTGCCCTCCCTGCAGACGTCAAGATGTGGCAAGTTGGACATACAAATTTCTTGCAGTAGCTAGATTTTTTAGGTGATACAGAAGACCAAAGGGAATGGGCTTGTCTTCCAGGATTTTATAAGTAATAAAAAAAGCTTGTAGTATCTTTTTCTGAACATACATGGCCAGTATAGGGAAAGACTGGAGAACAGCATTGGGGGAAAAAGAATGCTGTCAAATTTAACACTAGAAAAAGTTTCACTTGCTAGTAATTAATTCCTTTTGTTGTAGACTGTCAGAGCTAAGCCTTATTATGTCTTCTGTTTCTGTTGCAGCAGAAGTCTTGCGTTCATAAAAAGTTCTGCTTCCTCCAACATGAGTGTTTTCTAACAGACATAGCTGACTTGATGCCAGGAAGTTTTGTAGGCTTACTAAATGTAAGTCTTAGAAAATAATACATAGTAGTGAGAAAGAATCAAGGAAAACAGTTTTTATTCTGGAAATAAGTTATTCCTGAAAATTCTGAATAATCAGAAGGAATTCTTTGTAGAAGTTACTATGTTTGTGTCATGGTTGTGGAGCTGCAGTATCTGTACGCCAGACTGGACCATGAGACCACACTGTTCAACCTGCTGCTTTTTGTCTTGGAGGAGCCAAGGTACTTTGCCAGGGAGGATATGAAAGTGCAGGCACTCAAATCCTGCTGTGGAACCATGGGTTTAACTGCCACCACAGCATCTATATGGGCTGCCATGTGGGATTGCACACTACTATGAGTGCTCACCAGCAGAAGACTGGATCAGTCCTTGCAGGTTACACAGGGGAAAAAACATGGCTATTGCAGCTAACCGCCCTAATAAAAACAGTTTGAAACCATTCGTAAGCTTTTGCTGGTAGCAGAAAAATCAGAAGAGGGCTTTTAAAAATTCAGTCTAAATTCTGTGGATAAAGGACACTTGTAGCAGCATTGGTGCACAGAATGGCCTATGTGGGTTTTTTCCCCCAAATTTCACTGTAAGAAGAACCCCACCTAAATTTTTACTGTTAATGTAGTTGGATCAAATTTGTTTAAATAATTAGAGGTCAGAGTAACACAACTGACACATCAGATATGATTACAGATAATCCATATGCATTCAAATGATTGTGCCTCTATTTCTGTAGGAATTTCAACTGAGTATCTCTAATACATGATCAGTATGTATAAATTAATATATTTATGTTACATTAATGTTTTATGTTTTAAAATACTACACTAAGTGATTGAAAATTTTACCAAAAAAAATTTTACCAAAAAAAATGGTTTTAATGATATTTTTAAAATACTTGTATAAAGTTGATTTATATGTCATCAGACAAAGAAAGTGATATTCGTGGTCCAGGCTGATCTGATGTGCCGCATTGCTTTGGTTCACTAAGTCATCTTGTCTGTTAGTATCTACAGATAAAAATGGATTATACTCTTTGGAGTAGTCCATAACATTAATGATGAACAGAGATTAATTTTGATTCAGTTTAAGCCTTGCTGTGTCTGGATGCAGGTGGTAATGCTCTTACATCAGTGATTTTTGACCTAACATAGCTCCTCCTGCGTCCTGAATCAGTTCCACTCACTTTGCTAACTAATGCTTTTGAAAACATTTTTGCTGTTTCTGCACATCTGTATTCAGATGTATTTGTTGTGTTATGCTCAGCTTGTTTGTTGATTGCCACATTTCTTTTGTGGCACTGGCCCTACCAGGAATTGTATTTTACTGCAGTTCAAAATGAATGTTAGCATTGAATGTGAACTGTTACATTCAGTGTTTTCAATTCAAGCAGGATTTTCACAATGTTAATATTGGTATTGTCATAAAGTTGTTTGCTTTCATGGCTAAAAATTCTTTATCAGCCTAGTGAAGATGATACAAACAACATTCTGGAAGGCCTTTTCTGTTTGTATTTCCTTTATTCTGTTACTTACGCTTTCTTAGGGAGTGCTTCCTTTACAGTCTGAGTTAAATTATTTAGTAAATAGACAAGTGTTATTTATGGTTTTGCTGTGACACAGATCTGCTTTTCTGTATGTGAACAGAAGTTTACATGTGTAATTCAGGAAGGGCTTATTTATTCTGCTCTGTTGTGGTGGCCCTTAATTTCTTAAGTTCCTTAGACATGATGAGTTCTCTGATTTACTAGTATTCTCAATTTAAGATAATGGAGCCTTCTGGCTATGACTTAAGACTTACGACTTTTAAGATTTATAGTAGCTGTATTCCATTTTTCCATCTATGAGTAATTTGCACCTTGTTTTTCATTAGAAAAATACTTTTAATAAGGTTCTGTATTCATCATGAGAAAAAAATGGAAATCAATGATAAATTTTCTATATGCAGTCACATAATGACTTTTGAAATAGCATTGAGTAGGAAATCGTGTGCAGGAAGTAAAATTCACTTACTCTGGTTTTTTTTCGGAAGCTTGGTGAGGAATTCAGACCCAACTGCCTGTAATATTATGTTCCTCTTTGAGGATATCTAGCAGTCAAGTTGTAACACACTGCTTTTAAGATTAGTATCCATGTAGTAATAAATCTGTAATTTGTAACCAAATGCCTTCCTAGACAATCTATCTCCAGTAATATATTGTCAGACCACCATTACTGCTCTTACCTGGTTTTGATTAATTCTTACATAAACCCTACAGATTTGCTTGTTAATTTCTCAACTTAATTAAATTGATTGCTTGTTAATTTCTCAACTCCCTAACTTCTGCTCACATTAAGTGTCCTTTACAAAATTCAAACATTCAGCTACCAGTGGAAAATAAAGTGTCATGCTGGTATTAAGATAAACTGTCTGGATTAAAAAACAAGCCTTGATACACCATAGGAATCAATTATCTTGGTAAAGTCTGAAGGAAGACATTAGTTTTAGGATGTATTTTAAGATCAAGAAAGGCAGGACAAATGCTTTATGATAGATAATATTTATATTCTTAGTTAAGGGATTAGAAAAAATTAAAGCATTGGAAAGAGCAAAATGGGTATTTTTTAATTTGTTTTTAATTGTGTTGTCTTTATAACAAGGTCGTCATTATTGCTGAACATGCATAAATATAACAGCAGGCTTTACCAAATGCAGTGAAAATACGCTATTATGCTATGAAAAAAAGAAGAGTTGGAAATGGTGAAGTCACATTCCCATTTCATGTAAGAGTTCTAGAGCTGTTTTAGGAGTGAATGTAGCTTTATATTTGCAAGATAACTGAAGACAGGGCCCTTGCCTTTGCCTCTGTTCAGATGAGATGTACAGCATCTCACCAGTCCTCAAGTGAAAGGGCTGAAGGACAGATAAGTGATGAGCCACAGGTTGTACCCTTTGCAAATAACATTGCAATTTTTTGCTCAAATCCCATTTGCCTCCTTGAAACAGCAGTACTTCATGTGTGTAGATTTGGCTTAGTCTGTGGATATAAAAGCAAGTATGATAACCAGTTAACTTACAATTTCTCAGAAAATTAGACTGGAATCTTAAAAACTTCATATATCTATATTAAAACCCTTGACTGGCAGATATATTTTTACAGAAAAAACTTGAAGATGTTTTCAAATTTAGTCATGTATCACCCTCAGGGAGGCAGTGACAATTTCTTGCTGGGTAGAATCATAAGAGAGGCCAGGGAAGAATGCATGAGACTGGTGTGAGGAAATGGATATGATTTTTATTGAGATAACTTCTCAAAATTTTAATGTAAAACCACACAAAGATCTCTGTAGATAAGCAGAAAGATGTTCTACTCTCTCCTCAAAAGCCTATATATAATGCTGGTCCAAACAAGTATCATCCAATTAATTCCACTGGCTTTGTTGGAAAGTATAAAACACTATGAAGACTACCACCCTTAGCTGGATAAAATGACATTTTTCTAGTATCTAAGCAATTACAAATGCTACTGCCCTGGGTTCAGCAGTAGCAGTCATTTTTCTCCTTCTTAGTCGCTGGTGCAGTGCGGTGTTTTTGACTTTCAGCATGGGAACAGCGCAGATAACACCGATGTTTTTAGTTGCTGCTTAGTAGTGTTTACTCTGACCAAGGACCTTCTGAGCCTCATGCTCTGCCAGGGAGGAGAGGAAGCCAGGAGGAAGCAGAGACAGGACACCTGACCCAAACTAGGCAAAGAGGTATTCCATATCACAACATGTCATTCCCAGGATGTAAAAGTGGGGGCAGTTACCCAGAAGGGCTAGATCACTGCTGGGGTTGGGCTGGGTATCGGTCAGTGGGTGGTGAGCAGTTGTATTCTCTTCCCTTGTTATTTCCCTTATCATTATTATTATTGGTGGTAGCAGTAGTGGTTTGTGTTAAACCTTAGTTACTGGACTGTTCTTATCTCAACCCATGGGTGTTACATTCTTTCGATTCTCCTCCCCATCCCTCTGGGAGTAGGGGGAGAAAAAAGGGGGGGGAGTAAGCAAACAGCTGCGTGGTTTCTGAATGACAGGCTGGGCTTAAACCACGATTAATCTAATACACCTTCATTAGACACTGACTTCTTTTTGCAAATGGTATTTAACATGTTTTAGTTTTAATACTAAAATTGGATGGATAGAAGGACTAAGCAAAGGGGAATTTAATGGTGAGGAAAGAAAGTAAGCTGGAATAGTGGAAAGGAAGAGAGAGAAAATATTTGTATGAAGAAACTTTTTTGAGAAATACTCAGTAGAGGGTTTTATCTCCAAGTAATATATGAACATTTCCGTGCACATGTATCATATAGATAAACTTTTGAAAAATAAGACTCCTTTGCGATTGTGCTTAGTAACCCAAATTCTTTTGGATTACTTCAAATATTATTCCTAAATAATAGTAAGATAACCATTTTTCTTTAAATTGGCAGTTTGCCTCTTGAACATTTATCTCAAATTAAATTTGTGTGAACTGAAAATATATATATTTTTATTGGGCCTTGCTGCTGCTCACTGTCTAATCAGAAAATATGTGATAGATAACACCAGAAGCTCTTCTGGTCTTGAAGGAAATGTCTCATCAGGAAGGACTGCTAGAGAAGAGGGCTAAATATTAGCTATTGGATACTAGATCTATTTCTGCTTTGGAGAACAAAAGGCCACAGGTTAAATAAGTGAGTTTCTAACCCCATACTTTGAATTTTAATGGTGAAGGCTTTCACTGCTTAAAATATTTCTGTATTGATAGAGTAAGTAATTATTGCATTATAAGAATAGTTAATTATTATTTCTCTTTAAAGTATTATAATTAAAACTTCATGCAATTCATATATATTCCAAAAGTATTGGGTGGGTTTTGTTGGTGGTTTGAAGCATGTCCAAAAATTACAGATGGGGTAATGTTTGAAAAGGGTGATGACAATTTTTTAAAGCATAGAATGCCATTTCAGCCAAAGCATAAAGGTAGTCTGATGCTTTATTGGCATTTGAACCATAAAAGGCCTTTTAATATTTTGTTGAGATGTGTGTGGTAAATCAAATATTTGATTGTAGAGCAAAGCAAGAGGTGTGCTACGTGGGATTACAGTTATGATTATTTTTACCAATCATTTTATAACTCTGTCCTTTGCTTGTTTTCCATGCATAGGGAGTTGGCCTTTCAGTCCACGGACATTTCCGAGTTGCTACAGAAAAGACAGTTTTTGCAATGCCAGAAACAGCAATAGGTAAGTATTTTAACTGATTATGACATGCTAATGTGTTTAAAGTTTCACTGTTTGTGTAATGAAGATGAAATGTCTTTGACTGAAAATAGTTGAGGTAATGAAAGAATTTTAAAAAGGAATTGGAGGTGACCATGTGTGGAAAGTATCTTCTATTAAATTAGTAGCAACTTATCTATGTTCTGGCAAGCTGATCTTGAGGCTCTTAAACCTAGGGTTTACTGTCTAGACAACAAGAAGACTGTCAGGATACAGTCTGTAAAAAATGGAAGTAGATCTGAGGAGCTAAGTCTTTGCTACAGATGTAGGCAGATGACGTCTGAAGATCCCAGTGCAAGCATGTCAGCTCTGCATTTGGAATTCAGTGTGAGTCAAACTCACTGTACTACAAGCTGATCTGCAATGTTAATGAGACAGATTTTTAAATTCTACCTTTCCTTGTAGATTATTCATGTAAGCCCATTACAGTTGCATACAGATTGTGCCTAGACGAGATTGCAGTGTCATCTGTTTTAATAGCAGCATGTACTTTGTGTTTTCTAATGTTTGATCCTACAGCTTCTTTGTCAGCTGAGATGTATAAAATAAAATGTGTCTGAGAGCTGTATGAAGATGGTGGCATGGCTCAAGAAAAGTCAGTCTGATTACAGTGAAACCATTGTGAAATCATTCACATTTTCCTTCAAGACAATCCTGGCACCAACAGGGTATCCACATTGAACTATTACAGTCTGGCATATATACTCCATTAATGCTTTCGTCAGTGTTGAAGTCCCTTTTCCCTGCTTATCAACAATGTTTATGAAGAGTTCTCAAAGCCTGTAACCTATCCTGCATTCCTCTGCAAAAATTTTTAGTTTCTGTGTCTTTCCAAAGCAAGGCAGCTGAAGAATGATTACAGTTGTTATCTTTATGTCCTCAAGCAGGAAAATGAGAATAGTCTGAAATATGTGGCTCTGTTAAAAAAATTTTTGAGAGTATAGAATTATATACATAGTTATATGGCTTAAATGGTGGTGCTATTATGTTTAGCCTTAGTTTCATCTCAAAGAATCAATTGTGAGAAGTAGCGATCATTATATCAGGACTAAGTTGTAACATTCTGCTTTTGTTGAGAGTATTTTAAGTACAGTAATGTCATTACAGCTAACGTTAAAATGCATGCTTAGCTGATAGGATTTTTGTAGTGTGCCCTGTTCGTAATGCTTAAAAGGTCTATCATTTTTCATATTTTTAAAGGGAGTTTTACATATTACCTAATGTTTATTGCTATCCAGCCTGTATGAAACATTTCACAAGACATATTCTGAAATTCTTAAGATACTGAGCTGTGTCGTCAAAACATAACCCACCAAATATAAGCAAGCTCACTATCATTTTAACTCCTGCAAAAAATAGTAGAGCAGTTCCTGCTAGCTGTAATTTCTCTGATCAGATAAATTTGGGATGAGAAAAATAAGAACTTTTGAAGCCCTTCGGATATCCTTCTGTGCTGAAGGACAACATAGTAAACTAAGTAGCTCCAGCACTAATACAACATGGATTTGCTAAACTCCTGAAGTTCATAATCAGCTGCTGAACGATAAAACCATTTGAAAGAAACAATGCAGGTTTATTTGATTTTAAACTAAACAGAGAGGTTCTTTGGCATATGAAATTATTCTAATAATAAAAGATACCACCTTTGCTTTCTTTTTCAAAGGTAAAGATGTGAGTAGTGTTATTTAAAAAAAAAATATTTACATACATTTCTTGTGTTGACAAGGGCTTACTTTAAAACAGACCATGAAGACAAGTTAAAGGAAAAGCTTAAAACTTGCTTAGGAAAGAAAGTAATCAAAAGCCTTTTAGGATCAGTTAGAAATAAAACCGCTGAAAGCTGTTTGGGTTTAAAGGCTTAGCTGTTTTGATCTCTGTGGTGTATGTTTGAAGTGTCTAGCTGCCTAGATATTGTATTAATTGATTTTTTTCATATGTTCACTTGTTTCAGTAGGCATTAATTACACCTTTTCTGTGAAAGGAAAACAAACCATTCATTCAGCTGCTACATTTTCACACAATTGCTCTGCATTTATACACCATAAATAAAAGGATATAGATAGATATGCCACTTTGCAAATAGAAACAAAAGGCAACTCTAGGTTGCAGGATTTTGACATAGATAAGATAAAGCACTGGAAAGCAGCCTAGATGTAGGAGGGTGTGGAAAAAAACACTGGTGAGGAGAACAGAAGACGAAAGTATACATTGTAGGAGGTAGGCTTTAAAGTGATGTTATAATAATAGTGGACACTTTCTTGTAGATCCCTCTTAAGGTTTTAGCTTTCCATGAGTTATTTACTGATAAATCTCCATCTCTGGAAGATAAGGTAGGAATGTAGGAGTGCTACCTTTATCTTCTACTTGGCAACTGCAGAGTTTCACATTTGATTGCAGTTATATCTGTCTCAGAGTACAGACTGCAAGTCAGCATAGGCTTTTAGCCTCGTCAGCCCAGCAGACATTCAGTTCTTCTCTTATTTAAGTAGGGATCTGAGAAGTGATTGGTAAACGCTATCAAAAGGAAAAAAAAATCAAGTATATGGCATATGTTATGAAAAACCCAGTAACAAGTATGGGAAGCATTATTGAGAGAATTGAGAGGAATATGTAGAACAGGGACAAGAGAAGTAAAATTATAAGAAGAAAGGTATACAGGGACCTTGAAAAGGATACAGTAGAAGCTATAGGGAACTATATTTATACAGCTAAGTAAGTATAAAGTGGATTAGTCACACCTTCACTAATTCTGCTTTTAAATTCCTTAATAATTAAAAGAAACTTTCATTCAGTTTAGTGCCTCTAAAGCAACTTAAGGTAATCAGCTTAAGTTGCTGTAGAGCTTATTTAAAACTGATTTCCCTGTGTATAGCCATGTAGGAAGGCCCTATAGATCCCAGTAGGAAGATGGCTTTTCCTCCAAAAACTTACTGAAGCATGGGGAGAATAGTACTTCAGCATCAGTATTTTAATTGCAGTAAAGAGGAAAAGGTTGATGCAGTCCTGATGAATGGGGAGAATAATGTAATTGTCTTTTTATTTTGGAGGGCATTTATAAGTTTGGTTTTGAAATGAGGATTTTTTTTTCAGTAGTAGGATATCCAAGGGGAGACAGATGAATAGAAACATAAAACCAAATTACAGTCTTGGCATCAATATTCTGGATATGATGCCTCAAACTGAGACGGTAAAATGCAGAGTAGACTATTCGGAAAGTGAGTACAGATGGAGAATACAGGTGATGAATTGGGGTTTTAGGGCTTTTAAAGGACAAGACATTCAGCATTTTAGAACAGCCGTATGTCTCAGTAGCCTGTGGTATGAGGAATAAATCAGTTAATAGCAGCACACTTATCAGCGGGAACAGGAACAGAATACTAGAACTAATAGGAAGTGGTGCCTAAAAACAACTTTGTGATGTATTAGAGGCAGCAGAACTAAGGGAGGACAAAGAGGGAACCAGGGGAGGAGCTGAGAGATGGGTGAGGACCTAAGGCAGTGATAAAGTTTAAAGAGAAGCTGTCTGAAAGAAACCTCCACTTGTTTCCATCCAAGAGGGAGGAATATTCAGGGACCACTAATTTCCCACATCTTAAAATACTTGTCGTAGGGTCTTTCTGTAGTACATACATTGACTTTTTTCTCTTGTGACAGAAAGCAGTTACTAGTGAGTGAAAATTTACCACCTTCCATCAGAACCCCATTTAAAGTCCTTATGTACATCTTAATCTTCTTAGTAAATGTCTCTGCTTTGGCAAGTGTTTTCTGAGTTTCTTACTGATCACTTGTATTCTTTTTCATTTATGTCTCATTTATTCTCCCATAGTGAAAAACACACCACCACACTTAATTTCTTCAAAAGACTTTCAGTTTCATGAATGCACTCTCGGTCATTATTTCCAAGTAGTAACTGGACACTGCTTCTTTCCATTTCAGTTTCTGATATTGATACAGATAAGCTTAAGTTTCCTTAAGTTTGTTAAAATTTACAAGAAGTGGTTGACTTCATTTTATAGGCTATTATTGTAAATAATAGAATAAGGTAGATATTGACAGAGTGATGATTTGAAATATTTAAACTTGATAAAAGTCATATTTTTCAATTGCAACTTTTAAAAGTCTTTTAAATTTTATTCACAGCTTTAAATGGTTAAGGTTATCCTATTACATAGATTTAAAAAGTACGAATTTCAATCACTAAGTTGGGAAGTTTTATAATTTTTTAAAATTGCAGGTTAGTCATAGTCCTGTCAAAGAGCCAGGTTTTAGCTCAGCATCTCGTGCCTCCACCCTGAAGGCACCATGGCAATATTGTTGATCTGTTAATGAATTCTCAGCCCCCAAAATTGTTCAAACTCAGCTGTGCAAGAGGCACTTTATCATTATTTGACACTCGTCTTGTAATAAAAGATTTCAGAGAGAAAGCAGCATCATGTTTGAGTTTGCACAAGTTAGTTCATAATTGTTCTGTTTTTTGCTGAGGGCAACCTTGGTTGTTCAGGCATTTGAAAATGGCTCAAAAATTGTTGGCAAATAGAATTAACACTATTGTTTGGTATATGTTTGTAAATTATGTGCCAGTGGAGAGGTTACAGTTTGGAACGTGTTCAAGAGTTTGCTTGCAGAAAGGGTTTTGGTGACAAGAGAAATGTCAAACCAGGTCAAGGGGAAAGGGGTGAGAGAGCTGTGCCTAAGTCAGAGATATGAAAGTGAGACAAGCAGAAATAGCTACTAAGTTACATGCATGATTGGACAAGTTCTTCTCCCTTCACATTTTTGTTTTGTTTATTACAGGCCTTTTTCCTGATGTAGGTGGAGGATATTTCTTGCCAAGACTATCAGGAAAGGTTGGCTACTACCTTGCACTAACAGGATTCCGGCTGAAAGGAAGAGATGTACTGAAAGCTGGCATTGCTACACATTTTGTTGAATCCGAGAAGGTAAGCTGCTAACCAGTGCTACCAAGAGTGCAGCCAACAACCATAATGACAAGTATGAATTGTGTAGCACACCAATATACTTTTACTAACGTGAGCATATGCAGGGGCACAATTATATTAGCTGGGTATGAACTGTGAACGGGGATCATAAAATACTCTCAATCTGTCATTATAACACTTGCCAGCTAGTGACAGCTTTGCTTGGAAGAGGGAGCAAATGTTTCTGTCTTCATGATTCTTCTGTTGAAGGGCATGATTTACTGGCATGATTTACTGAGCATAACTGAGGGTGCTTGGAAATTGTACAATTTAGACAACAGTGCCTGAAAGTAGAGATTATTTATACAACCATAAAGTGTTTAATCTAGGTAACACCTATTATGTGGTCATAATTAGTCTCCTTAACAGGTATCCTATTTGTTCTTACAGTGGTTGTAACAAATTACAGAAATTAGTATATTTGATAGTCAGAGTCATAATGTAATTTGCAAGGACATAAGTGAAGGAGAAACAATGACTTGCTTTCCTTCTCTGTGTAAACTCTCAGGGCTGTCATTGTGCAGCTGGCTAGGTACTATTTTGAGCATAGCATGGTTGCCAGGCTCTTTCTCTTCCCTCTCAGACTGTTGTAGGCTGGCTTTACCTGCTGCAGCTGCAGCACTGCATTGGGACTCTGCTTTAGAAGCAGAGTTCTTTGCTGATCACCACAGACATCATTAAATCCATATGGTTCAATAGTGAAAAGTAAAATCTGGCTGCTTGTATTGTTTAGTTGGTACTTCTTCGAGATGTCTGTCGAAGTTGGGGGGGGGGTTGAAGGTGTGTTTATGTCCATATATGCTATATAGTACTATTACCAGGGCACTAATACTCTAAGTAGTACATTTTAGTTTTCATTAAATCTTCTTTTTAATAGCTACCTGCCTTAGAGAAAGACCTGATAGCCCTGAAATCTTCTTCAACAGAAAATATTGAAGACTTACTGAACTCTTACCACATGAAGGTAAATCTGATCAGTTACCAAAAATCAAGTAGAATTGTTAAATACATGTAAATAGGAATTCTTTTTTATCTGTGATCATTTGTTTTATGGTTAAAAAATGAGTTTACAAACTCTTCTCACTATAAAATACCAATTTGTAGCCCTAATGCCAACAGTAGTCAAAATTAAAATTTAGAAGTTCTTCACATTTTATTCATTTTGGATGCTTCTCAAATACCTACTGTGATCATTTCACTCTCTTTTATGAGTGTAAGGAATTTTCCATCCAGGAGCATGATGATTCAGAAAATGTATTGCTGCTTCATTTCCACCCCCCTTCTTTATCCTTAGATTTCTAGTGTGCTGTGCAGAAGGCAGAATAGATAGACACTGGTAGACTGGGAGTTGTTCACCATAGCAAGTGCAGTCTGGGGAGCTGGCCTAAAATTCAGAGATTCTGCAAACACAAATGACAGGAGTGGAACTACTGGCCTAATCCAAAGGCTGCAGAAGTTATAATGCCAGTCATTAAATGCTACACTGCTCACTTGGAAGTGGTGTTATATTTCCATCCCAGAAACTTTCTTTTTATAAACCTGAAGAAATGATTTTCTAGCTTGATGCAGTTGACAAATTTTAGCATTATTTTGATGCAGACCATCTGCAGTCCAGATTTGAAGCCTGAATTTAAAGACTCAAGTTGTTCTTTTAGTTTCTCAAATATTTTATATGTTTGTAAACTTGAGATAATGGAAAGACTGAATAAGCACAGGAGTTATCAATAGGATAAGTATTAAAAGAGTGCAGAAA
This sequence comes from Pezoporus flaviventris, assembly GCF_033815535.1. Taxonomy (NCBI): domain Eukaryota; kingdom Metazoa; phylum Chordata; class Aves; order Psittaciformes; family Psittacidae; genus Pezoporus; species Pezoporus flaviventris. The sequence continues at coordinate 51,188,661 of NW_026892549.1, forward strand.
TATTGTAGGGAAAGCATCTGAAGTCTTAAAGCAGTATTTCCAATGGGAGAAAGGTCCTGTTTTCCCAGTGGACAAACCCATAGTTCTCTGATTTTGCAAGTGAATGTAACTGTATTGATAATACATAATTAACGTTAGTATAAGGTCCATGTAATGATGGGCATGAAAAGGGTTTCTCTTTACAATAAGTTTATTCAATGGCTATTTAGTTAATTTAGTTGAGATGTGTGATGTAATTTTATTTCAAAGGAAAGGAAACTTCTGGAATCAAATCAGGATTCAATGTATTCAGTCAAACTGAGTATTACTCACTAGTTGTTTAGCTCTGAAGTGAGTGATGCCTACTCTTGTTATTTCTGTTTTGGCATTACTAAGTTAATATGCTAAGATTAATTAGAAAAATAAATGGGATAATCAGTACTACTATGGGTATTAGCTTATTCAAAATAGAAACCTGTGAAGTAAGAGTGATTATATGTTACAGTATACTACTTTACAAAATGACACTGAATGGAAAAGGAAGCAGTGTATTTTTAGTTATCAGAGCTGAAGTGACAGGGAACCTTTCTCAGTTTCAGCTGTTGTTACTGAAAAAATCTGCTTATGTCCTACATCCCTTAATGCCAAAAGATATGAAACATTTGACAGCCTTCCCACATGAGGCGAACAGATCTATTACACTCTATTTGTCTAACTAAAATTTTGTAGAACTACTGAGAAAAGATAAGGAAGAGAAATGCAGGTTGTGTTGTTTTGCTTGTGGTGGTTTTGTTTGGTTGTTTTTTTAAATACATACATGCATGCTTGTATATTTTTAATAATAATATTTAAAACCCCTCATTTTTTTAGTAGGTGTTTCTACACTAGCTTTCTTAGTGTATTTGATAGAAATGTATTGATAGAATAAACATGATTACTTGTGTTTGAGATAACCACCCGAATACACATACATAGGAGCTCAGACCAAGCGCTGCATTGTGGTGACATCTTTAACATTTACGAGATAAGTAATAAGTTCATTTCTACACACTATGAAATTGTAATTCATTAAAAATGTCAGTGTTATGAATATTAAATGTTCATTTATCATGATATATTTGTAACACAAGTGATTGAAATTTTTCAGTACTGATTAGCTTTTGGTCTAAAATAACAGAGTAAAATATGTATTTGCTTTTTCAATAGAGCAAAGCTGATGAAGAAAAGGATTTTGTACTTGATGAGCATATGGAGAAGATTAACAGGTATTCAGCAATCTTTGTTCTCTTTCACCTTTTGGATAGAGAGCATGAAGTTAAACCCACTAACAGCATCAGTGTTCCACAGATAAGGTGACAGAAATTGCATTCAAGTTAGTAATTTAAAATTTTTTGTCTTTAGAGAACTTTATCTGAATCTCATAAAATATTTCACTCAGCAGTATACTAAATACTCAAGCATATTTGCTTGATTCATACACCATTATATTAAGCAACTGCCCTGATGCACTTCAAAAGGAACATTTTTCTATAGAAATTGGATGGGCATTTAAGAGAATAATTGTTTAGTTGGACAGGGAATTATATGTAGTACATTCATACTCATTGATATAATGTCATTTCTGTGATTGTTTGGAACTTCTGTGTTCTCAGAAAGGGAAGGAGAAATGTGTCATAAGAAGCAACTAAAACTCTTGAAGTATGGCAGCATAGAGACAAAATATGTTGATACCAAACCAGTAGAATGGAGCTGATAGCTAAACATTTGATGTGTTACAAAAATACAGATAAGACTGATGGCAGTAACTGAAGTTTCTGGATAAATAGAGTTTGTAAGTGAGGCTTATTGAAATGCTAGAGGTTTGTAAAGGAAGAGTTAAGTAAAACTGAACAGCAGGGAGCACATCGCTAAGAAAAGCCAAGTAAGCTTGTTACTCTCTGTTCCTAAGTTCTGTGTTACTAGCACTTCACAGGGAAGAGGAAGGTTGAAGCAGTTCACTCATTAACTTTTTGTTTCAGTCTTTTTTCAGGAAACAGCATGGAAGAAATTGTTAAAAATTTAAAGCAGGATGGTTCTGCTTTTGCCATTAAGCAGCTAGAGGTAACATCTATACTATTTTTGTTAGAGGTTTTAAGTGTGGTTTTGTACTGTTTTTTTCCACAGGGCTGACTTTAGTCACTTTAGTAACATAGCTAATACTACATAACATCTATATAGGCCATTGGACTGAGATCCTCAGGTTCTCACACGTGACTGTGGGCCTGTCAGTAGTTCTACTCAGACAAGAATATTCCTCTGTAGAATGTGAATACCATCATATGTTGCATAAAATTGTCATCTAGAAAAAAAACTCAAACTCACTCCCCCTTCCTTTTCCCCTTTCCACGATCAGGGAGCTATTGGTGACTAAGGTTCCTTTTATAGCTTCTCGTTTTATTGCCAAGGTTTGGAATAAAACAGTGCCAGAACAATGTTGTTCTTTTTCTTCCATTCCAGATACTTCATTTTGGTAAACAGCAAGCCTCAAAAATCAAGAAGCAGCTTTTATTCATTTATAAGTAATGTTTGTATTTTCTCGTTTTCCCTTGACGTATCCATATTCAAGTGCCTTGCAAAAGTTTTCCTTGGGACTAATCAAATATTACTTACAATTGGATAGAATACAAACATTTCTCTAACAAACGCTTTGTCTTAGCTTTAGTTCCAGCTTACAGAAGAAATCCTACTCTTGTAATGAAACAACACCCATCATCTCTGGACTTTCATTTGAGCAGTGGAATACAATTTGATAGTGTATTGTCATTGACATCAAGCATCCTGTCCCATGGTTAGTTGAAGATAGCTTTTCCTAAGTTAATTTCATAGAATTTTGTGGCACTTCAAAACATAATCAGACCTAGAGGAATATAGCCTTTAAAAGGTGTTTTGTTCAAAAGACAATTTCTATTACAAAACATGCAAGGAGTCTGAAAACACTTTGTTACTGAAATGTGTTAACTAGCTAGTTTGTTCTGCCACATTTGCTCTGGTTATCCAGACTGGCTTGACTCATTCCCTTCATCTGCAGCCCTGTTACTCAGATTTCCCCTGTTAAAAAGATGGCTTTGTTCCCGGTTGTTTAGAAGTGTATATTTGTTTCATATTTTTAATCTAGAACTTAAAACCATGTCACCTACTTCAAGGGTATGATTGTGTATTTTTTTTTTACTTTAAACAAACAAAAAAAGCTCTTTTGTTGCTTCTTGGTTTATTTCATGTCTTTAATAGTACTTCATAGCAGCTTTTTTCTTTCAGATGATTCAAAAATGAATGACTGTCCTTGGAGTTCCTGAACAATTGTCTGTTGCCTGTTCTGTTCAAGAAATGAGACTGTTAATAAGAATTGGTTCTGTCTATACATAAATTGGGGAGGGAGACCCTAAACCCCACATTTTCTATCAGGTTCAAGGCTTATTTGTGTGAACAAGTACATAAGTTTCAGACAAGTTTCTAACAGCAAACATTCTGTGCTAAGCAGTAGGATTAAGTAAGATTGTAGGATCAGATAACTTAATTTCTTCTGTGAAAGATCCACAAAACCAGAGAAGGAAAATGCATTTGTGGGTGAAAAAAAGTTTAAAAGGGATTCAAGTATAAATCTGGCTTTCTCCAGGAAATGTTTGCCAGTTAAACTGGAGATTGTGTTTTACTAGGGAGGCAGAACTGTAATTAAACTTAATTGTAGCTGAATAAAGAATAGTAGCTTGTACCCTGGCACTTGAGCTTTTACACCTGCAAACAGAGCACTGTCACATTGCTCAGAGGAGCAGAGTTCAAAGAAGTGGTTAGAGCAGGGAACACATAGCAAAACCATGACAGTCAGATTATCGGACATTATCTGTGGTAGCAGTTTGCTGACTTGTGTGAAGCAAGTAATTTTCCTCATTAGGAGTAACAGTACCAAGAGTATTTCCATGGATAGTAGTTTCCCTTATGTGACTTTATGAAACCAAGATCTCATGTTAGTGTCTGGGTACAGGAACAACAGCACATTCAAATAATAAATACATAGACTGCAAAAGATTGGATAACAGCAATGTGTATGCTTATTTTCTTTATTTCCATGTATACTTTGTATGATATATATTAGTAAGCTTATGGAATAAGCCCTAATTGAAAGTCTAATACTGCAGTCTAATTTGGAGGTACACCTTGGTACAGCCACACCTTGGAAGTACAGATACCTTTTAGAGTTAACAAAATGGAACTGCTAAATTCTGCTATAATCCAAGGATGCTGTGGGCTCTTCTGTCTCTGGTATCCTGTTCTGTTTGATCTACAGTACTCCTGCTTTTTTACTTTCAGAACATGTCTGCTTGGCAGGCCTTCGCATACCTGATACATAGTTTGCATTAATAGAAGACTGTAAAGGTGTTAAAATTCTACTTGAGAGTGGCTTTGTGACTTAGATCACATTTCAAGCCCAGTTACAAATAGGTAGAAATCTGGAATACTAACATACTTTCTGAACTCTTACTACTAACATATTTTAAAAATTGTTTACTTTATAACATTACTTTGTTTTTAGGATTTATATGAGCAAAATAGCTTTGATCTGACAGAAATATCACTTCTAGTTGGATGAAGTAAGCATGTGGGGTCAAAACCTGAAAAGCGTCAGTTGTTTAACTTTGTTTTTTACATGATGCTTTCTGAGAACTTTTTTGGCATGTCAGTACACCTTTTGAGCACTGATACTTCGTGAGTTTATAGCCTTAATTGTTACTGAATGAATTCCAGCATAGTGTGCAGTACTGAAAATTACAAGGTACCTTGTCCAGATCTGCTAGTCAGGTTGGGATGCAGACACTAGCTCCTGAAATTTTAAATGGGGATGCAGCAGCGGGTGAGAGAGATTACAGGTATGAAGCAGGATGCATTGTACTCAAGTACATTGTACTCAAGTACATTGTACTCCTTGTGGCATTGAACTCAAGTAAAAAAGGATTCTAAAACTCTTTAAAAGACAGTAAGTGTGATATATCTGTCTTTAAGCAGCTTTGCTGTGGTACTTTGGCTAGACTCTCATTTTATGTCAAAACTCATCCAGAACGGTTGTTCATTGTTCAAACAAATGGTTTATTATCTCAGAAAGTGATGGGTGTCTTCATCTATTGCAAGTGAAGTGATACACTGGACCTCTGGCAGGGCTTTGTTTTGCTAATTGCTCTTTAAGTTAAAGAAAGCTTCCCTCAAGAGCCCTCAGCAGCTCAAATCAGAAACTTCAATGGGCCTTGGAGACAAAAGATGTACCCACTGTACACTGTACACTGTGACAACTGTACCCCAGCTGTTGATGCTTGTAAGGGACTCCATTGAGTCAGTGCCACTTAACTCAGTCACCTTCTAATAGTATCTTAGTGGAATTCAGGTGTATTGCAAAATCAGCTTGTAGACTTCAGGATCATTATGTTGAAATCAGTATGGTCTCAAAATACTGGAATAGATGTCAAATACTTCTATGAAGACTTATTTGCATTTTAGTACTCCCTACTTCAGCCTATTCTGTCTCCTTTCAGGCTTGTTCCCTAGCACCAATGCCCTCCTCTTTGTACAGAGAATTTATTTATAGATACACCGGTGACTCATTTTTCTGCAATTACACCTACCCATTTTCTTCCCTTGTTTCCTCTTCCTTCAGCTTGATTTATGGCAATGCCTCCTCCACCTTAAACCTCATTGATATGCCAAGATAAGGCAGCTGCTGCATACACTAGGCTAGCTAGGTGTGCATTTCATAACTTCCCCATTTTAATGCTTTCTAACCAGAAAGAACTCACCATTATGATTTCACCTGTGGAACAATCTGGTTGCACTGTGCATACTATTTCACCTGGTCTGAGTAAAAACTTTCTAATTTAGTTGATAGAATGTGAAACTCAAAGCAGAAAAGGTCGAGTTCAAAGGTAAATCCAGAAAGTGTATTACAGGACATAAGGGGTATGGGTAAGAGTTGCTATCCATAGGAGACCTGCATGGTGATGTAATTAGAGGTGTAGCTAATTTCTTTGTCTGCTGAAAGGCAGCTCATTGTTAGAGAGCTTTACCAGAACTCAGGAAATGTTTACAGTTTGAGCCAGCATTCCTTCTTTCGAAACGTGCAGGTAACAGAATGACAGTGCTTTTAAGGTACACAATTGCACAGCCTCCTGCTTGTATAGCAATTGTGTGTCTTCCAGCTTAACCAGGCAAAATGGGTCACTGCTGTATTAGCTGGTGTCTGGAAAAGGATGAAGAGTAATTGGGAGCCAGAAAAAATGTTAATGTTGATGTCTGGAAATCTGCCATTTCAGTCTCTGGGTAAGGACTCTAATGTCTGCAATGAAAATTAATGTAAAGAGGCAAATTTTACCATCTGCTACTTTTCAGTAGGGGTAAAAATGTCCTAATTTATAGTCTATTGTACTGTGAATAATAGAGAGCTTGTAGTTGGATTTACAGGGAAAGAGTCTTGTTTGAAGTAAGAAAACAAAGATGGACAACAGTAAGATAAAGCTATTTTTCCCCACGACCCTGAAAGCTTTAAAGCTCATTTCTATTTTCTTAACCAGGTTTTTGTCTCTCTCCCCACTTCCCCCTACTGTTTATTGGCATGCTGTTAATTGAAGGATAGTCATGAAAGCCAGAATTACAGCATTTGTTTATGTGCCTTAAACAGATCTTGTCCGTGGCATAATATTTATAGCCTGTAACTGTTGAAAGAAGGAAAGCAAGACCTCCAGACTTCCTATCAGAAGAGCAATGTAGGACTAAATTACTGCAGCATCTGTTGATCCCAGACAAAAAGCTTAGATAAATACGCATTTATGTGTCATTTCTTTTTAATATTTTTCTTCCAGTTTTCTTCATATGTTGTCTAGTCTCTGCAGATGATCCTAAAGCAACCACCTTAAGTTTGTTGCTAATCTCGCTATTATTACCTTACTACCCTATTGTACCAAATAAAACTTAAATTCTGTACAATATCAGCTACAACTTCAGTAATTTGTAAGAGCACTTAAGACTGTATGTATATGATACTAGAAAATGGAGTAACATTGCTTGTCCCACACCTTCACTTCTGAAACAAGGAGGCACAAAAGTACAAAATGTAATCAGTGCTAAGTAATGTTAAGTTTGATGGCTTTGTAATGGAAAATAACTGCCGTGTTTGAAGGTAGTTGACATAGTTTCAGGCCCTCAGGACCTCAGTACAAAAGGTGTGAGAAAAGCAGAATAGGACAGGACCTGGGGATGGGGAGTATCTGGGACTAGCAGATGTCCAGGGTGGGCACAGATGAACTAACTGATGAGTAAAAGGACAGGATGATTGCTATATTTGAGGTGTTAATAAACCCATTAAGCTAGTGTAAGCATCTACTAGGGAGTATCCCAGACTAGCAGATGTCCAGGATGAGAGCAGTTAAACTAACTGATAAGTAGAAGGCCAGGATGATTGCTATGTCTGTAATGTTAATTAAGCTTGTTGGGAAAAGTAAACGACCCTTAAAGACCACCACATTTTTGTATGCATGCCGGAAACTGTTTGGAAAATGATGTAATATGCTCAGTGACCATATAAGGATGACCTGTACAGCAGTTCGGGGACACACGTTAGGAGGAGCTATGGCCCGTGTCTCCCGGCGCCGCAATAAAGAATACTTGCTTGTCAACTTGAAACTCTGCTGGCAAGTTTGTTCCTGGAGTTTTCTCCGAATCACTTCTCAAAAGAATCTGTTTGGAAATGGCTTTCAAGCTGCATAAGATTCCTGAGCTAGTAGTAATTTGGTCATAAATGATATGATCTTAGGAGTTCTAAGCTTTCCACAAGTAGTGGCAAACATCCCAGGGATCTTTCCAATAAAAGTTTATGCAAGTAAGTCCTTTTAGTTTGACAGCATGGTGGGAGGGAGCGGGAGGAATAGGTATAACATAAGTGAGTTCAGTGCCATCATTTACTTCACAGTTTAAAATGCAACGACAGACTTGCAAATGTGTCTGAGTTGAAGAGAATAAAAGTAATTGTTGTTGTCTTCCCCAGACTATTAGTAAGATGTCACCTACATCCTTAAAGCTGACTCTCAGGCAGCTCAGAGAAGGCGCTTCCATGAGCTTACAAGATGTACTCACGATGGAATACAGACTGAGCCAAGCATGCATGGTAAGCAAGCAGCTGAGCCCATTGTCTCTTCCCAGCAATGGAGGGGTAGCACATTTATCAGAGACTAAGTTATATACAGATTACATCACGGACTCACAATTTATAGGTTTTAATTCTCAGTATCGTTTGTGTATTTGTTAAATTGTTTTTTCCAGTTACATCTCTTTATATGAAGCTTGAAGGGGACTACATTAACGGGAATGGTAAAGGGCTTTTGTTAAGAAAACTATGGTAGTGCTGTAATATAGGGAGTTCTGTATTTGGACTGTAATTTTAAACCCTTGGTGTTCTCAGATTTCCTATTTAAATTACTTAGTCCTCAATTCCCATTAGCAGGATGGGAATAGTTGTATATCACTGCCTTTCAGGAGTGCTGTGACAAGTTTATTAAAGAAAACAGATTTTAGTACTATTTGTAGTAAGGCCTGAGTACTTGTGTAACATATAAGGAAATGATCCTTTCAGTAGAACATAGTTGCTAAATAAATTATCTGAACAAACTCCTCATAAAGCTTCCCCATGGCACCCTTAATACTAGTTTTATGACATTTTAAGGTAAGATTTTTATGTATTTGACTATTTGTGATAATGTAAATACTTGGAAAATGGGAAAATATATCTGTTTCTGGTATGTTGTAATGTCTGCCAGTATCCTTGCCATAGCTTTCCTGAAACTAGTATTGTTGCTCCATTGCTAGTGAAGCATACTTAAGGATTTAAATGTTACATTTACCTTTATAAAAAATCCCTGAATGTTTCCAGGGTTCTATTTAACTGCATAGTGTTCAGTTGCGCAGAATACTTCACAATCCCTGATGACTGTCCTCTCTCTGATAAATTTCTGATCCTGCATACCTCAGTTCCCATCATGCAGAACTCTTTAGAAAAATCTGACATGTAACAGAGAGACATTGCATAACAGTTGACTGATAATCGAAGTTCAACAGACTGATTTTGAGAGTTGTGGCTGCATTTAAGCAGGAGGTCATAGAGCTCTAATAGGTAAGGAGCAGGTAGGATGATATGAGAACAGTACAAGTCAGATTTAACTGAATCTTGAGAACTTGCATTTCAGGCAGAGGTGGGATAGGGAAATATGTGCTAAATAGAATCTGTCATGTTACAGCTTTTTTTCCTTTTAATCTTTCAGAGAGGCCCTGACTTCTATGAAGGGGTTCGAGCAGGTAAGCATGCACACCAGAAATGTTTCTCAGACTTAATAATATGCAAACTCACTGTTGTGTTGCTTCTGTGGAGGTTAAGAAAAGTGCATCCTGCAACAGCCCAGAGAAAACTTCCAAACTTGCTCCAGTTTTTACTTAATTGGACTCCTGTATGGGCAAAAACTTGTTATTTTTCCCAGAGTGTAACAGCCATGTTTCCTTTGTGTAATCTCAGTTACATTTCTAATGTTATTTATTCACCTTCTAATGCAGCACCGTGAAAAGGTTTCACCAATTCATTGGGAAATGTCAAATATATTTAATGCTAGCAGTAGTGATACCCATAGCTACGGGTATCACTTGTGTGTCCAGATTTAGTGTTGCCACATAGCTGGTTCAGCCTGCTATAAGATGGTGTAAGACTTGAAGAACATGGAAATTTGTTAGAACAGAGTCTACTCCTATGTCCAAGGTATATCTATATAGAGGTGTCTTTCTATCAAGGTATATACACGTAAACTTTAATATTTCAGCATTTTAAAGCATTGGTCAAGGTAGGTAAGGGTACAAGTAGAGCAGCAGCTCAGGAAGTTCACCTAGGGGAGAGACTTAGATTTTGTCCTTGATTCTACTGCTGATTCACTATGCAGTTTGTCAAACCCAATGTCACATCTGTTAGAAACTATCGTAATTATTTATGTACTGTACAGCAGGAGGTGAAACAATACACAAATACTTCCTTTTCCTAGGAGCTTACAGTACAAGATGTTTGGATGAGTAACACTTTGGGGTTGAGGGAATCTGACTTTGAATTCAAACTCAAGTATATATTATTACCTCCTTCTCATTTTTTAATATGTGTCTTGATAAAGTAGTTTAAAATACGTGTGAGTAATAGATATTAGTTTGAGTGTTCACTATTAGTAATACTGTATTAAAGCCTGTGGTGAGAGATGCAAAATTTGTTTGTAGAGCATGGAAAAGGTTTCTGATTTTAATCTTTAGTTCTTACTGGCAGAGAATGCTTTGAAGAATTTACCCCATTGCATGATAAATTCTGTTGAATTCTGTTCTTATCAAATACTTTTGAGAAGTACATGGTTTTCATTGTGTTGATAATGGGGGCAAGGATATTTTACAAAGATTATTCCTAGGATAATATTCTAAATCACCATATAAACTTTTGAAATGACAAAGTCTGAGAGTCAGATGAACACCAAACCAAATTGTCACTTGTAATGCCTAAGGTCATTAAACCATATGGTGATGAAGTAGAGGACAAAAGCAAATCACTTGTCAGTATGTCCAGTAAATTACACAAACTGCTCATAAAGAAAGAAACTGCAAGAACAGCAGTTGGGAAAGATTCTCTTTTACACAGGATGACGTAGCAAAGGATCAACTATATCAGGAAAAAAAACCCAACCCACCAATATTCTGAACATAATTTTTAATAGGAAGTAAGATTGTTAAGACTTTACTGGATCAACCAGTGAAAAAGAAAAAAAAAAGAAAATAATAAATACTAGCTTTTTATTTATTAAAGCATAATTTATCAAGCATTTAAGAGCAAGCTTTTGACCCTGTCCACAGAGGATCTAGCACAAAGTAAAGTTAAGATGTAATAATCAGATTTTAGTTTTCAAAGGTTGTTTTTCAGCAGCCATAGGTCAGGTTCTAATAACAGCTTTTATTTGCTTCAAACTGTAATTTTAATAGGCATGCTAGGGAAATAGTTTGTTGAAAAGCTTTTTAAACCTATTTTGACCTGAGGTCAGAATTTCATTGTTCTTTCAGCCAGACTGAAGATAGGCTGGCAAGCAGTATTCCTCTCTGATACCTGTGATTTGGGCTACTAAAGAAAAGCCAAACCTTCTAAAGCATAAACTATACAGATCATATTTCAGCAACATTTTTCCATATAATGCTAAATGTGGTCTTTGGACACTTTAGGTATCAATGTTTTGCTTTGATTTATAGGATAATACATAAATTAAGAAATGCATAGCTCTGCACAATTTCCAAGAACGTTGGGTTTTCTATTCTTGCTGCATAAGCAAAGCAGTCATTTTTTAGTGTCAGTGCTCAAACACATCCAGGTGGACTACAATCTCAGCAGCCTGAGGGGACAAAAATCTGCTAAATTAGCCTATTTGTGCAGGAATGTACAGTTCAAATGGAATTGTAAAGGCCTTCTACATATTGCTGATCCTGCAAAGATGTTATTTCTGTATGGCTTCTGCCCTCTCTTCTGCAGTGCTAGCAGCTGGCAGATGTGAGCCTAACCCTGGACACACAAACCTGCTGCAGTCAGTGAGTAGGTAGAGATTACATTGCAACTAGCAGAATTTTAGGTGCTTAGAAATATCAGCGTTGTGACTGTTCTTAGCCTGCCTTAGAAGTCTTCAGAATTTTGGTTCTGTTCTTGTAGTGATCGATCTCAAGCTGGAGAAACACAGCATATACAGATGTTAATACAGCAAGGAAGTATTTTCAAGATACTAGTAGAAAACAAATATTTTAACTCATATAATATTAAAGACTCCATTGGAGAGAACATAGTAAGCATTCACTTATCCACCAAACTGGCCACAGATCCAAACAGAAAGGTTGAGTACACAGTAGTGCTATAGAATGAAGAATTATCAACGATTCCTACTGTATTTCAGAGTTGAAGCTGTAGCAGTATACACATGGACTTTTTTTTTCCTTCTAAAGCATCTCTAGTCAGTGTGGACTTTTGTGGCTGACCACTGAGATTATTTTAGCCAGATTGTAAACTTCAACTGAAGTTGAATAAAATCATTAGATAAGTCATATTCCAGTGGAATAAATATACTTGATTCAGGACAGTTACATATTTTGACCCAAAACAATCAGTGGCTTCACATCACAGTGTTTAATTTGTAAGATCATAACTTTTCACCAAGTTATCCAGGTGAGTGACCTAGTAAAATCACTCTTTTACAGCACATTTTTTTTAAATTGCCCACATGGATTCTACTTCCTGTAGAAGTACAGCTTTGATCTATATAGGGGTTTTCTTTCAAAAATTATTTTTTATTTGTATCGAAGGAGTCCTTAGACCTCTGTTTGCAGTTAAATGAATGCAGGGCTCTGATTCTCTTTTTACTTTGGAGGTGCATGATAAAGGCTTGTGATGCCTGTTTGTCTTCAGCTATATTCAGAAATATTAATTAATGCAGCTGTTATTTGAATGGTATTTATTTTCTAGGCACTTTCCAAGTGTTGGTTATAGAGGGAAAAGTTAAAAAGACATTTTGAAATCGCTTGGGTTTTTTACCACAAACAGCCATAATGCCTGTCTTCCGATATGACACAATCGTTAGGTAGGCATTCAATTAAATCCAACTCCTTTGTATACTTCACATCCTAGATGTTTTTAGTTTAGTCACCAAGCACAAAATCTGTTTAGAAAGACATGACAATTTACCAAAACCACCGGCTGTTATTCTTCAAAATATCTAGGATCTGTAAGTATCTTCTGTCTTCATACCTTTAAAGCCATCCTACTCTTCATCAGAAAAATCAACCAACCAGCCAGACCCCCCTGTTCTCAGCACATTAAGTACTGAGAGGTGTTTCCTGCCCATCCTCCCTTGTATGATGTGGGTGGTGTTGGTCAGGAGGTCTCCCAGGACACGCACAACCCCATCTCCAAATCAGTTGCTGATACCACACATCTGAAGAGAATGTTTGTTGAGGGGGGATGTTGGGTGCATCCTAGAAAGCCATAGTTACTATGGCTGTTCATTTTAAATTATAAAAAAATCACATTTTTGAATAGCACCTCTATGGGTTTTCTTGGAGCCAAAAAGGTGCTTGGAAGGATGCTCTGGAATTCCATTCATACTGATAATTTTTATACACAAATAAATTCTCTCTTGTCTTACGCTGTTTACTAATGCAGCTGTTCTTGCTGACATGCCTTCAACATTCCTGCAGTACAAGGGATGCTTTTTATATTTTCTTGCTATACATGAAATTCATTAACTGATGATTTTTTCTTCACTAATGTACTAGTACATATGTAAAGTACACATACTAAGCTTATACAAATCTCCATAGTTAAATTTACATAGGTCTGCAGTATCTGTCAGTACTTACAAATAAATATTCTTGTATTTGCCCACAAAGATACTCTGCTTTACTCTTTCCTCATTAGTTATTTCATAATTAGTTTATATGATGTGTTTAAATTAGCTTTAGGCATTAAACACGTCCTTTGAGTCATCTCCTATATCCTACAATCAGATTTTGCAGAGAGGTGAAAGCCCTTATCCAAAATGAGAATCATGCATACTGTTTCCAGTTTCACATGAAAAAGCGTAAGTCAGGCAGGAGTAGTAGGTCTAACAGAAAGCACTAATTTGAGGTCTATCAAAGCTTGGGCTACTTCTGAAGTTACCCACTGTTCCTTGTATCATCAGGCAACTCCCAGATACGTCTCCAGGCAGATCACAACTCAAGACTTTTTAAGTAGAAATATGTATGTTACAAAAAAATCTGTCTTCTTGAGAACATACTGATTTTTCTTCCCTGTGTATTCATTGTAGTTATCTGTCTGGATTCAATCTAAAGTCATCTTAATTAGAGAAAGCTTACAAGTAACTTTTGTGTTTCTGTACACCTGACAGTGCTGATTGACAGAGACCAGTCCCCCAGATGGAAGCCAGCTGCTCTAGAAGAAGTCAGTGATGAGTTTGTGGATGATTGTTTTAAGCCGTTGGGAAGCAATGATCTCAAGCTATAAAGATCAAGCCTATTGACTTAACATCTGCTTAAGTCTATGATATAAAAAAATAATAGTAGTGTGATAAAGTTTGGTAAGACTCAGCTAGCCTGAGATTCGTAAGTAATTTGTTGCATTCAGGAACATTCTCTTTTGTTATGCTGCCATAATGGCAAATAATCTCTGGTTAATAAAGGGAAAAGGCAAATTGTTATTTTTACTGCTTTATGTAATGATTAACATTTAATTTTTTGCATCAACTCTTAGTTTAGGAGGAATCTTTGGGGACAGAGCAGACGTAAGGGATGACCCTAACAAGCAAGAAGTTAGGAGACCTTTTGTGTTCTTGGCTCTGTCACGGATCTGTTAAGTTTGGGTTGTGCCCCAGCTTATTATTTATACAATGAAAATAAAATACATGTAAAGCTTTAAAACAGAGCTACAAAGGAAAATGCAGGACATGAGAAGTTCATGGTATTAAGTAGCCTTTTAAATAGAGGGTCAGACTGACACGTTATTAGTCTGAGAGAAATTGTTCTATTGATTTAACATTTGGTCAGTATTCAGTTTTGCTGTGTGATGTAGACATTGTTTCAAAGGTCAGAGCCTAGAGCACACTTCTGTTTGTTATAAGAAAGACCTTTAAAAAAAGATATTGAGTTGAACTGCACAATTAGTTTTTCATGATTTAAAAAATAGCTAGTTTTTCCTGGTCTTACAAGGGTGAAGAAATAACTGTCTCAGACCTTCCTCTGAACACTAAGCATTGATGTTAGTGATTGTTGAATGATTTTAGTGGTAGAGATCAGCCCAGCCCTAACACTGCAAGTGCCTGGAGTTTTTACCACTAGTCTGGGTTCCCATTTGCTTGTGCCCATGGACATCCAATCTGCTGGGTGGAAAACCTGTGAAAAATAAAGGGAATGCAGCAATATGTACTGAAGATCACGAACGGGAAAATACGAAATATCTGCTGTACATGGATTGTATAGATCTTTTAAGACAACATATCCTAATGAATGTATTTGTTGGGATCAAAATTTAAATATGCGTCAAAAACAGATTAGGATTGTTGTGTGTGCCTTAAAAGTTGCTTGGTTCTGATACTAATAATACTTAGTTATATGACATAATCAGAGCTCCTTGATAAAAGTATAATCTTTTGCAGGAGTAATATTAATTTTTTTGTAGTGTTTGCAACAACACATAACTATTAGTCTTTCTTCAACATTAAGACTGCATTAATCAAATCATGTATCAGTATCTTTTCCTACTTGTTTCTACAGTTACAGGCAGGTCACAAAACCAAATTTTGGCTTCTGTGAAGGTGAACCACTGAGACTAAAGGAAGAAAACTTCTGTCCCTGTAACAGTAACAGAAAAATTCTGTCCGTAATCAGCACTGGAGAATCAAGAGGTCAGAGCTCCAGCCCTACTGTTACAGAGTTTTCAACATTGGGCAGAGTTTATTATTGACAGTATGGGTATACAATGGCTTAAGGCTCCTTCCTTCCTAGAAGCTGTTGCGTAGAAACAAAACCCGGGAAATTCAGGCATCAGGGTGAACTACTAAAGTGACTTTCAAAGAACTAGAGGTGAGCAAAATGGAGAGCAAGATCATGAAAAAATGGCACCTTGATTTGTCACTAGATAAAACTGTCCAAATTTCACCTGCAACTTAATCTTACTATGTATGTATTGGTTATGAGACAGTCCTTGAGCTTAGTTTCAAAAGTAGTTAAGAGATTTCATTAATAATTTTAGGATAACTCTGAAAATAAGACTTGAATTTCTATCTCATTCTGACTTGTAAGAAATTTAAATCTTCCCTCCTTATTTTTTGAAAATTTTGTATGCTTTAGATTCTTAAACAGTCATAGAATCATAGAATAGTTAGGGTTGGAAAGGACTTTAAGTTCATCTAGTTCCAACCCCCTGCTGTGGGCAGGGACACCTCCCACTAAACCATGTCACCCAAGGCTCTGTCCAACCTGGCCTTGAACACCACCAGGGATGGAACATTCACAACCTCCCTGGGCAACCCATTCCAGTGCCTCACCACCCTAACAGGAAAGAATTTCCTCCTTATATCCAATCTAAACTTCCCCTGTTTAAGTTTTAACCCGTTACCCCTTGTCCTGTCACTACAGTTCCTAATGAAGAGGCCCTCCCCATCATCCATATAAGGCCCCCTTCAGATACTGGAAGGCTGCTATGAGGTCTCCACACAGCCTTCTCTTCTCCAGGCTGAACAGCTCCAACTTTCTCAGCCTATCTTCTTACAGGAGGTGCTCCAGTCCCCTGATCATCCTTGTTGCCCTCCTCTGGATTTGTTCCAACAGTTCCATGTCCTTTTTATGTTGAGGACACCAGAACTGCACACAATACTCCAAGTGAGGTCTCACAAGAGCAGAGTAGAGGGGCAGGATCACCTCCTTCGACCTGCTGGTCATGCTCCTTTGGATGCAGCCCAGGATACGGTTGGCTTTCTGGGCTGTGAGCGCACACTGAAGCCGGCTCATGTTCATTTTCTCATCAACCAACACCCCCAAGTCCTTCTCTGCAGGGCTGCTCTGAATCTCTTCATTGCCCAACCTGTAGCTGTGCCTGGGATTACTCCGACCCAGGTGTAGGACCTTGTACTTGTCATGGTTAGACTTCAGAAGGTTGGCATCAGCCCACCTCACAAGTGTGTCAAGGTCCCTCTGGATGGCATTCCTTCCCTCCAGCGTATCAACCGAACCACAAAGCTTGGTGTCACCGGCAAACTTGCTGAGGGCGCACTCAATCCCACTGCCCATGTCAGCAACAAAGATGTTGAACAAGACCGGTCCCAACTCTGATCCCTGAGGGACACCACTTGTTACTGGTCTCCAGCTGGACATTGAGCCATTGACCACAACTCTGCGTGCAGCTATCCAGCCAGTTCTTTATTCACCAAGTGGTCCATCCATCAAATTGATGTCTTTCCAATTTTGAGACAAGGATGTTGTGTGGGACAGTGTTGAACGCTTTACACAAGTCCAGGCAGATGACATCAACTGCTCTACCCCTGTCCATCAGTTCTGTAGCCCCATCATAGAAGGCCACCAAATTGGTCAGGCAGGATTCCCCCTTAGTGAAGCCATGCTGGCTGTCACCAAGCACCTGGTTGATTTTCATGTGCCTTAGCATGCCTTCCAGGAGAATCTGCTCCAAGATTTTGCCAGGCACAGAGGTCAGACTGACTGGTCTGTAATTCCCCAGGTCATTCATTTTCCCCTTCTTGAAAATGGGGGTTATATTTCCCTTTTTCCAGTCATTGGGAACTTCACCTGACTGCCATGATTTTTCAAATATGATGGCTGTGGCTTAGCAACTTCATTTGCCAGCTCCTTCAGGACCCACAGATGGATTTCATCAGGTCCCACAGGCTTGTGCACGTTCAGATTTTTAAGATGGTCTTGAACCAGATCCTCTCCTACAGTGGGTGCAAGGTCTTCATTCTCACAGTCCCTGCATCTGCCTTCCAAGACTTGGGTGGTGTGGTCAGAGCCTTTGCCAGTGAAGACTGAGGCAAAGAAGTCATTCAGAACCTCAGCCTTCTCCAAATCCTGTGTAGCCAGTTCTCCCAATAGCTTCTGGAGGGGGCCTGCGTTGTCCCTAGTCTGTCTTTTATTCGCTGTGTACCTATAGAATCCCTTCCTGTTATCCTTAACATCCCTAGCCAAGTTTAATTCTAACTGGGCCTTGGCTTTCCTAACCTGGTGCCTAGCTTCCTGCACAACATCCCTGGTATTCTTTCTAGGCCACCTGTCCTTGCTTTCACTTTTTATAAGCCTCTTTTTTCCTTTGAATTTTCCTCAGCAGCTCCTTATCCATCCAAGGAGGTGGTTATTTTTATTTTAAATTTGTTCATTCCATTATTTTTGTACAAAATGAGCAATCTTCAGCAACTATTTAACAAAAAACATGGTGATTTTCAGGGAGTAGGGATCATGCCTTCTCTGACTGAAAAAGGACTTAAGGTGCTTTAGCAAGAGTATTCTGAATCAAACTTTCAGTTGCTTCCAAAATTTATGCAAACATAAATTATCCCAAACTCATGGTAGCAAGATCCTGTCCAATCTGTGCATTTCTATAAAATAAAAGTCATACAAACAGATGGTAAGTTCAATTTTATTTGGTCCACAAGAAAGTATTTTTCACAAAAGATACTGTAAAAAATAGATTGTACTGTGTTTTATTTGGGACTACTGATGTGTCTTACTCCAGAAATGTCAATTTTATGAAGTTGTGCTGTAGTTAATATGTTTTGAATTATTATAATATCAAGTCAGTCACATTGTATCCACTCAGACTACATTTATGTTTCCTGGAGAAAATATAAAGCAAGCGTATTTTTAACTCCTAAATATAAGTAAATGGTTTTGTGGAGTATGCCAGTCCCATACTGGAGTGCCTTTATTACACAAAATCAAGTCAAAGAATCAGTGGTAACTTAGCTGGAAAGCCACTGCAAGTGGCACACTTTAGAGTAATCTAATAAGAGATGTAATTTTATTTAGGTAAAGCCATCTTGATTTTTATTACACATTAGTATTGTGCCTATTAGAAATACAGCGTAATTCTGGACAGAAGTCTCCTTTCATTCCTCACCAGACTGTAGTATTGAACAGCTTTTATTTACGTTTTTATTTTATTAAGGGTACGTGCATTATTTATTAAGGACAGTGTCTTGTAAAAGAGATTATTTTCCTGGTGAGAAGTTGTCTCCCTGTTGTTTGTAAGCTTGTTTGCCTTCCATTTGCTCCATGCTTTCCCTGAAGTTCCAGTGTCCTAGGAAGCATCACAAAGCAGCTGAAATTGCACTTCAGGCTATATTGAAGCTGCTGTAATCTTCCAGCATTAATGAGAAAAGACAAGCTTTGTGGTTGCAGGTAGGTAACTAGTTGGACAGTGG
Organism: Pezoporus flaviventris; assembly: GCF_033815535.1. Classification (NCBI taxonomy): domain Eukaryota; kingdom Metazoa; phylum Chordata; class Aves; order Psittaciformes; family Psittacidae; genus Pezoporus; species Pezoporus flaviventris. Next base: position 51,207,677 of record NW_026892549.1, read on the forward strand.
GTGATCTACTTACTATCATGTTATGATGACTTTCTGAGGAAGCAGCAAAGGTGTCCCACACAGCAAATACTCCAAATGGAATCACACTGTGAAGCATGTTTAATTATACCTAGGTGACTTTGGGGAAATTTTGAGTATTTATCTGTATGGATGCCATGATATAACTTTAGACTATTATATCGTATAATTCTGCCTGCTGTTGGACCATGCAGTGGCAGCCTGCCAATGGAGAAGCTGCTTTCAAAAGCACATCTGATATTCTGACTCCCAGAAGAGTGTCAGATGCTAAGGTTACATCCAGAGAAAGGATTTGAGACATTGCAACACCTAACTCTCCCTGACAGCCACCAAGGTTACTTGTACAAGGGTCAAGACAGATCTACCTAAATGCACTCTTAAAGTGAGTGCAGTTTTCTATCTATCTGCTAGTCACATATCTATCTGGCAAATAATGTCTCTGGAGCTTTTGGGAGGGTTTCTTTTCCCCCTGCCTTGTTTTTGTGTTTTTTTTTGGGGGGGGGGGGGGTGGGGTGTTTGGCTTTTGTTTGATTTGGGGTGTCTTTGCTATTTTTTTCTTTAATTACTGTCTTTGACAGTGTTAATATCTTTGAGTAAAGACTAATGTTACAGAAAGGTTCACTTTTTTTGTAATAAAACTTTAGCTATAATATAAATAGGAATCCTTTTTAATGCTGTGGTTAAGCAATATCAAATTAATATATGTGCTGATCTGATATAGCGTGGACATTTCTTTAGACTGAGCAAATGTAGGGTATGGTCTAATGTTTTACATGCTTTAGAACTTCAAGGTACATCACTGTTGGTGGTAGAATTTAAGTGGGCCTTGGTCCCACTTTACATATGGCTTCAAAGATTCATCACTTCAAAGAAGAAAACAATGCAACATAAGCAGATTTTGTCCCCCTTCTTTTCAGCGAAAGCCTGAGAAGAGTCTTAACAGCACAGTCTAGTCTGGTCACTGTGAATTAATAGTCTTGTGCTGTGTTACAGAGAACCATTTTTCACCCTTTACTCTTGATAAAACCACTTTCCCATACAGGTGGATTTAAAGTAACTAAGTTTGTGTGGCAGAGTTTTCAAAACAGCTCAAATCATAGCTTATTCTCAGATTTAAGGCAGGCTACAAATAACAACTTACATGGTCCTCTTTCTGCTTGCTTCCTTCCGCTTGAAAAATCATGCTTTATATAATTTACTAGAACTACGTGTGTGTGTTTTAAAAATAGTATCAGTTTTTGCCAGTATGGAAAGCATTTTTCTGTAAAACAAAAACATCAAATGGAAAAATGTTTGATCTAGGAAAAAAACCAAACCTATGTCTTTTAAACTGGCCATAACAGAAAAAGGAACAAACCGGTGCTAAACCCCAAGCTTTTACAAGGCATTCACTTTGTATAAAATGTCCGCAAAACTGTAGCTTTAAGATGACAGTGATTAACACCTCCCTTTCTTCGTATCTCAAATGCTAGTTACTGTAGGTCAGGCTGCAAGTCCTGGAGAAGCAGGGTGCGGTGTGTGGAGGCAGGCTACATAAAACTGGTAAAGAATTGAGTCCCTTAAGCTTTTGGCCTAAGGCTTATTTGCAGATTCAGTGCACTGCTCAGGCTTTGGGTTTCTGTAGCTTGTATTTGCATCACCATATGCAGTTTTACCACTGGGTCAAGATGAGCCTACAGAAGCTGAAGGAAGGTCCTGTGGCGAGGGCATTACCTTTGTGTGAAATTTCAGTGTAAATCAGCCATAGGTCCCATGAAACATACAGTCCTAAAATACTGTCACACTGTTGAAGGTTTGTTTCACTAGTTTGCATCAGTAGTTTTTGCACACCTATGTGGGTTACAGTAAAAAACTAAAACCAATCCCCCCTAAAAAACAGCACCCGAACGTAAAAACCAAACCAAACCAAAAATCCAAACAGCTTGGTCTGAACACAGCGATCAGATGTCATTAAACTACCTTACTGTAGGATTTTAGAGAATAGCCTTCATGCATTTACAGAAGCCAGAGCATCTGTTAATTATAATGCACTGTTTGTCAACACAGTCCTGTTCCTCACTGTTTCACTTAAGAACAGAAGTTGATTAGTATCATAATCCATATGGGTCCCTGAATACTGCTGGGGTTTATAAAATGCTTCTCATCACCTTCATTATTTTGTGGTTTACAGATTCAGCCAGGTCAAAGAATCAAGGTAAAATTTATGACAGCAGTTACCTTTGCTACATGCAGACCTTGGTTTCACTTCAGCAAAATGCAGACAAATTTACCAAGCATGGAGAGTTCCCCTCTTTTCACCTACAACCAGGCCACTGATTTTTTTTTTTGCAGTAAATAAAAATAATCCACACTTTGTTGTTAAGCATCTCTGGGGCCTCTGAGGCAGTGCTTTTACAGTTGCAGGGCAGCCACATTCCTCTCATCCTTTTAACACTATTTCTGATCACATTTGATACATACAAAGACAGAACATACTCAACATACGTCTGATGACAAATGACACTTGCTTAATAGATTGTACTGTAATCCAATTAATTTCTTAGCAATATAGATGAAAAGGCCATTTTTTTTTTGCCTCTTCTTGCAAACACATTCATATAGTGGCATTATGCTCAAATCACAGCTGATTTTACTTTATTTGCACTAGTACCAAATACAAACTGCTTCACAGACAGGACACTCGTGGTGAAGACAGTTCTTGCCAGTCAGGGCTCAGGGCACATCACTTTCAATAAAAGGGATGTCGCTGTATTTGCTTTCAGTCACTGCCCACTGTTTTACCGCCTGATCAACGATCTCACGGGAGAGACGGTGTGCATAGTCTAGCACTATAGGGCTCGATGGACCTTTCTCATTCACCTTCACTGCTATCAGTGATGATTTCTCTCCAGTACATCCTTCATTACCTTCCCTGATCTGTTCATCCTGGATAGCATTTGAACCTTGAAAGGCAGCCTTGGATTTGATGCATCCCATGGTACATTTGGAAATGCAGCTCCAAAATTCAGTTCAACAGCATGTTTTGATAACCTGGAAAAGGTGCCCTTGTTCAGTGCACAGTGTGGCTGCTTCTTGCCAGTGGTTCCAGTTGTTTTCAAAGAGCAGAATGTCTTCTTTTGTGCTGCTTTGCTTCTGAAGAAATCTGTCAAAACAGTGTTTCATATAAGCACAAAAAATAGTCTAGCATTCCCAGTGAGCTCGGAGGAAAGATAAATTCAGTACAGATGCTTGTAGAAACAACTTTAATAAATGTTTGCATGGTGTGTGAAAAATGTTTTTATCAGTAACATACATCTACTAGAAACAGGCAAAGCTTGACCTGAATTCAGACTGCCGTTGCATGCAGATCCCAGTACATGATGTAAGCCATCTAGGAATGCAAAGGTCTTGGGGAAAACAGTAAGAATAATCATTTCTTTCCAACTGACAATGCAGTGCTCTTTTCCTGAATCTGTCAACAAATACTGTTTAACTTCAGTGACTGATGCTGCTAAAGAAAATAAACCCCCAAAACACCCCAAGAGGCACCAACCAACCACTACTGCATAAGAGCGTTGTGCCATGGCTGTTGTATGCCCTTTGGACAGGAGTGACACTAATTCCCAGTGTCATTCTGCTGTTGCTCAAGGAGGCTTGAACATATTCATGAGAAACAAGCTTTTTTCTTTCTTTTCCCTTGAGAGGTAAGGGAAAGCAGCAGCACACTGCTGTGCTCAAGGCAGTTTTTACAGAGCTGGAGCACCATTCTTGCTAAAGCAGGACAGCTGCACATCTAGAGGAGGGAGAGTGGTGAATGCAGTAACACCTGACAAGGTCCTTTAGTCAAACTCTTCAAGAATCACAGTTGTTCAGCCCCAAATTCTGGTGTATGTTTTTTTGTTTATTAGCCTTCAAGGCTGTTTCTCAGGCTACTTTCTTAGTACAGACAAAGCAGAATCTCATGATATGCCTGACTTTGCTTGGCATGAGCTTACCCACTTATCGGAGTTAACAGACTGCCAGCCAAAATAAAGACTGTGCACAGAAACTAACTGTTCCCTACAGCTTCACCCGATGACGCTGTACTAAGGTCAGCCAAAGTTAAAGATTTTTTTGTAAATAGTCTTTGAAAACTTAATCATGACAAAGATGTTAAGCCTTAATTTATTTGCTTTATACACTGGGGGAAACAGGGACTCCAGTAACATGATCATAGGCAAATATTTGCAGAGGAAATCAATCCCATTTACAGGCAAACAGTGCTTCACAGGTAGGAAGGACTTCCCCACCCTAGCAGCTGACCCATGAGGACCAGGTTCATGGTGACAAGCTTCACTGAAAACATCATTACCTGTTTAGGAAACTGTAGGACTCAAGTGCCGGTACTTGGAAGTGCTGATTGGTGTTTCTGGCAGAAAGAGCTGAAGGGCTTCTGAAACCACAACGTACATACAGATATTTTCACACCTTTAGCTTTATGTCAGAACATTGCAGCATTTTAGAGAAGTGTTTATAAATCCCTCTAATAAAATTTAGTAAGTCTTTTTTTTTCTGGAGCATGTGCCAGTGTATTTCAGAGCAGGCAGCAGAGTGAACAAGCCTGTAACATAAACCCTGCTGGGAGCATTTGTAGTTTTACCCAACACAGAGGAGAACTAAGCTATCAGGCAGATTTTTATTGTAATAACTTGTTATTAAATGAGTAAAAGGCTGGATTTCCCTACATCACACAAGAAACTATACTGATCCCTGTAGAGGTTTATTAAAAAACCTTATGAGCTTCATACCCATGTCTATTAACTGACGAAACTTAAAATGCTTTCAGAACATGCTTATAGACCAGAGGCCAAGGACATGTCTGAAAGCAATTCAGACATCTGAATAATTCAGACCTTTCTAATAGTAGTATCTTGTGCATGTCTAATTTTAATATTTATCATTAATAAAATATTGATAAAAATAATTTCTACTGGCTTTTCGAACGAATACATAGCTCAAAGTATCTGACATGGCAAAGAATCACTAACAGCATCTATAACCCAGCATACCTAATACCTGAACACTGCAGTCTTTACCCAGCCAAGGTAATACACAAGCTTTGTGGGAGGTACACAGCGTATCTATGTACCTCCCTCTCACTACACTACCGGTTGCATTAGAAGTTTTCGATGTGGTATCATTTCCTCCTTAGGCTAAGCCAGAACTGTAAATACCATAAATTTAAACCTCATACTCCCCAACCATAAAACTGTGGCTCTATGCCACAGTTGATAAAGTATTTTATTAGATTTTCATGACTGATATTTTATGACAATTCAGATTTGATTTCTAATCTAAGTTTGGACCCATATTCTTTTAGATGTTACTCTTTTGTGTGTGTGTGCATGTTTCTAAAAGGAGGTGTGTTAAATGGCAGCCAGTTTTAGTTAGTATTTTATCATTGGTTTAAGATGTTTCCATCCTAAAACTGGAGATTTTCTTTGCTCTTTTGTGAGAGGACGCCACCAGATGAGTTAGTGTCCAGCAGAAGGAAGGAGGGAATAGGATAAACATCTCCTAAAGCAGGTAGGAAGAAAATCATCTTCAGCATCTTCATCTGCAGGATTTACCTCTGTTCCCACCTTCTTACCTCTGCCTTTTCATCTGGGCTAAATCAAATGTCTGTGACTGCCCTGCAAGTTGGAAGGGGCAGGCTCTGACACTTCTAGATAGCAAGACGTCCAAGACAACTAAATTGTTCCAAATTGATTACTATTTGAGCTTAAAAGCAAAGTTATTGACCTTATTTTAAATGCTCGACTGTTGCTCACTTCATTATTTATGGAGTGTGGTACTTTCCCAGTCACTGCAGTAAGTTTTACAGTTTTGCTCATTCTACTTGGGTTAATAATTGTTGGCACATGAATGATCGCAAACGCAGCTGCCCTCAGTCTTCTGACTGCTTGCCCGTTTTTCTGACAACCACTGCTTGCACGTACGTGGTATAGTGCTGTTAAAGCACTCTCCACCTAACTCATCTCCAGAGTGGTAAATTCTGATGGGGACTTCAGTATCTCTGGTTTTCCTCACAATGTTCACTTCCTCAGGGAGCAGCAGGGAGGATACTCATTTTACTCCCAGCACGAAGTTTCATTCAGTAACTGCACACAAGTCTGTTTTAATGCCCAAGCTCTGATTTATTGCCAGATTTGTCTCAGAAATCCCTGCATAGATGGTTCGAGGCTCAGGCCAAAACCTCTGCAGACACAGTCCCTCATGTGACAAGCTGTGTGCTCAGCTGGAGGCAGAGGTTAGGGAGCTGCAATCTGCTCTGCCACACTGTCAGCCAGGAGTTAAAGCAGCACCATCACAAACCAAGACCAATTTTACAGTAACAGAAATGCTGATTTAATTAATCTGAGTAATACAGTTTCTTCATTGTGCTCAATTTCAGGGGACATGTAGTCAATATACTTTTAAATAAATACCTCATTTAACTTCAATAGTATAAACACTGTGTATTATTTTAAGAGTCCTGAAAATAATCGATTCCCTTCCATACCCCTGGAATTGGAAGTTCAGGTGTTGCTTCACCTGTGATGTTATTTACTACACACGTGCCTTGTAGTAATACAAGGAGAGAGAAAACATTGAGGGAGTCATACCACATAGCTGAACTCACCTTGCATGACAGGGCTAAGCAGTCTCTTTGCCAGCCTGGCTAGGTGTTTTCTGCCAAGGTAAGTTCATTCCTAAATATTGAAGGAAACAAAACAATGGTAAAAGGATGCCTGCAATTCACTATTATACAATATAAATTGCATTAAAAAAGCATTAATAGCATAACTGCAGTTTCTTTTAGACAAATAAGACTTTTTAAGTATTAAAATGATCAGTAAGAAACAATTACAAAAGGATAAATGTGAGCTATCCAAAAATAAGTTTCACCTGCCTCTCTGGAGTACATCTTCACATGATGAAGACAGGCATGAAGAGCAAGAGTTCTGCTGTTATACAACATCTCTAGCTACCACAGGCAAGTAAGTTCCTGCTACCATTTAAATAGCTTCATGCATAAGACCTTTGAAAAAAAATCTCCTTGAAGTTCAATGCTACACTGCAAGGAACTGCTTTCTGTAACACTTTCTGCTACAGCTGTCATTGGATTAACAAATAAGTTATACTTTTCAAAATAGCTTAGCCCAGCTTTGTCCAGTTGAACACAGTGAGCAGTTTCTGCTGTGACAAAGCCAGGCTTCTCATTTTCCAAAGCTTTAGGTTCAAATATGACTCTCTGTAACCCTCCTCCAGCCAGGGAGGCTTTTAGTGTTAATCTCGGTATCCACAAGAGAAGCTCAGTGTACTACTTACCAAAACCACATCTGCTTTTAACAAGCTGTCCCACTTGTCCTCAGCACAGCACAGACAGCTTCACAACTGGGACTCTGCAAAGGGAACCAATAAATGAAAGCACTGGTGGATGGGTCAAAGTTATGTATTATCACAAGGTTAGATGAAATCCGTAGCACTGGCCTTGCAGAAGTCTGCCTGCTTGCTCACCCACAGGATTTGACTTTGACAAAGGTGATGATACAGCAGTTTAGAAATTAGATTGAATGGTAGGCTGCAACAACTTATATACAGCACCTAATCCCAGTGCACAGGGGGCTGCTGCTTGGGCAAGTGCCTCCCATCCTATTTGCCTCCATCCTCCACAAGTCTAGTTAAAGACAATTTCAGTGTGGATATAGAAAGGGTCATATGCCAGCATGTGGAATGCCCCATCTTCTGCCAAAGCTTAAAAGTTCCTGTTTTCCCTTCTCCCTCTCAGAGCTTCTGCTGAGACCTGGACCTTTATCATACAAGTGCATAGGGAGAGTTTTCAGATAATCATAGTGTTGTCATTATCGTGGAAACAATAAATATTACTCTTTGTAACAAAACCACTCAAACTTGAGGCAAGTGATGCAGCTGAGGTATCAGCAGAGGTAAACCAAACAGCATTCAGGCATCCAGACCTCTGAACTGCATCTAATTGCATTAAATACTTACATCCTCCATGCAAAAATGGAGAGAAACAGAAACCCGGAACATCTTACATCTGCCTTTCCTCTCCCTAACAAGGTGGGATGCTGTTCAGAAGGATACATGATATTATGCCTCTGGGTGCTCTGCAGTTTCAAACAGAGCACCAGCACATAGAGGAATGAATCATTCCCTTAGTGCACAGCATCGTCTCTGTCGCTCAGGTCTTGGAGGCTCCTGTGCAGAACAGCCCAGGCAGGGCCTCTCAGAGCAATCCAACCCACCACTTTTAATGTCTGCCTCTCCTTCACATCCAGTTTTCTGCAAATTCTACAGAGGCAGCACACTGTAGTAACATTTATTATAAAGGCTCCTTCTCATCATAGGGAAAGGAGGTTTTAAAAAGCTGGAGTTATTTTAAGACAAGCATGATTCCCAAGATCTAGCTACCTCAGGCAATCGCTGATTTACCTAAATACCCTGAAACAACTTGGGCAACAAAGAGCATAAATGGAGCCCTCATTCCTTGCAGAGCCATCCTCTCCCTCATGTTGCTTACTGCCAGCAAGAGATAAGAGCTATGGATTGAAAAGGGCTGGATGCAGGAACAGCAAACAACTGCTGTGCAGGATTAGCGTGTCAGTGAGAGTCTTCTGGCTATCTGACTCAGGGCACTTGCTGGAATTTCAATGGTCCCTCCACCCCCCATGGCCAGAATTGATAAAACTTTTGCAGGCTTCTAAGCCAGTTTATTGTAACTGAATGGGGAAACGGCACCACTTTTCAGAACCAGGCATGACCTCTTTAAAAGCTTACTTTAAAATGGTTTTCAGTAAGACAACAGCTGTTCATCAGATTGTTTAGGTTGGAAAAGACCTTTAAGATCATCAAATCCAACCATTAACCCAGCACTGCCAAGTTCCCCACTAAACCATGTCTAAGTGCCACATCTACCCGTCTTTTAAGTACTTCCAGGGATGGGGACTCCACCACTACCCTGGGCAGCCCATTCCAATACTTGACATCCCTTTTGATGAAGAAATTGTTCCTAATATCCAGTCTAAACATCCCCTGGTGCAACTTGAGGGTGTTTCCTTTTTACTTGGACGAGGAGACAGGCATCCACTTTCCTGAGTTTCTTTCTCAGTCAGAACACTGAGTTACTTAATGGAGGCAATTTCCATGTCAAATTTCAACTCTCAACCACTTCAGCAGTGCAGTTAAGGAACATGAAAATCTTAAAGAAAATTAGAGGGAAAAACAGGAGAGAGGAAAATGTTTCTTCGCCTCAATTCACGATTTACGTGCACAGTGGGAGTGGGGGAATCAGGTTTTTTTGCTGCCAATCAGTATACCTGTGTTGATGTGAGTTTTTATGCTGACATGCTCTGGATATCTAAAGCTTCTGGATCTAAAGCCAGTACTGACTTAGAAATAAACAAGCAAACAAAACACCGATGTATTAACAAAAACCAACCAAGCCCCATACGCACACACAACAGACATGTGACCACAGAAGTAAGGAACAAACCCAAGTGCTTTCCTGACTGCTCTAGCAATCTTACCCATGCTTTTGGAAGCAGCAAGCAAGGCTGAAGTACAGCTGGGAGCCTTGAGGCAGAAATACCAACAGTTCAGACAACAGCAGTGCCAGTTGGTACAGTCCTCAGCAGCCACAAAGGTGGTTTTCACCCAGGAAAAACCAGTCTTGTTAAAAGCAAAGAGCATTGTGTGCTTGGTACCTGTCTGATTTCATGAAAGTAAAGCTGTACCCAGCCAGCCTTTCCTGAAATCCTTCCTCCTTCCAGTACAGGGCTTTATTTACCAGAACCACATGCAGCAGAGAGCAGCCTGAAGGCAAGAGGATGCTGAAAACTTCTAACCAGTTCTGCTCTCATCACCTAGCTGCTTGCCCAAGCACCTGCACATGCTACTGTTTCCACCAAATTCAGACAGAAATACAGACCACATATTAATTCTACTTGATTTTTCAACGCCTGGTGGTTCCACACCCCCCCCGTGTCTCAGAATACAAGTGAGCAGACATTTGTCAGCACAGACTCTCTGCCAGACCATAGACAAGGGAGACAATCAGCTTAACCTACCCTTGTACAAACAAGAGTGGGATGCCTTCTGTTGATTAAAGCCTGTATTCTATATAAGTAAAAGTGGACCAATGGGTTTCCTTAACAAGTGAGGCCTCTGAGCAAAACTGTAGAAGAAAGAGCATGAGGAAAATGCAGAGCTTCCCAGAAAGTCCATCTGCAGGAAGTTTAGCTAAGATTTAAGTGATCCAGCTACAGAAATTACAGAGGAATGCCTTGGCTCAGAGGGAGGAAAAGCTAATGTCACAGAGGAGACCTGAAACTCTCTAAGAACCCAAATACAAAATAATGCTTGAAACTGGTGAGTGCACAAAAACAAAACATAAGAAATGGATATCAAGTTTTTAACGTAGATGTACAGCTGTTTCCCTGCCCTAAGGAAGATACGGGTTCAACACGTTGTTCAGCAAAGCCTACAGATGTTGTAGTTATCAGCCCGCCCCCCATAGGGATTAGCTGCAAATATACAGCCTGAAGATCCCCAAAACCATATTCCCCACAGCAGGGGAAAACACGTGTATCACCAAAGGTTATCAGAGACACCGGCCAAGTTAGACTGCTTTAAAGCATGGCACTGGCTCCAAACAAAGCAACCTGTGGTTTATTAAAATGTGATACTCTTTTGGACAAACCAGAACAGAAACTAGTATTTTCCTAGATACACCACAAAACTTCCATCCCAACAAGCCAATCGTGGCATCAGAGCCTACCTATTAACAACACACCTTCAGGAGCACGTTAAAACTTCAAGCTACCTACACTCCTGCTAAAGCTTAGGATCTAGGCTTGTTTGTAAAGGTGCATTGCTGTCCTTTGCAGGTCCAGCTGGAGACAGACTGCTGCAGACAGCGGGCAGGGATGCACAGATCTTCACAAGCAAGAAAGTCCCTCCTGCCATTATCCCTGGCTGCTGCCCAGCCTGGGGATCCTGCCAGCGGGAACTGATGAGCAGCAGCAGGTAGAACACTGGATCAGTATCTCAGTCTGACAGAGTCATGTTTTATTGTAGTATCTTGTAGTCACAAGATTCAACTACGAGCATATGGAGCTGCAGACCGGAAGGTATGAATGAAGCGTGTTGTTTTGCTTTGTGACGCCCTTACAATGGTAAGGTCCCACTAGATTAGCAAAAGTGAAAGTCAGAGGAAGGAGAAGGCCAGGATCTGCCTACCAGGACAGAGTAGTACAAGAAAAGCAGCGCACAACCCCATTCTGCTCTTTAATCTCCCTATGCAGAAGCCAAATGTAAAACTGGGACTCAGGAATGGAACAGAAGACCTGTTTGTCCACATCTCACATAAGAACACACAGGAAAACACAGCCCCATGCTTTAAAATCACAACTATGTTACTAATGAGTGGCAGAAATCAGCCGAGGACAAAGTGAGGAGTTAACAGCCAGATGCTCCAGCTGTACAAAAGCTGCCCACAATTGCAATAAATAACTATGTCAGCCTTAAGTATCACTGTCTCACAGCTCTCCCCAAGTATTTTCCTTGAATTTCATTGCTCCCAATGCACCAGCTTCTACTTCTAAGGGAGCTGCCACCTCTGGGCCCAAGCAGCAGGGTGGCCAGCAGCCAGACAAGGCAGTGGTACCCGCAGAGCCCAGCAGCACTGCTGGCTCTCTCCCCAGGACCCTGCCCATGGAACCACCTTGTCCCCTGAGACATGAGCATTGCGAGGCTCCGCACAGCCCCCTGTGCTACTTGTACAAACCAAAGGGATTTTAGAGAAACAATTCTCAGCAGAACATAATGTTATAAAGAAAACTAATTTGTATGCACTCGAAGGTCAAAAATGCCACTTTGTTAAGACTACAGTACAAATCCCTGTTTTTTTTTCCTTTTTAATTACTGCATTTAGAAACATGATTTGAAGTCCTACTTCCTGAACCATGAGAAAGAGTAAGACGTTTCTAAACGTTCTACAGTTTTTGCCATGGCTGACATTACCCTACCAAATCTGTATTTTATGATGTACTAGATGAAGGTAACCTGCCCTGTCCAGGTTTGGGCCAAAGCTTGGAAAAGGTATTCATGGCACAGCAGAGGCAGACAAGAAACCCTCACATCACCCCAGCCACTCAGAGGAGCAGCCAGGCTATTTACCTTCCCTTTACCTTCAGCAATGGCTATACGCAGCACCACCTCTTCCCACGCAAACCCAAAGGGCTGCACGTCTGCCCTGCCCAGTTTGGAGAACTTTGCTGCTAGCAACCTCATTGTGACAATGGGAGGAGTAAGGTGTTACCACTGCAAACCCCACCTCTAACCTAGCTCTTCCTCCTTTCCTCCACATGCTGAAGGCCAGTCCTGCCCATGGCCACAGCTTGCCCCGTGGGTCACCACACACTGTGATGGTTGTGAAGGGACACAGCCCATCCCTCCCATAAACCAGCACCAGGCTACATACCAGCACAGTGGGGATGGGTGAAGTGCCAAGAGCATGTTGTAAACGTGGTCCCACCAGCACGCCTCTGTCCATCGAGCAGCAGTTCCTGGGGCCAGCCAGGCAGGAGAGGGCTGCTTCGTCCTCGCCGGTGCCCGCAGGATCAGGCCCTCGTCCCACCAACGCTGCGTCCTCCCGATTCCTGTTCGCAAACGACAAAGATGCAAAGCCTCCATGAAGTCATTCCCACACCACTTTCGGAACACTACCGGTAAGCGCACCCGGCTCCGGGCGGGCCCCGAACGGCCTCCACCCCACACCCCCGGGGCTCCGCCACCGAGCCCCCGCCGCCCCGCTCCCCCGCGGCGGGAGCCGGCCCGATTAAGTCCAGTTCGGCCCCGCATCGCTCGCACAGGTAGCGCCGGGGAGGGGCCCCTGCCCGCCCGCAGCGCCACTCACTCCGCTCCGCCGGGAGCTCCCCGGCCTCCCCGCGGCACCGACGGCGCTGGTGCTGCCGGCGGGGCGGGGCGGAGCGGAGCGGGAAAGGGAGGTGCCACCGCCCCGCCGTGCCCTTCAGCAGCGCCGCCGCGGCCCCGACCCGCCCGCCGGGCAGCACCGCCCCGCCTGGCGGGACACACCGCATCGCGGGCCGACACGGGGGTCTGACAGTTATGGGGGGGGGGGAAGCGGAAAGAAAAACGCGCGCCCAGGAAAAACGCTGCTCGTCAGCTTCAAAGGACGGAGTTACCGTGTCACATAGCTCATCACATGCTCAACTCAGGCCCTGGGTGAACGTGAACGCGCCACGGAGCGGTGCGTGTTGCAGCCCCGGTGAATGCTGAAGTGAAGCAAACCGAGGGGAAGGCAAAGGGTGAGGCCGGGGTGATGCTCCTGTTCTCTCCTGTCAGGCAGCATCAAGCCGTGTACAGCTGCAGACAAATATCGTTATACCAAAGCTATCTGAAAAATGCCCCCACCCCAAAAGGCAGCTCCTGAATGAAGGGGCTGAGCAGTGCCTCGATGCAGGCAGCACTTGCTGTGAGTGCAGATGTTGACCTGTGGCCAAGCCTTCCTATGCACTTAGGCAGCAGTTTCATTGCCGAGTAGGTTTCTAATGTATTCCAATTAGGTGCTGTCCAGTCAAGGAATTTATCACAGCTTTATCAAAGCCAAAGAAAACACCACACTGGTAATATTAGTCAAGAAAAACGCTATTGTACATGTAGCGCTGGGTCACAGGGAGGCCGGGAGAGCCATGGGCTGGAGAGGCACAAACACTTCCCGCGTCCCTCTGGGTTTTAGGAGCAGGTTTGAGAAGCTTGACCCAAAGCCCAGGCAAAGCTGGTGGCACTTTACTCTTTGATTTCAAGGAGCTTTGACTTGGGACCCACTGATGTGGGTAGATACTGGTCAGATATTTTTTACTGCTGTTTTAGGTTGCCTCTAGGTGGCTGGAGGAACAGATCAAATAAAATCATAGCACCGAGGATTAAAAGACAGAGTACTGGAAAGGCATCATTGCCTTGCATTAACACAGAGGCATTATTATGACAGTGATTTTTAAGCTATACACAGTTTTTAAATAAAAATTTGACAACTGAATTATGAATATTGTAGCAGTTTATGGTTATTGTGCTCTTTTTTTTTTAGTTTCTATTCTATTTATAATATTCTATTTATCCTGGTTTTTAACACAAGGCTCCACTTTTAACTTCAGCTTTAAGTGACCTCCCATTGTTCCCACTGAGTCCCCATCAGTTCCCACTGAGCAACTTTGAGACACGGAGCAGCCATTTCACAAGCTGCCTGCCCCTGCATGGCACAGGCTGCATTCACATCACTAGCACCCAATCTGATCACTTTGTTACATCCCAACAGATAATAACCCTATGGCACTGTGCACTGCTCACCTCCAGTGTCACAACTTGTCAACAGACTGTTTGGTCTGAGCAGCAGCACTTCAGTATAAAGTAAGGGGAAGGAACTGGGGGGAGGTAAGGAGAGGGAGATGTGTGTGATGGGAATTTCGAGCCAGTATTTATTTCTGGGTGCCAAAACATGTTTAATATTTTATTAGGTGTGGAGTATGCAAGACAGCTTATTATGTTTGGCTCAAGCAAAGCAGTCAGTCTTTGCATACAGCCCATCCATCTGAAATGACTGCCACCAGGCACAGACCACGTGCTCAATGAAATATTTAGCTCGTAAAGCATTTCAGTGTGAAAGGCTGGGGCCAGGCACAGGTGCTGTGATGCTGAAAACCACAATGGCCAAATCGGAGGTATCCCAGCCCCAGCATGGAGGCCTCAGAGGTGAACAGTCACTCAGAGAGCCAGGACACAGAGCCTGAGCCATGCATGTGCTGGTCTGGGGGGACACGGGCACCAAAGCCTTTCTGGGACTCAGTTTCCCAGCTTGTGCTACCCTCCCTCCCTCCATAAGAAATCATTCTGAACAAAGTTTGATGTTTTTGTTGTCATAAGATTTGATATTTATTTTCTTAGCTGTCTTTCATAGTTATTTACTTATTAGAGCTTGCTAGATCTTTCTATAATACAGTCTAAACTCTCTAAACGCTTGGCATGCCCTGCTGTATGTGCTCATGTTCATCCCAGTGGGGCACAATTGCTTTGATGTCCCCAGGGCAATACAAACACTTTCTGATAATAAGGTGCATGGAGTGGGAGGAGAATGGTGCTGACTGAACCCTGGAAGCTGCTGAATACTGCTAGTACTGGCATTGCTGGAATGGTAATTGGCTGCCAAACTAGATGACAGCAATGCTGAGGTTTCAGAGAAGCTTTGGTAAGAAATTGCTAACCTGCTAAAAAGTAGTAGGTTTTTTTTTTTGTTTGTTTATTTGTTTGTTTTTACTTTTTAATTTTAGTATATTTATAATTTTAGTAAGTTTACTGTTTAATTCACTTTTTAATTTTACTTTGGTATAAAATTTGTCACCTACCAACCTCTGTACCAGGCGCCAGACTTTTAAAGAGTTTGTCCAAGGGTAACAATAAATGAAATCTGGTTTCTTCCTTCCTCTGATGCAATTTCACAGTTTTTGTCCTCATCGTTCCACCTGCTGCCCTTCATGGCTTCTCCTCATCTGCAAACCCTTCCCCCTTCAAGCCTTCAACTCTCCTCTATGCCCAATAAGTCCACAATATCCTACACCCATTTCTGTACTATTAATCTCTTCTTCTGCTTGGCAATTTCTCAGCTCCCTCCTGTTTTACCTGTGCCAATTTACAACAACCCCAGATTTCTTCCACATCTTCTGACCAATACTATGTGCTTGGCCAGGTGGGCAAGAAGCAGCATGTGTTTTGACTAGGTGCTAGCCAGATGGCCAGTCCATAAGTCCTGCACAAAGACAAATGCTGCATCAGATTCTCCCTGCCATTCTTTCAGAAAGCAGAGAAAAAATAACTCTTTTTCCCAATCAATGCTTAAGTTAAGAACCCCTTGACATGGGATGTGGTATTCAAAACTCCATGGAGAAGAACTGGAACTGTCCAAATCCAACAGCCAGCTGAGTTCCTAGTCATTAGTTGAGGCTGAACCACTTCATTCTTGCTCTGCTTCTCAATTCATTTTACCATCCATGCATACACCTGTATTAAGGAGGGTTTTATGGAGACACGTGTTTCTAATGCAGTTGAAGAGTTAAAGAATGGAAGTAGGACAAGTATTCTCTGCCCCAGTAGCTTCCCTCCAGCAGGCCCATGGTCATGCGGTGACTTTACAAAATCTATTGCTACATGCAGAAATCCACTAACTGTATGTGTTGGAAAATGTTACGCAGTCTGAAAAGGATCAATATAGAGCGTGAAAAGCTAAATATCTCCTAATGATCTTGACTAAAATCTCCTAATAATCCAAAAGCCTTGGAAGTTTTGCCCAACATGCTCTGACCTCCATGCAATAAGGTGCTTTGGTAGAGGTTCAAAATCAAAACTACGATGCAAAGGAGGTCATCTTCACTGCAACAAACAGCTTTATAGACTAAGTAACTGCCTTTTAAATAAGTGCTCTGTTTTCAGAAACTTCTTGATGGGAAAGATGTTCTTTTCCTCAGCTATGGATTTTTCTCTTTTCTCCTTAATTCTTGTTTCATTGTGTGCTGCACACAATTGAGATTTACCAAACCTTTCCTCAGAGCTCATAATTTCTTAACATACTTCCTTAATGTTTGCAACCAGGTTGATTAAAAGTAAGGACAAGTATGATTAGAGTATGTCCAAGCATGCACCATCGAAAACTCTGTGCTGCCCTAGTTTTCAACTCTGTTACTACCAAAAGTGCATGACAGTGGTGATTGCACATTTACTCCAAACTTTATGGCGCAACATTGATTTCTAGATCACAATTATTTTTGGAACATCCCATCCTTCTGCTCTCAAAAAAGGGTTTGATAGTTTTAACTTTAAGTTTAGTATATGAATGTAGACCCTATTTCCACTTTCTTGTATGAAGATACCCTGAGTATTTAAAATACAGTGTTTAACCCATTGGTATTAACTTCACCTTGTTTTGTTACTTGGATGTGCTTATATTGCTATAGCTCGAAGGAGAAAACCAACGTGAACCATCAGCATATTCACTGAATTTCATACATATTAATGAATCCCCATACTATGTAAGAACAGGTAGGTGACTGTTATCATCAGTCTTCATCATGAAATGCAATTGACATATCTGGGGACAGACCTCCTTTTTCCCCAAAATGGGTGAAATACCCCATTTAGCACAGAACTTGAAGTACGTGCTCAGTTTTACTCATGTACTTACACTTCAGAGTTGTGCTGCAGTATTTCAGTGGGCAGGGGCTGAGTTCCAGTAATTCATTTCCGCCAGTCACCAACCCTGTGAAGACATTTGGAACTACTTTAGCCACCATATTTGCAAACTTTTCTGTCAAGAAACAACATCAGAACTTGTCTACATGCTTACAAATGTGCTAAAAAGATGATTATGACTATATGATACTATAAAAAGGTGCTCTGCCCAAATATAATGAGAGCTAAGGTGTGAATCTTATTCTTTTCTCCCATAGAACAAACACACTTACCAGTAATAAAAAAGAAGAAATCAGAAAAGGGGTTAGAAAATAAATGGCACATCTCTATACAGCACAAATGTTTGGCTACTTGAATGTAATAGCTGTCGGGTGCTTTCGTTTCAATGTGTGTTAGCCATTAATCCAAAACTTAATAGAAAGCTTGTAGTGGAAGTCTATTTGGACAATTTTAGGAATCTTTAAAATAAAAGTTTATTCACATAATGGGTCTTGATTGTTTGATAAACCCCACAATATCTTCAAGAACTTACATCATACTGGATCACATTGAAATACTGTTAAAAGAAGGCCATGAAGAAAATAGGTTGGGGCCTGTAGAACAGACAAGACAAAGTTTACAAGAAAGCATTGAGTCAGAGCAAGTCCATGAAGGCTTTTGTCCTCTGTTTTCTGCAAGGTAGGGCCTGAAATGCTTTCCTTATTTCTGCTTTTGAATCAGAAATCTGACACCTGTTTGTAATAAATGTCCTCTTGTCCATTCTCCATCATTCCTGTACCTCTCCCGTTTATCAAGAAACACTAATAAGACAAAGTAAATATTAAACACTGAAAACCATAGCTATCTAGCACAGGTTATATCTTTTGTAGCACTGTTACAGTGCAAAAAGACACTTCTGTCATAGCCTACAAATAGTGAGGTAAAAACAGGACTAAGAATATAGAGGAAATAAACTTTAGGACTGAAGGAGGACACTGTATAGAACATCATATCTGTAAGAGAAAGAATGGGGTTACTCAGCATTTGGATATACCAGATACAAGTGTGCCCTTCCTTTCAAAAAACTGAGATGCTTTTGTAATGTAAAGCCTTCTTTTATAAGCACCATATACTCTACGTGTGTAATTGGAAGAAAAAAAATGGGTTTAGGCTAAACAAACTGCTGATAATTTAAGGAATTTGTAAGTATGTGGTGACTGATATGAAGTAGTTTCACCATACTAAATTCTCTTGGGTTTCTCTAAAGCTTGAAGGTTATAATATTACCAAATCCTAATGCTTTCCTAATACTCTTGGGGCTTTTCAGATTGTGTCCCCTACAGTGGGGAGCACTGCTGACTCCCTGGGACTCTCTAAATTGCCTCCACTCGCCAAGGGCACTGTGGTTGATGTTTTCGAGTAAACACAAAGCAAAGACACCTGCGGAATTCAGAAGGAGACAAGAAATCTTACAAATAAAAATAAAATTGAGCATTAATTCTCATTAAAGAGAACAGTTTTCCAGAGTAGTGGAATTTTGTCCAGTGGAGGAGGTTGAGTATTTCAACTAAACAAGATTCACTGGCAGCGAGTCCTAATAGAGGAGTCCTGCTAATAGAGGAGTAAACTGTGTTCCCCAAACACTGACCTCAAGTCTATGGCTCATATTGGTGCCACGGCAGTGGCTAGCGGTCTTTTGAGAAACCTTCCTAGATGATAGCTCCTTCTATGGTGTATACAGGAACCAAGCACTAAATCACCAAAGCAGCACTGTGCATCCATCATGAAGGAAAACAAAAACACCAGCAATGAAAAGTTTGCAGGAGCTTTGGGGAACGAGGCAGCTACACCTATTGCTTCAGTCTATATATGAAACTGGAGATCATATTTTGCAGAAGGCTAACAGTGAGTCTGTACAGAAGTTGCCTATGAGAAGCAATAGGGACATGTGGCTTCAGCCACTCCACTGCCCAGCAACAGCTTGGGTGCAGTCTGCATACAGCCTGTACAGCCAGGCACTTAGCTCTTTGTGAATAGAGACCATGCTTATCCTATGAGCAGTACTGGAAAACACAAACCAGGCAAATACCAAATATTACTTACATTTGTGCTAATAAAGCAGAGATGAATACAGAGAGGAAACACTACCCAGAGAAATGTTCTTAATTTATATGCAAGTCCTCTGAATTTTTTTTATCAATACCTGACAGCACTAAAACATGAAGCATGGGAGGACATGCAAAACACAGCCCTGAAAACCCCAGGCAGCAGCACAGCCAGGGGATTAACCAAACATGGAGCATTAGAATATTGCAAAGAGGATCAAAAGAGATTTGTGACTCAAAAGCCACCCACCAGAATTACAGTCAGCTGAGAAGCCGGACAGGCAAAAAGTGGGTAAATCTTTTAAGTTTAGATATCTCCTAGAATTATCTCAAACTCTGGGATGCTCATAGCAATACATCACATCAGGCCTCCCTGTGACATGAGGCTGCAAACAACGCCATCTTCTTTCCACACTGAAAGTTATAGCTTTGTGATTGTCAAAAATTATTGGGGGAAACAGCACTGAATATGGTCACTGGCACACCAAAACCTGAGAGCACTGAGGATAGCAACAAAGCAGCAGCTGTACCAAAACTGCCATACAAAGGGAAATAATACAGAGAAATAAGAGCAATATAAGGACCCAATCATCCTGCACCAGTCACTTTTCCAAAATACATCACTCTCAGGGTCCCCAATCCAAAAAGACACTAAAATAAAATATTAAAGAAGAAATTGCTTCTAAGGAGAAATTAAAAGACCCATTGCTGTAGACAAAGCCATGGATCAGCAGAGCAGTGGCCTGCTGAGAGCTTGCTCTTCCCAATCTTGTGTACTTACTTGGAGAAGTCTCGTGTTTCAAAGGAATGTTGTACCAACATCTGTACCCTCATATTTCACACCGAGATCAACATCATTACGAGCAACAACTGAAGAAGGTTAACAAATATGAAACAAGGCTTTGTATTTGCCTTTGGTCTGGCAGGGATGTAGTGAACTTTCTCCACAGTTGGCCTGTAGGGTGTTTGGATTTGTGGCTAGGATGGTGTTGATAACTCACCAGTATTTTGGCTACTGCCAAGCAGTGCTTGCACAGCATCAAGGCTTTCTCTCTTTCCCACTCTGTCCCCACAGTGGGTAGGTTTGGAGGGACACGACCAGCAGAGCTGATCTGAGCTGGCCAAAGGGATATCCTATACCCCATGATGTGCTCAGCAATACAAGCCTGGGAAAAGGAGGAGTGTTTATGGTGTTGGTCTTCCTAAGTAATCTCTGGTTGTGCATGCTGAAGGCCTGCTTCCTAGGAAGCTGCTAAACATCTGCCTGATAATAGGGAGTAGCTTTGCTTGCACACCTAGCTTTGGCATCACCCACTACACTTTCATCTCCCATCTGTGAGTCTTCTCACCTTCCTTCTACTTTCTCCAGAGCCAACAGCAGAGGGGAGGGGTGTTTGGCTGTTGACCAGGAGTCAACCCACCACATTATTTCATCCCAGCTTTGTTCAGTCAGCCTGCCCCTAAGAACTAACATGTTCCCTGAAACACGCTCTCCATGTGTTTTATGGACAAGGATAAAGATGCTGAATAGGTATGAAATAGAGATTTTTAACTAGTACTTGTAGTAACTCCCAAAACCACCTTTGCTAGAAGATCAGTTTCTCAGTTCCGCGAAATGAAGCCATGTGGATGAACTTGTCAAAGGGTGGGCTCCTGCTGCCATGAGAGCAGCTGTAAGGTCTCTTGCTATTTTAAGAGCTTGGCCCACTTCTCTTAATTTTCCTTGAGGGCAGGCATGTATTCCCCTGTACTTTAAGGGATATCTTTTATTTCATTTGTTGATCAGCTGCCTGCCCAGCAGAGGCAGCCCATGCGGAGCCGACCAAACATTCACCCTGCGGTGCAGTTTAAACTGGTCACTGCACTAATGAAGTGGGCAGAAAAACTGGCTCCTTTTGAGCACAGAGCAAATGGATTTTCAAATAGGAAATGAGCCAGAAGATGCCTTAAAAAGAAGGTGGGGTAGAGATTCCCTCAGAGGCTACATTAGGGCAAAGACAGGGAACTGAAGGATGAGGATGCTGATAGGGCAAAGACAGGACTGAAAGATGCACATCCCTCAGGGAGATTTATGGGTGACTGAATCAGAACTATTGCTCCTGAAGACTTTCATTTCCCTATATTGCCTCACTGGCTGAGATCAAATCCTATGTACTTTCTCTCATACACCAACATCCCCTTTTGCAGCACAAATGTCAAACAGATTCCTTTATAAAGACAAAATTACTTAAACTGTCACTGAAATGAGAAGGTAAATTAAAAATTAATTTTTGTTAGAGTCTAAGTTACAGACAACTGTCATCATGATTACCTCGCATAATAAATTTTTTGATAACTACAGACATTACCCAATATCCAAATGATCTAATTATCTAATTATTATTAGATAACCTTTCCACTGTGTGAAGTTTTCAGTTGCACAATCTCAAATCAGAACTCTTGAACACAGTGAAATTTATGACAGCGCATACAGCAATCAGCAAGAGGCAATGCACTTTTTTTAGAGATTATAAATAGAAATATTATCTATTGCCACATAATGGCAAAGAAGAAGGTAAGATGGATTTCATTCATGGCGTACATAGACCCTGATATCCCCAACTTTGCAATTTAATTTTAGGAGGAAAAATTGACTTTTAACATGGTACAAGTGATTTCCTGGGGGGAAAAAAGCTGTCTTGAGGACACCATGTGCATCACAGAACAATTCTGTTAAAATAAATGTTAGTTACGGATGGTCTGTGTAACAGTTGCTCTATACAGAGATTCAACAGAGCATGAGTATACCCTTTTAGGATACAGATACAGATTGGTGTTCTGCTTCCATGTCTCAGTTTTCCCAATTTCTAATTAATATTATGGCATCCATTCCTACCTTAAATATAGCAGTGGAAAGAATACTTTAATTGGAAGACCAAGGTAGACAGCATAAGCTTGCTACACATTTATTTCATTAAAGCAGGGATTTGAAGAAAAAGTAATTTTGATCGCAGGTAGAGAAGTATTTATGACTGAAAAGACTCAAAATATTTGATCTGATAATGTGCATGATTCTAAACAACCCATTGAAGCTTATGATACTGCTAAACAAATAAAAATTGAGCTGGCTTGCCACTAGCATCTGATTTGAGCTAATACAGGTTTTGTGGAATAAGCTTTGGGACAAGATAAAGCCAGGATTAAGACCTAGGGTTTAGTGGTCAGTGTTAATTGAGATCTAGTGTTCACCTTTGACAGATTTGAGACACTTGTTGGTTTGGTACTGGCAGGGGCTGCTGTGCTAGGCCACCTTGAGCTGGGGAGAGTCAGATGCTAAAGCAAAAATAAACATCCAGAAATACACTGTCAAAATGGACTCAGGTGGTACCTAAGCACTGGCCTACAAAACAGGGTTGAGAAAAAACAGGATTTAAATCACAATTAGGTTTATAGTGGCCTGCCAAAGCCCCCCAGAGCTACAGAACTTATCACTGGAAGTTTAATGGTGGTAGTTCCAATCTCCATCCATTTTCCAGTAACCTTTGGCTTATGAAAAAGCACACTTTTGTTGGTATTAACTGATGCTGTCTGTGTTCTCCGAGCAGAAATATACATGAGAAAAATGCCGTAAAATAGTATATGAGAGTTAAGCCTACCTGGGTCAGCCTTTGGCTGTTGAAGAACACATCTGTCAAGAAGCGTCAGACATCTGTAAAGTAGCATCAGACATCTGTAACGTATCAGTTTGGGATGTTGTCCTAAGTTTTGACAAGGAAACATACACACAGACATATGTGTATTGTTTTGAACACCAATAATCTACTATGATCCAATAGCTCATAAACGTAAGAGAGGTCTTGAACTGAGTTTTAGCATAAAGTTATATGATTAAGTTTTGATAAAGTAGTTAATATGGGCAAAGTAATATAATCTGTGATAGACAAATGGATCACAAATAATCCAGGAAAACCATCCTATCTAGGGTGGCCTGCCAACAACCCTACAGTTTAATAATGGAACTTTGCTCCTATTAACTTTTCACTCTTTTCCTGGCTCTCCTTTCATCCTCTCACCCTGAAGTGAGAAGTCTGGCCTTTGATGTCTGAATTAAACACTATTCATCTCACATAGTTCAAAGTTCAAGACCCTACTTGTATGTAGCATGACTTCTTACTAGCTGGAAAAATTTAGTCAGATAGAGACTCTGTGATGAGAGGCCAACAACTAGATGCAATTTTCACAGGAAAACTTGTGTCACTTAGCTATAAAACAAGCCTGCATTTAGTGAACTAAAAGAGTCATTGAGTGGCTTGGCCAAGAGCTCACAAACACACATGGTCTGACAGATTCTTTTCACCAGGCGTCAATAGTACGCACAGACACACATTTCAAGCCTCAGTTCTTCTGAATCAGAGAGGAGGAATCAGGATGAATAGTTTCAGCCAAACAAGAATATCTGTCATTTTTATCTACCTCATCTATGAACAGCATCACATACTATCAGTAACTAAATAACTGTTTGATGTCTGCAATTTGTACCTCCTGCCGTCTCCTCATCTAGCCACCTGTATGCTTACAGAGGTTTTATCAGGGCAGTATCTTGGTATCTTGGAATATCATACATTTTGTTCTCACAACTATGATGCAAGTGGAAATTTATATTTACTTTTTAACAGTGGGGAAATAAGGGATAACAACAGGGAATGGGCGGGGAACTTTGGAAAATGGGTAGGCTTAACATGTGCATGAAGTGAAGGGCTGTGCAGAGGGGTCTGAGCTGGCTCTGAACAAGCTGAGGTAGAGCACTGGGCACATGTAATTATGGCTCTGTGTTGCACTGACAACAGAGACGCATCAACTCATTTGGAGCTGGCTCCAGTATTTCAATTCAGTGTTGCTTTGTGGGCTGCAGGCATGCCCAGCAAGCAGGCCAGCAGAGAGCTGCTTGTATCCACAGAAAGAATAAGGCTCTATGTAACAATTAGTCCTCTTACAGCTATGGGCATTGGATGGGAAATACTAAACTGATTTATCCAAGGTCACCCAAACAACTTAGAGAACAGAACCAGAGAATTGCCCCTTCAGTTTATCATAGTCACTCCTTAGAGCAAGATCTCATAATGAAGAGATGACTTAATATTTACATACCTGAGTGACAGCATTATCAATGATTTCAGTAGAGTCAAGACCCAAGTTTTATGATTTTGAACCCAAATAACCTTTTTCCATTGACCAAACCAATCTTTTGAGCTTTGTCAATCACATTTATTTATGCCATAAGAAAGATTCCAGGCCAGTAATACTTACGGCTGTAAACAACTTACTATCTAATCTAATATTGGCATGATTTTAATTAATAAAGAAGTTTGTAAGATAGGTTTTTTTTAGGAAATTCTTTCGACAGAATTGATTTAAAATGCTAGATAGAAACCTACTGGAAGTACAAATAACATTGACTGAAAATGGATCTGTTGAATTTACCTCTGAAATTCCCCTCATGCTTACAATATAAGCTTTCTATTTCAAATGTAGTGACAGCAACAATAAATTAAACTTGTATTAGTGAATGTAATGTATTATTTCATGGATATCACGTACACACTGTTATCACATCATACCGTCATGATATTTGTTTAATGTTCCCATAATGACAACATTTAGGAAGAGAGTGTTCAACACCTTTTTATTAAGGTGAGGGAAAAATGAGAAACATCTCTTGCTTGGAAGATGCTTGTTTGGAATTAATTTTGAAACACTAACCCTCTCAAGAGAGGCAGCAAAAATATCACTTCTATCATCTTACAAGAGTAGCCTGTGAGCCACGTTAATCATCTTGGACTGAAATTTATAACAACATATGGAAGACTTGCTTCACTATTATTAGAAGTTGGGTTTCATATGAGTTCTTCAACTAATTTAAGTTCACTACTCTTCAGCTTTGAACATTATACCCTAAGTAATAAGTGCTATAACAGGTCATTTGCATTCAGGATATTATTTTTGGACAAGCTCCTGCTTGATGCAAAAGGGTAAAGGCCACTGGGATTTAAAGTCAAGAATTGACTTCTCTTAGGCCTTGATCCACACAGCCTTTGGAAGTCCATATGATCTTTTAATTCAGTTTCAAAGGATTTCAATAAAACTGCCTTTGGAATATTCATTGTTAGTGATATTTTGCCAGGTTTTATTAGTATTTACTCATGGCTTTACATTATGTGCTTTTTAGAGAATGGAACTGCACAGAATATTTGGTCTCTTCCATCAGTACTGTGACCTTTTTGAATCTTTATTATGCTTCCAATTTAGTAGTATTATTTCATCCTCTGAAAGAAGAAAATCACTTCATGCTGTAAAATCTCTGCATTTGACTCTGACAGTACTACAGGTATGAATAAAGAATTTTGTCAATAAAGTGTGCATCTCTTTGAATACTGATACAGCTTATTTGTTCTCGCTAGCAGAAAACTACAAGTAAGATTTTGTACTTCTCCCCCACCAGTGGATCCCATGGTGTTAGAAATGTTTACGCAGGCACGTTGGTGATTACTGCACTGCAATAGTATCCATTCCCTGTTCTCATCCCCAGAATCAAGACCCCGAAGACTCAGTGCTACAGCAGTAACAAAAAGACATTTTGGAAGATTCTCAGCCACTTCTCAAAGTTGTCGCTGAGTGTTAGTCAAGTGAATAAAGTCTGTTTATTTAAGCTCTGAAGCTTCTTTTATTCACCCTCTTTTTCTTTAAATATACTTGTGCTACTCCTACACTCATGCATATAGCAGATGGAAAGTAAATTTATTCTAGCTTAGCTCCTCAATGCTGAGCTATGCCGCCAGCAATATCATAGATGATCATGCATACACTGGGTACATACTATACCACTGGGTAGTAGTAAAAATAATGTTAGCTTTTACTTTTACCTTCTAAGGAAAGGTAGATTTCATATAGAAAATAGAATGTGAAAATCAATGATGTGATCCAGTCTCACAGTTGATAAAATTTAGGTTCTTATTCACTGTTAAATTACGCTTGAGGGATGTCACTGATAAAAGTATTTAGTATTGTACTTATCACCCCAGTAAATTCAAGAGAAGTTTTAAAGTTGTTACATGATTTTTAAAAACTCAATAGTATCTTGTTTAGGCAAATTTAACCTGTGAAGTTTCTTTTCAGAGGCAAGAAACTTCCATGTCATGGAAGTAGCCAGAACCACCCAAAAGTGGAACAATTTGGCATTGCTTTTAAGAACCACGGTTCTCCTGCGGTTTGACTCTAGCTAAACTGGAAGCACTTCGGGAAAAGCACTTTCAGTCTGCCTTCCAGTCAAACAGGTGTATAGAGCAAATTCAGTTGGGATTACTGAATACACAGCCAGAAAGAAGAACTGAATTACTTGCAAAGGTTATATGGCTTTATGCTTATTATACTTTTTAAAGTTATTATTAAAAGAGAACACCACTGTGAATAGCTCAAAA
Organism: Pezoporus flaviventris; assembly: GCF_033815535.1. Classification (NCBI taxonomy): domain Eukaryota; kingdom Metazoa; phylum Chordata; class Aves; order Psittaciformes; family Psittacidae; genus Pezoporus; species Pezoporus flaviventris. The sequence continues at coordinate 51,234,510 of NW_026892549.1, forward strand.
ACTTCAGTTCAACATGCAGGTGGTTTTTGTAACTTCCAAATACTGGTGTGCAGAATGGGTAAAAATGTAAGACAACTCTAGTTCATCTATAGCTGTATAATCAATGTATCACCTTGCCTGAAATACTGTAGACATTTGCAGAATATTGTTGATTACTCCATCTCAAGAAGATCAGACTCCTCATGGAATAGCACTAGAGAAGGGAAACCAAAATGGTACAGAGAAAGTGGAGCTGTTTACTATAGAAAAGAAAGAACATGATAAATTACCTAAAGTTATGCATGGAACAAAGGAGACAGATAAGAAATTGCTATTTTTCTGTTTCTCATAGAAAAAGTGATAGACCATATATAACGGAAAGGAAGGAAATTCCATAGTGATAAAAAGAGAAATTTCTTTACTTAATACATAATCAGCCCACAGGAGATGCTACCATTATAAACAGATTCAGAATGCCTAGATTTACTGCAATGTGCACTGTCAAGTTTGGAAAGGGTTTTTATCTCATGCTTTGACACCGAAGCCAGTCCTTGGCAGAGCTGAAAGGGAAGATCTGTGAGGTGGCAGATTATTTTGCAGGCTTAATGGGATTTCTTGAAGGTTATACAATTTCCTAGTGCCCACGATTTTGGTAAAGATATTTTACAGCGGACTTAAAGGACCCAGCTGTATGTTAAATACATGCATGTTATTTCTGATTTCACAGCCTTAGCCAAAATTAGTGGACTATTAATTAAACAGCAGAAAACAGAAAAGCACACATTTAACACAATACAAAGCTTAATGACAATTTCACTGGAAAACAGAAGAAATTGGTGAAAAACAGAGACCAGAAACACAAGAGAAGGAACAGGGATTCAAGAAGCACAGTTTGCGTTCCCTGCAGCCATGTTTCCCTTTACACCTCTGGATATTGCCATGTGAATGTGATGAAAAAGATATCCATAAATATTAAGGAACTAGCTATTAGTAAGCAGAGAAATGCTTAAGATGCTGAATGGCTGAATCAGATCCAATAATATAACCCTGAGATTTAAAAATAATATTTATAGGATATTTACACTGTATCTTTACAAAAGCTTACTGGGCTTGTTTGAACTGGAATGAAAATAACTTGAATTCTTGGGTCCTCACTGATTTTGTCAGATTCAAAACCTGCTCTGGAGGCATGCGACTCCTCTGACACAAGAATTGTCCTGAGCCCCATTAGCTTTCTTATTGATTACTACTTGTTAACCAGATTTGTGTTTTATTGTGGTTTTCTATTTAAACACCTGCTCTTCCTCTGATCATTTGTAGAATGCCAAAAAAGGTTTTCCAGAAAAACCCCAAAACAAACCTCCAAACCCACACTATTTTGATAGTGGCTGCTGCTGCTGCTATAGAAATTTGCAAACAGAGTATCTGGATGCAAACCGTGACAGATATTTCAACTTTGCTGTGGAAGGCAAATTATCCAGTAGTGTAGACAGAGCCAATTCAGTTCTTCAGCCACGTCTCAAAACGAACCTTCAAAACCAGCTGAAAATGGGGCAGTGTCAGTGGGGGCAAGCTGGCTGCAGGTCCTCACCTTTCCACTGCCTCTGGCACCTGCTTTGTACCAGAAAAGAAATGATGAGGAAAGCTGCTCCCAAGGCAAAGCTCGGATACATACCTTGTCCAAAGCAGAAATCTGGCCTTCCCCAAATTAAAGTTTAAATAACACACTTGAAGCTCTGTTTATTGCTGGAAATGAGAGGTTTCCTAACAGAAAGGGTATGTTGGAAAGGTTTACTGAGATTTATATTCTGTGCATGGCAAACACACTCCTTATAGAAGAAAGAGGTTCATAAAGCTTGATGGAACTGCACATCAATACTGCTTCTCAAAGAGCGACTCTACCCCAACAACTGGCTTTAGCGCATCAACTTAGAAAAATGGCTATTTTTTAGGAAGCAATACCCTCCCTGTAAATGCTGCAAAGAGTCAGAGCATTTTAGGACCCTTCTTCTATATAATCTAACAAAAAAGAACACACATCATACCTAGCTGTATGCAGAAATCACTGACAGTGGTGATGTTCTCACTATGTATAAACCATGGATGACACTACTATACTGGAAAACACTTTTTGATTAGATTCTCTCTAGACAATAAAAAATATATTCTGTGTTATGCAGTGGTAGTTGCTAGTATTATAGTTGAATTTGTGCTTTCTACATTGTCCTGTTTCAGTCTGGTATAACGCAGATAGAGGCTATTCAAAGAGCTTCTTGAAACACAGCACATCATAATGCAAAAATAACATCCTTTCCATTATAACATGCTTCAATGTGTCTTCAATATTACTCACAGTAGAGGTTACAAAATTGGCTATCAGCTTTCCTCTTTTTTATAACACTTTAGTAGTGCTGAATGGCTGAAAGAGAAAACTAAATTTAACCCTATATAATAATACTCAGATGAGCCATTAATTGGACTGATGATTAATAGATCAGATTATTAATTTATATTGATATCAGATGACACCAAACCTTAGCCCAAGGTATAAGAAGATGTGCCTTTCAGTAATTAGCATTTCTAAGTACAACATTCTTTGTATATGAACAACAAATATACATTTCACACAATTGCAAATACATGCTGAAATAAGTATTTCCTTCTTATTATTTTGATAAACCTTATTTATTGTAAGAAATGTGTACCATTCTTTGTGTAGGAAAATTCTGGAAAGCATTTAGTGACATTATGGTCCTCCTAGCTAATGCCTGATTGACTGATATAAGGGAAGGGCTATACAGAAACGCACTCTCTTTAAGCAGTAAGCAGTTTGCAGTAAGCATCAATGAGCAACCCTTTGAGCACAGAAGCTGCTCTTTTGGTTGAAAGTCTAATTAAAACATATATATATATATGTACACCTCCACCCCTAAAACTACATGTATAGAAACACAGTTTAGGATCTAGTGAAGCAGTTTCTCTCTACCAAGTTATTACCGGGACTTATTGATACAAATCATTAGATACATCAATCAAACTCTACAATTAGCAAAGCAGCCAAGTGCACAATTCATTACTTATTAATTAATTTTCCTTTATTATAGAGGCTTTGGACAAAATGGTTCAATTTCTTAATGTTGAGCTACTTTGATAATCTGTAGAAAGTATAACAAAGTAATTTGATATAGCCAATTTTATTTTCATTTTGCATTGCATTCCTACTTGTACCATCCATTTCTTTTAATCAATATGTGCTAGGAAGCCTTAAAGGTTTGGTCAAACTCTCACATTTTTAATTAATCACAAGCTTGGCTTTTGGCACAAGCAAGACATTTTTTTTTTCTTACTTGTTAGAACTTCAGAAACAGTCATGAACTACTGCTTGAATTTCCTCAGTTTGTGTACTCAAAATATCCTGGTACAAAGCTCACATGATAAAAAAAAAGCTTTGTGTCATTATCACAAAGTCATATAGCTCTGTATCTATTAATCTGGGTATCCTAGGAATATTTTTTTTCTATTAACTTTTCCAAATCTACTCACAGAAAACCATTCTTTAGCCTTCATTATCAGGAGTGTGCCCATTCCAGCTAGCATTATGTTAGCATCCCTCAAAACTAAAGTCTGTAGCAACAGCCACTGTAATATTTCAGATCTATGAATTACATTTTGCAAGCATCCTTTCTTAGTTGCTTAGTCAAGTAAAAAATACAAAATCTTCACATGGTTTCCATGAGTATAAGACATGTACCCATTGATACAGTGAGAGTCAAGCTCTTTGCCCCAAGACTACGAAGAGTTAATTACTAAGTGGCTTGGTGTATCTGCAGAATGATAGATGGGGTTTGAAAGTCCATTGCTGAAGGTAAAACAACTCAGTCAATTCATTTGTGTTTTTTCCTTGTTTCTCATCAACCTGTTGGCTGATGCTACCAATTAGCAGGCTGATGGGAGAGAAAAGCTTCCAGGTCCCAAGAAAAAAAAAACAAAACCAACCAACCAAAAGCAAACTTGTAAATTTTTAAAGCACCAGCCTTTAAACTGTGGGGAATTTGAAGTGTCTGCTAAAGGAACCAGAGACAGTTCCAAAGAGGAAAGGGCAGTAAAGCTAATGCTTTAGCTGGTAAAGGCAGTTTTCCTTCAGTTGATGCTCATATATGATGCTTCATAATGGAGCTCATAAATACAAAACATCTTTACTACATCAACAGGGAGTGAACAACAAATAAGGAAATATACAAAAAAAGAGAGTGAGTGAAAGCTGTGCTGCTGCTTCTCTTGGATGCACAGGTTACATGGAAATCCTCTGAAGGTGCCTCATTCATTACAGAAGTTATCATTTATATTCTTCTCCTCCAAATGAGAATTGAAATCATCAAGAAGCTTTACTCAGTCTCTGATGTACTCTTTGTCTTCTAAAACCCTAAAGCAGCTTATAGGATTTCCTGTCTCTGCATTATTTTGTACAGGGTTTTCACAGAAACCACCTGATTCTTTGGGGGTCTCACTTCAATTGAAGCAGCTTGATCAGAAGTTGCAGCCTTGTGTGCCTGCTTTTTGACATCATACACTTTTGTTATTAAATGATTTTGAAGGCTTCAGTGTGTTATATTTCATCATAAAAGACTTACATTAGCAGCATTTTAAATACCAGGGTTAGTAGCCCTAGGCTGTCAATTAAACAACTCCGTTGCTGATGAATACGCCAGATTCAAAGGCTGTTTTGGATTGACTGCAGAACTGCATATTGTTTTTCGATTTCTTTGACAATATTACCACTGCTTTTCATTCACTTGTAGAGGCTCCTGCCTCAGCACATCTAAAACTGGCCATAGATCAGCACATGGTAGAAAGGAAAGGAGGAGCTGTACTATAATTTAATCTTATTCTTTCTGCTTGCTTGGAGCTATGACAGGAGGTAACTAAAGCACACACCTTTGGGCAAGAACTGTGAACCATGTATTCCTAAATGAACTTTGCAAGCAGGAAAAATCATTATCCCTTCTATCAGTCCTGAATCACTATGAGGTATAAACTAGCACCTTGTAAAGGAAAAAGTTGATATTGCAGCTCTTTACTACGCTTTTATTACTGAACATTTCTGACAGAAGTTTCATGGGCAAAACCATGTTGTTATGTTTCTCATTGCCTCCCCTTCTACTGGTATGCATTTTAAACTGTCTGCCACAAAGCCTGTAAGATAATCTTCCTTTTTATTTCAGGTTTAAAGTAGATTCCTAAAGCCATCTAAATAATGTAGCATGACTTTAAAAAATACACTTATATGGAGTAGTCAATATTTAGAGTATTTGCAAGAAATCTCTTACAACTTCCGGAGCTGTTTTGACTTTTGAAATTTCTTTTGAAAAGACATCATTACAAACTTCCTAACCTACTGATGCCCTTGGACTATTACCCATTACTGGTCTTCCGTGTAGATGAAGGCACAAGGCGTAGTCCAGGAGCGATCAAAAGAGACTTCAGTCTCTTGGAATATAAATAAATGGAATTGTTTAGTATCTTCATCAATGACATGGACAGTGGGATTGAGTGCCACCCTTGGTAAATTTTCAGATGACACCAAGCTGAGTGATGCAGTTGACACACCTGAGGGAGGGGATACCATCCAGAGGGACCTGGACAAGCTCAAGAAGTGGGCACACATGAACCTCACAGATTGAAAAAGGCCAAGCCAAACGCAGGGTCCTGAACCTGGGTCAGGGCAATCCCCTGTATCAGGCTGTATACAGGCTGGGGCACAAGGGGATTGAGAGCAGCCCTGCTGAGAAGGACTCGGGGTACTGGTGAATGAAAAGCCGAACATGAGCCAGCAAAGTGCGCTCACAGACCAGGAGGCCAACTGTATCCTGGGCTGCATCAAAAGGAGCGTGACCAGCAGGTTGAAGGAGCTGATCCTGCCCCTCTACTCTGCTCTCATGCGACCTCACTTGGGGTGCTGTGTACAGCTCTGGGGCTCTCCACGTAGGAAAGACATGGACCTGATGGGGTCCAGAGTAGAGCCACAAAGATCCTCTGAGGGCTGAAGCACCTCTGCTTTGGGGACAGGATGAAGGAGTTGGGATTGTTCAGCCTGGAGAAGGCTCCAGGGAGACCTTACTGCAACCTCTCAGACTTAATGGGGGCCTACAAGAAATATGGAGACGAACTTTTCAGCAGGGCCTGCTGCAATAGGTCAAGGGGTAATAGTTTTAAACTAAAAGAGGCCAGATTTAGACTAGATATAAGGAAGAAATGTTTTACTATGAGGGTGGTGAAACACTAGAACAGGTTGCTCAGAGAGGTGGTAGACGTCCCATCCCTGGAAACATTCAAGGTCAGGTTGGATGGGGCTTTTTGCAACCTGGTCCAGTTGAAGATGTCCCTGCTTATTGCAGGAATGGATGACATAACGTTTAAAAGCCCCTTCCAACCCAAACTATTGTATCATTCTATGAATTCACTATCCCAAATGCTAAGAGTTTCAGAAGACTTGAACTTCAAAGCCAGCTCCTCTGCTTGCAATAAATAAATAAATAAATAAAGCTATTCTTATGCCTGTATATCACTATGTCACTTACAGACAAGTGGGTACTAGGTGATACAGGTTGTTCCCATTCAGCTTGTGTCAATATTCAGTAGGAGCAAAACCACAGAGTGTGGCCAAAGCAAAGGAGGCACATAGGCACACAGGGAGGGCAGCAGAAGGATAGTTTGAGATGAGGAGCCAAATCTGTCCCACACATAGCATCTTCTGATGAAAAGATTTCATTAATTCAGTCCATTATGGCACTGGGAAAGCTTACGCAGAGTGAAATCACTGAATTTTGTAAAAGTGCATTTTTCTGGTGTTGTGAAGAATTTCTGTTAGCTTTTAATATCATCTCTACATATATATATACATAAAAAAAAAAGGAGGAAAATAAAAAAGAAGAGGAAAAAGTAAAACATTTGAGCTGTGGCCTTCATTTCCCAGCGGATGCCATTCCCGAACAACCCAGCAGAGGACAGGCCACTCATACCAAATCACTGACCTCTGGGGCCGAAAATCCCCTTCAAAGAGTTGTGCCTTAGAGAAAACACAAGCATTCTTGTAGCTGGTAATACCGAGCCGAGGTATTTGGGTATTTCAAGCACTGTGATTGTGCAAATGCAGAAGTGAAACCTCTCCAAGTACGGTAACAGATCCTTAGAGGAATTCAAGTTTTCCCATCAGTGCCGTGGCGGCTGATGCAGCTATTTTAAAAGACATTGAAGATGAATGTCAGGATGAATGTCAGGAATTTTGGGTAAAAAATATAAAAGCTACAACTCTAAAGGGTAGAGCCTTAGAATTAAACAGGTACTCAAGAGAGCTCTTTATAAGATACACAGACACCATAATGAAGGCTGTAGAATAAAGTCCTGAAGACAAAAGAACTCAGAAACTGGCAGCTTTCACTATAATTGCATTCTTCCTTAAATCTTTTTAGTAAGTCTAATGGGAACATATTTCCTTGACTGTTTCTAAAGTTCATTTCCATTAGTGTATCTGGTTGGTTCTGGAGCAACATGTACTGGAATATGTAGGAGAGATAAAAGTGATAGGGCATTGTTGGCCCTTTCTACACATACACTTATGGTACAGCAGCACAAAAGCTGCAGGCATGAGGGAGATGGCCAGAAAGGCAAGAATAAGCCAGAAGCCTACATTCAGCAGCATCTCTTGGGTAAGCTAAGAGGTGCATCATGGGGCACAGCACCCATTTGCTATGGGGTTTGTTTTTTTGCTATGGATGCCAGTTTTTCCTGTTTCCCCATTTTATCCTTTGCATGCTTACATATCATGGCTTGTGAGAAAGTCCTTAGCAGGTAAGATACACTACTATCTCCCCTAGCTCCCAAGTCAAGGAAGTCATTGGCCAGACAGTGATGATTTGTCCTGGTACTCAAACTGCAGTCACATACCCAGGTACACACTGGGGGAGACCACTCAAAGTCCCAGATCCCTGAACCCAACTGGAGGGGATGAGAAGGAGTTGTGCCATACCTCACCGAGATGCCAGCATACCAGGGCATTCATACCGTGTGCCATTCATGTTCTTCTATGTGAAATACACTTTCTTATACCTGGAACTCAAAATTAGTGAAAAAGAAGATGAACTTACTTCTTTTTTGGTAAGTTGAAGGAGCTAAATGCCCATACTATCAAAATAAAGAAATAAAGCTGACTTTCAGTAGCTGATACAGCAGAATGTTTTGAAGGTTATATATGACTACTTTTGTAGGAGAAAAAAAAAACAGCAGGAGGCAAACTGTTTCCGGGCATTTGTTACAGAGTAAGAATTCATATCAGTTACAGCTTTCATATTTCAATTCACTTATTACTACAAGTAATATAAGTACGTTGATAGTAGCTGCAGCTTTAGTTTACACAATGTGATTGGGATGATGTTTTCATCAGCTTTTTGTTATTGCAAGATTTGTTTCTGTGTGGTTTATAGACATGACTTTATATCTGCTTTGAGGTCAAAGTAATGCATTTATGTTGTGATTCAGGTGGCTAAGAGCAAGCACCTGGTGAGTTAAGACAGCTGGGCTCATAGTTAAGCACTTAAAACACCCTACCTCCACTGCATTTAATTATGTGTCTGAGTTTTTCTATGAAAATTCAACTGTTCCAACCAAAAATACTTCACAAACATTATCCCCAGCTTACTGCAGGTAAGCGAGAGATGAATCTGGTCCAAAAATGCTTTAAATGGGATTTTCTATCCATTTCAATATGCTATTCTAGAAATTAGGCTTTATGCTGATGAAAGTGAGAGAAAAGGTGACTCAAAGAGTACCTTCCTCAGCTGTTCAGAAGGAATGTTACATCTTCCTTAAAAGACAAACCAGGGAGAGAAGCCAATTCAAGATGTAGGACTTGACATCAATGTAAACAGCAATCACAGATTTACAGTGCATTTCACAACACCTGATTTCTTTGTTCCTTCGACCTTCTGAAGTCAGTCAGTTATGGGGACTATTTCATTTAAGTTCAACAGCAGAAAAAGTAATAGTGAATTTCTGGTCCTGCAGGCTATAAGGAAGTTTTTGGAAATCTAGCCTACAACAGGATGAAGCTGTCTGATTTCTGGCAGGATTATAACCCATGTCCCTCTGCTTCCTTGCCACGAGAGCAGCTCCTTCCTACCCCTGTAACTCTCTCTTTTCTCAGAAATGTCCTGGTTCCTTTCCATGTCTACTTGGTCCACCCCCAGAACAAGTTCAAATCCCATCCTGCTCCCTATGTTTTCTGGGTTGCTGGCCCAGCAAGGGGTGACACACTGTAGATGGTCCAGAGCTATCAGCATGCTGAGTAATGATGAAGAAGCACAAGCTGATTGGCTAATTAGAGGCTGCCAAAAAGGATGGGTAATGGTTGGGCTCTGTTTGCCTTCTCCTCAGGGAGGGCATTGGTAATCTCCTTTTCCTCCACAGTCACTGTTTTTCCATAAAACTCACAGTAACACAGTGCCTTTGAAACTTCTCTATTACTCAGATTTCTTGGGGATGGGTTTGTGGTTTTTCCCCTTTTTTTCTTTTTAGGTTTTCCAGTGACTACAAAAGCTCCTGGTGGAAGGGGTGAAGGAGCGGAGAAGTCTACAGGTAGACAGATATGTGTCTTTTTCCTTTAGAAAGGAACATTCTTACATTGCTTGGTTTTGGGGGCCTGAGCCATGATCTTTGAATAGTTAGGATTGGGAATACTATTCACTATTGGCAGGCATGGCGGGTAGAATGACACAAATCCCAAAGATAATATTAAAATGCCATAAAGTTCAGTAAGATTTGCATTTCATTTTTAACTCTTCTTTAGTTTTGCTGGTGGTAATGTGCTGGGTTTTTCTGGGGTTTGTGGTTTTTTAGGTTTTTTTTTCCCAAATAAATTTTTGGAGCAACTTCAACTTTGCCATTTTATCACTTTTCCCACCTCTGTCACCTACTTCTGTAGTCATCGCTTCCCAATCCCACTACAATGAAAGTCAGATGGAGAACCAAATTGCATATTGTATTATTATTAACAATGAAATTAGATCCTTCAATAGCTCCTGATCAAGTGCAACTCTTCAAGCTCCCTTCCAAATTCTTGCAGTTTCATAGAAAAGAAAAAGCTGGCAACAACAGAAGATGAAGAGAAAGGTATTCCACTAACAGCCTAGAGTTATTCATGGCATGTGGATATGAAGTACTCTTTATGAGGGAAATGGAATAAAATACTGTTCTTTGTTATGCAGCTGCTGGTGAATTCTGGGGCACTTTTGCCATCCTGGTCAATCAATAGTCCCTATGTCACCACTCCAGCTGCTATTGCTGCCTCCTACTTCTAATTAGCGAGCAGAGACATGGTGCTCAGTAGGCTTTGTTTACTGCCATGTGTCACCTTGGTGGCCAAGACCAAGCTCTGCTCTTGCTCAGAGCTCACAGAGGTTTTTGCCTTACAGAAGATGACTTTGGTCTTGTGGTCATAAACAAATTGGGGGGGGGGGGGGGGGGGCTTTTTTGCAGATTAATGGAACTATTGCAGGAGATAGGAAAACAAACCAAGAAGTTCTGCATGCCCATGGTGAGCCATAGTCAGAGGGTGAAGACCTTGAAGGAGAAGGAGCAGGCCAGGTACCAGCATGGCTGCTGAGCACCGGCTAAGCTGCTGCAGAACACATTCAATGAGGAGTCATGGTGCTGGATGCATTGCTTTGCAGAGAATTTCTCTTGTCCCCTCTCCAACATGAATGCCTTAAAGCCATGGTCTGCCAGAGCATTTAGTTACACTGATATTAATCATCGTTTCCACCTGTTCTCTTTAAAACTGTTGCTGGTGTGAAACCTGGTACCTGTTTCTACCTGGGGGTAGATTCCCTTTCATGCTCAACTTGTTAACTCACTCTGGTTTAAAATAAAAAATGATAAAAAATAGTTTTATTATGACATTCACTGTCATAATAGTATACAAACAACAAAAAATCCCCTACCTAAAGCCCCTCAAAATCACAAGTAAGATCAGTACTTTTAAAAAAGATTCATACTGTGAATCATCCTATGCGTCTTCCATAAAAATACATTTCCAGCACTTGAAATGCACTAGAAGTCTGTTTAAAATATGTTATAGGCACGACAGGCAGTCTCCACTGCAAATCAAATCTATCCTGACTTCTAGTTCCACTGAACCATGAGCCAATTTATGTTGCCACATGTGAAAAGTAGCTGCAGCATACTCTTGTATAAAAAGCAAACGCTCAGGAGTAAAACTGCTTTCTTTAAATGCATATTTTGGCTGAAATCAGAATACGAGGGTCTGACACTAAAGCCATAGGCCTGGAATATGTGAGTGTGATACATCCATCACTTTACACCAGGGTAGGACAATCAATTTTAATTGAGTACTCATGATTTACGTCACTGGTCATGAGCTTAATATTAGGCTCAGTTCTGTGCTATGCAATGAATTTGCATGCCCTGGAGAGGTGATACAAAACAATATGAATGACCAGGCAGAAAGAAACTCTTTCAAAGTATCTTTCCATATACCAATGTTTTTCTTAGATGCACATGTGCAAAAAAACGCTGTTTGCCATATATTTTGGTTGCACTTAGAATGGGAAGAGAAACTCAGTGAGAAACTGAGTCCTAAGTCAGATAAGCCAACTTTAGCATATTGTATGAAATTCTAGGATTTCCCTTTGCTGTAACATACAGATCCCAAACATACAAATATATACAATATATACAAATTCCAGGGTTTCTCTTTGCTGTAATATACAGCCTGTGCTGACCAGTAAGCCCCAGCCCCCCCAATTGTGAGTTCCACAATTCTTGCTAACAGCACATCAAATATGAACTACATTACTGTAAAATTTTATAAGCCATAACCTGTAAGTATAAAATCACATCTGGATGTACCTCTAATGCAGAAAACATATTAAAACTGTGATTTAAAAAATATAAGCAGAATACAGAGGACGTACAAGTGTTTGAGTAGAAAGCAAAAGAACACAGAAAGGTGTCACTTAGGTTGGCACAATACATTTTAAACAGAAATAATACGTTTTAAACAGAAATAGAAGATTACATGGAAAAAGAAGATATAGTACAGATTTAAATGTATATATATTTATGAATATATTTTAGTTGTTGAACAACATAAATTAGTACGGTTTGCAGTGCATTTCTAAAGTATTTTTTTCCCTGCCTGCTAACAGCAATCCCTCAGGGTTTTTCATCTAAATAGTACAAGCTTTCAAGTCAAAAAGACTGGTATAAGCCTGAAGCAAGTTTAGAGAGAGGTCTGTCTTGATTTACAGTACGAGTACACGGTTGGTATATATTTAAGAATGACAGTGCTGTCTTTCAGTACTGCTGCCTACAATACTTGGAAATATATCCTTTCAGTATGCAAAGACATATCCTCTATGAAGCACCCAGATAAATCAGTTCACCCTTGGCTGTAACTAAATGCTGTTTAGTGACTTGTGATTGACAGGGCTTTACCCTCTGACAGCCAGATTCATTGTTGGGACAGCAACCAATCGTCGGGTTTGACGACATGAGCCTAATCAAAGTTGCAGTATAAAAAGCCCCCTTGGAATATATAAGGTACACCAGTGTGGCAAGCTGTCTCTCAGATTGCATTTGCTTTCACGGATCTGTTTAGTACTGAAAGGGAAAGGGGGAGGGGAAAGGAAAAAAAAAGGGAAAAGCGCTGCACTGAATGTGAGATCATGCAAAAGCTAGCAATCTATGTTTATATTTACCTGTTCATGCTGATTTCAGTTGATCCGGTGGCTCTTGATGACAGTAGTCAGCCCACAGAGAACACTGAAAAAGACGGACTGTGCAATGCTTGTACGTGGAGACAGAATACAAAATCCTCCAGAATAGAAGCCATAAAAATTCAAATCCTCAGCAAACTGCGCCTGGAACAAGCTCCTAACATTAGCAGGGATGTTATTAAACAACTTTTACCCAAAGCTCCTCCACTCCAGGAACTGATTGATCAGTATGACGTCCAGAGAGATGACAGTAGTGATGGCTCTTTGGAAGACGATGACTATCATGCCACCACCGAAACGATTATCACAATGCCTACAGAGTGTAAGTAACCCTGCTGCTTTCGCCTCCCACCACTCCTCCGAGAGAGTTCTCTCTCTGCTGTAGAGCCACGCAACTCCTCCTCAGGCTCTCCCAACAGGCTGCTGGCTGAAGTCTGCTAGAGGGAGGGAGGAGAGCATTATTACTAAAGAATTTGAGCCAGGTTCAGATGACTGTGTTGTGATCCTTTGTTTTACTGTTCCGTTTTCAGCTCCTTGTAACGTGTATGCCCTGTGGCACTTAGGATTTGCCCATTGCCTTAGAGAGCAAAGGGAGATCTGCAGTTTAGTTGATTTTTGGTATCTGCAGTACTCAGGGCATTTCCCATCACAAATATAAAGAACAAGTGCAGCTAATGAGATAACTATGTATTTCTGAGGGAGGTTTCACTGGCCAGCATTTTTAGAAGCAATAGAAATCAGCAGAAATACAGCTTAGAGCACCAGACCTACCTAACTGCAACATGTTATAGCAAGTGCAAGTATAGAGTTAAATTCTTGCTTCTTTGCTGATACCATAAACTAGCACCACCCACCTCCGAGTTAAAACTATATATTTAAAGCAAATATGTGTGTAACAGATTTAACTGTTAAAATGTCCATGCTACAGCAATCAGCTCCAGTAGTCATGCCAAGGAAGAATGAAGGCATTTACTGAATGAGCAGATTCTGAGTTATCTTCTGAGTGCTAAACATCTGCTATGGCTCCTATCAAGTATCTTTTGCATGGCTAATACTGTAGTATCTTATGTTCTTCATCAACTAAAGTATTTGGCTATGGCAGCTGTTTTTTTAAATAACATGAATATGATGTCGAAAATTAAAAAGATGACAGGACATATATGGCATGTTAGCAGTTACAGATATCATTACAATATGCATACTAGAATAATATCAGCTGCTCTAGCCAGCTGTACTTATCTATGAAGAAGTAACTTTATCTGTAAACTTTTTCAACTCATTAATTAGCATGTACTTAATGGCAGTATATTCCTGCAGCCTTATCACAAAGTTGAGGTCTGCCAGCAATTTTATTTGAGCCTATTATGTCCAAGGCTTTATAACATTTTTTAACTAAATTGTCACATAATTACAGTGACTGAAGAAAAGTCATTGCGCTTCATTGATCCAAGCTCATTTCCTACTCTTTATAAAAAGCCCTTGAACTATTTTAAATGCACTAAAGAGACAGGTATCTTAAGTGGTGAGATTTATGAATGTTAAAGCCCTGCACCATTTAAGATTAGTATTACCCATTTTATCCTGGCATGGAAAGACATTGCCATGACCAAGTATGACAGCTGCTTCATAGGCTACAGGAAGGAGGAACGCAGCACTGCATGTGACTTTCCTATAATATTAATCAAATGAAAACAAAATGATCCTTAGATTAACACTCTTATTTTTTTCCCCATTCAGAAAAGAAATTAAAGCAATTGTGTAGTTTGCCCACAGCTGCCTCTGAATACGGGTAGCACACTAAGGTTATTTGGTAAATTAGGAATAGCTATATGATAGCTATTAACACATATTGAATCAGCTTATGCAAAGTTGCTATTCTGCATGCTTTATGAAGGTCCTCAGATGGTGACTAGCAGAAGTGAGTTTGTAGCAGTCACTGTGAAGTCAAATAGGCGGTGTCCTCTCCCCAAGTAGTTTTTGTTTGGGAAAGAGGCTTTTTTGTTGTGCAGGTCAGCCCACAGCACTGATAGCACTGGTCAGAGCCCTGATCAGGCAGAGGACCACAAAGGTCCTCTACAGTGTTTACCTTCTTGTGATTGTCTATCATTTCCAAGTTTCAGCCTGAGCATACCTCCACTCTGCTTAGCCTATGGAGCACAAGGCACCAACTAGAGTTAGAAAATGGTTAGCCAAACCTCATTTTAGCCTGTTTACAAAACAATCATAGGTTCCTTGTCACGTAGTATTACTTTTAGGTGATAGCACAATGATTTCATTGACATCCATTTAATTTGCTGCAAAGCATAAACCAGAGAAAATGAATTAAGTTAAATCCACTTTGTCACTGGTACTGTTTGTAACATATTGTAAGTCGTCCTACATGGAAGAAAAAAATAAAAATGGGGTTTATATATGAATATTTCTTTTTGTTCCCTGTTCAGTAATCTGTTCTTTCCATTCATTTATAGCTGATTTTCTCGTCCAAATGGAGGGAAAACCAAAATGTTGCTTCTTTAAATTTAGCTCTAAAATACAATATAACAAAGTAGTAAAGGCACAATTGTGGATATACTTGAGGCAAGTCCAAAAACCTACAACAGTGTTTGTGCAGATCCTGAGACTTATTAAACCCATGAAAGATGGTACAAGATATACTGGAATTCGATCTTTGAAACTTGACATGAACCCCGGCACTGGTATTTGGCAGAGTATTGATGTGAAGACAGTGTTGCAAAACTGGCTCAAACAGCCAGAATCCAACTTAGGCATCGAAATAAAGGCTTTTGATGAGAATGGACAAGACCTTGCTGTAACCTTCCCAAGACCAGGTGAAGATGGATTGGTAAGTTTCTTGAGAAAAATCCAATTTAAATATCTTGCATTTTATTGAAAAGCATTTAAATTGTGTTTGAAGTATAAAATGGAAGCATTGTTCAGGGAACAGAAGTTCTACATATCCAAATCTTCTGTTCTTTGCTCTCTCATTATGTCAAAATCAATAGCATTCCTGTGCCTCTGTTTCCCTATTTGAAAATTTGAGTCAAATTGCAGTATTTCAGAGCAATGTTGAGAGGCATTAACTAGAAAATGTTTTGGTACTGATGGATGGTATGATCAAAGTAACATTATTTTCAAATTTGAGAGCAAAAACTGCTTAATAAGCAGTTATTTTGCATAAAGCTAAAAGAATAGTGGTTAGATTCTTTCATTGATAGGAAAGATGCCTCAGATATTGCTGCGAAAGTGAAGGGGTTTCTCCCTACAGTGTATGCATATATTTTCTATTAGCAATAGCAATAATTATCTACGTTTATGAAGGTGAGAACAGATATTCATAATGTTGAATTCTGTACCTTTCAGTATGTGATAAAGTGCATCGTTCCACCTACTAGAAATGTTTGAATAGAGAAATTCTGTTTGATACAATAAGTGAGTTGTTATTATTATAAGAAAGAGCATAAAATAACTATCTGGTTTCTTTTTGTAAGTACAAATTAACAAATTAAACCTGAAACATACCAGTTAAAATAGAGCATTTTCCTTGTTACCTGTTTCTGCAAATAACAACCTGTAAAAACTCCTGAGCTTATCACAACCAAGAAATCCCTCCTTTTGAATAAAAAAGGATATTTTACTTTTACTTCTATGCAGTAGGTCAATCAGTTTATCGTAGAATCATTTTGTTTGGAAAAGACCTTTAAGATCACTGATTTATGTAGCTGTGTAACGTTTAACTTCATAACAGTATAATGCAGTTAAAAAGGAGTTGAAGGAAAAACACTGTGATATCTTAAATGTAGATCCAGCATAGGTGTGGATCTCCCATACTTGAAACAGGCAAGCTGGATGTCATGATAAGGAACGTCCTCACTACCTCCATCCATTCAAATGATAACCCATGTGGATAACACATGGTTATCATCATTGATAAAAACAAACTGATTCAGCAGCAGGGCCGGGTTAGATGCATGGCTGATAATGGGAAAGGAAGTTTCTTCTCTTCCCTCTGGCTCCTCTCCAGCGGCTCCCGGTACAGGGACACTCCTCTCACCAAGCCCCTCCCCATATCATTTACCTTCGGGAGGAGTGTATCCAGCAGCTGGACAACTTGTAGCTGTAGAGGTGGGTATCTTGGAAGGCACAAACCCACGTAACAAAGTTAGCTGGACTGCTATTTACTCATAGGGAATGGTCTTCCTTCGTGGGGCAGTTCAGTCAGTGCCACAGTGACCCACAGGACTGAAATCAGTGTGTGGAAGGGAGGAAACTCCGGGAGCTTTTTCAAACTCGTGATTGTGAAGGCTGTGATTTCTTTCTATTCTCAGTTGGTGACTGTGGAAACACACCTTCAGCAGGAGACACGTGGCTCGGAGATCTGCCAAAGTACATTCCTGGCCACAGGGCTCTTTCTAGAGTCAAAATATTAGCTGCCCCTCCAAATTCAGGACAGCAAATCCAGCCCTTTGGCAGAGGGGAAAGTTGTGAAGTACAAGTAACCTGAACTAGCAGGAGGAACACTTATTTCTACTGCCAGTGCAGTAATTCAAACATGACAGCAACTTCTTCCTTTTTGGTCTGGACAAGAAGCCTTCCCCATATCCAGAAAGCCTGAACTCAGTATTATTTTAAATGGAGGGACTTTCAGAGGGATTCAGAAAAGGGAGACCAGCAACAGTTAGTTCTGTCCTTTAAAAGTTTTGGGAGTTCTGTTCTTATTTTGGAGTTTAAAACAAACCCCACATCAAAATAAAAATCCAGCATCTTCCAAAATTTCTGAAACATTCCTGTAGCAGGTAACAAAAATGGTGCTAGCACTGAGGTAATGATGATTTCAGGAACAGATACCCAGGAATTAAAGCTCTTTATAGAGGAACAGAAGGGAAAGCTGGTCCTCAGCATGAAAAATAGGAGTAATCCTTGAGCGGAGATCAGCTGTAGGAGAGATTTGCAGGAGGACTCAGTTTTGTTTAGAAAAAAATGATTTGAAAGTGTTAATTTGATACATCTATGTCTGAAATGCTTACTTGCATGTTTTTAGTGAACTTAGGCATACCTGATTAATGCTTCTGATTCATTCTCCTCTCCTCACAGAACCCGTTTCTAGAGGTCAGAGTTACAGACACACCGAAACGGTCCCGCAGAGATTTTGGCCTTGACTGTGACGAGCACTCGACAGAATCCCGATGTTGTCGCTACCCACTGACGGTGGATTTTGAAGCTTTCGGCTGGGACTGGATTATTGCCCCTAAAAGATACAAAGCAAATTACTGCTCCGGAGAATGCGAGTTTGTGTTTTTACAGAAGTACCCGCACACTCACCTCGTTCACCAAGCCAACCCCAGGGGTTCGGCAGGCCCTTGCTGCACACCCACCAAGATGTCCCCTATCAACATGCTGTACTTCAATGGGAAGGAACAAATAATATACGGCAAGATCCCGGCCATGGTTGTAGATCGCTGTGGGTGCTCATGAGGTTGTCGTTAGATCCACCACTTTGTATATTGTGGAAGCTACCAAAAGAAAAAGTTATACCCCCCTCACCAACCAGTCTTTGAAACTGTGAAGTTACGTATGCAAGGCATTGCCGACATCCTACATACTGTATGACAGGCAATCGTACAGATTTAGTGCAGCACCAGCTACAGAATGTGAACTAAAGGACGATACAGATACCTGACCTGGCTGGCTTTGAACCAGCGAAACAGAAAATCTACAATCGAAATCACCGGATTTAACACACAAAGTTCTTACATTGTGAGGGAATCAATATTCAGTCATTCAGACGCAAATTTATATGCAGGTTTCAGTACACTTTGGTAATCAAAAGCAAGCTCCTTCTCACCTGAGGGCAGAAGGAGAGGGCTTTTAAGTCCATTTCTTCACAGCTTCACTTAATATTGTATTTACAGGAAAATATATACTGGTTACATATACACCACTACACAATACCACCAGAATCATCCTTAAACACTTGAATATATAGTGCAGAATTGTGAAATGTATCAGACAAAATTCCACATACATGGACAAATCCTGAAATTAGGGATGGCATAGTGTATTTAGCGTGTTTCCATTCCTTCTTCTCACTAGTATGTTAGTAATCGATGGCAATGGTGCTACGTAAGCAGGTTGAGTAAATAGATAGTTATCTAAGTGAAAGAATTTAGATTAATAATGAATTTGCCCTATCCTCAGGTACACTATTCAACATTCGCAAGAAATAGATATTTTTTAAATGAAAAGGAATAGTTTTCTAGACATAGTAAAACAAAAGGCAGCAGAGAAGTCTAACATTCAAATCGCAATCCCACATTATAACCTGCCTTTGCAACATTACCATTTGCACTAAGATAAACCAATGCAAATAGTTGGTTGCTACAGATATTGTTTAAAAAAAAACACTTTGATATAACTGACTTATGTAATATGTATGCATCAATATTTTGTAAATAAATGTTTATTTTTTAATCACTGTTGGTATATGTTCATCACAGGAAAAGAATAACTTTAATCTGTACTTTAGTTTAATAAACAAAAGCCAATATTCTCTTCATAATATAATTTCCTGGCTTTTAACACAAATAATATGTAGGAACAATGCAACAAAGTAAACCATATGTTGAGAATTATACTACATTTTATATGTTTTTTACATTGGTATGAGCCATCTGTGATAAATGATGGGTGTTGACATGTTTATAAGGTTCTTTGGGTTACTGTTTTTATGGTCATTTTGATCCACAACTGAATTTCCATACTTTGAATGTTATGTCCATAAACAATGATGATACCACAAAAGATTGCTATTAAATGCATTTTATTATATTTAAAAGTTTGCAGCAAAGCATTATCTTTATTTGAGCAAACATACTACACAGATTTCCACACTAATTCTGTACATTTTCTTATGGTAAAAAAATTATTACTTGAAATTAAAACAAAATCTATTTACTATAAAGTCCAGTTTATTTCACGTGTGAAATATAACTGATAAAACAGGTGTTTGTTAAGACAGCACAATCACTGTTAAAACAACTTCATGTTAGTGTGATACACATTTCTGTTATATTCTAGAATTCAGTTTTGAATTCTTTGTGTAAAATCACCCTAAAACTGCAAAAAATGCTCAATTTTCTTTCCTTTTCTTTCTTTTCTATATTTTCTGCTTAGGTGGTAAATATTTTGTATTGAGTTTGTTTTCTACTTTTTTTATTTTATTTGTATGTAAGGACATTAAAATTTAAAATACAAGTGATGAGGTTTGAAACTTAAAAGCTAACAGATTTTCTACAGTTTCTTTTGAACAATTAGGAGTTCTGCTAAAGCTGTGTTCGAGCAGATGTTCAGATTCTCCTGATGCAGTTCATCAGAGCAGGTCTCTGGGGCCCTTAAACACATTTTCAATTTAGTTTCCCACAAAACACAATCAGAATAAATAAAAGATAGTTTCAAAGCTTTTAGAATACAGAGTCTTGGTGAAGCCGCAAGAGGTAAAACAACACCACAATTCCTGCCTCTCAAAAAAAGTTACAAAATCAAGGGAGCAATCCTAGCTTTGTTGAAGTTAACGACAAAGCTTCCACTGGCTTTAAGGGAGAACAACATTTTGACCTTTGACTTTTAATTCGTGACATTCAGGCACCAAATAATCCCATCCTGCTCATATAAGCTATGAATAGTATCTCTTTGCACAGGGCATACCAAAACCCTCTTATACTGTTCAGAGGTTTAAAATTAACTTCCATTGTATACCTTCATGAGCTTGAATGGGGTCAGTACATAAAGCAACAGCCACAGAGATGCGGCACTGTGGATTTTGGAGATGATCATAAACAAAGTATGTCCCCAGCCTGCACCAAAATCCTGTTACAACACCTGCATGATTATTTTTCCCCATGATAGCTAAACTAAAGCTAATGCAAATTCGGTTATCCCCCCATTTAAGTGACATCATTGGCTACCCTGTAATAACTGTGATAACCTGCACAAATGTGGTGCAGAAGTGATGATTTTTTTTTGCTTGGATTATTGAAAACAAAAGTAAACAAAAATGAGAAAAGAAATAATATGAATTTCCCAAATCATCTACTCCAAGCAGCATTCCACCTTGACATTCAGGTAAATTTAATTCCATGGAAGTTTTATGCAGCATGTGCCTTTCATATTCTGCCAAACTTGAAATTATCATAGAGCACTGCTGGCTCCCAAGTTTTCAATACTGATCTCACATACAAGTGGCTACCCAAAGAACATGCACTGGCCTTTGATTCTGTTGACTTTAGCTGCTGATTATTTATAATTAATATGTTTATTAGCAATGAATTTGAGATGTCAATGATTCATTCAGCTCTTATTGCTACATCCTTGTATTTCCAAGGCTCAGGTCCTAAAGGCTTCAGCAGCATCTGTGAGTGTTTTGTGTGTCACTCAAACTTCACCCAGAAAAGACCAAAATAGAGAATGAGGTTTAATTTCTGAGAAATAAATAGCCTAATTTCCTTGCCTGGCCTTTTAAGAACCCACAGGAATGACACAGGTAGAATCCAGCCTTCCAGTACCCCAAGACATGTGCGCACACCTGCATTGGGGCAGTCCTTCATGTCATCAGGATTCTGTTTCAGATCTTCCCCTAGGCTCTACTATCCAGCTCCTCCCCTTTGAGCATGAGCCAGTCCTTTGCCAGTGCAATTTCACCCCTAGCTCTTACCCAGTTACAGTTACACTGTGGTTCAAGTAATGCTTCCCCACCCCTTACACAGCATCTCCCATCGCACCCCAGCCCATGTCCATCCCCAGCTCAAAGCATGCTCCATGCTTTGCCCCACAGCCTCTTTTGGTAATGGCAACCCTGCAGTTTTGCCCTCCTGCCTATTATTCAGCTCCAGTTCATCCTGCTTCTGCTGAACGCTGTGGTTTCGGGGGAAACCTTCCAGTATGCTCAAATGGAGCCCTGGGGGAATTTACCAGCTGACACAAGTTATCAGTACTAAGCATATATGAACTGCAATTTTTCACAGATGTACTGTTTCGTTAAATATGAGCAGATTTCAAAAGAACAACTACAGGCCAAATCCATTCACAGCTTTAGGTAGCTTTTCCTCAATTCTGTGCCATCTAGGTTTGTTTTCTGTGGTTGTTCATTGGTGTTTCGGGATTTGGTTTTTTTTTGTAGAGTTTTTTGTGTGGTTTCTTTATTAATCAGGGACATTATTGAATTGGCTCATTCTTGGATGCAAACGAACTCTTTTGGCTAAGAGTCTTTAAAAGAAATCAGCCTGAGACTCGGCTTGGACAACTCAGTCCAGGCAGTTACGTTTTGTTAAAGTTACAGCAAGATAAAGCAGGGTATTATAGGTATTGGATGGACAAATGTGATAACCAAATGAGCCCACCTCCACTCATAAATATAGTGAATAATAGCTTAGAAAAATAAGGAAATGGGTTCCAGAAGGCACTAACCAGAACCTTTACATGACAACTTTATTTCAAAACAGCACTGTACCTATGTAATTCAGAAAAAAAGGTATTAGGAAGCTTAGGTATCTTTTTAACTCGCCTAAGTTAGCTGTGAGCTTGCACTTTGGCTTCACCCCTACAACGTTATCAACAGAAAGTAGATATCTGTACAATGATTTAACACCAAAAGACACAACAAAGAACTACCCAGTAAATTACTAACGCAACTGCATTTGCTTCTGCAATCTTCCCTGGCAAGCAGTAAGACTGTAAGTCTTCCTTCAAATGCATGTGTAGCATATTTGCATCCATAAAAATGAGATGTTAACAAGCTCTGGAAACACTGAAGGGCCAATTCTCAAATTAACAAATGTTACTGTCCACAAGTCAACCTGAGATGTATCGGTTTTTAATCAAGAGGCTATTTGCGCTTTAAATCTAACTATGCATCCAAAAAGGATGCATAGGCCCTAAGAGCTATTACCTTTTCTCACCTTTCACACATTTTCACCAATAAAATGTCTTTTACTTGTAAGTCAATAACCAAGTTTAATTCCAAAACTGTTGCTTTACCATTATATTTCTCATTTTTCCTTGAGTCCATAAAAGTAAAGCCAATCCCTCTTCAATGCACCTTATGTTCCATATTTCACCAGTAAGTTTAACAAGAGCCCTTGAAGTTTATGATTGTATGGGACGAGTATCTGGGAAAGCATTACAGAGGCATTACCTGGTAGGCAGCTTTCACAAAAATTAAGAAAGGCCATTTGGGAAACAAGTGTAACACAAACAGAACAACATACTGAAATCATTTAAGGTGTAACATTCATTGTCAAGCAGTTTTGTGCAAAGGATGGTCTGCTTCTAGGTACTTCAAGGAGCTGAGCATAACTATAGAAGATGAAATTTAAAGGAATTAAATAATTTGATGGGGTGTAAACCAAATCAGCAAGAAAGATTTTTATCTTCTCTAATACAGGATGATACTGGAGGCATTTGCTAAACTCTGACTTCCTCAGCTTTAAGAATGCTTAAACAGAAAAGGTCTCTTCTTTACAAGATTAAAGACATTTTAAAGCAAATCTATCTTAAAATCTGTTGCATCATAATCTGAATAGGTATTAACCCAAAATGTAATTACTCATTGCATAGCTAATAGCTTGCAGCTCAGATTATTTGATTCAGGAACTCTTCCTACAGAAATGCAGTCAAAACTCTTTCCCCCCCCCCTTCATTATTTTTTCACCTGGGAGGGGATCAATTACCTTCCCAACCTAGCAACAGTATTAGGGAGCTAGCACTGCAAATTCAAGGCCATAAAGCAATCTGAAATCATGGTTTTTCTTGAGCATCATACACAACAACATGAAGAGCAAAGACTTCATGCTTTAGCATCTGCACCTTTGAATTAGAGGTTTATTCTGATTTTAGTCAAAGAGCAATCACAGCAATCTGTTCTCCTACTTTTCTATCATCCTTTTTCATGCTATTCATCAGGATTGGTAAGGCTGACATATGAAACAGCAAAACTGAACACCTGGCTGTCATGCATTATAGCATCAGGTGGCAGCTTCTCCTCGTGTGCAGTGCCAGGTGGTCAGAGCTGGAGGCACGTCAAACACATGCCTTCAGGCTGAGCTCAGCTGCCTACTGTATGCTGCTGTTGTGTGGGATAGGGCAGCCTAGGTGCTCGCCTGGGGGAAAAGCAGCCTGTTGCTTCGCTGCTATAGGTGACACTTACTGCAGTACGCTGAAGCTTCACCTGACTAGTGGCCAGAGGTTTCTGTCCAGCCGTGTTGCAGTGGGGAACGACAAATCCCATAGGTTTCCAGTAATGATTATTGTATGCTCAAAGGTACCAGAGGTTGCTCCAGCTAACAGCAGCATAACTTTATCATAATCCAGTATTGTCCTTCTAGACAGAAACTACTCTGAAAGGGCATTGAAATTGGGCTATTCTCCAATGCAGAAGCATTCTTCTAAAGTCACATCACAACATGCAGCCACAGCATCAGATCTCATCTGACTAGAGCTCCATTGATTGTTACTATCAGATAATCGCATATGACAATTTTCTTTCTTTCTTTCTGGTTTTGAGTGTATCTCAGATCATGCCCCTAGAAGGTACAACACAATCCTCAGTATCTGTTGTTTGGATTAGATACAGCTGAACTTCAGATCTTTAGCTGAAAAACAACCAAGAATTGGTTCCACAAGTTTCTGTCCGCTGTGATTAAGAAGGAGCTTAGTTAGAACAAAATGCGATTACTCAGTTTTGGCCGTGCAGCCTTGAAAAGGCTTTTCCAGATCCGCTCCCACGGACCGTAATTCTGGTTTGGAAGCCAATTGTTCCTTGGCAGCGTTGCCATGGATCTCACTCAGAGATTTAGCAATACATTCTCCACCAGCTAACAGCAAACACCAACATCTCCAGTACACCCACAGCTTACTTATACCACAATTTGTAAGTTATCCATATTGGAACCTGCCCATTACAATGACAGGAAGGGTGGAATGCTGTGTCAGTTGAGATTGAGCTCTTCTAACTGTACCTGAGACTGTATTTTCACAGTAAAAAGTTAAAGCTTCCTGTAAGTAGAATACGCAGTTACAGACTAGACAGACGTATCTGAGCTAAGCAAAATCTACTTGGTGCAAGAGCAATAGTCAAGATGCACCAGTAAAGAGTTGGATGTATGCTTGTGAGTCAGCTGGACTGAGCAGCTGAGCTCTTCTCACTGGAGTACTGAATCAGCTGAGGCTGGTCTAACACCTCCCCGCAAGCCTCACAGTTTGTTCTTTCTAGTCATCCAGAGAGAGACAAAACTACCCTTCTGTGTAAGGCGCACATCAAAGACAAGACGATGTGGTTAGTACTATAGCAGCAAGGAAGACAGGTCTCATTCATGCCCAAATGTGCCACCGTGTGCACACAAGGACCTGAGATCCCCATAGATATTTCACCTACCTAGTTTCTGTGTAGTTCTAGAAGCAGCACTGACTCATGCATGGTTTATTTAAAAAACATATTAAAGTCTCATTTAAACTGAGTAGCCAAAAGCATCTTTGCCAGTAGGCTTGCAAACCAGTGAGCAGAGTTCTAACTAGGTTATTTGAGGCGTGGAGTAAGGGATTAGTACTCATGGATGGAGGGGTGGTACTGCCCCTGAACAAGTTGCAAGTCCATCAGGTCCACCTCCAGTTCCTATACACAACATTATGCATAGTGGGAAACAGGAAGCTGGAATCAGGATTCTCCAGGCACTAGCAGAGCCACTGAGATTAAATTGTCCCCCAACAAGGGAGAAATCATGGTGGGTATCTGTTATGCAACACCTAACCAGGAAATGCAGAAGCCTTCCTTAAAGAACATAAATGAAATTTCATAGTCCCATGTTAACAAAGGGACCTCAAATGCCCCATCACTGGCTGGAAGGGCAACACAGCAGGGCACGAGGAATTCCAGAGGTTTCTAGAGATGTGGAGATGTGTGTGGGATGTGCTGCAAGAGAAAGACCTTCCAATGGCTCTGCTACTCCCACCTGGAAAGGAATGTGATGACTGAGGGTAACTTATAGGAGCTATGAAGCAGTGGGGCAAGGGAAATGAGAGAAGCAAAATAACAGAACAGTGGCCCTGGGCTCCTGGCTTGTTTCAGCAGCTAGCTGGTAGGATTACAGGAGAAAGCTGCCCTGAAAGGTGAAGGGGCCCAGAAGACCCTCCTGACCCCTGAGGACAACCTCCAAAGAACCTGGGAATGGTCTTGCCTGGTGTGTGGAAAGAGAAGTTTCTATTAGGTAGAAGTTACTACTATTATTATGGATAGCAATCCCCCCCCCCCCCCCCCGGTATAATAATAATAAACACTCAATATTTGGACAGCTGTTTCTTTAGCTGCAAAAGTTCTGGGTTCTTTCTTGCAAACTCAAGGAGGCAGAACTAATGGAGTCAGTGAAATGATTTAAAATCTCTTTTAGAATATTTTTTCTGTGTGCTTCACCCATCCAAGAGTGCTAAACAAATTGTAACAAGCATGGAACTGGAAAACTGAAATAGAAAAAGAAAGTTCAAGGGGAATCATTTCAGGAATTACCTTCTGTCCCTTTCTTGAGCTAAAGCATAAAGTTTTCATATTCAGAGCAGCTGCCATACATCCACAGAAGTATGACAGTAATAGAAAGCCTTATCAAATAGTTGTCATTCTGTAAAAGCATCTCTTGCACTTTGCTGTATTGCCTTTATAACCTTTAACACGATCAGGCCTTTTATTTCACAAATCACAAGATAGGTAGGCATTTACAGCCAGCTTTATGGAAAAATAAAGGCCAAATTTCCTTCTATAATAGCCTAATACTTATCATAACAAGAGAAAAAAATCCAAACAAACCCACATGTAAAACTAAAGCAAAGCATAACTTCAACTACCCTTACTTTCCTAAAAGCTTGTGAAACTTTAGCAAAACCAAGGTGTATGGCATTAACATGGAAATCAGAATCAGGCACCTTGAATTGCCAATGGTTTTGATTATTACTGAAATGATGACAGAAAAATAAGTGTTTACTGTGTCTGAAAAGCTCCTGTTCCACTGGTCCTCCTACTGCACTGGGGCATCTGGCTTGAAGCTTGAGTAATGCATTTCACATTCTACAAAAAAATATTAGTTTTCAATTATCCCACAGATAATACCCAGAAGATAGTGTGAAAAAAAATGTAATAAACTACTGAGATAACCTATCTCCACCTTGCACCTGAAATTATATTTTCTCTAAAATCAGGCAAATACTATCTCAAACACAATGAACTTATAGAGAATAAGTAACATGGTAACTTCTCCTCTGGGACTTGAGTAGGTGACATATTCATGGATCAACAGCTGTGAAATTCTCCTGGCACTAATATTCTCTCTTTATTATAAATTACAGGAGAAGGATACAATTGAATAATATTTAGAATCATAGAAGCATTTTCCAAAGGACATTACCGAAAATACCTTTTTTCAACCCAAACCTTGACAATCTGACAAAATTTGAAGAGTAAACTCGAAATAGGCATTTTTAGATAGTTAAGCCACTCACGAGCACCTACATTGCTGTATCAGGATCCCCAAATGCTAAGTCTTGTTATCCCGATCACCAAATCTGCCCAGCAAAGGTACAACTATACAACAGAAAATTCTTCTGATCCTTCTTCCCTTTTACCTAACTGCGTTGTGCTCCTGGCTTTTTGTTTTTCTTATTTGGCTGTTTTTTTTTCTTTTTTGTCTGTGCTTCCATTTTTTTTTTTTTAACAGATGGGGAAGCCTTCTGAATTGTGTGTTACTTTTCTTCTGGATAAATGCACTCTCAAGCTATGGGATAACTGTCCTGCTACTTAATGTGGAATAAGTAATCACATATAACCTGTGGTAATGACAGACTGCTATAGCCTCATGGTATAGAGAAGTAGGAGGAGGGATATTATTTGCATGAGACTTCCAACAAGCCCTGTGCTGTGAGCTGTGTGGGCTTCAGACAATAAAGAATGGTTTGTAGTTAAAAAAAAATTGAACCTTTTGTGTTAAATTTTTGAAGTCTAATTATGCTTTTTAGGAATTATTATATATATTTTCCAAAAGTGCTTGGCCAGCATGAATAACTGGAAGAGTTATTGGCATTATTATTGAAAAAGAAAGAGTCACAGAAAGAGTCTTTCTTTTCTTTGTCCAGATGGTCGTATTTAAGCAAAAACCGGTAAAACAATGAATAAAATCCCCTTGGACTCAATAACAAAATCCTGGGCTGGAATCTGAATTTCCTGACCATTATTTCATAAGTGAGACAAAAGTCTTCAATTCCAGATTTCAGTTGTGCTAAAATACTCAAGTAATCTTTATCCTATACATGTGGAAAGAATGTAAGAGAATATTGGCATTATGGTGGCTTGCTTTAGCACGCTACAGAGATCACTACGAATGGATGTATTTCATCTGAAGAATTTAGTTGGGAATACCAGGAAAGCTACATAAGCAAATGGATGGAAACACACAAACATTTTTTTGACCTGCTGTTTAGAAACCAAGAGATTTCTGGTTTGGATTCTTTGTATATCTGTTCTTACCCATCTTTCCTTTGCCTTTGGGTATATCTGTTAACAAAAATGAAGTTGCACTCACTGTCACTGTTAGGAGAATAACAGAATTCAGCTGCTCAAAGTTAAATTTTTATTTGGATATTTTAAAGGCTTATTGTCTTTACAAGATGGCATTAATAAAAAATAACCTTAATGAGAAACTGCAGTGTAAAAGAGCTTCTGTTTCCAACTTGAGATTTCACAATTAAATTATGACAATCCCATACCAATGGCACAGTCACTGAAACAGTCTTACTGATTTTCCATTCCTATTTTCACCAAACCCTGCATGAAATCAGGAGATCAGGAAATGTACCTCTGGCTACAGTACCTGTTAGTAACCCCACCAGTAGTGTTAAGAAATTAGAAGCAGCACCTTTTGCATTACTCTAATTCACACACTGATTCCCAGCTAATTTTGAAAACAAAACTATGCAAAAGTCTACCTTCAAGTTTAAATCATGCAAACATTTGAAACTATCATGACCACAGAATGGTGAAAGGTGGGTTAGAAGTTAACACTTGATCCAGGCTTGATCTTTTTGGACGACTGTGACACTGCAGGGACACAAGCAGCCTCTCATATTCCTGCAGTTCCTGGTAGTGCACTGAATATGTTTCCCAGGATAACTGTATCTCCTCTTGCCTTCCAACAAGCAAGTCAGGAATCACTTCTAAAACTAAAGGAATAATGTCATAGAATCACAGAGTGGTTTGAGTTGCAAAGAGCCTCAAGGATCACCTAGTTCCGACCCTTCCTGCCACAGGCAGGGACACCTTCTGCTGGACCAGGTTGATCAAAACTCCATCCAGTCTGGCCTTGAACACTCCCTTGTCCTTATCTTGATGCATGAGCCTTTTGTTAGATCTTCTCTTCCCTGTCCAGCTGAAGAGGGGAATGACAGAACAGTTTTGGTGAATTTTTGTCCAGCCAGAATCAACCCACCACACATACACAATATAACTTAATACACATTGACTAGCTTTATACTCCTAGACTAAATAAGTTTCCCTACTGAATGTACACACTGCTATAGCAGAAGGATCCTAAATCAGTGGTTGCTTTTGAGAAAAAATAAATTCCATACTACAGAACTGAATGAGAAACTTTGAATATATTACGCATTTCAGTGAGGATACACCAAAACCAGAAATACAATGTTTGCTCTATTCCAGAAGATGAACTGGCTCCAAGAGCAGTAGGAAACTGCAGCACCCTAAAACTGTTTTTTTCCTTCTCCTCTTCCTCCACCATCAATATTGTTTACAACAACGTAATCTATCCTGTAGGGGCAGTGTATCAGTGTGCAATAGGGACCCCTTTTGTGGGAGTTCAATTTCAAATCAAGTAACCTGAACTAAATCACAACAGGGGCAAGCCCAATACTTTATGTCAAAGTGTTAACATCTAGTCTGTGCACACCAGGGGAAAGATTCCACCAGGATTTTCATTGTCCCTAAATGCTCCTTTGCAATTTAGATAAAAACCTGCCAGGGTGTTTTCTCCAACACTTTACATCACCCTAAAGAAAAGCCAACTGTAGAGCCAAAATACTATCAGGTGATTAAAAACCCCTCTATTGCTTCAAGAACACTGTCAACAAGTGGCCTACTAATAGCAGAGACTTAATGCTATTAAGGCATCAAGGCAACAAACAGCAAACACCCCTTCAGAATATAACATACCAAAGAGCTGAAGGCGGACACCTGGTTCTGGGACAAAATGCACTTTAATTCTGGAAGAACTACTGCTCTCAAATGTAACATACAGAAGGGGAATATATCTAGAAATTAGGAATCATTCCTTGATAGGACAAGAATGGATGAACTGTATGATCTACGCAAAGAGCAGCCATAAAACACAAGATATTTTTGTATGGCTGCCAGCTGCTTAGCCTTCCTTAATGCAGTTTTTGGTAATTCTTGCCTTTCCAATGGACTCATGAATTTTTAAATTATCACCGGAACGTTGCAGTCTCCAAAAATAAAATCACTTGAAAGAGATGGTGATTTTGCTTGTTGTCAGGTGAATACTCAAGTAAACATGATTTTGCCTCATCTTAGAATCACAGAATCATACAATCATTAGGGTTGGAAAGGACCTTAAGATCATCTAGTTCCAACCCTCTGCCGTGGGCAGGGACACCTTACGCTAAATCATATCACCCAAGGCTTCGTCCAGCCTGGCCTTGAACACCGCCAGAGATGGAGCATTCACAACCTCCCTGGGCAACCTATTCCAGTGCCTCACCACCCTAACAGGAAAGAATTTCCTCCTTATATCCAATCTAAACTTCCCCTGTTTAAGTTAAGAGTCCCAACTCTGATCCCTGAGGGATGCCACTCATTACTGGTCTCCAGCTGGACATTGAGCCATTGACCACAACTCTTTGTGTGTGGCCATCCAGCCAGTTCTTTATCCACTGAGTGGTCCATCCATCAAATTGATGTCTCTCCAATTTAGAGACAAGGATGTCGTGTGGGACAGTGTTGAATGCTTTACACAAGTCCAGGTAGATGACATCAACTGCTCTACCCCTGTCCATCAGTTCTGTAGCCCCATCATAGAAGGCCACCAAATTGGTCAGGGAGGATTCCCCCTTAGTGAAGCCATGCTGGCTGTCACCAAGCACCTTGTTGTTTTTCATGTGCCTTAGCATGCCATCCAGGAGAATCTGCTCCAAGATTTTGCCAGGCACAGAGGTGACACTGACTGGTCTGTAATTCCCCAGGTCATCCACTTTCCCCATCTTGAAAATGGGGGTTATATTTCCCTTTTTCCAGTCATTGGGAACTTCACCTGACTGCCATGATTTTTCAAATATGATGGCTGTGGCTTAGCAACTTCATTTGCCAGCTCCTTCAAGGACCCACAGATGGATTTCATCAGGTCCCATGGACTTGTGTACGTTCAGATTTTTAAGATGGTCTCGAACCAGATCCTCTCCTACAGTGGGCGCAAGGTCTTCATTCTCACAGTCCCTGCATCTGCCTTCCAAGATTTGGGTGGTGTGGTCAGAGCCTTTGCCAGTGAAGACCGAGGCAAAGAAGTCATTCAGAACCTCAGCCTTCTCCAAATCCTGTGTAGCCAGTTCTCCTGAGAGCTTCCGGAGGGGGCCTACATTCTCCCTTGTCTGTTTTTTATTTGCTATGTACCTGTAGAATCCCTTCCTGTTATCTTTAATACCTCCAGCTAAGTTTAATTCTAACTGGGCCTTAGCCTTCCTAACCTGGTCCCTAGCTCCTCGGATAACATCCCTGTACTCTTCCCATGCCACCTGTCCTTGCTTCCACTTATTATAAGCCTCTTTTTTCCTTTGAATTTTCCTCAGCAGCTCCTTATCTATCGAAGAAGGTCTCCTGGCCCTCCTGCTGCACTTCCTTCTGGTTGGGATGCAACACTCCTGAGCTTGCAGCAGGTGATCCTTCAGTATTAACCAACAGTCTTGGGCCCCTCTGCCCTCTAGGGCTGTATCCCATGCAACCTTCCTAAGCAGGTTCCTGAAGAGGCCAAAGTCTGCTCTTTTGAAGTCCAGGGCAGTGAGCTTGCTGCACGCTCTTCTCACTGTCCTGAGGATCTCAAATTCGAACATCTCATGATCGCTGCATCCAAGGCTGCCCTGGAGCGTCACATTTCCAACCAGCCCTTCCCTGTTGGTGAACACAAGGTCAAGCACGGCACCTCTCCTTGTCAGCTCCTCTATTACTTGCAGAAGGAAGTTGTCTTCTACACAATTGAGGAACCTCCTGGATTGCTTGTGCCGGGCCGTACCGTCCTTCCAACAGATGTCAGGGTGGTTGAAGTCACCCATGAGAACAAGGGCCTGTGAGCGTGAGGCTTTTCCTGTCTGTCTATGGAGTGCTTCATCCACAGGTTCTCCTTGATCGGGCAGTCTGTAACAGATGCCCACAGTAATGTCTCCCATAGCTATATTCCCTTTAACCCTGACCCACAAACTCTCTGTGGACTGCTCACCTGTCCCCAGACAGAGTTCCATACTCTCCAGCCTATCCCTAATAACATAAAGGGCAACTCCCCCTCCCTCCCTGCCAGGCCTGTCTTTTCTAAAGAGCCTGCAACCTTCCATTCCAACACTCCAGTCCTAGGAGCCATCCCACCATGTTTCTGCTATGCCTATTATATCATACCCCCATAGACGTGCACACATCTCTAATTCCTCTTGTTTGTTCCCCATGCTACAGGCATTTGTATAGAGGCATCTGAGCCGAGCTCCAACTGAAGCCGGCTCATTGGCTGGAGAGGCTGGGATATCTCTACATTGCTCCGAGCATTTATTATAGGTGCTGGCAACTGACTGGGTGTGTTGGGATGGAATGATGCTCCCCTCCCCCAGCACATCTAGTTTAAAGCCTCCTTGACCAGTCTGGCAAGCCTCCTACCAAAACTGCTCTTTCCCTTCTTTATCAGACCAGCTCCACCAGCCCCCACTAGACCTGGCCTACAAGCTTCGGTCCTGTGTTCAAGACACCCAAACCCCTGACTATGACACCAGCCTTTCAACCAGTTATTAACCTGGCTAATCCTCCTAGCTTTTTTTAGGTCCTCCCCTTGCCAAAAGGCTGTTGAAGAATGATATAGAGCAGCAGGAAGCAGAGATTTTTAGGATTCTGCAGGCATCCATGTGTCCTTCCGAATCCTACTCCTGTAATGGAAAGCCTTCCTGGTGAAAGGAGACACACACTTTTCTGTAGCACAGAGTTCCTTTATGGGCCATGAATAATCTGATACACTTCAGCAGTGCTTTTCATCCTTCTGAACCCAGTGGTAATCCAATTTAAGATACAGAATGGATTTTCCAAGGTAATAAATTATATCTATTATTAACATAAGTTTTTTTGACATATTTGTCCTTGCAAAATTAACTAGAGCTTTCTAAGTACCTGGATAACTGGTCAATATCATCTACTTTGATATACTGCTTTCTCAGTATAGACATTATACTGTTGAAGCTGAAATACAACTCAAACAAGGCAACATAATATACTGTGTGAAAAAGACGATGGTTACACTTGGTATGTTCACATTATTATACATTGTGAAACAGCTGGGGAACTGAAACATCGGTGGAAAGCTGAATTACATTATACATTAGTACTTGCACTTTCATCTATTTCCAAAGTCCAAAAAAGTCCAAGGCTAGAAGAAATATGATTGAGAACTTCTCCCTATTTAGACTTTTAAATTAAATGGTCCTATTTGTGGCATACTGAATTAAAAAAAATAATCTGCAGATAGGTAGTGATCCTTTTGCTTTTTTGATCTCATTCTAGCCTCAGGAGTATTACAATCTTTGCTGTGCAGGTTTTCATGAGGCATACAGACATAAGATGCATAAAAATAGATGCTATGAATATAAGGTAGGACAGCAAGAAGCTATGTGAACATTATGATTGCATCAATATTGAACATGCTTCCAGGCACCTGTAGCACGAATCTAGTGAAGCCAAGAAATGAAATTTGGAAACAAATTACTGCTAATTTTCTAGTTAGCATTAGTTTAGCAATTGTCACTAATAGTCCCAGGTTGGGTACTGCAGTTCTGCTGCAAGCATATGCAGTATCTGCAAGAGTCCTAGTGCTTTTGCAGTGTTACTGGAAAACAATCACAGGTTAATACCAGTCTGTCCCAGTGAGTGGTCCATTTTCTAAGGCCACTTGCCACATCAGAGAGCAGCAGTAGTGACAAGTTCAGGGGTAAGGCCTTTTGCAACTGTAGCTCAGGACTTTTAGGTGGTACAGATTTGAAGAAATTACCTGAAAACTCAATCAGCAGCCCAGAGCTCTTCTGAAGGGTTTCCAAAATGTACACTCATTTACAAAGAAAAATAATCCCTTTTTTTTGTGTACAGCTTTTTGCAAAGACTATTTAGTGAGCTTATTTTAGTATTATTTTACGTGTCTACATTCATTTCGGCAGCACGGAATGGACACTGAAAATCATTCAATATCATTGCCTTTCCAGCTGTAGTTCTGGCTGAAATATTAAGCTATCACATAACAGTGGCAGCTCTCCAGGCAGGGAAAGAAAAACGTGGTTTGCACCTGTTTACAAATGTATTTAGTCATTATTCATCATTACCTTGACTGTACATCTGATTGAATACATGCATCCTCCTGCTCCTGCATAGGCTCCTTCATGGGCTGCAGGTGGATATCTGCTCTACATGGAACTCTATGGGCTGCAGGGCACATCCTGCCTCACCATGGGCTGCAGGGGAATCTCTGCTTTGCTGCCTGGAGCACCTCCTCCCTCCTTCACTGATTTTGGTGTCTCTCTCATGTTCTCTCTCCTCTCTCAATGTGCAAGATGCACAGGCTTTTTTGCCCCCTTCTTAACTATGTTATCCCAGAGGCGTCGCAGATGGGCTCAGCCTTGTCCAGCAACGGGTCCATCTTGGAGCCATCTGGCTCTGTTGGACACAGGGGAAGCTTTCAGCAGTTTCTCACTGAAACACTCCTACAGCCCCCCTGCTACCAAAACCCTGCCATGTAAACCGCATCTCCTGTGGTTTAAAGAAATCCTTGTATGTGCTCATTTAACATTTCAGTGAAGATCTGTGAAACCACTCATCTGCCAACCTGTGTCAAATATAAACAAACTTCCCATAGATGTACCCTTTCCATTAAAAACTGCATCACTCAAGATGATCATTTGCTACTGATCTTACTCATCAGCTTCAGTAAGTTGGGCAAGCATCAGTCCACATACAGGCACAGAGGCAAATGGCATTTTTAGTTACACAAACATTAACCAGTCCCTCTTCCCACTTTTAGTATTACAGTTGCTCTAAAAGTTTGAATCAGGCTTAAATGGTTTTGAAAGAGTTGCACAACTTGGGAATTGAAATCAAAAGCACAAACCAAACATGATGATGCTATTCAGTTATTTTGGAGCAGCAATATGATGTAAGGAACTACCGGGAAAATTTAAAACTGATGTAGTTCCTTTGCTGGACTTTGTCCAATACACTGACATAACTATTAGAACCAGAATATGTAGGAGGTTATTTAAGGAGCAAATAGGACCATAAGGAAGATACATGAACCTCACCAGACCAAGACTCTGATTAATTGCAGTCACTACTATTAATTCCAGACCAGCTATGGTCAATGTATTTTCCTGTAATTTGTCAGGCTGTCTCCTGTTCTTAAGAAATGTGATAAAAAATTATAGAAGAATAGATCTTGAAGCTGTTTTGCCCACAGAGATCTTCATAAGCTGCATCTTTGCTATGTGCCTGCAGTCAGATTTTCTTGGAATAGGTGCTCCTTTAGGTGTGACTACACCTTTTTTGCTCCCATTATTGCTTTCAGAGGGTAGCAGAGCCTTAAGTGCACTTCAGCAGGATTGGTTGGTTGGGTTTGTTTCTTTTTTTAACCTAGACTTCGAGTTTTGAATCTATATTTCTTCAGCTAATTGGGATAGTGACAGGGGGCTGAGGGGCACATCAGAATGACCACTGCAACTACACACGAATTTACTTTGAAGGTATATATATATTTCAGGATAAATTAAATTTGTTCCACAAGCAATTTTCCACACAGACTCTCATTTATGTGATTCAAAGATATTTTACATAGCGCTTTAAGACAGAAAAGTACTATTTGAAGAGTGAGGAGAGAAGGCTACCAATTGTTTTTACAACCCTGCATCAACAGTTAAAGGAAATGAATGCATGAATCTAACTCTGAAGAACAATACCTGAAAAACACCCAGGGAACTGCTGTAGTTCCTAAGGAAGCAGCAGGGACTGTCTAAGCCTCAGAGGAACAGGGCTTTAGTAAGTTCCTTGTTATTTGATAGCTAGTCTTAA
Source organism: Pezoporus flaviventris (assembly GCF_033815535.1). Classification (NCBI taxonomy): domain Eukaryota; kingdom Metazoa; phylum Chordata; class Aves; order Psittaciformes; family Psittacidae; genus Pezoporus; species Pezoporus flaviventris. The sequence goes on from NW_026892549.1 coordinate 51,270,681, forward strand.
TATAGTTAGGAGAGTCTGAAACAGATGAAGGCTGGCTTTATCAAGATAGGATTGATAAAGCCTATCACTTTTACAGAGCAGGCACAAAGACATAAGGGGTATGAAAAAAGGGTAGGAAGTAATGAAAACAATTCATATTTCTCTAGATCGAGCTACAAAGACTTTTTCACATGGAGAGCATGAAATTCAGCATGGTTGAGAATGTAACATGGGCTTTGAGAGGAGAAACAGAAGATAAATGATTTGGTTATATTGAAACTCTAAAATTATCTTTTACAGAAACTCGACAATATACCTAAATTTGCTTGCATAGGAGATGCGAGATTTTCCACAAGATCCTTTCCATGTTATCTCTTTCAGCTGAAGCAGCAGCCATACAGAAGGCTATACTAGTTTATACTTCCCAGTATCAGGTAGGTGGATTCTCAGTGTGGGTCCAACATCACAATGGACATGTGAGGCTCCTTACAAGTTCCCAGCCTCTGATGGAGCTGTGTTTTCCCAGAGTGCAGCATTTGGTGTGCTACTGAAGTGTCCAGAAAGGACATGGATAGCAGGGACTCTGTCCTACACATACATTGATCAGAAGGGAAAAGAAATTAAAAAAAAAGGAAGATGAGAAGCTGTTCGAGGGAACATTTCCTTTAGATGCCCTGTGGGACACAGCATCTAAAAAATGGATTTGGTGCCAGAACGGCCCATGTAGGCAAGAACAGGACCATTAAGAAGACGAGCAGACCTGGTGTTAAGGCAGCCCATAACATTCTTTCTGGTCCAGAACACGAAACTGCAAAAGTGAGTTGGAGGTTGGTGCTACTAATCTCTAGGTCTTCAGATACAGAGGTGAAAAGGGCACCAGCAGGGCAGGGGTGGCAGCACTGTTTGAAATAATCGAACTCACACACAGAGAGTTATATCAGAACATTCAGTAACACAAGAAATTTCATGTTTCCAGAATGAAGCGCACATTACTATATGTTTATACATAGATTCTCTGCATATTTAAATTACACCTTCAGTTCTTGGTGTCCAAAAGCATCAGAACATACTCTTCATTAGTCATACGTTTTGTCTTGAAACCACATGTAAGATGGAAGCCCAAGCAGATGAAAGGAACAGGGTAGTGTTACCTTCAGATACATACCTCAACAAGTGAACCAGTGTTGTGTTTCAGGAGCAAAACACAGAGGCTACAGAAAACACTTCAGTAACCAAGTGATTCACCACACACCTACAGCCTAAGTCAAGGCAAAATGGACAATTGAGGCATCTGAGAGGGGCAAGCAGAGTATAAATTCCATTTTATTGATGCTCTAAAAAAATTCTATTTAGATTATAAAAATTAATAAATTTAGATTATTGGGTCATCAATTAAGGAAAAAAAGACATACTCTACAAGAGATAAAGTGCAAGAATGATTTCTGAACAAAATGATGAAACAGTAGGCACACTTGATACCACTAAGTTTGTGATAACTTCTAAAGAGCATGACTTCAAGACAAGGCAAAGGATTGGGTTTCTAACAGAACCAAAAAAATAATAGGAGAACTTTTTGAGAAGTCACATAGCTCATCATCTTTATAAACAATTGAAAGGAATCAAAAAAACCAAACCCAAACCAACAAAACCAGACCAAAAAGATCTGATAGCACTTCATAGCGTGAGAAGTTAATAGGAAAACAGCATGAGATAACCCTGAATGGTAACATCTTCATACTAGCCATCGTCTTTTGGGTGATTCTCTCAGTCCAGTAACTCTGCCAGGGAAGGTGATACAACATAAGAATTACAGGTGTCTCATTTTGCTCCTGGGCACACACCAGCCACAGAGCTGCAGCTGACACCCCTTCACCACCATGTGCTCCACTTGATGGCACAGACTGACTCCAGGCTGGCCAAGTGGGGGAAAAACCCTCCCAAAGTCATGCTCTGTTGTGCATTGATCAGCACAGGGACCACAAGAGCCACAGCAGGGAGAGGGGTGGTGCGGACTCGTCCATATGAGAAGCTCTGGCCAAACTGCTGCTCCCACTTCTGCCACTGAGGGCTCAGCCCATGGCCTCTGTTTGCCCTCAGTGGGAAGTTAAAATGACAGTGGGGAGAAACAGGAAGGTTGTGCTTTATGCTGTTATTTGCAACGCCAGCAACAGCCAAAGCAGATTAGTCGGTGTCCAAATTCATGAGCACGTGCTTCAGAGACAGCTTCCCAGTTGTTCACCATTTATCTACCCCTCATCTCCTCCTAAGAGTGCGTTCACTGTTTCAGAACTTATGTAAGTCACCCTCAAATTATTTATCTCGATTTCAGTTAAAGTGAGTATCCTTGGTATGGCTGGTTTCCCCAAGGGCACAAGGAAATTCTTGTGTAAATATCCACCTGTCCCCACAACCACGTTAACAAAATGGTTGTAAAAAAAAAAAAAAAAAAAGGAATTTGGAGCACTCATTAAAGACAGCATCCCATAATGATGATGAAATTTTGGAGTATGAACAGATATTGCTACAGTTTCACTCCAATGAATGGCAATAATGACCTACTCTTCTGGGTAGACTACACAATCTCCTAAATATGAGGTTGGAGGGTCTCAGGAAAAACTGCTTTGCTGCAGTTTTTGGAATTTCTGAGGTATGTTTCCCACATTGACTAAGACACTGGCACTGAAAATTCTTTCCCCCTCAAAATTTTAATGCAAATCCACTGAACTTTCAGGATAATTCATTTTCAGACTGTGTCTTTAATCACATGCAACCACAGAAGGGAATTTTGTAGTTTGGAATGCTAAAGAGGTTGAGAAAGAAGAAAAACAGTATCAATAGAAAAAAAAGAAGAAATAGGTTGAAAACTGCATGCAAGAGAAAAAAACTTTTTTCTTTGAACTTTACGTATGAACATTTCTATTGAATTTTATGCAATTGAATTTATAGTGCGACTAAAAGGTATTTCTGTTTATGAGAGCGGTGAGTGCTGGGGGGGGAAAGAAGTTGCAGATGGAGAGTTTAAAAGAAAGCAGACAAAGGAGACAGTTCTGTATAACAGAAAAGGAAGAGCAAGAGACAGTGAAAAAGTCATGCATGAGAAGAAGAGCACCCTCCTTCTTTCCAAAAGGAGAGGATGCAAGAAGAAGGAGCAGTAAAAAGACAGGAAAGAAGAAAATCTACTGGAGAAGAAAAAAGTCAGAGAGCTGGGGGGGGGAAAGCACAAACAGCAGAGACTATTTGAAAGAATAGAAAATCCGAATTAAAAAGAATTCTAAATACAGATAAATTTAATACATCGTTCTTTGAAATTAATTTCTGAAAAATTAAATTCTATCCTTACAGTAAAGTTACTCAAAAAGTCACACAACAATGTCAGGTAAAGAAAAAGATACAAACCAAGAAAACCAAAAAAAGATCACAGCTGCACAAAATTATGGGATATGCACCTCCACCATACCTAGCTATGAATCATCTGACATTTAAATAAATCCTTTGCTGCCTTGTTCTATCAGATTACCTTTACCTAAACATATTATTCCATAGAAGAAATGTTCTGTGTATTAAAATACGTGTTTGTGTTTTCCTGCATGAATGTTTCCAGGAATTTGTGTTTCATTCTGGAAACAGAAGCCAGTACAAAATGTAAAAGTATGCTGATTTGCCAAAGCTCAAACAAATAAAGTTAGGATGCTTAGAAGATACGAGTGCATGAGAGGACATTGCTCTTGTGCCTGTCAGGAGATTATCAGTATGAATAAAGCTATTTCTATTTATCTTCTCATAAACTAATTACAAACTATGTTCCTTTCTGTAATAGAATTACAAACTAAATGTATTTTTAAACTGTTAATGGTAATGTTATCGATAAATGATCATGAGAAAATGCTTCATTTCACAGCCACATTTTATGGAAATATTTACTGTTATATATTGTAATTAAAAAAGCATATTCTTAAATGTTACTAAAACTATATAGATGGTTATTTCAGTTTTAAACAGCAAACTGTTTTTAAGTGAGAATATGTCTGAATTGATCATAGGCAAGAGAACCAAATTTCCTATTCCAAGTTAAAATCTATTAAGGCCACACTGAGTGTGATTATATGCGTATAACTCATATTATAACACCTGAGTATGTAGTTAGCATAGACTCCTTTCTAAGCAACAAGCAATAGAACAAATTGAGCTAAATTTGGTGTCAAATATTTAAGTAAATTTATTTCAGCTTTCATCACAGGTCAAAGAGAAAGATATCTTATGTTCATAATAGTGTAGTGAAACACAATGAAAGACCTGCAAGGACATTTCAAGCTTCAGTCTTTCAAACTTATTGTATCATAGTAGACAGGGTTTTGTTTGATTGGGTTTTTTGACGTGTTCTTGTGTTTTTTTCACACAGTTCCTTCAGTTTGTTGACTGGTGGTTTTTCCTTTTTTAAGCTTCCCTAGAAGCACCAGACAGTGATCGGCTGATGCAGGGGTCAAGATGCTTGGAGATCTGCACTGACTCAGAAAGTAACACCAAGAATCCCCTTGGAGGTCAGGCTGTGCATCATATTCACTTGTGTAAGGTGAGATATTGATTTTTGCCATCTGGGACTGGAAATACGTTTCTTGTGCTACCCGACAAGTCACCTGTAAAACCTTCAACTTCCCAGCAGCACTGTGAGTAGCTCACCTGCTTAGGTCACCTTGAAAGATCTCACTTTATTAGTGAGGACATTAGGGCACAGATGACCAATGATCTTTTTTCACCTGTAGCCTATGTGCTGCATAGACAAAAATGCAAAAGCACTGCACTAGTTACTAAGAAGGAGAAAAATAACTGTTACAGCTGAACCCAGGACACCTGAACAAATACTTAGGCTTGACACTATCACCAGGTGAAATGTAGTGGAGTGTTATGTACAATAGACCAGATTAAGTGATCTCATGAAACACAAGTTCAGTTCGTTCCAGTTAGTGTGAACAAAGATATCCCGTGTAGTGCAGTTAGGGTTAGCGTGAGTCACTCCACCAGTGAAGAGAGAAACTAACACTGAACTAGACACAGAGATGTCCCCTTCATCCTGTTTGTATTGCAGACACACAGTAAGCAAGTCCTATATTTAGAGAACATTACATTTGAAGTCTTTATATTTGGCACATACAGATATCCCTTACTATTTTGTAAAAACACGGAGTACTAACTCCATATCTGTCTGCTTACAGGCAACATTTAAATTTATATATAGTCTACTTCCAATTAGTATGCAATATTTTTAATTAAAAACAGGTTTCATAATAAAAGACATTTCTAGTATAAGATGTGGTAGAAAACACCTTAACTTTTAGAACATGAATATTTAGATGCTGCTTTTAAGGTTACAACAGAATCCTTAAGCAGAGGAGATATTATATGCGTATGCATACGTATATGTGTGTGTGTGTGTGTACACACACACATCAATATGTAATTCAATTGAGGCAAAAATCATGTTAACCTTAATACAGAGTTTGTACTCTTCGTATTTTGTAATGAACCCTTTAGAAAAGCTTTCTTTTATTTTCAGCTGAGTGTGTTACTTCTATCTAAAAACCCCTTGTAAGAGGGTTAAAAGTTGGAATGAGACTTCAACAAGGAATGAGAACAGTTGATGATACTGTCTCATTCCAAGTCCATTGCACACAGCTCGCTCACATACAAGGCTCAGATTAACCTAGTCCATTTTAAACAGTAGATAATTAAAACAAATTAAGCATCGCAAATTACATTTAATCCAAAAGGATCTTAAGATGCTTTATAGACTCTACCCACAGATCACTCCATCCGTCACCCAAAGCAAGTACCTCTGGGATGAAATGTAACAACTGTTCCACAGGGCACAGCAGAGGAGAGGAAGTGAGGAATACCAGCACATCGAATTGCAATTGCAGGGGGAATTTAGGTAGGAAGAATGTAATTACCCCGTTTGGAGCCTGGCCAGACCACGGGGGTTAACATCTTACAAAGAGTCCTATGAGAATTTTAACAACCCCTAGTGCTCAGGACCTTTAATTTACAAGAGCTCTCAGGAACAAGGCTAACAGCTCTGCTCAAATGGTTTTGTATGCTGCTACAGGAAGCAGGGAAAAATCCACTTCTAGTTGTTCCTTGTGGTTTCTACCCAACTACTAAGCAGATTAATACTACTTATTCTGCAGTATGCGATGAAAATGCAGCAGAAGGCCACATGACTGAAAGCTGCTCTGAATCAGAGCAATTCTTACTGATCTTTTAAAAGCCATATAGGAAGAAAATGTTTGCTATTCCCATGAGCCCTAAGTCATAAAATCATAGAACAGTTTGGGTTAGAGGGGACCTTCAAAGGTCACCTAGTCCCACATCCCCTGCAATGAGCAGCGACAAGTTCACATAAAGAAATCATTCAGGATCATCTCAGCAGGCATAGCAATAAAGAATTACTATAAAGATACACAGATAGGAAGACAGCACCAGAAATACCTATTCCCTTTCAAAGAGCAACCTCTGAGAAAGGGCAGGAAACTAAAACGAGTACAGATTAGTTTCTTTCACATATGAAGTAAGCAGTTGTCACCAGTTACTGTTATTAATATATCTTATGTGTGTGCATTTTAATTCCTTTTGTTTAAATAAGACTGAAAGTTAAAGGCAACAATGAAAGTAAGAAAGATGACCAGGTAGGAAGAAATACAAGCATGCAGCTCATCTTAGGTTTTTTTAACACTGTCACCTTTAAGCAATTAAAAAAAAAAAGAAAAAGTAGACTTGCTTCCAAATTTCCTTCCTCCAAAATAAAATATCCATTTAGGCTATAGTGGAACATAACTTTTCACTCGTATTGAACTAAAAGCATTTGGAGGAAATTCCAAAAGACTGCCAAACACTCTTTAGAACTGTCTACATACATTGTGTATCCATACTCTACATATGTATGTTATTTCTTCGACTTGGTTACACAAAATTTTGAACTGTTTAACTTCTTCACCTTAGTCTAACGAAATGCACCACAGATATTTGTTTTGTTGTTTTTAAACTTCTGTCTGTCCTGAAGGGTGCATTTTATTTGCCTTTGGCTGATATATTTTGTTCACATCAGACATGCACAATAATAATGGAAGTATCACAGCATTCTATATGGTTTTCTCTTAAAGATTCTTATCTCTTCCATCTTATAACCAGAATTACTCATTAGGATGCAAGAAACTGTGAAGAAGAAAACAATGAAAGGCTTCTCCAAATCAAGCAAAGCGAAGGATTTTGGGTTGTAAATATTCCCTGGCCGCAGCAGAGATGCTGTATATCATGTGGACAACACTACTGCTGCAGGAGCGTTGTGATTTATGCTAATGAGAAAAGCCACCTTGACGAACAGAAAACAAAGGATAGAATAGTTCAGTGCTGATGCAGATTTTGAACATTAGGTTTATGTTTCAGAGGAAATACCGAAGACCAGTAGTTACAGGAATCTCACAACACTGGGACATATTTGTGTGTCTTCACTGGAGAGATGTCAGTCAGAGGCACAAATCACAAGTGATTTGTACCATGCAACTTTATCCTGGGTCTTAGCAGCTCCTCTGTATGCTCTGGTGAAGAACTGATAGTCCCTGATTTTTAAAGAGAATTCAAAAACCAGTACTTTAACTAAAAAAGCCCCCACCCTTGAAAATGCACATAGAATCATAGAATAGTTAGGGTTGGCAAGGACCTTGAGATCATCTAGTTCCAGTCAGACTTTTAGGGAAGACCATCATGCAAGAGTGCTCCATATCATTGAAGCTGTAAGGGAGAACTTGTAAGAAGACAAGTTTATGTTTAAGCAGATCTCAGTCCCGGATTGGTGTGATCCTCTCCTCCTCCCCAAATAGTTCTGATATGTTTTTCAAGGACTAAACAACTGTTTAGGAGCCTATTTTTTCCACTGACTTCCAAGACTTAAATAAGCTTTTCTGAGTCTCTAAGAACTAGATTTTGAAAAGCATTTAGGCACATATAAGCTTTTCATATGCGCTCATCTCTCACTGACTTCTAAACATTTAGGAAAAACCCAGCACTGGGTTAGAAACTACATGTCCTCACTATATTCAAAGTTGGTCAAAACCAACAGTCTTTGAAAGGCCATAAAAGGCAGAAATTGATGCTTCATGAACTTAGAACTTGTTGCAGAAGACACAGACCTGCTCTGCTTGAAGATCTGAGTTCATTCCATGAAAACTGATCCAAATAGGTAGGTTACTTGTAAGGATAAAGTGTCTTTTGACCCCTATAAAGAATTGGTCTAAGTTACAAACTTGTTCTTGTCCGTATCAACTATGGGGAGATCATGTCAGCTTGTTGGCAAATAAGAGACAGCAGCTGTGACTTGAGAAGTGGACTCATTCCTTCATAACAATCACAGTGTTTAACTTATAGACACATCATGTCTATAAGTTCATATCATGCTTTCACTTTTATACTTGACTAAACAGTGCCACAGCCCACAGAGCAAATTTTGTCCTGGTGGTTACTAGAAGTTCTTTCTCCCTACACTACCTGTAAGGAGGAGACTTGTGCTCATATGTATTGCTTTCAAGCAAGTCATGCCTCACCTTGAATATGGAAAATGCTGCACAAGTAAGGAAAGCGCTCACAAGTAAAGACAAAACACAAACCACCCTGTGCAGACAATTCCAGGTTGGATTTAGGAGGAGTTCCAATTTGGCTCCTATGCAGAAGAAAGCTATTTAGTGTTCGTATGATCATGAAATGGATCATTAAAATAAACTGATTAGAAAATGTACCCAAAACAAACTGATACTCAAGTTGAAGAGGCTTAAACTGCAGAAATATCTATTCTATTGTAAAATAAGTAAAATCTTTTTTGAACAAACAAACAAAAAAGAGCATTTCTATGATTTTTAGGGACAGCACTGTAAACTTATAACAAGACCATGGCACATTGAGGACCCTCTTTGTATTTCTCTAAATGTATATTATCACACAGATACAGCATACTGTGTCACATGCACAATAATGAAACACCACAGACAACTTCAGTTCTTTGCAGTGACATTAAAAAATAATAAAACCCAGCAGTTTTTAGGTTTAATGCAAGGTGGGGAAAAACAAGGACTGTATTTTGCCCCATTGGTTAAAGTGAACAAAAGTGTCCATGTATCTTAACACCTGGGAAAAGTCAGGGCAGGCACAGCTGGCCGCGAGCTGGTCACACATTCCTGAGGTTACAATTACAACCAGTGTTCTCAAACCAGGCTCACTGACAAGCAGTTGCAGATGGCCAAAATGCTTATGTATGGAAATAGCTTTACTCAGCAAAAATCTTAGAAAAATAATGTATCAATAGGAACACTTGTAGATAAAGCTTTTTCTCAGTGATGTTTTCTTCAGTTAGCCCACAGGTCATGTCATATAAACTGAAAACAGGAACTCTTTTGTGTTGCGCATCATATATATCATTTGGTACCAGCATATCATTTTCCCCAACAAGTAGGTTTCCAATGTAGTTAAAGTGAGGAAACACAATCAGCATGTTAGGCTCTGTTCCCAGGTTTGCCAATAGCCAGTATGTGGCCGGTGCTCTTTTCAAATCGCCAATTTAATGAGTGCATGACTCTCATTTGTGTATACAACTTCATGTTTCTGACACTTGGATGAAGAACAATGAACACTCTAAAGTATCATTTTATAATCTCTGTAAGTAACACGAGGAAAAAAAAAAGGTAGCACTCATGTTTTTTCTCTTCAGTAATGACATTGAGAAAAGAAAACAACTACATGAAAATTTCTTTGATCCTCACTAAAAAACAAAATTCAAACATGGTAAAAACTGAAAAATGTACTGTTTAGAGATGAGAATATAAAATGAAGGTTTCAATTATTTGCAAAACAATCCTGCAAGGTAACTTTTTAATGATGAGGTGATCACATGGGGTGCCACTTTTCATGATGCTGAAAGCATGGACACTTAATACAAAAGACAACAGAAATTAATGTGTTAAAACACAAAAAGAAGAAGATATTTAAGTGCAACCTTTAATATCCTTTTAATTAGTAGTCTTCAAACTCCTGAGTGTTTATCAAATTCTGTACCAGAAATTATTATTACACAAATTATTAGACTTTACACCAGTGTGGCCAGAGCCAGCAATCAGGACAAAAATGTCAACTGATACTTAAAATAGGGCACTGATGTCTATTTGTACCACTAAGCAAACCCATTTTCAAAAGAAAAACCTACTTATATTTTCTAATATAAAAATTGCATCGAGATGGGATTATAAAGATTTTAATCGCAAAATTTTCTTAATAAAAAACACAGTAGAGAAACAAATATACAAGAGTATTACTTAAGCAATTCCTGCTATTCCCTGAGCAAGAGCTCGGTTACTGTGATTAGCACAGACCAATAGATGAACATCTTTATGAACATGATCAGCAAGATCAAAAGGTCACTATGGTTTTAATTTACTATTTGCTATAAAATTCACATCTTAAACTGACTTCATGTAAGTTTTTCAGGCATTATGCATACCCTGAAGTCAACAAATCACAGGTTAGATTACAAGTCACTCAATGTAAATTCCTATCAATATTTTGACTCAAACCAGCCCAGAATACGGACCTCTCCATAGCTTTCACAGCTGTTCATTTTATTGGGCACTGCACTTCTTGAGACAGAGGTATCCTCCTCTATGAAGACTGGGGACTTTTGTTAGGGTAAAGAGTGCAGGAGCAGACCTCTTGTACAGCAGTAATCATAAAACTTTTTTATAACTACTAACTTCGCACACAACACTTCAACCCATTATTAAAAAGATTTGTAAATAAAATAAGAAATGTAATTAGCAATTTTGTAGGTATTTGTGAATATGCCTAGGTCTCTTGAAAGAAAATTGGTTGTGAAGATTTGAACTTGCATATTCCCATCTGTATATTGAGCTTTTCAAAGATTATTTTATTCAGCTTGTAACTACCAGCACAAATGCTGATTCTAAATATATCTGCTGAACTCTAAATGACTTCTGTTTATAGAAATAGGACATAACAAGCTATTAAATCTTCCTTACAACAAACTGTGCTATGCCAGAATACTTGCTCCAGATTTTTGAGCTACAGTTAAGACTTAGACTGACAACCAGATGAAAACTGGCAAGACAGTCATTACGGCAATGTATTCTATCACTTAAACCTTTCCTTAGATTGACTTGATTTTAGTCTTAGTAAGTATGCATCCACACAGGGTTTAAAGAAAAAAAAATTGTAGTGGTGCTTGAAACCCTCATTATTTCACATGATTAGAGAATTCAGCACAACACTGTTGCTATATAGCATCCAAATAATTCAGAAGAATCACAGTGCAGTAATGAAAAAAATGCGTAACTTCTGATGACTCGTAGTAGTAAAGAATCAGGAATTACACAGCCCTGAGGACTCCACAAGTCCTCAAGACTAAACTGCACCTACCCAGTAACCATTAGGGTCATGCTCATCATAGTAAAATGCAACAGTGCAAGCTGAATTACAGAGTTTGGGGTCCCCCCCGCCAAGACTGATGTAGCTGTTTCTTCAGCTTCCATAATCTACAAGTGGTTGGTGCACTATGAAGTGCTTTCAGCTTCTACAGTGAAGGTCACTAATAGTGTAACTACTCTAAAAGGCCAGTATCTATTTTATTGCTGTTACAGTTGACACATAATCACATTTACTTATTTGCAGACATAGACCAAAACTGAATTTCAGATCCACAGTTCTTAAAGGAGTTGGCAGCATTTTCAGTTGCTCAAAGGTAACTGGAAATAAAGCATAGAAGGTATGGCTCTTCTAAATGGCAATGGGATCTTGGGCAAGCAGTTTTGAAAAAGGGGGTTTTGAAGCTGAATGTGAAACTGTAAGTGCAGCAATTAAGGAAATATTCTGTAATAGAGGCTAACTTTTGGGAGAAGCAACTGTATGAATTCCTCTGATGAGGGAACATTTCTCTAGAACTACACATACACAGTTTCACATGTTAGTAACTATTAACAGGATCTTGTTCTTAACTGTACGTACCTAAGCTGTCAGAGAACGTCAAGAATGAATGAATGTTGAATAGTCAAACTCTGGCTACTTAGATGAAGAACAGAAATTCATTCAAAGCGAAATGATGTTGGATCTATTTACTATTAGTCAGTATTGGCCAAGTCTGACATGAATAACACCTAGATTTGCTCCTCAGAGCATTTGCCTATCAATAACTATTTATATGAAATAAACTCAAATTATTCCAAATTACCATTCTCTCCAAGTGAGATGACAGGACTATTTAAAAGCTACTTAAAGAACACTACAAGGTTTCTCCCCCCCTCCCACTTCATCTTTTTAACTGAGCAAATAAATACTTCTACCTTTCATCAGGAACACTCTCTAATTTATATAGCATAAATAGTACCAGGCTAACAAGCACAGGGAAGAGTTTATTTTATATCCACTTAGATAATTTTACCTAAGCATCTTTAAAATCCTCCAAAAATAGGCTGTTCTGATATTAGAAATAAGGCAGAACCTTAGTTCTACCAACACAACCTTATTACTGCACTGACCTGACAAGCAAACACTCACATACAAATGCTCTATACAGCACTCCCTCTGTCAGAACGCTTCCTCCTTGTGAATATTGTAATTTAAACAGGCATTTCAAGTGCTGAAGCAAAAAATATCGGTGATCTAAAACATCTAAAAAATGTAATGATGCAATTAACGCTGAGTTACTCCATGCATGAATGAACAATTTGACCTGGGCTTGAATACAGTATTTTCATAATGCAGCTGCCATATTCATTGGTCTCTACATTTCCTGAAAACTAATCTGCCAAACAAGTTACACAGTATTAATCTTCTGTGCTTCCGTTCTTGGAGTGCTGTGTTAGTAATGCTCCACAATCATACGTTATTTCATTCAAATGCTACATTTTTTGGAACATTTACAGATACTATAATTCTACAATTAAGACTGATATGTTTTTCAGTTGAAGAACTACTACTGCCACCTTTGAGCATCTGAGTAGCAGGTACTAGGACACTTCAGGTCAGTTTAGGCACTCATTTTTTAATATGTTTAAATGCGTGGGTTTTGTGTTTACATTTTTCTTCGGGTTTTGGTGGTTTTTTTTAGGTACATATGGTATTTCATCTGCAGCTTTGAGGTATTTTTTTCCAACAGGCTTTCAGAACCATAGCCATTCTTCATTTCAAAACATCAGTAGCACAATACATTTGTTATAAGACATACATAAAATTAATGAACAAGGATTAAAATTTTTTTCAGAGACAACAAGGAATTCCATGCTCTAAACAAGACTCTCCCTGTACCACTTGATCAGTACTATCCCAATATACAGTGCTGGACTTCACTGAGCATCCTCTGGCAAAACATTACCTATAATACCAACCAACTCCATATGGAGTTCATACAAAATGGGTTAGCTTAGGCCCTCAAGCAGTTTTTTCTCACGTTATAAATATAGCTCGTTTCATTTCAGGGTGAAATCACAAATACAGAAAATACCCTTGAACACAATCAAAATGAGGGTTGCTTTGGCTAAGTAATTCAGCCCAATTAAATCACTGTTTTATTAAATTACTTATGTGCCAAAAGTCTTAAGATGGGTTGATAGAAGACTGCAGTAACTTTGGATAAACATTTAGAACTTCAGATATAAAAGTGATTAACAAAATAAGGAAGAATTCTATAACTGCACATGATAGCAGCATTACAGTCAATATTTTACCATGATATTGTGAGAATGCTCAGTAGTGGAAGACAGGATTAACATATTGCTTTAAAACATTCCATTACTTTCTGCATCTGTTTACTGATAATAAAAGAAACAGCTGTTCTAAATGTAACATTAACAGGTGTAAACCATTCATTTGAGATTTTAAAACAATAATTCCCCTCCATTTCCTCCTTAGCTATTTTGAAATGACATTACAAACACCCCTCCTATTAGCTTACACAATTAACTCCTAATTGTTTAACCTCTCCGCATGTCCGCAAAATGTATACATGTGGAGTTAGCTTCCTTCTCATTTTATGCAAAAGGCTCTGTTCTTCTGCAGTGCACATCCTGAACTAATGCACCAGATGTGTCCCATAAAATGGTTGGTCACACTATTCAGCAGCTTTCCTTTAGCAAATGTTCTATATCAAATTTACTGTAAAAAAGCATCGTAATTATGAAGTAACACTGTATCAAATACACAGACCTAATATCTCACTATGTTCAGCTAAACTATGAATGATAATTGAGCTTGAAATTGTATATTTACTTTAAATAAGTCCTCCAAATCATCTGCAACAATGTGTGCTTAATTCGAAGCCATTAACAAAACATTTAATATTTCCATATGTATACTCTCCATAATTTCAAATATGATACTCCATACTTTGAGAGAGTGAGGGGAAAAAATAAAAGCTATTTCTGGTAGCCTTCCATTTGCAAAATTAAATGGATGTACCATAAGTTTTTTGCTACTGCTAACCCTGACTGTTAAAAGTACAAAAGAACCAAAACATTCAAGAATAATATTGCTACTGCAGCCAACAAAATTAATTCAGAATCATAAGATCATTTTGCAAAACAATACCCAACCAAACACCCTATCAAACCAAAATTAGACCTGCTTTACAGAAGGTAAGCTCTGAAGACCGGAAAGTTGCTCTCTGATTATTAGTTTCATGAAGGTAATACCAATATGTATGTAGGGGAGAGGAAGGGAAAAATAAACCCCAAACCTCCAACCATCTTGCATAAATAGAGACCAAGGAATAGATGCTTGTTCAACTAAATAGAGTGTTCCTTATGAGTATTGATTCTATTGCTGGATATTTTAAACACTCCATATTAGAACATGGGAAATACAGAAAAAGAAGAATCTATTTTAAGAAATCACAAATTACATCATCCAGATTTTACTGTTGTCAGTAACTGCTAATTGCTCCTGAAATAAGTGAAGCACTCCTCTGTTTTGGTATTATTCCCTGAACTTCTACTATTCATACTAAAGGAAGAAAAAATCCCCAGAAATCCTCCAAATCCCTTCACACATACACACACTTCTTAACTGACAAGACACATGAACTTCATTATTAAGATTCCTAAATACATTCAGAAAAGAAACATGTAAAAGGTGCTACCTCCATTTTATGTTTATGTCCACACTTACATGCAGGGAAAAATAATTATTTTTGCAATGAGGTTTTCCTGTACTTGAACATAAAATTGATACTCAATAGTCTTCTATTAAAATAACCCACAAAGTTTCAAAATCTGGGTGAGGTGGGCACCCAAGCCACAGACATATCACCAGAACTGAACTGTCCAAACCAACCCTACAAATGATCCTCCAAAAAATGGAAAGCTATAAACCAAAAGGATTTCTACATTTTATTACGAGATTATGCTTTAACCTCTAAAGCTCCTGATTATCACTTAGAGAACACTGCTATCTGCACTAGGCATACATTGGGAAGGCAAAAATGCACACCATGAGAAGCACCATAAGCAATAACACTTTGACCTGAAGTTAAGGAAGGAACAATACTGGTTCATGGTCAACTCCAAACTGCCTACCCATCCTTTTAAGTGGTCAAAATTGTACAAAAATAAATGCAAGCAGAGGGCACTGCAAACACCAGAAGCCTCCCATGGGTATAAGGTGACAAGGTACAATAATGTGGCAGCCTGTCTGCTCACTGTTGCAACATGCACCCACTGGGTCCTGCCTCCCTGGTTTTGACTCGAGGTCAAGCACAACAACCACCTGATCTACTCATTATTACACATTTCAGGTTGTTTTCTTCTTTTCAAACAGCCCATACAGCTGGGGACTGACTGGCTGACTGCAAGGACAGGCAGACTTTGCATGCACTCCAGGGAGCATCATGGTGTTCATCACTTAATGGAACATCTGAGAAGCACCAGGTGCTAATGCAATGGCAACAAGTTGACATGCCTCCCATTTTGACAGCCATTAAATCAAGCACACCATTTTACTTCTTTCAAACTTGTAAATCTAGAACTGGGGTATTTTTGTTGTTTGAATACGGAACATAAAATGGATGTATCAACAGAGCCATCAGTAAGAGCATGTCTAAAAACTAGAAGTAACACTTCCCTCTGTTCACACTGGATAAAGTAAGGACACCCACCCTGTCTGAAGCCATCTCCCATCAGTGCAGTACCAGATCAACTTGCAAATTCAATCTTCACCCCCAACCATGGGTACACAGTGGGGAGACACCCAGACTTACACCTCTGAATCTGTGCTAAACTGCTTGCCAGTACCCAGCCACTCAACAATCCAACAATATCCCACAGAGACAGAAAACAAGCTGTACATACATGTAACCTAAGGAAGAAATCCAAAGCAGCCCTCTGAGGTAAAGGAAAACCCAACCAGAAAGTAGAGAAGGAACTAGGGAAGGAGGGAAGGCCCAGCTCCAAATTGCCTAACCTGGTACATTCTGCACCCACAGGAACACCTGACACTGATTTGCTTCCATGGCTTCCGTGAATACCAATTTACCTGTCACTTTTCATCCTCAACCTAGGGCCTGAATACCTATTAAGCACTTGATGTTGATTCTGGTCTTATCAAACATATCAATATTTGCTTCAGTATAACTGGGATACAGCTATTTTACCTTTTCAAAAAAAACCTAGCAATTATTAATCTCATTAAACACTACATATTATATTCCCAACTGACTGAAATTGGTGCACGTATTCATTTAAGTTCCAACAAACTTAGTTTGGAGATAGATCTCCATTCTCCAGCTTGCATTTGTTTTTTCTCACTGCAGTGGCTACTCTCGAAACTCTCACAGTTTGTATCCAAACGAGAATAAAAATAAACAAACTATAACCTTCTGCATCCACCACAAGGCTGGGATCCTATTTCCCCCTCAGAGCCAAGAGCCAAGTCTCCTTCCTGTGCCTCCATCCACCTTCTCACTTCCATTCTAAAAATTCACATCTTCTGCACCAAGTGACATTTACAGCCAACAAGTGTCCAGTTTTGCTGTGACATTCTCATCTTGTGCCCTGCTCACTGGTTAAGTTTGGAAAGACATCCTGTTTGTGTCCTCTGATCATCCCTGCTTCTTATGAAAAGGATAAATGTACTTTAACAGCATAAAACCTTTCTGTTTAGAATGTAGATGTTGTCATGTATTGCTGTGATGTGGTTTCTTAACTTAGTTCACCAGCTCAGCATTGATACAGAGCAATAGATCAGTAATTTACATTTTCAGATTGAACATCTGCTTGTCTGGTCAAATACTCCTGTCCATAAACTAGCTTGCATTTTAGGTTTTCCAGCAATCTTCAACCATTTACCTAACAGCTGCAGCAACACTACAAATATAGGTCCTACCACCACATTTTCATAGTGCCAAGATATGCTAGGGATGGACAGGATCTTCCATGTGATCTTTCTTGAAATTTTTAAAACATGTTCTTCCAGAGACGTTACATCTGCTATGCACAAAAGGCACAATTTGGTAGTTTTATGGAAGTAGGTTACTATTTGAGGAATAAACATTCCATTCTGGTAGAAACAGAGTGAATAGGTCTACCAGAGTAAGTTGCTCTCCATATAGCAGATCTTACTCTAGTTATGCCATATTCTCCTTGAGTGAGAGCAGGTTATCTTTTTCACCCCCAGACAGTTTGTGTATAGCAGTGCACCAACACACAGGTATTTGCTTCCAGCGTTGACCTGTGCTCCAGTGGCTCCGATTCTTTCACCTTTCAAGACATTGTCCAGTTTTTGTTGATCTACAATTTTAAGAGGGTACTTTCAAGAACAACACTTTCGTGTGTAGAAAAGGTTTCTAGAGATTGGACACTAGGACTTCAATGCTCATTTACATAAGCTAACAGTTTCCAAATAGAAGTACACTACCACAGAAGCCTTAACTATAATAACTGCATATTGCAATGCTACATTTAAAATCATAGAATCCTAGAATGATTTGTTGGAAGAGACCTCAAAGCTCACCCAGTTCCAACCCCCTTTCACAGGCAGGGACACCTTCCACTAGACCAGGCTGCTCCAAGCCCCGTCCAACCTGGCCTTGAACACTGCCAGTGATGAGGCAGCCACAGCTTCTCTGGGCAACCTGTGCCAGTGCCTCACCACCCGCACAGGGAAGAACAACTCCTCAATATCTGAACTAAATCTACCCTCTCTTTCAGTTTAAAGCCATTCCCCCTTGTCCTGTCACATTACCTACAGCTATCTGGCATTCCTTTGAAAATTAACATCTCATGTCCTCAGTACAATGAACTTTGCCAGGCACTGTCAAAAGCAATTTCTAACCACTTCACATCTAAAAAATTGTGACATACTGGCATTTTCTAAACCTGCAGCAAAAAGATAAGTATCAAACCACTTGAGAACACTTTAATAAATCCTTTTAAAAACAGTGATGAGTTGTTTATCTACAGTATTTATTTCCAGTTTTCAAGGAGCATTTGAATTTAAATAAGTTTCTAGAAGAGGAACATATGATAATGAAAAGTTATTATACAAAAGCCTTGTACAAAACATACTGAAATTACAGAGTAATGATGAAGATTAAGCAAGAGAAATATGATCCCAAACAAAATGTTCCATTTACTAAATAATTTCCGTGGAGCTGTGCTTGTCAACTTCTGGAATATCTGTTAAGTGATGAAAGAAAGGACGACCATGAACACAGCCTTTATTTTCCTTTCCAAGCTGTTGCTTCATCCTGTAAATTGTGTTTTGTACATCTTCTTTTGACAAATGTAAGGGCAGCTGCCGAGCTAAGCGTACTGCTTCTCCCTGTGGAAATGAAAAACAAAAACAAAACCCCAATGGTTTTAAAGTACTACTTTTTAACACATTAACCTGGAGCTACCAGAAAGCAGGAATTAAGCACTCACTGTCACTCTTTTCTGCTGATAAATATTTTGAATCCCAGCAACCCAAATGTAACTCCCAACATATCCTATCGGTCATTTCATGGCAGTTCCACAACGGAGTCACACACAGTCAGTCTCCTGGTCATGCCTGCACTCTTTCTTTTAGGGTCCACTTTAGCAAGATGCTTTGTGTTTCTGAATATCTTACTTCCGGTTGGCACCAGTATCAGCTGAAGTGTTTACCAGTTCACAAGACACATTTTAGAACTAACATGAAGTCAGCCAGCTAAATAAAGTTTTAAAAACGCTATAGTGAAATTGTAGATTAATGTTGTATTAACAGACTACTGCCTATTGTATCCAGCTATCTCTCAATACCAGAAAGCAGAAGTGGCTGCTAAACACAATTAGTGAAGTATCCATCTTCAAAGAATCTAGCAACTTCAAAAAGAAGTTGTCAGGTTTTTTTGTTTCCTTCTCCAAGATAGGCCTTCCTGCTATTGCCTTCTCTTCTGTACTTCAGTAATGTCGCCTAGACAGAAATGGATGTGACATACAATCTCATCTCATGTGGTACAAACCTGAAGCAGTGTTCGTAACATTTTAATCTGAATCTTGTTTGTCTGCGATTTTCCAGGTTTATAACCAAGTTTGTAAGTTGATCACTGAGTTACAAACCATTCCTGTCTCAACACTTATCACTTCCTTAAGCTTCTTTCATGAATGCACAAGAATGGTTCAGTAGTACACAACAGAATCACTTGCTCCAAAGGCAGCCGTAAACTTACTGACCCAAAAAGACAGGGAAAGATTTGTGTAATACATATTTAAAAGATAAAACACATATTTTGTGTAAATGCCTAGTCCCCATTTTGAAGGAAAGCATGTCAGCAAATGTGTAAGAAGATACTTAAGATGTATTTTGGTAACATTTTTGAACTGAGATCTTAAAAACTGGGATTAAAGATAGCATTAGTGAAACACCTAGACAAGAAGCGATAAAAAACTACTACTGTTAGTTACTCCAGTGTTAACCAGTACCACATATATTAGTTTTCTGAAACTTCATGTTCACTATTGTCTCTGGATGGGTGATTTTATCTATTTGCATATCAAATATTAACAAAAGTCATTCCTATTCCAACTGTTGCATAGTAACTTCTGCAAGAAAACAGATTAAAGATTCTTTTACCCAAGCACCATATTTTTGGTAACTAATAATGCTGGCTGCTTGTGCAGAGCAAACACATTGCGTTGTCTCTGCCAGTGCACTGCAGAACTTAGTCACTACTGCATCAAACAGAGCGGACTTAAAAACTGTTGGCTGTCAGCTGGTTGCTTCCTTTAACTGCAGAAGTTACTGGTGTTAACACAAGCATTTGCGGAGGCATATGGGCTTCGTGTTACGTGAGACTTCATTTTTAGTTCAATGTTTTAACACAAGCGATAGCTTGCTTTTCAAGCAAAAAAAAAAAAAAAGTTTCCATTTCCTTGAAGGAATCAGGAATTTTTCTTCTTTAAGTGAAAACTGTGTTCTGTGATTTTCATTATGTGCATCTCATTGAGTTTTACATGAAAATTAAGCTTCAATTTGCACCTACTTTTCAAACTATTACTTTAAATTACCTATAACTTCTTCACAGATTTACTTACAAAGGCATTAAATCTTTATGGCTGTTCTGGATTCAACTACCTTCTAGACTTTGCAAAGCAATTTTTATGGTAGTTCTGTATTCTAACATGAGAAATGTCCTTCTAGTCTGAAAACTGCCTAGGCAGAAACACTTTGTGAACTTGAGCTTTCAGCACCTATTGTATCACACTGGACAACTGCTTCTAGATGCGCCTTATGGAAGTATTCTGGTAAGCAGTGCAGAACCCCTACACCTCAGAGAGGATAGGATATTCTCCTTTTCAGAAGTAACTTTTGTTTAGAACAGAACTACACTAATTAAAACAGAAAGCTGCAGAAAGATTTTCAGGCTGCTTAATGATTTATTATTAGCTGGTCAGTATTTGGAAGCAAACTTTCTGTCTTACCTCCAAGTAATTCATCACTTTGAGGGGTCTACATTCATACACTTCCTTTGCATTTCCATTAACTATTGCATTCAGAATTTCTTTTAAATCAGAAATACCATAATATGGCAGACAATTTGCCATCCCTTCTATTTCCAGGTGACTTTCTATAGCTGAAACACCTGAAAATACAAAACCAAAACAGTAATTTATACGCTGCTTTCATTTCTATTCTGGAGTAATTCAGAGAAAACTAAACGATGTAAGATCACTTAGTAAATTATTCTCACAAATCAAATGCAATTAAGAAACTTATGAAATGGACTTAGAAGCTAGTAATAAAATACAATTTCATTTGAAAGAAAAAATAAAAGTGTTGGCACTATTTCCTATGTAATTGGTTTTAACATCTGTAGAGTTCAAATGTTACAATAACAAATTCAGTTTGCACTGAAACAAAAAGCATTTTTTTCTCCTACCATAGCAAAGGAAGAATACAAGCCATATAACTAGCGGCTCTGTGACAGGGTTCATATTATCACTCATATGATACCTGCTGCAGCAGGTATCACTCTGAATATGAATGATGAATAAAACATTTAAATAACCTTCTCAACAAAGTATCTGTTAAATCTTTGAGGTATAAAAGATTTCAGTTCTTATTCACACTACTTGGAAAGAATTTGAATGTAGTTGCTACTCTACAGTTAGTTTTCCTTCCACTCCCAGTCAGAAGCAATTTCTGTAGGGGTCAGGCTCACATATTCTTGTACAGTCCTTCAGAGCTGCTGCTCTCATTCATGCTGGCTGCACAGAAACCTCAACCCAACCCACACAGGCAACTTCCTTTTTCTTCCACTACAAGTCTAAGAAGTAAAGAGCTTCATAAGGTGAACATGGAAGAATACAATTCATAATGCAAACAAATCTACTCTTGTTTAATGGTTCCAGGTAGGATAAATTACATTCAGTCTGAGTCATGAATAGTTTTGGCATAGTCAAAAGAGATGGAGACAAATAGATGGCTACAAAGTGAATTAAACTAAGAAACTGTGATAAGGGATCATTCAGGTTTCTAATCCAAAAAATGTGACAGATTTCAGAATTGAGAGAAATAACATATGCAATGTAAGTCACCACAATGTACCTTCATTAGCCAGTACAAGGAGGTTGTTATCCATGACCAGGCACTGCTTATTTGACAGTCATTAAATAAACGTTACAAAGATAGTGCAGGTTGCAAATTTTTCTAAATATGGGGGTGTCACCAGGTAAGTAACACTCCTGGGCCTTTTTATGCTTCATGGCAAGAAATACTTTGAGCAGAGTAGGAATTTTATAGAGGGAACACCCCCACCCCCAAATCACATAACCTCCTTCCAGTTATGTATTTAACACTGCTTTAGATTTGAAACTTTATTTCCTTTTCACCCAGCATTGTCTTTGTTCTTTTTTTCAAGCTGTCTTTCCCTAATCGTGGCCAGGAAAGCCAGACAATTTTTATGTACTGCTGTTAGCCTGTGATCAGATTCAGCTTAAAGGGAAATGTTAAACTATGTGAAAGTTCGCCAGTTATTAAAGGTGAGATAAGATGATGAGCAATGCCAGTATTTCCCCATGAGAAAGGCTGCCAGTAAAGAGACAGGAGCAAAAGATAAAGTCTGGTTTTAATCTTATCCCAGTTTTGCTTTAATGAAAGACTAGATTTGCGTAACAATTCCGAGGCAGTTGATTATGCTGCCTTCTCTCTAAAATGAGAACTATTTGACAGACTTTCAATAATTACCTCTCTTTGTGCTAGCAAAGGTGGAAAAGAAAATTTTGTTAAGTTTCAGTACTAAGATTTTCAGTTTAAGAACTTGTATTTCCAGTGCATCCTATGAAAATTTCATGACAGTGAGGTTCTGGATTTGCAAAACTTCCCCCTTCCCCCTCCCCCCCAGTTCAGTAAACCAATCATACCTGGGTAGAGCTTGCTACCAAGATGCTTACTGCTCGATACTCTTCAGTTTTACCAATAGCAATTTTCCTGTCTGCAAATTTTGAGAGCCAGATTTGACTTCGCCATTAATTTGAAAGACAAAGGGAGGTTTAAAGAGTCTAAGCTAAGAACAAATCATAAAAATCCTCGCTAAAAGAAGTTTTGTTCTTCAGTATTTCTGTTTGTGTGTAACTCTCCTTTTCTGCTTAGATTTTCTTCGACCGCAAATTAGCCCACTGCATGCTGATGAACATATATTTATCTCTGCAAGTCTTTGCAGGAATTCTGATATTGGCAACATTTGATGAAGTAAGCAGATGTCCAAGCCTCAGTGTACTTGTAAATTTTTTATAAAGTATACTTTAAGATTTTTGAGTATTGAAACAGCAGTCTTCAAGCAGTTTCCATGGTAGTGTCTGTGAAATGCTTTGCAACTTCCAAGGAAAATATCTCTGTGAACAAATAAACTATCTTTCAATTGACTAAAAATGTGGATTTCTCATTGCTACAAATTTCCCCTTTCCCTTTCCAAACAAAGCATTTGCAATCATCTTTCGATAATTCCTTCTTGATGGCCAGGAAAAACTGTTCTCTTCCAGCTGCCACCTAGATTAGGTGACATTATAAGACTACCTTCCAGTCTACAGTTGAAATCAAACTGAAATTAAGTAGCAGCATGACTTTCCACTGTCGGTTACAAGAGCCAAAGCAGATTACACTACCAAGGAAGATGGGTTATTTATCTATTACAGCTCTTTAAGGCCTAAGCACATTCTTTGACTATACGTATGTTGGATACATGCATTCTATCAGGTAGACAATTCTACCCTAAAAGCCTGCCTTGGAGTATGGCCCAAGGCCCACCATTGTTACAAAACCAGGTAAGATGTGTTCCTTGCTCTCAGTTCTTTTCCAGCCAAGAATTCACATCTCTCTCTAGGACTTTCACAAAGGCAAACAGATGTGCAGTGAAAGTTTATATAACAAACACATCTTAAGAAGAACTGGACAGAAAGTAATCCATTTTACATCTTGAAATGCTCCTTGTACGTAGGGGTCATTGCAAGCTATACCCAGCAAACAAATGCCTGGCAGATTGAAGAACACTGAGTTAAGTAAAAGCAAACAGACTGCTTTCCCAAAGGTAGCATCACTTGAAGCCTTAGTAATGTCAGAACATGAGGGGGTGGGAGGGCAGCAAAGACAGATTGGAGCTCAGCGTCACAGCTTTGCAAACCACAACTGGCATGTTCCACAAAGAAACCATTGATTTTGCCAGACATACTTACAGTAAGAAGCATTTTCTGAGCTGTTTCACAACATGTTTTTCACTGTCAGTTATCCAGAGAAATATCTAGCTGAAAACTCCTTAGACTGCTGAGGAATCAATACAAGGAGAAAAAAGGAGACATTACAGAAGATCATAGTCTACCAAAACAAGAAGATAGGGCACACCCAAGATCCAGGATGAACTGGAACAGCTTTGGCTGCAGTCATACAGAGTCTTTGAACAGTATGGAGCAAAGGTGTAAGACACTCCTGTCTTACAACGAGAGAGCATTCAAAGGATGGACTTATCTTCAAGTGAAACAATAAGATGTAAAAGTAACTATCCAAAGTTATTTGTGAAGAAGGAAAACACTGCCAGAAGTTCAAAGTTTTTCCACTAAATGACAGAACAAGAACAAAACTCCATTTGGAATTGAGTCCCTGTTAGGAAGAAAAGATCTAATTAGACCTTTCAGAAGCGTACTAGGAGTAGTGTATCTGGTGTCGCATAGTACCATGCTGCTCAGAGTGAGGCATGTTTCGTGCTGTGCCTGTGAGAAATGCACCTGATAGGTTATTAGAGTGACTAAAGGTCAGAACCACTCCACTAGCTAAAAGGTCTTTGCCATTAAAGAGTATAGTTGTACTTCTACAAATGCCAAGCACTGTGAGGGAGTATGATTCAATTTCCAAGTATTAACCCCAAGTTGCACCAAATTTTGTGCAAGACTAATTAATTAGTTTTTTTAATCCTATGACAGAAGTTGTCCCTTACAGAAAAGTCATCCAAATAAGGAAAAACAATTTATGTGATGGTTTGTTTTGCTGTTTGTTTTTTTTTTTAATTGAGAACAAATAAGAATCAGGATCCTCTGTGCCATAAGTTGCCAAAAGGTAGGGATTTAACTTAAGAAGAAACATCTTTAACAAAAAGATCAGTTGAGGTGCAAGCCCAATGCAACAAAGGAATTACCAAAGACACCTTCCAAATTAAGGCAGCTGTTCAGATTTTCTTGTTATTAATTAAAGTCAGTTCTGTAAAACATTCCCCAAACCAAGAGGAAGTAAGGAATGAATCTAGAGTCCTATACTCATTAGGTTTATCTAGGAAACAGCCCTAGTGAGGTGCTCAATACCAAAGCAAGAGGTCTTGCATTCCAAGTTAGTATTTGAGACTCAATACATGTTAATGGGCAGCAAAACTCAGGATCCTTCTTTTTGGCAGAATATGTTTTGAGACAAACAAATAACCAAGGCAACCCAGTAGACTGACAGTCCTCTTCAGAGATCACTGTGGGTCAAGGAAAGCCCTTTATTCTGCAGCCAAAGATGCTAAATATCAAACTGGAGCAGCTAAATTTCTTTTGTCCTTGTTTTGGAAGGTATCTTAGAGCCACTAATGTCATAATAGACTTATCCATAGAACCACAGAATCATAGAATAGTTAGGGTTGGAAAGGACCTTAAGATCATATAGTGCCAACCCTCCTACCATGGGCAGGGACACCTCACACTAAACCATATCACCCAAGGCCACATGGATGAATCAACAGCTTTTCAAGAAGAAATTACTAAAATAACACTTTCACATTCAAATTCAAAGCTAAAGAAATGGAACCTTTGCTTGTGACATAAAAGAGAAATGTTCTACTACTACAGAAAGTAGAACTCTTAACCCAGGATGAAAGAGGAAGCCATGCACTAGTGGCTATTAATCAACCAGCAGTCAGAAAGAGACATCTAATATGATCACGTCAAGGCTGAAGTCCCAAAGGAAAGTACAGACCTTTAAATATTCTACAGTGGAACCTAACAGCAAGGAAGAATTGATAGTTCAATTGAGAAACAGCAAATACTAGGACTGATCCAATTCACACCCAAAAATGGGAAGGATTACTTATAAAGGTACATGCACAGAGAATAGAGTTCAGGTATGCTCCTATGGATGCTGCCAAGGTGAAACTCTCCAGCTACCGTGGGTTAAGTGCATGTCTGTATTCTTGAAACCTCCCGGCAGCAAGCCATGCAAAGTGGCAACCACCATCCCCAAAAGTTAACAATATTCCTGAAGAAACAAAACTTTTCTGAGGCAACCTCTAGTTCAACATTGGAATGCCTCCCTTTTTGGCTTTGCCTGAGTTTCAAGTAAGCCACAAAAATAGACACTGAATTCAGACAGCAAACAACAACAAAATGTTTCTATAAGGATAGTGAAAAATGTTTTATGAGACAAACCTGTTCTCTCAAAGTTGAGTAATCCTATTGAATACTTCGGTCTAAGTGGGACAAATCACTCCTGGCCACTTTACATAGATATTATATAACAAGAATCTACAAAGTACTTGACTGCACAGTAAAATTCCCAGAGAAGAATACATAACAAGTGTTTGTAATTAATACCTGTGCTTCTAAAACTCAGTTTTAATAAGTATTTGTGGCACACAGTAGGATATCTGTAGAAGATAGTATATTTCAGGGATGAGTTTAAGGGAGAAAAAAAAAAGAAAGAGGGACTGATGAAGTATTGAGTAAAAATCCTTGGGTCAGCTGGAAAAAAGGCTGTGAGAAATTCCATTTGTTTGCTGGTATTTCTAGCTTCATCTGTGATGGTATGCTCTCTTAATAAGAGAGGCTGTAACTCCTCTAATGTCATCAGCAGAAGCTTATAAACATGACTGACAAGCCTCAGATGTTATTAACATTTCATTCAAGTAGGTAAAATATGAGACTAGGACAAAGAACTGAATTAGATTCCCATTCTTCATCTGGGTTATTTGTATGGATCAAGTCCACGATCATGGTTTGTTGACCTGTATAGTGCATATAAAGCACTTTAATTTCCACTAATTGTAAACCAGATGAGAACACTTTCCTCATAAGATTTCATTTCCCTAACTTTATGTACTTAGGAACACAGGTTTGGAAGATGATTATAATTCCCAGCTATTTATTGAGTCTCTTGCTGTTACATTGTATAATTCAGCTATTGAACTAATCAAGCTGTCTTAAAACTCATTTCCCCATCTTGTGCTGGTTTTGGCTGAAATAATTTTCTTTGTAGTAGCTAGAATGGGGTTGTGTTTTGGGTTTGTGTTGGAAACAGTGATGATAACACAGAGATGTTTTAGTTATTGTTGAGCAGAGCTTGCACAGAGTCAAGGCATTTTCTGCTCCTCGCCCCACCCCAGCAGCAAGCAGGGATGTGGGGCACAAGGTGCTGGGAGGGGACACAGGCAGCACACCTGACCCCAACTGACCAAAGGGATGTTCCAGAGCATATGAGGTCATGCTCAGCCTATAGGGCTGTGGGAAGAAGGAAGGGGGTGATGTTCAGACTGATGGCATTTGCCTTCCGAAGTAACCATTACGCATGATGGAGCTCCGTTTGCCTGGGGATGGCTGAACACCTTCCTGACCATGGGAAGTGGGGAATGAATTCCTTGTTCTGCTTTGCTTGTGAGCATGGCTCTTGTTTTACATATTAAACTGTCTTTATCTCAACCCATGAGTTTTCTCACTTTTCATATCCTCTGCTCCATCCCACCCAAAGGGAAAAGAGTGAGCTGCTGTGTGGAACCTAGTTGCTGGCTGGGGTTAAACCACAACACATCTCCAGTACCACAAGATCAATCAACAAGTCTCCTCCATTGTTGCCTAGAAACTCTCTTCAAATTTTCACATTCAATTTATTCACATCCAGTTTACACTAATTAGATTTTGAGCAAACTTACAACATCAGGAGGTGGGGAAAACCCAGTATGTGAGCAAAAAGGCTAAGCCACAATTCCTTTCTCCCATGTTTGTCTTAGAGATGTACCACAGACCTCCTCAGCTTTTGATTTGCTAAGCTGAATATAACTCTCAAGAGCTGCCTCTTATAATACATGTTTTATTCCCCTAATCATTCCATCCAAGCTTACCATGAACACCTCTCCTACAAGTCTGTTATTTATGTAGGGATTTAGCCAGTCAGAAAAAAGTTGTCTTTTTTTTTGCTGTGCATGATTAGCAAAGAAAACAGCTTAGGCTGTTCTTCCCAAGAGCCGCCACCAAGTGAAGAAGTTGCTCTACATCCCATTTTTGTACCTACCCTTAAAAGATCCCATATGTTACAGTACATCTGTCATCACTGTACATATGTGGGGATCTGTAACACATGAAGCTATAGCATTTCTAACAGCTCTTATAGTGAATCTTTCCTCTGAGCTGTCAGCTAGGTACTACCCCCAAAGACTTTTGCTCTTCTTGAAATTCTGCTAGAGAAATCCTTATCTACAGAACTGACACTGGGTAGGTTGCCCCTGGGTTTCCAAAAGCATCCCCATGAACCATTCTTCAGGAAAATGTATACACATTTGCTGTCTCTTGCTAGAGGTAAATGAAATATTTATTTTGTGATGAACGTAGAGGCACTGAGAAAAAGGCTGTCTCAAAATAAAGTTCAAGTTGAACCCTAACAAAAGGTGTGATGATCTTGTCTTTACCAGCTCTTTTGGGCTCTGGATTTCATGTCTGATATGAAAGTAAGTCAATAAGCAGATCCAGCTCCTTACCAGACCTTCTCAACTGCTCAAAGCAGAGTAGTTGTCACATAAAGCACATACTTGCAGAAGCTTCTGTGAGTATCACCTGGGAAGCAGCTGCCAAGACTAAAGAATTCTCATCAGTTTAATCTAAATTCTGTGAGACGGCAATTAAGGATATCAGCACCCAGCATTTTGAGAAAAGAAGAAAACACAAAAGTCAAGAAAACATGTATTTCTTTAAAATACATGGAGCATTCTTTGAAATACTATTGAAAGTTTTTGTTCAGTTACCAGTTTCCATTGCTCGATGTTCTATGAAGAAGATTACATTCTTTGGCAAGTAATAAAATCTCAATGGTAATAAAAGCAGGATGTTAGTGCTTCAAATGATAAGGTGATGTAGAATAACATGATATACATTTAACAATCATTTGAATCCTTAAATCAGAAGAAACAAGCCCCAATATAACTGAAAGATTTTTAAAAGCATCATACCTTCTATCACTTTTATCTGAAATCCATTTGCTACAAGCCTTGGATCTGTCAAATAACCTGGTCCATTGAAATTGGGATAATCCTTCTGCATTTTATAAAGAGCAGCCATATACTGAGATCCACCAATGAGACTAGGAAAAAAAAAAATTCCCAAAGTGTTACAAACTAAAATATGAAAATTAAAACTGTGAGAAAAACACAGAAAAAAAGCAGCAAGTGGTGAGAAGTGATCAAGACTTTTAAAAGCATTCTGAGAAAGCAATTTGTTTAAATGAATAAAATCACAAGTATTCACGTATCTTAAAGAGTGACCAAGTTTAGGCATATAATAATAATTACATCAGTTATTTCCTAATTCATGAGGGAAAGTTAGTGACAACTAGACAACTAACTGAAGTTGTTAAAATGTGGAACATTTAATTTTTCTCTGGGGGAAGAAATTTGTCTTCACTGCATTACTGATAAACTGGTCAAAACTTATTGCAACTGGAGTATGACCAGGCCTGCTCACTACTGTAAGGTAAAACTATACAAAGCATAAAAGTCTGTTCTTACAGATAAAGGAATGTACAAATAATCACAGAATAAGCAAAAAGGACCTTACCAGAATTTACTGTAAATAATTACCAAACAATACTCGAAATAACATACAAATTTTTGCTCAGTTGTACTATACCTGTCTGTTAACATAATTGGCTTTTCCAGTTTCTCTACTGGAAGCTTATGATTCATAAGTAATCTTTTACATAGCAGGGCTTCTTCCAATCTGTATGGATTGAGTAACCTTAGCTTTTTTTCAGCAGAAAATATCCAGACATCAGGAAAACTTCGGTGACGGATCAGGAAAAGCTCATGTTGATCTGAATAATTTTTCTCATGTCTCTGATGCTGATGTCTACAGGAACTCAAAGAAAACGGCACTGTCACAATTTTCATAGACTGTTCAGTTTGCCTCTTTTTTTCAATTTGAGCATGAAATATCTTGTCAAGCTTCTGCTGGTGAGAGAGGGAAGTCTTCAGCTTGGGTTTCTGTTTTCCTGCCTCCTTTGTTGCCCGATGTACTTTCTGTCCCATAGCTTTCTTGACCTCTCTGTTGTATCGTTCCAGGTCTTTATCAGCTTTTACTTCATAACTTAAAAGAGAAAACAAACGAGCAGCATAATCAGATTAAAAATCCCAAACCCTAACTCCTAACAAACTAAAACAAAAGGCAAGATAACTATTTCAACAGACAATAATAATGTCCATGGTTCATTCAAGTAGGCACATCAAAATGCTTTCCACTATGATGGAAGAGAGAAGGACAGCGGGGACTTTGGCCATATTACATTACCTTCTGAAGATGGTGAGTTGGAAATTTTCCTTCATTGTGACAGCCAGCAAAACCTGAATTACAGAAGGGGAAGGAGTAGACTGCCTCATATAAAGAGCTGCAGCAAGTTGCTTTTGACCTCAGTCCCAAAGACTCTGTTTAACCTTAATTCACACCCATACAAACAGTTTTGGAAGTAGTTTTGTCACAAAGTCATGTAAGTTTCTAGAGCTCTACAGACTTCAAGGGGAGTCCGTGTGGTTAGGTAGGAGTCTGGAGCCTAACTTCATAAGCTTAAGGCTTTACTTAATACAAAGAAACACATTTGATTTCAAATGGCCTAAGATTACGCAGAGAAATAAAAAGTTGAGAATACAGAATAGATACGACTGTCACAGAATTCTGTAAGTAGTAGACTTAGATTTTTCAAAAAGTACTCAAGAATGAACTACTCCTAAATTCTATCTAAACGGTTAAAACATTACTACATACCAAATTTCTGCAACCTGAATGGATTCTTAATGAGTTTACAAATGTCAGAAAGACAGCTAAACTTTTATAGATGCCAGGTTTATGCTTGCCTACTGCACATGAATCTTTCTTTTTTGAAGGCCAAAAAGATGATTTCCTGAACTCCCTCTTTTTGCTTTTATTTGATATTCTGAATTCTAGTAGGTAACTCAAACAAGTCCAAACTTCAATAATAATAAGAAAAAAATGCAGTACTATCAGATGTAAGTATTAGAAATAAGTATTTTAGCTGGTCATATTTATTTATTGCTACTTGCTGGAACAGTTTGATTCAATTATGTGTATGCATGCTGGAAAATTAAGGTCAACAAAAGGGTCACCATTTGCAATTAATTATGATGTGCTAGCATTCACATATGGTACCAATATTTAGTTAACTAAAAAAGTCAGCTTAAATAGTTTCTTGCAATAAATCATGCCCTAGAAAATATGGAGTGAACATTACGATAAAAAACATCTGCTCCCTTTAAAATGAATGGATGAAATCACTTGAACAGGTTGGTTTTTTTTCTACCCAAATACATTTGTAGCTTTGACCAGATCAAGAAATACTTCATTCTGTATAGAATCAATTGTAATGCAGGAGAAAACTATATGAAAACTGAGCTTTGAGTGATACACCGATAACACAAACAAAAGCACCTCCAAAGAAAGTCCAACTTGCCTGACATCTTAAGACTACCACCAGAAAAATTCTAGCCTTACAAGCTTTTACTGCGAGTTTTGCAAATTCATATACATCATGATCAGTGATTTGCTCAGCATCAAAGAAAACAGCAGGTGTACAAACTGCAAGGGAACCTTTGCCTTTTCAAAAAGTCCTTTCACAGGGGCAAGCATAACCAACAAGTGCTACAAGACCAGTTTCTTCTCTGCCTGGTGAATCAAGACACTAAATTCAGGATACTTTCCTGAAGCTTTGAAACCTAAAGACAAGGAAATTTCAAAACTGGGTGTAAGGAGAGAGTGGAAAACCAGAATGAAGTCTAGTTTCTAATGTAGCTTTGGTTTAACTAGAAAAATGGATCCACAATTTATTATTTTCCCCTTGCATCTTAAACCCAGATGAAATATTTAGCATATAATATAAACCTTTTAATATAAAGACCTTGTAAGTCAAATAATCTGAATTTCACTATTTGGAGTAAACTCTTACTGGAAAGAGCCCCTTGTGTAGATTCGTATGTGCCCAGAATAAAGAGGTTTCCCACGCGTAATGTAACACATCTCAGCATCAGCCTCTTCACATAACCCAAACAATTCAAGCTGTCACCATGAGTACAATATTCAGCTTCTGTGCTTCCTTGCTTTGTGAAGAGGCAAATAAAAGAATAATAAAACAGAAGCTTTTAATTGCTTTTCAGTTCATTTCTCAAATGCAGAGGTTTCAGGGGACTAGCACTGTTTTCTAGGAGTGGACAATATGGACCTACTATTATGACTGAACAGATGCTGGGGACAGGCAACAGTGTGGAAGGCCTGATAGCAATTACTAATACCATTATTTGTTATTAATACCTGGCAGTATATAAATGGAGATGGCTAGAGATACAATGAATACCCAATGACTAGATGGTACCACAAAATGATCTCCATCCAAAGGAAAGAGAACATGTTAACTAAAAGATTAAAATGCAGTAAATAAATAATTTTTCTGGAATTCCTATGCAAGTATATTTACCCCAGTGTGAAATAGTTGCAAATAATGCACACACACACACTATATGATGCATGGAAAGTTTTCAGGCAATAAAAATACTATCACACATGACAGCCACTAGTGACTACATGCATGCTCTTACCTGTCAACAGACAACAAAGGCCATCATACTACCTGAAATGACGTTTCTCCCAAGGTACAAATATACTCATGAAGAATAACCTTAGAGTGCTGACAAGGTAATTTGTTAGTCCCATGATAATGAGCACGTAGTTCTGAACCTTTCCTATGTCTTCAGGATAACTACTGCTGCCACTGCCATGGCACTTAGAGGGATTTCTCCCACTCCTACCTGAGCCTAATATGCAAGAAATGTTAAGGCCAGAAACATATGCAAGCTGTATTAAGTAAGAGCAGAGTGAGTAAAATAAATTAAATCATGGCTTTGCAAAGCAGGGGGATATGTGATGCTGCCAACAGAGACATGCATGGAAGCTTTCCTCTTCTATTATAACCTAAAGACCGTAACATTTTACATTCCGGTTGAGTAATAAATGCTGGCTTGTTTTGAAAAGGCCATCCTATGTCACTACGAGACATCTGTTGGTTGTACTGCTCCAAAAAGGGATTTAAACTCATTTAGACCTGCTGATGGAACCAGAGAGAGAAAAAAAGATGCTGAAGCCAAGCACACCCATTGTAATAAACATGTGACTTTATCAGAGAAGGATGGAGTACTAGGAAAAGTCGTGTATTTCCAGCAAGGCTTGCCATGAAGCTGGGGGTATAGTGTGTTCAGTAGAACTGTGGCACTTTGGCTGCCTTGTTGCATATACATTTGTTGTTACCTCTAGGTGGCCCAATTTATCCAGAGTATCTGATAGGCAAGACTATGTTCTTTGCCAGATGAACCACAGTTCTTGCGCACTGCTGCCCTGGAGGGAAAGATGTCTGTGCATCTCTTCATGTTTGTTATTTTCTGAGGCAATTTTACAAGATTTAAAGCAGAAAAGAGGTACATCGAAGCTGTATGGATAAAACTAGTGGTTCATTTCAGCATCCATTTGATTCAATCCTATGTATATGGAAAAATGAATATAGTATATATAATATGCTGCATTCAACCCTACATATAAGGAAAACTTAACTACCAGAGAGGTCTTCTTCCTGAACTAATACAAAGTTAATCTGAAGGCACACTCTTTAACATAACAGTTGTACCAGGAAAGCAACCATGAAATCTGAAAAGCTAAAGCAGAGCAAATTAAAATTTTCTGAAACAGCTGGCAGAACCTTTTGTTTCATTTCATTAAAAGCGTGAATATAATTGGAGTAGATTTCTACTATTACATTAATATTTCTGCTAATGCAGAGATGGACAAAACACTTTCTCTCATGTATGGTTTTGTGATCATAGCATGTTGCTTGCTTAGCATGAGGTAAATCGGAGCCTAGATAAAAAAGGTTTTACTTAACTCTGATACAGCTGGTATTCAGAACAAGGCAGATGTTTTCAAACAAAGTAAAACGTCAAGGAAAACACATATATTAACAATAATTCAATAGGTGTAGTTTCTCTTATCACACTGCTAATCTTCTCTTTCATTAGTGTTAAAATTACACTGCCAGTATTATTTCCTCTTCAGTGGCCTTTCTTAATTGCCTCTCCTAGCTTCCATCACATTAAGAAAACACATTTTCATAACACTTCCAATGAGTTTTGTTTTTCAGAACCCAAATTTCATTTCTCAAACTTTCTGCTACAAATCACAATATGCATTCAAATCATCACATGTAAAACTACTAAAGAACTATTTTCATCATTTGTGTGATGCCCTACAGTGTTTTACATTTTATAAAATTACAAATAAGATATCAAAGGTTTGGTGTTTCGTTTTTCTTTTACCTGCCTTAGAATGTCTCAAAATCTGTTATTCTAATTCATCTTTTACTAGAAGTTCTAAATGAAGTACAAAATATACCTAATATTTTAACTGATTTAACCTCCACCCCAAATTAGGCTAAAATACTTCCCTTACTTGCAGATGGGTTTAAAAAAAAACAGTGACAATTTCTTTTAGACTGTAATCTAAGAAGAGATTTGGTTCTGACTGTAAGAGATTAAAATTCAAATTGTAGTATAGTGTGAATGGCACTGGAATAGCTGTTTAGAGAAAAAAGAAATTCCTTGTGTCATCCGACTGGGTTTTACAAATATAATTCTGAGGTACCATGGGTTGGGACACTTCCTGAATTTATAGGAAAGGAATTTATGAAATGTTCAAGTACTAAAGATCCTGAAAAAGAATCCTCACTTCGTAACAATAAAAAAGAACTACACATTGGAAAAACTCTGGACGAACTACACAGCTCATCCATCACCCTGCTGGTTTTCACTGACAGTGCATTGGGAGTGGCAACATACAGGCAGTCCTTATTTAACAGAATTTTGCAGGATTCAAACAGTACATTTACTTGCCTGTTACCTGTAAATAACAATTCAGCAAAACCATCCCTACCTAGCTCCATGACAGGGTGGCAAAACAAGTAACTCATATCAGCAGTGCACATCCTCACAGAGCAAAATGTGACAACTCACAATACTGACACTGATCTTAGAAAGTCAAATCCCATTTTTTTGTGATATTTTTTCATAAAATAACTAGGAAGTTATTTTATTTTTTTGTTAATTCACTACATGTGACTTACCGGTAACTACCAGCTACAAAAGCAAGTCAAAGCCTGAAAACTTACTTCTTTTTTTCCTCTTCATTCAAATTATCCCACTGCTCTTCAATTTGCAGCAGAATATCCTCCATGCTGGTCTTTGGGTTATCAGTTATCAATTTTGGACGACATTCTTGAGTGAAAAATCCAATAGCAGACTTTGGTTTCTTTATTATTCTACTACTAATTAAGTCATAAGCTGTCACATGTCCAAACTTATCACTTATCAGATTTCTTTTCTCTATGCTTTGATTTGAGATTCGTGGATCACTGCTTTGTTCACTAGGATGTCCATTTTGCTTATTAATTGTTCCTCCAACTTCAGGAATCAAAATCTTAACAGGTTCCAGGCTGTCTCCTAGAAAGTTTTTAAATCCACTTCCCATACTCCAACTATCAGCAGAGATTTCAGGTAAGTCTTTAGAGACTAAAGCCTCCCCATTTTTTTCTATTTCATCAATATCACCAGAACTCAAAAGACACCCATCAGCTTTTTTAGAACTGGGGTCCACAGGGATACTGTTACTTTGAATATCAGTCATATTCTGTCCATTCTGTTCATCCTCACACAATAAATTTAAGGAACTGTCTGGAAAGGCGTCACTCTTAGAAAGCTCTTTTTTGTCCAGGCAACTATGTACATCATCACCACAAAGCGTCTGATGATTTAAGCAGATCTCCATGTTTTTTCCTGCTTGACAGTTTTGCACATCACTGCTGAATGAAAGGAATGAAGTATGAGCATGTTGATCATCGTTTCCAGATGGTCCCATCTCATTAACAACCACATCTGTTTGTTCTGTTCTATGAACAAACATGTCTTCTGAGTTAACATCTGTTTTATCAGTTTCACCGGGGACTGTAGCAGGTAGTGGCCCATACAGTGATTTCAACACATTTTCAACAGCAAGTAAGACAGATTCCTGGGGAAAAAAAAAAAAAAAAAAATTAAAAAAAACACAAAAGAAAAGCCACACACACAAGCACACCTGAAAATCTAACTGACAGATATTAAGGATATAGAAGAATAAGCAAAGTAATTTTATCCAGAATATTTTTCAAGCAAATCTGGACAGATTATTGCAGTGCAGTTGTTCACATATGCTCAAAAAGACCTTGAACTGGATACTTCAAATATTTTGTCAGAGTAAACCAGTGAAGCAGAATACCTAGCACATCACAAAAACAATTAACTGCTTTCTTTATAACAGGGTACTGACTGCTTAAACCAGTATCACATAAAGCTATTCCCACCTAACATGGAGTTAGAAACTTACAGTCAAGACAGATGCACCAACCCTTTTCATGTAAGCATGTTTGTGTAGGCTCTTTATTACGATGCCTGCTTCCAAGACAGCTTTGCACCAAATGATGGAAATGAAAAAGAAATAACCCCAAACCAAAAAAAAACCAACCATTTTTCTAACATGAAAGGAAAGATTTTTAACTGGATCAAATGCGAGAATGCTGTGTTAATTTTCATATAAGTGACATTTGACAGGTAGTACTTTTACAAGATCAACACAAATACAAAAGCTTTCAGTGAAGAAGATCAACATACTGGTGTGACTATCTGTATTTACTTTGAATGACCTTACCTATTTGCCTTCTTATTTTCTGTGGCACTGTTTTTCATATGAAGTGCTCATAAGTGAAAGCAACTTTATGGGCATTTATCACTATACAGCCTCTAAAACAAAGGTACATATGGTCTAAATTTCAGGTCCTGATAGCATGAAAAGGATGTCCTGAAACTTCAGTGATGTCAACAGTTTATATACATAATGGCAAAATATTGCTTTGACCAGAAATCAATTCACCCCCACATTCTCCCTTCATGCATGTGGTGTTTAAGAAGTGATTACTTTGTGCAGGTATCAAGTTAAGCATGAGTTTTACGTAGGGACACATCGTAGTTCCATTTAGCTTTTCTCACTATAAAGCCATCTGAAAACCAAGTGATACATGCATATATCTGACAGTGTAAAAATCCCTGACAACAACTGGGAAATGAATTTGGAATAATACTCTACTTAAACTATTCAATACTTCTCAAACAAAACAGTCCAGTGATAAAGGCAAACTACCACGTAACTAAAGCAAACAAAAAACCACCAATAGAACAAACAAAAAAAAGTGGCACTGCTTATATTCAAACATTTCCATAATCCCAGGAGCCCTTGTCCTGCTTATATAAGTAAAAGGCTGACAACTCAAAACCAGATTAAAATCTTAGTTACCTTATAGTGCAGTAAAACTTGAGTTTTATCAGGTGTTAAATTCACATCCACAGTAGAGGCAGGTACAGTAATATTCAAAAAGAAGACAGGGTATAAATGAGTACAGTCCTTGTGTGTCACCAGACTGTAGTACTGTCGAATTAACTACAGATTGATTTAATAAAGAGATGTCAGTAAAGGCAATAAAATAGACACAAAGGCACAAAACCAAAATTTGACATTATAAAAGCACAAAAGATGTGTTGGAGTTTTGGTTGGAACCAATTTCAAGATACTAATGGTTGCTATTTTGACTTTCTGAATGAATGTACTGATCACACTTTGAAGAAAAAATGGTATGTCCAGATTGGACTGCAACTCCAGTTACTTACTTCCTCATCAACACAAACACTATTATTTGGCTGGCTGGTTTTTAAAGAAAATCTACCCATATAGCATGTAACTTCACTGCTGTCTCTTTCATCCAAACCAAAGTCTGTTTGACAAGGTACCGCTTGCACTACACATCTGCCCTTTTTCCAGAACAGGATTTTGTCCTTTTTTTTTAACCCAGTGATATATTTACAGCTTTCCTCAAGCTCTACTTGCCCTTATTATTTTCTCTATGATGCTCCCCAAAACTCCTCCAAAAGACTACAGAATTATTTAGTTGTTTCAGAATTTTGGTCTTGTTAATTAGAAGGGTCAAATAAAGACCCCTGAATTTCCTTCTAGTATCAGGGATCCTTCCACAGATGTACATCCTGGAGAAAAGAATTCATTAACAAGACAAAGAAATCATAAATTGATTAAATTTTAATTTTTTTAATTGTTTGGGAGTTATTAATTCTTAAATATTTTTTAAATTACATAAAAATTCTTTAAATATTTTCAAGTTATACTAACCTTAATCTTACCACAGTCTGTTCTCAGCTGGCACTGAACTGTAGTAATAAGAGGTCCACATCACTTCTTCCCCATACACTTCACGAAGATAAAAGTGATCTATAGCTTGTTTTCCAAACCCACCAAAATGTGTTCTTAAAGATGTGTACTTAACCTCACCTGGCTGAATAAAACCCCAACCACTCTCCTCCAAAAAAGCAAATGATTAAAAATCTTGACACACACACAAAGAGTCAGTGGAACACTATTATCTGCACTGCTACAAGAACAGCCTCACTTTGAAACTAGGCTTCTGTGCTGTGGTTAACCATTGATTCTATTGTGGGACTCAAGCTGCGCTTTAAACTCCCAGAAGAACCGGGCACATCAAATACTGTATGGAGACGGATTAGCATTATTTAGCACTTAACATACCAACACAGGCTCATGGTTTACATCTATAAAGCTTTGCCTGCAGCTGAAAACTCTTCATGGACTCTACCTTTTTTGACATGTACACTTTGGCATGAATATGATTTTCCTTTCTGAGGAGGGCAAGGATTAGGACAGCAAGGCTGCTCCAAATGAGGTGTTGTAAGGTTTAGTAGTGTGAGAAACCCAAGAGTATCAAATTCTGCCTGTACAATGACTAGCTGCAGCCAGTGCTGCTGCACTATCACTTTCATTTTTATCCAATGCATACAGAAATTTAAAGGGAAAGTGCATGTATTTGCTTGACAAGCCCACAGCAAGAAGCAGACAAAATCAGAACTACTTCTAGAAGAATTCTCTTACAAGAAACTACAATGCTAGTATCTTTGCCTCTAGTGATATTATGTGGGAAAAAGGTTGTAGATTACATAGGTGTCTCTGTCCTCAAACAAGTAATGTTTCTGTTCCTTGAATAAAATGCTAAAGGATATTACCTTCAGTATTTCCTTCTGATGAACTGGACGATTATTTATAAAAACAAAACTCCTTTCTGAACTTGAAAGGCTTGTCAAAGAACTGTCTGACTCAGCTTTTGGGAGAAATCCAGAGAGATTTATCTGCAATGGTAAAACAAATACAGCAAAAAAGTATTTTAAACAGTTTTGGAGGTTTTTTTAGAGGTGAGATATTAAGATGAAATTGTACAGGAGTCCAAGTCAAATACATGCATTGCTTCTTGAAAGTTATGATAAAAAAAAAAGTAAAAGCAATTTAAAAAAGAAAGAGGTTGAGAAGGACGGGTTTGTATCTATTTTTCTTGATGAAATTATTCAGAAATTTCCCCATTTGGGCTACCACTTGCATCACATTGCTGTCTGCAGCCGAAGACTGCAGAGAACAACACTGGCCAGCTTTAGGCTTGCTGACTGTGGGATTTCCAACTTCACCCCTGTACAAGCTAAAGGCATGCACTGCTGCCCAATGTGGTGAAGGCAGTCAGTGAATTACTCCTGTGGGGAAAGCCCAAAACACACAGTCCTTTCCTTTCTACATGCAGGGCACTTTAAATAGCCTGTCACAGGGCATTTATTCAGGGCACCTAAATTTACCTACGCCACCTGTATCCAAATCAGCTGACTCTCGAGAGTGCTAAACACCCATGACCCCACCAGAACCTGTGAGCACACAGCACTGCCAAGGAGCCTCAAAAGCTCACACAGTTTGAGCCCCTAACCAACTCCAAGTTTTAAGATTTTTCTGTTGAGATTCTTCAGCTTAGTTTTTTCAGGTCAAAATGAAGCCGATGACTTCTGCTGCCTAACCCATCACCTCCCCCTCTCCCCTACCAAGCAACTTTGAAACTGCTGGATCGATTTCAGTTCAATCTGATGAAGAAGCAGAAATCCCAAAGATACTAGATTTCCACAATTTCTGTGATAACTGACAGCTGCTTGGAGAGGACAGCCTCAAGATAATGACCTTACTGAGGGAAAGGCAAATGTAACTTTTCAAAAGCCAGGACCCATTAGCATGTAAGAACTGATGTTTCAATCAACCCACATACTGCCCCATGCATCACCCCACTGCCACTGGCACCAACTAATAGGTGAAGGAACACTGGGGCATGCTAAGGATGGAGATTTTGGAGATATGGGAAAGACTGTAGAATGTTCTGGTAGGAGGGTGGATCACCGAACACAAAAATGAGACCTTGTTAGCTTTGCTCTTGGCAGAGCCACTTGTATTTACTAAAATCCAAATTATCATACATTTGAAATGGAATTTAAAATCCCTGGGATTTAGCCAATTCTTCCCATTCATCTACGTCACACCAGCTATCTGCTCATGTACTCCCCTATTCCCTCTTGACCTTGTAATAAGCATTCTGTGCTAAAGCTGGAGTGTT
The DNA here is from genome assembly GCF_033815535.1 of Pezoporus flaviventris. Lineage (NCBI taxonomy): Eukaryota > Metazoa > Chordata > Aves > Psittaciformes > Psittacidae > Pezoporus > Pezoporus flaviventris. The sequence continues at coordinate 51,311,556 of NW_026892549.1, forward strand.
CTGGTCAGCAACCTTGCACATAACCAAACACCACTGGTCAAGTTAAAGAGGTGTCAAATATCTGTTGGATGATTATCAGAAAACAACATGCAGCACTTCTAGATTTTATTCTGCAACTTTATCACATCCTCCCTGAATGTTCCTCCTCTATGCTTCAAGCTCCTTTTCTAATTCCCAAATATTTCTGCAAAAAGTGTTTCACCCCAAACAACATTTTTTATATACAAACATTAAAGCAAAACTGAAAGTCTCTAAATAACTCCATTTAAGAAGTTGACAGATTTAGAAGTGGCTGACTGCTGTTACTATTTACAGCCATGCAGAATATCAGTGTGCTCAGTGAAGTCAGCAACAATTTCTACAACTAATGCTTAATTATTAGAATTTTCACATTAAAAAGATAAGAAGCATAGAGACAAAATCACAAACTAGAATGTATTACAGAATTTTTGCTTTTAACTTTTCAAAATTAATAACTTTAATAAAAATCAATTTATACAAGTATTAAATATATCTGTGTTGACAATACACTGTCTTTCTTAAGTACTTATCTTTGTCCCAGATACTTTGTTTCACTTGTATCTGCTAAACTTAACCTCCACAGAAGGAGCGACAAGGAAAATTTCCTGTGTGAGTTTTCAGTCAAAACAGATCCATCCATTTACAAGGCTGGGGATGCGAAAAGCACAGATGCTATTTTATACATGTAAAAAATTGTGCCAATTTTTTATTTGCTTAGTTTTCTTTTTTATTTTACAAGTAGCTCCCAAGTTTTCATGTGCATGCTTTGGAATCAGCTTGAAATGCGTTCTTGTTTCATGGAGATGTTTTGAAGAAGGCCAGTCTTTGAAACCCCTGGATCACAAAAGTTTTAACTGTGCAGTTAGTAAGGTACAGCTTACAGAAAGTTGTTTATAGCAAGATTAATTTTGACTTTGGAGTAAATTTTGCAGCAAAGGAGTATGAAACTATACAATGAATAAGTAGGAAAGGAAAAAAAAGAAAAAAGCTGCTCTCTGGTTTGTGTACTGAATGAGGCATGGGAAGGAAAAAAGCAGCACATGCCTTGTTATTAAATACCTATCCCAATACCTGCACACAGCAGAGAAAGAAAGTTACGCAGGCAACCTTAATTCTGTCATTTCAGTGTTTGGAAGCTTAATTTAGAAATGCCCGTGGTTTCTGAATGTAGATTAGTGCATAAGCAATATGCATGGATCACTTATATACCTATAAATGATGCACATGCTATTCTACACACTATTTAGAGAGGGAGAGATGGAATGTTCCCCCACTTCTATTCAAGGAATATGGATGCCTCATGATATAGCAGAGAGGTAATGTGAGAACCTGAGTGACTCCTTCAAGCCCTTCTAAATACCCCCATGTCTTCCCTTTGGAACTCCCTGCACTTGCCCTGTGGGACACATCCAACCTGCATTCAGGTAAGAACGACTCTGGATGCTCTGCTCAGACATGAACAACTAAAACACTGTAAATTACAAGAAGCAGGTTTACTTTTTTCCCCTCACTACCCTGTATAAGTATACTACAAGCATTCTGACAAACTCAAGATTTAAGTCTAAATAATACTATTAAATTGCAATACATACATATATTAAAGTCTGAATAATCCCATTAAATACAACTTAACATGCTGAATGCACCCACTTAGACATCTCTGAGCAATCAGCAATTCTGCATTTGTCATCGCAACTGTTTATACTGCCATTTGATCAGTGCCACATGAGTCCTGACTAGATAATTCTTGGGAGTGGATTTTCAATCACCAAACCAATAAATTTTACAGAGAGGACGGTAATAAAAGCAAATGCATTAATCATGTGTCAATCTGAAGGTAACAGTCTCTTTTTCAAAGTTTCCTTCTTTTTGAATACTGATTGAGGTGTCTTTATTGACGCTTTAAGTGGATTTGGGATAAGGAAGTTTTAACTCACCTCAGGATCTTCACAGCAGTGTTGAAAAGGTACCATACTGCCCATAACGGCTGTTCCCAGAACTGACATACAGGCCATTTTGTGATCTGACACCCTGGTCTTCTGCCAAATAACTGCCTGAAGCAAATGGCACAGAGTCAAATTTTTGACATTATATTTGTTGAACTCATGTCTATGAACATGCATATGCAACTGCACACATACTGTATATGTAACATTCTGTACTTTGACCCTCTTACAATCACAGCTTTCAATGTTAACACACGATTGGTACTTTTTGGCATGTCTTCTCATATTGTATTACTTCTTTAGACTCACAGCGATTGCAAAATTAAGCAAGCTTGTATTTATGGATGTTACAGGGCTTATCTGGTCTTCTGCACAGGAAACAATTACTAGAACAAATCAAAACTATTACTTCTCTTAGATGTACAGCAGTAGGCTTTGTGTTTTCACCAAGCATATATATTGAGGGCTTATGACATGTCTCTGGCACAGTGGTCAGCGTTTGAAGGTGACTGCAATGTTTATGGTTCCTATACTCAAGATACAGGCTGGTTTAGTAGAAATCTGGCTATTGGATGCCCATTCATAGCTCTTATCTGGATACTCTAAGTCTATGACAAACCTGCTATTTAGAAAGGGAGGCAGTATCTAAGGAAGCATAAAGAAAGTGGTTGTCTAAGAAAAACTTTATAAATATTAAAAGAATAAAAGGATATCTCCTCTATTAGCTACACATGTTGCAACACTATTGCAAAGATTTACTAAATACAGTAAGGCAGTATGAACTGCAACTTGCACCAGAAGGTACCTGTCAGGTCCGCTTACATATAGAGTAAATATTAGCTACTTTGGGGGTTGAAATTTTGTCTCTCACTAATGAGAAGTCCTATACTAAATAGCCATGAATTTAACTCCAAATCTGCTGACTTTTATTGGTGTGTATCAACTATTAAGAAAAATTTCTTAGTTGCCTTTCTGCTTCTAGGCAACTGACACTGCTCAATTCAGATCCACTTATGTCTGTTATTAGCTGACTGAGTGTATTTCAATCTGCAACATTAAAACACAAAAGAAAAAAACCGCAGCAAGTTGCAATTTAAGCCTGATATTACTGTTTAGTAATTATTAGTGCTGTTTAAAATGGATGCTTTAACTAGGTGCTAGGTGTCCACCAAATTCAAAATGAGTTCACAGTATACTGGTATAGGATGTTATGAGAAAGCATGGTGAGTGAGCAAAGAATACACATGCACCCATCTCAAGAAATGCAATACACAGCCTTAAAATTCCACCTGTCCAGAGGGATATTTGCTGCCCTTCAGGGGTGAATTCCACAGAAGCACACGGTGCTCCCGTAAAATGATATTCTCTTCCTACAGGACAGGTGGAATTGTAAAGCTTTGAGACTGTTGATCCTAAAACTATTCCCCAGATCTTTAATTTTCCATTTCTACTTACATTCTGCAGCATTTGCAAAGTGGGGCTTTTCAGTCTGCCTGAATCTAACAAACCTCCTAGACACAAGCCTGTCACATGCTGGATCACAACTCAGCCACCCCACAGGGAACATGAACCCCTCAAACATAAAGGACAATTTACTTCAGGGAGGGCAGAGGAGAAGCTGAAGCAAGCAGGCACAGCTATGGGCTGGGTGTCCACAGCTCTGTCAGGGAGTCCCCGCCGTGCTTCTGCAGCAGGCAGCAGCTAAGGACAGCCCAGGGCTGCCCACAGCACACTGCCTCTCAGCCTCTCTCCGTAACACCTGCTTTAAATCTCCTCAAAGACATTTTGGAGTGATGAAAGAATCTGTCCTCTTCTTTAGAGCTCCTCTTATAAAACATATCCTGTACTGCTTCTATTTTAAAATTGATTACTTAAAATGGAAACACAGAGTGCCAAGCCTTTTTTTTTCTTTACTGGATACACTTTAAATTAAATGTATGTGACCAAATTGAGAAAGACACTTGTTACATGACTAATATAAACATCATGCTGTTTATTTTAGGTTATATTAGTGTGATGTGGCAGGTACAGATATAAGTCTTAGCTGCTGATTAATACAAGGTTATTACACTGCTGGACCTGTTGAATGGCTGATACTTAGGACTGTAAAATGATCACTTCAGTAAGGTGGTTGTAAGAAAGCTCTGGAGAACAAGAACTTATTAAATGCAAACTTGCTAGAAGTAGATACTGTTAATAAGTTCATGGGGTATTTTTTAACTATTCATATATTTATCAGATACTAATGCTCAGAACAACAGATAAAGTTTTGGGAACTGGTTGCAGCTGCAAATTAAATTAAAGCCTACATACTGAAAAGGCCAGACAACTCCTAAATTTCTATACTACTATAAATATGTATAGTAGTATTTTATACATATAAATTTATATACTACTATACTGTAAGCACAATTAGATGGTATATTAATTTTTAGCCCTGACTGCAAGTTATGAAGCAGTAACACAGAAATAGCTAATACTTTAAAGAAAATTGTTTGTCTACACTCTCCGGGCATATCAACAGGCATTAGCAAATCCACAAAGAAACAATGCCAATTCCTTTAATTTATTTTAGCAAATGCCTGTTTCCATGAGGTTCCTGCAATACCCTATTTTTTTAACCTTGCTGATACCCTTTAGTTTAGCTAAAAATACACCCCCACACTCTCCTCTATATATTTTTTCTAGGTCATATAAAGCGCGTGTCCAGGATGAGCCAAGGAAGAATCTGACTCTAGTCAGTATGATGACACTGCAGAAACAGCCTACTCAAACATATATTATTACATATGGCCCGTCTTAGGTTTTGCCAGAGCTTGCCAAATATATCCAACCTCCCTCCTTGCTTCATTGAGAGGGATTACCTGATCTAGGTCCTCAAAATGTCATAACGTATATAAAATCTATTGCACATATACAGAAGGTAAGTATGTGCATGTATGTGTATGTATTTCTCCACTCCATCCAGCCCTACCTAGGATATATGCATACTTTTGTGGAGGATGACAATACACATGCACACATGAAGACATCTCTTACTTAGGGACACACAGACATAGCCCAAAAGGATTTCTTGATGAAGAGTGGAGAAACAGTATGCAACCTCTTTCCACTGGGGTCTCTGGGATATGGCAGTAGGTAAGCACTGTTCATATTTGCCTCCTCAGATACCAAGGAAGGACAGAGGAAAAAATGTGGCCACTCCTCATCCTTAACTATCCTTTACATTTCAGAACTTCTACCAGCAGCCACAATGATTTGCAATCACAGACAAAAGAAAAACCTTAATTAGAGCTGGGGATTGGATGCTACTGCTGGCTGTGACTACTTCAGTGCAACCATGATGCTAAAAGTTATTACTACATAATGACAGTAACATAATGAAATGGACTTTTACTGCCCAGAAACCTCCTAATTTCTTCATTTGTTTTGTGACGATCCTTGTGTTATTTATTCTGTAATAATGCTCAAGGGTGTAAAAGTTTAGTAGAGGTACTGTTCATGGTACATGAACAGTAACTCTACGTACCTCTATGTTCACGGCACATGAACAGTAGGTTGGTAACATGAGTTAGCTCTGTAAAAGAGAACTGTATTTCACAGTCTAATATTCTTTTACTTGCTTTAAAATCCTGTCCTTAGCTTTCCTGACCTAAAACCTGATAGTTTATTAGGCTCCAACATAACTGAAAAAAACACTGCCTATCTGTTTTTATAAACAGGAACAAAGCCAGGCAGCAACATCCAAAACAAGACATCACCTTGTATCTAGCTGCAAGGGCTGGCACATTCTCAGCAGTGGAAGAAAGCCTATCAGCTAAAATCAAGAAAGGTTCAGGATAAAGTCCTAACCACATTCTTTAAAATCCCAGCTTTGAAAAGCATTGATGTTGTTTATCAGCTCCATGCCATAACTGATGTCTTGTTTTAAAACCAATGGTAAATTATCTGACCAATAGAGAGCTCTTGTGAGATCTTTCCTTGAACAGAGATCACAGCAGCATTTCAATTTAGCTTAAAGAACAGTAACATGACTCCTTACACAATCATATTTATTTTCCCCATATATTTTATACTTGCCATGAGGAATCGGGTGTCCCACCCATTTCAGAAGTTATGGTGGGACAACTACCAGTAGAGGTATGCAAGAGAAACTCAAGGCACCATTTTTCCCCTCATCAGATGCAGCTGACACACCTCATTACCCCATGGGCATCAGCATTACAGCTATCAAGGAGACTTGCTGAAAGACAATAATGTTCCAGAGCACCATTCATCCTACAAATTCCCATGTGTTTCCTGCCTAGATGTCCCTTTTTTGATATTGCTCAATGAAAAGGCTTTCTAGAGCATCATGCAGTAGAGAAATGCTTGGATTTGGAGCTGGGAGATAAGTCAGGAGAGGAGTTAACATTATTACAAGGAACCAAGACCTTTATCTGGTAACACGTCTTCAGAGCCTTTCAAGAATTACAAAGGCTACAGAGAGCTGTAAGTTTTTTGGCTGCTTTAACCACACATGTTCATCTATGAGGGTTTACAGAAATTGAATTCCATAGCAGAAGGGGGGGGGGGGGGGAGGGAAATAAGTAAAACCTCCCAAACAATTAAACTACTGTCAAAAAAACACAGTTCCTAATCCTAAACTGTCATTCAGAGGACGTACATCATCACAGTAAATTCCATTAAATAAAAGGAGGTTTAAAAGCCTTTTGTAAAATAGCAGTTAAAAATAAAAGTATGTTGGTAAGGAAGATGGAAAACTCCCAGGCAGCTTTGAAACATCCTTTTTCTGCTAACCTTTTTTAAGTTACAAAGTGAGTGTGAAAGCCTTGCAAGAGCTAAGGGCACCTCTCAGATTCTGCAACAACCCCCACATATGTGAAACAGTAATTGTTTTGAGATTTCAGACATATACTGTGCTGTCATTTGAAAAAAGTGATGGATGAGAAACTGGAAACCTCAAGGAATTAGTAATAGGATATAAAGCATTTCACCTCTGGGTCACCAGTTCAAATTCAACCAGGTTGGTGGTGACCAAAAGTAGTTACCATCTGGCAGCTGTTCTCTGCCTGATGTAAATCGAGTTGGGGGTCTCAGCGCATTTCCTAGTGGACAGGTGTCCTCAGCACAAAAAACATCATAATTAACTCTCTGTTTGGCTTTCTCAGCAAAGCCACTGAACAATGAATGGGAGTAAAGACTGAGCTGTATTCCAGGTCCGCATGAAAGCATGGCACTGCAGATTCTTAATCATAATTCCTCTTTAAATTTTAAGACACACAGATTAGGGAGGGACTTAATTTATCATTATTACATTAAACAGAGTGGCCTTTCCAACTCACGAAAGAGCTTACATGCTGCTGTTTCTGCTCAATGCAGATTTCTTTTCAACATACAGTGACAGTAGAGTTTGGAAGCACAATGAATGAATGCAAAGTATGATGGCACTATTAAAAATGATAAATTTAACCTAATGCACTTACTCTGTTTCAAAACCTCCACACTTATTACAGAGAACTCAGACACAGAAAAGAAACTGGTTTTGAACTATTGAATACAGATTGTAGGTTGAGATTATCCAACTTTAGAAATACAAGGAGAGTTACTGCAAAGGAAAAAAAAAAAAAAAAAAAAAAAAGGATGGTACCCTTTAGGTCAATACCAACCACAAAAGAGGTCTGGGGAAAAATACAACCCACAGTTACAATCAATAACAGATTTAAAATGGACCTCTTGCATCCAGAAGTTTTGACCCATGATTCTCTTAACAAACAAACGAGACCCAGTTAGAGGCAGAACTGTGCGTGAGCAAGGCCTCAAAATATTATGCATGAAAAATACCAGATAAAAAATACTGCCTTATGCATGTTTTTCCTCAACAGGAGCTGCAAAATTTATTGAGTCTCCTTATGGCCCACCTGTGCTTTGCACAAGACATGGGACCACTTGCATATGGTATGACCTGCTGATAGGCACCATCTGAACCACCTGTTGCCATAATTTGTTCAGCCCTATCATATCTGAAATTGTTAAATCAGGTATAGTTATTGGGTGTCCTCTCTTGTTTCAGCATTTGTGGAATATAGGCAACTAGACCAGAATTAAAGTATTCCATCTCATCAGCCTTTCAACAAACAAAGGCGTTTCCTGAACTTGTAAGTGGCTTACAAGACTGAGTTAAGGGGAAGAACCCCCCACCACCTTGGGTAAATTATAGCCAGAGCTCATAGGTGGCCAGAACATAGCATTTGGGGCTGAAGAGTTTGATACAATTTAAGCAGCAGCTGACTTTGTAATGTTCTTAGCATGCCTTCAGATAACATTAACTTTAAATATACTTGCCGAATACTCATGTAAATTATTTCCATTTGGCTGTCTCATTATTCAATATGCTTTCAAGGAACATGGTGATGAAAGAAGAAAAATACCTCTTTCTAACATAACCATACTGGCAAGAGGATCAACATTATCAGTATTCAAAGAATGTCTTGGCAGGATAAACCTTCAGAAAAAGAAGGAGCACTAGCTAATCCAAGTTGTCAAAATAGCAATAGTACTTCAAAGGTTGATCTGCAAAGTGATTCATTATTTATTGCTAATGCAAACAAAACATTCTGAGCAGAAAGAGAAATCAAGTATTTTCTATCTTGAAAATCCACTAACAGAGAATACACAATAAATGAACCTTAGGACGACTAATATAAGGATACCTATTTTCTTACTTACTAAAAAAAAAACCCAAAGGCAGAAAAAGCATTATGGTTCTTCACAGAAAAGAGATCAGACACTTAATGGTGGTATTTTCCTAACCAATACAGAGATAAAATGTGGCACAAGAAGAAGAAAAAAATTCTGGAAATCTCTTTCAGAAGCAGAAGGCACACCTTTACAAAAAAAAACATAGTGGAAATAAAACATGCAACATATTGTGGATCCTAAAAACATGTGTGTATATATATATATAATATATACATTCAACAGCTCCATAAGTGCTTGACTTGCTAAAATAAGTTTCTGCTAGAATCTATTAGGCAGCCATTTCAGATGCCCAGCTTCAGACACCTCTATGAAAGCTTCAACCTCATTACAGTCTTCCTTAGTAAAGTTAGGGCTATGCTTTCTTCCATCCCCCTTTAGTTTCTTACAAAATATATAAGTTCAAAGACTGGTCGGTTGTTGGGGTTTTTTATGTCCCAGTGTTGCCATTTATTTTGAAGATTTCTCTGAAATACACTTTCATTTACACTTTTTTTCACTTACTACCTCTTCTCTTTCAACCTGTCTTTCCTCATCTCCTGTAATACCTCATGTCTGCTACCTTCACACTCTTTTCAAACTCGGAACCTGATCTTACTCCTGACATGTATCTTCTTCCATTGCAACAGAAAGTATTGGCTCAGCCTCAAGAATCTGGAATTCTAGGAATCCCTCTGAATAAATGCATATCCATTTTCCTTAAACTAATACATAATCTATGAGCTATGTGAAAGATAAAGCCATTCTAGTAAGTTGATTCTTTCTCTGAATACATTTCAAACAGAAATAACAGCCACCACCACAAAAACCTCCACGAACCAAGAACAAAACCAACCCCCAACCCCTCAACCCTCCCCCCCCCGCAAAAAAAAAAACCAAAAAACCACAGAACCCTATTCAGTAGAATTTAACAATTTTAAAGGTCTTAAAAGGCATGATGAAGTAGGTAATGTTTTATTTCGCAAGTAATAGCAGCAGTAGAAAGACAGGAATCTGCATTAAAAGATTAGCATTTTCAAACTATTGTAAAGAATTTACACATGCGGGGAGAGACTGACTACACTTTGTATGATTTCATTTTCTCTTCTCAGCAACAGCTACCGAGCGACCTCTTGTGTTAAAACGTTTGAGCAGTTTCTTGCTTGCTTGCTTCTTCGCCTAAACAGATCAAAACAAACCTAAGGCCGGCAGTGCAAAATGAAGAGCCCAAAAACTCAGCATCATCTCTGTCATAACAATGAATGATACTGCCTGCAGATAGCATCTGTACTGATTTATTTTACCTAATCAAACTGTTTACTAAAGAATTTATCTCTGAAGCTAATAGGGTAGTTTGTCAAAACCAACATGTGATGGCTATTGTGCCATTCTCCACACCATTTTTGCAGTAACTATTGTGACAAAGAGATGTGATCAACTTATTACACATTATTGTACTAAGCTAAGCAGAGAAAACAAAGAAAACCAAGATATGTAACAGTTTAATCAAGGGGGATGAAATCAAAATAGCATCATAAAAAAAATATTGCAACTTTTCAGAGAGAGCAAAAAAAACCCACCACTAAAAGACAAAACTAGTTTTATTAACCAACATTTAAGACCAGTACTGTGAACCACTGGTAGGTATATCAGGGAGCTTAACACAACTTAAGAAGTGCACACCCCTGAAACCTCTGGTTTTGAACCTTCTGCAGTCCCAGTGAAGTAAGACTGAAAGTAGCTACACTCTCAGCTTTGCAATACTAATTCTATAGCAACAAGGATGGCTTTTATTTTTCACAGTTTCTACTCTTTGCTCTTTAGAAATACATACATAAATATAGTCAGAGCATGTTTTATAACTCCAGAAAAGGATGGTCAATCTGTTGCCATTTCAAGAAAGCAGTGTCATTCGTCATTCCCACTGAAAAGGAACTGAAGTGTGAATGTTTGGTTGGTAAGAGTAACTGATCAAAACTGCTCAATGAACAGGCCCAGTAGCAAGATCAAACAAAATTATTCTGGAACAGAAAAAGAATTGCTGAGGGATCTTGCCACAAGATGTCCCTCTCCACTTTGTGGCAACTTGGAAATTCATTAGCAGAGGTTTCCTCAAAAAAAAGGAAAACAAGCAGGAGCACAGCCAATAAAATCAGCTATGTTCAATATGCTGTGAAGACAAAGTAGCCTCCAAGTAGCCTCTGAATCTGTTCCAAGTCTAAACAAAGACCAACTATCCCAACAAAAGTCTGTGGTTATAAAATACATTACTCTCACTTACATCTATGTAGCAAATTGTTTTGAATTTTTCAACTATTTAAAATAGAACCATCATTATGTATTGAGCTTTTATGACTCAGCATACAGCAAGATAACCCTGACCTTTTTGAGAGTTTTTTTCAGTTGGCTTAAGTTAACACTTGATCAGGCCCCATGGCATAGTAAGGTCTCACTTTTGTGTTCTGCAGACCACCACTACCACCACTGTTACTAACCACTAACATGTAAAGTCATTCTTACACTACTAGCATGTAAAATATTTTATATATATATATATAACCAGGTATCTGTTGGAGGAGACCAAAACCATCTGAACCTGAGTTTTAGAAGTTTATCATCTAAATCTGTAACCAGCATAAATACACCTCTCTGAAGGGAAAAAAGAAGTGAAACAAACCTATGATGAAAGAAAATTCCTAAGGAGGAAAGATTTTATGCAAGTATTAGATGAACTGCATAAGTCATCAGGAACTGATCCTTAAGACAGCTGACAGAAAAATATTACCTTATTATGTGTTAAGGTTATCCTCAGGTCTGGTTTTATGATACCATATGCTGTCAATAAATCTTGGACTTTCTTCAGTTCTTCCTTACATTTTCTATTTGTTGAATAAAACTGTTTTCTTACAGGAAGATTCTTAAACAACTTTAGAACTGTAACTGTAGTACCTGCAAGCAGGTGACCAAAAAAAAAAAAGCAGAAATAACTATGAAAGGATACCACTAACTGGATATTGCAGAGACCTATCTGTATGCTGCTGCATACAAAATAAACCTTAGTAATACTAAATTAGAGTACATTAGCATGAGAAGAAATATACCAAATTAGCAGTCATCCTCCCCCAAAAAGCACTTCAAGTGCTGTGATTCCCCTCCTTTATTCAGAGTTATGACTGTAGCATTAATCTTTCTTTCATACACACTGACAGTGGTGAGAATCAGCACTAAATAAAGCTGAAGACACTTTCAGTGCATATTAAGTTAACTTTCATTAGTAAAACGGTTAACATACTAGAACCTAATCAGACTTATCTGGAGACAAAGGAGCACTGTGCTCTATTAAGGCCTTTCTCAAGCATTTGCTTTAGGGTAGTACCTGAAGAGCCAGATACCTCTGTTCAACACACACAGTAAGGGGTGGAATAGTCATCTACCAACACTATCACAAAATCCTTGCCCGCAACGATATTTCAAAGTATTAAGTATGTCACAGAATTCAGTTAATCCTTCAACAATTTTGACAAAAGACACGGCAATGCAACCCACAGGCTTTCCAGCCATGGAAAATACTACAGTCTAAATCCTGAAAATGATTGATATTGGCTAAAATTAGAGCTCTCAATTTTCTTCAGTATTTGCCCGTGTACTGGACCTCGGCAGCTTCTTCTGGCTTAATGGCCCCCTGCGGCCAGTTGGTGCTGAGCAGAGGTGCCAGACTGTAGTCAGGACCTTGTTGGGGTACGAGCACTGCAAGCAGCTGGGGGGCAGGTTGTGGGCGCAATATTGACAAGCAGCCACTGCAGCTCAGCTAGGAAAAGCTGCAAGTGCTTCCCAAGAAAGTCACAAGAAAGGTGCACACCTCTTCTATGAATACACACTGCGAATGTGAGGACACAGCATGACCTTAACAGTCCTTGCTGAGCAACAAGTGGCTGAGCAGAACACAAGGACATGCTGCCCCAAACCTGCACCATGCCTGAACCACCAAGGCCACCTCTAAGGTCAGGGCAACCTTTAATCTTTCACATAAACATGCAGGATTGCCAGCACCATACACATCCTGCAGGTTAGAAAGAACTGGGACTTTGCCTAGTCCTGTAGCCGTGCTGCTTCCTGCAACTCGTTCACATAGCAGCAAGGCAATTCTTCCTCCTTTAGAGCGAGGATTTTGCTAAATACAGAAACGTTATTTTAGTCCTGAGCAAATCTTTCATATACTTATATAGTAAGTCTGCCTGGACCTGGGGCATTGAATTTTTACAGCTTTTATTTCCACTGACAACTTGAAGAAGTGAGTCAGAGAAGGAGAGGCTAGTTTATAATTACTATCTAAAGCAACTTACAAGACATATTATTTCTTACGATAACACATCCTCAGTTGACAGACATAAGGCAAGACACGTTTGCAGATGAAAAGATTTCATACTCAGCTTTCAAGTACAGAACAGGTATTTCAACATCGAATAGAGCCTCAGAGAAACATATTTCTGTCACAGTGCAATATCAGAACATCCTACCTTGTCCAAGGTGAGAAGGCTTTTTAGAAGCTACATGCCCCTTGCTATCCAAAGCATACTGAGTGCTGATATCATCAGCATCTGTCTTTGTTGTGATCAAAACCTGAAAAGAGCGATTTTAAGAAAAATATGTTAATAAAGAATTCACAAAGTTCAGCAGGAGCTCAGATAAGCCTTACTGCCACACTTATCATTGCATTAGTTTAGTCACCAGTTACATTTAATTAGTTTATAAAGTTTTTTCTATGGGTGTTTCTCAGTCATATCCTGTACTATTACTCATTTTCCCATCCATTTAACTAAAAGCCATGCATTTCTACCACACATAGCAATTCATACTACCTACAACACACACTCCTATATCTTCTATTCTAAAACAGGTTAAACAAACAACTAAATCTATTGATAATTTTGCCTTTTCATCATTTATGAGAAAAGGCACACTATGACAACTTCTTAAATCATGTGAGATTTCACAAACACAACTACTATCAAACAAACAGTACATTATCTTTCTGCACCCACATGTACCTAGCAATCAGTGGTAGCATGTTTTGTAAGCTATTAAGGTAATAAACAGATCAGCTTTAGCCAGGTCAGCCATAAACCAGAAGTTAAATAAAACTACAGTTCCCTGAGTTGAGGTATCAACATTTTGAACAACAGAATCAGTGCACTTTAACCACCTGAGAGACGTAAAGGTTATCACGCACACAGAGCTTCAGGATATTATGGTTTAGTTTAGTGCCTCCTATGAATCATTCAGAGTTCAGCCATGCCTCTTAGAGAGAGAAAAAACAGTACTTGATTACATGGAACTGACAGTATTACAGACCTACTTAAGGGCCAATAGCAAATTACCTCTTAACTGAAACTTCAGGGGGCAGTTTGGGCAGGCAGAATGCAATTAATGCCAGGAGCATTTAATAAACATAATTACTGATTCAAAGTTTAAAGTAATACCTATTAAAGTACTTGATACACTCAGGCAACCTCCCATCTCTTATGAAATGTACCATAGAGCTGATTATAAAGACAGAACAGATAGCATTCTGCTCTGACAACTCATTAGAAAGAGCCAATGATTGAGGTCCACCATCATCTGTCAAAACACCACACTTCTGAAAGCATCTTTGGAAATCTCCATCCAAAACACAACCCACTTCTGCTTACTGCAGAATGAATGTAGCCCAAGGTAGCAAGGATTCAAGCTGTAACATCTCTCCTGGCCTTGACAGCTGGTGGTTCTAATCAGACACGGCTATCAGTATTGTCATACAGGATCTAATGCTTGGCAGACAGAAGAATTTGAACCTTGACCTTTGCACAACATGAATACAGAAAGGCAGAGCACAGTGGAACAGGTAGATGCTGTGCCCTTAACACTGAACATTTTTCAGATGGTTTTGAACAAATGTACTTACTTTCAGCCAACAAGTTAAATCCCAAATATCAGTACACTGTCAGTCCTCTTAACACAAACATATGGATCAGACTCAGATCAGGGCACAGGTTCCTGTTTACTCATACAGACAACAAAGTTTGTGCAACTGCACTCATGCACATGTCAAAGTGCAATATGGAGCCCATCAACATCCCATGACTGCCAATCACCTAGATAACATCAAGGCAGAAATCATTACTGGAATGGTAGCTATGTGGGCCATCAGTTCCCTAAAATTATTTCTCCTGGCCACCACCTCATTTTGATTTACCCTAATTCAAGGAGCAAACTCCACCATACCCTTTGACATTATATTTGCTACTAAACACTAAGAAGGTTAAACCAGTGTTTTAAGGAATCATGTATCTATATGTGTATATATAAGGAATCATTACCTCTACCCTGAAAAACACTAAGCAACCTATCTCCAAACTTTTCGGACTGAGGAAAATAAATGGAGTGCTGGAGTATGACAGAAAGGCAGGACTGACACCAACAAGAAATCCATACTGCTTCTTAACTGTATGACATGACTTCTGTGAGCAGGTAAAACGCAGCATACACAAGCCAAATTATTCAGAAAACATACCACTGACAGGCTGCTGGAACAAATTTAAAGTCTTTGCACTGATATTTTAACAATCACACACAAAAATAATCATGAAACAAGAGATTCAACACATTTATAGCAACTGCTTACCTCTGATATACTGCAAATTGATCCCAAAGCTTCCCCACGGAAACCGTACGTTGTCAATCTTTCAAGATCCTCAGAAGAGCTTATTTTTGAGGTGTAGTGTTTAATTGCCATAACTGGAACATCAGCAACCTTGATTCCATTGCCATTGTCTCTTACTTCTATTTTGTTAAACCCATAATTCTCCTAGAAAAAGAACAAAGCATTAACTGAGCACTAGAAAGACTGAATGAATAGAAAGACAAATCTGAAGCAGTTAAGGTTACAGCTTCTAGCTTGCTTATTTGTAGAATCACAGGCCAGAAAGAGAAAGTAACTGGAGCTGCAGGATCACTAAACTTCTTTCACAGAAGCATGCCTGGCTCTTTGAAAGATTATGATGCAACATACAGAAAAATGTGCTGTAGTGCGTAATACATCCAGGCAACCCTAAAACTGGTTTTGCTTAGAAAGAGTATCTTGAATGAGTGGCTGCCACCACTCATGCTGTGCAGAGCACATGATGGCTGCTCACAGAAAGCTGACTGATTAATCACAACTAACCCTGTTGTCCCATCTGGACATATACTGAAAACAGTTATGAAAAAATATAGTGTGCTCCCAGGGTTATTTCTTGAAGTAAAAAAATAACACAAAACCAGAAGGAAGGTATCTACAGATATTATCTGTGTGCAAATACGATCTGCATTAGGAAACATCACAGTTCTCTAAGGTAGGCATAAAACTATATATATATTTAATTGATACAAAATAGAAATGCGTGTACTTTTCACTTTCCGCATTAATGAATGGTGCTAAAGCTACCTCCAGGTGAAAAACAATCCTCCCACTGGAAAGCAAAACAGAACCTAAAGCTGTCACAACCCAGCTAAACATAATACATCTCAGCTGAACATAAAAACACATCAGGAGATACAAACAAGAAACCTTCTATCCTGCTGCTGTGTGCACTATTGAAGGCTTTGAGCATTTTACAAGAAATCCCTGTTTCCATTCTAATTTTTACTTCCAAACCACTTAACTGCTTAGGAAAAGCAAGATTCATCCTATCCAGCTTTCATCAGAATGTTACCATAATGAGTCTATTTCTTTTCTACTATTACCTATTTTTATTTGCACGTTTCACGCAAAATATTACAGTGCTTAAACTTTGTATTCTTCATAACACCCTCCATCATGTTACAAGACCTAAATACTACAGAGATCACGATCCCATGGTATGTTTAAGTTGCTCCACCAGATAGCCATATGATTCAACTCCCTTCTCTTTTGTTCACAGATACATGGTCCCATCTTTGTTTCAGCTACAGTTCTGTAATTCATGACAGCTCTAAGGTCAATTCAGCTTATTAAACTGGCACAAATAATCCCTTCGCTTGCTGGGTTACTTTTCTTTTGCATTAGCAAGATGAATGGATTACAAGAAACACAAATGTTTAGCAATGCTGCGCAGATGGATGTAGGACTTTGTTTTTCAGGCGATGGGATCGATCACGGGTACCTAACCCCGAGCTAAATTTCTTCTGAGAATGTTCTAAGGCTTAAAGCTCCCACTTCATGCATTGGAAAAAAAGGTGCAGAAACAAGTGTCTGAAATGGCCATTGTAAAAAAGGCAGACAACAGTAGAAAACCTGTAGCTAAGATTCACAGTTCTCAAACCCCAACTTTGCTGCAACTACTAACACAGGCTGTTCCTCATTGTCTCTATTAAAATATGCAGGTCTCAGTCAGACTGTTCAGATTATCCTCATAAATTCCTGCTGTTAGATGTCAGTCAGGAAAATGGACAGCCTGATGTCCACAAAGTCTCTTCATCCATACACAAGCAATTACATTCTTGCATCAATGTTTTTTTGGCATACTTTAACCTGAAGCCAGGACATCATATCAAGAATAAAAACGTAATTCTATATATGCTTAATGCACAGTCATACTACAGAGGCAGTTGACTGTGCTGCTAACAACAATGCAAGCTCCACCATGTTCATATTCCTGAAAGTAACAAAGCTGAGGTTCAAACTAATAAATAGACGCCACTCAACACCTTACAGGAAGGCCACAGTTCAGTTTGTAGTCAAATGATTGGCTTTTAACTGAAATTAAATATCACATTATTTAAAACTACAACACAAGCTGATGTTTTCCCAGTGTTGTGTAAAAGCTGACTGATACATGGTGCAAAGATGCTCAGTAACATCACCTATTGCAGTTTGGTCAAACAAGTTAACAAAAAGAAAGCACTAGCCAAAGCTTCCCACCACAACAGATCATTCCATGGTTTCTACCTGAGAACCATTCCACCTGCAGGCTAACTCTTGTCTGTCTCCAAAAAAGCCATTCCTGTCTTTGCTCAGGCAAACGGAATCAGTCTGCACAAATCAGCTAGCCTTCCTAATCCACCTAGAAGAGGTTAAAACAATGAAAATTCTGCAAGTTTCAGGCAAAAATAAAAAAAAACAACCCACAAGCTGTAAAATTAAATTTCAAAGTTTCCATTCTCCCTGATGCTTTTGAGCTAATCCAGTTAGGTGGCCATTGAGTGGGTGTCATTATGTGGTTGACCTTATTTAAATTTCATGCCATTAAAACAGCACTTTGATATAAAAATATTATTACTAAAAGTCCCAGAAAAAAAAAATCCACTATTTTTCAGTATTACTGTTCTATAGTTGTGCAAAGCACAGGTTTCTTCTTCTCCCCTAGAACCTACAGAAGAACAATCAGCAAATCTTGTTTACACTCTGAAAACTGACAACCTCTGTAAAGCCAGGTTTGTTTGCTCTAGAAATACAGTGATTTGGATTAGCCTGGACTGACAAAGAATCTAAGAGTAGTGGAGATGACTCATGCACTAGAAATGGTTGAAAATACTCTTTTTAATTGGTTTGGGACTTCTCATGATGGAAACAGCTGATTATTGCAGCATGAAACCCACAGCAATTAGAGGGCTTTTCACCCACTATCTGCATGGCTCTCTATTGGCACTCCAGTAAAAGAGACAAGGTTTGTTCTAACAATTTCTGAAGGCTCTAAAACCTGTTGACTTTCTGCAGTTACTGATCAGCTCACAGGATCTGACTCTTATCCCCAGAACTGTGCACAAACTGCTCACTTTGGAGTTACTCATGAAACAAGATACTATTTAGCCTACATATTGAGATGATAGAGGTCATCACAGATCACAGAAGTACCTTCAACTCACTTAAGGCAAATGGCAAATAAGCATGCTCTTTAACATCTGCAGGAGACTCAGATGGAAAGCACTTGAGACTCATTCAGAAAAGCAAGCAGTGACATGGACAGAAAAACAAGCAGAAAATTGATTTCCCTCCTAATTAAGAGCATTTGCCTAACACTTAATTCAAGAATAGCTTATACATTCACTGTTATTTGCAGGAAAGGAAACTGGATGCAATTCTGGATACATCCATTTATACAGATTGTAACAACACACTTTCTTGCAAAGTAGGAAATGCTGATACTAAGCAGCTGTTGACAAAACACCGCAAAACCAGAAATACTCATGGCAGCAAGAGAAACTAATCATGTTTGCCATTTAATCCAATCTGGGGAAAAAAAGCACAAGTTCTTTATTACAAGCAATATTCCTCCTCCATGTTCCCCTCCCCCCCCCCCCCCCCCCAATTATCCTTGAGTAATATGCCAACTTTTTTTAACATCTTGTAAAAATAAGATGTTAGCAGTAACCAGAGTTCACCATGTGGTAATTTATAACAATATCTAACATGGCCATCAACATTTTCTATTGTTTCCATTTTCATCTTCCTGACAGTATTTTGTAATGAGCATTGAACATGTCAATCTAGCAGTAAAACTTAAGCCCAACACCTTTTAGAACAAACTATTAGTCAGGAAAGTTAATTTGCAAGTAGAAAAAGAAGTACTAAAGAAGTTCCTGCGTTTACCCCAAGATACACTCAGGAGTACAAATATGCCTTACTGTTTTGGTGGGGCCTCAAAAACATTAATGAAAACTGGTTTTGGACCATTTGTAGTTGAAATTAAAATATGTATGTATAACTACTATTAATACCTTTCCCCAAACCTTCATAGCCTAAAAAATACATTTGCAGTGGAACAAATTCCCCTGCCTCTTATTTTACGTTCAAGTCTTTGTTAGAGAAAGAAAGGGGACTTACCAGTTTAATATCAATATTTGTGGCACCAGCATCCAAAGAATTTTCTATCAGCTCCTTCACCACGCTGACAACTGATGTAATCACCTGAGAACTTGAAAGGAGACGAACTGTCTCTGCTGAAAGCTGTTTCATTGTGGAATAAGATTCAGAGACACTGTATAGAAAGGTAAGAAAATACGAGCCACATTACAAATACCCACTTCTAATTAATTGTTTCACAGCATCTTTTAAATGTGAGTGAAGCATAAACAGCTGAAGAGTACAATTTTCAATATACAGTAGCAGCAGTTAGTAGGAGCAGTCAATAAAAGTTTGACTTGTAGAAGTAACAGAACACATGTCTAGACTAAAAACCACTATTTTAAGTAGATTAAACTTCTAATGAAAAGCTTCTAAGAATTCAGAGAAATACTGAGCAAAACAGTGTATTATCTCTCACTTATGTACTCATCTCCGCTGAACTATTGTAACATGGCTGGGATCCTGCAATTCCAAAAGTAGACAGACCAGATGGTAATGCAAAGTGCTTGTCAGAAATGTCTTCAGCTAGGATATTTACTCAGAACCAGGTCTGATTTCAGCACTGATAAATAAAATCCCCAGTATACAAAAAATCATGGAAGAAATATGACCTGAAGGTTTAGAGTTGGGAAGG
This sequence comes from Pezoporus flaviventris, assembly GCF_033815535.1. NCBI lineage: Eukaryota > Metazoa > Chordata > Aves > Psittaciformes > Psittacidae > Pezoporus > Pezoporus flaviventris. The sequence continues at coordinate 51,331,735 of NW_026892549.1, forward strand.
AAGCAGGGAGGAAGCACAGTGGTACTGATGCAGAAATCATATTCAGTGGCAATGAGATCTACTAGCAATAATGAAGAAAGGAACAAAAAACCTTCCGAATTATAACCTTGCCTTTCTGATCTGACTTACTCTGCATACAGAGACAAGTCAGTGTATTTCTGTGCCTCTGTATCTTTTACTTGAAGATGCCTTGTATCAAAAGCCAGTGGAAATACCTGGTTTTTACCATTGAAAACACTTTCAAAGGTGTGTAAAATTCCTGCATCATTACACAGATACTCTACTATCAAAAGACTGTAAATGGATCTGCAAATTTTTGCATGCATTTCTGTTTAAGTACCCAAGCAGACACAAGAAAAATCTCTGGTAACCTTTCTAGACTGACAAAAAGAACTCAACCACAGTTTTTCATGTGTGTGAGGAAGGGGGGACAAACAGCATTGCTAGACAGCTCTTTGCACCCAAGAACAGTTCAGACCTGGGTTTCTTCTCTTCACAGCAGCTCTTTACTAGGTTGTGTTAAGGGGGAAAAAATCCCAGCAGTCCTGGCTTTCCCATTCATTCAGTCCAAGCTATCTGCTGGACGACACAGCACACTCAGCACCCATCCCAAGGATATGAGCATGTGTGGAGGAATGGAACAAACCCAGATTTCCTCCCAACACAATCAGGTCACAGCGGGGGCCTGCAAACAACATCCCAGAGCACTGCCATCCTGCAGGGTGTATGCAGCTGATAACAACAATTACAGGACACTTCTCTCTGCCTTGATGTCCTTCTAAGGGCTGCCACTCTTTAAACATAAAAGACAAAAGCAAAACATGGTTACTTGGCAAAAAAAAGGTACAGTGTTTTGAAGAGGAAGCAGCATTGAAGCTTTTTAAGAACTGCTACAAAGATATTTTCTCTTTATACTTCTTATTTATATTCCAAAGGGAGTTTGCCTTTCATATGTGGTAAAAACATGTGACAAATCATGTGTTCCAGCAAACAAACAGGAAAAGGAGCACAGAATAGGGCTGTTGAAGACAGACCAATATTAATCATGTACACACATTCAGTGAGGCAGGTTTCCCCACACAGTCACACATTATACAGGGCTCCTGTGTCAAGTGCTTCATGATTTAGCAATGACAAGTACCAGATCGGAGCTGGATATCTTTACCAAAAGACATTAAGAAAAGGGAGGGTCTTAAAATGGAAACATTACAGATCCCAAAGACAAACTGTCCATGAGGTGTTACTGATGCAGATGGTTTGGGAAAGAAACCAGTCCCAGGACTACCCTCCCCTCCCCTGGACCCAAAACACCCCGTGCAGGGCCCTGTGCCAACTGCTCACTGGATGGGAGGACATAAAGCCATGCTGGCCACATCTCGGGGGCACCTGCTGGTACTTGCTACCTCTGCAAATACATCCAATCCTTGATTACTTTCAGCTAAAAGAACATAGAATGGTTTGAGTTGGAAGGGGCCTTAAAGCTCATCCAGTTCCAAAGCGACACCTTTCACTAGAGCAGGTTGCTCCAAGCCCTGTCCAGCCTGGCCTTGAACACTGCCAGGGATGAGGCAGCCACAGTTTCTCTGGGCACCCTATGCCAACACCTCAGCACCCTCACAGGGAAGAACTTCTGCCTTATATCTAATATTAAACATACATATTTCAGCTCAAGCCATGTTACTATTGTAACTGTTCACTAGGCAGGCATACTATAATCTGTGCTCAGTGGGAAGACAGTGGTTTCTGTCCTTGAGCATCATCACTGAATGCAGTTCATTTACCCCTCTAAGCAAAGTCAGACACTCCTGCAACAGGGGCTCTCTAGACAGCTGTAATACTACACAACAGCAGATAAACTGCAGACAAAACCTCCATAAACTTCACAGTCGCAGCCTCACAGATTTGTAGGGCAGGACCCCAACCCCCCTCCCACAGCCACCTTCCTCAGGAGTCCACCGGTTCGGTGGAAACGAAAGGGACAAAAGCTGCAGATAAAACCCGCGGCGGTCACACGAGTTTACCTAAAACCGCACCAACAGTCCCCAGCTCCCGGTTCCGCTTTTCATTACAAAAAGCACGGGGGACTAAGCTCGCGTCACCACACGGCGACGAGATGAGGGGAGTTGAGGGGAGGGCCCGGCTTGCTGACTTCGGTCCTCACGGGGCCTGGTCCCGCACGGAGAGGGGAGCGGGACGCCGCGCCCAGCCAGGCCCAGGCCTCACCCTAGGCCCTAGCCCGTCCCTGGGCAGCAGCAGTTCCCGCCAAGGTGAAGCCAGCTGCCAGAGGCAAAAAGCGTCGTCGCCCGGCCAGGACCCAAGGGGAGGCAGCAGCTCCGCACCCTTCGGCCTTTCCCAGGCGCCCGCCCCCCAGCAGGCTCCGCGGCCGCGCTTCCTCCGCCACCGCGCCACCCCACTCCCGGCTAACCACTGCCGCCGCCGCCGCGCGGTGGGCGGTACGGGCAGTTAGCCGGGCCCCTCCCCTCCGCGGCAGCACCGCCCACGGGGCGGCCGGCCGGTTCTACCTGCGGCCCGCGGCTAGCGTTCTCCCTCTGCTTCTCGGCGGCCGCGGTCTCAGCGCGGCCCGTGGGTGCCCGGAAAGGTGGGGCTGCGCTCGGGAGGCGAAGGGCGGGAAGATGGGCCGGTTCGCTGCTTGTGCTTACGAGCAGGCCCCGGGGTGGTCGGCAGCTGCAGCCGGGCCCAGCCCTGAGGCGCGCATCGGGGCCCGGTGGGCTGGGGCGGCCGGAGGATGGGTTGCGGGGAGTCCGCATGGTGCGTGGCCGGAAGGGAGCCGTCTGTGCGGGGAGGCGAGGGGTCCTGCTTTTTCCGTGCCGCTGTGAGGGAAAGCACGGGTCTGGCGGGCTGGGTGAGGGGGCGGGTCCGTCTGGTTAAATTAGAAAATAGGAAAGATAGGGCAAGGTGGAAGGTAACGTGAAAGTGTGTGTGCAGGTACTTGCTCAGCGGCGGTGCTGTATCCTAGGGAGGGAGGAACAACCTCACTTCACACGTCTCAGGTAATGTGTTCCCTGTGAGTGCACGGCTTGAAAGACTTTGCGATAAGTATTGATTAAAGTCAGCACTGTCACGGTTCAGTTTCAGGTTCATCGCATCTATTTTTATAGTCCACTGTTAATATTGCAAAATACTGCTGTAATACCAGCATCTCGTGGCACTGAGCCAGCGTAAGAAACAAACTTCATACCAAAAGCAGGCTATTTTTGTTGGTTAACCAGTGCTTTGTAGATTGATTTAGAAGGAAGTAAAAAGTCTCCATCCCAGGCCCATAACAATATAAATAGTCTCACAGATCATGTGAGTATGAAATACGGAATTATTTTTTATAATTATCAGTACAGATTCTAATACAATGTTATTCACTGTAAGTTGTCTATCTCCTGGTGAGATCAGTGTTATGAAATTGTTCTTGATATCTCTGTGTATGGCTGTCACTTAGAAAACCCATTGGCTAATTTCATCCAGATTTGAAAGATGGAAATGCCTGTCTGAAAACTATCAGGTGGGGAGAGGAGGAAATCTGAAATCTGCACTCTGCTGCAAGAAAAGCATCAATCAGTTCTTGTTCTTTATAGCAGTAGGGCAGGTAGCAGGGCAGTTGATATACACAGAATTCTTCACTAGCCATTACATGAGCAGGAAAGAGGAGGAAAATTGATATGAGAGGAGGGTAAGAACTGCAGATATTGTGGATGGAGAAAATAATTTAGAGGGCAAGAGTTACAAAGCTGGATTTCATACAGGTTTGCAACTTTAGGTAACAAGAGCACAGCTTGCTATTCTTTTTGAAATGTCCCTTCTGTTGCAAGACTGTGGGGTTTATTTGTTTGGGCATTTTAAAAACAAATGGTTCCTAACAGCCCTTTTTGTTATGACTTCTCTATAAACCATACTTTGAAGATCTTGAGGTATATCTTGGCTTATGCACTGTTTTGCTGCCAGACCTGCTGATTTAAAACATCCATTATCCAATCTGAAACCTGTACATGTTAAGTACTGTCTATAACAGTAGTCTCACTCTTCAGACAGATTTGTTCTATAGGGTAAAAATGAACGTAGGCGTTGCCCACAGCGAGGTAAATCCAAACACACGGGTGATGAACAGTCGTGGAATGTGGCTGACGTATGCGCTCGGAGTTGGCCTGCTGCACATTGTCTTGCTCAGCATTCCTTTCTTTAGTGTGCCTGTCGCCTGGACTTTAACAAATGTGATTCACAACCTGGTAAGTACCCTCTCTTGTAACAGAGTTTGAGAAGTTGTTCGTGCATGCTTATTTTTAGTGGCAGGAGAAGAGAAAAATAGCCAAGTTGTATGGATAATGAAATCCCATCTCTGCTTGTCTTATCCACAAATGAGCTGGCTGGTTTGGGGAGGACAAGTGATGTATGAAAAGAGGGCCATAATCCAGCATTTTATGCTAATACAGCTTTCTGAGATTAACAGCAAAGAAGCCATAACAAAATGATAGCTTCTTCTGTATTTAGGAAGATGATCATTCACTTTAAAGGCTGAGGTGGAATAATATCCTCTTGAATCCTGTGAAAAATAAAGTGATTTTTATTCAAGCTTTTTATTTTTGTAGATAGGTTTAAAACTAATTGTAAGCATCAGTAGAGCATTGTGTACGGTATCATTGTCAGCATCAGACATGCCTGTCTTGGGAAGATGATGCTTGGCAGAGATGAATATTACTAAATATTTCCCAAATGCCTTACCGAATTCATTATAGCAAGTAGCTATAATGACAACAGGGATGAGAGCATGCACTGGCAAGTACTAGTGGAACCCTAGAAGATAAGTATAAACTGGACTTTTGCATATTTCAGCATTTAAATGGTACTTTTTGGGAAACAAATCTTTGAATGGTTTGACAAACAACAAAATCTTGGGTTTCCACTACTGGAAAACTCTTAGCTGATGTTGAAAGCATTTCTGGTGCTCCTTTCTGCAACTACCAGTGCAAAATAAAATACGAAGTAAGAATATAGATCTGTTCTAAAAGTGCCTTCTTGGTTTAGGTATTAAAAATGAGACGCTACAAACATCATTAAGCAAATTAATGAATTTGCTTAGATTAACAGTCAGGGGGGGTCCAAAAAAGAAAAAGGGAAAATGATTTCAAGTGACTTGCTCAGATTTCACTTCATTTATAAGAATTCAAAAGAAATTTTTTCTATATAAAGCTTTCTATAATATTCATTTCTGTATGTGCATAAGAAAGGACCTGAAAGAAAGAAAAGGAAGTCTTTGATATTTTCTGATAGAGACTCTTGCTTGGAGTTGATGTGCTCAGTTTGATAGAAAACAAATGTTTGTTAAATCTGGAAGCGGATAGACTCCCCTGTTTGAAATCAGTAGGCCCACACTGATCTCTTGGAACAGGGCACGCATGGTGTGTTCCCATCAGATAGAAACAATCATAAGTGAAGTCCAATGTGGTAAAGAAGAAACAGCAAAGAGATGGACAGGTGATACTCAACAGCTTGCTGGTAGTCAGCTTACAAGTGTTTGAAGCTGGTGTGGGGCTAAGAAAGCTTTAAAGTTCTTGTAATGTTGACATTATTTGTAGCTAGATTTTGCTTTGTGCAGACTCTACCTCCTAACTGACTTAACACTATGTTAGGTAAGTGGTAATACACCGCAGCAGCCCTGAGCTTGTGGCAGTACTGGTTAAAATTGTCTTCATTTCATGCAATTTTTTTTGTCATCTCATGTCGAAGACAAGGCAGTGGATTGAATGTCACACAGACTTTAATTCTGACTGTGCCACTGACTGCACAATCTGGGGCAAATCGCATCTTCTCTCTTCCCTCCTCTGTGATAATTTGTCATTACAAACCAGCAGCTTTGAGAATGCTGAGACCAGGCTGAGAATGCTTTTCCTCTCCGTTTTTACAATGCATTGAACAATGTAGAAATTACTAAAAAAAAAAAATCTAAAAGTGCCACTGTGTTCCCTTTTCATTTTCCCCAGGGAATGTATGTGTTTTTGCATGCAGTAAAGGGAACTCCTTTCGAAACACCGGATCAGGGGAAAGCTAGGCTACTAACACACTGGGAACAACTGGATTATGGAGTACAATTTACATCTTCAAGAAAATTCTTCACAATCTCTCCTATAATTCTGTGAGTTCAAAACTGTATTCTGGATTAACTGAATTATAAAAATATGATTTGAAAAGCTGCAAATGGGTTGCAGTTTACATTGTAAAAGCATTTTTTTTTTTTCCTCACTTGTTTGTGTGTTTCTACATCACAGGGGTAGGGAGCACATGTTTACAGGTTATCAACAATCTTTCTTCCTGCAGCTTTTGACACTCCAGTTCACTCCTTTGGCACATGACAGCATTTATTAGCACTTTAGTGACTTGTGAGTGCTAAGGAGTGTGGCAGCCTTCACTGAATGGGGTCCAGGATTTTGCATGTCAGTTCTGCTTTGTACAGATTGCCTTCTATTTGAATTAGTTGTGTAAATAGATGAGAAATCCTACCCTGCCTGTCTCTGTTGACAAAGGCACAGTGTGTAACACCACCTATTTAATATCCAACTTTAAAAAGTCTTTCTGTTTTTCCCTGAAGGAAGTTGTCCACTTGCATGGCGGGGAGGCAGGGGGAAGATCCTGCATCATGTTTAGGAAGTTGGTTTTGTATTTGTAATACTTGTGTGTGGTTCTCTTCGTGCACTAATAATGCATAAGTAGCTGAATCAATGTCTCCATTTTGCTGGGGAAAAAACAAAACCAAAACAATGTGGTAGCCTTATTTCTGTGACTAGTTTTTGCAAAAAGTGAGATGGAATTATTAGCTCAAAGTGTAAAGAGGTTGGTAGTGAATTTGATTTTCTGAGGCACATTTTCTTATTCTTGCAGTTGAACAGGTTGTGGACTAGCTTAAAAATAGTTCTGGAAACATCCGCCAGATCAGAATCATTTTAAAGTCATACCTATCGCAGATGTGCTCAGCATAGGAGATTTTTGCACTGAAAAATGTCAAATGTTTCCTCGCTCAGCTTGCTAGGGTAGCAGAACTGCAATGATTTTGGTGTAAGTGCTTAAAACCCATATCGTAAATGAGGCTTGTAGCTGCAGAAGTCAGATTCCAGCTTGAGGGGTGGGAGGAAGTGCTGGAGGAAGACACTGCCTGGGAGTTGCTTTTCACTGCTGTGAGAAGGGTGGGAAGAAGAGGTCCATAATTGTGCTGTAGATATTCTAGAGCCCCAGGTGAGATACTGAGTATAGAAATAGAAAGGCAATTAACCAGTAAATTAGTACTGATTACTAAAGCACTTTCTTCTACTTAACTTTGTTTGTTTTTTCAGACAAGGGTGTCATCAGCTAAGTTTGCTCCCCTTTCTACCACAGGTACTTCCTGGCGAGTTTCTACACAAAGTATGATTCAACACACTTTATTCTCAACACGACCTCCCTCCTGACCGTGCTCATCCCCAAGCTGCCACAGTTGCATGGTGTTCGAATCTTTGGCATCAATAAATACTAAGCAGAAGGTTTGACACTGACTGCCCCTGACACGGCTGCTGCTGCTCCCCAGGGGAAGGAGTCGAGTAGTCTGCTGTGCCTAGTGTCTAATTGTATTCAATGAAAGATGCTTTTACAGCTGAGATACAATTCCTACGTCCTGCAGCTTTGTCTGGGATGAAAGTTGAGTTTGCAAGAAGATGCCTTCAAACACCTACACGTGAATTGGAAACGTTTAGAAGAAAGATTTCCATGAAGAGCTGGGCAGGCCCAGCTCTAAAGTGAAATCCCAGAGACTGTATGTATGCCTGTATGATGCAAGTGACCTGTAAGGAAGTAACAGCTAGTATCAGCTGGAAGTAGAGAGCAGTGTTTTGCAAACACCCAGTCAACCATAATGCAAATGGTAACTTTATATGTAAATCCAGGATTCTCCACACACGAACTGGTGAGGCTGTAGTCTTAGGTTGAGTGAGAGTACCTTGTTTCTGCTGTGTGGATTGTAGGTGGTTGTACTTGTTCCTGCATTGTAAAGGTTTGTCTTGCAGTACGTACTGTGACAGCCAGCATAAGCTGATGGGATCAGTCATGCCTTACCTGTTCTTGTGATTATTCTTTTGTCACAGTGACCAAAAAAAGTCCTTAAATGTCAGCTCAGGGGACTTCTACATCAACTCAATAGCTCAGTTTCTGTATGCTTTTAGAAGCTGCCACTGTTGCGTTGATCTCATTTGCTTGCCAGGGTACTGACTTAAGTGGCACATTCTGAGACTCTGAAATTTCTTTCATGGTGTGAATTTTTGACTGTTTTCTGACTGGTTATTTTTCAGTAGCTGAGAGATGTGTGATGGTGGGGGAAGGGGTTGCTGCTGCTGGTGGAGGAGAGGCTGCTCCATTATAGAGCAACCAAGTTGGAACACAGAAGACAAACTCTGTGTAGGTCCTGAGTTAGAATAGAAGCCAAACTAGAAGTAGGTGAATAGGCAAATCACATGGACTAACTGTATGATTTTGCAGAAAAAGTTATAGATGATTTGCATGTCTTGGAAATGTGGGGGATGCTGTGTTGTTAGGGTATGGAGTAATCTTGTGTTTAATCAACTCTGGAATTAAGAGTGAAAGGAGGTACTTGTAGAGCGCTGAGCATTTAATTTCTCTGTCTTGGAAAAGGATGAATATTGAGATCTGCCAATCAAAACCAGCTCAGGTTTGACAGAGGGCTCTGTTTAAGACTTCATTTGCATTTGGGTTGCAGTGACAGCCAGTGAGCTGGAAAAAAGTTAAAAATAAAGCCCACAGTGGCATACTTCTGTTCTTGCAAGGATAATTTGCTGGCTGTTTACTTTCTTGATAAAGATGCTGTTAAAAAAAAAGGTGATGAGTTGGAAGTAATTCTGTGTGGTGTTTGTATGTACAGTGTTACTTGTCTAATTCGTGCATACTGACCCTGGAGAGGCAGTGCCAGCCCTTTCACAGTCCCTGTTCAGTGTGCCAGTGCCGGGGCTCTGAAGCACTGACGGAGGTTTGCCGCCACTGGGCGGTGATGACGGGCGTTGAGCGGCTCCGGGGCCCCTGCTATGGGGCGCGGCCTTGCTGTTTGGCGGCTGTAGGAGGCTCTCGACCTACGGAGCTGACACGGCCGGCCCCGCGGGGAGGTGGCAGCGCCACGGGCACCGCCCCGTGACCCGCCGGTGCACCGGAAACGTGCCGCTGGGAAGAGGGGAGGGCACGAGGTGGAGATTTATCGCGATACAAGGGTACGGCGTGGGTGCGCGGTGGAGCGGGAGGTCTGCGTTGCCCTGGCGGAACGGCGGGCCGAGCAGGGTCGCACTTTCCGCCTGTACCCGCTACCTGTGCCGTCGGCCCGCTGCGGGTGGAAATGAGCGCTTGAAGGTGGGGCAGGAAAGAGGGGCGTTGGAGGTAAAGCTGCAGAGAGCTGGGTATCGAGGACCGCGGGGCTGGGGTTAACGCTGTGGTTGGTGCCCTGCCTCAGGGCTGCAGAAGCACCGTGCACTGGAGATGTGGGCGAAGAGCTCCTCCTGAAGCATGGTTGAGATAAAGACGGTAGCGCATAACTTTTTGTGGGGTCTTAAATATCATGTACGATCATTCACGACGTGAAAAGCAGTACCACCTCTTCAGGAAAATAGAGCACATGCTTGAAAACCCTCCAGCGATAATAAACTATTCAGTTCTCTTTTAGACATAACCACCACCAATGAACAGCATTGCCAAAAGCCTTCTGAAGTCAGCTAAACACAGCCGAGCCGCGTGGTTGAGAAGCAGATCTGATCCCTCTGGAAAACGGCATCCTCGGAAGCTGGTTCTGGGAATCGAGACGAGCTGCGATGACACCGGCGCTGCCGTGGTGGACGATGCCGGCTGCGTTCTGGGGGAGGCGCTGCACTGCCAGAAGGAAGTCCATTTACAGTAAGAGCATACTTCTCTTGGGGCTTTCACCTTACTAATGATTTTGTTGTCATTCTTCCTTGTAGTATCTTCCGTATAAAAGTCTTCCCCAGATAACCCAGTAAATGAGTAGGTGTAAAGACTACCTTGGGCCAAAACACATCCTGGCAGAGATACTGCTGTGGGTAAGGAAAGAAAAGCAGTGCATTTTCAAGTTTGCTCCAGTATTTTCTTTCAAAAAGAGACTGATATAGCTTGAATCAAAGGCGAAATCATTATTACTGGTAAAACCTCCAAATGTCTCAATTTTCTAAAGGGAAAATGTATCCAATGTAGGCATTGGTGGCTAAGTACTTGGACTGACAAGTGAGGGGTTGTGAATATTGAGCAGACATTGTTTTGGAACAGTATTGAGATCCGCTTAAGATTTATGTGTGCCCCAAAAGGGCAAGTTACAGACTTTTTGATCTCCCAGAGATAACTACGCTCTCTTCAGTGCAGAGATGCCCTTGATACTAAACAAGGCAGTTGAGAATGTACTGAGGAGACAGGCAAGGTTTGTCAAGGTTTAGAGGTGTTTGAAATCTGTTTTTTTGCCATCCTGTCTGTTAAAAAATACAAATATATGGTAGTTCTTTGTTTTTACCAGAACAGGTGGAATAATTCCTGTGGTAGCACAGCAGCTTCACAGAGAAAACATTGAGCGAGTGGTAAAAGAGGCGCTTGGTACCAGTGGCGTTTCCATACCTGACCTCACCGCTGTCGCCACCACAGTCAAGCCAGGACTTGCACTGAGCCTTGGTGTGGGGCTGCAGTACAGCCTGGACTTAGTGAACAAGTACCAGAAGCCATTCATACCCATCCATCACATGGAGGCTCACGCCCTGACCGTCAGGCTGACCTGTCACCTGGAGTTTCCCTTCCTGGTGCTTTTGCTCTCCGGAGGCCACTGTCTCTTGGCAGTAGCACAGGGAGTTTCAGATTTCCTTCTGCTTGGACAGTCCATAGATATAGCACCAGGGGACATGCTGGATAAGGTAGTACTTCTTTACGTAAGCAAATCTAGCTTTTTTTTATTGCCTTTACACTAGAATATAGTAATACTTTCATCAGTGCATGCAGAGGAATACAGTGCAGTATAAGGTTTACTTAACCCTTTTTTGTTTTGTTTTTTTTTCCTATTTTGAAATGCCATACATTTAATACACAACAAGCTCTTAAAAATCTACATACAACATCAGTTGTAACATATGCAAATTGATTTTTAGCAAATAGACAACATCACCAAAACTGGTATTGGAAGCTTCATGGACACTCATTATACAAAGGATTATTATGAATTTGAGAAGATGGATAGGGGTGTTTTAAAGGATGCTGTCAGGTGGAAAGCAATACATATTAAACAATTCTTACCGGGTTTCTTGTACAGTTTGAAAAGCCTGTTTTGGCTTTCAGAATCAAAGGTTACTGGGTCTTGGGTACGATCTGTAAAACTGAGAACAAAACTGCAAGTGACCCAACAGAAGCAGAGTTGTTAAACAGTAGTTGTCTGTATTGAAAAAGAGAGTAGATCAGAGAGGGGGTTGTTGAAGGTTGAAACCAGCTTTGTTCCTGTTTATCTGGTAACACAATATGACAGTCTGGGTGTGTTTTCTATAGCATAAAAATTAGGTAATTAATGTTTCCTGCAAAGGTTGTTGACCTCATGTCTGCCCAAATTGTTCTAAAATTGCATTTCTAATTTAAAATCCAGCTGGTGTATGCCTCATCCTTATCGCACTTGGTTTGTAATTGCATGTTGATTGGGTTTTGTGGTTTTGAATTTTACTCCACAGACTACAATGCAGTGAATGCAGTTACAGGAGGAGTTGATGTAGTGCTCTGTTCCAAGTCTGTTATTATCTCCCTAGGTAGCTAGAAGACTATCCTTAAGAAAGCACCCTGAGTGCCACAGCATGGCTGGGGGGAAGGCAATAGAGCACTTGGCTCAGACTGGAAACCGGCAGCAGATCATGTTAAGACTTCCCATGCAACAGTATCGTAACTGTGACTTTTCTTTCTCTGGACTTCAGAACATTGTCAATAACACCATTACACAAAAAGAAAAAGAAGAAGGTATTTTTAAACAAAGTCAGATGTAAACTATGTTTTTGGTGATGCATACTCAGGAAAACCCATTTGATCATGCATTTCCATAGGTATTCAAGAAGGTGAGATCCTTTCCTGTGTTAAGGATATTGCTGCTGCTGTGCAGCACACAGTGGCTGTGCATATTATGCAGCGGACGTACCGAGCCATGCTGTTCTGCATGAAAAATAGCATATTGTCATCAAAAAATGCAACTTTGGTGGGTATACATGTTTTTTCCCCCTTTTTATATTTGGCTCTATAACATCATTTGAAGATGGACATGCCTTGCTGTAGTTTCTCCCTTGACAAGTGAGGAAGGTGTCAGTATGTATTGACAAAATACCAGGGTTAAAGTAATAGTCATATAAATATTCACAATAAAGTGTTTCATGGTTTGGTTTTGAGATAGATGGTAAAAGACATCTCTAATTTGACCTTTCATAATAATTTAGGCTATGTAATTTGACCTAGTCCTCTCCAGTACTTGATAGCTGTTCTAGTTATGGGTTTATTCTTTTATTCATTTTATTCATATTATTGTAGTGATAGGACAAGACGTAATGGCTTCAAACTTAGACAGGGGAAAGTTCAAGTTAGATATAAGGAGGAAGTTCTTTACTGTGAGGGTGGTGAGGCACTGGCACAGGTTGCCCAAAGAAGTGATAAATGCTCCATACCTGGCAGTGTTCAAGGCCAGGTTGGACAGAGCCTTGGGTGATGTGGTCTAGTGTGAGGTGTCCCTGCCCAAGGCAGGGGGGGTTGGAACTAGATGATGTTAAGGTCCTTTCCAACCCTGACTATTCTATGATTCTATTAGTATAGTAAAGCTCAGTTATCATACCCTTTTCTGATATGTTTTCATTTCCAAAGATATGTTTTAATCTTCAAACACGTTATTCATTGCTGCCTTCAGAACTTCATCTGATAACCTTTCTTTTAAATAGGATGTTGAGAGTGACCAATCAGTACTTTTGAGTTAATGACTTCTTTCTTTTTGCAACTGCTCTCAGGTTATATCAGGAGGAGTTGCAAGTAACGAGTATATCCGAAAAGGTCTGCGGACTTTGGCAGATATAAATGGTTTTGCTTTTCTGTGTCCTCCTCCAAGGCTGTGCACTGATAATGGTGTTATGATTGCATGGTAAGAGTTGTTTCTCTTTACATGTATTTCTTTAATGCTCTTTAAAAGCTGACAGAGGCAAGAACTTATGTTCATGGTGACTGAACAATGTATGCATATTTATGACATCGCATTTTTAGATAATTGTTTTCTTGCTTAGGAATGGCATTGAAAGGTTACGTGCAGGACTCGGTGTTTTACACAGTACTGAAGGCATCCGCTATGAACCAAAGTAAGTGACTCAATTTGTTCAACAGTCTGTTTCTTCGCTTACTATGGCCAATTAAAGTGGAAGGAGGTGCAGACTAGAAAGAGTAGCAGAGGTTGATGAGGAGTGTCTTTGCAGTGCAGGTAAGCTTTAAAAGTTACCATCACTCCCTTTTCAATGTATGAAATGCAAATGATGGTGCCTGGCATTTGTGTGTTTTGGCTCAGAAATGTCAGTTACCATTGTATCAGTTCCATGTTCTCTTCCCATTACTATTGTGGGCTGGGAAAACTGGAGCAAGTTAAGCTTTTCAGTCACTGTAGACATAAATCAACATGCTCCAAGTCAAACTCTGTATTTATAATGAGGAATCAATTAAAAAAAAAAATTAACATAGCATCTGATCATACTTTTTTTTTTTTTTTTTACTAATTATTTTGATAACTTGTTAGTTAAGGCTTGTTCTATGGATTGAAGTAGATCTAGGCTTAAGGCCAAACAAAACACTAGTATTTCAAAGTACCGGCTGGCCTTAAATTTGACTTTTTTTTTCCTCCTTTCATTTCCAGGAAAGCAGCCTCGGATCTGTTTAAAAAAAAAAAATAAAAAAATCCCTTGTTTTATAGTTTTCAAATGAAAAATTGATAAAATACTCTTCCTGAAAAATAACTCATTTTATCTATCTCAGAGAATAAAATACTAAGTTTTATTTGCTATATACATTGTTTAAGATTATAATAGAAGACACTTCTGAATGTCTAGTGTATCTTGCATTCAACAGTGAGATGCAAACTGAATTATCAACTAAAATCAGAGTCCAAAAATATCATCCCCCAAAACCAGCTTTGAAATCACAATTGTCTCTTCTCCTGAGTCTGGAATGACTACAGATGCAAACGTGTCCTTAATGTAAAGGTGTTTCTAGGTGCAGCTTCAGATTGACCATGTTAATGGTCACACAGTCTTACAGTGCAGGCAATCTGCAAAAATACTGTGATTCCCATGCTCATTGTATAAAAGTCTGTGACTGTGCACATCTGTGGGATGCAGCAATAATGTTATTTTTAGCAAGTAATTCTACTGTTTTCCAGAGCTCCCCTTGGAATTGATATTTCAAAAAGAGTTGCAGAAGATTCCATCAAGGTGCCAAGACTAAAAACGATACTACAGTTGGCATCTTAAAAAGTAGCTTGGTAAAGTAAATGCAACTATAAATTTCTCACTAAAAACTTTTTCAATGATGTTACATTTACTGACGGCACTTGGTTTACAAGTGTTGAAAATCACCTACCAGAGAAATAAATGCTGTGTGGTATCACCAAAGTGATTCCAGTTACTGTTCCATAGATGTCTAAGAGTTCTAGGGATTAACACAACTAAAAATTAAGTGTACTTTCTAATAAATATAAACTTACACAAATGAAAAAATCTCCATTGTTTACACTTTGTAACTTACTAATAAGCTTTATATATTTATAATACCTACTATATTCTAATTTAACAATGTAATATATAATTCATGTGAGGTTTGTAATTTAACAATATAATAGTTTATGTAAGGTTTGTAATTTACACTACATATTAAAAAATCGTACCTTCTACAACTGAAAAGTTACAGAAAGTCTATGTGAGAGAGCACACATTTTCAAGATCTCAGTGTGTATTAGCTGTGCCAGTACAACTGAATTTCAGCAGTACCTCATTTTCTGTTGGTCATGTCAAAAGCCTATTTTTGTTTATACAGAATAATCATTTTGGGGTATGGGATCTGTGCCTTTTTTTATAAATTGCTCAGTAAAGCTGATCACAGTGTAGGTCAGCTGTTAAGATGCAATTTCTCAGTTCTGATGTGAATGTTATTTGACCTTGCCTTTTGATAATCATAAGATTTATTCATGGCAGTGGTATTTACTGGAATAAATACTTTAAGTACCTCTTCATTAAGAGTTTCCTAATTGATAATGCATTTGTTGAAAACTGCCTTCATTTAAATACAAACAAGTAACTGGGATTTGTGGGACAGTTATGAACAGCCAGACTTACCTGATTTTTTGTATTTTTATTTTTTTTATTATTTTAGGGCAAGATGTAACAAATCAAGAACATGCATTATTTTTTCTCCAGTACTTAATTTCTGGGAGAAAAAAGCATTGGAAGTGTATGTAGTATCTACATTTTGTTATGTAGCATTTCTGGAGTGGTGTTTTCATAGGATTCAACTACAAGTAATTTACCTTTTGGTATTTTAGCTGTAGTGTTAAGTAGTTTATCTTCTTGGCACAGCAATATATCATTTAATCATACTCATAGAATAGTTAAGAGTTGGAAAGGACCTTAAGATCTAGTTCCAATCCCCTGCCATGGGCAGGGAGACCACACACTAAACCATGTCACCCAAGACTCTGTTCAACCTGGCCTTGAACACTGCCACATTTCATAGGCCCTGTCCATCAGTATGTTTATACATGTGGCTCACTGATCAGAAGTCTCACTGATTCCAAATTTTCTGAACAATGAGGAGGAAGAAACCCCTAGAAAGCTGTTTTGTGAGACAATAAATACAGATAAAATGCAATTCAGATTTCCCATGAAGGGCACAGCCTTCTGGAGATGGAGTGATTCCAGTGTGTCTCAAGCCTACCAAAACTACTATTGTTAGAACCAGAGAGCTTGATTCTAACACCACACTTTCTTGTGTGATACTGTAAATACAGTTAATGGATCACTGTTACATGTATTTCAACTAAGAGTTTACACAGCAAAAATTATTTAATTAAAATACTTAAAGCTGTTCCAAAATGCATACATGGGAACAATGCCCCAAGTAATTATGTCAAAGACTTCTTTAAATATTGAAGTGGAGATGTCTTGTATCAAGGATTTAGAAATGCTGTCATACCAATTTCCTGGCCTATCTCATTACGTCAAAGGAAACAGATCACACAGTTGTCTGAAAAATCTACTCAATGAGATAGATTTGTACAACTGTAATGGAATCAGATCTAATATGAATCAATAATGTAGTGCTAAGAGAGGCCTCCATTTGGTCTTTATTATAGGCATAAAACATAAGAAAAAAGAAATGGGGTTGGGTTCCTTCTTTGCTGAAGGAAGAGGTTGGCTAAAATAATGCAGCTCTTGTTATCTTTAGAGGGAGCTTACAAGTACAGTGGACTTTTGAAAAATCTGACCCATCACTTCAATACCACAGTGGAAAATGAGCTCTTTTGGAAATGTGTTCATCTACGGCATTTCCTGTCATCTTACAATTTTGCATGAGATCCAATGATCTGTATGTTTTACAAGTAATGATCCCAGCCTTTTTTTTTTCTGGTATTTTTCTTTTCTCTATTTGATTGGACAAACACAAAAACTAGAACTGTAAGGTAGCATGTTGAGTACTAAACTCCAAACTTACAAAAAACACTGGACAGCTCATATCCAGTCTTTCTTATGTGAACTTTGCAATCCTTCCATACACATTTAGGAAGACAAGCTAACTCATGCTTTTCTTCAGAGGAAGCCCATTCATATATTGACTGAAGTACACAATGGATGCTTTGCAACTTCAGAAGTAAAAGTAGCCAAGCTAAAGTTAAAAGAAGAGGTAGCAAGCTAGGGAGCCAAGGAGGGACAAAGAACAGTTTGGAGGGAACTTCCCAGTTTCTCCAGGAGCAGAGGGAGCCCTGTGCTGTGGACCACCAACCAAGGCAGCCCTGCAGAACTGGCCAAGGACTGCAAAGCTGCACAGGATGCCCCAAAGCACCCAGGGGGTGTGTGGCCAAGCATGATGCTTAAGCGCAGATCTCCTAAGAGGCAACAAGGCTTAAGACACTCAGCTCTTTTTGGCTCTCGCATCTCAGGCCAGCTCCTTACTGCACATTCCCTTCTAAAATCACAGCCTAAACCCTCTCCTAAAGCACAGCTGCAGGACCAGCCCTGTTATACAACAGAAGACGTCCTTTACTGAATTCAGTATACATGACAGCCCAGACAGATCCATGATTTTTGCACCACTGACATCAAGTTAGGAAGGGTGGGAAAGCCAGCCTCTGGCTATCCTCTCTTCCCCTCCATGAATGCGTTCATAATAAGTTTCTAGTACAAGTTCACATCTATGTGCATTCCTTTGATGCTTAATAATAATGCCTTAGTACATAAAAAAATAGACCAAACATTTTAAGAAACCTCCAAAAGATTTACTGAAATTGTATACAGAATAAATGCAGCATCTCAAGATGTAGCTTTATAGTTCATCTACTGAAAATTACTTCAGTCTGCTGCATGTGTCAGATGCTTTCTCACTGTTGCTTTCTAGCTTTGCAATCCGAGATCCAAACTGTACAGCTCTTTTTGGCAAAATGGTTGAGGCTGTGAGGCCAAACTCCTTGGCTGCAAGACGAAGAAGCAACTTCTCACCAATTCCTCGAGGTAAAGTCAAGTCAGCTTTTTCCCAGATGGGCAGAGAACTGAGGAATGAAACAACATCTTCATCAAGAAAAGGAAACCTGAAGGAAAGACAGACATATTTAAAAGGTCTTTCCCCATGTATAACAGTTTTTTTTCCCCTTTACCACATGCAGAGACTTCAGAATCTGTGTCAATTCTTAACTATAGATGTACCATTAATGTTAGTGTCCCAGTAATGAAGCACATCTTTGAAACAGTTACACTGTCTTGGAGAAAGCAAACGTAATATATATCATGTTTAAATTCAGAAGTCTGGAAGTTTTCAAAAGTGAAGCAAAGAAAAGAGTAAAAACAAGCATCAGAAATACTGGGTTTATACAAAATGAAAACTATGGAGAAAATCAGAAAAAACAATGGCAGAGCAAGACAAATATAAATGTAACACTTCAAGGTCATTTCTAAGTATTACCATATATTGTAGGAAGCTAGACTGTAACTTTGACACAAAAATATTTACACAACAAATTCTGACAACATCCTGAATTCCAGGCATTCAGATCTAACCACATGCATGATTAACAGCACTGCCTGTTCTCCACTCCAAGGGGTTTGGTTTTTCTAAACTGAAAACATGCAACCAAGAACAGATTTGGCAAAACACCAGCAGAAAGATCACGCAAAAAGACCTTTCATGCACTGAGTGGCCTATGCTACTGGACTACACCTAAGGAATTTTTTTCAAGTAGCAAGTGGTAACATGACGGAAGTAACCACAAAAAAAATGCTGCTTTAACTATTCTGACTTAGCAACCAGGAAATACAATAGATACTGATGATGCCTTTACTACATGGACAGGAATATGTGGCTTCCACATTATGTTGTCAGTCTCCAGAGTCTCAGAGTCCCCAGATGACCATTTCAGGGCACTTCAAAGGTGTGCAGAAAGACTGTTCCAGCTAAAATAATCAACTTCATTTTGCCTATTTCAGCATGTGTTGGTGCTTTTTAAAAGCTCTAGATGGAAACCCACATTGCTGCATTTCCTTAGGTAACTTTTCTATAGTACTAGAGACCACTTCTTCTAAACAACAAACACCCACAACACATCAACAAAACTGCAACAAAATTTGAGACAACAAAATGTAGAGAATTTTCAATTAAGCTCTCTGTTGCTAGTGTTAAAGCAGAATCTAACCAGCAAAACCAGTTTTGCTTTAAGTTACAACAGTAATACCTGGCTTCTTTTCCATGGTCACCAATAATTCTATCATCTCTACCAAGATTTCTGGAAGAAATGCGATCTAACTCCATTTCAAGTTCTTCATTCAGACCCTTGAAGCCATATTTTTTGAAGCAAACACGGTGTCGAGAATAGCCAGCAAGCTGTTCATCTGCTCCAATGCCTGTAAGCACAACCTAAGTAACCAGAATAAAATAAATATTTCTTAGTAGCTATGCAAGTAAATAATATGTAACATCTTAAATGTTTAACTGCATCTTAAGGAGAGTCACTTCAATATACATCATCTAAATATCACCTATCCTGATGGGATGTGCCTTACACATTTACAGAGCCTGAAAAAGTTCCAAAGTCACTGGAACTTGAAATAGGTTTACAATCAGGCCTAGAAGTACACAAACATATTTCTACTGATACAAGGAAAAACCCACAAAATAATGTTCTATCCATCACAAATTCACCAGTTATCTTTGAAGAACGTCTTCGTTAGTTTCTATTACAATGAAGAGCATTTGCTAAACACCAGCCTTTATAAAAAAAATGGTGCTGAAGATTATGTAGTATATCATATGTTCTAAATAGTTACACCCAGATTACTAATTTACAATACTGGGTTAGTAACTGCATCACACAATGTAAAAATGTCTTATAATCGTTGTCTACTCAGCAAGTACATAAAATGTTATGAAGGGAAAAAACACTACTATAGCTGATCCACTGCTATGCTTTCAACAGCACTTAACTATAACAGTGAATGTCAAGTGTGTTTTACTCATCTGACACCAGCCAGTGGTCAACTGCTTTTTTACCTGTACGTAGCAGTAGGTACCCGATGGGGAAAATGACATCTTCACTTCATGTTTTATTAACTCATGACCTATTTCAACACATCCTGAACCTAAGATGAATTTGTATGTTTTGCAAACCTGAGATGAACACATCCTGAAGTAGATCCGTGAACTAAATCAGCTGTGTTCTGTAGCAGTTTTTAAGCTAACTACTGCATTTCTTGGGGGACTTACTGCTGTTGGTTGGGGTTTTTTTGTGGTTTTAGAATCTAGCAATTAGTAGGAAAGTAACAGGAGTCTCAGCAGTGGACTGCAAATTCCTGAAATTAATCACTTTATTCTTCATCCCTATGCAAGCATCAGGAAATTAGGAGGTGAGAAACAGGAGTCAAATTCCAAATAAAATCATTTAGTAGCTAAAGAGATTTTACTTAATACTAAACACATGAAAACAAGTTACAAAAGGGAAAGAGCTACTTTTTTGTAGTTCTGCCATTCGATCAGACACTAATTACAAACACTTCCAAACAGTCATCTTTTCTGCCACTACTCTTTGCTATTTTGTCACATAAATAGCATGCCTAAAGAAGGTAATGATTTTACAAGGGCTGGAATGCTGGCACAAAACACAATTATTTAATAATTCATTAACATATAACTGAATTTGTTAAGCTGCTCAATTTGGACTGAACAACTCTTACTCACTACTGGGGCTGAAACACCAAAGATGACAGATGATGGTTATTATTTTTTCCTAATCACACTGCTGCTTATTCAAGCTCAATTAAAAGCCATTCATATTACATCATAAAATAACTGAATGTAGTTTTTAACTCCAGAATTACACAAAGATTGTCATTATTGAACTATTGTACATTATGCCACTGAATTTCAGAAGCCTTATGAATATTAAAGACCCTTGCTGATTTCTGAAACAACAGAACTAGTTTTACATTCACAGGTCAAGCACAAGGCAGAAAATAACAACAAAAAAATCAGTACCTTTGCAGGACTTCTATATGGTTTCAGCTCTCCTTGGTTACTAATAAAACCCTCCCCTCTGGAAGCAAACCAAATTGCACAGCCAATGCTGTCATCCAAGACTGTATTCAGTGGATAAATTAAGTGATTAATGCGTTGTTGTCGCATTTTTTTCAGCTCTTCTGGTGTAACATTGATCTCCACAAAGTTCCAGGTTCTTGAAGGGTTAATGGCCTCTAATTCTTTCAGTCCTGCCCTACCAGTGATTCTGTCAGGAACATCAAAACAAGAGAAACAAGCACAAGTTTTAGCATCAAGGTCTTGACGACTCTCTTGAGGACACGGCAGATCAAGCTGTACCTCCCCGTTGGTATGGTTTTTAGAGGTACCCCTTTGCTTAGCTTGTTCTTTCAGCATGAAAGCTACATTGAGAAGATCTATTGGTTCCTCCAAAGGTACATGTTTATCAGCAAGGGCTGCAATAACCATGGAATCAATGCCACCAGAAAAGAGCACTGCAATATGTGCTTTTCTGTTAGACATGCTTGGAACTTCTCTTGTTTCCTGATCTTCAGCTCTAACGAGAGATAAAACCCGTCTCTTTACTGCTTCATTTAAAACATCAATAAACTGACAAATTAACTTTTTCTTGTGCTCCTCTGCAAGAAATCCTTGAAGGGTTTCTACAGAAACCGTATGAGTAATGTTGCTAGCATTAGTGCCTGGACATTGACCTGAAGCTTCAGAAATTGTTTTATTTAAGGGGATAACTGGTGCTCTGAGACACAGTTTTGATTCATTCATCACAACACGCATGTGGTTTGGTAAGTCTTTTGAAACTTGGTCCAGAACATTAATGAGTATTTCTTCTACTGCTTTCTCTGTGCAGCTGTACTTCCATGGAAACAATGTTAAAGACCAAGATTTAGTTGCTGTGCAAGCTTTGAGATCGATTTTGAAAATTCCAGATGCTGGGACTTCTTGCCATTGGTGACCTGATTCAGAATAAGCACTTACAGATGTAAGACAGAAAGCACTGTTGACCTCATTACTGCATTGCCAAAGCAAACTACGGCGACCAAAATAATCTCTACCAAACCATAAAGTGTGTCTAGATGCTTGATAATAAATAAAAGACCATGGGCCCCGAACTGATGAAAATAGTGATAACATGTCCTCTTCACTACTGCATAATGCAAGATGATGAAACATAACTTCAGTATCATTCTCTAGATCTCCTACATGCACTCCATCAAAAATTTCTCCATTCCAAAGAAAAATACTGCTATTGGCATTTTGCAGAGGCTGAGGAGTCACCAGTCCTCTTAAGTGAAGTACGTGGCCAGAAAACAGGCACTCGTAAGGGAGATCAGGCAGAGTTTTTATCAACTGCTGGCTACTATCTGGTCCTCTTCTTCTAAGATGGCACAGTATGTCTTCGTTAAAGAAACCATGAATAGCATGCTGTCTACACAAGGTAACAACGCAACAAATACCACACATGATGGCTTTGAATTCAGATGAACTATTTCTTGATTTTAGTCTTTTCTGAATTTTCCATCTCCTGATGTGCCTTCTTTAATTCATCTAATGTATCTGTGTAAGAAATACATGAATAATCAGTTTCATAAAGTAGTGAGTTGACAGGGGAAGAAAATTAAAGTAGAAATTGTGCATTCCAGAAAACAAATTCATACATCTAAAGTTACACATTTCTAACATTTGTTCAACCATCAATTCTCTTTATCATCCATCTACTATCTTCATAATTTCACAGATCCTTTCTTTCAAATACCTGAAGATTTCTAACTTAACCTCCAGTTAAACTAATGTTATTTTCTTCCTACTCATCCCATGCAATTTTTAGGCTTTTTTATTTTTATTTAAGGGACAAGCCAGTATACAGCTTCCCAAAGGGCACTGACAATAGCAGCTCCTCTGTGGGACAGACATTCTCCCTCTTCCTACATAACACTTTCACATTTATCCAATCCAGAAAAACAAGCCTGTCTTAAGTCTACTTTGTATTTGATACACAGTTGCCACCTTTTCATTTTAACACACTTTTGCAATCATTAACAGCTATAAATACAGCTTTTAAATAGTTAACTATTTGAACAATGTTTAGACTGCAAACTTACTTTTGCACTGAGATAGCGTTTCTGTTCGGTCTACGAGGAAGAATATGTTGCTATTGGGTTGCTGCTTATAAACTTTCTGTAAAACAAAACCAACACTGCATAGATCAGAGCAAGAAACTCTGGCAACCATCCTGCAAGAGAAACTGATGCAGATCCACTTATATACCCCTTTATTTTTATTCCAGAAGGACAATTTCTGCCCTGAGAACACCAGCGTTCTAATGTTATATCATCAAAAACATTTCATGAACAACCCATGCCTTGTCTGCATTTTGCTTTTTCTCATACATGAGGGCTACCATTCTATTTTAAAACACATGCACATGAGAAGTAAAAATACTTCATGAAGTCTTCTGATCAACTCAAACATCTTAATTAAAGAACTCAGATAAGAGAGGCAAAAAATCCAACAACATACTGTGTTATGGTACAAGTGAAGGACAAATTATTCTGACAACATCAGCCCACATCTGCATTAAAACCTGTGTTAAAACAAATTAAAGACAGTGTGCTCCAATTCTGTTTCCCCTCTTGTCTCTATATTTATTTCTCTGATGCTAAAATGAAACAGTCAGAAGCAAATTTGTAAATACTTACCCGATTCTTCTTCAAATTTGACAGCTCATCAACTACAACCTTCTGCTCTTTAATCTGAAGGGCAAAAGATGCACTTCAATTATTAAAAGTAAATCACTGTATTATAATCCTGCTGGTGAACACGCTTACTGATTTCTTTTAAGACGGCTACATGCATATATAGTTGCTGTTCTCCAAATGGACCACTGAAGACAAAGTAGAAGTAGATACAAAAAGCGTAGAAACAGGTTATCTTGCAGGGATTAATATTTCTCCTACCCTCAAAAGCAATCACTATTGAGAAGCCAGAGTACCTCTAGCTATTTATAATCAGAGATCACATTTTCCCCCCAGAAGTAAAGAAAACATGCAAACAACTAATTAAACATCAAATAATTTTAACCCAAAATTTTGCATAAAATCTACAATACGCTCTATAATCACAGGTATCCTCCAGATTCAAAATGAAACCAGCAAACAGTCAAAACTCTTAAAATGTTATTAATAGCAACAGAAGCCCTTGCTTCTGGAGTTTTGCACGAACTTCCCTTAGAAGGATTTACCACTCTGTTCAACTGCACTGGCAGAGGTGGCAGGTATTCCCATTTTCTTTTACAATAACAGCTGTGAAAGGTAAAGAGCAATCAGGAGGACTGTCATGAAAGCCATAAAAATTACAGGATCTTGTTGGAGGGCACTTAATGCCTTTCTTTTTCGCCATAAACAAGCAACATGTTTTAATTTGTTCTTCGTGTCTCCTGGAAAGGGTGCAACGCAGAAAGTTGCTAGGTTAGCCAAACTGACCACGGCATACAGAAAAGACAAATTTTCCAGCAGCTATATCAGTATCTTGTAATGCCAACAGACAGTGTCATCTTTTGCTACAGGCTAAACCAGCCACTTAAGCATAGCAGGAATGACAACATGCCGTAGCTTTATAGCCTCCCAGGCAATCAAAACTATCATTGACTTTATACAACAAAGCAGTTCCATAGGACTTGACAGATTTCATACTAAACAAACCTATTGGTATCACGGGAGAAATAGAGCAGATTTATGAGGAGTGCCACCCTCTGTAACTGAAAACCCTTGGCACTTTTTGAGTAGATACAACTGCAAAAAAAAGCCTCATTGACATCTCAAGCTCTACTTGGAGCGGTAATAAACAAAAAATCTCCAAACCTCACCAGAAAGCCAACAGCGACGCCGACAAGAACAAATGAGCCCTACAATGAAAACTCAGTGCCACAAGACCCCAGATTCCTCACAGCACTCGCCCTCATTTCACTGATCACGCCTGAAGTTACAGGCTTCACTGGACCGCCGCTCCCTCCTCTCTCCCCCGCGGCAGCACAGCCCTGGACGTGCCTTAACACCGACAGCACCGCGGGGAGGACGAGGGGCCACGGCCTACAGGCGCCGATGTTAGCCGTGGCTCAACCCGTCCCGGCTCACCTTTCGATTCAGCTCCTCCTTGCGACGCAACCGTGCACCCTCATCCCTCTCCTCATCCCGCAGCTCACGGCCCGCCATACCCCTCACATACACAGAGCATCTCCGGAACCACCCACCACCCACAGAGCATGCGCAGACAGTGGCGCGCATGCGTACGGCCGTCCCAAGCGGAGAGCCAGTCAGTGGGCGCCACTCAGCACGCATGCGCTGGCGGGGCGGGGTAGTCGCACCCGTTGGTGGTTTGGCGGTAAGGCGTGAGGGGGTGCTCTCTTGTCGGCTCAGGGCTGGTGTCCGCGTGGTGGTAGCTGCCGAGCTGGCCCCATCAAAGGGTTCTTGGGAAGCCCAACGCGCACAACAAGCTGTCGCGTAGCCTGTGAGGGGGCCTTGGCAAGGCCAAGGTGAAAAAGCTGTTGGGAATGAGGGCTGGAGTTTGGGCCTTGTAGGGCGTGATGGGGAAAAATGTAAAGGAAAAAGGAAGGGTTTTACTTTGGAGCTGCTTGGTGTGGGGGAGACAATGGACTAGAGTCAGCTTGTTCTGAAATAGGTCTAAGCAGTATCCTTAGTGGTAATCTGGAGGAGATACGGGTTATATAAAATTTACAGATGACGGGTTTTCCTCTTTCATAGGATGGCCTTAATATTGCCATCTCTTTCATTCTGCTATAGGTAATTGCAGCAATGCACCTGCCTTTATAAATACATAAGGAAGAAGTTGGCTAAGTGTCAGGAGGATGATGGTAGCACAAGGACAAATGACATTGCCCTCATTTGGTATCATACATAAATTTAGGCTGATGAATGCTAGAGCCAGTTACTGTGATAAGAAGGTTTTGAAGATGTTTCCCAGTAGCACCAATGAACAAAATATTAAGAGTTTGATTTAGTTACGGAAGCAGTTGCATTCTCTGATCACTGAGTTAATGGGTGAATGGACTGTATCTCTGAATTCATGGATATCAGGTATTTATTAGTGAATATGATTGGGGAGTTTGAGTAAGACTGATGCGGAATCCCTCTTTTTAGAATCGTAGAATATTTAGGTTTGGAAAGGACCTTAAGATCATCAAGTTCCAACCCCCCTGCCATGGGCAGGGACACCTCACACTAAGCCATGTCACCCAAGGCTCTGCCCAACCTGGCCTTGAACACTGCCAGGGATGGAGCATTCATCTTCCCTGGGCAACCCATTCCAGCGCCTCACCACCCTAACAGGAAAGAATTTCTTCCTTGTATCCAGTATAAACTTCCCCACTTTGAACCCATTACCCCTTGTCCTGTCACTACAGTCCTGTCACTACAGTCCCTCCCCAGCATCCCTATAGCCCCCCTTCAGATACTGGAAGGCTGCTGTGAGGTGTCCACGCAGCCTTCTCCAGGCTGAACAGCCCCAATTTTCTCAGGCTGTCTTCATACGGGAGGTGCTCCAGTCCCCTGATCATCCTCATGGCCCTTCTCTGGACTTGTTCCAACAGTTCCATGTCCTTTTTATGTTGAGGACACCAGAGCCGCACACAATACTCCAGGTGAGGTCTCACAAGAGCAGAGTAGAGGGGCAGGATCACCTCCTTTGACCTGCTGGTCACGCTCCTTTTGATGCAGCCCAGGATACGGTTGGCTTTCTGGGCTGCAGGTGCACACTGAAGCTGGCTCATGTTCATTTTCTCATCAACCAACACCCCCAAGTCCTTCTCTGCAGGGCTGCTCTGAAGCTCTTCTCTACCCAGCCTGTAGCTGTGTCTGGGATCGCTCCAACCCAGGTGTAGGACCTTGCACTTGTCATGGTTAAACTTCATGAGGTTGGCATCAGCCCACCTCACAAGCATGTCAAGGTCCCTCTTGATGGCATTCCTTCCCTCCAGCATTATCAACCAAACCAGACAGCTTGGTGTCATTGGCAAACTTGCTGAGGGCACACTCAATCCCACTGTCTGTTGTTGAACAAGACCGGTCCCAACTCTGATCCCTGAGGGACACCACTTGTTACTGGTCTCCAGCTGGACATTGAGCCATTGACCACAAATCTTTGTGTGCAGCTATCCAGCCAGTTCCTTATCCACCGAGTGGTGCATCCATCAAATTGATGTCGTTCCAATTTTGAGACAAGGATGTCATGTGGCACAGTGTCAAATGCTTTGTACAAGTCCAGGCAGATGACGTCAACAGCTCTACCACTGTCCATCAGTTCTGTAGCCCCATCATAGAAGGCCACCAAATTGGTCAGGCAGGATTTCCCCTTAGTGAAGCCATGCTGGCTGTCAGCAAGCACCTTGTTGATTTTCATGTGCCTTAGCATGCCTTCCAGGAGAATCTGCTCCAAGATTTTGCCAGGCACAGAGGTGACACTGACTGGTCTGTAATTCCTCGGGTCATCCATTTTCCCCTTCTTGAAAATGGGGGTTATATTCCCTTTTTCCGGTTGTTGGGAACTTCACCTGACTGCCATGATTTTTCAAATATGATGGCCAGTGGCTTAGCAACTTCATTTGCCAGCTCCTTCAGGACCCGCGGATGGATTTCATCAGGACCCACGGACTTGCGCATGTTCAGATTTTTAAGATGGTCTCAAACCAGATCCTCTCCTACAGGGGCGCAAGGTCTTCATTTTCACAGTCCCTGCATCTGCCTTCCAAGACTTGGGTGGTGTGGTCAGAGCCTTTTCCAGTGAAGACCGAGGCAAAGAAGTCATTCAGAACCTCAGCCTTCTCCAAATCCTGTGTAGCTAGTTCTTCCGAGAGCTTCCTGAGGGGGCCTATGTTCTCCCTAGTCTGTTTTTTATTTGCTATGTACCTGTAAAATCCCTTCCTGTTACCCAACCAGCCCTTCCCCGTTGGTGAGCACGAGGTCAAGCATGGCACCTCTCCTTGTCAGCTCCTCTATTACTTTCAGAAGGAAGTTGTCTTCTACACAATCGAGGAACCTCCTGGATTGCTTGTGCCGGGCCGTACCGTCCTTCCAACAGATGTCAGGGTGGTTGAAGTCACCCATGAGAACAAGGGCCTGTGAGCGTGAGGCTTTTCCTGTCTGTCTATGGAGTGCTTCATCCACAGGTTCTCCTTGATCGGGCAGTCTGTAACAGATGCCCACAGTAATGTCTCCCATAGCTATTTTCCCTTTAACCCTGACCCACAAACTCTCTGTGGACTGCTCACCTGTCCCCAGACAGAGTTCCATACTCTCCAGCCTATCCCTAATAACATAAAGGGCAACTCCCCCTCCCCACCTGCCAGGCCTGTCTTTTCTAAGCCTGTAACCTTCCATTCCAACACTCCAGTCCTAGGAGCCATCCCACCATGTTTCTGCTATGCCTATTATATCATACCCCCGTCGACGTGCACACATCTCTAATTCCTCTTGTTTGTTCCCCATGCTACAGGCATTTGTATAGAGGCATCTGAGCCGAGCTCCAACTGAAGCCGGCTCATTGGCTGGAGAGGCTGGGATATCTCTACATTGCTCCAAGCATTTATTATAGGTGCTGGCAACTGACTGGGTGTGTTGGGATGGAATGATGCTCCCCTCCCCCAGCACATCTAGTTTAAAGCCTCCTTGACCAGTCTGGCAAGCCTCCTACCAAAACTGCTCTTTCCCTTCTTTATCAGAGCAGCTCCACCAGCCCCCACTAGACCTGGCCTACAAACTTGGGTCCCATGTTCAAGACACCCAAACCCCTGACTATGACACCAGCCTTTTAACCATTTATTAACCTGGCTAATCCTAGCTTTTTTTAGGTCCTCCCCTGTATCCTGGAGAATTGACGAAAAGACTATCTGAGCTCCAGAGCCCCTAACCCCCTCCCCCAGGGCTCTGTAGTCCTTTATGTTCCCCAGGCTACTACTGTCTATATCCCTAGCACCCAATGTATCACCAGAAGTGGGTAATAGTCTGTGGGACTTACTAGAGCAGGCAGCCTCTCTGCCACATCCCTGATCCGTGCCCCTGGTAGGCAACACACCTCCCTTGAGACCATGTCAGGCGAACAGATGAGTGCTTCTGTCCCTTTAACTTGATTATGAGTTCAAAGTTGAGTCATTTAGTAGGTTCAGCTGTAAGTGTCTGTTAGCTGAGGAAGCTTGTAATGCTTTAGAAGAACCACTCATGATGGTCCATGAACATCAGTGCTGGAGAATTGTAGTTCTCATGTTGGCCACAAGAGAGCAAGCTGAAACTGTGCTGTTAGGTGAATCCAGAGTTCAGGAGCCTGGGGTGAAAGGTAGATGAGGTCTCTAGAAGGGGAGAACATGGTCAAAGGCTTTTTGGTTTTGGTGGGGCTTTTTTGGAACATTTTCAGTTCTGATTCTGAGTTATTTTGTATTCAGATATAACATCAGAATCCATGTTAGAAAATTCTGAGGTGTAACATTGATGTCTACATTAACTCATCAGTTGAAGCTTTATTTTAGTAACTTATACTGGTCTAAGAAAATTTGAGTTGTTGAAGTTAGGCTTTTTTTGGTTGGTTTTAGTTGTTTTTTTATGGTAATTCTTCTGCTAATTTGATTGAGACATTAGGATTTGAAAGAAGTAAAGCGAGTTTACACAACCAGGGATCTGGATCTATCTACCAGAATCTAGGTAAAGTAATGGTTTGTTTTCTTAGGTTAAGTATCTAGATTATCAGTTGCACAAGAAACCTTGAAAGCCCTCTAATCATTCTACTTTAAAAGTCTCATTACTACAAAGAAAACAAGAAGTCTGTGAGTACCTTTATGGGCTTGAAGGACTGTCAGTTTTTTCAGTATTTACTTTTGATACACTGGTAAAGCAATCTGGGAACTCCTTTATACAAAACTTCTGCATAGGTCAGATGCATAAAAATCTTAATTTTCTAATTAAAAACAATTTCATCGTTCTCAGATTTTAAGGCTGTTGTGAAAATAAATAGCTGAGAATGTGCATCGCATCAGTCTATCATTAGTTTTTACAATCTGATTGCATTCCTTAAAGCTTCTAAAAGTGCTGGACTAAGTAGCTTGTTTGTAAAATACACCCAGTGTACTCTTTCATCTGATGATTTAGATAAAAAAGGATCTAAAATTGACTTTTACATGTCCAACCTGTGCTCTTTAGTGTAAAACTAAAGTAACTCTGATGAATACAAGGGCCTTTCTCCAGGTGTTCTGTTGCGACAGTCTGTTTCTCCAGGCTGTTACACAGTCTGACCTTTAATTCTCATAATCTTTCCTTCTTCATACAGAATACCTTGTTATGCATTTTGCTGGAGTTTAAAGAGAGTTGAGAAGTTCATGTGAGTGGCAGTTTGACTTAGAAAGCTAGAACTAAAATACCTGGTTTTGTCTCTTGCTTATGTAGTCTCTTTTTTATAGACAGTTCCTAGCCAGGCACAACAGTTCCTTACATGCTTTGAATAACCAGCACACAGGTTTACTATAGTAACAGTCTAGTTTGAATAGAGGATCAGATTTCCAGATATACATTTTCAGCAGTGAATATTCAGGGATCTTAAAAATCAAGTGCTTTGCCTTACAGCCACAATTTTTTTTTTTTGGTAGTATGAAGCTGGAAGCTTGGTGGCCAGATACTGGAAGCTCTTCCATTGATGCTGCTAAGGAGCTGAACTATGCATGGCTTAGAACTGCTTGTGAGCACAGATGCACCTATGCCTTACTTGTGTTACCTCGGATCAGGGCATCTTGATGCAAAATCAGTGCTAATATTTCTGTCTGATGAGAAAAGTAGAAGAGAACTGCACCAAGTACACTCAGAGTCAGCCTACCCAGCAAGGCTGCTTTTTGTGAGCTGAGCTGGGAAGCCTGGAGAAGAGTAGAGGGATAATTAGGTGCTTGCTTCTATTTCTTGTTGGGAGTGCCTCTGACAGTAAGTACTGTGTTTAAGATTATATACAACTGATATTTTCTTGGAGATATAACACAGAGATCAGATTGCTTTGAAGGATTAGGCAGGCCTGAGCAGGATGGGCTGAAGGTATGGAAGTAGCAGCATGCTTGTGTTACTCTAATACAAGTCTCCTAGAATCAGGGACTTGGTCATTTCAGCTGAGATAGGTTACAGTCCCATAAAGCATGTTCCCATCAGCACAAAATGGACCTGCCCAAGTGTGAGCTTGTGCAGACCAGAACATGTCTGAGTAGGCTGGAGAAAGGGGGAAATGCCTGAAGCCTTTGGAGTATTCTGAGGCAAGAGTGAAGGTAAGGCTGTTTGTCCTAAGATGCCCAGCTGGATTAGGATCTTACCTAAATTACTTTGTAAGAGTGTTGCTCTCAAGTGCTTTTTTGTCCCTTCTTTCTCACTGTTACAGACATTTGGGCTTACTGCTTACTAGTGGGCAAATTTAGCTGCTGGGACGGTGAGGAGAGAAAATACAGGTTTTCCAGGTTTTGAGTTATATGAAAAGATTTTAAATTGTACTGTGCCAGAGGCCATGTTATCACACAGTTTGTTTATCTCCACATATTTTTATACTTATTATTTTTTATCTTAGGCTATACTAGGGGCTTCCCATTTATCCATTGTCTTTATTCCTCTCTAGCTTTTTTTTGTTTCCTCTTCTTTTTTCCTTTCTACTTGAAGCCCTGCACACACTGCAAACCATCCTGGGACCAAAATAACTGAAATCTTACTAGAGCTTTCAGTCTTGAAGTGTACTTGTTCACCATAATTTTATGATGAATATGATACTGAATGCTCTGAATGCTTTAAGGGTGTGTAGAAGTCAAACTACCTTACTTGGATGGGTAAATACAGAGAGAATATTTAAGTCAAAATTGTGTGAGTTGACAGAGTGATGAATAGAACTTTGAGGTCCTGGTTTTTCTTCTTATGTTCTACCCATGAGCATTGCTATTTCCATGTTTAAATGACTTTTCCTGTATTTAAAATAAAGCTATTTTTGCTTTATGAAGTCACAGTCAGAAAACTAGTCTGTCCAAAAAAAAAAAAAAAAAAGAAATGCACTGAATGGTGAATTTTTATCTATTTTATTTTTATCACCGTTTTTATGTTGACTTTTAAACCATCATGCTTGCTTGGCAGCCAAGACGCTTCATCTCAATAACTGAAAGGAAAATATTCTGATCAAATTCACATAGGGCAACAGAATAGATCTCCTGAAACATATATTTTGGAATATCACAGGACAAAAGCATCTTCCATTTGTCACTTTGACATAAAACCTGAAGAAAGACAAAATTCACTAGTTGCAAGTTGTTGTGTTCTGTGCATGACTGTGGGTATCATTTAAAGTATTTTAAAAAGTATAAGAAAGTATCAGTGGAACTTGGCAGATGGAAGTAGTAGTAATCTTGGTTAGCAGTGGGAGTCAGATATAAGAATAGTGAATTTAGAATACATCTTTGCCGAATTTTGCTTACAGTCTCAATAGGTAGAAGGTGACAGTGATGTCGGCATCAGTTTACATGGGCAAAAAGGAGGAAAATTTAGAGTGGCCTAGCAGTAGTAGCACAGGAAATTAAACTGTGGAGCTACCCTTTCTTGGTAGAATTTAAAGTAATGTGAGCAAGATGTGACTACATTTGATTGTATCCAGCGCAGAATGAAAAAAGAGGCATGACAATGAATTGTAATGAAGGAACATACATATCTAGAATTGTTCTAGTCCAAAAGGATGAAAGTTCTCTCTGGCAACTGTTTTTCCACTTTTTGTGTCATCTTAGCCTTCTTAGCTGATTTCCATCCTCAAAGAAATGTTGAAAAGTGATTATCAGGGAGATGATGAATTTCAGTCATTGATATGGAAGCTGAGAATATGTACTTGAGGAATATGGTTGATTTTTCTAGTGTGGTCTATGTGTATGTTATATGGATATGGCTCTTCCTTGCAGTGCACCAGGAAAGGTCAATAATGTTATCTCAGTCACAAAACTATGTCAGTATACTTATATCTGAATTACAGGACCAAATTGGTACAATGAATATTCTGTTCTGATACATGGCACTGTGTGTGTGTGTGTGTGTGTGTGTGTGCGCGTGTGTGCATGTGTGTAAAAAATAGGTTAGAATATAAGATAACACAAGTGGCTGTATGAAGTCAGATCAAAGGTCTCTCTAGCTCTATGCGCTATCTCCATCTGTATTTGATAAATGAAGCCCAGGAAAGAACATGCAAAGAAGTAGAAACAAGAAAAAAAAAATTGTTTCAAATGATTATTACATTAAGAAAGGTGAGTATGTGGAAGAATTTCTTTTGTTCTTATGAAATCACGCTCTATGTATTTAACGCAATGAGGTGGATTGGTCTCTTACTGTTTGCTGGTCAAGGACTTGGGTGTGTACTCCCTCAGAGTAGAGAAAGTGCAGTGTGTAATAATATCTCTTTGGAACTTGTTTCTCAGTTGTTACAGGTGGAATAAGTGTTTCTTTGCTTTTTCACTTACTGGACTAGGAGAACTAGTTTTCTAGCACAACTGCATGGTAAGAAGGAAAAGCAAGCCACATTTTCTTTCAGTAACAATCTGCAAAAGAAGTTACATTACAGTAATAATGTGTGGTTATAGCATGCAGAAGGTAGTAAATCATAAGTAATTAATCCCCAAACTGGCTGTTGGAACCATACATAGGTTAAATAGGGGATGGTGGTAAATTGCTCTGCTCAGTTCTCGCTGTTTATGTCAATGTCAGGATTATAATTTAGTCCCTGGCTTACTGCTATGTAGAATGCACAAGACTGCTGCTTCTTCTTGAGGAAGTGTTCAGACATCATATTTTGTGGTCTGTAACTGCGGTCAAAATCCTCTTATGAATGGTGTTCAAAACTCAAAAGGCAATTCAAAATTTAAAGCAATCCTTAGGCATAAAGAGTATAGTTAAGATGCTGACAGTTGGACTGCAAGGCTTCTTGAGGTATCTGTCACTGTGGGGAAAAATAAACCCACTCCCAAGCCCCTGAACAGTAGTGTCACAGGCTGTGCCTGGCTTATTGGTGAGCAGAGTTTGTGATAACTTTGTGATAATCCTGTGTTGAATAAGTGATCAGTTTGTCACAACTGTTAAAGCATTTATAAAGTATTCAGCACAATCAAAGCCATAGAGACAGATTTGCCAAATACCTGCTCATGGCCAGCCCTTGCAACTATCAGATTTACTCTGTTAAACAGCTACTGCAGAAATGACATTAAGATCTCTGATTAAAAATTATATTAACTAAGAGATCATGATCTTTTGAAAGATCAGAGGAAGATGACTGGAAAATGTTTAGTAGTCCTTCTTTTTGCATTTTACTTTTTATCTGAAATATTTGACTTCTAATCTTCTATTAAATAAGTTCACTGCTTACAGTCTTACATGGATTGTCTGCTACTGAAATGAGTGCAACAGCTCCTTAAGAGTACATAGCACCATGGAAATATTGTTGGATAGGAAATGAAAGCCTGAGCATTCAGTTACTGTGCATGTAACTTAGACTTGGTTGCTTACTGTGTCTTTACACAAAGTGTTGCCAGGAGACTTTGCCATGCTTATTTTCAATCATGCACTAAAATAGACTCCTGCAGACTGTAATGTTCCTCCTTTAGTGCTGTACCCATATTTTTTTCATAAAATGTTTGTATGACTGAAAAATTGGAAAATTTTGTTCATACGTGATATTGGGAAATAAAAAGCATCTCTTGTTCTAAGTAATAATTAGAAAATTGGCTTATTTTTAGTTTGCAATCACATTTGCTATTTTTAACTGAAGTAAAAGTCATTATCTCATTATATAAGAACATGAACATAGGATCTTCATCTTACTTGTGTGAATGAATAGCAGTCTGCAAAGCCAAAGTCTGCTGCCTTCCTCTTTTAGGTAATTTGAATTGAATGAATGCTGATTACAAAGCAAGATGAGCAAGATTTAGCTGATAAAGAACTATTTGGGTGACTGCATTCTTTCTGTAGGGAAAGTAAAGCAACACAGTCTTGAAAATGCTGCTGGAGGGTATTCATTAGCTTTAATGGAACTTCATGTCTCATTTGTATAAATTTAAGTGTGTGCAAGTTTATGTATACGTACATAAGCATGCTGTATTAAATATTCTTCCTATATGTTTTAATTATTGCTAGTAGCATTTCTTTAAATTTCAGAAATCTATGGTTCATAGGTATGCATGGTATGAAACAAGGAGTTTATAGATAAACTCTAAAAAAAAATAAAATTCCAAGTTAGTGTCCTTGGAAGTGTAGACAGAAAAACTTAAGAAAGTGTTAGTGAAAATCAGAAAATAAGAATGTGGAAAAATTGTCAAGGGCTGAAGCATCTTAAAAGAGTTTGGAAGTTGAGAACTTTGTATTAAAATGTACACTAAGAAGAGATGATGAGACTCTTTAGATAGCAAAGCAGAGATGATTGTGCAGTAAGATGATGATTTGGTTTGTAAACCAAGCTTCTCTACTTAAATAGTTCTAGGCTTTTGTGAATTTTCAATTAGGTCCAGATACAAATCACAAGGAATCTGTAGAAAAGTTCCCACAAGTTTCAGCAAGCTCTTGTTTTGAAACCCGTGCTAGTTCTGAATTAAGTTTGAATTTGATCAGATTCTGTTGCTACATTATGTATAAAAAGCCAAACTACTATAAACTATTTGGAAAATGTTTTATAGGTACTGGAATATATGAGAATTATTAGTGCTCTGTGTAGCGGTCAAGGCCAGACTTATCCTAGAGCATAAACTTGCCCTAAAGGACAAGAATACCAGTCTACCAATAAAATTCCTCTGAGAATCATAGAATCATAGGATGGTTTGCATTGTAAAGGACCTTAAGACCATCTGGTTCCAGCTCTCTGCCATGGGCTGGGAGCTTTGCACTAGGCAATGTTGCCCAAGGCTCTGTCCCATATGGCCTTGAACATTGCCAGGGATGGAACGTTTACCACTTCTCTGGGTAACCTTTTCCAGTGCCTCGCTACTCTCACAGTAAAGAACTTCTTCCTTGTACCTAAACTGAACTTTCCCTGTGTAAGTTTAAATCCATTGCCCCTTGTCCTATCGCTACAGTCCCTGATGAAGAGTGCCAGATGCTGTTTTGAAAAGGATTCATGAATCATCATGGGTAACTCAACTAATATTTTTCTTGAGTTTAGAGAAGTCATTAAAACCTAAGCTCAGGTGAATTAAAATGCAGCAAAGGGAGCATGTAATGAATCAGACATAAAAACCATGTAATGAATCAGACCTAAATATGTATCTAAGATCACTGCAGTTTACTATTTTCTTTCAGACACTGCACTCTTCCAAAACTATACAGAATGTTTCAGTATTTATCTTGATAAACATATTTGGGTTTCAATATATACCTCAACACCTTATCTTGGTAATATATTTAATCTTATTCAAGCTGCTTTTAGATTTTCAAAATGGAAGGTATTTTTGCTTGACAAGGCTGCATCATGCACAGGGCTGATGAAGAAAGCTGAAGATTTGACTCTGGTTACCAGACAATTCAGTTTCTAGCCATTGCAAAATTGTGAGTGTGTCTCATTCTGATGCTGAGGTCAAAGCTGAGGATATTGATGGTAAAGATTTTCTGTTCTAATATGTAGATGAGGAAGTGATTTGGGGGTGTGGTAAAAGAGAAGTGTTGTAGTATTCAGCTTCTTCCCAGTAGAGCATCCAAAGACAGGTTGTGCCATTCATTCTGCCTACTTATCTGGTCCTGCAGGAAATACTTGCTAGATGGTTGGCAGCATGATTTCTAACAGTGGTGACATTAACTCTCTTTATGATCTGACATTTCACTGGTACTATAGGGTTGACGTGGGAGAATTTATTTACAATTGTGTTAGGTAGAACTGGAAAAATGGCTGAATTATGTATCCAAATAGTAGAGATTGTTGCCTCTTTTTAACTTAATTTTATAACAGACAAGCACTGATGGGTGGTGGGGTTCTAATATATTTAAAACTGAAAATACATTGCATACAGTTTGTCAGTAGAAGGTAATGCCACAGAAATTCCTAGTTTAAAATGCTTTTTAAGTAGATTAATTTTATTGGAATTAATGATGTTTTTAGTCATAGTGTACGGTAGAGCAAGGAGAACCAAATCTCATGCTTCAGTGTATATAAGCAGGTGTCAGAAAGGAATTGGTTTAAGCTTTTAAGTCTGCTTCTTCTGTGGCTTTTACTGAGAGGTTCTGGGGAATCTGCTTAGGCATTAAAATGATTAACTTTAAATTATTTTTCTAATTCATTTTTAAAAGGAAGACTATAATATAGCTTTAGGGAGTAAGCAGGTTTTTTTGTAAGGGTTTATCACATTCTGTCAGTTTCTGATTAGCAGAATAGATGGCTGTATTTTCAAGTAATAATGACCTCATGCATAGAAAAATGATTTAGCAGCATTTAATTATTTAATTCTTAATAATTTGTTTCTCATCAGGGTAGTGTGTGCTTGGACCAAATAGTTCTTACTGCCTGTGGAGCAGCTTCCTTCTGTATGATCCAATAGCAGGCTCAATATTTTTGGTAAACTCAGCAGTTGAGGTGACGAGGTTGAGGATATTTTTATTCATTCCATGTGTTACTGTCATTTTATTTTAGTGTACTTTTAGTCCTTTATATTCGAAAGTTATTAAGCAGGCTTCCTGCTTGACTTTGGTGCCATTGCTTCATCTATTTATTTACTTATTGTTTTATTGTGAAATAAAATTTCCACCTCTGAGTATTTTTAAAAATCATCCCCAGCTCTGCATTAGGATGAAGCAATCTCCGTTTCCTGGACGAAATCATTGCATAGCACCTCTGTGCTGAAACAGCTGCAACATCCTGACTCAAAAGTCCTGCATTCTGTCGGGGGGGGGAGGGGCGATGCGGTGTGGTGTGGTGTGATTGGGCCAGCACTCTGCCCTTGAGCACACTGTGGTCTCTACAGATTTATCCAGAAAAGCCATCTTCAAACAGGAAGGATTATTAATTGGAGGAAATCTCCTGGGGGAAACAGCCATGTTTAGCATGTGCATTATGAAAGGCTCTTACTATGCAGGAGCTTTATCTAGCAAGCTGCTTTCCTGCAAACAGAGATCTGATGAAAGACCAGAGTGCCACACCTCTGTGCATAGGTGTGGGAAAAACATTTATCATTGCTTTGTCTGGGACACAAACGACATAGCTGAGTTTTAATTTTCTGAGGTAGTGAGCACCCTGGCCCCTATCTCAGAAGGCACAAATGCATACCTCGGAATGAATAAAACCCTGTATTTTGGAATATCTTGCTGTCCTTTTCTATTTCCCTAACTATTACTTCTACAGCTGTTGCTCTCATTTTTACTCCCTGCAGTTCTTGGGGTGCAAAATATACAGCCACTTACTCCAGTTACTGTTAGGTACTGTTTTGTTGATAATTTTGGCCAGAATGCTTGCACAGCTGCTTCTCTTCTTTCATAAGACATCCGTGGGCACTGAAATGCTTGTTCTCGTGACAGTTGAGAATGTTTCAGCTCATACTGAGCTCCTAAAATCTCTACACTAGAGCATTTTAGCTTATAGAATTTAACTAGACCAGCTGTGAGACTGTTCATAACATGGCAGTGCCCTCTGTAAATGCTTTAAAATAGCCTGACAAAGGTTTTAAGTTTATAGCACAGCACCATCTCCCTTGTATTTTATTCTCATCACATAGCCACAGCTCATACAATATGAACTCTGTAAAAAATAAAACATAAATTTAGGTAGTTAGGCCCCCTTAGCAGAATAAGAGCAGTTCCACGGTGCCATTGTCAATGAGGATGAAGCAGGAACAGATACAGGAGATATTTGGCAACTGGAAGCATTAATTAATTTCTCAGATGAGATAAAAGATGTAGATGAGGACAGTGAAGCAGTGGAACAGGTTGTCCAGGGAGGTTTTTCAGTCTCCAAACTTGGAGGTTTTCAAGACCAAACTAGATAAAGGTTTGAGTAACCTGATCTTGTATCTGACCTTTCTTGGAACCAAAGATCAGACAAGAGACATTCTGAGGTCCTTTCCACCCTGAGCTATCTTATTATGCAAGTCTTTGAGATCAAGAAAATCTTGAAGGTGTCCAGCATCTCACAAGGACCATAAAACCTGCCACAGTCTGGCTTGATGTTTACCTGCAACATCCTGCTTTAATTGATTCCCCTTCTTTCTAGTGAGGCTGTTTGCTTCTCCTGCTGCTCCCTATGCCTCATTTCCCATATCCACTGATGTGTCTCAGACTCCGGTGCAAAGATTGTACTGATCAGCTGTTCCCAAGCCTGCAACAAAATTTCAGTTTAACTTCCATGAAATTGTACTGGAGAGAGGAGAGGACAAGAACAGTATGTACTGAATTAATTATATTTGCAGGAAGTCTTATTTTCTTTTGGGTACTCAATTACTGAGGTTAATTCTTTACAGATTTCATGCCGATACTAGTACTGTATATGAACAATTATCCTGGTTTTCCTACCTTTCATGCTTTTATCACACTGGTTGCAGTAAAATAAATGTTTCGACCTGACAAGTCAAGCCCCACTTTCATCCTTTTTTTCCATGTTCTTTAATTCCATAGTTTTTGTAACACCTAAAAAAATGAACCCCATCTTGCATTTCAGATTTGACTTTTACTAATTCCACATCCCCTCTTGACCCCTCTGTTCAACAGATACGCATTCTTTTCTCCCACAGCTACATTCCTTGCTGTACTGCTGTACAGTTACTGTTGTAATGGCTGTACTTTATCCCACAGTTCCTCTGCAGACTGGTCACCAAAAAGCTGTTTCATATCAGAAAGCACATGGCAAACAGTGGGAAGGCATGCAGTGGTAAGAGTGCTCTGAAGACCTTCAAGGAAGGTGATGTCTGAACTTCGGTACCTCTTCAGTGACTACATAAGGATTTTCTTGGGAGAACTATAAAGTTAGACATACTGGGTATTAGTTGGTCAGTAGTTTTCAGTGTAACAAGTCCAGTGTTGTTAGCTATATTTATACAAATAGCAGTGGTCAAATTCATAGAATCATAGGATACAGGTTGGATCATCTGTCTCTCAAGGATCATCTGGTCCAACCTTAATTAACCAAACATCTAGTGTATTAGATATATATGTATCTAGTAACCAACTGGGTGAGGAAAAATGTAGTGGTAGCCCCAACACTTAGCTTTTTCCAACTGCTTTGTTCCATGAGGAACACCAGTACTGTAGACAGTGTATAAACATATGTTTTAGGTGTTAACAGTATGACTTTACCTCACAAAGAAAAAATCAAGACCTGTGAATCCTGCAAACTACACACGTTCCACTGGGATTTTTAAAAGTGACTGGCATCTTTGCCACACAGGAGCCTGACTGGTACCACCAGGGGAGGAGCTCAGCTGAGTTTTAGCTCTTTTAAATTTCCTAATTTTTTAGTACAGTAGGTGTGTAAATTTAAGTACACATTTTTCCTTATACAAACAATTCTCAACAAATAGCCAAACACAATTAGCCCAGAGAACTGACCTCATTTTTGTGATCTCTCTGATTTATAATGTCACAACTAATAGAGTACTAGGTGCTAAGCCTTGGCCATTGTTCTATTTGGTTGATAAAGTATCATCAGCTTATAGTGATTATTGTTCTAATATCAGTCTGGGCACAATAACATCACTGTTCCCTGTCTCCCACTCCCTGGCCTCTCTGCAAAGCTTTATGTGTGTGGTGCATGTGGTGAAACTACTAATAATATTCTTTGAATGCTGCTTCCGTTTGCAGTTTTTCACAATGCTTGACTGACATACATGAATTTGACCTCTCAGTAATTATAACACACAAAATAATCCTCATTCTATAGATGAGAGAATTGAAGGATATAAAACTAGACATGACTGCATATGACAGCACTCTGAATTTACTCTGCAGGACACTATTCATCCACAAATTTTAAAAGAAAGACTTTAGAAAATATCTCTTTTTAAGAATAGGAGACTAAAACAAATTATGCACTTGTTTAGGAATAGATAAAAGAGCTGTGACAGAACCAAATCTAGACCCTGACCCCCATCTAGGCTAGATTGTCACTCTACTGCCATCAAGCTGCTAATAAAGCATAAAGGAAATTGTGACACGCTATTGATATGTTTTTCCTGGAGTTATTATATGTGTGGTATTAGTTCAGTATCAGCACCAATAGGTATGCAGCATAAAGCTTGACATGGACTGTCTGAGCACATACCCCATATCCTAGACAGATAGGGCAGCTCAGCACTGCCATAACTAGATTGGTATTAGAGACTGCACCCTGCATCAGTGACAAAGGCCAAGACAGGATGAATCCAAGATTACTGATTAGCAAGCTGCTCTACAATTTCATTTTTGTGTCAGTAGGGAAAAAGCAAGCAGTGAGTTATCAGGAGTTCCACCCAATTGTCAGTTAAGTCACTTAAGCCACAAAAATACTGTTTTTCTTTCATATTCAGGTGTGACTATTTAGGTGTAATGTCACTTTCTGCAACTTCTCAAGTGACGTTTTATGTGGTATTCTTGAAAACTAGTGATTGTGTGCTATGGTTTGGAGATACAGTGTGTGGGGTTTTTTAAACTAATTTGTTTGCTAAATAATTACAGCTTGCTATCTTTTTTTACAAAACCTATGTTTGTGTTTGGTTGTATTCACATTTAAAAATGGGCTAAACAACCCATTTTTGTTTGACAAATAAAGTACAGACCCCTATGTTGCAGCCAAGATACATTGTTTTTCATTGGGTTGCCCAAAAATAAACATGCATTAGGCAATAAAAGCAAGTTTTGCCTCAGCATTTAATAATACTTCAATCTTTCAGCAGGTTTTCATGTTCTTCTTGGATTGAACAAATGGTTTACTCACCGGTTAGGTACAGGAGAAGCAGAAGTGGACTAACCACTTGATTCTATATCATGTCTGGTATTTCATGTACTAATTCACACTGAATAGCAGTCTTTTCTATTGCCATATTAGATCATGATAATTTGCTAAAGCTAGACATAGTACCTGTCCCAAGCACAGCAAATCATAATTGGCAAAAACCTAAATATCTCATTTAAAAATATTTAATTATACTTATTTGAATAGTTTAGAAACAAACTTTACTTAGGGCTGGCTAGTGAACTTTCTCAACATTACCAAAGTAGGTCAAGTCGTTGTGAGTTCGTAGATAGTTGCATATATAAAGCCTGACACACAAAACCTTAAATAGATTCATAGGAAGGTCAGGCATATTAAGTTGGGTAGAAATTACAGTTGACTTAAGGCACCCATAAGACACTAATGGCCTAACAGCTAAGACTGTTTTGCCTCTCCGAAAGACCTGAGCCTTGAGCCAAGGAATCATTAAGTAACCAGAATTTTACGAGTCCACAATGCCAGTCTGCTTCTGGTCTGATTGTGACCAAACAAACACAGTGCTGCCTAAGATGTAGTAGGCTTTTCACATTACATGAAATAATAAATGTACCCTATAGTGTGTGGTGATTTTTGAAAATATATTTTAATAATATAAAATTCTAAT
Organism: Pezoporus flaviventris; assembly: GCF_033815535.1. Classification (NCBI taxonomy): domain Eukaryota; kingdom Metazoa; phylum Chordata; class Aves; order Psittaciformes; family Psittacidae; genus Pezoporus; species Pezoporus flaviventris. Next base: position 51,374,123 of record NW_026892549.1, read on the forward strand.
CAACACCTGCCACTTCAGTGCTAGTGCACAAAAAATGGTCCTGACTTCATAGAGCTGATGACCAATCCTAAATGTATTTGTCACCCTTTTATAACTTACCAGCTATGATTAGTTGTATTCGGAAAAGTGTTTATCAGCTCTTTCTGTAGATATACGATAAGACAGCCCTCTACACACCATTTAATCCTGGAATCTAATCTGACTATCAGTTAGGCACATGATGAGCTGATGAATAGCTCTACAATCTATATGATTTGCTTGAATCAAAGATTAGCTAAATACTGAGTGCAAGCAGAGGTGAAAATAGGGGAGAGAGTAGACAGCAGTGACAAATTTTGCATGCTTTCTGTACGTATAGACAGTTTCTGTGGAAAAGAAATGAACAAGTCAGTTTTATGCCCTCCTAGCCATTACTCCATTACTGTGAATTTGGCCTTTCATCTTCAAAGTACTTTCCAAACATTTATTAATTATCTTTACCACGTTCCATGAGACTAGTAGATAAATATCACCCTGTTTATGAGAAACTGAAACATAAAGGTGGAGTAATTTGTTTGAGGCCACATGGTGAGTCAGCAATGAATCTAAGATCAGAATCCAGAAGTGCCTGTTGGTCAGTTACTGGATTTAATCTCTTTTTCAGTTGTGTCTTTTCCTGTGTGCCAAAGCTGTTTTTTTTTAATTTCCTTGCTTTCTTCCCATTTGCCTTCTACTTCCCACAGGCCCCATTGGAGATCAGATCGTGTCCACGCTGGCAGGTATTTCTGAATTTTCTTTCTTCCCCTACTGCTTCCTGCTTAAGTAAATGTTCAGCCTTTTTGTTCTCTTAGGTCCCATCTTTGGCCTGTACGTTTTAGAGAAAGTAATAAACCTTGAATTGCATGTATCTTGCATTGTTAATTTGATGTATCAGTGCATTATTAATTATTTTTACTAATTAAATGTCTGTATGTAACAAAGCTGAATCATAAGAATAAATCTCATGTCTTGAATTAGTAAATGAAATACTTCTTTACTGTTCTACAATTCTGTTATTCTTTTGAGAGCTTCCTTTAAATCTCCAAGTCTAGACACCTATACAAAATGTTAAGGAAGCGAACCAATTTATTCTGAACAGTGATGCCCACAGACAATGTCCAGGTATTTAGTTATCTAAGAAATAATAAATGTGAAGACAGACATGTTTCCCTGGACAATATGGAATGATTCCCACATTCTTTGTGACTACCTTCTTCAGTTACTCAACCTACTGTTCCACCCAACAGCAGAAGCTCAGGTACAGTCCTCATTTTCTCCTTTCAGGCTGTGTTCTAAACATCAGTTAGGACAAGTCCCCCCTTAAGATCCCATTCAAGGTTTCTGACGGCTCCAAGGGATCATTCCGGACGAAGTTATGCCCAACTCATGCCATCCAAATTGCAGCTAAGTGATGGTGTTTCAGATGGTTGGCTGTAGGCTTTTCCAGTGGAAAATGCTGGACACAGACTGAAGTAGAATTTGAGAAAACTGAATGTGGCTCTTCATCTCCCTGAACCTCAGTTCTTCTGCAATGTAGTTGTAATACCTACTGCAGAACTTCTGGCTGTGTCTCAACATAGAAATATTGACAAAGTACTCCGAGTATAACATAGAAACCTAAAACTTGCCATATTAATAAACACATGCTGTCCTAAAGATACGGTGTTTCTCCAGCAGCCTCAGTAAGGTTTTTAGAGAGTAAGAGTTTGATCTAGTTTTCTAAATTTAGACACCTATTATCATCTGAGATGACAGAGTCTATCCTGTCTGCCACTCAGTTAATACACCAGGAGAGTACAGCAGTCTTGCAGGAGCTGTGTTGTATTTGCTGTTTGTGTGTTTCCTATACACAGGGGTCTCTCAAACAAGATGCTCATGTTTAGGCAGATTATTTTAGCCCTACGTAGAATGTGGTCACAGTGCAGTTTTTCAGCTAAATTAATGACTACTTTGAAACTTGTTATGCACAACAACATAAACAAAATACCTGTTTTGCAATGGGAAGTACGAAATCGATTGCTGACAATAAGGATGTGGTCAAAACAGAAAGACTATAGAATAAAGGAATTCACAAATGAAAACCCCATGCTTCTCAGGATGGAATACTGTGTAAATAGGCATTAGTTAGAGGTTTAATCATGTCAGTGTTTTCTTTAATAATTGTATGTTACAACAATTCTTCTGTTTGTTTCCAAGGTTAAATGCATCACAACAATGCAGGACACTGACCATCTGACCATGTCTGACATCCAGGCATCCAATTGCACCTTCACTTAAGAAATATCCTCTGCCTGTTTATCCTACATAATTTGCCAACCACTTTTAAACCCTATACTTAATTGACTTTGGCATGGACTCTCGTCCTGAAAACACCCGGAAGCACGTGCATAATAAATACCTGACCATTTCTACTGAATACTTTAATGAGCAATTGTGTGTTTTTATAGGACTGAAGACATAATTAGTGAGCAGCTCATAGATTTAAAAGCCTACTTACTTGAAACTTACCTTGAAAAGCAACTTAAGTCAATCTCCTTTGCAGTGAAGCAAGAGCCCTGCCTCAGCCCAGGTTGAGGTCAGGAAAAAAATACCAATATACTGTATTGAGAGACAATCTGAAATCTTTACTTTTTCCATGTGTGAACCCATGCAATGTAGTTTAAGAATGTAGCTAACATAAAGCTGTTCTTCGCAGTACCAGTAATATACTTGGTTAGATATTTCTTCTTCTGTCACAGTTGTTTGAAGATAATTGCTCTTTTTCCTGACACTGATATGGCAGGAAAGGATTCTTGCTAACTCATGTTTGACTTACATGCTAGGTTTTATATGATCAGTACCCCCATGATTTTCCATTTATTAATGTTTGATAATGTTTGTTAGATGTGCAAAATCTCAAAGATCTGATTGTGTTTCTTATATTAATTTAAACTTGATTTAAATTGAATTGACTCAGGAGCATTGAATACAGACTTCTTTTTCATAATTAGTTCTTCTGTAATATGTAGTTATATATAACCCCCAAATTCAAATCAACATTGCCTTTTCAAACAAGCAGGATCAGGTTCTGATTATTTCTTCTTCACATACACTGACTACTTGGTGGATCTGTAATGGGCTTTATTTACAGTTCCTCCAAAAGAGAGTTCCACAGTTTGAGAAATTGAGTCCTGAAAGTGCTAAAGTTGCCATGGTCATAGAATCATTTAGGTTGGAAGTGACCTCTGGAGGTCTAGGCCAATACCCTTTTCATAGTAGGTCCCAGAGCATATTGCTCAGAGACTTGTCCACTTGTGTTCTGGACACCCCCGGGATGTGAATTTCCTATCCTTTCTGGGTACTCCATTCCAGTATCTGACCACTTCTGTGGTAAAAAAATTATTACTGTAGCTATGGGAATTCCTCACGTTCCAACTTGTATCTGTTGCCTTTTGTACTATTACTGTGCACCTTGGAGATGAGTCTGGCTCCATCTTCTCTGTATCTTCTGACCATAGATGTGCCTTCAGTCTTCTCTACTGTGACAGACCCTACTCCCTCAGCCTCTTCTCTTATGTGGTGTGCTCCAGTTCTTGCTGAACTCACTCCAATATGTCAATGTCCTTCTTGTCCAGAGGAACCAAAAACTGGTTGCAGTGCTCCAGATGCAGCCTGACAAGTGCCAAACAGGGGAAAGGATGAATTCCCTGCTCCTGCTGACTACACTATTGTTAAACCAGCTCAAAATACAGTTGGTCTTCTTTCTTTGCTGAAAGGACACACTGCTTCATGTTCAGCCAATTCATGTTCCACTTGTCCACCAGGCCTCCCCCATCCATTTACTCTAAGCTGCTTCTTATACAGTTGTTCCCTGGCCTGTACTGTTGAATGGAGTTATTCCATCCCAGGTATAAGACCTTGCATTTGCTTCTGATGAGCCTTCTATTGAAATGTTGACCACACTTGTTTTTCAAATTTTCAGTCGGCATTTATATAGAGATTTTATTTCCCTTATTTAAATGTATCGTAATTTGGGCCATTGGGCATAGATGTTCCATGAAAAATTGTACTTTAGCCAGTTGTCTGGGTGAGAATAAAACGTCGTTCCATCCACTTGGGAGTGCTAGCCATAATAATGGGGTGGGGAAGTATTACAGCAAGGCAACAGCAAGCTATCAGTCATATTTGTTTTTTCTTGTTAGCTTCATTTAAGCTAAGAAGTAGATTTGTGCTTAAGATATTGAAACAAACAAAAAAACAACAAAAAAAAAGCTCTGCAGATACTGTAAGCCACATTTTCAGCTCTGATAGAGCAGTGCTTGCACAAAGCTGAAAGTGAGGGCTAAGACCACCGTTGTGGCTAAAGACTATCTCTTTCAAAAACACTCATGAGGGAGAGGGGTTTGTATATTGTCCCTGAGCACAGCTACATAAATATACTGATGCCAGCAGATTCGACATACCATATTGGATATTGGGGTGGGGGTCTACCCAGCAGTACCTCTGCAGTATGAGTCAGGACACAGGTATCATTAATGGAACAGACAGGAGTCCTTCCCTTGATATTACATTAACTTTCACTTCAAATATATTAGAAAATGAAAGTAATGATATGAATAGTCTTGTTAAAGCTACTTTAAAAGAAATTGTAGAGCAAAGTCATTTTTTCAGGGTTGTTTTTTTTTTGATTTTTTCAATCATTTATTAATGCTGAAGACCTTTTAAGAAAAAAGCCTGAAGGTGGACAAAGCTTTCTATGGGAACAGCTTTACCTGACTGAACCAGTAGTTGATGTTTACTAGTGTTAGTGAAGTCATACACCAGTGACAAGAAGGTATCAGGTCAAGTCTGATGGGTAAGCTACTCTTTGAAAGCTAAGGCTAGAATTTATAAGAATTGAAGGCTAAGTAATTGTAGAATGATGGCTAATTACTACATGAGTTATTATGAATAATCAATACAGCATGAACACCAAAGGATTACATTAATGGTGTTGCAAAAGGGGAAAAGACTGTCTTGTTAATTCTTAGTAAGATATGGCAACTTAGTTAATTACTGCCTAGCATCAGGTACAGTCAGATGGTAGTATGAGGTTCTTCTCATTCCTATAAATGCATGCCAGACTGATCTGTGCAGGTTTTGCTAAAGATTTATCGGGCAAAGTCTTATGCCCCAGTGCAAAGCCCTGGTCACATAAGGTATATGGGCAAAAGGCTCCATGCATGTTCACTCACCTGCAAAACTGATGTGAGGAGGATGTTATTTGTATAACTGCAGAACAGTTAAATTAATGATTTTATTTGCTGATATATGGTTACTTAGGTAATTCTAAGCACTTATACTTCATGCTTTGCCTTCTAAAAATTTACTTTGAAATTGTGGCTAATTTGAACATAAGGTAATACTGGTTTCCAAAGACAAATGTTTTCATAAAGACAGTTCTGGGGGACACCCAGGAAGAGAAGTTGATAATGCAACTGAAGCTCTTCTGAGGGGTCTCATTTTTCCTGCTGTGAGATCACTGATGCTACAGATTGTTCAGCTCAAACTAATGGCAGATCACAAGAAAGTTTCCTGGTTCACTTCTTTTCCTAAAAGTCTTAAATTTATGATTTTTTTTTTTTTAATTTTATTGAAATCCATGGAAACTAAACATGCCTGAAGTTAAAAATGTGTCTTAAAGTATGTTCTTGGCATAGAATCAGAATAAAATATTGCAGAAAGGTGAGCAAGGATGTCAAAATCTGATTGTCTTAAAGAGGTCAACCATAATCTTCAATGGGAGTTGTTCAAGAGAAGTATGCTCTCTACTTATAACAGGGTTTCATTTTATAAGGGATATAAATCCTGTCTGACTTGCTTTCACATTTGATTTTATTGTATGTATCAAAACTCTGGAACACTGAATTAATAAATAAAGGCAAAAATCATAGGTATTAGAAGGCTGTGGGGAAAATAACAAATCCCAATATTTTCATATAGCATTCTAAAACACAAACAGGAAACAAAATAGTGTTTATGAAGTGTTGTTGTATTATCTAGTAACAGAACAATGACACCCTGTAGGAGACAAACTGCAGTAAGTTCTAATGAAGAAAACAAACAAAATGAGCTTAACTCACCGATAGGTTGTTATCTTCCCCTCCAGACTCATTTCAGTCTCTTCCTGAACACAGTGTTCCAATTCGAGTCACTAATTCCAGCCCTTGAGAGTGAATGTTGGGTATGATATTGGGAGTTTGCAAAACTGCTGCTACTGACATTTAGATGTGACACATCCACTTATTCCTCATAGATGTGGTGTCTTCCTTTCTTTTAATTACTTTTTTCTCATCTGGTACAAGCTGTGTTCCTCTTTTGTGTTTTGTGTAGAGTGTTTTCTCATGACTGAAGGATTGGGCAAAAGAAGTCTCTTACTGAAACAAGTTATTACATACAATGTAGGATTTTAAGCAAGTTCTTTTGACCACATTAGATTATCACTTTTCAATCACAAACATCTTAGTTTGAGCATGTGAGCACTGAGATGGTTCAAGTCTCTGAGCTGGAGTTTTCTATAGGCTAGATTAGTTCTAGCCTCTCCAAATCAGCTTCTAAATCCTGAATTTGCTAGAGCTTCTGGATGGTTTTCCCACAGGAGTTTGTCACAGGAGTCTAGCTCTGGTAATGGAAATGATCATTGTTTTGGGTTAAAATGAAGGTAGTCTGTCACCTAGCCCTAAGAGACAGGAGCTACCACTTTGAAGTCTGAGAAAAACAAATCCAAGAGAAGCATCACACTCTGGATCTCAGAGGAAGTGGAAGGGAGTGGACATTTACTTAATAAAGATTAATAAGTATAGATATTCAGATTACTTTATATGTAAGTGAAATTCACAGTTTTGGAGTAAAAAGTATCTCTTTTGAAAGGAAGCTGGAATCCTGAAAAAACTGTGTTTCTGTGTTTCCTTCTGCAAGTGCATTACAAACTCAGTGAAAAACAATTTTTTGAGGTTGAATGTGTGGGGTAATGAGCAAAAGAGCCACAGCTTTCCATGCCTAAATCACAGCAGGGGTCAGTTCAGTAAAGGCTTCTGCACGTCACCTTCAAAAGACACAGCTTGTATATATATTTTCAAGTTTTGCTGGGCCTTGTGTAAGCTAAATGAGTAAAAAACCACTTTGCACACCAAGACGGGCAGCTTAATGAAGGATGGTAAGGTCATGATAATTAAACATCATGAAACCTCTCAGCTAAGTGTAAGATCTGAGCATACATGAGGTCTCTCACTATTATTCATGCCTCTTTGGTGAAACCATGATGACATTTGTGGGTATTATTTTGCAAAATTGCTCCTGCTCTAGATTCAGGAGTTCTATTACAAGCACAGTGCATAAAGAAGCTGCCCCTGATGTGGGCAGTTGTTTAAAGCCAAAATGTATCCTCTCTTATTTTTCAAGAAATGTCTTTCTTGAAAGTGTATCTTTGAATATTCTTGGCATCATAGTTATGTGCTTACCAATAACGAAAACATTCTAAGTTGTTTACATCTTTTAGTTGTATTGTTGCCAGACAAGTTAAATACACTGTAGCTTTTCTCCATTCTCATCTGCTGTCTCATTAGAAACAGTTGGAAGAACGTTTCTGGCTTTTGAATGAAATTACTTTTATATATTAATCTGAAACAAGTACTAAAATTTAATCTAGTAGTTACATCTCTTCACTCAGTAACTAGAGAAATGACATCAGTCATACATTTTTCTTAAAGCATAAGGAATTAATCCACTGAAAAACTTTAGCTAGGAAGATGGTAACATAAATACATGTTTTGTTAATTCCTGTGCATCTCCAGTGATGTGCTGTAAAGGATTAAGAGATTATTGGGAAGAAAATGCTTTTGTGACAGCTACAAAAAGTAGTAAATATACAGTCTGAAAAGGTTTTCCTCATGTGAAAATAAACAAAACAAAGATAAATTGTGCTATCTAATAATCTGGAAAAGTAGTAATGAAAGAAATGATTAAGCCTTTCTATAGGAACAGCAGAGATGTAGGTAAAAACAGGAAGCACCACCAGTCGGATGCCAGTTCTTGCCTTGCGATAGAAGCGGCCATAGGACTGCCCACAACCATGTATATTGAAAAGAGTGGTGGAAAGCCAGGATTATCTGCATAGCAAGGTGTCTTACTGTTTTGCTCAACTCTTGCTAACATAATCCAAGGCTTCTGACACACTTATTGCCCTTATTGTAAAGGAATCTCTAAAGACATCTTCTCTCACCTGTGTTCAGACAAAAGAAATACCTTGTGTCTCCAAATTCCAACTTTTTTTCTCTCCACTTCCACTCTGCCAGTAACAATTAGTCAGACCTGGGCTCAAATCCCCAGCTGGCATGTTGTCTTGTTAGGTAAATAATTGCTGTAAGACTGCTGGGTCAGGTCTATACCAAGTAAAACTGGTAACTCCTCTCGTACAGCTTCCAGCTATTAAACACCTCCCTAAGTACATCAGGAATCTGTACATATTGTGGTGAAAAGACTCCGGTGAGCAGCCAACCTGAAACAAGAGCTGCAGCTTTAAAAATATTCACAAGGGCTTCACAAAGCAATCTCATGAAATCTGGATTTACTGGAGTATTAAGAAGAATATTTGGGAGTTTCCTAGCAGCATCTTAGATTTAAAAATCAGAGTGCTCAAGCTACTGTGTTAGGATTAACATCAGTCTAGTAAGGAATGTTCTGTTATTCCCTGTTTGACAGGGAAAGAAACCTGACCACAGACTTCTTTCAGTAAGCATCTGGGGAAAGATCATGCAGCAAAGTGGTGGCAAATTCAGGAGAAAAACAGCGGATTTCCCCTACCTGCCAGCTCCACTGCCTTTGAAAGTAGCCACATGCTTCATAAAGCAGCTATGGCCTTTTGGCTGTATTATGTGTCTAGGACCTCTGGATAGACAAATTGTTAGAAAAGGTGCTGATACTGCCTTCAGCTGCAACAAATTCTGGATGATACCTACAAGACCTATTGGCGGTAGGTACCCTGTGTCCCATGTGCAGTGACTCTGATGTGTCTGGGACACGTGTGACCTCTGGTATGTGAACTGCACTATTTGTTTGCACTATGCAAATCTATACATCACACATTGTACACTGTGGACAGGCTGACTTCACTGTGTGCAGATCAACTCTAGGTTGCAAGGAACAATACAAACTTTCACCAAAATCCAGTACAGTAAGTATTTCATAGGCACAGTGGATTCAGTGGGTACATACCGGACAGACTATACATACTTCTGCAAGAGAAATCACAGAGAGATATAGGAGCCTTTGCTTTTTAAATTGCAAAGGATTATAGAATCACAGAATGGTTTGGGTTGGAAAAGACCCTAAAGCTCATCTAGCTCCAACCCCCCTGCCATGGGCTGGGACACCTTCCACTAGACCAGGTTGCTCAAGGCTCCATCCAGCCTGGCTTTTAACACTGCTAGGGATGAGGCATAAAAGGATAGTAGGTGTGTTTTCTTGGCCTGTTCTCATGCATTAAGTATCAGAAAAAAAAAAAAAAAAAAGAAAAAAAGGAAAAAAGGAAAGGTTCTTTACCCAGTAGGAAAATATAATGAAGATAATAATGATAAGACAAGGGGTAATGGGCTCAAACTTAAACAGGGGAAGTTTAGATTGGATGTGAGGAGGAAGTTCTTTACTGTAAGGGTGGTGAGGCACTGGAATGGGTTGTCCAAGGAAGTTGTGAATGCGGTGTTCAAGGCCAGGTTGGACAGAGCCTTGGGTGACCTGGTTTAGTGTGAGGTGTCCTGCCCATGGCAGGGGGGGTTGGAACTGGATGATCTTAAGGTCCTTTCCAACCCTAACTATTCTATGATTCTATGATTTCACCTATATAATCCAATGAACATATATAAAGTACAGTGAGCATTCGACCAGAAATGTTTATTTAAACTCTTAATTCATCCAAATTGTTCTCTAGTAACAAAGAAAGTCCAACCAGCAGTGGCAAGTGTTCCTACCTAGTCTTACTGTATGGAAAATCTGTCTCTTTAGGATCCAATTCTGCTGCTGCTATATTGCATGTGGTACCTGACAGACCAGATCAGGCACTGGACCCATCTAGTACAGTAATCAAATGTGCCAGTTGCTCAAAGTACCAGCAGGGACAGGGTTTGAAAAGATACAGGTCAAACATGTTGGTCTGTAGGGCCCACCACAGGTACCCCACAGTGCTCCTCCAGGTTGTGTGTTGCCTTCATGCCTAAGGTACTGGTAACTCAGATACCAATCAGGACCTCATTTCAGAAGAAACCTGAGTTAATTTAATGCATCTACTTTTGGACTACAGCAAGATTGTCAGTGAAGGTGAAAGCACTGATAGTTAATAGATTTTCAACCAATTAAGCATAAGGTGATTGTGTTATAGAATCATAGAATAGTCACGGTTGGAAAGGACCTTAAGATCATCTAGTTCCAACCCCCCTGCCATGGGCAGAGACACCTCACACTAGACCATGTCACCCAAGGCTCTGTCCATCCTGGCCTTGCACACTGCCAGGGATGGAACATTCACAACTTCTTTGGGCAACCCATACCAGTGCCTCATCAACCTCTCAATAAAGATCTTCTTCCTTATATCCAGCCTAAATTGCCCCTTGTCCTGTCACTACAGTCGCTGATGAAAAGTTGCTCTCTGGCATCCTTGTAGGCCTCCTTCAGATATTAATGAGGTCTCCACACATCCTTCTCTTCTCCAGGCTGAACAGCCCCAACTTTCTCAGCCTATCTTCATACAGGAGGTGCTCCAGTCCCCTGATCATCCTCGTGGCCCTCCTCTGGACTTGTTCCAACAGTTCCATGTCCTTTTTGTGTTGAGGACACCAGAATTGCACACAATACTCCAAGTGAGGTCTCACAAGAGCAGAGTAGAGGGGCAGGATCACCTCCTTCGACCTGCTGGTCATGCTCCTTTTGATGCAGCCCAGGATATGTTTGGCTTTCTGGGCTGCGAGTGTGCACTGAAGCTGGCTCATATTCAGTTTCTCATTGACTAACACCCCCAAGTCCTTCTCCACAAGGGTGCTCTGAATCACTTCACTGCCCAGCCTGTAGTTGTGCCTGGGATTGCTCTGACCCAGGTGCAGGACCATGCACTTCATGAGGTTGGCATTGGCCACCTCACAAGTGTGTCAAGGTCCCTCTGATGGCATCCCTTCCGTCAAGTGTATAGACCAAACCACACAGCTTGGTGTCATCGGCAAACTTGCTGAGGGCGCACTCAATCCCACTGTCTGTGTCAGTGACAAAGATGTTGAACAAGACCGGTCCCAACACCGATCCCTGAGGGACACCACTCGTTACTGGTCTCCAGCTGGACATTGAGCCATTGACCACAACTCTTTGCGTGCGGCCATCCAGCCAGTTCTTTATCCACCGAGTGGTCCATCCATCAAATTGATGTCTCTCCAATTTAGAGACAAGGATGTCGTGTGGGACAGTGTCAAACGCTTTGTACAAGTCCAGGTAGATGACGTCAACAGCTCTATCACTGTCCATCAGTTCTGTAGCCCCATCATAGAAGGCCACCAGATTGGTCAGGCAGGATTTCCCCTTAGTGAAGCCATGCTGGCTGTCAGCAAGCACCTTGTTGATTTTCATGTGCCTTAGCATGCCTTCCAGGAGAATCTGCTCCAAGATTTTGCCAGGCACAGAGGTGACACTGACTGGTCTGTAATTCCCCAGGTCATCCACTTTCCCCTTCTTGAAAATGGGGTTATATTTCCCTTTTTCCGGTTGTTGGGAACTTCACCTGACTGCCATGATTTTTCAAATATGATGGCCAGCAGCTTAGCAACTTCATTTGCCAGCTCCTTCAGGACCCACAGATGGATTTCATTAGGTTTCATGGACTTGTGCTCATTCAGGTTCCTAAGATGATCTTGAACCTGATCCTCTCCTACAGTGAGCTTAAAAGGTTTTCATTCTTCCACTCCCTGCATATGTCTTTTGAGCAGCATGTGAGCATCTGCCAGTGAAGACTGCGGCAAAGAAGTCATTGAGAACTTCAGCCTTTTCCAAATCCAAGGTAGCCAGTTTTCCTGTTTCCTTTTGGAGAGGGCCCACATTATCCCTAGTGCTTCTTTTGGTGGCAACATACCTATAGAAGCCCTTCTTGTTATCCTTGACATCTCTGGCCAGACTCAATTCTAGCTTGGCCTTATCTTTTCTCACCTGGTCCCTAGCTTCCCAGACAATGTCCTTATATTCCCCCCAGGCCATCTGCCCTCACTTCCACCTTTTGTAAGCATCTTTTTTCATTCCGAGTTTGCTCAGCAGCTCCTTGTCCATCCAAACCTAAACTGTAGGTCATTTATTTCATATGGGCTAATAATACTAAAAATGTTCAGCTTTAGGAAAAATCATTCTCTTTTAGTCTGTTAGGAAGGAAGAACACAGTTTAAGCAGTGAGGCTTTATAAGATGAGCCATCAAGAAACTTTCCCCTACTTTTGATGCCAATCTGGGAAAAGATTTTGTGCATTTTCTAAGGATAACCAAATAGTAATTTCAGGCTTCCTATGTTTATATGGATTTTTATTTCTGTATCATTTCTCCCCAGGTATAGTTCTCTGTATGCAAAGGGTAAACTGTGATTCATGCATAGAAAGTCATCTAATTAATACAAGAAATACTTTGAACAAGATCACAGGAGTGGCAAAACCGGAACAGCTTATTGGTCTGTTACATCAGACATTTGCTTCTGGGATGGCCTATATTCTTGGGTGAAAAAAAAACAATCCACCAGAAAACAAAACAAACCAAAAGCAAGTTTACACATATAGGAGGGATCTTCGCAGTCTTACACAGTGAAAAAAATTAGCTTTGGCAGTCAGGAGCAATCACGTTTTCTGAAGCATGAGGACATAGTTCTTAGTTGTTGTTACAGTATCTGGAAAAAACCCTAGCCTGCTGAACATTTTGACTTTGTACATTCTGTGGAGATGCAGGTTTTGCTGGTGCTCAGTACCAGAAGTAAGTCACGCAAAAACCAGTGTTTATGGTAGGAACCAGGGTACTTCATCTGAGCCAGAATCAAATGAGTGAATTCTGCATCATCTTCTCGAGAACAGGTTATTTCAGTTAAACAGCTTAAATTTTGGTACCTTGTTAGTTTGTTGGGGGTTCTTTTTGAAAGGTATGAATTGGGAGAGCTGTTATTTCCATGTGTTTCAGCTTCAGCCTTGTGATATTTGATGCCTGTCTTACAACCCAGCTTCTAGATGTATTTGAATAATCAAGAATTTCACAGGTTTTAAAATGTCAGAAAAGAGAAAGCCAACAAGAAAGAGCAGACCTAAGCGAAGAACACTGGCAGCCCTCCCGTGCTTTCAGAAAGCACATTGTGACGCTTTTGGAGCTGGTCTCGGAGTCCCTCCTAGAGGAAGCCGCCGGGCACGCAAACCCTGCCCGGCTAGCCCCGGTGGCCGTACCCTGCCGGCCGCTGCTGCGGCGGGCCGGGGCAGGGCTGATGGAGGGCCGGGGCCGCCCCTGGGGCGGTCCGTGTGGGGCGGTCCCTCCGCGGCCTACAAAGGACGGTGCGCGGCGCTCTCCAGAGGCTAAAGCAACCGCGCGTGGGGGCTGTTGCGCTCTTTCGCACCACGCCGAGCGTCCCACGGCGCTCGGCCCCTCCGCGGCGGAGCGTCTCCGGCCGCCCGCGCCGCATAAGGCAAAGGCTTTCCGACTTCAGCTACAGTGCTAGCTAAGTCGGGGAAGGCAACACGGAGCAAAGCCGCGCGTCCCCCCGCCTCCTGTCGGCTGAACGGGCCAGCATGGCGCGGGGAGCGGAGCCGGCGGGCGAGCGGCGGCGCTGCGGTCAGTGCGCGGCCGGGGAGGCGGCGGCCGGCGCCGCTCGCCGGGCGATGGTGGTGGGGCCGGCACGGGGGGCTCCGACGCGGGTGGCTTTGCGCTGAAAGCGGCGTTGGGTTCCTCCAGCGGTTCGGTGCGTGTGCCCGAATCGCCTTTAGCATTTGTTTCTTGTTTCTCGTTTAGGATCTGTGGTTGCCTATTTTACCTCGGCAAAGTTTCTCCTTTACCTTGGGCATGCACTGTCCACTTGGGTAAGTAAAATACTGGCCTGGTGGAAGTAGGATTTTATTAATCTACCAATGAACATTATTGGTACTTTAAAAAAAAAAATACTCATAAAATAGGACGCCACCACGGAGACAGAGTTCGTGGTACAACACCTAGCTGTTAAAGACCTTCATCATCTTTACATGGTATGATGCTGCACTAGATCCAGTTTTCAGTGGTGCAGTAATCAGGTTTCCTGAAGGCCTGGTTCTGTAGTTCTGTACCTTTTTATGGTTTTATGTAACTACAGAACCCGTGAGATTCTTTATAAAGTAAGTTCTAAGTGAAAGAGATTAAGCGTAGTCTATAGCAGAATGAAAGATGGTCCATTGCAGCATGTATCTGAAGGACCTGTATGCTTAAGTGCACTTAACTAGTTGGAAATACAGTGTTTTGGATGGACCCATTAGCTAGTCGCTAGCAAATCTGTTGAGTGCCAGATGTCATCCCTTTTTCTGTCAAAATGCCTGTCTTCTGAAATGCTTGCTTTCTGTACTAAAGTAACTTGCTACACCAGTTTTTACTCACTTGAAAGATACTAACAATCTTAAAAATGTGCACTAAAAATAGATTACATGCTTCTATTCCGTATAATACAATGAAGAATATTGGTATCTTATAGTACAATCTCAAGTCTCCATCCAATGGCTTGATTCAAAAGAAGTGGAAAGTTTTCTCCCTGATACTCCCTATTTTGTGTGTAGTCCTGGATTTGGATTGGTTTAATGTGTGCTTTGTATAGCACTGAACAAATGGCTGGTACAGTTGTTACAACATTGCATTGCGAACTCTGGCAGCTCCTCACTTTCACTAACCTGAAAGGTCATATTGATGTTTCTGTTAATGGAAGAAGGCTCAGGGTGGTATCAAACTTGTTTAAACAAGTGCAATATTTTACCTATTATTAATGGTAGCTGAGAGGTGATGTTTGTCTCGCTGCTGTTTGGAGGCCAGGTTGTTCCCTGCAGCAGTTTGTCAGCCATTGCCTGTACCTGGCAATTTGGCCAGCCCTGCTTACTCCTCTCTGATGAGCACTTCAGAGCTCTGGAGCAGAGCTGCTCTCTGAGCTCATGAGTAAAGGTGACAAAGCAGAGTTTGAAAACAGTGTCACACACCATAACGAACATTAGGCTGCAAGGTGTCAATTCAGCTGCTTAGCTGTATTAATGGTGTACTCCTTGTTCCAGTGTGCTTTCTTTTGTGCTGAATATCTTGACTCAAATCAACTTCTGTGCTGAAGCAACAGAAATACAACTTAACTTCCACAAAACTGGGCACAGGACTGCAACTTTTGTATTTCCTAAGCTGTCGTGGGCCTGTAGTTTGAGTGGTTTTGCTAACAGGAGTAATAAACAAGCACCTTAATCTTCAGAACTCTAAGAAATGGATCATCTTGTTCTAAAATGGCCATATCTGCAATACAAAACCTGCTAGAAATGTGGTTTTGCTGGAATTGAGAGATAATTTGGTTTCTGTGTTACTAAGCCATTCCCAAATACCAGGAGCTGTAAATCATTATACATGTCACATCTCCACATGTGTTCAGACTTCAACAAAGTCTGGACTATGTCTTAGGCTCTTGTTCAGTAAAGCATTTGAATATGTCCTTGGTCTTGATCTTAATAGGCTGGACTGTGCTGCTGAACTGCAGTCTCAGACCTGACGCTGTTGCGTATATGTTTTTAGTTCACTGCTGTCTATCACTCATCATAAAGAAAGCACAGAATAAAACTGGTTTTGCCTTGTTGGTACCAGGCCTAATAATTTCCAGGAAGTGAGCTGCAACTTCCCAGCCTTGTCTGTGCTACTCGGGCCTTGGGAGGCCTGTCAGTAGGTAGTAGCCTGTGCTGCTTCACATGTTGGTCTTAGTTCAGTCTGAGATGATTATAAGGATAATTATAATGACAGAAGAGAAGGAACCATCTTTAAAAGGCTGGTGAGGCTAAACAGCTGTAGTTATTTATTTTGAAGTGTTGAAATATCCACATTTGAGACATCTTAAAGTGGGATTAAGGATATATAATCAATGGTTTGCTGATTTCTTAAGGCAGTATTTACTATCTAAATTTCAATAGATCCTAGCTTGAAATTCCATACTGCTTCAAACCCCTGCAATTCACTAATATTATTCTTCTGTAACACTAATTTATCTCTGTTCACTCTTTATGTTTTGGTTTTGTGGAGTTTGTTTGCTTTTATTTTGAATTCTTCAAAGAAGCTCATTCTTCCACATTGGTACAGCTTCAGTTACCTCAGAATTATCTGTGTGGATTGGCCCGTTCAAAATATTCTGGGTATGCTTATGTTTGCCTTTTTTTTTTTATCAGTTTAAATAAAAAATAAAATTACAGAAATCCCCCAGAGTTTTTTCTTGAACAGGTAAATTTATTTTTCCCTCATGATAGGGTTGTAAATTTTTTTCTGCCAGTGGTTAAGGAAGCAAATATGAATGCTTACACATTACAGTGTTTGAAGAAACCTTGTTTAGACAACTTCAGTAACATTAAAAGGCAAATTCTCTTTGTCTAAGCTACGCTGAAGATGTTAATCAAACTTCACAATAACTTTGACCCCCCAAATAGCATGCTTTTTATGTATCTTGATTGCTGTGTTGCGTGGTATGTTAGATTTGTCAGACTTTGCCTTTTAGAAGTGCTTTTATGTTACACCTCCCCCAGTCCTGTAGAATATTGGAGGTCCTTTACTGTTGCTGTATCACATAGCAATTGCTTATTTAAGGCAGCAGAATGACTGGTTTATAAAAGACTAATATTAGGGACCCTTAGTAAACATACTGTGTGCCCTAGAATAGTATGAGTTGCTTCTGTTAATCTGCTTTTGTTATTTATTAGATAAAGCATTTTCTGTAGGGCGTTTCTTGCAATATGTTTAAAAGCAAAATGAGATGTGACTCCCATCATGTGACAGCAGAAAAACCTTGATGTCTACATTAGCAAGATATAGGACTTTTGGTAGCAAAACAAAAAATATTGTGTATAGTATGAAAACTGCTTGACTATGTTCAGGATTTTGGGCTTCTTTTTTATCTGTAGTAAGTGCTCTCACAACATGAAAAGCTTGTATTCTAAGCACTAGGTAAACAGCAATAGGCTAAGTAGGTTGAACTAGCAATGAGTTTGCGTATATTAAATGAGCTCTGATATTCTGTCTTAATAGTATCCTATTAAAATTATTAAAAAGAGCTTAAGCCATTGACTTTAGAAACTTTAGCTAATATTTAGGACAACACCTTTCTTGATTTTACCATGGCTATCCTGAATTACAGCAAGCTTTGGCTTGTGTTGCTCTGATGTTTTAAAGCAGCATTTAAGTTTTGATCATCTGAGATCAAACTGCAATCTTGAAAAGTTATATAAATAATAACAGTAATCAATAAATCTGTTGGTAATACTTGATCTGTGCTGAAGAATCTATGTAAGCTTTCTGGGATTTGTTGCATGTGGCTGCTAACAGACTTTGTCCTTTAATGTTATAATGGAAAACAGCTGGGGTTTTTAATGTGGTGTTGCAAGCGGTTATGTTGCACTTGATTAGAACAGATGATAGTGGGATAAAAACAATGGTGGTGGGATGCAGTCATCAAAAAAAAAAACCAACAAAACCCATCTCCCCCAGTAAACAAATTCCCCCCCCCCCGCACACCACTGGATGTGTAACAAACCTTTATTTTCTTACATATTTTCATCAGGGCATTAATAAGATAGTCGACCCATGTGCTTGGAAAGTACAAATTGTAATGCTGTGTATGTATTCTCTGTTACTCTTAAAGGGAGATCGTATGTGGCATTTTGCTGTGTCTGTATTCCTGGTTGAACTTTATGGAAACAGCTTACTCCTGACGGCTGTCTATGGACTGGTTGTGGCGGGATCAGTTCTTCTCCTGGGAGCCATTATTGGAGACTGGGTGGACAAGAACTCCAGGCTCAAAGGTTAGATGCCCAGAGCAGGTTATTTACTTAAGGATGGATCAAATTAATGGCAAAAGATAAGGCTAATAGAGTTAACTCTTCAAGTCAAATACGAGAATGGGGCTTGCAGATGTTTTGTTTTTTTTTTTCAGAAGGGTAGTTTTTCAGAGTGGTAATGGTTACAGAGGTAGTGTTAAGGACAGGAGCAAAACAGTTTACATCATGCTATGTCTGCTACTCAGGCTAAACCTGTATGATATATAGAGATGCACACAAATGCAAAAGGTAAAAAGCACAGAACTTCAAGGGCTACAGACCAAATTCTTTACCGTCTAATACTAACATACACTCAAATTACTTGTTGCTGTAGTCTGTAGTCATTTATTAATAACATGGCATCAGGTTCTTACACATACTTATTTTCCAAAAGCTTACAATATCATTCCATGATATGCTGAAGAAGAATTTTAGAGCATCGCTTAAAAATAGTGTCAGCATTTAAACAGGTGCAGTTTGGATTTTGATTGAGAAAAGAACTACTTGGACTGGAAATTAAGAGCAGTGAATTGTTCAGAGCTGTGAAGTTATGACAGATATTTGTTTCTCTAAGACAATGGAAGATTCAACATCTGAAACAAAGTATAGTTTTATCACTTATATTTTAGGGGGGGAAATGGGAAAATAAAAAGTTTTAAAGAATCTGTGCGTGTGCCTTACTTGTAACCTCCTTAAGCTTATAGTTAGCTCATTCTTCTGATCATAACTCTTTCTCTCTGCTTTGATTTAAAACAGTGGCCCAGACATCCCTGGTTGTACAGAATGCATCAGTCATCCTGTGTGGTGTTATCCTGATGATTATCTTCTTGTTTAAGACACAGCTTTTAACCTTATACCATGGATGGCTTCTTGTGAGTGCTTGAACTTGTTAATAAGGAATTAACTTGCAAAGAAATTTTGGGAAGCATGGGAGACATGAATTTTTTCTTTTTTTTTTTCTCTAGTCTGTTTAGACATTCCTGGGAGCTAAAGCTGGAAAAGGGAACTTTGAGCTGGTTGGGTAAACAGAGGTGGTTGTTTTCTTTCAGGAATTGTAAAGTAGACTTGGTCTTATTTTGTCTGAAGAATAACATTGAAATGTATAAATTCAAATGCAAAAGTGTCTTTTCTGGTTTTACAGGGTACGAGTGGAGATCTCCCTTCATCAGTTTTCTCACATTGTAATTTTCCCCCCCCATTTCTCTAGACGATGTGCTATATCCTGGTTATCACAATAGCAAATATTGCCAATTTGGCCAGCACTGCTACAGCAATCACAATTCAGAGGGACTGGATTGTTGTGATTGCAGGGGAAGACAGAAGCAAACTGGCAGGTGAAATATGTTGCCTTTTTAATGCCTTCAATGTATTACTTTCCAAGTTTGTTTTTTAGACTAGAGTTTTACAGAGGTCAGCGCATCTTTGAGTTCCATATATTATGAGAAAACAGCAGGTAAAAAGGGCAGCATTTATTTTCCTCTTTCCTGCTTTGGATTACACTTGCTGAAATTAGAAATTACTGTTGTGACCATAATTCAGTTAGGCATCCCTAAACTTGATTTGTCCTCCTTTTAGTCCTACTGCAGCTTTGTCAGAACTTTATTCTTGCCAGATACTTAAATCAAATAACCAGTGTTTAATAGAAAAGCTATTTAACTTCAGGCATTTAAAGCCAAGTGTTGCAACACTTTATTTTTAGGTCTGTGGAATGAAACAGAAAACTCTTGCATAACTGGGCTCATCACATAGGGATCAAAGAAAGAGGTACATGAGAATGAAGTCCAGAACAGTAAAGGAGGCAGATCAGGAAACTTCCAGTAGGAAATGCTGTTCATGCAAATCTGTTTAAAATCTTGCACTTCTGTAGCATTAGATGTCTTAACTCAGAGCTGTGAACACTCTTCAGTTGGAGCTGAAAGCTCTGTGTTCCTCTGACATCTGATACCTTTGGTATTAGACTACAGACTTCATCTTATTTTTTGCCTCGCAAATATTTTTCCTCCTTTCCCACCTTTCTTTTCTCTTTTTGGGAGAGAGAGTGAGCTTCCATTCAAATTTTACTGCAGCTTGGCATTATGACACTATTTGAATGTGAGAGACTGTTTGGGGTCCTCTCCAAGGATGTGTTAAACCTGACTCACTTTTGCTGGTCCCAAGGCCATTCAAACCAAGGATGTATGATTGATCTTAGCTGTGCTGCTGCTTTGATTGTAACAGTGTATGAGAAGCAGAGAAGCAGCATTTTTTTTTTTTTGCAATGAACTTGGGCAGGTTGTGCGGGCTCTGAATCATTCCTATAAGGGAACTTAAACCTCCCGAGGAAGAGGAACTGATACTGAAGTGCAAACAAGGCACAGAACAGCCTAACATTGGCAAGTCATTAATAGCTCACTAAACTAATTCTGTGACTAAAGTTTTAAGCCTGACTTAAAACTTTAAGCAGAGTTTAGATACCTCCAGGACTAGACAGCATTTCACTTTCTGGACTCTTAAGTTTGTTTGAAGTTGCCTAAATTGCCCAGAGTTTGGTTTATATGCCAGAGTCCTTTCAGGGATTTGAATCCTATATTGTAGATTTATTCCTGATGTTTATCTCCAGTGAAGAAACCTTACTTGCCCATCTCATCCAGGAGAGGCTAGTTTTTAATTAGATGCATGCAGTGTCTTGCTTTTGTTTCCCGGTATACACATATTCGGCCATGGCCGTTTATTTTTGACCTTGCAGTGCCTTTCTAGGTTATGCCTTTTGTAGAACAGCAGTGCAGGTTAACTTCTTTATGCATGTGAATCATGAGTAGAAAAGTTATCTTTCCATAAAAGCCTTAAAATCCTAGTGGTTCTCATTAACCTTTCTTGTGTCAGTTCTTACTCAGCAAATTCTCTCCCCAGTCCCTGTACTACTTACTACACATGAGATAAAGTACAGACCACACCTACATGGGAGGCAGTCCTGCCTCTGTGCTACTTCATGTCAGACAGAATTGTATGACCACTTACACTCTGTACTGAAAAATCAGGCAAGAGGTTACTCTGAATGCTCATGCAACTTAATTTAAAAACAAGAAAATCCCTTGAACCAAGCACCTTAGTTTAACAAACATATCTAAAGGATCTTTTCCAGGCTGAATAGGGTTGTTATGTGTTTAATCATAATGTAATTTGGAGACTGTTGAAATTTCTTAACATAAAAAAAAACCAAACACCAGTATTGACATGTTTGAAAATACTGTTGTACCTCTTTGCACTGTTAACTAAGGCTCCTCTTTGAGGAAAGGTAGCTTAGTGGACTAGGGAAATAAAAAGTTGCCCTTTTTCATTGTCCTTGATTTAATTTTTCCATTGACTCTTACTTTCTTTCCTTTGTGGAAATATTAGCTTTCCTGAAATAACTTGGAACCCCAAAGCTTAGTTCTTGGAATTTCTAAAGCCAAATGCTATGCAAGTATCTAGCTTACTCATCTTAGTTAACCATCGGTCAAATAATTAACATTGAATTGACTTTGAATTCTAAATAGAATAATCTAAACATTTATTTGAATGGCAAGGAGTAATTTTCTGTAGACTCAGAAAAGCAGCTTCATAGTTACACACAATTTCACTTGCGTTTCAAGATCTCCAATTTCATAATAGGATTCTAAAATGGGTTTGAGATGTACTTTTAAGCAGCCTGAAGCCCTGATGTGCAGAACCATTGAGCCTCTGGCAACTTCTAGGCATAGAATGATGGCACCACTAATTGGAAGCTTACAGGAGCCCAGAGGGTGTAATGCCACTCCAGTGGATAAGACTGGGGAGGGCGAGACATCCCCTACCAGCAAATGGAAGATGCATTCATGCTAAGAATAGACTGCTTGTTTTGACTGTAAACATCAAAGTGTGGAACAGAAAGGAGTGAGGACTTTGCTCACTAAGTTCTGAAAGTGCCTACAACTGCCATCAACCATTGTGACTCGATAAGGAAATTTAAAGGCATTTCAAAGGTCTGCTGCTATCGTGGTGGGAACTGTGGTCACCATTTATTAGAATTGAATGGAGGAGATTAAGAAATATATGGCCCAATATTGGGAGATAGTAGTTGCTAGAATAATCTTTATAGGAAAGAATTCTGCCGTATGAGGTACCTTTTAATGTCTGGAGTTGTACATGCAGGGTTTGAATGTTACAGAAATAGGCTTAAGTGTCCATAATGTCGCTAGGACGTAAGAGTAATCTTATCCCATCACTAACAGTTTTACCAGCAGTAGTATACTTCCACTGTGAATCCAGCATGCTAAACCGGGTAGACCTCAGGCAGGCAAAACTGGTGGGAGTAGGGTTTTGGCTTACAAACATATTGGTTGGTCACAATAAACTTAAACATTAACATACTTTAAAGGTATCTCTGGTCAGCAGTCTAACTCCTGCTGGAACCACTTGCAGTTGGAGTAAGACTTCTTAGTGTGATGTGTATACATGTGCAATTCTCAATTACATTTGTCAGTATTTCATTGTAAGTGTTCAGCAATTGCTTCATATCGTCAACTGATTTTTGACAGATATGAATGCCACAATAAGAAGAATTGATCAGTTGACCAATATCTTGGCCCCAGTGGCAGTTGGTCAGATAATGACATTTGGCTCCCCAATGATTGGCTGTGGATTCATTTCTGGTTGGAACCTGATGTCGATGTGTGTGGAATATCTGCTGCTCTGGAAGGTTTATCAGAAAACCCCTACTCTGGCTCTCAAATCTGCAAAAGTTGAAGAATCAGAACTGAAACAGCTGAATATAAAGAAAGGTACTGAAAACACAAAAGTAACTGTTCAAATTCACAGTATACTCACTGAATCAATCGATCTTAAAGTGTTGACTCTTGTCTTCTGCAGACAGTGCTTTGAGGCCTGTATAGCTTTTTACTCATAGCTTGGAGGTTTCAGGTTGTGGATACAGAGGCTCTTAAGTAACAGTACATTTACAACCATTTGAGGAATCCCTTAAAATGCAGCCAAAGAATGAATTTTGTCCTTTTTAAATTAATTTTTTAGAGTAAGTCTGCCCTGTTACTTAGGGCTGATTGTAAGAAATGCTTTTATCCATCTATACCATAACTAATAAACTGGACCCTTTGCTCTGCAGTGTCTGTAAGCAAAACAGCCTGTGTAGGTAGTGCTCTTTCTTGCTAACTCAGTACTAACAGGCATTCAGGAGGTTGTAGAGTAGGTAGTAATATTTCTAGTCTGGCATGCTTCAGTGAGTTCCACATGCTGCAGGAAATGGTGGAGAAAAAAATAATCTACTTTGAGCCTTTCACTGTGCTTCCTTGGTCAACATGAGCAACTTTGATTTGCAATTTATATGGCTATGACTATAAGCAACCTTAAAATTGGTATTAACATTTCTTAAGATAGTTTTCATGTCAGAAATTAAAATTGCTTTAGAAGCAGACTGTTTATTATGAAGTATTGGAAACATCAGGTACTGGAATACAAAACAAGCCTTTTCCCATTTTTAAGGTAGCAGTACATGAATACTGCTGAAAGCTCATGCTATGGGCTCCCAACTACAGCATGCTGTGGGTTTTATATTTTTAAAACAAATATTATGAAGAATTGCTGGCTTTTTTTTTTTCTTTAAGAGCTAGTAAGCAATCTGTTCTTTGCCCAGTATAACCAGCAGATCCATTGTGGTAATAGCTGGTCCAGTGAGCTATTGGACTAGGCTGATCTCAGCCTGGGATAGGAAAGCAAAATAAAGAGCATAGAAGGCTCTATAGATTTGAAGCTGGCTCTTGAATGTTCCTGAGAAATGAAGCATTTAGCTAATGTCAGCATGTAACAAAAAGTCTGCCATTGCAGTATTCTGATTTCAGCAGAGGACTTGCATTTTTAAAAGCTGCCGAAAAGCTTCACGTCTCGCTTGCTGTATGTGGAGTTTGTTTCAAACTTGACAGTGTAAAAACCCTGCTCAGGCATCCAAACATTTGTATCGTTTTTATCTACTCTGCTAATCTAAAAACTGCTGTGGGATTTTTTGATTATTGTTTGTCATCAGTGTAAGTGCCATTCTTCTGTATTGGAGTGAAAATGGAATTGTGGAAAAGCATGACCTGAGATTTACTTTTTTTTTTTTTTAAATTTTGAAAGCTTTTGGCTTTGGTAGACTTCAGCAAGGTTTTTTGTCTTGGTTCTTCTAATATAACATGAGATATTGACATGTTTAAGTATTTCCTTCTCTCTGTGGTTAGTGCATCTAATTAGAAAGCTATGCTAAATGCCAACTAACATTAGCATTCATTAAGCAAATAATTTCTTTATGGAAATAGAGCGTACAGTGTCAAGTCTGTTGAGAAGACGCAAGCCATGCTTTCTCCTACCACAGTTTAATTAAATAAGTAGGAGTTTAAGTTGATGGGGATAAACTTTACTTGATCTTACTAGACAGATGGGATTTAAGGACACTTTAAAACATTTAAATAATCAGAGGTTGATTGCAAAATTTAACTGATGCACTTCTGCAGCAGTGAACTTCCTAACTACAAACAATTGTCTTAGTTTGCACTCTGCACTTTCCAGGCAAGAATATATCTAACAGTTACATTTCTGTTTACAGAGAGTGACATGAAACCTGCCGAAGGAGTGCAGTTAATTGTTGAAAAAGATGTAACTGGCTTTGAGCCCCAACAGGAGAAGGAGATGAGCTGCGGTGCCCGGATTGCTGAGCCTTTCATCACTTTCCGTGATGGATGGGTTGCGTACTACAACCAGCCAGTGTTTCTTGCAGGCATGGGTCTTGCCTTTCTGTACATGACTGTTCTGGGCTTTGATTGTATTACTACAGGCTATGCCTACACTCAGGGTTTGAGTGGCTCAGTGCTAAGTCTCTTGATGGGTGCCTCAGCAGTCACTGGAATCATGGGAACAGTAGCTTTCACTTGGCTTCGTCGCAAATGTGGCCTTGTTCGCACAGGCCTCATTTCTGGAGTTGCTCAATTTGCTTGCCTGGTCTTATGTGCTGTCTCTGTGTTTATGCCTGGAAGTCCTATGGATTTGACTGTCTCCCCATTTGCTGACATCAGTGCTAGGCTGTTTGAAAGTGAACCATTACCTGCTATAGCATCTCCAGAAGATAAGCCTGAAGTGTTTTTTGCAACTGAAATGCCCAACTTGTTCAACGGGTCTACTACTCCGGCTAACAGCGACCCAGAGATGAGTCCTGAGCCTGTGCCTTTGCTCTCTGTTAGTCTCCTGTTTGCAGGAGTCATTGCTGCTAGAGTTGGTAAGTATTATATTTCTATTAAAATGTGGTCTATTGACTGTTTTTAGTTATAAAAGCACAATGCCTATTAACTAAATACAGGTTTGAGTTTATACCTGTGGGCTACATTTGAAGCATTGTATCATATTTCTAAGGCTAATTCATTACACTTTGCATAAAAATGTAATGATCTTGCAATAGTATTGCCAGTGCAGAGACTGCAGTACTAATTTCTTGCATATCATATATCACTAATAGCAGAGAAGTTGCAACAGTTGGAGGTGAATGTAACTTGTTTCTTTGCTCATTTCTAGATATCTTCACTACCATATAAAACAATTCATTAATTGGAAACAATACAAAACACATCTGCTAAGAAAACCTTCGAACTTAGGAGTTCAAGAAATTAATCCATTCATTAAATGAATTGTCTAACCTTTAAACTTTTGACCAGCAAAGGGGTTTTAGAACAAACTTTTATTTGGCTGATACTTAATTTATTGAGGCATTGCTGGTTAGTGTTGTATTAGTATCTGCCAAAAGAAGAGGCAATCAAATGCATAAATGTAATGAACAGCAATTCTCATCTGTAGAATTCTGAGGAATAAAATAATTTATTCACATGTATTAAGTTTGTTTGCAAGATAAACTTTTAAAACAGAACCATTAATGGACTAAAATAGTATAGAAGATAGTGTTAACAGAGACTAGGTGTAAATTACGTATTCTGCATAGTTTAAAATGTGCTTGATTATTTTTTTCATTACAAACATTTAATGCAAAACTTAGCAATTGTAGCTAGCATGAATACACTGTAAATAGCTGTAAACCAGCTGTTTAAATAGGGAACAGATGAACAAAACATTGTTAACTTGGTAGATATGTTGAAGCAAGATATTACAGGCAAGTTCATATGTCAAGCTGTATGTATTATTTCAGGTTATATTAGTAAAGGGTAAGTAAATTCCTTGACTGTCAGTGTGAAATCCATTCCAGGCTGACAGGAAACTATCCTTGTCCTGTGCTTTTTTTGGCAAAAGTGGAAAATTTGAAAGCATGAATTGAGTTTTGCCAGCAATGAAAGTTCATCATAAGAAGTCCAGTTGTACTGATAACTGTGTTTTCTGTCCACAGGCCTTTGGTCCTTTGATTTGACTGTCACACAGTTGCTCCAAGAAAATGTGGTAGAATCTGAAAGAGGCATCATAAACGGTGTCCAAAACTCCATGAATTATCTTCTTGATTTGCTGCACTTCATCATGGTCATCTTGGCCCCAAATCCTGAAGCTTTTGGCTTATTGGTGCTTATTTCTGTGTCTTTTGTTGCCATGGGCCACATAATGTACTTCAGATTTGCGCAGAAAACCTTAGGAAAACAACTTTTTTCATGCCGCACTCCTGATCCCAAAGTGTCTGACAGTTCACCAACTGGTAATACATCTACTGTCTGAGAGGATCCACTTCTCTTACTAACTTGCTACACAAATATAGTGGTTAAACACATATACTGCTTTTTGTGACCCTAAGGTGTTTCTCTAGAGTTGAATGCATAACTTAGCTGTTTGAGGAAGCTGTTCGAAGAGAGCTAAAAGTCATAGTGACCCTGTGAAAGTGTTACATGTTTGGTAGAGGACAACCTAATTGGATCTTGACAGCTGGTGTTTCAAAGGATCCCTACATCTAGTACTTGATCTCAAAAGTTATGTTGACTTCCTGTTCCTGACCCCTACAGTGATACTTTAGTGGTTATACTAGCTCAATTTGTTCATGAATTCTGAACAATTCTTGTGTCTATTGAGCGAAACAAGGTGGTTTTTTTAGTTGCTTCAGAATAACTTGATATATATTATTTGATTTTTTTGTGGAGTTTTTCCTGTTTTCCCCCTTACCATGAACAATGGTATAAGCATCATTCTTGAATTCCTGAAGTGGACTCTTGAGTTCTGAGGTTTTCCCAAAATACGTTTTAGTATGCTGTTTTGGTTTAACTTTACAGAAACACCTTTGTAGGGTTTTTTGCATGTTTTCTTACAAATTAGATGAGTGCTAGGTAAAAGATGTTGTATTACACTTCTGTTGCACTTGATAAAGTAAAACATAGCCTCATCTTAGCAGAAGCTGTTGATGTAACATTAGAAAGCATGGCTTTTTTTAATTGCAAATGACGGGTCTGCTCAGGTTTAATGTAGCAGGAAGTGCTAAGGTCAGGAGTACTGGTACAGGAAGATAAAGTCTAGGGCTAACTTAGTTTTTGCAAGCAGCTTTAGTTATTTTTGTTATTTTCAGAAACCCTACTAAAGCCTGATGTATTGATATATTATTAGTATTGCAGGCAAAAGAAGTCAAAGTGGTTTACTTGCGTGTATCTGTTTTACATGTATGTGAATTTTGACTTGTTTTGTTCTCAAATACTGCTAAGACAGTGAGATGTTGGACTGTGTGGCCCTCTAAAGCAACTTCGGAGCAATGAAGAGTGATAATATCCCTCTGATTTTCAGGAAGTTCTTGCATTTATTTTTTTTTTTACCCTGCATGTCTACTAACACAGTACTTCCATAGTCAGTAACTGTATGTGCACTTTTGTGGAAACTACACACTTTGCTCTCACAGTAGAGTTGAACCTGGTGGTGATCTGAATTTTCCTATGGCATGACTACGACTCCTAAACTTAAATCTTTGTAAAAATGTTTGTTTGCAAAATAATTGGTATGCAAAAACATACGCCATAAACTTGTGAAGGGTGTGCTCTGCAACTTTTAAGCCATTTTGTATTTTAGGTACTGTCCTTCACAGTCATCTGTGTTGCCAGACTTCAACCCTAGAATGTAAGTGTGTGAGCTCCATTGACATTAAAGGCGTTACACCAGGGCTGAGTCTAGCCATTCATCATAAAATTTTTAATGATTACATTATGTATCAAACTAAATAGAATGTGGCTTTTCTCTTGGATACAATATTTTGTAAGAGGAGTGGAACTGAATGTACAGCCAATGTACTTGTAGCCCTCAGTATTCAGTAACTGGATGTAACAGTTCTTCTCCTCTAATGGACCAAAACTACCCATTACTGCTATGTTACTGAAAGTGTCTCAGGGATGTTTTCACTAGCTTTATGAGTTTTTTACTTTGACCAAGCTTTAGGTTTTTAATAAAGTAAAATATGTAAATTAGAGTAGTTTTAAAAATTTGTGACTCAGTCCTGAGTGTAAGTTCTTAAGGAAAAGGGAATTTCTCCATCAGCAGGATTTAAAAGTCAGAAAACAAATAAAACAAACTTTTCTAGATTTACAGAATAAATATGCCCAAAGAATAGCCTGTACAGTATGTGATAAGTACACAAGTCACAAGTAAATAAAATACCTCTGATTTGCCAAATATGTTTTCTCACATGTATCTAATTTGAACTGGGACCAGATTTTAGTATTGCTGAATATAAATAAAGGTAGCCCAAATGTCAGTGAAAGCCTCCATACTGCACTTTGAATGTCTGAATGCCATTGTACTTGTTAGACTCACTGGCCATCAGGGAAACAAAGCTGAAAATGCAGCTTCTTGTGGGCTGTTTATAGCCTACAGAGCCCAGTGTGCCTGAAGTTTTATGCTGTAGCAATCACTGAGCACCAGACATCCCAGAGAGGATGTATTCCTGAAGTCTGTAGAGCTCCAAAAACATAACAAATAGAGCTGGGAGCATACTATATTCCCATCTGTTTCCAAAGTTTGTCCTTTTTTTTTTTCCCACCAAGAGCAATGTAGTCTTATTTGAGTTGCATAGCAGTTTGTTTCATGAATAGTTCTACTAGGTAGTGCAGTCTGGATCTCAAGCCAAGAAGAGTAGTATTGGGAGGGGACTGGACATCTGTATTTTGTGCACATGTTGCTAGGATTCATATGAGCAGATACACACCTGGAAGGCAAGACAATCCTAAAAGAGAAAGAAGAAAGGTGGATGCTAGCTTTTAGAGGAATAATAAGGTCTAAATTGAAATCTTGAATCTATTGGTCTGGATCAGATGTCAAAAAATGTATGCTGCTTGAGCCCACCCCATTTGTGTAAGTCTGATGTATGCAGACACCTGT
This sequence comes from Pezoporus flaviventris, assembly GCF_033815535.1. Classification (NCBI taxonomy): domain Eukaryota; kingdom Metazoa; phylum Chordata; class Aves; order Psittaciformes; family Psittacidae; genus Pezoporus; species Pezoporus flaviventris. The sequence continues at coordinate 51,403,515 of NW_026892549.1, forward strand.
ACTGATCAGTACTTTGAAGCAATGTGGAGCCTGAAGTCTTACTTAGCAGGACTTCCATTAAGGAAGCATTTCTGGCCTTGTATTTATTTATTTAAGAAAAAAAATGTATCCAATTTGGATGAAAACTGCCCTTAAAAAGTACCCACTAGAAATCAATCTTACAAAATAGCATATTTTATTATACAACCTTATGCTGGACATAGCATTGATTTTGTATTACTATTGTTAAAGCTGATGAATAAATTTACATAAAAAATTATTTGTTCTGTTTACTGAGTTTGTGGGTATCTTGCTATGCAATATTTAGCATGGATCTGGTAGATGAAGGTTTTCCATAGTGATGGGATGGAAACAGTCATGAAGCATAAATAATATGGAGAAATCAAGCAACAAGTATAGTAAATCCTTTCTGTGACCATATAGCTCTGTCTTTATTGAACTGATTTTTAATTTACCACTCACAGATATAACTTAAGACACAACAACTGAAAGTGAAGTTGTGCTCTTACAACCCAGGACTACCACTGGTGATGCAGCAGTTTTGTGTATTGACTTGCTAAGCAATGGAAAGCAAATGATTTACCTTCCCAGTCATCTTTTGCCATACTGAATTTGAGATGACTGCCTTCTGTAGCAGCAACCTTTAGGTGAAAACATTAGGCACAATAATCTGGTTTTAGTCTTGAAAAGTACATCAGTTGAGTGTTTTATACAACATTGCTTCTTGTTACACGTATTTAGGATGTGCTTGTGTGATAAATCCGTCTTTGGAAGGATGCTGTGCTCATTCACAAGGATTTCCTTGATTCCTCTTTGAACTAGAGGTTTTCCTAGAAAAATACCTCTATCGATTGTGCCCAGTTACATTATTACCATGATATTCCCCTATGGGAATTAGAATTGGTAATAATTACTTATTCCCATGTGGAAATTGGAACGTGGTGAGTTGAAACTATGGGCTTTGTTGCATGTATCAGACCTAGTAGCATTAGGGTAAGTGGTGTACCTCTTTAATAGGAGCTACCAAAATGTTAGTGTTAAAGACAGATAAACATTCCGAAAATTTGAAATCAGTAATTTCCTTCACTGTCACGTACAAAATAAGAGCAGTATTAGAGTAGTGACTTGAAAATGTAGTTGCACGGATTCACCCCTGTAGGTACAAAGATTTGTCAATAGTATCGTGTAATATGCTTAATGGATAAAGAACACTTTTTCTGACTGAAGAAGGCCCTTTGCCATTTACTATTCAGTGGTTTCACTGTTTTCCTGTACTCAGGTGTTCACATTATGGGAAGTTCTCAATTTTCTAACACCCTGTGGAATTCACGGCTCAGCAACCAAAGGTAGAATGAGTGAAGATACCTATTGATCTGATTAATTGCTTGTTGCACTAGATCACTTACTGGGTAGTTGAGATACCAGCCCTTCCTGTGGAAGGCAATGTGTATTGCATATTACATATTGTATTACTTTGTTCTGGAATATGTCACTGCTTCTATTTTCAAATGGAGTTTCTTAAACTGAGCACTGATGATATGGGGACTGAAAATTGAATCTTGTTAAAGAAAAAAGGATAGAGTGAAATCAGTGCCTTCAATTTGAACCATCTTCTGTTTCTTTAATGAGAAAACTGTCTCTTAGACATATCTCTTAGATATTCCGAAAGGGTAAGTAATTCGTGTCTAATAGTTAAAAAATGCTACAATTAGTGTTGTCTTTGCTTCTACAGAGTATAATGGTGTGTATGTCCCACACTAGCAGAGCTAGCTCATTGCCTAAGTTGGCTGTGTTCCCTCACTGATCACTGATACAGATCACATCTTTTCATGTCACAGTGTTATGCTTCTTTCCCAACTGGACAGAGGCTTCTTTCACAGCCTCCTACACAACTAATTTAGCAAAGCATTTATTTGAACTCCTAGGCTACAAAAGATCACAATTTGCAGGTAAAGCTTCATAAATCACAGAATGGTTTGGTTTAGAAGGGGCATTAAAGATCATGTAGTTGCACCCCCCATGCTATGGGCAGGGACACCAAAGAAAAGAAATCAAACATTCTATGATAGAAATGAACAGGCAAATCTGGAGTAATTTAAAATAACAATTTCTATTGCTTTTTAGTATTAAAAACTAGCAGATAAGTCTGCATCAATGACAAGTCATAAGCTCTTTGTAACTTTCAAACTATACAAGATTACAGGCAAACCTGAAGTAATTCAGAGTATGGATTGTTTCTGCTAGAGATGAGTGCAACTAGTAGATCCAGCTTTTCTAAATGTAGCACTGTGAAGGTGATAAATATTTTTTATCTGCCTCAAGATTGACCTGTTTTCAGGTCCTCAAGGAGTATTTTGTTCTGTACTCTGCATTCATGTCTTTCTCAAGTACTTAGTACTGGAGAAGCTAGTAGTAAGTATTAGAGTAATTGTCCTTAATGTTTTGCCCACTTACACATCCTTTTTCCTGCTTGTGAGTACTGTTAACTGCATGGAGTAAAAATCATTGTAATTTTATTCCTGGAGTTAGACTATGTCTCTAACTTCTGGTTTAAGTAACAGACTATATTTTGCAACTTTGGAGGGCAGAAAAACCTGAAGGAGGATGTTTGCTTAAATGCTTGCAAAGTGCATGGACAAAGTGCACGCTGTTCAATAAGGCTTTTTGAAATACTTCAGCCTGTCCTTGTGTGGGTCAATATTTCTTTCTAGTTAAACTTTATTGCATTTGGTCACAAGAGAAGCATGCAAACATGTGCTTTCCACTCTTATTCTAGGCACAGAGTGATGGAGCAATCTGTTTTCACACATGCAGAGTTAAGAGTTCTTAATCCTTTGTAAATGCATGGGAAGTTACTTGACTTATGTTTGGAAAAATCTGATTCTCCTCCTTTGGCAGAGAAGGGAAAAAGGATGTACAGTAGACACTGCTGTTAAAACTTCAGTGGGTGTCAAAGTATAACTCAGTCAGACCAAAAGCAAACCTGCAAGTCAGCAAAACACTTGTTAAAGCTGTACAGATTGGCTCAGAAAACACACCCACTTTGTTCATAGTAACCCATTGTCCACTTTAGTCAGGGGAAAGACAGTATAGAAGATTTCTGCATCCCAATGACAGCATACCAGAGTCTGAAAGTAAGTTTTACCTTGAGCAGCAGAGCTAACGAAGCACGTGTTCCTCTATCTGTGTCGTCAGTCCCTACACGCCCACAGCTGCAATAACTGTGGCTCCTTCCCCTGTCTTGTGTAATCCTAACTCTTCCATGAGGTCTCCTCACAGTGCTCCCCTCTCCCCTGTTTTATCAGCAGAGCAAAGTAGAGCATGTGCTCTGACTAATCCTCAGGATCGATGTGTTTGCAACAGGCCCATGAGTGCTCAGGGACTGATTAGCCAGCTCACAGGACAAACAGCACATAGGGGTCTTGTGCTCTTGGCTTTTCCCTCAGAGAAAGGAAACAATTTCAGACTTCTACTCAGCTGCTGAGTCTAATTAAGTTGTTAAAATCAATCTTTGAGACTTTCATCATGTCACAGAACCGTATAACAGAATGGTTGGGGTTGGAAGGGACCTTAAAGATCATAGAACCATAGAATCAACTAGGTGAAAAAGACCTTAATCAAGTCCTTAATCCAACCTTAATCAAAAAATCTTAAGTCCAACTATAGCCCCAGGACTGCCAAGACCACCACTAAATCATGTCAATAAGGACCTCATCTACACAGTTTGTGAACACTTACATGGATGGTGATTCCACCACTGCCCTGGGCAGCATGTTCCAATGCCTGACCACCCTCTTGGTGAAAACTCTTTTCCAAATACCCAGCCTAAACCTCCCCTGGCACAGTTTGAGGCTGTTTCCTCTTGTCACTGATTACTAGAGAAAAGAGACCTGCTACATCCTCCTTTCAGGTATTAGTACAGAGCAATAACGTTTCCCCTGAGCCTTTTCTTCTCCGGACTAAACAACCCCACCTGGTTCCAACCCCCTGCCATGGGCAGGGACACCTTCCACTAGAGCAGGTTGCTCCAAGCCCTGTCCAACCTGGCCTTGAGCACTGCCAGCAATGGGGCAGCCACAGCTTCTCTGCGTACCCTGTGCCAGTGACTCACCGCCCGCATAAGGAAGAATTCTCTTCTAATGTCTAATCTGATTCTACCCTCTGTCAGTTTAAAGTCATTCCCCCTTGTCCTGTCACTGCATGCTCTTGGAAAAAGTCCCTTTCCATATTTCTTGCAGCCCCTTTAGGCACCAGAAGCTGCTTTAAGGTCTCTCCAGAGCCTTCTCCAGGCTGAACAAACCTCTGTCTTCATAGCAGAGGTGCTCCAGCCCTGTGATCATTGCCCTTCTCTGGACTTGCTCCAATACCATCATGTTTAGATGGAATTAACCAAGCGGTTCAAAAGCTGTTTGTCAGGAAGTAAGGGAGGTGACAGAGAGCAGTGTAATTGCCTAAATCCTGTGTCCTTAGAAAAAATGGGTAAAACTGTGTTGTGCCTGGAGAGTGAGGTGTGTTATGGCTGTATGTCTGTTGCCAGCACTAATATCTTAACAAACTGATAAAGTGGTCCAGAAAAAAAAGTAAGATGAAATCCAGTGTAGACAAGTGCAAGGCACTGCATTTAGGCAGGACAAGCTGGCTGTTCAGATTACAGCATGCTTGAAACTCTGGAAGTTGGGAAATTTCTAATCCTGAATATCTTGGAGGGCAGTTACCATTTTTCCAGCTCTCTTTTCATCCAGTTTTATGTAATATGTTCCTACAGTTCTTCCAGTTCAGTATTTCCTCTAGAACTGAGAAGCCTATTTCACACTGACTTTTCACACTAGTTTATGACCAGTTAATTGCCCTCCAGAGATCTGTCAAATGGATAGCTTGTCCATCAATAAATACAACTTTTAATTTCATGTCTTAATGTTTGCTTTCCGTTTATAAGCAATATCTCTGAATTCACTATTACAAGCTGTTATGCAGGATTATTAAAGCCTTCAGGCATCTTTTGTAAGAATGAAAGCTTTTCTTCCTGAGTACTGTCAAAACTCCACAATTACCACAGTCAGATTTCATAGAGCAGTGATACAGCAGATCTTCAAAAGGGGTGCTGCTGAAGGCAGAGCTGAAATACGTGGTTGAAAGAGCAAAACAGTGTTGCTTAGAACATAAATGTAAACAGCTTCATGAAGCACCTTTTCATCATGAAGCACCTTTGTGAGTAGGACACCTAAAGTGAAGAAAACACACATTCTTCACATTACCATTTTCAATACAGTTCAAACCGTTTCAGATATTTTGTCTTGACCTAAAGGACTGAAACTGATGCCTCTTGATTAACATTCATATAATTTCAGCAGGGAATCTTCCATAATTAAACATGGTCTTCTGAATTATTTAGCATGACAATGAGGAATATTAGGGTTTGGGTACAACAGTACAAATGTTCCCCTTTTCATTCAGCAGACTTGCCAAAGCTATTTTCCAAAACACTCATATGTGATACTCCTATGCAGAGCCTGCCTGCACTGTATGTATACATGTCCTACACAGTCTGCTGCTTTGAGCTCTTTTAGCTATCTAAAGCCTGCTCATTTAAGAGCTGCAGGCCTTAACCTGGACAGTGTGTTTCCTGGGGCTGCTCCTAGAAAGGCACATTTTGGTTCTAAGACTGCTGAAAAGGTAAGCACAATGTTTGAATTCCTTTATTTCTTGGAGCTTCTTTCCCTTGGCCAACATAAGAACTGACAGGGAGTTATAAAAATACGTGGTCTGTCCAGCTGAGAAAGAGGGAGGAGGAATGTCCGTGTTAGAAATGTTTGTTCAGCTGCTACTGGAGTAAGGCCAGTTACTGTTTACAGTATGAAGTGTGCTGCAGTCCATTTATCTGCTAAAGATAACAAAACAAGATAAAGGATCCGTTCTTTTGGGACAGTTTTGACAAAAGTTTCAGAGGAATAAAAATTACTTACTTGAAATGTATGTTAGGAGCTTTTTTCTTATTTATGACTTGCTGAGACAGATACACTGTTCTCTGTCATCCTGCACTGACCTTGGCATTGTTCAGCCATGCCCAGAAGGGCAAACTGACACAGCTGGGGACCAAAGAACACTAAACAGCCCATCTGGGCTGCAGAGCTTCCTTGGTGGATATCTGAGCACAGCCAGAGCTGCTTTGCAGTAACCCCCTGCAGATTTCGGTAGCATAATCTCTAGGTATCAGTGGACCAAGTGGATGGAATCAGGAACAAACTCTACCACAACCGCTGCACATGGTAGGGCAGTTGGAATACAACCAATTCCTGGAGAGAAACACACAAAATATCACTAGGAGTAATATATGTCCATGGAAGGCACATAAAACCAGTTAAATATTTCTCCCAGGAGAACTGTTTTCTACATGAAAGTCTCTTGAATGCCTTTGAAAAGTTTCTTTGCCCTCTGAAATACCAAGACATTTTATATGTGTCAGGAAGCCTTTATTTAATTATTTTTAAGGCAGAGTGTTTTCCTTATTATATGTCTTATTATAAAGCGACAGCCATTTTTGTCATGCACACTTCAAGGACCTTTACATTCTTTTTGCTGCCTTTAGTATCCCAGGACAGCCTTTCCAGGGATTTTCAGTTGTCAAAGAAGTAGAGTCATGCTTTGGTTCTTTTGTTTTCTACTGTCTTGCTTGCCCTATTTAGTGCCTGAATCTGGCAGACATCATCTCAGTGCAAAATCCACAATGTCTAGAAAAAAATAAAATACCTTTAATTCCCCTCTAATTCCTTCCCCTGAATCTGTGTCATTTGCCTAATGCTTAGCCAAAAGAGGGAAAAGAAACTGTTCTACCACTGTTTCCTCTGTTTCTTTAATTTTGTATGACTGGATACAAGGAGGAACAGATTTGCTGAACAGGGGAATGCAGCAAATTGAGGAATCAGACCTGAGTGTGTCTGATCTTTGGCTTTACAGCAAAGACATCCTGATTAGACAATAGCAGAGATATGTTTTTCTTCAGATGTAGGCTTAGGTATGTCCTCCCTCCACAGATAGATAATGAATTCTTATCCAGTGCTGCCTTGCTAACTAAGAAATTAATTCTTATCTGGTGCTGCCTTGCTAACTAAGACTATATTTTCAGTAACAAAATGGTAACTTGACTTGAGTTCTGAACATAGGAACCAGTTCAAGTTCAGGGCTATGGAGAAACATACAGTTTCATTTGATCTGCTAAGCTCTGTTAAACTCTAAATGTTGGCTTATCTAAATAGGACAGAGAAAACAGAAGAGAACAAGGCTGATGATAGCTGGATGTTGAGCAGAAAGCTGTAGCTTAAGACTGATTTTGTACTTCTTTCCCATGTTGCATCTGCTGTCTGGTTGGCATTCCCCACTTGGTCACAGAGGACATAGGTTAGATGAGTGTCAGAGCATGGAAACAGAAGACCATATTAACAACTTCAGTGCTTTGTGGCAATAACAGGTCCTCTTAAATGTGATAAAGGAATTGAAATACACATCAGCATTCTCCTCACTCTAGCCACATACACAGAGCTCCAAACCATGGAAGTTGCACTGATGTATTCCGGATAGGTGCTGATTTCTGGGTTCGTACATTTCCCAGGCATTACCTATTTGCTGAAGATAATTTTGTGTTCATTGACAAATTTGACATCAGAAAAAGAATATGTAGAGGAGCTACGCAATCAGTGGCACTTCAGCAAGTTATTAGCAGTTTTCATGGACTAAGCTTCAAGGTGCAGGCCTTACTTGTAGCCTGGACCCAAACAGGATGACCAAGGCAGCAACAACTTTCGTTGCTGGAGTTTACTGAATGTGTGCAGCATTGGGTTCACACTTCAGTGTTACTTGAGGTCATTCTGTGCAAACATCCATGTACTGCTATTGTAAATTCCAAGAACCTTCACCTTTGGAAAGGACATCAAGACAATGTTGTACTGAATTAATAAAAATATATATTTAGGGAATGATTTCTCTATTACCATTTTGGTCTTCTAATTCTCTTCATTAAAAGGCAAAATCCTGAATGGAAAAGTACAGTTCTAATACTCCTTGTTAACGCTTCAGAATAGAAGGGTATCAAACACATAAAAACAATGTAGTTATTATATATTGCTGCTTGTGAAAACTGTCACTGAGTAAAATTTAAACAATAAAATAGGAATAGCTCACCTCAGTAGTATTGGCTGCAATTTCTAGAGTGCATTTTTATTCAGTTAACTTTGCTTACAGCTACAAATAACACAGTTCAACAAAAGGGAAAGACCAGTTTCGCAAGACCATCCTGAGGAAGTGATACAAGGCATTATTAGATGTGCTTGAGGATAAGTCAGCAGTTCTTATGTTGCATCATGCTAAATAAATTATATAAAGAGTTTGGCTATGCTCACAAAACAATAGTAAACCAATTCTTGGGAGTCTTAAGTACAAACATTGGTTAGAAATGGAAAAGGCAGTTCTGACTGGGTTTTACAGAGCAGCAAAATCTGGCTGATAGCAAGAGAGGATTGGGAGAAAGCAGTTTCTGTAAAGGAATATATGTCCAGTGCTTGTAGAAGAGAGTATTGGAGAGCTCAGACTGGCATGATAAAAGTGTATAAAATGTTAATGAAGTGGGAGGTATGGCAGCCCACCAGGAGCATGTGACAGAGGACACAGATACTGCAGAATGAGATTCATTGGTTTCCATGTGATAACCTCTCTCCTAGTCATTGTTTAAATTCCTGCAAACTTCAGATGCTTCATTTATTTAGCGAATGCTCCCATCTTTCCCTGCTCTCATACCCTGAAGCATCACTTGTCACACTGCAGTAAACCGTATCTAGAGCTTACTCCTGCATCTGAAGCTATCTGGAGTGAGACAGTTTTGTGCCGTCCTAAGGATACTGACTGAAGGTTCGTTAATACAGGTTCTTTGTGTCTTGGGCTTAATGAATGCATCCAGGTTTCTGGACTCTGATAGTCTCAGTCATCTGCTGTTGAAATCTTAAAGAAGTAGGACAAGAAGCAAAATGTGTTTGTGGATTTCAGGAAAAAAATGAGTAAACTATTGGACAGAGACCAAGAGGAATTACCCAATTACAGCTGTGCTAAAGAGTTCAGTGAATTACTCATGAACTTGTGAGAAATACATAACACAAAGGTAACTGTAATCACCATGTGTTAAGGGTTCATCCTGTATAGCAGAAATATATAGCACAAAGTACTTATAACCCTCTCTATAGTGTGGATATGGCAGATGGCCTGTGCCAGGCAGCCTTGCTAAAACAGCAAATAAACTCAGCACATCCCTTCAACAGACCTCATGTGTCCAACCTACCGCAGCTTAAAGTTCCATAAAGGAAACTGGAAATACCATCCTCTGCTTTCTGAGTAAACTGCCCTCCATGGAGACTGGAGAGCCACGCTGCCCACGCTTCCTGCCTAGAGATTATTTGTCTTTTCAAAGACAGGTTTTATTTGCAAGAAAAATTACATGATTATATGTAAGTTACAGACAAAATGCAAGAGCTGCAACTTCAAGTGGCTGCGTCACCACAGGCTTTTTTCTTACCACTCCTGTAATAAAAAGTGCTTGAGAATGTTTCATTCTGTGACACCCAAACTCTTGTATAAAGGTTACAGAGTAGATGGTTAAAGGGTAATATACTTTTTGTTCTTTTAAATGGTCAGATATTACATGGGTGGAAGTCAGCCACTTGTGGAGATGTCAAGTCAAGCAGAGGGGTGGGAAGAAACACTCCCAGACTGAGCAGAGAAAACTGCAATGATCTTTCTTCCCTTCTTAGTCTTCTCGTAACAATTTCTCAGTGCCTTTTCTCTGGCAGCTCGGATGAAGGGGCTTCTCGGCATGACATCCCTCCAGCAGAGGTGACACTCACTGGGTGAGGCCAGCAGCAGCTGTGGTATGTCTGAGCCAACACAAGAGACCCAGCACACTGGCAAGCTAATGCTGTGAAAGGGAGAGCTACTGTACGAAAAAACATGCTCTCTGCCTCTCAAGCAGGCAGAGAGATTAGGAGAATGCTTGTTCATCCTTTGTGATCAGCAGCTGTTTCAGCAGGCTTTTAACAAGAACAGGCCAGAAAGAGAATGAAACTTGTGCTGTGCCAAGTGCTTGGCCACCTTAGACTTTGCCAAGTTCATACCAGCAGCCTGCAAGGCACCCTTTTCTGCTGATAAACCCAGGACTTCAGTCTAGGGCTCTGTCACACCAGGGCAGAAGGAATAAGGGAGAAGGTAACAAGGCACCCAGAGAAAATCAGAGAGCAGCTCTTGTCTCTCCTTCCACCTATGGGATGCCAAAGGCCAGGAAACACAGTCATTACAAAGCCTATTAGAGAATATAATTAACTCTAGCTAGAGCTTTTGAACTCAACTTCTTAAAATGTCTTCTTCCTTGTTACAGGCATTTAGCCTGTACCTTTTCTAAAGCCTCAGAGAGAACCACTTTCCTCTTATTAATTCAACCTTATTTAAATGATCAAGAAAGGCTCTTTTCTCCTCTTGGGTCTAAAAAGTAACTTACAGGCCATGCAAGTTACCACAGTCTCACCAGAGAGGACTACAGCTGAGAGATGAGATATGTACTACTCGTGATTGACGTGTGTGTGTATAAAAAGGGAACTAAAGTTTCTTCTAAGGTGTCTCAAACTTAGAAAGCTCATAGAAAGCTTTGAAAATGTTTGGGGCACTTTCTTTTTCTATTCAAAGCTAATGTTGTGATAGGGGGAACTACTGTAGGAGAAAACATACTTGCTATTCTCTTCCTCTCAAGGAGGAACAGAAGTTAGGAGAATGCTTGTTCCTTTGTGATCAGCAGCTGTTTCAGCAGGCTTTCAACAATAGGGAACATTAGCACCTTGTATGTGTTTTGCCAAATGAAATGCTATTTTTGGTACGAGGTTAAGGGCATGATTCAGCAGTTTCCTAGCCAGCAAGTAGTTCAAACCCAGAGTATTTTAAGACTCACTATCATGTGTTTCCTGGTTAGAGTTTTCCTATCCTACTTTATCTGTGGTTATATGGTAAATCTATTAATATATCACTCATTAATAAGTATGGGAGCACCCTGAGTTACCCAGTATAGTGAGAGGGCTCAGTCAAATGGATACAGTGAACATAAAAGGTATTCCCATTGAATAAAATTATTTATGGCACTCTTTAAGGTACTTTAATTCTTGTGAGAAAATTAAGTTTGACCTAAAGAGACCTGCAATGAAATATAACCATGGCTTGGTCAACTCTTTTGTATTGTACCGTACTACTCTTATGTCACTTTGCACACAGGTGGGAGGATTAGTAATCTTCTTAAGGCTACTAATAGAAAGGAAGCAACTTTTATGTATTTCCTGGATTGGGGTTCTGGTTACATTTACTCCTTTAACATTGAGAAGAGAAAAATACGATGATCAGAGAGGTCAGCTGTAAAGCTGGAAATTTGAACTGATAGGAAATCAGAACATAATGAGAAAGATAGAATTCAACTATCTTAAAATGTGGGATGTTTGAGTGAGCTGCTCTTTAATCTGCAGTGAGGTGTGCACTACCATCATGTGTTGAGGATTCATGCTGTATAGTAGAAATACAACATCATTACCAGCAAACAATGCCTTTGACATAAAAATTTTGAGTAGAGCTAATAAGGAGACAAAACTCATGTGATGGACACCTCAGCAGTTTGTAAGTTCCCTTTCTTTATTCCCACAGGAATGCTTAGCACAGATCCCCTCTCCCCACTGCCCTACCATCTCACTGGGTAGCTGGCTAATAGCCTGAGCAGGAGCACCTTTTCTTTCAGTTTCCCAGGGAAGAATCCTGACATGGTGCTCTTCTATGGGAAAGCACTTTGGCCTCCTTGCTACAATAGCCCACTTGTCTCATAAACTTTGAGCTTTCACAGCTCCCCCTCAATTTTCAGCCAGAAAATAGGATGCAGCACATCTGATGCCCCTTGGCACATCCACCCCATTCCTTGCACAGAGAGGAAGAGCCTGTGTGCAGGGTGCTGACCCTGGGAGCCTCTACAATCTACAGGGTTGTGAGATGGCCTGAGCCCAACAAGTAGCCTTCCAGCTCCCCGCCGAAGTGACCATGCCAGGGACTGCCCAGACTATTTGTCTTCTGTGGGGCATTAAGATTAGTGGGATTGTAAAGGGCAACTTCCAGTATCCTTGAAATCAAACATGTTTCTCCAGAGAAAGATTTCATGGTATTTCCTTTGCAGGGAGGGGCAGAGAATGAGAGGTGGAAAGAATCTGGTGTGATAGCACAGTGTTCACTGAGAAAACGAAGAATAATCACAGCTCTCAGCAGAGGTTAGTGATTCCTGTTGATCACATGGGAGTTAGGCACCTAAATGCCTTTGCAGATTCAGTCCATGATCTAGAACTAAAGTAAGGCTTCCACCTAGGCTATAAAACTAGATGTTGGTTCAGTGACTGAACTGGGAGAAGGGAGGGAAAGGGTCTCACTAAGCCTCAAACGCTTGAATGTTCTTGGCAAAGCCAACAAAAAAATTAACAACAAAAGAACCCACACTCCAAAAAATATTTTGGGAAAGCCAGAATATTAAGCCTTATCCAAGGCATGATTGAAAAAAGACCATTCTCTACACAGATGTAACTCTGCAAAGTGGAATGTTAAAATGCTTTTAAATGTCAACCCCCAAAAAAATTTGACTTTTTACTCAAGTGGTAACAAAACCCTAGTTATTTTGGTTGTAGCTGTTCTGTGATTTAAATCAAATTCAAACAAAACTTCCTTAACACTGTAGTCCCAGCCTGCTGATTTGTATTTTGGGGGGGGGTTTAGGGGAGGGGTGGAGTGGTACAAGATGTATGAGAATGAAATGGTGAGAATGAATGTTATGTCACATCACAGCACAGGAATAGCAACAAACCAAATAACTAAGAAACAAAACCCTCCAAGAATAAATCACTTGTCCTTTGGCAAAGGTAACTTAAGAAAATGCCTGTTGAAAGTTTTGTGGCTCTTGTGTTCACTCAGCTGTTCATGGGCCAGATTAAGCACTTTGGCAGTGAAATGCAAATGTAAGGTATGTCACGTGAGGTTTTCTCTTGGCTATTTCTGGCAAAGAAGGGCCCTTTAGGTCAAGAAATGAATAAAGCCACTCTGTCAGTCAATATGACTGAGAGGGAAGTGTTTATGAGAAGGTATGTTAGAAGAAGTCTAGTAGCTGGATACCATAGAGAAAGCTGACCTGTAACTACTGGCTTAATGCAGTTTGAATTAGCAATTTACAATTAAAGCTATTTTCCTCCCTGGATTCCCACAGCATTTACATTTTTGTAAGCAAGTAACCCCAAATGAAAGCCGTACAAACCTCAGGGCTTGTCAGCCACTATGTGAGGCAAAGTTCAGCTCTCTGCTCTCCATCGCTGGGATTCTTGGCAGGCACGACAAAGCTTTCCTCCTACCACTGCTGGAGCCTTGCCATGGCTCTTTTGAATGTCTCCCTGTTTCAGTCCCTGGGAAGTTGACAGAGAACATTTGACGTTATACCTGTATCTTTTTTTGTGGGGGAAAAACTAAAATTGGCTCTTGAAACTGCTCTGTTAATACCTAGAGAAATGGCTAAAAAGTCTTGAAAGTTCCAAACACTTCAAACAGATCCTTCTATAAATTCTATAAATCTGTGGCAATACAGAGCACTGGTAAAGGTAACAATTTTACAGTGTCTTGCATTTATTTTAGATTCTTGTAGCGAAGGTTCTTGTGAAATTCCTAGGTGGTGACAGCCTTTTCTATCAGCATTATTTGGTTTGTGGTTTTTTATCTCCATGTAAGAAAGTCCCTTACCAGCTCACATTGTGCTTCTGGATGGAGATGTGAATTGCTTTTACCTGCTTTAACTTTATTCTTCTACGTAAAACATCATGCTATTCAAACTGTACATGCCAGTCGTTTTAGAAAACGAAACACCCTTTCAAAGTAGGCTCTGAAATCACTTTACCTGCATAACACTGTTTAATGAAAACAGAGGGACATCTGTACAGGGCCTTCCACCATTTAAAAGATATAACAATATTGCCTTTACCACTCATATTTCATTTCAGATTCTGAAAATGTTTATTATTAGAATGAGAAGGATATAAGCATAAAGATTAAATGACACAAATCTGCTAAGGCTATTGATTTGAGGCCTAAACATTTATCATGTAAACTTTAATTTCAAACTATTGCAGCAAGCACTTTACGCAGATTCCCTGCATAGACTATTGCCTTGAGGAATGAGAAGAGATCAAAAGCATTGCCTGTCTTACTACTAAAGTATTATTAGGATGACAATTACATCTGATCACAGAGTATTAGCCCACTTTTTCTTCCGCAGACTTTGATTCTTTATCGACACAAGCAGAAGACCTACTCACAGAGTGAGGAAATGTGTGTTGCCTGCTATGAGACAGGTTTATTACTACTAATACGTATCTTGAATGCATTAAAACACAAACCTGAATTTTAATAATCAAGTCACATTACTATGTTCTGCAGCAGCTGTTTTGTATCTCCTTGAATAGGAAGCAATTTCTTGCTTTGAGGCAAAATAATAATAATTGAGTTGTTAGGATTTTTAAAGTTTTTGCAAATTGAAGATAGGCTTCACATGAAAAGAATGATGGGTAACAATCATGAGAATGATTTAAGCTTTATGAACCTAATGGTGCTTCAACTCAATTGTTTCTCCTTTTGCCTGTAATAGTGCTCATTATTGGTTCTGTTTCCTGAGTTAACCAGAAGCCAGGAAAACTATACAGTTAATGTGGAGAGACTGCAACTGAAAAATAGAAGTTCTTCAAAACAGCCTGGGTTCTGTTGACTGGCTGAGGACACAAGAAAAAAATTATCAGCAGTAACCAGCAATCTAAAAAGTAGCTCTCGTGTTTTGAGAACAGATTGCTATTAATTACCCATTGCAGAAAAGCAACAATGAATTGTTAGATTCTGGAGGACTTCTGCTTAACAGCTACCAACAAGGTGGAAATTTCAGCTGTCCTGCTCTCTAACAGAGAGGACACAAATGTTCTCTATGAACTAGCAGTTAGCCAACTTTAAACATTCCTTTAACATTCAGACCTGGTGATCATCTTTAGCTTGATATCCTAGCTTTAATTTGTTCTTCCCCTGAGCTTCCAAGGAAGTGGTAGCACTTTAAAAGGATTCATTAAGAAACAGCTCAGAGCTCCTGCCTGCACCTTCACCATTTTCCCCTTCATCTTCCCCGGAGCACTGCATCTGTAAGCAGAGCATGACACAGGGCTCAGTTCTTATGCTACAGTCCTGTCACAGTGTATCTATTATTGGAAATTTTTAAGCTACTTTTGATGGAACATTAGTAGTCATCATTATATGTTGTTAGGCTTCAAATACAAATTTATGAATAAAATAGTGAAAATACTTCCATTTAAGGAAGTATTAAGAGAGATGCAGGATACAGTAAAACATTTCTATGCAAATCAAAAAGATGTGGTTATGAGGTCAGTGATGTATAAAACATCATCTGCAGCGTACCAAGTTTATGATTAATTTAACACAATGAACTTCAGCCATGAAATATGTCTCCCATGCAGCCATTGATAGGGAAGAAAGGTTGTGCTGGAGAGCAGGTTCTTCTGCTTGTTCAGAGGCTGTGAATAACAAGGATGCACTAGCTCTTGAAGAGCCTGCTCCCAGTGCTTATTCAATGTCAGGAGGGCTTACTATGACTTTAAATACGAGGATCTGTGAACTCCAAACATTATGTCTATGTGAATCAGAAAATTCATGTGGTACCCTTTGCCTTAGGATCACTTGTTAGAATATTTGTGGTTATTTCTTTACTTAGAAGGAAAATTTCACGTTTCTCAGAACAGATATAGCAAATATAATTATGCTGATACTTGTAATTGGGGAGTTTCATTTCCTTGAAGCTCTTCTCTTTCCTCTGCCCTTGGAAAAACAGAAATGCAATTAGGAAGTCAAATTGCTGTCTATTGGTTATCTGTGGAGAGTTGGCACATTTCTCACATGATCTTTATTTTTGCCTTGAAAAGAGCTAATGTCCTCTTTCACCTTGCATATGCTCTGCAATGAACCCACAAACCCCTAGACCCTGTTTGCACTCTTTCAGAGAAGTTATTTATTTTTTTGTAACACAAGCTAGAAATAAAAAGAATAATAATAATAATAAATAATAAAAGACAGGCTTATAACCAAAGATAAATATTTTATGAGTTATAAATACATTTATAATATTAGTTTTAAGTAATTTCAGAAGATAGGATAAGAAGGGATTCTCAAATGACAGTGTAATTAAAAAGTGGTTTTGTAGAATTGGTATCATGGGCCAAAAGTCATTTGTCACATTGTAGAGTCACTTGCCAGAAAGACAGGGATAACAGGTAGCAAGTGCAGAATGGCTGCGTATTGCTAAGAGGCACTGGGCGGGA
Organism: Pezoporus flaviventris; assembly: GCF_033815535.1. NCBI lineage: Eukaryota > Metazoa > Chordata > Aves > Psittaciformes > Psittacidae > Pezoporus > Pezoporus flaviventris. The sequence goes on from NW_026892549.1 coordinate 51,419,966, forward strand.
AGAAATTGTGACAATACTCAGACACTTTGAGAGGTACATATTGGAAACTTATTTAGAGCATGATAAAATCCAGTAGGGTATGTAAAATCATATAATCTGTCTGCCTATAAAGCTATAAGAATACATTTTCTTACATGTCATCTGCTAAAGTTAGCCAGTCAGGTGTTTCTGCCTTTTGGTGAAAGTTATTTTTCATTCAATTTATTTACTACAGCATCAGAAATGCAATTTGTTTTTTTAAAGTCCTGAAAATACTCAGGCCTCAACACAGGGGAGGTGGATTTCTCTGCTAAGTTTTGGTGGTTGTCCCTGGTGGAGAGCTACACATTGAAAGGAAAATGAATTATGCTATATCAGCTTTTGCTGTTTAGTGCCAAACTCATAATATGTGCACTATGCGTAATGGTGCATCCTCATGTAAGTATACATGTACTATCAAACTGTAAATGTGCCAAAAAAAAAAATACTGGAGATTTCAGAAGAGGAAGTTCCTTCATAAAGGAAACCTTAGCTGTAAATAGTCTATTTAAATAGATCAAACCCTGAGTTTAGTGCCTTCTGATTCTAGTAATAAGCATGCTCTGTGATTTGCTCCTGGGAGCAGTCACATTCATTGTGCTCATGATATATGAAAATATACAAGAAATAATACTTCTGAGGTTTCACATCCTTCCACAATGTAATCAGGAGACTCGGGAGTAGATGTCTGAGCAATGATAGGAGTATTGTGAAGTCATGTGTTTCCCATGGAAATAATTTGTGACTTCCCTCTCTTTACTGTCACACATCTTCAAAGCACAAAACCAGCTTGTGTTCTGAGCAGAACAATTATTTGCTTTACATCAAAGTTTTATGTAGTTCTTAATTCAAACTGGGTTTCAAAGGGGTAAAATTAATGCAGGTCTCTGTAACACATGGGTGGGGATGTGTTTGTCACTCCTAGCATGTTTGCTATTGATCTTGTTATACTTTACAAACACTAATAATTCAGTTGCTTGCCTGAAAGAAAATATGTTTTACTCTTTTTAATAAGGACCACTACTAATTATTGCTTATTCTTTCTGCTTTTGGAAAGAATTATAAAAATCGTCATCTCCACACCTTAGCTGCTGTGTGATTGTAGTGTGATTACAGATGATATATCTCAAAGTGTTTCAGTTTTAAGTATCTGGGTGGTCTAGTCCTGTCTAGTATAATTTCCCTTTTGGCATCATAACCTTTTTGCTGCTTGAATTGTTCCTATGGGTAAGAGTTTAAAAAAATCCCAGAACAAGCCTGTTTTCTTATGCTTGATGGATCAAACTGCTGCCTAAACAGGTTGTTTAACATCACTCTGATGCAACTAAAGTACTTGGGGAAAAATCAATTTAAAACAGGAATGGGATTACTCATACTATAAAAATCTACATGTTTTGCATATTGTACTGTAAGAATCTATCGATTTTGACAACCATGGAACAGAGTTCCATGGTAACTCCATTTTTTTGTTGTATCCAAGTAATAGACAGTGTATTTCATCCTCGAAATCAAAGTTCAGTGCTCACTGATAGAAAATGTGGACAGTAATGTTAATACCTTTGTGCTGCCTGAATCATAGAATAACTCAAAGCCTTGTCTGTGATCACTTGGTGTAACTGTACAGGATTTGCCACTGTGGTTATGTGACCACCCTGTACTGTGGGATTCTTCTGCTGGTCTGCAGGTTACTTGCAGAAGGCCAGTTCTGAATGTTTTGCTTTTGAAATTCAGACTCAGGCCAAAACTTGTGTGTATTGACTGTTGTTTGTGTTTCCTGAAAAGGTTCAAATGGCTTCAGTTGGTAATGCATTCATACTAAACTATCCATTCAAGCCATTATGTCTGTACATTACACTGGTAACGTGTGCCGTTACACTGGTAACAGCAGAGATGTGTGTTACTGCAGATAAATAACTTTGTCTTCCTGACTGCATGACTTAGATGGGCAAACACTCCGCTTGGAACAGGGAAATCTCACTCCTCAGCCTCAAACCTCTGTCTCAGGTAGAGTCCTGTCTCTTCTTAGTGTCCAACTACTTGTTCTGCAGAGCTGTTAATGTTTCTGTTTTATCATTTTTACTCTAAACCTCCATGTTTTCTTTTCCTGCTTACAGACCCTAAATTCTTCAGGAAGAGGTATTTTTTTTTTTTTCCAGGCCAGCCCAAGAGAGGAGTCTTTGGAAAAGGAATAAAAATAAGTGTCTAAAGAGTCCGTGCTTTCTTCTTACCTCTACAGTCACCCTTACACATCTCCTGCGTGCCTTCTGACTGCCTATTTGTTCAGACTGCCAGACTTGCTGGAGTCAAAACCAAGGGGAATAACATGAACCCCATTAACCCCAAGGCATAGTCCAATTCTCCCACGTGTCCAACTCCTTAGTGGCTCTACCTGTCTAAAGGCTAATTTGCATCATAGGGGTCAGAAAAACTTGAAAATTAAAATTGTTTCTAGCAACACAGAGCCTAATGGAAGTAAGTCATCGTGCACTTTTCGTCCCTCAGCAGTGGACAGGGTGAATTTACATGCTCTGCTTTGCTTCCATTAATTCTATTGCTCCACAACATGGCGATGTGGTGCAGCTGAGGGCAGGAAAGCTGCTTCCATGCTTGGCCATATGAAATACATGTAGTCTCGTGAAGGAAGTCAGCTCTCAGGAACTAGGGGAAGGAAACACTTTTCCTGTTTCATAGTAGCCCGGAAAGCTCTAAAGCTACTTTTGCGATTAATCTAACCAAGTTGCAGTTTGTTGATATGAAAAGAGATGCGTATGTTGCTAATTTCTGAATATCTTCCCTTTTTGGAATTCAAACATGACATAAAATCCTTGGTGTAGGCACATTTTTTAATAGGAAAACCAATATATTTTTCTTTCAGCTCTATAGTTGGCCATAGATCATAAACTGGAGATAAAAGCACTCGGTGAGAGGCATACTTCATGCTTTCTCCGTCTTACTTATTAGACAGGTTTTTTCTTCTAGGAAGAAAAGTGCACTTTGAGACAGTCTGAAAGACACTTCAGCAGAAAGAGGCCACACAGCACAAAGTGTGCTTTGTGGGAAGTAAATGATTAAGGATTGTTTCTGTTTCTTCTTTTGGTCCTTTCTGTGGCCCTGGAGGTCTTTGTAGGAATATATTCCAGTGAAACTACAAAACCAATCTACTGAGCGGTTTGTTCTTCAGCAGAATAATTAAAATAAGTAAATTGTGTAGGAAAATTTAAAGGAAAAAACTGGAAAAACACATTAAAAACTGGACATGAGAGCAGTAAAATGAAGACAGCGCATTACTCAATAGTTGTTTTGTTTTTTGTGGTTAGTCAAACTGTCCTTTCTCTGCACGACTGTGAAGATTGCTAAGCACAAAAGATCCCTTTTGTAAACGATTCAAGCCACAGCATATTTGCTGTGTCAGCTTTCTCATCTGTTTAGGTGCTTGTAGCTGGAGAAAAGTGCTTGTGACTACTTCAATGAGCTTGTGACTGGTTCAATGAGCAGACATGTCTGAAGCAGTGGTTAAGGAATAAAAATGACCCTTACATCGTATGATTTTGATCTGGAGAATAAACGGTTGGGATTAAGGAGAAGCTAGGCATAGTTTTCAGCTTTGGTTTACTAAAAGAAAAATATTAAATATGGTAAAATACAAATTTAAAGCCATGTATGAGAAATTAAAAACTACAGAATATTAAAGTAGACTCTAAACTGCTTTGGTATACTGTCCACAGTAGTAATATTGTTCCCATGTGAGATCAGCATTCTTGGTAGCATAAATGGTCATGATTCATGATTTTAGCTTTAGTCCTGGGGGTCTGTGGCCTCAAAACCTCTCCTATGAATACAGGCTGAGAATACTGGGTTGTTCAGCCTAGAGAAAAGAAGGCTCAAGGGAGGCCTTAAAATGGTCTTCAAATACCTAAAGGGGGCCTACAAGAAATCTGGAGAGGGAATTTTTACCAGGGCATGTAGTGGCAGGACAATGGGGATGGCTGTAAACTGAAAGAGCGGAGATTTAGGTTAGACATTAGGAAGAAACTCTTCCCTGTGAGGGTGGTGAGATACTGGCATAGGTTGCCAGTATATTATAGATACTGAAATATTACCAGTGTACTTGGAGACATTGCTGCTCTTCTGAGCACAGTTACCTCCAAGCGGATATGCACTAGGAGGCCTTTGTTACCCAGTACAAGATGCCTTTTTCATTACACATTTCCCTAATCCTTTACATAAACATCTTGTAAATTTTTCCCCAGTTTCCTTAAAAGGCTGTACTTTGAAAAGGTTTTCAACAGTATGGCACATGAAACAAGTTCCTCAGCAGGATCCTTAACTTCTCTATCAGAGAAGCCTCAAATTTGCAGTAATACTGATAGTTTCCCGAATGATCCCAAGAAATGAGCCTTTAGGAAGTCCCTGACGCAGAGGCTTTTCAGATAGGGTTTTTGTTTGGGGATTTTTTGGTGTGTGTTTGGTTGGTTGGTTGGGGGTTTTTCTCCTAATCATTCACAAGTACAGATTTCAGAAGTTTCTTGACTACTGAAATACAGTCTAGTGACATCTTTTTCTAGCTTCCCTAAGAAGGCAGAAAATTAATACCAAAATACACAATTTCAGTGCCATGGAGCAAGAGCCTTCTATCAGAATTAAATGGTTTGGGTTTCCCCACTGTATTTACAGGTCTTAGCTTCTGTTTAGGAACTACTGCAGTAGCTAAATGCTTATGCTGAGTGTGTTAGATAACATGTTTTATTTGGAGACAGTGCAGCTTAAGGACATAAAGTAATATATATTTTTCATGACTCTGAGATGTCACCACACTGGGATTCATTCCATATGCATACAGATAGAGAGGTACATTGTAATGGAAAATGTGAAAAAGCATCTATATATATGCGCTGTTATTTCAAAGCTGTAAATTCTTCTACGCCACGCAACCTTAGGAAAACAAAGACACAAAGTACAAATATAATTACATGCCTGATGACTTTGAATCTTTATTACACACTACAAGTAGGAACTGAGATCATGTATATGGTTGTCCAGTTGAGACTTTTACTTTCTGTCCAACTTTTCCATCTGATTGACTCTATAGGTAGGCTTTAGTGGGGTTTCTTTGTGCTCTTAAACATGGGTGTATGTACAAGTAGCTGAGTTGCCGTCCAAGTAAGATTGCTTTTTTTGTTTTGGTAGATCTAGGAACTTGGGTCTTTGGGGAGATAGAGACTGTCATTAAACTTAATGAACTTGTAGGACACTTTTGGAACCTCTTGTATTTCTGTGGTGCTAGAAAACCAGAATCACAGAATGGTTTGAGTTGAAAGGGACCTTAAAGCTTAGCCAGATCCAACCCCCTGCCATGGGCAGGGACACCTTCCACTAGAGCAGGTTGCTCCAAGCCCCATTCAACCTGGCCTTGAACACTGCCAGAGATGGGGCAGCCACAGCTTCTCTGGGCAACCTGTGCCAGGGCCTCAGCACCCTCACAGGGAAGAACTTCTTCCTAATATCTAATATAAATCTACAGTGCCAGTCCCAGTACTGACCCATGAGAAGCACCACTTGTCACTGGTCTCCACTTGAATGTAAAGCAGTTGAATGCAACACTTTGAGTGTGACCACTCAGCCCATTCCTTATCCATTGAGTTGTCCATCCATGAAATCCATGCCTCTCAAGTTTAGAGACAAGGATGTCATGTGGGACAGTGTCAAATGCCTTGCAGAAGACCTGGCAGATGGTGTTACTTGCTCTTCCCATATCCATTAAAGCTGTAAGCCCATCATAGAAGGCTACCAAACGTCAGGCACGATTTGCCCTTAATGAAGCCATATTGATTGTCACTAGTCACTTTGTTGTTTTCTATGGGCCTTAGCTTAGTTTCCAGGTGGATCTGCTCCATGATCTTGCTGAGCATCCAGGCAAGACTGACAGCAGCTAATTAAGACCATGTGGTGCCTACCTCCTTGACATGAAATTTCTGCCTCCTCTCCTACCCCCATTTCTCACTCTCTGAAGGGATCTAGAAGTCTTTATTTTTTGCTAAACTTTATGTAAGTAATTTCTAATACATCTTAATTGTCCCAATAAAATAGTCTACCTTCATGTGTTCTAACTCATGTGGAAGGACTGGGTCTCTTTGTAACTTTAATGATATTAAATTCTGAACAGAGAAAGACTGAGAAACTTAGGTTTATTTGGATTGGTAAAAATCAAACACTAGAACTGCATCTAGTATTGAACAACTTTAAATATTTGGCGAATTGAACAGTTTCTCTGACTAGATTTAATTACTTAGCACTGCCCCTTGGCCTGTTGCTGTGTATTCCCTGCACATACAGCTTCATGTATCCACAGTGAAGGCTTGATTTAAGGGGAATTTTTCATTTAGTGTGCTAAACTACCATCATGGAAATCTAAATTCAATTAGAACTTTTTTTTTTTTTTCCTTTAAACCAGGGTCTGCTCCAGAGTTTCAGAAAAATTAAACCAAGCAAATCATAAATGTTCTGTGTCTATCATCTGGTTCTGATTACCTGCTTTATTGTCTAAATAGCAGTGGGACTTATTCAGCAAGCAAGTGTACTGTCCAGAAACCTGGTATTGATTAATGAGATACATGTTTTGGACTTGCCTGCTGTATAGCTCATTGGTTTCCAGGCATATTAGTGCATTGCAGAATGTTCCCTGATTTCTATTGTTAGCACACAACTCTGAGTTGATGTTGCTTAACCTACAGGCAAGGGAAAAAAATGAAAGGAAATAGATTCTTTGCTACGGAACAGTGCCCTGTATTGTCGTTACAGAGTGCTTAACGGATCCTTTTGCATTGATTTTAATTTCCACAGAAGAAAGCCAGAAATAAGTGGGTCAAATGTATCAGGAATATAAATCAATTCTAGGCATGAAATTGAAGGTAAATACAGAGAAAACAGTTTCCTAGTAATTTTTTTTGCTAAGGTGTTCCGAAAAGTAAATTAATTAAAAACAAAGTAGTCCTGAAAGTTGCATTTCCTCTTTCAAAATGACCAGTTGTTTTCAGAATGCAACAATATATACTATTGAAAGAGTTTAATGGAACAAGTGGCTAGTAAAATCTCTCTAAGCAGTGATTTCTGACAACCTAGGAATCACACTTGATAAAGAATATGATGAGAAATCCTTGTCTTGTTCTATGGAACATACCGTATGTCAAATTCCTTTAAAGATGTACTATACATGTCCATAATGTGGTCTTCCTTTCTTTCATCTTTTCATTTTCCCCAGTTGAGCACAGCCATGGGATGGCTCATTATAGGTGCTGTGTTTCCTTCCCAACCATTCTTGGGGCTCCTATGCATTCTCTAACCTATTGGTCGTGTTTCTCTAAAAAGAATACACTGTAAATACTAACATCTGCTCATATATCTATTGGATGTATCAGTAGATTTGCGGGAGGTGGACAGCTGGAGTAAGCCAGAGACACAGCTGTCAGGTTTCTTCTACAATAGGTTTCCCCAATTTTCTCTTGAAAGAGCAGAAGTGTAACTGAACTGTGTCCTCTGGAAACTTGAAGCTGAAGGTAGGTTTACTGTCAAGAAAACTTTCTCAAGTATTTAACTCACATTTCACATTTTATTTCTGCCCATTATACTTAGATGTACAACTGCAGTGTGCCTTCCCCTTATTTCCAGATAATGTAATAAAAGACTACATGCACAATTAAATTAGTTAAATCCTTATAATCTACAAAATGTTTGAAGGATGCTATAAACTTCCTAAACTATTTTTGAGGTTACTCATTACTTCAATCAATTCATGTTTCTTTAAACGCAAACACAGCTGTTTTATGTATGTTTGTTTGGCTTTTAATCCTCTCATGAGGGACTCACAAAGTGAGCAAACAAAACACATTGGGTTGACAAAACTTATTTCTTCTGGTTTGCAACTCACCCTCAAAGCCATAAAATGAGTAAAACTGAGCTTCCAGTAATTGCTTTTAAGATGGTTCTTGTCTCTGTCAGTGTGACAGCATAATGTGCAGAGAAGTATGTCCTCTGGTGTCCTCTGTGCCATATCTGGAATATGTATTTAGCCTTACAGGCCCTGAATATAAAACCCAACACATTTGCTTTTGACTTGCACTTCTACTTGTATCGTGACCACACAAAGCCCCCCTTTGCCCTGGGTGATGTTTGGACTGTATTTAAGCAGCAGCCACCCCCCCTTAGCACGAGGCAGGATCAGAAGAAGCAATAGTAACCTTTTCCTGCCTCAAAAAACCTGGACCAAGATAGTATTTTTCTGTGCCTTTCAATCCCTCTGATCCAGAATATGCCCAGTGTAGTCCTATTTCACTATTACTTTACAGAGAATAGCACCACAAATACCAGCTTCTTTCAAATCTCTCTCAAAACTACCTCCTTAAAGGTTTTATTTAGTGTTTCCCAATTATTCAGGTTTTTCCAAGGATTTCTAATAGCCTAGTTTCTCTTTCTTTAAATATATATATTTACTTCATTTTATGCTATTTTTTCTTTATGGAAATGAAACTCCTTACCTTCTTGGTAGTTTGGGCAAGTAGTAAACACAGGATTAGCAAACTTGCACAATGGGTTGGTTAACATTTCTTTCTTTGCAGTGTGATCTCACTAATGAATACTCAAATTGAATTTTGGAAATGAACACAGGGTAAAAAAGGCTGCTTTGTACTTCTCAGATTCTACCTAAGAAGTAATTCAAGCTGACTGGACCTAATAAAAAAGTAGACTTTTTAATCTGTCATTTTAAATTTAATTTTTATCATGTGTCCTGGGTTCAGGACACTATGACATGCCTTATTCTCTGAATTTCTTCAGAAATAACAACAATTAAAAGTTCTGAGGTCATTTCTGTGAAACCCTGCTGATGTCATTCTTACTAAATTCTATAGGTCTGAGCAAGAACTCTTACGAAACTTAAAAGAAAATGGCAATTAAAGTGATTATTTCAGTAAAATGTTAAGAAAATTAACCTAATCCGTATTGTTAAGAGGACATCTTTGGTTTTTTTTTTTTTTCCTGTGGAGGAAAAAAATGTAACAAATGAGTTGGTTCTCCGAGGTTTGTCAAGCAATTCATATTTTAAACTTCATTTAGGTCAGAGCAGTGTTTGCATTAGTCTGGATGTGTTTTCTTAGTAACTCCTGAAACTTTTTTAAAACCATGTCTAAATCAATTGTATGGTTTGGATTCTCCAATGAAAGTAGCCTACTTCCACAGCTCAATTCTGCTTTCTTTAGAACATCAAACAGAGCACAATGGCTTCTTCCACTTTTCATGATGATATCCAGTACCAAGTAGCTGAGAATGTTTCAAGTCTATAGCATTTTGTTTGATCAGCAAGTACTTGTGAATGGGAAAAACGTGCATGCTTTGAAAACAACAGAGTTCACTATTCCTGCCAGGGCTTTGCTTTTGCAGAAGCAAAACTGTACTTCATGTAAGAGTACCACAGACACGATAGCCAGAGCTTTAATTATATGTAGATATTAAACCAGAAACAAACCCCAACAGTTACCAGATGATGTCTGTATCTTCCTTGGAGACACTTTACTTCTCTGTAATGCTCTTCCTTTTTTCTGAAGATGCTGTTTGTGTCAGTTTTAATTTGGATTCCTGTGACTATCAACTGGGACATTGTAGACCTGAGAGTTATTTCCTGCAGGTTTACTGAAGTCTCATCAACTTCTTCTGCAGCTATGCTCTTTTGCATCTGCTACTCGGTTACTTTAATCTGTTTTGATCTCTGTTGCTGTTTTTTACTTATCTTCTTAATAGCTTGCTCCGAGTTCACAGAACTTAGAGCCTTAATGCCAAGAGAAACTTCCCTTAAAAAAAAAGAAGCTGCTGCTCAGAGTCAAGCTTAATCAGTTCTACAGTGTTGTTTGCTATTGCGTGATCTTGTGTGTCAAACTCGTTAAGTTTTTGGGTTGCCTCTGGACATCTTGATGGTAATCTGAATTACTGTAAGAAAATAATTACAAAAATGTAGCAACTTTTCAAGTCTGTTTGGCAATGGTTGCAGGAAGCCTCCTTTCTGCTTTTCCAGATTATTCTTACTTAGAGTGATCTGAATTTGTTACACTTCTCCTTGTTGAATATATTTTCAAGTCCACAGGTCATTGGGGTGTAGATGTGAGATTCTGGTCCCTGTGCATTAATGCATGATCAGGATGATCACTTCCCATTATCTAGTACCACTGGTGGCCAAGTACATGAATACAGTGGACAGGCACAGCAGCTGCCTCCCAGCTTGGCATGACTGACTAGGAGAGAGTTACACGAAGGAAGAGAATTGATTTCTAGGGTGGTTCCATCAAAAAAATGAAACCTCCTGCAATTTCTGTGTGTGTGTTTGGCTCCTGTCCCCTCCCCTTCTAAATAACTTTTGAACCCTTTGGTCAGTTTTAGTCCTGTTGGATCGAGGGGTTACGCTGCAGAAAGTTCATTGAGGTAAGAGGAGCATCCCGCTGAAGAGGAGTCTGTGACTCAACACTAGTGAATTCCTGTGGAAGAGACATGAATGCTCCATGTAGATGAAAAGTAGCCGTTGGAGATCAAGCAAAAGCCAAAGCCACAGAATGATGGGGAAACTAGCAACAGTGTGCTGTGCATGGAACCTTTTTGGTTTTATTTTTCCTAAAGCCTTAAGGCATATTTCTCTCTTTTTGTGAGCTCCCCTTTGCTGTTCCTTCTGCTGAGACAGCTCTTGCAATCTGAGTAGACACCTGTGAGTCTCTGCAGATTCATTCATTCTTGGGTTACCAAGAGCTACATATGCTTAAAATGTATTTCCCTGGATGTAGGATTTTCATGCTATTCATCACATGGTTGTATTTAGTCTGAAACACTGCTTGAGAACCTCCGAATACTTTTTTTTTATTGTAAATAGGCAGCTCTCTTTGGGTTTTTATGTTTATTTTTTTTTTACTGAAATGACCCTGTTTGAACTGGCACACATCTTTAAGTTGAGGTCTCAAGGATGGTTGTGATATATATGTATCTATGTAGTATATGTCTTTGCAGCATTGCCGTGGGGTCTACTGGATTGTTTTGCCTCAACTACGTAAGTGGTTTGATTTGTTATTGAGCTGAGAAGGGTAGCAGGAAACCTCCACCATTTGTATATCCCAGCCCATCTTTGTTTTGCAAGTAGTTCTACTTACAATGCATTATTGAAAGTGGAAATGTTTCTGGAACATTCTTTGCTGGTTAACTGGAAAGCTGGATTTTATTGCTTCCAGGTGATTTGCACTGATAGGCATTTTGGATGGTTTTCTGGCTTCATCTAAAACAGAGTTAATTTAGAGGTGGTTTTATATTTTGCAAGTGATGTGAGTTTTTCTTTCCATGAAATGCTTGAGAGGATTTCATAAAGAAAAGGAAAGATAAACTGTCACTGTATCCTGGGTCTACTCACAGAAGATGCAGTCCAGAAATAGGGGTGTATTGACTGATAGAGCAAAAGCACTATGAACGTTTTCCTTTCCTAGCATGTGTGACAGTTCTCAGAAATACAGCTTTCATCCGCACTATGGCAAGCGGAAAAGGACTCCTTTCATTTATGGGATATTTCAGGGCTTAAATAGTCTCTTTGTGTTAAGAGTATATGCACTGCTTTTTAGTTTTGTTTATAGTTTTAGTACTTTTCTTCCCATAATTTTGCAGTGACATGGGAAATAGAGCAATCTGCAGCCTCTGCTGGGTCATGTGACGAATAAGGAGACTAAAGCGATGCACTTCGGGACTTGCACATCCTTGTCTTTGCAGGCGTGAGCACAACAGAGCGTGTGTGCTCCTCATCGGGCACAGTGCATGCTGCAGATGGGGACAAACCCATTCTGATTCTTCTTCCCAGTCAGACCTTTGATTTGTTTTTAGTTGTCTTTTATACTGAAAGGTCATCTTTAACAGAATGTTAATGAATCCCCTGAACTTTTTGCTATATTAAGTTCAATTTTCAAAGTGGTAAAGAGAAGACTGTGGAAGATCTCTCTGCTTTCCCCTGTATTTCTTTCTTAGATGAGCTTGGACTGAAAGCAGGAGAGGAGCAGGGCTTGGGGAAGCTCAAAGCACAGCAGAAATTTAACCTATACAAAACCTTTTATTGCAGAAGCATAAAACTTTGATGAAAATTGCATATTGCTTTTGATTTACAAGAGTGACGAGGCACTTTTCCTTCACTGTTTGCAAAGCAGGTGGCTAAAAAATGAAAGAGATGACATCCTCAATAATGTTTGAGAATTTGTTGGCTTATTTTACCATTTTGAGGAAGAAATGAAAACTCCTTTGGTCACTAAAAGAAATGAAATAGCCAAGCTTTGATCACAGTCTCAAATCTAAAAATATAATAAACTATGTAGCACTGCAAACAAACATAAGTTGAGGCATCCATAATAGAAACTCATAATCAGCTTTATGGCTGAGGTAATTTAAATTCTGTGCTATTTTAAAATAAAGGGGTTAGAAATATGAAAAAGCCATTTTGAAAAATTGGCAAAAAGCCCCTTACTTTTCTGGACAATCCCTTCTATCACAAACCTTATCCTTTTGTTCCTGCTTTTATGAAGAAATTTGATGAGTTTATGGCTGCAGTGTCTGTTCCTGAAAGATAAGCCTCATTCTTAACAACACAGCTGTACCTGTGGAGGTCAACAGAGGAGAAAGGTCATGGCTCCAATAATGATACTTCATTAGATGTTAAAAACTTCATGATTTTTTAACTGATTTTCACTTTAAAAGCTAAGAAAAGATCCCCCCTCAACAGTTTAATGCCATGCTGGTCTCATTCTGTTTAAGCTGCAAGCTACTGCTTTATTTGAAGTTTGTTTAGTCCATTAGCTTGGGAGAGGAGGAAGAGGATGTAAGGGGAAACCAGGAACTGTTGCGTTCGAGCTGAGGTGTCTCCTGTCTTACATCAAACAAACACCTCTCAGGAAGGCTCTAGGTGTGGTTGCAGCTCTCCTAGCACAAGGGACGGGCTCTGGGACAAAAGAGTGGTATTGTGCGTGTGTAATGTTAAAACCTCATCTCCAGAACATACACAAACCTCTTGAAGAAAAGTCCTTCCCTCTTTTGGTAGAATTTGGCTGGTGTTCTGTGAACATCTTAAACTATTTTTGTGTATGTTCTGGTTTCATTATAAGCAGAATTCTTTCCTCAGCTTAGTTTCCAGTGAAGGCAATGACAGCTTGTGTTGGCACCGGGGATGCAGAAGTAAGCAGCTGATGTTAGCTGGAAGGTGCGGATGCTTCATCCCACGGTGAGTGCTTATGTGTTCAAAGCATTTGTGAAACCTGCAACCTCTGAAACTGCTGATACATACATTCCCAAAGATGTGTGGTAACTCTTCCTTACAGCCACATCGTGTTATTTACCTAAAGGGCTTCATTTGGTGTAGTATGAATGATATTAAGAAGTTCTTTACGTAGCTTGGACTATATTTACTTTCAAACCAAACATAACACTAAACCCACTGTTATAGCAGTATTTTAAGATTTAGTACTTGTTGGTATGTCTTTCTGTCCCCACACTATAAAGTCAAAGTGTGCTTTGCCAATGATTTTTGAAAAGTCAGGATTTCATGCTGAGTTGCTTTACAGTAACACAAATTTCAGTCATGATTTCTGCCATCCAGTAATGATTTCTTCTGACAAGTTCTCCCCTTTACACACTAAGTTAGGAAAGCAGTTAAAATCCTGAGCTGTTCAGAGTATTATTTTAATGTCTTTTGCAACCTTAGAGGTGAGTGACCCTGCTGCACTGGCTAAATTCCAGTTTACGTAATTATAATCTACTACTTAACTCCCCAAAGAAATGCTGTGCAGAGGCCAAAACTAATGCCCATGCCGTTTGATCCAACTGGTGTATCCAGAGAGAATGGTGCCCTGCAAAGATTCTGCATCTGAAGTACTACTTGTTCACAACAAACATGGAAGAAGAGAAGTTTTGCTGGAAAGAAAGGTTACTTTTATAAGGAAAACTGTGACTGTCAGAATAGGCAAGCTTTGAGCAGATCACATAGTTGAACAGCATGACTTTTATTTATCAGAGGTTTGCAAAATCAGACAAGTATCTGTCAGGATTAAGTATACCTGGACTAGAATGTTTGTTGAAGTCTCCCTGAATTATATTTCAAGTTGTTGTTTACATCTGTCCTGTTCTCTGCCGATTCTAATTTTGGCTGTTACTGCATGCTTTGAAAAATTCATTGCAGACTGGGAATTGGCAGATTGAGGTACCTAACTGGTTAGACATCCAAATGACTGTAAGACAGAAATACATGTGAAATACAAACACTGAGGTGATGCTAAAGCACACTCTACAATCTGGAGTTCTTATGGTTTCCCTGTTCTTGAGCAACAGAGGAAATAAAGCCACTGACTGTAGTAATATCAGCCTTTCCAACAGTTTTCCTGTCAAGTCTGCCCACCAAAGACCACACTATGAGTTGGAATTGTTGCTTACTAAGAACCAGTCCAGGGCTGCAAAATACCAATGCACAGCGGTGATTTTCAGTCTCAGTGGAACTAAGCTTAACTGGAACCAGTAGGTTAAAATTACTGCTCACCTCTCCAATACTTTTAGAGCAATGTCACAGAGAAGCAGCATCTCAGCCAAACCCCATTGCCATGATCCATTTCTGTAAGTCCTTATCTATTTGTTTTTTATAATGCCTTTCATAGCTGCTGCTGTTTCAGGTCCTCTTGCTTATCTGACCACTTGTTCGAATGGAGGATTTGGAAGTAAGCAATTCCTTTCTAGGCTCCTGCTTAGGACAGACCTAAAGAAAGGTGTACTGCTTCTGTGAAAAATCGCCGTCCTGGGGTGATGCAGAAGGACCCCCAATTATTGAACACTGGCCTCTAATTCTTGCAGAGGTATTTAATACCTATTCACTTTTATCATGTAACTGGAATCATGAGATTAAGTTCAATGTATTTCGATAAGTCTTTTTGTGTCAAATCTTTCTCTAAGGATTTTATTATTCTTTATCGAAGTAGCCTTTAGAAGGAAGAAGCAGAAGCCAAAAAAATCAAATTAAGATTTGACTTAGTGCATTGTAGTAAACGTAGAGAACTTTCATGGCCATTGAGATAGGAAAAAAAGTCCTGTTTTTCAAAAAAACAAATATTGAGGAACAGCAGGAAAAAAAAAAAGTTTTAAAAATAAAGCATTCCAAAGCAGGCACAGATGAGTTGCAGCCCTCTGAATTCATTGTTGTAATTGCAATATCTCTCAGAAGACCTTTTCAAAAAGGTTGGTCAGAATGTGCCTACTGAATCAGCAAAACTATAACCACAACTGTATTTCCTGCTCAAGCAGAAAAAACATACACACAAAACTACAAAGTGAGGACTCTGTTAACCTAGTATATTTAATTGACTGTGCGAAGCAAAATGAATTTAGTAAAGGCAAAGTTTAGAAAACATAACTGCAACAACTCTGTTTTTTCTTGATGAAGATTCCTAAATATAGCTTTACTACCTGAACATAAAATGAATTTGCACCTTTAGGAGCTGAATTGTACCTAAATGGTCTCTTGTTCATACCTGCTTGTTTTCCCGCAAAGCACTTTACTTTCACAACATGTGGAGTTTAAAAAACTCCACATTAACAAATAGAGAGATTTCCTTCTGACCTTTAAAGCCACACTTAAGTGCCGCTGACACAATAACAATACCAGGCTTTGATGCAGCCAGTGTTTCTGATACATGTGCCTGGATCTCTATTCAACTTGCACTTGTTTTTCCACAGAACTGAAGTCTGAGGTTACTTAAGAAAAAAGACAAACTTTTTGGTGTCTTTCCTAGATTAGTTCATACTGGGGGGGATCTGTTTACTAAGCCTTTTTTTCCCCCTTCTACTTTGTTTCATAAACCTCTGAGTTTCCAAAAGCTGTCAATTGTCAGTTACAGTCTTAACACATTTTTCCTATTTGTTCTATTGAAACTTTTAATTTAGAGAAAAGTCCCTTGGGTCCAAGGTTCTGAAAAGGCTTTATCAGTTCTAGATCTGTATATAAGAGGATGGAAATACAAACTGCATAATAACCTGGGGAGCTATGATTTCTTTCAGGTACATATACCAGAAGGTTATCTGAACAGGGAGAAAAATCCAAAAGCAGAAAACTGCTGTAGTTTGACTGTTGTCGTGTCTTCCTTTACTTCCTGTAAATTTCAGAGACTGTGCTTACGTAAGTACCCTATTGGCCAAGAATCTCCACACTCTATGACCACTAGCAAGTATGCAGGTAACAACTTTCTACAGTCAGGCATATTAAACCGTTTGTTATCGCTATCAACAGCTAGAAAGGAACTTCCTAGGAGAAGGAGATTTGTTACTTACCTGTATACAACACTACTAAAACTACCCTGATTTCCCCTACCAGATCTTGAATTAAGCAGTTTTAATTGAAGTTCTTTGTCCTGTTGCTTTGGCAACAGTAGGCCAGCCTCAGTGGGGGAGATTTTCGGAAGCTTAGCTGTCACTTTGCTAACAGATCACAAGTCAGATAATGAACTGTTTTGCCTTTTAAATACATTTGTAAGGGGAAAAAAACCCCACAGGTTAAACGTTTTCTAAGGTCACAAAGAACCAGTAACAACCTAGGAGCAGAACCTGCTTTTTTGAACTTTAACCCCTTCCCCCAGTTCTCCTTGCTTATGGAAGTAGAGGTTACTAAGATTTATGGCCAAAAGACTTGATTTTTTTTTTAAATGAATATTTAATCCACAAAACCTTCAGTTTACAGTATAAAACCCCAAAGATGTCCATTTAGAAAGCTGATAGCCAACTGTAGTCCATTTTTCTTAATTTCCGTAGCTCTCTTTCCTGAGATTTAGACAGTTTACATGTCATCTCTCCTAACAATTCCATAGGATTTGTATCTTCTTGTTCCATTTCAGTCACATCTCCTTCCTCATACAAATCATCATCTGTTTTTTCACTTTCCATTTCCACTTCATCAGCAACTTCTTCAGCACTGGAAGAAGATGATTGGAAACAACCCAATTAATGGATACTCTCACATACTATAGGAGAGGTACATTATCATGCAAATAACTAAGTAAATATTAGATTTTAGTATTTAATCTCAGGGTACTTGCAAACTGCTATACTTCTTTTGCCATCTCAGTTACAAGACATTTTTCAGGCTTTTCAGCTGTCCTCTGTTTTAAGTAAACTTAGAGAAACTATTTTTCTTTCTCCAAATATCATGCATAATGTCAGAACAGGCAGATCATTATGTAAGAAGTTATAATCTCACAGGATCAGAAACACTGGATACACTTGTAGAGGAGATAATATTTAAGAAGGCTATTCTTCCCTTTCAAATCAGAAAAGGGTTACTTGGTCTTAAAAATTTCTACAAGATCTAGCATTACTAGAAAATGAAAAAGTTGTTTTTTAAACATAGGGAGGTGCTTGCAGTGACTGCTTCCGACTTCAAGAGTTAGACTTGTGCTGAACTAGAAAGCATTCTTGCAAAGAATTATACAGAACAGTTGCCACTTAGAACATCAATGTTAACACTATTAATTCAAATGTGTGTATATATTTTTAATCTTGTTAGGAATGACCTGCATGACAGAACAGTACTCCCCAAATCATCTAATACAAACTATTTATCACTCAAAAAATGTAAATGGTCAAACACTGATATTATACTGTCTTCTATCTATACAGTGACATATTCTTGTCGTTCTTCAAGAGCCCAATCTTACAACCCTTCTAAGTAATTTAAATGTGCACTCATGCTGTTACCCATGTCAAAGTACAAGATCTACATGCGCAAATATTTACATAGGCCCCTGAACTCCCAAATTCTTCAGTACTGAAACTACATGCAAGTTTCCATACATTCCTTGTATTAGACTTTTGCCAGTGTTTTGCTAATGTGGCAAAAAGACTTTTACTTGTGGCACCCAGTAAGAAAGCTAGCAATACTGGCCAACACAACATAGCAGAATTGACTACACTGTTATTATGACAGAATATAACATGCATCAAAAGCGATGCAAACACGGTCTTTTTCTGGATAAGCCCGGGGAGTGTAAACCATCTTCTCTCTGGTCTCTTGAAATTCAGGATGGCCGCTAACACAGTGACACATTTTCATCTCCGATTCAGTAGAGTTTCATTAGACTTTTATAGATTGCACAAAGAATGCAAGCATTTAATTGGCTTCAGTCTAAGCGACAAGATATTAATCCTAACACAAGACTATAGTCATAACCCTTGTGCCTGCATTCATTTTTTAGCAGCATGCATGAATCTCAGAGGAGCAAGCTACAATACATTCTAAGTACCTATCAAACTTCTCCATTCAACTGGGATTAATGCACTATAAGACAATCTTAGCTGTATTCACAGTATACACTATGAAGTGGAGTGTACACTACACAGTACACACTCAGATTGTGTTGTTTGTTGATTTTGTAGTGATGAGGCATTGGAACAGGCTGCCCAGGGCAGTGGTGTAATCACCATCTCTGGAAGTGTTCAGAAACAGCATAGATGAGGCCCTTAGTGATATAGTTTAGTGGTGGCCTTGGCAGTCCTGTGGTAATGGTTGGACTTAATGATGTAAAGGATTTTGCAACTGAGTTGAGTCTATGATTTTAATTAGGAATGAAATTTGAGTTCTAAACAAACTGTTAAGATTAAATTTAAGGACTAACCTCTTGCTCTATCTAGAAACCAAAACTAAGAATCATGCAGAAAGTTATATCAAAGTTGAGAATCTGACATTTATCTTAAATAGCACTAAAAACATTAAATCCCTGGAATAATGTTAAATTCATACAGAACATTTGAGTATCAAAGGCAAACATTTTGCATACAAGCCCATTATGCCAAAGAACAGTAAAAATAACAGCAAAGAACCAACAGACTACACAGCCACTCTGCATCTCTCCCCAAATTTCAGTTATTTTAAAAAACACCTTGCCACAATCAAGCGATAAGCTAACTTATGTCAACAGAAGAATGAAGAGTGTTGGAAAACTGCTTTTACGCTTTAAACAAAGATGTACATAATTTAAAATAACTTCAATAACTAGGGAGAGTTCTTCCATTTTTCTTACCTTTTGTTCTCTTTGGAGATGAGCAATGAACTAATAAATATAGGACACAGGAAAGAAGCAGATGGCAGAACATGTGCTGGAGTATGCAAAAGCTGAAAAATAAAACAGAAGCTTTATGAAAGCTTTTGTCGTGATTTTGCTCGTACACTTACTTAATTACTCTTACCTCTTTGACAGCAGGTGAATCTTGCTCATGCTTGTTATGAACAATTAGTTTTCTAAGGTCTGTATCCTCTTGTGATTGCCGACATCTGTGCTTTCCCAGTAGCAAACTAAATGGGGTCACAGGAAGACTTTCTTCTGTTGCCAGCTTGAAAAAGGTGAAAGTTTTAATTACACTTTTAGTGTCACAAATCTATCTCGTTTTGAGTTATCGAAATTCAGAACCAACTGAGGTGACAAAATTTGACTCAACTGAGCCATATGGCTCTTTGTACTCATTCTCTGGCAGACATCCTGAGAGAATCCTACACAGAGGTAGTAAAACCTTCCAGGATTTGTGGTTCAAGAACACCAGATTTAGTTGGTTGATGTACCAATTAACTTCCAAATACTGAAACTGGTGCATGTGCCAGAAACACTAAGTATGGCTTTCAGATTCCACTTATGACTAAAAGATCATTTACACCCCAGCATCATCTGCTGAGCAACTTAATTCCATAACTGGAAGCATTTTCCTAGCTCAATAAACCTTGAGTACTGAGTTACTTCCCCACCCTCCAAAGAAAGTGATTGTTTGTACCCACATACCCACTGGAATTTGTATTAGAAAGTTATTAACCTATATGTTGATCTATTTTATCTAACCAAACAAATCAATCAAGTGCTGCTGTTTTGTTCCATTCAATGGATACGAAACACTTTTCTTCAAATGAATTTAAAGGACTGAATTTCCCATGATACTTCTCCACAGAAGTACGAACTGAAACGTAATTTTGAAATTCCTTCTCACTGATACTGACACTGTTCATCCTCATCAGACTGTGCAGCTCAAGCTACACTCAAGGTTCCAAGTGTTAAAGAAACCAAGTGAAGAGCTTATTCAAATATCAAGTGGTTTTGCTTCATTTCTGTGAATCCCTTTAGGAAAGTATAACTTTTTTTGTTCAGGGAAAACAAGGGAAGGTGAGAGCAGCTCACTAATACTTCCTTTTACTTTTTAAAAGGATTTTTACCTTTTTAAAGAACAGCAATTCTGTCAAAAAATAAGCAAATACAGATGACTGCCCCTTCAGCCAAGTGCCTATAACCCCATCTAAGGATCTGGTGTGCATTTTGATGACAGAAGGTAATTTGAATCTGATAAACAAACCAGCAGAATTCTGAACTGCTCTGTACATCTCTGTCAGAGCTTCTGTAAGAGGTACCTGTTTGCTGGATGGTGTGAGCCTTTCTTCTAGAGACCTTGTGCTAAGCGTCAAAAGCTCCTAAAATACACAACAAAATAGCAGAGTTATAGTATGTGAAACTGCTTTTGTTATTCCCATACCTTGCCTGTGGAAGCTTTCAACTGGTTCAAAAGCTTTTGTCAGTCAAGTGGAAGAGGGCAGCAGGTATCTTCTTCTTTATTTTATAAAGAAATGCAAAGGAAGCAGGAACAGACACAGAGGCTCTGTATTCAATTTTTTGGGAAAGCAAATAAAAAATTCCCCACCCATCCAAAAATTACAGGAAAAATTGAATATCATATGAAACATTTCGATAATCAGCAATACAGCTTTAGGTGACTGTTGAAGTTAAACAGCATAGGCAATGTTCCCAAAATATCTAGTTTCGTGGATGAATGACATAGTAGAAAAACAGTTGAAAGCTTTTAATAACGAACAAAGCATGGCTTACACTGCCCAGAAATTACAAAAAGAAACTCTTACACTCAACAGAGCAGAACTCTGAATCGGTATCAATCCACATTCAGGAAAATACTTCTTCCCCAAGAACCACCTGCCCATCACTATTTCTTACTTGCGTATCCGTAAGGAAAAATAGTTGGGAACTTCTTAGCCAAAGGTATTTTTCTGAGCCAGTCATTTCAGGTTCATCTCTTGGAACAAAGGCAGCAAGCAGGATCTTCTCTTTACAAAGGTTTCGCTGGATATAGACTGGCCGTGGCTCATTTGGTTTAAACACAAACACTGTAAAAAACCAAGAACACCTTCTCTTTAAATCATGACATTTTGCCTTCCTGAATAGCTGTGAAAGCCCTGTGTACCATTGCCAGTAAGGGCTGGGCAAGATTGCCTTTAAGCACTAGTTTGCAAGAATTATAACTGGATAACCTCACTACATAATAGAACGTGGCTTTCACAGTATTTCAATCCAGAGAACATATTTGGAAATTAATGTTTTTGTAGAACAGTAGCTCTAGGAAGCATAATCATAATTTAGAGTTAAAGCTCTAAAATGTGGCGATTTTCCAAAATTCAACCAGTTTTCTATTTATAGGAGAGGGTCAAGAACATTCCAGATCCTCACCCAGAGAGCATGGTTGATCGTGTGCTATATCCTGCACCAGGAACTAACTGTTAGAAGAAAAGATGGAAAGCCAACATACTTGACTTGACTGCTGCTGTCAGACATGGCTCAGCTTCCCCCAGGTGCAAACACAGACTCAAGTTTGTCTTATGGCTTTCATGGGGCTGAATTCCAGGAAAACCTTTTCTAGAAATTATGCTTTCATAGCTTTAAATTCCACTGACTCTTACTTGTCAAAGAAGCCCATGTACTTACAGCTGGATTCTTTGGAAAGCCACGAGACAGCAGCAATATGTTCTGACAGGGTATCAGGTTGCAGAACTAAGACGTTGAGGTGGGCACTCCATTCCACTGAAAAGCAAACACAGCAACAGCCAGAAATGAAGAAGTGGCATTCACTTCTATCCCACTACTTTGCCACACAGAAGGTTAAATGGGAATGACACGCAGGGTCGTTACCTCTGGAAAAGGCACGCAACTTCATTTATTCCTAAGTGGATTAAAATACACAAATACTATCAACATCTACGCTACCATGAAATACTACCTATTGTTGTGTTATCCATCATCTAACTTAGAATTTACTCTGCACATCGCACAAGGTGCATATATGCTAGACAGGATACTATCTTGCCTGAAATATGAAAATTACTATATTTCCATAGGACATTTTGTAGGGGGTCAATCTGGAATCAAACTAGAATTGTTTTAAGGTTTCATAGTAAATTCAGGTGTTAAATGTTACCACACTAGCAAACATTTAAGCTGATCTTACATGCACAAGTGAGCAGGTTCCAGCAACACAGAAAGCCATGATCAGTGGCACCAATAAGGTACTTGGAACATGTTAGTCTCCCAAAGCAGATGTTCCTACAGAAGTAAAAAGTCAAAACAAGTTAGTGACCTTCAGACTTCATCTGTTTCTCTATGTAGTGATGACTCACAAGTCACAAACATTCTGTTAAGATTTAGTTCTGATATTTAATTTACAAGTTTGCTTTTTGCTTTCATCTCTAGTGGCATAAAACTTCACACAGAGCCACCAGATAGGTCTGGAAGATTTAAAAGTATGCATAAATCTACAACAATTATATATTCCTACAACATTCCAAACTCAAGGCGTGATTTTAAGCTCTTAGACAAGTTTCAAACCCTTAATTAATAGTAAGTGTTCACACTGGGACTGGAAAATAAATTCCATGCTTAAAGAATTCCTACCATTGCTCTAAGCACTAGAGAAGAAAGGCAGTAGAAGTTATTCTTATAGGCTGCTCCAATTGAAGACAGTGTGTGATTTGTTTTCACTTATTTTAATTTCCCATTCTCTTGTTTGACAGCAATACAACAGCCTTCTAATTTCTAATGCTATAGAAAGTTTTCAAAAACACTGATAAGGGTTGTAATTTCTGTATTAAAACATAACCCTTTAAAGTTATGCAATTAATACAGTCCCAGAGTAATTTATTTCCTTTTAATACAGCATTTAATAAAGGCTACAACAAAAGGAGAAGCTGGCCTGGGAAAAGCTTGCCACTGTACCAAGCTGTCAAGAGAAGTTTTCACCATAGATGCAGTAAAGGTGTGACTTACATGCCTGCCACAATTTTCCTGAACACCAGTTTCAGAATCATGTTTCTCAATTTCAAATCTTAGAGGGCCAGCAGAAACAAAACACACTTGATCGTGCAAAAGAAAAGATTACAAGCATACACACACAAACATGGAAGTGAGAAATCTCTCTATCTTTCTATGATTCTTTGTGTCACAGTCTTTAAAACATTGTGACTACACAACATTTTGCTTTCCATTTTAAGTGGTTCCTGGAAGCTGGTATATAAAATACCTCTGACATTACTGCAGAAATGATTATGAGAAGCAAGTTTCAGAAGCAGGTAGAAAAAAACCTCTGCACTAAAAGAGAATGCTAACAGAAGGTTTGTAGCATCTTCCTTTTCCAGGAATTGTTTAGATACAGAGATCTAGCAGACAGATTAAGTAGATGAACCTGTGAGGTCACCTACTGTCCTATTATTTCAAGGTTATTTTAAGAAAAATGGTACTTTACCTGGATCAGAAACTGCTGAATTTTAGTACAGTCCAGGAAGCTCAATATTAAGGTTGTCCTATTCTTCAAGTCTGTTTTTTATCTCTACCATCAACCTATGCCATTCCTCATTATCCTTACACAATAGAACAACATCTAGACCTTCAGGATGTTTTTTATCATGACAGCACACAATGGAGCATGCTGAGAGAGTCTGCCAGGCAAACGTGGCTTTTCCCACAGAGGTTAGAAAGGATCAAGAAATCTATTTTATAATACAGATAACCAGGTCAATATACCTTTATGGTTTATCAATACAACTACTGTTTTTATGCATGCATGCATGAATAAAGAACAAATTTCTTATACTTTTTCAGTACTTTGATTCATCCCTAGATTAATGGGGAAAAAGGGCTATTAACACACTCCTGTTACGCGCGCAGTGACACATATTTGAGTAAGCGAGGTACAGAAGTCACAAGAAAATAAAAAGATGGAACTGCGAAACTTGATCTTACTATTTTTGACAGTATGTTACCCGCCACCTAGAAGCCATTTTAGAGTCTTTTCTATATATGAACTTAAGACTGTTAAATTCAATGATTAGGTGAACATACAGGAGATCTCGGGCTGCTATGAATTGATTCTTTCTGTTCCGAGAGTTCAAGACATAAAAAAATAGATGATAAATATACCTTATTTTTCCAGGTGGATGGCAAAACGTACACTTAAGTTCCCAAGTAACTGAATCCCATACAGTGACAATTTCTTCAAAGCTAACAGCAAGCAAAGAGCCATCTTCTGAGAAACAGCAGTTTGTGGCTTGGTAGTTGTGGTAGCTGCCTACAAAGTCACAGCTCCAGCTCACACTCTGCTGTGCTGCATTGAGCAAACAAGGTAGTTAATTCAAGTTTATACATGAAGAAAGAAGAATTCAAGTATTAGAGCTGCAAAATAATCTCAAGAGGAAGACAGATTTGTTTCAGAAGTCTTACATTTTTGAAGAGAACAGAGATTCTGTATTATTCTAGTACATGAAACATCTAGGTTTTTCATTTGTCCTCAGTTTTGCATTCAAACAATGAATCCTGAGACTGACATGGTACAATATTCATGTTTACTTTGCCAACTACATTAACTGGGTTCTCAAACACACAGATGTTAGATAAAAGGAAAAAAGATACTGAAGGAGATTCAACATTTAGTGTTCTGAAACATACTGTTCTTTTAAACTGTAGCAAGAACACAAGCATTACTAAAAATCTGAATACAGGATGCATTTGAGTCCAGCAAAGCTCACAGTTCATTTACATGAAGTCTGAGGATCACAGTGGCCCATCAGCATGGTCAGCTTTGTATTGGTTAACCAGTATACCCCACTGGGATACCTGCCCCAATGCTGATAATAACCATCAAATAAACAGCAAAGTGATGTACTTACCACATAACATACACTTCCGAGTATAAATAAATTCATACAACATGCTTTTAAAACATGAATAAGATGAGGAAAGAAAGGAAAATAAATTCACCCTATGCTAGGATACCCTTTATATAATGACGAGTTGATGACTGAAAGACCTGCCTGTAAAAAAGGAGCCAGAAACAGTTCACTACTTTAAAATGCATGGCACCATCTAGAGGCAGACTGAGAGATCTGCTGCAGTTAAAAACATCCCAGGGTGTTCTACTTTGAAGTGATGAGTTTACTAACAGAAACTGCAGCACATTGAATCTTTCTACCTGAGCATTCTCTGCTCTGTCCCTGATGGGCAAATACACCACAGAAGCCAGCACTAATTTCTACTTTTACACTTTTAAACAATCAACAGAGGCTGCCTTTCCCTTCTGCAGCAAGTTCAGGAAGGCCTTTGCTATTTCAGGAACCTCCACATCAATCCATAGAACTACAAAACTATGACAGAACTCTTGTTACATAGGATCCTCAGGAGAACACGATACTTCATGCAACTGCAGAAATAGGTAAAAACATGGGACGCAAGGCCCTAGTTCTGACAGGATGAAGTTAGGGTAAGAATTTCTATAGCATGTCACAAGATGACAAGCATGTGACAATACTTACCTTCTGGATCAGTGTCTTCTACCGTCACCCAGACTTTAAACACACAGTCTCTGCCAGCTGTTACCAGTATCGGAGAGTCGTGACATTCATCCATGTCACGAAAGCACATGTCTGTTATGTGGTCCTCATGGGGCGTATTTACCCTAGTATTCAGCTTAAAGCTATAGGAAAAAAAAACAGAAGCTGCCATTTTATTTCATTTTGGAACTTGGGAAAGATTTCAGTTTAAGGTGATTCTGAAAGGGGCAGGGAAAAAAGGAATCAAAGCAAATTCTGTCTAATTAGGTAGCTAAATGGTATTGCATTTACAGATCACATTTCCCTAATCACCTCCACACAGCAAGAGCGGTTGTGGCCCAGCACTAAGAAGGGATTATCACTAAGCAAGCATATTTCTCAAATATTCAGCCTGAGCTCTGGGCAGTCTTTCTAGTACTTAGAACATCAGTCACGTATCTGCTACACAAATCAACTTTGTTTTGCTTTGTTTCTTCTTTAAGAAAATAATGACTTATAGTAAAAATATATAATTTTTTAGTAATAAAATAAGGGAAAGTGTATGAGCCAGATGCATATGTTAGCTAAAGAAAAAAATCAACTATAAAATCATAATCATCTGTACCCTAGAAGGACTAATCAATTCATGATGGATTAGACAGAGGCTGGAAAACTGAACAAGCTATAGAAACCTTTCCTTCAAGGCCATGGCCATTTTTAATACCAAGAAAATATGTGAATTTAAGTCCCATGGTTAAAACAGCTTGTCTGATTACTGTAAGTGAATCAGACTGAGAGCAATGATTTTTGATCTGTATTTATGTCAACTTTGTGTTGTTTCA
Source organism: Pezoporus flaviventris (assembly GCF_033815535.1). Classification (NCBI taxonomy): domain Eukaryota; kingdom Metazoa; phylum Chordata; class Aves; order Psittaciformes; family Psittacidae; genus Pezoporus; species Pezoporus flaviventris. Next base: position 51,446,522 of record NW_026892549.1, read on the forward strand.
GATGCATGTAGCATGCATGGTAAACTCTCCCTAGGGTACTCCTAGTTTTTTATCTGGAAAAACTGCCTTTGCAAGATAAAGCCTGTGCAGAATTTGTGTAATACTTAAGATCTTGACACCTAGAAGGCCAGTTCTATTATCATTACCTTTGTGTTTCTTCATCATAGAACCACAGCTTCAACTGTAGCTCGGGGTCAGCTGCTTCTTCTCTCTCTTCCACTGTTGCCAGCCACTTGCCTCGGGCACTAAATGCAACCTTGACCAAGTCAGCTTGCTTTAAACCTGCCTGGTGAATGTATTGTCGCTGAACAATATCCAGCTGCAAAACAAAAAGGCCAAAATTAAATTTCAAAATTCAAGTATAGATTTAAAGGTATCATTTATAAAACCATGGGAAAACGATGTTCTGAAAGCACCAATTAGAACTGACTGGCTCTGGCATACAAAAATAATGTGGGGAAAGTATAATTAGGGCATGTAACGTTCCACAAGAATTCTACGGATTCTTATGGAATTTCCTTGTAGGAAAGGATGAAAAAAAAAAAAAAATTGGGGGGATTTAACCTAGAATTTCTTGACATTTAACACACTGTATTTATTCAACTATCAACATTTAGCTATGCTTCACAAGTATAAGGATCTTGTGATAAAGCTGAAAACAGCTTGGAATCCAGTCTCACAGTATAGCTGCTGGCTTTTGTCCCATTTGCCATATTAAGTCCCCAAATAAGTTCTGATACATGACTTATTTAAGTTAAAGTTTTAGTATAAGCCCATCCAACTTACACTGAACAGCTGCTGATCACTTTGGAGAGAATAGAACTGCAAGTGGCCAGGCTCTCCATTCAGCACCAAAGCTTTGGTTCTAGGATCAACCACTAGACCAGTCTTCACATCTATACCTAGAAACAAAAAGATGACAAGTTACCCAAGATGGAAAGTGAGACATTCTGCCTCCAAAGTGGAAGGCGAATTTTATTGCACTTACTTTTTATTAGCCCCTGAATACTCTTGGAAAATCTGAGGTTGCTGTTGATAATTGTAATTCCTGAAAGGAAAAGCAGAGAAGGTGTTGTGATAAACTTCTGCAATATAACCACATCTCATGGTCGGGCAGGGACCTTAACCAGCTGTACTTAATCCTATAAATGTGTCTTTTCTCTATCTATGACAACCCTACACCAAGATGGACAGCGAAGTTACAGCAGTCACCAGGCACATTCACAAAACTAATGAAAGAGCAAAAGATCACTTAAAGCATTTGTTCTTTCAGATCAATATTGAATTTTTATGTAGTATCTAGTTAATTCATCTGAAATTAACAAAATAAAGCTCAAAGATTTGCATTCCATTTTGCATTAAGCAACACATAAAATACGTTTTGGCTTACTGTTGTCTTTATGCAAGGTGCAACAGAGAGAGCCATCAGATGACACGGAGATGTACTCAATAGGAGATCCCAAACGAGGAAGGAAATCCTTTCGACAGTCTGATTCATTGTGCCACAGAACTAGAACAGATTCAACTCCACCACTCAGCAAGCTGGTTCCTTTTCCAGAAATAAAAATACAGTTACATGTTTTGGTTAAAAAACGTATTATTAGCATACATGTTTACAATGACAAACAAGTCTCTAGAAAGCCTTTCCTAAACTGTCATGAACAAAGCAATTATTTCTCATATTGAGCCTGGGCACAAAGATAAGTTTCTCATCATCCCACGTTAAATTGCTACAGAAACTTGGAAGAAGTAACAAGAATTTGTGCTAAAATTTAATCTGTTTTGGGAGTAGTAGATCCTATTACTGTCTGAATCAGCTGAATTATTTGCGCTAGAACATAGCTGAATTGTCCTCCTTCTAACAAAAGTACTTAGCAGTAAGAAATGCTCTAAGGAGAACAGCTCAGGTCGCATAGTTCAGATAAAAGTTAACTGTATTTTTGCCACTAGGTCTGAGCTCAGACAAGACTGGCTTGTTTTATTTGGAGGCAAACAAGCCTCTGGGAAGAACTCATCAGTGGGGGTAAAAGAGATAAGAGGAGGGGTTGGATTTCACATTCCAAGAGAGAAGGCAGATATTTGATATTATGAATGCCAGTCAAAATATGTAACAAGAACTGCCTCCTTTTTCATTTCAGATCCTTCCTGGACATATTTGAAGTTCTAGATACTACTTCCTTAATAGACAAACTTGAACTTCTATTGATTTTTCCCTCCCTGCTGCAACTCTGACTTCAAGAGCATTGGTTTGCTTGTTTTTTGTTTTTTTTTTTTACTCACCCTCCACAGAATAAGCTAGATCCATGACAATATCATGATGCCAGTGCAGTGTGGAAAACGTGTACTCTTTCTTGTGGTAGAAATTCCTCCTGTGTGGGGAGAAACAGAACAATTCTTTAAGCACATCAACAGAGCAAATGAAAGGAAATACTTAAGTATATCACCCTCTCCTCTAACTTCTAGACTAGGGTTTCTTGTATGCTCAAGTGATGCAAAGGGAGGGAAAGAACAGTGCCAGCAGGTTTTCAGCACCTTCCTGGTGCACACTGCATACCTTAGACATACTCAGCAATTCAGCAGTGGGGAGGAACTTGGCAAGCGTATTGTTCTTATCCATGCAATTCTGCTAGTGTGCTGTCCCTAGGCCTCTATGTGCCCATAAAGAGTTATTTCAGCTGTTTCTGCATTACCTTTTTCAAATACAGTTTAGATTCATGGAGCAAAGGAGTTATTTTCCCATATGATATTAAACTGAAGCTGTACCTTGAAGTCAGTGTGTCAGTACTGCAGCTTCACAGAGCTTTGCCATTCAGTGCTCATTATGACTTCTGAAAATGGCAATGCTATGTGTGAATCAGACTGCTTTGCTCAGGTTTCACTTAATTCTTATGATCACATCAGTTTATGGGGTACACAGTTGAACCAAAACATGCATACCAGAGGCGAATCTTTCCATCAGCATGGCCCGTTGCGATACAATCCTCTGTAGGATGACATGCTATGCAAGTGAACTGACTGCTTCTATTTTTTGTCTTCGTTGTATTTACAGAAAACCTTCAAGAGTTTAGAAAGTAACTTTAATTATATTAGGGTAAACAAAGCTTCAAAAGGATCACCTAATGCACACACAAATAATTCTGACTAGCAAAACCACACATCTCCAAGTTGTTATCGTCACATGCACTCTCAAAAAACGTGACATATTTTTCTCTTTATTTCATTAGTTTTTTGCTTTCAATCAAGCTGAAAGATTTGTCTCTCCTTTTCTCTCCTTCTCCATCCCCACCTCCCCTTTCTCCGTGACCAAACTATGTCACTTGTTTCAGTCCAGCATCAGCCTAAGCATTTATATGAAAAAAATACATGCCTGAGCTAAAAAGCTAAGCTGCTATTGTAGCACCTCACTGTCTGCCTCTACAGGAGGCTTCTTACATAGTGACTATACCCCCTCCAGCATAAAATCAAATGGCTGCTGATAAATGTAAACTAATGTGTGCCCGCATCACCAGTTAAGAGACATTTATGATGTATCTCACTGAATCAATACCTGACACTTTCATTCTTACCTGTTCAACTGCTTCTGTTTAAAAAAATAAACTTGGAGATTAGCCTCCTTTACTGCTGCCACATATTGACCCTGTTATAGTAAAACAACAACTTAGGACATAGTTTGTGTTCTGACACATGAAAGAAAAAAATCATATTACAAAATATTTATAATTGAAGATAATATATAAGCTGATGTTAAGTAAATATTTTCCTATTTTAACTATCATTTTAATAATAGAAAGCGTAGGTCTGACATACTCATTTAACTTCAGTTTTGTTTCTGTGCTGCTGTGCTTGTATAAAAGCATAACAGCATATAATTCATTTGAGAGGCAAAAAAACCCAAACCCAACCAACACCCAAGAGAAGAAAAAAAACCCCAAAAGGTGAATATACTTCTCTTCCAAATGCAAGATGCTTCGGTGATGCACCCACACCATCCAAAACCACTGACAATTCCTTGGCTTCCACATCTTGGCCTGCTGTTTTTGTCAGCTTAACTGAGACCAGCTGGAATGCATCTGAGCAAAGAAAAATCTGTTATCAAAAGGCTTTTATGAACAAGTTTATGTATGTCCCTTACAAACGAGCTTTACACCCTTTCCACCTTAAAACTAACATGAAGTGGTAAATGCTCCATCCCTGGCAGTGTTCAAGGCTAGGCTGGACAGAGCCTTGGGCGACACTGTCTAGGGTGAGGAGTTCCTGCCCATGGCAGGGTGTTGGAACTGGATGAGCTTAAGGTCCTTTCCAACTCAAACCATTCTATGATTCTATGACAGTACCTTCCAACATTTTTTATAAGTGTGAAAAAGCTTTTAATACCTTTCAAAATTAACTTCCAGGTATTTTGGTTGAAACAATAATATCAAAGATTGAGGACCAGCTAGTGAATACCAGTGCAACTGTAAGCAAAACCCAAGCAAAGTTACATAGAATTTGCTCTTGGTTTGAAGTAACATTTGTAGCAATACAGTTAAGAGTAAAGTCATGCTATATTCATATTTATGTTGGAAAAAATTTAAGGAATAAATTTTCTAGGCATGCTGTTAAATATGACAAGTTATCTATGTTAATGCTGCTTAAGGTGGGTGAACAGTCACAAGCACTGCAGCATACCCTGTACCATGGTCAATATTGCTTAAAGATTTACTTCACCTACAACATATGCATGCAGTATGTGTGTCAAAATAAGCACTCTTTTAGACAAATGTTAGAAAGCAGGTATCACAGAATGAACAAAGCAAAACAGGTACAAAATGCAGGACTGCAGACATCTGGCACAGGACTTAGAAATACTTTTAAAAATAAGCCATTAAAGCATGTTCTTGCAGCATACCATTCACTGACATGACAGCAGCTTAAGACACAGAATGACAAGGATGATGCTAATCATACTGTACCTCTTTCACCACTCTTTGGAATTACTACAAATACTGAATCCTCAGAACTAGGAAGTGCATACAGTGCCAGAAGTTTGGATCCTACACTGAAAGTCTGAAGAAAAAGAAGATGAGGAGATCAACAATTACGACATTTGTGTACTGTTTTCAATACTGAAAACACGCGTTCTTTAATGAAACTGATGCATTAAAATTCTCAATTCTACAATAAATGAGAAGACCTTTATTCTAAGAAGGACTAATACAAATGTTAAAACAGTACTAAAAATACAAGACATCAGATTTACTGAAAAACCTGAAGGTACCTTACGCCTAATACAAAGTAGAAGGTCCACCTATAGGAAAGTGCCTCTCTTTAGCAGAAAACGTGAGCAAAGGGACAGTCAGCAGCACACATTTTCAAGCCATCATATCAGTTCCTATTGGCATATCACGAACTGCAGCACACTCCTCAAGAGCTACACTGGACTCTGAACTGCAGCAAGGGGCAAAGTTACATGTCAGTACGTATCCCACCTTTTCTCCCAAAAAAAAGATTCTGCATCATCATGAATTTCTGCAGGGACACACACAATTACCACATTCTATCATGCTATAGACAGACAGTTTTCAGGCTGTTTTAATGGCAGAACAGCACACCTCAGACTGATTTGTGCCCATTTGTACTAACAGCTGCAGAAATCCTTATTCTGGGTCTGACATGTACTCAACAAGAATGACTGAACATACTTTAATGGGAATGCCATCCATGAAGTCCCACAGCTTAATGCTGCCATCAAGAGAAGAAGAATAGAGCTGAGGGAAAAAAAAAAAAAAAAAATATCAAAGCCAGCTTTTACATAAAATCACAGCTTAAAAGTTGATCAATGGAACTGATTCCAAGTGACTGAATCACCAAAAATGCAGGAATACAGGACACAGACCAGCTCTGTGCTATCTTCAAAGAAAGCACAATGGAAATACAACATTATTATTCCGGTATGAAACATACATTTTCACCAAATGTAAATGAACCAACAAATATTTATGCCTAAACACTTGATACTAATAGTGTACACACAGATATCCATTATGTGAACAAGTACTAATCTTTGCATCAGATTTTACATACATAGTGTGCAATCCATCTGGGCAACTGTATCTTTTTTTTTTGCGTGTAACACCAAAAAACCCCAAGCACGCTGAGAACCAGGGCACGAGAAGCAGCGCACAGGGGGAAGCAGCAGCGCACAGGGAAGGCAGGCTGCCAGTAGAGAGCCACTGGGCAAATTAAAGGCATTAAGTCCTATCTGCATCTGTATCGGCAGATGCAGAGGTTCAAACACCAACCACAGTAAATGTTACCGATTTTCTTGCATGCTTCTTCCCCCCCTTAAATCAACAAAATGAAAACCCGGAAATTTTGCCGATATTTCCATTTTGCCGTTGCTCCCTTCAACCAGTGTAACCCATACGATATTTCACTTTTCTGTTTGTAGAAAACAGCCTTAAGGCTTGCCCTTCCAGCTATAAACAGTAGCTGAACAACGCTCCACTCGCTCCCAACCCTTTCTCAAATTCCAGCCAGCCCCCAGACACCCCGCAGCGGCACTTAGGTTCGGCCAAGGAGAAGGAGCACCCCTCCAGCCAAACCCTCCTTCCCCCCAAGACCTGCATGTGGTTGTGCGGGTTGAGCTGGATGCCCGTCACCAGGTCGGCATGGCCGCCCATCAGCCGCAGCGTCTCCTCAGTAGCCACGCTGTACATCTTCACGAAGTCGCCGGAGGCACACAGCAGGTACCTGAAGCGTGGAGGCGGGGGGGAAGCAACGCCGTTAACCCGCACCCCCGGGAGTGGCCAGGCCGCAGTGGCACCAGCGGGCAGCCGTCACCGCGGCAGAGCTTAGGAGCACATCCCCCGCCCCTAACGGTAGAAGCCCAGGTCCCAGCCCCACTTACTTGGAATCGGAGGAGAAAACGGCCCTGGCGCGGTGGATGGTGCCACCGCCACAGCGCACCACGCGCAGCGCACCCGGCGCCACCATCTTGGCCAGGCAGAATTCCGACTTTTCCCCCGCCCCGCCCCGCCCCGCCCCGCCCCGCCCTCCTCCGGTGCCCAGCCGCGACACTGAGTTCCGCCCGACCCTGGCATGGCGGCCGGGGTGGTGTCGCGCCGCCGCCGATTGGCTCCTTGGCTGTGATGTATAAGTGGCGGGCTGATCGTGCAGCCGCGTGGCTCCACTGGGCGGTCTGTCGTTCGGAGTCGGCAGCGCAACAGCCGCGTGTCCCGTATGCCGCGGGGAGAGCCCACCCGGTGCTGCCGCTGCCCGCGGGGAGAACCCGGCCGTGTGCCAAGGACAGCGCTCCTGCATGGGCCTCAGGATGGCGGCTGGACCCGTGCCGCTGCGAGGGAAAGCTGTCTGCCCGCATCAGGAATGGCGCAGGCACGGTGATCTGAGGGGAGGAGTGTGAAACTCCTTGTTTGAGCAGGCAGAAAGGCTGAGCTAAAAATTTGTTATCTTTTGTTAAAACTGTCCACAGTGAGGGGTGTGGAGCATCTCTTATGAGAAGAGACTGTGCGAGCTGGGCCTGTTTAACCTAGAGAAGACTGAGAGGGTATCTCATTAATGTATGTAAATATCACAAAGGCAGGTGCCAGGAGGATGGTGCCAGGCTTTTCAGTGGTGCCCAGCAATGGTCGTAAACTAAAGCATGAGGAAGAGCCGTTATTACACTGAGGGTGCAGAGCACTAGAACAGGCTGCCCAGGGATTTGTTGTGGCATCTGGAGACGTTCCAAACCTGCCTGGATATATACCTGCATAACCTGCTCTGGGTGGCCCTGCCTTGGCAGGGGTTGGATTGGATGATCTCCAGAGGTCCCTGCAACCCTAACTAAAGATTTTGTCATTCTGTTCGTTGGACTTGGACAAAGTGTGAGTTTGCTGAGTGAGAGTGATACCCGGATAGACTCCACAACTCGTTAAAGTTGTAAAGTAGGTATGCTTTTTATTCAGCTCTGAGACGCACGCAGATAACTCCTCAAAGTCATGCGTGCCTCAGTGTTTCCCTCTACATTTATTCTCTAAAGTTATGTATATTCATAAGGTTGCACAATACGCCTATACATATTCATGTCCTATCCTATCCCCGCTTCATATTACAGTGAGCTAGAAGGTCCTTTGCGCCTGCGCAGTGCCCCCTCTGGTCATGGGCGGGGTCTCAAGATGAAGTAACTGAGTCTTCCTCCTGTGGGTAGGGGTCTTCAAGATGAAGTAAATGAGTCTTCCTCTTCTTGAACTTTTCACCTTTTAGTCTTCACTTATGGCCTTAGGGTTTGGTCGGTGTCCCAGCCATAAACCATCTGCTTCTCCCCCTTATCAGTAGATTCAGGTGTCTGCTTTTCCTTATCAATAGCTGCCTATCAGTAGAATCAGGCCTCTGCTTTTCCTTGTCAATAGAACCAGGTGTCTGCTTTTCCTTATCAATGGTTAGTGCCTTTGTTCTGCTTAGTAGGCATGATAGGTACAGACACTACTTTTGTTTAAGCAAGTGAATTCCTCTAGCCCCCCTGTACAACCTCCCTGTACATTGGTTAACCTTGTATCAATTGTGTGAATGTTCTCATGTCTGGAGGAAAGCTCCTGTCAGAATGTCAGGAATAAGTCATGATAGATGGTGTCTGGGCCCTTCACTTCAGGTCTAGGATAGTAGTTGGGGTTCTTGTTCAGGTGTGTATTTTGGGCTGCTGTTGATGCTATTGAGGCAATCTCTGGTATGTTTGTAATTGTTTGTTAAACAGTCCCGCTTCATATACATATATCTGAACACAAATAACAATAACAGGTGCATTCAGGGGGGCTATTTGTGATTATCTGCTGTAGGCCACTTGGCCTACAGGGAAATCCTACATGATGAGAATCCTACAGGGAAAGTAGTGCATATGTTGGAGTATTGTGGTTATAGGGAACTGGGTATGGCTGTTAGAGAGCATAATGCAGCCATAAGCATGGCTCCTAATTTCCAAGGGCTTCACAGTTAAACAGTGTGTGCTTTCTGGAGCTGAGAGTGGGATTTACAATTTCTGACTGACAGCAGTTGTTGGGTTTTACGGCTATGGCTCTCATTCTGGTGAAAATTTCAGGATGTGAAGGCAGAGACACTCTAATGCTCTTCCTGTGTGGGACAGTAGGACGTGATTGAGTTCTGAGCCATGGAGCCTGAGTAAAGCCAGAGTTCTATCATGGGGGAAGAAGCAAAGTCTTTAGGAAAAGACCCTTTTAATTTAATCCATATTAATGAAAGTCTAATTGTCTCTTTAGTCTGAGTCTATGCTAAAACCCAGTTAAAACCCAGAAACTTGGCCTGTTCAACTTCCTTGATCCATCAAGGCAAATACCTTGTGTGTCTTAATACATATGGTTTTTATTATACTGTTGTAATACACATTTAATTTTATGATTTTAAGAAATCTGTCATAAGCTTTGAAGATAGTAAGCCATGTAGAACTCAAGACTACCCCCAAACTAGGAGGGCAAATACCAAGCCTACTATAGTGACACAATCCAATTCCATTTGGAATAGCATGATTAATGTCTTTGAATAGCATTACTTAGAACAAATACTCAGTACACATGCAGTTAAAAAAACAAACACCTCTATATCATAACTATCAAATGGTTTTTGCTACTGAAACCATGTTAGCTGTAGCTGCATTACTGGGTTCTAATGCTTAAGGAAGGGAAATACAAATTAACTGTGCTGCTGGAAGCAGAGAAACCAGTGCTGAAAGCTGTGACTTTGCTGTGGAGGAACAGTGTTCTGCATTGGTACTGCTGGCATATGGCTTATTTGAATTTGATCCTAAAAACCTTGTCTCATATTTAATGAATGTCAGGTTATGTATACAACTTATGATCAGGTCTTGCCTCATGTTACTGTTTTCCCAGAGTTTCAAAACTCTGTAAAAAATAGTCTAAAAGAGTTCTTTCTAAACAAGTGTAAGTAGTTGGATTTATGTACAGTGTCTAGATTGTAAATTTCTTTCCTGTTCAAACCCTTGTAAAAGCCTATATAAATGACAGAATGCAAGAGCAATCAGGAGAAAACCACAGCTCTGGCTTCAAGGGTGCAGAATGACAGTCCTATAAGGCAGGGTGCAGTGTGCTGCTGTGCCATTGTAATTCATAAAGTCAGGAATACAGTTGAGGACACAAACTGTTTTGAAATGATAATTCTGTTTTACATTTGACTTTCTTTTCAGTAGATTTCTTACTTGCTTGGACCTTATTTCATCTCAACCTTACACCTTAACAGAGTACCCCCGAGCTATGTGTCATTGTTCTGAAGACCACTCAAAGAGAGCTATGGTCAGCTCCCTTGCTGTCCCCTGCACCCTGCTCTGACATTCAAATCCCTGTTGGCTGAGGTTTCAGCAAGTGTGTCTGGTACTTTTCAAATTCCAATCTGTTTGTAAACTCCAGTGTTGGCCTTGAATGTTTTGTTTTTGTTTTTTTTTTTTTGTTGTCATAAATCAAACTAATTGAAAAAATTGTTGTAGTGAGGTTTTTTTTTTGTTTTCCTTTTCTTAACCAGCTTGTAGATTGTAAAGAGTAGAAGAAGGTTCTGAAATTGATGCCCTGTAGTCTTACGTAATGAAATAAGAGATGAGAAAGGCTGCTTGTTTTAATAGCTCAGTCATTTAGGAGGTGATGTGACTGGCTCAAATGATGTTACCAATTTGCCTGTATAAAACTTGCTTAACACAAAGGTAGTGAATTCACATGTTAATTTCCAGTTTGGGAAATGTATTCATTTGAAGGGAAATTACAAAATTTTCCTTTCTGTGGTAAACAAAACTAGCATTTCATTTATTTACTGAAAGCAAGTTTAACATGACAGAGGTTACAGTTGAGTATATTAGAGGAACACATATTGTTTGGGGAGCTTCTACAGTGGAACACTTTAGTAGTTTTCTTTTTCCAGTTGGGAAAACAGTTCTTTCCGGAGAGGAAGGTTGGTTTGTAATGCGGCCATGTCCCCCTTACGATCTATAGCTGCTCTGAACACCAGAGGGTGCTAGAAGAATGGCTGCACCATGGAAAAGTGGGTATTTAGTGCCTCGTATGCTGGAAAAGCAGAGGTTGCTTAAGCCGAGGTGTCACTTAGATATCTCTCCAGCCTAGCCTTGCTGTGAACTGCAGGCCTGTGTTCTGCTTCTGTATCCGCTACAGTTGAGGGGAAGGCAGTGACCCATGGTGACTCTCATGTATATGACCTGTTCTTTCCTCTGTGGTGCTCAACAGATGGTACTGTCTCACCTGACACCATAGAAACATGTCAACCAAAGGCAAAACCATAACAAGAATTAAACTGTAAATGCTCATCCTAATAGCTGTTACCATGTGTAGTAGTGGTCTTGATGGGAAGATCATTTGTACCTGGAGGAGTTCATGACCCATGGTAGTTGGGACTCCCTTGCGCATGTCCAGGCCTGTGCTGTGCTGCTGGGCCCACAGCCTGTGTGCCTCACAAGCCCCATGGCTGCAGGATAAACTTGACTAGTGTCATTTAATGGAGGAGCCTGCAGGCCACTCCCCTTGGGGTTGGCCTAGCATTTAAGAAGCAAAGAATGGTTTCGGTTGGAAAGAACCCTAAAGATCATCTAGTTCCGACCCTCTGCCATGGGCAGGGACACCTTCCACTAGACCAGATTGCTCAAAGCCCCGTCCAACCTGGCCTTGAGCACTGCCATGGGTGTGGCAACCACAGCTTCTCTGAGCAACCCTCACCACCCTCACAGTAAAGAATTTCTTCCTTATATCTTTTAAGTAGTTTAATCTCTTTGTATGCTTCCGTCTCTGGTAAATGTGAAACAGAGTAATTAGTATACTTTCAGTTTAATTTGAAATGGTTAATTTTGAATGCACTGTTCTCTTGGAAGTTATAAGACTAAAAGTCACCCCATAATAGTTTGATTTAGACGTTAAGTATCTTGGAAATATTGGCCAGGAAGTACTCACATTTTTAAAGTATATTTAGTTTGGCAATAGAGCTATTCGGAATGTCTGTTGCAAACAGAAATATGATAAGTATTTTAGGATAATATTTTATCATAAGTAGATGTCAGTTACCTGGGAGGGAGGCAATGACATGGTGAGAAGCTTTGCAGATAAACAAAATGGAGAATTCATATTAGATGCAACATGGATTTCATTGATGTTTCTTCTTATTTTATGAATTTCTGCATTTTCCTTTTTTTTTTAATGAGAAACAAGGGAATAGGCTTTGTTTTGTGGCTATTTCTAGTAGTTAATCATCTCTTCCCTTTATGGAAATAAAGTGAGCTGTAATATAAAAGGCAAGCAGAAGCTCACATTATGGTGCTGCAGATGTGCTTGGCCTTTTCTTGGTGCACTGGATTGTGCCTTTCCCTTTGGAAGGGGTGTTCTGTGGAAGATATGGTGCCAACTGAACTCCATGTAAGTACAGCTGTGCTTTTGTCTGCAGATTGTGAATAGTCTTTTAGCCCATGCATGCCACCTGTATATAATCCTATGTATATGTTGTTCCATAAGGCAGTTTTTAAAAGCTGTGCACCTGCATTTTATGCATCTATATTTTATGCATGTATATGTGCCTTGTACCAGTGCAATCATAGAAGAGTCAGGGCTTCAGCTGGGCGAGTGCCTGGTAGATAAAGTGCTGGGAGTACCTTCTAGATTGGCCCAATAGAGAGAGTGGAGCCAGAGGGTTAATACATGTGCATTTTACAGCTTGGGTTTCGCTCATTGAAAAATAGATGCTATGTATTGTGCGCTTCTGTGATGGCAATGCCAGTCAAATGCCATTGCTATTAAATGCTTATTCCTACCAGCTGGATGTAGAAGTGCAGTGCTGCCTTTAGGTTTCGGCATTTCTCCACTAATCCAGTAGCAAAAAGAAGTTTTGGTATAAATGAGAGTAAGACCTTTATAATCAGCCACGACACTAAATGACTGTAAGTTACTTTATCGATAAGGCATTGGCTCTGCTGAATATTTTTTCCTTTCCACAAAAATGGAAACAGAGCAACTCAGAGCTTCCTTAGCAGATGCTGAGTATTCTAAAAATATCCAGGTAAGTAAAACAGTGCATCTTCAACTTCTTGCATCTTCAACTTCTTTCTGAACTGAAACTGTTCTGTGCAGAGAATCTGCTGTAAGGAGACAGACATACTTGAAGAATATATTATTTTGTGTCAAGATCTTGCTTACAGGTTTTGTTCTCTTTGAATAGTGACAGCAAGCAAGGATACAGAGGATACTGTGTGAGAGGAGTGTGGATTAAATGAGTCTTGTGAGCTTGTTTACCTCAAGCAGCTACTGAATCTCTGGTGTTTCTTGTTCCATAATATCTTTGAAGATTTCTATTGGTTTATATGCTTACCACTACCAAAGGAGGCCAAGCTTTGTCCCTGCTGGGAAGCAAGTACTGTAATGTTTACAGAAAGGTCCTGGATTAAAAAGGAGAGACTCTTAGTTCTTTAGAAACTCTCTTTTTGTAGCCTATCAAATTTTCATGGCCTTTCTTCTGATACAGCCCAGCTGTAACTGTGCATTACTGCCTGTGTAAACAGTGTTCTGCTCTTACCATTCCCAACCCCAGAGCAACAGATTGTAGACTTTACTGTTCTGTTTTCATTTGACCTGTGTTATTCCCCTACTGCTGAGAATCACTGAGATTTTAAATGCTATCCCTGTCGAAATCAGCAAGAATAGGGCTTAGCAGTGGATGATGTACCTAGGAACTGGGAGGAAACAGGCCAAAGAGACTGGGGTCTTGGTGCGATTTTTAGTGTCCTTAGGAAAAGCCTCATTGTAAAACTTGGAATTCATGGAGAAAAATGGCACTTCTCTTGCATGACTTCATTATGATTAAATGTCTGCACAACGTTTTGAGAAGCAGTTTAGAAAGTGAGCACAGACTCTTATTTTTTCATTATTTTCATTAACTTTGGAAATATTCCTGAAGGGAGATGGTTATCTTTAATGGGAGAGAAGTCTCAGAGGAGTCTCAAATGTTCATAGGTCTGATCAATGGGAGTGACACTTCAGAACTTGTGGGTATCCTGTTGCAGATAATGTAATGGGTAAGGTTGTGACCCAGTGTATATGACAACTGGTAGGGTTTATCTGCTTTTTTCCTCTTGCGCACCATTGAAGTAATGCAAGAAAATTTTGAAAAGCTTTTTGGAGAATATCAGTGGTAAAGAACCTGACAATCCTCAGCAATTTCCTCTGTCTCTGAGGAAAAATGTCACCAACATATTCCACAGACTAGTGGATGGTGTATCCTGCTGTTTTGCTGCCTCAATAGGTGTCTGGGTAGCTAATGTCCTTTAACTACAGTAAGAATCTGCCATGTGCCTACTTTTATCAGTTATATTGACATAGCATGCAAGCATTTCCTATTTCTAAGATGTTTAAAAAAGATTATATGTGACATTTGTAGATAAATATTTTGCCTCCACTCTTCCCCAAAACTTGCAGCTGTCATCCTTTATGAGAACTCATGGTTACTGGCTGTGAAAGGCCAGACATAGCCCCTGCCAGAGACATCAAAATCTCCAATTTGGTCAGCCAGCAGATGAGCTGTTGAGCAATGTGAGGCCCTCCCTTACTCCAGAGACTTAAGTATATTGTCACTGTAGTGCTTCCAGACACTTCTGTGTGGACCAGGAAAAGGAATCAGCAATGTTTAGTCTCTCCCATGACATCAGAAGAACTGAAGTACCTGGCTGGCAAGGGAGAGAGTTTGATAAGTGCTCAGTTTCTGTGTAAAATATATTGTTTGTTAGCCACATGATGACTGTTGTGCAATCTGTGCTGTTAAGTAACTGTCAGGTCTGAGGAGCAGTATGAAGGTTAAATAATCTTGTCCTAGAGGATGTGTAGCTTGTTAAATATCCAAAATAATCTGGGTTGTCAAAGTAAAATAGCAAAGGTATCTGCCACTGACTTTTTTTGGCTACATTTTCTTCCTCTATTGAGCAATTATATCTGTAGACGAAAGAAAGAGCCTGAGAGCTCCACAAGAGAACGACTGCCAAATACAACAAAGCTTTCCTGTGCAAAGCTGGAAAGCCAGACCTCAGCCACATGGCAAGTGCTGACATGTGCTTGCGTCTGCACTTTGTTTCAGTGGTTGTGCTGCACCCCTGCTTTACCCATGGAGGTGACCAACTTCTGACTTTGTGGATTACAAGTTTTCAATAGAGGTAAAAAAAGAAAGACAACTGGTGTACGAGAGTGCCATGTTAGATGATTTGAGTGGAATTTAATGCACTTTTACTTGGATGCTGGTCTTCATTACTAAGAGCCTACAAACAAAAGAACTGTAATACTTTTGTATTTCTAAACTATTTCCATGGGCAGTGCTGCAGGTTTTCCCAATTCTCTGTTACTTGAACCTGAGCATTAACTGATGAAAGGTTATTTCTCAGTGTCACTCTTGTATAGTGTGGTAATAGAAGCTTTTTTGTTTCCATCACACTAGCAGACTAGCAGACCTTGTTGGTTGTGTCTGGTAAGCGGGTATCTGGAACAAACTGGCTAGTTGGGTAACTCTCCTTGTTTTTCTCTTTTTTGGCTATGTGTCTCCATGTCATAAGAAGAATCGTCGTAGTAAGTCTGTTCTGGGTGTGTGCAGGAGGAGTGTTTGATTTATAGCTGTGTGGAAGGAACTAAAACATATGCCAAAGTAAAATGTAATAAATATGAAAGTTCTGTAACAAACCCCTCTGATATGGACTGAAATAAATAGAAATGTTTTCTTTTTTTGAAACATACTACCTATAGTTCAGTTGCAAACCAGTCTGTTTGCTGCCTTGTAAGTCCAAAAAGAAAAAGTCCTATACTTGTCATGCTTTGAATTACACAGGCTTCCAGTACAGAGCCTGCTGTGACCCACAATGTCCCGATGTCAAAAACACAGTCACCTGAAACTAAAATGGAATAATCTTGAAAAAAAAACCAAACAACCAAATCAAAACACAAAACAAAACAACAAAAAAAAAAAGAAACCTAAAGCTTCAATTTTCTATTTGTGGATGCATTTGTTGTAATAATTTTGCTTCAAAACTTCAAGCTGAAAAATAGCTTTTGGTATCTGTCAGGCATTTCTTTCAAATATGTTTCTTATTTTATGCTAGATTCCAAAGATGCATGTTAATGTTAGCTACAGACAGATGAAAATTCCCTTCCTTCAAGGGCAAGAGGAAAATCTTTTGTGTCAATAGAGTAGGTATTTTTTCTTGTGATTTTGAAAGCTAGAGGACAGTTGAGTTTTCCAGCAGTGAAAGAAGAAATGTATGAAAAAGGAGAGAGGAGTCAAGACAGCAAAGCAAGATAGCATTGAAGATAGAAATATGAACAGTCTTTTCTTTTGACAGTATTGAACAGAGCATATAACAAGTGAAGGAACAAGTCTCAATGTGGTCGTCTAGCTTTCTGACTTACTAAGCACACCAGGAATTCTTGGAAGATGCTGAGCAGAACAGCACATTTGGGGGGAAAAGGTGAGGGGTTTGGAAAAGAGAGAGAGACAATATTCAGAGCTGAATGTTGTAAACTGTTATAGCCTGAAAAGGCAGGCCCTAGGCTGAAACTTCTGAGACTTAACAATGAGGAATGGCTTTCCCTTTGTGTCCCTTCTGAAAGGATCCGAGAAGGTTAAGATCAGAAATGGTGTTTATGGAATGTGATCAGCACACCAAGAACCAGTTTATAGTTGGAGCAGAAGATCAGCAGAAGTAAAAAGAACTAGAAGGGCATGAAGCTGAATTGCTTTCATTTGTCTTTTTTCCAGATATGGTAACTAATCCATTTGTCTTTTTTCCAGGTATGGTAACTAATCTAGAGTTTTGAGAGTCTGTTGAGAAAGTTAAAGAGATACTGTAGTGCCAGCTCCCTCTGCTGTGCAGGTGAAATCAAGAGTTTCTGGTTTTCACCATTGTCTCTCACTTCATTAACCATTAAGTTACATATAGATGGAAAAAAATGAGAACTTCTAAATTAAACAATGGAAACTGCAGCCTAATCTTTCACAGACGGTAAAATGAACGTGTTTCTGGCAACAAAGACAGGCTTCTTTTATCACGCTTTTTGAATCCCTCCCAAATTTTTTTCACTAGCAATCCTACTACAGCATGAAGTGTGAACATCCAGCTTTTCAGTTTGCAGCCATGCAGCAATTCCATCACAATGGAAAAATCGCTTATAATATAGGCACTGTTTACCCTCAGTAGGAGAACAGAAGGAGGTTTATAGAGGTTTATTTCTGTATTGCCTGTGGATGATGCAATTTACATAGAGTATAGTGAGAGTACCTGAGGGAGAGGTTGCTGATAATCCTTTGAAGGAAAAGACCTTGCCACTGGCAGTGTCATCCAGTCTGGGAGGATACCAGCCACTTTTGTCTGAGGATAATATGGAAAGCATCTGTTTTCAGACACTTTCATTAGATCATTCCATTAGAAATGGAAGCGCTGGATTTTTTGACTGGGAATTATGCACTGAAAAAAGTATGCAGTTGTATTTTATCTATAATAGGTCCTTGTAATTCAAACCGACAGGTTTACATAAAATGTGGGCTACTAAGTATGTGAATCAAGTTTTAAAGTATGAAGATCAAGCTATAATTGAACTTGATAGTTTCATCTTCAATTATGATGTAAAAATGTCGTGTGATGAGCATTTTTCTTACTCAGTTTAAATTATTTCATGTGAAACTCTGGATCTCTGCGTCAGAAGGTTAAAGTCAAATAATACATATTTCTGTCACAGACAGAAAATTATTGTTAGTAGAGGCATATGAGAACAGTCTGGGGAAGTGGTGATTGTCTGTAGGAGCTGGAAGTGATGGATCACCAGGTGACTGTCATGACAGAAAGGGTGTATAAGAATAACTTCTACACAGTTTTGGGGGTTATTTTCGTCTTGCTTAGCTTTAGAAATCCTAGTTCCTGTTTAAACTGTTAAAGATACGGAGTTGCTAAAACGGGGAACCTTGGTGGGCTAGATGATAGTTTAACCCCTCTACAATGTCAAGAGTGTGCAGCTCTGTTTTTGCTCACTTACGGCTTTCTCTGAGACAGACTCCTGTGATCCCTGAAGGAACTGTAGAACATGATCAACTTATATGACTACTGTATCTTTCCCTTTGACAGCTGCACAGTGTTCTGGCAGTGGGCTGAGTGAGAAGCAGGCAGAGGAACAGTTTGGTCATGTTTTCCACTGAGCTAACCACTGAGCACCTTATGCTACACACTGGTGTTTAATAAATTAGCTCTCGGAGCATGAGTGTGAGCAAGTCATAATTCATGTACAGCAAGAAGGTATATATTTAAATATACACTGTGTAGATACTGGTAGCTGCTTAATAAATAGTCACCATAGCAAGTACTAAATGATATCCCCCTTTGTATGAGCTTTAGGAGGAGTACACCTGTGATACATATTAGAGAACCTGCATCAGGTCATAATGTTCCCTCTTGTTAGTTCACTTTTATCTATTTACACCATTTCAAAATCGTTTCTGTACTTTCTTTGTGCCAAAATTCCTACTTTTTGATTCAGGGGACAGCCCTGATGAATTAATTTTACCTGAAGCCAGCCTTTAAGTCATTCTCCCCACACTTTGGAAGATGCTTTGGCATAGAGGAGTGGCTGGAGCCTTATGAGTCATTACCCAGCTGGTAAGCAAGATTTTTGTTGATCAGTTAACTGAAAACAAAATAGTGACATTTTTGTTTTGAATGAACTAGAGGCTTCTACTTCACTTTCATGAAAATAAGTGTCCTTCAGCTCATTTCAGCTGTGTTCTTTAGTTCCAGGAGACCTTACCATAAATGAGGAGAGTGTTGCGAATAACTTGCCCTTTGCCTAAAGGCTTAACTTTTCCTTTAAGCCTGTACCCTGGCAAACATGGGATTTGCTTTCCAGAATGTGACCTCATATTTTTTAGAATAAATAAAGTAATAATTACTAATGCTCAAGCAAGAGGTCTTCAAGACAGTCTTTCTGAATAAATTCCTTTTAGTCCTCTCCAGCAAATTTGAGGGGAGTCTACAGACAATGTGTAGTTAAGAGTCATGAGACTATGAATTTAATTTTAAGAAAGTAAAAAATACCCTAAAACCTGAAGCACTGGCCAAAATTTGAAGAAGCCTGAATTTCATTCAGCCTTTAGGAGTACAGCCAAGGCTTGGAAAGATACCTTCTCCCATACCAAACGTTTTGCTTGAAGTATATAACTTCTTGTTCTGTACCGAGACATAAGTGCCAAAATATTTGAACTTTAAAGTGTATGGTGCTTAGGTGGGAGAACAGAAAAGCTTGTATCTCATCCTAAATAAACTAGGTCCTTTTAGGTGGGCATTACTCTGTGTAGGAAAAAGATTAAGTCCTTCTGAGATGAAAGAAATACAGTTGTCAACACGAATGTCATTCAGTAGTTCGTAGTTTGCTAGGAGTGAATCTCTTCTGTTCCTTTCGTTATTTTGCAAATGATAATGAACTGTTTGTGGATTGAAGAAAAGAAACATGAGACTGCTATGTTTAACTTGCAGGTAAACTTTTGATGTGAGAATACATTAGGAGCCCAGAGTTACACTGGCTAATGTAGATAATTAACAACATGTATTCTGCAAAGGTATTCTACATCAGTCGTTACATATCCCACCTTCTCTGAGTGGTGGAACTTGTGTTTTACCAATATTCTACATACAGATAACTCAAGCATATAAACTATTCTTTAATATTTTAGCTTTAGTTATTTTCAGCATCTTAAAGTCTGGTTCTGTTTCCAGGAATTACTCAGAGTGAAGTTCAGTGGGACTGACCCTCCCAGAAAGTAGAAGAATCCAGGTCTTGTTATTTTTAAGGTGTTGCCTAAACCTGTTTCAAAGCCAGTTCTTTAGAGGAAAGCAAAGTCCTAACTCATCTGCTGAATAGGAATAACTTTTCTAGTTAGAGTGGAAAAAGCATTTCATCATGTTGTTAGACCAGCCAAACAAACCTCTGATGTGTTATTCATCAAAATAATATATGGCTTTTAGTAGGAAAAGAGAAGACGTATTCCTACTGCAGCAGCAGTCCTGGTATTGTGGCTGTATCACAGAATAGGCATTTGTATTAGTGACTGTAACAGTAGGGGGGGAATTTGATTGTTGCTTTCTTCTTTTTTTTTTTTTCCTGAGGTCTTATTTGAAAGTCAGTGCAAATACTACAATATTTTTAGAAAACAAATATTTCTGCTTATTTTGCATAATCCAGACATCTATAGAATACCTTCCTGCATTGAACAGGGCAAAGCCAGCATCTTCCAAACACTTAATGTAATGCCATATCAAGTGATACCTTTCTTCCCATTCTGAGTTTGTTCACAACTACCTGTCTTCACTGAGAAATACAGTATCCACCTTTTTTGAGAACCAGGCTTTAAAATTTAAGATTAAAAATGATGATCTAAATGGTGATCATTTTGGTTCTTTTGTGTTCAACTTTGGTATGGGGGCTTAGTACTCATATATATTGTTGATCCCCCACATAGCTCTTTTAACTTTACTGCACTATATAGCAGTTAGCAATGTAAATTGTGATCTATGGCTGGCATTGATACTAGAGATGATGCCATAAAAGGTGGAGATGGGAGAAACAGGAATTCTCTAATCTGGATTTACAACTGCAGAATAAAAGCATCAATGCAGGAATACATGGATTTAGGAGGCAAACTGAAAACAAAAGTAATTTGTACATTGCAGTTGTACAAATGATTGTAAGGCAGTTTTATGGGATATGCTTGCAAGCACACACACTGAAAAAGTATAGACGTTTTAGGAGGAGCAAGGCAGTACACTGCACAGCTATTCTTGATGTTCTTCATGCTGTACGTCTCTCTTCACTATTTACTTCACTATTACTCTTAACTTTGCAGTTCACAGGCTCCATGTATGAGCACCAAAAGTCTTACTTTTTGTAGAGAAGTTTGGGATTTTCCAGCAAAATGCTCTTAATACAGATATTTTGCATTCTTGCTTCCGTGTGGCTTTGTTCAGTATTGAGATTATTTTCTCTCAATCCCCTATGCTGCTTTCTGAAAATGTGGCATTTAAAAAAAGATGCTGAAGTAGTAGCTAACTTAAACAATGGCTTTGTTTTGTATTCTTGAGACATTCAACATGAATTAAAATACATCAGTCTTATTTGGCATTTAAGAATGATCATTACAGCTAATATGAAATTATTCTTGGTTTAAAGCTCTCCAAACACAGTACAAAATATGAATGTGCATGTCACTGTTTTCAGGTTGGGTTTTTAAAAGTGAGATTAAGAATAATTTTTGTTTCTTCATTCTTGTCTGGGTTTAGTAAACTAAACACATTTTCTTACTCTTTTTTTAAACGTTTTCAGTGTTCATAAGGGTAGTAATATTTTTGTATTGAAAGCCTTCCTTCTAACTACAAGCTAAGGAGTCAGGAGATGCTGAATGTGCTGATGGAATTCACCTCCTGACTTCACAGTACATTCTTTTTAGTTTTCTGATTTATTTGGTTGTTATTTCATGCAAACTTAACTAGTACTGCTTGAAAAAACAAACCAAAACAAAACTGAAAACCAGACATCTATGTGATCATTTGAGCTTACTATCTAAAGATATTCCATGCTATCTTGGCTCTTCTCTGTGCCTTTGGCTAATGGGACCAGCAGGGTCTACCTTTGTGTTTTAAGGCCCATTATTTAATAATATTTAAGTAATTATTTATAATTATTAAATAACATTTAAATAAATATTAAATTAATATTTATTTAATAAATAGCTGGTAGGTTGACAAAGATAACTAAGATCTTTGTGACGCATTATCCAGTTAGAGCCTGGGTTCTCCTCAGTCTCTACCCATCTGACATTTAATGGGCAACTTTGCAATCAGTAAAGTGTTTATTTATCATACTGTAACTCCAGTGTACCTGGTCAGCACCTACCCCCTGAGTAGAAACAACAGCCAACCAGGAACTTCACTTTATTCTTTGCTGATGGAAACTGCTGGAAGGTCGTCTACTGCTCTGGAGAAGAAGAAGCAACAGCATTTTTCAGGAGCAGAAAGACAGCATAGACATAACTGATGACCAAATCTTCCCTCATTTTTATTTGGCACTCTTCTAAAAGTGTGTCACTTTCCTTTCTACTGCACAAAATATTGGATATTCCCTGGTTAATAGCATTAAGGATGGAATTTGTCATGTGATGCACATGATGTTTCCAGCTTAAACTGTGCTTTGAGTTACTCAGAATTTCTGTTTCAGAGGTGTTCTTTCACCTAATTTATGAAAATTGCTGATGAGATGAATAAGAAAATCTTCCAGCAGCATCTGTCCAGACACAGCTGGAAAAGTCAGTGTCATGCTCTGCTAGTCACTGGCATGTGGTAGCCAGGTAGTAAATCTCTGCATCAGGAAACTGAAGCTTCCTCTGTTTTATTGATTCTTTACAGATACTTTCTTTCAGAATATGCAGAAATAAGATTATTATTGAAGGCTAATCAGTAAACTTTTTTAATTCCAAGACACTGTGGCATGGTTAAATTATTCATGCCAAAACACAAAACCCCACCTGCAAAAGCAGAAGAAAAATCACAGTGATATTTTAACATTTATTAAGAATTGCTGTGTGAAGGTTTCTTTTTTTAAGAAAGATATCATTACAGTTTTAGGATGAAGAAATCAACAACAGCGTAAATGGAGTCATCACAGTTCAAGGAATTTGCTTGCTCTGAAATGTGTAGCTTTAAAAGTATAATTAGATCACTTTTTGATTTATGTGTGTTTTGCCCCTGTCAGGTCACAGGCTTTGTACAGTGGTGTGTTTTTTTCTTCAGGAAGCAACCAAAGCGAAGGAAATGAAATACTTCAACTCTAAGTAACTCAGAGCACACTTTAATGATCATCTCCCTCCTTCATGAAGGAAGAGGATGGAGAAAAAGGAGATGGGAGGCTGAAGGAAAACGAAGTAACACGTTATGTAGTTTGCATTATGGTGTTGGAATGTTTAATGCTCTTGATGGCAATAGTTCCCGCCTGTGTATATTTGAGGAAGACCACTGGCAAAAATAGCCTTCATAAGTGTTTTTTCTAGAAGCGTTATCAATTGCTTCTTGCTGACAGTTTTAGTACCGCTTATGCAATCCTTTTTTTTTCCAGAAAGTCCATTATCTTCTGATTCATAAATCTAAAACTAAAACTTTACTGTATCTGTTACCTGGCCTTGCTATGACAAAGTGCAGAACCTCATGTCTATAGCATGTTTTTTTTTTAAGTTAAGAGGAAAGTAAGCTCATTCATTAAGCACTTGCCAAAGCATGCCTTTGAGTTATTTCTGTCCATCTCTTCTCAAATATGTATTGCTGGGAAATGAGTGTTTTGTGCATGAAAATGGATTTTTGGCCTTCCGACCAGCATCATCAACTACATGTTTTAAAAGTTTTTAATCTTCCTTCCCCATTTGTTCAGCATTCTGTTAGAGATTCCATTTTGAAGGAACACTGAATTTTCTTTTGTATTTTAGGCCTGGTTTGATACCTTAAATAAACTTTTTTTTTCAAGCAGCAGCCTCATCACTCTTTATTCTTGTGTTACAGTGAATTAAAACAATTGCACGAGAGAGTGTCTGTTGAATTGTGCTTTTTGCTGAGTGCTACGGTTGCATCATTTAGTTTTTATGGCTACAGTTTCAACTGGAGAAAGTCTTGGGGGGCGTATCTGGTATTCTTGTAATGCTGCATAGTGTTGTTGCTCTGGAGTTGTAAGTGTTTTAAACTGTGTGTACTTTTAGTTGTTAAGAATCTCCAGCATTTCTGAGTAAAACAGATGCTGTGCAGCAAACCCCTTTATAAGGTGGTGTAGCTTCCTTCTGCAATTACATGTTTTGTTTTGGTTTGGAGAGCAGCTGAAGTTGTGGATGTGTTTGTTTTATGTTTTCAGTGGGTCTGCTGGAGTGGCAGCTATGACATCAGCCCAAACCCGAATTACATAGTCACTGGAAAATGCACACTTTGAACTGACCAGCAGTGAGGGATGTTAGACTGTCAGAGTTTATGCTGTGGAACAGATGAAAGGCCAAGTGCACCAACTGCCAGTTAAATGATTCCTAAAATAAGACGGTGAATTTTTTTCAGCTGAAAGGTCAGGTTTTCCATAACTCCTCTAATCTTCTAGTTACAGTGTCTGGTTTAGAAACACTACTGCAGAGGCAGCAATACACAATCCAAGTTTTATCTCATTAATGGAGTTTTTATTCATATATATATAATTTATGTCTATGTAATTGTTTTTAGAATCACTGTAACTGCAGCGTGGGGCACACTTTATTGTCAGTCTACCCTTGAGACAGGCACGGGGGAAGTTATTTTTTAAGCCTCCTTGAAGAGAGTTGGAAAATCTGTGTCATCTCAGACAATGCTATCAGGTGATGAGAACGGGAATGACAGAGTCCTAACGTTGCAAATAAAACTTCCAAGTATTGGAGACTCGGCTTCCTGCATCTGTCTGGAATTGCAGATGCAGGACAACTGCTGATCTGGGGTGTCTTTCCTCAGCTGATGGTGGGGTGGGTGCCTCTGACAGATGTGGCCTCAGTCCACATCTGGGGTGTCTGGGTAGGGGCTTGCAGGCTTTCTGTCCTTGCTTTGGCTGTGATGTGACATGCAGAAGATTTCATCAGCTCCATTTTAATGGCTTTGTGGCTGTGATGCAGAGAGTTGACCAATGTACAGGGGGGTTGTACAGGGGGGTTGTACAAGGGGGTTAGAGGAATTTGCTTGCTTAAACAAAAGTATTGTCTGTTGTAAATGCCTGCTAAGCAGAACAAAGGCAGCTGGTCCTATTGATAAGGAAAAGCAGACACTTGGTCCTATTGATAAGCAGCTATTGATAAGGAAATGCAGGCACTTGATCCTATTGATAAGCAGCTATTGATAAGGAAAAGCAGACACCTGAATCTACTGATAAGGGGGAGAAGCAGATGGTTTATGGCTGGGATACCGACCAAACCCTAAGGCCATATGTGAAGACTGAAAGGTGAAAAGTGCAAGAAGAGGAAGACTCATTTACTTCATCTTGAAGACCCCTACCCACAGGAGGAAGACTCAGTTACTTCATCTTGAGACCCCTGCCCATGACCAGAGGGGGCACTGCGCAGGTGCAGAGGACCTTCTGGCTCATTATAATACGAAGCGGGGATAGGACATGAATATGTATAGGCGTGTTGTGCAACCTTATGAATATATATAACTTTAGAGAATAAATGTAGAGGGAAACAACACTGAGGTACGCATGACTTTGAGGAATTATCCCCGTGCGTCTCAGCACTGAATAAAAAGCATACCTACTTTACAACTTGAACGAGTTGTGGAGTCAATCCGCGCATCAGCTGCACTGCTATGAGCATGCGCCAGTCAAGAGCAAGCACGTGCAGTCCATGCATCTGGACTCTGCTCCTCTTGCCTGCCCTCTTGCAGTGTGGAGGAAGGTTACTTCAATAAAGTGAGAATTACAGTTCTGCACTGTCTTTGATCCATGGAAAGAGAATTCTCTAATTATAGGATTTGGGAATATTTCAGAGCCTCAAGGTAAAAATGTGGATTACAGCATTAATGTGGATAAAAATGTGGATTTAGGACTCTCTTCTGTAGGTCATGTAACCTTAAGATAGCTCTTATATCTTCATTTTTCTGTGTTGCTTCCAAGTCTCATGTGGGACTCTTGTTTCTTTATTCCCCTTGTCCTCTTCTGTCTGAAGCCTTTTTTGTCACTGGTTTGTCTTTAGCTCTTTTTTGTCACTGGCTTGTCTTTAGCTCTTTCTCCTTGCTTTCTCCCACAGACTTTGGAGCAGCATCATGGCAGATAAAGCAAGATTGGTGGGTTCTTTTTTCTGCCTGTGTTTTCTTCTGCTGGCAGACAGCCAGGGAAATGGTGGTCCCTGTCACACACAGGGGCAGACCTTCCTCTAACGCTTTGCCGTGGAGAGAATGAAGCCTGTAGAGCCACGTGCCTGTTGCACGTAGCTGCTCCTGGGGAAAGGCGGCTCAGGTTCCTAGGACTCTCTACTTTTGCTGCTTGGGTCTGGGCTGCAGCGCCCCCTCTCTATGCTCTTCTTGTCTCCATTTTTTGGGCAGTCTTACATGAGCATGAATCAAAACCAGGCAGCACGACATAACTGTTTGGATTTGATCAGGAGTTGGAGGTTTCCAAAGGAGCTGAATTTGTATCCTTTCTGACTTTCAATTTCAGGAATGTCCTTACTAACTCCTGTTTGGTTCAGGCAGTGGCCAGGCTGAGGAGCCTTGAGCTGCCAGCATGGAGTGTCTCTTGCTCCAATGCTGGGTGTCTGGGATAACCAGCATCAGGAGTGCAGGCAGGATGCCTGCTATGACTTTTGGGATAGCATTTAGGCCATGAGTGATTCTGCACTTCTGCTTTGTTTCTCCCACCAGCTGAGACAATTCCCCAGTATGAGGGTGAAGAAGGAAATGGAGAGGTCTGATGCAGGTCTGACCACCTCCTCTGTCTGTACAGGGATCTCTGCCTCTGACAGACATGTCAGGGTCAACTGGGAGGATGTGTGCTGGCACTCTGTGAGCAGAGGGTGGTGAGCTAACGGCATATTCTGCCTCTCCCTGCACTACTCTACTCTTTGTGGCAGTGGCTCTGTAGCAAGTAGAGGAATGGAGATGGTTTCTGAAGTGTTCCACTGGCCTGCTTCACCTCTTCTGCTTGCAGAAGCCTCTTCTTTGAGGAGACTCTGCTTGTATCATTTGGTCTGCTCCTTCCTAGATGCAAATGAGCTGTTCCATAGTGGTTTGTTTTTCAGTCTTCAATGACTTGATTTTCTTGGGACAGTATTTAAAAACAAAGAGAAGAGTAAACTTTCCTCCATAAGGCTGAACACAGATTTTAGTTAGAGCTGCATACCTGGTTTCTCTCCTGGTAGATTTTAGCTTTCTAAAGCAACTGAAATGCAGAGTATCAGGTAAGCTTGGCAGCAGTCCTGTTTGCCACCAGATGTTTGTGATAGACCCTTAAACAGTGTTCTTGTCTTGTTGCAGGATTTCTAGTGACATTTTCAAGCACTTTGTGAGGCTGGGGAGTAAGCTGTGTGTGTATCCTTCTGAGATGTTACTTCATGGGGTTTTTGACCCTCATTCTGAGCAGTTTTCAGTGAGATATGACCTTTGAGAGCTATGTATTTGTACAGTACTGAATCAAATACCTGTATGAATACCTTCTGCTGTTCCTTGCCTGCTTTCAGCTTGCCCACTTCCTTCAGTGTTGTTTCTGGGCAGACCTGGCTTCTGACTTGCCAACTTCTGACTGCTGGGAGCTTTTTGGGTGTTAGTGCCATCCTGCCTCCTCCCTGGCTCACCATGCTGGCTGTTGTGGGCTATGCTTGAGCAAAGGCACTGGTGTCAGTGAGCTCAGTGGAATGAGGATGAGCACAAGAGGAAAAAGAAGCTTAAATGGCAAGGCTGCTTCTGGGCCTGTTGTTTGTGGAGCAAGGGAGTACAAATACATTGCCAGATGTGGCATGTTCCATCTCTCCCAGCGTGTTGACAATGCTGTTGAATGCATCCATTCTCAATATAACACAAACAGCTGCTGGGGTCCCAGCATTTGCATCAATAGGCAGCTCCGAAGGGGCTCTGCAGCAGTCTGGGGGCTGCTTCTGGCTCCTGTGTCTAAAGGATGAGAAGGGTCCAGGCAGGCAGTCCTGTGGTTGGTGTCCTTGTTCCAGAATCCCATCTGGGGCCATGTGCTGGAGATCTGACACAGCCTGTTTTCAGAATGGCCTGTATATCTCATTGAGGGAACTAGCTACTGCCAGCAAAGGTGAGCAATGGTGCCAGCTCATGAAGGAGAATAAGGAGGGTTGGAGTTACTGGCCGGAGGTGGGGGCTTGTCTGGGGCTTTGTCTTTTAAGTGTGACTCTGATGTTCTGGGTCCCAGCCTTGGGGTCCTTTCAGAGGCTGCTCATGCTGGGTATCATCACATGTAAGGCAAGTGGATACTTTTTTGTTTCTCCCCATGGTGGTGTTTGGGAATTGAGTGCATCCTTAGTTAAGGATTTTGCATGTTCAGTTTCTGAGAAGGTGGTAGGAGAGGCATAGAGAACCGTTTTACATGGGTGCAGTATGAACAGGTAAATAGAAAGAACTCCTAACCCCCTCTGTTCCTTATTTCATGGTCAAGCTCTCTCCAGCAGTCAGAAGCACCACTTAGGATGGGGTTTGGTTGTGATGGCAATTTTATTGTTTTGATCATAAATGTCAAGTTTAGCACTTGACTTGAGTGTTTGTGTGTGGTCTTTGAGGGCCGATTGCAGGTTGTGATGACAGTCTGACTCACAGCAACGGAACAATTCTGTCCGTAAGCCACTGTCATGGTTTACCACAAACTGGTAACTCAGCACCATGCAGCATCTCACTCACCCCTCTTGTCCCCCCTCCCCAGAGGGGAGGGAAGGAGAATCAAAGGAATGTAAAACCTGCGAGTTGAGATAAGAACAGTTTAGTAACTAAAGTACAATATAATATATTTATATAGAATGTAAAACTAAAAGAGAAAGGGAAGAGGAAAAACCTAATAAACACAAGTGATACACAATACAATTGCTCACCACCTGCTGACCCTAGTGCTGATCGTTCCCTTTGGGGTAACTCCCCATAGTTTATATACTGGGCATGACATGCTGTATTATGGAATACCCCTTTGGCTAGTTTGAGTCAGGTGTCCTGTCTCTGCTCCCTCCCAGCTTCCTGTGCCCCTCCGAGTGGCAGGGCACGAGAGACTGAAAAGTCCTTGATCAGGGTAGGTGCTCCTGAGCAACAACTAAACCATGAGTGTGTTATCAGCAGTGTTCTCAGAGTGAAGCCAAAACACAGCACTGCACCAGCTACTAGGGAAAAAAATAGCTTTGTCCCAGTTGAAACTAGGGCATTATCCACCACTTATTTCATAGCTTCATGTCATACCAGGTCTCACACTTTCCACCATCACCTTTCCTGTCCTTTCAGAGGTATGTATTTATATATGTATATATATACTTGTATATTTATATATACACACACACAGAGATATCATTCCTGTAGTCTGTGGACCATCCCTACAAATGTTCATTGACTTCATTCAGTCCATGACTTGGGCTCCATCTGCCATGAGTCTCTCCGGGCAGGAAAGATGGATAGTGTGTGGTGTTGGATTGTTGCATGCTGATGGGTGTATGGCCACCATGGAAGTGATAATATCCCATGTATACAGTATCATGCAGTTCAGTTCATTGGCTGTTCTCACCCAAGATTAAATCCCCCTGAGGTACACACAGGACTTCCCCATCCTCCCACATTATCCATCAAGTGCACCCAGGTCTTTGAGCAAAAGCAGTCCCATGAGTGGCTTTGCCTTTGCCCGAGGCTGGAATAACCCAGGCTGTTTTCTCCAGCAGATAGATTCTTTGGTAGTTTGTTGTACAGTGGGGCCTCTTCAGCACATGTCACCTCCTCTGGTGACATTCCAAACTCTTTGCTCTCTGGCCAGTCCATGATGACTTCTAGGATTCCTGGGTGACTAGGTTTCCTGTTTGAGCTCGTTGTGTGCTAATTCACATCGCGTCAGTTGCATGATGTGTAGAAGAGAGCCTGCCTTTGAACATCCAGCCCAGCATGGCCACCAGAGTGGCAGGAGGAGCTGTGGTTCATGCCAATCCCTTCCGAAGCAGCTAGAAGCCCTTCATAGGCTGCCAGTATCTTTTTCAGTTGGAGCACAGCCGACCTCAGATCCTCTGTATCCCCGTCTCCAAAAGCAGAGGAGTTGACCTCGAGTCTCCCCTGGGGCTTTCTGCCAGAGGCTTCAGGCAGGACCATTCTCCCTAGCTGCAGTGTAGAGCACATTTTTCATATCTGCCTCGGTCTGGTTCAAGGGCTACTGCATGAACTATCTCTCGTTTAATTTGTTCAAAGGCTTATTGTTGCTCAGGGCCCCATTTGAAATCATTCTTCTTCCAGGTCATGTGATAGAGAGGGGTTACAATCAGACTGTAACTTGGGATGTGTGTTCTCCAGAACCCACAACACTTATGAAAGCTTGTGCTTCTTTCTTATTAGTTGGTGGAGACATTGCTGTTATCTTGTTGATCACATCTGTGGGGATCTGGTGATGTCCACCTTGCTATTTTGTTCCCAAATACTGTTTTTCCTGGGCAGGTCCCTTGGCCTTTCTCTGTTTAATGGCAAAACCGGCTTTCAGCAGGATTTGAATTATTTTCTTCCCTTTCTCAAAGACTTCTGCTGTTATCGCCCCACACGATAATGTCATCAATGTATTGCAGGTGTTCTGGAGCTTGCCCCTGTTCCAGTGCAGTCTGGATCAGTCCATGGCACATGGGCTGTGTTTCCACCCCTGGCACAGTCAATTACAAGTGTATGGGAAGCCTCTCCAAATAAAAGTGAACTGTGACCTGCGCTGTGCTGCCAAAGCAATTGAGAAAAAGGCATTGGCAGTATCAATTGTGGCATACCACTTGGCTGCCTTTGCAGTTCATATTGAAGTTTTAGCATGTCTGGTACGGCAGTGCTTGGTGGTGTGACTTCAGAGGAGGGGCGTGAGGATCATGGAAGGCCCACGTGGATAATCAGGGGCTGGAGCACCTCCTTTATGAAGAGAGGCTGAGAAAGTTGGGGCTGTTCAGCCTGGAGAAGAGAAGCTGCATGGAGACCCCATAGGAGCCTTACAGTACATGAAGTGGGCCTACAAGGATGCTGGAGAGGGGCTGTTGATCAGGGACTGTAGCAAGAGGACAAGGGGTAATGGGTTCAAATGAAACATTGGAAGTTCAGATTAGAAATAAGGAAGAAGTTCTTTACTGTGAGGGTGCTGAGGCACTGAACAGGTTGCCTAAAGAAGTGGTAAACGCTCCATCCCTGGCATTGTTCAAGACCAGGCTGGACAGAGCCTTGGGTGGCATGGTCTAGTGTGAGGTGTCCCTGCCCATGGCAGGGAGGTTGGAACTAGATGATCTTAAGGTCCTTTCCAACCCAAACCATTCTATTATTGTATGGTTCATTCAGGCCACAAGGGTCTACTGTTAGTCTCTGCTCTCCATTAGACTTTCACACCAGCCTCATGGGGCTATTAAAGGGTGAGCAGGTTCTGCTGATCACTCCTTTGCTCTCCAGTCTGTGGATCAGCTCATGGCTGGGAATCAGGGAGTCCTGGTTGGTGTGATATTGCTGCCAGTGCACTGTTGTGGTTATGACTGGCACTTGTGGTTGTTTGACCATCAGCAACCCCACAACAGAGAGACCAGGCAAAGTAGTACCAGCCCATGGGTACCCTATTGCATCCTTGAAGTACTTTCTCCTGAGATAGTCTATGCTATGGGTGCATGAAGCCTCTGGGCCAGTCGCACTGGGGTGGGTTCTTTTCCCACTCCTTCCCATTGAGGCTGATTTTGGTCTCCAGTACAGTCAGCTACTGGGATGCCCCTCTCACTCCAGAAATACAAATGTGTCTAACGCTCAATGGTATCAAGGTACACTCTGCACAGGGGTCTACAAGGGCCTTATACTTCTGTGACTCAGATGTGCCAGGCCATCTAATCATACATACCACATTAATGTGGTTTTCTCACTCCTGCACCTGGCTGGAGGTAGGGCCCCTCTATGCCTGGTCCTAGGATGCTCCACTTCTTGTAAAAATGGATTAGAATTCATGACTTTAGGATGAGGTGTAAGGTCAGCCCTCCCACTCTGTCTGGGAAGCTGTCTCCCAGAGACTGGAGCAATGTCTCTTCTGGAAGAACCCCCATATATGGTTGTTCATGTACTGGTAGATAGGTTTTCCATCTAGGAAAAGCAGGAATGAGGTAGGTTTTTCATCACACTTCCTCATGTCCTCTCCGTGGTCTCGCAGGTTAAACCACAGGGAAGCCTATGGAGTGTACCTTCTGTATCCTCCCTCTTGAGATGAAGGCTGCTTACTGTCAGTAACTGAGATGTTGGTGTGTACAGGTGGGAAGTGGAACCTCTCCTCTATTTGCTGCTGGAATTCCTGCAACCGTTTCTCCCATCATTCAGACTGCTTTCCCACAGCCAAGATGTAAGATCATTGGGAGGAAGAGAGTTTTTCTTAATATTTGGAGTTGGCAAGTGAATTCATTCACCACTGGCGCCTCTATATGTATGTAGTTCGTTATTGCCAGTGAGTTGGTGTGTGACAATGGTGTACTTCATACCAATTTCTGCCACATGAATCATGCACTAGACGACATGTCTAGGCCACCAGCTCCATTGTCCCAGCATCGGAGCAGCCAGGTGATCATGTGCTTGCCTGGATGGCAGGTGAAATCCTTTAATCTGTTCTTCAGCTCACTCAGGGACAGGGATTGAGAGGTTACTTCTGATTCTGCCTCTTCCTCTGTTTGCTGTGCTGGCCCTGCCTCATCCTCTTTCATTACACGAGGTGACTTCAGTGTCTGCGTCTTCTTCTGTACAGGGGTGACGGACAGCGGCACGGACTGGTTCTTTGCTTCAGCTGCAGTGCCTGCAACCAGAGTTGGAGTAGTAGTCCAACCCCTGTTGTCAGGATTGGATTCGCCACAGTATCTGTTGCTGGCATTGGTGTTGCTGCAGTGTTCGTTGCTAGGATTGGAGTAACTGCAGTGTCTGTCTCTGGGGTTGGAGTAGGTGCAGTGTCTGTCGCTGGGATTGAATAGCTGCAGTTCCTGTTCTTGGGATTGGAGTTGCTGTGTTTCTTTCTTTGCCATCAAAAGCTGCAGTGTCTGTTGCTGGGGTTGGAGTTGCTGTTGTGTCTGTTTCTTTGCCGTCAGATCTAGAGACATCTTCCCCTTGAGGGTATGGGATAGTGTTGAGCAGGGCTCAGTAGGCATGGGCCAGGACCCAGCACGTTGCAGTGGTTTGTCCCTCTCTGATGGTGCCAAGACCACAGCACACCTTGTCTGTAAGTGTTTTACTAGTTTGTCTGGATTTTACACTTGTTCAGGGGTGAAGTTCCAAAGCACTGCAGGTGCCAGTGATCTGTGCTTGTCCATGCTGTCCCCATACCCTGCCACTCATGATGGTCCAGCCTCGGGGAGTGTCTCTTGGTGGCATTCTTAGATAGTTGTTTAACCTGAAACAAGGCCTGCACCATATGCAGCAACGTGCTGGTTCCTAGCAAAAGGACCAGGTTGGCTTCAGGGGTGTTCAAAGGATGTGAAATCCTTTGAAATTCTCAGACACTTCCATGAATAGCCATCAGCTGGGTTTCAAGCTGGTGTAGATTGGTGCTAAGCTGCTGAAGACATCTACGTGTGGGACAGCACATGGTTGAGTTCAGCCTCTACTCCTCAAAGAGAGTCCTGAAGGTGCCTAAATGTGGGAACAGCTTTGGCTGTGCAGAGGTCCTATCCACCAGGTCAGTGGTTGGAGCAGGGTTTTATTTATGACAGCAGGCACAGCTCTGCACTTCTTCAGGACAGTGATGAATATTGTGGAGCATTATTTCAGATGCAGGGGTGACTCTGAAATAAGGATACTAATGCACATGGGTGCAGTGGGGCAGAGAAGTGAATGATGTTGGTTGCTGCAGTGTGGAAGGGGGAGCAGTGCTACAGCTGTAATTGCACTGTTGCTTATAGAAGCATAAATTCTGGTGGTGTGGGTGCCACAACTCCAGTTTTGCCCAGACTCGCATCAACTGGGTACTTTCAAAGAGTCTGTGCTGCAGGAGCTGAGCAATCCCAGTCCTGGGTGGCAAAGGGACTTTTCAGTCACCACTGAAATGGTTTCAGTTCCTTGTTTTCGGGCTTGCGATTTTGAGTGCTCAGTCAGGGGGGTGGAATCATCTTTGCTTGGGAGCACAGGGGATGGTGAGATGGTGGCCGGGCCGCGCCACCTGCTCTGGCGGGCTGGTCAGTGCAGGACATCCTCAGCTCTCCCCTTGCTGCTTCCTGCCCACTGCCTGCTGCTGCCCATTGTCATGCTGTCCCCATCGGTCTGCCCCTCACACAGCATTGCCTAGTGCTTGGTCAGGCTCCGTCTTCTTCCTTTTCTTTCGCAGGATATGGTCTTGCTGAGAGGACTCTTGCTCCTTGTTGATGCTAGCTGGCACTGGGTGCTTGGCTTGCTTGCAGCCCACCTCTGCCAATCTGGGTACCCCCTGGTGGGAGACAAGGCCCAGGGGCAGTGGCAAGTGGCTCAAAACCACGCTGGGCTGCCTGTGCAGTGCCTTCTGCACCAGTGTGGCTCTGCAGGGTAGATGGTGCTGGAGGGCAGCGGGGGGGCTGGCCTGGGGGCTCCCCAGTGGCAAGTGGGTCAGAACCACCCTTGGCTGCCACTGGAGGCTCAGCAGCAGATTCTCTGCAGGAGCTGTCGGGATCCTTCCAGGGACTCTCCACAGCACCGTCCCCTGGAGCCTCTGAAGCCTTCTTGTAGCTCTGCACAGAGGTCTCCAGAGAGCTCTCCTCAGAAGGAATCTCAGAGTTGTTCAGTGTTGGCCAGGGTGGGAGGTTTGCTGACCCCCTGACCTGCTTCCCCTGTGGGTCCCACAGTGGGGAGTCTGCCACCCCCCAGAAGGGGTCAGCATTGGTGTCACCAAGCAGCCCTTGCTTCTCCTGCTCTCCACCCAGTGCTGCAGCAGGTCAGGGACTGGGCTGTAGGAGGTGGTGCTGGCAAGGCTGTTGAGGCCATCCCAGAAGGTGTCATTGCCTTCCTGCAGCTCCACAGTGCAGCTGTACTCTGCCCTGTACACCAAGAGGAGGTGGAGCTTTTTGAGGGAGCTGGTTAGGATGGGGACTTTGGGGACATTGGGGACTGTGTCCTCCATAGCCCCAAACCCAGCCACCACCGGCTCTTTGGGGTAGCTGCCCTCTGCTGTGTACTTGGAGAGTTCTGAGAGCTTGTGGAGGACCTCGTCAGAACAGTTGGGAACATTGGCAGTCACTGTGGTGTGATCAGTGTCGGGAGGCTGTGCCAGCACTGCCTGGTCCAATGGGCAGTCATCACTCACTACGTGCCCTAAGAAATTGATGAAGTTGGTGAAGAAATTGGTGATGGTGAGACAGTTGGGGAAATGGAAGACATCAGAGCAAGTGTCCTGAGTGTCCCTTAGCCACAGCACCACCATGCCACCACCCTGCACAACATACTCGGAGAGTTCAGGGAACTCTTGGAGGAAGGCGGCCCAGTTGGGGACGTGAGAGATGGTGTCGTCTCTGTCTGCAGTGTCTAGCCAGGCAAGCCGATGGCTGAAGATGGTGTCTGCTGGCTACTCAGGAAAGGCCTTAACGAATGCAGCTGGTCCCTGCTCAGACACCTCAGCTGGGGTGGTCACCACAGCTGAGAAAGCAACCAAAGGCAAGCCAAGTGTGGGACGATGGAAGCTTTGCTCAGTGTGACTGCCCCCTCTCAGGCTCCTCAACCCGCCAAGCCTCACCTCTGGGCTTCACGGTGGTTCTGGGGGTCAGGGCATGCTGGTGGGGACTGGCGGTGGGCATGGTGTCCTCCAAGGCTGCTCTGCCTTTGCTGGAGGCCACCTCCTGTCCATGGGCTCAGAGGAGCTGTGTCATGGGTGCGAGTGGCACCACAGACGGGAGCTGCAGCAGCTGCCTCAGGGTTCCGAGGGGCCCTGACACCCCTGCCCCAGCTGGTAGGGAACAGGCTGGTCCTGGGCAGGCCCGAAGGACACCGGCAGCCGCTGGACAGAGGGTAATGCATGGGACATCATGGGAGGCAGCATAGCCAGAGCTCAGATCAGACACTTCCAATGGCGCTGGCAGGTGGAGGGGAAACCTCTCTTTTGGGAGAAGCAGAAAGAGGTGATGGGGTGAGAAACTGGCAGGCAGAGCCAGCTGGGGGGTTACCTGGAGGGCAGGAGCATTGGGAGGAATGGGAGCTGCTGCTGTACCTGCTGTGACTGTTGGTTGGTGTCGGCTGGGCTTGGGCCAACTGCCTCTTCAACAGGTTCCACCCAACGTTCCACCAGTCCTGGCTGCTCCAGCAGCCTGGCAGCTATTGGACACCAACAGCTTCCCATTGCAATGGTTTCCTCCCCTGCTGACAATTCCTTGTCCTAAGTCATGGTTTCTCATGCCCACAATGGTTTCCCATCCTGATGGTGTTTCTTGGGAAGGTGAATTTTGTGTCCAAGGGGAATGGATGGGGCTGACACCACTGGCCCTGCGATGCTGATGTGCGCACTTCCCAATGTTTTGCAGTGGTGGTGGTGGGAAGGGGTCTTGTGGCACTTTTGGGTTGTTCTTGTCCTCCCCGCTCTGGTGTAAGCCAGAGCTCAGTCTCTATCTTACTGTTGGGGGAGCGAAGCTGTGAGATTCGTGTGTCCCCTTCCTGGGCACTTGCTGTGAGCAGAGCAAGGCGCTACAAGGAGCGGGGCCATGAAAGGCTGTGGGACAGCTCTGGCAGGGACTCTGCAATGCCCTGAGTGCAGCGAGAGGGTTTCTGACTTGCAGCAGCAAATCTCATCACTGGAGGAGACTGACTCTTCCTGGATGGCGTCTTTGCTGGCTCTTGTCACTGTGTGACTGACGTTTGCAACTTCTGCTGGTGGGACCCATAGGGCATGCTATGACATTTCCCTGCCCCCTAAATATCAGTATATTTATTTGTTGCAAAATTGCAGGAGCAATCTTGCAGGAGAAATTGCAGGTTATCCTGTACATCACTAACAGAAGAAGCCTTTGATCCTTAGCTTTTCTTTAAATGCATTTTATGATAGAACTAGTGATACCTTTTCGAGCAAACATGTTAAATTTGTGCTTCAACTATGTACTGTAGTTTCAGGCTTTCTTTTATTTTCTTATTATTCAGTTGATTTGGGTGGTTGTTTTTTTTTAATTCAGAAATACAAGTAGTTAGGTCTGCTCATATTATACAGATTTTTACAGCCTATTTCCAAACAATGAACCATTTTAAGTGTTCACTGACTGTAGATTTAACTTTCATCAGCTTCATATACATAGAAGCAAAACTTGGTTGGAGACATACCAGCAGATATCAAACTGAAACAAGCTTTTGAAATTCTTTAATGGGTGCTACAGAGCGTTCTTCCTTTCTGTTCTTTGGTCCAGCCTCTTGGCTCTGCTGAGGGTTTGTCTTTGAACTGGAGTTCATTTACCTTACTGCAAGTAGCAATGACTTAGTGGTGAGGCTCAGTTTCTCTCTGTTGCATCACAAATCATTCAGATAGAGTTGAAGCAGAGCAAGACAAAATTTGGATTAGCTTTGTGAAGGAATTGGAAGTTGAGATTTTGCTCTTCGTCTTAATGGGGGCTATAAAACTACAGGAGGAGAATAAAACTGGGGAAAAAGTATCACATATTCCAGAGATTATGTCAAACTGGTTTTGATGACATAAAAAGTAATTCAGAACCATCTAAAGCTCTTGTCAAACAAAAATACCCTGAAACTGAACTTCATTGATAATCCTTGGAGTTGCATTGGCTAGGTATGTAGCATAGCAGCTTCCACTGCTTTGTAAATCAGTAAGAACTTTATTTACTGCTTGATTTCAAGCATTTATTAAAGTTCATATCCAAATCAATGGGGAAACCATTTTCATGGGCTTACGTTTGTCCTGTAAATCTTTCTCTGGTATGCCAACACTAAGCTATGTTTACAGAGGTGCTTATATTTCTTCACGTATCACCTGCACTATCTCTCTTTGCCATGTTATGACTGTAATTCTGAATTTGAGGACTTCAGTAAGTAGTTTTATTGTATGCTTGGCGTTAGCACAACATTTTACCCTTGCTTATGGTGGATCTGCAGCTGAGCTCAGAATTACAGTGATGCCTGGTGCTGGCACTTTACAAAAGCAGGATCATTTCCTCACAAAAATACATTGATTACCAGAATCACTGGCTAACTAAATTCTAAACTACCACAGCAATAAATGCTTTTTTGAGAAAGAAAAATAAGGGGGGTTTAGTAGATCTTCCCATCTGGTTATGCTTATAGCCCTTTTGGACAATGAAACCACACACAGCACTCTCATGATAGGATTTTCCATGACAAAACCTTCTAGCAAAGCCTGTGTTTCTGGTACTAAGTAAGGAATTTCAGACAGAGAAAATGTATTTTTGAAATATTAATCGCACTAAGAAGCTACCTCTGGAGAAGATATGGAGCTTTGAAATGTAGTAGGAGTTTGGTTTTGAGACATCTTGCCACAGGCTAGTCCAAGAAAGTCAGCAGTTAATAGCACTTAGCTCTTGTCTTAGCCAAGAAGAAATATGAAGAAGTATGAATCATATTATTATGGGATTAAGTGCACCCTCAGCAGGTTTGCTGATGACATTAAGCTGTGTGGTGCATTTGACATCCTGGAGGGAAGTGATGCTATTCAGAGGAACCTGGACACTCTTGAGAGGTGGGCCAGTGCAAACCCCATGAAGTTCAACAAGGCCAATTGCAAGGTCCCGTTCCTGGGTTGAGACAATCCCAAGCACAACTACAGGCTGGACAGCACTGGACAATGAGGAGAAGGACTTGGAGGTGTTGGTTGACGAGAAGCTCAACATGAGCTGGCTTCAGTATGCACTTGCAGCCCAGAAACCAGCCGTGTCCTGGACTGCATCCCCAGCAGCGTGACCAGCAGGTCAAGGGAGTGAATTCTCCCCCTCTACTCCACTCTTGTGAGACCCTGAGTTTTCAAGCACTAGAGCATTCCCTCTCAGTTGTAACTCAGGATTTGCACGTGCGTAAAAAGAACGGAAATAACTGATTGGCTTTTGTGGGCTTGACTTTCTTCTCTAATTTGTTTTAATAAGAAATATCTTTTAGTAAGATTAACTTGTTCCAGAGCAGTCACTACCATGACTACAATAACTACAGATTTTTTCAAGACCTCAGTTTGTAGTATTCTCTTCCTGCCTCGGGCTTAGTTATGTGAAGGATTGACATTTTAATGAAAGCTGCAGAAACTGACCACAGGAAAATGGTATACTGATTAACAAATGTGGTACATGAAGTACAAGTTGTTTCTTAAAACCAAACCAGAAAACCTAACTATGAAGTTGTGAAAACTATCTGATCTGCAAACCATATGCTGAATCTCTTTTTAAGTTTTGATTTGGCAAGCAGCGCAATAATCTATGAGAGAATTTTTATAGACATATTTTGCTTATATCAGAGCTTTATGCTGGATCTGTTTATCTGACTGACAAATCATTTCTGTTGTTTTGGTTAAAAGACATTTATATATTTTGGCTTGTTCTGCACGTGCTTTTCAAGGCAGCCTAAAATGATGTGGTGGTGAAACTAATCTTCATTGTTCACTTCCGAAGTGACAGTCTTCTGATATGCATTTGAGAAAGCACATGTGTATGTAAGATATGGGAAACAGAGATAGTTTTCCCTATTTGTAATGTAAGGTAGTAGAGATTGCCTATTTTTCACAGCCTGGACTGCAATGTCAAAGCAAACTTAACTCTTCGTTTAACTTCCAGTGATGGCAAAGTTCATCCACATTTGAAACTCTCCATTGTTTGTAGGAGACCAGTGAAGTAATTCTATATTCAGAGAGAAGAATGACTGATGTAATTTATTAATTGGACTTTGATCACCATTTACCCAACTACACAGACTGAGAAGCATCAAGAGAAGTCTCAAAAATCTCACCTGTCTGCAAGCACCAAAATTAATATTCTTTCTCTGAGAACTGGCAAGTAAAAATGTTAAACATGCAGAGATATGTTTAGATTTTTAAAAATTAAGTAAATCAAATTGTCACTTGAGTGCATGAAAATGTACTGTTAATTATATTTTCTTTTTTAAACTATCAAAATGTATATTTGCTTGTATTGCATGTTGGATTTTCAATTCAGCTAGCTGTTTCAGGTCACCAGTGACTGACCCCGACTTCCCTCTGATCATCATGCCAACAAAGAATGAACTTTGACAAAATCAGATGGGCTCAGCAGTAACCATACAAGTTCGCTGATGTCATCAGCAGGCAACAGTACTAACACTAGACGCAGTCTGTCCTGCTCTGAAAGACTGTTAAAGAGATGGAGCCCAACATTAATGGACTGGATGAAGTATATTGAAAAATGTGGGATCTGAGCATGATGTGAATGGTATGGAATAAGGAGTGGATACTGTTCTGGGTTCAGCAGTAGCAGTCATTTTTAATCCTTCTTAGCAGCTGGTGCAGTGCTGTGTTCTTGACTTTCAGCCTGGCTACAACACTGATAACACCAATGTTTTTAGTTTTTGCTAAGTGATGTTTACTCTGACCAAGGACTTTCTGAGTCTCATGGTCTACCAGGGAGGAGAGGAAGCTGGGAGGAAGCAGAGACAGGACACCTGACCCAAACTAGCCAAAGGGTTATTCCATACCACAGCACATCATGCCCACTGTATAAATTGGGGGCAGTTACCCGGAAGGCCCAGATCACTGCTGGGGTTGGGCTGGGTATCAGTTGCAGGATGGTGAGCAATTGTATTCTCTTCCCTTGTTATTCCCCTTATCATTATTATTATTGGTGGTAGCAGTAGTGGTTTGTGTTATACCTTAGTTACTGGACTGTTCTTACCTCAACCCGTAGGAGTTACGTACTTTCGATTCCTTTACCCATCCCTCTGGGAGCTGGGGGAGGAAGAAGAGGGGGAGTGAGTGAGCGGCTGTGTGGTTCTGAGTTACAGGCTGGGCTTAAACTGTGACATATTCCTCACAGAAAGACACACACCTTGAAAATTCCCTTAGAATGCACGTTACTGCTGACTGCTGTTGTAATAGGCAGGGTTTTCTATGGTTCTTGTTGCTTTCTATTATCTCATGGACACATAAATTTAATCCAGTTCTCAAAATTATTTTCTGTTTATTAATCAAACCAATTTTTGAACAACAACACACTTGTAAATACCTCTCTGAAATATATATACACCCTTAATTCATTTAATCCTACATCAGAGGAACCACATAGATCTCCTAACAACTGGCTGACCAGTTTTTAGTCTAAAGCCTCTTTCAAACCCTTTTCAGGATTTGTATAAAGGACCTCATATATGTATCTGATAAAAAAAAAAATCTGTTATGGCCAAAGGAAATGTCTTTTGTCTGTGTTCAGATTTTCTCTCCTGACCCCTCCTAGGTATCCATGAATAGTGGTATTTTTACAGGTGTTAAATGGTATGCTTGATTTTTATTTTGCCTTTTTTTTTTTTTTCCAAGCTCTAAATTGAAACCGAAGAAGTCATCAACAGCCTGATAACTAGCGTGTAAACCAGAAGTGAAACGGTCTCTCTGAATGCTTACAACTGTTGAGTATGCTTAAAAAGAATCCACAGCTGAACTCATCTGTCCTTGTCTTGCTGTAGTCAAATAGTTACTCTGTTGTCCTTACTAGCCGTTCTATGTGTACATCAGTGATGGGTAGCTTTGTGCTCCTCTAGAATTTATAAACTACATTTCAAATTGGTTTTAAAGGTGTTTGCTTGAATTCATGGTGTTATATTGTTCCATCATAAAAAACACATAACTCCTTAAAAGCAGTGTATGCTACATGTATGTAACAAGAAAAGTACCATCTGTGGTAGATTACAGAGCAGAAGACACATGGTTCAAATAAAGGGAAAAAAATCCATTGTTTACTATATTTTTATATTCTGCATCAGATACTACATGAAACTTGGTCCCTTTTTCAGGCTTCTGTGTCAAATGTCAGGGAGTAAAGCCAGAGGAATGCATGCATGACAGTGGCAGAAAATCCAGTGTTGTATGTCTTATTTGTTGAAGTATGCTAGAAATCTGTTTGTTTTCAGAAAGGGCAGCTGTAAAGAGGCAAGGAAAGTAATACTTTTTCTGACCATCTAGGAAGTCAAATCTAGGACAGTCCCAGCTATTCTCTGCATGTCACTGTGGTGACATGGATGTAATAAAGCTTTCCAGGCATGGGTACACTCCAGACTTTCAAGCCCCACTCTGCAGCTTACTAATCAATATATCTCTCTCACAGCAAAATCTGTTTCTCTCATTTTTTGTTGCAAATATAAAGGTGCTTTTCTAAAAAAAGAAAATAAAGTGTACATTAGTGAGCATGCTTTACTTCTGACGTGGGTGCAAAGCCTGCAAGGGCTGCAGACTCTTGGCTTCCCCTGGTAATCTCTTGTAGATTCACATGCACTTGTAAGAAACTGCCCACAAATGAGTGTGCATCAGGGAGCACATAAGTCTGTTGAGAGAAGGTGTTGGAGGTATATATCTCTACATTTTTAGGATCTGTTCTGAGTAATCAGCCAAAGTGAAAGCAGTTGTTGATATGTGGCTGCTGAGTAGGGGATCAGCAGAGCTCTAGAAATGAATTTTGAGAGCTTTGCTATTAAATAAGACTGAACAAGGTAGGTGATATAGATTGTATAGGTAAGAGAACAATTTCTCTGCATACAGTCAACTTCTGAAGGCAATGTAACTGTAACTGGGTTTGAATTGGGCTCTTTATGTTCCCCATGGTTACACTTGGAGGCCTGGTCCCAGATTCTGGGGTGCCCAGAGCACCAGACAGAGTCATATGCCAGCTTGAGGCTTCTGCAAATGCATACAATGTTGGTTTAAAAGCACTCTAAGCACTTCTTGCAGGCTGAGAGGTTGTAAACCTCTTCTGTAGTGAAATGGAGCAGTTCTTCTATAACTAATCTACAGTGCAGAGAAATCTATTTGTGGCTTTTCACACGTTTATGTGTGGAACAGTTTCTCACACATTATAAAGTGTGGAACAGTTGGTACTGAAGTGTTACATCTCAGGCTAAAATCATATCCCAGTGAAATCTATATGAAACCCAGCAATTTTATTGTTTATATTGAGGTTTAACTGAAATTGGTTAAACTGTGCTTAAAAAAATATGCACAGTATACTGAAGCTGGTCTCAGAATGCTTATTCGTAGAATCAGAGCATAGTAAAGATTGGAAAGGACCTTAAGATCCTCTACTTCCAACCCCCCTGCCATGGGCAGGAACGCTTCACACTAAACCATGTCACCAAAGACTCCATCCAACCTCATTTTGAATACTGCCAGGGATGGAGCATTCACAGCTTCCTTGGGCAACGCATTCCAGTGCCTCACCATGCTCATACTAAAGAACTTCTTCCTTATATCTAACCTAAACTTCCCCTGTTTAAGTTTGAATCCATTACCCCTTGTCCTATCACTACAGTCGCTAATGAAGAGTCCAATTATGGTAATTATTATAATATTATTATGGTTCCTATAAACTTTTTTTGACAGTACTTGTGTATCTTGTTTAATAACTTGTTATTCAGAAGTCAGGCATTCCTCTGCAGAGACTGCAGTGATCAGCGATGCCTGCCTTACTTCCATAGTGCCTGTGAAGAGTCCTGTTTGATGTCAGTGGAAACTTGAACCTCGCTTTAGCAAGACCTTCATGCCATTGACTGATAGGAAGGGTGAAAGTTTCACTCTGTCCTGGTGCCTTTGCCCAGGGAACAAAGCCATGTTGGTGAACTTGGGGTTTCCTGGGGCTATCCCCATGCCTGCTGCCTTTGCTGCAGCTGTTGAGGGTGCCGGCTGGGAGAGTGGCTCTATGGTGGGCATCAGAGAGTATCAGCACAGCCTGCAAAGGATGCTTGGTGGTTCCAAGCTGTGCTAGATAAGAAAGGTTGCACAGAAGTGAAGGTTTTGTGCAAAAACTGTTCCTAAGAAATAAGCGTTTTGTATTGTAGCAGACTTAAGAGGGAAGATGACTGAATGGTAGTTCAGCATGTGTTTATGATGGTAGTTCAGCATGTGTTACGGTTACCATGACGGGAAAGGCTTGGAGTATAAGCAAGCTTGGACAGCTTCTGTGAATGGAAAATCTTCAAAGACACTGATATTTGCTAACGTTGCACAGAGGATCAACTTAGTATCCATTACATTTTTAGCTCTTGTAGTTGAGACTGTACTTTTTTTTCTAGTTGGTTTGTTTGAAATCTGAAGACATTTGTGTATTAGGCCCTGACAGGCCCCAAAACCTGAGCATGTTTTGGAAATTCAAGCCCCTGCGTACTTCTTACAGTTTTTTTCCAGAGACCTGGGTTTATAAGGACCTACCAGGAATCCCCTTTGTCCTAAGTGTGGGAAGGATGGGAAAAAGGAGAAAAAGAAGGCAATACAAATGAAACCTTAAATAAGACATGGAAGTCTTACAGTCATACATGATACTATTTCCTTCAGAGAGGCTGTGTCCAAACCTAAAATTGTGTAATGATGTGGCCTGAATTTCCACACATACTGACAGGAGAAAAAAAAAAAGTGTTAGATTGCAAGA
The DNA here is from genome assembly GCF_033815535.1 of Pezoporus flaviventris. Lineage (NCBI taxonomy): Eukaryota > Metazoa > Chordata > Aves > Psittaciformes > Psittacidae > Pezoporus > Pezoporus flaviventris. The sequence goes on from NW_026892549.1 coordinate 51,490,820, forward strand.
ATATTAAAAGAAAAGTGATTTTGTAGTTCAGTGTTTTATTACTCATTGTCATGTGATGCTTTGAAAATATAGGGAGGCTTTGTTTCACTATGCCAGCAGATTGTATCACAGGGAGCCTGGCTACCCATGTTGATTTCTCATTGTTTATACTTAGTAGTAGATTTAAAGATATGAAAGTCAATAAGCTGTAAGTAAAGGCATAATTCAAAAAGGTGATTTTTTTTTTGGCACTGAGAATGCAGCTGCAACATTGTAGTCTACCATTGTAGTTAAACTAGTGGTAAAGCAGCCAGCTGCATCTGCTTGATTTTAGTGCAGGTCATTAGGAGAGAAAACCAATGACCCATCCTTCTTTAATAAGCTGTTGGTCTGATGAAAATCAGGATGTGAGACAGAAAATAAATCAGAGGACAGACTGGGTCTTCACTGCAATATAGTGTTACTTGAAATTGTAAACTGCATGGTGATCTTTTGCAGTAGCTGTGAGGACTTTCATTTGCCGTTGCGTCTTGCCCAACTGTCTGCTACTGTGCTTGAATTGCTTTCATTCCCCTCCCCAGTGAATTCCTTCTGTCTTATCTATTATCCAGAGAATGTGAGTAACATTTTGTTTTCCACATTCTTTGAGTTAGTTATTTTTCAAAAGTAATACAGACTCCTAATGTAGGGCTTAGAGACTGTTCATAATTCAAGTATAATTCTTGTAGTGGCCAAACACTGAATTCCAAACGCAGTGAGTAAAATAAGGTGCTGTAAACTCTATTCCTTCTATACTCATATTTTGTTATAGCAGAAGCCCCTTCATGTTAGGGATTAGAGAACTGAAATGTACTGTCATCTCTTTCAAGCAGGAAGACCTAAAACTTCAGTCACGCACCTGCTGGATTAGTTGTGGTACTTAAAAAAGATCTCGTGTTCTTAGTTAAGACAAACTGAAAACTGATCTGTAACACTTTGCACAAACTGTACAAACTGTACTTCATTTTATTAGTCAACATGCTATTTCACCCCCTTCCCTGCACATGCATTCAGAATCCTCAATATTTTCCTGTATTTTCCCTGCAAAATACAGGGTTCTACATAGTTCTGGTATTTCAGTATTTTTCACCATCTCCGTTTAAACAAAACAAAACAAAAAAGGCAAGAAAATGCAACCCACAAGCACAGCTCTTCATCCCAAAACCACAAAACTTCACATAATGAATGCTTTTCCATTCATGGAACTTGCAGAGCTTATTACTGTTTTCATGTTTTCAGGAAGGTGGGGTTCCAAGAGTTACCCGAAGTGTTCACTTTGCATGGAAGTTCAGTGTGTTTCTTGCAAGCAAGCTTTACTCATATAATCTCAGATTTTTGAGGCAGAGTTAGACTGGATTTCTTAAGGTAACAGAAATCTCTTTGTTTGAAACCCTCATATTCTAGAAATACTAAAACCCCAAGTGCAGTTTAGAAAAAAAGAAATAAGAAACATCTGGTACATTAGGATCCTGTCTGCACTGGCACAAAGATGAATAATAAAAAGACATTTTTTTCCAGGTCTGTTCTTGCAAATAATATTATTACAACAGTCTGCTGGCTGCTGAGTTCCTTATGGGAATGAGAACATGTTGCAAAGTGTTTCGATGCACAGAACAGCTATACGTTGGAAATAGTTCTCTGTTGGATATAGTTCTCTGTTGGCTAGTTGCATGAGAGAATAGTGAGTTTGGCTTGTAGTTGTGGCAGGTTTGTGCATCTTTTACAGACATGAGCTCGCAGCTGTTAGCAGAACCAAATGCAGTGTAAAAGTTTAGTTCCTTGTTAGTTCAGACAGTCACAACACAAAACTGGTATCCCAAACCCAGCCTGTGCTCAACTATTGATAGGGATTGGGCTAAATGCCCCACTGCCTATGGGCAGATTGTTGTGGGCAAGTAGCCAAAAGTCCTGGCACAGGGTGATTCCCCACACCACAAAATGCAGCAGGTAGTGGTTGTAGTAGTTCAAGCAAGGTAAGCTCATGCCAGCCACCATTCAAGCACTTGTATTCAGAATACAGCTTCTGTGCTTTTCTAGTGTGCAAGCTCTGCACATCTTGGCAAAGATAATCCTAATGCTGTTCTCATAGAAATAGTGAACTCCCTATTTTAGCAGCAGTTGAACTTATTTTTAGCTATGACAGCTAATACCATGATTTTGGGAAAAGTGCATTGCGGAAACAGTACTGTGAACGTACTCTCACTTTCTTTTCCTGGCTTTCAGTATATCCTTTGTATTTTCACTCGTTCCTTTCTTTACCACTTTGATGTGGCTTTGTGCTGAGTAGGCGGTACTGATTTATCTTGGTGTCAAACTAGCAACTCTTCAGTGAGCTGTATGTAAAGGTATCTTTGCCCCAGTGTAAAATGGCTCTGCTGGCACCAGATGTCAGTGTTGGCCTGTGCTAGCAAGCTTAGAAGGGCACATCTGTGTGTCCCCCCCTGCACCAGAGGCTGAGCAAGTGCCTGAGGAGCTCAACATGGTGATAACCTACCTGTGAGTTGACATCACCTGCTAGTGAACTATTGATAAAAGCACTATCGAAATGCAATCATTCCAATAAATGTATGAACCAAACTTGGATTAGAAAGTGATATCTGTCCGTATAGAATACTGGGAGCACAAAGAGGAACTGGAATGGTTTTTATGCTCTTTTGAATGTGATTATCTGCAATTTCTTACAGGTTTCCCCTTAGTTATTCACTCTTTTGATTCTAGTAGTTAAATTTAAAGGTATGTTAATTTCTACAAAGCTGTGTATTTATTTAGATCAGCTGTTTGAAAAAGCCATATTAATAAGCTGATACTTTTTATTGGGTTGGAACTAGATGATCTTTAAGGTCTCTTCCAACCCAAACCTTTCTATGATTTTTATTTGACTATATACAATTATGTAAAGTAAATACGTTAAACAGAGAAGACTTTTCATGTGTTTCTACCTGTAATCATCTTTAATGTCAATGCTCTTTATAAATACTCAGAGCACTCTGACTACTGTGACCATTACATACTTCTTGCCCTCAGTACAGTTACAAACCTGTTCAATATTATTCAATATAGAGCTTGTGGTTTCAGTAGATTAGCTTCCAGCAGAAACTATTTTACTTGTAGTTCAGATGCTTCTCCTGAAGAGAATTTTTATCTCAACTAAATTTTATTAATGAAAGAAAAATTAAAATAAGCTCTAAATTTTACATTTAGGATTATTAATAACGTCTTAAATGTGTCTGATGATCCAATCCCTTACTTATTTGTTAACTAATGTATTTCTAGCTCACCCACATCTTTTTGCTACCAGTTATGTACAACTTGACCACATCTTCATTTGCAGCAACCTCTCTGCTTTTCCTGAAGCCTGTCAGTCAGGAAAGGTTTCTGTTTAAAATACCCAACACACAGAAAAACACAAAAAACCTGCAAACTGAGCCCCAAGCCCCACCTGCTGGCCATTTTATAGCTCTTGTCAACCCAGAGATACCTCCAAACACCTAGCAGTATTTAGACAGGGGATTAACTCTAAGTTGCTTTTTACCCTATCTACTTATTACCTTGTAGTCCTGTCTGTGATTTGCTGTCTCATGTGCTGCACGCACTCTCTGTTACTATTTCCTATTCTGAACATAATGCTGTTATGGCATAATCTTTGACTGATACTTCCAAGTCTTTCCACAAAGTAAGTTATCAGTTGTTTAAGTATATTCTGACAGCAGTAATATAACATATGTTAAAGCAGTAATAACTTGGTTAAAAAATGGAAATACTGGTCTATTTTAGAAATATGTAGAAGCCAAGAAGTAGCCACAACACACATTATAGCTTATTATACTTGAAGAATTACAACCTGATAGTGTATTTCTAGCTGCGTAGTAAGCCTGCAAATTAAATACTCCGTTTACTCAAATTTTCCTGGTTGATGGTAGTAAGACCAACTGATGTTATGGGAATGGTATTTTAATAATGCTTTGAGAGATGAGGTTATACTTTGATCACTGAAAGGAATTGTCTTTCAGTAAGGGTTGTCTTGCTTTACTAAAAAAAACTGAAGATCTCTCATTTGTATGGTTTTTATTTTGTGCACTTTGTCCAGGGAAAAAAGTGCAGTACACAATTTACTTTGTCATCTTCTAATTCAGTGACACCAATCCAAATCCTATTTCAGCTTCAGAACTTTCTAGCTATTTCTATATCCTTTTGACTTTCATGCCAGTGAACAACTTGTCTCTCAGATCATAAATCTAATCACCAGTGGAAGTCAGACAGAAGAATGCCCCTTTATAAGCATTGTGTTGTTTTCTAGGATTTTCACACACACACTTGTGTTGCAAGTAATGACTGAGCAGGACTCAGCTTTCCAAGCATGAGGGCTGATGACTCTCTTCTTGCCCATTTTTGGCTCAGGGTGCAGAGTTCTTTGTCCTTCCTCAAAGTTGCCCAGCATGGTGTCCTTCTAAGAAGGCAAGAATGAGAAGGGTGTTCTTTCTCACATTTCCTCCTTTAATAAATTTTGTGCTTTATTTTCCTAGTACTAAATTTGCTCCAAATTATTCATCACGAGCGTGGAGTTAAATCTTGCATCTGTTTAATGAATCTATTTGTGTGCAGCAGACTGCTGCAAAGATTAATATTTCCCATCTTGGTGTGGACAGTTGATGCAAAACACAGGATAATATTTTCAAAATTGCACATTTCCATCTAAAATCATATTAGTCATCTTTTCTAGACAAAAAATGAAGGGTTATGCCTACACTCAGAGTGAGGTTACTTAAAATGCAGACAGAAAATGGCACATAAAAGTTCTCAGCATTTTCAGAACATGGATTGATATATGTAGCTCTAAAAAATTCCAGGGTGTGGGTTTTTTCTTTTCTGGGAGAAAAGACAGATGTTTGAACTCTAGCATTACCCACAGCACTAGTCATGTTTTCCAGGTTGGCTTCCTCGATGAACTGTGGCTTCCAGTCTGTTATATCTCTGGGATTCCTCTTCTACTATATTGACATCTGGCATAGTGATTTTTCATGGTTTTGTGATTAGTTTCCCCATTTAAAATACATACTCCATTAAAAATGTTAAAAGGTAGTGACATATGTTATCTTCCAAAGGAAAGGTTGTGGCTGCAAAATGCTACCTCTGCTTTAATGGTTCAACATGAAGTTTAAATCATGGGTGGTTAGAGAGCCTAGTCATAACTTTGATTTTGTTTGTTTTCCTTACTTTTGAGTCAAAGCCTGCATCAAACAATAATCGGTGGTAAGACAGGCATCTGAAGCAAGAAGAGAGGGAGCAGTCTATAAAACAATGGAAGCACCAAGAAACCTCTCAAAGCTTGGTCACCTTTAGCATGGCTACTGTGGCCCAGCCCTTCCTTTAGCAACACCTAGAAAATGCTACTGAGATCAGAAAGGTTTCAGAGCAGTAAGCAAAAGCAAAACATGGTGATTGTTCTTTCTACTTACAGATAAAACAGGTAAAAAGCCCATATGTTGCACAAAACTGAGTTTTGAGCATGAAAATAATGTCCATGATGAGTTTGTGGCAGACAGGATTGTGACAAAATCAGCTGACAGAAGGTGACTTCATGGAATTATAGACTTAATCACTTTTTAACTGTACTTTTGTATGTCATCAGCTTGTACCACCCAAATTGCATGTTTGGGTTTTGTTTTTTTTTCAGCCTTATATCATAAATTAAAATAGATTTATGGTTGGAAATGTGATGCTCCAGGGCAGCCTCAGTTGTAGCGGTCATGAGATGGTCAAGATCAAGATCCTCAGGACAGTGAGAAGAGTGTGCAGCAAGCTCACTGCTCTGGAATTCAAGAGAGCAGACTTTGGCCTCTTCAGGAACCTGCTTAGTAAGGTTCTGTGGGATATGGTCCTAGAGGGCAGGGGAGCCCAAGACTGTTGGCTGATATTCAAGGATCACCTGCTACAAGCTCAGGAGTGTTGCGTCCCAACTGGAAGGAAGTGCGGCAGCAGGGCCAGGAGACCTCCTTGGATGGATAAGGAGCTGCTGAGGAAACTTAAAGGGGAAAAAGAGGCTTATAAAAGGTGGATGCAAGGCCAGGAGGCCTGGGAAGAATACAGGGATGTTGTCTGGGAAGCTAGGGACCAGGTTAGGAAAGCTAAGGTCCAGTTAGAATTAAACTTGTCTAGGGATGTAAAGGTAACCAGAAGGGATTCTATAGGCACATTGTGAATAAAAGACAGACTAGGAACAACGTGGGCCCTCTCTGAAAGCTATCAGGAGAACTGGCTACTCTGGCTTTGAAAAAGGCTGAGGTTCTTAATGACTTCTTTGCCTCAGTCTTCACTGACAAATGCTCTGACCGCACCAGTCACTCTTAGCAGAACTGCATCAAAAGAAAGTGGGTGGTCTCCACGTATAAGGTTCTTAAGTTCTCTGAAAATTATCACAGAATGATGAGTCCTTTGCTATTTGAAGCAGATAGGGTTGATCCCTCATATGTAAGTTCTTTATTCTGGGGAAATTTAGACATGTTGAGTCATAATGACTTGATTCTTGATGACTTCTTTGCCTCGGTCTTCACTGGCAAAGGCTCTGACCACACCACCCAAGTCTTGGAAGGCAGACACAGGGACTGTCAGAATGAAGACCCTAGGCCCACTGTAGGAGAGGATCAGGTTCGAGACCATCTTAAGAACCTAAACGTACACAAGTCCATGGGACCTGATGAAATCCATCTGCGGGTCCTGAAGGAGCTGGCAAATGAAGTTGCTAAGACACTGTCCATCATATTTGAAAAATCACGGCAGTCAGGTGAAGTTCCCAACAGCTGGAAAAAGGGAAATATAACCCCCATTTTCAAGAAGGGGAAAATGGATGACCCGGGGAATTACAGACCAGTCAGTGTCACCTCTGTGCCTGGCAAAATCTTGGAGCAGATTCTCCTGGAAGGCATGCTAAGGCACATGAAAAACAGCAAGGTGGTTGGTGACAGCCAGCACAGCTTCACTAAGGGGAAATCCTGCCTGACCAATTTGGTGGCCTTCTATGATGGGGCTATGGAACTGATGACTTGTGTAAAGTGTTCAACACTGTCCCACATGACATCCTTGTCTCTAAATTGGAAAGACATCAATTTGATGGATGGACCACTCGGTGGATAAAGAGCTGGCTGGATGGCCGCACACAAAGAGGTGTGGTCAATGGCTTAAAGTCCAGCTGGAGACCAGTAACGAGTGGTGTCCCTCAGGGATCAGAGTTGGGACCGGTCTTGTTCAACATCTTTGTTGCTGACATGGACAGTGGGATTGAGTGCGCCCTCAGCAAGTTTGCTGATGGCACCAGGCTGTGTGGTTCGGTTGATACGCTGGAGGGAAGGAATGCCATCCAGAGGGACCTTGACATGCTTGTGAGGTGGGTTGATGGCAACCTCATGAAGTTTAACCATGACAAGTGCAAGGTCCTACACCTGGGTCGGAGCAATCCCAGGCACAGCGACAGGTTGGGCAGAGAAGAGATTCAGAGCAGCCCTGAGGAGAAGGACTTGGGGGTGTTGGTTGATGAGAAAATGAACATGAGCCAGCTTCAGTGTGCGCTCACAGCCCAGAAAGCCAACCGTATCCTGGGCTGCATTAAAAGGAGCGTGACCAGCAGGTCGAAGGAGGTGATCCTGCCCCTCTACTCTGCTCTTGTGAGACCTCACCTGGAGTATTGTGTGCAGTTCTGGTGTCCTCAACATAAAAAGGACATGGAACTGTTGGAACAAGTCCAGAGGAGGGCCACGAGGATGATCAGGGGGCTGGAGCACCTCCTGTATGAAGACAGGCTGAGGAAGTTGGAGCTGTTCAGCCTGGAGAAGAGAAGGCTGCATGGAGACCTCATAGCAGCCTTCCAGTGTCTGAAGGGGACCTATAAGGATGCTGGAAAGTGACTCTTCATCAGGGGCTGTAGTGATAGGACAAGGAGTAATAGGTTTAAACTTAAACAGGGGAAGTTCAGGTTACATACAAGGAAGAAGCTCTTTACTGTAAGGGTGGTGAGGCACTGGAATGGGTTTCCCAGGGGAGCTGTGAATGTTCTGTCCCTGGCAGTGTTGAAGGCCAGGTTGGACAGAGCCTTGGGTGGCATGGTTTAGTGTGAGGTGTCCCTGCCCATGACAGGGGGCTGGAACTAGAGGATCTTAAGGTCCTTTCCAACCCTAGCTATTCTATGATTCTGTGATTCTATAAGATTGAGGTCATGTATTTCTGTTGCCTTTATCAATTCCTCATTTAAAATTGTATTTCTTAATTTTACATGGGACCAGTGCTTTTTGATGTCATGTCAGGTAATTTCTGCTACTTCTAACCTGTTGATATCTGAGTTTCCTTAATGTGCAGTCCCATGTGCTACAGAGATAATTAGTACAGCTGCCAGAGCTGTGTCTCCCTATTACTAAAGTGGCTGAGCTGCACACGAAGTCATCCTGCAAAGCCTCAAATGCCAGGAGTTCTGCCTGACTTACACACAAACAATCTGAATTTGTGAAAACATGCCTCTGCCAGGCAGATTAAATTAAGGCCATTTTAAATTAAGGAAGAAGAAAGTAGTACCTAGCCAAGGTTTTGTGGTTTAGCATATCTGTATTTTAGCATATTGTACAATTAAGTTAAGTTAAATAATCTAGACCCCTAGAATTGAGGGTTTTATTGGTTCAATTTTAGATTAATAATATATTTAATAAAATTGTAACTTATTGCATTTAACCTAGTTCAGGCTGAACCATAACCTAAAGCAGAAATGTTGGTTTATAATATCATCAAATTTTATATTCTTAATTTTTCATTTGATCAAGTGGTTCTAAATGTTTGTCTTTTCCACTAGTCTGAAAACAGTAATTGGAGTTCACCACTTCTGTGGAATGAGAGGGGGAGGTAACAGCAATAAACATAACATGACCTATATTTCTTCCTAGCAAGGAATATCCAGTAACTCTGTAATTTAGGGGGATGTTCAAAGCTACTTTCTAACACTCAGTCATAAAATGAGCTCAAGGCACTAGAGCTCAAAGTCTAGATCTTTGATAAGAATGTATATGAATAAATCAATTAATAAATTTAGTAACACAAACCAGTTATGTTGTAATGTCTTGCTTCCCTATCAGTGCTTACATTCTCAAAGTTTTCTGAGTACAGCACTGTCTTACTACTGTAACCACTAACATTTGCCAGAATTTCTTAACTGTAGTCATCTCTTTGTAGCTGCAGTGATGGCAAAGTCTCTTGTCTTGTGCTCCCCTGAGAGCGCCTCTTATTTGGATTCTTGGAAAATAAATCAGTGACTGTTTCAGCCCACATTCTAGTGAGTGGATGACCTCTGTATCCCTTTGGATAGCTCTGTAATGACTCACAAGTCTTGTCCAGTCCTGTCTTTCTTGACATTTTTCCATTCCTTCAGTTACAGAACAGTGATTTTTTTTTGCAGTTCAGCGTCAAGAACATGACAGAATTCTGTTTAACATAAATTAAGTTAGTTGATTAGATCTGTGCTTCTTACTGGGTTCTTCATGTGGCAGTTAATTTCATTTTCCCTGTTAGGAAATTCTGGTTGACAAGTTGGCATTCATAGCAGCTAGCAAACAGAGCAAGGTACCTCCTGGCTATCACTTGTCTCTGTGTACACCAGGCTATGCAGTGTGACATTTGTCTGGCATGCCATAGATTGCTCCCATGTTCAGCCCAATTTAATATATCAGTTTGCACAGATTGTATTTTGGAAAAGAAATTTGGCCACGCTGGTATGTGGAACTGTTTGATCACAAAACCTCTGTGTTACACAGTGGGAAGATAGTGATCTGTTTGCAAAAAAGAAGTCTGAGTAAAGTATACAGCCAGTACATGAGTTTTTTACAGGTCCAGAAAACCACCAGGAATATAGTATACATTAGGTGGAGAGTTAATTCTCATACAGCATTTCTGATAATAACTCTTAGTTGAAAACCAGTTACAGAAAATAAAGTTTTGTTATGTTTACTACCTCAGTGCAGGTAACACGACTAGCCAAAGCTATGGTGCTGAGAACTGGAACAAGTAGATTTCACCACACAAGAACATCTGTTACTCTATGGGCTGTGGGTCCATCCATTCCAGACCTCTGGTAACTAGGTGTAGCTAGGAAGCTGTAGCATCAGCATTAGCTTCCCATATTTTTGGGAAGCTAATGAGTTTCAGTAATAGACCTCTGTAAGACAGCTTTGTCCAGTTCATCCAGTATCATGTTCCTGTTCAGAGCTTCCATAAACTGTATCTCAGCTTAAAATATCTTTTAAGTTACTCCAAGAAAGAACATGATTTCTTGCAAAAGTAAATCTGAATCTTGTGTTATTTGATAATTTCTGAGGTTTTGTTTTTTTTTTAAATTTTGATAAATTTTTGTATTTTTCATAATTTTCATACCTTTGCAGACAAATAAGCAAAGTCATTACTCGAGATTTAGAATCATAGGATGGTTAAATCCAGGTTATTTGAGGTATTTATCCATCTTAATATTCACGTAAGATGCCTAGGGCAGATCTTAAAGACATTTAGACAACAACCTATTTGTTGAATGTTGTTTTTTTTTTTTTTTCTCCTTCTGAAAGAGTTTATAGCATAAGAATTGTTGGTTTTAGCTTTATTCTGGTTTTGAACACCAGAGTGCCACTGCACTGTGTGTAGTTGTTCAGGCTGGACCAGTCACCTGGTCTTTTGTAAAACCTGCCTGGGTCTGTCTGGGCAGTCAGGCTGTAGCTGAGCATTCGGCCAGAGTTTCCTTTCCCAGGAGGTTTGTGTTTTAGTCCCTTCACTATTTCTGGCCCTAGCTGAGCCCCGGTTGCTGCGCTGTCCTTCCCACATCCAAAATCCAGTGAAATAAAACCACATTTCATGTAAAACAGAATTCCTATCTGCTATGATAAAGGTTTAACAATCACAATGATGGTTACATTGTGTGGTGTAAATACAGCGGGTCTCTAGATCCAAGTTCTGGAAGTTGTCTTCTGTGCATACACATGTCTTTGCAACAGTCATTACAGAAGGAAAGCCTCACTTGTTTGGAGACAAAATATATGATTTTTTAGAAATAATGTTGTAACTGGAAGTTTTATTTTTATCAATAGATTTGATCATCTTGGCAAGAAAGAACATTCTTAGTGAAAAAGGCTGGATCTCAGAGTCTTTAGATAGAGTATTCTGAAGAAGGGATTATACGCAGTAACTAGCAGAAATACTCTGTGATTCTTATTTTATTCTTAAAACCATAGAATCATAGAATATTTTGGGTTGGAAGGGATCCCCAAAGGTCATCTAGTCCAACCCCCCTGCAATGAGCAGGGACATCTTCATCTAGATCAGGTTGGCCAGAATATTTAGGACTCCATCAGTGTGTGCAATAGAAATGCTGTTATAGCGGCCGAGTTACTGATGCTTAGTACTGCCAGCTTCTGGAATGTCTAGAACTCAATTTCTGCCTTACATTGCTAAAATTAATTTGGCTTTTTTATTTTTTTAACCTTTTCCAGTTAAAATTGAATATTTTAACACATTTAACGAATACTTCACTGAGTAGGTCCAAGGGCACTGATGCTTTCTGTATTTACAGTACCCACAACATTATCCTAGCTTTTGCTTCCATGGGGTGGGTGAAAGAAGAATCACTGATCTGGAGCACAGCTAAACAAAACCAGCTCTCAAGGTTGGTTTAAAATAAATATCTGTATCTTATCTTAAAATTAAAAACATGCATTTCATTATCACAGCCAGCATTGAGTTTCATTATTCCACTGTTAAATAAGCTTTTTTACACTAAATCCCATCCTGTTAAAATTTGCTGTCTTTTAAACACTAGAGGAACTGCAGTTACTCTGGAGATTGTTTTTTTTTTTTTAAATAGGCCAGTTTCTTAGCAAGCCTCTGCCTGAATGGTGTGCCTTAAGAATAACTGACAATGGTAAGAACAGAAAACTTTAAAAATATACAGCAACCCCTTATAGCACAACTTTAAGAAAAATGTGGCTTTGTATTTGCAGCTAATGACATTTCTGGTATTATTTTTACAGTAGCCAAGAATCCTTCATCCTTCTCTGTATGAGTGAAGGTGTGGGGCTGTTCGTACAGATGTACTGATCATAAATGTACTGATCATAAATAGCACTGAGCCTTTAAATTTTAAGATTTTGTTCTACTGGAGTCATAAAAGAATAAGCTTTCTTCTTGTGGACAAAATGCCATTGCAATTTTTTTAAATCTCAAAGATACCTCAAAATGTTTCCCCTCCGTCATTCTCATAGTAGTCAACTCTGTCCCAGAGATACTAATCCAGCTGGTATGGTACTACGGGATTATACAGTGCAACAATTACAAGCCAAAGGGATAAAATGTGAGCTTGCTTCCCTGCTCTACACTAAAACTCATTGGAGGTGTCAGTTACCACCCTTTAATGTAGTGGGCTTACAACATTCAGGCATCCAGCAAGGACTTGATTAGATGGGCTTTTTCGTTGCACATAATCCTCTAAGGGCTTGATAAATCTTTGTTATGTTTTGTTTTTTTCTATTAAAGTTTTGGAAATAGAAGATTTTTCAGGACAACATCTGAAGCTTGTGAATCAGGGGCATGACACACAAAAACCCCATGGCTCTGGGGCTGCTAAATCAGTCAGTATTTTGAAAGAACATGGAGGAATCAGCGGTAAAAACTCTATATAATCAATAACTAGTAACAATATTTTCTTGGTGCTTGCAGTGTCTGCCTGATAGAAAGTTTGTAGGGTTGGACTTGAATGAATTAGTTCTGTATTTCTTCTATATGAAACAGAAAATATCAAATGTTATGAATTTCGAATTCATGTTCTTTTATTTCCTCTCTCTTCCCTTTGGAATTCTGCCTAACAGGCAGTTAAAGCATTGAAGTTTGTCACTGTGGGATTAATGTTTTTCCATGCCGTACAGATGTGTGGGTTTTTTCTTAGCTGTGATTCTCATCAAGTAGTTTGGACTCTTTACTAAGTATGTAGCAGAGGAGAAAAGTGGTTTTTTTTCACTAACAATTTCCCTCTTATTTGTTAGTCTAGAAGAGTGATTTTGCATTCTCTAATGTTTTATGGAAAAGTCCTGTAAAAATATGATGAAAATCAAGTTTTGTTTTAGGAAATTTTATTCTAAAAAATAAATGGTGTTCTTTGGAAATAGATGACTATTATTTCTACAGCGCTTCTGAATTCTGCTGTGATTTATGAGGAAGGTTTTTCACATCTGTATAGTGAGGTATTCCCATTCATACTCAACTGTAGTTGAACAGTGAAATCCTATTCTTTGAAAACTTCCTGGAGTACTTCTGAGTATTGGGAAAGGGCTGCATGGCTCCCTGCATGCTTGTGCTATAACTGCTGCATTAGGAATGCAGCTTTGTTTGTGGATTCTTAAAGTGTTAGGCATGAAAATGTGTAATAAAATGTGGTGAGGGATCTAAAACTATTTAGAGAATTACGCTGATGGAAATGTATGAAAAAATTTGTACAACAGGTGTAGGTAAAATCCCACCCCCAAGAACAAAAAACCTCCAAACCACCTGAAATGTTGACATGATTGTTCTATAGTTTTAATAAATAAATGAATACAAACACCCCAAAAAAACTTCAACCAAACAAAACCCCCCAAAGAGCCACAAACCAAAACCTGAAGTTTTATAGTGTTTTAAACCCATGTTATGCTGTTTTGAATAAGAATCTGAAAGTTTATGGTGGCCAAATCTTGTGTTTCCCCATGACAGACCTTCAATATACTTACAAAAAAAATACACTTCCTAAGAGTCTGAGGTACAATTGGTCTTTTTGGATTAAGTTAACAAATCAACAATTTTGCCTGTATTTACATTTCCAGTTTCAGAATGGGTTGAACTGTAAACAATATGTTTCTTTGAACATCCCTGGGAAAGTGAAATTTAGTAGATATTTTTAGATATATTTTTTTAGCCTGGAAACATTTAATAAATACTCCACACTTGTAGAAAGAAAAGTGTTCATACTGCATAATTAGAAATGTGGAGAACACAGAAGGGAATGCAGTGGTGAACGCAGTGTCAAATCCCACCGAAGCAGTGCTTTCCCCACTCTTCTTGACAGGGGTATGGGAACTGTTGCAGCCTTGTAATGCTTATTCACTTACTGTGTGAAATTTGCTGACAGCTAACTTTATAGCCGCCAGATGAAAGTTTAAAGAGGCACTTGCAAATTACTTTAGTTCCCTGCTTATATACTAGGTATTAGCAATTTATCTCTCAAAGTTAAACTGTAAATTATGTGCCTTTGATGTAACACACTGAAAACCCATATGGGTAGTGGTCTCAGCTTTTTGTGATGTCTGGCATTTTGCCCTAGCTTGTGTTTCCATATATACTCTAGAGATGAGTAAAAGGTCTCCTTTTGCTTGGTCTATGAAAAGCTGCATGGAGCATTGCTTTGGTATGCTAGACAAAGGCCTATCTATATATTATGTAGTGGAAACTATATGGAAGGAAATTAATATTGTGAGTACGACTCTCCTTCTGCCAGGTCTCAGCAGTAGTTCCAGGTTATTGCTATGCAGAAATGCCATATGTTATTGCTTAGTGGTAACATCCGATGGGGTTCTGAGAGGCTGGTGGAAGGGGAACTTCAAGGCTCCCATGCAGATCTGGAATATTGCTTTATAAAAAACAGTAGGAAAATTCAGTCACCTCAGACCAAGTTAAACAGTAATGAAGGGACCATAACAAGGCTTGGAACTCTTTCCCTCCCTTCAAAGAATGCAGGACTTCCCAACCTCACTAAAAGAAATTTTTCTGGTCATTCTTTTCTCAAACACAGGGAACAGCTTGAGAGAGTTTAACTATGCAAAAACATACTGTAAGGACTTATAAGCTCTATGGGTAGTTCATGTGGGTGCCATAGGCTTTCATTCTGCCTCCTGCTAATCAAGTGGAAAATTTCTTACCATGAGAACAATGAGCCATGGAATAATTGCCCCAGGGAGGTTTTGGGCTCCCCAACACTGGACATTTTAAGATTTGACTGGACAGGGTGCTGGGATATGTAGTCTAGGTCATGCTTGCCTACAAAGGTTGGACCAGATGATCCTTGAGGTCCCTTCCATCCTGGCATTCTATTATGCTATGATTCAAAGAACAGCAAAACCACTTGCAGTGTCTGCCTGCCTGGTCCTCTCTTGTTACACTTCACTTGTCCTTCTATGCATGCAAGTAGAAGTCAGTGCTTTTTGGTTTTGTTTCATTTGTGCAACTGCTGCAGTGAGAGTCACTTTTGATCATCTTGCTGAGAAAAAGAATCAACAAATAACTGCCAGAAGTCAAGATGCACAGTTCCCACAGACAGTAAAAGTGAGTATCTGAGAAGACTTTCAGAATTCCTGTCCTAACCTCCTTAATGTTTTATCTGAGCTTGCATCTAAATTTTCCTTCAGCAGTTTGGCCATCAGTTGACTTACAAGACATGCATTTCTCATCTAAAGCTGTACTATGGTAATAGATAGGCTTTGCTTTTGTGATTGAATTGTAAAAACAGCACTGTCTGGAAGCAATTTTAAGAGCCCCTGCAACATATATAGTACACTATAAAGGCTTTCTGATTTGGAAAATACTTTCCACTCCATGAGGCTTAACACTTTTCGGGTAAAACAGCATTTGCGAGCAGTTTGTGCAAATCCAGCTACAAGCTTCCATCCATGCCCAATGATGTCATCTTTTGTAACCAGACTGAAAAGAGTAGGTGCTTTCTTTAAAGCTTTGGTTTCTAAATTACATTTATAATATAAGAAAAAGATGTGTCTTGCTTGCAGTAGCTGATAAGGTTCTTGGCTAGGCATTATCTGACAGCCTCCTGAACGGAATTTAAATCCACTGCAATTTCCCTTGCAGCTTTTAAGGGGAAGTGGAGTGGTTTGCATTGCCTAAATATACTGCTGTGTGAGTTGTACCAGTTGAGGAGATGATTGGCACTGCAGTTGGCCCTGCAGTGGGGACAGCCAAACCTCAGGTCACTGGAGCAGGCAGGGTGTTTGTCTGGAACTGCTGTGGGGAAAGGGACCTGCAGACAATGCAAGTGCTCCAGGCACAATGCGGAGTGGGGATGGCTGCAGAGAGGTTTATTACACGTCTGAATAAACTGCTTTCAGGTGGAAGTCTTTCTCCATTGAGAAAGCCAAGTGCAAGAACCTACACCTGGGTTATGGCAATCCCAGGCACAACTACAGATTGGGTGGAGAAATGATTCAGAGCAGCCCTGCAGAGAAGGACTTGTGGGTATTGGTTGATGAGAAAATGAACTGGCTTCAGTGTGCACTTGCAGCCCAGAAAGCCAACTGTGTCCTGGGCTGCATCAAAAGGAGCGTGGCCAGCAGGTTGAAGGAGGTGACCCTGCCCCTCTACTCTGCTCTCATGAGACCTCACTTGGAGTATTGTGTACAGTTCTGGTGTCCCTAACAAGAAGGATGTGGAGCTGTTGGAGCAAGTCCGGAAGAGGCCATGAGAATGATCAGGAAGCTCAAGCACCACTCATATGAAGACAGGCTGAGAAAGTTGGGGCTGTTCAGCCTGGAGAAGAGAAGGCTGCATGGAGACCTCATAGCAGCCTTCCAGTATCTGAAGGGGGCCTATAAGGATGCTGGAGAATGACTCTTCATCAGGGACTGTAGTGATAGGACAAGGAGTAATGGGTTTAAACTTAAACAGGGGAAGTTCAGGTTACATACAAGGAAGAAGCTCTTTACTGTGAGGATTGTGAGGCACTGGAACAGGTTGCCTAAGGAAGTGGTAAATGCTCCATCCTTAGCAGTGTTGAAGGCCAGGTTGGACAGAGCCTTGGGTGACATGGTCTAGTGTGGGGTGACATGGTCTAGAGTGAGGTGACCCTGCCCATGGCAGGGTGGTTGGAACTAGAGGATCTTAAGGTCCTTTCCAACCCAAACTCTTCTATGATGTTGGTATCCTATGCAATGAGTAGATTCTCCAACTGAAAAACAGAATGCAGAAATACTGTATGTCTTAAGAGAGCAAGCCTGGGGGTTTCAGGTTATATGAGCAGGAAAACATGAATTTCCGAAGGAACGCATCAACTTATTTCATAACCTCTGCTTAGCAGACAAGGAAGAAAGTGGTCTTTTTCTCCAAGCTAACTCGCACTCATGACATGTCTTCCATTGCAATCTGGGGAGCTCATGAAATAACCATTTACTCTGTAGAAGTTTTCCCTGTGAAATGAAAAGAGTGAGTCAGCTTTACAGCTATTACTTTCATGCAGTTTCAAAGCTGGGCTGCAAAATGGTCTGCTTTTACTCTCCAACAGATGCGAAATAAATTCACTGCTCTTACTGCAAACTCTTATCTTTTCCAAAGAGTTTCTGTATGAAACAAAAGATGTGCCTGAGCAGCGGAGGTGGCAGCAGTGTATGCTGTTCTTTGGTATTTGCAGAGAAGTGCTCTATGCACACAAATCAGGCTGAACATCCTTTCACTTGAGTAACATGACCATGAAAAGTCAGGGAATCCATGTACCCTGTGTCTGTGTTCTGTACTTAGTGACATGTGTTAACCTGTCAGGAGCAAAGCCTAAGGAGTGAACTTCAAAGTGCTTTCCTTCTGTGAATTGTTTCCTGTTGTCTGTTGATATACCACTAAAACATCTTGGTGGATAATATTTAATTAGAAACACAAATTTTGTCAGTATCGGACTGCCACTTTTTGATCTTTTTGATATTGGGTTATTTTAGTTTCTAGTTCTAGATATTTAGAGATTTTAGAGTTACAATTCTTTAAAATTTTAAAGAAATTAATTCTGTGGGATGTTCTTTATTTGAAGGTAGTAATGAGACTTGCCATATGGTTGTGAAAAGAGTTGTAGGTTATTCCAATATAAAGACTGGAATTGCAGTTGCATTATGCCTTTATAGTTCTTAATACTTGTGCAAAATTGGTATACAAATCTGTCATCTTAGAAAGGTAGGAGTTTTACACATACCTCCTTCGGGTACAAATAGGCCTGCAAAGAACAAAGCAGAGGAAATCACCTTCTAGTTGTTTAATGTCCTTTAATGTCCTTTAGCATATGATATGCGAGTTCTCTGACTGATTTTCGAACAGAAGAGTTGGTAAATTGCAGTGCCCTGGCTAGATTCCAGCAGGGAACTCCAGAATTCCCTGCCAAACTCCCCTCCGTGGTTACAGATGGGTAACACTTGCCTAAATAAAGCATCCACCCACTACAGATTCTCTTGTATATATATAAGTACACGCAGGATGCACAGGGTCAGTAGCTTCATGTCTAAGAAATCTATTGTGATAACACAGCAGCTTCTCACCGTTGTGTTGACCCCACCAAATTTTCTGAAATGATGAATTCTTTTTCTTTTTCCTTTTATTTTTTCCCCTCCTCCTTGCCTTTTATCAGGTTTACTTTTTGTTTTAGCACTTGTGGGGGAATTGATCAGATACATACCTGAGGGATAATAGGTCAACAGGTATTTGGCTGTGAAGAAAACTTTTCTTCTCTGCCAAATCCAATACTGAGGATGAAATTGCCAGAAATTTCTTTTGTAATAATGTCTAGCACTGCAATATGAAGTATTGCAATGGGTGAGCTGGCAATCTCTGTGAGAGGAAACGGTGAGGAGAAGGCCTGGTATCTCTAAGCCTGAGGATACTGGAAGGAGGGAAACTTCCCTCTCCATCCAAGAGTAGGATTTAAGTTTTGCAGCAGACTGACTTTTGAAGACATGCTTTAAAGAAGCATTCTTTTTAATTTTGCCTACAGGAAATCTTTATATTGCTTCTCATGCAGAAACCAAGATGTATGTCTTCAGCAGGATGTGTCTGAGCATTATTTCCAGACCAGGATCTTGTCTTTGCTTCTTATATACCAGCTCCTTTGAACAAAAGAAAATGAGAAAGAAGCTATACAACAGGCTCCTGGGAAATGTGTATTATTTTCAGAGAGAACCCCAAAGAAAACGTTTTTCTCAGTGAAAAGATAAAAAGGGTTGTACTTAAATATTTCTCATTTGAAAGATGTTTGCAGAGGGTTGCGTGAGGCAGCATTAATCTGACATGGTGAATATCCTGGGCCAACAGTTGTATTATTACCTTTTAATTTTTGCTGTCTGTTACATAAAACATAGAATAAAACCCAATTTATCTTAGTGTTACATATAGGGTACATGGAAGCATTTTCTTATACCTAAATAAGTAACAAACATCTGTACTTGAAACTAAAAGTACATTTAAGCTTACTGTTTAAATATATGTTTCTACCATAACAGGAATCTGACAATTCTAGAACCATCACCACCATGCTGCTTCTTCTTACAGTCTTTGTTCAGTTGGATGTGAGGGAAAATAAAGTTCTTTAATCTCTAATAGATTTTGTTTTCCTAAGGTTTCAAAAAGCAATTGCTCTTTAGAAGTCGTGTTTGCAGATTTCTTTGGCAAATATCCTTTTGGTGCAGCTATATGTTCATATTCTCATCCTCTTGTTAAATTGATTAAGAAATAGCTGATAATGATTTAATATTTCCTTGATAATTAAAATGGTCATTCAGTATGTATTTTTGTACCCTAACCCCAGATTTATGTTTGCAAGTGTTGCAGAATGCAGTGATTTATAAGCTCTTGCTAGTTGTCAGGGTAATGGAGACTGGCTTGAAATCTAGGAATCTCAGATGCAAGTAGGACTTTCACAGTGATAGGATTTCACCCTTGGATTATGCTGAGAGTTGCCACTCAAGAGATGCCTGGAAGCTTCAGCAATTTATTACTTTTCTCTTGGGAAATAAGAAGTCATTTCAGACTTATGTCAGAATCCATCTGAGTGGCTATGGAAGGAGGCAAGTTCCAAAATCACTGTAAATCAAAAATGAGGCCAATGACAGTTTTTGTTCACTGCAAGCTGCCTGCACTTCTCAGTATCTAAATATAGCTTTAATATACATGGCTGGAAGGAAGGATTAGTACCATCCTATGATAAATAAGATTAAATAGAATAATCTATTTGAAGTTCCTCTGGAATTTGCCACTCCTACATTTGTACACTTTTAGCTACTTCTGGAGGAAAGTGAGTGAAAGCAATTTTCCTGAGATCTGTATTTGCAAGCTTCTTTTGTAAGAATCAATAGCTCTTGATTTATTTGGAAAATGAAAAATATAATCTATGCCTTCTTCTGTATTTTGTCATATTGCTGATAAAATATTGCGGCATTTCATCAGAAAATCTGGAGAAATGGTCAGTCTTGTGATGCAGTAGATATCAACTGATTAGATGAATGGTTTATATTTTGAATGCTCAGTAAAATAACACATAGGTTGAGTTTACATTCTGAAATCTGATTTTGTGATGGAGGGAGGGAAAGAACATACAAGGGGTGTCTTCTAAGCAGTAGTCACAAGGTCAAAGTATGAAGAATAAACTTGTTCTAAAATGTATCAGTTTAATCTTCAGGCTTTGTGAGATAGAATCATAGAATCAGCTTGTTTGGAAAAGACCTTTAAGATCATCAAATCCAACCTTTACCCCAGCACTGCCAAGTCCACCACTAAACCATGTCACTAAGGGCCTTGTCTATATGATTATTGAACATTTCCAGGGACGGTGATTACACCACTTCCCTGGGAAGCCTGTTCTGATACCACTCTCTTTGTGAAGAAATTTTTCCTAAAATCCAATCAAAACATCCCCTGATGCAGCTTGAGGCCATTTCCTCTTGTCCTATCTCTTGTTACTTGGGAGAAGAGACCAGCCACCTCCTGGCTCCATCCTCCTTTCAGTAGTTGTAGAGAGCAATAAGGTCCCTCCCAAGTCTTCTCCAGACTGAACCCCCCAGGTCCCTCAGCCATTCCGATCACACTTGTGCTCCAGGCCCTGCACCAGCTCCGTTGCACTTCTCTGGACCCGCTCCAGCACCTCAATGTCTCTCTTGGTAGTGAGGGCCAGAGCTGAACACAGGATTTGTAGCCTCATCAGTGCTCAGTACAAGGAGATGATCACTGCCCTGGTCCTGCTGACCACCCTATTGCTGATACAGGCCAGGATGCTGTTGGCCTTCTTGGCTCCCTGGGCACAAACTGGCTCATATTCAGCTCCATCACTCAGGACTCCCAGGTCCTTTTCCACCAAGCAGCTTTCTAGATACTAACCTGCAAGCCTGTAGATATATGTCCTGGGTTCAGCAGTAGCAGTCATTTTTCTCCTTCTTGGTAGCTGGTGTAGTGCAGTGTTTTGACTTTCAGCTCGGGAACAGAGCTGATAGAGATGTTTTGGTTTGGCCAAGGACTTTGTGAGCCTCATGCTCTGCCAGGGGGGAGGGGAAGCCAGGAGGAAGCAGAGACAGGACACCTGACCCAAACTGACCAAAGAGGTATTCCACACCACAGCACGTCATGCCCAGGATGTAACTGGGAGTTAGCCGGAAGGGCTGGGAGACTGCAGGGTTGGAGGAGGTATCGGTCAGAGCTTGGTCGGGCTTGGGGGGCGAGTTATCGGTCAGCGGGTGGTGAGGTGTTGTATTCTCTTCCCTTGTTATTTCCTTTATCATTATTATCATTGGTGGTAGCAGTAGTGATTTGTGTTATACCTTAGTTACTAAACTGTTCTTATCTTAACCCGTGGGAGTTGCATTCTTTTGATTCTCCTCTCCGTCCCTCCGAGAGCAGGGGGAGGGCAAGAAAGGGGGGGAAGTGAGCGAACGAGTTACCTGACTGGGTTTAAACCACGACAGTTCTTTTTGGCGCCCAACGTGGGGCGCGAAGGGTTGAGATAACGACAGATTTGACTGGATTAATAGTCATTCGTCACAATGCTGATTTATTGGGTATCAGAGTTGTTCTTCTTGATCTCACAGCTTCAGACCGTTGTAACTTACGTAGAGCCGGTATTTGCTGTGTTAGTGTTTATCAAGTGTGGGGCCTGGGCTAAGGTTCTTGTCTCACTGTGCTTTATGGCAATGGCTTGTAATACGGGTGGGCTCCAGCAGCAGGGCGGGACGGACGTGGCCGTGGACTTGTACCTGGCCGTCCGGCTGCTCTTCACCGTCCTGGCCCTCACCCTACTCTCCATCTTCGTGAGGCTGCGGGGAACTGAGGGGGAGCGGTCCCGGGAGCCGGCGGCTGCTGAAGCGGCCCGGGAGAGCGGCCCCGGGGACCAAGCGGCGGCGGGAGCGGGGCCGGAGGCCGCCAGGGGACGGCTGCCGGTGGAGGAGGCCGGGGCGGTCGAGGAGGAGAAGGAAGCGGCTGCCGAGCAGCGGGAGAAGGCGGCGGAGGAGCCGAGCCCCGCGGAGGAGCCGAGCCCCGCGGAAGAGCCGAGCCCCGCGGAAGAGCCGAGCCCCGCGACGGCCGAGAGCATACCCCGGAAGCCGCCTGCCGAGCCCCAGGAGGATGCAGGAGACCACGCAGCATTTCCCAGCAAGGCAGAGGAGGAAGAGCTGGACTCAGGAAAAGAGAAGCTGGCGGTGGGAGAGCCGGCAAGCACAGCAGCTACACCAGCCCCAGTGACAAGTACAGCAGCTACACCAGCCCCAGTGACAAGCACAGCAGCATCGTTTGAGAGTTCTGAAGGCTCTGAATGGCCTTTGGGTATCCTTGGGACCTGCCTGCTGATCGTGATGGGGATCAGCATGTTGGCACACACACAGGCTGTGGTCTACCCACAACCATTTTGTCTGATCTCAACAGTTAAGCAGAGTCAGGTTTGGGTCTTGTCTGGGATTAGACGACAATATAGGGGGACCAAGAGATTTTCCCCAAGGCTGGAGAGTCATGAGTGGCAGGGTGTGTGGGGCAGTATGGGCAAGTATCTAGTCCACTGGGCCCCTCCAGTGCTTTGGAAGCGTCGGAGATGGAAGGCAGCTGTATGGAGTCCCCAGCAACAAGCTGCAGAAACTGCTTAAGGGGACAGTGAATTATTTTAAGCCTGGTGGGCCCATGGCACTTCAGGCCATCAGAGCAGAGATGCAACATAGAGATGGACTCATGATCGAGGGGTGGACTTAGCAATGGACACTATTGCCCCGATTATTCACGAGTGTGAACACTGCACACAGTCTCTCCTGCTCTGGAAGACTGTTACAAGAGGTGGAGCCTGACATCATGGACCAGATGGACTCAGCAGCTTTATAGCTACTGGTCCATGCACTTAGATAAGAGTGATGGTATATTGAAAATGTGGGATCTGAGCATGACGTGAATGGTATGGAATAAGGGGTGGATAATGTCCTGGGTTCAGCAGTAGCAGTCATTTTTCTCCTTCTTGGTAGCTGGTGTAGTGCAGTGTTTTGACTTTCAGCTCGGGAACAGAGCTGATAGAGATGTTTTGGTTTGGCCAAGGACTTTGTGAGCCTCATGCTCTGCCAGGGGGGAGGGGAAGCCAGGAGGAAGCAGAGACAGGACACCTGACCCAAACTGACCAAAGAGGTATTCCACACCACAGCACGTCATGCCCAGGATGTAACTGGGAGTTAGCCGGAAGGGCTGGGAGACTGCAGGGTTGGAGGAGGTATCGGTCAGAGCTTGGTCGGGCTTGGGGGGCGAGTTATCGGTCAGCGGGTGGTGAGGTGTTGTATTCTCTTCCCTTGTTATTTCCTTTATCATTATTATCATTGGTGGTAGCAGTAGTGATTTGTGTTATACCTTAGTTACTAAACTGTTCTTATCTTAACCCGTGGGAGTTGCATTCTTTTGATTCTCCTCTCCGTCCCTCCGAGAGCAGGGGGAGGGCAAGAAAGGGGGGGAAGTGAGCGAACGAGTTACCTGACTGGGTTTAAACCACGACAATATAGCAGGCTGTAGATGAGGGTTTTAGCAGGAAAAAAAAGTAATTAAAACTTTATGTTAAAATATGGAGTGGGGGAACATGCCATACATGTCTAGGGAGCTGTATAGTGTGGTATTTTGGCAGATGATGGCACTAAGTGGCTTGATGGGTCGTCTTCTTTCAGTTGGGTGATTGTTTGATTCCTCATATGATCCGGACCTTTGTCTGAACAATTATTCTTGTTGTTGTGGAGATCACAGCATGAGGAGTTTGCAATGCTGTAAATGATTAGTAGCACAGCAATGGTCTTTGGTACAGGAGTCAAGGATTTTTGTGCCTGTGATATTCTTATGGCCATAGACACATTTAGGGGATCAGGAGGTTGTAACTGTTTCCTTGTTGGGGTATACTGCCCTGATACATATTTATACACACACATAAAAATATATATATACTGAATGAAGTTTGTTTACAGTGTATATGTTAGTGTAAAGTAAATGAGTTTTGAGAAGGGAGAATTCTCATTTGGCAGTGTATTAGCAAAATGACTGGAGATTAAAAGGATTCTGTCAAAACTGTTAGGCCTCCGATTATTTTTTTTTTTAATCAGATGTAATACTTGTAAGGTATGTCATGTTGATAATGCTAAAAAATGAAATTCATCTTAGAACAGACTTGATATGGACAGGTGTAGGTCAAGCTGCTAATGTACTCATCCTAATTCAGAGAGACAACTTTAAAGCATGTTTCAGCCTCCAGGGCATCTCCTGATGGATGGTTATGACAGTTTATGTACTAATAACACTTGTTCACTAGAAAATAATTTTGAAACCAGAGATCACCTGTGTAGTCATCCTATAATTTAACTCTCAGTTATTGTTGGAGTGGATTGCATTTGAATTAGAAGCCTACCAGTCAAAATGTTTACATTTCATTACTGAACCTTGGAATCTCCTTGTTTCCCCAGAGCTGCTTTAAGTAAGTAAGTAGAGATGACTTTTTATTTTAGGAACTTAGCAAATGTAAATAATCTTGTGCAGGATTGAGAACTGGAGAGTCAAGCTGGTGTGTAGCAGGTGGGTGGCTTTTATAAAATAATGTAAATGCATTTAATAGCATACCATGAAAAATTCATGTGACCTTAAAAATTCAGTCAGGTTGCAGGTGTGTCTTCTGCAGCGCAAGTAAATAGGCTGATTTTGATTGCTTGCATTTTCAGCTGAATTACACAGGCACCATGGGTGCATATAAGGCTTCATGTTTGCTGTAAAAAGATATAGTAAAATTTTCAATTCTAAGTCACTTCTACTACTCTTAACGTTATAATCTGTCCGTCTTCTCACCCTTTTGAATGGTTACAGTATTTATTTTTTACAGTGGAAAACCTGACAGATGATGATGAGGCCAGCAACAGCTAGCCTTCTGGAATGATATAACTGGCAGTCAGATGCACATGAAAGGCAGTCATTAGGTGAAGTGATGCCAAGATTACAATATTTCTAAATAAAAAACTTCAAATGTCACAATAAAAGGGAGGCATAGTGAAAAGGGTACTCATTTTTTTTCAGTATCCCCTAATTTAATTTAGATGGTGCTAATAACTGTTCTACATCTGTGTAATTACACTGCAGCTACTCACTATGCACCTGAGTGTACCAGATAGATGCTCTGCAAACTGCAGGATTGTCCTATTTTTCTCATAGTGATCATTGCCTGATGTGAAATTCAAAATCTGTGGATTGCCAGAAAGCAATCTCTGTACTTCTTTTAATACTGGGAATCCTGAGAATATTTAAGGTTTGTGAGAAGATGTCTGATATGTGGTGTTCTGCTGATTAAGCACTTCCTTTGCTTAGATCTGAGGCAAATAAGATGGTAGCAGGGAGAGCCTCTGTGGATTCCTAAAACTGTTCTGTGTCCAGTCCGGTATTTCTAGGCATCCTTTCCTGTATTTGCACCTAATCTTGCTTCTGGGACAGAAAACAGGGTCTGTCCTCCGAGACTCCCCATATGCATTTTTCTGTGCCACTCTTGATGAGTCACTCTTAGCAGAACTACATCAAAAGAAAGTGGGTGGTCTCCACGTATAAGGTTCTTAAGTTCTCTGAAAATTATCACAGAATGATGAGTCCTTTGCTATTTGAAGCAGATAGGGTTGATCCCTCATATGTAAGTTCTTTATTCTGGGGAAATTTAGACATGTTGAGTCATAATGACTTGATTCTTGATGACTTCTTTGCCTCGGTCTTCACTGGCAAAGGCTCTGACCACACCACCCAAGTCTTGGAAGGCAGACACAGGGACTGTCAGAATGAAGACCCTAGGCCCACTGTAGGAGAGGATCAGGTTCGAGACCATCTTAAGAACCTAAACGTACACAAGTCCATGGGACCTGATGAAATCCATCTGCGGGTCCTGAAGGAGCTGGCAAATGAAGTTGCTAAGACACTGTCCATCATATTTGAAAAATCACGGCAGTCAGGTGAAGTTCCCAACAGCTGGAAAAAGGGAAATATAACCCCCATTTTCAAGAAGGCGAAAATGGATGACCCGGGGAATTACAGACCAGTCAGTGTCACCTCTGTGCCTGGCAAAATCTTGGAGCAGATTCTCCTGGAAGGCATGCTAAGGCACATGAAAAACAGCAAGGTGGTTGGTGACAGCCAGCACAGCTTCACTAAGGGGAAATCCTGCCTGACCAATTTGGTGGCCTTCTATGATGGGGCTACAGAACTGATGGACAGGGGTAGAGCAGTTGATGTCATCTGCCTGGACTTGTGTAAAGTGTTCAACACTGTCCCACACAATGTCCTTGTCTCTAAATTGGAGAGACATCAATTTGATGGATGGACCACTCGGTGGATAAAGAACTGGCTGGATGGCCACACACAAAGAGTTGTGGTCAATGGCTTAAAGTCCAGCTGGAGACCAGTAACGAGTGGTGTCCCTCAGGGATCAGAGTTGGGACCGGCCTTGTTCAACATCTTTGTTGCTGACATGGACAGTGAGATTGAGTGCGCCCTCAGCAAGTTTGCCGATGACACCAGGCTGTGTGGTCCGGTTGATACACTGGAGGGAAGGAATGCCATCCAGAAGGACCTTGACATGCTTGTGAGGTGGGCTGATGCCAACCTCATGAAGTTTAACCATGACAAGTGCAAGGTCCTACACCTGGGTCGGAGCAATCCCAGGCACAGCGACAGGTTGGGCAGAGAAGAGATTCAGAGCAGCCCTGAGGAGAAGGACTTGGGGGTGTTGGTCGATGAGAAACTTAACATGAGCCAGCTTCAGTGTGTGCTCACAGCCCAGAAAGCCAACCGTATCCTGGGCTACATCAAAAGGAGCGTGACCAGCAGGTCAAAGGAGGTGATCCTGCCCCTCTACTCTGCTCTCGTGAGACTGCACCTGGAGTATTGTGTGCAGTTCTGGTGTCCTCAACATAAAAAGGACATGGAACTGTTGGAACAAGTCCAGAGAAGGGCCACAAGGATGATCAGGGGGCTGGAGCACCTCCTGTATGAAGATAGGCTGAGAAAGTTGGGGCTGTTCAGCCTGGAGAAGAGAAGGCTGCATGGAGACCTCATAGCAGCCTTCCAGTATCTGAAGGGGACCTATAAGGATGCTGGGGAGGGACTCTTTACTGGGGACTGTTGTGATAGGACAAGGAGTAATTGGTTCAAACTTAAACAGGGGAAGTTTAGATTGGATAAAAGGAAGAAGTTCTTTATTGTAAGGGTGGTGAGGCACTGGAATGGGTTGCCCAGGGAGGTTGTGAATGCTGGCAGTGCTCAAGGCCATGTTGGACGAGGCCTTGGGTGGCATGGTTTTGTGGGAGGTGTCCCTATCCATGGCAGGGGGGGTTGGAACTAGATGATCTTAAGGTCCTTTCCAACCCTAACTATTCTATGATTCTATATTTGCCATATAGCTTTACTACCATGTGCTATATTACTGCAGTATTAACTTTGTGTCTCAGTTTTGGACATGTCTATGATGTGCTAAGTCTTGAATTATTTACATTTAGGCCATGCAGTGGTTTTGAGAACAGCATTGCTCAAACTTTTTTGGCATATTTCTCTGTTGAAAGGCAGGGCTTGCAGCAGGTTTGGGCTTTGAAACAGCTTTGTACAGAATTCAGGGGTTGCTGAATGGAAGTTTTGTTCTCAGCACCGCAAAATAGCAACAGTTCTGTGAGTACTAAAGGGACATAGCATATGTGTTTTAAACAGTGGAGAGCATTTGCAGTGGACCAAAATTAAACACTTCACTATTAAGACATTAATAAGATCAAGTCTTAGTTTGTCCCTCAGATGGTTTTTAGAATCAAATTAGCAATACAGAGTGCTTCAGAGCACTGCTAAATGACTTATGCATTCTGTTGAGTCACATCCTGTTCTTTCTTAAGGGAAATGAACATGAGAGAAATTAGTTTTTATGCCAGCAATTGTATGCTTAATGTGAAACACTTGGCCCAAACAGACCTTATTTTCTTGCTCATGCTGATTCTGCACTGATTTCAGTGGCACTAGTGGTATTTCATCTTGGAGAGCAAAACTGTGTTCATAAAGGGTAAAATATAATCTTCCTAACGCAGTAGCAATGTGTTTAGGAAACACAATAGTTTTTAATTGCCTACTCTAAATGAAAATACCCATAATTTCTGCCCTTAGCTGTTTATGGTAGCTAGGCAAGATAGTACGAATTAATTCATTTCTGAATATAGGAGATTATTATTAAAAGAGAGCTCAAACCAAATTATTGTAGTGTCATTTTATTTTATTGGCATTGGTAATTAGAACAGTTGCGGTGAGGTTCTGTAGGAATATAAGACAGAAAATTAATATGCATATAATCTATGTGCATATTATTCTGCAAATACTTTGTTGTTTTTTTTTGAGACAGAGCTAACAATTTTTGTCATTGACCAGCCAAAATGGTGCTTTGTAAGATGACTTCTACTTAAACTCATGAATGGTTTCATGACGGCCTTGAGATTTCAATTCACTTTTTATTACATGGGGTACAATGTTACTAATAGCCAAGAAAGGAATGAGATAAAATTGTAACACAAATGTCTGGCTCAAACAGAGCATTAAAAATGGGAAATGTTAATGTTGAAGGAATCTGTGAAGCGAGTTGTTTATGATAGATTTATGCTGATAACAGGAGACCTCGAATGAAAAAAGGAAAAAAAAAATGGGAGAGAAGTGTGGTTTTAGGGAATTTGATGAGAGATGACTGGAAGATGGAGGGATCTCCCTTGTTTTAGCTAAACTGTTAATCACTTGGAAAAGTCTGCTCCAGAAGTGCAGGAGAAACATTCAGCAGGAGTGCCCAGCATATGGCAGCTGACAAGGCAGGAGGTGACACTGCTTTGCTTCCCTTCTTGCTGCAGGAGAATGCTCTCTGAGTTTCTCCAGAGAGAGATATGCCCAGATGTTTGTTCCAAATCTTTCCTTCTAGTCATAGTGCAATATTTCCTTTGGGGTTCAAGTTTTTGACACTTAAATGAGTTTTATATCTATTTCTATAATAATTTTTTCAACAGTGTTGAGCCTTTGGACACATAGTTTAAAGTTTATACCAATGATGCAAATATTACCAAAGTATGGACTGTGATAAAGTCAGAAGGAAGTAACACCTCATAGTATCTTGCTGTAGAGTAGAACATGCAGGCACACTGCTCAAATGTGAAATTGGTACATGCTTCTTCCAGCAGGCTA
Source organism: Pezoporus flaviventris (assembly GCF_033815535.1). Lineage (NCBI taxonomy): Eukaryota > Metazoa > Chordata > Aves > Psittaciformes > Psittacidae > Pezoporus > Pezoporus flaviventris. The sequence continues at coordinate 51,520,331 of NW_026892549.1, forward strand.
ATTTTTATTGTCACACCAATGGAATTTAGTTAAGTAAGGTGGGGAGAAATAAGTCAATAGGTGAAACATCTATAAACATCTAGTAATTGTAGAAAAGCCTGAAATGAGTGTTAGGTTTCTAGAGGAGCCTAAGAAAAAGAATTTGGAGGCAAATAAAAAGACTGGAATGAAGAATAATACTTTTTTAATTACGTAAGTTGTTTTGATGTGTTTCATAGTTAAAAATATTTGGTCAATTACAAATAAGTTTCTAGCTAGTGCATAAATGCAACAGTTGCCAGTGATAGCTTTGAAAATCCACTTAATCTGCTTTTCAAAGATGTGTGAGATTTGCCTTTTGCTCTTGTTTGCTTAGCAAAGTTATTTTATTAATTAGGCTATGAAATATGAATGCCCCATTTTGTATGTACTCCTTAAGTAGCATGCAAAAGTACCTATTCCAGTTCTTGATTATTATTATTGTTATTATTATTGTTATCATCATCATTATTATTATATGAATTTGTAAAACAAATTTCTAAATCTTGAAAATTGACATTTCTGAGGTGGAAATCAGATTTCAAAAGGCAGTAGTTGCACTGAAAAAATATTAAAAAACATTCTTGAAAACATATTAAAAAGAGAAGATAAAGTGAATGAGCTTTGCTTTCCCAGGAAACTGGGGAAAAGGCTGTTTTTTAGAAAGCTTTGTGCTTTTTTAATTGGGGCCACTTTCAAATGGTCAAAATAGAGTTGTTCTTCCCTCATCTGTTTCTTCTTAAGTTCCTTGCTTCCACATAGTTGTGGAGAGGCATAACCGTTCTGAAATACCAGACTACTTTGGTAGGAACATAAATGATGACAGATGCAACTATTTTGGGGAATGAGAACTGCTAATCCATGTCACTGTAAAAACATATGAAACTCAATGATTGCATTTTTGTACACTGAAATGAATATGTCTAATTGTTCACTTGTGATTGTCTTTGAGCTTAATCTTAAGAACTCAGGGCATCTAGATCTCCCAGGAAAGCATGGTACCCCCAAAACAGAGCACTTAAATCTGATCTGTGAAGTCCATTTTGTCACATCTTTCTTAAGGGTTGCAAATAGAAAAAATGTTTCCTGAGGTGGAAAGAAAACCTGTATGACCCAGATGAACTAGTTTGGTCTAACTTTCTGAAATGCAAGCAAAGAAGCATCATTACATGATTTATAGCTATTTGACAACTTTTGATTCTGCACCAGAGAAAGTATCTTGACTGAATGGGAAACTTGGACATATAAAGTGGCTGTGCTGGTTACCATTCCTCAGTTGCTATGTAGAACTACTGGTTTGCTAAAAAAGGAGTACTGAGATGTTGGTGAATTACTGTGAGTTTCCATATAACTTGCCTCAGATTCTGCACTTGGCACAAGGTAGTTTCTAGCTTTTGGTGTTTGTTTTTTTTTTTTTTCTCTCAGCTTTGATATTAGTTCAAGACTTTGCTTCTGAAATCAGGCAAAGGTGACAGGAGACCTTCATGGATGAATGGGGGGCTCCCAGTAAATCTTAAGAAAGAAAGTTATGGGATGTGGAAAAAGGGACAGACCAAGCAAGAGGACTATAGAACACCATCAAGGTATGCAGGGATGTGACAAGGAAGGCTAAGGCCTGCTTAGAATTGAGTCTGGCAAAGGACATCAAGGACAAAAAGAAGGGCTTCTACTAGTATATCAGCAGCAAAAGGAAGATAAGGGAAAATGTAGGGCCACTGCTGAATCAGATGGGTGTCCTGGTAACAGAAGATACAGAGAAGGTGGAATTACTGAATTGCCTTCTTTGCATCAGTCTTTATCGCTAAGAATGGCCAGGTAATTCTGGAGGTCATCACCAAGCATGCAGAAGAGAAGGTGGTCATCAGGAGAAGCCAGCATGGATTCACCAAGGGTAAATCTTGCTTGACCAATCTTTTAGCCTTTTATGATGACATGGCAAGGTCAGTCAATGAGGGGAGAGCAGTATGGATGGTATTCAGGCTTTTAGGCTACTTTCTTTTTACTGCCTTACCAGTGTCTGAGTATATAACCTTCCTTTTCTTCCTTTTCCAAAGCAGACATGTGTCAACGGTACCTTGGATATTGGAAAAAACCTTAGCAGTAAGAGAGAAACAGAGTTTATGCTGGCATTAGATTAGTTATAGTTAAAAATAACAAAAAAACACTAAAAAACCACCCTTCCAAATAGCCTGTTTCAAGCAGAAATCTCAGTGGTTAAATCATTCTGTTTTTCTTGAAAGCTTTTTCTATGTCTTTAAACACAACTAATAACTTTGGGAAACATCATAAGATGCTCTGCAGCCAACCCTGTGAGTTTTTCATCCTCAGACCCTCCCAGCTCCTCTGCAGTCTGTTTTCATTTGCTTAATTGGTGGCAGTCCTGCATTTCTACTCTGTTAGTTTCCCTTGCAGCTGCATTATAAATGTTTGCTAAAATCATTAGTAAGGGTTAAGTGTGCCCAACTTCCTTATTTTGTCTATGAAGATGAGTATGTCTTCAAACTACTCCAGCATATTACTAACAACAATATATGCTGCTGTCTAAGGCCTCTGGATTTCATGACAGCCTGAGAGGTAGGCTATCAGTGATTCAGATAGCTTCATGAACTCCAGAAACACATACAAAGATCTAAATTAAGTGTCTTCTGCTTTTTTGCAAAATGAAAGTTCAGAAGTGTTGGGGTTTGGGGTATTTTTTTGTAGAAGATTTGGAAATTCTTATTTTACTTTGCTGGAGTAGAAGGAATTCAACTTTCTGCCTGACTAGAAATTCACAGCAGTGAAGGGTATTTTCTCTTTGATTTTATTGTTCCAGCCTGTGCAAATTAAGACATAAAGTTAGTGACTTGCCAAAGTATAGTGAACCCACAGAACAACCCAAGATAAATGCTTGTGTTCTGATTGTGAATAGTGCTCTGTTCCCTGTACTGTGATTACATAGAGATGCCCACATTACAGTTGTACCAATAACAAGAAGAAGAAGTTTGGATTTTTATCTTAGTTTCTTTAACTGCCACTTAATGACTTGGATCAAATGTTCATAGCTAGTTCCTGGGAAAAAAGTTGCAGGAACTACAAATAATGGCTTTCACCTTTCAAACTCCATCCTTGGTTTCCCAGTGTGATCTCTGAGATACTCATTTTTAATTAAACTAGTATGGCCATTCCTAAATCTGTGAGAACACCCACAAAAAAATGTACTGTGGTCCCTCTCCCTCCCTGAACTTTGCTGAAATAAAATGCTGACTATGCAGACATCAGTAAGAGTTCTAAAATACTTCACAAGGAGCAAGAAAGATGAATCATACCTGATTCGTTTAATTATCTGGTTCTCCTTAGTCTTGTGGTGTTCCACATCTGGCTAGCTGTATAGTCAAATTTCTGGCAACTCATTTACCAGTAGGTGTAATGGGCAGTTTCTTCTTTCCCTGAAGTGAAAATCCAGCTGTCGCTCCTGAGGATGAAAGCAGGCAGGTTTGCATTGGCCCCAGGCCATGTCTTAAATGACATGGTTTAAGTCCCACAAATGCTTGTCAACTGTGCCACTACAGTCAGAGCATCAACCTGCTGTCTGCTGTGGAAGCAAAATGTTAGATCATTTGGAGTCTCCTGTTAGGTGGCATACAGCTCTTTCCTTTTATTATGCATGGCTGCAACTGTGAAAAAGGCCTTTCTTCTACAAGCCTAGGTGGAAAGAAATTCCATCAGGAGATGAATTTTTTCCAACCTGTGTATCCTAGACAAAATCTTGGAAGTATAGTTTTGTGACATAATCACTCAGTGATGAGTATAAATCGTATTCTTGTTAAGATCAGAACACTCAGAGCTGTAAAAAAGCCAAATTAGCTTTCCAAGATAAGAAAAAAAAAAAAATCAGATTGAAGTGATAGTCAATTTAAGAGAAATTTATGGTAGTATTGGGGAACAAGATGATGATCTATTAAAAAATGTTTGTAAAATGATACAAATAATATAAAAGCAAATATGAGTAATATATTAAAAATCCATTTCACATTTGTCATCTGCTTTTGCAGAATGATTTCACGTGACACAGCCATACAGCAGGACACAAATTCAGTGAAATGACAGTGTAGAAAACAGCATTGCCCAGTTGCTGTCTTTTGTATTTACATGATGGACAGATTTCTCTGCCTGAAAATGTGTTTAATATTACTGCTTCCTCTATATGTGCCATTCAGGTGACATGTCTAGCAAATAGACATAAAAGAAAAGTGTCCACAGGCAAATCTGGGCATGCTGATAGAAAAGCAGCCCACATTACATCCTCTTATATCATGGTGGCAGGACAGAATCATTCATCACTGCTTTTAAAGAGCAAGGATATGACTAAATTGCATTTCTCCTTCCTCATTAGGATACCAAGTGTAATGAGGTAAAACTGAGAGCTACCTGAAAAAGATCTCATTTATTAGACTTGCAGTGACTGAAACCCATTAAAATAGCAGGGCACGGAATGTGGAAGGACTTCCAAAGTGAGAAAGTAACTTACTTGATTTATACAGTTCCTCAACCCATGTGGGTTCCCTGCTCACCAGAGCATCCACAGAAGCGAATGTGGCAATGCAGAAAGCAATGCATAAATCATTGCTGCAAGGGCACTGATTTCACTACTGTAAGTTAAAAGTTATGTGTGATCAGAGAGAAGCTATCATATAGAGGCTGTGGAATTCAAATGAAAGTTGAACAAGCAGACATACTTTCTAACATGATTTGTTTGTTTCTACTTTGCATTAATAAAGGCTAATTTTATGTTTACCTCTTTGGTCTTTTATCAAAATGAGAAGTATCACCATTAATGTAGGAACTAATCCTTTTTTTACTTGGAAGCTTCTACACTCTGTATTGAATGATACTTCAGGTAAACCTATGAAATTTCATCTAGGAAACTTGATAGCTCTCTTCCTGCTTTTCTGTCAGCAGCCTACATGCTCCTGGCCCTGTAGCTGTTCTCTGATTCTTAATCTCATGGATCTGGCATATAGGCTTTCAGAGCAGGAGAGGAGCAATAGCACTGGGGAGCTCTCACTCTGTGTGTCATCTACTTATATCCATACCTCTATGGCAGCTGTACTTACCCACGTGTGTTAGCTGCAAGCAGGGATGCAGCATGTTCATGTCAGGCTGGATAGGTATTTCACAGTCAGGTGTTCCCAGATGGTTTGATGAAGTATGTGATTCCCAAGAGGTTTATTCAAGGAGTCACATTTAATTAAATCCCTGTGATAAGTGCCCTTATTAGTTCTCAGATGCCTGCTCATATTGTTATGTCAAGCTTACTTCATTTTTGTACTACAGAGCTGGCAGGACTTGAGCACAGTCTTGAGTGACAGGTTTACCACTCCACAGCCAAAACTGTCTCATAGAAGAAACCAATTATTTTGTTTTCATCTTCAGCCTTCTTCTGTAATTTGTGGGTATCCTGCACACTGGCAAATCATAGCATCTTTCCCTATGGACTTGATGCACTCCAAGACATCAACAGTCTGGTCATTCCTTCCCAATCTGGCAGTATGAATATAATATGGTCACATGGAGATCTTTAGGCACACAATTAAATACTTTTTCCTTGTCTCTTCTTTCCTCCTTGCTCTTCTTTTGCACCTTCCTGCTTATTCTTTTACACATTCCTGCTTATTCTTTTACTTACATCTAACTTGGGATGCCTTCCTTAGTGCCTATAGGCTCATCTGATTACTGAGGAATGGTGTTGGATGCTGAGCTTCTTGACTCCAAATCCTCTTCTTCCATCACTGGGTCAAATAAAAGTAAATTACTTCTACATTATAAAAGTAATTGAAATAAAGCCCTAAGCAGTATTGAGGGCAGGAATACTCATGTCTAGAGGATGGTATGTGGGCTTTTTCTCTTTTTAGTGTAATGGTTTGACTTCACTTCTGGACTTTCAACTGCATTTATCATGTAAATTAAGTATTTGAAGTTTTCACACAGGTAAACTGATAAAACTCTTGTATCATCTGTGGACACTGGCAAATTTCAGTTAAGGTATTGCTGATATTCCACCTGGATTGTTGTGATCTCTCCTGACATCCCATAATGAGCATTTTTCCACTGGTTTTCAGCATAATCATCTGTGACTTTTCATATGCAGTTATTACTTCTTTCCTTTCAAGTAATTGCTAATCAGTTCACTTCAGATTTTTGGATGTTATGTTATGCTAGAAGCCATCTCCACATTGTAAGTAAAATTCTAAAAGGTTGAGGATAGTTATGGATCTCACTGGCAATGACCTGGGGATCTTTTGACTCTAAGGCATATTTTATTGTGGATATTGATTAGTGTATTGTTGTAAAGCTTTTCATTCCAAAGAAACTTTGGCTTTTGAAAAGGAAGTTTTATTTTTACCTGTTTTGTGACCCAGTTTTACTGGAATTAATTGAGGTTATAGTAATAGCTTACTTGATTTGTATGGCAGTGGGGTGATAATTAAGAACTTAGATGCAAAGAGGAGACTGAAAGGAAGTTGTTACTGAGCATCAACGATAGATTATGGGCTCAATTAACAAACCTGAATTGGTATCAAAGGAAGAGAGAAGCGTATCTTTGCTAATGTGTGTCCAGGTTCTTTACAGTAAGTGGCTGACTCATCCATAACAGCATGGTAGTTCCCAGGATTTTCAGTCACAGATGGATTCAAGGTTACGAAGTTACTGGGAAAAAGCTTCTGTGGAAATTGTCCCATAAATAAGCAAAGTGACTAGTTCTGGGCACCATAAAAATGTAACAAAGTAGTATTTCAATCAGTACATTTGTTAAGTGGTTTTCTCTACTGATGCAATACTTTCAGGAGAGCAATAATGAGAATAGGGATGCAAGACAGGCATTTCTGAGTTATCTCCTTTCCCCCTCCTCTTCCTCCCTTCCATTTTTGAAATTAAAAAAAAGAAAAAGATGTAGCAAGTTTGAAGCTTCCTGTGCATTCACCATACCATCTTCAGTGAAGCCCTTTCTCCTCACTTTTCTCTGGAAATGATGACTAACATCTCTTTGGCAAGACACAATTCAGTAGGGAGATAAAAGGAGGAAGTAAAAGTAGATTAAAACTGTACAGTGTAGAAATAAAAAGCATTGCTTGGAAATCCTGGTTAGGAGGGTAGATGTTTGTATGCTTTTTTTGTGACATTCATGTATGCTCTGTTCTGTACCATTAGGTGAAAACACTGGCATAACAAAGCCATTACTATTGATTTCAGTTTTTGTCAGGATATTCTCTCTTCAGTATCTTCCTTTCTTGTCTAAAACAAGGTGGGACTATGCTAACTTTTGGTCCCTTTCCCCTGTCCTTGTGTCCTAGTGATCTTTAACTGCAGCATTTTGGTGCGCAGCTATGTTGTAAACTGGTACATGAATACCAGTTCACTGCATGGGGTTCAGACTTTTAGGAAGAATAAAATCATCAAGGAAAAAGTATTGGCTTGGAAAGCTGGAGTTTTTTAGTGTTCATCAGTTTATCAGCTGCGGGCAGAAAACAAGAAGTCTCTGCCCATTTCCCAGGCTGTTCTACTGATTTGTGCATGTGTGGTGGGAGAAGCTGGAATACTTTTATCCTAGACTTAACCCACAGGTACCACAGCATGGCAATTGGGGAATAAGGTAATTAGGGAATAAATACCATTGCATAGAATACATACCATTGCACAGTACTGTAAAGTAAGTAATAGGGTTGGCCCAGGCATGCAAATATTTTCAAAAGTAATTTTAGGTAGATGAAAATGTGTCAATTTCAAAACTGGAGAGCAGCCTGCAAGGTTCTTGGTGTCACTTGTTTGTCCCCTATTTTCATCCTGTTTGTCACTTTTTCTTTTCACATAACATATACCTACCAGGTTAATTAAAAATAAGGATTCCTTTTCTGGGCAAGTAATAGGCTGTGCCTTAAATTTGAGAAATATATTGGGCATCCTTTCACAAGGCTTGTGTCATTATTTCTGCAAATCACAAAAGGTGTCATTATTTCTTCAGAGCTTTGTTGAAGTCAGGAAAACCTAACCAGTGAGTCAGAACCTCTTCACATTTCACCTTTTCATCATTTTCCAGTTGCAATGGTTACAACTGGAATGTTTTACCCCACAAATGTCAAAAATCTATTTAAATGAAAACAGACTGAAATGTGACTCATCCTACTTTCAGTAGGTTTGCTGATGTAATTTCACTTGCTATAGCCAAACCCTGGGAATAGTTATAGCTAGTCTAAGTTGATATTATGTTTCTATTCAACTAAATCAAATCTCAATACGCTTAAAAGCAAAAAAGTTTTCATAGGAATTACTTATTACTGTTTCAGTCCTCCTATTATTAAGTAAATGCTGAGCACTCCCCAAATCAGTCCTTCAGTCCCGCATGTCACATGAACCTCTTATTAGAACTTCCAAATCCAGTGGGGAATTTTCAAGCAAAACAGTAGCTTCTGTGCTTCATCAAGAGGGATTTCTAGCAGATGACTGTGCAGCTGTAGTAACCTCATTGTTCGGGGCAAAGGAAGATTCTGCTTAGCATAATGGTGGATTTCCAACCTCTCTCTGTATTTTCTGGGGAACTTGGTTAAGGAATATTAAAAAAAAGTATTTTGAAAGTTGCATTAAGAAATACAAAGGAAGTTATTTTTTTAGAAGTTATTATTTCTTTGGTTCCAAAATAAAGCTCACAATCTCTTTGCTTGTTTTATTGTCTTATTAGCCTTGCTGGGAAAACGAACTTTTACATTCTAATGGGAAAAGGGGAGAAGGAGGAAGGAGCAAATAGATTAACAGCTGAGAGGGAAATACAAAGCTGTGAAATAAAACCAGCTTTTGGGACACCTCTGTGAAGTGAATCATGCATTTGGTTAGGGATTCATGGAAGCAGGACTATGTAAAGGAGGTGGCAGGCTGCTGAGGGGATAGCGTGAAGGGAAAAGGAAGGGGAAGAATGCTTGGCTGTCTGATGAAAAGGGGAAAACTCAGGCATGCCTGTTGCTTGAAGAAGATAGGATGCTGAAGTGGGATGATTTGTTTCATGTTTCTCACCTGCCCTAACATGGCCACAATTGTCTTCCTTGAAATTTGCAGACCTTTGAATGTCTTAAACTGGGTACTTGCACTTAGGTACTTGCACAGGGGAGCAGCCCTCTTAGCCAGGACATTAACCTATGTCCTGCTATATCCCAGGTCTTTTACCATGCATCTGCATCCAGCACAGAATACAAGTTGGAGTCATTTGTATAGCATTAGTTATAGAAATAAAACCTCCACGGTTTAGGAATTCCCCCTGGCAAAGCCAGGAAGTTGTATTTCTGTGCCACTGCCTCCTTTAGCAACTGCAGTACTCTTCAGTGCCTGACTAGCCACAAACTGGGACACATTTCTGCCTTTCTTTTTAGCTGCAACCATTGCTGTAAGCCAGAAAGGAGGGAATGGAGAGTGAGTGGAGAGTGAAAGGGAGGTCAACAGTGGAAAATAAGGTATGTGTATGGCAAATATGGACTGCAGGTACTTGGTAGGTACACACTGTCTCCCTGCTTGCATCTCATATGTTGTTAAAACAAAATGCCTTGGGATTAAGTTTTTACCTTTGCACAAAGGTAAATAAATTGCTAATAAATTAGCACAATTTTCTGAAATTTAATTTTCTGTTCAAGTGATGACTTCCAAAATACTGCATGATACAACACTGCTTACTAGAGAAAAGACAGATGTTAATTGCTATTTATTAAAGTTCCTAAGCTGTCCATACACTCATAACCCTAAAGATCCTCCCAGCTACCCAATTCATAAAATGGAACACATTTCTCATTCAGGTTTCACTGTGACAGAAAATTTAGACATAACTTAATATGACTTGAAATTATTTTTACTACTGTATGGTTAATAAATGGTATAAAGAAAGCAATACCACACATTCAACACCTACTTCCTTTACAAAATAATGATATAGCTCACTTTTGGCAAATGTTCAAATACTGCAAGATGGGGAAGGTGGTAAAGGAGTGGCAACAGAAATATTATGACTGAATATGTAATGCATGATATGCAGGACAGTACAGCAGTGTGAACCAACTGTCAGGAGAGAGATTACTGATTCCTTAGTAGTTCACCCCTCAGCCTCGTGTCAGTGATGTATTTTGTGTCTGGGATCGGCCTGTGACTGATTCCCAGGGCTGTGCAGAAGTCATGGCTCCCCTCATCCTCTGCTTGGCTCTGTCCTAGCCCTGACCTGCTATGAAAGCCCTAGCAGCTTTCACAGTGATTTAAAATGATTTATTCGAAACCTTAGCAAGAGGTAAAAATGAGTCCTAAGGAACATCTGCCAAACAAGGGATCAGTTGTGTCCAACCCCTCATGCTGCTTCATGAGCCTTCCTGGCTTTTGTTTCAGACAGGGGAGCAGCTATGCTCATGCCCAGATCTCTTTCTGAGCAAGAGGGAAAGCTCAGAGGGCAAGAGGCTGAGCCACTCAGATGCACCTTCCCTTAAACTGCCAGCCTGAGAACCTTGTTGTCCCCCTGGCAGTGTGTAGACAACTGAAGGAGTTGGGACACTGTGAGCCACAGCTGTTTGCAGCCCCATATCTCCTGCTTGGAGCTACGCCTCAGGCTAAGGTGAGCCCCAAAGCAAAAAGAGTTGATTAGTATGCTGAAACATAATACAGTTTTGCCCATTTTACAACATAATCTGGCCTACAGTCATTCAAGAACAGCTGCAGCTGTGGGGGAGTGTTTTGCCCTCAACAAATACGTATAATGTCTGTATAGTTTAATGAGGCTTACACAGGTGCATTGATGACCTTGGGACTTCAAAATACTTTATGGTTTTTATTTGAACACTAGTGGCTGAATTTTCCAAGCCTGGCACACAGCTGGTTTTCTTACAAAAATATGTCTCTTCAGTTAACTATTTAAACCTTTTCTCACTTCCATAATGGCAACAGAGTATTGCATAGGTGAAGAATTGCATTGATTTTACCTGACTTATGCAAACAAGTTCTGTAATTAGTCCTTAAGTTTCTGAGTATACATGTAATTATATTGCTGACCTATTTCACAGCAGTCCTGCATTCATCAGTTTAAATGTGAAAAAGTAATATTTTCTAGGTCTTCCTTTAAAAGTATATTTGCTTTTAAAGGGATACTGTGACAATACTACAATGATATAAAAAGGAATTCACTGAGAACTTTGAGCTAATGACAGATTACAGAAGTGTTTTAGGCATAAATTTTGCCTTCAGAGGTAGAAGAAATAGATTGATTATGAGAATTCCAGGACCAACAGAGGTAACTGGCAGAAAGACTAAGTTTCATAGGCCTGGTGTAGGTCATGAATGCTTGCTAAAGAAGCAGTGGAAGATTAAACTTTAGTTTTGTCAGTCCTCAATACTGGGCACATGTATGCTTAGGCAGTAATAATGTAGATAAGCCAAGCTATAGGATTAAAGCCTTTCAGTAGCCCTTGAATGAATGTGAGTGAACAAGACACAACTATTTTTGGAATATCAGTATAGACAGTGGAGAATGATATCCATGAAGGCTGATAAGTATCAGAGACGTGAGTTCCAGTATTTCAATTAAAGTAACTGTTTCTGCAGTTTATTTTCATCATGTCCCACCATCAGTAGAAAAGCAGCATTTGTCTTTGGCCTTTTTGGCTTTTGCTGACCTCTGTGTTCAGAAAGGGCATTTAGTGCTGGTTTGAATATGACTGTGACAATGTGGCACTAAATAAAGCTTGGAAATAAACAATTACAAACAGTCTTTAGATGGATTGAAGGATTTTACCGAAACATCCACTCTTGTAGAAACTAATGTCCCTTTGGGTACAACACATGATATCCAGAGTTTCAAAAACATTCCAATAAACACTGAAGGAGTATGCTGTTGAAAATGATCCAACTTTACGAAAACAGAGGAATCATTCTAGATTATGTATCTCTTCTTTTCTTTCCTATGTAGTATAACTTTGGGTAGTTTTGGGTTTGTTTTGGTTTTTTTTTCAGTTCAGTTACTTTCGATCCTGTAAAAAGTACCAGGTTCAGCTGTGTTCCTGTTTGTGCAGACTTGTTCTATGCCAAAAAAAATGTTCATCTCTCTGCCACCCTAAGTAAGTACTTCCTCTAGTCTAAGTGTGTTTTAAGTTCAGGTTGGTGATCTGATGGTCTGTTGTAGCCTGTGTGTAAGATGGTGGGCTTTTAAAATACTTTGGTTTAAGTTTAGCAGTGAAGATTCAAATGGCTGTTACAAGACTGAGTGCACTGTGGTCTCATAACCTGAGTCAGTGGTTATGGAGAATGTAGAAGCTTCCATCTGCCTTATTTTTTGTCCATAAAGTCTGTATTCCTTTATTTCACTGTTGACACACAGGTTGTTCACCTTCAGCCATGGTGGAAGTCCCTTTCAGGAACATGGCTTAGCAGGTTAGTGGGTGGAGTTTCTTCTGGTATTGATACTGAAGTTGTAGGACAACAAGCCCTCTGTGATTTGTGGGTCCTACACTCACTGGAAACTCCTCTATTACACAGTTCAAGAGGGTTTTTTCCCGGGGCCTAAAAATTCCCTTACAAAGGTATACATAATGCTCTCAAAAGTCTGTGGCATTGAGAAGTTACTCCTAACTTTTTTCCCCACCCTTCTTCTACGTATTTTCTATACATTACTATTACCAGATTATTTAGAGCTTGTGTACAAGCCTTAGTCTAAGATTTTGAAAAGGCTAAAGAAAGAAAAATAGAAGATATATTCAGTAAATTAAGCAAGGCCTGGAGAACATCCAAAACCTAGGAATATTTTACTAAGTGCTGGTGACTTTTAAAGACTTTACCACATCCTTGAGTCAACATCTGCATGGAGCCCTACTGACTTCAGTGGGGCTTGTGACAGTTTTGACAACTATTCCTAAGGGAGTGCTACAAGATGAGGCTGGGATTAATGCCTAGTTCATGACAGGACTTTACCTCTGACATGTAAGTGTTTACTTTCTTTTCAGTGGGACATTGTCACAGGCTTCTTGAATGCAAATAAATGAGGTCAAGATTTTACATTATTTTTTTTTCCTTTATCCTCAGTAGAATAGGGCTGGGATTTCGTGCCAGTCTCCCATCTTAGGTATAATTCTAAAAGGAGTTGCAAGAAGCAGATAAAAACCATGGAAAATTCTTCCACCTTCACTAAAATTGTATACAAATTGCTGCATTTTCTATTGCAAGTTTCATAAGTGTATATGAAATCATAATATTAACAGATATTTAAAGATTGTATTCCAGTTGCAAAAGGTAAGTTTTTATTAACACTAAGCAAAAGCATCTGTTTCATCATGCTTGAAAGTATCATTCATGCAATTTAAACCTTGCTCTTCATAGGAGAATTACTGCAGTGTTGAATGCTGGAAGTATGTGGAAGTTGAAACAGCATTTTCATCTGTGCTTTCTACCCAGTATATGAGATGTTTAAATATCTGTTGTAATTGACTATTTTTATGGCTATATTTAATTCCTGGTATTCTAAAATCTGTGGAACATCAAGTACCTTTTATTAGGCCTCTTCTTTAAAAAACATGTTGTTGGGAATGTATCTAAGAGACAATACTATGTGAAGTCACATTGAATAAAGCAAGCCAAATAATCCTTTTGAAAATAACCTGAAAGATTGTTGGGAATACCATAATCAAAGTGGTAGCACAATATGAGATGTCTCTAATCAACAATCATGATTAGAAGAAATGCAAGTTGCAATGAACTCTTATCTATAGTTTTTGTGGATGTGTTTTTGCTTGGATTAAGTGAATAAAGCTTAGCCCAATAAAGTTTGAATATACGTGACAGTAAGAACTAGTTAGTGGCAGACATGGAATAAAATGAGCACAGAAAAGTGTTAAAATACAACTTTCTATCACATACTTGCAGTGCAGCCTGCAGCGCTACGGCTGCATCACTTGCTGAGCTGTGGGAGACTCAGTGCATAGAGTCTGCTCACCAGTTTGCTGTGGGATACAGTGGTGGAGGTTTGGTCAGAGGATCCATATGGAGAACATACTAGGTGATGGAAATAGGCACAGTGAAAGAGATCTGAGGGTTTTACCCACATTTTCTCTGGGTCTTTTTTGTATGTAGCTAAGTCTGTGTGGTCTTTGCTATATGTAGCGGTGTTTAGACTTGATTTACATGCTGAACTAACACAGGTGTAAATGAATGTCCTGGGAGATCTGAAGGAGATTATATGTGACATGGTATGGTACTTTTAAAGTACTTAACTATATACCCTTTATACAAACCCTTGCTTTCTAACAAGAACTCTAAAGCTTTCCCAGGTATGAAACAGTCATTAGCTGAGTGAAAAAGAGAAGTCCAGTCACCCACTGTGGCTATTACTTACCTCCAACTATGTTTTAAACCAACCCATTACTGAATCAAGGATTACAAGGTGAGGCTGTGTTCACGTGCTGCAATGCCACCAAGTTTTTCAGCTGCTGTAAGAAATGACATAAGTAACAGGAGGTAGGAGACTCTTTATAAGTTTTTAGCTACCATGGGAATTTATAGGCCTAGGGATCTTTGAGAAACAAAGAAGTTATGCTACCAAAAAATGTAAAACAATCCTTTAAGCATTAATAACTATTTTATAGACTATCTGAGGCTCATTTAAGCTATCATTCTTTAAAAAGAATTCAAAAAGAAAGGCTGATTTCCTGAAATATATCATGAAAGCAATCAGTTGAGGCAAAACCAAAATGTTGGTGAATATGGAGGATAGGTATTCCCCTGAACAACATATTTCAGCCCTTTAACCAGATGAAAATCCACTTGCTGATGGGCCATAGCTTTGAAAATAAGCCTACCTCATAAAGAGGTCTGAAATAGAATCTTTTAAAAGGCTCAGTTAACAATTTTTTTTCTCAGCAAAAATTAAATGTAAAATTGATGGATTGTTTTGGACGACACTATGTTTTTAATTAGCACTTCATCTTTAGAGGCAGTGGGAAATGTGCTCCACACATGTATTCAAATCATAGTGCAAGAAAGCTCATAAAAGCTATAAAATACTGGAAAGAAGACAGCATGGAAAGGAAATGGAAAAATAAGGGGGTCAGAATGAACCTTTCTCCTTAATGAATCTGTTTTGCATTCTGTATTTGAATCCAGCATAAGTAGCCAGGCAGCTGTACTGACATTTATCTAATGTTGTCCTGGACTTATAGTTCTACTAGTGACACCAACACTCACAGCGCTAGAGTTACAGCTCTCTCAGAGAAAATTTTTCTTGTTTTACCTTTGTGTGAGTATGATGCATAATTTCCAGTCATATAGCCTTGAATTACACAAATGCTGTTTCCTTTGTTGCTTCTTCTCTATTACTTCCTTCTGCTGTTGTTGCTCTTCTCCTTTCTTCTATTCATCATCCCTAATTAGTAAATGTTGACACAGTTTTATTTTCCTTGATGCTTCAAAGAGAAAGGAAACGTTTGTGTCAACATGGAAAATACTAAAAACATGTCAAGTTTTCTGGTTTCATGAAGAGACTCACTTTTGAGAGAGAATATAAATAGTATATGAATAACGTTCCCCTGCTGAAAGAAAACAATGCTGTAAAGAATTGAAGAAATCATCTAGACTATCACCATCCTTTAAAGCATGATAAACACTAACCCCATTATTCTAGGCAGGTGTTTAAAAGTTATTAAATCTGTTTCTTCTCTCCGTTCTTATAAAATATTAAAGATATTAAAACATAGAATCATAGAATAGTTAAGGTTGGAAAGGACCTTAAGATCATCCAGTTCCAACCCCCTTGCCATGGGCTGGGACACCTCAAACTAAACCATGTCACCCAAGGCTCTGTCCAACCTGGCCTTGAACATTGCCAGGATGGAGCATTCACAACTTCCCTGGAAAACCCATTCCAGTGCCTCAGCACCCTGAACAGCCCCAACTTTTTCAGCTTGTCTTCATATGGGAGGTGCTCCAGTCCCCTGATCATCCCCGTGTCCCTTCTCTGGACTTGTTCCAACAGTTCCATGTCCTTTTTATGTTGAGGACACCAGAACTGTGCACAATACTCCAGGTGAAGTATCACAATAGCAGAGTAGAGGGGCAGGATCACCTCCTTCGACCTGCTGGTCATGCTCCTTTTGATGCAGCCCAGGATACAGTTGGCTTTCTGGGCTGCGAGCACACACTGAAGCCGGCTCATTTTCATTTTCTCATCAAACAACATCCCCAAGTCCTTCTCCACAGGGCTGCTCTGAATCTCTTCTCTGCCCAACCTGTAGCTGTGCCTGGGATTGCTCCTACCCAGGTGCAGGACTTTGCACTTGTCATGGTTAAACTTCATGAGGTTGTATTTTAAGAAGATTACCTTACAAAAAGCTGAGAAATTCCAGTAAGGATGCTCTGAAGAAGTTAAAATCCTTTTGTTGATGGAGCTGAGACCTTTCCCAGTTTTAGAGAGCGAGTGAAATCAAATGCTTTTTGACTCTCCAGGACACAATTGGTATGATTAGAAATGGAGATTTTCTGGCAAATGTAAGTTTAATGTGTGACATTATATCAAACATTCACTAAACATCTGCTAAGGTTTTTTTTACATGAGAAACAGTATCCTGTGTAAATGGATCCCTTCAGTCTTACTTTATAGTGTGTGTAAGGTCATGGGTACTTTGTTTCACATGGTTGTAGTAAGGAATATGGGCTGCAGGGTTGAAGTTCAGTGGCCCTTTAAGTGTTTCCCTCCTAAGAGGGGGAATTCTTGGACCCATGTCCAGTTTTAGCTTGCACAGTACCTCATCTGCTCAAGATACTGCCTTCTGCAGACCACCCAGGGTGGTTCCCCCATAGCTCCCTGGCAGTCAGCAGACTGAGGCCGGGAGCAACCACTGAAAAAGCCTCATGTTCAACGTAACTCCAGGTAAAGCTTTCCTTCCTCCTCCCCTCCCCTCTCCTCCCTTCCTTTTTCCCCTTGCCTTGCCTTGCCTTGCCTTGCCTTGCCCTGCCCTGCCCTGCCTTGCCCGGCCTTGCCCTGCCCTGCCTTGCCTTGCCTTGCCTCCCTTTCTTTCCTTTCCTTCCTTTCCCTTCCTTTTCTCTCTTTGTTTATTGCACTTTTTTTTCTGTGAGTAACCTGGTGACTCTGAAGGCTCTCCTGGAGCGCTGCTGCTGCTTTAGCCATTCTCAATTCAAATCTGTAGGCCAACTCTGTTAACTGGCATAGAGCGTGGACAGTTTTTATTCAGCATTTTTATTTTTCTAGGAAATAAGGTGTAACTTAGGAGCAATGTGCTGTGTAAGACTGTATCCTGAACTTCCTTTGTTATGGTTGGTAGGAATTTTGCTAGAGACTTAAATTCTATTCCTGAGGCCTGTCTCATGTAAATGATCTGGAAGCTTTGGATATTCTACAGAATTAACTGTAAGGCTGCAGATCAATGGTGTTTGGTTGATTTTGTTTATCATAGAATCATAATCATAGAATAGTCAGGGGTGGAAAGGACCTTAGACCATCTAGTTCCAACCTCCATGCAATGGGCAGGGACACCTCACACTAAACCATGCCACCCAATGCTTCGTCCAGCCTGGCCTTGAACACCGCCAGGGATGGAGCATTCACAACTTCCCTGGGCAACCCATTCCAGTGCCTCACCACCCTAACAGTTATGTGTTTGTGTGTTTGTTTGTTTGTTTTAAAGTGTGATGGTAGGAAAAGAAAACAAATTGGCCAGTGTATTTACAATGCTTTGGTCAAATATTATGTAGTCTTAGTTGCAGCTGATGTTAGTCCCCGAGACCAAAAATAGAAACCATGTCCTCTTTTCTTACCCAAACTGAAATGACTATACAGGCAGGAGAGCTGAACATAGATCCAAGCAGCAGGTTGTGATAATACAGTTATTTTGCTTCTGGTATTTTAGGACCCATACTCTTCAGTCCTTAGCTTGCAAATAAATACTAGACTTCCATCTGCATGTGGCTTTTATTAAGGAAATGGGCAGTAAAGGTTCAATTGATCTCCATATTATCTTACTGTCCTCTCAGTGGGGTCATTAATGCTCCTTACGCTTTGTGAGAATAAATTGTAGTATTTTTGAATTTGAATATTTTTGTGAAACCTGCAGTAATTGCATCCACTTAAGTAACAGCAACAGACAAAAACCTTCAACAACAATGGATAAGCATGCAAGATTTTAATCATGCCATTACTTAACACAGCTTAAACTCTAAATGACAGATAATATGTAATTTTGTTTCTTAATGACATAGAATCATAGAATCATAGAATAGTTAGGGTTGGAAAGGACCGTAAGATCATCTAGTTCCAACCCTCTGCCGTGGGCAGGGACACCTTACGCTAAACCATGCCACCCAAGGCTTCGTCCAGCCTGGCCTTGAACACCGCCAGGGATGGAGCATTCACAACCTCCCTGGGCAACCCATTCCAGTGCCTCACCACCCTAACAGGAAAGAATTTCCTCCTTATATCCAATCTAAACTTCCCCTGTTTAAGTTTTAACCCGTTACCCCTTGTCCTATCACTACAGTCCCTAATGAAGAGTCCCTCCCCAGCATCCCTATAGGCCCCCTTCAGATACTGGAAGGCTGCTATGAGGTCTCCACGCAGCCTTCTCTTCTCCAGGCTGAACAGCCCCAGCTTTCTCTGCCTGTCTTCATACAGGAGGTGCTCCAGTCCCCTGATCATCCTCGTGGCCCTCCTCTGGACTTGTTCCAACAGTTCCATGTCCTTTTTATGTTGAGGACACCAGAACTGCACCCAATACTCCAGGTGAGGTCTCACAAGAGCAGAGTAGAGGGGCAGGATCACCTCCTTCGACCTGCTGGTCACGCTCCTTTTGATGCAGCCCAGGATACGGTTGGCTTTCTGGGCTGTGAGCGCACACTGAAGCTGGCTCATGTTCATTTTCTCATCGACCAGCACCCCCAAGACATGATCTGTTATGCTAGGACAAGATGACAAGTTACCAAAAGGCTGGTTTTATGCCTGGGGCTGCACTGAGCATATTAAAGCATCATTCAGTGCTCTGGTATCTGTGACAATAAGACAAAATAGTTCCACATAGTCTTAGATGGAGATGTTTAAATAAAGTGGTACCAGTGAAATGAGTATAAAACAATCACTGCAGTATTCTTTTAAAACTGTGGATAAAGCTTTGAGGTGGTGATTAAGTAATCCTGAGCCTCAACAGAGCTTCTAACAAATCTATTCCTGAAGAGGGCTGGAAATGAACTTTCAGCCAAATTCCTTGTTTACAGTCCCCTTGATTTCACTGATTCCCTGTCTCAGAAAAATGACTGGAGATGTGAATCTGCTTGTTGGATAGGACTTTAGTTTTGCATGGACCTTCAGTTAATGAAAAAAGTACAAATTATCTTAGGGTCCTGCGGTAAATGAATGTAATATGAAACAAATATAATATAGAAAAGAGTAGCAGAGAAGGCCTGTCATCTGTTGAGGTCTATTTGAATTACAGGTTAGCATTTGCCCTTGCCATTTAAGTGGGTAGCTTGCTGTGGCCCTTTTATGTTTTCACTTAATCAGTTTAAACTCTTAGACAAAAACTAGCTTGGCAATGAATTTGTAATAAACAATGAAATAATGATGCTGTTTTTCCTGTTCTACGTAAAGAATAATTATGACTTACAGAAGTCATGCAAGACTTTCCCTAATTATTCTTGATTTTTTGCTTAGACTAATGTTGAGCTTAGTTTAATTGAGGCATTCTGGAGGAAAGGCTGCCAGTGCTAATAACTTTACTGAGCTTATTGGGTTTGGAATTGTTCATAGCAAAAGCAGACTTATGGTGACTGACATAATCCAAGATCCCACACTAACAATTTAAAAGCAAAGTATCATCCTGCTTCCCCAAATTAAAACTGACTGAAACAACATTACAAAGTTTGAATGTAAACAAGAAAAATACAGTTCCTCCCTCTTCTTGTTAAGGACTTGATTTAAATTCATTTATTCAACCTTTCTACCCAAAAGTTGGTCAGAAAATTCTCCTGCAAAAGGGCAGTAACATTTGCATTGTTACTATAATATATAATACTATATATATAAAAATATTATATATATTATATATAACATATAATACTAGAATATAAATGTGTCTTTGTTAATATTTATAGATGAGACTAGATTTTTGGTGGATTTATCAGCAGATTAGGATTTTTAAGTGATATGGTTTGGAATCTAGTCAATGTAAAGTTCTGATTTAAAAGTAGTATCACGGTCTTCTGTTTATATTCTTTCCAATTTCTGAGTTTCCTATTAAATCTTCTTTTTTTACATAACAGGATTTTCTGTCCTTTTACTACATGGAAGACCTGTATAAAACAAGAGAACTGGTATCTTATGCAGTAAAGGGTCTTAAAAGTGCAAAGTGAACACACTTCAAAGAAAATAAGTATTTTTCTCTCATATGTGATTTCCATTGTGTTCATTTTGGTGTTTAATTCTAAGAAATAAAACATTTTATGTGGACTATAGTCTTGTGACTAAAAATGTGATATGTAAGTTTGCTGCTTTTTTGTTACTATTTTTTAAAACTGTGCGATCGAAGAACTTATACAAGGTGGAAATTTCAAACAGCACTTACCATGGATTGAACTGTCTGTATAAAATTTGATAGCAACTCTCAGAATGACTTTAGCTCATTCTGGTGAAACATCATTGCCTTTAAAAATCTTGCTTGTTTTTGAACAGATAGATACTTTTTGAATTCAAGTACAGCTTCTTCTCAGTTTCTGTGATCCCACTTACTTCCTATTGCTGCTGAAAGAGCAGTCCAGGATCTTACTTGTAGCAGATAGCATGGTCATGTATATGAAGGCATTTTTTTGTCAGCTTGGTACATGCTAATTCAAAACAGGAGCACTGTCACACTGTATGTAACAGTGTGAAAGGTCACTAAACTCTATTGAAGACAGACCCTCATGGATATATGAATTTTAATTACTCATATGTATGCATGCTCTGAGGCATCCTTGTCTAGTAATTCTTTGGGTTTTCTGGCCTATCTTGAAGATTTTGAAAGGTGTAAGCCTGTGAATTATATTTAAATATTTTCTGAGTCCCCACAATTACCCAGTAGCATTCCCTAGCTTTATCTATTACTCTTTGACTTTCGAATAACTTTGAATTTCACATGTGATTTTTAGGTCAGGTAACATACAGTCCCTACTTATTGGCTAAAATATAGGAATTGGTATCAACAGACCGGATATTAATTGTTTTCAAAGTACTGTAGCTTCAAATTTCTTGGAGTGTCCTAGCTTTGGGGACAGCTGTTGTTTCATGAAGAGTTTTTAGAGAATATCATAAAGGAGCACACGCTGCTTTTGTGTGAAGATTTTGCTTTTGTTTTGTTCTTTCTCTTCATTTGATAAAAAGACCTTTCAAACTTGAAAGCATCTGATTGATTTAGTGTGAAGCATGAAACACTTATCCTATGAGGAAAGGCTGAGAGAGTTGGGGTTGCTCAGCCTGGAGAAGAGAAGGCTCCAGGGAGGCCTTTTTGTGGCCTTTCAGTACTTAAATGGGGCTTGTAAAAAAGACTTTTTAGCAGGGCCTGTTGTGATAGGACTAGTGGTAATGGTTTTAAAACTGAAAAGAGAGGAGATCCAGACTAGGTAAAAGGAAGAAATGTTTTACAGTGAGGGTGGTGAAACACTTGATAGATGTCCCATCCCTGGAAATATTCAAGGTCAGGTTGGAGAGGGCTGCGAGCAACCTGATCTAGTTGAAGATGGCACTGTTTTATTGAAGGCAGGGGCTTGGGTTGGATGAGATGAGATGAGATGACTTTTAATGGTGACTTCCAACCCAAACTATTCTATGATTCTATTAGAAAGTGTTCTTTTTTTGTCATATCACTTTTTCATCTCCTGGGAGTCAGAAATTAGTCACAAACTGGTAGCTGGGACTGTCCCAGTTTCAAAGTATCTCCTGCTGGTGGAAAGAGACTGGTTTTGTGTTCTGGATTTTCAGATCTATTGCTCTACTGAGATGTACTAGACAAAGAGGGCAGTAGTTGGTCCTACCACTCCTACTAAATTTGGGTTTGTTACATAATCTAAGCATAATGTGTAATGATTGTAGATTGAAGGTGCATTGTCTTCAAAAGTCACAGCCCTGGATTCTCCTCCCAAGGAATTTTTAGCTTGTATAAGTTTTCCTTGGCACAGAAGAGAAATGAGCTCCAAAAAGTCTTTATCTGGCTTTACTTCTACTGAATGTATGACCTTAGGCTAGTTTGCTATATTCCACATTCCTCTGTTCTTACAGAATCCTAAAATCTATGGCAAAAGTGGAGAAAATTTGCTGCGTAAATATATAGTGGTATTCTATGCAATGTTGGTTTCTCTCCTGTTGAGAGGAGGAGGGGGGAGGTGACGCTGAACATACTTGGAATTATTTATCTGCCCACTCTTATTTGTTTAGTCTGACCCTGTTTACAGTGGTGCTAACTAAAGAATTTCTATCACTCCTATCCAATGTAATGCTATCAAAACAACTTAGGCCTAGAAGTAAATTTGTTTAAATGAAAAATGATGGACTCAATGACTACTTATGATGCTTGCAATAAAACTGAAAACCTCTTTAAATGTAGATCCATGATGAAAAGAAGTATTTATAAGGAGGCATAAGGAGACGGCTTTACTAAGCGCTTTAACATCCTTTTCTATTCTGTTGTGCATCTGGTTTAGTTAATATGGCATAATTTGTTGGTGGGACCAAGGCAGAAATAGATTTGAAAGGCAACTTTTAAATAGAGCTATAGGAATCTCTCCAAACGAGAGACTAGGCTTGAAATGGCAGAAGGTACCTTTGAAAATCTGAGTCCTCAGAACAGAAGTTCCATTGAAAATGGTAAAAGGGATGGTTCTGATTTTTTTCTCAAAGAGCTGTTTGGGGAAAAAATGTGTCACCATAATTCCATACTGTTCTTGTTCTGGTGTTTGTCTTGGAGGCTGTAAGAGATGACGATTGTAAGGGTCGTTCTTGCTGTGAATACAGTAAGAATTTACCAACCTGCTGCAGACATAAGATGTGGGAAAATAAGTATCAGCACTTGTTATCTAATTTTGAGGACAAAGTTAGCAACTATAAAGGCAAGTTTTACCAGTGTGTGGCCATTCCTATGATTCTGTGGTAGTCTGAATTCCCTGTGGTTTCACTGTAGCTTCCCCAAGGCTCCATAGAGGACTTTCAGCTGTGAGTTCTCTGAGCAGTTGTCAACTTTATTGTAAGAAGTTTCACACAAATCCTCTCAGTTAGTAGCATATAGTTCAGAAACACCCACATATCTGTTGTAATGGCTCTTCATCAAGGAGCAGAGGAGTCTTTTCAGAACACTGTCCATATTCTCATCCTATCTCCTCTTAAATAACTGATTTCTGTACATATTACCGTGACAGGTTACCTCTCACTGTGAGAAGCCTTGAGTAATGTGGTTTTCAAAAATGTGTAATTTTCCTTTTCTAATGTGCGCAGTGATTTTGCATAATATAGTTTCATATGATGATTTAGCAATGGCAGTGTGCTGGGTTATGGCTGTAAGCTTTCTTGTTTGCTGCTCTTTCATAACTAATGAGCACATGGAACAGTGCAAAGGTCAGATCTGGTTCTAAACTAGATATAGTGTCTAAAGCACCTGATGTTTCTAGCCAGCATCATATAATATCACCTTATCCAAGGGAGATTTCTTGGGGTCCTGCTGAAGTATGACATCTAAAACATAAGACTTTGGAGACTAGCAAACCGGAGCAAGTACTCATGAATCCGTCAAAACAGAACTTCAGCTATGACTGGGCAGGTTAACAAATATTAACTTTTGATTTCCAGTTCTGAGTTTCTCAAGTGATACTTACCAATGATTATGATTGCTTCTCATTTGTAGTGGCTTGCAGAGCTTCAAAATTTCTCTTTCAGAGAGTTACTGCTCTCAAGCAACAGGGACTGTCGAATACTACACTCCTGCAGTGAAACCCTGTATGAGTTTAAGATTGCTGAGGGAAGACTGCACGGTGCAAGAGAGCAGGGAATTTTGTTTTTTTTTTCCTTTTTCAGCATAGTTTTACATTAATCTTTAGTTCTGCTATTAAGGTAGTCTTGGTTTAGCATTGCAGTGCATTTTCTGGGTTACCTTTTTTCTGCACATGCTATTCTTTTGAAGAGACAGAAAAAAAACTTCACAGGCTTTAACATTTTGCATCACTGAGAAGTGCTAAATTGTGCTGTTTCCAATGTGCCTAAATCCAGGCAAAGAGGTTTACTTCTCATCATATCCACTTCAAATGGGACTGTTCTCAAGCTGAAATGGCTGAACGTTAGAAAACCTTCAAGCAGATGCATCTGTATTTCCCTGCAGCAGGTATAGACAATCCCATTCTTAGCAAATATGGAGATTAGTGATTGAGTTTCCTTTCTGCAGACCATAAACACCATGGAAAGAAAAAAAGGCTAGCATCCTGCTCCCAGTTGCAAATGATCCACAAAAGAGAGATCATCTTGGTGCCAACACTAGAATGCTAATTAAGGAACACTGTTAAGGGCTAAATGCTAGGCTGGGCCCTAGGTAGGTTTCCAGTTTTCAGCGAGCAAGGGTGGAGAGCCTTGGAGAAAAGCAGGTAATTGGATAGACTATCATTCTGGTGTTAGAAGTGTAGAGCATCTTCCACAGATTTGCACTAGTCTTCCCAACAGGCAGGACAGTGAACACTGAGCACACTAAGCATTTAAAGAAAGAGTATTCAGGAAATAATTAACCTGAGTCAAACCTTCCCTTTGAAAGGTAGAGGAGGTTATCCACAGGTTCCTGAAACAAACTGCCTGGGTGGCTCTGCGGCCCCTCTCAAGGGACTGGAGTCCCGTTTGATAATGCAGTTACAGCGAGGCAGGGGGCAGCTCGGCAAGCTGGAAGGGATCACTTTCCTAATAAGGCAGCCGGCTCCAAACGGGGGATACCCTCCCTTTCCAGGAGGTATAGACTGTGTGTGTTAAAAGCCAGGCTTTCTCTTCCTGACAGCTTCTTACGGAACTATGCTTTTGCTTTATTACTGAGTGGTCCTGACACAGCACATGCACTACACAGCAGCAGGAAAGTACCCTGCCAAGTGTACTCGTAAAGAGAAAAGTTCAAGGAAAAGCGAAGTCAGCTCTGATTCGGTTCTTTACCATCAATCAGGCTGCTGCTTGTCAGGGAGTGGATGATTAGGAGCCTGAACGAGCTGAAAAGGGGCAGGAAGAGGAGTGGAGGCAGCATTCTTCCTATTTAAAGCTGCATCCCCTGAAAGGAGTGTTTGCAGACTGCGCTGGAGCTGGTGCTGAAAAAGAGTGCTCGCAGACTTTGTCCTGGAATTGATGCTGAACGGCAGAAAGACTCTCCGGCTGGCTTCATGGTGCTAAAATAACCTCACGTTTCTCCGCTTTTTGCTGCCCAGGAGGATACATGCCTGATACCAAGGCGTGATGGCAGTCTGGGTACAAACGAGAACTTTTTTCATCCTGGCTGCTTTATTAGGCCGATTTGTAACCATAAAATCGCAAGAAGAGGAAGAATACGACGGTGGTGAGTTTCACTCCCCCTTGTAAAAAAAATCCAACCCGGCAATAATTCCCACTCGTAGCAAACAATGTGCTTCGTGTGCGATCTGGATAGTAGGTGAAACGGAAAACCTATGCGGTACAGGAGTAACAAGACTTTTGCATACTGAGCAGGGGGCAGAGAGGTTTGTGCGTTGTTCTGACCGGGGGCAGAGGGAGGCTTTGGGAGCCGGGGCTCTGCCGAGGCAGGCTTTGAGAGCTGGGTTTGGGGCGCGGATGGGGGCCGGGGAGACCGGGACGTTCTCAACAAAAGAAAGCGCTCGGGACGGGGCTGAGGGCGGGCTGCGGGGCGGCTGAGAGAGCCGGGGAGGACTGAACGCAGAAGCCTCGTAGGGCGGAGCCGTTTGCGCTCAACTACATCTGCTTTATTACATTCTTTGTTTTAGGGAAGCACGGAAACGTGCATTTCCCTTTCTCCTCTCTGCTGCTTTTCTAACTTTTCTTGTGTTATTTCCCCCTTTCCCTCCTCGTCCCGTTCCCTCTGTCTCCCTCCCCGCCCTATGTTGGCGGGGCTGCCGTTTGCCCCGAGGCGCAGGGTGCCGGGCGGGCTCCCTGGGGCCGCGGCGGGCCGCGGCGAGCTCAAGCGCAGGAGGGCTGGCGAGCAGTGTACCTGTCCCCGCAACCTGAGCTCTCTGTGGCTGCTTGAGAGCCGCTTTGATTAAGCATCATTGAGTGGATTGAGAGTGATGGTGAGGAGAATGAGCTGGGACGGTCGCTTTCTTGCAGTGCGAGCAGCCTGGCTGCGGGACGGGCGGTGGCTGTTGTGCTCCCAGCGTGCTTCCTAGGCTTCTCCTGTGTAACGCTGCCTTCTTTTGCAAATAATGCCCAACAGAGACACTAGTGCTTTACCCTGCAATACAGTTTGCAATTATCGCGTATTTTTAAGAGTTTGGTTGTTTTGTTTTTTTTTTTTTTGGTAACTGAAATTCTCTGGCAGTAAGCAGCAAGTGAGGAGGAGTCAAAGCCTGATGAATAAACCAGTGCAGTAACTCTGAAACTCGTGTTCTACTTATGTCCTGACTAAGCACAGCTGTGTAAGGAGTCCCACAGAGGGGGCACTTCGTGTAACCTTGGGAGTGTAATTCATACAGTTGCCATAAAGGGAAGCATATATTATGCATTTTTCAGTTACATGTACTACCAAAGGCAAGAGTTGCAAAAACATTGTTTTTTGGTATCCATTTAGCAAAAATAATCACTTCTGTTAGAAAAACAAGTGAGATTTCAGTGGGGTTATTAAGTGTCATTTACTAGTTTGTGCTATTATGGACATTATGGGATGAGCCAATAATGTAGCAACACCTTCTGGGATGTACTCCCCATATGCTGCTGGCTGAGGAAACTGAGAGGTATGTAGTAAGGCAGAGAGCAAAATACATTGTAATAAATTAGTGACATCTGTTTGCACTTACTTCACTTACTGATGTTGCTGTTTCAGAGTGTAATAGCTTTTGTCTACCATACGTATGATGAGGCTCCTTTCTCCAGTGTTCATTGTGTTAAAAACCCCCACCAAATCCCAAAGCTACTTGAGTGAGTTGTGAGGGGTGGTGCACAGTGAGGTAGAAGGAGGGGGGTACATCCTGCACATTGGTCTGGTTTAATTGCTTCAGAAAGGGTTTTCTAATTCCTGAATAAAGCCCACAAGTGCTCCAACATGGGCAGGTTTTTACCCTTAGTTTGTCTTGGGTTTAGTACTTACGCACAGGTCTAACATCAGTGTACACTGTATCACTGTGCAGGTGATTCTGCCTGTACATCTGCTTCCCTGGGTCCATTCAGTTGGTCAAATTTGTCACTTGAATATAGGTGCTGTGATAAATATTGGAGGTATCTGCAGAAACAGTGCTTTACCATTTCTCATGGCTGGTAAAAAGCAGAAATGTTAAATACTTGTTGCTAACCTCAGCCACAGTGGAATAAATAGTGTTTGCAGAAGTATGTTATGGAATTTATCATAATAAGGGTGAGTGATATTGATAAGCTGAATATAATCAGGCAAAATGGTTTAAAAACATTAATGAAAGAATTGTAATACTTCAACTGTTTTCTATTTTTTTTTGGCACTTACCATTGCTGTGCTTTTAAGTAATGCCAGTTTCTATATTTTTATTTTTTTTCTCTTGGAACCTTTGCACATTGATCTCTTTTGCTCAAGAGCACTTGGCTGGTAGTGCTATGTAGTATTTACTCTTAAAATGCACATAAAACTGTGGAAAAACTTGACACTTTCAAACCTAGCACAACAAAATTGGTCATTTTGGGACTAGCTGTTTAAAATGTGCCTATTTAAAAGCTATTTAGGAATAAAGTCAGCACTGCAAAATCCTAAAAAGACTATAAGATCCTGGTTTTAATTTCTGTGTAGGGGCCCAGACTAGTTTAGACATGCAGTGGGGCCAAAAAGTGCCCAGGAGATGGCTGAAATTGTGCTGTATAAGCATGGAATGCTTGGAAGCCCTGAAACTTTGGTGTAGGGATTTCCACACAGTGTATAATCTTTCTTCTTTCCTTAGGATTCAGGGTAGAGGAAAGTACTAGTAGAAGCAGTGCATGCTTCTGGATCCACTTTACTATCCACTTGTGAGTGTAAATGTGATTCTTCAAAAAGTTAAAGAAAACTTAGACATTCAGTGGAAAATTTGAATCAAAGCTGAAATTGTGGGAGTTGCCTCATTTGAGCCAATTTGTCTGCAAATTCTACATGGGCATGGCAGCGATGGTCTATTGCCACCATCTCCTGTATTTCTCACTGCAGTCCTATACTTTAGGTTCTCATCAGTTTCTGCAACACATCCTTGTCTCTGAATTTTGTGGTGATGTATCTTTCCCTGTTTCATTCCTGTGGTGTTAGCCATACTTTAGCTGAGATCTGTGTGAGTTCTTGTATTGATTCAAAAGTATCTAATTTGTCTTGTTTGACAGTGTGAGCAAACAAAACCAAACAACAGTCATTCAACTTGAATTAATCATCCTCTTGCCACCTTTGATTTCTTGAGGTCCTTCACTTTGTCTGAAGACCATGCAAAGGGAAGAGAATTAACTGGCCTTAAAGGAGACAGAAACAGCTCACATGATTGCATGGGGGCTATTAAATGTATCCTATATCCCTCCCTAATATTGGAGACATTATCTTTAGGGAGGAAAGTGGTTACTACATAGCAGTTTTGTCACTGTGGGGAATATGATGGCATGGGAAAGTTCTCTAGCTATGAGGAGGTAAGGGAATTACTGAGGGAAGTTTAGGTTGGAAAACACCTTTAAAAAATTGAGTTTAACTATTAACCTAGCATTGCCAAATCCACCACTAAACTATGTCCCTAAGCACCACATCTACACCTCTTTTAAGTACCTCCAGGGATGGTAATTCAGCTACCTCTCTGGGCAGCCTGTTCCTGTGCTTGACAACCCTCTCAGTGAAGAAGTTTTTCCTAATACCCAATGTAAACGTCCCCTGGAGCAACTTGAGGCTGTTTGCTGTTGTCCCATTGCTCATTTCTTGGAAGAAGAAACCAACACCTGCCTCACTACAACCTCCTTTCAGGCAGTTTTAGAGAGTGATATGGTCTCCCGAGTCTCCTTTTTTTCCAGTCAAACAACCCCAGTTCCTTCAGTTGCTCCTCACAAGACTTGTTCTCTAGACCCTTCAGTAGCTTCCTGTTCCTTCTCTGGACACACTCCAGGGTCTCAATTTCTCTCATGTAGTGAGGGGCCCAGAACTTAACACAGTATTCAAGCTGCAGCCTCACCAGTGCTGAGTATAGGCGGATGATCACTTCACTAGTCCTGCTAGCCACAGTATGTCTCGTACAAACTTGGGTGCTGTTGGCCTTCTTACCCACCTGTGGGCAAACTCATGTTCTAGCTAAACATGATGGCTCATCTTCTGCAGGCTGTTGACTGACACTCCCAGGTCCTTTTCTACTGGGTAGCTTCCCAGCCACTCTTTCCAAGCCTAAAGGGTTGCATGAGCTTGTTGTGGTCCAAGTGGAAGACCTGGCCCTTAGCCTTGTTGAAACTCCTACAACTGGCCTCAGCCCATTGACCCAGCCCACTCAGATCCCTCTGCAGAGCCTTCCTGTCCTTTGGCAGATCAAAACTCCCAGCCACCTTGGTGTCATCTGCAAACTTACTAAGAGTGCACTCAATCCTCTCTCCAGATCATTGATAAAGATATTAAATAAAACTGGTCCCAGTACTGAGCCCTGGGGAACATTACTTGTGACTGGCTACCAGCTGGATCTAACTCCACTCACCACCACTCTTTAGGCCTGGCCCTCCAGCCAGTTTTTTACCCAGTGAAGAGTGTTCTCGTCCAAGCCATGAGCAGCGGTTTTCTCCAGGATGTTGCTGTGGGAAATGGTGTCAAAGCCTTTATTAAGTCTAGGTAGACAAAATCATCCATGAAGCGGATCACCTTGCTAGAGAAGACCAGGTTAAGTCAGGCAGTAACCTGCCTTTCATAAACTGATGCTGACTGGGTCTGAGCAGCTGTTCTCCTGTACTTAATTATTCCCCACAAAATTCCAGATCTTAAGATCATTCACTTGCATGTGTGCCTCTGTTTTCTTAGTGAGAAAACATGAACGTGTGTGTGCATGCATGTAGGTATCAGTTTGTGTGTCTATTCATAGCAAATAACTTGAAAGTAGATTATAGCTCTAAATAAGCAGAACATGAGGATCAATTATGTATTAGAAAAAAATATCACAGTTCTTTGGGGACTGACTCATGACTTTAGAATATTTGTGGTTGCCTTCCTTGCCTGTAAAAGTGTGGGAAAGAGACTCTATACAGAAATTTCCACAAGAACAGCTCTCAAGAAAAATCCTCCTGCTCAGATTGAGCAAACTTCTGCTCAAAATCATGGAATACATAGAACTGAGCGTCATGTTAAGCTGTCCACGTTAGCTTGGGTTTTTTTAGAACATACTTTGTGGTTGACGAGTAATTGCATGCTGTGGTTGTTAGTGCAGGCGTTTTTTCCCCCACAATGTTTACAAATATAGATTATTCCCATAGAAACCAAATGGTCATTTCATGCTCTCATTCATGTTTTGGCATGCTCACACTCATTTCTTGGTGAAGTCCTTTCATCTTTGCAACTTTTTTCAGGATGATAATCTTCTGTTGGGTTGATTTGTTCATGTAAAACATTGCAGGATTGGTCCTGTTTAACAGTAGTGTATATTGACATAAAAAAAAAGCCCTTTTAAATTTGTTTAACTCCTTAGATGTTTTCATTAAAAACAACTGTCCACCAAAACCCTGCTTAGGAACAGCTCCTGCTGTTTAAGTGGTATTTACTATTTCTATCTGGGTTAAAAGGAAGTTATATGTTTTTTCTGTGGTTAGAATTAGAGCTGTTCATCTTGCCACATTATTCAGTTTTTGCTGGTTTGTGAGAAAAGAAACGTAGGGATTCTTGTGCGTAAATGTGGAGAGGCACAAATTCCAAAGGCAGACCTTCATGTAACGCTATGATCCTTTAGAAAAACTGAGCAGATGTTCATGGCCCGTGTGCAAGTATTTTTCCATATACAGAGAAAGGCAATGAACTCAATGCCAAAACCCAATAAAGTAACAATGAAAAAATAGTCAAAATTCCAGCTGGAGACATGTGGTCTGTCCTTATATGTACACTGATTGTTTCACCCATGTTTGTCTTTGTGACCCTGCATGTTTTTGTGTACAGTCCTGGTGATATAGCTGTTTTTTTTCCTTGAAAATTATTCTTAGAGTAAATCAAAGTGCCAATCCAATGGATTCTCACTTGGGTTGGAGATGAGAGACTGTGTTTGCACTTCAACTTATTTTATAAAAAATAGAACCTATTCTTAATTAATGCACAGGACAAAACCAAGTAACTTTCAGAGTAAAATGAATAAATTAATCAGATTAACTTGGAATTCAAGTTTTTTGACAAAGGTTTCTTGGAGTTTGAACTTTCAGAGCACGAGGAGAGATTGTTGCTCTCACTGTCTCAAATCTCAGGCTGCAGCAGACCTACCTTGTTAAACTGCCCTTTGAAAGCTTTGCTGAGTCCCATCACATGAGGAAGGTTGGGTGTAATTTGAACTATAGTGTCTGATGAATTAATTGAAAGCATAATGAGAAGGGAATGAGGAAAATGTGTTTCTTCTAGTAGTATAAAGTAAGTCTTCTTCAGTTACTTAAGAAAGCAGGTACTTTAAAGCTGGAGAAAAATGGCTTATAAGTCACACAACACTTTGAGAGGTGCATCAGGTAACATTGTGTACTGTTTACATCTTTAATCAATGCGTTTGTGCACAATTTACACCTTTTCTCTACAGTTTTTATCACAGATTATGTTCTGCGATTTATGCTTTTCCTGACTTAAATTCTGAGAAATTTGAAGAGTTAGGGCTGTTGCTGAACTACCAGAAAGAATAAAAGAGTGATACTGTCCAAAGGAAGTGTCACACCAATTTGTTCTATAAATTCATATTTTCTAGGTTGATTTATGGTTATGAAAAGAATAGCATGTAGGAAGCTCTGGATGCTGATAAGCCCTTGGTGCTGTGGCAATTAAAATATCCAAACCGTAGCTTACAATTATCTTCTTAGTAAGCAACATACATTTTTCATAGCCTGCTGTGCTGGCCTTTATTCTTGTAGTGAGAACCAATTCCATTATCCCACTATCTCACCCGCTTTTGCTGCAGGAAGGTCATGTGTTATATAAGCACGAAGACTAAGAATGATTGTCAGAGGGCCAGCGGTGGGATGCTCTCTGTACAGGGAATCTCTATTCAGTGCAGGCCCTTGGGATTCTGGTTTTACTAGCTGCTGAAGACAGGTCATGTCTTTGAAGAGCTGGTCTAAGGTTGTTCCTTGGCCATGCTGCTGCCAGCTGAAAGTTGATTGGAGTTTTGGAGAATTTGTATTTTTCTGCAGCTTTGTGTAAATTGTGCAGTTGAGAGAATGATATAATGGAGTTGGGTTTATACTGGAAAAATTCCACAGTGTTTTGTGTCTTCACTTGTTTTCATTTATAGCCTTTGGACTATGTAATGGTAGCATGGGAGGACTAAAGAATTAATTTGAATCTCTGTGCCCCTGTTCTTTGGATAATGTGGCTGAACAGAAACACAAGCAGCGACTCTGATACTGCTGGCAGGAATTCAGGGTTTTGGACATGAACTCATTTAGAGTAGGAACAGAAGAGTAAACTGTCTCACTGAGGCCTGTTCCCTGCTGTGCAGTAGATGGCTGGCTGAGAAGGTCCATACAGTATCTTCTCCAAATACTCTTTGGTCATGAAATGCTTGCCAGCATCCCTCTGCATGCTGACCATCTGAAGTGAAGGATTAAAGACACAATGACATTGTAGTGCAGGAGAAGGGGGGAGGAAAAGGTATCATCATGAGTCTGTCCTGGCCCAATTGTTCCAAGATTAATACAGCATGATAAAATGTTAATGAAATACAAGCTAAAAGCCAGGAATAAACTTTTCCTCATTTGAAAACCGTTACCTCTTCTTGGTTACCTCTTGGTTAGCTGTATTACAAGAATAAACCTCAGAGGTTGTGCTGAGGGTTTTGTTTAAAGCAGTCCTTTCTCTTCCAGGAAATCATGGTGGACCTTTATTGGTATTTAATCATTTTCTGTTTTCTGTCTTGTTAAATGTTCCAGTAGGTCAAGAAAAAATGTTTAAGGAAAAAACTAAAGCAGAAGCAGTGAACAGAAGCTGTGTGTGCTCAGTGGCTTGTTTTCCACTCAGCTGTTCACTAATATTTTCTTTACAGGGTTCTACCAAATCTTTTGATCCAATGAAAATGTGATGTAATACCATAATGATTACTATCCTATGATAATTACTTTTGTCTTATTTCTGCCTTAAAGTGGTGTGTTTTTTCCCCTCAGCTGCAGCGTCTTAAGTTTTCCAAATACTGAGACTCACAGGTTCAGTGGTTGGACAACAGCATACCATGGCACATTGTTGAGATACGTAGTTGAAATCTCCTGGAATATGGATATATGGATAGAATATATGATTAGGTTTAAGCCATCAGTGCTACTGTAGTGGTATCTAGCTACCCTAAATTAGATTTCTTTTCCCATCACAAAATATCACTTATGTTCACATGTGTCTCTGTCCCAATGGTGGTGATGCTTTGCACAGGAAATAAATGTCAAGAAAGGAAAGCATTAGCTGAGGTGGCTGTGATCAGGCATATAGAAGCCTGCCAACTAAATCAAGCAAAGCTGAGATTAACCATTGTGGGCTCTAGTTAGCAAAACATGGTATAGTTCTGGGGTTGTCCTGGCTTAACATTGCCTAACAGCATGGCTGCTGATACTGATCTGGCTGAAGGTGTCTTTAGCTGTCAGGTATTATTTCTACAAGGACAGGTAATTTATTATAATAAATTATTCATGATTTATTCATCAAGTTTGAAAATCTATTAAACTTTAGGTCTTTGGAGTATGAACAGATCTTTCAAAAACATTTTGGAGATCAGACTTGCAGATGGTAGCATCTCTGTGTCATTGTGTGTATTGTCGAATTATAAATTGCATAGCAGTTGTTACAGAGGAAAAACATTGCAGAGTTCCCCCACCAATAATTTTGAAAGGCTGTTGTTTGATGGCTTAATGCTGTGTTGATGTAAAAACGTTTGACTGCTAGTAAAGCATTTGGTTCACTCTCTCATGAAATCTTAAAAGTTAGTATTGGCTTGAATGTTGCTGTTATGAGAGGCGGGAAAAATAAAATACAGGAACATGATTAGGAGTAATGAATCCTTATTGTGGATGAAATCTCATGGTTTCACAATTAGTCTTCTGTAATCTAGTTCAGGAAAGAAACAAGTTTTTAATGAAATTTCAGATGAGAATGAGGAATTAAGTACTTGCCGTCTGTGTAAAAATATGGGTAAGAAATACCAGGAAGAGAATTATCTAAAAATTGTAGGCTAAAGTGGTGGTAACAACAGAGAGGGAGATAAAACTAAAGATGCTGTTCTTTGTCATATAGTAGGAATTTGTAAAGAAATACACAGGAAGAGGAAGGGAAGCAAGGGAGGCAGGAACTTCCAGAGCGGCACTGGGTGTGAGGGGGAGCTTGTACCTCATGAGGAGTCCTTGGCTCTATGCAACATGCAAGAGATTTTCACATGCTATATATCAGCCTTGATGGGGTTTCCTTAGGCTTGTGAGGCATTAAAGCAAAAGTTTTGACAAAGGGCTTACAAGACAGAGTTGTTGCATTATGCATACTTTGTATCTTCCAACACACAGCATCTAATTTGTTACCCCTCCTACATTATATAAAACTGAACCTTTAAAAAACACTTGGTTGTTCTGAGTAGTGAAGGGGAATGCATAGGCAACAGCTTCTGAAGACACAGCTAAGTATCTCATAGACCTGGTATTCAAATCCTAGCACTTTGTCATCATTACAGGCAGATTGTACAAAAGACTCCCAGTTTTACATCTGAAATGTCATCTTGTTCATTAAATGTGCTTTTTTCTGTTCCCCTAGCCAAGGAAACTCAGGGGGAAAAAGTAATATATTTCATTTCAAATCCCATGCACTAGGAAAATAATAAATGCTGAATGTAACGTATTGCACTGTATTGATTTTAAATATCTGTAATTTAAGCTCTTCCAAATCAGGAATCTTTTGGGCTGTAAAGCATGCATGCTTAAATTTCTGAAAGAAATTCATGTGTGTTTGAACTTACTGCATGTTAAATTTTAGAGTAGTGTAATATATAGAATGTGAGATATATGTAGTGTATTTTAAAGCTATATACACATATATATAAAATGTCAAGTTTTAAGACATCAGACATTCCCACTGTATGGGCAATACATCCAAGGCAAATGCATCTCGCTGGTGAAAGTAATGGAGGATGATTTCCAGATGTTTCAATGCTTGCTTTGGCAAGAGTCAGAAAGTACTGGAACATGTGTTGGTAACAAAGGAAGGGAAGAACCTGATGTAAAAAGCATCAAGCCTGCTGACAAGCAAAGCATAACATGGAAAATGGAGCCATGTGGGGAAGGAAAAGCCAGCACAACATTATGGCTGCTGTGACAGCACTGAATCCTGGAATTATACTGATGGCTGGCAGAGTGCTGGAAGCCTACTTCAGAAATTAGGACTGAAGTTAGGTAAATTGTTTTTTACCTGTTTTTCCTTTTTTCTCTTATTTTTTTTTTATTTTGTTGAAACATTTGCTGTGGTGTTAGAAAATTTTATCTAAACCTGGATACTGAGATTGAGTGGCTTGGGCATACTTTGATTTTATGTTGTTACTGTAAAGCTCGGGCCCTTCCTATGAATTTGTGCGGTGCTAAGCACAAAGCATCCTTGATCTCAAATGGAGCCTTAGGGTACTACTGTAATATACATACCGAGTCATCATGCTAATAATACATTTCTTGAGTTGCATGGATTTTCACATTGAATCGCTTCAGAAGTTTCAGAAGTGGAATCTAGCTCATCTGTAAAGAAATCTGCAGGCAGTAAATCACATAAACCATTGCTTGCTGTTCGGTTTCAGTAAGCCCACCTCTCTGAGAGGTTGGCAATCCTTTAAGGGTACAGACCAAAAATCTTCAGCTTTACCACATTCTATCAAAATCTTCACATTTCTTGCCTTTTTCAGTTGTATTTTTAGGGGCACGATGGGATGATGGGGGGAGAAGTGTTAAATCTTGATCTCTTCAGGCTGCACATGTTTGCCTTTATGAAGAGTGTAAGGGCCAACCAGTGTGAATTGTGCTGCTCTAATTTTTGTTAGTAGTGTCTTTCTCATGGTTTTAAAATTGAGGGATATGGAGCACTTTTTTTTTTCTTTTTCCATCTGTTCTATGTTTCTTTGAGCCTTCTCTGGTTTCCTAGGAAACTTCTGCAGGATGGAATTTGTCTGTTTTACAGGCACTGTGCAAGATGGGCAGTTTATTTTGTTTGTGTTTGAAAGTAATGAACACAGAAAGTAAACATTTGGTGATTTAAGTCTTCCATTCAAAAGAGTACTTTAGAACCTGACTTTAAGCACGTGAATAGCCTTATTTCTTGTAATTAGATGACTTATACCTAGTTTGTTTGCCCCTTCATGAAAGAAAACTGTAACTATTTCAGTGTTTCATTTTTAAAAAGGCAACAAACACCAGGGTCTATTAATCTGAAGAATGAAGAAAAATGATATAGCAGTGAGTTACATGTAATAATAGTAGTTACCTTAGAAATGATTTCTCAATTATACTGAGAAATGTTAAGTGCAGGTAGAGATTATTTTCATATAAGCAGTGTTTTTAAAATCGATCATCACTGGAGTATTGGAGCTATGCAGACTTCTTGTAATCATCCCCCAGATGAAGCCATGCTGAGTTGTGCTGTCATTTTGCACAAATTCATTTGGTTTTGACTGAAGGTTGCTTCCAGTTGTGAGTACATGTCAGTATGCAAACACAGCCCAATTTCTGGTTTCAGGGCAGGTCAGGGGAATCTCAGTGGCTTTTGTTTGAGCTTGCTCTGAGCTCAAATCTGATGTAGAAAAGGTCCTTGCATCCCACTAGAGAAGAAGCAGCAATATAAGGCTTTCCAGGTTCTAAAGGCAATCTGTGTGCTTAGGGTGATAGATGAACTCCTGGTAAACCTTAGGGGAAAGCTACAAAATATTCAGTAAACACTTAAGTTTGGGGCTGAATTAAGCGTGCCTAATCTGGATAGTGACTTGAGGTTTGGTGTGTTGTCCTAGGTTCAGCAGTAGCAGTCATGTTTCTCCTTTGTGGTAGCCTGGGAACAGTGCTGGTGATACCGATGTTTTTGGTTGTTGCTAAGTGATGTTTACCCTGACCAAGGACTTTGTGAGGCTCATACTCTGCCAGGGAGGAGGGGAAGCCGTGAGGAAGCACAGATGGGGCACCTGACCCAGGCTAGCCAGGGAGGTATTCCATACCACAGCACGCATGGCTGGGTGAGGGGTAACTGGGAGTTACCCGGAAGGACATGGGCTTCCGGGTGGAACTTGTTTTCTTGGCCGGTGGTATCGTATTCTCTTCCCTTGTTATTTTCCCTTATAATTGTTGTAGTTGATAGTAGCGGTGGTGATTTGTGTTGTACATTGGTTGCTGGACTGTTCTTGTCTCAACCCGTGGGAGTTGCACTCTTTCGATCCTCCTCCCCGTTCCTCCGGGAGTGGGGAAGGGGAGAGACCTGGGGGGGGGGGGGGTGTGGGGTGTGTGTGCCTCAATTGCTGTCAGCCCGGCACCACTCACTGGGAGTGAGTGAACAAGCTGTCTGGCTAGGGTTTAAACCATGACATGTGTGTAACACCCTAACCTGTAGCTCTGCCTGGAGTAAGACTTCAGGAGCCCTGTGCTGAAGCAATGGTCATAGGAGGGAATGTGACTGTGCCTGGAAGGCTCCTATGGTCCTGTTTTGTAACAGGACACAGCTGTGGCTTAGTCTAAGTCCTATAAATGCCAGTGAGCATTGACTCGATGCCATGAGAAGAAACTTTCTGGCATGACAGTTTGCTGCCTTTCTCTTACTGGGACAGAAATCACAACTGAGCAATTGATGACATGCGTACATTTCAAAATGCCATGCGAGAGAGCAAGATCCTGCTGCTTTTCATGTCTACATCCAGAGTCACTGCTTTCGAAGCCCCAATTTCTTCATTGTTACTGCTTGGTAAGTAGAGTTCTCTTGTGAAAAGGAGTAACACATTTTGCTTGTTTTGTTGTTTTCAGTTTACTTTTAAGTCTAACCCATGGGTTAAACGGTACAACTTCTGAAAAAGCCGAAAATACATCATTGCTTTTGAGATAAAGGTGGTCTATAGGCTGAAAGATGACAAATTGAAGTGGAAATATGTGGTGTTGGATAGTATTTTTGTCTGGACTAGCCACTGATACTCAGATTACCTGGGACACTTTTAGGATCCAGGAGAGTATAGCTTTATCAAATAGTTACTGAAGGGCATTTTTCTTGGAGAGAGCTGCGAGACACTGTGCAGCAGTTATAATGGTTACAGTGTAAGTATAAGCTGTTTTAAGCTCATGTGTAAGAGCCATTCTCTAGTTTGTTCTCTCATTTCCTCCCTCACACAAGAAAAAAGGTATGGTTTTAATGGATCCCTATTATCTCCCAGTATAATCATATAAAACTGAATCTGGTTAGGATTAATGGAATGGTTCATCTTCTGACTTTAGTTCATTAATGAACTAAACATAGCCCCTGTTCCTAAGGGTGGTGTAGGCATGTGCCATTCTTTGTGTATAGTTCTGCTATACATTTTCAGGGATCAGTAGTAGATTTGAGGCTTGGAGACACTGCAGATCTAACCATTATCCCTACCAACAGATGTACTACTGAAGAACACAGAGTGCACCTCAAATTGCTTTTTTTTTTTTTTAAATCTGTTCTAGCTTATGCTATTTCTTTCTTTTTTTCTTTTATTTTCCCCTTCCCATCCTGTGGGAAACGTGTAGAAGCCTGCTACCAGGCAGCTCCAGTGTTGGAAATGGAATTGTCTTCATGTAAAATGCCCAAAGGGCAGTGTTTTGCTTTCAGTCCAACTAAATGCATACCGAGTTTTCCAGCACTTGTGTTAATACATGCACTGCTGTATTATGAAGAGTTTGACAGACTTGGAAAATACAGGTTTTTGTAGCCTGTGATGTTTCTGGCGTGTCATATATGAATTAAAGCTCAAGTCATATGTTGCACCAGTGCTATAGATGGTTGTTACTAAGAGAAACTTTCTACAGAAAGAAACATGACTAGTCTCTATGTACTAGCATGTACTGTTTGGTCTGAGCATGAACATCCCTTATCTAGTAAAAAGGAAGGATCTGTTGAAGCTTTGAATAGGCTGTTACAAGTGTTAGGCTGTATAAGAATACTGTATAAGAACAACAGAACAGAGAGTAGAAAACACTTAACATGTTACAACTGCCTTTTATCCAAACTGACTTTAATTTTTGATTAAGGAGTATTCCTCTGATTTACCATCCATTTGAATTCTCTACTTCTATTACCTGTGAATAGTCTATAAATTTCCTGAAATTAATTAGTTGTTGGTTTTATAGGAAAGTTTTTCAGTCATTATTACAAGATCTTCTGATCTGTGAGATTCTCCAGTTTCAAGGCAGCAATAACCTTTTTGTTCTTCAAGCACTAACAGAGCTTTAAAACAGGAAACAAAGTTGTAGAGACATTTTTCTTGAGGTCTATTAAAATGCCTCCTTAATTATATTTTAATATTACTGTATTAGGTGGTCTTTGAAATGGATTTTATTTCTATATTAATTGAAAGTATAATATTGCTACACCATAGTAAAAAGGCATCAACTTCCAAAAGAGTCTACATACCTATGCATTATGCCTAAGTTCTTCATGTGTTAAGGATGTTGCACTGCTTATAGGTAGGGTGATGGAAGCATAGAGTGGTGAAGCATCTATTTCCAGTTGTCTGCTGATTCTGAATATTCCCTTTGGATACTGATGGAGAGCCCTCAGTAATCAGCCTACTGATTTATTCACACAGTAGGCAGTAACCAGCCTACTGATGTGTTCACAGTGACCACCTTATCCTGGATAAGGATGTTTCACAGTGAACTGTAGACACCTGCTTTACAACAGGAATGATTAATTGTATAGCAGGAGGATGTCTTGCAAAAGACTATTACACATTTTCATATACAGTGCTCTTTGGAAGAAGATGCTTCCGTTACCAGGTTTATATGGATGCTATTCTGCTCTTTCATTGTTTATTACCAGATGTGCATGTGGAATTTAATTTATTGCCCTTGAGATATTCTGAAGAGTAATTATGTTCTTAATGAAGTAGTCACAAGCTTTGTACCTTACTAGTTGGCTTTTCTGCTTCTGTGCCTGATCACTGGACTCCTCAGGGTATATTCTTTTTGGAAAGATCTTGCCAGTAATGAATGAGTCCTGCTTTCCATATTGACCTCAAGCAGTACGTAATTACATAAATCTAGCCAACCATAACAAGGAGGTGTGCATAGAAAATATACTTCATGGAAGGATTTTATAGTGTTTACAGTGCAGTTAAGTTGAAATTACATAGCTGTTTATGGGAAATGTATGGTTAGTTATACCCTCTGCTGTGCCTTCCCTCAATCCTGTGTCATGGAAGAAACATCTAATCTGTATCTGCTGTGAGGTTGACTGTTTCTCTATTTTGATTAGAAATAATCTTAACAATAGGAATGACCTTATGGAGCTGTTTAATACCTTTACAATAATGTTCATTTTCCAATTATTAGGAATTTTTAGCAAAAAATGAATTTATCCTTTGATATTTTTAGTTCTGTCAGTCAATAAATTAATTGCTCTGTATCTATAAACACCTCCTGCCTGCCCCAGGCTTGATTGTGAGCCTGCTGTTCATCCTTCAGTTAAGGGCAGGGCAGTAGGAGACTTCAGAAGGTGCAGTTTCTCTCCTGGGTATGGGTAGGACGATGGAGGGAACTTCACTTTGGCAATGTGACATTTACTTAGGGCAGTGGAGCAGCATTTGGACTTGCATTTAACTGGATAGCCCTGCTGCTGAGCTGCAGCTGTCTTAGGTGAGAAACACGTTTTGGGCAGGGAATTCACTTTTATTTGACTTAAGACATTTTATTTCTTCATTTCACATGCCAGCTTTACTTGCTTCAAGCAAGACGAACAGGGACCATTGTGTTCTCACTCCTTTCTTGCACCCACCTCTCTGTGCCTCAGCTCCGTCCCTGGTGGTCACCTTCCAACATTGATTCAAACTGGGAATTCACAAATTCTTAATTTCTCATTCGCTCCACAGTTCTTTTCATTGTAGGTGTATTGCTTCAGTGGTAAAATGGGAGAATTAGTTTATTTAATATGTACTGATTCCCATTTGTGGAACAAACAATTAGGAGATGCATGATTGATTAATGGTCCTAATTAAGATTGAGTAGATTTCCATACTGAATAAACATGACCAGTTTTCTTGTTATCCTTACTAGATTATCATGAAAGTAAACTATGTGATTAATTTAAAATTGCTGCTTTGAACCATGGAATCTTACTCTCAGAATCAAGCTGATTGCGAAATGGAAACTTAATTCCATTTTATTCTTGTACAGCTTGGCACTGAACTAACAACCTTAGATATTCTACATGTAGTGGAAATACTTTTCATGCAGTAGGCGTTGAAATAGCTTGAGGGAGAGACACCTGTGCAGGTTTTGTGTATAACTGGGGTAATAAACACTTTATTTGAGCAAGATACTAGCAGGTTTATTTGCACAAGAAAAATTTTGGCTGAGAAAATGACTGAATTTTTTTAATTCAGGAGGCTCACATGTTTTTATTTATTTTTCCTCTGATCTGCAGTATATAATGTAAATTCAGAGCTTGGGAATGTCTTAGGAAAATTCATTGGAAGCCAAAACCCCTTTCACCTGAAGAGATTGTGCCTGGAGCCACTGCTGAGAACCAGGAGCAGTTACTGATTCAAGAGTGGCATGCAGGCTGCCTGTATGTAATGAGCCTGCTCCCTTCTTTTAGCCTGGTACCTTTAAATGCTAAGCCAATCTACTATTCCAGGAATCAGCACAGAACCAGTGAAATAAAGGCAAGCCACCATTTATTTACTCCATCTTTCATGCAGGAGGTCTGTCCCAGGCTCTAGGCAACCTGTCATCAATTAGCCACACAATTCATAACAGTAAAAGCAAAAAAAGCAGCAAGCCATACCCATGTTTACCAACTGCCTTAGCTTAGGGGAAATGAAATCATCCAGCCCCCCATGTTGCCTTAGGTCCTGCAACTCGGCCCCTATCAAACATGTGTTCCAGAAACAGTCTATGTCTCTGCTAGAGTTAAAAGTGTACATGTGAATATAGTCCAACAGATCATGAAAGTTCCTAGCTCACAAAGCTGGCTGTGCCACGCTCCTCTTCTATGGATTGTAATTTTCTTTCTGAAGAGAGAAGAAGCATCTGGACCTACTCAGTCCCCTGCACAGTATTCCTCCTCCACGTCAGCAAGCTGGAGCTCCAGTGCGACTGGCCAGGGTCAGCTCTGGACTGCCTGGAATCTTCTTATTAAACAAGCCTGGAGTTTTGGATCTTAACCAAAGCCCCACTGTTGAAAACACTGGGACAGTTGAAAAGTCCCTTTTCTAAATCAGAACTCAGTTGGAAAAGGTCATCGATACACACTAAAGACAATTCCCTGTGTGCTCTGAGTGCAAAACCTTTTCCCAGCATAGCTAGGATTAAAAACCTATGGAGTGGTCTGCTTTCATCCATCTATGTAATAGGCAAGGGAATAGGCTACATTGAACTTTCTGAGATCAGAATAAAACTGGCAGTTTAGGATCATCTTGGTTTATTTGGAAAAAATTAATTTAAACTTACATTCTCAGCTACTGTCCCGTGGTAGAATATTTCCAGTAATCAAACATCTGTCAAAGGGTATATTTGAATTGTGATAATATAAAGTTATAATGTATTTGGTATGATTATTAATTTGCAGGACAGGATGGTGCAATACCTAATTTCAGTCCTGCTTCTGTTTCTCTGGTTCTTTCTAGACTACCATCTTCTGGTTAAGAGAAAATACAGAAACATTGGTTTTGGCACTAGATTAACCCAAAGATTGTTGGCTATTGACAGGGTAGATGGAGATGTAAAAATGGGACTCCCAGTACACATTAATTGGGGAGATTGGAACATGATGCTTCTAGTGGAGAGGAGTTGCCTTAAAAAAAACAACCCCTGCAAAACCCACACTATAAAATAACACACCCAGCCCTCCAACCCCAGAAAAGCCAACACCAGTCTGGGTTTTCTGATTTTCTAGATTCTGTGTTTGAAGCCAAATCCCAACCAGCACTTTTCTGAAAGGCTTACTTGAGCAGTAGTGAAACTGGTTATGTCTGTAGAGGATTCTTTGGGGTTATTTTTCAACACAGAATATTTGCAGTATATTTTCCCTTTGCAGTGTTATACTCTGGTAACTAATGCATGAAAAAAATGCACTGTCAAGTCAGATCATTTGACATACTGTCATGATATTTCTGTTTGGAAGAGGCAGATCTTGGAATGGATCTTCATCTGGTGTAAATTAC
This sequence comes from Pezoporus flaviventris, assembly GCF_033815535.1. Taxonomy (NCBI): domain Eukaryota; kingdom Metazoa; phylum Chordata; class Aves; order Psittaciformes; family Psittacidae; genus Pezoporus; species Pezoporus flaviventris. The sequence goes on from NW_026892549.1 coordinate 51,564,071, forward strand.
AGTGCTTCCATTACTTCAGTGGAATAACTTACACAAGCCAAAGGTCTGCAACATTATCCAGAGACCAGGTGTGCCACATGTTTTAGTTTCTTTTTTTCCCCTATTGTCTGTAAAATCATTATGTATAATGATTGGAGGGTTTCCAGTATGGTGCTGATCTGTTTGTTGTGGTGTGTGTAGCTAATGTTAACCACAGCAGTGGTGCAATTAAAATATTATCCTTACTAATGCTTACCTTGCATATAAAGTACATCCATAACTCTGGAAATATTCCCTAAGCACCAGGCTGTAATTTAGGAGTAGGCAAAACTCCCATAATGCACACGCTTTTAAGCTGGAAAAACAACAAATAAAAATTTGTTGTTTGCTGCTTTTTGGGCCATCATCCAACACAGCCCTGAAATGCCTGAATTAAGGCTTGGATTAGGGCCTCATTCAGTTGTTGGGATGTTGTTACTGAGCAGTTTCACAGTCCTTTAAGTCCTAATTGGAGAATGTGAAAGAGACCTTTTCTTTCCTTCTGGGTGAGAAGCTGGACCCAGTTTTGAACTCCTGTGAGTGGTCAGTCGATGCTGACAACTCATAGGAGTGGCTCAGATATTGTTTAATGTTATGCGTGAAAATGACTGCATTTGGAGTCCTGGGAAACTTGCATCAGAGTTGAAGATTATGGGCAATGAAAAAGGCAGGTTTCAGTGTATTAATTTCCAATCTGTAGCAGATTACTTAGTATTTTCCCTGCTACCACTGTAAACTTTCTAAGAGAGCAGATCTTTTTGGCTGATCCCTCAGGAGCTGGCTAAGTCCTTGCTGGAGCTCCAAGCGTTGCCATAAAATAGATTCTAATGACACTAATAAAACTACTAATAATGTTACTTAAAGGTAGCCATAGGAAGCTGGTTTGTCTTCTCCTGATGGAAATATCTTATTTAAATAAAGCATTGGGATATCATCAAACTTATGGTTCAGTAAAGTGAATAAAGTTGAGCAAATTACTTATGTCCACGAATAAGCATATTGTTCTTTCCCATATTTTCTGTCAGTTCCTAATAGAGTGGGGAAAGCGATAAAGCACATATAAAGGAATCTCTGTATGTGTATGTGGGGAAAAAAGTAAAAGTTTATTATGTTGATGAATAAATATTAGGGTGTGTCTCAAAAAAGAAAAACAAGACATTGTGTATGTTTGCATAGTGAGATATTGTTTGTTTTCTTTCCTGACTTTTATGGGAACATTTAGGAAAGACTTAAAGTTTAAAAATTCTTTTTCTTATGGCAAAATTGCTGTATTTCTAAGCAAGAGGCAGAAAATTGTATAAAAATGGATTTATCTTGTTTTGACAAATTAAGCTTTCAATTTCAGAAAACTTTACATACTAGAAAAGAAATACACTTGGACATCAGGTCCTTTACTATTGGGAAATTTCTTGACTGATTTCCATGTCTTCCACAAAGTCAGTAACTGCTGTCCCCATATGCAGGAAGATCACTCTCCTTGATAGAGCACTGCCATAGATGTTTCCAGTATTGCTGACTTTGGCACAGGGTCAAAGAATTCACAAACCGTGAAACTGGAGTGGGGCAAGAGTCAAGTCCCATGTTGGGAAGAAACATTTGTTGTTTCGCTGGTTCCTTGCTTTTCAGGATCATGGGACAACACTGAAATGGGAGAAGTAACACCTTTCTTTCATCCTTGCTGTAAATCAGCACATATTTCCCTTAAAGCTTAGGGGGTTGTCAGTTTAAGATCTTCAATTTCTGTGCTATTTAGTGTTCCCTAGAATTAGCTCAACACTTAAGTAGCATTTTTGAATGTAAGTTATTGTTTAATATTAAATATTAGTAAAACATCTTGTGTTCAGAACAAGAATAACCGAGGAAATGTGCATAAAGAAAGCGAATGACCTACTTACACTTAATGGATTATCATAATGAGATGAGATACGGTTTTTTTTTCTCTCTAAATAATTCTTTTTAGGTATTTGTTGTTGTTTTGCCTTGGTTTGTTTGGGTATTTTTCCCCAGTTGATAAGCATAACTGAAAAAGGCTGTAGTAGTTTGGGAAAATGGAAATATGAAGTATGATACTGACATCAGCTTTAAAAATTCCATTCCAACAAGCAGTTCCTTTAGTTGTGTTTATCTGGACGCAAGTGCAATGGAAATATTTTGTAGGCTGTATGGAGAGGCAGGAAAGGCTGTTAAGCTTTGTGGTCTGTGGTTTTGTTTTTATAGCTATGGATTAAAGAAGTCTTGTATAGTTAGTGTGTTGAAGCTGAGAAGACATCTATTTGATAATACTTAATAGCTTGACATCACATCAGTTTCCATAATTACCTTTTCATCTATTATGCTCCTGCTTTTTCTTTTCCAGTGAAGCAGATACTGCACTCTCAGTTACCTGAGGAGATGGGACTGTTTCACTGTATTAAGTATCTCTACTGTGGCTGTAATGGTGGGAAGTCACTTCCAAAAAAACCCAAACCAACCAACCACCCAACTTGTATTTCACTTTCTGTGTCCTTATGAATAAATCCAAAGTAAAAAGTTACATTTGTTTGCTTATTTATTGTTAAAGCTAATTAAGACATTCTTTGACTCCGGTGCTAGAAGCATGAGACCTTAGAATTCTAAATCTGAATGCAAGGAGCGTGACATCTCTGAATTTAGATATGTTTGTCACTGTGGTATAAGGAAAAGGCTGTAGGTTCCGGCTTGTATTGCTAGAAAGTGAAGACAAATGCTTAAAGTTGTGCTTTCCCATTATAAGTGATCTTCGGTTGTGATCAAGGCAGTGTAAGCAACTGTGGAGCAGTTTTTCCATTTTCATGATTATGTTCACAAAGCTTTAATGTGGAGAAAACACATTTCTCTTAAGAGCTATGAAGGACACTAATTATAACCAGAGAAAAGTCTACAGATAGAAGAAGTAAATAAAACTTATGATGCAGTATTTAAAAGTAAAATCTGTTCCAAAAAGTGTGCATAGTGTATTTTAAAAACCACTTGAGCAGGTGTGCAAGTATGAATATGGTGATTTACACCTAGACTAAAGCTAAGCCACTTTAAGGCATCAAGAAGCCCTTTTTTTTCAACTGAAACACACCAAAGGGTGAAATATCCTTGTAGAAGAACCGCTTTAAAGAAAAGACAAGGTGCTGAAACCATGGGGACTAGATATCTTTATATAGAGTTAATAATGGCATTGCCAGCTCATGAGAAGAAATCAGACTGAAGCAGTATTATTTGCTTAGCTGTTGTCTTCTGGCAGTCTCAGCTTTAGTTCACTGAATATACTAAAATATGACCGGCAGTGTATTACTGAGTATTTTGGCTTTGAAGAGCATGGACTGGGTACTTTCTAGAAACTGAAAAAGAAACACCTCACATACTTGTGGAGTGTCTCAGAAAAGAACTGATGGATTTCTTTTCAGTGGGTGAAAGGTAGGTATTTGGACTTTCAGTACTAGTGTTGTTAATGTTGCATGTGATGTAGCTATTTGTAAGTAACAGATATCTCAATCTCTAAAATGCTTCTAAAAATTATTAGCAAAATGCTAATAACTCAGAAAATATAACTTGCTGTCATTCATTCTTGCAATACAATTAATCTTTTTATATTCCATTTCCTTTAATAAATTTTTTTAATTTTTTAAGGAACAGTGACATAAAGTTTAATTTGTGTAAGATACAACCTGAAACTAAAGAGCATGAATATAAAATGGTCAGATGATATAAAACTGAAAAGTAAATTTGGTCTTCTGGTAATACTCTTTGCTGTGCCTTTGCTTTGTTTTATGCATCTTCAGTGAAGTAGGAAAAACTCTTCTGAGGGATATCAGAGTGAGTTCTATTCAGCTTGCTATCTCAGGTGGATTTGCCTTACTTCAAAGTAAGGAAAGTAAGCCCAGTTCCTGGAGATGTTTTTAAGACATGGCCAGAGAAGCATATGAAGTACAGTATCACCCTTGGCCAATTTTGGGAACAAATTTCTTTTCATGGAACAGAACTGCATGACTTTTCACAATATACGATTAGCCAAGCCATGTTGAAATAATCATAGAATATCTTGAGTTGGCCGGGACCCATAAACATTGCTGAGTCCATCTCCCATATTAACATGTTAACACCAAAATTAGTAATGCTATCAAGAAGTGAGTAAACTGAGCAAAGCGTTAGATTTCAGTTTAATAATGAAAATGGCTCCGAATTTTGTAAAAGCTATTTATGTACACAAATCAGGTGTTAAAGAGAACCTAGATCTAAAAAAAAAAGAAAAAGTGATTTTTATCTTTCCAACTTATTGCAGACTAAGGTCAAATTTCTGAAAAGTGACCTTTATTTGGCCAGCTAAAGAGGAAGCAACATACTTGGTGAGTAGCTGTCCCCAAAATTCTCAAGGTGAATAGGCCTACTATTTTTACTGTTTCAGAGAGGTAAAAATTTCAGTGTTCTAAACTGGGAGGCTTTGGGGCCTGAATTTGAAAGAAGCAATTTATTTGCCCTTTTTACTTCAGGTTGAGTGGTAGCTGTACATCATGTCATTAGAAAACAACAATAAAAGCAATCTTTCCAGCTGAACAGCCAGAAACAAAGGGTGACTTTCAAATATTACACATTCCTCAACTGAAAACAGGAACAAAGTAATATTATATAACCTGTTTTTTTTTGTTTTTGTGTTTTTTTTGTTTTTGTTTTTTTCCTAAACTTTGAAGTACCCAATATCATTTGATGGAATTAATTAAGTCTTTTTTTTTTATGTAAATGGATGACGTCTTAAAATATTGCTGTTTCATGGTACAGTGGATAAAGATCTTAAGTTATGAATTTCACAAATTATCTTCTTTCAGAATAGTAATCATATCTAGAAATGTAGCATGATCAAACTGTACTTACACATTTGAAGTACTTTACAATATGTACATAATATGTATAATATAGACTTTATGTAATACAAGGTAAACATCCTAACCTCCTTAGGAAGAGGTTGTACAGGAAACTTAGCAGAGTCTGTCTTCCCTGAATTCATTCAATGAATAGAAAAAGAAATCAGCAGGAAAAAATAAGTTTTGAAAGAGGTATCTGAGTGTTAGTAATTTTTAGGCATGGTATCTGCAAAAATGTGTCTCCAGTTAAATTATTTGTGATGCTACATCCATCAGAGGTATTAAGTACTTCAGGATTAGCTGATAAACTCTGCTTTTTCTCCTGAAGGCACTACATGCCAGCAAAATATTTCTCACATAGTTAAAATTTGCAGCAAATGGTTTATGTTAATTATGCAAACGAAATACCCAGTAAATGATTTTCATGTTCCTAATACAGCAAAATACAAAGCATGGCTTAAGGCTGTAAATAATATTACAACTAGAAGATAACCTAGTAATTCCATTTGAATTCAGACATTGGGTTTTTGCAAAGCCAGACCTGCAAGCTGAAACTGGAGTTGAGTCAAACAAAAGCACAGCTATTCTATAGATATATAAAAAACCTCCAGCCCTATGCGTAGGTTATTCCAAAGTAATATGAAGCTTGCAAAGGGGTGCCAACTGTTACCCTGAATACAACAGCATGACCAAACCTGCTAGTGAAACCATGTGACAGCCTGTTGGATGCAGACAGGCATTTGCACTCCTTTTATAAAAGACATTTTCTGTAAGTCAAGACAGAACCCTAAATATTATAAGTAAATTGAAGGTCAATAAATACAGCCACTGGTGAATTGCTGCTACTCTTACCTTAGTTAAAGTGGTTATGCAAGCAGTATATATTTATCTGTTTATAGTGGGTTTATCTCAGTTATTTTGACTTTTATGACTGTTCAGTAGATTTATAATAAACAGCAAGTTTAATTCTCATTAGTTTATTATTTTGTGGATGCAGAAAACAGATACAAGCTGCAAGCTGAGACAATTAACATTAGAATGTAAAATTAAATGGGGACATTGTTCACTTCAGATATGCTGGGACTATGGACACTGAGATAAATTGCTGTAAGGACTGTCACGGAAGCACTAAATCGGTTTTCCCAGTCAGTGCAACCTACTTACTTTTATTCCATTTGGGAAAATATTCAAGTATATGCTTTACTTCAGGGTCATACTGACATGCTATGCTGGATCTGGGACATAACAATTGCCTAAATGTAGGCATCTCACGCCATTTGAGAAGCTATAATATGTCCTGCTTTGTCTTCAGCTGCTAGACCAGAAGAGCATGGGTCTTCCTGTACATCCTGTGTTATATCTGCTAGCCTTACTTAGAGGTCTTGTACTCTTTGGCATCTAAAATATCACTAGATGACCTATATTAAAGCAACTGAATCAAGCCCAATGTATTGAGGAATGTGTGTTCCTGTGCTCAGTTTTTCTTCTGCACTGTCTGTATATGTTTTTCTGGCTGCCTTGTACTTGAAGACCTTATTTTTGTCATGTGCAAACCTGCAGTTGTGTTTTTTCCATGGGTTATTTACAGACTTATTGAACTTACTAATGCAATATTTTGAACTTTATAAAATCTAAAAAAAAAAAATATCCTTGACTGAAGCATGTGTTTTACCTGAAATTTATTTTGAGTGTAAAGAGTTAACTAGAAAATTAGACAACTGATCACTGGTGCAGTTACAGAATAAAAACAAGCACATTAATGCTTGCATATGCTAAATCTATACTGAGAGGATTACTGTGAACAAATAGAATGTTGTATAATGTGTCATGAGAAGTGCAGCCCAGAGCAAGGCACCATGGTTTCTGAGAGTGAAGGTCAGTCATTCAAGGAGGTCAAGGAATCCAGGTTACGAGGTAAATATCTAGAGCTGGAGAGTAAGGAGCCAGAGCAGGAGCAGGAATGAAGGCTCAGGAATCCAGAGTTCAGCTGCAGCAGGATGTATATCAACCCAATAGCCTTCCCTTATATAAATGGTGTATCTCACATGTCAGGATTTCATTTTGAGGAAAATTGACTCTGAATAGTGCAGACCTGCCAGAACCTGACAGTAAACATGCAGGCCAGGACTCATCATTGTGCTTTTGCTGTTCTCATGACCTGCAAATGATTTTAAAGCAAAATACCTGTGCTCCCTTTTATTTTTAATTGACTTGTTTTCTACAAGGTGGGAAGGTAAACCAAGTTCAAACTGCTTGATAATGCAAAAAAGGAGTGTCCCCTTTGATGTTTTTTTGCATCAATGAATACAATGAATGCTTGGTACTCCTGAAGTTGATTAAATGTGAGTTTATTAGCTATGGGATACCTTTATCTTGTTTTGTGTGGGTATGTAGATGTTTTGTAGGAGGAGGCTGTAGATCAAAGATAAGATTTAGAAAATGTTTACTTGCTTCTGATACATACAATGCTGATGATAGGCTTTTCTTGGAAACTGGGGAAACATAGTTAATTAAAGCTTGGTTACTAATAAACCACTTTGAAATAGAACATTGGAAATAAAAAGAACAACCTGATGCTGATAGTTGTAGACGAGGTTATTGTCATGGAGCCAAAATACAGTTAATGCTGTGTGGCTCATGAAGGTCTTATTTAATTTGACGAAAAGTTAGCTGTTACAGATCTAAAACATTACTGAATAGGACACTTGTTGCCAAAGGTGACTGCTGTTAAGCCCATATTTTATAGGTAGAAGACCATAACCTCTCAGAGATAATAGGTGAAATGCAGCCAAAATGTGGGAGGATGTTTTCTGCTTATGTGCAGGGGAGATAAGCAGACTGGTTTATAAACACAGATTTGCAGTTACTCTATTGATTACTTTCTTCTCTGTGCAAAAGCAGTGTTTGAGCATACAGTTGAGACCTTCCCTCAACCACATTGCTCAAACAAGACCTAATACGTATAAACCACTGAGGCTGCACGCCCAGAGGGGATGTGTGTGCAGCTTTACAGAGGAAAAATATACAAGCCTATATGAAAAACTGTTCTGCAAGGCCTTGTTTACATATGCAGTTGATTAGCTGGGTTTTCCCAGTATGCTGAAAATGTACTGAAATCTGTGAGGACTTACCTGTACCTCTTATGGTTGAAGTAGAATATAATAATATTATTAATATATAATTATACTATATATAATAATATCTTGTGATGCCTCCACTTGCTTTTTATTGTTTTTTTTTGAAGATTTAGAGGGACTTTTAAGATTTGCTTGCTACTCTGTAGCTTGTAGATTCACTTGTACTCTGAAGTGATTGCAGCAAGGCCATGGCTGCCATTCAGTGACATGGTGAAACCCTGTCACTGAAATAGAGTCATCCTGTACTCGCTAGATTCACAAATGAAGTGGCATTGTATCGTACCTTTTAGCAAGTGAAAGTTGGTGGGAGCTGACTTGAGTCTTGGTGATCTGACTTCCTCTCCTGTGAACTATGGAGTGGGCCTGGATCTACTGAGACAGGGTATCCAGCCACATCGTGCCTTTTTCAGATGCAAGTCTCATCCTCTGTGTGGCTCAGACCTGGCTGGGGGGTGTGATCCAGCCACCACAGCCTTAAAAAGGGAGGTCTTACATGAAGCTAAGGAGGAGGAATTTTGAATTATAAAACATTCACCCCATGCCTCATTCTTCTGCTCAACGTGGCTGCCATTGTGATGGCAGTGGGCCAGTGGATTTGGTCTTCCTTACAGGTTGTTAGCACATGCAATCAGCTAACTGCAGTGTTAGTGTCTGTGTAGACTACTGTTTTACTACAGTAATAAGATATAGAATATGTTGGTTACAGCTTGCCTCATGCATTAATTTTTTTCCTTGCAAATGGAAGGAAATGGTCAATGAGTGGGGCTGCAGTGATGAGAACATAGGAAAGGTCTCTTTCAGAACGTCAAGATAATAAACCAAAGCAGGGTCTTCCTGAATGTTAGGAGATCAAGAAATACAGAGTTAAGGACACACTTCTAGTAAGGGATAACATAATCTATCGAGGTGTTCCTGATTTATTTCAACTTTAGCAGACCTTTTCTACAAATCCACCTGAAAGTTTTAAAATTGAGATGACCTTTTTCTAGACTTCAGATTTGGGTGGAACCCTGTTGGGTTTATGGAAAAAGGCAAATCTGTGCTTGCCTATGAACAATTGTACTCTTATGTTTCCTTAATTTATAGATGTTTAGATTGATATTCTTCTCTGATGCAGTCTTTGGCGTGAAATGAAGTTCTACAACAGGAAATTTATGAATAAACCTGTATATAATGGTAGTGAGGCTATTTTTATGGATATCCTTTGCCTATTTACTTCTACCTACTTAAAACTGTGGTGCTTTAATGGTTAGCAGGTGTATTAATAATTAAATAACTAAGCACCAATTAAATACTAAGCACCAAAGGTGCTTTTGGATTATCACCAGCCACCAAAATGAGAGTTTGCATATTCTAAGTGACTCTATGAATTGTTTCAATAATAGGAGATGAAATAAATCTGGAAACTGATTTTGTGCTAAAGTGAACAAAAAGATAGCTTTGTCCTCAGTGCCAAGAAGATGTATTTTCACCACTAGATAATTAACATGCATTTACTCATGCCAAAGTAGAGAAACAGCCTGGATTTTATTGTAAAGTAACTGTGTGAGATAGTGTTACGATGGTGATGGCTGATCTTGTCTCCCTTGGGATTTTACAGTGCATTTTCTAATACTAGTTTTCCCACTGTGAAAAGCAAACCAAAAACCCCACAAAACCAAAAACTGTCCTGCTCCCTGTCAAAGAAACAAAATTTGTATCTATACAGATGTATTTTCTTTTTGTAAGATTATCTCTTAATCTATATTTATTCCTTTCCAACCAACCAGAGTTATATGAGGTGTGGAACATGAATAGGGTAGGCCTAATTTGAAACCTGGTAACCCAGACAGAGAGGGAGACAATGGCAGTGCTTGTGGTGATTCCTTCCTTTCTGAAAGGACAATAGAGAATTTTAGGGGATGGTGAAGGAATATTTTAGGGAATGAATGGGACTGAAATTAAAGGGAAGAATGTGCTGAGGTCTTTAGTAAGAAAGAATGTGCGTACTGAATACAGGCTTCTAAAGGAATTATATGAAAAGAAATGTATCAGAATTTCCTATCCAACAGCTGATAAAATAATGAGTCATGTTAAAACCAAAAAAAAGCAGTTTAGCTTTTCAGTTGCCTTCTGTGTCAGTTTAAGTTTTTAGTGTTCTGCCCCTCTTTCCCCCCTTATTTTTTTAAAGTTAATTTCAATTTTAAAGCTGTCTTCCGCAAGCTTGGGGCTAGAATTAACTTTTTCTTTTCATGACAGCTTATACCCTCAGAATTGTAGGAACCACAATCTGTAGTTTTAAGAAGAATACTGTACATCTTCAGACCCATCATGAAATCATGGGAATAGAGAGGGTAACATATCCTGTTACTTCTTGTTACTGACAGATGTGATTATATTTGAATCATATGTAAGGTAGAAATAGGTACAATTTTACTTCATATGAATATTCCATTCAATAATGGAATAATAATTATGCTGGATAATATTTGGAAGGAGTTTTATTGTTACAGTTATGATAAATGTGTTCTACTCATGAATAGCAGGAGATAAAGAATATTTCCTGAATCTTGGTGAAAGCCATGAATGTTAGACTAGTAAATTTATAGTAATTTATTTATTCTATGTAAACTAAGCTTTAATTCAAAGTAAGATTTAACTTTTGCATTTTATTTGTAATGTGCACACTTTATGTGTTTTTTTTCTGAATTAGACTAGATGTGTATTTAAATAGGAAGGATTTGAAATACCTGGAAAGGCTCAGCCAGACTAAAACTAAATAGAACATGGTATAATATATTTTCTAAATGCCTTTTCTTACATTGCTCTTCAGAATTTCCAAATATGATCAGTTATGCTGTTTCTGTAAGAAAAATTATATTGACCTGAATTCAGAGGTAAATGACAGCTAAGAAATAAGGTTCAAGAGTTTTAAAATAATCAGTCTGAAACATTGCCTGAAAAAGGTATTTAGTGCTGCACTATACCTTAATTTTATTTTGTGTGTATGAGAGTGGGACAGTCTAACAGATATTTGTATAAATAAATTGCAGGAAACTATTCTCAAATGTGTAGCTTCTGTTTCAGAAGTAAGCTTGTCTGAGGTTTCTCACTCCTGTCATAGATCAGATGAGCGAGCTTTTTCTGCAAGCTGTTTATTGCTCATATGCTCAGATCAAATTATCTAAAACAATTTAGCTGCCTTTTAGTTTTTGGTAACATGCTGATTTCTGAAAACTGTTAGGGCTTGAAACTTCAGTTAGTGGTATAGAGATGATTATGTGTAAAGCTAATGCAGACAGGAAGGCATAGAACAATAAGTATTGGAACTATGATTTCTGATAGTATTTTATAAACTATGACATCCTTTATCTGTGAACTAAGTCCATAGGTGATTAATTCTGATTTGCCCCAATAGGCTTAGAATTTTTCAGCTCATGGATGGAATACTGTGTCTGATGGTGTTGGGGTTCTTGGACACTGTTCTGGTTCACTAATGTGAAATGTTGTGGTGGTCTCTAAAACAGTGTACAGACACCCAGCTATTTCAACTGTGTTAATCCATCTCTTTTTGTTATCATTGCTACTGATACATTGATTTGTGCCTTAAGTCAAGCTGGGTGCAAATGTGAATTCATTGTTCATAGCTCCAAAAATAATACACTTAACTCTCATAAGCTGAAAGAAGGGAAGGGAATTGATGTGATCTATAGTTGTGCTGTTTCATCTCCAGTGGAAATAATTGTATATAAAAATGCTCTTCAGAAAGACCTAGAAAATTAGCAAGGGACCTTTGTGGGGAATTTTGCAACTCATGACCCACTACTTAAATAAAGCTGTGTGAACAGTAATGTGTACAATTCTGTATCAGTAAGTGCCACACATCAATACGAGCATTTTAATTGTGTGGTGTATAGTAATCAGTGACTAGAAGGCTCAATATGTGTGAAGATCAAGTCTTAAGCATTTTTAACAATTGAAAACCTGAAATAGTTGAAATTTAACAGGCAGCTTTGCTTTAGAGGGCATTGCTTTATTGAAAAGAAAATACTCCACATGTGCCTACTTTTCATATTCCAAACACACTGTGTGGTGAGCATGCAGACACCATGTGAGGAAACACTGGAGTATACTTGATTAAAAGATGTTTGGAGCTCACTCCCACAGAACCAGCTGGTGGGTTTTTTGTACTTCAGCATATATTTCTACAGATATCTGGCACTTCTGTGCATTTTCCTGTGATGCACATTTAATTTGCTTTATAAATTAGGCTTCAGTTAATGCTCTATGTGCCTATAAAAATGGTGTCCTCTCGCTGCTTGGTAGTGCTTGCTAGCCATAAACTCTGCTCCTCATAAACTCCGCTCTGGTGATACATTTCAGATTAAAAAAGGATGGTGCCAAGCAAGCAGTGGAGTATTGCTGAGCTGAATGGTGCACCTCTGCTGGATTATGCTTTTCTCTTGTGATCAGTAACACCATTTCAGGTACCATAACCTGATCAGGACTTTATTTTAAGTAAGTCAGGGCAATAACATGAAATAGAATGAAAGAAAATGCACAAGTAGTGATTTGTTGAGTGTAAATGGGAAGGAAAATAAACTCTAGCCAAGGACTGAAAATGAATCTCATAAAGCTTTGTGCTAACCTGGACTTTCAGACTGGTTTTCATTCCACATTCTTTTTGGATTTAATCTGCCTTGGGATCTCGGAGATATTTTTAAAGAAATGGAATAGTTGTCTGAACTCTGGAAGACTGAAGCTATTTCTGAATGAAATAGCCTTTCTGGCTACGTTTCAGTTTCCCATGTGTATTAAAATACTGGAAAATGTGCTTTTGTTCTTCTGTGCTATGGTGGGATATAGTCAATTATAGAGACACATGAAATGTAGATTTTTATTTCACACACACACCCCTCCATGTTTGGGTTAGTAGCTATTACTATCAGGAATTTTGCCTTACCAATCTCTCATTATATTTATCTAGTTCTCTGAGTATGAAATGTATCTAGGGTACAAAATATATGGGAACTGCAGGGTAGCAGGAAAAGAAACACAAAGATTTGCTAAAAGCAGCTGATTCTTGGCATAACAGCTTTTCAACATTTTTTAATATATGGGCCCTTAAAAATGTTGGGGTATAGAGGACTGTAGAGCAGTCTAACACTACTAACAACATACTTGCTTTTTCTCCAGCTTTCTTTAAATTGAGGGGCTGAGGTCTACGTCCTAACTACATTCCAGTTCCATGTTGGCAGCAAACCACCAATTTCCACAGTACTGGCTTGGTTGTTTCCCTTTGTGTCCTGGTTTTTATTCAGGAATAAACATTAGGGGATGCCTAGAAGGGGACTTTGATACTCTGTGGTCAGGGCTCAGGTTTGGAGTATCAGGACATCTAGTGCAGCTGGGGCACACTACTGCATCTGCTGTTTATTCATTCCATGTGTAGTTATGTTCACGGCTGCTTTGAGAGTATTGCCAACATCTCTACCACGTAAACTGGGAGAAAGCCTATAACTTTCATTAAAAGAGGTTAATATGCAGAGAAAGACAAATAATGGAGGAGGTTGGCTAAAGCCATACTGAAGTATTAAAATCTAAGTTTGGGCATCATACTCAGTCTTCTGTGCAGAATACGTATTTCTAGAACCTCTTGCATCCTCGCAAGCTGTTTTCATTGCTTAGCTCTATGTAGGTGCCTGGTTAACTGCAGATAACTCAAGGGATTACCATATTTTGAGCATTTGACCCTTACACCTCTTGTCTCATTGAGAAAGTAGGACCAAATATTTGCCTGTGTTTCAGATGAATGGATGGATACCTCCTGGTATGAAGGTAATAATTCAAAGTATATCTGTTCTTAGAAGTAAGCTGCAGCTGCCTGGCTGAGAAAATTGGTAGAGACACAGTAGAAATGGAGACTTTTATAAGATAATATTTACCCTTACTACTCATATAGAGGTGGTCTGTGATTACTATTCAATTTAGTGATGTTACCATGAGTGGCTGTGTATTATTTCTGTACTTTGCACATTAACAGTGATTACATGAAACATCTGGAAATATATTTAAGGAATTGTGCAGGTAATTTGGGTTTAAATACCGCAATATTTATTTGTATGTAATTTAGTATATCTACTTAATGTGCACTGTGATATGCAGTTCATTTGTTTATAGCTTTGCAGTGCTATATAGATGATTTTATGAATTGAAGTTTGGTAGACACATTTATAATGGCTGTAAAGGTTTCAATGGAAAACTGATTGTAAAGCTATTTGCATGATTAATTTGAAGAAAAGTGTTTGAACTGAATTTTTCTAGAACTTGTTGGCCATGATAGCAACACCATCCACATACAGGAAAATATTTTTTGCAAGAATCCCCATAACCTGCTTATTTTGTTCTTTCTGGGAGGGAACAGTACATTGATCACAATGTGTCCCAGATATTTTTCTTTGTACAGCAGTCTGAGATATGTTTTATCTTTCTGACATACAAACAGCTGGTTTCACACAGCTAAATGAATTGCTTCTGTCTATAATGCCTCTTTATATTGCTACACTTTGATAAATAAAAAATAAATGGGACAGTAGGACAATGAACTATATTTTATGCTTCCCATACAAACACTTTGATACCTACTCTCAAATGAGTTTGAATTTTTTAAATGTAAACCTACCATCCCAAGCTGCAATTTTGTTACAATGTACTTTTTTTTTTTTTTTTTCCCCTTTTTAATTGGCAAGAACATACACTAAATGTCTATTACACATATACTAAATGTATGTTGAACCCGGTATATTTCCAGACTGGGCTATTTGAAAGACAGGAGAAAATTCCATGCATATATATCCATTCAAAATTCAGAATGAGTGAAATCCCAGAGTGATTTTGTCTGTTTTCCATTTATTATATATGCTGTCCAGCACAGAGCAAGATATTATAATGTAATGCACAAGCCATAAGCTAAAATGTTGTGGGGGATTTTAGTTAGTGGAAAGAAAAAGGGAAACCAGTATTTCAGACTGTGGCTAACATTCCTTGACTCCTGAACATGCAAAGAAACTGAATCCTTACCTGAGGACAGCCGGAACACCAACATTTGTTGTATTTTGGTGGTAAAGGGCTACTCCAAATGGGTAAGTTCCTAGAAAAGACTTTGCAGCTTTGTATATCTGTCCATGCCTACATCTTTTGGTAAACAGTTAAATAACGTACTGTATCAGTAATTTAGCAGTTTTGTTTTCTTGCCAACGGAAGTTATTTTTGTTTGTTAAAAAATTCTGGTTTAGGCTCAGATGCCTATTTCCAGAATCTTTGTAAGTGTGAGGTGATACTTGATTTAGTTTAAAATACGAAGAAGAAATTTCCTGTTACTTTATACTGTTTGCCATTAAAGACAAATGCCCAAATTGCTAAAATGACTTTAAAAAGCAGTTGAGAGAAAAATTGCTAACAGAGAATAGATCTTGAGCAATGTGCTTATTAAGTGCAAGTGTGTGTGTCTCATTCAGCTGCTTCAGGTTTCAAAACCATTCAGCAATGGAAAGGACTGCTATAGGGTCAAGTGTCCAGTTCCCTGAAGTAGGATTTTCACCATTCCCTGGGGGCTGACTGAAGTCCTTGGTCCTTGGGATGTAATGGCAGAACTGTAGCCTGGTTGTGATTAACATCTAGTGCCAGAAGATAGTAAATAGCAATAGGATACATTTCTCCTCACCATATGCGAGATAACACTTTAAAGGCAGTGCTGCTAGTAAGCAGTAAATAGAAGATGCTGGAAGATAAATTTCTGCAGCATCATTTTGATTTTTTGCTATGCATCTGAGAGCTTGGAAGTTGTTCTGGCAAGCAGCAGTTTGGTTTGTTGCATACCTCATGTCGTGGTTTAAACCCAGTCAGGTAACTTGTTCACTCACTCCCAGTGAGTGGTGCCGAGCTGACAACAATCGAGGTCCGTGTCCGTCTCCCCTCCCCCCGCACCGGGGCTCTCCCCTTCCCCGCTCCCGGAGGAACGGGGAGGAGGATCGAGAGAGTGCAACTCCTACGGGTTGAGACAAGAACAGTCCAGCAACAAATCACCACCGCTACTATCAACTACAACAATGATAAGGGAAAATAACAAGGGAAGAGAATACGATACCACTGGCCAAGAAAGCGAGTTCCACCCGGAAGCTCCGGGTAACTCCCAGTTACCCCCCACCCCGGGCATGACGTGCTGTGGTATGGAATACCTCCCTGGCTAGCCCGGGTCAGGCTCCCCGTCTCTGCTTCCTCACAGCTTCCCCTCCTCCCTGGCAGAGCATGAGCCTCACAGAGTCCTTGGTCAGGGTAAACATCACTTAGCAACAACCGAAAACATCGGCTTCACCAACACTGTTCTCAAGCTAGAAGTCAAAACACAGCACTGCACCAGTTAACACAAAGGAAAAACATGACTGCTACTGCTGAACCCAGGACATTATCCACCCCTTATTCCATACCATTCACGTCGTGCTCAGATCCCACATTTTCAATACACCATCGCTCTCCCATATATATACATCCATATACATACAGACCAAGAGGAAAAGATCATTTTCTTAGTGCATGTACCAATCCCTATAATGCTGCCGAGTCCATTTGGTCCATGATGTTCAAAGATCATTCTCTGTTGGGATGATGGCTGGAGGGAAGTCAGGGCCAGTCGCTGGTGACCTGGAGACATCTAGTTGATGGGCTATAAAAGCATTACACAGCAGGCAACAGCATACAATTGAGTTCACTGGCTGTTTTCCCCTAAAATCAAATCCCCTTGAGGTATACATCGGACTTCCCCATCTTCCCGCATTACCCACCAAGTATATCCAGGTCCCTGAGCAAAAGCAATCCCACGAGTGGGTTTGCCTTTACCTGAAGCAGGAATAACCCAGACTGTCTTCCCCAGCAAATTCTTCATATGCACCACGGGAACTTTGTCCCCCTCTACAATATGTAAAAGTTCTGACTGGGCTGGGCCAGCCCTGTTGGCAGATCCTCTGGTGTTGACCAACCAGGTGGCCTTTGGTAAGTGTGTATCCCAATGCTTGAAAGTTCCCCCACCCATTGCTCTCAGTGTAGTTTTTAACAGCCCATTGTACCGTTCGATTTTCCCAGAGGCTGGTGCATGGTAGGGGATGTGATATACCCACTCAATGCCATGCTCTTTGGCCCAAATATCTATAAGGTTATTCCGGAAATGAGTCCCATTGTCTGACTCAATTCTCTCTGGGGTGCCGTGTCGCCACAAAATCTATTTCTCAAGGCCCAGGATGGTGTTCCGGGCAGTGGCATGGGGCACAGCGTATGTTTCCAGCCACCCGGTGGTTGCTTCCACCATGGTAAGCACATGGCGCTTGCCTTGGCGGGTTGGTGGCAGTGTGATATAGTCAATCTGCCAGGCCTCCCCATATTTATACTTCAACCATCGTCCTCCATACCAAAGAGGCTTTAACCGCTTGGCTTGTTTAATTGCAGCACATGTTTCACACTCATGAATAACCTGGGCAATAGTGTCCATTGTTAAGTCCACCCCTCGATCATGGGCCCATCTATATGTTGCATCTCTGCCCTGATGGCCTGAAGTGTCATGGGCCCACCGGGCCAAAAATAATTCACCTTTATGTTGCAAATCTAAGTCCATCTGAGCCGCTTCAATCTTAGCCGCTTTATCCACTTGTTGGTTGTTCTGGTGTTCCTCAGTGGCCTGACTCTTGGGTACATGGGCATCTACATGACGTACCTTCACCACCAGGTTCTGCACCCGGGCAGCAATATCTTTCCACAGTGCAGCAGCCCAGATGGGTTTACCTCTGTGTTGCCAGTTGCTCTGCTTCCATTGCTTCAACCACCCCCACAGGGCATTTGCCACCATCCATGAGTCAGTATAGAGATAAAGTACTGGCCACTTTTCTCGTTCAGCAATGTCCAGGGCCAGCTGGATGGCTTTCACCTCGGCAAATTGACTCGATTCACCCTCTCTGTCAGCAGTTTCTGCAACTTGTCATCCAGGACTCCATACAGCTGCCTTCCATCTCCGATGCTTTCCCACAATACAGCAAGAGCCATCAGTAAACAAGGCATACTGCTTTTCACTTTCTGACAGTTTATTATATGGTGGGGCCTCTTCAGCGCGCATCACCTCCTCCTCTGGTGACATTCCGAAATCTTTGCCCTCTGGCCAGTCCATGATGATTTCTAGAATGCCTGGACGACTGGGATTTCCTATTCGAGTTCATTGTGTAATTAGTGCAGCCCATTTACTCCATGTAGCATCAGTTGCATGATGTGTAGAGGAGACCCTGCCTTTGAACATCCAGCCCAGCACAGGCAGCCGGGGTGCCAGGAGGAGCTGTGCTTCAGTGCCAATCACTTCCGAAGCAGCTCGAACCCCTTCATAGGCTGCCAGTATCTCTTTCTCAGTTGGGGTATAGCTGGCCTCAGATCCTTTATATCCCCGACTCCAAAAGCCGAGGGGTCGACCTCGAGCCTCCCCTGGAGCTTTCTGCCAGAGGCTCCAGGTAGGACCGTTCTCCCCAGCTGCAGTGCACAGTACATTTTTTACATCTGGTCCGGTCTGGACTGGTCCAAGGGCTACTGCATGAACTATCTCGCGTTTAATTTGCTCAAAGGCTTGTTGCTGCTCAGGGCCCCATTTAAAATCATTTTTCTTCCGGGTCACATGATAGAGAGGGCTTACAATCAAACTGTAATTTGGGATGTGCATTCTCCAGAACCCCACTGCACCCAAGAAAGCTTGCGTTTCTTTCTTATTAGTTGGTGGAGACATTGCTGTTATCTTGTTGATCACATCTGTGGGGATCTGTCTACGTCCATCTTGCCATTTTATTCCCAAAAATTGAATCTCCTGTGCAGGTCCCTTGACCTTACTGTGTTTTATGGCAAAACCGGCTTTCAGCAGGATTTGGATTATTTTCCTTTCTCAAAGACTTCTTCTGCTGTATCGCCCCACACAATAATGTCATCAATGTATTGCAGGTGTTCTGGAGCTTGCCCCTGTTCCAGTGCAGTCTGGATCAGTCCGTGGCAAATGGTAGGGCTGTGTTTCCACCCCTGGGGCAGTCGGTTCCAAGTGAACTGGACGCCCCTCCAAGTAAAAGCAAACTGTGGCCTGCACTCTGCTGCCAAAGGAATTGAGAAAAATGCATTGGCAATATCAGTCGTGGCATACCACTTGGCTGCCTTTGACTCTAGTTCATACTGAAGTTCTAGCATGTCCGGTACGGCAGCACTCAATGGTGGTGTGACTTCATTCAGGCCACGATAGTCTACTGTTAGTCTCCATTCTCCATTAGACTTTCGCACTGGCCATATGGGGCTATTAAAGGGTGAGCGGGTCCTGCTGATCACCCCCTGACTCTCCAGTCTACGGATCAGCTGATGGATGGGAATCAGGGAGTCTCGGTTGGTGCGATATTGCCGCCGGTGCACTGTTGTGGTCGCAATTGGCACTTGTTGTTCTTCAACTTTCAGCAACCCCACAGCAGAGGGTTCTTCTGAGAGACCAGGCAAGGTGGACAGCTGCTCAATTTCCTCAGTCTCCAAAGCAGCAATACCAAAAGCCCACCGGTACCCTTTTGGGTCTTTGAAGTACCCTCTCTTGAGGTAGTCTATGCCGAGGATGCATGGAGCCTCTGGACCAGTCACAATAGGGTGCTTTTGCCATTCCCTCCCAGTCAGGCTGATTTCAGCCTCCAGCACAGTCAACTCTTGGGATCCTCCTGTTACTCCAGAAATATAGATGGGTTCCACCCCTTGACAGCTTGATGGCATCAGGGTACACTGTGCACCGGTATCTACTAGAGCCTTATACTTCTGTGGGACTGATGTGCCAGGCCATCTGATCCACACAGTCCAGTAAATCCGATTGTCCCCTACCTCCACCTGGCTGGAGGCAGGGCCCCTCTAATGGTCGTCACAGCATTGGACACTTAAGTCATGTTGAAAGGGATTATTCTTCATTATCACAGGAGCTGGAGTAAAATCAGCTCTTCCACTCCATCTGGGAAACTGATCACCAGAGACTGAAGCCGTAGCTCTCATGGGACGATCAGTCTTGGCCCTTGCTCCCCTCTTCAGTTCACTCACCCGTTCCTCCAAAGCTGAAGTAGTTTTTCCATCCCACTTTGTCATGTCTTCTCTGTGATCCAGCAGGTAAAACCATAGGGTACCCCGTGGCGTATACCTCCTGTATCTCCTCTCTTGAACAATAGGACGCCTTGAGAGCAAATAAATCAGCATTGTGACGAGTGACTATCAATCCAGTCAGATCTGTTCTTATCTCAACCCCTCGAGCCTCACGTTGGGCGCCAAAAAGAACTGTCGTGGTTTAAACCCAGTCAGGTAACTTGTTCACTCACTCCCAGTGAGTGGTGCCGAGCTGACAACAATCGAGGTCCATGTCCGTCTCCCCTCCCCCCGCACCGGGGCTCTCCCCTTCCCCACTCCCGGAGGAACGGGGAGGAGGATCGAGAGAGTGCAACTCCTACGGGTTGAGACAAGAACAGTCCAGCAACAAATCACCACCGCTACTATCAGCTAAAACAATGATAAGGGAAAATAACAAGGGAAGAGAATACGATACCACCGGCCAAGAAAGCGAGTTCCACCCGGAAGCCCCTGTCCTTCCGGGTAACTCCCAGTTACCCCCCACCCCGGGCATGACGTGCTGTGGTATGGAATACCTCCCTGGCTAGCCCGGGTCAGGCGCCCCGTCTCTGCTTCCTCACAGCTTCCCCTCCTCCCTGGCAGAGCATGAGCCTCACAGAGTCCTTGGTCAGGGTAAACATCACTTAGCAACAACCGAAAACATCGGCTTCACCAACACTGTTCTCAAGCTAGAAGTCAAAACACAGCACTGCACCAGTTAACACAAAGGAAAAACATGACTGCTACTGCTGAACCCAGGACACCTCAGTATGCATCCATTATGCTTTCCACAGACATGAAGATTGCAAATAAACTTAAATCATTAAAAAATATGCTATGTGCTGTAGACAGGAAATTTGAGGAATGTGTGTAAATTTTAAGCATTCCCCATCTGTTTACTGCACAAAAAAGCTGATAAATGTTGCTTCCTTCTCAACCCTAAGCTACCGGCTACTTCTGAGGAAGGATTGCTCTAATGTAAAAGTCATTTATGTCTGAGGGTAAGTATTTTTCAAAGTGATATTTCAAGCTCCTTCATGCAGCAGGGAGGGAGGGAGAAGTGTCTTTTGCTATAGTCAATGTCTTAAACTTTACTCTAAATATTGTGGTAACAGTGTGAGGGTTTTGCTAGATGTATTTGTTACACTTAGTGACGAGGTAACTGGCACAGTCTAAACCTATAGGCAGAGCAAGGGAAACAGTGACTAAAAATGGTGTCAATAGTTTAGTTTCTTAATATCAGCTTCTGGCAATATGCCCTTAGGAGGAATTCTGTTTTTTTGTTATAAAAGAAAATCCAAGACTGAACATCAGTAATGGTCCAGAGGTGTACTTTCATGTATGCTGATATGAACAGCTGATGTAGAAGCAGAAAATGGATCGTAAGCTACAACTTAGGTTGCAAAACCTAGGTCAGTGTTTTTTCTAGGTAGAGCTTTGATCTTTGTTAAACCATAATTCCTTCTCTGGGTGTTTTGAAGTGAGAAGCTGCAGTATGAGTGGGTGGATCTGGCAGGAAACTACCACTTACAGCCTAGAAAAAAGGGAGCTGCTATAATATAAAAATAGATATACAACGTGGCACAGAAGTTCTTTTGTCTCTTGAGATTGGAAAGCTTTCTGTGAGGATGGAAATTCATGTGAAAGTGCTTATTGGAGGTATTGATCAGAGGTTGACTAGTCATTCACTGAAGGAAAACAACATTAGCTCTACAGTGACTTTTGAACAAGAGGGATTTGGGAGTCAAAACTATCTGCAATAATTGAACAGAAGTCCAATCATGCTGTGAATTGAGTTAATCTTACCTTAAGCAAACACAATTATGATATTTTAAAACTTACTTCTCAGAAATACTTTGCTAAGAGGATTCCGTTTTAGTTTTAAAGCTTTTAGAACGTATCTTTATGAAGGAGGAGAGAATCATTGAAGGATAATTAATCCAAATGTTAGGGTTTGAGCTGAAAATGGACTTATTTGTTATTTCAGCACTGGAAACAATAGAGCAATTTAGAGGAAAGTACATGGCTTTGTTTTGTATTGGAAAAGTCATTAGTTATATCTCCCACTGTTGTCTAGTTTCTTTGGGACTGCTTTGTAAGAACTGAAATCCCTCCTGGATGTTAGTAGCCACAGGACAATATTTTGGTTTCTGCATTTTTTTAAAATAGATTTCTGTGTACTTCTGTGTCTCAGAGTTTCATTAACTCACACTTTTGAGATGAAAGCACCCTGCAAAGCATATGGTGACAGATAGTCTAGTAAAGGTAACTATTCTTGAAACATATAAGAAAGCTTTTATGTACCAAAGTGGCAATAAGTGTCTGGGGGGGGGGGGGGGGGGGGGGGGGAAGGTAATCAGTTTAGTTCAGTCATTAAAGACTGGTTAATTATAAAGCTTAGTGAGCTGTCTTTTCAAACTGCTCTGTTGGTGCAGGCATTCAGGCAGTTCCCAGAGTGACTGCTGGCCTCAGCAGCTCCCAGTAGCTTGTGCTAGTGCAGGGCTCAGCATCCTGCTGGCTTTGCCCCATTTTGGCGTTGTGGTAAGATCTGTGCTTGAGCTGCCCCCAGGCTCAGGAACTTACCCTGTGAGCACAGTGCTGGTCTGTCTGAAGATGTCTGTGGAGAAACCCCATCTCACTGAGCAGGAAGGACCTTTACAGTCCTTGAAATGCCTTTCTCTGCTGTTCTCTGTTGACTCACCAGGAGATGAGAATTTATTCCTTAGGACTGGTTTGCTGTTGAAGTCTAGGAACCTCATCATTTGCTTAGCATTTAGAGAGATGTATAGTGAAACTATCATCTCTCTTATCCACGGTTCCATTCCTAACATGACATAATCTTTATTACTCTTTTGTGCCTCAGTAAAAGAATTAAAGTTCAACAGTGATTTCTTAGAGTTACTTAGAGTTTGAAAATTGTTGCATTTTATCATTATTCACATGTACTAAAAATCTTGCCCTAGGGTGGTTTTGTGTTAACCACATTTTAGCCAGCCTTCGAAAGTAATTACATAGTATTGTCCAGGGATGTGCTGCTGACACTTTTGCAGCAGGTTGCAGTGACTCCTACAGAGTCAGGATTCCAATTAATTTGAGCGAGATTTAGTGAATGTCCTTCAGTGAATGTCCTTCCCAGACTTAGCTGGGTCTGGGAAAATGATTGTATCTGTAATGGTGGTCAGACTGTTGGTGGTTTTTTTTTAGTGGGTTTTGGTATTTTGGTTTCTCTTTTCCTTTCTTGTACACAAATCAGCCCTATTACAAATAACGTTCTTTGCCTGTGTAAGTGTCTTGGAACTGCTGCAAAGCCAAGTGTAATGACGCATGAACATGCAGGTCTCACAAAAGAGATCTACCTCCAGTGATCTTCCACTGCTCCTGCCTTCTGTCATTTTTGTAACTTGTTTCTTCAAGTTCTGATTGCATGGAAGATAACTTCTGGTGGGGCAAACAAGTCTTCAGGCAAGATTCTATAAAGAGTAGAGCAACCTCTGAACTGTGTGCTTTTCTGAGTTGTTATATTTGAATTATAACCTGCATTGCATGTAAACTGTGTTGCTTTGCTTAATATCAAAAGTGTAAGGAGCCCTGAAACAACAAGGCTGTTTATATCCAAGGAATGCTTCAAAGTGAGGCTTGCTTCTGAACGCCATTTATTTATAACTGTTTGTTGAAATGGTGTAGTCAAACACGTGCAACTGTGCTATGTGAATCAGCCTTGAAACCATATAACTTACACTGTTCTTCTAATATGTTGAAAAGATATTTTGCATCTCCAAACCTTGTTGATACAGGTCTATAGAATCACTTACTTATGAAATATGACATAAATATGAAATATTATTTTTTTTTTTTTAAAGTAGTTGTAGTGCCCAAGGATTAGTCTCTATTTTGGCATAATGTATTTTTAGCACTAAGTCAGGCTTACTCCTGATGTTGAAGAAAGGCACATTTTCACCTCATGTATTTGCTCCTGGTAGAAGAAATTTAAATGAGAAAACGTGCTAAACATACTCCATAGTAGTTTCAAATTACTGGATATCTAAATTGATGAGTGTTGTATTAAAATCAAATAAGCATGGTTTTTAATATAATACAGCAGTTTATCACCTGTGCTTAGTGGGGTGCATCTCATCTTGGGCATAAACATCTCCACCTTTGTCCTGCAGTGTATCAGCAGGGAAGATTCACCCTGTGCCCCAAAGTGAGCACAAATTTATATCAATTTATATAAATTTATTGTGTTCATACTTACAGAACTGTACAAGATGCCAAACCTGTGCCAAAATGCTACTGAGCTCAATGCTCAGTTTGAGTACTCATTCACTGTATCACCTAATTGATACGGGGTTTCTGTGATTATATGTGTGTATTTCTATATAATTTACATCTTATCTAATTAAATATTTTTATTTTCATGTTTTTATAGGTATAAAATTGCTATTACCAAGCTTTAGGTCAGTGTAATCTTTGTTGCACTTTGTACATTCACATGTTTTATATATGAGTAACTACAGTAGCTCACAGCATCTGATACAAATTTAGTCTGTCACATTGACAGTGTTTAATTCATTTTCAGTGCCTTCCACAACAGTAAAAAACCTCCAAACACCCCATCAACCAAAAATAAACCCTGTCTGAAAATCCCCTGTCCAACAGTGAGGAAATTCCTTGTGAAGAAAGAAAGGATTTGTGGTCCAAATATAGGAAGAAATTCGAATACCCCTAAGTTTCTAGCACAAGAACAAAGTAATAGTCAATGTAAAGTGAATTGTGTAAGTGTACAAAGGAGAACCTGACCCAAATTTAATGAAGTTAGAAAAATTTTTTTGTGATTGTTAAATTAGAGGAATCTGAACTGTAGTGTTAAATTCTGTGTTGGATCCAGAACTGAGTAGCAAAAGAAGCATGGTTATATTTACTTTTTACATAGGTCTTAAAAAAAAAAAAATTCATTTTCAATAGATACAGTTAGCATACATACACTACTATCCTAGATAATCATCAGTTCTAGATCAAAACAGTTATATGCTTTAGGAAGGACAAAGCTGAACTAATGTTTTCTGAGATGTATCTGAATGTTGTTTGTTGATTTGGCGTTTGTTTCAACTGTAATGAAATCTGTGTCAGATCATCCAGTAGACAAAGACTCTAAAACCTTTAGGACATAACCTTTTCCATCTGTCACAAATAGCTATTTTATCTGCGTTATTTTCAGTTTCTAACAGGTATTATCCTTGGTTTACAGCTATTCATAAAATATATGTATTATATATGCCTATTTATGCATGTATTATAGAGATGAAGTGTGTTACAATTCCGCATCAGTGAAATCACTGCAGTTGCGCCATGAACATCCACAGAAGCAGACTAAGATACGGCCTTGCATAGAGACTGCTTTCAGGTAGAGATCAGTGAACTGCTGTGATACGATCTCTTTTTGCTGTCAGTCTGCCCCCACAAACACATCCCTTCTCACTTTTCCAGGGCTGGCTCAGGAATAACTTCTTCTTCAGTTTTTCCAGGTTATTTCTGGGATTATATTTTGTTAGTTGAGGTAGGAATGGTGCCTGCCAGTTTGAAAACTGCTATAAACAGGGAGGTCTTTTATGGAAATGCTGATGCAACTTTATCTATAGCATAGCAGTGTAAACTATCTGTTTCCAGTAAAGTGGTTTTTATCTTTGCTTGTCAAACTTTTACCACTACAAAAATAGTCTCTTCTCTTCAATGCCTGTAACATACAAGACTGCAGTTATGGACATGGTAAGAACGGTTTATGTAGCATAGTTTTCCCTTTAATACCATGCCATTAACACATCAATTCATGCATATCTTGTTGCCAGAGGCAAAAAGCTGTATTCCTTTTTATATTCCCCCCCAGTTCATCAATTTTGGTAGTTCCTCAGTGTTACAGCACAGAGGATCACACTCAGACATGCATCATGCTGCCGCTCTTGTTTAAAAAATGGTACTGCAGATGACTGTGCTGAAGAGTGATTATAAACAGTGGGAATCTGTCAGTGGTGATATTGATCTATTAGATTAAGTGCAACTGTACCTGTTCGCACAAAGTTTGAGCAAACAGGGTAAGTTTCTGTGTGTTTAATCTGTGAAAATCTGTCTGCTTTCCTCTTTCACTTGTTTAATGCAGTTGTCTGTTGTCTTTGCCACGTGTAATAGTCAGATTAATGACAACAGGTAGATCTTAGGAGACTGTAAGCCTTGAAGGATTTTTCTTTAAACTCTGAATAAAAGTAGAGAAGAATTCATTCACATGCTTTTGCCAACTCAGGGATAAAGGCCTGCTGAAGGTATGCAAAAAGTCTTGTGGGTGGTCTAGGAGTAGAAAATATTATTATTATTATTATTACATGCATCTAGTATATGTTGCACCATTAAAAAGTCTGAACTCTCACATGATGTTTTGAAAAGAGCTAGGCAGCAAAGCACTCTACCAAGGAGATACGCATTGGTGTGTTAGCAGTTCATGTTATGCTTGAAGACGGTTAGGAAGCTGCTTTTGAGTACTAGTCATTCACTAAGTGTTAGAAAGTCTGGGTACAGCACACATACATGACAGTCCTGCCTGGCATGACATAAAGAGCTTGGTCTTGCTGCATACATGATGCAACCTTGCTTGTTCATATCTCGCCCCTGTGTATGTGCAGATCAATCGTGTGTCCCATACTTTGTACACCCAGTTGGACACTCAACCCTGAGGATGCCCTGTCAGTCTTAAATAACCATTGGTGTGCATCTTTAATGACTGAAATATTCACTCCTTATTTCTTGTAGTGCATTTTATTTTAGAAAATATATTTAAAAGCACTTTAATTAATTTGATTAATGATTTGACATATTTGGCCTTATTTGCACAAAAGGTTGTTGGGAGTAGCTGCAGGAGGCTACATTATCACAGGTGGAGAATGTGTTAGTGAGACAGGACACTGGAAATACTACATTTCTTCACTAAAGTGAATAAAATAGGACACTGCTCTAGAAATTGTCACAGACCTCTAGAGCACTTTGTGGATAGATGACAGCTACTTCTAATCCTCTGGGAACTTTCTTGGAACAGAGCGATAGATACTTATGTAAAAAAAAACAGTTGCTAATTGATGGATGGAAAGTCAAAATCTTTAGCGGATGTAAAGCGGAGAAGATCCAATTGACTGATGGTTACTGATTTTTCAAAGCTGTGGCTCTCTGAATCAGCTGAGGATGCAACACCGTATTTCCATCCTTTCTCTTCAAGTGTAAGAAATGTGAGTACCTTTGTCAGTGCTATTAGAGATTATAATATTCTTATACTTAAAAGATTTTACTGAGCAGTTCTTGAACAGGAATTTGTAATGTTAAGGTATCTTCTTGATGTGACACTGAAAGATACATAGGGCAGTGAAATAAAGTTAAAAATATGGTTTGTTCTCTTAGGGAAAGAAACAGAGGGGGCTTTTGGTGGTTGGAGGAAGAAGATGAAGTGGAAGGGTATTGAGGTTCAGAAAATGCAATTAGGAACATAAAAATATAGGAAATGAAGGTGCTCTTTGAGGAAAAAAATAGTAAGACCTTGAAAGGCTCAGGTGAGCTTGTGGTAAGTTGGAGTTTATCTGAAGCAAGCAAAATATTATCTGAGCTTCTCCAGGGA
Source organism: Pezoporus flaviventris (assembly GCF_033815535.1). Taxonomy (NCBI): domain Eukaryota; kingdom Metazoa; phylum Chordata; class Aves; order Psittaciformes; family Psittacidae; genus Pezoporus; species Pezoporus flaviventris. The sequence continues at coordinate 51,591,913 of NW_026892549.1, forward strand.
GTCACTTGAAAAATATCAGAGAGCTGCTGAATGGACTTATGTCATATTTATACGTCAAGCTTCTTCAATCACAGACTATTGTTTAAATGCAAACCCTGTGATAATTCTCTACCCACAGGGTCCTGAAGAGGATCTTTAGGTCATTTATGAAAAGTCCTAAACTGTAAAGTTGAAAGAAGTAATTCGGCTGTTCTTAATTTGTTGCTTGCATTGCACTCTGAAATACTGTGTGAAAGATGTGATTGGTGATACATCTCCTGTACCACAGACAGTCACGTAATACTGATCTACTGCATTAGAGAGAAAAAAGCTACACTGAAAGGTGTCTATAAGGAGCTGAAGTCATGCTATGCATCATGACATTTCAGTGACTCTAAATGTAACACAGTAATGCTTTGCATGAGATTAAAGCCCATTGCCATTAACTGGTGTCTTTGATTGATGACTGTCCCCAAAAGCTTATCATTTAATAGCATGGAAGACTAAGTAACTGTAAAAAAAGGGCAGTCCTTCTTTTGTTTTGTTTTCAGCTGGGTATGTATTACTATAATGTAATTTTGGAGATAGGTAGACTAAGACATATTTTCATTGTTAAACTGAGCTGAAGATGATGTGGAGGATTCCAGCTTCCAGCTGGTAACTTCCACTTCAAAGACCAAATGGAGTTTGGTCACATACAAGCCAAGTTGTAAGTCAGGATTCCCTATGTTGTTTATACAGATTTCTGAGTGCAATGAAAAGACTGTTTATACTAGCAATGGGGCATAGTCATGTGCTAGAGTGCCCACATACTCTGAGTTGTTCCTGAAAAGTTATCTTGAATCTAGTATCTACACTGCATCCCTTAAGCAGGGATGCTTCTCTCAACCCCACACAGACTTTCATTCTTTTACAAAAGGGAAAATAAACAGCCAAAATAATAAGTGTATTTTATGCATTTACATGCACCTGATTGGAGCTCCTAATTCTGCTGTGAGAGTGAACTGGTGCAAAAAGATGTCAGTATTTGTACAACTTTGCTTTGGAACATCCAAGTTCTTGTAAGTTGGATGCTGCCTTCTTGGGGTTTTAAAGGCTCATATCAAAGAAACAATAGTAGGATAAAAGGAGGATAAAATTAAAAAAGGTCTGGAAAATGATAAAGTAGTTTTGAAAGGGAAACTAAGGGAAATAAAAAGTAGATCAAGTTCAAAGCAAGCAGTAGCTGGAGGTGATAACAGCTGGATTGTTTTAAACTGCGCATCCCTACTTGAATTTTAATTCATTCAAAGACTTTTTAGTATGGTCTGTTTGCCTGACAGAAGTTCATAATGCTTTATCCCTGAAGTATGGAATGATAACCAATGAATAAGAGCAAGAGAACCTGCAGGAAAGCCTTTAATTTCCTCTGTCCCAGAAATCATAATCCTGCAGGAGAGCAAAGTAATGGCTGGTATGTATCTTTTTAAAAAACCTCTATCAACATTACACATCCAAATGACAGGGTGGATAGGATTTTTCCTTTGATGACCTTTCTGTTTTTGTTTTTTTTTTAACATTTAGTGTGAGGCATTTTTATGCTGATTTTTCATATATACGGACCAAGAATTGGGACAGTACCAAAGCGCAGTTAAAAATTAAATGGAAATAGAAATATGTAACTGTATTCAAATGCATAATGCAGTAACAGAGAGTCTCCAGGTAGGCAAAGACACCTCTAATTCTTCTTAAACATTGGAGTTTTCTTATGATGCCTTATTAGCATTAATGCCTTACTAACATGAACGAGGTTAATGCTACTATTTTCTACCATTGCATAAAGGCAAAACAAGAAATGGTTTTTTTTTTAAACTTCCTTCTTAAATTTAATGAAGTTATGTAATACTCTCAAAATGGAGTAAGGATATTCTTCCCCTGCCCTAGCTCTATTCTTCTCCTAGTAGGCATTAAAGTATATCAGTGTGCAAATGTGAGTCTACTTTAAGACATGTTGGCAGTTGCAATATACAACCAACATCCTCTGGTAGGAGGGGTGCTGCTTATAAATATCAGATGAATTGAGGCAACCTGGAAGATGTTTCATTACTCAGCAATGACGGAAAAGGTAAAATCAGGTCAGGTCAATGAAAACATTTTTCCTCGGCTTGATTGGGGTGTTTTTTACAAGGTTTTTTTTTGGTATAAATTTCTCTTTAACAAACCTTGATGTTTTCTTGACTGAAATAAGTCATTCCAAACTTCCTGAAAATGAAATGAAAGGCTTTCAAGTGGATGAATCTAATAAAGGTACCTTCCTTAATATTTCAGTAATTCACTGCTTTCCAACAATATTAAAAAAAAAAAAGTAGAAAAATTCCCAACCAGTGCTAATTGCCTTACTTTCACATTCAGCCTCAAAGATTTTCTCACCCCCAACCTGTTGATTTAAATGAACTGAGCTCGATTCAGTTATTTACTGACATTGTTACTTTTATGCACTGAAAGAAGGAAACTGCTCCTTTATCTGTAAAAAATAAATAGTTTTAACTTGAGTAGAAATTAAATTCTCTCTTGGGCATGAGACACTCCTAAATCACTGTCTCTTCCTCATGCACATGTGTGTGATTGACTTTAGATTGCACTTAAAACTAGGCTGCTTATTTATAACCTTCATCCCTTCATGCTGTGTAGAAAGCAGCCCTCAGAGCTGCCGAAGTTTGTTCCATGTCATCTTGAAAACCGAACTTGCTGACTGAGCTGTCTGAAGTGCGGTAAAGGTAATGGTAGCAGAAAAGAGAGGGTTTGTCCCTGAATTTTTGCAGACTTTCTTGCTTGCTATTCTTTGATTTCTCTGAAGCCCAGAGTTTCAGCAAATTAATAGCTTTGCTGTACAAACAGCATATTATGAGTATAGCTTTCCAGCAATACCTTCCTACTCCACCCAAACACGGGGTAGTTTTTGCTTCAGTTTGAAATGCTGAGCCTGTTGGAATGCAAGGGTTTTTAATTATGGAACTGAATTTTCTTACTAATTACAAATCTTTATTTTTAGGTGAAAAAGAGGGTGATATTAGCAGCAAGGATACATTTAGGGGATTACACAAGTCCACTTTACAAATCACAATGTAGAAAAGCTTTGTGGAAAAGGCAGGGTGTAATGATATGTTTCTATTGAACTTTGATGTGTATAGCTTCAAAGAATGAGGATGTTTGGGCAGCAGCATGTTTCTTCTAGATGTAATAAGGCAAGACATCCATACGCATTTTGTGTAACTTCAAAGGTGCTAAATGCTACAAAACAAGGAAGGTAAACTGGTTCTTTTGCATGGTTATTTTATCAGTTAGACTTTGAGTATTATAGCATAGGTGAAACTAAAACAGTAGCACTTGTTAAGAGTTTGTATAGATGGGTGCAGAGAAGATCAGACTGCAGTTAGGGGCTGCCTATTTAATGGATTTTCCTTTTTGCCATTGAACTGGTTAAATCTGATTACCTTCTACAATGAGGTAATTGGTTTGGTGCACAATGAAAGAGCAGTGGTTACTGTTTAGTTTAGAAAAGCTTTTGATGCCGTCCCCTGTAGCATCCATATACAAATTGGGGAAACATTCAATATTCAGTATGGGACTGCTTGTACAGCAAAGTGAATGAAAACCTGGTGGGGCTATCGAATTCAAAGACTAATGACTGGGAGTTCAAAGTCCAGCTGGGATTAGATAATCATAGAATCATAGAATTGTTTAGGTTGGACCAGACCTTTAAGATCAAGTCCAACTGTTAACGTAGTACTGCAAAGTCCACCTCTAAACCACCCAAAGGTCAGTTTTGGGACCATCAGGAAACGGTGATTTCAGAACCTAGCTGACATGGTGTAGTCTTACCCTGCATAGCTAGTTTCTTGGGCAGTCAGTTTCTGGCTGGACAACCAAGATGTCTTCTTGTGAATCGCTGATAGATTTACTACAGGAATCCAAATGTTCTGTGAGTGGAAACCATGTCTCGCTGATACTGGCACAGGAGGCAGCTGAAAGAATGTTCTTCACAGCCAAAATGCATTGTTTTTTTTACTGATGCACAGCAGTCCAAGGCTGGATTTTGAAAGACCAAAAGCCAAACATTCATAGATTCCAGAAGAGTGAGCCAAAGTAGGCAGTAGAAGAATACCACATTTTCAGTGTAATCTTGCTGGTTTAGACTTCGGTTTAAATACTCAGGCACAGTTCCTTGTGTCCTGATAAAATTTGTTTTAATTAGCAATAGCATCAGGTTGGGCAAAATTCCCACTGCTGGGGCATGTTTGCTTCCAGAGTGAAGCCTGTTACATTTTAGGAAATGTGCTAATTGCAGTTTTAATTCTGCTTTAATTGTATAGACCGTGCCTTTGTTGCGAAACTTGTGAGCGTTCAGCAGTGCTGAGCCCTGGCCCTGTTCTGCCTCCACTGACAGTCTCTTGCTGCATGTTCTTTTTGTAAGCTTCCCGCCAAAAGAATCTGCTGTTTCTGTGGGACCAGCCTTTCCTCATGCAAACGAAAGTGATTCAGCTTAAAAATGTCATCCCAGAGTCAAGAATGTGCTCCAACAGTTTGCTTAGAAAAACAAATGATATCTGTTGTCTCAAGCCTCTTTTGAAATAATGAAATGTAATGATTGGCTATGATAAGCACTCTTTTTAGGCTTTTTCTGCACTCAGTCAGGACGAAGACTGTGGTACAGGCAGCTGTAGTTGAACTGACTTCACTCTAACTCCCTTGTATGACAAAGTCCAAGCAATGTGTCTGGCCATGTGGGCTTCAGCAGAGACCAGGCACCCCACTACTGCCTTCAGCTTTTGACTGATTTGCTCCAACTGCTGAGATCTGCAGCACTGTTTTCTCAGGCATGCCCTGAATGCCTCCCCATAACAATCTATGTGCAGCAGACATTTGGAAGTAATTCTCTTTCCTGCTCTATGCTTGAGACTTAATTGCTGTCATCTGAGAGCATTTATATAAGCACTGCTGGCAGATCAGGCTCTTCAAACTCCCTCCTTCACCCTATCCTCGTTCAGGAACAGAGTGATGTGTCCAGCCATCCTACCTGTGAACCAGAGTGGAGAGAAAAACAAAATAATAACATGTCTACATCTAGCCTTATTCATGGGATAACTCTAGTACTGCTTTTAAAGTATTCAGATGTAAGACTGTGGATTAACCAACAGAAAAGGACCTGCCTGACCCATCTCTCAGCAAACTGTTGCTGCTGCATAGTTCCCTGTCCTGTCTGTAGTGTAAAACAGGACGTTTAGAAGGGTTGAGTCTTGCTCAGTAGCTCAGGACCAGTGTGGTACATATGCAGATGCAACATCATCAAGTGCTTTTGTGGAATTGAATAGTACAGTGATAAATATTGAATAGCACTGTGAGACCAGCAAGAGAAATCCTTTTTACTGGAAAGGATCCCACAATATCCTGCCTTTGTGGCAATATCCAGCATGTGTTGAGTCTTGTAATTGTTCTTGATTATTCTGTATTGGAAATTATCCATAAAAGGCAAGCAAAACTCCTGTTTGCGCTGACGGAGATACAAATACATGAACCTATGAGTTGGGAAAATACAGACTAGCAAACCATATATAGGATAGTATTGTTTCCACCCACTTAAGGAAATAGTGGAGCAGTAGTAGTAAACTGCCAATAAACTGTTAATTTAAAATTCATTCAGAGGTGTCTTGCATTAGTTTTTCCTTTTCAGTTTTCCTTGTCCAGCCAGATCTGGAGTCACAATGCTGAGCGAAAAACAGAATTACTTATTTTGACTCAATTTCCTGGAAGAGATAAAACCCAGTTGCCAGATCACACTTGGAGCCCTTCACCTGGGAGATTACTTCTTCTGAGTCAGGATATATTGTTTTGCTCTTGCTTTCTGCCTCTGGACTGTTGTTTAGAGCTTGGAGGTTGGGTTTTCTTGCTTGATAAGTGTCAGAGGGTGAACTCTTTAGAGCCAGCCAGGAGTGACTTGCCAGCCACAAAGGATGTGTCCTTTAGTAAGAATTAGGTTAACTGCTATAGCAATATTAACAATTAATTAAGACTCTTCTTGGGAGCTGACTTGCATCTTGGTACTTAGCAATATTTATTCATACTTAACATTATTTGTGGACTCTGCAGGAAATACAGTTGAATCTGTAATTTTCCACTCCCAAAATACATGTTTTAAAATTACCTACATCATTTAGGAGAACACCCTGGGACTTTCATGCTTCTAAAACAAGGCACAGAGGGTTGCAGTTCCTTGTCTAGTGGGGTGACCTCCTCAATCACATTGAAAAGTCATTTGGAATTAAAACCATTCAGCAACTTTCAATATGTGGAATGCTTTTTAGAACATTTATTGCCAGCTTTAAAAATTACCCTCTAGGATTCTTTTTAAGTAGGAACTGAACAGAATGAATGAAAAAGCTCACCTCTTTTCCTAAGAGACAGTTCTGATGAAACTTGGTTTCCTACTCGGGGTTGGTTTTAAACTGTGTGCCTGTGCGCATGCATTCCCAAAAGTTTAATGAAAGGGATTTGTTAATATCCACTTGTTTTGCAAGGGAGCCTTCATTGGCTCCCATGGACTTGGAACTCCCTTTTCTTCCTAACTGTGTATGCTCAGCAAATTTGCAGGGGCACAGTTGTCTTAGTGACCTGTTCTGTCACAAGGTCTCTGTCAGTCTTCGCTGAAATTAGCCACTGGAATCAAATGGGCTTGGGGACACAGATGTCACAGTACAGCCAGTAGGATCTCATAAGCCTGATTTCCTTAGGAAACCGCAGGGGAATTTCAAAATGAAACATTCAAACAGACCTTCAGCTGGCATAAACCAACACAAAGCCACAGACTTTGAGAAAGTCAGTTTTCAATGAACTTCTGTGCTAGTTAATTCTTTTAGACAGTCCTGTAATGAATATACCCTCTGCATAATACTCTTGAATCTGTGTGTGTCATTCGTTGCTTATTCTGTTGGGTATGCAGGGAGACTTACACTGAATTTGAAGCCACCAAGAGAATATACATCTTCTGTGTCTCTTAGTACTAGCAATGTGCTACAGACTTTGTTAGTGGTCAGTGTTTCCAAGAGAACACTGAGTTATTTGGATTTAAGTGCATTGCTGTACAGTAGCTGTTATCTAAAGTTCACTGAGATGCATGCTGTATCCAGAATTTAAATGACTGAATGAAAATTTGACTTTGTCTTGAGAATCAAATATTTCATATTAAATGAACTGTAGATCCATTTAGCCTTTTATTAGCAAGGGATTCCAGTTCCATCCTTGTCTATGTAACTATAAAATACTTAGGTAAACTGTGTTGTAGTAATCATTATTAACATAAATTATATCTGCGCTGAAAATGCAAAATAGGTTTTGTATGTATCAGTGCTCCTGAAAAGTATCTGATTTTCAAAATAATTGGTGTTTACATTATAATTTGCATGGCATGGTAATTTGGATAATGCTTAATTTATTACTACTCAAAAAAAAAATGTTATCAAAAGATAAACAAAAGCAGGCTGATTCTCACTGGAGTAAATGAGAGGGTTTTTTCCACTGATTTAATGAGAACTGGATCAAGCCCTACATTATTGTTGCAACAGGCTGATGGTCAAAGATTATTAACACCAACCTCCTCTTGTCCCTCTCTTGGCAGTCTGCACACACACACAACAGTACATCTGCAAAATGGTTGTTAGCACGTATCATGTTTCACTTCAATTTACTTCTGCATCTCTGCTTTGTGAGTCAGCAGGATTAAACATCGTAATTCATAACTTGAATTCATAACTTGGCTTTTCATATTCTAGAATTTTTTTTCAACCTTAAAAATTACTGTATCTCTGTAATCTTTTATTTCCTTACACTTTTCACAAACTGGCATAAGAATGCCAAATAGAGGTTGAAAAGCTAAATGAACCATCTGTTTTCATCATCATAGAATTATCATAGAATGGTTTGGGTTGGAAGGGACCTTAAAGCTCATCCAGTTCCAGCTCCTCTGCCACTAGAGCAGGTTACTCCAAGCCCCATCCACCGTGGCCTTGAACACTGCGAGGGATGGGGCAGCTACAGCTTCTCTGGGCAATGTGTGCCAGTGCCTCACTGCATGCACAGAGACGCATTTTTTCCTTATGTCTGATCTAAATCTACCCTTTTTTAGCTTAAAGCCATTTTGTTTCTATCCTTTTTTTTTCATTAAATAACCATAGCTCCTCTGTTCCAGTGTTTTTGTGTTAAGGAGTGTAAAAGCATTGAGGTTTGGTTACAGGATGTGTCGAGAAGTCCCTCTCAGAGAAAAAAAGCAAAAAACTGGCGGACTGTGTGTTCAATGCCAATCATCATCTTTCCTGCCTTTGTAAAACTATGTTCTCTACTGTTATAGGTCTGTCAGGCTTAGGCTCCTTTAATCATTGCATTTGTAGGACTAGTAAAAATGCAATGTAATGGAGTTGTTCTGATGAAATCCTTTTCTGTCCCTTACCATTTCGTGTGTGAACCACGGTTGTTAATGTCTGCAGAAAACCTACCTATCTGCAAGTTTTGCTCGGGCCGTTTTTTTTTGTTTTCCCCAAGTAGAGCATTGAAAGCTGTATTCCCTTCCATCATACACCTGCCATCTCCTCAGCTGAGGTAATGGTGGTTGACTCCTCCTACATTAGATTGTCTATAAGCAGAGATGGGTAACAGGAGAGTATAGTTTGCAGCTTTGGGGATATTTCTGCAAGAAAAAGTAAGACTCTAGAAGGATACCTTCAGCAAGGCTCCCTGTTTATATGTGTGGAGTGGTCTTTCTTTTCTTCTTAGCCTGTTCTCTTAAAGTGTTTTTGCTCAAGACACTGTGTTGTGTTGTCATGCCGTGTCCCCCTCTGCTGATTCTTTCTGGTGGTGTTTTCCATCCTTTGTTTTTTTTCTTTTTCTCTCTGGTTCCATGTCCAGACTTTACTTGTCTTTTACACATTCATGATGTGAACCAGATGTTAATGAAAACAATAAGGGTACAATAATGTGGGTTGACTTTCAACAGCAAACTGAGCAGCAGAGAATTTACAGGTGTTGCTTTGAAAATTATGTGTATCTGGTGATGTGAGACTGGAATGATTTCCTACGCTGTCATTTAAAACACTTGTCCTATTGTTGCCTTATTAAGCAGCGGAATTAACCTCGAGAGAAATCTACCTGAAAGAAAAACGAGCTCAGTTTAACTTGCCCAAGCAGGGTGTGCCTTGTAAGCCTTGACTGTGGATAAACTTCTTTGACACTTGCTCATGATGAGTGATGGGCTTTGACAGCCATCTAGTGGCTTGTATGGAGTTTCTCCCCCAGTAATTAGTACAAGTTCAGTGGTGTCACCAAACTGGGCCTGGGTATGTCAGTGCATGATGAGGTCTTTACCTTCAAACTGTTGATGTGCGTAGTCTCAAGTATGATGATTTAGCGTATTAGCTGTTACCGTTTGTCTTCTAGATCAAATAGTTCTTTAAAGCAAAACTGATACTCCAACAGACCACTATTTAGCAGAAAAATATTTGCATTATACTTACTGTGCTTTTCATTGAAATCCTCTTTCACAAAGGTCTGAGCTCATGAGTGAATGAGTCCTTAAATATATCATAGCATTTTTCTTCTACCTTGCCTTTTGTATTTGCAGACAACTTTGAAACTCATTTTCACTGACTTCAATGGATTTGCAACCCTGTAGATTGTCTAGTCAGGCCCAATACCAATTAGAGCTGTGCTTGTTAATGGGTTAGCAGATCTTTTTGCCACGTTAAGTATTTCCAAAGCTGCTTCCCAAGCCATTCAGTGCCTTGTGTTACAACTGCAAAAGTAGAAAGAACATGTGACATAAAGAGTTTGTGAAGTTGTCTTTCTAATAAAAAAAGGACTTGCAGATTTCCAAACCAGGGTGGAAATAATAGAACAGTTTGCTGCCTCTCCTGGCCTGGGAGTGATGGATAACATGCCTGTAATTCAGGCCTGAGAGTAAAATATCAAACTGTGCTTGTGGGATGAGTTGGCTTTGAAATAGCTGCACTTTTCAGATTGTTCTCTGTGTAATGCAGTTACAGCAGAAAGGAAAACTAAAAGCATCAACCATAATTGAAAGATATAATATAAAAAATGTGTTTTCTGGCAGTATTCTGGGGTTAGGGGTTTTGTTTGTTTTTTTTTTTTGGTGGTGGTGGTGTTTTTATTTTCCCTTATTATCAATGTATCTGCAATCTGAGAGTAAAACAGACTTTTAGAGCACTTCCAGAAGTTGGTATGTGCTTTTTTCCTCCTGCCTTTGTCTGCCTCTTTCTCAGCTGTTGAGCGGGCTACCCAGGCAGAAGCTAGTCACCATCTGGCTCAGCTCTGATTTGCCAAAGCAGTTGCTATGTGGTTTATTTGAAGTTATGACAGAATGCTGACTTTGGGCTCAGTAAGTTAGAAATTTCATTTATGCATACTGCTGCTCTTCTAAACAGCCCAACAAGTTCTGTGGATAATACATTAAAGAAGACATAGACCATATGCCAGACATCTGGGGGGAAAAGGCTAAATATGTCAGACAGTGTGTTATGTCATGCACACAAGGGAGAGGCGAGAAGAGTGCTTTCCAAAATACGATCTGCAGTTTGGAAAATGATTCTCACAGTGTCATAAATGGACTGTAGAGCACACTTAGTTGATGTCTTTACTTCATACTGAAAACATTTCCTCCTGAGCTTCTGCAGCACCCCTTTGAGTCATTTTGTCAGTTGGTTGAACTAATTGAAGAGAGGAGCTGACCTGGTATAAATTTAGATTTCGGTTTCTGTTAGAAAGCTTCAGAAGTGATGGCAGGCAACAGTTAATGAGACATCTGCTTCATTTCTCTGAGCTCTGATATTGATGGAGTAACTAGACTTGAGTTGAAGGATGAAGCTGAAATTCCAAATCAGTTCATATTTATTACTTTGTGATTTTCTGATTACATCTGGTTTAAATTAGGGCAGAAATGCATAGAACAGTGTAACTGTCTATGTGCTTAGAGCTGTTAATTTTTACACTAATAACAGGTTTTCCTAAAAAATAATGGTCATGATTTTTGACTAGTGGAATGTGTCATATATGGTAAATATAATTGTCTCTATTCCTATTCCTGTATCAGAAATTAGGGCTGTTTGGGAATGTTCAGATAATGTTTTTAACCGGATTGTCTGGTTTCAAAGACATTTTTGATAGGAATGTTTCCGTGGTCAGATGGAACTCCCAGATGGGTAAGATTAATCTTCTCTGCAGCATCCCACGGGACAGGAGAATAATTTTGGATGGTGCATAATAGGTTTGCTGTGTGTGACTTGTGTCTTGGCACTGGGGTTCTTGGTTTGCAGATGTGTGATTTGGGATGGATAGAACAGTACTGAAACAGACCCTTATGTCCCCTTAAATGCTGCTGTCAGTCAAATAGGGAAATTGTCAAGATTTCTAAGTTATTAATTCAACCCAGAGAAGTTTTTCTGCCTTGGTGACAGCAAATTGGTTGGAGAGGAGAGAGCAAAAGCTATATTGAATGGAATTCTAAAAATCAGTAAGAAATTAATTCTTAATTGGAATTCAAAGAAAAGAAAGAAAAGAAATAGTGTTAAGAAAGAAAAGAAACTTTTTGTAAGAAAAAAGTGGATTAGGTTAAAAATGATATGTGCAAGGTCAGTAAAATAGAATGACCTTCATACAAATGTGCGAATATGTACATAGGACATATGAATGTAGTCAGTCAATGCAGTGGCCACATAGGATAGTCTCTCATGCATAATTAAAATATTTAGGTAGTATTTTGTATGCGATTCATATATATTCGTAGCATAATTTATGTCTCTGCCTGGGTAATCATGCAGGCCCATGCCCAACTGGATTATAAAAACCTAAACAAAATAAGTGATTTGAGCCTCTCTTCATTCAGTTGGAGATGCTGCAAGTACCCTTGCAATGGAGACTGGTGTTGCCAATGGACAGTGACTGATTGTCCTGTTTGATTCTCTGTGTTGGTATTACCTTACAGCAAGACCCTAATAAATGAGGTGCTTTCTCTTCAAGAAACTCTGCCATGTCTGTTCAGTGTGGTTGTAAATCTGGCTGTGTAAGCTGCATGCATCAGGGAGCAGGTAGTGTGTGCTGTAGAAGTCTCCCCAGTTTGGTGTCTCCAATGCCCTGTGCACAGCAGTTACAAAGAGCAGGAAAATGGCAGGAGTTCCTCAACGCAGAGTTTGTTCTAGAATGACATCCGTACCAGAATGACTTAGGAGGCAGTGTTCATTTGACACTGTGGTGGGTTTGTGCATTCTGTGATGACGCTATTTTACTGCTTTCTGATCAAGAAATATGGTGGTAAAATAAGAAGGGCATTTAAGATGACTGATATTTAAAAGTTCTCAGTATCGGCTTCAGCCATGCTGGTGGACTGTTTTCTTCATGTATGTGATGCTGCTTCTCATGTTCAGATGTGCTCTTGCTAGTCCAGAACTCCTTTGATTTCACATTTGAAAAACGTGTTGTATATTCTCTGTCTCCTATCCCAGGAGAAGATGTTGAAGAAATAGCTTGCACTCAGAATGGCCAGATGTACTTGAACAGGGATATTTGGAAGCCCTCACCATGCCAGATTTGCGTCTGTGACAACGGAGCTATTCTTTGCGATGAAATCCAGTGTCAAGATGTGCTGGAGTGTGAGAACCCGCAGGTGCCCCCAGGAGAGTGCTGTCCTGTGTGTCCCCATACAACACGTGATTTTGACACGACCATTGGTAAGTTTGTTTTCCAGTTTACTCTTTTGAAAGGAGAGACAGCCCAAAGAAGTAGGAACCTCCTGATACTGAAATTTCTATTAGTATTTCCATGGTGGAAATTTGAATCTGAAAATCTTCCATTTTGGGTTGCACTAGAGCTGGCTCTGGAAACAGTTTTCTTCGGACTATGAAACTGATATAAGCCCAAATGCCTTTATAACTAAAAGGTTGATCTGAATTCCATCTTGATATTTCAAGGAGGTTCAATTCTGTCTTCTTTTTGTGGTTCGTCTTGAACTGAAAGGTAAATATATTAAGAGAAACATGTATAATAAACATATTACGATAAAGATAGATTTATTATATAAATATACATGGTAAAGTAAGTGCATGATTTACTAAAATGCTCAACTCAAGGCCCCTCCAGTTGATGTATAAATGTCAACGTTATATGTAAACAGAAATATGTAAACAGTATAAAGTGTTTCCCCCAAATGGAAACATGGACATGTGATTCTTTCGTAAGTCATGTGAATCAAAATTAGCATGAAGTATTGTTAAGTTCCTGGTTTTGCATACTTTCTGCTATATACCTTAAAGATATGTCTTTTCCAGTCCTGGGAGACTCTTCTTCCTGGAAAGACTTGGCTAAAGCAATTTCCCCTCAATTTTCCTAAAAGAAATTAATGCTCTTTAATATTGAGTATTGAACTACATTCTACATATAATAAAGCAGTTTCTTCAGGAGATATAATTGCTGTTATGAACTTAATATAGAACAAAGTAGTGATAAAAAGCACGTAGCAGGGACCTATGTAATTGAGCAATGGAGCAAGATGTGGCAAGCAATAAATAGACGATGCATCCCACTGTGTTTTGGGAGGCATTAGGCCAATGCCAGCAAGGTGCACTCAGAAAATATAAAAGCAGAATGAATAAATTACAGAATTCCTTATTGTTATTCAAGGTATTATTCAAATATTCCCCTGAAGGATTTTTTTGGATATAAGTGTGGATATTTGGTTCTGACTGCAGGCACATGATACTGCAAATGCTTTTCAAACAAGAAAAGTCAGAAGTCCCTCAGTTAGCTCTCCCTTTTGAAAAATACCATGTAATATGTTGTGGGTCCATCAACATCACTTGTATTAATTCAGTAATAAAGCTTCCTTTGACTTCACAGTCAGTTGTTAGGTCAGCTTCTGACAATTCCCTGTAAGATATTCTGCTTTCCTAAAGTTTTTAGGTCAGCTTCTGACAATTCCCTGTAAGACATTCTGTTTTCCTAAAGTGCTTTTTGTTATTCTGTGCAATCATGAAAATGACTGAGGCACCACTGCAAACTGTTCTGATTCCTCACAGCTGACCAAGAGAGCATGCATGTCTTTGGGAACTTCCCCAGTTCCCTCTAGGCAATTCACCGTGTTCTGTGCATCAAAAATCAGGGATGGCCCTAGCTGCAACACCTTCACTCAACTCTTAACATGTTCTGTCAGAGTAAAAACATTAATCTCCTTCTCTTTTCTTTTCTTGCCCTTTTTAATAGGCAGAGGAAGAAAGGTAAGATTTCCTTTTTTGTTTTTTAATTGTATTACAGCTGTTAAAAGAATGTCCTTGGAGCACAGAATTTAAATACAGGCTCTGCTAAAAACACCTAATTCTTTCCTCTCGGTCATCTTTTATGACTAAGGAGATTGGATTCCCCAGCGTTGGATACTTTTAGGATTCAGCCGGGTAGCGTGCTGGGCCATCTTGTCTAGACTGTTTTTTTTTTCAAAGAATGGCTGACCAGATGACCCTTGAGGTCACTTCCAACCTGGTATTCTGTGATTGCAGTCAACATGGAAAAAATGCTGGGATGCGGGCAAAAATCTTGGCCTAAATATAGAGAATCCTCTGGCTGAAAGTCCCTGCTGTTTGCATCAAAGGAATTCCAGTTTGAGTAGTTTGGTTGTTTCATCTCTAGCAGTGGGTCATTAGAAGTAGGTCATTAGAAGCCAAACTGGGTTATTTTGCTGAGACTTGGCTTCCCAGTGTGCAGTAGGTAGCACTGGGGCAACGCATTCTTGCACAAAGCCATGGTTCTGTGGGCTGCATTTCTCATAGCATGCAGTTAAAGAGCAGATCTATTCCTACACAAGAAATAAAGATACATTCTCATAAATGAGATTCTAAGATAGTAAGCAGCTACAAAATGTAATTGAAATATATTTTAGGTGATCAAGTATATATACTCACTAAAACTGAGTAGCTGTCTATGCAGAGGTAGGTAATGGAAATGAATGGACTGTAACCAGCTTATTATTAATTGATAAACAAGGTAGGAAATTTTTTATTGTCACAAAGTCCCCTTTTCCCCCTTATTAAAACAGTTACCACAAATAAGTATAAACCTAGTTATTTTATGTAACATGTAATTGTTGTCAACACATTCAGCTCAAAGTCAATTGGCAAATGCCATGTCCTTCACTCTGAAGCTATGTGCTATCATTTTGTGTTCTGTCTCTATGCTATAGATGGATATACAGGATTTTCCGTCCATAGGTTTAGTGATATGAATTTTAATTGAATACCTTAAAGAAATGGAATCTCAATGCTGCTCTGGGCTCTGCATTTCATACAAATCAAATCATCCAATAACCAGAACTACACCATGTTTTCAGTACTTACATATCATGGTACTTTTCTTTACTTTGTCTCTTCGTTCATCCAGTATGTTACACAGTCTGTTAATTTATAGCCTTCGCTTAATCAGTGTCCATAGTCATTAAAAAATTGTATGGATTAGCTATCGCAGGTACTTTAATTGAGTCTCCTTAGAGAATTCTTAGCATTTGTCACAGTCACAGGGATGGTATTGATGAAACTGGTAATGTTAATTGTACTTGTTTTCTGCCATCTGACATTTTTGCATCTCTTTCTTACAGGGACAAAAAGGGGAACCTGGAATAGTGCCACCTGTAAGTTCATTTTTTTCTTCATGTATCAGCACACCCTAGAAGAGTGTATTTTACTGCTTTAAAATTGCAGTAATTAAGGAAATACAACAAAAATTTACAGAAAAAAAAAAACAAACTTGTGTTGTTTCACATAGGGAACATTAGCAATCCCTGTCAATTGCATTGTGGGGAAAAAATTTATGGAGTTAAATCTGTCATAATCTTTACATATATAGTTAGAATTTTGTGGAGGTATAATGGTAAATTAGTACTTTGGAAGTGTAGAGACACTTGAGGAAGATGGTGAAATAAATTATCACTTTCTATCTTTATTATACCTTTCTAGCACAAAGACAGACAAAAGAATCAATAACTTGAGACTAAATAATTGTAACACACATTTATTTAACCTTTTTTTAGAATAACAATGATACTTCCAAGATTTTGCTTATATTGCTTATCAAAAGACTACAAAATAGAAAGAGATAACCAGTGGAACTTTATTTATTTTGTCCCCCCCCCCCCCAAAAAAAAACCTTACAACTTCACTGGTTCTTTAATTTTCTGTCTTGGTATTTACTTTTCAATAATTAATTTTCTGTAGGGTAGTCATGAAAAATACAGCCATAATGTTGCATGGTAACTTTGATTTATATTGTGTTCTTTAGGTTTCAGGAATACGAGGCCGCCCGGGACCAGCCGTGAGTATTTTCCGATCTTCTGTTTCTCCAATGATGGCTTTTTTTCACTTTCTGCCATTTCTGTTTTGTATTGTGGGGATGATGTGGAGGAGGACTTTTCCATGCTGGATTTGAGGAGGCAAGGAGATTGTGAGATGTTTTACTAGTCTCAGGTCAGCCTACGCCTTAAGTGAATGAATATGTACTTGTCATACATGCATGTCTGAGGACCTTTGTGTGAAGTTGATGCTGGTGAATACTTCTCTGGCAGGGATCTAGCAGGAGTAGGAGATGCAGCATTCTCAGAGAGCAGTTTTGGACTAGCAGGAGGGGTGTCTTAGACTTGTACATCTCCACGTTAAAAGCCTCCAGCATGCAGAAAACCTTTGCTAAATTAACCCGCAGAGCATATGAGAGATAAAAGTATTTTGTAGACCTCTGCATCCTGGTTCTACTCCTTTCAGGCAATGTACAATTGAGAATAAATATTGAATATATTGAATATTTGGTGATTTTAGGTGTTTGCTTCATGATGATGTGAAAAAGCCCAGACCCACAAATTAATCTTCAAATAAGCATTGCATTTCGTGTTTTCAGAGCTTTATTAATTGTTAGCTAGTTTAAATGGTACTTACTATTTCTAATCTTTCTTTTAGGGACCTCCAGGCTCACAAGGACCACGAGGAGAACGAGGACCAAAGGGAAGACCTGTAAGTTACTAAGCGTCTCAGAAATCAAATACTGGACTAACCTCTTAAAGGTTAGATGGCTTTAAACAGCCTCCATGTCTTCCAGAGTTACCAGAACTTTCCTCATATTTTCCAAGAATTAGGTAACAAACAGAAAAATATTCACATTTCCCCATTCCCTGGGTGGATTGAAACCTGACTGCTCTGAGACAATTGACAAAGTTTTAGCAGTCTTTCCACTAAAAGCCATACTTTTTCCCAAAGTAGTGTCTGAGAATATGGCTTTCTTCAGGATTTAAAAGAAAAGGAAATTAAAGAACAAAACTGGAACGTCACGTTCTCCTTTTTAAGAACTTGCTGACTTTCTGCTGGTTACTACTGTGCATCAGAAGCAGAGTGAGCTGTGTGGCTCAAAGTAAAAGCAAAGCTCAGAAAGTTAGCAGGAGTTAATTTTGTGGCTACGTATGTTGATATGCTGGTGAATAATATGATCAAGATTGCTCAGTGGAAATAAAGACTTCAGAAGAGAACTTTGCTGTCTGCATGTGGAGAACCGCAGAAAAGCCAAAAGGGAGTGTTGAAAATACCAAAGATGACACATTCCTGTTGAGAAAGCTAGGTCAAAGAGCTTCAGTGATCCAAAAAGCAGTTTTTAAAGAGCTATATAGTTGTAATTTGTGTGGATATTTTTCTATCCCTCAGAAGAGAACAAACCAATACTAGGTTTAGGCATAGGCCTTTTGTGCTGTTCTCCAGTGTGTGCCTGTTGTCCATAGATGGTAGTGACACTTCTAAAGCAGTGGAGTAAGCGTGTAGCCTCTTTGAGATGGATGCCAAGCTGCAGCTCTCTAGATCACCATTACATATTTCTCTGATGAATAACTGTCAAGATCTTAGAAGAATTCTGGGAGTAATTGCGAAGTCTTGTGGTACACAGAGGAATCTTGACTGTGTTTGTACAGACATCTGAAGTGCTCTCATAATGGACAGTATTATCAGTAGGATGCTAAGTAATTTCTGATTCTGTGCTATGCATCCCTTGTATGTCTCTATAGAGTGGTGACTAGAAGCACCTAAAATATCAAAAGTCTGTAAACACTTTTGAGTTCCTTTGGCATAGGTTATTATGTTGCTTTCAAGTAATAGCAAGGGGTTGGGAACATCGGCTCCTCTGAAAGTGTTACGTCAAAGGTTCTGGTGAGCTGTATGTATGTCAGAGTGTAGGTCTGAGACCAGAGAACACTGATTTTGGATACGGAGTGACTGTTAGTGCAGGATTTTGTATTTTTACTGGTGGGGAAAAAAATGTTATCTCACACCTGGAGTTACATTATATAAAACCTCTCTGCATATTGTTTGCAATTTGTTTAAAATACCTTGTGGAGCAGGTAAGCTTGTACAGGCACCCTTTATGAAATTAATCTGGCTAAATTCATTACTGACAGCTGCTATTACAAAACCACTATGCACATTTGCAAGCTGTTTGTTTGTTTCTTTGGATGTTTTTGTTTGTTTGTTTGTTCCTTAAATGAGCTTCTACTGACTAGTGAGCAGGAACTCTACTTTGCTATGGGTCCCTACATTTTGCAATATCTGGACCCTTGGATGTAAAATGAAATCAGGAGTGTTAGCATGTTTTTTACTTCAGATTCTTTTCTAGTGTAACAGTGAGAGAGAAATAGCTAGAGAATCACATATTGGCATTTGCAAAATGCATTTGGAGCATGATAGTATTTTAGGTGTTTACAAATGATCTTTTGAAGACAGAAAATAAGCTTGAGCATCCTCAGAACCGTTGATATATTCTGTTTCAGTATGGGTTTACAGTCGGTTGTAATTGCTGTAGCAGTTAAAATAGACAGTAGCTTGAGAGTATTCTACCATGATCTGCATTTCCTTTTATTCTGTTACAAGCAAAACCTGTAACAGTTTCCAGAGCAGCAGCAGTGGGCAAGAATGAGTCAATTGCGTGTTTAAACTCTGCCCCCTCGTGGCCTGTTGTGAGCATTTTTTCTTTTTTTTTTTTTAACTCACTGACCTTGAGCTGGTGAAAGAACGTGGAAGAGCTTTTTTAATATACATGCCCATAGGTAAATAATGTAAAATAAATAGAAATAAAGGTATAATCATTATTTTGATAAAAAAATTGGTTATATACCATTGTTTAGCTGCCACCTACAAATACAAACATGCTTTTTGGAGACTTTTTGATTTGTGATGTGGGGGGATTGCAGTGTTGCTCTTGAAGAAAGTTGATTTTTGTGACTAAAAAGTAGGTCCTTTTCTAAAAAGAAACAAAAGAAAGGCCTTTTTCTAGATCAGATTTTGTTAAGGTGCCTTGGTATAGATATTGAAAATCAGTAGTTGTATGGGAGCTTGATTAATTCTTTATAGGCTTTACAGTGTTTATCTGTAATGTTTCGCTTTGTTTTATTTTGACAGCTAACAAAAGAAGGTGGCTTATTCGTTTCCTCTTTTGGGCAGTATGCGCTTTTTGGTTTGGCAGTGTGTACTTCTGTTCATAATAGAAATATTAAATAATAAAATTTTCTGCTAGAACCTTCTTTTTCCATCCAACATGCTTAAATCTTCTAACTTGTTTCAGAATACCATCTATTTACAACTCATTCTGTGAGTAGAGGTGTGTATGTGTACATGTATGTCTGATAAGAAACAGATTTTCCCCTCACTGCTAGGCTTACAGGAATTCCAGACCATCAAGACAGATAGAGAATTAAGAGAATTAGCTGATTTGCTGGGAGTTTTCAGGACTCATATTGCCACTGCTATCTCACTGTAGCCCTTTCCCAAGAGAAAGCTTTTTCTTTAACATGTGAACCATACTAATTAAAACAGTATTAGTTCAGACATTAATTCCATGAAATGTGCCACAGACTGGAAGGAAACACAAGTCTCATCACATGGAAATATGAGCAATCTGTCTGATTCTGTGTTTGTAAAGATGACTCACTGAAACAGGCTTTCAATGTTTTATGTTTAAGGATCCTTAAAAGAGAAGAGCTTGTTCTATAGTATAAAATTTTCCATGCCATAGTCAGAGTATTTTATTCTAATGAAGAAAGCAGTAGTGACAAGCAGTTTAAACTCTGTATTTATGATTGAAGAATATCTTTATTATTATTGTTGCTATTGTTTATTAGCTGCTTCCATATTTAATTTTAGTTTTGATACAAGATGAATGCTGTTTAGGGATCAAAAGTGGGGAGCAAATGCATGGCTTTCTAGCCCATTCTGCGAATACTAGCCAGAGATAACATCAACACTGAAGGACTTAACCCTGCATTTTTGGCAGTGTAACTGTGTTGAGACTCAGCAAAAGTATGAGCTGTCTAAACCACTCATGATGTCAGGAGGCTTTAAAAATTCAGCCTTACGCTGGAGTTGCCTTAACATGTGTATGTACACTGATCTGAGCTATATGTCTTTAGGAAGTAAATTCGTGATACTCTATTCTGTGTGCAAAGCAAAATACTTTTTCAGCAGTAATATATGCTTTAGAATGGAATGGTAGGAAACTTGAGATGCCTAAAGAGCCTGTGATAGAAATTACTGCAGTTGACTTATGTGTGTGTGATTTGTGACTAATTTTAGCCAGTGCTTCTGATCTGAAGGTAGGAGCAGGTCTTGAGGGATGTTGTTTGTTTGAAGATCTTTCTATAGAAATGCAGATTTATCGCAAACATGGCAGTGATTTTCCAGTTACAATGATTTTAATGAACACCCTTGCACACTGTTGTCATTTCTAATTTATTTTTTTTCTAGGGTCCTCGTGGTCCTCAAGGGATTGATGGTGAACCTGGTATCCCTGGCCAGCCTGGTGACCCTGGTCCTCCAGGGCACCCTACCCACACAGGACCAGATGGAATAAGCAGGGTAAGTGTTACACTTGCTTTAGCAGAAAGTGAAGTGAATGTTAGGCCAGACCCACATGGTAGAAAAAGTAACTTCTCTCTGCTTCAGTGAACATGAAACACAGTTTGTGTTTCCTGGTCAAGAGGGACAGCAGCTAGCGGCAGTGCAAGTTCTGCCAAAAACTGGGACAAGTGAGCGTGAGAATTCTTGGAAGGGTTACACCTTTTGCAGTGGGTTTTAGCATCTAGAAAAGCCAGTGTGCTCAAATCTAAAATCCTTGGTAGGTTTCTGTTAGTTCTACCTGACTTAAACCCAGTGGTTCTGGACAATAGCACACTGAAACTGGTGTACCAGATTAGGAATACAGAAAAGAAAAAAAAAAGATTAATATAAATGACAGAATAATTAATGGGAGAAATTAAAACGTGGCTAAGTGTATTTCTTGCTAGAATTGTTCAGACCAACACTGAGAAGATTAAGTAAGGTAGGTAATTGTGAAAAGAAGGGTTAACCAGCTCTAGATACAGACACAGTGCTCTGCAGGACTCCTTCCCCCCACTTCCTCAATACTATGGAACACTAATCATGATTGATAATGAAGTACATGTTTGAATTCATCAGGTATATATTCTTTTACATGTTTATTGCTGTTCAGAATATAGCTGTTATGATTTACCACTCCATTGTTCCTGCACTGTTACTGAAAACAGTAAAGTTTTATTGGCAGTCGCCTGAAATATTCATGTTAGTCCAATGGCTTGCAAATGTAGGCAGCATTTCTTGGCTGAACCACATTTCCAAACTGAATCCATCAGGTTCAGCCCAAGTGAATATCTTCAGCACAGAGGAATCCCTTAGAATCACAGAAGCACCAGGGATGGGTGTTAGATCACCATCCATTATAGATTTCCACAGAAAATATGAAAGAATAGGTGTGGCCAGAGATCTAAGGTATTTTTGGTTTGTATTCTAGTCTCTGAAGTTAACCAGCCTTGCGGAAAATATGTTTGGGGACCAATCTGATGTGAAAAAAACCTTGACTCGTAAAAGATTTGAATGCACATTTGCTGTTCCTCCTTCTCAGCCTGCCATGAGTGAGGATCTGGCTCTGAATGAGGCAAAATGAAATTGATTTCAACTATGTGCTTGCAGAAGGAGGAGGACACTGGAGGTTCTCTCTGCTTTAGCGCATTTGGCTCTGTGAATTGGCATGAACAGGAGTACCTTCAGTTTGCAGGATAAGGGCAGCATGCTTAAAAGTTACAATCTGCAATCAAAAAATTGGCTACGTTTCCATTTACCTTAATGTATTTCTGAACTTGAAACACAGCAATTGAAAACAAAAGAAGGACTTAGAAGACATGAATGAATATTGAAGGTGAAATTAAGGTGTAATTTAAATTTGAAAATGGTGAAAGAAAGCTAATTAATTACATGGGACGCTTTTCTCTTTTTAGGCAATTTTCCCATTTGTTTAATATTAAAGTGGAGATAGACTCAGAACAGTAAGCAGATATTCAGTGGGTCTTTGAAGCCTTAAACCACCTCAAATTTATAGGAAATACAACTTTTAGTGATTAAAACAAGAATTTAGTTGTGAGCACTGCAAAGCCAATGTACATATTGAAGATATGGTTACATGGATTTTTACCTTATGAACCACCACAATGATTGACAGCTAAAAGAATCCTTTTTTTCCCCCCCCCCC
The DNA here is from genome assembly GCF_033815535.1 of Pezoporus flaviventris. Lineage (NCBI taxonomy): Eukaryota > Metazoa > Chordata > Aves > Psittaciformes > Psittacidae > Pezoporus > Pezoporus flaviventris. Next base: position 51,614,527 of record NW_026892549.1, read on the forward strand.
AGCCATTTTCAGCTCAGATGGCAGGACTGGATGAGAAATCTGGATTTGGCAGTCAGATGGGACTGATGCCTGGTGCAGTGGTAAGACCAGATTAGCCCTGTACTGTAGGACAGGGTGGAAGTGGAGTGTATATGCAAAAACCCGAAGAGGAATTAATCCTCTTCAACTTCCTATGCCTCTAGAACAGTATATTGTAGTGCAGCTTTGCACAGTAACTGGACTGAAGTGAAAAACATATTCTGTTAAATGAAAGCACTTCTTTTTCCACTTCTAGCCTACTTGTTGTCTTCCTTCCCTCCTTCTGCAGTATAGCAGCTATTAACATTAAGGTACAGGAAAAAAAGAAAACAGCTCCTGATTTTCTCATATCTTGATTCACTGCAGAGTAACTGAAAAGTGTCATCTATAACACAAAGTAGAATAAACAAATAGGAGACTGGGAAGGCTTCTTTTCACATAGTGACATAAAGATCTTTGGTAGTAATTTAAAAAAAGTATTTCTGAAAACAGTGCTTAACTGAAAGTTTGCTGTATTATTTTAAAACGGACATTCTATTTCTCTGCTGGGTTCAGTTTTACAATCAGCATCTCTCAGTACTCAGATATCCTCTTCACTTTTAGTAGACTGGGGAATTAATGGTAACACTGAATTTTTTTACCATCTGTGCAATCTCTTTAACCACCATAAGTCTCTGCTAGAACTTTGTGTTGGTTTTGGACATTATCTCTTTTCCCTACGTGTACCTATCACTTTGTGATACCTTGAAAATAGTTTCACTTTTTGCTGTTACTTTTGACATTCATTCATAGTGAAACCATGCTTAGTGATTGCACTGTCCAGGAGTTTGTGTACCTGGATCTTATTCCTCCAAGTCCCTATTAATACCCTTCAAACTCACTTTCAATACAATTTGAAAACTTCTAAAGGTAATCTGATGTTTTGCTTAACTTTTGTGGTGATTTCTTCAAGTAACTCCCCTTTTTTATGAATGTCTCTCTTCAGTGAATTTTCTGTGTGCTTATACAGTGGTTTGTTCCACAAGGCTGTCCTACTTACTTTGCTGCCCTCCACCGTTTTGCTTAATCCTTTCACTCAGTCTGTCTCAAGACATTGTGTTTCTTGTATGGCCTCTTCTTTTGTAGTTCTTAAATGTGACTCATTTCAATATTAATCTATCTAAGACTCTCTGAGGCCTTACACAAAGTCTGCTTAGTCAGTTGGCACTGACTGTCTTCATATTGATTCATCATGTTCTGCGATATCCTATTTTCCTTTCCTTGTAAACTGAGTAACTGACAGTGGAACTGTTGTATTTTGTTTTGGTTTTAATGTTAATTAGAATTTTTAAAAGGCCTATTCCTAACCCTTCTACCTTTGCTTTGTAAAAGTTAGTAAAAATTAATGAATTGTGTGTGGAAAAAATAAATCTTGAGCCCCTGTCAGGATGCAAGTTATTGTCTGCTATAGATGATTTTGTATTGCTAGAAAAAAGATTACATTCGGACAAGATTATGTTTACCTCGCATTACAAGTCACAATTAAGCATGAGGTTTTTGCTGAAAATCTCATGAAACTTTTTACAGGGAAATCTGGATTTTCTGTAACAAACCACAGCTGTTTAGAAGCTGTTTTGGTGGTTTTTATGTTTCATGAAAATACATCCCTCTGTTTCTGCTTATCAGCTCATGGCTGAGAACAGCAGTGTTCATTTATTTTGTCATTGATTCCATTACGAGATTAATCTGAGTAATAGGAATTCCCTTCAAGGACAGGCAGTTCACCTTAACCAACTCTGTCCTGTTATTACAATTTTTTTTCAGTGGAGCAACCTGGTTATTCTGATTGTTTCTAGGATCTATGATTCCAGAGACTGTGAGGGTCCAGAAAGCAAGCAAGACCATATTTTCAGATGCTAATTAATTTACAGTCTTGTGGCTTTTTGAGTTTGAAGATTTCCATTCTATCTCATTTTGTATTTCATAACATCAGTCCCCCAGGTAAAAGCCTTTCTGAGGATTTGACCACAGAAATGTTATCTTGGAGGTCACTTGCAGGCAATTTTGCTGTCTTTTTAGGATGAATGTTACTTGGGGAAGGGTATTTTCTAGTGTGTAACAGGCTTTTTTTTTGTTAGGGTCCAGTGGGTCCAAGAGGTCCTCAAGGTCTCCAAGGAAAACAAGTAAGTACTTCACCTCAGGCTAGAGTTGGAGGCAAAGCACACAGTAATTGGTGTGCGCGTGTGTGTGTGCGCGCGTGTGCGCTTGTGTTCATCTCTGAGGCAATGTCCATCTTCAGTGACAGATGGATGAGAGCATCTTCGTTTAGAGGTGAATTTAAACATGCTGCTCTCAAGAGAGAAAAGTTAGACCTGTAACAAGGTTTTAACCCAGCACACATTTTTTAATGCAGGAACAGTAATCAAAATGGTGACTGTTCCGCTTTCAGTATTAGCATGGTGTTAAGTTACCACTTAAATCCTGTGCCATATACAAATCTATCTAAAGCCTGAGGGATTTTACTATCCAACTTCCACTCATTTGGAAATGTGAGCTGGTTCTGAATTAGAATCCAGACTGCCCCATGGGCTGTGATTGGCCTGATCATGGATTTTAATTTATATCCTTATTTTTTTTACCTTTTGGAATTTGTAATTGTATTCATCTCTGCTTAATTTTAGGGTGGTGCTGGCCCCGCAGGCCCACCTGGTGAACCTGGGGATCCAGGACCTATGGTAAGACACTTCTACAATAGAATTGCAAACAATATATTATATGTCCTTACTTCAGAACAGGGTTTTTTTTTTCCTATGTTGTCACAGCTGAAGCCATTAAGTAACTTCAGTCAAGAGTTGTGGTGTTTGAAGTATGTTGTCCTGAATTAAAGAATTTGAATTGTTTTGAATGCACATAATAATGATTATAAACATTGTTACTTTCCCAGCACAGACCTGAGGATGGTTAAGCACTGGTAAAATTATAGTTGGTAGTGTAACGCACACAGACGTTGAGAATATTTATGTTTTGGAGGCAACAAAATTATTCAAAAGTAAAAGCAAGAGCCAGAGCTTTAAAATAACAGTAACTGCGTTAAAATTGTTTTTCTCCTAAAGAATCCGTTCTATATTTTTATATAATGTAATGTAGGTTTCTTAGGGGCAGGGTGATTAGAAAGAGCAGCACAAAATTGAGCAAATGTGCTTAAGCCTAAAATCATCCTTTTTCTACATCTGTTTTTATAAAACCAGACTTTGAAATGGAGGAAGTAAATATTTTAGTGATGGCTAAATTGTCTTGTCAACAAATTTGTTTATTTCTTAGGGTCCAGTTGGTTCTCGTGGACCAGAGGGACCTCCAGGCAAACCTGGTGAAGATGTAAGTTTGTTATTCTTTGTATCTTGTTTTATTTTTAATAAAACAAATATTGGCATCTTTGAGACAGTCTCTAACCTGCAGATATGCCTGTTGTAACCACTTTTATCATTTACTTTTCTTTGTTATCATACTCATTAAGTGCAACGTCCTCTTTATAAATCTTAGCACCCCTTTTCAAACCAGTCCTTTGTTTTCCTTACATGTCACCATCATACCTAAGGCTTAAGTGCTGTCTCTATTATTTCTTGCCTCAGCTAATTCTTCAACTGAGGTGTCTTTCTTGAAATCAGCATACCAGGGATTCAAGGGGGCAATTGGAGGTGTCTCTTCAGAATCGCATGAGTTAGAAGAACTGTAATGATAACACACACCTGGAACTGGACAACAAAATTTTAGTATTTAAATTCTTTAAATTTCTTAATAATTTATTATAGTCATTCCTGATTTTATTACTCTATCCATGATTGTGCACATATATGTAAAATATATGTAATATACATGTTATGTAAGTATGTATGTACTGCACAACAGTAGCTTAAGATTTTACTGGTGGATGTATATTATTTGTTTGCAAAGTACAGTAAATCCATTTGAATTGTAATTTATAACTTAGAAATCAGTAGGAAACTGATGATATTTTAGTATAAAAGTTACCATTGCTTGTGTCACGGCTACTTTCCCATTAAAGTGTATAAGGACTTTAATGGAAACTTTGGAAGAGTGAAGCCAAATCTTGATACTTCTCTAAGAACATTCTCCAGTGTATGTATGAGTTTCTTTAATTGCATTTGTGAAGCACTTTGCCTTCTCTCTGTCCAGAAACTATTTTTCTGAAGCCTTACATATTCCTGCAACCCAGAGTCCTGGTTGATGCAAGTAAAGGAATGGTTAGTTTTGATGCTGGAGGACTTCAAATAATCTTCAAAATATTCTCATTTGGTTCTACCATACTTTCTATTGCATCACACAGAAAATAGTCACCTATCTGGAATGAAATTATACACATTTTAAAACATTTGAACAGAAGAAGTAACATGCTACAACACATGTTTTAGATTGCTGTTTCTATGGAAAATTAAAGTAATTTGACTCTGTGTAAGGATGACAAAAGGTTTCTTCACTAATTCACAGGAAAACTACCTTGCAGCACCATCTTGTGATGCTGAGATGCATTTTGGACTCAGTCTTCAGTTCCTGCAATTCTTTGTTTAAAATGATTGAAAACTATGTCCAATGTACATTGTTAGTGATGTGTGTAGTTGATTTTTATCATTGAAATTGTTACAGTAAAGAGAAGATACATAATACTGATGTGAATGTCCTCATTCGTTTGAATGGAAGAATGATAAGATAATTTCACATTTGCTATTTTCATATGTTCTTTTTCTTACTTTCCTTAGGGTGAACCTGGCAGACCAGGACAGTCCGGTGAGCCTGGATTTCCGGGATCTCCAGTAAGAGCTTATTTACATTTTAGCAAAATGATCATACTTACATCATCACTGTCTCTCTTAATAACAAGTGCAAAGCTCTGCCATTCAATTTCTGAAATACTTGTGTTAGCTTACTCTAATAATTCAGATCAGAGTGATAGCTTGGAACCAAACAGGTCACGCAAAGGTCCTTGAGTTAATCCTGAGAGTCCTTTCACAGGTGCACATTTCAACTGCTTCATTGATAAAATATGCATGGAACAGATGATAGTATATACAAACCTTACTTCCATTTCCCAGTGTTTTGAATGGTCATTCACAATCATGTGCAGGAAGTGCTCAGAGACTCTACAATGATGTTATGCTGGGGTGGCACTTCATAAGGGTCAGTCTGAGGGCAGGGGAAGACAGGATTATATCATATGCATATATATTTTATTTTTATATCTATTTTCAGTATGCAAATATGAATAAAGGATATCCAAATAATATGTGCTTGTGCTGCAGAGGGTACTTGCCATGGTTCAGTCTAGAAATAAAACAGATATATCATTTTGACTCATATTAAGTGTTCTGCTCTCATCAGTCAAGTTTCTGTACCTGGATGGGAGCTGTAGTGTGGCTGGAAAGGGAATGGAGAAATTCCAGAGCTGGAACCATCTGATGTGTATCATCTCTTAAACTGCCTCATTTTCTTTTTAAGCATCCAGTGATTGCGTGGCACTTTTTTTTTTTTTTTTTTTTTAGCAGCTAGAGATGTGATCTCTTGGAGGGAGAAACAATTTTTTTTAACAAGGCAATGTTGTTTGCTAAACTTTCCTCCTAAGTTTTATGGGTCAAAGACAATGTTTTCTAAACTGCATGAGGCAAATGTAGTCTGTGGAGTCGTAATCTGTTCTGATCAAGCTGTTTTGCTCAATAAAATAATCTTTTAGAAGACCCTTTAATGAAGGAAAGAAGTACTACAACTGCACCCATACACACAAAATGGCATTAGGATTTGCTGCAGTTGGACAGCACTATAGAGAATACCACTGGATACCCTGATATTTTATCAGAGTACTCCCATGTCTTGATCAAGGACAAGCTCGTAGACTGCCACAGAGACACCCGATGGCTGGTTCCCCTTGTATATAATTTGCCGCTTTGCTGTGTGACCCATCCCATGTATGTGCTTCATCATTGATTGCCCTGGTTTTATAAACTGATATACATATACCACTGAGCACAAGCCAAATAAACAAGCATAAGTAGTACAATTTCAAATTTACATGCAAGATCTTGTATGACAACAGAGATCATTATTCACTGAGAAACTCATTAGGCATAATTTCAAACACTCTAATCTATTAATTTCAGAAATTTCATGTCCTCATGAATTATCTTTTTCTTTAGGAATCTGCAAAATCTGAAGTAATTTCTCACTGAATTTTATGATCAAACATTGTCCATATAATTGACTGTGGGAAGACAAAGACCTTTCTTACATATATGCTAATAAGGAAATAGCTTGTCTGTATGTGAAATTCTCTAATGCTGAGATCTCAGATGTTATTTTTTTCTCCTCTGAATTTCGATGTTGCTTCATGATGCTTCATTTTCTACAGTATAGCTTTGTGATTTTTTTGCTGAGCTGAAAGGTACAAACTATAACCTTTGCTTCAGTGGCACCACAAAGGAAGAAATTATACGTTTAAACAGTTCATTGAATTGTTATCTGAGAGAATGAAGATGTTAATGGGCTTTCTATTATAAATTCATGTGACCAATAGTCAAACATGAGGCACCTAGCTCCCCTCTGTTACTCAGTCTTTCCCGAAAGAGAGATCTGGAATCTTGATAGAAAATTAAGTGTAAGGCTACTTCGGTTTTATTGTTAAATGTGTTTAAATAGCAGTTGCTTATCATGCTACTTGACTGACGTATTCTGAAAGAACTTGTACAGTTTGCAGTTTGGTCTAAGTTTCTAATTATTTCGAATGATAGTTTTGGTCTCTGTTTAATTAAGGTTTCTCCATATTTGGCCTCAAAACTTGATCTACCACTGGTTTTATTTCATTACTTCTATTGAAATTTGAGGTTGGGTCATACACTGATGTAAGTGATAAAAGCTTTTAATATCAGTGAGAGTGTGCATAATGCTGAGACTGTCTACCTTCATAGTATGTTAGGCTGCATTGTCTGAGAACCTCCCAAACGCTATGCCTTGCTATGTAATGTCATCAAGGTGAAGGAATGTTAGGAGTATGAGTATTAATGCTGCTATCCTCTTTCCTGTTGGCGACATTATTGTTAGATTTGTCTGCAGAAATCAGGATTTTATTTGTTTTTCCTTTTATCTATTTAGGGGCCTCGAGGCTTTCCTGGTGCTCCTGGTCTCCCAGGTCTCAAGGGGCACAGGGTAAGAGACAAGATTTTCCCTCTCCTTACAAATGATGTTTCAGTATAAAGATACTAGACTTGCCAGCTGTAGCTGAATTACTGGCAGTCAAGAGAGGGCTTTGCAGAAAAGCTATGCTATTCCCCTTTAAGCTGACCTCTGTATTATATCCTTCACCCCTTTCTTCACTCTATTTTCAAATGTTCTGGGAATCTGGAAGGAGCTTGCTTGAGCCTTGCCAAGCTTCAGAAGGAACAAACCTGACAGTTCTCTTGCTTTGTTGGCAAGTCTTGCGTTAGGGTGGAGACCTTGAGAGGTGGATATGTTTGCAACATGGAGTGATTACAAATTACCAAGTTTTCTGGCCAGAATTTTACTTTGGGGAGGAATAAATACGTTTTCTATGGCTCAGAGCCACCTCCTTGTTTTAGGATATTTTTTTGTTAATGTTCTTGTTTTAGAAAGGAAACCAAATCCAAGGAACTGTACCTTGTACAAATGGTTTCCATTTAGGAAATGTTTAAAAGCTTTATTCCATGTGTTTTTTTTTCTCTATTTTTTTCCTTTCTTACTCTTGCCACCTCAGAGCCATTCTTGACACCAATATTGAGTTATTTTAACAACAATAGTAGGAATGCTGTCAGTCTGTACATATATAAATGTAATTTTCCAATATTTTTATAACTTACAGGGATTGAAAGGACTTGACGGTCCAAAAGGTGAAATTGGAGCAGCTGGAGCAAAGGTATTTTCATGGCCCAAAGAACTAAATGCTTAAGCATGTTTTCTGTAATGCCAAAATAATGAAAGATAGTAGATGTTTTGGACAAGGCTTTGAAGCCTTTCCTGTCAGTGCTACTTATATGAAGTAGAGAGGCTAAGTGGAATCGCCCGTTACTATTGTGCTCTTGATTCATACAAAGTGCTATACAATGACATATCTGGGCTTTATAAAGAAGATTGTTCAACAGTGCGAGTCAGTTTCAGCTGGAGCTCAGTTTTAGGCCTGTAAGATATCATTGGGTGAATTGACACACAAAATGACAGTTGTTATCTGTGACACATACGTAATACTACAGACAACAAAGCCTGTTAAGTACGAGCACATGGGCATCTTGTGATTTTGTACAAACTTGACCAGTTTGTGGTTCCTGTTGTCTTTATGTCACCAAATTGAGAGATAAACGAACAGTTTTGAAACATTTTTTAATATAATGTAATGTAATATAATATGACAATCTGATACACAAAACATAACATCAAATCAAATCCTATCATATTGCAATGCATAACTAAAACCTGACTCCCCTCTTTCAGACTACAATACTAGAAATTGGCTTAAAACAAACTATGCCTTAAAAGGCACTGGGGAAGTGAGAGAATATCTTTTCTCCAACTGGCTATTTTTCACCTAGCAATTTTATTCTCTTTGAATTTTTGACTCTCACTGGTACTGCAGCATCTTTACAGCATCAGCTCAAAGCACTGGTAACACAGGATAGCCAGCTGGAATCAATCCTTTCAAGATGGGCTCAAGGCTGAAATGTTAGGTGACAATTACAGGTGGGACAGAACTATTTCTTGAGATTAAAGACATGCAAGTCTGCCTCTTAGGTCTAACATAAGCATGGAGCACAGGGATGAAACATGTAACTCCATTTTCCTCTAACTTGTTTCCTCTAATTGTGTAATTTCATCTCCATTTCTAGGGAGAATCTGGACCAACAGGTGCCATGGGAGCAACAGGTCCCCTAGTGAGTGGCATATGCACTGGATATTACAGAAATGGCTTTAGGATTGTAAATGCTACTGCAAATACAAATTTTAATGAGTAATTTTCATTCAGATGTAGTTTTGGACAACATAATACTTGTGAGCAGCATAACATGGCAAAAATAGACTCATAGTGGTGCTTCTGGAACTAAAGCACCTTTTCTGATAATGACATCTCTCTGTGAAGCACCATCTGGTGTCATGCAGAATGTTATATCCCTGAAGTGGAACGTACTTTGTGAATGAGACGTAGTAAATAATGAGATTGCATTAGTGTCCTTGGTGAGTATATACAGAATTCTAATGTGTTTAAAATTGGGAATACTGTTGGAATAGGAAAAGAGAAATCACTGTCTATTTTATTTCCACTGACAAGCCTGTGAGACTGCAGTGGTTTATGTAAGCTGCTACTTCTTTCCTGCTGTAGGACAAGATAAGCTACTTGCAGGAGGGAAAAATACAGCTTGATTCTGTAACTGTTGTTCACATCATCTGTGATGTGCTTGTAGTCTCAGTAAACCTATTTATGTTGATAAAAACAAATGAAGAAGATTGAGCAGAAAATCACTGGAGAGTGATGCAGTGTAAAGCGACACAAAGGAAAAGGAAGTATGTTAAAAAAAGTAAAAAGCAAAGAAGAGAAGAATAAGAGGAGTTGGCATGGGGGGGGGGTATGTGGCAATCAACTGAACTTTTTCCCCATTTTTGTGTTCTGCCATGATAAGTTCCTAAATGTGCTTTTTGTTCTCTCTTCAAGGGACCTAGAGGAATGCCAGGAGAAAGAGGTCGAATTGGACCACAGGGTGCCCCTGTAAGTAGGATCTTCTTTCTCTTTCCTTGTTTTACTTAAATTTAAATCCCTGAACCTGGAAGTGTTTATTCATATAACTGCTAGTCAATTCCACAGGGAGTTCTGCCCTAGCTTAAAAACGTTAGGGCTGAGCAGAGTGTTGTGGGGTGAGGCGTTTACTCAATATTTTAAAAGTTGACAGTTTTGAAAGAAGAATGCTGTATGGTACTTTCTTATAACAGAGCTGCCCACAGGGCCAAGTACCTTACTGCACTTGATATTTTTGTGGCACAAAATTGTCGTTTCTGTGAAATTTCTTGTGAAAGGCTATTTTCACCAAAAATTACTGAAATAGAAATAATATGTATTGATTTTTCTGGAGAAAATTTAAAATGAAAGTTTAGACTTTCAATTTAAATTAAGTCTTATAATTTAATTGCTGGTAATAAAACTGTCTTAAAAATATTTTGATTTTTAAGAAAAAGTGGGTTTAGCTTTGACATGAGATCATAGTTGAGCAGAAATTTCTTTCTGTTGCTTTACATCCAGTGTCAGGTATTTTTTTTTTATTTTGTATTTATTGTATTTTTTCTCCCTGTGACACTTACGTGCTCTACTTACGTTATGTGCTCATACAATGAGACTGTCTAACTACTGGCCTGTCTGAAGAGAGGAAGCTATTAACTTGAAGGTGAGCATGTTATAAATATTCAGTCTTGTGTATTTTCATGTCTAGGGTGGACGTGGCCAGCATGGTATGCCTGGGAAGCCAGGGCCAATGGTAAGTTTCTTTCTTAATCATCCTTCTTTTTTTTTTCACCTTATAGTGGTGGTTACCTTATATGATAATCACTTTCCTTCTCATACTACCTGAAGAAGCATGAGAAAATTGTTGGCCAAGGGCACATGGAATTATCTATGAATGGTTCCTAGTTCTGCATATTTTAGCTCCAGTGATATCCTCTGAGAAATAATACTCTGTGGTTTGCTTCATCTAAAGGTTTTAATTTGCAGAGGAGTAGGCTTTAGCATCTTCATTGGAGGGGTGGTGCTTTGCTGCTTTCATTAAGTGAGGCCCATACTGTAGGGAGGAAAGTGTCTTAAAGATACACACTGCAATATAAAACAGTTTATAATTACATATTATCTTCCTTCACATACAAAGTTGGTAAATGAGATTGTACCCATTCTCAGCAAGAAAAAATGCATTTCACTGCATTTGCTAGTAAAAATTGATAGTAAAAATGTGTAAACCATAGCCTTTTAAATATGGAGAGACACACACTGAACTGAAGAAACAGAAGCCTGTAACTGATAGTAAAAAATGTGTAAACCATAGCCTTTTAAATATGGAGAGACACACACTGAACTGAAGAAACAGAAGCCTGTGTCTGTATATCTGCCAAACCAAGAAAGCTTGCATGACTGCAGACAATCTGTCACAACTGCAACAGGGCTGTTTAAACTGTGGATGTCAGTATATCAAAAGGGTGGTGCTTTCACTCCTACAATTTGGTCTCACAGCGCATTTGCAAAATGTGTTTGAGTGAATTCACGTGAGTATTAGGAAGCCAGTGTGGTTATTCACATACAAACAGTTAATTATGTGTTGCTTTTGCAAATGAAGGCTTATGATGAGTTTGTACTATTTGTGTAAAGTCAGCTTCCACTTTAAAAAATGCAGTATTCTTTTTTATTTCCTTTTTTTCCAAAGCATTACTTTTGGGATGTGGTTGACAGTCTCTGTCCATTTATGCAGACAGCCTGAACCTTTCCCACTTTGTGTAAAAACAAACCAACCAAAACCCCTGAAACATCCCACCCCAAAAAACAAACCAGAATAAAAAAAAGAACAAAAAAACCCCCACACTAAACCCACCACACCACCCCCAAACACCTGCATACTGTCTGCAATTAAAGTTTCATTCCCTGCATAGTCTTTATTTAGAAGTGATCTAAGTCCTGAGAAAAATTCATTTTCCTGTGTCATCTTAATCAAAAGACTCTTTTATTAAGATCTTCAGTGAGAAATAAGAAACGAAAAAATAGTCTAGAAGCTGCAAAACTACTTTATTTAGTGTATCATGAATGAAGGGTAATTCGTTAGAAGAAACTTGCAATTAAAAGATATTTCAGTATCTGAAACTGTTTAGTTGTTTGTTTGTTTTTTTTTTTAAAAAAACAACAAAACAACCTGAGTCTTGAGCTATGAAATTCTACCTGAAACTTGATTTTTTTTTTTTTCTTTGGCATAATATATGAGCTCAGCTTCACTGGACTTGTTATCTTGTTGGCTAACATTTTTGGTAAAATTCCATGTAGTGTCACAAGGGAGATAGTGGTACTTAATGCATATGTTTCTCATTGGAGGAAGTGTTAATGAAATGCATTGTTATTTGGGTCAGTGAGGTGGTACAGCATAATTCTGGAATTCTTCCTGCAATGAGAGAGAGATTTGGCAGACATGCATTTGTGATGCAGTAAACTGGGACATAAGTTTTCAAAATTATACTTAGTGAGCTCTTACATCAGTTCTGTAGAAATCCATGCAAGGTCGTGGCAGAAATGTTGTCTGTAATGAGTGCTCTGGGGGGCAGATTGTTCTTATTAAGTTTTTCAGTGAAGCTTTATTACATAGAACATTTTTTTTTTTACAGTATGCATCATATTTTACAAAAAAGAAAATCAGGAAAAGATAAAGCAGAACCATCTGGGAACAGTGTTGTAGTGAATATTAATAACCACTGTGTGCCACCATCCAGAGAGTTTATAATACAGTAGAAAGATCTGTTGAATGTCTTGTTCAGCACAAAAAGCATTATGAAAATGAAAAGAATTTACAGATTTACTGAAAAACCCTTAATTGGAAGTTTTCTGTTTAGCAAAACAAGGTTTATATCATATTGTACAGGTATATTCAAGTGTATACACTTAAAGTTTGCTTTCTAGTGAATTTGGACAGTCTGCCATATAATGCAGCCCCAGCTGTTTTCATCCCAGCCCCATACTTCATGTCCTTACAGTCAGATGAGGTAAACCTACACTCTGCAGCACCACCAAGAATTCTGCTCTAGAAACAGCAGTTGTGTAGCCACTTCAATACTACACTCTGCTCAGCCTCTCCCTTCTTAGACACAGCATCGACTGCCTCAAGATACAATGCTGTTTGGGAAGAGCTACACTGCCTTCAGGAGCTGAAGGTGTACCTCTGCACAGCACTGTGTTTCATGGTGGGGCACCCTCTTCTCCATTTCCTTTTCGAGAAATACCTGCCTATCTCTGAACAAAGATACAAGCAGTAAAGTATCTGCAGTATGTGTCTATACAGCCTTGAAAATTTGATACAAAATCTGTGTTTTAAAGCTTGTGAATGAATTTTCCTGTGAATTTTGAAAACTTGGAAACTAGCCTCTAGTTATATTTCCACTTGTCATTTTCACTTGTTGCTTGCTACAGAAAACTTGTCTAGCAGTCCAGTTGTTTTAGTGTAGATGTGGCTTGTATTTCTCTTTTTTCCTAGATTACTGTTTTAAGTCTGAAAGAAGTGAAACTCTCCTTTGCTACATTCTGTAGGACAAATTGTTATCCTTTAACACATATCTGATCTTTTTATTTCCATAAAACAATACCATAGATCTAGAAAGAGGATATAATAGTTTGTTAAAAACTAAACTTGAAAAACAATTGCTGTAATTGTCAACTGTGCACATTGCAATTTGTGCATTAATAACTAATCAAGAGCTGTAACTTTGCTGGTCAGTAAATACATTATTAAAATACTGCACCACGATTCTATAAAATGTATCGGTATCACTTGGAAAAATTATTGTTATTTTTCTTTTTGTTATAAACAAATGTTTTATGACTAAAAAATACACTTAATCCCAGAAGCATATTCACCCAGCGATTAGATACTAATCTGTGATCTAAACTGCAGAATTACAGCTTTGTCTGTCTTTTATAGGGCCCACTTGGCATAACTGGTTCTCCAGGTTTTCCAGGTGCTCCAGGTGTAAAGGTAAAAAATAAAATACCTTGTTAATATGTCTTAAGTCCATAGAATAAAAAATGTGTGCTAGACTACACAGGGTTCAGGCTGACATGTATACAGGTCATTAAGAGTTGCTGTGAAATCAGTCTTAGTCAGGACCTTGAGATGGAAGATAGAAATCAGAGGCCAAATGAAGCAGTTGCAATTTACCACAGTTAGGATGCTGTCTTTGTTTTCACTTTTGCTTGAGCTGAGGGGTGATTATAAGATGATTGTCATGCAGTGCCTCAGGAATCTTGTCCAGTGCATTCAAAGAATAACGAGATGCATTATTACAAGTTAAGTTGTGAGAACTAGTCTAAGACAATATTTAAGCAGAACCTTATAGTGCTGAAACTTCTAGTTTCAGCTGAGGACACTTTTTGAGATGACCTAGACTGGTAAGACAAATGCCTGAACCCTATCAGAGATGTACGTAATGATAGAGCACATGATGATTACCACCTTTTATGGTTCATACGACTTCCTTACATTTCTTGTACTTGTCCTCCACCCAGTTGCTCCTCTTTGTTCCTTTACACATGACAGGAAAAAATTATGTAAGAAGAAACTCCCAATTAGTCAGGTAGCCAAGTTCAGCAGATGTTTTGTGTTCTGAAGCTGGCAGCATTCACAAAAGGGCTTTTGGGGAACAAGTCTTAATAAGAGAATTAACATAACGTATACAATTAAATGATAGGCCTTTTAGTGCATGTCATCAATGTTTTGGTATGGCTAAACACCAGATAATACCTAAATAAATGTTTGGAGAAGCTGTCATATGATAAATTAATGGAAACTTTGGAAAGGAGGTGCTGTCTTCAAGTTTGATCATTGGATGATGTAAAATCGGAAGAGCTGTGTTGAACTCGAAAAAGCTAAGCAGACTGTGTGTATTTGATTTCCAAATCTTAAGCTTTAGTTGTTACTGAAGCTAAAAAAAAGTTGCCAAGTTGTGGATACATACTGGGATTTTAGAGAGAGATGTCTATCTCTTTTATCTGATCTGAGTCACTGGTGTTACAGTGCTGCTTCTCTGTAGAAAGTTTCCTTGTCATTGTATACATTGAGGAAAAATTCTGTTTGTCCTTTTAAAGTTTACATTCACATAAAAGTAGTAGAAGCAGAACTAGGTGAACTAAAATATATTTTAAGGATAATGAACTATTGAAAATTCTGAATTGTTTTTTTTTATAAAATCAGTATTCCTCCTTATTTACTTCATAGCACTACTTTGTAGAGCAGAATAATCTCCAGTTGTTTTCCCCTATGAAATCTTAGGGTGAAGCAGGTCCAACAGGACCTCGTGGTCCTGAAGGACCTCAAGGACAAAGAGGTGAAACAGGTCCACAGGGCCCAGCTGGATCACAAGGTCTTCCTGTAAGTACATTAAACTGAGCCTCTCAGTGCTTAGTTTGTGCATGTTGCTTGTTTGTGAGGAGTTCTAATACCCAACTCAACTTCATAGACATTGGTTTGTACTCAAATTACTTTTTTCTCAGGAATGGAAAGGTCTCGTTCGTTTGTTTTGTGCTTATTTTGTTGAAAATAACTTTTCATTGATTAATTAAAACAACTTGGAAAACTGAAGGTACACAGCTTTATATAGTCTCAATCCTAGAAGTACTTTAAATCTTAAACTTAAGATCTTAAAGATTAAGAATCACATTAACTTGCTTGCATTGTTACTCCAATTGGCATTTACACAAGTAGATCATATATGTTACCGTATTTATTTAATTTAATGTCTTATGAGACCAGACTTTATTGGTCAAAGTGGATAAAATAATTATCATCTGCTTTTGTTATCAATATCCTTCTCATTAGAATTAATTTTAATGATTGGTATGTTATCTGTAGGGTACTGAAGGGACAGATGGTTCCCCAGGTGCTAAGGGCCCTACTGTAAGTAATCTTACCACCTATTGAAGAAATCATGTAAGTGAATTCACTTTATTTTCTTATTTTTATTATGTTTCCTTACTGTAGTTGCTTTTCTTTCTATCTGTAGGGATCTCCAGGGACTGGAGGCCCCCTTGGTTTATCAGGTCCACCTGGTTCCCCAGGACCACAAGGCAGTACTGGCCCAACGGGTATTCGAGGCCAGCCGGTAATGATGTCTTTGTTGAAATTGTCATGTCTTGCAAATGTGTCAGTCTATGAAACTAAAACAGTGACCTGTATCCTGAGCTGCATCAGGATGAGAGTGGCCAGCAGGTTGAAGGAGGTGATTCTCCCTGTCTGCTTGGCTCTCCTGAGGCACAATCCTGAGTACTGTGTCCAGCTCTGGGGTCCCCAGCACAAGAGGGACATGGACCTGTTGGAGGGAGTCCAGAGAGGAGGGCCATGAAGTTGATCAGGGGGCTGGAGCACCTCTCCTGTGAAGACAGACTGAGTTGGGCTTCTTCAGCCTGGAGAAGAGAAGGCTCTGGGGAGACCTATAGCAGACCTAAAGGGGGCCAACAAGAAATCTGGAGAGGGACTTTTTACAAGGGTGTGTAGGGATAAGACAAGGGGAGATGGCTTTAAACTGAAAGAGGGTAGATTTAGATTAGATATAAGGAAGAAATTCTTTACTGTGAGGGTGGTGAGACACTAGAACATGTTGCCCAGAGAAGCTGTGGCTGCACCATCCCTAGAAGCATTCAAGGCCAGGCTGGACAGGGCTTTGAGCAACCTGGTCTAGTGAAAGGTGTCCCTGCCCATGGCAGGGGGCTGGAACTGGGTGATCTTTAACTTCCCGCCCAACCCAATCGCAAACCATACTGTGATTCTACAATTAACAGTGGAGTTCCTTTAAATAAGTTAATAGCTTGCTAATGAGTATGCCAAAATCGGATCTTGTGAATCTTCTGTGTGCCCAAAATACTGGGATTGCTTTCTTAAAGGTCTAAGAAAAAAAGAGTGTCTGTATAATCTTGTACAAACAGTAACTGTTATCTCCTGGAATTGTCAAATTTAAGTGTGTTTTGATAACAAATATATACATATATAAATAAGCACACTAAGGGGAAAGACAAAACATTATAAGCATCTGTTATAGTGCCTACAGCTAGTCACTAAACTAGAAACTGTTTTTCTGTTTCATAGCATAATACAAAATGGTCAAAAAAATCTATGCAGCCTTTTAATCTTATGGATGTTATTCGTGTGTTTTCAGGGAGACCCAGGTGTCCCAGGTTTCAAGGGAGAAGCAGGACCTAAAGGTGAACCTGTAAGTCTCCATTGTATAAGATGAAAAGAAATCACAAAGGCTGGTATGAATATTTTATAGATTCTTAAATTTTTCAAGACACTTCTGATGCTCGTAATCATGAGGGTAATTATAGTGGAACAAACCAAAGCGAGCCTGACTAGACAGTACTAACAGTGACTGGTGAAGCAGATCCTTTGTTGTTACAAATCGCCTACTCAATATAGGCCTTACAAGACTCAAGGACAGAAAAAACTTAGTGCATCTGCTGAGGTTTCTGTAACACTCAGAATGACTGTATTTCAATTTCCCAATCTCCTATGAAATGGATTCATGTGATCTTGGACATTTAAGAGCACACAGGTCTGCATGCTAATCATAATAATAGCATCCTTTTTTATTTTACACTGGTATTTAATACATTTATACTTATGCAGTTATGTATATATTAATTATATTTTCTTCATGCATTAAAATAATATGAATATTTATACATTTATGGTATGAAGAGCTGTGTAGCACATAGCTAATATTTGTGAAAGATTATTTGAGAGCATGGCTAATTCCATGCTGTGATCATATGAATTTTGCAAGAAAAGTGATTCTGCAGAATTAGAATCAGTTTGACTTGTCAACCAATATTTAGTTTTTCTCTCTCACCAGTTGAATGATCATGTGATAACTGACAGAAACATACAGACAAAGTAATGATTTCCTTTCCACTGACTCTCTTCTCCTGTTAGAATTTCTACTAGAGTCTTACTGAATTTTGGATCCTTTGCAGCTTGCCCTTTTGAGAATAGTAAATACAAATTGTTGTGTCTGACCGAGTAGGTGACTTTAGAAGCGCTATACAGCTGAACTGCAGATTTAGTTTATTTGAAGTGCACTTACTGAAAAATTATAAACATTGTAAAAGAGAAAAACTAATGCTGAAGAGCTGCACTTTTTAAGTAATCCAGAACCTATTTTTTTTCCTCCTTTATTTGGAAAAATATTTATCATGTTTAGAAGACAGTCCTTTTCAATGTACCTGAGGATTGGTAAGCTAACAGTAATTTTGTCTTTTTGAAATATTTTACTTTCGCTAGGGCCCACAAGGTGCTCAGGGTCCCATTGGCCCTATAGGTGAAGAAGGGAAAAGAGGTCCTCGAGGTGATCCAGGGTCAGTAGGTCCACCAGGTCCTGTTGGAGAGAGGGTAAGCAATCCAAAGGAATAATATGTCTGTTGAGCTAACCACAAGTTTTATCGCAGGTTCATTCTGGGTATAGTCCAACTATTTTCCTAACAGTAGTTTCATACCGTTTGTCATGGTTTAAGCCCAGCCAGCAACTCAGAACCACGCAGCCGCTCTCTCACTCCCCACCTTCTTCCTCCTCCCGCTCCTGGAGAGATAGGGAGGAGAACTGGAAGCGTGTAACCCACAGGTTGAGATAAGAACAGTCCAGTAACTAAGGTAAAACACAAACCACTGCTGCTATGTCCTAGGTTCAGCAGTAGCAGTCATTTTTTCTCCTGAGCATGAGACTCGGAAAGTCCTTGGTCAGAGTAAACATCACTTAGCAACAACTGTTATCAGTGTTGTTCCCAGGCTGAAAGTTAAAACCACAGCACCAGCTACTAAGAAGGAGAAAAATGACTACTCCTGCTGAGCCTAGGATAGTTATCTTTTTTTTCTTCTTATACTGGATACTTTCATTTCTGGATTCAGTGCCTCAGATAGTATGGTAGGATAAATGATGGAGATATGACAGGCAAATCTCAGATTTCTTGCTTAATCCTGTATAAATTGTCACCTTGCTTTCAATGAGACTGTTCACATAGAAGGAGCTGTTCAGCATGCATTAATGAAGCACTGGCATTGTTACCACTCCAAGTGGTAAAAAAGACAAGTTTAAAGTATTGAAGTAAGGAATTTGTAAGGAAATGAACTGAAACCCCAAGACCTAAATCTAGTACTTTATTTTCAATAAGGTGTGTAAAAATTAAGATAATCATCCCATATCTATGGCTTTTCCTAGGGTGCTCCTGGTAACCGTGGTTTTCCAGGTTCTGATGGCTTGCCTGGACCAAAGGTAATGAAATTAATGTGTCCATCTTTTATTGGATCATTTGTTAAATTTTCATACATGGAGATACATAGAAAGAAAGAGTTCCCTTAAAAATGTGTGCTTCTAGGCAAGTAGGCAGGTCCTCAAAATCACTGGCAGCAGGATCAAAAGGAGTTGATAGGTGCCAAAAAGGGATTTGAATGTTTTGAGGCTAAAAGCTTTTTGGGAAAAATCACTTTCAGTTCCTGTGATGTTCAGTTTTGCTTGCTTGTCCCTGACTTA
Organism: Pezoporus flaviventris; assembly: GCF_033815535.1. Taxonomy (NCBI): domain Eukaryota; kingdom Metazoa; phylum Chordata; class Aves; order Psittaciformes; family Psittacidae; genus Pezoporus; species Pezoporus flaviventris. The sequence continues at coordinate 51,633,832 of NW_026892549.1, forward strand.
ATGCTCCCTCCTGCTGAAATATGGATAGATTTGACCTGTTCTACTATTTTTTTCTTAATGTATTGCTCTGTAGCAGGTAACTGTATGAAAGCCTTTTCTTTGTGTGTGGACTGTTTTTCCTAGACTTGTCCCTTGAACGGATGTGCTTATCTGTCTTTGGCTTTCCTATCTTTTTTTAACACTTCCAGGAAACTGACTCACATATTTATTGGTCTAGTGTTTCTGTAAATCCCTGACTTGGTAAAAATGCAGGGATTCTAAAATTCCCAAAATATTTTTTTTAATTGAAGAGACAATTTTTAAATAATCATTCCAAAAAATAGTAGTAGTAATAATAAGCATTAATTATTTGGAACTCTTGTTTGCAAAAAAATAGATCCTTAATAGAAGATACCTGTTTTATTTAACCTTCCCTTACAGTTGCTGTTCCACCTCTTAACTTGTAGCCTAATGGTATCTTTCTAGGGTGCCCAAGGGGAGCGTGGTCCTGCAGGTTCTTCTGGTCCTAAAGGAGGTCAGGGAGATCCTGGGCGTCCTGGTGAACCTGGCCTCCCGGGTGCAAGGGTAAGAAACTAATAGCAGTACACTATAAACAACAGCATTTTTCATTTTCAGAAAGCCACAATGAACTTTGCAGAATTAAGAAGCTGTTATAGAAGGACAGACTTGTTTCAGTGGAGCTATTTAAAGGGTAAAGGCCAAAATGTCTGTCTTCCTGCTGATGTTGGTAAGCACACGTTCCACTTGCCTCTGAAGAAGGAGAAATAACCTTGATTAGGACCAGCCAGTGGAACTGAAGGGGGTGTGCTTGTAAAGCACATAGTTGCCACAGATAACATGAACTAAGGGCCAAGTTAATTGAAGTCTAACCTACATTAAACTGGTGATTGATAGTTGAGTGGTGCATGTCATCTAGAGAATTTTTCAGAAAAAATATTTGAGGAGAATTTGGAATATCACAAAAGCAGAGAAAGGGATGTTACAGATCAGATAATGGCAGAACTAAAGATGAGCCTGTGAGAAGCTTGAGAGGTGTAAAAGCAAGAATAGGGAAAATAAGAATAGGAAAAAGGAAGATCAAAGACAGTGAGGGAGGAGGCTGTAAAGTGAAGACAAAGATGAACAACTTTGATACATGGTAGTAACTGAGCATGTCTTTTGCATTTATTTGCATTTCTCTATTGTTCTAGAATTATATGCAGAACCTTAACATCAATGTTACTCCCACTTTTAGGGTTTGACAGGAAATCCAGGTGTTCAAGGCCCTGAAGGAAAACTTGGCCCCCTGGTAAGCGACACAAAAGCTTAGTATTTTCAGTTAATGCCAGATTAATTCAAGGGTCCCAGCTCCCTGAAATTACTTTATTGATTTCAGTTTTCTTGATTTCTGCAAGTTCATCTTCTAACTGTTCACCTTAGATTCCTGGCTCCAAAATTAGTGCAGATACTGTACGTTTAGTTTTGCCTCTTCAGCAGTATCTGTTGTTCAGCAGCTGCTGCAATATTTTTAAGCCATCCTGAACTCAGTATCTTTTCTAACTGTCTCTTCAAGAAAACACTAAAGTATCTGTACATAGTGGCTCTATTATAAAAATTGCATAATATTTAGTTAAATCCAGCAGCATGGCTACAGCTGTGTCTGCCTTAAAAACATGTTGATTGATAACTGTAGCACTGAACTAGATTAATGTTTGTATATATATATAATATACACACAAGGATTTTACAGGGGTAAATAAGTTCATAAGAATAAATACATTTATAATCGAATGTGGAAAATGCTTTATCTCTGCAGGGTGCTCCTGGAGAAGATGGACGTCCAGGTCCTGCAGGTTCAATTGGAATCAGAGGTCAGCCAGGCAGCATGGGCCTTCCTGGCCCAAAGGGTAGTAGTGTGAGTACGGCACCTGGTACTAAAGATCTGTTTAACTTTAAACATTTGCATATATCTTAATAGATGAAAACAGTATCTAAATGCAGTAATTTTTAACTCTGCAAATCAGGGGGATCCTGGAAAACCCGGAGAAGCAGGCAATGCAGGTGTCCCAGGACAGAGAGTGAGTGTGACTGCTATTTGTAATGATAACAAAATATGATGCTTTTCTGTTATATATGTTCACTATACAATACTTCCTATGCCATTTTTAATTCAGGGAGCCCCTGGTAAAGATGGTGAAGTTGGTCCTTCTGGTCCTGTTGGCCCACCCGTAAGTCAGCTTTTACCACTCTGCCTACCTGCCAGTCATTCCATCCATTCACTGCTCTTCTGCTTCTGTTTTTATCTATCTTCATGCCAGTTGTTGATTCCAAACAAAAAATTACAAGAACATTTAAAGAAATTTTTTTCCTAGAAAATGGGAAATTTTGTATTTAATAATATATTAGTAGGTCAATTCCTTTTACTGACCATTACAAAAAATAGGGCAAGGAGCAAAATTTTCTCATGGTTCATACTCCTAGCTTTCTTAGTTTCAATGGAACTGAGTGTCTCCATGCCAGCATAGAACTTCTGGGGGAGGATCCTAGAGAAATGATATGCATTTTATTACATCTTTTAGATAGGGTATGCCTTGTCCTGGGGTTAAGTAAAAATGTATAATAAACACATAATTGAAAATATACATATTCAGAGAGAAGAAAAATTGTGAGGCCTGCCTATATTCCTTTGCTATATACTTACTACTTTCTTTTGTGTAGGGTCTAGCAGGAGAAAGAGGAGAACAAGGCCCTCCAGGTCCTACAGGTTTTCAGGTATGTGCATTCATGTTTTTTTTTAAAGAAAGATTAAAAACCGATGTCAACTTCAATTGGAGAAATTTGAGCAAGTGATGTATAACAAAACACAACTTCAGAACTAAGGCAGCAACGTTAAGAGTAATGAGTGATACTTAGCTTTCACATCAGCTGTGTGCTGAACTGAACTGGCAAAGGCTTAAATACCAGCTCTGTATCCCTCGAGAGAACCTTTGTTGTTTTTGTTTTAATTTGGAGACTTTCCAAAGATGTGCCAAATACAGAGCCAAAGAATTATTTTGATAATAGAATATTAATTAAGTCAAACTCTATTAATTGAGAACTTTATTTTTAGGGCTGATACGCCTTTGTCCTACAAATTAGCATTAAAGAAAGGCTGCCATTTAGAAGAGGAAAACCACTTTGCTGCAGTATTCATGTAACTTTTTCTTAGGGGTCTCTGACAACATACTCTAGTATGGGGTATAATATTACATTGATATTCTTGGTGTCTTAGTTAAACCTGGATTTACATAATTTCCTACCATCTTAGTTATCATTTTTTTTACTTTTTTTACAGGGTTTGCCTGGGCCACCAGGTCCTCCAGGTGAGGGAGGAAAGCCAGGTGATCAGGTAATTTCTGTGTAATGTTACAAGAATTCATTTCATGAAGTACTTTTACCATTTTTTCTCTTTGTAATTTAATTTCCCACTCTATTTCAAAATATGTACTGATGTAGTCTGAAAGCTGTCTGAGGACTGCTTTTTGGATAAAATAATTTCTAGAATCTGACCGACAGACTGATTTGGACTCTGCTCTTGTCTCGGACAAATAATAGAACTAGCCATCTATATTCATAGCACTTTGGAAATTAATTTTTTATCTCTAACTTGCATAACTGTAAGGCATTATTCATAAGTAATGCTCTCATTCTAATGGTGAATTCTGTTCTGCTTAGGGTGTGCCTGGAGATCCTGGAGCAGTTGGTCCATTGGGCCCTAGGGTAAGTGTTTTCTATCAGAGTTTAAACATTTGTAACAGTTCTCTGAGGTTGCCAATTGATACAGAATGTGGACTTCAACAGCTAAAGTGATTATTTACTTTTTCCCCACCAACAAAATGGTTGTAAGCATGGATACATTTTAAAATGGCTTCTGTAAAACCTACCACCTTTAATGGTTTTGTAGGTAATGAAGTGGCGTTGAGTACTAGCTGCTAAAGGATTTGGTTTACACCTATGAAATGACGGGTTTTAGTTTGCTGAACAACATAGAATCATAGACTAGGTAGGGTTGGAAAGGACCTTAAGATCATCTAGTTCCAACCCCCCTGCCAATGTCAGGGACACCTTGCAATAAACCATGTCACGCAAAGCTCTGTCCAGCCAGGCCTTGAACACCGCCAGGGACAGCACAGCTTCCTTGGTCAACCCATTCCAGTGTCTCGCCACCCTCACAGCAAAGTTCTTCCTTATATCCAGTCTAAACTTCTCCTGTTTAAGTCTGAATCCTTTATCCCTTGTCTTGTCACTACAGTCCCTAATGAAGAGTCTCTCCCCAGCATCCCTATAGGCCCCCTGCAGATACTGGAAGGCTGCTATGAGGTCTCCATGCAGCCTTCTCTTCTCCAGGCTGAGCATGCTATTTCCCCTACCTTTAACAATAAAAGCATAAAGCTGTTTTTTTTATTTGATCAGTTCTCCTAGAACTTGATCACAGGCTCTTTGTTCAAATAGCAGTGCTGCACTTACAGTGTATTTAGGATTTTGTCTACCAGAACTGAACCCTGATTCCCAAATAAGTAATAATTTTCTATTTTGCAGGGAGAACGGGGCAATCCAGGAGAGAGGGGAGAACCAGGTGCATCAGGACTCCAGGGTGAAAAGGGTATGGCTGGAGGCCATGGTCCTGATGGTCCAAAGGTAAGCTGAATGGAGATTTATGTTGCTGCAGTGATGTAATGTATGATACTGCTCATGCATGCAAACATAGAGGAGGGGTTTTTTTCATTATAAAAGGGATAGCTCGTATAAACAAGATCTCTTTCATGAAAAGGGCTTTAGGGTGACATAAAATCCATTTTTATACCAGTATAAAAAATATTAATAAATTGCAAGATACTAAAATGTTGAGAAATCATATTTTGTATTAATTTATATAGCTCTGAAGTTTAGAATGGCTTTTGTGCTTCTCAGTAAAACCGGGCAAATCTGTTTCTGAACTGCAGAAAACCTTCTAGCAATGTTTTAAGAGCCATTTCAGTTTACATAAAGACATTTGGCAGGGATGAACGTTTAAAAGAAAATGCTGAAAACACCATGCATTTCTTTCACCTGCAGTCTGTTTACTTAGGCTTAAGAAGGTCACCCCAATTAGGGATTGTCTCTAGCAATGTGAGACATGAGCTCTGAAAAGCAAAGCATAAATACAGCCACTCTGCTCCTGGCAACTTCTAGCTGTAGCTACTTTGTGTAATAGAACCATGTGGCATCAAGGTAGAAAGATGCTGGAGTTTCTTTTTTTTGCCTGTTCTCATGCACTAAGTAAATAATAATGTCTTTGGAAGGACTACAGTATTACAGTTCAGTATTACAACTGAACTTCCTGAGTAACACAATGGGAAAAGTATTTGGACATGAATAAAGTCCAAATTTAAGAGAAAATTATTACTTAAAACAGTGCTCTAGAGACTTTAACACAGGCACAGTGTGTTCTGTAGCCTGGAGACAAAGATACTTCACAGATGAATAGACAGCAACTTGTTCTTTATTTGCTTCAGGGAAGTCCAGGCCCTAGTGGGACACCTGGTGATGCAGGCCCACCAGGACTTCAAGGTATGCCTGGAGAAAGAGGGATCGCTGGAACACCTGGCCCCAAGGGTGATAGAGTAAGTGTTTATTTCTGTTGTCTTGAGTCAAGTCACCAGTCTCTTAATACTGCAGTTATTCCAGGGTATTCAGCATCTAGTGTCATAACTGAGGCTTTCTGTATATTTTCCATAGGGTGGCTCAGGTGAGAAGGGTGCTGAAGGTACAGCTGGCAACGACGGGGCAAGAGTAAGTAAATCCATTGCCCTATTTAGACCTGTTCTTCACTCACCAGATTGTCTATTTTGCTAGGGTACTCAACTCATGGAGTTAAATGCTATTCAGCATGGTGATACTATGTGCAGAGTGGCTTGGGATGTCTGTGTCCCACACCCCTATTTTGTATCATCAATAGTGAGAGTTAAGATATCAAAGGATTTCCAGAAGTAGTGTGTTGATTTGGGATTCAGCTAAGCTGACTATAGTAAAAATATTGAAAAAGGGACAGGCAGAATATATATATAACAAAAAAGCAGCCCTTCCAGCTCTTACTCTTGTACTAAGGCAGATGCCACCTTCTTGTTTGGACTGAGTTCCCCATGGTCTGTCCTGAGTTTCACAGGTGGAAATTCCAGTAAATGTACTAAGCCCCATATGGGCAGTAAGTCACTGACTCTACTGTAAAGCTTTGAATCTCCTATGCATAAATAACGTGGTGAATCTCTTCAAGTCATATTACATATGCTGTTCTGCATAGACCAGCTGTGCAATAATCCCCGAAGCACTGGGTTTGCTGTGTATGCACTGGCCATATTTTCTTCCGAAGTGTTGAGTTACTTTTTACATGAATCTCATGTATCTGAGGATCCTGGGTTTTGCAAACCTGTTGGAGTACTAACTGCTAGGTGTTTGCAAAGCGAGATACATTCAAAAGATAAGGATTCTGCCTGGGCTAAATTTATTGTTAAAAGAGCAAAAGGTCTTTGGTGAAACCTTAGTATACCGAAGCACTAACTTAAAAATATCATCTCTGAGCTGGAATAAGTTATACAAGTCAGATATTATCCAAGGATACAAAATAGTTCTTAGGCATTATAAGGTGTGTTCTTAGCTTACAGTAACTGGTGAGAGGGTAAAATAATGGTGAGCTAAATGTACGTCCCTATTCTATAGTCGGGTATCTGCAGATATTTCTGCTAACGACCACTAGAGCATTAATGGCATTACAGTATCCCTTGTTAATGCCTTCTTTTTCTATATTTCTCTACAGTTTGAACTAAGTTCCAGACCAGTTCTTTTGTGGGAGGGGGAATTTTGTTCAAGACAAACATGGTGCAAGTTTTGGTATTTTGCTTCTAATTAAAGAGAACTGTAATTGGGATATCTAAATATTCAGGAAGGTAATATAGTTAATGTTATAGGATCATTACGTGGAGCTGATGGGTCTGAATGGAAAATTTGCAACTTAACAGCCCCTGAAGAGACAAAGGACACTTGAGGAGTTTGCAAGATATCAGTGAATCTTCAGAAGTAGTGATGGACACTTTAAAGATAATTGAAACAGTTAAATACTAGCATAAGAGAAGGAGCTTCAGTGCAAGTGGGGAAAAAGGACTGAATTTTCTCCTGAGAGAGCAAAATAATGCCGGTGTGGTGTTTTTTTTAATCACTGGCCTTATGCACAAACACTACATAAAGGAGATGAAGTAAGTGAAAAAGAGAATGAAGGAAAGCTGGTCCTTTGAGATGTGGGATTTTGGTCACTGGGAGAGGGAATTCAAGTCAGTTTTAGATAAAGAAAGCCCAACAAGTTTTCTGAGATAAAGGACAAGACTTTAAAGGAATGAAAAACCGTATGGAAATACTAGCATATGTAAAGATTTAAATTAACTGTTTTGAAGCACAACTTCTCTAACTTCTTTTCATCTTAATTTTTCAAAAGGGTCTTCCTGGTCCAATAGGCCCAATGGGTCCAGCAGGTGCCACTGGTGAAAAGGTAAACAGATGTTTATTCAATTCCCGACTGAAGTTTTTCAATATTATCACACTTTATTGGCACTTTTACTACTTGTCAAATAAGTTACTTGGGAAATAATAACCTTTAATTTAATTTTAAGGGTGAACCAGGTCCTAGAGGTCTAGTTGGTCCTCCTGGCTCCCGTGGAAACCCTGTGAGTAAACATGTTCGGTTTTTTACTGACATAAGTTGATAATATATAACACTTATCCGGACTCCAGCCATTTGTCTCATTTGCTGATATGTTTTCCTCTTTTTCCTCCCCTTCCTTTGTAGATAAAATCTGTAGTTCTTTTTTGATGCTGGGCACTTGCAAAAACAAGTAGCATATTTTTTCCCTTGGCCCTATACTTGTACGGCAAAATTTACAGAGACTTACCCTCATTTACCTCACTCCTGAAAATGCACCACCACTTTTAATTGTTCAAAGCATGCCTATACCAGATACTACTGTAAACATACAACTGTCTAGATGGACAAAGAGCAGAGGTATACCTAAGTTCCTCTAGTTATGTTAACTCTTGTCATATTCTGTTAATTTGTGATTTTAAGGGTTGACTTTGATTAGGAAATTAGAGGCTCAGCCCTTCTAGATCCTTCATACTACTTGGAATTGATTATGTCTCTGTCATAAATCAGAGCAATCTTATTTCCAGTATAAACTGGAACAGCTTCCACCCCTCTAGGGAGTGCTGGATTTTGGCAGCCTTCAGCTCCTTCTTTTCCAAACAAATGTTGTGTGGAAAGTTCAGTTGAAGCAGCTCGTAGCCATTCTGATCTTGTAGAATAATACATCTTTGAACTACTGTGTTTTTTTCCCAGTCTATCTCGCTGGAATATGCATAAAATATGTACTCTTCAGCTAATTGTGCCATCTCTGGAAGTAGTTGTGAGCAGAATTTCACCTACTGTGCTTTTAGTGCTTGCTTATGCCTTCCATCTCTAAATTCTGAAAGTTTAAATATAGTCTTGAACACGAGGCAGATGTTAACATCACAGTTAGCATTGTTTATTTCATGATTAAAAGTTAATTCTGATTAATAGAGCAAAAGTGTAAGCATGTTTATGATAGCAAATAGTTAACATCCTTCTGTGAATTATTTTGTATATAGAAAGAAAATTGTTAAATACAATTATTCTAATTTTTTTTGGCCAGGGTTCCCGAGGAGAAAATGGCCCAACTGGTGCTGTTGGTTTTGCTGGTCCCCCGGTATGTGTTTTGTGACACTAATAAGTTCCCTTTAGTCATGCTTTGACATGCTTAGTTTCCTTCATTATGAGTAATACTGCAGTGTTCTGGAATGTGAGTAGCATTTTTGTTGCAGAAAGAGCTGTTTCTTTTTCAGGTAAAGGGCCAATAAATACCCTAGACAGTTGAAAAGTGATTTTGTTGATAAAATTATGTAATTGTTCACCAGATTTCATATTTTCATGAATATGCTATGTTGCTCCTTTGAGATTAGGATGAGGCAAGTTATAAAGTGTCATCTACTGAAGGCAGCAAAAATTTGTGCCATGAGTAGTGAAGGCTGAAATGAGCTGATGGACCAAATGGAAGGTTTATGAGTTTTCCACTGAATACCCTAAACATTCCCACAGCCTAAATACTCTGTATCAGACCTTTCAAAAAAAATCAGGCACCTGTTTCCTTTGGAGGGAAAAAAACAAGACTAGAAAAGACAATGCCTTTTTAGTCCCTTTTACTTTTAAGTATGTAATAGATGATGAGGAAAATAGAAAATCTAAAGAAAAGAAAAATGTGAGCTAGATAACAGAATATTTTAAATGGAAATGCTGACTTCACAGACTGTTCAGAAAATCTCATCTGTGATCTTCTAAAGACTGTGGTGAACTGTTAGAGTTCTCTTCAACTTAACTGTTAAGCAAATGCTTAATGTGTTTTGTGGGCTGACTTATTCTCCTATTATCTTTTGCCTTCTAGAAATTCCCTACAAAATTACTTTTTTAGGCTGGAAAAATTTGCTGTTCTCTGACCTAATGTCTCTCCTATATATTATTTCTCTCCTAAATATTCTTACAGGGCCCTGATGGTCAGCCAGGTGTGAAAGGTGAACCTGGAGAACCTGGACAGAAAGGAGATGCTGGATCTCCAGGACCACAGGGTCTTGCTGGGTCTCCTGGTCCACCAGTGAGTATAAGTAACATAATCAGAGAACCAGTGGCATAGGCTGATCTTGCTTATTTAAAAAATGTTCTGGGTGTTCACTATCACCCCTCTCATTCTCCTTTCCTCTTAGGGTCCTCCAGGTGTTCCCGGTCTGAAAGGTGGTAGAGGAACTCAGGGTCCACCTGTAAGTAAATTTTACTTTTTGTGGCCTGGCTGCAGATAATTTAGTCCTGAAATTTTATATAATGTGTATATCATTCCTCATCTCAGCTTGATTTTCAGTCTGCAATTACTTACATAACATGTAATATGCAATATTATCTATTTATTATGTATTATATATTCTATAGTATTTAATACATATAATAACATTAGATTTAATAATGTATAATGTATTCTATATTACATATTAACTTAATTATAATATATAATTATTATTTGCTTACTAATTCAACTGGAACATCTGAGGTACTTAGTGCTGTATTTCTTGCAACAAAGTTGGCATTAAGATGTATTTTTTTTAGGGTGCTACTGGATTCCCAGGATCTGCTGGAAGAGTTGGGCCTCCAGGACCTACTGTAAGTCAAGTTTCATATTCCTAATAGGTGTGTTTTATAAATTTTAAAAACTTTAAGACAGAATAAAGCAGGAAAGGTAAAGAAGTGTTTTATGGCCTGATGCTATAGATAACAGCTTGTCAGCACTGACTTCTGTGACTTCATGCTTACATCCGACTGTATTAAATAAAAGTCATCAGTCTTGGGCTTGATCTGGTGTCAGTGTGTCCAAATTAGTGCAAGATTTTACACTGTAATTAGGCTTCGAGTTGTTTGAGCTGCTCTAATGACTTAATTGCTTACAGGAACAAAACAAGAACCTATATTGTCTTGCACTTTATACTTTACTTTCCTTTCCCTTCAGTGGTGACTGAAGTTAGGAGAGTTTTTGGGAAAGGAAGGGCCCCCTACCAGGCTATTTCATTGGTGGATCATAAAATCCATTAAAATAAATAAGAATAATAATAAATAAAAACCCCCACAGAATTCCTTATATCTAAACATTTTCAGAAACACACACACGAAAAGATTATCTGTCAATCAACAAGTAAGGCTCCAACTCCACACAGAAAACTGTCACTCTCTTCCTATGCTTTTTAATGTTTTGATTGCATTCACTGTGAGTTTATCAAAATGTGACATTTATGGAAAGCATAATATACATGTGAACTCTTTGAAAAGTATTTGAAAAGTTAACAAAGGTCCATTTAAAATGCGAATTTGTACTATATAAACTGAAAGTTTGAATGTAGACTTTAGCTTGATGATATTGGGAAGAATGGGCAAAGGCGAGGTTTTTAGCAGTAGTTGTACACCCGAAGTTAAAAAAAAAAAAAAACATGAGAAAGGAGTTTGGAATTGCAAATTGGAGGGGAGCTTGGACATAATTTGATGTTTGTTTCATCTTGTTTATGAACTAATAAGGTTTTAATAAGCTTTTAACTCATTCACACTTTGGGCCTTCCTTTAGCATATGCACATTTCTAGTTAATCAAAACACTATCCTTAGAATTTGGTTGTCCTAATCAGAAAAAGGTCCAATGTAATGAGGTGTTTTAATTTTCCTAGGGAGCTTCAGGGCCTGCTGGGCCTATTGGTGAGCCAGGAAAAGAAGGTCCCCCAGGTCTTCGTGGTGATCCCGGTTCTCATGGCCGTGTGGGAGATCGAGGGCCAGCTGGGCCTCCTGGTGGTCCTGGGGACAAGGGTGATGCAGGGGAAGATGGGCAGCCGGTAAGTCCTGGTTGATGTTACTAACTCTTCCTTGGCCAGCTCTAGGTTTGCTCTCATTGATACTTACCCTTATTGCTACTGTAATGTTTTATCCTTTGCGGATTTCAGGGCCCGGATGGACCCCCTGGTCCAGCAGGAACTACTGGTCAAAGAGGTATTGTTGGTATGCCAGGACAACGAGGGGAAAGAGGCATGCCAGGGCTGCCAGGTCCTGCAGTAAGTAACAACCAAGTCAATATGCCACCACCTGGGGCATTCTCATAATCTTTGTGGGATTCAGAACATAGTGCCCCATAGCATGAGGAGAAAGTTGGAAAAATCCAATTGTAGGAGAGAATATAGAGAGAATAGTAAATAGTTAAATCCCAGGCATGGTGCATGAGGTGGAAGATTTTGCTTCTGCCATGAGGGAAGGTTTCAGCTTGGATCAAGAGTAAGTGGTTAATGGCATTAAGACTTCTAGCCACAATGTTCCTATTTGACTAAAACTAAAAACTTGAAAAAAAAAAATAAAAATCTCAGACTTTTCATTTAGGTTCCCAAAGGTCATTGAGTATAAGTAAATACTCTATAACTGCTATTTCATAAATTGTGAATTATGGTCTTCAAAATTGCCATTTGTGCTCTCTTTGCTTCAAGGTAGGATTTATAGATGTTTATTGGATAGCCTTATGATCCAGGAGATCAAATCATTAAATGGACTATTATTAAAAAGAATGGTATGGAGGATCTGCCATTATCACTGGATCAATAAAATCAATTCATAGATAAAATTGGCCAGAAATTATTTCATGCCAACAAGGTTTGTTGGTGTTGAGATGGAGGGAAAAAAACAAACCAAAAGCCAAAAAACTCCAATAACAGCAACAAAAACGTCATGTTACTTATTTCAAACTACATTATATTTTTCCAGGCGAAAGACATTACCTATTGCAGGTAATGCCATCAGACATATTGATATATCAGGAGAGGTTGTGTGCAAGAGATTTGCTGCTAGATAGACCAATTTCAAGTTCAGTGCCTAGTCAATAAAAGCCTATTCAAAGGCAGATAACACAATTAAACTGCTTAAAAATACACAGTGAATTAAATATATATTCAAAACCTAGAACATTTTCCTTCATTGTCAGGTTTGAAGTTAAAAATGGTACTTCAGACTGGATTAATGAGTAGTGTTTTGCAGGCAGCAAGGTTTTTTTTGTGCTTTGTTTTGTGATTAGAATTTTGATACATTTCTCACCTTTTCCAGGGGACACCAGGAAAACAAGGTCCCACAGGGCCACCTGGTGATAAAGGTCCTCCAGGACCTATTGGCCAATCAGGTGCCACTGGGCCTGTAGGTGAAGCTGGTCCAGAGGTAAGTAGTAGAACCTCATAATATGAAAAAAAACCCCAACAACAAACCAACCCCACACAAACAAAAAAACCAGTCCAGTGGTTATTCTCCTTTACCTGAAGTTAGAGGTGGAGAACTTTCTAGTTCTTATGGCAATTCAAAATTACAGAGTTGATCAATACTCTCTGTTTTTATTCTGTAACTCTAGGGACCTGCTGGCAATGACGGTACTCCTGGACGAGATGGAGCAGTTGGAGAACGTGTAAGAATATATTGTTTTCTTAAGTCACTTCTGGAAATCTCCATTCCATTATTGACTTACTGTAGATTTTCTCTCCATTCAGTTAACTTAAATGGAGAACTTGTTCTGAAATTGTTTCACAGCTTTGAATAAGTAGTGCCTTTCAAAGTTGAGGAAACCTGGCTAAGAACACCTGTCTCCACAAACTCAGACTTGAGTTCTTACAGAATTAATATCTTTGTGGATTCTAATTGATACAAAATAGATCAGCAATGCTAGAGTCCTGTTGCATTGCTCTAGTCTAGTCTTCTTTAGATCAATAATGTTGAAATTATCTTCTGCAGGGTGATCGTGGTGAACCTGGCCCTGCAGGCTTACCAGGTGCCCCAGGGGGCCCAGGAACTCCAGGTCCTGTTGGCCCTCCAGGAGATGCGGGTCAAAGAGGTGAAACTGTAAGTGATTTTTTTTTTTTTTTTTAAATACCTCCTAAATTAAAAAAAAAACCCAACAACAGAACAACAAACTTGTGTTTGCTTTTGTGCATTGCTTCACATATCTTCTGTATGCAATCTTTGTAGGGTTCTCGAGGGCCGATGGGTCCCCCAGGTCGTGCAGGAAAAAGAGGTTTGCCTGTAAGTACTCCATGGTCGCTGTGGTTTGATCCGAGTTCCTTTTTAGAGGAGAGTGCATGAGAAGTTGAACCTAAATGAGAATGCCTCATGGCCTCAACTTTTATTGAGGGCTTCAACTTCTAGTGTTCAGATTGCAAGTGGATACAGGTAGTTTTCTGAGCTGCAAACCTGTACAAATCTATTTGGATATACTAGTCTTTCTAGCTGTCTTTAGCAACACTGCAAAGATATAATGAATGCTTTGGAAGCCTATTTATTTGGAGTTTGTTGCTGTCCAGATGATGGTAGGAATTCAGTTAGCAAATTGCTGGAGTCCGTGTTTGACAATTCAAATAACGGGTAAGGAAATGAATGCTGAACAAAAAGGCACGTTTTTTGACAAAAATGGCAAAAATATAACAAAATCACCTGTTTCCATGAAACTGCCTTAATGAAACTCAGGAGATTGACTTCAGTCCAAATAGAAAAACAAAGAACACCCATCTTTTTGCATTACATAACTCTTTTACAATCCAAGCTTGGAACAAAAAATTAATTGGAATCTTGAGAAATTCAAAAGAATGTTGTCCTGTCCCTAAGCAGATGTCATATGAGGTACAGGAAAGGTTTATTGAGTAGTTAGTAATAATAATGCCATTGATAAGCTATTTGGAATCTGGCATTGAGAAATTTAGCATGCAGTTTGGGCTGAGAAATACAGAATTGAAAGCAGAAGCTGTGTTTTCCGGTGATTCTTGAATTAGTATAAAAAGTTTAAAACTTTCAAAAATAGAAAGAGTGAAATTGTGATGGTAATAGAACCAAACTATTTGTACTGGGGAGCCTGAACATTATTGTCTTTAGTTAGAGATGGAACTTCAGCTGTATTTTAATCATAGTGAAGGTGAAAGGAGCTCTCAGAAGTGAAGATGCAAGATAGAGGATTTCATACTGAAATTATGTTTTATCATTATGAATTTGTGAGGGATCCACAATATTTCAGTCTCATCTGCAAAAATCATTTGCCATATTCCAATAAGACAAAAAAAATTCTCAATCTTACAAATTTTAGGTAAATGATTTAGTATCTTTACTGTGAGCTTTTTGTGACTGTATTATGAAGCTAAATAGACTAAATTTACTACAGCTAGACTATAATTAAGTATAGTACTGTTTTCTGTGATTATTTACTTATTTTTTTTGGTAAAAAAATTAGTTCTTGGAGTTGCCCCAGCACGACCTTCTTTCTAGCTTTAGAAGTAAAGGGGGTCTGAATGCAGTGTCTAAAAGCGAGTGAGAGGTTTTTGAGGCTGGGGATTTTATTCAGTTCAGAATTTTACATTTCAACACTGATCTTTACAGGGTCCCCAAGGACCTCGTGGTGACAAAGGTGACAATGGAGATCGAGGTGACAGGGGCCAGAAAGGACACAGGGGTTTCACTGGTCTTCAAGGTCTTCCAGGTCCTCCTGTAAGTTGTTCTATTTTTACTATCATTTTATTTCCTTGATAGTTAAATAATGTATCAGGAACATAGTTATTTAAAATGAAAAAAAGGTAAATATGAGGTTTTTTTCCCCCACAAGGTGTTTGTAAGTAACCTGTCTGTACTTGTTAATATTTTTAATGTAATTTTGCAATACTGTTGCGTGATGAAGTAAACTTGCGCTTTGCAAGATATGTGTTCTCCTACTCTTGTTCCATTTATGCCAGTCACCGAATCTATAACCTGTCAGCACAAGTTGGTAACAAAAGTTGATAGTTTCAGATAAGTACATTAGAGTGTGAAATGCTTTTTGCCAGTGTTTGAACTCTTGACAGTCAAGGAATCAAATGCAAAATCCTAGGAGTACTGTGACAGTATCTTGGTAATATTTTCAAAAACTTCATCATTTCAGTGGCAATTGAATGGAAGTGCTGTGGAAATCTTAATTTTTTTTACATTTGTTCACTGATTCTGTGCAAGAGCTGGAAGTTTAAACATGCAAGAAAAGATTCAACAAGAAAACCCCACATCCAAAGCGTCTTTCCACTTCATAGTAGTGCTGTCAGTTACTCTTTTGTAAGCCAGTCTGATTCTAAATGTTATGAAAGCAAAGCCTTTCTGCAGAAACAACTTTAGATATAGACAAGCACCAGTAAATTCTCTTAATCTAAATTGTGAATAGTTGTTACTTTGTGACAAAAGAGAACAGTAAAATGAAAATTAATTGTAAGAGGGAAAGGTGCTACTGATAGCTTATGTATATTAAAATCCTATTCCTACAGAATTGTATATATCACACCCTAATTCTTTAAAACTAAAGGAATATGCTTTAAACGTTACAATGATATGATAATTCCTTCTTTTTAGGGTCCTACTGGTGAACAGGGCAGTCCTGGCATTCCAGGCCCATTTGGCCCTCGGGTGAGTATTATGTTTAAGGTTTTTCTTGCTTGTTTTTGTCCAAGTCAGATTTTTATTTCTGCTTCACTTTTATTTCACTGACTTTTATTGACTTCAGTATCATGTAGAGTCATTACTTTGTTTAATGTAGTAAAATTGAAATTGGTGTAGTTTATAGCTAGAAAAAAAATTATTTCAGAATAACTACAGGGCTACAGTCTCTTTTTACGGACAATTTTGCTGCAGCAAATGTAAAGCCATATATGTGGCAGCTCTGCTAATTGCTACTCTTGCCTGTCATACCCCTGCGTATGTCATTCACCCAAAATTAAAGGAGAACAATGACTTCCCTTGGTTTTTCTAAGTGATGGTCTGTCTCTTAGTCCATATACGTGTGGGTGTACAGCACTACTCCAGTATATGTAGCACCTGGAATTGAACCCACGTAACTGTTTTCCTGTAACAGGAAAAAAGTATACATTTGATCCAAGGTATGTACAAGGAGGTGATTCACTTCAGAACACCAGCGTTGAAACTGCCTTCTTATTTTTAAAGAAGAAGTAAAAGGGTGATTTTTAAAAGTTTTGTAATAGACACAAATAATTGTCTTGCTTCCTGAAAAGTTATTGCTTGTAACCTGCTTTTTTGTTATTAAATGCTAAAATACATTCCTTCTTTCTCTTATACTTCCTAGGGTCCTCCAGGTCCAGTTGGTCCTTCTGGCAAAGATGGAAGTCCTGGTCCACTTGGACCAATTGGGCCTCCTGGTGTTAGAGGGAGTGTAGGAGAAGCCGGACCTGAGGTAAGTTGATGGGAATATGAGGGAAAAGGTTACCTTTAAATTATCAGGCTTTTTTACAGTCCATTGCACCACTTCCTCAAACATCCCTGAGCTCAAGACAAATGGTAAGATTTGATACAATTTCTCTAACAAATAGCCAGAGTACCTGTGTATTGAAAGGGCTTGTTTCTTACTCATTTTCATCTTCCAGACCTGTGACAGTCCCAGTCTGATCTACCTCTGCTCTCCTTAGGCAAGCCTGGGGCTACTACTGCAGTTACCTCACTGGATCCTGACGGATCTGCAGTTCAGCATAGCTGTTTGTCAGGCTGGGTTTTAAAACCTCAGGCCTAAGCATAGGTCATTTAGTGTATGTGGAATCTGGAGTTGTTCAAGCCAGTAGTCCCACAAAGATGGTACTAAATTAGAACAGCTATCTGACTGATTGCTAGCAGCATACTCCATCATCCATTAAAGAAATCCTTCAGTCCAAACAAACAGCCCAAACTCTGACACTCACATCAGCTGATCTTCAGGCTGATCTGGGTTTTACAGATACCAACCATGACAGTTAAAAATGTATTGGCTGTTTTGGAAAAAATCCTAAACCTTTGCTAAATACCCCATCCATATTCCACAGTTACCAATTCACAAAACCCTAAGCCGTAAAACATAAGGTAGGCTATACCAAAGAAGATAAATTAGAAAATTAGAGGGATTTGAGAATAGTGTGATCAGGATGATCACATGAATGATTCTCTTGGGGAAAAAGCGGAAAAGGTAGAATAAAGTAGTAAGAAAGGGAAGAGAGTTTCTGCGGCTATTGTCTCATAAGACATAAGGTTTCCTGTGTTTATCATGTGCTTATAGTATCCCTTTTTCATTTCAATTTCTGCCAATTATCAGTATTTCCACTTTTGCCAAGGCACCAACACTTGAATGAAAAGTCTGTGGTAGAGTGCAAGATTGTGTGTCCAGTTACTTCATCTGTGTAATGAGACAGTACAAGAAATAGCATGTACCGGTATTTTTAGTTTTACTTTCCACGGTGGATTGCATGCAACTATAAATTGGAACCAAAAGCAAGAAATAAAAGTTTGAGATTTCATTTGTCACACGCAGAGTGTGTAAACTTGGGTGTGTGCTCTGTGGTAAGCATTTGGGCTACTAGTTGTGAATTAATTACTCTCAAAGGAAATGCCACATTCTGATACATTGTCTGATGCACCAGAGCATTAAATTTCAAATGGAGGTATGTTACAGACTTTCTGCTGCCAAAGAAGAGCTGGCAGAACCTGCAGGTGGAGATAATGTTTTATTAACAGATATCTTCTGTGTTAAGACTCAATTAGCACCCCAGGTGTCACAGTCAGGTTGACAGAAGGACCTCACAACCCATCATTTGGGAAAATCTACTAAGTCAGGAAAACACCTGTTCTGCCAAGTTAGGATGATGTTGATCCTATCTCACATATCTGTGGCCAGAAATCTCAGCACTGTGCAGGATGAATGTAAGGATGTTTCTAGTGCCAACTTTGCTATCCAAGCTTTACTAATTTAAAATGTACCTGTGGTGACTCAGGGGAAGCAAAATTTTTCAATTGCTCTAAAAATCACTTACTTCTACTTTAATAAGTAAAGTCATTGGGTAGGGTTTTGAACAAGGAGGGACAGATGGCTTAACAAGAAATGGACTGAGGCCATTCCTTGGTGACTCCTTCTAGCTGTTAAGTCTGAAATGATGAGTGATACGAAGTTGAGCAAGGTATTAAGAAAAGCAGAAAAGGCATGAAACAGAGACAGTACCTCACATGCAGTTCTAATCTCTTACCCCTGTTCCTGGAAATGGGAATTGTTTATCTGTATCTGAACATTCCTTGTGCGTTAGGGTGACTGACACTGTCATTTTGTGTAGTATTTATTCTGCTGCTGCCTCTATTGCCCCCTTTTCTTTTTTTTTAACCTTAGGGTCCTCCAGGGGATCCTGGCCCCCCTGGTCCTCCAGGACCTCCAGGCCACCTCACTGCTGCCATTGGTGACATTATGGGACACTATGATGATGCTATGGCAGATCCTCTACCAGAGTTCACTGAAGATGAAGCAGCCCCAGATGACCATAACAAAACAGACCCAGGAGTCCATGCCACACTGAAGTCACTGAGCACCCAGATTGAGACTATGCGCAGCCCGGATGGGTCAGAGAAACACCCAGCACGGACTTGTGATGACCTGAAGCTTTGCCACCCATCCAAGAAGAGTGGTGTGTATAAATAATGCTGTCTTGTTTCCAGTATATACTTGTACATTGGAAAAAAAATGTAATACAGATTTTTGATGGCCTAAATCGACATTCACACTAGGAGCTTGAAAATGTCTCACAAAAATGTATTTCTTCTTGCCAATAAATTATATATGCTGATGTATCCCATATTTATTTATTCAGGTTTTTTATTGAAATGTATTTTAAAATCTGAAATATTTTAGGCTTCCGTGAAATGTTTCTTCAGAAAGGCTTATTACCATGGAATTTTGCTTATATTGTGACAGAGATACATTGGTACACCAGTTGTGAATATTTACTTAATTGCTATTAGCTCAAAATGTTACCTGTGGGCTGACAACCTGTGAATGCTTTCTGTCCAGAATTCTCTTCTGCTGCTGCTGCTGCTCCATACTAGCAGTTTATAGGTGCTAATGCGCTAACATGCCATTTAGGAGCTTTCCTAATTTATATGGATTATATGCAGATAAATCGGAACAAAGTTAGAGATAATTTGTAGCAGGCCTTACCAGGTTTTTGCCCCATTTTCTGAAACTTGTGTGCTTTGTAGGTGAATATTGGATTGATCCTAACCAAGGATGTGTTGAAGATGCTATAAAAGTATACTGCAACATGGAAACTGGAGAGACCTGTATTTCTGCAAATCCATCTACTATACCACGTAAAACATGGTGGGCCAGCAGGTCATCTGACTTAAAGCCCATTTGGTATGGCCTTGATATGAACAGAGGATCACAGGTAATTAAATATATAAAATTTCTGTGAAACTTGTTTCTTTCTGGTTTTGAGCTTCATCTACTATTCTGGGCAGATTCTACTACAGTCAGAACGTTATAACTATTGATTTACTGGCTTATATTCAATTGGTTATTATTATGATACAGTATACAGAGGAAGAGCTTGGAAAAACAATGCAAGTGCATCTAAGGCAGGGTTGGCTACAAGTGTACCACTGCTGGAAGAGATTTATTTCTCTTGATCCAAAAATTATCAGCATTTCTAGCAATCTATTGTAGTAACTCACTATCCTTGCCTTAAAAAAAAGTACTTTTACCCTAATGCAAGATTTAAGCCACTGCCATTTTAGTTGAATTCTACTCTTTGTTATGGAAAACTCTTTACCCCTAAAAAAATACAAAACTTAACTTTAGAAATCAGTTTTTAAAGAAAGTGTGAGTATTACCACATGTGTCAGGATGGTCCATGCTGAACGCATCAGTCTCCAGGCAGACAAAAATTCCATTCAGTTTTCTGTTGCGTTTTCCTGCTGTGTTAACGTCTCAAAGACAGCTTTATGATCCTGACAAATAACAGAAGTTTATGATATGAAAAATACATAATAACTAGCTTTTGCTGTTTTTATACCTAGTTTATCCAATCAAAACTACAGAAAATATTTTCAGTTGTTATTTCATTAGGGAGTAATTAAATATCTTTAAAATTAGTATTTGGAGAGTAAAAAACTATCTTGCTATCAACTGGACTCCTGAAAACAGCTCAGAACTTGAACAAATGAGAACATGTGATACTGAGAACAGATGTGGTATGGATTGGTTTCTTGAGATGTTTTCAGTTATTACTAAATTCAGCAGAACTTACCATGACTGAAGATGTCAGAGCTCATGTTCAGCTGCCTGCAGAGCTACACATAGGGGTTTTGTAAGTCAAATGCTCTTTGGAGGAAGAAAATATCTTCAGGAATACTATAAAGGAGTATTTCATTTTTGAAAACTCTGTCAGGTTTTATAACTAATGGTAGTATTTGTGTAATAGTCAGATGCTCTCCTTATGAATTCTAAATAACAAGTGTGTCTAAGACTGTTAAGCAGGATAAACATCTTGTATAAAATAGCAGTGTCAATGTATGAGATTTTTCTCTTTTCTTCTCCAGTTTCAGTGAAAAGTATACATTCTTAGTAAGTCTTGACTATAGATTTTTATGTTGCAATGATTCATAAAGCATGAATAAAATAAAACCAGTACAAGGAGAAAAAAAAGACCCTCATGAATTTCCGATTTTTGTTATTAGTAGAAAAATAGCTTCTGTTTGTTTTTTTTTACAGAAACATTGGCTCTTTGTAAAGCATTTGTCAAACTTCTGTGAAAGTTAATTAGTTAATAAAGCCCATATGCAAATGTATAGTTAATTTTTATATTGTTAAACTTTGGCTGTTTGTAATGCTTCTAAATACATTACAAAACCTATGGAAAACAAGTTGCTGAAGTTGCAATATAGCAGATACACTATAAAAGGGGTTTCTGTGCTTGATGTTTTTTACCTACAACCTACCTAGGTTGCTCTAATGCACTATTTCATATGTGAGGTTTAACTTCTACTGAATCCCTTTTTGAAACAAGGCAGAATTCATTCCAAAACTTGGTGTGTTTGTGGGGGCCCAGCCGCCTTTGAGTTGTTCAGCTGCACAGTTTTATGGTCAAAATTCTCCAAAATGGCCCCTGTTACAGGATGTTTACATTTCTTTGTCCTTAACTGGTAGCATATTACAAAAGAAACCATGTAATGGGGCTTCTGCTAGTCATGTCTGGAAAGGGTTATGGTAATGATAGACGTTTCTAAAATTCATGAACTCTTAATTCATTTTTATGAAATACATGTTGATTTATTTATTTATCTTCACAGTTCGTGTATGGGGATACAGCTGTTACTCAGATGACATTCCTGCGCCTCCTATCAAAGGAAGCTTCTCAGAATATCACTTACATCTGTCAGAACAGTGTTGGGTACATGGATGACCAGACAAAGAACCTTAAAAAAGCTGTGATTCTGAAAGGGGCCAATGACCTGGAGATAAAAGCAGAAGGCAATAGCCGATTCAGATACACTGTTCTTCATGACAGCTGTTCCGTAAGTTTGGCCTTTTTGTCATTTTTATTTAGAAAAAAATCCATAGAAGTAATTAAAGTGCTGCAGAATTTTGTTATGAATTGTAGAAGTAACTGATCAAATCAGTATTTTACTAGAATTCTTCACATAATAGAAGTCTGCAGTATTTAGAGGATTTTTACAAATTACTACTTGTCAATGAGCATTTTGCACTTCCTAGTATTTGTTTAATTGTGTGTAATCACAAAAATTGGTCAGATAACCACAAGCATTTGTCTGCCAGATGGGTAAGTTTATTGCAGCAATGCACTGAAGGAAACTTGCTGGTACTGTGAGTGACTGAGTTGGAAAGGAAAATGTCCCCCATATACTTAAGTGGGCATAAAACCCATCAAGTAGTAATTTTTTCTTATGTTCAGTAGCATTGTCAGCCAAGTCCAAGATACTGGCAAAATATTTTTAAAATTAGTTTGGCACTTGAAAAGTTAGAGTACTCTCTGTGCTTTAAAGTAATATGGCCCAAGGTTGTGTGTGCAGGTGCATATTAAAACATAGAGAAGAATTTCATAACATAGAGAAAAATCAGTCCGGCTTGAGGGAGAAATCCTGGTGTGTCAATCTGACGTGTCTGTTCATTGCTGTAAGAGCAAGATACATACATTTTAAAATAACCAAGGTGCAGTACAGGGCAGGGGTTGTTGCTTAGCAAAACATCCTTTATTGTTGTTTCTTCTGACCTATCAGACAACTGACTCACCAGCTAGAATTTGGGCTGTTTCTGACATGAGCTCTGGCTACGTTTTTCTCTTTTTTTTTTTCTCCTCCAGAAACGTAATAGGAACGTGGGCAAGACTGTTTTTGAGTACAGAACGCAGAATGTGGCACGCTTACCTATCATAGATTTGGCACCGGTGGACATTGGCAGTACCGACCAGGAATTTGGAATTGAAATTGGGCCAGTTTGCTTTGTGTAGGAGGAAGGGGGGAAATTAACACACTACCCAGCAACAGCAGCAATTAAACACATGAACTTAGACTGATTGAAGTTAATCCTGAGACTCTTGAAGTAATGGCTGATATTGGATCAGCATTGTATATACGGTTCTTTTTAAATGCCCAGCCTCCTTTTGAATATTTATTTTACTTTCAAACCTTCTGTTTTAAATGATTGAAACTGTTTAGTACAGCAGTACAATTTAAGAGGATTGATAACCATGTTTTAAAAATAATACCAATCTTTTTCCTCACTTTTGTTTCAAATTATTTTGAAATTTACAGGTATTCAAAATAGATAGTTTTAATGTGGGACTATGTAAAGCTCTAAGGATTATTTCTTTTGCTAGGATGCATACTGAATAACAGAAAAGTAGAGCACTTTTGTGACCTGTTGGCTACATTTCAATCATACCTCCTCCTTCTACCCCAGTTTGTCTTCCTGTGGTTGCCAGTAAAATAGCCATTCACAGAAATCTGACTTTTGTAGAAAAAAATGTCTTCATACAAGATCATCTTAATTTGGCATTGTCTTTCCTGCACTTTTTATGAAATAGTCTGCTCAGAAGAGTATTCCATAGCCATGATTAATTTATGAAGTAAAAACACTACTGGAGTAAATATGAGTTTTCAGTAGGGGTGTCCTAGATCTGAAATTTTAAGGCCAGACTTCACTTCTCCAGTGTATCTGTGTAATTCCATTAAATTACCCTTAATCTTCAAAACACTTCTTAAACCCAGTACTTGTTGATTTTCCAATATTTGCCCATCTAAGAAGCCATTACATATCAAATGATACAGATGTCTTACATGTGGTGCCAGTTTATATACGTTGCAAGTCATTCACATGTATACCAGACCAATTTCTAATAAAAAGAAAGTAAATTCAGAAATTCATTGGTTTTAGCTGACATCCAGACATGCATCCCCAGTAATTTGACTTACTGGTCTTGAGTTGTCAAGGCAAAAAAGTTCCATCATTTCTTAGCATGAGCTACCTCATCTCTGGAAGTTGGGATGCATTTAATATTCCTGTTTCTATTTTAGATATCAAAAGGTGCTATGCTTCTGTTGTTATTTCAAGAAAGGAGATAGGCAGGGCAAAATCAACAAAAAAAGTGATGGTGCTAAATGACTCTCTAGAAGGCTGATGAAATGAAAGATGCCTACTGTCAGTGTCATTTTCAGAGCTTAGCTCTTAGGCTTATGGTGTTTGAAAGAACAATGTTACAGTGCATTTATTTGTTGGTCATACAGTATATAGAATGTTTTGTACCACTAGCATGCTTTATTTTGTAAAGTATGTGGGTACAAACTTATTTAGGCTGTTTCTTTATTGCATCTGTGCTCTCCACTTTTTTTTTTGTTCCTTAAAAAAAAAAATAAAAATAAACAGCTGGGGCCATCCCTAAAGAAAGTCATGCACATAGTTTTGTTCATGTATCTTTGCAAAGCATTTAATTAAATACATGCTTCTCGTTTTGCAAGTGGTTTCCTTTTGTAGAATTCCTTCCAGTGTATCCCATATGAGATTATTTCCAGGAAATTAAAGATAGAAGTATTTATCTTTTGCTTTGTTGCTGTTTGAATGGCTGATTTGGAATACATTCTTCTGAAGTAATTTACACATAGGAATAAGAGGGCATTTTAAATAATGCCCTCTGGGCTAATTCTGCAGTTTGTATGAAGTAATCACCAGCAGTCCTGTTAAAGCTGCCTCTAACTAGTATTATTTGAGACTCCAGAGAAAGAATTTTTATTCAAGACTGAATACAATGTGACTTAGCCAATTTCCATTGTCAGTGTAAGTTATCAGATAGATAAGTTTCTGGACAAGACATAAATTTGCACTGTAGGCAAAATTTTATATTCCTTTCCTTCTGAAAGAGTAGGAGCATTGACATTTTCAAGGTTGTCCATACACGTAAGTAGGGACTGGGAATCGGGAATTTGACAAGTTCACACTAATGTTATCTGTTTGGTTTTCTTTACCCAAGCTGGAGCTCAGTAATTTCTTTTTACTGGCATGAAATAATTTCTATAAATGTGACTCAGGTGTGAGTTTATGATACTGGATCCCTGAGAAGTTTTAGATAACATTAATTTCACTGGATAATCTGAGGTGTAATGGCTTACTTCAACATGTTGATGTAAAGGTAGGTCTGCTGCTCTAAACTACTTTATCTGTTATGCAGGCAGTGTGGCACAGCTGCTTGTAAATACAGCTTTAATTTCATGAACCTAGAATGAATGACCTGACAATTTGCAAAAAGTTTATTTATAAAGTAGCATTAAATAAATACCAGTGGCTGTGATCATACCTCTACTGGATGTTTATACAGATGTACAAAATAAATAACATTCAGAGTATAGGTGCTCGTTTGAAATTCGTTTTTAATCTCTGATTTTCATCAGCAGGCTATTATAATCCATGAGTAATTATAAATGTTTTGTGAGGCTGTTGAAGGCAAAGAGTATTTAATTTTGAGGGACATTTTCTTTTCTTTTCAAGCCTCTCTTTGCATCTCTCCATATGATGCATGCAGTATTTCCCCAGTCAGGTGAGTTGGGCACTGAAAAAGAGCTTTAACTAGAAAGCAGTCTTAAGTAATATTCTGTAAAAACCACCACTGGAGAATCACAGAGGTAAAGTCTCACTTGAAGTGTGAGCTCTTGGGAAATCCAAGTAGTTGACTAAGGAACTTTTGCAATGCAAGTTGTTGGACGTGTCTTTTTTTCTTTTTTTTTGTCTCTTGGCTATGTTTATAGCATACATGCGTATTACATCTCTTTCCCTGTTTTAGCATTCCTTCAAGTATTGCAGAATCCTTTTAAGCAGACAAAAAAATTAAAAAGCATGGTGGGGGAAATTTCACTGCTCTAAACTACTTTATTTGTTATGCAGGCAGTGTGGCACAGCTTCTTGTAAATACAGGTTTAATTTCATGAACCTAGAATGAATGAGCTGACAATTTGCAAAAAAGTTGATTTTAATTTATAAAGTAGCATTAAATACATACCAGCTATAACATATAGCACAGTTCTTTGTTGCAGATGGCCTCGAAAGGGTAGAAAATGTAGTTTAGAATGGTTATGATAATATCATTTTAGAGCTTACATTTAAATTAAATTATCATATATTATATGGTCATTGCTATTGTTTTCCATAACTGACGTGTCCTCAGTGAGCAATGAGCCCCAAGACTTCTAATAGCTTACATGGTCTCTCGGTTTCTCAAAACCAGTAGTGCAATAGTTGTGTGGCAACAATTCACTAAAATCTCATCTAGAAGGTAAAATCCTGTTGTTTGCTGCTCATAATTTGGCACTTACACTATGTTTACATCAGTGGTAGAGTCAATGTGGTAGTTTATCTTAAACATTTAAAGAAAGATTTATGGATTCTTTTATAATTTGATTTTAACCAAATCATCTGGATTTGCTGTTGTTTGCTCCGAAGGTGTTTGTAGTATCACTGTCATGATTTTATCCCTGTGCCACTGAACTCTAGATATAAAATACAAGACTTTGTATGTAATCATACAGCTGATTACAGGCTTGGGACTAAGCAGAGCTTACTTGTGCGAGGGGCCCTGTCAGTGTAATGGGAGCCTATCCTTTCTAGTATTTCAAAGAGAGCAAATAAAGCAGCCAAGAATGAAAAGCAACAGTTTGGTCTATAGGGCTATTGAGGTTTTTTAACACAATTTTTTCACCTTCACAGCTCAGATTTTATGCAGCTACGCAGCAGAATCCATGTTGGATTTCTTTTTGCAAGCAGTATGTCCTAACACTGGCAACTTTTTACAGTGTATTTTACTTCTGGATTTATTTCAAGTGAAAACTTTGAAAGAATAAATTCTAGATTAGAGAGGGGAAAAAAATGTAAAAAAGAAATCTTTCAGATATGCTCAGTGGACCTTAGAGGTTAAGATAAATGTTTCCAGATAAAGTTTATCTGCAAGCACAATGAACAAAGAATTGAGATTCAGGTATTAGCGTATTCTTTTGCTGTTGACTAGTTTTAGCGATCTTTCACATTTAAATGTATATTTTGAAAGGAGTTCAATAATGCCATCTCCAGGGCTTTTTTTCTTACTCTTGCTCAACATTTCCTTAATTTATTTTGAGCAGAAAGAGATACAGAGGACAGAACTGATCACAGTGATACAGTTTATTGGATACTTCAGCTTACATGCCCAGTGGCTTAAATGAGAAGTATTAATATTGATTTATATACCATATAATTTAATATTGATGTTATAAAAATAATGAAATGTTCTTGCTCCTTTTCTATTTCCTAGAGGAGCCCAGCTCTGAATGTGTACATCAAATGTCATTTCCCCCCTACTGACTGCATCAGGGCCTTCTTGCAGAGAGCTCTTTAGTAGTTCTGGATGCTTAAAGTGAAAGACCAACAAGGAATTGATAGTTTAAGTCCTCCCTGAACAACAGATTTTGTGTGTTTTTTTTTTTTTTAAATCACAACTTTGGATTTTTGAACCTGTTTTAGAGAAACTATGGAGAAAAATTTGTATTTTGTCTGAATGTTTGCTCTTTTAGGCTGGTGGAGCAGCTGAAGATGCATCTCATCTCCACTCTCCTTCCATCCAGACGTCTTCCTTTCTCTTCTGTTTTGGTGCTCCCCTCTAGCTCAGTGGTTATTTTGTTGGGTTTGGGTGCATGAGAGCATAAGTTCAAATGTTGTAGCCTCTCCCTCCCAGATTCATTCCTTGCCTGTTATAACTTCCTTGTAGCTATTATAGATACTTAGCTCTAAGTTTTTTAAACTGAAAAGATTGTAGAGTAGAGTAGAAGAATGCATCAAACAACACAAATATAAGAAAGAAGGTGGTACAATATATAAATAAAACCAACACAATCAACGTCTACAAAACACAGCAAGCAAATATAGGAGAATGAGGGAGATTTCTTTTCCTCAAGTCAAGAAAAAGGTCTAAAGATGGGTTAAGAGCAAAAAGCATTATTTTTCTTATTACTGTAGGGTAAGAGCCCCTAGGTTTCTTTTATCTCATATAGGTGCTTGAGATTGAGCAGTGCAGTTATTGGGCTGCTAAACACTATTACATTCTATTTTCAGGAAATAAAGGCTGTCCTGAAGATTTAATACCTGCTAGGTAGCTGGCCTCGCTGAGAGGCTATTTATAAAAAAAATGGGATACCAGGAAGTAACAGTGTAAAACAATTAGCAAAGGAAAAATGTAGCTAAATGGAAATGAAAAAATGCAATTGAAGAAAAAAGATTTCCTTCAAGCAGGCAAATACTATACAGAAACAAAGGTTAAACTTACAGTATTAGGCAATGATGGTATTAACATAAAAAAAAGACAAAATATAAATCAAAATCATCAGTTCAATAGCTGAAGTAGAAATGCCAAAGAAACTGTGGAGCTGTAGACCTAGTTGGCCAAATGGTGTGTTTATGCTAGAAAAAGTTTTGATTTTGGATTATTTGTGTCCAGTGCATTGCAGTTGGCTTGAAGTTTAAAGATTTTGTTGAAGTGTGCAATTTCAAGCATATTCTGCAGAAAACATCCATAAAGGAGCCTTCTTGAGCAAAGTTGCTAGATGGGTACTAGAGAGTTAAATTCAATTTCTTCAAAGGCAGTGTTTTTAGCCAGCCTATTTTACCTGCTGTGATGCTATTCAGAAATAGTGAACCATTGTGAAGAATATGATGAACTACAATTGCAAACCACCTGTATTAAACCCTGTCCACC
Organism: Pezoporus flaviventris; assembly: GCF_033815535.1. Taxonomy (NCBI): domain Eukaryota; kingdom Metazoa; phylum Chordata; class Aves; order Psittaciformes; family Psittacidae; genus Pezoporus; species Pezoporus flaviventris. The sequence goes on from NW_026892549.1 coordinate 51,662,519, forward strand.
CCAAGAGACCATATGTTTGGTCACAAAGGGAAAACTAGGTACAAAAGACCAGCTTTCTTGTGAAGCTGCTGCTCATCCCTTTGAGGTGATTATTGCACAGCATCTCTACAAGAATGGTAAAAGAAATCCTCTTTTCTGCAAGCTAAAGAAGAAACGACATAATGTCAGAGATGAGAAACATGACACACTGTAGTAGAGTCAATAGACTGGACAATGTGCAGGAGGACCTGAGCAGAGGGATGCAAAAATTTAGACTGGAATGCGTTAGAGATTTACAGAACGTAGGAGAAACTTGGAGAGTTTGATTGCTAATGTGTCTAATGTGCTATCAGTATTGCAAGTTTTATAATCTGCTGGGAGATCTGGAAAAGTACTAAGGTAGCAGGCAGCAGTAGTTTGAGCAGGATGCTAGTAGAGTCAATTTTTCTTCCATCTGCCAGATTAATTTCTGGCACATTTTTTGTGTGCTTTCAGTGAATATGGATTCAGCAATAAAACTGAAGTTTTGACTTTTAATCCAGAGATGTCCATGACTAAAGGTATAGTGAAAGGGAGTAATGTATCTATCTCATGAACCTCCTCTGGGAGAGAAAATTTCTGGATAAGCATAGGTTTGCCAGGTAGAACTTATGGCAAAAATAAAAAAGAGAATATGATGACCAATGGCCTTTGTGGACTTAATTCATCCTCAACAGCAATCCTTCCGTACAGGGTGAACTACATGTCACCTTCTCCCAGTAAACAGGTAAGTAGAAACACAGAAAGCATCTCTTCATCTCCCAAACACCTTTCTGTCCTATTACTTCAGATTTCTCCACATTTTCTTTTAAAACATAAAAAGATACAATCAAGGACTTCTGATTATGAGCACATACTGTATTAAAATAGTAAACAATAAAAAAAGTTTCATATATTACTATAGGTTAAGATCTCTGCAACTGGTGCCTCATTACTCACGTGTCCAGGAGAGAGGCACTTGGTTTAAAAATGAGAGCTTGACAGACCTGACTTTCATTGTGGTGATAAGAAATTGGTATGTTTTTTCAGAGAACCATTAGAGTTTCAGTCTTGGTTGCGATGGGTATGTTATCTGTGATAAGAAATATATTCTAATTTGGTGGCTACAATGAAGATGTGTTAGTCTTAAATAATAACCAGTCCTCCAGCAGAGCTCATTTTCTAGCTTATATCATCAACATGCAGCTGACTAGGAACACTGGAAATGAGATTTCTCTACTAATGCTATCAGGACAGTCATAGAATGGCAAGATGTGAGTTGGGAAGATCTTTCCCCTTACGAATTCAAAATTGTTATACGCAGTTTTTCCTCCAAGTTACTGCCGGCAAACAGACTCTTTAACTGGTGTCACAACACAGGTTACAAATTACATTGCTGCTCATTTAAATGTTTGACTTCCTTTTTCTAGCAAGGAAAGTTGTTGGTAATTAGCTTCCAAAAAAACTTAGTAGTTCAAATTCAGAAACCATCACAACCCCATTATAAGTTGACTGTTTGTCCTGGCCTGGTTCTAACTGTAAACTTACCACTGAGGTGAAGAGCTGCAGACACAAGGTTACTGAAGGGCTCCTCTGTTGCTGGTAGCAGTCCCTAGGTGGTTACCTCCAGCAGGGAAGAGCATTAAAGCCAAGCTGCCTCTGCAGTGATCTCTCATGCTCTACCCACCAAAGGCTGTGAAAGGTGCTTGCAGGGTTTTTAAAGCATTGCCTGAAGCCACACAGCTGCTAGGTAGGAGGCCCCTACCTATCACCCAAAGGGAGGTAAGCTTCTGCGAGTGATTCATAAGTGTTTCTAAATTGTTTCAAATTACACCCTAGTCAAGTTTTCTGGTTAGAGAAGGGATTGCTGGCTTCTTGTCATGTTTTTTGGTTGTTTTGGGTTTCTTTCAAACATCTTTTCTGTAAAGAATGCAGAAAGGTGTTGCAATAGACCACTGTCACAGACAGTAGTCAGGGAGTCCAGTTTCACCACAAGAAAAACTCTGGTGTCCTACAAAAGAGTTACCCTTTTAGGTGATAACCTGCAATCAGCTGGAAAGGTGACATTCAAACCAAATATTAAAACCTAAATTAGTGGTATGTTAAAACTGTTGGTATTGTCTGGGAAACTGAGGCACTTTTGGGTTGGTTTGGCTTTGTTTTGGTGATGGTTTTGTGGTTATATTTTTATTTTGTGTGTATGTATTTGCTTTTTTTTTTGTTTAATTTCTGTTCTTGTTTTCCCCAAAGAACCATAGTAAATGGTGTTACGAAGTGTTTGCATATTAGCTGGCGTAACTGAATAAGAAACTGTGGATCAGAATGAGAAAGTTCATGTATGAGTCTTACTACTGTGTGAGCAGCATCTTTCCTTATTACTTCAAGCCTTTCATTCACCTCCAGGCCTCTTTTTTCAAGTGTGTATCCTATGGTATTATTTGGTTTTTAATTTATTCAATTCAACTTTAAATTTATGTGCCAAAGAAAGGTGCACTCACTTACTTAAATAGATGCCTAAACCCCAACTTATCTTATAGCTTGAAAGTAGGTGGTTCCAGCCAGCCTTGAAAGACCTCTATTAGTTACCTGCATGAAAATGGGTTAGTCCCAGAAGTTCTGTAGTCTATGAACTTGATGTGCTGCTCTGTAACAGTGAGTAAGGGTGTTGCTAACCTGAAAGTGTCCAGTAAGATTTATTTATTTTTCATTGTATTCCTATGTAAAATAAAAGCCTTTTGCAGGCTGACACATTAAATCAGAGTAAAAAAATACCATAATATTAGAATCTAAAGAATTCCAAAGGATTAGAAGCTAAATCTTCCTTATTTTCTAATCTAATTTTTATTTATGAAGCTGAGCTGTTTCATATGTCTATTATGTCAAAGTTTTCTATAAAAGTACACACGTATCAGAATCATGGTGGCTTAATAACAAATTTGGAGAGGTTTCTTAAAAAACAGCGTCTCTCTGTCCATTTTCCCTGTTTGGTGCAATCCTAAAAGTGTTCTCAGAGGATGCACAACCCATAAACATCAGTGAGAGCCTTTAAGAATCTGGGGTTTTTTTCTTCCTACTTCTTGTTGTCCGACCCTTATAATGCTGGGCTGTAGAGCAATGTGTGGCAGTGCAGTAATGATGTGGGGGCAGGCTCTGTATCTTCCTTCACACGAAAGACTGAGTAGTATCTACCAAAATCTACCTCTGGGAGCGGTTTCACAGCCCAGATATTGGTGTACAGCTAAATTTTCCTCTACTGGCCTGAAACTCAGGTACGGCTCAACTACTGTGGTAACTGCATACCCTTGAATTTTTGCTATGATCAAGGGATGACTCAGCTGTGCAGCTCCAATGGCCATAAAAAATACCAAGATGCTTAGATTGTCAGCTTCATCAAACTGCCATTGCCTCCAGCCTGCACTGCTGGAGCCCTTTAGAACATTTATTTAAGCTGCAGTCTGAAAGGATAGCGGTAGCCTATGACTGCCTATTTATTTAAACTTAGGTAGGTTTAAGCTCTTATATTTCCTTCAATCTTACCTGCCTTGGTGTATGAGCCCTATTTTGGCTCTTGATGTAAGAGATGAATCCATGCTGGTAGTCAAAGAGGCTTACCATGCTTCAAAAATGAGCCATTGGATGGATAAGAGTGAAAAAAGTAACAAAGGAAATGTCAGAGTATGATGCAATAACTTGCATCACTCAGAGCTACTGAGTTTTCCTTCAAACAAATTATCTTAGAAAAATCAGTTAAAGTAGTACCAGAGTTGTGGCCTGCCTTATTAACTTGTTTAAAGAAAGAGATTCAGATAGTAAAATACATTTTAAAAAGTGAGTTTTATGAAACAAGGAGTTTTATTAAGATATGTTATTATGTGTCTCTGTAAGGAATAGACCAACAACCATATAAAAGCTTATAAAGATGGATAACCTTCAACACTATAAATGTGTTAATGTGACAGAAGAAGTTCACAATTTTGCATCTTTATTGACTTTTACAGAGTGAAGGGAGAAAGTTCTCAACAATGACATGCCAATGATAATCTTTGACAGGAGACATTTACCATTGCTTTAAATCCCTTTTTATTTTTTTTAAGCAAGTCAATAACCCTGACTTGCAGAGTTAGGAGAGAAAAATACATTAGCACCATCATATTAGTTTTTTACACTTCCCTAATTTTAGTGGTCTTGACCAGCAATGACAGGAAAGTAGAGAAGCACCTTTGATAACAGAATACAATCCAACAGTAAAATTATGGTGACTACTGACATTAAGGTGTTAAACTCTTAAAATACACTGTACTTCACAGCTAATCAGTACAGAAACAGACAATTTTGTACCCAATAATTCCACAGAATTGACCATGGTTCAATGTGTTTTGATTAGTTTGATTGATTTTTGGTGTGACTCATTAGACACATCCCAGTTTCTGTCCATGTTGAGGTAGTTGAAACAAGGAGGTCTTTCTAGCTTTATGGACTGTATCTTTGAAAGAAGGGTAAACTTTGGTACTGGGAGCAATCAGTGCTTTGTAAATTGGCTAACATTCAACTAATAGAACGCAGTGTTGTTTTATTAAGTGTTGAAGTTATAGCACCACGGAGACATGTTTTGAAAATGGAATTTGGTAAAAAAAAATAGAGCAAAAAAGCATTTTTACTGTACTTTGTGTAATAGCAAAAAAGATAACCCTTGATATCAAATCGACTTTTCCCCCAGAAATCTCGTTAATAAATAACTGGGATACAGATGATCACCTGTACTAGCTGACAAGGCTAAAACAAGGGAGCACAGTTGGAGTGTGAATCTGTTTGCTGGGGGTTCAGAAAGAGCAGGATTTTTGGTTTATAAGAAGCAGACCGGGCCAATGTCCACGCCAAATTCCTGATCAGGACCACTGATATCCATGGGTGCAATATCAATCACGGGCAACCTCATTGTCTTGCGTGTTCTGTATTCAAAGACTGTTTTACCCCATTCACCAGTGTGTTTCTATGAAGTTAAAAAGAAAAGACAAAACCAAACGTGTTAGAGAAATTGGTGTTGGGCTAGGCCAAAGTTATCATACAGTTTACTGGACTTCATACTTTCCATACCAATGTGTCCCTCTCAACACCATGAAAACCGGTTACAGTCTCTGTAGCAATGCAGACTTGTAGATAGGTAGACATTCTTCATTTCTAGACCTTTTATGCAAGGTCTTATACGGTTTTAGACCTTGCAGCTCATAAGGGATAGGATAAATAGTGGAATGTAGAATCCTCTGGAGTGGTGCCAGTGCCCTGACTTAGGTCTGAAATGTGCTGTGCATTCTGTGAGATGGTACAAATGGCTACTCTGAAAAGTAGTTTTGGATTCAGGAAAAAGTGACAGCAGAAATGAGGTTGCTCTTCATGTTGCAAAGTAGATGTGTTTATGCATCCTTAAATAGTAAGTTTGCCATATGTTTGAGTTTGCTGTGGTGCTTCTGGGACCTTAAACAGCAGGAGGGAGAAACTGTGGATGGTGTTACTGTGGTTTTTATTTGTTCCTTAAAAGGCACCTAGAGCAGCATGCTCATCAATTATTGCTGCTTTCCAGTACTTCCTGCAGCTGTGAGCAAGGCACAGTGAGCAATGTTGCTTCTGTGAGATAGATGACTGTGTTTGCCCCTTCCCATAATCATAGCTCATGGCTTGAATAGCATTGATATTTTTTTTTTTTTTTGTATGACTAAGCTGATTCTTGCTACTCTTAGTTTTAGAGTTGATATGGGATGGATAAAAACTTGGTCACTGTGACTTCACTGACTTTGATTCTAAAGCAAGGAGATACCTGTGAACCACAGATTTAAACTTTCTACAGTTGCTACAGGAGTGACATTGCTGGTGCACAGAATCTAAATTTCCACAATTAGGTGAAGCTCTGTCCTTTCCTTATCAAGTCATGCAAAGCTCTCTCTTCCTTGATCATGGGTCTAGTCTTCTAGAGGGAATTATTTATTAAACTACAATACTAAAGTCTTGTTTACTTACAGTACAGCCATCTTCCAGAACAGCATATGTGAATTTGCTGTTTCCTTCAGCCTTGATCTCACTTTCCACAGAGCTCATCAGTTTCAGAGCTTTTTTAACATTTCCACTGGATTGGTCCATGTAGGCAATGCTGTTCTTGCAGTGGTAGGTAATGTTCTGGGAAGCACGGCTGGAGAGGATGCGGAGGAAGGCCAGCTGGACTTCTGAGACATCCTCTGGAAGTTCGGGATCTCCATAGCTGAACTGCACAGTACAACACATAAGCAAGAGTTTTTTGTTTAATCTTGCCTAAGGACAGTCCATATAACTATTATTTCACCCACTAAATTTTTAGCTTAGTTTAATTTCAGTACTATATTTAGTACATTGTGATGTGCATGAGTAGAATATGTACATTACCTTTTAGGCTGATAACTGAGGTAATTTCTTACCTGGAAGCCTCCATTCATAGATTCTCCAAACCAAACATGTTTCCTTCCACTGCTTTCACTGGTCCACCAGTTTTTCCTTGGCACAGTGCTGGGGTTAGCACTGACACATGTCTCACCAGTTTCCATATTACAGTACACTTTAATAGCATCCATCTTGCAGCCTTGGTTAGGATCAATCCAATACTCTCCTAGAGGTAAAAATAAGTAAAATGTTAAGGGACTTAATATATTTGGAGGAGAATCTGACTGTATGATGGTGAAGCTTATCTCTATGCCAGATTCCTGAGCCAAATTAGGTAGCATATTAATTTTGACAAGAAGAGATGCCACAGAATATAAGATGATATAAAAATATCCTGAGTGCATCTGCACACTGTAATATGACTGGCATTTGAAACACATACAATTTCTACTTGTCAAGGTTTTTTTTTTCCCATACAATTTTTTAAATAAATGTTCAGTTATAAGCATGTAAGGAATGAAGTTAAGTCAGTGTATATACTGTGCAAATGCATAGTAAATTAAAGTTTGAAATTATTATTGCATTTATCATCTTTATCATGACATTTAAAAAAAAAATTTTTTTAATCGCAGATCTCTGCATTTAAATACTCAAAGACAACAGTATTCATGTAAAGAAAAAAAAAAAAAAACGCCTCAAGATCTGCTAAATTTGCTACATCAAGATTTCTGGTGGAAATTAAAACCTAACATACCACTCTTGAGCTCAGGATGGCAGAATTTCAGATCTCTGCAGTTACGAGCTGGATTCTTCCGTGACCCATCAGGACTAATGATGTTTTCAATCTGGTTGTTAATTGATTTCATTGAAGATATGATGTCACCTAGATTGATATCATTTTCTTTCGGCTCATCTCGATATTCATACCCATAGCCCACTGGGCCTTTTTCACCAGCACCCAGGGCAGCCACACCACCACCACAACATGGACCAGGAGGACCAGAAGGACCAGGAAGACCAGGCTGGCCTGGTGGACCCTAAAACATTATGAATATAGTGTTGAGCAGAGATCACAAGTTAAAACTTGTGCCTGTGTGCACCTCAATCTTAAAAAAAATAGAATTCTCACATGCAGTTTACTTACTCATTAAATAATGGCAGTTGCTATGCATAAACATCTGTTAGACTTTCCCGGCCTTTACTTTCTTAAAATTGGAATTTTCTTTTCCTAATTCTGTCAGGCTGTGTCTGTCCTCCTTCTGTCTGGGCTTTGAGAAGGAGATGGAACCCTTTGCACCAAAATCCAGCGAATAACCATTTCTTGGCTTTAGGAGAAGTGACTATGCTAGTGACCACTGCAGCACTGGCCTCTTTGGAGTACTCTAGGAAACTCATTTCATAGCTCCCAAGATACAAAGGGAGTCCGTGACCTGAAGTGGAGATCCTATCTTCCCTTTCTACACACAAAATTCAGTGATTATCTGAGACTAACATGCATTAATAGTTACACTCAAGTACAAATGATTTGTAGGTTTTTTTGGATTTAGCCTCGATAGCTAGATACACCCTATGACAAAATCAGTCCGTGAAATACAGATTTTTCTGAGGGAGATAATCAAATAGGGGAGAGCCTTATGTTTCATGAATAATCCCTAAAGATTTGTTTGTTTGAGTGTGCACAATTTACTTACTGCGGGGCCACTTTCACCTCTGGTACCGCGGGGGCCAGGAGGACCAATTGGACCTGGATAGCCACTTGTACCATCTTTTCCAGGTGGCCCAGCTGGTCCTGGGGGACCCTAGGACAATGTTGAACACAAATAACATAGTCAAAACAGTTTACCAAATAATCTCAAATTCAGAAAGGCTTTGAGAGATATTTTGACCATTTCTATATGATTTATCAGGCATTTTCTCTTTCTTTAACTGTTGCTTGTTAAGATGACAAACTTTAATAAATAAATTCTATTTGTTTCAAAACACACACTCTGAATCTTCCTTCCAGTTGCATTAAGTAGGGAGTTTTTCTTACCCTTGCGCCTGAAGCTCCTGGACTTCCAATTGCACCTTGTGGACCCAGGGGACCCTATGAAGAAAAGTCAGGTACCTCTCAGTAATATTTTGAACTAGCTGGATGTGCCTTATATAGAGACATTGAAAACATCCTTAGGGTTATATGGAACAACCTTATAAGAAGACTATGTCAGATATGAGAGAGAATTATTGTCATTCTTTAACCAGAAAAAAAACCCTTGGATATTCTCCATATGAAAAATATTAACGATGTGGTATCCAAAATGCAAGAAAGCCAATAGTCATCAGTGAGCTCTGGATGAAATCCTGTATTCATAAGAATACAGAGCTGTAGGATCAAAATGTTGCAGTTTTAATCATATTACCAGTAGAGTTATTTAAATAATTTGACAAACACTTGTGAAATGCATGTTTAAAACTGACTGTTCACTGTCATAGTGTAAATGAGAATTTATTTGGTGTATGGATATTTTACTCATATGTTAGACAACAAGTCATACTGTGTTGTTAAATAGGTTGGTATCAGCGGCATTTACACTTGACACTTCCATCATTGGTAAATTAATAGAGTGAGTTTTGGTTTCTTGATTCTCACATCATGAATGCTAGTAATAATATTATTTTCAGTACAAATACCTTTTTAAATATTTACTTGTCATAAATACCTAGGACATGCCTGTCTATCACCCTTCAATTCTTTTAGCTGTTAAGAACTATTCAGCATGGTAATATATGTTTACAATTCAGCAGTTTACTATTTCATGCCTATTTTGCCCTAATATTAATTATTGCAGAAGATGCATGACAGAAGAGAGGTATTTGGAGTCCAAGTAGCTTTTTCATGGATTTAGTTGCTTGTCTACCATATATTTCTAATAGACATATAAATTTAAACCCTTGCTTTTATCTTTTATAATTTAATCAGGAATAGCCTATAGAAATGAATGCAAGAAGTGTTGTTCCAGACAAAGTCAGACACATACCTGCAAGGGGTTATACCAAACCCATCTTTAGCTGCCAGCAGTTTCTTCTAGTGCTTTACTGTTACTTATTTCAAGTTGATTCAGGGAACCTGGGCTTTTGAACACATTTGACTGTCAAATTACACAGGTTCTTTTTAATTTCATCTGTCTTCAGTAAATTAATTAAATTTAACTAACTACCTGGGACCTAAGCCACAGAAGCTAAGAACAGCAAAATCCAATGCAAAATACTCACAGGAGGACCAGGGAGACCGGGGGTACCAGGAAATCCTCTATGACCCTTAATGCCATTGCTGCCTCGTTCACCAGTTTCACCTTTGTCACCACGAGGACCTTGAGGACCCTTTAAGAGTAGGTTTGCAATAAAAGGAATTTATAAAAGAAATAACAGAAATGCCCAAATAATAGGAAATAGTAAATGTATGATACCACAAATACTTTCAATATGACTTACAGCAGGACCACGAGCACCAGCAGGACCAGCAGAGCCAGGAGGACCGGGTGGACCCTGTGACACAATAAGGAGATGATGGTATGGATCACTTGGAGTTAATGCGTTCACCTTTTTATTTACAGATAAGCAATATGTTCAAAGCTGGCAGCTGTTTGGAAACACGGGGAAGCTACACACACACTATATATAATCAACAAGAATACTGGCCAGTTCCTTTTTCTACCACTGTTAGTTTTACTCAGTTGCTTGTAGGCACTGATACATACCACATGCACTACACTCCTTCCTTATTTTGTGAGGTGCTCAGTGCTTAAGCTGTGCTGGTGTCAGCACTTCTCAAATAACTTGAAGACTTCCAAAGTTACTCCCTTATTTTAAATAAATAACATCATTCATGCTGCATGAGCACCAAATGGGATGGAAATTAAGATAGGGCTTGGTGGGCCCTATCTGCTTTTTGGCATCCTGAGGAGTATGTGGATTTAGAGCTTAATTTCTATAAAGTCATCAAGAGTATAAAGTGATGTCTTTTCCAGTGATACGCTTATAAAACACATCAAGAAACTCTTGACTGACAAATGTATGACTCTTCTGAACTTCCACTTTACTGCATGAAATAGACTTTGAATAGAAAAGATATCTAAATAAGCAGTAAGCTATTTACATTGGTCTTACCTGAAATCCTCTTTCACCAGCTTTTCCAGGTGCACCACTGGTACCTGCAGGTCCAGGGTGACCAGGAGGTCCCGGAGGGCCAGGAGAGCCACTTTCACCACGGTCACCCTGAAGATAGTGACAGTTGACAGGATAATAAATTTCATGTTTTACAGAACTACAATGTAGAGACTATACTCAGTGGAGCATAAGAGATTCAAGGCACAAGTTACATAATACAGAACTACCTATATTGTCATCTTTACGTAACATTTATTTGGCAATCTAAAGATATTGGTGACTCCTTACTTTGCCTCCTGGGGATCCATCACGTCCAGGTAAGCCATCTGAGCCAGGGTTACCCTGGAAAAAAGAATGGTACAGTTTGTTCATAAACCAGATGATGCATACACAGATTGTTTTCCAGTAAGCTTTAAGAATATTTATCAAAGAAAGAGAGAGTTCTCAAGAAGGAAGAATTCCTGCAGGTAGAGTGGCCCATAAAGGATCTGGAAGACCAGCATTATTTTGTAGGCATTTAGGCAGTGTAGTCTCATGTTCATATCCCAGTGAGACTAAGATGTGGCCCACAGGTAGTAAAAGTTATAGCAGAGACAGCAGGCTACGCTAAGTTACATGAGAACGCAATCTGCCCAGACCCCTGTGTGTCAGGCACTTGAGGGAACCTTAAAGCGTATTTACTCTCAGAGCTTCCCATTTGTAATGCACAAGCTAGCATGAAGGTCTAACATCCACTCACATCTCTGCCAGGCTCTCCAGGTAGCCCTCTTTGTCCAACAGGACCTTGTGGACCAGGAGCACCACGTTCTCCTGGGACACCATTGGTGCCAGGTCTACCATCTTCACCCTGAGCAAAAAAGGAAAGTATTTTACTGCAAAATAATGTACCTGTGAAATACCATTGTATTACATATCTTTAATTAAATGTGACATGATTTAAAGGGCCAATGTGACTGGTGGTTGTGAATACTCAAATAAGAAAGATAAAAACCTGGCCAAACTGGTTTCTTTTCATTGCTTGTAATATTCACACAAGGTCATTGAGCCCAAGGAATGTTCCTTATTGTTTTGTCAAATAAGAAGTAATAAATGAGTATGTTTCTTCTTATGTGCCCCAAAACAATAGCCAAAGGAAAAAAATGCAAGTCTATCACTGTATTAGTGATAAAATACAAACCAAGCCTCACACAACATTTTCTGGAGGTATTTGAAAGTATTTTTATGTTTGGGTAAGAATATTTCAGCAAGAAACATACTGAGAATCAAACAAAGATAAATAACTTGCAAGTGAGATTCATCTCAAGGGCGGTTTTTCATCCATGACTGCCTTAAGTGTGTGAAGCTGGTTATTTGCTTCTAGACAATCTGATCCAGGGCTTTTGATAATAGAGTTGAAAGACAATCTTGCATCTCACAGCTGCTGGTTACTGGACATTTTAAAGCCTGATCTTATGGATGTAAACACAAATAACTGTAAATTCTGTTGTCTCTGGACTGAAAAGCATTTAACCCCTCCCCCCCCCCCCCCCCCCCCCCCTCACCCCCAACATGTTCGTTACTTGTTACATCTCTAAGGTATTTTTAGCAGCTGAGTTACAAGTGTGGTGTTAACTTTGATGTTTTTGCTGCAGTGAATGTGCTCTCACCTTGGCACCTGCCATACCAGGTGGACCACTGGGGCCACGCAGACCTGGCAAACCCGTGTTACCTCGGCCACCAACAATGCCTTGAGGACCCGGTTCACCTGGTGCCCCCTGTTTAAGAAAACGTCAGAGCAGTCAGTACTGAGCATCTTTAACATTCAGTTGGGAGCTTCTTATTCTTGACAGACGTAATCCTTGTCTATTGGTGTAACAGTCCCTGGCTGGAGATGTACTTACCCTTTCTCCTCGTGCGCCTGGTGGCCCTTTTTCACCTGGTGCACCTGGCTCACCTCTTGTTCCAGCAGGTCCCGGACTGCCAGGAGAACCGGCATTACCGGGGGGTCCAGGAGGCCCATCCTTGCCTGCAGGCCCTGTATTACCAGGGGGACCTGGGCTGCCCTAAGAAGTTTTAAAAAGAAAAGTGTGATCTGTGTTATCTGAACGAGTATCACACACTTACTGGCACTGGTCTTTCCTTATGAAAGCCAGCCAGTCTTGAATCATTGCCTGAAGGCAGATTTAAGGCCCAGCCTCTATTCACCCAAATCTGACCTGGTCTTATAAAAAGAATCTTTCCACCTACCACTTTCAAAACATTTTTTTTCTTCCTGCTGTCTGGACTTAACAGTTTGCATAATGCAACACCTGCATGTTTTGGATGCCCAGTGGCTGTAATGCATCCAACACAGGATACGCATTCCTTACCCATGGCTCTGCCACAGAAATTTGGAATAGTAGAAGACCTTGCTGATTTATTGTCACTTGTGCCAGATACCTTTAAGGTGGTGTCTCATACATGTGCAGAATGAAGTATCTTTCATTAAAACTCAGTATAGCCAATGAATGGAAAGAATTATGATGACTTTAATGTACCTTAAATTAAATCCTACTTTTTCTTTTTATTCAGCAATATTCTAATTTGCATCTATCTGTAATTAAAAGATGGAAAATAAAAATCTGTTTATTCAAATATAAAAGATTTTTTTACTTTATATCTCAGCATACAAAAGATGACTTATAATTTTAACCTTAAAATAGTAAAATCCAGTGTATTCTTTGTATTGTCTTAATTTTTAAAGAATCAAAAATCAGAATCTAATTTTTACAATGAGTCAAAAGTAGGTGCATGTTGAATAAAACAGCTTTTCTTCAAAGATATTGTACAAAATATTGGAATTAGCTGGTGCATCAGCATACATTTTTATAATAAGACTGCACACTGGTAGATTAAACTTCAGATGCAGGCCATATCATAAGACAAGAACTTCTGCTACAAGAATCTTTCCAAACTCCTCTGTTACAACGTAATGAAATCTTAATGCCATTCAGTGCTACAGGCAACTAAAAATAAAACAAAAACCTCAACAGTGATCTACAAAATGTGGTTTTGAAAATGCACACCAGTTCAAGATCCTGAACTGAATATTTCTTGCATCATAAAGGAGCAAAAGACATATATACCACCAACAGCAATACTCAAGAACCTGATTCAGGAGAAAGACTCCCCTCTGATGGGCTTTGGAAAACAAACCATAATAGAAGGGGGAGTATCAAGACAGTAAGTGAATGAACTGCTATTCCATATGAAATAAGAGGAGAGAAAATCTCTTTTGCAGATTTTTTTTCCTCCAAGTCCAAACATCATATTCAGGGTGCTTTTGATTGTGATACATTCATGTCAAGGTACCTACAACTTAATACAGTTTAATGTATTAATATATGTCTAAATATATCCACAAGATAAGAATAAAAGAAAAGGGCGATAAGACAACTTACACTGCTACCAGGGGGACCAGGTAGACCACGAGCACCAGGGAAACCAGCAGCACCCTATAAGAGATCACTACTTTCAGTTGTCATTTTTCTTAAGATTGGAAAAATGTGAACAATCAATTTTTATATAACAGCTGACTTGGAATTATATTTAGATGTTTTGCTTAAAACATGAATTAAATGTCCTGGAACTAAACAAGAATTTAAAAATATTTTCATTTTTATTTTCCCTTCAAGGGAAATATGTTCCTCAAAGGTAAACTAATGGGCTCTGAGAAACTTGGCAAGGGCAGCATATAAATCTAATTACAGTTGAGATAAACCATTTTAGAGATTTGTGTCATTGAGCAAAAGCTATTTTGGCACCTTACTTATATTAAAATCACTGTAATCAAAATCACTAAACACTTCAACTTTAATTATTCTTTCTGGAGCACTTTAATTATTCTTTATTTATGCAGATTTTAAAGCCACTGAAGGTCTTATTTTTCATTGACCTGATGGTTTTTATAATAGATAAAATCATTTATCAGTGATTAAGTCAAAGAGATACTCACAGGGCCTCCAGGAGATCCACGTTCTCCTTTTGTTCCTTGGGGACCAGGTGGCCCCTACATGGAAGAAAACAGATAAAGCAAATGATTTGTTAAGTCAATTAAAATTATAGGAAGTGTCATTAAGTTTCAGGCAGTTCAAATGCTTACACTTGGGCCCAACCACCTTGAGGCTGAGGGAGAACTGAAGAAACCTCTCCTTTAGCAATGAGGAACAGGAATAACTTACTGGTGCACCAGGACCACCTTGTGGACCTGCAGCTCCTGGGGGTCCAGCCTCTCCTCTTAGACCAGGTGGGCCTCTTTCCCCTTTACCACCAGGTTCCCCATTTTGTCCCTGTAGAGAATTAGTGCCATTCCATTACGACTCAAAAATACAGATGATATCATTGTCATAAGAAACCCTACTTTTCTGAAGGGAATTTAAATATAAAATTAAATGTGAATGCAGTTGAACTCTATTGATCTACCAATACAGGAAGGGAAGCATAAAGAAATGTTGCTGTATGTGTGACTGAGTACAGAAAGAGTATCAGATGAATCACGTGTGTAACAAGTATGTATATTAAAGGAGGTACAGCAAGCCTTTCTGAGATGCAGATGAACTTAGGGAAACTAAACACTGACAATCACATTCAATTGCTTTTGATTTATACTTACTGGAGCTCCAGGGAAGCCAGCAGGTCCAGGAAGACCTTGTTCTCCACGTTCACCCTGTAGAAAACGTCACCAGTGGAAGATGTTAGAAAGATAGGCTTCAGTTTACAAGTTAGATAACACTCCCATAAACAGCACTTTAGTTTCTTTATCTTATCAGCTTCTGGAAGAAAAAAAAACAACCTAACCTGAGCTCCTGAGCTCTAAAAAGAGCTGTTCAGGATTTACCCAATAATTTATCTAAAGTGTGACAAACTGATCTCAGTCATACCTGCAAAACCCTGAGCACAATCCAAGGTGTTGCCCAGATGCAACTGAGATCCAAAAGTGCTGTTTTACCAATCTAAAAGCTAAATATAAGCATTTTTAAAAGTTTGCTTAACTGGAAGACAGATAGAAACAACTATTTCTGCATACTTGCCTTGACCTATCAGTGCAGCCCTCAAACCCCTTTACAATGTTAAAAGCACTAATTTTCTGAAATCCTTAGTGCCTATAAATCCTGAGTCAACAACAGCCAAATGTTCTTAGTTTATTTTGAACTCGAGCCATATGTGTTCCTCACAGGATAGGTACAACACCAATATCTATACCATGGCAAAGTCACAGTGGGAGAAAAGTGCTATCACTTACAGGACCACCACGGGAACCCATCGGACCTGGGGCACCTGCTGGACCAGTCTCTCCCTGTAAGGAACAAGAATGATTAGTATGTGTTTTTCTTCTTTCCGTGAGACAGTTACTGGTGTGACACTTTACAGTATCAAACACCATTATGGAAGATGCTTTACCTTATCTCCAGGTGGGCCGGCAGGACCAGGAGGACCAATGGGACCTACATTACCCTAAACAATTAGAAAATAATATATTTTGTATCAAAATATGACAATGTTAATTCCTCTGTTCTGTTCCATTTATGTTTCAGTTTAAAAAACAGCTAAAAATATTTAAATGGAAGTAAGTCTACAATGCCAGGGTGTTGTTGCACACACATTTTGGAATGACACTCCAAGATCACACCATTTTACAGCACAAGCGAACTCCAATTAACTGATTCTCTCTGTTGTTTTGTTTGGTTTTTTCCCCCACCACATAAACCTAATCCAAACCTACATGAAGTTATTAGGTCTTTTCAATGCTAGGCAAGTTATCCATTATCCACATTTCTTCAGTATATGCTCAACATCTCTTGACAGACTCCCTGACTTTTTTCTTGAGAATTTCATGTGCACCTTATGGTTCAAAATTAATTTTTTATATTTCCTCCAACTCATGCAAGCTGCATTTCTATGTTTGTCATCCCTCATTATTTTGGTGCATATACTGCTTGCATGTAGTCATTAGATACATGTATATGTTTCAAGGGTCTATTTTATGTTTATATGCTACATAGACATATAAATATATCACATATAGTAACCTGTAGAAGTATTCTCTATGAGAATACTTACTATCATAATGTCATTTGTGCTTCACTATAACCAGCATTTTCCCCATCAATCAGCTAGATTTAAGAAGCTAGTAACATTTTCTCCACTTTTGTATTGCTGCTTTCCCTCCAAAGCATTGACCCAATTAATTGTATTTTCTCGGTTGCAAAAAAAAATCTATTATATATACCCAAGAAGGTGTAATCACAAAATACTAGTATTAGGTTTAGTTTATAAAACTAGATTTGTACCACATGAACGTAATACATGGGTTTACTACTTTATCTCTCCTAGATGGTATGCACTGTTAAATTTAATCATTTTCTAAAGATAGATTGTATGAAGCTAACTGAGTAACTCTCAGATGTTTAAAGACTACTCACCCTCTCTCCTCTTGCACCAGGAATGCCGTCAGCACCTTTGCCACCAGGTTCTCCCTAGCAAGCATAAGACAAAAAAAAAAAAGCATAAGCAAGAAAGCAAGAATAAGACAAGCACGGAGTGGGGAGAGAAGAATTAAAGCACCACAGAGAAGAGGATCTGGTACTGATGGTATCTCAATGACAGGATTTCCTTATTGTCGTCATACAAATCTAAAACTGGGGATGACATTCTGACCAGTATTCAGCATCAGATACTGAATAATTTGATGGAAAAAAGACCCAAATTGATTCAAAATGGAGTCTATGCCAAACTGTTTACCCTGGTACGAACTATTTTCATCCTTAATTAGCTTCATTAGAACTCTTCTGATGTACGTCTCCCCCAGGAGACCTAGAACAGCAAAATATCTAGCATATATTAGAATAGTTGAAAATTCCTACATATTTTCAACATATAGGTTCCATATCACACTGCAAAATCAGCAGTCAGCTACACAGTCAGCACCTCTGAAACAGGGACAAAAGTGAGTATGTGAACAAACCCAGCGTCACCTGGGAAGCTAACATCAAATTAGCACAAAATTAGCAGAGGGTTAGTGTTACCTTATCCCCTTTTGGTCCAGGACTTCCAGAAGCTCCTCTTTCCCCTGGCATTCCCTGTAAGCCAGGCAGCCCTGTGCCTCCAGGGGCACCAGGAGGTCCAGGAGGACCCTAAAGAGTAACAAAAAATTATTAGGAAAATAAAAATATAATATTCACCTGAAT
This sequence comes from Pezoporus flaviventris, assembly GCF_033815535.1. NCBI lineage: Eukaryota > Metazoa > Chordata > Aves > Psittaciformes > Psittacidae > Pezoporus > Pezoporus flaviventris. The sequence continues at coordinate 51,680,272 of NW_026892549.1, forward strand.
GCTAGACATAACAGCAGGAAAACAAGCAACTCTGTGGGTACCTTGGCACCTTCTGAACCAGCAGGACCTGGCCCACCTCTTGTTCCAGGAGGTCCTGGAGGACCCTGTGCACCACGTTCACCTGGGACACCATTTTCACCCTGTGACAAAGAAATGCATCGTTCTCTGTTTCCAGGTTCATAGTTTGTTAACTTATTCTAGTCACTAAAGAAACTTTGCTGTATGATTTACCTTAGGGCCTGGGAATCCAGGTCCTCCAATATCACCTTTTGGCCCCTATTAATGAGAAAATAAATGCAAGTTATCTGTGCAGTTTATTTAATAAATCTGCATTGTGGTTGGCACCCTGTTTCTCTCTTCTATTATTCCTAAAATCAGACTTCTCTGCTCTGCAGAGTGCCGAAAGCTGTCTGAATTTGGAAATGTAATCTAGGAAGACTTCTCATGTATTTTTTTGTTACTTTAAAGGAAAAAAAAAAAAAGAATCACTACTTACTGGTTCTCCAGGTTTTCCATTTTCTCCAGCTGGTCCTGGTCCACCAGGCAATCCCTATTGGAAGGAACCGTATTATCATCCAAGTTACATAGATAAATCATTAATTTGCCTATCTAGCAGACTTTTTTTTTGACAGGATGATGTGTGCCCAACTCATTACAATCTGTTACAAAGGAGGAGGTGCTAATTTGATAGCTGGAAGTTCTATGTGACATAATCTACTAAACTAGCCAGCTGGTTTGCAATTATGAAATGTTTAAGCTGTAACTTCGTTTGATGTGTCTTACTTGAAAATATGATGACATGCACCCTAATGAAATTGTTTAGATGCCCCTTCATTCCTCTCTCTCTTTTTTGTTTCTTCTTCTTTTTTTTTTTTTAGTCTATTAAAAAGACTAACATCAGAAATTAATAAACAATAAAAAAACAACACACAGCACCTGGAGGCCAGGTGGACCTGATGGTCCTGGTTCTCCTCTCTCCCCTGAAGCACCCTGGAATCAAATAAAAGACAAAAAGAAATTAGAATATTTCCACATATAAACACCTTAACACCACCTCTAATCTATGCCTTTTTATTGTGGTCTGATGATGACATTGCACAATCCCAAAGACTAACATATCTTTGTGTTCTAGTGTTTCCTCTTTTCACTCCAACAGTTAGATGTAATTCACAAGAAACATTTATACTTGATACTAGTCTGAAATGCTCCACATGCTAAATGGAACAATAATGCACTTCAATTTGAATAGGTGGTAGATTCCCAAGACTTCAATTCACTTTGCATTTCAGCTTACACCATGTATGCCTGAATTAGGTTTCTCCTTGATAAGTTTTGAGTATTAATTTATTAAAGGTAAAGAAGAGCTCTTTTATTTGTCTTCATAAAAGGAAATTTTTTGTATCATTAAAAATATTTTCCTTCCCTTAAATTTACAGTCCCTATTTGTAGATGCCAGATCACCTTGACAATAACTGGTAATTGCCTCTAATTGGACTACAACACTTACAGTAGGTCCAGGAGGACCTGGGAGGCCAACATCACCATTCTTCCCAGCAGGACCCTATACAAAGACAGAATTAGTCTATGGTTGTGGGCTAATATAATTTTTATAAGACTCACCGAATTATTATTAATATTATGTCATTATTAAATTATTATATAATTAAACAAAATGTTAATGAAGCTTACAGGTGTTCCAGGTGGTCCACCGGGGCCTCTTTCTCCATTCTTACCTGGTGCACCCTTACAAAAGAAGATTACACTTGAAATATTGCATACAATAACATAAAGCTGCAGTATGAGATAGCTCCTATATGGAGCACTTTATTTTAACATGTGACTGATCAAGCATAAACACAAGAGAAGCAGAGAAATCCCACTCACCTCATTGCCCTTAGGACCAGGGAAACCCATTACACCTGGTTGACCACGTGGGCCTGGAGGGCCAGGTGGACCAGAGCGGCCAGATTCACCCTGACTGCCCTGGGATAAGCAAAAAAGTAATTAAGACATGACATCTGATATAAATGAATATCCATCTGATGTAAATGAATCTGAAATAAATGAATACCCAGGATATTAAATAGTGACTGAGGATGAGATCAGGCTAGAGACATTGTTGTTCAAAACTTATGTGTTTTGTGTTTCAACGAAGCTTCTGCCTACTCTGTATCTTAAACAGTATGAAATGGTAAGATTTGCAGAAGGTTATTACAATGACACAGCATGTAAAGTGATCTGGTGATTAAAAGAAACAAAAAAAGAGACAATTAATCTGACTGTGACAACAACCTGCCATGTAGATACTGTCGTGTGTGAGTAAGGTCACTAGGAGGACTAGTATAAAATATTTGTGCAATGTACATACTGGAGGGCCAGGCTTCCCATCACTTCCAGGGCTTCCAGGAATTCCAGGCAAACCCTACAATTGAAAAAAAAAATGTTATTCTTCAGTTTAAAAAATGTATTATTAGGTTACAATATATAAATATATGAAAATATATTTTAAACTACTTGTTTAATTTTAACCTCTTTAATAAACATTAAAACTCTTCCCATTCTATCCCCATCCCATTAAAGGGAAAAATGAGAGAAAACAAACAAATTCTTTTGTTAGAAGTCCACTGCTTTCTCTGAAAATCATTGTATATAATCAAAGCACCGGATATTAATCAACATACAAAACCACTGTGGTGTTACATTGTTTGGGAAGAAAACTAATTTCAGATGGTAAAATCAAGGAATGAAACAATTTTGGCTATGTACCTTTGCTTCAAAGCAACATGATGTATAACACAGTTAACTTGGTTTATGTTTTTAAATATTCTTTGTGTTATAATTTAAGTAATTAATTTATATTTCCAATGAAATCTTGTTAGCTCCCAGAAGCCTGCAGTCAAGCTGACTTCTGAATTTAAATTTATTATCAGCAGTTTCTAGTTTTTAGTATAGTTCACAATGTTGTTACATCCTGTACATACTATGCTATATGTTATCTCTGAAAATCTTGATATGTACTATGAAAACCTGACCAAAAGCTTATTTATTTTAATTGCAAATAAGCAATAAATATAATACTTCAGTGTATTGAAATATAACTATTCGTGTATAATTTAAATGTTACATTTAAACCTATTAAATAATAATTTAAATAGCAATCTATATAAACCCAATAGGACAAATAAGTATTACATATAATAATCATAGCGTAGTTTTTACTAAATGATAAAATTTGCTAAAATGTAAACATATCTGTTTACTTATCCAGTGCTAATTCACATTAAAGTAATCTCATGATAGATGAAGCTGAACATGATCCCCTGTTCTCAGAGTTTGCCATGCACTAAGCTTCAACACTCACTTGTGACAGATGTTACCTGAATTCTCCATGTATCTGCATGGTTATCTATTGCACTAGAATATATGTACTCTACCTAAAGGAAAAAAAGTTCTAATGGGCCTCCTTTATTGCATCAGCTCAGATAAGGCATCTCTAATAGACTGTATCTCATTTTCTTGCAGACATCTTGTCTTACTCTCATTCCAGGAAGTCCTGGGCCTCCATCTTGTCCACGTTCTCCTGCAGGTCCACTGGGGCCAGGAGGACCCGGGCTACCACGTTCGCCTGCAGGCCCCTAAAAAAGATGTTGAAATTCACAGCAAGGAAATCAGTATCATATTGAACATTAAATTGTCCATTCAAATTCAATAGATTTTCCAGAAGTTTTGGGTTTTTTTTTAGAGAAAGACTTGTACCTTTTCACCTGGAAGTCCGTTGCTACCAGGTAAGCCACGGAAACCGGGGGAGCCCTGCCGAACAAAAGAACAGAATATGTATTATAGGCAGTGTGACTTAGTAATGGCAACTGTTACTTTTTGTTAAGTATTTAACAGTAGACATATTATTACGAAAATTTATTAAATAAATAGATGAAATGACCTTTCACTCTAGCAAGAAACTCTACAAAATTATTGTCTCTTTGGACATAACCCTCCTGTTTAAATTATAGCCTGTCTTCCATTATTTTTAGCCTGCTCTGTGTTACTTATTCTCTGAGTTACCTAAATTCATACCAAAAATAACACATCTTGAACAGTCTTGAACAGTTATTTTTTTTTTATTCAATACTGAAAAGAGCTCTATTGTATTGTTTTAATATTTGTATTTACTACTGTCTTCACTGCTTACAAGAAATGTGAATTATAAAAAAAGATAAAATGTATGATCACATTGTTCACTGGGCATCTTTGGTTTCACCATAACTTCAGCAAATAATAGAATCAATTATTAAATGAGGAGTTATAAGTAGATCAGCAAAATTTCCTTGGGAACAGAAATCTAGAATTGTAAGGATGTTGCTCTTTATTTTGCTGAATAAACCAATTCACAAATTCCTTTGTAAGAATGCTTTTTTGAAAGTTATTGCATCTATTAGCAAAAAAAAACCTGTTGGCAATAAAGATACTCAAACACAGACAACCTGACAATAACTTTATTATTGACATTATTAACATTTCAGACCTATTGACAATGTTGACATAAGGACATATCCTGAATGTAGAAAAAATTGCATTAATTTCAATTTCCAGAGCTGAAATTTTGTGATTGTTCATTTTTGTTAGCTAAGAAGTAATTTTGAAATTTGTATTTATTTTTGTTCCCCGTGTAGTTCTCACAGTTTATTGTTGCTTTTCAGCACAAATCTTTCAATACAACTTCCAGTTATGTAAGATCCCTGCTGCTTTAATATTAAAACTCCAAATAATTTAATGTATTTCAGAGTGGGATAGAGAGAAGTGCTGTGATTCATACGGAGAACTAGATATGAATTCCTCCCAGTTTTGTAACCCAGTTTCACATCTGGATTTTGTTGAGAATAGATATGGAGCAACATTTCTTCTCAATTTGGAACATCAGAGTTTGATGTCTCTGTATGAACTCAAAATGTACAGGTCCATCCACAGAAGCTTACCCTTTCTCCAGGGGTACCAGGTATGCCATTCTGGCCAGGTTCACCATTTGCACCTCTTTTGCCTTCTTCACCAGGAGGACCAGGAGCACCTGGGGTACCATTTTCACCCTAGCAACAATAAAGAAACCAGCCTGCCAGTGAAATGAGAAGTCTCAACACACAACATGCACTTGGGTTTTGTATGAGGAATGATTCAAGGTTCAGACTTCCTTGGAATAAGTCTCTGCATGCATTTTAATATCACTTACACGCTCGCCTTTTGGGCCTGGATCTCCTTTTGCACCATCCTTACCAGGTTCTCCCTAGACAGGAATAAAATCCTATTCAAATTATGAGTTGCAGCAGGCTATTATGCTAGAGCTACTAGATGTAGTAAAATACTAAGAACTAGACGTAGTATCTTTCAAATTATGGATTCATTTTTATTATTTCACTTTTTGCAAAAGAATTAGTGTGCACTGGTTGAACCAGAATGTAGGATGTACAGGTCTCCTTAACAATCCAATAAATGAAAGAGCTGATATGATCTTAAACACCACTGAGTAAAACGATATGACTGTTTCTGAGCTATTTTGGATGTCACTGGGATGCCTGAAGTCCCTGAGTATTTTCTCTGACAATAAACTACATGCATTGTAAGGCTATCAGAAAAGAACCCGCTGGGGCAAGTGACAGTATAACAGTAGGTACAATTTTCTAGGTATAGTGGTCTGTGGACTCAGCCAATGTAAATTTAAACAGTTTTAACTGGGATTTTAAAACAACAGATTTTGTCTAATGTAGCTGGTTTAGACAAGCTGTTTTTTTGTTGTGTGTTTCTGAATTGATAATTTAGGAAAGCAAGAAAATATTACCATTTATGTATAATTTATATATATAGTAATATACACATGCCTGAAAGATAAATATCCTATATATTTAGAAAAATAATTGCCTACTGTTATTATAAAATAATTATTAGACCATCTCAAGTGAATGGGACAAATTCAATGTTTGGGTTTTCTTTTAATGGTATCAGAACTATTTCCACCATATTTGTTTGTAAACCCGTTGTGATGAATATTAGTAACTCACTGGAGTGCCTTTTGCTCCAGGGTTTCCACTTGTACCTGGAGGACCAGGAAGACCACGACCCCCTGGTAGACCAGGAGCACCAGGAATACCAGAAGGTCCCTGCAGAGAATGAATGGCAGGTGGGGATGAAGAGAGCATGGCATTTCTGGACTCTGCCCAGTCCAAAGACAATCATATGAAGAGTACCCACCATTTCACCCTTGTTGCCAGGGCTTCCAGCTCTTCCAGGGGGGCCCTGAGAACAACAAATGTATAAATAACCAGTGCTGGTAACCTAGAACTAAACCAAAGGACATGTAGGGCTTTCTGAAGTGCAGGCTGGCATATCACTTCTCAGTTCCCATGTACCTGAGGCCCTGGTGGCCCACCATGACCTTGAGGACCAGGTTCTCCTCTCTCTCCAGGACTACCACTAGAACCAGCAGGACCAGGAGGACCAGCTTCACCCTGTGGAAAAACAGTAAAAGGAGAAAATGAATGCATTTTAGCCTTGTCTTCAGGGCAATCAGTATTAGCTTCATGATTTCTTCCTCTACTGTGGTATCTTCATAATTTGGGAAAAATTATCGTTATCACCTGAGTGCAAGAGCCAAATCAGCTCTATGCTGAAGCACAAAGTACCCATTGCACTCCAGCCAGCACATACTGCACAACTCCTCTGGTTGTGGGAAGTTCAATTGAGCCCCTCCCATTATGCAACATAAAGCATTGGGTCTACCACCTAATGGTATTTTAGTGCGGGTATTAACGAAGATTATGAAGATAGGGTTTGTCTCCTGTGATGCATATGAAAATACATCAGTTCTAGGCTTGCAACCAGTGTAATAATAGCCAGGAAATGGAGGACTTAGAAAATAAAGTTGTATAATGGCATAAGCTGGCTAACTAGAAAGAGGACCAAATGCTATATTAGTATGCATTGTTAGTGGAATACCTTAAAACCTGGAGAGCCTGGAAATCCTGCAGTTCCAGGGGGACCTGGGGGACCCTTAAAAGTGAAAGAAATATTATTCATGTGAAAGGTAAAAGCCATATGGAATTAACCTTGAATTAAAAAAAAATGTCTGATTACGGGATTTTTCTCTGAGTAAGGAAACACCTGGCAAAATAACAAATATAATTCATGCTGTAAAAGGTGAAGTTTGGCTAGTCCTAAAATATTACATCTACATCTTACTTACCCTGACTTTTACATGTTCAGCTAAATTACTGTGTGCAAATTAAAAAAAAAAAAAGAAAACTATCATAAAAGAGATTAAGTTATAAAAAATGTTAAAAATTTCATCTAATTATAGAAAAGTATAGGAGGAAAAAAAAAGCCAGTATAGCTATGACACACACAAGTGAACATGATCAGGTTTCTAGGCAGATAGGAAAGAAAAATTTTTGCCCAACTTAGCTAAATAACGTATTTGATAAGACAATTTGATCAGGATAGAGAACAGCAGTTCTATTAATCTATATGTTCTCTGACAATAATCTGGTTTTGGATTTATGCATTTTCTAATTTACAGTGTTAAAGCTCTCCTATTGCACTGCACGTTTCAAGTATCCCATCCAATACAGTTATGAAATATAATTAATTCAAGTGCTCATGCTTAAACCACTGCAACCCCAGTCTTGGGTTTGCTAGCATTGCAGAACACCAGATAGAAGCAGCAAGACTTGAGTAACACAAATACTTAAAATCAAGCATTTGTAAGTCATCTTACAGGTGGGCCTGCTGCTCCTGGAGATCCGTCTTTGCCATGGACACCCTACAGAAAGAAGAGAGGTGTTGGGTGCCGAGAACTACCCAGGACACAGAATGTATGATTTTCATGTATGATTTTACAGATACTATATCGTTTTCTAATCCTTTGCATTGCAACTATTTTAAAGTAGAACTATGATGTCAGGAATTCTTAACATATTGAAACAAAATATGTGATACTTCTGGATAAGATAAACAGCTGCAATTTCTTACAGGGCCACCAGGATTCCCAGGTCTTCCTCTTTCACCAGCTGGACCTCTTGGTCCCTAGAAAACAGAAAGCTAGTCAGTTCTATGGCTTCCAAAATAATATGGTGGAGCAAAGAGACATTGATCTTATTTGCGTATCTCAGTGTTGTTCAATGAATGCGGTGGTGTAATTATAGTTGAAAGAAAGATGAGTAACTCTGTTAAACAGGAAGTGACAGTAGCACTTCAATTTAAATACTATAGGATACACATATTTACCGGTTGGCCCGGCGCTCCGTTTGCTCCAGGAAGACCACTTTCACCCTGTTATGGAAAGAAAACACTAATGGCAGACTGAACTCTGGTGAGGACATTTTTTGATTTATTCAAGAGGAAAAGACATAAAAATGAGACAGCTCCTCTCTGCATGGTGCTGGGTGTCATCAGCATGAACTGAGGTCTGTGAGGTCTGAGAAGTATAAACAAGTGCCAGGACAAAATATTTAAATAGAAAAAAAAAGAAAAGGCAGGAAGTCCTGGTCCTTCAATATTACGCAATAAAGTCAGCTGGTCCAGGCATGTCCTTTCATTTTGGAATCTCATCTTTAATACAGCTACAAAGTCAGGACATGTTGTAGTTCAGAATGTCTTACTCTTTGGAATGATTCTCAATTCTTTTCATGGAGATATTATATGAGTTTCTTGATGGATTTTTAGAATTGTGTAATATTCAAAGCATATCTATAAAATAAATGGTAGAGCATATTACTCTACCTATTACAAAGAAGATGCTATAGTTTCTTACCTTTGGACCAGGAGCACCGCTGTCACCTTTGGCACCATCTTTTCCATCAAAACCCTGTGTGGAAAGGTAAACTGTGAATATACATACATATATATATATATACATATATATAAAACTGTGAATATACATATATATCTGTGAATAGTATTCATCTTACATTCTGGAAAACTTAATTCCCCTCAGCAAAATATTAAGCTTCAAGACCAACTCATATAAAGGGGCATATTTTTAATGGTGAGTGCTACCTGCTATTGGAACACTTTTTGAAAAGACAATTCTGAATCCTCCATCTCTCCATGGTTACTAGTTAAGAGTGGATGTTTTCTGGAAAGTATGCTTCAGCTTCATTTGGGATGAAGCTTTACAATTGAGGTAAGTAGATAAAATTTAAGGCCTTTGTTATGGAATGTCAGATTGCATTGTCCAGAAATTGGCCTTTAATTCTATGATTCAGTCTCTTTAGCTGGGAATTGATGACTGAAAGGGCACAACAGTGCAACACCATAGTAGAAACAGCTATACTCAGTACTTACTCGTTGACCTTTCATCCCAGGCATTCCAGGCATTCCAGGGTGTCCTTTGTGACCCTGAACACACAAATATGGATTAATAAATCACATAATTACTGTATTAAGGGCACAAGCAAATGTTCATTGTGTGTCATGTTCACACAACTAACTTAAATTGGGAGAACAAAACCTTGATTAGGAGACCACTGTTATTGGGGGCTTTTCCATACCGGTAGTCCAGGGATTCCACGGTCTCCATTTCTGCCTGGCCTTCCTGGTTCTCCCTATTGAAAGAAAGTGATTTTTTTTTTTTTGCTGTTTTGCTACTGTTTCAGTTACTGCAAAGATCTGATCCTAGTAGATCAAGGTGAGGTGGAATAAGCAGATGAAAATCCCACCGAAGATAATGGGGAAAAATTACAGCAGGGTGATGGTTCACTAAATTACTGCCTTTTGAAAAATAGTTGCCAGTATTTATAAACTCAATTTTTAACAAGACTTTGGTTAAAATCTGGTTTATTTCAGGCCAACTTTTAGGAAGAGATGTTTACAGAAACTTATTTTTCATGGAGATACACTCAAAATGTACAAAAACTTTAGCTGCTTGTCCTGCCTTGTACTATACCTATTCTTCAGGACTACTAGCTGTGACATAAAAGATGGTTTTAACAGCTTTAACTCTCAAAGCAAGATTCGAAGGAATCAGACTACTGATTATCTTTATAACTGCTAATTTATTTTGCACTTGATCAAAATAACATATTTAATGCTTAAGTTTTCTTTTTCTTCTTTTTTTTAATTTATTTTCTTTTTTTTTATTGTGTCAATCAAGTTGCCCACTGAAAACTTTTTTGAAATGGACATTTATACCTAAGCCAAATGTACATTTTTACAGTTATGCTGTCAAATTAAGTGATAGGGAGACGATAAAAATTCTTAAAAGCAATAGTATCAATACGCTATGCTGTTTTACTATTTTATGAATTTTCTTTCTCCCCATTTATTAATCACTGGATGAATAATTGTAAACTTACATCTTTTCCTGGTGGACCAACTGGGCCTATCATTCCAACAGGGCCTGGAGGTCCCTGTAGAAAAATAATTAATATTAACTATAATAACAAAAAACATTGTCTCCTTAAAATTAAAGATTAGGTGTTATGTAACACTTGTACATTTGACATACATAGTAGTAAACAGATGGAATTTTCTCTAAAATTTCAACCCACTCCAGTGATGATTCCTTGTAGAATCATGCCTTTAACATATACAGTCATAGATAATGTATACGTACAGGAGGGCCGGGTTGTCCTGGTTCTCCAGGGGAACCTTGGTATCCAGCAGAGCCCTTTAATACAGCAGAAAATGGTTAAGATGTGAACAATTACATGCATCATTCCATGGTGCTTCTATATTTTGTAATAATCTCTTAACTGTAAGGAAAATAGTGGCCAGAAATGTGAACAAATGAGCAGAACCAAACAGAATATGCTTCCATGAAAAAAGAATTAAAATGTCAACTCTAAAAAGAGCTGTACATCAAAAACCACAAACCCTTTGTGTGCTCCCTGAATATATATTAGGATTCCCACTTTCCTTTATCTATTAAATATTTGGATAAATAAACATTTGGGAGTACTAACAAATGCCAGTGGTATGTTTTAAGACAATCTTAGCTGACACCCCACAGAAAAAAAATTTCAGCATAGTATCTAAATTTATCAGTTGAAAATCACCTAGTATGTATGACAGAGAAAAGGAGAAGCTGAATTAAAAAGAATAAGAGATGATTATGGAAAGGTTGATTTAACTTACAGGGGGACCTGCATGACCAGGTGGGCCAGGAGGGCCACTGGGACCAGGGGGTCCTGGAAAGCCACTCTGTAGTGTAGATGAAAAGATAGTCATTATATTAATGTAATAAAACTATAAAGATTAATGTAGTTGCAATAGTTGCCAATAACTGTGAAATAAATTTTTACATATTAGTACAGAGAAAAATCCACAGTGACATGCACTTGGTGCAGTAAAAAAGAAGCAGCAGTATATACACACATTGCTAAATACATTGTCTAGTACCTACAGTCTCTTCAGAAAAGGGACCACTGAGTTTCCTTTTGCAGCCTTAGCTAACATATTTCACAAGATATTTTCCAGGCTGTTTTTTTTTCATTTAAGTCACTCTTCCCCTTCCTTAGACACCCAGAAGGATGCCCACAGCTCAGCTTTTTAGCTACCTGTAGTGGAAGAATAGATAACTGAACTCTCAATTTGTAAGATAGTTGATGAGCTTCAGCTTCTCTGTCATGTAACTGAGCTTTATTAGCCTAACCCTACATCTTCAGTGGTGGAGCCAAAGGGTACTAATATCCTTCCTTGCGAGTCTATTGACACCAGATTTTGCTTTCTAAAACTATTTTTTAAATTTCTGACCCGCATTCAGGAGCTATATTACAGATACATAAACAAAACATTAGAAGAACTTTGTATGATAAATTTTGTTTACAACCCTAGACTTCTTAGGACTTACAGGTATATTGAATTAAGGTCATATTTTTGTTACTGTCAGTAAGGCATTTTCACCAACTAAATCTCTTCTGAGCTTTAAAAGTACTAAGCCATAAGAAAGAAATGATGTCTAGACTAACTAAAGGACTTGGAAGATGAAACCTCAATAATTTATATAGTTTAATTCAAATCAGTAATACTTTTCCTCATTTTAACAGGTAGAAAGGGAGTAAAATATTGAGGAATTCCTCAATTTGGGAAGACTACTAATGTTTTTAATTCCTCTAGCAACAACCATGAAAGCATTTGACACTGCAAAACAGAAAACATTTGAAAATTAACACAGTGGTTTACTACAACTATATGTGGTTCTTTAAAAAATGTTTTGTTACACTGTTCATGCATTTGACACAGCCAAAACAATTGAAGTATACAAATTACATGAGAATCAATATGTGCTGCAGTACTGGTAGTATATTCCATAGCTTAATATTGCACATAATGTGTTTCATGGGATATTTTGAGATTCTATCAGAATAGATCATGTATTATATATGTTATGTGAACCTAATTTTTGTAATACAAGATTAATAGTATTGCTATGCTGTACTGGTATACCCAGTACACAATACTACTATACTACAAATATATTATGTTAATACTAGTTCACAGATATAGTCTTTTGTCTAAAAAAAGGAGAATTGTCGTAATGTTTGCTATATTCTAGGACAAGAAGCACACCAAGTGGCACAGCAGTTAGTTTCTGGGTAAATCAGGGTGCCTTCAATGTCCAGTCCCTTGCTGTTAATTGTTAAAAGTTTGATTAAACATGAATTGGAGCCATCAACTCACCAATTGCAATCAATTGATTAGACATACAGCTATAAACAAACAAAGCATTATTTTTTTTCAAGGTGCACACTGAGGAGATAAAGTGGTAGGTATGACATTTTCTTGCTGCAGCATCTCCAGACTGTGAACAAATGTGTGTATTTCATCTAGAGGATGTTCACTGGTGGAAGAAGAAAGACATATGTGGAGGTTGTACAAGCAAGTAAAGAGAAACTGATGTAAAATACAAGTCAGTCTACAAGCAGAAGAAAGTCATATGTGGAGGTTGTACAAGCAAGTAAAGAGAAACTAATGTAAAATACAAATCAGTCTACAAGCAGTGGGAAGGCATCAGGAAGACAGTAATGGAGAGATGTGTGACCAAGAAAATACCAGGCATGGTAACCACCCATGGAGAAATGTTGGTGCTACAGCTGACATTTTTTATTTCATTACTCTTCCAAATTATTTTAGTTTGGGTATTTATTCAAACTGTTTAAGTTGAAAATTAATAAATTAAATTTATAAATTAATAAAGAAATTAGTCTATTTACTGTTAATGACAAACATTATTTTGTTCTAGCAATTTTAGTCACATCTGCCTGTAACTGCTCTGTTACTTACTTTGCAGTCATGTATTGCATGCTGCAATATGAAAGACCATATGAGCTGAGAGTATACAGACAATCCTGGCTGAAGGCATTCTAGGGCTCTTTATTAAACCCAAGTCCAGGAGAGAGAGCACAAAAAAATCACTAAGAACCTCCAGGGAAAAAATGCCAAAATGGAGAGAAGTAGCCATAATTGTTAACTGAAAGGTATCTTGGGTATCTGCGCAGTTCAACACATCCCATGTTAAGCCACCAAGTAGTAAAATGTAGACGACATATAAGCCATGGGCAAAAACTGTGAGGAACTGAATATTAATAAATGAATAAAACAAAGACAAAAACGGATGGCTGAAGAAGACCAACACATGGATGATCATACTAGCAAATGAACAAAGTAGAAATAAAGATATTAAAATAAAGGTGAGAAAACAAAGAACTCTATTTCATGATAAACAGCTGTCATTACTAGTAAAATTTATTTCACTAGATGATCTGATGGAACCTTGAGAAATAACACTTTTTCTTGGAACTGCTTTGGTCTGTTACAACACAATACCCAAACCTAGTTATGCAGCATTGGACTGAAAATGATTATGCTTAATGAAGCAACAGCCAATTTCAAATAGTAGCAGTTCACCACATCCTCTATATAGCAGATTGCCTAAATCAAGAACAATTCATGTAATTGGTGATGAATATCTCTAAATCCCAGTGCCTAAAAAGAAAATCATGAGGTACAACACTCAAATGTATTTTATACAGGAAGCATAGCTCATGCATAAATCGTTTAGTCAATCCATGCTTTATTTCACTAAAAAAAAAACCAAACGAAAACCTGTGAAAAACTTCAGCTAGGCCTAGCAGTCAGATACATCATCCTTAGTGCACAGTCTGAATAGCTGTGGGTAAAAAAATGGTAATTGTAAAAAGAAAAAGTTAAAAGCTTTTGACTGCTTCTGGCATTAAAAAAAAAAAGATTATAAGAGGGGTTTACTCACTTGTTATCAGGCAAACTTGAGCTGTGGGAAAGTAAACAAGTAAGGAGTATCATACTGACTAAAGATAGAATGTTGCTGAGTGCGTAAAGGCAGATTAGGCACAATGGAAGAGGTTATAAAGTGGTGGCAGGGAAGAAATTTGTAGAATACCAAAGCAGATAAACAAGGAATATATGCAAGGGAGAAAGGGATAAATATTTAGATAGCATGAGAAACATAGACAGAGAAGAAGAAAAAGATAGTGAAGAAAGGAAGAAAGAAATAGAAAAGGCAAAAACCCCAGATGACCTACAGTTACTTAATACAATGATATTGTCAAGCACACTGCTACTTTGCATTTCATTCCACTTGCAGGCAACAATTATATTAAAACTTATCTTGTTAAATTAAAAACAGGATACATACATCGGTATAATCTATGAGCAGAAAATTTGTGTTGTTTTGGTTTTGGTTTGTTTTTTTTTTTTTAAAAAAAAAAGGCTATATCATCTTACAATGGGCTGTGGGTAGCCGATACCAGCTGAGCCAGCCTTCACATCATAGGAGTCATACTGTGGAGAAAAACTCTGTAAAAGAAATAGAGAAAAACAGAAAGAAAAAAAAAAAAGGAAAAGAAAAAGGAAAAAAGTTGACTGCTATGAATCAAATAAGTCTTTTCTTACACTGGTATGGCAAACACATGGAAATAATTATCTGTGGAGCAGTACTTGTTTGACATACAGCTGCCATGTATGTAAATAATCCACAAGAGAAACCCAGCCAATAGCTTTCTTTTGATGCCATGGTGATGTTATCTCCCTGCATTGTATGCATCCCGTTTTCATCTTGGCAGCTGGGCCTCAGCTGTAACAAAAAAATTACCATCCCCTCTCCTCTTATTCTTGTTTGAAGCTTTCTTGTTAAGCTTCCCCCCCATTTTCTTTATTAGTCTCTTTTCTGAAGAAGTATTTTCTGTTGCACTAAAAACTATAACACTTTGTTATTGTTTTCCTATTTTCTTTTACTTGTGACTAATGAATGTCTCATTTCAGGGTATTTGTAGCAAAAAAAATCTCTTACCTATGTGTAAGTCTGTTCTTTGCTGAATTGTAAATAATTTAGTTTACCTCATGTGTGGGAACTTACACATCTTAGAAAACTGAGTTTTACGCTTTTTTCCTAATGCCATTTCCCACCTTTCCCTTTCTCCCTTCCCACTCACTATGTCATTCCAAATAATTCAAATACAATCATCAATTTTGAACCTAATCAGCCAAGCTTCAATGCTTTGGACAATTTTTCTTGGAACAAGTGGAAGCTCCAGTCTAAGGCATGGATCAAAAATGTGTTCTGTGGTCCTGAGAGCAGATAGCACCTTTGACACATCCGTTTACATAAGATACTGCTTAGAAAAGGAAAACTCTAAATTCTACAGTTAGTTTTCAAGGAATTCCCATGTAAGCCTCCTTATACATTGATTTTATTATGCAGATACTAGCAAACTCAGTTGAATAATATGGCATTAACACAGTTTATGTGTTCATGGCGTATCATTGGTTGAGCAGGAAAAGCTGAATACATGTAGTGCTCTGCCTGATAACCCAAACCACTGTGGCCCCAGTCCCATTGCTGACCAGGTACATGAAGACTCCTGTGCTACTGAAGCACCCTTTCATCAGGATTCAGCCACATATCTTTGATGCAGCATTAGAATGGGGAACTAATTCAGCCTATCAACCTCTCTTTTGTCTGCATCTGCCAACCGAAAACCAGTAGCTCTCTTGGTATATTATTGTGACATCTACGGAAACTGGTTAACTGATCCCATGGGTACCTCTTCCAGAAGCTTAGTCTTTTAGATGCAAACTCTTTCATAATTAATTAAAGCAAGACATCTCTCCTCAGTTTTTTGGCTTACCTGGGAGTGGGAAACATACATGGAAGCTATAAACATTGGTCCATATTCAAAAGCAGCAATTGTTTTAACATACGATTTTTAGCAGCTTTGTGCTAAAGCAATCTCATCTTGTAAAGCTAGGCTGGCTCCATTGGATAGGAGACAAAAAGTGTTAGCTGTGACTCAGTTCCCTTAACAAATCCAACCGCACAGAACTTTTAGTTAAAATCAGCTCTCTTGTTTACACTGTCCAACTCTTCAGAAGAGAATTCAAGCGGGTCAGAAATAAAGAAGGAGCATGACAAACAGGCACTTCCCTGAAAGGAGATGACCTGTGTTTCAGTCTAGTCTCCCAGAAATGTTTCTTTATTAAACATGCATTGGATAAACCATAGGAAACTAAGAGAGTTCCCTAACTATTAAGCTTGAGGGGACATCCTTCCTCCTACACTCTTTCTTGTCAGGTTATTTCTGAATTAGGTAAGTCCTTCCTCAGATCTGGCTGCAAAAGATTTTTAAAAATAAGATAAGGCAGAGATTTAACTGCACTCCAGACAAATTTTGTGGACAAAGCCCAAACCCAAGAAAACACCACCTACCCCTCAGCTGTGTTTTTCAAAGGCACAAATAAGAGACAGATGCTACTGAAAGCAAAATATGCATGAAGGTAGAAGGGATAGATACCTACAGTATGACTTTGTATGCTTATGGGCAACAAGGTAGAAGCTGAATGCAATGACTTACGCCTCCACTTATACTGGGACACGACTGGCAGATCCCAGGGGGGCCAGGAGCACCAGGACTTCCTGGTGCTCCTGGTGGGCCAGGGGCACCATTTCTGCCTGGAGCTCCAGGAGAACCCTGCAAAGACACAGAGCAGATACAAACATCGGCACTTGACTCCAACTGCAAGGACAAATCCTTCCATTTGTAACTAAGTCTGTGCAATTGTGGTAGGAAACTTTCTCTATTAAATATAACTAAGGCCACAACTGAACATTTAGGAAAGACAGACAGTAGACAAAATTCAGACATGGAAACCCTTCATAGCTGCTGGAGCGTTGCTGCCGCTGATCAAACACACTAGAAATATTAAACAGATCAATTCCTAAATCTAAAATCAATACTGATAGTGGAGTCCATAGATTTTCATTTATTTTTTTTCCCTACTGGAAAGAAATATAACAACAACAACAACAAAAATCTAATAGAGTATGGACTAAGCTGTCTCTGAAGTTAGCCCAAATTACTTTGGTCTAAACTCTCTCTCTCTTTTTCCAGTTTAATTTTTTAAGAGTTTTATTGAAGCTAAAGGGCTAGTTCAAAATAACTTTGTGGCATAGTCCTGCAGATAGTGCAGACATCAGTGAAAGCTGAATATCTCAGCATCTTGAATGGGATATATAGAACTATAGGAATTTGATCTTGATTTGTTAGTTTCCTTGGAAAAGACTACACTTACAGGGTCTCCTTTGGGGCCTCGGCTGATTACTCCAGGAGTCTAGAAAGAAAGAAAATGGAATTAAAATAAGAAAGAAAACAAAACTAAAACCAACACTTCTCCTCTAGGCAAAAATGTGGCACTTAGGAAGTCAGTAGGGCTTTGCCATTGTGTCTGATGGGGACAGAAATCCACTGTGGGAAGCTGTAAGTGACAGTTTTCTTGTATACTTCTCAGTCCAGCATGTTAAAGTGTGATAATGCAGCTAATTTTAATTTGTCAGATTTAGTCCTTCTATTTATTTATTTTTCAATTAATAATTCAATTACACATCACTATCTGGATTCTCAATAGTTCAGAACAGTTTTTATGTATTCAGCTGCTAGTCATAGCAGCTTTCAAGGTGGCATTCCCCAATATACCATCCAAAGTTAGCAGGACAGCTTCCAGTGGGCTGACCAAACTCTTACGTACCAAACACAGAGGCTGTAGGAAGTAGTCCACATGTCCCTTAGTGTCAGGAGCCACAGAACTAATAAAAATCTATAGACTCAACAAGAGAGAGAGCTGTGCCTCTAGGACAGCACAGTGTCTCATGCACTGAGCATGTCTCCAGCATGCTTGTATGTATCATTCATTTACACC
Organism: Pezoporus flaviventris; assembly: GCF_033815535.1. Lineage (NCBI taxonomy): Eukaryota > Metazoa > Chordata > Aves > Psittaciformes > Psittacidae > Pezoporus > Pezoporus flaviventris. Next base: position 51,698,485 of record NW_026892549.1, read on the forward strand.
TTGAAAACTGTTCAGTGAAATATCTCCGGTAACTGTGGATGCAATACAGTTGCACTAACATGGGGCAACTAACATTAGGGATGTATTTGTATATGACACTTCATGTTTAAGTAGATATACTATAGAGCTCAGAAACAAATCTCCCTTTCTTTTCTGTGCACACATCTCTTTCACTCTTTTATCTTCTGGATAAGAATCTTCAATCTGCCTATGGAAATCTATGTACTTTAACAGAATCTCATGGATCTTAAACAAGGATGAAATGTTCAGGTAACCTTAGAGCTCATTATAGCTGGCTCACTTACTGAAAGGGTTTAGTCAGAGGACTTGCATGCACTAGCATTCTTGATTTTCCTGGACTTAAGTCTGATTTACATAATGTTGGTGTCTATAAACAAGATGTGATAAATTAGGGATGTAAAGCTTGAATCACTTTTTCTTTAGTGGGCATTAAGTCAGCAGTAACTCTGCAAAAGGAAATTTATTCTTGGATAATGTTGAATTGAGTTGATAAGAAATGCAGTTTTGCAGTATCCTGTGAAAACTGTCAAAGTTGAACTCTCTGTTGGCATTAGTTTCATGGATATAGATTGAGCATGCAGTCCACAAATAAGCTGTTTGCATTATTCCTATGCTTCTCCATAAAATTAAAAATGTAATGGCTAATTGATGCTCTCTATCCCTTTCTACTTTTCATCTGTGCCTGTTGTCTCTATAAAACTGGGTTGAAGGACTCCATGCTTTCAGCTGCATAGCCCAAATTACTAAAAAGTATTTATCAGATCTGGTACCTGACAGAATACAGAATGATTCTTGAATTTAACAAAAATGATAAAACTCTGTGAAAGTTCAAGCTGTTTTTTTTAGATTTGTTTTGGCAAAATTTGCCCATTCTCAGTATTTTTCTACACTCAGAAAGTGGCAAGCTTAACATTAAAAGTGTTTAAGAGCATCTAAATGAAAATGAGATTGACATGGATCAAGAAGGTGGCAAAATCAATGTGACAGCATTGAGAACAAACTTACTCTTGTAGGTTGAGGTGTTGTTTGTGGGCAAACTGGACAGCACTCTCCAAAGGGAATTTCTGGATTGGGACAGTCCAGCTCTTGATCATCACAGATGATGTCATCACAGAGAACAGATCCTGAGTCACACACACAGATTTGGCATGGCTCTGGTTTCCAGACATCCCTGTCAGCATAAACCTGCCCAAGATGGGTACATCCTGCAACTAGAAATACAGACAAAATAGTTTTCAATTAGATTTCAAATGTGTTTTCCAAATCAAAGATGTATAACATGAAAGCTATTGGATATTCTGTTTTATTTTCTACTGTAATATGGTTTATGCATGTGAAGTAAAAGGCAAAATGTTTCTCTTCAGGCATTGGGAGGATCTGTTACATTAATTGCAGTCTGCTCTGAATATATAAATAGACACCAATGGAAACCTCCTGACGCTGATCCAAAGCCCAATTAAATCTGTGATAATTTTCTGTCTTGAGTAATTTTAATGTCAAACTGAATTACTGTGTAATTAGCAATTGAATTTTCTGCTGCAGCTAAAATGAAAATGTGCCAGATCTCTCAAACAAGTGTATCATTGGCCCCATGTGCCAACACGATCACTTACACATGGATGCGGAATAAGCCATCTGTCCAGCGTGCACTCTCGTTGCTAGCATCTTGCATCAAGAGCTAGCACCAAGTGTTTTCAAAGTGTTTTTGAAAGTCAACTATGTGATAGATGCAAAAGAATGTTCACATTAAATGCCCAAATGGTATGCAATTATTGTGTCATCTTCCCCATTCAAATGCTACAAGGGTCTGCATATTCAGAAAAAAACATTATTCATCTCTAATACTCATGGATTTGTGAATTTCTTCCTACAGATATTCTACTGATCAAATTTATTGTAGATAATGAATTTGAAGATACTGGTGAAAACCAGCTTCAAACATTAAATTCTGGGTTTGGATTTTCTCAGAAAAACAACAACCAGAAAGTTTAAGAAACCAAAATGAAAATAACAGTACAAATTTAGACAACCTCCTTGTAAATTTGTAGAAATTATTGGAAGTCTCAGATTGCAAATATAAGTATTAGTGAATATATTAAATAATGGAATAAGATTTTATTTCCATTAATAATTCAAAAGAATTAAGTTTATAAACAAAAAATTCTGGTGAAAGGGCTATCTGTGTACCTACATTGTCCTTAAAAATTTAATATCAAATAAGTTACCGACTACACATCACCCTTCAAAAAGAGAAAAAATACCAAAAAATGTAATTCAAAGCCCTGACATTAAAATTGCTACTGGCTCCACACAGAAAATTCTGAATACCATCAAAGAGTTATAATGGTCATAATTATGTAGTACAAAGCTGAGTCCAAATTTATAATGCAGTCCATTCCTATGGGTTATGCAGTCCCTTTTTCTTTTTTCCCATGAGGCATCTTTCATCATGTTTTTTCTCTTTTCCACTACTGCATTAGCACATTGGTCTCCTTTTTCTCTTCACATTCTTTGTTTAACTTTCTCTCTGTATTTGTGGGTATATCTTTTTCCATACCAGCACCCATGCTATTTGGCATGGTACACACCTGGATGTGTTTCCTCTCTTCTCATTCTGCTTCTGCTTCAGTCCCTTCATTCTCTATTTGGTTTCATCTTTCCCATCTGTAACATTCCTTTTCATCTTCCCTGAATCCTCTTGCCTTTTCTACCTGAACAGTTCACCTTCTTTATTGCCACGTACACAACTGAGCTTAGATTTTCAGATTCTACTCCCTTCCCAGTGTCTCACTGAGATGCTTTTTCTCACCCATGTTAACCTTTTTCATCTGTCACCCATGAAATACATCACCTTCTCTTATGAGCTCTGGAAGGGCAATGGAGAATACAGCCAAAACCTCCTGGCTCACTCTGCGGAGAACCAGAGTGGGAATCTTAGAGCAGGGCACTGCCTGGTACAGGAGGTTTCTTTTCCCAATATCAACCCTACTACAGGCTTTCTCCATCTACCAACTTAGGTTATTTCTGCACTTCAGTTTTAAAAGAAGCAAACAGCAAAATATTGACTGTCTTATGGTTAAGAGTTGGTTTTTACCACCAGTTTGATTAGAACAACAAGATGCAAAAAGCCTCAAAAATAAATGCAAGTGCAGCATTAAAAATGAAGCCTTGTTTGTAATCTCTCTAATGACACATGGAAAAACCTGAATTATCAAAAGCTGAGTAGCTCAGTGTATAAGTGGTTTACGGTACAGAGGAAGACCTCAACAGTAGTATACTGTGAGAGGCAGAATATCGCCAAAGATACAGGGGAGGTTAGAGCTTGTTATCCTTTTAAAAGGAACTGGTTGGATACACCCTGGGGAACACAGGTGGGCATAGATCCACTTCACCCAAGAGCTATGTACTTAGCTGTCATTCCACTTAAGTACTTCCCAGCTCCACAGGTTAAAACATCCTTCTCATTTACAAATGTAATGAGGAAGGTAAGAGATGATTTTTCTTTAGTTTAGGGCAAAACATAGTTTATACATAATTATTAAATAAAAATACCATGATATAGATCTAAAAGAACATAGTACGGTGTGCATATGTAATGTACAGTTATATGAACTGCATATACATATAAAAAAAATGCAGTGTACACACTTCTGTACCCATAAGATGTGTTTTATTATTTTTAAAATTCACATTTTCATCTCTCTTCACTTTTGTATGCTTTCAAAACCACATTTTGTTTTTAACTATGTGTTTAAGACAGCAATTTTCTTATTCACTAGTAAACTTATATCCAAGAATTTGCATTTTCATGTCTATTGTTTCTTCATCCTTACTTAATTTTCATTGATTTGTATTGGTTGTTGGTGTGGGTTTTTTGTTTTGTTTTGTTTTGTTTTTTTTGTATGTGTTTTGTTTTTGCTTGTTTGTTTGTTTATTATTTCCAGAGATGTATTCCTGCTGACTTAAACTTAAGAGGACAGGTCCTTGAACGGGGAGCAAAAAAGGGCCATCTTTCCCATATTTTTGACCTGCTGGTTAGAAAAGATTGTTTTCAAGACAGCTGCCCTTTTCTTAAGCAGAGGCTTTTCTCAGTCACCGATTTTTCACACTGGAAATACTCACCTTTCCACATTTTAGTCAACATTATTGATGAAAATCATGGAAATTTGGAATGTGTCACAAAATGACTGACATAATTTTACAGTAATAAGAAAAGTGGATTTCTCTGCATTTGTAAAAGGTTGTCATTCAATTATTCTACAGTAGATGGCATTATTTAACAGAAGGAAAAGAGACAAAAAATTGACGCATGGATTTAATGACATTTATATTTGCTTCTAACTTTCTGGACATCATTAAATGAATTAAGAAATAAGCTAGGAGAGCTGCAATGAAAATCACTGTGGCCTTTGGCAGAATAAAAGTATTAAATGGGTTTCCAAAGGAAACTTACATCTGGGAAGACTTAGTCTGTTCAAGACACCCCCTCTGTGTTCAGATGTAGATCTGTGTGTCAGCATGTTATGACATAATGCATTTTGCATTTCTTGTAAAGATTAACTGCTAGCTCCAAAATCCTTTGGAAAAGGAAAGCTGATTTGTGCTAAAGCACTGGCAAGAAACATATAGAAATAACAAGGTTATAAAAAAAGCTGACTTAACTGCTTCTAGACTTGTGGTAAAACAGTCACATATTTGCCTTAGCCAGCTTTTCTTATTGTTCCCTAAACATATATATTATCTTAAGATTTAAAAACATATTAGAACTCAACAGTATTCATCTGTGGAAATGCAAAATCTTATTCTTCTTCCCAAAGACCTAAATATTTTAGCTATACAGCACTTCTCTGCAGTTACTGTAAAGGTTTGTTGGAGATTTTGTACAAAACTATGTTTAATATTTGAAAGCCTGACTAACTTTGCATTTATGCTGTTTACTGAGCATTCACATTTTTAAAGATTTTGCTGTGAGTAGCATTTCCCTGGGCCAGCATAAAAAGTGAGAAAAAGAAGAAAAGGCAACATAAGCTTTGTCATATGCTGATTTTTAATTATTTTCTATTTTCTAAGTAGCCATATGTAAGTAAGACCAATAATGTAATGTTGTTCTAAGTAGCAGCTGTATGTAAGCAAACGAATAGCAAAAGCTGAAAGGAAAATCCCCATTTAGTCTCAACGGACCTGTGTGGTACGTAGAAAGAGCCCAAATGTGCACAGGGGAAAACAAATATGATTGTGGTAGGCCTGAAGGGTGACAGACATCATATGGATCATAATCCTGATTCCCAGGGAGGTGAATGGGAATTTGTTATCTAGTGCTTTGACCTGAGAAGATGACCTGTTTTATCGTTGCTTTTGGCTTTGCATTTGTGCAAGTGCTATGATCATGACAACTACATTTATATGGCAAAAGGGAAAAATCTCCTAATAGTATCCTCAAAACCCACAGCTTTTCCATTTTGGACAAAGCAAATGTCCAGCTATTGCCTTAGTAGCAGACTCATATATCCCATTTGCAGAGATATGACTAAGTGGTTAGAAATTAAAGAACATTTTGAACTTGTCTGGTTCTGTCTCAGAAAGGGCAATAGTCCACACGAGGTGATTCACTACCCTCCAACAGCCGCAGGATGGTAGCTTGGGAAACAAAACCAAGGAACTTTGATCTGTGAGGATCTGATAACAAACACAATGAGTCAAGGAAACAGATTTTGCTGTTATTTAAAGTGAATCTGGCAAAGGCTAAAGCACTGAGATGAAAGAGGCCCTTGCCTCCAACTTTGACTAAATATAAATTCTGTTGAAGCTAAGAAGGGTCTTTCTGTTGCTTTTTGTGGACTTTTAAATGTACAATGCCTGTGCTTCCTTACTCTGACCAGGTTTTGGTGATTTGTTTTATGGGATGACTACTTCAAAATGTGTTTTTAAATTTCTTCTACAACAAACACATCCATTTATTGTGTATTCCAGCACTGTTTAGGAGATATATTGTTCTTTTTCAGTGGAAATGCTCTAATCCTCTCCTGCACTGGAGTAGAGAGAGGAATCCATCTCAGCGTCTGCAGCATAGCAGCTTTCCATTTACTGAGCAGAAAAGAATGCCACAGTGTCTACCTCAAAGCAAATGGTTTGGGCTCCCTGTCTGGTATTATGATGATGTTTATAAGAAAATCAAACATACTTGTTCCATCCCGTGGTCAGTAATGGAAACAAAGAGACTCATAATGAACTAAGTGGCTTGCTGAGCCTGAATGGCCTGGTTTGTCAACATGTTCTCCTGTCAGGTAAGTGCCGAGTACTGAGAGTGTCAGTTTCAGAGTGGAGTCAGGAAAAGAGGCAGAAATGTAAGAAAATAAATGGTTTAATAAGATTATATTTTTTTCAACTGTAGGGCCTACAGACATTCAGCTGTAATTGTCTTAACCAGCTAACTAATTGAATCCATTCACATGGTGCATGAGGGACAATTAGGGTGTACCTATCTGTTAGATATTTGCAGATTTAACAGTACTGATGCTCGTCCTCCGTTTGACTGGAGGTAGAAGGAATGAAACTTTGATGAAACACTTAAATTCAGGCTATGAAAAATCGGAGCAGGTCCATCTTAAAAATCCTTTCCTTGTCCATGTCCTTTAGGAGGAAGAACTGCTATTGGGTGGAATGGAAAAGGAGTATGAATGAAAGGTTCACAGATTTCTCGAGTTTTATAACCAAAAAAAGATGGCTACATCCTGTGCTTTCACTCTGAAACCAGAGCTTTCTTACTTCTAGGGATGCTTGTCTGCCAAAAAAGCTGGTGTTTGAACAGTTCTGCCACTGCACTAGTCCCAGATGTTTTCCTCTTTATTTAAACTCAGTGCAAGAAATAGAAAGCAGCAAAAAAGAATGGTGGTTAATCATAATACTGCACTTGTCTGTCAGAGGTATTACAGAAAGGAGACATGCACTGTTTCAGTAGCAATGTATAGAAGAGGCTGAATTCTCAGGCAAATGATCATTATGTCATACAGCCAAACTGTCCTTGGCTTGGACCTACCCAATCTGTCTTTCAGATTACAAAATGGAACACACACCCCCAAGAAATCAGGCCTGCACTGGTACAAACAAGTGTTTGCATTTTAAACAAGTCATTGCTTGTTCCATTCATTTGTCTTTATAGGCTCCAAATGCTGCAACCATTCTGCAGCTTTTAGAAATCTTAGAAATATCAGGATTATAAAAATAACCTTATGCCATATTTGCTACCAACTAAAACACAAAATGCCTCTATTTTCCTCGAAGATTACTGGGTTTTTCCTGATCTTTCAAAGAGTGATTTATGAAAGAACTCTAATTTTTCTCCTTTCTCTTCAAAGGTCTATTGCTCTTCTCAAAGGTAATGTGGTCTAAAGTGGGTGAAGCTGTCAAATTGTTCTGCCTCAACATTTATGTTTCACAAATTGTTCTATTCGGGCATGCATGTTGATATCCTTGAATTATGTTCTTCATGCAACTTTTAAAGGTCACCCGGCCCTGTAAGTGTCGCTTTGAAATGGGGACCAGTGATATCCCATCAGCAGTATTGTTACACAACAGTCCCACTAACTTCAGCTGGTGTTGAGCATAAAAAACAATGGAAGAAAAGTTTTCTTGTTTCAAAACAGCTAATAGGAAAACAAAGTGCAAGGAGGGTTTTTTGTTTGTTTAGTTGGTGGGGGTTGTCTTTGGCAGAACAGTGACTTCAAACTGACTCATACAAGGGGCAGTGTAGAGCAGATTGCTGTATGTCTATCACCTTGCTGCTTTCTTTGGGGCTGCCCAGAAAATTGTTGCACCTGTTTCTAAACACTGAGAAAAACATCTTATAGGTGCAGGAGATGGTTATACTCCTTTTGTTGTTAGCTATTCCTTGACAACATCATGGCCTAAATTGTTTGGGTTTTCTTTGTAAGGGAGGAAGATATTCCTGAATGACCATCTATATTGAGATGTTATTCTAGGATTTCCTCTCCAAAGTCCTCTCTCAACAAGTCGACTCTGTAACTCAGTTATATTTACACTCCTGTCTTTTTAGCAGTAATGGACCTCTTTTGCTATACTCTGCATAATGTGTATCATTCCTTCCTGATTAAGGGTGAACACTGCCTCATCAGAATCTCCCTTGATTTTACTGGCCTTTGCACATTTTTTTTCAGTCACTCTTCCAACTGTTGGTAAAATGCCTATGAGATTTTTCCATCCTCTCAGTTATTACAATATTTTTTGGCACATCAACTTTTGCGCCATTTGATGTCACTCTAAAAATAAGCAGCAATCTGCAATTGCTTTTTTTGTGGCTATTTAGTTGTAATGCTGGAACAAATTCTCAGTACTCTGCAGTAATCTGATTTTAATGTGCTTCTTGTCTTTAGAGTGAATGATGCCAAATGTCAGCAAGACTGGTGTCTTAAACCAAGCAGTAACTGACATAAATTCCAGGTCTTATGTGATTACTTATGATTTTATAAATTTATTAGTTTCTTTAAACATATATCCTGCCCACTCCTTGGGCAGTCAATACAGACTTCTACAGTCGAGTCCAAGTATCAAGGTAATCTTAATTTTGAACACTTGAACACATGTATACTTCTAATTTTATTCCATAAGAAGCTGGCCTAATGTATTTCTAAAGAAAAGTGATAGCTTCAAGCTCAACATTACTAGTATCAATGAAGTGGAAAATTTAACAAAATCCAGCACATTTTTCCAGAACTTTATATCCAGAGTATATCTCAAAAACATACTTCTGCATTTCTGATTTTCCCTAGGACAAGGAATAGTTTATAATACCGGAGGGTTCTTTGCAACATTTCTTGCAGTAGGTCTGTCCTGGCATGAATAAAGAAAAACTGGAAAAGTCATTATGCACAAGCAGGTTTCCCAGACTGTACAACCTCTCTGACAGATCCAAAGCACCATGAAAGTGAGATTCACCTTCTGAGCTGCTAAGTGAAAGGGAACCACTGGAAACTGATTACTGTTACACCTTGCTTTACATAGCACCTCCTGTAAAACACTTACTGTAACTACATGATACTTTAAGCATCTCTCAAGATAAAACCCAAAGGCTCTGGTGGGTGGGTGGGTAGGAAGTATGACATTTGTTTTTCATTACCTAACTTTGTAATTAAAGCAATTTTTATCAGGTGATTAAAATTTCAAGTGGGATATGATCTTCTCTTTCCCCTTTGCTCAGTGAGAGGGCTAACAACTTTATGCAATACTGTTTGTGTGTTTTGCTTTGGAAGAAATCAGCTTGATTCAATGCTTCTCTCCTGAGACTGAAACAGATGAGAAATCTAACAATGCAGTATAGTACATATGGCAATATCATTTATATTTTCAGATGCATTGGACAATGTCAGCCCCAGCATATCTTCATGGCCATAGTGAATTTACATCAGAAATGAAAACAGCGGCAGGGGCTCAAATTCTACAATAATTTAACTCCCCACACTATTCTCTTGATTTCTCTGTAATTTCAGAAGTTGGAAGTAAATGAAGAGTTTGGTTCTTATATTCCATATTCCAGTGATGGATGAATGAACTCTGGCGTCTTGTCTAAAGAAAATAATTGCATCTTTGGCTGCCAGTAAATGAAAGATACTTCTAATTCAGAAGGCTGGGGACAGGGGAGATTGAGCGCATAAAGTATCATTAACCTAGTTGCATCTGCTTGTATCTGTTTGCACTCATTCATTATTTACTCCAATTTGTACTAACTCACCCCACATCCATTTTGGACAGTTTGTTGGATACAGATGGCAGTATTTGAAATTCTTCTTTATCTGCCTCATAGAGAATAATAAAATGGCTATTTTTACACTGGATACAACGTTCGTATTGTCACTTTCCTAAGGCTACCAAAGTCAGTATTGTGAGAGTTTTCTCAGGGTACAAATGACAATTTTCTTAATTTTAGGGCAACTTTTAAGCAGCAAGTTTTATGCCTATTTTTCAAGTGTGAAGAGCTAAGGATCTTCCTAACCAATACCCTCATCAGGTGAAAATCCACACTTCTGGTCAGCTGAAGAGCCTTCAAACACAGAGCTGACTTTTTATTAATATCAGAGGTCAGAGTCATTGCTACTGAAGTGGCAGCCTGAAGCCTGGCACACATTTAGTTCTCCCTGCTCTGTGCAGCAACAACGCCTGCTGGCACAGGGTGAGAATAAACAGCGCTGTGTAGCAGAAAAGGGCTAGAACCAGAATTTATGTGCTGGACCCCTTAAAAGGTATGAGTGGAAGAGCCTGAGACACAGGACACCTTATAACTGAAGAGACTCTGTACTTTTTTTTGATTCTTCACTGAAAGAAGATTACAACACTCTTTCCTCAGCTGCACTAATAGGATAAGAATCAGTTGGACTTGAATGCCTCTCTTCTTTCTTTTTCCCTCCCCCTACTTCCATATTTATGCTATTCTGTTCATATAAAAAAAGAGGGATCAACAAAGAAGACCACCCTGCCAATGACTAAGCCATCAACAGCCTTTGGATATTGTGCACAGAATCTTCAAAATGTCTGAGTGGATTTCAATTGCTCTTTTCAAAGATTTACAATTCCCACTACACAGCCCATTATTTTTTTTCTCTAGGACATTCTTCTCTTAAACAGCTGGCACAGAATGACTACTGCTCTGTAGGAAAACAAGCCAATACCATACAGCAGATGTAAAGCCAAACAGAGAAAAAAAAAAGTGATTTTTTAAAGAGAGCCTCTCATGAAAATAGAAGTGTTTTTAGAGATAATATGAATTCTATTTTCACTGCTTATAGCTGAAGGAAAGCATGGGGGATGTAGTTCATTCTCCTTTGATGCTCAGAGTGGATATTACACTGAACATCACAGGAATGATGAGCGATGCTTCCTGTATTTTTCATTAACTTTGTTTGGGTGAGCAACTGTTTCTCTCATGTCTGTTTGAAAAAGTAACTGCGATTTTGCTCTTGCCTCTTTTCCTAAAAGAAAGTGGAAGGAAGGAAAAGAGAAGCAGCACAAAGGGAAAGAATAAAGAAAAATAGATATTTGCAGCAGACACCCACTGCTCACTGGGCGTGAACTGCAGGGAATTGCAGTGGGAACTAATTATGTCCAGAAGTTTCCCAAGAACTGGCAGTGTTGGATTGCTGTGGGAAGTCAGTTCCAGACACAGATCATTCTTTCATATCTACTGCTGCAAACGTGCACAGGATGTTCCTGTGATTCTACTGCCCTTCGCAGTGCTGGGGTTGGATCTAAAGCAGAGCCTGAAGGCACCATTGCAGCCCACAGAGGTTTTGCACATGGAAGGAAATTTTTGCTGCCTGGCAGGATAGGAGAAGTGTCTGTGCCACCCTCCAAGATGGAATTCACAGTGACTGGAAGAGACAATAGCTGCAGAAAGGGATGGGTTTCCTGTGGCTAGGGATATCTTTGTGTTATATTGAAGGCCATCCTGGTACAAACTCAGGTAGAGTCTTAAAACTACAAGTCACATCCCCCATTTCTTGAGAACCCTATGGGTGCTTCTTTAGCTTTAAGAGAAGGCTGAGGCTTTCAAAATAACAAAACATGTTCAGCTTAAAATATATATCTTTCCATCACGACCATCACATTCTTGCTGTTCAATATTTTGTGCGTGCTTTCTCCTCCCTGGCATACACCTCTTCATGGAGTACTTGTGGGAATTAAAGCAAAGAAAAATGTGCACACACTGTTACAGGAGGTACTGTTTTCACTCTCATTCTGATAGTTCATGTTTAAATGAAGGGTTTGATGTAAATCAGGGAAAATGGAAGTAGTCTCTTAGCTAATCTGAAAGGAATCTCTTCTGCTAAACTAAACAAAGCCAGAAGTCCCAGAGATGAAGTTTATCCAAACTAAAGCCAAAAAATGGTTATTGTTGGAGGGGGTTATATCATGTTTTCCATTGTCATTTTGACATGAAACAGGCAGAGGCTTCCACTTCACAAACTTGGAGACAAGAAGATTGTCTCTGAAGTGAAAATAAATAAATAAAAGCAGCGGTTGGAAGTTGCATAGGTTTTCTAAAAGCAAAATGGAGAGAAACTTCCTTTACAAAGTACAAGATGAGAAAAAATACAGACTGCTTGAAAGTGTAAATGAAAACCATCATTTACTGTGCCTCTGCATGAAAGATGAATTGCTCTACAATGTTGGAACTCATTCCTCCTTGCACATTTACAGTGTTTAAGACCGGATAAGCACACATCTCTAACTCTTATACTCACAGAAGAGACTTTCTGACTCCTGTAACATATAATTTTTTACTGTCTCTAAAGATTCAGAGATCAGTTCATTAGCCACAGCCAGGAACACGGTTAATCTTTGAAACTCTTATAGAGTCTCAAAGCAATGCGAGAAATATTAATGGCATGGTCCCTATACATAAATATGGAAATTTCCCTGAAACACAAAGCATCTGACTGCGCTGAATGGAGAAAGATCAGGAAATTCTCTGGGAATTCCTTACAGATTTTTCCAGGTACAAACCACCTCTTGTCAGGGAAGCTGGAGAGAGGACTGACAGTAAAGCTACACAAAACCTGTACAAATCAAAAAATTCAAAGAAAGAAAGAAAATCTATGGAGAAGTTGCTGTCCTGCAGCAGTAACTAAACCGGGGTACTGGCTCTGGTACCAAGTAGTAGCATGGCCATGGGAAGCCAAATGCAGTGAGTCATGATACAGCATCTCTGTAACAAAGATAACATCACCATAAGCCACACAGCCCCAAACAGCCTCCTCTCCAAAAAGAATCCATTAGATCCCCTGGATTGGAGATGGGCAGCAAGCCGAGGGCCAGGGGCTGTAGCATTCTTCTGCATCCATCCATGCACTCCTCAACATCGTGACCTGAAGGTATAGAAGCAAAATACACTTCCACTTTCTGCACCACTCCTGGAGAAGTAATTGCATATATGCCCAGTTCTCCTTTTGCACAAGGTATATTATCATAAATATGTCAAAGGAGGGGTAGGCTGGTAAAGAACTGCAGGAGGTAAAATGATGACACTAAAATTTTTGTTCCTGTTTGAGTTGAAGGTTATTTTTCAATCCAAAATCACAACATTTCAAAATTGTGGACGTACAGGTGGTAGGTACTGAACCCTAAACCATGTTAGAGTTGTGCAATTCACCAACCTACCACAAGGAGAATACTCTTGCGGTTGTCCTGTTGAATCAGAAGATTATATGTACACTTTTCAAGTATGAGTTTTGGTTTTTTTGGGGTGTTGCCAAAAATAAATTAATTTTTGGTCCATCACCTAGAATTTCTGCAATGATGTGGGAATCTAACCCAGTTACTTCAACCCAACGCACTCCCTCCTCCCCTCCCCCCCCCCCTCCCCCCCTTTTGTTAACATCTTATCTTTGCCATGGCCAACAGGTTTTGTTTTCTTAGCCAAGAACTTTGCCTAATTTCTTAAACAAACATGACTAAAGGCCCGCATAATCTGAAGTATTAATGGACATGACCATTGCACTAATTTCCACTTCTGTGGGTTTTGATGAATTATTACTTCAAACCAACAAATTAAAATTTGCAACTCTTACAGCAGCTGTGGCTTGTGCTCTTCTCCAGACTACTAACCTACCACAAAAATATCAAAAGCAATATAATTTTCATGGTGCCCACTCCTGGGAAAGCACACTTTGTTTCCCCCTACAGTTAGGCTTCACCTTTTAACTCTGAGGAGATAGCTTTTAATCCAAAATGCTAAATGACAGACTGCATCATTTCCATTAGTGACCTACAGCATACTTTCCTAATTATGAAGTCAGGTATTTCCCATTTTCTGCACAATTCTGATTAAAACAAGGTTTGGACAATATTAGTACATAATTGGAACAATGACTAATGGATCCATGTCAATCCAGTTTATCAGCCGGTCTGTGAAACAAAACGCGATAGTAATTCACTCCTTTCCTTCTCTTGAATGGGATCTATTAAACCTAGCATCCAGCGAACACATCTGTTGTATAAGGCTAGCATCAACTAAGATTTTGCATGTGACACCTGGCAGCCTATTGCAAACCTCAAACCATTTGCAGAAGCTGGAAGAGGAAATAGGATCTGCTTGTAACCTGCAGCACTAAGACTGGAGCAAATATAATGACTCTGAGGCATCAACAGTAATATTCATACCAGAGACAACACCCTTCTACCTCTTCTTCTTCCCCATGTGATAAAGGAGTGGGTGTTTCCAACTCCACCTCCTCTTTTAAAAAATCAGTCTATGTAGATTTGGCCTCAAATCAGAAACAAATATGGAAAATAATGGAAAGGATATATAATGGTCTCATTTTCCTAAAGCTAATGTCTTCCAGGGATGTGTGATTTAAAATGCCTTTACGAAATTTGTCATATTTCCAAGAACATATATATAATGTTTAGAGGGGTGGATTCCCCAGGCTTTCATTTAGCATGACTTTTCCAGACCAGAAAGGAATGTTGCAGTTTTCCTAAGTGTAACCTTGCCTGCTGTGTGCTTGGCAAAAAACTGTTAAGAAAAAAGGAAGAACAGCAGTAAACCCCCAACTTTCATACCTTCATGTAGCCCAGGTTACTTATGATGGTGTAATTATCTGTTGGCATGCAGACATGCTTCATCTGGTTTTACCTTCCAAACACTGAAGGGAGATTTTTCTGTATTACCAAAATCTTTGAGGAAAAAAAGTTTTCACTAATTAAGGATAGTCATTACCCTTAAACTAGTTAATTTATCAACAAAGAATGCCTATGTGCATTGTTGCATACAAGTAAGTGTTAATAATGTCAGTCTGGCAGTCTCATAAATGCACTGCATCTGTGCAATAACTGTCCACTTCATTATCTATCAAATCTTTATAAATGAATGAAAGAAGAAAGCAAAATGGCTAAACCAAGGTGTTTACAAGTTTTCCTAAAATATCAACCTTCTTTTCTAGGGGATCAGAAGTGGATGCTCAGCATAAAAAGTTCTCTGCCTCCTGAAACCTACAAGGAGTGGTTATATCTAATTTTAAAACTGCAATTGTGACTGAAAGTAATTTGAAAGGTCAATAAGTCTTCTCAGAGATATTTCAGGATTCAGTCATTACCTCAGAAATCAGCTTCCTGACCAAACATCCAAGATAATATTTACATTACAAGGAAAATGCTTTAATTACATTAGAACAAAACAATATTTGGAATAGTAAGGAAGGGTTTCTGGCTCTACTCTCATACTGCTTTTAGAACAGTCGAATTTTCTTGATCACCTCATTTAAGTTCCTTAAGGACGATGCAGTGTATGTATGGTAAGTGTCACACTTCAGGTGACTGAGATGTCCATTAGCCATCTTAGATGCAGCTGAGACAGGCCCAAATCCATCTGACCTCCCTTTTGGCACCAATGAGTACAGGGCTGTGCATGTGCTTCCTTTGTAGCTGGTGGAACCTACCAACTACCTCTAATGTAGCTAACATGCTAAAAATTATGCTGTCTTCTGGAATTAGCTGTCTTAATTGACTCTAGAAACTCAAGATAAATAGGATGAATGTAGGCTGTAAGGCTAGCATATACTTGCACAAATTGTGGTGGCTGGTAGAGGACGGATTTCTTTCCTAAAGAACCATTCCAAATTCTTACACTTTTTGTTAGTTTAATATGCAGGATGTAAAAGTGCCTTCAAATGCTGGAATTGAGTATACATTGCTGGAATATGAATTATCTGTCAAGTCTGAAGCACCAGCTTTATTTAACGTCGGCCACTAGGAGGCATTTTATCTTGAACAGTTATGACTTGCAAATACATTATGGTAATTGGACACACATCAGGAAGCCTGAATTGTGTCAAGGTGATTTCACATGCAGGCTAAAAGCATCCTAGGAGGTTACCAGGATAGAAGTCACAGAAAATTCCTTGTTCCACAATATCCAGCTCCTGAGCTTTTGAAGAGGTTCAGCCTGAGGGCATACTCAAATGCTAGTATTTCCTAGATACTACAGCAAGACAAAGAAACCCATAGCCCGGAGGTACATCTGACTGTCCTAAACTTAGTGTATACTGAGCAGTTTCCTTAATGTCTTGCCAAGTCTTGTCTCCTGCCAGGTTTTTCCAAGGAAAATTTTATATTGACTTACATTTGATACTAACCATATAAATATTTTTCTTGACAAGAGGGAGCATTTTAGCATGTCTGGAAATTCTCTTATGAATTGTGGAAAATTTGGTTTCCAGTCCATTGCTGCTCTGCATGTGAATTAGTGATACTAATAATCTACTCCTTCAATTATTATTTTCTGTGAGAAAAGGATATCCAAATATGTGGAAAGGAACATTCCAAAGAGAGGACAGAGTCAGATATTTTAAGGGATAACTAGTGTTTTATCAGTGTCTCTGTGAAACCACATCCCTGTAAGTAGTATGGAAGTTAGCCCAATAAGGAAATGTTACTACACCATGAAACAGGAATGTGGCAAAGAAATGAGAATACACCCTCACATTTCATTTCTATATTGTTCTTCTACCCCAAATTTACCATTTCTTGAGTCAAATATCTGTTGTACCTCAGAAGTGTCCAGGGGTACTACCACAGTGAGGGTAAGAGACCTGAAATTCAGAGGGGATTTACTTATTGGGAGAAATAAAACTGATGTTCCTTCTTTTTATATTAGCTGGTCCCTTAGTACTTGTCCCTCTGAACATAGGTATATACATTTATATATAAATATAAAATATACATAATGCATATTAATTGTATGCACTATGTTACTTGTGCTATAAGCAGAGAAAACTTACAGCATACATTTGCTCAAATTTTACAGCATTTTCTTCACCAAGGATTACCGAAGGAACAGCTTATGTACTGGGAAAGCAGAAAAACATCAGTTCACAGTATATTATGTTTCTCTTCTAAAGAACATCTTTCTGTTCTTTTTTTTTTTTAAAAAAAAAAAAGTCCTTGCAAGGCTTAGCCTGTGTCTGTGCTGCTTGATGAGGGAGGCTGGTATTTGGGCATGCTGCTGTTGCAGATGACGTTACCTGATTTGCTCATGCACAGAGCCCCCTGAGCTCAAACTGCTCCACTGCTAACAGCCTGCTGGTGGACTCACAGTCACCCTCCTTGGCAGAGGTGCCTCTCCAGATATGCTGCAGCAGACAGATTTGCTGTGAAATGGCTAAAGTAATCATTTTCATGATTTGTATCATAGAGTTGGGTAGGGTGCTGTTTTACTGCACTACAGTTTATTTGGCTGCTGCTTACTAAGTTGTCTGTAAGGTTATTCATTGCCTTGATGCAGGAATAAATACATTGCAGATATTTTCTATTTACAAGAAAGGAAAATGTGTTATCTTGAAGCTCTGGTTTACAATGTCTGGCAAGTAGAACACAGCACATCCAAAAAAGTCCAGCTGTACTTGTGGAATGTCATCTGTTTAACTGAAATACTCATACCAAACTTATATTCACTCTAAGTTGAATTGTTGTATGCAAAGTATTTTTTTCCCCCTCTAAATTCCATGTACATTTGGGTTTTGGTGTTCCCGTTCTCCGTAAACACACACATACTCCCACGGAATCTCAGATATGATCAGCTGCTAATCAGTCTCCTGAGGGACTGAAACAGCCTGCAGATGCACAATTCAAACTATTGCAGCTGAGGGAATTAATTTACCCTCCTGCGTTATGACTAAGTAAAAGTCCCATAAGCTGACATATTTTCATATACCCTCTTAAAAACTGTTTCATTAAAACTGGTTAGAATTTTAAGGCTTTTTTTTTTGCATGCAAATTATTTAAAGAAACCCCCACGGTGCCAGTGGAAAACACACAAGTACAGAGGAGAACTTCAAATAAAAAAGCTGGAAGCAAAGACTTATTGCTTGTGACAAATAACTTCATGGCAGCACAGAGTTAAACAGTTAAAATGGTATTCCAAGAGTTAAAAGAAATAGCTTAAAAACTCTCCGCTGTCTGTAATAGGGAAACAAGTAAGAACAAGTACAAATGCAGCTAAGGCAGACAGCACTATAAAGTCCTTGTAATCACAGAAGAAAACAAAGTGAAGAAAAACGTTTGCGGATAGTAATGCAAACTCCTGCAGCTTTCAGCTTTAGCATTAAATATCTGACTGCTGAATTAGTGAAGGAAGAGGGTTCTGGTGAGATTTGTGAATACACATTTCTTAAAAGCTATTAAAATCATTGGTGAAAATAAAAATAAAATAAAAACATTAAATCATAAGAAGCTTGAATTACTCACCGTCTTGTTGTGCCAAAATAACTGAGGGTTGAAACACGGCAAGAATGAGCAAAGTTACTTTTTGCACAAAGCTCATCATGTCTAAATATTAGACATGAGACTCTCTGTGCAAAAATAAAAATGGGGGGGGGAAGAAAAATCTATTCAAAATAGCAACATCGGTTGTTCCCTGCCCTTCCAGCACCAGGCCATGTACAGAACTCAGCCACACGCATTCCCCAGCTTTAGCCTTAAATAGGAAAAAAGTTGGCTTACTTTGCTTTTCCACCCCCTTTACTGAAACATGAGAAGAAGACCCATCCCCTAACAGTAAATGAATGATTAATATTTCCCTTGGCTTTACAGAAGAACAAAGTCAACTAACAAGATACACAGCACATCTGGAACTTTTGTGTGTGTACAGAATGCACACTGAGACTGTATATGAACAGTTAGTGTGCGCTGCGTGTGATATATAGGCATGTGAAAAAAAAGAAGTCCTGTGGTAAAGCCTCTGTGGTGAAGCATTTTCTCATGTTAATTAGAGTCAATGGGTACGGCCCAAAGAGGATTTTTAATTTAGTGCTCCCTAACAAAGGTAAAAGGTAAGTACCTGATGTGGATGCACAAACTGAAAGATTCCCAGAAGTGGATATTTCTGCTGATGAACAGTTGGTGTTAATGAAAGGGAGGCCTGAAAATGGCAACACTTCTGTTCCAGTGTTTTTTTCACTATCTCTGCCTCACACCATGATTTTGGATGATCCGGGGAGAAAGCAAATGTAAAAAAAAAATATATGAAGAAAATAAGGTCTCAAATAGAAGCAGCAATTGCGTGAACTAAAACTTTTCAAATTCAGTTTGATTCTGTCATTACTACACTTGACAGGAATGTAGAACAAGCACCACCATTTTCTTTACTGTTTGCTCCTCAAACAAGAAGATACAGTGGACCAAAAAAAAAAAAAAGACATTTTATGACTACTGATCCCTTTTAAGCCTAGTTCTTTCTTCGTTCCATGCAAAACTTTACAGAGAATAGGATAAGAACACAAAACCTTATATTTTCAAATAAACTGGCTTAAGCAGGCTTTGTTGTGAATGTAATTTTATTATGAAGTTTGGGAGACTCCAAAGTGAATGCAGAAACCTGTCACAGTGTGCATCTCTGATAAAACAATTAGCAAACTAATTGCTACTCTCAGTGGATTAATCTGATACAGGTCATTGACTGCAGCAGTGCTCATTCATTTGTTCTAAAGTGTTGCTGAGATTACAGTGACCAGGGAACCATGCCTCCTACCAATAATTCATTAATGCCATGAACTGTCATCCCCAAAAAAGTGACCCATATCTCTGTATGCACTACAAAACAAGAGCAGCTTAATGTTACCTTTTAACCTGAAAGGTATTAGTTCTCATTTCAAAACCTATTTATCTGAAATACATTTGCACTTAAACTGGGTAATCCTTTCCTGCTGGGGTCACCTGAGGTGGAAGAGGTTGAAGCAAGTATGAAGAGATCTTAAACAATTTGATGTTACTTTCAACATATCTTTTGGGCATGAATTAAATATCTCCCAATTTTCCTCATTGACTCTGTTGGGATGGTGGAATCATTTTGTGCAATTTCATATCCAGTATCATATTACTTAACAGGTTGGGTTATTTGGTTTATAAACTTCAGGTTTATAACAATCAACAAAGCTAACCATGCCCTGTTGAGCTATCTTGGAATGTAAGACAAAATGCGTCAAATTTTTGTGCACAGGCCTGCAAGGTTTTCTTCTCTTTTGGAGTTATGCTCAGGACATAAATTAGAACCACAATATTTAATAATACCTGCATTGAATCATTTAGCTCTCTTTAATATGAGCATACAGACTAAACACTGGATCTTTGCATTCTCAAGTACAGAATTAGAATTAAACTGTTTATCAAAATTGCATGCAGATCATTTTATTGCCATTCTGTTTTCTGTATTAATGCCCACATGTTCATCACAGTGATTGTTTAATTTACATGAAACTTAATGAATGTTATAAGTGTTCATATATAAATGGCTAAGGAAAAAATAAATTTGATCACAGTGTTTGACTTAGAGCCAATTTCATACTCAATTTTACATTTTATTCAGCGTATTTGACCACAGTAAAGATTTCTCTACATTTCTTAAGTTTCTCCTTTCAAAAAAAGAGAACACCCTTAATGACACCCTTATTTGCACCATTTCACCAAAGCTTCAATTTTTACAGAAAAACACTTGATTGTTGCAGTAATGTTAAAATTCTAAGAACAGTTCTGTATTGTTCACCTTAGAAATTGAGCTGTTCTTTAACTTGATTAGGAATCCAGATTTATCCATGATGCCTACTATTTCCCATAGGCATTGGGTCTTCAATTTGTGGGCTTGAATTAGTACAGAAATGAATATTGAGGTTTCTTTATAGAAGCATAATAAATATCACCTAATGATTACATCCCATAAAAACCCAAAATAATCTAGATGACCTTATCTTCTTTGGTTCTGCAGTATATTTGCTGTGGTTCAGCAAGTAATGAATGGCAATGCTCAGCTACACTGGAGTTTCTCATTAGTGCTACCTTTACATAACAGCGGCTGTAGAATTGATTTTATAATTTTAGTGCAAAACCACGAGGCAATTGCCATTTGCAGTCATAAGTCAATTCCTTTTAAGTATTCACCATTTTGTTTTGTTTTAATTACCTGGCCTGAACAGACTGTGGCACAACAGCTTTCCTTGAACACCATGGACACTTTATAATCAAAGGCTTCTTTTTCACATACTCGGCAGAGAAACAGGCCATCTATAAATCCACCCACCCTTTTCCTTGAGACCTGCGCACAGTTTTGGAATATTTAGTAAGTAGTCCTTGATTTAACACTCACCTTCCCAGAGATGTAATGTCTTGGCATCTGGACTAAACAGGAAAAGGTACTCATATCAGAACTGGAGCACTTTTGCATGGGGGAATCTGAAATACTTAAATTCTTAAACTTATTTGTGCTCTACTGCAGATTCCATGAAAAATGTGTAGACCAAAACTAATGACCAGCCTCTACGTCAGATAACTGGAGCATTCATGCTACATGTGCAGTTTGGGATTCCTTGTGCATGTTTGGGTCTTGTGGATAATAACATTCTGCCTCCAAAAGACAAATGAGAGACATGATTTTACATATTTATCAGGTGACCTCAGGTCCACCTCCCCAAAAGACCATCCTTAAGCAAATGATCTAAGTGTTACTTTAAAAGTTCATGAAGTTCTGACCTGCAGAACATGCTGGCAACTATCCCTTTTTTCCAGAAGAGCTCAATCTGAACTGAGAATCTTTGGTTTTTGCCATTGCATTTACCCCAATGTCAGGAATAAGATAGATATTTTTTGTTCTGTGTGGATTTTAATGATCAGAATTTTAAAAGCAGTGTATAGTTTCACTGAAATAAAACATTTAAATAGCAAACAAAAGCAGAGGGTAAGAAAGGAAAAAAAAAACAAAAAACCAAGGTAGGTAAGTGTAAAGAAGCTTTTGGTTTTGCTCAAATTGTACTCAGTGAATCAATACAAATGCCAAAATGCATTATTTTCCTCTCAAAGCCCTCCTTTAAAAAACATTTGACCTACAAGAAAAGCTGAATCTAGAGCCACTAAATAAAAATACCCATGTGCTTCCTTAATGATTCCTATTTATGAGCTATAGTAATACAAATTATGACTGATGGACAACTACAGGAATTAAGGGGGCCAAGTCAATGAAATCGTTTCATCTTTCTCCTTTCAATTTTTACTGAAATTATTTCCTAAGACAATGCGAAATCAGCTTTTGAGACACAGTCTCTTGTTCACACGTGCTCTGTTTTCAGCTTTGCACAGCTTCAACGTTTTCACAAATAAAAACTTTTTACAAATAAAAACTTTTCAAAAGTCCTGTGCAGATTAAATTAAATCTTTCATCTGAGTCACGCTGGGAACTAGCTGTGTTACAGCACAGCTGCAAAGGTTCTCAAGGCAGAGCCAACATTATGACTGCATGCGGGTAAAGCAGAATGCACCCACAGCAATTTTTCTTCACAGCAGGAGGGACACAAGCCAAGCTAATTTAATGACCTTTGGGTGTACTGAATGCTAGGGAATTAAAAATCTATGGCCAGGGCGTGGTTTTTCTGCACTGAACACGTACTTACTCTTGTTGCCAGCAAAGGAATCTGTTAAGTTGGAGCACTGGCCCCATGCTGTTGTGAAGATGCTCATCCTTTTCAGCAAGGTGTCAAAATTACTTCCACCATACAAGTGAAATAATCTCAGAACTTCACTTTTTTAAAGAAATACAGTCCTATCCCCCTAAGGAAGTACTTCATGAAACAGTTACAAGATTCTGTGGCAGGAGAATATCTTGTAAAGGCTTTTGTACTCTACAACTTCTGCTTGTTGGACATCAAAATAACATAAAATGGTACAAAAGATTTATAAATGTATGAACAAATTTTGTCATGAATTTGGGTCTATGTTTAGTTTTACACATTCACAAGAATATCATGTTTTGGTGTATCTTAAAGTAACAAAACCCCTTTGAATCCACCAGAAGAGCAATCTGAGAGTGAGTTATCTTAAAAAGTAGGTTATCCTTCATACCATGAGGTTTGTGTAGGAGGTGAGGGTGCATCACGCAAATCAGGCAGTCACTTTGTTGGTCCTGCTCAGGGACCAGTTGCTATCTCTGTTGTCTCTGCTCAAATCAGTGTTTCTCCAAACAGTACATGTAGTTTCCAGAAGGGTTCAAGTGGACTATACTTCAGCTACTGGTCCTCAGCACTGAAAGGTTCCAGGTTTTAGGCTTCAGCACTAGCAATGCAGCACGTTTAATGAGCACTCTTTCTTGCTTGACTTTCTAAAATAAAAAAAAGGAACAATAACTGTAAGATACAGCCAAGATTTTTTTTTAAATATTGTTTCACATATTTCTGTTTGCTGATTTATTGTTTTTCTAATGAGAGCATAAATATTCTTTTTGAATTTACTAAAGAATAACAAAAGGCCATTCGTACTCATATGACTCATTCTTCAGAAAAAACAGAAAACAGAAGAACAGAGATTAAATGTTTTAACTCTTGAGCTGTTCAGTATTAACGTGATTGGAAGCAAAGAAAAACCAATCCTAAATGAAGGCACTGAAGATGTGCAAGTAGGTCAAAGAATATGACAATACAATTCTTGCACTTGCCAACAGTGTGAGGCAGGTATGACATTCTCTTCTGGACTGTAAGGGCTCTGTGTGTCCCAGAGTACACTGTTTTCCTAGAATGGAGAAACAGCATCCAGCTGCTTTTCTGCAAGAAGTGTATGACACTGGGTTCAGCCCTGCTGCTGCTACGCTGGTGGGTGGGTGGCCTGGGAGGCGGACTGCAAGGATTCTCTCTATCTCTATTTAATGGGATTTCTTCTGATCCATGACCTCTTGTCACATTCTTTTCTTTGCTGTTTAGTATATTGCCACTTAGCCCATCATGCATCTGCTGTTGAAAAGTGGTGGCACTTAATCTGTCCAGTGTCATACATAGAAGAACAATGTGGGACCCTAGCTTAGATACATGGATTAATCTGTTCTGCTTTTCAAAGGTAGCTTTCCTTTCCGTCCTAAGAACATTAAATTGCTACCTGTAATTGCTACCTGTATTTGAGCCCTTTGAAGTCTATACTAATAACAAAGATATTAAAAAAGAAAATCATAAATAGGTATGTAGCTACACTGCTCATCTGAACTCATTTCATGGCTAAGTTCTATACAGGCTTGCAGTTTGTTTTTTTTTAATATTACAGTACAGAAAACCCTAGTTCAAACATCAACTGCATGTTGGCAAGAACTGTTTGGGCTATGACAGGCAAGTTTGGGAAAGTTTTGTTAGATACTCTGAGTTAAAGAACATACCACAAAACCATCTCAAAGTAGTAACAACAAAGTTGTGGTGGTCTCTGGTGACCAAGTTAAATATTTAGAAAGACTCATCTAGAAAACAGAGTGAAAATACCACACTTTTTTTTTTCTTTTTCTTTTTTTTTTCTTCCCTGCAAACTCTATGTCATGAAGAGTAGCAATAATAGAATTCTTTTTATATTTTTATTTGAAACACTTATGTGAACGAATTGGATTTAAACTATTCTATGAATCCAAATATCATGCCTCACTAGAGTTCCATTTACTCTTTGTTTCCTAAAGATAAGAGATGCTTTCCTAACAATTGTGTCTCATGGAGTAGTGGAAATGAATGCAATAGAAAAAAAAATTTTATTGGAAGAATATAACAACAATGGGTTTTTTTAATACACAGTTTTGAGGATTAAAATCTCACTTCTCAATATAAGAATATGTTCTGTTCAGCAGATTCTACACGCATGGGAAATTTAGATAAGTGTCTACTTAATTAAATCAGTATTTGAAGGTATTAGAAACCCTTTTTTCAAACAGCAGAACAGTAAATAGCCAGGCATGAATATACTGAAAAACAGAGTGCCATAATCTTGATTTTGAAAGCAAAGAACTAAGAGTCTGTTTTTAAATGAAAATACATGTAACCTCACCTGCACTGCCCTAGCTAAATTCCCTGTGCTCAAAGGGATATTCTACTACACTCCTGCTAGAGATCAGTCATGCTCCAGGACCCATGTTATTGAAGAAATCTTGCATGCAGAAAATTAAAATAAGCAGATGTGGAAAGTATCTCTCAGTGAATGCTACTATATCTGATTAATATTTATTTTAAGATTAGAGATCTGGTCTGGGTCATTCTTTCCTGATGGTAGCAGCATGTTTTTTAAGGCAGTGGCAGTGGTCACCCTGTCCAGTAGACACAGAAGAGAAGGAGGCTCTCAAATGCAAAGAGATTCCCCAGTGGGAACAAAGGACTATTCAAATCTCTCCACTCTCGGGAAACTCTGCATCTCATTGGCATGGAAAGAGTACCAATCTCCAGCCACCCACCCTGCATCTCCCCCCACTGGCTTCTGCTTGTTCCCAAGGACAGCAGAACGCACACTGTCAGGAATTTATGAGACAAGCAGACATGTACACAGGGCTGAAAATCTGAACTGCTGCTACGGAAATCTTGGGTTCTTTGCACAGCAGAGAATTAAGCTTGTTTCCATTCCCAGAGCTTCTGGTGCTGTTTTTGATTTAGAATTGCACTTCCTAATTTATAATGGTCAGGAGGTCAGTGTTGTTTTACTGTCTTTCCCATAAGCTGCCTTACTGTCCTACTTTATGTTTTGCCATTGCGAAGAAAACCACTGCATACTGTTATTTTTCCAGCTCCCAAGATATCACCCATGACCATTTTAACTTCTCAAAAAGTGAAAGATTTTCCTTTGGAAGAACAATGAAATTTCAAAATTACTAATTGCTTTACATATACTATCTCTAGATCACCTAGAACTTCAAGTGTCATTTTGTCTTAAGCAAATAGGAAACTACAACATAAAAGAGAATATTTTCTAAAAATAAAGAATAAAGAAATAAAAATATGAGGAGAATCCTTGTCCTGATCCAGCACCATATTTAATGAGTTACAGTTTAGGCAGGTTGTCATGTACCTCAAATTTGCTCCTCACTAGCCAAATGACACTCACCATTATTGCTCAGAAGCAAAACTAGCATTCCTGTCAAACTCTTGGTACCTTTGGAATCAGAGTTGTGCCACCAGTGAGTGAAACAGTAAATCCTTTTGTAGCTTTATGCTGCTGTTCTGTTAGTCCTCTATCAATATTCAGACAGTGCAGATCAACACATGCAAACTTTCTATATTTTTGTCTGAACTTAACTAAAAAAAAAAAAATTAAAAAGAAGACATTTCTTAACTACAGGCACAGCGTAGAACACTATTTCTGAGGATGTAATTAACATTCTTATAATGGTTAACATCTCTACGAATCTGCATGTGCACAATCTACGGACCACTGCTGTTGTTTACATTCCAAGCTAAATCAGGTGTTGCAATGCAAAAGCTATCAACATACTAACAGATTTCACTGGCTGATACAAAACATTTCTGTACACCTGGAAATTGATTTTTTGCCCCACGCCTGTTCTCAGTGAGCAGAATTCCTTCCATTTTCATGATTCAAGGTCACTGCCTTAGAGAAAGAGCAAAAACATTAGGATCCTGACTAGTGCTTTCTATCTCTTTAGCTTTTTAGCTTGGGGCAACCTCATTATGAAGATATATTCCAGCCTTCTGTTGGCATGTGCATGCACATTTGCCTGGATGCAACTCTTTGGAGAACAGTATGATACAAAAGAATCATCCTGTAGGCTATTAATTATGAAAAAATACTGAGAAGCATACTTATTTGTTCCACGTCGCAAAACAGTATAAAAGATCATTCCCTTTTAAACAGCCTTGCAGCTTGCTCTTAGACACCCTTCAGAGGCACAGCCAAGTGGCAAGGTGCCTGGCTCTGGGACCTGGGGGCTGGAAATTGAAAGACCTACTGAGGGCTGCTGCACCCATACAGGCATGCACAACTGCATCTTGAAAAGTCAGCAGGAAATTTTGAATATTATTTTTAGAATAAATCAGAAGTCCAAAAAACACACAGATGCTCATTATTAAGTGTTAAAGTAGATATGAATTACATTTATAGACACATCCAGGTCTTTTTAACAAACTTAATAGGGAAAGAAAGCATCAAGAACCTTGCTCTACTTTCTGTCTCTGTGGAAAAGTCAGGCAAAAAATGACACATGAAAGACATAATCTCTCACTATAGAGTTATTCCTACCCTTCAGGAACGGCTGTGGGAAATTATGTCAGATGTAGAAGAAAATGAGAAGAGACTCTGTTCTACAGTTTTCAAATGCAGTGCATTCTTTTCAATGAGCTGAATAACACATAAGCCAGACCACTGAATACATCAAACAATATAAACATCAAAGCCCTATCATGTCAACACAAAGTGATTTACTACACTCCTTACCACTGAAGCAGTTTTCACTTCCCAGAAGTGACGCTTGTCGTATCTAGGCTGGCTTGATCTCCTTTGAAATCCAGACGCAAATTCATTCAAAGAGGCACAAATGAGGTATTTTTAAAATTACTATTGAATTCTCTCAAGAGAACACTAGGGGGTAAAATAGAATCCCTATACATATTGCCTGATTTCCAACAGTAGGATTTTCTGGCCACCTCTGAAAGACAAAGCTCCCAACAGCATTTGGATGGTGCATATACCTGCCATTTACACATCCTGCATTTTCTTGTTTTGGAGCTTCTGATCTGGTTCTCACTGTAATTACACATCATTTGATTAACAAAGAGCACCACTAACATCTGGAATCAAGTTAGACAAAAGGAAAAAAACAAAATATGGAAATAAGGTTTAAGATGAGCTATTCAGACCTGTGATAGCTGAAGAGCCTGCTCTTCAAACCCTTCACCCCTTGTCCCCAGAACACTATTAAGCAACCCCACAGTCAGCCAGCAAGGCACAATCTAGACACTTTGCATCAACAAGTCACTACTTGGCTGACCCTGCAGTCTCTCAGCTATCTTCAGGGAATCAAGAGCTTGAAGCTGCTCTTTCTTTGGACATTTCAGTATCACAGTCATCACAGTAATGATTTTTGTTGTTGTTGTTTTTAACTGGTAAACAAAAATCTAAGGACAGTAAGTTGGTGCTTCCTTGTGTGCTGCTATTTCAGTCTATTTGTAGCATGAACAGAAAAGTTTGACCCAAAGTGCTCACAGTATTTCTTCTTTCCTTTTTGCTTTGACTATTAGGTCAAATTCAAACTAACTACAAGTTTCACGGTTTTAGCATTAATTTCAGATAAAGGATGTTTTTAAAGACACCTTGTGATTTTTAAGCCATAAGTACTGTCTTCACATATGTGAGATTGTAAAACGGGTATTGTAAAATGCTCCTTTCACGTGCAGCATACTCACAAATAAATTCAAATATTCTGAGTATTTTCACTAATGAACTTTATTTTTAAACAGCTCTATTTCTATGAAAACACATTTGTCTGCAATGAGTTACCATCTAACCACTGTTGAGTTAACCTGGCAGGTTAACTCAACAGCTTTTTTTGTTCTCCCTTCAAACAGGACTAATGATAATCATCAAAACAATTACCTGTCAAAACAAATAACTGTAAAACAGTACAGTGAGTGTCAGCTATTCAAGCAGTGAGCTATCAAGGTGCATGGCATGGGTATTGCTGGAGTAGCCAGGAAAAGGGATACAGACTCTAAGAGACTGCTAGGTTTTGGTAAGAACCAGACCAGGCAGTTACGCAGGCAGAAGTGGATTTTTGAGCCACAGAGTCTCCGAATCAAAGAATATTATGACCTGAGATCACACTAGGACAGAGCAGAGATGCAGAAGGCCTGACACCTCAGCCCTGCCAGCCCCTTGGAGCCTGTTCTCTCCCACCCTGTTTATCTTAATGATACAAACCATCTTCAAAAAGCATAGCTTCTTTAAGCTGCACCTGTGGTTCCTGCTTTTAAAAATATGTCTATACACACTATATTTTAAACCAATGTGGTTTTACATAATATATTTTATTATAGACTGGACTTGCTTTTCAAAGGTTTAGTCTGTTTCATGAGATGACTTCCTCAGAAAGCATATTTGGATGTTCAACTTATTTTCACAGTTGGTCGTTATCCATTCCCCAATCTCTGTGTACCTTGGGAAGCACAGGGCCTTGACAGAGTTGTAGCTATTCGGCTGTCATTTTGAAAAGCAAAAGAACCACTCACAGAATGACCAGCCAGTTACTTCAGACACTGCTGATGAAGAAGAAGCAGAAAGGTATTGATCTGTCTGCTAACCTTTCACCAATCCACTCATACAAGCAAATTTCTGGCATCTTTAGGAATAAAATGACCTTACAGTGAATCTGTTTTCTTACATATCATCTTCCAGAAGGACACATGTTTATTTGAAAGCTGATTTGATGTTTGGAACATTTATGTCAAATGTCCTGACTGAAAAATTGCCTGGAGATTTCTTTCACAAGGCATGTATTTTTTTCAATGTTCATAAATTTAGCAAAAGCAGAAATAATGTGTGCAAATTCAAGGGTTATTCTAACTCACCTTGATAAATGTGTATTTTTAGTACTGCTGACACATGCATATGCTTTAATGTGGAGAAAGTTTAATGTTACGCAATGGGCGGATATTAGTTTATCTAAAAATCTTAAATTAAGACATTGACTGATCAGTTATTGAGTGCCTAACTAAAATCAAGGTGAAACCAGGTTAGGACTTCATATCAGGGTTGAATGCCGTTGAATTCTCAACTTTCAAAAACCCTCTGACAATTGGAAGACACAAAACTGAGCTCTAATTATGTAGGGGAGTGTCTACAAAAGCTGTTGCACATTTCTCTAGAATGCCTGGATTGCAGCTCCTTTATCCTGGCAACATCTGCCTTTTCTATTCTGGACTGAGTTTTACACCTCTGCCCTGTTCATTGTCCTGCACTGTTTTATTTCTCAGTCTAGGAGGTTCCTCCAGTGCATTGATGATAACTTCTTAATGCAAATGGTCGACGAACCAACTAGGAGAGGAGCGCTGCTGGATCTGGTACTCACCAACAAGGAGGGTCTGGCTGAAGTAGTGACCATGAGATGGTGGAGTTTAGGATCTTGTGTGGGAGGAATAGAATACCTAGCAAGGCCACATTTCTGGATTTCCAAAGGGCCAACTTTGGCCTCTTCAATCAATTGCTAAGGGAAGTATCATGGCAAAGGGTACTAGGTGGTAAAGGGGCTCAAGGTAGTTGGTCAGCATTCAAGAACCACTTCTTCCAAGCTCAGGATCAGAGTGTCACGAAGGGTAGGAAGTCAAGTAGGGGAGCCAGGAGACCAGCATGGTTAAACAAGGGCAAACTCATACGGAAAAAGAGAATCTATGGATTATGGAAGGAGGGGCTGGCCACTTGGGAGGAACATAGGACAGCTGTTAGAGGATGTAGGGAAGCAATTAGGACAGCTAAGGCCTCCTTGGAAATTAATATGGCAAGTCGGGTCAAGGACAATAGAAAGGGCTTCTTCAAATACATAGCGAATAAAACTAACACAAGAAGCAGTATAGGCCCACTGCTGAATGAGGTGGGTGCCCTGGAGACGGAGGATATAAAGAAGGCAAAGGTGTTGAATGCCTTCTTTGCCTCTGTCTTTACTCCTGCAGACTCTCCCCGGGGGACCCAGATTCCTATAGCCCCGGAAGGAGTCAGGATAAAGGAGGAGTTTGCTTTGGTGGATGAGGATTGGGTTAGGGATCAGTTAAGTAATCTGGACATCTATAAATCGATGGGTCCGGATGGAATACACCTGCACGTGCTGAGGGAGCTGGCGGAGGTCATTGCCGAGCCACTCTCCATCATCTTTGGTAAGTCGTGGGAAACAGGTGAGGTGCCTGAGGATTGGAGGAGGCAAATGTCACGCCGGTCTATAAGAAGGGAAAGAAGGAGGACCTGGGTAATTATAGACCAGTCAGCCTTACCTCCATCCCTGGAAAGGTGATGGAACAACATATTCTTGACACCATCTCTAGACATATCAAGGATGAGGGGGTCATTAAGAGCAGCCAACATGGCTTTACCAAGGGGAAGTCATGTTTGACCAACCTTATAGCCTTCTATGAGCAAGGAACTAGGTGGATGGGTGATGGTAGAGCGGTAGATGTGGTTTTTCTTGATTTCAGTAAGGCATTTGATACTGTCTCCCACAGCATCCTCATCGATAAGCTAAGGAAGTGTGGGCTTGATGATCAGGTAGTGAGGTGGATCAAGAACTAGTTGGAAGGAAGAAGGCAGAGAGTTGTGGTTAATGGGGCAGAATCTAGCTGGAGGTCTGTGACTAGTGGAGCCCCTCAGGGGTCGGTGCTGGGACCAGTGCTGTTTAATATTTTCATCAACGACCTGGATGAGGGAACTGAATGCACCCTCAGCAAGTTTGCTGATGATACTAAACTGGGAGGAGTGGCTGACACGCCAGAAGGCTGTGCTGCCATTCAGTGAGACCTGGACAGGCTGGAGAGTTGCGCAGAGACGAACTTGATGAAATTCACCAAGGGCAAGTGTAGAGTCTTGCATGTGGGGAAGAACAACCCCATGTACCAGTACAGGTTGGGGGCTGACCTGCTGGACAGTAGTGAAGGGGAAAGGGACCTGGGGGTCCTGGTGGATGACAGGATGACCATGAGCCAACACTGTGCCCTTGTGGCCAAGAAGGCCAATGGCATCCTAGGGTGCATTAGAAAGGTGTGGTTAGTAAGTCAAGAGAGGTTCTCCTCCCCCTCTACTCTGCCTTGGTGTGGCCGCATCTGGAATAATGTGTCCAGTTCTGGGCCCCACAGTTCAAGAAGGACAGGGAATTGCTTGAAAGAGTCCAGCGCAGAGCCACAAAGATGATTAAGGCAGTGGAACATCTCCCTTATGAGGAGAAGCTGAGGGAGCTGGGTCTCTTTAGCTTGGAGAAGAGGAGACTGAGGGGTGACCTCATCAATGTTTACAAATATGTAAAGGGTGAGTGTCAGGATGATGGAGCTAGGTTTTTTCAGTGATGTCCAGTGATAGGACAAGGGGCAATAGGTGTAAACTGGAGTATGGAAGGTTCCATGTGAACACCAGGAAAAATTTCTTTACTGTGAGAATGAGAGAGCACTGGAACAAGTTGCCCAGGGGGGTTGTGGCGTCTCCTTCGTTGGAGATATTCAAGGCCCGCCTGGACAAGTTCCTGTGCGATGTACTCTAGGTTACCCTGCTCTTGCAGGAGGGTTGGACTAGATGATCTTTTGAGGTCCCTTCCAACCCTTAGGATTCTGTGATTCTGTGATTTCTGTCTTCAGTGTTCCTATTTTATATTTTCCATTCAGATAAACCAAGCAAGAATGCAACTGATAGTTTTCAAGCACATACTACTAATGCAACATTTCCTGCAGCCTTTTCAATAAAAATATCTCTAGTATTTTCTAATTAGAGAATTTCAGACTACAGCTATCTGAGTTTTCTGAATTAAAAAATCCAGGTAACTAGATCTCTGTTGCAGCTGTAAAATTAGCTTCTGCCTATGTTGGTATATATAAAATTATTATTTTGTTTTCGATGCTTTTTTCCTAAAACTATCCACTTTATGTAACCTGACACGAAATTAGTTGTAACTCCTCAGTTTTTTATTTCATATTTTGTCACTTTGGTCTTCCCTGATATCATAATCTTCAACTGGCCAAGAATCATTTTTCTTATAAAATGTTTCACTGTCTTCCTTTACAGTGTTAATTATCAAATGCCCTTTTAGTACCCTTACCTAGTTCAGTAAAAGTATTTTTCAGTCTTTTTTTTTCCCTCGCTTCTGTGAAATTAAGCAAAACTGCACTGTATAGACACAAAACTTGCTGCATTTCTACATGACCTCTGTATTAAAAAATACACATTTTTTTGTTGTACACAGTACCTCCTTTATTTTATGAATTCACATCTACTAAAAGCATCATCAAAGCCCCTGTATAGTCAGCAAAACTGTAGACTTACTCAAAGAAAACAATGTGAAGTTCATAAAATCCCATAAAAATTGACACATATGGAAATTTTGCTGTAAATTATGTTGGGAAGACTTGTGTTCTGTTTATCTGATACTGAGGCTTCAGTGTTTGCTTTACATCAGTCTGTGTTTACAATGAGTTTGTGGACATTAGATTAGATAATAAGATCTGTAAAAGCCTGGGAAAAAATGAACAGTTGACTTCTTTTTTCTAGAAAACACTTAAACTGTCAGTAACTTTTGATACTGTAATGACTCCTGTCATTACAAGTGTAATGTTATAAATAAGGTGAGACAAACAAGTTTCAGCTGCTGAACAAAATAAAACAGTTTAGAATGAAGCACTTCAGGGGTTTTGTGATTTGGGGTATTTTTCATCTGTATGGCATTCTTTTCAAGGCACTCGTACCCTAAGATTTCCCACCCCTTTCCCCAGAGCCTGAAAAAAATGGATGAGAATTTGCAATTTGATGTCCTAGATGTATGTCCTAGCTCAAATATAAGACATTTTATTATTATAACTAAAGATCAAAGTTTAAAATTACTTTCTTGATCCAGTGGCATGATTTGAACTAAGACGTCTATTTGAACTAAGTCTTCTGCAAATGAATTTGATGAATAATTGCAGAACAAGCTTTTCTTTTTTTTTAAATCAATTTCATGTAATTTTAAACAAAAAAATATTGGTTGTGGTGTCAGTCTGAAAGGAGGATATGTAAAATCTCCTAGTCTTGCCATTATCTGAGATGAACAAGACATGCAGAACCTTTAAGTGAGAGGCCTTTTACCACGAATTTTTGTCTAAACTGGTAAATCCTGCTTCACTTTGTATATAGCACAAAATGCCAAGAGCCAAAGAATTATAAACTACCTTGTAGTGCACAATCACACACTGGCAGACAGGTAAACTAGATGACCTAATAAGCTCTTTCCACTTCTAGCCTCCAAGATTATGTGAGTGTACTCAAGAGAGTAGTTTTTTATTAAAATAGCCAACTGAAGATAAACTTGTTCAGGAAATTATCAATTTCTGTAAAAGAGAAGAATAATTCTCCGTGCAGGCTTATGAGCTGTTGACAACAGCATTTGATGGCATCCAGAGTAGGAGGCAATTTCTAAGGACAGGCCAAACCAGGAAAATGTTTTGACTACAGCATTTAGCAAACCTTATGAATATTTCCCCCTTATATGCCAGAGATGGAGAAAAGCATGACACATCAACATTTTCAGTTTTTAGTAACCTGCGTAACATTTTGTAACACATAATATTTGATATAAATGCAATGCCCTACTTTTCTACTTTTATTAGAAATTTGGACTTTTAGCATACTATTTCAGGTGTAGACCATTTAAAATAATCCTTTGCTACCTTCTTGACAAAATCTATCAATATGTTTCTTTCTGCACCTCTTCCTTATAGCATACTAATAAGATTAAAATGAAAAAGGGACTTTACAGGGATTGGTGGGCTATTTAGATTTGGAGTGTAAAACCAAATTAAACTATCTGGCTACATTCAGCTTAACTGAGCTTGAGCAACTGTACTATTCTGACTGACATCTCTACTCAGGATGGCTGCTGGTTGCATTCTTATGGCCTCTCATTTGCTTCTCAAAAGAAATGTGCCTTCCCGGGAAATTGACTAAAGTTTAGTTTGAATGATTTTCATTACAAATAAGTGACATAGAAATCTTTAAGAGATTTTTCTAAGGTACGTGAAAAACACTACCATATGCTGATATGAGCAGATAACACTTAAGGAAGGGTCTTCCTGGAACATATCTCTATGTGAAGTGAAATCATAGCACTTCAGTGAAAAGAGTGAAAGTTTGATGGACATGAGCAGTCCACAGAAAGATATGAACAGTTCTACCATACTCTAAGAACACTAAGAATTTTTTAAGTAACATTCTCTAATTCAGCCAGACTTTGTGCCATAGATGTTTTGTTTCTCTGAAGACTTCCTACCTGCTTCCCACCTGGACTGCACAGTAATTGAGGAAATAATGTAACAATATTTGTTCCAAATGTCCATAGTTTTACTAAAATGGGATCCTTAAAAACTGTGTCCAGTATGTTCCACTGGTAATACTTCCCCTCTGTACTGCCTGTGTAATACTTGAAATATGAACTGAATGTAATGGTACTTCAAACTGCAACAGTCAAAAATCTTTCCTTAAAGACTGGGCAAGAAAAGAGCTACTAATATTAGGATATGCTAGAGTTCATTCTGCACATGATTTGGCTCAAAAGGAGTGAATAAATTATTAGGTATTGCAATTTCCAGTACCTATTTGCTGCTATTTTTTCACAATACTGTGAACCAAAAGTCTGGTAGCATTTTTCACATACAAACTTTATGACATTCAATTACAACACCATATGCTGCTGGCAAGAACAATAATCTTCACCAGAGACAATGACTGGGTTCTTTCCTCCCCACCCCCAGATCCTGACACAAAACTACCTATTTTCTTTCTTTTTGTTGTTGTTGTGGGGTATTACTCATTTGTTTGGGGATTTTTGGAGTTTTTTGGTTTTGCTTTTGTTTTGTTTTGATTTCTGTGACATCATTGGGCCCTGTGGAACAGATTCTAGATTGGAAGATGTCTGTGAAAAGCCAGCCTTCTCAGATGGGGCCATTTTGCAGCTGTGCGCAGCTTCAGATAATGATAATGCAGAACGTGGAAGTGTCCCCTATACAGACTGAGGTGTGGGTTTTCAGCTTTTAATACCACAAAGGAAGCAGCTGCTGCTGCTGCTTGGTTTGGTATGAAGCATGTTTACCAACTTAACAGATTTCTAAAGCTCAAGATTCAATGTTTCAAAGTAATAGGTTTACATTATGAATTCATGTATCCTATAAATATAAAGAGTTAAATTAAGGCTGTTTTTTATGAATTTAAGGCAACATGATGTGGTCTTGCAGGACTGTAGTTCTTAGACCACATGTTTTCTTAGGGGATGTAAGATGCTGCCTAAGGGAAAGCATTTCCTGATGGTGTGGCTAGCATTAGATTTTATATTGAACTTTTTGTAAAGCTCTGTCCTAAAAGCCAGTAAAACACATACAATTCTTAGCTTTGTTAGGTAGTACTGCTCCTTTAACTGGTGTTGCTTTCTTTGTTAGAGAACAATTCTCCATAAGGATGGTCAAGGAGTAAGATTTTTGTAAATGTATGTTTTACACCAGAAACCACCTGAGTATTTACCTATGATCACTCATGATGTAAGATTTGTTTATAAAACACAGGTATTCACTGTGTATCTTCATTTCCACACTTAACAGTCCATGAATCAGGAATTTAAAATAAATAAACACTGTTGTACATTATTACACATGTAATTATGTATCCAAGTCTCCATAATAGGGCAAAAACACATGACGTAATCCAGCAGGTGATATTACAAAGCATTAAACTGAGTATCAGTATAACAGAAACTGAAAGGAGATACCTTGTCTCTCCTCTGATACTTGACTCCATGCAGAATTACAGTATATGTGACTAGGTTAGGAGTAGATTTAAGCAACTCTAAGCAAGAGGTAGTAGTGAAATAATTTGACAATGGGAGAAGAGAATATGTAACCAGCAGAGAATGTCAGACTGCAAAACCTATTCCCTTAAAAAGCAGATGTTGTCATAACTCAGTATTAACTAGTCATAAGGTTTATGTCAGTCTATCTAAAGAAATGGACCTAGTTTTAAAACACAAACATGTCATAAACAGCAAAAATAGCCAATTCAGTATCTTCTCCTCAGGCAGATTAGATAAAAGTTTTAAAGCAAAATGCACCCATCAGCTAATTGGTAAGGAAACAAAATAGGGCTCTAACTTAGAAAGGGTATGAGATCTGGGAGTGATTCTTTTTGGACCAGGATTACTCTACTGTGAAAGCTGCAGGGGCCTTATGCTTCCATATCCTCAATTGCGCAGCATTTAACCAAAGACTTGGTTAGAATCAAAGACAACAAAGCAAATCATCATTAGCCCCTTAGCCTTGTACAGAATGGAGTATGAAATGGGTCTATTCAGTAAATTATAAGAAGAGGATGAAAATCTTTTCTGAATTACAGCCTTTGGAATGACTTAAAATAACATAGTGTGCATATTTATGTGGTCTGCCTCTTGCTCTCTCTCAATAGCAAATTTCTTCTGCTTTTGGCTTCTATGCAGACAAACTGCTTCTTCATGTCTTAAGCTGGTGGCACAAAGTCATTGTTAAAAGTA
Source organism: Pezoporus flaviventris (assembly GCF_033815535.1). Lineage (NCBI taxonomy): Eukaryota > Metazoa > Chordata > Aves > Psittaciformes > Psittacidae > Pezoporus > Pezoporus flaviventris. The sequence continues at coordinate 51,735,539 of NW_026892549.1, forward strand.
AATCTGCTCTTTAAGAGAAAGAGCTTTAATTTTATTTTATTTCTACATATTTTGATTTCTGCAAATTCTGGTAATTTTGAAAAACAATAATATGTGTTATTCCAATCTAAGCACACTGATACAGCAGCCTTTTAAATGTCCTGGTCTTGCTCTTGTCACCATTAACATTGATATACACAGAAACCTACAAAACCTATGAAATTACTGCATGCTTTATTTCTGTAATCACATTTATATGGTTATTGCATTATACACTTACATATCCTCTATAGTATATAAATATTTTCCTTTATTCTCTCTTAATTTCTGTTCCAGTATTCCCTGGAATAATCTGCTGTCATAAGACTTTGACTTCCAATTTAAGAGCTCAGTAGTGATAGGGACACCTTTGCTGTGCTCCAGACAGGCATTCAAAATACTGAATGGCTTTTGTTCTAAAAACTATTGATGATTTATTTAGATTTTCATGAAGCACTGCAGTTGCCCAATAAGGTTATTAACACTTATACCTGGAGATTTACAAATCACCTGGTTCATAAATATTTCTGGCTATTTAAGACTAACATGAAGACTAGCATTCTCAGTGTGGCCTTATTTATGAAAAACAAACATAACCGGGAATCTAGGTCACAGACAAGGAAACTGTCACTCTCCAAGGCAAGACATCTTTGTAAATATGTGATGTGGTATGTCCAGCTCATGTGTTATGTTAAGGGACATTTCTACAGATTTATCAGACAGTTGCGATTTAGTAATGAGTTAGTCTGACAGCTGGTTCCTTACTCTAAATGCCATGTTCTTTCCTTCAGTGAATGTGCTATGTGGTCAGAAATATATTTAAATTCACTTAACACTGCTTTTGTAATGATGAACCTCTGCATATCAGGGCTTTTTCATTGAAATACAGTATGCATCACTTAGAATAAGAACGCGATTTTCCCTATATTGGGTCTGACTGAAGTCCACTTTAACCCCATATTTGAGTTTGAGCAGTGACTAGCAGCAGATCCCCTCAGGAAGAGTGCTAGAGCAGGGCACTTACAAACTGATAATCTCTCAGAGTAAAATTGCTTCTAGCGATTTACAGCTAAGGGATTTCCTAAGGCACGAGCGGTGTTTTGTGCTTAATAGCTTCCAAATGTGATTTTCTTTTTTTTATTTTTTTTCCCTTGAGCTCTCCAAAGCATTCTGAATTTATACAAACAGCATTCAAAACACCCCATGGCAAGGCCCATGGCCTTAACAATCTGAACTCTGTTGTGTGAAGAAATAATCCTTTTATGCGGTGTGATACTGCCACTTCCAAGTTTTATTCAAAGCCCTCTAGATCAGGGCAGTATAGAATCACATCTTATTTATCTCTCTCATTCTTCTCGTTATTTTATAAACCAATACAAAAGTTTTCTCCAACCATTTGCCTTTCAAACCGAGGAGTGTTGGTCAAATCATTGTCCTATAAACATTATGTGATCTCATACCCTCCTCTGGCAATGGGGTATGAAATTGCTCTGTGCTCAGGCAACAGGGTCCTGGACCAGAAACAGAATGTTTTTCTTCCTTTTCTCCGCCCCCCCCCCCCCCCCCCCCCGAAATAGTTCAGCTTGTCACATGTATGGTCACTGTTACGGTTTCTGTTTAGACAGAAATTATGTCAGGAGAGAATTACTTGAAATAAACTTAGAACTTACCAAAGCAACAGTGGGGGCTGGGTCAGAAGTAGGCAGAGAAGTGCCAGAATATTTAATGTAAACTCTACCTTAACTTGCTCTTTTCAGATTCATTTCAGTTGTTCCCTGTGGCTTGTCTTTGGTTGGTTAGTTGGTTGGTTGGTTTGAATTTTTTAATCTTGAAAAATTATAATGTAAGATTTCATAACCATAAAGGTCACATGACTGTTCATAATCTTTATGCTGTATAAAGTTTTGAAATCTTTAAAAAAAAAAACAAAGTGGGAAGATCACTAGAAAGTCAAAAATAACTGTTTTAGTTATGGGTGTTGGAAATAATCGGGCTAAAACTGAATCTGACACACTCATCAGAAGATACCAAACACAAACAGTAAATTTTTTGAAAGAAAACCTAATAAGATGCATTTAATTGTTGCCTTCTGTGTATTTCAGCATCCTACCACTAATTTTTTCACTCTGCTCTTTCAAAACACTTCCTAACTTCTCATTTATTAATCAACATTTAAACTTCAGGCTAGAGCTAGAGCTTCGGCAAACTTCATTCATACCAAAAGACAAAACTGAGGTATCATTGCTTCCATTGATTCACTGCTGCAGCTATGCCTCATCCTTTAAAATGCCATGCTCATAAAGGGATAGTTCAGATCCAAGCCTTATCTGTTTCAACTCAGTTCTCCATTTCAGGCTCTGCTGCATATCCTGGATAACTGTTTTCTGAGAGGTTTAAACACCAGTATGATACTTAATGAAAAAAAATGGCCAGTTTTAAGGAAACAGAGACTCATCACAGGCTGAAAAAGCATGACTTATCACAAACAAGTCAGTCAGCCCCACCTTGGTTGACCTGTATTTTTCTACATTTGGCGAACTAGAAATTATAATATAAAGGAAAAGCAAGGATTTCAAAATGCTGAATGATTAATCAGGATCAGTTATCTGTTCATACATGGCTTTGTTTTATTATAACTTAAACACTAAGAGATGTGTAGCTTTAGAATTGCTTGTTCTTCCAAGGCTGTCAAAAGTTCAAATTTGTTTAAGTAAACCAGTGCTCCTGCATCTTTTATGGATATTGCAACAGAAAACTATGCTTATTGTTCTCAAAACTGAAATATAAAGATTGGAAATTATTTATGGCTGGGATTAGGAAAAGATGCTATGGCAGTTTAATAGATTACCGAAGACTTTAGCCTTGCTTTCTGAAACTGGAAATAAAACTACAAAAATGGTATAGGAAAGAAAATATATAGAAGTCTCACATAGGAAAGGCATCATAACAATGACCATCCAGTTTTATGTGTCTTAAACACTGGGAGTTCATTTGCAGAGGCAATATTACCATCTATTATATAAAAATTATGAACCCATCACTAGGGGATACAGTGGCAGCCTTAACTCCTTTTTTTTTAGAGTCTTACTCTGTGGCTGCAACCTTACAGGTTTAAGCCTTAGTTGAAAGGTGGGTAAAGAGGGGCAGAGAGATTTTTGAAGCTCGTAATGCTAAAATCATTAAAAAAACATCAACCAAACAAAAACCCAGTCTCTGTTCTATATGGGCTACTGGAATTTAATGTTAATAAGAAATATGGAAAATGTCTCTGGCTTAAACATATCCAAAACTTTTCTGTGTTATCTTTCAAGAGAAGTCTTCTACTCACGTTCACCTTGAATTTGATTTCTCAGGTGTTTCTTGTGGTTTTGCTTCTCTTCTCTGTCTACAGATTAATGTACCAGGGAAGTTGCACAGATCTTGTTTGAGGCTGTTTCGTTTAGCTTTCCGATATTTTCCCATTATTCTGTAAAAGCAAGAAAAGTATTACGGTTAATAAAGGTTCAGGTTCAGCAAAGCTTTTACACTTAGTATGTAATACCTGAATAATCCCAGTTAAGTCACAAAAACATTTCACAGAAGTGCTGTGCATGGTCTAAAGCCCGACCTTCTGGATTTTCACCTTACCTATCTGGGATAAATCTAACATAATCTATTAAGCTAAACTTAATACTTTAAATATTATACATTGAATCACTATTAAGATGTTAAGAGTTGCACACAAATTAAAAAAAGTCTACTGAAAGAAAGGGACTAAAATCCTGGCAGCAAGATGTAGTTTCACTAAATAATTTGTTAGACATATCAGTGTCAAAACCTGCAAGAAGAAATACTATAGTTTACAGGAATACTTGGGCGTGGTTTTTGTGAGAAGATAGTACTTAACAGGCAACAGTGCTGGACTACACCACATTATCAAGAAAGTCATCCCTTTGGGCTCATGCAGACATTGTTCACTTGTATGACACAATCAGCAGTAAAATATAAGCATGTAATCTAACCAGTAAAATGTGTCCTTTCACAATGTTATTTACTGTGTATCCTGACTAAAAAGGGGGCTAGTATAAAGGACTGCCATAACTATCAGTATGGTAGTTCATAATGCAGCAGATAGCATGGTTAAGGGTCTTGAGAATTTCCCTGGTATCCCAGTTTAGTAAGTACTTGAAAAAGAATTTGTGCCAAAGAAGAAATTGAACACTATGGATTTCTGAATGGCAAATGAAGTAAAACGTTAGTATAGAGAGACAAAATGTTTTTCCTCTCCACTTAGTCCGAGGTTTTTTTGGAAGTATATTTTATGAAGGCTGAGATGCTATTAGCAGAAACCAGAAGGAATAAATGGAGAAGTCAGTCATGTGCAGCAGCAATAGTTTCTTCCAAGAGCCTCCTGTTTTAGAGGACTCATTTGCTCACTCCAGTCACAGTCTTTTAAATCAACCTAGGTCATCCACATGGCTGCCTTCCATACATTCTGGCTCCTTAGGAACAGGAGTTGGTTAACTTGCCAGAGACGTGAGCTAAAGTGTGGGAAGGTTTGTGTTCTATAAAATAATTCAGCTATGCCAGAGAAAAGCAATAGCCAAAATCAGAAGAGTCTGTATTTTTTAAGGTGGATAAAACAATGAAATACCTATTAGAGAGGCAAAGAGCACTTCATAGACTTGTTCATACAGAACTGCAAGACTGTGATATTGGAGGCTTTAGCCACAACAGTTGTGCTTCAAGTGATACTGATTCGTATTCCCTATAGAGATGTTCCTTGCATGATTTTTATACAGTGCAGATAACAGCTAAAACTAATCAACTCAAAAATATATTTTAATAGTGAATTGCAAACTTTGAAGTATCATTAACCCTGCATGGCAAGGGGGTTGGAACTGGGTGATCTTTAAGGTCCCTTCCAACACAAACCTATGATTCTGTCTTATTAGAAGCTAAAGTGGAAAGGTGACATAGTGATTACTACTGACATAGTGACTATACTGACAAGTGACTACACTGACATACTGATCTTTCAGTGTGCCTTCGCTATCATATCTCAAAGCAATATATATACACAATTCTTCCAAACATCTATGTTAGAGTTGTGCTAATGGAAGAAGCATGTTTTAAATGGCACATCTATGTTAACACAAAATGACAGGCAGAACAACAGGCACAGGTGTGAGAGCTCCTTCCTCTCAGTCACAAGCTTTGTTCCTAGCTAACTCTATCCTAAAAAAATGCAGTTACTTAAGATGTTGTCTGTGGAACTCAGTATATAAAAATGCAACAAACTGAATTTAGGACAATCAGTTTTTTCACATATAACTATTAATACAGGCTGTAAATTACTTAACTATATTTGTAATCAAGATGACTGGTGGCTGTTAGCTATTCCTGGAACCAAGAGATGATGAACAGGAAATTCTACTAGTGCAAAGACAAGATAAAACAAAATCATCAGTATAGAAGAAACAAGAATATATTTAAGCTAGTCACATGAATACTTTAAAAAAAACTTTCAGGTAACTGCTGTTAACAGGTGGCTTATTTTTTTCTTTCTGCTTACCTGAAAGCCAACCAGAAACCTTGCTCTTCAATTTGCACTCAGTTTGAATTTCTTCCTTGCAACCCTGGAAAATATTGATGGCTTGACTTCATGAATGAAGATTTGGGAAGGGCTTTACCCACGCTTATTACAAGCGTGCTGATGACTAAAAAGACCAATGCAGGATAGGCAAATCCACAGTGAAAGGTCTCCTTGGGTGGTACAGGTGAGGCACAATTCTTTCTACATTGTCTTTTCTCCTTGAGACTAATTCTGCATGTGTTCTCAAAGGAGACAACAGCGTTATGTACGGTGTGTCTCCAAATCTCCCGATTAGAGGCCAAGGTGGACCACTGATGGTAGTAAATATGGCCAAGGTTGAGGTATTGTTTCAGGGAGTCCTTATATCTCCTCTTTGGGGCACTTCTCTTGTGGCAGCCAGGGGCGAGTTCACCATAAAACACAACCTTAGGGAGGCAGTGATCCTCCATCCTGGAGACGTGCCCTGCCCAGCACAGCTGCAATTTCAGCAATATGGCCTCGATACTGGTGACCCCTGCCTGTTCAAGGACAGTAACATTTGACACATAGTCAGTCCAATGGATGTTTAGAATTGTACTGAGGCAGCGCTGACGCAAGCGTTCGAGGAGTTGCAGGTGATGGCGGTAGATAACCGAAGATTCAGACCCATATAAAAGAGTAGACAGTACAATGGCTCTACAGACACTGATCTTTGCACTTTTCTTCCAGGGGTTTATTGCACCAGACTCCTTTATGGAGTTTTCCAAAGGCTCTATATGCCTTTGCTATTCTGTTGTCTATCTCTTTGTCAATCGTGGCATCCGAGGAAATAATGCTTCCCAGACAGCTGAACTGCTGAACTGACTTAAGCTCTGACTCGCCCATAGTAATGTGGGGATGATGGTAATCTTCTTGTGGTGCGGGTTGGTAGAGAACTACTGTCTTCTTCAAGCTGAATTCCAGCCCAAAAAGCTCAGCTGCCTCTGCAAAGCAAGATGTTAAATGCTGTAGAGCTGATTCTGTGTGGACAACAAGGGTGGCATCATCACCAGCAAAAAGCAGTTCACGGACAAGATGATTTAGGGTCTTAGTGTGGGTCTTCACACGACTTAGATTGAATAGGCTCCCACTGGTGCGATATTGAATATAAATGCCGTTTCGTTTGTCGAGATCTACCGTAGACCTTTGGAGCATCGTGCTGAAGAAGATTGTGAATAAAGTTGGTGTGAGAACTCAACCTTGTTCAACATCACTGGTTATTGGGAAGGGCTCAGAGAGTGCATTGCCATATCTGACTTGGCTGTGCTGATGCTCATGTAACAGAATAATCATTTTGAGGAACTTGGGGGGCCAGGAAAATAGTTCCAAGATCAGCCACAGGCCTTTTCTGCTCACAGTGTCAAAAGCTTTGGTGAGATCAACAAAAGTTACATAGAGCCCCTTAATCTGTTCTCTACACTTTTCTTGCAGTAGTCTGAGAACAAATACCACGTCTGTGGTACTTCTATTAGCTCTGAAACCACACTGACTTTCAGGTAGAAGTTCTTCTGCGATAGCAGGTACTAATCTATTCAATCTTGCAAGGATTTTTCCAGCAATGGAGAGCAGAGTTATACCTCAGTAACTTTACACCTTTTTTCTTATACAGAGTGGTGATGATTGTGTCACGAAAATCTGATGATAGTTTACCTTGTTCCCAACAGCGCACAACGAGCTCATGAAATATATCATGAAGTGCTTGGCCTCCATACTTCCAGATTTCGGGTAGGATTCTGTCGACCCCAGCTGCCTTGCAAGTTTTCACCTGCAGTATAGCCTTAAAAGTCTCTCCCATGGTAGAAACTATCTCTAATTCACTTTTCACCGGATGTTGTAAAATGTGCTGGATTCCTGTGCCTTGGACTACACAGTTAGCTCTACAGAGTATTTGAAAATGTTCATACCAACGATTCAGGATGGAGATTTTATCTGTAAGAAGCACTTGCACTGAGTAAGGGGCTTTGAACCTGATATGTGGGTTTGTACACTGCTTTCAGAGCCTCATAGAATTCTCCATGGTCACCCAAATCTGTGCATAGTTGAGTCTTTTCTGCTACCGTGAGCCACCACTTGTTCTGGATGTCTCAAAGTCTCTTTTGGAGTTTACTGCTTGCAAGACAAAAGGCTGCTTTTCTTACATGGCAAAGTGGCTGACCGAGGTGTGCTTGATGAACAGATCTCTTCTTTGTCAGCAATTCCTGGACCTCCTGAATGTTATCGTCAAACCAGTCTTTGTTTTACTTTAAGGAGAACCCAAAAGATTCTTCGGAGGACTGCAGGATGCTATTTTTAATATGTTGCCAAAGCACCTCAGGAGAAGAGTCTATAAGATGGTTTTCAAGCCTAGTTTGAAGGTTAGCCGGAAAGCTGTCCCTCACTGCATCTATTTGAAGATTATTAACTTTGAGCCTCCTCCTCGGAATGCAGCCCCTCTTAGGTTTGGGCTTAAAGTGAAGGTTAAGTTTGCAACATACAAGGCAGTCGTCTGTTTGACATTCTGCACTAGGCATCACTTGGGTGTGACAGACATTGCAAACATTTCTCTGGTGCACTAAGACATAGTCAATAAGGTGCCAGTGTTTAGATCAAGGATGCATCCAGGTTGTCTTCAGGGTGTCTTTCTGCTGGAAAATAGTATTGGTGATGGTAAGCTACTGCTCTGCAAGCAAACTCTAGCAAGAGGTGTTCATTATCATTGCAGCTACCAACATCATGATTGCCTAGTACTCCTTTCCAGGCTTCAGAGTTCTTACCTACTCGGGCATTGAAGTCACCAAGGATTATGATCTTATCTTCTATAGGAACCTTTTGAGTGAGGTGACACAGGTCAGTGTAGAATTTATCCTTTTCTGCAGGGTCAGCTTGCAGAGTCGGAGCATACATGCTGAAAAGAACAACATGTTGCATATTGTGTAGTGGAAGGTGTAAGGAGATAATATGATTGGAGCGACCTATCGGCAAATTTTCAAGTTTAGAGACGATGGAGTTTTTAATCATGAAGCCAACTCCAGAAAGATGACTTTCAGTTTTGGATTTGCCTGGCCAGTAGAGTCTATAGCTGGCACCATATTCTTTAAGGCTACCTTCCTCATGAAGGCAAAATTCACTGAGAGCAGCAATGTTGATGTTAAGTCATGACAGTTCATGGGCAATTACAGCAGAATGGCGCTCAGGACGCCCACTGTTCACTGTATCAAGCATGGTTCTGATGTTCCCACATGTGAGTGTCTATCTGGACACACCTTTGGAGGCAGGTGTATGCCTTTGTCTCTTTGTCTTTAATTGACCGCAACAGATGATGCCCGTTGGCCGCGGCTAGCCAGCCAGGTGGAGGGGGAGATGAGCTTTGATTAGGCCACCTTTTCTAGGCCTCTCTCCATATGGAACAAGCAGTGCTCTCCTTGAAAAAAGGCTGCTTGGTCATTCAGGATGTTGCCAAACAAGACTGTCATCTCCTGGGTCAGCCTCGAGCAAGCAATGTCCTGAACTGCCTGCATGCAGGGTTGGGTCTGTGGCTTCCAGTGCACCTTATCACCTGCCGTTTCATCCTTCACATGTCGCTGCAGGGCTTTGCAAGTGTGGGTAAACCCTTCAGGCCTGCACCGTGGATTTTTAGGTGAGGCACAGCGTGCGCGGAACTGGCCCCACCCTTTACACCTGAGGTTTAACTGCCAGGGCCTAGCGAGCTTGGACGGTGACAGCAAAGTCCTCAGGTCGTAGGTTTGATTAGAGTGTCCTTCTCTTAGATGGATGGCCTTACAGGGCTAAACGAGCTCCATCTGCCAGGATTTGAAGTTAGAGTTGTCCTTCTCCTAGGATGGTTGCCCAAAGGCTAGTGAGCCCATTATGCCCATGGCCACACTTTGTCTGACACTTCAGCTGAGACCTGTCTGGCATGGGAGACCCAACTGGAAGCATATGCCACCATCAGTATAGCTCTCAACCTCACAAGGACACGCAAGCTCTTTCCCCACGACAAAGGGGTGTCCTCTTCAATTTGCACTCTATGAGTTTCTTCCTTGCAACCTTGGAAAATATAAAGTGTGCATATATATATATATATATGTATATGTATAATCATAGAATCATAGAATAGTTAGGGTTGGAAAGGACCTTGAGATCATCTAGTTCCAACCCCACTGCCATGGGCAGGGACACCTCACACTAAACCATGCCACCCAAGACTCTATCCCACCTCTCCTTGAACACCGCCAGGAATGGAGCATTCACAAATTCTTGGGCAACCCATTCCAGTGTCTCACCACCCTCACAGTAAAGAACTTCTTCCTTATATCCAATCTAAACTTCCCTTAAGTTTGAACCCATTACCCCTTGTCCTATCACTACAGTCCCAAATGAAGAGTCCCTCCCCAGCATCCTTGTAGACCCCCTTCTTAAAGTATTTGAGGAACAAAGCTTATGTACCTCTTGAACAATTTCAGAATTTTCACAGGATACTCAAAAGAGATTTTTAAAAAAATAATATATTTTGGAGAAACAGGCCATTCTTTCTACTCTTTACTAAGTTTGTCAGTTTTCTTAGCTAGAACTCTGTTCAAGACTCTGCTAGGATTACATATACCAAAGAATCACCTTCTGAAATTAACAACTTTGTGTTCAGTATCTTTAAGTTTCGGGCCATCAAAAGCTAGTCTAACCTAGCTTAGGTTCCTGAGAGAAAACACTTTCCAAAGGCATTCTGAACATCATGAGAAAAAAACTGTTTTAAGGAGTACTGCGAAAAAGGAAACAAAAAAAAAAAGAACAAAAACAACCAACCAAAATAACACAACAAAACCAGAAGAAAAGACAGACAAATAAGTCTGAATGATTCAGATGATTTCTTTCTTTTCCTCTAAAGGCTTCCAAGAGTAAATTTCTATCTTCTATGTTAGTAGTCAATGGGACATCTGCTAGTTTTTGGCAGAGAGTATACAAATTCAGGACAGGAGAAAGCTAGTAAACACAATAAGAGGAAACAGAACTAAAAATACTTATGAAAGATGTATCTAAGTTTGGAATAATAATATTGTGGAATAATAATATTGTGGAATAATAATAACTGTGGAATAAATTAATAAAACACATTTCTTTTTTATTTCATAAATGATTAAGTGGATTTTAACAAATATAACAAGGTATGTATAAAAGATACCTTTAATATTTATAAATTGGAATAAAGAATTTAGTTATGGAAAGTGTTATGAAAGTAAAAAAATAGCAACTTTTTGAGTTAGTTACATAATAATCAACATTCCTGTGAAACTCTGCTAGAAGCTCAATTTCACCTTTTCTTAGACTGCGTCTCCTCGTGCATGACCAAAACCTGGGAAAAATTAAATTAAGGTTTTTTTGTGTGGCAAGAAAAAGAAAATCATAATAGGATGAAAAATCTTATTTTCACTCATGCCTTTGTGTAAGATACAGACCTAAATTCCCAGTAATGAAGGATGAATGCAGTACCCAGCTCAGCTTGACAGCCAGCAATTTTGAGAGCTTGAACTGACTCATGGTCTACTGTAAATATAATGGCAGCAACCATCTAACATCTGTCTCACTTTACAAAGAAATGGAACACCTGAACAGCTTCCCTAATCTGAGCAGAGCCAAGCTTTTGCCCGCAAGTCCTTACCTCTGCATGGATTTCCACTGACATCATCAGACTGTGTAGGTAATTGTCCATGCAAACAGATTTATCTGCAGGCTGTGGGCCAGAGTTCATGTCTGCTGGGTTTTCTGGTTTGCTCTATTCATCTGGGAGTCTTTTCAGTTTTAGATATTAAACTTTGCTGCTGAGCCCTGAGAAATTTTCCCTTATTCCTCTCTTCAACTGACTGTTGAATTATTGGGATGGAAAATGGCAAAGACAACAAGATTTCTGAAAGGAAAACTGTGTAACAAGACTTTGGCCTTGCCTATCTCATGCCCACTGAAATCTTGCTACATATATAAGGGAAGACAAATACATGATCACAAAGAACTAAATTCAGATTTAGACTTAAAAACAATATCGGAGAGAGATTCTAAATGCTACAAAGACTGCTTCAATACCTAGGCTTCAACACCTCTGTTAAAAGGCATCCTTGAAATAAATTCTAGTCGCATTGTTCCTTCCTGTGTTTCCAGCAAAGCAGTAAATCAAAATATGCTACTTGGAAAGTAAGTTATAGAAGTCCAGGTTATTTGATGGCATTTACAGAGATTTGGCTCATACTTAAATTATATAATGTATTTAAGTACTGAAGATTCATGCCATGATACATGGTAATTATAACTTAGTATTAGAAGAAAAAGGTCTTTTAAAATAAGAATATATTGTGCTTTTCATAAATTTGGAAAGTAATCTCCTAAATGACAAAATAATGCATCAAGAAACCTTGTATTTCATTTAATTGTAAAAAAGCCCACAGCCAAAACCCCTCATTAAAAACCACTCTTTGGGCATGGTTACTTCTATTACTTGCAGACAGTGTCCTAATGAGAGAAGTGAGAAAAGAGAATGGAAATGTTTGTCTTTGAAGATCTGACCACTTTTACATTACTAAGCATCTTACATTTGATACTGATTTATGATTTAAGAGAGGAGAATGCTTCCAAAGCGTTTTCCAAGTGCTTCATTTCTACTCTAGGGGAATATCACCATAGAGTGCTTCCATTTTCTCATTATGAGAATTACATTTTTAAGTGGGAAATTAATAATTAGTAAAACTAATGATACATTTCCATTATGGCTGTACTTTTAGCAAGACAAACTAAAAAACACTAGGAGACAATCAGGATCTGGTACTGTAGCACACATCCTTGCACATTTCTTGAATAAATACCCAGGTCAATGCAAATATTTGCTATAAACTATGGCACTTTCAGCATTCACAGTTACCTTGACTGATTCTTTACAATCTGTCAAGTATTATGCTGTTTAGATCACTTTGAAGCAGGAAGGGTTCCCGCGCAAGAGCTGAAGATTGACTCTTGGAAATAGAGCAAACAATACTTAAAGGTCTTCTTGCTCTGGACTGTATCCAGAACATTTTGGGTGCATGACTTCGAATGAGATTCATGCTTCCTATGACCATACCTGCAAGGGCTGCTGAAGTTATGCATGCCTGCCCTGGTAGTACCCTCCTTCTGGCATAGACCTAGGTGACTGCTCTTCTGCTGCAGTTTCTGTCTCACTACCATTTGGCCTACAAGTTACTCAGCTTGCCTGATTACAACTCTGTGCTGTAAAAGTGTGTTTTTTACATTAAGGGTTCTTGGCCAAATGTGTCTGTCATTCTGCAGTCATGATAACTGTTAAAGGTTGAAAAAACAGAGAATAGAACTAATGGTTGTACTCGGTTGATGCAAAAACTTTCCTATACCTTTGCAATGGTCATTTTTAATAGCAAAAAAAGCAATAAAAGATGCAGTGACAGAGAAAGCACATGCAGAGGTGGACTCAAGCCAAAGGATTCACACCTGTGTTGTATTTCAGTTCCTTCCCATACAAATTTGAGAATGTCAAGATCTGTGATTCAGCTCACAGAATCATAGAATCATAGGATAGTTAGGGTTTGAAAGGACCTTAAGATCATCAAGGTCCAACCCCCCTGCCATGGGCAGGGACACCTCATGCTAAACCATGTCACTCAAGGCTATGTCCAACCTGGCCTTGAACACCGCCAGGGATGGAGCATTCACAACCTCCCTGGGCAACCCATTCCAGTCCCTCACCACCCTTACAGGAAAGAACTTCCTCCTTATACCCAATCTAAACTTCCCCTGTTTACGTTTTAACCCGTTACCCCTTGTCCTATCACTACAGTCCCTAATGAAGATTCCATCCCCAGCATCCTTATAGGCCCCCTTCAGACACTGGAAGGCTGCTATGAGGTCTCCATGCAGCCTTCTCTTCTCCAGACTGAACAGCCCCGACTTCCTCAGCCTATCTTCATACAGGAGGTGCTCCAGTCCCCTGATCATTCTCGTGGCCCTTCTCTGTGCTTGTTCCACCAGTTCCATGTCCTTTTTATGTTGAGGACACCAGAACTGTACACAATACTCCATTGTGTGAAACAGAGGAGAACCATAACTCTCAGTTGACAATACAACATTCCATATGAAGATGAAAACAAGGGGTTGATCTCCTTTGCAGTAAAAAAGCTAATGCAAATTAAAGTGGTACTGGAGCATGAACCATTGTGAAAGCTGAAATTAGTGTCTATTCCCCCTCCATTCCCAGTAACATGAAAGTGCAAATCTGCCTCAGAACATCAGATCTGACAGATCTATGTTTTCATGAGGTAGCATATCAAAGCAGCAGCTTCAGCTTCAGCCTAGTTTCCCCTAACGTTTACTTCTGGTGGGAGGGGCTGGGGATGGTAGTAACTGAAAGCAGATTAATATGAAATCTTAAGAGAAATATGAGATATTTGTTTAGAATATTCTCAGAGCAAATAATGTATTTAAAGTGATGGAACCTCAGACTAATATTTTTTCTTCCCAGATTTTTATTTTCATTCAGATATTTTAAGATTGTTGCTTTGTCTTTGCTCATCTTCTAGCTTGCTTCAGAGGAATTTCATAGGGCTTGCCTAGAGGCAACATAAAACAAGAAGCGTCATTTCAAAGTGTGATTGTAATACCAAGGGAGACTGACTATTGTATGAATGTACAGTTGTTAGTGTGCATTAAAAAAACCGCCAACAAATTCTCAGAGAAAATTGTAAATTGGGTTTCAATGGATATAAGCTGTGACTAGCTAGGACATAAAGTTGGTTCTAGTCAAATTTGGCCACCTATGAAAGACTGAAGTACTGACAGGGTGTGAATCAAAGTCCTTTTATTCCTTTCTCAAGTACTTCTGAAGAAAAGATAGGGTAAAACAGAACAGACATGCATCTGTTCAAGTGCTGGAAGGAATGACTTGTATGGTACATCTGAGAAGCAAAACTAAGAGAGAAGCTTGATCATAGTGCCCAAATACACCATTATGTATGCCAAAAATCAAAAACATTTAATAAAATTACTGAGATGATTGAATTGTAATCACAATATTGTAAATAGACAAGAAGAAAAGAAAAAACTGTAAGAAAAGTGCAGAGAGGAGGGAAGCCAACTACACTTAGACAGTGGCCTAAATGAAAAGGTTTATGTCTGAAATTATAAACCCTTATTAATATTGAAGTACACTTAAAATTTAGTAAAATTAACTTTTGTTTCAAGTAGAAAGCTATGAAATATTTAATTACTCTGATTTATTAAAAGTTTGCAGATTGTGAGAATGAATCTTTGCCTCCTACATATGGCAGCTTTGAAAGACATACTTACAACAGAAATACTTCATTTCAAAGGGAATAAATAAATAAACAACCTAAGCAGATTTAAAGTATTACTAGTTCCAAGCTTATTTTCTGCCTCAAAGAGATCCTTCCCAAGCTAAGCATAAAAAGAAGTGGTGTTTTTTAATCATGAGTTGATTTGCTTAACATAAACTTCAGGAAAAAAACCCACCCCAAAATGAAACAGGTAAAACCATAAAAAAAGTACAAACAGAACATGCATTGCTTGAGGGAAATGAATTCATGATGTAACTCAGATGAAGTGACATAAAAAGCTACAAAGGAACTAGGCAGTCACTTCTCTCACTGCTGAGTAACAAAAACTCAGTGAAATTGTTTGTATGTCGCAGCAGGAAACCAGGTCCTAGGCACTTTGAGTCTTGTCTTGACATAAATTTTACTTCAGCCACACAAAAGATTTCATTGGCACACACTGACACCCCGAGGGCAAAACTGGTCTAAAGGCATAGTGTGCAAAAAAAATCCATCTAAGAGCCTGAGAACTGTATCAAACAAAGTATGAAAACTGAGCTTGGATGGCAATACTGTTTTCAAAAAGGATGCTTGCCCTTATATATGTACTGCATCCATAATTCTTTAAAGCAAATAAATTTTCTGAAAACCAAATTGTCACAAAGCTCTATATTTTTATGAAGGCTTATTTGGGCTATCACCATTTTAAATGCCCCACAGGTGAACCATAACAGTTTTAGTACTTTTATTTTAAACAATGACTTATATAACTTAGGATGTCATTACAGCAACTTAATGTTCTTTCTATAAAAGTTACATATATAGAGTATTACATTTTCAGATGTCCTATGCAAAAAGGACTTGAAATAAAAATTGTGACATAAAAATGGACATTTCAGCACAGGTGTCCTCCTGCTTGCGCAAATGGCAAAGGTGCACAGACTGCAGCAGGAATAAACCAAGAGCCTTTGGTATATAGCGGTAAAGATGAAAGAACTGAAAAGGACCAATGAAACCAATGGTGAAAGTTTCTTCCCTGGAAAATCTAAACCTAAGTACTTTCAGGCTCATAAGGAAGTGGAAATCACATCTGCAATGGCCTACCTAGCATCTATAGCAGAACTTTCTTTAGAGATTGCAAAAATGAATCTCTATGAATAGAAGTCAAAAGCAGTCCTCTGCAGTATGTATGTGTACTTATGCATACGTGTTCCATACAGCGATAGGTCTTGTTTAAATTACCACAACTATTACAACTAGAGAGTTCTCAACTTCTAAAGAATGCATTATATATGCTCATAGAGCACGTACTGCTTTGGTGCTGCCTTATGTTTAGTTGGTCAGCTGTCTAGCTCTTGGATCAAAATCCAGTCTGAGTAGAAAACAGGCTCTGAGTTTCCCAGCTAAAAGCAGTTCTGGGCATGCATGGAAGAAATGCCCTAGGTACATAAGGAGTTGTAATGTCAAACAAGAAGGTGCCTAGGTGATAGCTGGCAGTAGCTTTTACTTTTTTTCTTTCTTAATAGAGTTTTGGTCTTAGAAAGCTCAGTTTACCTAGGGCTTTCTTAGGTTGCTAAACTCTAGCTGAGATGTACACCCTGATGCACATGATCCTGAGCCATCAGCACAGTCTCTCAAGCAAGGCTTGAGAAAAGCATGGCAAGGGGAGAATCAGCATAAATTTGAATTTTTGGCACTGTTTTTGTTTTGCTAATTTGATGGAAGTTTGGCCTCCTCTGATCCTTCCAACCAGCAAGATTCAGTGCCCCAAAGTCTTTCATCTTCCTCCCGGCAGCGGTACTGTGCAACTGTTCCTAATGAATAGGTATTTCTTTCCTATTTGATATAAAACTCTAATTTTTTACTCTGAGCACTGGAAAAATTAATGCATCACTGTCAGGTTTTCAACATTTCTGCACTTCTTCAAATGCCTTCTAAACTGCACTTGCAATTTAAAAACTAGTATTAGATATAAGAGCATATAAAATACACAAATTAATGAGATGAAATGGTCTACATTTACTAGATGACTTTGAATAAATTTTGATGTGCTATTATCATATGACTCTGAAAGAACTCTTGCACATACTCCAGATAGGTTATGCAACTGGAACACATGAACAGAAGAAAGTCCAGTGTCATGCTTAAGGTTTGCTCATATCCGGAGCTGACCTTGCAGTGAAATTGAAAAACAGACAAGTTTCTCTTAGAACTGCCCTCATATAAATCATACAAAGCTCTCAAACTGTAGCAAGGGTTGCTTATTCAGGAAGCTAAAGTGTTTATTTAAAGCTGCATGCACACACATGAAAAATTCAGATAATAATAAGATATCCTATTTTATATCCTGGTTTGCTAATCAGTTATCAATC
The DNA here is from genome assembly GCF_033815535.1 of Pezoporus flaviventris. Classification (NCBI taxonomy): domain Eukaryota; kingdom Metazoa; phylum Chordata; class Aves; order Psittaciformes; family Psittacidae; genus Pezoporus; species Pezoporus flaviventris. The sequence continues at coordinate 51,752,818 of NW_026892549.1, forward strand.
TTGGATACAAGTAAGTGTTGATTTACTTGTTGAACTTTGCTTAAGACATTCCAGATTGAAGCTAATACCACAACTAATGCAAAAATATGAAAGACAAACTAAACAGACTTTACCCCCCAAAAAAGACACTCAAGGCTTTGCATTTGCTTCTCAGAATTAGTCACGCAAAGTGGTATGATTCTCAAACCACGTTTTTACTAATCCTAGCCAAATCAACAATTTGCATTATTTCTAGTGTTCAGCATGTGAAGCACAGCACACAGATGTACGCCTGTCAGCTTTTCCAGTGCAAAACACAAATATTTTCCTTCCACAGAGAACTAGGTCCTTGACTCAGTGTCTTAGTTAGCAGACGTTATTCATTATAACAGGATACAGCTGTAATTCAGATTTCATTTACATTACTTTCTTTCAATGAGTCAAGCTGCACATTAGATGAGCAAAATACCATGTCCACAGTACGTTTTATGGAAAAGAATGGAAAATTACTCATGTTTTTAAGGTGTTCAAGGGGTTACAGAGATTACTTTCTCAGCATGCCTAACCTAAATGTACTTCATTTAAAGATACTAATGAGACTCATAATGCTGTTTATGTGTATGTCTAACATGATTGTGGCATATTTGCTGTTGAAGATTTAGGTGTGTTACCCTGCACAGCCTTTACTATCACTGTGCAAACAGCAAGGCTATTTCCTTTCTCTTGCCTCAAGAACATAGAAAACACTGGGTGGGGAACTATTTTGGTTTTGCTTCTTTTGCCAAAGGCTTAGAATAATGATGGATAAAAAGAAAACAAGAGCAGAATTAGCAGTGAAATAAGTATGAAAGCTAAATCAATCTTTGCCTATTAAGTAAAATTCCCTATATCCATTAGAACACTGGTGGCAAATTTGCAAATGTTTTTAGTACCTCCTGTTACTTCTACAGCATAATGTGTTGATGTCATGTAGTTTGAGATAATTTTAATATGGCTTTGAATAAAACTGGGGCTTGAGCTCTATTAAAGCCAAAGTAAATACTACCCTTACCCCCCGCTATTATTTGGTTTTGATTCAGTCTGTGTTTAATCAATGTCTACTTGAAGTAAAAAAAGACCTCAGGTAAAGTTAGAAAACCTGAATGAATTCATGGGGATTTCTGCATAACATGACATCAGTATGTAAGATTGGATAATACAGACTGATCTTAATTGTCAGGGGTTTTACAAGGTTTCTGTGCTTCCACTTGTAAGTATCAGAGGATCAACATTACAGGAATGAAAGACATAAAAGGAATAGAATTTTGAAAATGATGCTTCAAGAACAGTTCTGAGAAGGCAGACTACAGAACTGAACATCAACATTAAAACATGCACAATGGGGAGCGATGTGCAGTGTGAGCTGCAGCTGTTCCAGGCACAGAAAGGATCTGCTTCTATGGATATTATCTAAAACTCCCAGAGCCTCAAGGCTTAAGATACTGCATATCATCTATAAAACAGCAACCACCACAGGTAGTCTTAACTATCTGAAAGCCTATCTGATAGGAAAGACACTATTTCCAGCATGGAATTGGGAGGTGAGCTGCTTTGCTGCACCTCCCAAAAGCACACTGGAGTTGCTTGCCCTCCACCTCATCCCACTGTTGAAGGTGGCAGGTCTGGCTCTAAGCTGCCCCAAAAGCATTTTCCCACCCTCCAGCAGAGTCATGTCTCAAACAATGCACAAAGCTCTCTGTGAGATGGGCCCAATACCATGGCAAACTTCCCTGTGGCTCAAGACAAAACGCAGTTTTCATTCTATTTCATATAATACACACTCATGCAATTTCAGGAGGGGATGGAGGCCCAGAACAGGCCAGAGCAGATTGCAAGAGAAGCTGCATAAACACCATACTGTACTGGCCTGAAGCCTGAAAAAAAAGGGGATTTCAGCTAGGCAGTGTCAATTTTTCTACAGTATACCATGAATCTCAGACTCAGTAGGTATGGTATAGCAGCTATACCTCAGGCTATACTGGCCTTTTCCTGTGGTCTGGTAGACACTTATTGGGAAATGCAACCTTGAGATCAAGCAATTCCACCCAAGTATCAGAGACCTTTCATTTAAACAAAGGGGTATAAAGGTACACTTTCAATCTCTTGGCAAGGACAGTAGCTGCTGGCTAAGAAATTTGAGTAATGCTTCAAAATGGTCCTGAAAAGTGAAAACCTGCCACAGGTTATCACCTTCAACTGTGTACAAATGTGAGTAATGTGTACAATGCAACAGATGTTTCTTCAGATGTTCCAAGTGAGGGAAAGACAGGATTTAATCAAGTATTCACTACACCTGGAGGCTAAAGATGCTGTGGATAATGTCAAGCATAGCACTCGCCACAAATGTGAAAGACCAGTATTATTCTCAGGAAGGACTCGAATGGCAGATGAAATCAGCAGGGATGTGGAAAGTGTGTAAGATAATGGTAATACCACATACTATTTAGGAGAGACAGTAACTCAGACGTCATGAAGAACCTGGGTTACAAATACATATGGTATTTTAAGTATGGATCAGCGAAAAATACGCTGAAACCCCAGCTAAAACCCAACTCATAAATGCATGATAATAGAAAAAATAACCAAACCCACAACTAAAATTCCCAAAGCTCCACAGTAAAAGAGGCCAACTAATGAACTTATTTACTACTTCGGTAAAGTAAAAAAAAAAAATAATTTGAGAGATCTAACGATTTTCAGCTTCAGAGGCAATCTACCCTAGATTATTATGATACTATTGTTTGCTTACTTTAACAGTGTTAATATTATAAGTGCTAAACAATGCAGTTACCAATAAAATGCTAAAACTGACTGTATGAAGTTCCTCTATTTTGCCTTAACTAAACACAAGAAAACTATACTCTTAAAGAAAAAGGATTTCTACAGAACAATTGTTTGAATAATCCTCAACACTGGATCTGTCCAAACTGCAGACAGTGTAATTCAAACAGTTTATTCACATATAGTTTGCTCAATTATAAGTTAAACAAATCCCGACTAGCCAAACCTCACATGTCCCTCAGGAGCTCAAAGAGACTATCCATCCAATTTCCAATTGGACCTCAATTTTAATTTAAACATTCTAAAAATGAGAAGCTAACAAAGAAGGGAAATAACTGGGAAGACCAGCCTAAATCACACCCAGAGACTTTGCTCAAAATGTGCCATCCTTTGAAAACATTGGAAGGAATACTTAAGAATTACATATTTTACAGACTAAGACAGAGCCTGTGGACACTCGAGGTAATTTTCAAAAAAGAAGATTTAATTCCCTTTCCTTGTTATTTCCTTTATCATTATTATTATTGGTGGTAGCAGTAGTGATTTGTGTTATACCTTAGTTACTAAACTGTTCTTATCTCAACCCGTGGGAGTTGCAGTCTCGTGGGAGTTGGGCGGGGGAGTGAGTGAACAAGCTGCCTGATTGGTTTTAAACCACAACAGGTATTACTCTTCAGTCTTTCCTGGCACGTACTTTGTAATGTAAGCCTATAACCCAGCCTTATGGCTTGGCAGGCAAATGTTAAGTATGCTGTTACCTTTTAGGATTTAATCTTACATGGCCTAGTAGAAAGGATTTTTTCTTCCTCTATCACAGGATTGCTTTTCTTTTTTCAGGAAACTTCTGCAAACATGAAATTGCAATAACAGAAGAAGTTCCAAACTCAGACTGGGTGTACTTTCCATTATGTAATGAATTAGCCTATGGATCAGTGACCAACCATAAGGGGATCTTCTACCAGTCCAGAAATGTGCATGTTTGGGAAGGTCTTTGGAGGTTTCTTAATTACAAAAAATAAACTAACTTAAGATTTCTCCATTTTCATTCACCTAAATAATTTGGGTTAAGTGCTTTCTGAGCAATATAACCTTTATGTTTCATTCATGAATATATATTGCACTCTTGCTGTACATTTTGCCAAGGGTCACATCTAAACATCCATGATGTGAAAAAAACAGTGTCCTGGGTTCAGCAGTAGCAGTCATGTTTTTTTTTTCCTTTGTGTTAACTGGTGCAGTGCTGTGTTTTGACTTCTAGTTTGAGAACAGTGTTGGTGAAGCCGATGTTGTCGGTTGTTGCTAAGTGATGTTTACCCTGACCAAGGACTTTGTGAGGCTCATGCTCTGCCAGGGAGGAGGGGAAGCTGTGAGGAAGCAGAGACGGGGCGCCTGACCCGGGCTAGCCGGGGAGGTATTCCATACCACAGCACGTCATGCCCGGGGTGGGGGGTAACTGGGAGTTACCCGGAAGGACAGGAGCTTCCGGGTGGAACTCGTTTTCTTGGCCGGTGGTATCATATTCTCTTCCCTTGTTATTTTCCCTTATCATTGTTTTAGCTGATAGTAGCGGTGGTGATTTGTTGCTGGACTGTTCTTGTCTCAACCCGTAGGAGTTGCACTCTCTCGATCCTCCTCCCCGTTCCTCCGGGAGCGGGGAAGGGGAGAGCCCCGGTGCAGGGGGGGGGGAGACGGACACGGACCTTGATTGTTGTCAGCTCGGCACCACTCACTGGGAGTGAGCGAACAAGTTACCTGACTGGGTTTAAACCACGACAGTTCTTTTTTTGGCGCCCAACGTGGGGCACGAGGGGTTGAGATAAGAACAGATCTGACTGGATTGATAGTCACTCGTCACAATGCTGATTTATTGGCTCTCAAGGTTTTTCCTCTTGATCTCACAGTTTCAGTATACCATATCTTACGTCCATTCGGTATTGGCTGTATTAGTGTTTTTCAAGTGTGGGGCTTGGGCTAAGGTTTTTATCCCATTGTACTTTATGGTAATGACTTGTAATACAATAGAATCATTGATCATGAAACTGATCTGGTTTATGTTCCCAGTGTGGTCACCACCTTTATACTTTGGGAGGTATATGATGGAGGTGCTTAGCAATTACACATCTTTTTTCTCCTTCTCAGGTGCTCAACCTGTGAAGGAGACATCCTTTTACCCTCCTAGTCGTGCCCCCAGACCATTTACATTTGAGAGTTTTGAATTTTTTGAATGGCCTTTTAATGCTGTTGAGACTTGTTTGCTGATGGTGATGGGAATCACCATGCTAACACGCATACAGAGTGTGTTTTGCCCACTACTGATTTCAAGAGTTAAGCAGATTCAGGTTTGGGTCTTGTCTGGGGTCAAACGACGATGTAGGAGGACCGAGAGATTTTCCCAGAGGCTGGACAGCCATGAGTGGCAGGGTGTGTGGGATAGTATGGGCAAGTATCTAGGTCAGTGGGCCCCTCCAGTATTTTGGAATTTCACTACCGAACTGCAAAATCCAGAAGAATTAGTAAAACACTTAAATGAGGTGTGTGGTCATTCTGGCCATACCAGAGATGGACAAATCACGGCAACGTGCTGGGGCTTGGCCTATGCTTACAGGGCCTTGTTCAACACTATCCAGCACCTTCAAAAGGAAAAGAATATCGGCGGATTTGAGGGCAAAGCGACAGTCGCTACTCAAACTTGGGCTGCAATGAACTGCGCAGCTACCCCAGTGGCAAGTACAGCAGCTGCTCAAACTTCAACTGCAACAGACAGCGCGGTTACCCCAGCTCCAAGCACGGTAGCTACACCACCCCCAGCAACAAGTACAGTCGCTACTCAAACTTTGGCCTCAATGAACAGAGCAGCTACCCCAGTGGCAAGTACAGCAGCTGCTCAAACTTCAACTGCAACAGACAGCGCGGTTACCCCAGCTCCAAGCACAGCAGCTACACCACCCCCAGCAACAAGTACAGTCGCTACTCAAACCACAGTGATAATCACTGCAGCAAAACCAGAGGACCAATTCGTACCAATATCAGTTGCCCCTGTACGCAAGAGAACAAGCAAAAAGGAGGCAAAAAGGGTGAAGCGAGATGAAGAACCAATGAATTCACCACCCGGTCCAGAATCTGATCAGGAGTCATCATCACATGACGAAGAAGAAGAAGAAGAGGTAACTTCTCGACCTCGGACCTCAACCGAGCTGCGGAATATGCGAAAAGATTTTACTCGTCAACCAGGGGAGCACATCATCACCTGGTTACTCCGATGCTGGGACAATGGGGCCGATGGTCACGAACTAGAAGGTACAGAAGCCAAGCAGCTGGGATCACTTGCTAGAGAAGGGGGAATTGACAAAGCAATTGCAAGAGAGAAAAAGTCCCTCAGCCTTTGGAGGAGGCTCTTGGCAGCTGTGAAAGAAAGGTTTCCGTACAAGGACGATGTTATGAGTCGTTTGGCCAAGTGGACTACTATAGACAAAGGCATCCAGTCTCTGAGGGAATCGGCCATCGTAGAGATGCTCTATCACATCAAGCCGAATAACGGGGATACACCTATAGATCCAGATGAAGTTGAATGTACACGACACATGTGGCGAAAACTTACACGGAATGCACCGTCATCATATGCCCATTCATTGGCAACAGTGACCTGGAATGACATAGTACCACTAACAGTGGATGAAATGGTTCATAAACTCCGAGAGTTCGAAGACAATCTCACTCCTTCCATCATCTCAGCTGTGAAAAAACTGTCCCAGGACCTCGACAAATTGAGGGACGATCTATCTGATTTATCCAGCTCCTCACGTGTACCAACACACGTCTCAGCTATTAACAAAAGACGTCCTATTATTCAAGAGAGGAGATACAGAAGGTATACGCCACGGGGTACCCTATGGTTTTACCTGCTGGATCACGGAGAAGACATGACAAAGTGGGATGGAAAACCTACTTCAGCTTTGGAGGAACGGGTGAGTGAACTGAAGAGGGGAGCAAGGGCCAAGACTGATCGTCCCATGAGAGCTACGGCTTCAGTCTCTGGTGAGCAGTTTCCCAGATGGAGTGGAAGAGCTGATTTTACTCCAGCTCCTGTGATAACGAAGAATAATCCCTTTCAACACGACTTAAGTGTCCAATGGTGTGACGACCATTAGAGGGGCCCTGCCTCCAGCCAGGTGGAGGTAGGGGACAATCGGATTTACTGGACTGTGTGGATCAGATGGCCTGGCACATCAGTCCCACAGAAGTATAAGGCTCTAGTAGATACCGGTGCACAGTGTACCCTGATGCCATCAAGCTGTCAAGGGGTGGAACCCATCTATATTTCTGGAGTAACAGGAGGATCCCAAGAGTTGACTGTGCTGGAGGCTGAAATCAGGCTGACTGGGAGGGAGTGGCAAAAGCACCCTATTGTGACTGGTCCAGAGGCTCCATGCATCCTCGGCATAGACTACCTCAAGAGAGGGTACTTCAAAGACCCAAAAGGGTACCGGTGGGCTTTTGGTATTGCTGCTTTGGAGACTGAGGAAATTGAGCAGCTGTCCACCTTGCCTGGTCTCTCAGAAGATCCCTCTGCTGTGGGGTTGCTGAAAGTTGAAGAACAACAAGTGCCAATTGCGACCACAACAGTGCACCGGCAGCAATATCGCACCAACCGAGACTCCCTGATTCCCATCCATCAGTTGATCCGTAGACTGGAGAGTCAGGGGGTGATCAGCAGGACTCGCTCACCCTTCAATAGCCCCATATGGCCAGTGCGAAAGTCTAATGGAGAATGGAGACTAACAGTAGACTATCGTGGCCTGAATGAAGTCACACCACCATTGAGTGCTGCCGTACCGGACATGCTAGAACTTCAGTATGAACTAGAGTCAAAGGCAGCCAAGTGGTATGCCACGACTGATATTGCCAATGCATTTTTCTCAATTCCTTTGGCAGCAGAGTGCAGGCCACAGTTTGCTTTTACTTGGAGGGGCGTCCAGTTCACTTGGAACCGACTGCCCCAGGGGTGGAAACACAGCCCTACCATTTGCCACGGACTGATCCAGACTGCACTGGAACAGGGGCAAGCTCCAGAACACCTGCAATACATTGATGACATTATTGTGTGGGGCGATACAGCGGAAGAAGTCTTTGAGAAAGGGAGGAAAATAATCCAAATCCTGCTGAAAGCCGGTTTTGCCATAAAACGGAGTAAGGTCAAGGGACCTGCACAGGAGATTCAATTTTTGGGAATAAAATGGCAAGATGGACGTAGACAGATCCCCACAGATGTGATCAACAAGATAACAGCAATGTCTCCACCAACTAATAAGAAAGAAACGCAAGCTTTCTTGGGTGCAGTGGGGTTCTGGAGAATGCACATCCCAAATTACAGTTCGATTGTAAGCCCTCTCTATCATGTGACCCGGAAGAAGAATGATTTTAAATGGGGCCCTGAGCAGCAACAAGCCTTTGAGCAAATTAAACGCGAGATAGTTCATGCAGTAGCCCTTGGACCAGTCCGGACCGGACCAGATGTAAAAAATGTGCTGTACACTGCAGCTGGGGAGAACGGTCCTACCTGGAGCCTCTGGCAGAAAGCTCCAGGGGAGACTCGAGGTCGACCCCTCGGCTTTTGGAGTCGGGGATACAAAGGATCTGAGGCCAGCTATACCCCAACTGAGAAAGAGATACTGGCAGCGTATGAAGGGGTTCGAGCTGCTTCGGAAGTGATTGGCACTGAAGCACAGCTCCTCCTGGCACCCCGGCTGCCCGTGCTGGGCTGGATGTTCAAAGGCAGGGTCTCCTCTACACATCATGCAACTGATGCTACATGGAGTAAATGGGCTGCACTAATTACACAACGAACTCGAATAGGAAATCCCAGTCGTCCAGGCATTCTAGAAATCATCATGGACTGGCCAGAGGGCAAAGATTTCGGAATGTCACCAGAGGAGGAGGTGATGCGTGCTGAAGAGGCCCCACCATATAATAAACTGTCAGAAAGTGAAAAGCAGTATGCCTTGTTTACTGATGGCTCTTGCTGTACTGTGGGAAAGCATCGGAGATGGAAGGCAGCTGTATGGAGTCCTGGATGACAAGTTGCAGAAACTGCTGACGGAGAGGGTGAATCGAGTCAATTTGCCGAGGTGAAAGCCATCCAGCTGGCCCTGGACATTGCTGAACGAGAAAAGTGGCCAGTACTTTATCTCTATACTGACTCATGGATGGTGGCAAATGCCCTGTGGGGGTGGTTGAAGCAATGGAAGCAGAACAACTGGCAACGCAGAGGTAAACCCATCTGGGCTGCTGCACTGTGGAAAGATATTGCTGCCCGGGTGCAGAACCTGGTGGTGAAGGTACGTCATGTAGATGCCCATGTACCCAAGAGTCGGGCCACTGAGGAACACCAGAACAACCAACAAGTGGATAAAGCGGCTAAGATTGAAGTGGCTCAGATGGACTTAGATTGGCAACATAAAGGTGAATTATTTTTGGCCCGGTGGGCCCATGACACTTCAGGCCATCAGGGCAGAGATGCAACATATAGATGGGCCCGTGATCGAGGGGTGGACTTAACAATGGACACTATTGCCCAGGTTATTCATGAGTGTGAAACATGTGCTGCAATTAAACAAGCCAAGCGGTTAAAGCCTCTTTGGTATGGAGGACGATGGTTGAAGTATAAATATGGGGAGGCCTGGCAGATTGACTATATCACACTGCCACCAACCCGCCAAGGCAAGCGCCATGTGCTTACCATGGTGGAAGCAACCGCCGGGTGGCTGGAAACATACGCTGTGCCCCATGCCACTGCCCGGAACACCATCCTGGGCCTTGAGAAATAGATTTTGTGGCGACACGGCACCCCAGAGAGAATTGAGTCAGACTATGGGACTCATTTCTGGAATAACCTTATAGATATTTGGGCCAAAGAGCATGGCATTGAGTGGGTATATCACATCCCCTACCATGCACCAGCCTCTGGGAAAATCGAACGGTACAATGGGCTGTTAAAAACTACACTGAGAGCAATGGGTGGGGGAACTTTCAAGCATTGGGATACACACTTACCAAAGGCCACCTGGTTGGTCAACACCAGAGGATCTGCCAACAGGGCCGGCCCAGCCCAGTCAGAACTTTTACATATTGTAGAGGGGGACAAAGTTCCCGTGGTGCATATGAAGAATTTGCTGGGGAAGACAGTCTGGGTTATTCCTGCTTCAGGTAAAGGCAAACCCACTCGTGGGATTGCTTTTGCTCAGGGACCTGGATATACTTGGTGGGTAATGCGGGAAGATGGGGAAGTCCGATGTATACCTCAAGGGGATTTGATTTTAGGGGAAAACAGCCAGTGAACTCAATTGTATGCTGTTGCCTGCTGTGTAATGCTTTTATAGCCCATCAACTAGATGTCTCCAGGTCACCAGCGACTGGCCCTGACTTCCCTCCAGCCATCATCCCAACAGAGAATGAACTTGGAACATCATGGACCGAATGGACTCGGCAGCATTATAGGGATTGGTACATGCACTAAGAAAATGATTTTTTCCTCTTGGTCTGTATGTATATGGATGTATATATGTGGGAGAGCGATGGTGTATTGAAAATGTGGGATCTGAGCACGACGTGAATGGTATGGAATAAGGGGTGGATAATGTCCTGGGTTCAGCAGTAACAGTCATGTTTTTTTTTTCCTTTGTGTTAACTGGTGCAGTGCTGTGTTTTGACTTCTAGTTTGAGAACAGTGTTGGTGAAGCCGATGTTGTCGGTTGTTGCTAAGTGATGTTTACCCTGACCAAGGACTCTGTGAGGCTCATGCTCTGCCAGGGAGGAGGGGAAGCTGTGAGGAAGCAGAGACGGGGCGCCTGACCCGGGCTAGCCGGGGAGGTATTCCATACCACAGCACGTCATGCCCGGGGTGGGGGGTAACTGGGAGTTACCCGGAAGGACAGGAGCTTCCGGGTGGAACTCGTTTTCTTGGCCGGTGGTATCGTATTCTCTTCCCTTGTTATTTTCCCTTATCATTGTTTTAGCTGATAGTAGCGGTGGTGATTTGTTGCTGGACTGTTCTTGTCTCAACCCGTAGGAGTTGCACTCTCTCAATCCTCCTCCCCGTTCCTCCGGGAGCAGGGAAGGGGAGAGCCCCGGTGCGGGGGGGGGGGAGACGGACACGGACCTCGATTGTTGTCAGCTCGGCACCACTCACTGGGAGTGAGTGAACAAGTTACCTGACTGGGTTTAAACCACGACAAACAGGGGAGAACATTTCATTCAGTCAATGAAACTGCTGTACAGGATCAGAACTCCAATTATTCTGACTTCCATCTGCCATAGTAGCTGATAGCACATGCTTCCAAGAAAAGCACACAGCATTCTCACAGAGCGGCTACAGAATAACAAACCTTAAAATTAATCTTTCTCCCAATCTGTCATTGCCAAAGATTTGCTTATATACAACTGTATATAATTCCTTCCAAACCTTATTTCTTTTTGTGCTGTAATATGAATATTTTTATGTCTGCAATTTACTTCTGAGACTATCAAATTGAAATCTGTAAAAAGTTTATGATTCTTTAGTATGCATTTTAACTGAAATTTGAAGTAGAATATTGCGGGAAGTAAATAACAAATATAAATTCAGGATGTTGGAAATTGTCTATGGCAAAATGCCATTAGTGGCTCTGCATATCATGCAGCATGGGTGTGGGTGCTTGGAACTTCCACCTTAAGCATTGCCTGAAGCTACATGAATGAAAGTAATTCATTCATGAACAGCTTACTTCTAAGTACTCTATATGTAATCATCCTTTACTTGTGTTTCTAGACTGTATTTAACACTAGAAAATGTGAAAATATTAATATTTTTATTTTTGCAAATATATCAGATAATTCTCTATATAATGTAACATTAAACAACCCACTAAAACTCCCAGTTCTCCTTCTTTCAACTGCTTCTCTTTTATTATTATATCTCTTTTTCCACCTGCATTAAATACGGTGAAATTTACATACCAAAGGAAAGGGTGGAAAGAAATAAAAATTAATTATTACAGAGTACATCAGTGCATATCTACCTTTGTACTCAACAGTGCAACACGCATTGAACTGAATTAATTTACTTTTGGAGTTAACCATTCAATAGAACATATGGAGGCTATCCAAATTATAGACAGAATCATAGAATCACAGAATAGTTAGGGTTGGAAAGGACCTTAAGATCATCTAGTTCCAATCCCCCTGCCATGGGCAGGGACACCTCACACTAAACCATGCCACCCAAGGCTTCGTCCAGCCTGGCCTTGAACACCGCCAGGGATGGAGCATTCACAACCGCCCTGGGCAACCCATTCCAGTGCCTCACCACCCTAACAGGAAAGAATTTCTTCTTTATATCCAATCTAAACTTCCCCTGTTTAAATTTTAACCCATTACCCTTTGCCCTATCACTAGAGTCCCTAATGAAGAGTCCCTCCCCAGCATCCCTATAGGTCCCCTTCAGATACTGGAAGGCTGCTATGAGGTCTCCACGCAGCCTTCTCTTCTCCAGGCTGAACAGCCCCAACTTCCTCAGCCTGTCTTCATCCGGGAGGTGCTCCAGTCCCCTGATCATCCTAGTGGCTTGTTCCACCAGTTCCATGTCCTTTTTATGTTGAGGACACCAGAACTGTACACAATACTCCAACTGAGGTCTCACAAGAGCAGAGTAAAGAGGCAGATCTGCATCTTTCAAGCAGATTCCTGACGAAGAAGAATTTGTACCATCAGTTTTGACATAGGAACATTTGGGCCAAGGACTCACATAGTAGGCAGGTAATATGATAGTAGAAAATGGAAAGGGTGTAATACTCACTGCAGAATATCCTCTTGCAGAACTGTAGACCTCAAAGGTAAATCGCTCAGAATTCGAGATCTGAATCAAACCCACAGGTGCCCTACTGCTTAGAACTGTTGAAACCTACAGAACCGTATGGACTGACATATTCCTAACGATGCACAGTGCAATGAGAACTTGACTTTCTTGCAGACTGTATTTCAAAACATTATTGTTTTTTAAAGCAAAAAAAAATCATTAAATTTCTGAGGGATTTTCATTCAGAAAGAAATCTAAATAATCTGAAGTAGTTGTAGATGAGTACTAAGGAGAGAGGGTGTCTCACTGCAATGGCATAATGGTTAGCTGCAGTTATTTTTAAGCTCAGAAGCTTAAAAGGAATCTGAGTGCTACTTAGTTTTTCTTTCAGCAAAACCAGATAGAATAAAATGTTACATGTCTGGTTTTATATAGAGTATCATGTTTCTTTCTGTCCACCTATTGTGGCCTTTATTTTCTGTGATTGGGTGATTTTTGTTTTGTTAATTGTCACCCACCAAATCAAGGTTTTTTTTTTTCTCAATACTAATATGCTATAAATCATCTCCCTCCTGACATTCTAACCTGGGCTCTACATTCTTTGCCACACCGTTTAGGCTAAAATGGAGTTGTAAGGAAAAAGTCTGGAGAAGCAGGGAATGTAGAAGCACACCAGAAAGAAAGATTCCTAGTGGTGGGTCACCTAAGTCTATGCTTTTACCATGGTATCCTGAGAGGCAAGTCGGTATGCGTCACATAGTGATTGGAGAGACTCGGCCTCCATTCCTCTTCCTCCTTTTATGATTCTTAAGGATACTAAATGCAAGATGCCTCTTCCCTTGTTTCCTATTATTTAATATGCACACTCTCCTGAATCTCTCAAAACACTCTTCATAGGAAACTCATCTGCATGTCTGGTATAGTAGCATTTTCTTATCAGGGTGAGCCATTGCTAAATTGTATGCCTTATACTCACCTGGCATTTTTATCCCTTCCCTTTCCATATGTCCTCTTCCTTGGCTTTCTCTTTTAGAAAATACAGGTACATTTCGCATTTTAAGACCATATTATGACATCCCAAACTGTTAGGATTTAAACATAAGCATTCTATATAACTACATTCTCAAAATAATTCCAAATATTTATAATTTCACATTTGTAAAATAAAACCACCATTCGTGGCATTTTTTTTTTTTTCAGAGAAACCTTTCAAGTGAAGTAGGTTTTCATGATTAACATGAATCAATAGGAATGCTCATGCACCGTACAACAGGTTGTGGAATAGCCCCTAGAGCAAAATAAGAATTAGAATGCATGATTGCATTAACCAAGAATTCTCATTAGCCTTGTTTTGCTCTGTCTCTTTTAGGACTTGACTATTTTTATAGTTTAAAAATAAACTCTGCTTGTTTTCTATAATACAGAGAAATAAATTAACACAGAATAAAATAATAATAATAGTCTGGACAAGTTGCATTTAAATGCTTAACACTGGCATACCAACACCTGTACAGATGGTTTTTATTCTCCAAATTCCAACTTGTGTGCCCCCTTATACATGATTACTAAGACCAGTGAAATCCTAACAGGTAGGATAAAAATAAACAACTGCCTATTAGGTCTTTCACACTCTAGGTCTGTACTTATGCGGAGTGATAGTTGCTTCTTGAACTTGTAGATATTTATGTGGTTCATACTGCCCTGTAGGCAACTGGGGTTTAATTTTTCTTCTCCTCTACTTAGTTTCTAAGCATCACTCATTAGCTTTAGTGGTTAAAGAAACTAGGATCAGTCTCCAGTTTTGATCAAGTATTTTGCTTGCTTTGTTTGCATACACCTGGCTGTTTTGGCCCACCCATTCCATTCAAAACTTTTAGATTCTACATTGTTATACTGTAGTTTCTGATGAAAATAATTTATGCTCTGTCATTGTTACTAGAATTTTCTTTTACTTTCTTTTACTAGTTTTTTTTTTTCATAGCAATTTGCAACTGTGAGTATGAGGAGATTGCTGTATATCTAAATGCCTGCAGATAAAAAAACACAGCTATCTGAGGGATGAAGCACTGAATTCTACAGACACCTACCACAACAAATAAATTGGAGACATAGGTTTTAAACTTCTCATTTTCTTTGGTTCATGCTTGCACTGCACTTAAGTAGAGTGGTAATTTAAACCATACTAATGCATATGCATGCTTAAGACCTATCCTTTGGAAATACTCAAAATTGCAAATGGTCCATTATCTGAAAATTGCTCATCATAAAACTACTCCAGATGCTTTTGCCTGAGGCAGAAATGAGCCAAAGTGGTGACTAATATGTGGCTAAGTTAAGACAGTTCTCAAAAGGTGACTGTAATCATCATCAGCACCAATGTGCCATGCTTAGTTGGAACAAATGAGTTGCTACTTGCTTCCAGCCACTGCTAGGTGCAAGATAAACTCTCCTAAGCTTTTTTCAGTTATGCTCTGGTTCTTTGCACAGATGTCACATACCCATCATGTTTGCATTATTTGTCCTTTCTGGGGTGCCAAATAAATGGAATTTATGACTCATTTTTACACAATACCTTCCCCGGCTGTCATTAACTTTTTTTTTTTTTTTTAAGATCTGTGTATGTTTGCTTTGAAATTAGTATTTTATCCTAAACTCCCATTAGACTTTCTTTCTGGTCAATGTATCATAACTTTAATTTTTGTAGAAACTATGTCAGTTTGATCATCCTTTAGAAAATACATGTTGCTGTATGGTTTTGATCATTTTTTACAGATTTAAATAGTGGTAAATTTTGAAAACCTGACCCCTTCCTCCACTCTGGTATCCTATCTTTTGATGAACCTGTATAAGAGGTTTCTACAAATTGTCATTCCAGCATTATTTACTGGGTTTTACATCCACTTTCTCCTCTGTCTGTGTTTGTCTGTGCTGTACTGTCATTGCATTGTCTGTAGCCTACAGGTATAGAAAGGTTGTGATGCTTGGCAATCTCTTGCATAATACAAAGTCTTAATGACAGGACAATGACATTAGCTCATTTTGAAGTTCTTTGGGGAAGTTAAAAGATTTTGGTTTATTTTAATCACATCTGATGAATTCTGAGACAGGATCAAAGAGCTTCACTGAGTGCCACAGGTACACACAGAAGACATGAGTCTACAGTCACATATATCCAGTGTTTTCTGACTGCTGTCCTGCTCACGGCTGTATGGTCCTCTCAAATCTCCAGATCCTTGCTGACAAGGAGAGAGCCTTTATTGACATAGTACAAGATCAAACTAGCTTGTGAGAAATCTCAGAGGAGGGATTTCTTGGAAATAGGGATGAGATCAAAAGCACAGGAGCCAGCAGTCAGACTGACCTAGCTTTAAAAAGCTTGCCTTTTACATGAGGAGAGGTTGTGTGAGTTCAGTTGTATGCTGACTGTCGTCTGGAAATAAACCATCTATCCCCAATGTGAACAGATCCTGTGCATGTTCCATTTCTACTTCTGTATAAAATCAGGGTGACTCAGTTTAAGTCACTCATGGTTTTTAATTTATATTTCTTAACCTACTGTGGCCTGTATCCCATAAATATTGCTCCTACCATTTATAACATGTTGCAACAAAGCTCTTGAGAAATAATGTTAAGCAAGAGAAGATTTTGCTGCTTGTGGCATTTGCAATCCACACTAACTTTGGTGACTTTATATTACTTCTTAGCAGCATTTGAGTTATGTAAAGAATGCCTTTCTGCTTCCTTGGTGGACTACATTACAAAGGGCCAGTAGATGCAAAGATCTGTTTCTCTTGACCAGGGAACTGATTATTAATGATAGAATACTGTAGGTAACCAAATCCATGGCTGGATTATTCTCAGCAGTATTTTAAATAGCTTTTTTTTTTCCCTTCTTTTTTCATACATCAAATACCTCAAATGATGATCCTTCTGCCACTTTCTCATGACTATTCCACCATCACAAAACCAGCCCAAATCTGCATTTAAAAAAAAATCAGCTTGTAATTCGTAAGTTTTTTTATTTCATCCTGAGATTGAATCATTGATTATGAATGCTCACAACATTTACATAGTACCCATTTCATTCTTTAAGCAACTAAACAAGAACTTACAGATTGTGGGTTTTGACTGACCTTGTGAAATTTAAAAGTCTAGCCCATTTCTCCTTTTGCCTTTCTTTTGACAAACTGCGTTCCCAAAAAGCACAGCAACACTGTAATAACTCTAGTGAAGCAGTCAAGAAAGAATGGTAGAATTTTTCAAAACACAAAAGCAACTAACCTGGAAGTGAATACTAAAGAAACCTTGCTTCTATGCAGCAGATAACATGAACTTGATTAATGTCAGACATGTACACTTCATTTTGTTGACAGTCTTTGAATTATTTTTTTCCCTGCACATTTTCTCCTAGAACAAGCAACTTTTTTTTAAAGCAAAGCCTCTTTTGCATCTCTTGTATCAAGTTACAATAAAAATAAAAATAACATCAAATGCCAGATATCCACATCTAAAATGAGGTTTAAAGGTAATTTTAAAACACATTCCTCTTTGTGGTGCTCCTCACACTATGAGTTGAATGAAACACTGACGCTTCAATTTCTAAGGGTGTCTGGAGCTACTTTTCTCCTATTTCAGTCTATGTCTATACGGAATTTGCTTTGCATTTTAAAAACAAAAGGTCTGACTAAATCCCATAAAAAATCTGCCAGAATAATCATTACAGCAAGTAACACTGTTATTGTACTGCCCTTTGCAAAACTGAAGCCTGTTGTGCTAACTAGTAAAGAACATTTATAGGCTGACCTCTACTAAGCAGAAGTAAGCTTAAACACATTACTCCCACCCCTGAGTTCAGATACATCAGGACAAAGCACAAGAGACCACCAGTGGCTCGCTGCAAACCCTCATATTGTGTCATCCAGGTCACAGCTCTGCCCACTCTCCTTGCAAGCTAAAGAAGGGGCAGCTTCTAGTGTGCGTGGTGAGGAGAAAATGGGTGGCCAAAGGTTAGAATCCAGATTACACCACAATATGATGTGAATTCAAAGACATTTTATGTGGTTTACTTGGCAAAAGTTAGGCAGCTGCGCTCACATCCATACCTTCCCTTGTCAGTAGGGCTTTTTCCTTTTTTTTCTGCTGAGCTAAAAACTGTGCCTTACAAGATCAGTTTTCAGCTTGCATCCTCAGTGGGATGAATTCGAAGAGCAGCTCCCAGTGGTTTTACTTCATTCCAGCCCACATCTAATCACATCTTCATACCAATCTGCAAGAAATATTTCAGCCAAAAACTTCAGGCCCAAACCTGTTGACTTGAGCTAGTTCAAAGGCGATTTACTCTTGTGTTTACACCATGGGTTCCACAAAAAAGTTGTGTTTCCTAACTTTATTATTCTTCAAAAATGTATTCCAGCCTGCGTTGCCTTTGCACTGAATTTCAATAGACTGATTAGGAAGTGGCGAGTGATGACTGGCCATCGCAGCAGCCAGTGGCTACACAGAACTGCAAGTTAAACTTGAAGGGTCTTGTTTGACAGTTTGCATCATCAGCCAACAGCTCTCAAAAACTCTAATCTACATAAGTAGAATTATATACTCAGCACTGCACAGTTTCTTAACTCCTTAGCCCAAGGGTATTTTCCTGACAAAATAATAAAAAAATGGAAAACATAATGCATTTACAATGCTGATGCAGAAATATACACACTGCTCTGAATACAGATTCACATGTATAGGCACACTGTAGTAGACCATAATGACTGCATCATCTTTACCACATTTGCCCCAAGTATGTCATCATGTAATTCCACTTTTGAAGCTTAGTACAGGTCTAGCTCCTTACGCTGATGTTATCCAAGAACAAACTCTCTTATCTCACACTGATAGTGTGGAAGCAGTGGAAGAAGGAAGAACCTTAGATAAAATGGTTCTGTCATTCCAAAAACGATGCAAAGGAGAAGAATAATGCTTTTTGTTTGAAAACCTGTCGCATTTCCAAGCTAGGGAGAAAAGTGTTGAAATTTGACAGGACATAGCCTAACATATTTCACTTTTCTTGTGGAAACCCACCAAAAGCTGCCCAACACATAAACATTTCAAACACTAAGCCTGCACTTTCTTATTGGGATTTGCCTCATTGTCATTACTCCAGAGACTCCATCTATCCTGGAATCAGCAAGGATCCTCTGCAACTGGAACTCAGTGTTGCATTGTCTGCATGGCTCTGCAGAGTCATGGCACTGGAATGGAAGTTCTTTTGCTCCTGTATTTTCAGTTATATTAGTCTTTAGTCATTGAGCTGTTATTTCTAATAACAGTGGTTCTCAGCTTGGCCCAATTAATCTTAATTTGTGCAGAAACCTGACAAAAAGCATTCCCATGTGCCTGAACATTCCTGTTGCACCAAGAAAACAAGAACTACTGAAAATGTAAGCATAGCTCTGGATAGCATAGCTCTGGATGTTTCTGTCCACCGTTCTTCAGGCAAGTATCGGAAGATTTACAGAGACCATCTGGACCTATTTTGGTTCTTATCAAGCAGCAGAGGGTTTATTGGATGTTGGTTTTTTTTTCCCCCCTTTCTGTCCAGTTCTCTTTAAACAACATTAGTGGATGAGTCACTTAGCCACAGCTTTTTGTCTTTGCCAAAATCAGTTTCCATTAAGCAGAACACCAATGGGGGGGGGGGGGAGGGGGAGGGGGGAAGGTGGAAGGAAGAGCTTAATTGCAACTCCAGCTTTATATGTTTCATGCAAGAAGCCTCACTGTTTTAATACTGGGTATTTCAAAATGCCTTCATTTAGTTCTAAATTTGCCCAGGTTTCAAAAGCCAAAGAGATCATTCAGGGACAGAAACAGGTCAAACAAAGTTACTTAAGATGGACTTACTTAGAACCTTCTTGTTTGTTTGTTTTTTTGTTAGGTTTTGGGTTGCGTTTTTGGGGTGTTTTCTTTTTTAGTGTATAAGTTCCTAATATTAACACTAGAGAAAAGAAGCTCCACACATGCTAAAGCCCCAGTACACTTGGGCTCTATTTCTACCACCTTTATCTCTCAGTTAGAATCAGAGCCATGACACTAAGATTTCCATTCCAGCCTAATTTTGTATTTTTAACTTGACTTGATTTTCCCATGGAGATGTATTTTCACACGCACACACACACTACACCACAAAACATCCTGCATGCTTTTGCAGCAGACATGGAACTGTTTTGAAGAAAATTGGAAATAAGCCAAGCCATTTGAGTTAGAAAGTTTGAAAATTAACATCTTTCCAACTGTTCATAAAGTGGCTAGTGCACCAGTAGCTTTGGTAAGAACAGTCTGCTAGAAGTTGTTAAATTATGAAGCCTTTATTCACAAATTACTTGGCAATATTTGCTTACATCTTCTACAAACCTAGGATTTCCCATTTTGCAGGATGTGTGAGAACATAGTACTGATTTGGCGTGACCTCACAGCTGAACCTACTTTAAGAAGAAGGTTGGACTAAAGACCTTTTATGGTCCTAAATGTGCATATTTGTCTAGAAGTGCTCAGCCATAAACACTGTGCAAGCAAAAGCAGATAACATAAATGATCATCTATACCGAATTAGATTTTGGCTGTCCTTGGGTAAAATCCAAGCCATGGTCTACTCATTCCTCAGGATGACCTGTCGTTAGCTTAACTTGGTCCCTCTGCCACCCTATGACCTAGGGTCCTGAACACTCTCCCACATTTCTTGGTTTTTGTGTCACTGTTGCAAACGTATAGAATACTTTTAGGGATGGTTAGAAAGAAGGATGGAAATCTCCAAAACCATTATAGAAATTAATAACCAGCCCACTGAGCAAAAAACCTAGATCAGTTATTTCAACATTTCCTATTGCTATTACTGTGCTGTTTACTCTGTGATACATGCAAGCCTAGTACATTATGAAAACAAATAACTTTGCAAGGTGAAGCACAATTCTCTTAAACCAGATGCTCCTGCAGTTAGCCTGCTTATGCTTCTAAAAGGAGTTTCCAACAGCAATAATTTAACAACAGACATATGACTAGGCAGAAAAAAGGAACTGGTTGTATCTATAGGTGACAAATATCCTATGCGATTACAACTTCTATATCTGGGAAGACCTCTGCCTGGCACTGACCATGCTTGCCTGAATCTCCATATTGCCTGTACGAGGCCACTGGCAGGGCCTAATTCTGCTTGGACTATGTAGTATGTATTGTCGACATGTATTGGAAACTCCTGAACAGCTGACATCTCTGCAAACACTGTTACCAGTACCACAGAAATTTGAAACACCCTATTTATACACACAGTACACCATCCCTGGAAAAAGAAAATAAAACACTAAAAATGGTGAAACAGCCTGCTGGGACTAAACTGATGTCTCTGCTTGGAGTAGGTCTTTGAACGCTGTTTTGGAGACAAGTGGTTTGCTGGCAAAGTGGTCTGCACGGTAAAACATTGGTCAGAGGGAAAAAAGTGCTGCAGTTTTTGTGATATGGTCTCTTTAAATCAACAGGACCTAAAAATGCTCACTTACACTGGAGAGGTTGGAGCCCTCTCAGCAAAGCAGCTGTTCCTAGGAATGACTTGTTATTCTTTTATCAGCTGCATGATGACTCTGCCGAGGTCACAGCACACATTTTTTTAATCCAAAGACTCTGGCCTAGTATACCACAGCTGGCTTCAGAACACTTCTTTTACTGCAATCATAGAGAAGGAAAATAGTTCTCAGTTTGGCTGATGCCTATAAAACATTGGCTCCAGATAACTTCCCTTGCTTTGACAAAAATTCATGTTTGACTTTTGCAAAATTTGGTTAGACATATACAACGTCTGTCAGGCAGAAAACCAATCTTGTGCAATTACATTTGTATAGAGCATCCAATTGAGGCCTCTCTGTGTTGTTATGAAGGCATGTACATGCTGCACGTGTGTTTATATGCACACAGAATTCATCTTAGGTATTATTAAAAGATAAGAATTCCAGCTGCGTGTGTAACGAAAAAGTATGACTAGATAGTATTGCTTAGTCACCCCAGAGCCCAAGTGGACAATGCACAGGGATGGGTGAATTATTTTGTTTTCTCTCAGTAACCCATCTTTCCTACTTATGACTTCTGTCTTCCCTCTCCAAATTGAACTCTCACACACACACCCCTCCTTTTGGAGAGATATTTTTTATTATATGTACTATTGTTCTGTAGAAATATTATGATTAATTTGTCATGTTTAGAAACTCCAAAATTTAACCACAATTTTAAATGACCCATGCTTACATATTCTTTTAAACATTGTACAACTTATATGAGAATATTTTTCTATTTTCAATTTGTTTTCCTTGCCTTTGGCTGCTTTGTGAGGAATATTTTGACATGAAGTGTTACAGTAAGGTAATTTTTTCCTTTAACAAAATGTTCAGAAAGGTTTTGGAAGGTATGCAACTTGTTATTTGCTACAGTATGCTATTGATTTTCGAGGTAGGTAAACAAAAAAAAAAAAAGTGAATCTCACTTTGTCTACCCATGCCAGATATAGTAGTAAAACATTTTATATGTACATACAAAAGAAATGTTTTTGACAGAGAGTGGTTTCACAAAGAAGGAGAATTTGCTTTGGCCTTTGAGAAGAACTCTGCATTAAAGGGTTTCTGTGATTCTCTGTTCACATATTGACTCATTAAAAAAACACCATTCCATCTGACTGACCAGCCAGCACAAAGGAAGCTTTAATTTTATTAAGTACTGACATAACCCTTTCCATAAAACTGTACCAAATAATTTAAACCACAATAAATTATGATAATTTAGGTGCCTCTCTGTATATATTCCTGATTAGAACCCCCGCAAAGTCTCTTGACTCTGAAACAAAAACTACAGCTGCTTTCATTCCTGGTAATGATTCATTGTTGAAAAGCTCCCAAGGGGAAGAACTATAGTACAGTGCAATCATGAGTTACCAGTGTAACCATGTAAGATCACTGTCAGGATGAAATTACGGTACTCCATGTATTCTCTCACATTACAGGGAAGACACTATGTTTTACTAGCTGTGAGCATCTTGCCAACAGATCCTTTGCAACATTTTGTGGCACTGTCTTGAGCACAGGCTCTGTAGTAGAGCAATTCTTAATCCCACAGACATAAATCCTAGAGGCCTCAGGCAAGTATCTGGCAAATTTGCAATGGTTTGAAACAAGAGGTTCACAAAGTAGTCTTCAGAGATTCAGAATATGTTTTAAAATTGGACCAGATAATTCATTGGTTACTGTCCTCTCTGGACAGGGTGCTCTTATGGATAAGAGTCAGCCAGTGTGCCTAATCAATACTGATCACATCCTACAAGTTGCATCCCACTCACTCAGTGTGTTCTCAGCAATTGCAGACCACCATTACTTGATGCCTGCAGTAAATAAAATCACAAAGGCTGTGTAATTGCATTAATCTTCAAACAATGACCTCTGTATTGTGTGAGAATGTTTGAGAAAGAATCTAAATTAAACTACTTTTAATATATTTGTGACTGTTATCAGCATCGATTAAATTTTCTCATTTTACTTGAACACAGGAACTCACACACTAGTCTTTTTGTTCATTATTTGTGCTTGTCATTTCCAGAGCCATGAAATTTTGCAGACACTCATTTATAGGTCTCTACCCCTTCAGGCAAAAACTACATCACCACACCGTTATCACCACAGATAGACACAATGATCTCCTCTTAATGTTGTTATTCTGTTCATGGGACAGAACATCAAGTTCATTTTGGTCAATGTAAATGCCAGCTCCTATGATCCAATGCCTATCCCACTGAAGAAACAAATTCTATTTGGGCATTTTATGTAGGGATGCAGATTTTGTGGCTTAGGAACAAAAACATTATTTGGGGGATAAAGAGGCTTTAAGTCTGTCCCTCAAGAAATTCAGGAATACAGAAATCTTATAATTTAGTTCCAAAATTGGATGTTTAAAGATAAAAATAAAATACTTAAAAATTCATTTGGAAAGGAAATGTATGAGTACACACATTTTCTTCTTTAATTTTGTTTGTATTTAGGACTCTGGGTCATTAGATTAGTTAAGATCACACTGCTGTGTCAATTTGCAAAATGGACCAGGTACAGGTACTGGAAGAAAAAAAGAGTGACGACAAGGCAGACTGGATAATATTATAGGATATTTAAGGTCTTTATAAAAAAAAATAAAGAAAAAAGGGAAAAATACATGTACAGAAATCTAGCACATGTTTTTGCTGGCACAGATGGAACACAAAAGGAAGAGTAACAGAAAGAACATAAGAACATAACATGAAAGAACCTCAGGCAAGACTAACATCTTATGCCACGCACTAGACAAGCCCTAAGATACCACCTTGAAGAACTCACAGCATAGATTCATGTATTGGAGAATTTAAATCTAAGTGAACTGTATCAGTTTTAGACAAAATAATGCAGTTCCCATTGTGCACAATCCAAAACAGTTATACTACTCAAACATACCCAAATACTTAAATCTATTTTTTCCCCTGAAATTCTTCTGTTTTATCTTTTATTGGAGGATAAACAACTCCTACAGTAACAGCACAATTAGAAGGTGCCTTCAAGAACTGTCTGAAAACAGTTTTTTTAATCATATATATATATATATATATACAATGTAGTTACCAAATTGCAGACAACCCATGACATCAAATTGAAAAGTCTGAAAGAAGCAGCTCCGAATAATTACTGGAAAACACAAGAGCTAGTCATATACCCATTTGGGATATGAGAGGTTTTGCAGTGCTTTCCACTGCCAGAAAGGGACTATCTGACAGAATGAATGAGGTGTCCCCTAATGAGGACAACCACAGTTAATCACTAAAATATTTTCCTAACTATGAAAGAATAATGTGGTTATAAAATGCCCGACTGATAATAGTAATAGCAGCTTGCTATTTGGAATATGCATGTTTTTCATGGGAACAAGCACAATAATACCATATAGATCTTTAATTTCATAGCACAGATGTTACTTGAGCAATTGTGTAGCAGCTTCACAGAAAAACATCAGCAGTACTTGATTATTTATTATTATTTTTAGTTTGTTAAAATCTATATTTAAGACCCTAAAAACTTACAAGAAAAAGTTACAAGCAACCTTGACTGGACAAAAAGCTTCATTACATGGTTACATACAAACAGAATAAGCTGCTACGTAAGAATAAGAACATGGTTACATACAAACAGAATAAGCTGCTACTACCAATGTAATATTTGATACACTTGACATTATCCCTGTTGCAGCTAGGTAATCCTTTTATTGGCATCCTTCCCATTTACTTGCTGCTCCTCTGCTTTTCTGCCCCCAAAGTCTGACCTGGCCCCAGTGGTTTTATTGAGAGCTTTGCCACTGAATTTAGTAACCTTTTTGCTCTTTTTTAGGTCTTTTTGCTCTTTTTTAGGTCTTTTTGCTCTTGTAATTTCAGCAACACTTTTTAGTACTACTGTTTCCAATACCTCTTACTGCTCTTTTCACATTTCCATTTAGCAGTTCTGCCCATAGCTAAATCCCTTTAGAATGAACTTCAAATATTCCAGTAAATCTACACCCATCTTTTAAAAAAAAAATCAAGATTTAATTCATAAACACACCCATACTCCTGCTAAAAGAATCCCACCCCACCTCACTACTCTCCCTTATTCCCAGACTCACAATCATGGTGGAAGCAAGGATCCTTCTCCCTTTCTGTTTTTTCCTGTCAACTGTACATATTCTTCAATCTTAATGCATTTGTCACTACTTTCATTCTAAATTTTAGCCAGTTTGTAGCCACCTTTCCCCCTGATTACAGACAGCTTCTCTCAGTCTCATTGCAACTGAGCCTTTGCATAATGTCCAAGATGAAATTATTAAAATTCATTTTTCTGTCTCAATGTTGCTGACATTTGTCTTTTTCTAAATTCATCTACCTTGTGTGTTCCAACTCCGGAGTTAAGCGCCTTACCTTACGCTTGTATACAAAGCATGTGGAATGTGCTGCTAATTACAGCATTCTTTACTGCATTTCTGATATATTAACATTAATCTAACATTTTATAATTTCAAGTTGCTCACATTTCACATTAGCCATTTCATTTCATATTTGTTTTAGAAGCCCTTGTTGTTGTGGCTAATTTGTTCTTCTTTTGGGAGCTCTTCCAAAAAAAGTCATTGTAAGGGTACTATGAGATTTTTGTTTGCTTTTGACTGTGCCTGAACAGTTCAGCATCCATCTGGATACATACGTAGGACTTATTACAGCCTTCATGATCAGCTACATCTCTCAAACATACTTGGCTTTCTTAAACAACATTCCATTCTTTTACCAAATCTTTATTACGCTTCCCTTAGTCTTTACTTTTGACTGCTGAAAATTACCTGACAAATGCTCAAAAGTAAACCAAAACCATGAAAGTCTTCTGGTTTTGTTTCTTTCCCTCATATTGAGGCTTCGTAGCATCAATTCCTTATGTTCAATCGCAGAGGAAAGACTGGCTTTTCATTCTATTTATATTGTCATCTCATGGAGAAGAGGGACAGTATGTTTGTTATTTAGAAAAGGTCAACAATATATATAAATCCCATGAATCTACAGTGTTATGTCTTATACCCATTTAGGCCGTTATGTTTTCAGCTCTGCAGGAAGCCCACAGGAATAGCTGACATATTTTTGCAGCAAAATCCTGAGCATTGAATCTTGAACTTGGATCTCATTTCAGGTTTATACAAAGAAAGTCTAAAAAGTCTACAGTCTTGGCAGCCAGTCCTTATGAATAGCTGCTACCAGAATGAGCAACTTAAATTTAGATGCATTAAAAAACCTGAAGGTGAGGTTCCTCTTTCCCCAATAATTCAACTAATTTGTAGTCTACAGCTGCTTTCTTTCTTGACCAAAGCCATAGTTTGCTTGATGTTAAAGACAATGCTCCTACAGAAAAGTAAATTAAGTATCTGCAGCAAAACTCTCAGCTGACCCTTTGCTTTCCCAAGAAACACAGGAAGCAGAGGAAACATGTATTTGGTACTTTCAGCATGGAGCTGGCTAACAGGCCAAACTACAACTTATTCAACCATTCCAAGCAAACATTTGGCACAAAATATCAGTGATGGAATTTCTAGAAGTCCTGAATCCTACACTAATAATAAAAAGACTGTGCCCACCCTTTAGGTCATTGGAAAAACAGATACAGAGAACCTGTTACCCTGAATCAACAAGTATTAGAAAAGCATGTAAGTTGTGCTACAATATGATTTATGCAACAACCTTGAGATACTATCTTTATATTGATTTCAAGTCTGTCTCATGCAGCAGCAATTCCATACCAGAAATCTGTTTAAATGGTGAAACTGTTATCCTCACTTCCCACTGTGTTGGGGCTGTTCGCAGGAAGGGACTGTTTGCAGAAAATCGTCAGTATGGTGTGTTAATATCAGGGAACAAATCAGATTGTCTTCTGTAAGCGCTGCAAGGAAAGCCACTGGCACTGCATTATTTTCTTGCCCTACATGTGCATGTTAATCTGCACAGCAAGCAGTCTGATCTTCCGTAACAAGCTCCCGATACAGAAGTTCTTATCTGCATTAGCATAATGCTGTAGTTAAGACCCCTGCCAGGAGCATCACACAACACCAGAGAGCTTCTGGCGAAAGCCAAGCTCTGACAGCAAGTTCAATTAAGGACAGAGGAGTTCATGACTGTGTTTGAAAGTGCTGACATCCCTGTGCCTGGCATAACAAATCTAAAACTCTTTTAATCTGTGGAATACTTTTATCTTTATTTCTCTGTGCAGAATTTTCAAAGAAGGCTCAGAATATATAAATTACTATTTGAACAGGTACCTAAAACCATGCTGGGTTGCTTCTCAGTAAGGTGAACTGAAACATCCTGGAAATAATAATGTCAGTGCTCAGTTTAAGGTATGTCCACATACTGAATACCCTGTCTTCTATTTTTTTCCTTTTGTCTCTACCTTTGTCCCAACTCTGATGTATAATCCACATTTTAAATTGACTGGGCAGCATGACTATGACATATTTTCCTTTCAATGACACCACCAAATCATATTTTCTCCCTAGAAAATATGTACCAAAGCTTATATACAACTCATAAAGCTCAGTTACAAATCTACTTAATTAGTACTGCAAAGTAACAGCTAAAAATCAGGTAAAATGAAATAGTAAAATCAATGGCTTTTACAAGTATATATGAAGTGACACATGATACATGTTTTTGGCAGAGGTGTCATTTGCAATAGCCTCATTTTGCCGTGGGTATTAAGACTGTGGTTAGGACAGACATTGGATGACAGCTACATAATAGTATTATCAAGGACTGTAAAGAATTTCTCATTGTCTTTTAAAAGAATTTTCTCATGATCTTTTGAAAGAACATCTGGGTTTGCTTATGTAGGGATGTTCAGGAAAGACTCAATTAGCTACGTGAAGCTAATAAGCATAAGTTAAAGCACATTCAAAATCCAAATAGGATCATTGGCAAGGGGATATAAGATGCTGCACTCATGACCACTAATCCTCCACCAATGACAGAGTCATCCATAGCTGTCCGACATTTCCAGACAGAGCTAGCTAGCTACATTAAGAAGAATCCTTCCTGTATTCCCCTTTGGATTCTACTGATTTCCACAAAACAAGAGCTAAAATCTCATTAACTGCACTATTCAAACCACAGAATTTCACTTTTTACACTGGAAAGATTTACTCTTCCCTCTTTTGTAAATGAAAGATGACTCACCAAAAGTCTGCATAATACTATCAGAAAGTGAGTAACAAGATACTGTTTACTGTTGCACTACTGTAACTAGTCATGACCCACATCAAAACCATTTTACATTTTCTCCAAGTGAAGCTAAACTTCCAAAATAGGGGACAGAACAGCATTTACTTATATAAAACAACTGTTTAACAAAAGAAAAATACATACCCAAAACCACCCAAACATCAAGCTTGTTGGCCTGCATTTTTATTGCTTTATGAGCAGTTTTCCTCTTCATGTTTTTCTCAGCACAGCCATCCCAACAAGATGGGTTCAACAGGCTGCACTGAAACATGTCTTGTTTTTTTTCAGGGGCAGAAAGAAAACCAAAAGGTAGTATCACAATGCCATACAGCAGTGGA
This sequence comes from Pezoporus flaviventris, assembly GCF_033815535.1. Taxonomy (NCBI): domain Eukaryota; kingdom Metazoa; phylum Chordata; class Aves; order Psittaciformes; family Psittacidae; genus Pezoporus; species Pezoporus flaviventris. Next base: position 51,781,598 of record NW_026892549.1, read on the forward strand.
AAAAGTCGCACCTGATCACCTAACAATGAATTTTGGTTTCACAGAGATAGAAACACATCCCACAATACGTAAAAGAAATCCCAGTCCTAATAAATAAAATTTCTCTTACAGATGACAGACTTTTAGGTTTTGTAAACTTCAGTTATCAGTTTTCTTACATCTTTTACTATTGCATTCTCAGGTAATTATGTAATTTTCATTTTTGCATTTAATAAACCTCTTGCTTGTATCATTTTCATGAAAACTTTTTTCAAAGCCTATGCTTCATCTAACTATAGTAAAATTTGAGAAAAGAAGAAGGATAAATAAGCCCCTAAGGTCTACCTATCTGAAATGAATGGGATCTTGGAAATACATGCTTATTCTGTCTGGGAAGAGAAATGCACATTCTGTTATCAATAGTTGGTTTTGTCTAACCAGATGTAGAAGAAGTAAAAGTATCAATGGGCAGTGCTGTGTTTCTGTATGTGATGATATGGGGAGTACCAGCAGACTGACTAGAAAATAAAATATTTGACATGAAAAATGACAAAGATGATGAAACCCCCCACATTTTTTTTCCAAAAGCTGCTGCTTGGTTTTTCCAAGTGTGATGGTAAGTCCACAAAAAAGTGACTTGCACTTTAAAAAAAAAAAAAAAAAAAAACCCCCAAAAAAAAACAAAGCCCAGAAAACCACAACAAAACCAAAATAAAACATGCATGACGAAAATAAAATAAATGAGCATGAATAACTTTTCAGAGTTTTGCACCAGACATACAACAAGAATAATTTCCAAATCTAGAATTAGTTTTCCATACTGGAATGGAAAAGTGATTGCTTCAACAGACACCGGCAGTCTTTTTACACTGACCTCAGCAGTGTGCGAGATTCAGATCACATTTTAAGAGAGGATTTTAAGACACTTACATGATTGAAAAGTGAGGTAGAATGAAACATAGACCTCACAAAGATAAATTGCAACAAATTAAGTGGGTATCTTTCAGATGGTATTCAGAATGAATGAAATTAAATAGAGCTACTCTTTCTACATTCTATTGAAGTATTTAATATTGCATTACATAGTATACTGCTAGTTGTCTTGGAATTCTTATGCAAAAGCAGTTAGGAGGAGGGAAGTCTTGCTAAATGGGAGGTAACTAGAGGTACTGCTGAAGGAGAAAACACAACCCCCTAAATGGTTAGGTATGAGGCACATTTTAATGATATTAGCAGTAAGTAAACTGTGGAACAGGGTGAGTTAAAGCTAGGAACATTGTCAGCAAATATGCAAAGTGACCTATCAAATTTGATATCTCAACAGTAGGTATGACAGAAACGGAACTAAGCAAAGTGTAAGAAAATGTAAACCCATGCACTTCAGGAGTAATAACAAGCTCATTAGTTAAAACCAGAGAAGGATTAAAACCTGGACACAATAGGCAATCACGGTACCAATATGAACCATAATGCCAACTGATGCAGTGCTACCTTTCCTGTAATACTGAACAAGCAGATTGTGGATTGCTCTTGTTTAAGGAAGTGGAGTTCAAATAAAGATAGACTGAAAGATTTTTAGTATTATTATAGAAAGACTGTAATTGCACCTAGAAATTTGTCAAAGGAATTAAATGGCAAAAAAAAAAAGAAAAAAAAAAGTATAACAGAGCTGTTGAGCTATAAAGCACATGTTACAGCTATTGCAAGAGGAAATAGATGCAAATTGCCATGAAAAAAATTAGCCTATGAATTCTGGAAGATGTATAATTACAGGGGGGAGAGAGGAGGGAGAGATTTGATCCATTTGTGAAGCATTTGTTCCATTTTATTCATAAGGGTTGAAGAAAAGCATTAATACTGCACTCACTGAGTCTGGAGTGCTCTTCCAGTCTTGCACTACATGTAAACAGCAACACACAGGAATGGACAATTTCAAAACAAGAATGTGAGTTTTCAAATTGGGAAGAGGTCCTACCTACAGGAATAGGGAAGATGCAGATAATTTTCTTTGATCAGGAAAGATCCTTCAGTTCTTATTCCAGTGTTAGTAAATGCTTAAGTCTGTGGCTCTCAGGTTCTAGATCAGTTTTTTACATGCCAAATCATGCATCTCCAGAGGAAATTTTGCATTTCCTAGACTAAGTATCTTCTAAAACAAACTGTTAATAAAAACCAGATCTCTTTGCAGAACACAAAGTTTTGACAGAATGAGAGTGTTTTACTATTTTTTTAGCTTTATTAGTCCAACATCTAAATATAAAGGCTGAGCACACCTCAGAACTTATGATAGCCATCAGGATCAAACTACGAAATGACATCTTACAAACAGTTTAACAACTTTCAAACAATCTGCCCTACATTTGGACTGGCAAGATGGCAAAACTGTGGTTATTTTATTGATCGTTCTTCGTAGTTACAAGAAGCTGAGCTTGTTAGTTTAAAGAACCTTCATTTTCACTGGTTTCAGCTGAAAAAATTAGCACATACTTGATTAATCAAATAACAAGAAAATAATGCTGGTTCACAAAGTGACCACAATTAATTTGTTAATTAACTAATTGGTTAATTATCTCAGAAGGGCAAGGCACATAGGAAAGCAAATGTTTCAATTCTTATTTGGGAGGCTGAAGAAACTTTGAGTCATTATGTTGAATATTATTTGCCAGATTCCTTGTTATTATAGAATAAGACTGGTTAGGGTTGGAAAGGACCTTAAGATCACCTAGTTCCAAACCCCTGCCATGGGCAGGGACACCTCCCACTGTTTCTTATATATCACCCTTGATACGACAAAGCCAATAAACTGGGGTTAAACTAAACAATGATCTAGTCATGACATTAGAAGAAAAAAAAAAAAGAGTAATAGGTAGAATTATAGAACATCAAGCTGCTTATTCAGAGTAAACTATTCACATTTGTTCTCTCCTTCCCACTTTCTGTCTCACAGTGTTAATTGCCTATCCTCTTTATTTTTAGTCTTACTATTTTCTTGTGTTTACATGGAAAAACTGAAGATTTTCTGCCTTGGATGATGGGTGATAACCAAACACAATTTTCATTATGAGGCTGAATGTCACAAAGCCATAAATGGAAATCAAAATGGCTAACCGTATCTATTAACAAAACAGCAATTCCCCAAGCTCTTAATGTTGACTTAATTTTTCTCCCATCAGAAAACATTGGAGGAGAGTGACTTCCCTGAAGCCAAACTAAACCCATAGCAAATGCTTCTATTGTAAGACTTCACACTGAATGATAACACAGAGATGTTTTTCTGTATTTATCCTATGGTACCACTCAGTTATAGCAATGATTTTGTGGTATATTCCAATCATAAAAGTGTGAGAACTATGACTGCACTCACTTCAAAGTATTCCCTCTCCTCAGTCTAATCTTTTGACTACCCTAAAAAGAATTCTACTTCCCTAAACAAAACTTGATAAGGATCAGTACTGCTATAAAGTTAAATTCCTGAAGCAATTAAAGAAGCATATAACATTTTGTACCTTGAAAGCAGTGCATCTGCCTTGTTTGTAATAAGATTGAGCAGTGTATTTTGGTACTGAACCTGAGGACAGCACAGCCAGAGTGAAGAAGTGATAGCCAAGAGGTGATAGTGCTAGCCCAACCTAGCAAAGTTTTCCAATATACTGTTCTTAAGGTTAATTGACTTGGTTCATGCCTTAAGAAGTCTCCTGACTCGGGGACTTCATGTAAATTTTGTGCAAGAGCACTGAAATTGCATTTGGGCATGAAAATGCTAACTAGGAATGGAAGATGAGCATTTGACATAACGGTCAATTTAAGGGGAAAAATTCAAAGCCAGAAACTGGTAACTTCATTTATGCTAGTCATGTTAACAGTTTGGCACAGCATAGATGAAGGAATTTCAGACAAACCAGCACCTATGTTTTGATTCAGTTAACACCAATAGTTTTGGTTGCTTAGAACCATAGTACCATTGTGTCTAAGTTTTGGTGAAGGCAAGATAACTCTACAAAGGTAATGATGTGTGAGAAAAAGCGACCATAGAGATTTTAAGACAGCTGGAGTCTTGTCCATGGATTGTTTCAAAACTAGGGTTACATGACATAAAACAAAGTAAATGGTTAATGCTGTGGAATGAAGTAAGTTCAAAGTGATTGCACCATTCCTTATTAGCACTCTTGGAACTAATAACATGCAATTAGTTATTTCTATAAACAGTCATTATCTAAGACTTCATGTGAGGGCAGCATTCATATATCATTTATGCATTAATATTATCCTGTAGCTGTTAGTGGATGTGCAAGAAAATGCCATGTCAACAAGAATGTGACTGAAGATTCAAAGCATTAGAAAATGTTTGCCTTAGAACAGGGAGATGAGTGACGCTTAAGAAATTCTCATTACTCGTAGGTTAAGAGACAGCTGTACACTTCTGGCGTGCTTAAGCAGCAACACTTAGGCATCCCTTTCTAAGCAAAAAAAATGGGTTGGCTACTGATCCAGAACTTTGCTTTCATACAATGCCTTAATTACAATAAATGGTTCCTTTATTATATATTATTTCTTTATTATATACGTCCATATTCCAGAATCTTTTGGGGTTCCTATAACTCTACTTAATAAGTGTTTCTTGAACATTTTCCAGCAGAGTGGACTAGGATACTATGATGCAATTCAGAACAAAATGGTAGACTAGAGAATTAACATGGATAAACTGAAGTCTAAACAGAATACATAGAGTTTATACATGTTGTATTTTTGGTAATACTACTCATATGATCATGGAATTCCATTAATCAAGGTGCTGAGTCCTCACAGCTACAACCATTATGTTGCTACTTCAGAAAAAGTGTTTCCTGCCTGGTTATAATCTGAAATTAAAATTCTGGCATATTAAAATACTGAATGCTTTTCCCCTTGGTGTGGAGATTCATGCCCTGCACTAAAATGATTATTGATGAATAGGTTGTCTCCTCATCACTTTTCTTCTCAGTTTTATCATTTTGAATACATAGCCTAGAATTCATTATTTATCATGCATCCAAAACTATTCTCAATATTTAACATTACTGAGACTTTGCCAGTTTGAATAATCCTGTTTTTTAAAAACACGTTTCCTCAAGAACAAGAAAAATTATCTTAACGCATAGAGAGAAAATAATTGAAGTGACAAGAAGACTGATAAAGCATAAAAAAAAAAAAAAAAGCTCTGAACTATTTGAACTCCTGAACAGAATGGATGGCAAGGAAAGAACAAGCTATTATTAAAACACTTAGAATGATAATTAAATATCAATTATCATTTTAACAACATAAACAAAAATGGAAGAGTGAGAACAAGCATAAAAATTAGGGGACATTTTTCTTCTTTCTTTAATGTGCGTGATTAATAAAGCTGTTGTGATTCTTTTCTTGTTCAGCTATAAAGTTGCTGGAAGAGTCAGTCTTATTTGTATGAGTACAGTTGATTTACAGTTGCACTCATACTAGATTTTCTTTATAAATTTAAAAAAAAAAATAAAATAAAGACAAATATTCCAGGGCATGTAGCAAGTTATTTCCGTATCTTTAGAAAGTGACCTGGACAAAGTTTGCCTCCCTATTGATGCAATATAATACAGGGTTTGCTTTGGTTTAGGGGAGTAGGGAGTGTGGAGTGAAGCAGTAAGGTTAGTATTGCTTGAACCGTTACTAGTACAAGATAGTGTCATTTTTTATTTAAAGAAAATCCTGCAACTTGGTTCTCTACTAGATTTCTAAATTACTAGATTTTTAATTACAAAATCTTTAAACTATGATTTGCAGACATACACTAAAAATTTGAGTCTGGTTTCATTTGGACCAGTGCAAATCCTAAGTAATTCAAGTTGCTTGAGACACCATTATCTTTAATGCAGGAAATAATGTAGAAGGCAAACTAGAATTATCATCTGCTTTTTTGTTGTATTTATCTGTTGGTGTTGTTTGGGTTTTTTTGAACCATAAATATAGCTGACTTGTCATAATGCTATATTTATATTGTTACATCAGCTGCTATTAATTTTGGAAAGTATAAGGAAAAACTGTGATAAGAAACTGAATAAAGAAATACTTGATATTATATGGGAAGAAAAAAAGAATATTTAAAGTTTAGAGGAGAAGAAGGTGAACTGAGTTAACACAGTATTACTGCAGCTTATCAATATATCACTAAACCCATAAATATTATTATGTACAAAAGATTAAGGCACTTCACCTTCAGTAGATATAAGGACCAAATCATTAAGGAAAGTGTACAGTAATATTAAATATAAAACATTATTGGGGATAGGCAAAGCAGCTTACATACCAATACACATTATTTGGGAATGCTGTGAGTTCAGTAGCAACAGCTTCATGTTTAGTATTACCATACAAAATCTCACGAAGTAGTTTGGTAAAATGGAAGAACATCTTTTTTCTGTAGAATGTATTTTTTACAGGGGGTAATTTAAAAAGCAAAAAACAAAACAGCAAATTATTTTTTGTTCTCATCACTTCAGTAAGACTGGTTCCCTTGGAGTTTCCCCCCTCCCCTCAGAGAAAAGAGAAAAATAAACCTATTGAGAGAAAAATAAACCTATTGAGCCATACTGATGCATCAGATTCCTTCAAAAGCATATATCATCATAGCATGGATGTCCACAAAGAAAACTCTCTGCAGCTATCCAGCCAAAGTACAGAATTTAAACAAATACACGCAAGATTCACTGGAATATTTCTGGATGTCTTAGTTAACAGACAAAAAGTACATGTTCTATGCTGTGATTAACTGCAGTGGAAGTATTCCTACTGTATTTCCTAAAATAGCTCACATAAGTAGTTTCAGAGAAATGCATGCATAACAGGAGCTCACATCACACCAGATGTTTATGTATGATGATATTTGCTCAGGTATTCCATATTACTCACATGTTAACTTTCATAGGTGCTGAATAAAATGGATTAGTGCTGGTTTATGCTCTTAATTTGTAGTGAGTGACTAGAATGGAACTACTGAAATAATTTAGTTCGTTTTGTGATTTATTTTTAGGTTAAGTTGAAGCTGTAATGCTTCAGAACTCATGGTATTATTTTAAAAGTCTGTCTACTATCTGTAGACTACCTGTTCCACATAAATGCTACCTGAATGGAAGTGGAAGGATACATTTCACATAACTGAACTACCAGAAAGTTTTAAAATGTTATCTTTTTCACAACTTTAATTTAGTCAGATTTAGTTTGCTTGAGAGAAAAGAAGTGAACATGGAGGGTTTTCCAGTTAGAATGTACTGTGAAATGAGGTACTGTGAAAAAAGGTTTTCTCCATGATTTTTCAGGTGAAAGATGAATTTTGCCTTTTAGATTATTTTGTCAGCTCTGAAGTATACAGGATTGAAAGCTAGATAGCAAAACCCATTGGAATCGTGCTGAAGAAAGTCTTAGTTTTGTTGACAAAGCCTTTGAATTAATGGATGATTTCTAACATGCTAATATCAAATAATACAATACAATTAAAATGTTTGGAAAATAAAAAACCTGAATTTTGAAGTGATGTGGCTAATGTCTCTCTTCTTCCACTGCCTGATCTGCAGAAGAGGGAAAGGCACCTCAGTGATGGGGCAATGCAAATCAGAGCTGAATACAACCGTGGAATGTGGCACAAGGATGGCATTGAGCATGATGACAGATTGGCAACATAATGACTCATACTATCTGATTTCCAATTTTTTTGAGTTATTGGAGAGACATCTTTCAAATGCAACAGAAATGTACCAGTTCTTTGTCAGGACATCTTCATTTTTCATCTCTGTGGGCCCAGCTCAGATGGATTTATTCAGGATAAACAGCATTATAAAGACCACAGAGTCCTCCCCCCCCCAAAAAAAAACAAAAAACAAAAAAACCCAACCAATGTACTAGGACTCAGTACTGCTCATTCTGAATAGGTTGTCCTTCACAAAAAAAGAGGAAGAAGAAACAAAAGATGACCTTGTGGAAGGTCTTAAGCTCTCCAAGGTAAACATCACCATATCAATCTTTACAATGGGACACTGTATATGATTTGGTTAGATTTTACTTTTTGGTTTTCTTTTTTTTTCCCTTGTATTTGCACAGGAATGTTAGCTTTCTGAATGGAATTCTTTTTCTGGCAGTTTTGAAGGCCATCTTGTGGCCATGGCATTTCATTGTTGTGCCTCATAACAGTTTCTTTTGACAAAAGGACAAATTCTAATCTCAAAGCCGTATCAGTCAAGACTAATGCCATGGAAGACAACAGCACAACTGGGTTCAAGTAAGGTAAGCAATCAAACTCCCACTCAAGCTACGGGCATTCTGATTATATTAAAATTCAAAACAGGATGTTTCTTTTTAATATAGATTTGATTGCACATATAAGAAAGGCTTCGAAGCATAAGGGATTCCCACCAGTAACCAAATGCTGGCTCCCTCTCAAGCCCACCTGACAATTTCAGCTCTTGCGCACTCATTAAAGCAGCCCAGCACTCAGGGTTATTCAGGCATTGGGATGCCTAATAAGGCAGTATTCAATAAATATAGTGAAATTACTAATTAAACAGCCTTGTCATTTGCAACAGAATGCTATTATTGCCCCAAGGAAGGGCCTAAAGGACTTTATTTCCTGTGTTGTACACACAGTCCCACAGAAGCCAACAGGAATTTGGTAGGGGAGTGAGGGGAAGGACTGACACTAAAAAAAAACTGAGAAAAGAAAAAAACACTTAAAAAAGCAGTGTTATGGAATTAATAGATGCATAGCAGAACAATTCTAAAACAACCATGTAGCATAATCATCCTTCTCCAGACTTCATGGTAAAAGATTCTGAAATCTTTTAGACTTACATCAAAGTGGCAGTTCTTCCATGCCAGACACACAAATGCATATTTGTAATCTCTGTAAGTACAATAATGCTGTTTATCATCATTTTATCTGACTATTTAGACTATCTTTACCACTTTTTTAGGTTCTAAATGGAATTGTATATTGCTGAAGGTCCATGTTAAATCACCTATAAGATCTCATTTTGTATTATAAAAAATGATCTTGATAAGAGAAAAACTTCAGCTTATTCATTGTGGCTTATTTACTTTTTGGAAACAATAGGTGCAACTTCTTTCTGATAATGAGCCTTTTAGTCACCAATTATTTTTTCATCGACATAAAAGAAAATTATACAATGAATCTTAAAAATACCAAATATTCCTAAAAGGACAATTCAATATTATACACACTGGCCTAATTTCTTTAGCTGTGAGTAAGAGCCTTTAGTGTTACAGAATCTAGCAGAGTATGTTACAGAAGCTAGCACACTAGGACAGTGACTAAGGGGTGATGTCCTTAGCTGATATTGCAATAGAAATAATAATGATATACTATCAACTGACTCTTTCAAAGTCAATTTTCAAAATAAAAATAACTACAGAATACAAAACACTATTTTTATCATTTTAAATATGCTAATGAAGAAAAATTTATCTTCGATCTTGGGACAGATGAAAACAGCACAGCTCAATATTTGTGTCAGTCTTCCTCAGAGCTTAATGAAGCATATGTTAACTAGGCGCTTTACTTTGCAGTGACAACGTGAACACGAAAAAGACGCTACAAGCTCAAAAGTTAGTCACTGGGCAAGAGCATCTCTTCTAGTAAGGCTGGGTCTCACAAAATCCTGGCAAATCTGCTATGCCTGTACCCTCTATTGCCTCTCCTGTTGCCAGAAGTCTTTGGCTGTATTTTGTCTACATCCACCCAGCAGCTCCAGGCCTGATTTCTGCCACATCCTAGAAGAGATTCTGTTTGTGGCCCCAAAAGCGAACCACAAACTTTGGGAAGTAGCAACGTCTCCACAGTGGAACATATGAGAGGCGCCTCTGACAAAATCACATTGTGATACATTTATAAATCCACCGAGATTGATTGAAAATGCATGCTGGGTGGAAGAAGCAAGGGGAAAAAAAAAAGTTCATTGTCACCTGGAAATGATTTACAAGACTGCTGTACTTGGTAACAAAATTAAGATTTCCCAAACATGTAAACATTTCTCTGTGAAGTCATTTTTCCATTTATTTTTTATTTTCTTTGGGCAGTCAGAAGAAAGCAAGCTGGTCATCTAATCACCATAGAATAGAAAGCTGCTTTGTCTTGGCCACTCACCTACTGAGCAGGTAACCTACACAGTACTTTGAATAGGGATTGTCCAGGACACACAATACTTAAAACACAGTCAGTCAAGTTCCAGTAGTTTGCAAAACAGTTTTTTTCCCTACTAGGTACAGTTTATAGCACACTTGTATTTTACAGGAATAAGAAATGCCCAAGATGAAAGATGCCAAAGGCAGAAAGCAACGAGAAAGGTATTTCAGCATCAGAAGTAGAGGGATGAGCTGCATAATTATAAAATATCAGCAGTATTTATAGATTTTTCTCATACTGACTCATTCCAGATACTGTGTGGGAGTAATTTTATTGCGACTGCATTGACAGAAATCACTTCTGTGAATTTCAGCTGTTGTAATAGTGACAGAGGTATTCTAATGGTTGGTTTACAGCTGGTCCCTAATGTAGAGAACAATGTTCAGTAGAAGAGAGCAGCTTTTTCAGAAGGTGGAGGTGTGACTGTGACCACTGTGTCTCTGGCTTCTCCCTAAATCCCAGTGTGAGAAACCATGTTATGCTTTTGTTGTTAAGCCATGTTATGTTTGTTATAAACCATGTTATGTCTTTCTTTTTTACAATTTTGCTTTAAGTTTCAGTTTGGTTTCACTTGTTTTTGTCATTTTCAGTTTTACAGCTATAAGAAACTAGCTATATTCCAAGACTGTCATTAAAAAAAGCCCCAGTGTTTATCAGTGTATAAGAAGGACTTAGGGGAAGACTCATCTGAAAACAGTTCTGCAATGTTCTAATAAACAAAAGTTGTGATTGCAGTGGAGGTTTAAGTGTTACAGAGTTTTCAGAAAAGGCCACAAAGGACCATAGTTTGCAGCAATACAGGCACAGTTCTGGCAGCCAAAGAGAAGCATAAATTGTGAGAGACTAAGAGAAAATAGTTCCTCTTCTTTAAAAGCAACAATAAAAAGCCTACCCTGGCTACTCAGTCCTTCAGAAAACATCCTTATTGAGCAACAGCTACAAATACCTGGAAACTTAAGTACCGATATTTACTTACCAAGTTTAGAACCTGAAAACAACCACTGAGTTTACACACAGCACAGACATTTTTGATGTCTTTCAGTACTGGTTCTACTTGGGATGGAGTTAATTATAATCATAACAGACTGTAGGGTGCTGTGGTTTAGTTCTGTGACCAAAACAGTGTTAGCAGCACACCAGTGTTTTAGTTCTTGCTGAACAGTGCTCGCACAGCATCAAGAATTGCTCTGTTTCTGACTCTGCTGCACCTGCAAGTAGGTTGAGGGTGGGCAGCAGGTTGGAAGGGGGGGAAGAGCCAGGACAACTGACCCCAACCGACCAAAGAGAGATTCCATACCAAGTAATATGCTCAGCAATAACATCTGTGAGTGAGAGGGAGAAGAGTAAATGTTGCTGAAAACAAATTTCACTTGTGTGACACTATGAGAAATTCTTGGACTGGCAAAAGCTCCATTCAGTGTCCTGCTCCCCTGCGTATTTCCATTTATGACTCCAAGCATGTCACATAAGCAAAGTTGTATTCATTTAAATGCACCAGAAACATGGAAAAGAAAAAAATTAAAACAAAACAAAACCACACCAACAAACCTCTAATTAATGTAGCTGGACTGGCAGAAGAGCTTGTACATACAGTAATTTCCGTTTTCATATAATTACTTCCATGGAGGAAACCCAAAGGAAATCTGTCATCATTAACAAGACACTTTTTCAGTGTCGATGATGCCTTATTCTTCCTGGTAAATGTACACTGTCCTGCTACAATTACTTCATCCATAGCCACATGAGAGGCATCCTAACAGCTTTGAAAGCACCCCTCTCCCTTTTTTTTTTTTTTTTTTGTGGGCAATTAGATGTATTCTGGTTATTCTATCCACCCTTACAGCATCCCCACACGTGCTTCCAGAACTTACACCATACAAAAGACCACTTATATAAAGTACATTTCCTCCCTTGAGCTGCTATTCATGACTGCTTTGTAACAGTGAGGGGAAAGTGAGCTGCAGTTTAGATCTCCGAGCTGACAGAATGCCAGGCAGGTCCACCTCTGCACCTGAGAGGGCACAAGAGCCAGCGGGGAGGACTTGAATGTGCTACTCAGAGGCAGCAAATGCCTTGGAAAGCGAGGTTCCAACACATGCCTTACCCTCCTTAGTTAGTAGACAGGCTAGTAAGATTTTCTTTGGAAAGACTTTGGCTAACGGCACTAATATGAGCCTGTTTTGATACTGTTTTGATACTATTTTTACAGGCACTCTACCAGATAAATTAAACAGCTGAGAAAATCCCAATCAGTTTCACACAAACACTGAACTCAAACAGAAGAGCATGTGGTCTACTTAGCTATTCCAAATCGCTTCCTAAATCAAGATTAAGGGATAAAAGGGATAAGGACTATGACAATAAGGGATAAACTATCCTCAAAGGAGGTAAAAAAAAAAAAAACAAAAAAAAAAAAGAGAGAAGCCTATTCAAGCTTCCCATTAGGACCTGCAGACCAGGCATTAAGGTTAGGATCTTAGATGAGCTGCCTTTGGAAAAGCTCCTACAGAGGTTTACAATGGCTTGTTATTAGATGTGTGTTTGTTTTAAAAATTATGGACCATCCGTTCACTCATTTCTACATGTTTTGATGTTCTGGGTTCAGCAGTAGCAGTCATTTTCCTCCTTCTTAGTAGCTGGTGCAGTGCTGTGGTTTCGACTTTCAGTCTGGGAACAACGCTGGTAACACCAATATTTGTAGTTGTTTCTAAGTCATGTTTACTCTGACCAAGGACTTTGTGAGTCTCATGCTCTGCCAGGGAGGAGAGGAAGCTGGGAAGAAGCAGAGACAGGACACATGACCCAAAATAGTCAAAGAGGTATTCCATACCACAGCATGTCATGCCCAGAATGTAGAACTGGGGGCAGTTACCCAGAAGGGCTAGATCACTGCTTGGTCGGGTGGGGTATCAGTCAGCAGGTGGTGAGCTTTTGTATTCCCTTCCCTTGTTATTTCCCTTATCATTATTATTATTGGTGGTAGCAGCAGTGGTTTGTGTTATACCTTAGTTACTGGACTGCTCTTATCTCAGCCCATGGGAGTTACATTCTTTTGATTCTCCTCCCCATCCCTCTGGGAGGGGGGGGGAAGAAGGGGGGGAGTGAGAGAGTGAGCTGCATAGCTGGGCTTAAACCACGACATTTGAAAAATAATTTGAGGCAAAGAAATGCATCCTCATATTCTCTTTAACCTCAAAGCCTCTTTGTGTTACAGCCATGCTTTTCCATACCACCTCTACTAAGCACAGTGCTACTACGATCACATGAATCTGCAAGAAAACCTAAAGCATTTTCATGTTTCATACCCCTTTGTGGAACACCAAGGAAGCTGGTGTGGGAACTTTGTATGTCTCTGTAGTGGTTTAAGCCCAGCCAGTAATTCAGAATCACGCAGCCACTTGCTCACTCCCCTCCTTCTTCCCAGAGAAGGCTCCCAGAGGGATGGGGAGGAGAATCAAAACCATGGGTTGAGATAAGAACAGTCCAGTAACTAAGGTATAACACAAACCACTACTGCTACCACCAATAATAATAATGATAGAGGAAATAACAAGGGAAGAGAATAAAACCGCTCACAACCCACCGACCAATACCCAGCCTGACCCAAGCAGTGACCTGGGCCTTCTGGGTATCTCCTCCCAGTTTACACACTGGGCATGACATCCTGTAGTATGGAATACCTCTTTGGTTAGTTTGAGTCAGGTGTCCTATCTCTGCTTCCTCCTGGCTTCCTCTCCTTCCTGGCAGAGCATGAGACTCACAAAGTCCTTGGTCAGAGTAAACATGACTTAGCAACAACTAAAAACATCCGTGTTACCAGCGCTGTTTCCAGGCTGAAAGTCAAAACCACAACACTGCACCAGCTACTAAGAAGGAGAAAAATGACTGCTACTGCTGAACACAGGACAGTCTCTCTCAAAGGAGTAAGTGAGCCTGTGGCAAATGGTGATCAGCCCCAGTATGGATAACTCTACTACTCCAAGATAACTGACTGGTATGGCATGAAGACATTACAGTGGGCACTTTACAGTGTTGCTTTTTATTAATGTACTTGGGCTGCTCTCAATCAAGGTGCTTTCAGCGTTGCAATTCTGGGTACAAATACTTTTCTGTACTAAGAAAAAAAAGTCAACAGAGCATGCAGTCTTGACATGTATGGACAAAATAATTGCTGTTCAGTGCAATTCCAGTTTGCCTTACATTTTTATATTATAATTTAAAGAAAAAAAACTCACTTTGTCCACCAAATCAGTTTACTTCTGGCAAAGACAGAATTTCCCCTTTGAATTTAGCATGGATTATTTGAAGTCAGAGGCGGGTACAAGAGAAGAGTTCACTTACTTCTGTTTTTTGGAGGAGTAAACAATCTTTTTATGAGTGGCCTATCCCTTTTGTGAATGAAAATAAAGGCAGGTGCCAGCTCACATCTCACCATTCTCATTGCTCACTCATCTACTGATTTTGCAAAGACAAATGGCTCAACTTCCTCTTAAAGGTGTTAGGTTTTGAGGTAGGGTTTCGTTGAATATTCACCCATTCTAGTGATAATTACAAAACACCCAGTGTTGCCTGTTCTTGTAAGAATGCTTTCTACTGGCATTGTAGGAACAGATTATCAATTTTCACATTTGAAATGTGTCATTGGAATATTAGCAAGAATTTTCTGCAGAAAAACAGCAGCTTCTCTGATAGCTTCTACTTCCAGATCCTTTATAATGTACTGGTAACGTGTCATTTGGCAGTGAAAGCAGGGGATATGGGACAGAAAGGAAAACCAGTTCATTTTCAGTAAAACTGCTGATTTGGACAGATGTAATTTCTCCTCTCTTGGGCAGGAAACACTTAATGAAAGCAAGACAAACAACACTGATGCATTTACTATCTAAAAATAATATTTTTTCTCTCCATTCTATCTTCATCCTTTTTGGATAGGGTTTTTTCCTTACCAATTTGAGTTCATAAACAAGAGAATTCCATTAGCAAGAGACAAGATGTTGCAGAATGGCTCCAAGAGCAAGGCCATGGATCCTTAGAGGCCTTGTGCGAGCAAAGCAAGGTGTAGGCCTCACAGGTAACCAGAAACCGGATGTGGGAGGAGAATGCGAAGGAAGCTGTGTAGAACTAACCAATACTGTTGTGACTAGTAGGCGTGGCTAAACACCACGCGGATATAAGCAAAGTGCGCCACAAATGAAGTAGAAGTTTGGTTATCACCCACATCGGGTTGGCATGTCTTACTTCTCCTCGCCGCTTACAACAAGATAAGAGAATATCATGACTTCTTCCCTCTGAAGACTTCTTACTTGTTCCCTTTCACAGCTACTTTGTTATCATGGTAAACTTTTGGGGTGTGAGTAGGAAATCTGGCTCTTTTGGATTGATTACACAGCTCTTCATATCTAAAAGATTCTATGTTTTGTCATAGGAGAAATGGATGTCCAAAGGTTTCAGAATTGAAGGACATTTGTAACTGCGTGGTGACCAAAGAGGTCATAAAACTCCAAAACGATGGAACAGTGAAAACAGGGGAAGAGACAGTATTCCACTGGTCATATGCCTTCTTTTTTTTTTATTAGACTACAGTTACCTTATTTTATTGATGTATTATTACAGCAACTAAGGTGACACAAATAAGGGAAAGAGCATTAGAAAGAGAAACAAATGGAGAAGACTATGGTACCTAGAAATTACTACTATTAAAAAAAAAAACAAACAACAAAAAAACCCCAAACCAACCAACCAGAAAAAAAACCACAAAAAATTTAATTAACATTTAACAGCTTATGAAAACTTTCAGAGAAAAATCCATTCATTACCTTAGTTTTTTTATTCAGTAGTCCAGGTAGCAGAATCTGCTCAAGCATGAAACTTTGTGAATTTTTTTTGTTTTGCTGCTCCCCTTCCCTGGAAAAAGCCATCTTCTTATACAGCAAAGCCTACCAAAGTGTGACTACTGTATTTTTTCTACACCTAAACACACTTGATGTTACATTTCAAGAAAAATATCCATCAGAAGAGCAATGAAAATATTCTATATTAAAAACCAAATATATAGGATATGAAATGGATCTCTGGATTTGCAGATGAAAGTATAACTGTGGAATATACTGCAGCATCAAAGAGAAGATTTCTTTCTTCAGGGAATAATAAACACACTGAAGCAGCTAAATAATCAGGTACTGGTTATATGCACCACTCATTCCTATGAAATTAATGCGCACAGACACTCTGCCCCAACATCACCCTTAGTGGAAACCTGTTACAGCTTATCTGAAACACATATAGAAATAACTGTTGGTGAAACAGTGAAACACATCCATGCCATAATCCTGCTTATCCTAAAAATCAAGCATACTGATCAAGATTTATCTACAGTTTGAAAGCCATTAGTAAGACAGATAAGCTGGCAGAAAGATATCTTAGAACACAATGATTGCAGATTTCTCCTATAGTATTCCTTCTCTCATACACTGTAAAGAACATACCACTTCCTTAAAATATTGTAATGTTATGATGTTCAGTATTTTTTTGCTATGCTGAGACTGAAGTCAGTACTGCATTTTGGTAAGGACACTTGGCATCACCACTATCTTGACCATCCCAGACATCTGTTCAGAGATGGTCAAAGTTTTGGCAGGGCAAGAATTCAATCTTTGGAACAAGTTCAGCACTAAGCTTTCACTTGTTAAATAAAATTTAAAAAGAAAAAGAGAAAATTGGCTCCAGAAGAATGCACTAAGTTTCCTGAGCTGCTGATTCATCTTGGTGGAGCTCAACGCATGTGTTGCGAGTTCCAAAAACATCTTCCCTGTGTATACAAGCCCTGGCCAAAGGCATTACAGAATCCAAACTTCGGCTGACAGCATCCAGAAATGTTTTGCAAGCCCGAAACATTGCACTGTAGAAACAGCACTGCAAACTTAATGTAGATGATATGCTGTGCCCACAATGCAAAGAGCGGTCAATGTTTTGAAACATCTAACAACAGCTTTCTCTTCCCCCAGTTTTTGTGACACTATAAGGCACCAAGACCATTTTCTCTAACAAGGATTTTCTGATGCTGCCTCTGGAAAATTCTTACAAAATGCTAGTGCCATGCCACAAACCTTGGGAGAACAGCAGGCTTAGGATGCTGCTTTCAGACTGTCTGAAACTGCTAGATGATTTTGGAGAAATGTTCCCGCTACACATGCAAGAGTTGAAGTTATATTAATTTATATGGAAATAAGTGCAGAGTTCTGATATCTCCAGCTCTAGGAACTGGCAGTGACTCCTCAAAGTTTGCTCTCCAGCTTTCTCTAGAATAACCAAGTATTTGCTGCTGCCAAGATCCCAGCCTTGGTACCTGGTTGTTCAATTGTTTTTTCATTATATAGACCAAGGAGCAACCTCACTTGAGTACATAACTGAACAAAACCTGGAGCGTGGCAAGCCTAAAAAACCTGCAATACTGACAATAAAGAGCACTTACGAAAGAAAAAAATTACATATTAGAACTGTTCCATTTAGGACCATACGCAACCTCACATTACTCTGCTTAAAGCTACAGTAAGAAAACTATTAAATTTGCAGAACTGTACCTTGGCGATGGAAATAGCAGCTTTAGAGATTTAATATATAGGAAAATACCTACATACTCCCAGTTATGCATTTGAGAGACAGGATAAGTCAGTGCAGTATTTTAATGTAGTAAAAGTTTGAATTAAACCCAAATTTTAATGACAAATCAACAACATTTCTGCAGTGAAAATAGTTCATCTGTGATTAAAATGAACACTTCTAAATAGCATAGAGTATTATCTATAGGACTTTTATAAACTGTCACACAGTTTCCAGAGCCTTTTAACTTGGTCAATAGATCTTTTGACTGTAAAAAGTTTACAACTGGAAAATAAGTTTGTCTCATTCTTAGAAGCAAAAGTCACCTCTTCCATTACCCAGGCTACATGCTCAGGCCAGACACAGAAGATGTTTGCACATAAAAATAAATTTCCCAACAAGTCTGTCTGCCCAGTTCTCTTCCATAACTAAACCATTCACAGATACCAGAATCTTATGGGGGAAAACTAGGTACAGGTATTAAAACCAGCACAACAGAATGATGAGTAAGGAAATTCTATACCATTTCATAGAATCATAGAA
The DNA here is from genome assembly GCF_033815535.1 of Pezoporus flaviventris. Taxonomy (NCBI): domain Eukaryota; kingdom Metazoa; phylum Chordata; class Aves; order Psittaciformes; family Psittacidae; genus Pezoporus; species Pezoporus flaviventris. The sequence continues at coordinate 51,799,920 of NW_026892549.1, forward strand.
TCATAGAATAGTCAGGTTTGGAAAGGACCTTAAGATCATCAAGTTCCAACCCCCCTACCCTGGGCAGGGACATCTCACGCTAAATCATATCACCCAAGACCTAGTCCAACCCGGTCTTGAACACCGCCAGGGATGGAGCATTCACAGCTTCGCTGGGCAACCTATTCCAGTGCCTCACCACCCTAACAGGAAAGAATTTCTTCCTTATATCCAATCTAAACTTCCTCTGTTTAAGTTTTAACCCGTTACCCCTTGTCCTATCACTACAGGCCCTAATAAAGAGTCCCTCCTCAGCACTCCTATAGGCCCCCTTCAGATACTGGAAGGCTGCTATGAGGTCTCCATGCAGCTTTATCTTCTCCAGGCTGAACAGCCCCAACTTCCTCAGCCTTTCTTCATACGGGAGGTGCTCCAGTCCCCTGATCATCCTCGTGGCCCTCCTCTGGACTTGTTCCAACAGTTCCATGTCCTTTTTATGTTGAGGTCACCAGAACTGCACACAATACTCCAGGTGAGGTCTCACAAGAGCAGAGCAAAGGGGCAGGATCACCTCCTTCGACCTGCTGGTCACGTTCCTTTTGATGCAGCCCAGGGTACAGTCAGCTTTCTGGGCTGCAAGTGCACACTGCCTGCTCATGTTCATTTTCTCATCGACCAACACCCCCCAAGTCCTTCTCTGCAGGGCTGCTCTGAATCTCTTCTCTGCCCAACCTGTAGCTGTGCCTGGGACTGCTCTGACCCAGGTGTAGGACCTTGCACTTGGCATGGTTAAACTTCATAAGGTTGGCATCAGCCCACCTCACAAGTGTGTTGAGGTCCCTCTGGATGGCATTCCTTCCCTCCAGCATATCAACCGAACCACACAGCTTGGCGTCATTGGCAAACTTGCTGAGGGTACACTCAATCCCCTAATCAGCTTAGAACCAGGTTTTGGATTTGGCATACAGCTGACTAAAGAGACAGAATATAAGGAAGAGGTAAAGTAGGTTGGAGTAAGAAACTATCCTTAACACTTAAGGGGAATCAAGAGATACCTACTACATATTTATATTTGTATTTAGAATTTTACCATTAAATCTTTTGATTGATTTTTAAAATGGTCAGTCTCTCTTCACATTCATCTTATCTGTCAACCATAATGTTATTCCTTAGACTGTTTCAGTCAAATTACTTCATGTTTCCAAGACACTGAACCACATTCATGGGGAGTACAGAACTTTCTTATAATAAAATCAAGGTGGCATATGTGCAGTGTATATTTGCTTCTCTTCTCCCAGTTCAAAAACACTTCAAACCAAAAAACAAAATGACATGTACTACAGTTACGTTGTTTTTTGCTTCAGCTCTTGTATTTTACAAAACAAAATAACAAACCAGTAAAAGCCATAATCCACACAATAAACGGTAACTTCTAGTAATTTACTTACAGAGTTCAGTAGTCTCCCACTTGTTTTCCTTCAATCTTTTATCAATCTCTTCCCAAAATGTCATATCATAGTCCCACATTATTTTCCTTATACTCTGATGATCTGATGTTTCACGAAGAGGTCAGCACTACAGCACCTTCTTCATCCTACAGCACAATTCTCACCTCTGTTCAGATATAATTTGACATTTTTACATATTCAGTAACTCCCTGGCATATTGCACAAAAATAAGAGATGCCATTCATATTTATTGTTAATAATTGTGTACAGTTGCAGTGTCCTCAACATAAAGAGGACATAGAACTGTTGGAATGAGTCCAGAGGAGGGCCACAAGGATGATCAGGGGACTGGAGCACCTCCTGTATGAAGACAGGCTGAGAAAGATGGGGCTGTTCAGCCTGGAGAAGACAAGGCTGCGTGGAGACCTCATAGCAGCCTTCAAGTATCTGAAGGAGGCCTATAAGGATGCTGGGGAGGAACTCTTTATTAGGGACTGTAGTGATAGGACAAGGGGTAATGGGTTAAAACTTAAACAGGGGAAGTTTAGGGTAGATATGAGGAAGTTCTTTACTGTGAGGGTGTTGAGGCACTGGAATGGGTTGCCTAAGAAAGTTGTGAATGCTCCATCTCTGGCAGTGTTCCAGGTTGGGTTGGATGGAGTCTTTGGTGACACGGTTTCAGTGTGAGGTGCCCCTGTCAATGGCAGGGGGGTTGGAACTAGATGAACTTAAGGTCCTTTCCAACCCTAACTTTTCTATGTTTCTATGACTCTATGATTAGGTCTAAAACAACCACTTTATTTCTGAGTTTTTAACATAGCAGAAACTCAGAGTACAAAGCAAAAAGCACTTACTATTATAGTTAGGATCCAAGTTTTATCAGCAACCAAAAAATCAGACCCAAATACTCTAAATGCCACCTAACAAGTGAACTACAAGAGGATAACTATGCCGTTTGCATAATTATTGAAACTTACCTTTGAAACATATGAAAATTGCATACTAGAATTTTGCCACATATCTTCTGTGTTTACAGCAATATTTATTTAGGCATATTAAAACAGAATTGGCTTTTTTTTTTTTAATTCTAGTTCTACTCATTTTCATGCAACTAACTCAGCCAGAATGTTATGTAAACACTGTAATTGAAATTTAATTTCTTTCTATACCTAACAATGCTCCATTACTTGCCTACATATAACCTTCTGCCCCTTGGCTATTTGCCTTGCTTGGAAATACCTTGCTAAGACATGGTGCTTGCTTTAGCCATCTGATTCATAAAGGATAAATTAAGATTTGGTAATTTCTTAATGCCTGAGGATAACAGCTTTATTTTTTTTTTCCTTTATTGTAACAGACAATTAAAATTATTTTTCTTTTAGTGTTGCAACCAGGAGACAGAAGAAATGCAGCTCCTGAAGGTGTGAATGCAGAGTTGGCTTAAATGGAAAATAAATATATTTTTCATTCCTTTGTATTTTCCATTGTTGCATTTCTTCAGTGTGGAAACTGGAAATCTTGCTTTGTAGAGCAGAACAGAGCAACACTCATAAAATTTACTATGCCAGCAAGACAGTTGTGTGATGTTTAACTAATGACTAAACACCAACAGTCAAAAACCAGTTTTTGCAACAGAATTTACCATGAGCTGGATATAACATATACCCTAGAGTGAGTTTTTCCCCCATTGAAGAAACAGGCAGGCAAAGGTGGAGTCACAGTATTGCTACACAGAACATGTCTCCACCTTTCTTGGGCAAAAATCAGAGTATCACAGGATAGTAGCCTTTGGAAGGGACCACCAGAGGCCATCTACTTGCTCAAATGCATGTCTGAAATAAAACTTTGAGCAAAGTCTCTTAAAAAAAAAAAAATCACGTCATGCCCTCCTTTTATGCTTTTTTTTTAAGTGTTGCATGAAATAAATAAAAATGCATTAAGTATGTTTTTATTTAATAGTGTTACACTGCAAGTTTCTCAAGTGACAAAAGAAAGCTTTTCACAGTGCATCTAAGCATGCTTATTAAATACAGCCAATTCATGAAGAATTATGTAAAACAGCACAGAAGAAACACAGAAGAAACAATGCAGTCTACTTGCGCATTGCTCTTTAATGTCTATAATAAAGAGGGAGATTTTATTTAAAAGTAGAGATTATACTAGTGCTGCCCAACAAAAAAATCAGACAACGGAAGTCTAGTTAATTTATTGCTCTGTTAAAAGAATATTGCAGGAAAATAAGTTCAGGGTCACCTCCTGATATCAAATTATTCAAACTTCTAGATATTTAATGCATGAGACAATAATTCATGCATCTGCACCAATTCATACATCAATCTAGTCTCATCTGGCCTAGAAATTGAATTACTTCACATCTTAGAGATCCACAGCATGCTTGAGGTCAAGGGTAGTACAGGCATTTTTACCTGGCTTGTTACATGGTTATGCAAAAGACTGACATTAGGTTTAGACTCAGTTGAAAAATATATTTACCCAGGAAATTTTAAGCATAGAAAGAAATCATGAAATACAGAATGGCCAGCAGCAGCAAACTTTAGGCACTAAAGAGGATCACCTAAACACTGCCTTAAGGCCACATTAAAATGATTTCAAAACATTGTAGCTTAGACAAAGACATTAATTTTATTTAACGTAGCCTAACAAAACCGGCTGGGAGCTAGTCTTGCACTGTTGCAGAGCTGTGCTGGGAAACAAATACAAGATACTTAAACTGACAAATACAGCAGTGCCACTTGCATCTGGGGTTAAAGAGCTTGAGTTACAGGTAAAACTGGTCAATATTCCTGCAGGTTTATGTCACTGTTAGTGAAGGAACCAGTGAGAAAAGGAGAATTTCCTAGGAATGAACTCACAGGTAAAGATCTTCCACACTGCAATAGGAACTGGTAAATTGGCTGACTTGTAAAAAGGTAGCCATAAACATCTCAAGCAAGAAGATTTTGCTGAGAAACTCTAAGGAATCTGTCTTTTGAACTCCATGTGCAACTCATAAAAGCACTTCTGAAATGCTGCTTTTCATAGGCTTCTCTTTACAGGAAAGATTGACTGCATTTGTCTGATATTTGTTATATTTTAAAACTAACCAAACTAACCTTCCACTGTCTATCCAGGGGGGAGCTGCTGTGGCAGACTGGTTTGTACATAGGAGAGGTCAAATACTGCTGTAATGTAGACGCAAACTAAAACTGTAGATTCAAAGGCTTCTGTAAGTGGGTGTTATTTGCAGCATGGCCATAACATTAACAAGTCAGCACTACAGCAGACCTGGGTAGAAAGTACATTCCTTTCTCAAGGACTCTTGGTGGAGGGTTCAATAAAAGTCATCTGGGTTTGCATGTGGGACATATCTCTTTGAATAAAGGAGCAAAAGCCCTGTGCAAACAACAAGCTGTGTAACAAACTGGTGACTCGGATAAGCCAGAACCAAATCATTTACAGCTGAAACATGAATATAAATTGAATTCTTCTTTGAAAATACAGCAGACCATAACACAAAGGCACTCAAGTCCAGAACATATGCCCAAATGACTAACATCATATCACATTGGAGATGCAAGTAAGATTATAAGAGCCCAATGGCTAATGGAAGGAAAGAGAAATCCACTGAACAAGAAATTCTAGGAACATTCCATCTATCTCTTTTCTGGTTTACAGGATAGCACTTTTCTAATGCTCAGCTATGCCAGTTTATTCTCTTCAGGGGGTTCCAACGCAAATAAAGTATATCCTGAACCTATGCTTCAAAGCATACTGATTTGTTGCCTTTTTAAGCCAGTGTGGATAGACCAGAAGTAGGTAAACTCTGTAGAAATATAGAAAAGCTTAAAGAAATACTTGCAAAGACTTGAAGCGTAAGTGTTAACATGAATATAGATTACATAGACAGTATTCCCATGAAAACACACAGTTCAAGTGAGGTTGTTCCAGTTTGGGCTCACAGATTAAAAGCAGGGTGTGAACCGCTTCATGTTCCTGGACTTCCAAACTCCCTCTTTCCCTCCCCACCCAAGCCTTTCAAATTTATCTGGAAAGCAGATATTTTTCAACAGTTAGTGCCCTACAAAAGGAAAAGGGGGATCTTGAGGCTGGAGTAAACAAATATGCTGTAAAGAAAATTTGGCAACCTTTTTACTGTCTGGGTCTTGTTAAACTCCTACTGACACACATGCTTGCATTGTACAAAGTAACAGAAAAGGTCAGGTGCATTCAGAAACAAAGACAACGCCAAAGTTTCTTTTAGATAATTTATGGCCAACAGTTTCTGCATATAATTAATTTGTTGAGCTTCTTCTCAGAATTGCTGGAATTAAATGTCATTTATAAATTATGCAAAAAAGCCCCAAAACAACTGTGTCTATACAGCAGAAGATTCAGACAAATAGCTCAGCGCTACAGAGGCAGTCCTCAGACTCAGTACTCTTTGGATTTTAAGGAAAAGATCATCTTGAGATGCTTTTTGGCCATAAACATCTATAAACTCTTATTAATTTTTTATTGTAAAAATTGGCAGTTTTTACACTTAGACTTCTAATATATTGAAAGACTGCTTCAGAAAGGTTTTAAAGCTTCCTTCTACTCTTCAGGTTAAAAGAAACAACTTTGATCCAGTTTATACACATTAGTTCCTGTGCCAACCTTTACTGAGGCTGTGAGTCCCCTAATAAATAGCTGTCTAAAATAGCAGAGACCTCCTCAGTCTTCAATGTCTCAGCTAAAGCAAACCAAGGTCTTCTAGCCTCCCCCAGGGCCCCTGAACAACTTGGTAATTGTTCACTGCAGTTACTTTTTTCTTTAAGGTTGGTGTCAAAATGATGTCAGGGTACCAATGTCCTAGGTCATTACTTTTTACACCACCACTTGTACAACTCCATGAAGTCCTGTTGTTCACAGGCTCACAGTATGACTGCAGTGGCTGTGCCCTACATAAGAGCAGGAGGTGGAGGAGGAAGCACAATACCTCAGCTCCACTTCCAGACAGAAGCTTTAGCTGAGCTGAGGGAAAGAGTATCATCCTCTTTTAGCCCTTGTTCTTTCCACCTTTACTTCCCCACCCGAGCACTCCAAATTCATTTGGGACAGTTTGTGCTTGATCTCAAAGATCATTTACTTCTTCTGGCCTTAATAGCACACCCTTTTCCATTCTGGAAACATTTTTTCACTTGACTGGGACACATAGTGAGAAATGCTAATTTCTCAATATGGTCTTACTTTAGTTAAGACATGAATTATACAGCATGAGATGCATGTATTTCAATGCCTGCCATAAGCCTCCCACATTTGTAAGCCACAAAGTCCTTAAAAATCTCTGAGAACGGCAAGGCAACATGCAATAATTCTGTGTGAAAAGCCTCAACCAGGCAGAAACAGCTGGTCATTTTTGCTCAATGTATATAGCAAGACAGTAAGGATTTAATACAAAATAGCTTCTGTGTGTCATAAGGAATTAAATGTATCTTTGGTTTCTTCTTACTGTGTAAATCTAGAGATACCTTTAATTCTTTACACGTAATGCCATTTCACCAGTATGATTATTATTTTGTAGTGACACAATGGCACATAAAAAGATTTTATGAAGAAATTACAAGCACTAATGAGGTACACAGGTTTTTTGATATTCTTTTCACTTACGCATTCCTTATACTGAAGATAAATATTAAAGATAAAATAAAGTTAAAAAACAAACAATCCAAAGCAAGCAAGCAAAAAATCTTATGCACACCAGCTGATGTTCTGCAAAAGGAAGACAGGTATGGTAGTCTTAATAAAGCATATTCACCTTCTTTAAAGATGAAGTGGTCGGATACTTTTGTTTTAAGAAAAAAAAATGTAGGCAAAGGATTCCAGTTACGTCTTCTTAATCTTGCATTATATCTATAGAAGGACTACAGGTGCAGACTGCAAACTTCCTGCTTTCTAAGGAAATGCCACTTGTACTCATCTTATGCTACTAATTCCACTTAATATATATTCTAGGCAAAAGAGATTATGCATGGTAGATGATAAATGAAAGCAGTTGTTCCTTAAAGCAGTATTAGTATGGCAACAACTGCGCTTTAAATCTTGGCATTGAGTTCTGAACATATTGTCACAGGAGTTTCTCAAAGGGATAAAATAGACCTTTAAAGTAAAAACAAATTATATATGTGAGATAATATTTTTATTTCAGTTCAGTCGAAGCTTTATTACTGGCTTCAGTAATTCCAGAGAACACAACTTTTTAATTTAAAAGTCTGCATTGAAGTATATCACTCCATGAAAGTGTGTGAAATGGTGGATGCTCCCTAGCACAAACATGCTATGGATGCTTCTAAATCACGATTACCAATGTGCTGTCTCTTACATGCAGACCTTGCCTAAATAGGAGCACTTGCAAACTAAGGTGAACTGCTAAGTGGTTAAACAAGTTTGTTTAAGTCTGTTCAACACTACTTTGGAGACACTTGTTTCAAAGGTAAGGAGCGTTTAGTTCCTGTCAGCTGAAGGATGTTGAGCTACAACAGACTTAAGTCATCATGTACTTTTGGTCATGGCCCATGTGTTTAGAAATAAAGGGGAGGAAAAAATGAAAAAAAAAAGAAAAAGAAAAAAAGAACTTATTCCCAAAAAGAGAACCGTCACTTGGCTCTTGGGATGTCAGCTTACTCTCCTAATACAGAACAGACTTGTTCTAACAGATTACTCTAAACAACCTAGGAAGACATTTGTTTCTCAAAAGTAAAAATGTGTCAAATCTGTTTGTGTAAAGAACAAGATTTGGCATCTTTTTTCCTTCCAAAACTGAGATGTTTTGAATCAGCTGCTTTTCAGAACTGGTATGTCAGCAGACAAAATGGGTTTGTAAAGGATTTCATAGCTCTCCTTTTGCTATAACTAAGACAATGATAAAATGCTGAATGAACAAGATACCTGAATTCCAAAATACAGCATTTTTGGGGGGAAGTTTCTTAGTTTTGTTACCAACTTTATCTAACATATTATAAAGAAAAACTTCTCTATTGCGTAGTCAGGGGTTCTCTGCATTTGGCAAAACTGTTTAGTTAGAATTTTGTTGACATTCTGACTCTGAGGCCAAAAGCAGAATTAAGCAGGAGTCAAATATTTTTCTGCTTCCAAAACTAGTACAAAAGTCAAAAGCCTTCAAAAGTTTGAGCCTCTTTTTTTTGCAAATTGATGCCTGCTATCTCAAATTTTGGACAGCAAAGAAAGTCACAGGGGTGTATTGGACATCTACATGGTGGAAAGCCAAGGTCAGTAAAGGGTTTAGGGACCTGAACTGCAACACAGGGCAGGGGTTTAGGCCTCCACATGAGCAAAAACCCCTGGCAATCATGCCTTGCATTGTATAGAACTGTTTCCAGGAGGTACTTAAAAACAATGCTTGCTGTTTAGATGCTTCACTGTTTTCCAAAGGAGAGAGGCTCACTAAGGAGCTAGCTGTATTTCTAATTTGTAGCATATTTATATCTCTGATATTTAATTTCAAGTATAGAGAAGAGAGAATGAATGAAAAGGCAAATTTGCGTATGCTACAAAACCATATACACTTTTCCAAACATCCAGAAATTAAAGGGGATCAGACCTGAAATTTGAGTAGCGACTGGTCTACACATTCTGAGAGCATCTTGGTGACAACTTTTAGAGAATGCTAATGGATAGCAACTTGGTGATAATGGTCTTAAGTTACAAAGTTCAGAAAGAGAAAAGGAAAAAGATAGGCCCCAAAATAAATATCATGGATCTGTAGAAGGCAGGATTCAGTAAGCCCAGAAAAATAAAAAAACAGAAAGAAACAGAACTGACTAGCCTTCAATGGCATGTCAGAGAAGAAAACAAGGTTGAGATAACCGAGATGCCAAGTAACAAACTGGGGAAAAAACCTCCAAGGAGTCAGTTACAGGAAGACCATTCAAGTCTTGTCCAATCTTCCTTAAAATAGGCAAGAGCAGGCACATAGCTAAGAGTCCTTGGGGTGAGAAGGTACTACTTTGAGCTGTCATGATTTAATCCCAGCTGGTAACTCAGAGCCACGCAGCCACTTGCTTGCTCCTCCCCCTTCTTCCTCCCCACCACGCAGGGGCGGATGGGGAGGAGAATCAAAAGAATGTAACACTCATGAATTGAGATAAGAACAGTCCAGTAACTAAGGTATAATACAAAACCACTAGCGTTACCACCAATAATAATAACGATAAGAGAAATAATGAAGGAAGAGAATACAAAAGCTCACCACCTGCCAACTGATACCCAGCCCAACCCGAGCAGTGATCTGGCCTTCTGGGTAATTCCCCCCAGTTTATGTAGTGGGCATGATGTGCTGTGGTATGGAATACCTCTTTGACTAGTTTGGGTCAGGTGTCCTGTCTCTGCTTCCTCCCGGCTTCCTCTCCTCCCTGGCAAGAGCATGAGACTCACAAAGTCCTTGGTCAGAGTAAACATGACTTAGCAACAACTAAAAACATCGGTGTTATCAGTGTTGTTCCCAGGCTGAAACCCAAAAACACAGCACTGCACCAGCTACTGAGAAGGAGAAAAATGACTGCTACTGCTGAACCCAGGACAATATCCACCCCTTATACCATACTATTCACATCATGCTCAGATCCCACATTTTTCAATATACCATCACTCTTGTCTCCTATATATATATACATATACACACACACACAAAGAGACAAATACCTTTCCTTAGTGCATGGACCAACCCCTATAAAGCTGCTGAGTTCAGCCGGTCCGTGATGTCAGGCGCCATCTCTTGTAACAGTCTTTCAGAGCAGGACAGATGGTGTGCAGCATTGGACTGTTGCCTGCTGATGACACAGCGGAGCTCGTTTGGTTTTGTCAAAGTTCATTCTTTGTTGGGATGATGGTTGGAGGGAAGTCAGGGCCAATCGCTGGTGACCTGAAGACATCTAATTGGTGGGTTATAAAAGTGCTATATAGCAGGCAACAGCATACAACTGAGTTCATTGGTTGTTTTCCCCTAAAATCAAAACCCCTTGAGATACACATCGAACTTCCTCATCTTCCAGCACTACCCACTGAGTATATTCAGGTCCCTGAGCAAAAGCAATCCCACGAGTGGGTTTGCCTTTACCTGAAGCAGGAATAACCCAAACTGTCTTCCCCAGCAAATTCTTTATGTGCACCACAGGAACTTTATCCCCTTCTACAGTGTGTAAAAGTTCTGACTGGGCTGGGCCGGCCCTGTTGGCCAACCAGGTGGTTCTTGGTAAATGTGTATCCCAATGGCTGAAAGTCCCACCACCCATTGCTCACAGTGTAGTTTTTAACAGCCCATTGTATCATTAGATTTTCCCAGAGGCTGGTGCATGGTAGGGGATGTGATATACCCACTCAATGCCATGCTCTTTGGCCCAAGTGTCTACAAGGTTGTTCTGGAAATGAGTCCCATTGTCTGACTCAATGCTCTCTGGGGTGCTGTGTTGCCACAAAATCTGTTTCTCAAGGCCCAGGATAGTGTTCCGGGGAGTGGTGTGGGCACAGCATATATTTCCAGCCATCTGGTGGCTGCTTATACCATGGTAAGCACATGGCGCTTGCCTTGGCAGGTTGGTGGGAGTGTGATTTAGTCAATCTGCTAGGCCTCCCCATATTTGCACTTCAGCCATTGTCCTCCATACCAAAGAGGCTTTAACCGCTTGGCTTGCTTAATTGCAGCACATGTTTCACAGTCCTGAATAACCTGGGCAATAGTGTCCATTGTTAAGTCCAACCCCATATCACGAGCCCATCTATATGTTGCATCTCTGGCCTGATGGCCTGAAGTGTCATGGGCCCACCGGGCCAAAAATAATTCACTCTTATGTTGCCAATCTAAGTCCATCTGAGCCACTTCAATCTTAGCAGCTTTATCCACTTGTTGGTTGTTCTGGTGTTCCTCAGTGGCCCGACTCTTGGGTACATGAGCATCTACATGGCATACCTTCACCACCAGGTTCTGCACCCGGGCAGCGATATCTCACCGTAGAGTAGCAGCCCAGATGGGTTTACCTCTGTGTTGCCAGTTGCTCTGCTTCCATTGCTGCAACTACCCCCACAGGGCATTTGCCACCAACCATGAGTCAGTACAGAGAGAAAGTACTGGCCACTTTTCCCATTCAGCAATGTCCAGGGCCAGCTGGATGGCTTTCACATTGGCAAACTGATTCGATTCCCCTTCTCCTTCAGCAGTTTCTGCAACTTGTCATTGAGGCCTTCCATCTCTGATGATTTCCCAAAACATGGCAGGACTCAGCAGTAAACAAGGCATATTGCTTTTCACTTTCTGACAGTTTATTATATAGTGGGGCCTCTTCAGCACACATCACCTTCTCCACTGGTGACATTCCAAATCTTTCCCCCCTGGCCAGTCCATGATGACTTCTAGAATTCCCGGATGACTGGGATTTCCTATTTGAGTTTGTTGTGTAATTAGTGCAGCCCATTTACTCCATGTAGCATCGGTTCCATGATGTAGAGATATCCCAAACACTCCAGCCAATGAGCCAGCTTCATTTGGAGCTCGGCTCAGATGCCTCCATACAAATGCCTGTAGCATGGGGAACAAACAAGAGGAATTAGAGATGTGTGCACGTCTACGGGGGTATGATATAATGGGCATCACAGAAACATGGTGGGATGGCTCCTACGACTGGAGTGTTGGAATGGAAGGTTACAGGCTCTTTAGAAAAGACAGGCCTGGCAGACGGGGAGGGGGAGTTGCCCTTTATGTTAGGGATAGGCTGGAGAGTATGGAACTCTGTCTGGGGACAGGTGAGCAGTCAACAGAGAGTTTGTGGGTCAGGGTTAAAGGGAATATAGCTATGGGAGACATTACTGTGGGCATCTGTTACAGACCACCTGATCAAGGAGAAGCTGCGGATGAAGCACTCCATAGACAGATAAGAAAAGCCTCATGCTCACAGGCCCTTGTTCTCATGGGTGACTTCAACCACCCTGACATCTGTTGGAAGGATGGTATGGCCTGGCACAAGCAATCCAGGAAGTTCCTCGATTGTGTGGAAGACAACTTCCTTTTGCAAGTAATAGAGGAGCTGACAAGGAGAGGTGCCATGCTTGACCTCGTGCTCACCAACAGGGAAGGGCTGGTTGGAAATGTGACACTCCAGGGCAACCTTGGATGCAGCGATCACAAGATGCTAAAATTTGAAATCCTCAGGACAGTGAGAAGAGCGTGCAGCAAGCTCACTGCCCTGGACTTCAAAAGAGCAGACTTTGGCTTCTTCAGGAACCTGCTTAGTAAGGTTCCATGGGATACAGCCCTAGAGGGCAGGGGGGGCCAAGACTCTTGGCTGATATTCAAGGATCACCTGCTACAAGCTCAGGAGTGTTGCATCCCAACCAGAAGGAAGTGCAGCGGGAGGGCCAGGAGACCTCCTTGGATGGATAAGGAGCTCCTGAGGAAAATTCAAATGATAAAAGAGGCCTATAATAAGTGGAAGCAAGGACAGGCAGCCTGGGAAGAGTACAGAGATGTTGTCTGGGAAGCTAGGGACCAGGTTAGGAAAGCTAAGGTCCAGTTAGAATTAAACTTGGCTAGGGGTATTAAGGATAACAGGAAGGGATTCTACAGGGACATAGCAAATAAAAAACAGAGTAGGGAGAACGTAGGCCCCCTCAGGAAGCCCTTGGGAGAACTGGCTACACAGGATTTGGAGAAGGCTGAGGTTCTGAATGACTTCTTTGCCTCAATCTTCACTGGCAAAGGCTCTGACCAAACCACCCAAGTCTTGGAAGGCAGACACAGGGACTGTGAGAATGAAGACCTTGCGCCCACTGTAGGAGAGGATCTGGTTCGAGACCATCTTAAAAATCTGAATGTGCACAATTCCATGGGTCCTGATGAAATCCATCCACGGGTCCTGAAGGAGCTGGCGAATGAAGTTGTGAAGCCGGTGGCCATCGTATTTGAAAAATCATGGCAGTCAGGCGAAGTTCCCAACAACTGGAAAAAAGGAAATATAACCCTCATTTTCAAGAAGGGGAAAATGGATGACCTGGGGAATTACAGACCAGTTAGTCTCACCTCTGTGCCTGGCAACATCTTGGAGCAGATTCTCCTGGATGGCATGCTAAGGCACATGAAAATCAACAAGGTGCTTGGTGACAGCCAGCATGGCTTCACTAAGGGGAAATCCTGCCTGACCAATTTGGTGGCCTTCTATGATGGGGCTACAGAACTGATGGACAGGGGTAGAGCAGTTGATGTCATCTACCTGGACTTGTGTAAAGCATTCGACACTGTCCCACATGACATCCTTGTCTCTAAATTGGAGACATCAATTTGATGGATGGACCACATGGTGTATAAAGAACTGGCTGGGTGGCTGCACACAAAGAGTTGCGGTCAATGGCTCAATGTCCGGTTGGAGACCAGTAACAAGTGGTGTCCCTCAGGGATTGGTGTTGGGACCGGACTTGTTTAACATCTTTGTCACTGAGATGGACAGTGGGATTGAGTGCGCCCTCAGCAAGTTTGCTGATGACACCAAGCTGTGTGGTTCGGTTGATACCCTGGAGGGAAGGAATGCCATCCAGAGGGACCTCAACACACTTGTGAGGTGGGCTGATGCCAGCCTTATGAAGTTTAACTTTGCCAAGTGCAAGGTCCTACACCTGGGTTGGAGCAATCCCAGGCACAGCTACAGGTTGGGCAAAGAAGAGATTCAGAGCAGCCCTGTGGAGAAAGACTTGGGGGTGTTGGTTGATGAGAAAATGAACATGAGTTGGCAGTGTGCGCTTGCAGCCCAGGAAGCCAACCGTACCCTGGGCTGCATCAAAAGGAACGTGACCAGTAGGTCGAAGGAGGTGATCCTCCCCTCTACTCTGCTCTTGTGAGACCTCACCTGGAGTATTGACTGCAGTTCTGGTAACCTCAACATAAAAAGGACATGGAACTGTTGGAACAAGTCCAGAGAAGGGCCACGAGGATAATCAGGGGACTGGAGCACCTCCCATATGAAGACAGGCTGAGGAAGTTGGGGCTGTTCAGCCTGGAGAAGAGAAGGCTGCATGGAGACCTCATAGCAGCCTTCCAGTATCTGAAGGGGGCCTATAGGGATGCTGGGGAGGGACTCTTCATTAGAGTCTGTAGTGATAGGACAAGAGGTAATTGGTTAAAACTTAAACAGAGGAAGTTTAGATTGGATATAAGGAAGAAATTCTTTCCTGTTAGGGTGGTGAGGCACTGGAATAGGTTGCCCAGGGAGGTTGTGAATGCTCCATCCCTGGCGGTGCTCAAGACCAGGTTGGACGAGGCCTTGGGTGATATGATTTAGTGTGAGGTGTCCCTGCCCATGGGACTAGATGATCTTAAGGTCCTTTCCAAACCTGACTATTCTATGATTCTATGATTCTATGTGTAGAAGAGACCCTGCCTTTGAACATCCAGCCCAGCACAGGCAACCAGAGTACCAGCATTGGCTGTGCTTCAGTGTCAACCATTTCTGAAGCAGCTTGAACCCCTTCACAGGCTGCCAGTATCTCTTTCTCAGTTGGGGTATAGCTGGCCTAGATCCTCTGTTTCCCAGACTCCAAAAGCCGAGGGGCCAACCTCTAGTCTCCCCTGGAGCTTTCTGCCAGAGGCTTCAGGTAGGACCATTCTCCCCGGCTGCGGTGTAGAGTAGATTTTTTACATCTGGTCCAGTCCAGACTGCTCCAAGGGCTACTGCATGAACTATCTCTCATTTAACTTGCTCAAAGGCTTGTTGTTACTCAGGGCCCCATTTAAAATCATTCTTCTTCTGGGTCACATGATAGAGAGGGCTTACAATCAGACTGCAATTTGGGATGTGCATTCTCCAGAACACCACAGCACCCAAGAAAGCTTGTGTTTCTTTCTTATTTGTTAGTGGAGACATTGCTGTTATCTTGTTGATCACATCTGTGGGGATCTGGTGACATCCATCTTGCCATTTTATTCCCAAGAACTGAATCTCCTGTGCAGGTCCCTTGACCTTACTCCGTTTTATGGTAAAATCAGCTTTTAGCAGCATTTGGATTATTTTCCTCCCTTTCTCAGAAAATTCTTCTGCTGTCTCACCCCACAGAATGCTGTCATCAATGTACTGCAGATGTTCTGGAGCTTGCCCCTGTTCCACTGCAGTCTGGATCAGCCCATGGCAGGTGGTAGGGCTCTGTTTCCACCCCTGGGGCAGTTGGTTCCAAGTGTACTGGACACCTCTTGAAGTAAAAGTGATGTGTGGCCTGCACTCTGCTGACAAAGGAACTGAGAAAAATGCAATGGCAATATCAATTGTGGCATACCACTTGGCCGAATGACTCATAACATCGTCCTTGTACAGAAACCTTTCTTTCACAGCTGCCAAGAGCTGCCTCCAAAGGCTGAGGCTCTTGAGTTTATCTTTTGCAATTGCTTTGTCAATTCCCCCTTCCCTAGCAAGTGATCCCAGCTGCTTAGCTTGCCTACCTTCTAGGTCATGAACGTCAGCTCCATTGTCCCAGCATTGGAGCAACCAGGTGATGATGTGCTCCCCTGTATGACAGGTGAAATCTTTTCATATATTCCGTATCTCAGTTTTGGTCCGGGGTCAAGAAGTCACCTCTTCATCTTCCTCTGATCTACATACCTGTTGATCAGATGCTGTCCCACGTAGTATGAGCATTGGCTCTTCATCTTTCTTCACCGTATGGGTTGCTTTTTGTGCTTCTTGTTTGCTTTTCCCCTTGCATACAGGGGCAACTTATATTGGAACGAACTGGTCCTTTGGTTTATCTGCAGTATCTATTGTCAGGGCTGGTGCAGCCGCTGTGCTTGGGGGCTCAGTAGCACCAGCAGCTGCTCTGTCTGTTGTTGTTGGGGATGGAGTAGCTGCTGTACTTGTCACTGGGATTGGTGTAGCTGCTGTGTTTGGAGTAGCTGTATTGTCAGTTACTTTGCCATCAGATCCAGAGACATCTTTTTCCTTTGAAGGTGCTGCAGAGTGTTAAACAGGGCTCTGGAAGCATAGGGCAAGCCCCAGCACGCTGCATGATTTGTCGTCTCTGGTATGGCCAGAATGACAACGAACCTCATTTAAGTGTTTTACTAATTTTTCTGTATTTTGCACATGTTCAGTGGTGAAGTTCCAAAGCACTGGAGGGGCCCAGTGGACTAGATACTTGCCCATACTATCCCACACACCCTGCCACTCATGACTATCCAGCCTCGGAGAAAATCTCCTGGTCCCCCTAGATCACCGTCTAATCCTAGACAAGACCCAAACCCGACTCTGCTCAGCTCTTGATATCAGATGAAATGGTCGTGGGTAAAACACACCCTGTATGTGTGCCAACATGGTAATCCCCATTACAATCAGCAGGCAGGTCCCAAGGGTACCCAAAGGCCATTCAAAACCTTCAGAACTCTCAAATGATGCTGTAAATAATCTGGTGGGGGAGCTGGGAGCACAAAGGAATGTCTCATTCATAGGCTTACCACAGAAGGAGGGAAAAAAAGATGTGTAATTGTTAAACACTTCCATTATATACCTCCCAAAATACAGAAGTGATGACCATACTGGGAACGCAAACCAGAGCAGTTTCATGATCAATGATTCTATTGTACTACAAGTCATTACCATAAAGTACAGTGAAACAAGAAGCTTAGCCCAAACCCCCCCAGCCAATGAACACTACAACAGCAAATACTGGCTGTAAGTAAGGTACGACATGCTGAAACTGTGAGACCAAGAGCAACAACTTTGAGAGCCAATAAATCAGCATTAGGACTAGTCAGCATTAATCCAAAGCCATAAATGCTTATCACAAATACGATTAGACACACCCTGGTCAGATCTGTCATTATCTGAACCCTTCGGACCCCACGTTGGGCGCCACAAAGAACTGTTGTGTCATGGTTTAAGCCCGGCCGGTAACTCAGAACCATGCAGCCACTTGCTCACTCCTCCCCCTTCTTCCTTCTCCCACATTCCCAGATGGATGGGGAGGAGATTCTAAAGAATGTAACTCCCACAGGTTGAGATAAGAACAGTCCAGTAACTAAGGTATAACAGAAACCCACTACTGCTACCACCAATAATGATAAGGGAAATAACAAGCGAAGAGAATATAAACGCTCACCACCTGCTGACCGATACCCAGCCAGACCCAAGCAGCAACCTAGCCCTTTAGAGTAAACTCCCCCCAGTTTGTATACTAGGCATGACATGCTGTGGTATGGAATACCCCTTTTGGTTAGCCTGGGTCATGTGTCCTGTCTCTGCTTACTCCTGCCCCCCCCTTCCCTTCCTAGCAGAGGATGAACCTCAAAAAGTCCTTGGTTTGAGTAAACATTACTTAGCAACAACTAAACATAGCACTGCACCAGCTACTAAGAAGAAAAATGACTGCTACTGCTGAACCCAAGACACAACTAAGCAGGGAATTAACAGTTTAAAGAGTAGTTAGCTACAGTAGGTATTTTCAAAATGGAAATATCATGTATTTAGAAAATTTTCTCGTTATTTCAAAGACATTAACAATTACCTTTGAGAACTGGCAGAAATTATAGAAGACTGGAAAGGGCAAAAAAAATGCCAAAGGGCTAAACATTTAGCATAATGCATGCAAGAACTCAGTTACAGGGAAAAAAAGAGTGCCTTTTAAGCCTATAAGGACAAAAGGATATGAGTAATATCTGATCTGGATTTGTTGATAACAAGTGGGATATAGCCAATGCAATGTCAATCCAGGACAGTATTATAAGCCTTGTGGATGATGGAGAAATCTTGATATTAATAAAGTTCGTCTTTATTTCACATGACAGTCTGATAAACAGGAAAAATAGTCTTTGATAAAACTAGTAAATGGTGGGTGGAAAATAAGAGATTTTATTATTGATCTTCTGTCAAGTGAAAGCAGGGCCATGTTTAGGACATCAGGTTCTATGTAGCCATCTATGTGACGTAACTGAGACCATACTTACCTGATTTTCAGGAGTCTACTCTGTTGGAGGACAAGGTAAGAATTAAAATAAACTGAGAAGCCATAGATAAGGATTGGAAAGGCAAAATCCTGATCAACAGGAAGAAGTGCAAAGTACTGCACCTAGGAAATCACACTTCTTTCAGTCATATGTGAGCTATGTCTGCTGAAGAAGGGATGTACGGGTGTTGCTTTGCATCACAATCAGACAATTGGAATTGACAGGAAAAGAATTATACTTGCAGAGAAACAAAAGGCTGGCTTATAAAATACAGTGGCTAAGTTATTTGTCCTAAACTCATAGAATAGTTAGGGTTTGAAAGGACCTTAAGATCATCAAGTTCCAACCCCCCTTCCATGGGCAGGGACACCTCACGCTAAACCATGTCACGCAAGGCTATGTCCAACCTGGCCTTGAACACCGCCAGGGATGGAGTATTTACAAGATCCTTGGGCAACCCATACCAGTGCCTCACCACCCTAACAGGAAAGAACTTCCTCCTTATACCCAATCTAAACTTCCCCTGTTTACGTTTTAACCTGTTACCCCTTGTCCTATCACTACAGTCCCTAATGAAGATTCCATCCCCAGCATCCTTATAGACCCCCTTCAGACACTGGAAGGCTGCTATGAGGTCTCCACACAGCCTTGTCTTCTGCAGGCTGAACAGCCCCAACTTTCTCAGCCTGTCTTTATACGGGAGGTGCTCCAGTCCCCTGATCATCCTTGTGGCCCTCCTCTGGACTTGTTCCAACAGTTCCATGTCCTTTTTATGTTGAGGTCACCAGAACTGCACACAATACTGCAAGTGCTGTCTACAAGAGCAGAGTAGAGGGGCAGGATCACCTCCTTAGACCTGCTGGTCACACTTGTTTTGATGCAGCCCAGGATTCAGGTGGCTTTCTGGGCTGCAAGCGCACACTGAAGCCGACTCATGTTCATTTTTTCATCGACCAACACCCCCAAGTTCTTCTCTGCAGGGCTGCTCTGAATCTCTTCTCTGCCCAACCTCTAGCTGTGCCTGGGATTGTTCCGGTGGATGTGGTCTACCTTGACCTCAGCAAACCATTTGACACAGTCTCCCACAGCATCCTCACGGCTAAAATGAGGAAGTGTGGACTGGATGATCAGGTAGTGAGGTGGACTGCGAACTGGCTGAAGGAGAGAAGCCAGAGAGTTGTAGTCTATGGGGCTGAGTCTAGTTGGAGGCCTGTAACTAGTGGAGTGCCTCAAGGGTCAGTACTGGGACCGGTATTATTTAATATATTCATCAATGATTTAGATGAGGGAATTGAGTGTACTATCAGCAACTTTGCTGATGACACTAAGCTGGGAGGAGTGGCTGACACGCCAGAAGGCTGTGCTGCCATCCAGCGAGACCTGGACAGGCTGGAGAGTTGGGCAGGGAGTAACTTGATGAAATATAACAAGGGAAAGTGTAGAGTCCTGCATCTGGGCAGGAACAACCCCAGGTTCCAGTATAGGCTGGGGAATGACCTGTTAGAGAGCAGTGTAGGGGAGAGGGACCTGGGGGTCCTAGTGGACGACAGGATGACCATGAGCCAACACTGTGCCCTTGTGGCTAAGAAGGCCAATGGCATCCTGGGGTGTATTAGAAGGGCGGTGGTTAGTAGGTCGAGAGAGGTCCTCCTTCCCCTCTACTCTGCCCTGGTGAGACCGCATCTGGAGTATTGTGTCCAGTTCTGGGCCCCTCAGTTCAAGAAGGACAGGGACCTGCTCGAGAGAGTCCAGCGCAGGGCAACGAAGATGATTAGGGGAGTGGAACATCTCCCTTATGAGGAAAGACTGAGGGAGCTGGGTCTCTATAGTTTGGAGAAGAGGAGACTGAGGGGTGACCTTATCAGTGTCTATAAATATATAAAGGGGGAGTGTCACGAGGATGGAGCCAGGCTCTACTCAGTGGCAAACAATGATAGGACAAGGGGTAATGGGTACAAACTGGAACACAAGAGGTTCCACTTTAAGTTGAGAAGAAACTTCTTCTCAGTGAGGGTGACGGAACCCTGGAACAGGCTGCCCAGGGAGGTTGTGGAGTCTCCTTCCCTGGAGACATTCAAAACCCGCCTGGACGCATTCCTGTGTAACATTATCTAGGTGTTCCTGCTCCGGCAGGGGGATTGGACTAGATGATCTTTCGAGGGCCCTTCCAATCTCTAACATACTGTGATACTGTGATACTGTGACTCAGGTGTAGGACCTTGCATTTGCCATGGACAACTCAATAGCATTATTTGAATTCTTGACACTGTACTTCACCAAATAGTAGTATATCTTTCAGAAAAATATTAAAGGGAGAGATTAAATATAAGTAGATTTTTAATCAATGGCTTAAGGACATCAGGACAGGAACTGCACTTCACAGAGTATACCACAAATTAGAAAATAAAGCTGAAAGAAATTGAGATGCTTAAAAGAGAGAAAATTTGTTTAAAGGGTAAAGCATATAGAAATTATCTTCAAATACATACAGATGAAATAGCATACATTCTGTGTTCACCATGGATAAAGCAAAAAATGGCAGGTCTAAAGTAGAAAAAGGCAGGGGAGAGGTAGAAACTGTGCTAGTAACTGTTCCTAACAGTAAGGATAGCAAAGTCATGGAACAGATTGCTTGAAAGATGTTATATTTATCAACATCTAAAGTCTTTGCAAAGAGTCTAGATAAAAACAAAACCAAAACTGTCTGTAATGACATAGGTAGGCTTTGGCTCAGAAAAGTTATGTGATCTGTAAAGTATCTTTCAGTTATCTTCCTAGGATTCTGAGAAAAGATTGTTAAGGACTACCTAATCATATTTTATAAATTAATTAGCTGGATGAGAACATAAACCTATAAAACCAAAAGTACTTCAGAATGAAAAGTGGTTTAGCTATTAGATTTATTTAGGTACTAAAACAGAGGCAACAGAAATATCACAACGATGACCAAACCTCAGTGTATTAAAAGTATACATGCCAACAAACCTGCAACGGTCTAATTTTCCCCTTTAAATGTATTGAAAATTATGTCAAATGCTAGCAATCTGTGAGCAGATTCTACAAGCACACCAGTAATTTATTAAAAAACGTATTCACTCAACATATAAACACCCAACATATACACTAATTCCTTAGAGCTGGAGTCTTTCAACCATAAACTGAATGGTCATGCAGGATATCAAAAGCTAAATATTTTTTGTAGTCTCTTAAATGCTGTTTGGAACCAGCTCCATTCTGGAGAAAGGCACTGGGAAAAATCTTTTTTAATGAGGATCTGGGGAACCTCCTTCCTACTCTTAGACTTCATCTAGCCAATTCTAAATTGTGCTGAAAGCTAAAAATATCACAGTGACAACACTGAATGTCAAAATGGAAGAAGGTGGTGGGATTTGCATTTAGAAACAGAATTTACCTGTCACCAAGGAGTTTAAGGGGATTATGAAAAAGAGGGAAAGTCTCATAGCACTCCTGCAAAACAGGCAGTATTTTTAAATGCTGTGCAAGAAAAACACTTCTTTGGGATTAACAAAGTGTCCTGGGTTCAGCAGTAGCAGTCATTTTTCTCCTTCTCAGTAGCTGGTGCAGTGCTGTGGTATTGTCTTTCAGTCTGGGAACAACGCTGATAACACTGATGTTTATAGTTGTTGCTAAGTGATGTTTACTCTGACCAAGGACTTTGTGAGTCTCATGCTCTGCCAGGGAGGAGGGGAAGCCGGGAAGAAGCAGAGACAGGACACCTGACTCAAACTAACCAAAGAGGTATTCCATACCACAGCACGTCATGCCCAGAATGTAGAACTGGGGGCAGTTACCTGGAAGGGTTAGATCACTGCTTGGTTGGGCTGGTATTGGTCGGCTGGTGATAAGCGATTGTATTCTCTTCCCTTGTTATTTCCTCTATCCTTATTATTATTGGTGGTAGCAGTAGTGGTTTGTGTTATACCTTAGTTACTGGACTATTCTTATCTCAACCCGTGGGAGTTATGTTCTTTTTATTCTCCTCCCCATCCCTCTGGGAGCAGGGTGGGGGGAGGGAGGGAAGGGGGGGAGTGAGATAAGACTGCATAGTCTGATTTACAGCCGGGCTTAAACCATGACACAAAGACTACACGCAATTCCATTCATTTTTAGGAATGAAATCTAGAAGAAAATGCATGCTGAATTCTAAATTTGAAAGTCATTAGGTCTTTTGAAAATCACTAAATTATGGCTTCCAAACAACCTATAGAGACTGCTTAGAAACAGCCATTCTGCTTTGATACCAGATGAGGATTTCTTCGGTGCATTTTTAGGCTAACTCATATTTATTTGGTTTATGTCTTTTATAAATATGTCAAGATTTAATTTTACTATAAATGTCTGTTATGAGGACATAAGGTTGCAAACACTGTCTAAAAACCAAAATACCGAACTTCTAACCAGCAGGTCTTCTACCCGTCTGGAGCTACACACCGTATTAGTAGAAGAGACATTGACATTAAGCTGTTAGCTTTTTCTTGAAGCAGAGATGCCCTCTAAGTCCTAAAAGGAAGTAAAGCACAAAATTCATCCCACGCACGATTGGGAAAGATAGGAAACGTAGGTAAAAGAATACATTTTTACCTAAAATTTAGCATTTTTCATGTAAATTGTGCACAGTGCCTAGAAATTTTTTGTTCAAATCTACATCTGACTTATCTGTTTCCCTTCTTTCTATCACAGTCTATCAGTCATTTTTACCCCAATGACAGTGCTGAGAAAAAACTATTAGATTTTGCCACAAAGGTTACACAAGCAGCCCAATGCAGATGAAATCTTATGGGAGAAGGGTAAGAAAAGTCAATACCTCAAGACTGCAACTAATTTAAACTTCTGATAACTGAAATATCACTCTGGTATTTTATCTCCTTGCAGCAGAAAATACTTTAGCCTGTAATATTAACCGCCCAATGCTACAAATGGCCCAAGCTAACTGGAGAATCAAATCCTTAAGCTGGCATCATAAGAAAACAAATAATGTCAGGCTATTTCAGTGTCAGCATTATGCATTCTTTCATTATCTTTGAAGAGCAAAATAGTTGATTTTATATCCATTTCAAACTCCATGTGTATTTTGGATGCAGTAATCAACATTTTTAAAAGCATTCAATTTTCTATTGTTCTCAGAAAGAGGAATTATTTGTTCTGTAATTCTTAACAGTGGACCCCAAAGTCACAACAGTGAGTGAAAGAAAATCAGTGTTTTTTTTCTACTGGTGAAGTGTATGTAGATTACATCATATATTACCCTATTCCCCCCAAGAATCTAGCAAATGACTTCTATTTGCTCAAATTAAGGAAGTTGGGGTTTTTTTAATCATATGACTGTACATATAAAAGTATGATTTTTCCCTTTGAGGAAATCTCCTTAAGGTACTATGGCTGACTTCACTTTAGAAATCTCCCAGATCTGCAGCAAAATATATTTCAGAGTAGTTTAGTCCTTCCCTCATATTTTCATCTCTGATCAATTGATGAGAAAATGTCAATTCATAGTTGATAGAGTAAATCCTGGTTCACACCAAGATGAGTCAGTGCCAATTGCACATTTTGAAGACAGTGTATAATTGCCCTTGATAGTTACTGCAAAGTCAAAGTCAACTTCAACATCAGCTGCAGTTTTCATGTATTTTCAAATATTTGTGATAAATAAGTCTCTGACTCTAGACAAGGCATTAGCCTTCTCCTTACTTACTAATGAAGCAGATTTCCTTTTCCCTGCTCCTCTCCTTCAGGTCTTTACACAGACTGGGTTTGCTATGGGGTCTCAGTCCTCTGTTTCCAGTTTCAGATGTCCATTTTACAGACACTGTTGAATGTACAGAGGGAATGGTTGGGATAAAACCAGAAAATATTTCTTCCACTGACATAAAAAGCCATTCATTTCTATTTGACTGAGAAATCAAATATTTTTTAAAGCTCTTCTTATGCTTACAGTCCTTTCTAATTTTGTGTGCAAGGGTCCTAGCCATTAATGTTTTTCTCATTGCATGAAGGTTAGAAAGCAGTTAACAAGCAGTACAATATTCACTGTTTCTGGCTTAAAGCTTTCTCTGACTTGGTATCAAGAAAGATAAAGAAAAAAAAAACCACAAAGCTGCTTTTATATATATATATATATAGTCAGATAATTCAGAAAATAATAATAGAAAACCACAACTGAAGAAGCCATACATGATTGACCCCACTGTATTCTCATGAAGAAACAGAAAGCCTGTTACTTTCCAGAGCTCAGAGCCTTAAGTGCAAAGTTCATCATTTATGCTTTTGACTTCATTCCCTCAGAACTAATTCTCAGTAATGACTGTCCCAGTGTTATGCTCAACAGATGAATAGTCATCCCTGTGCCAAAATTTTCCACTGGGGATTGCAGTATATGCCATAACACTAACTTCTGCACTAACTTACTCTCATGCATGCACACTCACAGAATGCCTCCATCTTGTACGTAACATTCTTTCGCTGTGGTTCAAACCACATGCCTCTAGGCACTAACATAGGTACAAAAATCTACAGAGAACATGGCATGTATTACCTTATTGCTGCATGACCATAAATAGGAATATAAAATATGATTTAACAGCTACAGTTACATTTTTTCCTGCACAGGAGGACATTGTGTAACCCGACACAACGCAAAGATGTGGCTGTGCACAGGAAAAACTTCCTAATTCTAGGGGTTAAAATTATTGATGGAAGACCCTTAAGAGCTGAGAAGCTTGCAGAATCCAGGCTGTGCCAGAAACAACATGGTAATGGTTGGTGCATGCAATTTGTACATTGAAAAATTGTAGGAAAGAGCCAGAATTCCACCTCTATCAAGCAGCAATGCAGCAGAAGCCTGAAGTGAGAAGTGCCAGACAAAGGATCGTGTGGTTTTTAATCTCTGCGAAAGCTGTGATGTAGAATAGGGTTAATTCAAGGCAAAGGTCAAGTTAATGTCTATTTTATCTCACCAGAGCATACGCTACTCCCCAAGGGAAAACCCTTATTCCAGAATACATCAACAGCAGTACATTTATGACACATATGAATTAATTTGATAATTTTGTTTTCACAAGAAGATATTAAAAAGGAAAACAATGAAAAAATGAATCTTCTGTTACAAGAAACTGACTCTTCATTCCAAGAGGACTGTAAATTCCACCTTATATTTATCCTGATAGAGCAGACCTACTCTCTGCAGCTCTACTGGTGAAATATCTACACTGTGTCAGGACATTTAAACCTCCATTTCATTTAACAAAATTCCTTTGTTTGTTTGTTGTTTTTTCCCCTTATCGAAAACTATCTAATAGAAAAGAAAAAAAAGATTGAAATATGGGATCAAGACAAACTAGAAACACAGCCTCTGAAGATAATATAATGGAAAAAAGGCAGCTTTGAATTACTTGTACGAAAAAAAGCTATGTAATAACCAATTTTTTTTAATTGTATTATCACAGTTAAAGGTAAACTTGCATTAGTAACTATTTAATGTTTAAACAAAGTATTAAAACTGCAGAATGATTGGAGGTGTTCTTTCAGAAATAAACCCCACTTTTAATAAGGTGAAAGAAAATTAAAGAAATATAGTGTTTACCAGTAATCTACTATGCTGTCAAGGTAGACCTGTTCACTAAAATCACAGTATAGTTCAATTTTTTGCCCTACAGCACAACTACTTCTCACATTATTATGGAACTGAGTTCCCACACAATAAACACAGATGAATTCGTATAGCTTATAAAGAAAAGTTTTAATTACAACTGTTCATTGTGAGTTACATCAGAGTCATTTGTGTCAGCAACTCAGGGGTCCTAGTGATCATCGCACTTTGTGTGGAGATGGAATCCCTTGTGATCATTGTGCTATGTGCAAAGGGTATGATAAGTGTCCCTCTCAATACCACAGTGAGGAGGAAGAAGAAACAAGGGAATAATTCCCCTGGGTCAACCGCAATATTGTGCAAAGAAATGTTTTGTTCATTGTTTAAATTGCATGAATAATCTTAGAAAGGGGGGGGGGGGGGAATAGGTAACTTAGAGATATGTCCTGTTACAGAACATTGTGAAATCTGTGCGCTGAACAAATAAACACAGAAGGAGTGGAATTTATGGGGGCTAAGATGGTGTTCAGACTTGTGATAGACATAATATTTCTTCACCTGGAGACAAGACCCCAACAACAGGTGGAGAAGCCCGGGAAAAGAAGACAACAGGATTGGCTGAAACCCAAGAAGTTCCCCTTGTGCGTCTTGGGCAGAGCGGAGACTTCTCAGTGCACCCAGTGCTGCTTGCTTATTGTCTCTCGATATTAATTATAATAAAAATCAATTAAAACAGATTGGCTAGGTTTTTATAATAAAATTGGTGACTCTGACATGATCTCTGTGTGGCTGCCTGGGACAAGGGGTGCCCCACAACTTGTGGCTCGGGAGCGGTAGCCCCGGACAGTCTCGAGAGATCAACAAACAGAGAGGCAATAACCAAGGAGTTCAAGCTCCCAGGAAAACTGCAGTATAAATTACCCATAATTCTTGTGCATGAAGACCTGGACGAGAAAAACAGACTGTAAGTATTGTTCGGTTGGGTGGGAAGGCCTGTGTGTGCGTGTGACTGAGATGTTTTCCTGTGTGAAGAGACGGAGTGCTTGGCGATTTGTGTTTGTGCACGACTGAGACACGGACTGGGTATCCTGGACCTGTGAAATACGGGCCAAGGCATGGAGATCTGTGAGGCGAGTGTGGACCTCTTCTAAGCGCGTTTCCAATCTCCCACGAGGGACTTGGCCACTGAAGGAAGGAAGTGGTAGTGATCGCCTGAGGGGAAACACACCCTGCAGGAAACGGGTCAGAGTAAAAGTCGTAACTCTAGCCCAGGAAGGGGCCCACAGAGAGGTCCCAAGGATAAGGCAGGGAGTGAATTACCATAAATACCCTCAGACAGTCCCTTGGGGGTAAGGGAAATGGGTCAGAGTGAAAGTCGCAGCTGTAGCCCAGAAAGGGGCCCACGGAGAGGTCCCAGGAATAAGACAGGGAGCAAATTACCAGAAATACCCCCAGACAGTCCCTTGGGGGTAATGATTAAAAACTGGGGCTTTCGGCCATCCCAAGAAGGGAAGAGTAAGGAGAGGATGGCCCATTACTGTATGGAAATATGGACTCAAGAGGGAATTCGGCCTGACCATTTATATTGGCCAATATTTGGAGCTTTTGATGATTGGAATTGTCAGGCTTTAAATTCATATGTAAATGGCAAGGAACCCTTTAATCAGGAGGAAAGTGATTATGCCGCATTGTGGAAAGAATCCTCTGTAGCGGTTTTGCTATTTCCCCTGAGGGAGAAGAAAGGGAAAGCAGAGAAAACAAAAAAAACATCATGGGAGGCATTGGATAATTTACCACCCCCCTATCCTTCGTTATCTCCCTGATTCTATTCCAACGGCTTCCCCTTTTCCCCCTTCTCCCCCTCCCTCCAGTTGTACTAGAAGTAAGACAAAAATACGGGAGGATAAAAATCCACAAGAGAAAACAGAAGAAAGAGAAACTTTATTTCCCCTCTGAGAGGTTCCGATGGGAGGAAATGTAGGAGGGATTGGATTTGTAGCCGTACCTCTGAACACCGGTGATGTAAGATACTTTAAAAAGGAAATGGGACAGTTATTAGACGACCCTTTGGGGGTTTCTGAACGATTAGATCAATTCTTAGGTCCTAATATTTATACCTGGGAAGAGATGCAGTCAATATTGAGGATACTATTTACTGCGGAAGAAAGACCTATGATTAGACAAGCTGGAATGTGAAATTGGGTGAGACGACATCAGCAGGGTCCTCCCGGAGAGCAAAAATGGCCTAATCAGAATCCCCACTGGAATAATCAAAATATTCAGGACAGACAAAACATGACGGACTTGAGAGAAATTATTATACAAGGAATTAGGGAGGCAGTTCTGAGAGGACAGAATATTAATAAAGCTTTTAGTGAACATCAGGAGAAAGATAAGTCTCCTACTGATTGGCTAGAGAGATTAAGGAAAACGTTGCAAATGTATTCTCCCAGGTAGGAGAAGCACTTTTAAAAACCCAATCTGTAGCACGATCTTGTGGGGATATCAGAAGAAAGTTAGAGAAATTAGATGATTGGCAAGATCGGGGATTGCAGGAATTGCTGAGAGAAGCCCAGAAAGTCTATGGATGGAGGGATGAGGAAAAACAGAAAGCAAAGGCAAAATATTTGTAGCAGCAGTGTGGGAAACTCAGGAACGAGAACAGCCAAGATCAATACCCAAGGTTTCAGGACCTGGGTATCGAGAAAGGAAACAGACAGAACAGAAGGAAAAGGCTAGGACCCTCTCTGAAGAGGTACCAGAATGTTATTATTGTGGGAAGAAGGGACACCTTAAGAGAAATTGTAGAAAGCAGATGCAGGATGAGAAGATGTTTAAAGATGAGGAATATGGGTGTCAGGGGCTATATATTCTGGGGACAAGAACATCATCAGAGCCCTTGATAAATTTAAAGATAGGTCCCCAGGGAGAAGAAATATTTCTAGTTGATACTGGAGCCGAAAGATCTATGGTTCGGCATATTCCTATGGGATGTCAGATAAGTAAAGGTACACCTTAGTAGTAGGTGCAAAAGGGGAACCCTTTAGGGTCCCTGTTATCAAAAACATAGTAATAGAATCTGAAAAGTAAATTTGTACAGGAGATTTTCTGCTAGTGGAGGAGGCACAGAGTAACCTATTAGGATGAGATTTAATTATAAAGTTAGGAATAAATTTAGAGGTGGAAAAGGAAGTGATTACTGTAAACTTGTATCAATTAACAGAAAAGGATGAAGAACAGATTAATTTAAAAGTCTGGTATAATAAGGGAGAAATAGGAAAATTAGACATTGAACTGTTGGAAGTGGAAATAACAAAACCAAAGGAGCCCATTAGGGTCAGACAATAAAGGAACCTTAGAACCCTGTATGTCACTGCATAACACTCCAATTTTACCGGTCAGGAAATCAGATGGGAGTTATCGGCTAGTTCAAGATTTAAGGGTATATTTGGGTGATTTGGGTCTATTTTGGGCTTGTTTGGGGCTATTTGGGTCTATTTTGGGGCTGTTTAAAGTTATTTTGGGCTGGTTTGAAGTATTCTGGGGCTATTTTGGGCTGGTTTGGGGCTCTTTTAGGCTGTTAGAGCTGTTCCGGGCTCTGACTGCCTCCCCCTGCAGCACTGGCACTGGCCATGGCCCGGAAGTGCTGCCCTTGACTGCCATCATGATGGAGGGCAGGGAGCGGAGAGTACTAACAGGGGCGCAACTGCTGGGGGGGGGGGATGGCGGGCCCCTGCACTGAGTGCGGGGAGACCCTGCGGTGGGACCCTCCCCGCGGGGCGAGGTAGAACCGTCCGAAGCAGGGGAGCTGGAATAAAGGTTGTGGGGAGGAAAAAATATGGGAAGAAAGGGGTTTGATAAATACACAAGGTAAAGGGTTAATACATGAGGAATTAGAACTATGCCAAATTCGACAACTGGAATCTCACCTTTTGAGATGCTATATGGGATGCCCTACACTCAAGGGCTACCAGTAAGTCACCCCAAATTGGAAGATATGACTATCCAACGCTATATCACTATTTTGAATGAAAACATGCAAGAACTCAGAGCCAAAGGAATGCTAGCTCAAAGCACTACTTTGGAATTTTCAATGCATAAAATCCGACTAGGGGACAGGGTATTGATTAAAGGTTGGAAGGAGGGTAGTCTAACCCCTCGTTGGGAGGGACCATTTCTTGTTCTTCTAACTACCAAAACGGTGATAAGAACTGCTGAAAAAGGGTGGACACACGCATCACGAGTAAAAGAACCCATAAAAGAATGGAGAGCTGTGACTGAACCTGGGGACACCAAGCTAACCCTCAAGAGGATTTAAACAGGTAACTGGGGGAATCCATATTGACTCCTA
This sequence comes from Pezoporus flaviventris, assembly GCF_033815535.1. Taxonomy (NCBI): domain Eukaryota; kingdom Metazoa; phylum Chordata; class Aves; order Psittaciformes; family Psittacidae; genus Pezoporus; species Pezoporus flaviventris. Next base: position 51,830,270 of record NW_026892549.1, read on the forward strand.
TAGATATTATATGGGAAAAACAGGTGTAACTGAAAACATTTCCATAAATAATAGAATAAGGGCCAGTACCAGTCCACTTCCTACCTGTAAATGCTGCAACCTATATATATATTAGGACAAGGTGTCCCAATTGTTCAAAATATTATTACTTGGAGAGGAGACCAGGAACAATTTCTGAGGAACCAATTACAGTTCTTTTGCACTCAGTGTGAAACTGTAACCTCATTAGAACAGTTGTTGTGGGTCAAATATTATTACTATAATAGCCGACGGGGAATATACCTTCTATCTACCAGAGAGGGCAAGACCGGAGGGAATCGGTGCTGCAGCTGGAGAGGTCTGCCAAGGGCTACAGCCCCTGGGGCTGTGACTGCTGAGCACTATGATCCTGACTGGACCTCTTTTGGTGTTGGTTCTGAAAGGAACCATATGGGGAAATGCCGTGGCTTCTAAGGACATTCACAACTGTAGTGAATGCATTACCACAACTAGACGAGGGAGAGTAACCTCTCAAACACTGATTTATCACACCGTGTATGAATGTAAAGGAACAAAGCTACTGCATACATAACCAAACCCAATATGGACTTTGTAAAGATGTTTTGATCCAAAGGAACTCCCTTATGGCGAATGGAAATCCTGGTTGCACCCCAGTATTGGGAGGCCACCTTTGTGGATACGTATGGGACTGTGTATGTTGGGCCACCACAAATTGGGGTTATGAATACCATTAAAAATGGAAAATTAAAGAATTTGGAATTAAGATATGGGCTGCTGGAAAAGATCCAGGAGCTATAGTCCAAGTTAAAATTATGGAAAGTGTTAAGGAATCAATACAACATCATTTATTATTCATTCTATCATTTCCATTTCATTCTATCATGAAATGGAAACAGGAGTCCAATATGAAATTCCCACAGTTACTAAAAATCTCTTTGTAAATCTCGCTGAGAATATAGCGAAAACACTGAATGTAACCAACTGCTACGTTTGTGGGGGATTACTAATTATTCTTGTATAATCCCATGTTTCACCAGACTGATACATACGGTTGTACAAAACATGCAATTCACTGCCATGCCGTTGGAACCAGAGATAGCAAACAAGGGGGAAACCCACTCGTTAATGATATTAAAAACTAATGTGACTCCAATGTTATCCGTGGCTCGCAAGCACTCATTAAAATGGAGGCCAAGACACGAATCAATAACTTACACAAAAACAAAGGGGGGAATTGTGAGTTACATCAGAGTCATCCGTGTCAGCAACTCAGGGGTCCTAGTGATCACTGCACTTTGTGTGGAGATGGAATCCCTTGTGATCATTGTGCTATGTGCAAAGGGTATGATAAGTGTCCCTCTCAATACCACAGTGAGGAGGAAGAAGAAACAAGGGAATAATTCCCCTGGGTCAACCGCAATATTGTGCAAAGAAATGTTTTGTTCATTGTTTAAATTGCATGAATGTTCTTAGAAAAGGGGGGGGGGGGGAGTGATAGGTAACTTAGAGATATGTCCTGTTACAGAACATTGTGAAATCTGTGCGCTGAACAAATAAACACAGAAGGAGTGGAATTTATGGGGGCTAAGATGGCGGTCAGACTTGTGATAGACATAATATTTCTTCACCTGGAGACAAGACCCCAACAACAGGTGGAGAAGCCCGGGAAAAGAAGACAACAGGCTTGGCTGAAGAAGCCCAGGAAAAGAAGACAATAGGATTGTCTGAAGATGCCCGGGAAAAGAAGACAACAGGATTGGCTGAAGAAGCCCGGGAAAAGAAGACAACAGGATTGGCTGAAGATGCCCGGGAAAAGAAGACAACAGGATTGGCTGAAACCCAAGAAGCCCAGGAAAAGAAGACAACAGGACTGGCTGAAACCCAAGAAGCCCGGGAAACCAAAAAGTATAAGAGACTATCCCAAGAAGTTCCCCTTGTGCGTCTCGGGCGGAGAGGAGACTCCCCGGCGCACCCAGCGCTGCTTGCTTATTGTCTCTCGATATTAATTATAATAAAAATCAATTAAAACAGATTGGCTAGGTTTTTGTAACATTCATGAGAGCTTTTACTCAGACCTTATTCAGCACCTACAGCTTTCTGCAGCTCTGTAAGATCCAACATGAACAGTAACAGCATGGAGCCAGGATCCTACACAAGTATAAGAAATACTGTATCCTGCTTATTAGAGCTTTGTCTACCTAAAATACATCAAGTACATTAAAATCAGAGTTACATCACTGGAGACAACTGATGCTGATGTTTCAACCATTAAGTAGCTTGCCATAATGAAAACCCCAACAATGCTATCAAGCAGACCTGAACAACAACAACAAAACCCAAACAAAAGCCAAACAAACAAGAAAAGCTTCTGCTAGCCAGATTAACTTGGTTGCTTACTCAGATACAAAGGCAGAAAATCATCACATTTTAAGAGCTTAATGACAGTAGATTGAAGGTAGATGAATTTCAGCCTACAGAAACCAAGTGAAAATATTAGCATTTACATCATCACGTTTATTGAGGATTAACTGGTGACATTTCAAACATCTTGCAGTCCACGCAGACATCATTAACCCCTGACTTTTAACTCAGACTGGCCAGCCTCTCACTGACTTAGACCAGCACTCAGCCTAGCAGGATACTATACTCCACATAACATCACCCTACATAGCTCAAACACCACTGTGCATCACAGCTTCTCTCAGCCATTTTCATGTTGGTTGTCACACAGGTAAATTTGAATCAGGACCACGGCAAAACCACATTGCAAGTTATAAAATCCATTGAAAGAGAAACATTTACCTATAAGAGTGAGGAGCCTATTCAAAAACAGGCCCAAAATAAACGGATTCAGCCTTACTTCATACTTCCTAACCCCCAGTCCTCTCTTCCTGGGATCAAAGCCATTGTCTTAGCCCTAGTTCCTTCTCCTCCCTTGGCAGTGGGCCCTGATTGCTTGATAGATCACAGATGCTTTGATCTCTTCTCATATCTTAACTCGTTCCTCCCCAGCAGCGCAGCAATAACACAAGTGGGAAGGGTTTGTTATTCCTACATCTGGCAAAACTGGTTCCATGTATCCTTTCAATAAGCAGAAGATAAATAAATGTTATAGCAAAAGAATGCAGGAAAACTTTCAGAATATTTTATTGCAATTGGACCCCTCTAAACTCTGAGAGGTCAAAATCTTTGAAAACCAGCATTTCACATAAATGTGCATAGAGGAAGCACACTTCATCCAGCAGTCAGAAGTTTCTAAAGAAGCTATTTTCCCTTCTTTTTCCCCAGCACACCCCTTCCCTCCCCAGCATTATTAATAGCAGAGATGGCTTGTCTAGCCCACTCCTACTTCATTGACCCTCCTGTAGCAATTGTGAGAGACACAGAAGGACACAAAAGGCAGGGGAGGATTTTCTTACTTCTGTTTTCACAGTTTAACATGTAGTTTGAGATTCAGAGCAACACAGACAGACAAAAACCCAACAAATTACACACACAAAGTAACAGACTCTGGATTTAAGACAAGGGTTTCCACAGTATGTTTATGTGGAAAAGCAGCACATGATGCAAATTACACTCTAGCTGATTTAGATATGCCAGCAGATTATTGTCCTTGGGATGAATAAATCTGTCTCACAGTCAACATTTCCTATTTACTGCAGAACTATGGGGTTACATAGAGTTGAAAGACAGCAATTTGGGCACAAGCGTGGTATTAATTACACCAGCCTTTGGCAGCTTCTAGTTCTGCTGCTGCCTGAGAAGAGCATTTTGAACAAGACTCATTATTACATAAATCACTGAGTAGGTGCTCAGTACTGGGCAACCCATGCAGATATACATGCTGGCTTTTCATCTCCCATTTTTTTTCTATGCCATATTTTTTCCTTTGAAATTTGTTGTTGTTGTTGGTTGGCTTGTTGTTTTTACCATGAGATTTAATTTTCTTCTGAAAACCTGTATTAAAAGTGACAAGTATACTGAATTCCTGGAAACCATATCATATTGAGGAGTTAGTTATTAAAATTCATGTGTCATATTACCTCTTAAACTCAAGTCATGGGAACCAGATCCTTAGTAAGATTTGAAATGCATATGACACATGCAATGCCTAGCAGTAACAAATTTTTCCTGCAGTCTATTATGAGACTGGTATTACACCAGTGTCCTCCTGTGAACTCTAAAGTGGACTGTTCAAGGCAATGGAAGGATTAGACCTACCTGTGCACAAAAGCTGTAATATTTCGCCAAGATTTCTTCAGTTATCTAGAGACACTTTGGAATGCCATGGGAAAGGGCTCTTTAAAGGACTAGAGGCCTGCTTAGAAGCATAGAACTGGAGAAGAAGACACAGTCAGTGGAAATTTAATTGACTTTGCAGTTTGACTCTGTCATCAGTCCTGGCATAAGAAACAGTGGATTCTAGAAACACTGATATTATCAAAGTCTGTACTCACACAAAAGATCATCAATAGCATCAGCAGAATTCTGAATAGGACCAGTACATACAGCAGTACATGCACTTCCATTTTTATCAAGTGTTCATTTCTGGGGGAAACTCCAGAGAGGATAAAATTTTCACTGTGAAGGATAGTTATCAAGAAACTACAAGATTTTTAAAGATGATAAAGTTTGAATATGAATGATTATGACATCTCAAAGTAGTATAATTCTAATGTTTCCTCAATATGTGACAAGCATTTGTGCTTATGAATAAGGAACCTGACAGATCAGTGCTTCCCTCTAACGTAGTATAATACAGTTATGTATGGTTACATAATTTGCAATACAATAGACTTAGAAGTTCAAGCCTACTACAAAATTATTACTTTAATTAACTTTGGATTGCACTATTTTTCATTTGTGGTTTGTTTCTTTACTATTAGTATGTCCTGTTATTGTTACCTATTAGTACAGAATCTGAATTAAAATTAAAATCATGCTTTTTTTTTTTCTTTTTGTTCTGGTAGCAAGTTACAAAGGCATATAGAATCAAAATGTCTAATTTCTCCTTTACAGGAGGCCAACAGATTTTTTTCAATAGAGATCTGACACATTGGCCTACACACTGTAGAGCAAGGCAGTTTCAGAGTAGTCAGATTTATTGGATCAGCTCCTGTAACATTATAGTATTATGAACTTCTTGTTATACAGCTTAGTACAGTAAACCTTGATGCCAACTGAAAAGTGGCACCTTGAACTGTAGGGTTTCATTTGAAAGTAAGGAAATCTACATGACAATAAATTATTTCCTGCAGCAGAAATTTTCAGGGAAAAAAAATCAGCTACCACCACAGAATATAAACAAGAACAAGGAGCGGGTGGAAAAAGATAGTCATCTTACTATACATGAAATAAGCTAAAATGACCTTCACACTTTGCCAGTATACAAGTCTGCTGTTTAGAGACCATTTAACGCTTTCTCAGCCAAATTTGAGTGATGACTGCTGCAAGTGCCTGACCTCCCTGCAGAATTAGGGTTCTGCACACTTTCTCCTCCGTTACACAATAACTACTGAATTCAGAAATACAAACTGAGATTAAGAAAGGCATGTAAAAACAGGACTTACATCTGCATCCTGAGCAGGGAGTTACATAAAACTAAGCACAGGAAGTACTAAATGTCTTAAATCCTACTATTAAGTGTCTCCTCTCTCTAAAGATTCACAGATGAGAAGATGAGAGGCCTCTCAAGGGTGTCATCTAACATGAGATTAAGTATTGCTGTACAAAATGCTTGGAAACCTATTCCCTCTCTCAAATAAGATGCTGCATTTCCTCCTTACTGAATTAAATACAACAGCAAATAACTCACAGGTTTATAGCATATTTCAGTGACATATGGCACTGGTTGCTGCTGAGTCTTTGGGAGAAAACATTGGAATGGGTGGGCGGGGCTCAGGGACAAATCAGTTTTGTGGTTTTTGAAATATACAAAATTGACTTATTTTTGTTTTGAAAAACTTTAAGATTGACATGAACATGAAATAACATTATAGCAGTTAGAATTTTTATAGTCATGTTATAGTTGCGATTGAGGTTTTATAAACAACTATAGATAAATTTATATAGGTACACTAGGAATATATTTATAATTTACCATAAAACCACAAATGACAACTCTGAACACACACTCTTCAGCCCACAAAGCCAGTGACAGACCACAGTTTACATCCTAAACTAAGAAAAGTTGCTAGTTAATCTGATATATGAGCAAGTATGACTGACTTTAAATGGACTAACCTCCATATTAAAATTACTGGATATGAAAAAATTATAAATACCTCTTAGAATATAGGGAGATGGTGATTATAGTAACTTCTTTTATATAAGACAATGCAGAGTCTATCCAAATATCATGTTACTGGAAAAGTGCACCAGGGCAAACCCTAGAGATGAAGTAATAGGGTAAGTGAGCCAAGGTTTCTCTTTCCTAGCCTGCTGTAAATGATGTTTTTGTCACAGATGTAACTAATGACACACACTGTTGGAGTGAATGTGGAAAAAACTTCACACAAGAAATGTTATACTTTTATTTTCCTTGCCAGGCATAAATTGATTCCATATACTGTTACCACAAATCCTGTGAATACTCTGTTCTGTGCAGAAACATACTTTGCTGGCACAGATATTCTGTGCTCTAGTTGTACTGGTTCTACTCAATATTAAAACTACTCTTTGTTGCTTGAACTTTTATTAGAGGCTCTGGGTTTATATGACTAAGATGAAAGCTTAGCTTGTACCACTATAAAAGCTTGAGAAAATCACAGCATTTCCCTTGTCATTTTTGTCTGCCCAGTTTTTCATTAGTTTGAAAAACAAATGTGAACTTGGCTTTGTGAACTGACAGCCACTTTTCATGAAGCTCTACGACACTGGTCATTTGAGGGTGTATCAATTAATTTGAAGATATTTGAAGAATATGAAGTAGAAAGAGAAAAATGCAACAAAATAACCAAACTTTTTTCCACTTTCAGCAAAGCCCTTATTGCTCAAAACAGAGTTCAGCAGAAGTGCGTATCAGTGCTCTGTTTTAACACAAAGAGATTAATGAAATCAGGGTCAAAAACTTTTACCTTGGTGTTCTTGTTCATTTGTGACACTAAACTGAGCTAAAATGCCTCCTTGGCTTCCCTAGGTGCTCAAAGATCTTTGCTTTTCCCTTTGTCTTTGCATCTTGGTCCCACATAATTGATTCTGACCAAGTGTTAGCTGTTACGTCCAACTCCCAGAAGTTTTTCCTGAACTACAGTTATTCCTGGTGATTCATACGTCTGAGAATCTTACTGAAAAATAAACTATTGGAACCTTTAAAATAATTAACTTGGCTCTTTCAACGCACAGGATCTTTTGAAGAGATTGCAAGGAAGGGAGAAATGTAAGAGGAGCAGAGGGCTGGACTGCGTGCTTGTGGAATCCTGGCACTGGGAAAGCATTTGTCTTTATCTACTTACACTGGGGCCAGATGCAGAAAGCCAAGGGTAACTTACATCCCAGATGCAACCACTAATGATGTGTAAACATATCAGAGAGATCTCCTATTTTCCAATAAATCTGAGTCCAACATAATTTTTGCTTCAAGAGAGTGAAGGGGCAATTTAAAAAAAAACAAAAACAAAACTCAATGTACTGAAGGCTTGCACTCTTATCTAAACTGGTCAGTACCTTTCCAATATTACCTTTTTATGTAACTTTCTTTTGTTCCATTTTATGTGAACATAGGTATTTAATCTTGTCCACAAAGAATAAGGTTTTAAGCAGGGTAATAATCAATAAAGATTCAAAATTCAAAAAACCTGATGCTAAGCTTGCTGCTGACTCACTTGGGGAGTTTTCCAAGGTCCTTAATCTAGTTCTGTTTATTCACATGGAAAATTAAGGACCAAGACATAATTAGTGTTCATAAAGCAGTCTGAAAAAAACATAATCACTTCCTCATTAAAAATCTGTATGATTTGTTTGATTTTGTATACCACCAGTACCTTTGTGTGTCCTCCTAACTCAAAGACTTACTTATTAACATTTCTGGACAGCTTATGTTGCTTTACTAAACATCTTTAGTCCTCTGCTTTCTCTGAGGCTTCTTATACTCTATGCTGTATTGTAATCCGGCCTGTAAAAACATAAAATGAAGGTGACAACCTGCATTATACCTTTAAATGCTGAAGTCTCAGTATACATATCAAGGTATTTAGAGAGAGAGAAAAAAAATTGCATTTTTAGTCCTATGCACAACATGTATTTAACAATATAGTTAAGGAGAAAAGAAATTTGGATTGAGTGATATGAAGTGAAAGTGCTGATAGCAGGAGGCTTTTGACTCCCTGAGAACTGGCTTGCACCCTTCTGGGAAGGAACTGGCAACTGATTTAGGGATTATTGACTTGAATAAATAGCTCTCAAGTTTCAGAGTCAGTTTTGGTAATAACAGAAAAAGCTGAATTGCACTGAGTTCTTTACTAACTCCCTTTCTTATCCTCTAATACAAATACTGTTCTCTTTCACAACCTCAGTAGAGCTCCCACTGGCTGGACATATGAGTCTTGCTGTGTATAGAAGCCAGTAAAACAGCCAAGTGCTTTCTCAATAATAGCTTTCAGCTTCTCTTTTTCCTGTAGCATGCTCTGAGGGAAACGAGTAGCCTGTTTGTTACAGTCATTGGAAGTGCATCCCCTGTACTAGATTTGCATTACCCAGGCTACTTCTCCCCATTCCCCAGAAGCTTTAGCAAATCTCCTTTCAGATCTCACTAGCTGCAGCATTTACAGGAGTATATATCGGTTGAACACAAAAGGAAATTAGATTAATTAATTTTGTCTTAGTTACATGGAGAATACCTCTGTGTGTGTGCATTCAGATAGACAAATGTATGAAAACCAGACTAACATCTAATTCTCCTCTTTCTTTGCCTCAATATTCCCAAGCATTTTTTGGCTGTGTTTGCTCTTGAATATGAATACTCTGAACTGACTTTCTTTTTCTACGACCTTTGGGCTCAGTGCTCTTCTGCACACCTGGCCACTCTGCGGTCTCCCTCTGATTCTTTATGTCCTAGCAATTAGATATCATGTCTTTGTTTCCTCACTAGGGAAATTCCTTCACTCCAAGTCCTGGCTCTAGGGAGGAATAAGACTTCCTCCTTTTTCTTCCTTTTTTTTTTTTTCTTTCTTCTTGTCTTAGTTTATTCACTGTTAAGAATTGTTTCATTGATGTGCCTGTAGAACCCTAACCCTTAACTCAAAGGGCATGCGAACACAAAAGGCAATAGGCATGTTCACATATGCTATGGGAATCTCCCATATTGGTTCTGTTTTGTTTCCATCTTAACAGAAAACACAATTACAAACAGTAATAACTAAACCATCTCCTCTCACCCATGCAGTGAGTCACCAGGACTTTCCATAATAGTAAGACAAATAAGCATATTTTTATGCTTATTATTTTTATGCTTAGACAACTACGCTTCACAGAAGAAGGGAGCTTTGATACTACTTCTGTACCTACAGTCTTCTGCTCTTAGTAAAACACACTTTTACATCAAGCTTTTTGCCCTGGGAATGATAAAAGAATTATGCACTTTTCAATCAAAACTGCATATTGTTGGTCTTATGGTCTTACATGTTCTTAGTTTTCAGCTAAGCCCTGTAAGCAAGATAGCATCTGCAAGACGAAAATGAGAAACAGCTGCAAAAAAATCTTGTTTACATACTGTGTGGATATGCACATGGTAATCCAGGGGTATTCCAAAAACTATACCAGCCTACTGAAAATTAAAGGCGACTATCTCTCATTAATTTTGTGTTGGTTTGAAACAAAATGTGGTACATGGTCCAATTGATCTGTCAATGGGATAGACACAGCATAGAGTGAAAGCCCACAGCACTGCAGAAACCCAGTTCTCTCTCTGGCACGACTTTACAGGGATTTGAGTGTACTATTTCATATCACTGGAAAAAATGACAAGTGGAAATATTAATTTTGCTTAAAAGAGTTTTTCTCAGTGTAACTGTAGAACTTAACATATCTCTGCTTTTCATAATATAGTATTTATTTCCCATAAATTGTGAGTAACTCAGTTCAGGCATTTCAGATGAATGCAGTTTCTGTAACAATCAGAACAAATTAAGGGAATCTACCAATTTAAGGACTTGTATATAACAAGGTTTTTAAAAAATTTTATAACCACATTCTGAAAATTTACAAGGAATCAGTGAAATTCAAGTCCCAGCGCAACATACTCTTTACTACCAAGAGCAACGAGTGAAGAACTCTTTTGTACATGGTGTCATTAAGAGTACTATAGTCATGAAGGAAAACACCACATCACTGGGATAAACTGATACTTCATACAGATTTGAGAGCTAGGCTTGCTTTCAAACCTTTTCAAATTTGAAACACATCTTGAGAAATTACTGAAGTCTGTGGAAGGGAGGCAGAGCCCCTGCTAGGACTAGTCAGTGATGCTGCCTGATACATAAGGGATCAAATGATAACTAGACACCCTAGAAATACCTTATGAATGGTCATTTCATTACATGACGCATTCAGAATGTGGTATTTTAAAAATCTATGTACCAGTGTGCCACATAGGAGCTGTCACAAACCACCTGCTATTTTGAGCTCATATTCCTCTGTTTCACATTTCCAGTGTGCTACTGTCTGTGGCATACCGAACTTTCTAAGCTGGTAACATTTTTGCATCTTATTACTAAGACGCTGTTTACTTCCAGTTTCAGGTAATGTATGAAGTTGTTAGTGGAGGCATAATACTAACTTCTTTTGTTTCTGAACAGTCACTCTATGAACTCCCCAAACACATTCTAATTTAGTCCTATTTATTATTATCCATTGGCCTTGTGATTTTTATAATCCATATTATTTAGACTGGGAGTAGAATTTTAAAAGGTACTGTATCAAATAGATTGCAAAACAAATAACTCTGTAATGAGTTACATTGCTATACTATGCCTATAATAATCATATATAAATTCATTCTGATGTATTATGCGCAGCACAGAGGTAAGTGGGCATATAATTAATTTATTTCATGTTTCTTCATCTAGTATTACTGTAATTACTTTTTTATGCAATCGAGTTATTCCAGCACAATTTCATTTATTCCTGGTATATGACTGACTGCATTAGACTTTGTATTCTGTTAAGGCATAGAAATTCCTTCTACCCCTCCACTTCAGCCCCCTTCTATCTGCCCCATTTCATCAGATGGAAAGAAGCCAGATGACATAATACCTTCAAAGTCAGACTAAGCAAAACCATGGAATGTGTAGACGCATGATTAACTCTTTGCTGTTGAAAGTGTGTATTAGTTGATTTAAAGGAGTCATTGTGCTTCTTTTAAGAGAAAGAAAGAGGTGCCTTCCACTAATCTAACTGGATTTTGGCTTAAATCTTGCAATGACACCAAAATACACATATATCTTTTAGCTATCAGGCAGATTTATTTTTTCCAGGGTTACCCATTCTCTTCCTCCACAAGGATTTGTTTCTTTGCCTGTTTCTATTTCCTTTTACTCTGTCATGCTATGGAACTTCACTGTCCCACGAGCAACAGGAAATTATTTTCTCATTCAGGACCCAAAACTTGGGCCAATGGCTCTGATATGAGGGGAAAGGGAAACAAAATCCATGTCTGAGGTATTTGAAAATATTAAGTCTGTACAGGATGAAACAACATTTGCTCTTTGTTGGTCCTAATTAAGAAAACAACAACAACAACAAAATAATATTTTGTTCCATATCAAATCTGCTTCTGACAGTTCATATTTTCATACGTAGGGTTATAATTTTGGCCAAAGATATCTCAGATATATGTTGGATATGAAAATGGAAAATAAAGCCAAACTATCGGAGCTTGTTGTGCTCCCATTAGATCCTTTGGCTGGATAGCTGTGTACATCTTACAAAATGCCTTGAAGACCAGGGATCCTTCAGAGTCATCTTGCCTGGCTGCTTTTCTGTGCCCAAGGAATTTGGAAGGTTGCAGAAAATCCTGTCATGTGATTCTCATCCTATGAATCAAGTACTTGTATTTTAAAGATCTATTGAAACCATTGTGCCTCTGCAGTTCAGAAAACTCTAGTATGTCCCCAGGATTATGTAGCTCGTGGAAGGACTCTTCTCTTATTGTGTGACAGAGACCTTAGCTACATATTCCAGAGGAGCTCAACAGCGATATTTGGGAGAAAAGGACCAATCAGTATTAATCAGCACGCAGAACTGGGCTCTCACAAACAATAAATACAAATAGCAAACCCCCACTGCATACATTTCCATTCCTTGAGAAAATGCTATCTATCTGCTTTAGACAGGAATGTCAATGTTATTTTAGTTACTGCCTGTAGAAATCAGCTTAATCCACAATGTAGTTGAAGACAGGGCAACAAAACTGCTCCGTGTAATAAAGGATCTCATTTTGTCTTGTGTATTTACAAAAATTCATGAAAAAAAAAAAAACAAAACCAAAAACACAAACCCTAAAAAAAAGTCTTTGTTGGTATTTTAAAAATATGTTGATGATGTTTCATATTATATTCTGTTCCTGTAAAAAGCAGTTGCTCAAGAATCCTTTCTTTTCCAGTGAAAGTTATAAAAGCTGTCTTGCTTATTACAGTTTCAGAATCAAACTTCAAAAGGTTAGAAATCTCAGAACTCATCTTGCTGGTGCTAGTCCACTTTTCATTTCTATATTGCAATACAAAACTTTTTTCACCTGACACTATTCCACTGCCCTCGAAGACTCTTGCATCATTCCGTGTTCTGTGAAATCCATTAGGAAATCACTACTTGTTTGTGCTTGTCTCACTCTGGCACAAGCTGTATGGCATCTCGTGGGTGAAGCATGATTACGTATCTCCTGGATAAAAAACAGAAAGATGTCAGTTAATATGGTACAATGCTGCCCTGAAAAAATAACATAAAACTCACCAAATGTAAAGTCACAGGGCTGATGTTCTAGTCATCTTATTTCAGGTGTCTCTCAAGGCACTAGCATATCACAGAATCATTTAGGTTGGGAAAAAACCCTTAAGATCATCAAGTTGAAAATCAACCATGCAGACCTGTAGGCAAGCAAGTGCTGAAAGCCACATCTTAAAATGCAAATCTATGCTGTGAAAAAAAAACTGTGCCATCTAAGACAATTAGGTGCTCTGATGTTAAACTTCAGTTCATTTGTGGAATTCTGGGTAACACTTCTACATTCCATTGGCTTCACAGAAGGCAGTCCACAAATAACAATTCCATATTTTAGGTAGCATCTGACAAGATCACAGTAAATAAAGTACAGCTCATACATAGAAAATTGCTTTTTAATGAGCAAGTTCAATCCCCTAAACAGAATGAAACAGCAGTCAAAGCGTATGATGTTGTAATCAGAGTCTGTATTAAAATATATATGCAAGGAGAACTAAATGAGGATTAGAAAGGCAACTGCTTCACCTGTAATTTAAGTCCTTAGCTTTGCCACCTTACAACCTCATTCCAACATACCTTTAACATACAATGTATAATTTTAAAATTATGTCATTCCTGTCTGATAACATTATTATTCTCTTCTAAAGAACATGTATGTGTACAAGGGTAGATGATAAAAAACAAATAAATATCATGACTGTGATCTTCCATTACTTAGAAAACAAAAAAAAACTATCATTAGTTGGAATTAATCCATTAATTAATTGAGGAATTTCTGTAATTATTTTAAAAATGTGATAGCCTTCATGCTGTCCTGTCTGCTAAACACTTGGGAATGTATGTAATAATGCTGCCCGTTTGGACAATATTCCTGAGATGTATACTAGTACAAATTGATTCAGAAAATTAAGTCTCCTGACAAAATCATGTTTCAGAAGCTGAAAGCACTGGTGATAGGGATCAAAATTCAGTCACAACCTGGAGAATAGCTCTATTCCCACCTGAAGCAAAAGGATGAGCACTGTTACTGGCTGCTATAAGGAACCTTTCCTCTTTTCAAGTATCATTTTATAGTCACAAAAATGACTCTTTTAAATTAGGGAAGAAAGTCAACAGTGTAGTTGCCTGTTCTGGAGTTAAGAGGATTTCGGTTGAGAGAAATGAGACACAAATAGAGAACTCACAACTAGTTTATTAATATAAGAACATATAGAGATATTAACAGATACAGCAAAGGATACTTCTGATGTTTAGTTATCTTACCAAGCCCAAAGACCATCAAGTACTGAAGATAGGGAAACCAGCTCCGAGAAACATCATTGCAGTGAGAGGTGGTGGCTCAACCTTAACAGATGTCCCCACAGAAGCAACGTTGACCTGAGTGGTATGAGGTTCTGCCTCCCTGCATTGCATGAGGCTCAGGCTTTTATACTAACAGAAATGCACACTCTGACGCAGGGGACCAGCCTATGTCAGAAGAAGTGGCCAGCAATATCTAGAAAGGTCTCCAAGGGTCAGGACTTTTCAGGGGAGCTCTAAAGTGGAACTTTCTGGGGAGGAACCAAAGCTGGACTTTCCCAGGAGCATCCAAAGGAGGACTCTCCGGGTAGGAGCCAAAACAGGACCTTCCAGGGAGGAGCCACAGCGGACAAACTGTGTGTTTTACCACGGACCTGTTGTCCCTGACCTGTTGCCCAAATCCCAGCATTTAAAATATGAAAGATACCAGTGTATTTTTGTAGAAGGGCACTAGGAAAGTTTGATTATCTCTTCGAATCACATATGTCCATGAATAAAAACAACAGGAAACATAGTCCAATTTGCTGGCCCCTCTGGGTTGTGAAAATAGAAACAGCAGAATAGAGAACTGACCACATGCTCCATACCTGCATAAAAGAAGCTGAGATTTTTCAGTCTGGCACTAAGTCCCTGGGTGTCAGCCAACAGATATGGCCAGATTTATGATAGAGAGTATGCTAATCTTACAAGAAAGCTGGAATAAATTACTCTGCTGTTCTGACAACTGAGAAATGGCAAAAGAATTGTGCTCAAGTCACATTTTTCTCCTGGTACTTCTCCCAAAATGACACAAGTCACAAATTCTCCATCACTAAATTGATGAGTTTATCATTAATTACATTGAATCTCAAAGATATAAACTTAAGTCTATGAATATTAACCTTTACTGCATGAAAGCCATATGGTTGCATATATTGTCTCCTCCACAAACCAGAAATATTTTTTATGTCAGGAACCTTACTTCTACACCAAAACTGCTCTGTGCCCTCTGCATCTGCCAGATTTCAGATTAAGCTAATACAGAGTTTTAGTGATGCAAAAGAATAAAACAGCAACTTCCCAATAAAAAGAAACAATGCATAACTGTTTCGATGTGACAGCTGTCATAAATAATAGTCAATATTTAATACTGACATAAAGGTTTTATTTTCCAGTGACTGAGATTAGTCAAGATTTATTAGGGTAACTAGCCTGAAAAACCACATACAGATTTTAGCTTTTTCAAGCAATAGTAATGGTTAATGAGATCTTTAAGCTGTGACGTCTCTTTTTCCTCTGAGAACAACAAAAGTAAAGCTGAATCTTTCTCTACAGATCTCTTCACTTTCAGATTATTGACTTCTGGCATGTCTCCCTGCTTCAAGGAAGGGACTTTGAGATTTTGGAAAGAGAAAGAAGATTTTCCTTGTGGAAAGCTTTATGTTGCTATTACTAGTCTTTGGAGCTGAGTGGACAGATTTCCAAGCAATTAAACACTTCTGCATCCAGTAATGAAAAAGACTCTTAAAAAATGTGTTCACAGTTTCAGGAGTACTGTACTCACAGTTTCACAGAAGGAATGCATAATGTGATACATTATAGATCTCCTTTTCAAATAGTGATTTTGGTTTTTGTGACATAAACCCTCTATGTTCAGCAGTCACGTGTACTAGAACTTGGCTAGGTACTCACCTGTAAAGAATTAAGACCAATTTTGCTCTTGGGATTTACTCAAGCAACATCAGTCTTCTTGGTTGACTGAGTGCAGGTTTCTGAGAAATTCTCTGTATGCCTAATTTATTGGATGTCATGTCATTTTTTTTTTTTAAAGGAAACAAAAGAGCATTCAGGCATAAAAATTCTATTCTATAGGATATAACATGCACAGATATATTTAGGACAAAGGCCATTTCTTTCTTTGAATGTGAAGGACTTGGTCATTTCTCAGCCACAAATGTCATCTTGTTTCATTTTTCCTCCAAGTGAACATTATGATTTTGCTTGTTCTTTTGAAATTGAGTTCTTGAGTTCTACTTTGAAATACCCGGTAGTCTGGTTTTTATTCTTTCATTATGTCTGACTCAAGGCTCGGTCTTGTCATTAGAAGATAAAAGAAGTCAATTTATTCTCAAGTGGGTAGTCACAAAATGAGGAGTCCAAGGACTCTTTCAGTCAAATGTTAAAAAATAACAACTTCAGGTCAAATGAAGGACAATTCTATTGTCAACTACCTCTGCTACCAAACTACTTGCCTGAATCATAGAATCATAGAATGGTTTGAGTTGGAAAGGACCTTAAAATAATCTAGTTCCAACCTCCCTGCCATGGACAGGGACACCTCACACTAGACCATGTTCCCAAAGGCTCTGTCCAACCTGGCCTTGAATACTGCCAGGGATGGAGGTAATGACTATTGAGAGAATAGCAGAACTATTCCCTGCTGCATTTGTTCAAGACTGCAAAGTAAACACACATAATACAGAACACTGTGCATTAAAGTAGTTACTCAAAAGTATAGCACACTATCCTTGTCTACTGTACTACAGATATTCTACTTCCTTGCAGTGGCCATGACAGTTGTGCAGTAATGAGAACAACTTTTCACTTGCCACAAAATCTCATCCTTACAGCAGGATCTAATCTCGTCTGATTATTCTATATGGCATTTCTAACTCTAGAACAGATTTTTTAAACACTAATTTTTTGCAGATTGTCCAATATTTCTCCACATTTTGCAAATAAGTTGTAATGCTTCCCAATCTTTATTTTTTATCTCAGCTGAAGACTTCAACTGATTTCACATTTTCTTTAAAACTGAGTACATTTGTTGATGAAGTCTGTCTTTTCTATCAGATGTATGGCTGTCATAGGTTTACAGGGAAGAAAAAAAAAAGAGAGAATATCAATCACATGCTGAACACCATCTTCCTCAAAGCAAATAAAAATAATACCATCAAAAGAAGTTCAGGGGGAGGAAGAAAATAGATACCAGTATTCTGTATTCTGCTTTTGAAGAATCTCACCTGTCTGTCTCATACACAGACAGAGCTATCTGTGTCAGGGTACTTGTATCAAGGCAAAAAAAAAAAAAAAAAAAAAAGGGCAGGAATTAAACCCAGAATGTAAACATGAAAAGAGCCCTGAACTTGAATTAAGATGGTTACACTGCCGAAACAGAAAAATGACTGAACAAAGAAAACACTAGTCCTACATAGAGTGCTACCTTTCAAAAATCCAGAAAAATCTCAGGTTTAGTATTGTGTTACTTAATGGAGTGAGATAGCTAGGTGCTTACCTTATGAATTACATAAAAACTTTATACCTTATTCCCCTCAATATATCAATTCCCCTTTATATCAATTCCTCTCAAGCACTTCAGAGTTATCCAGAGTCTGTCCAGATTTTTAGCCAACAGATCAGAAGTTTGCACCTGCCTGTTCAGATCTCTATTGAATTGGTGGTAACTTTCAGGATCATAATGCTGTGGTATAGAAGTGCAATTCAGTGCCTGACACTGGACAGCATATGAGCCATGTGAGAGGAGTTAGGCACAGAAGATTAAGCATCCTCTTAAATCAGATCCCTACTGAGAGAATTTATAGGTCTTTAACACCAACAAAAATTGGCTAGTATTAACCATGCAGCCCAGCAGGACTGCAGAGGTACGCATGCAGGAATGCAGAGGTTCCCAAACATGGCTTCTTTCAAGAAGGGTGATACCAAAACTTAAAATGGGTCCTTTTCAGCAAAGCTAGTAAGCTTGCAAGCCATGTCACAACCATGCATCTTGACCATTTTTAGTTATCTTCAGCTTGGAGATCTCTGCCCAGCTTTCTCTTGTGAACACTGCCCATGAGTACCCAGCAGAGAGATTCAACATGGAGCCCATAGAATCAGGTTGTCAGGGGGAGAGGAGGGAAAGCAGTAGCTAAAGGTAATATTGAAATGTTCTCCTGTCTACCTGATGATGTCTGTCTCACAGTGGTAATAGAATTTAGACAGTTCAAAAGCCCAGGCCACATTTCAGCCTGTGCAGGTGGATTATAGTGCCACTGCAAACATCTGTACTGTGGTAACGCAAAAGCTGTGCTCTTAGAATGGTCCTCCAGCCTTCACCTTTGGCTCCACTCTCTGTTGCTGTGCTGGAGCCTAGGAGGGGGTCTCCAGGGAGCATTGTGCAGCTGTCTAGCAGAGATCTCTTGCCAAAGTAATTTCCTTTCAACAGGAAGCAGGCTTTGAGAATACCTTAAGCATCTTCAGCCTTCTACTTGGTAGAAAGATACTGGAGGCTTGGGGATATTTCTCAGCCACTCTAACAGCAATTGAGTTTCCCTTAATACTGTACTAAAGGGTAACATTTTAGTTCTGCCTTGGAAAGGTGATTGATATATATTGAACAGTCAATGCTATTTCCTGTGCAGTTTTCTCTCTAAATGTCCTTTCCAGGTGTTGCCTCTTGCTATAGTTTGAAAGATTGGTAGAGATTATAGCACTGAGTATAGAGACCAAAGAATATTCTATTATGAATGACATCCTAGATGCAGTATAACTATATATAGCTATTAATTATTGAAAAGTGGATTTTTTTTCTTTATTTTTGTTGCAGCAATGGTAATATACAGAGTAATAAGGATGAAAGGACATTGTATAAATTACAGATTACTCGGACAGCTTCCCTAGTATTTTCCTATTTTCTTTTCCCTGGTAAGACAAAATGCTGTAAGGAAAATCAGTTATCAAGAGGCTTAAAAACTACCAGTGCAATGGCTACTCTAGACTGCAAAGTAATGTGTTTACTCGTATCACACAACAGAACATCATACAGACACAGACGAGTAGGGACAACCAAGCTAATATGACATTTCATTACTTCACTAAAACACTAATGTTCTTGCCTAATAGAATAACTTTACAGGTACACCTTTCTTTTCAAAATAGACCAATTATTGTTCTCTGGTATATAAAAAAGTGTGAAGTGATTGGCCTCCCCTCCACAACTTTAATTCCTGCATTTTTCTTGTTGCTGTGCCCAAGACCATTCCCTACATACTTAAGCTGCTATAGTTGTAAAATAAAAAAGAATAAAAGAAAGCATACATCATTTTCAGTGGATATATTTCATGTTATTTAGGAAGTAACAAAAGCATGGGCACCTTTTTATAGAACAAACCAAAACAAAAACCTTAAAATACATGCTCTAGAGTGACTAACATGGACTTCTCACTGTGAACTCCTATGAGAGAAGTATTGCAGGTTGGACTCCAGCATGTTCTGACACGGTAATATAGCCCCTTTTTCACTGTGTTTCTCAAAGACTCCTGTTCCAGTGTACTTTTACTGGAAAGAGAATTAATGTTTCCTCCAAATTCCAGACTTCCAAAGCATATTCATCTACGGCCTTAAATCTCCTTTAGAAAACAAGGCATCCACACAGTTCCATCAAGCAGCAGTGGAAAGGCCCAGAAGAAATGTCTGATTATCCACATCCCTGAAGCCTGGTATTTTCACTGATACCTAGGACATTTGATATGAAATCCACTAATCAATCTGATAAAGTAGTAATGATCTTGTTTCCTTTTAATCTAATGCTTTTGAAAACCCCTGCCTAGTTCTAGTTTAGTATCAGTATTAGTTTCAAGGAAAGATCATTTACGAGGTATTCACTGTCTTCAAATTACATGCTTGTGATGGATTCTTCTGTAAATCCCATGAATGAGGGATAAGAGTAACAAAATCATTTCAGTGTATATACTTAAAAAAGTAGCTTTCCACATTTTTTATGCTGACAATCCAAGCCAAATATCACATGGCTGTTAGGAATGATTTATTTTATCCCTCCTTGCCACCATTGTGGGCATTATTCAAGAAAGTCAAAGCAAAATTCTGCAATGCAGTTCATCTTCCACCTGTTCCATTTCTACTGTGTTTACTTCTGAGAAAGGATAACATTACAAGTGTATGGCTTTTTCTTTGAGTCCAGGAGAATATGTCATATGCAGCTTTTTTTGAAACCTATTTCGGGCAGAATGAACAAGCTGTGCTAAAAGATGTTAGAAAGTATGTTTTTCCTGTCTTGAGAAAATGAACCAAACCACCTCCTCCCACATATTACATTTAGAGGCGGGGATACACTGTGAGTAGCAGTATTTAGGCCTACTTTTGGATATTGGTGGCTGATAACAATAGTCTGGGAGCTCAGATTGATGCTGCAGGTTGCCAAATAGTGCTCTGTAATGCCACTAGGCAGTGATGGTTTTTGCATTAGACTTAAAAGCATTGCCAGCAGAGGCACCACACTATTGGCTAGTAGTGTGATTCCTGCAAATACTGGTTCAGAAATGGAGCAAGTTGCAAAATGCCTCCAAGCATGCCAGCACTATAAAGTACTTGATTTCCCCACCTCTTTGGCTCCCTATTCCTCCCTGAAATCCTATTTCACCTCTAATAACAGGAGTATATGCATTTATGTTCTGAATTTCCAGCTGCTCCTAGCACATGCTTTCTGTGCAACAGTCCTGGATGCCAGGAAATTCTAGAAGCAGGGACATAACACTACTCCTACCCATTCCCAGATCTCTTCCCCATTTCTCTATTAAGAAGTTGAAAAAAAACAAACAAAAAAACCAAACAAACAAAAAACACCCATAGCTTTTGTGGAAAGCAAAGTAGGCCTCCAACTAGGTCTTCTCATCAGCTTACCTGGATAAGAAACTGTTGATTATTCCCAGCAGCCCAAGCTGCTTCTCAAAGGTTTATTCCACCTGTACCCTCTAACAGAGCAGCCTCTTTAAGTTCTGTGGAGATGCTGTGCAGCCTCAGAGCTGGGCAGGCACTTCCAGCCTTTCTGGGCAGCTCCACTTTTCAGTGTAAGAAACTGGGAAAGCTTGGGGCAACAGTGCAGGATGCAGGGCAAGACAGATGCTGGATGCAAGGCAGCAGCCACCACACACAGGAGAAGCTGCTTGCTCCACAGTGGTCAGCATAAGGCAGCATGTCATTTCAGGACACAAGATGCTTATTTTAAAAGATTTATTATCTGACCACCATTCTCCTAATGTTGTGGTTTGTTGGTTTTTTTTTCCCCCTTTGTCTGTTTTGGCTGTGTAATGACTCTATGCAGATTTAAAATGAAGCTCATTTGTACTCGGTTATTCAGGCAACGAAACAATGAGATTAATTCACAAGAAAAAATGAGAATCCCATTCACCTCCTGTGGGCTGTGAAAGCAACCCTTGTGCCAGGCAGCAACAACAGTGGAGCTCTAATTTAGCTCAAATTTAGCTCAAATTAGGGGTTATTGACATAGCTACAGCATGAACACAGCACTGAGAGGCTTGGGACATCTCACTTCCTTCCAGCGGTAGTGATGCATGCCCAGGAGGGCAGCTCACCAGCAGTGGTGACCACACTGCCTCCAGCCTGAGACACCACTGGTGCTCTGTGTCCCAGCTCCCATACTGCCAGTGCCTGGCAGAGCCCTCTGCACTAATTTGTACTCAAATCCCTGAAGGTTTAGGCTTTATCCTGTTGTGGAGGACACACTGGTGCTGGCAGTAGGATTTGCTTTCCAATGTCAGAGAAAAACTCGAAAGGCCCTGGGAACATCCTGTGTAAAAGCATAGTAAATAATTGTTGGTTTGGGACTTCTTTTATGACATACCAGAAAAGAAAATAACATCAGTAAGGAATACTGCAATTTTATATGATGCAAAGAAGAGCAATCTATTACTTTGTGAAATGTAACAATGACTTTTTATCTGACAATGTCCTCATCACATCAACAACAGGCCATTTAATAGAGGAATTTATGGTGGCTGTAGAGATTGTGCTGCTTAGGACAGACACCATTCCTGTCCTGTTATCACCCTTCCAGTTTTCCCAACACTTTTGTGGAAGAAGGTAAAGGTATAGCAAAGAGGATAAATACAATTTCTGCTTATCCTGTCAATTCAAGCCATGTAATTTTCAAAATCTCAGTATTTCTACTGTGTTAAAACTGCTTTTCTTTTTTCCTGTTAAATTCAGAGATCTATTTTTAGCCTTTGTAATATCTTTACATGTTTCTGAACTGCGCAGTTCTGCATAGTTGAAATGCATAAAAAGCTTCAAGCCATAGCTTCTGTGAAAATTATTCCTCACCTGTGTCTTAATTTCTAAGGAATTTAGGATTCCTCTTCCAATAGCTATTGGTGTCTAATAAGGGAGGAAAGGTACTGAGAATGAGAAAAAAATTATGCTTTCCAGGAGACATTCAACATTTCAGATCAAAACAAAATTCCAGAACAAGTTCTGCAGATACTGGCACCAAAGTAGAAATGTGGAGGAATACCACAATGCAAAGTTAATTCCCCCGGGCCTCCACAACTTGTGCTTGCTTAGAACAGCAGTTTTGTGTGGTAATGAGAAAGATGTAAATAAACAGGGCAGAGATGAACATAAGACAGTTTTCTGATAGAAGAAGAGTATAAAAACTGTTGACTGGACCTAGGTCTCAAAACTACCAGCATTTCTCTTTTCTGGAAGGTATCTGCTGTCATAGGAAGAAACGGGAGGTATTGGAAGCAAGCAATGTAAATGACTCCTAAAGCCTGAGTGGAAGACTGCCGCAGTAAACAGAAAGATGAAGTGCCACTCCCTAAGGACATCTCTACTCAATACAGGATCTGAAAATCCTCATTGCTTTGTTTCAGATCCACAATGTGCAAATCCAGACAGTTACTGCAGTTTGAAACCACCCCACGCAAACAATCATAAGAGTCTAGAAACTGCTGAGGTGAGTAGCTCCAGAGAGGAAGCCTTCAACACTGTAGCGGAGGGACGCTCAGCCTCCGGAGCCCTCAATTAAGAGCAGCAAAAGCCATCTAAACAGTCTCAAGACCTCGACAGGACTTGCCCAGGAGCCGGCAGGGTGACGGCAAGCTGACGTGAGCAGCTGACTCACAGGGGACGGTGCCAGGAGGGACGGCACCAGCCCTCAGTAGTTAAAAACTTGCCCCAGGGGGAAGAGTGATCCGCAGCTTGGCGAACACGGTGGGCGAACGGGGCGTAGCGCGCAGTTTGCGCAGGCAGGGCGGGTGAGTTGGTGTGTACAGGCCTCATAAAGAGGACGTGGCCTGGGAGCTCTGCTCTGGCTGCCGTGGGGGTGGCCATCGTAGGCACCCAGACAGAGCCGATGACAGGGGAGGCTACAGCTCAGAGCTCGGGAGTGTACAAAGTGCCTCTTGAGGCGAGGTTGCACAATGGGCAGGGCTGCACTCGGTGCGCCCTGGTGGAGGTCTTGCTGCAGCAGGGGCCTGAGCTGCGGGACGCTGTCGGTAAACGACGTCAGGGAAGCTGAGAGGAAGCAGGACTGTTTGTCCCAGGCCCAAACTGTGCAGGGGCCTCAAGCGTCCAACCTAGCTCATACAGGCAAGAAGGAGGGCATTCCAGAAAGCTGGGAGCTAGTAACAAAAAAAAAAAAAAAAAAAAAAAAAAGGGGGAAGAGGAAGCAAGGGGAAACAAGGGGCTTCGTTCTAAATGTGACGTCTCCACCCGGAACAAGGGGCTAACGAGGAAACACCTGAACAATTGGCTACAGCAGAAAAGAGGATCGCTACTGGTGCTGCCAGAAAAAGCAGCGAGTCATAGTGGTAGGGGACTCCACTTTGAAAGGCACAGAGGCACCCACTGTTGCCCTGACCCAGTCTCAAGGGAGGTGCATTGCCCACCAGGGGCTCAGATAAGGGATGTTGCAGAGGGGCTGCCTGATCTAGTAAGTCCCACTGACTTGCCCACTTCTAGTGGTCCATGTGGGTGCTAGTGATACAGATAGCAGCAGCCTGGAGAAAATTAGGAAGGACTGCAGAGCCCTGGTGGGGGGTGGAGGGGGTAGGGTCTCTGGAACTCAGTATTTTTATAAATTCTCCAGGATACAGGGGAGGACCTTAAAAAGGCCAGGTGGATTTGTCAGGTTAATAAATGGTTAGGGCAGTGGTGCCATAGTCGGGGGTTTGGGTATTTAGAACATGGGACTCAGTGTGGGAGGGCAGGTGTGCTTGAGGCTGCTGGAGTTACATGACAAGGAAGGGGAAGAGCTGTTTTGGTAAGAGGCTTGCCAGACTGGTCAAGGATGCTTTAAACTAGATGTGTTGGGAGAAGAGGGCATCATTCCATTCCCACACACCCAGTCAGTTGCCAGCACCTATAATAAGTGCTCAGAGCAATGTAGAGATATTTCAGCTGCTGCAGCCAATGAGCTGGCTTCATTCGGAGCTTGGCTTAGATGCCTCCTATATAAATGCCTGTAGTATGGGGAACAAACGAGGAAATAGATATATGTGCATGTCTGTGGGGATGTGGTATAACTGGTATCACAGAAACATGATGGGATGGCTCCTATGACTGGAGTGTTGGAATGAAAGGTTACAGGCTCTTTAGAAAAGACAGGCTTATCAGACGGGGAGGGGGAGTTGCTGTGTATGTCAGTGATAGGTTGGAGAGTATGGAACTCTGTCTGGGGACAGGTGATCAGTTAACAGAGTTTGTGGGTCAGGGTCAAAGGGAGAACAGCCAGTGGGGATGTTGCTGTGAGGATCTGTTACAGACCGCCTGATCAAGAGGACTCTGTGGATGAAGCGCTCTATAGACAGATAGGAACAGCTTCAAGGTCGCAGGCTGTTGTCCTCATGGGGGACTTCAACCATCCTGATGTCTGTTAGAGGGGTGGTACAGCCCAGCACAAGCAATTCAGGAAGTTCCTTGATTGTGTGGAAGACAACTTCCTCTTGCAAGTAATAGGGGAGCTGACAAGCAGAGGTGCCATGCTTGACCTCGTGCTCACCAACATGGAGGGGCTGGTTGGAAATGTGATGCTTCAGAGTAGCTGATCATGTTGGCTGTAGCAATCATGAGATGGTCTAATTCAAGATCCTCAGGACAGTGAGAAGAGTGTGCAACAAGCTCACTGCCCTGGATTTCAAGAGAGCAGACTTTGGCCTTTTCAGGAGCCTGCTTAGTAAGGTTCCATGGGATATAGCCCTAGAGGGCAGGGGGGTCCAAGGCTGTTGGCTGATATTCAAAGTTCCCCTGCTACAAACTCAGGACTGTTGCATTTCAACTAGAAGGAAGTGTGGCAGGAGGGCCAGGAGACCTCCATGGATGGATAAGGAGCTGCTGAGGAAACTTAGAGGGGAAAAAAAAGTCTTCTAAAAGATAGAAGCAAGGACAGGCAGCCTGGGAAGAATACAGGGATGTTGTCCAGGAAGCTAGGGACCAGGTTAGGAAAGCTAAGGCCCAGTTAGAATTAATTTGGTAAGGGAATTGAAAGATAACAGAAAGGAATTATATAGGTACGTAGCAAATAAAAGACAGACTAGGGTGCCGCAGAAAATACATGGACTCAGTCAGAGATCAGTGCAATCAGAAAAAAGCCGTTTATTGCAAATCCTTAACTCCTTAAATGCTATTGCTTACAAACACTTACAGTGATTTGCCATAGTACGATTGGATACATGTCTTGAAGACCCTTAGCGACTAACATATAATTGGCTAAGCACAGGTGCGAGAACTTGACCTCGAAAGCTTGCCAACAGTCCACAGTTCTCATAACTCGGTGAATTCCAGCTTCTTATCTTGCTTGCTTAAGCTTCCTCGGGCCTCTCATGGCCTTGCTGTGTCTTTCGGGATTATTCAGAGTTCATGTACCAAATATTCATTCTCCTGTGAGGACACTGTCTCCACACTAGGGACAACGTGGGCCATCTCTGGAAGCTGTCAAGGAGAACTGGCTACCCTGGATTTGGAGAAGGCTGAGGTTCTTAATGGCTTCTTTGCCTCAGTCTTCACTGGCAAATGCTCCCATCACACCATGCCAGTCTTGGAAGGCAGATACAGGGACTGTGAGAATGAAGGCCTTAGGCTGGCTGTAGGAGAGGGTCAGATTCGGGACCGTCTGAAGAACCTGAAAGTGCACAAGTCCATGGGACCTGATGAAATCCATCCGCGGGTCCTGAAGGAGCTGGTGAATGAAGTTGCTAAGCCTCTGTCCATCATATTTGAAAAATGATGGCAGTCAGGTGAAGTTCCCAACGACTGGAAAAAAGATAATATTTTCAAGAAGGGGAAAATGGATGACCTGGGGAATTACAGACCAGTCAGTCTCACCTCTGTGCCTGACAAAATCTTGGAGCAGATTCTCCTGGAAAGCATGCTAAGGCACATGAAAAACAACAAGGTGCTGATGACAGCCAGCATGGCTTCACTAAGGGGAAATCCTGCCAGACCAATTTGGTGGCCTTCTATGATGGGGCTACGGAACTGATGAACAGGGGCAGAGCAGTTGGCATCATCTACATGGACATGTGCAAAGTGTTTGACACTGTCCTGTATGGCATCCTTGTCTCTTAAATTGGAGAGACATCAATTTGATAAATGGACCACTTGGTGGATAAAGAACTGGCTGGATGGCTGCACACAGAGCTGTGGTCAACGGCTCAATGTCCACTTGGAAAATAGTAACGAGTGGTGTCCCTCAGGGATCAGAGTTGGGACTGGTCTTGTTCGACATCTTTATCAGTGACGTGGACAGTGGGATTGAGTGTGCTCTCAGCAAGTTTGCTGATGATACCAAGCTGCATGGTTCAGTTGATATGCTGGAGGGAGGGAATGCCATCTAGAGGGACCTTGACATGCTTGTGAGGTGTGCCGATGCCACCCTTATGAAGTCTAACCAAGCCAAGTGCAAGGTCCTACACCTGGGTCAGGGCAATCCCAGGCACAGCTGCAGATGGGGCAGAGAAGAGATTAGAGCAGCCCTGCAGAGGAGAACTTAGGGGTGTTGGTTGATGAGAAAATGAACATGAGTGGGCAATGTGTGCTCACAGCCCAGAAAGCCAACCGTATCCTGGGCTGCATCAAAAGGAGCATGACCAGCAGGTCGAAGGAGGTGATCCTGCTCCTCTACTCTGCTCTTGTATTCTGCCCTCTGCAGTATTGTGTGTAGTTCTGGTGTCCTCAACATAAAAAGGAGAGGAAACTGTTGGAACAAGTCCAGAGGAGGACCACGAGGATGATCAGGGGACTGGAGCACCTCCTGTATGAAGACAGTCTGAGAAAGTTGTGGCTGTTCAGCCTGGAGAAGAGAAAGCTGAGAAGGCTGCATGGACACCTCATAGCAGCCTTCCAGTATCTGAATGGGGGCTATAAGAATGCTGGGGATGGACTCTTCATTAGGGACTGTAGTGATAGGACAAGGGGTGATGGGTTAAACTTAAAATAGGGGAAGTTTAGATTGGATATAAGGAAGAAGTTCTTTCCTGTTAGGGTGATGAGGCACTGGAATGGGTTGCCCAAGGAAGTTGTGAATGCTCTATCCTTGGCAGTGTTCAAGGCCAGGTTGGATGGAGTCTTGGGTGGCATGGTTTAGTGCGAGATGTCCCTGCCCATGGCAGGGGGGTTGGAACTAGATGATCTTAAAGTCCTTTCCAACCCTAACTATTCTATGTTTCTATGATATAAATGGTAGACAAAATAGAAATGACTGAGGCTAGCACTTCTTTGGTTTTTATCATTTCTTAGTTTTAACCTGACTTGAAGGAACTGCACACAGTCCAAACCCAAACAAAATATTGCATTAATTTTTTCTTCCAGGCTTAATATTCTTTTCTTTAAAGCAGGACAAAGTAAATTTATTTTAATTACTCACCTTACATACAATAGAAGGGTATACAGTCACAAATAAAGCCTGCCACAATTATAACCCCCTTTTGAAAATTTTAATCAGGGAATAAAGCTTTTAACATGTTTTCTAGCTGGTAATCTTGAGAGATCTTGGTTCTGCTGAGGTGGTATTCTGGAGTTAAGGTATGTGTTACACATTCCTTTTGGTAAACTCAGCACTGTGAAAGGCTGTTAGCCCATTTTCGAAATGGTCAGGCAAATCCACTCTCTTCTGGATCTAGAACAATTTACTCCACTTTTGCTTTTTTTTATTGTTGTTCTGTATTGCATGAATGCCAGATACTGATGTTGTCTGAAAGGTTAATCTAACTTTACTCGATTCGTTTTTACCTTCAAGTTGCCTTCCTTTCCATACCTTTTGGACAGCTAGCCGACATGAGTAAGCAAATACTTCTGCTTTTATGGTTACTTTTGTGGCTACGTACAACTTACAGTCTCCAATAGAGTGAGTGAGGTATGAAGACCTGGTAGCGCAGTATAACCAATCTGGTGCATGGTATTCTGGGATGAGCATTCCTCATTTTCCTCTGTCTGTACTGTCTCCTGTAATGAATTCTTCACTAAGATGGGCTGATAATGGTCTACCTTCTGCATTTAGAAATTGACTCTCTTTGAATTCTTGTCCTTTTTCTTATGAAATCTTTATTTATAAATCACAAGAAAGAAGAAAGAATCTCCCAAACCACTCCCAAAACTCAAGGCCTGACATTAAGCCTCCCTGGCTGGAAGCATAATTTCAAATCCCCATGTTTGTAGGAGAATTTCTGAATAGTTTCATAAGATGGTCTCAAGATGAGAGAAAAACTTAGTTACTTAAACCAGATAAATTAAAAAACAAAATTTGCTCAATTGTAGCTGCATACTTCATGCCAGTTTTTCTTACCCACACAGACTAGGAAGGAGAAAATAAATACCAATAAATTGAAGTTGCAATTCTTCATATGCCTTGATTGTTTAGTACATGCTTACTTGTAACTTCACAGCCAATTAGGATTCATAAAACAGAACTTATGCAAGAACATATTTAGTGCTTTATTAGGCTTTGTTTGGCCCACTGAGCAGAAAGACTGTTCTTAGTGTGAAATGGGCAAGTTCAACAAGAGAAGCCTCCCTGGAGCTCAGAAGCATGAATAAGCAGAACAGAGGAGGGCTGATGTGTGGCATGCAGCCCAAGTCTGCAGTGGCCCATTGTATTTTGTTTCAGTAATTGCTGAAAGCAGGACAACATGGACTGAGGGAATATCTACAGGACAACTTAATTCACTTTTTCACTCTATGAAAAACCTTAACTTGAATCCACTTACTTGCTTAATTTTGGAATATTGGGCCAGATCCAGCTGAGACCTTGGCACATCCTATTATGCTGCTGGGATATAATAAAATAACAACAATGGAAGTCCTGAGGAAAAACATCCCTCATCATGCTCTGTATATACAAAAAAGCAGAGCTTGAGGCCAGGCTAATGGAAAAAAAGAAATAAAAAATCTGTCATTTGCTTCCAAACTCCTGCTTCCTTCTTTTAGCCTACTAATGACTCAAACTTTCAACTTCAGAAAGCTCTGCTAATTTATGAATAGGTTTTTCCTATTTTCTTGCTCTTCTTGAAGTTTCATTTCTATATTTGCTCAGATTTTCTTCAGACAGTGTTGTGGGGGAAGGGATGTTCAAAACAAAGCTCAAGAAAGAAGAGCCCGTATTATAAGAAGTGTTGACTTTCAAAGAACTACGTGGCTTAAAATAAGTGGAATGATCTGTAGCAAACATGATCCCAGTATAAGTACAAGAAACTGGTTTATCTTACACTGATAACTTTGCAAGTTCTAAGCATAAATCAAGCCATTAAACAGTGCCATAAAATGGTTAAATGTGAAAGACTGCAGTGAGTAATTCAGCATTGCAGAATATGGTAATAAAAAAAAATTCCAGACCAAAAAAGGAATAGCATGAAAAGTGGCATGTTGTAGATAGTTGGCTGCAAAGCTCTCAAACATCGTTGCTTAAAGCAAATAGTAATGCAAAGAAAGTCAAATAGTAAATATTCTTCCTTTGTGGGTTAGGCAGCGTGTGCTAGCCATAGACATTTTAATACTTAACACTTCAGTCAGCTTGTTATGAAGTTAATACCATCCACACTATGAAGTAACAAGCTAGAGGGGCATATGGAAAGTAGTATGGCAAATTTAGCATATTAGAAAATATGCTTAGGAGGTTGGTAACACAAACCTGCTGGCAAATCCTTAAAAATATCAACCACTTTGTTTAAAGAAAAAGGTGTAGTGTCTCCTCAATGACTTGCAGCATGGGGCCTGATAACAAAGCATTCCATTCATAAAGATACATGAGTCTTTATAAAGAGACCCAGAAGTATTTCCGCATTATGCAGCTAACCTCCCTCCCTTAATTTTAGGGCAAATAGGCATTTGCTTTTACTAGATTAATTTATGAGATGTTGATTGTCTCCACAGCCCATAACAATATTAATTATTTGCAAACCAAAATAATTTATTTCCATTCCCCTCAAGGCCCTTTGGTTCTTTCTAGAGGAAATGTCTTTTTCTGTTTTGGTTTGTCAGTAGATATTTATTTATTATTTTAGGGCAGAGGTTTGTTTTTTTTTTTGAGGCATTGGAGATGGAAAGGACTGATTTAGTCATTTAGGACTAACTTAGTCACAGGCATGGTCTTGCAGTTCAGCCCATTTATCAAGTGACCTTGGTTCTTGCTATATTTCCCCATGTTACTGTCTTCTGGCACTCATAATAGGGGAATTCCCCTGAGATTTAGAACTGAGTCTCCTTTCTCATCTTTTTCCTTCTGTCCTTTGACATTGACCCTTTGTCCCTTACCTTCTTCTGCATGGCTTCATCTTTGAAAAATGTTATTTTACTTAATATAACTTCACTTCTGCTTTTCTTGGTAGATGTGTTAACAGTGTAACACTTTCCCTCTTATGGACAGATCACTGATTGGGAATACCAAAAAGTACCCTCTGGTGTTACCATTTTTCTCTAGCTTCCTGAGACTCTACTATGCAATGAGGATATCTCTGTCTTACAGGGAATAGGGAAGTTGAGGCCCTTGGTAGAGAAAAGTGTCTCTTTACATAAACAGGTAAATCCAGAGGAGATCATTCCAATATCTCAATGTTTTTTCTCTTTAAGGAATAAAAAATGCCAACAAGTCCTTAAAATCTGGGTCTTGAAGTCTTACAATTATATAATGGTCTGGAATGGATGGTTTAGAAAGACACTCATTAACAGATAGTTTGTGAATTATTGCTGAATGTAGCTAGTTTTCCAAAATTTGAGCTACATCCTGGAGCTTGACCCTGGCTGAGTCATCGGAATGACACTAATGCATAAGTGCTAAAAAGAAGAATAATGTACCAGTGAGCAGCAATACAAAATCTGTCTCCACACTGGTGATGTTTAAAGGCTGAAGTTTTAAAGGTTAACTACTTACAGTGAACAACATGTGAGTCTTTCAGTCTGCTGCTTCTGCCTTTTGGTTGCTACTCTCAAAGTTTCTATTGATAGATCTGAGAATTTGATTTAACGTGGCAGGCTTTGATGATTTTAAAATGTATTTCAGACACAATAAATGGCTATGCTAATAGCTTAATTGATTAGCTAGCTTTCTCTTCAGTGCTTTACTCTTTAACTAATTCCTAGTTTGTAACACATTTGTCAATACAAACCTCCTTACTCTTTGAGCAGAAATTGAAAATATTATCCACTAAATACAGCAGTTTCACTTTGTCAGTGACCCTACATAGGATATAGATATAATTTCGATTTCAGACTGAATTGAGGGTAAGATAATGAGTTTAGCTTCATGTTTATCAGTTAATCCTTTTCCATTAGGTTTTCAAGTACGATACGAGTTCGATTTGTTCTTCCGTTTGCATGTATGTTTTAAAAATCTCTGCTATATTTTTCTTTTCAAATGACATAATTTCTTCAGGATGTGTTTACTTTTGTCTTGTTATTTTTGCTGGAAACCATGAAAATAAACAGCTCCTTGGCAGCCATATATATCATACTGACCCAATTTATAGCATCTGCCTTGCAACTCTGTGTGGCATCATTTGCCAAGTGTTCTGTAACTCCAAAATAATAAGAAAATAATAGTGAAGTGTTCATACCTTCCATGCTCTCTATTCTGTATCCCACATGTCCCACAGAGCCTACATAATGAAATGTTTTGTTTGATAGATTGTTGAGTCAACACAGAGAAATAGAGTCAAACCCATGCTGGAAGTATTAATTGAGCAATGCTTATGGCTCCCCAGGCCAAAGTTCCTGCATCAGCTGTAAAATATACAGTGCTGTATCCATTACTAAAGGAAGCTGTTGAAGAGTAGTGATTAATTAGCAAATTCTAATGACAGAACAGAATATCATTCAGCAGACAAGAAAAAAAAACCCAAACAACAGAAAACACGTGCATAAAATGGTACCTAAATTCTTTGAATTAAATTTTGCTTTCAGATACGTATGTGTTGCTTTCCTCTGATTTTTAGTACACTGCTATTAACACTGAGTTGGGTTTTTTTTTTGGACTTCTAAACTGTATTTGTGAACAGCCAACACATACATTTGTGTATTTGTGAACTGTACAAGTCAATTTGGTATACACAGTTTACTATGTAGATAGCACTTATGCAGCCTTCTTCTAAAGCCTTACTGTGCATTTTGGAACATTAAAATTATTTAAAGGAATGAAGTATTCACTGAGCCTTAAAATTACCTTTTTTCTTCTTTTTAGCTCGAACTCTGGAAGACTAATGTAAAAAGAATTAGTACATTTCTTTCTGCTAGCTGTAGATAGAATACTTCTCTTCCTCCTCCTTTCCTCTTATACCTGCCCAGAGAGAGGCTGACAAGATTATATTCTGAGATCTGCAGAATAGAACTGAAGAACTCCACCCTATTGGTTTCCGAAAGCTGACTCTTTCATCTTCTCAGCTGTCATATTTCCTTTGTGCTTTTTCTTTTTTTTCCTAATATAGCTTCCTCCTCAATGAATTTCTGTGATTTTTCCAGTACTAAATATGTCAGCCAGATTCTCAAGATTTTCTTCATTTCCCTAGACTTTCTGCAGCATGGCTGTTTTTGCTGGAGCATGTTAAAAATTATATTCTATATGGCTTCAGAAAGAAATGATCTAGTTGATGCCTCAAATTAATTCTTTGGAGGCTATCACTTGCCCTTATTTTGAGCGATACTCTCATTGCATAGTTTATGAGAACCAGCTATCTGAAAGAAATAATGAGATGTAAAAACTGTGATAGGTAGGGAAAGTAGCAGAAAGATCTTTTCAAATGGGCAAGCTGTGAGGTAGGTAAGCCTAATGATACCTTTCTTACTCATTATTTTTTTAAGAGAGATGAATTGCCAAGAGACAAAGGAAAGCATGACAGTGCAGAAGCTGCAGAAAACATCCCTGAGGCTGAAGCTGGCCCAAGGCTGCCCCTCTTACCATGACGGTATGAGCCATCACTTGTGGGCTGTAGAAGCATGGCTAGCCAGCCTTACTCTTTTCTCCCCAAGACCTTGCATTCCTTCTTGAAGTGGTGTCTCAGAGAAAGAAGAGCTTTACTCTCTCTCGCTTAGGAGGCTATTCAACTGGTGTCTCCTGCATCCTGCACCTGATTCCATGTGTACTACATTAGAGGCCCATTTCTCCCTCACCAACACCGGAACAAGCTGCTCATACCAGAATGAATGTCTTCAGGCATATTGCTTGATTTCCCAGATGGCTTATGTCTGCCTGCCATTTGTATATGCTCTAAATAAAACCTGTTTTCTTTTCAGCAGGGCCTGTATACACCATAGCTTACACAACCACATAAGCATGAGTGTTAGACCTGGAATTTTCAAATGCGTTTATCAGATTCCTTAACTATTTTATTTCACAGAAAATATTTTGCCATCCAAACTGCATTAAGGTTTCACAGCACATGTTCAGCAACTTAAACAGTCAAATAAACAGAAAACACTTGAATAATCTTAATGGTTTTGGTATCCTAAGTTATCTGAGTCATAACAGGTATGGAGAGATCAGACCAGTAGGGCCATTAAATCAAAGTTAAATCATCAGGTTTCCCTGAATACATAGAAAACAACATAATATTTTAAGTCATGGACCTGGGCCTGAATAAATGTACTTTTCTTTTTCTGCATGAGCTAGATCTGCAGCTGACTAGCTTGCCACAGAAGCCAAAGTAGGGTGGGAGAAGCTGGCGTCTTAACAGCTTTCCCACCCACACTTCCATCTCATCTCTGCCCTAAAATTGTCCTCTCAGAATTGTCTGGCATCTCACACGATCAGGAATTATGAAGAAGGACATATATAATTCATTTTATCAGCATATTTTCCTTCCACTCCCCCCCCCCCCTTATTCAGATTTTGCTTCCATGCACAGCTGTGTCTTAGAAGTCCCAGCACTTCACCAGATCAGCTGCTTTCATGGGTGTTGCTTTATGTCTCAGTCGTTGGAGGAATGTAAGTCGATCAGTCAGGAATAGGTCAAAAGAGGAAATAATAAGAGTTTCCCACACACAGATACTTGTTCATGTCTATTCAAAGATGCACCGTCTGATAATTACTGAGGAATTGGATTTTTCATTATATGACAGTCAGAACAGGGAAACTGATTTCTGCAGTGCTGAGATCCTAAAGTATTTTGAAACCAGTTTTATTCCATTAAAGCAATTAAGTGTTTGCAGCTATAAAAGATGACTGAAACTACCCTTTAAAATCAAGGCTATAAAATCTCTGCTTACTAAGTGAGCATCATGTAACTGCTTGGTGAGGATGGAGAAAACATTCAGAATGTTATGCTACATGCATTCTCAAACATAAAAACAGCATAAAAATTCCACTTTCAATTAAATACAATAATACTAGTTCAGTACTTAATTTGAAAAACTTTCTAATTAGTTGACCCATAGCAATGCTCCACATTGAAGCTACAGAAATAATATAACAGTTCTGAAAATTTACATAACATACAAGTTGACATTAGTATATCCTACAGCATACAGTGAATATTCTAAAAATATTAGTGAAAACTGCTACAAACACTGGGTTGTGTTCTGCTATAGTTTTGCTTTGGAAGTAGTGAGCACCCATAGCTATTAGCGCCTTTGCCTTTAAAGCTGTCGTCTCACAACTGTCACATTACAGTTATTTCTGCTATATACTTGTGAGTTTTGAGAGACTATAAGGACCTGGCTAACCTACATCATTTCTTTCTACAGTGCACTGTAACTGCATTTAAAGTTGGTATCAGTCATCAAGCTTTTAGATACTATACAAACAAAAAGCATATTTTTGTGAATATCTCCCTGAACAGTGATAGTTTGTTTACAGAGTTGCTCAGCAGCTTCACTTCCCATTGACTTCAGTTGCTGGCTCCTCAGGTTTACAAAGTTTTCAAAGGGAGGAATGATGGAAAAGGGAGCATGTATACTATTTTAAGAGCTATACTGCTAGATTTTTTTAATATTTAGATCGATTCAGAACAGGTATTTCAGTTTATTTCTAAATATTTTGCTATAACAGACTACTATGTGTGCTTAGTAAAAGCAAAGAAAATCGTAAGCCTTTTAGGGTTTTCAAAGCAGCTGAACCAATTCTTTGCCCAGCACCCACTGAAATTTGTTGGGATTTGACTGTCTAATTCCCCTATACTTCACTGAAAATACCATCTTTGTGGCCAGCTGTGGAAAAGCCTTAACACACATCATCTCAACACACAATTAAAACTAAAAAGGGAGGCCAAATGCCACAAAATTGTGCAGAAATTAAGGCAGCTCTGCATTCAGGGACAAGGTAAGATAAAATGTCAGATCCTAAGGAAGACGAGTATTTTAGCATCATCTGAACTACTTTTCACCAGAATAAAACACAGAAAATTCTAAATAGTTTGATTTTGAGGAATTAGCCTTGTATAGAAACTATTTTGTAGTGAACGTCTATGTGAACTTTTGCACAATTACAGTTAATTAGCAGGCACCCTGATACTTTATGACCAAAAGCTTACACATGTGAATAGAGTCATAGAATCATAGAATAGTTAGGGTTGGAAAGGACCTTAAGATCATCTAGTTCCAACCCCCCCGCCATGGGCAGGGACATCTCGCACTAAACCATGCCACCCAAGACTCCATCCAACCTGGCCTTGAACACTGCCAAGGATAGAGCATTCACAACTTCCTTGGGCAACCCATTCCAGTGCCTCACCACCCTAACAGGAAAGAACTTCTTCCTTATATCCAATCTAAACTTCCCCTGTTTAAGTTTTAACCAATTACCCCTTGTCCTATCACTACAGTCTCTAGTGAATAGTCCATCCCCAGCATACCTGGATTCCAGATACTGGAAGGCTGCTATGAGGTCTCCATGCAGCCTTTTCAAGGCTGAACAGCCACAACTTTCTCAGACTGTCTTCATACAGGAGGTGCTCCAGTCCCCTGATCATCCTCGTGGTCCTCCTCTGGACTTGTTCCAACAGTTTCCTCTCCTTTTTATGTTGAGGACACCAGAACTACACACAATACTCCAACTGAGGTCTCACAAGAGCAGAGTAGAGGGGCAGGATCACCTCCTTCGACCTGCTGGTCATGCTCCTTTTGATGCAGCCCAGGATACAGTTGGCTTTCTCGGCTGCGAGCACACACTGAAGCTGGCTCATGTTTATTTTCTCATCAACCAACACCCCGAAGTCCCTCTCTGCAGGGCTGCTCTGAACCTCTTCTCTGCCCAACCTGTAGCTGTGCCTGGGATTGCCCTGACCCAGGTGTAGGACCTTGCACTTGGCTTGGTTAGACTTCATAAGGGTGGCATCGGCACACCTCACATGTGTGTCAAGGTCTCTCTGGGGATGGCATTTCTATCGAATTGATGTCTCTCCAATGTAGAGACAATAGTTCCATTATTGTCAACAGGAGCATTATTTATGCATATGTCTAAAAATCTTATAATTTACTTCTGCATTTCACTCTCAAAAATTTTATCATAATGTCTTCAAAATGATGGAAGATTTTATGCTAAATGAAACAGAATAAAATTATAATAGGTACGGTAAAAAGTGTTTGTTTCCATCCTTCAAATTTTTCTAAACTCTGAGGCTACAGGGAGTTAGGTGTTTTCCAGACATCCTTAGTGTTAGAAGCTTTATATTAAGTGAACCTTAGAGAATAATGGGTTCCTATTTTTCTGAAATAAAAAGCCAGAGTTAGCCAATGTTAGGTGAGTGTTTTGAGGACATTTAAGAATGAACACAATCAGAAATGCCACAGTGGAAATATGAAATATGAAATACATGAGTTTACAGAAACTGAAGTTAATTTTTTTTTTTATTTTTTTTTTTTAGGCAGAGAGACTGTATCCCAAAACCTGTGTCAAACTGGAATACTTCGGATTCCACTCCCTAATTCCTGAATTAACACTGCATAGTTAATATCAGCTTTGGCCTTCTTACATCTATCCCATCCCCAAGATTAAATAAAATGGATACAATAAGGCAATGATGACATGTTTGGCAATATTTATGAACCCCAAACTATACAGCCCTGATCTTTCAGACCTTACATGGCAGAAATTCTGATATAGTTCTTTTCCTCATGCGCTTTTTAGGATTAATATGTTTTTCACATGAAGTCTCTTAGAGATTTATTTACTTACAAGAAAGCTTCCTACTTCCCAGACTCATGCTGAATCATCTAGAATCTAGATAATCTCCTAAATTACTCCTCTTTTGGAAATTTAAACCAAGGCATAGCAATTAATAAATAAAGGGTTCCCCCCAGGACACATAAGCACAGGGAGGAAATAGTCTAACCCTGCCCTGATAGACTTACAGGCCAAGTTACAAACATCTGTCAAGGTAGTTTGGATGTACGGTTGCTCTCTGAAGTTCCTTGAGTCCATTCAATCCAGAACATGAATGATTTGGAGTCTTAAATTCCTACTATTTCTGTTTTTTACTGTGAAGGTGGTGAGGCACTGGAATGGGTTGCCCAAGGAGGTTGTGAATGCTCCATTCCTGGCAGTGTTCAAGGCCAGGTTGAATAGAGTCTTGGGTGACATGGTTTAGTGTGAGGTGTCCCTGCCCATGGCAGGGGGGTTGGAACTAGATGATCTTAAGGTCCTTTCCAACCCTAACTATTCTATGATTCTATGATCTATGATTCTATAATATATGTTTTAAGGAAAAGCAAAGACGGGAGGGGGGGTAGTGGGGAAGGAGAATAATAATTTATTTACAAAATATTAATGAATGTTTCACTCTTTTTCTGCCAATTTAACATTTAAGTTTAATGGCTATAAAATGTCAGTTTCTCAAATGTGAACATTTGGGAAAACATCACTGGTTTGTGTAAGCAAAATCACATACACAAAGCAGCAATATTTTTAATAAAAACACCAGACACTTTTTTCTAGATTCACTGTGGCTATATGCATAGAATGGCAGCTTCTGCTAACCCAGTCTGACACAAATATGCTTGGCCCTTTTAGCACCACTCCTAAAACTCCATTTTCCCTAGGACAATGCTAGCCAATTGGCTAACATTAGCTCCTGTCATCCCCTTTACTCCAGTTGAGATAGGCTAAAGCTATCTGAGACCAGTGTGAATCACAGAAACTCCTTCTTGCATGAAATCCCCACTGCTAGCTGCCTAGTATATAACAATGATTCATAAGGCCTTCTAGGCTACATGCCAGCACTAGCTGTAGCCTTGAGGTTAACTTCTCTGGTCAGCAGAAATGACCAGAAAGAAAAGCCAAGAAGCTATGACTAAAGCCTGCATTAAGAACAACTTTTTCACCCCTACGTAACCCCATAGCATCAACCCTTACTGATACTGTGTATCAACACACATCCATTACCACTTTAAAACTCATTAGCTGCAGCACAATGTTCAAAATTTCATTTTAGTTCCCCTTTCAAGTGAAATTCTGACCTGTAGTTGTCTTGCATTTACCCATTATCCAGTCTGTCATGAGACTTGGTTTCAGCACTGGCTCATATCCACCTCCAGTGGCTCTGAATATCTCTTTCGCAATACTAGCTAGGTCATTGCTATATTGAGTCTTTAACCATCACATTAAACATAAGCTTGAGAGACTGGATCCAATCAAGAGGTCCTTGCCTGATTTATCTATGAACAAAGCGTTACTCTTGCATGAAGTTATAGTTCAGCAGCATTCAACGTGTCTGAACCCTAATTTCAACCCAGCAATAGACTGATTTTCCTCAAATCTGAAATTATTTGAAACTAAAAAAAACTAATTAGGGTGTTTCTGTTGGCATTAGTCCTTTTTTTTCTGTGAGGATGAAACATATTTCAATTGAATGTAGTTCAAGCTCCTTAAACACTGCCAGCTAAAACACAAATCTGAACCTAACCAAGAATCCTCTCTGAGTAATAGAACTAATTTTAAATCCAACATTTTGGCACTGTTAAAACTAGGCAAACAGCTTCATATGGAGCTGCTGATTTACTCTTGTCTACATTAAACTTAACCCTAACACTAACCTTAGCCCTAACCTCAGTCACAGACCAACACCTGCTACCACTACAGAATGAGTAAACTGTTTGGGTCCTAAGTGAAAGCTGTAATCCCATCCTGGAAAAAATGGCCCCTTGTCAGTTCAAGCACTGACCCTAATTTGTTCACTAGCCCTAACCCGATTTTTTTTTTTAACTAGTCCTCTACAGGCCATAAGTGAGAACCAGCCCTAAAATTAAAAGGTTTCTAAATCTATACAATAGCCTTAGATTATAATCTCCTGCCATTTGAATCCAAAACCTCAGCAAAATCTCACCCGCATTCATCAAACAATCTGTTTTAAACATCTTTACCCTTGGTGCCTCATTAAAGCAGCTGGATAAATTGGCTTACATAAAAAAAAAAAAAATTTTTTTTAAGAATCTGCCTTTCAGACTCAAAATCATAAACTACCTAAGAAGAGGTAGTTTATGAAAGAAAATTTTGCATTTATCTTACTAGATCCCCTTAACCCAGCAAGTTTCCACCTCTGACTGAAAAACCACGAGTTGTCCAGCTGGCATAAAGCTCAGCCTGTGCATCTCAGCTGGCTGAAACTTCGCCATCAGTCCACTGACAACATTCTCACTGCTTCTGCTGGCTAAGCCAGCACAGGAAACATTCAGATTTGCTTTTGATCCTTAGATAGTGCAGCTTTAGAAAGAATGAACATACTAGCTGGTCAGGGTCAAATAGGTAACTACATGGCAATTTTGCTTGCTATGGTAATTTTCTGACTATAAGTGATTTCTCACTGTCATTTTTATACCACTCCTGGCAACTTGGCTAGTGCCAAACTGACCAGCTGAAAGGCATGTGCTGTATTACTTTTTTTAGGTATAAATACAACTTTTTTACTCTTTATACAAAGTAAAAGTCCAGGTTAAAAAAGGTCAAGTGAATCATTAAACAGAAGAACCACAAAATATAATTAATACTGCTAAAAGTACATATCCTAGCATATACAGTGCAATTTTGCATGTTTAACAGGACGCTTTTAGGTATCAGTTCTTCCAGGCACCTGCGCTTCCAAAAGTAGAATCAACTTTAAGCAAGTATACAAGCAGTTTGAAGTGTGACATCACCTGAGTTCAAGAAAGAAGAAAAAAATTAAATTGTAACAGTCAATTTGAAGCAGGGCAACTGGGAGAAGCAAAGCTGTACAGATTGGACTCCTGTGTTTGCCATGGAGGGATAATGTGAGACCTGCCTGAAACTACAATAGCATTTAGTTATCCGTAACTACTGCCCAGGTCCTCATAATTCTAAGGATAAATTTGAACATCTCTAGGTACAGATACATTTTGCTTTTTCTCTATTTCTAGGAACATTTCTGGTGATTGACTGCCTCCTGGACAGTTGCATTGTCATGGGAAACCCCAGAACTGATAGTATTGCCAGTTTCAGTGATGCCAGAATACAGATGTCTAGACAGGGAATGTATCGGTACCCTATCTGGTCAATACTTGGGACCTATGACCTTTTAATAGGTGGGATTATTGCTTTTTGCATCTGATGCCCAGCTGTTTTTTTGAGGTATATCATGGTTTCACTTGTGGTAAGGTGAGCATTCATGCCATATTGCTTTTTCTGTAGTTCGTTTTCTTTCAGTTGTAGTTACTCCAGCCATTGAATCATAAAGAATACAGAGCTAGTATTACACACACCAGGTTCAGACTGTGGTGAGTTGTTTTACTGTTAGAGCAACACTGTTTACTTTGACCTGATATTATTAAAAGATGCATAAGGACAAATTTCTGTACTACTTAAAACCATCCAACCTCCTGTGGTAGGGAGCACAAACCCAAAATTTAAGTAAGACTTGGTAGAACTTTAGGTCATTTTGGACAATCAGTTTGTTTAATGCTAAGTGTCCTTTTTGATACCTCTTTCATCTTGGAAGTGGAAATACTTCTCACTGGGATGGAAGGGGGAATGTTACTGGCATTGACTAAAATCAGCAAAACTTCAGGGTTTAATTGGATGAAGATTTTTTTGTCCAGTAATCATCTGAACTGTGGTATGTGTCACAACTGTTTGAACTCTCTCAACAGTCTTCCTGGATCTTGGTAAGATCAGTAGCCAAAGCCAAAGACTCAGATAAATACCAGATGCCAGGTGCTTGGTGTCTCTGGACTTACTACAGTTCAACAATATTGACTCATACAGGGCGCTTTTCAGTTTGCGGTTTCCACTCAAGGTCACATTTTAGCTTGCATTAGGCAATATACATGTGAGCTGTTCTTAATAAGCAATTCCCATTTGGAAAACTGCAATCATAAAGCTCAGTTACCTCAGTTTCTCCTTTCTATTGAAAACAAAATTTACAGGGTATCTGCAGGTACCTACATAGTGTGCCTATTAAGCCAAAGCCCAAGAAATGGTTTCTCTAATGGAACAGTCAGTTCACAATAACTGTTGTGACAGACCCCTTAGACAAAGGAAAGATCATCATCTCTATTGCACTGGAGCAAGCCATGTACTCTGAATGGCACATTCCAGTTTTAAGAGGTAACAGATATGCCCAAGAACACATTCAATAACATTGGTCCTTTTCAAAACTCATGGAGTCCCTTCTGACTTATTCCAAGATGTTATTAATCACCATGCTGTTAGTGAAGACCTCAAAAGAAATTTTGCTTTGGTTTAGAGAGTTTATACAAAAGCACTTATAAACTAAATACACAACATAGAAGAGTGTGTGCAAGGGAAGAGGTAACAAGGAAGACAGTAGATGAAAAGATATTAAAATTATTAGAAGAGTTTGAAATTTCTTTGATTTCTTTTATTCTGTGAAAGGAAACCTGGATAAAGAGCTCTGTGAGGAACAGCAGACATGGCAAGCCCAGATTAGGAGGAAGATGGGGAAGGAGTTATGGAAGAGCAATCAGGAAAGGAGAAAATAATTCTGAGAGAAGAGAGTTACAGTTAACAGGAATAATGAAAGACATGAAGGAGAGAAAACAGTGGAAGGAAGAAATCAGCAATCCTGACATACCCTGAAAATCAGACATGGCAAATTGGGAGAAAAGTGTCCAAAGTAAAAAAAAATAAGGCTCAAAACCAACTCTGCTGCTGTTAATACCACTCTGAGCCCCAGAGTTTCTGACCAAGAGAGGGAGTAGGAAGAAAAGGCATCTGACTGCCTATTGGTCTGGAAGCCAGCCAGCAGCACTGCAAAACTTCTACTTTTCTTACAATTTATTTTTTAATTTTTGCAACTGATTAAAACCCTTGCTCTCTGTGCCTTTTCTAGGAGGAAACCTGGCATGAGCAACATTGGTTTTGCTCTGTAATTTCTTCCTCTTACAATGCTTATGTTTTGGCTTTTCCACTATAAAAAATGCCTTTGCCACTGAAGCACAAATTATTCCACATCACAGCACTGAATTTTAGTTAGTAATTTTGTATATAGCAAATATTTTAAATTATTAATTGTCGTGGTTTAAACCCAGTCAGACAACTTGTATTGCTTAAATCACCATCTTCTACTTTTCTTCATTATATCAAAGACTAGATTCTTTGCTGATTTTTATAGGTGTTTTTTCTTGTTCAGCTTATGACATAAATCTGTATGTAGCAAGTCTGTTTTTTTCAAAAATTTTTTAACAGGAGTAGAAGTCCTAAATTAACTATCAGTCAACATCTTTCTTCCTGAGGATTTCTAATAACTGAATCAACCTCCAAAATTCTGCTAAAATCCTCATGTGATGATTTTCATTATTTCCAGGACTCTGTAAATGACCTGTTTGAGGTCCAGTGCATAGCCAGAATAATTAGTTTCTTTTTCAAACACATTTTGCCCTGAAACTTCAGGATAATTGTAGTTTTTCCTCTTATTCATTTGCAACAACAAAGCAGGTCAGCAGGACTGAGGGAAACTGAAATAAACTAGAATAGGAGCTGAGATGGAAATACTTCAATTGAAAATCTGCTCTCAGAAATGCAGGATTGGTTTTAACCAAATTAGAGATATATCAGTTTGCTAGTTCAGCATGATACCTCATATTTTAAAAATCACAAATTAGCAATTGTTTCCTATCTGAGGGACTAGGGTTTTTTGTCCAAAATATCCTGCCATGGCAGTTCAGGGTCTGGGGAAATATTAGTTGCTACTGGTTCTTATAGTAGTGCTTCTGGCTATGCCTGCTCCAGTAAAAAAATTTTGCCTGAGGACATATTTTGGGCCCTGAGGCCAAGTGGATTCCGATGGTCTATGTCAATGCTAGACAACTGCTTTCAGTCTCCAACAGGAAGGTTCCGGGAGATCTGTCTATGAGGAA
The DNA here is from genome assembly GCF_033815535.1 of Pezoporus flaviventris. NCBI lineage: Eukaryota > Metazoa > Chordata > Aves > Psittaciformes > Psittacidae > Pezoporus > Pezoporus flaviventris. The sequence goes on from NW_026892549.1 coordinate 51,874,043, forward strand.
CAGTCACTAGAGCCATTTAGCTGCCAATACACCAAAGTGTGCCCAGGAATTGTTTGAGTACAGCATTGACTGGAAAAGGATTAATTCATGCCAAGTAAAGTTCTGTTTACTAGCACAGATGTTCACAACCCCACGCTTGGAAATGTTCCCAGGCATGCTTAGATTCAGTCATGTAGACACAGCCCATAGGTATAACTGTGTTTCAAGGGGACCCATGCACTAGAGATGTGGTTTCTGATCCATATGTAGTGTAGATACTCTTTTATTGGTGTCCCAGAATCTCCATGGGAATAAGTAAAAACAGTGGCTCTGTTCTGTCTCTGTTTAACATGGGAAGGAGGGAAAAAATTTGGGGTGTTTGGGCTTTTTAATAAATCACTGGTTTGCATGAAGTATGTTCTAGGTAAGCCACACAATGAACACATTAGAAATTTGCAAAGAAAAACCCATGTTGGTAGTGGATGTTAAGAAGGTCTTTTATCATTCCTGCTCATCTTCAAAGCAGTTGTGAAATTTATCATATATATACAAAAGTTTCTTTTTATGGATTCAGAAAATATTGCTAAGCCACCCATGCTACACACACTCAGATTCAATAAATTTTGGGAAGGCTCAAGTTCAAATCCATTCCAGTTGCCAGAAAAACACACCAAAAAGAGAGCAGCAAATATAAACCAGAACAAGAATCTAAATAAAATACATTGTAAGGTTCCCTTATCCTGTTGTATTCCAGTAAATTATGCATGCTTTTCTGTGTGTTTTGGCACTAGGAAAAAAAATACAAAGCTGCCTCTTAATTCTGCAAACATGAGAAGTATACATATCCGTTACAAGAAGTTACTTCAGATCTGCTATGAAATGTTTTAAGCAATTTATGTCATTTTGACATCTTGTCACTTCAAAGCAAGAATGTAACAATTCATCACAGGAAGAAGAGTTTCCTGAATTGGGCTTTGCAAGGTGTAACACAAGTGAAGTGCTGTACAGCATCTTTCAGTGTTTACTTTGATTTTTGTTCAAAAGTAGAAATGCTTCAGAGAAATGCTTTGACAAATACCTCCTTTGTGCAATTCTCAGTATCTTCAAAAAGTCATGGACATTTTTTAGTATGAATACAGACACGTGCATATATATGGTTTGTGCCTGATTGTGGGAAATGGCTGAGGAAAAAACAGGGTTTGTTTAGTGGATCATCATACTCGAACTCATTAACAGTACAAAATAAACTATTTTCTACCTGCACCTCAGTTGATGTGAATGTTCTGCTAAATGCAGTCCTCAGAATGATTGGCTAATTTTTGACAAACACAGGCTGCCATTGGTCTGGCTGCCATTCAAATGTATATAATTGTTTCAGATTGAGCCAAGAGCATGATGAGGCCATGTGAGGCCAGCAAAAGGGGAGGAGGGAAAGTTTGGATAGGAGGCTTCCTGTATGGAAAACATCTGCACTGGAGACAGTGATACTGCACTTTCACTGTAGTGCTGCTTAGATATTTACAGAATTACACAGCATCAGCAGGACCCATTGCTCACCCAGCCTGCCCAGGTACGCTGCTTTGGGTGACCCAGGGATGCAAGAGCATGTTCAGAAACACATCCCCTTCTCCAAAGGCAGCTACCTTATTTAGTGGTGGCTACTCAAAACAAACTTTTGAAACAACTCTATTTTGTCATCAGTTTGAATGTCAGCTTCCCCCCAAAATAAAATCTTGTAAATTGTTCACTTTATTTTTCATTCAGAGTGGTTGAATGCCTGAGCTATGAAGGTCTGTGTTTTCACAAAATGTAATTAGGAAGTTAAAAGGTTTGTTGTTTTTTTCCTACAAATTTTACCCTGTCAGTTCTAGTGACCTTCTGAGGAGAATGGTGTAAATAAGTTAACATTTTTAAGAACTTGTTTCATATATGTCTTACACCTGAAGCCAAGCAGCAAAAGCCAACTCATGTAACTAAAGAGAAAGAACAGTAACAGAGACCGTAAGAACAAAAGAGATGTGCAAAACAACAGTTTTCTCTAAAGAAAGTGTTAACTTATTTTAAAAGATGATAGTCCTTATGTTTTCCATGTTACAGGTAACAGATTTCTTTTTCTGGTATAAACACTATTTAGTGAGCATGCTTAGGAAGAACATCTTGAAAACCAAAGTGATTATACATGATACTTCATCCTGCTGACATCCTACAGGAATTTGCCCTCCTAAAGATCATTTTAGTGTTTATCTCTCTATAACAGCACTTCTCACTCATGTGCTCTCCCTCTTTCAACCACTTTATATCCAGATTAACCTCCCTCCACTTTATATACAGATTATCAAACAGGAACGGAAGGCAACTTGTTCAAAGTTATGCAGCACATAATTTCCTGAAGACTATCCTCCAAATACATAATAAAGTATCAACAGGAGAGGCAAGACACTCCTATGGCTTAGGAGTTACATTAGGAAAAATGTGACTCAGAAAGTGTCATGGCAATAAAAAACAGAGGCATATAAGGAAGTATGGAATATCAGAAAAGACCCATTCTGTGGCTGGATAGGATAGTTTACCACTGTGATGTTACCACTTTGCATGCATTTCTGGTGTTTATCCTTCTAAAAGGATCCATAAAATAATTACACCACCGTTTCAAGAGCTGGAAAACCTACCTTACAGGATATTAATGGAGATCCAGTGAGTTGACATGTTAAATATGCTTAGCAGGAGATAGATTGTGATTTGTAAGAAACTAGTAAAACATTTTTAATTTATCTGATAAATTTTATAAAAATAAAATCTAATAAATGTTAAAGAATCGAAACCCAAAATAGAACAAAAATTAGTATTAAGAATTAGCTATTAGAACTGTTTTTCATTTTATGACATATGTTCAGGTCCTTGGACACTTTCCAACAAGGCTCAATACCTCTTAGAGCTGATAAAGCTCTAGCACACATCAGTGACTTGCTAGTAAGCTCACTCAGAACAGACTGCAAATCAGAATTATCACATTATTCACTTCTGAGCTTACTCTATGCATAGACAGTGAATCCCACATAAAACAGCAAGATGCAGTCTGTCCAGCAGATGGACTATATGAGCTGGAAGGAACACTACACACATATGAAAGGATAAGGTCACACCATAAAGAACAGCAGTAGGAGGGAGTAGGACAGGTATTGTCCATTCCTACCCTTCTATTTTCATGAGGTATTAAGAGATGTGATAAAGAAGAGATACCTGTTGTCAGGGTGGGGATAAACAAATGGTGTGGGGATGCTAAAGGAGGTAAACAGGTCATTTCCCCCAGAGTCCCAAGGTCCCAATAGAGGATAGCAGGTTTCTCCTACACGAGCAAGATAGAGAGGTCCTCTCCACTCTTTTTTACCATTGCAGTCAAGTGAGGCAAAAGCCAGTTCTGAGCCAGCTTATCCTGGCCTCATGTGACCTTAGCAGAAGACGACAAGAAGGAGCCTAGCTATACAGAGCTTGCCAGTGGGTGCAGTCACTGAGAAATTCCGTGTCAGACTCAGTACCTTGACTATCTGCCAGTGATCCAGCATGCCTGAACATTGCTTCAGAACATTGCTTCAAAACATTGTTGTGTGACTTCAGTATGTTAAGAAATAAGACTGATGCAGCAAGCGATGTTACAGTTCTCTATATCCAATTAATTTGCATAGAAAAATACTTTTGTAAGAACACCACTGAATTCTTTCTACTTGAGACAAACTATTTATGTAAGTTGTATTGTTCTGGCATAAGGCAGCTACTAAAAGCTATTATATTGTTTTGTTTTATTATGTATGACATTTACATACATATACATTTTCTGATTATTAACATGAAAATAAAATATGAGATTGATTTTTACTTTTAATCCTTATTTTCATTTGCATTTTGGGATCATCATTCTACAAAACTGATATACATGCTCTCAGGCTGGAAGCAATTTTGTTTATATGGCATGAATTGTTGTTCTGAATCATAAAATCCTATGAGGAAACCTCAATTTCTGCTGTAATTGTTTCCATTAAAAAAAACAGGCCATTTCCAGCATATAAACATCCACGCTGACTTTGGTATTGCCTTGTAAGATGAAAAAAATATCTTGTGTTTGCAAGGTTTAAACCATGACAGTAAGAAAAACAATTTCAATAAAGAACAAAGCATCATATTCCCAAACAGTGGATTACAGTAGCCCAAACTGAAATACCCACCTGACTTATCTTTGCATTTAATTGGAATATACCTCCTTAGGAAGACACAGTAACAAAGAATGGAAAAACAACATTGCATACAATTTTTACTAAGAATTGATACACATTAGTTTGGATCTGGGATCTTAAGACTTTTCTTTATGTGCCTTAGCACATTATTTCTACAAATCTAGGGACTTTTGATTGCTTTCCTTGTACATAAATTATAATTCATGTATTGAAAAAAACAAAACTAAAACGAGGAGCAGACATGACAGCACTAGAGAACTGCCTGCTGTTTCAGCAAAACTATTAGCTACCCAGCTCCTCCGTATGCAGCAAATGAAACTGAATGATTAGATTTCCTCTTCTGGCAGTCTCACAAATTGCAACCAAAAAGGAGCAGGCAGTTTTTTTCTACTTGTATTCTGCAATGTATCATATGCACTACACAGATTTTATTTGCTCTGACTCCTTTGGATCACATCTCTCCATCTTTCCTGAGGTGAAAAACATAATCCTTGAGAAAACAGATTGGTAAAACTGGAGTGGAGTATCACATACATATATAAATGTTTCTGAGTTTAATCATGGTGGGATGAGAGTTGAAACTTCTGGACACTAAGAGAAAACACTATTTCCTTGGTCAGAAAGAGGAAGACTAAAGAGATAAGTCTGGATAAGTTTTTATAAAAGCATATTCTTCAATTTATCTTAACTATGAAGAGATGCAAATATTCTTCTTATCTTTGATAAAAGAAGATAGCCAGCTTCTTTTCTGAATCTTATGAACTGGTGTTGCTTGTTTTCCATGACAGATATTTGCCTGTCTTTTTCTCATGGAAACACATTTTCTGCAGCTTACTCTGTTTTGAAGACTGAAAGTGGAAGTTCTGAAGTGGACTTCAGTATGTTGCAGACAGCAACAGGAGAAAGCCCTCTACTTGCTCACTATCCATTTGTAAATCAGACCTATTCGTTACAGTTGCAACGTGGGAGAGGGGAGAATAGGACTGAAGAAAATACGGATTCAGAGTTAAAATTGTGCAATCTGATCTCAGGTTGTAAAACCATTGTGCAACCTGATCTCAGATCTTAAAAGAAGCAAAGTCCTTAAAAACTGACAATTGTGACGATAAAATTGTTGCAGAGATCATTTCTTAGGATTTAGCCTACCAAATCAGTCATTAAAATGGTTTGTTATCTTGGTGAAACTTTGCTATCTGAAAAATGCAATAAATAAGGTATATAAGATACCTTATAGATATAATACATAAGATTAGATATAGATATAATACATAAGATTGATAAATAAGTAATGAATACCTGGGTAAACACAAGTTTTTGTAGTACAAGTGTTCTAACCATACTGGCAAAGAGTGCATAAATCATTAGGAAGAGGCTATAAGACTAGCAATTAGTGTATATATGACTACCCCACTTAAAGTTATCCTTAAATAAAAGCAGAGAATGAATACTGGGGCACAAAACACAGTCAATACTTTCCACCTCATACAGCTTGGGAAAGTGATCTCAGCCTTCTTACAGTAAATGTTGAATCAAAGGAATGGGCTCTACCTGTGTAGACTAAGAGCAGACACAGTGAGTAAGAGAAAGGAAATGCAACAAATCAGCAAGATGTTGAAATAACCTTTCCAATGGGGAAAGAATGCAACATGGATCAAGTTAATCTGAGTGAAGATGTCTGTCATATTTTCTTTCTTGGCAGTGGGCAGTTCAAGCTAAAAGGCTAGAAGCACCCTTGACTCAACAGTAACTGACTGGCAGCAAGCATGAAAGTGCATATTGCACAGCCAAAGCAAAGCCAAGCCATGTGTGCCACCCGAAACCCAGCACAAGGCTTACACACTTTTTGGACTTATGCTAGCACCTCCAGCACTATTGCACGATAACTGTCCCAGCTCAGATCAGAAGCAATACAGATTAATTCATGCAGTGCTGTGCTCAAACTCTGCCTTTTGGCTGCCTTTCTTTGTCTGGAACCACCACACAGAGCACTGTGTTCTCACTTAAGCTGCATCCTAAGTCTCTGAAGACCTATTGCTATGCATTTAGTGATCAGGATACAAGTCCTTCACATGATTATTATTATGCTCAGAGCACTTAGAAATGTTCTTCAGCATTCATTTGGCTTGAGGTGGAAGCTTCTGAACCCTATTACCACATGAAGGACTGGGAGGCAGGGCAACATCATTTTTACTACAGACCTGGGCAAGTCTGAACTCCATTGCCTCACTTTCCTATTTTGCAGGCAAAGCATGCCTTAAGTATATGCTGTATATAAAAGACACAGAAATAAGTGTATCCATGAAGTGTCATCTGGCACTGCCTGGGTAGTACAGCCCCAGAATAAAAGCAGAACATTTACATTAACTGTATGTTGCACTTTTCAGAGAACAGAGGCTGTCAGAGTTCACATCCTCTGTAGGCTGTTGCAGAGAAAGATGCCATTAAGTCCAAAACAAAGTCCTATTCACAGCACAAAGAGTAATTTTGCTTGTGTACAGCACTTCATGTGTTCATATGGTTGCATCATATTAGTTATTTAATAAGATAAAGATGAGTTGGAATTTAACATGTCTGGAGGCATTTCTGGTTTCCAGGAAGCGTCAACCCTATTCACTCTTCAAAACTGAAAAAAATTTACATCCATGATCCTGTTAGGATCCACCTTATTCAACAAACCAGTATTTTTATAAAAGCTCTCTACCTCTTTATCTTGAATCAACTTATTCTCTACAGTGGTGCTTCATGACCCCTTGTCACTTTAAAGAGTCTAATTCTTAGACCTTTGAAAGGCTAAGTTGTAAGGCTGGAGATAAGACAGGTGTATTGCTTTGGGTTTGGGAGATACTCCAGACCACAGAAGGCAACCACGCATGCTGACAGAGCAGTTGCTTCATCTGTTAAACACCATAATTGCAGGGAGTGAAGGTGATAAGATTTGCATGAAGAACAGTTTGGGAATGAGCTCTGAGGCCTTGGTGCTTGACAAGCCCTGGGGCGATGAGTTGAAACATTGAAGGACAGGAAAAGTAAACAAGCAAGCCTTGGGAGGATGGGCCAGGATGTAGTTGTGGGGGGAATCGCAGTTGGAGGCCAGAGGATGTGGGGGTTGTGAGAGGGTCTGCAGCATTGTGATTGGACTATTTACCTGGAGAGTTTTACAGGGGCCAATGAGATTGAACGTTGTATGTATGTGCAGGTCGGGAAAGTACTGAACAAGGGGATAAAAAGGGCTTGGTGGTAATAAACGAGGATTTGAGTCTCTGCAGCAGCTTGAATCTGTGTCGTGAAATGCCACAAATAATGTGATCTCTCTTCACTGGAAATGTAGAAGTGTAACATGCCTGTCCATGCACAAGGGTGTAATGCATCCAGACACCCCTGCAGTGAGGGTGGATGGATGCAAGACACTTTTCAGGGGACCCAGCCATCTTACAGCTGCCACCTCTGCAGCAACACTGTGAAGAAGATGCTGTCTGTACTCATCTTCCACTGATTTGCTATTACTAAGAAAGGATAAGCTGTACATAGGGCAGAAAAAAAAACAAGCCCACCTTCACAAAGTCACATGGAAATGTGTAATCAGACCAGGGGAAACACGAAGGCACAGTAAAGACACAAATAAGTGGAAATCTAATTTAGCAAACATCATTAGTTTAGGACTATCAGCCCTACGACTATCATTGATGGTTTCCAACAAATGCATGCTTTTTTCTTACTTAATGAGGTACTGTGATTAATTGCAAAAGGACTAATACAACTGGCATCATGATCAAATATTTTTTGAAATAGCATGCAATTTTTCAATGTTTCAGTCAATAAATGCAAAAAATCAGTTAATAAATTCTATATTATTTGTTCTGTAGATGACTAGATTGTTCTAGTGCTGTTTTAAGGAGCTATGACGTTTACATAAAGTCATCTACAAATCATGGTATATGTGCGTAGGCTGCACTTGTTTTTATTCATAGCCCACATGAAATAGTATTAGAGAAAATAGGATAAAAGAGAACAGTTTTTAAAAGTACATTCCTGGAACTTGATCCTGTGCTGTATTTTCCTAATTTCACCTCAACAAGTTGTCTCTACTTAATCTGTCCTTTTCAAGAAAATCCTGGTAATGTGTGGGAAGGACTTAAATTTTCCAAAACTTGGAGACAAGCTAGAGCATTGTCAAGAGAGGATATTTTTCTTTGTTACTCCCTGACAAATACACACAAACTGTATGTATATGTCAAGATTTCTGACATTGCCATGCATCACATTTTTTTCTCTTTTAAAGGACATTTCAGCTAACGATGTGTTAGGTAAGCATTTAGGGCCATCTTGTAAATAACAGACTACCAAATCAGTTATAAATATAATAAACTAATACTGAACAGTTATTTTTTTTAATCTAAAGATCACATATGTTTTCCTGAAATAAAACGAATTCTGTATAACTAGATTTTCTGTTTGAGAAATTTGCAGCACAAGGATGTTTATGATTTCTGAATGTTGAAAATCAAAGCAGACATTGATGTGGATGGTTTTGCACATCTAATGGCTATACCTAATTTCATCTGACAGTCTTCTTTCTTCTGCTCTCAGAAACAGAGATGGTGCTGCTGATTTTTGATAAAGGAGCTGGAAGGAACTAACTATTTTGTGAGTAAGTTTCAAAGGTACATTAAGTTCTTTTGCTGTATCTGCCCACAAATGGCAAAATATGTTCAATGTGCAATTTCATTGGAAATAAGGGAAGAAAGGAAAATACTTCTGCCTTGCTTGCATGAATGCAGTAGCATTCCTAATATACACTCACAACAACACATGCATTAATTTTTCATAGTAACAGCTCATTCTGTGTATGTGTGATAATAGAAAAAATATTTGGTTTTATTTTTATCTGTGTGCAGAAGGGCTAACATTAATAGGTAAATAGTTTTATTCTGTCTATCTCAGACATGCTTATACTCAACACATTGTATAAGATGAGTCAGAATTAATGAGAGGCACTGTTACGCTAGGCAGAGAGCATTTTCTCTTTCCAAAGATCCAAGAACACTAAGCAATTAAAGCTACTACTGTAGTATTTTAAATATTTAAATATTGTAACACAGACCTAAAATAGTTGAGTAGTGTTGACACCAATTGCACATTCCCCACATTTCTTTTGTATTTTTATTTTCTTAGCCTGATGCTTTGTCCTTTGGGAAAGCCTGTTTTATTATTTTAATCAGGGAATGGTTTTTTTTTTAGTCAAATAGAGATGCGTGAAATGAGTTTTCCATATTTCTCTTTTTATATGAAGGAAAAAACCCCAAGCAGAAAAAAGTATGATATATGTTTTATTTTTTTTTCTGACCCTCTTTCTGCTAGTTAACGGGTTTTGTTTGTATGTATACATAAGGCAAGAGATAAGAGAATTAAAGTCTTGGAACTTGCAGGTCTTGATACAAAGAGTTGGTAGAAAACATACTCTAGGAAAAAAGTCTTGGAGTTGTAGGAAATTTCAAGTCCTTTATAAGAAATTTTAGATTGGGGAAATAAACAACTAGGAGAAAAAATAAGACATATTTGATAATAAAATATGAATATTTGAATTTATGATCTTTCAATGCATCATTCAAAAACTCTATACCAGCAATGTGAAAATCTGTGCCACCTCATTCATGGAATGCCCAGAGTTAGTAATTAATTCATCCAAAAAGATGAATGTGACTTTACTCTTTACTTTTAAAGAGTGCTGGGAAATGTGCTTCAGCCATGGACCACTTTACTGGATTACATTAATTTGTAATGCATTTCTTCAAAATTTTTTTCTTAATTCAGAAGGAGAAGTGATTTATGAAATATTTATATGCTTTTATGTAATTAACTGAGGTAGTTCTCACTGAAAGGTTCATGCAAGGATTCCTTCTGGATATGGAATTTTACCTGATTGTGCTTTAATGGAGACAGCCTAGCTAATATGCAGAAAGAGATATTTTCAGTAAAGCTGAGACATAAGGGCAGCAAGTCCAGACTTGTAATATATTTTGTATACTATATATATAGCTCTTCAAATTTTAACTTCTTAATTTGGCAACTATGTTTCAGTTTTTTAAGCACATACTTCTCTTTCGATTACTGTGAAAAGCCACAAAACAAACAACAACAAAACAAAAACAAAAACAACAACCAAACAAAAAAAAAAAACAAAACCCACCAAACCCCAAGCATACCACCCTCCACCCCAAAAAAAACAGATCGTCTCTGTTTTACCTACTTGCCTATATATCCTCTTGGATGGTTTTGATAGATTCTGTCTTGGCTGCTTGGCTGCATTCATAATATTAAAAGCAGTGTCATAACTGTTTATGGGAAGTCACATAGGTATACAGGGAAAGGATTTGTGTCTTTTAGCATTTAGATTCAGATCTTGGACAATCAAACATATAAGGCAGAGCTGAGTATTCCTTTTGCCAAATCCTTGCATCTATGAAGCTTGCCAGACAATCAAGTAAATGAGAAGAGTCACACTGAACCAAATTAAATTTTCCTTTTCCTGTGTGGAAGGCTATCGCACCATCAGAAGCTCAGCTCAACACAAGCCCACAGGTGCTTGTCCCAGCCAGAAAGATACCCAGAGGTTGGAAGCTCATGCAGTGATGTTAAGGCTAAAGGGAAGCTTATGTGATAAGCTGTTTGATTCTCCAAGTATTATTATTCATCTCACAAAGCTGAAGGATAAATAAAATTGTACATAAAAGGTAAAAATGAAAACTAGGTTTAACTCCAATGACAGAAGGAGAAGAGATGTTGCAAACCAAGTGCCATGAATTGTTTTGGTACCATAAGTGCTTCAAATGGTTGAACAACACAATTAAAAGAAATTCATAGAATAATTTTAATAGATATAATTTATCTCTGAGATTAATGTCTGATCTCTAAGAAAGATCTCTGTTCATTTTGTGAAAAAATTATACACTGGAGAAGCTAACTATCTACTGCTGAAGGGCTTTGTGAAACGTTTTCTTACTGTGGTGGCAGGACATAGGACAGTGCGAGGATTCCCCTAATTGTGAAAAATTCACTGGGGACAAATAGATCTCGTAATCCAGAGCTCATAGACTGAAACTGTTTATCGTTTAATGAGAATACGTTTCTCAGGATTAACACTTGAATAGAACTGTCAACAAATAGTATCTCTGCCATATTATATAATGAATTTAACTGTCTCACTCTTAGGAAATAATTGTATTTTAATAAATTAGCACTCACTGGAGAATATCTGAAGAAACTGTAAATCAAATGAAATGTTATTTAGAGAGGAAATTGTGAGAGTGATGTAACTAACAGCACATCAAAATGAAACATTTTGTCCCTGCAAATGCTCTGGAAATAGGCAGATATATTCTATGCTGATTACAGTGTTACAGGTAACGACATGACACCAATAAACCTACCACAGATTTACACCACGGAGCAGAGTGAAGCCATTTCTCTCATCTAATAAGGCAAATGGATGATAAAATCATAGAATCATAGAATAGTTAGGGTTGGAAAGGATCTTAAGATCATCAAGTTCCAACCCCATTGCCATGGGCAGGAACACCTCACGCTAAACCGTATTACCCAAGGCCTCGTCCAAACTGGTCTTGAACACTGCCAGGGATGGAGCATTCACAACCTCCCTGGGCAACCTATTCCAGTGCCTCACCACCCTAACAGGAAAGAATTTCCTCCTTATATCCAATCTAAACTTCCCCTGTTTAAGTTTTAACCCGTTAATGTACTCACTAAAATATCTGTTGGCAGTTGTGATGGGTGCTCCCACAGAAAGCGATCGTATTCCTGGGACAAGGAGTTCACCAGCAGATGCCGTGTTTTACTTCTAGCACTGTTGAGGGGATGCTGTGATAGAGATACAGGGCAGGAGGCTGCACATTTCTGTCCCAGAGAGAAAATGCAAGAACAATCACCTACTGATACAACCCCCACTATCTATCATGTCTAATTAGTGCTCTGCAGATGAACAGAGAAGATTCCCATCCTAAGGACTACTTTGACATCTGTCCATAGCTCCTGCCCCGTATCCAGTGGATAACGTAGCTATTGCTCCCAGCAGCCTGGCACAGAACTGTGTGCTGAATACTTTCACACCTACCTGTGTGAGGCTTTGTTGGCTGATTTAAATAAAGACATTCAGGATGATTAAACTGCCTTCCAGGTGATCATCTTGTTTTAGAGAAAGCAAGAAGCTCCCAGTATCAGAACTTACTCAGTTATATGAGGCAACAGCATGTGCTAGTCCATGGTCATCTTCTTGGCTGCTACCCACCTGATAAAAACAACTGCTGTGAAAAATTCAAGGACCATGCAGAATTTAGCTGTTCTATGCACGTGTTTCAGCAATGTATCACCCAAATGAATAATGGATTACCTTTTAAATAGCAGCCTTGCCATAAAGATGTTGAAGTCCTCAGATAAAACACTGCTTTACCAAAGAGGCTCTGCAATGGCATTTGTAAGGGTTTAATGTTGTTCAGTGTTGCCAGCAGCAATTCAGTATGCAGAGCCATAATGGAAAAGTACCATAGAGAACAAACTCAGGATCTATGCAGTGATCTGTCCATCTCATAGGACCTCAGAGGTGGCAGAAATGATAACCTGAGGCTAAACAGGCCATATTAAAGCACCAGTCCAAACAGAAAAACCTGCACAAGTTTCATAGGTGAAAGTGTAATATCTAACCACTAAACAGGAGACCTACAAACAGAAGGAACTTAAATTTGTCCTCAGACTAGCAGTCACTCTACTGCAATCCAGAAAATTCAAGTGCCCCACTGAGTGACTAGATGAATAAATCCAAATCATTTCTGTGAGGAACAGGAGCAGACAACTAGCACTGGAGCACTGACAGCTCTGCTACTTCATGCTGCATCTCTCATGCTGGCTAAAGACAGCATCTGCATGGGGCTTCCAATGTGAACTTTTAAGTCTGATCTTTGTAGCCCAAAAATGCAAACCCTGTGTCATGCACAACAGAGAGTTAGAAGTAGCACAAACCAAATTTCCTATAAATATGCCAACCATTGTTCTTATACCATTATTCATTTGGGTTGGTACAGATTATCTAGGGAAGGGGATGACTTTATTACACATTATTACATATTCAGCACTCAGCAATCTGCTCTCTGATGCAGTCAGTCAATCCCATGTCACCAGTTCTGGGAAAGAAAATTCCCTTGGATCAGCTTGTAATTCTGGCTATAAAAACTTTACCTTTCCAAATCCCCTTCTCTCCTAAATGCTTTGGACTTGATATAAGCTATGGAAGATTTCCTGAAAGGTGGGCTACAGCAGAACACAGATGGGTCCACAGATCACAATATCTCTTTCTCTCTTAAAGCTTTTTGATTCTGCTGTTGTATGTCACTGATCTGTGACAGAATTCGATCTGAAACAAGAAAGGAAAAATTACCTCCCACCATAGTGCTTGAGCTGGTCCTAAAAGTGCCCTTGATGATCCAGTTAGCATTTGCTGTGTGCAATGCTTCTTCATCTCTTCTCTCAGTGGAAAAGTGTGTGCATGTAAGCTGGTAAGTATGTTTGCATCAGTGTTTTGCAGTGTGATTTAATCACAAGTAATGCACAGGATTAGCAAAATGTTATTTTTCATGACCAAAAGAAAGCAAATCCTGATGTCTTGCTCTAGCATGTGATAAAAGCAATGGGGGATTACCCATTTTACATATTTTCAGTTTGTCATCACATTTCTTTGTCCTTTTAACAAAACAACAAACAGGAGATGAAAATGTGGATTTTATCATGAACCTCTAGATATTTTTCATCACTATGAAAATCCCTTATACATAACTGAATTTAACTAAAGGAGATTCTGATTTAGATAGATTTAGATAGCGTGTGTAGCTGAGACTTACTCAGCTCTAGGACAGGATGTAATCAAAAGAGGAATCTAATTGGCACTTACTGCAGTAAACTACTTAGATTGTATAAACAATAATAATCATGTCCCAGATAGTAAGTTTGGGTTTGGGACTTTTTTAAGTTAAAAAGTAAAGCTGAAGTATTCAGTTTATTAGTAAAATACAGTTAAAAGAAAGTATTTTTATATCTATCAAATTTAATGTATTCACTTAAAATGTGAATTAAGTAAAGCATATAGATGAGCCTAGATGGAAAATAAAAGATGGGATTCACTACTTCTGGATATTTTGTTAAAAGAGAGCCATATATATCTTGAGCTTTCAATAGGATTTTTTTCTACAGGGCTGTGAATTTGACCCCTAAAGTCATTTTAGTAGTAGCTGCAACATAGGTAGGGTTCTGGTAACAAGGATTTTCTGCTTATCAGGAGATGTAGCATTTGCTGTCAGTAACTCCAGCTGGCACCAAGTAACTTGTCTTTCTCATCACCAGATCTGGCCTCCTACGTGTTGAGAATTATGGTGTTTGTTGCTTCACATTCTTGCCCATTTTCTTTAGGACATGACCCTCTTCCACAAGGCTGGGAAGTTTAGGGAGGAACTCCATCAAGAAAAACTTCTTGGATGTTTATGCATACCTACTCATAACAAGGTTTAGCTGCCAGAAATTTTTTTATATTTACTCCATTTGCCAGTTTTCTATAAAAAACAAAAGGATCTGGAATTAAATGATTTGCATTCAGTACAAGCCATTAATGTATCCAAGCGCTGTTGGATGTTGAAGTAGAAAGTAATAGCTTTTCTTGATAATGAAGTCTTTCACAAAATAGACACCATATTTTACTTAGCTGTGGACAGAAATAACTGCTATTGTGAATATATCCAACTTCTCATAAAAACATTTTCTTTATCAACACTTTGTTTTTATCAAACTTTGAGGAAAAGATTTTCCTGACCAGTGCTTTCTACCTCTAAGTCCTCATGTAGCTTAATAAAGGTAGTCAAGGTTTTAATAAAGTTTAATTAAAGCTACATACCATGGAATCATTATGTGCAGCACATGTTCACTATGTTCAGCATGCCTGCAAGTGAACAGTCCTTTTGCTTATTCTAATCTTCAATGGAAACCCATCAAAATGTCAAATATGTTTGCAAACTGACCTGTAATCCAAAACAGTTTGCCTCAATCCTCCTGATAGTGTTGATGTGAGTTGTGTCAGTAATTAAAGTTTGGACTAAGCAGGAGACAAAGCTGCAAGTGGCTACAGTTCACAATGTGGAATACTGTAAATGAAGACAACAAACATTAGCCTATTTTACAAATAAACATACATGCTTAAAAACTTTTCTGTTCTGTTACCAAAGAAAGAAAATTAAATAAATTGAGCTGAAGACCTACTCTGGCGTATGAAATGAGTAAAATAAAAGATGATAGGAACAGAAATCACTCTTTAAAGAAAATACAATTAAAAAATAAGGCTGTTAGTAAAGCACTGCAGAGCTCAAAAGGCTTTTTGAATTACCACCTGGAAGTGACACATATGTATTTCAAAGCATGCACGCCAGGCCTATAAACATGCAAGTGTGCATGTGTTCTTGAGATGACCATGTCAGCTAAGGATAAAGGAAAGCATTCAAAACATATGTCTCATGAGTATTTTCCAGAAAAAAGTATAGTTGAGGGGAAAATAAAATAAAAATGAAAAATATAAATAACCCAAACAAAATCCAACTGAGAAACAGAATTGAAGAAGCTCATTCAAGAGTCTTCTCAGTTTTCTCTTAAAAAAATTATCTATATATAGGGCCATAACTTATGAATAATGTTGTAATATTCTTATCTGTCTCTTTCTGGTAAACAATAGACTAAATAACAATGAAATAATGGAATACATATGTGGCTGCCATTCACTGGACACATTAGAAATTTTCTACAATTTCTACATCTGTACTTGTATCCAGAGTAAACCCAAGACCCTATTCAGGCTTTCCGTCAGCAAACAGGGATCCTGCAACAAGCAACCTGCAGTATCAGTACTCAGATTGTTTGAATATTGTGAGTTTGAAAAAACAAAAAAATCCTTCATTTTTGCTGGACTAGAGCTGGCGACCCTCCCCTCAAAGCTGCCTGATCTGCATTTGAAATGTAACCAGAAACTGAAACAGTTGGCAACTAATTTTGTCAGTTGAAGATAAGGAGGTTTTATTTCTGGTATTGAGGTGTAAAAATAAGACTAAAACAGACAAATAAATGTGGCAAGTTTCTAAGCACTTTACTCCTTGTGCCACCTCTCTGAAACAAGGACAAATGCAAACCTCACCCCACCTTCTGAGGGGTGACTTGGATACTATGTGTAGTAAGAGTCATTCACCATTTACACATTGGGGTTTATGGTACATACTAAGTGTTCAGCGAATGCTCTATTTCTCTACTGAATATTTCTAGGTTGTTAATTTTCATTGCTTTCTAAATGCTTACATCAGAACCAGAATAATTGAGACCAGGGCAAAACAAACTTCAAGCTTAGGTCAAGCTGCTCAGGGCCTTGTTTAGTGCAGCACAAAATGCCTACAGGCATGGAAAGCCCAGAAACTATCTGGGCTACCTGCTACAGTGCTTAATCAGTTCAGCTGCAGATTTGTATCCAGCAGAGTTCCCCTACCTGCAATTTGTGACTTTTATGCCTCATCCTTTTGCTTCATCCTTTTTGTCTTCATCCTCTGAGAAGAGCCTACCTCTGTCATTCCTGTAACATTCACCTCCAAGGGAACTAAAGGCAGCAATGAGATGCTCTCTGCCTTCTGCTCTCCATGCTGAATAAACCTCAGCCCCTCTATACTTGACACGGTCCAATCCCAACCATCTTGGTGGACCTCTGCTGGACCCTCATAATTTGTCAGCATCCCTCTTGTCCTGGGATGCCCAAAATGGGACACTGTGCTCCAGATGTGACTCCACAAGTACCACATAGAAAGTAATAATCACTTCCCTCAACCTGCTGGCTATGTCTATGCTACAAATGTTGTGTGTTTATTTTAGGGCCCCATGAGGATCTGGGAATCAGCCTGGGCCACTGGCCAGCTTCTATGCTCTCAGCCTTTCTTTTGCTTCCTGCCTTGGGGCTCCTGCAGACATTTCTTCTTCCTTCAGCCTGACCCTTAGCCTGTCCTTTCTGGAGTCATTCCCTAACTAAACTCATCTTTAGCTTTCATCTATCTGACAGGGTCCTAGCTCCATCACATATTTTGTAGTCACACTGTGTAGCCCAGAAGATACAAATTATTGGTGTGCTTGCTTTATGGCCACACAGCACATCTTTGTGCTAAAGCGTGGAAGAACTTAGATCAAGATCCAGACATAATAGGGGTGTTTCCAGTACAAAAAGACTATTTGTCAATAGCTACCACACAGTCCTCCTGCATTAGGAACAGGAAATGCTGTGGTATCTCAAACACTGCCATATGAAAGAGTTTTAAACTCTTAATTTTTAATACTCTTAGACAGTAACCAAGTTGCTATATTCATCCTGAGAGCAAACCACAGAAATTCCCTTAGTCTGGTACGTTTGTTTTCTTGTCAATATGGAGAACCTTAGGAAAGACTGACAGAAATGTGTACTATGCTCATATGTGCTGATGTTGCTTCAGAGAAGCCTTGCAACATGCTGGCTTCCCCCACAAGATTTGAATGTTACTTTTGTCTACCAGCTATATCCAATCCTTGTGCTCTAGATTGCAAACTGTGAATATTCTCTTTTGTACTACCTGTTTTCATGCTGTGTAAAAACACAGATGTTTACTTTGTTTTTTTAAATGCTTGCTGTTCACAGACAGATGTGTGCATTCATACAGGTCCATACAAATCAGAGATGCACACACTTGAAGCAGAAGCTGCTTGTCCTTGTTAGGTATTTGAGAGCTGCCTCCTTTGTTCATGTTTCGCCTGTTGTTTGCTAAAGCAGCTGGTGAGCAAGAGGGACCCAGGCAATTTACTTCTCAGTAATTAAGCCCCAAGAGGTCACATGACTCATGCCCTCCACTTTTCCACAGATGATTTCCATCAGC
The DNA here is from genome assembly GCF_033815535.1 of Pezoporus flaviventris. NCBI lineage: Eukaryota > Metazoa > Chordata > Aves > Psittaciformes > Psittacidae > Pezoporus > Pezoporus flaviventris. The sequence continues at coordinate 51,892,227 of NW_026892549.1, forward strand.
GGTTGGCAGGGATCTGCCTTTAGGAAGGCTCCCAAACAGATGCTCTGCACAGACTGTTTCTGCTTCTCTGCCACGTCTTTGCCTGGAAGGGTGCTTTGGGCTACACATGCCCAAAAAGGAAAAAAGGGGGCAGGGGAGAGGGTCCTGGGAGAGTATATGAAAGCCCCAGTAAACTACTTCGTTACATTAACAATTAACAATCTTACACAGAAGGGAGAGGAAGTCACAGGCTGCCTTGCAGGGACTATCGGACTGCTTGTTACAATCAAAACTCCAGGGATATAAAGACTGTAATGAGAAAACTTGAGAATAATGAAAGATATCTTCATTGCATTAGTCAGAGTCAGAATGCCTGTACTGCAAATTTTACTGTCATTAATGCCAGGTCCAGTTTTGGCTCAGTTACAAACAATCTCCACTCATTACAAACCTGAGGTGTGATCATATGTATATCTCAAACTGTTTTAAAATGCTTTTTGGTTGAACTTTTCTATAAAATGAAGCTATAAAATGGCAGAAATGTACCTCAAGCTGCACGTTTTAGAAGAACTTGAACAATACAAAAGCACAGATTAGTGAAAACTGCAGTTCCTGCTAGGAAAGCTTATATTTCTATTTTTTAAAATGTTAGGCTTCTTGCTTCATTTCAACTTGGCACATCTACAAAGGAAATGTTTTGTAGGAGTTTTATAATAAGAATAGGATGCTTCAGTAATGGAATAAATAAATCTAATGCTGAAAATACATATAATGTGAATTAATTTGCATTTCTGTATTTTATTTAACTTTTCACTATAGGCTAAGCTTGCAAATTAATTTCCAATAGTAACAACATTTTCAAAAAATACGCTATATAATCTAAGCACCTATTGAAAGGAAGTGATAATGTCAGTATGAATTAGCTTATATGTTCCCATCTACAGATGTTAATTTCCCCCCTATTTTAAGTCAGAATTGCAGTGTAAGTGGTGCAATAACAAATATCTGCCAGGACAAGTTTTTTTATTAAGCAAGTCCATTTCACTCAGGTTCCCTTCACACACACACACACACACACACACACACACACACACACACACACCCCGCCAATGAGTTTTACTACATTATGGGGGGTTTTGTTATAATTGACTGCTTTAGCTTTAACCAGGAGAAGTAAAAACTGCTACACCTAAATACAAGACCATAAAGTCAACAGAAATAGTGTCATTGGTATTGACTTATTTAGAATCAGCGCCATTTATACCTTCTTGTAGATATTTGAGAGCCTTAAATTTCATTGATCTTGAGTAAGACTATATACAAAATTATCTATATACTTTTATTGTTTTCAGGGGGTCAAGAACTGATTTAAGCCTGAATTATTTGAAGGAACTTATTTGCTGTATTTGATTTTGACTGCAGTTCCCCTATGTGCCTTGCAAAGTAGATTAGAAACCTTCTCATGTCTAATGACCTTACATAAGGCCAGCTTACAGTAAGCAGCTATCTGCATGACACCACTGTCGTAACTGAGTTTACTTGGCAACACTGGTTTGGACAAGCCCCAGATGAACTCGCCCTTTTTATGTAAAGCAACTACTTTCTCATAAGAGTTAAAGTTGAAAGATAGGCCAGTATGGTCCAGACAATCTCTGTGCTATCATGCATGTCATTAATTATGATTCATCCTTTATCTCAAATATGATGTGCTCATTAGGATGAAACGTGTATTGTTTAATGAGACATTTGACTTTATTATTTTTTCCCAACTGTTCAGGGAAATTTATATGGCTGAGTTTAAAGCATAGCCAAATTGACAGACAGTTTGGCATTAGTCACTTTTTTTCCAAGATTTAGTCCAACAGTGTCTTATTGAATACAGCTGCAAAATTCAGATCTTCCAGATGGTCACCACAATTCTCAGAGACTAAGAAGCCAAGACATTGGTGCCAGCTTATGTAATGAGCCTTAAAATACTGACATGTACAAGCAAATCCACGTGTCTTTACTGTGACTTTTTTCATTAGTAGACATGGTGAACATGTATGATGTTTACTATGAGGTTGGTATTACCAGAAATTAACAGGAGGGTATACGCTTTATGTGATTGGAAATTATGGATTTGATTCAGATTGTTAATGATGGCTTTCATGTGGTAGTGGTAAAGAAGGACAGCAATCATTCCTAGCTTAGTTTCTTCTCCAGGGCATATTGGCTTTCTCATGTCAAATAATGACAGATTTTTAGCATCTGAACAGATAATCACTGCTTTTATTTTCTGTGGCTGTGGGCTGTTCTTAAGGGGAAGAAAAAAACAAGAAAATCAAGTTCCAATCAGTAAACCAGGATTTCACACACACACATACACACACACACACACCCCCCACACACACCCCCTTTCTGCATGCCTAGCTCCTATGGCTTAAATTTCATAGAAGACATACTTTACCCTGTAATGGTTTGTAAGAATAATTGTAGAGGGGAGGTTGTTCCAAGGCTTCTCAGTTTCGTTCACTACAGTTTGGAATCCATCTTATCAGTTTTAAAGAACTGTCTAAAGCTAATAACATGCTCTAAAAGCATTACATAAAGAGAGCCCCGTCCTTGTTATTTAAATACTTGCCTTCCAGTCCTAGCGCTCTCACTTCTTCCTCAGCAACAGAGAACTTAACATGCAGTTGATTTCTGATTTTGAAATCACAAAAAGGAAAGTTATGGGATGAAACAGAAAATAACAATTGATTCAGTTACAAAGCTACAGTTACAAAAGCAGACCCTCATCTTATATGAAAATAAGGGTTGCTGAGCATCTCAAAGGGCCAGAACTGCCTCCTGACAAAATATAACAATATAATTTAGTTTGATACTTCTTTGAGACATCAGCACCTCCCTGAGAAGGAGGAGGAAACTGCATGATATTTTAAAGTTTAGATGATCCAGCAGGCAGTTACACTAATGGCACAACCCTCTCCTACAATCCCATGTGACACTTTTTCTAGATTTTAACTAAAATAATTGTATGCGTGTAAAATGTATTTCAACATGATAAAATTACACTCTTCTTTTGCCCAGTTGCAGAAATCATTTGTTACAAAATTCTGAGAACTGGATTTCTTGAGGTGTTTTGCATGAATTATGTTTTAAATAGTATTATTAAATAAGATTTGAATTATTCTTACAAGGTTATATTCTATTCTAATAACTAACAATAAAAATATACAATACAAATTATAGAATTGCAAATGACATGGTCACATCTTAATCTTTTTTGGTCTATTAATTGGAAAATATACAACTAGATATTTTTATAGATAAGTGTTTTGATAGCAAGAATTAGGATGGAGAGATACTAAGTTCTAGACACAGATATAGACCCCATTCAAAACTCAGCTGAATAAAATAAAATCATGCCAGTTTAAATCAGCTGCAAATCTGGCCTGTGAATATGTTGTTTTCCATTTGGAAGGAGGGATATGCAATATATCAACTAGCCATACCCAGGAAAAATGATCCAAGGTTATTTATCCAGGGAAATCATTAAGCTGTTTGATTTTGCACTGTGTCCATGAACTTTACACACCATTGAGGCTGAACATACAGTTTTAATTCCCAGAAAGAAAAGAATAAAATTAGCCAAAATGCTGTATTTTTCTCCTCTGCCCTATTTAAAAGAGGTTAGTAGCATTAAAAAGTCACCAGTGAACTAAAAGTCACTACCATGGTGCAGAGCTGAAGGCTTATAGAAAGTGACAAGTCCTGGAGAAGTGGAGGTAGTTTGGGAAAGAGAAGAAAGGGAGAGGAGAACATAACCATTTGGGACAAGGGTAACCCAGGCAAGGGGAGAGAGACATGAAAGCACTAAAAGACATGAAGGAAGGAAAGGAGGTTAGATGCAGAAGCAACACACTGTGTAGATAATAAACATACCTTAGGAGAATCTACATTCAAGAAATGCTACACACATTCATATATTGACTATGTTTGGGTTTTGTTTGTTGTTTGTTGTTGTTGTTGTTGTTTTTTTGTCTAGAGGAAGTTTTCCAGAACTCTGAGCACCTTCTGTTCCTATTGCTCTTCTGTTCTCTTCCTCTTTCATAACCTATAAGCTCTCTGATTCTATCAGCAGCCACCTGCACCAGGAAGCCTGCAGCACTTTGTCATGCATCCAGACACCCTGCACCACCTCAAAGAAGATGCTGGAAATTAGGAGATGCTTCCAACTAGTTCTTTCCCGTACCACTCAAAATGCTCAGATCCCACATTGTCCTGGTCGTAGCCAAACATCACCATAAATGTCTGGGTTACCAGTGTACTGTAATTATCACAATAAACAACCTAAATACTCATGCACAATTAATTATGAATACTCTACAGCACGAAGTACTACCTGATGCCCTTGCCACAAGACCTCCAAATATAATTCTTGACAGCGAGGAGCCCCTTAGCTCCATGAGAGCCACATGCTGTGGTCCCACCACATCCATGTGCTCCTGGCTCAGACCGGCCAGCCTCTGCAGAGCACCTTTGCTTCCCACCCCTGGGAGCTCTTGAGATACATCATCATTCCAGGGGTCCAGTAGGGATGCAGGTTAGCCCTTGGGACAAAGCACAACTGCTTCCCACCCAGCTAATGCAGACTGACTTTCTTAAAATACAAGCAGTTCCTGAACATCAAGTCTCTTGTGTTCTGCCTGATCTTTCTCTTGCTGCTGCGCTCCCTGGGGATTGCACAGAATTAATAGTACTGGCACCATGACTCAGTACTACCCACAATATTTATATTGCTGTGCCAGCTTTTTTTGGTAAACAATTATTTCAACACCTTTTTCTTACCAACCTGCTAGACTGAAGATAAGAACACTTAGAATTTACACCATAGTACACAGAATACTTTTGAGGTGTTCACTAAGTTATTACCATCTGCCAGACACTCTTTTAAAATACACCACATCTAGCAAAAGTGGATGTGATTAAATGAGATCTCACAGATGTATTCTTACTGTCTGCGATTAAGCTGAATACCTCTGATTTTTATTTTGTTTTTTATTTCCCCCCCCTAGCCTAAGCTTATCTGTACATACTCCAAGGACTTGATTTGCTGATTTTTCTCACATGGTTTCCTTTGAGATTTTTTATAGTCTTTGGCACAAGCAACAGACTTAACAATTTCCTTGATGTTTGATATTTATTTAGGGCAAATATAATCCATCTATCCTATATTACAATCCTTGAATGTCAATTTAAACACATTTTTCTCAGAATAAATACCATTAATGGCAAAAAAGCCATCTAGGATTGCTAAGGACTAATATTGTGCTGTAATGACTGTGCTACTCTAATACATTCAATCCATTTTACTGGGTCTTACCTTTCACAGGACTTCCAGAAATTGCAGATCTCTTTTGGAGTCTAGACAGGTTTATAGTTTCTTGTATTGAATGGAAATATGCAGTTTCTTGGCCTTCACATCAGTGCATTCTTGCCATACATCCAGAACAATGTTTCTTTAGGCATCAGTATCTCATGTGTTTGTATTCAACCTGAAATATTTAGAATTGTTGCTAAAAAAGCAGACTCTTAGAGTTGTTTGCCAGGTGCCATTGCTTACTAGGTCCTATTTAAAGTCCCTAGTCATTCTGTCCCACAGAGCCCCTGTATCTAATTGTTGTTGTCCCCTTGCTTTTCATTGTTCCCTGCACCACTGACATCACCTGGGTGTTGCAAATCTCTGTTCAGTGTGTTCAAGGCCAGGTGGATGAGGCTTTGAGCAGCCTGGTTAGTGGAAGGTGTCCCTGTATGTGGTAGGGGCCTGGAACTAGGTCAGCTTTAAGGTCCTTTCCAACCCAAACCATTCTGTGATTCTATGATAATGATTCTGGAATGGCAACTTCACTATGCTCTGGAGCTCTTGTGTCCATTGATCCCTACAGATATTCCTGTTCCAGTGACCCTGGTCCCTCCAGATGTGTGGAGGTGGGTGTAGCCTGCTTGCCTCTTGCCACTGGCTATGGGAAATCCTTGGAGCCACAGGGAAGCATTCCAGAACAGGCTGGGCAGAGAGGGAACTCACAGCTGGGGCAAGTCAGGAGACACATGGCAAAGGCAGGATGCTGATCCATGGCAAGGCCTCTGTGGGAATAAAAAGAAGCTTTTCCCCTGAGGGGATTATATAAAATTTGCTGCAAAGCAGAAAACAACAGAAAGTTTCCTGACTGAGACCAAGAAAAAGGAACACATCCTGTCTTTCAAAGACAAAGAGGGCTGGCAAAGGTTTAGATCCTTTTATTTTTATCTCCTTTCTTTTGAGATTTCTCTGTTTCATAAGTTACCTTGTTCCAGATATTATGCAAACAGTTTTGGGGTTTTGGTAGTGTTTTTTTTTTTTTTTTTTGTATGTTTGCTTTGAACAAGGGTTGCAGACAGATCTAAAAATCTTGGCTGACTTGGGATCCTGTCAGCCTTCCTAAACAAATAGTGCTCTTGTCACCCTATCTGCCAATGCACTGATCACTCTTCGGGCAGGTCCAAATCAGCACACAGAGGCTGACCACTGTTGTGGTATTTATATGCAGTGACAAACATGACAACATGATATATTTTTGTTGTATACTCAAGTTTCTTCAACTGAAATGTTTTGGATTCTCTATGATCTCCTGGATGTGAGAAGATAACCTGCTTTCTACAACTTACATCTGAATTGCACTGACTGGCCAACTTCTAATTATTTTATCAGAGATTTCTTCTGGTCCTGCAGTAGTCTCCAACAAAATTTTGTCCTAGATCCCAGTTCCTGTCTTTTATTAGATTTTCAGCACCCTCTTCTCACATCGTGTTCAGAAATCTCTGACTGTAATTCATAACTTCCCTTTCCTTCTTCCCTTTCCCTGGTCAACATCACTTAATTCTTGCACAACACACAAAAACCCGTATGGGCATGCTTTGGAGAGAGTCTCTAAAAGTACAGTTATGCAAAAAGAAAAATGGGCCAGATTAATTTGTTAAGTAAGGAAGTTCCACTTCTGGAAGAAGATCGTTGCTTTCATAAGGAGTTAGCTAGATGATTTAAACTTAAACAGGAGAAGTTCAGGTTAGATATAATGAATAAGTTCTTTACTGTGAGGGTGGTGAGGCACTGGAATGGGTTGCCCAGAGAAGCTGTGAATGCTCCATCGCTGGCAGTGTTCAAGGCCAGGTTGGGCAAAGCCTTAGGCTACATGGTCTAGAGTGAGACGTTCCTGACCATGGCAGGGGGTTGGAACTAGACGATCTTAAGGTCCTTTCCAATCCAAACCACTCTATGATTCTATGATTTTCATGAACATAATTTTTTAAGAGACAAGAAAATTAAGTTTAAACCCATTACTCCTTGTCTTGTTGCTGCAGTCCTTGATAAAGAATCCTTCTACAGATCTACAAAGCAAGAAAACCCTGGTTAAGTGTCTCTAGCATAAGTAAGTTGTTTGTTTGGGGTTTTTTCCCTTCCTTTTTTTCTTCCCCCCCCTTTTTTTTTTAAATCCATGAGCTGTTGCCTTCAGAAAATATTTTTAAGTCTCTTGTTTATTAGCAAGGTGTTTTAAATTATCTTGTTTACAGTTGTAATGAGAGGTATAGATGAGTGGCGACGCTGTACTTTCAATTACACTTCAGATTTGTGGCATAGTATTCCATCTCTGCCTCGTGACAGAGGGACAATCAACTATTTTCCACAACAGATGGAGATTCCTTGGCATGGATTAAAAGCCAATAAATAAATAAATAAATAAGCAACCTGTCTTTTGGTACAATCAGGAAAATTCAATGCTTGGCACCGAGACACCCCACAAGACTGGCCCACAACTGTGTCTCAGAAAACTCCTTATTGCAGATGCCTATATTTTCTGAAGTTTTCACCCCAAATCAAAAATCTAAGTGTCCAGTTTTATCTACTCTCAGTTGTATTCTTTACATGGGAACTAATTTTTTTTCTTCCAGTGAGAAAGCATGCATCAGATACAGGACAGTTTACATCACCTCCAACAGTTATAGAGGAGCCTACAGATATCTTGTAAAGTGACCCTCAAGGCTTTCGTACAAATCAAAATACAATTTCCTCTGTTCACGCATGGAACGAGATGGCCAAAAAGCCTAAGCACAAGTATTTAACCAGAAAGCCTGGCACAGAATGTGCACTTGCAGTCAGCACTGGAGAAGAGGATGGTGGTTAAAATCCCAAGTGCAGAGCACTGAGGGAAAAGACTGAGCATGATGGGAGGGGGTCTTTGAGTCAGTCAAATTAAATCCAGGGATCAAACAAGGATTAACTGGGTTCCAATGGCTCAAAGTGCCCAGAAGTGCTCAGGTACTTCTTAACAGACCTCTGAATTGCAGCACTGTCTCTCCACTGCTGCTATCTAAACTTTCAGTGACTTGCATCAGGTTGTATTTTCCACTGAATTTCTGTGGAGTTTTGATACTGAATTCCCCCTGCTTCCTAAGAAAACCACTTTTAAAATATTGGAAAATCAATCTGCATATAAGTGAGGATATCTAAGCAAGGTTACACCTACATGGGGTAACTTTTAATGCAGTTTTGATGTTCAATTTTCAAATGTCTCAGGTTTTTAATGCAAGGACTCTTGCAAGTATACAGTTTTCAAAGTGAATCATATAATGTTCATCACCAAGAAGGTGGCATGCAGTTGTACCTTCTATTAACAGATAGAAAGAGCAGATGGGCCCACATAATTTAATAATTTCTGGCAACATTAGTTTTAGATACAAAACATTTTGAGAAAAAACACACTAGATTTTCCCCACAGGCATCAATAAAACCAAAATCAACTAACTCTCAAATAAAACAGTCTAATAAGCACATTACTAATTTTTTTTTTTTAATTCTTGCTGTAATTTGGTACAGTGTCACCTTCACACACAATGCTGTTGCAGCATAGCAAGCCACACAAAGAGAGCCATCTGTGTGTAATAGAAATTAAATCGACTACCCTGTAGTCAGCATTTCACCAGGCAATCATTTTAAAAGGCTGTTATGAAACATTGCAGGTTCCTGCTGCGATTTGGTTTCTATAAATATGTGGCCCTTGTAATTGTTTAAAATCATAGATGTGATATGCTTTACTGAAGAGAAGTACAGGAATGGAATTAAATGGGAAATACAGATAAAGTAATAAACAGAATATACCAAAACGAAGATGCTTGTTCTGTTTTTGCTTGGACTTTGCAAGCAATACTGCCAGCAGTCTGATAACTACTCCTTCCACCTTCTTCCATGCTATCATTCACAACTGTATAGCTTGCTACTGAGCCTGCAACAGAGTTTTCTGTGTGAAACACTCAACTCACATATTAAATGGATTTTATACCCACAGTTTAAAGTAGTATGACAAAGTGTCTGGAAAGGACTACAGAAATTTAGTGGACTTGTCTTACAGGAGATATTTCTTATACTAATTCCTGTTCAATCTGTAGGAAGATAACTGGAAGCACAAGTTTTTTTAAAAATGCATAAAATAATAAAATAATGTATTATGACACTTTTTTTTTCTTTTCAACTCTATGAGCTGTTGTCTTTAAAAGGTTCTAAAGACTCTCGTTTAATAGTAAGGTGCATTAAATTATCTTGTTTACAGTTGTAGTGAGAGGTATAGATGAGCTCTCTCCTTGTGATCTTCTTCAATTCTCATCTTTCATCATTTCTGTACTCCCTGCCTGTTAAGGACATATTCCTGCCCGACCATTCTCCCTTCAGACTGCCTCACTCCTAATCCTATGGGAAGTACCTCTTCCTCATGTGTTAAAGCAAACCAACAGGAAAACCAAAACTCCAAACCAACCAAGAAAACCAAACCACCCCCCCCCTCCCCAACATTAGCAAACCTGAATGACAATAGCATCTCTGCTTCCCAAGGTACCACAAGGCACTCACAGCAGTCATACTGAACCACAGGACATTGAAGCCACTTCCTGGGTGACACAATCAACACTAGCATGCAAAGGTTGGAAGCTGCTAATGCTAACATATTTACTCATCCCCCTTTACTTCCCCTAAATTCTCCTGTGGTTTTGACCACTGTTGCTGTGCTCTGGACTAACAGAAAGCTGCCCAGTTTTTATGTACTTGCCATGGTCATGTGCTGAGAGGTCTTCTTCCTCAGCTTGGGAATGCCACAAGGATGAGAGGAAACCCTTCTTGCTCAGCTCCAGCAAGGTTATTTCTGTCTTGCAGAGATTTGAAGGCATGGATGCTGCAGCAGCTATAGGGTTTGGAAGGATTTCTGTGGGCCGTTTTTTCAGATGTAGGTATCTCAGCCTTCTTTGGCCTCTTGCTATATGCATAGACAGGGTGGGACATTCTGAATAATTAATGAATCACTGCTGTTATGGTATGGCTGTAAATGATTAACAATTCAACAGGAGCTGCTCTGCCAAGCTGCTAAAAGAGAACAAAAATGGGACAGGCCTGATTAAACTCCCCTGTTGTGCCAACAGCAGTGAATGTATTTGTGATTCTGTGAAAATAAAGTATATGGTTGTCAAAGTTTCCTTAACAGAGCAGCCCAAGATCTGCAAACTGTATGTTCAGACTTGGATCAAAACCATGGAGCATGTTGGAGTTTAGCTTGGATTTGAGCTTTTCCAGAAACAACAGAAAGTTGGTATCACTTCAGATTAGGGACAGAACAAAGAAGTAAAATCTTCATTGCAGAGTTCAGCTGTGGCCATGTCATGTGAAAGAAGGTCAGGTTACTAGTGACCGTGCTATAAGTTTTACTGTTAAAATTCCATAAGAAGTAAGAAAACCCTCACTAATATTTGACCTAAAAACATTGCAGACCAATCGTATTAATGAAATTAACTTCAGTTAAAGTTTGCTAAGAAGTTTACTAAGAAGTCTTTCATTGCTTTTAATGGTTTGGGATTTTTTTACCTTGGAAATGCTGGCTGCATATTCATCTACATAATTTCATTATAATATTCTAAGTGTGATATCTTTTGGCTTAAGAAACATGAGATTTGTGAAGAACAATCTAGGTTATTAATAAACATTTAAACTTCTTTTCCTTATGAAATAAACAGGATTTTCTATTTCCACTTTAATGTATTCTGTCATGGCCAGAAAATTAGCTAAAGGTTGCATCAAGGATTATGGATTATCTGTTCTTGAAGTGTGGCACATTTCTTTAAAAGCCTGCAGCCATCCCTGTGAAACTGTGTTGAGGATCTAAGACAAAATCTGACTGAGTCATTATGGCCTAACCTCTGAGCTAACACCAGTTTTATTTAGCACAGAATGGACAACCACAGACTGATTGAAAACTTCATATATTAGAAAGGTGGTCATATCAGAATGTCTCTACTATGTGTTATCTTTCTTTCCTTTCTTGTTAGAAGCAAGGCTCTGGGCTCTGTGGATAGATCAAAGCTATTGGTAAGCACACAATGATAAAGCAAAAATCATGTTAATGTCCTTAGATTAAAAAAACAAAACAAAACAAAACAAACACCCCACCAGAAAAAAAACAAAACACCACAAAAATCTTCTGAACAATTTTTAACCTTTTACGTGCGTCCCTGCCCATAGCAGGGGGCTGGAACTGAATGGTCTTTGAGGTCCCTTCCAACCCAAACAATTCTGTGATTTTATGGTGGTTTAGGATGATGTTGTTCTCTAAATGTTTGAAGAAAGAATAACATATTAATCATGTTATTTCCCAGTTTTCATTCCATTTCCCAAACGCAGCTCTTCCTCCCTTTTCCACGTCAAAGTCTGTTCTATAATCCTGTCCTTTCAGTGGCAGCCCTGTATTTATAGGAAAGAACAACCTTAGTTAAGGAGGCCTACTGCTTACAACATAGTACCTTTAGAAGCTGGTTCTGGCAAATTTAAGAGCCAGTCATTGAAAGCCATGCTGGGTAAAATTTTTTCACAAAGAGGACAGTCTTGAACTATGGAGTATCAGCAGATATGGGGAAGGAATAAGACATAAGACTGGACTCCTGAAGAGTGTACTTCTCTACTGCACCCCACTGCTTTACCAGAATACAGGGCAGTTAGAACATCCGACCCACAGGTTGATTTGGCTGAGAGAGAAAATTAACCAAGTAACACTTTGTAACAACTTGTTTAATAGAACTAGGTACTAGGATATGTGTGTATATATATATATATATATATATATATATATATATATATGAAAACACAGACATTAAGACAGAACACATTCTGCATATAATTATAGCCATCTTTGCTTAAGTTGTGAAAATTAAATGATTTTTCTTCTAACAAAACCTCACCAAAATGTGGTGTTTTGACTGAACTGCCCTTCCACTTTTAACTGACACATTGTTATATTTTTTGTTTCTACTTAAGATTGCCTTAGCCATTTTAGAGTAACAGTGTATGTTGCACATATCCAGTTTCATGAAACACCTCCGTCTGTAGCAAGCCAACATAGAATCATAGAATTATGGAATGGTTTGGCTTGGAAAAGGCCTTAAGATCATCTAGTTCCCACACCTCTGCCATGGGCACGGATGACTCACGCTAGACCATGTCACCCAGACTCTTCAGTTTAGCAACAACTTTACATTCTTGATCCCTTTCTTTGAAATTCCCCTTTACTCTTCACTGAAAATGTTGGAGTAAATAAAAATATTCCTCATTTCTCCTGCATTTTTCAGATCTGCAAAGCAAAGCTGGCATTAACTATATATCATATAAATTGGGAATCATTAGGGTATGTAAGCTTGCGGATTGCAGTAGAAGTCTGGGTGGACAGTAGTATTTCTCAAAATTCATAGCAGCATTTATCTGGCAGTGATGAATTCCACAGTTCTGGTTACTTACTGTGTTACTGTGGACTTTTCCAGAGGATGTTTGGGTTTTTTGTTTGAATGTATATATATATATATAGACCTGTACAAAAGCATTTGCATTTAGACACACACACATATAAATCTTTGCATAGTTAAAGTCAAGAGCTGGAGTTTAACGTGTTTGCTGCTAAGCCACTCTTGCCATGTTCTTAAAAAGATGAACAGTTTGTGTTCTTTTCTAGACTGCAGGTTGACTTCATATAAACAAAGATAATTATTATGAACTTCATATTTAAACACTTTTCGTTATTCAAGAGGAAGAAAACAAGAATTAACTGGACTCCCTAGAGACATGATTAGAAATACATTATTCTGATTGTTACAGGGGAGGAAAAATGTCTGCCAAGCCTGGGAGAGAGAAGTACCTATGTTACCTGGCAAGTGTCTGAGGGTACCCATGGAAGAACCACTGTCAGCTTGAAATAATTTGTTACACTCTGTCAAACAAAGGCTATTATGAAAGAATAGCAAATGAATTAAATGCATAATCCATGAAAGGATCACATAAAAAAATACTCCCACGTACCAACATATATGTCTATCCCTCTGACCCAGGAAGTCCTTGCTGTTCGCAGTTAATATGTTCCATGATTTTGAAACACACATTGACTGGAGAAGGGCTGCTTGCTCCATGCACTGTCATGGGTTCCACACACATTGGTCATTGGATATGAAGTCAGGCAGCAAGTACTTGGGAAGCCAAAGAGAATGCCAGAAGTGTCACAGGAGGTCTAATATAAATCTCCCTTTTAACTAACAGGCTGCTAATATGAAAACTTACTGGTTTTGTCCCCAGCCCAAACCTCTCTCACCAACCTTTGTGCTTATGCTTATTAGCCCAGCCAGACTGACCAGACACCAAAGGAAACCGATAAAGCTGTCATAATCTGGCCTGGCTCAGCCAAAGTTTTGGCAGTTTGTGCATCGACAGACTGCATCCTACAGCCCTTTCAGGCTGGGCTGCAGCACACATCACCCTTTTCTCCACCTTAACCACTCCTGACTAAAAAGTGTTTTATCCACAGCAGAAGTCAGGAAAGCCTCTGGCCATACTGGCAAAGACACGGAAGAAAAGCTACTTGTAGCTAATATAGCTGAAGAGGAAAGGAGTTTGTGGGGAGACTTTTGACCGCAAGAGCTAAGAGACTGCCTTTTCACTGCTGCTTGACACATTTCCTCCAACCATCAAGGAAATCCCTCACACAGGATTCTAACTGTGCCCTGGGGTTCCCAGGAATTGAGATGGCTAATTATGACAGCCAGAGGAAGTGGCCCATTTGGGAATTAATCCATCGATCAGTGGTGAAGATGAAGCTGGAAGCTTTACAGTCTGTTTGGATGTGTGGTCTCATCCTTAGTTAATGCACAAGTTTGGAGGATGCACTGCCTTCGGTCCCTTTTTTGGAATTCTTAACAAATAGCACATGGGCCTTCAGCAATACACAGCAGGATGAAACTATTAGCAGGAATACTGGTCATGGAAAACTGTGTGGGTGGCAGAGTTTGGACAGTCAAGGTAGACAAATCTGTGGGGCAACAATTCATTTTTCTGTGTGCATTTAATCTGCCATAGCCACAGACCAGTCCTGAGACAGCACCATGGAAATCAAGAGTACATTTGGCTTGGATTCAATCAGCATTCCTCACCAAATGAACTGCTGAAGACCATGATGGTAACCACACAAAGAAAGTAGTTCCAGACAGACTTTAAGGGGAAGCTGGGACTGACTAGTAAGAAGTAGCTGGTCTGCCTTTCATAAGGTTTAAATACTTAGGCTTCAAGCAAGTCCTATAGCAGTGGCACTTGGAAGCCTGGTTTCTCTCTTGGCAGGTGCTCCAGAGGGAGTAATTAAAGCATTTGAAGAAAAAAAACAATCAAGGCCTATCAAGTGAGGTTCAAGACTGGATTTCTTTTCAAGAGCAAAAAGGAAAGTCCTGTATAAACTAGTCAAGAGACCAGACTGATGAATGTGGCTGTGAGTATACAAACACGATTCTTGTGTCTGCACAGAGACTGCTGGGGTGAGGAAGAAGGGAGCTGGAAGAGTAAGGAGAAATCCATAGCTGAAACATCAAGAGCTCATTTAAGTTCAGAGTAGGGTACAAACAGCCACCATGACATACCGGACAAAACGTATGCAAGACATCCTTGACTCTGAAACACCTATGCAGTACATAGGTTATTTGAGAGTCAACAAGGGCAGCCAGCACTGAGACTTCTAGGCTTCCTTGTCCCTCTCTTCCCACTCTGGAACAGTGCCTCACTGTCCCCAGCAGTTTCAACTATACCAATGACCATGTCCATGGAGCTAGTGCAAGAAGGGCCTGCTGGGCCACACAACCCCTCCTACGTATTTGGGTGCAGTGAACCTTTATAGCAACAGTGATCTCTGTCTTGCATCATCTTGCAGGAGGTGACTTTCTCCACCTGCCTGACTTGCTTAGGGCACAGCAGGGGCCAGATGGCTTTGCAAAACAGCCCAGAGTTGCTGGCTGCAACAGATTTGTTTGTGCCATTGTACACATGCATATCGCAGAATAATGGAACTGGAAGCAGGAGACTGTTGGATGTTACTGGTGGCTGTAAAGGCACATGCAACTTGGCTTGCCTCCTGCTGGACACCAACACACTGAGCACCAGAGGGTCACCTGAACACAGAAGTCCAGACATCACACCCCATAGCTGACCTCAAGGTGTAGAGAGACATCTATTGCGCCACAAACCCACTCCCTAAGGGTGTGGCCTCCTGGAATTTGGCTCCACTGTAGAGGGCTTTTAATGCCCTTGAGTTTCTGATGTTCTTTAAGTTTAAAGGAAGAAGGATCACAGTGGTAGAACACTATAAAAAGATAGAGTTTATACATGCAGCCTGCCATCCAATGGCACTAACATGTAGAAAAAGAACCAGGGACATTTTTCTGACTTTATCCCGCTACACCAACAATGGTAAAGAAACTGGGAAATGTTCAATTCAGCAATGCAACTGGAAGGTAAACACACCCTAACGAATCAGCTTTTAAAAGCTAGCATGCAGAAGACAACCCCAGAACAGCACATGAGAATTTCGGTCAGAAATAATTTTTATAAAACAAAAGCATGGCACTGTTCTCTTTTCCTGCCTTATGAATTTGGCAATGTTTTTCTAGCATATATTCATTATGTGTTGGTATGACATAAACAGTAACACCAAAATAAAGCTAACAGTCAACAGCTGGCTGGACAAAAAAAAAAAGCCAAACTAGAGTATAAGGTGGTAGCAACACTGCCCTACGAAGATGCCCTAAAAAGAGAACTAGACATTACTTGGACTGCAGAAAAAGAGTCCATATTGTGCAGAATTCAAACATACTATTCAAACAGTTTCAGAAGTGGCTGCATCAGTACGTGTGTTTGCAGTAACACCATGTATCAGGTTTTACTGTCCTGTCAAGGAGTCCCAATTGGAAATGCAGCCAGTCAACCTGCACAGGTGATCTCAGCCATGGAAGTTATTGCTTATGATATCTTTGGTCAGAAAAAAATGGAGCAAAGGTCTTCAGGCAGCTTCCAAAACTTAAAAAACCTTGAACTGGTCCTACATTTCAGCAGGTCTCAGTATGCACAGTACTTGCTACTCGGTATGCTCACACATAAATAGGTACAACCATTAGCTTGTGCTTAAAACAGGGCTCTCCTGGAAAGCAGCCACAAGTGCTACTTACAAGCTTGTAACACTGGATCATTTTCAGCTGCATAAGGTATGGGGAAAAAAAGCACAACCATAGGGAGACACAGAGACTACAAACTAATTCAGTATTGCTGGAAGACAGCATACTTTTTGGGGCCAACCAGAATACTTTTGCCAACTTTTCTTGGTAGGCTTGCTTACCCTTTGAAACATCAACATGCAACTTAAGACTCCTAGGAAGAAGACTGGATTTTAAGTTTTAAGAAAGAAAGGTGTCTTGCCATTATTTCTAGGCAGAAAGGCCTGAATATTGAAATATACACAGCCTGTATATTTCACACATTTCCAAACAGTTCTCTAGGAAAATTAAAATAATGAAAAAAGAAAAATGAAATCACAAAATCTAAGTAATTAGAAGAAACATAAATAGTATTCAAACAAACAGAAGCTAGAATGTTCTGTGTACAAATACCTACTCCAAGTTTTCAAAGCTTTCATTTATAAAACATAGGGCTACTGCATTTTTTATATACACCTCTAAACTCTCTCTTGCTTATTGTCTTTTTTCTTATTAATTAAAGAAATTAATTAATTATGGGGAGTCAGAATGTGCCTCTATTCAATCTAAATTCTGCTGGAACGTATATGAAAGTTTATTTGCTCATGGGTTTACTCTCAGGCTGAGAAAAAGTAAGTTTTAAATGTTCTCTGCTTTATAACAGCTGAGAGAGAAGCCCACGTCTGAAATGCCTCCGACATCTGTCTGCACTTATTTACACTGTGCTTGAAATCCTGATGGAGATCGACTTGACATTTCCACAAACTGTCAACTCTGGCAATTTGTATTCTTATCCAGAAACTGCTGTGTATGAAGCAGCTCCCCATTTAACCACCACAAACCTCCAGAGCTGTATTTTGAAGCATCAGCCTCCATAGGAAAAGCATCCAGAATACTCATTTGCACATTTCTGTCTGAACATCACACAATGTCATGTGTACAGGAACAGATACCAGCTTTCTTGTTCTAATGTGAGTAGATGAATAAGCAAAATCTCACTTTAGATAGTTTGTCTCCATTTTTTTTCCTGAAAAATTATACCTATCAATAGCACAGTGATACAGCAGTATTTACACACTTAAAAGATATTGCTTAATAGCATTTTATGAACAAGTTAAAAATTCACAAATGCTCAAAAATTTATCTTTTCAGACCAGTTAAACATCACGAGTGTTTTCTGTGATGTGTTTTCTGTGACGTGTTTTCTGTGATGTGTTCTCATGCAAATTCAGGTTTTTCCTCTTGATCTCACATTAGCTTTCTCATTGCTTCCCAGTACCCTCTGCAACCATAAAGTTTGCTTATGAACACAGCAAAAAGACTGCTAAAGTCATAATCTCGTACACTTTTTCAGCAGTGAATGCCTTTTACAAGTAATGCTTGTGCATTGGATTAGTTAAATACTGTTTTGAATATTGTCTTGTTTTTTTTTCCCTTTGGCATTCAACTTCTTAACTGGAGAGGTCTGTGAGAGACTGAATCTGTGGTCCCAAGAAAACAAATCCCTGTTTTCCTAAGTTTCAATTCATTATGGCTATATGACTCATGTCCCTTTAGTAGCCTTACTGCTTTATTTATTAGAGTGCCAAGAGGCAATTTATCTTGTTTACTTAGGTCTCTAGTCACTAGTCACAGTCAGCAAGGCAGACAATGGCAGCAACAGTAAGTTCTGTGTTTGTGTGCTAGACTAAGGTGTACAGAGAGGTTCCCAGAGACAGGGAAACTGAGGAAGAGCTGACAGCCCTGACAGGAGCTCTCATGAGAGGCTGACATGGCTTGGGCATTGCCAGAGCAACTGCAGGAGAGTGAAACTGCCTGGGAAGGAGTAGGAGTTTGCAAAGATGAGCGTGTGAGAAGGACCCTGTGCCCTGCTTGTAGGCCCACAGGCCAGGGAAGTGCTCTGGGTCTCTGTCAGGATGCTGGACACTCGCCTCAGAGTTAAAACCAGTGCTCCTTCAGAGAAAGCCCCTGGGATGTCTGACACTTCCAAGCAGATGGAACCGGTAAGAAAAGAGACTCAGTACAGGCAGTAGGTTGCAATGAGTGGTCATACAAATGTAAGATGTGCCAACCAGAAATGAGGTACTCCCGGGCTTGCTACTCACAAACCAAGAAAACCTGCTTGGCAGTATTTCAGTTGGTGACAGCCTTGGCTGCAGTGATCACAATGTTGTGGAGTTTGGGATCTGGCTGAGCACACTGAAGATTAGTACAAAGACAAATACTTCAGATTTTAGAAGAGCAAACTTCAGCTCACGCAGAGCTCGGTTGGGAGGGATTCTGTGAGAAGCTTCCATGAAGGACAAAGGTGCTAGCAAATGCTGCAAGTTCTTCAAAAACGTTCTCCTGGAAGCACAGAGCCACTTCATCCCCTTTTAAAGGTACGGAAGTAGGGGGAGCAAGAGAAACCTCCTCAGCTTAACTGCAAGCTTCTAAGTCTGCTCAAAACCACAAGAAAAGTGTACCAGAGATGGAAAAGCAGATGACTACCCAATGAAAACTAGAAGGGCATTGCCAGGGTGTGAAAAGATGCAGTTAGAAAAGCAAAAATTCATCTAGAAATGAAATTATCCAGAGATGTCAAAAACTGGGGAGCAGCTCTGTGGAAAGGGACCCAGGGGTCCTGGTGGACAAGCAGCTCAATACACTGTGTTGCTGCAACAAAGAAAGGTAACAGGATGTTGGGTTACATCAACAAGGGCATCACCAGGCCAGATAAAGAAGTCATTGTCCCACTCTACTCAGCCCTTGACAAGCAACAACAGAAATACTGTGTTCCATTTTGGTCCCCACTATACAAAAAAATCTGTGGAAAGGCTGGAGAGGGTCCAGAGAAGAGTCACAGAGATGACCAAAGGACTACGAAGCTGTATGAGGAAAGGATAAGAGAGCTGGGTTTGTTCAACCTTGGGAAAAGAACATTTAGAGAGGTAGAACTTGTCACCGTGTTCCAGTATTTAAAGGGTGGCTACAGAGAAGATGGAGATGCCCTTTTTACAAGGAGTTGCATGAAAACACAAAGGATAATGGGCACAAGATGCTCTTGAGGAGATTCCAGTTGGACACTAGAAGAGTATTTATCGCAACAAGAACAATCAGTCACTGGAATAAGATCTCCAGGGAAACGGTGGATTCCCCACCCTTGTATAATTTGGGTGGCTGGGCCATTTTTCCTAGACTGTGCTTTTGCCAAGAAGGAGCAAATGATCCCTGAGGTCCCTTCCAGCCTGGTATTCTATGATATTTCTGACTTTTAAATAATACCCAGTTTTTTTAAAATACCTACATTTAAAAGGGCTATTAAATAATGGAACCTTCTATGACATTGCATTACTTCAGTTTCATACATCAATCCATTGCAATGTTACAACAGCATTCAATTGTGATGGCATAGATCACAGCCTTATCTAATCTTTTTAAAAGGTACATTAAATATAATGGCAATTTATAGGTACTAGCAAAATACACACAGTGAATACTAACAATCCTGTCTCGAGGGACAGATCTTAGTGCTGATTCACAACCTTAAAAAATGAGAAAACAGACACAACTGGTAAAGTCAATATAAAAACTTTTGGTCATTAGACACTTCTACTGATAATACGGAAACAGTATCAAGCATTTTTAATGTCAGATCATTAGCTAAAAATACACAAATATTGCCTCACTTGGGAATATTTAGCATGGTTAAGCCCAGTCAGATAAGCAATCCCATAAAGTATTTTTATTTTCATGGGATTTCTCACTAACTCTCACTTATCTCAAAAACTGTCTTACCTTTCTGTCCAAATGTAGTTGCTTGATTTGCATCTCAGGTTTATCTGTCACAAGTTACACCTGATCATGTCATTATTTTACAGGATTGAAGTGTCTCAGAAATTCAGATCTATTCTGGCTTCTTCAAGTATCTAATACACAGAAGGCTGTAAAAACATGAGGAACCCATTCCTGCATCTTTTAAACTGTAGGTGACATTTACCTGGCATTACAATAGCTCTCTTCCACTACAAAAAATTAGCAAAGTATGTATGTGAATGATACTATTGTTCTAACATACCCTAAAAAGTAATGATGATAGTGAAGAAAAAAACCCCCAGATTTCTACAGTCTATCAAGGCCCTTCAAACAGATTGTTTCTGCCTCCCTCTCCCCAAACCATATCTTCTATAGAATCTTATCCCAACATAGTACATAAGCTAAGTATTTTGTCAGTCTTTCCACAGTGTTAAGGATCACTTTATTTGAAAACAGTGAAGTTCCTTTCAAAAATCAAGAACACCAAAATGTTTAGAAAGCACAATAGCTTTCAAAAGTTAACCAGTTCCCAGGGAACTCATTTAGTTATATTCACAGAATCATAGAATAGTTAGGGTTGGAAAGGACTTAAGATCATGTTGTTCCAACCCCCCTGCTATGAGCAGTATTCAGTGAAACACGGCTAAAATACTTCAATCCTAATTTCTGTGAAAAAGCTTCAAAAGCATCTTGTTTTTACTGAATAAAACGCTCACAGAATACAATCATACAAGAAATAAAAGTTGCAACAATTCAAATGACAAACATGGCAGAGTCCCAAGTAGCTTTTATGAATGCTCAGTTAAACAGATTTTCAGAGTTGCGTTTTAGTCAGAAAAGCTTGTGTGTAGGAAGGACGAAGCTGCAAAAGAAGTGAAATTGCTGAAAATTCTTTAGGGTCTATTCCAAGACTCCTGTTTTGGAAAAGCTCTTATCATAAGGAGATTAATCTATATAAACAATTCATTAATAGGTTTACAAAATATCAGGATGATTATTCTTACTGTCATGCTTTCCAGTCAATACTGCAATAAGGACAATTAGCTAAGCACTTCTGTAATGGTGTAATACAGAAGACAGTCCTTCTGGAAGCCTTCATCAGATAAACAACTTTGCTAGGTCCTTAGTATGGTACCATCTACCAGAAATCAGGATAAACGGATGGAAACTAGAGCTTGTGGCAAGCTGGCATCTTGGAGGAGGCTCAGTGTGAGTCACCTACTCTATGTAATGAAGATACAACAGGGGGTAGAAAAAATATTCCTTGTTTCTGGCTAGCTCAAACAGCTCCAATAGCAGTTCTTGTGGACTGTAAATACGGCAAATCTGCATCTTGGCATCCCTCACACAATCCTCGGGCAGAACCAGAGAAGTTATCAAATCAGTTAAGTTTCACCAGAAAAATGCAGTGTTACTAAATTGTGGAAAGTTGGCACAAGATGACATTCCCCCCCCCCCGCCCTTTTTCTCCTATACTCCTTTTCTAATCTATTTCTGTTCCTTCTTTTTCTTTATTGCAAGGCATAAGTTTTGCTGAATTAAATAGTGGAAAACACAGAGGGGAAAAAAACCAAAAAAAACATTCCAAAGGCTCAAATATACTGATTGTGGCTGCTGTCATTCATATGAGCCTTAGAATAGGTGCAATCCATCCCAGAATTCACTGTAGGAGACTGAACTCGCAGGGTTTATTATCTGAAATGCTACATAAATCAGACTCTCAGAAATCTCTCAAAACAAAAGGCAAATTGCATATTCATGCACTTGGAAACCTTTCCCCCATCACACACAAAAAATTATGTATGCAGTCCATGAAATCCAGTGAAAGTCTTGTAGTTCCAGGAAGAGCTTTGGTCTGATGAATAAATAAATGTGCTGTTTCATTTAATCTAAGCCCCGGCACTTACTGAATCTCAAGAAGGCTACATATATGACAAATGTCAGATTTTTATTTTGACAAAAAGTTGCCTACCATTCTGTCAAACTAAATACAAGGATATATTTGAAATCCTGTTCTCTATTTCGTTGATGAGAACTGCTATGTACTTATCACCAGCTGATGACAATGCAATATATCTCTCAGTCTCTCATTAAAAATATGTCTTAAAGGGTGGCAGGGGATGCTGGCTAATTATGTACCAAGCTAACTTCTTGTTTTTCAGCTGAGGGTTACAGAACACCTGGCATTTTTGGTTGCATTTTAAAACATATGGCCAGTTATTTGGACTTTTTTTTTTTTTTTGTGACTTCTGCATCCTTTAATTTTTAAAGCAACAACAAAACTCCAATGTGACAAATTAAGACAACTGAGAGCTCTCCTGCCATTGTTAACACTTTTCTTGTCTTAAGAGGGTGTTCAAAGGTGGACAATGCCTAGTAACTGATGGGATGGAATGAAAATAGCAGCTCTGGATGTTTTAACTAGAGATTTCCCACAGCAAGTGACACTCTCTTCCTTTGCAGAAGGGACTCTTTTTGTGAAGCAGAATTGCTTGGTGAGACTGCGTGCTTAGTTTCACAAATTGAAAAATAATCATCATAATGAAACCTCAGAGCCAGCCCCACTTCTTGGCATGCTCAGTTACCTTTGGGATTACACAACCACGCTTACTTCTGCAAGCGTGAGAATTTTTTTCTTCCTTTCTTCCATAAGTGAAGCCAAAATGAAATAAAATTCGTTTTGCCACATGAAGGACTTGATCTTTGCCAACTTGAATTATTTGATCAATTATACTTTCAGTGCAAATCATATCAGTCATGTGGAAGGACAAAAGACAGCCACTTACAAACCCATCCAAAGTAAAGACAATGGGTTAAGGCAAGAACATCCTGCAGTTGTGCTCAGTAATTTATCAAAGGTGAAAAAGATAAAACACAGACACCAACCATGTATCAGCTTGTTTGATTTAAGAAGAAGTCTAACCTAAGCATCTCAGTTACTCAGGTATGGTGTAATAAGCAGGAAGGAAGAGAAAAATAGTTCATATACAAGAAAAGGAACAGAAAGCAATGAATCTTGCTTCTAGCTGTTAATACAGGTTCAGTGTCATGCCAGCAGAGTAGGTGGGCAGCCAAGTGAAACTGAAATCTAGTTTTCCACATCCACAAAGGGATGATCATCATGATCAGCAATGTGATCCCACAGTTTGAAAAAGTTTAAGAAAAAAAAAAAGTGGAGGTGAAAGAAAAGATACCAGAAATTTAAAAAAGCATGGACAAACCCGGGAGCAGCCAGTCACACTGGTATTTTCTTTTTGTTGGAGTATAAATTTACAAGTAAAAAAAAAAGTCTTATTCACAACTGATTTACCACTGTATCTCCAAACTAGTAGATGATGTTACTATCTTTTCACAGGCTTCTGTGAAGTGAATTGCCTATGGTCACACAATTAGCAGAATCACTTCACATTCCCAGCCTAAACCAGCTATTGAGATTTGATTTTTTTTTTTCCTGAGCAGGAGGAGCACTCCCATTTACTCTAAACAGAGCAAGAACAATCACCCAGACTTCTTGTACTGCTCTCAAAAATATATTTTAAAAGTAACAGTCTGAAGATTTAGCACATGACATTACTGCACTATCTGGAAAAGAACATTGATACAAGTGGGAGACATGTTCTGAGAAAGAATAGCTCATGTTTATAACTCACAGGAGATTACATATACCCCTTACTTGCTAGCCCTGACAGCATCCATTCCCATAAACTGTTAAAGCCCCATTTCCACAAATGGAAAAGGTTAAACGGGTATTGAGTATTACCTTGAAGAGAAAGTTTGCAATGGAAGTAATTAACGGAGGGTTTAAGTTTACCTTTCTCAAAAGCATCAACACCATATGCAACAGCCTGTACTACTAACAGACCTGACTTACAGAGCTTGCTTTGTAGGATTCTGCAAGACTTCAATTACCTCCTTTACTCCTTAAATAACCATCAGGGTCATTTAGTAGCTAAGTATATTTGAGCGGCTACATATATATATATATATATATAAAAAGACAATAAACCCAGCCAATTAAATCCGTGAAACACTATGGAGTTACTCACTAATTATTAGTACTAGGTAGCTGCATATAGAACAAGATTTTTCTCTGTTGATTACAGATTCGTCCCAGCAAATAAGGCAACTTTTACACACTTCAGCACTAAACCATTCTTTGTGGCAGGTTCTGCCCAACAATTAAGCATCTCTCCACCCTCCCTTCCACTGGGCATTTTACTGAATGAAAGTTGTGTTCTGGGATGCAATTTATTTAAAAACATTTATTTTAGGCAAAATTAAACAGACATTTGAGATTACATAAAATACAATTTCCAATTGGATCACATAACCTTTTCATTAAAAATGCACTGTTGTGTTGATGTAAGTATTTTTGTACGGATTGACCAGGTATGTAATATTTAACCATGCCATTTGCAGTCAATTATAATAAAAAACAGTAACAAAAAAGGTTTCTTAAAATGTGCAAATATTATTTTGGTGTTACCATTGATAATAAATGACCACTAAATAGATGCTCATTATGTAAAGCTTTTTAAAGTACAATAAAAATACAAATTCTATTTGTTAAAAAAAGCCATTCCTATGGCTACTAAACATCCTCATTATACAAATTCCAAAATACTATATGACAAACAAAATTATAAAGATTTCTCTTTATGAAACATATACTATTAGTGATTTGATATATTTTAATATATATATTTATATATAACACTCTACATGAATGTTGAATACAGAATAGGAAAGAGGAAGACTAAAGTAATAATCCAATTAATTTTTGTGGACTTCAAAGGTATATGCAGAAGTATGTTGTTGAACAAGGCATAAACATATGCACGTGGTGCTGAATTTGCAAACTGTTTTTTCATAGTGAACTGTAACTGTTACAGACAAAACCGTAAGTATTAAAAAAAACTTCTAATGGAAAAGGAATGAAAACAAGAAAAATCTAAAATTTTGGGGTTTTTTTCCACATCTGTGTGTTTTGAGGGAAAAATACTAGAGTTTTTAAAGTTTTTGAATTGAAATAATGTTCAGTTTGGGCATCAAAACACTAATGATAATTTTCTGAGATAGGTTTAAGATGGTATTTTATTGCTTATGCTGAAGATTAACAAAGAGTATGCATAGACAGATCAGCATTCAACTTGCTAGCAGCTGAAGACTGCAGTTACTTCTGTAACAACCAGTGGGTATGAAAGACTTATGAAGTTATACAGAATTCTTACAGCAAGCTTTAAAATTATTAAAATTATTTAAAATTATAGTAAGACTTATTGCATTAAAGCAGACAGTGAAAAAAAAATCAACAGAGCCTGACTGTAAACACTCAGGTGTTGAAAGTAACTTACAGGACTGAGCCCAGTAAATGGAATGCCTGCTTATATACAAAATTACACAAACTCCTAAGTAAATGCAAGACCATAAACTTCTTTCTAAGTTATGGTTATCATATAATGAATTCCATATTACATACTTTAAAATTCAGCTATAAAATATCAAAAGGGCGGGCAGTTACTTTGTCCAGTCTGCAATCAGCAGTTCTTCTATGCTCATTAAACACTGATAAGCATACTAACAATTTGTTAGTTTATAAAACATGAATTAAGGACCTAAAAGTCTTCTGGATTTTGTAAACTAGTAATGACATATATACAGCATAGTAATGATACACAATAAAGGAGATCAATTACACGGCATCCAGATTTACCTTTTAAGCATGTATTAATGGTTAGTATTTTCTGCATTTTCACTGCAATTTGAACATTTTTTACTAAATATTAAACATTTTATTGCTTGAATATTAAATAATGACTTAAAAGCATAATTTCAAAATGCTGCCAGGTAAAGTATTACATGTAAATCATGCTTGCAGGTCTGCAAACAGAGAGAGGTATGTGCGAGCTTTCTGAAGAACTTCTCCAGGCTCATAGTCATAAAACATAGTAATCTGGGGCAAAATGTGAGAGAAAGAAACATAACAGCGTAATTTAATTCATATTTCATAAACAAATATAACTTCTTACATTTGTACAGGGCAAGACTAGAACTAAGTTGGATTTTTACAGAAGCAAATCTCACAAGAGTTTACATGTTGAAGAAAGCAACTTTTGGCACATGGATAATATCTACGAATACATGTTCAGGATTAAAAAAAACAACCGAACAACACTGTGTAGGATTTTCACATATAGTTTCTTGGCATCAGCACCTGCTGTCTAGTGGGTCAAGACAAAACACTGTGCCTTCAAGAGTTAATCCCATTTTGAACCCCTCCTGCAATGAAACAAAACATAGTTAACTAAAAGGAAAGTGACTTTTTGAGGGTTAAACTCTTTCTAAAAACATCTGAATTTAGCCTAACTTTAGGACATTTCTCTCTTTATTTTGGAAGAAGCAGAATAATGGCTGAATTTTGACCTGACCTTCAAGAGAAAAGTTACCTTTGAGTCAAGAAAATTTCAGTCTGTTAGGTAAAAGTACTGTAAAGTTATAAGCCATTGGAAACAAGGGCTCTGAATAGAAATGCTATGAGAACATCATCTCCAGGGACAGCTGCCATAACCTTCAGTTCACCATTGTCTTAACATACAGTTCACTTAGAGAATGTTGATTGCATGCTATGAAATCAGTAACAGTTGCTTTCATGAAGTAAATGTCTTGCAAATAAAATAAATCTTCTTGCAAAGCAACCTGTACTGGGATTACGCATAAACTCAAGCCTTTCCTCACAATGTACAGCAGTAGCTGAAGCATGCCTTTTAGCTTCGAAAGATAAATCCCAAATCAAACCAGCTTAATTTCAAACAGATTTAAACCACAGGCTAGAATTTTGAAAGCATATCAATAATTAATAACCCCACCAGCTACTGTCATCAGAAGAGTAATACTGAGAAACAGAATAAACTTCCTGGCAATAGTTATTAAATGGTCTGAGATTTTCCAATTAAAATTTGAATATTCCTACAGGCAAATCCATTCTATGAGATGAAGAGCCAGTAGCTCCAACTGCGTCACCCAGTTTGCCCTACCTGGATGACATGGTGCTGCCAAAACTCACCAACATATCTGACTTTTTTTTCCCTTTATTCGCCCTGTACTTCTCAAAGGGATAACAGGATTTGAAAAAATATTTCAAGCAAAAGATATCTGATGCTCCAAGTCAAACACCTCCTGTTGTTCATTTACCAAAAGGATATTATTAATTGATGTAACTGCAGTCACAGATGGGGAAATTCAGAATTAGCCCTACAGTCTATCCTATCATATTGTAAACCCTGCAGTTATTACACTGTGTCTGAAATGCTTACCTTTTGAAGCACTTCAGATATGCTCTGAAGCATATCTAAAGGCTGCTTCCAGTTTTGTGATTGTAAAAGGGATAGTTTGTGCTTCAACCTGAGGATGCTTGATAGAGGTACAACAGAGGTACAACAGCTACAGCAACTACTTTAGCAAGGACAACCATCTTCATTTTTAGCAATCCAGAGAGGCCTTCACAGAACACGCATCTCATTCATGTCCTGCATGCTCTTACCTTTCTATACATTCAAGCACTGTTTGTTGCTGTCTTAAGAAGCTGCACTTCCAATGCCTTTTCTCTGGCTAGCTAAAAGCAAATCAGCTTATACATTTTGGAAGCACATACATCCCACTGCTTTTATGTTGATCATGTGTGATTTTTTAATTTTTTATTCCATACAAAATGGTATTTTGTCATTTAACACTTAGCTTGTGTTTGCTGTTAGTGCTTTGAACTATTTCTGCTTTCTTGAAGAACAATGCTCTCCTTATCTTTCCTTCTTTAACTTCAGACCACTTTCCCCCCTATTTAGTCCTCCTCCTCTTTGAAGATATGATATTCTGCATTTAAAATGATCATATTTTCACGTACTTGGAATGTGATCAGCATTAATCCATTAAGAGATTGCTGCACTATATGTATCATAATTATTTTTAAAAGCATTTTAACTTTATTACCGTAACTATTGTCTGTTGTAAAAATAGTGATGTGGCAGCCAGGTGCTGTTACCAGTTGCGTACTTGAGAACCCAGCTTCTATTATAGGCAGAACTGATAAGGAAGGAAAACCTACTACTACAGTATCAGGAACTGGAGTGTTAACACATTCATACTTTAAAATGGCTCATGCACTTAACTGTCTATAAAAGGAACATGACATTTCAATGTTCATCTGTTAAATGACACAAAACAGACTGTCATTAAATGTCAGATACTACAGTTACTAGCAGGTTCAAAGTTCCATGCCAACCACACGATCAAAAAAGACCAACAACATAAAGAGGACATCAAGGTAATCTAGATCGCCAGCTGGGGATTTTTCAGGGTTTAAAAGAATGTAAACCTCAGAGGTTCAGTTTTCTGTTTGTTTGGTTTTTTTCATGAAAATCTAAGTGAAGGACAAGAAGTGCGTAGGAGTTTAAACCAAAGAATTGGCTTAACTAATGTTCCTATTAAATTAAATGCAGTCTTCAAAAAGGGGGGGGATAATAAATCAGAACATCCTTGTCTAGCGGATTCCTTGGCAAAGCGATTGCCATAAAATTTCCAAGGATCACAAAAGCATGGACTTCAGATCTCCCCAGCCATCTCTATTCCTAATCCTTCAAATTTTGCAAAATAACTCCAAATTCTTAAATGGTTTTTGGACTCTTCAAACTTGTATTTTGGCAAATATACCCTGTATTTTTTAAAAAAAGGCAATTAGCTGTAATCAAGCAAGCTGTGGGAACATAAGGTTTTAAAAAAAGATTCTCCTTTATGTTCAGACACAGCTGAAGTGTAATTAATGCAGATAACAGAAGTATCCTATGCTTCAGTTCTCACAGCTATGCAGAACTCTTCTGAGATTTATATCTGCTTTCAGGAATTTCACTTTATACATACATCTGAACTGCATACATCTCTGTCAAATCCTCTGGCTCCTACTTGAAGCTGCTACATTATTAGTATCCGTTACACAGTATATGTCTACTTCAGACTCTCCACTTCAAAACCCAGCATTTGCAGCTGTCATAATAATGAAGTCAGTTGGAATGACCAAGCAGATTACAAATTATGATTTTTTCTCTTTTTCTAATAAACTCAATTAATGTGTAATGCAGAATATATTTTCTTTTAAAATGACATAATAGTCAGCACTTGATACACATTACATACTATACATATTAAAGGTTACATTAATTTTAATACACAGCATTTAAAGCATTTTGCCTTGTGAAATTCAGACACTTCAGCTTCAAGTAACATGTCTTAAGCATAACACACTGCCTGTTCATTAAAACACATGTGTGCCACGGCTTCCTGTACTTTAAAGATTCATGAAAGAGTAACTCCTCATGTGATCAGCAAATCTCTCAAATCTGCTGATTTTTAGGGAATGCAGAAAAGGCCATTCCCTGTTACTGGACAGGAGTGGAAGGGCTACGAAGTGCGCATCTATATTGCACCTTGCTTCTCTGTTCATATCCTCATGATGACCATGTCAAGTAACTTTTTATTTTCAAGGTGATTTAATACAAGGACTGAACATCTTAGTTACCCAGATGAATAACGGTATTGAACTAAAGGATATGACTGGTCTCTTGAAGAGAGTAGCAAAGCTTTTCACTAGTGAAAGCAACCTGAAAACAAAGCCTCTTCCAAAACACCCACTTTTTTAGTTTCTCTAAGACATGAGCTATTCTGGTTAAAAACAGTAAACAGTAAAAGACAAAGAACTCTTTTTTTCCCAGAAGATAAATTTGCCAAAACCTCACTGCTTTGAGATTGACCCGTCACTTCACAGTAACTTCACTTCATGAGCTTAAGTCAATGCAAACGCTATGAACCAATGATAAATTTACACATCTCTGAGATGATAATTTAAAGGGCTGAGGGTAACTTATTTCAGATAGAAAGACATCAATCCTACTGGCTGCTTCAGGGCATGCAGGGGAATGGCTTGCAGCTCATGGAAGCTTTGAGATTTTAATAAATTATAGCACCTGTTGCTGGTATGATTCATGATCTAGGGAAACTTCCCCTCAACTGCAAGATTTCTGAGAAAACAGACAGATTAAATTTATTAATGTCTGAATGCAGTAAAAATAGTGAAATTAAAATATGTTTCAGCATAAAGGTGGGGGAAATGGAAGGTTGAACAGTCATCAAGAGAGAGGCCTGAGCTGTAAAAGTCACATCTCAGTATGAGTTTTGAGCTCTCCAAAAAGATCAACAGAGACTGGACTGAGAAATGGAACAGAAAGAGCTTAAGTGTGAAATCTGGACCCTCCCTGAAGTTTAAATACAAAAGTGTTCTCCCAGAGGTCAGGAAAATTTATCTGATCCTTTTAAATTCAGAATATTGGATGCAAAGAAAAGCACCCACTACTTAATGGGCTTATTCTCCAAAGCCTCTTCTGTGCTGCACTTTCCCTTCTCTCTTTGCTTACACATCACCTTCCAACACACACATACACTGAGACAGCTTTTCTGCAGACAGGCATATGTTTGACAAGGCATCTGACATAGCTTTACAGGAGAAACAGGGCAAGAGAGTCTGGACTGAGCTGCTCCAATCAGGTTGTCACTGGCTGCTGCTGAGACAGCTTGCTTACCACTCAGTGCAGGATAAGCTGTATTTAACGCCCTCTCAGAGTGAGTCTATATATTTGAACTATTAGATGTGTTCATAAGCAACTTACCTTTGTGTATTTAATGAAATATGTATTTACTGAAAGTCAGACTGTACTTTCATAATGTGAACAGATTCCTTCAGTTTGCATTCCAGAGAAGGAAAGAAGCCTGTATTTTTCTTACATGTTTCTTTACATTTTCCAGAGTACATTGAATATTCTGTGCTTTTACCTTTTGCAGCATCCATTTCACCTTCCTTCTTATCAGCTGTATATCTAACAACCACTGACTTCTAGTACAGCTATCTTCTGCTCATTTCAAGCTTTTAAGTAATTATTTCCAAGTAAAAAAACATTCACAAATGTGACTGTATTACATAAAAATATATGTATCAAAGGTTTTGCTTAAACCATTTCACTAAGGACAATCTGATAACGAAGACTGGAGATTTCACTAGTACACATGGAAAATAAACAGCAATGAAAATAAAGGCTTAGTATTAGCAGCTGATAAGAAAAAGAATCAGCTTTCCTACCTTAAAAAACTGCAGACCACTAAAAGTTTTAAAAGTTACATGAAAGATTTACATATGTACACACATATTCATAAAAATAAAGACACCAGACATGAACACATGCACACTTCAATTGTAAATGCATTAAATATCATTATTAAAAAATGATATACCAACCATCGCTGACGCTAGGCACCAAGGACAGCACAAGAAGATAAAAGAGATATTAATAAAAATATGTTTCAATCTGCATTTTACCACCTAGTATAATACTGTACATAACTTTTGTTTTGGACAAAGTTAGAATTGTTAGAATTTTATTTTTGTTTTCATACCTTGTTAACTTTATACTTGTTCTCAACTGGATTATATATGAACAAGCTTTGTTTCTACATATAGACCCACTAGTTAATTTTCAGTGGAAGTGTCAGGGTATGCTAAGACTGATAGACTAGACGCTCCAATTGCGAGATAAAGCATACAAAACAAAGCTGGAAAAACAAAACTTGTATGTGCAGAGGGGAATGCAGGACCAAGGCAATATTCTTTGCAACGGGGTGTAATAATGGCATCAGGTTTGGAGGTTTTGTTATTGTTTGTCTGCTTTTTTGGTCAAGAGAATACAAACAAGGATGCGAGTTTCTCATTTTATGACTTTGAAAATCTTTGATAAGGATTTCTAGGGTTCCATTCACTGATGTTTTATGAGGTGACAGCACTTTGCAGGCTTATATGCTAACAATCAAACTAACATTACCTGTAATAAGAACTCTTATAGTGTGTGACGCTTGGGTATTTTCATAGGATTCTTCCTAGTAGCCAGAGATGCTACAGTATACTTTTTCCTGAAGTGGGCTATAGACAATGGAAACACTGATGTATATCAGTGTGAGGTGCTAGAAGATTTGCTTTTTGTGCTAAAGGGCTTGGCAATAACATTATTTCATTTACAAAACCCAAGCATTTTTACAGGAATTGCAAAGAAGCCAATTTTGGCTTTTATCTGCTATCTGAAATTATATGGGCCAGAGTACAGGTGACCAACAACCTCAGTTTCTTACTTCACTGTGAGTGGAGTTTGCCAGGGGCAACACCCTAAACTGACATGGAAAATGAAATTTCATAGTGAATAGGAATTAAAAGATTTTACTCAGGAAAACTAAATGGTGTTTAAATCTTATTTCAGCCATTTTGAAATGTTTCTGCTGCTCTCCAGGCAGAAAAAAAGGAACTGAAGGAGCCAGAGAGCTAGCTCTCTTGGACCTTGTGGGATCTTGAGAGAAAAGAGGGCTAGAAGCCCTGGGAACGCTTTCTGCTGAGGAGCCAGGATCCTAGAAATTCAAGTTTCCAGTATTTTCAGCTGTCTGTTTTGCTGGCAGGCTGCTGAAAAACACACAGATAAGCAAGCTGGCAAGGAACTAGCACTCTGGAAAGTCTGACTGAAGGCAGTGAGTTATTCCAAAACTTGATGGCTTTCTCCTAGAACTGCTTCAAAATTGGATCAGCAACTGAACAGATACAATTGAGTGTTTTAGAATCAGCAAACATTTTCTGACAAATGCTTCCACTCAGAATTCTTGAATCAATTCTCAACAGTTTTAAGTGCTCCAGAGTGCCACAGTCAAATACAGCTGGTTTTAAAGGCACCTGAAGCACATAGTTTGCCTGTGGAAATGCTATGAAAAACCAGACTGATATCACTGATGGAAAGGTGAGGGTAAACTGGGATGATGGTGATTGCTAGAACTGAAGAGTAACAAGATCAGTGGATCTGTAGGGCTCTTGCCTCAGCTCTCTTTTTTTAGTTCCCTCAGAACCTTCCCAGATAGGAACAACAGTATCCAATTTGATTACACTGCTGTGAACCCCTAAATTAGTGCAGGTGTCCATATTAATACCAAGTAAGGATCTTCAGGCAAATTCAAACTCCAACTCAAAGACCATGAGACACACAAAAAAAAAGTCAAAACCGTTTTTTTCTGTATGCATTTGTGTGTAGTCCAGAATACATTTTCAGAATACTGTAAACATATATTTCAAGAAGAGTCATACGGCCACAGAAAACTGCATAATTGATAACTTCGTAGTTACCTGCATCTCATCTAGTTTGGACTGAATGTCTGGAGGGAAATCTCCTGCTCCACAGCTAAAAGGGTCAAAAGGTTCTGCTCCAAAAAGGTCTCTCTCTGGAACAAGAGAAAAGTGAGTCACTGAGAGAAAAGGTACGGGCTACAACGATAACTCTTTGAAAAAGCCAGCTTACATCTCCTTAAAGGCTGAACAGTAACACCTCCAGATCTACAACTGATTAACCACAACATCCAAATTTAAAGCCAGGTCTTGATTAGTTTTCCTAAGTTTAATGTTCAAATTTTTCCAAGAACACCATCAACCTCTGTTGAAGGCTCACTCAGATTTCATTAACACTTCTGCCTCTTAAAGGAATTTTGGGGATCTGATAAGTTGCAATTTGAAGAGGGTATCTCCAAATTAAATATGCTCTTGATTTGGTGTGTATGAGGAGTTTCAGAAACGGGAAGGGAACAGGACATCGGTTGTCAAATTTCACCCTAATATTATGTCAGAAAAATATTCTTGCAAACAAACTAGCCTTCATGTCCCCTGTTTGCCACTTCCCACCGTCAGGGTTAAGGACATCTTCATAAGGACAACATCTGCTCTTCATCATGGAAGGGAAGGCCTTCATTTGGTAAGAGTTCCTCAGTGCACAGCTGATATTAACTAACACTATTTGTTAGGGTTTTAAAATATTGGATAAGATCAAGTCAAAAATGAATGAAAAAAATATGGGACCATGAAAAATCGCTTATCCTAAAATGCCACTAAATCTGGATCCATAATGGAATGAGTGCAAATTTCTCTCTTTCAATACCATACATCAATACCATACAGTTTCTCACTTTCCTTAACTGTAGTATGCTTTGTAGAGGTCAGGGGATTCTCCAATCCTTTTTTTTTTTTTTGAACAGTTTTTTCAAATCTTCAGTTCCCTCTACATGTAATGTTCCATCTATACAGTTTTTCTATCCCACACTGGGTTGAACTAAAGCAGTAAGAGAATTATTTTGCTACCCCTACTCAACCACACTGATTGCAAAATTTACAGAGCCAAATTAATAGTCTTTTCATTAGTAGAAATAAAATTAAAAACATATCCTATCTATCTCCTAACTTTCAAAGTTGTCCAGCAAGAAACCTGGGAAGCGTACTACCTACCTTAAAACAATGCTAGCTTAAGAACATGAGAATAAAAGGGGCTATTAGTAACTTTGAAATTACTAGCTAATTTTAGATTTAGAATTTAGATTTAGAAGAAAATTTTATCTGTTACATCCAAGATACAAAAGCTGACAACTGAATACTTAAAACAAAACCCATGTTGCAGTGTTACCAGTCACGTTATAAATACCGAAGCATGTGCATGTAGCTAAACAGTCTTTACTTTGGCATCCCTGTTGTCAGAATTTTAAATATGTAGTTGTCTAAGCTCTTCAACAATTATTGCGCATGTCAGTCTTCTCATGGGTTTTGACCTGATTTATTAGGCTTTATCAGGTTGCACAATAAGCATTTTAAATTATTAGCGGCTACCAGCATTTACTCCCATAATAAAGTACAGAAACAAAAAGGAACTTGATTAATTACATATTTCAAAAACTGTGGCTAAACAGTTCTGAACTGCCACATGGGACTAGGAGATGGTCCAGATCAGAGAGCTTTATTCCAAAAGCCTATCTTACTCAAAAAAAGAAAAATCTAGTTTTTCCTGGCGGAGGCAGACCACCTGCATGCAAAAGAGACTTTAACTAGGGCAATCTAATGTAAAAATTAGGATCTATCTTGTCCATTGCCCCTTTCGGAGCCAAAATGGGTCTGCTCCAGTACAACTACTGTCCTTCCATGCTCTGATGCTCCTATGAAGTAACCTTCAGATGTGCAGCAGCTTTGACTTTCATTCTAGGCTCTACTGGGCAAAAAGTGATTATGCTTTATGCTACTTGTAAGCGTATCTGTTCACTATATAGGTCCGTTTTCTTCTTCTCCTCCCCTCTCCCCCCACCCCAGGTTCTTTTTACCCTTATAAGGAGCTAACAGTTTTCTGTGTGGTCAGACAGCTAAAAGCAGCCAGTTTCAGCACCAAGCCACAGCAAATATTCAAGGAATGTGTTTAGAAAAAAGAAACCCTTTAAAGAACACAACTCTTGCATTTCTTAGCGCTGAAATATGACATCGCTAGTTTGAAAGCAAGTACTTTGTACACTACTATGGATATTATCTCATTCATGCCTTATTATAAGGCTTTTAGTAATGACAGCACTTCTGAGCTCATCAGCAGGAGAATGGCAGAAGCTTCAGCTCTGTTAATATGTTTCCTGTCTTCAGGTGAAGGATAACTTCATTTATATTGTTATTCAAAGCCGACTAAAATTAACTGGTGTATAATTTATTCTAGAGTGAAAGAACCTAATAAACCCTGTACAGAATCAAATTCAAAACAGTGAATATTTCCTAGCTGGGTTTCTATGAAAAATTATTATCTGGGGAGCTATCTCTACCCATTTCAGTAAACCACCTGAAAAACGCCGTAGTAGAACTGCTTCCCTGCATTTAAAATTTGTATGCTATATGAGAGTGCACTGCTAAGAGTCAGGGAGAGAGGAAGTTCCATGAAATATTTTCAATAGCATCATCGGTATTTCTCTTTTGAATAGAAGCTGAAGAACATATGGAAATTGGACGAATACTAAAATTAGTAACTGCAGAGTTGCACTACTGCATGGGATCTCCATAAGCTTTTCTGCTACTGTTCACTCCACCATTTATGGGGGGCTCCTTTTCAGCAGAGGTGGGATAAATTACTCATTTTTTATTTCAGGCAAGAAGATTAACTATAACAATAATATCTTGCCTAGCATACTCCCCAAAATAACTGCAGCAGATAGAGGCATTTCTTTCTCCAATACACAGCAACCAGTAAACCTCTGAAAATGATCCTTTCAAACAGCACATATAATTTCCTTTCCTTTTCCCATTCCTTTCTAAATGGAAATAAATTTATAGTGTGGAAAATGAACCAACAAATTCAAAAGACACGAAATGTTTGTTTTACATTCACAACTTAAATCACAAAGCCATTAACAGGTACATTCTTGTTTCTGTGACATTCAGGACAAGAAACACGTAATACTGGAGGAGCAGCAACCTGAACTCTGCAATAAACCAAAACCTAACAATTCCTAAACAAAACTACAAATATTTGGCATTCTGCATCTTTACCTTAGCTATCATCCAGGCACAGTTTTGTTTACATATACTTTCCCCAGTCCTAGAGCAGCTGTGGTGACAAATAAAAATTAATCATGCTGAAGACAGGCACCCATGAAAATATTTGGAATAAGCTGAGGTAGTAAAGTCCAGGAAGCGTTTCCCTTAGCTGAAGGCTACTCCGTATTTGCTTATTTTGGAGTTACTACAGGATAAAAAATGGTTCCACCATTATTTTGACAACATACTCTTAAATGTCTCTGGAAAGATAGCATCTGGGAGCATACTTCTACATCTGCCAGTAGTGACCTTGGATTGTTCAAGATGTGTTTGAGTGATATAAATGTTGAACAATTGAATAATGTTATTCTCCGGTTCTTTTCTAAGATACAATAATGCTGTGCCTACAAGAAACACATAAAATAATTTCTCTTTTAATTAATTAAATTTAATAAATTATTTCTGTCCTTTAAGATAACTTGCAAGAACATTTGCAATCCCTTACTCCACGAGGAAGCAGCAGCAAAGTCACAAAGTAGAGATAACATAAAAGATGACCTCAGAAAATGGGAGACTCCAAACATCGCTTCCTCTGGGGCGCCACCTATTTGACTTATACTGGAGAAAGAAATGTCAGCTTGCTTGCACTGGCAGCAATAACACCATGCAAAACAATATACTATTGTAGATTATTACAGCACTGTAACATTGCATAGCTTGAATAAGATTCTTACAGGATTTGAACTTTCTCATCAAAGACAATAAGTCTTTGTTTGATTATAAAGTATTCCTCTTCTGTAATATACGTCATATCTGAAATATGCCGAAGTGTGTTCATAGCTGATGAATGCAACCATTTTCAATGTATAAAGTACCATGACAGACTAAAAGAGCAGGAATCAAAAGTATAAAGACTACGATGTTCTTCTGTAACCTCTCTCTGAAGCACGGCACACTGAGGAGCAGAGAATTCACAGATACTGCCTGCGGGATCTCTGAACTACGTTATCTGAATTTAATGCAAATGAATGAAGTACAGAAGAAGCAACTATTTTAAGCAGCACTCATTACTAAATAAGCAATATATTTATAGTAATTTCTGTATTACAAAGCCCACTGACAAAATAATCACAAAACCTAGCTGGGATTCTCAAGACTCCTCAGCATTGAGTGCTGGCTCCCACATGATTTCTAGCCACAATTTCAATGAAACAGCCAGGACAAAGCTTAAAAAAAAACAAAACAAAAACCCCCCAAAACCCCAAAACCAAACCAAACCAAAACCCAGACCAAACCAAAATGAAAACAAAACACCCCCCCCCAAAAAAAAACCCTAAGCTAAAAGCACCCAAAAAAGAAAAACCCAACCCCACCAAAAAAAACAAGCCCAAACCAAAACCCTTGTCATGTACTTCACTTGAAATTATTTTCAAAGCTGTACATGAACAACTGAGATTGATTTTATGGCACTGTCTGTAGTTTCCAAAAAACCAATTTCAAAACAAAAAAGGAGTTCTTGGAGGGAGTGTCTTTGAATATTTTTTTTCCTGTACAAAGCCATGGAATTTCTCTTAACATTCCTAATCTAATGTTCTTTTAAGTTATTTAAGAACAGTTAATATTAACTATTCTTAATGGTTTTAAATTATGTTAATACACCCTTTGAGAGACCCATAGAAATTAATATAAATTAATCTAATATCTTCACTTGAAAAGGAACAGATGTTTTTACTGAATCAATAGCCTGGACATCTACTTTCTTTTTAAATGGTGACAGCCATTCTGAGCAATAGAACCAAAAAGCATGTAGGATATGGTACTGGGGAAGACATTCACTGAGTTAAATTTTACAATGCATTTATAACTGTACACAGCTTTCATTCATACCTGAAAATTCTACATACCAGAAGCATTCCCTAAAAAACGTAGAAACTCTCCAAATGTGGTTTTACATGGTGTCAGGCAGTAATACTAATGTTCCTTACCCACACTAAAACATGAATCAGAAATACAAGATACTACACACAGACTGATACTTCTACTGCCTCTAACATTGCTTTTGTATGTTCCACGCCCCTCTCCCCCAACAGATTTCCAAAGCTTTTAAAAATATAGTGTGGACTCCTAAAAGATTTCCAGTGAAGCCAAGAACCTTACCCTAGCTGCTTTCAAGCCTTTGGAAAATAAAATTGCTATTACTAATCATCTTTTCAATATCTTTTAGGAGTAATTCATAGATCTGGAAAGGCTCATCAACTATAACCGAATAAGAAAGCTGTAGATGGTATGAAAAGTAGTATTAAAAATAGTATTCCAAGACAGTCTGCATCTTGAGGGATTTCTTCAACTCTTCCTTCTGCACCATCATCGCCATACTTACTCCACCTTCTGTCTTCCCCAGAATTGTAGGTATTAGATGCTACAACTGTGGCTTGACAAGGAAAGAACTAAGAGGAAGTAAAAGTATTTCTTGAAGTAAGTACAAAAAAGATATCATAAAAGAAAAGCCATGTTAAAACCCCCAACCAAACTCCTTCAATCTGTATATATAATAATTCAGCAAGTAAATAAATTTGTAACTTGGCAGCAACAATGATGACTCTGGGAAGATGGTATAAAAACAAAATGGCATTATTGAATGTGATTTACAAAAACTGTATTGTCTTTTCATGCAAAATGTACGTAATTTTTTTAAAATGCTTTACTAAAAATATAATGTAAGTAAAATTAGGTTAGATGTTACAAAACTTACTGATCTCTGTAGATCTACTGGGTACTGGAGGAGGCTGTGTACCATTGCGAGTAGGTGTTGATGACTGAGGGGATATGGGAGAAAAGGGAACCATATCAAAGATGTCAGTGGAAGGTGATTTAGGTGTCACACTGCCTGCCTACAATAAGGACAATAAATATTAGGGCAATAATTCACATGAAAAAGATCACAATACTGAATTGTTCAGCATGCAGATAAGAGCCACAGTTTCAGAAAATGTTAAACATAACCATCAGCATGCAAAAACCAGCCCCTGACACCAAGTAAATGGCATTTGCAGATCAGAGTCTGACACATACTAAAACTCTCCGATACGTAAGCAGCATTGTAATTTTTCCTTTTTCAGTCCATCTGGTACAGCCAGAAATGTAACACAGTTAAACCTGAGAAAGCTGGTAACAAGCAGCTCTCTACTGCAGATATATGAATACAGATATCTTCACAAGACTCATTTAAGGTAACACTGCAACAAGAATATGCTATGCTCCAGACAAGTAGTTAAAATTAAAATATACAATCTAAACGCTTCTTGTTCAATAATTCTTCCCTACACCATAACTTACTTGGCAACCTAAAAACCTGTTATGACTAAAGCTTCAAATGTATTTTTTCATTAGTAACAACATGGACATCCAATACACTGAATACAACAGAGTAAAGCTCTCATTTTTGAATGTGAACAGAAGAGATTTCATTAGAAAGGCCCAGGAATTTGGAAGGCTTCAATAAAAGCAAGGAAACGCCAAACCCAACAATAACTAACTATGGTTCTACAGCCATATTTATTTTTGAATGATTC
Organism: Pezoporus flaviventris; assembly: GCF_033815535.1. Lineage (NCBI taxonomy): Eukaryota > Metazoa > Chordata > Aves > Psittaciformes > Psittacidae > Pezoporus > Pezoporus flaviventris. The sequence goes on from NW_026892549.1 coordinate 51,932,613, forward strand.
ATTCCTCCTACATCAGTCTACTACTTCAAGACACACTTAAGTCAGAATAAAACGAACACTAAAGACAGATGATGAAATAGATTAAAACTGAGATTTGCAAGCTGAAAGCAAAATATGTGTTCAAAACTAGTTTGCATATTAATGTTATTACTTCCACAACACAAAACCCCCTACGTTCTGTGTATCAGAAAGACTATACAGCCAGGCACAGGGAAAGCCCACTTCTTTTAAATAAGATTCAATTTAACCAAAATATATACATGAAAATTATTAAGAAGTTAAATTAGTCACATGGATCCTATTTCAGAATACATGAATACAAAAATCTTGCAAGCACATAGTCTTTAGTACTGCTGACCCATGAGAGAGTTTCTTGGACCTAAATCTTATTTTAGAATGCTACCTTAAGTGCCTCTCCTGCAACAACTGAAGCTGCCCTCTCACAGCACAAAGCACAGATTTCTAATCCAAGTGTAGAGATAGCCCTAACTACCTCTATTTCTCTCTCAAGGATGCAGTAGTTCCTGAGAAGGAAAGGATATTGATCCACAGTCTTCCACTGAATACATTACTTAAAAAGAAAAACAGACTCACAAGTCCTACATTTCCTATTTCTAAGGGATTCTGAATTCATATTTTAAATTTGCATTATAATACAGGCAACTGAAAGCAGCCTCACGACTACATGCCTTGGTCCTCGTAGGGGATTTTAACTACCCCGATATTTGCTGGAAGACTTACACATCCAATCATTCACAGTCTAGGAGGTACCTCCAGTGCATTGATGACAACTTCTTAAGGCAAATGGTGGACGAACCAACTAGGAGAGGAGCTCTGCTGGATCTAGTACTCACCAACAAGGAGGGTCTGGTTGCTGCAGTGACCATGAGATGGTGGAGTTTAGGATCCTGTGTGGGAGGAACAGAATACCTAGCAAGGCCACAGTTCCGGATTTCCGAAGGGCAAACTTTGGCCTCTTCAATCAATTGCTAAGGGAAGTATCATGGCAAAGGGTACTAGGTGGTAAAGGGGCTCAAGATAGTTGGTCAGCATTCAAGGACCACTTCTTCCAAGCTCAGAATCAGAGTGTCCCAAAGGGTAGGAAGTCAAGTAGGGTAGCCAGGAGGCCAGCATGGTTAAACAAGGAACTGCTGGGCAAACTCATGCGGAAAAAGAGAATCTATGGATTATGGAAGGAGGGGCTGGCCACTTGGGAGGAACAACAGGCTCTTACTGCTATGGCCATGGACCTTGCATTAACCTCCCGGCACCTCTGTGCACAATCAGAGAACCAGTATAATTTAGGTCAAGGCAACCACTGGATGTCATCTGCTCCCATTCAAAGCAGGGCAATGGATGTGCTTGACCCAAAGGACACATAATAATGAATCCCACATTCCTTGCTTCATAGAAACAAAACTCTCTGATTCTAGACAGGCTTTTGTCTACACCAGGAAGGTGGCATCAGGTTTAATTCGTAAGTACATGCCATATATTAATCTACATTTCCCATCAACACTGATGGATAATCCTAGAATCTCATGGAGAGAGTAAATGCCAATGTAGATTCTCCTTATTTGCTAAGTGTTTATTAAATGCATTTATCTAGAAGCTAAATAAGTAAGCAGTATTTATATTTAGTCTTGAGTCTCTTAGGAAAAAAAAAAAGGCAAACCCAAACTTTACACTTCCATTTCCTGGCTATATGCCATTCTGCTGAGTTACTGGCCATGTTTGTACTACTGCTACAGCTAGTTCAAGTAAAGCTATAATTTGGTTAAGAAATGCACATTTTGAATATATATAAGCATAAGAAGCACTTTTATTTAGTGAACACATGCAGAAAGCCAGGATGTTTCCCAAATACAGCCAAATGTTACTTACAAATGGAAAAAAAAGTTGAGAGTATAAGCATACTGATATGAAAAAGCAAGAAATATGCCCATTTTGTATAAGAATAATTTTCAACCTTAATTTTGCACAGAGTTTTTATAATGTATGCTAAAAGCTATATAATGGCTGTTTACTTTAATATTAATTCACTGGCGAAACAAGGAAGTCCTTGAAGTTGGATTTTTAGTTTTGTTATTTTTTAATATCTATTCTTAATAAAAATAATTTTAATGAAAGATTAGAGGTAATTAATTAATGGACTAATTTAAACATATTGGGAAAATAGGAATTTATGTTTTGGGGATGAGAGAAAAAAGCTATGTAGAAATAAGAGTAAATTTTCACAAATTCCTCATTGTAAGAGTTTCTCTCAAGAATCTAAGACACATTTGCTCTGTCCTTTAACCACTGTACAAAATGCACATTTTTAATACAAGTTAACACACAACAGAGAACAAAGGAAAGCAAAAAAAAATTAAAAAGCTTTTGCACAGCAGGATTACACGAGGTCTTGGCCAACTGTATTCACTGGTTGGCCTTGGAAGACCACTTTTTGAAGGTGGTGGTATTAACAATCCAGGTGGTAGTTTAGAGTTGGGAGAACTCCTAAGAGTAACTGTAATGGAAGAGGTATCTAAACAAGGAGGCGAATCCTCACTGTTACACCAGAAAAAAGTAGAGAGTCTTTGAAACATATGTTCATCATTATCACACTTTATGTGCAGCAGCTGAAAAGGAATCACAGAAAGAGAAAACATTCTGAGGAATAGAACGTGGGTAACATCAGGAAAAGAAGAAAGAAAAAAAGAGAAAACCAAAATAAAGCACATTTCATACTTCAAAAAAGTTCGTCAGCAACTTGCTGTTCATTGCTACAGTTACAAGATACAGAACCTGAAATTTTCTTAAAACAAAATCGAAAAATACACCACAGTAAGAGGTGACCCAGTATTAAACTCAAACGAAAATGACTTGCTCCTTGATAATCACACCAAACAAAAAGAGAGACATCTTTCCAAAAGTGGGTGTCTCAGATGCATTGACAAATGTCTAAATCCAGTAACATACCAGCAATATCTCATATCTGCATATGTAAATTAGAAGGTAAGCACATATCCACGAGGAAAAGTTACTCTGGTGCTTAAAGCACAGGTCAGAATTTTCTTTCTGCAAACCAGGAAACACATTTTTATACCACCAATATTTAAAGAACATTTTAAAATCTTCTTACAGTACAAGCTCACAGTGCACAAATTTTAATGTTTACATTAATACTAGAATTTGTTTCATTTCCCTGTCCATAGAATTTGAGAACCTAAACATTTATGGACAGTAATACGCTTCTGCCATCTTTTCTGTGTGGATGAATAGCCACTTGAACTTGATATTTTCAGTAGGTATCTCAAAAGCTAAGACTCAGTGTTGCAAAGCAAAGGAATCCTCATGTCCCTACAACAGCAGCACAGGATGCAGGACAAAATAAAACTTTGCTGTTGTGGAAATAAAAATGTTAAGGATTGCAAGATTCCCTGGGCCTCTTTCACAAATCCACAGAACAGCTTTGAACAGAGGTAAATGAGTAACATCTACACCAGAATACAGATGGTAAGAACATACACCTAAGATGAAAAAGGGGTAACTGCAAGGTTCTGGTCTGAATTAGGCAGACAAGAACCTCAAGCTAGCTGCCTCTTATGACTGGGGAGTATTTAACTTTATATTACAGCAAGATTCAGTGTATATCAAGAGCAAAACTGGAGGTTTTGTCCACTTTGATAAAAAACAAAAACCTTTGATTTTTTTCTGAATGGGAAATATCAGCAAAACTGAAAGGCTTCAAAAGAAACGGATCTTGCCTAGGTGAAATTAGGAACAAAGAGCCTGTAGTACTGATCCTGGGAAGAAAATCAAAAAGGAAATGTATTTAAATATTTAAGAAACATGCCCAGCCAATCTTTCTGTTGGGACCAAGTTGTACTCCTATCTCAAAATCTGAGGAAAACAGCTTTGGGCAGTTAAAACAAGGCTTTGGAGGACAGACTGATCTTTGAATCTTAACAGAAGGGACTGAACACTTGTGCAGCCAGTTCTTGGCTAGAGTGAAGAGTTTATATACTCAGAAGGCAGGAATTTCATATGTGCTGTAGGTACCTTGCCTAAAAATCCCTTTGACTTGCTCAGGCTGAAGCAGTAGTAGGTAATTGCAGCAAAAATTTTTAAGCCTGCTTTTCCTCTCTTCCAACAGTGTTACAAAATTGATATGACATGACTACTTCATTAGAAGCTTGCATAGCTCCACTAGAGCAGGATTTAATCAATTATTTTTTTTTCCAGAGTTATGCAAAAAATAAAAAAAACATCTCAACTCCTTTTAACCTAAGTCTTAGTTCCTTTCTTCACAAATAAGCTAGGTTAAGGGTACAGGTATTCAAATTCAGTAACTACGCCATATTTATGAGAAGACCAACAAAAGCATCCAAAAAATCTCTATTCAAAAGTTGTGATTTGTAATTCATAAGAAAAAAAGTTATCACAATTGCAAAGAATTAATCTGTTGCCAAGCTGGAATTGTGAAACAGAGGGTGTGGAATGGTAGTCAATCAAAATGAAAGCAAAAAACTGTAAGACAGAATTTTCATTATTCTTTCAAGAGTATCACTAGAGGTAGAAGACCTGTAATGCTACTGTGTAATTACTACTATGCAATACTTGATGCTATATATATATATGTATGTATGTATGTATACAAAACCCAGATCTCATAATAGCAAGCACCAGAAGACACTAAATACAAACAGAGTACTTAAGCCAAGTATTTCCCTGAAATGCAAAACAACACAGGATGAATAGTGTCCATAAAAAAGCATGTATGTCACATGAAAAGAATTATACACAAACCAGCAAAATGCATACAGGGTGCAAAGCAGCAAAACTGTAAGAACATGTATCAGATCCAGACAATAAAAGGTTTCAAGCCAAAACTGGAATATACACTATTTGTATCATTCGAGCCCTGAACACCGTGCAGTCACATATCCGATAAACCATGATCTTAGGACACCCATACAGGGTGTCAAGCTTCACATGACAGTTTAAGGAATGTGTCTTGTTCTTGGAATGAATTTTCACCTGCAATTCTACATTTGCAGTGTAGTACAGAAGCCCACCACTGGGAGCTGGGACCTTTGTGGTAAACACTGTTCTGCATGTTGCGTCTCATGACTCGCTATCAGCCCACTGTGAGGCTAACAATGGTCTTCTGCTTGCAGCCCTATGTATCTAAGCAGCCCACAGACAGGGAAGATATAGCAGGGAAATGTATTCAACAATGGAAAATAATATACTGGGAGGTCCCAAAGAGAAGCACTGAAAAGAAGGGTTTTAAAAAGTATATAGCATAAAAAGGGTGTAACTTCTGAAACTTAATACTTTTCCACCAAATCATAAAGGAAGAAAAATGTAGTAAAAATACATTAAATTGCCGTTTTATAAGGCAATTGTTTTTTGTCTGAGCTTCTCACTGTGTAACACTGAACATGTAGTATTGGTCAGGTTGATAAATTACTTTCCAATTTGAGCCTTATTTCATCAACACAAGAAAACAATATGATATCATCCTAAGTGAAATGAATATCAGTTCAGTGGACCTGGTCTCCATTATCAGTAGATGTGATAATGTGCCTGTCAAAGGATTTATTTTTTACTCATTCTACTTAGCATGCTGCTGAAAATGTGCACTATTTGGCTCTATCATACTAGAAAATGTAGCATGACTTAGTTTTTGTTAATCAAGAAATCATTTCAAAATTGTCTGCTTTTACTAGGTGTATCAAGACACTGATTGCAATCTTTGAGTCATATTGTCATACGAATCACACAAGCTTATCGATGAATTAGAAAATTTTATCCTTCCTTAGAACATTCAGCTTGGTTAATATACTGTAGCTGTTGAAACAAGTTCAGAAGAGGGCTATGGGGATGATTCAGGGGCTGAAGGACTTCCTGTATGAAGACAGGCTGAGAAAGCTGGGGCTGTTCAGCCAGGAGAAGAAAAGGCTGCGTGGAGACCTCATAGCAGCCTTCCAGTATCTGAAAGGGGCCTGTAAGGCTGCTGGAGAGGGACTCACCTCCAGGGACTGTAGAGACAGGACAACGGGTAATGGGTTTACACTTAAATAGGGAAATTTCAGGTTAGATATAAGGAAGAAGTTTTTTACTGTGAGGGTGGTGAGGCACTGGAACAGGTCGCCAAAAAAAGTGGTGAATGTTCCATCTTTGGCAGTGTTCAAGGCCAGGTTGGACAGAATCTTGCGCAACATGGTCTAGCGTGAGGTGTCCCTGCCCATGGCAGGGGGTTGGAACTGGATGATCTTAAGGTCCTTTCCAACCCCAACCATCCTATGATTCTGTGATACAGAATTGTTGCAGTGGATAACTGCAGTGAATCTTCTAGGGAACTGTGAGTGACTCTGAATTGGACATTATGCAGTTAATTACAGAACCAGAGATTACAAGTTACCTGAGATTTTTGACTACTAATGATATATTAATTTGCTAACTCATAAAATACTGTATAAGCATTAATAGTTTCATTAATTCACTGCTACACCTTCAGTTCATTTAGTACTTTTACAATAACCTGAAATCTGATATAGGCAATTTCAAAATTATTTAACAACAAAAACATAATTGAATTTTAAACCCTCATGAAAAAGTGCTCACTGAACTGAATACAGAATATTAAAAATTGAAAGAGCAGAAGACAGGTGAAGAAAAAGTTAACAATTTCCCACTTGGCAGTCTTAATGGAAACATGAATCAAGTGATAGGCTAAACACATTCCAAAACTGTTTTTTGAAATATGCATACAGTTTCAATGTCTATCTTGGGGTTTTCTCAAGGGCATGGTAAGGTGTTTTAATGAAGGTAATAGATGCAGGTGGCCTACACTTCCAAGTCACAATTAAAGAACTTAAAAAAAAATCTAATCCATCAGTACCGTTAATGTTCTATTCATTTTTAAATGGAGGTTTTTTTGTAACACTGCCATGATAGGAATATGTATTAAATACTACTTCTTCGACAATACTTATGATGAATGGAAGAACATTGTTCTTTTCGGGGCTGTTTGTCCCAATATCTTTTCCTGCTGCCTTTCAATTTTGCTTCTTTCATATTTCATCATTCTCTCTTTTACATTATTTTCCTGAATATTCCTGTTTTCTTCTATCTAACTTCAGAGTCATGCACACGTCACAACTTCCTTCTCTACCTTAAACAGAAGGCCAGTTTGGATGGGGCCTTGAGCAAACTGGTCTTGTGGAACATGTCCCTGCCCATGGCAGTCAGGTTGGAATTAGATGAGCTTTAAGGTTCCTTCCAACCCAAACCATTCTATGATTCTATAAAACATGCTACTCAAAAAGAAAATTTTAAAGGCATGCATGTTAAACTTCAGCCAAGCCTAAAACAGCTTAAAAATCTCTCCTATTCATCAGAGGTTCCCTAGTGGCCTACAATGGTTTACTGCTCAGACAACTATAAAAACTGAGGGTGCTAACTGTACCTAACTGCTAACCCACATGAAGGCTGTGAGTACAGTTAACCCAGGCTGCTTCAGGCAACACTACAAATATAAATAGCAAACAAAGAAATCATGTGAAACCGTGCTCCCAGGGATGCACTGATCTTTGCAGGATGGATTTATACACAGCAACATCCAAAATCTTATTGTGATACAAATTTGAACAGTGTCATCAGAGTCAAACAATAAAATGAAAATCACATTGTCCTCACATAATCAAGACCAACGCAAAAAAGACTAATGTATTGCCAAGCGACCAAAACAGATGAAAATTAAACAGCACAGATATATATAGAAGTAATGGAAACTTTAGCTGCACATGCAAGGGAGTGAGAGACAAAAGAAACATCCCATGCCAACATTTCCCATGGCACATGTAAACACAGCAATAAAGGCATACTAAGGAAACTCCTAGTTTGGTACAGTATGTCCTTGACAGATCTATTTCGGAAAATAAGAAAAAGTGACAGTTTCTATTGCATAACACTTCCGCATTGGCAAATACAGACTTTTTAGGGACTAAATTTCTAAAGCTTTAAAAAGACTAGTGTACTTAAAAGCTTCTATGCAAAAGCAGAAAAGTGGTCACTAAGCAGTCTATTATTTACTGAATGTGCTGAACAAAACTTAAATCTAAATAGTTACAGTACCCTGAGAAAAAAACTGTGCAGAAGATTGATAATTTAATGTTCAACTTTAACAATACATTTTAACGCAGAAGTATTTTGATTATACAACCTAGATTTCTTTTTTTTCATTTCCAACTTTGATCTCATTGCTTTTATAATGCTTCTTTTATATGTTCAGAAAGAAATTTTGTTTTTCCCATACAGTTTGTGAACTAATAGGAAAAGCACCTAAATTAGATTGATAACGATTTATTTTATTTTCTTTCTCTTGGTTAAACCACTTACAGATTTTGGACAAGTCACCATTTGTACCAGTCTTTGTAAAAAAATTTGATGACAGAGATCAGGAAATCATAGAATCATAGAATCGTTAGGTTTGGAAAGGACCTTAAGATCATCTAGTTCCAACCCCCCTGCCGTGGGCAGGGACACCTCACTCTAAATCATATCACCCAAAGCCTCGTCCAACCTGGCCTTGAACACTGCCAGGGTTGGACCATTCACAACCTCCCTGGGCAACCTATTCCAGTGCCTCACCACCCTAACAGGAAAGAATTTCCTTCTTATATCCAACCTAAACTTCCCCTGTTTAAGTTTTAACCCGTTGCCCCTTGTCCTATCACTACAGTCCCTAATGAAGAGTCCCTCTCCAGCATCCCTATAGGCCCCGTTCAGATACTGGAAGGCTGCTATGAGGTCTCCACGCAGCCTTCTCTTCTCCAGGCTGAACAGCCCCAACTTCCTCAGCCTGTCTTCATACAGGAGGTGCTCCAGTCCCCTGATCATCCTTGTGGCCCTTCTCTGGACTTGTTCCAGCAGTTCCATGTCCTTTTTGTGTTGAGGACACCAGAACTGCACACAGTACTCCAGGTGAGGTCTCACAAGAGCAGAGTAGAGGGGCAGGATCACCTCCTTCGACCTGCTGGTCACGCTCCTTTTGATGCAGCCCAGGATACGGTTGGCTTTCTGGGCTGCAAGATGTTTTAGCATTATTTTTTGCAAATAAGAGTTCCACACTATTTCCCAAGAGTTCAGTATGCAAACACGTGACCAACTCCTTTTAGAAAAGTAGATCTGTCAGTAAAGTCACACACTGCAGTCCAGACTGCTAAGTCCAATTTATTCTTGAGCATCACATATATAAAATAGCATCTCTGATATTTTTAAAACATTCTGGAACCAAAAGAGGATCTAAATTTTAAGTCTTGATAGTATTACATTTAGTCCTGCACTTGAATTCCAGCAAATGGCTTTATGTATGTCTTCAGATTTAGTTAGCCAGACTATTTTAAATGACAGCAGGAAATCAGATGATTTTATTTTAAATGACAGTCTGGATGTACCTACTTACAACTGAAGCATGGCAAGATTATGGTGTGGTTTTTTTTTTAAATGTGCAATGAGGCAAACATTTAAAACTATATACGTATTAAGTTTATCCATGCACAGTTTAAAGATTCTATTGTCCTTTTGGCATGAAATGAGAACAGAGATGCAATCTGGTCCTGTTTATGGGAAAATCATGGTCTAGCTTTAGCTTTACTGTCAGAACAAGAAGAAATGGCTTTTGATAAACACAAAACAGTGTCAAGTGTCAGTGAAATAATGCAAAAAGTACTGAACTTCAAATTTCTGAAGGTATTTTCTACCTACTTCATTAATGGGAAGACTAATGTGTCTAAAATAATTAAAGACACAAAAATCAATCAACATCAGATGGAAGAAGCAGGAATAAATAAATGATAGACTGGCACTGAATAAAAATTTTACCATGGTTTTTCAGTTACTGACAAGTGGGAAAGACTTTCCGTACTAGAAAGTATTTTATCAAATAAAGCATGGCAGTGACATCACTTGGTGTCTGTAACAGCACTGTTTCATACTACAGGTGCAGTAAATATTAAAAGCCCTAAGTCTTCTCTCACAGGAAAGGAAAATAGACACCCACTGTCAGCCTGACACTGTGCCTGCTTAGACCACATGGCCTCTGGTCTCCATTCCATAGCAATGCAGGATTGAAGAAGAGGACGCAGCTCAGAACACGATATCTGTGTCTGTATTTGTCATGTTCTGGGAACTGTCATCACAGGACCTTGAAATACCTTCTGTTTCCTTAACCATATACTTGTTTAATCAAGTTGCCAGTGTTGACTTCTGAAGTGTTAAATCAATTGCTGATTAGCAAGTGTGTCTGTGACCATGCATTAATCACTAAAGGAAGAGAACAGTCAAGAGACAGGAAAGCCATTTCAGCACAGCTGGCAAATGTTAAGAAAGTACATGTAAGCATCCAAATACAAAAAAGAAAGCATAAGATATGAAAATCCAAGGTACTATTTAAGCAAAACCAGAAGCAACCTTATAGTCATCTGTAGTTGGCTCCTGAAACTATTTCTTTACAAATTACTGCAATGCTAGTAATGATGGCACATATACTTTTATCACATTTACATATCAACTATGAGGGCTTAAACTTCCTACCAATTCTGTTTAAAAAAGTTTCAGAAATCACTCATATGGCACTGGTATCTCTTCATAATTCAACAGCCCGAATATGAGAGCTGTGAGGAAACCTGAAATCTGTCATTTAATAAATCTCCTTTAAATAATGGGAATGGTTATGTTATATTCACATTATGTAACAAAAGGAGTATCTGCAGGGAAGCAAGTTTTCCCATATCTAACCAAAAGTACTTAAGAAGTGATTCAGGTGAGATCTTACTCCTGATGCTGCATACTCTGCTTCATTAATGCAAGCTATTTTATTTCAGTATTTAACAAAATACTATTGCCAGATTAAGAAGTTTTACTTCTGACAAAATAGTCACAAGATAAAACTGCTATTTTTCTTTTCAAAATGGAAAATTTTGTCTTCCAAAACAGGAAGACTCAGAGCAGCAGTTACAGATATTTTTAGCCATATGGTACTTAAAAGTTTTAAATTTAAATACAGAAAAAAAAAAATCTTTCATAAGTTTTTTAAAACCAAAGTGATCTTTTTCATCATAGAAATTAGTGGAAATAGAAAATATTCTTTGTGCCACTTCTGCTCTTTTTCTAATAGGAGTTGATGTTTTGCAATCTCATTCTTGAAATTATAGTTGAATTGAATTAAAAATATAAAAACCTAATTGCAAACTATAATAGGCAATTGTCTTATGAATTGTAATTTCCTTTCATACATATTTGTTGCTCATAGTAAAAGAAGAGACAGGTATCATCAAATCACATCCACTGCTATTCCACCCACTTTGACATCTGATCCCTTTATTGGACTCAATCTTAAAAATATTTATGCTTTCTTTTCCCTATACTGAAGTCAATTCATAACCTCCCTATCCCATTTCTTCACTTATTTTCAACCTAATTGCTGAATTTATATGTACTTACTCTTATGCTACCATATTTAAGAGCTCTGATTTACAAGGTACACAATTACGCTTAAAACAGACCTACTTGAATGATGTCTCTTGGTACAAAAGTTAATAGCATTTTGTGGACACAGTTTTGTTCCTAAATTGAAGAAAGACATTTTCCTAAAAATGTGTTTGGTTTTGTCTGTTTGTTTTATTATCAGCTGCTCAACTGATTATCTCCAAGAGTACATACAAATTGGGCAACTTGTTCCAATTATTTATTCATTTATATAAATCTATTTTGTGGCAGAATTGATCTAGATATTAAATGGGCTGTTAGATTGCTCTTACTGTAATTCTAATGATGAGGAAACTCAAATCTGTGACAGGATATGTCTGTGGTTTTCTTTTTAAAGACTAAGAAGTAAATAAAACAATAAAATGATGTGTGAAAACTAACAGCTGGTACTGATTTACTATAATGCATTATTATTTTAATATTAATCATTCTCAATATTAAATAATTTTGTTGTAACATAAGTGTTATTTGAGCAATATGAATATTCATTGTACCAGTAGTAATTAACAATAAAACACCATCTAGGGAGAGTATTTACAAACGACTGTCAAACTTACAACTTTTGATCTCACCTTTTTAATAAGGAATGAGACAATACTGCCTTACAAGACAAAATAAATCACAAACTACAGGATATTTTAGATCATTATTAATAATTTTGTCACTAAATGTAATTCCCAAATTCTTCATTAATTTAAATGAAAGAGAAATGTTTCTATCACAAGAGACTTAAGAGCTTGTTTAACTGAATTCAAAGATACATTTAGTTATTGTATTCATAATTAAAATCAAGCTAGCTGCTATCCCAACTGACGAAAATTAAACATTAAAGAATTAACTAGATTGAATTTAAATCTAGCATTAAAGTTGACTACCTATCACTGAATGCTTCATAATTGAAAAGACATCCATAATTTACACTTCCACTGTGGCAGTTATGTAGTATTTATAATTTATGGTGCTCTCCTCTAGATTTTAGTAAAACAAAATGACAGTTCCTCATGGGAACAAGCGTCTAATCAGTATCAAGAGTGTGTATAGACACTCGTGAAAAAATTGCCGTCACCATTATAAACATCCTTTCACATTGCCCAAAATCTAAATCTAAACATCCATTTAAAGTGAAATGGTGTACATGCAGGGCAGGTACAAGGCAGCCCAAAATGCACAGCTAAAAAGCAGTCCATCTTTTTCTAAAATTTTTCTATATGCACATTAAGAAATTTTATTTAGTTTCAGTTACCTAATGTTGTATAGATAGAACACACTTCTAAGAAGAGGGGAGTCATTAGGATAAGACTGCAATGAAACCTGCATTTTTTTCTTATCCACCTAGATACAAGAAACTGTCAGGCAATCATTTAAAAAAGTACTGTTGTCACAATCACCTACAAGAACTGCAGAAAGCATTAGAAATTTCCAATTATGAGGAAGCCACACTTGCTCCTTTTTACCTACCTATCCATGTTAGTTCCTGAGACCTAATGACTCTTCTGAAAGACAGACAAAATTTTTGAAAACTCACTTAGCCAATATCAGTTGTAAGTAACACTATGCTTGTGACAGAAATTCCTAGAAAAATCCCAAGTAGCATTTGTGAACCAGATCCTCTAAGTGCAAAACAGACTTCTTCATCCTCAGAAATCTACTAGAATGAGTATTCGCTGGATTTAGGCAGCAACAAATAGGTATGACAAGGGGATTAAAGAATCACAATTTGGAAGTCTGCAATTTGCATTTCTCTTGGCTTGTCACAATCCTACTGTTACTTCAGTACCGCATTTCAACATACATGTTACACGATTGATCACGATCACTGGAACCAGAATGGATGCTAATAATTATTGTAACAATGATTATAAATTTAGATATAACAGTTACGTTCATGTACTTACTGGAGATGCATGTACTTGTGTTATTCTTAACTGGTTTTCCAAATCTTGAACTTTATTTTTCAGTTCTGTGTTTTCAGTTTCTAATTCTTGAATCTACAAAGTAAGTGGTTACTGCAGCAGGTATTGGGATAGTCATTCATTTCACAACAGCATCTACTGAGAGTAAGTTTCATCTGAGATATGGTGATTTAGAAGCAGTAGTTATTTGATTACCAAACAAGAATTAAATCTTGCTATCTTCCATACTTATATATTGCTTTTCTCTTTAATGACCTTGCAAGATGGCAAAACATAAAATACTGTTTCACAGTTATCACGTCTTTTTTCAGCTTTCTTTTTTTATTCTGTTGCAGTTCTTAGCAATCTGAGAATAATGCTGGAAACTATGCTGTCACAAAAAGCAAATAACAAAATAATACAGTAGCATATTATCTCTTTAAAAAACATAATTCAGAACTTACTCTTTTCTGTAAACCTGCAATTTGTTTCCTTGTTTCAACATCTTTTCCTCCAGATTCCAGAAATTTCCTGTAAGCTAAGTCAAATGCTTGACCAATTGTTAAAGTTATCTCTTCCGCCTTTACATAAAACATAAGATTGAAATTAGTATAAGAAGAATATTTTATATAATTACTTTTATTTCAGATGATCATAAAATACTTTATACCATATATCATGTTCAAAGGGTTTGCTTCATACAACCTGAAGTCAACGCCACAAAGGAGCATGGCAAACATTCTTCAGCAAAATAACTTGACAGAAAATGCTACAAAAGCAACTTAAAAGAACTGCAGATAAAGAAGGGAGACTGAATAGGCAGAACACAATTAGCTAATTTTTAGTACAAATTATGCCTCTAGCTTCTGTAAATACAGATAGCATGCTGCAGTATGTTATTTTCTGTTGATTTCTGAAGCAAATACAGGCTTTTCAATCATTAAATAAACTGTTTTACTTTTAATGGATTCATGTTTTCATATGGATGTTTTGACTCCCTACTGCTTTTAAATCTGGATTTCAAGTTACTTTTACAAGTCCGATAAAATCTCAAACAGTATGCAGTAGATAAATGTATCTCTGATAAAAAAATCTAACCAAATAGTATTTGAATCTATACATGCAAAATAGAATAATTTAGTAGTTCTATGCTGATTCACATCATATATTATGATCTGTATATACACCAGTGCAGAAAATCTACTTTAAAAGTAACAGGGGTAAAAATAAGAGTATAGGACACACAAAGGTTTCAGAAAGAAAATGCTGACTTACAAGAGGCACTAATAAAAGGTGAACACATGGCTATGCCATTTGCCTTAGAACTTTAGTAGACAAAGTAAACACAGTAATAACTTGTGGTTTTAAACAACTGGCAGGGGAACAAGAAATGCTGGAAAACATTAATCTGGCTAACACAAAACTAGAACTTTTATCTCCTTTATTGAAATGAAAACCTGAAAATTATTTTTTCTCATGAAAGCAGAGCATTCTGCCCAATGCGAGGAACATTTTTCCTTTACTATCTGTAAGAACACCAAGGGCTAGATGCATAAAACTGGTATAAAACATATGAGGCTCTCAGGCTTCTACCCATCACTACAACAGTAAAGTCATTCAGTAGAGTTGCATGAAGACCTGAATTCTACAGGAATGAGGAATTAACCCCTCTATATTTTTATTTTGGGGGGAAAAAAAAAAAAGCCACCCAGCCAACTTTATTTAAAAAATAAAATAAATAAATAAAAAAAAAATAAAAACACAAGAAATTATTTTTACCCAATTAGACCAAAAAATCCTGAACCAGTACTGCTTTAAAGAGCAACTGCTTATGTCAGTAAAAGAAAACTGTAATGGACACTGGAAGTATGCAGTCCTGCCTTCTTGGGAGGACAAACAAAAGCTGGCCGAAATAAGTAGTACCAACTGAGGTGGAATTCTTTTAAATCTGAAAGTACTAATGAGCAAAGAGTGAAACAGGAAAAAAGTACATCTAGTGAAGTATCAGGTTAGAGAGAAGAAAAAACGGTGCACGGGTCTGGAATAAAAATGGTACTAATGGGTGGAGACTACAAGGGCAACTTAAAATTATGGGAAAATATGTGGCAAAGAGGTACAGGATAGAAATTTGCAGAGAAATTAACAGATGTATATAGTAATTATGAACAATATCTACTGAAGGCACTGAAGCAATGGAGGTGAACAACAAAATTACCAGAAACTGTGAAGTAACACATAATACTACATAATTGCATATAAACAGAAGTGAATATGCATCCAAAAAAAAAAAAAAAAAATGTTTCCTTAGTATTTCCTTTGCATGAAGCTACTTCATAATAAAACAAAAAGAGAAGCTTCAGATTACAAAAAACCCTAAAACATCCATTTTTGGTGCTGATTCCACTGTTTTTATTTATTACTTTCTGCTAGAATAAACACATGACCCTGTTTCAGCTAGAATAAACACATGACCCTGTTTCAGCTGGACACCATTTTCTTTATTGCCTATCTTAATTTTTCCTGCTATTGCACATTTTTGAACAGTTGCCCTGTTCCATCTCAGAAGAGCCTGTGAGGGTATCTCAGCCACAGGATTGCAGCAATCTCTGCAAAACAGCTGTGCAAACATTTTAAGCTTGGAGGGATGAAGCCTGTTCCTTGAGAGCACTGCAGATGCTTGGCCTAGGATATTGAGCTGGGTAGTAAGAACTGTCCCAGAAAACCACCTTTGATCAATGAAAAAAAAGGCTCACCTTTAAATAAATGCATCTAAGTTAACAAGACATTATAATGGCATGAAAGACTGTACCAAAGTGACCCCAATCAAAAGGCAGGCTGTCTGCCTTTATTAACCATCCCTGGTTTATTTCGAAGCAGAGCAATCAAAGTCACACAAATTCTCTTAAAGCATCTTGAATACTTACACACTTTTCACTGTCAAATACATAGCAAAGATGCTTATTTGATTCTGAGTCTTTGCATATGAAAGTAAATATTCTCTTGTCAGTTTTATCATCAGCACAAAATGATATCCTATGGAGTTGACAGTTGTGCTGGACTTCCTGAAAATAAGAAAAAAAAAACAAAAATTTGTTTTCAAAAAATTACTGTACTTCCTCAGGATAAAGACACACAAAGTACATCTCTGGATTTCCTGATGTGCGTAAGAGCAGGCAAACTGCAGTGGCATTTCGAATGGCTCTCACTGTACATGAAAGTCCCCAAGAATGAAGCTAGAGTATAACAGAAGTTAGCAGACTCATCTCCTAACAAATGTTCCCATTTTTACTCAATGTAAGCAGGAAGTTTTTATTTGGACAGCATTTATCTGGAAGTATTTACTTGGCAGTAATTTCTGTTTTAGAAAATTTGTTTTACGGTTGATCTGTGTCTCTGTGCAATTAATTTTAGGGACTGATTCTGTAAAATACCCTGTTCTTTTTCCAGGTGCGTACCATCTTTAGATTTCATCATCTCCCAGGGTTTATTAAAATGATTTCACTGAAATAAGTGCTTGCCTTTCTATCTTTAATATAGAAATAAAATTACTTCTGTTATCCAAATACAGGAGCATAGAGAAATAAATTAGACATCTAAATAACTGCTTACTTAAGGTGCAACACAAAACAGCTTTTAAACATTATTATTTGCATATTTCAATACTATATTGCACTTTCCATTAAAAAGCATGTTCCAACTACTTAAAAAGTTGTGGTGGCAATGCTCTTAGACTGAGAGAGCTTGAAAAGACTGAAATAAACTATCTCAACTACTTTTTTCGTTGTTTTTCTTCAACAAGTCTCTTCTTGGTATTTTATTTTATTTGGCTTATTGCATGGGAAAGAAGCATTTGTTTTAAAGGAAAATATGCAGTTTAGATATTAACTGTCATCTATTAAAAAAAAAAAGAAGAAAGTTTCTGTGCAGCACTGGGGTTCCCAGATTGCTACAAACTCATAAATAAGGGCATGCCCTCTCTGCATGCAACCATTTAGCAAAAAGATGTACCGTACAGACAATCTTTTCTCCTTGCATTCCTGTTCTCAGTCTTTACAGCCATTCTTCTGTGCATCCTATTTCTCCCATGTCCCCAGATCTATCTCAGATTTAATTTCTTTCTCTTTAACAGTTGCTCTTTAAGTTACATACAACATATGCTTGTTCTGGCTCTTTTACATTTCTAGATCCATGTAACTACTTTATTTCATTTAAGGACAGAACCACTTTTCCACAATCCTCCTTTTTTGAGTGCCAGGTATAAAATCAAGTCCTGATTCATGAGCAAGCCACCTGTTCCTAACACAACTAACAGTCGTCGCATAAACCATAATAGTCATCGCATAAACCAGTATTCCTCTGTAATAATACTGACCTGTTCCAAAAACACATAGAAAAAATTACTTTAATCAGCGATTATAACATGGAATTTGAATAATTTCCCAAAGCATCTACAAATTGTGCAAAAAGAATTGTAGTTTTAAGAAATAAAGTGGGGAAAAGAAAAAGACTACTCGTACTTAATTACTATTTGAGTTGTAATAACAACATTGCTTAGAGATATGAATGTTTCTGCTCCCCTGGGAACTTTCATCCCACAGATTTATGTTAAACCCCGCATGAACAGTTAGGAAGACTAATGTATTTTGGCACTTAAAACTGTTATTTTAAAATAGTTTTTTTGGGTTCACTACCCCCTTCTGCCCTATGACATCGGGAAGATGCAAAACCTGCAATTAGTTGACATGGATATTTGTTGCCTAACTGTTGAAATTGTGGTTATATTAAGAATCTGAACTGAAAATGGATTACAAATATATATATAGCCTTGAACTAAATTTCCTTTACCTCTTCTCAAAATACCACTGTCTGAATGGCAGCAATTACTCCACAATTAAGAAGCAGTAGCAAATAGTTTATGCAAATCCAACATTCACCATACGTGTAAAAGACACGAGAGCATTCAGATGTTAAGAATTACTGACTATTGAACAAATACTTTTTAGCTTGATTATATTTATCTCATTATTCCTCTTTGATTCTGTGAGGAAGATCTTTTGCTTACTACGTAACCCCTTCCAAAATACCGGACCAAACAAAGGAACAGAAAACCCATCAATGGGATGACTTAATGCGCTGAAAAGGTGGGAATTCTCATGCTGTGCCAGATGAAAAGCCTACAGTAGTGCTTATAGCCTGCTACATGAAGTTTATATAGAAATGGGTAACACACTTGAGAAATGTACACATTCTTGGGAGGGTTGATACAACTTGAAAAATAATAATTAAAAGCAAGAAATGAAGGGGGAAAATGAGCATGTTAAGGAAAGAGAGGTGCGATTCCAAGGCAGCGGTATGAAGAATGAGTCACCGAAAACAAACTATCTCCTCATTCACCATCTGAAAAGGTGTTTATCATATGCGGTATTAGCATCTATCACAGTATTTCTATCATCCTCAGTTTTAAGGTTTTGGTGCGAAAGGATTAAAAAAATTAAATCGCACATTAGCTACAGTCTGTATTTTGGCATACCATGTAACTGGGATGTCACCCATGCCTTGTAGTAAGAAATGGTATTTTAGAAGAATTTTTCATAGAATCATAGTACGGTTAGGGTTGGAAAGAACCTCATCTAGTTCCAACCCACAATTGCTTTCATTATAATACTTTTTAAAAACAGAAAACAATAAAAACATTAAAAATCTTTAAAACAGTACTTAATTACTAGTTTAGCACAATAAACATAGAAGTCTCTCACCTTTGTTTTTGGATCTAGAATTTTTACACCATAGATTGAGATTTGTAATTCAACTTTGGGTGTCTTCTGGCCTTCAGATTTCTTGATATGTCTTGCAAACTATAACATGAAAAACAGAACAGCAACCACATTAATACTACGTTTTCTTTATGTTGGGATTTATTTTAATTTTAACTACTTCTCATTTCTTCTGAACTCCTTCCACCTGATACTGTTTCTTCCTTCCTTCAGAAAGCTCTTACAAACAACATCAACCATTCCCAAAGTCATAGGCACAGAACAGCATTTCTGACTGCACACTAACAAATATTCCTGTAATTCAGGAAGAAAATTAAAATTACTTAGCTGATTCTCTTGAAACTTTTATCTGGTGTTTATGCACTTAATTTAAGCTTTTGCTTGAGACTTCTAGGAGAACAGGAGAAACATTAACACCTTCAGACAGTTTGCCAACTGTGTGGTTGTTGAGCAGTGAACACTTTTATGCTTTCCACATCCCACTGTTTCTACACTCACTTCTGTGCACACGCATACAGGGTACTTCCCATATGGAACTTCCCATATTCTCTAAGGAAATCAGTTCTTTTAAACAGGTGAAACTGCTGCAGCTGTCAACACCTAAGAAATATTTGATTTCTTCTACCATATTCTCAAGATTTATTTCATAACAGTTCACTACACAGCTAGACACATGAGTGGGTCAGGTTATGTGTTCTATTCAACTCATTTTCCATCCTTTTGTATCTCCTCTTCTAGTAGCTCGAGTTGACCTGTCTTTCTCTTGGGAACACTGCATCTAAAGTAAGCAGAATACCTAACATTTGCTACTGCATAACAGTTAAGTGTCATGAATTTGGGGAACTTTCTTACCAGAGATACAGAATCGTTCTGTATTTTGCTCTGTTACCAGCCCTTTTCTTCAAAAGTCTCTGACACCCTAGAATGCTATTTTTAAAAGCATGAATAAGGATGATGGTTCACTGATGGCCAGAGGAGTTGGGGTCTCTGCTTAACAGCTGTATGTTTGAACACACTGTCCTCAAACTTGCTCCTACTCAAGTATAATTGAGCACATATTTCACTATCAGTACAAGTTAAATATATAAAGAGCCAGTGAATACAATGACTTTTAGTGGCATAAAGAGTCTGGGACATCAGCAAGGGTGTTCATGTATTTTTAAGAAAGAATACCGAATTACCTGATTGTGATTATCAAGTATTGGACTGCAGCCAACTGATACCTCCCCCATAAATGCCTAAACCCCTCATTTTAATTGATTATTCAAGTGGTAACTGAGGGTTTGGGGTTTTGCTCTGTCATTATTTCTATGCCAGTATAGTACTTGGGAAGTCTTTCCATGAACTCAATTGCTTTACAGAATATGACTGACTCCATCTGTTTTATTTCATTTTGCTTGTAGGCAGCTCTATTCATGGCAAATTATTAAGTGGTTTTACAAACCACCGTAAAAGCACGCAATTAACCTGCTTTTCCCTTCCTCCCAATTTTACTCCTCATTTTGAAAGCAC
The DNA here is from genome assembly GCF_033815535.1 of Pezoporus flaviventris. Classification (NCBI taxonomy): domain Eukaryota; kingdom Metazoa; phylum Chordata; class Aves; order Psittaciformes; family Psittacidae; genus Pezoporus; species Pezoporus flaviventris. Next base: position 51,953,332 of record NW_026892549.1, read on the forward strand.
ACTTCTTGAAAATTTTAGTAATTAAACATTAATTTATAACTAATCCCATTAACTTCATATAGTAACATAACCTATCTAGTTTACTACTGATTAATGTATCACGTGAGCTGATACAGTTTGACAGGCTTCACAAGTTAGTTAAAACAGAAACCAAACAAACCAACCCAAACAAAGCAGCCCACCTAAACCACTCCATGCCATTCTCAAAACCAACTTAAATCTAAATACCCGTATTACATTTCAACAGCTAGAACACTACAGTCATTAGCCAGACATGACAACTCACTAGTGAAAAAACAACCAGTCAAAAGTCAAGCAAATCTAACATAACTTGTAGTTTTTCTAATGTTTTTCTACATACCTTCTAGTTTTGCCTCACTTCAGTATCATATGAATACAGCTCTTGAATCCTCTTCCTTTCCTATTTATCTTGAAGAATATTTCTCACATATTTGGCGTATACTTTTAATACAGTTTAATGGCTATTCTGATCCCTTTATTTTAATTGAGGAGGGTCATCTTACAAGCATCTTTTTATAATAAAAAAAATAGTTATAGAAAATAAAATTTAAAAAAGTTTATCACTTGTTTACAGGCATTATGGCCAACAACTTCTCTTGACCTTCTAAGACAATTCAAATTTGCTACAGAAAAAAACATAATTTTTCTTTAATAAAAATTACTAATTAAAAATCCCTCAAAATGTGACTTAAATATTATACCAGCAGTTTAACCTGTTTTATTCTTAACTCTCCACTTTAAAAAATAGGAAAATAATAAGCCAATCAATGTTTCATTAGCACAGATATTTTTTCCAAGATTAATATAAAACTAAAATTGTCTCCAAGATAATTTTTGTATGTTTTTTCAATACCCCCACTCTGTCAACTTTCTTTTCTGATTTGTAATTTGATTAAGTCCTTTTACCGGATAAAACTTTGAGGATTTATATAGTCCTTTCTCATAGTACAACAGGGATCTTTGCTTGTCTTTCTTTGCTATGCATTAAATGGAATGACCACAAAAACCACAGATCACCTGGACAGTTTGGGCATCTCAATTTCCAATGTACTTTAGAGTGTACAAAAACATGACTATACAACAGATAACCCTGGGGCAATCTCAGTTTGAAACAGCCTTGTAAGCTGAATGAACTCTGGCTTTTTTTACAGTGCCCCTTTAAAACCAGAAGCTCACAAATATTTTGTGCAGTAACAGAGGAGGCATAAGTAATACTGATTTTACTGAGTTAAAGACATAGTATATGTTTAGAATAATGCTTGGTTTTCCAACTGTAATCATCTTCTCAGAGTCCCCAACAGCTCCATGAGAACTTTTAAAAGTAGGTCTGAATAAACTGCATGAGTTTTAGAACAGCTGGCCAAAGCTTGCTCCAAGTAGCCAAGAAGTCTTACAAGTGAGGAAGTTCCAGAAGATATTCCTGTGCCAATACTAAAAAAAAGGGTAAACAAAATAGCCCTATCACATCTCCTTCTCAAAAGGCTTAAATCCAGTTCAAGAACCGGAGAATTCAAGTGAGATATAATTAATGGTGATCACTATGGGTTTTACAAAAAATGCAGCTTGTCAAAATAGGCAAAGCAGTTGTCTGAGTTTTGAATGCTGTTATATTTGGGAAATGAAGCAATACAAAGAAAATATTAGTTAACTTAGCTACATTAGCCTCCACATGCAGTTATAAACAGGAAATTGTCACTGGGAAGATATGTTTCTAATGTATTCCAGCAGGGTTTATTTCTTAAGCATGACATTACTGAACAATGACCAGAAGGAAAATAATTACGGATAAAATCTGCAGGCAGAAAAAACTAGAGGAAAAATAAGGAGAAAAGTAACTCATGAACTGAAATCTAAACCATTACAGAGGAAGCTTGCAGATCATGAAAGCTGATGAAGGGGCAAATAACAGAGAAAATACCTTACCAGCCAGACCACCACAAATTGCCTGTATTGCAAACAAACCACCTCTGTTGCAATATCAATTTTGCAAATTATACATATGGGAACAAACTTGTTTTCTTGGAAAACCACCCTGTGAAGATGAAAATTAAAGTCTTGATGTCATGGTAGGCTTTCTGCTAACTGTGGACCTGTTCATGAAACTACAGTTGGGAAGATTAATGCAATCCTTGGATATTTCAAAACCATCCTCAAGAAGATAAAAATGGCTGCACTGAATTGGCTGCTTGTGAGAACTGACTCAGACTCTGTGTTCTGAGGTTTTTAAATGCAGAAGGATTGCAATTGACAAATTGGAGAAAAACTACAGGATATTTACAAAGTGTTAGCAGAGGACTGGAAGCCCACTTTATAAGAAACTCCATCAAATCAAAACCAAGCTAATGGAGAAAGAAAAACACGGAAGAATCTCTTCAACAGAGGCATCTAGAGAGACAAATGAACTTTTTAATCAAAGGTTTACTAGGATACAGTAACTGAAAAGTACACCTAGATAGATTTAGAAAATTGGATGCAGTTACTTTTCATGCTTTTCCTGCCCACTCCCTCTTCTGTGTAATAACACAGAACACAGAGATACTGATCAGTAATTTCTTTTATATCTGCCTTTCTCATGACAATGCCAAGTTTGGCTACCTCCCAGACTTGTGCAGGGTATGAACAGCAAATCCTAAACTTAGTCAGGTATCAGCCAATTTGCTTCCTTTTTCTTCTATTTTTTCTACTACTTCTACCTGAACAGAATGTGAGGGACCTCTGGACAGAGGAGATAGAGGAGATGTACATGCATTTTCTTCCCCTTTCAGCACACATTTGAAACAAAGTAATATTTGTAGCTTACACAGTAACAAGATTATTTAAGAGGGTAAAAATCTCTATCCTCCCATTGGCATCAAAATGGACAAGGATATAAAATTATAATGAATCACAACATGGCTTGGGAAGAGATACGATGTGCCAAATTCTTAAGCTGTTAGTTTATACATATATTGCTCTCAGGCAAGACACTCAGATTTGTCCCAATAATCATGTGAGCAGCTCTGTGGGATGGGATAGCTTTTATTTAATTAACATCGTATTTCTCTTGAATATTTTAGGGAAAGCAACAAATACAAATAAAGCTTTTTGCTATTGGTTAACTTAGCTTATTTTTTTTTTCTAATAATAAAAGAAAAAACTTGAATATTCCCTGTCTTTTACTACAGTAGCAGGGAAAATTGCATACTTAAGACTCTTACTAAAATTGTATTTGAAATGCTTGTGCATTAAGTCTTTGCAAACCACGATCAGAGGATTAATCAATGAAAATAATATGAAGAAAAAAAAAAATCACACTTTAAAAACAGCCAAGGGCTTTAGTTAAAGAAATAATGGCTAAACAAATTATAACAAAATCTATTTAAGAGATGCCAAGCTAAACTATTTGTTTCTATCTTAATATTTTACACCTCACTGCACAATTCAAGAGTTTATAAAAAAAAAATTGAAACATCAAAAGCAGATGTTTCTGTGATTTGAGTGTTAATCTTCAGCCCAGGGAACAGGGTGTCCATGACTCATTTTACACAGGCTTCCAGGGAGACGACAGACATTGCATTTCACATGGACGTTTGAGGGCAACACAGTTGTCTAAACTGAGACACAGCTTTATACCTGGCTTTGACAAGATGCTTCCCCTCTTTTCTCGTAACTATATTCATTATAAGGAAAGATCCCTGAAAAACAACAAAAGGCCCTATTTCTTTTGCTGTGACTATGTGTCACCTTTTTGGTCATATTATGGTCTAAACCCTCATGCACATTTTATGTTGGTATAATGAAATTATGACTTCTGGAAAATAGCTGGCAAAAGAGAAGGATGAAGAGGCCACAGATATGCAAACCTGAATCTCTCAGCTGGGTAGGGAGAAAGCTGTTTCAGAAATCCATTTCTGTGGAGCATGCTGTATTTTATTTTCCAAAGACATCTGCTGGATTTGTTTGGGGTTGTGGTTTTTTTTGGCTTTGGGGGGGGGGGGGGGGGCGGGGGGAGGGGTGGTGGGGGGAGTGTTTGTTGTTTTGTTTGGTTGTGTGGGATTTTGGGGATTTCTTGCAGGTTTTGGTGGTTTCTTTTTTATGGTTGGGTGTTTTTGTTTGTGGTTTGTTGGAGTGGCCTTTGGTTTTGGTTGCTTTTTTTGAGAGAGGATAAACAGGTTTTCTCTTCAACTCTTCTCATTTGATGTGCTTTGGTCTTCAGGCTGTCCCTGGCTGGTCCTAGACCACACATTCTGCTTTCTCCAGCACTTCGAAAGAGAACAGCCATGGCTGTAAGGCTTGTCTGGAAACATCTTTATCTCAATATTACAAGATTTTCTGTACTCCACCTTCCTCTGTCCTTTCAACAAGTGAAACCCAGCTTTGACACAAAAGGCAGCTCAGAATAATATCCATTATGGACTATTATAGCCACAGAATAATATCCAATGATGGCCTATTAAGGACAGCAGCAGGACAGCATCACAGCCTGCATGGAGGTGCACTCTTCAATTTCTGTATCCTTATCCAAGGGGCTGAATAAGAATATTTCAAGTGGCTTCACAGTGATTAACTCTTTTTACATTATATTTGGTTATCTTTATTTACAGAAAACAGGAAAAAAGGAGACTGATACCCCAAAATTTAGGTGAGTGAGCAGCTGCACGGTACTTGGTTACCGGCTTGGTTTAAACCACAACATCCCTAACACCCCTCCACACTAGCTTCTTATTAGTGTGCATTTTCTTATATGATGTCCTTTACATCTGTTATGCTGATCTTTTCACCTTTTTATGCCCCTGGCAACCCCTCGAGCACTTTTTCAGAAGGACCAAATTAATACCTACATTCTGATTTAGCAGTTACATCCTTCATTAATCAAGGAAAGTAAACATTCCACTTTATAAAGTGTGATTTGACAGCATAAGCACATGTGAATAATGTAGGCATGTTCTGATAGTTCTGTCACACCTTGGTACCATTTTCCTTAGTTTTTATTTCACTCTATAAATTAGTCAGAGTAGAAAAAACCTGCTTCTAATGAATTATGAGAACAGTTGGCCTTATCTTAAAAATAAAAATAAAACACTTTAAAACATATGCGTCCAACTGTCTTCTTTCTCCTGCAGCACAGCTCCAAGAAATTTGAAAACAGGAGGGGAAACCCTAACTTGAAAAAAAATACTGGATAACTCTCTAGAAAAATTAATAAAGACGTCCAAAAAATCCCTCTATATTCGAATTGCAACTGACCCAGCAAAACTGTCAAGCGTCAAGAAAACAAAGTAGTAGTATTTCAGATAGAACAAGTACATTGAAGCATCAGGAAGAATTTCCTGCAAGTTATTGTATTTTACTGTAGAACATCAGCTCCACCTGCTGGTACAAGTAAGTCCACAGGATGGATGAAAAGTTCATAGATGTTACAGTTTTTGCATAAACCTACGTTTAGCAAAAGAGTCTCTGTGCTGTAAAAAAGTTAAGAGCTTTTGATTTAAAAGAAGTGAAGAGTTGTGTATCAAATGTCTCCTCTAACAGAGCTTGATGACATGAGGGCTTAAGAAAAATAGTTTTCAGTGACAGTATTTCATGGTCTATAAATCACTGTAAGCACATGACTCCAAAAGGTTATTTGTGCCATTCTGCCCCCCCCCCATAAAAATAGCTCCAAATATTAAGAAAGTCAGCTGCTTTTCTGCTAGCTATTAACTTTCATTAAAACCAAATTATGATTAACAACGTGATTCAAACCAAATCCATTAAAACAACAAACCAATATAGCATCACAAGTTACACATCTCAAAAACTCCTACTCCAAAAACCACTGTATATGTTTTCTTTTGATATAAGAAATTAGTTTTCAAGCTGTTTTCACTGGTTTCAAATTTTTAGTTCATATTTTCTGAAAAAAGCCACAGATGTGTGGTTCACACATGCGTAAGTACCTCTAGGCTTCTCTTCAAAGAATCCAGATGCGCAACATAAGTCAGTGTTGAAAACAGTATTCAATTAATTGAGGATTGCTTCAGACATAAAACCTCTTTATTACTTTCTGATTTTTTTTCCAAGATTTTCCAAGTCTTTCCAAAAATTGCCTTTAATTACTTTGTGAGTTTTCCAATAGACCTGTGATTATATAAGATCCCATGTAATACTTGAACTCTAAGCTCCAAACTTCCAAGCTTGATGAAAGTAATGTAATTCTGTCAGCAACAATGCAGACATGTATCTCTCCAAGGAGGCTTATTTAGGGAACATGTAAAATGTTAGAAGAGGTATCTACATACTTCAATGACACAACATGTATATACCAAAAATTTCTACTTTTATGTTTTAGTGCTAGGCTGGCAACTGTTGTCTGCGTGTGCTGTCCCCTCCCTCAAGACAGATAAGCTAGAATAGTTCTGCCTCTTCCTATACTTAACAGAACAGTTACTTGAAATATTTTTTGGTCTTGCTTTCAAAGCAAACTATTTCAAGATACCAAATCATAAAACCCAACCTACCAAAACCCTCCAGTGATCAGCGAGAGCTCAGGGTAGCCTGGAGTTTCCCCAGTTAGACAGACAGAGAGCTGCTGCTTTACTTGGGAGGAGTGTGATAAAACATCATAAAAATAGAACCAAAACTTCTCCATAGCAAGATATTATCTTGACAGATTTCTGCAAGGAATTTACTTTGCTCAGGGTAATAGAACTGTATAAACACAAAATATCTAAACAACAGTCTTCACTCCAGTATCAGCCATAAACTGTATGAAATTCACTCAAAACCATACATTTTGTTTCCACTGGTAGCATGCTGCAATTGTTAAAAAAAGGGTCATACTTACATTAGCCTAAAACACTTGAAAACAACTAGGCAATAATGTCTCTGACGAACTGCAGAAGAGTAAATCTTTTTGGCATAAAATGGTCTAAGAATTGACTAAGCGAATCTCAAGGCAGCTGTACTACGTTGGTAGAGCAAAAATAATGGCAAAGAACTTCTGTTTCGATACCTGAGCAAAAATACTAACCAATCTCGTAAAGATGGCTTTTTTAAGGCAAACTTCAGTCCTAAAAGCTGAGCTGTGAATAGTGTTTCATGACTTCTTTCTTCCTTTATTATAGTAACAACACAGAATCAAACTTTTGTGTATTGATTTCCAAATTTTTCTGTCCATTTCCAAGGAACTTCTGTTTAAATGAATAATGAAAAACCCACAAAAACTTATAGAAAGTACAATAATAGGCAGAACAATTTTTACGTCTATTACGCCTAAATAATGCTCCAATGGCTGTAAGCAGCTAAGCATGAAACAATGGAATTCTACATCAATGTGAGCTAGCAGGCAAATGAAATCAGCATTCCCTACCACAACTCATAGCATTTGTAGAGCTTTAAGCATATGAGCTCTTGCTCAAATAGTCAAGTCAAAGCCATGTTACCTGTTAGCAACCCTCAATAAGTCATTTCACTAGGATACTTTTGAGTAGGCTGCTGAGTCCCTCATTGCCCAAAGACACGTAACCAAGAAGAAATTTTAAATGTCTGGTTTTCTCAGCCATCTGTGTACCAGCACATAGATGGTGTTTGTGCACACAGGCCATTTCCAACACAACACAAAGACCTAAAGGACAAGGCAATAATGCCCCTTGGCTTGTTTTAAGCCCTATTATCTCACTACAGCTTTATTTCCAGACATATCACCAATTATCACAGCTGGAGGGTGAACAACATTCATGCCAGTGTCACATACATTCCCATCCAGTCTAACAGTCAATGTGGATCAGACGTGTTAGTTTAAGGTGAAAAGCAGTCAGGGACAGCCAGTACTCACAGAGCTATCACAGCCCACTTATGGCATGGTCTAACATTCTTACTCCTGTTCTCTGCCATGAACAGCTTACTTTAAGTGGGAGGGTACTCTATGTTTTGCAGCAAGAGGCAACTCACCAAAGTGGGGCTCACAGAAAGCAACATACAGCCCAGAGAAATGCAGGTCAGGCATTACTGATGTCATTAGGAAGAGTTCATTTTCTTAAATTCTCTGGCAAACTGTTCGGAGTGCCATCATGAGAGGTACTCAACAGCCACAAAGTGAGGATGGCAGCTAAAATAAATTGTTGCTACCTAAGTTTGTATTGATGAAGCCCTAAATTTTCCAAAGAACAAGCATTATGTATTAAAGTATATAAACTTTGTATTATAAATAGTTGCATAATTTAGAACTAAGTATTTGTACAGAAGAACACCAAATAACACAAGACATAAGTACCTACACACTGATGAAGAGATTAGTAAAAGCGACTGCTTCTAGCATATACCTAAAACCACAATGTGTCTTATCTCTGAAAACAAGCGAAGAATACATTCCATTTATAGCTTATTAAAAATTCCTTCTTACCTTTAATTTTCTAACAGCATCTCTTACAACTTCAGTGCCTTTGGGCTGCTCCACTTCCGTACTGCCAAGAAACTGAGAAGATTATAATTTGTGAGTAATAAATTATGCCTTGAAAGGCCTAATTAAATCAAGTAATCTTAATTTCCAAATAATATTTTGGGAAGACAACTGTTTAAATACTTGATGAATAACAAATATTCATATAGCTATTTCTAATCAAGAGAATAACAAGAATTAAATTCTAATTAGGCAAATACAAGAATTATCAAAAGCAGCTTTTAAAACACATTTTATCTTGATCCTCTGCAAGTCTATAAATTAGAGATTGTTAAGTACCTTTTCCCACTAGGAAATTACCATTTTGGTAATATAATCTCTTTTAGAGAACAGTGAAACAATGCAAAAAAAAACCCTATGTAAGATACTTTTCATGAATCAACATGAGCCAATGGTTTGGACTATGTTACTAAAACTTTCATACAGTGAGGCAAAACAAATTAAGAAGGCCTGATTTTGCTCTCCAAGCTGCTTGGTAGTTATGTCATAGGTTTAAAGGAACTGGGTTCCAATCTTACACAAAACCAAGGCTCATGCTCAAAGAATTTTTATTAAAGGCCAAATCTTTACCAAGCAAGGTCTTAATGAAAACAAAACATACACCTGTTATTATAGAAAGCACGATACTTCAAAGGACTTTACAATTTATTTGCACGCTGAAATGCCTTTACATTCTTCTATACTGTTTTGCTTTCCTTCTATTGAACGGTTACAAAAAGTATAATAATTCTGCCCAAAATGCATCTATGTAATAATTATTTTGAATTGCCTGGTTTTCATATTGAGGTACAGTTGATTCAAGTCACACCATGTACTTGTACATGCTAAAATATTATTATCAAGAAACAACAACCCCCTCTTTTTTTGTCTAAAGGACACAATTTTCTGTGTAACATGATACACAGAGGTATGTATAATTTTTAAGACTTAGCAGTTTCAAAAGGAACCTAAATTTGCCAAGCTACAGATAACTTTCAACATAGTATCTCTGAAGTTTAAAATCTTATTAAAACTTCAAAACATGTTTACTGTAGTCAATGTCCTCAAGCTTTACTCCTGCGAAGAAACCAATAATTAAGTCCCATTACGTATGTGTTACTGACTCTGAAATATGATGTGCCATCTTGAATACAACAGTGTGTAAATCAAAAGACCACGGACATCTGCTTACTATATTCTCTTTAACAGTTCTCCAGCTAAGAGACCAAGGTTTTGTAGTAACAAAGCAGAAACTTCAATTATTGATTTCACAGAATCATAGAATCCAGAATAGTTAGGGTTGGAAAGGACCTTAAGATCATCTAGTTCCAACCCCCCTGTCATGGGGAGGGACACCTCACATTAAACCATGTCACCCAAGGCTCTGTCCAACCTGGCCTTGAACACTGCCAGGGATGGAGCATTCACAACCTCCCTGGGCAACCTATTCCAGTGCCTCACCACCCTAACAGGAAAGAATTTCCTCCTGTTATCCAACCTAAACTTTCCCTGTTTAAGTTTTAGCCCATTACCCCTTGTCCTATCACTACAGTCCCTAATGAATAGCCCATCCCCAGCATCTCTGTAACCCCCCTTCAGATACTGGAAGGCTGCTATGAGGTCTCCACGCAGCCTTCTCTTTTCCAGGCTGAAGAGCCCCAACTTTCTCAGCCTATCTTCATATGGGAGGTGCTCCAGTCCCCTGATCATCCTCGTGGCCCTCCCCTGGACTTGTTTCAACAGTCCCATGTCCTTTTTATGTTGAGGACACCAGAACTGTACACAGTACTCCAAGTGAGGTCTCATAATGTCTTTCACCTAACATCGCCAATGACTTTAAATAGAGGGTGTGTTCTTCCTTGTGAAAGTGACACACACAGAAAAAGAAGAATAATTCTTTGACATTATGGATACTACACGTGACAGAGACAGAAAGTGCAATGAAAAAAAAGTAACCACAAGTTTAAATGGACAAGAAAGTAGATAATGTCAGATGATGATCTAGGAGGAATGCTGATAATACTAGATATCTGTACACAAGATACCTATACACCACACACCTGGCACAACACAAGAGACAGAGGTAGAACTGCTGTAAAGTTTGTGAGCAGGCCACGGCACACTATATACAGTACAGGAATCCTTCATAGCCACAGGAACTAAGAGCTGCAAGTGTGGACAAGGCTCAAGGAGGAGAGCACAAGTCACTGCTGCCCATAGTGAAGTGGAAGACAGCTGAGCTACTAACTCGCATTACTGCCTTAGAAAACGTAAGCACCATATTAAGCTTTTGCCACAGCTGTGGAACCTGTAAATGTCACTAATTTTTTAAGAAATGTTCCCAAATCCATTTCTGGTCATGAAGGAGAGGGAGAAGTAAGACATCTTAACTAGAAAGATCAATTGCTGAAAGCACAGGTTTAAATGATTGACAATACCTGAAGAAACATACTAACTGGGTTTGCTCAACAAGTTATACAAGAAATAAACAACCAAGATCTGAGATATGTGGAAGCATCATAGAATTGTATTATAGCATCACAACAAGCATTATATCATTATCTATGGAACATAACTTAACCAGCCAGAATTCCAACAGTCATATGCAATAGGCTGTCTTCCAGATGAGTATCTGTTTTAACATTAAGCATCACTATTAAAATTCTTATTGCTCTTGGCAGTTTTGAACTGGATGTGGAGTTAGAGCTTATGCATAATAAACTGTTCAGCATAGGAAAATGTATTTAATCCAGAATTATGAAGAATATTTGCAGCTTAAGTGTTAATATTAATCAGACTGTGCGGCATGGGTTACATTGCTCGAATCTGATATCTATTTGCATCTCTGTTAACTGCACTTGTTTAGCTTGCTTTCTTTGTTGCTGTTAGTTTTTTTAATTCGGGTAAGCTAAAACTTTAGTTATCACCTGCTTACAGATTTCATCCCCAGCTTTCATAAGCTTTTTCATTTTAATCTTTTTTTTTTTCCTTTGGTAAGAGATTAATAAAGAGAAAAGCAGCAATAAAGAGCAAATAGTCTGAATATTTGTATTAATTAGACTGATGTAATTAGGAGGGAAATATTAACAGAACTTCAAATCAAGACAAGTTATTTTCTAATTACAACAGAATGATGACTATGTAATATATGTTTAACATATACCTAATACATTAACTGAAGGCTTTTTAACTGCTTCCTTTTTCTGCTCTGTGCCTTTTCTGTGTGATTTGTCCTATCCTCATATTTTGCTCAATATTAGGTACCAATTACTATGGCATTAATCGTAATAGTTAAGCTAAGCAAACACATACGTATTTGCAAAGCTGAGACTTCAAACGACAAATGCAATATGACAAAGTCCTCTGTGTTTATATAATCCCTAACACAATGGATTGCACTGCCACCTCTGGGATTTCCAAAGTAACTAACAATTAATTCACCATCCTCATGAAATAGGGAGATGGCCATGTCATTATCCTCTTTACAGCAGATTTTTCTCAACAGACCTTACACAAACACAGAGAATAAATATTTGTTATATCAGGAGCTCAGTACAGGTGTGGCATGAATGGTCTAAATATTCATCATGAAACAGTTTCTGCAACAGCAACTGCAAAGCAAAATCAGTAAATATTAGATTTCCTTTTTCAAGATCAGGCTCATTTAGAAAGCAATGCTGATGCAGAATTCTAGATGGGAACTTGATAAGTCAGTGACTGCTCTGACCACTTCCAGGTTCCCTTCTGCAGCTATGAACCTTCTGCAGACCTGGCTGTTGAGCAGAGCCAAGCTAAGACTACTCCTACACATAGCTGCAGAAGAGCAAACCAGAAAATGACGTAGCAGTTCCCCTCAGATCATTCACTATTAAACCTATATGCAAATTAATAAAAGCATTGCATTTTTAAGTCTTCATTAACATCCAATATGTAATATAGGTGAAAAATGTTTTTATATATGATTGTTACATGTATTTACTGTTTGCAGCTAGTAAAAGAGTTATTCTTGAATGTGGTGTACATAATGCATGATAAGCCAACTCCAACAAAAATGCCACCTTTTAAAATGTTTATATACTGTTGAGTGCTAATGACAAAATCACCATAACCATACTGTGTTTCAGTTAGATACTTTAAGAAGTTTGAAGAGGATGACATTTAATATTTTGTTTAACATAAAGCAAGCTAAGGCAGTCTTTTTCCTATATGAATTACATTTTTCATTGCAGTCTTTCATTCTTCCAACCATATTCCCTACAAAACTGATAAAAGGTTATTTTTCTAATATATTACTTATTCTGATCTCACTTGCAGCTGTCTTATCAGAAAAAAAAACCTTTTATGAGGTCAATGAATCTTATCAGTCAAAACAATTTAACTGTTCCTTTAAAATACATTAAGGGTTGCTATTTCCTCACTGATGTCTGCATTAAGAAAATGAGCTGTTGACCAGCCATACAGGAGACAAACACCTCAAACTGGTTATAATTTAATATTAGCAGACAACCAGATGTGCTCACTCCACATGCAAAGATTTGCATGATAGTGCAGCTGCAGAGAATGAACAGACACTGTTTCAACATACCAGAATTAACAGAAGTTTTATCATTGAGAACTGGGAGAATAATTCAGCGCTGAATTATTCTCCCAGTAATGGCCAGGGGAGCTGTCTTGCACAACAAACTAGCATGCAGACCTCTTGTGAAATGAAAACTTTCCTACATATTTAGATTGAGCAAGACATGTTTTGGTCCAATTCCATACTGATTAAAAATGCTTTTATAGTTGTACTTTGGCTAGAGAAACTATTAAAAGAAAAGGTAGGTCTTTCTTTGCCTTTATTCTGCTGGCTTAATTAAAAGTCAATTTCAAATGTAGGGTGACTTCAGGCATTCCAAATCCTTTACAGTTCTGACAAGTCTACTGCTGTTACCATCTGCCTCAGCTGCAAGTAAGGTCAGGTGAATTAACAGTTCACTTTTTTCCTTGCCCTAAACAAGATGCCCTCCAGTAATTCTACCCAATCTGCTTACATTTCAGACCTCAACATTCTACTTTTTTACATGTGAAGCATATCCAGATGCTTTTCTTCAGAACTCAAGGGGAAAAACAAAAACTTATCCATCCTTTGGAAAAGTTACTTTTATCAGAGTCAAAGAGAATCATTAAATCTAGAACTTGACTAAGAAAGAGTTTTAGGTGAACTTTTGAATAGTTAATGTAGACCTCCACTCTTCCAGTAGAGAGCAGTGTAGGTATTTCAAAACTAAAACAACATCTGTTTTCTTTTGTCATCACATTTCAATCTTTCAAACACCCATCCTGAACAGTGCCACACTGAAATTACTCTGAAATCCCTAAACATTAAAAGTTCCCTTGTATGCAGATATAAACACAACTGTATTAAAAAAAGGACTTATACTTTACTATATACTAATACAATAAAGGAGAAAAGCAATACAAAATTACTGGATACCTACTGCCAGAATTTGACAAATTAGCTCCTTCTACAGCAGAAATTAAAGGATGTTGATTTACTGATGAAAGGAAGACAACTGAATCCACATTCTAATAACATCAGAATAACAGTATATAATACACAATGAGAACAAAAGAGACATGGGACCACTTCTGAAGCTATGCAGAAAACAGATGAACAAATGTCTATGCAGTTTTTGCTCAACCTTGCATATGCGAGTCTTCTTTTTCAATTAAGCAGTGTAAATACCCACCTTTTTCTGTTTTGGATTCCTTCTCCTTTTCCACCCCACAATGCAGCTCCTCACTCGCAACAGCTTCCATGGTTTTGCCAGAGTACATAAATGTTTGGTTTTTTCCTTTTTGGGGAGCATTTCTCAACAGCAACACCTTAAAAAACAACTGCCTCTCCTAGGCATGACTGCTGCTCAAATGAGAGCAGAAATCAAACTCACCACGTGGGAGGGAGATACAGAAAAGTGCCACAGACATCAGCACATTCCGTGGATATCCCCTGCTCATCTGATATGTCATGTGCCACACAAACAGTGACTAACACAGGAAAACAATTCTGTGCCTTTTTCTGAGGGAGTGTTCAAGTACTATTTGCAATAAAGGAAGGAATGCATGATTAAAAAGAGAAAAAAAACAAACAAGAGAGGTCTTCTAACAGAAATCTTACAGAAATCAAATATTATCAGGTATTTCATCCATCAGTAGAATTAAGCCAAATTCATAAGGGAAACACAGGGGTGAAGATATTTACAGTAATTAAGATATAAAGAAAGAAAAACCTATTTAATAAGCTACTGAAATATAGAGGGTGGGTGAGAAGAGCATTAGAGAAAGGACTATAAAATAATTAGGCAGTGGTTAACTGAAGAATCTTCCAGATACAGTAAAAAACACTGTGCTTGATTTTAAGCAACCTCTCAACAAGCCACACTGGTTTAATTTGTATTTTTTTCTATTCTCTAGAAGTGCAGTAACTTAAGAATTCTTCACTATCAGCCATGTAAACAATCATCTCAGTCTTTAAATTTGGTGCTATGACTAAATAATAAAGAACATAATGTGGTAACTAAAGCTTAACATATTTTTGAACATTTGATGGACATAGACAATACAGACATTTCTTTGTCTGTGTCTACAGACACTTCACCAGGCTCTGGATGTGGTTCTTGTCAGGAATCCAAATATCTGGAAGCAGGAATATCTAAAAATATTCTGGTAAAGATGCCTGAAAAACTGAGGACATATGGCAGTGCTAATCCTGCCTATACCTGTCTTCTAACCCAAGTTCAGATTTAATGAGAAATTATATAGCTGCTCACTAGGAAGAAATCTGAAGTGTGGTCCAAATAAATTGAATCTAGTTAAGCACAATTTTAAAGGCAAAATAATGAGATTAAATTATATCATATCAGGTCATATTCTTCCTCAAGTCCCACTGCATTTGAATCCACAGCCAAATGGGAAAAAAACAAAGGGCACAGAAAAAGGAAAATACAATAGGATTATGCATTCATATTAACATAACCAGTTTGTTTGCAAGCAGAACTTCAGGAGAATTTATGATACCACTCTGTAAATGACCAAAACTTAGTATCATATGCTGAAGGGGCTATCAACAAGGATATATTTAAAACCAAATCAGATAGCAACACAGCCATCAAAGATGTTCTCTGCATAAACGTGTCTAATTCTAAAGATAAAATAATGTTAAGAAATAAAGCTAGTACCTTTGCAAGGAAGATAAGAGCAGGCTGGAATACAGAAAGAAAGCAGGAAAAGTAAAGAGCTTATCTTGTCAAGACTGTCACTATAGAAAAAAATACCAGTTGTACAAGAAAAAACATTCAGTATTTCTTCAATCCATCAATCACCACAGCACTTCAGAAGCACATCTCCAACTGTATCATGCTCTGAAAATGTTGTCAGGCTGAATCTGAAGAGGGTAACAGACCTAGGATGGGGTGGGGGGGGCGGGGGAAGGGGCTGTACGGTGCTCTCCCATTGCATGCAGCATCACCAGCCACCATACAGCTACCCAAATTTTAGCCACAGGCTGAGAATAAACACAGCTACATGCACACTTATTTCCATCTCTAACAACTGGATAAGGAAAAGCAGTTCTTTGGCAGTGCTCTGCAGACCTGTTGGCTGGAGCTAACAGCTCACTGCTGGTCTAAGTGAGCATTATGTTCCCACTCAGTGAAATTACAGAGGCAGCAACAGAAGGATAATAGGAATATCCCTTAGGGATATACCAGCTTGGAGCAAAAATCAGCAAGCTGAGTAATTTTTAGAAAATTCTTTAAAAACATTTGCTGCATAGGAAAAGAGCTTAAAAAGGAAAATTTTAAGAATGCAAAATGACAGCAATGCCAGTATTAGTAGAAAACCGTACTGAAAGCCTGCTTTTCTTTTAAGCCCAGATGCACTTCCCACAGCTGATAAATAAAAAAAAAATAGAGGTAATATTTATCATGAAATAAACAAGGTCAAAGGAAGATGGTAGTGAAAGCCAACTGATCACTGGAGAAAAATAATTTCTTACCATACATTCCCTGGTGACTGAGGGAAACACATTCTTTTGACATCATTCTTTCTTCGTGTATTCTGCAATGTTCATTAGTCTCACATGCAAGAATCCTGTGCTCGGAGACTTGATAAAATGAAGTGGTAAAATAAAGAACACCGCACTTCCAAACTCTGGTTTCAATTTGGACATATCAGTATTTCCAGTTTTGGCCTTTTCACATGAGAACAGGTTTGGGTTTGTTGTGGTTTTGGGTTTTATCTGGTGTGTGATCCTCTCCCCAGGATCTGTCAGCTCTTTTTACTACAACAGATGTCTGTGGGTAATCCAAAGGCACCACCTTCAAGTTATTATAGCTCCTTCACTTTCAGTACAAAAGCATTAACACTTTACACAGAGATTCACCTAATGTTGAACAATGGCATCAAATTACTTTACAAACCTGTTTCTCTGCTCCTATTCATCAACTCTGCAGAGCCTCCTGTCGTGTATCATTGTTACTGCCTGGAAGTTTTAAGATAAATAACAAGAGAAAACTCATCAAATGAGCATACTGTTGATTACTTTGACCTGGCTTGATCATATTCATGGTCTGAATGACTTCTGCTTGGCTAGAAAATGACCAAGCCATCCAGCTATAGATACTGAATAACATCCCTGCCAGCTCCTGCAATCTTCTATCATTACTCTTGTATTAGTTTAGATTTTATTTAGTCTCTCACCTCCAAGAACTGGCAATTCTAAATTCAGTGCTGAATCTTAAAATGTAAGAATTATCATTATTGAGCCAACATTCAGTGAAGGTGATTACTCAGGTTATACTTCTGATAATGTGGGTGCAAGGGAAGAGTGCACCTGTACATTCACAAAACCATTCTGTATCCAGACATGGAAAATGGAACTAATCAACACCCTTCCTTTAGAAACTTATATTCCAAATATGAAGCCGCTCTGATACTCACTCACTGAAGATATACCACACAGCTTGAATACCTAATTCTGAAAATCTGTATTCCTGATGGGATTGTTCCCAGTAAAAAAAAATACTTGCTTTACCTGAACTGAAGGGAATCCACCTAAAAGTAATTCAACATCATTATTTTAAACATTGACTTTTCAGCTTTGAAAGTGCATAACAGAGTGGACAGGTCTGTCAGCTTTACAATTCCATAATTAGTGGACTTAGTTCTGCACCACAGAACTGGATTCAACTCAAGGATCATTTTTTTATGGAAACAGTAAAGTGAGACTAAGCCTGCAAATTTGCTGACATATTTTTCACCTAGCTCTAGATATTTTGAAATATCTTACTGTAAGAAAGCTGATGTTATCTTTTCATTTATTTTCATAAACCAGGCGCCAGTACAGTGATTTAATTCATATTAACTGTAAGGCAACTTCAACAATTCCTACATTCCACTAAAATGTACTGTTTGTACAAAATGTAGCTGTCCTCAAAACAGCTCTGCACCTACAGAGTGTTTTGCAAAGATATCAAATGTAACTGTTAGAAAACTTTAGAACACAGAGACCACCTTTGCTTTAATTCCCCCTTAATCTCTGAAAATGCCAGCTAGCAACACTGGCAATTCCAGAGGGACCTTCACTGCACTGCAGTATGAACAAAATGTTTTTGCTGTTACTACTTGCATAAACCCACTGTCTACCTGGACTGAGGTTACAGTTCCATTGCTTTAGCATTCCCAAAATGCTGAAGGACAGCCCTGCCCTCCACCTCCTCAAAAAACTCCAACTATTACAACGCTACAATTAAAGGAATAGCAAGATCAAGATCCCAAGTGCTAGTATTCTCACAACATTTTTAGGAATTACCACATAACACCCTGCATAAGATATGCAAAACTGTTGTCCTAGGTTTTGGCTCTGTTTTGCCCTGCTGCTATATCAACCCGCTGGTTTTCATAATGCCACTGTTCCTTTAACTGTAGCATGTACTGGTCTGCTCTGTGTTAGCGTTCCGCAGGCTATCTGGCCTTCTTCACAAAATACGCCAAGTTAAAGCTTGAACTCAAGTGTTCTCAGGCTCCACCTGTCCTGGTCACATTTTTTTTTTTTCCTGCTGCAAACATTCAGCCTATCAAACAGAACGTCCCCAAGAACAATTAAAACTGAACTGAGATGACAAACAACCCTTATGAAGAAACAAGCTATGCTGTCAATTATTTGATAACAAAACCAATCTTAGCTCACAAAACAGGCAAAAACTGCTTTGCCAGTAAGATGAAGCGTTGTAAAGCTGAAAGCATTTTGATTAACTCACAACTTCTTTAATGTAGTGAGGCAGCTGGATTAGGGGTGCACCCCTGAGCCACAAGAGTAAACAGGCCACAACGTCATTCAGAATGCGGCTGCTGCTTCAAAGAGATATTTCCCAGATGACTTCATTGCTAGGCATGAATCCAAGAGCAGGCTTCAGATTCTCTTTTCATAACAACATGTACAAGATCATCCAGGAGTTTCCATGTGCTGTTTCAAGGTGCGACTATGCAATTCCGAGTGTTCAGCTTCCAATAACTTCTGCAGCTTAAAGCTGGACAAAAAATCTTAAGAGCCTTCTTCTGTTCAATGCAAATTAACTCTACAAGTTGTGTAAGAAGTTGTAATGGATTTTTATATATATAAATATATATATTGAGACAAATGGAAAAGTGTTGAAGTTACTCGTTTGGACTGGAAAATACTAACATTATCTTACAAAAACAGATACAATTCCAGAGTAATTTTCAATTTTTTGAATAATGTTTATTTTTCCCTAAACTGATTTCTGCCTTCTCTGACTAACACGATAATGCTGAACTTGTCATATCACACTCTTTTGCCATGGTAACATATAATGACAAACAGAAACATGAATTCCCTGTGGGACAAAAAAAACAAAAAACAAAAAAACAAACCAACAAAAAAAAAACCCAAACAAAACAGAAAAAGCCATAGTTAGGAACAAAATTCTCACTGAAACACAAATAGCCTTAGTAATAGGAACAAATAATTATTGTCCATAACTCTCAATTTATTAAAGCCCTTTTCCAGTTTAATGTTAAATATGAAATTGCCTACATTAAGGGCATTGCACCTCTTCTGAATCTCTGAACTACCTTTGTTGGGTTTTTCAATTTTTTTGTTTCCTAAACTGTAGAGTTTAGAGTTCCTATACTGAGAATCACTACATTTGTAAAAATAAAGAATGAACCTAACATTTTCTTAGTAAAGCAATTTCAGGGGGGAAATACGCTGAGTCACTATGAAAAGTGTAACCCATAATCACATGGATAATCTACAACAACTTGTTAAAAGAAGTGCCATACCCACATAAATTAATAGAAATATTTTCACAAAAGTGGCCAAGAAAATGTCTGTTTTCTAACTAAAATGCAATTTTTTATTTTGATCCTAAAAACTACTTCCTAAGCTCCACCTTCTACTTTGATTGTATAGTTAGTTTTGCACAAATTACATCTGCAAACATCTTTGGGAGTTACTGTATTCACAGAATATCCTCAGAAATTGTCAGGGAATATTTGACTGGGGTAGCCAAGTGAAAATTAGGTTAGCTATCTGTGGAAGTTAAAGAAGATCCATGCAGCAGACAAAGCAGAGTAGTAACTGTGAACCAAAAACTGCATCACGTTTAAAGTTCTAAGAAAGTATCTAAATAAAGTGAGTATCTTGTAGGAAAAGGACAGGGAAATCAGCACTGGTTCTGGGTGTTTTGATTATCTGAAATGAAGAGGTAACAGCATAAAGAAAGCACACATAGGAGGCAAGCTGAAAGAGCAAATGCGTAACAGAGGCTGAAGTGCACCAGAACATATAGAAGCTTAAGGCTAAATGGGTGGCACTTAAACAAAGCAGTTAGATAACATTTCAATCTATTACAGATTCATGACTACAGTTAAAGAATCTTCAGGAATCACATTTAAGATTTTTACGGAATAATAGAAAAATATTGGAAATCTTGCTTTCAAAGACATGGAATGTATCCTTAACATACATCTACCTTATTATCTGAGAATGTCCTGCCTGTAAAAGAAAGCCGAATCCTGCTCTGAATCTTCCTTCTTCAATTCCAGCATGGATTCTGGAAGCAAGTACTGCATAGGCAATGAACCCTAACAAGAAAAGCACTTCTTATATTGGTTTAGTTGTGCTGGATCTTTCACTTTTCCTTCATAGAACTAGAAGTGTATCCCCTGTGACGATTACTGTTTTATGAACCTGTTCATATTCTCTTGTCATCTGTTTATTTAGAAGAAACTGCCATTTCTTCACATAATCTCACATGAAAGCCAACTATAAAACATATGTGATCACCATAATTCAACACTTGGCCTTCAGGTACTTCCAAGAACATCATTAAATGAGTTTTCCTAAAACCTAACTAGGATGAGAGTCATTTAATTTAAAATAATACTTGGAACAGAAAGAACTGCCTCATTAAGCTACCATTCTTTAGATATGTAAATCAAATTTGCAGAGCACTACCTAAACATTGGAGATATTTTTCCCTCTAAATAATATAAATTAGGAACCAGAATTTTTATTAGAAAGATTATTTTAGCAAAGTGGAAAAATGTTTAATAATGACTACTTCAACTTGACAACACCAGATATGAAATGAAACCACTAGTATTGTGACTGTAAGATCTATCAGCAGATGAGACGAACATCTCAGATGAACTGTTCTAAGAGAATATAACTGTGTTGGAAAGTAATTCATAAATTATCTTCCAATGGCAATTAATCCAACACTAATGTTGGCTGTCATTTTGCTTTATAAAAAATACTATGCTTTTCAATAAAAGACCTATATTGTGGTGCTAAAGGAGTAAAATTAATCTAGTCTAGATGATTATAGTGATACCTGTATTGTTAGGTGAACATAAAGTAAGAAAACAGCATATTTCAAAATCCTTCATGTAAGGATTGAGAGTCTTCTCTAAATAGAAACATAATACTTTTTACTAAGACAGCATGTACTGAGAACACATTTAGTCTTGAGCTCAAGGCACTAAAGTAGAATTCAAAATTTGGGGTCTGATTTGAAAACAGATTTGGGGCAGATATGCAGAAAATCTCCAGTATTACCTCAGTATCTTTGAGGATAACAATTCACCCATTTCTTGTCTACATTATCATTTAATTAACCCAACTGAGAAAAACGCTCATGAGAATCAAGTCCAAGGTCTTCTGTTGCTCACATATTCTGAACTTTGACCTGTGCTTGACTGCTTCAGGGCAGCACCTAGAGTCTCTGCCTCATTATTCTACAGGCTCTACAAACACAGGAAAGTTCACCCTTAGTTTCAAAGAATGCATGATCTAATGAATTTGATAAATTACACTAGCCTCTTGGAAATGCACAGCATAATTTCAGTTAGTATGTCTGAGTGTTATTCATAAAAATCAGTATAAAACATCTCACCCATTCTTCCTTGTACACATCAGTCTAACAGCAAATACTAATACAAGGAAGATATTGTAAAATACTTTACTACAAGAAAAGTAGTTGTAAAAACTTACAACTAGTACAAAATTAACAGAGTGCTCTTCAATTTTGAAAATAAAACACATGTGAAGAGGTCCAACTTTTCCACCTCCATCTTGCCTGATTACCTAAAGGCAAGATGGGGAAGATGGCAAGCCACTGCAATACATCTCTAAGAAGCATAAGGATGATTCACTTATCCACATACCAAAGTAAGATGTTTTCAAACATCCATTAAGAAAAAAAAACAAACAAAACCTCAAACACCAAAACTGTACCGTTTTAAAGCTTTTAAAAATGGTTTGAACATTAAGTATGCACATGCAATTTCAGTGAATGCTTTTTCATTTTGAGAATGGGTTTGCTTTTAATATTCAGTTCCTCAAAGCCTCATAAATTGCAAGTTGGGATGTGGCCTCTTAATTCTGAGATGTGCCAGAATATGTAACAGATGTTAGAAAGACCTACACATTCCTGACTTATATAGCTTTTCAGAAATAATCCTATATTCATGAGTAGACAAGACTTCCTTCCCACCTAATCTTATTAACAGAATGCTCTAATTAATGTGATTTGCTTATCTCTGACTCTTGACTGTCTCCCACTTCAAAAGCATAAAGTGCTACAGCATTAGTAGATTATACGGTTTAGGGACATTTTTAGTACATGCTTCAAATTATGTGTTCCTTCAAATGCACTCCCTGGTTCCACACATATCATTAAGATTTGATGTATATCCTTGTTTCCACATTTTCTTTCTTTTCAGTAATACTAGAACAACAAATCGAGAAAAGACTTGTAAAACTACAGGAACTGACTAGATTTTATTTCCCTAAAGAATTCAGCATAAAGAAAATATTACTTATGCAAAAGTATAAAGTATGAAAAAAAAAAAAAAGCTTAGACCAATGAAACCCATCACTCTCTCCCTTTTAGTGGCTAATAATCATTTCTAGTGAAAATGTAAGACATTTTAACAAAGCCTTACAAATTGGTTCATGTATTTTTCCTTTGCTATGTTCCAAACCAGAAATAATAATCCAGTAAGTTGCACCTAAAATTCTCAGGTTCTAAGTTCAAAATACTTTTCAAAACAGGCAAAAGTTGGCTTTACACCTTCAGAATCAGAGTAATCTGATATTCATTAGAGTTTGGAAACCACAACTGCTTAGTGTATGTTATTGTCATGGTTTAAGCCCAGCTGCCACGAAGCCTGCTCACTCCCTCCCTCCCTTCCTCTTCACCCTGCTCTCGGAGGGATGGGGAGGAGAATTGAAAGAAAGTAACTCCTATGGGTTGAGATAAGAACAGTCCAGTAACTAAGGTATAACACAAAACCACTACCACCAATAATGATAATGCTACCACCAATAATAACAATGATAGGGGAAATAACAAGGGAAAAGAATACACCAATAATAACAATGCTACCACCAATAATAACAATGATAAGGGAAATAACAAGGGAAAAGAATACAACCGCTCACCACCCACCGGCTGATACCCAGTGTGACCGAGCAGTGATCTAGCCCTTCCAGGTAACTGCCCTCAGTTCTACATCCTGGGCATGACGTGCTGTGGTATGGAATACCTCTTTGGTTGGTTGGGTCAGGTGTCCTGTCTCTGCTTCCTCCTGGCTTTGCCTCCTCCCTGGCAGAGAATGAGACTCACAAAGTCCTTGGTCAGAGTAAACATGACTTAGCAACAACTAAGAACATCCGTGTTATCAGCACTGTTCCCAGGCCAAAAGTCAAAACCACAGCACTGCACCAGCTACTAAGAAGGAGAAAAATGACTGCTACTGCTGAACCCAGGACAGTTATTATTTTATTAAAGTCAGAGACTGCAGCTGCTAGCATGTCTGATGGTTTCTTGAAGATGAATCATTACGGAGATCATGGTGTATTTGTGAAACCCTTCTGAATGGTGAACACCCTAGCTGTTGGACAGATTCCTATAGTCTTGCTTGTGTTGGAAAAATTGTATGTTCTTGTCAAAGTTTCTGTTGAAAAAGTTGTGCTATTCTCTTATTTTCTATGACCCAGTTTTATTCTGGTTGTTTTCCTAGTTTATTTTGGAAATTTCCTGATTATTTCTGGTGAATAATAGATGTAAGGTGGTGGCAGTAGCTCCATAAAAATAGGAAAGGCTGAGCAAAAGAAATACCTCGCTATTTCCAAAAGTAAAAATAGGAGACAAGAAGGACTTAATTCATCTGCAGTCCTGGTTCTAATTTAAAACAAGAATAGTCTCTAAATCACTGCTGGCCACCTAGCCCATGAGTACAATAATCCAGACGTTTGAACTCTGCAGCCTATTACTTCCAGTGTCTGGCATGCAACTCACTTGACACTTGACAGTTCTGAAGCTAAAAAGCCTGCTTAAAGAAACCTCACCTTCTCACAGCTGACAGCTCACATGGAAATAGTGCAGAAAGAATCCCCAGAGGGCATGCTAATGAGGGTACTCGTTAGTTTCAAGCAAACTTAAGAAGTGGGAATAAATACCAGCAACAGAGAAGGAACAGAAAGAGATGTGGAGAGCTGAGTAAATCTTTGCTGATCTTCAGGTCTTAGGAGCTTCCATCCTTATTCTTTGCATGCTTTTTTGTTTTTCGCTTTGTTAATTCTGTTTGGACTAACCTCTGAGTTTTGTTCATTTGTCTCAAATTGACATTCGTATCACTCACTGCCTATTAAACAATTGGTGCTTGCTCTTGCCTGGTGCTGACGAACTCGTGATTCTGAGTACCTTTCACAGTAAAATGAAGATTTATATTCAAATACTAATTTATTCTTTTTCTGAAGAATAAAAAAAATGACATTATAAAAGTTATTTATAAAGCTGCTAATAATTTTGAGTCTTTTCTCAACAGTATCATTGCTCAGCTCTTTTGAGACAGATATTGGAGCAGTGATGTGCCTGTTTAAAACTCAGTTTAAAACTTTTAGTTAACACAGTAACTTTAGAAATATGCTTTAGATACTGTGTTCAATACTAAATGCCATTATTGCTGCTGCAAGCGAGCTCCTATTACTACTGCTTCTACTTGTTTTTTCTGTACACACACAAGGCTTGACTTCACGAATGAAGATTTGGGAAGGGCTTTACTCATACTTATTACAAGCGCGCTAATGACTAAAAAGACCAATGTGAGATAGGCAAATCTGGCTGCAAAAACCACAGAGAAAGGTCTCCTTGGGTGGTATAGGTGCGGCGTAATTCTTTCTACGTCTTTTCTCCTCGAGACTAGTTCTGCGTGAGTCCTCAAAGGAGTCAAAGGCATTATGTCTACTGTGTCTCCAAGTCTCCCGATTAGAGGCCAAGGTGGACCACTGATGGTAGTCAATATGGCCAAGGTTGAGGTATTGTTTCAGGGAGTCCTTATATCTCCTCTTTGGGGCACTTCTCTTGTGGCAGCCAGGGGCGAGTTCACCATAAAACACAACCTTAGGGAGGCAGTGATCCTCCATCCTGGAGACGTGCCCTGCCCAGCACAGCTGCAATTTCAGCAATATGGCCTCGATACTGGTGACCCCTGCCTGTTCAAGGACAGTAACATTTGACACATAGTCAGTCCAATGGATGCTTAGAATTGTACTGAGGCAGCGCTGACGCAAGAGTTCGAGGAGTTGCAGGTGATGGCGGTAGATAACCGATTCAGACCCATATAAAAGAGTAGACAGTACAATGGCTCTACAGACACTGATCTTTGTACTTTTCTTCCGGGGGTTTATTGCACCAGACTCTTTTATGGAGTTTTCCAAAGGCTCTATATGCCTTTGCTATTCTGTTGTCTATCTCTTTGTCAATCGTGGCATCTGAGGAAATAATGCTTCCCAGACAACTGAACTGCTGAACTGACTTAAGCTCTGACTCGCCCATAGTAATGTGGTACTTCTTCTTGTGGTGCGGGTAATCTTCTTGTGGTGCGGGTTGGTAGAGAACTACTGTCTTCTTCAAGCTGAATTCCAGCCCAAAAAGCTCAGCTGCCTCTGCAAAGCAAGATGTTAAATGCTGCAGAGCTGCTGCTGTGTGGGCAACAAGGGCATCATCACCAGCAAAAAGCAGCTCACAGACAAGATGATTTAGGGTCTTAGTGTGGGCCTTCACACGACTTAGATTGAATAGGCTACCATCAGTATATCAAATATAAATGCCGTTTTGTTTGTTGAGGTCTACCGTAGACCTTTGGAGCATCATGCTGAAGAAGATTGTGAATAAAGTTGGTGTGAGAATGCAATCTTGTTTCACACCATTGGTTATTGGGAAGGGCTCAGAGAGTGCATTGCCATATCTGACTTGGCCATGCTGATGCTCATGTAACAGAATAATCATTTTGAGGAACTTGGGGGACAACCTAATCGTTCCAAGATCAGCCACAGGCCTTTTCTGCTCAGTGTCAAAAGCTTTGGTGAGATCAACAAAAGTTACATAGAGCCCCTTAGTCTGTTCTCTACACTTTTCTTGCAGTTGTCTGAGAACAAATACCATGTCTGTGGTACTTCTATTAGCTCTGAAACCACACTGACTTTCAGGTAGAAGTTCTTCTGCGATAGCAGGTACTAATCTGTTTAATAGTATTCTTACAAGAATTTTTCCAGCAATGGAGAGCAGAGTTGTACCTCGGTAGCTTGAGCTGTCTGACTTTACACCTTTTTTCTTATACAGAGTGATGATGATTGCATCATGAAAAACTGATGGTAATTTACCTTGTTCCCAACAGCGCACAACGAGCTCGTGAAATTTATCATGAAGTGCTTGGCCTCCATACTTCCAGATTTCAGGTGGGATTCTGTCAACCCCAGCTGCCTTGCCAGTTTTCACCTGCTGTATAGCCTTAAGAGTCTCTCCCATGGTAGGGGCCAAATCAAATTCGTTTTTCACCAGATGTTGTAAAATGTGCTGGATTCCTTCGCCTTAGACTACACGGTTAGCACTAAAGAGTGTTTGAAAATGTTCAGACCAACGATTCAGGATGGAGATTTTATCTGTAAGAAGCACTCGGCCATCTGCACTGAGTAAGGGGCTTTGAACCTGAAATATGGGTCCGTACACTGGCTTCAGAGCCTCATAGACTCCTCCGTGGTCACCCAGGTCTGCACATAATTGACTCTTTTCTGCTAGGGTGAGCCACCACTTCTTCTGGATGTCTCGAAGCTTCTGTTTAAGTTTGTAAGATGAAAGGCTGCTTTTCTTACATGGCAAAGTGGCTGACCGAGGTGTGCTTGATGAACAGATCTCTTCTTTGTCAGAAATTCCTGGACCTCCTGGTTGCTATCATCAAACCAGTCTTTGTTTTTCTTTAAGGAGAACCCAAAGGATTCTTCGGAGGTCTGCAGGATGCTATTTTTAATATGTTGCCAAAGCGCCTCAGGAGAAAAATCTATAAGCTGGTCTTCAAGTCTAGTTTGAAGGTTAGCCTGAAAGCTGTTCCTCACTGCAGCTACTTGGAGATTATTAACATTAAGCAGCCTCCTCAGAATGCCGCCCCTCTTAGGTTTGGACTTGAAGTGGAAATTAGGTTTGCAACGCACAAGGCAGTGGTCTGTTTGACATTCTGCACTAGGAATCACTCAGGTGTGACAGACATCATGAATATTTCTCTGGTGCACTAAGACATAATCAATAAGGTGCCAGTGTTTAGATCGAGGATGCATTCAGGTTGTTTTCTGGCTGTCTTTCTGCTGGAAAATAGTGTTGGTGATAGTAAGCTGTTGCTCTGCACAGAACTCTAGTAAGAGGCGACCATTATCATTGCAGCTGCCAACACCATGCTTGCCTAGTACTCCTTTCCAGGCTTCAAAGTTCTTACCTACTCGGGCGTTGAAGTCACCAAGGATTACGATCTTATCTTCTATAGAACCTTTTGAATGAGGTGACGCAGGTCGGAGCAGAATTTATCCTTTTCTGCAGGGTCAGCTTGCAGAGTTGGAGCATATATGCTGAAAAGAACATGTTGCTTATTGTGTAGTGGAAGACGTAGGGAGATAATACGATCAGAATGACCTATCGGCAAATTTTCAAGTTTAGAGACGATGGAGTTTTTAATCATGAAGCCAACTCCAGAAAGATGACTTTCAGTTTTGGATTTGCCTGGCCAGTAGAGTCTATAGCTGGCACCATATTCTTTAAGGCTACCTTCCTCATGAAGGCGAACTT
Organism: Pezoporus flaviventris; assembly: GCF_033815535.1. Taxonomy (NCBI): domain Eukaryota; kingdom Metazoa; phylum Chordata; class Aves; order Psittaciformes; family Psittacidae; genus Pezoporus; species Pezoporus flaviventris. The sequence goes on from NW_026892549.1 coordinate 51,981,439, forward strand.
CACTGAGAGCAGCAATATCGATGTTAAGTCGTGACAATTTGTGGGCAATTAGTGCAGAATGGCGCTCAAGATCCCTGCTGTTCACTGTATCAGGCATGGTTCTGATGTTCCAACATGCAAGTGTCAATCTGGACACACCTTTGGAGGCAGGTGTATGCCTTTGTCTCTTTGTCTTTAATTGACTGCAACAGAAGATGCCCGCTGGCCGCGGCTAGCCAACCAGGTGGAGGGGGAGATGAGCTTTGATTAGGCCACCTTTTCTAGGCCTCTCTCCATATGGAACAAGCAGTGCTCTCCTTGAAAAAAGGCTGCTTGGTCATTCAGGATGTTGCCAAACAAGACTGTCATCTCCTGGGTCAGCCTCGAGCAACCAATGTCCTGAACCACCTGCATGCAGGGTTGGGTCTGCGACTTCCAGTGCACCTTATCACCTGCCGTTTCATCCTTCACATGTCGCTGCAGGGCTTTGCAAGTGTGGGTAAACCCTTCAGGCCTGCACCGTGGATTTTTAGGTGAGGCACAGCGTGCGCGGAACTGGCTCCACCCTTTACACCTGAGGTTTAACTGCCAGGGCCTAGCGAGCTTGGACGGTGACAGCAAAGTCCTCAGGTCGTAGGTTTGATTAGAGTCCTGTAAGGCCATCCATCTAAGAGAAGGACACTCTGTTTTTTCTGTATATCACATATATATACAAATGTACTTTCAGAACTTGCTGGATTAACACTTTAACATATGGCTCTTCTACATTCCAACAAACAGCTCTTCTACTCCAAGACCCCTGGAAAGAATCACAGTTTATGCAACAAAAATAATTTAAAGAATGCACCTGGCACAGATGGGCCTCAGGTACAATGCTGCAAACCACTGTACTCTGTTAATCATGCCAACAACACAAGTCTTCTGAATCGCAGACTGTGCCAGATAAATCAGTATGATGAAATTCCCTGCTGCAGATTTTCAAGCTTAAGTAAAAGGAGATCAAAACTTAACACACAGGTGATCAAATCTCAGAGTAAAAGGCTACAAAAATCCTTGACCCAGGAAGAAATTTCCCATGTATATTTAAGTTATTGGCTTCATAATCCAGAAGTCACATGAATTCCAGAAATTCTGTATCTGGGTATTTTACACATAACTGACAGAGGGCTATAGACACCTGGAAAAAGAAAACTGCTGTTCCGCACAGTTTTTTGAATTTCTTAGCCAGTGTTTAGCCATAGAAGATACCAGCACTCCAATTATAAGGAAGTGACGTTTTCAAAGCTTTCAGGTAACAGTAAATGGACATGAATGACAAAACTCTGGGTGCGGAAGTACACAGAAACCATGATCCACATGCCGACTAATTCTTGCAAAACAATCTCAATATCCTGACATGTAGGGGCCCATGTGGGCTACTCAAGCATATGCAACAGGCATTCATAGAGTCTTTAAACTTGTGTGTGCATTCATATGCAGATGAGATAAAAAACTGCCTGCAAAAAGAGAAAATGCTAGTATAGCTATAGCAACAAAAATTTATAGTAGAAGTGCTGTTTATGCCATAAAAACATGGCTTTGATAATACCATACACTAATGACTGTGATATGCATATATTCAAAAGACATAATTGCACCTAGAGCCCTGCTACAGCAGTTGCGTCCATTAGAAGCGGCATGGTATTTCTGACTTAAAATTCTTGTCCAAAATGCCTGCTCCATGAAAATATTATCTACCATTCCTCAATGATAAATAAGTTGAAGGTATAAGAAATCCCATAAGTTTGAAAACCTAACAATACTCTGTTTATTGTACTACAGTAAAGAATAATAACGTAAGATACTGCTGAGCAAGGTCTTTTTGCAGAGTATTTGTTACTAATGCCTTTTTTTTTCTGCCTTTCCTACAGTTGCAATAGAAGACCAAGATACATACTGAAAAATTGAAAGGAAAGATCATCCACGGAACTGCAAAACAATTCACAATGTCACCAAACCCCACAATAATACAAAGTAAGAGAATTTTAACAGTCTTTTGTGGGAAGGCTTTGCTCATTTATCTTTAAAGTTTCAAATTTAAACTTCATCAAGAATCATAAATATGTATTTGACAATATTCAAACCTTTAAAAGAAGTCTAAAGTAAACATTAAGGCAGTAGCTGTATCAGCACTAGGAAGCCATCACATCTCCTTGTAAAATAAACTCCCACGTTTATTTTACATGCTTACCAGCATGTTATTATGTAAAACAGCAGCTCTTTGGCCTAAGGTAAGGTCAAAGCTACAGACTCCACAGTATACTAGTAGCCAATATAAACACCAGGCTCGCAAAACAGCACCTTGAATGTGCAAAACGGAAAGATATGCATGTGGAAATTTGATATAAACAAACAAACAAAAATAGCCAAGTGCCTATAAATCACATACATCATTTACTACAAAGAGACACAGAACACATTGCTGGTTTGGGCAGTGGTAACTTTTTATCATCAGAAAGGCATTCCTCAGGGTAGTTACCAGTTAAATTGTGACAGGAATAAGCCTAGTCTTAAGGTTTCAGACAGATTCGATTATGAAGTCACACTTCAATCACTTCTGTTTTGGAGAAAGGAAACTGGCCAAAAATTAAAGAAAATTCACTTAAGGGAAAAAGAGAACATTTTCCCCCCTCCAGCATAGAAAATTACACAAACATCTATTCTTAGGAAGATTACAGAAAAAAGCTGACACAAAAAGAGAAATATGAGGTTTGCTTAGTATCCTGGTAACATGAAAATTGCTATGTTGCTATGTGTTCTACAAATGTACCCCATGTTTGACAATTATACTATCAAAATTTTAAATCATCTTTTTGAGGGAAAAAGAGCAACCATGATTCTTTAATTTCATCAAATCACAGAATCATAGGACAGTCTGGGTTAGAAGGGACCTTCAAAGGTCATCTAGCCCAACACCCTGCAATAAGCAGGGACATCTTTGACTAGATCAGGTTGCCCAGAACCACATCCAGCCTGGCCTTGAACGTCTCCAGGGATAGTGCATCCACTGCCTCTCTGGGCAACCTGTGCCAGTATTGGACCACTCTCATTGTAAAGAATTTTTTCCTCACATCCGGCCTGAATATCCACTTTTAGTTTAAAAGCGTAACCCCTCATCCTATTGCAACAGGTCCTGCTAAAATGTCTCCCCATCTTTCTTATAAGCCCCTTTTAAGAAAACAATAGGGCCATAATAAGGTCTCCCTGGAGCCTTCTCTTCTCCAGGCTGAACAATCCCAACTCTCTCAGCCTTTCCTCATAGGAGAGGTGTTCCAGCCCTCTGATCACTTTAGTAGGCCTGCCTGAAGTGATATAGTCAAGAAAAATAAAGGATCAAATAGCTGACAGTTCTACATAATGATTTTCTGTTGATTCAAATTTTTAAAATTGGTTGGGTTTTTGTTGTGGGTTTTGTGTGGTTTTGTTTTGTTGTTTTTTTTTTAACATATGCTGTAGTACATTACCATAGAATCATAGAATAGTTTGGGTTGGAAGGGACCTTCAAAGGTCATCTTGTTCAACCTCCTGCAATAAGCAAGGACATCTCTGCAGCTTCCTGCTTAGTATTTAGACAGGAGGTTGAGGAGACCCTGCAAGGTCAGAAGCCACACTGAACAAGAGCAGAACTGGAATGACACTTAGGCATACATTAAATAAAAGTAAAGACTTGTTTGGACCAAGAGGCTTTCTGTTAGGCTGAGAACAGACTTTCTTTGGATAGTGTCATGGCTTTCTTTGCATAGTGTCATGGCAACTAAGTACCATGCAGACTCACTCTCCCTAACCCTCTGATGGCATAGAGAAGATTATCAGAGAAAAAGATAAGACTTGTGAGTTGAGATAAGAACAGTTTAATAATTGAAATAAAGTAAATATAATAACAACAATAATAGGGTAAAGAGAGAGAGGAATAAAACTCAAGAAACCCAAAACACAATACAATTGCTCACCACCCATTGACTGATACCCAGCCCAGCTCCAAGTGGCGATCAGCAGCTCCCCCTGGTTTCCGTACAGAGCATGGCATTCTGTGGTATGAAATACCCTTTGGCTAGTTTGGGTCAGGTGTCATGCTCCTGCTTCCTCCTGGCTTCTTGTACCCTTCCTCACTAGCAGAGCATGAGAGACTGAAAAGTCCTTGAATTTACAGTCAGTGCTGCTAAACTACAACTAAAACATTAGCATTATCAGTGTTATTCTCATACTAAATCCAAAACACTCCACTGTACCAGCTACTGGGAGGAAAATTAACCCTATCCCAGCTAAAACCAGGACAGATAGGAATTCCCCATCCCTTTTTTTTTACTCCAGAAGCAGTTGATGCTGCTGTTTCTACAGTTATCACCAGCCTATCACCATTCTTTTTATTCTGTTTGTATCTTCTGCATAGCTGTACTGACACTTATTCACAAGATACAATGAGGCACGAAAGGTGAGGGAGGTTTCTTTTTTCTCTAGAAGACCACAGACCAAAGGACATTTTTCAGTGAATGAATAATTCATAGTTTCATCTTCCTCTTAGAACAGAACGTTGCAAACACAACAGAAGGGATTACCAGTATAGGAAACTGAGTCCCAGTTTTTGAAACGATTTTTATATTAAGAAATACAAAAATCATATAAGAACTTTATCCAGAACAGAGCATAGTGGAATGTTACTGAATTATCCTCCTAGGTTAGGCAAATAATACCCAATTACTCAGTTTACGCTGAGTTATTCTGATTCCTGTATATTTTCTCCTCCTGTTAGCAAACCATTTTCTAACTTGTTCTTTTGGAAGATGTATTTCCTGTGAACAGATGTCATCACATTAATCAAAATAATGTAGAATTACATTTTAACTGGAATAAGAAATCATAAGTAAGTCTTCTCTTTTTACTGTGCAAAAATTCCATTATTATTCTACGGTATTTCCAGAGTATTTAACATTTCAATACATCCAGCAGATAGGATCATCACACCTTTGCTGTTGTTCAAAAGAAGACTGAGCTATTAATTTTAATTTTTCTACTACTGTAAGCATGCAACCTGATGTTAAATTCCTTTGCACTCAAAATTTCCATCCATTTAGCAATCCATTAAAAGAAAACAGAGCATCAAGCAGAAAAGGAACACTGGTCTGCTTTCTAGAAAAACATCAAATAACTCAGAAAAAAAATCAACTGGTCACTATTTAAGAAACAGGAATTTTTAACCTGCAAAACAGACATCTACTAAGATTTTCTTTGTTATTTCATTTAGCTAATACATGTCTCTGCAGTTCTAAAATGAAAAGCAAGATAGAACACACTGTTTAATGCAGGAGCACAAAACAACTTCATATTTTCTTACCTTTGCATTATAGGGAATATAATGCTTTGATAAGGCTTCAGGAGTGTGCATCCATGTTTTGTCTACAGAAAAGCAAAATAAAAGAGGCACCGAATAGGTTATTCACTTGTTAATTATTATTGCATCTATATAGAAAAACATAAAGGAATCTCCTTTTACCCAGAGAAGTACCTGTCTGAAGTAGTTACTGGGGCTTGAGGGAAATGCAGCTTATCTCACAACTTCCAAAACATTACATGAAAGAGCATTACTTCTCTTATGGACATTTTAACTAACAAGGTTTACAGTAAGAATTCCAACTCCTCTCCCCCCAGATATATTTATTGGTCTAAGGTTGTTTGCTGTTTCTGCCTCAGATCAGCATTTTCTGCATCCTGATGTTGTTTAAAGCACTGACTGCGTATCATTCTTCTAATTATTGGATTTTGATGAATTATGTACTTTTTGATGGATTATCAAAATGTTAACAGGACAAAGGAAATTATTTGGGGAAAAATATCAGAGCAATAACTGCTAGCAAAAAGCCCTAAACCTTCAACAGGAGAATAGAAACAAGTCACACTGTGGTAACTGATTCAGAAGATTAGATCTTCTTGAGTATTTGCTTATATATCCTAAATGAACGTGCATATTTTCCTTTCATGATTGTCACATCACAAGACTGCACTATTGTATTACTTTTCCCATTGCATGTTTCATATGGTGACATGATTCTATGATTATTTTTAAATACATCTTCCCACCTTGATTTTAATGGTCATTTGCATTCTACATAATTTAAGGTGCAATTCCAAATGTCAGAAAACACTAATTTTTATTAGAAGTTTACAAACCTTGTTTAGAAAGTTTTCTCATTTGAAAGAATTTAAGAAAAACAGATGTTCTAAAATACTAAATTGCATTACCAACCTCTTGAAAGATTCTGTAACACTTAGTAGTATTTTATACTCCATACACTCAATATTTAGTCTTTTCTACTACGAGTATTTTTACTACTCCTATTTTAATTAGCATGAATTAAAGTTAGAAATCTGTAACTTTATTCAAATAAGAAAGAATAATAGGTTAAAGCAAAATTCTACCCTTGAGTATTCACAGATAATTCCCCTTGCCTTTAATTGGAGTTGAAGTTACAGCAATTACTTTTTTGTTACACGTAAAAACAATAAAATTCTGTTCACTTGAAACTGCTCAAGAGCAAAAAGTGTGACATTTATTGACAATAAACCAATAACTAAACATTTTTGAATATACAGAAGCAAAAAACACTGCTAAACAAGATATTTGCCATAGTCACCGCAGTACCAGGTTCAAAACTGCAAAGCTGGAGGATTATTTTTTTTCTTTAAGCAGATTTCATTCTAGATTACAGTAATGTTCAGCTCCATTACTGAAACGTGGTATTATCACTTCTTAATTAAGCAAGCATGATTTTTCCATTCAGCAGCACCCAGGAGTAAAATTATGCACTGAAGTGGCTCTTCCTTTCAATTGTTGCTCCTGACTGAATACCGGAACCAAGATCTACACTCGTTTCCCAGAATATTTTAAGACCTGGAACTTGGTCTCTATTTTCAGTACAATATCAAAAGCTGATGTTATCTACAAATAAAAAATAACAATCAGTATTAATTAGGAATGTAGAAGAAAGCCTGATGCCACAGAAAATACATGGACTCAGTCAGAGATCAATGTAATCAGCCGTTTATTACAAAGCCTTAACTCCTTATGTACTATTTCTTACATGCACTTACACTGATTTGGCATATTATGATTGAGTACATGTCTTGAAGACCCTCAGTGACTAACATATAATTGGTTAAGCACAGGTGTGAGAACTTGACCTCGAAAGCTTGCCAACAGTCCACAGTTCTCATTAGCTCGGTGAATTCCAGCTTCTTCTCATCTTGCTTGCTTAAGCTTCCTCCGGCCTCTCATGGCCTTGCTGTATCTTTCAGGATTATTCAGAGTTTATGTACCAATTATGCATTCTCCTGTGAGAAAACTGCCTCCACAGCCTGACATCCTAAAAGATAATTCTAAGCATTGTTTTTTAGGTCAGCGCACTGCTGAAGGCCAGACAAGCAGACTGGTGACTGGCCTTAATGGCAAGAGGCACAGAGGAAGCTGGCACATAAGGCAGGATTACTGTCTGCTCCATCATGCTTACTGCAGCAGAGCAAAGACCTGCACAGTGCAAACTGCAACTCTGAACTGTGCATTCACATCACTAATGTCAATGTTTTATTTACCCATTTCCTACATGCTAACTGTTCACTAGCTTCAGCAAGTATACTGTGATATTTATAAATTCATAAAGGAAAATCTAGTAAACATAAAACATTGAACCTCTTAAAAAAAAAATAAAATAACACCAAAACCATTCCTCCATTCATTTCACGCCTAGTACTAGCACAAAGAAATGACAGGGCTGTAGCTTCTGAAGCAATTTCACAGGCAGACAACTGATTACACAGGTACCAGTAAAACTAACTGCTCTTTGCAAGTGCTTCCTCCTTCCTTCTTCCCATTCCCAAATAGGGCAAGTTCAAACCTGAAAAAAAGGTGATTTTATTTTGGAGCCAAGTTTGAAGTGCTGGTCTTAATTAAGCACCTGATAATCTTCTCAATATAATTACTGAGTAGATGGAAATCTTTCAAATATTATTATTAGGTACAAAGCTTCACTTCAAATGTTTTTGTGAAATCATCCACTTGCCTACCAACCTCAATCTGCAATCTTACAGGGATTGCAGCAAACACTTTATGCTGCTAGGAAAGTGTTTAAGTGTTGGTACCCCTATTTAGGGGGAAGATTTAGAAATATGGATGTGTTCTCCCAGCTGAAAATGAAATCAGTAATTTAGCAGAGTACCAAAAAGATGCCTGGATTCTACAAGTCTTGTGCCATTGGTTAAAACAGTGAGTTGGCATGCTACATTTCCAATAACCAGATGTGGATCTGCACAAACTGTGACACAGATACTGAAGTTTTCCATTGACACTGGAAGCCCATTTCCTGGAGGCAGGTAATAATTACAGAATGGTGGCACTTCTGAAAGAACTCTTTAACACTAAACAAAATCTAAAGTAGACAAATTCACATTGATCGCACAGATATGGAAAAAAAAATCACTCAAGTTACTATGGGGAAGTTCGTTACTTGCATTTCCTTCTGAATTCTAAGTTATGATGTTGGATTTGTGTCACTTTCAGTAGTTGTTTGAAATACTGCTTAAAGTTAGTTTGATTTCACAGCAGTTGAGCAATACCAAATTCCAGACATTTTGCAACCAATAAACTAGAAAAATATGAAAAACAGGAATTCAGTTAAAACTGTTTAAAAGTATTTAAAAAAGTATTCACGTAAGTACCCGATGTAGATGTGGCTTGGGATTTGCACGATCCCTCACTTTTTAAATTCATTTTAAATGGGTTTTCACAGCTTACTACTTAATTATTCGTTCTGAAGCAACAAACAAAATATGAAACCCTACAATAAAAATCACAGTTGATATTATTATTTTACTAGTTATGGAGCAGCAAGAGTTCTAGGCACTTCATAAATAAATAAAACACTAAGTCCTGAAGGACTAAAAGCCAAGATAAAACCAAAACTGACAACTGCATGCATCTAACATAAGAGTACTACAAAGTGAAAAGAGACTCATGCTATCACATCAGGTGAAAACTACAGTTATTTTTAGATTTTGGCTGAAAGTCTTAATCTAGGTTGCCTCCACACTTACATTAAAGTTTAAGTGCCTGGTTATTTTTGTAGATTCAGGAGTTTGAGCCATCCAGAATCCATTAAAACCTAAGCAGAGTTTAGCTTGAATAAGATATGAGAGATTCTACAAGGTAATAGCCTAAGTATGAGTCGATTTTGCCAAACATACTGGCACTGCGAGGAGAAAAGATGGGTAAAAGGATCACTGCTCAGGATTCAGAAGCACAGGTTAAGCCACAGCCCTGCTTAAAGACAGTAATCTTGTAACCTCGCCTCAACACCTCTTCACATGCATGGCATACTAACTGTGCAGCACAGCGGGCTTTTTGAGAGCCCCCGTAGAAGCAGCACAGCATCTCAGCCAGTTTTTAAGAGAATCTGGCTTGAGTGAGAGCTTCTCAGGTGTAGCTCCCTGCCGGCATACAGTAGCCTGCTAAGAGCAGTGAAAAAAAATGCATAAAATTAGCATTCCGAAGATCTAGGGTTTGACAGAATTGCAAGGGAGGAGGAGGCAAGGGGATGGGCACTTTCATGGTCAGAGGATTAACTGTGCTCAGTATTGAGACTTCACTCCTCTCTAGACTCCCTTAAATCACCCCTTCCATTCTAAAAGAAAGATTCTTTTAAAATATGCATGTCACTACAACTGCTAGGTCATCACACACTCTGGGAGCACCAGTGTGAGTCATTTCAGAGGCCTTGGCAGTGCTGGGAGAGCCAGGGAAGAGGAATGTGCTGACAAATCACACGCTGAAGTCAACAGACTCAGGAACTTTATAAAGTACCCATAAAAACTGTGATGCACTAGGATGACACTAGGTTAGATAAAAGCACAGCTGACCACTTATCTCACAAAAGGGAAAGCAGTAACAGTGGCGAGAAATTGTTCTCTGAGATTAATTTCCCCACACATTACTGGCCACAGCTATAGAACAGATTGAGTAAAGAGGCACTGATGTACTATTTTCTATAAATGGCAAAACAACTCTCAACAGTGCAAGTTTAGTTAACTGCCTCCCTGAATTCCACTCATGTTCTTTTTATTTAGTGCCACAACGAAACTTCTGAAACTGAAATGAAACAATGAAAAGTCATTTCTTGAAGGTAAAAAATACCACGTTCGTTCTTTACTGAATTGAAGTACCTCTGACATCAATGGATGTCTTTTCTTCCTGCTATAGAAAGAAAGATCTTATGTGACAATCATCCTAGTAACAGTCTCCTGAAGGGGAGAGTACCCCATGAGATCAATGCTACATGTAGGTACTGATGCCTCAGGAACAAATGGCTTATTTGCTTCAGTGTGTGTACGCATGTATCTACATCTTTCATTTTTTTCTAGATTATCTACTTTTGTATAAATCAAGAAAACCGTCACAATGGGGAATCGGTCAAATAATTTCCTTTATCCTGCACTACAACAGAAACAGGCAGGTACTCCCAAACCTCAATTACGCTAAGTCAGACAACAAGGGAGAATCTGTCTTCTTGACTGCTGCAGACAATGAATGGTTTGATACACCAAGCCATGAGACTTAATGTTTGTTACTGAAGTTTTCAGCTGAATATAATACCTAAACATTATTATTAAACATAAATCAGGAATGACTGAGTACAATCTGTGTATCTAAATAGCAGTAGTTTATTAAAGTTATTGCTATGTTACTATGATTAAGCAAGTGAAATTATGAATCAGATTCTGCATGTATAGGCAAATACCCATCAATATACATAATGAAAAAATAATTACTTTGGGGGTATTTTTGTTGGGTTTTTCACCCCTAAGCATAAAATATTCTTTGGAGGCATATTTATTCTTTGCAGGTTTATTCATTCTTTGCCAAAGACAACAAAGCTGTATCTCCCTAGAACAGACAGAGCTTTACAGAATGCTTTGTCTTTCTATGTCCTTCTCTCACAATATTTAGGACCTCATGAACGGTTTTGAACAGCTGATTACTAAAACAGCAAAATGACATCACAGAATACTGGGTTGGCATGGTCATCAAGTTAAGAAAAGTAAGTATTTGCAATTCCTCTAATAGCAACACTCATTGCATTCCCTATGCATTTATACTACATATTTTTAAGATATGGATGCTACTACATAAGTTTTGACAAAAAAGAAAGATAGGATCAAAATAGTGTATATTAGTGCAACTAACCAGTAATTAGCAAACCTTTGCTTTTGTATTTCTTGATGTTAAGAACTTTGGCTTCCTAAATCGAAGGGGAAAAGAAGAAAAAAAATAAAATCTGAGCTATTTGAACTGTACCTCTTCTTGCCACAAGAAGAACTACACTGTGTCTTTGATAAAAGGTTCTAGTTGAAGTTGAAAAAGAGATTACTTGTATAGCATAATTTATTTAAGTGACCACATTTACAAATGCTTTCAACTGAGAAGTGTGTACAGATAAAACCTCCAACCCCAACTTTCACATTTTGAGTCAGAGTTCAGTCAGCTGCTCCCATATAACTAAAAATAAGTTTGGAAAAGTATCAATTAGGCTTGTAAAAATTGTTAAAAAAGGCAAGTTTTAGAAGAATTTCAAACTGTTAAAGTAAGAACATTACACGTGTCACTTCAGTAGGGCAAAACAAAGGAAAAGGAATGGAAATTGGAATCTTGGTGCAGTTAAAAATAGAATTTTATTTTTCTAATTCAGTAAGATTAAAATAAAGTAATAGAAAAATTTAATTGGATTTTTTTTTTAAATGCCAATAAACTGGGAAGAGAAGAAATGAGTAGCAGCAACAACTCAGAACAGCTACAGTATGTGTATCTGTAGCTTTCTCTTGCTATGGTACATCTTTTTCAGTACCTAAAGAATTTGTTTACTCAAAATATTTTCCCAAGTCATGTATCTTGGATGTTGTTTGCAATTTTCCAGCAGCTTTATAAGACAAAGCACTTTAAAACAAAGCAGTCATTGTGATTCCACTCAAGGTATGGTTGGTATACATCCAAACTTATTTCACACAGAATAACACATCTTGTCATTAGTTAGACGTTCATCCAGTTAACTCGCAGACTACCTATGTAATTCAAGCATTTAGGTTGTAGTTTGTGAAGTTACTTGCAATAGTACACTTGGACAAGAACTCTACATTGTACACTCATAACAACTTACTTTAAAAATTTATTAGCTCAAAAGACATGTTTGCCAAGCTGCCACGCAAATCACTTAACATTCTCTAAATTAGGCTGTATAAATTTTAATAGGGTAGAAACTAAAAGGCTTAAGGCTCCTACAATGCTGTTCCATTTTAAAGTCAGTTTTCAGTGCTTTATGGTTAAGCAGTGCATATATGTTCTTGAAAGGAACTCCTTAGGTTTTGCAGAAGCAACAAATAGTTATTGTGGTAAATATGATTGTTAACTTGCCTAGAATATTCTTTAAAGCGAGTGACGGATAAGATTATTTCTGCAATATCCTTCCAAAAATAAAGCAGATAAAACAGCCAACAGGATATTACTCTCCCATTCTTGTGTTAACAGAAAGGAAAGAAAAATTAGGCTTTATTATTTGGTATTAGCCTAAATTATCTGTGCAGATTCAATATGAATCTTACAGAGAAAGTTTCCAAAACTTACTCCTCATTTGTAACTATGCATCCTCTAAATACATGCTATAATCATCTCTTTCCTAAACAATAAGATCTGTTCCTTCTGCTTTCAGAATATAAATACATACACAGCTGCATGTAAGTACATGCAAAGAGACAAATGCACAGTCCAAAAGAGGCACTTGGTCACTGAATATCGGCTTTTTACACAAACTCCTCTTCTGAAGCCCAAGGAGCAGTATTTGGAACACATAAAACCTCTTTGTATTATAAAAATATTAATCTAATTTTTTTTTGTGTGTGTGAAGTGAGACCAACTGAATATAATATTTGGTATACAAAAAAGTACCCTTCTTTCCTCCCAACATTTACTATTGAAAAAAAAAAAAAACCCACCAAAGAAATCCTACAAACAATCAAGCAGCAGCATTTTGGGGATGGGGGAGGATGAGGATATTTAGAGCTAGTTTTTTTCCTGGAAGGTGATGAGCTCTTTTATGAAAAGTTAGTATGTCATGACAAGAATATCTAAAGAATGCAATGACAAAGATCGTGACTACTTATATGCCTTTAAGGTGTACAAGTACCTACTCCTCCTTCATGTTTTTTATCATTACTGTTAATGTGGAAGTCCAGCATATAACAGCCTGTTTGTTTAAATCACTAATGTGAAATATTCTCCCTGACAGAATGAAAGCATTTGCTTTAGGACTAAACTTACCATCTTCACCCTTCTGTTGTCTAGTCTAATTAAAAAAAAAAGAAAAATAAACTAAAACATTTGCAATCTCTGGAATGCCGCATAACTTGACAATGAAATTTGTATTACAGCCAGTCCATACACATAAAAGAGCATCCTATAACATCTGACTGCAATTTTTTGTCAGGCCCTGCCCATTAAATGCATCTTCCATAAATGAGACTCATGAAATTTCATTGCACAGAAACATTATTGCTGAAATTTAATGATTTATGGCAGGCTATTACTTCAATATATTCCATTTAGCATCATGAACACTATCTACATCTTATAAGCTGATTATGTGGCACCAATTACCAACCTTACAAACTGAAATTATATGGAATAAAAACATTCAAAAAAACTCAGATTCCTGGATACAACTGCAGCTTTGGCATTGAACTTAATGCCATACATAAACTAAGGTTGGCATTTATTTTGGGGTGAAGGACGACAATTACTGTGTAATAAAGAATGAACTAAATTCAACTGTGATTTACACCCTCCACAACCCCACTGAAGTTCACTGGATTTCACACATTGTAATTCGGTACTAAATTTAGCCCAAAGTAGACCTACGTATCTACATCTTTATCTCTATTTTGAGACACTTCAGTAGTTTCACTCTTTTAACTCCAGCAGGTTTGGATTAGTCATTCCGTATTTAGAAATGTCTCTTCCTAAGAGGAACAGTAGGTTTACCCATTTCTGATAAGGGAAAGCCAATAAATACTAGTAATAAACACTAGTTAATTTTTGTTTACTTCTATGCACCAGTTCTTACACTAATGGTTTTGAATGCAAAGCCACAGAATCAATAAAATATGCCAAACTCATCTGAGAGAGGCACCTCCCTTCCCTAAAATAAAATAACCAAACCAAACAAAAAGGTCTCATGATTAATACTTTCTGTTTTGTGTATACATTATTACCCATACACACAGTCGCATACAAATTAAGGACAAATACCTAAATCAATTTAGATGTCAATACACTAATAATGAGAAAAATTTACATTAAAATTGAGCATTAACAAAGATCTTTTACAGGAGAATTACATTAATAACCCTAAAATGCTTAGAAGAGAGACTGAATTTATCAAGATACATACATATTTCAAGATGAACAGACTGTGATCTGCACTAAGATTTTTGCACAACATTTCAAAGTACATGCTACCACACCTGACTTTAAAGATAGAAATAAGAAGACCCTTTAAGAAAACATGACCCAAAATGGTTTACATAAAAAAGCAAGTTCCTTATACTGTTATAGATACATTAATGTTTTCACAAGTTTTGTCATAATAACTAATCAGCAAGAACATACATAACAACACTGTTGTTCTTTAATTTGGCTTTGTGGGAGATCCTTAAAAAAAAATAATCTGTAAAACCTGTATCAATAGAGTATACTGCATTCATTGATAAATGAAACAAATTGGTTTGTATAGTCATATAATATTTCTGCGACAGAGATTTTTCTTCTTAACACATGTAACTGGTAGTCCAACCAACCTGAAGTCAAGACAAAGGCTATTTTACTTCAAACAAGTACTAAGCTTTTTCATATCTAAACATGCAACTTTAGCAAATGCTAAATAGATTTTATTAGTTCATAAAGTTTGTTTCCTTGTTTTATTAGCTTATGGCTAACTGATAAGAATAGATATCACAACTCTTAACTGGTAAAAGATTCCATTTATTATTACTTATGTAAGTGCTTCCTGAAACAAACTGATTTTGCTTAAACTTCATTTTCCTGTATTTTTCATAGTCATTATTAGGATGAAAGATGAACAGCCTGAATTTATTCAATTTGAGATTGAAGTGTATCAAACAAATGAAAATAATGACATCTATAATATAAACATTAACTATCCAGGTTAGAAGTCCTGGTTTGTGCTTAATCTCAGGCAGCCAGCCAGCCAATGACTACTAGCTGTTTTTAAGGTGAGAGCACTCAGTATACGTTCTCAGTTGAAGTGGGTGTTTCATGCCCAAATCATGGCCCCCAAAAATGAATTTACATTGAGTACTTGCTCTAGATATGACAGCTGTAGCACAAATTTCTGCTGCAAAATGAATTATTGGTAATATTCAAAATGGGGTCTGTGCTCTACTCTGATTTAGGACAAATATGCTGTTCCCATAACACAGGCTCTCAATGCACATAAACAATCATGTCACATCATATCTATGAGGAACTCTTTTTCTTTAAAGAATCAGGGTTAATTTAAAAAAGATCTCACTTCCTTTCTCTTCTAGCAACTCACATTTCCTTTGCAACTTGGTCATGAAAGTACAGGTTGCTATCCAGCCTCCAGCAGTTAAATCAACAGTTAAAAAAACCAAGAAAGCTTGAGTTTAGTGCTTCTCTTCTTGCTTTGTCTACCAATGTCTGCAAATGATGAAATAATTTCCTTAATGCTTAGAAGGAAAGTTTTGTTGCTTGCATCAGGCGATGGTGCAAGAACAGAGTTCTTCAAGTACAGAGCTCTTCAAGTACAACACAGTCCAAATCATTCCAGTCACCAGCTAACCCGGTTCAAGAAGATATGGCACTACTGTTTTCTCTGTATGCATCATATTAAAAGTCTAGTATAGACTGACTGTGACCACGGAAATTAGGGGACACTTACTCCAGAAATCTGCATAATTCACATAACCTTCGGCTTTTATGAAAATACTTGTATTTGTTTAAATTCCCCTTACAATCCTGTATTTTTAAGACTGCTGTTTATGTAGTTCCAAGGCAACAGACCAATGCAAACTTGTAATTACCACAAACCCCACCAGCACAGTCACCAGGAGACTAATTTGGATTTAGAGAGAGCTGCTAGCGAAGTCACAGTACTCAGTTAACTCCTCAAAATATCCTCATGCTCTTGTGCACAGAAGAAACCCATAAACCACCCACCAACCCCAGGCACGAAAACTGCGGTATCCCTGAGTTCTGGGAGTAAAACCAGGAAATACAATAAAATAAGTTCATCAAATGAATGTGTTTGAACCTGTTCTTAAATATAATTATTAGAGATGAACACTGATACTGCCAAGTTTTTCCCAACTTCAGTTGGCATGAAAAATACGTAATTTTCACTTATTCTTGACAAGTGCTTAACAGAAATTTGCATTTTTCCTAGGATACAAGAACAAAAATAACATTAAGTAAATTTCATGAGTAAATACCATAAGTAAAATTAATGGATGACAGTATTTAACTCTCATGGTTGCTCACGTTCTGGATCATTTTTAAGATCCGGAATAATCACACCTGACAGCTTTTTTGGTAACACCTCTTTCTGACTGGGCTAAATGCTCTGTCTAAAAAAACCCAGCTTATATTTAATCATAAACAGACCATGAAAAGAGAATAAAGCAAGCCAGAAGAGCAACATACATAATTAAATATTTAGTGGTTTGATATTCTTTTGGAAAGCATACAATTTGAAGATTGCTACAAATTCAGAACAGCTTCTTAAAGCTAAGACTTATTCTGCTGCATGAGATACTTCAAGTACATTAAATACAGTTTTCTAAAATAGCTTGCCAAGAATAAGAGCCCATTAATATATATATAATAAATACAGAAGTCACTAACTTTTCAAACTTCTAAAAACTTACAGCACATGCTCTGGAGTGTGCAGGGTTAAAAAAGAAAAAAGTGTGTGTATTCCAGATATATATACACACACACATACACAAGCAGATGCCTCAATCAAGAAAATATTATGAAATTCAACCTAAGCCTTACAATCCACGAAGCTCTGCAAGTATCAATCAAGAATGCTTTGCTCTGTACATCTCAGAGAAGATTGCCTGATTGCCTGTTTTTACCTAGTTAATTAGGTATGATTATTCATAAGTACTTCCTTATATGATTCTTTATATTCTAAAGAATTTATACAGGATATTTACATCTCACATGGAACATATGCTAAATTTCTTACCTTTCTTCCTGCTAAAAGCACGATTCATGTTGAAAAATCTATCCAGTCAAAGACGTTCTTGGCTTTGTTGATTTTTCACACACACAATTTAACCTGCAGAATAATACACAGAAGAAAACAGAGAAGACAGACATTACTGTATTTGAAGTAAGCTCACTATCTTCATATTAGAGACAATGCAAATAAGCGTCAGAGTTCTGAAATAATTCAGGGAAATAAAAGCGAGATGTGCTTTGCTGACAAAGAAACTGCAGAACTGAGAAGATTTATGTTCAAATGCCCAGTGGTACTTCATACAGAAAGAAATATGTGAAGCTCTTCTCACCGAGATTTCACAGATACAGAGCATATGGTATTATATGTGAAGAGAAATACTACCCACAAATAGGCTGAGAAGAAAGCTTTGAAATGAATGCTGACTACAAGACTTCATAAAAACATTCAGTTCACATTTGCACTACCTTATTTTGTGTCATTTAGGCTGTCAGATTATTTCAAGCTATGCTGTCATCTTCATGTGGGCTTGACATTGAAAAAAAAAAATCACGATATAAAGACTTCACTCAGGGATTCAATACTAAAAAAAAAAAAATGGCTCTCGATGCAACTGCCTCCTTGCTCCGACTACAACAGATCACACAGTAATTGCTGCATTTTCTTCACTTAACACCACCAATAAACTCAAAATTTTATCTTAACTTCTGATCCACAAGATTTTATTCCTTACCAACATTCCTCAGCAAAACAAATTAGATACAACACATCCAATGTCGTTCAAACCCATTCTCATTTGTTAGTATATTTTCTTTTGTCAGTCACATGTGAGAATACCCCCACCACCCCTTTCCATTCTTTTCAGATATTCAAGGCAAAAGCTGCACGAGCACCCCTTCTCTGCTCTCAAAGCAGTCCACTCAAAGAAAAAAAAAAAGGGCAGAAAATAAAAGCACTTGGTATCAGATTATCTTTGAAATCACTTACACTATCTTTGCTTTGAATAAACGCAAACTTAAGCCAGTATTTCAAATGTCAGTATCAAGATGACTAACTTGTTTAAGATACTTTATACAGCTCATGAACACTTTTTGTGGTGCTTGCCCCCCTCTTTAAATAGTGTTCAATACCAATTAAACCAAATATATACCAATTTCCATGTGAACACTTGATATTTTACAGATTAGAACACAAGTGCAACTGCAGCTAAAAAAAAAAAACCTTCATTTTATTTTCAAATAATCACTGATGTGGTAGGACTACTTCTCTATATAATCCTGTGAGAATGAAGGAATAATCCCTGTTTACCTGAACTGTAGTACCCTAGATGTGCAACCAACTAACTTTTTGCTCTTTAAAGTACATTTACCAGATCATTTGGTTTTTACAGACTTTGCTAAGTAGTTCAGAAGGGAGGATGCAATGACATAAGCAAAGGTAGTAGGATAGATTTTCCATCTTGTTATTTTGATACGAAGTCAAGAAACAACACATTAGGTACACTACACAGCGGATTTTAACAGGAAAACTGAAGAAGCCCTGCATACACCTGTAACCATTCCTCCTGTTTGCCTAAAATGTATCATCAGTGTTACACAGAAAGATGTGGACAGACGTCAGTGAAACCCAAACACACTGCTAAGGGTTACAAAATCCTAGGAATTATTTCAACAGCCTCCCTGGAATGGGCAATAGCACTACTGGAGTAATTCCAGTTAATACTCACCCGTGAGGGCGTTTCATCAAAAGCTGCCAACGCATGAGTAGTTCTCACAGGGAAGGCACAGAGTAGGACTTTCAACAGTTGAAATTATAATAATTAATTCAGTTTAAATGAAGTAACAAACAGCAAAGAACATCAGAATTTTGACTTTGCAAGCAACTGGTAAGTAAGTGTGTTTAGCTTAGACATTTACCTTCAGAAGCAACACACGCAGCCTATTACATACCATACAGATACATAAGCAATGGAAGAATTTTGTTTAGGATGTTCACCTTCTTCATGAACTATTACAGTCAGTGACGAAAGCAGTTTTGAGGAAAAAGAGCTCTTAGATATCTCTGGCAGTTGTCTTACACAGCACTTGAGCAACCACTTCAGTTCTCCACTATGGAATTATAATACGCCCTTTTTCAGAACCCCTTTTTCTCTGTGTGTGTGTGTATTCTTGTCCTCATCCAAGAGACTACTAAGTAGCATATTTGAGATGGCTTACTGAGTAGAGAATCTCCTTAAGACTGCATGCACATCATGAAGCTGTTGACTAAGCCACACTTCTAAAGATCACCACTGAAGTATTTTGTTTAAAAGACAGCATAACTAAACATGTGGGGTTTGCATAGACAAGGAAATACTACCATTAATCTACCTTTGGCCTAATAAAGGCCAAAATTTATTGAGTGCATGCCTAAAAATTGACAGCATTTGCCAAATGTGTGCTCATAATTTCAGTTCCAATGAAACATCAATAGAACAAAATACGGAAGTGGATTAGGTAACAACTAGTATTAAAATACTTAATCAATTTACTTCCACTTATCACAAGGAATGAAACACTTAGCTTACATGCAACTGTTTTTAAAATTCCCTTCAATTCTGATATGAACAACTTCATCAATCTCCCAGATTCAGAAAAAGGATTTCTCTTCTGAAATCCTGTATGGATTCTGATCCCATCTGGATCTGGATGGGTTAAATAACCATAAAATTTTGCTATTAAAAAAGATAAATAAACCAACTCAAATTCCACAAGGCTAATTTCAAATTCCTCAGCTGGGCTCAGGAGAAGAGGGTCATGCCAGACTTGTAAGCAGCACTAATAAGTTTCTTATCAGGAGAAGAGCAAAGTTATGCTTTGATACCTGTGATATCATTGTTCACAATATTCAAACAGAGAAACAAAGCTCTAAGGAGAAAGCAAGCTGTTCTCTGACCATGGATGCTAGACAGGTTTTCTGTTAGAATATGATTTTGTTTCCGCCAATGCTCAACACACAAAAGCGGCTGGAAGAAACTGAGTTACAAAACAGTCTGTTAGAAGCCTGTAATGAAGTCAAAAAGAAGGCAAGTCTGAAAATCCAATTATGCTACAGCCCTGTGTAGAAAGGGGGAGGTCTTCTTATGACACCCTTTGTTCTGAAAGGGTAAAGCAGTCCCAACAATCAGAGACACTAGGGAATAGGAATGTGGACCAAACCACTTCATCACTCATCACTCAGGAAGACACACCTATATAAGGAATGTTTCTTCACCTTACTCCTAGGAGTTTTCTTTAGCTTTGTCCAGAAACCAAACCCTACTAGGAAATACAAACCTGCATGTGATTTTCACAAAATGGTTAATTGACAAAACATGAAGAGTTCTTACAGGTATAAACTAGGGAAATTTGGGGTTGTATCAGGTTATTTTGTTGGGGGCAGAGGGAAAAGAGACTGAAAGGGAAATACAAAAAAGTAAAAATAAAATAAAAAGATAGAGAGAAAAGGCTTAGAAAAGTAATGATAATAAAAAAAAACAACCCACAAATAACAGCCAAATATCCCAGGTGGGGGAAACACAACATTCTCAGTCTGAACAGTGAAATAGGCATGTGGCATGGAAGGTTATTTAAGTTGCCCTATCAAACTTTAAACAGTAGCAGTGGGGAAAGCAAACACCCTCCTTTCTCCTTTGTCTTCACTGTCATTAACCCCTTCCTTTTCACAGTGAGGTGCTTCTCAGAGTGAGAAGGAAACTGCAAAATGGCAGGGGGTGCAATGAAATTAGTGGGTTTGGCGACAGTGGTGGTTGCAGGCATTTGGGCTGGTGAGTGCAAGGGTGCTAAGTTTTGAAGGTGAAATCACCTCCTCTGTAATTATTTAATGTCAACGATAAGGTTAGTTGCTGTCTTCTATGCTTCATGCAGCAAAGGAAGCTGAACAAAGGATGAAGAGTGGCAGTCTTCCAGCTTTCAGCACAAGCAGGTGCAGTGCTACCCGGACACTGAAACACCACTGAGGCTTCCACAGACATCTTTACATGCCTGTGTGTGCTCCTTCACAATGTTGTGGTTTGATATGTTTTCTAAATTTAGAGCTGTCTCAGACAAGCCAAGAGAAGGGGTACTTCTGAAGGGGGTAAAACAAACCACCAGAGTAACTGCTCTCATTTATCTCTTTATTTCCTTTTAAAAATAGGGTATTCCTCAGGATTCCCCCTTGCAGACAGTTCCTTCAAATGGCATGGACTATAACAACCTTTTTTTGGTGTACTTCTTTTTCATTTAACAAATAATTTTTCCAACAAAACCTCCCTGAAACCCCCAACTTGCACCCTTACACTCCCTTTAATAAAAATCTAAATTCCATACCGCCCCTTCCCACACACACACATCACAGAGTTTCCATACAAAGTCAAATTTAACTTCAGAAGACCTGAAGATTCAGAGTCTTTTCCCTCTCAGACCCCAACATTTCAAGCATACGGGATAACACTTCTTAAAGAACAAAAAAACAAAATATCTCAAAGCCTGTTTTCAAAAGGGCTGCAGCACACCGGAATGTGTGATTCATTTACTTGAAATGAAACTTACACTCACACAGTTACTGCTGAAGGCAGGATGAGAAACTTGAAATTTCTTTTTCTGAGTTAGACCAAAACACCAGGACACTATTGT
Source organism: Pezoporus flaviventris (assembly GCF_033815535.1). Classification (NCBI taxonomy): domain Eukaryota; kingdom Metazoa; phylum Chordata; class Aves; order Psittaciformes; family Psittacidae; genus Pezoporus; species Pezoporus flaviventris. Next base: position 52,003,427 of record NW_026892549.1, read on the forward strand.
CCAGATCTGACATGTGACATAATGTAGGAAAATTATGATATTAAGACTATATGAAGTGATAAACAAAAACCAGATAAACACTGCCATATCATGATGCACTCCCTTTTAAATGGCAAGTAACTGAAACACTAACTTCCTGCAACCCTTTCTCCTATGAAAGACTAAAATCAAAAGAATATGTTGACACATCAATGAACAAAATTCAGTGCAGACCCAAACTTACACTCACATGCATCCTTTCTTAATGTTCAGGAAGCAAGCAGTTCCATTCCTGGTGATGAAAATACTAGTCTCTTTTGAGTTTGTAAGTAATAATAGCCTATAGGAGTATAAACCACAAACAGCATTTAAAGAGAACTTAGTGCTATGAAATTCTGTAGAAAAAAATATATCTTCAAGATCCTCAAAACAGCCTCAATAAAAATGAACAAGTGTCAGCTGCAAGTTCTTAGTCTGTGCGTGGGCTTTGTAACTGTACAGAAGCACAAATGGAGTACAAAAGAAAACATTCAGTCACTAAAAAGCTTTAAAGTTTTATTAATCTCTGCATTTTCAGAAACATTCATTAGCCAGAATCAAGTGGCAGGCCTAGTTTCTGGCTGGAAATATATCTGAGATTAACTTTTGTATTTTTTCACATGTACAGAAGAGGGGGGAAATTAACTGGTCATGAACTGGTCTTTTATCTAACATTCTCATACTCCCTACTACTAAAGTATACCTTGCTGTTGAGATGATGGTATTCTGAATGGGGCAGAGCTCAAACAACAACTCTTCTGGACTGTCAGCCTGCAGTGAGGGAGGCATGAGACTGAAGGGACACAGGAATCACCGAGGGGCTAACCAAGTGAGAACAAAGACAGAAGTGGTCTGACAAAGACCAAATCCGCTAAAAATCACGTCCCTAAAATGTAGCTTATCTTCCAATACACTCACTCTCCTTCTGTGAAAGGGATGAGCAAGAACACCCTTATTCAAAGGCTAAAAACATCCCTCTGGTCTGACAGACATCACAGCCCCTGTTCCCCCAAAATTCCTGAAAACAGCTCAAAGGTATGTGAAAATCACATATGCACTATTTTTTTTTTAACTCTCTCAACCAGTATAAGCCCAGTACCATTGTAGTGAGTGCTTTTCCCCACACAGCAAGAAGTCTTTCAGACCACAGGTAAACCATTTCTCATACAGTAGATCTGTCAAAGCTAAAGGTATTCACACAAACTCTAAGCACAAGAAGACAGCAGTGTTTTGCTATAAATATCAACATCAAACACATACCAGGAACCAGAAAAATCTATATGGAACTCATAGCAAGTTTCCAAAAAGTTCTGGTAAGTGGCTTTTTACTCTTCCAATTCCTAAAAATAACCTGCTCCTTTCAATAGTACAAAAAAAACCACAGATGAGTAACAGGTGATAAGGGGATATCACTTTAATCAGCAAAAACAACTCCTTAGGCAAGGTTGCCACTAATTTTTTGTTTACAGCAAGAATATCAACATCAGGAAATATAACAAGAATAAATTACACTATTAAAAATTCAGCTCTGAAGAAAATATGCTTGAAACTGCTGCAAGCACCAATAAATCCTCAGACAAGTTGCTAATGGCATAATCTTAAGACAAAAAAAAAAAACAAAACAAAACAGAGAAATACAAAATTCATTTGTTTCATAAAACCAGTCTCTAGATCTGGCTTTTAAAGCATTAAAAAATAAATTAAAAAAATGCTCAGCGTATTTATTTTTAAGCAATTATTTTGTATTATGCTTGTGCTGGTATGTATTAGTGGATTACATTACTCATGGAACAAACTGAATTTTATACTGTACAAACAAGTAACCTTAAAACCAGGAATACTCCCTTCTTTCCAAACATGTTATATTTTGCACGAAAAATTGATATTTTGTTCACTGTGACGGAATAATCACATCCAGAATACCAGAAAAGCTTCCTTCTTCCTCAAATCCAGAAGTGTCTAGTGAAATACAAATGATTTCAGTTGTGTCAGCCTAATTTTTACTCTGCTGTACAAGAACTTACAGATGTCAGATGCTCAGAGCCAACAGAAAGGCTTTATACATGTTCCCTCTCAAAGCACTTGGCTACTTTCATCTGCTTCCAAAAGACAGATGACAAGCATCTTGCTCACTTGCAGACAAAAGGTTCTGTATTTGACATCCCATTAGCCATCTGATCGTCCATATGGAATCTGAAGAAGATTCTTGCCCACCCCACTAGTTTCACCTCAACAATGGAGAGCCTTGGGAGCTTTGTTAGTGTTTTAACAGCAATGGGGTGGGATTCATCAAGGGGATCCACCACCACAGGTAAACACAGACGAGCTCTTAAAAATTGAACAGTTCTAGTAGGAGGGATACTGGACTCAAGTTTTTGACACACAGCATGAATAATTCTCCAAAATTTTACACCCAGCCCTTGCTTGGATGTTTATATACAATTAAAAGTAAAGATATGTCCTAATGAAGAATATAGTTACATCTATTTTGGCAACATCCTTTCTCCTCGGGAAGAGCTGACTGCTCCATGCACAATCTAGAGAAGCTATTTATTTAATTACTAGCAGATTAAGATGTGTAATTACCTCCCAGAGTATAAAGTTGGTGACCACAATGGGAACATAAGCCAAATCAGTTTCATGATCAATGATTCTATTGTATTACAAGTCATTACCATAAAGTACAACAAGACAAGAACCTTAGCCCAAGCCCCATGCTTGAAAAACACTATTACAGCAAATACCAGCTCGAAGTAAGGTACGATATACTGAAACTGTGAGATCAAGAGGAACAACTTTGAGAGCCAATAATCAGCATTGTGATGAGTGACTATTAATCCGGACAGATCTGTCTCTGCTTCCTCCCGGCTTCCCCTCCTCCCTGGCAGAGCACGAGACTTACAAAGTCCTTGGTCAGGGTAAACATTACTTAGCAACAACCAAAAACATCGGTATTATCAGCACTGTTCCTAGGCTGAAAGTCAAAACACAGCACTGCACCAGCTACCAAGAAGGAGAAAAATTGACTGCTACTGCTAAACCCAGGACAAAACCACATTCCCTTACTATTAAAGTAAATAGATTTCTCATTGATGTTAATATATTCATAATCTTTGCTTTAATTGGTTGGCCTCAAAGACAGCATTAAATTTTATTTATACAGATGAGATAGGCTTTACGTGATTTCAACAGTTTTCAAAATTGAAAAAAGTTGGTAATACCCATTTTTGTCACTTCTACTTAAATGAATCTCTGAGCTAGATTATATTGGGTTTTAGGCTTTATCATATTACATTCCTTTATCTTATCTTCTTTAATCCTTCTGAATACATTCTGAGGAATCCCAACATTTCAACAAGGATGTGATATGATGTTAAAAGCACAGATATTAAAATAACGCAATAGCATGGGAACCAAAATCATATTGATAACAAATTAATCTCATCTCCATCTTGTAGATCAGGTATGTGTTCAAGTAATTCATTACAATTTGCATTAAGGAGAAATATCAAGGTATTTCACAATACTACAGTTATTCTAAATCTTTTTTTGAGATTTTGGTAAGTGATGCATCCTAGAGTAATTTCGTAGAAATTACTGGGATATAGACTATTGCATAATAGAATTTCAAAGCTATCAAGACTTAAATTTCTCCAGCTTTCCTGAATAGGAGTGCTCTGTATCTTTTTACATGGTCAGGACTAAGGAGAACATTTAAGTGTTTAAAAGCATGGCAATCAGCAAGGTTAGACTCAAACATTCACTGTATCACACACAGAATGGTACCGGCTACTAGGGACTAGGAAGACATTATTGAAGTCCCTGGCTCAAATTAATTTCCATGTAGTTCAAATATGCTGCAAGTCTACCATATTCTCATTTTTTGTCAGCTTTACATAGAAAAACTCTCAATGAGGTATCTCCAATATCTGGGGAGGAAGGAGTGTCTTCTGATCTTTACAAGTGTACGACAGCTTGAGAACGATCTACTATGAAATGGATAGCTCATGGTGATTTAAGGCTCACAGCTCGTTCGTTCCCCAGGTAGGTACCATAACTCACTCACTCCCCAGGTAGGTACCAATCTGTGCTGAACTTCCAGAACCAGAGGAGAGAAATAAATAGAAGTCATCCTCCTGAGTATATGGAGAAAATTTAGACAGCTACTATTAACAGATTAAATGACTGAGCCCATAATTGAACTACAGGATGTAAAAGGAGAGGTATGTGAAAAGCAGGCACCAATATCTTTCCAAAGAAAGTAATTTTTAGACTTTCCTTGAAAACTGGGGGGAAAACAGGGGGAAAACCCAAACAAACAAACAAAAACACCCAACCAAACAAGCAAAGCACAGAAAAACAGAGTTAAAAACTAGAAATGGGCCCTTGCCAGAAAGTTTCTATTGAATGGCTTAAATACCTATGATAGGCATTTATTTTCCCTTTCTTTCTATACAGATCTGAGCTATCAACTCTGGCCTATGGCTTTGGGTACAGGAATTAGATTCATAAACACTGAAGCAAAACTCTTTCACAGCACCTCAGTTCTTTCAGAAATTTAAGCTTCACTACCAAGGTTTCAAGAAATCAGTTTACAGATCCACAGTGTATAAAAAACTACTCCATTTAAATATGCTTTTTAAATTTATTTTTGCAGCTGAAGACTGCAAGTTAATTCCACTTGAACTTTATACATACATATTTAACATCTGTCTCTACCAGTCAGCACCAAGCATCTGAATGTCCAGTGCTGACTTCCTTGGAAAGCATAACCTGTAGAGGCTACCAGCTGTCCTGTAGTAAGAGAAAACTCCACTAGCATGTGGACTCTTGAGAGACTCTTGTAGCATGTAGCCATAGAGAATCTCCTCCTAGATAGTTGTTTATTTTGAGAGAAGAACCCAAAGCAAAACCACAAAACAACTCTCTACTGCATTAATGCACTGGAGACCATGCTGCTTTCAAGAACCAAACCTAGAAGTCATCTGGGGAAAAAAAAAAAATCAGAGGGATCAACATAAAATTCCACCCCATATCCAACTGTTACACCAAACTACATGCTACTCTCTCCTCCTCCTTCCCCCAACAGCATAGATTGATGTTGTCAATTTTATCAGGGAGAGATGAAAATCAAAATTAGTAATTAGCAGTTACCTTGAGAACTGAAAGCATAAAACATTATTTCAGCTAGGAGAAAAAAATTACATGTGAAATTACTTGCATGCCTTGATAAGCTGGAAAGGAAGAGAAGAGGAAGTATTGTTTTAAGTGAGGATTAAAAGAGACAAAGTACTACAGTATAGTGTGGATGGAAGTTCCCCATTACTCTACCAAATCTCTATGTTCCTTTTTCTTCACTTTGTTTACGACTATGAGCATGCCAGCTCTAATTTGTTTCTTAAACTATCTATATTTAAATCTTATTGGAATACCACTGCACATATGCTTATGCAAAATTAATCACACCTTCCCTTTTCATCCAAGAATGTGAGTGTCTGCTAACTGGATTTTCAAAACTATACCTTGCTGGTCATGACTCTCTGATATTTTTAAAAACAGCTTAGCTTTGTATGTTTAACCTTCCAGAAATTAACCTGTACTGTAACTGGACTCTGACTTCAAGAAAACACAAGAACTATTAACGCCACCACCGTTTTTTAAACTTCATTAACATCAGAAGCAACAAGATGAGAACATAATTACTACAGGAGACAAATTAAAATAATCTCTCACTTTACAGCTCCTTCAAAAGGAGAGTATCATTGAAAGTGCCAGTATAAGAATTCTTTTCAAGAAGTAAAACCTCAAGATGCTCCCACATGAATTAACACACAGACTAGAGTCTACACCAGTTAGTAGGTATCAAGTTTTTAAATGTAGTTTGAATCAAGCTAGTGGGAAACTAAACAGAAGCACTTAACTAAGCAGCCAAAGAAAAACAAAACAAAAACCAACCCCAAACTTACACTAAAACAAATGAACCAACCCCTGAATTTCCTTCAAATTCTCTGGAGAGTCTCATAAGCCACCCCCTTCCCCTCTGGATAAAAAAAATACAGAAGTCAGAACTAATAAGCCAAATGATTATTTCTTTTTTTATGCCAAACCAATGTTGGAGCTAAAACTGGTATAACAAAGTAAGTTAGTTGCTTGTTAACAGTGGAGAAGCTGCCTCCTCTCCCATAATGCATTCACCATCTATGAAATCTTTCAACAAAGGATGTAGAAGCATCCATTGACATTAGATACAGTTTACAAGTACTCCTATAAGATTATTATCATTCCATCTTGTAGGTGCATAAATTAAGACGGAGGCACAATACCCGGCTTCCCAATGGCACTGAAAGATTGGACAGCTGCAGTAAAACCCAGGACTTTTGAATTTCACATTTGTGCATAAGGATTTCTCTAAATGGAAAATATTTTCTAGCAGGTTTTTTGGGTGACGAGGATTTTTTGGTTTGGGTTTTGGTTTCTGTGGGGGTTTTGTTGTTGGTTTTGTTTTTTTACAACAAGCTTAGATAGTTCCTATTTATTTTACAGTTAGCATGACACTACTACAGAATCAGAATGTAACTTTTCAAACAGAAGATCTCTACTGCTATTTCATTAACTGATAGCTACATGGAGCTTTCAAAGCAGAAAAGATAAAAAAGGTGGAAATACGAACAGGACAGTGTGCCAACTTCTACTAAATTTATGACCCCATTCCTCGTGTTATGGTCAGTAACATAGCTAGATCAACAAAAGAGGATGGATGTCAGTCCTACCTGCTCCACCCAGGCTTCAAAAGCAGGATTGCTGTGCCCATGGTAATACTGTGAATCACTGAATTTGTACATATTCAAGGCCTTCACCACGGATTACAGTGAAGCTTACCCACAAAGGCAGAAGGGCAGTCAAGTATATGCACTTTTTAAGAGTCTTACATATTGATGTCTCAGTACGGCAGAGTAAACACATAATAGATATGCTTGAGAGTTACTTTTGGAGCAATAAGGATTAAATTCACCCAGGAAGACAAAACATTCTTGAAGAGGCAGGGATGAAGGCAGCATGCAGAAGGGGACACGTAGACAGAATCCCTACTTACCACCACACAACCTTGAACCCCAGAAAAGCGTAAGTTAAAAAATCAATTTAAAATACGATAAGTTGATTTTTTGAAGTTCCTTTAAAAATGCTTTTATTTTAGGTGCTACAAAGTTCACAGAAGTTTTTAATACTTTGTTGTTTTGTGGTTTTGTTGGTTTTTTTTTAATGCCCAGTAACATGTAGCAGTGACATGGCAGGCCTTTATTTTCTGATATTCCTGCATCACTGAAACATGACTTATTTAATCATGTTTTTTGGTGTTTTTTTCTTAAATACATCAAAACCTAAGCGTTCTTCTCTGATAAAGCAGATTTTGGTTTACATCAGTATGATTCGATTACATTTATTCATAAACCTCCTTTGGAGCTTTCATCTCTATCTCAAATTCCACAGAGATTTAAAAATGCATTTAAATAGTATACATGACTACTGAGCCAATTAGGTAAGCTTTTATTAATGGCTAAATCATGCATCAAGTTTTTGAGCTGTCAAAGTAAAGACTTTCATAAACCCCACAAAATGTTATGAACAAAGCTGTCATTTACAGCCTGGGCAATATTTAAGCGAAGCAAAATATCTGGCTCACATTTTCACACATTTGTAAGCCTCTTGGGTTTCTGTACTTCCGTTTCAACAGAAGTGTCTCAAGTACCAAAACATTAATAATATCAGGAATTATGGTTACAGAACTGTGGAAATATCACTTCTAGTACATCTATGGATGATAACTTCCTCCTGCAAATGGTGGATGAGCCGACCAGGAGAGGAGCGCTGCTGGATCTCATCCTCACTAACAAGGAGGATCTGGTCGAAGCAGTAAGGGTTGAGGGCTGCCTTGGTTGCAGCGACCACGAGATGGTGGAGTTCAGGATCTTGTGTGGCAGGACTAGTAGAATACCAAGTAGAATTGCAACCCTGGACTTTAGCAGGGCAAACTTTGGCCTTTTCAAGCAATTGCTAGGGGAAATCCCATGGGCAGGGCTGCTTGAAGGTAAAGGGGCCCAAGATAGTTGGTTGACATTCAAGGACTGCTTTTTCCGTGCTCAAGATCGGAGCATCCCGACACGTAGGAAGTCAAGGAAGAGGGCCAAGAGACCTGCGTGCCTAAATAGGGAATTGCTGGGTATGCTCAAGTGGAAGAGGAGAGTCTACAGGTCATGGAAGGAGGGGCTGGACACTTGGGAGGAATATAAGGCTGCTGCTAGAGGATGTAGGAAGGCAGCTAGGAGGACTAAGGCATCCTTAGAATTAAACCTGGCAAGAAGGGTCAAGGACAGCAAAAAGAGCTTTTTTAAATACATGGCAGACAAAACTAACACCAGAGGCAATGTAGGCCCACTGATGAACGGGATGGGTGCCCTGGTGACAGAAGATAAAGAGATGGCAGAGTTACTGAATGCCTTCTTTGTCTCTGTCTACTCTGCTGCAGGCAGTCCTGAAGAGCCCTGTACCCCTGAGGCCTTAGATGAAGTCAGGTCGACGGAGCGGTTTGCCTTAGTCGATGAGGAATGGGTTAGAGACCAGTTGAGCAATCTGGACATCCATAAATCCATAGGTCCAGATGGGATGCACCCGCGGGTGCTGAGGGAACTGGCGGAAGTCATTGCTAGACCACTCTCCATCATCTTTACCAAGTCTTGGGAAACGGGAGAGGTGCCTGAGGACTGGAGGAAAGCAAATGTCACTCCAGTCTTCAAAAAGGGCAAGAAGGAGGACCCGGGTAACTACAGACCGGTCAGCCTCACCTCCATCCCTGGGAAAGTGATGGAACACCTTATCCTTGGTGCGATCTTAAGGCATATCAAGGATAAGAAGGTTATGAGGGGCAGTCAACATGGCTTCACCAGGGGGAAATCATGTTTGACCAATCTCTTAGCCTTTTATGAGGAAATAACACGGTGGATGGATGATGGCAGAGCGGTGGATGTGGTCTACCTTGACCTCAGCAAAGCATTTGACACAGTCTCCCACAGCATCCTCACGGCTAAAATGAGGAAGTGTGGACTGGATGATCAGGTAGTGAGGTGGACTGCGAACTGGCTGAAGGAGAGAAGCCAGAGAGTTGCAGTCTATGGGGCTGAGTCTAGTTGGAGGCCTGTAACTAGTGGAGTGCCTCAAGGGTCAGTACTGGGACCGGTATTATTTAATATATTCATCAATGATTTAGATGAGGGAATTGAGTGTACTATCAGCAAGTTTGCTGATGACACTAAGCTGGGAGGAGTGGCTGATACGCCAGAAGGCTGTGCTGCCATCCAGCGAGACCTGGACCGGCTGGAGAGTTGGGCAGGGAGTAACTTGATGAAATATAACAAGGGAAAGTGTAGAGTCCTGCATCTGGGCAGGAACAACCCCAGGTTCCAGTATAGGTTGGGGAACGACCTGCTAGAAAGCAGTGTAGGGGAGAGGGACCTGGAGGTCCTAGTGGACAACAGGATGACCATGAGCCAACACTGTGCCCTTGTGGCTAAGAAGGCCAATGGCATCCTGGGGTGTATTAGAAGGGGGGTGATTAGTAGGTCGAGAGAGGTCCTCCTTCCCCTCTACTCTGCCCTGGTGAGACCGCATCTGGAGTATTGTGTCCAGTTCTGGGCCCCTCAGTTCAAGAAGGACAGGGACCTGCTCGAGAGAGTCCAGCGCAGGGCAACAAAGATGATTAAGGGAGTGGAACATCTCCCTTATGAGGAAAGACTGAGGGAGCTGGGTCTCTATAGTTTGGAGAAGAGGAGACTGAGGGGTGACCTTATCAGTGTCTATAAATACATAAAGGGGGAGTGTCACGAGGACGGAGCCAGGCTCTACTCAGTGGCAAACAATGATAGGACAAGGGGTAATGGGTACAAACTGGAACACAAGAGGTTCCACTTAAACTTGAGAAGAAACTTCTTCTCAGTGAGGGTGACGGAACACTGGAACAGGCTGCCCAGGGAGGTTGTGGAGTCTCCTTCCCTGGAGACATTCAAAACCCGCCTGGACACATTCCTGTGTAACATTATCTAGGTGTTCCTGCTCCGGCAGGGGGATTGGACTAGATGATCTTTCGAGGTCCCTTCCAATCTCTAACATACTGTGATACTGTGATCTAAGATCTTGAATACACTTCAGGTAGCTTCAGTCTTCCCACTTCTCTGGTACAAAAGAGTTAAAGGAGAGGATGAAAAGGAAGCAGCAATTTATTACAAAAAGGAAGTAACCCAAATAGGGGGAAGGCACTCCTGCTTTTGTATTTCTGTTTGTTCCCTTCCAACCGTAACTATCCCATGATTCTATGATTATTATTAAGCTTTTTCTGATTTTAGTTATGTTACTTCTGTCTGTAAAAGGTCAGAAACAAAACAGCCTCCTGACACAGATTAATGTGATAAACCTCTAAATTTGAACTGAATTAGAGGCAGTGATTTATAAATATAAAACCAAATAAACAATAAGAAAATAAATACAACATGAATTATAATACTGTACTTTGATTCTTAACAAGATATGTTTTCATGCTAAATCCATAACCATTGAAACGTGAAATGCAATTCTCTCCCTGTTGTAAGAGCAGTCAAAAAAATATTACAGCTGATCTTTCCACTCCAGGAGGACAAAAAAATACAGAACTCTTCATACTTGTCAGGAATGTTAACTTTAGGGAGAGAGATCTAAAAAATAATCTATGAATGGAAACAAGAAGTGGCAACAGATTGCATCTGGAAGTTTAGAGTGACATCTTTTTCAATTTCACATACCATATAACTAGTGTCAGCTAAAATGAAATTACCTAATAAATAAGAACCTGCTGAGGAAAGCCACTGAGCTGCTTACCACAGATGGATTGACTGGTTTTTAATTTAATGCTTTACATGACTCAGAAGTACAGAAGAACAGACTTGCATTCAAAAATGGAATTCAGGGTTTGGTAGATGAGATCTGTGCAACTTCTCTGTCTAAACCTCTGCTAGAGATGAAAAGAATAAAATATAGTAGAGCTGTCTCACAAAACCATTAGGGTTGACCTCTGATATTTTGATTCATCTCTTTACTCATAGCAAGAAGTATACCTCTATAAATGCAGAATTTGAAAGCCATTATGTACTCCTAATAAGGCCAGATGTCATATTTTCCGTAGGTAAGTAAAGAAAGGGAAGCAAGTAGTTCTGACAAGGAATTTCAAAAGCAGAACATTGTAACCCAAGTAAGCATTTAGATAGCAAAGAGCCAACTACAAACACAGGTGCTTTTTCCAAGCACAGTTCAAGTCACATGGGGGCAGGGGACAAGTCACAAATGCAAAACAAAAATGCATTGGTTTTGCTTGGTTGTTGTTTTTTTTTAAACACAGGTTATATGTATTCAGGCTCTTGACAGCCTTTTTGGAAACCACTTGACACACTTTTCTCCACCTGCCACACTGAAGAGCAACTGGCTGGGTCACCATTGCATTCCTTGTCACTGCAATCCATGTGCGTTCCATAAAGTCAGTCAGGCTATTCTGTAAGATTACAGCAAATCGTAAAGCCCCACGGATTATTACCCAGTCCTGGTGATACATGTGGGTGCTAGGGACATAGACAGCAGTAGACTGGGGAACATAAAGAAGGACTACAGAGCCCTGGGAAAGGTGGTTAGGGGCTCTGGAGCTCAGGTAGTCTTTTCATCAATTCTCCAGGGTACAAGGGAGGACTAGCTAGGAGGATTAGCCAGGTTAATAAATGGTTAAAAGGGTGGTGTCATAGTCAGGGGTTTGGGTGTCTTGAACACAGGACCCAAGTTTGTAGGCCAGGTCTAGTGGGGGCTAGTGGAGCTGCTCTGATAAAGAAGGGAAAGAGCAGTTTTGATAGGAGGCTTGCCAGACTGGTCAAGGAGGCTTTAAACTAGATGTGTTGGGGGAGGGGGCCATCATTCCATCCCAACACACCCAGTCAGTTGCCAGAACCTATAATAAATGCTTGGAGCAATGTAGAGATATCCCAGCTGCTCCAGCCAATGAGCCAGCTTCAGCTGAAGCTCGGCTCAGATGCCTCTATACAAATGCCCTTAGCATGGGGAACAAACAAGAGGAATTAGAGATGTGTGCACATCTACGGGGGTATGATATAATAGGCATAGCAGAAACATGGTGGGATGGCTCCTAGGACTGGAGTGTTGGAATGGAAGGTTGCAGGCTCTTTAGGAAGGACAGGCCTGGCAGGGAGGGAGGGGGAGTTGCCCTTTATGTTAGGGATAGGCTGGAGAGTATGGAACTCTGTCTGGGGACAGGTGAGCAGTCAACAGAGAGTTCGTGGGTCAGGGTTAAAGGGAATATAGCTATGGGAGACATTACTGTGGGCATCTGTTACAGACCGCCTGATCAAGGAGAACCTGCGGATGAAGCACTCCATAGACAGATAGGAAAAGCCTCATGCTCACAGGCCCTTGTTCTCATGGGTGACTTCAACCACCCTGACATCTGTTGGAAGGACGGTACGGCCTGGCACAAGCAATCCAGGAGGTTCCTCAATTGTGTAGAAGACAACTTCCTTCTGAAAGTAATAGAGGATCTGACAAGGAGAGGTGCCATGCTTGACCTCGCGCTCACCAACAGGGAAGGGCTGGTTGGAAATGCGACGCTCCAGGGCAGCCTTGGATGCAGAGATCATGAGATGCTAAAATTTGAGATCCTCAGGACAGTGAGAAGAGCATGCAGCAAGCTCACTGCCCTGGACTTCAAAAGAGCAGACTTTGGCCTCTTCAGGAACCTGCTTCGGAAGGTTCCATGGGATACAGCCCTAGAGGGCAGAGGGGCCCAAGACTGTTGGTTGATATTCAAGGATCACCTGCTACAAGCTCAGGAGTGCTGCATCCCAACCAGAAGGAAGTGCAGGAGGGCCAGGAGATCTCCTTGGATGGATAAGGAGCTCCCGAGGAAAATTCAATTGAAAAATAATAAGTGGAAGCAAGGACAGGTGGCATGGGAAGAGTACAGGGATGTTGTCCGAGAAGCTAGGGACCAGGTTAGGAAAGCTAAGGTCCAGTTAGAATTAAACTTAGCTAGAGGTATTAAAGATAACAGGAAGGGATTCTACAAGTACATAGCAAACAAAAAACAGACAAGGGAGAATGTAGGCCACCTCAGGAAACTCTCAGGAGAACTGGCTACACAGGATTTGGAGAAGGCTGAGGTTCTGAATGACTTCTTTGCCTCGGTCTTCACTGCCAAAGGCTCTGACTGCACCACCCAAGTCTTGGAAGGCAGATGCAGGGACTGTGAGAATGAAGACCAAGAAGGGGAAAATGGATGACCCGGGGAATTACAGACCAGTCAGTCTCACCTCTGTGCCTGGCAACATCTTGGAGCAGATTCTCCTGGAAGGCATGCTAAGGCACATGAAAAACAACAAGATGCTTGGTGACAGCCAGCATGGCTTCACTAAGGGGAAATCCTGCCTGACCAATTTGGTGGCCTTCTGCGATGGGGCTACAGAACTGATGGACAGGGGTAGAGCAGTTGATGTCATCTACCTGGACTTGTGCAAAGTATTCGACACTGTCCCACACGACATCCTTGTCTCTGAACTGGAGCGACATCAATTTGATGGATGGACCACTCGGTGGATAAAGAACTGGCTGGATGGCCGCACGCAAAGAGTTGTGGTCAATGGCTCAATGTCCAGCTGGAGACCAGTAACGAGTGGTGTCCCTCAGGATCGGTGTTGGGACCGGTCTTGTTCAACATCTTTGTCGGTGACATGGGCAGTGGGATTGAGTGCGCCCTCAGCAAGTTTGCAGATGACACCAAGCTGTGTGGTTCGGTTGATATGCTGGAGGGAAGGGATGTTATCCAGAAGAACCTTGACACGTTTGTGAGGTGGGCTGATGTCAACCTTATGAAGTTTAACCATGCCAAGTGCAAGGTCCTACACCTGGGTCGGAGCAACCCCAGGCACAGCTACAGGTTGGGCAGAGAAGAGATTCTGAGCAGCCCTGCAGAGAGGGACTTCGGGGTGCTGGTCGATGAGAAAATGAACATGAGCCGGCAGTGTGTGCTTGCAGCCCAGAAAGCCAACCATATCCTGGGCTGCATTAAAAGGAGCGTGACCAGCAGGTCGAAGGAGGTGATCCTGCCCCTCTACTCTGCTCTTGTGAGACCTCACCTGGAGTATTGGGTGCAGTTCTGGTGACCTCAACATAAAAAGGACATGGAACTGTTGGAACAAGTCCAGAGAAGGGCCACGAGGATGATCAGGGGACTGGAGCACCTCCCCTATGAAGACAGTCTGAGAAAGTTGGGGCTGTTCAGCCTGGAGAAGAGAAGGCTGCGTGGAGACCTCACAGCAGCCTTCCAGTATCTGAAGGGGGCCTATAGGGATGCTGGGGAGGGACTCTTCATTAGAGACTGTAGTGACAGGACAAGGGGTAATGGGTTAAAACTTAAACAGGGGAAGTTTAGATTGGATATAAGGAGGAAATTCTTTCCTGTTAAGGTGGTGAGGCACTGGAATAGGTTGCCCAGGGAGGTTGTGAATGCTCCATCCCTGGCAGTGTTCAAGGCCAGGTTGGACGAGGCCTCGGGTGATATGATTTAGCGTAAGGTGTCCCTGCCCACAGCAGGGGGGTTGGAACTAGATGATCTTAAGGTCCTTTCCAACCCTAACAATTCTATGATTCTATGATTCTAAGATTGGAGCAGTGATGCAGGAGGGCATCTAAGAAGTTCACTGACGGCATCAGGCTGGTGACACTTCTGAATGACAGCAGATTTTGGTGCTGATGAACCCCTTTCTTTTACAGATGAGTCCTCAGTTCCGGTTCTTTTAATTAACAGGGATAAAGCAGACAGAAATGTTTCAAACATACCTTAAACTAAAGGATAATTAGAGTTTGACCTTACACATTATGCCAAAAGGCACCGCAATGCACCCATTTATTCTAATAATACCACAAGAAGTTTGAGATTAAAATGATATAACTACTTGACTTTCAGAAATGCTGAAGCCTAAAGCTGAATTAAAAATAATGCAACCTAGATGCAGGTTTAAAAAAAAAAGGATAATTGCCTATAAAGAAGAATGTAATTAGAAATGTGTCAGAATCTTCACCACCTGCAAACTTCAAGAGTTTAATGGCCCTCTAAAAAGGAGTGACTCTCCCCCAAACAGCAGGATGCCTGTAATATAGGTGACCCTAGGAAACTCAAGGTAACATCCTGAAACAGACCGAGAAGAAATTTTACATTTTCAGTCATTTGGCTGCAGCCTTGGATGGCTCCTTGCCAGTACTACACAGACAACAAAGAGAACTGAGAAAGAGCAGTGACAAAACCAGCCTAGCTGTTTGGAAGCGGAAGCAGAGACCTAGTGGCAGACAGACAATGGCAGCAGCTTGGCAGAAATAGCAAAGGAGGGAAACAGAGCTTTAATAAACAGATCGTGGTCAGCAATACTGAGCCCACAGATTTTTATAAGTACACCTAAACTTGTTAGCTCTGAAAACAGGATGCACATACAATGAAAGAAAAACAAGAACTAAAAGAGATCCCAATCAGGCAGACACCTGGGAATGAACATTAGATTTCACTGCTTTTCTTGTAGGCTTAAAGACTTACAGGAAGAACTTCAAAATCCAGATTATACACATAACAGCTCTGCCATCATATTTGAACACCATCTTAGTATGTTTTACTCACACTCAGAATACCATAAAAATAAAAAAAAATGGTTTTAACTGTTTTAAGGTAAAAAAAACTTTTAATGCATGTTATTTATACATGGATAATATTACTTATTAAAACATACAGCTCCAAACCATGACCCACCAATTTAGTTACCACCTTATGAGATATTTTGTACAGTTTTGACTTAATCATAATTACTGCTACTTGAAAATCAATCTACACTATAGCTTGATTCTTCTAGAAACTTTGCTAATGCACTTTAACCACTTACCATCTAGCCAGCTGAAAACCACTTCACAGAAACATAGCTATTTAAACATGTTTTGTTCTGATGTCACGCTATCATTAGTCATGTGAACAGTTTTACATTTGATTTTAACACACTCTTAGAGCAGTTGTGCTTTTCCCTGCCTTCTGTCCCCAAACACTCCTACTTATGTTGCCCTTCTCCCACACTGGCACAAAGTCCTTCACTGCCGACTTCCACACTGGCTCATACTGCAGTTCTGAACTGGAAACCACAGCATCAATATACATCAGAAATCTTTCAGTAAGTAAGGGCCTGGGTGAAGTGACAGTCAGACTTAGGTCCCCAGGCAAGTTCCTCTGAAATAGCCAGAAAAGACATTAATTCAACTCATTCATCTTCAATCTGCTGCCTCTGTACAGCATTCTGAGACACCAGCTCAGCTAGACAAAACCACTGTGAGGCTAACATGGAGACAAATTCTCTATCTCAGAAAAACTGTTTTAAGTAACTAAGCACAGCTCAGCACTAAACTTACAAAAAATGTAAAACATCAGTAAATGCAAAAGTCAGAGTTCATTAGCTTGCTCTAACCACATGAAGACATTTTTACTATGTTCATTTTTTGGCCATAAAGCTATAAATCCAAACACAGAGTCTAGGCAAACAAACATTACCTCAACTTCAATGAAACAAAGCTTTGGCAATTAAATGTTAAACAGCATTTCTGCATTAAGTGCAACTGATTTCTTAATCTTGAGAATTTAACTCCACATACCTATTGAAAAAATTAACACAAGAAGCATTACATGTCCCACTGGCTGCTCCTGCAGGTCTCTAAAGAGTACTTAACACAAACCGTAATTTATGGTATCTAACTCTTGGACTTGAAGTATCTCAAATGCCACTTCAGAGTATTAAGCCAACTGCTGTTTAAAATTATGTGTAAATTAGTTGAATCATGACCCTCCACTGGAAAAATCTGCCTTATGGATCATGTCCTTAGGGAGTTGAATGCTGTAGTGACAACTTACCACTGAGCTAATCAAGAATCAGAAAATGAATTTAAAATTAACTAAAGCAGAGTCACTGGAAAAAAAAAAAAAAATCAATAGTGTTATCCAGATGAACCAGGTCATGCATGCTAGAACCTCCTACCATTTACTACTGCAGTACACTACTGTTACAGTAAACATACGTTCTAACCTTTTGCAAAATAACACAGAGAAGTTGAAACATTTTTTTTCACTACCAGGAATTTAGAACACATTTACTAATTCAGAGTTTTTAGATCCTGTCACTGGTCAACATCTGATTTTGAAAATGTCAGTGATTAATCCCAGCCCTAAACCTTTCCGTGTGTGAGTCTATATATTTTCCATGTAATTTCTGCTGTAAATTTGCAACACTACATTCCTCATTTACTCAGTAACTGATGGACACTAAAACTAAATACACCTTTAAAAGCCCAAGGATCCACTATTCTTAAAATAAAGGACTTTGAACTTAAAACCACCTTTGTCTTTAAATTCCAGTACTCCAAATATTTGATAAGCCTGCTGCAAATCAGCAAAAGAATTTGTATCTAAGCATCCTAAATAAACCTGTTTCATGTAAGTCTATCTCTACGAAATGATTCTGTGCTTTGGACTGGTAATGAGTCCTATCAACGTTTTTTGCCAATCGGTCTGGCTTTGCCCTACCCTGTGGTAGGAGAGACCTTTTAGGTAGCGTTTTTCAAGTGCAGAGATAAAAGGAGAATCCAGTACATACATAGGAGAGATTTTGAGTTGCTGTTGTCAGAAAGAAAAAAATCCATCTCCTCCCATTTGTTCCCAGGCTACAAGACCCTTTTCTGCAACTGACACGCTTTGAGTTTTTCTTTTTGAGTATTATTTGTCTTCATACACCCCCTTTTTTTTTTTCCTCAGCTCCTATCTGCCCCACAAGAAAGGTCTTTTAATGAAGAACACTTACCTACGTAGTAGAAGAGTCTAAAGAAGAAAGCTATCTACTTGTATACCCGTTGTTTTATTTTAGAGAGGAAGTCAAGAACAAGCCTTACATCCCAGCCATCCATGAAATAAGAACCACAGGACCTGTCTGAAATACAATTGGGAAGTAACAGCATAAAGTCATCAACACACACACTGACTTTCTGAAAACCAGCAGGAACTGAAGTTATCCTTGGTCATCCTACAAGATAATGCCACAGCAATAATTCAAAATTCAAGGAACTTTTACTTGAGGCATGGTTTGTATAACACCTATATTGGAGACATCAAGAGACACAAAGGAGGTCAGAAGGGAACTGCACACTACTGATCCGTCTTTAAGAAGTAATGAAATCATGTGAGCACTTTTAAGAGGCTATAATATCATAGCAATAGCCATCTTGGTGTCAGATTAAAGATAACCTTCGGGAAAGCCAGTAGCATCGACAGACTGACTCATCCTAATCTGACTTTAGCTCTACACTTTCTCTGAGGTACTTCAATGGATTTGGGAATTTAAAACCAAATGAAGCGATATGCACTTGCTCTAAAGCACATTGCTGAAACTGAAATAAGCAAGACAAGAGAAAGCTTTTATTAACCACTAGAATGCTAAACAAATGTTTTGTTTATACTCTCAAAACAACAGAAATTTGCTACATAATTTTAGCCTACCTTCCTTTCAGCTAAAAAAAACATTCGGTTTTCCAAAGCCTCTTAGCTCCCTATCCACACTTTGAAAATATTTAAATTATTTAATGTTTTTAACAAGTATATCATAACCACTTCCATAAATAAATTTTTATCCATAACATTCTAAGTCTGCAAATTTTGCCTTTTTTCTAATATATCAAGGGAAACTTTCCTTTATCCAGACAAACACTTTTTGTCTAAAGAGAAGAGAAGCAAGGAGGTTGCAGCTTCAGGGGACTGTAGCAGTATTTTCAATCTAAGCAATGAGTTATCAGGTGTGGAAAACAGAAAGGGCAGAAAAAGTAAGGAGGGGTGGGGGGAAAAGAGTGCAAAAGCCGATTTGTAATAGTCATGCCAACAAGCATTATTCTCTCACTCAACAAAAGGATTAGTGAAACACAGTTATTAGACTGAGCGAGCTCTGGGTCAACAACTTGGTCCTGCCATTCACTCCACAGCTGACTTCACCTAACAGGCACTGCTTAATAGGTGAAATGGACAGAAGCAGACCTCTAACCCATAAAGTCTGTGAACTTAGCCTTGTGGCTTTGTTATGAGTGCTTTAAATGGAAAATAAACAAAATGTAAGTTGGAATAGTTCATCGCAATCTTAAAATACCACTCAACCAAAAAAAATCAAATATTTGCATAATCCTTTTCTGTACAGCAGATCACAGCAACAATTAAAAGGGCTTACCCTTTTGCGTTCAGATTTCTTGTGAAGGTACAGAGCAGACACTAATTTTCATGTGGAATAGATCACTCCTTTGTCAACATTTTTGAACCTTTGTTACTGCTGCTTTATAGCTTTTCATGTACTGGAATAAAAAGAAACAGTGACAGATATAAGCTGTGAACAAGTTTATTATCGAAGCACAGAAATTATTTTCTCATATTTGATTCTTTTCTCAAATTTAGAAAGTACAGCTTAATGGAAATATTTCACACAATTTAATACAATTTTGCTGCTAACCAGACTAGAATGTTGGAAGCAATAGAACTTTATGTTCAAATAGGAATTCCAATTTAAATCTTTTCCCATAATTTCCTTATCCACACTGTCCTCACCAATAAAATAACCATTTAACACACAGAACAGCAGTTTTGACTATTTCTTGGTTAGAAGAGAATGCTGTACTCCCACACATGCTAAGAAATGTGTCTGTAAATTTAAACAGGATGCTGGGAGGTACCAGCCTGTCAGCCTCCTCAATCTGACTGGGAAGATGATGGAACAGATGCTCCTCAAAACTAAGCTAAGGCACATGGAAGACAGGGAAGTGACTCCAAACAGCCACCACTGCCTCACCAAAGGCAAGTCCTGCCTGACCAGCCTAGCAGTCTTCTATAACGGAGTGACTACATCAGTGAGCAAGTCAACAACCATGGATGTCATCTCTCTGAAATTCTGTAAGGCCTTTGACACGGTCCCCCACAACATTCTCTCTAAACTGGGGAGATATGGATTTGATGGGTGGACTGTTTGGTGGATGAGAAACTGGCTGGATGGCTGCCACTGAGTGGTCAACAGTTCAATGTTCAGATGGAGATCAGTGACAAGTGGTGTTTCTCAGGGGACTGTACTGGGACCAGTACTGTTTAATATCTTCATCAATGACAGACACTGGGATCAAGTGCAGCCTCAGAGAGTTTACAGATGACACCAAGCTGAATGATGCAGTTGACACACCTAGGGAATGGAATGCCATCCAGAAGGACCTGGACAATCGTGGGAAGTGAGCCTGTGTGAACTTCATGAGATTCCACAAGGCCAATGGAAAGTCCCGCACTTGGGTCAGGGCAATCCTCAGTACCAATACAGGCTGAGGCATGAAGGGATTTAGAGCCGCCCTGCCAAGAAGGACTTTGGAGTACTGATGGATGAAAAGCTGGACATAAGCCAGCAAAGTGCACTCACAGACCAGTAGGACAACTGTATCCTGGGCTGCATTGAAAGAAGTGTAGCTATGAGGTCAAGGGAGGAGATTCTGCCCCTCTGCTCTGGTGAGACCACAGGGAGTATGAAGATGATCAGAGGGATGGAGGACCACTCCAATGAAGAATGGCTGAGAGAGCTGGGCTTCTTCAGCCTGGAGGAGGCTCCAGAGAGACCGTATTGCTGCCTTTCAGCACTTAAAGAGGGCTTATAAGAAAGATGGGGATGAACTTTTTAACAGGGTCTGCTGCAATAAGATATGGGGTAATAGTTTTAAACTAAAGGAGGGTAGTAGACTTAAACTAGACAGAAGGAAGAAATTTTTTACAAAGAGGGTGGTGAAGCACCAGACCAGGCTGCCCAGAGAGGTGGTGGATGCCCCATACCTAGAAATATTCAAGGTCAGGTTGGATGGGGCTTTGAGCAACTTGGGTTAGTGGAAGGTGTGCCTAAGCATTGCATGAGGGATGAATTATTTCACTCAACAATTTCACTTGCTACTATCAGGCCTTTATAAGAATACCAAGACAGTATGTTGCTAAAGGGCATCTCCTTAAGGTATGTTCTGGAGTTACAATAGACAAAAATTTTCCCTTTATCTAATCTGAAATCTGTCCTGTACCATTTCATCATCATGGCAGTACCGAACTCAACAAGCAAACGCTACACTCACACTGATGCTCTGTTTCTTATACTTTTCTTCATAAATGAATGCAAAAGGTAGAGAAGTGATATTTTCAGCTTTTGCAATAACATGGTTTTGTTTCTAATCCAAACCTGTACTATTTATGAACTTGATATTCCAGACAGAAGATAAAACCATTATTGCACATGTAATGATGTTGTGGCTCTACTTGAGCCTGTACAGCCAAGCACCTCCTGTCTCCCTGAAGACAGCAGAAGCTCTAAATCCTCAGCCCCCTCTCTCCAAACTCAGGTTTTGAAGACAGCATCCACTTGAACATTTTCGTGTCTACTGACACAGGATCCAATCCAGAAAACAAGTCCAAAACATATTTAACTGTTGTTCGCACCTAGATTGACACCTTGTTTGTGAGATTTAAATTACTGCTTACTTAAAAAATAAAAATATTAAACAACTTCTACTTGCCTCTCCCTATTTTTTCTTGTAGCTCTATGGTAACAGTATTCCACCAGTATTTTTCACAGTAAAAGCAGAACAAGAGAAAAGGTCATAAAATGCTCTGGAAGGCAACACTTATTAACGCAGCGTTCAAGATTGGATCAGAAGAAGCAGCAGAACTGGGAATCACTGATCCAATGGCTCTGCTCTTTTTTTTATTTGCAGTTCACCCTACAGTGCCTGAAGTTGTTGACAGTGCTCTGTCAGCAAACTTATTCGCAAACTCATTCATATTGCACTGTCCACGGTGACTGTAACCAACATTTCAAGAATTGCATTTATAGAGCAACTGTCAGTAGAAGGACTCAGATGTGCAGCAAAAACGCAATTCACCAGTTATATTCAAGGTGCAGACATTTCAGAAATCATGCAGAGAGGTTCTTAAACTGGAATTGTCAGAGAAAGGCATGTAAGACCTTCTGAGATGCTCTGCTGCTGTTCCTCTGACACGCTCTGTTGTTGTACAAAATCTCTTCGGCTTTAAGCAGCTGGTAAAACAGCATTTGTAACATTAAGTAGCACCACCTCTCCTCAATTACAGATTCTGTTTATCACAGTAACAAGACAAATATTTATAAAGTGCACTACATGTAAAAATTGTAAAGAATTTTTTCACTTACACATGTCAAATGATTCAACAATCAGGCACAGGTTCATAATACCCACATCATATAACAATACATGGGAAGACCAGCACACTTGAGACTCAGCTATCAAAATACATTCCAAATTATACACGTCCAGTATGCAGTGTAAGTTCTTCCTAAATATTTCAGGTTTACTCCACCTTCAAGAGAGGGCAGAGCTTCTTTATAATTATAGCTTAATAGAAGTTATAGCAGTTTTAGAAGACATCAAATAGCATTTAATCATGGCTATAACATCCATGTAAGGTACAGTATATGCCTGACATCATCTCAAGAGCAAAATGTCCCAAACCATTTAAACTATGCTCTTTCAAAACTCCTGGATGAATAACCAGTGTCCTAGTGGGCACATACAGCATATCCAGTGCAAATACCTTGACTGATTTAAAAAAAAAAAAAAAAAGAAATCCAACCCTTAAAGCCACATGAAAGGCAAGTCTCCACACACAGTCCCAACAGCCTCAGCTAAGCAACCAGTCCTCCTAAAACTCCCCTTTCCAACTTGGCTTACATCCATCCCTCTCTACCTATCTTCCCCAGTTCACAGATTCATCCCCTACTGCGTTCCTACAGAATTTAAATGTAAAATATTTTGCAAAACAAAGATGAAAATCTTAATTACATTTTCCTTCATTTGCAAGGTCACAAAAATAATTGTTATAGATATTCTGGTCCAGCAGATGTAAAAAAGAATCTGCTATTCCACACATGGGATTAAAAGCCTTCTATGTCTCAGCACCTTGGTGTCTGTGCATTTCATACTACAATTTGCTTTATTTAATGTTTAAAATATATATTTCTTTTTTTCCTTGGATCTGTAGTGCGTGTAGTAATGCGACTTAATCCTGACTATTTGAAAAATCATGGCAGTCAGGTGAAGTTCCCAACAACTGGAAAAAGGGAAATATAACCCCCATTTTCAAAATGGATGACCCAGGGAAATTACAGACCAGTCAGTCTCACCTCTGTGCCTGGCAACATCTTGGAGCAGATTCTCCTGGAAGGCATGCTAAGGCACATGAAAAACAACAAGATGCTTGGTGACAGCCAGCATGGCTTCACTAAGGGGAAATCCTGCCTGACCAATTTGGTGGCCTTCTATGATGGGGCTACAGAACTGATGGACAGGGGTAGAGCAGTTGATGTCATCTACCTGGACTTGTGCAAAGTATTCGACACTGTCCCACACGACATCCTTGTCTCTGAACTGGAGCGACATCAATTTGATGGATGGACCACTCGGTGGATAAAGAACTGGCTGGATGGCCACACACGAAGAGTTGTGGTCAATGACTCAATGTCCAGCTGGAGACCAGTAACGAGTGGTGTCCCTCAGGATCGGTGTTGGGACCGGTCTTGTTCAACATCTTTGTCGGTGACATGGGCAGTGGGATTGAGTGCGCCCTCAGCAAGTTTGCAGATGACACCAAGCTGTGTGGTTCGGTTGATATGCTGGAGGGAAGGGATGTCATCCAGAAGAACCTTGACACGTTTGTGAGGTGGGCTGATGCCAACCTCATGAAGTTTAACCATGCCAAGTGCTGGGTCGGAGCAATCCCAGGCACAGCTACAGGTTGGGCAAAGAAGAGATTCAGAGCAGCCCTGCGGAGAAGAACTTGGGGGTGCTACTCGATAAGAAAATGAACATGAGCAGGCAGTGTGCACTTGCAGCCCAGAAAGCCAACCATATCCTGGGCTGCATCAAAAGGAGTGTGACCAGCAGGTCAAAGGAGGTGATCCTGCCCCTCTACTCTGCTCTCATGAGACCTCAGTTGAAGTACTGTGTTCAGTTCTGGTGTCCTCAACATAAAAACGACATGGAACTGTTGGAACAAGTCCAGAGGAGGGCCACGAGGATGATCAGGGGACTGGAGCACCTCCTGTATGAAGACAGGCTGAGAAAGTTGGGGCTGTTCAGCCTGGAGAAAGAAAGACTGCATGGAGACCTCACAGCAGCCTTCCAGTATCTGAAGGGGGCCTATAGGGATGCTGGGGAGGGACTCATAAGGGACTAGTGATAGGACAAGGGGTAACGGGGTTAAAACTTAAACAGAGGAGGTTCAGATTGGATATGGGGAAATTCTTTGCTGTTAGGGTGGTGAGGCACTGGAATAGGTTGCCCAGGGAGGTTGTGAATGCTCCATCCTTGGCAGTGTTCAAGGCCAGGTTGGATGGAGTCTTGGACGACATGGTTCAGTGCAAGATGTCCCTGCCCATGGCAGGGGGGTTGGAACTAGATGATCTTGAGGTCCTTTCCAACCCTAACTATTCCATGATTTTAAATCATAATACTAACATGTAAAGGCCTAAAGTAATTCTAGGGTAGGTGATAGAAGAGAAAAAGCAATGCTGAAGTACTCAAAACAATTAAACCCCTGTGCAATGCAAACATTACAGTATGTTCCATAAAGTAATGAGCTACAGCAGATTAAGGAAGGAAGCAGCTAGAACACGGATTAGATAACAACAACTGTATTAAAGTCAAAAAGAAACTTCTTGACAAGTCTGACATTCATTTAAACAACCTGCTGCCCATATAATCTTCCAAAAAAAGTTGGGGGGGGGAAGGGGAAAGTTTTCCAATATTTGCTATGGTGTTAAGAGCTTCCAAGGATGCAAATACAAATAAGCAAACCAACTGGTATCAAAAAATCAAAATCCACTAAGCCAAGTTCTTCAGGTTAATTTGGGGAGCAGGATGCTAGGGTGCTTCTCAGGGGAGGCCAGCTCTGACTTTTTTACAGTTCAAACTCACACTGTCCTCTTCACAGGGAAAAGGCCGGGGGGAGAGAAATAATATAAATTACTGGATTCCCAGATTAGACAGTCATTTCTCACACTTTGAGCAAGAATTTATTTGCAAAGATGAAACTAAAAATGCAGGCACTCAAGCAGGGAAGAAACATCAAAGTAGAATGTCGCTTAGTTCCTCTGTATGAGAGGAATTTATCCCAGAATATCTCTAAGACTAGAGAAATGAGCAAGAGATACAGCCCTATCACAGGATGCAACAACTATTTTATTCCTACGTTTTAATTAATGCCCAAATAACAGTTAGAGCAAGGAAAATCTCTTTACATTTGCAGAGAAGTCTCAAAATTGACTGCACCCTAAAGAATCGAAGGCAAACTGAAGAAATGCAATCTGTCTAAAATCCTACTTATCTTACAGCTTCTTGATAGGCAGCAGGTCCAGTCATGAGCACGAGTTGTGTTAACCCCTTAATTCAAATGCAACTGTTTCAGAACACATCAACATCAGGACAGATTTTTATTTGTCTCACAGGTATTGAGAGAGTGCATCACTACTGACACGCCAGCAGCTGCAGGACTCAGCAGAAGTCATTGCTTCATACTCCCCTACAGATACTGGGAAGGAGTGTAGGGGAATTTTAGTCAGCTAGCAAAAGTCACTGTCTAATGTGAATTACTCTGCTCAGCACAGACAAGCCAACTATGACTCACTGACTAACCTTTACCACTGTGACAAGGGCTGATCTGACTGCCAGAATAAACAAAATAGTCCATGAACCCTTCTTTTTTTCCGACAACACATTTCTTTTTTTTCTTGATGATGTCATGAATCTATTTTCCACTTGTGCTATTATTACTCTCACTAAAAATAAAAAATGTAGAAATTACAACAATTGAGATGCTGGGGTGCTGGACAACAGAAATTTTCATAAAAATATGAAAGAACAATGAAGCACAAAAATTGGACAGGACACTGCTTGAGAATTAAGGTACAGTTCTATGCTTATTTTTTATCTGACCATTAAATGTCACCTAACTGTGCCTCAATTACTGACCTGGAAAACAGAGATGATATGAGCACACTGAAGTGAACACTTCTGGAATAATCAGAAAGAGATTTACAGGAATTTTCACCTATTGGTAGAAAGTATTTATTATGGAGGGCAATTAAAGTAGGGGAAGCTGACAGAAATTAAAAATGTTTTGCTGTGTGCTAAGTAAGTACTAACTATGAATACAAACCTTTTAGCACTACATCTTATTTATTAATTTAAACCTACACAAAAATATTTACAAGAAACTGAATCAAAACAATTATCAAACAAGAACTCCACATTTCTACCAAGAAAACTAATACACAGCTCCTTACCTTGCAACAGATGATTCCATCCTCGAGCTCATTACCTAAGAAATGATTTCATGTTTTCTACAAATCTATTCTTAGATAAACTGATTTGCAGAGATGGATTCATATGAGATAGTTGTTTACAAACATAAATACAACAGATTGTCATGGTAAAATTTAACACATATTAAATAAAAAAGTGCCACAGAAACAAGAAAAAATCCCTGACCAAGTAACACTTACATTCTCCTAGAAAAATGTGAGATGAGAAATCTGTAAAACATCTACAATGTCGATGAAAAAATCCAAACTAAAATGTTCAACTGTCAGAATATTTTAATTCAGGTGGAGATTATAAAAAAAAAAAGGTTTTCTGATCTATACTCACGCTAGCCTCAAAACAGCTACAAGATTAAATAGTTTCAAGCAAATCATGACAGTAATATCAGATCGAAATAACAGAGATAAATCAGCCCAGTCATTCACTACAAAAAAATTATGCATAAGGCATTGAATGACTTTTCCTTATGTCTTTGAGGAATAAAGAGAGGTATGTACACATGCAAGCACATATGTGTGTGTGTTTATACATGCATAGAGCACCAGTGTACAATTTTCTGCATTTTGTCCTGCAGTCAGTGATCTTAACAGTCCTGTGATCATGAGAGCCTCAAAAGCAGGCAAGCAATCTTTCCTTCAGCTGTTTGCTCCTTTCCCCTTCAAGTTCGAGTGGGGATGAGACAGAAAGAACAATGTGAACCTCAAAAGCTGTTGTTTTGCTATCAAGAAGCCCAAACTTCCTCATTTAGGAGTTGGGATTTGGAACTCTTTTTCAATGTAATTATTCTATTGCTTTTTGCTCACCATGGCTCATGCAAGACCACTTTGTTTTCTGTGCGCTCAAGCATGTGAGGACACCAGAGTTCCTCACTTGACAGTAAAAATACCTTGCCTTCAAGGGCAGCTTTACCCTCCGAACCTGTTCTGCACTGTGCTGAATTTATTCCCACAGGATCCATCTTCATCATAAAACAGGTTTATATTGTAACTCTGTGTAGTGTGGGATTTACTGTTTGGTAAGGATGGTTTCCTCATACAGCTGCTATAGCCTGGCAAGTTCAAAGTATTACTTGCACTACCATGAAATACTACCCATGCACATCCACTGCATAATTAATCGAGGCAGATGAAATCAGCCCAGAATGTATCACATTCATGCAGCAAAAAGCAGTTTCTACAGCAAGAAACACCAGTGATGCCTTGAGGACATACTGCAAATGCACCACACTGACTAGGAAATTTTGTGTGAAGATGGGAAACTCACATATCATTAAAGTCTTGAGTCAAACATTTAGGAGCTGTAAAATATTGTCATGGTTTAAGCCCAGCCACAGAGCCCTTGCTCACTCCTACCCTTCCTCCCCCTGCTCCCGGAGGGATGGGGAGGAGAATCGAAAGAATGTAACTCCCATGGGTTGACATAAGAAGAGTCCAATAACTAAGGTATAACACAAAACCACTGCTGCTACCACCAATAATAACAATGATAAGGGAAATAACAAGGGAAAAGAATACAACCGCTCACCACCCACCAGCCGATACCCAGCCCGACCGAGCAGTGACCTAGCCCTTCTGGGTAACTGCCCCCAGTTCTACATCCTGGGCATGACGTGCTGTGGTATGGAATACCTCTTTGGCTAGTTTGGGTCAAGTGTCCTGTCTCTGCTTCCTCCTGGCTTCCCCTCCTCCCTGGCAGAGCATGAGACTCACAAAATCCTTGGTCAGCATAAACATGACTTAGCAACAACTAAAAACATCGGTGTTAACCAGCGTTGTTCCCAGGCCCAAAGACAAAACCAAAGCACTGCACCAGCCACTAAGAAGGAGAAAAATGACTGCTGCTGCCGAACCCAAGACAAATATTTAATAGTAAGCCTCTTGAAACATGACCAACAGAGATTAAAATAATAATAAAAAAGCCAAACAAAACTTCAGTTGTATTCAGCCAGATTTCAGTGTGTACTCCATACAATACTGGTTACCACAAGAAGAAAACAAGACAGTGATTATAAACATTGTCTAGAGACAGTTATCAAGCTGGGAATGGAGCTAGAGGAGACACAGAAGAATAAATGCAAACAAGTTAAATTTAATTGCTGAAAATGGGGGGGGGGGGGGGGGGGAGGCAGGGGAGAATCTATAGTAGATGGCTGTACTAAATGGATTCTCCAACCCAAACTTGGGAAACATTGCCTTTACATTTCAAGGACTATCGTGCAGTACGTCAGGTAAACAAAGCTGAGGGTCGAGTGACGAATGCCAGAAAACTTTTCCAGTTTGCTAAGCTGACACACAAACAGAAAAATAAGGCAATGGTTAGGTTCTACTACCTATCACATTAACTGTTCACTCCTGAAAAAAAGCTGTGGTTTTCGGGCTTTACTGAAGTCTACAGTGCAATACACAAATAAGATTATCTTGAAACAGCCAACACATAAGCCTCTTCACATGTCCCAGCTTCTCTTTTTAACTGGACTTCAAAACGTCTGCGTATCAGAGGTAATCTTATGTTCAAACTCACATGCCTCCTCAGGCGCAAAAACATGTCAAGTTTGAGACACCAGGGTGTCACATAGATGAAGCCTGAACTTTTCAGCAGGTACTCAACTTTGTTTTTAGACTTAGAACAGTTTTATCATTTAAAACCTGTGAATATCCACAGAACTGCTCGACACCTGCTCCTCACCCCCAGAGGAATTCACCTCACTATATTTAAGCAATTGGACACACTGATTTTTCAGCACAGGTTCTCTAAATCCAATACTCCTATAAAAAAGCCCAACCAAACTATAATTCAAATCTTTCTCTATAAGCCTGCAGTCTGCTTTTCTCGAGCTCATTTAAGGGAACACATACTCTGCTTTTTTCTCCTGTTTGGATGACAATTTTGATTTAAACAGCCTGACAAGTTACTTATTTAAGGCCAGTTTTCAAGAAAAGAATTATTTTTATCTTGTGATAAATCTAGATTAGGCTTGTGATCTGTAAGAAATTATTTAAATTAGGCCAGGTTACAGATAACAGCCTGCCTAAATCCATGAAGCCCAGAGAGCTGCATAAAACAGAATAGCATAAGCATCACAGCCCTTGAAAATATGATTTATGGTTATCAGAGAATCATAAAACAGTTAGGGTTGGAAAGGACCTTAAGACCATCAAGTTCCAACCCCCCTGCCATGGGTAGGACACCTCACACTAAACCATGTCACCCAAGGCTCTGTCCAACCCAGCCTTGAACACCACCAGGGATGGAGCATTCACAACTTCCTTGGGCAAACCTTTCCAGTGCCTCACCACCCTCACAGTAAAGAACTTCCTCCTTATATCCAATCTAAACTTCCCCTGTTTAAGTTTTAACCAATTACCCCTTGTCCTATCACTACAGTCCCTAATGAAGAGTCCCTCCCCAGCATCTTTCCACAAATGGATGTAGAAAGAAAACAGAGTTGTTACGCCTGGAAAATTGCCAATACAAATAGTGTAGCCTAAGTAATTTTCTAAACAGCTATATTACTTCCCAATAATAAAATATATTTGCTGTGTATACGGACAGAAAGTAGTGAGAAAATGTACTGAACATCAAAACATAATATAGTTTAATTCTTCAATCCTGCATTTATTTAGGAAAATAACCCAAACAATCTGAAGTTTTCCATGCAGTACATAAAAACGTATTAAGAGCTCCAAATCATATAATACTCAATCCCAACTAACTGATAACTTCATTTAGTATGATGAAAGTAGTGGCCACATATTGATATACAGTCCCATTTGGAGCATCTAACAGTGATATCACTTAGCATAAGAAAATGTCGTTAGCAGAGAAACTATACAAAGCATAAAATTTATCTCTTATGATACATTAGCTGTACCTTCTTTAATTACTGCAGTTATGAAAACTCATTAATAGAAGTGATGTCAACATCTGTTAATTCAGTAACGTTCAGTATTGTTAATCAAAAATGCCTTCATCATTAAAGCCACAGAATTTTGTACATTGACACTCAACCAACTGCTAAGGATTGGCAGGGTTCAGAGATTAGCCCCTGCCATCTGCAAATGAATACGCATCAAGTCTTTATTTGATCAGTGAAAAAGAAGAAGTTACAGTGATTACAACCAAAACATACAGAACCCCATTTAAAGAAAGACTAAGGAAGTGATTTTGGTCCACAGGATTACTGGATGAGATACAATGACATCTTCAGAACATAAACTGACCCTCCAGATATTCTGTAGCACATCACTTCTAATCAAGGCTTCAAACATTTAAAAAAGTAATAAAATAAAATCAGAATATGCTGAGACACTAGCAGTTGCCAGCATCAAAGACTGACATTAGTGAATCTGTCTAAAGGCAAAAACTCCATCCAGACTTGTAATTTGACTCACGTTCTTGGTCTAAAGATCTGAACATACGTGATTCAAACTGGTGAATGATTCTACTTAGTTGCTTGGTTTGGTTTTTTTTTCTTCTCTTACCTATCAATTTTCTGTTCTGACACAGCCATAACACAGAATAGTATAAGGTGAGAAATCAGTTTTTTAATCATTGAGTTCAGCTCATGAAGAGTGCTGGAGGTGTAGCATGCAGGGGAAAAAGGCTTTGATTTAGATGCTCTCCACTGTACCTTGATCCACAAGAGGTGTTCAAAGTTGAGGGAGGAGAGTCCAATGTGATTCAAGTGATTCTAATTTCAAATGAGATAGTCGGTGGTACTAGGGAAATCCAGGCTGGGGCTAAAGAGCTCTGCAAGGGTGTGCTTGACATTACAGGGTGGCACCTTCCACTAGACCAAGTTGCTCAAAGCCCCAGATGTAAATAAGTAGACTGTATCTACAAAAAGGTGTTGAAGAAAATACAAAAAACAGAACTACCAAACTACAAACCTACATTTAATTATCTATCCCTAAAATAGACTACATGGAAATAATCTCTGATTCACTATATATTTTAATCTAAAATAGAGATATTGTATAGGTACTTACACAATGGAAAAATTCCTGTAGCAAGAAGTAAAACAATTATCTTATTTAAAGTATTTTAGATGTGTTTCCCAACTGTATCATCAAACACAGATTTATAAAAACCTAATAGCTTTAAGATGGCTAAGTTCAATTTTCATCTTAAAAATTTCATTTTAAAAGCTCTCAGAGATCTATATTTTCAACATTACTTTATGGGTATTAAATAAAAACACAATACTGTATAACATTCTTTCAATATTGTATACATTCAAGTAAGGATCCCATAGACAACCTCACTGCAGATGCTCAGCAATACAAAGATTAATAGTTTTAAGATATGCCACACATCACCACTCTTCCCCAAGGTCTCACTACTAAAGCAAGCAACTCCCTTGAGTTCCCATGAAATAAGAGGCATCTTATAGTATTTATGTGGATGTGGAAGGCTGTTTTCAGATTCCACTTACACTAGATAAGAACAATTCCCTCTTCAAACTCAACTCTGTTAATGTCCTCCAAGAAATCAGCAAGCATCACTTCCATTGATGGCTTGGCTTTGCGAGTGAAGATTTGGGAAGGCCTTTAACCACACTTACTACAAGCACGATGACCAAGGGCATGCGGGATATCCAAATCTGGTTGGAGAAAAAGGCTGCTTAGGCAATCAGGAAGTGTCCAACCACGACTGTCAACTCCTGAGCTAACTCGAGCTACCCATGCGCTGGTCCGCCCACATACAATGTTGGATCTGCAGCTTCCCATGCACCTTGTCACCTACGGTTTAGACCCTCGCCCGTCCATACAGACAAGTGAGAGTAAGCCCTCCCGCCTGCGCAGTGGATTTTTTAGGCGAAGCACAGCTTGCGCAGAACTGGCCCCACCCTTTACACCTGAGGTTTAACTGCCACGGCCTAGTTAGCTAGGACGGTGACAGCAAAGTCCATAGGTCGTAGGTTTTGCAAGAGTGTCCTTCTCTTTGATGGAAGACCATATAAGGCTAGACAAGCACCATCAGCCCGGGTTTGAAGATAGGAGTTTTCCTTCTCCTATGAGGAAGGCCTGTCTTCGCTAACAAAAGACCTTTTTACCCATGCATTCTGAACAAGACTGTCATCTCCTGGGTCAATCACAAGCGAAGAAGATATGCAGTAAGTTAATTAGGTAAGAAGATACGGTACAGCCTCTTCCTTCCACTAAAGCTTGTTTTGATATTCTAAAATAGATGAAAATTATCTTCACAGAAACTCTAAACTAGTTAAGAGTTCTTTGGTAAATTTATCTTCTCAAAATACCATCCTGATTCTAGTGCTCATTTCTTCCCCTATCCTTATTTGAAAATCATTTTTCAGTTCATTTGAAATTTTTAATTTCTCCCAACTTTAATTTTTCCCTCCTTTGCTTTCTAAAGAAGAAAATTGGTACACAAGCAGGATAGCATGGAGATAAGGTATTAATCTGATTCCACATGGTCATTCTTAAAATTTCTTCTGCTGTAGGTATATTCCACAGCAACTACAGGCTTTGGTGTTCAAGTCATCCAATACTGAATTCCACTGCTCCTACTTAACTCCTTTGTGATGCTCTCCTACGACTCCAAGTTAGCCTGAGCTACAACTGAATTTGTCCAGTGAATTTCTCCTGCAAAAAACTGCCAAAAACAATCCAGGGTTTTTTAAAACCTAAAAGACAAATTTTATCTAAACATCTGTGATAGCAAATCACCTGAGAAAACACAGGTGACTGGTCCAACAAATGCCTTTTTTCCCTGCCGACCTGTTCCCTGCCAATGAATGCCTTGTGGGCTCAACTTGAGCCAAGTCAGTAGGTTTGCCAGCCTGTAAACTGGCTTAGTCAATTCTAGTTTTCACAGAGGACTAGTCCAAGTCTCTAGGGATTTGCTAGCTCTCTGCAGCTTCTGAACTTCATGTAAGCTATGACTTTCTGCAGCATTTGCCAGGTACTATGCTGTCTGTGGGAACTCCTTTCTCATAAGCAGAGCCATCTGCCCTGAGGAATGTTGCCTCCCGTCTTCCAGTTGGCACCTCTAACCAACATGTTCTTAAAAAGGAATGCAAGCATACAAGTAAAACAGAAAGAAAACTGAAACAGTTTTTCAAGCACAATTCAGTATTTTCACAAGGATCACTCTACCTCAAGGAAAGACAACAATCAAAAAGGCATCTGATCACAAGTACCATGCCTACATTGCTAGTCTTGCTATTAAAGCTAAACTATGCTAATTTAAACACCACTTCAGAACTTTTTTCATCAATGATTTACCACAACAAAAAACAAAAGGGAATGAAATGGACCAACTGTGCAAAAAAATGATGAGTAAGATGCTCCATCCCCTGAATTTCCTAGGTCCTGTGTGAAGAACACAACTGTGTTTTCAACCTCGGGAGAATGAGAAGAGCCCACAATACTAAGAAAACAACGCTACAATGCACTCTACTTGAGGTTCAGCTCAATGCATTGGCCAAGGCACCAAAGTATTTCTGAGTACAGCCTGAAACCATAAATGATAAAAAGCTAAAATACCAGGAACATAAAGACCAAGCCTTTCTTGCAATATGGCTTACTATAATAAGAAAAAGGACAAAGTGAATCTGCACCTGTCACAATCCTAAGGAACAGCTCATTTCTCAAATGTTACCACAGAAGTTACGGAGGTTTGAAAAAATGAGACAAATGCAAGAAGCACAAATCAAAGAGAAGCTACCTAATAAATACATTCACTACGATGGCAGAACCTTCTACAATGCCAGTGGGTAAATGAAAGTGTTTTGGGAACTTATCTCTGGACCTTAAGATCACATTACATTTTAGCAAAAAATCCCTAAGCAAAGGAGACTGTTCCAAATGCAGCAGCCAAAAACTTACCAGAGAGCAAAGCTAGGAAGCAAGAGCATTCCTAAATTCAGAGATCAGAATTACCTCTTGTACCTGTCACACGCCATTAAATTTTATCAAGGAAAGATTTCTACCTCTGAAAAGTTAAAGCGAAACCTTCCAGTTCCAATATAAACATTTCAAAGGATGGATGCAATGTTGTTTCCAAATGGTAGTTTGTTCAAAAAATTAATCATCTTCATTGTCAAAAACCAATGGCTCACCTCCAGAGTTAGTTATCCAGCATCTGGTTTAGTGACTGATTCCTGTTATGTGTCTCTCTCCAAATGAAAACATGCATTACAACCTGCTGTCTTCCAATATAGCAAAGGCATTTCTCACTTTTGTTTCCAATAAGCATTAAATCTCTAATTGCCAATCTTATACTCATTTTTATGGATCTTCTCTACAGCCACCCAGTTTCTCAACAACTTTGCAAGCAGATATTATGGTCATGGCTATATTTTAGAACCAAACTTCATTAAGACATAGCAAAGCAAAAAACACCTACTTCATTTACACTTCAGCTCACTCTAACAGGCCACAGACTTCACCATCTCTTGCCAATATGCAAGAAATACAATACACAAGGAATTCAGACTTAGAGGTGTCACAGAAGGCAGCCTCCTTAGAAATCAATTATTTCAGACATCAGCGATTGGTAAAGCCTTAAACACTAATACAACCGAGATACCAGAATACCTTGCAGTCACTTATATGGGCCTGAAGAAGTTCCAGTGGTATCTTGAGGACACCAAGAAAAACCCAAAACAATAAAAAAACCTAGTTTAAGAAATAGCCAGCCCAGCTGAGGCTTCTGGAGCAGAAACAGTATCTTCTGAATGTCAGCACACTCAGCGGTACCATCTGCTGTAGCTCACCTGTTTGATTTAACACCTCTTACAAAAGGTTGACAGAAACAAGAATCATGTTTTGAGAAAAACAAGCAGTGCATTAAATGTAATGCCAATTCCCTGGCTTACAACATTGTCAATATGCCATTCAATTATACCATAAACCCACTACCACTTATCTGCTTAAAAACCAAAAGAAACAATGGAATACATACTTTTTTTTTTTTTTTTGGCAGAACACATTCCCTCACAGAAGGTGCTGCCAGGTTTCATTTCATCTTGATGATACTGGACCCTAATAACTTCATTCAAGCAAATCACAGAAGACGCATGTACCTTTTACAGCAATATAGTGTGACTGCAACCTTCAGGCTGCTGCTTAGTTTTAACAACAGGGGGATATTGCTAATGCTAGAGAGGTATAAAAGTTCATTAAGCCTTCATGGCTGTAGCAGTGGTCCTTTTCCTCTACTGCTATTCCCTGATCTTTTTCAGAACTGTCTTGTAAGAGATAAAAGCTACTACATTTGGCAGCAAGATGTTTATCACATTGTAAAAATCTCAGAAAAATTGTTCCACAATTGATATTGAAGTCTTAGTGTATAACAAAGGGAAGAATAACTGATGAACCATAACAATTACACATACAAGGAGCTTCTAAGTAACTTTGTTTCACACAGATCTGTTCCACTTGGTATTAACACCCACTAGATTTTCAGCTCCAATTTACTCCCAGGGAACAAGCACAGACCTTTTGCCTCAACCTTTAATGACATTCCAAAAAGCATGTCAAATTGCAATGAACTGAAATAGCAGCCTTTTTTTTTTTTTTTTTACCAAGCCAGTAATTTCATGTTTCATAATGCATGGAGTTCTTTTATTACTCTGAGTATGCAGCACTGAAAAGAGACAACCTGTTTTACATGCATCTTCTTAAACTGCAGCTAATAGCTGTATTTCCCAATACAACAGCACGCAGTTTAGAAGAACACTGCACGCCGGGAAAGCCCTTCCTGGACACTTAATACCCTGCCAATCCATGTCTACAAAATTCAGGTAATAATGTACTCTTCAAATTACAATTCTGTCTTCTCTTCACAAAAACAAAAAGCAAATCTCACTCTCTTTCTCTGCTTCCTCCCAGCTTCCCCTCCTCAAAAAGTCCTTGGTCAGAGTAAACATGACTTAGCAACAACTAAAAGCATTGGTGTTATCAGTGTTGTCCTCAAGCTGAAACTCAAAAACACAGCACTGTACCAGCTACTAAGAAGGAGAAAAATGACTGCTACTGCTGAAACCAGGACAGGTATCCACCCCTTATTCCACACCATTCATGTCATGCTCAGATCCCACATTTTTCAATTTACCATCACTACTGTCTCATTTATATACATATATTTATATATATATATATATGCATACACACAGAGAGACAGATATCATTCCTTAGTGCATGGACCAATCCTTATAAAGCTGCTGAGTTAATCTGGCCTATGATGTCATGCTCAATCTCTTGTAACAGTCTTTCAGAGCTGGAGAGATGGTGTGCAGTGTCAGACTGCTGCCTGCTGATGACACTGCAGAACTCATCTGGTCACTGCTGAACTTACCCGGTCTCATCGAAGTTCATTCTCTGTTGGGATGATGGTCGGGGGGAAGCCAGGGCCAGTTGCTGGCGACCTGAAGACATCCAATTGGTGGGTTATAAAAGTGCTACATAGCAGGCAACAGCATACACTCGAGTTCATTGCCTGTTGTCGCCTAAAATCAAATCCCATTGAGGTATGCATCGGACATCCCCATCTTCCCACATTACCCACCAAGTATATCCAGGTCCCTAAGCAAAAGCAATCCCACGAGTGGGTTTGCCTTTACCTGAAACAGGAATAACCCAGACTGTCTTCCCCAGCAAATTCTTCATGCGCACCACAGGCACTTTATCCCCTTCTACAGTATGTAAAAGTACTGACTGGGCTGGGCCAGCCCTGTTGGCAGATCCTCTGGTGTTAACCAACCAGGTGGCTTTTGGTAAATGTGTATCCCAATGGCTGAAAGTCCTACCACCCACTGCTCTCAGTGTAGTTTTTAACAGCCCATTGTACCGTTCGATTTTCCCAGAGGCTGGTGCATGGTAGGGGATGTGATATACCCACTCAATGCCATTCTCTTTGGCCCAAGTGTCTACAAGATTGTCGCAGAAATGAGTCCCATTGTCTGACTCAGTTCTCTCTGGGATGCCGTGTTGCCACAAGATTTGTTTCTCAAGGTCCAGGATAGTGTTCCAGGCAGTGGCATGGGGCACAGCGTATGTTTCCAGCCACCCGGTGGTTGCTTCCACCATGGTAAGGAAATGGTGCTTGCCTTGGCAGGTTGGTGGGAGCGTGATATAACCAATCTGCCAGGCCTCCCCATATTTATACTTCAGCCATCATCATCCATACCAAAGAGGCTTTAACCATTTAGCTTGCTTAATTGCAGCACGTTCCACAGTCATGAATAAACTGGGCAATAGTGTCCATTGTTTAGTCCAACCCTCGATCACGAGCCCATCTATATGTTGCATCTCTGCCCTGATGGCCTGAAGTGTCATGGGCCCACCGGGCCAAAAATAATTCACCTTTATGTTGCCAATCTAGTCCATCTGAGCCACTTCAATCTTAGCAGCTTTATCCACTTGTTGGTTGCTCTGGTGTTTCTCAGTGGCCTGACTCTTGGGTACCTGAGCATCTACATGGCGCACCTTCATCACCAGGTTCTGCACCCGGGAAGCAATATCTTGCCACAATGCAGCAGCATAGATGGGTTTACCTCTGCATTGCCAGTTGCTCTGCTTCCATTGCTGCAACCACCCCCACAGAGCATTTGCCACCAACCATGAGTCAGTATAGAGATAAAATACTGGCCACTTTTCCTGTTCAGCAATGTCCAAGGCCAGCTGGATGGCTTTCACCTCAGCAAACAGATGCGATCCTCTCCTTCAGCAGTTTCTGCAACTTGTCATCAAGGACTCTATACAGCTGCCTTCCACCACTGATGATTTCTCAAAATATGGCAGGACCCATCAGTAAACAAGGCATATTGCATTTCCCTTTCTGACAGTTCACTATATGGTGGGGCTCTTCAACACACATCACCTCCTCCTTTGGTGACATTCCAAACTCTT
Organism: Pezoporus flaviventris; assembly: GCF_033815535.1. Lineage (NCBI taxonomy): Eukaryota > Metazoa > Chordata > Aves > Psittaciformes > Psittacidae > Pezoporus > Pezoporus flaviventris. Next base: position 52,041,871 of record NW_026892549.1, read on the forward strand.
TGCCCTCTGGCCAGTCCATAATGACTTCTAGAATTCCTGGACAACTGGGATTTCCTGTTCGAGTTTGTTGTGTAATTAGTGCAGCCCACTTACTCCATGTAGCGCCGGTCGCATGATGTGTAGTGGAGACCCTGCCTTTGAACATCCAGCCCAGCACGGGCAACTAGGGTGCCAGGAGGAGCTGTGCTTCAGTGCCAATCACTTCTGAAGCAGCTCGAACCCCTTCATAGGCTGCCAGGACCTCTTTTCCAGTATTTCTCAGATCCTCTGTATCCCCATCTCCAAACACCAAGGGGCTGATCTTGAGTCTCCCCTGGAGCTTTCTGTCAGAGGCTCCAGGTAGGACCATTCTCACCGGCTGTGGTGTAGAGTACATTTTTTACATCTGGCCTGGTCCGCACAGGTCCAAGGGCTACTGCATGAACTATCTCTCATTTAATTTCTCAAAGTCTTGTTGTTACTCAGGGCCCCATTTAAAATTATTCTTCTTCCGGGTCACATGATAGAGAGGGCTTACAATCAAACTGTAATTTGGGATGTGCATTCTCCAGAATGCTACAGCATCTAAGAAAGCTTGTTTTTCTTTCTTATTAGTTAGTGGAGACATTGCTGTTGTTAATCACATCCGTGTGGATCAGGCAATGTATACCTTGCCATTTTATTCCTCAAAATTTAATCTCCTGTTCAGGTCCCTTGACCAAACTCCGTTTTATGGCAAAACCAGCCATCAGACACGATAAAGTCATCAATGTATTGCAGGTGTTCTGGAGCTTGCCCCTCTTCCAGTGCAGTCTGGATCAGTCCATGGCAGATGGTAGGACTGTGTTTCCACCCCTGGGACAGTCATTTCCAAGAGTACTGGATGCCCCTCCAAGTAAAAGCGAAGTGTGGCCTGCACTCTGCTGCCAAAGGAATTAAGGAAAATGCATTGGCAATATCAGTCATGTTATGTCACTTGGCTGCCTTTGAGTCCAGCTCATACTGAAGTTCTAGCATGTCCAGTACGGCAGCACTCAATGGTGGTGTGACTTCATTCAGGCCACGACAATCTCCACTCTCCATTAGAGTTTTGCACTGGCCATATGGGGCTATTAAAGGATGAGCGGGTCCTGCTGATCACTCCTTGACTCTGCAGTCTGAGGATCAGCTTATGGATGAGAATCAGGGAGTCTCAGTTAGCGTGATATTGCTGACAGTGCGCCTTTGTGGTGACAATTGGCACTTGTTCGACCATCAGCAACCCCACAACAGAAGGATTCTCTGAGAGACCAGGCAAGGTGGACAGCTGCTCAATTTCCTCAGTCTCCAAAGCAGCAATACCAAAAGCCCATTGGTACCCTTTCGGGTCTTTGAAGTACCCTCCCCTCAGACAGTCTATGCCAAGGATGCATGGAGCATCTGGCCCAGTCACAATGAGGTGCTTTTGCCAGTTCCTCCCAGTCAGCCTGATTTCAGCCTCCAGCACAGTCAACTCTTGGGATCCTCTTGTCACTCCAGAAATAGAAATGGGTTCCACCCCTTGACAGTTTGATGGCATCAGGGTACACTGTGCACCAGTACCTACTAGAGCCTTATACTTTTCTGGGACTGAGGTGCCAGGCCATCTGATCCAAACAGTCCAGTAAATCCAATTGTCCCCTACCTCCACCTGGGGGGACGCAGGGCCCCTCTAATACTGATCACAATTATTGGGCACTTACATCTTGTTGACAGGGATTAGTCTTCTTTATCACAGGAGCTGGAGTAAAATCAGCTCTTCCACTCCACCTGGAAACCTGTTCACCAGAGACTGAAGCCACAGTTTTCATGGCATGATCAGCCTTGACCTTTGTTCTCCTCTTCAATTCACGCACCCGTTCCTCCAGAGCTGAGGTAGGTTTTCCATCCCACTTTCTCATGTATTCTCCATGATCCCACAGGTAAAACCATAGGGTGGCCCACAGCATGTAACTCCTATACCTTCTCTCTCAAGCAGCAGGATGCCCTTTGTTAATAGCTGAGTTATGGCTTGGTACACTTGGGGAGCTGGATAGATTGTTTCTCAATTGTTTGAACTCCTGGGACAGTTTTTCCACAGCTAAAATGATGAAAGGGGTGAGACTGTCTTCAAACTCTCAGGGTTGATGAATCATTTCCCCCACTGTTGGTGGTGCTACGTCATGTCAGGTTATTGATGCCAATGAGTGGGCATATGATGATGGTGCACTCCGTGTAAATTTCCGTCACATGGGTCATGTACATTCAACTTCATTTGGATCTACGTATGCATTCCCAGCATCCAGCCTGCAACACATCATCTCTACAATGGCTGTTATCCTATGCAAATTAGGATAATCACTCCGATATGGATATTTGTGTCAAATCTTGCCATTGCTATTCCAGGGCCATTTCTTTGAAAGCACCACACAAAGATGCTCTGTCTCGGGTAGCTTGTCAATTTGCTCCACAGAAAAATGAGGGGCCAGTATCTTAACACCTGCTCAGCTGTGGTAATAAGCCAAAATAGGTTTTTTATCCTAGATTGTTAATGGCATATGCAGCAGTTAAACAGAATCAGTCTTTCAATATTACAGCAATTTACTATATTTAGGAACAACAATGCATGTCCTTTTAAATGAGTCTTAAGGTATTTCTTAACTTAGAAAAATACCATCATGTAATTAGAAAAATGTTAAAATTACTAGATGTTATAATCCACAAACAACCACCAAAACCCACACAGAGTCCCAGGAACTAAAATTGAATCACTTGCCACCTGCTAGACATAACCTGCCAAGCTGTTAGCTTGCAATCTGAAGGCTTGCATTTGCTCAGTGGCTGACCTGCTGCACATCGCAGTGTCTTACCATGAAAAATGGCTTTCAAGCTCAGCTGCCTTCTAAGTGCCATCCATCATCAGAAGAAACAGATTATCCTCTTTACAGGCAGCTACTTTACCAAATTCTTCTGGCTCTGTTCCATCAGTCACTCCCATGCCACCCTGAGGAAAAGCAAACCCCAGCTCTGCACCTCACACTTTCTGAAGCGCTGAATGAAAAGCAATTACTGTTTGATGCCATTTATAAGGAAACTGAGGGGGAAAGACAGCTCCATTATTTACCAGCCTCCTGCTCGCTGCACCAGTCAGTAGTTCACAGGGGGCAGATAGAGGCAGAATGTGAACTTAAAATAGGAGAGTTGAGTACCATGTTTTGCATAACACAGAACCATAAACAAACCCACACACAGCAGGCTGCCCTTTGGAAGCCCTTCTAAAAATACATGTACACACACTTGTCCCTGACACAAAACACCATAAGGATTATTATGTGCTGTCCCAGAACAAGATGGCCTAATAAGGCTGTTTTGTTTTCCTCTAAGACTTCCTCCCCACAGTTAGTTCATACTCAAGTATTACAAATTCCCTTTCAAATCAAAGATTCCCTTTCCCAAATGAAAGATTCCCTTTCAAATCAAAGCATCTGCTCTTCCATTCTCAGTACAATGAATAAATTGTGGAGGAGACCTATCTGCAACCAAAAAAACAAAACCAAAATACCCCAAACCTGGCCTTTGCCTACCCATTACTGCCCTGCAGACCCTGCAAAAGGGTCTGTCAGGTTAAACCTACACCTGAGTCTTGTGCAAGCTCAGTTCATAAGGCCGTAGAATGCTGCTACAAAACAAGCCACAAACACAGCAGGATTCTGCACCACAATCAAAAGGCATTAAAACCTAGATGCATTTCAAGAATGCTAGTTCCTTCCCCTCTTACCTCCCCTCCAAGCAAAGGGGAGGGTAAGAGAAAGCTCATAGGATTATCAGCTCATTGCTCAAATCCAGCTGAGAAAATGAGATGTCTGGAAGAGCCTTTATAGTCTTTTCTGACTAGACATTTGAGAGGATAAGGAGGGAGATTACAGCCACCACTTCCCTGTTTGTGGTCTGTGCTTAAAACAGTGCAGTCACTGTCTGAGGAGTAACACAGTCAGCTGGGCTCTGTACTTCTCACCTTTCTTTTACACAGCAGCTTATAGTAATTTAAGGATGACTAGATTTCATATGCTGTTTTGCTCCAACCTGGCTTTCTGAGTGACATACACCATTAACGTGCTTAGTGAAAACCTGGTGAGAAATTTGAACCATCTGTAAACTGAAGAACTTTTCAAATCATCACTGCAAAACACATAAACTTGTGTCCCTCCTTTTGAAATACATGCTCAAACCACATTCCACAGACATATCTGACTACATCTTAAAATGTTATTATTCTTTGCTGCCAACTGCAAACCTACTGTGCCAGCAGAAAACAGAAGGTCCCACAAGTTCAAGGGATTCTTGACACCTCGACACAACAATGTGTGAAACCTAAAGCAACCAAGAGAGATACAATGTGCTATACTTCACAGGCACATAGTCAAAAGCAACTACAGCAGCACTGTGTGGTTTTTTGAGGAAGGAAGGGACTAACTTTAATCCCTGCCCATCCCCAAAACAAGGTGTTTTCAGCATCCAGTTTTTATCTGGAAGCCAGGAAATGGTCAAGGAATCAGCTGGTACAATCCTAACATAGTCCTTCAGGCTCCCCTCCTCACTGAGGAGGGAACATCCCACTCTGCCCAGGAGTCTGGTACAGCTATAGCAGCTGCAGCAGCAACCCCTGCCAACACTGTACAGTCAGAAGGAGCTCAAGGCACTGAAGTACTCACAAGCAGCTTCTCCAGAGAACCTTTCCCCAAACAGCAGGTGCAGACATCCCTAGGATGCTGCAGCCAGAGCACATGGGCAGCACTGGACTGTCTCTTTCTTATCAAAGTCCTCTGCTGAAGATGTGATTCCAACCTTCACCTTTGTCTACAACGAGCACCAATTTTTAAACAATGCTGTCCTCCTTTTTCCACTGCAGAAAAGATGGTAGAACCATTACGTCTGGTTCCTTCATTTCCATCCCTTCTCAAAACAAAAAAGTCCATTATCTCCAACACAAAGAGGACCTTTTGTCAGGTGCCTTTATGGCATTTCCGTGGTTACACCAGTAGTGGTTTTGTGTCTTTCCACCTTTAACCATGGTGACAGATCAACCAGTATGCCACAAAGTGCTTTCTCCCACCTCATTCCTCCCATGACAGGTGGTTATCATGTGCATCCCATGAATCTTTCATTAAATCAGAGTTAAAAATTGGCTCAATCCCTCAATCAGAGAGAAGCTTCTTCGCTGGAAAATGTGTGCAGTATCAGGAAAACCTAGGTAGTAAAAAGGGATGGAAAAAAGCTGGAGGAGAGGAGGGTGAGCAGAGGGACAGAAATCTTAAGTGTAATAAAAGAGGTGATGTTGTCCTATCTGCCTGACCATTACTGTCTAGGAACTACAGTTCAAAACAATTCTTTTTCTTTTCTACAAAGAAGGACTATTTTATTTACAGAAAATTAGCTGCCTTTGAATTTATGACAAATTGCAAGATGAAAGTTATGTCTAATAAAAAGTTACATTATCCAAAATCACAGAGAGTGTGTTAACTGTTGGATTTTGACACAAAAAACTACTGTCAACCCTTCCTCAAGCTCACCAGACTCAGTCTATGTTAATTTAGTTGCTTCCAAAATAAATTCCACTCTAAATGGCCTAATCATGCTGCTTCAGACCAATTACTACCTTGGTTCCCAAGGTTCTTTTTTTTCCCCCAAAGAGATTAAAACTGAGAATTTATTTATCAATGGTTTGAGTCTCCAGTTGTCTGGCAGGTCTACTGAATGAACCCTTCTACCATGCTAATACGGTTACAGCAGAAAATTCAAGGCTCAGTCAGCCTTGCTCTTCCTGCATTTGTTCTGCAGTTCGCATGTTACACTACTTGAGGCTGTTAACTTTACTAACCAATGTATTGAAGTCATTAGCTATTTGTATTTTTCCTTTGTGAAAAGTAAGAAAATCTTCTCTAAATATAAAGGAAGAATATACAGTAACTTGTAAAGGGATATTTAGGTTCTAAAGAGGTGTACCAGCACTCATGCTCACTGTATCAAGAAGTATTGCCTACTCCAGAATTTCGTACAACAAAAAAAAAAACACCAGGTAATCACTTATTAGGCTAGTCAGATGTTTATTACCTTGACCTTAAGCATGCTATAGCAGACCAAAGGATGAATATAACTCATATAAGACTATATATGGTACAGTAAAGGCTTCTCTTGTGGCAAGAGCATCTGGATCTGTAGCAGGGACAGGAAAATTATTTCATTTTTCATTCCATATAGGCTCCACTATTTTTGCTTCTCACCTTAGATAAATGCTACCAGCAATTTGTAAAAATGAAAAATTCAAACGAAAAAGCTCGGCTTTATTACACCCTTAAGTAATAGGGTTTTTCGTTTCCAGTTTAGACATAATAAGCATCCAGTACTACTGTTTAAATTAATACTAAAGGCAGAAAGGAAGAGGGAAAGCAAATAAAATCTTACATTAATCCCACAGGTGGGGTTAAAGATGCCAAGAAAGAGCTTCAGATTATTGCCACTTACAGTATGTTAGTCTAGCACTATGGAACCATAAGATCACATTGGCAGACCAGGCTCTGTTCAATAAATAAATAAATAAATAGACATTCACAAGGCTGTTTTTCATTAGATATTTGGCATGCTAGTGAGAGTAATGGGGAAATACAGATAAAAATAACAACTTTTCCAGTCATCCCCTCTCTTCTTTACTAATAAACAAGACACCTGAACAGTGCTCACTCCAGCTAAACAAATCTAACAATTTTCATAATGCAAGTACTAATATTTAGGAGTTTATTCTTAGGCAGAAAGGCAAAGGAAAAAGATTGACAAATAAGTGAAGCTCATACAGACTCTTTCTACACAAAGGCTGACTGTCCCATGTGACAAGCGCAAGCAGAAAGGGCCCATTTATATTTCTCTGTTACTAACAATCACAGCTGAAATGTGTCTTTAGGAGCCTGATCTGAAGTTCAGAAGACTTTCAATACACTGCTCATTCTGCAAAACTCCCATTTCTGGGTTCTCTTTTATGCAAAGGCCATCTTAATCTGATGCTAAGGGAACACCAAGGTGGGGGCTGAAAACACAGTGAATGCTGCCTTGAAACACCACCTCTTTGCAGACAAAAATGAGCTTTATATATACCTAAAAAATTTAAAAATAAACACAAAAAAAAAAAAAAAAAGAAAACCCACATCAACCACCAAAACAACTTGTACAATCCCAGCTTCTGTTTACAGAACACTTCCATAGAAAAGTTCACATCTTATGGCATATCATCAGAGCATCCAGCTATTTTTATTTTATTTCTGAGAAATATTTTTATTGAGAAACTTCAGCGTCAGCTATGATACTTCACACATGCCAGACTGGAACTCCTCACTCAGACTCTTGACAGCATGGCCCTTGGTGTTTAATATTGCTCATGATACTGTACATAAACACATCCTCCCTCTCCATGCCCTTTTATTTAATCACAAATCTTTTATCTGAAATTCAAGTGTATTCTTACAACATAAACCATACAAATTAAAATCCCTTTCATATTGAGAGAATTATTAAAGGGGTTTGTAAGCAACTCAGCTGATCAAGCAAAAAAAAAAAAACAGGGCACTTACCTATTTGCATATTTATAGCACATAAAGTGGTTGTTGGGCTGTAAAAGGAATTTCTCCTCCCCAGATCCTTGTACCACAGCCTGAAATTTAAACCACTAACCCAAATCATAGAGCAGATCTTAACTACAGAGCCCTGCTAATTTCAAAATCCATCTGACTAGGCCACTGATACTGGCTTCTTATGCTAGTAGTACGCAACAACCTCAATGGGAATGGAACAAGCTGAACCTTACCACAGAAGTTCAGAAAGCACTATTCTTTCTTAAGATACCACCACCAATAAAATAGCTAGATTTCTGTTTTCTCTCACAGCGCTAATGATAACATCATTCTCAACAGACATATCAACTAAAGCAGCGACAACGGCATCTGTACATTCTGTGATCTAATCCATCTGAGCACTGAAATAAAAGTAAAGCAACAGATAAAATAAACAGCATGTGAAAGTGAGATAAAGAATATCCAAGAAGTCACATCAAGGAATCATAAATTTTTAACAGCAGTTGACATAAGTCTGAAGATATGTACTGGTTAGAAAGATCTTAACCACACTGTTCTAAGATAAAGTTTAGCTTCCTCTATTCCTCAGTTATGGTTTCATCTGACCTGAAGTGACAAAAGAAAGCATTCAGTTGGCAAAAGGACTGTGAGTGTACCGACTTTCTCCTGTGTAAACAGCACACTGAAACCTCGTGTTATATTGCTGATCCAGCAACAAATACAGATTAACTCCATCTACATTAGTAACCAATATAACTGATTACCTGTTAGTGTTAATAAACACATTTATACGATCAGGTGTAGATAATCACTAAACTAAACATACATGACAACAAAACAGGATTATTGCTGAATCCATTCTAAATGGCTCTGTCCTCTATACCTGTCTTCCATCCCACCTCAAAGGAATCTGTTCAAAAAATCAAAAAACATAGTCTTTGGTTCAAACTCTTCATAACTTGTAAAATTACTTCAGGATCTTCAATCCATGCTTGCATATGTTACTAATACTTTGGACATCATATTTATGCATTCTAATACTTGGTCAGACATGAACCAAGAGATGATCTGTATTACAGCTGATCCTTTGCATGTAAACCTCTAGAAGAAAAAGCCACTGGTACCAAGGAGTAATTAACTCCCAAGGGTTGAAAGCGTGTAAGAATTCTCTGGGACACAAATCCACTACACCTCTCCCAAAAATGTTACAGATTCTTACAAGCTCTTACTGAAAATCACTAAAATGCCTTCTCTGGGCAAATTAAACATGTCTAGTATAGGGCTTTGCATATGTCTACCATCTGCATAAGGGACTGAAGGATCTCACCAAATGCATTAGCAATTTATATTCCCACACATTCCACATAATTTTAAAATAAGTTTTAATGTGCACAGACATTTCCTCTGAAGATATCAAATGTGGATAAATAAAACAGAAAAGAGAATTTTCAGTGGTCTGCAGAGGTTCATATTGAAAAAAACATATCAGCATCCACAGACGTGTGAAACTAAATGTTTTTCAATGCACAAAGTAGCTTGTTCACCCCAGAACTCAGTGGGCACAGAACAGCACAGCAGTCGCTGCCCTGCAGGCTTACACATATGGAATAAGGTCCACAGGTCATTTTACAGACTTGTCACAGGAACTTGTAAACTCTGACACCCCGAACTCAGCATCCAAGAGAAGCCCTTCATCTTTTCACCACTGTGAAAAATCAGTATTTTTAGAATCCAGCCAGTGAAGTCATGCAAAGACATAACACTGATAATTAATTATTTGCTAATCATGCCTCGGTTTCCAGATGAATACCACCAGAAATACTTCATTTATTCTTTTAATTCACATTAGATGTTGTTACAATTACAAAAAATGAACACAGACAGTTCTAGAAGACTGTCTCTAACTTTCAAAGACTTTAAAACAAGCTCCATTTTGTATTTCAATATAAACAGATCATTCCACAATCACCATGCTATTCAGAGGTACTCTATAAATGAGAAAGCAGCTCTGTATTCGAGAGAAACATAAGGCAAAAGTTGAATATTCTGGTATCTAAATACCCATCATAGCTTAATGAAAGCTTACCACCTTCTTTCCATTTAAAAGAAGTCAGATCCAGAGATCATTCATAACTGTAGGATTTTTCCATTGATTTTTATGGACAATGATCGGTGAATTCATTTTCTTGACAAAAACATTAGATTTCAAAGCTGTCTCTCAGCATAGACTAGCCTGTGTTTTCAGAACAAAGAGACTGTATATATCATTTATACATGTACTCAAGCAATCAAAAAACTGAAATATTTCAGAATGAATAAGACTAGTTTTATGTAAGCATCAGTACCATTTTACTTCCAGTCTTGCTCATGTTTAAAGAGTTCTAAAACTTAAATATACCAAATAGATGAAGTTAATCATTTACATCCCAGCTGACAATGAACTCAAATTATTAAAGAACAATTCAATAGTTCATGCTCCTATCAGCATGGGTTAGGACTGGATACATTACCAAATACATGTAGCTGTTTTTTTACTAGGTCATAAATAATGATTACTGCCATACACTGTACTTCATGTCTGCATAACACTGACTGTCATCAGCATCTATTTGTAGAAAACTGCAATATAAACATTTATAAAGCAGACACAATACACTAGCTTAAACAGTAATGCATGTAATTGCTAGTACACAGCCATATGCTGAAATTTCATCTCTCTTTATATTTAACTTTTACAACATAGGCAAATCAGACAATTATATAGCCCACAGTCTTCTGAAATTGCTTACTGAACAGAAAATTGGAATCAGCTGCCAGTTCAATTTTTTTTACAACATTTTAAATAAAACAAAGGAGGTCTATTGCCGGACTTGTGAAAGAGCTCTAATGAATGCCAATTATAAGACCAATTAGGGAAACAAATATAACATCATGCTCTCTGTAAGATATTAGCTCAATGATTGTTTTTTTATAAGCTCATTAGCCATGGATGTTGAACAAGAAGCAAATGATCCAGAAACAATGATTCTGCAAAAATGTTTACTGTCAAATCCCATTAATAATTTAATCCCTATAAACTATACACACACCAAAAAAAAAAGAAAAAAAATCACAACATAAGAGAGTGGAAAACAAAGGACTCAGCAGCAGATGTTTCAGCTGGAAATTCACTTTTCCAACAAGGCAAGCCTTTCCACTAGCACAGCCCAGGAGAATGACTTTCAGGATTTCTAACTGAAGTCGTCTATCACACCAGTGCAGTTTAAGGCCCTATCCTCTTAAAAATCTGACTGACTGATTATGCCAGTCTCCCGCTTTCTGGATGTTTGGGCAATATAATCACTCAAAAGTTGTAAAATGGCAGAATAAAGTCTATGCAATCCTGACTGGGATTCCTTACATGTAGGGATAACGACAGTATGAGATTAAGTAATGCAAGACTTTCTATAAACTATTGCCTTGTTTAGGACATAAAATGGATACTGCTCACTGTTGTGGTTTAAAACCAGTCAGGTAGCTTGTTCACTCACTCCCCCCCTTCTTTCCCTCCCCCTACTCCCAGAGGGACAGAGAGGAGAATTGAAAAGAATGCGACTCCCACGGGCTGAGATAAGAACAGTATAGTAACTAAGGTATAACACAAATCAATACTGCTACCACCAATAATAATAATGATACGAGAAATAACAAGGGAAGAGAGTACAACACCTCACTAACCGCCGACCGATAACTCGCCCCCCCCAGCCCGACCAAGCACTGACCGATACCTCGCCCAACCCCACAGTGAACTAGCCCTTCTGGGTAGCTGCCCCCAGTTTACATAGTGGGCATGACGTGCTGTGGTATGGAATACCTCTTTGGCTAGTTTGGGTCAGGTGTCCTGTCTCTGCTTCCTCCCGGCTTCCCCTCCTCCCTGGCAGAGCATGAGGCTGACAAAGTCCTTGGTCAGACCAAACATTTGAGCAGTAACTAAAAACATCGGTGCTATCAGCACTGTTCCCAGGCCGAAAGTCAAAAACACAGCACTGCACCAGCCACCAAGAAGGAGAAAAAATAAGTGCTACTGCTGAACCCAGGACACTCACCAAATGGGCAACTTTTTTGATGGCCCACTGGAAAAGCCTGCTGTGTTACTTACTGCAAACTCCTCAAAGCAGAGTCAGAAGACAAGGGACGCTCACAAGAGAAAGCTCTATGGCACCTCTCACCAGAGCATTTTATGGCCCATAAACTTCAATGTATTTCAACACTCACTTTCAGAAATAACGTCCTCATTTTGCATTTAGTTGCTGTGGATATTCAATGTTATCACAGAACTGGAGGTCCCAATCTGAAATTACCATCGCCACAAAATGTTTAGCTGCCTACTCTAGTGAGAGGCAGTTTCAACTCAGCTACACTCGAACACTCAATTGAACTGATTTGCTGCAGGTACAGTAAACCCCTGTAGAAGCTAAAGAAACTATCTACCAAGGAAACACCTGTCTCAGCCCCCAGGTATTATTTCCTGAAAAGCTATAAAATATGAAGTCATTTATGTTCAAAGCAAGCTGCCCTTGATTTTAAGTACGAGAGTCAGCACTTCCTCAAATCAGAGACATGAACTAAAGTCAAGTATACCTAACACCAACAAAAACATTACTACAGCATCTTGGACCAGTATCAAGTAGGAAAAACAGGGAGAAAAATCATGTTCTCCAGAACAGTATTTGATTAGTTAAGTTCTATTTCAGACTCTGGAGAGAAGAATAAGTTTTCAAGGACAAAGTTCTGTCTTCTCATCATATGCAAAACTTTCTGTTCAAATTCCTTTTAGCATCTTTAGTGCTTGTTCTCCAGTCTGGCTACTTAAATTCCTTCCCTCTTATGCGCCGTGATTGTCCTGATTCCCAGTCTCTCCCCACTTATAAAAAATCTCCATAAAGGCTCCTTAGCCATTTTTAATCTTCTCAGTCCATGGTCTCTGTCTTTTTATCCAGTAAGTCTAAATTCTGTCTTAACTACCAGTTTCTCACACGATGTCTACCTCCTCTGAACAGATACTCAACAGACCTTGCTTTTCCGTTCCCCTTAAGATTACTATCTCATCTAGTACTGGCTCCTAGTTTAAGTTCTCTTTTCTTCCCAGCTCCAGGCTCTCTGCCTTAAAATCTTAATCCAAGTTATCACAGAATCCCAGAATCATTTAGGACGGAAAAGACATTTAAGATGATCAAGTCCAATCATTTGATCTCTTTTACAAATCCAATGTTTTTATAGCCATGATCTTATCTGTCTTTTAAAAACCATTAAAAACACAGAGGTGCAGTGCGATAATCTGACCTATTTCCCCAGGTAAACAAGAGGCCAACATGCACAGTTTACAAGTGGGTTGGGTTTTTTTTCCAGTATTCAGAGATAGTTAAAAAACACTGCTGGCTTTCTGTTATAAAGTAAATGATTTAATATTTTCTCTTTAGCATTTCCACATATTTGAAGTACAGTTGTGCTCTGTAGAAGTATCTATTCTTAAAAATTATTACAGCTGTGTTTGTCTGCAAATTGCAACCCAACTACCTGAAATATACCAATAATCATGGCTAGACTTCCCTCACACTTCTGCCCTCCCATCTCCCAAATAGACATTTTTCTTCCACTTGGCACACACAACAAGTTCAAACTCTTCAATTTGAACCAACTATTTAATTCAAACAGGCTGGGAGCATGTTTACTTACGCATGTACACAAAACTTTTAAACTATAAACAGCACCATATCAAATCCTTTGGCTACTACTTATACAGAGGGAGTCCAAAGCAAGTGCCAAGCAATACAGATAGAACTTTTTACATGAACTCACAGCTTTCCTCAGTCTAACATAAAAACTCTTTTTCCTCATTAAAATTACAATCTACTAGCTAATATGAAAATAAACCTAAAGGCCTCTCCCAACATGCAATCCAAAATAGTTACTCCAAATACCTTATAAGTGCTAGAAAAATCTAACACAACAGTAATACCTGTCAAGAAGCTAAAAAAAATTTCTGATCATGCTAACGCACTAAGAACAGGTGATGTAGAGAGAGCCAGACATTGCACCAAGAAATACTGAACTATAAATGGAATAAACAGAGGGGCAGTAATAAACAGGAGCAACAGGGAAATTAGAATTTCCACAGGCTGCCTTTCAACATCCCATCTGTGGCTGATGCCATGAATCTTTGAATACTAAAACAACCCATGTGACATTACAAACTTCACACTGTTTATAACCACTTTATCACATGGAATGCTCTCCCACTCCCAAATTGTCCTAGAGTGTATTAAAGCATGATAACATGACTGTGAAAGCATACACACAGTATTTCTGGAATGGAGCTGCTCCCATACGGTTTGCTTAAACCAGAGGCTGATGTGCTCAGATTTGTCTGCACTCATCAGTGTGTCTGATCCATAAGCAAGTGCATAACCTCAAGAACGCAACCATACAATGTTTCTTAATTTAGAAGACTCTTAATAAAACACAGAAATTGTCATTCTATGTATGTCTAATTTTTTTCCTACTTCTTTATCCTATTAACCCCTCCTATCCATGTTATGCTACTGCAATAAGTGTCAGAGTTCAACAACTAGAACTAAAAGTAGCCAGGTGAAACAAAGCACCAGATGCACTATTAAAAACTCTTGCAGCAATTAAAAGATATCAATTTCAGCAATAATCTTTTGTATAGTGTAGCTAGGTGTTCTCCAATAAATCTTAGATGTATGAACCAACAATGCAAGCAGCAGTAAAAAAGACACCACCACAAAATTATACTGCCTTTACTACTTTGCAACCCTAACCCCACAGACAGCTGATCCACCTTTATGAAACTGCAAACTATTCAAATTTATCTCAACAAAAGCAACTCCTTAAATAAACCACAGCAAATTCAGAATTATGTTAGCCATTTTGTTATTGTCGACGTACACAACAATGTACTCACTAGTCAGCATGTAAAGATGCTTTTGTTGCACTTGGATTATGCAGAACTGCAAATTATGGATTTATAAAAACCAAGTCATCTCCTTTTTGGGGACTAAATGTTTTATACTGAAGCTTACAAATACAACAAGCCACTTCGGGTTTGTACCAAAATTAACACGTCTAACATTCAGGGAGAGGTGCTCTCAGTGTTCTTTGAAAGCAAGCTCCTTTGGCCTGGTCAAATTAAGTGACAAAAGTAGACTCCTCTTCATAACTAACATCATTTTTAAAAGTGCCCAGGATTAAAGTGATCAAGTGTTAAGTCAAAAACAAGTAGAAATATTTAAATGTAAGTAAGAATAAACTCTTTGCATAACTTTAAAAGTATCTACATTTTAAATGAAACTTTTTTGACAGTAATACACAATTGAGCTACTTGTACTGATAAAAGGTATCTAGAACCCTTCATTTAATCTAATTAAAGAGAGTGAGAGTTTAAACACCAATAGAAAACAAACATACGCAATTACATTGGGAGGGTGGGGAAATGTCCTGCTAGGTAGACTAAAACATGGTAGTCCTGCTTCATGACAAGTGTCCCTGAGGTGTTACCTGAGGTGCTACATAGATATGGATCCTATGTGAGCAAGTCTCTCTTCCAAGAGCAAAGATAATCCTGGAATGTAAGAAAAGCCCTGGGGATATGTATTAATGGTAGACACAATTTAGTGATATATCTATATAAGAGATAATATGCTGACAGCCTTAAAATATTTTCTGTTTCCAAGCAGTAAATATAAACTCAAGCTTTGTCAACAGCTCAACCTATGAATTAAATGGCTGCAAATGCACAAATCTTGAAAGAAAAACTTCTATTTCTCTACCACCAATTTCCCAGTTAGCCCTGGTGAGACCTCACCTAAAGTACTGTGTCCAGTTCTGGGCTCCCCAGCACAAGAGAGACATGTAGCTCCTGGAGCAAGTCCAGTGAAGGGCTTACTAGAATGATTAAGAGTCTAGAGCATCTCGCATGAAGAAATGCTGAGGGAGCTGGGCCTGTCCAGTCTAGAGAAGAGAAGGCTGAAGGGAAATCTGATCAATGGGTGTAAGTATCTGAAGAGAGGGTGTCAGCTGTCCTAGGTGATAGAACAAGAGACAATGGGCATAAACTAAAACACAGGAAGTATCACCTGAACAAAGAACTTCCCTAATGTGAGGGTGACTGAACATTGGCATATATTGCCCAGAGAGGTTGTGGATTGTCCTTCCCTGGAAATATTCTTGAGCAATGTGCTCTACGGGACCCTGCTTGAGCAGGGAGGTTGGACTAGGTAATCTCCAGTAGTCCCTTCCACCTCAATCATTCTGAGATTTGCAATCCAGAACTCTGTGCAATCCCACATATTCTCATTTAACAGGTATCAGCACTCAACGTGTATTTTAGGACTGGAAAAGCAGCAGGACACTGCACTACCACTTGTGATACTACTAATATGATACTATTATTTCAAAGTCTAGGACATTAGGATTAATGTACCCCATTCACTTGACAAAAAAAAAAAAAGATTACTGCTATGACAGAAGCCTACAGCACTGATTTATTTTTACTTAAATGGCTATTTTCTCTTTGAACTTGAAAAAACATACTTTAAGCATATTAGCCCTAATAGTTTCCATGAATCTCCAAAAGGCTTGCTGAAACTCATGATATTATCACACTTGCATCTTAAGTCCTACTCATTATTTAGATCAGCAGTGTATTCCAGCTAAAATTAAAAATAGCATTTTCTTCAGTACATTTGAATTTCTCAACAGAGAAGGTAAGAGAACAATAATAGGAAAAGCCTCCTTCGTAAAACATACTAAGTATTAAAAAAAAAAAGTATTAAAGGCGGTTAAAAATGTCCTGTTACATGACATCACTGCTATGCAGCAGATGAAGGGAAAACAATTTTGATTAGGGCTTGTCTTTTTATCTGGAGGAGAACACCAGTTCATATTTAACCCAAGCGATTTTGGTACATTTTTATTAGATCTGCATCAGATCTTAAGAACTAGTTTAGAAATCTGGATATGCAGAGAGTCACAGGAGAAGAGCATTCATGAAACACAGTAAAAGACTGAAATTGCATCCTTGGTTAAAATTGCAGGTAGACCTGAAATGGCAACACAGTAGCATTTCTATCAAAAAGCCATAAAAGAGAGACACATGAAAGCAACCCAGTTTACAGTTATACCTATTCCTTGTTTTTTCCTGAG
The DNA here is from genome assembly GCF_033815535.1 of Pezoporus flaviventris. Taxonomy (NCBI): domain Eukaryota; kingdom Metazoa; phylum Chordata; class Aves; order Psittaciformes; family Psittacidae; genus Pezoporus; species Pezoporus flaviventris. Next base: position 52,058,670 of record NW_026892549.1, read on the forward strand.
GTATCACAGATAGGGATCAGGCACAATAAACAAATGTAGCCAATACTCCTTCAAATTTCAAATTCTTGTTTTCATCAATTAGGTTATCAGTAACTGCTATGAGTAAACTGGGAAATGCAGCAAGACATATGCATACAGTTTCAATGCAAAAAGAAAAACACTGAAGTGACACTGAACTGTAAAAAAAAAAAAAATCAGTGACCAAATCTTGCATTTGCAAGGTTAACAAAAACATGATGGAGCAATAGAGGTATAAAGAGAAGAACAGATAATATTTTTTTTAATAATAAATAAAAATCATCAGCTGAAACAGGCAACTGAAGAAAACACATGACAAAAAAATCTAATGTTTTCAAATTTTATCCAATTAAAAAGAATCATGGAAAGAAGAAAAATGCCTCCAGACAAAAAATTAACAAGCAGCAAACAGTAAGTAACAGAAGTGATATATAGAAAGGGTACTGATTGAGCAAGCACAGCCTATGAAGCAACCATGGGAAGCTTCCCAGTAACAGACAGAAGATCCTAAAATTCTTTCATGTAATAATAACCTTCAAAGCCTCTAGACAGACATTACTACATAGCTGCTTGCAAGGGGAGGACAGACAGCAGAGACAACACACAGGACTTCCAACTCCAGTAGTTTTTCTCTTAATTTCTAAGGAGCTCTAAAGCATACCAAGCTATAAAAAAAAAAAAAAAAAAAAAGTAAATATAAGAAAAAAACTTGGCAAGCCTGAAACTTGTGCACATAGGGGAAAGGGTCATTTAGAACACTGCTGAACAAAGAATATTGAAATGACATCTGAAAAATAACAAGCCCAACTAGGATCATTAGCTTTTCCTTTAAAAATACAGAAAGTACAACCAAAGGTACTACCCAGTTTTAAACCCATCCACTCTTCTGAAGGAATTCACAAGAAAAAAAAAAACAGATTTGCAAATTCTGGGAGCATATGGAACACGTAGTTCTTCAAGCCAGAATATGACATCTACAGCAAACTGAGAATTCACACAGAAAAATAGGCAAACTATATGATTTATACCCCATCCCAAAAAATCTGGAACACTGAAGAGACTTCGGCGAAAAAAGGAAATTCATATATACTGTACATATATTGGATGTGTCACACCTATACTGCTAAAGCACAATTAACTATGAGTAAGAGATTGTTTCTACTGAGAAAACAGACTGAAGAGGGCTAAAATGAAAGTTTCAAGAAAACAAAATTGGATAAAAAGTGAAACAAATGGGAAGGATAATAAGAAATAGAGATGACTGAGTTGCACGACCATAATAAAGAATGACATTAAATTTCACAATGTTGTGCACTTGTAAGGCCACTCCAAAATAAAGTGCTACTGGGGTTTCATCCAGTATGACAGGGCTTAATGGATAAATTTTTAAGACCAAGAAAAAAATAATCTTTTCATCAGGAGTTTTATTATAGGCAACTATCACTCAAAATCAGCAGAATGCAGGCTATGAGCAAGAACCCATTGTTTCTGCCACATCACTCTCCAGTCAGATACACATCTTCTGCAGGGAAACTAATGTAAATCTCTTTTATAACCATTCATCAGATTTTGTATGTAAAATGTAAAATGTAAAACTTTTATTAGAGCAGGACAGTAAGTTCCAAAATCACTACCAATTGGGAGAGAGGCAAAAGGAAAAATGGGATTACCCTGATATAGTCTAATTCGACTAGAAACTAGCTTTAAATAAATAAATACATAAATTAATTTAAATGGTCTGCCTTCATTTTCAAGATAAACCGGTCCCTTTAACCACCAGAATTCTTCTCTATTCAAGCAGCAGCAACACCATTAACAGTAAAAAGATCCTTCAAAAGGCAATTAAGTATGTTCCAACATTAAGTATCTTATGGTAAAACTTACAATAGTGGAGATGCAAAGTAAAAATTATCTTTAGCAACCTATTTCAATTGTGAGTGGGGGAGCCACTACCAACAGTCACTGGAGAAGCCAGTATCACCACATTGCTTGCTCTGGCCTGAAAAGCAATCAGCCTATGGATCTAGTCATCAGCCTATGGATCTAGTCTACAGCCTATGGATCTAGTCTACATAATTATATTCACCTCTGTTGATCTATTCAACAACGATAAGAATATTAGCTCCTGTTCTACAGAGATCAGTATTCACCTAATTCAACTCAAAACCATGAAACGATAGTCTTCAACAAAAACTTTTCTTAATCTCTTATAAACACATGAAATCTGAGACCAAAATTCTGCAAAATGACTTTAGACACATCCGAGTATTTCTGATGAAGAAAGACAGGCATAAGCATACAAAGAATGGAATTAACACTACAGCTATAATTGGGAGTGTCACAGAAATAGGCAGGGTTTTGCCATGAAATTCCATCTACACAATGGACAGTCAGCCTGATAGTTAACATGATGCTATGTACATCACCATAAAGGTTTGATTAAGGTATTCTTGGTTATTTGCAATGGAAAGAACACTGAATACACAATACACTTTTTAAATAAGTAATACTAGAATATTATGTTAGTAACAAAAACAGGGAAAGAAAACCAGTAAGCTCGCTTCTTTAAGTGGTTAACAGGGCCAGTTATGGAAGTCTGCATTTTAAAACGAACACGAAATTGAAACACAAAGAAAACTAGTGAAAAATACACTCAATTTCTGTTTCTTTTCTATATTATTTAATGGATACAATAAACGTTCTGATGTGTTCAGAAGTCAATACATTCTCCATTTTTAAAAAAAAGGTAAAAGGCAATAAAAGAATCTGTGTTTTTCCTGATAGAGCTCAGCAAGAAAACCAGCCTCACTAATGCACATGCTCAGGAATCCGAATTTATGACAAAGCTAAATAAACTGGATATAGTAACAACAAGCTCTACATTTTTCCACAATACAGCGCTGTTTATCCTCACTTGTTAAAGTGATTGTGGCTTGAAGACTAAAACTTCATCAATGAAGGCCAGACAGAGACTATGTTTATACAGATGAATCTGTTCTGGTCAGGTCAGTGATGAACTACACTGCAAGCAGTGAAAAAACCTGCATACTCTTTAACTAAGGCTTACAGCTTAGCTCCCTCTGCTTTGAAAAGAAACTTCACTGCGCCTTACACTGCTGATGTTACACTGATGCACCACAATCTGACTGAACATATATAAATGGACCTATTACACTTCCCAATTCTTGGTCATGATGATCCAGTTTCCAACATCAAATCGTATGGGGGGGGGGGGAGGGGGAGGGAAAAGGGGAGGGGAAGTCTTTAGACCATAAACAAACAGGATCACATTATCCAGAACACATGCCTCACAACAAGCACAAGAACCACCAAGTAAATAACAAAGAAAATATTCAAGAGCATCTGGCAAAATTCACTGTCCTGAATTCAAAATATTCAAAGCGATTATTTCCAACCAACCACTTAGTTCTTTCAGAACTGAGATCTTTGGCATTCTAGTATGCTCTTTACTGTCAAGTGAGACAAGGAGGCACAAAGGCACAAAATGTAATCAGTTCTAAGCAATGTTAAGTTTGACGGCTTTGTAATGGAAAATAACTGTGGTGCTTGAAGGTAGTTGACATAGTTTCAGGTCCTTAGGACCTTAGTACAAAGAATGTAAGAAAAGCAGAATAGAAAAAACGGACCTGGGGATGGGGAGTATCTGGGACTAGCAGATATCAGGGTGGGCACAGTTAAACTAACTGATAAGTAGAAGGACAGGATGATTGCTATGTTTGTGGTGTTAATAAACCCATTAAGCTGGTGTAAACATCAACTGAGGAGTATCTGGGACTAGCTGATGTCCAGGATGGGAGCAGTTACCAGTTTAAGTAGAAGGGCAGGATGATTGCTATGTCTGTAATGTTAATTAAGCTGGTTATGAAGATTGTTGGGAAAAGTAAACGACTCTTAAAGACCACCACATTTTTGTATGCATGCCGCAAACTTTTTGGAAAATGATGTAACATGCCCAGTGACCATATAAGGACGGCCTGTACAGCAGTACGGGACCACACGTTAGGAGGAGCTATGGCCCGTGTCTCCCGGCGCCGCAATAAAGAATACTTGCTTGTCAACTTGAAACTGCTGGCAAGTTTGTTCCTGGAGTTTTCTCCGAATCACAAGGCATATTTCTTCAGTAGTCTGAAATCCCTCCCCTGCAATTTGGTTAAGCAACTAAGAACTTTATTCGGCAAAAGTAACTTCCAGATGACCTAGCAAATGGAATTGGATTAAACTGCAACAGATTATTTCAGTGTTTAAGCGGTCATGGGTATGCCAGTAACGTAACACATCTCAAATATATTCCACTAATCTTACTAAACATGCTCTTATTTACCTTCCACTAAACATCTATTTTATGGTCCGTTTCTTCATACGTTTTAATCACTGCCCAGTTATAACGTAAAAAACTTGAAAACCAAAATTGTAAAGTAGAGTCACAACAGAGATAATTATCTGAGTAAGAAGTACCTAAGGGACTGCTGTAGTAATGTTGGGGGTTATGACTATAAGCACATGCACTGTTTTGCATATCTGACACTACAGACTTGTTACAGCTGAAAGCTTTCCTTTCAGACTCTTTTAAAGAAGCATATCTAGGCATATCCCACAAAGCTGTCTAAGGAAGGCGTAACACCCCTCAACGATTCTTTGAGGGTGCAAGGGCAAGAGAAAGATAGGAACAAGGAAAAAGGAAGAAAAATATGTGCATGCAGGGGAGGGAAACTACGCCTCTAGTTTAGAGCTGAAAGGATTTTAACTACACTTAAACCAAAATCTCTTTCATTCCTCAGCTTTTGCTTGCTCAGCTTTTATTTTTCTGACTCACTACTTGAAAGCTCCTAGATCCTAATCAAGCCTAACAGTGCTACAGAGGAAACACACCTCAAAAATGGGAAGGGGGAGAAAATCTTATTTAGGAATTTTTCATAAGCCATAAAATTATAAAAACTCTGATATCCTCCAGAAATGGTAATAAAAATGCAACATAATAAAGTACAACATCCGTAAGTCATCAAAATATGACTTGGTTCTTTACTTTGGATATCAAGAGCTTAGACAGTGACTGTTCATTCTGATACTGAACTTGCGTTTGAGATATCCCAGATTGCTCCAGGAGTGGGGTTTGGAAAGAAGTTAAGGTTCGGACAACTGGTATCACAGATGAGGAAATTCTTAAAAACATCAGTGAGTCAGTGAAGAGCAAAGTTATTCAGACACACAAAGGGTATGAAACACACAGAGTCTTCTCAAAAACTCTGTTGTCAGACTCCGTGGGAAGAAGCTTTCTACTCCATTTTAAATTATCCGCCTGACCAGCAAAAGGAGCTACTTATGTTCCACTTCTTCGAAAATCTCACCTATTAGCACTTGACAATTATTCACTTTGCCCACACAATACCATCTCTCATCTGTGTTAGCTCCCTGTCATTTTCTTCAACTGGCTTTGAATAAAATATATAAACAAATGATGCTGCATCTATTTTTACAAGGTTTTAGTGAGTACAGTTCTTAAGATTCTTTTATTTATTTATAAGACTAAAATGCTGATTTATGAAATTTGGGAATTTAACAGTAAACAAAACAGACTAATATGGGAGCAAAACTGACACAAAGAAAGATATTCTATACATGTATTCAAGTTCAACAAAAAAGCATTTTCTCTTAGGATATCCTTTATCCTATTAGGTTCAAACTCGGGACAAACAAAGTAAACCTCTGCAAACTGTTCACTAAAGCATGTCCATCTTTTCTCAGTCCAAGGCTGGGTATAGAATTCATGGTGCAAATCATTCTACATTTTGAAAACAGGTAACAGTGAAGGCCATCAGTTACACAGGGAGCAAGATGAAGAATGTGTATTAACATGTACATGCTATGCTTGCCATCAAATACAAAACGCTCATACAGAATAGTCTATAAAATGTACACTGCCCTGTTTCTTAATTATCTGTTTTAAATGCATAGCTACATGAAGCATGGTACCATGGCATATTATTGAAAATTAGTCAAGCCCTTCTTCCTTCCCTCAAAAAAAACAGCAACAAAACAGAAAGTCCAGTGTGACAATTTTACATTGAAACATAGAATGGTTTGAGTTGGAAAGGATTTTAAGGTCATCTGGTTCCAACCTTCCTGCCACGGACAAGGACACCTCACACTAGACCATGTTCCCAAAGGCTCTGTCCAACCTGGCCTTGAATACTGCCAGGGATGGAGGTAATGGCTATTCAGAGAATAGCAGAACTATTCCCTGCTGCATTTGTCCAAAACTGCACAGTAAACATACATAATACAGAACACTGTGCATCAGTTACTCAAAAGTATAGCACACTATCCTAGTCCACTCTGCTACAGATATTCTCCTTCCTTGCAGCAGCCATGTCAGTTGTGCAGTAAAATAACTTCTGCTTTCCCAATCAGTACAAAAGTAAAATAAATATTAGCACTTTTCTAAGAGAAACAGTCAACAGTGCTATCAATTGCACTTCAGTTTCCTGACAGATTACTACAATACCTATGCTTGCTCTGTGAATTTTCCACACTGGCAGATTTGCCGTGTCTGTAGCCATCAGCTGCCTTGTGCCACCCCATACAGAAGCAGTGAAAAAAGAGCTGATGACCACAGGCAACATAACTGTACTGACAGCTGTGGATATTACCAGTGCAAGCACATTATTCACTACTTCAAGGCTGAAATGCCAGCTAATGATGTGGATTCACAAGTCACTCTTCATATTGGAGAGAATTATTAATAAAAAATCAGTCTAGCTGTTTAATAGTTACATTTAATATCCTCAGACTAAAACATGGGGAATGAAACTGCAGCCTCTGGGAGAAGCATTTAATTTTGAAAGAGAAAACACTAAATAAATAGTCATATGCTCTTTGAGTTTACATTTGCTGCTAATGACAGACTACTTGTGACAAAGGTATGAGATTGCATGTCAGTATGGTCAGATTAAAACACAGTGTGCTGTTTTAGCTATCTTTCAGTGCAGAAGCAGTAAGTCTTTGAGAGAACCAAAGCTGGGAACTATAGTTTCCTATAGCCTTCTGCCAGACTGGATGGTTTCTTAAGAAGTACCACATCTAACCTGTGGGGACTAAGCCAGAAACAGAGCTCCTATGGGATAGGAGGTTGCAGAATCATTTTTACAAGTTGGAATGATCCCAGATGAGTTCTTTTGGTCCTCAAAAAAAAAAAAACTAGTATGCTTTTCTTTTTTTTTTTTTTTTTTTGAGAGTATAAGCATAGCAAGCAATTTAATGAGAATACCAACATTTTTAAGTGGCTGTGTAAGAAAATATTACTTTTTTTAAATCCTGATTTCCCAGCCATGGACTTTGGCTAAGTCCCATTCATATGTTGCCTTAAGCTTAAGAGTAGACAAAAACGTCTGAAAACAAAACCAATCTGTTGCTAAGAAAAAACTACTATAAACTTTTATTACAAGAACATGCGTAAAGCACTGCATTGGTAGTTACACATGAGCTGTTTCCTCCAGTTAGGTGAAATCTGGAAATTATCTTTTTCAAGAGCGTTAGCATTAACACACTAAAGTTGTGGTTTAGCAGCCTTAACATACTGCATTTCACACCACCAAACACAGCAGAAGCAAACAATTAAGTGCAATTACTATATGGCACCTGAAGATAAGAGAATTAGTAACAACTCCAGCTGCAAAATTTGCTGGAAAAGTATTTCTTCCATCCTAAGCCTATTTGCACAACATGATAAATTGAATAATACAACAACATATAACTTACAAAACTAGTAATGCAATTTTTAGGCCGCTTCAATCAAGAAAAAGATTGTACTAATCTCAGATGTTAAAGAATTTTGTGTTTACAAATCCACAGTACACTCTTCTTTAAAGCTTACACATGTGAAACAGATTAAGGGGCACAATGGTGGGGGATTTGTCTCTCAAACTACTTTCTGCTGCCTACAGTCCCCTGCTGTTTTCTGTCCCAAGTAAAGATTCAGCATCACATACACCATATACACTTCACCTGTCATTGCTATTATTAAACAGGCTTTCTCATGTTATTTTAATTACAGTTACTCTAAAATAGGAATGACTTGTGTATAGCATACCCCACAATATGAAACCACCATTTAGCTGTAACCCCAGCTGTCCACTGCTTTGGAAGTGATGGTTCTGTCACCTTATCAATTGGGAAGAAAAAGATAAGCTGTCAGTATTTTCAGTGCTAGCATTGAATCTCCTTCCACTTCAGCATCTTCAACAAAGACCATCAGCAGAGACCTCTCTTACAACTGAATAGAAACACAAATGACAAAAGATACTAGTCAGAAAGTTTAATTTTCATCTAAGACCAAAACGTGTATCAACGGAAGCTCAAGACACAGCAGTGCCGCTGATTTAGGGCAAGTCTCACAAGACCTGTTTTTCTTGAAGACCCGAAAAGAAATTTTGAGCTTATGTTAAACAAAATGAATCTGTTTTCAATATAAAGTAAGTTTCAGATGTGCATAAGTTAAAAAAAAAAAACAAACAGCACACCCCCCAAAAACAACCTTTAAAGAAGGAAAACAGAAAGACAAAAGCCTATATTACATTTAATCTCATCATTTTATGATTTTTTTGCTAGGGAACCTGACTCATAATCTTTGAATGCATGCATCTGCCAACACAGAATGTAGGAAGAAGGCATTAGAGACAGCATGTATCTGCAGAGCATGGCATTTGGAAAGACTGTCTGGACAAACGTTAAGAAAATAGGTTTGAGGACACACCAAACTTCTTTAAACAACTAATGTAACTGGCATGCAAACATGACTGCTGATCCAAACAACATTTTTAGATGTGACTGCAGGAAAAATAATTTCTTTATTGTCAACACAGTCCTTTATCTAGGCTCATTACCTCATTTCTGTAATACTTTCCAGAAGATTTCACAATAGATTAAGAAAAAAAAACTGTTCTTTCAAGAGACACCTTCTTTAAAAGACATACTACACACACACACAAAATAAAAGCTCTCAATCTGACAAAACAGAAATATGTTAATATTAGGAGTACCTTATGCATAGGAAAAACAATAGTTGCACAGGGCAGCAGGTAGAAATTGCCAGCACTGGCAAAATAGCTACTTGTCAAAGCCCAGGTGGCACAGACTACAGCTATGAAGAAACCAGCTCTCCCGGAGGTCCCCCTGACACAAGGAGTTTCAAGACTGGGGTGAGAATGGACAACCACCTTCCCTCCAGCCACCTTTCCCCATACACCAGCAGCCTTAGCCCAACCTTTCATCTAGTGGAAACAAAATTTGATGTTGACAACTGTGAATGAAAAACTTTTAAGGGCTATGTGTCCTAGATCACCTGAAAAGGTTAGACACAGTGCTTAAGTTCCTAATGGGCCATCCTGCCTAGAAGGAACTGAAGAGCTAACACCTGCATTTAAAAGGACAAAAATGAAAACAGGCTACTAAATAGCAGGTAGTAATCAGGATTCTGCACTTTGCCCAGGATTGCCCCCATTAAAACCAGGGGGATGGAGAGAGCTGAGAAAGAATGAAAAACAAAATCAGAGAATCCAGCAGTCCTCAAAACCGATTTCATCTAAAAATAATAAGTAGGAATTTAAATGTAGTTTTAATGTTATTTTAGGGAAGACTGAAACACCTGGGAGATAAGGCTCCTCTATCCATATTTATTCCCAAGCACAGGAGAACCCACTTGCCCTATTCCAGTAAAGCAATGTAGCATGCTAGAAACAGCCATCAGACACGTTTGAATGCCAAGATTTTTCTTAAAAGCCATACACTTTTCAAAATAAAAGTATTCTTTACTTGCACTGGTCAGGATCTCTCTGCAGTACCGGAAAAAACAGATCAAAGAATTCCACAGATCACTTTTTCCACAGCTCTACTTTCTGCTGACAAAAAATTAGCCCCAAATATTATCAGATACTTCTTAGTTCTACAGAGCTTAAAAAAAAAAAAAAAAAAAATGTAGTAAGATTGAGTCAGCTGCAGCCTGCTCCAACCAATGCATTATTAAGAGAATTGTTTACCAAGTTACACTTGTGAAAACTCATGAAAGGCAATGGTGTTCAAGGTATCACTGACAAAATAAACTGAAAACCATTTGAACCTTTATAACTGCAAATGAGATAGAAAATGGAGAAAACCCAGCTCATTCTCAGAATAAAACCTGAATATGCAAGCTTCGAGTTAGACATAAAATATATGCAGTACTAACAAAATTAGTACAATATACAGTATATACATTAATAAACTGAGTAGATCAGACTCTAGAATAACAAACAATGTCTCAATAACTCCCCTTCAAAACAGAAAAACAAAAAAAAAAATCTGCAGAAGTTAAAGAAATCCAGTATCTCAGTCTAAGGAGTTTTATGGTACTACTTTGCCACGTTATCAAGTAGCCTATGTGAAACTGTACGTGTTACAAAGTCCAAGTTCTGCTTCTTGCTCCACTGAAAGCTATTTGCCTGTTTCAAACTCAGATCCTTCCTCTTCTACAGAAATATTTGCTTCATTAGGCTACAAAATCCTATGTTCTCTTTCTTTGCCTAGTATGTAATTACACCCAAAAAAGGTAAGTCATTTAAACTGATTCGGAGAAAACTCCAGGAACAAACTCGCCAACAGTTTCAAGTTGACAAGCAAGTATTCTTTATTGCGGCGCCGGGAGACACGGGCCATAGCTCCTCCTAACGTGTGGTCCCGTACTGCTGTACAGGCCATCCTTATATGGTCACTGGGCATGTTACATCATTTTCCAAAAAGTTTGCGGCATGCATACAAAAATGTGGTGGTCTTTAAGGGTCGTTTACTTTTCCCAACAATCTTCATAACCAGCTTAATTAACATTACAGACATAGCAATCATCCTGCCCTTCCACTTAAACTGATAACTGCTCCCATCCTGGACATCAGCTAGTCCCAGATACTCCTCAGTTGATATTTACACCAGCTTAATGGGTTTATTAACACCACAAACATAGCAATCATCCTGTCCTTCTACTTATCAGTTAGTTTAACTGTGCCCATCCTGGACATCTGCTAGTCCCAGATACTCCCCATCCCCAGGTCCAGGTTCTATTCTGCTTTTCTTAACATTCTTTGTACTAAGGTCCTAAGGACCTGAAACTATGTCAACTACCTTCAAGCACCACAGTTATTTTCCATTACAAAGCCATCAAACTTAACATTGCTTAAAACTGATTACATTTTGTGCTTTTGTGCCTCCTTGTCTCACAACCTAAGAAAACTTTATTTTAATCCAGAGCACCCTCTTAGCTTGGTGATTAGAACATCTGCTTAAACTGGCAGAGGGGAGGAGGAATGAAAGTGTAGATTCTACTATGGGAATTCATGGTGGGTTTCCAGCTGGATAAATTCTCTACTGAAATCCTGGATGAAATCTTTGTGGTAATGCCACTTCCTCCTCTTGATGTTTAGTGTAACAAACACGGTTTGAAACAACACAGCAAGTGGAGGCATTTCAGATGACCTTCTCCTTAATAGATGGAATGGAGCTAAAGCCTAGATAGCAAGAATTTTTAAGACTTAAGAGCTACTTATGACCATTCTCAGAGTTCTTTCAGTGCCACTGGGCAAATTAAATGGCACAGAGAGGGTCTACACTTGCACATCTAAAACTAAAAGGTGAGCAGTAACTCACTATAATCCTACTACTGCATTCTGCTATTCCTGCTAGGTCACAGGTATATATGCCTTCAGGACAGACCACAAGGTGACAAGTAATTTAGTAAACATACCTCCCTCCTCCTGCCCCTGTCCAGCATGGGCCATTAAGTGTAAATCCAGATAAAGCCAACATATTAAGTGGTAATAGCTGGCTATTCTCAACAGCAAATCTACAAAACAGTTTCATGTAGCATTTGAGTAATGAGGCACCTTCAGCGAAGCACTAGCAGTAGAGCAGTTAATACTAACTGCATGAAAAAAGTAAGGGGCTGATCTCAGGGATTTAGGACATACCAGGAAGGAACCAACTTCCATTGGGAACAAGAATATTAATAAATATTATCTATATGAAAAGTTGCATACTGAAGGCAATGACCTGATGAGAACTTTGTTCAGCTGCTGTGCAGAGCCACTATGTGTTCTCGCAGGGACATCATTGTTCATTCTTCTCTGGAATACACCCTGATTCTCTAAAGGAGTTTATGCCTTCAAAAATCAGATGACAAGCAAAAAAGGGCCTGGGGAAAAATGTTACAGTTTTTTGTGCCCAATTAGCATATTCTTATATAACAATTCTATTAAGTCATTAATTGAGGAATTTTTGTTTCAAGAGCTACTTGAAACACAGCCTCAACTTCTGCCATGCATTTCACCACTGACAATAACTGAAAATTCTAGGGGTGCAGTGATTTTTGTCAAGAGGACCTGGTGGGCTTTTCAGCTCCCAGTGCCTTACTTACTCTCTTATATAAAAAAAAAAAAAAAAATTACAGAATTAGAATCCTGCCACAAGTGTGAACAAATAAAGGACAGAGTAGTTCATTTCTTGTTCTGTTTCAAACTATGCGAGTCCTCCAGTTCAAGTAGATGTCTGCCTTTAATGATTTCATTTTCTTATGACATGTTCAAGCAATATGCTTGAGGGATTATCTCTAGAGAGAAACTGATTTTATAATCATAATACAAATGCCAGTTTATTCTATTTCACCACTCAAGTTCTTCATGCTTATTATGATTACTAAAGCGCCCAGTAATATTTACAAATGCTGTATGACACACCCATGCAGACACACTGCTATTGAACCATACAAGGTGACCTTGCCTAGAGGCAAGAGACTAACAAATTATCGTAATGAGCTTGTAAAGAACACTCTGAGATATCACATCTATTCTCTGTAACTACCTGAGGTTGTTAAGGAGGTGGGTGTCAGTCTCTTCTGCCAAGTAACAATTACTAGGGCAAGAGGAAATGGTCTCAAGTTGTACCTGGGGATGTTTAAATTGGATATCTGGAAAAATTTCCTCACAGAAAGGATTGTCAACCATTGGAACAGGATGTCCAGGAAGTGGTTGAGGCACCATCCCTGGAGGTAAATGATTTAGTGGTATACTTAGTGGCAGTGTTAGGTTAATAGTTGGACTCAATGATCTGAAAGGTCTTTTCCAACCAAAACAATTCTGTTTCTAGGATGAGGTGAATATAGAACAGCAGATGCTCAATCTTTGAACTCTCAGAAGACCTCAAGAAAATTACAAAACTTCTGCCAAAAACTAATGAGGCAGTACCAACTGATAGATGTTTAACAAACACTCCCATCCACTCTTGTTACCCACATCTTCCTCCTTTCTGGTCCTCTACTGTCAGTTTTGTGTTTTCCCATGCAATTTAAAATGCCTGGGCTGCATCAAAAGGATCATGACCAGCAGGTTGAAGGAGGTGATCCTGCCTCTACTCTGCTCTTGTGAGACCTCACCATGAGTATTGGGTGCAGTTCTGGTGTCCTCAACATAAAAAGGACATGGAACTGTTGGAACAAGTCCAGAGAAGGGCCACGAGGATGATCAGGGGACTGGAGCACCTCCCATATGAAGACAGGCTGAGGAAGTTGGGGCTGTTCAGCCTGGAGAAGAAAAGGCTGCATGGAGATCTCACAGCAGCCTTCCAGTATCTGAAGGGGGCCTATAGGAATGCTGGGAAGGGACTATTCATTAGGGACTGTAGTGACAGGACAAGGTGTAACAGGTTAAAACTTAAAACAGGGGAAGTTTAGATTGGATATAAGGAGGAAATTCTTTCCTGTTAGGGTAGTGAGGCACTGGAATAGGTTGCCCAGGGAGGTTGTGAATGCTCCATCCCTGGCAGTGTTCAAGACCAGGTTGGATGAGGCCTTGGGTGTCATGGTTTAGTGTGAGGTGTCCCTGCCCATGGCAGGGGGGTTGGAACTAGATGATCTTAAGGTCCTTTCCAACCGTAACTATTCTATTATTATACGATTCTATGATTCTATGAACACAGAGTTGCAGTTCTAGCTGTCACAACCTAGCACTGTCTCCTTTACTTTTCTGGCATCAAAATAATTTTAATTTCTGTACTTATCACTTGCAAGACACACCCAGTGCTAGCTGGATCACTTTTAAGACTGTCATCCTTACTTCTAAGGCAGTTAGATTGTACTTGCTTCAGCTTATTTTTAGTCTCTTTCCGCTGATATCCCTGCCACTGTAGCTCTGCCAAAAGCACAGACCACACTGTTCCCTTGTACCCTTCCACACTGTGCCACAACCCCTAGGTTTTTAATCCATAGATCACTCTTTATTCAACCTCTTCAAGTCAATATATGCCGTTAAAGAAGACCTATAATCACTAAGACATCTATACACTTAAAAATAAAATGTGTATCAAAAAGCATAAGGCTAATAATCATGACCTTTTTCCCCTTCACTATTTTGCTGTTCCTTTCCCCAAATACACGTGGATAATCTCCAAACATCAGAGGTTGTCCCTGACAGGCCAGTACACAACAAATCGATCAAGCAAATCTATAATTATGAGGCAAAGTTTACTGTTTGTTCTGAAATTGCCATAATAATAGGAGCTTGACCTTCCAAAACATTTTTTTTTTCCCTCGGGTGAATTATTTTTTCTTATTTTGATTATCATCGGAAGCAGGAGAGGTCTTAAGATTCCAAGCATTATTTATCGCTACAAAAACTGAAAGGTACGACTGAAGTTATGTTAGCCTAACATGTAAGGGAAAAAATATCACAAAAAAAGACAAAAGTATTTCTAAAAGGACAGGCTCTTAGTTATCCACATAAAATGTAAAAAGGATGCTTATTTATATTTATACTGAGTAGATCTAACATACTGCTAAAACATTGTATATGTGCATTCAAAACACCTTCATCATCACCTTCATGTATGACTTGCTTTCCTGTTTAGTAGTTACATAAACTCATTTTGAGTTACATCTACATAAATATGACTTTTTAAAAACCTGCAACGTAACTGTAGGAACATAAAATTAAAAACGTGAAAGTTGCATGGTATTTAAATTAGAAATGTAATGACTGTCTTAAGTTCAAAAAAGACACCAAAAATCCAGATTTTTGTAAGGGCCCAAACTGCTTTGGATGAAAAATACAATTAACCTTTACGGGCTTTTGATTAACTCTCGATGCCTTTCAATAAATCAGAAGGATGGTGCAAATAAATGAGGCACATACTTTTCCATATTCCTCCAGAGAACCACCATACAACTTTCACACCCTCTTAAGCTAAGAATTTCTCAGCCAAATGCTGCAGTCCTTTCTCTGATTTCAGTTTTCTATCCACATGACGATCCGACAAACTACTCCTGTACTCCACCCTTCCAACACCCGGGTGCTTCATGGAGTTAAAATTAACTTGGTGGTTTGGGTTTGGCTACGAACTGAAGATCCTCCTTTGTGAAACAATTGTGCGTTCATCAGCCTTCAGCGGCGAGCTCGGCTCGCCTCCTAGCACCACCGAGCTGCCACGGCAAAGCCCTCAGAAGAAAAACAAAACCTTGTCTCAGATAATGGCTTTACTGTACGGAGCGGGGGGGGGGGGGGGAATATAAAAAGCGGAATGAAGGGCATTTAATTATTTTCAGCTACTTGAATTTCAAAAAACTCTCACCCATGGCATAGCGCATGCCTAAAATCCCCAAGTCCTTGCGGTTTCCAAGTTGGAGAAAAAAGCCTACGCAAGCTGTGCGCACCGCAAGTTCCGCACCGCTCGCCTAACTACCGCAGGTGTACGGCCGCCTCCCGCGCTGAGACCTGTCCCGCACACCAGCCGTGAAGACCAGGGAGGCTCCCCTCGATCCCGGGAGCAAGCCCCGTTACTCACGCCGACACCCCTCCTTGCTCCCGCCGCCCGGCCCCGGCCCGCCCGCCTCGCCCGTTCACCCGTCGTCTGGGAAGTTTGCTGCCTCGGGCAGCGGCTGAGCCCGGGACAGCGCTGCTGCCGCAGCAATCAACAGGCGCCCGCACCTCCCTGGCCGCTGTCTCTCGCCAACCGCACCGCGGGACTCATCGGTGAACCCGGATGCCCTCGGCCCCGGGAGGGACAGTGAGGAGCCTTCGGACTGTGCCGCGCATGCAGGCTGCCCTCGGGGCCGCGGTACCTGACGAGGTGATGGAGGTCGTCCCGCCGCGCCGGTACACAGCGCCCGCTCCTGCCTCAGCAGCGGAGAAAGTTTCCTGACGTCAGCGCGGCCGGGCTAGGGACCCCGCCTGTCTGCCGGGCTCGCTGCCCGCCAGGCCGGGCTGCCGCTGCTCCCGGGCTCCCCCTGCCTCCTGCCACCGGCCGGCACGGGCGGAACCTGGAGGCGGTACAGCCGTCAGCGCGGGCGCCCAACGGCGGCTGAAGGAGGCGTGCCTCGCGGCGTTCGGCAGGGGGCGCCATCGCGGCCTCGCGAGAGAGGCTCGGGTTAGGGAGCTAGGCTGGGCGCGCCCGAGCCCCGCAGGCCTCCGGCTGGGGTGGCTAGTAGCGAGGGCACCGGGGAAGGGGCGGCACTGGAGTCCGGACAAGGCGAACGCTGGGGAAGGTGCGGCAATGGAGTTCGGACAGGGCGAGCGCCTCCTGTTTCAGCCCGGCGGCGGACTCAGGTTCGTTGAGAGCCCCGTTGGAGAGGAGGGGAGCAGGCCTCTCGGAGCCGTACAAAACTGGCAGGCGTGCACACCTCATCTGTATCGTAGTTTATTTCATTTAAGCTCTTCTTTAAGGAAAGTCTGATGAAGAAATGGGAGGGAAAAAAAGCCGTGAAGAGTAGGCGGTAGCTGAGAAAGTGGGGAATGCAAGTTAGTAGGTCCACATTCCTCAGGAAAACGTATTCTGAGGGTTAATAGGCACTTCCACAGGTCTTTGGTACATCTACAATGAAGAATATAATCATTTTGGTAAGGTGAAGGTAGGTAACATCATCCTGATTTTGACATTTTATCTGTGGTATGGCAGTCCCAGTTGTGTTTTAGAAACACCAGAACAGTGTAAACCAGTATTTTTTTATGACAGTCACAGCACATGTAACAGGGACAACATATTTCCTGTAAATAGGCAAGGAATGAATGTCTGCCATATTTTTTTTTATTCCTGGTAGCCTTCTGCTGTGATATTGCCAGTAAGGAAGCACGAGATAGTGTCGTTGGAAAGGCAGGAAGTTCATCTGACATTCCTCTGCCTCAGTTTTTTCAAAGCACACTGAAAGATGCCTTTCATTTTTTCTTAATCAGTAGACAAACCTCTAGAATAGCCATTTAGAGAGCAGGACAAAACGTCACTGAAATCAAAGCAAAGGTGTTTTGTCTGCAGGGGGTATTTTCCTTTTTTTTTTTTTAAAGGCAAGACAGATGGCAGTTTACAGTTAGGAGTGGAAAGATCGCTATAGGAAAAAACATGAAAGTTAGAAGTCAAGAGCCGGCAGCTTTTAAAATCAGAAATCCTTAGGTAATTACTGCTAATGTTGTCCATCACAAGTTTGTATTGTTGTGTTACATTTAGGCTTTGGTTGCTTATTTTTGATGTTTGTGTGATTGGTTTTTCAAGCAACAAGGCAGTTTGTGTACTGCCTTCTTAGGCAAAAATAAGGTTCATTTCAGTGTCAGGAAGCATCTTTATTTATTTGGCATTTCATAACATACATTCAAAAGTAGTCTGTTGTATGTCAAATACAAGTACTCAGACTTGTTCAGTAAATGTGCTGGTTTGGTTTTATTTTGATTAAAGCTTAGCTGCAGCCTCTGTACTAGAGTGAGTCTCAAAGTTTTGATCTACCTCATAAAAAATATATATATATACTTCTTTTTAAAGTTATGGACTCCCTTATACATGTTTTATCTTTCAGTAGAAAATCCTCAGTACAATTTTACTAAAATAAAAGGTCGGTAGCTTAGTCATAGCAGCAAAGCAGAGCATATGTTACACAAACAGAAAACATTTTGGGTATGGAAATACATGTAATCTTCAGTTTTTCAAAGGTGATTAGGAAAGCAAGTAAAAATTAAGGGCACTTTAAAATTTTTTTACAGTACCGTAGCAAGTTATTCATCAGAGAAAGTTAAAAATAAAATATGATACAGGGGAATTCTTTTAGTTACCGGGTTTTGCAGAAGTCAAGTATATTTGATGAAGTCAGGTTAGATTTTGTCCAAAATCAACTTATACTATTTTAAATGCAATAAAAATATAAGTAGAGAATATATTACTCAGGCAAGGACATTCTTCCTGTTATAAAAACTTCATCTCAGCCATGGTCTAATTCAATTATTTTATTACAGTTGATTAATATCGAGAGGCAATAAGCAAGCAGCGCTGGGTGCGCAAGGGAGTCTCCGCTCCACCAAAGATGCATACCGGGATCTTTGGAGTATAGTCTCTTATACTTCTTGGTCTTGGGTTTCAGCCAGTCTGTCATCTCTTTTACCCAGAGGTCGATGTGGCTCATTTCCATTGTTCTTTTCTTGTTGCTGGGGTCTTTCTCCGGCGAAGACGTTGCTGAACTTCTTGGTAACGTATTAACAGAAAAACGCTTACAAGCTTAGCTGCAGACTTAGCATTTTGTTCTATACCTTATATGGCTATTTGCCTAGTATCCAAGTTTCACAATATCCTGTAACAGGGTGTATCTCCTGGTTATCAAACCCCCTAAAGGCATTCAAGCAGTTAAAAAAAGCTCTTTTTGAACAGTGAAGTGGTTGAGTAAGAGGGATTATTCCTTTGTCTCCTCTTCCCTTTCATCATTGTATTGGCAGGAACATCTGTCATAATAATGATCATTCCTATATTCTCCACGCATGGTACAATGGTCACAAGGACTTCTAAGTTGCTGATACGAATCATCCCTGTATACTCCACATTCCAAAATCCCTTCTGCATGCAAATAATTTTTTCTCTTTAGCAAATGAGACATTTTATAATACGTAAAAAAAAATTTATGCAGTATATAGGAAGCTTCCGATTTCTTCCAAGATGTTTTTGACATAATCTGTATTGCAGTGTTTAAATAAAAAGTTATTTTCAACTTAAAGTTGATGCATATTATTCAAAGGGAATAGAAGATGATGTGATTTCTTTCTTCTACTGCCATTTTCCTCCTTCAACAGTGGCAACCTAGGGTTGCAATGAGAACGTTATTTGAGAAAAAAAATTAGAGCAAAAATACATGAACAAAACCACATGAACAGCATTAGTACCTATTCATCTTAATTGTTAACTCGTGTGATCCAGGAGCAAAAGGCTAGGAACAAAAAGAAGAAAACAGTGACTTCCTCAGTAGTCTTGGTCCCCCAAAACTTAAAGTGGACAAAGTTGGGTCATTACTGGGGCTGTCATTCTTGAGTGTTGCAGAGTTGAACAAAAAGCTAGGCACACAAGAAATTAAGAGTATGCTCAAGAGTGAGCAAAGTCACATTTATAAACACATGCTGGCACCCTGGCTTCTTACATGAATGGATTTGTTTATTATTCTTATGAGCCTGCAAATGACAGTCATGTAAACAGATGGTGGTGACTGAGTGAAGATAATAGAAAATGAGCAAAAGCAATGAAATCAGTATTCATTTAGATCTGGACCTATGCCAAGATCAAAGAATAAATATTAATCACTTGGACTGATTTACCAGAAAACAGTTACTAGAAGGAACTAAGATTAAAGGATTGCACCAATTACAAAACCTGATGAGCTTCACCTCTCTACTGAGCACTGTCTTGCTTCTAAGGTAGACCAAAAGCTACCTAGCATTACTCTGTGAGGCTGTTAAATAACAAACAAAAAGAAAGCGCTATTCAGTCTTTCTAGTGGAGAAACACTGCAGGGAAGCTTTTACTCCTGAAGTCGTATTTAACTTCTAGACCTTTTAATATTATCATGGTGGTACAATGTATGCCCCCATTCAAAACTTTCCTTACACATTGTTAAACAAAAATCACATCCCCACATTGATCTTGGTGATCTTAGGAGGATGTAAAAAAAGCTCTGCATTTCAGTCAAGGGAAGAACATCATTAGCAGTGCCATCGGTTTCTGTGTCAGACATGAGCAGGGTGTCAACAATGCTGAAGTGTGGGTGGCAGTAGAAGTGACTGATTTAGTGTTGGTCATTGTAAACCTGAGCATGAGATTGTTGTAACTAGGGACATATCTAAACAGGATGGCCTTCTATGCAATACCTCATAGAATTTTCATCCCAAAGGGGGTCGGTTTCTGTGTCCCTGAAGCTTTTTGTGGAAGTATGTAACATTAAAAGTGCTGTAGACACCATTGCAAAATATTTCCAAATAGAAAAGCAGTTTTTGTTGCAGAACTGTCGCAGACCTTACTTTTTGTAGTAGCTTACTACTTTTGTAAATCTCACATCTACAAAACCAAGAGAAGGAAAGAGACTTCTGCCATTTCATTCTGAAGTTTTGAGAAAAGGAAGAAGCAATAGAGAGCTTTTATTAAAACCAAAAGGCTAATATGTAGTGTTCTTTGCAGAAAACAAGTACACAAAATGCTCAATATCGTTGGGTTTTTGTGGGTTTTTTGTTGTTCTGAGCCAGTTATCCTTTAAAATGTGGCCAGAATGTCTACCTATGAAATTATCTGAAGTTGCTTCATTACAAAAACCTAGAACAGTAAGACAGCCTAAAACTCAACCACACCGTTTAGCTTAAGACAGAAAGAATAAAAGAAATCATTAATCATCTGCACTATATGTATGGACATCAGTTTTTAAAACTATCTAGGATTTTAAAACAATGCAACAAAAATATACTTGGGGATGCCTAAACCAAAGTAATATTTCAAGTCTGCTCTCATTGAACTCTCAAGTATTTTTCCTGGAGATTTCAGAGAGTAATATTATATTAGAAAACTGTTTATATAAGAATAAAACCTCTAAATAGAAAAAAAAATTGTCTTAAGTCTTTGCTTTTAGGGTTTCTCTTACATGACATGTTAGGAAGGAGATTGGGCTCTGGAAGAATCTCTCATCCCTTGACATAAACACATAAACAGGTAAATTGGAAGCTAAAATCCTCAAGGTTATTTAGTAAAATAGCCTCAACAACGTTTCACAAAAGCTAAGAATTATTTGAGGCCCTTAATCAAGCCCAAATCAATATTTTTATATGCATATGTTGTAACCCAGACTTTCCTCTGTTTTCCTTTGCTTCTTTTCCATATATAATACTTTGTACTTTATACAAGATTGGATGTACATGCATGTGCAGTTAAGGATGAGTTTTACTTCCTCACATAGGATACATCTCACCAAGACTGTGGTTTATATGTCTAAGACAATCTAAATGATGCATGCATTTAATATGCATGTTAAACCCCCTTGGATTATTTTCCACATATAATGTAAAACTGAAAAGTTCCAAAAGAGAATATATTTGGTAACAATGGTAGAAGGCTAGAGGAAGATCATGGGATATGAAAGCTGAAGACAGCACAGGGTTAATACTGAAACAAAGAACCTAACACTGGAAAATTAGGAAAGCCATGTTAGAAAAAAAGCCATTTGTGATATGTAGGAGAGGAAATAAACATCCAGTTACAACTACACTGTTGTGGAAATTCTGTAGTGCAGTTAATTATCTACATTATTTGTGTTCTGTGGAAGTGAACTCTCTTCTCTTGTAGTCAACTGCACCATGTTTTTTAAAACCACTTATCTCCATCATGAGTCATTAAAACTAGCAAAGTCATGATACATTTCTTGCTTACTCATTTTTTGTAGGAAAAAAAAATGTGTTTTTTACAGAAGTTCAACACTGTAAATATTTTTATATACACCCTCTGTCCTGGGATATACATGTCTGGAAAGCAGACAAAGCCATTAATCTCTCCAGTGTCTGTTACATCTGAGACTAAGAATCCTCAGTAAATTGCAGACAATGAATTTATCTTTTCAGGTAAAACAAGAGTAAAAATAGGTATCACTTTGGATTCTGGAACTGATAATTGCCAGTCAGGTACAGAGTTCTTCAGAGCATAAACAAGTACCTTCAAGTAAGGAGAACAGAACTCCACTTTTTAATTGAAAATGAGCCCCCGATTTAGCATCTGCAAATAGAGACTTTGAGCAGACTTGTTCAGATACTTGAATTAACTTAATGTTTTCCTCTAAGCTTCTTAGCTACTCTTCTTGAATTACAGGAGTGAGAAATAAATTATATAATTATTCCTTAGCTGACAATTGATGCATGTGATTTATGTACACATTCATAAATCTTAAGTGCTTTCATCAGACATAAGTTCACACATTTCCATAGCTACCAGACCATGAGATTTCTCTCTTACTCTCTGCCAAACATTTCAAATTCAGACTTTTTTTTCCTTACATCATTATTACTGGGTTTGTCCTTTCATAGCAATCCTTTTTTATGCTTTAGGACAAAAAACAGCTCAGCCTGTGGACAGCTTATA
Organism: Pezoporus flaviventris; assembly: GCF_033815535.1. Classification (NCBI taxonomy): domain Eukaryota; kingdom Metazoa; phylum Chordata; class Aves; order Psittaciformes; family Psittacidae; genus Pezoporus; species Pezoporus flaviventris. The sequence continues at coordinate 52,081,122 of NW_026892549.1, forward strand.
AATGGACTTGGATGTTGCAGGTAAAATTCAACTCTTGTCTAAAAGGTAGTAGTGCATCATATAAAATAAAGTAACAGGTGCAAGGAACTTATACAATCTGGAGGACACTAAAACATGTCTAAAATTCCACCTACAACTGATACTGTGCTGAACTCGCTCCAGGAGTTGCTGACTTGGAGTTATAACTCTTACAAAAATAAACTGCGGTCTTTGATGCTCATTCCTTCAGCAGTCCCATACATCTGCCTTTAGCTATGGACAAGGCAATCCCTTGGTCAGTGCTGTCCATCTGCCACAGAATGAGGTTAAGAATTGGCTTCCCCTTACCAGATGCAGTTAGCATTGCTGTTAGAGTTCTTCTTATGACAGTGATCTTCAGATGCTTTTCATGAAAACAGAGAATGGCAAGTTAAAAGAGTAAACATTTCCCAGAATTTGGACCATATGTGATACTATGTCTGAAATAGCTATTGCTTAAAACTAACCTGAAACTGGTCAGGCAAAAAGCCCAGCTGAGCTTTCAAAAGAAATGCCATAGAGAGTGCATTTGAAGCTTATGTGTAATTACATGGAGTGCAATACATGAAATCTCAAAAATTGCTGTTGATGCAGCAGCATTTTAATACTGTAATAAAAACGCATTCAAGATGAACCCAAACTCATATCAAGAACTGCTACATCCCCTTAGTGACTATTTAACATTCAGCACGTCTCAAAAGCAGAGCCTAAGCATCCATTTGAAAGTAATAGCTGTTCTAATTTGTGATGGTTGATATTATTATATTACTCAAAAATGTCATGGGTGCTTATCTATTGAAAAAAGAGCAAACAGTTCACAGAACTGCACTGATGTAACACATTGCTGGGCAAAACACAGCAAGTAAGTTTATTTCTCCATGCTAATATTTCCTGATACCAGCTCACAAGTCAATCCATACAGGTGAATAACAAACACACACTTTCATACTCCCATATGTGGGTGGAGAGAATTTCTGGTATTTAGATACCTACCTCTGGGTAGCCCATCTATCCATGTCAATGAAGAAAACATCATGTTTGTTCTAACCAAAGATAGTTTCAATTACGAAACTGGGAATAAAGTTACTCAATCTTTCCAATTCCTAGTAAGTGGAAAATTTTAAAATTATCACAAATTGGTTTATTCTTATTTTTCTCCCTATTATTCTGTTACACACCATTAAATACCAACCTTTCTTTCATTAGTCCTTTCTAATATCTTGTTCGTTTGGGGGTCTGTCGTGGTTTAAACCCAGTCAGGTAACTCGTTCACTCACACCCCCCCCTTCTTTCCCTCCCCCTAGGGACGGAGAGGAGAATCAAAAAGAATGCAACTCCCACGGGTTGAGATAAGAACAGTTTAGTAACTAAGGTATAACACAGATCACTACTGCTACCACCAATGATAATAATAATAAAGGAAATAACAAGGGAAGAGAATACAACACCTCAGCACCAGCTGACCGATAACTCGCCCCCCAAGCCCGACCAAGCTCCGACCGATACCTCCTCCAACCCTGCAGTCTCCCAGCCCTTCTGGCTCACTCCCAGTTACATCCTGGGCATGACGTGCTGTGGTATGGAATACCTCTTTGGTCAGTTTGGGTCAGGTGTCCTGTCTCTGCTTCCTCCTGGTTTCCCCTCCCCCCTGGCAGAGCATGAGGCTCACAAAGTCCTTGGCCAAACCAAAACATCGTTATCAGCTCTGTTCCCAGGCCGAAAGTCAAAACACAGCACTGCATCAGCTACCAAGAAGGGGAAAAATGACTGCTACTGCTGAACCCAGGACATTATCCACCCCTTATTCCATACCATTCACGTCATGCTCAGATCCCACATTTTCAATATACCATCACTCTTATCTAAGTGCATGGACCAGTAGCTATAAAGCTGCTGAGTCCATCTGGTCCATGATGTCAGGCTCCATCTCTTGTAACAGTCTTCCAGAGCAGGAGAGACTGTGTGCAGTGTTCACACTCGTGAATAACCTGGGCAATAGCGTCCATTGCTAAGTCCACCCCTCGATCATGAGTCCATCTCTATGTTGCATCTCTGCTCTGATGGCCTGAAGTGCCATGGGCCCACCAGGCTCAAAATAATTCACTGTCCCCTTCAGCAGTTTCTGCAGCTTGTTGCTGGGGACTCCATACAGCTGCCTTCCATCTCCGATGCTTCCAAAGCACTGGAGGGGCCCAGTGGACTAGATACTTGCCCATACTGTCCCACACACCCTGCCACTCACGACTGTCCAGCCTTGGAGAAAACCTTTTGGTCCCCCTATATCCTCGTCTAACCCCAGACAAGACCCAAACCTGACTCTGCTTAACTTTTGAGATCAGACAAAATGGTTGTGGGTAGAACACAGTCTGTGTGTGTGCCAACATGCTGATCCCCATCACAATCAGCAGGCAGGTCCCAAGGATGCACAAAGGCCATTCAAAACCCTCAGAACTCTCAAACGATGCTGCTGTACTTGTCACTGGGGCTGGTGTAGCTGCTGTGCTTGCCGGCTCTCCCACCGCCAGCTTCTCTTTTCCTGAGTCCAGCTCTTCCTCCTCTGCCTTGCGGGGAAATGCTGCGTGGTCTCCTGCATCCTCCTGGGGCTCGGCGGGCGGCTTCCGGGGGGATGCTCTCGGCCGTCGCGGGGCTCGGCTTGGCCGCGGGGCTCAGCTCCTCCGCGGGGCTCGGCTCTTCCGCGGGGCTCGGCTCCTCCGCCGCCTTCTCCCGCTGCTCGGCAGCCGCCTCCTTCTGCTCCTCGACCGCCCCGACCTCCTCCACCGGCAGCCGTCCCCTCGCGGCCTCCGGCCCCGCTCCCGCCGCCGCTTGGTCCCCGGGGCTGCTCTCCCGGGCCGCTTCGGCTGCCGCCGGCTCCCGGGGCCGCTCCCCCTCGGCTTCCCGCAGCCTCACGAAAATGGAGAGTAGGGTGAGGGCCAGGACGGTGAAGAGCAGCCGGACGGCCACGTACAAGTCGACGGCCAGGTACAAGTCCACAGCCACGTCCGTCCCGCCCTGCTGCTGGAGCCCGCCCGTATTACAAGCCATTGCCATAAAGCACAGTGAGACAAGAACCTTAGCCCAGGCCCCACACTTGATAAACACTAACACAGCAAATACCGGCTCTAAGTAAGTTACAACATTCTGAAGCTGTGAGATCAACAAGAACAACTCTGAGAGCCAATAAATCAGCATTGTGACGAGTGACTATTAATCCAGTCAGATCTGTCGTTATCTCAACCCCTCGTGCCCCACGTTGGGCGCCAAAAAGAACTGTCGTGGTTTAAACCCAGTCAGGTAACTCGTTCACTCACACCCCCCCCTTCTTTCCCTCCCCCTAGGGACGGAGAGGAGAATCAAAAAGAATGCAACTCCCACGGGTTGAGATAAGAACAGTTTAGTACCTAAGGTATAACACAAATCACTACTGCTACCACCAATGATAATAATGATAAAGGAAATAACAAGGGAAGAGAATACAACACCTCAGCACCAGCTGACCTATAACTCCCCCCCCAAGCCCGACCAAGCTCTGACCGATACCTCCTCCAACCCTGCAGTCTCCCAGCCCTTCTGGCTCACTCCCAGTTACATCCTGGGCATGACGTGCTGTGGTATGGAATACCTCTTTGATCAGTTTGGGTCAGGTGTCCTGTCTCTGCTTCCTCCTGGTTTTCCCTCCCCCCTGGCAGAGCATGAGGCTCACAAAGTCCTTGGCCAAATCAAAACATCGTTATCAGCTCTGTTCCCAGGCCGAAAGTCAAAACACAGCACTGCGTCAGCTACCAAGAAGGGGAAAAATGACTGCTACTGCTGAACCCAGGACAGGGTCCATCCCCCAACACATCTTGTTCTTGTACAACACAACACTATTCAACTTCTGTGTCCAACACTGCACAGAGCTACTTTCTGGGTGAAGATCATGACACCAAACCATCTCATGCATGGGCAGATGATAAGTAGCAGTAGAAACAAAAACATAACTGTCACTCAGTAGCTGTTTATTTCAAGTAGTGATGCATACATCCACTTCTTAATTTCCTATAGAAGACTAAGACATGCTCAACATGCCTGAATTAAAACAGTAGAGAGATGGGCTGGAACTTCTGCTCTGAAGGTGTTGTGGTGGAAGCGCTCAACTGGTTCTGAAGTTCAACTTGTCTGCTCACTTCCCCAGTGTTACAAGTATCATGTTTGTCCAAAATCAAATTTCTGTTGGCTTGCAGCCTTCTGTGGTTTAAGCCCAGCCAGTAACTCAGAACCACACAGCTGCTTGTTCACTCTTCCCTTATTCCTTCACCAGCTCCAGAAGGGATGGGGAAGAGAATCAAAAGGATGTAAATCCCCCAGGGATGAGATAAGAACAGTCCAGTAACTAAGATATAACACAAATCACTACTGCTACCACCAATAATAATAATGATAAGAAAAATAACAAGGGGGGAGAATACGACCCACAGACCAATACCCAGCCTGACCCCAGCAGCAATATGCGCCTTCAGGGTAACTCCCCCCAGTTTATATACCAGACATGACATGCTGTGGTATGGAATACCCCTTTGGCTACTTTGGGTCAAGTGTCCTGTCTCTACTTCCTACTCGCTTCCCGTGCCCTTCCTCACTGACAGGGCATGAGACTGAAAAGTCCTTGATCAGAGTAAACATTACTTAGCAACAATTGAAAACATCAGTGTTATCAGCATTGTTCTCAGGCTAAAGTTGAAAACACATCACTGCACAGCTACTAAGAAGAAAAATGACTGCTACAGCTGAACCCAGGACACAGCCTCAAGTAGCTTCTGGACAATCAGACCTCCTCTTGTTGTCTGCTCAGGCATTAAATACTAATGAACGCTACCAGTTCCCATTTTCTGTGCCTTGTGTCTGAAGGGCACAAGATGGAGGCCTCTTTTTATTTAAACTACAGCAGAAGAGAATTACAACTACTCAACAAGCAACATACCAAGAAGTAAACATATAGCACAGATTAAACATGTTGCCATAAGATGAATGCCACTTTCACGGTTACAGCGAACATCTGCCTTTAATCTATATTGCTCATTAACGGGAAGTATTGTACACTTGGGATTAATTATAGTAAATAATGCTGAAATGGATACCACATGGATACATTTTTCTTGTATTAATGTGAGTACTAAAAGGAAGCAAAACGAAGCGAAACTCCCCCAGAAAAGGCTGTTTGGCTGTAACTTAAGTTTTGCACAAAATGCCAAAGAAAATTATGTGATTCCTATAATTTCTGATTGCAAAAACGTTTTAAAGGATTACTGCCCTTCACCCTTGAACACTTGCTCCCTCACCTTTTACTATGGTGGGCTGTTTGTGTAGCCTCTTTATGATTTTATGGACAGATTTCCTGTGTTGAAGAGAGAAATCTAAAAACATAGAATTTATTTTTTCTTTACCACTTATCTATTTGAGATCAGGGTCTTAAAAACAACTGATTAGGAAAACTAAAGACAGCATATTGCAACTAGCAAAGACCAAAGAAGAGGCAAGAAACATACTAAGGGAGCAGGAGGCTAATTGTATCAGCTGTAGGTTAACAGAAATCATAGGGTGAAATCACACTGTACAGTGAGATATTTATTTACCTCTTTCACTAAAAGAAAATTACTGCAGTTTTGGCATTATACTTGGTCTAACTAATATCACCCTTTGGTCAATATATGCCTAAGGAATGCAGGATTGGTTTATCTACATGAAATGCAAATTAAGAATTTTATTAGTGCTAGCTTCAGTGTCAATGATGTAAATTGTATTCAATTGAGTGGGACTTAGAAGATTATTGTTAGGTTCAGAACTATAAACTAAGGTATGAAGAGCTCTTTTTAACAACTTCTGCCTTTGTTCTATTCAGAAAAAAAAATAAATCTCTTCTAATCATTAACATGACATTTTGGAGGATTTATTTAGTTCCTGTCTCCTTAGAATTACTGTTTCTAAGTGTACACCCCTAGTTAGTTATTTAGAGAACTCATAGCATATAAACTTTACTTTTAAAGCAAATTTTAACATTATTTATAAAATTATTAAAAAATCAGCAAACAAATACTGTTACTTCAGAAGAACTATTCAGCATCTCCAAAGAGATACATTTCCAAAGAAAAGTTTGGGACTTCAGTCTTTAACTCCTTTTTCAAATAAAATGCACATCAAGGGAAGAAATGCAAGCATTTTAGGTACATAATGTTGTAGTTCTGTAGGAATACAGCAAGAGTTAACTAACCAGATTAACTCAAGAATTAACTCATATAGGTATCTGAAAATTAATTACTTTGAGTTTAAAACCCCCAAAGACGAAGAACAAAACTCTGCAAAATACATCAAGATCTGGGGAACCAGTAAGTAAAAAGTAACAAAAAATAAAAATCTTTGCTCTTCGTGAAATGCTAGCAGAAAGTAAGTCAACATCCTTTTCTTTCAGTCACTTCTTGCCATATTTGGTTTCACTCTTTTTGTCTGAAATAGGATAAAGGAAGCCTCTCGCCTTTATTCACAGAGCTGTTAAGGATAAAAATACATGCAAATGACTAAAACAATGCAGCCAACAATAAATGGAGTCTAGAAACTCCTTGTATCTACAGGCTTAGGGTGGGGAGAAAGGAATTCTTATGAAAGTATGTCTGTGAAACTTATGAAAGTATGCATATTGTTGTGGTTTAAAACCAGTCAGGCAGCTCATTCACTCACCCCCCCCCTTCTTTCTCTCCCCCTACTCCCGGAGGGACAGAGAGGAGAACCAAAAAGTCCATATAGTGGGCATGACGTGCTGTGGTATGAAATACCTCTTTGGCTAGTTTGGGTCAGGTGTCCTGTCTCTGCTTCCTCCCGGCTTCCCCTCCTCCCTGGCAGAGCAGGAGGCTCAGAAAGTCCTTGGCCAGACCAAACATTTGAGCGGTAACTAAAAACATCGGTGCTATCAGCACCGTTCCCAGGCCGAAAGTCAAAAACACAGCACTGCACCAGCTACTAAGAAGGATTAAAAATGACTGCTACTGCTGAACCCAGGACACATATTAAAAAAAAAAACAGAACAGAGAGAACTCTCAAAAAAGAAACTGGTGGGAAAAGGAAGAGTAAATAATGATAACTGGGGTAACATATGACCCAAAGAAGGGAGGAGACAATAAAATCAGCTATTTACAAGCTGTGGGACATACTTTACTTACAGTTTATGCATGGGCTGTTTACTGTCAGAGCTTAACAGAGGAAAGATCTCAACTTCAGTAGCAAAATGAATTGATGTTTCCCCCCTGACCATTGTTAATTCATCTCATTAAAAAACAAATAAATAAAAAATAGATGAAATGAGAACATTAACCTACCTGGATAGATTTCCTTGTATTTATCTTGCTTTTTATACTGTGCCCAAACATTTTATTATTATAAGCCATATTCTGGAATCCGGTACTGAGAAGACCCAAAAGATCACTTTGCATGTACCCTGCTGTTTCATTTTTGTTCCACACTTGTTTCAACACTTTATCTAGTCTGAATTTTCAAAATTGTGACCTTAGAAACTAATAAAGGAGAGCAAGAGGGAAGAAACATTATAGGTTAGTATGATTTTCACAAGAAAAAGTTAAACTAGTGTATGTGAAGTTAAATCTAAGTACTTTTATATGAGAACTTATCAGTGTGCCCCACTTATCACCACATCTGTGTCATCATTGTGAATCTTTCTATGCTACACAATGCCAAGGAACATTTAATTGTTAAAAGTTTATGCATTTAAAAAATGCATCATACAGGGACAGCTATTTTTGCCATCTTATTACAGTTTAATTATTTTGGAGACATCTTCAGTGTCAACACATTACGGAGCATTCTTTTGCAATTTTATTAAAAAGGAAAGATGATTGATTCACGTCTCCTTATTGAAATCAACACCAGCTGGATTTTATGCCCCAATCATAATGCTGATGTGTGTTTAGCATATGAGCAGCAGAACAGAGAGGTTCTGTTTCCTACTTATTTTTCTTATATAGCAAAGAGAAAAAAGCATTATAAAAACAATAGGAAAAAAAGGAACATGACACAGTGGCTATAAATATTCAAGTTTGAAGAAAGTTAACATCAATAGCAGTCAAAAATACTGCTTAGGTGTGTGTATTCATTTCCAAAAGAAACTTCTAACATTTAACCAAAGTAAAGCAAAGCAGACACAAAGTGCACAGGATCACAAGTTTAAACAGCTGTTATCAGAGAGAAGGGCTTTACTTTGCCGTAAAAATATTTTTGTTAGAAAGAAGTAAAAATTCCAGATTAAAGAAGACCATAGTTGCAAGTCAGCAAATCAAGTTAGAGGTACTTTGATGTCCTTGGTTATGAAATGTTAATAAAAACATCTAGAAAGAAATAGTTATTGATCCCCATGGGTGGATATTTTCAAACTAGCTTGTTGTATTAAAAAAAATAGTCTTACAGCCAGCTCTGTTGAAAGAACCTCTGATATGAGCAGAGATGGGAGCATTCCGCTAACAAAAAAAAAAGAAACAAAACTACCAAAAAAACACCAAAACCCACAAAACCACAAGATTTAAGCTTTCTGTTAGAAATGAGTCCGGAAAAATATGAATTCTCTCCTTAAAGTGTAGGGTGTACACTTAGAGAAGTAAAGAAGAGACAATTCTCTAAATTTTTTTATCAAAATAGTTTATCAGTGTTTCATTTTCCCCTGTATAACTTGGATTGCATTAAAACAACGGAAATATCAAGGTGTTCGATAATCTGTGCGAAGAAACTCCAGATCTGAAATAAAATACAGCATGAGGGTAACACTTCCCTCTTTTTTAACTCACAGCACACAAAAACTCATAGAGAAGGAAGAAATAACAGAGCCGCTTGATAGAAAAAAATCCAGCTTTTATACATTTAAAATTGTTTTAAGTGTTTGAAACTTGATTGACTCAGCTGCAGTGGGTCTTTAACTGAACTTGCTGTGTAACACTAGTTAATTCTAAAACTGACGAAGGTTAACCACTATAGGAAGCTGACCTTTAAGATTAAATCTGATTTTAAGTACATGTAACAGCAAACTGACTAGTAGTATTCCATCACATTGTCTTAGCTTTTGTTACTAACTAGGACAAAATGGATTGCTGGAAGTGTATTCCCATTATAACTCTGATCTTGATTTTGTATCCAGCAGTAAACTTTAGATAATGAGGCTGTCATTCAGTGCAGTGTTCAATTGTAGGGTAATGGAGCAAGTAAGAAAAGAATCCTTAGGGCAGTAAAATGTGAGCACGTTGAGGTGATCAGTGTAAGCTAATAGAAAAGTTTTTCTTGGCATTTAAAATATAATCAAGTAAACAGCATTCAGAAAATTGTGTGCATTACTCACAGTTTAAATACTGCAAGATTAGGTTAATGCAGAAGAACTTGGGCTCTTAATTATGTTGGCAGCTTCACGGAATCCTAAAATTAGTATTTTTTTAGAAGGACACTGATTGGAATTTATTCCTCATTCCAGATGTGTTTGCAGACTGAAAACAAAACTACCCTCCTCTTCCCAGTCCCACGAGTGGTAAAGAATATAAACCATACTATTTAAAAAACTTCCAGGAGCTGATTAAAAATAAATTTGTATAAACAAGAAACTTAGAAAGTTTTGTGACTGCCCTGTTTGCATAGGGGTTCAACCATTTTCTAATAAAGCAAAGTATTTTTGAAAATCTCAGTATAAAGAAATGCTAATACAGTATTTGTTCAACTCAGCTGATAATTTGGTTATATTCTGTAAGTAAAAATATTATAATTTTAAAATACACCTTTCTTTTTACATTATTGTATTTGAGTGTTCGGATGATCAAAGCAGATACAAAAGGCTGTTTTTCCTCTTACAAAATGGAAACCAGGTTAACACTTTCCATAATGCAGGCCCTAGGGAAAAAGTGCCTGCAGAAGAAGGTCTCTCTCCTCTCCAGCTTAGCAACAGGAAAAAGTCAGTGCATTTTATGATGTTAAATTCTACCTCTTCACCTCAGTGTAAAATATCGTAAAATACCTTAAAATACATCAGAAGCCCCAAAACACAGATGAGGTCATGGCCCTTTTCATTACACGACTCTAGAGTCAACTGGATATTCCTTGAAAGCTAACTGAACCATGTATAAACCCTAATTTGAATGATATTTCCACCACTGTGAAACCAATTAAAGCCACGCTTCATTTTAACAGAGGCGTGTGCTGTAAATTTGGATACAAAATGCATTCACTATTATGCATTTCTTAAAGTATGTCTTCCTATTTTCCCTAAATTTCATGCAAATAGAAGGCTGTGTGTTAATTTTAAATCACTGTTGTGCAGGCAGCAAAATACACATCTTAATATTTTATCATTTGATAAATGATAAAACAAATCCTTTCCCAGTGTCCTAAATAGATTTTTTTCCCTACTCTTCAATTATGTTCACCAGTTGCAGTATTAGCACAGCTTCCAGAGATCAAGAAATAGTGAATGAGGAGAAAGCTTGCACATTCCAATGTACACTCTTAAAAGACTGAATATACTTCTGAAATGTATAATTTTACAATGCAAAAAATGTCCCATATTAATCTCACTATGATGCTGCCCAGCTACTGTGATTTTTAATCATTTCTTAGACCAGTAACTTGCCAATAACAGGTGAACTCCAAAAAGGCAAAGTCCTATTGTTAACGTCGAGACAAACACATAACCACCGGGATGGTTATATGAGGTGCTTTATTGAGGCGCTGGGAACCAGGGGTATGCACCCAAATCTGGTTCCGATTCCCGTCACATCGCGTTCGCAATTTATACACTAAAATTTCGTAACTAATACATATTCAACACAGATTACATCATTGACTAATACATACGCATCAAAGATTGCTACATCAATTTATTACGACATCATCCTCTTTTGCGCTTGCGCCGCCCCCTCTGGTGGTCGTCCTGATGAAGTAAGGAGTCTTCCTCAGATGAAGTAAGAAGTCTTCCTCAGGACCTTTTCCTTACTTGGATATATACCAACCCTTGTGTGGACGCTAGCATTTTCTTATCAGCTTCTGGTATGCTCTTCTGGCTACCTTATGCATAGGTTCCATTTGGGTATAGTCTCCAGTATATACCTTTCTAAATCCACCCATACACATATTATTGCAACACTGGTTACAGAACAACCGTAATACAAAATTGCAAAGTTACAACATTTTCTAATATATAAAACCTCACTATTGATTTATAAATTTCTCAAATATAATCATTTCTACTATTTTATATGATTATTTTATTGTAAAAAACTTCACCTCCTCTAACATTTCCCCCCTTTGAAAATACTTCATTTAACTTAAGCAAGTATTTTCATTATCTTAGGTAGCCGTCTCCTGATAAGTAGGTGGAGGTGTGGGGCTCTTTGAATGTTTCCTAGTTACTGCTCCTATGATTCGATGAGTCCAAGCACTGTTGCGAGTTATTTCCTTTCGTATACAAAGATACATCAGATATGTTATCAAAAACACAATTAATATTACAATTGCGGTTTGTATGAGGGAACGAATCCATCCAGTAAGGTGAAGGCCCAGTCTGTTAAATATTGTCCCTAGCCAATCTTGTTCAGCCTTTTCTTTTTCCTTTTCTATTTCTCGTTCAATGTTGGTTAGTTGGGAAATGTTGTGTTCTATATCTGCAGTCACATAAGGAATGTGAATACAGCAATGATCCACTCTGTCCTTTAAATATTCACAGACACCATGTTCCTTAAGTAACAACATGTCTAATGCCATTCTGTTCTGCAAAGTCATTTTAGTTGTTGCCTGTAATTGCAAATTTAAATCTTTGAATCCTTTCTTTGTTATCCTGGCTAATCTTTTTGTTTGGCCAATCAGGCTGTCAATCATCTCTCTATTTCGATATGCTGCTACTTGGGCAAATAGGGATTCAAAAGCCCATCCTATTTTAACTCCTGTGGAGGGTTCCTGCCAAGTGTCTTCATCGTCACTGTCGTTATCATCTATATCTCTTTTTGTTCGAATTTGCGGGGTTTCTAATCTGCCTTTGAATGGTGACTTCTTCCAAATTGGACAAAGAGTCAGTAATCCTAGGGTGATTCTTTAGCTGGACCTTCCACGGATAGGTGGGTAGTCCAGGTTCCATCACTTGCTGCCCATACAAAATGTCCTATGCTACGCACCGTAGAATATTTACAGTCTACATTGTCAATTGGGACCTGTATCACCTTTCCTCCAATTCTCAGTCCTCGACATGCACATCCTGCCATTAGAGCAATTTTAACTGGAGGTATTGTGATTTCTTCGGGGTCAGAGTCACAATCTAAAATTTTGGTACAATTCCACCAAGGAACATTTTTGATAACATCTCGACTAACTCTGTTTATGGACAACAAATTATCGATGTTTATGTTTTCTGTCATATTTTGCTTTCCTGTCCATCTAAGGCACCAAAATGTGTTTCCAATATATTGAAATTTCTGCAAAATGCTCATTGACCAAGCTGTGTCCCAGTTTTTGTTTTTTTCACATTCCCATACTTTTTCTTGTTTGTTTAGTTTCTTTATCATAAATACATTTTCCGACTCCTCCTTCATAAGAGGTAAACTGCGAGTTTAGTTTCTTTTCACATAATGACTTTGTTATGGAGGTTCCCAGAATACCTTCCTTATGATATTCTGTCACCGTTATATTTTTCGTTACCTCTTTTTCCTGACAAGTGATTGTTCCGTTAATTTCTGAAAGTGAAAGCGTTATTATTCCCCATTCAATCGGTTCTCCAGCTGCTTTGGGTATCGGCAAACATGCTGTTATTCTACTTGTGTTTTTCATTTTTGCGAAATCCTTAATCAGACCTATCATTAGGTTTTCTTCGGGATTTCGGCAATATGATTGAATTATCTGTGTGGGATTCACTGATCTTTTAGTTCTTTTTCCTGTAACTTTGATTTTGCTGTAGCTAACTGTAGATTTAGTTCTATAGAACCGTTTACCTTTAAAAGTGTTGGTCCCATCAGAATGGTTTCCGTGAACTTGCAGGTCAGAATGGCATCTTGTTTTAAGTTTTGTCAATCCATTTTTCTGAGAAATTCCTAGGATAGGACTAAACGTCAATTGTGTTAATGACCAAATGACAATCAAAATTTTGTAACAAAACCCAGACATCTTATTTACATTTCAGCTTCAGTTTCGTAGGGCCTAGTATCTGTGTTTCCCAGACTTTTGGAACTCTTTTTACCCGCGTATAATGTATCCAAGAATCCGCCCCTTCTACCTTTACTGCAGTGAACCTTGTTAATAGTACTTGATGAGGTCCGTCCCACCTTTCTTTTAATGGTTCCTCATTCTAATTTCAGATGTATACTTGATCTCCTGGCTGAATGTCATGCACTGGATTTTCCAAGGACAATGGCCTGTTCCACACCAGGGTGCTTCTCAGTCTGGTTAGGGTTTTACCTAGAGATAGCACATAATTGTAAACATCCTGGTTCCCTTTAATGTGGGTATTGGGATTAGGTTCTGGTGCCTCATATGGTTTCCCATAGAGAATTTCATAGGGGCTTACTGACATTCCACTTCTAGGTTTTATTCTGATATGCAACAAGGCTATAGGCAGTGCTTGTGGCCATTTTATTTTGGCCTCTTGGCATATTTTACTGATTTGTCTTTTTATTGTCTGATTCATCTTTTCCACCTGCCCACTAGATTGGGGTCTCCAGGGAGTATGTAGATTCCATGATATTCCTAACAGTTTACTTATCTCCTGTACTATTGTTGCGATAAAGTGTGGGCCTCTGTCTGATGATATTCCTAAAGGAACACCAAATCGTGGAATAATTTCTCTGAGCAACCACTTTACTGTCTCTTTTGCCTGATTGGTGTGACAGGGAAGGGCCTCCGGCTATCCAGAAAAGGTGTCAACCCCTACTAATAAGTATTTGTACCTTTGTGTCTTTGGTAATTCCACAAAATCAATTTGCCAATAATCTCCTGGTTCCATCCCTATTCTGATCCTTCCCATTTCAGCCTGTCTCCTTACTATTGGGTTATTTTTCAAACAAATTTCGCATTTTGACCCTACTGATTTTGCCATGTTTAACATCTGTGTGGAAATTATTCCTCGCTTTAAATAAGTCACCAATGCTTCTGCACCCCAATGACATTTCTGATGTTCGTTCTGTAGAATTTTTCGCATTATAGCTCGCGGCACTATTATTTGTCCAGTTACTGTTATATACCATCCTTCAGAATTCTTTTGAGCCTTTAGAAGTCCTGCCAATTTCTCATCTTCCTTTGAATAGTTTGGGTCTTGTGAGAGATAGGTATGGAGTGGGCTTACCTTGAGAGGTATCAGTGCCATTATATTCCATACCTTCCGGGCCACTTGTCGAGCTGTCCGGTCTGCCGATGTATTTCCTTCAGATATCTTTGAAGTTCCTCCTTGATGCGCTTTGCAATGCATGATGGCCACCTGTTTAGGCTTTTGCACAGCAATTATTAATTCCAAAATTTCTTTTTGATATTTTATGTTAGTCCCTTGAGAAGATAGAAGCCCTCGTTCTTTCCATAATGCTCCATGTATATGTACTACACCGAACACGTACTTTGAATCTGTCCAGATATTTACCTTTTTGTCGTTACTCAGTTCCAGTGCTCTCAGAAGAGCTATGAGTTCAGCCCATTGTGCTGATGTTCCAGGAGGTAGCGCTTTTGCTTCAATTATCTTTTGCTGTGTTGTTACAGCATATCCTGCATACCGTGTTCCATTTTCCACAAAGCTGCTACCATCTGTGAAAAGTTCCCAGTCAGGTTCTTCGAGAGGTTCATCCTTTAAATCTGTTCTAGTTGCATATGTATGCTCGATAACCTCTATACAGTTGTGTTCAAGTGTCCCTTTTTCTAGGTCTGTTCCTAGAAAGGCTGCTGGATTTAACAGGTTAGTAGTCTTTAAGCTTACATCATCTTGTTCTGTTAAAATTGCTTGATATTTCATCATCCTGCTAGGGGATAACCAGTACCCCCCTTTTTGTTCCAAGACGATTGTCACCATATGTGGCACAAACACTTCCATGTGTTTTCCCCCAGAAAACACTTCCAGTTTTCTGGCCTCCTGTATTAGAACAATAGTCACTGCTACTGCTCTCAAACATACAGGCCATCTCGCACTTACTGGGTCCAGCTGTTTTGAGAAATATCCTACTGGTCTCTTCCAGCTCCCAAGTTTCTGAGTTAACACTCCCAGCGCTAATCTCTGTCTCTCATGGATGAATAACTGAAAGTCCTTTGTCAGATCTGGGAGTCCCAAAGCCAGAGATTTCATTAATGCCTCTTTCAGTTTCTTAAAGGCCTCTTTCTGTGGTTTATTCCAAACAAAAACAGGTGATTTTTGGGCCTCATACAGGGGTTTAGCAATGAGTCCATAGCCCATTATCCATAATCTGCACCACCCTCCCATACCCAAAAATGTTCTTAACTCATGTAGGTTCCATGGTTCTGGAATGGCACAAATTGCCTCTATGCGATTTATTCCCAGCTTTCGCTGCCCTTGTGAAATTTCACATCCTAAGTACAACACAGTTGTGCATGCAATTTGCGCCTTTTCTTTTGAGACCTTATACCCGTTCAGGCCTAGTTGGTTTAAGATTTCAATGGTTACCTTTATACACAATGACTCCTGTTCTGTTGCAATAAAGATGTCATCAACATATTGCAATAGGAGATATTGTGATCTCGGTACCTGTATTTTTCCTCGAGTGGTCCATGTTTCCAGTTCTTTGGCCAGCTGGTTTCCGAAGAGAGTTGGACTGTTCTTAAATTCCTGCGGGAGTCTGGTCCATGTCAATTGGGTCTTTCGTCCATTCTGTGGGTTTTCCCATTCAAATGCAAACAATTTCCTGCTACTTTTGTCAAGAGGAATGAAGAAAAAGGCATCTTTTAAATCAATCACTGTAAACCATTTATACTTTTCCTTCACAGATGTTAACAATGTGTAAGGGTTTGCAACCACTGGGTGGATATCTTTTGTTATTTCATTTATGGCACTCAGATCCTGGACTAACCTGTACTCACCATTAGGTTTCTTCACGGGAAAAATTGGGGTGTTATATTCTGATTCACATTCTTCTAAAATTTGGTATTTTAAAAATTTCTCAATTGTTTTTATAATTCCATATCTTGCTTCTAATTTCAGGGGATATTGTTTAACTCTTACTGGCCCAGCTCCATCCTTTAATTCCACTATTACTGGCTGAGCGGTTTTTGATTTTCCTGGAATTTCTGTTTCCCAAACTGTTGGTATTACAGCTTGTTCTACCTCCTCCGGGATTTGAGCAATAGGTTTATCTTTCAAAACCAAAATTTGTCCTGCCTTGGATTCCAGAATCTGCATTATTAATTCACCATTTTCAAAAATAATTGTTGCATCCAATTTAGCTAACAGATCTCTTCCTAAAAGAGGAACAGGACGTTCAGGCATATACAGAAATTCATGTGTCAACTCTTTCCCCCCAAATCGCAAATCTAGGGGCTGTAGGAATGGCTGTGTTTCTTCCTTCCCTGTGGCCCCTATTATTGTGGTTGTCTTTTTCCCTAACCTTCCGTGTAAGTCATTTAAGACTGAATAGGTAGCCCCTGTGTCCACTAAAAATTTTACTTCTTCTTCTCCTAACTGTATTTTCACAAGGGGCTCCTTAACTCTTGCTTCGGTTAGTCAGCTTTGATTATTATATTCCCCCAGCACCACTGCTTGAGCTACTTCCGATCCCACAAAAGGGTTCCTTGGAGACATAATTCTTCCCTTTAATGGACATTCATTTTTCCAGTGTCCCTCCTGTTTGCAGTTTGCACACTGATTATATCCTATTCTTTCCACATTTATTCCCGTGCTCGGATTACAGAATCCTCTTCCTCGTCCTCGTCCCCGCACATTTCCTCTCCCTCTACCCCTAGAGTTAGCGAAGCCCTGCTCTCTCCCCTGGACCACTGCCAATAGATTTTGCTGTTGCCTCTGGGAATTCTCTTTTTCTCTCTTGTTATACACCTTCCAAGCCACTTCTAGCAATCTGTCTAAGTTTTGCAAGTCTACTCCCTCCAGCTTCTGCAATTTCTTCCTAATGTCATCCTGAGACTGCCCCAAAAAGGTCAAAGCCAATTGTGCCTT
This sequence comes from Pezoporus flaviventris, assembly GCF_033815535.1. Taxonomy (NCBI): domain Eukaryota; kingdom Metazoa; phylum Chordata; class Aves; order Psittaciformes; family Psittacidae; genus Pezoporus; species Pezoporus flaviventris. The sequence goes on from NW_026892549.1 coordinate 52,098,292, forward strand.
AGCCTGTTCAGTTTCCACATCCAGATCCGTATATTTCTTTGCTGTCTCTTTATGTCTTTCCAAGAAAGCAGACGGTGATTCTGTCTTTTCCTGCCTTACGTTATATAGCTTTGACCAATTTATTGTTTTAGGTATAGCATTCTGCACTCCAACAATCACCCAATCTTGATACCTTCGCAAATTCCTCATTCCCCTTGCCGTGTTATAATCCCACATTGGATCTTCTGTAGGGAAATTTTGATCTACATTTCCTTCAACCAGTCCCTGTCGTATATCCTCCCGAACCCTTTCTCTTGCAGCCTGCAACACCATTTCCTTTTCTGTTGAATCCATAAGGGTGTCTAAAAGCACCTGGATGTCATCCCAGTCTGGATTCTGGGTTTTAATGATCATTTTCATTACACGGGCTACGCTATCAGGATTCTCTCTATATGTTCCCTGCTGATTGTTTCCAGAGAACCAAATTCCCAGGAGAAAAGGGCACTTTAACATACACAGGTCCTTCCGTTCCAACTCCCTGTCTTAAAGGTGCAAGCACTGCACTAGGTGCCTGAGATGCCTGAGTCTGCACTTTCTTTTTCATTCTCCCCTCTGACGAGTTCGGTGTGAAACTGGAGTAGCAGAAATCTCTGTTTCTCTGCAATCACAATCACTCTCATTCTCAAGACCATTATCACTATCATTCTCCTCCCCCCTTTCTTCCTTTGCTACTAGCGGTGCAAGCGGAGCCACTGCCAAATCAAGATTTTCATCATCTTTCTGGTGCTGCAAACTGTTTTCTACAGCAAGACATCCAACACACTTCTTCTCAGTAACACATCCTTTACATTGTTCATTTGCACTTGCTTTAACAACTAAAATCCCACAAGACTTCTGCCATTCCTTATTGTTCCTTAAAGTAAAGAAAAGGTCTACATATGGCACTTCATCCCATTTTTCTTCCCTTCTACAAAACAACATTAGTTGCAAAATAGTATTATATTCCAGAGTCCCATTTTCAGGCCACTTTTCCTGATCCCCTAGTTGATACTGTGTCCACCAAACATTACAATAATCAATCAATTTACTTCTCTGCATACTTTGCCCAAATCCCCTTTCCTTCCAATGGCTTAGCAAACAGCCTAGTGGAGAGGACTTGGGAATTGGCGGCATCTTGTGAGTACAAAGGAGTTTCCTTTTGTACCACAAATCCTAAGGAAAACTTGTTTCCTGTACAACACTAAGTTACAACACTTATCTACACTGATGCTGTTCCTGCAGCATAAATACCAATACCGAACCATGTTTGCCGAACCTGCAGAGCTTTCGCTACTGTCTAACGGATGGCGCCTAGGCTTTTACCCCGAGAGCTCTCTAGCCCCAACCAAGCGCAGCTTTCGCCACGTCTAACAGGCAGGCTTTACTACTAGCCCAGCCACACACACAGCTTTTTGCTGCGTGTAACAGGCAGGCTTTTTACCAGACCTTTACCAAAGGTCAATACCATGCATTTACCAAAAATCGGTACCGTAACCTAGATCAAAAAGCACCTTTCTTACCGTATCAGAGGTCCGTCGTGAGCAGTGGAGGTCGGTCGCGGTCGATAGCTCCCCGAGAATCTCTCGGTGCCGGCTGGAGCAGGATCGAAACGCGATCCGCCTCAGCAATGCCCGCGAGGTCCCATCTGGGTCGCCAAAAATGTTAGCGTCGAGACAAACACATAACCACTGGGATGGTTATATGAGGTGCTTTATTGAGGCGCCGGGAACCAGGGGTACGCACCCAAATCTGGTTCCGATTCCCGTCACATCACGTTCGCAATTTATACACTAAAATTTCATAACTAATACATATTCAACACAGATTACATCATTGACTAATACATATGCATCAAAGATTGCTACATCAATTTATTACAACATCATCCTCTTCTGCGCTTGCGCCGCCCCCTCTGGTGGTCGTCCTGATGAAGTAAGGAGTCTTCCTCAGATGAAGTAAGAAGTCTTCCTCAGGACCTTTTCCTTACTTGGATATATACCAACCCTTGTGTGGACGCTAGCATTTTCTTATCAGCTTCTGGTATGCTCTTCTTATGCATAGGTTCCATTTGGGTATAGTCTCCAGTATATACCTTTCTAAATCCACCCATACACATACTATTGCAACACTGGTTACAGAACAACCGTAATACAAAATTGGAAAGTTACAACATTTTCTAATATATAAAACCTCACTATTGATTTATAAATTTCTCAAATATAATCATTTCTACTATTTTATATGATTATTTCATTGTAAAAAACTTCACCTCCTCTAACACTATTGCAAGTCACTTTCAAAATGAACACAGCAAATATAAAAATTAAAATAATGACTCCTCTCTTACCTGAACTCCTTTTCAAGCCCATGTAGCTTATTTTAAGACACAGTTGTTACAGCACAGTCCTCCTAGAAACTTAAGAACAGTAAAGTACAGGTGAATTCTCAGGAAGCAGTTCATTAGGATGATGGGGTGGTACAAAATGAACAGAAGATAAGCAAAATGGATTGTCTGTTCAGTGAACCTGCCTGTAGATATACTTCACAGCCTTTTCTCACTTGCTTTATGAGCATTTGCCAGGAAAGGTTCATATGCCCTGTCAGGGGAGGTGCTGAGCTGTGGTGATTAGCTATAGGACAAGGGAAATGAAATGAAGCTGCATCAGGGGAAGTTCAGATTGGACATGAGGGAAAGGTTCTTCACTGAGAGGGTGGTTGGTCACTGGAACAGGCTGCCCAGTGAAGTGATCACAACATGAAGCCTGTCAGATTTAAGAGTGCCTGGACAACTCTTTTAGTCATATGATTTAGTTTTAGGTATTCCCTGGGGAGCAGGGAGTTCGGCTTGGTAATCCTTATCAGTCCCTTCCAACTTGAGATATTCTGTGATTGTATACAAGTAACTGGTACCTGGATAATGTATTTTCTTTTACATCACTAAGTTCTTAATGCAAAAAAAAAAAATCTAATTTTTCTGCCTACTTACACACTGGATAAAGGGCAGTATAAGGTAGTTCAACATGTGGACTGATTCTACTCATTTAGCAAATTCTGAAACTGACAATTTATCTGTTGATGCATATTGTGCTGTCAGGCAGTAACCTAAATTATGTTTGTTATTCATGTTTGGAGCTGTTGTTTGTAATACTGCATCCTGTTCCTGCAAACAAGATTTGGAGCCAGTAAAATGCTGCTTTCCTCAAATATTGTGGGCTTGTCCTTTTTGAAACAAGTGTTAGACTTGCTCAAATTTCTCTTTCCTGGTAGAAAGAGAAAGCCTAAGTCCAGTATCGGAGGAAAAGAAAGTAAGAAAGAAGCAACCTCTCCTGTGAAGGACATTGCTGTAAAAGAGAACACAACAACGTATTGACTTTTCTTAATAAATTGCAGGGAAAATATTCATGCCTCTGTACCTTATGTAATATTCCCAGATATATCAAGGTTTGGATTTCCCTCTTCCCCCCATTGCTTAGCATATAGTGTATGTATTGTAAATATGTTATATATTGTGAATTATATGTGCAATATATATTAAAATACTGGATTCTGAAAAGTAAAGGTTACTATAGAGCAGAGATGAAATAGCTCTGCTCCAGCACAAAACTGAACTAAATACAGACAATTCTTTCTGAATATGGACATGTCCCTGCTCAGATTTCTGAAATTGGTTATGTATAACATGAAACAAATAAAGATAGTGACATGAACTAGCTGGGAGAGATACCAAGATATTTTTTTCTAAACCTGAAACAAACAAACCTATATTCCTCCCTGCCTTCCAGGTTATTTTCTTGATGGTTATAATCCCAAGCAGGGAAAAAATCCTGGGGGGATTTGAGAAGAATGGTCAAACTGGCATTGTGTTGTAGTTCAAAATGGAATCCTGACACTTTTTAGAGTATCAGAATACATCAAGATACCATGTAAACAACATCATCATGAGTATCTAACGGACAGGAGGGAAGGAAAAAAAAGTACACTAACTGTATGTATCTTTCCTGGGGTAGATTTTTCTTACAGAAATAGCCACTTTTCCCTTTGTCTCTCCAAAAGGAATCATACATATGATATCAGGAAATAAAGGGCACCTGTCTTTGATAATTCCTGTATGGATGGAAATTACAGAATTCCAATAAGAAAACAGATCTGCTAGCTACATCATAATAGAATCAGCAATGTGTAAATCTGCTTTACCCAAATTTTTTCAGCCAAGGTAATATGCTACCTAATCCAGTCAAAACACAAATATTGTTCAGTTGCATGTAGTCCTTCAGGGCATTTGATAGCATGCTTTTTTTATTATTATTTTAAATAGAAGAGAAAGGGTTGTTTGGTTGTGGGTTTCTTTTTTTCTTTTGAAATTGGTATTGTCCTTCCTGAAGGAAAAGTTCTTGAAGAGCTCATAAAACCCACGTGGTCAAGGAAGGTAGGCAGGGGGAATGTATTTCTGTCATGGTTTAAACCCAATCATACAGCCTGTTCACTCACTTCCCCCCCTTCTTGCCCTCCCCCTACTCCCGGAGGGACGGAGAGGAGAATCGAAAAGAATGCAACTCCCACGAGAACAGTTTAGTAACTAAGGTATAACACAAATCAAACCTGCTACCACCAATAATAATAATGATAAAGGAAATAACAAGGGAAGAGAATACAACACCTCAGCACCAGCCGACTCATAACTCGCCCCCCCCCCCCAAGCCCAATCAAGCACCGACCGATACCTCCTCCAACCCTGCAGTCCCAGCCCTTCCGGGTAACTCCCAGTTACATCCTGGGCATGATGTGCTGTGGTATGGAATGACTTCTTTGGTCAGTTCGGGTCAGGTGTCCTGTCTCTGCTTCCTCCTGGTTTTCCCTCCTCCCTGGCAGAGCATGAGGCTCACAAAGTCCTTGGCCAAACCAAAACATCATTGTTATCAGCTCTGTTCCCAGGCTGAAAGTCAAAACACAGCACTGCACCAGCTACAAAGAAGGAGAAAAATGACTGATACTGCTGAACCCAGGACACTTGACATCTTTTGTAGACTCTATCAAAGATGTCTTGGTACCTACTATCGGAAAAAAACAGACTGAAAAGCAGAGTCGCTTGCAGTAACGTGACTGCACACTCATACTGGGACAGTTAGTGTCTTCTAGGCAAGAGAATTATTTTTAAAGATGCAGTATTTTGCTGAAGGTAAAGGAAATTCACTGCCCACATGCCTCATTTAGTGTCCATGCTAAAGGAGCCTAATCAATGCTTGCTGACGGCGAGGAGAAGCAAGACACGACAAACCAATGTGAGTGGTAAGCAAGCTTCTACTTTACTCGTGTCACACATCGCTTATATCCTCGTAGTGTTAATTATGCCTACTAGTCACAACAGCATTGGTTAGTTCTAAACGGTTTCATTTACATTCTCCTCCCACAACCGGTTTCTGGTTACATGTGAGGCCTACGCTATGTAAGCACACACATATAACCTCACCCCATATATTTCACTTCTGCCGGGCCCTGCCACAGGCCCATGCAGGGATCACGGTACATGACCATTATGGGTGCCTTAGACTCTGATGCTGTGACTCGGCCATGCACTTGTGCAGGGGGAGAGTCCTGATCTGCAAAAACGCACAAGTAATTTAAAACAAACAACGCCTTGGACAGTCTTTCTTGCACATAATGGATGTCACTGAACTTTTCAAGGTACCGTTTCAGGGTCTGATTCGCCCGCTCAACTATTGCCTGTCCCGTGGGTGAATGGGGAATGCCAGTCACATGTTTGACTCCCCATTGTTGACAAAATTGGCGCATTCTTTCACTTACATAGGCAGGCCCATTGTCCATTTTTATTTGCTGAGGTACTCCCATGATGGCAAAACAGCTTGTTAGATGCCATACTACGTGGGAACCCTTTTCTCCTGACTGGGCTGTAGCCCGTAGGAATCTGCTATATGTGTCAATTGTGACGCGTACATACTTTAGGCGCCCAAACTGCTGCACATGGGTGACATCCATCTGCCACAATTCACAAGGGCCTAAGCCCTGAGGGTTCACCCCGATCCCCAGTCCTGGCCCATGATGGCTACAGCTGGGGCAGGCCCTAACAATGCCTCTCGCTTCTTCCATTGTGATCTTAAATTGGCGGAATAGTCCCTTGGCATTCTGGTGAAAAGTGTTGTGGGCCTCCCTGGCCTTTACAAAGTCGCTCAGAGGTGCAGCAATGGAAACTAATTGATCTGCTCTATCATTGCCTTCCCCCAATCCCTGCGACCATTTATAACTCCGTATGTAAATGATGGCATAAGCACACTCCCGCTGGTGAATGGCCACCTGCAGCTGACGCAGCAGGTCAAACAACTGCTGGTTTTGACATTCTCTGAGTCGAGCATCCTCAATGCGCTGAACCACACCTGTGACATACATAGAATCAGAAATTACATTTAGTTCTGTGTGATGCCAGTTCAGAAAGGTCCAAATGACCGCCGCCAGTTCTAAAGTTTGCAGTGAGTCCTCTGCTTCCGCGGCTAATATCTGTTGGTGCCATTTTTCATCCTGCATCCAGGTTGCCGCTGCACGCCGAGACTTCTTTCCGGTGTCTGTAAAAACCGTTACTGCATTGGCCAGCGGACGCTCACTCCTTTTTGGTATCTTGATTCATTCTTACTGGCTGAGCTCCACAGCCTGAGATAGCAGGCTGGCTTGTAACGCCTGTGAATGCTGGAGATACCACTCAAGATCCCGCCATTTTATCGCCAAATAAATGGTTCCAGGTTCCTGGGCCGTTAATTGTAACACCCTCATACGACCCTTTTGAACCAATTCTGCTAAATTTTCAATTTTCTGTTGGATAGTAGTTTTGGGTTGGATAGCGGTAAAAAGCCATTCCAGTATCTTCACCTCCTCCCCCTTTTTCTTTTTGCTGTGTCAGTGCACCCAAAAGTTGCTTAGGGCCTTGTAGTATTGTAAGGTCTATGGGAAGGTCTAGGTCCCGACGGTCAACCCATCGCTGTACGATTTGTGTGCTAATGCGCTGAATGGTTAGCCGCTGTTCTGACGTGGGTGGCACCGGCCATGCTGGGTCGGTACCTTGCAAAAGGGGTCTCAAGGTGTCAATGTCATCATTTGAAATGCCCACGACGGGACGTAGCCATTGGATATCTCCAAGTAAGCGCTGTGCGTCATGCAAGGTTGATATTTGAATGTCAAGTTGCAGTTTTTGTGGTCATACTTGGCCCTCCGTAATATGCCAGCCTAAATATTTCCAAGCAGGGCCGCGCTGAATTTTTTCAGATGCAATAACAAGTCCTTGCCTGCTCAGTTGCTGCTCCAGTAGTGTCTCTTGGTCCGTAGTGAAGGGTTGATTTTGGGCGAATAAAATATCGTCCATATAGTGGTAAATTAATGTTCCTGGCCATATCTGGCGAAGGGGCTGGAGCACATTGGCCACAAACAGTTGACACAGGGCAGGGCTATTTTTCATGCCCTGTGGCAATACAGTCCATTCAAAGCAGCAGAAAGGTGCTGCTTTATTTTGTGTTGGCAAGGTAAAGGCAAATCGTGCGGTGTCTACTGGATGCAGCTTAATTGTGAAAAAGCAGTCTTTGAGATCAATAATCAGCAGGTGCCAACCCTCAGGAAGCATAGCAGGGTTGGGCAATCCTGGTTGTAAGGCACCCATTGCTTGTATCTGTGCATTGACAGCTCTCAAATCCTGTAGAAATCTTTATTTTCCTGATTTCTTTTTTATGACAAAAATCGGCGTATTCCAGGGACTCGTAGAAGGTCGAAGATGTCCCTGCTGTAGTTGTTCCTGCACTAAAATTTGCGCTTGCTCTAGACTTTCCTTTTTCAGCGGCCACTGCTCGACCCACACTGGGCTGTTAGTAGTCCATGTGAGCTGGATCGAGAAAGTCCAATGTGCAGCGACCACTCCTAAAAATGTTGGTTAGTCAGCACAAGTCCCAACTGGTCTAGCGCATCTCGGCCAATTAGGGCATTGACCCCATTTGGCAGCGGCATGATGGTTGCATAGATGGAGGCAACCTGACCATCGACGGCCACCTGTATTAAGTCAGAGCTGCGCTGCACAGAAGCAGTACCACCAACACCTTCAACCCCGCCAAAAGTAGGGTGGCACGGCCACCAGTGTGGCCACTTGTCAGTGTTTATTATGGTGATGTTGGCTCCAGTGTCCAGTAATGCTGGTAGGTTTAGGCGCTGATTCCCTCGAGACCATGTGGAGTCAACTACGGGTCTGGTGGTCATTGGGACAGTTAACATAATAAGGCCTCCCATTGAGCCAAATCCTTGAGACCCACGCTTGGCCAGTGGGCCAATATCTTGCATTGCAGAAGTTAATTGTGGCAAGGGGACAAGCTGGGCAATTTTGCTCCCCTCAGGGATATGAATCGGAGGAAATGACGTTTGAGCTACAATGCAAATTTCTCCTGTAAAGTCTGCATCAAGCAGTCCAGGTAAAACAAACAGACCCTTCAGTCCACTGGAGGATCGTCCAAGCAGCAGCGCTCCATGGGCCTGTCCATTGATTATTAGTGGTCCCTGTACAGCGGTGGGGATCTTACACGGCCGTTGATCAATGAGGGTCACATCTATTGCGGTTGCCAGGTCCAAGCCGAGGCTCCCTCTTGTGGCGGGCCGTAGGCCGGCTGGGAGCCACAGCTCCCGGAAGGTGATGTCGCAGTTGGCGCTGACCACTGGGCAGCGGCCTGAACGGGGGCCATAATTGTTATCTGCGTGCGGCGGCCATTCGCGCTCCTCTGTCCGTTTCCCGAACGGCTGCAGGCTTCTGTGCTGTGGTTGTCTCGCTGACAATTAGAGCACCACACAGTCTTTCTGCAGTTTCGTTTCATATGTCCTCCGTCACCACATCGGAAACAACGAGGCGGCTTCCCTCCACGTCTTAGTTGGGCCGGCACTGTATTGTTGGATCAGAGAGGACCCAGCGCTGCAAAAGCCTGTATCTGTGCCTGAGCTGCCTCCCTCTGTGCTTGAACTATCTCTTTTCCTATCGCTTTGACAGTTTCTAGAAGTATTGCCTGAGTTCCTACGGGCACCCTGCTCATGTGTTCTAACATAAGTTCTATGGTGGCATCTGCGGGTAGAGTAACTAAGATACCTTTTGTATAGACATTGCTATTTTCCATGACACACTGGCACAACAGCGGACCCTTCATATATTCCGGAGTATCTGCTGTGCTGATGGCTGTAGTTACTCTATCCACAAAATCAGCAAATGGTTCATCTTTCCCTTGTTTAATGGACATGTACGAGGGGGTAGGGGGCACCGTGTGCACCCTCTGAATGGCTTCCCTGGCAGTACGCATGGATTCCAGGCAAACATCTGGCCCCATTTGTACTTGAATGTCTATAGTAGCAAACTACCCAGTTCCCATCAGTTGTTCCGTTGTGACACCAAACAGCGGGTCATGCTGACCTCTGTGCAGATTAGATGATCTATCACAGAGCTGCTGCCAGTGTGCCTGCCACAATAACTGCTGCGCTTGCATCATGATCATCCTAATTATTCCCTTAATGTCTTCAGGGCATAAAACAGTACCGCTCCATATATAACCTAACATCTGTTTAGCGGGCTCACCATGCAATCCTGACTCATTTACTGTACTCCGTAACTGAGTTAAGAATTTCCAATCTAGGGCATAATGGGTTCCCTGTGCTCCTCCCAGTCCATCTGGTTCATACCGGACCGTAAAGGCTCGCAGTTCCTCCAAATCTCCTGCTAGCGCATAATCTCCATTTTCTACTTGCGTGCTTTAAAATAGCTCCCCAATCAAGCCGGCACTGAGGCACCACCCTCTTCCTTTCAGCTTCCTCAACATTCATCGTGCCTATCCCTTCTAATATACTTTCTCTGTCCTTTTCAAAATCCCTACTTTCAGAATCCTTCTGCTTTTCAAAACTCAACTGCAGTGGTGGGGGAGCAGAGAGTTGCACCTCCTCCGCTGCACCTTCTGATGAAGAAGGAGGGGGGGGGAAAGAAGGTGGGGGGGAGAAACCCTGTGCTCCAAGCACAGGGAGTGCCCTGCAAGTTGGGGGAAACGATTTGTAATCTTCCCCCGGCTTCAACCAACTGGGGACGTCTGTCCCTAGTTTCTCCATTGCTACAGCGGCAGTTTTCTTTTCTTCCTTATATTTTTTTACACAATTTATTACTTCTCTCCGTGGCTTACCATGTTTCTTTGCCGTTTTATCATCATTAAGCATTGAGTCAAATAGTTCATCGCCAAACTTTTGCCACTCACTCTCCTCAAAAACTGTATTAGGATCTACAAAAAATCCCTTAGCCTTCCCTACAGCCACTAGACCTGCTAGGTGCTTTAGAGTCTCAGGCTTAATTCCCCGCTTTTCTAAAAAGCACTGTAATAAATCAAGGGCTACCTCTTGATCCATTTTCTTCAGCCGGCTTTTCCCCGTTGCGGATCGTCCTCTTCTGGATCATCCTGTAACCACGGTCTCCAGATCATCCGTTACCGGATCGTCCCCCCGTGCAGCTGTATCTGGCTCGCCCCAGCGGCAGACTCCTTTTGGTCAGTCCAAGCACCCGGGTCAGACACACCACGGCAGTGGTACTGCTCCGTGCTCCCTGGCCGCTGCCGCCGTCGCCGCTCACACTCGCTGTTCCCGGCTTCTAGTCCCAATTATTGGGGTTCCTGTTCGGGCGCCATTTGCCGACAGCGAGGAGAAGCAAGACACGACAACCCAATATGAGTGGTAAGCAAGCTTCTACTTTATTCGTGTCTCACATCGCTTATATCCTTGTAATGTTAATTATGCCTACTAGTCACAACAGCATTGGTTAGTTCTAAACGGTTTCATTTACATTCTCCTCCCACATCCAGTTTCTGGTTACATGTGAGGCCTACACTTTGCTTTGCTCGCACAAGGCTTCTAAGGATCCATGGCCTTGCTCTTGGAGCCATTCTGCAACAAATGCTCTCTTACATTATCAACCACTTACATTTCTGTTTTGGTCTAAATTGCAAGTAGTTTAGATAAAATACTGTGTGAGCAGTGTAAGTGTTGAAACCTGACATACCATACAGCTATCGCATGCCATCTCCATGCATTTTCATGCACTGTGGTTAAACTTATTGCTTTCCCTTCACCTGAGGTTTTTCCAATCTGTTGCCATCTGTCAGACATTTGTTTTAGTAAAGCTTATAATACCTAAAAAGTATTTTCAGTTCTTTGCAAATTTGGTTAGAACTGGCCCCAGGTTCTGCAGCCCATGGAAGTCTGTAGTGGAGCAGATACTCATCTGAAGCTGTGGAGGGTCCCACAGGAAGCTGTGACCCCGTGGGAATCTCTCGCTGGAGCAGGCTCCTGGCAAGACTTGCAGCCCTGTGGAGAGAGCAGCCCACGTGGAGCAGGTTTGCTGCAGGACTTTTGACCCCATGGGGCCCCCACGCTGGAGCACTCTGATCCTGATAGACTGCACCCATGGAAGGGACCCAGGCTGGAGCAGTTCATGAAGAACTGCAGCCAATGGGAAGGTCTCATTTGGAATAAGTTGGTGGAGGACTGTTTTCTGTGGGAGGGACCCCATGCCGCAGCAGGGGAAGAGTGTGAGAAGTCCTCCCCCTGAGGAGGAGAGAGCTGCAGAGATGATGTGTGGTGAACTGACTTCAGCTCCTCTTCCCAGTCCCCCTGCAGTGCTGGAGAAGGGGGGGAAGTGATAGAGAAAACCAGGAGTAAAGTTGATCCTGGTAAGAAGAGAATGGTGGGGAGAAGAGGTTTTAAAGATTTGGGTTTATTTATCATTGTCCTACTCTGATTTATTGGTAACAAATTCAGATAATTTCGCCAAATGGAGTCTATTTTACTGGTACAGATGGTAGCTGGTGAGTGATCTCTCCCTGTCCTTATCTCAACCCACAATCCTTTTGAAATATTTTGTCTCCCCTGCCCAGCTGAGGAGAAGAGTGATAGAGCAGCTTTGGTAGGCAGTAGGCATCCAGCTAGGGTCAACACACCACACATAGAAAGATAAATTGTGGCTCGACCAACCCCTGTGACATTTCTGTGTTTGCCTTGAAATTGTGACTGGCACAGACTCGACTGCCTAAGAACTCTTCCCCAAACCCCCTCTTGACCCAATCAGCCTGCCCTAGTTATTATACCTTCTATCATGTACTGGGTAGTACACACCAATATTCCTCTTCCTCTGGGAAGTTCTGAACTGTTCCCTCTATTTTATTTTTCCATTGTGCAATTGCCAAGAAGCAGGATTTTTCTCTCCCTAGTTTGTAAAGATTGTTCTTACAGGGTGTCATGGTCTCTACTTTAGTAGCTTAGCTTTATGGCTGGCTAACCACTGCTGTGAAGTGGAAAGCTTCAGTCCAAAAGGTCCTTGCATTCAGTCAGCAGGGTGATGTATGAAAACACAATATAAACATCTAGGAACTAGAACAATTGTAAATTAGCTACACTTTGACTTTTTAATCTTTATAGAAATGATGTTCTTTAGACCAGCATCTGAGGACAAGTTTTGGTCAATTAATGGACCAAGTAGCTTGAATAGGAATGAGTATTGTTGGGAGGAAGACAAAAATGAGGAACACATATCACACAGCTTTTTCCACAGTGCACTATGAAATGAAATGTTTTTGACACACTAAATGTTTTCTACATCCAATTCACAAAGCACTAACTATGCCCTCTGCTCCATTATTTTTCACCTATGTATACAGCTTTTACATGGAAATACAAATACAAAGCTCATTGCTACATTTTGTTTGTTTCTATGAATGTGAAAAATCCCTCTTTTTTTTTTCTCCTAAAATGTTATCATGTCATATTTCATGGTAAAAGTACAGATTTTCAACTTTCTGTCATTGACAGACCACAGAATTCCCAAAACTAAGGAAAAGTTAAACAATATTTTGATACTTTCATATAGCGTTTAAATCCACACAATTTTAAATGCAAAACATTAACTGCATAATAGCTTCTCCAGATTTAGGCAGTTTTTTGCTTGTTTTTTTTAATGGCTTACCACAATGCTGAGTACAAATATGTTACGAAAGTGCAATCCAGTTTGCTCTGTTGACTGCAACAGGTCATTGTAAGGAAGCCAGTGCTGGTTCTGGCTAGGGTAGAGTTCATTTTCTGTGTTTCAGATTTGTGCTTCAGGCAGTGTTGATAACATAGGGATGTTTTTGTTACTGGTGAGCTGGGCTTACACAGAGCCAAGGCCTTTTCTGTCCTTCACCCCACCCCAGCAGCAAGTAGGATGGGGGCATAAGTTGCTGGGAGGGGACACAGCCAGGACCACTGACCCCAACTGGCAAAGAAATATTCCATGCCTATGGGGTCATGCTCAGCATATAGAGCTGCAGGAAGAAGGAAGAGGGGGGAGTGGGGGGGTGGGGGGTCACGGCATTCGGAGTGATGGCGTTTGTCTTCCCAAGTAACCATTACACATGATGGAGCCCTGTTTGCCTGGGGATGGCTGAACATCTGCCTGACCATGGGAAGTGGGGAATTAATTCCTTGTTCTGCTTTGCTTGTTTGCATGGATTTTGCTTTACATGTTAAACTGTCTTTGTCTCAGCCCAGGAGTTCTTTTTTACTCCTCCTATTCTGTCCCTGCCCTTCTGTGCAGGGGGAATGAGCAACTAGCTGTAGCTGCTTAGTTGCCAGCTGGGGGTAAAACATGGCACCAAGTAATGCAAAGGAATGAAGCTATTTTTTCCTGTTTAAAACAGCTTAAGAAAACAGTTTTAAACATAATTGCCTTGTTCTTTTGCCTTGTTTTTGTAAGAAATAAAGGAGATGCTCAAATCTTCAACGGAAGAGTGAAAAAGTGTTTAAATAGTATTCTGAATTACACGTATCACAAAGATGAGGAAATTTAAATGGAAAAAACTTGGGTTCTTAAACCATAGCCTGTGAACATCCAACACAAATATTTCAGTGGTTTTATACAAGGACAATAATCATCTTCAGGGATCCCCAAACTACAAGTTAGTATTGCTAAATGTGTAATATTCCACAACACAGAGAATTAAGAACACACATTTGTCCTGTGTAAATGATTTCTTGCTCTTCTGAGTTCAGTATAACATTCATGGCATTTTGTCTCATTACTTTTGTCCATGTAAAATGAAATGGCCATCAGAACAGATACCCAGAACATAAAACTACGGTAGACAGAGGTAACACTTCTTGCAGAAGCCTCAGACTTTGCAAAGGCCAGGATTCAGATATCTACCCTCCCCCTCACCTAAATTAAAATCTTTACTGGTTTTAGACTATATGGGAAGTTACACATGCTTCTTTCTTAGTGAGTGTATTGCTTTGCTTTTATTCCTTGCATTTGGCCAATTTTACGTAGCAGAGATTGTGAGGAATCAGCAAATAAATCTGGTTAGCTTAAAAGTATAATCAGTTAAACGTGCAATTCAGTTTTTAGAACCTCTGCTGACATGGAATCAAAATGCAGTCCCCTCATACATTTCTTATACACAGTTGATCCTCCTGTACCTGTCTTCATGGTTCCAAGTATATTACCAAGTTTACCTTGTTTAAAGCTGTTGGGGTTTGGTAAGTTCAGTTAAGCCTATTGTTGGTACATAGGCAACATGCTATGCTAGTCCAGACCATACACCTCAGTGACCACCTGGCTGTAGGAGAGGTATACTTAACACTGCACCTAAGAATCCAAGGCCTTGGATCATATAGAGCAGGGGTCCTGCTGGCTCAGCCCACAGTTCTCTCCCTGTCTGCATGTGGGGCCTCCATTGGCAGGAATTCTGACTCTGGAATTGGGGCACAGATAGGTCAGGATTTAACCTTTCTGCTAGCAGTAGCTATAATGAAAACAAATTTGGGCAGTCCTTTGAAATGAGTCTGTCAAGTTGGTCTGCTATAACAACCTAACCAAGATCAAATTGCTTTGATTGTCTAAAAGGCTGGATGGCATTGGGACCGATCTTGTTCAACATCTTTGTCGGTTGTAAGCGGCAAGGAGAAGCAGACAGGCCAACCCAATATGGGTGATAAGCAAACTTCTACTTTATTTGTGACGCAGTTCACTTATATAGGAGTGGTATTTAGCTACGCCTCCTAGTCACAACAGTATTGGTTAGATCCACACAGCTTCCTCCACATTCTCCTCCCACATGTGGTATCCGGTTACCTGCGGGGCCTGACCCTTGCCTTGCTCGCACAGGCCTCTAAGGCTCCATGGCCTTGCTCTTAGAGCCATTCTGTAACAATTCCCCCCTTTTTCTTTGTGCGAGCAAGGCATTGTGGGTTATTCTGTTCACCTGTTTTATCACACAACTATAAGCAAGTCTAATAGTTACAATGATTAACCTAACAATGATACATAAGTGCAGTACTTCAAATAGCAGTGTTTTAAGTCAACCTGCAATGCCTCATGAGGACAACCATTTAGTTATCCCTAGATCACTGCTCACTTGCAGTTGCTGGGTAAGTTGAGCCAGGGTTTTCAGCTGTGTGTGTATCAAATTAAAATGACCAGAAAGATTCATGCAACACATTCCATCAAACTCTTCACATCCATGTCCCTGTTCCAACAACAAAAGGTTCTGCAGTGTTGCATGTCTTACAGAGTCAACATTTAAACAACAAATCAGAAATTGCCTTCGATGTAGTATTTGTCTGCTTAGCAACTCAGTCTGCTTAGTTGAGCCAAGGCCCCGGCTGAAGCACTTACAGTGATTTGGCATATTATGATTGGATACATGTTTTGAAGACCCTTAGTGACTAACATAGAATTGGTTAAACACAGGTGTGAGAACTCAACCTTGAAAGCTTGCCAACAGTCCACAGTTCTCATTAACTTGGTGAATTCCAGCCTCTTATCTTGCTTGCTTAAGCTTCTTCGGGCCTCTCATGGCCTTGCTGTATCTTTCAGGACTATTCAAAGTTTATGTACCAATTATGCATTCTCCCGTGAGAGCACTGTCTCCACATCTCCCCCTTTTGTTTTATCCAGTAACAAGTCGCTACTACAGCAAGGCACACACACATTTACATTAGCAGAGGAACTATTACAGGGTGCAGCAGCATGTTGAAGATGCTGATGGCAGTGAGGGACTAGCCAAAGAAATTTCTTACCAGTGGAATTCTCCCACCCTCTTAGTTTGTTCTATCACCTGCTTTATAACACTACCATTGTATTAAAATCTTTCTAGCTTTTGCCTAAGCATTTTCTAGCAGCTACTGCAAGTTTCCGTACTCTAACATCTCTTTTACAAGTGACAAATCTATACAATACAAGGTGCAGTTTCTTATTAGCAACTAGCTAGTAAATACAGATGGTTTTATACACAAAATCACAACCTCTAATAATAGCTACTTTACAAGCACACATATTCAGGATGTTACTTTTCAGTTGTCCCCAAGTAATGTTTTGCAGTTATTTGTTCTTTCTCTTCCTCTATCTCATTCTGCTTGGGGTATTCACGGTCAGCTCCTGTAGCTGAGGCATCAGGTTTATCCATTCGTCTGTCCAGCTCATGGCAAGGCTTCACAAACTTTGCAGGAAGTCGCCATGGACCTGTAGGCAGGAGGACACAAATATACCCCCTCCCCCAGGTTATCAGTTCTTGAGAAGTAGACAGGTTAGACAGGTTAAATGCAGCATCATTACTCTCTCTCTCTCTCTCCACACCCCCCCCCCTTTTTTTTTTTCTTTTTTTTTTTATTCCCTGTAAAAGCCATCCTGCTGGGCAGCAACTATAGCGGCCTGCCTGCTTCAGCAGCAACCATAAATACCCACCAGCAACAGCACCTTTACGTTAACCCTTTCATGCCCGAAATGTTAAACAGCTACCCATTGAAAGCTTTTGCATGAACCCAACAACAAGAAAAATACACAGAACACCGTCTGCCCTCAGCACACACATACAAACACATGCATATGGGATCCCAGAAGCACACGCCGCACAACTACAATATTTGAAGCACAAAATCCAGACAATCATTACTCCCACTACAGTTCCACGCACAGAACATGGCACAAGGACCCTGTGGAGACTAATAGCAAACCAGCTCCGAGAAGCAGTGCAAGGTGGCAGGCTCAACCTTAGCGGGCGTCCCGGCAGAGGCTCTGCCTCCCCCACATCGTATGAGGCTTGGACTTTTATACTGACCAAAATGCACACTCATTCCGACACGGGTGGCCAGCCTGTGCTGGAAGAAGTGGCCAGCAGTATCTACAAAGGTCTCCAAGGGTTGATAGAAACCTGGACATACTTATTTTTACCAACTTCTACTACATGAGTATCACAGAGAAACTGTATGGGCTCCCCCTGTCAATTGCAAGAAAAAATCATAACATATACAGCTTGAGTATAAGAGGATTTTAACACATATGTGGTCACTGTCAGGCCTCCTTAACTATTTTGAGATCAAGAGCTTCCCACTCTTTAGCCCCCTGCGGTGTAGTAAACACAGGATATGCAAAGATGCACATTGCAGAAAATTCCCCAGTAATGATCGCATCCTTGGTTACCCACTGTTACAACTGAGCGTCTCCAGGGCCAGTGAGTCTGAGCAGACCGACCTGGGAGACGAAGAGTCAGGGTCTGGAAGCAGAGGATATAAATCTGGCTCGGATTCAGCGGATTCGGGGGCTGATCCTGTGCCGAACTCGGGGTCTCCGTTGCTCGCAGCTGTGTCTTTCTTATCAGATGTCTCTTGTTCGGTATGTAGCCATCTGCAGACCTGGCTCCTCCGTAACTGAGTTAAAAATTTCCACTCTAGGGCACAGTGGGTTGGAAAGGCTAGCAGTTCCTTTAAATCTCCCACTAGCGCATGATCTCTGTTTTCTACTGCATGCTTCAAAATGGCGCCACAATCAATCCGGTGCTGAGGCACAGCCCTCTTTCTTTCGGATTCCTCGACATTTATCATGTGTATCCCGTCTAATATACTTTCTCTGTCCTTTTCAAAGTCCCTACTTTCGGAACTGGGGTGGTGGGAGAGCAGGGGGTTACACCTCCTCCACGGCACCTTCTGATGGAGGGGGAGAAAAGGAAGGGTGGGGGGGAACCCTGTGCTCCTGTGAGTTGGGGGAAACAAGTTGTAATCTTCCCCCGGTTTCAACCGAGCTGTTCCGGGTCCCTGATACTCAGGGCCCTGTAATCCGGGTCCCCGCTAACCGGGGCCCTGTAATCCGGGTCCCCGCAACCAGGGCCCTGTAATCCGGGTCCCCGTTAACCGGGGCCCTGTAATCCGGGTCGCCGGTAGCCGGGGCCCATTAGTCCACGGTCCCTGTTTGGGCGCCATTTGTAAGCGGCGAGGAGAAGCAGACAGGCCAACCTAATATGGGTGATAAGCAAACTTCTGCTTTATTTGTGACGCAGTTCACTTATATAGGCGTGGTATTTAGCCACGCCTCCTAGGCACAACAGTATTGGTTAGATCCACACAGCCTCCTCCACATTCTCCTCCCATATCCTGTATCCAGTTACCTGTGGAGCCTGCCCCTTGCCTTGCTCGCACAGGCCTCTAAGGCTCCATGGCCTTGCTCTTAGAGCCATTCTGCAACAGTTGGTGACATGGACAGCAGGATTAAGTGCACCCTCAGCAGCTTTGCCAATGGTACCAAGCTGTGTGGTTTGATAAGCTGGTCCAGGTCCAAAGGGACATTGACACTCTTGAGAAGTGGGCCAATGCCAGCCTCATAAAGTTCAGCCAAGCCAAGTGCAAGGTCCTACACCTGGGTTGGGGCAATCCCAGGCACAGCTACAGTTTGAGCAGAGAAGAGGTTCAGAGCAGCCCTGCAGAGAAGGACTTGGGGGTGTTGGTCTATGAGAAACTTAACATGAGCCAACAGTATGTGCTTGCAGCCCAGAAAGCCAACCATATCCTGGGCTGTATCAAAAGGAGCGTGACCAGCAGGTCAAAGGAGATGAGCCTTCCCCTCTATTCTGCTCTCATGAGACCTCACTTGGAGTACTGTGTACCATTCTGGTGTCACAGAATCATAGAATAGTTAAGGTTGGAAAGGACCTTAAGATCATCTAGTTCCAACCCCGCTGCCATGGGCAGGGACACCTCACACTAAACAATGACACCCAAGGCTCTGTCCAACCAGGCCCTGAACACTGCCAGGGATGGAGCATTCACAGCTTCCTTGGGCAAACCTATTCCAGTGCTTCACCACTCTTACAGTAACAAACTTCCTCCTTATATCCAATCTAAACTTCCCCTGTTTAAGTTTTAACCCATTACCCCCTGTCCTATCACTACAGTCCCTAATGAATAGTCCCTCCCCAGCATCCCTTTAGGCCCCCTTCAGATACCGGAAGGCTGCTGTGAGGTCTCCACGCAGCCTTCTCTTCTCCAGGCTGAGGAGCCCCAACTTTCTCAGCCTGTCTTCATATGGGAGGTGCTCCAGTCCCCTGATCATCCTTGTGGCCCTCCTCTGGACTTGTTCCAACAGTTCCATGTCCTTTTTATGCTGAGGACACCAGAACTGTACGCAATACTCCAAGTGAGGTCTCGTGGGTGTGGAGTCGAGAAGCAGGATCACCTCCCTCGGTCTGCTGGTCACACTCCTTTTAATGCAGCCCAGGATACTGCTGGCTTTCTGGGCTGCAAGTGCACACTGCTGGCTCATGTTAAGTTTCTCGTTGACCAACACCCCCAGGTCCTTCTCTGCAGGGCTACTCTGAATCTCTTCTCTGCCCAACCTGTAGCTGTACCTGGGGTTGCTCCGACCCAGATGTAGGACCTTGCACTTGGCATGGTTAAACTTCATAAGGGTGGCATCGGCACACCTCACAAGCATGTCAAGGTCCCTCTGGATGGCATCCCTTCCCTCCAGCATATCAACTGAACAACACATCTTGGTGTCATTGGCAAACTTGTTGAGGGCGCACTCAATCCCACTGTCCATTTCACCAACAAAGATGTTAAACAAGACCGGTCCCAACACCGATCCCTGAGGGACACCACTTGTTACTGGTCTCCAGCTGGACATTGAGCCATTGACCACAAACCTACATGTTGATTGATTTAGTCAGCTGATCAGAGCTAGCCCAGCTAGAGCCGCAGCTGGCAAGCTTCAGTGACTGCAAGGCTCAACAGAGATTATGAAAATCAGAGGGGATAGCGCAGAGGCATCACGATTCTTGACATCTCCTGATCCCCGAAGCCCCAGCAGCCCTTGTGAGAGAGCGGCTGACGTGGCGGGGGGCGTTCCCACGGTGACGGTGACCACCCCCCTGCCCCTTGCCTTGAAAGAGCCTCTGAGAGGGCAGCAACGTATCACTGCCCACCAGGCGCAGGGAGGAACAAGCAGGTCATGTTGCTGACCCTGTTGCTGGTGTCCCAGACTGCTGACCAATATGGTCGCCTCCAGAAAGAGAGCTTGCAGTAAGAAGACTGTAGCAACTCAGACAGAGACCCCATCCCAAACCGTGGCTGTTCAGGTCTCTGGATGCAGGGAGTGCCTGAGCCTGCTGCTTCTGGGGGAGGGAGGACAGCATTCCACCTGCGTGAGGTGTGAGCAGGTGGAAGATCTGCTTAGCTTGGTGACAAAACTTAAGGAGGAGGTTGAGACGCTGAGGACCATCAGGGAGTGTGAAAGGGAGATCAACTGGTGGAGTAACTCCCTGGCGTGCCAGTTGGAACGGTTCCAGGGAGATACCCCCCAAAAGGGGAAGGACCCCCTGCCTTCTCACACAGAGGGGGATGGCCCAAGACAGCCCCTGCCCTGTATAGCTGTTGCGCAGAGGTGGGGGACCAAAAAAGACGACGAGGGTTGGAAGTGAGTTCCAGTTTGGCGTCCTATGCAACCCTCCTCCCTTCCTGCCCTGCTTCCCCAGGTGTCCCTCCATAATAGGTTTGAGGCCCTGGATCTTGAAGGAGAGGTAGGTGAGGATGTGGTGCAAGGCCCACCTACAAGGCCATAGAGGAAAAGGCGGTCAACTTCGCACCTCAAGACTGCCTCTGATAAGAAAGAAAGAAAGGTCATTGTAGTAGACGATTCCCTTCTGAGAGGAACAGAGGGCCCGATATGCAGAGTTGACCCTCATCATAGGGAAGTGTGTAGTCTGACTGGAGCCCGGATCAGGGATATCACCAGGGCGCTCCCCAACCTGGTGCACCCGACAGACTACTACCCGCTGCTGGTCTTCCAGACAGGTGGGGAGGAAGCTGCTTCCCACAGTCTGAGGGGGATGAAGAAAGACTACAGGGCCTTGGGGTGGATGGTGAAAGAGTCTGGGGCTCAAGTGATCTTCTCCTCACTCCTTCCATCTTCCACTGATGATGTGGGAAGGAATGGGAAGATTCAGTCCATAAACAATTGGCTTCGAGACTGGTGCTACAGGCAGGGCTTTGGATTCTTTGATAACAGCTGGTTTTATAGGGCACCAGTCTGGACAATGGCATGTGGGAAAGGTTTATCTCACAGAGGCAAAAGGATGCTGGGGCACGAATTAGCAGGGCTCATTTGGAGAGCTTTAAACTAGATTCGAAGGGGGATGGGGTTGTAGCTGGGCTTGCCCCAGTGGGGCAGCACTCCAGAATTGATGAAGACCAGGAGGCCTCCTATAATCCTAGGGTGAATTCGGTGTGCTCAGCTCGCTCCCTGGAATGTCTGTACACCAATGCGCGCAGCATGGGAAATAAGCAGGAGGAGTTGGAAACCTGCGTAAAGTCAGGAGACTATGATCTGGTGGCAATTACAGAGACGTGGTGGGACAGCTCACATGACTGGAATATAGTCATGGAGGGCTATGTCCTTTTCAGGAAAGACAGGCCAGCCAGGCGGGGTGGTGGGGTTGCTCTTTATGTGCGGGAGCAACTACAATGCACCGAGTTCTGTCCAGGGACAGGTGACAAGCGAGTTGAGAGTCTGTGGGTGAGAATTAAGGGGCAGGCTGGCAGGGGGGATACTGTTGTGGGTGTCTGTTACAGACCACCAGATCAGGGTGAGGAAGTTGACGAGGCCTTCTACAGGCAGCTGAGAGCGGCCTCACAGTCACAGGCCGTGGTCGTCGTGGGGGATTTTAACTTCCCTGATGTTTGCTGGAAGGACCAGCCACAGTCCAGGAGGTTCCTCCAGTGTATGGATGATAACTTCCTCCTGCAAATGGTGGATGAGCCAACCAGGAGAGGAGCGATGCTGGATCTCATCCTCACTAACAAGGAGGGTCTGGTCGAAGCAGTAAAGGTTGAGAGCTGCCTTGGTTGCAGCGACCACGAGATGGTGGAATTCAGGATCTTGTGTGGTAGGACCAGTAGAATAGCAAGTAGAATTGCAACCCTGGACTTTAGCAGGGCAAACTTTGGACTTTTCAAGCATTTGCTAGGGGAGATCCCATGGGCAAGGCTGCTTGAAGGTAAAGGGGCCCAAGATAGTTGGTTGGCATTCAAGGACTGCTTTTTCCGAGCTCAAGATCAGAGCATCCTGACATGTAGGAAGTCAAGGAAGAGGGTCAGGAGACCTGCGTGGCTGAATAGGGAATTGCTGGGTATGCTTAAGTGGAAGAGGAGAGTTTACAGGTCATGGAAGGAGGGGCTGGACACTTGGGAGGAATATAAGGCTGCTGCTAGAGGATGTGGAAGGCAGCTAAGATGACTAAGGCCTCCTTAGAATTAAATCTGGCGAGAGGGGTCAAGGACAGCAGAAAAAGCTTTTTCAAATACATGGCAGATAAAACTAACACCAGAGGCAATGTAGGCCCACTGATGAATGGGATGGGTGCCCTGGTGACAGAAGGTACAGAGATGGCAGAGTTACTGAATGCCTTCTTTTTCTCTGTCTACTCTGCCGGAGGCAGTCCTGAAGAGTCCTTTACCCCTGAGACCTTAGATGAAGTCAGGTCAACGGAGCAGTTTGCCTTAGTCGATGAGGAATGGGTTAGAGACCAGTTGAGCGATCTGGACATCCATAAATCCATAGGTCCAGATGGGATTCACCTGCAGGTGCTGAGGGAACTGGCAGAAGTCATTGCTAGGCCACTCTTCATCATCTTTACCAAGTCTTGGGAAACGGGAGAGGTGCCTGAGGACTGGAGGAAAGCAAATGTCACTCCAGTCTTCAAAAAGGGCAAGAAGGAGGACCCGGGTAACTATAGACCGGTCAGCCTCACCTCCATCCCTGGGAAAGTGATGGAACACCTTATCCTTGGTGCGATCTTAAGGCATATCAAGGATAAGAGGGTTATGAGGGGCAGTCAACATGGCTTCACCAAGTGGAAATCATGCTTCACCAATCTCATAGCTTTTTATGAGGAAATAACACGGTGGATGGATGATGGCAGAGCGGTGGATGTGGTCTACCTTGACTTCAGCAAAGCATTTGACACAGTCTCCCACAGCATCCTCACAGCTAAATTGAGGAAGTGTGGTCTGGATGATCAGGTAGTGAGGTGGACTGTGAGCTGGCTGAAGGAGAGAAGCCAGAGAGTTGTAGTCTATGGGGCTGAGTCTACTTGGAGGCCTGTATCTAGTGGAGTGCCTCAAGGGTCAATACTGGGACCAGTATTATTTAATATATTCATCAACGATTTAGATGAGGGAATTGAGTGTACTATCAGCAAGTTTGCTGATGACACTAAGCTGGGAGGAGTGGCTGATACGCCAGAAGGCTGTGCTGCCATCCAGCGAGACCTGGGCAGGCTGGAGAGTTGGGCAGGGAATAACTTGATGAAATATAACAAGGGAAAGTGTAGAGTCCTGCATCTGGGCAGGAACAACCCCAGGTTCCAGTATAGGTTAGGGAACGACCTGCTAGAAAGCAGTGTAGGGGAGAGGGACCTGGAGGTCCTAGTGGCCGACAGGATGACCATGAGCCAACACTGTGCCCTTGTGGCCAAGAAGGCCAATGTCATCCTGGGGTGTATTAGAAGGGGGGTGATTAGTAGGTCGAGAGAGGTCCTCCTTCCCCTCTACTCTGCCCTGGTGAGACCGCATCTGGAGTATTGTGTCCAGTTCTGGGCCCCTCAGTTCAAGAAGGACAGGGACCTGCTGGAGAGAGTCCAGCGCAGGGCAACGAAGATGATTAAGGGAGTGGAGCATCTCCGTTATGAGGAAAGACTGAGGGAGCTGGGTCTCTATAGTTTGGAGAAGAGGAGACTGAGGGGTGACCTTCTTAGTGTATACAAATATGTAAAGGGGGAGTGTCACGAGGATGGAGCCAGGCTCTACTCAGTGGCAAACAATGATAGGACAAGGGGTAATGGGTACAAACTGGAACACAAGAGGTTCCACTTAAACTTGAGAAGAAACTTCTTCTCAGTGAGGGTGACAGAACACTGGAACAGGCTGCCCAGGGAGGCTGAGGAGTCTCCTTCCCTGGAGACATTCAAAACCCGCCTGGACACATTCCTGTGTAACATTATCTAGGTGTTCCTGCTCCGGCAGGGGGATTGGACTAGATGATCTTTCGAGGTCCCTTCCAATCTCTAGCATACTGTGATACTGTGATGTTGCCAGCCAGCCAGTTCTTTATCCACTGAGTGGTCCACCTGTCAAATTGATATCTCTACAATTTAGAGACAAGGATGTCCTGTGGGACAGTGTTGAATGCTTTGCACAAGTCCAGATAGATGACATCAATTGCTCTACCCCTGTCCATCAGTTCCATAGCCCCATCCTAGAAGGCCACCAAATTGGTCAGGCAGAATTTCCCCTTAGTGAAGCCATGCTGGCTGTCACAAAACACCTTGCTGTTTTTCATGTGACTTAGCATGCCTTCCAGGATAATCTGCTCCAAGATTTTGGCAGGCACAGAGGTGAGACTGACTGGTCTGTAGTGGCCTCAAAATAAAAAGGACATAGAGCTGTTGGAGCAAGTCCAGAGGAGGCCACAAGGACTATCAGGGGGCTGGGACACCTCCTGGACAAAGGCAGGTGGAGAAAGTTGGGGTTGTTCAGTCTGCAGAAGGCTATATGGAGACTTTTTAGCAGCCTTCCAGTATCTGAAGGGGGTCTGCAAGAATTGTGGAGAGGGATTCTTCATCAGGGACTGTAGCAATAGGACAAGAGGCAAGGGGTTCAAACTTAAACAAAGGAAGTTTAGGTTGGATATAAGGAAGTTCTTTACTGTGATGGCGGTGAAGCACTGGAATGGTTTGCCCAAGGAAGCTGTGAATGCTCCATCCCTGGCAGTGTTCAGGGCCTGGTTGGACAGAGCCTTGGGTGTCATTGTTTAGTGTGAGGTGTCCCTGCCTATGGCAGCGGGGCTGGAACTAGATGATCTTAAGGTCCTTTCCAACCATAACTATTCTATGATTCTGTGACACCAGAATGGTACACAGTACTCCAAGTGAGGTCTCATGAGAGCAGAATAGAGGGGCAGGCTCATCTCCTTTGACCTGCTGGTCACGCTCCTTTTGATGCCGCCCAGGATACGGTTGGCTTTCTGGGCTGCGAGCACATACTGTTGGCTCATGTTAAGTTTCTCATAGACCAACACCCCCAAGTCCTTCTCTGCAGGGCTGCTCTGAACTTCTTCTCTGCTCAAACTGTAGCTGTGCCTGGGATTGCCCCAACCCAGGTGTAGCCCTTGCTAGCCAAGCACTTGGCTTGGCTGAACTTTATGAGGCTGGCATTGGCCCCCTTCTCAAGAACGGTGTCAGGTGTCCCTGCCCATGGCAGAGGGGTTGGAACTAGATGATCTTAAGGCCCTTTCCTGTAAGCGGCGAGGAGAAGCAGACAGGTCAACCCAATATGGGTGATAAGCAAACTTCTACTTTATTTGTGACGCAGTTCACATATATACAGGAGTGGTATTCAGCCACTCCTTCTTGGCACTATAGTATTGGTTAGTCCCCCACAGCTTCCTCCACATTCTCCTCCCATGTCTGGTCTCCGGTTACCTGTGGGGGCCACCCCCTGACTTGCTTGCACAGTCCTCCAGAACTCTATGGTCCTGCTCTCAGAGTCATTCTGCAACAATTCCCCCCTTTTTCTTTGTGCAAGCAAGGCATTATGGGTTATTCTGTTCACCTGTTTTATCACACAACTATAAACAAGTCTAATAGCTACGATGATTAACCTAATCAATGATACATAAGTGCAATACTTTTAAACAGTGTTTGACTCAACCTGTAATGCCCCGTGAAGACAACCATCTAGTTATTCTTAGGATATTGCTCATTTACAGTTGCTGGGTAAGCTGAGCCAGGGTTCTCAGCTGTGCGTGCATCGAATTAGCATAATCAGAGAGACTCATACAACACATTCCATCAAACTCTTCACATCCATGTCCCTGTTCCAACAACAAAAGGTTCTGCAGTGTTGCATGTCTTACAGAGTCAACATTAAAACAAATCAGGAATTGCCTTCGATGTAGAATTGTCTGCTTAGCAACTCAGCAACCCAGTCTGCTTAGTTGAGCCAAGGCCCCGGCTGAAGCACTTACAGTGATTTGGCATATTATGATTGGATACATGTTTTGAAGACCCTTAGTGACTAACATATAATTGGTTAAACACAGGTGTGAGAACTCAACCTTGAAAGCTTGCCAACAGTCCACAGTTCTCATTAACTTGGTGAATTCCAGCCTCTTATCTTGCTTGCTTAAGCTTCTTCGGGCCTCTCATGGCCTTGCTGTATCTTTCAGGACTATTCAAAGTTTATGTACCAATTATGCATTCTCCTGTGAGAACACTGTCTCCACATCTTCCCCCTTTATGTTTTATATATGGTTTGGGTGACCCTACTTGAGCAGGGGATCTGGGCTAGATTATATCCCCAACATATGCCAACTAGAGGCTGCCTGGGCCTGCCCCTTTTTTCTGCTGTATGGCTCTCTGATAACAGGCTGTATAGCTCTCTGCTCCTTCACATCAAGGTCTGGCATGGCATGTGTCCCCACTGCTCCACACCTGCTGGGTTGCAGCCAACAGCAGAGCTGAAGGTTCTTCTTGGTGGCAAACACAGAAGCCAACCCAGTCTTGCCCTTGATTGTGGTAGCAGGCATTTGGTCAGCCTCAGTCCTTGCACCTTGTTGTCAATGCACAGTTTCACCTGCTTCATCCAGTAACAAGTCGCTACTACAGCAAGGCACACACACATTTACATTAGCAGAGTAACTATTACAGGGTGCAGCAGCATGTTGAAGATGCTGATGGCACTGAAGGACTAGCCAAAGAAATTTCTTACCAGTGGAATTCTCCCCCCCTCTTAATTTGTTCCATCACCTGCTTTATAACACTACCATTGTATTAAAATTTTTCTAGCTTTTGCCTTAGCATTTTCTAGCAGCTACTGCAAATTTACATACTCTAACATCTCTTTTACAAGTGACAAATCTATACAATACAAGGTGCAGTTTCTTATTAGCAACTAGCTAGTAAATACAGGTGGTTTTATACACAAAATCACAACCTCTAATAATAGCTATTTTACAAGCACACATATTCAGGATCAAGAAAAAATCATAACATATACAGCTTCAGTATAAGAGGATTTTAACGCATACGTGGTCACTGTTTGTCAGGCCTCCTTAACTATTTTGAGATCAAGAGCTTCCCACTCTTTAGCCCCTTGCTGTGTAGTAAACACAGGATATGCAAAGATGCACATTGCAGAAAATTCCCCAGTAATGATCGCATCCTTGGTTACCCACTGTTACAACTGAGCGTCTCCAGGGCCAGTGAGTCTGAGCAGACCGACCTGGGAGACGAAGAGTCAGGGTCTGGAAGCAGAGGATATAAATCTGGCTCGGATTCAGCGGATTCGGGGGCTGATCCTGCGCCGAACTCAGGGTCTCCGTTGCTCGCAGCTGTGTCTTTCTTATCAGATGTCTCTTGTTCGGTATGTAGCCATCTGCAGACCTGGCTCCTCCGTAACCGAGTTAAAAATTTTTTCACTCTAGGGCATAGTGGGTTGGAGAGGCTAGCAGTTCCTTTAAATCTCCCGCTAGCGCATGATCTCTATTTTCTACTGTGTGCTTCAAAATGGCGCCGCAATCGATCCGGCGTCGAGGCACCGCCCTCTTTCTTTCGGATTCCTCGACATTTAACATACGTATCCCATCTAATATACTTTCTCTGTCCTTTTCAAAGTCCCTACTTTCGGAACTGGGGTGGTGGGGGAGCAGGGGGTTACACCTCCTCCGCGGCACCTTCTGATGGAGGAGGAGAAAAGAAAGGGGGGGGGGGGGTGGGAAACCCTGTGCTCCCGCAAGTTGGGGGGAACGAGTTGTAATCTTCCCCCGGTTTCAACCGACCAGGGACGTCTGTTCCTAGTATCTCCGTTGCTGCCGCGGCAGTTTTCCGCCTTGTATCTTTTTATACAGTTTATTACTTCCCTCCGTGGTTTACCGAGTTTCTTTGCCGTTTTATCATCATTAAGCACTGAGTCAAATAGTTCATCACCAAACTTTCACCACTCACTCTCCTCAAATATTGTATTAGGATCTGCAAAAAATCTCTTAGCCTTCCCTACAGCCACTAGACCTGCTAGCTGCTTTAGAGTCTCAGGCTCAATTCCCCACTTTTATAAAAAGCAATGTAAAAAGTTCAGGGTTCAGTTCCCCGCTTTTATAAGAAGCACTGTAATAAGTCCAGGGCTACCTCTCGGTCCATTTTCATGGCCGGACTTTTCCGGATCGTCTTCTTCTGGGTCGTCCTGTAACCTCGGTCTCCGGATCGGCCTCCCGAGGCAGCAGTGTCTGGTTCGCCCCAGCGGCGGATTCCTTTCAGTTAGTCCAAGCACCCGGGTCCATCACGCCACCACAGCAGCATTGCCCGCGCTTCCCGTCCGCTGCCGCCGGCGCCACTCACTCGCCGTTCCGGGTCCCTGTTAAGTGGGGTCCTGTATCCGGGTCCCCGCTGACCGAGGCCCTGTATCCGGGTCCCCGTTAAACCGGGGCCCTGTATCCGGGTCCCCGTTAACCGGGGCCCTGTATCCGGGTCCCCGCTAGTCGGGGCCCTGTAATCCGGGTCCCCGCTAGTCGGGGCCCTGTAATCCAGGTCCCCAGTGACCGGGGCCCTGTATCTGGGTCCCCAGTGACTGGGGCCCTGTATCCGGGTCCCCGCTAGTTGGGGCCCTGTAGTCCGCGTCCCTGTTCGGGCGCCATTTGTAAGCGGCGAGGAGAAGCAGACAGGCCAACCCAATATGGGTGATAAGCAAACTTCTACTTTATTTGTGACGCAGTTCACACATATATATAGGAGTGGTATTCAGCCACTCCTTGGCACAACAGTATTGGTTAGCCCCCCACAGCTTCCTCCACATTCTTCTCCCATGTCCGCTCTCCGGTTACCTGTGGGGGCCACCCCCTGCCTTGCTTGCACAGTCCTCCAGAACTCTATGGTCCTGCTCTTAGAGTCATTCTGCAACACTTTCCAACCCTAACTGTTCTATGATTATTCTGTATAGACTAGGTGTCGTGGTTTAAACCCAGTCGGGTAACTTGTTCACTCACTCCCAGTGAGTGGTGCCGAGCTGACAACAATCGAGGTCCGTGTCCCCCCCCCCCCGGGGTTCTCCCCTTCCCCACTCCCAGAGGAACGGGGAGGAGGATCGAAAAAGTGCACCTCCCACGGGTTGAGACAAGAACAGTCCAGCAACCAATGTACAACACAAATCACCACCGCTACTATCAACTACAACAATGATAAGGGAAAATAACAAGGGAAGAGAATACAATACCACCGGCCAAGAAAACGAGTTCCACCCGGAAGCCCGTGTCCTTCCGGGTAACTCCCAGTTACCCCCCACCCCGGGCATGACGTGCTGTGGTATGGAATACCTCCCTGGCTAGCCCGGGTCAGGCGCCCCTGGTCTCTGCTTCCTCCCGGCTTCCCCTCCTCCCTGGTAGAGCATGAGCCTCACAAAGTCCTTGGTCAGGGTAAACATCACTTAGCAACAACTGAAAACATCGACTTCACCAACACTGTTCTCAGGCTGGAAGTCAAAACACAGCACTGCACCAGCTAACACAAAGGAAAAAAAAACATGACTGCTACTGCTGAACCCAGGACACTAGGATAATTAACTTACTAAATAGAAAAACATTTCATTAGCTATGAAAGGTAGCACAGAAAAAAAAGTCTTAACAGGGAGCTCTCTTCTAGCCATTTACTGTCTTCACAGTGCAGCTCCTTGCTTCCAGCCTTTGTCTCAAATAACTGACTGAGTTGTAGTATCCACTCCAGTTAAGTGCCTTTGGGTCTCCAGGTGGTTCCTTCTTTTCTTAGGAGTCCTGCCCAGTTGCTGATCTTCTGTATGAACTGCAGCTCCTAGCTCATACCCGCAGCTCGTTTGTCTAACCCCTATTTCAGCCTCTGCACCCCTCTTGCTCAAACCTGCCACAGTGTCTGTGCCCTGACACACTTTATCTCTCTTCTTCCAGGGCACATAGCCGAGAGCACACAAAACTATTTCCATATATTGATACGCGGATTGACCCCACAACTCATTGAAGTTGTAAAGTAGGTATGCTTTTATTCAGCACTGAGGTGCATGGGGATAGCTCCTCCAAAGTATGCACACCCAGGGTCGTTTTTCCCTCAACATTTATTCTCTTAAGTTATACATATGCATTAGATTGCTCGATACGCCTATACATATTTAGTATCTATCCCCACTTCATATTATAATGAGCTAGAAGGTCCTTTGCGTCTGTGCAGTGCCCCCCTCTGGTCATGGGCAGGGGTCTCAAGATGAAGTAAATGAGTCTTCCTCCTGTGAGTAGGAGTCTTAAAGATGAAGTAAATGAGTCTTTCTCTTCATAAACTTTTCACCTTTTAGTCTTCACGTGTGGCCTTAGGGTTTGGTCGGTGTCCCAGCCATAACCCATCTGCTTCTCCCCCTTGTCAGTAGAACCAGGTGTCTGCTTTTCCGTATCAATAGAACCAGCTGTCTTTGTTCTGCGTAATAGGCATGATAGGTATTTACAGCAGACAATACTTTTGTTTAAGCAAGCGAATTCCTCTAACCCCCTTGTACATTGGTTAACCCTGTATCAATCCCCCCTTCTTCTATAAAGTGAGTAAATTCTTTTACTATATTATTAATGACAGAGCTATCCATGTTCCTTCTATCGGTTTATGAAGTGATTTCGATATACATTGTATTATGCAAAGTACAATCATTAAAATGAGTAGTCCTATATCTAAGATTAGAAGGCCTTTTTTAAGTATTTCCCTGAACCATCCAGTAACTCCTAGCTTATTTAGCCATTCATCCAATCTGCCTCCAACAATTCTAAGCTCTTGCATATTTTCCTGCAATTTTTGCAGCTTATCATGAATTGATTCAGAATGGTCAGATAAGTTCATGCAGCACATACCTTCGAAATCCCCACAACCATGTTCATGGGCAATTGACATAAAAAGTCAATTGCTGCTTGGTTTTGTAAATATGCGTGTCTTATACTATCTGTGTCTGTGGCAAGTGAGGATATCACATCTGAAGTTATATTTAATTGCTTCGCCACCCAACATGCCAAATGATGTATATCTGCCAATGCTTTCCTGGCAGCTATACTTGGCACAAATAATGTGCCAAAAATCTTGCTGTGTGATTCCAGATTCTTAAAGTGGAATCGCAATTCGTGCCTAATTGCTCAATGGGTCGTTTGTCTCTGTGGAGGCTGCCTTTCATGTCCTGGACTAAATGCCTTTTGGAGGCTGCAAACAGGGATAATTTACCTAGATAACATGGTTCTCCAAAGGTTTTGGAAGGAATTCCTGGCCATGCACGGTCTCCACATATCAAGAAATATCCTGGGGGTAGAGCTTTGGGTATTTTATCATTGTATCATAACATTGGAGATGATCCTGAATAGTAAGCGGTTATATTATGATACCATGTCTTCCCACTAGTTACCTTGGTCTCAGGGACTTTGTTTGACCATGTATTAAAAGTTATACAGCTCTGATTAGTTTTGTCAGATTCCAGGAGTTGGAGTTCTTGCATTGGGATAGTGGAATGATTTAAGTTTTTTATTATTACACCCATTTGGGTTGATGCAACTGTCCAATCGGTCCCTCGAGCTCTCTTGACCATTTTGATCACTGTGGTAAGATTTAGAACCAAGTCATTCCTTACTCATCCCTGAAAATCAAAGGGGCTCCAGTATGGTATACCAATTAGGCACGTTTGAAAATGATTTCCCACCTGTGCCAAGGTCAGACAGAAATCAGTAACCCCAGTCTTGTTTGCCCGTGTGAGCCAGACATTTGTGTTCGACCCCAGTATTGATGTTTCTTTTTCTATGGCTTGGACCATGGTATAGATATAAAGGATTAATATCAATAACTGCTTCATTTTAACTAACTATGCTACTTAAATATATGTCTATTATAATTGGGTCAAGCTTCATGCAATATGTGCAGAACTTGCATCACACTACCCTTATCTCATATAGAGGTAGTAAGTGATACCCGGATTTATATTTTGATTACAATTACAACATTGTGTTGACACTCATGGATCACTCTATCTTTCACAAGTTAGTTTTAATTTCAGTCTGTTATTACCACTTGATGTGATTTTCCAGGGAGCCTTTGGAGCCTTCTTGAGTATGATGAATCCAGATGTTTTGTTCTCTAATTTTGATAGCTGTGAAAGTTGTGAGTAGTACTTGGAATGGCCCTTTCCACCTTGGTTCGAGATCTTCTTCCCCTGTGGGTCTGAAAGATTTTGTATACACATAATCCCCAGGTTGTATAGTATGTGTGGGATTATCCAGTCCTCTGTTTTGAGTTCCAGCCACATGTTTTTCAATTTTCCTGAGTTGTTTTCCTAACTCTATTATATAGTTATTCATAGTCTCTTCTCCCACTTGGAGAGACATTCCCTGTTGGACTCCATATGGTCTTCCATACAGAATTTCCAAAGGACTCAACCCTTCTCGAGTTCTTGGTTTAGTTTGAATTCTCAACAGAGCTAATGGAAGTGTCTGGGCCAAGGTAGACTGGCCTCCTGACCCAATTTCACAATTTGTTGTTTAATTAGATGGTTCATTTTCTCCACCTGACCACTTGATTGAGGGTGGCAGGGAGTATGAAGTTGCCAATCAATACCTAAATGTTTGTTAATTTGTTGTACCACTTTTGAAACAAAATGTGGTCCTCTGTCTGAAGACATAGTGGCTGGAACTCTATATCATGGTATTATTTCCTGTAACAATATCTTTGTTACCTCCCAGGCTTGTGTGCTTCTAGTTGGAAAGGCTTCTGGCCAACCTGAAAAGGTGTCTGTTAGTACCAACAAACGTCTATGCCCCCTTTTTCTTGGCAGTTCCATGAAGTCAATCTGCCATTGTTGGCCTTGTCCATTACCTCTGCCAATTTGGCCTATTTTAAGTTTGGGAGTAATTTTGGGGTTTGTTTGAAGGCAAAAATCACACTGTTGAGTTACTTGTTGGATAGTAGCATACAAATTTTTAGCTATGATTTTGTTTATTAAGTCTTTATGTAAGGCATCCATTCCCCAGTCTGTTTTCTGATGCTCATTTTTTATAAGGGCCCATAACAAAGAGGGGGGAACAGTTATTTTCCGTTGCGGTGTGCGAGCCCACCCCTCCTTATTTAGTATTCCATCCTGATCTGTGATTAATTTCTGATCTTCCTTATTGTAATTTGGCTTACCTTCTAAAGGAATGTTCCCATCAGAAATTAAGGCTCCTTCAATAATTACCTCTCCTTTTGCTGCTTCTTTTGCCTCTCTGTCCACCAGTTCATTTCCTTCTTCCTGCATCAAGCTCACCTTCTGGTGTGCCTTAATGTGCATAATTGCGATCTTCTCAGGCAGCTGGACTGCTTCCAACAATCTCACTATCTCCTGTGCATGTTTGATGTTTTTCCCCTGTGAATTCAACAGTCCTCTTTCTTTCCAAATAGCTCCGTGTGCATGCACAACTCCAAACGCATATCTTGAGTCTGTATAGATGTTTATATTTTTTCCTTTTGCTAGTTCCAGAGCTCTAGTTAGAGTGATCAGTTCTGCCTTTTGTGCAGAGGTGTTTGTTGGTAGTGATCCAGATTCTATTACTTCTCTGCAAATGGTGATCGCATATCCAGCATGTCACTTTCCACTGATGACATAGCTGCTTCCATCAGCAAACCAGGTTTCTGCGTTGTCCAAAGGGGTACCTTTCAGGTCTGGATGGCTGGAATATGTGTCCTCAATGGTTTTCAGGCAATCATCATAGAATCATAGAATCTTTAGGGTTGGAAAGGACCTTAAGACCATCTAGTTCCAACCCCCCTGCCATGGGCAGGGATCATGTATAGGTTCTCCTTTGTTTCCGCTGAGGAAAGAAGCTGGGTTGACAATGTTACTTGTTACTATTTCTATATCATCTTGTTCCACCATGATAGCTTGATATCTTAAGAAACTCTGATAGGAAAGCCAATGCCCACCTTTTATCTCCAGTACTGCAGACACTGTATGGGACACTAGCACTGTTATTTTCTGGCCCTGAGTGAATTTGCTTGCTTCTTAAATATTTAGCATGACTGCTGGTACGGCTCTAAGGCACCCAGGCCATCCTCTAGACGTAGAGTCCAATTGCGTAGAAAAATAAGCAACTGCTCGCCAATATGGGCTCAAGTTCTGAGCTAGTATTCCCAAGGCAATTCCCTGTCTCTCGTGAGAAAACAAAAAGAATGGTTTACTCACGTCTGGAATTCCTAGGGCCGGAGTTGACATAAGGGCATCCTTTAGTTGGTTGAAGGCATGAGTAGCCTCTTTTGTCCACTGAAGATCTCTGTTTCCATCAGCAATGAGTGCATATAGAGGCTTTACATGCAACCCATAGTTGTAGATCCACAGCCTACACCATCCTGTCATTCCCAGGAAGTTTCATAGTTCTTCTATTGTCTGAGGCTTTGGGGTTTGGCATATTGTCTCTTTATGGTTCTGTCCCAAAGTTCATTGTCCGGCACTTATCTCATATCCCAGGTAAATTACTTTTTGTTTCACTATTTGGGCCTTTTTCTTGGATACCCTGTATCCCTGAAGTCCTAGAAAATTTAAAAGGCTTACTGTCCAGGCCATACAAGCTTCCTCTGTCTGGGTAGTGATTAAGGTGTCATCTACATACTGCAATATTTTCCCTTTTTTCAGATGGGGCCTCCCAGGATTCTAAAACTTTTGCCAGTTGTTCTCCAAACAGGGTGGGACTGTTTTTAAATCCCTGAGGCAGCACCATCCATGTGAGGTGAGTTCTGCGTCCACTCCTAGGGTTTTCCCATTCAAATGAAAAAATTTTATGGCTGGCTTCATGGAGAGGGAGGTAAAAGAAGGCATCTTTCAAATCTAAAACAGTAAACCAAGTTAGCTCTGGTGTCAGGCATGTTAACAGGGTATATGGATTTACTACCACTGGGTAAAGATCCTCAGTTACTTTGTTGACAGCTCGTAAGTCCTGCACTATCCGATATGTCCCATCAGGTTTACGGACCGGTAAAATAGGGGTGTTGAAATCAGACAGGCACTCCTTTAATAGTCACAGCTGCAAGAAGTTTTCAATTATTGGGCCGATTCCTTCCCTGTCTTCCTTTTTCAAAGGGTATTGTTTGACTCTGACTGACTGTTTTCCTTCCTTGAGCTTGAGCTGTATCGAGGGTGCATTTTTGGCTTTTCCAGGTATATCTGTAGCCCATACTCCTGGAAATACTTGGTCTAATACATCCTCTCTAATCTTTTCCCCTGTTTGATGTGTAATTAGAATTAAACTTAACACTTCTATGTATTGTTGGTCATTTACCTTTAAGGTGATCTTGCCTTCATTGAAGGTGATGACTGCCCCCAACTGTTGTAATAAGTCCCTCCCCAAGAGAGCCTTTGGGGAGTTGGGCATATATACAAATTTGTGAATGCCCCATTGTTTACCTAGTTGGTATTTTAATGGTTTGCAAAAATACACCTTTTCACTTTGGCCAGTTGCTCCTTTTACAGTAATATATTCATTCCCTAAGGGTATCAGGGCTTTATTTAAAACCGAATACGTTGTGCCCATGTCGACCAAAAATTCGACTTCCTTTTCTTTATCCCCTAGCTTCATTATAACCAGTGGATCTGCTAGGGAAGATTCCCCCAGTTCTCGTCAGTCTTCTTTCACATGTGTGATCACCCTCCCCTGTCTGATTTTGTTTGTATGGCCGTTTGTTTTATTTTCCAGACATTCACTCTTCCAGTGTCCAAATTTCTTGCACAATGCACGTTGATCTTTACCTAGTTGGGGCCCTTGTCTTTGTTCCCTTCTTCCCCCTTCTTCCACTACCGCCACTAATCTCCGCACTCCTTGTTTGTAACTTTCCTCCCGATTACTAAATGCTCGCCATGCTTCATCCAAGAGGACTTATAAATTTCTTCCCTCCGTTGGTCGTAATTTTTGAAGTTTTTTCCTAATATCCCCCATGGATTGTCCCAAAAAGAGAGACATTAATTATTCCCACCTCTGAGCCCTGATCTAGTGGTGTATTATGGCACATTGCTTCCCTCAATCGATCTAGGAATTCAGATGGTGATTCTAAGGGGCCCTGCTTTACCCCTTACAAGACTGACCAATTTATAGTTTTTGGGATGGTCCTTTCTACCCCTTTAATAATCCATTCTTGGTATGCCTGCAATCTTTCTCGCTCTGCTGATCAATTTGGGTCCCACTTCGGGTCTTGAAGCGGAAAAATCTCCTTTACATCTTGCTGCTTTACTCGATAGTAGACCTCAGCTAGATTCGCTGCTGGTTTTAATATTAATTGTTTCTCTGTTTCTGTCATTGCTTCTAGCAGCAACTGTATGTCATTCCAATCTGGATTATGTTGTTTCACTAGGAAATGCAAATGTTTTGTAATGCCTACAAGGTCATTACAGTAATCCTTTGCAACCTTTTTCCATGTTTCCAGATCCAGGGTAGAAAAGGGTACTTTAATT
Source organism: Pezoporus flaviventris (assembly GCF_033815535.1). NCBI lineage: Eukaryota > Metazoa > Chordata > Aves > Psittaciformes > Psittacidae > Pezoporus > Pezoporus flaviventris. The sequence continues at coordinate 52,135,159 of NW_026892549.1, forward strand.
AGCATCGTAGTTCCTTCAGGTCCTATTGCCTCTCTAAGAGGTGCCTGCAAGACAGGCTTCTGCTGGGTTCACGAGGAGACTGGACCCCCTGGAGGAGTAACGGCATTGTCCGAATCCATATTCTCCTGTCTTTTGGGTGGGGGTCTGAATATATCTATTAATTCCTGATCTGTATCTTGGTGAATTTTATCATGTTTAGTGCACCTTTGACCAATATTGCATGATGAACAACATCGCTTTGGCTTGTTTCAATTTTCTCTCCTATCCCTTTCCAGGGCCAACACCAAGGGATCCTGGGGCGGCACCATTCCACAGGTTCTCTGCCATTCCAGGTGGTTTTGGAGAGTGAAGAACATATCTGCATATGATACTTCATTCCGCTCCCCTTCCCTTCTTAAAAATAACATTAGTTGTAACATAGTATAATCCAGTGTCCCATTAAGTGGCCACTTTGCCCCGTCTTCTAATTAATAGAGAGTATTACAGTACTTAATCAGGGTTCTCTTATTTTCCATGCCCCCGGGTCCTGTAATTTCTTCCACTGTACCAAAATACACCCTAAGGGGCTCTTTCTTAATATTTCTTTGCTTTGGTTTATTCCCATTTTACTTTCTCCTTTGTAACCACGTCTCCTCAAATTTTCTTTGATACTTTTTACAAACCCTGTCTCAGTTTTCCTTTTTAACTTCCCTGAAGTCCTTCGTGATTTTGTGGCTTTTCTCCACAAAGTAATCTTTTTATTTCTGGTCCCAGAGAATAACTGATTGGGTAACTATAATTTCCCACCACCAGTGTTTCGTAAGACACCCCAAGCAGTATCTGCCCCACTGATACCCTGAGTGGCTATAAAAGTGGAATCTACACCCAAAGCACTGACACAATATCCATGTGAAATGCCACCCGTCACATACAGTTACACTCCCACAAGGCACATACTCCCACAATATCCACGTGAAATGCCACCCAGCATATGCAGTTACACTCCCACAAGGCACATAGGGAATTCCCTTGCCCTTGTATTTTGTAAAGCTATCCACTGTGGGAGGGGTAGCCGGACCTTCCCCCACTTTCTAAGCTCCTTAATGATTATACACAGATAAGACACAGGGCAGAAAAACATAAGCGCTTTGTCCATCTCCGGCCACTCCCCTCGCGGAGACACAGAACTGCAGATTAGGACTCCACACTCGCTTCGTACGTCTCAGTCACACAGAAACACAAACACACATGGGATCCCTCACACTCACACTATGGTTCCGCCTACCCTTCTCCTGCTTCCTATGGTAGCAGGTCCGTCGTGGTTCCCAGAATTTGAGATGCAGTGGAGACCTGGTGGGTTCACCTACCCTTCACCTGCTTCCCTTAGCAGGTCCATCCTGGCTCCCAAAACTTGGGATGCAGTGAAAACCCAGACTCGGCCGATCCACCCTCAGGATCACTCGCAGCCACTCTATCGGTGGACAAGCCCCCTGCTTGCAAGCCCTACCTGCCAAGGAGAACTTTGCTGTGCGCCAGATGTCTCTGTGTGCCTTACCAGCAGCCCCAGGCCATGCGTACACCTTACAGGCCCCTAAATTGCCTAAATTCCAAGCATACTGTTTCTCCGCAGCCAGAACAGGTTGTTGTCTGTCCCTGCAGTGAGCTGATGAGAAGTGGAGCTCCTCCAGGCAAGTGACCTAGGGCACCTAAGATGTCCGCCCCTCAGCTGATCCTGCAGCTGAACAGAGGTCTCCTGGCTGGCTCACCAAATTGATACGTGGATTGACCCCACAACTCGTTAAAGTTGTAAAGTAGGTATGCTTTTATTCAGCGCTGAGGTGCATGGGGATAGCTTCTCCGAAGTATGCACACCTAGGGTCATTTTTCCCTCTATATTTATTGTCTTAAGGTATACCTATGCATTAGATTACTCGATACGCCTATACATATTTAGTATCTATCCCCACTTCGTATTATAATGAGCTAGAAGGTCCTTTGCGCCTGCACAGTGCCCCCCTCTGGCCATGGGCAGGGGTCTCAAGATGAAGTAAATGAGTCTTCCTCCTGTGGGTAGGGGTCCTCAAGATGAAGTAAATGAGTCTTCCTCTTCATAAACTTTTCACCTTTTAGTCTTCACGTGTGGCCTTAGGGTTTGGTCGGTGTCCCAGCCATAAACCATCTGCTTCTCCCCCTTATCAGTAGAATCAGGCATCTGCTTTTCCTTATCAACAGAACCAGGTGTCTGCTTTTCCTTATCAATGGTTAGTGCCTTTGTTCTGCTTAGTAGGCATGATAGGTATTTACAGCAGACAATACTTTTGTTTAAGCAAGCAATTCCTCTACCCCTCTTGTACATTGGTTAACCCTGTATCAATATCACAACAGTGTAAAAACAGCTGTAAGAGATGTAGAGGTCTTGGGTGTGAGGAGGGAAAGTATTGATGCTACTGTCAGCACTGCAGAAATTACCCATCATAACAACTTCTTGCTGATAGAGGTTTTCAAAAGTAATAGGTGTCATTTGTTAAAGAAATAGCATTGAAATCTTAGTCTATATTCTTGTAGTGGTACCTGACCAAACTGAAAATGGGGTAGTAGAATCCAGACAGGGACATGCCTGATGAAGACCACAATTCCTGGACTCTCTGGTGCAGGCAGCCTGCAGGGGAGCCAGAGAGGTGCTGCAGGATCAAGGTAGAAAGATACAGGGCTTTAAGAATGGGTCACTCCACAAAAATGTTACATCAGCAAAGCAGACTGCCATTAATTACTACATCAATACGATTTGTCACTTTGTCATAGTACCTTTACACTGTCTTTAACCAGGACTTTCAATATTCTTTCAACTTTTGCATTTCTGAAAAGAGGAGGGTCCTGTTTAGGCCTTGAACTCAGAAGCAAAAAAGCTTACTAGACCAAATTTGCCAAAACAAAGAATTAAATCAAAAGAAAGCCTGAAAAGAATGGATATTGTTTTAGTTTAACACTTAGAAAAAACACCTTTTCCTATAACATGCCTAGTTGCATGCAAAATCAATATTTGAAGGCAGAGATGTGAACATTTTAAGGCATCAGGTATTGCCTAATGCACTATTTGAAAAAAATATCTCATCATCCCAAATTTCAAGTATTTTCAATCTAAATGGCTTCCTTTATGTAGAATTAAAGGCATCTAATCTGAGGCTTAGATTTCATAGTCAATACTGAGAGGAGGAGGCACAAAAGCACAAAATGTCATCAGTTCTAAGCAATGTTAAATTTGATGGCTTTGTAATGGAAACTAACTGCAGTGCTTGAAGGTAGTTGAAATAGTTTCAGGTCCTTAGGACCTTAGTACAAAAGGTGTAAGAAAAGCAGACCAGAAAAACAGGACCTGGGGATGGGGAGTATCTGGGACTAGCAGATGTCTAGGGTGGGCACAGTTAAACTAACTGATAAGTAAAAGGACAGGATGATTGCTATGTTTGTGGTTTTAATAAAGCCATTAAACTGGTGTAAACATCTACTGGGGAGTATCTGGGACTAGCTGATGTCCAGGATGGGAGCAGTTAAACTAACTGATAAGTAGAATAGCAGATGATTGCTATGTCTGTAATGTTAATTAAGCTTGTTGGGAAAAGTAAACGACCCTTAAAGACCACCACATTTTTGTATGCATGCCGGAAACTTTCTGGAAAATTATGTAATTCATGTGTAGCCTCAAATATAAGGATGGCCTGTACAGCAATACCGGGACACACGTTAGGAGGAGCTATCCCCCGTGTCTCCCTGCGCTGCAATAAAGAATACCTGCTTGTCAACTTGAAACTCTGTTGGCGAGTTTGTTCCTGGAGTTTTCTCTGAATCAATACCTAACCCCTTGTTGTGGTCTATCCAAGTCTGCTTACACACAAAAAAACAGTTTCCCTGCTCCACTTGAAGGGTAAAGGCTTATCATCCTTTAAGCTTTAATAAACAGAGCAGTAAAAGAAGTACTCTTGAATTCTAACATGAGATGCACACAGGTGTATCTCAGAATATGAAGTTTCTGGGAAAAGTAACCCATTGCCATCCTCCTGTTACCATTTAACACTCAAGAATACTTGAAGTTTCTAAAATAGCATACCTTTTTCAGAGGAAATTTGCTTGATCAAGTACACATGGAAGTCAATATAGTAACCATATAATTGAGATCTGAGCTGGTGAACTGAAATAAGCTTTCAGCTTTTTCTTCTTTTCCCTGAGAGGCTATTAGGTACTAATTACATTTATCAAAGTTATCTTTATTATAACCTATCCTTCAATGAATATAAGCTTTAGTATATATCAGATAAGGCTATTTTAATTTTAACTCTACAGATAGCATAAGAAAACCTTTTAATAACTTGTAAAGGAAATATAAGCAGTATTCAGTCACTATGTCTCACATCTTCCCAGAAAAAACTTACTTTAGTCCTTAGAAAAAAGACAAAACCTGCTTTTTTTGATCTGCTCATTTGCATACTTGTGCCTGGTAGTCTACAGCAAACTACTGTAAATCTTATCCTGCATAAATTGCTTTAAACTTCATAGCCACCATTGCTATCTTTTCTGATCCATGCCAAGTTATTTTTCCATTCTTTCAAAGAAATGTACAGGCTGCCCTTGTACAGGCTTGACTTCCTGATAGAAAGCTGCTATCGCCTGTGCTTTTAATGTATGGAAAGTAACCTTCTAAAAGTAGGCAACTATTACTTTTACCATCTAGCTTCTGGAGACTCTGAATATTTGGTCAATTCAAACATCCCTTAATACTGTACTTCACATACATTAAAAACAAACAAACAAACAAACAACCCAACAAACACACAAAGGAAAAAAAAAAGGAAGCAGCAACAGCAGGGCTGTTCCCCCAGGAAATAAAACACAGACCAACAGCCTCACCAACAGTCGTGGTTTAAAACCAGTCAGGCATCTCGTTCACTCACTCCCCCCCTTCTTTCCCTCCCCCTACTCCCAGAGGGACAGAGAGGAGAACCGAAAAGAATGCAACTCCCACGGGTTGGGATAAGAACAGTTTGATAATTAAGGTATAACACAAATCACTACTGCTACCACCAATAATAATAATGATAAAGGAAATAACAAGGGAACAGAATACAACACCACACCACCCGCCAACCAATAACTCACCCCCCCAGCCCGACCAATCACCGACCGATACCTAGTCAAATCCCACAGTGTACTAGCCCTTCTGCGTAACTCTCAGTTATATCCTGAGCATGACGTGCTGTAGTATGGAATACTTTTTTGGTCAGTTTGGGTCAGGTGTCCTGTCTCTGCTTCCTTCCAGCTCTCCCTCCTCCCTGGCAGAGCATGAGGCTCACAAAGTCCTTGGCCAGACTAAAACATTTGAGCAGTAACTAAAAACATCGATTCTATCAGCACCATTCCCAGGCTGAAAGTCAAAAACACAGCACTGCACCAGCTACTAAGAAGGAGAAAAAATAACTGCTACTGCTAAAAGCAGGACAGTATCTAACCCTTATTCCATACCATTCACGTCATGCTCAGATCCCATATTTTCAATATACCATCACTCTTATCTCAGTGCACTCTTATCTTAGTGCATGGACAAGTCCCTATAAAGCTGCTGAGTCCATCTGGTCCATGATGTCAGGCTCCATCTCTTGTAACAGTCCTTCAGAGCAGGAGAGGCTGCGTGCAGTGTTCACACTCGTGAATCACCTAGGCAACAGTGTCCATTGGTAAGTCCACCAGTCGATCATGCATCCATCTTTATGTTACATTTCTGCTCTGTTGGCCTGAAGTGCCATGGGCCCACCAGGCTCAAAATAATTCACTGTCCCCTTCAGCAGTTTCTGCAGCTTGTTGCTGGGGACTCCATACAGCTGCCTTCCATCTCCGACACTACCAAAGCACTGGAGGGGCCCAGTAGACTCGATACAGACATGGTTTGCATTAGAGTCATTTATTTTTTACTGGAAGCTGTTCTATTACACAAACATTCTGATGCGAGGAATAGTAACGGACTAAGGAAAGGGTTAAAAGTTTTCTTCAGACTATGTATTGGTTGTCTTAACTTAGTATAGAGAATAGGTATGTTCTTGTTCTTGCTAGTCTTGTGTTTAAACTGTAACTCAGAATAGAATAGGTAGCCAAAACACACTGTTTAAAATCAGGGACCCTTTTCCCTCAAGAAGGTGAATGTCTGACAAGAACCTGTTTCAACTAGTCTCTATAAGTCTTGAGGTTGGCAGCTGGGGAAACTGTGCCAAGGGTGAAAAGTGCATGATGAGGAAGACCTCTTACTTCGTCCAGGAGACCCTGGCCAAAGACCACCAGATGGCAGTGCGCAGGCAGGGGTTGGGAGGGGGTGGGGGGAGGGAATGATATTAATGAGTTCTTGGAACTAATTGTAATAATCTCCTCCTATGCTTGTGAAATCTGATGAATATGTATTTCTGTGTGTAATAAATATCCAGCTTGTTGAACTTTCAGTGTGCGAGTTAGGAGGAGCGATCACCCTCGCACCCGGCTCCACAATAAACATACCTGCTTTATAACTCTTTGTGAGTTATGAAGTTCTGTTCTGTAAATCCAGTTCTGTTCTGTAAATTACTTTTCTGAGATGTTTTATCATAGAATCATAGAATGGTTGTGGTTGGAAAGAACCTTAAGATCATCTTGTTCCAACCCCCTTGCCATGGGCAGGGACACGTCACACTAAACCATGTCACCCAAGACTCCATCCTACATCATGTACTACACATTCGTGGTGGACCAGTTTCCCTGGTCTTGCAGCCAGCTCCTCAAATGCATCTGCAGGAATCCTTGGGCAGCAATACCTCACTCCAATCCTCTGGATAATGGATTTAAGAGCCTTATTTCAGCTCTTTCCCACTCATGCCTCAGGCAATGGAAGGTGGAGTCCCATTTGAGCTCCTCACACCCTTCTCCCAGGCAATGGGCATTGGAATCTTAACTCCTCCCACCCATCTCTTGAGACAATGAACTGGTGGAATTCGATCTCAGCTTCTCCTACCAATCTTTGAGACAATGAACAGTGGAGATGGATTTCAGATCTGTCTTTCACAGCTGCCAGCGCACATTGAAGCTGACTCATGTTAAGTTTCTCATAGACCAACACCCCCAAGTCCTTCTCTGCAGGGCTGCTCCGAATCTCTTCCCTGCCCAGCCTGTAGCTGTGCCTAGGATTGCCCTGACTCAGGTGTAGGACCTTGCACTTGGCTTGGTTAAATTTCATGAGACTGTCATTGGCCAAAATTTTTCCAGTCATCAGGAACTTCACCTGACTGCCATGACTTTTCAAATGTCATGGACAGTGGCTTAGCAACTTCATCCACCAGCTCCTTCATGACCCAAGGATGGATTTCATCAGGTCCCATGGACTTGTGCACATTCAGGTTCTTGAGATGATCTCGAACCTGATCCTCTCCTACAGTGGGCCTAAAGTCTTCATTTTCACAGTCCCTGTATCTCTGATTCAGAGAAAACTCCAGGAACAAACTCGCAAACAGTTTCAAGTTGACAAGCAGGTATTCTTTATTGCAGCGCAGGGAGACACGGGGGATAGCTCCTCCTAACGTGTGTCCCCTATTGCCATGCAGACCATCTTTATATGGTCACTGGGCATATTACAACATTTTCCAGAAAGTTTCCGGCATGCATACAAAAATGTGGTGGTCTTTAAGGGTCGTTTACTTTTCCCAACAAGCTTAATTAACATTACAGACATAGCAATCATCTGCTATTCTACTTATCAGTTAGTTTAACTGCTCCCATCCTGGACATCAGCTAGTCCCAGATACTCCCCAGTAGATGTTTACACCAGTTTAACGGCTTTATTAAAACCACAAACATAGCAATCATCCTGTCCTTTTACTTATCAGTAAGTTTAACTGTGCCCACCCTAGACATCTGCTAGTCCCAGATACTCCCCATCCCCAGGTCCTGTTTTTCTGGTCTGCTTTTCTTACACCTTTTGTACTAAGGTCCTAAGGACCTGAAACTATTTCAACTACCTTCAAGCACTGTAGTTAGTTTCCATTACAAAGCCATCAAATTTAACATTGCTTAGAACTGATGACATTTTGTGCTTTTGTGCCTCCTTGTCTCAATCTCTCTCCCAAGACTTGGGCGGCATGTAAGTATCATGGTATTTTAAGCATACCAGTACATATGCCTATGGGTATATGTGTCAGAAAAGTACTTGTAAAAGTATATTTTTAATTCACTTCTATATTAACTGAAACTCCAGTGACTTTTACACAAGGTACTACATAAATTCTCACAGGGAAGGTCCCATCGCTGACATTGGGCAAACATTATAGCAGCTGAAATACACAGGCTCTGTAGTTTTGCTGCATTTTGAAAAGCTTAAGGTTGATGTTTTCAGTTTCAGTTTATTTTAAGCGGAAGTTTAGCAACATTCCCCTTTGAAAATCAGAGGGTTTTTTTGAAAACTGTTACTTTTCCCACACTTTCTCCAGAGGAATTTGGGCTACTGGAACGTACTTTTTCCACTTTTGATGAAATCACTGCTATTATTGGAGAGCTGGCAGTTGATTATAAATAAACAAACAAAACCTCTTTCCAGTTCATACAATACTCCCAAAACCTCACCAGCAGGTGACGGCGGCAGTGGAGCAGGGTGTGCTCTGCTGGCCATGGTGTTCTGCTGACACACAGGGTACGCCACAAAGGCACCACACACTAGCTGTATAATAGGCAGAGTTTATTAAAAAAGCACATTAAAGCCAATAAGCAAACTAAAAGCAAGCACGCTAATGTGAATTAGGTAAATATTTCTCTATATAGTGAATAAGTACAATAAGGCAAATCAGAGATGCAGGTATATAAGTAAAGTACCAAAGAAAGTTGGAAATGTATTAGATCATTACTGTATAGAGAGAATAGAGATTAAGAAGAAATACATCACCACTTACCACTGAATCATAATCCAGGCCCACACTTCCAGCTGGAAAGCCCCATTGCAGCCGATGCCAGGAGTCTCAGGTAATTGGGAAAATTCCTATATGGTGCGTCCACCCACAGGTGAGGCTTCTCTCATGGCCACAAGATGGTCCAGCATTTATACCCTTATCAAAACAACTGGCTTTACGCCAGATCTCTAATTGTTTACTCAGGGAACCATGCAGTTTCTCATTATCTCACTGTTGTCCACTCTGAGAGCGCTGGCCAGGCACCTCAGTGCAGCCAAGTATGAGGGTTATAGAACAGCTGCACACCTATGTTTTCCTGCCTCTTTCTGACAAACAGTCATGATGAACACAAACATATATACTCTGCCGAATACACTGTGGCAAACAACATTGTTTGTTATGTTTCTCGGCCATGAGAGGGAACCAACTCTCAGCTAGGTTTCCAACACATGGAACCCCACAGAACCCGTCACCAGGTCAATGGGAGACAGCAACTGCCCCATGGAACACAAGCTGCCACTGGAGGAGGCAACAGCAGCTCCACTGGTGATTCTCATCTTGGTGTTTTGGTACCGGTGAAGGCTGTGGGGACACGAGCATGGAATGAGGTGGGTGGCGATCACGTTCTCTGTGTGTTTTAGGAATTACCAAGAATACCTCAAAGTGACATCACCAGAGTCGCTTTGGACTAAGTGTGTAAGTTCAGCTGCCTGAGCTGGCAGCTGAGTGCTGTGGCTGCCTTAAATGCTGGGATCTCCCCTCATTTCTTCTAGGGAGAACAAGGGCCTGTGGGGATGGGACAAGGGAGGAATGGCTTTAAACTGACAAAGAGGGGAGATGAGATGAGATCTCAGGGGGAAGTTCTTTCCTGTGAGGGTGCTGAGGCGCTGGCACACGTTGCCCAGAAAAGCTGTGACTGCCCCATCCCTGGCAGTGTTCAGGGCCGGATTAGACAGGCCTTGGAGCAGCCTGATCTGGTGGGGGTTGTGGGTCAGCTTTGAGGTCCCTTCAACCTGTGATGGCAGGTTGGGGCTGGGCGAGCTTTGAGGTCCCTTCCAACTCAGGCCATTCCAGGATTCTGTGATTCTGTCCCGTGAGCAGTGAGCTAACCAGTGGAGCAGGCATTCCCATTCCCGGTTCTCATTCATGAGCTGGATCTCCCACAGCCCTGTCAGGCTGTCCGCCTGCTGATTAACCTGAGCAGTGATTGGATTAGATTGATCATGGCCTTTCACCCAACCAATGTCTAATGCTCTCCTTTCTCCTGTGTCTAACAACTGCTTCCAACTAAAACTGTTTATCCAACTGCTGATTGATGGAGCTTAACATGAGCAGCAACAGAGCAGGTGAAGGGCCTGGAGCACAAGTGTAATGAGGAATGGCTGAGGGAACTGGCGGGGTTTAGTCTGGAGTAGAGAAAGCTCAGGGAGGCGTTTATCACTCTCTATAGCTGCCTGAAAGGAGAATGGAGGCAGGAGGTGGCTGGTCCCAAAGAACAAGGGACAGGACAAGAGGAAAGGGGCTCAAGCTGTGCCAGGATTGCTTTTGGCTGGATATTAGGAACAATTCCTTCCCCCAGAGGGTTGTCAGGTGTTGGAACAGGCTGTCCAGTGCCTTAATGACATGGTTTAGTGGTGGCCTTGGCAGTGCTGGGGAACAGTTGAACCTGACGATTTTTAAGGTTTTTTCCAACCTGGTTGATTCCATGACTCCATGACCATATGAATGGCTTTCCAAATATGATACTTATATTATTTTTGTAGCTAGAGCACATCTATGTTTTTACTTAATAAATATACTTGACAGCTGTAGTAGGCAAACAGTACATGCTTTCCTCCCAACAGCTTTGAAAGCCCAGCTTAAGACTAAATAAACAAAAATGTTGAAACAGCAATTGCAGCCTTGTATGCTTTTGGGCCTCCAGAAGGAAGGTCACATGGGAATCTCAGCAGCAGTAAGGGACCCCAAATATAAGTCCTAATGAAGGTGCAGAGACAAATTGGAGACATGCTATAAAGCTTTGAATGTATTAGTCAGAGACAAGCATGTGCAGAAAGCATTTAAGTTGTATCTAAGTAACAACATGACCTGATGGTATGGTTTAGCTCTGGCATGCTTTTGCTGCCAGCTGTGAAGTGGCCAGCAGCTATAACCACAGCTCTGACCACACAGCTTGAGCTGTGTAAAATACTTACCAGGTAATTTCCTGCATCCTCGGGAGATCTGTCCTAGAGGTGGTGCTCCATGCAGAGGGCCTTCCTGCAGTATATGGGGGTTTGCTGCTAGATTAATATTAGTGCAAATGTGCTTGCATGTGCTACAGTCACATTTCATTTGGCTGTGCAGAGACATTCCTTTAGAGCGATGTGCTACTCAAAGGGGAAAAGAAACACAAAGGTTTTCCTGCTGTGTTGATCAGAGACAGAGCATTGTTAAAAACACCAAACCTTCCTGAAATAGCTGTTTCTTTTGATTTTGTCAAATCAGTTTTGCATCAAAATAAGGCCTCACTAACACAATCTTATTTGGAAAGCAAGATTTGTGTGTGTAAACATAACTCACAGTTGTCTGCCACAAGCTCGGCAACCTTGTTCCTAAGGTGATTTACACAAGCCTAAATCTAATCTTGTTCTGGACTGACACAAAGCCTGGCTCCTCTCAAACTTTCAGCTTAAGCAACATAGTGCTAGCTTTGAGCAGCTCTCTGATTTCTCTGCAAAAAAATGGATTTATCGAATCCACTGGGACTTGATTCTTCACTGGGAATTACCAGTGTAGAAGTCATAAGCCTTGACAAATCTCTCCCAGTTTATCCACAGAAGAATTTGTTGAAATCCCTTGGAGAAAGCCTTACGAAAATGAACCTATGCTCCTACTAGCTAAAGAAATCTAGTAATAGCAGTGATATTATATATAACAAGAGTAATTAATGTCTTTATCAGGGAAGACATTATCCAGCTGTGTCAAAACATGAAGGTTAGCTAATTATAATCAGCTATAACGAATCATGTCAATTCCAGATAACTAGTTTTAAGGGCCCTGAGTGCACCAATAGATTTTTGTTGCCCCAGTCAGTTTCTGGGATTTCTACTTACACACCCTCTGTGTGAAGCTATTTAAGATCCATCTTCAAAGCTAATGCTATTTTTAGTGTTGTCTTTGGCATTTCTATGGTTCTTTTACAGTCTTGTCTTAGACCTGGCTAATTTAGCTCATGATCACGGGTTTAATGTTGTCTCTTTTTGGTGAGGGTGTCACTCCCATCCATGTTGTGGCTTGTCTTGCCACCTTGTTTGCTTTTTCTGTGTATCAGGTATGTTCTTTCTCTTTTCTGACACTAGTCTTCTTGCACGTTTTCTGAAATTAGTGTACAGAAGTAAACCACTTCAGTTTTAATTTAATGTTCTGAAAGAGGTTCTATATCAACCTCTTTCTTAATTTTTTCTAAAGGAAGGATTTTAGGAAGCTGTTGTTCTCAAATAATACTAATGGTTCTCATTGTTAATCTTTTGTTTCTTTGTCCCTTGGTTATTCATAACCAAATTTTGTTTAGGAAAGGCACTATACGGGCCTGCCTCATTTTGGAAGACCTACTAGACTGGGTGTTCTCACTTCTTTTTTTTTCTTTTTTTAACTTTATTGGGAAGGTTGAGGAAATAAATGTGGTCAGTATAGTAATACTAAAATTTGCCTTATTTGATGTAACAAAAAAAAAATTATTATGTTAATACATTAGAATATGGGGGAAGTAATCTATGAATGTTGTTAAAAGCATGGGAAAGATATCTAATGAGGAGATAGAGTCTGCATTTTGTAGAAATGGTATGTTCTTATGCCTGTTGTGCTGTTAACAGGAAAGCTGGGCATCTTGATTACAAATATTGCTATAAGTCCTGTGTTATTGACAAGGAAGGAAAATAAATATTTCTTATAAAAATTTAACTACGGCAAAACACCTTCCTTAGTGTTATACAATGTAATAAACTCCCTGAGGATGAAACTGTAATGGTGAGTGGCTCCCTTCCAAGGAGATAAAGGGGGAGATGTGGGGAAGTACAAGACTGTAATATTACTAATTCAATTACTGGGTTCATGCAAATTTTTAGACCTCTCAAGCCTTAAATTTGTGCTACCTAAATAATTATCCTCACCAGCAAAATATTATAGAGGCAAGTAGTGCAGGAAGGGTTCTAGCTAGGGTAGTAACTTTTCACCTTATTTAATCTTATTCAAACACAAGTAGAATATTAATCAGTCATCTATATCTTTATGTATAAGCTTGAAAGCACTTGTTCAAAAATGTATGGCCTTCTCTCCAAAAATACCCTCAGTATAAAAATACTGCTCTATTCAAAATCAGATAAACTAGAGCTACAGTGTGTGCAATATCATTTTTTGATTATTACACTAGTAATAAAGATTTGACCAGAAACAGCATCCTTTTCATGACCAAGAAAGTCAGCCTTCTGTTCAATATTTATCTAGAATTTCAGAAACTGTATGTATAAACTGCTGGTCTAATAACAAAATTTAATGGGGTCAGTGCATGGAGGTTATGCTTTTCTCTCAAGAAAGAAGATGAAAAGTATGGCTGGAGTACTTGCTAAATTTTTAAAGGTTCAAAGCTGCATGTCTAGCTCAAAAAAAAAAAAAAAACCAAAAAAAAACACCACCCTTAGGAATGAACAGACTATAAATGTGAGAGAGCTGGATGCTACACCTGTGTTATTGAACATTCAGTAATAATGTCTGGAAGGAAAATAGAATTAAATATTGTTCAAATGAAATGTATGGGTGCAAGCAGTTTGTCTTAATCTGTTCTGTGATGACTAGAAAGAAGTCTATTAAGGCTTTTTCTAAAGTGGTATTGATAGCAAGTTTGAATACACCTAAAGGATTAGATCTCCATTTTACTGAATAATCTGATCTGGTTCACAAGTGTGTGATCAGTGGCAGAGACAGAAGTTCTGATATGTTTGCTCAGCACAGAAAAGGAATGGTGGTGGTAGGATGACAAAATCAGAGCCATTGAACATTATTTATGTAGCTTATACTTAAAAAAAAAAAAAAAAACAACAAATCAAACCTGTAAAACTGTTATACAGCAACCCCATCGTCTTGTGTTTTCTTCTTGCTTCCCTGAAATTGCTTTACTAGAAGGTGTTATAATTAAAGCAAGTGCAATTCCTTTTGTACTAAATGTCATACTGCTTGACAGGAAAAAGGTTTAGGGGGCATAAACTTGTGCAGTGCTGCTAATACTCAATGTTGCCATACCCTAATTCAGGGGAAGAAAGATGCCCACATTAGAAGTGCTTATTAGAAAGGCAGACTCATTTGTTCACAATTAAAAGTTGGCATGATTTAGCTACAGAATAGCAATGGGAAGACAGTCAGCTGCTTAGGTAGAGGAACAGAAAACTGAACATGTGAATAGTAGCACACTTCGAAAGTGGAATTGTCATAGTTGGTGGAGATTGTGTCAATATGTATCTCCAGTCAAAACTTGTTATTAAGGATTCAAAGTGCTGCCACCTGGCAATGGATCTGTCTTGGGGCAGAGGGAGGGGAAGTAGGTTCAAGCAAAAGAGTTGGTCCTTGCTTAAGCAGAATCACTAACAGCTGGCCTGGAAAACTATGTACTGTCTTGTCAGTAGTGGCTAGTAGTTTTGCATGAATGGAAGCAGAATATACAGCTGCACCCTAGAACTTTGTTAGATGGTTACACATTTTGTGCTTGAGACAGTTTCATACCTTAGGCTGAAGCAAGATGTGCTTTTAAGTAGTACTCACGGGAGACAACTTGAGTTTATTGTCATGTAAAGGCTGAGTGACACATCAGCTCTGCAGAAGGCACTGGTCAGTCCCTTGTACTTTTAGGTGCAGTACAGTCTGTAATGGCTAGTATGAAGCCTGTAAAATCAGCTCGGGCATACAGGGCAGTGGGGTCTCCCTCAGGAGCTGAGCCTACAACAGGTGATTAGAGTTAGCTCACTAGGGCTGGAGGGTGTGATACAGGAATGTGTTCATCTGAAGAAGTGGCTAAATGCAGATGAATGGGGAGGGTCTTGATGGTCCTTACAGAGGAAGAAGAGAACTGTTGACAACTGAAGGTAAGTTAATATTAAGGTGGTCTTTTACCTGTCAGAATCCTGAATGATCTTGAGTAGAAGATCCTTAGTTTTTTAGACATGGGACCAAAAAATTAAGCCAAAAAAAATACAGCTTGGAAGGTGGTGACAGACCAGTCTCTGCATACTGAGCTGTGGAGCAGCAAGGAAAGTGTATACAAGCTCTATGTTGATGTTGAGTTCTTAAAGCTACTTGCTGCTTACTTTGCTTCAACTGAAATCAGAAGCAGGATCTGTGTGACTTGGGCATTCACAGAGTTTTCATCCTGAAGTTAAGTCACAATAGCATGTTAACTGTGATGTTAGCTACTGTAACCTGTGTTAGCTGGCAGCAAAGGTTGAAAGCTTTAAAAAAAATTCAGTATTGTTATGCAAGGTAGAAAGTGAGACTTTTTAAGAAAACTAGTAGTAATGTGTCTGAAAGTTCAGTCACTGGCTTTAATGTATATCCACATGCTTCAGAACTATTTCAGTGAACTGCTTGATCAGTTTTGAAGAGCTATTTTCTTGTAAAACTGCAAATTGAGGGATGTCTTAATCCTCTAGTTGGATTATGAATAAAGCAGCTGAGCAAAAGTGTTCTTTTGAACTTTCCAATTAATTATGCTGAATGATAGGTAAGATATTCTCTAGGGAATAGAGACTTCTGCCAATTCCAGGTTTGTAAATGGCAACTCAGTAATAGAATTGGATTTTAAGTGATATGCATTAAGTTCATTAACTTCTCCCTGTGCAGACAAAAATGTAATCAGACATATCGTCTCCAAATTCAATGCTGCAAGCAAGGTATTTACGCCTGTGCTATTCCCCAAATGTAGCAATAACATTAAGGTTTTGGGGCTGTTAACGCAGAAAGGAGTTGTAGCATCTAACTGAGCAAAAGGCCCTTTATCAGTTGTGTTGGGACCTACATGGTATTGCACCACAAAAATGTTGAATATGTGCAACTGTTATAAGCACACATTTAGACCTTTACTCCTATGGGCTAGATTGACTGCGTAAAAGATCTGGGTGGATTTGGAAGTTGAAGGTCTCCAAGTGCTTCATATGTAGCACAATTCTACTAAAGAGTACAGATAAATTCTCTGTCTTGTAGAAGTAAGCTTATGCTTGTTAGGCTCTTGAAGACAGAATGAAAAATAGGGAAAGAATGGAATGTGTAAAATCTGGCTCTTAGACCAGATAATGAGCTCCAAAGTTAAGCTTGCTAGCAGGCTCTGTTATTTTGAGAGACTAATTAAAGGAAGTAATTCAGTCAGCTGATCGGAGCTAGCCTAGCTAGAGCCACAGCCGGCACGCTTCAGCGACGCGAGGGTCAACGGAGATTAGGAAAATCAGAGGGGATAGCGCAGAGACATCGCGATTCCCGACATCTCCCGATCCCCGAAGCCCCAGCAGCCCTTGCGAGAGAGAGGCTGACGTGGCGGGGGGCGTTTCCACGGTGACGGCGACCACTCCCCTGCTGCTTGCCTTGAAAAAGCCTTTGAGAGGGCAGCGACAGGTCGCTGCCCACCGGGCACAGGGAGGAACAAGCAGGTCGTGTTGCTGGTGTCCCAGACTGCGCACCAATATGGTTGCCTCCAGAAAGAGAGCTTGCAGTAAGGTGACTACAGCAACTCAGACAGAGACTCCGTCCCAGACCGTGGCTGTTCAGGTCTCTGGGTGCAGGGAGTGCCAGAGCCTGCTGCTGCCGGGGGAGGGAGGACAGCATTCCACCTGCGTGAGGTGTGAGCAGGTAGAAGATCTGCTTAGCCTGGTGGCAAGACTTAAGGAGGAGGTTGAAACACTGAGGACCATCAGGGAGTGTGAAAGGGAGATCGACTGGTGGAGTAACTCCCTGGTGGGCCAGTCGAAACGGTTCCAGGGAGATACCCCCCAAAAGGGGAAGGACCCCCTGCCTTCTCACACAGAGGGGGATGGCCCAAGACAGCCCCTGCCCTGTAGCTGTTGCGCAGAGGTAGGGGACCAAAAAGAAGACGAGGGTTGGAAGCGAGTTCCAGTTCGACGTCGTGGGAAACCCTCCCCCCTTCCTGCCCTGCTTCCCCAGGTGTCCCTCCATAATAGGTTCAAGGCCCTGGATCTTGAAGGAGAGGTAGGTGAGAATGTGGGGCAAGGCCAGCCCACAAGGCCACATAGGAAAAGGGAGTCGACTTTGCACCTCAAGACTGCCTCTGTTAAGAAAGAAAGAAGGGTCATTGTAGTAGGGGATTCCCTTCTGAGAGGAACAGAGGGCCCGATATGCAGAGTTGACCCTCATCATAGGGAAGTGTGTAGTCTGACTGGAGCCCGGATCAGGGATATCACCAGGGCGCTCCCCAACCTGGTGCACCCAACAGACTATTACCCGCTGCTGGTCTTCCAGACAGGTGGGGAGGAAGCTGCTTCCCGCAGTCTGAGGGGGATGAAGAAAGACTACAGGGCCTTGGGGCGGATGGTGAAAGAGTCTGGGGCTCAAGTGATCTTCTCCTCTCTCCTTCCATCTTCCACTGATGTGTGAAGGAATGGGAAGATTCAGTTCATGAACAATTGGCTTCGAGACTGGTGCTACAGGCAGGGCTTTGGATTCTTTGATAACGGCTGGTTTTATAGGGCACCAGTCTGGACAATGACAAGTGAGAAAGGTTTGTCTCACAGAGGGAAAAGGATGCTGGGGCACGAATTAGCAGGGCTCATTTGGAGAGCTTTAAACTAGATTCGAAGGGGGATGGGGTTGTAGCTGGGCTTGCCCCAGTGGGGCAGCGCTCCAGAATTAATGAAGACTGGGAGGCCTCCTACAATCCTAGGGTGAATTCAGTGTGCTCAGCTCGCTCCCTGAAATGCCTGTACACCAATGCGCGCAGCATGGGAAATAAGCAGGAGGAGTTGGAAACCTGTGTTAAGTCAGGAGATTATGATCTGGTGGCAATTACAGAGACGTGGTGGGACAGCTCACATGACTGGAATATAGCCATGGAAGGCTATGTCCTTTTCAGGAAAGACAGGCCAGCCAGGCGGGGTGGTGGGGTTGCTCTTTATGTGCGGGAGGAACTACAGTGCACCGAGTTCTGTCCAGGGACAGATGATGAGCGAGTTGAGAGTCTGTGGGTAAGAATTAAGGGGCAGGCTGGCAGGGGGGATACTGTTGTAGGTGTCTGTTACAGACCACCAGATCAGGGTGAGGAAGTTGACGAGGCCTTCTACAGGCAGCTGAGAGCGGCCTCACAGTCACAGGCTGTGGTCGTCGTGGGGGATTTTAACTTCCCTGATGTTTGCTGGAAGGACCACTCGGCAACCCAGCCACAGTCCAGGAGGTTCCTCCAGTGTATGGATGATAACTTCCTCCTGCAAATGGTGGATGAGCCGACCAGGAGAGGAGCGCTGCTGGATCTCATCCTCACTAACAAGGAGGATCTGGTCGAAGCAGTAAGGGTTGAGAGCTGCCTTGGTTGCAGCGACCACGAGATGGTGGAATTCAGGATCTTGTGTGGCAGGACTAGTAGAATACCAAGTAGAATTGCAACCCTGGACTTTAGCAGGGCAAACTTTGGCCTTTTCAAGCAATTGCTAGGGGAAATCCCATGGGCAGGGCTGCTTGAAGGTAAAGGGGCCCAAGATAGTTGGTTGACATTCAAGGACTGCTTTTTCCGTGCTCAAGATCGGAGCATCCCGACACGTAGGAAGTCAAGGAAGAGGGCCAAGAGACCTGCGTGGCTAAATAGGGAATTGCTGGGTATGCTCAAGTGGAAGAGGAGAGTTTACAGGTCATGGAAGGAGGGGCTGGACACTTGGGAGGAATATAAGGCTGCTGCTAGAGGATGTAGGAAGGCAGCTAGGAGGACTAAGGCATCCTTAGAATTAAACCTGGCAAGAAGGGTCAAGGACAGCAAAAAGAGCTTTTTTAAATACATGGCAGACAAAACTAACACCAGAGGCAATGTAGGCCCACTGATGAACGGGATGGGTGCCCTGGTGACAGAAGATACAGAGATGGCAGTTACTGAATGCCTTCTTTGTCTCTGTCTACTCTGCTGCGGGCAGTCCTGAAGAGCCCTGTACCCCTGAGGCCTTAGATGAAGTCAGGTCGACGGAGCGGTTTGCCTTAGTCGATGAGGAATGGGTTAGAGACCAGTTGAGCAATCTGGACATCCATAAATCCATGGGTCCAGATGGGATGCACCCGCGGGTGCTGAGGGAACTGGCGGAAGTCATTGCTAGACCACTCTCCATCATCTTTACCAAGTCTTGGGAAACGGGAGAGGTGCCTGAGGACTGGAGGAAAGCAAATGTCACTCCAGTCTTCAAAAAGGGCAAGAAGGAGGACCCGGGTAACTATAGACCGGTCAGCCTCACCTCCATCCCTGGGAAAGTGATGGAACACCTTATCCTTGGTACCATCTTAAGGCATATCAAGGATAAGAGGGTTATGAGGGGCAGTCAACATGGCTTCACCAGGGGGAAATCATGTTTGACCAATCTCTTAGCCTTTTATGAGGAAATAACACGGTGGATGGATGATGGCAGAGCGGTGGATGTGGTCTACCTTGACCTCAGCAAAGCATTTGACACAGTCTCCCACAGCATCCTCACAGCTAAAATGAGGAAGTGTGGACTGGATGATCAGGTTGTGAGGTGGACTGCGAACTGGCTGAAGGAGAGAAGCCACAGAGTTGTAGTCTATGGGGCTGAGTCTAGTTGGAGGCCTGTAACTAGTGGAGTGCCTCAAGGGTCAGTACTGGGACCGGTATTATTTAATATATTCATCAATGATTTAGATGAGGGAATTGAGTGTACTATCAGCAAGTTTGCTGATGACACTAAGCTGGGAGGAGTGGCTGATACGCCAGAAGGCTGTGCTGCCATCCAGCGAGACCTGGATAGGCTGGAGAGTTGGGCAGGGAGTAACTTGATGAAATATAACAAGGGAAAGTGTAGAGTCCTGCATCTGGGCAGGAACAACCCCAGGTTCCAGTATAGGTTGGGGAACGACCTGTTAGAAAGCAGTGTAGGGGAGAGGGACCTGGAGGTCCTAGTGGACGACAGGATGACCATGAGCCAACACTGTGCCCTTGTGGCTAAGAAGGCCAATGTCATCCTGGGGTGTATTAGAAGGGCGGTGGTTAGTAGGTCGAGAGAGGTCCTCCTTCCCCTCTACTCTGCCCTGGTGAGACCCCATCTGGAGTATTGTGTCCAGTTCTGGGCCCCTCAGTTCAAGAAGGACAGGGACCTGCTGGAGAGAGTCCAGCGCAGGGCAACAAAGATGATTAAGGGAGTGGAACATCTCCCTTATGAGGAAAGACTGAGGGAGCTGGGTCTCTATAGTTTGGAGAAGAGGAGACTGAGGGGTGACCTTATCAGTGTCTATAAATATATAAAGGGGGAGTGTCACGAGGACGGAGCCAGGCTCTACTCAGTGGCAAACAATGATAGGACAAGGCGTAATGGGTACAAACTGGAACACAAGAGGTTCCACTTAAACTTGAGAAGAAACTTCTTCTCAGTGAGGGTGACGGAACACTGGAACAGGCTGCCCAGGGAGGTTGTGGAGTCTCCTTCCCTGGAGACATTCAAAACCCGCCTGGACGCATTCCTGTGTAACATTATCTAGGTGTTCCTGCTCCGGCAGGGGGATTGGACTAGATGATCTTTCGAGGTCCCTTCCAATCTCTAACATACTGTGATACTGTGATACTGTGAAGTAGAAATGAACAGCAAGATGTAATTCTATTAATATATTTCTTCATATTTATGTATGTATTTTAAATGTCAGGGTAAGACTCTTTTGCGCAGGTATCTCCAGAAGTCAATTTAGGCTGAAACTAATTCCTCTCTTCCAAATTAACTTTGCACACTTCATTTTTCCATGCATTTTTTGCAACAGATGAATGGGATTGAAACTGGATATGTATTATTTCCATAGACTTGTTTTTTTTTCCCCTTTTTATAGCTGCTGCTTTGTTCTTGGAAGTTAGGAATTGGTTCTGCATAGCAAAGTAAAATAACTCCAAAATATATCTGTTTTTATATGGACTGCTACAGTGTTTGTAAATTCAGATATGTTTGCCAGATTTTCAGTGATTCATAATTTTAGATAGTTGATTATCCTAACCCTCATGTGGGTTAATTTTTTTTTTAATTTTTTTTCTAAAATCCTATTTCTGTATTTTCAACACTAAAATCTTTCTTTCTTGTTAGATTTGAATTAGGAAACAGAGCAATCTGATTTTGCCTGTTTCTTTTAGGTTTGTTGGATAGAACAGTCCAGATCAGATGTTTGGTATCAGCGACATCATGGCATTTAGCCTGCTGTGATGGCAGATCCTCTGAAAGCCATTAAAAATCCCATGGTATAACTGTTAAGTCAGTTGCCTGTAACTGATGGGTTTTCTTGCCTGCTTAGTGATCAATTACACTTCTAGAGTTTGTACATCAAGAGTTAAGAATTCTGCAGGAACTTCAGTATAAGACCAGGCATCAACAATCTTTCTGCTTTCTAAGAAAGGGGGAGGAAAAATTTCTGACATTCAGGTTTTCTCTGTGTAGCACTTGGCACCTTGTTTATTTGCACCCAGTTGATGTTTGAAAGGTTTCCTTTGCAGAACGTGTTTGGAAGCTTTTCTTCCTGTCCTGGGTTTAGCAGTAGCTAAAAGGACACTTCCCTTCAAAGCTTAGACTTAGTAAATGCTAATGATTCTGATGTGAAAGAATGGGTTGCCATGTTTTGTCTGTTCTCCTTCCAGTCTGCCAGTGAGAAAGTAAGACACTCAATGTTCTTTGAGTTTTCTTCCTGGAGATTTGCTTGATAAGGATTTTACTATTGTAACTCACTTGAGTCGCTGCAATAAGCTCACTATTTGGGGTTTTTTCCTTTCCTGGAGCAGCCACTAAAGAATACAAGATGTGTATTGTGGAAAAAGTACTTGGAAAAAAAAACACCGGCAAAGCTACCTTATAATGTGATTAGAGAAACTCTATTCTTAGCTCATTTACTGCACTGATTGACATGAATGCATTGTAAAATTCATGTATGGTCAAGACTGATGTTATGAATTTAGCGTTCTAAAGCATTTAAAAGAGCCAAAGTCCTGCAAAGATCCAGAAAATTTGGGAAAGAATAGCAGAGTTCAAACAATTCCTCTTTTTGAATTAGATGCATTTTGAATAAAATTCCCTTTGAAGGATACTTTTTGGGAAGGTTTATAATATAATTCTAGTTGATGGCTCACATTTTGAGTTCAGACTGTACTTTTGCTATAATAAAATTTTATTCCTCTCATTTTTCATCTAATTTACAAAAAACAGGGACTGGATTTAGTCTATTGCATAGGATACCGATTTAAAGCTCTACAGAGACCATATGAATATTAGGAGAAACATGATAGAATCAAAATGCTCACTTCCTCAGAAGAAACAAGCTGAAGCTAGACATTATTAAATGCTGTTTTCTTATAGATACTAGAAACAATAAAGCTATGGATGGAGATTTAAAGTAATGGGTGCAAAGCAACAAAAATTTCCAAGTATTTAATTTGGCTCTGCAAGTACCTGGGTTTAACAGGCCTCTGATCAGCCCGCATATACTTGTGTTTGCTTCCTCTGATTGCCTTCCACATGGCTAGGATGCCAAGTGAGCATCAGACTTTTTCAGCATTTCCGAAGCTCTAGCTGTGGTTTGAGCTGAGAAGTGTCTTAGAGCTTGGAGAAGGGGATTTCAGACATTCTAATATACTTAATATTGTGGTTTTTTTAACCCAAGACAAATTGATGGTGAAGATCAATATGTAGGTCTGTATAACATTCTAGTTCAGCCCTTTGGAATTGGTATTTTAATTTTTCAGGTTAAAAAGTATTCAATGAGTTGCCAGCATTTATCTATTGGTGAGACTGCAGTTTAAGCTATGAATTGTTCTTCCATTTTTGAAGGGGTTGCCAAGAATGAAACAAGTATTCCCCATGATGAAGAATCTAGAGTAAATTTAAATCTAGAGATTTGGTTAAACCTAGTGAGATCTGAATTCAGCTGAAATTTTGATTTTGGGTTTCTTCAAAATTATTGAAGTAATGAGATGTGTTGTATTAGGATTTAGTTTTACTGGATTGATATGTTCATTGAACAGTTCTTCAAATGCACAAATATTGTGCAGAGCCTTCTATTTTGCATTCCATATTTCAGGCCAACACTTGAAATGTGGTAATCCATTATTTGTAAAACGAGAGGGTGTTTTTATGATAACATTCAAACAAATCATATAATAATTTCAATTCCAACTTCATGTTTGTGTGTTTCTATAGAAAGCTGTGGTTTGGATAACCAGAATTCCCAGCACTAGGTTTGCTACTATTTTCAGGAAAAACAAGTGAAGAGCTGTGAGAAAATGATGGCACAATTGCACGAGAATATTCTGACATGAATGAGGTATATTTTGTTTGTACTAAGTAGTTCAAACCCAGTTATTTACAGTGCATTTGTAAACTTGACACTAGTTATTCTTGCAAGAAATAATATTAAGTCATAACTTTATCAGAAATAGATGAAATCAAATCAAAACAGACAGCATACCTATTTATTGAAGCTTATTGTAGCTTCAGGAATCATAGAATTGTAGAATGGTTTTGGTTGGAAGGGACCTTAAAGTCAGCTAGTTCCCACCTGGTTCTGTTTTCTGCGCAGGGACATCATGAGCACTGAGAGGTGGAAAAAAATGAAGTCGTAGAGAGCAGTTCTTGAGATGTAAAAAAAAACCCAAAAAACAAACAAAAAACTGACCTGCATGCTGCTTTTCACCATCATCATCTGTTGTGCTGAAGTTTATGTAACTGCACTTGGAAGTGTGTAATTCTCTGCTTCTGGACCAGCGATGCCGTGTTTGACAGGATTAAAATGAAAGCCTGCTCTTCTTGCTCAAGATCTTAAATGAAATATACTTGTGCTGTAGCTATTCATGTGACAAGTAAAATGTGAAGTTAAAGCTAACTTTCTGTAACAGTGCAGTAAGTCAGCAAGCACTTGCTGCTTGCTTCCTGACTAAAAATTTGTATGTAGCCCCATTAGAATATATATATAGACCATATATGATCTTATATATATGATCTTTTGGTTTTGTTTGACAGCAATAGTTGAAAACTTCAACAGAATCTAATATTTTACATGTGAAATCTATTGTCCTTAATTCTCTAGTTTTCTTCCAAAAAAAAAAAAATAAACTATATATAAGCCTTTAATTTTTCTACATTGGTTCTGATTGTAAGTTATTAGCGCTACTTATTTTAGCTAAGCTTGTTCCTTAGTTATCATAACTGTCTTTGAATATATCATGCTGTTTATAGAGTAGTCTCTGCAAAGTAACTTCTATTTTATTGTAGGTTCTTTGCAATTAGGATTGGTTTTGCTTGTTTAGATTTCCTTATGGAATAAGAAAGGCAAAGAATTGGATGTCTCAGCTTCCTGATTTACTTGGCATGCTGCCATTGTCCATGAAGAAAATGCTTATCACTAATCATGTTTGTTTCACAAACTTGTAAATTTAGTGATACTACAAAAAAATCTTAAATGGTACATGTAAATGCCCCTTAGGAAATGCCTTTTTTTGTATTTAATTTTAAAATGTAATTCATGTACTTAAAGCATGCTAGCTTCTCTCATAACAATTTTTGTTATGGATTCATATTTTTATGAACCTGTCTGGAGATCAGAAGTAACCTGCTAATCAAGAATTCTTGGAAGAGGTAATCCAAACAGTTATAAAATCTGTTCTATGGCAGGTTTCCAGGCTGGGTAGCTTCCCCTAGTTTGAAGTATTTGATCAGGAGCTCAACTTTGGACCCATCCTTGCTGCTAAGTAGACTAAAAATGTTTAGCTCAATCTGATATTCCTATGTGGAAAGCCTGTAAGTTCAACTTCTGTTTCTTTGTAAATAGAAACTTGTGATACAGGTCAGATTTTCTGAATGACAATGGAATAACCAGGACTCTAAAAGGCTCTTACCTTAACATTTTATCCATCAAACTCTGAAAATGCCAGCTGTCCTGCCCAACAGCCTGCTTTAGAACAAGTGTGTTTCCCTTATTGACAAGTCTAAACTGTGCGTAAAAGGGAATTTCTGGATAACCAAGTTTTGACATAGCTTTGTCAAATCAAGAGTTAAAAGTGTATTGCTGACCTAACAAAGATATTTGAGGGCATAGCTGGTTAGACAATCTCTGATTATAACCTTAATTTTAATCTTTACAGGTGACTCATTTTGCCTAAAAACTGTATTTTTGCCTTGGTGTCTTGACAGAGTCGTGTATAATAAGAAGTAATTTCTTGGTGGAATGTACAAACTGAAATACTTCCTGGAAACCAACTTTTTAGGTTGATACGCAGATTGACTCCACAACTCGTTAAAGTTGTAAAGTAGGTATGCTTTTTATTCAGCGCTGAGACGCACGCAGATAATTCCTCAAAGTCATGCATGCCTCAGTGTTGTTTCCCTCTACATTTATTCTCTAAAGTTATGTATATTCATAAGGTTGCACAATGCGCCTATACATATTCATGTCCTATCCTATCCCTGCTTCATATTATAATGAGTTAGAAGGTCCTCTGCGCTTGCGCAGTGCCCCCTCTGGACATGGGCAGGGGTCTCAAGATGAAGTAAATGAGTCTTCCTCCTGTGGGTAGGGGTCTTCAAGATGAAGTAAATGAGTCTTCCTCTTCTTGAACTTTTCACCTTTTAGTCTTCACGTATGGCCTTAGGGTTTGGTCGGTGTCCCAGCCATAAACCATCTGCTTCTCCCCCTTCAGGGGGGAAGCAGATGTCTGCTTTTCCTTATCAATAGCTGCTTATCAGTAGAATCAGGCCTCTGCTTTTCCTTGTCAATAGAACCGGGTGTCTGCTTTTCCTTATCAATGGTTAGTGCCTTTGTTCTGCTTAGTAGGCATGATAGGTACAGACAATACTTTTTTTAAGCAAGCTAATTCCTCTAACCCCCTGTACATTGGTTAACCCTGTATCAAGGTCTATAAATTTCTTGGGAGAAATTAAAAAAAAAAATTCTTTAAACATTATTTGAGCTTTTTAACATGAGGGTCAGAAATAAAACAAGTCCAACAATATGATAGTTGTATTATTACCTCAAGGTGAACTTGAGCATCATGAACTGTTGTACTGTAAATGCTCAGCAGCTGATTAATGACACTTAGGGCAAATCAACTTGGAGCTAGACAGCATATTAATTTTTCCTAGAGTTTGAAGAGATAGTGATGTAACTAATAGCCAATACATGTGTTACTTCATGTTGTAAGCTAAATGAATATGAAAGTGAAACAGTTCACTTTTCCACAATAATAAGATTTGAAGTTATACTGTGCACATCGGTAGTGTATACTCAAAATGCTGTTATAGCAATATTTCCACATTTTTTTTTTTCCCCTGTTTAGGCAGTTCAAAATTGGTTTAAGTTAAGCTCTTTGGAAATGAAATTAACTCTTACTTTCTGCCCTCTGTATTTATGTATACTATGTAACATGCTATGGTGCTGGTAGTTTGCCAAGCACTGTGATTTGAAATGTCATGGATCATTAAAATGTAACTTCCTAATCTGAACTACAGTTTCAGTTGTGATTATGATGGTAGCCCATTTCTTAGGTAAGCATTGGTTGGTTATAATATTTATTAACGTGGAATATAAAAAGCTGCCTTGATTGTAGCAAGTAATGTTTTTGTTATGCAACTGCTTTAAACAACTTAAACACCTGTCTTCCTAGGATTCTTGCTAGAGTAATTTTAAAGTATGGAAAAAAATTTCAGAACAAACTTTTGGCTTTTTGGCTTTACTGTTTATTTAAGCTTATTTAATGTCTTATTTCTGCATTTTAGTTGATCTTAGCACATTATAGACCTTTGATACTAGAAACAAACTTAGGAAATGCACTGTTATTAAAAACCTTTTTAACACGATTTTCAGTATTTATAAGAAAGAACAAGCAATCTAAGCTTTTATCATTTATTTTTGGCTGAGGCATGCTTTGAGGGTATTAGTTTGTATTCATAAAGGAAATTTTTTATTGTGTGCATTGAAGAGCAAATTTATTTTAGTCTGCCCTTGACAAATTAATGAAAGATTCTTGCAGGAAGTTAGTGGCCCTTTCCTTGGCTTTGAAGGAGGCTAAATAATCCTCTTGCATTATCTGTGTAACTTAAACTGTTCAGGAATTTCTATATTACATTTAAAACATAGCCTATTTTTAGGAGTTTCAAAAACTACCTTGTTGCCTCATTGTCTCAATTTTTCCTGAAAATTTTAAGCCCCAAACCTTGTTTTGTCACTTAATATGAACTTCAGAATTTAAGAAGCCTTCTGACTTGATCCTTTGGCCCTCTAGTGATCGGAGGGGCATTTTTGCTATTGCCTACTTAGGCCTTCTCTGAATGCATGCAAAGCTTGAAATTAAAAAAAACAAACCAACAAACTAAACCCAAACAACAACAGCAACAACAAAAAACCCCAAACAAACTTCAAGTAAAATCATAGTACCTTTAACTGGTTTTAGGAATGTTTTCCTACAGCTTGGAGATACATGTACATGTGATGCAGTTTCTTGTGCATGTCTTATTTAGATAATTGTGTGTTAGAACACATAATAATGCAGTGGAAGTGAAAACTGTGTACCTGATACTGTTTCCAGTATTTCTAGGAAACCATGAAAAAGATTCAGCTCTAAGTTAGGTTACTGACTAAATTGTTTCTGTGCATAATGACACTAAACCAGGAAGTATACATTTGTAATACTGAGATATATAAGATATAATCAATGAACAGATGAATATTCAATAGAAACATTTTAAAAATAAATGCAAAAAATGTTATTGATCCTTCTAAATATGTTTATTTTTTTCTTTAATAGCATAATTTTTGAACAGCAGTGAGATTTTTCAAGTTATTTGTTCAACTTCTTCCGTGCAAGTCTGTGCCTTTGGGGTAATGAGCGAGGCATGACTAATTTTTAGAAATCTGGGCTCTGGACCATGTCCTGAAGGGCTGAAATGCATGGATGAAAGTGCTGATTTTAATCAGCCTGTCCATTGCCTGATGTTGCAATTACAACAAATCTTGGGCTTAGCACTCTTAGTCCTGTCAGACTTCATCTGTATTATTTTTGTAAGCTAGCTAACAATTTCCAGTTCTGCTCACTCTTAAACCAACCTCAAATATGAGCCTATGCAAGTCTTGGTACAAAATCTGTGTAAAAACTAATTATAACCAAGCCTTCGTTCATTGCTGTTAAATGTGGCTGGGGCAGAATAAATAGCTTCTTTGCATCACTGAAGCTAGTACCTGTGGGCATGCTGAAAAGTGGCTGACTTTTCACTTCTGTGTGTGTCAAATACTTTACCACTTACTCAAATCAAGTTAATTATACAAATGCCTGTGGAGCAGAAATATGAAACAATAATGATTTTTTTAAAATAAATAATTCTATTTCAAGAAATCATACTGTGTTACTTTTAAGTTTTAAATTACACTTGTCTATAGAGAATTAGTAACTTCATTGTGGACAGTTTCCTTGAATTTCCTGGACTGAAAGCCTTTGGGCATTTGTCAGGCTTTTCCTGATGCATGTCTTGTCAAGGGGAATGATTACACTGTGGTTCTAACTGGGAAGTGGTTTCCAAACTACTTTCCTCAGAAACTCTGGGCTATCATTTAGCCACCTAAATGGTCATTTTTAATGGGGCTTGGCAAAGCTTTTCTGTACTGGACTTCAGAACTTGATGTCAAATGCATACATATTTATCCTCTAATGAGTCTTCTGAAACTGCAACAGCCTAATGGATAGGTTTGTCTAACATTCACTTTTAAAGTGCTATATTTTCATTGATGTATGAAAACTGTAGAATGTATTTGAGAAAATATGGTAAAAATAGCTTCAAAGAAATGCCAGTATGTCAAACAGATCATGCTTTTTAAATGACTGAATGACCCCTATCAGATATTGGTCACTACTTACTGATAGTACCAAAAACTATTACATCTGAAGGAAGAGTTTGGAAAGTGCATCTCTTAAATAGGAATTGTAGCAACTCTAATTTGTCTTTTTTTTCTTCTTTCTAGAAGAGGTGGATAAACCCTTTTAGAGTAATTAAGATACTCAGTCTATTTCATATCTGATACATGATAGGAAGGGACAGCCCATTGACTGGCACTATTTTCTCTAGCTTATTGAGAAGCATTCCACATTCTTCCTTCTCCATACCCCCAGTAATTATCCTTAATTTTCTTGAAATGTTTGCATTTTTATAGATATATATATGAACACAGATAATTTGTACTGTTATTGTTTTATCTTGGAATTTTGTCTACCTATTGACAAGATAATAGTCAGTTGTCCTTATATTAATATCTTCTCAGTCAGATTCATTTTTTTCTGTCCCTTCTCCTGAAGCCACTGAGTGGGAGGTGTTATTAATGTTTTTTGATAGTTTGTACTTCAGAAATACATTGTCAGATGTTGCACTCAAATATGATAGCTAATGAGTGATTTCCATGCCAGGTAGCTTGTATGTTGTGGTCAACATTATCGTGGTTATTATACACTGCTCTGTGTAGTCAGGATGAAGGATAAGTATGATGAAGTGGGCAGGACTGGAGTAGTGTGGCAATGGAGTGGTCCCATGTTGTGATATCTCTCAGTACCAATAGCTGAAAAAAGATATGGTAGTTTGTCTTTTGTGAAAATTAGCTATCTTCTGACATTCCTGTAGTGATTACTTTAATTCATATATCAGTGTTTTCCCTGTCTTTATCTGTTTAAGATGATTTTCCAGCTCTGGCTTATACTAAAGCAAACTGGATTTCAGTTGTTACATGTTCCGAGTTTCAGCAGCCACTTGGTTGTTAATGTCAGGCATGTAAATAGCTTCTGTTATTCAACTGTTATTGATAATTATTCTGTGGGTCCCAAATATGTAAACCTAGGCTGTACTTCAAAGTACATTTTTGTATCTCTATGTATAATCTAAATGGACCCTTTCCTTGTTAGAACTTGATACTGTGAAGAAAAAAACAAAGCTCACAAGTGTTCTTTTGCACTGTCAGAATCTGCCTGCAAACCTAGGAGGTGGTCCATGGACCAGCATGCAGAGACTTTCTGAAGTGATTTTGAGATTTCTGCTTGGTTACAGATGACTAAAGGATTCCTACCCACATGTTCATAATACTTAACAACTCCAGATGAATCTTTACTATTGCTGAGATGGAGGGAACAGGCTTTTGGAATGACATAAGAAAATCAAGTGTGGGGGATTGGTATATCTCCATCTCCAAACCAATTTTTTCTTTTTTTTTTTTTTTTTTAATGTACTTTGCTGTCCCCTTGGTTTTGCCATTTTTTTCAGTTATTTTCTGTGAATGCTTTAATCCCTTCTTTCAAGACAGGAATAGAAGCTTTATTATTCTTGGAGGAGAAAGTGAGCTAATGAAGCATGAAAAGTACACTTTTTGCCAGACTTCAGGTGCAGCTATCTTCCACATGGCTCTCAAAGTAAATTATTCTTAATGCTGGCAAACAGATGGCTTTCTGAATCATCCATAAGAAATCTGATATCTGGAGTTATTTTCCTGTTCTTCCTAGGTCTTTAGACTCTCTCATTCTCTGCCAATGAAAACAGTTGTGATAACGAACATTTTGATAATGTTAAACAGACATAAGTATAGGCCTATCCTCTCATTTCAGCTTTCAGGATGGAGAAGGAAGAATCAGAAATTAGCTTTCCCCTTGATGAGCTTCCCTTTGTGTTACAGTTTTGTGTATCAGCTACACTTGATACTTCATCCTAGAATGAAATTGTGTCTCATCTTAATGTGTTGTCTTACAGTCAGCCAGTTCAGGTGATTGATTCAGTTCTGTCAAGAGGCATACACTGAAATAAGATGTCTAAATGCTAAACATTGTCCAAAGTCAACAGAAGTTTCTGTTGCAGTCAATGTAGTAAACGTAAGCAGTCTTTAAGTTTGGAGTGATACAGGGTTAACCAATGTACAGGGGTGTTGTATAAGGGGGTGTTGTGGTTTAAACCCAGTCAGGTAACTTGTTCACTCACTCCCAGTGAGTGGTGCCGAGCTGACAACAGTCGAGGTCCGTCCACCCCCCCCCTACCGGGGCTCTCCCCTTCCCCGCTCCCGGAGGAACGGGGAGGAGGATCGAAAGAGTGCAACTCCTACGGGTTGAGACAAGAACAGTCCAGCAACCAATGTACAACACAAATCACCACCGCTACTATCAACTACAACAATGATAAGGGAAAATAACAAGGGAAGAGAATACGATACCACCGGCCAAGAAAACGAGTCCCACCCGGAAGCCCATGTCCTTCCGGGTAACTCCCAGTTACCCCCCACCCCGGGCATGACGTGCTGTGGTATGGAATACCTCCCCGGCTAGCTCGGGTCAGGCGCCTCCGGTCTCTGCTTCCTCCTGGCTTCCCCTCCTCCCTGGCAGAGCATGAGCCTCACAAAGTCCTTGGTCAGGGTAAACATTACTTAGCAACAACCGAAAGCATCGGCTTCACCAGCACTGTTCCCAGGCTGGAAGTCAAAACACAGCACTGCACCAGCTACCACAAAGGAAAAACATGACTGCTACTGCTGAACCCAGGACATTATCCACCCCTTATTCCATACCATTCACGTTGTGCTCAGATCCCACATTTTCAATACACCATCGCTCTCCCACATATATACATCCATATACATACAGACCAAGAGGAAAAGATCATTTTCTTAGTGCATGGACCAATCCCTATAATGCTGCCGAGTCCATTCAGTCCATGATGTTCAAAGTTCATTCTCTGTTGGGATGATGGCTGGAGGGAAGTCAGGGTCAGTCGCTGGTGACCTGGAGACATCTAGTTGATGGGCTATAAAAGTATTACACAGCAGGCAACAGCATACAATTGAGTTCACTGGCTGTTTTCCCCTAAAATCAAATCCCCTTGAGGTATACATCGGACTTCCCCATCTTCCCACATTACCCACCAAGTATATCCAGGTCCCTGAGCAAAAGCAATCCCACGAGTGGGTTTGCCTTTACCTGAAGCAGGAATAACCCAGACTGTCTTCCCCAGCAAATTCTTCATATGCACCACGGGAACTTTGTCCCCCTCTACAATATGTAAAAGTTCTGACTGGGCTGGGCCAGCCCTGTTGGCAGATCCTCTGGTGTTGACCAACCAGGTGGCCTTTGGTAAGTGTGTATCCCAATGCTTGAAAGTTCCCCCACCCATTGCTCTCAGTGTAGTTTTCAACAGCCCATTGTACTGTTCGATTTTCCCAGAGGCTGGTGCATATGAAGATGTGATATACCCACTCAATGCCATGCTCTTTGGCCCAAATATCTATAAGGTTATTCCAGAAATGAGTCCCATTGTCTGACTCAATTCTCTCTGGGGTGCCGTGTCACCACAAAATCTGTTTCTCAAGGCCCAGGATAGTGTTCCGGGCAGTGGCATGGGGCACAGCGTATGTTTCCAGCCACCTGGTGGTTGCTTCCACCATGGTAAGCACATGGCGCTTGCCTTGGCGGGTTGGTGGCAGTGTGATATAGTCAATCCGCCAGGCCTCCCCATATTTATACTTCAACCATCGTCCTCCATACCAAAGAGGCTTTAACCGCTTGGCTTGTTTAATTGCAGCATATGTTTCACACTCATGAATAACCTGGGCAATAGTGTCCATTGTTAAGTCCACCCCTCGATCATGGGCCCATCTATATGTTGCATCTCTGCCTTGATGGCCTGAAGTGTCATGGGCCCACCGGGCCAAAAATAATTCACCTTTATGTTGCCAATCTAAGTCCATCTGAGCCACTTCAATCTTAGCCGCTTTATCCACTTGTTGGTTGCTCTGGTGTTCCTCAGTGGCCTGACTCTTGGGTACATGGGCATCTACATGACGTACCTTCACCACCAGGTTCTGCACCCTGGCAGCAATATCTTTCCACAGTGCAGCAGCCCAGATGGGTTTATCTCTGCGTTGCCAGTTGCTCTGCTTCCATTGCTTCAACCACCCCCACAGGGCATTTGCCACCATCCATGAGTCAGTATAGAGATAAAGTACTGGCCACTTTTCTCGTTCAGCAATGTCCAGGGCCAGCTGGATGGCTTTCACCTCAGCAAAATGACTCGATTCACCCTCTCCTTCAGCAGTTTCTGCAACTTGTCGTCCAGGACTCCATACAGCTGCCTTCCATCTCCGATGCTTTCCCACAATACGGCAAGAGCCATCAGTAAACAAGGCATACTGCTTTTCACTTTCTGACAGTTTATTATACGGTGGGGGCTCTTCAGCACGCATCACCTCCTCCTCTGGTGACATTCCGAAATCTTTGCCCTCTGGCCAGTCTATGATGACTTCTAGAATGCCTGGACGACTGAGATTTCCTGTTTGAGCTCGTTGTGTAATTAGCGCAGCACATTTACTCCATGTAGCATCAGTTGCATGATGTGTAGAGGAGACCCTGCCTTTGAACATCCAGCCCAGCACGGGCAGCCGGGGTGCCAGGAGGAGCTGTGCTTCAGTGCCAATCACTTCCGAAGCAGCTCGAACCCCTTCATAGGCTGCCAGTATCTTTTTCTCAGTTGGGGTATAGCTGGCCTCAGATCCTTTATATCCCCGACTCCAAAAGCTGAGGGGTCGACCTCGAGCCTCCCCTGGAGCTTTCTGCCAGAGGCTCCAGGTAGGACCGTTCTCCCCAGCTGCAGTGTACAGTACATTTTTTACATGTGGCCCAGTCTGAACTGGTCCAACGGCTACTGCATGAACTATCTCGCGTTTAATTTGCTCAAAGTCTTGTTGCTGCTCAGGGCCCCATTTAAAATCATTCTTCTTCTGGGTCACATGATAGAGAGGGCTTACAATCAAACTGTAATTTGGGATGTGCATTCTCCAGATCCCCACTGCACCCAAGAAAGCTTGCGTTTCTTTCTTATTAGTTGGTGGAGACATTGCTGTCATCTTGTTGGTCACATCTGTGGGGATCTGTCTACATCCATCTTGCCATTTTATTCCCAAAAATTGAATCTCCTGTGCAGGTCCCTTGACCTTACTCCGTTTTATGGCAAAACCGGCTTTCAGCAGGATTTGGATTATTTTCCTCCCTTTCTCAAAGACTTCTTCCGCTGTATCGCCCCACACAATAATGTCATCAATGTATTGCAGGTGTTCTGGAGCTTGCCCCTGTTCCAGTGCAGTCTGGATCAGTCCGTGGCAAATGGTAGGGCTGTGTTCCCACCCCTGGGGCAGTCGGTTCCAAGTGAACTGGACACCCCTCCAAGTAAAAGCAAAGTGTGGCCTGCACTCTGCTGCCAAAGGAATTGAGAAAAATGCATTGGCAATATCAATCGTGGCATACCACTTGGCTGCCTTTGAGTCCAGTTCATACTGAAGTTCTAGTATGTCCGGTACGGCAGCACTCAATGGTGGTGTGACTTCATTCAGGCCATGATAGTCTACTGTTAGTCTCCATTCTCCATTAGACTTTCGCACTGGCCATATGGGGCTATTAAAGGGCGAGCGGGTCCTGCTGATCACCCCCTGACTCTCCAGTCTACGGATCAGCTGATGGATGGGAATCAGGGAGTCTCGGTTGGTGCGATATTGCCACCGGTGCACTGTTGTGGTCGCAATTGGCACTTGTTGTTCTTCAACTTTCAGCAACCCCACAGCAGAGGGATCTTCTGAGAGACCAGGCAAGGTGGACAGCTGCTCCATTTCCTCAGTCTCCAAAGCAGCAATACCAAAAGCCCACCGGTACCCTTTTGGGTCTTTGAAGTACCCTCTCTTGAGGTAGTCTATGCCGAGGATGCATGGAGCCTCTGGACCAGTCACAATAGGGTGCTTTTGCCATTCCCTCCCGGTCAGGCTGATTTCAGCCTCCAGCACAGTCAACTCTTGGGATCCTCCTGTTACTCCAGAAATATAGATGGGTTCCACCCCTTGACAGCTTGATGGCATCAGGGTACACTGTGCACCGGTATCTACTAGAGCCTTATACTTCTGTGGGACTGATGTGCCAGGCCACCTGATCCACACAGTCCAGTAAATCCGATTGTCCCCTACCTCCACCTGGCTGGAGGCAGGGTCCCTCTAATGGTTGTCACAGCACTGGACACTTAAGTCGTGGTGAAAGGGATTATTCTTCGTTATCACAGGAGCTGGAGTAAAATCAGCTCTTCCATTCCATCTGGGAAACTGCTCACCAGAGACTGAAGCCGTAGCTCTCATGGGACGATCAGTCTTGGCCCTTGCTCCCCTCTTCAGTTCACTCACCCGTTCCTCCAAAGCTGAAGTAGTTTTTCCATCCCACTTTGTCATGTCTTCTCCGTGATCCAGCAGGTAAAACCATAGGGTACCCCATGGCGTATACCTCCTGTATCTCCTCTCTTGAACAATAGGACGCCTTTTGTTAATAGCTGAGACACGTGTTGGTACATGTGAGGAGCTGGATAAATCAGATAGATCGTCCCTCAATTGTTCGAGGTCCTGGGACAGTTTTTGCACAGCTGAGATGATGGAAGGGGTGAGGTTGTCTTCGAACTCTCGGAGTTTATGAACCATTTCATCCACTGTTAGTGGTACTATGTCGTTCCAGGTTACTGTTGCCAATGAATGGGCATATGATGACGGTGCATTCTGTGTAAGTTTTCGCCACATGTGTCGTGTACATTCAACTTCATCTGGATCTATAGATGTATCCCCGTTATTCGGCTTGATGTGATAGATCACCTCTACGATGGCTGATTCCCTCAGAGACTGGATGCCTTTGTCTATAGTAGTCCACTTGGCCGAACGACTCGTAACATCGTCCTTGTACGGAAACCTTTCTTTCACAGCTGCCAAGAGCCGCCTCCAAAGGCTGAGGGACGTTTTCTCTCTTGCAATTGCTTTGTCAATTCCCCCTTCTCTAGCAAGTGATACCAGCTGCTTGGTTTCTGTACCTTCTAGTTCATGACCATCGGCCCCATTGTCCCAGCATCGGAGTAACCAGGTGATGATGTGCTCCCCTGGTTGACGGTTAAAATCTTTTCGCATATTCCGCAGCTCGGTTGAGGTCCGAGGTCGAGAAGTTACCTCTTCTTCTTCTTCTTCATCATGTGATGATGACTCCTGATCAGATTCTGGACCGGGTGGTGAATTCATTGTTTCTTCATCTCGCTTCACCCTTCTTGCCTCTTTTTGCTTGTATTCTTGCGTACAGGGGCAACCGATATTGGTACAAATTGGTCCTCTGGTTTGGCTGCAGTGATTATCACTGTGGTTTGAGTAGCAACTGTACTTGTTGCTGGGGGTGGTGTAGCTGCTGTGCTTGGAGCTGGGCTAACCGCGCTGTCTGTTGCAGTTGAAGTTTGAGCAGCTGCTGTACTTGCTGCTGGGGTAGCTGCGCAGTTCATTGCAGCCAAAGTTTGAGCAGCTACTGTTGCTTTGCCCTCAGATTCGCCGACATTCTTTTCCTTTTGAAGGTGCTGGATAGGGTTGAACAAGGCCCTGTAAGCATAGGCCAAGCCCCAGCACGTTGCCATGATTTGTCCATCTCTGGTATGGCCAGAATGACCACACACCTCATTTAATTGTTTTACTAATTCTTCTGGATTTTGCAGTTGTTCGGTAGTCAAATTCCAGAGTACTGGAGGGGCCCACTGACCTAGATACTTGCCCATACTATCCCACACACCCTGCCACTCATGGCTGTCCAGCCTCAGGGAAAATCTCTTGGTCCTCCTACATCGTCGTTTGACCCCAGACAAGACCCAAACCTGACTCTGCTTAACTCTTGAAATCAGTAGTGGGCAAAACACACTCTGTATGCGTGCTAGCATGGTGATTCCCATCACCATCAGCAAACAAGTCTCAACAGCATTAAAAGGCCATTCAAAAAATTCAAAACTCTCAAATGTAAATGGTCTGGGGGGACGACTGGGAGGGTAAAAGGATGTCTCCTTCACAGGTTGAGCACCTGAGAAGCAGAAAAAAGATGTGTAATTGCTAAGCATCTCCATCATATACCTCCCAAAGTATAAAGGTGGTGACCACACTGGGAACATAAGCCAGATCAGTTTCATGATCAATGATTCTATTGTATTACAAGTCATTACCATAAAGTACAATGGGACAAAAACCTTAGCCCAAGCCCCACACTTGAAAAACACTAATACAGCAAATACCGGATGGAAGTAAGATACGATATACTGAAACTGTGAGATCAAGAGGAACAGCCTTGAGAGCCAATAAATCAGCATTGTGACGAGTGACTATTAATCCCGTCAGATCTGTTCTTATCTCAACCCCTTGTGCCCCACGTTGGGCGCCAAAAGAACTGTTGTGGTTTAAACCCAGTCAGGTAACTTGTTCACTCACTCCCAGTGATGGTTTATGGCTGGGACACCGACCAAACCCTAAGGCCATATGTGAAAACTAAAAGGTGAAAAGTTCAAGAAGAGGAAGACTCATTTACTTCATCTTGAAGACCCCTACCCACAGGAGGAAGACTCATTTACTTCATCTTGAGACCCCTGCCCATGTCCAGAGGGGGCACTGCGCAGGCGCAGAGGACCTTCTAACTCATTATAATACGAAGTGGGGATAGGATAGGACATGAATATGTATAGGCGTATTGTGCAACCTTATGAATATATATAACTTTAGAGAATAAATGTAGAGGGGAACAACACTGAGGCATGCATGACTTTGAGGAATTATCTGCGTGTGTCTCAGCGCTGAATAAAAAGCATACCTACTTTACAACTTTAACGAGTTGTGGAGTCTATCCGCGTATCAATTTGGCGAGCCAGCCAGGAGGTCTCTGTTCAGCTGCAGGATCGGTTGAGGGGTGGACATCCTAGGCGCCCCAGGCTGCTTGCCTGGAGGAGCTCTCCTCCTCGTCCGCTCACTGAGAGGACAGACAGCAACCTGTGCCGGCTGCGGAGAAACGGTATGCTTGAAACTTAGGGGGCCTGTAAGGCGTATGCGTGGCAGGGGGATGCTGGTAAGGCGCGCAGAGACGTCTGGTGAACAGCGTAGTTCCCCTTGGCAGGTAGGGCTTGCAAGCAGGGGACCGGTAGAGCGGCCGCTAGCGATCCTGAGGGTGGATCGGGTGAGTTCGGGTTTTCGCTGCATCGC
Organism: Pezoporus flaviventris; assembly: GCF_033815535.1. Taxonomy (NCBI): domain Eukaryota; kingdom Metazoa; phylum Chordata; class Aves; order Psittaciformes; family Psittacidae; genus Pezoporus; species Pezoporus flaviventris. The sequence goes on from NW_026892549.1 coordinate 52,173,348, forward strand.
AGGTTTTGGGAGCCAGGAAGGATCTGCTAATGACTGTAGTGGAAGCAGGTGAAGGGTAGGCGAACTCACCAGGTCTCCGCTGCATCTCAAATTCTGGGAACCAGGATGGACCTGCTACCATAAGAAGCAGGAGAAGGGTAAGGCGGAACCATAGTGTGAGTGTGTGGGATCCCATGTGTGTTTGTGTCTCTGTGTGACTGAGACGTAGCGCAGCTACGAAGGGAGTGTGGAGTCCTGATCCGTGTTCTCCGCGAGGAGAGCCGCTGGAGACGGACAAAGCGTCTTTGTTTTGTGTTGTGCCTAAGTGCTTTGTGTGTGTATATGTCTGTCGTTAGTGTTAAAGGTTACAGTGTTTAAGCGGTGGGGGAGGAGTAGACAGAAGTAAACTGTGGCTAGTGGGGGGGGGGGGGTGGTGGGGTGGGATGGGTGATGTTAAGAAGAGTTCCCTCTCTGTGCCCCAGTGGCTGTATAACAGAAGTATGACCTCTAATATCAGTAGTCCTACTCTTGAGATCTGGACTTTACACTCAGTACCAGAGGCTTGTAGCCTCACATATTGGTGCATAATAACTGTTGAACAGTGGAACCTGCCGTGGATACTAGGACAGTGTAAATTTTGCTGGAACTGAAACTATGATCTGACGTCAGGGTATTTGATCTGCAGAACCCAGAGACATTATTTTACGGAACCCCCTGAGAATATCATAAAACTTGTGTGTAGGTGCTCTCATATTTTTAAGTGCATTTGCAGAGCACTGGGAAAGAGAAGCTACAGAGATTTGTAAAAGATTGTTTGAAATAAGAGCTTTTCAAAACAAGGTAATTCTGAAGAAAAGCCCATTGGGTTACATTTTGGCACATTGGAAAGAACTGGGTGGGTCTTCTGGAGGCTCGGTAAACAAGAAAACATTGATAAAATATTGTAAGCAATGTCTGTTTTTAGTTAGACTGTTGCCAGCTTAAAAGCGACAATTCTCCACTCCTGTAATTTTGCGTGATGTACACCCGTGTTATTTTTAATTTGTAAAATTTGATATGAAACTTCTCTGGATAAAGCTGAGTACTTGATGCGTACGTATGGAATATCAGGTCTTGTGTGCAGGTGTATCTTTTTATAAAGACTGTGATGTTCCAATCCATGTATGAATTGTATCTGTAAAAACATTGTGAGTGTAAAATGCTTGCTTTTGAAAAGTTAATTGCCAAGCTTGTGATTGTTTATTAGATTGAGGAAATTATTAATTGGGATTTTTGTGTGAAGTCTCTGAAGTTGAGTACCAGAGGATAGGTATTAGCCCCCTATTTATTATATGCTCATCCGTAAAAAAAACCATAAGACATTCAGGAATGATATGGGAAGAGACCAGTGTGTCAATGAAATGGCTCTTTCCCATGGTCATCATCTCTGTGTTTGATTTGCCTTTCCAGACTTGGATTGCTCTGGAGACTGCTAAGCATTTTTCCAATTTGATATGGAATTTTCCCTGGCTTGGATTCCTCCTCCTGTCTGTCGTGTGTTAGGGTTTGATAGCAGTTCTTTAAGGATGTTTGATGCCTAAGGCAGAGGATCCTTTATGCAAGTGTGTACATGTATAATTTATTTATTTTAAATTTGTCAGATCAGAAAATGGGGCTACAGCTCCTACTGTCTGGTAACTCTTAGTGAATTTAATTATATAAAGCAATGAAAATGGTTGAATTGTAGGAGAGAGATTTAAAAAACATCACATTTTAATCTCATAATGACATGTCTCAAGCTGGGCATGGGGAGGCTTAGTCTGGGTATTAGGAAAAATTTCTTCACCAAAAGGTAATCAAGCATTGGAACAGGTGGCCCAGGGAAGTGGTGGAATCAGTGTCTCTGGAAGTGTTCAAAAAACATTGAGATGAGGCCTTTAATGACATGGCTTAGTGGTGGTTTTTGGTAGTCCTGGGGTAATGGTTGGATTTGATGATCTTAAAGGTCCTTTCCAACCTGGTTAATTCTACAGTTCTGTGATCAGGAGAAATGCCCTAAAAATGGAACTTTGAATTATAATACATTGTTACAATTAATGTTGGTTTTCAGGTGGCCAGGAAATGGGATGAAGTACTGTATATAGATAGGTTTTTCACTTTAAGAAACCACCCAGAGTGGCAGACAGAATGTGAAATTAATATAGCTCTGCCAGATCCCTAATTTTGGCTTTGGAAAAGGACAGAGAAAACCAGAAAGCGAAGCTGGAGAGATGTTGTTCAGCCTGTGATATTGGGGGAATGATGTTTTAAAGTTAAAAACCCTATAATCAGGAAAATAAATAGAAAAATTATATATCACAGATACCTCTGAGAGGAGCATCCTCTATATCTGTCCTATCAGATATTGATAGGGAAGAGGAGATTCTGTCACTGGCAACAGGCAGCACATTCACATTAAACCAGAAGTGCTGTTGCAGAGGCAGGCATCTGTAAGCCCTGCAGAGCAGGGTGAGCAGCTGTGAGAAGAAAAACAGAAAAAAAGGGAAAACCAACGGGAAAGGAGGGGAGCTTGCACAGCTCCTGTGTTTGAGCACGGGATGAGTGCTGGGGCAGGCAAACAAGTGGGAACAAGACACGTTGATAGACGGGACTGAGGGGTTGTTGAATGCTTTGAAACTGGTGGAGGAGGAATGTCCGACAAAGGTGGGGGAAGTGGGTTCTTCTCCTATGGGACCGGATCGGTGTGTGTGTGCTGTGGAGAGTTTTGGACGTTGGAAGTGAGACTGCCCTGGGGGGAGAGTGCCATGGGATGGCTCTGGTGGCTGAATTGAAACTAGACTGACAAGGGACCTGGGGAATCTACCCTAGTAGATCCACTAGGTAAATTAAAACTAGAGACCAGAGGAAATAAAGTGGAATTTTAGTGGATACAGGAGCAACTTATTTGGAGTTAATTCAGAGGGAAAATAATTTGTTACAGAAGTGGGAGCTACTGGCGACCAAGGAAAAGAAAAACAGAAAAACAAACAACAACAAAAAAAGCCAAAAAGAGGCATTCTTTCTGAAATCCTTAAAGTACAAATTGGAAAAACAAATAGGAATATATAAAATTTTTATGCATGCTAAATTCTCTGGAATCCTTATTAGGGCAAGAAGCAACATTTAAAGAAGGCCAAATGGAATTAAGAGTTAAAAATCAATTAATTGCAGTTTTGAGTTTATCTTTAATTCAACAGAAGAAGCGAACAGGAGGACCTCCCTGAAATAGAAGAAACCCTTAATCCAGGTATGTCTGGGAGTATGGGCATCTGAAGTTCCAGGTAAGGCAAAAAATGCTTTGCCTGTTAAAGTAGAAATAAAAAGGGGGGCCTGGCCAATTAAAATAAAACAATAGCCCCTAAAATTGCAGGAAAGGGAATTAAAAAATCATTGATAAATTTTAAAATTGAAATCCTTAATTGAATGTGAATTGGAATATAATAGTCCTATCTTGCCAGTAAAGAAAAGTTGCAGATTGGTTCAAGATCTCAGGAATCAACAAATTTGTAGAGGATATTCAGTAATAGCTAATCAGTATTAACTAAAACAAAGAAGACTGGGTTCAGATACCTGATGGGCGAATTATAATCCCCTATAACCAACTCTGGACACTAGTTCAGGAGGAACATAATAAAACTCATTGAGGTAGCAAGTCTTTGTATAAATACTTAGATGAACAAATTGAAGGAAGGAATCTATATATCATAGTTCAATTAGACAAATACCAATATTTGTTGGTGTTAACGAATACTTTTTAGGGTGGCCAGAAACATTCCCTTGTAGAATAAATAATGCAAGACAAGTAATTGGAACATTGTTAAACAGTATAATACCTTGTTTTGGAGTACCAGAGGCACTTTCTTCCGACCAAGGCTTGCCCTTTAGTGCAAAATAGTTACAAGAAATTAGCAAAAATTAGAGCTTGATGGGCAACTACATGTTCCGTACAGGCCTCAGGCCAGTGAGCAAATAGAAAAGATGATCAAACAACAGATTAGTAAAATATGTCAGGATATTAATACCAAGCCTTACCACTGGCTCTGTTAAGAACTTGAACTAAACCTCGGTCGAAAGAAGAGGCTATCCCATGTAAAAATTTTATATGGAAGACCATATCAGTCCCAGTTTAAAGGAGAAAGTCTTCTGGAAGTGGGAGAAGGTTATCTCCTAAAATTTCTGGTCAATCTCAGAAGACAATTAGAAAAAATAAGAGAATACTGAGGACAAGAGTGAGAGGCATGGATTACCCTACTCACCCTTTTAGGTCCAGAGATTTGGTTTATGTTAAGAATTTTTCAGGAGATCCTCTACAGGAGAAGTGGAGCAGACTGTATCAGATAATATTGACCACCTTTACAGCAGTGAAGATGAAGGAACAACCTGCTTGCAAGAATAGAGAAAGCACCAGAACCAGAGAAGACATGGCGGATTGAACCTTCAGGACCCTCGCATATGAAATTATATCAGTCATAATTTGGATTTATGTGATAACTGACATACTAGCTTGGGACTAATACTTATACCTGAAATTAATGCAGAATGTTATTAAACTTGTTAATTCTAGTGACTGTTGGGTGTGTGCACAGTTGCCTGAATCAGGAGAAGATCAGGGCCTTCCTGAAACAGATAAGAAATGAAATTTAAATATGTATTACACCAGGAACCAGAGTAGGAGACGATGTTTATTTAAATACCACAGGTGTAAGTCACTATTCAAATTGTATAGTTGGTATCCTGGTTCAGTGATAGCCTGATTCCTGAAGGGAAAGGATGGTATTGGTCAAGCGAGGGTTTAACCCTATTGCTGAACAGAATACAGCATTTTGTGAGATGGTTTGTGAGGCAATAATAAATATCTCAGCAACCATAGAGGAAATATGGAAAAAGTAAACTTCATGGTTACCTGATCTCTCCTGGTTAAGGCAACTGGTTGCAGGAATATTACTATTAATTGTTTTAATATTGATTACTTGTGGTATAACAAAATTTTCTTCCTGGAATTGTAAACGATCTATGATAAACAACAAAAATTGAAAAAAGAAATGAAATTTAAATATCAAATAGAAACAAGAAACTATTTCAAAAAAGACTCTGGATGAAAATATGTTGCAAAAGAATTTGCAAAAGGACAGAAAAAGGGGGTATAGACATTTGTTGGTACTAACAGACACCTTTTCAGGTTGACCAGAAGCCTTTCCAACTAGAAGCACACAAGCCTGGGAGGTAACAAAGATGGTTATAGGATGGTCGTGGGGATTTCAAAAGTATGTGCTGCATGAACTTATCTGACCATTCTGAATCAATCCATGCTAAACTGCGAAAATTGCAGGAAAATATGCAGGAGCTTAGAATTGTTGGAGGTGGAATGGATGAATGGCTAAATAACCTAGGAGTTACTGGATCGTTCAGGGAAATACTTAAACAAGACCTTCTAATCTTAGCTATAGAACTACTCATTTTAATGATTGTACCTTGCATAATACAATGTATATCGAAATCACTTCATAAATCGATAGAAGGAACATGGATAGCTCTGTCATAAATAATACAGTAAAAGAATTCACTCATTTTATAGAAAAAGGGGGATTGATACAGGGTTAACCAATGTACAGGGAGGTTGTACAAGGGGGTTAGAGGAATTTGCTTGCTTAAAAAAAGTATTGTCTGTACCTATCATGCCTACTAAGCAGAACAAAGGCACTAACCATTGATAAGGAAAAGCAGACACCTGGTTCTATTGACAAGGAAAAGCAGAGGCCTGATTCTACTGATAAGGAAAAGCAGACGCCTGAAGGGGGAGATGCAGATGGTTTATGGCTGGGACACCGACCAAACCTTAAGGCCATATGTGAAAACTAAAAGGTGAAAAGTTCAAGAAGAGGAAGACTCATTTACTTCATCTTGAAGACCCCTACCCACAGGAGGAAGACTCATTTACTTCATCTTGAGACCCCTGCCCATGACCAGAGGGGACGCTGCACAGGCGCAGAGGACCTTCTAGCTCATTATAATACGAAGCGGGGATAGGATAGGACATGAATATGTATAGGCGTATTGTGCAACCTTATGAATATATGTAACTTTAGAGAATAAATGTAGAGGGAAACAACACTGAGGCACGCATGACTTTGAGAAATTATCTGCGTGCGTCTCAGCACTGAATAAAAAGCATACCTACTTTACAACTTTAACGAGTTGTGGAGTCAATCCGCGCATCAGGAGCAACTGTGTAGTTTGTTTTTTTTTTAGGCAGCAGAGTATTTACAAAACAAGCTTTCTAGCTTAAACCTTATTGCTGTAGTTATTGTTTGAGGTTTATTTTCTCAAACTGGGGAAAGATTGGATAAAGTGGTTTTTGAGGACCTTCATACTTGAATAGATACAAACTTTGACTTGGTCAAAGTTTCACCAGAAATTGAAACATCTCAAAAGATGAGCTAGGAGAGAATGGTGTTGGAATACATATGTTCCAGCAAAGGAGCTTTTTGAGATAGTAGGATGCGAGTAGCAGCTTATTTTTTGAGTTTGCTTTTTATGTTCTTATTGCTATGGTAGAATTAATTAAAACTTTTCTACTCAGCAGTTAAATGATTTTGCATAGAATCAGTGGATGCAGGCTTCAGGTTTTATTATTAATCAACTGTAGAATTGAAAAAAAAATCAAAAGAAATTTGAAAACATGGGCCATGTTTTTATCATGGCAGTTAAACCTGTTACACTTAAATTAAGAAAAACTCCTGGGTCTGCCTTTTTTGTCTCCTGTTCTCACCTTTAACAAATTATCTCCAGTCTTGCTTCAAGCACTTTGAGACTATTGCCAGTTTGTAACAAATAAAGCATGCTGAAGCAGTCTTTTCTGTAAAGTACCATTAATTACTACTTTATATTAGTTAAAATAAATGCAGTCATGAGGGCATACTGGAAATCTTAAAGGTAATGACCCAAGACATTATTACTTAGTACAGCTTTGTATTCAAGAGATTTCAAACTGTAGGAATTAGATTTTTTGAGGTATGTGGTCATAAAACTTCATTTTGGCCACTGTAGGAAGGCCCTGATAGATTTCATGTCAACTTGAATAAATTAACTGTGTTTAATATTAAACTGTGCAATATTGGTGTTGGTATGAAAACTTGAATTTAAAAAAAATGTTGATGAAGTAAAAAACCCAGATTGCATTAAAGTACCTATTGTGCTATTGGGTAAGGACACAATCTTCCTAAATGTAACCAGCAAATTTAAAATGAGTTAAAGGAGGTGAGCTAACAACAAAAAGAGGAGAAAGGTAATGAAGTCGCCATTGTAGATCATGATGGTCCTGAATTGAAGCTTACTGTAAATGAAGGTTTAGAACACTTATTATTTCCTTAAAGCTTTGGAAGTACATTCAGCTTTACTAATCTGAATTCCACTTTAACTTCTGAATTTATAGTTTCTAGGCTATTGGACTCTTTCTTGCAGGTGACTTCAGATTGTTAGAACACGATTTGAAAGACTGGGTTTGGGTCGTATTTTTCTCTAGTTCACTTCTGATGATGATTTGTAATTCACATGCATGGCTATTCAGTGGTATTCTGCTTCGGTGATTTTGGGGACTTCTTCAGGGAGGAATGAGGGATTGAACTAATAGATTATTACAGTCTCTGTGCTTATGCAAACATGCAATACTATAGTATTTTCTGTAGACTGAATCTTGGCTCAAAACTCACAGTAGTGTTTAATTTTCTTTCACCCTAATAAAGGATTAAAAATAGACCCTACAACATGGCTATCATATAGAAAGGAAGTGACCAGAACCCTAAAGCTGCTGTTTCTGTGAAATCCCACTGCTCTGCTGACCCTACAAAATATTGAACGCTGTCCTTTCCTCTTAGAGCAGTACACCTGAAATCATAATCTCACCTGTGTTGTAGAAACAGGACAGCAGTGGCAGTAAGATCACTGAAGACTTGTAATGGAATCTCCTGTGGCAGTTTGTACTGGAAAGCAACATTTGAGGCTGATAAAATTGCTCTTCTCTCCAAAATTACTCCTATATCCTTTTCATGATCATGCTGGATGTGCTTGCAGTATTGCCACAAGATTTGTCTGGAATTTCAGTGTGCCTACACTAGGCTGTGATTTTTCTATTTTTTTTTTTTTTTTCTTTCCCCAAGGCTGCTATTCTCCTACATTCCTCCAAGGATCTATTACTTTTGAACTGGCTATCTTGCCTGTAACATTTTTCTTGAGGTTCAAATATTTATCAGAGCAGAATAACTCAATGTGATGTATTGGCCCAAAGCACTCTGAAAAAAAAATAAAAATTGTGAATGATTATACATGTCACTTCTTCAAGTAGCAATGAGGGAAATAAGTGAATCCTCACCAAGGACACGTCTCAGACTTCCTGCTAGCAAATAAAAATCTTGGATATACATATCACAAAATAGTAATGAAATAGCGGTGTCAGTATTAGCCGCACTGTGGTAAATAGCTCCACTGTGCTGGATGAGGAAGGCAAGAAGAAAGCCAAACGATACTTGCTTATGCTAAGAGTAGGGAATGATGGAAGAGAAGTAGTGAAAAGAAATGTCATAGCACAAAGAGACCAGATGAAGCTTTGATGGTCCTTGCTCTCCTGTATTTCTGTGCAGCTGCAACTTTGCAATAGAACACTTGTCTGTATGTAGACCCCTGAACTGTGTCATGTTCAAGGTGGGATTGATTTAATAGGACACTTTAGAAAACTAAACAGCATCTGCCAGACTGAAGCCATTCTAAAGGATTTTGTTCTTTTTGCTGATAATGACACAAAGCAAATAATGTGAGGAAAAAAGTGAAGTACTTCGTATTGTTACATGTACCAATAAAGGCTTTTCATTGCTGGTGTGTGTGATCAAAAGATACTTCCTTCAAGCTCAGAACTTTCTTTCATGCTTCCTGAAGGGATGAATGCCAAGGAGCTTCCTCAAATTTCTAGGTGCCTCTGCTGTTTTTTATCACAAAATAGTGTGAACAATACTCTCTTAATATCTGAATTAAAAAAAAAAAGTAGCACAAATATAAGTTAGTGTAATAGTCTTATTTGTGGGATACTCTGTAGTCTTAAAGGTACAAGATATGTTTTTATCAGCATATATAATGAGTCTGATTTTTGAGTCAATTTGTCTCCTCAGAAATGATACCGATAATCTAGTAGAAATGGTGTTGAAGTCTTTGTGCCTGTAGCATGTAGTTCTGTGCTGAAGCCTCACTGTTGAACACTAAACAGTTTCCCAGCAAGTAAGTTGAATTTTAGAAATACTGCGTCTATTCACTTCAGACGTCTGGTTATTTCAGAATGCCAGTGGTAACTGCATTGCAGCTGTATTTTTAATGTTAGTGGAAACTGCTTCAATGAGAAACAAGCCTGTTGCATTTATTTCTGCTTCGTATGTTCTAGCAATCTCTTTCATAGCTATTAACTTTCTATGGCTGAAGGACTTGCTGTGATAAATACAGCCTGCTAGAATAATGGAGTTCTGATATTTTTCTTTGTCAGTTATTTCTGCTACTTTTCTATATGTCTATAATATAGAAGGAGGTGTCTGTTATCTAAAAAGAAAGGTGACAAAAAGCTGGCTTCATACTTAAACTACTCAAGACATTACTCATTTTATTTCAGTTTACAGCTTTCCATTCAGAGATTCCAGATTTATTGGGTATTATGAAAGCTGTGTTTCCCAAGCAATGTGATTAAACTGTCCATAGGCATTAAACAGTTACGTTGAAGACCTCTCAGACTAAGAAATGTAAGTAAAGAAATCTAATTCCTCATCTTCAGTAACTTTTTGATTCCCTTCTTTCTACACTGAAGATATTGTTTCTCATTCCTACTCTGCATATAGAATTTCTAATGCTAAAGGCCAGTTTCTGAAATTTCCACAGATAATGTTAATATACCAGTTAAAAAAAAAAACAACCAATCAACAACACCAAACAAAAAAAACCAAAAACAACAACCCAAACCACCAAAACAAAAGCCACAGAACAAACAGCTTGGCTAAGCCAAGATATTTTAGAGTACACAATACTATGGGGGTGCTTTAAAGCAAACAAACCACACAAAAAAATCAACAAAAGCCTAACAGTTTGTTGGAACATCTATCCTTTTGAAGGATAATGACATGGGAGAATTGCCAGTTTTTGACAATTAACCTTCCTGACCTCTGGAATTTAACCAGATGCTTTAGAGATACTGTCATACATTAGAATTTAATGGGAGTGTCTACTTGAGATTTAAAAGCCAAGGTTGCTGGCTCAAGATAACCAGCTAATTTCCATTAACATTCAGGACCATCTTTTTGGCCCAAATCTGTATGTGCTCAGCCGAATCCCTCAAAACTGAAATAATAGGGCAGTATGGCAGCGCATGTATAGATATTTTACCTGTAACACTGGTATCTGTTTAATATTTATATCATGATTAATACTTCTGAATTACAGTGTTTGGAAGACTTGAATATGAAATGGGAATTTATCATGGTGTATGTATTTGATTCTTTGGTAATAAAGAAAACACTTCTGCTACACTGGCAGACTAGGGAGAACTCTCAATCTATTGTTTCATTTGAGGGAAAGGGTAGTTGTTTAAACCCTGTCCTGCAGGGGAAAAAGGGTACCTGGGCAAGAGTTAGTAGAGCTCACTCACAGAGCTCTAGGTTAGATTCAAAGTGCGAGGGGGTTGTAGCTGGGTTTGAACTAGTGGGGCAATGTTCTAGTATGAATGAAGACCAGAAGGCCTCCCGCCTTCCAAGGGTGCCACTAGCGTGTTCAGCTTGCTCCCTGAAATGCCTGTACACCAATGCACGGAGCATGGGGAATAAACAGGAGGAGTTAGAAGTCTGTGTGCAGTCTAAAGGTTATGACCTGGTGGCAATTACAGAGACATGGTGGGACAGCTCACATGACTGGAATGTGGTTATGGATGGCTATGTCCTTTTTAGGAAAGATAGATCAGCAAAGCGAGGTGGTGGAGTCGCTCTTTATGTGAAAGAGCGACTAGAATGTATTGAGTTCTGTCCAGGGGCAGGTGAGGACCAAGTGGAAAGTGCGAATTAAGGGACAGGCTGGTACGGGTGGCACAGTTGTGGGGGTCTATTATAGACCTCCTGATCAGGACAAAGGAGTTGATGAGGCTTTCTACATGCAATTGAAAGCAGCCTCACAACTACATGCCTTGGTCCTTATGGGGGATTTTAACTACCCCGATTTTTGCTGGAAGACTTACACGGCCAGTCATTCACAGTCTAGGAGGTTCCTCCAGTGCATTGATGATAACTTCTTAATGCAAATAGTGGATGAACCAGCTAGGAGAGGAGTGCTGCTGGATCTGGTACTCACCAACAAGGAGGGTCTGGTTGAAGTAGTGATGGTCAATGACAGCCTGGGCTGCAGTGACCATGAGATGGTGGAGTTTAGGATCTTGTGTGGGAGGAATAGAATACCTAGCAAGGGCACATTTCTGGATTTCCAAAGGGCCAACTTTGGCCTCTTCAATCAATTGCTAAGGGAAGTATCATGGCAAAGGGTACTAGGTGGTAAAGGGGCTCAAGATAGTTGGTCAGCATTCAAGGACCACTTCTTCAAAGCTCAGGATCAGACTGTCCCAATGAGTAGGAAGTCAAGTAGGGGAGCCAGGAAACCAGCATGGTGAAACAAAGAACTGCTGGGCAAACTCATACAGAAAAAGAGAATATATGGATTATGGAAGGAGGGACTGGCCACTTGGGAGGAATATAGGACAGCTGTTAGAGGATGTAGGGAAGCAATTAGGACAGCTAAGGCCTCCTTGGAACTTAGTCTGGCAAGTCGGGTCAAGGACAATAGAAAGGGCTTCTTCAAATACATAGCGAATAAAACTAAGACAAGAAGCAGTATAGGCCCACTGCTGAATGAGGTGGGTGCCCTGGAGACAGAGGATATAAAGAAGGCAGAGGTGTTGAATGCCATCTTTGCCTCTGTCTTTACTCCTGCAGACTCTCCCCGGGGGACCCAGATTCCTATAGCCCCAGAAGGGGTCAGGATAAAGGAGGAGTTTGCTTTGGTAGATGAGGATTGGGTGAGGGATCAGTTAAGTAATCTGGACATCTATAAATCGATGGGTCCGGATGGAATACACCTGCACGTGCTGAGGGAGCTGGCGGAGGTCATTGCTGAGCCACTGTCCATCATCTTTGGTAAGTCGTGGGAAACAGGAGAGGTGCCTGAGGATTGGAGGAGGCAAATGTCACGCCGGTCTATAAGAAGGGAAAGAAGGAGGACCCCGGTAATTATAGACCGGTCAGCCTTACCTCCATCCCTGGAAAATTGATGGAACAACTTATTCTTGACACCATCTCTAGACATATCAAGGATGAGGGGGTCATTAAGAGCAGCCAACATGGCTTTACCAAGGGGAAGTCATGTTTGACCAACCTTATAGCCTTCTATGAGCAAGTAACTAGATGGATGGATGATGGTAGAGCGGTAGATGTGGTTTTTCTTGATTTCAGTAAGGCATTTGATACTGTCTCCCACACTGTGGCTGTGCAGCTCATCCATTAGAAAGTGACAAGACAACATAAGCTAAGGAAGTGTGGTCTGGATGATCAGGTAGTGAGGTGGATCAAGAACTGGTTGGAAGGAGGAAGTTGTGGTTAATGGGGCAGAAATCTAGCTGGAGGTCTGTGACTAGTGGAGTCCCTCAGGGGTCGGTGCTGGGATCAGTGCTGTTTAATATTTTCATCAATGACCTGGATGAGGGAACTGAATGCACCCTCAGCAAGTTTGCTGATGATACTAAACTGGGAGGAGTGGCTGACAACCAGAGGGCTGTGCTGCCATTCAGTGAGACCTGGACAGGCTGGAGAGTTGGGCGGGGAGAAACTTGATGAAATTCAACAAGGGCAAGTGTAGAGGCTTGCATCTGGGGAAGAACAACCCCATGTACCAGTACAGGTTGGGGGCTGACCTGCTGGACAGTAGTGAAGGGGAAAGGGACCTGGGGGTCCTGGTGGATAGGAGGATGACCATGAGCCAGCAATGTGCCCTTGCGGCCAAGAAGGCCAATGGCATCCTAGGGTGCATTAGAAAGGGTGTGGTTAGTAGGTCAAGAGAGGTTCTCCTCCCCCTCTACTCTGCCTTGGTGAGGCCGCATATGGAATATTGTGTCCAGTTCTGGGCCCCACAGTTCAAGAAAGACAGGGAATTGTTTGAAAGAGTCCAGTGCAGAGCTACAAAGATGATAAGGGAATGGAACATATCTCTTATGAGGAGAGGTTGAGGGAGCTGGGTCTCTTTAGCTTGGAGAAGAGGAGACTGAGGGGTGACCTCATCAATGTTTACAAATATGTAAAGGGTGAGTGTCAGGATGATGGAGCTAGGTTTTTTTCAGTGATGTCCAGTGATAGGACAGGGGGCAATGGGTGTAAACTGGAGCATAGGAGGTTCCATGTGAACATCGGGAAAAATTTCTTTACTGTGAGAGTGACAGATCACTGGAACAAGTTGCCCAGGGGGTTTGTGGCGTCTCCTTCGTTGGAGATATTCAAGGCCCGCCTGGACAAGTTCCTATGTGATGTACTTTAGGTTACCCTGCTCTTGCAGGAGGGTTGGACTAGATGATCTTTTGAGGTCCTTTGCAACCCTTAGGATTCTGTGATTTTCTTCCCTCCCAGTATGAATTAAAACATATTTAAATATAGGGCTCAATTGGGCTCTTCTGTGTGCCAAAAGAACACCATAGCTACCATGCAGGAAGTCATTTTCATGTATACTTTTTAATAGTAGTGCCAAGACTCTAAAGATAATCAGGGATTTGAGGGTTAGACACCTTTTGGGTGCTTATATAGGAAGACAAAGAAACAAATAATTCATTACTGAATAATTAAAGTAACCAAACTCTATTGACTAGAGTTTAGAATGGATTTCACCTAAATTGCTGTCTGAGGTATTTCTTAGCCAAGGAAAAGAATCAGTTATAACTGTTCACCTGCCATTTTGCTGAATTGAGCAATATGGAGATCTGTTACTGCTCTAATTAATGCAAGACTTTTAAACATGTCAGTTGGAGTGTTGTACATCACCACATAGCAGACTTAGATCTAATGGATAACAACACTGTAAGATCTTGTTACTAGTTTTCAATCGCTTTGCTAAACTTCTAATCACTTCCTACATTTCCTAATCATGCTAACTGCTGAATTTCTGCTTCACGCTGGTTTGTGCTTTGTGGGTCTGCTTTTAACATCAGGAGAAAAATACGAAGCATTCAGCTTCTGCAAGAGAAGTTGCAGTTGGGCTTCTTTCTTAGTGATTAGATGAAGGGAATGCAACTGGGAGTATAAAATATATCTGGAACTAGAGATCAGTACTTATGTGAGCACTCTCCTCTGAAGCCTTGTGTGGAACCCTAAGACACATCCATTCAACACCTTAAAAAAAATCCAACTAAACATAAACAGAATTGTAAGACTGTTTAAGTGCTTGACATGCAAGATTTTTGTGTGACTTTATGCATGTGCTCATTCTGCTATAGGAGATAATGTCATAGGTAACAAAAGCCAAGGCGATTTTGGTTTACAAAAGACTGCATTGTGACGTGGGTGATGGTGGAAAGCACAAAGATGGAAGCCTGGGGCTTTTGGAATTGGGATGTAAAAAAGAAATCTGCTTTGGGAGATGAAGAGCAGATGGCAGTAGTCTCTTTAAAGCAACTAAACAAGTTTCTCCTTTGTAACAAAGATTCTGACAGTAACTTCTGAAACAGTCCTTGTTATGGGGATGTAGCTTTGAAGCAGCATTTAAACTTATTCATAAACTATTTTTCTTAATATTGGTTTATGCAGCTTTGTACTTCAAGATTGCCAAGTCTATTGTTTTTCTATTCATAGAAGGAAAGATTAATGTAAACTAGCATAGTCCTATCTATTCAGTGCTTTCAAAACTACGTATGTTATAAGTAAAACTGATTCCTGTCCTCTCAGAGTCTGTCAAGAATCACTATGGGGAATCAATTATAGATCTAGCAGTAGGTTACACCCTATCTTTTTAAAAGACTGTAGGTGTTTTTAAAGTTCTTGCCTTCACATTTTAGAATATATTTGAATGTGAAATAGTTTGTGAAATCCTTGTTACAGATTTAGAAAGATGTTTAGAATTAAATGAATTATGATATTGCATTAATATTTATAACCTCTTTTAGAATTTAAAGAACAGTTATGTAGGACAGCCTTATACAACATGGTATGTCATGTTGAAATATACTTTTGTTTGAAGGAACCTATTCTGTCTTTTAGATCCTTGCTGTCGTTTGAGTTTCTGCATCTGATTAACTACTCAGAGTAGGAGTAGCTTTATGGGCTTAGATACCAACTTAATTACTAGCTTTTAACATGCCATCTGGTACTTTTATTAGCTTGGCTTCTGTTGTAAGGCATGCAATATTTTCAGTTTAAGGATAAGTAGATAAGCCTGTTGGAGTATACTCTCCTTGCTCTATGTAGATGATAATCAGAAATTATGATTTCTGATATATTAAGGCAATTCATGAAGAATTTATGAACTGAGCTGGATTATTCCCTGTGTAATAGTATTGAATAACTTACTGCATTCTTTTTGCTGCAGCTCTACAGATTAATTCCCGGTGCTGTTAAGGTCATAAGATGTACCTATTTTTGTTCCTTGGACATTTAATGTAATGTAAAAAAATCACAATCTTATTTTGAAACTCTTTTACTTACTACTGGCTTGCTTATACAAGGGTTTATAATTTTCAAGGCAAAGAGTTGGTAAATTGCTGCTTTGTCAAATTTTTAATAAAATTTTTAATTTGTCTGAGTCATCAAAATACTAATTTCTGTGTCTTTAGACTCAGTGTGCAGTCCAAACTCTATGTAACTTCATTTTGTTTCATTACTACAGATATACATTATAGTTATCCCTACAGTAGCAGAAAACTCTCTGGTGGAAGTCTACACAGATTTAGTCTGAACCATACTGCCTTATTTTCTTTCTGAATTACTGCTTGAATGTCACTGGGAAATAGTCAATAATTAATAATGTAGTGATCTGCTGGAGAAGTAGACCTGATTATTCTTGATGTGTCTTCTGGGTCAGCGTTCCCACTGCCCAAGATGTGCTTCCCATGTGGAACATGGGAAGGTAACTGACTATATCTGTTGGTGTTAATTTTTGAGACTTTCTAGAATTTGAACTCCCCTAGCAGCCCTGCATTAAATTATGCTGCTTGAGATAAGGACCAGACAGGAAGGGAGGAAAGCTTCCAGCTGCTTTATCTCTCCCCAAAATATCTCATCAATTCTGTGGTGTTTTCCAGATTAACTTGAATGCAGCTACAAGTCAGAGTATTTGTCCCAAAATCTTCTCTATTGCTAGGTGTGTCCATGCAGAACAGACACCAAGATTTATAAGTAGCTCGGGTAAAAATATGTGGGGGGAAACTACAAAGCTGCAACATGGTAAGAGGGAAATTGAAGTTTATTGTCAACACTCCAGTTTAGAGCCCAGGTTTATAATACAACACATCAAACTTGGAATCCTGGCCTGGGTGCTTGAAAGATTAAAAAATATTAGGTATAAAATTGTGGACTCTTCTTGTAACAGTTTATTATTAACATGCTTTTTTTTTTCCCCCACATTTAGAATTTGAGAGAATTTTAGCTTGTACTTCTGTTCACAAATGATTTATAGCCAGAGCAGGCAAAACAAAATTCCTCAAAGCCTCCAAACTATACCCACTAAGGTGTAGAAGGGTTGCAGAAGAGAACACTGCCAACAAATACTGACTTTAGGAATAAAAATCACTAAGCTTGTGCTGCAAAACATCACAAACTTATAGATGTATTTCAACACATGATGCATTGACTGAGGTTTTTGTTGTTTTTCTTTTTTTTTTTTCCATTTTGAAGGGAGAGATGACATAAAATATCCTGGCAGGTCTCTTAGTCAAATCTGTTCATCTTCCCTTCTTCATAATATCATACAATAGTTGCAGACACTTTGAGGATGCAGATGTTTAATTTTTTCCTCCATTTTTCCATAGCATAATGGAGACTCAGCACTTCTTCCAAAATGCTGAGTAGCTCTGCGGTGGCTGAAGGGGATTTGTCATCAGAATGTGCATGTGTTCTTGTCAGATGCCTACAGACTTGTGGGTAAATGTCTGATATTTGATTAGTGTGGTATCTTGATGCAATAGTTCATTCTCAGGGGCTATCCTTACAAACTGTCCTTACCTGACTTGCATGAGACCCTATGCATTTTTATTACTAGTGCATAAAGCTTAAAAGTGCTTCAGTCAGTGGAGAATTAAATGATCTTTACTCCTATGTTCTTAAAATCCCTATGTATTTCTGATATTTCACAGGAAGTTCTTAAGTGCTGATGGTATCTCTGGGGATCTACAGCTACATAGCTGAAAGCAAACGATTCTGGTGCTTTGTTGTGTCAAACCAGCTTCAATGACTCGGATGCTGGCTAGCTCAGGTGATCATGTATGACAAGGTCAGGAAGTAGAAAGTGCTGAATGCTGCTATTATTTTCACTGGTATGGTAATTGAAGGAGAAGATCATGGTAATATAAAGGGAAATTGGAATGCTTTATTCTGTTCGTTGCCAAATAGTAGTCATATTTCACTTGCCATCCCTGCAAGAA
This sequence comes from Pezoporus flaviventris, assembly GCF_033815535.1. NCBI lineage: Eukaryota > Metazoa > Chordata > Aves > Psittaciformes > Psittacidae > Pezoporus > Pezoporus flaviventris. Next base: position 52,191,022 of record NW_026892549.1, read on the forward strand.
TGGACAGCAGAGCAAGTTCTATTTGCTAACATCAATTTCTTTTGCTAGATGTCTTTTTGCATTCCACAGTGTCTTAGACTGATCACTATGGAATTTAATTTACAGCATCTCAAAACAGCGTAACACTGTTCACTAGGGGCTGAGAGATACATTAGTGAACACCTAACTCTTGTAACAGGGGAGGGCTCTGCAAAGGGGTTCTGGAATGCTGCTGCAATTCGCATGAGCAGTGGGAGCATAATGTTTGAACTCAGTTCATGGTGGAATTGAACAGTTTGTGATTTTATAGAGTGATTATATGTCGTAGATGACAAGATCCACTGATGGAGATAAAAATGTAATCACAGGAAAATCTTTGACCAGCTCTAAATATAAATAAGGCTGCAAAAATGGCACTTTTCAGATCTATCTATAGGCATCTCTCTGAGCTCAGCTTCTCCTTAATTCCTTGAGACGGGGGGCTGTAGAGATGCTGAGAATGGACTATTGATTACAGACTGTAGTGTGTCATGGTTTAAGCCCAGCAGTAAATCAGAACCATGCAGTCTCTGTCTCACTCCCCCCTTTTTCCCCCAGCCCCTGCTCCTGGAGGAATGGGGAGGAGAGTCGAAATAATGTAACTCCCACGTGCTGAGATACAAACAGTCCAGTAACTAAGGTATAACACAAACCCACTACTGCTACCACCAATAATAATAAGGGAAATAACAAGGGAAGAGAATACAACCTCAAACCATCTGCCGACTGATACCCAGCCTGACCGAGCAGTGGTCTCCCTTCTGGGTAACTGCCCCCAGTTCTACATCCTGGCCTTGATGTGCTGTGGTATGGAATACCTCTCTGGCTAGTTTGGGTCACATGTCCTGTCTCTGTTTCCTCCTGGCTTCCCCTCCTCCCTGGCAGAGCACGAGACTCAGAAAGTCCTTGGTCAGAGTAAACATTACTTAGCAACAACTGAAAACATTGGTGCTATCAGCGCTGTTCCGGACACTTTTGCCCAAGTGTGGCTGTTCTGAAAATGAGTCCCATTGTCTGATTCAGTTCTCCCTGGGGTGCTGTGTCACCACAAAATCTGTTTCTCAAGGCCCAAGATAGAGTTCTGGCCACTGGTGTGGAGCACAGCATACGTTTCCAGCACTCCGGTGGTTGCTTCCACCATGGTAAGCACATGGCACTTGTCTTGGTGGGTTGGTGGGAGTGTGATATAAATCAGTCTGCCAGGCCTCCCCATATTTGTACTTCAGCCATCGTCCTCCATACCAAAGGGGCTTTAATTGTTTACCTTGCTTAATTCCAGCACGTTTCATACTCATGAATAACCTGGGCAATAGTGTCTATTGTTAAATCCACCCCTCGATCACGAGCCCATCTATATATTGCATCTCTGCCCCGATGGCCTGAAGTATCGTAGGACCACAGGGCCAAAAATAATTCACCCTTATGTTGCCAATCTAAGTCCATCTGAGCCACTTCAATCTTAGCCGCTTTATCCACTTGTTGGTTGCTCTGGTGTTTCTCAGTGGCCTGACTCTTGCTTACATGAACATCTACATGGAGTACCTTCACCACCAGGGTCTGCACCTGGGCAGCGATATCTTCCCACAGTGCAGCAGCCCAGATAGGTTTACCTCTGTGTTGCCAGTTGCTCTGCTTCCATTGCTGCAACCACCCCCACAGGGCATTTGCCACCATCCATGAGTCAGTATAGAAAGAAAGTACTGGCCACTTTTCTCATTCAGCAATGTCCAAGGCCAGCTGGATGGCTTTCACATTGGCAAACTGACTTGATTCAACTTCGCCTTCAGCAGTTTCTGCAACTTGTCATCAAGGACTCTATACAGTTGCCTTCCATCTCCGATGCTTTCCCACAATGCAGCAGGATCCATCAGTAAACAAGGCATATTGCTTTTCATTTCCTGACAGTTTATTATACGGTGGGGGCTCTTCAGCACGCATCACCTCCTCCTCTGGTGACATTCCGAAATCTTTGCCCTCTGGCCAGTCTATGATGACTTCTAGAATGCCTGGACGACTGAGATTTCCTGTTTGAGCTCGTTGTGTAATTAGCGCAGCACATTTACTCCATGTAGCATCAGTTGCATGATGTGTAGAGGAGACCCTGCCTTTGAACATCCAGCCCAGCACGGGCAGCCGGGGTGCCAGGAGGAGCTGTGCCTCAGTGCCAATCACTTCTGAAGCAGCTCGAACCCCTTCATAGGCTGCCAGGACCTCTTTTCCAGTATTTCTCAGATCCTCTGTATCCCCATCTCCAAACACCAAGGGGCTGATCTTGAGTCTCCCCTGGAGCTTTCTGCCAGAGGCTCCAGGTAGGACCATTCTCCCCGGCTGCGGTGTTGAGTGCATTTTTTACATCTGGCCCGGTCCGCACAGGTCCAAGGGCTACTGCATGAACTATCTCTCATTTAATTTGCTCAAAGTCTTGTTGTTGCTCAGGGCCCCATTTAAAATCATTTTTCTTCCTGGTCACATGATAGAGAGGGCTTACAATCAAACTGTAATTTGGGATGTGCATTCTCCAGATCCCCACAGCACCCAAGAAAGCTTGTGTTTCTTTCTTATTAGTTGGTGGAGACATTGCTGTTATCTTGTTGATCGCATCTGTGAGGATCTGGCTACATCCATCTTGCTGTTTTATTCCTCAAAATTGAATCTCCTGTGCAGGTCCCTTGACCTTACTCCGTTTTATGGCAAAACCGGCTTTCAGCAGGATTTGGATTATTTTCCTCCCTTTCTCAATGACTTCTTCCTCTGCATCAACCCACACGATAATGTCATCAACGTATTGCAGGTGTTCTGGAGCTTGCCCCTCTTCCAGTGCAGTCTGGATCAGTCCATGACAGATGGTAGGGCTGTGTTTCCACCCCTGGGGCAGTCGGTTCCAAGTGTACTGGATGCCCCTCCAAGTAAAAGCAAAATGTGGCCTGCACTCTGCTGCCAAAGGAATTGAGAAAAATGCATTGGCAATATCAATTGTGGCATCCCATTTGGCTGCCTTTGAGTCCAGTTCACGTTGAAGTTCTAGCATGTCCGGTACGGCAGCACTCAATGGTGGTGTGACTTCGTTCAGGCCACGATAGTCTACTGTTAGTCTCCACTCTCCATTAGACTTCCACACTGGCCATATGGGGCTGTTAAAGGGTGAGTGGGTCCTACTCATCACTCCTTGACTCTCCAGTCTACATATCAGCTGATGGATGGGAATAAGGGAGTCTCAGTTGGTGTTATATTGCCACTGGTGCACCGTTGTGGTCACAATTTGCACTTGTTCTTCAACTTTCAGCAACCCCACAGCAGAAGGATCCTTTGAGAGACCAGGCAAGGTGGACAACTGCTTAATTTCTTCTGTCTCGTAAGCAGCAATACCAAAAGCCCATCGGTACCGTTTTGGGTCTTTGAAGGACCCTCCCCTCAGGTAGTCTATGCCAAGGATGCATGGAGCCTCTGGACCAGTCACAATGGGGTGTTTTTACCACTTCCTCCCAGTCAGGCTGATTTCAGCCTCCAGTGCAGTCAACTCTTGGGATTCTCCTGTCACTTCAGAAATATAAATGGCTTCCACCCCTTGACAACTTGATGTGCAGAGGTGTCTACTAGAGCCTTATACTTCTGTGGGACCAATGTGCCAGGCCATCTGACCCACACAGTCCAGTAAACCCGATTGTCCCTCACCTCCCCCTGGCTGGTGGCAGCGCCCATCCAATAATGATCACAATATTGGACAATTACATGTTGTAGGAAGGGATTAGTCCTCTTTATCACATGAGCTGGAGTAAAATCAGCTCTTCCACTCCATCTGGGAACCTGCTCACCAGAGACTGAAGCCTCAACTTTCATGGGATGATCAGCCTTGACCTTGTCCTTCTTCTCTTCAATTCACACACTCATTTCTCCAGAGCTGAGGTAGGTTTTCCATTCCACTTTCTCATGTCTTCTCCGTGATCCCACAGGTAAAACCATAGGGTGACCCGTGCCATTTACCTCCTATATCTTCTCTCTCGAGCACTGGGATGCCTTTTGTTACTACCTGAGACATGTGTTGGTACATGTGAGGAGCTGTATAGATTGGACAGATCATCTCTCAATTGTTTGAACTCCTGGGACAGTTTTTCCACAGCTTTCAACCCTGATGGAAGGGTTGAGATTGTCTTTGAACTCCACCGCTACCACCAACGACAACAATGATAAGAGAAAACAACAAGGGAAGAGAATACGATACCACCGGCCAAGAAACGAGTCCCACCTGGAAGCCCGTGTTCTTCCGGATAGCTCCCAGTTACCCCCCACCCCGGGCATGACGTGCTGTGGTATGGAATACCTCCTTGGCTAGCCTGGGTCAGGTGTCCTGTCTCTGCTTCCTCATGGCTTCCCCTCCTCCCTGGCAGAGCATGAGCCTCACAAAGTCCTTGGTCAGGGTAAACATCACTTAGCAACAACCAAAAACATCGGTTTCACCAACATTGTTCCCAGGCTGGAAGTCAAAACACAGCACTGCACCAGCTACCACAAAGGAGAAACATGACTGCTACTGCTGAACCCAGGACAATAATACAAGTGTGGAATTTTTTTTAGTAACCTTATCCTGAAGGGTGGCTTTCAGTATCAGGTCACACTACTTCTGGCTTAAAATCTGTGTGCAATTAATATAGGTAGGTTTTTACCTTCTGTTATAATGGAGTTGTTCCACAACTCATTGGAGTTAAGGAATTATTTTTAAAAGACTTCATTTGCTCGAGTTTTCAGTCAGGATTGCTTAGGCTAGAACTCAGTGATGAATCGGTTTGTATCTCATCTTTCTCAATGTTACTAAATTTTACAGAGTGGTAATTTTAAATGGCTTGTGATCTTTACAGAAAAGCTCAATTATATTATGCCTTTATCTGGCCAGAGTTGTATTCTTAGGCAAACAAATCACTTTTGATGAAAACCTGATTTTAAATTGAACCAACTTCAAATACATTTAAAATATGACTCCTATGTCCATTTATCTGCTTTAAAAAGAGGAAAACTGGGCTTTGCTTGATTAAATAACTTGAGAAGCACACAAAAGAGCATTTGTGTATAAACCTATAACTTTCAGATTTTTAGAGTCAAGGCTGCAATATGTAAGTAGATTATGCTAAGGCCCAGTTAGAATTGAACTTGGCTGGGGATGTGAGGGATAACAGGAAGGGATTCTATAGGTATATTGCAAATAAAAGACAGACGAGCGACAATGTGGGCCCTCTCCCGAAGCTCTCGGGAGAAATGGCTACCCTGGATTTGGAGAAGGCTGAGCTTCTTAATGACTTCTTTGCCTCAGTCTTTACTGGCAAAGGCTCTGACCACACCACCCAAGTCTTGGAAGGCAGATGCAGAGACTGCACGAATGAAGACCTTAAGACCGCTATGGGAGAGCGTCTGGCTTGAGAGCGTCTGGCTTGAGACCATCTTAAGAACTAGAACGCACACAATCCATCCATGGGTCCTGAAGGAGCTGGCAAATGGAGTAGCTGAGCCACTGTCCATCACATTTGAAAAATCATGGATGTCAGGTGAAGTTCCCGACGACTGGAAAAAGGGTAATATAACCCCCATTTTCAAAATGGGGAAAATGGGGAGCTACAGACTGGTCAGTGTCACCTCTGTGCCTGGCAAAATCTTGGAGCAGATTCTCCTGGAAGGCATGCTAAAGCACATGAAAAACAGCAAGGTGGTTGGTGACAGCCAGCACGGCTTCACCAAGGGGAAATCCTGCCTGACCAATTTGGTGGCCTTCTATGATGCGGCTACGGAACTGATGGACAGGGGTAGAGCAGTTGATGTCATCTCTCTGGACTTGTGCAGAGTGTTCAACACTGTCCTGCATGACATCCTTGTCTCTAAATTGGAGGGACATTGGTTTGATAGACAGACCACTCGATGGGCCAGAAGGATGATCAGGGGACTGGAGAACCTCCTATATGAAGATAGGATGAGAAAGTTGGTGCTGTTCAGCCTGGAGATGAGAAGGCTGCATGGAGACCTCATAGCAGCCTTCCAGTATCTGAAGGGCGCCTATGAGGATGCTGAGGAAGGACTCTTCATTAGTGACTGTAGTAATAGGAGAAGGGGTAACTGGTTAAAACTTAAACAGGGGAAGTTTAGATTTTGTATAAGGAGGAAATTCTTTCCTGTTAGGGTGGTGAGGCACTGGAATGGGTTGCCCGAAGAAGCTGTGAATGCTTCATCCCTGGCAGTGTTCAAAGCCAGGTTGGACAGAGCCTTGGTTGACATGGTTTAGTGTGAGGTGTTCCTGGCCATGGCAAGGGCAGTTGGAACTAGGTGATCTTAAGGTCCTTTGCAACCCTAACTTTTTTATGATTCTATGCCCAGCTCAAAAATAATCCATTCATTCATTTTCATGTAGATAATAGAAGACAAAAGGGAAGCACAACTGGGCAAGATAACCAACCTCTTATTCCTTAAAACTGTGGCCCAAAAATGCCACTGCAAACCGTAAAACTCAACTGAATGTCTCCTAAACTGTCAACTACAGTGGGCCCTATTGCAGCTGTGATGCAGTTGACACCTACTTTTCTGTTCCAGCCCAGCTGAATGCATAGAATCACAGAATCCTAAGTCAAAAGTTGAAAAAGCCCAGGCAATGCTTGCCTATAAGAAATGTGCAGAACTGCCTTCTGTCTTTACGGTTTCAGAGCAAGGATGAGATGGGGCAGAAAAGACAAATGTTCTACCACAACCTGAAAGTAAAAAAGCAGTGAGATGTGATATGGAGGAAACAGGCATGTGGAACATGGTTTCATTTTCCCCATTTCTCATCCAAGTCTGTCTTAGTTACCCTGTTACTTGCAGTAGCCCTTTCAAAGCTTCAATCTAGCTGATAAAATCTGAATGTAATACTAAATTTCCACCTGCTGTCTCTATGCTGTTACTCATGGTTGGAAATAACTGCAGACATGCAAGATGTGTGCAGTTACATATGCCCACATAGCTTAATGTTACTGTCCCAGAGGATGGAGTGCCTGACAGGATAGCTATCTATGTGTCATTGTAAGCGGCGAGGAGAAGCAAGACAGGCCAACCCAATATGGGTGATAAGCAAACTTCTACTTTATTTGTGGCGCACTTCGCTTAAATCCGCGTGGTGTTTAGCCACGCCTACTAGTCACAACAGTATTGGTTAGTTCTACACAGCTTCCTTCACATTCTCCTCCCACATCCGGTATTCGGTTACCTGTGAGGCCTACACCTTGCTTTGCTCGCACAAGGCCTCTAAGGATCTATGGCCTTGCTGTTGGAGCCATTCTGCAACAATTCCCCCCTTTTTCTTTTGTGCGAGCAAAACATTGTGGGTCATTCTGTTCACTTGTTTTCACCACGCAACTATAAGCAAGTCTAACAACTACAATGATTGAAACAACAATGATACATAAGCGCAGTCCTTCAAATAGCAGTGTTTTAAGTCAACCTGTAGTGCCCCATGAGGACAACCATTTAGTTATCCCTAGGTCATTGCTCACTTGCAATTGCTGGGTAAGCTGAGCCAGAGTTTTCAGCTGTGCATGTATCGAATTAGAATGACCAGAAAGATTCATACAACACATTCCATCAAACTCTTCACATCCATGTCCCTGTTCCAACAACAAAAGGTTCTGCAGTGTTGCATGTCTTACAGAGTCAACATTAAACAACAAATCAGAAATTGCCTTTGGTGTAGCATTTGTCTGCTTAGCGACTCAGCAACTCAGTCTGTTTAGTTGAGCCAAGGCCCTGGCTGAAGCACTTACAGTGATTTGGCATATTATGATTGGATACATGCCTTGAAGACCCTTAGTGACTAGCATATAATTGGTTAAACACAGGTGTGAGAACTCAACCTTGAAAGCTTGCCAACAGTCCACAGTTCTCATTAACTTGGTGAATTCCAGCCTCTTATCTTGCTTGCTTAAGCTTCTTCGGGCCTCTCACGGCCTTGCTGTATCTTTCAGGATTATTCAAAGTTTATGTACCAATTATGCATTCTCCCGTGAGAACACTGTCTCCACATCTCACCCCTTTTGTTTTATCCAGTAACAAGTTGCTACTACAGCAAGGCACACACACATTTACATTAGCAGAGTAACTATTACAGGGCGCAGCAGCACGTTTTTGCAATCAACCCTACTTTGTATTTTGGCTTTTAGTGTTGTGTTCTAGAAAGCATGGACGAGACTCATTTGAGATGAAACTGAATTGCAAAATACACTCTGAGGGTGCTCTACTATTTAATCATCACACTAGACAAGAGCCATTATGAAGTAAAGCAAGATACTGTGGCTGTAGAGTGACTAGCCACTACTAGACTATTTTGCTCCCCATATCTGGACTTTTGGAGTTCCATGGAAGTAGACAGTGCTATGTAGCTCATCTAAGTCATGGTCTAAAAAGCATGGCAACATCAATATGATATGTTGCCTGGGCAAGTAAGCTGTGCAGACTGTACTGACTTCTGCAAAATTTAGTACACAAACAGCTTGAAAATGAGTTTCAGACTCTTATTAATCCTATCCATGGTATATCAATATAAGTAGAAATATTTATAAATATATAAAAATATATTACTAAGATATAAAATTCTAGTGATGTGAAAATACTGACTTGCTTATTCATAATACATATAAAAAGTTCCATGCTTGTACATGGAATAGTACCAGCTGAAAGATGAAAAAACACAATTATCTGACATTACTTCTGTTAAGAACGTCTAATGGAACTTCAATTCACTCAACACAAAGTTGCAGCATGAAGGTACTTGCAAATTTCATCTTTCTCAAGTGTAGAGAAATAGTTGGGTACTTAATACTGTCATGTGGGGTAACTATTTACTTTAAAATCAATTTCACTGAACAAGTTTGGAACATAATTGCTAAGAGAAACACTTACAAATGATCTGTCAGATGATTTGGAACAGTGCAGGGTAAATCATGGAAGTGAAGAATCCTGTCTTTTGAAATTTTGATCTACAGCAGTCAACTTAGCCTGAGCCAGTATTGACTTCAGTGTCCGCAACTGGTCTGAAACAATAATTGATTGATGCCAATTGCATTATGTAGTAGAAAAGGAAAGTTAATTGAAAGGATGGGAAGAGCTGTCCAAATGGATTGTTAGTCTTTCAATAGATGAAGGATTTTTAAGATGTGCTTCATTAGCAATGTTAGATGACTTTGTATACAAAAGTATGTCCAAATAGCAGTATTGATATGCTGAATCACTTTGTTTCTATGTAACATGGAGCAAATATAAAAGTCTAGAAAAATTGTCTTGACCTCTCATTGCTTCTAAAAATTTCTTCTCGATGTATTTTACAGTTAGGACTGCCTTTGAAATTTCTTTATTGAGCTTATTTTAAGGTCTTTATAACTATGAGCCATGAATTAGTAGTGCATTAATTTTGATTTTAAACATTATGAAACTTTTTGGTTTTTTTGGACCATAGGTGACTTATCTCCTGTTTTCACTTTAACATGTGGTTAATTAAAATGTAATGATACGGTCAAAAAAAGAAACTAGCTATCCTATAGATCTTACTTTTGAGCAAAAAAAAAGAAAAGAACATTTTTTTTAAGCCTTTGGTATTTTATTTATGTAATTCTACCAGCTTCATGAAAAGCTTCCTTGATATTTGAAATGTGCTTCTGTTATAGACATTAGTAGCATATAGCTGGATAAAATGTGGCAGACTTTTTCCAAAAGAAGCCATATATTCAAAGAACTTATCAGTGTTTATAGAAGGCACTATTAGTTTGCTGACAAAATGAGTATTTTAAAAAGTTTCTTTTTTTTTTTTAATTGAAGAAACTTCAAACATTCAACTCCTTGTTATTGTTACTCACTGTTCTCTAAGAAAATGCTGGCATGAAACATTTGCAGATCTTTTTACTGCATCCTTTTATCAAGGATGTACTAGATTTGTTATTTTAGCTCACTGGAAATGTGTCTACTTGGATTCTATAAAACTTTATATAATCAATAACACAACTTCCAGTTTATTTTAAGATTTGTCTTAAACTTTCAATGCTAAATATTGTATTGTGATATAATGTGAGGGTAAAAATCTAGGTCTTAAATTAAATTGAGCAAGTTTTGCTCAAATTATGCAAGAACTTTGTATTCACAGATGAAGCAGAAGAACCATCCCAGTGCTTGAGGTATCTGGTCACGAGGTTCAGTACACTTCTGCAGAAACCTGATTTTCCCCCAAAGTGTAAAATATCAATGATGTTTTATGTATGCTCAAATTTGATTTGATGCTGAAGGAGAATAACCTAACAAATAGGTTATGATGAACCTTGTAAGAGTAAGAAATGTACTAGTGCAATGGGTTTTTTTACAGATCGTGTGATATGACCATAGCAATTGAGCTTCACAGTCAAAATAATTACCTGTGTAATCTCTCACTTCCCTAGGAAATAAAGGTAACAAGATGAATCTTCTTAATGAAAGGGAGGACAGTAAGTTTAGGGTCAAGACTTTGAAGAGTGACTAATAACTTCAAGTCTTTTATAGTGAATGAGAAATAAGTATGAAATAGTTATCAAGAATCAAACTTCTTTTGCATTTCTCAGGTTGTATATTGAAAACTAAACATGCCCTGAATTTTTAGCTGGTAACAGAAAATCTTAGACTGCTCAATTCCCTTTAACTTACTGTGCCTAATCCTCTCAAACAGTGGTCTCCTGTTGCATAGTACCAAAAGGAGTCTACTGCATTCATTAGAAATTTTTATGTCATGTAGTGAATCTTTCAAATATCTCTTCAGATCTCTTCAGTCAATGTTCATCAGATTTTTTACGGTATGGAGGGGAAAAAAAAAACAAACAAGAAACAACCAAACAAAGAAAACCACAAACAAAAACCACACCCAAAACACAAACAAACAAAATCCAGAAATTAATTGTGGCCATTTATTCTACTAACAATCTGTTGGGTCATCTGGCGTGTCAAAGGCAGATACTGCCAAGCATGCCATCAAAAATTTATTGAAAACAAACGTAGTTGGAAGTGCAAACGAGTACTTAGAGATGAGATTTGTTTTAAAGGTAGTTGAGTAGTCAAAGATGCAAATAACACCTGACTGATATCACTGAGTTGAATGCTTTGAAAATCCTATTTTCTGCCTACTTGGATCTTTGTCATTAAATAAGCTTACTGTTCTAAATCAGGCATTGCCCACTTAGTGAAAATTCCTATTGTATTTATGGAAGTCTAATGGAAGCCAGAAAGATGAATTTCAGTCTTCTTCCTACCCTGAGGTATTTTTTCTCAAAATTATTGTAATTACAAAACCTAATGTTATGCATCCTGTAGGAGAGAGACATTTGTCAGCTCTAGGGAGTAATAACTTATGTACATGTCATAATTAACACCATCGGGATGTTGCATTTTTCATAAGGATAGAAACACTTCCAGTAGCTTGATACCCAGGTGTTGTATATGATGGTAGATATAAACAGAGCTATGTAACTGTTGAATCCCAAAGGGAAGGCCATGACTCACACTGTCTGAGCCAATCTGGAGGATTTAATTGTTGCAAATATTTGCCAACTAAAGGAAAGTGTTCAATCAGGAAATAAGTCATAATTAAAATAACATTTTTAAGTTTTTTTCTTGGTTTACTTATTTAATTTACCTTCTGAAGCTGGAGCAGTGTCAGCCATGAAGTGTCAGCTTTGACCCACCGTATGTGAGTGAAACTCAGTAATTTACCTGGTTAACTGCCTAGTAGGCAGAGAATTTCCTGTATATGGGGGGTTTTGTGTTCTTGTGGATGTTTGCAAGGTAAGACAGAACCTAAATTTTCCCAGTAAAAATCCTTTCATAAAGGAAGACAAAATGGCAGATAAAATGAACTTAAGTCTTAATGGTGCATTAAAATCAGGCAGGCAAGAGAAACCTCTGTGTGTGTGTGTGTATAAATCACTTCAAAGTAGTTAAAGTTGAGGTAAGAATTAAAATTAATATCTGCTGACATTTGCACAACATGCTTGTTTATTAATTTTGCTTCAGATAATTGTATTACTTTTGAGTACTGGGAAGAACATTTCAGTTGTAAAAATACATTTTCAAATAGGTGATACTTAAAGCAAACATAAATTCTTGTAAACAAGATGGGAGAATGACATTTTGCCACAGCTTGTACAGGCTGTCCTAAATTGAGATATTATTATGTATTAACGTTTATTACCTTGGAGTAAAGAGAAAACAATATAATCTTTCCAAATGGAAAGACCCTTGTGATGACTACAAATACAAAGCTATTTTACAAGCTGAGGCTTTGTGTAACTAAGACTCTCTGAAGCAATTTAATTATCAGTTGCAAAGTTTAATTTTTGATCAGAGGAGGTTAAACGTTTCCCTCCTCTTTGGCAAAATGAACAAGTAAATGTCTTCACTTGCTTTTAAATATAGCAAGGGAGACAAATCAAGGCAGTATTACAATAAGATTTGTATGTCTTTTGCTAGTAGTGGGATGATGATGCTACACAAATGGGAAAGCAGTAGGCAAGGGGAAGGGGAGAGAGGCTGTGTAAAAATGTAATTATTTTTTGGGACTAATCACGCTTGATTACTCATAGTAGCATAGGCTATAAATGATTTATTTCCACAGCATTTGACAGACAATTTTAAAATGAATAAAATGATACAAAGGTTTCTGCAATTGAAAATGTAATCATCCCTTGGGTTACTGTAAAATAATGTAGGAAAGGAATATTTCTGTCTAAAGAGTCTGCTATGTTATGAAGACTATGCTATTAACATGGAATGTTATAAGCATATCTATCTGTTTTGTTTTTCCTGAGCTAATCAAGCATATGTGTTAGGGAGTTCCTCTATGTTCTATTATTTGAAGACTTTGCGTACAGGTTTCGTCACTGCCATGTTTTAGTTATGGTTGGCATTGGGAAGCATTCAACCAGCAACAAATATGCTTAGGTTCATATTAGCCAAAATGTACAGCTTGCCTGTAGTAATCCATCTGACCTTTACGGTAGCCTGTTGAACCTTTGAGCAGTCTAATTTGAGAATCTAGTTTAATTTTTAGAGGTTGCAGTACTTGAAGATTTGAAACCTGGAGCTTCATCCTCTTTATTCATTCTGTCAAGGCTCACTTTTTGCTATGCTTTTGGGAGCACAGAGCACTCTGTATAGAACAAAAATACATGACATAATTTTTGCAGCTGCAAAATCAACAGCTCAGTAGACTCTTTTGTTACGGTTTTCCTTCAAAATGTTAGCCTTTCATCTGAAGTGTTTCACTATCAAAGGAGTAAAATAAAAGTTCATCATGTTTTCTACTTTACTGAAATCCCTAAATAGATTGTGGGGGAGCATCAGAAATTAATCAAGTCAATATATATCTGCAGGTAGGTATGCTTCCCTGCTGGTTAACAGAAAAGAGAAGTCACTTTAATTTAGTCATTTGCAAGGATGGCATAATCAAATAACATTTGCCAGTTGTGACTGACATAACTGTTAACCCAGGTTAGAAAGACAAAAAGGTCTGGCAAAACGCATAACTTTCTGATATCTAATGTATTTTAGGACCTCTGTTCCAGTTGGGTACAGATGCCAAGTCTCAGGATGTTTCTGTAAAGCTGATATTTGCATTGCTAGTGACTCAGACTGTTATCTGCCAAAGCTATGCTTTGTTCTTTCTAACACTGGTGCTGATGGTAAAGGGCTGAGATGTTTTTATAGAGCCACTTCACTCCTTGGGGTTGGAAAAATAATCAGTAAGTGCCATTTCTGAACACAGAAATCCGAATGTAATATGCTTTCAGTTTTATGTAGGGGAGAGATGTAAAGTCTTACAGCACCTGTAATCTTGCTTTTTATCTTGGCTTTTTATCTTGAGCTGCTGACCTAGATTATGCGACTGAAATAGGCAAAAAAGTTCAGTTTCTTGCCAGCAAGCTCATAGTGCATGAAACCCTGTTAGCTGTTTCAATTAACAAAAAACAATCTTGAAGCAAAAGGAGGGGAAATCCGTGGTTATAAAATTCAAATTAATGAAAGCATGATGAGAGAAAAAAAGAAAAGAAAATGTAAGTTGAGATGAGCAATTTAAATTTTTCATTTCAACAAAATCTATTGACGTTTCTACCTAGGAATGCTTAGAAGATCTTGTTTAAACCATTTCTTATTCTTAAAAATATAGAAATACATTTACATTTGAATATATTTTTATAGGCTATAGTCTCATTTTTTAAACATATATTTTTATATTTACTACTTTTATTCCTTTTTGGTCATTATTCCTCCCACTTCTGTAAAAGGTATTTTTCCAGCTCTAGAAAAGCTTTCAGAGAGTCTGTTAAAATACAGCTAAACTTTATCTGCACTCAAAGCTTAAAGACACCAGTAAGCTTTCTCCTAAACATGTCCCACTACAATAGTTATAAATCATGAATAAAGGCTGGCAAACAGACACAATTTCTTAAACAATTTCTTCAGGTCATGAATTGCCCTATAAATATCAGGAATGCCCCTGAAAGTCCTTGGTCTAACAAAACTGAGTTAATTTTTTTTTCTGTATCTTCTTAGGTGCATGCATCCAAGCCCTCTTCTGTGGTCTCTGCATTTGTTGAAAGTTCACATAGAAAAGTATATGCATTTACATGCTACTAAAATATCAAGTTGTACATTTGTTCATGCACACTGCATTTCATTGTAGTCATTAAGGTGTCATAGTCTGTAAGCAGCTAATCAGATATTGATTAACAGGTAGAATTGATGCAGCCCATTAAAAACTAATAAAAAGGTCTGTAGAGGCAGTAATGGGTAGGTTTTCTTTGTGTGAAATAAAACATCTCTCCCAGGATTATTGTTTGTCTTCCCAGGAATGGAAATGAATATCTGAAAACTGCTGGGCTGAACTCTATACAAGTTAGCTTCATGGAAAAAAAGGTTTGCGTAAAGGAAGATGAAGCAAGATTATAATTGCTAGGGTGTTAGCTTAGTAAAGAGTAAAATGCCTTTTTGCTCTTGCGTTTGACTTACGGTAAGAGAGTAGTGGGTGCTTATCTGCAGTAATAAACAGCAGAATACATCTTCTGGGTTGGCTGTAGTCATGATGTCTTGTCAGCAGCTGGCAGGCATAATGTTATCAATCTCACATCTTTCACAGCTTTTGGGTTCAATTTAGAAAATAAACATGAAAATTATCAGCATTTTCCTAGCAGATGAAGACTGAAACAAACTGTTATCATTAAACAACGCTAATAATGAGCAAGGGAGAAGATGTACACATATAGCACAAATCCATGCATGCCACTGTTTACTCAGCATCTAATGCAGAGGTAGCCCAAATGTTCTGTTCATCCTTTCTCTTAATCTTCAATGCAGAAGGGCTTCCTCCAGGAGATCCTTGTGTCTATTATTTCATTCTGGGGCTAAAGATGACAAGTCTTTTTCAATACATAGAGTAGCTTAGCTCCTTGAGTTATTCTGGCTGTGGAATTTGCATTTATCTTTGTTCCTACTGGTTTTGCAGTTGCAGGGGAACATCATTCTGGTAGCCTTGAGGGGTAGACTGGAAAATTGAATTTTCATCTCTCTGCCCTACCATTACCTTGTTATGCAGCACTATTCACTACTTGTGAGCATGACAGAGAGACTGCTAGCTACCATATCTTCCATCCAAGGCTGCTGTTCGCTGTAAGGACAAATTCATGAGACCAGGCATGTATTTGGTGTATTGGCAGCCAGAGTAATCCAACCTATTAGCTTGTGCACTTTCTACTGTGACATTCTCCAGTTCCTGCTTCACTATTCCACATCACCTCTATGTCATTGTTTAATAGTTTAGTTTAGTTTAGTTAGGCAGTAGGACTGCCTGCCAGGGCCTTCTTCCTGAACCATATCTCAGGCTGCTACTGGAAACACTGCTCTATGCTCTAGCTATTTCTTGTCAAGGTCATCCATCCTGTTTCCTAATCTGAGGTGTAAAGAATAGCTCCAGCATTGCTCAGGGGGAAGAAATTCTGCAACTGGTGTTTCTGTCATCCAGATCTTGTCTGACTGCTCTGTTGCTGTGTCTTATTGTTGCCTTTCTGTTGTCTGACAACATTGTTCCATCTCATATCTATTTAGCATGATTTTTTTTTATTTTGTAGTTAAGCAAAGATTTAGTGATCATAGTACAGAGATACCAGTTTAGATAAATAGAAATAATTAAATTCTGTAACTCCTGTGTTGCTTTGAAAAAAAATAAACTATACAGCCTAGCTTTTTTCAAATCAGGCTACCTAAAGATACTTTTACCCCAAGTACTTTATGTGGATTAGAAATTATTGATGCTTCATTTTTTGTGTGCAATACATGCAATGCAAAAATGTCTGTCAAAAAGATTCAGGTGGTATTTGTAGAATATACCCTTTTATGCCTTTGAGCTTTAGCAGATTTCTTCTCTGGACTACGTAACATGATGGGAATGCATAATTCAAGCATACTTTTAAATTTTCCAGTTTCTCATTCTTTTACTCCATTCACCTGTATTTACTGTCTAAACAGTAATGCTTGTGTCACAACAGCAGATACTGGCTCTAGGGTGAACAATTTTTTTTTCAATATTCAGTAATGTTACAATTTTTCTAAATAGTTTGGTTCACTTTTAAGGCAGGAAGGGCTTTAAGCAGAGAAACATGAGAAGGTTTTCAGTGAAGATTTTAAATTATGCTTTTTGTCCCTGCTACCTCATTTGTACCCACAGTGGTAGTGTTATTGTCACAGCTTCAACAAAGGAGCAAAAGCAAAGCAATCATATTGTATTATTTCCAGCAATGCAAACATGCCAGGAAGGAACTGTGCCAGTTACAGACTTTGCAGGAACGTCACCATGAGAGAAAGCACCAACAGTTTCTTGGTGGTACTTCAGAATACAAATAGGTTTTTCTCTGTCCCAGTTGTGGGCTAATGGAACAACGTTTTAAGTTATTTCATTAATTGTTAACTCAGTTGCTAGGAGACAGAATGTGTTTAGACCTCATTAAGAAATCTTCTTAATGATATCCAAAGAGACTATGAAAAAATCCTTATGTTACCAGTAATTTTTTATCAAGAGGAACTGGCGAAGATTTAAGCCAGTTCTGTAGTATAGAGATGGTCAATAAAAAGCAACAGTTCCTATTGAAGTGTATTGATGTTAAGGAGGTTCCAGCACAAGCTGCGTTAGTGTAACAAACCTGTTTACATTGAAGAGTTTATTTTGATTTTGGCTCAAATCAAAAGTAATAAGCTTAGAGCTTATTTTTCAGTGGAAGTTACTGCCTTTGTAAAATGTTTTTGTATTTAGTTGTGGACCAGAAGTAGTAAAAGATACAGTTGCAACTGACTGAACCTTTAGTAGCTTCATGCTCCCTGGGGACTTCATCGGGAAAGAGTGAACCATTTCATATAAACTTCTGGCTACACTGACTTCTTTGATCTAAACGACTATTAATTTGGCACCAGTTGCAGTCTAGAATTAATCTTAGTTATACAGTGTAAATCTGTGTAGTGAAACTGCTGTCAGGTAAGTAATTGTAAAACAAATGTGAATTGAAGCTTGCATTTTGAATGCATATTAATAAGGGTTTACATTTCTTTAAATGAAAATAAAATAAAAGGCAATGTCATGATTGAACTGAATTCGAGCTGTGCTCTAAGGGGTGAAAATGTACAAGATTCCCTGTATTTAAAAAAAAAAACAGTTTTGTGCATTTAAGATGTATGTGTTTCAGTATTTATGGCTTCAAATCAGACTTCAGTGTTTTCTAACGATAGACACATACATATGCTGAACAAGAATTATCTTGATATCTCAACAATATTCATAGGCTTTAAGGTTTTAGGTGGCAGCACAATCTATTAAGCTACTAAATAAATTCCTATATTTTTTGAAAAAAAAATCTGAGATTTTAGCTGTAGCTATCAAAATAGTTTTTGAAATCCAGGATTATTTGTTTTCAGGTACAGTGTTAGGCTGTGATTGCTGAGCTTTCTTTGCTATTCTGTCACCATCTTTTCCTTTTTGACATGGATAGATCTTTCAAGACTAGAAAAAATACTTTCTGTTTCCATGCAAATTATTTATCTCAGTTGAAAACACAAAGTTCCAGAAAAGATTTCAAATTATTTAAGTGGAAGAATTGCTATTAACTTTTATGAATAAGTATAGCAACTTATTCAGAGTGCTTTTTTGGTTTAGCACTCTAGGAGAGAAAAATATAGAGGTAAATATAGAGATACGATTTTGCTTTTGTATATGAAGTTTGCACTTTCACGATTTAAATAGATAAAATATTCATTTACTTATACACTGCACATCTGAACAACATTTTTATGTTATTCCTATTGGCTAGCACTGCATGAATGAATAGCTTTTTCAAGCTAACATTTTGCTTTTATGGTTATTAATATCACTGAATCTCTGTATGTTCTATTGGATATAATAATAGTAGTAAGACTGCTATGAAAAAGATACTATTCAGTGTGATACTTTATAAGTTCCAGTAAAAATACTCATTATAGCAGACAAAGAATAATAGTCACAGAACACTCCTGTAAGAAGTCTTTCATTGTGCAAAATACTCTAACAGGATTAAGGCTGTGTACGGAATAAAGACTAATGCTTCATTCTACTTGAGCCAAACAGGGCACAGAAACAACCTGATGCATAGCGGTTAGTGAGGTGGGGAGAGAGCATATGCATTTTGCTGATCTACCAGAAGGGCTAAAGACTGGAGGACCCCATTCAGACTGTCCATCTTGACACCTCATCCCTCAGTGGTGCCAAGGCTGATGGTGATTCTGCCTCAATTCCAGACTCTGACATTTGCCTGTACTTTGAAATGAGTCTTATCTCTGTTCTGCAGCTAAGTGAATGCTCCTTGAAGTCACTGATCTGTTTCTTTTTAATTCAGCGGACACCAGGTTGGGATCATAAGGCAAGAAGATTAAGTAACAAAAAATAGTCTCATGATAAATGAGAATCCCCAGTCTCTGGATTATTGAGAACATAAAGAATCAGTGGGTAAACTACAATAGCACTCTGTGCATATTATTTCTCTTCTTGCTTTAAAGATGGAACCTATTTACTGGCTACACATTTGATGTTTGACATTATGAGATTTAGTTAGTTGACTAGATTTAAAGGGAGGCTTAAATTTAATTCTTCAATTTCCTTTTTTTTTTTTTTTTTACTTAAGCCTGTAAAGTGTTTCAAATTTTGCTTCAGGGTTTGTATATGCAGAATGATGTAGATATCATGTATGATTAAATGTTTTGCTAGCATATTCTTATTGTGGTTAACTAATAAACTGTTGTACAGCTGAAAGCCTAGGCCCTTTTCTACAGTAACATGTACTTGGTAGCTTTCATAGAACAAGTATAAACAGTCCCTCTTGTAGAGGAGCACGCATCAGTGGAGAAAAAGTAATAGGTAAAAAGAGAGAATCCATCTGGGACAAATAGAATTCCAAATGAAATGTTTTTCAATTAGACTAATTTAGATACTTAAAGCAGAAAAGCGAAGAACAGAGTTTGTACTAAGTACCAAAAGAATTAAAAGCTCTGGGCACAGACTCTGATTGGCATGATTAATAAAAATTTTCAAAGTTGTGTCTATAGAATTCACTCATGGTAAATGTCTGAAATGGCAAATTTCACACAGGCGACATAAAAATATCTTACAAGTCACCTCTGGAAGCACCTTAAACTAAAAAGAATTCTTTTATCTAAAAAGTAATTGCTGTGACAGGACTTTGGAAGAATTTAAGTGTCATAACCGTATACTAAAATTGTAAAACTAAACTGCAAAATCTTCTCCTTCATTATAGTTGCTTTGTCCTGTACTACTTAGCTGAAGAGCTTGTATGGCTTCTGATATACTGCAGATCAGCATATGTAAGATTTGCAACTCTTTATTACATGATGCAATCAAATTCAGTTTTCCATCAGTTATTGTCTAAGAAGGGCTAGAGTTTGAAGTTTTACAAAAGGCAGTGAAAAGACAGCTTACAGGTATGTACTACATAAAGTACATTTATGTAAGAGGAAGACAGGGAAAAATGAAGCAAATGTTTTCCAGCTGCTAACATGCAGTGAGCCTCATATTCTTCACTTCAACTAATATGCTTACATATGAACTTACAACCTACCAAAAAATGGAAATACAGAATAAATTAAACCATTAGGAGGAAGTACTAAGGTGGAATCGAAGGTATGTAATAGGAATTGCTCATGCCAGTAAATCATAAGTAAAACCAAGCAGTTCTTGAAAAATTAATATAAACATATTATTAAAAAGAATAAAATAGCATACTTTTACTAAATATTAACACAATATATTATGTAAGTCTTGGAAGCATAATGTCTTTGCTTTCCTAAAAAAGAATAATGCAAGTGGACATTAACAAGAAAAGAAATTATTTGGATTTGTCTTGGTTATTAATGGTCAGTGGACGCTGTTTCAACTGCACCTCAAAGCAACAAAATAAAGCATGATTCTTGTGTAAAAATATAACTCCACAAAAATTTCACAGGATCCTTTGGTCTTAACCACTCATTTGACATAATGTAATTTTTGAAGGGGTGGAAAAACATGATTTGCTTTATGTTTATTTTGACAGAGGTTTTATAAACGCACTATTGACTGCATTAGTACAGTTAATACATTGTGACACCAGTTCTGAAGTCAGTTTTTGTATATGAAGATGTTTCTATACATATTTGAGAATGGCACACTGAAATGGCTCAGAGGCTTGAATTACATGGCTTGATATTGTACATCTTGGCATATATTTGAAGAAAAACGTATATGCTTATGTTAGAGAAAAATCCTGGCTTTTCATGGAGTTCTTATGAGAAATCAAGTCTGAAAGCTTTTATCTTTCAGTCTGTGCTTCAAGTGGTCTTAATACAGAGGAATAGTGGGTATAATAATGCTTCAAGAGAGCAATCTCCTGCAGCAGTTTTTCTTCTGAGTGACATATGAGACACCAGGCTTTATCCACCAAAATATTCAGGGGCCATAACACTGCCTTCACAGAGACTGTAGTGATAGGACAAGGGGTAACGGGTTAAAACTTAAACAGGGGAAGTTTAGATTGGATATAAGGAGGAAATTCTTTCCTGTTAGGGTGGTGAGGCACTGGAATGGGTTGCCCAGGGAGGTTGTGAATGCTCCATCCCTGGCAGTGTTCAAGACCAGGTTGGACGAGGCCTTGGGTGATATGGTTTAGTGTGAGGTGTCCCTGCCCATGGCAGGGGGATTGGAACTAGATGATCTTAAGGTTCTTTCCAACCCTAACTATTCTATGATTCTATTATGGGGAAAAGGAGGGAGGGGATTTCCAACTGCTTACTACTTCCTGCTTTCTGAAAACTCAATAGTCGTATTTTGGATAACTGAGATGGAGAATGACACAGTCCAGGTTTACTTTTGACAGCTATACATGGAGTCAGCATTAGCAGACATTAGCAGCTGACACTTTTCCTTTGACATTCATATTTAGCTCTAACATATATCTCCAAAAACACCAAATACAATTAAAAAATCAATTCTGTTTATATTAGCTATGTCGAGTATGGGAATAGTTGAGATTACTGGAAAAGACTAGGGAAATTTAAAGTCTCAAGGACAGCTGGTGAACGCAGAAGAAAGTGGAAAAGGCCAACAAACACTGATGGTCACAAAGGTCCACTGAACATCAGTGGGAGAACTGGGTTCCACTCTGTCCAAGAAGCAGGTGGTGTCAGCAGGAACATGTGTGAGTTGTATGAATTGGAAGCTATGTGAGGATTTTCAGGTCTTGATGTCTTTCAATACTATGTTGTTAGTCCAAAAGACAAAACCCTAAACTAAACCAGTTTATCACTAATGAAACTAAAGTGTCTCTTAGAAAAGAGAGGAGAAAACTACCTCTATAGAGCTACCAGGATAGCACTAAGGAAAACGAGGACATGCATTGCAAAAATTTGTGTATCATATTGCTTATCTTTGGAATTTCCTGTCAGGGATGAGCAAAAGGAAATTCAATCCTTTGAGTCAAATGGTAAGTATAAATAAGAAATTAAGAAACTGTGTATACCAATATTTGATTCAGCATTGAGGGAAAATTTGATGATAAATCCCATTATATGGTGCAATATACCAATAATATATAGTTTAATTGGAAATTCTCCTTGCATCAGTATAAGTATGTGCATTTCTGTATTGTGCAAATGTATTTCTTTTAGTTTTTTTTATTTACCTCCACACCTCCTGTATTTTATTCATGTGTTTCGTATATGGTGAGTCCATTTTTTTTTGTTCTACTCATGGAGTGTGATTTCATGATTGCAATGTATCAATAATGAGCAATAAGCACACCTGAAGAGTAAGCTTTGAACCTTCAACTTTCCTGCTATTAGGTGCATATGATGAAAATTTTTCAGCTGCCACAGCTGATTAGAGTTGCAAGAAACAGTTTAATTTACATAATAACCCTATGCATTTGGAAGCATTGGTAAAAGTCGGATTTTTATTTACTGGAAACTTTCACTTAGCATTTTCCTGCTTTTCCTGCAGCCAAACAGGAGGTAAGGGTTTCACCAACTATTTTACCAGGATCAGCATTTTATCCACATCTGCCTCTGTGTAAGCCTTGATAGCATACTGACGACTGAAGCAGATCGGCTTGTAGGGTAACTACAGTTCAGATATAGAATACATCATTGCCCAAAAAAATGCTTATTTTTTTTTAGCTGAAACTCAACATTTCTAGTAAAAGGTTTTGGTATATAAAATAAGGCCAGCTTTTTCTGATATGTGATAAACTTTTGCAATACATACTGTGTCAAGCAGTGTATCTGCAAGTAAGTATATATGAGCACTTCAGGGTTTGAATGACATGAGTAAGTGGCTGGTGGCAAGGTTTTCTGTTCTATATGTAAAAGTAAAACAAAGAGCCCCTTAACCTTTGAACATGTAGAAATCAGATTCGATCCTTTGAAACTAAGCTACATTTTTAGTTATGTTTTGACTGCAGAATTGAGGTAGAGAAGAATGTTTCAGCTGATGGAAATATCAAACAGCGTGGTACCCTATTTTTTAGCTATTTCCCTTTACTAGTTGTATTTGTTATTGAAGAGAAAAAGGTGGGCTGAATCAACACATTGTAGGAATTCTGTTAGCAATATGAGTTAGAATAAATATTGTAATGAGGTATTGAAATGATATGATATGCTAGTGTGTGCTGATGAGGTTTCTCGGCTATAATAAAGGTGTTGAAGCGAAACAGACCTGTTAACCCAAGGGTTAATTCTCAAGAAAATTTTGTTCACTGCTATATAAACTCCTGGAGATAATGCAACAGGAACTTATAAGGCAATGCACCATTAACAGGTTGTTGTTTGGTTTTTTTTTTTAATAATGCTTTTATTTACATATTTATTTTTGATTTGAAAACATGTATTTTTTGACAGAAGTATTTTGGACAGAAATCCAGCATGAATGGCTCCAGGGATTCATAATGGGGATATTTAATGAATATTTTAGTGCTGCATCACAGATTTTAAAGTTGTCCCCACTAGTAATATTCCAATAGAAATGAAAACTGTCTTGTTGTTTACGTGAATTCTCTTTCTGAAGGTTTCAATTTTACTCAGCTTTTTCATGTGCTGGATATGTCTTTGCCCAGGAGGTACAGGTGAAGCAGTTTTCTTCCTTGATCTTGCATCTGTAATAAGAAATGGAAAACCACCAACACTGGGGATTGGGAGACTTGCCAAAGTTGAGTCCTGTAACTTACTGCTTAGGATGGTATTATAAAATGGAAGACTTCATCTCTGATTCTCTTGGGTTAAGGACTGAGTTCTGTACAGGTCTTAATTTGAGTTCTTAAACTACTCAGCTACTGGGGAATGAAAGTAAATGGTACCACTCCTGATGAGTCTGAAAACCCAACCCTGATTTTTCTTTTTTTTTTTTTTCCACCTAAAACAATTCAGGGAAAATAATTTAGGCTCTCTCAGTTCTCTCTAATTATTATTAACTATGTGACATCTCCAGTCTGGTGGAGCACAGCCATTCTGTTTGCTCCAAAAAGTGAGTATCCTCCTTCTTGAGCTGTTCCATTGTAAGGAATGGAATTGTGTGGAATCAATTATTTTTCAATGTGACTAATGGATCACAATCAGTTCATGTTCTATGAACTGTAGACTTATTTCGCCTACCAAAGCAACAGTTTTTAGCTGCACTTAGGTACACTGAATTCAGTTGGCATCTTTCAGTATAGAAAGTCACACTATCAATTGGTGCCTAAAGGCTCTTTCTTAAGATGGGGCTTGGATACTCACTCTAAACCAAGCAGTAACTGCTGTATTTGGTACAAATATTCAAGTTCCTTCATGTTACAGTTAACCTGACAACTCAAATTGAGATTTCTGAAATTACTCAGTTTTGAAAGTATTCTTTCACTTTTTACCATTTTCCTCAGTGAAGGGAAGCATAATACTAAAGTTCTGTTCCTGAATCTGTTAAAATTTGGTAAAGCTTCTATAAGGAAGTATTTAAAGAATAATTCTCTCAGTTGTCTAGGTCACCTAAGCAAATGCTTTCAGTGAAGGAACTGACATTGAATTTTTGGGATAACAAATGAGCTAAATGGGTTCTTGGTGTTTCTGCTACTGTACAATCATAAAAACATTTTATTCTGTAACTGCTTTCATTAGCAATTTAGGATTGAACTGTTGCCATTTAGGCTATATTATGACATTTATGGAATCAAAACACACTGAGCCCATTGAGTTGTCCTCAACATCTCAGTGATCAAGACTCAGAATTAAGAAATGTTTGACTCTGATACAAATCTCATTTTGTCTATTCTGCTGGTTTATGTTAGCCAGACAAGCAGTAACCCTTACAGCATTAAGAAGGGTGAGTAATATTTGAGTTCTTTGGCTAGAGAAGTACTGAATTTACGAAGAGTATAAAGACAACAGACTCAACTGAGTTGAATGGCCAATTAGTTTTAATGCTTGTACATACATGACTGTGAAATTAGACTTTGATTTCGTTAGCTAATCTGCCTACTAATCTATGAATTCCCTGTCAATTGTAATCTATGCACATGAATATTTGCTTATTAGTCTCTTCTTCTTACTTATATGCTTTGAATATGGGGAGGTCACTCCTGATTTCCTTTCTGATTTACAGAACAATTTTTGAAGAGTTGACAGAATTGTGTAGTTGTATTTACACCTTCATTTGTTGGTGGCTGAAAGCCCTTAATAAAGTAACCAAACTATGAAATAGTGCTGGCTGCCCTCAGGAACATGTGATAGGGACTTCATAAGGGCAGGGAGTGAACAATATCTCAGGATCAATGGTGCAATTTGAAATTAAGTCAAAGTATTTCCCTTTTATTCTCGTATCAGACCAATTGTAGTGACATACTTCTTCCTGTTGATTGCAGTGAACATTGATACATCTGTTATTATGTACAAAAAGAGGGGCTTATAAAAAAAATCCTAAAAAAATTAAATAAATCACCAGCATGAATCTGAAGCACTACCCCAGTTAAAATGGTTACTCTAGATACTTACAGGTGTAATTAAGCCTTCTTTGGGTGCAGACAATAGCAAGTTAAGTGTTAACATTTATCAACTGAATTTGTACTATTATCCCAACAGTTAATATGTATAGAGAGCTGCTCTTGTTATTATCTCTGTTCTAATAGCCTTTCAAGGAGATTAACTGTTAAAGCATATTTATTGGTATCAACAGACACCCTGTAGTAATTTCTTCATTTATGTTATTTTCTTTTTAGACAGTAGATACATTTTCAGTAGGGGCTTGAAATTCCATTTTATAAAGGTCTTGGCCTTACTTTGAAACTTTCTTAGGAAAAAAAAAAAATTAAAGAAATCTTATTTCTTTGGCATTTCTGCCTTGTGTGGATATGATTAAACTAATGTACCAAATTCATTTCACCTTAAATACCTTGTTTTGTCAGATGCATAGAAGCAATGAACAGTGCCCTCTGCCATTTACAGGACTGCTTTTCTAGAGGATAGTCAAATCTCTATTTTTCCTAAATAGTGGAGTGTTCAGAGAGGGCTTTGGCAAATGTTTTAATATATTTGAAAAATAGTGCTATTTGAAAAATATGAGTTTAGCAGGGTTTAATGGCAAAAAGAGTAGGGAATAGTCCCTTCTCTGGTTACTGCTCTTCATTTGAAAAGCTTTTTTGTTTCATGCTTTTATGTTTGGTTTTGCATATGTGTAGTTCTTTGAAACACAACTGTGTACCAGTGAATGAAATACGTTGTCATTTAGCAGAATAAAATTTCTGGTGTTTTCCTCTCTTGGTGTCCTTTAAAGATCAGCTGTGCTGATATTTGCACTTTTTTTTCTTTTATTTTTGGTGTGCTTTGGGGGAGGTGTTGTCTTTCTTTTTTCGCTTCACAGATTTTTCTGAATTTTTCTAGATCTATCGTGTTACAATATTCATTGCCATAGCATACCAGGCAGACTGGATTTCTTTTTCCTCATGTGTAGCTAAATGCAATTTAGAGTCAGGATGGGAATTGTGAAATGATCTTAATTCCAATATTTGGTTATATGATTATTTTTTAAAACACTTACTGTTTTAATACTGGGGGCGGGGGAGGTGGAAGAAAACAGAGAAACTCCTGAAACTTGTCACTCTTAAAGGGTTTGTGAAGAACTTGTTCAATGTTTGGACTCTCAAAATAAGACTTTGGATGGCCTTGTGAGAATGTGTGAAAACTTAGTTTTGTGTTGTATTTGTCTGTAGTATTATCTCAGCCCTTCAAAAAACAAGAAACCTTTGCTTTGTTGGGTTTGTTTTTCTTTTCCCAAGGCTGAATCCTCTTTCAGCCTGGCATGGACAAAAAGTTACTCAGCCTTTTATTACCTTTCAGTTTTGATCACTGTAATGATATCATTTCACTTGGTTTTATTCTGCTTCTTACCTTTCTCATGTTTTAGTTGTTTTCCTGTCTTCCTAAAGCAACAAGAAATAGATATTTTATAGTCCTACAATGTATGACAATGCTATACAGAGAGGACTTTTAGCTTTTGGGATGTAACTTTAATTCTTGTTATTTTAATTATGATCTTGTGGCATTGGCATATTGCATCATGAGCAGGCAAAATGCAAACTGAACAGATGGCTATGAATGCATGAAAAAGACAGTGAACACGCTGCCCCAGGATAAAAAACAAATCCTGAAGTTAAATACATAGCTAACCTGAACATGTCACCTGCTGGTTAGTGTAAGCACATCACAACCATGGTTTCAACTAGTCAGATAAAAATGCCATGTAAAATATTTGAACTCCATTGAATACAGTGATTCATCCTTATAGGAGCATGCCCAAATACTGCAACACTGTAAGTTGTTCTGACAAAATGGAAGAAAATCTGTAACAAATTACTCAGCCTTTTTAGGTATCAGGAATCAAATGCGTTTCTGCACAGTAACTAAAAAAAAAAAAAGAAAAGCTAGATGAAGTTGTAGTTTCACAAGTCAATGACAAAGTGCCATTCATTGTTAGAAGACTAGGAGTTTGGGTGGCAGGGGTTTGCCTCTCCCTAGTTCTGGCTCAATATGAAATGTAAAGAACGTAAAGCTATGTGACAATGTCTTAAATGTTATCTCCCCATATTTCCATAAAATCTGTCTTTAAAGTATCCTGGTGCCTTTGATCATTTTCATGATTTACGAAAAGGAACACAGGAAGGACAAAGGGAATCTGCAGGTGTCCTTCTACAGCAACAGAGTCAAAATACATAAATGAATCCTGGATTAACTTGAAAATAGTTTCAGGCTTTCCTTCCTCTTCCTCCCTTCTCTAATTCATTGTTAATTTCTATAACCCTTTTTCTGGGAAAGAATTCCTCAGGCTAGGTCGTTCTGTGAGCTATTTTTTCCCAGGTGAGCTAGATGTGTCCTTGTGTTGTTTCATTGAATAAGTCATTGATTCAGTTAAGTTTAAAGCTAATTTCCCTTAGCTCCTGTTTTGCCTTATCTGTTACAGTTTTCATGGTTTACTGCAGGAATCCAAAGTGTCAGTGAGGTTTGTGAACTCTAACTGTAAAATAAAATGACTGAAATTGAACTACTAATTCACTTCTAAATAAACAAACAAAAGTCTTCAGCAATTAAAATTGAGTTAAATACGTAATACCTTTTGATTTGTGAAAATAGATGGAATCATAGAATCATAGAATAGTTAGGGTTGGAAAGGACCTTAAGATCATCTAGTTCCAACCCCCCTGCCGTGGGCAGGGACACCTCACACTAAACCATATCACCCAAGGCCTCGTCCAACCTGGCTTTGAACACTGCCAGAGATGGAGCATTCACAACCTCCCTGGGCAACCTATTCCAGTGCCTCACCACCCTAACAGGAAAGAATTTCCTCCTTATATCCAATCTAAACTTCCCCTGTTTAACTTTTAACCCGTTACCCCTTGTCCTATCACTACAGTCACTAATAAAGAGTCCCTCCCCAGCATCCCTATAGGCCCCCTTCAGATACTGGAAGACTGCTATGAGGTCTCCATGCAGCCTTTTCTTCTCCAGGCTGAACAGCTCCAACTTCCTCAGCCTGTCTTCATACGGGAGGTGCTTCAGTCCTCTGATCATAACCATGGCCTTCCTCTGGACTTGTTCCAACAGTTCCATGTCCTTTTTATGCTGAGGACACCAGAACTGCACCCAGTACTCCAAGCGAGGTCTCACAAGAGCAGAGTAAAGGGGCAGGATCACCTCCTTCTACCTGCTGGTCATGCTCCTTTTGATGCAGCCCAGGATACTGCTGGCTTTCTGGGCTGCAAGGGCACACTGAAGCCGGCTCATGTTCATTTTCTCATCGACCAACACCCCCAAGTCCTTCTCCGCAGGGCTGCTCTGAATCTCTTCTCCGCCCAACCTGTAGCTGTGCCTGGGAGTGCTCCGACACAGGTGTAGGACCTTGCACTTGGCATGGTTAAACTTCATGAGGTTGGCATCAGCCCACCTCACAAGCATGTCAAGGTCCCTCTGGATGGCATTCCTTCCCTCCAGTGTATCAACTGAACCACACAGCTTGGTGTCTTTGGCAAACTTGCTGAGGGCGCACTCAATCCCACTGTCCATGTCAGCAATGAAGATGTTAAACAAGACCGGTCCCAACACCGATCCCTGAGGGACACCACTCGTTACTGGCCTCCAGCTGGACATTGAGCCATTGATGACAACTCTTTGTGTGCGGCCATCCAGCCAGTTCTTTATCTACCAAGTGGTCCATCCATCAAATTGATGTCTCTCCAATTTAGAGACAAGGATGTAGTGTGGGACAGTGTCAAACACTTTACATAGCATAATATAAAGTAGATTCTCCTTCAGAACTACATTGGTCCTGCTTGCATCTTTGTAATGACATTGTGTGCAAGCTGTTCTATATGTGAGAGTAAATCCTCGACTGCCATGTCATCAGTTTCCCTGTAATGATATGGAATGTGTGGTTTTTGAGTACTGAGAACTGCATATATAAATTGCTTCTACTCCTGTGCCTACACCAGAAGACTAATATAAACTTTGTGTGGTATTTGTGGGTATTACAATGAGAGAAGTTACTGCTGTTATTTGTATATGGAAATCACATCAGAGCACATCAGAAGCTGTTAAGGAAAGGCTGATTCTTTTCAGACAAAATAATAGGAAGAATAGCATATTTATAAGCACAAAAGTTTGGAGGACAGGTTTCATCCTCTATTATAGCCCTGTAATAGTTTTCCCCACCTTTCAAAACTGAAAAAAAGATTACTAAAATCTACAAATAAAGCAGACCTCACCTGCCTTAGGCAGCCTAATTTTCAGTCATAATGTGACTGTTTTGTGAAATACATTCTTGTTTTCATCCTGCATTATTAAAGACAGTGCCACTACAGCATTCTTACATGTCTCCTTTAAATCGTTTGTAACTGCCACTGACTTCGTAAAACCTGAAATGCCCTGGAGACTTTAAAACCTTTGATTTTTTTCCCCACTTAGCAAAATTTCTTATTAGTAAATTCTTGTAGGTTAGAAATCTGTGAAAGTTTTTTTTCAATTTTTAGAAATTTCTTCTAGAAAACAAGATGTCAGATGCACTTATAGGAGTTAATAAAGTAATCTCAGTAACTTTATTCATTTATGTTCCAGGACTTGCTTTTTAGGAAAGCAGTTACCGTTCATTGCTTTAACTGACAACACAAGCAGAGATCATGAGATAATTACCTTGTCAGTTCCTAAGTCTCTTCAATTGCTTTCATGAAACTAATTTTGTTGAATCTTACTTTACCATACTTTTCAGATGAACAGAAAGTTTTGCTAACTTTTTTTTTGGTGAAAAATATCTACACTTTGGCTTGGCAAAATACCTTGGCTGAACAGTAATATCTTTAAATCAGATTTCAATTTTTGATACCTGACAAAAAGCAAACCCTTTATTATCGCTTCCAATTAAATGACAACTGAAGACAGGCAAAAGAAATTGGAGTAAAGGAAAAAAAAGATAGGCCCTTCTGAATAGTTTCATTTGGTAAAAGGAATGAGGAAATTTACTCATGGTTACTCATGGTTGCCCAGTGCTTATGAATGTCATTTCCATAGATCAAGACAGCAAGTCCATTGGCATTTTCATTAACTCCTAAAGTCAGTGGACATGGCCCATCAGGCTTTCACAATCTGCTGGAAAATACTGATTCCCTTGAACCTTAACAAGATTGTTTTAAGCAAAAGTGTTCTTATGGTTAATGTTAACACTTTATACAGTTTACTTCAGATAGAAATTGATATTTCTATTTCCAATGAAGCATTAACTGTAGGGAAGAGATTCACATGCTGACTGAGAGCTTGAAACTGTAAAAGGGAAAAAAATAGCAAGTAGCTCCTAATTTGTCCCCCACTGTCTGGGCAGTGACCACCAGCTACGTGGGCTTTTTTCTAAGCTACCTACCTTATGCAGCAAAAGCAAATCCAACACGCAAACAAATAAGGGCTAAATTTGCCCTCTGTGTGTAGAACACAGGGGAACAGTGATATTACAGAATATAACATATGCACAGCTTTCAAGTATTTTGTGTCTATTTTTCATCAATATTCATAATTTTAATTTTTTACTTTTAAATATACATATCTGATTATACATGGCTGTACGCATCTTGCAGTCTTCTAATCTCTAAATAACAAACTGAAGACTTTACAGATGAAGTCTGAACTGGTAACTGAGTATGCAAGTACTAGATGACTTCATAGTAGTTTACGGTATAGCAGTGTCCTGGGGGGACAATCGGATTTACTGGACTGTGTGGATCAGATGGCCTGGCACATCAGTCCCACAGAAGTATAAGGCTCTAGTAGATACCGGTGCACAGTGTACCCTGATGCCATCAAGCTGTCAAGGGGTGGAACCCATCTATATTTCTGGAGTAACAGGAGGATCCCAAGAGTTGACTGTAGCAGAGGCCTAGTTGATGAAAATCTAGAGTGTCTTTTAGTTGTTCTGCATAAAAGTACTTTAAGTACTTAAGTAAAATATCCAGAGTATGGATTTTTACTGCATTTTTGTTGCACTCCCCCTTCAAAAAGAACCAACCCTGAGCAGATGGTATCTTGATACATTGTCCTGGGTTCAGCAGTAGCAGTCATGTTTCTCCTCCTTGGTAGCTGGTGCAGTGCAGTGTTTTGACTTTCGGCTCGGGAACAGAGCTGATAGAGATGTTTTGGTTTGGCCAAGGACTTTGTGAGCCTCATGCTCTGCCAGGGAGGAGGGGAAGCTGGGAGGAAGCAGAGACAGGACACCTGACCCAAACTGACCAAAGAGGTATTCCATACCACAGCACGTCATGCCCAGGATGTAACTGGGAGTTAGCCGGAAGGGCTGGGAGACTGCAGGGTTGGAGGAGGTATCGGTCGGAGCTTGGTCGGGCTTGGGGGGCGAGTTATCGGTCAGTGGGTGGTGAGGTGTTGTATTCTGTTCCCTTGTTATTTCCTTTATCATTATTATCATTGGTGGTAGCAGTAGTGATTTGTGTTATACCTTAGTTACTAAACTGTTCTTATCTCAACCCGTGGGAGTTGCATTCTTTTGATTCTCCTCTCTGTCCCTCCGAGAGCAGGGGGAGGGCAAGAAAGGGGGGGAAGTGAGCGAACGAATTACCTGACTGGGTTTAAACCACGACAAGCAGTTAAATAGTAGTTGCTTGCTCCAATCTACTTTTATATATGCTATGAAAAAATACTCTGGGATACTGCTGGGTGATTTAGGGCTTGAGTAATCAAAAAAGTAAACTGTGGTCAGCACCAGCTGCAGAAGCTGGTCAGATGTTTTCATATCATATGGATGTGGATTCACAGCAGCAATTCAGCTTCTCCAGTTTGAATCCAGGCTTTTAACCCCATGCCTCAATCATTAGTAGCAATTTGAACTAATGTCAGATGGAGTTTAAGAAATCCTGCTCCAAGCTCTTCTGTATTTCTTCTTTGTAAAAAAAAAAAAAAAAAAAAGAAAATTAATAAATTTTAAATGCTTCTGAGTTTCCTTCACAGAAGGGAAAAAAAAATTAAACGTAAGAGGAAAAGGGTAAGGATTTATTTGACAGCATAAAGGAGAATAAACTTAAATTCAGATTTCTCAAAAAAGATAGGACTGCTTTCACAAAAATGGCCTGTGGACTAGGTACTACTGTACCTGCAAACATTTCTAATACTGCTGTTAACACTCAAGTTTATCCTGCCACTCTGTCAGTGTCACAAGTCAAAGCTTCTGCTGACAGAATAACAAAAATTTGGCAACACTGTCATTTTATCCCAGTAGACTAATGCTTTAAGGGACAAATTGCACAAAAAAACCAGAACAATCCAATTGGCATTCCACCATGTATGAAAATTCAGGAGCATGAGAAGATATAAAAAGCTAATACCAAAGCTCTTTCTCAATTCAGCACACCCATACTGTTGTGCGTTTCTTACTAGAAACTGACTTCCTTTAAAATGAACCTTTTTTCAAACTCTATATTTCTAATATTAATTGCATTGAAAATCTTTCAAGCTGGGTGGCTAAATATATATTCCCTGTGTGTTTTTCATAATGAGGCTTTCATTTCGTTGTTTCCAGATGTAAGTGCCAGTGATTTCTTATCTGAGAAGAAAGTAGCCAATAGTAGATGCAACCATGCTATTTTAAAATATTTACTTAAAGGCAAAAAGAAAGATGGAAGTAGAAAGAAGGGAGTAATTCATTTTCTGTAAAAAATATAAATTAAAGTGGAGAAGGAACATATGCGTGGTTTGTTTTTATATGAAATATGCCTACAGCATGCATAATAGAGAACTCTATAAAATTCTATGGCAATCACAAAAAAAAAAGTAAAAAAAAAATAGAACTTTCCTTTAAAATTCCCGCTGCTTTTTACTGAAAGGTGGAGACCTGGAGAACTTCTACCAACCAAGATGTTTACTACCATTGTTAGAATAATTTCTTTTCACAGAGGAGGTGATTTGCATTAAAGCTTGTGTTCTTCAGCTACTTTAAGCCAAAATGTAACAATTGTAAATTCAATAGGGAATAAAGGATAAAACATATTTGTTCTATGTTTGGATTTGTCAGAGTAACCTTACTGTTACAAAAAGGATATAAAGAAAGTAATTTCCTTTTTATTACAAAAATTCCCTCAATGTCAGTGGCTCATTTCCCTTCAGAAGCACAGCACTGGTTGTTCACCTCTGCATCATTAGCCATCCAAACACTTTAAAGCATTAAAATAAATATTTACAATATAAATTTAAGGTTTCACTAGACGTAGTAAAAGCTTATTATTCTTTTTATTCTCTATATGTAATTTCTGTATTTCCCAGATTTTTATCTTTTATCACAGAAAAAAGGTCACCATTTTTTGAAATGTGGCAATAAATACAGAAGTTGTAACAGAAGAACAGCTGATTAAAACCTTGTGAACATTAGTAAGCAACTTCTATTGAAAGAAAATGTCTAAACCCATACAATTTTGCATGACAGTAAGGAATATAAGACTGCCATCCATTACTATGCAAAGAGTTAATCTTAAGTGGTTTCAGTGCTTCATCAGCATTGTTTATGTTTTTTACCTTACTGTTGTTTGGACAATGTCATAGCAACTAGTAGAGCTAGTGTGTGTTTCTGTAATTCCTCCTAGCAATAGAAGGAGTAAAGATACATTTCAAATATTCTTTAGCTTCAATCTAATTAGTCTCAAATGTAGGACTGTTTGCATTGCACAGACACAAACAAGAACAACTAAAATGCAGAGCTTAACCAGTTACTACCTATCAACTGAGCTGCTGCAACTGACTATATGTATGTTTTTTTGCTGGTCCCGAATGTGTTAAGAACAATGCTTTGCTCACCCTGTAAGTAAGCTAAGCCTTTACAGTTACAGACCTTTGCTGTCTCTTACAGATGGCAGTTTCCTGTACTGCCTTAGTGCAAACGTGTGCTAGGCTACTCACACTGTTTCATTGGATATGCTTTTTAAGAAAACTTTCATCATACACAGATTAGTTATGGAGAACAAAGTAACTGAAAGAGCAGTAGATAAGTTCATCATTTTATTAGATAGTCTATTGACGCTTTTGCATTTTCCCATTCCTCTGTTTTTCTAATGCATTAATATGCAAAGCATTTGTCTGTCAAGCTGGCAGGTCTCTTGAATGTTCTTTTGGGCTGAATCAGCACTACTATTTAGGTTTCTGTTGGCTACAGGGACTCCTCTGTCAGAATTTCTGTTTTCAGCAAAATTATACTGATGACAGGTCTGTGTGATTCTATCGATGTCATCATGTCCAATTAAATTCACATCTGAACATCAGCCAGTGTCACTTGCTTTTTTATGTTGTTCATAGTTTGGAATATTTTGCAATTTGTTATAGCCAGAAACCTTCTAGATTAGAGAAGATGGTGGAATAACCAAAAATAATCAGAAATTCAGGATAAGAAAAACATAAAGTCATGGTTTCTGAAAGCCATTGCTCATGTTATTAAATGTTACTGATCCTTTGATTGTCACTTCCTTACTTAATGCGAAGTCAAGTAATTGGCATGAAAGAATTTTTATTGGTGGCTTTGTGTGGGAATGCTGACAGAGCACCCCACGGTCCTGTTTAAAATGTTCATTGAGACACTACGTTTACTCCTTGTTTTGTATGATCTGTCAATACTTTTCTGTACCAGCACAAAATTGAACAGTTTGTTTCTCCTAAGCCCTTCCTTCACTCTGCTGCATTGTCAAACAGTGCTTTAAGCAAACTTGTTTAACTAGGAGCTGCCACATAGGCAGTTTGAGAGGTCACTGTTTTCTGTCCTGCAGCTTTTAGTTGTTACTAACAGCTGAGATGCAGTAGTGGACTTTCTACTCAGTTGTAATAGGAGCAGGAGTCAGGAGGATCAAGGAAAAGCTATGCATTGGGGCCAACATCAGTCCAATCCACAGACTTTGTCAGATAAAACATGAATGTTTTGTGTGTGCATAAGTTTAAGAGAATGATATTGTACAAATCCAGAGCAGTATGTAAGTTATCAGTTATCAAGACAATATCAAGAAGATATATTAAAAATATAATCAGAAAACATATCTTTCATCTTGTAAAGGATCTTTTGATATTTTTCTATGTATGCTTTTTTCTCTTAGCCTCAGCTGTCACATAATTCACTGAGTTTCAAAATAGGTAGCAAAATTCCTACTGAGCAATAGTGCACAGGTGCATGAACGCCCAACAGTTTGATAACACTTTTATGGAACTTGTTTTTCAACACGAGACAGGAATTGACATTGAGACTTTTTTCACTTAGCAAGTATTAATGAGATCTGATGTCTCTGATGGTGAATAGTACAGATATAAATTATTAATTTAGCTTATAAGACTCACTCTGAAATCAGAGAAATGCAGCCACAGCCATATCAACTCAGACTTCATCTCATGAGGTTTCTTATTTAATGATGTAGGTATTTATTCAACATGTCAGCAACATTATCTACCTAAGCAAACTTCAAAGGTAAGTAGATGCAGTCTAGTATGCCTAGAACTGAAAGAAGTAGATGCTGATGAAAGTGTCTGCCATTTTCTGTGAGCCCTTTCTGTTTTCTGTGAGCACGTTCTGCCTCTCGCAGGATGGGGGTAAGTGGCTGAGAATTATGGGGTCTGCTTTAACAAAAGAGCAGGAAAATGTTCTAGAAGTTTTTGTTGTGATTCTTAAGCAGTATGGGAAAAAAGTTGATAAGGAAGAACTGAAACGCATCCTTCTCCGGGCATGAGAAGTCGATCCATCTATTAATTCCACTCATATTGATACCCCTGAGATCTGAGACAAAGGTGGTGTTAATTTGTGGGACTGTGCTACAAACAGTGATAAAGTTGCTGCCACTTTATTAAGCCCGTGGCGAGTTATTTCTGAAACTTTAAAAGTTCATGCTGGCTCAAAAGCACAGGGGCAGAAGCGGCACCTTCATCTCCCTCACCACCGCCCTCTTTGCCAGACTCTGCTGTGAGATCAAAAAGTCAGTCTGCTGTTGTTGCTCCTGTGGTTCTGCCGTCTGATAATTCTGATGCTGACCTGGATGGTCCTTTTGACCCGGGGCCTATGGATCTGGAAAAGGCGCCTGACTTATATCCCCCAGATCCTTATAACAAGTGGGCAGATGTAAAGAGAGAAGTGAGAGGAATGGGGGATGCAGATGTATTGTGTGCTTTCCTGGTGGTGTATGTGCCGGATCAAGACCCACAGTGGGAAGGTCTCTTGTATGCTCTTATCAAAGATATCAGGTGAATGGTGATGGACCATGGACACTGGGTCCCATATACAACTCATTTGATACAGTCTGTCTGTGATACTCTTGTATTTATCCCAAATGATTTCAAAACATTGTTTCGTTTGATAATGACGGACATGAAACATACTATGTGGGAACTGAAAATGAGGCAGCTCGCAGGTGCCCAGGCTCCTGAAAACTTAGCATTGAGGGTGCGTGAACACGGGAAGCGGTTACTGCTGATGTATTACTGGGTCAAGCTCATTTTGGCACCAATGCTGCACAAACTAGGATTTGCCAGGCGGGCTTGCAGCAAGCTAAACAATTGGCACTCTGGGCTTTGAAAACTGTCCCTGACATTGGTAAACAGAGACAGCCTTTTGTCCGAATCAAACAAGAGGCAAAAGAGCCATTTATGAAGTTTTGAGACCAACTTAATGAGGCTCTGGAGAAACAGGTTGATAATGAGAAAGCATGTGAATATATTTTCAAACAACTTGCTATTGAGAATGCTAACCCTGACTGTCAGAAAGTATTCCGGCCATTACGAGATCTGAGCATAGGTGATGCGTTAAATGCTTGTATGAATGTTGGGTCTAGACAGCATGATCTGTCTCTGATTGCGGAAGCATTTGCAGCATTGTCGGATAAGTCACAGCAGTGCTTTTTGTGCGATCAGTATAGCCATTTGAAAAAAGAATGTCCGAAAATAAAAGTAAATAATAAAAGGGGAGCACCTGGAATTTACTCATGCTGTCATAAAGGGTGTCATTATGTAAGTCAATGCCGATCGAAATTTGACCAGGATGGCCAGCCTTTAAATTTAGCAGGAAACCCGAAGCAGAGCACAGAGAGGGGCCACACCATGACAACAAATTACCGCTCCTAATGGCCACCTCTGGAGAGACATTAATTCAAGACGCATTAGTTGTGCTTATTCCAACAGGCACATATGGCCCACTAGGGCATGGAAAGGCAGAATTGCTTATTGGATGATCCTCTACAGCTATAAGGGGTCTTTTTGTGCTCCCAGGGGTCATTTGCAACGAATTGTTGATAGTGAAGCAAATGTTACAGTCATTTCTGCATCACAATGTCCCCATCATTGGCCTTTAATGGACGCTCATGCCCCATTAGGGAGAACTGGTGGTCCAACATCTCCAAAGCAGAGCAGAGAGCTTGTTATTTTTGGACCAGAAGGGAGATCTACCTCCATTAGGCCTTTCGTGTTATCTGTATCTCTTATCCTAAGGGTCAGAGACTGTTTAAGCCCATGGGGATTACATTTAAGTACAGATTTTTCCTAGGGGCCACTATTTTGCAGCAGGTTCCACCTTTAACCTGGAAATCAGATGAGCCACTGTGGGTAGATCAGTGGCCCCTCCCAAAAGAAAAACTGCTGCAATTACACAAATTGGTGGATGAACAGCTGAAAGCTGGTCACATAGTCCCCACAACCAGCCCATAGAACACACCTGTCTTCATGATTCAGAAGAAAAGTGATGCTTGGAGGCTTTTACACAACCTAAGAAAGATAAATGAGGTCATTGAGGATATGGGAGCTTTGCAACCTGGGCTCCCCTTGACAACAACGTTACCACAAACGTGGACTCTCATAGCCATTGATTTAAAAGACTTTTTTTCATGATACCTCTTGCTCCACGAGATGCACCACAATTTGCCTTTTCTCTGCCTTTGATCGATGCTGCACAGCTGCATAAAAGAGATGATTGGAAAGTGTTGTCACAAAGAATGAAAAACAGTCCTAAATTTTGTCAGCAATTCATAGTGGCAGTTTTGAGCCCTATACGAGAGTGCTTTGAGAATGTTTTAATCTGTCATTATATGGATGACATTTTACTTGCTGCAGAATCGGAGCAAACAGCCCAAAAAGAGAAATGGCAAGTGATCCAGGCAGCCTCAACAGCAGGATACCAAATTGCAGAAGATAAACTTCAAGAAGCTTCACCCTGGAAATATTTAGGATGGAAAATATCTGAACAAAACATTCAACCTTAGAATATCACCCTGAGGACAGGAATAAAGACTCTAAATGATTTACAAAAACTCTTAGGAACCATAAATTGGATCTGTCCTCTCTTGGAAGAGCTCTACAGAAGAGCTCCATCCCCTCTTTAAATTATTGGAGCAGTATCCAGGTTTGACGTCTCATCAAACACTCACCCCCTCTGCACGAACTGCCCTTGATAAAGTGGTTGTAGAATTAACCAGTCAAGTTAACCGTAAAAACAGATAATGGCCCAGGTTATACAGCACACAAAACACAAACACTTCTTCAACAGTGGGGAATTCTGCATGTCACAGGCATTTCACATTGTCCTGCAGGCCAAGCATTATTGAACGCACACTCAGCACCCTTAAAACTATGTTGTAGAAACAAAAAAGGGGGAGTTCAGGGTTAACCCCACAAGAACTTACAGCAAAAGTTTGTTATGTTTTGAATATTTTAAATCAATGTACGGAGGATGGACCTCCTACACAGAGCGATTTCAGGGGTTCTAAGAATTTTGAACAGGGGAAAGCTCATGTTAAAGTACATAATCTTGAAACTCATTAATGGGAAGGCCTGTTCCCTTTAATAACCTGGGGACAAGGGTATGCTTTTGTTTCCACAGATAAAGGACCTTGTTGGGTCCCTGCAAGATGGGTTCGTCCTGCCTTGTCTTCTGTCTCTTCATCACAAGAGGACTGACCCTACCGTGGCTTTCCGCCCAGGCAAAAGAGAACATTTGAGTAACATTAGCTAATGCTACAGAACAAGACACCCTGTGCCAGTCAGCTGCCACACCTCCAAGTCCTTTCAGGCTGCTGTTGGAAGCAATGGCAGCCTCGAATCCTGTGGACACATGGGATGGCTGGGGGCTATACCAACACAGCCACAAGAAATTGATTTATTAAGATCTGTAAAAATGGATATGTGTCTGTATCTTCATTATATAGTTCAAAACCAATTGTTAGTGCAGAATGTTAACTGTTCTTTAACTGTTCATTTGCTAGGCTAGGAGCGTGAGTGAAAAAAATGTATTAAGAATGTTTGTTTTTTGTTAGTTTTTATTAGCTTATACAGTTTCTTATTAATCAAGCCCTTAAGCAGGTGTTGATGGTGAATATACTAAACAAAGAAGGGGGATATGTGGGGAGTGAAGGTGAAGATTTGCATGAAGAACAGTTTTGGAATGAGCTCTGAGGCCTTGGTGCTTTGACAAGCCCTGGGGCCATGAGTTGTGGCATGTAAGGCCAGAGGATATGGAGGTTGTGAAAGGATCTGCAACACCGTGATTGCACTATTTACCTAGAGGGTTTTAAAGGGGCCAATGAGGTTGAACGGGATATGTATGCGCAGGTTGGAAAAGTACCGAGCAGGGGGATAAAAAGGGCTTGGTGGTAGCAAACGACGATTTGAGTCTCTGCATCAACTTGAGTCCATGTCGTGAAATGCCACAGCTAACCAGTGATGTAAAGAGTGCTGGGTCTGTGTTTTAGTCCTCTAGTTCTTGTCTGGTTTTCTATTATTATTTTCCAGTCTTCCTCCCTCCCCATTCCTCCTTCACTCTGATTTCATTTAACCTTTTCCAGTCTTTTATCATTGCCCCGGTAGTCTTGGTCTCTCTAGGATGAATAAGCCCTCCTTATTTTAGCACCTGAAATCAGTAGAGTTCTTCAAAGAATTGAAAGCACGATTTAACTGTAAGATGTAGCAGCAGACAGGCAGAGCAAATTCACTTGAATTGCAGCAAGTATCTAGAAGTAGGACAAGAAATTATCTGACAGTTATGAATTTGTGTATTTTGCAGTAATGGTACAGGCTTCTTCAGTTCATTTTGTGTAAGATAAAAAGAATATGGTTTTGATGATATTAGCCTTTACTAACTGCAGAGTATCAGCTTGTTTTCTTCATATTTAAACTGGCAAATCAGTTGACTAATGCAGGTTTTGGTTTTGGGTCAGAGATGGGGAAAGCAAGGAAGATAAGCCTTTATGTGTAAAGCGAATAACATCTACCACTGTTAAAAAAAACCTCGTGTGCTGTTGTAGCTGTGCAAAGATATTTTTATGTATTCCAAAGCATTTCTGCTGTTACTAAGTTGTCTACAGTCTTTTACAGGGAATTCTCAGGAAAGGTTTTGCAGTTCTGTATAGCTGAGAAATCTTCAGCACTACAGTCTATAGATTCAGGAAGGATCAATCTATATAGAGCTCCACGTGAGACTGATCTAGGTTTACATGTGGGCAATTCAAAATTGCAAAGGTTGGATGTTTTTTTTCAGATTCTTTGATATAATCCCATTATACTTAACAGGAATCTTGATGTTGCATATAATAGAATGAATTTGCAATTGTAATTATTGCAAATAACACTGTGTCAAATTCAAGTTTTTAGATAATTTTAGTTTATATTACATGACCTCCCAAAGTTGTTTAAAGACCAAATATATATATATAAAAAAAAAGAGAAAGAAATTGTATATAATTATGGCTCTCTTAACATTTCAATTTGCAGAGGTTTGTGGGTGTTTTTTTCTTTTATATTTCACATGTGGATAGGCCTGCATAGGCTGTACGCAAAGAAGTTCTGATGTAGAATAAGGTATTTTAATCCTTTGATGCCAAGTCAGCCAATAGATAAATTAGGAGCTACTTCCACAGTAACAAATTCAGAGGGCACAGTGAAAATACTGAAATTGCAGTGAGACTTATAGAATATGTATGATCTTTCACACTGAGTATGAACATCTCTGTTGTCTGCATTTCTTCTCATATTGTTCATTCTATATTCTTAACAGGATTTCTGTTCGAACTTATAGAGCCTAGGTAAAGAAGTATGCCACAGCTGTCCAACGTTTTTGTTTGTACTCATATGAAATTTGCACTGGAAAAAAACAGAAGACTACAGAAGAGAACTGCTTATTTGGCTAAGTTTGATTATGCTGATCCCTTAGTAGGTTTCCTACTTCTT
The DNA here is from genome assembly GCF_033815535.1 of Pezoporus flaviventris. NCBI lineage: Eukaryota > Metazoa > Chordata > Aves > Psittaciformes > Psittacidae > Pezoporus > Pezoporus flaviventris. The sequence continues at coordinate 52,232,839 of NW_026892549.1, forward strand.
TAGCCAAATTAGTTTTGGCAGAGGTCTATGTACTGGCCTTTTTTTATCTTGAGCCTAGTTTAGAACTTCAGTGAGCTTTCCTCCAGGTTTATAACGTTTTTGCTTTGCTGACGTAGAACAATCCCATATGTAGACTAATCCAAATGTCTCGTGCATAGCCTAAATCAAGGGTTCTCTGATGCTTGTTGGCTTTCCAACATCTAATGATTTTTTCACATAAAATAGTTTCAAAACAAGTAGTGTTACGTTTAAAAGATTAAGAACATGGACAATGCATGGCTTACCTTTTCCAGAATATGATTTTATACAGCCATGATTTTCTGACCACTCTGCAAAAGTGCTTTGGAATAAAAATTATCCAAGCATTTTGTGTTCACTAGCTTACATCTTGCCGAGGGACTCCTAGAAAAATTCCATTTGCATAAACAAGTATTACTCAAGTGAATGAAGCTGTAGTATTTGTCTGCCCAAGAGAATGTCTATTGTAAATATAAGCTAAATAATGTAATTTTTCTTTATTGTCAGTAGATACCTTCTCATGTTAAAGGAATACTTCAGAAGATGTGGAGTTAAAAGGCTGTTCCATGCATACCATGAGCACAAAGTTTTAGTCTGAAAGAAATTTTGACGGGAAAATTAGCATAGTCTGGGCATTAGTAGAAGAGGTTTGGGGGTTTTATTTCTCCAAAGAAAGTTTAATGGTTTGCAGCCTTAAACTGGTTCATAATTTTCAAGATTTTGAACTTTCTTACTTTGCTTTGCAAAGAAACTTTTTTAAAGTTTATTTTTGCAAAGAATCTTTTTTAAAGCTGTTGGCTGAGAGACTTGTCTAGTTTAATTGTCTTAAAACCCCCTGATTAAATTGGATGAAAAACCTGGGATCCATGGTACTATTTGACTTGAACCTGTGTATTGTAAACTTCAGGAAATGGTTATAACTTGTTGTGGGTCTGTTTTGTTGTATAGATACATAACATCTGACCAAAGGATTGTATTATGGTCTGGAAAAGTCTTTCCCATTTTATTTGTATGCTCTGAAAATTTTTTGATTCAACAAATCAGTATTTTCTGATACAAAGCCACAGAATTCCCAGGAAACTTTATCCTTTTGTCATTCTGAGAATTTCTATGGGAGATTCCATTACAGCATGTGCTTTGAATTCGTACACTGATGCAACAGCAAAGAAGTGTTGAATGAGAGAGTGGGTTAATGTGAGGGAAAAAGTGAGTTGAGTTGGAGGGAATAGACAGTTGGGAGGTTTGCCACAAGCAGTGGGAGAAAAAGCATCTAGATAAATAATAAAAGTCTAATAATGAAAAATTTTCATACTATGCTTCTGCAAGGCACTGTAAAGATGTAAAATGCTGTGTAATTGCTACAATTTATTATTATTTCATATACGTTTATAATAGCTCTCATATTTTCTAAAAACAACAAATACATTTATAAATGCATTGTTGGCAAAGCTGTTTTACTCTATCAATAATTTCTAAATTTATATAATTTTTGAGAGATTATTTTAGCATACACTTTAGAGTTTTCTGCATATAAAAACCTCCTAATTTCTTTTAAATGGGACCCTAAGGAATTCAAGCCCAGGAACAAGCTTATTTAATGGCTTACTGAGTTACTAACATACACCAACACACTGCTTTATAGCTACTTCAAAGTAGTACATGATTTGCCTTCTTTATAGGATGTATTACAGTTGCTTTCTTTTGTGGAGCTCAAGGTTTATCCATCAGAGTGATGAATAGGGTATCTTCTCTCAAGGAACTTGTAATATCAGAATAAAATCTATAGTTTACATAGACTAATGAGACTTGCTTTACACAGTTTTGTCAATGGAATCTAACACACTTGAAATCTGCTTTCTATTTCTCAAGCCCAGCAGGTTTAGCTTGGCACCATGTGCTGCTGTGGCCGCAACAGAGTTTGCTCTGAATTCCCAACAGCTTTGGTCACAGTACAGAGAAAAGAGCTAACTCTTCAGTATGTTGTTTACCAGTGTGCTATATTTAAGTAGAAATAGATTTAATAACAAAGAATTTTGAAATTAAGAAATTGAAGCAAAGTAACTTTTCTATTTTCAACACTAGCAACATTGAAAGAAGTCTGATCTTGGTTGATATTCAAGGATCACCTGCTACAAGCTCAGGAGTGTTGCATCCCAACTAGAAGGAAGTGCAGCAGGAGGGCCAGGAGACCTCCTTGGATGGATAAAGAGATCCTGAGGAAAATTGAAATGAAAAAAGAGGCTTATAAAAAGTGGAAGCAAGGACAGGCGGCCTGGGAAGAGTACAGGGATGTTGTTTGGGAAGCTAGGGACCAGGTTAGGAAAGCTAAGGCCCAGTTAGAATTAAACTTGGCTAGGGGTATTAAGGATAACAGGAAGGGATTCTACAGGTACATAGCAAATAAAAAAACAGACAAGGGAGAATGTAGGCCCCCTCAGGAAGCTATCAGGAGAACTGGCTACACAGGATTTGGAGAAGGCTGAGGTTCTGAATGACTTCTTTGCCTCGATCTTCACTGGCAAAGGCTCTGACCACACCACGCAAGACTTGGAAGGCAGATGCAGGGACTGTGAGAATGAAGACCTTGCGCCCACTGTAGGAGAGGATCTGGTTCGAGACCATCTTAAGAACCTGAATGTGCACAAGTCCATGGGTCCTGATGAAATCCATCCACGGGTCCTGAAGGAGCTGGCAAATGAAGTTGCTAAGCCGCTGGTCATCATATTTGAGAACTCATGGCAGTCAGGTGAAATTCTCAACGACTGGAAAAAGGGAAATATAATCCCCATTTTCAAGAAGGGGAAAATGGATGACCTAGGGAATTACAGACCAGTCAGTGTCACCTCTGTGCTTGGCAAAATCTTGGAGCAGATTCTCCTGGAAGGCATGCTAAGGCACATGAAAATCAACAAGGTGCTTGGTGACAGCCAGCATGGCTTCACTAAGGGGAAATCCTGCCTGACCGATTTGGTGGCCTTCTATGATGGGGCTACGGAACTGATGGACAGGGGTAGAGCAGTTGATGTCATCTACCTGGACTTGTGTAAAGCATTCGACACTGTCCTACACGACATCCTTGTCTCTAAATTGGACAGACATCAGTTTGATAGGTGGACCACTCGGTGGATAAAGAACTGGCTGGATGACCGCACACAAAGAGTTGTGCTCAGTGTCCAGCTGGAGACCTGTAACAAGTGGTGTCCCTCAGGGATTGGTGTTGGGACTGGTCTTGTTTAACATCTTCATTGCTGACATGGACAGTGGGATTGAGTGTGCCTTCAGCAAGTTTGCCAATGACACCAAGCTGTGTGGTTCAGTTGATATGCTGGAGGGAAGGAATGCCATCCAGAGGGACCTTGACATGCTTGTGAGGTGGGCTGATGCCAACCTCATGAAGTTTAACCATGCCAAGTGCAAGGTCCTACACCTGGGTCAGAGCAATCCCAGGCACAGCTACAGGTTGGGCGGAGAAGAGATTCAGAGCAGCCCTGCGGAGAAGGACTTGGGGGTGTTGGTTGATGAGAAAATGAACATGGGCTGGCAGTGTGCATTTGCAGCCCAGAAAGCCAGCAGTATCCTGGGCTGCATCAAAAGGAGAGTGACCAGCATGTCAAAGGAGGTGATCCTGCCCCTTTACTCTGCTCTTGTGAGACCTCACTTGGAGTATTGTGTGCAGTTCTGGTGTCCTCAACATAAAAAGGACATGGAACTGTTGGAACAAGTCCAGAGAAGGGCCACGAGGATGATCAGGGGACTGGAGCACCTCCCGTATGAAGACAGGCTGAGGAAGTTGGGGCTGTTCAGCCTGGAGAAGAGAAGGCTGCGTAGACACCTCATAGCAGCCTTCCAGTATCTGAAGGGGGCCTATAGGGATGCTGGGGAGGGACTCTTTATTAGTGACTGTAGTGATAGGACAAGGGGTAACGGGTTAAAAGTTAAACAGGGGAAGTTTAGATTGGATATAAGGAGGAAATTCTTTCCTGTTAGGGTGGTGAGGCACTGGAATAGGTTGCCCAGGGAGGTTGTGAATGCTCCATCCCTGGCAGTGTTCAAAGCCAGGTTGGACGAGGCCTTGGGTGATATGGTTTAGTGTGAGGTGTCCCTGCCCACGGCAGGGGGGTTGGAACTAGATGATCTTAAGGTCCTTTCCAACCCTAACTATTCTATGATTCTATGATTTGCTGGTGCTTCTGGTAATTTTTGTTTTTATATTTATTTTTGTTAACTCTGGTAACTCATTACTGTAACATTCTAAATCTTGGTTTTCCTCTGTAATATTTCCTGGAAAACATGGTCCTGTATTTTTAATTTTAATCTCATTGCTTACTCATCTTGTGGTAGAGTGGAACTCTCTTGTTTTAAAGTCATCTTAACAAACAGATTAAGTACATTATCTGTAGCTTTAAAAAGTGGAATTGAAGTTTGACTCTTAGCTTGACAATACATTGTAGGCTTATCTGAGTTGAGCTCAGGAGAAGAATCCAGAAGCCCATATCTCACTTTTAAAATGTTTTAAAATATGAGCCCTATTTCCTTTTTACATGAAGGTTGAAAGGAAAAAGAATTGTATAGATGGAAAAATAAATTTTGACCATAAACCTGGTTTATTATTTTGTTTTTGTTCCTCTCACTCTGTTCAAGACCTCCAATATTCAACCACATCTGCTACATGATGTTTTAACTGCTCAGTTTCAAAATAGGTTAAAAAGGATGTTGGGGAGAATGGGATGTGAAGCATCTTCCTAATTATTTCTGGAATGCAAAAAGTAGAAACCATTAGAAAACTCTTAACTTGGCAACTAGCATGTTAGAGGAAAGGAACAATGATAAGAAACATTTGAAGTACACATTCTCTTGCTTGAATATGTATTTTCTTAATTCTAAAGCTGCTTCACAGAATTGAGAATGATTTGGGGTTGAAAGGCATGGCAGATGTAGGGGGATCTATTCAGCAGCTTTATGCCATTATATTTATGCCATATTCTAGGCAGATTAGTCTAAAGGAACAAAAGGGCTGTGAAATGTTAATTACACTTAAGGACACCTGCTCACACTCAGATAATTTCAGAATGTTCCCATTTATGCAATGACTCTGTTTCTGTCATTTCAGTTGCTGCTGTGCAAGTGTAGCAAAATAGTGTCTGATAATGTTTGATGGATATTTAAAGCTACCTGATACGACGTCCTTTGACATGATCATCTTTGGGCAAATGAGAAATTTCCCCATTGTTCTTAGCTTCAAAATAAAAATTCATCCTGTGTATGTGCTGTACCTGCCAAATTCCCTCTATAAAGTAAGTCAATAGTGCTTTCATATATACCACACTAACCATTCCGTTGCAGAGGCATTGAAGATATAGACAAAAGTTAATGCATCTAAATTGCATAATGATAATTTTTCAGTGTACAAAAATGACCTTACTGAAATGGGATGAGTAAATATCCTACTTTACATAGTATGCTCAACTGCAGTTGCTTGCACAGTGCCCAGTGGAGGGCATGGCATGTCAGGATGGGGTCCAAAGGGGTCAGGATCCAAGAAGTCTCCTTTGGAGCTAACTGTGCAAGGATGCAGAAGGGTTTGAAAGTCAGTGCTCCTCTGAGATTTCGTTTTCTCTCCAGTGTCAAGAAAATAGCCCCAATCTCTCTGGCAAGATTGCCTTACTTGAAGGCTGACAGCCTTTTTCCAAAGAATCAGTTCTTGAACTCTTTGCTTTTGAAGAAGATGGTGTTTTAGAAAGAGTAGTACATTCACGATTAAAGCAGAGTTCCAAAATGGAGGAGATGTGGCTCCTATAACCTGCTAGTGGTGTTCAGACTAATACCTCCTGGCCTCTGTGCGGAATGTGACAAGTGCAAAGTTCTGAGCATTCTCCCTCAGTGCTGAGCTGGGATAAAGAAGGTGCTGCTTGCATGCTGTATGTATTTATATCTTAGGAAGATTTCTCCTGTGGGCCAAGGGGACAAAGAATGTGTGTTCAAGGAGAACAGGAAGTAACAATGCAGCGAGAAATGGTAGCAGAGAAACATGTTTATATATCTGGTTAAAAATAGTTGCTTAAGCAAAGATGCATGGATAGTAATATGATTGGCTGAAAGGGCGCATGATCAGTAAGGTCATTGTCTGGAGAAGCACATGGTGTGCGCGTGGAGAAGGAACACTGTTTCGTGATGGAAAACCACGAAAGGAGCTAACCGCTACTAACTGCTAGGCAGAGTACTATGAAAACCTGTAAACTCACTCAATAAATGCCTTTAGTTGCACCACAGCTGGAGTCTGTGCCTCATATGCCACATTCTCCCATATTTTACTTTATAAATCACTTCAAAATAGGTTGAAGATAGCCTGAAGGCACTTGGCAGAGCCTTAGCTTCATAATAAGTTATTCATAATATGATAAATTGGTGGAGAAACCAGTCAGCTTACATGTGGGTGGTCACTGATCTCTTTCACTATGATTTGTCTAGGAGGAAAAGGAGTATATGGAGTATTCCTTGGAGTATTTTGATACTATTTTTTTTCAGCAGTCCTTCAACTGTTTTATGTATTTCAGGGTCAAGAACATTTAGCTTATGGCTTTGTGGGCAGAGGGCTCTTGGGATCTTTGTCTGCTGCCTTGTGAAATGGTATATTGGTTGTCAGAAAACAATAAAAGCCATTGGCCATTTTGGAGTCTCAGACCCACTTTATCAATGGGAATATGAATAATCAGAGCTTTATATATGGTTTCTCAAGAAAAACAGTTATCAAAAGAATAAATGAAGGGAAGGGAGTAGAGTAGTCATGTACAGGATTTTCATTTCTTTAGAAGTTATGATAAATAGAGTTAGCCGACGGAATCTTTTATATCTATTTCTGGCCTGCAGAAAGCAAAAGGCATCAGCGTTGTCTGAAGTTATTTGAATTATGAAAACTGAACTTTGTATTTTATAAGACAAATGAACTTCACTTTTTAAATTGCTTTCAGTCTGAACTTGTTCCACTGACTAGCCACTGACTGCAGTGTCAGGGAAACTGGAAATAGTGTCTCTTTCTAGAATGACACAATGAATTTAATATAATTAGGTAGAAATTGATTGGATATTCAGTATTAAGTTCAAACTTCTTAAAACTCCTCCTGGCTTTTTTCCCCCTTTTTCCCCCTTGTTTGGTATGCCAAGTATTTCACATTGAGACTAGTCAGAAATTTGAGTTTCAATTGCTTTTTTTCTCTTAATGCTTTGTAATTGAGAGATAAAAATGAAAGAACTATATTTGTTTGTTTGCTTGTTTCAATTTCTAGCTATTCAGAAAGGCTCAAGGGATTTGATTTAAACTCTGAGAAAAAATGACATTAGGCCAAAAATTTCCATGTTCAAGCATTGCCTCTTTATATCATTCATCAAAGCCCATATGAGCTATGAATCTGAAATGAAATTGTTAGAAATGGGTAAAAAGCATAATTTCAAACTCATAAATTCTGTTCCTTTCCCTCATCCACCAAGATCAATTCTCTCATAGGCCCGATTTTCTTTCTTTCAGTTTTTGCTGATTTATTTCTTGTGCTTCTAGTTTGTGTGGTTTGCTAACCAAGTTGACACCCAACCCCAAACAGTGCCTAACATAGACAAAAATGCTGGACTTGATTACCTCAAAGGTCAGCGTTCATCCTTAGTTGATAGCCTGCAAGGCTAAGCAGGTAAGTGCTGCGGCTGTGCAAACACACACAGAAAAAGGGGCTGTGAAAGTCAAGGGAGAGCAGAAAACTGAGCCTCTGTCCTCTTCTACATCCACAGAAACCAAAACAGTCTTTGGTACTGCCCTATTGGTCACACCTCTGGTTCCCTTTACACCACGATTTCCCACAATTTCCAAAAGTTGAAATCTTGGTGCACCTGTCTTCCTGCCTTCCTGCAGGATTTAGGGTCAAGACACCACTCTTTTTAGCACAGCAGAATCAGAATCAGTGTAATTTCACAAGTCCCTCTGTGAATGGTAAACCAACTTCTTGACTCCTTTCTCCATGTAGTAGGCCAGATTTCACAGAATCATAGAATCATAGATTGGCTAGGGTTAGAAAGGAGCTTGCGATCACCTAGTTCCAAATTTAAGGTATTTCTACTTTTCTTGACCCTTTCCACAACAGTAGGTTTTCTAAAGGCTTCTCTCTTCTTATTTTCTTCCTCTGAATAAAATGGAACTGATTTCATTTCCAGAATCTCTAGGCATTCCCAGGGCTGGCTTTGTATTAACAAGGCAGACACATTTTACAGAAGAAACTTTGGAATGAACACAGATGCATGGAACACTTCCTGTAATATAGGATCTACTTCTGCCTGGAACACATCTTTTTTTTTTCCAGCCAAACCAACACTCTTTTAAGATTCTGAAATATCCAATTAAATAGTCTAATTCTCTCTAGTTTATGTCTCACTTTGGGGTCAAAACAGAAATGCCATTGGGCTGGCTTTTCTCAAGATCACAGAATCACAGAATGGTTTGGGTTGGAATGCACATATTTAACATTCCAGTTTAGTGGACTTCTGAAACTTGATAAGATCCATGTGTTCTGATTCAAATTAATCCTTAATTCAGTGTCTTTTTAGTTATGGAAAGAAGCCCTGAAAAAGTTTGTAAGATTCAGAAAAGCATGACCTACATTTTTTTGATATTCAATTATTCAAGAATTCTCAGTCGTTCCCCTCCTCCAGAAAAGATTATTTTTAAAAGAAATATTTCAGTGTATTCCTTCTTATCTTGATCATGTATGCAAAACTGTTATAAAAGTTGTTTGAATAAATTCCCTAGTATTGAGTATGCAGCATTTCTCCAATTAACTAAAATTCATGAGTCTGCAAGCTATATGTTAATGTTTGTTTTATGCTGAATGTGTGTTCTAGGATTTTCCTGTTCAGTGTCTTGCCTTTTGGAGCAGATAACACTTTCTTTGTTCTCCCTGTAAAACAGTCTTACTGTACAGTGTATGTGTAAGTCATCCATATATCTTAATATATATATTCAAAATGTATCCAAATACTTATATCCAAAATGCATCTTACAAGATGTATTTTCAGTTTTACATTATATAGCATTCTTACTACAAATCAAAGACTGGTAAGATATCAGTAGATTATTTTTTTATTTTTATTTTTTTAAATAGAAATTGATGTACTTCATAGTCCTTTTGATTTGGAGAAAATTAGCCATTGTAACTGATTCTTTTCCTGATGTATCTGATGGAAGCACCGATTTTGGGGTCAGCTGTCTCTTAAGCTATGTTGTGGTTTAAGCGCAGCCGGTAAATCAGAACCATGGAGACTCTCTCTCACTCTCCCCCCCCCCCCCTCCCTACTCCCAGAGGGATGGGGAGGAGAATCGAAAGAATGTAACTCCCACAGGTTGAGATAAGAACAGTTCAGTAACTAAGGTATAACACAAACCCCTGACTGTTACCACCAATAATAAGAATGATAAGGGAAATAACAAGGGGAGAGAATACAACCTCTCACCACCCGCCGACTGATACCCAGCCTGACCCTGGCAGTGATCTAGCCCTTCCGAGTACCTGCCCCAAGTTTACATCCTGGGCATGACATGCTGTGGTATGGAATACCTCTTTGGCTAGTTTGGGTCAGGTGTCCTGTCTCTGCTTCCTCCCAGCTTCCCCTCCTCCTGGCAGAGCATGAGACTCAGAAAGACCCTGGTCAGAGTAAACATTACTGAGCAGCAACTAAAAGCATCAGTGTTATCAGAGCTGTTCCAAGGTTGAAAGTCAAAAACACAGCACTGCACCAGCTACTAAGAAGAAGAAAAAAAAAAAAAAGACTGAACCCAGGACAAGCTAGCAGTATCATATTTTCAACCTTGAAAATGTTGAAGGTGTTCAGGTATATTCTACTCTGTCATGAGAAAAATTAAATGTGATTTCCTGCTTTGAGGCTGTCCTGGGTTCAGCAGTAGCAGTCATTTTTCTCCTTCTTAGTAGCTGGTGCAGTGCTGTGCTTTTGACTTTCAGCCTGGGAACAGTGCTGATAACACTGATGTTTTTAGTTGTTGCTAAGTTGCTTCATCTTGTTCCTTCATCTTTCTTGTCTTTTGTCTTGCTTTTCCCCTTGCGTACAGGAGCAACCGATATTGGTACGAATTGGTCCTCTGGTTTAGCTGCAGTATCTGTTGCACTTTCTACCTGAGACAGCATCTGATCAGGAGTCATCGTCACATGAGGAAGAAGAAGGAGAAGAAAAGGTGACTTCTCAACCTCAGAACTCCACCAAGTTATGGAACATGCAAAAAGGTTTTACCCGCCAACCAGAGGAGCACATCATCACCTGGTTGCTCTGATGCTGGGACAATGGGGCAGACGGTCACGAACTGGAAGGTAGGGAAGCCAAGCAGCTGGGATCACTTGCTAGAGAAGGGGGAATTGACAAAGCAATTGCAAGAGAGAAACAGTCCCTCAGCCTTTGAAGGCGGCTCTTGGCAGCTGTGAAAGAAAGGTTTTCATACAAGGACAATGTTATGAGTTGTTCGGCCAAGTGGACTACTATAGAGAAAGGCATCCAGTCTCTGAGGGAATCAGCCATTGTACAGATGATCTATCACATCAAGCTGAATGCCGGGGATGTACCCATAGATCTAGATGAAGTTGAATGTACACTTAAGATTATGGAATTTAAATATTCCACCACTGATTGAAAGCACCTGTATATACTTAATATTCATGACACAAAATATTTGCAAGGATAGTTTTCTCAAAAGATTTCATATCAGTATAGATAACATAGACTGAGACTAATTCTGACATCAGTTAGTGTTGTTTTTTCTTTGTCTATACAAGTAGGTTTTTTCCATCGTTGGAAAGCAATGTGATGTGGTGGACTCAGTTAATGGAGTCACGAAAAGCTTACCACATGGCAAATCTATCCACTGAATTATGGTTTACATTTACATTCCCTCCTTTAGTACTCTCACAATAGGTATTTTAAAAATTCACTGTTATGCTGTTATTTGTCCTGAACAGCATTTTATTGTATTGTCATGGTAGTTTAAAAGGAGAGCTGTGCTGTGGATATATTTTATAATTAATAAAAAGTCCAATTAATTTTTTTAGCAGCACAATAGTAAGAATCTTTCCACAAGCTGCAGAGTAATCTCAGGCCTTGCTCATTTCAGTACTAGTTATTGGTATTTGTTTTTTCATGTTATGCTTGTAAGCACTAAACCTAATGAGCAATAAGCACCAAGGAATTGAGACTTTTATACATAAGTAGATCTAAGACATCTGGTTCCTCAGCCTGAAAGAAAATGAACATAGAAGGCTGTTGATAACTGCTTATGCTTGAAGATCTGTTTTTTCACAGGAGGCAGGGAGTTTTCACACTCCAGAGGCATGAGAATTGAGGTTTTATTATGAAAAATCTCACAGTAAATAATGCTTCTGTGCATACTAAATTATTTCAAACTGTTTACACATAAGTAAATCTCTTGTGAATTCACTGTTTTCCTCAAATCCCCTTGATGGAAATCTTGAAATCTTGAGGCCTAAAAACCCACTGTTGTGCTGCAGCCTTATTCTTCACAGGGAATTCTAATGGTGACCAAAATCTAAACTTCTATTAAAGAAGCCAATATGAGGTTAACACAAGGTAGAATAAGACAGCACGTTTACAAAGCAGAGCAACTTGATTTTCATTAGTAACATGTAGAGAAATATTCACTATGTTTCCTTAATTTAACAGAATAGTTTTCCAAGACATTAAGTTAAAGAGGAGTGCTGTATTTATAGTAAAGCTTAGTGTCTGCATCTTAAAAAGGTAACTCTACGATTTTTCATTCATTTTAATATCACTTGGTTCCCATTGCTTCTAAAATACATTTATCCTTTATGTATTGAGGTTACCCCCTTGCCCATACCACTTTTGGACATAATACTTAGGCATAAGAATATCCAGGTTAAAGCAAAGTGGGTTTTCAGATACTTATGGCTTTATGCATCCCTCTGAAATTAGGAATATATACTTGGAAAGTCTGTGCTAGGTTTTAAATGAAATACCAATATTAGAGAAACTAAGAATAGCAAAAAATGAGAAATTCCAGGAAAAAGCTTAATTTTTTTTTCAAGATGTAAGGCAGATGTCAAATATAGCAAAATAAAAAATCAGTAAATCACATACATGGATAGAAATTAAATTACAGTGGATGATCATATTTCCTCTCTACCAATTAGGAGGCTATTTGCTCTCATTGATTGTAATTTCTTTTATAACTTCTTGTTTGCAAAATAATACTCTTCATTCAAATATTTTTACTGAAAACAATGGTTTATGTAAACTGGCAAGGAAGGAAAGAGGGGAGTTGGAATTTATTTGTTTAAAATATGTTCAGGTTTGAGTCCTCAGCTGGTGATATTATGACCTTGCCTATCACAGTCTGTGAATATGCTATCAGTAAGTAATCAGAAGCAAAGGATAACTTTAGAATAAGGAACACTTTACAAATCATTATACTCTATGGAGAGAGCATAATCTACTGTTACAGGGTTAATCCATCATTGCAGTCTAGATCTCTAAATTTCTAATGTGTTTCAGGGCTGGTGGAAATTGATAATAAACAGAATTGGGGAGTGTTTCTTCTGGCAGCTGCATACTTTCACCTGGATGTCTTTTCAAGTGAGCTTTTGATTGTTCTGCTTCTGATCTTGAATCTAAATCCAAGTAACAGAGTGGTAACATATCACATTTGCAACATTGCGTCCAAACATTTTTATATTAGATAATATTTTTGTTCATAGTGTTTATTAATACATCTGCCTTTAAGGCTGTATTATGATAAATTTCTATGAATTGAGGAAGCAGTTTGTGCCAAAGTATTCTTTAGATTGATGTTGAGGAGATTTGCATTCTTATTTCAAAGGCTTTAAACAGGAGAAAAGAACGGATTACACAGAGTAGAGGAAAGATTCAGCATTTTGTAAAGGCTAAAACTCCTTTGGTTCCACAGAATCATGACAGTGGTTAGAATACAGCAATCTAGAAACCAAGGACTGTTACACTGTATGATAAATGAAACTGGAAAAACACATAATGTGGAACCAATAGTGAAATAATTATGTAGAGCTTAAGTGTAAATTTAGCACAGTAGAGTGGCAGTCAAATATTTAGCAATATAATGTGTGCTTAAAGAGGAAAAAATACAGACAGCAGCACAATAATACACCAATACACTGATTCATATTATGCTCGTAAGTGCTAATTAAATTTGCGTGAACAGGCTACTTCAGTATCATTATGTACTAAATCGTAAATTTGTCTTGTTGAGACAACATAATGATTTTTAGATACAACAGAATCTAAATAAAGGCTATGATACATTTGTGAGGAGAAAATAAAATCTTCAAGGAGCCTCAGATCCAAACCACCATTCTTAATTGGGTGAGTCTGAAACCTAATAGAAGTGACTTGTGATTGTCATTGAATAATTAAAGGTTTGCCTAGAAGTGTAAGGTTAGAATTAATGAAAACAAATAACATTCCTTTGTTATAGAAGTGACTTGGGTAGGAATGCTATAGAATAAGGAATAGATAAAAGAATGTCATGAAATAACCAACAGACTTCAGTACAGCTTTCAAAGGACTGTACTAAACCTTTTCCTTTAGATTAGCTGAAGTTGAATAAGCATTCAAAATGCCATGCTGGGTTTTAAATTCTCCAACTGAGAGCACCAGCTTTATCCATGGCCAAGAGGGACTCTGAGATCTTGGTCCCAATCTCTAGTTTGGGTAATTAAAAATAGGTGTCTAAAGTGAATGATGTGAGTACCCAGTTTTGTTTGACTTTCTGTTTTCCCAGAATCCTTATCAAATAATGACTACTTACTTAACAGTGAATTGAGAATTTCATCATAATCTCAGTTGGTTATTGTTTGGTTTTTTTTTGTCATCTGCTTAAGTAGACTTCTGAAATTGGATAAGCCTGATTTCCCTTTTTGGCTAGTGGAAAACACCAATTTGACCAGAGCACGCAAATAGTAAGATATGCTTCAGGATATGCTTCAGGGTAGTAAGATATGCTTCAGGGTCACATAATTTATGTGATTAGCATGGCTTCCTTAATTTAAAAGACATAGTTATATGAACCACTTCTGTGTATCTAGTAGTATCTCTCCTGATACCCTTCAGGACAAGTATGCTACAATGTGAGTGCCAATATACAACAGAGCTCCAAGAGCTCTACCTTAAAACACTCAGGAGTCACTTTATTCATGTAAAAGTTAATGAAAATCATATGCATGAGGATTTGGGTATGACATGGCAAAACTCATCATGTATCCTTCCATCGAGGATGTTTAATAGAATTTGGATCAGTTTCAGTGGAAAATAACAAAGCTGGAGGGTATGCTTTCTTGCTTTCCCCATTTTTTTCTCAAGATTTGAAATGTGACTGAGTAATGTATTGCTGAAACAGCCTGTGAATACATAGCTCCTGAGCTCTGAAGATGCACCTGGAAAGCAGAAGGTGGAAGTATCAGATACACAGCTGAGGAAAGAAAACTTTGCATCTCCCCACCCTGTACTGTGATTAGGAGAGAAGAACCAAAACCAAACCCAAACAAACAAACAAGAACCACAAATCTGGAGGTAAATCTCTATGTATACCACAAACATGTAAATTATTTAGTTAACCATTTTTAGCAAACCAGAATCAAGGGAGAGGTAATAAGATATCCTTTAAATATGAGACTGCTAGAGGAAAGACATTACAAAAAACTTTATTCTTTCCAAATAGATTAGACTAACATATGCTTGTTTGAGGAGTATGGCAGACATTAATCACTAAAGTCCTGTTAGGAGGTGAAGTTTTACTGCCCAACTTAACACAAGGAAACAAAATGCCATAGTGGCAGAGAGTACTAACCCCTTCTTCAGACACTAACTCCACAACCACAAGATCAGTTATTTTAGATAGGTACCAAAACTTTGAAGTTGAATATCATTGTGTGGTCTACGCTTTGCTATCTATATAAGCAGTAAATGCGTTCATTTTTTTCATTATGGTGTTGCTCCTTCAAGTAATCCTGCAAGTAAACAAAATTGAAAGCATGCTTTGAATGAAACTTAAGCTTCAATGTTTATTGAAATTTAGAGCAGAGATGTTTAAATAGAAGACAATTCCAATTTTCAGGAATTTCCATATGAAATGGTGCTATATATTCATGCTGCTTGATTAGACATGGTTTCAGAAGGATGAAAAAACTTCCCAAAATATCTGATAAAAAAGTATTTCAGCACAACTGTTACCAAGAGCAGACACTAAGGCTATGAAGTGTGAAATTAAAACAAGAAAGTCATTGGACATTGATTGGAATTAACTCATAATGACCTGGTTTATGTTTCTGGCCTCTGGGAAGATGATTAGAAGATAAAAACAGCTTTCTGTGAAGGGTGTAGGACTATTAATGAGTAATCTGAACATAAACAGTAAATGTCTTTAGTTAAGGTCCTCAGAAAACAATCATCCTGCTAAAATGCTGCAGTAGGCATTGGAATGGGACAAAAACACCAGAGGAGTCTTAAAAGGAAATGCTTCAATTTCAGAAGCGAGCAGAATGGCATAACTAAATCAAAAAGCTTTTGCAGCTTTTAAAAGTGTAAATTAATTATAAACACAAGACAGAAAGCAGCATATGGTTTAGTGGATTGTATGATCTTGGTGCCTCTGAAAACTAACTGAAAGTCAGGTTGTAGGAGCAATGCAAGGAAATTCAGTGTTTTTCCATCTGACCTGTCTTGGGTACCCTATATTGATGTCAGTGGACCTTTAACAGTTTGTATGTGCTGAAGATCTGTTATGTGATTCTGGTTGATGGAACATTATTCTTTGAAAATACATTGTAGGAAATCAAATGTAAAACCCAAGAATGGTTCTGTGCTCCTGGAAATACCCTCAAAATTTAAAAGGGTAACTAATGATTTTTTTATGGACTATCCGATTACATTTCTTTAGTTTTGCTATGTTTGTATTTTTTCTAAGTATAGTGGAAAAGAAACCCAAACCACACAAAACCCTGAGTATAATCACAATTGAACTCCAACAGCAAAATATCTAAACTGGATTCCCCTTTTTTCATGGTATTCTATCTTTGAGATAACAATAGTCTCATGAAATGCAAATGCAACAGCAGGTAATTCATATGTTGAAATGAACATGTAATACCAATAATTTACTTGGTTTCAGGGTTTGTTGCTTGGAATCACTATCAGTTGTATTTGTGGCTTCTACCTAGGAGATGTTATCCTATTCATTCTTCGAAAGATTTCATGAAATCAGACAGCATATAAGCATTGTAGAATTATATAAAACTGCTAGTGCTGTTTTAATTCAATGGATTTTAACATATTTTTAATAGCTTTTGGATAAAATCTGCCATTCTACAAAAGAAATAACAAATGTTTAAAAATACCCACATTAAAATGTACTTTTTAAAAAAAAATCCATAATGTTATGAAGCATAATATATAGAAAGCTGTTATCATATCTGAGTTGTAGCATATTGTAAAGGCAAAAATAGTAACTTTTAAAAGCAAGCCAAACTTTGCTTTATAGGATTTTTGCATTTAGATATTGTATTGAATGTGCTGTCACTAGGAAGATCTTTATCTGAGAAGTGTTTGAAACTGATAGTCAAAATGTCTCTAATTGACCACCTGCTAATAGTAACATTGATTTAACAGCTTTGTCATTCTACTCTTCCTTTATTCATGAGTTTTATGGTGGAAACAAGTTTTCAGTGTAAATTTCTCCTTAACTGGCAGTCTGTAATGTTTAAGATTTTGTATCAACATCATATCAAAAGGACATCTTTTCAGTATGTGGAATCTGATACAACCCCTTAGCAACAACAGATGGAAATTCAATTCCTCTGTACTATACTCCTTGTGAAAAGCTGCATCTAGCTCAGAATGCCCAGTCAGAGCCTCTAGTTAAGGAGGTGAAAAAATAAAGACGTATTACCAAAGCTACCGTATACAGTCATTCATTAAATCACCCCTTCCTGTGATCATGGTGTCTCTGATGGTCTAAAGAATGTTTTGGGGTTTAGTTGTTACAAAAAGTACCAAGCTCAAAAGTGATAGAGACCTTCTGATAGGAGGGAAGCTGTTATCTCTAACGTAATGAGGTCTGTTCATCCAAGACACTTAGGGGTAGAAGGAAGGGGAATCATTAATTTGTAAGTGAAAAGGTGGTATATAACAAACATTCACAATTTAGATTTAGAATGTATTTACTGAGGGGTTGTTTCTCATGTTTTTCTTCTCTAGGTTCATATTATGGCTCAGGATGTCTAGCAAAGGTTGACAAATTCATTTTACAGAGTGTAGACATGACTTAACTGTACATAAGATCAATTAGCTTAACTTGAATGCTAACATGCATAAATGACCTAAACTAGAATGATTTTTGCATTATTGTGGTGTGTGGTATTTCACGACATGGACTCAAGTTGATGCAGAGACTCAAATCCTTGTTTATTACTACCAAGCCCTTTTTATCCCCTTGTTCGGTACTTTCCCAACCTGCACATACACACAACATTCAATCTCGTTGGCCCCTGTAGAACTCTCCAGGTAAATAGTCCAATCACAATGTTGCAGACCCTCTCATAACCTCCACATCCTCTGGCCTACAACTGAGATTCCTGACCCAAGTACATCTTGGCCCATCCTACTATATAATGAACTATATAATGAAGATACAGACACATATCCATTTTTACAGATCTTAACAAATCAATTTCTTGTGGCTGTGTTGGTATAGCCCCCAGCCATCCCATGTGATGTGTCCACAGGATTCAAGGCTGCCATTGCTTCCAACAGCAGCCTGAAAGGACTTGGAGGTGTGGCAGCTGACTGGCACAGGGTGTCTTGTCCTGTTGCATTGGCTAATGTTACCCAGATGCTCTCTTTTGGCTGGGCAGGAAGCCACGGTAGGGTCAGTCCTCTTGTGATGAAGAGACAGAAGACAAGGCAGGACAAACCCATCTTGCAGGGACCCAACAAGGTCCTTTATCTGTGGAAACACAAGCATACCCTTGTCCCCAGGTTATTAAAGGGAACAGGCCTTCCCATTCATGAGTTTCAAGATTACGCACTTTAACATGAGCTTTCGCTTGTTCAAAATTCTTAGAACCCCTGAAATGGCACTGTGTAGGAGGTCCATCCTCCGTCCATTGATTTAAAGTATTCAAAACATAACAAACTTTTTCTGTATGTTCCTGTGGGGTTAACCCTGAACTCCTCCTTTTTTGTTTCATATATCTACTATCAATGCCTGCTTTATAACACTACCATCATATGAGAATCTTTTTTAGCTTTCGCCTTAGCATTTTCTAGCAACTGCTGCAAATTTGCATGGTCTAACATTTCTTTTACAAGTGACAAATCCATACAATACAAGGTATTGTTTCTTATTAGCAACTGGCTAGTAAATATGGGTGGTTTTATACACAAAATCACCGCTTCTAATAGCTGTGTTACAAACACACATATTCAAGTTGTTACATTTCAGTTGTCCCCAGGTGATGTTTTGCAATCATTTGTTTTTCTCTTCCTCTCCTTCTTTTGCTCGGGGTATTCATGGTCAGCTCCTGCAACTGAGGCATAGGGTTTTTCCACTTGTCTGTCCAGCTCATGGTAAGGCTGGAGAAACTTTGCAGGCAGCCACCATGGACCTGTAGGTAGGAGGACACAAACATACCCCTTCCCCCAGGTTATCACTTCTTGAGAAGAAGACCGGTTGAAGTGTTTCCTTAAAGCAGAGACATTCTGATGGAAAAGGAATGTGAAGCAGCTGCAGAAGTAAACTGCAAAGTGTTAACAGTCAAGGAGTTTGATGTGTCATTACCCGCAGTTAAAGGGCCAGGCAGGTTGGAAACACAGCAGCTGCGCTGGCTCCTTCCTTTTTCAGGTCTGCCTCATCTCGGGTTTTCTTCTTCTGCCACCCTGATGCTGCTTGGGTGGCAGCTGATAAAGCTTGTGGTTGTGCTGCCCCTCTTGCATTTTTCAGTTAGCAGTTAGAAGTTCTTGTTTCAACCGATCTGTTCTTCCAAGTCCTGGATTCACCCCCAGGTTACCTTAAACACACTAAGCAGGGCTCCTCTCATGTGCACAGCATGTTGCAGGTGCTCTTTAGGCTTTGTTTGTGGTGTCTCTACAAAGTGCCCCAATACTTCAATAGAGTGAAAAGTTGTTTGGTTTTTTTTTTTTTGTTCACTCTGCAGCTCTGATATCCATCCTGGCCATATCACCAGTGGAGCACTGGGAGCCGAATCGGAGGGCAGCTTCTCTTCAACATGGTTATCAAACACATAAAGGGGTCTCACTGCCTATTTACGTCCCCATTAAAAACTTTTACCTGAACACGACAACAAAAAATACACAGAACACCGTCTACCCTCAACAGAGACACACACACACACACAAGGGATCCCACAAGCACGCTCCACACAATTACAATATTTGAAACACAAAATCCAGACAATCATTACCTCCAGACTACACGGCCCCACGTACAGAACGTGGCGCAAGGACCCTGTGAAGATGATCAGGCTAGAAAAGTCTCCAAGAGTCAGTAGAAACATGGACATATTTGTATTTGCCAAATTCTGGTACATGAGTATCACAGAGAGACTATATCAAATGAGCTGTATATGGAGCCCTGAGTCCATGGTCCATCCACCGTTCACCTGATATCTTTGAGAAGAACATACAAGAGACCTTCTCATTGTGGGTCTTGATCCGGCACATACACCACCAGGAAAGCACACAATACATCTGCATCCCCCATTCCTCTCACTTCTCCCTTTACGTCTGCCCACTTGTTATAAGGATCTGGGGGATATAAGTCAGGCGCCTTTTCCAGATCCATAGGCCCCGGGTCAAAAGGACCATCCAGGTCAGCATCAGAATTATCAGATGGCAGAACCACAGGAGCAACAACAGCAGACTGACTTTTTGATCTCACAGCAGAGTCTGGCAAAGAGGGCGGTGGTGAGGGAGATGAAGGTGCCGCTTCTGCCCCTGTGCTTTTGAGCCAGCATGAACTTTTAAAGTTTCAGAAATAACTCGCCACGGGCTTAATAAAGTGGCAGCAACTTTATCATTGTTTGTAGCGCAGTCCCACAAATTAACACCACTTTTGTCCCAGATCTCCAGGGTATCAATATTAGTGGAATTAATAGATGGATCGACTTCTCATGCCCAGAGAAGGATGCGTTTCAGTTCTTCCTTATCAACTTTTTTCCCATACTGCTTAAGAATCACAGCAAAAACTTCTAGAACATTTTCCGGCTCTTTTGTTAAAGCAGACCCCATAATTCTCAGCCACTTACCCCCATCCTGCAAGAGGCAATCTGCGCTGTTTGAATTCGCTTCCTTTCAGCATACACCTTTGATTACATTCAGCAAGCAGTTTGGCTGAGCCACGCCACTGGATCGACAAGTAGTCAGTTTTTGTGCTCCACATGGTGGGCGCCATTTGTGGCATTTCACGACACGAACTCAAGTTGATGCAGAGACTCAAATCCTTGTTTATTACCACCAAGCCCTTTTTATCCCCTTGTTCGGTACTTTCCCAACCTGCACATACATACAATGTTCAATCTCATTGGGCCCTGTAAAACTCTCCAGGTAAATAGTCCAATCGCAATATTGCAGACCTTCTCACAACCTCCACATCCTCTGGCCTACAACTGATATTCCCAACACAAGTACATCTTGGCCCATTCTCCCAAGGCTTGCTTGTTTACCTTCCCTGTCCTTCAACCTTCCAGCTCGTCGCCCCAGAGCTTGTCAAGCACCAAGGCCTCAGAGTTCATTTCAAACTCTTTTTCATGCATATCTTACCACCTTTACTCCCCTTGCTCTTGTGTTTTCCACTGCATGACTCACCTGTGGATGTTGTCAGATTGATGAGCAAGCAAATGATGTGCATGTAAATTTAGTTTTTCCCACCTAAGTAGTGCATAAAGGGTCTATAGAGGCTGATATCTAAAACTGTTAAGGGAATATCTGTCCTAAGAATCAAACATCTTTTGAAAGAACACTTCTCTTGTCCAAGTTGCTTCCGTGGCGTGAGCCTCCCAAAAATGCACACCCCTCTCTAAAAAAAAATGAAAAAAATATAATTATATATACATTATAAATATTAGAAAAATCATAGAAATATAGACATATATGTATGTACCAATACAGAGGGAGGAGGATTTTATGCAGTGGGTCATGGGATTCTTGGTGTGCCATTCCAAAAATAGATTTTCAAAAATGCTATTGGAAAAGAGAATACTCAATGTACAGAAAATTAAGGAGACTGTGCAAATGTAAAAAGTTTTGAAGGAAATCTCGCTCTTGCCTACCATGGCTTTTCAAGACATTTCTCCTGCAGGTTTGTTCTCTGTTTAGCAACATTTTAATGGCTTCTCGCTCTTGCCTACCATGGCTTTTCAAGACATTTCTCCTGCAGGTTTGTTCTCTGTTTAGCAACATTTTAATGGCTTCCCGAATTACAGCAACTCTGACTCCCATCTGAGGCCCTAAGAAGAATATCACTGCTTCTCACTCTCCTCAGAATTGTGTGTAGTACACTGTCTGTATCCTGATGCAGGGAAAAAGAGGAGCTGTTTAGTCTGAAGATACTATTTGAGCTGGCACAGTTGTGGAAAAAAAACGATATACAGTTTTTTCTTATCTTGTGATAAATTCTTGTCCATACAAGTAGATATTTTCTTTTCAGAAGTCAAATTTAAGGTATAGAACATAGCTTCTAAAAATGCTTTATTCTGGAGGAAAATATAAAGCCCTTAATCAAAAATCTGTAGTGACTTTTATAATTATTATTTTAACAACTTCCTACTTAGCAAAGTTATTTCCTCTGCCTTATGTTTAAAGGAAAGGCAACAAAGAAGCAACAAAGACAGAAGATACATTACAATTCTAATTGCTGCACTGGTTTGGGCATTTCTGGTTTTGTTTCTGATTTTTTGGTTTGCTTTTGGGGGAGTTTTAGTTGGTTTGTTTTTTTTTTCTTTTCACTTCAGAGAAAATAGCTCTTAAGGGTTTCTTATAGTAACTTCAACATGACTAGTGTTTTGGTATAAAGTGAAAAAAAAAAAGAGAGAAATCATGCATGTAAAACTGGAATACATAATTTAATAAAAGCAGCACTTCTACTCAAAACAGTTGTCATTACTGAACCTTCCAACTGTAGCCCAGAATTGTTAACTGAATGCTGGATATTTTATACATTCATTTTTATTCAAAACCATGTCATCTGAATGATGGATTGTTTTTATGATGTATGATATAGTGGTATAATTTTTTCTTGTTTGTTTTGCTGTGAACTCAGCAAACATTTTACATGTTTCTATTTTTTCTGTTTTAAAATAATTCAATTGTCTGGCCAAGCAACTTAGACTGATAGGCAACTCTTATGCATACCAAATATTTATAGTGGGAGCATGATACTGAAAATACCACATGTTGTATTGTAGGCAAGGACCGGGTGGGAAGGGACCATTGAAGGGATTTGTTGCAATGCTAAATGGAAGAATTACCATGTCAGGATATTAGGAAAAAAGAAGCACTCTACAGAGAAAGGCATATGTCCCAGAAAGCTTTATCTTAAAGGTGAGGGACTATCAGACTTAAGCAATAATTGTCAAAAGACAAACACTGTATTTTAGGAGGGAAATTAAAACTAATAAAAATGGTCTTTTACTCATAAGATAAAATGGTGTCTCCATCCTTTGACAATGAAGATGAGACAACAGCTGATCACGATATTGCTCCCAAACTGAAGGAACACATTAATTCACTTTTCAGTATGGGTGATAACACGGACCACAAAACTGGAGACAGGAAAACAAGCGCAAATGAAAATAAGCATATCTGAAGAAAAAGGAAATTAATTCAGTCATAATAAGGATGAAGGGAAGACAGACTGCTCCTTGAAAAAGAAATTATTCATAAATCTATCAACTATTAATATTACCTGGATGTAATATTAGATAATAGGTAGCTGACAAATATATTGAGGTAGGAAAATATTGATCTGTTGTTTTGATGTAGAAACTTCTAAAAGTATAATGAATTCTACAGAGAAAGAAAAAATTAGACTTTGAAGTAGAGGATGAAGATGGGATTACTGAAAGTTGATCATACAAGACTATATTTATTGTTGTTTAGATAGAAAAATAAAAAGTATGAAACTCATGACAAGAAAGTTGACCTGCATTGTCCAGTTGAGATTGACTCTTAAACTAATATCATGATATCATCAGCATAAAAATTTGTAGCAAAAAAAAAATTACCTAAGTAATGCATTCTTTCATGCATACCTTCTTCTTAAGGCAACTACTTCTATGTCTTTTAAACTATTTTAGAAAAATAGTTTAAAAAAACAAATAGGGAATTAATATAGGTATATTTACAATTTGTTCTTATGGCTTGCAGATGTAGATCATTACTTAGTTCCACATTTTATCACCTTAACTGTTTAATTATGTAAATAAACTTAATTTTTGCTAGCCTAACTCTTACATTTTTTCTTAATCGCCACAGAGGGAATTGCATTTCTGACAGCTGTGCTTGGGTAGAGCTATCAGTAATTATTAACTGCTGTAATAGGTATACTTTTCTGGGTCCCCATGTCAATTCAGAGTATAATTATCAAAAAAGAGCAGTAGTTTGCTGGGTATTTTTAGAGAAAATGTAGTACAGAACATGCAAAAGCTGTTTTACTTTTTTTTTTTTTTTGTCAAGAAAACCCCAAAGTTCCACTCCCAAAAGGAACAATTAACATGTAATACAGATTCAAGAGCACATCAGTCACTGTCCTTTAAAAGTGAATGTAGCTGACTTTGCCGTATGCAGAAGTTACTATAACAAATGTTTTTCCACTCTTTTTCCACTCGTTTCCCACGTTTTAAGGTTAAATCCCACACTTACCTTGTGTAGGAAGCTTTGCTTTTTTTTCAGAAAGAGAAAAACAAGGGACTGCCTTTTGCCTGAATATATTGATGGTTTTACACACTTATAGCTTGCAAATAATGATTTGCCTTCAGTTATGCATTACAGCATTTCTGTTTTAACCAGACTTTGGTGCATTCTCTTTTTCTCAGAAATTAAGGATTTTCTAGTTAGAGTAAACCTGCTGATTTTGATACTGTCAGAGTTCTGTGACATATGTGGTATTTTGACATATATGTTGTCATACCTTGACACATACGGTATGAAAAACATGGAGAGTGCTATGTCTCCAATACATTAATACTTCCCCAGGTTCTGAAGTATATTACAGAGCTGTTCATTTAACCATAATATTTGCTTTGAGCTGTTGCTTATTTATCTAAGAGGCTAAAACATGTGCCACTGCAGTGAAACATTTTCAGATGACCCTAAAGTGCATCCATCTTTATAATCTGGTTTTCTAAAGATGTCATTTTATTTCTAATTGTGCACAGTGGTAATCCAGTTCAAATATAATTTATGTCTTAAAACCAAGAACAAGATAAAACTTCTTTTATGGGCATTCTACTGCACAATGCAAAACTCAGATTGAGATGGGTCACTGGAGCACCCCTCGCCATAGCAGGTTAACGGTATTGTGGTATTGCTTTAGAACTGGCAATTTACTAAAAGGTGGGCTCACAAAGGCCCGTAAGTCCAATATGGCAGAACTAAATATTTAATTCTGATGAATAGTTTATGCTAGCTGCAGAGCAATGTCTGTCAAGTAGACTCATTGCAGAATAGAATTGCCAGACACTTCTAGTATAGGATTTATACTAATTTCAGCTCTCTACACAATTTCTATTAGCTTTTGGCACCTTCTAGTTTTCAAATTAAAATTTGTTGTTAAGTAATTCGTGTCCTCCTAAGTACTGTCTTTCTCTTTATTCTTCCCTCTCAACAATTACACAATTCGCATTTTTTAAAATG
Organism: Pezoporus flaviventris; assembly: GCF_033815535.1. Taxonomy (NCBI): domain Eukaryota; kingdom Metazoa; phylum Chordata; class Aves; order Psittaciformes; family Psittacidae; genus Pezoporus; species Pezoporus flaviventris. Next base: position 52,257,829 of record NW_026892549.1, read on the forward strand.
TAGTTTTATGTAATTTTTAAATTATGGATGTGATCTCACATACGTGTTGGGGTCAAGCTGAAGCAGCTCCAAAGTAGCAACTGTAGTTGCAGCTGTTTGTTTTGTTTACAGTTGGATTATAAACTGGCGAAACTTAAATTTAAAAAATACACAAATCAAATGAAAAATGTCTGGCAGCAAGTGCTGTATCATCACTTTCTAGTTCAGAGAGGGACATAAATATTCAAACATCTATTTTTGCTCCCTTTAAATTACTACCATGCATTACTTTTTCATTAATGAGTCTGCAGTTAGTTAAATATGAGGAGTCAGGTTCATGATTTTTTTGATAGAAGGATATCAACTTCAAGAGAAATACCTGAAGTGCAAGGTCATGCACTCCCAGAATGCCAACCTCCTGGCGAAAAATAAATGGCAGATGGCAGTTGTGTTGGTTAACAGTGTTCACAAACCATGACTGCAGAATGTCTGTGGAAAAGATGAAGAAACCATCCGTAGGGCTGTTGACCAAACAGTTAAAAAATATTCTGTTTTTTCTTTCATTCTGAAAGAAACCCAGATTAACACTGAACTAATGTCTGTTCAATAGAGGGGAATCATGCGAGAAACAGAAGTTTATCTTTTATTTTGTAATATTTATGCACAGAGGGACATCTAACCAGCAACATAAGGTGTTCACAATATCTCTATGAAAAGTAGTGCTGTTAAGCCATGTTTTCACTGTGCCATTTAGGTAGGATTAGTATTCTCAATATCTAAACAGGACGGTACAATGGACGCTTCCAAATAATGTAGAGCAAAATTTATACCCACTTATAAATAGTTAAGTTGTAGATGGAGTTCTAGGAAAGTTTTGCGTTTTCCTAATTTTCACTTTTCATCACCTAAGTGTCAATCTTTTGCTGTTGTATATCATGGATCTTAGTGAATTCAAGTGCATTTCCATTCGCCTCATATGCAAAGCAGCATCGGATATGCTCCTGAGTTTTCTAGGTATTTGACACAGTTCTCATACTTTTAGTAGAAACTGTAGCAAAATAGCTTAAATATCAGTATTGTTTTTTCTGCAAACTATGAGAATTAGGAAAAATTATTAAAGCTATAGATGCCCATACATATAGTATTGCTATTCTTCCTGGATAATATTCTATGAAAATTGAACAAATCATGAAACAGTAGTTGCCTGTTCAACTGCCATGAAAGTACGTATCAGGTGAAGAAGCTTCAATGCCTCATTGTCAGAAGCTATTAGCCCCTGCCTAATCTGTTATGCATCTAGTTTAAAAAATATGCTGAACAGATAAAGATTTACCTTCAGAATATGCAGAAAAATAACTGGAGTGTTTCTACAGTACTTGCTTTGCTTGTTGCATTGATTACAGTTGAATATAGAAAAGGCAATATGCTGAGGGGATGGAATGGGATGTCAGTTCCTAGTATACAACATTGAAATCCATAGGTGCCATAGAGAACATGTTAGACTCTGTTTAGGCTCATTTTTATTTTTTTGGTTTGTGGCTTTATAGAACTAAAATCCACTCAACTTTCTAATATTATCTAGAATCAGCTTTCTGAGCTGCATTCAAGCTCTAACACAGGTACCCTTAAAGAGAGCAAAGAAATGTGGAACTGAAGTAGGAGAATTTGAGCTTGGTTTATTATGAAATATTAATGAAAACCAGCTCATTTAAGAATTTGCATATTGTTACACTACCTTTTTCCTCCAGGTAATCTGATTTTGTCATGGGTCAATACCACATTAAGTTTTTGCTATCACATGCATGTTCCAAGTATCACAAGTTGAATGAAAAATGGTCATATGTGGAATTCTGAATAGTCGCCAAGTATCTTCAGTTTAAAATGCCTAAGTCAACTTTCAATTTAAGCAATATACTGTTTTTTAAATAGTTAAAATTTGAAAAAAAGAAATAACACCATACAGTCCAACAATGTGCATCCCAATTGGAAATGCACAAAAAAATAAAAATATGAATAAAGCCCACGTGATGAACTGTTTAGGTGCTATCTCTCTGCATCTGTCTGATTCAGCTGCTGATTTCTGTGGCTTAAAGTGTGAATTTAGTTACAGTTTTCTTAACATGGATCAGCACAAATCACCAGCATGAGTAAATTAACACTTGGAGCAGAAATACTCCAATTGCCTACTACATGAGCTAAACATTCAATAATATTATCTGCCAGTAAAGGAATGGTGTATCCTCACTGTGAATTAGGCAAAGAAAAATGAATATGTACAATGTTGAATTGAGTGAGTACATTCACATAACTTTGTATCATAGCACTCAGGGAAAAAAATTACTTTTTTAAGAAAGTAGAAATAAAGTCAGAAATCTTAAGACTTAATTCATTGAGAATATCAGGTATACTAATTTGGCAAAATGAATGTCAATACGCTTATTCCCTCTTTTGTATCAGAATTATCAGTAACTAACATCTTAATGTCCCTTTAAATAAACACAGTGAATAGGAAACTGACAATACTTTTCTTACATGGAAATAACTAAGAATTTCTAAGATATTCTAGATTATCATTGATGAGACTTAATGATCTGATTCCTATGCTTATACCTATTGCAGTGAAAATGTGTGTTGAGCACCACTGAAAATCAGCCTATAAGCAACTGTGTTCTGAAAACACTAAACCTTAGTTGATAATTTTTTGTTTCAAAGGTATTCTTTGTGCTGTATGCTTGAGAAATGATATTTAGAACCATAAAGTGGGAACGGTTATATGAAAAGCTGTAGATCTTAAATGTAACACAACTAAGTGTAAACTTACATTAATTTACCTGATGAAATGCTATAGAATGTTCTTAAATAATTTCTTGCGGAACTAGAATGCATCTTTCAACAAACAAAAAACTACTGACCTGGTTTGCTAATAAATTACATAGTTTTGCTGTTTTCTTACTATAGCTTAGCCATAAATGCTTCCAATCTACTTTAAACTATTAAAAATGTTACCATCTTCTAGGCCTGGCAATCAGCCCTGAGATTAGCTTAACTTTGGAAAGTTTCACATAGGGTGGAGATTCTGTAATAACTCTATAGTAATCTTCCACTTGGCATTTGCCAGTTCTCTGAGGTATTACATAATGAACACAAATTGAATGGATACATACAGTAAGGTAGCACAAAAATTGGCTCCTGTTACCTTTCAGGGAGCAAGTACTTTCGTTTTCTTTTGTAGAAGTTCCCAAATGGTTCATTTGAAGAAGGTTGATTCCTCCCAAGTTGGTCTAGGAATGTACTAGATATTTCCTGTTTAGTGTGGGAGGCTATCCCCCACAGGTCCCTTAGCTCTTACACAGCACTTGACGTGAAATTATGGTTCCATAATTCTATGATTCAGAGCTGAGATTCCAGCTCTGAACAAACTGGAACTTTTGTTTTTGCACTGGGTTTGCATGTAACCCATTGTCGTGGTTTAAACCCAGTCAGGTAACTTGTTCACTCACTCCCAGTGAGTGGTGCCGAGCTGACAGCAATCGAGGTCCGTTCCCCCCCCCCCCACACGGGGGCTCTCCCCTTCCCCACTCCCGGAGGAACGGGGAGGAGGATCGAAAGAGTGCAACTCCTACGGGTTGAGACAAGAACAGTCCAGCAACCAATGTACAACACAAATCACCACCGTTACTATCAACTACAACAATAATAAGGGAAAATAACAAGGGAAGAGAATACGATACCACTGGCCAAGAAAACGAGTCCCACCCGGAAGCCCGTGTCCTTCCGGGTAACTCCCAGTTACCCCCCACCCCGGGCATGACGTGCTGTGGTATGGAATACCTCCCTGGCTAGCCCGGGTCAGGCGCCCCATCTCTGCTTCCTCACATCTTCCCCTCCTCCCTGGCAGAGCATGAGCCTCACAAAGTCCTTGGTCAGGGTGAACATCACTTAGCAACAACTGAAAACATCAGCTTCACCAACACTGTTCCCAGGCTGGAAGTCAAAACACAGCACTGCACCAGCTAACACAAAGGAAAAACATGACTGCTACTGCTGAACCCAGGACACCCATCTTCCTCTTGCTTGATGAATTTATCTGATTTATCCAATTGCCATGTACAAATGCTGCCAGAATGTAGTTACACTAATTAAAAAATGTAGACAATTAGTTCTGTTTACAGCATAGCAGCACTGTGTCATAAAAAAGCCCAGAATCTTCCCCTTGATATTAGACCAAGTTCCCAGCAAAGAGCAAGATCTGTGATCTGGTAGAAAGGTGTAATGTCTAAACAAAAACAATGAACTGTATAGACAATCTTTCTAAAGAATATCTTTTCTGTGATACAAGAGAACTGCAAGTACAGATACCGATACTGATTCAGAAGAATAATTAGCTTGTTTCTTGAGTATAGCTATTTGCTTGTAATGGGCATGCACATACATTAAATGTGATGCCTGCCAGTTTCAGATCTCTGCTGACTTATAATAGCCATCAGATACTCATAGTTATGGGATAGGTAATAAAGTGAGCTCTATGTATTATTCCATTGTGCAGCACTTCTGACTGTGATTACAAGAACATGAAATTAAATTCTCTCATTTTCACTTCTCTGAACTGCTTGAGAAACCTCAGATACTGTTCAGAAAATTGAGACTCAGCAGATAAGGAAGCAGTACAACAGAGAAACATTCCACTGGTTCCTTCAAAAAGAAGGTTGGGACAGCAGGTTTTATTATTATAAGGTATTTGCCTTAAAGATTTTTCTTAGCTCTCAAAGTTACAGAAAGGGGGCTTATGTCTGAGTTTGTCTAAGGTTAAAAAGGTCATTTTAGTGTGTTTTATTTGTAAATAGTCTCATTTTCCAACTTGAAGTTTGGTGACTAACTCTCAATTTTTATTGTGTCCACTTCATACTTTCATTTCTGCTAAAAATGCAGTGTGGAAAGGCTGTGATTTCTCTGGACCAAACAGGTTTATATTTGGAATATAAACCTGATATCCCAAATGCAAGAGATATCTTTTAAACTAACGAATATATTTATTTGTGAATGAGTTCAGATTGACTTCACAGTATCTGGCACAGTTTATCACAGACTTTCCAAGAAGCATATTAAACTGGTGTCACAAGCTGTTGTTGTACACAGGCATTTAGAATTTCAGAAACAGAAAAAATCCTCCGTATGCTTATGTTCTATAGCAAAAACCTTTTACCTGTATTAAAAACATGACTTTTACGATGTCTGGGAAAGCTGCTAATATGTATCTGGGAGAAATATCTGCTCTTTAAAATGGAATAAAACACTGCACAAGATTTTGAAAGCTTAAGAGCAACAATGTATCATCCAACTTTCCTGCATGGTCCAATTTTGTGAGCAAAGTGAGAATAAGATATACCAATAAAAAAGGAAGGCTTCATGCAAAGAGACTGTAGTATCAATTCCAAAAACAACGTACATATAATCCTGTCAATCTTTTGCTGCCAAATAAACTGAGAGGCTGACTTCCCTGAGAGATTTGCTTGCTCACAACACAGGGCTGAATCTGCAATTGTGCAACTTTAGTTAAAAAAAAACAGAGAATTTGAACTTTGTATATAAACAGTTTAAGTTAATGCTTTGGGTTAGGAGGGGTTTTTTTATATTTTCAAAGGAAAAAAAAAAAGCAGCCAATATAAAATGGGTCATTTTCCCAATTAACTTTAAAGGGTCAACAATTGAAATAACCATAAAATTTATGGGAGATAAAAAATCAGTGTTGTCCCACAGTGTTACAGTTTTGGGGCTGAGAGGGTTATACCAGTAGGGATTTTGGCATTTGAATTGGTATGTACATTTTGTCTATATTGAAATAATTAAAAAATAACCTATGCTTCCTGTATACAACTAAGTTTTCTAGTTTAGGTTCTTGAAGATGAATAACAAGGGCTGAGATAATGCATTTTGTAATCATAAACTGTCTTTTTAAAATCGCAAGTATTTTTCTAGTTATCATAAACAGTATTATATGCATCAAATAGTATGTTTTATCTGCATAGGTATTTGCATATCTTTTGTAGGTCAAATGCAGACTATTCTTATTTTGCCATTCTGTTTAGGTTTGTGTTCATATGCAAATCCTAATCTTAGAAACCTGTATGTTGTTCTGTATGCTTTGGTTAGACTTGGATATACACTCTTACTAGCTTCATGGGAAAAGTTCAACTTGAAAGTGAGAGCTGGCTCACATATCAAGCCTTGCCCTTCAGACAGTGTGAATACAACCTTCTGTAACCTCATGAAAAGGCTGTTTTCACAGTCACAGGAAAGAATAAAGACAGAACATTGGAGTATTTTTGTTACATTTTTCTTGTCCAACTCCCACAATCCAGTCAACAGGAATTTTCCCTTGTGAATTTGATGGATATTTTTTCCCTTTTTGGATTTATTTTCTTAACAGTGTTTGAGTACTGCTCTCTGACTATTGACTTAAGAGATGTTTCATTTCTTCTTGTAACTCTGATACCCTTTTCAGAAGACTGGAAGGAATGCTATATCTGCTTATGTACTTGTTTGATCAAGCACATTTAAGAATATCACAGGCTGATACATTTTTGGAAATAATACAAATCTATTGGGAAAGCTGTTGTGGTATTGATAAGTGGGCAAACTTGCTGTGTTCTTATTATAGCCACCAATCTTGTTTCCTGTTCTTTCTGAACATTTCTCAGGAGTTTTTCAGTAATAGAAACTTGGCTGTTGAACAGCTTTTTTTGTGGCATAGAAAATGTGGAAGGTTTTATATGTTCTGTCAGGAATTCAAACCCATGTAATATCTCTTTGTAGCAGAAGGCATTTAAATTTTTTAAAGTTTTGCAGCTCCTATCTGTCATAAGGAGAAGAATCAAGTTTCCTCTGAAACAGCACAAACTACAATAGAACTAGGTAAACTTACAGAGTAAACCTGTGGCTGTCCTAAAACAAATAAAGCTGCAATATGGAGAGGAATTGTATGATTGTGACTACGAGCCAGTTCAGCATAGTGTTTCAGTACTTGTGTTTTGCAGATGAACCTGTTTTAAGGCTTTCTTCAGGCTTGTAGTTTTTTAATTCTGTACCAGGTTTCCCAGAAGCCCAGAACAATGCAGATGGTTTGCAGACACTCATCCTTACAAATGCTAGTATAAGATAACTTCTCTGAGCTCATACATAAATGGCACGTACACATTTAGACTGTAATCTGTACCAGCTATGCTGCTGTTCTAGGCCTCCACTTGAACAGCAGCTCCTGGACCACCAAACAGTGCCAGGAAAAAAAAAAAAGTATTGCTCAGTGCTTAATTTGTAGTGAGAGAATTTAATCTTCATGGTCTGTCAGCAATATTGTTCAGTTTTTCTGTACACAACATTTCCCTTTTTAGGAACAGTCTGTAAATGCTTTACTACAGACTCTTGTCACCTATTGTGAAAGCTGGTCTTTCAGGTTTTTTGTTATGTTACTTCTATGTCTTTCATTGAAGCTGAATGATTGCTGCAACTCTTTTTTATAATCATGTGGTTTTCTCTGGAGTCAAAAGCCAGAGTTTTCCTGTCTGACCTCTCTGTAGCTTGATCTCTGGATAGTGTAATAGTAGTCAACGTATTTTCCACAATTTTAAAAGGGCACACTTCAGGTTGATGCATCCATTCATGTTATTTATTTCTGTTTACACAAAATCGATCTTTATGCTGCTTTAAAGTAAGCCTAGACTAAATTTGGTAGAGCAACTACTTAAAGGTTAATTCAGGTTACTGTTCTTACCATATTTTGCTGGTATCCTTTGTTGTACAGACCCCTGTGAGAGTAAACCCTGTATTTTCCTTTCTCATTCTGTTTTGATGCCTCGCTCCTTGCTAGAGTTACATTCAGCTCAAAGTCTCACCTTAAGGTCTGAACAGGGTTAGGATAACCCTAGCAAAAGACTGCTCTTAGAGGTGCTATTGCAGCTCTGCCTCCAAGCCATCAGCCAACGTATTGCCTTAGGCTACTGCTGTGCTAATGTGGTTACCTGGCTTTATCTCAGATAGCTCATATGCAAATACTTGTGACATACCTGTGGTTCAACATGTAGCTGTACCTGCTGAGATCACTAGTACTCTGACACTTTGTTCTGCAGTATCATCAGTTTAAGGCTGATTTTAGGGACTGATTTAAGATGAATTTTAGGGACTGGTGAGGGAATAAAAGATATATCTTATTACCATAATGGAAAAACTTTTTTTAAAAAAATATTTTTGCCATCAGGGTTTTCTTTTTTTTTTTTTTGTTAATCCTTGACTTTTTGTTAGTAATCAAGGAAATCTGTGCTACATTTGTACTTTGGTTTTAGTACGTATAATGCAGTTATGATTCACGGTATTGGTTCAATAACATTCAAAATCAGAGACTTCAGAAAAAGCTGAAGAAATAAAGTGAAATGTAATTACTGGACATGTAATCAGTTTGGTACACGCTGTACCAAACTGAAGAATGAAGTAAGTATCTCTGCTTATGAAGGATATTCTGCAGATTCTTGCAAAGCATCCCAAGAATTAGCATGTAAAATTAGCAAAACCAGAAAGACTTCAAACAGGGTGGAGGTTATCAGTGCACAAGTGAAATGCATGATTACTCTAGTTATTTACAAATATATGGCAGAAATTGCCCTGATCATAATCTTTTAATGATTTCTAACACAATTATTGGCCATTGCCTTTATACTTAATTTTGAATAACTTTCTGGTTCTTGGCCTGTGCTCTCAGCTTATGGGACTCTGTTCCCATTTTTGTTTTGTTATGCTTATAGTAACTGGGTTTGTGTGTGTGTGGAGATCTGCCACTGGAGAATTGCTTTCCTTGGCATGCATAAATCAGAGGTGGACAGGGATGGCTCTCTTGCTTCTCCACAGACTGATGTTGATGCAAGAGAAAAGGTTCTTGAATTTCAACAATTTCTAGAGAGTTCTGTAACTCTTTTTAACAGGTCATCACTAACTTATAGAGTCTGAACTAGTCTGCAGAGAACATAGAAATCTGGGGAATAGAAAAGTGGAGTGCAGGTTTATATTTTCAGTCTTCCGGTTCCCTGCCAAGTGCTGTACGGCAGAGTCCAAGATGATGCTTTCCTCAAGTTTTCTAGGTCACAATGCAGATGTTCCTTAGGGATGGCACCTTTAGGCACATCCATTGTAATCAAGTTGCAAAGTGTCATGTTGCTATTATTATTTATGTTTTAAGTCTCACACAAGTTATTATTGCCTAGTTATAACACTTGCAGTTCCTTGCTCTCAAGATATAAACATTGAGTTAAAAATTAATAATGTACCTTAATTAATCTTTCAACTGTTTTTTTAAATGTCATTTCATTTTTGTTTTTATAAACAGCTGTGTGAGTGGAAACTAGAATATGTGAATAAAAAATAGTCAGTACATAAAAGACTTTTACCATAAAGCTTTCGAAGTCCAACTGGCTGAAGTAGGACACAAAAGCTATTTCTCTCTGGGGAGAAACAGAAAGTTAATTCACAAGGGCACTGCTGACTATAGGTCTGCTTCTTTTTGAGCTGGCCCTTATCAATCATATTTATTGTTAGCAATCCAAGCAGTGCATGTAGTAAATTAGCCTTTTTTCAATACTTTTTCACTCATCTTTTACCATGATATCTAAATACATAAAATGAATATATATATATTATAATTCTTGGGCTGAATCCTTACACTTACATAAATATATCCAAAATAAAACTTATTGGTTATGTTCTGAATAAAGACGTTGATGTCTTAAATCATACTTCTTCTGACACCACATCAGAAAATACATTCTTTTTGAAAATAATTAGAAAACAAGTGTGTTTCCATTTCCTATAACATATCACAGTAAGAGACAGCTAGCATCTCTCTTTTGAGAGCACTGTCTGATTGCATTGGCATCTGAGCACACCAAATGTCCTTTTGGATACCCAGTGGCAATATAAATATTATATTCACGTACATGGAAAGACGAAAAGTAAAAAAATTACTTTCTCAAGTAGTCAGTTTCATTATCTTTTGAAAATACTTCTGTATAAGACAGACCTTTTCTTTTATTTGTCTCTAGGTACAAGAAACCCCCTCCAGTGGGTCTTCCACAAGAATCGTAGCAACTCTCCCGTCAATGAAATATGAGTTATAATGACTATAAATGATTACAATAGCATTTGATAACAAGTGGAAAGGCTTTCGTGGAAAGGCTTTCATGAAATGCTTTCCTATTCATCAAGTATGCAACTGTGTGTACAATGCTATCAACAACTTTAGTGGAGAATTAGATATAACTAAGGCGACTAAATGGAGCAGGTTTAACACTCAGAAATATACATATACAAACCAGTTGTACACACAAATGGTGAAACTCTACATGGGCCTGAGCAATCCAGGTCTCCTAATGCCCGAAGCTGCCATTTCACATTGGATCTGTACCAAAAAATGGCCCAGGAACCTTAAACTGGAGATTACTTTCAGCCCCCTTGTAAGTCTCTCTCCCACTGTGTGATTCAGATTTCATTCTTCTCCCTTACGTGCACAGATTAATCTCTGATGAAAAGACTGGAAAACATAAGAAAACTTCCAGTTTATTCTAATATATGCAATGAAAATCATCTTCTACTCTACCAAGAACAGCTGAGATTACCTGAAACTGTTCAGTGAGCTTTACTGTTCCCCAGTACAGCATTACTCTTGGGAGCTGCTGAAGGAAATGGTATTCCCTACAAGTTAGTTGCAAACCTCTTTTCTCATTATCAGAGACAGCAAAACTTGGCTCACAGAAATGAGCTATGACATGAAGTAACCTTAGTAATGAAATAGTGTAAGTTTTTCTCTATGTACTTCATGGACAAGGTCATGCCTTTAGGGGGATGAATAAGCAGAAATACTGAGGAACAGCACCCACAGATTTAAATTAATATTTAAATTAATCAACTCTTATTTCCTTTTAGATGCAAAAAACAACAGGCATAAAATGAAACTAGCTAATGGGATATCCAAAACAAATGAAGTCCAGTGGTCCTTAACAACACAGATCATTACCTGTGGAGGCCCATAATTTTTACTGTTGATACTGTTGAGCTAACAGGACATCTGATCTAGAATGTCTGTTCTTCTCTGTGCCATATAAAAACAACTTTTAGAGAAAATTTGCAGGCCAAAACCTAATGTCAAAAGTGCACTTTCTTCCCATTTTTGTTTTCAAAGTATAATTATATATGATGCTGATCAATTCCAGTTTCTAAGTAAGTGAAATTTGTTCCTTCTGCATAGGGATCAATAGAGCATTCAGCTCTGATGAGTACACTTCTTCAGACATAGGGTGTTCTGAAATTTTGAGCAAACTGCTATGAATGGTTTTGTCATTTGCAGATCTTCATTAGAAGTTTAGGAACAAGAACAACTTATAATAACAGAAATTAAAATATAGAGGAACAGAGATTTGCCTATAATATGAAGTATAGACACTTTTCAATTTACACTCAAAGACAAAAATAAAGCAACCGCTAGTATTACACTAGACTCTTTCCAAGAGTCACCTAATATGCAAAGTTCCATTTCCTTGATTAAAACAAGACAGTTTTCATCCCTCAGGATTAATGCCTTTCACAGGTACCTTCACATCAAAGCCGCTGCTGGAGCAGGCAAAAAAAATATTAAAATTCTACTGTATATAGTTTAAATCCTTTACAAGAAGTGATTTGAAGATGCCTGTATTCTGGGATAATTTGTCTTGATTTCCTACATGAATTCACTTGTATTTCAGGATACTTTCATGTCTGACTTCATATACCAATACAGAGATTTCATGGGAAAAGAGGTCAACGTGTTCTTTAGTGATTGTGATTTCGCTTGATCTGTATACAAAGTTAGAGGAAAAAGTAGTAAATCTTAAATTTGACATGAGTAATGTTGACATAAAGTTTAAATTACTTTTATTTGGACCTTGGCTACCACACATTTTCTGTGTGGCTTTAGACAAGACATTTAAGTCTATAACTCGACTAACTGTCATAGTGGTGTCTCACTGACTTAAGATGGATTCTTGACCAGAATCATATCTTCAGCTGTTCTACTTTCGAGATGCTTCACTGGGGTAAAAACAGTCTTCATCAAGTGAAGATATGGCTGGTTGTGTGTTAGTAACCCTCCAATGGGGAATTTATAAAAATACTTCTCTTGCTTTGAAGAGGCTGTAACACATCATCCAGCAACATAAATACATCTAAAATTAAGATACTCTGTGTGCATTCAAATTTCTTTTTCCTTTTTGCATGCAAATTTGAGAATGTGCCTGTGAGAAATTATCCATTAAAGTTGCTTTCTTCTATTTTAAAGTAAAATTATAATTCAAAAAATCTTTCCTAAATGAAAGCTATTTTCTGATATCTCTGGTGATGTGTAAATTGAAGCTGGTTTATGCTTTTTATCATATCTTCAGCATCTTAGTTATACAAGAGTTAATTTGTGTGGAAATGAGAGAACTGATATTTTAGCCAGCTCATTAGGTGCAATTAGAATAAAACCATCCCTCAGGGTCAATGAAAATCCTACCAGAGAAAATGGTTCATGATACAGGGCTATCTTCCCTTAACAACCTTGTATTAGTGTGCATTTTTCATACAGTTTCTGATGCTCTATTAAAAACAACACAATGAAACAACATGCACAGAAATTAAAGAGTATAGTATCATACCTGGATGAAGTTACTGACTCTGTATACTTCTACTGAAAGATAAAATTTTGAAGAATAGATAGTATTACAAAATATTTACTATAATAGAATAGAATCATATAGAATATAATCATAGAATCATAGAATAGTTAGGGTTGGAAAAGACCTTAAGATCATCTAGTTCCAACCCCCCTGCCACAGGCAGGGACACCTCACACTAAACAATGTCACCCATAATGATGCTTGAAGCCATGCAACTGAAATGATCCCTCAAAACAAAAAACTATGACAGTTATGCTGAGATTAATTCTTTTGAGACTTGAAACTCTCTTGCTTGTCTTCAAGCACAGGAGTATTTTGAAGCACACAGTTTCAGAAGCAAAGCTTATCTATTTCTGGGTGTGCAGATCAATCTGTTCTATCTATCCACTAAAATCTGATGTGTACTGTAAGAATTTAATTTTTTTTATCTTTCTTTCTCAGATATTTAAAACCAGAACAATCACATTTTCATCATCATGGTCAATATATATATGTTTGCTATGACATAGTATCAAGTGTTTTGTCCAGTTTGTATTAAACCAGCTGCAGCTGTTTCCGAGGTTATTTAGAATTTGGCAGATCTTAGTTCAGTAAAACATTCCTAACGTTCACCCTAGATGTTTCATTTGTTCCGTTTCACCCTAATATTTCTGAAATTGTGATCTTAAGCATTTCTCAGGGAATTCTAGTGCTCTTTGAAAAAAAACCTCTCTTTTTGTCCTTTTTTTAATAATACAAAGCATGAGTTTAATTTAAAAATCTTCCCTCCTTCATTTTGTAATCTAGTGTTCCACAGAAGAATGACCACTTTACAGAACTAAAAATAATTGACGTAAGGTAAATACTAAAGTATTACTACTATCTAAAAGCTACAAGAAAACCTACTTGATCAGTTGCATCTTTGCAATAAAAAACCCACTCTTTCCAGAACAGCAAGATATCTTGATTTAGTGTATAATAAAGAAAAAAATTGTAAATGACAGATCTTCTTTTTTTCCTGTTGATCAAAGTTGCAGTTACTAAAACAATTGACTTTTAGATCTCCATTCAGGTGCAAGTGAAATCCACAGAAGTTAAAAAAGACAGGGTGTTATTTTTTTTCTATTGAAATGGACTAATAGCAGCTGCCAAGAAGTTTAGCAGTGAATCATGCTCTGTTACACATACAGAATGCATTCTGTCCTTTTGAAATATGCGCATGACAAGTACAGAAAATAGTAACAGTGTATCTTGAGAGAGATACTAATATTACTATTTAATAGTGTTCTATGAAACCAACTGGTCTTCAGAATTTTACACACCTTGTGTGTGGTTACATTTGAGCTCAGTTTGCATTAATCAGTATCACAGTGCAAAAAACTAAGCTATATGATACTATAAGGCCAAATATGTATTGCACATGTGTGCTATATAAGTTTACAATAGATTTATCTAGACAAGTAGCTTTAAAGGAACAGTGTAATTAAAAAGATAAAGCTTTGCCCTATGTTATTCAAGGCAAAGGATATTTGAATTTAATATCCTACTTTTGCTAGTGAGTGTGTAGTTTATTTTCACTGGCTCAAGCTACCACAGATTTTTTTCTATTAAATTTAAACCTGGGATATCCTAGAAACACTCAAAAAAGGCGAAAAAAAGCCTTCCATGTTTAGGCTAAATATGAATTATGCTCACTCTTATCTTGTTGCTATGAAAAATTTAATTTTTTTTTAACTTATTAAATACATAGCTTTCTAGAGTACTACAGCAATTTTGTCCATTGCAGGATCCTGTAGGCTCCCAGTAAATTCATCCTAATCCTTTGCTTAAATCTAGACGTATTTCCATATTCCTGGTCGTATGGCAAAGGGATTTCTAGATTATTATTGCTCTTCTCATTAAAAATTTATCCTAAATTTAGGTTACCATTTAATCATAGATAATTTATGTTCATTTGTTCTTTTGCCAGTGATGTCCATTAGCATAAGTATCTTAAATTGCTCTAAATCTCTGACTTTCAATGAGGGTGAAATGTCAGCAGAAGGCCTCATTTTGCTCATATGATTGTAATTGATAGATAAAGAGTAACGATATTAAACACTTTTCCTCATGATGTGATATCCAATAGGAGCATTCATTACTGCACAAAAAATGTTAAACTTCAGCTAAATACACAAATTATAAAGATTCTTTTTGAAGATCCAGGAAAATAATAGTTTTGAGCCACACATATCACCTCCCAGCACCTGGGGAATTTCCTAGTTAAAATCTCTGAAAATAAAAATTTCTGTCTCGGTATCACATGTAATTTGTTTGAAAATACAAAGCTGGCAACATCTCTGATATATTGATTGCTGTTTGTATACCTTATCTATCTCACAGTGAAATTAACATAAATTTAAGTTTAGCATTTGATTATAAGATTATGTAGAAGTTTAGGACAGGAAATGAGGACTATATTTTATACCCAGATTTTCATAGAGTCATAAGATGGTTTGCATTGGAAGGGACCTTAAAGCTCATCTAGTTCCAACCCCCTTCCATGGGCAGGGACACCTTCCACTAGACCAGGTTGCTCTAAGCCCTGTCCAACACTGGTTGCTCTAAGCCCTTGAACACTGCCAGGGATGGGGCAGCCAGAGCTTCTCTGGGCAATCTGTACCAGGGCCTCACCACAGTCACAGGGAAGAACTTCCTCATATCTAATCTGAATCTACCTTCTTTCAGTTTGAAACCATTACTCCTCATCCTGTCACTACAGGCCCTGTAAAAAGTCCCTCTCCAGATTTTTTGTAGCCCCTTTAGGCACTAGATGCTGCTCTAAGGTATCCCTGGAGCCTTTTCTCTCCAGGCTGAACAAGCCCAGCTCTCTCAGCCTGTCTCTGCAGGAGAGGCGCTCCAGCTCTCTGATCGTCTTCATGGCCCTCTGTATTCGCTCAAGAAGCTCCACATCCCTCTTGTGATGGGGCCCCACTTTTAACCAAGTTCACATCACAGGTACAAACCCAGTATTTTTGCCCAATAAGAGATCCGCCAGGAGCAAAAACAGGTGGCTTGGGCAAATGAGAGGGAATTGGAATTCATTAAATTTGCTTTTTTTCTCTGAAGCCAAATTATTAGAGTACTAGAATGTAAATTGGGCCTTTATAGGTTTGAGAACCCAGACTACACATTAAGAGTCTTAGTAGTCTTAAATAGGATGAGAAAGAGGGAAAAAGATGGGTAAATGGCAGTAATAAAAGTAAAAGCAGTTCATCCACAGTCATTCAGTAAATCAGTGACAGAATGTGGGATACAGATCTCACAACAACTTATGAGCTGCTCAATAACTAAACTAGGTTTCAATTTATTTTTTTTTTAATAAAAGACAAACCTGAGCTGTTTGTTGATGTAAGATATGTACTTGTGTTAATTTCCAACATTATTTTGGGTGAATTGCCTCAACTTTGTCTGAAAGTAGCTTGTGGAATGAATACCATGTTTTTCAAATAAAGATACTCAAGAAAACAAAATGTACCTTCCTTGAGCTGCTGCTTTTGTTAGACAAAGGAAAGAGGGACAAATTATATGATCTGTAAGGTCTTTGAATTGAAATGACTCCAGAATTGCTTGAATCTTTCTTGAGACAGTTATGCATATGAAAGAAATTACTGGAAATTTATATTTAAATAGAAAATTGTTTCAATAGAAGATACATTTAAAAATGTATTTTTTTTTTTAAGATGCTAAACTGTTAAATTCCTTATATATAACTGGTTAATTTTGCCATCTGTATAACTGCTCCTGTACTGCTAAGCTTTGTACGTTATAGTGAAGCAGCAATGATAAACAATGAGTTGAATAATAGCAGTATGAAGATTACAGATTTGTATGGTATTCTGTACATTTTCTTTCTGTGATACTTCATGTGCGCCTATCTACTATTATGATAGTAGATTATCAGGATTATTAGAAGATTAATCAGTAGATTATCAGGATTAGCATTATTAACATTTTCTCAGGTCTGCAGTTCTCAAGAATGAATCAGTATCTAAAAAAATGCTGAAACAAACCATCTGGAAAGTAATGCTAAAGAGAGCATATTTCTTCAACAGTGTTTTTATTCAATATAGTATATGTTATTGCTACTTAAAGAAATTATTTGCTTTCATGTAAGCACAGGTCAAATGAAGTACAGGTCTAGTAATTAAGGCATATAAGATTAAAGCAAAAAAAATTTTGTAACATTTCTGTTTTCTTTGTGACTTCCAGGTGACTATGTCTCAGTAGCAACTTTTTTTCTCTCATAATCTGAAATAGTTTCATAAAGATGAATCATACTATATCTTTATTTCCTGCATCCATATGCAAATCCAGAGAAGATGCTTTGATCCATATCACAGTCATCCTTGACTAATGTTTTTGCATAATATTGAATAATATGAAATCTTTGATGACATGGAGGCACTGTAGCCATGGATGAAACACAGAGCTAAGGCTTTTAAGTCTGTTGCAAAATATTTCATGTAAGCCTGGAATTTGTCTATCTGTGGAATATTTTTGTGTTAGATTATGCAGTTACAGGGCAAATGATGGTCTATAAATGAATGATTTCCCAGACAGTTTCAACATGAAAAAGGTAGAAAACTTAGTGACTTGAGAGAGGAGCTGTTTGTGCATGTTCACAGTTTTCAACAACGCGGGTTTTGATGAGAAGCTAAAATGGTTGTCCCAAAGATCCTTATTAAACACTAACAGATAATTTAGAAGAACTCCGATTTCATCTGGTTCTGTGAAAACATGGATATTTGAGAAGAAACTCTTTGAAAACAAAGAAAGTTTGTAGTTTGCATTTGGGATTTTTTTTCCTCATCAGTGTCACTTGTGGCTTCTTGAAATATACTGTGTATGGCAAAATATTTTGTAAATCTGATATTTTTTCCTCACATTGATCTACAAAAAAAAAAGGCTATAATTTTTATTCTGACTGGCCATTTCTATTTGGTATAAAGTAGAGATTGCTTGAATTTTTAATCAGTTCACAAAAAGTGAATTTACTTTTACAATCCATCACATAAGAATAACATTCTGAATTTTTAATCTTTTCTTCTATTTATTATGGATAGCAAATTTAGAAATAAATAGTTATTATTTATAATTGCAGTAAATATTATTTTTGTACCAGAGACTAACTGCGTAGGACATATTTTATTTTGTTTGTTTCTTGCCCATACTTTGGTTACATTCTTTGTCTTATTATCAAAACAATTCAATTGTAAGTGAAGAAAAGTTCCAGAAATTGCCAGCTGCTGGAGAGAACTTGCAGTGCTTTAACAGAGCAGCACTTGGCCTTCCTATACATAGTGCAAGGTGGGGAGAAAAGTGGTAGCAAGAAGCATAAACTACTGACCTTTCTCCTTTGCTTTTATTTTCTTTTTATTAACACATTGATCTTCAGAAAGAAAAATGTTCTGTTAGTGCTGCGTTGAAGACAAAGTACTTTAAAAACTGAGACTCTCTAGATTGAGTCACTGGGTTTGTTGTTTTTTTTTTTTAATTAGTCCTTGCCAAGAAAGATAAGGAATGAGTTGTTTTGTCAATGGAAAACACTACAAACATTTTTATTCTCAGTTCCTGTGCCAGGATCAGCTGTTGCTGAAAAATCAAGAAGCCTATGAAAATATTTGCCCTGGAAAGAGGTTAAGAGTGAGAAAATATTAATGTGAATTTTTGGCAGTGGAGAAGCTACAGAAAAATCAGAAGTTAGTTGTTTCTGTAGCTTATGTCCGCAAACCTAAACCTAATGACATCCTTTACTTCTCTCACCACCCCACCCCCAATTTTAGTTAAATTGTAGAACTTGGATGCATGCTGTAATAAACAGTCAGAAAATTCACATAGATATATTTAATTTCTTATATAGCCGGACTCTCATGTAATGCTTTTTACCACTTACTTGCTCTTTATTACTCCACCTACTTTTTGTTCTGTGTAACTGTGCTGCCTTCTGGATGTGTATAGTTTTGATGAAATTTAACACAATAAAGTATTTTGTTTTTATTAAAAGCATTTCAACTGATACAGAAATAATTGAAATTCTCAAGGTGATGAATAGTTGACTAAAAGTCTTTGTGCTACTTATTGAGCTACGAGTAGAAACTGACCCTGGGAATTTATAACATGATTTCATGGAAGATTAGGAAATGTGTGTCTGTAATGGTAGCCATGGTATCTGAATTCATCATATCCTCTATAAATTTAATGCAGATATACTAGTCCTTATATTATTATTTTCACTTCACAAATGTAGTTTGTGATGTATTTAATCCTAACATACAGTAAAAAATAGAAGAGTCAGGCTGTCTTCATTTTGCTAAAAGGAAAACAAAATTCAGAAAGTGTCTGTCTTATCCCACACAAAATAATCATGTCAGTTAATAAGTGGGTCGTGTCATCCTGAGTACCACAACAATAATTTACTCACTTCATTATCTATCACCTTGAAAAAGAAATAAAGAGGCTGTATTTTCTTTGCTTTTGTTTTAAATTAAATGATAGCAGTTTTCCATTAGAGAAAAAGGGATCTTTCTGTTTATCATGAGTCATGGTCATTGGAGGAGGCTTTAAGAGATGATTCTTCTAATACCTCATGGGAAATGATATGGCTATTCCTGTTTTCAAGCAGCATAAATACAGGTTTTCTTTAGCTTCTAGTTAAAGTGGTGCATAGACAAATACAAAAATATTGGTTAACATGCAGTACTATTAAAGCCAGCATGTTTGCCTTCTAAATACCAATATAAATCCTTTGACAAAAGGCAGCATTTCAGCAACACTTACAGTATCTCTTGTAAGTTCAGAGATAGAACAGATAACATACTGCAGTCTAGGCAGAATCCGGTTTTATACCAGATAAGCTGTTTTGGACAAACTTGAGCTAGTCATTTGTCCTAGTTTCAAATTCGTTGATGCACTAAAAATGACTGTCAGTAACTGATAATCACTTTCTACAATGCATATTTCACACAGCATTTTTTCCACCAAATAAATCCAAAGCTATACTAATTTTCACTCATTAGAGTGCACTTCTCTGCTAATGTCAGAAAGTTAGTTAAGCATTTGAAGTTACACCAGCATTATGATATGTGAAAAGTTGTTCAAAAGGTATACTCTAACAGACTATCATTCAGTCTTTAATTAAAACTCTACAGAAGATACTTTTTTCAATAATTTACTGACATGCAACCAAATTTTTATGTAAATGTTCCCCAGTTGCATCATCATCATCTGCTCTTAGTTCCAGATCATTTCAAAGGGTCTTACATGGAACCAAGACAGCTGAAAATCACCTGTTACTAGCCAGCAGAAGAAAAGAGATTACTAAATTGGCAATAAATTGATGGACGATAAATAGATCACTTTTACTGCTCTAACTTTACACTCACCTTGGCTTATTAGACAGCTCAAGAAATAAGATACATAAGTCTATTTTACTCCATTTAATGAGGCCTTCATTTCTTACAGAGGATAGCCTGAGATTCTTTACTGTGTATACATCCAAACTGTTCACATGGGGTGTTTAATACTATCATCTAATCTAGAACAGAGATATTCACTTGCTTGACCTTCTACAGGCCATCTAAATTGGTAGATTTACTGTGTGTCAGAGCAGTGCCTTCTCTGGGGGGAATTTCAGTAAGAACCAGCAGGGACAAGTTTGTTTATTTATATTTTGTCTAATAATATGTATTAATACATTTTGTTTATTCTTATAGTAAATACTGTTCATGCAGTATTTAATACTGGGACTAACAAGAATTGATTGTCATGCCTTTCACAGCCTAACTTATAGGAACTGACATGACTGAGAGTGAAAAATATCATCATGCATTTTGCTCACATCTCTATAATATGATTGCAGACAAATACTAGTTATGAATGTATTTCCTATGAGGGAAATTTGTGTAGAGCCCATGAGGGGATTATTGATTACTGCTAGGCTCAAGAGAGAAGCAAGTATGTTAAATAAATCACGAATCCATTATACCTGTGCATTACTGCCACAAATGCTCAATTAATTTTTTTCTGAATAGCATGATTGGTCTAATATCTGTATTATTGCTTACGCAGTGCTTTCCGCTCCTTCACCCTTAGGAACAGAATCCCTAGGGCATTTATGTTGTTTTCTGGCCTGGGACAAGGCTGAGAGCAGAGGTCTGTAATTCTGAGCATACTTTCTAGAAGTGGGAGGGACATGGTGGTACCAGAAGCAACAATAGGAAGGAATTTTTTCAATCCCCACAGAGTCTTCTTTCTATCCTACCTCCTAAAGCAGCCAAACCCAAAGGCATGAACAGGGGACAGAGATAGTTGCTCTATCCTCTAAGTGTTCCCCTTGTCCCTCCATAGGGAGCAAAGGATGTTGGGCCCATGGCAGGAAGCTAGACCCTGACAAGAGGGTCAGCTCTGGTGTCCAAGGTTACAAGAGGCCTCATGCGTCCCACAAAGCTGAATTGTGACACAAAGTGTCACAGGCGAGGGTAGGCTGTGAAGCCAGCTGACAAGAGAGCACTGATACCCCCACAGACCTAAACCCTTCTTACAGGGAGGTGAAAGTGCTGTTTGTACAAAAAAAAGCTGCCCCACTGCCCCACCGACATTGTGAAATACCTCCTCCGCAAGCTGCACCTACACCCCGGGATATAGGCCAGTCCCTAAATTACAGGGCAACCCTGGTCACAGAAAGCAGAGAAGGCTTATTTGACCAGATTGAAGGGGTGCTCACACCAAGCAGGCTGCCAGCTAGGCAGGAAGCTGCAGAGACCTGAACCCTCCTTGCAGACGGGTCAGTATCCAGGTGGAGGGAATCAGGGAGCAACATCTTCCTTCAGAGTGACAGGAATGACTCTGTATAGCTAGGCAGTGATAAAGATGTAGGAAAAACAAATTACTAAAGGGAGTTTAAATATGTAGTTCAAGAAATGAGTGAAAATCATTCTAATGAACAGTATTCAACTACCTCTGCAATTCTCCTCCACTGGACTGCTTCTAAGCAGAGCTGCCTGTAAGAAAGAGCAATGACAGAATGTGCCTTGAATATTATAAACAACCATAACCCACTGTGAGAATACCAACTGTGTAGTGGAGCCAAACTGACTGCAATTATTAAAATAATCAGATGTTATTAGAGTTTTAACATATTTACAAAATGCAATCATCAGAGTACTTGTATAAACACTTCAGTTATTCAGCAGACATATGACTGCTGTAATCCACTGTGCTAAACGCTAATCTGTCACCTGAAATGTGTTTGCAAGGAGCAGCTTGTCCTTCTGGCATGGTTGGGATCACACTTCTGTGCTGTTACACTATTATGTTGATATTTGTGACAGGTGAACTAATTATGGTTCACAGAAACTCAGAAAGCTCAAGAGAAAACAGTAACACCAGGACAAGTCAAACTGAACCACATGAAGTACAGCATTAGTATTGAATTCTTTGTTCTCTGTTCTGTGTAAAATACAACACCTTCCGAGAGGTGTCAAAACTTCTATCAGTCTTACTCTAATTCAAAACCTCAATTATTTGAAAAAGAACCCTTAATTCTGTGAGAAAGGAACCTCTGTTTTACCTTTTTTTGTATATTCCATCATTTGGTCCCTTCAGCTTAAAAAGCATTGTAGCCTACATGTAAGCCAATGCTTCTGTGACTGCGGAGGTTTTGACTATTGAGCTGTAGGCATTCTTGATGAGGTTTTAGCCCCCTCAGATGGAGACACTTGCAGCCTCTGGAGGAATATCTGTATTATCAGTCTCCTTACATCAGACTGCACAGGTACACCCAGTGTATCTCCACCACTCTCTGCTTTCCTCCTTCATTGACAGCTTCAATTCAGTCAAGAGGATGGGCTAGACTCTCCCGTGTTCATGTTCTCTGTACAGTTTTTCTGAGTTTTATTGCTTTGTTTGCATTGCTCAGCAAGCAATTTTGCCTCTATTTTTTTGCCTGTGTTATTCCAGATGACCAACCTGGTTTGCCTAAAAAGGCCTTGAATCTGAAGAGCTCTGCTGAGGTGCAGCATTGCCATTAGGAACCTGCACCACCAGCAGTGGGGAAGAGTCAGCTGCGAGACATGACCATATGGACTGGAAAAGAAGGGCATCTTTCTTAGCACAAGTGCTTCAGTTTAAGCAACCAGGGAGCCTTATAAATTCAGGATGGCCTGAGTGTTCCTGTGTGATTGCAGTAGGAGGTGGGTGATTGTTGGTTGTGTGAGCTGCATTGCTGCATGTGGGCTGTTATTTGGTGGGTCTGGTGTGTGGGGAGCTTGCTGGTTCGGGGCAAGCAGGAATGGGCTGGCGGGTTTGTATCCTGTCTTGCCATGAAAATCTTTCAGCAGACCCAGGTAGGGGTGTCTTTGGAAATACTGCTTTCAGCTTAAGGAAAAAGGGTTTGTTGTGTGGGTTTGTGGGTTTTTGTGTGACATTTTTTAATTTAACATTGAAATGTGGGTTGCTTTAAGTTCAGTAATGTTCCTTTCATAGAGTCATAGAATGGTTTGGCTTGGAAGGGACTATAAAGATCATCTATTTCCAACCCCCTGCCACAGATAGAGACACCTTCCACTAGACCAGGTTGCTCCAAGCCTCATCCAGCCTGGCCTTGAACACTTGCAAGGATGGGACAGCCACAGCTTCTCTGGGCAGCCTGTTCCAGTTTTAGGTTAATACCATACTATGGAAGGAGCAGGGCCAAGTAATGAGTGATTTACCAGTATCAATGGGTCAATTGCTGAGGTGAGTAGCTCAAGAGAGGATGCCTTCAACACCGGAGTGGGGGGAGATCAGCATCTAGGAGCCTCAACTCAGAGCGACAAGAGCCACCGAGGGAGCCTCAAGTCCTCGACAGGACCTGCCCGGGAGCCGGCAGCTCAGCTGACGAGAGCGAGCAGCTGACTCACAGGGGGCGGAGCCTGAAGCAGCGGCGCCAGCCCTGACTGGTTAAAAACCTGCCCCAGGGAGCGCGAACAGAGCGGGTCGAGGCAGTTTACACGGGATGGTGCGCACTCGTAGTATGACTAGGGCCCGGTCTGGGAGTTGTGCTCTGGCTGCCCCGGGGGTGGCCAGCGTAGGCACCCAGACAGAGCCGGTGACAGGGGAGGCTGCAGTGCAGAGCTCGGAGTGTAGAGAGTGCCTGCACTGGTCTGGTGAGGGAGTGGTGCACAATGGGCAGGGCTGCACTCTGTGCTCCCTGGTGGAGGTCGTCCTGCAGCAGTTGGCTGAGCTGCGGGACGCTATCAATAGGCTGAAAGATGTCAGGGTAGCTGAGAGGAAGCAGGAATGCTTGCTCCCGGCCCAAACTGTGCAGGGGCCTCAAGATTCCCCTCTAGCTCATGAAGGAAAGAAGGAGGCTGTTAACCCAGGAAGCTGGGAATTAGTGACAAAACAAAAAACAAAACCCACAACAACAAAAAAAAAAACAAAACAAAAAAAAAAGGAGGAAAAGGGCAACCAAAAGCAAGGGGCTTGCTCCTAAATCTGTTGTCCCCACGCAGAGCTGCTTTGCTGTCCTGCAGGGGGCTAATAAGGAAACACTCACGCCAGAAACAGCCGGCTGATGTACTGGTAAAGAAAATCTCTACTGGTGCTGCCAGGAAGAAGCGGCAGGTCATAGTAGTAGGGGACTCTACTTTGAAAGGGACAGAAGGACTCGTGTCCTAAGGGAGGTGTGTTGCCTACCAGGGGCACGGATCAGGGATGTGGCAGAGAGGCTGCCTGCTCTAGTAAGTCCCACGGACTATTACCCACTTCTGGTGATACATGTGGGTGCTAGGGATATAGATAGTAGTAGCCTGGGGAACATAAAGAAGGACTACAGAGCCCTCGAAAAGGTGGTTAGGGGCTCTGGAGCTCAGATAGTCTTTTCGTCAATTCTCCAGGATACAGGGGAGGACCTAAAAAAAGCTAGGAGGATTAGCCAGGTTAATAAATGGTTAAAAGGGTGGTGTCATAGTCAGGGGTTTGGGTGTCTTGAACACAGGACCCAAGTTTGTAGGCCAGGTCTGGTGGGGGCTGGTGGAGCTGGTCTAAAGGGAAAGAGCAGTTTTCGTAGGAGGCTTGCCAGACTGGTCAAGGAGGCTTTAAACTAGATGTGCTGGGGGAGGGGAGCACCATTCCATCCCAACACACCCAGTCAGTTGCCAGAACCTATAATAAATGCTCGGAGCAATGTAGGTATATTCCAGCCGCTCCAGCCAATGAGCCAGCTTCATTTGGAGCTCAGCTCAGATGCCTCTATACAAATGCCCATAGCATGGGGAACAAACAAGAGGAATTAGAGATGTGTGCACATCTACAGGGGTATGATATAATAGGCATCGCAGAAACATGGTGGGACGGCTCCTATGACTGGAGTGTTGGAATGGAAGATTACAGGCTCTTTAGAAAATACAGGCCTGGCAGGCAGGGAGGGGGAGTTGCTATTTATGTTAGGGATAGGCTGGAGAGTATGGAACTCTGTCTGGGGACAGGTGAGCAGTCCACAGAGAGTTTGTGGGTCAGGGTTAAAGGGAAAATAGCTATGGGAGACATTACTGTGGGCATCTGTTACAGACCGCCTGATCAAGGAGAACCTGTGGATGAAGCACTCTATAGACAGATAGAAAAAGCCTCACGCTCACAGGCCCTTGTTCTCATGGGTGACTTCAACCACCCTGACATCTGTTGGAATGATGGTACAGCCTGGCACAAGCAATTCAAGAAGTTCCTAGATTGTATGGAAGACAACTTCCTTCTGCAAGTAATAGAGGAGCCGACAAGGAGAGGTGCCATGCTTGCCCTCATGCTCACCAACAGGGAGGGCCTCGTCAGAAATGTGACGCTCCAGGGCAGTCTTGGGTGCAGCGATCACGAGATGGTCAAATTTGAGATCCTCAGGACAGTGAGAAGAGCATGCAGCAAGCTCACTACCCTGGACTTCAAAACAGCAGACTTTGGCCTCTTCAGGAACCTGCTTAGTATGGTTCCTTGGGATATAGCCCTAGAGGCCAGGGGGTCCAAGACTCTTGGTTGATATTCAGGGATCACCTGCTACAAGCTCAGGAGTGTTGCATCCCAACTAGAAGGAAGTGCGACAGGAGGGCCAGGAGACCTCCTTGGATGGATAAGGAACTGCTGAGGAAAATTCAAATGAAAAAAGAGGCTTGTAAAAAGTGGAAGCAATGACAGGCAGCCTGGGAAGGGTACAGGTATGTTGTCTGAGAAGCTAGGGACCAGGTTAGTAAATCAAAGGCCCAGTTAGAATTAAAATTGGCTAGGGGTATTAAGGATAACAGGAAGGCATTCTTCAGGTACATAGCAAATAAAAAAACAAACTAGGGAGAACGTAGGCCCCCTCAGGAAGCTCTCAGGAGAACTGGCTACACAGGATTTGGAGAAGGCTGAGGTTCTGAATGACTTCTTTGCCTCGATCTTCACTGGCAAAGGCTCTGACCACACCACCCACGTCTTGGAAGGCAGATGCAGGGACTGTGAGAATGAAGACCTTGGGCCTACTGTAGGAGAGGATCTGGTTCTAGACCGTCTTAAGAACCTGAATGTGCACAAGTCCATGGGTGCTGATGAAATCCATCTGCGGGTCTTGAAGAAGCTGGCAAATGAAGTTGCTAAGCTGCTGGCCATCATCTTTGAGAAATCATGGCAGTCAGGTGAAGTTCCCAACGACTGCAAAAAGGGAAATATAATCCCCGTTTTCAAGAAGGGGAAAATGGATGACCTGGGGAATTACAGACCAGTCAGTGTCACCTCTGTGCTTGGCAAAATCTTGGAGCAGATTCTCCTGGAAGGCATGCTAGGCACATGAAAATCAACAAGGTGCTTGGTGACAGCCAGCATGGCTTCACTAAGGGGAAATCCTGCCTGACCAATTTGGTGGCCTTCTGTGATGGGACTACGGAACTGATGGACAGGGGTAGAGCAGTTGATGTCATCTACCTGGACTTGTGCAGAGTGTTCGACACTGTCCCATACGGCATCCTTGTCTCTAAATTGGAGAGACATTAATTTGATGGAGAACCACTCAGTGGATAAAGAACTGTCTGGATGGCCGCACACAAAGAGTTGTGGTCAATGGCTCAATGTCCGGCTGAAGACCAGTAACAAGTGGTGTCCCTCAGGGTTCAGTGTTGGGACCAGTCTTGTTTAACATCTTCATCGCTGACATGGACAGTGGGATTGAGTGCGCCCTCAGCAAGTTTGCTGATGACACCAAGCTGTCTGGTTCGGTTGATATGCTGGAGGGAAGGAATGCCATCCAGAGGGACCTTGATACGCTTGTGAGGTGGGCTGATGCCAACCTCATGAAGTTTAACCATGCCAACTGCAAGGTCCTACACCTGTGTCGGAGCACTCCCAGGCACAGCTACAGGTTGGGCAAAGAAGAGATTCAGAGCAGCCCTGTGGAGAAGGACTTGGGGGTGTTGGTCCATGAGAAAATGAACATGAGCCGGCTTCAATGTGCGCTTGCAGCCCTGAAAGCCAGCAGTATCCTGGGCTGCATCAAAAGGAGCATGACCAGCATGTCAAAGGAGGTGATCCTGCCCCTTTACTCTGCTCTTGTGAGACCTCACTTGGAGTATTGTGTGCAGTTCTGGTGTCCTCAGCATAAAAAGGACATGGAACTGTTGGAACAAGTCCAGAGGAGGACCACGAGGATGATCAGGGGACTGGAGCACCTCCCGTATGAAGACAGGCTGAGAAAGTTGGGGCTGTTCAGCCTGGAGAAGAGAAGGCTGCGTGGAGACCTCATAGCAGCCTTCCAGTATCTGAAGGGGGCCTATAGGGATGCTGGAGAGGGACTCTTCATTAGAGACTGTAGTGATAGGACAAGGGGTAATGGTTAAAACTTAAACAGGGGAAGTTGAGATTGGATATAAGGAGGAAATTCTTTCCTGTTAGGGTGGTGAGGCACTGGAATGGGTTGCCCAGGGAGGTTGTGAATGCTCTATCCCTGGCAGCATTCAAGACCAGGTTGGACGAGGCCTTGGGTGATATGGTTTAGTGTGAGGTGTCCCTGCCCATGGCAGGGGGGTTGGACCTTGATGATCTTAAGGTCCTTTCCAACCCTAACGATTCTATGATTCTGTGAATATCGTGATCAATCTTTTGGTTGAGCTGAACAGTCACAGCTTATGGGTGAGTGAAAACTGCAGGAATTCCATGTGCTGTGCTCATTTTCAGGTCAGTTTTGCATGGGAATAGGGGCTTTCTGAAATACTGGAAATGTTAGGGGTAACTTGCAGTGCTTTTCACTGTGACAGGCTTTGTTAGCTGTTTTCAGTGACTTAACAGATGAGGATAGTAAGTACACAAGTTTTTACATAGTGCAAACATGGTGTATGCTGCATCCTGATAGAAAAGAGAGCAGAACTGTGTATGGTTGGCAATTAGTTATTAACAAAGTAATTATAGAATCAGTATCTTTGTTCTGCTTTGTACCTCATGAAAACTGGTAGCTTCTTTGTAGCAGGAGGAGGAGAAAAGGGGTGTTTTTATTAGTAAGTGCCAACACTGCAAAGTGCTCCTTGGTTATTGAAATTAGAATACATATATTGCAGAAAAGATAAAGCATAGTTAAATTCAAACACATCTGCTTTGTGCCTCGCTAGATATCACAGTATGTTATGACTAAATTGAAGTAGTAGCATCTGTTTGCCATATATGTAAACTGCTAAATAAACTCCTTGAAGATAAGGAAAAAAAAAATAGTGTCTGCTTCTGCTGGGTCTGCTCTAAACATGAAAACACCTTTTTGTCTAAGTGTTGATATCACGAATTTAAAAACAAAACAAAACAAAAAAAAGAATCTACATTTGAACAGTTTTCAATACACTGTTGGGAGAATTTCAATTTATAAGCTAACCTCTGTGTCCATAAACACAATGCTACAACAGTCTGACCTCAGCCTGGGTTAATGCGCATAATACAATGAATGAAAATTTCAGTTATACGATTAGATGCAGTGTAAGAGGCAGTTTTATTCCCTACCCAGTTCTAGAAGACTTGACATGAATGGTAAGTGCATTTAACAGAACTGTGCATTGGATGTGGTTAATCATTGAAGTGGAATAGGATTTATGAGTTTCCAAGACTAGTAGTAAAATTTTTCATAGAATATTGACCAGGAAGTGTATTCAAAGCTCAGGAATTCCTTTTCTGTGGCACTATTAGGCCCCAAAGCAGCCTGTGAAAATATATTTCCCTCCAGGCATCTTTTCTAAACTTTCTCTTGTATTTTGTGGTTACTGATGATCAGATGACCGACTGATGGAGGCACCCTAGGAGCTTCCTTCAAATGATATGATGGGATAAGATAATGATACCAGATATCTGACAGATTCTGATTGAGAGAGTTGTTATAGGGTAAGGCACACAGTCATTGTTCTTTTGTCTTTCCCTATTTCTCTAGGAATGGAGTAGGCTACATAAGCAGTATGTACCTCCTCTCCTGCTGTAAAAATACATACATATTGATAAACATGGATTTCATTGCTTCTGACCAACCCTGAGTATTTGGACTGATCCATTCTTTCACTCTCCCTTTATGGAATCTTATTCAGCTGTGACTCTAAAGTTTTGCAGATTTAGGCATTATGGCTTGTTTTCTCAAAAGTATTGGGCATGGCCAGACTGAGCAAAACATGGTGTTTGTAGAATAGAAAGACAAGAAAGCATGATTTTAAACAGCTGTTACCAGGTGCTGTTTTTCTTTTGCTCAGATTTAGCTTTTTTTTTGTATCAGTAACCTTTTCAAGGCTTTTCAGAGAAAGGGTTCATGAACAGTGAAATACTACTTATTCACCAACAATATCATCAGTAAATTGAATCAAGAGAAATAGTGCTGTTACAGTTGGAGAGCATAATTTTACATGTACTTTAAGATACTGCCATAATAATTAAGACTATAATTTCAATTTTAGCTTCTGTTTTACTTTTGTACTGTACTGCTTTGCCATTAACAGATATGATTATGGTCAGTAAAACTTCAGTCTGAGATTAGCCATTAGATAGAAGTAAAATCCTCCCATGTTGTATCTGAGTGAATAAATTCAATTTTGACACTTGGCAAAATAATTCTGTATTGAACAATACCATTTTCGTTCTGTAATTAGTAGAATGCTTAAACTTTGCAGAGGATTCATTTTCAAATAGTCTATTTTGGAAATGCGGTCTGTTTTTCTTACAGTCACTTTGGTGTTCTACCTAAGCAGTGAGCTTTCAGCTCCAAAATATCTGGGTTTTACATATGCCCCTTTATGTATGCTATGAGTAACTTCATGATCCAATCTGAACTTTGACAAAAAATGGCACATCATTTATATCTCTTACTTCATATGCTTTGTTAATAAATACACAGTGGTTCTGTCATGTTTTGAGAGCTATTTGCTATTGCTGGGACAGATTTCTTGATTGATGTCTATATATAGCATGTGTAGGTAGAGTACCAAGAGGATTGATGGGAGGAGTATGACAATGTCTTTACTGCTGATCATAGATTTGTAGGAATTCTTTAGAATAGGGGTATGCAGAAAAAGTAGATGAGAATTTTGATGTATTTCTGAAAGCAATAAGGTTAAAAAAAACCCACTGGGATAGCTGCTGTGCTGAGGGAAAAGGAAGGTGAGAATGACATGTTACTTGCTCATTTTGAGCTGCAATTAGATAAAAGCATGGGTGTTTTCTTTGTTTTTCAGAGTTTTTTCTTTTGAAAAAATATATAGCGGCAGATGGGGACTTGCAAGGTGAAAATCAGGTGTTAACTAAAGGTGAATGGAGGATTAAGATACACAGTGAAATAAGGAAACTGAAAGTGAAGCTGCTGTTTTGGTGGAGCTAGGGCAGCAACTCACTGTCACCAAAATGAGTGTCCTTACTCCTTCTTTCCTTCACACATCCACCTGCTTATGTCATTACCTCTCCTTTCATTGAACAAACTTGTTGAGTCCTTTACTGAGCATTAGTGACCTATGAGAAGGACAGAAGGGTGCAAAAGAAGGATGGCTGTGGTAGTTAGAAACAAAAGGAGGACAGAAGATAGGAGGCTGGAAGAGAATAGGATATCTACCTTTTCAAGGTAGAGGCTTTTTAGAATCTAATACACAGTTTAAGTGTAAAAATGCAGCATTGCCTGAAGAAAATATGCATGAAGTTGTCAGGAAGCAGAAAAGGTAGGGAAGAGAAACCAGGAGTCAAGCACAATAAGGCAGGCAGGGGCAGTGACAGCAGTGCAGTCCCACAACATGAGAGTAAGGCAAGTGGGGCAGCCATGGTAATGACAGCCAGGATCAGCTGAGAGTCTCGGACAAGTCTGTGGTGACAAAGCAGGTGCAAGGTCAAACTGGAAAGTCATGTCAGCAAGAGAGGGATGTGATCAGGTCTGGAGAGAATAACCAAGGTCAGATGTAGCCCAGTGATTGCCAGACAGTTGCACAGTGATAAAGTGAGTCTGAGGTCAAGAGAGAATTCAGTGTTTGAGTCAGAATCAGTGACTGGGCACTGGCATGGCTGCAACACTGCTGCACTGTAACTCAGGTAGGGGCCAAAGGGAAAGCACTTCGAAGTTGTTGCAGCTCCCAATGGAGAGGGGCAACCAACCCTCACTGAGGCTTCCATCTTCTGTATGAAGATCCAACAATGAAAACTGGTTTCCCAGAACCAATGCATAGTTGGTCCTAAGAAGTTTTGAAACCTTGTGTCAGCAGAGCTATGATCTTGAGTTGTTGAGGGTGTGTTTGGAACATGCAGCTGCCAGTTCATAGGTGGTTTATACACTAAACTGATAAAATACATTATTGAACCAGGTATTCAACCAGGTTTCCTCAAATTCTAAGTTAGGTATACGTTAGGTATCTTTCAAGGTTTCCTGGGAGGTTTAGTAAATTAATCAGTATACCACCTGGTATATGTAGACATACCTTCCTAACTAGGGTAAATTCCTATATGAATAATTTTTAGAGAGCTACAGAACACAACAGATTTGAAATTGGTAAACTCTCTCAAATACTGGGCAATATTTACTGTAGTATCACTTTACCATGACTCTCAACCTGAATTTGGGTCATCATATTTTTCATAATGGCAGTATCTCTAATCTGCAATTCTGGATATATTCGAACAACATCTTTTATCAACCAGCATAGATTGAAAAGTAAATTTGGCTACCCATAAAATCCAACTGTATAAGAACATAACCCACTTCAGCCGAAATTAATCTAACTCTTTTGCTATGCGCAAAATTAATGAAAATAAATGTTAATTTTTATAGGAGGGCCATGAAGATGATAAAGGGAATGGAGCACCTCCTGTATGAGGATAACCTGGGAGAGTTTGGGTCGTTCAGCCTGGAGAAGAGAAGGCTCTGGGGACACCTCAACTTGCTAGTACCTAAAGCGGACCTACAAGTTGGAGGGGGACTCTTTATCAGGGAGTGTCAGGTTAGGATGGTTAGGATGTGAGAGGTACTGTTTTTAAACTAAAAGAGGGTAGATTCAGATTAGATATGAAGAAGTTCTTTACTGTGAGGGTGGTGAGGCACTGGAACAGGCTGCCCGGAAAAGCTATGGCTGCCCCATCTCTGGAAGTGTTCAAGGCCAGGTTGGATGGGACTTGGAGCAACCTAGTAGAAGGTGTGTTCCTGCCCATGATCTTTAAGGTCCCTTCCAACCCAAATGATGTAAAATGGCACTGTCAAGTTCAGCTGTAGCTCTTTGAGTCAGTAGGGCTTGAAATTTGTTGTTTTGGAACTGTTTTGTTTTCAGCTTTGTTTTCTGATTTGAGTGAAAATTTTGATTCTATTGATACATATAGATCATTGCAAATGTCTGCATTTTGATATGTTTCTGTCTGCTTATGGAATGACTGGTCCATGCCACAGCATTCATTAGCACTATACCTGTGCAACTTAAGTTTTGAAGTCCTTTCCTAGCAAATTCAAATAATGTAAATGTTGCCAAGTAATGCTCCTCTAATCCAATGACTGATTCATGCTACCTTAAACACTCCCTGTGAAATCAAACTTCCTAATACAATTACACATAATTGTATACATTTACTACAATGTGTCTGATTTGTGCCCTCTATCTTTTTCTGGGAGAGCAGTAGACTTAGAACAGTTTTTGTCCAAGGAAGTATGCTTCTTTTTGCAGCTTCCTTAGGCAGCCTAGATCAATTTTAAGCTTTCCTCTAGGTTTATAGAAAATTTTCAAAGATTAAGAAGTAGTTAGGGGACTTTAACCTTCTCTTGTTTTTCTCAAAAATTAGTTTTCTGTACTAATACCAATTTGTAATCCTGTTTGTGCTACTAAAATATGCAACACCTGGTTCAGGAAGACATTAGGAAGTCAAAGTGAATACTAAAGATGCCCTCTAATCCAAAAAAGATCTCTGAGGAGAGGTGGGCAAATATAGCTAACTTACTTAGGAAATAACTGAGTTGTTCATCCTGTGCAAGCTTTAAACTATTTTCCAGTTTGATGTTCTTAACAAATTCAGTATTTGTTTATATCTTCATTTGGAAACTAGGCTTGAAGATAATGCCCTTGCGTGTTAAGAGTAAGAACCTGCATTACTTTTGAAGCAGTGGCCTCGTCTCTATCGAGTTTGTGTACCATTTTAAGCCTGTCTATGTATGCTGCCTTATTGCATCTTAATTGTGTTGCAGTGTATCTAAACTTCCAAATTAGCTGTAGGAAAGAGGTTTATGTCTGGAAGGTGGGTGCTGTGAAAAAAACACAGATTACATCTTAATTAGAAGAATATGATGTGTGAAAGGGTGGTGTACAAAGCCTTCTTTTTTGTGTGAATTCTACTTCCCATGTAACCTGCTTTCTCCTCAAATTAGCTTAACTTTGCAAGTAAAGGCAAGCTAGAAAAAATAAAAGTCAGTTTCCATACTATGTTTAGCAAACAGAGTTCTTGTTCTTTTAGGAACATAACCTGTCAGTCATATATACTTTTTTCTCTCTTCTCTTGTTAATTGAGGTCTGAATGTAGCTTTCTGTGTTTTGTTGTTCGGATTTTATGATGTGCTCAGGGTAAACCTCATCTGTGATTGTGGTTTATGTTGCAAGAGGAGAGGAGGCAATTTGATGTTCTGCATGATTTGCCTTTTGTTCTGTAACTACTTTTAAAAAGAATGGAGCTGGATTCCTAGACTAAAAGGGGTCCTTTCCCCTGTCTGCTTATGTTGTTCAGTTATTTTACATGATATGCATAAAACAAACATTATCAACATTTGATAATTTATACTTTTTTTCTGACACATATTTTTTATTGTGCCTTACTTAATAGTTTTAGCAGTTTAAGATAAAGTTGCTTATTTTCTGTTGCAACTTGTTTTCTTCAGTTTCAGAATTTTAAAAGGCTGAATAGTGCTTGGAAATAAGGTGTTAAGTGTTGGCATTACAGGAAGTGTCTCAAGCTATGACTTTCACCATGAAGTATGTTCATAATAGCAAACACTTCAGTTTTTCTGAAAATAATCACTAATGTGGAATTATGGTTTTTTTTTGAAACCAGGAAGTATGGATTCATCTGGTATTGATTATCATGTTACCACATGTTAATTTTGCCTGGCAAAGATTTTGTTCTTTTCCATTATATGTTTGTGTAGAAGTTATTTCTGCTTCATTTCAGCAAACTGGGCTGATGTCCAGAGAGATATTATTAGCAGCTACATTGTCATAATTTATACCGAATGGCAAAATTTATGATTATCAAGTTGGAAAGTATAACCTGAAAGGGAAATTCTTGGAGAAACATTTGTTCTTTTTTCTTTGTAGTACTGCCATATTCATGACAGCTACATTTTCACAGCTTATGTTGCTGTTATTGGGTCTTTCCAATAATTATAAAATACCCTTATGTTTATCAACTTCAGTCTTGGAAACCTTGTCTATGAGACATGGCCATATGAGTTAATCTGTTATAATAAGGACCCAAGGCAAACACAAATAATGCACTTCAGTATGATTTCTGATCGAGATACATTTCCCTGAAGTAAATCTGCACAACCAGGAGGAATATTTATCTTCATATATAGCTTGCGACAGAGTTACTTTGTGATTTTTAAAAAGAAATTACTTTATTTCAGCACCACCTATAGGTATTTAAAGGAAACATATTTAGATCAGTGACCAGGATTTGCAAATGGATTCCATATTTATAGAAAACGAAACGATTTGTGACAATTGTACAGCTGCTGCTACAAATACTTTGAATTTTCAATCTTGGGTCAAAAAATTGTTATAATACTATCTATTTTATCGAAGAGATATTTAATATGAACCCGACAGAAACCTTAATGTGGTGCAGTTCTCAGAAATAGTGTAATTTTGCAAGGCTTTGTTATTTGTTGTGTAACAAAAGGTCTGGGAGACAAGTATAAGTTTTTTTTATAGTGCAAAATTTCCTCTCTATTCATAGATGGATATTCTAGCTTTAGGAAGTATGTTTTTTACTGCTTAGATGCCTAGAGTCTGTGTTCACCCTTAAACTTGGACAAATGTGGCTGAGAGTTCTAAGCACAATTTTGATCCAGTCTCTCATATAAATGGAATGGTTCCTGTGTTGGCATTGGGAAAGAGTGGCATGATTATTGGCTTTTAAGTGAGCAAGACATGAAAACTCAGGTTGCCTAGTTCTCCCAGGGAGAGCATCTTGAATGAATTCATGAGTTCTTTGAAAAGAAAATGTACTACAATGCCAGTTCCAACAGAATTTCATTTTAATATTTATTGCAGTATCTAGAATTCCTGTATAGCTTTAAACAAGGTTTATTATATGATGGTGGGTTTTTTTCCTGTTTGGTTTTCTTAAATCATAAGTCAGACCATCTCAGATAAACCATACAAAAATGTATACCAAAATCTGAAGCCTTAAAATACACTACTAGGTCTAAGGTAAAAGGTATTCAACTGTATTGTATTTTATATATTCCTGGAATAGAGAATATCTAATTAGGGGGAAAGATGGGTAGGAGGAGGAAGGACAGCATTTTGTGGTCTTAAGCCAATTTTTAGAAACTAATCTATGCTGCAGTTTAAATACTGCTACGGAAATTCAGCAGCATAGCATATGCTGTATAGGTTGGCTCTTCAGAGTCGTTGCTGCTCTAACTTTACCCTAGCACTGAATTTACTTGAAGGAAAGAGAATTTGTTAGGGGCTTCTCCATGACTGCCTAGGTTTTCCAGGCTATTAGTAATACTAATGGATTTACGTTCATCCAGTGATTATTGCTGGGCTACCACAGTCCACATTCACACTAAATATGTGAGATCTGAGCTCTATTTGACCTAGACTGTATTAATGCCTCCTGCACATCACTTAGAAAACTTGTACTCCATCCCAACTGAGACAGTTGTCTACCATGTTCTCTTCATGAAGTAAGTAGTGCCACACAGGGTATGTTGGAAAGATACTGTCAATGTACTTGTGGATATAAAGCCCAAGAGGGTTGGGTTTGTTTTGGTTTTTTTTTTGCTTTATTTTGTCAACAGTGCAAAGAAATAAGAAGTGAAGGGCAAATAGTTCTGCCTATACAGAGAGGATACTTACTGTGTAGGCTGTAATTTTTCTTATCTTTTTATTTTACTAAACTAAAGCTTATAGCTGTATCTGTACAATTTCTCTGTAAAACTGGCTAATAACAGTTCCATGTGCAATTTAGTTTATAAAGTGGACACCTGTGCCTTCTGATTTATTAATAAGTGAAGCGGGAGTGGCTCTATCTGAACTTCTGTATCTCTGCTATTTCAGCAAAGAACTTCACTGTAATTTGTATGTAGGTCTCATTAGACAACCTACGATGCAAAGTTGTTTTCTAATAATTCTCCCTTCCACATAATGAGGACAAACTTCATTGTAAGCAGATCACAGCAAGGATTGGATGAAGGGACAAGAAAGTAATGAGGATATTAATTCTTTTGTAATATAGTGTTGTTTCACTGCAAGTGATCGCTACAAATTGATGCACCTCATCTTTGGGTTTTCAAGGACTGTGCTCTTGGTGTTTTCAGGTGCTGTTGCATTCTAGGATTGGAGTTGCAAAAACAGCATGTCACAACCTTTACAGAAGACATGAGCTGCAGCTGTTGAAGCTTAACTGCTCCGAGTCTCTATAAAATACAGCTAGGTAGATTTGGTTTTACTTAGTTCATACTGCATATCATACTTCCCAATACTGTTCCATGCATTATCTATCCAATATTTTTTTTTTTCCCTGCTAAAATGGTATATTATTTCCATGATCCAGGAGTATGTTTCTACTCCAATTTCCATATGAACAATAAACTAAATGTTATAGTACCTCACTTCAATAACATGGCAAATTGTAGCTGTGGTACCATGATTCAAGCAATAATTATTTGTTAATCTTTTGTAATCTTTGCTCATATTCTGTTATTCCTTGCTTGTTTAACATTTGTCTTGAGAAGATTGTATTATATAGTTTGTTAAAATCATTCTAGTTTTGATCAAGAATGGTGCATCTCAAGCAAGAAAGTAAAAATATATTTTCTTATTATTATTAAAGATAATTTTATAATAAATAAAGATAGTCTTATTATTTAAGATAATATATAAGTTTTTAACTGACTAGAACAACGAGCTCTAGCAAAGGAAATTGAGCCTTTTCTGATTTCAAGATTGCTACTAAAAAGATTTAAAGTGAAATGGCATGCACCTTACAGGAATTTCTTTTTACCCAGAAAAAGTCAAAAGGCTTCCAGACACTAACAAGTTCATCTTTTTCACCCAGAAAAATGCAGTGTAGCCAGCTGTGTGACTTAAATGTGTAAGCCAGCTAAACAGAGACTGAAGGTATTAAGTGATGTAACTCAAGTGAAATATGCTTTATTTTCTATAGGAATCCAGCCAAAGTATCACATGAAAAAGCAGAAGTTTTTGTATGAGGGTGAATGGAGTTAAAGGAAGAATAAGCAGTGTTCTAGGTGATCACAATTGGGCATGGGTTGTGTATGAATATGCCATTTTTTAAGCTGGTTATTTTCTCCCTTTGTGACATTTCAGTCAACGACACTATCCAGCATACAAACAAAAGAGAAGTTGTTGGATCACTAGAAGATTTTGGGTTTGATCTTTGGTAGAAGGGTAAAATTTAATTTTATTTAAGTTGGAAACAACTTTATGGAAAAGGCTCTGCAGGTTACTATTTGTCATTGCCAACTATTACAAATATAATAGATCATGATATATTATCATGATAGTATAAAAATCATGATATTGTACAAATAATGATATTATATACAAATCATTATAGAAATCATGACATTATACAAATCATGATATATTATCATGATATTATCCAAATATAATGCAATCATGAGATGGTCAAATTCAAGATCCTCAGGACAGTGAGAAGAGCATGCAGCAACCTCACTGCCCTGGACTTCAAAAGAGCAGACTTTGGCCTCTTCAGGAACCTGGTTAGTAAGGTTCCATTGGGATGTAGCCCTAGAGGGCAGGGCGGGGGGAAAGACTCTTGGTTGATATTCAAGGATCACCTACTGCAAGCTCAGGAGTCTTGCATCCCAAGTAGAAGGAAGTGTGGCAGGAGGGCCAGGAGACCTCCTTGGATGGATAAGGAGCTGCTGAGGAAAATTCAAATGAAAAAAGAGGCTTATAAAAGATGGAAGCAAGGACAGGTGGCCTGGGAAGAGTACAGGGATGTTGTTCGGGAAGATAGGGACCAGGTTAGGAAAGTTAAGACCCAGTTAGTATTAAACTTGGCTAGGGATGTAAAGGATAACAGGAAGGGATTCTATAGGTACATAGCAAATAAAAGACAGACTAGGGACAACGCAGGCCCCCTCAGGAAGCTATCAGGAGAACTGGCTACACAGGATTTGGAGAAGGCTGAGGTTCTGAATGACTTCTTTGCCTCGATCTTCACTGGCAAAGGCTCTGACCACACCACGCAAGACTTGGAAGGCAGATGCAAGGACTGTGAGAATGAAGACCTTGCGCCCACTGTAGGAGAGGATCTGGTTCTAGACCGTCTTAAGAACCTGAATGTGTACAAGTCCATGGGTCCTGATGAAATCCATCTGCGGGTCTTGAAGAAGCTGGCAAATGAAGTTGCTAAGCCGCTGGCCATCATATTTCAGAAATCATGGCAGTCAGGTGAAGTTCCCAACAACTGAAAAAAGGGAAATATAATCCCCGTTTTCAAGAAGGGGAAAATGGATGACCCAGGGAATTACAGACCAGTCAGTGTCACCTCTGTGCCTGGCAAAATCTTGGAGCAGATTCTCCTGGAAGGCATGCTAGGCACATGAAAATCAACAAGGTGCTTGGTGACAGCCAGCATGGCTTCACTAAGGGGAAATCCTGCCTGACCAATTTGGTGGCCTTCTATGATGGGGCTACGGAACTGATGGACAGGGGTAGAGCAGTTGATGTCATCTACCTGGACTTGTGCAGAGTGTTCAACACTGTCCTGCATGACATCCTTGTCTTTAAATTGGAGAGACATCAATTTGATGAATGAACAACTCGGTGGATAAAGACCTGTCTGGATGGCCGCACACAAAGAGTTGTGGTCAATGGCTCAATGTCCGGCCGGAGACCAGTAACAAGTGGTGTCCCTCAGGGATTGGTGTTGGGACCGGTCTTGTTCAACATCTTTGTTGGTGACATGGACAGTTGGACTGAGGGTGCCCTCAGCATGCTTGATGATGACACCAAGCTGTGTGGTTAGGTTGATGCGCTGGAGGGAAGGAATGCCTCAATAAAATTTGTCAAAGTCCTTTTGTCCTGCTGTTTTCATTCATGTCAGGCAAATAACTGTTTTGAAATCATCTGTTTTCCTGCGAAGCAGGTTTTAGCATAAACAAAACATCTTCCAAAATAAGAAAAGGCTTTTGGGTAGCTGCTATACCATAACATTTCTTTTATGATCAAGTGAAATATTTCAGAGTGCTACAAGAAAAGCAGTCCCAGACTTCAGTGGTTTGTTTCAACACTATAAAGTCCCAAAATATGTGGAAATGTTTCTGCATTCAGGCACTTCTTTGTCTCAATATTTTATGGGTGATGGAGAATCCTTGCTTTTATAAGTTTACCAGGCTTACAGAGGAAAGCAGCTTTGGACTAAAGAGAGCAACTGGAACATGCCTACCTTCTGTAAGAATGAACTTTTGAGGAAGAGAGATGTCAAAGAGAATTAAAGAATAGAAAGGATATTTTTCAGTAGTATTCTTCAAGGGGATGGAGGTGGAGATAGGTCTCCTTTATGCCAAGCACTTGGCTGGTTTCCTTTCTCTACTGCCTGAATGTTTTAATCCTCCTCCAGCTGCACCAAGTAGAGAAGAAAAAGGTATGAATAAATGAAATTACACAACTTTTCTGGAGTAAATTGGCAGAAAGCTTCTCGTAGTGCAAGGGTTTTATGTAAACTGATGGTTCAAAGGGTTTTTTGTATTATTAATAGGCATGTTCTATTTTCATGGTAAAATTTTGATGTTATGTTTTCAGTAAAATTCCCAATTCTAATCTGCCCTTAGGCTGTGACCCACAGTGAACTCTGTGCTGACTGACCACTACACTCCTCTACACAGAAGTTCATGGGTCTCAAAATTTTTAGGGAGAGACGGGTAGCAAAAAACCCAGGCACATTAATTACTAGAGAGTAGAAGAAACATAAGATGAACTTTTAATTACTTTAAAGAATCAAGTTAATGAATGTTTTTGAATGAACAACAGGTTATCTTCATATACTTTGCTAATGCTGCAAGTGCTACTGGTTTTGAATAATGTCTATTGCTTCCACTCAAGAAAAGCTACGTTTCAATAGGTTGCCTCTTCATTTATGAATTGCAGTGTTGTATCATAATTATTTTTCTTTCATTTGTTATGTGCTTTAAGGATATATGTAACCAAGGTTCCAGAATCTGAATTTTCTGGTTTTGTTTGTTGCTTTGTTAAAACAAATTTGCGGAGAAGTCTAAAGTGTTCCTTAAAACCCCCAAGAAATAACGGGTAATAAATATATTTGTGTTTAGATTATGGTTTAAAACAGGATCTGCCAATCCCATTAGCATTAATTCTTCAAGGTTGTTTTCTGAAGCCAAGGATTTGTGTGCAGATAAAGGAGAAGAAAACAGTACTTGACACAAAACACTGATGACAAGTTGTTTTAAGAAGATGTTATTAAGAAAATAAGATGAAAAGGCTCAAAATTATTTTAGATTGTAAGGGTGAAAGAATTGGGTGAAACAATTTAAAGGCATGCTTTGCCTTATATACAGTGCCCAGTTTACTTACTGTCAACCAGATAGGACACAAGAGGACAATCAATACAATTAAGCAAGGAAAGATTTTGCTAGAAGAGATCAGAAAGATAAGTCTATACATTTTAGATAGGAGTAACAAGGAACACACCAAAAGCATATTGAATGAATGTGATTCAGAGAAGGTCACTAGAGGATTTTCATTTATTATTTCATGTTGGGAAGGATGTAAATACAACCTCAAAAATGAAAGGATGGCAAACAAATTTTACTTAAAAAAACAAGGTTTAAAAGTTGTGAAGGTCATTAAAGGAATTTCATTTTGTTTTGCTTGTCTCAAAGAGGCAGATAAGTATATTGACTGCAATCCATTTTATATCAGGTAAAGCTATTGTGTACAGCTGTCACATTTCAGGCAGAGATACTAGTGAGAAGGCAGCAATTTCAGCCATCTTGACCTACATGTACACTGGAAAACAGAGGTCTGCAGCACAGATGGCTACAAACTGCACAGACACAGTAACAGAATTAGTTTTAGAAATGTTCCGAACATTGTCTTGTCCAGCAGGAGAAATTAGGGGAATCTCCAGAAAGCTGGAGAGAGATTTTTCTTAAGAGCAAGTAGTGATATGACAAGGAGGACTGGCTTTAGGCCTAAACAGGGTAGATTTATATTAGACATTAGGAAGAAGTTCTTTACTGTGGTGATGGTGAGACACTGGCGCAGGGTGCCTAGAGAAGCTGTGTCTGCTCCATCCCTGGCAGTGTTCAAGGCCACGTTGGACAGGGCTTGGAGCAACCTGGTCTAGTGAAAAGTGTCCCTGCCCGTGGCAGGGGGTTGGAACTGGATGAGCTTTAAGTTCCCTTCCAACTCAAACCATTTTATGATCCTATGAAATGTAGGATATGGTGGCAGAAAATACCAGCTTGAACTGAGGTGTTGGAAATTGATGTTTTGAGCCCTCAGGTTGCATAAAACAGCTATTATCTGCCTCATTTTTTTTTTTTTGTGTCCCTATTCCATGTTCACTTTAGCTCCACTCCTAATACCAATTGTTGTCTGTCCATCTCAGACATTTGCCCAAAGGGGACAGGACTTTCCTGTTCTGAATTTTCTTTGGCAACTCCTGTTCTTTCCTACTCTTATAATGTTTTTAAGTTTTCTCTTTTCTTATCCTAACCTTATTCTAGGGCAGACATGATTTAAAAGGACACCTCTTTGTTTCAAAGTGATTATTAATTCACTGGCCTTCAGCTTCTGTTTCAGTTCACTTAAGAATACTGATCAATTCTTTCACCTTTATACATCTAATCTTTCTGTCATGTATATGGTATCCTAACTCAGTTTCTTGTAACTCATGTGTCATGGTTTAACCCCAGTCAGCAACTAAGTACCACGCAGCCACTTGCTCATTCCCCCTCTCCCTGCCTCTGGAATGGGGAAGAGAATCAGAAAAAGGTAACCTGTGGGTTGACATAAGAGCAGTTTAATTATTAAAATAAAGTACAATATAATTAAAAGGGAGCTAACAAAAAGAGAGATAAAATTAAGACAAAACACAAAAAACCACACACACAAACCCAACAGTGATGCACAGTACAACTGCTCACCACTAGCTGTCTGATACCCAGCCTGTCCCTAAGCAGACATCAGCAGCACCTGGCTAACTCCCCCCTGTTTCTGTACCGAGCAGAATTCCCCTTTGGCCAGTTCAGATTAGGTGTCCTGTCTCTGCTCCCTTCTGGCTTCTCATGCTCCTCCTCACTGGCAGCACATGAGAGACTGAAAAGTCCTTGATCAGGATGTGTTACTGAGCCACAACTAAACCATAAGTTTATCAACATTTTTCTCATTCTAAAGGTAAAACAAAGCACTGTACCAGCTGGAAGGTACAGAAGAAAATTAAATCTATCCCATCTGAAACCAGGACACCATGCCAGTCGTTCAGCAAAAGATGGCTCAAGAGGTATTGGTCCTGCCAACTTCATTTGCTTTGCTAGTTTTCATTTTTGCCACTTTTATGATCATACCTGGATTTATACATTCCCAGTCCTAACAGTAAATTCAGGCAGAGAGGGAGGCAAAAGGCCACCTGGTTTTCACTAGCGTTTTTGCAGTTCCCAGTGATTTCTGAACCCATTCATCACCTAATGCTAGAAACGTAGATATAAAAGAAATAAAAACCTGAAGATGTCTCACGCAATTTTAGTGTTATTGTCACATAACATTAAAGAAAGATAAAGCTTTTAAGTATTCAGTTCTCTTTCTTCTGTTACGGCTTCGAGTATGACATATACCATAAGGCAATAATTTTTGCTGCTGTAGACATATGATCCTTCGAAATAATGATGTACCTAGGTGGTGAAAGGAACACACTTCCATTTCTAGCACTGGATAAGTTATAATTTTCTGGAGCTTAAGTACAAGCTTTTAAAAATTTTTGGAAAAAAAAAAAAAAGGAAAGAACTGTCTGTGTTGTGTAAGCACCAACAGTTTACAGATGTTTATCTAAGTACTGAGATGAGTTCCCCCTTTTTTTTTTTTTTTTTATGACAGTTTCAGAACTTTGCTCTGCTCTGGCAGGTGAAAGCTCTGACATCTCATGTTGCTGCTACTCCTATGTTTCTAAATGACAGGACAAAAAAGCAGACTGGTAAGTAGAACACTTGCCTGAGACCATTTTTACTTTCAAGTAAGGCCCTAATTGCTGAGATATTGGCACTTCTAGCATGTGTCTTCAGTTTCTGGCCTTTTG
The DNA here is from genome assembly GCF_033815535.1 of Pezoporus flaviventris. Classification (NCBI taxonomy): domain Eukaryota; kingdom Metazoa; phylum Chordata; class Aves; order Psittaciformes; family Psittacidae; genus Pezoporus; species Pezoporus flaviventris. Next base: position 52,301,556 of record NW_026892549.1, read on the forward strand.
CATAGATTTCATTGTAGAATTCTACTAGTATATTCCTCAGAAAAGTTTTAATGGATTGCCATTTTTTGATTGAAAGCTGTTTCAGGGTAAATCATCTCTACTTGTACAGCATATCCACATTTAAAGGATGCTTTCCTCCCTAAATTCATTTATGATAATTTAGGTAGCTGTTAATCTGTATGTAGACATGATTTAACAGCCTTGCAGAGAAAAATTTAGGTTAGAGAGATTTTTATTTTTTATTTTTAATAAAATTACAGTGCAGAGCAGCTGTACAAACCTTTCATCTTGATGCACAAAGAATGTGAAAGTTTCTCTTTTGCAGTTCTGAGTTCTTTTACGGGCTTTATTTCCTTTTTGCAGAAAGCCTTTTAACTGCATTTGTGTTAAGACATACTGCAATAGCTGAAATCAAAGAATGTTTACAAAACAGGATCAGTATCTTATACAATAGCAGTCTTGAAACTTTAGATTTGTACTGGGAAATCCATAATCACTATGGAATGTTAATTACTATAGCTTCCCTTTTCTGGACTTCTATGGCATCTGCACCCAGTTGAAAGCTGCAGAAGGCATTAAGGTATTTATGTCTTCCTTTTCCACAATATCTTAATAACTCTTTAATGTTATATTCCAATCCAGGTAAAGTGCCTGTCAGTAAGTTAGTGAGTCTGTTTCATCCTGTAGGATGTTAGCTTCATCTTGCCTCTATCACAGAGCAGCCATTCAGTGGACATTATTTGGGACTGAATTGAATTGGTCCAAAATCCCTAGCTGAAGCTGTACTGCTATTTAAGCAGCTGACTTTTGAGGGATTTGTGCTTTAACATAAGTAGAAACTGCAGAAAAATGACCTAGTTACATTATTTTGTAGCTAGCACGTTTGTCTGGCTCTGTTATATTTTTGGTGAACTGATTTGAAAATTGTTTAGGCTTTTGAAGAAGCACCAGAAGCACCAATCACAATACTCCTGGTAACGTCAATTATTAGCTGGTATTGGTTGGGGAGGAAATGAACAAGTCAAGATGATAAATTAAACAACTTGTATGCTAGTAACAATCAAAATCATCTTGTCTTTGTCCACCTATCATAATTTAGGAATAAATTTCTGATAGCTGACACTGGGCACTTTTCATGATCATAAATGTTTAAATCAAGATTAGATATGTATTTCAAAAATATCATATAGCCAGTAACTGATTTTAGTAAAAGAATTAACAAAATTCTGTGGTCAAGATTCTGTAACAGGATAAATTGGATGGTGAAAATATCTTGTCTTTCTGTTTTTATAATCTATTAGTAGGTATTAGGAACCCTGCAAAGAAATAAGAAGAAATAAAAGCTGTAGCACACATTTCAATTGCAAAACAGAGGAAATATGTGCTTTAGAATTCAGGCATGTCAGGTGTTTTGAGTACACAAGAGAAGAATTCATTAAACCATTTAATATAGACTCCTTGGCTCAAAGCCCAAAACCAGGTCTTAATCTGTGAAAGGTATACTTTACTGGGGGTTTAGAGCTCAGTCTTTCTTACATTCTAGTAGGTGAGTAAAATCTGGCTAGCTTTTGTGGTGTAAAGCCAGGTTACCAGTCCTGCCACTCAGGAGCTGATGGGATTGAGGACTAGCTGAGTTGCTTGACAAACCCAACTGCTTGTGACTGCAGGGCCCCAGCCTTTGAGTAAAAATTATTCACATGCTTCTGTAGCAGTTTTTCTCCTCTATATTTTGGTCATGTTCTTATAAGAGGTTAGTGAATACAGACAACATGGTAGTGTTACACACCAGGGTACATACATATCTGCCTTCAGCAAAACATTAAGTGACCTCATCAATGACAGCATTGTTTAAGTGAAAGCAGTGACATTTTAAAAAAAATAAAATAAAATTATCCATAAATAAGAAGAATAAAACACCAGGGAGGAAAAGCTTTTATACTTTTTTTTCCCCAATTCCTCAATTTTAAATGATAACAGTTGGTTTTGATATTTTCTGTATATTGCTCTCATTCACTTGCTTTATATAACTTTTGGGCTTCTTCAGTGTTTTTTAATATTAGAATGGCAGGTGTGTTCAGTGTTCTGAGTCCCTCAACTTCTCTGATGATACTGTTGAATTACTATTGTGGAAAAGGATGATTTGAAGCAAAAGCCAAAGTACAGTGCAAGAGAAGAAAACAGACTCAGAGCGAAGCTGGTGCTATTATTTGTATTACTTTTTCCTTTCTTTTTTTCAGGTTGGAAATCTGTTTCTGTGGTTTTATTCTTTCAGTCTATGCTAGTGGATTTTTCTCAGTACTGTAGGACTCTAAGAAATGTGGTAACCTGCTTTAATTTCAAGCCTTCAAGCTCTTGGTGTGACATGTTTACAAATAGCTTTCTGTGATGAGGGCTGCCTTTCCTTTCTTTAGAGCCATCACTGGCAGGTGAAGAACAAAACCCCTTCTCTGGGTAATGAGCATCTCAGCTGGAGCTACTAGTCTCAGTGGTTCAAATTTTGCCTTTTTTTGTCAAAACTTAAGTAACTTTTGCTTTCCTTTTGACATTTCTGTCAATTTACATCGTTGCCATGTTACAAGATATATTTGAATAAAGTAGAATCTTTCTGCTAATTTGTCTAAGAAAAAATTGAAAGAAGTAACTCCAAAATAACTCCTAAAAACAAAACTCCTAAAGAAATAACTTCTTAAGTTTTTTTCTGTTCTTTTTTAACTTTAGAAATAGTGTATAGATAGAAACAACATATAGTAAATTAGATATCATTTAGATGGCATGTGATATTTTTGTCAAAGCTTACAGTAGCACTGAAATCAAATACATGTTCAGAACTCACAGGCACAGCGTGTAACATTTTATCTGTGATGCATTTGTGATTCACATGTAGAAATCCACATTGTGGAAATGATATAAATAATTACTTGTGTGTTTCTATGCCAGAAGGTAGAAGGCTTGTGTAAACGCACTTCTCAAAATGGCCTTCCAACATTGGATCTGCGTTTTAGTCGCTGTCTGGTTTTCTGGAATTGGTAGACTTTCCCCTACAATGAGATGTACTTTGAGACTGAAATTAAAGTAACTGATTACCAGTTTTCTGTTTACTTAAACACTATCTTCAGTATATACACTGGCTACTAAAATACTGAAATATAGAAGTGCATGGGGCCAGACATTGAATCTTGCTTCAATGTTCCATTTTCATTCTTGACCTCATAATTTTTTTGTTATAAATTAGCATTAATACATAACTTGTGTTGAAATTTAGGCAAATCAAATGCTGACAGAGTACTTGAAGTGGGCAATGATCTGTGGACAACAAAAAAGACCAAATAAAGAGAAAATTGTCCCCCATTAGCTGATAATTTATTGCTTTTTCCATGTATCAAGGTTTTTTGTAAGTAACTTGAGCTTCGTTTTTTGCTCTGGAGTTAATTTCAAAGTCCAGTGAAACTGCAGGCAAACCATGAAGTTAGCTGCACGGGTTGAATTTTAATAGGAAAACTGCATTGCAGGCACACAAACTGAAACTCAGGTTAAAACTCTGTAAGCTGGAACATCTCATAATTATGAAAGACAAGCCACCCAAAAAGTTCATTCCATGGATGTGAGCTAGAAGAAAATTTCTTTCTGACATGCTTTGTGTTTCCTGAAGAACTACCTTTATTGCACTTCCAAACATTCCAGGTTCAAGTACAGGTTTGTTGTTATCTGTAAGGCCTAGAAACTCCATATTTGTTCACACTTCTGTGTGTGTTAATTTCAGTGACTTCTTGGCAGTTTAATGAAAAATTGACTCAATAGTTGGAATTATCATGGTTAAATGCAAGAAAATAACATAAAATTTGCATCAAAGAGAGTCCAGTGACTGTTGCCCAAATGTTTTCTTATCCCATTGGCTTAAGTTTTACTTTTAAACTATACTTAAACTACTATTGCTACTACATTTGCATTGTGTCTTACGAGGTGTTGGTGCTATTTGCTGTTGAGCCGTAGTTAAACCAGTGAAACATACTGAATTATCCATTCTGAAATTGCTTCTATTACAGGGATTGTATTTCCACTGATACCAATTCAAGCATGTGATGTATTTAAGTGTATTACACATTTTATTAAAAATTGTAGGAAGGATACATTTACTATAATGGACTTTTTCCATCTCCAATGGGCACAGAGAAGAAGAAATGATTTGGTCTTCCTAGTCAAGTGCTATAGTCAGTAGTAAGGGGAATTTTCAGAACTACAAAAGGAATTGTCCTCTTTAGTATAACAAACAAGACTGATGCCAGATGATACAAGGAAACATCACTGCAGAACTTTGTGTGTTGTAATAGGTGATATTTAGTTATAATAGCTGTTTCTGCAGCATTATGTATCAGAGACATAATGTGTTTTTACATATATTTTCTATTTTAATGTTATTATATTGGGCTTTATATTTTCTTTGGACAAAAATTTCTTCTGTAAATGTCACTATTTTATCTCTGATAGAAAATGACAGGTTTGGAAAGGTATTGAAGACACACTGGAGAAAAGAGGAAACAAAAATATGTAAGCTGTCATGTCATTAGAAACTAAAAGAATTAGCAGCCCTTGCTTCTTGTGCCTTTTTTTTTTTTTTTTAACAGATTAATACAAATGTCTGACTGCTGCAATGTTGGCTGAGGACAGTGGCAATAGGGAGTTAAATGGTCCCTCCAGCACCAAGAATAAAAAGGATAAGGTTATTCACTAGGAAGAGCCTATGTCCATTTTCTAACTGAACCCAGAAGTATTCCTTTTCCTCAAACTCTCTGATGCCTAATTAAAACAGATGTTGCTTTGGGTGCAGTAGGGTAAGTCCCAATGGGGAGGCTGTGAAGGATTAAACCTATGCTATAAACCTTGTACTGTAGTCCAAGACTGAGAAAAAGGAATGTTGGAGCTTTGGCCAGGTAATAGTCTGTTCTGCTCCTGGTTTGATGCTTTGGCATTACTGAAGCTTGAAAAATGGTAGTTGTGTTGTAGAACTGCTTTTGGCTTTTGGCCTTTTAGGAGCCATAGGAATATTTAAGATACCAAACACTCTATCCATAAGCTTGCACACACTATGTAAGCAGAATTTGTTAGTACCTTCCCTTTTCTTAGGCCATGGCAAGCAGTGATGTTTCTTTATTGTTTGATTGTCACTGAAATTCATTATCAATAACTAAAAGCCTAGCAATTAAAACATACTGCTCTCTGATCATAAAAGTGTCTAAGCTGGTTCTCAGCCAACAAACCTGCTACCACACTAATTCAAGGAATTTGCTGTCAGTAATAGTGACAAGCAAGAACCAGCGATGCTTTGCTTCATAAATGTGATGTTTATTGACACTCGCAATATCTTCTATTTAAATCCTGTACTTAAATTAAAGAAAATTACCTTTTAGCTTAATTGTGTGTGAAGAATGTGGCTGTTCATAACGAGCCAGCAATGTGAGCACACTGTTCGAAACATCCTCTGTAAAAAAAAACAGTTAGGACCTAGTTCTCTGTTCTGCATTGCTGAAATAGATTATGTATTTATATAGACTTATGGAGTTTGTGGAAATGTACAACATGTGAAAAAACAACGAAATAGAAATCTAAAGCCCTGCTGCAGTAGTCCAGGATTGTCATTATTATGAGCCTCCTTTTTGCTTAGCTTGAGAGCTGTGAGGCACAGAAGTTACTTAATTCCTTGGCCATCAAATTGGTCTTTCTCATTACGCATGCAGAAAGCAGTACATGGGCTCACCCTATGCACAGTGACAGAGATGATTTGCTTTGCTTAAGACTAGCTCCATTTACATCACATCTTGTCTATGAATAAAATTGCTTATTAATGACTTCAATTTGCGTATTTCATGCTGATTGAAAGCCTGTGGCACAATTATTACTTTCAAATTTTGTTCAGGCAAAGCAGGCCTATTCTGTATTTTCACAGGATCAGATAATGCTGAAGGGTTAACTTCTTAATTCCTCAGTGGTTATACTTTTATACTTACCCTGATGACGATGGTTATTTTCTTTTTCAACTTTTCTCTCTCTTATTTTGTATTATAAAACTTAATATTCTATTACAGGCTAGGATACCTTGTTCTGCACCTTGCTAAATAACTATCTAGCTGAAGTTAATTGTAGGATGGTTTGGGTTGGAAGAGACCTTAAAGCTTACAACCCACTGCCATGGGCAGGGACACCTTCCACTAGACCAGGTTGCTCCAAGCCCTGTCCAACCTGGCCTTGAACACTGCCAGGGATGGGGCAGCCACAGCTTCTCTGGGCAGCCTGTGCCAGCTCCTCACCACCCTTACAGTAAAGAACTTCTTCCTAATGTCTAGCCTAAATCTACCCTGTTTAAGTTTAAAGCCATTCCTCCTTGCCATATCACTACTTGCTCTTATTAAAAGAGCTATTAGGTCAATGTCAAAATAGAGCAATTATCTCAATTAGGTCTGGGTATTCAAAAGCCCTGAACTGATATATAGTTTCTAAAAACCCTTGGATTATCCCTGGAAGCACTGAACAGTTAGAGTACATTTTGAAAAAGCAATATGAATAAATCAAAATGGATTTTAATGATACAGTTAATCTGGTGCTTCTCAAGATATGCTTCTGCATAACTGTTTCTCTTTTTCAATTAAATTACTTTGTTTTGTATTTTTTTCTATGATTGTCTGGAAAGGCCTGTCTTTTCTGGAGTTTACTCAGTGTAACTTATTAAGACCTGACTTACTCCCAACCAAGGAATTTGTATGACTATAAGTCACTTTAAAAAACCTGAACACATAAACAAAGAAAAGATAAAACAGTAAAAAATTGCAGTGATTGGGCAGGGAGACGGGGAGGACTTAGCAATCAGAGAAACTTATTCCTTGATCACCTCTTTATACTTTTCAAAAATAAGTTGATAGTATTATAAATATAAGCATCCATTGACCTTCTTATTGTAGATAATAGAGTGAAATCTGTAAGCGGCGAGGAGAAGCAGACAGGCCAACCCAATATGGGTGATAAGCAACTTCTACTTTATTTGTGACGCAGTTCACACATATATAGGAGTGGTATTCAGCCACTCCTTCTTGGCACAACAGTATTGGTTAGCCCCACACAGCTTCCTCCACATTCTCCTCCCAGGTCCGGTCTCCGGCTACCTGTGGGGGCCACCCCCTGACTTGCTTGCACAGTCCTCCAGAACTTTATGGTCCTGCTCTTAGAGTCATTCTGCAACAATTCCCCCCTTTTCCTTTGTGCAAGCAAGGCATTATGGGTTATTCTGTTCACCTGTTTTATCACACAACTATAAACAAGTCTAATAGCTACGATGATTAACCTAATCAATGATACATAAGTGCAATACTTTTAAACAGTGTTTGTCTCAACCTGTAATGCCCCATGAAAACAACCATCTAATTATTCTTAGAATACTGCTCATTTACTATTGCTGGGTAAGCTGAGCCAGGGTTCTCAGCTGTGCGTGCATCGAATTAGCATAATCAGAGAGACTCATACAACACATTCCATCAAACTCTTCACATCCATGTCCCTGTTCCAACAACAAAAGGTTCTGCAGTGTTGCATGTCTTACAGAGTCAACATTAAAACAAATCAGGAATTGCCTTCGATGTAGAATTGTCTGCTTAGCAACTCAGCAACCCAGTCTGCTTAGTTGAGCCAAGGCCCTGGCTGAAGCGCTTACGGTGATTTGGCATATTATGATTGGATACATTAGTCACCCTTAGTGACTAACATATAATTGGTTAAACACAGGTGTGAGAACTCAAACTTGAAAGCTTGACAACAGTCCACAGTTCTCATTAACTTGGTGAATTCCAGCCTCTTATCTTGCTTGCTTAAGCTTCTTCGGGCCTCCCATGGCCTTGCTGTATCTTTCAGGACTATTCAAAGTTTATGTACCACTTATGCATTCTCCTATGAGAACACTGTCTCCACATCTTCCCCCTTTATGTTTTGTATACGGTTTGGGTGGCCCTACTTGAGCAGGGGATCTGGGCTAAGTTATATTTCCAGCATATGCCAGCTAGAGGCTGCCTGGGCCTGCCCCTTTTTTCTGCTGTATGGCTCTCTGATAACAGGCTGTATAGCTCTCTGCTCCTTCACATCAAGGTCTGGCATGGCATGTGTCCCCACTGCTCCACACCTGCTGGGTTGCAGCCAACAGCAGAGCTAAAGGTTCTTCTTGGTGGCAAACACAGAAGCCAACCCAGTCTTGCCCTTGATTGTGGTAGCAGGCATTTGGTCAGCCTCAGTCCTTGCACCTTGTTGTCAATGCACAGTTTCACCTGCTTCATCCAGTAACAAGTCGCTACTACAGCAAGGCACACACACATTTACATTAGCAGAGTAACTATTACAGGGTGCAGCAGCATGTTGAAGATGCTGATGGCAGTGAAGGACTAGCCAAAGAAATTTCTTACCAGTGGAATTCTCCCCCCCTCTTAATTTGTTCCATCACCTGTGTAAGAAACTAAGGATAAGGGTATTGTTTATTAAGATTTATGTTAAGCCCAATGTAAAGGTTAGGCAACAAAAGATGTGAAATCGCTTACTTAAACAATCACCAGACACAACTTGTGCAAGATAAGATAACCATAATCGCTTACACAAACTAAACCAAGTACCGCTTAGCAGATGTTGACTAAAGATAACTGTAAGATGTTCCAGGAACTGGCGGAGACAAGACAAACAACTCCATATAAGGACATATGAGTAAAAAGGTCAACTATGGAACAAAGGAGGAAAACTTCTTACTTCAGTCTCAAGGATCACCAGGAGGCAGAGGTTGACCCCCTAACAACAGCGGAAGCATGCGCAGAGTACCTCCACTACTTCATGAACGCGGAAGTGAGATGTATAAAAAGGGGCTGTTTGAACTGCTCAGCACAGCAGTTGGCGGAGCACAGACTCCCCTGTCGTCCAGCGCTGTTTTTGCTCATATTCTACTTGCTATAATTAATAAAATTTTAATTGGATTATGATCCGTTGTGGTCTCAATTTATGACAACCTGCTTTATAACACTACCATTATATTAAAATCTTTCTAGCTTTTGCCTAAGCATTTTCTAGCAGCCACTGCAAATTTCCATACTCTAACATCTCTTTTACAAGTGACAAATCTATACAATACAAGGTGCAGTTTCTTATTAGCAACTAGCTAGTAAATACAGGTGGTTTTATGCACAAAATCACAACCTCTAATAATAGCTACTTTACAAGCACACATATTCAGGATGTTACTTTTCAGTTGTCCCCAAGTAATGTTTTGCAGTTATTTGTTCTTTCTCTTCCTCTATCTCATTCTGCTTGGGGTAATCACGGTCAGCTCCTGCAACTGAGGCATCAGGTTTATCCATTCGTCTGTCCAGCTCATGGCAAGACTTGACAAACTTTGCAGGCAGTCACCATGAACCTGTAGGCAGGAGGACACAAATATACCCCCTCCCCCAGGTTATCAGTTCTTGAGAAGTAGACAGGTTACACAGGTTAAAGTTAAATGTAACATCATTACTCTCTCTCCCCCCCTTGTTTTTTTTTTTGTTGGTTTTTTTTTTGTTTTTTTTGTTTTTTTTTTTTAGTCCCTGCAAAAGCCATCATTACTTCCACTACAGTCCCACGTACAGAACGTGGCACAAGGACCCTGTGGAGACTAACAGCAAACCAGCTCCGAGAAGCATCATTGCAGTGCAAGGTGGCAGGCTCAACCTTAGCAGGCGTCCCCGCAGAGGCTCTGCCTCCCCCACATCGTATGAGGCTTGGGCTTTTATACTGACCAAAATGCACACTCATTCCGACACAGGTGGCCAGCCTGTGCTGGAAGAAGTGGCCAGCAGGATCTACAGAGGTCTCCAAGGGCTGATAGAAACCTGGACATACTTATATTTACCAACTTCTACTACATGAGTATCACAGAGAAACTGTATGGGCTCCCCCTGTCAATTGCAAGAAAAAATCATAACATATACAGCTTGAGTATAAGAGGATTTTAACGCATACGTGGTCACTGTTTGTCAGGCCTCCTTAACTATTTTGAGATCAAGAGCTTCCCACTCTTTAGCCCCCTGCTGTGTAGTAAACACAGGATATGCAAAGATGCCCATTGCAGAAAATTCCCCACTAATGATCGCATTGGATTCAGGGGATTCGGGGGCTGATCCTGCGCCGAACTCGGGGTCTCCGTTGCTCGCAGCTGTGTCTTTCTTATCAGATGTATCTCGTTCGGTATGTGGCCATCTGCAGACCTGGCTCCTCTGTGACTGAGTTAAAAATTTTTTCACTCTAGGGCATCGTGGGTTGGAGAGGCTCGCGGTTCCTTTAAATCTCCCGCTAGCGCATGATCCCTATTTTCTACTGTGTGCTTCAAAGTGGCGCCGCAATTGATGCGGCGCCGAGGCACCGCCCTCTTTCTTTCGGATTTCTCGACATTTAACATGCGTATCCCGTCTAATATACTTTCTCTGTCCTTTTTAAAGTCCCTACTTTCGGAACTGGGGTGGTGGGGGAGCAGGGGGTTACACCTCCTCCGCGGCACCTTCTGATGGAGGGGGAGAAAAGGAAGGGGGGGGTGGGGGGTGGGAAACCCTGTGCTCCCATGAGTTGGGGGAAATGAGTTGTAATCTTCCCCCGGTTTCAACCGACCGGGGACGTCTGTTCCTAGTTTCTTCGTTGCTACCGCAGCAGTTTTCTTTTCTGCCTTGTATTTTTTATTTTTTTTTTTCTTTATACAGTTCATTACTTCCCTCCGTGGTTTACCGAGTTTCTTTGCCGTTTTATCATCATTAAGCACTGAGTCAAATAGTTCATCACCAAACTTTCACCACTCACTCTCCTCAAATATTGTATTAGGATCTGCAAAAAAAATCTCTTAGCCTTTCCTAGCCACTAGACCTGCTAGCTGCTTTAGAGTCTCAGGCTCAATTCCCCGCTTTTATAAAAAGCACTGTAAAAAGTTCAGGGCTCAGTTCCCCGCTTTTATAAGAAGCACTGTAATAAGTCCAGGGCTACCTCTCGGTCCATTTTCATGGCCAGCCTTTTCCGGATCGTCTTCTTCTGGGTCGTCCTGTAACCTCGGTCTCCGGGTCGGCCTCCCGAGGCAGCAGTGTCTGGTTCGCCCCAGCGGCGGATTCCTTTCGGTTAGTCCAAGCACCCGGGTCCGTCACGCCACCGCAGCAGCATTGCCCGCGCTTCCCGGCCGCTGCCGCCGGCGCCACTCACTCGCCGTTCCAGGTCCCCGTTAGCCGGGGCCCTGTATCCAAGTGCCCGCTAACCAGGGCCCTGTATCCGGGTCCCCGTTAAACCAGGGCCCTGTATCCCGGGTCCCCGCTAGTTGGGGCCCTGTGTCCGGGTCCCCGTCGACCGGGGCCCTGTATCCGGGTCCCCGCTAGTCGGGGCCCTGTATTCTGGGTCCCCGCTAGTCGGGGCCCTGTATCCAGGTCCCCGTCGCCCGGGGCCCTGTATCCGGGTCCCCGCTAACCGGGGCCCTGTATCCGGGGTCCCCGCTAGTCGGGGCCCTGTAATCCAGGTCCCCAGCAACCAGGGCCCTGTAGTCCGCGTCCCTGTTCGGGCGCCATTTGTAAGCGGCGAGGAGAAGCAGACAGGCCAACCCAATATGGGTGATAAGCAACTTCTACTTTATTTGTGACGCAGTTCACACATATATAGGAGTGGTATTCAGCCACTCCTTCTTGGCATAACAGTATTGGTTAGCCCCACACAGCTTCCTCCACATTCTCCTCCCAGGTCCGGTCTCTGGCTACCTGTGGGGGCCACCCCCTGCCTTGCTTGCACAGTCCTCCAAAACTTTATGGTCCTGCTCTTAGAGTCATTCTGCAACAGAAATTTTTTATCTGTTGCTTATCCTAAGAAAATAGGTTAAGTCAAACAAAGGGTTTTGATATTTTTGCTTTGAATGCTGCAGCAGTTATGGATAAACAGAGCACCTCATATAAAAGAAAAAGGAACCCTCTTTTCTGGTATTTATTTCCTCTTCTCCTTCATGTCTAAAACTGGAGGCAGGAAGTGTTATCAAAAGTCAATCTGTTAAGTAGGAAGATATTTGTCTTTATAATCAGAACTGATGCAAAGAGTTGACCAATGTACAGGGGGGTTGTACAAGGGGGTTAGAGGAATTTGCTTGCTTAAACAAAAGTACTGTCTGTTGTAAATGCCTGCTAAGCAGAACAAAGGCACCTGGTCCTATTGATAAGGAAAAGCAGACACTTGGTCCTATTGATAAGCAGCTATTGATAAGGAAATGCAGACACTTGATCCTATTGATAAGCAGCTATTGATAAGGAAAAGCAGACGCCTGAATCTACTGATAAGGGGGAGAAGCAGATGGCTTATGGCTGGGATAGGGACCAAACCCTAAGGCCATATGTGAAGACTGAAAGGTGAAAAGTGCAAGAAGAGGAAGACTCATTTACTTCATCTTGAAGACCCCTACCCACAGGAGGAAGACTCAGTTACTTCATCTTGAGACCCCTGCCCATGACCAGAGGGGGCACTGCACAGGTGCAGAGGACCTTCTGGCTCATTATAATACGAAGCGGGGATAGGACATGAATATGTATAGGCGTGTTGTGCAACCTCATGAATATATATAACTTTAGAGAATAAATGTAGAGGGAAACAACACTGAGGCATGCATGACTTTGAGGAATTATCCCCGTGCGTCTCAGCACTGAATAAAAGCATACCTACTTTACAACTTGAACGAGTTGTGGAGTCTATCCGCGCATCAATTTGGCGACCCAGGCAGGAGGTCTCTGTTCAGCTGCAGGATCAGTTGAGGGGTGGACATCCTAGGCGCCCCAGGCCGCTTGCCTGGAGGAGCTCTGCTCCTTGTCTGCTCACTGCGAGGACAGACAACAACCTGTGCCGGCTGCGGAGAAATGGTATGCTTGAAACTTAGTGGGCCTGTAAGGCGTATGCGTGGCCCGGGGATGCTGGTAAGGCGCGCAGAGACGTCTGGCGCACAGCGTAGTTCCCCTTGGCAGGTAGGGCTTGCAAGCAGGGGACTCGCCGACCGGTAGAGCGGCCGCTAGCGATCCTGAGGGTGGATCGGGTGAGTCTGGGTTTTCGCTGCATCGCAGGTTTTGGGAGCCAGGAAGGATCTGCTAATGACCGTAGTGGAAGCAGATGAACGGGTAGGCGAACCCACCAGGTCTCCGCTGCATCTCAAATTCTGGGAACCAGGACAGACCTGCTACCATAAGAAGCAGGAGAAGGGTAAGGCGGAACCATAGTGTGAGTGTGTGGGATCCCATGTGTGTTTGTGTCTCTGTGTGACTGAGACATAGCACAGCTATGAAGGGAGTGTGGAGTCCTGATCTGTGTTCTCCGTGAGGAGAGCCGCCGGACAAAGCGTCTTTGTTTTGTGTTGTGCCTAAGTGCTTTGTGTGTGTATATGTCTGTCGTTAGTGTTAAAGATTAGTGTTTAAGCGGTGGGGAGGAGTAGACAAAAGTAAACTGTGGCTAATGGGGGGTTAAGAAGAGTTCCCTCTCTGCGCCCCAGTGGCTGTATAAGAGAAGTATAACCTCTAATATCTATAGTCCTATTCTTGAGATCTGGACTTTACACTCAGTACCAGAGGCTTGTATCCTCACATATGGGTGCATAGTAACTTTTGAACAGTGGAACCTGCTGTGGATACTAGGACAGTGTAAATTTTGCTGGAACCAAAACTATGATCTAACAACAGGGGAACTGATCTGCAGAACCCAGAGATATTATTTTACTGAAGCCCTGAGAATATCATAAAACCTGTGTGTAGGTACTCTCATATTTTTAAGTGCATTTGCAGAGCACTAGGAAAGAGAAGCTATAGATTTGTAAAAGATTGTTTGAAATGGGAGCCGGTCAAAATAAGGGAATTCTGAAGAAATGCCCATTGGGTTACATTTTGGCACATTGGAAAGAACTGGGAGGGTCTTCTGGAGGTTCAGTAAACAAGAAAACGTTGATAAAATATTGTAACCAATGTCTGGTTTTAGTTAGACTGTTGCCAACTTAAAAGTTAAAATTCTCCACTCCTGTAATTTTGCATGATGTACACCCCTGTTATTTTTAACTTGTAAAATTTGATAGGAAACTTCTGGATAAAGCTGAGTATTTGATGCATACGTATGGAATATAAGGTCTTGTGTGCAGGTATATTTTTTTATGAAGACTGATGTTCCTATCTGTAAAAATATTGTGAGTGTAAAAAGCTTACTTTTGAAAAATTAATTGCCAATCTTGTGATTGTTTATGAGATTGGGGAAAGTATTTGGGATTTTGGTGTGAAGTCTCTGAAATTGAGTACCAGAGGACAGGTATTAGCCCCCCTATTTATTACATGCTTATCCGTAAAAAACCCATAAGACATTCAGGAATGATATGGAAAGAGAACAGTGTGTCAATGAAATGACTCTTTCCCATGGTCATCATCTATATGTGTTTGATTTGCCTTTCCAGACTTGGATTGTTCTGGAGACTGCTAAGCATTTTTCCAATTTGATATGGAATTTTCCCTGGCTTGGATTCCTCCTCCTGTCTGTCGTGCGTTAGGGTTTGATAGCAGTTCTTTAAGGATGTTTGATGCCTAAGGCAGAGGATCCTTTATGGCAGTGTGTACATATATAATTTATTTTAAATTTGTCAGACCAGAAAATGGGGCTACAGCTCCCATTGTCTGGTAACTCTTAGTGAATTTAATTATATAAAGCAATGAAAATGGTTGAATTGTAGGAGAGATATTAAAAAAAAAAAAAAACAACCAAAAAAAACCCCAAACAAAACCACCACATTTTAATCTCATAATGACATGTCTCAAGCTGGGCATGGGGAGGCTTAGTCTGGGTATTAGGAAAAATTTCTTCACCAAAAGGTAATCAAGCATTGGAACAGGTGGCCCAGGGAAGTGGTGGAATCAGTGTCTCTGGAAGTGTTCAAAAAACATTGAGATGAGGCCTTTAATGACATGGCTTAGTGGTGGTTTTGGCAGTAATGGGGTAATGGTTGGACTTGATGATCTTAAAGGTCCTTTCCAACCTGGTTAATTCTACAATTCTCTGATCAGGAGAAATGGCCTAAAAATGGAACTTTGAATTATAATAAATTGTTGCAATTAATGTTGATTTTGAGGTGGCCAGGAAAATGGGATGAAGTACTATATACAGATAGGTTTTTCACTTTAAAAAACCACCCGGAGTGGCAGACAGAATGTGAAATTAATATAGCTCTGCCAGATCCCTAATTTTGGCTTTGAAAAAGGACAGAGAAAACCAGAAAGCTAAGCAGGAGAGATGTTGTTCAGCCTGTGATATTGGAAAAATTATATATCACAGTTACCCCTGAGAGGAGCATCCTCTATATCTGTCCTATCAGATATTGATAAGGAGGAGGAGATTCTGTCACTGGCAACAAGCAGCACATTCACATTAACCCAGAAGTGCTGTTGCAGAGGCAGGCATCTGTAAGCCCTGCAGAGCAGGGTGAGCAGCTGTGAGAAGAAAAACAGAAAAAAAGGGAAAACCAACGGGAAAGGAGGGGAGCTTGCACAGCTCCTGTGTTTGAGCACGGGATGAGTGCTGGGGCAGGCAAACAAGTGGGAACAAGACACGTTGATAGACGGGACTGAGGGGCTGTTGAATGTTTTGAAACTGGTGAAGGAGGAATGTCGGACAAAGGTGGGGGAAGTGGGTTCTTCTCCTATGGGACCGGATCGGTGTGTGTGTGCTGTGGAGAGTTTTGGACGTTGGAAGTGAGACTGCCCTGGGGGGAGAGTGCCATGGGATGGCTCTGGTGGCTGAATTGAAACTAGACTGACAAGGGACCTGGGGAATCTACCCTAGTAGATCCACTGGTTAAATTAAAACTAGAGACCAGAGGAAATAAAGTGGAGTTTTAGTGGATACAGGAGCAACTTATTCGGCCTTAATTCAAAGGGAAAAGAAATTGTTACAGATGTGGGAGCTACTGGCCACCAAGGAAAAGAAAAACAGAAAAACAAAACAAAACAAACAAAAAAAAAACAGGCAAAAAGAAGCACAAATTGGAAAAACAAATAAGAATGCATAAAATTTTTATGCATACTAAATTCTTCGAAATCCTTATTAGGACAAGAAGCAACATTTAAAGAAGGCCAAATGGAATTAAGAGTTAAAAATCAATTAACTGCAGTTTTGAGTTTATCTTTAATTCAACAGAAAAAGCGAACAGGAGGACCTCCCTGAAATAGAAGAAATCCTTAATCCAGGTATATCTGGGAATATGGACATCTGAAGTTCCAGGTAAAGTGAAAAATGCTTTACCTGTTAAAGTGGAAATAAAAAGGGGAGCCTGCCCAATTAAAATAAAACAATAGCCCCTAAAATTGCAGGAAAGGGAATTAAAAAAATCATTAATAAATTTTAAAATATAAATTCTTAATTGAATGTGAATTGGAATATAATAGTCCTATCTTGCCAGTAAAGAAAAGTTGCAGATTGGTTCAAGATCTCAGGAATCAACAAATTTGTAGAGGATATTCAGTAATAGCTAATCCATATTGACTAAATCGAATCAAAAATTATTTGCCGTCTTGGATTTAAAGGACTCTTTCTTTTGCTTACCATTGGCCAAAGAAAACCAGAATTTATTTGCTTTTGAATGGGAACATCCTGACACAGTAAGGAAAACCCAATTAACTTGGACAGTATTACCTAAAGGGTTTAAAACAGTCCAACAATTTTTGGAAACCAGTTAGCACGGGAATTAGAGTCATGGAAACTACCCACTCAGACGGGGACTCTGTTACAATATGTGGATGACTTATTAATTGCTACTGACACAAAGGAAGAATGTATCCAGTGGACGGTGGGATTATTGAATTTTCTGGGACTGAATGGTTATTGGGTAACCAGACAAAAGGCCCAACTAATCCAAACCCGAGTTTCCTACCTAGGATAACAGAAAAAACTTGGAACTGCTAGAAAAGAAGCCATTTGTCAAGCTCCACGACTGTCAACCATCAAGGAGCTCCAGACATTCCTGGGAATGACTGGATGATGCAGACTTTGGATGCATGATTATGATGTTCTGGTAAGACCCCTATATGACTGTTAAAAGAAACCCCCTCTCTCTTTGGAATGGACTGATTCAGCAGAGGAGGGCTTTAGAAATGTAAAAGCAGAGCTAATGAGAGCTGCAGCTATGACTTCTGGATGTGACTAAATCCTTTTGGCTATATTCCTATGAAGAACAGGGAATAGCTTTGGTGGTCCTTACTCAGAAACTAGGACCCTGTAAGAGAACAGTGGTGTATTTTTCAAAACAGCTGAATGAAGCAAGCAAAGGATGGCCCGGATGCCTAAGAGCTGTGGCAGCAGTTATCATGAATGTTGAAGAGGCCCGCATATTTACCTTGGGACAAAAATTACTGTACTAGTGTCCTGTGTTGTATCAGCATTCCTGGAACAGAAAGAAGCCCACTGGTTATCTGACTGATTCTAAATATGCATTGTGTGGTCCATGCACATGGTGCCATCTGGAAAGAACCGAGGACCTTTGAACACACAGGATAAATGACTACTGAAAGCTGTTCAGCTACCTGAGGAAGTAGCTATTATGTATTGTCAAGGATATCAACAAGGTGAAATTTGGCTGATTTTAACAATCTAAACTCATTCCCTTAATCCCTGACGGCAAACTAACAATTGAGAAATCTAAACCTAGAAAATCAAAGGAGGATAGAAAATGTATTGAAGATCTCAGAGGAGGAGAGGAAAACAAAGAAGATTGGGTTCAGATACCTGATGGGCAAATTATAATCCCCTATAACCAACTCTGGATGCTAGTTCAGGAGGAACATAATAAAACTCATCGAGATAGCAAGTCTTTGCATAAATACTTAGATGAACAAATTGAAGGAAGGAATCTATATATCATAGTTCAATTAGACAAATAAATTTTTACCAATATTTGGTGTTAACGAAATACTTTTTTAGGGTGGCCAGAAGCATTCCCTTGTAGGTTTTGGAGTACCAGAGGCACTTTCTTCTGACCAAGGCTCGCCCTTTAGTGCAAAATAGTTACAAGGGCAACTACTAAACCTTGGTCAAAATAAGAGGCTATCCTATGTAAAAATTTTATATGGAAGACCATATCAGTCCCAGTTTAAAGGAGAAAGTCTTCTGGAAGTGGGAGAAGGTTATCTCCTAAAATTTCTGGTCAATCTGGGAAAACAATTAGAAGAAATAAGAGAATACTAAGGACAAGAGTGAGAGGCATGGATTACCCAACTCACGCTTTTAGATCTAGAGACTGGGTTTATGTTAAGAATTTTTCAGGAGATCCTCTACAGGAGAAGTGGAGCGGACTGTATCAGACAATATTGGCCACCTTTACAGCAGTGAAGATGAAGGAACAACCTGCTTGCAAGAATAAAGAAAGCACCAGAACCAGAGAAGACATGGCGGATTGAACCTTCAGGACCCTCGCATATGAAATTATATCAGTCATAATTTGGATTTATGTGATAACTGACATACCATCTTGGGACTAATACTTATACCTGAAATTAATGCAGAATGTTACTAAAGTTATTAATTGTAGTGACTGTTGGGTGTGTGCACAGTTGCCTGAATCAGAAGAAGATCAGGGCCTTCCTGAAACAGATAAGAAATGAAATTTAAATATGTATTACACCAGGAACCAGAATAGGAGACTATGTTTATTTAAATACCACAGGTGTAAGTCACTATTCAAATTGTATAGATGGTATCGTGGTTCAGTGATAGCTTGATTCCTGAAGGGAAAGGATGGTATTGGTCAAGCGAGGGGTTAACCCTACTGCTGAACAGAATACTCCATTTTGTAAGGCAGTCATAAATATCTCAGCAACCATAGAGGAAATATGGAAAAAGTTAACTTCATGGTTACTGGATCTCTCCTGGTTAAGGCAACTGGTTGCAGGAATATTACTATTAATTGTTTTAATATTGATTACTTGTGGTATAACAAAATTTTCTTCCTGGCATTGTAAACGATCTATGATAAACAATGAAAACTGAAAAAGAAATGAAATTTAAGTATCAAATAGAAACAAGAAACTATTTCAAAAAGACTCCAGATGAAAATATGTTGCAAAAGAATTTGCAAAAGGACAGAAAAAAGGGGTATAGACATTTGTTGGTACTAGCAGACACCTTTTCAGGTTGACCAGAAGCCTTTCCAACTAGAAGCACACAAGCCTGGGAGGTAACAAAGATGGTTATAGGATGGTCGTGGGGATTTCAAAAGTATGTGCTGCATGAACTTATCTGACCATTCTGAATCAATTCATGCTAAACTGCGAAAATTGCAGGAAAATATGCAAGAGCTTAGAATTATTGGAGGCGGATTGGATGAATGATTAAATAACCTAGGAGTTACTGGATGGTTCAGGGGCATAATGAAACAAGGCCTTTTAATCTTGGCTATAGGACTACTCATTTTAATGACTGTACCTTGTATAATATAGTGTATATCAAAATAACTTCATAAATCAATAGAAGGAACATAGATAGCTCTGTCATGAATAATATAGTAAAAGAATTTACTAACTTTATAGAAAAAGGGGGGATTGATGCAGAGAGTTGACCAATGTACAGGGGGGTTGTACAAGGGGGTTAGAGGAATTTGCTTGCTTAAACAAAAGTATTGTCTGTTGTAAATGCCTGCTAAGCAGAACAAAGGCACCTGGTCCTATTGATAAGGAAAAGCAGACACTTGGTCCTATTGATAAGCAGCTATTGATAAGGAAATGCAGACACTTGATCCTATTGATAAGGAAAAGCAGACGCCTGAATCTACTGATAAGGGGGAGAAGCAGATGGCTTATGGCTGGGATAGGGACCAAACCCTAAGGCCATATGTGAAGACTGAAAGGTGAAAAGTGCAAGAAGAGGAAGACTCATTTACTTCATCTTGAAGACCCCTATCCACAGGAGGAAGACTCAGTTACTTCATCTTGAGACCCCTGCCCATGACCAGAGGGGGCACTGCGCAGGTGCAGAGGACCTTCTGGCTCATTACAATACGAAGCGGGGATAGGACATGAATATGTATAGGCGTGTTGTGCAACCTCATGAATATATATAACTTTAGAGAATAAATGTAGAGGGAAACAACACTGAGGCATGCATGACTTTGAGGAATTATCCCCGTGCGTCTCAGCACTGAATAAAAGCATACCTACTTTACAATTTTAACGAGTTGTGGAGTCAATCCGCGCATCAGAACAATAAATCCTCTTTGTTAGCCACAGAATATGCAGACCGATAGTGACCTGTGGATTGATCCTGCAAAACACAAATGCATTATATCTCCATTAGCTCTAGTATTAATTTGGAATTTTCTTTTTAAAATCTGTCTTAGATTTAAATGAGCTTCTTACAAGTGGAATTTCCCTAAGTGTATACAGCACACAAAACCTATTCTGTACAGTAGGATTCACTACTGTTTAAAAAATGACTATTACCACTTTGAAGCAGTTTTAGTGATGGAACAGATTAGATAATCGAAATCATCAGCAGAACCGGTGGATGTTCTGTATCTGACATTTTTGTTTGTGCTTTTAAGACCTGTGAATTGTAATTTGGGGTAGTTTTGTAGTCAGTCATGATATCTTGCATGTTTCCTGTGGCAGATTCCAAAGATTAAGCATATATAGTTGGAAACATTTGTTAAGATGGGAGACTGCTCTGTGTAGAGAGCATTAACTGTGTTGCAAAGACTTTAGTAATAATGTAGAGCATCCTATGAGTGTAGAGCAAATCTGTGAGCTATTTACTACTGATGTCTGCTGAGATATCAAGTCAAGAGGTTTTTAGTTTTGTTTTGATTATGTTTTCAAAGCGCTAAGGCTTATACCCAAGGCAGTAATTAAAATACAGTTCCTTATCGGGTTATATCATTCCAGAAAAAATTATTGTGGTGTAAATATTGGCTCGAGATTCTGCATACTACAGACTTGAGAGTTAATAGGAACCTGCATATGTACAGAGCAGCTGTACCTCACAGGTTTCTATATGATCCAGTTTACTGAACAGCCTTTGTAATTGGATTAATATGTTTAATTCCAAAAAGGCATAGGATGTGCAGATAAAAAAATGTATAGTATTGAGCAAATGCTACAAAACTGTGATGTTAATGATCTGCATGAAATACTGACCATGCACTGGCAGAGTGGAGCCCTGGAGACACCTTCCCACCTTCCAAGGACTGAGCTGTTTTTCATAGCAGTGGACTTAAAAATCTGTCAGAGCCAAAAATCTGCAGAGGTTTGCCAGGGGATGCTGGAGTATCTCCATTCCTGTGATGTGGTAAATATTTAGAGCTTCACTTTATTTAAACTTGGCTTATTCTGGATGAAGAGCAATGTTCTCACAAGAAGCAACTGTAATATCAGAGTACTAGTGTAGTTCTTTTTCATATATGTGATAGATAGATAGTCAGTAAACAAATCACAAATCCTATTTTCATCCAGTAAATTACTCCACTGTGTAACCTTGGATGTGTGTACTCTAGTAGAGCAAGTTCTTTTACATAATAATAAAGCTACATTGAGCAGACTGTACGTTTTCAATTCCATTTTGAAATAAAAGATAAAATGGTTCTTTGTAGACATTTTGCAAGCATTAGCATACAGGTCCATTTGCAAGCTAGGAAGAAAACTGTAGGCTCAATGCACTCTGTACAGCCATTGTTGCAGAGGTGCAGTTACTCTCTTTGATTTCAGAGGCACAAAGACTAGACTGGTATACAACAATGGAGGAAGGAATATCATTTTCCCATTTTAATGGCAATAAAAGCTACCACTTAAGTCACAAATGATTCTGCAAAATCATTATCAAGTAATCAAATTCAAATATTTTAAGGTTTCGTTCTTTTTATCAAAGAGCAGTAATACATCACCAAGAAACTGTTCCAATGTTTAGTGTTTTAAGCACATGCCCCCTTGATATGTCTTATGCCCAGGCAATGTATTTATTCAGTAGATCACTTCATTGACTGTCCAGTGCATATTCATACGCAGGAAGAAGTGGTAGCCCATTATTCACACAGATGTTCCATTAAATATTTTTTCTGCTGTTTAATGTGAGCAAATGATTGAAAGTTGAGAATGAGGTTTTGATAAGAAGAGTGAATATTCTCTGTAAAAATCAAAGGACCTCCTTTTGATGATGTGAATCAGCTATGTTTAACAATAAGCAATTAAGTTTCAGGAAAAACAAAAGCAAAGCCGTTTACTGAGGGTGGGACAGGGGCCGACCTAATTTAGAATGAATATTTTTATTTCCAAAAATGCTTACAAAACCTCCCTAGGGATTCATCTTCAAATAAATTAGTATCTTATTTCGAGCAATTGTAACTTTTTCTGAGTTGTTTTTTTTGTTTTTTCCTTCTGCTTTCCAGCTGGCCTTTCTACCTGCTTACAGTTTGTTTCCAAAAGCACAGTTCAAAAAAACAGTGAGCTCTTTGCTTTAAATGGAACAAACCAGACAAAATAATGTCCATGTTCTTCATTATGTCCAAAATTTTGACATGATCTGTAAAAACAAAGAAGAAAATTATATCCTGAGCAATAGCACTGATTGAACTAATGGCCCTTGTACTTAGGGAGAAAATCATATAGTAGAATCTTCTCATGAACTACTGATTATTCTTAGGAAGACTCAGATTTGCTTTCTTGTTAAACCTGACATCATCCTCCATTCCCTGCACCACACTAACAGAAATGAAGAAAAATCTTGAATTTCAACAATGCTTTTGCCTGTATACACATCATTTTACATCTCTGGAGCAAGTCCAGAAAAAAAACACAATCCTCTTCTTGTGGTTTGACACATGAACCTAACCCTATTCTAGGTCTGTAACCTATTCTAGACTCTCTTATTTACAAAGCATCCACACTTCTAAGTACTTTTGCCAGTTCAGCAGTAAGGAAACAAATAAGAGAGATGTTTTGTTTGTCACACTTCTGATTAAATGATCATAGTCATCCTTTGTGGAGCTGATACATAATCACAGAACAGGAGATTGAAGATTTCTGTACTTACATGCAAATAGAGACAACCCAGTTCCCTTCTGCAGGATACAAAAGCAGAGAAGTTATTTCTTAAAAGTATAATTGAGATGTTTATGCCAATTTAGACTGCAAAATTAACCTAAGCATCTTCTGAAAATGATTCACTCTTAAAACTTACAGTTACTTTGTCCTGACCAAGTAGGAAATACACTTCACACTACTTCAGCTCAATCCTCATGCTGCTTCATATGGTAGAGACCTATTGACACCATTTGAAGTATGGAATGATTCTGCAGTCTCCACAGTGTCCCAGAGGAGAGTGTGTTGAATTCTTCATTGTGTTCTATGTCTGGCAACAATGCTATTACCAGTACTTACGTTTCTAGTCTATACAAGTAGCCACAGGCCTAGAACTGCACATACAGAAGTGGGCATTTAACAAGAGAGCCAACAGAAGTTTTTCAGACATTCACATTTTGTGTCTGATGTGTCCTTTGAATGTTAACCGAACCACACACATATGCAAACATGAATCATGATATGAAGCATACGCACTAGTCAGCTGCTATATTTCTCCACAGTGGATCAAGGTTGAATATAGACAGAGGTATTAGAGTGTAAACAACCTCTCACTGCTGGAGGTGATAACCTTTACAGCAAAAAGTGGTGCCAGTTACCTTCAAATTTCACACTTTATTTTGCTGTTGCTTTTCTCAATGACACGCTCAGCTATTCATTATGCCTCTTTCACTAAAGTGACTTGCTGAGACCAGTGTCAGTCTTCCGGACTTAGTCAGTCAGTGTGCCCTATTGAGTTTAATTTTACCAGCATCAATTTGATTGTGGTGCAAATGGTGGCTAAGAAAGATTAACTTGAGATCTTCTACTCTGAAGATCACATATACTGACTGGTTATTTTACTAACCTAGTTTAGATTCTGATTCATCTGCACAATGGATAAGATCTTACTCCACAATTGGTTTTTGTAAAATGAAACTGGAAGAAACAACAGAATGAACAGCGCCTTTTTAAAGGAAGTTAGTATTCAGAATCTGTCTCTCTTGAATACATAGCTTTTCTCCTAATTTTCGTTCCTGGCTGAAATCTATTTATGTCAGTGTATTCCAGGGCAGGAGGAAAGAAGTATATAATAAACACCTAGTTTTCCATCAAAAAGATCTGAAATTGGAAATTTTCAATCAACCTAATATTAGCATACTTTCTTTTGCACATAGCTTCCAAGTAAGCTAAGTATTCTACTTCAATAATTGTAATATTTTTGTATAAGTGGTTTTGTTTTTGTTTGTAATTTTATAGGATTACAAAGTATTTGACGGAAAAATTAACTTGGCTGAATTTTATATGAATTTCTAGATAGATGAAAAGCCACCATAAATAAGTGTCTTGTTTATATCAGTTATTTCTCCAACAAGCCACAAAATTGAAAGAACATTGGCAGAAAAAGTCTGTTGGGGAGAATATTTAAATATCTTTAATTCAATGTGGTCCGACAGAGTACTCTGGTGACTGTGAAAGATAGTTCAATTTACATTTAATTATTGAGAGGAAACCGTTTCAGTGTTTGAATTACTGCTAGTAGTTTGCATTAAGAGCTTCCTTGAAACACAGATGTAAGCAATTGCAACTCCTTTGTATGAGAATTATTCTGTGACAGAAATGTATATGCTTGTATTAGAATAGTTACCTAATGTATTAGAGCAGAGTATGTGTCTTCACTGAGGGCAGGTTTTGTTACCCTGTAGCATAAGGAAGCAAA
Source organism: Pezoporus flaviventris (assembly GCF_033815535.1). Classification (NCBI taxonomy): domain Eukaryota; kingdom Metazoa; phylum Chordata; class Aves; order Psittaciformes; family Psittacidae; genus Pezoporus; species Pezoporus flaviventris. The sequence continues at coordinate 52,326,381 of NW_026892549.1, forward strand.
AATATCACTCCTACGATCCCACATGCTGTAAAGAAATTAAATAAGCTGTCAGGCTTCTGCCAGAATCTGGAAAAGATTTGTATGGTGTTGGAAAGAGATTGCAGAGGATCAAATTAAATACAGAGTAATTATTAATCTTCTTTTACCAAGAGCACATGAGATTTATAAAAAAATCCTCCTTCTCCACGTGTTTTCTTATTAAAATGGGCTAATTCAGGGAAGGTGATCACAATATTGCAAAGGGATATTCTTGCCACTTAAAAATTTGCCACTCATCAAACTAGGATTCTATGGAAATTAAATTTGGATTTTCCCATAGAAGCCACATAGATTTCCATACATTGTAAATACAGCTTTTGTGAGTATTCTGAAGGATTCTTCTGAGCTACACTGTACTGAGGACATACTTAGTCCCCATGAAGCACCTATAAATACTGTTTTTTTCTAACGAGTGAAACAGGATCATTACATTGTTGTCAAGACTACACTCTCAAGTTTCCCACCTGACTTGTCCTCTGGTATTACTATTAGTAGATTTTTCACATGAACTGTCATGAATTCTATTAAAGAACTATTGTGGATTCAGTTTCTTTTTTTTCCTTCATCCACTTACTTACCAGAGCAACTTGCCTGAACTTGCTAGATGAGAAGAATACAGCAGTAAGAACAATTTTCTGTAGCAACCTGTTATGAGTTTTTCTGTTTTGAAAGACACTTCTTTTAAGCACACACTTAAGTGATTTTGGCTGGTCAGCATCTCAGATGTTTGCTCTTCATTTTGAAACAATCAAGCCCAAACGGAAAACTCTTGTGAAAGGCATTATGTACCATTTCCTATCTCTTGAGACAGACAATCTTGCAAAGAATTTGTTTTGGGTTTTTGTTGCATCACATCATTTTGTGTGTGCATCACAAAACTGTTGCACATAAGGGATGTTTTGAATCCAGCATATTAGTTGAAGTCATTTTGCTACAAAAGAAAGGAGCAAATAACCTTACCATTGAATAATTTGATGTCATCTAAGGTAGGTCTTACTTAATGAGTTTGGAAGGGGCCTGCCCTACCTAGAGCAGTCTCACTAGACCTGTGACATGCAACTTGTAGGTATTGCATAATGAGCTTCGGTATTTCAGTGTACAAAATCTTCTTTTATCTGATTAGCTTTGAAACTGTATGATACTGGACTTTGAACATGCTTTGTTTTTTTTCAAGTTTGAATCCAGTACTTCCCACTTTCTTGAAATATATACTGATAGTTAGACTGCCTGCCTGTGTCTAACCTGCTTATCATTTCTTATTCTCTATTACTGGAAAAAATAGTAATAATACTGGAAGAATAAGATTTTTTTCTTACTACTAGGCAACATGAAGATGGATTAACATTCTGTCTTCTGGGAAAGAAACACATATTGTTCCCAGCTTCTTGGAGAGCAGGAACATGGCGAAGGGTAGATAATTGTTCTGTATCTTCTAAGAGTTGTGAACACTGTAAATAATTGTCCTCCATTCTCTCGTATGCATGTGCACAGCAATAACTGTCACACAGGAACAACTGGCTGGTTTTAGTTTCCTAATGACTTCTTTTAAGAACACTTTCAGAGCTTTTTCACTTTAGAAATGTCTTAGATACTGGGTAGCAGTTAAAGACAGCCAAAGTTTATGCAGCATTTCCCAAACCTTTGCCCTCTCTATATCTCCTAGAGAAGTCTCTTCCTCCCCAAATAAACACTTGGCAGGCTGTAAGCCAGCAGGTTGGTGAGGAAGCAGCCAGCCTCAGGGAGTGCAGGTCTTTATTGCAGTAGATGGTAATGCTTTCTTTTCTTTTTTTTAGCAGCCCAATAGGGCTGGGAAATGGGTTTCCTGCTTATGTGCTTGGATTGCCTTCCTATTTCTGGTTTAGACATTAGGAGTCAGCAGGTGATCAGAAATGACAACAGGAGCAAGGATACTGAAATGCACTCTTGGCAAAAGGGTACAGCACAGTGTTGAGGTAGAGTGAACAGAAGGAAGCAGGTCTGACGCTGCAGCAGCAAGGGCTAAAGGGTGGATACAGGTTTTGCACACCTGCTGGTAAATGCTTCATTACTAGCTTAGACTTCCCAGAACTGGCAGTGGATAGTGGTGTCCTCAGTTGCCATCTTTTTCACTTACTCATATCCTCAAAATACTTTTCTGAAAGCATATTGTGAAACTCCTACTGTTGTTCCTTGTGTCATGGTTTGAGCATCTCCTGTACCTTCTTCATTTATTCCCCAGCCATAACATAGAGGAGGATTCAACCTGTGTGAAACTGACATATCAAAACCCAAAATAGCATAGGTGACCTCAGTTCTGTTCATAGAAGTATCTGTAACTAGTGTCTCCCAGCCAAATTCACTAGAGAGAAAAGAGCTTTCATTTCTATTCCTCATTTGTCAAGATGAAGGAAGTACAAGCATGCTCACAGCTTTCTGAGAAATCAGTAGAAAGTCCAATGAATAGGAAATTCTGCTTGTTTGGTGGTTGTGTATTTCAAACCAGGTTCCATTTATTTTCATTTTGTTTCATTTACACAAGAGTTGGAAACTGTTAAATAATACTACAATAGTATATTTCTAGTTGATAACTTTGGTGCTGGTTAATAAATTTCAAGGAGTTTTGGAAAACCCGTGTAAGAATTCTGACTGACTTTTTTAAGCTATTTACTCACATGCTTAAGTTATTAAATTTTCAAAACTGTGAGCATGTAGATTGGTTTCTCTTGATGTTTAGCTTTCCCTCAGGCTTGTTAAGGCAAAGAGTAGGAGTTTTACTTTTGCAATGATTAATCATTTAAATGGATTGCTTATATGAGCCTACCAAGAAAATTATTTTATAAAGTTTTTAAAAATCTTATGTTGATGTTATATGTGCATATATATACATAAATATGTATGTAATTCTAGTACTGGTGTGTATATATATGTGTATGTATGTAGCACCAGAATTATGTACACTGTGAATACATATGAATACATATGAAAATGTATTCAGAAATTAAACTGTTATTAGAGCAGCAGAAACAAAAAACTAAGAAAGGACACATTTTTAATTAAAATAGAAACAGATTTTTAAAACTTGAAAGCCACAGGTAGAATAGTCTCCACTGAAAGCATAAGTTGTCTTCAGGCCTGAACACTTCTAAATATTCAACCTACAATAAATTTCACATTGACTTTAACCTTAGCAGGAATGCAACCCTTAAATAATAATAATGAATGTATAAAATACACACAAGTATACTTGCTTCCTTTTTCCAGGTAAAATAGCTAAGCTTTTAGTGCTGCAACAGTGACATCCAGTGACTAAGCCAGTTAGTTCTAGACACGATCTGCATTTGGAATGAGACTATAGAACATGGGTGGAAAAAGGATATTTATTTACTAAGATCCTTAGTGAAAAAATGCTCTGTCTCACCAAGAGCATAAACAGACACCGCATGAGAATGAAAAACACAATAAACAGCTAATCCAGAAAAAATATAGAAATGTTTAATTAACCCATATCTATTTCAGACTTAGACATTTGCTGAGCCAAGTCAGGAATAAATTGTTTTAAAACAAGTGCTTTATCCAGTGAGGCAATTTGCTTAACAAGACTAAGCAGCCTTTCACACCTTTTTTTAACAGTAACAACAGAATTCAGTTAATAACTTCTATTATGTTTTGCTTCATATATGATCTCAGATCTAAATGCAGCTGTATGATGGAAAGTTCTTTCCATTTTTACCAGATTAATAAAATAAAAAGACCAAAAAGAGTTAAGAAACCTTTCCTGTGTAGGGAAGGTGACAAAACGGTTACCATGCTTTTATGTAAGTCCCTTACTCTGTTTCAGTTGAAGTCAGCATGAATCTAAACCTCATATAGATCCTGGCTCTAAAACTGAGTGGCATCTAGTACTGACCTGACCCCATAATCTCCTCAGCTATCCAAAAGGTTTTTTGATTGGAACTGAGTCTTGAAATCACCACATTATTCAAAATGTTACATATTATGCTCTGTACTCTGATTACAGTAACCATACTACAGAAGTAGCTTGTCTCTGGAGTTTTCAAAAAGATAGTAATAGCAACTAATTATTTAGGATTTCAACTTCTAAGTATGCTCCAAGTTTCCCATTTGCTTACTGTTAAGAATTTGATAAATGAAGAAATAAGTATATAAGAAATGAGTTTATCACAGCTCTTTGTTTGACAATGAGGCAATAGTTTGATAGTGACACCAGGAAAAGACCAAAAATTTAAGCCCTAGTCACAATTGCATTACTTTTCTGTGCTTCTTTTAAGCAGTTTTCAAATTACTAAGAACGCTGTTTATTTAGTCCCCCTTTGTCTGGTATCTACAAAGTAATGTTATATTCTGCTAGTATGCCAGTACTGGATTTCTATGGGATCGAAGAAGATAAAGAGTGTTCACTTTAAAGAAAAGAATTCTTTTTAAAATAAAAGGAGAGCTATTTTTTAGTCCTGGATTTCATAGATGGATAACTGAAGAATAGAAACTTTCTCCAGGAACAAGCACAGCTGACTATAGAACCAGTGTACTTTTGCTGGGCAAAACAGAAGTTTAATTTCAAGTTGCTCAACATAAGGCAGCTGGGTTTATGAAATCAGAAAGGTAGATTTAGCCTTGCTAAATATTTGACTTTCAAAGCAGAAAAGCACAAGACATCTGTGATAAATCTGGGTGCAAAGCATGATAAATTTGATTCACTCCCCTTTAAAAATGTTCCTACATTTCCATCAGTCTGTAATTCCCTGAGCTCAGGGTGTCTTCAATGACAAACATCTTATTTTCAGACCATTACATTTCTGTGTTGCTCCTTATAGTCCTAAGATTTCATGATTATGACCTTCAATAGAGAGGAAAGTGGAAATTCAGTAGTCAGTGCCTCAAACTGTCAAAAGGGGGAGAATGAGCAAGCAGCTGCATGGTTCTGAGTTACAGGCTGGGCTTAAACCACAACACTGCCTTAGTAACATGCCTTACTCTAAGGTTCTACCAGCTTTGAAGTGAGGACAGAAATAAAGCCTGTGTTTTTAGAGTTTCCTCATTGTACTACCTAAAAATTCTGCAATCAGCAACAATAGTCACGCTCTCTGTACAATCTCATTTCAGTCTTTAGAGGACATGGGATAGCCATGGTTTTTATGTAAAAACAGCAAAGAGGAACAATATGGGGAAAAGGAGAAGTGTATAGAGACAGGTTTTCAAGGGTCACATGTTAGGTTCTAGTTTTCCTTTCACTGGAGAAGATCCTTCACTTTCACTTCCTTTCATGTATTTTTAGATGGGTTTCAAATATTAAATTCTATAAACACTACAATAAAAATAACAGATATAACAGATATAAAACAGCAATACAGCCATTTTGCAAAAGTCTTACTTTATCATCAAACTAAAGGCAAAACACAGCACTGTGCCAGGTAATAGGAAGAAAATTATCCCAGTCAAAACCAGGAAAGGAAGTTAGATTCCTCTTTTAAAACCTGGTTGAGGTTCTAAAAGAACATGCAGATGTCCTCAGCTGGAAAAGAAGGCATACACTTCAGTGGCCTCAAAAAGATCAGCTAATTTTAAGATAATGTAACACTTACTTAACTACAAAACTGACTACTTATAGTGCAAACGTGGAGTCTGCGGTAGGTAGGTGACTGTCCCCTCCTGTAAATGTTCACTGTGTTGTGCCATTGTATATGGGAAACAGCAACTTTCAGTGCTTTTGGAAATTCTGCAAGAGCAACAGCGTTGCGCTGTGTAAGATGATTAGTGTCTGTGTGAAGAAAAAGGTCCTTGGGAGCTTTTGCCCTGTATGGTGACAATGTCTGCTACATACTAGCTCTGACTTTAAACTCACTGCGGCAAGCAGACTATGATGGTGGGTATTTTTCCTGTAAGCTTGCTATCTGGTTCCTTATGGGGATTCAGAAATATCCATGCTCTTTCATCTAATTCAAGCACTAAGCAGAAGCATTAAGTTATGACTTTGTTGAAGGCAAGAGACAGGAAGCTCTTGCCTCTATGAAAATTCTTACAGAACTAAGCAGTGGAAAAACGAAGCAACATCAGTAGGGGGCAACAAAACATAGCAAACGCCTATGTTGTTGACCAAGCAATGTCACACCCTCATTAAGGGAGGCATTTGTGTTATAACCTGAAGAACTGCTTGTCTGAACAAATGCTTTTGTGTTTTTCCAGCTGTGTTACATGGTAAATCCTGTTTCATGAATGATAAAAATCAAAACCCAGAGTATTATATATAGACACACAAAACTTTTCATGTAGATTTGTGCTGCTCTCTCTCTCTTCTAGTACAGTAAAACAATAACAAGATTGGACACTTCTGAATCATTTTCATTTCTAAATGCCGTGCATTTAGCACTATGGTTAATATAGAATATTCTGCTAAAGGCCATCCACTTTTTACAAATAAAGGTGCACTGTATAGGAGAGCTGGAATTTGAAGTTCACTGTCTTTCCTTCCATCCCTTTCAGTCTTGGCATGATTTTAAGATGACAGACATTCCAGAAGACAAGAAAAATGGAGCTGTAAGGAATTTTTTCTCCTTTTTTGACAGAAGTGCAATATTAACTGTGCTCATGTCAAATTTCTTTATGAAAGTTCTTGATTATATGAATGATCTGGAATGTATTCAGTAGCACTGGTCTTGTGTACTGTTCTTCAGACCTTCCTGTTGAGCCATTTCTGAACCTCTCCAATCTGTGATGTTCTGGAGGTGTAATCTCTGAGTAAAGCTATTCTGGTTACAGAAGAAGAATCATATAAATGCTTTCTGGACTTTCCCTTGACTCTCAAACCCAAGTCCTTTCAAAATAGCCCAGCAAAAAGCAGCGTGTAAAGGGGGCTGGAATAGTAGGCTTGTACTGCCACTGCTGCATGCCAGTATAATCAGTGAATAATAAGCAGAATTTGGTAGATAACCTGCTGATGTATATACTGTTGTCGTGGTTTAAGCCCAGCTGGTAATTCAGAACCACGCAGCCCCTCACTCACTCCCCCTTCTTCTTCCCCACTTCTGGAGGGTTGGGGAGGAGAATCAAAAGAATGTAATTCCCACAGGTTGAGATAAGAACAGTCCAGTAATTAAGGTATAACACAAATCACTACTGCTACCACCAATAATAATAATTATAAGGGAATTAACAAGGGGAGAGAATACAGTTACTTACCACCTGCAGATCAATACCCAGCCCAACCAGAGCAGCAATCTGGCCTTCCAGGCAATTCCCCCCCTAGATTACATACTGGGCATGACATGCTGTGGTATGGCTAGCTTTGGGTCAGGTGTCCTGTCTCTGCTTCCTCCCAGCTTCCCGTGCCACTCCTCACTGGTAGAACATGAGACTGAAAAGTCTTTGATCAGAGTAAACGTTACTCAGCAACAACTAAAACATTGGTGTGTTACCAGCATTGTCCTCAGACTAAAGTTGAAAACACAGCCCTGCATCATCTACTAAGGAGAAAAATGACTGCTATAGACAGAACCAAGGACAACTAGAAATAATCTTTTCTCACAGTGATTAAATAATGCGTACGGTTCCTACTATTGCATAATTAGCCAGAGTTTGACTGTGAGACTTGACCTCAGAAGGCATGTGAAATGATGATCTTCTGAATTACCATCTTTTTATTGGCAACTCGTTCTTGTAGCATATGCTATAAATAAACATGAAGAGAGAACATAATGTCACATACTCAAAGGTTAGAAATTCCTAAGTAAGGACTTTTGGGTTCTTCAGAACAGAAAAAAGGTTAATAAAAATAACCCCAGTTAGGGGTAGTCTGGTGATGTCCTAAGAAGCTAGGTTGGTGAGTTTTGTGATTTCAAGTTTTACATTTTGAGAGGATTCTAGACTTCCATAGGATTTTGGAGAAGTGCTTATCAATTACTAGTTTTAGTGCTAAAATTTCAACTTGCTTATCACAAAAGCCCCCTCTTATAAGGATCCAAAAATGTTTTTTAAAATTGTAGGGACTTTTTTCACTGTGGACCTTTAACTGTTGAAAACTGTCTTAAGCTATCAGCAGGTTTCAAAGCAAGCCTGAGATTAATGTGATTGTTTAGGCCAGGTCACAGCTGAATGGAATTCTTTGATCTCACTAAAGGTTCAAATAAGTGGTTTTTCCATCTTAAAACTCTGATTCCAGTTTCAACTGCAGCCTTTTGTGTTATAGCTATAATGCAAAGGAGTGCAGAGGCCTTCCTAGAAACTAAATTAGGATGACTGCATGTGGGAACTGGAGAGGCATTAACAGAATAGAAAGCAAAAATATTCACCTTAAAATGAAATACTGTTTCCTTTGAAATTTTCTTTTGGATATGTGTCCCTTTTGCACATGGAGGTCTTTTTACTCTTATCCTGTTTTATTATTTACCAAAGATTTCTTAACCTAGCTTTTAATCAAAATAAGGTATTGCATTCTCCTACATCTTCCCTACAGTAGTTTTGACCAGGTCAGGTCCCTAGACTTGGAATATATTTGCATGGACTGGTAAATTCAGACCATTCAGTATCTGGTATGACTAAAAAGAAAGCAGTTTATCTGTAAATTACTTTAAGTTTGAAACTATCTCTGTTCATCCACATAATAATTCTAATAACATTATTCTAATAAAAGCAAAATGAAGTATCTAAATGAAGAAGTATCTAAAACAAATCTAGTTGGTTTTGTTTCTATTGTAAATGTACAGACTAAGATTTCTTTAAATTATCATGTCATTTTAGTACATCTGTTTTGGGCTCTCTTACTTGTGACCCTCAAGGAGACATATGGATAGCACCGATACATACTAATTTGTAACACATGGACACCCAAAATACGTTTTTCAGAGTGTTGATGTCGCACAAATTTCAGACCAGCCATTTCATTTTAACTGACTTCTCCTGGGCTGGGTTGCTCCTTGGTTTATCTGAGCAGGGAGTTAGTGGTAAGTATGGTAGAAGTCCACCTCCAGCATTTTAAACTGCCCCTTTGTGAGTGCTTCTAGTCCATTTCAGGAGGGTTAATCCATTTGAATACTGACCTGGTTAACAGAGGGCAGACTCAGCTGACTACTGGCTTTGCCCTGAACATTATTACATGCATTCTTACAGTCAAGAATAGCAGACAGGAGATTTAAGAAGCTGCCAGGAGCACTTCCGTTTGTTTCAGAGATTGTTAACCTGTTAACTGACTGTGAGAAACTTCCAGTCTATTTCAGGATGGTGGTGGACAGATGATTATAGATCTCTAATGAAAGTAATTTAACACACCTTTTTGTCTTTGATCAGAAATAACTGCAATTAAGTTAGAGCTACTAATTGTGTAAGTTACTGTTCTTCAGCTGTTACTTCTGTCTCTGTTGGTTTTAATTTACTGGGAAATTTTCATCGTTAGTTTCCAGGACTAAGATTCTGGTCACGTGTCTCTACATTCACAAGTTACAAGGTCTCTCAGTCTTACTGCTGGAGTCTCTTCCCTGTCTTCAGCCATGGTACTTCAATGATGATTAACTTTAGTTTTAGCACATACTAGCATGATTCATAAGTAGATGGTATATTCTAGCTGAAGGCAGAATAGCTTTTGTAGTTCAGCTCCAGACACTGTGATGAATGAAGCCCAGATCTAGACTGAGTAGCGTGGCTTTATTTAAAAACAGACAAAACCCAAACCCAAAAGTAAGCCACAACCTATTTCTCTTAAATAGGCAATGAGTATGGCATCCTCATGAGCCATATCAAAGCATGAAAGGTATAATGAATAACATATCTTATGCTTTTAAAGGACGAGACTGTTTCTCATTCTTTAAAAGTGCTTTTCATTTTAACTAGCACTGTTTAGAAAACAGCTGCTCTAAACCACAGCGCAGATAAGAAAACTTTAAACAGGAAGAGTCCTTGCTGCTGCTGCAGATCCCTGACTTCTACCCAGAGTGAACCCGTGTGCTACACAAAAAGCAAGAACAACAGCTAGCTGATTAATCCTCCAGCAAGAGCCTGCTCTAGGAAGATCAGGTTGCAATCCTTCCTTTGCAGCTTTGCATCACACCCTTTCAATGTGAATTAGCAGGGGAGGATTTTATTCAGCATTGATTCAGGAATTCTTTCTTCAAGAACTGTTGCTAGGCGTTCGGTGAGTACTTTGTACAGACTTTGTTTTATGTGAGAGTTTTTTTTCCTTTAGCTAGCACAATGATGTACATATGTGTACACAATGGTATGTTTTCTTTAGAATGTGGTAGATGGAGGAATTAGATGTTTAGATTCATAGTCCAGCAATGAATGCTGCAAAAAGGGAGCATTTCTCTGTAAATTTGAAACTGTAGAACAATTAATATACTTTCATGATTACTAATAAAACTAACCTTTTGTTGTCAGAATGTCAGACTAAGGTATTTTGAGCTCCAAGACAATTGTTTGTAAGTAAGCCATCCTAAAGATAAATATGTTAAACTTGATCAATAGCTGGAGTTTGGAAAAAAGCTTTTGATTTATATAGCAATTTCTCCTCTACAGTAGCTCAAATGGAGCCTTGATTCAGGCAGAGTGGTCTGCCATGCTATCTTAAATCCTTCTAAGGCATTTGATAAGTAACATTTGAAGCAGTTAATATTTTGAGAAGTACAAGAACATTTTAGGATAATAAAATTAAGCTGATTTTACTATACACCAATTTCACTCACAATGTATATTGAAACTCTCAAGAAACTATAAACAATGAGGAGGGTAGTGAATGAGGCTTACAGTGGTGCCACTTTAACAAACAAACACCCCATCACCACTGCCCCAAAACCCCAGAATATTATTGGTGATTTGTTTTCATATTTTACTTGGAAGAATTGACATAAACATCATTTTTAGTAGCTGTGTAATTAAAAACAGTGATTCTAGCTTGTATTAAAAAAAAAAAGTTTGCTAAAATTTAAATAACTATTTGTAGAATATCTAAATGCAATTTAAATGAGGAAAAGACATGTAATGATGGGAAGAGTGGAGTAGGGAGTACAATAATAATTTGGATGGAGAGCAGTATGTGAAAGGGGTATGTGACTCAGTGCCCTAGAAATTAGTCATCAAAGTACTTCATGGAAAATATGTAAAGATATAAACCTTACTTCCTGAACGTCTTATGGCCAGATGCAAAGACAGGAAGTCCTCCAGCTGTCAGTATAGATATGAACAGCAAAGTCAGGCTGTAGGAATTGCTAGGCGCATACTCAGGGAAAAATCGGAAACCTTTTCTGTTCTTTATCTTCTGCTTGTTATTTAAGTCTACTAGGAGAGAGCTTGTGATTGTTAAGGCAGCAAGTATCATTTACAGTATCCACTGTAAATGGATGTGTTTAAGCTGAATTTGAGAATTTTAAACATGTTGACTTAGTCTGAAATGCACACAGAGCAATGTGAGGAAGTAAAAATGATTAAAACACATTCTGCTCTAGCCTTTTCTCCTGTCAAGTGTGTCCCATGTGAAAGGGTTCATGAAAAAGTAGTCATGTGGGCAACTGCTCTGATAAATCCATTTCTTTGAAATTTTCCTAACTTTTATGCTGGAACACAATGCTCTAAGTGTGTTTTAAATTGACTTTCAGTAATCTTTATCTTTATCCTTACACTGTGCATTGCGTAGTTTGTAATCTGGAGATTTAATGTATTTCAGCTGTCCAGAGTAGTTTTATGACCTTTAAAGTTCATTTAGCCTTTTTGTGCAGTGCCGACATTTACTAATACTGCTAATGAAACTCAGTTGTTACTCATGCAGATAATATTCTAAATGGAGAATAATTGTAAGTTAAAGTTTTATGACCTTCTTGACTCAGGATATATAGAACAACTAATGGCATTGAATTTATCCATAATTGCATTAGAGAGTTAATTTTGAAAGTTTAATGTTAAAATGTTGGTATCTAATTTAGGGTTTCATGTCAGACCTACAGGGCAGTGAGGGAGAGTGTACAAAAAGGAGGCAGATACTCTGTCAGAAATAAATTTTAAGAGATTGGGGGGGGGGGGGGGGGGGGGAAGTGCTCAAAGATAGAATGTCTAGGAAATAAAACAAAGTTGTAAAAGAACAAACTTCCTAACAGGCTTTCAGAGAACATGTCCAGAGCCTTTAGTGAGTTTAAAATCTCACCTCTGTGTACACCAGACCCACAGTTACAGAAGGAGAGTTACTGGATTCCAGCTGTTGTTTCAAGGACTGTTTACACGTTTTTCCAAAAACCCTTCTAAGTGTATAAACAGGAGCAGATACTAGCATTCGGGTTGTTCTCAAGTAGAGGGGCACTGATATCCTTTACGCTATTCTTCTGACTGTGGATTTTGAGTTACTTTTAGGGCAGAGAACACAGATTTCTTCCACAGATATATCAGTGGGATTAGGAAAATTTCTGGAAACATGGATATTAAATCTCTTAGAAAAAAGACATCAATACCATCTCCACGTTCTGGGAATCTGCTTTAACATCTGCATTTACTTTTAAAAGGTGATTCTGGCACCTGCAGAATCTCTTCTGCATTTTAAAATAAACTCATAGCTGCTTGAAGTGCTTTGTAACCATTATGGTCTTGTGCATTCAGTAAACTGTGGGAATGTCTGACAGAGTCAGAGCGTGTGTACAGGAACAAGAAAATATATATCAAAACCCAAAAATACAACATCAATAGATCTTAGGAGCCTCAAGAATTATATGACCCTATATCTCACAATTTTTGAGCTGTTTAAAATATGTCTAACTCCAGTACTTATTATTTGGCCTACATTCTGGACAGTCATATTTTCTCTCTAACAACTAGAAGATGATGGAGTCTTCACATTGAGAGCTGGGAGGACTGTCTTAAAAAACAGGGACAAATTACCTACTTGTGTGTGTTTCTCTTATGAAACTGGTTTTTACAATAGGGACAGAGTGCCCCTGAGGACAGAATGAAACAAAGCCATATGGGAAATTGTATGGTTCCTTTCCTCTCATAGTTATTTCACAGCAAAATAGGCTTATTTTTAGTCCTTTCAATTTTCTCTCACAACTCCTTTGTTCAGTTTCCTTAATCATTTCCTGTTGCTGTAAATACAGCTGTTCATTTTCCTGCTTTAGTATTAGTGCTATCTTCCATGATGTGTGCCATTCATAACTAAGTATACCTCTGAAGTTAACTGGTTAATTTGATTTACTGTTAACTGACAAAATAAAACTAAGCAGCTGAACATGTTAATTCAGGATATGATCTGGGCACAAGAAGGTTCAGCCTTCTTCCAGAAACTAGATCATTCCTTAAGGACTGATTTTAAAACAATCACATTGAAAATAGCAATTGCAGCAAGTATATTAGAAATTCTGTGAAGGAAATATTTAGCTGGTACAGTTTTTATGCTTCACAGAAATGTCTGCAGAAGTGTATTATGAAATGCAGAAGCTTTTTCTGTAAACATTTTCCAGTTTGACTGAAAAGCAATCTTTTTTTCTGTATTTGTACAGTCTCTAACATAATGAGGTTCTGGATAATGTTTTATGCTTTCATCAGTCGGACAAAAGGTAGCATAGAAAGATGAGGCTGAAGTTTTCTATGCTCTAAGACTCATTTGGTGAAGGCTTTAGGTCCGCAAAATCATAGAACTATACAACCATAGAACAGTTTGGGTTGGAAGGGACCTTCAAAGGTCATCTAGGCCAATCCCCCTGAAATCAACAGGGTCATCTCCAACTTTAAGCTGTCACTGCCACTAGAATAAGCAGTGGGAGATAAAGGGTATATGACCCTTTCTTTTCTATGCCAGCATTATTTTATGTTGGTTTTAAGTAATTGCAGGGCGATAATCTGATGCAGTCTGAATCTGGGGGCAATCCCACTGATTACTGGTAATTACAACATTTCTAACCTGTGTTATAGTCTAAAGATCATACATGCACTGCAGTAAAAATGTCTGTGGTGTCTCCAACTAGGAAAATAGACAGGGTGCTTCTGGAGTTGTTTGTCAAAGCCAGGAAACTTACATTTTGACGTTCAGTATACGTGCAAAATGTGAGCTATGTGATGATGAGTTTACAAAAGGTTAATAGGTATGGTCGAAATCAGTCACAAGAGGCATCAGTGTGGCAGGTAGTTTCCCTCTGTGTCTGCCTGTTCTATTTTCAGTAACTGATAGCTCCACTTTAGTGAAATCGAGTAGTCTGTACAATGTGAAATTACACACAGCTGGCTTGATAACAAATGTACAGCACTGAAATGACCATTAGAGAAGGTTGTGGTAAACTAATTGGCCCCTAAATACATGACTATTTGTCAGTAAGCACAGCTGAGATTAAGAGCATACACTATACCTTTCCAGTCCAAACTGGTAGAAAAAAAGACAGGCTGGAAGTTTTATAATGCTAAAGTTGGGACTCCTATGCTGTGTTCCTAAACCCGTAACTAATATTGCTGCTTGGTTGGTTTTATAGTGGCTTTTGTGCTCTGAAAGTAGCTGTTATTAGGATGGTCAAGGTATTCCTGTTTGAAAATATGTTTATATGGCCTATATTTTTGCTACAAACAGGTAGTTTCTGTCCAAGTAGTACAGTTTTGAATGTGGTGGGTTTGGTGTTTTGTTTTTTAAGATTTATGAAATTATGTAAACTAGTTATTTGGTTTAGTCTACATTTAAAAATATGTTTGCAGGAGCAAACAACTATATCCTTTCCCTGTTGAAAGCTATGTCACAGTGAAAATGGGCTGTATACATGGAGTAGAGGTTTACCTCAATGGGATATGGCATGCTAGACTAATGGATTTGCCACATCTAAATAAATAACTGGCTTCTTTCTTCCCATTTGAATCAGTCTTCTCTGAGGTAGAAACTGAAGTTTAAATCATGCTCTCAATAGGTCTTTTATGACAAGCTGATAATGTTGGATCATGTAGCATGTGTTTTATTTGGGGATTTTTTCCTTATCGGTAGTAGAAGTAGCCACAAAACCATTAGTCATTCTTGTTGCGGTTTAAGCCCAGCCTGTATGAAGCCAGGGCAGTTCTCCATCAAGGTATCACTAGTAGTTATATGATTTGATGTAGGTAAATACAGTATTCCAATAAAAAGTGCATCAATTTTTAAGAATCGCTCTTCATTTCAGAGTTTGTAATTCACATGAACTGCTGCATCAGGTGCTCTGCACTGCATGATCAAGTTGTTAAGAAAATTACTTGCAGGCTACTATTGCCAAGGTATACTCTCACCATCTCTCTGCCTCCCAGAATATATCCATTTCCCAGTTGCCAGGTGATGGATATCATGACTGTGAGGCCCAGACTGAGCCAGGTAAGAAGGGGAACTCGGTGGAGGAGGAAATTAGGGTCTGAAGCTGTGTCACAAGAGAAGATGATTGAAGACAGGATGGCAAAAGTACCCCTTGTCAGGTGTTAGCTGACTAGGAGAAAAAATTAAATAGGTCCAGGAGCTAAGCTGGGAAACGGAAAACAGTTTTAAAGCACAAGTGAAGGGAGTTGGCAGGGAAAGTAAAAAGTCAAGAGAGGTCTACAACGACCTTCTTGTGGTGGGCTTTGTAATGTTGGTAGGGTTTTTTGGTTTGATTTCAAAACATAACAAAGTTTTCACTTATTAGTTGTGGTTTCAAAGCAGAATTTACAACCTTAATAAATAAAGAAACAAAATGGGAGTTTAAATCTGAAACTGACACCGGGTCATACAATATTTCAGCATAAAAGCTAACAAAGACCTTTGTTTTTCTAAATTTTCACTTCCCAATTTTCATTTCCCAGTTTTCACTTGGGAATTTAAGACATTGGAATAGTGCAGCAGCAAATCAACATTTATGCTAAATGATGATACATAGGTTACCAACAAAAATTCTTTCATAACAAGGTGGAATTTTGAAGTTCTGATGAAGGAATCTGATGGAGTCTCTAGCCTCAGGACTGATACAGACTATTAGGGCTTCTTCTGTAGGGCACAGGAGGGAGATAAGTTGGGGCAGGGAGAGAGATTTCAAAATCTTGTGCTTTCAATCAATCAATAATGTTTGCATGCTGTTGATCCACAGTAGGCTGCCTCCCTTTTTATTAAGTTGCTGTGACACTGCTTGGCTTTGCCCTGGCAGAAGTCAGTTTGAATGACAGAGCATCACTGACACTGAGACTTCTAAAGCTAGGGCATGTAACATCATTCTTTGTTCAGTTTACGTCAGAGCAGAGGTGATAGAATTGATGCTTATTTCATTCTTCATACTTACACCAGAGTAAGTGAGAAAACATGATTCTCTTCAGACAGCTGCAGAATAGCCCATGTAATCAGATACTTTCTAAGGGAGCTCACTGACTCTGCCAGCTGGGAGACAATGCTGCAGGTATGCCTAACTAAATCACTGTTATAGTAGTTAGATATCAGAGAGCAAATATGTTGCCTCTGAAGTATAGTGAACTGGAGAGGGTCTGATTTTGTATCAGAAGTGCTGTTATCTTGTTTAATTAGGTCTTTTTAATTTTAATCTGTGCTCAATTAAGCCTTTGAATATGCACATTCTTTCTTCTGCTGTTCATTCCTCTGTTTAGTTATATCCTTTGCCTGACCCTCCTCCCCCTCTTTGTTTTTGTGAGTGCATTTCCATTTCCTGGGCTGTCAGTGTGAATAAGTCACTTTTATGGTCAATGCAATGTCACTTTATGCTGTTTTCTAAAGTTATCTGGTTTTGGCTACTACCGGAAATACTCATTTTTCTTTTGCCTTTTCCAGTTAGCTAGTTAGAGATAAAAAACATGTTGAAGAAATGTTTGCTTCTAAACATTCTGGTAACTTTAGAAATCAGCATTAAAGAGACTGCTAAGTAATATATATATAAAATGCATATATACATGCATAAAAGATCTGGCTCCAGAGGTTACAGACTGCAAGGAGAACACACTGAGTTTTATACACATCTGTCTTTAGAAAAAAAAAACAACAAAAATCAAAAAAAAAACAACCCAAACCACTATTTTGAGAGCTTTCTTGTATTTCTACGTTTAAGTGGCAGGATAAAACAGGCCCATTTATAAGGCCAGGTAATAAGGTTCTCTTCCTGGGAGCTTCCATGCTTGTGCTCTGCCTTATGTACCTATATCACAGCTTGAGGGAAGTTAATGGCATTCACAAATTAAAGCATCTAATTAAACTAGTAAATGGTGCAATTATTACCCACTGACCTTTGATCTCCTTTGTGAAGTAACTTAGATGTTGTCTGTTATAGATATAAAAATGTCTTATTGAAAAGGTAGATAGTTTGGGAGCAGTAGAGTGCCAGCTCCTAAGGAAATGTCTTAGGAATTTATTAAATTTGTGTTAATGACATTTGATCTGGAGAAAAGACAGTATTAATGCTGGACTGATTTCTGGTTGTCCTAAATTAGAACCCTTCTGGAGTAAGAGACTACATTTAATCCCAGAGATTTTCAGAATTTGGCCTAAATAATCAGACCATTTAATGTGAATTATTTAAACTCAAAACATTTCCTATCTTTCCCATGACAGGCAGTCTTTCACAAACGTGTGCATTTTATATTTTACTGAGCCAGATGTAATAGATGAAGTATTTTGAACTGTGCTTTACGTCTAAATAAAATAACCAGAAAGTATTAAAAAAGGAAATAAAATCAGTATCTTGACAAGCTTGCAGCCTTAATGTGCTGTTACTGGGCAGCTGAACATTAAATAAGGAAACTTGTACTTTCTGGAGGGTTTTTTAATTGAAAAAGTAGGGCCAAGTTCACTTTGATCTCGGATTTCACTCTTCCCTGAGGAAATACAAGACATAATTAAACTACAGATGGATTTAAGCATTTCAATGCTAAAACCTTCACCCCCTTTATTCCACCTCCACTGATACTTGACACAATGTTCTGGGAATATGTGACCTTGGGGAAAGATGAAGGAGATTGTGTTTGGACAGTAAACTTTGCACTAAGACAGATATATGGTTATAAAGTCTAAATTTTTCCCCTTTGGAAATTTCCCAAGCATCAAGAATGTGTACATTTGACAATGTACCCTTTAAAGGAAATAGTAGGAGTTGAGTGGAAGAATAGAAATATTGTATCCTGGCAAGATTTTTGTTCTTTGCACAAATACACTAATTTATCCTCCTAATCATACAGTGATAATTAGGTATGATAGTTCACAATATATAAAATTCTGTTTTCAAATGAAAAAGAGAATCTTATTAAAGATTTCAGTTTCTGGCTGATTATTTCCTTTACTTTTCTTCTATTGGGAGCAAGCTTTAGGGAATACTGGATGACTGAGTAAAAATGGATTACTAAATTTTGCAGTCTAAATCTATACTCTGCAGATTCCTGGAAAGAACAAAGGTCTTAACTTGAGTGATCCAAAAGCAAATTCAAACTGAATTTTGCTGAACTAGGGAGAGTTTTTGTTGTCATGTTTGGAATAATTCAAACATAGAAAATGAGTGGCAAACATGGAATTAATCCATGGACAGCTGAGGTTGCAGATAATTTGCAAGTTCCTTTATAGAGGGTCACAACTATGCCAATGAGTACAAATTAAACTTCTAAAGAAAACCATGTGCTTAGAAAATTACCCTTTCCCATGTAATTTCAAAAACTAAAATTGAAAGTGTATTTTGCGCTCAGAGCAACCAGGCAAAATTAGATTCCATTCTACATGTCTATCCAGAATAGAACAATTAGAATAGAATGATTTAAGTTTATTCTATAGTATCACAGTATGCTAGAGATTGGAAGGGACCTCGAAAGATCATCTAGTCCAATCCCCCTGCCGGAGCAGGAACACCTAGATAATGTTACACAGGAATGTGTCCAGGCGGGTTTTGAATGTCTCCAGGGAAGGAGACTCCACAACCTCCCTGGGCAGCCTGTTCCAGGGTTCTGTCACCCTCACTGAGAAGAAGTTTCTTCTCAAGTTTAAGTGGAACCTCTTGTGTTCCAGTTTGTACCCATTACCCCTTGTCCTATCATTGTTTGCCACTGAGTAGAGCCTGGCTCCATCCTCGTGACACTCCCCCTTTATATATTTATAGACACTGATAAAGTCACCCCTCAGTCTCCTCTTCTCTAAACTATAGAGACCCAGATCCCTCAGTCTTTCCTCATAAGGGAGATGCTCCACTCCCTTAATCATCTTTGTTGCCCTGCGCTGGACTCTCTCCAGCAGGTCCCTGTCCTTCTTGAACTGAGGGGCCCAGAACTAAACACAATATTCCAGATGCAGTCTCACCAGGGCAGAGTAGAGGGGAAGGAGGATCTCTCTCGACCTACTAACCACCCCCCTTCTAATACACCCCAGGATGACATTGGCCTTCTTAGCCACAAGGGCACAGTGTTGGCTCATGGTCATCCTGTCGTCCACTAGGATCCCCAGGTCCCTCTCCCCTACACTGCTCTCTAACAGGTCGTTCCCCAACCTATACTGGAACCTGGGGTTGTTCCTGCCCAGATGCAGGACTCTACACTTTCCCTTGTTATATTTCATCAAGTTATTGCCTGCCCAAC
Organism: Pezoporus flaviventris; assembly: GCF_033815535.1. Lineage (NCBI taxonomy): Eukaryota > Metazoa > Chordata > Aves > Psittaciformes > Psittacidae > Pezoporus > Pezoporus flaviventris. Next base: position 52,345,902 of record NW_026892549.1, read on the forward strand.
TCTCCAGCCTGTCCAGGTCTCACTGGATGGCAGCACAGCCTTCTGGCGTGTCAGCCACTCCTCCCAGCTTAGTGTCATCAGCAAACTTGCTGATAGTACACTCAATTCCCTCACCTAAATCGTTGATGAATATATTAAATAATACCGGTCCCAGTACTGACCCTTGAGGCACTCTACTAGTTACAGGCCTCCAACTAGACTCAGCCCCATAGACTACAACTCTCTGGCTTCTCTCCTTCAGCCAGTTCACAGTCCACCTCACTACCTGATCATCCAGACCACATTTCCTCAATTTAGCTGTGAGGATGCTGTGGGAGACTGTGTCAAATGCTTTGCTGAAGTCAAAGTAGACCGCATCCACCGCTCTGCCATCATCCATCCACCGCAGAATTCCAGTTCAATAAATAGAATAGAATAAAATAGAAGAAGAGAATATAATTCTTTAATTCTATTCTATAATTCTAACTATTCTATGATTCTAAAATGTGAAGGTTATCACTATCTAAGTATCAAGTCTGAAAAGCTGATGGTATTTCTGCTTTTATTCAGCCTAGATGATGTCAACTGTCATAACCTTTATTTACATTATACTGTTAAATACTTGTGCAGTTGTTTGAAAGCTTTTACTTAATATTTCTGCCCATACAATTTTTCTTAGTTGTGGATTTATTTTGATTATAGTTGGTGTCAAGCATACATCATGACTCGGATGTCTCTCAAATCCTACAGGCAATCTTACACAACTTCGTGTTGCCTTGTGCAGTTATTTTCTTCCTTTTTTAAAGCATGATTAGACGTTTTATCAGGTTTGAATAAAAAGATTGCTGTAACTATTTCTCTAACTTTTGGATAAAAAAATAAAATTTTTCCAAGGCCACAAAGCTCTTCATGAAAGAAAATCTTTCTGGTATTAGGCCAAATGCATCGTAAGAGGTAGTCTGTTTCTGGAAACCATAGAATGAACTACAGAATCATAGAATAGTTAGGGTTGGAAAGGACCTTAAGATCATCTAGTTCCAACCCCCCTGCCACTGGCAGGGACACCTCGCACTAAACCATGTCACCCAAGGCTCTGTCCAACCCAGCCTTGAACACCACCAGGGATGGAGCATTCACAACAAGCACTTCAAGGTCCCTCTGGATGGCACTCCTTTCCTCCAGCATGTCAACTGAACCGCACAGCTTGGTGACATCAGCAGACTTGCTGAGGGTGCACTGAATCCCAGTGTTCATATCGCTGACGAATGTTGAACAAGACTGGTCCCAACACTGATCTCTGAGGGACACCACTCGTTACTGTGTTCCGACTGGACATTGAGCTATTGACCACAACTCTTTGCATGCAGGCATTCAGGCAGTTCTATGAAAGCTAAGAAGAAACAGTGTTACCTCTATGCACTTTGTATGTAGTCAATGGAATTCCATTTAAAGATGTTTTCTTGGTTTATTTGGGGTTTGTGTTACAGTCTTACATGGTATTATTTTGATATGTAAAAAAAATATTGCTTATCATGTATGTGATTTATTTCTAGTGTCTGAAGTCTAAGGCACTATTTTTGCCAGATAGTGTCTCCAGGTAGTGTCTAAAGATATGCTTTGGTGGATATTTTGGCATTAAACTTCATCCACTTTTACAGAGCCTGATCAAATTCAGGGCAAAGTTCCTGAAGCTGGCCATTGCCTTTGGTCTATAATAGCCACTTTGCTTTCAATTTAAGTTATAGTATGTACTGTACCCAGAAAAAGATGGAGAGGGAATATGTGTTCTTTGACTGGAAAACACAGAAGTACTCAGTGGATAGCAATAATATATATACATATATATAAACACATATATATATTATGCTATATTTATTTTATATATATGTATAAAAAAATAAAATTTCAGAAATACTCTTCCTTTCCTTTATGTTGTAATATTTAGAAAAGTCGGGGTGAAATAACACTGGGACAACAGCTGGGAGGAGGATGGCATTAGAAAATGGAAATATTATCACATGTAAACAAGATACTTCCAAACAGGGGGAAAAAAAGGAAAGGCAAATGAGAGCAGATGGGGTACACAAGTAAATGTAGACAGTAGTATTAATGAATATACTTAAGTCTGGCATGTTAGAGTGAAATAACAAATCCATAGCCCAGTGCTGTGTTTTTTGCCCATTATAGCAATGCTGCAGGGATATCCTGCAGTCAGCTAAGTAGCCCACAGTTAATTCCTCCAGTAAAGAGATTGGGTGTAGATTATTTATGGATTATTCAGTCTGAATGGAGCAAATGGATCAATAGAAATTTGTTGCGGCGGAAAGGGGAAAAATAATACCTTATTAAGTTTTAATATGTAAAATAATATAGGAATGAAAACTGGTGTTCTAGTTAGAAACATGAATAAAGACACTGTTTGTGTTTCTTTGAAAAACACCTAGAAATGAACAATTGTAGCTCTTGCACATTTTCTTAGCATAACATCATTTCAGAATTCACAACAAGGTCATTTCTATTCCAAGAGTAGTAATTGCCTCTGTAGTAGAAGCAACAATTTCTGAATTTGTTCACAGAAATAAAATACAGACTTTGAGGAAAGTTTGTTTAAAAATCATGATTAATAGCACAAAATGAGATCTAAATTATTTTGGTAAACTTTATGGGATAAAGGATTTTATTTGTAAATTAAGCTTAAACATTGAGCTTAGAAGGAATGAAAGATAAATGCATTCTTTTGTTTATTTTGGCATGAACGTATTATGATTAAAAAGTTAACACTATAATATTTTCCAGTTCAAATAGAAATTTGTTAGATCGCAAAATTCTGTTCCATTACCCCCACACACACACAACGCACACACACACACAAAAGAATGAAGACATCTGTCAATGCTTTTCCACTAAACTACATACTGAAGCCTTCTGAAGTTGAAAAAATCATCCAAATAATTAGTGCTATTTATGGTTTGGTCTGCAATTTAAACAACACTTACTTTTTAAGACAGTTTAGTATTTCTACTTAGGAAAATGCTGAATATGCAGGAGGAAAAAATTGACACGTTGTCAAGAGAGAAATGAAAATTCTGGCTCTGATTTGGTGTTGAAGATATAACTGCACCTTCTAGCTCTGGCACAATTCAGAGTGGCTGTGGCAAACTGGTTAATCTCTCTTGGCACGAATTTCACCTTCTGAGACATCATTGCTTACTAGTGTTTTCTTAGATACGATAGCTGTGGTTTACTTCTGACTTCACAGAAAAAGATGTATCATTAAGAGAAAAGTTTAATCTGTTAAATTATTTAATCTGTTAATGTCACTTGCCCCTTCATCATCCTCTCTTTAGCCTTCCTGATATAGCTCCGTATCGCAAGCACACAATGACAGGTCATCTCATTTGCTTCTATAGCCTCTCCTGCCCTCACTGTTTTAGGTGCTGCAGACAATCTATCTTCAAAGGTGTGCAAAGGAAAACACTAAAGACAAAATGGTGTCTGAAGGCTAGGAACTTCCTAGTCCTTAGATCCTTAATTTCTATTAAATCAATATTAATTGGCTTAGCCAAATTTTAGACTCCAGAGATCCTTCAGGAACTTTTAGTCAGTTGGAAAATACGTATTTCTAACACAGTTAAGCACAAGTTTTTTAGAGGTGCTCACATATGTGCATATGTTACCTCCTCTTTGTCAACTTGAACACAACAGCTGCCATGGAATAAAAGTGGTTTCTTTGTGTGAATGACTATGGTTATACTGTTCTTATGAGAGGAAAAAAATGGCTCTACACTAAAGTAAGGTATTCGATATTAAAGAGATCTTCAAGGTACGAAATACTTCTCATGGTACTGAAGCCCCTGTTGCAAAAAGTTCACCAGCTCCTGTGAAATGCAGCTTACACAGAAGTCTGGGAACTTGGTAGCTATCAACTGATGAAATATCTGTTAAAAATAGAATCTTGCTTTGTGGCAATGAATCTAGGGTCTGCAGACAGAGTAAAACTTATTTGGAAGGATTGTACATGCCAGTCAACTATAAATCGTGTGAAACTGGTCAGGACATTAAAAGTATTAAGTGTTACATTTTGTATCATTATGTATTCTGGGAGGTGATTTCAATTGTGGCTTGAAATAAAAGTAATATCAATGTCTTTAATACTGGCAATAGGATAGGAGGCTTGCAATCAGCTCAGCACAACTATAAATCTTGTCTTGGTTTTCATTATGTTTACAATATAATAACATAGCTCACATGATTTCTATAGTTCCAAGTTTGTATATCTACCCATAGCCATAGTGCATATGGCTATGCACTACCCTGCTTGTGACTTGTACAGAGCACTCAAGGAGTTGACTGAAGTGTGTGTTGTCATTTACGTGTTCTACAGGAAAGATGAAAGGAAGAAAGAAGGGCTGTTCCTTGCCTTTAACCTTTATCTTGCTGTTCGTCTGTATCACTGGGCATGCAACTACTGACTTAGATGACAGAGAAGACGACGATGTCCTGGGTAAGAGGTTACAAAAACATCACGTTTTCTCAAACAACAAAACCCCACTATGTTAAAATGCACTTTAGATGTAATTCTGTACTTGACAATAGGTCTGGGAAATGTTTGAAATTGGAACTAGGCTAACAATGCACTGATTTCTAAGAGGGAGATTCTCAGAATTTTGCATTATGCTCTAGAAAATTGTCTTCTATACTGGCTTCTGTTTCCCATGCTTTTTGGAGCTTCAAATCCTATTAAACATTGTGCTAGATATCAAAATTATTCTCTTACAGCTCTACTTTAGGACCCATGGAAAAGCTCAATGTTTAGGGAATGATTAAGATCATACAGTTAGTGAATTCAGGTTTTATCTCCCCACACCACACAAATGGAGCAAAAATGGGATGAATAACATTGCAGATCATTGTTACTCTGTCCTGTGTACAACTCTCTCGAGTCACAGTTAATTTGCAAAGCTTGGCCTAAAGATGCTGTAATTACTACTCTAGCCTTTTTTTCTGTGATTTGAAGAAGCTCTTTGTGATTTGAAGAAGCTCTCCAAGCGATTTGCTGTTGCTGGATAAATGAAAACTCACCAGTTAAGAGTTTTTTGTTAAGAAAAATAATGTCAGAAGTGGGACTGTTAGAACTTAGAAGGTTCTCTGATTCTTTCCATTTGTAAGATCATTGTTTTCTTTCACTTCGCTGAAATTAAGTAGGGTGGATCAAACTTCTCTACTAGATATCATTGTGAAAGATATATCAATTTACTCCCAAGCAATTTTGAGAAAGCAAAAAGACTTTTGGGGCCATACCAAAATGTTCTTCTTTCCTTTGAGAAAATGATTTAAAACTGATCTCTTTCTTAAGCTGCAAAGAACTATGCAGTGGATACTGCTCCCATTTGACAGGTTTGATTTTGAAGCCTAACTGGGAATGCAGCTAAGGGGAGCCCTTTTTTGTGTGTTGTCACTATACTTAATATTTCCATGTCTTTTTCAATTTCCATCCAGGTTTTTTCTCATTATCAGACTTTTGCAGCAGTGTTCCTTGAAACAAAAATATTAATTATGCACAATCAAGGCTATACTACAAATGAAGGTAGTGCTCTAGAACTGTGTCCCAATTAGTCTCTATGATATGCGCTGTTCTGCATTAAGCATATGCTTAGCATGTTGCAGAGTCAAGATTGTTTCATACAGAATAAGTCTATTTCTCTTTAATCCTGAACTACATACACTCCCTTCTTGTTTGAGGGCAAAATCACACGTAACTTTGTCCTGTAATTCAGCTTTATAAAAATCCTTATCTTAAGTTTGCAGATCACAAAGACCAAATTGTCTTGCTTGCTAAAATAACACACTTCATCATCAGAACAAAAAATCTGCTGGATTAATTGTTTTTCTTCTTTTTACTTTCTTTATGAAAGACAGTAAGAAAATAATCTCAAAGAAATTAAATAGTTTTGTTGTTTTGTTTTGTTTTTTTTTGGGGGGGGGGGAATTATTTTATCACTGTTTATTTTACAACCAGTTACTCAAGATAACTCAAGATGCCAATAATTGATTTAGTATGAGGAACAGTTCTGAACTTTTGGGTTTGTATTCAAAAGTAAAAAACAAACAAATGTGATGCTTAGAAATTAAACTAGGACCCTGTTTTTGCAACTACTGATGACTCTGTAGTAGTGTTTAAAAAAAAAAACTTTTCAGTACTCTCTATAAAATGATTAGGTTGTTGCTAATTAAAATTCTATTTGTGGTTTCTTAAGAGTGAAATTCTGGTCTCAGTGAATGTAACTGTAGCAATTTTGTATGCTGCAATTTCACTGATAGCATTTATTTTCTGAGTTAGATGATTATGAGAAATTGACATATTTTACCCTCTAATTCAATAAATTTCAGGTATTAAAGGATAAAGTAAGTAGTGTGCATCCATTATTATAGTAATGTCATACTTTTTGATCACATTGGATACCACTGCTTTGTGAATATGATGGGATTTTTTGTCTATTAGTATTTAAATTACAGTAATAATTAAGGTTGCAAGTCAAGTACAATGGGGTACAAAAGGATTTTCAATTTGCTAACTTCTGGCAAAACATGTCATTTTTCCACCAATCAATAAGGGTAATAGCAAAAATAAAAGGTATAAAACTAACTAGTGTATGTATGTTGGTCAGTAATACCTTATGTGGTTGGGAGCACTTTACTTGGTGTTCCAAAGCCTGAAGGAAATGACTCACAAGTTGAATGTGCATTTTATTCGTATGTGAAATTTTATCAAGAATAAATGTGACTGCTTAAAGAAGGGGTAGGAAACACATGGGTAGGAAGAGCACTGAACTGTGTGCCCGTGGAAAGCTGTCAAACTGATAAAGACGGGGAGAGAAGAAAGGGGTATTCCTTAGTGGCAAGGTGTTTAGTATTGATATCACTTATCAAAGAGAAACATTTATAATTGAGTTGCAAATTCTACCATGTGAATGACAATAAATGTGAGAATGGCTGTGCTATGTAGGAACAGTCTTGGCCAGTATCCTGTTGCTGGCATTTGCCAAAAGAAGACTGAAAGAATGGAGGAAGAAGGCAGTGACATAAAATCTAAGTTCATGCTCATTGTGAGCCATTTCAACAGCATTACTTTGCTCTTACCACAAACTATGGAGTGGAAAGATGATAGTTAAAACAGAGCTTTAGTGCTGTTAGTGTCTTCTGTTATAAAAACCTATGTAACTGGTGTAATGAAGCTATTATATTAAAAAATCAAGGAGGAGGGGGAGAAGGAGAGGAGGTTTCGCTTTGCTTTATTTTGGTTCTAGTATGGCAAGTAATAACTTTCATGTGACAGTGAGCATCAGCTGTAACCATTAGTTAACGTATTTCTAATGAAACAGACTCAATTTTCTTGGTCTAGGGTAGTACAGTGCTATATTTATATGGATTTTCCAAGTTTCTCTGGACCAGATACCTAAATCAGATGAGTAATAAATATCCAACAGTGCTAGGTTCATTGTGGAGGGCTAAATTAATTTTCTTTTTAAAATAACAAATGCAAGATGCTATACTTAAGAAGGAGAACATGTTGAACTTCATAAGGTTCTTCTTAGCCCACTTGTCCAGCCTATCCAGGTCTTCCTGCATGGTGGTTCTTCCATTTGAAGTGTCTACTTCTCTACTCAATTTGGTACCATTGGCAAACCTCTTGGTTAGGTTACACTTGATCTCATCTTCCAGATTACTTACAAAAACACTGAACAGTGTTGGGCCCAATATCAAACCCTGGGGGACCACACTTTTGACAGATCTCCAGTTAGAAAATGAGCTATTCACCACCACCTTTGGGGTGTGGCCAGTCAGGCAGTTCCCCACCCACTGCACTGATCACTTGTCTACGCTGTAAGACACCCGTTTTTCCGGGAGGAGGTTGAGGGAAACTATGTTCAAAGACTTGGGGAGATCCAGGTAGATCAAAATAAATTGGTTATATATATGGTATTAGTCTGTCTGTACACTGAAGGAAGTACAAAAAGGTTTAATATGTAAGAAGGAATATTTAGGCTGTATATTACAAAACAGGACTATCTTGCAAGAAGGGTAGTAGACAGGGAACTGACTGCTTCAGGTGGCTGGAAAGTTTACTTCACTGGATTTATTTATTTATTTTTAAAGAACAATTTGGACAGCTGTCAGGAAAGGTCTCAAGGTATTTATTCCATAGAAATATGCCAAAAGTCAAATTTAAAATTCCTTAAATTTCCTTAAAATTCCCTTAAAATTCCTTCCAGTTTTAGCTTCCCATGTTTCTACTGGAGAATATTCAGTGACCTTCCTGACAGACATTCTCCCTAAATGTCATATCCTGTGCTCTTCACACAGGACCTAAAATGTAGTAGTAATAATTTGTTTCACTGTTCAAGAGCAAAGAAGGAGTCCTTATACTGAGAATTAGTTTTCTTGAGGTATATTTCATATGAAAAATTAGTACAATCAGATTTTGATTTTTTTTTTTTTATCATCTCCATGAGTTAAGTTTTCCCAGGTGTAAAATAATGGGGAAGAATTCTTTCACTGTTCCCAGACACAAGAATGATTCAGTTCCCATGAATCCCTTTGAGACTTCTTTCTTCAGAGTCACTTGGTTATTGTTTGAATTGGAGGGTTTGGCACACGGGGGTTATAAAGGGTACGGATTTTAGTCAACACACAGTAACTTGATAGCACTCCTAAGAAAATAAACATCTGATAGCCAAAAAGTATGACATGGTGTTGTGGTTTAAGCCCAGATGGTAACTCAGAACCACACAGCTCACTCCCCTCCTTCCTCCTGCCCTGCTCCTGGAGGGATGGGGATGAGAATCGAAAGAATGTGAATCCCACGGATTGAGATAAGAACAGTCCAGTAACTAAGGTATACAAAACAACTACTGCTACCACCAATAATAATGATAATGATAAGGAAAATAACAAGGGGACAGAATATAAAACTAACAGGGGAAAAAAATAAACACAAGTGATGTAAAATACCACCACAAAAATGCTCACCACCTGCAGACAAATACGCAGCCCCACCCAAGCAGCTATCTGGCCTTCTGGGTAACTTCCCCCAGTTTATATACTGGGCATGAAGTGCTGCGATATGGAATACCCCTTTGGTTACTTTGGGTCAGGTGCTCTCTCTGCTTCCTCCTGGCTTCCCGTGCCCCTGCTCACTGGCAGAAGATGAGACTGAAAAGTCCTTGATCAGAGTAGGCATTACTTAGCAACAACTAAAACATCAGTGTGTTATCAGTACAGTTCTCAGACTGAAGTTGAAAACAGCCCTGCACCAGCTACTAAGAAGCTAAAAATGACTGCTACAGCTGAGCCCAGGACACACAGTATTTATGTATGCAGCAGATGTCAGTACATCTGACTGACAGTGTCATTGTGACTGCAGAGGAAAGGCCTCAGGAGGTAAGCAAAACAAGGATTTTGTTATGTAGGTTTGATGTGAAATAGGTTAGGAGTTGAGACCAGAAAGTTCCTAAGATAAACTGTACTGAGCCATTTGTTCATCATCTTTGTAGTTTTGCAACTATGCTTGCACACTGTTTCTTTTTTGATAGTCCACAGCGGTGTTGTGGCATAATGTAGAAAGCAAAATGAGCTGACATAACCTTATGTCTGAAATTCCAGTAGTTAGGAAACCTAGTAAGTTTTCACAACCTCCTCCTTGACTGAACTGAGGTCACTAACACAGGTCATACAGATTTCATTTCTTGTATTTCAAGAAAATAATGTGTTTATAAACCAGTTGCCATCCCTCACCCCAACCATATTTCAGTTGGATCAGCTTCTGTAGAGCCCTGAATGTGATTTTTACCATTTCAGGAGTTGTTCCACAAACTTTGATGTTATGAAGCCATTTTTTTCCCTACTACTGAATGGGGGAATTCCAAAGTTTCATTTTGCAGTGCAGTATCATCTCAATTCTCAATGTTGAGCCTTTTTATTAAGTCCCTTCCAAAGGATTCCCAGACCTGGTGGAGAACTTTAAACCTTTGAGGACCAATTTGGAATCTCTTGTGACTTCTAAATCCTAATACTTTGTGGACTCAGGAAGATTCAGATAAGGAAGCTGGCAAGAAATGAAAGTCAGAAATGCAAGCAGAGTTCTATAGGAAGTTTACTGAATCTAATGACTCTTAAAAATGTTTCTTTTAACTCATCTGCATTTCCTATTCAATAATAGGAATAATTCAATAAAAGTCTTCAATAATATTTTCAAATTCCTGACTTCAAATTCTGGAAATAAAATTTCACTAGTGAGGAAACAGTCACAAACTATTTTAGGGACTGAATATTTAATAAGAGTTTTGAAAATAGTAATTGTAATCTGTATTTTAACACCAAATTGTCCATTTTTTGAAAATATAATAGTGTGCTACAATTTTTGTGTGGATGACAATTGTGTAATAAAGGTTGTTAATTTTTTTAGTATTTGAATGCTGAAATTTTAGTGCTGAAAATTGTTTCTTTCCTATAGGTTTAATGAGTTACAAGTGACTCAAATGGAATAAAATTAGTAAACGTCTACTGACCTCAGTATTTATGAGTATTTATCTCACCTGTGCATTTCGCTTAAAGGTTATAAAATAAGGTAAACTTTATATGTTAAAACCAGATATCCACCGTGGAGGTAGATAGTAGTTACACCAATTTTGTTTTTACCATGTCATAAAGTCTGATATTTATGGATTCTTTAAATTAAAACTGGAAACTTTATCTAGTTAGTAGTACAAAGCTGTGCAATGGTCATGTAAATTCTTGTCCTCTGTGGTTTGTTTTTTTTTTTGTTTTTTTTTCTTTTCCCCTCCTGTTTTCTGGACTGCTGCAAAGAGCACTGATGGATACATTTGCATATACGTGTTAAGAGACATTAATGTTCTGACTAGCTGTGGGAAAATGAATGAAAATTTTAGGCCTGTTTTTTTTTTTTTTTTTTGCTGCTGTTACAAGCACACAGGCTTCATAAAGCTTTCAAAGTCCTCTAGGGTAAAATAGTTCCTAGGAAAAGCAAAGCAGGAAAAGATATTAAACCATATATTGATAAGGGAACAGTATCACAAACTGGATCGTCAGTCAGAATTTCCTTATTAGACATTAACAGTGTAAGACTTCAATAGTGTTTTTCATTATATATATGACATTTTGTTACAAAACATTCCCTTTGAAAACATTGAAAGGCATAGAAATAGCACAGTTTGAAAACATACGGTTTCTTTTCACCTTAACTTTCTAGTTGTGTACTTCTTTACTCCCGAAAGCTCTAATGCAAGAACAGTGAGACCAAAGAAAAAAAGACAGGATGATGACATTTCTATTGTATTGAATGGCTTTATGCGTCAATAAAGTGTAATCTGATGGGGGAATGGTGCCCTCTTCAGGGCTGTCTTGCCTAGTTCATCCCACACTGCTACGAGAAGTCTCTGTATAAGCTATGTTCACTATTAGACATGCATTGAAGGGAGCACTCTTTCTGCCTTTTTTATGTAGCTGTTGTGTCTTTAGGAGCCACTAGGATTTTCTCAATGTATTTCTTGTTCAGAATTGCTTACTAGCTCCATAGCTGTTTAGATATTAGAATCATAGAACAGTTAGGGTTGGAAAGGAACTTAAGATCATCTAATTCCAACCCCCCTGCCATGGGCAAGAACACCTCACACTAAACCATGTCACTCAAGGCTCTGTCCAACCTGGCCTTGAACACTGCCAGGAATGGAGCATTCACAGCTTCCCTGGGCAACTTATTCCAGTGCCTCACCACTCTCACGGTAAAGAACTTCCTTATATCTAACCTAAACTTCCCCTTTTTAAGTTTGAACCCATTACCCTTTATCCTATCACTATAGTTCCTAATGAAGAATCCCTCCCCATCATCCTTGTAGGCCCCCTTCAGATACTGGAAAGCTGCTATGGGGTCACCATGCAGCCTTCTCCTCTTCAGGCTGAACAGCCCCAAATTTCTCAGCCTGTCTTCATATGGGAGGTGGATGGGAGGAAGATGTTTATGATGAGAAGTTAAAGTTTATAATGTGAGCTGTTTCGGTTAAAACTTGAACTCACACACTCAGTTTGATCAAATGGAATTTGTGTCCCTGTACAGATGACGATTTTCTTTCTACATTTATGTTTAGAGTGGTCAGAGCTTTACGGCCAGATGTTATGTAGTGCCTTTCTAGCAGAAGATGCAAGCACCCTTATTTTGAAGTCATGCTGTGCAGTGAAGCAAGCTAACTTAATAACAGCTGTTCTACCTCTCTTCTGTATTACAGGTGCTGCTTTGCCACCACTGAAACTAGGGCATTCAGTCTGTGCCATGAAAGCAGATGAAGGTCCATGCAAAGCAATCCATATGCGCTATTACTTCAATATTCAAAGCCATGAGTGTGAAATATTTGAATATGGTGGATGCCACGGCAATGAAAACAACTTTCTAACACTGGAAGAATGTCAGAAGAAGTGTGTGGTAACAGGCCAGTACACATTCTCTTATATTTATTCTTTATTTGCATGTTATTTCTCATCCACAAGCCATCTGAATTTTGGAAGTAGAGGCCCTCTTCAGTTCCTATTAATACAGTAATGAGATGCCTTTAATTTTGTTCCCAAGTACTATACTTGGTTTTAGTTATCTGAATTACTTTACACTGCGCAAGCAAATATTCAGGATTTGGAAAAGATAAGTGTGACTTCTTTTAGTGGACCTTCTAGAGAGACCAGTGAAAGAAAGCTTATTTTCTAGCTAGAGCCCTTGTTTTGAATGAGTTCTTAAATTAAAATTTATTCTAAGTCTGGGCTAAGCTGGTGGGCAGCACAGATGTCCTTTATTGCTTTCAGAGTACCTAAAATAACTTTCATCCCAGGTTTCTCCTTTACTTGAGGAACTGATAGAAGCTGTCCAAAATCTTGGGCATCTGCTATGACTCAACATAATTAGAACTACAGTTGTAAACAATTTTCACTAAAAAGTGTCAGTTATAGCTGTTTGTCATAAAAAATCTGTTTTGTTGAAAGAAGAAAATGAGATCCAAAATATGATACCCAGCAGAATATGAAGGAAGTGATTCTTGAATGTTGTCTTTTCTATAAAAAATGATCCTTGTAACTAGGGCTTTTAGCCTCATGAAAGTAACCAACTCCTGTTCCTTACAGGAATGCATGAAAGTCATAGGATTCTTACAATTGAATGTTAAAGGCAGTGGATCTAGAACTTTGACAAGTTCATGTTTTTAGAGTCCAAAGGAACTTTATTGAGAGTGTCCTCTGGATACCTACCTAATATGGATCTTGCTTTCATGGGAATTAGGTAGAATGTGTCTGGCTGTCTAAACAGGAACCGATAGTGAGAGAAGTACTGAGGGGGAGCAATAGGAATAGAAAATACCAGAATAAAGATCTCCTCAAGGGTGTATGATAACCCTAATATAGTATACCAAACATGTAGGGTTTGTTGTTGGTTTGTTGTTTTTTTTTTTTTCCCAAGTGAATTCATGCATTAGATGTTCATCTATTTAGAGTTTGAGGTAAGAGGAAAGATTTTTCAAGTGTGTCCTGTGTTTAGCTGTAACGGTTGTTTTTCTCCCTCTTAGTAGCTGGTGCAGGGCTGTTTTCAACTTCAGTCTGAGAACTGTACTGATAACACACTGATGTTTTAGTTGTTGCTAAGTAATGCCTACTCTGATCAAGGACTTTTCAGTCTCATGCTCAGCCAGTGAGGAGGGGCACGGAACCAAGGAGGAAGCAGAGAAAGAACACCTGACCCAAAGTAACCAAAGGGGTATTCCATATCACAACACTTCATGCCCAGTATGTAAACTGGAGAAGTTACCCAGAAGGCCAGATCGCTGCTTGGGTGGGGCTGCGTATTGGTCTGCAGGTGGTGAGCATTTTTGTAGTGGTATTTTACATCACTTGTGTTTATTTTTTTCCCCTGTTAGTTTTATATTCTGTCCCCTTGTTATTTTCCTTATCATTATTGGTGGTAGAAATAGTGGTTTTGTGTTACACCTTAGTTACTGGACTGTTCTTACCTCAACCCGTGGGATTCACATTCTTTCGATTCTCCTTCCCATCCCTCCGGGAACAGGAAGGGGAAGAAGAGCAGGAGAGGGCAAGCGGCTTCGAGATTGTGAGCTGCCAGCTGTACTTAAACTATGACACTGTGTTGCCACCTGAAGGGCTGTGTCTGCCATAGCTAAGATTGGTGTTTGGTTCCCCCCCCCCCCTCCCCCCAGCCCTGAAAGATACCACCCCCCTTCCTTTATGCCCCTTTCCTTCTTAGTTAGCTTTAAATTGCTTCCAGTTATTTTAAATTAATTAATTAATGTGTTATGTCCCTATGATCAGGGACTGTAGTGATAGGACAAGGGGTAACGTGTTTAAACTTAAACAGGGGAAGTTCGGCTTAGATAGAAGGAAGAAGTTCTTTATTGTGAGGGTGGTGAGGCACTGGAACAGGCTGCCCAAAGAAATGGTAAATGCTCCATCCCTGGCAGTATTCAAGGCCAGGTTGGATGGAGCCTTGGGTGACACTATCTAGGGTGAGGTGTCCCTGCCCATGGGAGGGGGTTGGAACTAGGTGATCTTAAGGTCCTTTCCAACCCAAACCATTCTATGATTCTATGATTCATTCTCACTAGAAGGTACTTCTCAGTCACATATGCCTTGCCAAGCAGCAGAATACGTCATTGGGTGTTACTGAGATCAAGACAGTGATGCTGGGCAATTCTGCAGTTTACAGGTTATTCTGTGGATGGCCAACACAATCAAATTTAAATTGTTACTCTCTCCTGCCTATTAAACATGTGCCCTGATAACACATTACTGCTATGCACATCTTGGTAGGTGTTAATTCGTTTGCCCTGTTTTTATAACTTGTGCTAGCCCTGGGCCTTTCCAGAAAACTAAAAAACTGCTGGTTCTGTAGCACTGAGTTGGTATCCAGGATATAAATTTATAACTTCTAGGATCAGCAGAGGTCACTTGCAAGCACAGCAAGTTTATGTATGTTACAAAAAATGCTTCCAGAAATTTCAAATTAGAAAATTGTTTTCAGAAGTTGCTTTTGGGGGTTTCTGATCCAAACAGACTATATATATATATAATACAAGATGATTTATAGCATCATGCTTTGTCTGTATTAAATGTATATGTCTCTGCTACCCACCTCTGTCCCTTCCAGAATTCACATCTATGTAGTATTTAGATCAGGTCTTAAATATGTTACATTGTCTGTTTCATAACACATTTGTATTTCGTGAAAAAAAATACTATGAATTGTGTCACTAGATTGTTTCTAGACATCAGAGTAAGTATCTGTCTCCCATCCCAGCGTGAAAATAATGATCGGGACTAATGTGCACATTACAAGGGCACGTAGGGATAGAATAAGGGGAATGACTTTAAACTGACAGTAGGGAGATTCAGATTAAATATCAGGAAGAAATTCTTCCCTATACGGGTGGTGAGGCATGGGTTGCCCAGACAAGCTGTGGCTCCCCCATCCCTGGCAGTGTTCAAGGCCAGGCTGGACAGGGTTTGGAGCAACCCGGTCTAGTCAAAGGTGTCCCTGCCTGTGGCAGGGGATTGGAACTAGGTGGCCTTTAGAGTTCTTTAACTGTTCTATGATTACCCTAAGTAGTATTTTAATAATGTTGGTCATCATGCTTCTAATCCTCAGAATCTGCAGACTTAAACATATGATACCAATAAGCCAGGTGCTGTAAATAAACAATTTATTGTCTTCCCTTTTACTGATGGAAAAAGAAGGGTGGTAAGCCAACAGAAAAATTAGTGAAGCCCACAGGCTGTCCTTCAGTCAGAGCAGGGAGTAAAGCTCAGGGTGTCTGGCATTTACTCGAACAGTAGATATAATAATAGAATCACAGAATCATAGAATCATAGAATAGTTAGGGTTGGAAAGGACCTTAAGATCATCTGTTTCCAACCCCCTGCCATGGGCAGGGACACCTCACACTAAACCATGACACCGAAGGCTCTGTCCAACCTGGCCTTGAACATCACCAGGGATGGAGCATTCACAACTTCCCTGGGAAACCCATTCCAGTGCCTCATCATCCTTACAGTAAAGAACTTCCTCCTTATATCCAATATAAACTTCCCTTGTTTAAGTTTGAACCCATTACCCCTTTTCCTGTCACTACAGTCCCTAATGAAGAGTCCTTCTCCAGCATCCTATAATAGGTTCCCTTCAGATACTGGAAAGCTTCTATGAGGTCTTCATGCAGCCTTCTCTTCTCCAGGTTGAACAGCCACAACTTTCTCAGTCTGTCTTCATATGGGAGGTGCTCCAGTCCCCTGATCATAACCATGGCCTTCCTCTGGACTTGTGCCAACAGTTCCATGTCCTTTTTATGTTGAGGACACCAGAACTGCACACAGTAAGTGAGGTCTCACGAGAGCAGAGTAGAGGGGCAGGATCACCTCCTTCAACCTACTGGTTACACTCCTTTTGATGCAGCCCAGGATACAGTTGGCTTTCTTTTTTTCACACACTGCCCCTCATGTTCATTTTCTCATAAACCAATATGCCCAAGTCCTTCTCCACAGGGCTGCTCTGAATCTCTTCTTTGCCCAACCTGTAGCTGTGCCTGGGATTGCTCTGACCCAGGTGTAGGACCTTGCACTTGGCATGGTTAAACTTCATAAGGTTGGCATCAGCCCACCTCACAAGCGTGTCGAGGTCCCTCTGGATGGCATTCCCTCCCTCCATCATATCAACCAAACCACACAGCTTGGTGTCATTTGCAAACTTGCTGAGGGTTCACTCAATCCCACTGTCCATGTTATTGACAAAGATGTTGAACAAGACCAGTCCCAACACTGATCCCTGAGGGACACCACTCGTTACTGGTCTCCAGCTGGACATTGAGCCATTGACCACAGCAAGACATCTCACAAGTCATCTTTTCTGTCTGAGTGAAATATATAGCCTTGATAATATATTATACAGTCTTAATACCTATTTATAGTTCCACTGATTTTTCAAATAGTTACAAGTGTCTAAAATGAAAGGAAAAGTTACTAGTAAGTTTTCACAGGTTCTGTTTCCTTATACTATTTTTCAGCTACAGATACAGGTAGCTGACGTTTCCTTGGGTACATGAATACAAACCAATGCAACAGCAACACGTCATTGTCCAGCATAGGCTTTGCGAATATCTCAAGTCTGTAATTCAGTTCTCTGCCTCAGACTTTTCTCCCTCTGTATCAAATCCAGCCACAGCAAGGGAAAGAATAAGTGACTATATACATTTATGAGACATCTCTAATTACACCAATTTCCAATAGTGTTTACAGAGTAAAGCAGGGGTGCTTTCTCAGCTGTACAAAGTGAGACAGAATAGTGTGGATGAATGGAACAAGGCCTCAATGGGACTGTATGTATAAGTAATAGCAAAATTTAACCTCAAGCGTTTTATATGAGCACAAAGTTTCACTGATTAGAAAATAGTGAAAGAACAGCTAACAGAGGAAAACCCATCCTTCCTAAGAGGTAACCCTGGTCTTGATCCCTTTGATCTTTCAAGTGAGGAGAATGGATTTTATTTACTCACTAAGTCAAGGCATTATTCCATTATACCATTCACACCTATTTTCTGATCTGCTGGCACCACCATGCCTTTCTGTTACTGTACCTGGCACTAGACAATCCATTCAAGAAGCCAATAACAAAACCCACAAATATGAATCTTAAATTCTAAAATGAAGCAGGTTCCAGTTATTTTTCTAATAAATTATGTTTTGCTTTCAAACAATTTAATGCTTCTAGAACTACAAGATAGGAAAAGACTACAAAATTTCACTGACAACTTGTCAAAGTGAAAAAAAAACAAATTGCTGGCAATCTGATGTGATTGGCAGTGAATGGCAGTTTTTCAATGCATTTTACTCTAGGGATTAATTTGAAACTCACCTTTTAATGGCTTTTGGCAAGATCCACTAAGGAGCCTCAGAGACCAGGTGTGATCCAGGAAAGACATGGTAAGAATCTGTCACAGTCTCACCCTGTTTACAGAAGTCACATAGAGTAGTATGTGTAAACGTAGTGCTAACAATACTAAAACAAGGTATACCTTGAAATTACATCCCACTGATGAAAAATGATAGGGAAATCATAATTCCTTAGTTACTAATTAACATAACCTAGCATTTCAAGTTAAAAAAAAAAAAGACATAAAGGATCTTCCTTGAATATAAATCTCTTGCCCTAAATGCAACCACACACAAAGCTTATAATCAGTAACAGATTTCAGATTTCTTATCTCAAGGCCAATACTCTATATTTGGGTCATTTCCTTCAACCAGAATATGTGAGTTTTAGTGCTTGTTATTAGAGAAGGTAGGGATATAGTGCTTGAAGCTTAAAAGGCAGGAGTTCATGTTGCTTCCAATTTGGACTGAAGGTTGCTACCCACCAAAAACTGTGTGTTAAAGACTTACATTTAGTATTAGTTAATCATCACCCCGTAAAGGTTTATGGCTAAAGAAACTGATGTCCCTCATCTACTTAATTCAACATGGGCAGATTTTTTAATATTAAATATCATTACTTATTCTGTATGGTTATCCAGAATATGTATCTCTATCAGAATTGAATAATATTTTCATGAGCATTCAAGACAGATTAATTTTAAGGAGTTAAAAAAAGATTCAATTTTTGTCATTAATATTTTACATAGTAATTGTCTGTTTTTCTGAAAAATGGCATTTCTAAACTTAAAATTCTTCCTCTGTCATACAGCTTCCATAACTCATAACATATATCATGGATTTAACTAGTTTGTTTTTTTTTCTCTATGGACACCCAGCTTTAAAGTTTCTTTCCATATTAAATTTTTGGCATGGAAATAAAATTTGCTGCTGAACTCCACAGTTAATACATAAATATAAGTTTAAAAAAAGAAACGTTGGCAACATCATTCTGAGAACAACCCTCCTTAAAAGGCATTTTCTTCTCTTCTACAGTGTTTTGTTTAGAAAATTGTGATTAATCTGTTTCTAGTTATGGCTCCATAAAATTTAGTGAATATAGTCTTTCAAGATAAAAAAACAAAAATTATTTTTCTTTATTAGCATTCAGGATCACAGGGACCTGGTATCATGAATGTGAAGACAGCACATATTTTTCTGTCACCAGGTTGGCTGTTGGTTACTTTATAGCATTTTTGCCACTCCTGGAGTCTGCAGGACTTCAGCTGCCACTGTCTTATCCAAAACATGCTACTTCCTGGTCATTTGGAGTGTTTGTCCTAAATTCGAGTTTAAATTCCAAGACAGAGGGCAAAAATGAAAAAGGCAGGGTTGATAAATAACAGAATTTGGAATGTAAAGTATCCAAAAGTCCTGATCATGTCCCATGAGTGAAGATCTATAAAATTATTTCTTCAATCTAATGTTGCTATTTTGACTAATAATGTTATTTTGATTCTGACATATATGTTGGGACAGCATCTGAATCAGATCTTCTGGACCAAATCCTACACTGGCATATAACTGGCATGTAACTGGCATAACTCCATAGTATAAAACAGTCCCTTAAAATGAGAACTGTTTTAGTGTCTACAACTTGGTACCCAGCCCAAGTACATTATTTTGTGTATGCATAATAGTACATAGATCCAATAGTACATAGATGCAAGTATTGAATCTGTTAGAAGGAACTGGAGCAATAAAGGCTCATTATTTCTGTACTCTTTGAATGACTAACAGCAGAGAAAATGTGATGACACACAGAGTATGCTGTCAACCATGAGCTATAGAACAAAGTAAATCAATAAGTTAACCCACTTTTGCCAACACAGTTCAGTAAAAAAACATACAATTCAGTATATTTTTTGTTAAATCTGACTCTGTCTCTGCAGCTTTGTAGTGTATTCATCTTACTTAATGCTTGAAAATATAACACAGGCATGTTTCCAGAAGAAAAATCAAAAAACTGTGTTAGGATTATGCCACAGAAGGGCAGTGCAACTAATGCTGACAGTTTATTAGTCAACTGCATCATCTCTTATAACAGGAATCACAGGAGGTATAAAGGATAGTTAGAAACACGTATGAGTGGCGAATTAACTGCAAAACCCATTTCAATTTTGGACTCTGAAGAGATTGTTATAGTGAAGGGAGGGGAGGAACTTTATCAAAATTATGAATTGCAGAAAAGATGGGCTACAGATGGCTCAAGTATCTTCTTTTAGTGCTTCCATAACAAGGAAGGCACAGCAGCAGCTCTACTTTCCAGCAGTAGTTGTTTTCAGTATGAGGTCTTATTAATATGTCCCTTCAGGCTGAGATGGGACACAGCTCTCCTGTATCCCCCACCCTCATCAGTTGCGCAGAGCAGCTGTATCTTGCACACAAAGCCACAGAGAGGCTGTAGGGATGTTCTTTAGGTATATGATTTAAAGGCCTTCTGGGAAACATGTCACGAGAGACTAATGCATGTCACTGAAATTCAGATTAAAATTATACTTCCCTTTGCATTCCCCTTAATTTCATGTTTCAAAGACTAGACTGTGGGTTACACTGATGCTTTATGAGCAGGTCTGTGGAAGATCTGCATCCACTGAAGCACAAAGAGCCTTCAGCAGTAAAAAGTACTTGTAATGTGTTTCTGCTACTGAACTGCTTGCTACTCTTGGCATATACTATAGCGAGTTAGTATCTTTTTAAGGGGCCCGTGGTAGCTACGTAAGATGGCTGGAGTCAAGCAGATGTATTGCTTCATTAGTTTGATTGCATTTCCTTTCCAGCAGACAACTTTAAGCAAGGCACTAGCTGTACCACTCTATCCCTTTGCTCTTATGCAAGAGGTCAATGGGTAAGGGTGAGTTTTCTAGAAACTAGCATTTTATAATGCCGTTAAGAAGAGCTTCAGTGCGCTGTGAAGCAGTGAAGTTTCCTAGAAGCGCAGGAAGGTTTGTTTTCAATCACTGTAAACAAATACGGGGTTGAATTCAGATATCTGGCTTCCTGTGCAAGTACAATAAAACCCAGGCTCCTCCATTAAAAATGGCAGTAGCAACTTCATTAGTGCTGATCATTCACTGAAAGAACAGTGCAAACAAGATGATAGACAGAGATACTTAGCCAAATGGGCTTTAATATGATAAACAGCACTATGAAAACTTTATCCAGACACTATATAGTATAGCAAAAGGAATTAGCATGCAAAAGGTCCTTACTGCTAACTACATCAACTTCAATTAGCAGTATCAGCGGTTGCAGCACTTTGGTTAAGTTAGTCTGCTAAAATACTTCAGAGGAGTAAGATTGCATAATACATGATTCTGTTTCCAGTAACATGAAGAGGAATTTCCCTGTACAATTCAATATCGTCATAATTTGATTCCAGTACTTTCCATATCCTCAAGTTTTCAGTATAGCAGGTGTTCCATAGAAAGGAAAAGATACTTCAGTCCTTCAGAAAAAAAAGAAGGGGAAGAGATTCTATATTCTTCCTCCTCAGTGCTCATCATTACTGTTAAGCACCCTGGTAACATAGGTGAGAATTATCAGGATTGATTTTGCTAAATACTTTAATACTTTTTTCTTTTCTTTTTTTTTTTTCATTTATATTTCAGAATTACTTCAGAAGAGGATGTTGACAAAAATTAAGAAAGGTAATTATGTTTACATTGTAATCTAAGGCTCTTATACAACAATAAGGATTTAGCTTCTTTTGATAAATTCCTTATGTAAGCTATTAAAAGTAATCAAAAACTGCCATGTCAGACTAAAGTGAGTTCTTACTCCTAGCCTCCATTTGTTTCCATTGAAGACTTTGAGGACAGTTGTGGTCACTGAAGATGGTAGCTGCAATCTCTTCTCCCCCAAATATACACATCATGACACTTCAGTAAAGACAAAAGGACTCTGCAGAGATTCAAGCATTGCATAATTGGCCATGATGTGGAACTCTTATTATGTGTTTTGAGACTAATCTAAATGCTTCCTCCATTGTTAGAAAAGTAGGAAAAAACACTGTGAAAGAGAACTTTTCATGCATTGCCTAGGTAGAAGCTAACAGAGGTTAGGACAGATCCCCTAATTACACACTAAGTCATGGAGCAAGTTTCTCATTCCTGAAGGGGCAGACTGTTTAAAGAAATTTAAATGCTAGATACCCAGAGTTCCTAAATAGCCAATTCTTAAGTACTGAAAAGAATCATTTGTCTGAAACACTGTTGGTCTGTTCAATATCCTTGTTAGGAACATAGGCTACCTTAAGTTTGACACTGAATAGAGCTTGTGAAGACTCACTCCACCCTTCCCACTTTAGAGATGTACCTGGATTGGGCCCAATGCTGGTATCCAGAGTTTCACATATACAGACTTGAATACATTTCTTCACAAGGCAGCTCATCTTTCTCTACTTACACTTCTTCATTCCTCCTTGAATTGCTGTGCATTTAACTCCTCACAGAAATACTAGTATTTGCACATATGTTTTGAAATAGATTAACTACTTTATCTTTGTAGGATGGTCTTTGTAATACTTTCATACCGGGAGCAGGGAGGGGGGGAAAAGGGGAAAGGAGTGAGCCAGCAGCTGCGTGGTTCAGAGTTACCAGCTGGGCTTAAACCATGACAGATGATTATTTTCTTGTCCTGTTTTCTACTGTCTGTCTCATTCTTAATGCGTATAAAAAAAAAAAAAAAGAAGTAATTCCATGCTATGGAAGTTAGTACAGTTGATTTTCTACAGATGCTGCAGACATTTGGCACTCCTTTCTTTAAGGTCTGATGCTAGTTCCCTGTTTTTAAAGACAAAACAGAATATATCCCATTAAATTCAGCTCGTGGCTATCATCAACATCATTACATGTTTACTATTGTTTAGAGTAATGTAGTCATTGAGTCTCTGGAGAAAGATGTGGCATTTAAAGGGATAATACTAGTTTGTGTATTTAGAATTAATGGTCTTCATGACCTCTTTCTCCAAAAGTGGCTATAAAAGTTAGCTGTGAGCTCAACTTATTTGGACTTAATTTCCTTTTTTCTGCAAGAGCCATTTTAATGATTTTCTAAATGAAGAACAGCTGCTTTTAAGAATCCGTCATAATCCTGTAGTCTACATACTCTTATTAAATATCTAATAATATTTTTCTGTTATTTCACAATTGTATGCAATGTTTGATGAACGAATTGTTTCTGTAGCTCCTATTGTCTGTGAGCTCCTAATGGATGGTATATGGAATAGATATCACTCTGGTAGATTTTTGCCTGTTACCTGTCGGCATAGTTATCTTATTTCCATTTTCAGCCGAAAGCACATCTTCTGTGCATAAGCACATCTTATGCAGCACAATAGGTGCTGCATTTGAATAGTAAGAAACATGAAATACCTGAGTTGTAGAATACATATACTCACTGGCAGAGAATGAAACTCTAGTGAAAAATCAAAATCAAGCTATTCAGGAGTGCTTAAAATAGTTGATTTTGTTACTTTATACAACAATGTTTTAATGGTTTAATTTTACATGAAATCTCTGAAATTTACATTAACTGTTCATGAAGATTTTTAACAATTGAAATACAAGATATTGACAATTATTTCTTGGAAAAACATTATGAGTTATTATAATGTTTTATATAAACATATGATGTTCATTAGCTGAATTTAATAACATTCTTATTCTAACAGGTTTTTAATAGATACTTGATGAACCAGATGTAATAGGATTAACTTCCTTGCAACTCCATAATCTACTTCAGAAATTTGCAAACTTCAATGTAATTATGCTGTAGTAATTTTTATTAAAATAACAGCACTCTGCACACTGTTTTTTTTCTCAATATTCTTTCAAGTTTCACAGGTGAGGCCTTTACATGCCATGTCTGATACAATTGTCCTATATGATGGCTAAGTACACTCCTCTCTGCAAGTCAGCTCAATCAAGAATCATACTTCAAAGTATCTGCTAGTGAGAATTACAGGATACCTCTGTAAATATTTAATTACTGTTTTCATTAATTTCTTTCAAGAATACAATTTCGATAAAAAATTGAATATGTTGAGAAATTGACATTTGGGGATTATTGTATGTCTATGTGGTTTTCTCCTCTAACAGAAGTCATTGGCTGACATTGTAGTTAGTGTGACTGCAAACAAGGAACTGGGACTGAAAAATGATCATAAGAATAGCTGCTCTGTCTCCCAGTTTCATGTATCCTCTAATAGCAATAGACTGTACCAGACAAAATGTTAGATTTTTTTTTTTTTGCTCTTTCTTTAGAAATTTTTCCTTCTCTGTTAACACTGCTTTCTGTATAATTCACACAAACATTGACTAAAATGCCTACATAAATGACAAGAATGTGTGCGTAGATTCAAATGATCCAGCTGAGATTTACA
The DNA here is from genome assembly GCF_033815535.1 of Pezoporus flaviventris. NCBI lineage: Eukaryota > Metazoa > Chordata > Aves > Psittaciformes > Psittacidae > Pezoporus > Pezoporus flaviventris. Next base: position 52,370,287 of record NW_026892549.1, read on the forward strand.
TCTCATTTCATTTCAAAGTAAAAACTAATTTTTACCTCAGAGCTTTAACGTAAGAGGACACTTAAGGGAATCATTACTCCTTAATTTGCAAGATATAATTTACCAGCTACTTAAAAAGAGAATAAAAAGCAATAAAAATATCCCTCTAATGATCCAGCATAATAATGTACTGTTATATGTAGAACAAAAGCAGTAGAATAAAGCAGCAGTTACTTTACATTTGTTCTTTAGTCCAGAGTTACAGGTTTATTTTGTAAACTTCCTCCAGTTCTACTGTTGTCTTGGAATGCGTGTGGATTTTTTTCTTCCCCCACCCTGTTCATCATTCACCATTGTTTGTAGAAAAGCCCAACTTCTGCTTTCATGAGAAAGACCCTGGAATTTGCCGAGGCTATTTTTCCAGGTACTTCTATAACAAAGAGACAAAGTTATGTGAAGTATTCAAGTACGGTGGGTGCCTAGGAAACCAGAACAACTTCAAGAATTTGGAAGAATGCCAGACTACCTGCCAAGGCAACTGTAAGTTGCTGCCCTCATTAGTTTTATTCTTGTATAAACAATATTGCATGTTGTACAATGGTATACAATATTGTATGTCAGGCATGTTAAAAAAGGCAACAATAGGGTACCCTGAAGTGGCAATAATTTATATTTGAAATTAACATTAATTATACATACATTTGAAATAAAAATATAAACTAAACCAACTCGTAGGTACTATTAACTGTAATTAATATTACACGACTCCTGCTTTTTTACTTAATGTAAAATTTGCCAGCTGCTTGGCTTTATAATATCATAAAATACTAATTTATTTTTTTAACACATACATCTGCATATACTCTTTCCAGACTAAGTCTTATAGTGAAAAGAGGTGCCAGTATAGGGATTCATTATTGCTGTTGCTAGCTTCCCACCAAAGTATCATGAGAAACCTGTCCCTCACTTCTGAATGATCTGGATGTTCAACTTAGGCTACAGAGCAGCCATTCAGGCAGATCATAGATCTTCATCCACTTTATTGTCCTTCTAGTTCCTATGAATTGCAATCTGACATGATGCCTCCACATAAATTTGTATAAATACTCAAGAAGAAAGAAAGGATTACGGGCCATTGCCATAGTTTAAATAGAACAAAGTTTTTACCTTAGTGATATTGAGTCATTGGTACCAATTTGGGTTTCTCCTTATTATTTTCCTTTCATTTTTCTTTTAGCATATTTATTGCCAATTGTTCCAACTGAAGAGCGCCCTAACAGCAGTTCCCCGGTAGAAGAACCCAACCAGTTCCCTGGGATTTTTGGTAAGAATTTGCTTTTGCTGTTTATAGTTATCCTTCTTTATTGCAGATGTTCCTCGTCCATTCATTTTCCCATTTATTTGAAGATATATATGTTATTTGAAATCTGTAAGCACAGTGAAGACAGAAACATTAAAAATAACTTCATAATCATTTTTTTTTGTCAGTAATATGTATTTTGAAAAAGGCTTACAATTGCAAAGGTTAGAATGTCTGCTAGTTACATAAAAACAACCTTACCAACCATGTTTGATTTAAAACGTTCATTGGTAAAATTAAAGAAGAAAAAGGAATCCATCCCAAAGATACCTCAGCATATGAGTTTCCTACACTTTTGGGACTCAAAGAAATGCTTGCTGCCTTTTAGTGGTATTAATACTGGAATGGAGCAAAACAAATGGGTACCAATCGAAAGTTATTTTCAGAGCTTTGGTGTGTCTAGATAACCATCGCTTAAAGTTTCACACACACCACTTTTTTTTTCCTTTTAGTAAATTTGTTGCCAACTGCACCAAATGAGAAGTCAAACACTCTGAACAGTAGTTCCCCAAAAGAGAAGCGCAACCAGTTTCCCATTTTCTTTGGTAAGTATTCGTTTTCTCAGTTGTTAGCTGTTTGTCTTTTATGTGCACTCTGGGTTGCTTTTCCATTTCCACCCATTTTCCAACATACCTGAGACCAAAGAATGGGCTTTGATCCATGTCAAATGTTTTCATAAGCAGAGAAAACCAAAGATACATTGGTACTTAGAGATCTTACATAAATATCAGAAGGTGGAGGACTGACCAAATCTTGCGCTCTTCTGAAAGTGTGTGTTTCCTGAAGATCTGATAGATACAAAAAGAGCAAAAGCAGTGATGCAGAGTTCTTTTAGTCAAGATTAATATTTTTGTGAGGATCTAACTGGAAGCTGATTTAAAGCTCCTTTAACTCATTAAAAAAAAAGGGACCATATTTGGATTTTGGGATATGGCACTGTATATTTATCATAATATGCTTTCATTTTCACTAAGATAATCTAAGTGAGTATGAATAAATTTTATGTCTGCTTCAAGGTATTATTTTTGCATTACGTATTATAATGCAGATGTGACCTTTACTGTAGAGTGTTAGGTTTTAAGTTTCTGCATCTGGATGCTGTCCAGTATAGATTGCTGGTATTTGCTCATACTGTAAAAGGTACTTGAATTTGAGGCATGTCATTTTTGATCCACAGTTATGCAAGAGGAAACAACAAACAGTTGGAAAAAGCCTGAGCATTCTTACCAAGTATTTCTGTTATTTTTTTGCATTTACACTTATTTGTACTTCTGGGGATTGAGTGATGACTTACAGACTCATTGAGGTTTTTGTGTTTTATATGATCTGTAAGATAACATTCTTGTGCTTTTTGCTTAGAATGGTGTGTCTAATAAAGCTTGAATGTGTGTTGTATTCTATTTTTTCATTTTCACTGTGATCCATGTTAACTGTTGGGTTAAGGTAAGTTTCTGTGATAGTTGGATTGTTCACTTACCACATACAAAGCATCAATACACACTGTTATTAAAATGACTAAATATAAACCAGTAAAGCTTTTGGCAACTTATTTTACTGTAAAATATTTTACTTATTTAAGGCCTGGTAATAAGTCTAGGGAAATAAGAGCATACATGTTCCCCGAAGGTTTTCACTCATAATATGCATCCTCAAAATTAATCAAGCAACAGGGCATGATTCACTGTTTTCTCAGAGGAAATTGAAGGGTTCTTGGTTGCTTCAGCAACAATGAATTTTCTGGTACAGCAGATTTTCTGAGGCAGAGATGAGGGTAAGAGAAAGAGAAGATTTGAAGGTTAGTGGAAGAAAGGGTCTGCGAACAGTGGTGAGTGGAGTCAGTGTAGCTGGATGGTCAGGTAAGGTGTATGACCTTGGAAGGACCAATGCATTTCAGTGGAAAGTCTGAAGGCCCCACATGTTCTCCCCTACTATATAACCTTTGTCTGTCTTGCACTAGCTTGCCATGTGCAGCCAACTCCTGCTATTCTGTTCATCAGACTGTAGCTTTCAGGCTGCTGGGATGAGCTAAAATCTTGTGCTTTTGTGCAATCCCACTACAGAGGGAGGAAAGTATAGGGCGAAAACTGACAGGTGATTTCTCCATATAGACATGGAGCACACAGCCTCCATTCCTGGTATTAATAGAGGCAAAGGTGTAAATTGAAGTAGAGCCACCTCACACAAACATGCACTGTGACTCTCCCCTCAGTGAGACAAGAATCTCGCTTGTGCCTCGCTTTCCCACCTAAAAGTCCATTTGAATCCAACCTCTGCGGCACCCGCTCTCGGCTGTCCAGCAGCAGAGTGAGTAGAGCACGAATGTTTGGCCTCTGCTCCCACAGCCAAAGAACCAGGACAGAAAGCTGATGCTGGGCCACTTCTGCAGACAGTGAGCTCTGCAACAGTGCCACCTGTATTGCTGTCACCCCTCACTTTCCCACCTAAAAGTCCATTTGAATCCAGCCTCTGTGGCACTTGCTCTCAGCTGTCCAGCAGCAGAGTGAGTAGAGAATGAATGCTTGGCCTCTGCTCCCAAGCCAAAGAGCCAGGACAGAAAGCTGGTGCTGGGCCTCTTCTGTAAACAGCACATAGGAGGTCAGGATGGACTGTTTGGGAGCGAGTTGCGGATGTCCATCTTCTCGAGTACAGGCAAAGTCACTGGTCTGCCCCTATAACATCAATTTTGCATGCATATTGACCTGGCTATATATCTACATGATACATATACATGACCACCGTTAAAAAAATTTTGCAAGAAGTTGTGTTTTATAGAATACCTGACCTCACAATTGAAATGCTATTTCATCTTGATTTCAGGAAAAAAATACATGTTATTGGTGTTATGTATAACTCTGACATCAGATTATTAGACTTAGATGTTCTTGATCTTCAGAAAATTAAACTCTTCAGTTAAACTCTTCTTTTGGCTAAACAAAACATCATTTTATTGCCTGCATATAAACATGAAACTTACAATGCTGTCTCTCAGCAATGAACTTTCTGCAGAGAGTGAAGTTGTTCTGGTCTTTGCTGCAAGATCTAAAATAACTTTTATTCTGGGAAAGTTAAGAGAAAGTGAAGCCAAGAATAAAAGTTTTCATTTTTAGATTGTACAAAGTGTTCTATGGTAGGAAATTACGAGCATTATACTCTACATTTGATTTGTGAGATCTAAGTGGGGTGCAGGATCAAAAGTCAACTCAGCGAATATAGAATGGCACGCAGAGACAGTTCAGGGCTGTATCTTTTGCTGTTATGAACTGACATGGTTCTATTTGCTATAATGGATCTGCTGTAATTTATACCTATAGAGCACTGTCAAGTGCAGGTGACTCATTGTTTCTGTAATAGTTTGTCTACTTGAAGATTCTTTTCTTTTCTCTCTGCTGCAACCAGAAATGAGATATTGAAGTCTAAATATATCGAAAATTTGTCAATTAATCTGAAGCTTCTTGAAAGTCACACACCCGTGTCTAGTGAAACAGAATACAGTGAGCATTGCTCCTCATCCAGATCATTTCAAACTTATTTTGTGCTGTGATGAATTAATAATTGTTTGTCACGCCACCACAGATAATCCTGAGAGATAATGATTAATGTTGCAAGGCAGAGTTGGGATTATTTTGATAAATGTGAGTCTATATCTGAATAGGTATGTTTCAGAGATTCAAAAGTATGATCAGGTCATCTTTTCACACCACAGAGGAGTACCCGGGATTCATGAAAATGCTGTACCATAAGAATTAAAGCATACATGTTTAGAGATTGTTTAGGTAGCAGTGAAGGGTCAGGTACAGAAGTCTTATAGGTAAAAACAATAGCCTGCTTTTTGTCTACTTTTATTATTTCATATAACTGGTTTACCAATTTTTTTCCAGAAATGAAATATTAAATATTGCAATTTTGGTCTTATTCTCTCACCAAAACAAAATCAGTCCAAAACATCTGCAAATTCAAATAATAAAAATAAAAAAGTAACATAAGCATAAGGTAACAGAAAGATCTACGCTGTATTTTGCTGTTGTAAAACCTGAAACTCATTTGAGAAACCCCTGCAGAGCTAGTTGGGGAGTTCCACTTCCTGAGCTCAGCTTAAGATGGGTTCCAAGACCTAATGTCCTTCAAAAGTTTTTGATGGAATTGGCATGTTTCTGAGGAACATTTTGTATTTCACTGTATTGGCATTTTCCAGAAGTAAACTTCACACCTGTAAATGTTTGACTAGCTCAGCTTGGAAGCTTTCATTTGTCCTTTGCTTGTACTAATTGTAAATTCTTTTTTCCCAAGCTTGTTCATGACCTGATTCATAATGAATATATTTGGCAAATAATATATATAGCAAATCCGAATTTATGAGCTTGCTGTTGGATATTTAAACCCAGTTTCAGTTAGGTATTTTGGAAAAACAGAATAGCATGAACACAGGAGTGAAGCAAGAGTCTTAAGGTTTCTTCTGTAAATGTAAATAACCAGTTGGTTTCTGTAGAAATTGCATCAAAGGCCAGAGGATGGGCCATGTAGTTGCATGTATCAATGTCGTAGTTTAAGCCCAGGTGGTAACTCAGAACCACGCAGCCGTTCTCTCACTCCCTCCCTCCTTCTTCCTCCCCTCATTCAGAGAAAGATGGGGAGTCGAATCAAAAGAATTTAACTCCCACAAGTTGAGATAAGAACAGTCCAGTAACTCAGGTATAACACAAAACCACTACTGTTACCACCAATGATAATAATGATAAGGGAAATAACATGGGAAGAGAATACAACCGTTCACCACCCGCCGACCGATACCCAGCCTGACCCAGTCAACCATCTAGCCCTTCCAGGTAGCTGCCCCCAGTTTATATACTGGGAATGACATGCTGTGGTATGGAATACCTCTTTGGTTAGTTTGGGTCAGGTGTCCTGTCTTTGCTTCCTCCTGACTTCCTCTCCTCCCTGGCAGAGCATGAGACTCAGAAAGTCCTTGGTCAGAGTAAGCATTACTTAGCAGCAACTAAAAACATCGGGTTTATCAGTGTTGTTTGCAGGATGAAAGTCAAAACCACAGCACTGCACCAGCTACTAAGGAGAAAAAATGACTGCTACTGCTGAACCTAGGAAACTCTCCACCCCTTATTCCATACCATTCATGTCATGCTCAGATCCCATATTTTTCAATATATACCATCACTCTTGTCTCATATATATATATATATATATATATACATCCACACACACACAAAGAGGGAGATGTCATTCCTTAGTGCATGGACTAATCCCTATAAAGCTGAGTTCATCTGGTCTGTGATGTTGGGCTCCATCTCTGGTAACTGTCTTTCAGAGCAGGAGAGACGGTGTGCAGTGTTTGCAGTGCTGGATTGTTCCCTGCTGATGACACTGCAGAACTTGTCTGGTTGCTGCTGAGCTCTTCTGGTTTCGTCGAAGCTCATTCTTCGTTGGAATGATGGTCGGAGGGAAGTCAGGGCCTGTCACTGGTGACCTGAAGACATCTACTTGGTGGGCTATAAAAGTGCTACATAGCAGGCAACAGCATATACTTGAGTTCATTGGCTGCTTTCCCCTAAAATAAAACCCCCTTGAGGTGCAGATCAGACTTCCTCATCTTCCGCATTAACCACCAAGTATATCCAGGTCCCTGAGCAAAAGCAATCTCATGAGTGGGTTTCCCTTTACCTGAAGCAGGAATAACCCAGACTGTCTTCCCCAGCAAATTCCTTATGTACACGACAGGAACTTTATCCCCTTCTACAGTATGTAAAAGTTCTGACTGGGCTGGGCCAGCCCTGTTGGCAGATCCTCTGGTGTTAACCAACCAGGTGGTTTTTGGTAAATATGTATCCCAGTGCCTGAAAGCCCCACCACCCATTGCTCTCAGTGTAGTTTTTAACAGCCCACTGTACCATTTGATTTTCCCAGAGGCTGGTGCATGATAGGGGATATGATATACCCACTCAGTGCCATGCTCTTTGGCCCAAGTGTCTATAAGGTTGTTCCGGAAATGAGTCCCATTGTCTGACTCAGTTCTCTCTGGGGTGCTCCATCATGAGCCCATCTATATGTTGCATCTCTGCCCTGGTGGCCTGAAGGGTCATGGGCCCACCGGACCAAAAGTAATTCACCCTTATGTTGCCAATCTAAGTCCATCTGAGCCACTTCAATCTCAGCAGCTCTATCCATTTTTTGGTTGTTCTGGTGTTCCTCAGTGGCCCAACACTTGGGTACATGAGCATCCACATGCTGTACCTTCACCACCAGGTTCTGCACCTGGGCAGCGGTATCTTGCCACAGTGCAGCAGCCCAGATGGGTTTACCTCTGCATTGCCAGTTGCTCTGTTTCCATTGCTGCAACCAGCCCCACAGGGCATTTACCACCATACCAGTCAGTATAGAACTAAAGTACTGGCCAATTTTCTCATTTAGCAATGTTCAAGGCCAGCTGGATGGCTTTCACCTCGGCAAACTGAATCGTTCTGACTTAGCAAACTGACAAGTTCCGCAACTTCTCATCTGGGACTCCATACAGCTGCCTTCCATCTCTGATGCTTTCCCACAGTACAGCAGGACCCATCAGTAAACAAGGCATATTGCATTTCAGTTTCTGACAGTTTATTATATGGTGGGGCCTCTTCAGCATGCATCACCTCCTCCTCTGGTGACATTCCAAACTCTTTGCCCTCTGGCCAGTCCACGATGGCTTACAGAATGCCTGGACGACTGGGATTTCCTATTCAAGCTCGTTGTGTAATTAGTGCGGCCCACTTACTCCATGTAGCATCGGTTGCATGATGTGTAGAGGAGACCCTGCCTTTGAACATTCAGCCCAGCACAGGCAACCAGGGTGCCAGCAGGAGCTGTGCTTCAGTGCCAATCACTTCTGAAGCAGCTCGAACCCCTCATAGGCTGCCAGTATCACTTTCTCAGTTGGTGTATAGCTGGCCTCAGATCCTTTGTATCCCCGACTCCAAAAGCCGAGGTGTTGACCTTGAGTCTCCCCTGGAGCTTTCTGCCAGAGGCTGCAGGTAGGAGCATCCTCCCCAGCTGCGGTGAAGAGCACATTTTTTACATCTGGCCCAGTCTGAACTGATCCAAGGACTACTGCATGAACTATCTCTCATTTAATTTGCTCAAAGGCTTGTTGTTGCTCAGGGCCCCATTTAAAATCATTCTTCTTCTGGGTCACGTGATAGAGAGGGCTTACAATCAAACTGTAATTTGGGATGTGCATTCTCCAGAACCTCACAGCACCCAAGAAAGCTTGTGTTTCTTTCTTATTAGTTAGTGGAGACATTGCTGTTATCTTGTTGATCACATCTGTGAGGATCTGGCAATGTCCATCTTTTATTTCCAAAAATTGAATCTCCTGTGCAGGTCCCTTGACCCTACTCCGTTTTATGGCAAAACATAAAACAGGATTTGGATTATTTTCCTCCTTTTCTCAAAGACTTCTTCCGCTGTATCACCCCACACGATAATGTCATCAATGCATTGCAGATGTTCTAGAGCTTGCCCCTGTTCCAGTGCAGTCTGGATCAGTCCATGGCAGATGGTAGGGCTGTGTTTCCACCCCTGGGGCAGCCGGTTCCAAGTGCACTGGATGCCCCTCCAAGTAAAAGCAAACTGTGGCCTGCACTCTGCTGCCAAAGGAATTGAGAAAAATGCATTGGCAATATCAGTCGTGGTATCCCACTTGGCTGCCTTTGAGTTCAGTTCATACTGAAGTTCTAGCATGTCCAGTACGGCAGCACTCAATGGTGGTGTGACTTCATTCAGGCCACGATAGTCTACCTTTAGTCTCCACTCTCCGTTAGAGTTTTGCACTGACCATATGGGGCTATTAAAGGATGAGTGGGTCCTGCTGATCACCCCCTGACTCTCCAGTCTACGGATCAGCTGATGGATGGGAATCAGGGAGTTTTGGTTGGTGCGATATTGCCGGTGCAGGGTTGTGGTCAGGAATGGTACTTGTTCTTTGACCTTCAGCAACTCCACAACAGAAGGATCCTCTGAGAGGCCAGGCAAGGTGGACAGATGCTCAATTTCCTCAGTCTCCAAAGCAGCAATACCAAAAGCCCATTGGTACCCTTTTGGGTCTTTGAAGTACCCTCTCCTGAGTTAGTCTATGCCAAGGATGCATGGAGCCTCCGGAGCAGTCCCAATGGGGTGTTTTTGCCACTTCCTCCCAGTCAACTGGGACTGTGATTTCAGCCTCCAGTTCAGTTCACTCTTGGGATCCTCCTGTCACTCCAGAAATAGAAATGGCTTCCACCCCTTGACAGCTTGATGGCATCAGGGTACACTGTACACCGGTATCTACTAGAGCCTTATACTTCTGTGGGACCGATGTGCCAGGCCATCTGATCCACACAGTCCAGTAAATCCAATTATCCCCTACCTCCACCTGGCTGGAGGCAGGGCCCATCTAATATTCATCACAACACTGGTCACTTATGTCTTGTATACAGAGATTAGTCTTCTTTATCACAGGAGCTGGAGTAAACTCAGCTCTTCCACTCCATCTGGGAACCTGCTCAACTGAAGCCACAGCTTTCATCCTTGACCTTTGTTCTCCAATTCACACACTCGTTCCTCCAGAGCTCAGGTAGGTTTTCCATCCCACTTTCTCATGTCTTGTCCATGATCCCGCAGGTAAAACCATAGGGTGGCCTGTACCTCCTATATCTTTTCTCTTGAGCAGTAGGATGCCTTTTGTTACTAGCTGATATGTGGGTTGCTACACACGGGGACCTCAATAGGTTGTCTTTCAATTGTTTGAACTCCTGGGACAGTTTTTTCACAGCTGAAATAATGGAGGGGTGGGATTGTCTTTGAACTCTCAGAGCTGGCGAATCATTTAATCCGCTGTTGGTGGTACTATGTCATTCCAGGTTATTGCTGCCAATGAGTGGGCATATGATGATGGTGCATTCCGTGTAAATTTACGCCACATGTGTTGTGTACATTCGACTTCATCTGCATCTACGGATGCATTCCCAGCATCCAGCCTGTGATAGGTCATCTCTACAATGGCTGATTTAATCAGAGACTGGATGCCTTTCTCTAGCGTGGTCCAGTTGGCCGAACGACTCATAACATTATCCTCGTGTGGAAACCATTTATTTCACAGCTGCCAATAGCCACCTCCGAAGGCTGAGGGACCATTTTTCTTTTGCAATTGCTTTGTCAATTCCCCCTTCTCTAGCAAGTGATCCCAGCTGCTTAGCTTCCCTACCTTCTAGTTTGTGACCATCGGCTGGCCCCATTGTCCCAGCATCGGAGCAACCAGGTGATGATGTGCTCGCCTGGTTGACAGGTAAAATCTCTTTGCATATTCCATACCTTGCTTGAGGTCTGGGGTCGAGAAGTCACCACTTCTTCTTCTTCCTCTGATTCATGTAATAGTAACACTTGATCAGATGCTGTCCCGTGTAGTAAATGCATTGGTTCCTCATCTTTCTTCACTGTACAGGTTGCTTACTGTGCTGCATTCTTGCTTTTTCCCTTGCATACAGGGGCAACCGATATTGGCACGAATTGGTCCTCTGTTTTAGCTGCAGTGATTATCGCTGTGGTTGGAGTGGCTGCAGTATTTGTTGTCGGGGTTGGTGCAGCTGCTGTGCTTGGGGTTTGAGTGGCACCAGCAGCTACGCTGTCTGTTGCTGTCGGGGTGTGGGTAGCTGCTGTACTTGTTGCTGGGGTTGGTGTGGTTGCTGTGCTTGGAATTGGATTAGCTGCGTTGTCTGTTGTAGTCAGAGTTTGCGTAGCTGCTGTACTTGTCACTGGGGCTGGTGTAGCTGCTGCGCTTGGAGCTGGAATAGCTGCGCTGTCTGTTGCTGTTGGAGTTTGAGTAGCTGCTGTATTTGTCGCTGGGGTTGGCGTAGTTGCTGTACTTGGAGTAGCTGTGTTGTCTGTTGCTTTGCCATCAGATCCAGAGATATTTTTTTTCCCTTTGAAGGTGCTGGACGGTATTGAACAGGGCTCTGTAAGCATAGGCCAAGCCCCAGCGCATTGCCATGATTTGTCCCTCTCTGGTATGACCAGGATGACAACATCATGGTGGAGTTCAGGATCTTGTGTGGTAGGACTAGTAGAATACCAAGTAGAATTGCAACCCTGGACTTTAGCAGGGCAAACTTTGGCCTTTTCAAGCAATTGCTAGGGGAAATCCCATGGGCAAGGCTGCTTGAAGGTAAAGGGGCCCAAGATAGTTGGTTGACATTCAAGGACTGCTTTTTCCGTGCTCAAGATCGGAGCATCCCGACACGTAGGAAGTCAAGGAAGAGGGCCAAGAGACCTGCGTGGCTAAATAGGGAATTGCTGGGTATGCTCAAGTGGAAGAGGAGAGTTTACAGGTCATGGAAGGAGGGGCTGGCCACTTGGGAGGAATATAAGGCTGCTGCTAGAGGATGTAGGAAGACAGTTAGGAGGACTAAGGCATCCTTAGAATTAAACCTGGCGAGAAGGGTCAAGGACAGCAAAAAGAGCTTTTTCAAATACATGGCAGACAAAACTAACACCAGAGGCAATGTAGGCCCACTGATGAACGGGATGGGTGCCCTGGTGACAGAAGATACAGAGATGGCAGAGTTACTGAATGCCTTCTTTGTCTCTGTCTACTCTGCTGCAGGCAGTCCTGAAGAGCCCTGTACCCCTGAGACCTTAGATGAAGTCAGGTCGACGGAGCGGTTTGCCTTAGTCGATGAGGAACGGGTTAGAGATCAGTCGAGCAATCTGGACATCCATAAATCCATGGGTCCAGATGGGATGCACCCACGGGTGCTGAGGGAACTGGCGGAAGTCATTGCTAGACCGCTCTCCATCATCTTTACCAAGTCTTGGGAAACGGGAGAGGTGCCTGAGGACTGGAGGAAAGCAAACGTCACTCCAGTCTTCAAAAAGGGCAAGAAGGAGGACCCGGGTAACTACAGACCGGTCAGCCTCACCTCCATCCCTAGGAAAGTGATGGAACACCTTATCCTTGGTGCCATCTTAAGGCATATCAAGGATAAGAGGGTTATGAGGGGCAGTCAACATGGCTTCACCAGGGGGAAATCATGTTTGACCAATCCCTTAGCCTTTTATGAGGAAATAACACGGTGGATGGATGATGGCAGAGCGGTGGATGTGGTCTACCTTGACTTCAGCAAAGCATTTGACACAGTCTCCCACAGCATCCTCACAGCTAAATTGAGGAAGTGTGGACTGGATGATCAGGTAGTGAGGTGGACTGCGAACTGGCTGAAGGAGAGAAGCCAGAGAGTTGTAGTCTATGGGGCTGAGTCTAGTTGGAGGCCTGTAACTAGTGGAGTGCCTCAAGGGTCAGTACTGGGACCGGTATTATTTAATCTATTCATCAACGATTTAGATGAGGGAATTGAGTGTACTATCAGCAAGTTTGCTGATGACACTAAGCTGGGAGGAGTGGCTGACACGCCAGAAGGCTGTGCTGCCATCCAGTGAGACCTGGACAGGCTGGAGAGTTGGGCAGGGAATAACTTGATGAAATATAACAAGGGAAAGTGTAGAGTCCTGCATCTGGGCAGGAACAACCCCAGGTTCCAGTATAGGTTGGGAAACGACCTGTTAGAGAGCAGTGTAGGGGAGAGGGACCTGGGGGGTCCTAGTGGACGACAGGATGACCATGAGCCAACACTGTGCCCTTGTGGCTAAGAAGGCCAATGTCATCCTGGGGTGTATTAGAAGGGGGGTGGTTAGTAGGTCGAGAGAGGTCCTCCTTCCCCTCTACTCTGCCCTGGTGAGACTGCATCTGGAATATTGTGTCCAGTTCTGGGCCCCTCAGTTCAAGAAGGACAGGGAGCTGCTGGAGAGAGTCCAGCGAAGGGCAACAAAGATGATTAAGGGAGTGGAGCATCTCCCTTATGAGGAAAGACTGAGGGAGCTGGGTCTCTATAGTTTGGAGGTAACTGAGGGGTGACCTTATAAGTGTCTATAAATATATAAAGGGGGAGTGTCACGAGGGTGGAGCCAGGCTCTACTCAGTGGCAAACAATGATAGGTCCAGGGGTAATGGGTACAAACTGGAACACAAGAGGTTCCACTTAAACTTGAGAAGAAACTTCTTCTCAGTGAGGGTGACGGAACCCTGGAACAGGCTGCCCAGGGAGGTTGTGGAGTCTCCTTCCCTGGAGACATTCAAAACCCGCCTGGACACATTCCTGTGTAACATTATCTAGGTGTTCCTGCTCCGGCAGGGGGATTGGACTAGATGATCTTTCGAGGTCCCTTCCAATCTCTAGCATACTGTGATATTGTGTGATACTGTGATACTGTGAAGAGCATACAACCACTCAGCACCTGCCAACTGATACCCAGCCCGACCCAGCAGTGATCTAACCCTTCCAGGTAACTGTACCCAGTTTATATAGTGAGCATAATGTGCTGTGGTACAGAATACCTCTTTGGCTAGTTTGGGTCAGGTGTGCTGTCTTCTGCTTCCTCCTGGATTTCTCTCCTCAGTGGCAGAGCATGAGATTCAGAAAGTCCTTGGTCAGAGTAAACATTACTGAGCAGCAACTAAAAACATCGGTGTTATCAGTGCTGTTCCCAGTCTGAAAGTCAAAAACACAGCACTGCACCAGCTACTAAGAAGGAGAAAAAATGACTGCTACTGCTGAACCCAGGACAATTAAAATGTTAGAAAGCATTTAATCACATCTGTTAATTTTCAGGTTCATAATTTGGTGTTAACATGTAATGAGTTACGTAATGTGTAGTGCTACTTGCACTGTGAAAAAATGTTTGATAAAACATAATCTAAATTGAGAAAAAAGACTTACAAACAGCATTTCTATCTCAAGTAGCCTCTTAATAAAACTGATATTTGTAATTCATAGATCTGCAATGACTAGATTGGGGAAAACAATTCTGATAGTGGGACATGTATTGCTGATTTTTTATTTTAATTTTTTTTACTCTTTTCAGTGTGCACCTTTCCTCTCTGTGTAGCTTTGTGGGTTGTGGGATTTTGCTGCTTTCATTTTCTCTTTTCCTTCATAGAAAAAGCAAGAGATACAACAGTTCAACAACACTCACTAAAATGAGGTTGTAAAACAAAATATTAGAGAGAGAAACTCAAGAACAGGCATAATATCTAAACTCACTGTAACAACGTGCGTATAAGCACAGCATTAAAAGCTGGGGCTGATAGATTGTCCTGACAATCTAGATATTGGGCTGGGCATGACACTGTATGTATTTTTTGTTTACAGTGATTTAAAGAAAACAGGTTTTTTAGTGATCAGTATATTAAAATCAATATTTTGTATGATCCTTGGCAGATAGGAAATTATGATAAGTAATTTCATTTTTATTTTAATATATATTTCAGCTATATATATAGTTGAAAAACATGGCTTCTGTATGGCAAAGTTAAGAGGTTTTCTTCAGGGGCTGTTTGCTTCTGTCGTTATAATGAATATGCAGATATTTTGAAGATGGACAGGAACAGTATTTGCTTTCTGGGACATTTATCTAGCAGTGATCTAGACAAAGAACAACATAAGTTTTAGAAAGAGTACACAAAGGATTCTGAATAGCATTTGGATGCTGCTCTGCCTGTTGCATTATATGTACATAGGTAATCCTTACTACTAACCACGTTGTCGGCTCCATGGCTCCCCTAAAGCTTACAGTTGTGAGAAATCCTTCATGAAGGGACTGTGGAGTTTTTGGAAACTTCTACATACCAGATAAGTAATTTACATTACGATGTACTTAAATTTCATTATATAATTAACAAATGTATGCTGTTTGGCTCTTCTCTTGTTGGCAAGCCTTTCTGCTTTGTTCTTTTTAGGTTCAGAAATTATCAGGTTAAACTAGGTAAGCATTTATTTTCTATTGTTTCTGAACATGTACTTTGAAAACTCTCCAGCTAGAGAGACTAAATGAATTCTAGGTACAAGAGTTCTCAGAGCTGTACCAAAAGCACTTCATTACTTAATTTACCTGCCATGCTCTTTATAAATAAAACACTAGATTTAATATCAAGTGTATCACATTGTGGGCTCTTACTCTGAATCCAGGGTGAACCTGTCTCTTATGATAATGTCACAGTTTATAACAAGAAACTCATTTTATAACCTGAAACTAATTTAATCTATCTTGAAAAAAACAACTTATGACTCAATTTTTGCATTTCAGGATTCTTTTTGTATAGTATGATGATGCTAACACAGCTTATTATTATTAATCTCATTTTGCTGTCTTATATATCACTATGCTATTTCTTTCCCAGCAATTTTTTTGTACTTTTTCACGTCAGTTCAGCTATTATGTTTGACAGATGAACGTTTTTCAGCAGATGTAATATATGAATCCATGTGTCCTGGGTTCAGCTTAAACCACGACAACATGTAAAATGTATCATGCTCTTTTTGGATATATTCTTGTCAGCCTCTTGAATTGGCCAGCTTAATTCGTAACTTTTGCTTTCAGCAACTTACCTGCTTCCCACTTTTGTGACAACAGAGTGTCTTCAGTTCTGCTGTAACCCAAATTATTCCCTAAAGTGTTTACTTTTTTTTAGTTCTGAACCACTTCTACCTTGCTTTGTAACTTCAAGAAAGCCATCTGACTAACTGCATATTCCCATTTATGCACTCAGATCTCAGCTATCTCAATTCTGCTACTTCTTGAAGGGCAATGGTGTTCCTTGAGGTACCTCACAACTGATGATATAGTGGCTCCCTTCGGTTTCCTGCATCCTGCGCAGCAATTGTATCAGTTCTGACTTTGTATACGAGTCACTCCAGGGTGATAGATGATGAAGTTTCTTCAGGTTTGGGGATTCTGGCATGGGTTTGCTTCTTGAGCTTGCTTCAGTGCCCGGGTACTTTGGATACCCCTGGTACTTTGGATACCTCAGGCTCACCTTCCAGTGTTGCAGTTCTCAGACTCTCACTTGCAGTGACACTGAAGAAAGAAACCATCAGCCTGCTCCTTGGAATGATAAAAACCTAACTGCAGAACTAAATCACGAGCATCTCAAATCACTTTGTGCACTCACTCTTCTTTGTTATTCTACAAGTTACAAGCTATTTCTTGTTAATTGCTCAGTGTTTTCCAATAGACCAACTTCTGTTACTTAGGTCAAGCTTTCTGTATTCATGACAAACCTGATATTAAGGTATTGAATCTTACACTGGAAATGCTGGGTAGTTTTACCTTCTACTTGATTTCAGATTGTCTAGCAGTAATGAACTCATTAGTTATCATAAATATTTACCATATCTTTAAAGCTGTCCAAGTTTATTTCACTTTCTACAAATACTTCACTTAAAACTTCTCTGAATTTGAATAGTATCGCCTATCACATAAATGGCAATTTTATCACTAAATACGTTGTAACAAACCTTGCTTTCAGGTAAGTTTTTGCTGGCTTTTGGAATTCAAAGAAAGAATAACATTTGCTGTGGTGGTTTGTGTAATCATAAAAAAGAAAGGTGCTTAGGTAACGTATCCTTGATTTTCAGGAGGGCAGAATAAAACTTGCCAGTAAATTTTATCTAAATTTCAACGTTCTGTTGGCTTAAAATCTCATATACATATCAACATATCAGAAAACTGGTAAACTGCAGTGTTGTCTCTAACCTTGTTTCTCTTGGTGTTTCTAGAACCATCCCCTCTCCCTTCTTTGTGTATGACCCCTATGGAAAGAGGACTTTGTAGAGCCAAAGAGTTAAGATTTTTCTACAACTTCTCAACTGGAAGATGTCACACATTTAGCTACAGTGGTTGTGGTGGGAATGAAAATAATTTCACTTCCAGAAAGTCATGTTTGAGGATCTGCAAGAAAGGTATGGGGAGTGATACTGCCACGGACTATCATAAGAGGTAAATGTTATACATGCTGAAATATTCTTGCAAATTTTGACAGCAAGTATTGGCCCAATAAAACATAATAGTTGAAAATCTTAGAAAAGTGAAAATGGAAATCAGAGCTAAAGAAAGATGTACAGTAAAATACAGTGCACAAGAACATAAGTAAGACAACTTGGCATTGGTCAGGCATATGAAGACTTTAGGTAAGACATGTTCTCTTTTTTTAATAATATTTCTTCAACACAAGACTTGCCTCATTTCTGATAATTTTGGATGTGTTAATCATACAGATCTAATCTCTCTTCATTTTAACTTTAGGATTCAATAAAAAAAAAGGTGAAAGAAGATTAATAAAAATCAAGAAGAAAAGAAAGAAAGAGTCAGTAAAGCCTCTGGGAGGGGAAATCAACCCTGAAAGAATACAGCTTTGATTTTGATGGAACTGTGAACTGAATGTAATTTTTGTGGAAATGTAAACTACTATTCACCTGTGAATGAAAGCCTTTAGTGTACACCTTTTAAATGTATTTACTGTACTTATTATTTTGATTACACTATTATTAAACTGCTTGTTTTTCTTATGTATTCCTCATTCATGTTAATAAACATAACCTTCTACTTTGATAAAGTCTTGAATTGTAGTTCAATTATATATACTTGTCAGAGGTGGAAACACGACAGAACAGACTGTGTGGGTGTATAACTCATGATTAAGAAGCAGACAAGATTCCAATTTACTTTATCCTAGTATTCTTTTTTTGAAATCTATTTTTGTGCTAAAGAAAGCAGAAGGCTTGTCAAAGAATAACCACTTGTCAAGCATGATAGTTTCAATTGTAGATTAAAAGATAGATCTGTTGCTATAAATAAGAAATAGGCACTGGGTTTGTTTTAATAAGATTTATTTTAGGTTATGCAAGCTAGATTTAACTCCACCAAAGTGCATATAACTACACTATTGTAAAATGAGTATGAGATCAGAATTAACCCATCAAAACCCATAAGAGTGTTAAAGTTGTAAATGTGTAAAACAATGACAGATATTTGCAAAGATTTAAATGTGTATTTGTTGGGATCATTGATTTTTATCCTTGCTACTGAACTGGACACATGGCTAGCAAGTTAATAATTTACAGAAATGCATACCAAATTTTTACAAAGCCCAGAAAAAATTGTCTTCATAGAAATAAATACAGTTGCTTTAGAGATAACACTGTTGACTGAGGGGTTTATTTGGCTGGGTTTTGGTGGACTTTTTTAAGACTGACTTGAAACACTAGTACATCTTCCTGCCCTTCTCCAGGGCACCTCTCTGATCTTGGGTAAATCTTTGATGCTGAGATTATTTTTAAGAAAAAAAAAAAAGAAAAAAAGAGGTGGTTGGTTTCCTACTAAGGCTCTTAGAAGCACCTTGCTGCTTATGAAACAAAAGACAGCAGGGTATTTTTGAAACTTCTTCCCTATCTTTTCTGATGTTGTAAATCTTTTTACAAAGAATAGATGCATTTGTAGACAGATTGCCTTGTGATCCCTGTATCATTTCATGGTAGTACCTCTCCTTCAGGCTCCCTCTTGGTCCAGCAGCTTGACTGCTTGGATTCAGCACCTACAAAATCTACCCTGGAAGTTTAGTCCTTTCTATCCCTGCATGAACCTGTCTGTGTGGCTGCCCCCTATTCTTCTAAGTCTCCTGCATGATGAGCTCTCCCGCAAACTATGAGGGTCTCCTCACAGCATGTGCTCAGTTGCTCCCCAGGACTGTGAAGTCTTCTCTTTCCCCGAAAGTGCTGCAGCTAGGGCAGGACTAACAGGTACTGCTCTCCCACCCCCTATTTGTACTATGCTGAAGAAACTTCTTGTGCATTCATGTTGTAGTAACAGTGACTAGACAAGTTAACTGAGTTGATCCCTTATGTCATTGTTGAGACAGAAAAAGATTTCATAGTTATGGCATCTGAACAGTACTTCCATTTCGACTGCCTAAAATGATTTATCTTTTAGGCTCACTCCTTAATGTACTGAGAATTGAGACTGGAATTTTGTAGGCTACATAAAAATTGGACTGATTATAATCAAAGATTTGATCTGAGTGTGCAAGCTCTTCTTGGTGTGTGTGCTTGGTTTGGCCACCATATCAGTTATCCAGCTGTCTTCCTACTGTGTTTTCATGTAGTTCTACAGTGTACTGAAGTAGTTTTTCCCATAAAAAGTCCAAACTACAGTGTGACCTGATATGATTTTCACCATCTCCACAAGAAGTTTCTTCTCTGCCCTTCTCCTTCATTCACTTTATTCCTGCATCTTCAATATCTGTAGGAAAACCAAATGCAAGCATAAGAAAAAAAGATCTGTGCATTTTCAAAGATAATTAAAGGGTGAATGTAGAAGGAGGGATAACTGAGCCACAGTAGAGGGAGAACATAGGGAGACGGCAGAATGGTGAAGGTCAGGAAATAAAGCTATGCTAAGGTATTACAATGACTTTACACCTCCTATTACCTGGAGTCCATTCATCTGGTCATCTCATTACAGAGCCTGCCTTGGTTGCTTTGGAGAAAATACACAGGGGACTGTGAGATTTCTCCCACTTTGCGTGATGGGAGTCAACAAGTTGAAGCAGTTTTACAGAGGTTTGATGAGTTTCCACGTATCATCTGCCCTGCAGTAACTTGGTATGTGCTCTTAATCCATACAAACGGTGAAGCAAAATGTCCTTGAGAAATAATTCAGAGTCTTTTTATTAATTATTTACTTGTATGCCTTCCTTTTCCTGATTTTTACTTTCTATCCCCTGCTTCTTTCTTATTTACAGTTCATTTGAGCCAACTTTTGTCCCTGCATCTCCAATGCCTTTACTCTTTCAGATCTGACAGATTTATTTAGAGAAAATCTTTATAGATTCTACCTTTCAAACCAAAAATGGTAAAGTGGACGTAAGGATTAGGTTTCATAACTGTCTGCTTTCAGTTGCTTATCTTGAGGAAGAACTGAGTTCAAGCGAAGTGGAGCATACTTTTATGAAGCTTTTACACATGAACTCTCACTGGTTTGCTCGTAGGCAATATATGGCGGGGGAAGGGGACTGGTTTGTGCCACCGTCTCTTTTGACCCTGTCGCAGTGCCACAAGGCAGGTCACCTGTGGAATGCTGTTTTTATGTGGCTTTGCTGGGGGCACACAACACGTACAGCTAAAGATGTCCTCGTTACTCCCGGTACTTCCACCCGCTCCGCGGGACGCTGCCGCCAGGGGGCGCGCCCTGCTTCTGTGTTCAGTGGGCCTGAGGTGAGGAAACGGAGGTGCCGCTGCCGGGCGGCCCGGCCAGCCCGGAGCCTCCGTTCCTCAGTGGAACCCGCATCCCCAGCGGAGAGGAACCTACCACTGGTTTCCACAGCCGGGCTCGTCATCGGCAAAACCACGTGTATCCTCGGAGTTTCCACATGAGAACGAAACTGTGGTAAGTGATAGGATGGTTTGTTTTTTTTAAGCAGGTCCAGAAAAGGGCAACAGAGCAGGTGAAGAGCTTGGTGCACAAGTGTGATGAGGAACTGCTGAGGAACATGGGGAGGTTTGGTCTGGAGAAGGCTAAAGCAGGACCTTATTGCTCTCTGCAACTGCCTGAAAGGAGGTTGTAGTGAGGTGGGGATCGGTTTCTTCTCCCAAGTAGCAAGAGATAGGACAAGAGGAAATGGCCTCAAGCTGTGCCAGGGGAGGTTTATATTGGATATTAGGAAGAATTTCTTCACAAAGAGGGTGCTCAGGCATTGGAA
This sequence comes from Pezoporus flaviventris, assembly GCF_033815535.1. NCBI lineage: Eukaryota > Metazoa > Chordata > Aves > Psittaciformes > Psittacidae > Pezoporus > Pezoporus flaviventris. The sequence continues at coordinate 52,391,235 of NW_026892549.1, forward strand.
CAGGCTGCCCAGGGCAGTGGTGGAATCACCATCCCTGGAAGTGATCAAAAATTTGGATAGCTGAGGCCCTTAATGACATGGTTTAGTGGCCGTCTTGGCAGTCCTGGAGAAATGGTTGGACCTGATGATCTTAGAGGTATTTTCCAATCGAGTTGATTCTATGATGCTGCGATTCTTTGCTTCAAGTACAGTTGGTGGAGCTCATTTAGCTCCCTTTGAAGGGCTCAGAGCCACCCTGGTTGTAACCCTGGCTCCTTCAGCCAGGAGGAGGGGGAGCTGAAGTACAGGGCGGGGGGGGGAGGAAATGAGGTTCAGTGTCCTTGAAATGCACATTGCACTGAGATGCCTCAAACACCTGTAGAGTAGGAGTAAGAAAGGTCCAATAACAGCTATATAAGTAGAATATAAGACTTTGGAACTAAAATAATAATAATAAAAAACCCACACATACACACAACTCTACTGAACTTGACATGGCAAATCAAACATGGACCATGCAATAAATATCTACAACTGATTCAGATGCTTGTTCTTGAACACATGTGCTTAGCTGGAATACATGAGTTATTTCCTAGGTTACTGTATGTTAACATACCATGTGGTAGTCTATACCCTAGACCTAACTATCTAACATACTGCAACCAGGCTCACCGCTGAGGACATACCACTACCTGATGGGACACTGTTGATTTCAGAGAATTTCCGTTACTGTTCAGAATCAAAGCTAATCCCTGGTTTATATCTGTTTACATAGCCAAGACTAAGTTTAGAGTGCCAGCTCTTAGTTCTTCATTGATTATAAAACTAAAACATTCTCCTGTTGATGTAAGATCCTAGAAGCATCAAGACTTGCACATGCTGAATTACTATTAAAGTCATATGCTTGCTGTTTTAGTAACACTATAGTGTGCTTTCACAATTTGTAATGTCCAGTGGCGATATGGATTTAAAGTATTCCTGCCCCTCTTCCAATTTTTTTCTGACCCTGGCTTGTGGTTTTCAGTGGCCTTCATGCAGTTCACGGCATGTTACACAAATGTTTCTGCTGGTAAAAAGAGCAGATGAGCATCAGGTAGTGAGAAGCAAGCAGAGTATTTTACCCTGTTTCATGAGCAAATGAAATGGCTATATTTTGGATGTGCAATTAGGAAAACACACCTTTGGGAGGTCCCTATGGCCTCACATAAGGAGTGCTGTGTCACAGGTGTTACTATTTGAGTTCAGGGTATGCACTCAGCAGCTGCTTGTTCACTTGGAGAGCACAGATTCTGCCTATAGCACAGGTGTCAGTTGTACAAACAACAAGTGATAAATGCTCTCAAAGAAACGTTTTCAGGTCCTGATGCAAAATCCTTTGAAGCTAGTAGAAAAACTGTCATTAAATTCATTTTGTCTTCAGTTATGCCAGTTTTCAAATTGGGTAGCTTATACCTGTGCTTTCAAATCACTGGCATTTAAAGAAATGTAACCTAGAAATCTGTGCAGCAATATTCCTGCTGTTTTCTTTCTACCCTTTATATTTCAAAGACTTACTTAAACACAGGGTTTGGGTGTTGTTTGCTTTCTTGGATATAAAACAAAGTGGTACTTTAAATTATGCACTTGCTTTAATCTGAAAACCTGATTCTGACCTTTAGTGCAGAGGAATGAAAGCCTCTCTCTGTAGTGTTTTTCAGCACTTACATTACAGAGCGTAATGCAGCCCCTGTGGTTTGCTGGCAGAGGTAGGCCAGGTCAGTCATACTGAGGTGGAATTTGTTCTGCATAGAGGTCCGAGCGTATTCATTTCTCTGTGTCTTGTTCGAGGAGCAGGATGACTCTTACTGCCTGCTACATGCAAAGACAGGCCCAGTGGTCTTCTCTCTAAGGGAGCAAGCGAGTCTTTCCCGATCCTGTTGCATAGCGCCAGCTTTTACTCGGAGTGGAGAAGCTGCCGCCAGACTCCGCAGAGGAAGACAGGCTCCGGCGACCGGGCCGCCTATCGGCCCGGTGCCGCCTGTGGTGCCAGAAGAGCCGGGCTTCCTCGGGATGCGCCGTTAACGGAGGGAGCAGTGAGGGAACGCAGTGTACAGGCGGGGTCAGGGTGATGTCACAGGAAACGCTGATGTTACGGGGCTGCCGCCGCCGATCTGCGCTCATACTCCGACGCGCTCCCGACGTAGCTCTGCGCAGCCACCGCGCTCTGGAACGGTTCGTACCCAGCGGGAGGAGCAGGCTGTCGGAACCTTCTGAGCTGGCCAAGGGGAAGAGAAGGAAAGAAACATCTCCTTTCTCCCTCACTGGAAAGGGAAATAGAACTGATTTATCTGAAACCATCTCTGTGCAAACTTTGTGAGGTGAGTACTAATCAAAACCGTTTCATTATTGTCCCGGAGAACAGTGTTTTCTGTGCCATCTGAACGCATTTGTAGTTACGCACGTGTATATGCTTTTGCATTAACCTCAGCGTGTTATGTGTAATTTGCAGGGAGAAAGGGTGAAATGCTTAGTTTATTTTTTAGGGAGTGAAAAGTTGAGCTGATTTTATAACTAGTGTTATATCGTTTAAGAAGTAATAAGTGATAGGTAGAAAGGGACATGAAAATACTTAAATCTTAAGGTATAAGAAACTTATAGGATTTTGTCTAAAAATTCTGATATTAACTAAACAGATTTCTGTCTTTGCAGCTGGAGAGAATTAGAGAATCGGTGGTTAGAAAAGGGTCCGTAGGACTCATTCAGGACAGCTGGAGCTCTTTCAAGAGAGGCTGAACTAGGTGATTAAGTGGTATAGATTTTCTTACTGAATATTCCTTTAATCTTACTGTCACTGTTGTACCTGAAAGAAGTCATACTCGAGTTATTTCGTAATTGGGTTTTGTGTTGTAATTGCACAACTAAGATAAAGCTTCTGTTATGTCTGGACTTTGTTTGCTAGAGAAAAAGTTTTGAGTTTGAAGCTTGTACACATGCTGGGGTGTTACTGTTAAGAGTTCTTTGGGACAAACACCGAAGTTATATATTGAAATGTAATTGCCCACTATTTTGTTTCCCTGAGAAACTATTGAACAGTGGTGTGTGATTCCGTGCCTTCCAGTGTCAGTTGAGAGTCTTGCCACTTCCTCAGCTTTCCAAAACAAATGTGATATCTTCTGGTTTTACACATACAGTTGCATTACTGAGATTGCTGCTTCTAGCCATTTGCTTGTATGCATGTAAGCAATGGATCTGTAGAATCGGGAAAAAAAATCTTCTTTCTGAAGGATAGTTTAGAAATAATATAGGCTATAAATTACACTTGAATCTGCTCTACAATGATTTGTTTAGTCATCCATATAACTTACAGGGTCTGAGATTGGAATAATAATAGCTGAGTTTTTTGTTCTCTGCCTTAGTAAATTTATGCCAGATACTTAGTGTCAGATTTTGCTGCTCTTACAGTTGTGCCAGTGCAGGTTTTTCTTGTCATATTGGAGATCTTGATATTAATTTGCAGTAATAATGCATTTAGCAGTTTAAACCTGTTTGGATCAGGGATGTGCTAAAAGCCTGATTGTTGTGCTTTGAATCTGAGGTCCTTTCAGTGGATTGGAAGGAGACACACTAGATCTGCATAAATATGAGTAAGACCAGATCTGAATCCATGTCTTTCTTTAAAAGTCCCCATGCTGCGATGCTGTCTGAAATTCTCAATTAAAAATAGTTTGTATTTTCATAGTATGAACCTTTGTAGTCTACTTAAACTCTCATTGACTTCACTGCATGTAGGGCAATCCCAAAGTCTTTATATGACTGAAAGTCTTCAGCACAAAAGGTAAATGGTGATATTAAATCAAAAAGATGACACTTGGGAGAGAATGCATTCATGTTGTTTTAATGATCAGTTCAATAGGAGCCACTGTCTTCAGAAGTATTGCAGCAAAATGATTTAGATACTTACGTTCTTCTCAAGTAACTAGTTTGGGACTGCCCACATAAAGTGTCAGGCCATACGTGTGTTTGCAGGTTTGATGCCAGAATCTACATTATTTGCAGATTAAGCAAAAACAGTGGCAGGATAGCGATGTAGAACAGTGTGATTGAACTTTTTAGCAGGCAGCACTGAGTACCTGAATACACAGTGTGCATTGCAAGTTCAGGAGTTACATGATGTGTGTCCTGTCAACATCAAATGTTACTGTGCTCTGAATTCCTGATCAGCTGGAGTTTTGCTCTGCATCAAGAAATGTAGTATTTGTCCCTTTGAATAGGCTCTTTCTGGTACAATACAACTGTTGAAATCCTGGCCCACTGAGAACCAGTGGGATTTTTTCCACTGTCAAAAGGGCCAGATATTCCTAAATGTATATATTTTTTTGTTGAAGGAATTATGCATACATCACCTACCCAGTTACTTGCATCCTGCAGTTTATTGACAGCTGTTTTTTTTATAACTTATGCAATTTTTGAATGCTTAGGTTGAAAACCACAAATCTGCATGTCTCATTCTGGGTGACTAATGTCTTACCTGACCAAATAAAGGGGCTTACTCTGGGAACGCAATGTTGTTCTGTGGGCTGTCTGGGTATTGCAGTCTAGGTTTAGACTAGGGAAAGATTAAGAACAAAGAAAGCTGAGGGAGGAAAGCACACATGCATTTCCTTCACCACCAGTATACCTCTAACTTAATTCTGTGTTCTGTGCAAGCAAGTTAATCAGCTGCTTCAGATGGCATTCTTGCATGTACATAGCTTGCTGTGTAGGATTGGGCCCAAGAGTTCACAAAATCATATGTATAAAAAATTCAAACCAGTCCACAACCATTTGGAAAATACTATTGCTATCAATGTGTTTTTAATAAAGGTATCTACACAGTGATGTTTCAAAAGTATGTATGTAGTGAATACATATATATATTCACATATATATGTGAATACATGTATATTCACTATATACATACGAAAGTGTATATAGTGAATACTGAATAGAAGCTATTTATGGAAGTAATTGAAAGAATTTCTCCAATGAGAAATCCAAGACTACAGTTAGGAAAACAAAACAGAACTTCTTTTTAAGAAGTTGATCCCATCTGTTCCCAATGTGTTTATAGTGTTCTTGATCTGCTAGCAAAATTCCTTCTGTGTTTCTGATTAGCTATCATTCCTATAGGGTGTGTATACAATATTGGCATTAACTCAGTGTTATGGTCATCTCTGTTATAAAGCTCATGTAGTCATGGGTTTCGTATGTGGTGGTTTCCTTTGTTTAGCTTTACAGTTGTTGAAAACAGTCTTAGTGGCTCACATAACTGTTTTGTTACTGGGAAATATTGTAAGTCTTTGGTGTAGCAAATTGTCAGAGCTGTGGAATTAACTATATTCTTGATACTACTGTGTCAAGGAAGGAGTGAATACTTCTATTGCTAAAACTGATGTGGGTTGACAAGTAACTTCAAGCAATAAAAGAAATCTGAAAGTGTGTTTGTGTATGTATGAAATCTGAAAGTTTGTGTTTGTGTTTTAGACATATAATGTAATATCTTATTTCTGTGTACGTATGTGCAATATATGGAGGTCTATACAGTACTGATTTTTATTATTCCTAACATACCAACTAAAGTGATACACATTTTTAAAAAGACTTTCAAAGTAAATTAGTCCTAAACCTCATCCTTTGTTTAGAGAACTGTGAGTCATGAGTGTTAATATTTTAAATTGAATACACTTGAATGTAGTTTCCTTTTAAATATTAAAAGAAAAAGGAGAAAGATTTCCATGGGTTTTCATAACCATTTTTTTTTTCTTCTTGCACTCACGCTGGCAATTCTGATGTTTTCAGTGTAATACACTTGCACAAAGGGCAGCAAAAATTAGCCTTTTACTTACTTGTTATCTTAATGGACAGTTACACAGCCAGTGCAGTACAGTATCAGATCCTATTGAATTTGTTTCCATTATAGCTTATGTTTTTAGCAATACTTACTCTTTTTGCCCTATTTGAGAGTCTGGGCAAAACTGAACTGCATTTTCCGAGTTTTGTTTTCCAGTTATCTTTCATGCATATCTGCCGTAGTCTCCTAAGCTTGTTTATACTGTTTACATTTTCCCAGCAGTCATTTTTTTCCTGCCCTAGTTCTGTGCACTTTCAGTCATTGTAGCAGTATACACTGTCCAAAAGAACAGAAGTGATTTATTTAGAGTTTCTTTTCTTCAGAAAAATGAATTTGAAATGTGCTTAACTGAATGTAATGCATTAAAAAAAGACTTTCCATGAGAGAAGCAATGTACTCATTTTAAGAAAAGAAAACAGATTTTCAGCTGGTGTAGATTTGCATGTGCCTCTGAAGCTGTTACCTCTTAATATGGCATATATACCACCAAAGGCTTTTGTTACAGTTTTGGCCACTATTAAGCTGTAGCTGACTACTAAGATACTAATTGAATTTTAGAAAATAAAATATTGTTTTATTTCTGAATATATGCCTGGATCATGGAGGCCTTATTTAAAAATATCCCAAACAAAATTAGCGACAGACTTTTGTTTAATGAAGCCTGTCCCAGTCTGACTTCCCATTTAATACCAAGGGCATGGGGCAAAACACAGTGATGAGTGGGGGCTTATTTAATTATTCAAAGCAGCTACATCATATAGTGTCATATAGTTAGCTGTGTTTAGGCAGAATATCTTCTTAGTTCGTAAAAACTGTATGTTTTCCCCGTATTCTTTGATAATTCAGTGCTTTAAAACTGCACAGCCTTGATGCTTGTATGTGCATACAGTGTCACTCTTTGTATTACCATTGAGATTTTCCCCTTTGTTTTCTCACCCACTTCAGTGGTAAAATCTTGGAAATTAAAGTTAATAATTTTTTTATTATTTTAGTAGTGGCAATACTGGTAGAGTTTTATTAAAGCAGAAGATGTACTGAGAACGCAGTATATCAAAACTAATTCTTTTAGGCTGTAAAAATGTATTTATAGTAATATTATCAGAATGGGTATTGTTTGCCAGTGTTGTGCTCTGCAATCCTTCCTAGATAGAAACTTTAAAATACATATTTCGAAAGTGAGTAAAACCTTTAGTCATCATCCTACTTTCCTCTGTGTTTGCATGTATGTGTTTACTTACTGCCCTAAATGAAGCAAAAAGTAGGATATTCTGCAACCCTTTATTACTAAAAGGGTGCATTTTTGCAATGATTATCCTGAAATGTTCTGTAGAATGAGGATATCTGCCCTTTTGTTTCTGTTAGTGAAATCACTCTGTGGATTAAATAAGGAACATTTTGCAAATGGTGATAAATTTGTTTGGGAGGCGAGATGTAGAATTTAGAAGTCTTGTTCTAATACATCTTTCCAGGATGACTTTTTGACCATGCAAGCCTTTTTCAAGTTTCTTTTTCTGATGACGTGATTTAACAGGTAGTGTTCATCAACCTGCATTTCCCTTTGGACATGAAAAATGACACAGAAGTTATTGGACTGTACAGTGCTAAATTTTACTCATGGGTGTCAATTCTGAAACATAAAGAGCTGGAAATCAGTTGAATATTGCCTGTATTATATTAAAAATTACTTTTATCACTTTCTTCGGGAAACAGAATTATTCTTTTTGTCAGTGGAAATTCTGTTTACACAGATAATGTGTTTTCAGTTACGATGAATCCAAGGAGGTGATGTACACTAAGCTTCTGCAACTGAACACATTTACTCAAACAGTCTACATACTGTTCTCTGTTTGAATTAGCTAAAATTGACATGATACAAGACTAATTATCCAAAGTTTCACAGTAAAAATATTTGGAGAAGAGAAACGTTTTCATGTTTCACTGAGTTGCTAGGAGAAGAAAGTCAATGCTGTGGGTTTTTTGGGGAGGACGGGTGGAAGGAAAAAAGTCTTACTGTGCAGAGTGTTTCTTTAGGGAATGTGTTTGTTGTGTTGTGGTGGAGTTTTGCATGAGTATATAACTCCATATTCTGTGGATTCTATGTTGTGTGGAATTGGAGCATGACTGTAAAAAACTTGTGGGTTTCCAGAGGGGATTCTTGTTTGTTTCCCCTACCGTGTTAATGCCGCCTTGTACTAAAACAAAATAGCTCAGCAGGCAGATTTGGAAGGCCATCCCCAAATACAAGTCTGTTTTCCAATAGAAACATGTTGATTTTTATAAATACACGCATGTATACGTGCATTTTTATACCTGCATAAATGTGTATACATATATTTTTTACATGTGTTTAGATATTTTACATATATATTAAAAATCATCCAGTCACAGACCTTGAAACCTCAAGCCACTTTGAATAATCACATTTCCTTTCTCTCACTTCTTTCTCCTGTTTAAGCCCCCATCCTGTTCCATTTTTGATTCTGTTCAACTTCCTTTCCTGTGATGACTCTGAATGAGTCACTTTGCCAGGCATTAAGAATGTGGCTTGACAATATTTCCAAAAGCTTATCCTACACTGGCTTATGCAGATGAAATTAACCTCTGCCTTATCCTTCCTCTCAAAGAGAAACGTCTTCACATGTCTAGTTTCTTGGAAGGAGGAGGTGGGAGTGAGAACCCTTTCCATAAATGACTATAATTTATATTGCTCCTAGTCATCTTCCATGAAGAGGAACAACAGATGTGTGTACTGTAAGCAGAGTATCATGACTGGTAAACTTTCTTAAATTGATCTAGCATTTAGTCAGGAAAAAGTTAGTTTAAACAAGTTCAGGAAAGCCAAATAAAGGTCCTTTCCTGAGTGCCACTCAAGTATTCTTTCCATGGCCACCATTCTGCATTCTTCATTTTTTTATTAAATATGTTGTTTATTATATCATAATACATTGAAGGCCACCAGGATTGTGCTTTTTTTTCCTATGTAACTAGCAGCAACTGGAAAAAGCTAAAATGCTTAACACTAAGTAGGCACCTGAACAATGAATGAAATTGTAGCCTTTCTTGTGGTTATGTGCACGCCAGTGTAGTATGGGATTTGGGTTGGTTTGTTGGTGTTTTTTTGGTGGTTTTGTTTTTGGTTTTTTTTTTTTTGGTGCTGTTTGGGTTTTTGGTTTTCCTTTTTTCCTTCCCTCCCCCCTCCCTGTTTCAGAAGCATTGAGTAAAAAGAGATTGGGGGGGTGGGAGGGAAATGTTTCTAATCTGTTAATCATGTATGTACATCATGAAATAAAAACCTTTCTGCTGAAGACAAACAGGGAAAATTATAGTCCTAGAGAAGAATAACTTTGGAAACCAATACAGAAATGAGAATTAAAAACTCCCACCAAGTTAAGCACTGCTATTCCAGTGTTCTCCTCGCCTCACAGTGCTGGGGAATCTTGTACTCCATCAGCTTTCACTAAGGGAGATCAGAAAGATTATATCCCGTCTATACTTGTCTGCCTGTTATGTCATAAGTGTAATTAACATTAACACCAGTGAGCAAAGTAGAAATAGCAAATTTATTTGCTACTACAGTGTAGGTTTTATGTAAAACAAGAGTAATGGTTATAATTGGAACATCAAACAATTCTGTCCTGAGTATACTCATTGGATATTAATTTAAATTTCTGTTTGTTTTTTTTTTTTTTCTGTAAATGCTTCATTTCTTGCTAAAGGGGATGATTTAAGCAGTCTTCAAGTCTTGACAGTGTTATTCTTAGATTGATTGTGGAAGTCACAGCACGGTCTTACAGGAGCCTTTTGTCTCCCCACCCCACATGCTGTATGCGCTATCTCAGCATTTGCAGAGTTCGTAGGAAACTAGGTGGAAAAACATCATTCAGATGTTTTTAACCTTTTAGACTGAACCACTGAGATAGCTTCTGGGCCTAGGTCTTGTTTTCTTCTTCCCCAGTTATCTCAGAAGGGATTGTAGAGTTTTTTCTCTAGTGAAGATCCCTCTTCTAAAAACTATGCATGCAATCCAAAGCTAGAATTCAGTGAATGCAATTTAACTGGACACTTTTTATTTAGAGCTACAGCGATCAAATAGCCTGCTGACAAGTTAAGCTTTTCCTAGAGTCATGTTACAGCCCAGTGAAGGACATGGCAGTAATTCAAGGTTTGTTGAAAGGATGGCAAAATACTTGCAGGGGCACTGGAGCACCAGAGTATGTCAGTGTATACTGCCATCCTTAAGGTGAATTGCATACAGTTAGGTGAAGTCAGCACCTAAGAACCCAGATTCAAAGCAGACTTTAGGGTCTAATTGCAGTAAGCTTTCAAAGTCAGGTTAGGAAAGGGGGAAAGACACTGTTGAAATACATTTTGTCCAGTGAAGACAGACTGGCATGATAGACAGTTATCTGTAATACCTCAGCTTCTTCAGGGAATGCGCATTTGCCAAGCCAGAGTGTTTGAAAAAAGCATTATGCCACACAGGAATTTGGGATGTCTTATGCCAGAGGTTTGTTTTATTTTATTTTTAAAATTTCTTCAGCCCTTGTGTTTCTTACATTTTCAAGCTGTTATATTTTTAAACATTTACAACTTTTACACAGGATGGCTGTCCAACTCCTTCTTCGTTGAGCACCAAGTAACAATAAAACTATGAAGTCTGGTAGCAGGGAAGATATAATGATGGAAGGAATGAGAAATGCACAAAGAAAATAAATCTGAACCTCAAAATGTAGTTCCCATAGGAAAGTGAACTGTGAACAAATCATGAAATAGAATGATGTTGCCTTTATCATGACCTCCTAATTGCAGAGCCAAAGCTGAGTCAGGTGTCCTGTGGCCAGTCAAAAGCCATTTCTTAACATACATAGCCACTTGGATAATCTGAAAAATTCCTTTAAATGGTGAGAAATCTGTACGCGGAGTTGTGTGTATGACATGAATTCACAATAGTGTCTATTCAGTATTTGAATTTAGCAACAAAAGCAGATGCCAGGTTTCAATACATAATCTAGTTAAAATGCCAGTAGCTGTGGTGGTCAGTTAGCTTACTGTTTCTCACATGAGTGAAGGTGAAACATTCAGTTGTCACACATGAAGATGCTTATTACTACACCTTCTCTTCACCTATAAAGGGAAAGGTTCTTCCTATTTCTGCTACTGTGGTATGATTATAAGACTCAATGATCTCTCAGAAATGAAGCCTTTGATTTTCCTTTTCATTCCCATTCTTCATGTCATTTGTTGTCCTTCATAGATAAAATGGTTCTTCTGTTTTTCTGCGTTTACAAATCCTTCAGACATTTATGGGTAAATATTTCTCTCTTCTTCAAGTTATGCAAAGATGTGAGGTTGTTTTGTAAGGCTTCACATCCAGTTAACAGACCGCTCAAAACTTCTCTCAGTGTGGCAGGGTCTTTCTGTCACTTCTGTTATGTGGCATGATTTGTGCACGTGCGGTCCCACATCACATTGGTTCCTTTGCTGCCATGCATCCGCTATTAAAAAAAATGCTGAATGAGAGTAATAGAGAGGAACAATGGGCTATTACAGGATGTTCAAGACAGGGTCATTACAGTATATTTTCTTGTGCAGTCTTGTTATAAACAAGCTTCATATTTACCACCTTGTTTCGTTTGTTAGCACCCTATTGTTAATAAGTGTTGTAGGGCTACTAACTGCCCATTTTCTAACAAAGCTCAATTTGATGAAATACATTCAGTATTTAGAATAAATTTATGTATTTTATATGTATTCAGTATTTATTTATCATTATTGATAATGAGTAAAAGGGCCAGGAAATTTTTCACTATCAAACTGCAAATTAGCTCTGGCATACTTAGCAAAATGAAATCACAGTGGCTTAGGATGGGCTGTTGAATCTGAAAGTCTAGGTAGATCACTTAAAAGAAAAACATTTTGCTTTTGAAGTTGGAAAAGAAAACAGCTTATTCACAGTGCTGCTTTTTGACATACAGGGTAATTTATATTTTTTTTTCCCATAATTTCCAACACTTGGAATCCAAAGGGTCAGTTTGATGTAAATGGTGAAGATAAAAAATAGCATCTAGTGGGCTTTTGAAGCAACTTGGAGTGTTTCTGTGATGTCTGATTATATTAACAATTCTCTAGCTGAAGGACACCCACTAATGGGCACAGCTGAAAACATTTAAGATTTCCAGCTAGTGTGAAATAAGGAGTTCATGCAAGAGGAATCAGTCAAAGTTGGGATGGGGATTCAGTGGTTAGTAGAATAGACTTGAATGCAGTCCACAGGGAGTTGGGATGCTGCTGGAAACTGCGTATGTTTTCAGCATTGTATGAAAATCTCTCAGTCTTTAATCACATCATTTTCTTAGATGTAAAAATGGTCTTTTTTTTTTGTGTGTGTGTGTTCTTGGAATAAACATAATTTTCAATACTGGGATATACTTGTGTAATCTACCAAATGGAAAACCAAGGGTACTGTAGGTCAGTTTTGATGTTAGCAGAACTGTGAGGCAGAAGTCTGACAGCTGAATATCCTACAGCATGTCTCAGGGACACAACAGGAATATACATGTGAGAGTCTGGTTCTTGCAGAATAAGAAACGTATTAACTGACATGAAGCAGATGAAATTTAAGCTAATGCTACTTGTCAAAAAGTTTTTAAAACTGTACTGCTCTTATCCAGTTTGAAAAATGGCTTATTGGAAGTGTTAAGTACCAGCTATTTTTCTTTAGCTCTGACTCCATTTTGCATTTGAGTTTTCAATCCTACAAAATCCTTGAAGTCACAAGTAGTATACTCTATGCAGTTCCACATACTTAGTGAAATTATATGGATGATAATCAGAGCAAAAAACAAGGCCATGAGTTTGCAAAACCAGCAGTGATTTAAAGGGGATTACAAATGGACAGGGGAAAAAACCCTAGTGTTCAGCAAGAAAATATTGGAAAGAAGGTATGTGTTGGAGAAAACATCTTTTGTCCACTGTGTCCACGTTACTACTCCTTTTGAAAGGTGTGACAAAGAGGGTGCTCACTAATTATTTACCAGCTTAATGTTATTTGTATCCATTTAATAAAGAATATCAATATATGGCTTTGTATAAGAAGGGGAGTATGTACTGCTTAATGTAAAAATAAAGCAGATTGGCAATATTTCTGTCACGTTGACTAAGCGTAATAGTTAATGTGTTCCTCACAAAACACCACATGAATAATGTAAAAAGGTGACTCGCCCAGAAATCTTCTTCTCCCAGTAGACTTTTCAGCTTACTTTATCCTGATAGCATGAGGGTATGTTTATCAGAAGACCTGTTTTTAAGTTGCATGTCTTTCAAAGAAGTGCAAGATTTACATGTGAATATTCTAGTTATGTGATCATTTGCAGGAATGTCGCTACCTCTATTTTTGTATCTAGTTTTAAGGGAAAGCTAAACTAAAATCAGTCTTTTATTCCTTCCAAAATGTAGTTGGTATGTTATCGTTAGTGATAGAAGGTCCCTTTTCACAGTCTTTCAGTGAATTCACCATTTTCCTTGTTTGTGTAAGGAAGGTAGCCTTTGTAACATCTTGTTTTATTTATCAGCCATATCTGTAAGCTGCAGGAATCCTGTGTGTGAAGTCACAACACAGTGCTCAAGAAAGATACATGATCTTTATTAGAAAAACCATTCGGTAACAAACTGCATAATGCTGTGACTCCTGTAAGGTGTTTGTTTTAAATAGCAACAACTAACACTTTTTTAAAGTCCTCTTGTATTCCCCAAAATTCAGGCTGTACTGTACTGTGCATGGATAAGGAACGGGGAGAGAGTTATTACTGATCACTCTGTAAAGTTCAAATGCTTCTGCAGTTCCTACTCTTGTGCTGGAATTAGAATCAAAGTACCAAAATACTATAAAAAAAGGCTGCTCTTGCATTATTTCTGACAGGCTTATAACCTGGGAGTATCTAAAATGTCATCAGAAAGCATGTTCTCGTGAGATTCCTGTCCGGATTTCCAGACCAACTAATGTAGAACCTTATCCAAAAAAAGTGTAGATACTTACACAATCACAGAGTGACAGCAGAGCTTTTGGTTGAGTTTATTTGGTGGTGTGTTTTTGTTTTGATTTGATTGGTTTGTTTCTTTTTGTTGCTGTTTGTTTGGGGCTTGGATTTTCTTTTTCTTTTTTTCTTTTTTTTTTTCCTTCCAGTTCTTGTCACTTTTTATATAATGATTTTTACAAAATTTTAATCTCTCTTCTGTTTTTTCACTCTTCTCAGCTTTGTAAGAACTTCCTTTGTACTTTTCCTTTGTCGATGTTTTTTTATTCAGATTGATCATTCTCCATTCTTTTAGATGTAACTGCCATTTTTGTCTCTTTAAGTACAGAATGATGAGAATTTTGCAGAATGAACTATAGAACCTGTACATACTTATTTTCTAATTATGACTGTATCACTCATCAGGAGATGAACCTGTTATTGGGTGGATATTATTTAAGAAATTTTTTTTTCTGTGCTTAGTTTCAGGTAGATCTAACAATAAGTTTGCATGCTACTGCTGTGTCAAATTCTCCTTACTAACAAATCTTTGCCAGTTGTAAATGTTTCATAGTTTTAGACACAGTCAGCTGCTTCTTAATACTACTCTAGAAGTACAACTTGTGCAAAAATAATTCTGGAAAAGCTCTGTATTAAAGAACTGGCCACCATGAGCAAACAGCTTGTTTGCTAGACAGTATAGATGATACAGTTGTCAGTGCTATTGCTGTGTTAGCATTCATCAGTAGTTAATTCTGTTGCTTGAACAAGAGTGCTCAGAGACCATGTTATCATTCTAGTAGAGTCTTGCCAAGCAGCTGGTGCTGTTTCTTGTGGGTTTTTGTTGTTTGTTGTTTTTTTTTTTTTTTTATCTTGGGGAAGTAGGATAGAGCTCACTGGAAATATTTCTCATCTTTCACTGGTACAAATCAGTAAGCATAATAATTCACAGAAAAACACACTTGACATAGATTGGCCATATGGACAAATACACATTATGCCACCACATATTGTGGTGACTCTTGTTTGTGGTTCCTAGATTCTAAAATAGGTAAACCAGGAAGATAGGTGTGGTTTAAGTTTTATTTATAATATTAGCATCAGTATTCTCTTAAAATACAGTTTGATGATCGTGTAAATTTAAATTAATTTGCCTTTTAGGAGGAAAAACTTTATCTGTGTGCTGAATATGAGGAAGAAATCATTGGTCAGCACAATTTGTGACTACAGAATATATTTGTGTGCTGTTTTAGAATTTATTTAGTTTTATGTATTTTCCCGAGGAAGAATTATTTCTCTAGCATTTATATACTGTTGCAGCTGCTCTGAGGAAATATTTGCATATAGGAATAGTGTTGATAAGATTTCTCTATTAGATGAGAGACCAGTGAAAAAATACTCACTCTGCAAAAGGAGGGGGAAATCCAGCTCTTGGAGGACTGTTAGTGGGTTTTGCATTCAGCAGACCTGTGCTGTCGTGTTTGTATCGCTTTCAATTCAGGAAAAATTAATGAATTTATTTCTGAAATTAGATAACTTATAACTTATTAGATAAATTATCGTGCCTCTGTGTACTCTCTTAGAAAGTACATTACTCTGGAGAAACTTGCTTGTGCTTGGAAGAACATGAAGTATATAGAAGGCTACATGGCTTATTGAGCTATGCTGCTGCTTATTTGGCGAACTGAATTTGTTCATCAATTTCCAGTACTTGGGCTTCAGCCTTGGCACCCTCCCACCCAGGCTAGTATAAATTTGTGAAGGATTTTTCTGTCCATTTAATGTGCAGATCTGCTGCAATAAAAACAGCATAGTGGAAACCACATGCTTACAAAATAAGTCACATCAGAGAGGACTTGCTACTAATAGTCTGTTCTCAAGTTTGACACAGTTTAGATGTGTGCTTACATTTGCTGGTAAACTTAATTCTGGTTTTCTTTGCTCGTAATTTATGAGCTGGCTCCTGGTGACTGCACCTAACTGAGTAAGTAGCCTGCTTTTTACAAATTTTAAGTGGCTATCAGATAACTTCTATAACACAAGGACCAGAAATTTTCTGGCTCAAGCACTTTCAAGGTGCTGACAGCCTATATATAATCATATCAGATATTCATGCCATGTTTTATACAGATTTGTACCTCACCATTAGAGCTATAATTCAAGAAACGTAAAAGCGATGAACATGCCAAGTCTCCACTAAAGTGCAAGTTTAGACATAGCGAGATTGAGCTCTCGTTGCCACCGTTACCGTCTCTCCAATCCTGATTTTTTTTTTTTTTAATTTTTTTTATTTTCCCCACCTCTTAATTTTTTGAAGTTTGGCTTCACAATAGATTGCTGATAAGACCAATTATTGTTGTGGAAACAGATGGTTTTGATTTATTAGCGGTGACATTTTGTTTTCAGGGATTGAAATATCACAGAGATAGATAGTATATTTTTGTAATACAACTCAAGCTCTTAATTTATTTTGGAATACTTAATGCTGTTTCACAGGTGTACTTGAACTAGAACCTTTACTCTCAAAATGGAGGATTTCCTATCTTGAATCAGATCTAGTCCAGTGAGCTTTACTGTCTTTCTTTTGACTTCTGTATGTACCCTGTACATGGTGCTACCTGAAATAAAGGGGAAAAAAAAAGAAGTGTATGTTACCTTAAACTGAATTTATTTCTGCAGTACTTTGCTAGGGACTGAAAGCGGTTGAATGAAATATTTTTAGTGTTTATGCAAGCTATATGCTGGGCTATATAAAGTAACACAGTATTTTTATAGTTATCAGCCATTAATTCTGTTGACTTCCTTCTCCTCCTACAATTAGCACAGAAGGGAAGGCATGCTTGTATTTTGTTTACAGACTTGAGTTAGCACCATAATTTTTTTTTTTCTACAGTTTACTGGTATTTAATGGTATTTATCATAGTGACAGATTTCATGTTTGATAGTTAGGCAGTATGCTTGTTAAGACTGCAATTCTCCAAGAATGGTAATAAAGCTTGTGTACAAAGACCTTTTAAGTATCTAGCATTAGTGAGGACAGGATCAGTGTGTACCAGCTACTCTTAATCTTGCTCTTTCCTACATCAACACAAGTAGAGAATTGGATTAATAATGTGAGCATGAAGCATTCTGCATTTTAATAATTTGTGATGCCCTCAATATGGTTGTTAAGTATCAGTGAATGTTTTCCCTCATGGTGGCATAAGGGCCAGTGGAGCATGGAGAAGAGTAAAAGGAATACTATCACAGTTACTGTAACTAAGAAATTTTTCAAGGCCAGGTTGGACAGGGCTTTGAGCAGCCTGGTTGTGTGGAAGGTGCCCCTGGCCAGGGTTTAAGGTTCCTTCAACCCAAACCATTCTGATACTGTGAAGAGTTATAATTACCCACAGGCTTCTCCTGGGCCAAGAAAGCTGATAAGCCACAGAAGCACTTAATACTGGAAAAATGACACTGAGCGGGCAATTTCCCAGTGTCTGATCAAGCTGCAAGGACAGAAGCTAGTACAGGGAGAATGATTAGTGCGTGAAGACTTGCATTTGTAGTTGTCTCAACAAGTCTGCCTCTGCAGTTAAATCAAGACCCCAATCCAAATTAACTGTTGGATGTAACGAAAAAAAAAGAAAAAGTCTAAGAAACAGTTTTTCACAGTTTTAAACAACTGGTAGATCTTTAGCGGTGCTGTGAGAGCACAATTTATCATGAGAGATAAACTTTGTGAAAAGTGTTAAGACTTGCTTATAGAAATCATAGATTTTTATCCTTTAAACAGTTCTGTCTTCTTTTACAATTTTAGTACAAAGAAGAAATCATGTGGAAATAACACTGGAAGTTATTGAAACATTGCATCCTTTGGACATAAATGCAGTTTATGCTGCTGAAGGACAAAATTCTGAAATCCACCGCTCAGGTAATAGCTTTCTGCAGTAATTCCTTAGTCATCACTATCAGATGTAGTAGGTATAGCTAGGACAAGGAATGCTAACAAATGTTAGGATGTAGCAGCAAATACGTCATAACAACATTTGCCAAGAAACAAATCCAATCCCGCAGTGATCAGCTCCACCTATGTCACAGTTGTGTGGGAGAGAAAGGATGTTGCTTAGAGAACAGCATTTGAGCTCTTTTATGGTAGAAAAGAGAAGATACATAGGTTTTCAAAGAGAACTTAATGTAAACCAGCTGAGTGTTTTAATTTTGGTTTGGTTTTGGATTCTTTTTTTTTTTTTTTCCCCTCCCCTGAAGCCTAGAACAGGATAGGATATCACAAAGGAAATCCCGTATTATTCTGGTAAGGTGTGAAGTACAAAAAATATGGAAGTGATGTGTGGAATAGACTTTTTGCAGTCTAATCTTTGAAAGTGTAGCTTTCAAAGCTGTCTACCTGAATATATTGAGACATACAGAGTAATTTGAAATCACTGTTTAATTGTTACAGAGTGGAAGCCTATTACTTAAAGTATAACATCTTTCATAAATAAAATATTTTTAACAATTAAAATACAGTTATTTGAAGGCTCCATAAGCACACAGTGCGCTAATGAATGGTGTTCATAACACAATTCACACAGTTTTGGCTGTTGGAAGCTGTATTGTTAGGCTGCTGGCTGGGACTCAGGATATCCCTTAGTGCTTTCAGAAAAATCTCCTGGGCCTTTGACTTCCAGCTGAGGCCCATGGAAGAGAGCTTGGGCAAAATTTAGTCCTAGAACAGCAATGTGGATATATTTGCTTGCTTTCTGGTTTTGTTTTTGTTTTTTTTTTTTGTATGTTAGGTCCTTTCAGCTCTTACATGGTGAACTGTTCAAGGTACTATCTAGATTTACAACCTGGTCTTATTTTAGCGAAGTATGGCACTTCTTGAACATATATTTCTTTGACAAATACTGTGTCTACAAAGATATCTTTCTTTCTGGAAGTCAAGCAGGGCACTGGTGTACTGCTTTTGTAAAATTATACCTTCAGAGCTTCCATCTTTAGGGCTGTTTGGCAAAGCCCAGCAATGTCAGCTGCAATCACAGAAGCAGCTTAGCTCAACAGATAATGATACTTAAGTAAAACTAACCTTTGTTGTGAAAGGATGTCACCCTTTCTTCCACCTCCTCTCTGTACTTCCAGCTCATTTTAATCTTTTGGTCACTTAAACTTTGGGAGGAGCCTTTTTCTGCAAAAATACCTGTATTTCTTCATTTGTCCATGTATCGGGTATACGTTAAATAGAACCAAACCAAAAACCTGTGTAATCAGAACAAATTAGACACAGCCTACAGTACTCATCTGCCATAGTGACTGTAATAGATTACAGTTGCTGGAAAACAGCACAAATTGTATTTGCAGAGTTCTTCCAGCTGTCTTCTGGATTCTGACAAACATGCCACGATGATGTTTTGGCTCTTTTGGGATCTCACCCAGGCTTTTCATAGTGCTCTTCTGGCTCTTTGAGGTGTTTCTCTGAAAATTTTACTTGCCAACTGCCCTTTCTTTGCAGTTTTTGGAGGTGGCCCAGTCTTTAAGTATGACCCTCTTCTCAAATGACCTTTGTTTTTGACTTGTTTTGATTCCTCTCTGGGCATGTCATGAATTAGTGACTTCTGTGAAACTGCTGGGAAACCCAAAACAAACATGCTGAACATTTTTGAGTTTTCACTAATTTTTTGGTTTTGTTTTTTATTATTGTTTTTTGTTTGTTTTTGTTTTGTTTTGTTTTTTTGTAGGTTGGTGGTTGGTGTTTTTTTTTTTTTTTGTATGGATTAATTTGTTGGTCCATGTGTCTGTCTGTGCCCCCCCCTTTCTTCTTGATCCTTGAGCTAAACTGTTTATACGGAAGCTGTTAATAGGGGAAGAATTTGTCATGTTACATGTTTGGGGTGGGATGTGATTACCCAGTGCACAGGCATCTGCCACTGCCAGGGAAGCCCAGCAGGTCTGGCTGCCTGTGTACAGGATGCTCCAGAGGCATTGGGCCAGGTTTGGAAAACTTCTCTATACCCTCAGGTATCTCAAAGGATGACAGGAGACTATGTGGGGGAAAGGGAACTTAGCCTCTGATCTTTATTTCTCTCATTATCTATGCATGTGAGGAGGGCTGGGAAGATGCAGGATGTATTCCAGGTTGCAACCATGATATAAATGGAATTAATACTGGGGACTGATTATGCTACTAGCATTTGTAGAAAAATCAAAATGAGAGGCATACTACTGTTTTTGCACTTTCTTCAGTATTCATGTGTATTGTTCACCTTTTGCTCTTGTAAAAGATCAATGGAAAAAAAATGAAAGGATAATTAGCTAGGCAGGTCTGTTTCAACTGCACCAGCACATGTTGTGAATGTCCCCAGAATATTTTTTGAACAGTTAAATTGTTAACGGTGCTGGTACTTAAAAAGCTGTAATTTGTTTCTGAAGTTAACAGCCTTTCAGTTCTATTGGTTTCGAGTGCAGAGATTTGAGAAATCTTTGCTATATTGCCACCATTATGAATGAATTTCACCAACTAAAAGCACTGTAGGGTTGTTCACTGTTAGTCTGAAAGAGTACTTCAAAATCTAAATAAACACTTGAATATTATGTTTGCAGCCTTTTAGAATTGATACTCATTAATGATCATTATCAGATACTAGTTTTTGAAGCTTCTGTGGAGATTCACATGGATATCCAGCTCTGACCTATTGTGCACACTGTTTTAATATCAGCTGGATACTACTTTATGTTGTGTGATTTTTTTTTTTTTTTTTTTTTTTTTTTACATTTTTAATTTAGGAAGGCATTCTTTTTCCAGTAATAATCTTCTTACAGTTCTTGTCCTTTCTTAACATTCTTGTTTGGCACATGTTTAACAGGTCAGTTTACTTGTTCACTGTAGTTAGTTCTGGCACTACAATTGTATAATTAAAAACAATAAAAAGAAGACTGAGTTTGGTGGCTGTCACCAGGTGATCACTTTAAAAGTCAAGAAGTATTTAAAACCTAATGTATTTCTGGTGCTTTTGTTTTGTCTGGGTGCTGTAGAGGAGCATTCAGGATTCTCATTGGTCAGGATGGCTTGATTAACAGCTGTGATTTCTTTGTGATTATGTGTCTAGCAATAGATTTCAAATGCCTCTTAGGGCTTTATGGGAGAAATGAAGGAGTCAGGAAATAAATGTGAAAGATTGCTAGTTTGTTAAGGTCGGGTGTTTAAGTCATATTTATTAACACCTGTATCTTGCAGGTGATTGTTAGTAGTGAAACATACCACTTCATTACACTTTGCTACAAAGTAGGTAGTCTTGAGTTACCAGTTGAAAATTGCTTGTACATGATGTGGAGGTATGTTTGGTTGGTTATTTGGGTGGGTTGTGTAGCTGATAAAACTGACATCCACAATGTTACTATATGCAATTTAATCTGTAGGGTAAATGCTCAGAATGGGTAACAAGATTAGTAGAGGGATAGAGCTGGATGCAGGAGGTCACTTTAGGTAACAATTATACCTTCACAGTAGGGGAAGAGCCTATTTTGTATTTCTTAGGTGCAAAAAAAATACTAAGGTAGATTGTCTCAAGTAACTCTTAACACTGGGTATTTCTTGCGGGCGATGTTCCTCTAAACTTGGCATCTAAAGTGTCTCTAGTAATACCACGGACATTAATGTCCAAACTGTAGCTTCAGAATAGATTTTTGTTCGAAGACTATCTTACAGACAAGTACAATTACAGGTGAAAGACTGGTGTAGAAAATAAATGACTAATAATCTATTAGCAGAAATATTTAGTTATCTTTTCCTGACTTTTCATTTGTCTGGATTTTCTTTTTCTTAGCTCAAGTATTTTTACTCTCTTTTTTTTGCAGTCCTTTTAATGACAATCCCAACAGATGGTAAATCCATTGCTAATTGCTGAGTGGGTATTTAAACCCTGAATGTGACACAATGTGCAATATGGTGATGGGCAAATCAGTTAAATTCTGTCTGTTTTGGATAGTATTTTTGATTATCTTACTCATCTTCCCTTTATGTTATTTCTTGGTGCTCCTTTGTGGCCTTAAAGGAAAAACCACATTGAAGGTTTTATCTATTTTTTTTTTTATTTGTTTCTTAGTTATAAAACTGAAGCTTTTTTTCTTCATACTGCATACATGTAATCATTCTACATTTGGTAGCACTATATAGTTTCAGTAGCTGTCTTGGCTCCCACATTTGGATTAGTCTGAATTTCACATCAATTTGGTGGTCTGATTTTCAACAGTCATCCTCTTTGTAATGTCTGACCCTCAGAGATGACCAACCAAGAGTTCAGATCTCCGGGTGATGGCCACTTCAGTCTTAAAGTTCTCTGTTCCTTAAAAGCACTCATCAAATGATCGTTTCTCTTCTCCAAAGCCTTGTAAAGTGGTGTAACAAGACAGCCTGAGGATTGTTCATGACCTCAAAGTTAGTAGTTGTCTGATAGCAATGACATGGGAATAAATTCACTTAGTCTAGTGGTTGCAAATGATGCGTACTGAAATCTCAACTTCCTACTGAATTTGAATCTGGGAGATGATATCTTTCAGAATAGGACAAACCAAATACAGCTGAAGTTGTCAGTGTCCCCCTTGGCCAGAGTCTTTATGTAATCTATTTTATGCTTTGCTTAGACAAATCAAAAAGTGCTTTGCTGCTTAGTCTATAAAATGTGTATACAATATCCAGAGTAATTAATGCCATCATTAAAATACCACTAGTTCTGGAATGATGTACAACAGCTGCTTACCAGTTCACAGTCAGTAAAGATTTGAGACATGCGAAGAAGGCGTAGAATAAAGATGTGACTATCCTCATCACTGAGCAGTTATAAAATATGCTAGTGCAGCAGTTGTTTTCTAATACCCTCCTGAGAAAGGGAAATGTATTTGCTGGGGAGGCAGGGGAACCAACTAAGTTTTATTCCTGTAATATTTTTTTTTCTTTTGGAAAACCTGGAGATTTTAGCTGATGACATGCTGCCTGTTCTTTGAGTGTTGTAGGCCTGTAGCAATAGCCAAGTGTTTTTATTTCTATAAAACTATTTGCAAGGTTAGTAAGATACGTACCTGTTATGGGATTCATTTGCCAGCAAGGCTTGCATCCGTTTAATAATTAGTAAGAAATTTTATGTCTGCTCTTGGCCCAGTTATGTATCTCACTAACAAAGCACTTGATAGTTCCTTTGGAAAAAAGGGAAAATAGGTGTTCTTACAGCTTCAGAATAGAACAGAGTTCTCTCTCCGGCATATATATATGCTAATTAATTGAGAATATCACATTCAGTACTTCCTTGTTTCAACAAATATCCTGCTCCATCAACAGCGGGAAGAAGCCAGTGCAGGACAAATCTGGATTTCACCAAAGGAAGCTTGGCATAAGCTACCTCGATAGAAATAAATGCAGGAGACTTTTTTGTTTGTTTGTTTCTGAATGGTTCCCTTGCATGGAATCAGTTGGGTGATGTTGTTTCCGTTGGCTCCAGCAATGTCAAGGCCATTGATGATGAAAGTTTTGTACTGTTTTTTCCCCATCGCTTGGAAAATTCTCTCTTCCCTGCCCTCACTCTCCCCCAGCCAGATCCCTGCCAAGCAAGCAGCTGTGAGCAGAATTTCTCAGCAAGATGAATGTCAAGTTTTGCATGCTCTGTGCAACAGGATACACAAAGACAGCTTGGAGAGGGTAACAGTTGAGAGGGGCAAGTCCAGCCTTTCCGAACAAAATGTGTGCACATTGTATGGTTGAGCCTTTTAAGGCATCTTATTAAGTTAAAAGGAGCGGGAAGGAATTAAGAAAAAAAAAAAAGGTATGCAAAGGTTATTTTATCATAGTGACTTCTGGTACCTCAGTCTGAGGTAAGTAATGCCTGAAAGTTTGATGTCTAAGCCTTGCTATTAAGGGCAGTTAGCAAAGCGAGTGAATATGAGTACCACAGTTGCATGCGAGACTCTGGCAGACCAATGGCAAGAGCTGGTTTGTAGAATTACAAACTCAACTGAATACTGTTTTAACTTAATTTTGATAGATGTTATCCTTGTCAAAGCTTCCCATCAAATTCCATGTATTTTGTTTCTGCCAGGGATTTTTTTAATGGAGTGTGAAATCAGCATGAGAATTCTATGAGGATTTTATTTCTCCAGAAAAATAAATGCAGGATGTGATTGTGCAGATAATAGATAGCTATATTAAAGCCACCTAATATTTTCCATGCTTGCGTGGAAATTTTCAATTACTTGCAATTTTACAAGCTTTAACTGAGATTCTCCATGTTTCTGCTATTATTTTAGTACTTTTACATTTGAAGGGGAGATAATATGCTTAAATGTGTAAATGGCATACAAATATCATCTATGTGTAATTCATAACCATAATAGCTGTGCTTGATTTTCATTCCTCTGCTGTAACTATAGTACTTGTAATATTTTATTACATTTGGTATGTATATTTAATTTTCACAAAGTACCTTGTCCATGTGAGACTGAAATTTATCAAGGCAGTGGTTGTGTGTCCAATTTATGTAATATTTTAAATGTTCATGGTTAATAATTTTTTTTTCTGGTTTGTAGTCAGGTAAGACGGTGGAATACTGCAAAAGGAAATGGAAAAGTCTGGTTGTAATTAAAGGAACGCTAATTGGAGCTTAGGGACTGTGTGTAAAATACACTAGTCTTTCCCACGGCCACACCCTGAGCATATGATCTTCAACTGAATTCATGGAAACATTCACACTGCTTCCTACAGACTGCAGCTGGCGCTGTCTGTAAAATCTCTGCTTCACAAAGAGTAGAGGATTTTAGTTGATAATGTGCATTGATACGTTCATTCTGCTGCCGTGTTACTATACAGCTGTGTGAAACAGATGGAGTGCATTGTAAAAAGAGTGTAATGTGCAATGCAATGATGAAATGATGCAATAATATCAAAATCCTAGTAATGATCATCTTTGCAGTCCTCATTCAGAGGATGTGAAATAGTGCCATGCTTGACAGTCAAAGATTGCATGCCAGCTAAGTTGTTAGATGACCCACTAACTGC
Source organism: Pezoporus flaviventris (assembly GCF_033815535.1). Classification (NCBI taxonomy): domain Eukaryota; kingdom Metazoa; phylum Chordata; class Aves; order Psittaciformes; family Psittacidae; genus Pezoporus; species Pezoporus flaviventris. The sequence goes on from NW_026892549.1 coordinate 52,416,112, forward strand.
TTTTGGTATTTCAAACTTTTAATGTCTTTCTCAGCAGCACAAGCTTATCAGGTAGAATTTTTCAATGGCACAGAATCGCATTTCTATTAACAGCATAAAAATATAATAGGATGTCTACTGAAATATAAGGCGAGTTAGACCTGGAAAACCAGTGCAGTTTTCAGCAGTTGTTAACCTCTGGTATTTCAAGAAAAGAATTAAGACTTGCAAGAGACAGTTGATGAACAAATTTGAAAATTAGAAAACGGTTAATTGGGACCTATGTTTATAATTTCAGGTGGAAGAAACTTTATGTAAGTGGCGTTTCAGAAAATATATACAAACGTATTATTTCAGTTGGTGCTAAAGATTTCTACTTGGATACTTTTGGACTGAAAGACTGTCTTCATGTAAAATAGAAATTATTATTTTCAAAGTAAGCACACATTTTCAAAGGTAATTGATAAAGATCATCGCATAAATGTGTTCTAGTTGGCTGAACATGGCATGAGTTGTCCAAATAGCCATCAGTGCCTTTTGGGGGATTTTATGCAGCACAAAAAAAGTTTGAGATCTCACATTTATATTGGTGCCAGTTGCTTTTTGTTCTCCACATACACTTTCAAAGCAGAATGAGGGCAAATACCATAAGAGAGGTTAGTGTAGTTGCTTGGTAGCAGTTTGCTTCCCATTCAAAGGATTTAATTTCTCATTTTGTTAAGCTGGTTAGTTAATGGCTGTGATTCTGTAATTGATTTTTAAACTGACAGCAGTTCTAGCAAAACAAGTGTTTTTTCACTCCTGAGCACTTCAGTCTGTGTCAGAGTTGTGCATATTTCAATATTCCTGTGGGTGTGGAGGAAGCTGAAGGGAATTCCCATTTAAAAGACTTTAAAACATTGATGGCTGATATTTTCCTTAATTTGTCAACACTAATGTTAACCCAGATTGACAGAAAATTATGTTAATTTAAAATACTGGCTGTAGCAATATCTTTGTACATATCTTCACTTGAAGGAGATACAGGTAGAGGATAGAGAAACCTGTGCCTACTGTATGGCTACCTTAAGATGATTTCTGCAGCTAGTCGGTGAGGAGGAGAGTTACATAGAAGAAGAAAAGATCTAGCTATAAATGTAAATACAATTACTTTGACATTTTTGTGTTCTTCATCTGTCCTTTGAGTATATGCATCCATTTCTTTGTGTCATTAGAACTTCACAAGCCTTTACTCCCCTTCACTGTACTGAGTATAGCCCCTTGGAAGTCAAGACGACTGTCTGTGTGGGTCTCAGGAAGATGTGCATATACCAGCATGCAGCTATAGACTTTAAAAAATATATGGAAGGTAATTTCTTTCCATGCTGTTGAGATTAACTTTTAACTACTTCTGATTTTAACTTCCTTACTTTCACAAACTCGTTTATGGCAAGCATACTCTGTGTGAGTCCAATTTGAAACATTTGCTGCCAAATGCCATTTTAGGAATACGAAAGATGAAAAAACATAGGAAAGATGGGAAATATCTTTAGCTAATTAAAAGCAAAGGAAAAAAGCTTCAGACCACAAGAATTCAAAATGTTGGTTTTGGCTGCTGCTTGTTCTTGGCTTTGGCTAGACAATGGATTAGTAGTTTTGATAATTTAGCACAATATAATAAAATTGTCTAATATTCAGAGGGTGAAATATTCCAGACCCTGCACTTACAGCATATGAAATTTTAAATTTTAAGGGAAATGTTCTGAACTGTGGTGATTTAGGCTGACCTGGTAAAGGCTTTGAAGTAACTGGTGACTTATTTTGTTTAGAATAAGTATACCAAGCTGAATTTTTCTGAAGCTGCCTTAAATTTACCTGATCTTCTTTGGAATAGTAATGTATGGGAAATATTCCATGGGAGAAAATGTTGATATTTGACATGAACTTCCCATCTGAAATTTCATTTTAAGCCAGGTAAAAATTTTTGCTGATGAAAACTTTGGGGATAGTTCTTTGTATTATGTTTAAAAAAAAAAAAACCACCACCACCACTCCCCCCCCCCCCCCAAAAAAAACACAACAAAACCAAAAAACCTAAAGATAAGAAATCCAATGCGAAATCAAAGACCATAGTGCCTCTGATATTTCCATGGACACTTTATCTATATTTGGTTCATCAGTTCTGTTCAAGTCATTGACCATTGGTGAACCCAAAGTTCTGATGCAGGAGCTACAGCAGCAGCACTACTGTGTTTATGCTAGCAGAAGGAGTTCCCTTTCCTGGCCACCTGCTCCCTCCCCAACCTGCTCAGAGTTGCTGGTGTGGCATGGTCCACCTAAAAATAATTTTGTAAAATAAATCATACTTTAAAACTTCATAAAAGTTTCTAGCTGAATGAGAGCGTGTTTGTGTAATTTGTGTGTAAATATTCATATTTCTAAATGCAAATCTGGAAGAAACTGATGTAAAATCTGTGAGTTGCACGGAATATACCTTACTGCTGAACTGGGTTGGGGCCAATGAGAAAAACGTTGAGTGGTAAGCTCTGAAGAAAAAAAAAGCCCCATTCTCTCATCCTCATTGTGTTGTTCTGACCTTGAGAAAAGTCTTTGAACTGTGGAAATACTGTTCTTGTAAAATTAGCATGTGTCACTGAAGAAATAACAAAAAGCTTTCAAAACTCGGCCAGCTGAGAAAATGACTTCATGCAGTGAACATTTTCACAAAGAAACTTTTGGATCTCTTTTAGGTCATTACTTGGTGAACAGCGTCAAAAAGTGTCATTCAAATGAAAATACTCTCGGAAAGGGATGCTCAGAGCAGTAGTCGCTCTCTGCAGCTTTAAGCAGCAGTGTCTGGGGAAAAAAACCCTTCAGGCATCTTAGCAAGGGTCTTCATACAAGTGTTAACGTCTGTTGATGAACTCATAAATTCATATGGCCATTGTTTCAATTCAAAACAGTGAAAATTTTGTTTGGAGGTGGAGAAATCTTCTTTGGAGGAATATGGAGGAATATACCGTATTTTTCACATGTGTCATAGAAACATAGAATACATCAAGTTGAAAGAGACCCATAAGCATCAGAGACAAACTCCATGCTCCTTGCAGGACTACCTACAACTGAACTGTATGTTTAAGAGTATCATCCAGTTACACTTTTGTTACCATTATCAGTGAGTGCATACTGAGGAAAGCAAGCGGGAAAACATTTTTGTTTTCTCCGAAGTGGGGTATGTGATTGGGGTCTTCTGTTACCTCCTTTAGAGTGACAGCAAATAAGTCAATGTCTGTTCTCAGTTAAGGGCAGTGCCCCACACCCCTCAGTGTTTTCTGAAAGTCTCTCCTAAAATCTGTAAGACATCCACTATTTCTGATATGCATCTGAAATGAAGCAACAGAATTTATGCTCTGGAAGGAAGATTCAGTAGCTCCAGTGGCATACTTGTGATGTTTTTCTATACTGTTTAATTGGGTTTCAGGTCATATCAGTAACACAGCCCTATGAATCTGGGGGTTTGGCCCATAGTTCTGCTGCCTGTGTCTGTGGATATGTTGCTCTAGTTTCAATTACGTCTTGGTTTTGGTTTGTTTTGGTTTTTTTTGGGGGGGGAATGAATGAGGAATGCAGATTGGCAAAGAGTAATGAGGTATTAAAATATACCTAATAATAATGTGGAAGCTTTCCCAACTTTTTTATAGCATGAAATACACTGAAAAGAGAGAATGTCATGAGCAATTCCCTTGTGTTTGAAATAATACGTTATTTGGAATTCCTTGGCCCAGCATAGCAGTTGCTTTGGAGGACGAGAAATTTCAGGTATCTTTACTGAATAAGTTTTTAACTATATTTTTTAATTACTGTAGCAGGAAATTAATACAGTAGAAAAAATAGAAGTACCAGCACAGAAACATCTTGGTTTGTCTTGGATTTTAATGATTCATTATTCTGCTGTCATCTTCATTTCCATTAATAATCTTTTTTAGAGTGTTTGATAGTGGTCACTCTAGCATTTTTTTCAGATAATCTTGCTCAGCAGAGCAGCCTTCTTAAAAGTTTCTTTGTGCTTGAATGAATGCTACAGAATTTAAATTTCATTACTTACCGAACATGGAACTGGACTTGGAAAGTTATACCTAATAATGTCTGTTGATGTTTCTTTAGACATCAAGGTACAGTTTGGGTTAGGACTGTGAGATGTGAAAAGGATTAAGCTTGTAAAGTAAGCATAACAGGTGCTTAAAGAATGATAGTCAAATAGCTCTTACTAAAAAATCATGAGGCATTAGTAACTGTAAACTGTTAGAAATAGTAATTGCTTCTCTGAGAATAAGCCATGTCAGTATATTGGTAAAGATTTTCCTTGCCAGAATCTATGTTGCCTTCATTTAATAGCTAGTTCCTTGAGAGGGAAGCATCTTGAGTGTTAGTATCACCATATAAGACAGTATAAAACATACTGTAGTTTTAAAAATGTAAGGGTGGAAATATTATCCTGAGTTTTTTGTAATTTGATAGTATGTTACTAGGGAACTGATTCTGCAATAAAGGAAAAACTAGCACCACGATCACTCTATGATGGGTTCTTATGATTTTAGGTATTAGAACAGGCCAAGTGTTGTCAGTTACTGCTAGTAATTTCTGTTTGGTGCAGGAACCAAAACTTTGTTGAACCATAGCGAAATGTTACTAGTGGGGAAAAAGTATACAGGAGTAATTTAATCTGTATAATTTTACCTGCAGATGGTTCGCAATCTCTGCAATGCTTCTGGCAAGCAACTAGAGTGGTGCAAAGACAAAACCAAAACAATCTGCATGCTAATAGAGCGAGTAAAAGATGTGAAACATTTTTGTGAACAAGACCTAATTTTCTACTTGCAGTAAGCCTGAGACCTTGAGACATGCATAGTATGTGGCTCAAGAAATAAACTGCAAATAATTTCTCATATTGAGCTGAAATATCACCTAGTGCATGATGGTGTTGTTATAAAGTATAGAAGAGAAAAATTGAGGTATGCTGCTCTGTTTCTTCTTTATTTATTTGTATCCTCAATAAGAGATTAAATGCTGTTTAACTATAACTGATCCCTAGAAAGCACTTCTGGAAAGAAGAAAGTTGGAAGGAGGACCATTTCAGTGTGGCTTCTTTCTTTTATTTTTTTTTTTTTTTTTTCCTTGATGTCTCCATGCACGTGACCAATACTGTGGGTTCAGAGAATGAGATGTCTAAGGAAACTCAGCTTGCTTATAAGCTTGGGGTTTATTTCCTATAGTGTTTTTCTTGGTGGCTATATGAATATTGCAAATCTTTCCCTAATTACTGATTCACTTGTTGACATCTTCATGCATCCTGTAAGCCTCTTTATTCTGCAGCACAAGAAGGGATCTCAGTTCATCCCTTTGCAAACCACTGCCTTTGTCAGCTCTTTGCAGTGTTCTCCCTTTATGACGCTGCTTGCTGCCAGTTGGTGATATACACAGGGTTCTATCATAGTACTCATGAGTTAAAAAAAACTTAACTCCTCATGAGTTTAAAACAGCATTAGGAGCATTTTTTTAACTTTGTTTTTCCTGACTGTATGATGTGAAGAGAGGAGGTCATACTGGGGATTTGAAAGAACAACTGCAGTGAGGATAGGACTGCCTTCTTGTAGCAGTTCTAGAAGCATTACAATTGAGTTGCACCAGTGTTTTAAACTGGTATAGTAAATTAAATTTTGTTTATTGTGAAATCCACACAATTATTGATCTGAGTTATTTAGGTAATATACCAGTTCCTTCAAGTGAAGGAGAATACATTAGGAGAAAAATAAGCCCAGTCACTAACTGAATGAAGAGAACAGCTCAGTGAAGCCTGTTGGAAACTGTGAAGTGCTTATGCTTTTGTACTGTAAAAATTGCCTTGGGGAGGATCAAATTCTTCTGATCTCCTGTCTCACCTGTTCTAGGAGTCTGTTACTGCAGATGCCTGGGTATTGATTCAGAGTTGATGGTGGGTGGTTAGTAGGAAATTCTAGTGTTGTGAGACTGTGCTGCCCAGAGTTCTTTAGATTTGTTCCATAACATTTTAAGCTTTCTTAACTCTGTAATTATTAGGAGGATGGAGTAATTCTCCCACATACAGCCATGAGCTGTAATGTGATACCATCAGAGCAGTTTGGTCCAAATCCTCCAGAAGTGCTACCCTCAGAAATGAGGGGTTTTTACTCCATTAGGAAGACTTCCAAATTACCCTTCATTGCTCTGCAAGGTAAGTGTGGAGGTTTTGGAGTCCACTGTAAGAACTAAATGAATCTGGCATGTATTAATGTTTAGGTTGTACTGGCCACTTGCAAAGCTCTTTTTAGGTAGAAGAGGATCTCTGTGGGCAGAATATTTCCCAGAAAGTTTGTGAATGGAGATATAAGTGAAGGCTCTATCTGTAATTCCATTTGAGATTAGTTGTTTTTTTGTTGTTTTTTTTTTTTCTAACAGTGAAGTACAATTCAAAATAGGGATGCTTGAAAAGGATTGGGCATTTTCCAACTTGTTTTTGCTTGTATCTTGGGCTGAAACAACCAAACATACAGGGGGTGTGGTGTGTCAAGAAAACACCCATTCTGACCCCAGTCAGAATTTCCAGTCAGAGGAAGGCTATACATCTATATTTGCACATGCTGAACTTCAGCATTGCAAGATTATGGCATGCTGCAAGATACGTAATTTCTACTGAAAATGTTTGGGAGGTGGGTTGTTTTTGTTTTTCTCATCCTGGTCAAATTAATGTTTACCAATTACTGAAAAATGTTTGTGCATGTGTATGAATGTACATGCAATGACAAAAGTAGACTCTTCTTCCTGTCCCACTCCTACAGAGTTGCATTCTGACTTAGACTTAAGGGCAACTGCTTAAGATAGAAGTTGTGTTTTTTCTTTTGTACTAAATGTGGTCAGGTGATTAAAGTTTTAAAAAAATAAATCTTGCTGACTACTTTTAAACCTTTTGCTGTATCACTGAAAAGGGAAGTGTCTGGAGCTCAGCAAGGATGACATTAATTCTTGGGAGGATGGGAAAAGGTTAAAAGTAGGAACAGCTGATGATGCAGGATGGCTCTGTAGAGAAAGCAGGAGGAAGTGAAATGTGAACATCTGTTAAAGCTATACCAGTGACTATTTGTGCAGCTTGCAGTTCCTCTTGAATTCCTTCTTCAATAGATGTTACTGGTGTCAATGACAAACACAATATGGGCCTTTGGAGTATCATTAATTTAGTTAACAGAGAATGTAATAATGAGGAAAACCAGGCAGAACCATTTCATTAATTTTCTTTTCTTAGTTATCCCAGTCTTCAATACATGCACTAAAATTGAGATTTTGAAGATCTGGCTTGCTATTGCAATTCCCCATTCTCTTCCCACTGACATTCCCTTTTACTGGGAAAATAGAGGACTGCTAGTAGTTGGGGCATTGTGTCCACTGACTTACAGTTTCATTCTATACCTATCCTGTAACTCATGTTCCTACTGGCTTTTGTTTAGCATGAAGTCAGGGGATCCTGTCTAAGCTTCCACCATCTTTTCCCTTAAGATAACAATTCAGTAAACTCAATCTCAATCCAATACAGCGGTCCTCTTGTCTCCACAGTAGAATTGTCAAAGATCTTCAGCAGAGAACAACTTGGGAATCATTTTTATTTAAAGAAACCCAGTAATGGCTCTCTTATTTGCCTTGTGCATCTAATACCTCCCAGCTCTGAGAGGGAGGTAACTCTCTGAGAATATTTGGTTTGCATTTCATCAGAAAGGTGATTCATAAAAGCAGCCTGACTTTCCCAGCAGTACTGGCTTACAACCAAGTTCAGTGGACTACATTGTTGTCCATTCTTAAGAATGTTTATAAACTTCCTGTGAAAGTTCATGTCCAAACTAACTGGAATAAGTGTTGAATGAGTGAATTCTTGTAGTGTTGCAAGAAATGCTTTCCCGAAGTCCATGCGTATGAATGTCCTTCATTCTGCATTTTGTAATTGATGTTTAGAAAAAACATTTTTTTTCCTCTATATATACACATATTTTGCAGTTAGCAACTGTGAGAAATGAGTGGAAATCACAGAGCAAATTATGGACTTTCTTAATCTTTTGTCTCCTGAGAAGAACTAATAACTTAGCAGTGGATCCTAGAATGATTGGTAAGAAATATCTGCAAAATCTCTAGGTTTGGACCATTAAAATTACTGAGGTAATGGTTGAGTATTGATAATGTGAAACAGAAGTAATCATGGACTTTGAATCAAAGAAGATATATTTTGCCTTTGTTTATAAGATGTTATATCTTTTAGATAAATAAAAATAAGCAAGGCTAAATGAGAACAATATTTGAACATGCATATTAAATTTGACATCCAATATTTGTTTTAGTGTAAAGATTTTTGGAACTATTAGAAAATTATTTTGAACTCTTGCATACTTATATAGAAAAACATACACTAAATTATGATTGCTATGTTCTACATAATTGGTCTCATTGCTTGTCCTATGCACATCACTTACAGGTTTTAGCTGTGCATATGTGCTTTGGCATAATTTGGAGAGAGAAGATTACTCAATTGCCTTACAACCGAAGTAGTTAACTCCAGGCTTCATTAAAAGGAAGGTGTTTCTTTTCCCTTCCTAGGTAAACAGGCGTAACTCTAAATGGATAAAACTTGTGATAGGTTTGAATTAATCTCCCTTGCCCCCAGTTATCATGCAGAATTGAAATCATTTGCTTCTTTGGATATCTCCATTTTTATTTGGTTTTCAGCCAATCTTCAGTCACTGCACATAGATATTTAGATTTTTCTTTAGTTAGCAGGTAGTGGTTTTGACAGGTTATTCATTGTAGTTCTCTGCACATGCGGATTTTCTAAAGAAGTATAGGTTAAACCAAAAACAGATTTCATATATGTTAATTGGTATTCCTGTTAGTTTTTTAAGACCCTTCAAAACAGCATGTTTGAACTTCAGTTTTTCACTGAATTACCTGTGCAATTTCCAGCAATTGGTGTTAGAGGATTGCATGCCAGTGGTAAAAATAGAGAGATTACTGATGCACTTTTAGTCTGGGTTAAACAGGCACAACAGTAACTGGTTTTACAATGTTTCTTGTATTTGCATCAAGCCATACAATAAACAGCAGCAGTCTCATATAGTCAATATATCCTACAAAATGCATTTATTGTATTGTAGTTGTGCTAGGAAGATCCAGTCACAGTGTAAAAGTAGAACAGAAGTAGATACAGAATATTTGCTTTTCGTAACTAAGCTGTGTTGGTCCTTTTAAAAGGATGGGCTTTTTGTAAAATTAACTGTGTTTGCCAGTGTACAATCAGTTGTCATCCACGAGTCTCTAATAGGATGTGACTCCTGGATAAAAAACCTTCAAGGACAAAAGCAAGTGTGATCCAAGGGAGAAGGTGGCTTGGGTCAGGAAACAGGTACTCGGCTCCCAACAGCCCTCTTGATTCAGTAGTGATGGGATCTTAGAGCTAGCTTGTGGGGAGTGAAGGCGATAAGATTTGCATGAAGAACAGTTTGGGAATGAGCTCTGAGGCCTTGGTGCTTTGACAAGCCCTGGGGCGATGAGTTGGGGCATGTAAGGCCAGAGGATGTGGGGGTTGTGAGAGGGTCTGCAACATTCTGGTTGGACTATTTACCTGGAGAGTTTTACAGGGGCCAGTGAGATTGAACGTTGTATGTATGTGCAAGTTGGGAAAGTACCAAACAAGGGGATAAAAAGGGCTTGGTGGTAATAAACAAGGATTTGAGTGTCTGCATCAACTTGAGCCCTTGTTGTGAAATGCCACAAATGGCGCCCACCGTGTGGGGTAGGAAAACTGACTACTTGTCGATCCGATGGCGTGGCTCAGCCAAACTGCTTGCTGAAAGTAGGCAAAGGTGTACACTGAAAGGAAGCGAATTCAAGCTGTACTGATTGCCTCTTGCAGGATGGGGGTAAGCAGCTGAGAATTATGGGGTCTGCTTTAACAAAAGAGCAGGAAAATGTTCTATAAGTTTTTACTATGATTCCTAAGCTGTATGGGAAAAATGCTGACAAGGAAGAATTGAAACATATCCTTCTCTAGGCATGAGAAGTTGATCCATCTATTAATTCCACTAATATTTATACCCCGGACTGTGCTACAAACAACGATAAAGTTGCCGCCACTTTATTAAGCCCGTGGTGAGTTATTTCTGAAACTTTAAAACTTCATGCTGGCTCACAAGCACAGGGGCAGAAGCGGCACCTTCGGCTCCCTTATCACTGCCCTCTTTGCCTGACTCTGCTGTGAGATAAAAAAATTAGTCTGCTGTTGTTGCTCCTGTGGCTCTGCGCCAGATACTTCTGATGCTGACCTGGATGGTCCTTTTGACCCGGGGCCTATGGATCCGGAAAAGGAGCCTGACTTATATCCCCCCAGATCCTTATGACAAATGGGCAGCTCTAAAAGGGGAGGTGATTTGGGCAGGGCATGCAGGTGTATTGTGTGCTTTCCCTGTGGTATATATGCTGGATCAAGACCCGCGGTGGTGCTCTTATCAGAGATGTCAGGCGAATGGTGACGGCCCCATGGACTCATTTGATACTATCTGTCTGTAATGCTCATGTGTTTATCCCAAATGATTTCAAAATGTTGTTTCGTTTGATAATGACGGACATGAAACATACTATGTGGGAACTGAAAATGAGGCAGCTCGCAGGTGCCCAGGCTGCTGAAAACTTAGCGTTGAGGGCATGTGAACCACTGCGAGCGATGTATTACTGCTGATGTATTACTGGGTCAAGCTCATTTTGGCACCAATGCTACACAAGTTAGGATTTGCCAGGTAGGCTTGCAGCAAGTTAAACAGTTGGCACTCCAGGCTTTGAAAACTGTCCCTGACATTTGCAAACAGAGACAACCTTTTGTCCAAATCAAACAAGAGGCTAATGAACCATTTATGAAGTTTTTCAGACTGACTTAATGAGGCTCTGGAGAAACAGATTGATAATGAGAAAGCACACGAATATATTTTCAAACAACTTGCTATTGAGAATGCTAACCCTGACTGTCAGAAAGTGTTGTGGCCACTATGAGGTCCGAGCATAGATTGGCTAGGTTTTTATAACAATCTGTTTTAATTGATTTTTATTATAATTAATATTGAGAGACAATAAGCAAGCAGCGCTGGGTGCACCAAGGAGTCTCCGCTCCGCCTTTCTGGGGATAGTCTCTTATACTTTTTGGTTTCCCGGGCTTCTTGGGTTTCAGCCAATCCTGTTGTCTTCTTTTCCTGGGGTTCTTCAGCCAAGCCTGTTGTCTGTTTTCCTGGGCTTCTCCACCTGTTGTTGGGGTCTTGTCTCCAGGTGAAGAAATATTATGTCTATCACAAGTCTGACCCCCATCTTAGCCCCCATAAATTCCACTCCTTATGTGTTTATTTGTTCAGCGCACAGATTTCACAACGTTCTGTAACAGGACATATCTCTAAGTTACCTACTCCCCCCTTTTCTAAGAACATTCATGCAATTTAAACAATGAACAAACATTTCTTTGCACAATATTGCGGTTGACCCAGCGGACTTATTCCCTTGTTTCTTCTTCCTCCTCCCTGTGGTATTGACAGGGACACTTTGCACATAGCACAATGATCACAAGGGATTCCACCTCCACACAAAGTGCAATGATCACTAGGACCCCTGAGTTGCTGACACGAATCACTCTGATGTAGCTCACATAGATGATATGTTAAATGCTTCTATGAATGTTGGGTTTAGACAACACAATCTGTCTCTGCAGAAGCATTTGCGGCATTGTCAGCTAAGTCACAGCAGTGCTTTTCGTGTGATCAGTATGGCCATTTGAAAAAAGACTATCTGAAAATAAAAGCAAATAATAAAAGGGAACCACCTGGAATTTATTCGCTCTGTCGTAAAGGGCGTCATTATGTAAGTCAGTGCCGATTGAAATTTGACTGGGATGGCCAGCCTTTAAATTTAGCAGGAAACCCGAAGCAGAGCACAGAGAGGGGCCGCGCCACGGCAACAGATTACCCCTCCTAATGGTCCCCTCAGAGAGCTGCCGCAGTTTGTGCACCAGCACAAGTGACAGTGCCAGAGTGGACCTGGCCACCTCGGGAGAGACAATAATTCAAGACACACTAGTTGTGCTTACTCCAACAGGCACATATGGCCCATTTGGGCATGGAAGGGCAGCATTGTTAATTGGACGATTCTCTACAGTGTTAAGGGGTCTTTTTTGTGCTGCCAGGAGTCATAGATACTGACTTTGAAGGAGGAATTAAAATAGTGGCATGGACTCCAATGCACAGTTAATACATTTTTCACCCTAGTTACCAGATGCTGTCTACACTGTGTAGGGCTCAGGACATTTTAACTCTGCAGGGATACCTGAAATTTATTGGACTCAACAATTAACTATGGACTGACCCCAGTTGACCTGCGCTTTAAAATCACAGGGGACAAACATTACTTTGCAAGGAATTGTTAATAGTAGAGCAAGTGTTACAGTCATTTCTGCATCACAGTGTCCCCATCATTGGCCTTTAATGGACGCTCATTCCTTATTAGTGGGAATTGGTGGTCAAACATCTCCAAAGCAGAGCAGAGAGCTTGTTGCTGTTTTTGAACCAGAAGGGAGATCTGCCTCCATTTAGGCCTTTTGTGTTATCTGGATCTCTTACCCTAAGGGGCAGAGGCTGTTTAAGCCAATGGGGATTACATTTAAGTACAGATTTTTCCTAGGGGCCACTATTTTGCAGCAGATCCCACCTTTAACCTGGAAATCAGATGAGTCACTGTGGGTAGATCAGTGGCCCCTCCCAAAAGAAAAACTGCTGCAGTTACACAAATTGGTGGATGAACAGCTGAAAGCTGGTCACATAGTCCCCACAACCAGCCTATAGAACACACCTGTCTTTGTGATTCAGAAGAAAAGTGATGCTTGGAGGCTTTTACACAACCTAAGAAAGATAAATGAGGTCATTGAGGATATGGGAGCTTTGCAACCTGGGCTCCCCTTGCCAACAATGTTACCACAAATGACTCTCATAGTCATTGATTTAAAAGACTTTTTTTCATGATACCTCTTGCTCCACAAGATGCACCACAATTTGCCTTTTCTGTGCCTTCGATCAATGCTGCACAGCTGCATAAAAGAGATGATTGGAAAGTGTTGCCACAAAGCATGAAAAACAGTCCTACACTATGTCAGCAATTCATAGTGGCAGTTTTGAGCCCTATACGAGAGTGCTTTGAGAATGTTTTAATCTGTCATTATATGGATGACATTTTAATTGCTGCAGAATCGGAACAAACAGCCCAGGAAGTGAAATGGCAAGTGATCCAGGCAGCCTCAACAGCAGGATTCCAAATTGCAGAAGAAAAACTTCAAGAAGCTCCATCCTGGAAATACTTAGGATGGAAAATATCCGAATAAAACATTCAGCCTCAGAATATCACCCTGAGGACAGGAATAAAGACTCTAAATGATTTACAAAAACTCTTAGGAACCATAAATTGGATCCATTCTCTCTTGGGAAGTATCTACGGAAGAGCTCCATCCCCTCTTTAAATTATTGGAGTGGTATCCAGGTTTGATGTCTCCTCGAACACTCACCCCCTCTGCACAAACTGCCCTTGATAAAGTGGTTGTAAAATTAACCAGTCAAGTTGCTCATAGGTGAAAAATGGACCACCCTATTAGCCTTTTCATTTTTTATTCATCTTTTCAACCCTATGGGCTCATAGCACAGTGGGTTCCGCAAGACGTAGATCCATTGATTATTTTGGAATGGATACTTTTGTCACCTTATTTTGGAAAAACAGTTACAACAGCCATTGAAATGATAGCTATGGTCATTCAGAAAGCAAGAGAGTGGTTATTGTCTTTAGATGGTGTTGAACCTAGTATGATCTATCTGCCTCTTGATACAAAACAACTGACCTTTTTAACTTACCAGTCTTTTGCTTTTCAGTGCACTCTAGCAGATTTTACAGGGCAAATTAGTATTCATTTCCCAGGACACAAAATTGTGCAATCCCTACATTCTCTTCCCATTTTGCCTGCTTCACAATTAACTATTACACCAGTAACTGAGGCACTCACAGTATTCACTGATGGGTCTGGCAAGACAGGCTGGGAAGTAATAGTTTGGAAAGATGCTGAAGGACGCTGGAAAAATGATATGCACATTGTCACAGGATCACCTCGGGTAGAAGACCTCTCTGCTGTGGTCCGTGTTTTTAAATTATGGAGTACTCCAATAAATATTATCACAGATCCTGCCTATGTGGCAGGCCTTGTTTCTAGGCTAGAACACACTTTTCTGAAGGAAACTTCCAATGGAATATCATTTGCCCTTCTCTGGGAGCTCAAGTGGCTCCTGGATCAATGGGTACACCCATACTTTTTACAGGATATACACTCACATACTTCTCTACCTGGACCTATAAGCGAGGGAAATGCACTGGCTGATAGGCTTGCAGGTATTAGTCTCACCTGACTGTTTTCCCCAAGCTCTCTTATCCCATGAATTTTATCATCAAAATGCAAAAGCTCTGCAGCATGCTTTTCAGCTGACTCAGGACCAGGCGAGGCAAATCATACAATCATGTCCTGATTGTCAACAAAATTTACCCACACCAGTGATTAGAACTAATCCTTGCAGTCTTTTGTCAGTTTTAATTTGGCAAACAGATGTTACTCATGTACCAGAATTTGGCAAATACGAATATGTCCATGTTTCTGTTGACACTTTTTCATCTTGTACTTACGCATCAGTACATTCAGGTGAAAAGGCCTAAGATGTTTGTCGACATTTTATTACAGCTTTTTCTACCCTGGAAGTTCCAAAAAACATAAAAACAGATAATGGCCCAGGTTATACAGCACAGAAAACACAAGCATTTCTTCAACAGTGGGGAATTCAACATGTCACAGGTATTCCACATCCTCCCACAGGCCAAGCAATTGTTGAATGCACACATAGCACCCTTAAAATTATGTTGCAGAAACAAAAAAGGGGGAGTTCAGGGTTAACCCCACAAGAACATACAGCAAAAGTTTGTTATGTTTTGAATTTTTTAAATTGCTGGATGGAGGATGGACCTCCTATATAGTAACGTTTCAGGGGTTCTAAGAATTCTGAACAGGGGAGAGCTCGCGTTAAAGTACGTAATCTTGAAACTCATGAATGGGAAGGCCCCTTCCCTTTAATAACCTGGGGACGAGGGTATGCTTTTGTTTCCACAGATAAAGGACCTTGTTGGGTCCCTGCAACATGGGTTCGTCCTGCCTTGTCTTCTGCCTCTTCATCACAAGAGGACTGACCCTACTGTGGTTTCCCACCCAGCCGAAAGAGAAAATCTGTAGACACCCTGTGCCAGTTGGTTGCCACACCTATGAGTCCTTTTGGACTGCTGTTGGAAACAATGGCAGCCTCAGATCCTGTAGATATGTGGGATGGCTGGGGGGTATACCAACACAGTCACAAGAAATTGATTTGTTAAGATCTGTAAAAATCGATATGTATCTGTATTTTCACTATATAGTTTGAAACCAATTGTTAGTGCAGAATGTTAACTGTTCTTTAACTGTTTATTTGCTAGGCTAGGAGCACGAGTGAAAAAATTGGATTAAGAATGTTTGTTTTGTATTAGCTTATACAATTTCTTATTAATTGAGCCGTTAAGCCGGTGTTGATAGTGAATATACAAAACAAAGAAGGGGGAAATGTGGGGAGTGAAAGTGATAAGATTTGCATGAAGAACAGTTTGGGAATGAGCTCTGAGACCTTGGTGCTTTGACGAGCCCTGGGGCGATGAGTTGGGGCATGTAAGGCCAGAGGATGTGGGGGTTGTGGTAGTAAACGAGGATTTGAGTGTCTGCATCAACTTGAGCCCTTGTTGTGAAATGCCACACTAGCTATAGAAGGGGCCTTTGGAGTACTTGAGTTTTATATCTGAAGTAGCAGTCTATTATCTTTAGTGAATTAATCTGTGCAAGGAAGCTAAACTCACTCAGATGTGTTCCCCCTTAATTTTGCTGATAATAGTTTTGTTAATGCTAGTACAGTGAGATACTTAGCTTTTGAATGATGATTTAGATGTAAAAACTTCATCTAAATATGGAAAGGTCTTTTGCTAACATGGAAACAGAAGAGAAGCTCTTATCTTGGTTCCAGGCTTGTGATCTTCTCAGGATACTTCAGGACACAGTAAAATACTGCTTGAGAAATCTCTTACACATTTCCTTCCTTTTGAGTGAATTCACACAGCAGGGTTATGCCTAATAGATTGAGTGCTTAATAAATAACTTTGTATATTTTATGGTTTAGGTGCATTTTGCACTTCAAACATCAATTCCAGGAGAAGTCTGCACTGTAAGATGATTACAGCTAGTTTAGATAGTTATGTTTTTTTTTAAACTGATGATACAGTAACTAGTTTAAGCTATTGTGGATACAGAAACTATTTTACAGCTCACAACTCATTCTTGCATTGCCATTGTCATCACTGAAAAGCTGTAACTTCAAGATAAAGTGGCTGCTTACTAGATCATTTCTTCCAGAAGTGGCAAGATCAAATTCATCTGGTATGAAGAGAACAGGAAATAATTGTGTGCATGTGTTTGTGAAAGTCTAGTCCTCCTTTGGAGGAAACTGAACTGCAGTTTGCGATGATTGCCTAAAGGCAGAGATGTCAAGGTCTTAACTCAGTTAACAATTAGCTCAGAGGTATATGTCTGTTGAAGCTGATACCAGCTACCAGACTGAGACAAACCCTCTGGAGAACTGGTGTAAGTTGAGGCAGTGGACGCAGCAGTGCAGGAAAAACCCTGCTGCTGGAATCCATTGCTGGTGAATTGAATGCGTATTTTCCCATTGTATTGTATGTTTCCATGTACATCACTTGGTGTCACTGTGCGTGAATAAAAACTGAGAAGAACTCTGTTCAGTTGTTTTAATTCAGAAAGAAAATACGAAGTCTTTTCTCAGTTTCGGCTTTCATGAATTGCTAAGGTTCTTTCTACCCTTTTTTTTTTTTTTTTTCTTCTATTGCAGTTTGAGTTTGTTCAACTACACTGTAAAATTCACTGAACTGGATATAAAAATGACAAAACACTGGATCACATTTTTGCTGCTGTTCTTATCAGTTACTATGGTAAGTCATGATTTTTTTTGACTCACTTCCAAATTGAACAAGTGTGTACACAATACCATAGAAATTATTAACATGGAAATGCAGAAACAACTAATATGTAGTTTCTGTACAGCAGGATCTTTATTTACCTTCTCCTTTAAATTCCTGTGGTAAAGAACTACAAATAGGAGTTACCTCTGCTGTACGCAGCATATCCTTTGCTAGCAGGAAACGTTACAGTAATAGTTAACAAGGGACATACAAGCAGAACTGTGCAGACCCAAGAAAAGTGAAGGAGAACTATAACGTGGATTCAGAGAACATCCTCGGAACTTTTAATTTCACCCTTTTGTGACAGTGGTACAGTATTTCAGTCTGCAGTTTTGTTTTTCTGTGAAGTTTAGTAGCTTCCCATAAAATATTTAACTGCTTTAAAAAAATGCACTGAAAAGGTTTAGGTCAAGATCCATGTTTTTAAGTGGATGTCATGTCTTTTGAATGCCTTTTTGTATCTTGAGGATTGACTCTATGGTTCACTAGACGGAGAAACCAAATAACTCTAAAGATTCCAAAAGCTTTAGCGCATACAGTATATGGAAAGTCTCTTTATAAAGGATAATTTTTTGCATAATATGCTTTTTAGACTAATGTAACATTGATATATTTTAGTGGATTTATATACTATTTGTTTTGGTCATTTTTTCATTACTATTTACAATTCTTGCAGACTGTTGCTCCCCCTTGCTCAGTCATGAGATATTTGTCAAGATTCAGTATAAGAAGAATTGCTAAAAACATAAAATCCTAGTGTCAGTAATAAGATTTGATGATCACTTTCCTTCAGGAAAATAGTATTTAAAGTATTTTAAAGGATTGAAGTTTATATTGGAGTATCACAGTATCACAGTATGTTAGAGATTGGAAGGGACCTCGAAAGATCATCTAGTCCAATCCCCCTGCCGGAGCAGGAACACCTAGATAATGTTACACAGGAATGCGTCCAGGCGGGTTTTGAATGTCTCCAGGGAAGGAGACTCCACAACCTCCCTGGGCAGCCTGTTCCAGTGTTCCATCACCCTCACTGAGAAGAAGTTTCTTCTCAAGTTTAAGTGGAGTATGTATATGAGTTGCTAAAAAAAGTCTTTTTCCTTTTAGTTTGTTGCCACTGCTATACCATCTGAAGGGCATCAGAATATGACAGAGGACTTTTCTCAGCTAAGTGTTACACGGAATAAGATTATGACAGCACAATATGAATGCTACCAGAAAATTATGCAAGATCCTATTCACAGGAAAGAAGGTAGAGATTATTTTCTTATAAGGGTTTGCATAGGCAGATGGTCAGCAGATAATTACAGTAATTTAGGCTCTATTCATTTCTTGTCTTAGTAGCAATGATTTTTCAGGCTGCAATAGTATTTGTACAATTTCTTAGAAATGTCACTTTTGGGATTCATGAAGATAAAGTAACATGTTACCTGTTTATAGCACCACTTCTTATATAACACAAAGCTTTTATTTCTGATAAGAAAATGTTAATTTAAATAGATATCCAAATTAAAAAATTGTGACAAATTAATCTGCCACTTTATTCCATGCTTTTGTAATACCTCTGGTCACACCTGCCTTTAAAAATTGGCAGTATCTTGATATGCATTGTTTTCCTGCTCCGGGGCTTTTGTTAGTGTTATTTATGCTTGCTTACAATGAGTTCTCTTCCAAAATGATTCTTTGGAAGAATTGAATGTTGCGAGGTCAGAAGCAGATAAGAGCATTAAAGTGTAAGCTTATGTTTAGCCTGGGGCATCACAGCTTCAGAAGTATCTGGACAGATTGGAAAGTCTTCAGATGAGAAGAGGAGGAATTGCATAACATTTGAAAAATGCAGCTTTGAGATGGGGGCATTATTAAGTCCTGAAGGAAGATACTGATAACATCTACAAATTCATAGAGAGGGTCAGTTATTCTGTGTGACTTTTGGGAAAGAATTTAGTTATAAAACCCCAGCTCATTCTCAGGGGAGGTTTATTTTAGATGTTAAAATTTGTGTGAGTGCAACAATGCATTGAAACAAGCTTTTGAGGGACACTGTGCGATTTGGTGTCCCTGGAGCACTTGGAGAAGTGTCTGGCCATGGTGGTTGCTGCAAGCTCAGCTCTGCCTGAGGCAGAGAAGTTACGGCTGCCTCCCAGACAGGCTTTCTAATGGCTTGTAGGGTACTACTGTGTTTTCAAATGACCTAGAAAATGTATCTATAGGCTTGGTATACATCCAACATGTAAATAAATTAAGCAAAGTTGTATTTGCAAGCTTAAGGCTCTTTGTTAATATGCTTTGTTTGGTATGAATAAATTTAGGGGGATTTGCCTACTGTGCTCTAGAGCTGAGGTTTGTAAATTGTAATGTAGACTGTTTCAAGGTGCCTGATGATGGATTTTTAAAATGCGTTCAAAGAAATATACATTTAAGGAACTACCGAGTGGAGTTTTAATTAACTGGTGCTAAATCTTACGTTTCTATTTTTTTTTTTTCTCTTTTCTGTAAGTGAGAAACTTACCTTATACAGTCTTGCGTCTTACTTTTGAGGGACTGTTATGAAAGAAGGGTTGTTGTTTTATTACCGGATCTCTACTTATTTGCAGGTCCTTACTGTAACAGGACATGGGATGGCTGGTTGTGCTGGAGTGATGTTGCTGCTGGAACTGTGTCAGTACAGCGTTGTCCTGACTACTTTCAGGATTTCAACCCATCAGGTAAGTGTGCATGGACTTCTGCATCAACATATTTCTTAACAAAATGAGATTTTATGTGCTTGATGCATCCTGTTTGCCCCACTCAAAGTCACTAATACTCCAGAATTTCAGTAACTTCAAAACCATTATTTGCATTTTCATAGAATCACAGAATAGTTAGGGTTTAAAAGGACATTAATTTCATCTAGTTCCAGTCCGCCTGCCATGGGCAGGGACAACTGTCACTAGACCAGGATGCTCAAGGTCCTGTTTAACCTGGCCTTGAACACTGCCAGGAATGGGGCACTCACAGTGTCCTTAAGCAGCCTGTTCCAGTGCCTCTCCACTCTCACAGTAAAGAATATTTTCTTTATACCCAACCTAAATCTCTACTTCCTAAGTTTGAACCCATTGCCCCTTGTCCTATTTCTACAGTCCCTGATGAAGAGTTCCTCACCAGCATCCTTGTAGGCCCACTTCAGATACTGGAAGGCTGCTATGAGGTCTCCACACAGCTTCTCTTCTCCACACTGAACAGCCCAAGTTTTCTCAGCCTCTCTTTGTATGGGAAGTGCTCCCAGCCCCCTTATCATCCTCGTGGCTTCCTCTGGACTTGCTCCAACAGCTCCATGTCCTTTTTATGTTGGGGACACCAGAACTGCACACAGTACTATGTGTAGAAGGGGAGAATCACCTCCTTCAACCCGCTGATCATGCTCCGTGTGATGTGGCACAGGACACAGTTGGTTTATGGGCTGCAGGCACACTGCTGGCTCATGTTCAGTTTCTCATTGACCAGCACCCCCAAGTCCTTTCCCTTTATCACAACTGACAAATTAGTGTTGTGTGTTTTGGTGTTTTTTTTTTTTTTGGTTGGTTGGTTTTTTTTGTTGTTGTTGTTTTTTGGTTTTTGGTTTTGTTTTTTGGTTGGTTGGTTGGTTTGTTAGTATTTTCTCTGAAATATCTCCTTGCAGAATTCTGGAGACTATGACATGTAAGTTGAAATTAGGTCAGTTTTTGTCCTCCTGGAGAGCTCTCTTAACAGGCAGGCAGAAGTATGACTTACTCTTTGTCCTGGGTTCAGCAGTAGCAGTCATTTTTCCCCTTCTTGGTAGCTGATGCAGTGCAGTGTTTTGACTTTCGGCCTGGGAACAGAGCTGATAGTGATGTTTTGGTTTGGCCAAGGACTTTGTGAGCCTCATGCTCTGCCAGGGGGGAGGGGAAGACAGGAGGAAGCAGAGACAGGACACCTGACCCAAACTGACCAAAGAGGTATTCCATACCACAGCACGTCATGCCCAGGATGTAACTGGGAGTTAGCTGGAAGGGCTGGGAGTCTGCAGGGTTGGAGGAGGTATCGGTTGGAGCTTGGTCGGGCTTGGGGGGCGAGTTATCGGTCAGCTGGTGCTGAGGTGTTGTATTCTCTTCCCTTGTTATTTCCTTTATCATTATTATCATTGGTGGTAGCAGTAGTGATTTGTGTTATACCTTAGTTACTAAACTGTTCTTATCTCAACCCGTGGGAGTTTCATTCTTTCGATTCTCCTCTCCGTCCCCTCCGGGAGTAGGGGGAGGGAAAGAAGGGGGGGGGAGTGAGTGAACGAATTACCTGACTCGGTTTAAACCACGACAGTTCTTTTTGGCGCCCAACGTGGGGCTCGAAGGGTTGAGATAACGACAGATCTGACCAGATTAATAGTCACTCGTCACAATGACGATTTATTGGCTCTCAGAGTTGTTTCTCTTGATCTCACAGCTTCAGAATGTTGTAACTTACGTAGAGCCGGTATTTGCTGTGTTAGTGTTTATCAAGTGTGGGGCCTGGGCTAAGGTTCTCGTCTCACTGTGCTTTATGGCAATGGCTTGTAATACGGGCGGGCTCCAGCAGCAGGGCGGGACGGACGTGGCCGTGGACTTGTACCTGGCCGTCCGGCTGCTCTTCACCGTCCTGGCCCTCACCCTACTCTCCATCTTCGTGAGGCTGCGGGGAGCTGAGGGGGAGCGGCCCCGGGAGCCGGCGGCAGCCGAACCGGCCCGGGAGAACGGCCCCGGGGACCAAGCGGCGGCGGGAGCGGGGCCGGAGGCCGCGAGGGGACGGCTGCCGGTGGAGGAGGTCGGGGCGGTCGAGGAGCGGAAGGAGGCGGCTGCCGAGCAGCGGGAGAAGGTGGCGGAGTAGCCGAGCCCCGCGGAAGAGCCGAGCCCGGTGGCCGAGCCCAGCCCCGCGGAGGAGCCGAGCCCCGCGGCCGAGCCGAGCCCCGCGACGGCCGAGAGCATTCCCCGGAAGCCGTCCGCCGAGCCCCAGGAGGATGCAGGAGACCACGCAGCATTTCCCAGCAAGGCAGAGGAGGAAGAGCTGGACTCAGGAAAAGAGAAGCTGGTGGTGGGAGAGCCGGCAAGCACAGCAGCTGCACCAGCCCCAGTGACAAGCACAGCAGCTACACCAGCCCCAGTGACAAGTACAGCAGCATCGTTTGAGAGTTCTGAAGGTTTTGAATGGCCTTTGGGTACCCTTGGGACCTGCCTGCTGATCGTGACGGGGATCAGCATGTTGGCACACATACAGGCTGTGTTCTACCCACAACCATTTTGTCTGATCTCAAAAGTTAAGCAGAGTCAGGTTTGGGTCTTGTCTGGGGTTAGACAACAATATAGGGAGACCAAGAGATTTTCCCCAAGGCTGGACAGTCATGAGTGGCAGGGTGTGTGGGACAGTATGGGCAAGTATCTAGTCCACTGGGCCCCTCCAGTGCTTTGGAAGCATCGGAGATGGAAGGCAGCTGTATGGAGTCCCCAGCAACAAGCTGCAGAAACTGCTGAAGGGGACAGTGAATTATTTTAAGCCTGGTGGGCCCATGGCACTTCAGGCCATCAGAGCAGAAATGCAACGTAGAGATGGACTCATGATCAAGGGGTGGACTTAACAATGGACACTATTGCCCAGGTTATTCACGAGTGTGAACACTGCACACAGTCTCTCCTGCTCCTGCTACCTCAGTTTAGCAGTAGAAACTGACAGGAGCTTCTCCCACAAAATAATCTTTTTCTGTTTCTGTAGGGCTAAGCTTTGTACCTGTAAGCATGTGGAAAATGTCACAGACTTCCACTCTTGCATCTTCCTGCTTCATTTCGTATTCTCAGGGTCTTTTCATTCCTCCTTCTATTGACGATAGAAATCATTATGTAGTCACAGTTTTCCAGTTTGGTTCTTGAGCAGTTTCTCTGTTGATGTTTTCTTGCCTGTTCAGTTCTAATTTGCAGTGGTAGGATGCCAGATGTCAGTTTAGATCTTGGATGATAAGCTGTTTAAATATTTTTCTCACTTCATCTGATAGTTCTTGAGCAGTTGGTTTGGTGTATTTTGATATTTACTGGCTTGGAGGCAGGAAAGCTGTTTATTTTCTGAAGAAAAACACATCATCAGTTTCTCTTGCTAAGCAAAAGCAATGGTCTCTAGTTTCTCAGAATTCATAGTAACAAGCAATGTCTCGTCATATAAACAAAGCTGTCATTTGTTTGCCAGTCTTTCTTCATTAGATACTAGGCCTCGGGAGGTAGAACTTCAGTGCTGACTCTTGTGTTTTTCTTCTATTTCCATCTTCTTTGTAGAAAAGGTTACGAAGATCTGTGATCCAAGTGGGAATTGGTTTAGACACCCAGAAAGCAACAGGACGTGGACAAACTATACCCAGTGTAATATCTATACACATGAAAAAGTGAAGGTAGGAAAGGAGTGAATGCAAGTTCCTAGTGTCAAGAAACTGATCTGAAAGATTGCACAAGTTCAAAACTCAAATGGCGACAGAGTTGATGCAAAATCAGAATGCAAAAAGAAAAAAGTATGTTGAATAAAAAGGGTGAATTGTGCTAGACTTAGAAAAAAACCTTCCAAATCACCTGCTTTGTGTTTTACAGCTGATCTCAGGTGCTTGAGTAATACGATAATTTTTTAATGTCATTTTAATGTGTGCATACTCATATTTGTCTAGGTCATCCACAGCCATCTACTGGTAGAGCAAAAGTGCATGCCAGTAAGAGCAGACCTTTACATTTTACTCTGTAAATTTGAAGTAGGTGCAAGTTCAGCAGAACTGCAGGCTTGCACATCTGTGGAAGATGTGCTGACTGCATGAGTTTGTCCAACTAAGTTATGGTAGCAGATTTTCAGTAGGTGCACAACCAGAGCTTTGTTTGAGATTAATACATCTTCAAGGGTTTGTTTCCTGTTTTATGTTGGGTGGTTTTTTGTGGTGTTTTGTGTGTTTTTTCTTTTTGGGGGTTTTGAGGTTTTTTTTGTTTTTTTCCCAACCAAAGCAGAGCCAATATCTTTTTTTTTTACAAAGTAAAAAATATTATTTTTTTTTACAGAGTTGGCAAACTGTAGTTGACTGGATTCCCCACAGGACCTTTGGAGGCCAAAGGGAGGCAAATTATGAGGAATGTTAGATACTTAGAAAAAAATATAGCCGTATGTGTTAGAAACCTGACGTCTTAACCCTGAGTTCTGGTGATTATTTCAGCAAATGTGTTGTGTGTCCTATAAAAAAGAGATTTTAGCAAGATGCTGATTTCCAGGATTCTAGACTTTGCTCATCATTCTCTGTAATGTTTTTATTAATCCTATTATAGTTCTTTTATATGCAGAACAGATGTGTAAGTATGTGCTTTATCAGCAATAGTTCTGTATGCATCACAGGTGCTTGCTTTTGTTCTTATGTTGCAGACTGCTCTGAACTTGTATTACTTGGCTATCATTGGACATGGTCTTTCAATTACATCACTTCTGATTTCTCTTGGCATATTCTTTTATTTTAAGTAAGTATACTTAAAATTCTTTGCCAAATATCAGTGGTTGCAAAAATCCTAGTTTCAGTACTTTGAAACAGTAGCCATTCCAATGAAATTAGAAGGAGCAAGAAGGCAAAGAGTAGGTGTATTGCTTTGGTGAACATTATAATGTGATAAAATCTTAGGTTCCTTTAATGGAAACCTAAAATCCTAAATCTGCAAATCAAAAACTGTAGAATATATTGAAAATAGGAAGTGGGAAAATGGAAAAAAAGAAAAAGCTTGCCTTTTTGGGGTTTAGGTTTGGGGTTTTGTTGCTGTAGTTTTGGTGATGGCTGTGGGTTTTTTTTTAATAAATAAGTTGTGGTGTGGATATGCCAAGCATCATTCAAACAAAAGAACAAATGAAAACCAAAATACTGATGATTTATGATAGGTACAGTAATATTGCAAAGTAGGTACACATAAAATGCAATAAACTCCCATAGGAATGGGAATAATAAAAATAATCTTGAGTTTTTATTCACCACATTATCTCTGTGGCAGTTATGTCATATCCATTTTCTAACATTATTTTACCTTTCTGAAAGTGAGCTATGTATCACCACTGTCACAACAACTTGTAATATAATGCACATATCCTTAAAACTAAATAATCTTATTACTTGTGAACTTACTTTTCTTTAACATGAAAGATCCCTTGTGGTTGGTTGGTTTTTTTTTTGAAGAAGTTCATGAGGTTTTGTAGAAGGGTGAAACCAGGAATGTTGCCACATGGGCGGAGCTGAGAGAGACAAGTTATCTCTGCTAAATGCTGCACTGCACAGTGTAGGCTTTCCTTGCTAACTGCATAGTTTAAGCATTTCTGCATTGTTTTTTATTGGCTAATTTAGATCTGCTCTATGGTTTTACTTGTTTAATGCTGTACTCTACTGTCTCACTCAATCTTTTACTTTGCCTCTAACATTTAAATATGAATAGAACATATGCTAGCTACTGTGGGGCTAGCTCTCATGCTCTGGACTTTGATTAGGTAAGAGTAGCAAAAGAGTGACAAAAGGTATTTTGTCAAAAATACTTTTGTCAAAAAGTATTTTATCAGGTCCTTTTTAGTTGCACATAGCGTTTCCAATTTAGGTATCCATCATTTCCCCAGGTTCTGGAACATTTCCACTAATCCCCAGCAAACCAGTCCTTCCACTTTATAAAGTCTCTTTATGAAATCGTAGTATTCAAAATGACTTTTCAGCTTTTTCTGACTTCTTTCCATGAGGATCATGTTCATGAGAACAAACTAAAACATTTGGGTTTTTTTAATCAGTTTATATGCATATGACTTTTAAAAACAATAATTACCATTTTCAAATTCGCTTTACCTCCATGAAATCAACAAGTGAAATGGCTCTTAGTTCTTATAAAAAGCTGTATTTTGCATTAAAAAGTCTATACTGTTGCTATGAATGTCACAAGTTTAACAGACTAAGTATATAATGTGACAGGAAAAATGTTTTGACAGACTTCTCAGGAGAAAACAAAAAGATTTGGAATGTAAGGTTTTAAAATTTCAGACAGTAAAGCATGATATTTCTGTACTATAACATGAAAACCAAGCCATTTTCATCTTGGCCTTCTGGCATTTGCTGCAAAAGCAGGTGATCTGCTTTGCAACCCTTATTACTATGTCATGTTTGTCTAGCCTTACCACGTTTTTTTTTTCTCCCTCTGGTAGAAGGGTCATTTCTCCTCAGAGAACTACATGGAATTAATCCAGACCCACAGACCACATTTTCTAGACTGTGGTTATGTTGGGATATAAAAGGAAATTACAAAATTTAAAGGAAGCTAAAGGAAGTTCTCTACAAGCTGTTCTCTTGGGATGTAGAGTTCCTATAAAGTATTTTTAGTACCAGAAGGATATTTAAGGGTCTAGATTAATACCAGGATGTATTATGTATCAGCTGAAGCTTGTATAATTATTCATAGCTTTAACAGGTGGGCGCTTTTTTGCTTTTTTAGCCTTTTTTTTTTTTGCTGTTGTGTGGGGGTGCCTTTGAACTTCTCATGTATCAAAAAAATTTATTCTGTTAGTCAGTTGATAGTTTCCAGATGATATTTGCTTGATTGCTGACCACCATTAGAATATCTTTAGGTTTGACTGGAAAGGTGGTACCTGTTCCCAGAAGAAAACAAAGATGTTTTTTCAAATATCTTCAGATTTTCAAATGCTTTCTTTTTTTTCTTTTTTTTTAATAAGATTAAGCCAGTTTTGTGAATTATTTTTTATTTAATTTGAAATTCTCTCTTTTCTTTAGAAAACTGCCTCATTGGAAATAACTTGTCCAGTTTGTCACTTGTGTTCCCCAGGTGGATTGGAATTTTGTTTAATAGCATAAAATGGGCTATAAACTTGGAATTCTGATCTTCCTCTCTGAAAAGTCATCTGTGAGACATAAAAAAAAAAAAAAAAAAAGTAACTTCTTGCAGTTGTCTCTGCTTTCTTTTTCTGCTACATCCTCTAGGTCATACATGTGCTTATTATAAAATGTTACGTTAAAATAGTTCTATAGTTTATATAAAGAAAAGGAAAAAAAAAAATCCAAGGCAACAGAAATCCTAAACCCAGGGAATTCAGAGGAAGGGGAGCTATAATTTGAAGGATGGCCCCCAACCTGAACAAATCCCAAACCAAGCAAACAAAAAAAGCCCACCTGAAATAAAGGAGTAGGAGTTGTTGATCAAGCATCGTGTCAAATCGCATGGGAGCACTCACAGAGGATAGCCATGCTATGCTAAAAGAGTGGGCAAACAACCGAGTGATTGATAGAGAGATTGGAGGTTCCCAAGTCACTGAAAGTTAATTTTGGCTGAACGGGTAATTCCCTTAGGTGCATATGTGGATGCCACTGGTTGAATTTTGCAGTATATGAATACCTTAAGAATTTAGATCTCGAGCATATCTGAAATTTTGAAAATGTTACTTTGGGGGGGGGGTGGGGAGAGGTATTGCAGACCTGATATTTTCCCTAATATGTCCAAGACATATAGGAGTCAAAATAGGAAGGGAAATAAGTAAATTAGCAGGAAGTCTGGTGGTTGTTTTTTTTTTTACTGCACATGGTTTAATCCAGAGGTAGATAATTCAAATGCTCTTAGATCATAATTATGAGAATTAAGTGGTTAAAGGATATTATGTCGTTATGAGAAAATAGTCAGAAAGAGGAATATAGGAAGAGGAACACGAGAGGGAGGGTGGGGAGGTTTAGGAAAAGATACTTTTGTTACCAAAAGCAGTCTTCATTTTTAAATGTCATCAGTCTTGCTTCCTTGTTTCTTGTCTTGTGATCCTTTCAGTCCTTTTCTGCAGGGGTGGAGGTGGTTGTGCATGGGCGTGTTTGAATACTCAACAGGAACAGCTGCTGGATGACCCTGAGAGATGGCCCCATTAGCTGTGTGTGCTTTTCCTTGCCTGCCTGCGCACTGAGTCTTTTAACAATAAGGAGACAGAATTCCAGAGTTCTTCAGGACTTTACACAAAGCCCTTAGCTGGAATCTGGTGTCACCTCTCCTTTTGTATATAAGTCATATAGGAAGGAAAAGACCTTACGAAAATACATTTTCAGAACACATAAAAATCTGCATATTTTAGTAGTCAAAGCTATATGTGTTTGGGGCATTAAAACTAAAAGAATAAAAAGCCTAATGGAATGTACTTTATCACTTAATTCAAATCTAAGCGTGTGTTCTGTAATTTGAACAATTTTTCTTTCTCATTTTCTTCAGGCAAGCAACACTTGGCAAACAGAGGTTTGACTAGGGTAGTGCCTTGTGCTGCATGGCAGCACTGGTTTCTAGAGTCATTTCCTTCCCCCATGTTTAGTGGAATGAGGCTTAGAATGTCTGAGGGCTCCAAGGCTTGACTTGCACAAACTCTGCCTGATACATGGTATTGTACTGTCCATATCTGAGTGTACTCCATGTGTCTGTGGGGTGCTTCATATATTCTTTGTGTAATAGTTGTGAAGAATGCAGCTAAGCAGTGCAGCATCCTCTATAGCCAGTATTTTTTTAGCATCTCTCTTGTTCAGTGGGATTGTTCTGTTTCTTGTTTTCTGTCATGTTCTCAACAGTTTTCAGTATACTCCTCCAGCTTTCATGACTGTTCTTAATCTGCATTTCTCTATTAAAATACAAATTTCTTCTCCCTCCTGCCTTCTCAAATTAAAATTTAATTATCAGTGTCCATAGTTTATCTGATCTTCCAGTCATGCTGTTTGAAAAGGCTAGACAATTTAGACTTGTCCCATGCTGACCTTCTCAATGTACTTCTAATTGCTCTAACAGTGAAGAGCAGTTGCATGTGTGATAGATACTACTCCTCCAGTTATTTTGTCAATCACCTGCACTCTGTGGTGCTGGCTGCTAAATGTAGGTAGGTAGGTGTGGTTATAAAGAGCAGGCTCCCTGCAGCAGAGGCTTCAGTAGATCTTTCTCCAGATTTAAAATGAGTGTTTTCTGAGAGTGTCTTTTTATAACAAAATAGATTTTACTTGCTCTTTTGGGAGCTTTGAGCATCAAGGTTTACTATCCCAATGATCAGAATTGTCCGTATACCCATACAGTCTTTCTGTCTTTTTTTGTGTTTGCCTATAAAGCTGAATTTCTTTTAAAAAACTCGAATGAGAAGCACTCCTGCCTCTTGGAATGGCAGTAATTCAGACGTGTTTTCTCTGGTATGGCAGATAAACAGAAATTTGGTGTGTTCAATTTCCAGTATTGTTTAATATTACTGATACTCTGCTTAAAAAAAAAACAAAACAAAAAACAAACAACAAACCAGTTTCTTAAATTTTATTGCAAGATTAAAGGCAAACCTTGAAAATTAGCACAATTAAATTCAGTTAGATAGTGCATTTTATAATTGCTTATATACTGTTTCTGACTGGGTTGTATACAAAAGTCAGTAGAACATTTGTGTTATATTACTTATTTGGATATTTTTCCAGTTATAAAATCAAGGAAGGAAAATGGCACGAATACGAGTAATAAGAAAAAATATCCTCAAAACATGTTAGGTTTGGGTAAATGGAAATGCAGGGTAAGAGAGCTTCCTCAAAGATATAAATCTTCTGAAATATGTTACATTACTGCTATTCAGATGTTTTTTAGATTGCCACTGCAAAACAGGTCTGTCCCTGTGAACACGCTGAAACTGAATGTACTTCACTTTGCCTTTTGTTGGTATTGAAGGGAAAGTGTTACCTCTGACATCATTCTATTAAATTTAGACTGTAGCTTAAGAGAGGGTTGATAATAAAATAAAGAGCTCTAGTATTCAAAATTTCAGGGTGCCCCCAAGTACACAGCACTGTACCCCTGGGTATTCATTTGTTCTTGTTTCTCTTTTCTAGGAGCTTGAGTTGCCAAAGGATTACCCTGCACAAAAACCTGTTTTTCTCTTTTGTTTGCAACTCGGTTGTAACAATAATTTCACTGACTGCAGTTGCCAACAATCAGGAGTTGGTTGCAACTAA
The DNA here is from genome assembly GCF_033815535.1 of Pezoporus flaviventris. NCBI lineage: Eukaryota > Metazoa > Chordata > Aves > Psittaciformes > Psittacidae > Pezoporus > Pezoporus flaviventris. The sequence goes on from NW_026892549.1 coordinate 52,446,278, forward strand.
TCCAGTAAGTGAAAGTATATTTGGCAGCCTTATTGATTTGTCTGTGAGCAACATGGAAGAGATGAGACGTGAATAGTTGACAAAATGTTGTATATAGTGAGATTAAAATGTTTAGTAAAGATGTGTCCATGTTATGTACTGCAACAGATGTCTAACAATGATTTGGGCATTCCACATTTGTAGTTTTGAAACAGTATAGAAACACTCTAAGAGACGGAGCACGCTGACCTGCTTTTCTGAGTTTCTACAAGTACCTTTTGGACTGATACAACTGTAAGAAAGTAGCCTGTTCTAGATGATCTCAGTGAGGTTATAGTAGTTCAATTCACCAAGGAAGGGCAGTTAAGAAAAAGCATTGCTGTGTATTTTGAAACTATATGCTACTTTCCTATGGCTTTAACTTTGCCATCTTCAGTTTGAAAGAATCAGTTTTGTTGGGTTTTTTTTTGTGTGAAAGGAGGTGTCACTCACCATTATATTCCAAAAGTAAAAGCAAAATAAAAACCTCATCCATTTGGATCTGATTTTTTTTTTTGCACCCCCCCCCCCATCATTTCCTGATGAATTTATACTGGGTAAATGTGAATCAGAGTCTGAAAATTACATGCATAGGTAAACAAATCCCTAATTATGACCTTATTTTAATTTAGGCCTGGAAGATAAATTCAAATTCTATGAAAGTTAGGGCAAAACTCCAGAAGCTTAATCGAGTAAAAAGATAAATTCTCTTTCTCCTGTAAAACCTCATCCAAGTGCTGGAAAACAAATCCACTGTGTCTAAATCTGCGGATTAGCTATTGCTTCTTTTTCACAACTTCGCAGTAAATTGTTTTTTAACATTTCAATTGAAGAACATCTTTTGAATGAAGCTAAATACAAATATATGCCAACAAGAGAGGTTCTTCTCAACTTGTGCTCAGTTGAGAAGAACTATACTGCTCCTGCTATGACTAGGTTAAAGTTGGAAGTATCATGAGCATTTTAAAAACATAATTTATTCTCTGGAGTAGCTATATGTTGTGATTGGTGAAATTTTAGAGGGAATTACCTTTATCAAAATACATTTTTCTTTGTGTGTTTACCATCAGATAATTTAAGGATTCCCTGCTGATTGGAATGGCTAAGTGTGGCAATCTTTGCAATAAGGGAAAATATCATTCCTCTCTCTGCCATCATGCTTGAGGATCTTGAGGTCCTCATATTTGAATAATAAAAATACAGACTCATTCACCACTTTTATTGTCACCATAAAGAATGGAATTGTAATACCATGAAGATTTTACTAAACAAAAATAAAAATAAATGTAGTGAAAAAGAGAATAAACATTGAAATTTAACTTGAACAGTATTTTTTACCATTTTGCAAATAAAGCTCTTGCAATTTTTGCAACTTGAACATTAATATTGTACTCTGCTTTTTTTCTGCAGCTTAGTTGCAAAGTGTCACAGTTCATCTACCTGTACCTGATGGGTTGCAACTACTTTTGGATGCTGTGTGAAGGCATTTACCTGCACACTCTCATTGTGGTGGCTGTTTTTGCTGAGAAACAACACTTGATGTGGTATTACCTTCTTGGCTGGGGTATGCGATTTTGCATTCTATGTTTTCAGGCCAGAGCAATCTCTTCCTCCTTTTCATGAGAATTAAAACCTGTTTACTTTGCTTCTCTGAGCTGGTAGCTTTGAACAATGATGACCCCCTTCTTTGTCTGTGGTGTTTCAACAGGCTTAGAATTATGAATGTAGGAAGTTACATGTACTTCAGTCTTTGCTGAAAGAGAGATTATGAGTTTCTGGAGTCAGGAAGTGACTCCTCCTTTGTGTAGAGAAAAGAGTCTCCTATTATAAAAAAGACATTAAGAAGTAATTATTCATTGTTCTTCATGTCGAAGATGTTTATTCAGGAATGAATGTTTGTTTTTAGAGAAGTCTTGCCATGTCTTGGGTGGAGGGTCATAACTGAGTTAGAGATGGCCAAGGATTTATTTTTCCAGCAGTTCCATTTGACCTGTATTGTTCACTAAACAAATACAAAATAGCTGTAGCTGAAAATCTCAAGAAATATCAGTATCAAAACTAACAAGCCAAACCTGGTCATTTCAGATAATGCACAACAGCACATTCACAAAGTGCAAGTGAGGGCTTTCTCATTAGCCTCAGTATATTGGCGCATTCAGCTATAACATGACTTGGTACCCAGGTAGTTGTCCCACTACAAACACACCTGAGATGTAGTTAAAAGATGATAGGTGCACAGCAACTTCTGAAAACGTCAGAGTGTCAAGGACCGCACATAATTAACTTGTGTATTCTTTTAAAATTTTTAATTTTACCTGATTTCCAGAGTCTGATTTCAAATTTGTTTTGCAGGTGACTTTGTTTTCTGTACACCTAGCAAGTATCAACATTGTTTATCATACCGTTAAAGCTCTGGTCATGTGTACTTTTAGTCATGTGGTCATGTGTCATTTTTAGTACTACTGCCCATTTAGCATATTGCATACTGCAGTCTGAAAAATGTCTGTGTTAATGAAGATTGATTAATGCATTCTAAATCGTAATTTGATTTGCTTTTTCTTTCTGTTCATTGGTACGGATTTCCTTGGAAAGACGGTGGGAGTAAGGTTTCATACACCCCTCAGGAAGAAATCTGAGAAAATAGATATTGTACTGGGACTTATTACATTAGTTGCTCTGCAAGTATATAGTTTGGATGAGGTGAAAGTGCAAAAGACACCAGAAAGAGATGCAAGATGTAGTTATTAGTCAGCTTTGCATATGAAGAAAACATTGATTTTTCTTCACAGGTTTTCCACTGATTCCTGCCTGCATACATGCCGTTGCTAGAAGCTTATATTATAATGACAAGTAAGTAGCATCTCAGCTTGCTTTGCAAAACTTTATTTGCTTTAAGGGGAGAAAAAGGAATACAAGAGATAATAATATGCCAAATGTTTGTTGGTTTTTTTGTTTTGTTTTTTTTTTTCTTGTTTGTTTTGTCTAGTTGCTGGATCAGCTCTGATACTCATCTGCTGTACATCATCCATGGCCCTATTTGTGCTGCTCTGCTGGTAGGCATTTTTCAGATAATAATTTTTCTTACTTGTTTTCTGGGTGTTCTTCATGGCCTTATAAAGTTGGTGATAGTCTAAAGCTCAAATTTAGAGGTCGCTGTCATTCGCAGGACCTCTCACTTAAGCCAGAAGGTGCCTTAGGCACACAGGATTTGTAAGTCTTCACCTTATTAAGGAGCTGTACCCCTCGTCCTTTGGGAAACTCAGATTTTACAATATTAGCTATCATTCCACTTAAATGCTAGTGACAAGGAAAGATTAAATATTACCTAGAGTACTACATTTAAATCCTTCCTTTAGCTGAGAATGCTTTCTCATTGCCCAGGCCATTTGCCAGGTTGACCTTATTGCAAGCATCCAGACTAGATGCTACCAGACTTGGATCTCACTGAGGCTCAGAAAGAGCGTTCTTGAAGGTCAGGACTGATTGGGAGTGGGAGTACAGGATGGATTTAAATTGGAGCAGGCTCTTGGGAAAGAACCAGTGGAAATAATTTTGTATCTCTGATTGCCCCGGTTCTGATATTAATCTAGCAGTGTGTGCTTTGGCCATTGGGGTATTGCAACACCTCTGATTTATTAGTCCTCATGAACCCGGAGCGCAGTGTTCAGTCTTACGCTCCAAGTTAATGCCAACTCTCTTACACGAATGTTTGCTGCTGAAAACAGTAAATTCTAGGTAATTGAAGACAGTATAAAAATCAGTGTTGTACTTCAGTTATGAAGATTAACTTATATAATTCAGTTAATAGATTATTGCTAAATAAATGGGTGCGTAATAGAAGATACTAATATGTACCCTTTTATACAACTATCAGCATAACTAATATCTGTGAATGCAAAATATAGAAAATGCTGCAGTGTAGAGGCAGACCAGAATTAGCTGCTGTATATTACAGCCATCTCTTTTATTGTAACGAAACTTCAAGCTTATTTGGCCAAAGTATTGTATAGTGTCTGGTGACCTTTCTTATGGCTTTTCAGTTCATGCAGGGAAATGCATTAAAATTAAAACATTAAGTAACTTACTTTACTAAGAAATAAAGCATTAAGAAGTAATTTCAGTTTCTGACCTACGTGAACTTTCCCTTCTGTTAAATTGTTAATGAGTATCTGTCTGCACGGAGAATATTCTTGAAAGACCACTGTGTAAATCCTGTTGGTCTTGTGACTCCCATTTTCATTCACAGTTAAATTGGCTAGTGAACGTGTATTTTGAAGACTGCTTTGGTATTATGACACACCTGCACAGGAAGCCAAAGGCAGTCCCCATGAAATTACTGTGATTTCATGGGCAGCCCCCATGAAATTACTGGACCTTGGGATGTGATAATATCTTGTCCTGTTAGTCAGGTCTGCCGTGTGTTCATATAAAGACATTTTAACTAGTGCTATAATCTGCAAATTTAAACCAGTTCTAAATCCTTTCAATTTTTCTTCTCTCTAATTTAACAGAAGGTGGAATCCTGTTTTCACAGAAAGGAATAGGGATGTTTTTCTTACTGCCATGGTGCTGTATATCACCCAGAAAATATATGTTATTCTGCATTGTTTTGTGGGGGGTTATGTTCTTTGCCCAGATGTCTCTTCACAGATATATCATTTAAGTTAAAGCTGAAATATAATTCATATTAGTCAGAGCTTGCTTAAATAATAACAGAAAAATTAATAACAGAAAAATTTGTGCAGAAGTATGAGACTATACCACCCTCCATGAAGTGACTCTGGTTTAGGATGCAAGATCATTTTCTTCTTCCAAGTGATGGCTTCCATAAAGTCACAGTGAAAACAGCAGCAAGGCTACTGCTGGTTTCAGATGTACTGGATTAATCCCAAACCATCAAGTCTGCTTTCCATTCAAGGCAGCACTAAGAATGTCCTTTGATTTTCCTGGCAGCATAATAATCACCTCTGTGGGGTTGGTATGGGAATCGGCATCTGTTCTCTTTGCAATTTACAAGTATGTATACCTTTGACTTTCCTATATTTGTTCATGAGCTGTCTTGAAGGCATTTCTCTTGGATTTTTCTTGCCTCAGTATAATCAGTAAATTTATTTGAAAAGCATGTAGGAATAACAAGGGTTAAACACAGCTATACATCTCGCCTGTGATGTGAAAGTAATTTAAAGGAGTTGCTTTCCTTTATGGTAAGAAAACAAAAAAAATTGAATATGTCATTCCAAAAGGACAAGCCAGTGATAAAGACATGAGATGAAATGCATGCATTTAGGCTTTGTGAACAGAACCCTCATTTGCTTAAGCAGCTTGCTTGCCAGATACAATTTCCACATTTTACTAAGCATGACCTGCTTTAGTAGACTGAAAATTGGATAACTAGGGAGAAGACACTTTCTATTTGCAGGAGCAAGATCTCAAAGAATATGAAGAGGACTGTCAAGTGGGTGCCAGGAAGAATTGTCAGAAGCTAATGGGAATTTAACTCCTGTACATCACTAAAAATCCTACAATTGCATAAAGTTAACAATAATGCTGCTTTTATGGTCCCTGTTATTACATAACTGTGGTCACATCCCTGCCAAAGAAACTGGAAATGAGAGCAGACATAGGTTGCATTTTTGATTGGAATAGTCTTCAGTTGACCATTTAACTACAACTGTTTGCCTAAGCAACCACAATTAACTAGTATTAGAGGGAAACAGTAGAGGGTGATAGTTTTAATGCTGAACAAATACTGATCAAAATGGAGGGGGTGAAAAGGCAATAGGTTTGAACTTTAGTGGAAGCAGCAGTGATTTCACTGTAGGTTTCAGATGTGCTGGTGCACTAGTGATTTAGTTTGCATTGGTGCCACTGAAAGAGTAGATTTTGATCTAGTTATGCCATTATTTATATAAAACTACAGGGATGTTGATTTTGCCCTGTAATAATGCAGTGTATTGGTGTCTTCATTGACAGACTTTCATAGATGCAAACTCTTAGCAGAAGAGGTGAGTATACTCAGCAAACGTGTTCTAGAAGGGAGTTCAGGAGATTTTAGCTTCGTTACTGACCAATTTAATGACTTTAAGCTGGACTCTGGTACAAGACATAGCAGTTTAGAAGTTGAATGCTTAGCATGCATATATCCAGCCTTGGCAATGTCCACAGGCCAGATATAAAACATATCTTCATGAGCATATACAGGTGTTCTGCCCAAGCAAGCGAGGCTTAAGCAGGCTAAGATCTGAAGCTATGTAACTGTATTAAAAGCTAAGCAATGACTACCAGCTTGTATCTAGAAATATCTGAGCTTTTTGAGCAAAGAATGGTCTGTTTATATCATCCTAAGGAGGAATTTAAACAGAATTTAAACCTACATGCTAATAAGGATTACCATACTGCTTAGCACAAACTCGGTGTGGAGGAAAGCAGAAATATCAGGGACTTGAGGACAGTTTAATGCAAGAACTGCAGCAACCGCTGACTTACAAGGCCAGTGGAGTTCACAGCCACTCTTAAGGCAGAACCTAAACTCTACTAACTTCCCAGTACAGGCACTAGCATTTCTTTTTATCTAGGACTGCCTTCTGTGCCTTTGCTTCCATTTTTGTTCATTTGCCTGGTTCAATTTTCAGGTCACTGTGGAGCTGCCAGTATTTTACTCTCTGTTCATACTGCAGCTAACACAACAGGCTCCTTTGGGGCTTTCCAAGCCATCACAGTCAATTTGATGATAATATACATGTGAGTAGTTTCACTGGCCTACTTTTGCTTAAATGTAAAAACTCTACTCACTGCCTTGCTAAAATCAAGACCTGTTTTCTTCACTTTAATTAAAAATTCAGTTCATCCTGATCTCACTATATTTTTGTGACAGAAGAGATACTCATCAAAAATTGATGCTGCATACTCTTACGGACACTCATAGTCATCTCAACTCTGTCCTCTGCTTTGCCTCATCCCTCTATACCCTTTTCCCTAATATTTCTTTTCAAACTCTGCGTGTTGGTTTTTTTTGGCTTTTTGCTGTGTATGGGTAAGTGGAACAGTTGGAACAATTCTCTGCGATTCAGCATGTTGTAAAAGAAATAGTTTGCTGGGTGATATTTTACACCTGGCTGCTGCTACTTGCATCTTCAGTTAGCATTCAGGTATAGTGTTAGAGGAATTGGCCTTGCTACCAAAGCAGGAGAGGGCTGGAAACTCTAGGTTTGATGTTGAGGTTTGAGACATGTTGATGTTGAACAAGTAGATCTGTGAAGGATTAAATTTAGAAATTGAAGAAGGGCTTATTGTCCATGTGTACTATAGGAAGTTGGATGAGGATCGTGGATTGCATATAATCTAAAGAAATCCCTTGAGAAAGAATCAGAAGACCTTGGATGCTTAAACAATGCTTAAAGGTAGCTGGATACTTCAGGGAAAAATTCATACAGTGGTCTCCTATGTAAAACAATTTCCTGTAAAAATGGTTTAAATAGCATGTAACTAGAATATACATAACATCACATATCTGTCAAGGGCCCCATTGCTGTAACAAATACACAGCTGATTTTTTGTGAAAAAATCAACCAACATGAAAGAACTCTGCCAAGGCTGTGGAAGACCTGGTGACATGCATGGTCTGAAATGGCTTCCCTGTTTGCACTTGGCCTGCTGCAAGACAGATGCCTCCTCCCAGACCAGGGATTCCTAGTCTTTCTAGGAGGGAGTTATCAGTGTCTGCCTGCTGGCTTCTTCACCCAGTCCTCCCTTTTGTCTCTAGATAGCTGTTGGCAGGGACAGTTGTCTGGAAGAAGGGTAGGAGCAGACTCTAGGTCTTTCCCTTCCATGCTGGGTACCCTAAGCAGCAGGGTCTTGACTCTGTGCCCTGGAGTGAGGCAAGGGGACAGACTAAGCTCCAAAGATCTCCTAGCTGTAGTTTCCATAACGGACTGCCACTGCTGCACAGCAGATGAAAGTACAGTGTAACAATCCCTAACATTGCTGTTGCTCTGGTTCCTCACATCCTTAGGCTGTGTGTGTGTGTATATATAAATTTATACATATACACATACACACGTGTGTATGAGTTTTGCTGTTGCTTATGGCAAGTGCTTGCATGTCTGATACAGTCTGCATAGTTGTGATTGCAGTTTAGGATTTATTTTTGCTCAAACTGAATGAACAGATAACACACTGCTGTCAACAAGAAAATCCTATTAAGGCAATGGAAGTAAGCAAGTTTAGCATTCTGCCTGCAATTTTTTTTTTTTCCACGTGTGGGTGCATTTTTTTTCTCTATACTTGCTAAATTCGTATTCAGAAAATATAAAAAAAAAAGTAGGTTTTTGAAGAATCATGTTTAAATACATAGAGGGAAGAGTTCTTCTTGCCCAACCTGAAAAGACAGTAATTTTTCAAAACCTAATCATTGACCTGTGTACTGTTACTGTGATAGCAGAGAGAATGGCACGTGGATTGTTAACACTGGAAGACCAGTGGTTAACTGGATTGACGCTTGGTTAATAAGTTAGAGGAATAGATGTGGATATCAGATGTTAGAACCACATCTCAAGTCACTTTAAGGTGTTCTCAGAGAGTTTTAACTCGTGTTTATTGCACAGTCACAGCGCTGTCCATGCGGTATGAGTTTTCTTCAGTTGTCTAATTTTTTAAAATTACAAACCAGTGTGTGGGATGATTTTTCAGACCTTCAGTTTCACTTCCTTTTCCAACAGGTGAATCTTTTCTTCCTGCTAAATATCGTTCGTGTTCTTATAACAAAGCTAAAAGACACGCACAAGGCAGAATCCAACCTGTACATGAAAGCAGTGAGAGCTACCCTGATCCTTGTCCCTCTGCTTGGTATTGAGTTTGTCCTGTTTCCATGGCGACCAGAAGGCCGTATTGCCGAGGAAGTGTATGACTATGTGATGCACATCCTTATGCATTATCAGGTAGGAAGCATTAAACAGGTTTTGCTTACTTGAGCTAGGTAGCAGCTGGCATGCGAAGCAAATAAAAGAAATGATTGTGTTATTTTCATTTTTAAAGACATTCATGCAATATTATTATGAATAGCTTGAACTTTCTCATTCTTCTGAATTTTAATTTATTAAAAGGATAGAAACATCATGGTTAATAGTTGGCCCAAGACCTTTTAGTAGTGAATGTCTAGAAATAATTTACTAAGTTTAGATTCATACTGCACGGTTTTTTGCTACGTGTAGCTGAATTTTATCAGAAACCCATAATTCTCTCTAACCCTGTATGCATGTAAAAAAATCCTATATGCATGTGAAATAATGCAGAACCTTTATTTTTGTTTTACAGGGTCTGCTGGTGGCTACAATCTTCTGCTTCTTTAATGGAGAGGTAGAGTAATAACTTTTGATATAAATTTATAACACTTTTTATATATATTTGGTGTTTCACCAATTAAGGAGATGGTAATTTTATTTTCTAAGTCTAAATTTGTCAAGTAAAAAATAAGTAAATAAGTATCTGGCTGCCAAGAGCAGAGCATGGGAAAGACAGTGCCATCATTTGTGGCATCATTAAATACTGTAGGACTGACTCTCTTTTGCTGAGCGATCTGTATGCCTCTCGATTATATAAGGAATTGAAGACACTTGTCACTTCGATATAAATTCTCAATAAATATCATATAAAAGTGAAATCTAGTTCACAATCCAGAAGGTATGTTTGTCTATGTCAGAAGCTATTAGCCTGGAGAATCAGTGTATAGGTCTTTCTGCAGACCTATTAGAACATATTGCAAACATGCTGGTGTGCTCATGTTATGACAGCTCTTTAGAAGAATTTTAGGCTGAAGTTTGGAAAATTTTTCCCTCACAGATGAAAAATACAATTAAAAAAATCAAAGCTCATTGTGCTTGAGTCATAAATGTGCGTTGATTAAGAAGTGCACTTTTAAGTAACTATCATTAGTCAGTTCCAAGAACAAACTTCTTTATTCTTATGTTAAAGGACCGTGCCATGTTTCCTATGGGTACTGATCCTGATGAAGCTAACAAGCACTGCTTTTATCTTGAATAGGTCAAGGTCTTGGAGTACACACAGTGACTTTCCTCTAGCAACTCTTGTCACTAAGGTGTAGAGAGAACAGGACTTCACAGTGTCAGAGATCGAAATGGTAGAAAGGCTAAAAGATACATATACAAAATCGTTAATATGACTTTTGCTTGCAAAAAAACCCCAAACAACCCCAAAACAAGTAAACAGAAACCCTCCACCAGAAAAACTAGCTGGTTCTTTTTCAACACTTTTGGCAGAGGAACAGTTACAGTCGTACACTTATTCCTACCCGTCTGTTTGCATTATTTTTTTCTACAGTTGGAACAGTTGTAATATAAGGCTGTAAGCTGATGTGTGGGAGTAACCAGATGTTTTCATGTCACTGAACCCTTTTCTTCTATCAGATGTTATAAAATCCTGTCAGTGTGCTAATATAATGTTATTGGACAGTAATACTTAGAGGTAAATATTTGGCTCGTACTAGAATTGATGCATGCAGATCACCCTTCCTTAAGTCCAATGCTGGCTGAATTGCAATGAAACTACCATGGGGTTGCACAGTTTATTTCCACCACCCTAAAATATACGATGCTCAGTGATTTTACAAAGGGGGCAGAAAAGATGAAGGTAGGATTTCTCCCACTTTAGTGGGCATGGGGCAGTGGTTTTGACCTGATTTAGCGTAAAATAAATCTGGGTTCAAGTCCCTGCTTATGTATTTGATTCAAAGCTGAACACATCATTAAGCATTCTGGATCCAATTTGATCACTTGACCGTATTCAGCATCAATATATATATATAAATTTCATACTTCAGAATGCCTTCTAAAAAAAGAAGTGTTTCCTTTGTCTAGGAAAGGATTCTGCGTTTGGTACGTGAGCCTGCAGGCACACGTGTATTCTGTTGCCATTATTGTCTCTTACTGTCATACCAATGCCTGAACAAAGCCTGCAACTGCAGCTTAGTGGCTGTTGCTTACCTGTCATAGCAACACCTCACTAGAAACCGTACAAGATGAGAGGTGTCAGACAGTGGTGTTAATCCTTTCTGCTCGAAGTCTACGGTTTAAAGGTGAATACTGACATTAGAATTGGTACTTTGAGTGACAGTGGGGTGTTAGTAATTAGAAATGTTAAAAGCATCGTAGCATTTCCCAGCTGCTACTCTACCTTTTCATGTTTTTCTATACCAAATACCCTCCTCAACTGGTGCCTTTGCAGGCCACCTCTGGACAAAAAATTAATAAAAGTGGTCTACTAGCAGAGAACTCTAGTGAAAGGAAACTAAGAAATGTAAGAAAAATGGCTGGTATGTCCTGCTGACATAGCCAAGGAACATCTCCAGACTGCTTGAGCAATATGGCCAGGGCTCATCTGTCAAATCCAGTTTTGACATGTACTGCAGCTGTTAGTCACAACCCTCCTACAGGCAAGGGTGTATGTGTAAGCTCTTCATCTTTACCTTCTATGGCAAGGCTTCCCTGAGGACACCCGAATTCTGCTTATGTCCCAGCATCCCACAAAGTTAGATGCTTCTTAGCTTCCTTACCGTATTTTCCAGTTTGAGTTGGCTGAGAGTGGCATTTGAGTTGACACAGGCTGCAGTCACAGGAGACGTTTGTCTCAGATCTCTGATAAATCGGTAAAAAGATTCCTATTAAGCTGTTAATAACAGTGATAATAATAACCTACATGATCCATGTAAGGTCTCTGGCGTTTGGGTTTTTTTTCTTTCTTTCCAGTGGTCTACAGAAATGATGCAGTAAAGATGTGAGGGTGCTGAGGCACTGGCACAAGTTGCCCAAAGAAGTGGTTAAATGCTCCATCCCTGGAGTTCAAGGCCAGGCTGGACAGAGCCTTCAGAGACATGGTCTAGTGTGAGGCATCCCTGCCCCTGGCAGGGGGTTTGGAACTAATCTTAAAGCCCTTTCCAACCCAAGCCATTCTATGATACTCTCAGGTCCACAGGATTATACAATACATTTATTGATAGGCAAGGCTGATGGGTTTTTGTCTCTTGTTGTCAGCTACTGTTTAATTTATTAGCCCTTTAATTTGTGCTTGTATTAAACATCAATTAACTAGTTTGTTAAAGGGCTGATTGGAAGGAGCCTTTCATGAAAATTCCCCAAAAAGAGCTCTTGCTAGCTAATAAGGTGAGAAAGTGACAGTTGTCCAGCTGGAACTAGTGTTTCTCTTAATGACTAAGACACTTCTATTTATTACATTATTTTCTCTCATCAAATGCATAGCTTAATATCCTTCCTTAGCTACTGTCTTAGTTCTATCTCAGAACTAAGTGCTACCCCTCCTGAGCTGAATTTACAGCTTTGTGCAACTGCTCAAAGCTGAGGAAAAAGTGATTAAAAAAGTTGAGGTTTTCACTTCACGGGTAGACACACATATTGTTAGAAAGAGTATAATCAGTGGTGAAAATCAGTTGTGCCATGGAGTTTTCTCATCATATTCTAGAAATGATTAATTGGACAATTCAGAGAAGACTGAAAAACTAATAGTAAATGAAAGGATGTAACAGTCTATAGAAACAGACATGCAGCAGGACAGAGGTGAAATACTGATTCAGCAGTAACAGAGAGGATTTGGGAAGAATGCCAGAAATCCATAGCTTAGTTAGAAATGCACCATGATGGGCACTGACTCGGGCGCAAAGGAAATGGTTGCCCATACAGGAGACACTATTTATGGCAATCTGTCACTGTCTGGAGAGCAAGCTAAACAGACTGTTTTCTCCCTAGAAGTAGCCCAAAGGCACTTGTCTGGCAGGGATACTGATGGTTTTGTTGAGCTATGGGACCCTTTAGGACTGGTTTACAAATATTAGTAACAATTTAAAAGGTAAACAAGTGTTGCAGAAGCAGCCAGGAGGAAGTGTGGGAGAGGACCTTAGTGCAAGGCTTGCTTGCAGCTTGGCAACTCTAGTTTATTTCCCCGTTCTGCCAGTAGACTTCTGTGACCTTGGTTAAACCATGAAGTTGCAGTTGCTCATATTATCCCATCTCAAGCCTGTCCTGTCTAATGTGACAGTTGCTCAGTATGGAATTTTTTGCATGTTTGTCTACAAGAAGACCTTGATCTTCTTGAGGTAATTGACTGTGGAAAGGAGAACAAATGGAACATAGCTTAGTGGTATGCACAGATTGCATGATATAAAAATAAAAAATAATGATATAATAATATAATTATAAAAACAAGTTCCAAGCTTCCTTCTTGGAAAGTAGGAAATTTTGAATATGGCTTTTCTCTTGGCTTTATGAGGGATTAGAGGGAATGGATTGAACCTGTGTGGAGATTTAAGGGTCTGTATTTCTATGCAATGTAAATTAATTAATCAAAAGTGTCCTGTGATGAAACAAGAATTGTCCATTTAGACTTGGAAGAAACACAGAATTTTGATATGAAGAGAGGTAAAAATAAATACTTAGCAGTATTAAGGTACTTGATTTCAGTGTTCATAGATTTGTGTTTAGATGTTCTGAGTGGATTGGAATGGTTTTATGAATGGTAGAAGAGCATCTCCTTTGCCCTAAAATACTAATTTCTTATATTATTTCTTCCCTTATGCCTTCATATTTTCTTTGTGAGGATTTTTGAGAAAGATGAAGATCTTCTTTAAACAGAGGATTCTGATACCACACTGCAGGAAGTCTAAAAATTACATCAGATTTCTTCTATTTATTTTTCATAATTAAAGCCAGAGTAAAATTAGACAAAGGAAGCCATTGTGTTAGGGAAATGTAAAGCAAGCACAAAAGAAACCCTGAAGGCACAGGGGAAAATCCTAAAAATACTTATCCTCGACATCAACATTTAACTGAGGGAATCACTGTTCACTGTTTAGTTCTTTTGTATGTAACAAACTGAAATGAAGATCATGCTTGGCAATGAGGCCTGTGAGTGTGGGGTGCACTGCTAGATAAATGTGAGTGCCAGTGTCCCCCAGCAGTTCCTGAAAGTCAGCACCTTGCCAGTCAGTGCAGGAATACTTTGTGTGCAGACTTGACTGGAGAGGAAATTAAACTTGCATGATCTGTGGGCAGTTTTTTAACATTAAAATAAAACCCTCTGGAAAAAGCAACATGATAGCTATTGCCATTATCATTCCACATGTGGCACCTTCAGAGAGTGACCAATTCCCTGTGAATTCCGTGAATGTGAGACTTGATCAATCCCCTATGCATTAGAGACATGTAAGCCTAAGGCCTTCAGCTATTTTATCAGCTTTATTTTTAACCCTGGTAGAAATAATGGAGTCTGGGAAATTGTCCTGCTATTAATTTGATTAAGGTATGGGCAGAAATAAAGGAAGGCCAGAACCAGAGCAAATGTGAATTATGGTTTATTGCGAGTATAAATACTTACAGATGCTGAGGATTTAGTCTTTTGAATTAAAAGTGCTTAGAAGTAACCTCTTTCACCTGTAAATCTGAGTTGTCCACACCAGAATTTAGTCCACAGAGGAGAAAGTAACTGTGTTGCTGCTGCTTATCCTGTAATCCGTGCTTTTCCTGAGCAACTACTACACTCCCATTGTAAAATGCAATTATTTCACACTAAATTTGCTAAAGAATGTCTACTTAAATTGTAAATCTTTCAGAATATGTCATGCGACAGATCACATGTAGGTACCCCTGTTTTCCAGGATTACTCAGCTTTACTACCTAATTTGCTTAGACACATTTATTATGCCCCCATGCATCAAAGAGTGAAGTCCAGTGTTATCTTTCCAAGTGTTTCATACGCCTTTCTTTTTGGTTTCTGGCACAGGTCCAAGCTGTTTTGAGAAGACACTGGAATCAGTACAAAATCCAGTTTGAGCACAGTTTTAGCCACTCGGATGCCATGCGCACAGCTTCCTATACCGTATCATCGGTCAGCGATGTTCAAGGCTACAGCTACAATCACGACTGCACTAGTGAACATTTAAATGGGAAGGGCTACCATGACATGGAGAGTGTTGTTTTAAAAACTGAAAAAATGTATGGTTGACTGCCAAAGGCTTGGCCTATGCCACTGTGCTTACCCTCCTGAACTCCCAAGTTTGATTTAATGACTTCATGGCCAGAAGATTTTACCTAACCTGGGATATGTTATTCCCCTGAATGATGCAAACTAAACTAACATGTTTTTCATATGAATGTATATGTATGCATATATACGTATCTTTGGTTTTCTGTGTATCTTTATAGTATGGACATCTGTACATATATATATATCTATATATGTATGTGCATTTATATGAAGATACAAACTTTGCCTCTTCAGTTTCTACTGTGTAGACAAAGTTGGCAATTTTTTGTACAACGGGAATCAATGAAGGCTTTTTTTTTATCTTGGAAGTTTGTACAAGACTCTGTTGTGTTGATGCCACTTCACTTGTCTATAGAATCTTGGAATGTAAATACCATACTGTATTGTCTTAATTCAACCTAAAACACAACAAAAGAAAATGGTTACAGAAGGTGCAATAACAACAATAGATTGTCTAGGTTAATTTTGTGTCCAGCATTTGACTGTCAAAAAGCCCAAGAGATAGTCTGAGATAACAGATTCAGACATTGACCATTTGGTTTGGTCAACAATACTGAAGGTTTGATTTGGCCAGTTTCTTTTTTCCACTATTTTAAATCAAGCATAGATACACCAGTGTAAATTTGAGATTTTACTTACCTCTGTAATATTACTAATGTAGTATTTCACAGCATGCTTTGAGCAGTTTTATTTAAACTACTTTTGCATATGCAGGAGTGTGTCCTTCTCAAGTTTATGGAAATTTCTTATTGACTTTAAGACAGACAAGGTCAAGGAGGCATTACTGACAGAAAGGAACGTAGTAACCTGAATAAGTGCAAATCCTTACAGGCACTAACACATAACTGAAGCTGATGGAACTTCACTCTGTGTGTAAGAAATTTACTCAACTGGGAAACACTCATGTATATAATTTGTTCTAGTCATGTTGTTGTTTTATTTTTAAGTGTTTCCCTGGCGATATGCTTGATAATGTATTCTTGCATTGTTGGGGCAAAGTTCTGATCAATTTTGTGGTGGCTTTTCGTCTGGGAAGAAAGCCTGAAAGACTGAATGCAGTGCAAATGTCATATGACCTTTAAAGCCAGTGTATGAAATTCAGGCTAATCAAGCAACCTAATGACAGTAATGATCATTATTTGGAAAACCCAATATAAAGTTTGTCTTACAAGGGTTCAAAACATTATGGGTTGATAATATTATTTGGAATGCTTGATTCTGAATCTCTCTTAGTAGCTTTGAACAGTACTTACAAGTTTTTTGTTGGTTCTCATGGGGAATAAAGATCACACTGAAAATGAGGTTGTCAGAAAAGACTTGAGAAAATGTATCTTTATAATGATCTATGTTTTTGTAAATCTTTGTTTTAAAGAAATTGTAGTTTTTTTAAGTGAAATGACGAAAATGCTCAAGAATGAGGGCATGATGTGAGCTTAGAAAAGTCTTACTGAAAATCAATAAGGTAGAAAAAGGTTTTATTAGTTTATTTTGCAGATAAATCTACTTCAAGTGGGGAAAAAACAAAATGAAGTAGAAGAAAAGTAGTGCTGGAGTTGACAGACAATTATGCTAATTAATGTGTATCTATCTGGTGCATGTAAGCCAGTCAAAAGAATAAAAGACAGTTCTTTCTGACACCACTTCAGTTTTAAATGCCTACTTGTGTATATGAACAACTTGACTTTCACATTTAATCATTTTTGTCAGTAGCCGTTCTGTAAGTTTCATTAGCATCTAGTTATTTTGCTGTCACAGTGTTCATTAGTTTGTAAATTCATATCGCTTCAAATGCTTTGTATTGAGAAGGAAGACATTAGGACGAAGCAGTAAGTTCATGCCACTTGCACCTTTCTGTAGTTTTTTGTGGTTCTTATGTCTGGAGCTTGAATCTAAAATTTTATTAATGATTTAGTTTCATAATACAGAATCTCAGCTAGGATGCATGGATCAAGATTTCTGTTCTTCTGCAGAGCTGTTGATTGATGAGAATCATTTGAAAATCGGTAGGATTCTGTACTTAAGAATAGTGTGAAATATGGCAGTCAGATGTCACAATCTCTTAAATTGTAAGAATACAGTAACAGGATCTGCTACAATGTGATAAGAAGTTACTTACAACTGTGCTTGCTGATCTATGTAGTGTTACTTAAGATCTGTGCAGTGTTCTGGAAATATTAGTGGTGTTGCAAATCCCTGCTCTGGTAGAGCAGCTCTATACTGGGGGACTAGATCATCAACTGGTATAGACCTGTCTTGAGTTCCATTTTCAAAATCAGTGGGTACCAGCTGAGGATCAAAGCCCAGGCAGACATCTGTCCGTTTAAAAGTGCTTTGAAGTATTTTATGTCATCTTATCAGGAAATTATTTCATGGTACCTCGTGGGTTGGTATAATGTATGCAACACTTTATAGAGCGTGATACAATATTAGTTTTTGAATTAAGCTTCCTTCTCAGCTAGTCCAAATTTAATAGCCTATAATTTTTTTTCATATGATGCAACGTACTAGTTGGTAATTGCTCCCTGTCCTCTGTTAGAGAAACTTGTAATGGTAATTTAGGAGGGAAAATTGTTCTCCTACAGAAATCGTCCTACTTCTAGCTGGACAGTTGCAGCATGCTTCTGTACATGCCTGCACTTTGGAAATTAAGGACACATACAGCTGGATGTGCGAGAAAATGTAGCTGTGGAGGGTTACATGACATAGAAGAGCTATATTTTCCCCCTTCTCAGGAGGTTAGCTAATCTATTTCCTGTTTTGCATTGGAAAACATAAATTCCCTATTTTGCCTTCCTACCTCACCTTTTCCAGTTCCTACACAATCAAGAGAAGGGTCTGCTTAAAATATTTCTCTGTCATCATAAATTAAAATCAAATCCTTATGCTGATTTCACTTTCCTTATTTTCTACTTTAAAAAATGTTGTAGTCCTTATCTGTGTGCTCTGGGATGGATATAGACTTTTTTGTTGGGCCTGTGAGATTTCTTTGAACATGTATTATTTGCTTTTGGGGGTTTTGTTTTGCTTTGTTTTGTTTTGGTTTGGGTTTTCTTTTGTTATTGCTTAGTGAGGATTTATTGCATCAGTCTACAGGGGCTACAGAAATACTTGTCTTTGGTCTCTTATCTCTAATACCAACATGTAAGCTTTCTATGAGAGGGAATGTCTATTTTTAATGCTACTGTCTTCAATTAATAAAATGCTCCACTGAGGATCTGCTGTTTGATTTTTAATGTTAGCATTTATGCTATGTGATGATCTACTAGAGTATTTGGCTGTTGAAATGCTGCAACATGTACTCC
Source organism: Pezoporus flaviventris (assembly GCF_033815535.1). Classification (NCBI taxonomy): domain Eukaryota; kingdom Metazoa; phylum Chordata; class Aves; order Psittaciformes; family Psittacidae; genus Pezoporus; species Pezoporus flaviventris. The sequence continues at coordinate 52,464,664 of NW_026892549.1, forward strand.
TTTTCATGTCCTAAAACATTTGGGCTGGAAACCAACCAACATTCAAGTATCGTGCTATGTAAATAAGATTAATAGAAGCTACAGCATTGTATTTATTGCTTACACTAAAAATGACATTGAAAAAATGTGAAGTTCTTTTTTGGTTGTGCTTCGTTTTCATTTTGTTCATATGAATCATCATGCATTTTAATTGCTGAACGAAGTATTATTATGTTTGTGATCAATAAAATATTACTACAGTTACTCAGATCTCTTGTGTTCTAATATGGAAATAACAAAGCTGATCTAAATTAGGTTTTCACAGATGTCTTAGCTGTGTATTAATGAAATATTAACCCAGGCAGAAAGTCATTACATGGAGTTATTAACAATTATTCCATTTTTAAGTGTTTGTTTATTTAATAGTTACATTTTAAATGCATAGTAGAATGTTGCATTTCTGGAGGATGCTTGCATAGATATACTCAAAGTCTTCATATTTCTAGTTCTCGTCACCTGAATCTGCCTTTTAATAAAAATTTATTATTAAGAAATTTTCTGTGCCATCATGAGCTGGCAGCAGAGTAGAGCCTAAAGTAAACATATCTCTCTTCTTTGTTCCATCAGTCTAGGTGGAGGTCCTTTCAACATGGCATTCAACCAGGTCTCAACCAAACAGACTTGCTTGTGCAAAAGCTGGTTTGTTCTGTAAGACCTACAAGAGCAAAGGCAATAGAAAAATGAGTGAGGTGTCCCTGTTTGCCCCTCCCTCTCCACCCTGAAGTGATGGTGTCTGCACAAAAACTGTGAATGACAGGTATGGTTTGGATCTGTAGAGCTGGGCCTGCTCTTTGAATGCTGAAGAGTATCTGATCTTAGATGTCTACCAGCATGTAATTGCATAAATCACTTTAGTATGTATTACATACCAAAACAGCAAATAAGTGCTAGTAAGTAGATTTAAAAATAAATATTGCAGTGTAAAGCTTTTCAATTCTTTATATGTAGTAGCAGGAATCTATATACCTCATTGTCCACGTGAAAAAGTTAGAAAGCTGGATTAAATGGTTTAACCAGTGATAAAATTGGGACGTAGTCGGTATCCAATTGATGGAGTAAAGCTGTGCTTAGGAGGGCACAGAAATGAAAGAAGCCAAGTACTCACACCAAGGATTCAATAAGTGAGTTTTTTGGGGGCCTTTTTTTTTTTTATGTTTGCACTCAGAGCTGTAACCACAACAGAAGACAGCACAGCAAGAGTTACTTCACAGTTTAGAAGGGAGGGTATGTACAAACCAGATAATGGCAACAAACATGTTTAAAAAAAAAAAGCTCAATGTGGAAACTGAATTAGAGAAGATTGTGTCATACTTGATGGATTGGCTTTCACGAGTGAAGATTTGGGAAGGGCTTTAACCATGCTTACTACAAGCACGATGACCAAGGGCATGTGGGATATCCAAATCTGGTTGGAGAAAAAGGCTGCTTAGGCAATCAGGAAGTGTTCGACCATGACTGTCAACTCCTGAGCTAACTTGAGCTACCCATGCGCTGGTCTGCCCACATGCAACATTGGATCTGCAGCTTCCCTTAGTTGTTTAGCCTAGCTCTGTTTTAATTTCTTGGCAAGAACAGTAATTTTTTATAGTTTTTTTCTTAAAAAAGTTACTTCTGTTTGCTTTAAGTGAGACAAAATCTTTTTGAGGTTGGGGATGTCAGGAAAGGATGTGTGGTAGTGGTTGAGGGTGGAGAAGGAAGAAAACATTGTCTTGGAGCTTTACACTCTGAAATCTCAGTTCAGCCAAGGTATATAAGCAATTCTGAGCTAAAGAAATGCACTCAAGAAAAGCAGAAAATAAGTGCCTAAATAAGCCAAGCAATATTAGAAGACACAGGGATCTAATACTGGGTCTTAATAACTACTGTATATATAATACCCATATTTAAAAGTGTGCTAATGTCCAGTCAACAAATGCACAATCTCCCAACTCCCATTCCTGACTTTCAAGCAGGAGACTGTAACTTCAGGTTATTGTGCCTATCTAGAACTGAAAGTCAGTGTAAATGGTTACAGATTCTACTAGTAGTAATTTATATCTATTACTTCAGCTAAAAATATGGCTTACTGTTTTCTACCAGTACATACTAATACCAATCACTGCTTCTTGGTGATACAGATTCTGTGTAGCTGCATATGCAGAGTTCAAATTGTTACTTACATAAAAGTATAAAATAATTGTTAAATGATACAGAGAAAAAGTAAAGCCAATTCCCCAAATCCAGATGTTAGTGCCTCCAACATTTTTGCCCTTATGCCCAGCAGGAGAAAAATTAACATAAATTATATCCAAAGTAGCATTTGCTATTCAAGTATATGCATCTAAAAGCATGTGTACACAGTATTTTGACCCTGACAGAAAAATAAACCACAGCATCCTAACCTCCATAGGTAAGAGTAAACAGTGACTCTTAGATTTTATATATAATTTTAATAAAGGAAGTGCTTTTACAGCACAAGTAGCCTTGTAATATTTAGACATGACAAAAAATATGCTTGAAAATGAAGCAAAGTTCAAACAAAGAAAAAAACCCAACCCATTTCACATCACCTACTGCCACAAATACCATTCTGCTCTGCAAGGTACAAAGATTACGTCTTTTGAAAATATTTCAAGTGCTCTACTTATATATCATGCATGGTCTCATCATGGCAGTCACCACAGAAGTAAAAGTTTTAATCCAAAGGTTTAACTTTTTACAGTTACCTGAATCTGATTCTCAAAAAAAAAAAAAAAACCACCAGCAAACAAAGTACAAAATTCACTTTGAACTAGTGGACCAATTACATGCTCGAGTGAGTCATTCCTGTTGTTAACACTAAGCCTGCAAACTGATCTACTGCACATTGAAGAAAAAACAAAGTTACAGAATTAAAATTTAATTTGTCTTCATAGTAGTGTTGGGGTTCAGCGTGGGCTGTATGCATTGAGTCTTCATTGCTTTTGAGAAAGGACAAGCTGAACCTAAATGCCAAACTCTTCATCATATCATATTTTTTGGCACAACAATTTGTGGTCAAACCCATATTTGAAAACAGAATAGGCAAGTGGAGGATGGCGGAAAGCAGGTGGATGTGCTGACACACACGTTAAATGGTCTACAGGTATGTGGCTGCTGCAGCCTGCTCTGAAGATTATGTAGAGCTAAAGGGCTACCTACTATACTTGCCAGAAACACTGAGTATGAAGTTTAGGAACACTTTAGGAACAGTGTGATAATTCTTATTTATATTGAAATAAAACACAATGCATTTAATGCACAAGCAAACATAGAGCTGGACACAAAATAACCTCTCACAAAGAAACCTGAGCGAGGTCTCGGTTTACATATGCTGCTCTTACAAATAATCATCAATGAACAAAGCAAAAGTTTTTCCTTGTCACTTCATTTTCATACACTGTGAACATTGTCTTTTCAGAGTCTGTCTTTAAACTGTACCCAGAGCTGACAACCCTCTGTTTATAACTGTGGTTATTGTCTATCACGCCACAGCTGTATATTTTTAGTAACTGCCTAAATGAAGAACGTAGATTCATCCATATGGAGTTCATGCTTCATTTGAGACAAATGACATATAGGACTGCTTTTTAAATTAAACTCAGATTTATGAGTTTAAAATAAATGCACACACTAAACTGTAAAGCTATTTACAACTACAACTCCTAATGACTATTTAAAAGTTTTCTTCCCCTCAACAAACTTTACCACTTTCTAAATGAAAGCTGTTAACAATGGGAAAGTATCTTCTGACAAGTGCTAACTCACATAAAGCTTAATACGTTGGTTTAGGTGAATTTAACAGAATATAAATACAGAAAAATCAAATCCTCTAATGCATGCTGTCTGAAAAAGTACTCACACATTATTGTTAATTCCTGATCTAAGACAATCAAGCTTTTCTGGAAATTCAGGCTGCATAATCAGTGGCAATCCAAAAAGAGGCCACAAAGGAAGAAGTGGTGAACACTGGTGCTGGCATCCCTGGTGCTATCTGGCTAAAGCAAATTTTAACGTTAACTGCAGTCACCTGGGATGCAGGCAACCTAAACTGAGTTTTTGATTCTGCAGGAGCTCAAATGGACCAAGAATTCAAACCTCCCACTTGTAAGTGTCAGATATTGATACTCCCTCCTTACTAACCCAGAAGAGCATATTCTTTTACGCAGAGAAATGGTTTGGAGTCACCAGTGCTCCTATGGCCAAAGTCTGGGGCAGAGATTAGTAATGAATCCTCAATATTTGCTGTAGACAGCAAACATTTACATGAGAACTGCACAAATTATGAAAGTAGAAAATAAGCTTAACACAAGAATGTATTTGCCTAGTTCCTTATCTTGAGATTTGGAAATGAAATCTGACAAATGTGTGCCTGTAACAGTGAAAGTGCTTCTGAAGGTCCCCTGTGTCTTGGAGAGGTACTGCTGTTATGGTGGTGTAATGAATGTCAATCAGGTCGATTTCTTCTGAAGAACGGTAGTCTCAGTCTTGCTCCATGTTGTGACAGTTGACTGTACATACACTAGGATTTCATATAAATATATATGAAAGCAAAATATTGAATTAGTAGGGAACAACACTCTTGTTACAAGAGTATGTTGCAAGAAGTATATTGCACTGAACAGAAATACCTATCAGTTTTCTTATTCTAAACACAATTATAAACATGATGGTAAAAACATTTCTAGGTATATTGAATTTGAAGTAAAGGAAAGAAGATGAACTATTTTGTGCCTATTCTTCTAAATGTGTTACAGAAAGGTTTACAATCGGAGTATTTTTACTGTTCATACCACATACCTGTAGACTTACTTAGACATTTGATAATGACTTTGTCCCTTAGGTTCCACTGGACGTAAGAGCTCATCAGTGAAGAGACAGGAACACAAATAATCACATTTTACTTAGTTAACCTTGAATATGATCCAAATTTCTGCATTTACAGAGGGCTCAAAAGCAGATTTGACTAAGTTTCCCAGACAGATCTGTGGCCATATATTCCACAGAACAGTGCCCATAGCCCAGTTTGTTTCTGTTACGCACAAGGGACTCCCATCTTGTGCTTCCTAATGGATTCCACAAACTGTCTTCAAGCACTGCCCACTTCCATCTCATTTCAGGTTGACGATGACAGTAGGAGTTTCCTTCTTCAAGGGTCACTTCCAATATTCTGCAGGCAGATAGTCACCGTGGATGCTTGAGAATCTGCAAAAAGAGGAAAATTCAAGATTACTTGACAAATCATACTGAAGCTGTATTACTATTCTGTGTACTGTAATACAGTACAGTGCTCTCATATAAAAAGTATCTCAGGTGAACATAACTGTAATACACTTTAACCAAGTGATGCAATGGACTACCGACAAGAATTTACAAAGTTAAATTATCAATTCCTTCAAAATCGTCATAGCAAATACCTGTGGTAAAGTTAACTCAATTTCAGATAATTTCAAGTTTTGGAGTCTAACCCACACTGTGCTTTCCAGTTCAGGTCTGTATTTACTACAAGGTATAGAAAACGCTTCCCTTTCTTTTTGACAATGGAAAATTATAGTAGTTATTTCTTTATTTAAAGCTGCTCACCTCTTTTTTACTTATGTTTCCCCACAGGGACTGATTTATACCAGTCAGGAGTGCTGTAAATAGTCTTCTCTATCCATAATTAAAAAGCTAATCAGAATGATCTGTAATTGATATCTAAAAAATTCTTAACGAAGAAAGTTGAATAAGGAAGCTTTCGGGGAGATAAGAAACATATCAATAACAAAAATGAAAATACGTTAGCACCAGAAATCTGTAAATGGGGTTTTTTTTGCAGGCAATAGAAGCAGTACATACAGTTATGATATTTCCTTATATAACAGAAAGTGTTTTTAGAGTCATGCAACGTGCTGGGTTTTTTATAAATAAGAGCACTTGAGGTGCTAGAAATCCCTTCTTATGTGAGTTCTAGCAAAAATATTTTAAGTTTTATACCTTACTCTCTTCCCCACCACCTCAGACCTCAGTATTTCCCTAGCATTGACATGATTGCTTCTATTCTTCCAAATAAAATTATCCCCTCATTTCTTAGTATTCACCAAAGACTAGCACCCAGTGGACATCCACATCTCTGCAAGATAGTTGCACCAGCTATCTCCAAGGGTCTCAGGAACTGGAGGCAATACTGCTCCAGCCTGGCATTTTTTTCCCAACCCTGCCAGCTGCACCAGGACCCCAAGAGTCTGCAGTAGGCCGGTCACTAGTATTCAATGACCTTCTGATTCAGCTGATGTACGCTTGGCACAGGAATGAAGGAAGAGAAGCCTCAGTCTTTAACTCACACCCATTTCCTCAGTAAAGTTCTTCTGGCACTGGAGAATAAATGGCACTGCGCCTTCCTGCAAGGAAGAATGCACTAAGCTGGTTTTCTGGCTGTACTGTCCTTGCTGTGCCATGGAATCTCTGGCCTTCTCCTCAATCACTCCTTCTTTATGTCTTTTCAATACTGCTGAAACAACTGAAGGGAGAAGGAATCCCCATCAGTTTCTACATGCAGTAGGAGCTGCAAGTTGAAAGCCAGACAAATCTAAGAACTGATCATATTTCTAATCCTGCAGAAGCATACAATAAGCAAAGCATGGATGGTACGAACACTCTGCAAGCTAGTGGCAAGACTACAAATGCACAAAGACAATACTAACATGGAAAGCCTATAGAGTGATGGTGTTAAAAATTAAAACCAAAAAAGATATTTACACAAATATGAACTGTTAATGATTTAATAACTCAAAAAAGTCTCTGTTCTATCCCTGAAAAATAATTGTACTTTAAAATAAAGAAAAATTACATATTCTTTACAGTCTCTGCTGACTTTCCAGGCACATGCATGCTGGTGAGAGGAAAAATTAAAAAGGAGCCTGAGAGTTTTACCATCAGTGGGCATGACCCATATGCTTAAGAGAAACAATAGTGTAGCAACTTTACATGTTCTTCTTTATCCCCATTTCCTTCCTTAACGCCTTTAGCCCCTTCTTTTACTCACAACATAATATTATCTGGCTTTTACTTCAGTGATTCAACATGTTGAACTCCTTTGCTGTCCAGCCTGGTTCCCAACAGTGCCAAGATAAAGAAATCATTCCTATTTCTGTTAAAGCAGTATTTATTGTTGAAGGTATTTAGTGTAGCATTCAAATACTATCTCCTATTTCTCGACTAGATAAGAAAGGTCCCACAGACTTCAGTAAAGCAGTTTAAATAAGATGTCTAGACCAACCTAACTGTCTGGAACTGAGTACAATCGTTTTAAAGGTTGAAATTACCTGCTTTTTTTAAGAATGTCTCCTCTGGTTGCAGCTGAAAACAATATATTACCATAATGAAAATGACTAGTCTAGCAATGGCTCACTCTGAACTGTAACTTAGTTCAGAATGAACAGGGGTTTGTATTAAATACATGTGGATGTGCATCATTAAGTAAAATTTAAAAAAAATAAATAATCAAGTTTGCCCTGTGTCCTGGGTTCAGCAGTAGCAGTCATGTTTTTTCCTTTGTGTTAACTGGTGCAGTGCTGTGTTTTGACTTCTAGTTTGAGAGCAGCGTTGGTGAAGCCGATGTTTTCGGTTGTTGCTAAGTGATGTTTACCCTGACCAAGGACTCTGTGAGGCTCATGCTCTGCCAGGGAGGAGGGGAAGCTGTGAGGAGGCAGAGACGGGGCGCCTGACCCGGGCTAGCCGGGGAGGTATTCCATACCACAGCACGTCATGCCCGGGGTGGGGGGTAACTGGGAGTTACCCGGAAGGACAGGGCTTCCGGGTGGAACTCGTTTTCTTGGCCGGTGGTATCGTATTCTCTTCCCTTGTTATTTTCCCTTATCATTGTTGTAGCTGATAGTAGCGGTGGTGATTTGTTGCTGGACTGTTCTTGTCTCAACCCGTAGGAGTTGCACTCTCTCGATCCTCCTCCCCGTTCCTCCGGGAGCGGGGAAGGGGAGAGAGCCCCGGTGCAGGGGGGGGGGGGGGAGACGGACACGGATCTTGATTGTTGTCAGCTCGGCACCACTCACTGGGAGTGAGTGAACAAGTTACCTGACTGGGTTTAAACCACGACACCCTGCTTCCTGCCACCTAACCCTTGAAGTTGTATTGCCCTCACATTCACAGGTAAGCAGCATCCATAGAGTCTACCTATGTATCACATTTTTGGTATGTTCCATTCACCTTCTTAACAACCATTATGAGACCGTATCAACTAATGCATTCAACTGCATTTGACCAGCTGACCCTCCAAGCCTTGGCGTTCATCATAACTTTCCTATCTTTGTTTGAAGTTCTATACATTTCTTTCTTTCAAAGTATTTATTTGAAGTAGCCTCTGAACATTTAGCATGAGATAAATGAAACTGGCAATATGCCCTCTAATAGAGGGCATAATAGTTGTTTGTGCATACTGATGGACAGGCTGTGTGTCTAGCGAGATAGATACACTTAAAAGAATCTGTTGTCTTCAAGTCACAAATAATTGACATTTACTGGAGAATGTGAGTTACCACAGAGAGAATAACCTTTTAAGTACGTTAAAATACACAAGGAGAGATCAAATTAACAGGGCTGTCAGAAAACTCTTAATAGCCAAATTGTTACCTTTTCTAGCCCTTTTATATTATGTTTCCAAGCCCACAGTGATATGCAGTGTCCTAATCACTATACACACATCAGATGTAACCTGAAAAAATGGAGGGGTACCTGGTAAAAATGGGTCCTACTGTTGATAAATTTAGACGTGTTTTATCACTGCTGCCTCATTGCAGTCATCTTCAGGGTACTGTAGTGAATCTCCTTTTCTGGACCCAGTGTGACTTTGAACAGTCCAGATAATGCGCTGCTGCTTGAGAATTACAGGTTCTGGATTACACTTCATTGCCGAAGAGCAATGTTTAAGTTTAAAGAATGATCCTGGCAAATATTACTGTATCATCTTCATATTCTATTTTTCAGACAATGCAGCTCAAGGGATATATTAAAGCTAGATGAAATATGATGCACTATGTTCTTCTTAATACAGAGAAAGGCCAAACAGACTTTCTGATGTGTAATACTGCCTTTCAGCTTAGACAGCTGTTTAAAACTTGAGAACGTGAGATCCCCTCAGCAACAAATAGATGGTGTGAGCAGCATGTTCTCATTTCAGTGATGACAGAAACCTCAATTCAGCAAAAAAAGATCTTTCTTCCCCCTACTTGCTCTGAACTTGTCATTTTAATTTCAAGCTTTCTTCATCATCTGTAGGTAATTAGTTGGAGAGGATATAATACTGTAATTCCCAATCACATAGCTATACTATGTGTCAATAAAATTATTTGGTTTTGCTTTGGGATTCAAAGTTAATGAAGCTGCATATTAGTTTAACTGCCTCTACAGTTTCCAACCACAAGAAGATGTGAGCCTCGGATCTACTGAAGTCTGCAATGGGAGTGCAACAGAAGTGCATCTGTCCTACCAGCACTCCAGAAAACCATAGGCAGGACCTGAACTCTCTGAATAAACTTATAACAAGATCTATTTTTACCTGTCAGTTCAGTGAATGTCTGTGGCCACCCAGACATTTTGACAGTAGAATAGTTCAGGTATCCTTCATAACTGATGCTCTCTGGTGCTGGATTATTCTTTTGATCTTTCCTGTAAGCCATATAGGAACATCTGCAACAGAAGAGCTCCTTGAGACTTCCATCTCTCATGTGAATTTGAACAAGGACAAACATATTCTGGTCCTCTTTTGTTTAAGACTTAGTTTGTTTATTTTTCTTGCCTCCTTTGAGTCTATCTTGGCCCTGTTCTAGAAGCCACTACAGTATCCACTGCAAGCATTTCATGCACTGTCAGTTTGTTGCAATAGCTATTCCAGACTAGTTATTCCATAACTCCTCTTATAGATACTGCTGTTCCTCTAGAATAAAAGACGGTTATGCGGTTTTATTCTCAATTTGCTTTATTCATGTTGGAATAAAACATTTTAACCATAAATATTTTTTCTGGAATATCTACTCCGGCAAATTTCCAAGCTCAGTCATCCCATCAGTAGCTAATGAGGAAGCAAAACATAAGGCTGTCCAAGACTCCAGGGCATATTTTGAATCTATAAATCAGCATCGCTTATGTTAGGTCCTTGAAGATTCTTTGTTTAATGTTTTTGTGCTAAAAACTATTTGTCTTGTAAGACTTTCTATATGACTCCATATCCACTCTGGCCCACCATTTAGCAAATAGTTGTGACAGTAAAAATGTATTGTACTAGCTTGTCATATTTCTAGACTAAACCGGAGAAGATATCTGGCTTTGCTGAAAGACTCAATGAAAAAAAATGTTGCAGGAAGCTTATATTTAAGCCTTCAAGAACTGTATCACTAAAAATCTGTGTGTAGGTATATTTTGTGTATTTTACAAAAGCACAGAAATTGCTACCAATATTTGAAAGTCTTAAGGCTATATACTCAATCCAATTCCCCAGTAACTTTGGCTTTGTTCCCATGAAACTCTGCTGAACTCTACTTCGGTATATCAGGAGGCAGCCTACTTGGAGACAAACCTCTTTTCTCCATTTAGGTCATACGCATTCAACACGATTTTCTATAACAGCAATGCATTAATCAACAAGCTTTAAATCGGCAAAAAGCTTGAAGCAATCAAATAATTGAAATTTTCAAGACTGTCTTACCCGTGCAAGTTTCTGATACTTTCTTATATATATATGCTGTTTGCCAGGCTACATCAAATAAGAGAAATATGTCATATAAGAAGTCTGACAGAAATATGCCAGACCTGTAGGCTTTGATGGAAATCAGTGGCCTTTATTTGGAACAAGTTGCAGAACTGCTGCTGGGGTCTCTACCAGAGGTGGTTTGTAGTACTTGAAAGATCACGTAAAGCGAATGGCAATAAAATGAATATAACAGACTAAACTTCATTTCCATCTCTCCAGAAGAAATACAGTAAATAAACTCCCCTCTAAGAAAGAAATTTATTTTTTTTTAGTTATTTACTGCATGACAGTTTCCAAATACCAAGAAAATAGTGAAGTAAAGAATTACTTTTAGAACAAGTTGAAGTTATTCACTAAAAAAATACTTTGCTGGCAGAGAAGATTTTTAAGAGGCTATGATAAAACACAGAACACAAAATCAAAATAGGTAACACCAAAACACATGAAACACAAAAAGCTAAATTCTGAAATGTGAAAATTTTCCATATTCTCTTCTCTCTGGTCTTTTGTCATTATAGCCAACATACCTTCGGTTTATTTTTCTCTTTTTTCTTGTCAGTGTGTAATATCACTTCAACATCCATAGCTTAAAGCTGTTCTCATCACAAGCGCCTTAACTGCTGGTGCAGATGCCTGGTTTTAAATACCTGATTGCAGTGTAGATCTATCTTATAAATAACATAGTTCTATCATTCAGATCTGCTGTAAATGCAAGCTCCTACTTTCCTACCAGCTGTTTTTTTTCACGTTCTAGATACCTCTTTCACAGGTTCTGGATAGACTTGATTTTCTTAACTCCCTTCCAGTACACTACTTAAGCTTTATGATGCATCTGTAACAGCAGCACTAAATGAAATCTAAAGAATTATGTCCCAGTAGCTTATGGTACTGCCCACATCTCCAGCCCCAGCTGCCTTCACAAAGTTGACTGTCCTCCTACAACACCAGCCCCTCTGTGGCAAAACCATATTATTAGCGTTTCCATACTACTTCATTTACACACCAGCTATAAAAAGGCAGATCCACTGTGTTGGTTAACTCTCTCCAGTGGGCATCCTGTTCCATTTCAGCTGAAAACTAGCCTGCTTCATAGATTTCCTCATGTATTTTAGTATTATGCAGTACGCAGACTTGCAATTAAGCAGGTCATTTAAATGTATATAATGCCTGGTACTAAGGAAGATACATATCTCCTCAATGGCTTTAAGCAAACGTGTCCCCAGTTTATATAGTGCTCCTAATCTGGTAACAGGTAACATTATATAATAGTATATAATTCTATAATATTATTTAATATATATAATACATATAATGATATGCATGTAACACCCTTCAAGAGATAACAGCAAATATCTTAATATCTTTAAAAACATTTCTGAGCTTCTCACCTTGAGCAGTAGTTTGAGATTTTATCAAAAAATCTTGAATAAAGTATTCACAGCTTAGGGCAAATTAAGACAACTGTGGGTTTGTTTCATGTTTTCTGTTATCACTCAAAGCAAACAGACACTTTGGGCTTTGTCCTTTCAGCCAGTGTGCTCAAATCCTTAAACTATTTCAGGTTCATATTAAATTTGCAAATCATGCTTTTGTATCTAAATCACACTTCTGTCTGCTCTTGGAAAGGAGAAGAATTTTCCAGGACAATTTTTGGAATAGAATTCTTTTCCTTACAGTTTCAAACAATGTGACCCTTTCATGACTCCAGACTTTTTTTTTTCCTCCCAGCCCAACCCAATTAGAGTACAAATATTTTTCATTATCTAATCACAATGTCACTAAGATTTGTTACCCTGTGATGCACAAGCTGCAAAAGTCCAGGTTTGCTTATAGCAGGACTGTGCCAGTATTCTTGGAAAGGTCTCTGATTTCTCCTACAACAAAGTGCTTATTATTGTTTCTCTGTATTTCTCCCCAGAATGATAACTATATACGGACACAGCAGTGCTAGACTTTGCTTACAGCTTTCTTCCTCTTACTTAACAAATCTTGCTGGTACATAGCTGACCATGCATATAAAGCATACTCTTAGTCACACCTTCCCCCCACCCCCGAGATGGTCCCTATGCTTTGATATTAATAAAACATAGGAGTTCTTTCCAACTTCAATGACATGAGCTGCTCTGTCACACTGTTCATAGAGGCTAGGTAGTTTTATTGTGAAGCCATGCAGAATACTGAAAGTGGAATGAAGATCACTTGTCTACCAAAATGAAAATACAGGCAAATGTGATACTGGGTTTTTTTTTCAACCCATAGTATTATTTTTTGTGAATTAATGCGCATGAAGCAAAGGAGGTAAAAACTATTAAAAAAAAAATAAAAATTACCCGTAGACATCAGAAGCTTTCTTGAAAGCTATATTTCCTCTTAAGAAAGACACTTCTGCTGCCTGTCATGTATATTTATGAATTTACACTTATATGTCAGTTTTTCTTCCCCCTGACAGCAAGAATGTGAACTTTGAATAGCGACTGTGAATCGTTCTGAACGTTCTCCAAGTTTTATCATTATTTCAGTTCCTCAAAAAGTATTAACGACAATTTTCAGAAGACACATTGCAATTTCAGCAATCCAAACACAGTTTTTGGAAAAAAGTAATATTAGCCCTGGGGGCGGTAGAGTCACCAAGCTAGAGATTTTCTGATTGTTTGTCTCAAGACAATCAGGAACAAAGGGTATACCGCCCAGAAGCTAGAGAAATTTCCTCTAAACAGATAACCAAGCTACTTTGCCTGGAAATAGTATCACTGCCTACAAAGGAAGGATATATTTAAGGTGCTCTTAGAATTTTTCCTTCTTCCCCCTGCCTCCCCCCATGATGGATAAACTGTAAGGGTGAATCATGCTGCATGTAACATGGTGAGTTACTGAAGAAAAGAAGCTGGAAATAAATGTTTTTCATACATTGAGTTCACATACATTTCACTGGAAGAGTTAGAAAAAGGAGTGTTTGATAACTGAATTACTGTGCTTCCTTACTGAAGTCACTTCCTGACAAGCGCCAAACTAATTTTTTAAAATAAATGAGAGAGCTTGAGTAACCCACTTATCTTGGCTAGTCACAACTGGTGCAGTATTATTCTGGCTAAAACAATCTGTGCTATTACTTTACTCCTAAACAATATGTACAAGCCAACTAAAAACATTATGAATTTATCATAGCATTCTGATTTCTACATTGAAAGAGGTAATACCATTTACAGCAAACCACTGCCAAAGATATTAACACTACCTCCCACCTTAACCTTTGTTTTTATTTTCCTCCCCAAAGTGAAGTCCTCTTCAGGATTGGCAGGTAATAAATTGTATTTTGATAAAGTATGTTTAAAATACATGTACATATAAGAAACACCAAGAAATCCCAACTTCCATCTGAAACTCGCAATGAAGTAAGCATAAGACTATTCTCAAAGAATTTAAAAAGCAGTTTAATCGATGATATCTGTAGAAAAAAGGCAAAGTAGTTCTGAATATGTTCGTAGTGCTTTTTAATATACCCCAAATGAAAGAGAACATGCGAACTCCAAAGAGCTCAAAAAGCTTTTAAAAGTTCTATTAAAGCCATTCCTGATATTTTATTGGAAATATGTCCCATCCTCAATAAACTTCTTTCATGTTCTGCCATCATGTCAATGAACCTTTGTAGTCATGCTTTGTCTTCTGTAAGAAACCAAGCCAGAGGAAGTAGCTTTGGGTTTTTCTCACTTTTACAGTAACTACTTTTCCAGTGTTATGTCCTTAATTCAGAACATTTGGTTGCATTTTACAAAAGCTCATTGAATTTTGAGCAATAAGCTCAAAAATCTCAGAAGTTCTGCTGACTAGAAAGCATTCTGTTTCTGCATATCAGAGAGCTTATCTGCACAAATAGGATTTATAATCAATCTAATGCTTAAAAGTTACCAATCCTTTACATGAATACTCTTAAATTAGTTTAAAAACTTCTGAGTTGCTGGAGATGACAGACCCTCAAGTAGAAGTAGTAAGATTTACAAATGCTCTTTACCAAATCCTCCATCCTCTTGGCCCTTTCCTACTGAAAAAAAAAGGCATAATAGCCTTTCTAGGCATACCTCAGTTACTTTGGCATGAAGTCTGAGCCTGGCTACAAAGCTTAAGCTACTTTAAATTTACCTTTGTTGAACAAGTGACCAGACTTTATAATGAAGTGCTTAAAGTGAGTATTCACATGAGCAGAATGCTCCACAGAGGGACTGCAACAACACCAATAGCTTTCCAAGCAAATGTGTGTTTAAGATAGTACATCACTGTATTATTGCTCAGCATATTCCATTGTTGCATTCTAAAATGTTGGAAATTGTCACTATCTAAATGCAGGGCTTTATTAGTAAAAATACAAACATTACAGAACCTTGTCCACAACATCAAGCACAGGGATCAGACTGCAGTGAAGACAACTACAGATCATTGGTCACTGAAGCTCCCAACTGATAATGACTAAAGCAAATGGTAAACCAACAAATTTTATACAATTATTCCCTAGTAAACAAGTGTTTCCCTGAAGTAAAAAAGTGATACTCAAGGAAGGAGCTATTTTACTAGCATCAAAGGTTTTAGGCAGAAAACTATTTAAACCTGCTATTTCTTATAGTAGACCTGATACCAAGCTGGGCATGGAAACAGACACTGTGTTCAGTACTGGAAACTGAACTGTGAAAGAGACAGGGTCATATTTATTAAGTGTTATCCCAGAACTTACCTTTTTTAGCACTTACTTTTGATGATTACTTTAAACCAGCAAAAGGCTGTGCTGCCAACTTCATGATGGGCTATATTCTGAACCTGACAACTTCTGCATTGGAAGCAGGAGGCATTGGGTATAGAAGTATCTCCACTGTTGGCACTAATTTCAGCTGTTCCCAGCTGACTTTCACTGGATGTGTTGTTATGGTGATAACCTGTGAACAGTTTTTAATGGTTGGAGGAACAGCGCCAGTGGAGTCTGAGAGAGAGATGATGAGCATGTGAGGATGCTACAAATAATAAAGTATATTTAAAAAGCATAAGGTAATAAACAAAACTACTCATACTGTACAAATCTCCATGGAAACTACTTCGTACCTAACCAGAGTCAAAAGTGGTAATAATTTCACAGTGTATGAAAGAGTGTACCATTGCCAGTGTAAAAAACCTAACAGTGAATACAAACGACCTACATTAATGGCATCCAAGATGTATGGGGAATTCTAAAGCATCAAAAATGAAAATACTCTGCAACTAAATTCACTCTTTAAAGTAGAGGAGCACTTAACATTACTGCACAGTGAAGTGATCATTCTTAAACACATTACCTTCTCACTTAAACTTCAGATGACACTAAACCACCTTCACAAACCCTATGAATTTCATTGATTTAGACTTCAAAGACTTAGAAGATTTAAAAAGATAAATGTGCACACTTGATTTCAAATTTTAATTTTCTGTTTCCAGTTCAGCAGGAATCACAGGGTATAAATTATGTTTATAGAACCAAATTAGGTTCTATTAAATTAAATAGATTACATCATTAATAGTCTACTACACCACTCTGTCACGGTTTACTTGGCTAGGAAAGAGGAAACAACCCAACGACTATATGAACATCCAATGGCATTTTCAAAATAACACCTGCCCACCCATATCTGAATCACTCAGACTATTTCAACAGATTTATTATACAAGTGTCTGAATGAAACAATAATTGCAAGGTAATACTGTGCAATAATTACTGAGCATTTCTTCTATTTTCTCCTCCTTCCTTTCCTTTACTTTCTTGCTTCCTAGGGCAAAAGTTCACTAACAGAGGACTATCTCATCTGTTTGCAAGATGACTGTTACCATTTTGGCTCTCAGCAACTTCACTTTACAAATATTTGGCTGCAGCAAGAGCTGATGTTAAAGCTTTTTTTACTCAGAAAGAACTCTCACTCAGAAAGAACTCTCACACAAAACTGTTATTAACTCCACCTTAATATTGATAATCAGTGCTTAAATGAGTAGAATAGTATTTATTAACATGATTTATTTTCATGCTGTAATATTCACAACTCCATAAAGATCAGGACTACATGCTGTAGGAATCTAGGGAGATACTGCCTTTACACTGGTAAGTTTACAGTTTTAACAGAAAACAAACTAGGAAACAAACAAACAAACAAAAAACCCTAAACAAGAGAATCAGAAAATTCTAGCTGATATTAAGGTAACTTATTTTAGTCACTGAATTCAAGTTAATAGTATTTAGTTGATAACTTGCCTTAGGAGAAAAGCCTGTAGATACATCATTAGCTAAATAAAGCAAAAACCAGCATCATTTGAAATGTTAGAAAGAAAGAAGTGAGAATACCATCTGACTGATGGGCATAGAAAATTATCTTAATAGCAATATTCTGCACTAGGGTAGCTAGAGCATCCTGAGTAATCTGACTGCACATTTGTGTAGCCAGTGCCTTCCGAAGCCTGTGAAACCCACAGAGAGGTACAAAGTAACTGCATTTTATGACAGTGACTGACTTTAGTTAAAGCCATTTATAATGGTAAACAATTAATGAATTTTAAGATAGAACTTGTCAACTTGAGGATATACAAGACCATTTACTGTTCATTTTTTCTACATGTGATGGAAACACCATTTCATGCAGAAACTATTAACAGTGTTTACAAACACCAGGATATGAATCACACAAAAATAGCTTCTTTGGTATACAATGTCAGTGCAAAAATACATTGCTTCAGAATGTTCAGGAAAGTGTCTTTAAGAACTTTGGATCAGATTTATTGATCTTACCAACTGACGTAGTGAAAGGCCAGTGTTTGTGACTTTACATTAACCATCATTCATATGTTGATTCCAACAGAATTGATTCTAAATGTAAGTATTGCTCAATACGACATAAGGTGTCCAAAATAAGCACTGGATATTTCTGTTAAAGAATTACAAAGAACTGTACACATAATTCTGATCATCAGTTTCAAAACTGTGCCAGTTGTTGTAACCTTGTTGTGGATAGAACTACTGAACATTCACAGGCTATTTGTGACTTCGGAAACTCGCCAAGTTATTCAGTGTGAAAATAGAACCTTACGTGCCATATAGACCTCAGCCATTTTTTGACAAAAAGCAGTAGAGTTTGTTAGATAGACTTTTTAGCAACTGAAATCCAGATTTTTAAAAGTCAAGTCCTTTAGGTGAATTTTTTCTAAGAAAGATGTTTGTCTAACTGAACAAAAGTCAAAGTGAATTTTTATTTGCTATACTTTAATAGAAAAAGCAGCCCAGAAAGCCACCTGTATGTTGGACTGCATCAAAAGAAGCGTGACCAGCAGTTCAAGGGAGGTGATTCTCCACATCTAATCTGCTCTTTGAGACCCCACCTGGAGTATTCTGTCCAGCTCTTGGGACTCCAACATAATAAGGACAAAGACCTCTTAAATCAAGCCCAGAGGAAGGCCACAAAGGTGATCAGAGAGCTGGGTTTGTTCATCCTGGAGAAAAGAAGGCTCCAGGGAGACTGGCCTTAGAGCAGCTTCCAGTGCCTAAAGGCGGCCTACAGGAAGTCTGTATAGGGACATTTACAAGGACATGTAGTGAAAGGGCAAGGGGCAATGGCTTTAAACTGAAAAAGGAGAGATTTAGATCAGGTATTAGAAAGAAAGCTTCACCGTGAGGGTGGTGAAACACTAGAAGAGATTTTTCAGAGAAGCTGTGTTTGCTCCATCCCTGGCAGTGTTCAAGGCTAGGCTGGAAGGGGCTTGAAGCAACCTGATCTAGTGGAAGATGACCCTGCCCATGGCAGGAGGTTGGAATTAGATGAGCTTTAAGGTCCTTTCCAACCCAAACCACTCTATGGTTTCATGCTTTGATAATCAGGACCGGAGTTGTGCTCTGGAACATACACACAAAATTATATACAATGGGTTATTTCTTGTATTGCTGTCTTTGTTGCCCATTTTCAGACATATTGATGCACCAGAATGAGAAAATTGCAAAAATCAAAGAATTAATCACTGATTATTGTTTTAAATTATAAGCACAACAATTTCCTTTGAATCATTCATCAAAAAGATGGGGAGTTCAACTTCTGTCATATTTCACCTTTTACTGAATAAGTCATTTACATTCCTTTTTATATTTCCATATTATGAGATCACTTACAAAGCTTAAAATAACTCGGCAGTTCTACAAACATTTTTCAGTTTTAACATTTCCTTGTTTATTTACTATATGCATTAGGTTTTTGAACAGCAGTTTCCCAGCAAATTTGTAAAAGCTTGCAATGTTCTTTAACAGAAAGTTAAGGGAGCTCCCTAGTTACACAATTGCAAGCAGAAGGGCTCAGTTTTGGAAATCTTTATTGAGCACATCCTTAAAATGTTTAATCCTATTGATTAGCAGCAAAACTATTTGCTAAAGTGATTGCTCACTAGTGTGTAAAAGATTATGAAATTTAGTCCAAAATGATGAAGATCAAAAATTTAGAATTACTACTAGGAAACAGTATAAGATAAAATTAAATCAAATTAAGGCTCATCCATCTTATTATTTATAATTATCCAGGAGGTTCCTCGATTCTGAGGAAGACAATGTTCTTCTTACAAGTAATTGAGGAGCTGACAAGGAGAGGTGCCTTGCTTGACCTCGTGCTCACCAACAGTGAAGGACTGGTTGGGAATGAGAGGCTCCAGGGCAGCCTTGGCTGTAGCAATCATGAGACGGTTGAGTTCGAGATCCACAGGACAGCGAGAAAGGCACACAGCAAGCTCACTGCCCTGGACTTCAATAGAGCAGACTTTGGCCTCAACAGGAACCATGATAAAAAGCTTTGGAGGGCAGGGGGGGCCAAAGGCCATTGGTTGATATTCAAGGAGCACCTGCTCCAAGCTTAATAGTGTTGCATCCTGACTAGATGGAAATGCAGCAGGAAGGCCAGGAGGCCTCCATGGATGGTTAAGGAGCTGCTGAGAAAACTGAGGGGAAAAAAGCAGCTTATAAAAGGTGGAACTGAGGAGAGGTGGCCTGGGAAGAATACAGAGACGTTGTCTGGGAAACTGGGGACTAGGTCAGGAAAGCTAAGGCCCAGTTAGAATTAAATCTGGCAAGGGATGTGAAAGATAACAGGAAGTGCTTCTACAGATATTGTCCTGGGTTCAGCTATAGCAGTCGTTTTTCTCCTTCTTAGTAGCTGGTGCAGTGCTGTGGTTTTGACTTTCAGACTGGGAACAACGGTGATAACACCAATGTTCTTAGTTGTTGCTAAGTAATGTTTACTCTGCTCTAGGACTTTCTGAGTCTCATGCTCTGCAAGGGAGGAGGGGAAGTCAGGAGGAAGCAAAGACAGGACACCTGATCCAAATCTGCCAAAGAGGTATTCCATACTACAGCACATCATGCCCAGAATGTAGAACTGGGGGCAGTTACCTGGAAGGGGGAGATCACAGCTTCGTCGGGCAGGGTATCCTGCAGTTACCCGGAAGAGCTAGATCACTGCTTGGGTTGGTGGGTGGTGAGTGGTTGTATTCTCTTCCCTTGTTATTTCCCTTATCATTACTATTATTGGTGCTAGCAGTAGTGGTTTTATGTTATACCTTAGTTACTGAACTGTCCTTATCTCAACCCGTGGGAGTTACATTCTTCCGATTCTCCACCCCATCCCTCCGGGAGCAGAGGGATGAAGGCTGGGGGGAGTGACCAAGTGGATGCATGATTCTGAGTTACCAACTGGGCTTAAACCATGACACTTCTTTGGGGCACAAAGGGTTGAGATAACGACAGGTCTGACCAGGGTGTGCCTAATCATATTTGTGATAGGCATTCATTGTTTCAGATTAAAAGTCACTTGTCACAATGTGATTTTATTGGCTCTCAAAGTTGTTGCTCTTGATCTCAGAGTTTTGGCATGTCATACCTTATTTACAGCCGGTACTTGCTGTTTTAGTGTTCATTGGCTGACAGGCTTGGGCTAAGGTTCTTCTTTCGCTGTACTTTATGGTAATGGCTTGTAACATAATAGACTCATTGATAATGAAACTGATCCGGCTTGCGTTCCCAGTGTGGTCATCACCTTCTTACTTTGGGAGGTATATAATGGAAGTGTTTAGCAATTACACATCTTTTTTCCCTCCTCAGGTGGTCAGCCTATGAAGGAGACATTCCCTTATGCTCCCAGCTCCCCAACAGACTATTTACAGCATCATTTGAGAGTTCTGAAGGTTTTGAATGGCCTTTGGATACTCTTGAGACCTGCCTGCTGATTGTGATGGGGATCACCATGTTGGCACACATATAGAGTGTGTTTTACCCACAACCATTTTGTCTGATCTTGAAAGTTAAGCAGAGTCAGGGATTAGACAACGATGCAGGAGGACCAAGAGATTATCCCCGAGGCTGGACAGTCATGAGTGGCAAGGTGTGTCAAGTATGGGCAAATATCTAGGCCAGTGGGCCCCTCCAGTGCTTTGGAACTTCACCCCTGAACAAGTGCAAAATCCAGAAAAATAAGTAAAACACTTTTATGAGGTATCACAGTATCACAGTATCACAGTATGCTAGAGATTGGAAGGGACCTCGAAAGATCATCTAGTCCAATCCCCCTGCCGGAGCAGGAACACCTAGATAGTGTTACACAGGAATGTGTCCAGGCGGGTTTTGAATGTCTCCAGGGAAGGAGACTCCACAACCTCCCTGGGCAGCCTGTTCCAGGGTTCCGTCACCCTCACTGAGAAGAAGTTTCTTCTCAAGTTTAAGTGGAACCTCTTGTGTTCCAGTTTGTACCCATTACCCCTGGACCTATCATTGTTTGCCACTGAGTAGAGCCTGGCTCCACCCTCGTGACACTCCCCCTTTATATATTTATAGACACTTATAAGGTCACCCCTCAGTTACCTCCAAACTATAGAGACCCAGCTCCCTCAGTCTTTCCTCATAAGGGAGATGCTCCACTCCCTTAATCATCTTTGTTGCCCTTCGCTGGACTCTCTCCAGCAGCTCCCTGTCCTTCTTGAACTGAGGGGCCCAGAACTGGACACAATATTCCAGATGCAGTCTCACCAGGGCAGAGTAGAGGGGAAGGAGGACCTCTCTCGACCTACTAACCACCCCCCTTCTAATACACCCCAGGATGCCATTGGCCTTCTTAGCCACAAGGGCACAGTGTTGGCTCATGGTCATCCTGTCGTCCACTAGGACCCCCAGGTCCCTCTCCCCTACACTGCTCTCTAACAGGTCGTTTCCCAACCTATACTGGAACCTGGGGTTGCTCCTGCCCAGATGCAGGACTCTACACTTTCCCTTGTTATATTTCATCAAGTTATTCCCTGCCCAACTCTCCAGCCTGTCCAGGTCTCACTGGATGGCAGCACAGCCTTCTGGCGTGTCAGCCACTCCTCCCAGCTTAGTGTCATCAGCAAACTTGCTGATAGTACACTCAATTCCCTCATCTAAATCGTTGATGAATAGATTAAATAATACCGGTCCCAGTACTGACCCTTGAGGCACTCCACTAGTTACAGGCCTCCAACTAGACTCAGCCCCATAGACTACAACTCTCTGGCTTCTCTCCTTCAGCCAGTTCGCAGTCCACCTCACTACCTGATCATCCAGTCCACGCTTCCTCAATTTAGCTGTGAGGATGCTGTGGGAGACTGTGTCAAATGCTTTGCTGAAGTCAAGGTAGACCACATCCACCGCTCTGCCATCATCCATCCACCGTGTTATTTCCTCATAAAAGGCTAAGAGATTGGTCAAACATGATTTCCCCCTGGTGAAGCCATGTTGACTGCCCCTCATAACCCTCTTATCCTTGATATGCCTTAAGATGGCACCAAGGATAAGGTGTTCCATCACTTTCCTAGGGATGGAGGTGAGGCTGACCGGTCTGTAGTTACCCGGGTCCTCCTTCTTGCCCTTTTTGAAGACTGGAGTGACGTTTGCTTTCCTCCAGTCCTCAGGCACCTCTCCCGTTTCCCAAGACTTGGTAAAGATGATGGAGAGCGGTCTAGCAATGACTTCCGCCAGTTCCCTCAGCACCCGTGGGTGCATCCCATCTGGACCCATGGATTTATGGATGTCCAGATTGCTCGACTGATCTCTAACCCGTTCCTCATCGACTAAGGCAAACCGCTCCGTCGACCTGACTTCATCTAAGGTCTCAGGGGTACAGGGCTCTTCAGGACTGCCTGCAGCAGAGTAGACAGAGACAAAGAAGGCATTCAGTAACTCTGCCATCTCTGTATCTTCTGTCACCAGGGCACCCATCCCGTTCATCAGTGGGCCTACATTGCCTCTGGTGTTAGTTTTGTCTGCCATGTATTTGAAAAAGCTCTTTTTGCTGTCCTTGACCCTTCTCGCCAGGTTTAATTCTAAGGATGCCTTAGTCCTCCTAACTGTCTTCCTACATCCTCTAGCAGCAGCCTTATATTCCTCCCAAGTGGCCAGCCCCTCCTTCCATGACCTGTAAACTCTCCTCTTCCACTTGAGCATACCCAGCAATTCCCTATTTAGCCACGCAGGTCTCTTGGCCCTCTTCCTTGACTTCCTACGTGTCGGGATGCTCCGATCTTGAGCACGGAAAAAGCAGTCCTTGAATGTCAACCAACTATCTTGGGCCCCTTTACCTTCAAGCAGCCTTGCCCATGGGATTTCCCCTAGCAATTGCTTGAAAAGGCCAAAGTTTGCCCTGCTAAAGTCCAGGGTTGCAATTCTACTTGGTATTCTACTAGTCCTACCACACAAGATCCTGAACTCCACCATGATGTTGTCATCCTGGTCATACCAGAGAGGGACAAATCATGGCAATGCGCTGGGGCTTGGCCTATGCTTACAGAGCCCTGTTCAATACCGTCCAGCACCTTCAAAGGGAAAAAAAATATCTCTGGATCTGATGGCAAAGCAACAGACAACACAGCTACTCCAAGTACAGCAACTACGCCAACCCCAGCGACAAATACAGCAGCTACTCAAACTCCAACAGCAACAGACAGCGCAGCTATTCCAGCTCCAAGCGCAGCAGCTACACCAGCCCCAGTGACAAGTACAGCAGCTACGCAAACTCTGACTACAACAGACAACGCAGCTAATCCAATTCCAAGCACAGCAACCACACCAACCCCAGCAACAAGTACAGCAGCTACCCACACCCCGACAGCAACAGACAGCGTAGCTGCTGGTGCCACTCAAACCCCAAGCACAGCAGCTGCACCAACCCTGACAACAAATACTGCAGCCACTCCAACCACAGCGATAATCACTGCAGCTAAAACAGAGGACCAATTCGTGCCAATATCGGTTGCCCCTGTATGCAAGGGAAAAAGCAAGAATGCAGCACAGTAAGCAACCTGTACAGTGAAGAAAGATGAGGAACCAATGCATTTACTACACGGGACAGCATCTGATCAAGTGTTACTATTACATGAATCAGAGGAAGAAGAAGAAGTGGTGACTTCTCGACCCCAGACCTCAAGCAAGGTATGGAATATGCAAAGAGATTTTACCTGTCAACCAGGCGAGCACATCATCACCTGGTTGCTCCGATGCTGGGACAATGGGGCCAGCCGATGGTCACAAACTAGAAGGTAGGGAAGCTAAGCAGCTGGGATCACTTGCTAGAGAAGGGGGAATTGACAAAGCAATTGCAAAAGAAAAATGGTCCCTCAGCCTTCGGAGGTGGCTATTGGCAGCTGTGAAATAAATGGTTTCCACACGAGGATAATGTTATGAGTCGTTCGGCCAACTGGACCACGCTAGAGAAAGGCATCCAGTCTCTGATTAAATCAGCCATTGTAGAGATGACCTATCACAGGCTGGATGCTGGGAATGCATCCGTAGATGCAGATGAAGTCGAATGTACACAACACATGTGGCGTAAATTTACACGGAATGCACCATCATCATATGCCCACTCATTGGCAGCAATAACCTGGAATGACATAGTACCACCAACAGCGGATTAAATGATTCGCCAGCTCTGAGAGTTCAAAGACAATCCCACCCCTCCATTATTTCAGCTGTGAAAAAACTGTCCCAGGAGTTCAAACAATTGAAAGACAACCTATTGAGGTCCCCGTGTGTAGCAACCCACATATCAGCTAGTAACAAAAGGCATCCTACTGCTCAAGAGAAAAGATATAGGAGGTACAGGCCACCCTATGGTTTTACCTGCGGGATCATGGACAAGACATGAGAAAGTGGGATGGAAAACCTACCTGAGCTCTGGAGGAACGAGTGTGTGAATTGGAGAACAAAGGTCAAGGATGAAAGCTGTGGCTTCAGTTGAGCAGGTTCCCAGATGGAGTGGAAGAGCTGAGTTTACTCCAGCTCCTGTGATAAAGAAGACTAATCTCTGTATACAAGACATAAGTGACCAGTGTTGTGATGAATATTAGATGGGCCCTGCCTCCAGCCAGGTGGAGGTAGGGGATAATTGGATTTACTGGACTGTGTGGATCAGATGGCCTGGCACATCGGTCCCACAGAAGTATAAGGCTCTAGTAGATACCGGTGTACAGTGTACCCTGATGCCATCAAGCTGTCAAGGGGTGGAAGCCATTTCTATTTCTGGAGTGACAGGAGGATCCCAAGAGTGAACTGAACTGGAGGCTGAAATCACAGTCCCAGTTGACTGGGAGGAAGTGGCAAAAACACCCCATTGGGACTGCTCCGGAGGCTCCATGCATCCTTGGCATAGACTAACTCAGGAGAGGGTACTTCAAAGACCCAAAAGGGTACCAATGGGCTTTTGGTATTGCTGCTTTGGAGACTGAGGAAATTGAGCATCTGTCCACCTTGCCTGGCCTCTCAGAGGATCCTTCTGTTGTGGAGTTGCTGAAGGTCAAAGAACAAGTACCATTCCTGACCACAACCCTGCACCGGCAATATCGCACCAACCAAAACTCCCTGATTCCCATCCATCAGCTGATCCGTAGACTGGAGAGTCAGGGGGTGATCAGCAGGACCCACTCATCCTTTAATAGCCCCATATGGTCAGTGCAAAACTCTAACGGAGAGTGGAGACTAAAGGTAGACTATCGTGGCCTGAATGAAGTCACACCACCATTGAGTGCTGCCGTACTGGACATGCTAGAACTTCAGTATGAACTGAACTCAAAGGCAGCCAAGTGGGATACCACGACTGATATTGCCAATGCATTTTTCTCAATTCCTTTGGCAGCAGAGTGCAGGCCACACTTCGCTTTTACTTGGAGGGGCATCCAGTGCACTTGGAACCGGCTGCCCCAGGGGTGGAAACACAGCCCTACCATCTGCCATGGACTGATCCAGACTGCACTGGAACAGGGGCAAGCTCTAGAACATCTGCAATGCATTGATGACATTATCGTGTGGGGTGATACAGCGGAAGAAGTCTTTGAGAAAAGGAGGAAAATAATCCAAATCCTGTTTTATGTTTTGCCATAAAACGGAGTAGGGTCAAGGGACCTGCACAGGAGATTCAATTTTTGGAAATAAAAGATGGACATTGCCAGATCCTCACAGATGTGATCAACAAGATAACAGCAATGTCTCCACTAACTAATAAGAAAGAAACACAAGCTTTCTTGGGTGCTGTGAGGTTCTGGAGAATGCACATCCCAAATTACAGTTTGATTGTAAGCCCTCTCTATCACGTGACCCAGAAGAAGAATGATTTTAAATGGGGCCCTGAGCAACAACAAGCCTTTGAGCAAATTAAATGAGAGATAGTTCATGCAGTAGTCCTTGGATCAGTTCAGACTGGGCCAGATGTAAAAAATGTGCTCTTCACCGCAGCTGGGGAGGATGCTCCTACCTGCAGCCTCTGGCAGAAAGCTCCAGGGGAGACTCAAGGTCAACACCTCGGCTTTTGGAGTCGGGGATACAAAGGATCTGAGGCCAGCTATACACCAACTGAGAAAGTGATACTGGCAGCCTATGAGGGGTTCGAGCTGCTTCAGAAGTGATTGGCACTGAAGCACAGCTCCTGCTGGCACCCTGGTTGCCTGTGCTGGGCTGAATGTTCAAAGGCAGGGTCTCCTCTACACATCATGCAACCGATGCTACATGGAGTAAGTGGGCCGCACTAATTACACAACGAGCTTGAATAGGAAATCCCAGTCGTCCAGGCATTCTGTAAGCCATCGTGGACTGGCCAGAGGGCAAAGAGTTTGGAATGTCACCAGAGGAGGAGGTGATGCATGCTGAAGAGGCCCCACCATATAATAAACTGTCAGAAACTGAAATGCAATATGCCTTGTTTACTGATGGGTCCTGCTGTACTGTGGGAAAGCATCAGAGATGGAAGGCAGCTGTATGGAGTCCCAGATGAGAAGTTGCGGAACTTGTCAGTTTGCTAAGTCAGAACGATTCAGTTTGCCGAGGTGAAAGCCATCCAGCTGGCCTTGAACATTGCTAAATGAGAAAATTGGCCAGTACTTTAGTTCTATACTGACTGGTATGGTGGTAAATGCCCTGTGGGGCTGGTTGCAGCAATGGAAACAGAGCAACTGGCAATGCAGAGGTAAACCCATCTGGGCTGCTGCACTGTGGCAAGATACCGCTGCCCAGGTGCAGAACCTGGTGGTGAAGGTACAGCATGTGGATGCTCATGTACCCAAGTGTTGGGCCACTGAGGAACACCAGAACAACCAAAAAATGGATAGAGCTGCTGAGATTGAAGTGGCTCAGATGGACTTAGATTGGCAACATAAGGGTGAATTACTTTTGGTCCGGTGGGCCCATGACCCTTCAGGCCACCAGGGCAGAGATGCAACATATAGATGGGCTCATGATGGAGCACCCCAGAGAGAACTGAGTCAGACAATGGGACTCATTTCCGGAACAACCTTATAGACACTTGGGCCAAAGAGCATGGCACTGAGTGGGTATATCATATCCCCTATCATGCACCAGCCTCTGGGAAAATCAAATGGTACAGTGGGCTGTTAAAAACTACACTGAGAGCAATGGGTGGTGGGGCTTTCAGGCACTGGGATACATATTTACCAAAAACCACCTGGTTGGTTAACACCAGAGGATCTGCCAACAGGGCTGGCCCAGCCCAGTCAGAACTTTTACATACTGTAGAAGGGGATAAAGTTCCTGTCGTGTACATAAGGAATTTGCTGGGGAAGACAGTCTGGGTTATTCCTGCTTCAGGTAAAGGGAAACCCACTCATGAGATTGCTTTTGCTCAGGGACCTGGATATACTTGGTGGTTAATGCGGAAGATGAGGAAGTCTGATCTGCACCTCAAGGGGGTTTTATTTTAGGGGAAAGCAGCCAATGAACTCAAGTATATGCTGTTGCCTGCTATGTAGCACTTTTATAGCCCACCAAGTAGATGTCTTCAGGTCACCAGTGACAGGCCCTGACTTCCCTCCGACCATCATTCCAACGAAGAATGAGCTTCGACGAAACCAGAAGAGCTCAGCAGCAACCAGACAAGTTCTGCAGTGTCATCAGCAGGGAACAATCCAGCACTGCAAACACTGCACACCGTCTCTCCTGCTCTGAAAGACAGTTACCAGAGATGGAGCCCAACATCACAGACCAGATGAACTCAGCTTTATAGGGATTAGTCCATGCACTAAGGAATGACATCTCCCTCTTTGTGTGTGTGTGGATGTATATATATATATATATATGAGACAAGAGTGATGGTATATATTGAAAAATGTGGGATCTGAGCATGACATGAATGGTATGGAATAAGGGGTGGAGAGTTTCCTAGGTTCAGCAGTAGCAGTCATTTTTTCTCCTTAGTAGCTGGTGCAGTGCTGTGGTTTTGACTTTCATCCTGCAAACAACACTGATAAACCCGATGTTTTTAGTTGCTGCTAAGTAATGCTTACTCTGACCAAGGACTTTCTGAGTCTCATGCTCTGCCAGGGAGGAGAGGAAGTCAGGAGGAAGCAAAGACAGGACACCTGACCCAAACTAACCAAAGAGGTATTCCATACCACAGCATGTCATTCCCAGTATATAAACTGGGGGCAGCTACCTGGAAGGGCTAGATGGTTGACTGGGTCAGGCTGGGTATCGGTCGGCGGGTGGTGAACGGTTGTATTCTCTTCCCATGTTATTTCCCTTATCATTATTATCATTGGTGGTAACAGTAGTGGTTTTGTGTTATACCTGAGTTACTGGACTGTTCTTATCTCAACTTGTGGGAGTTAAATTCTTTTGATTCGACTCCCCATCTTTCTCTGAATGAGGGGAGGACGAAGGAGGGAGGGAGTGAGAGAACGGCTGCGTGGTTCTGAGTTACCACCTGGGCTTAAACCACAACAGATATGTAGCAAACAAAAGACAGACTAGGGATAATGGAGGCCCTCTCTGGATGCTGTTAGGAGAACTGGCTTCCCTGGGTTTGGAGAAGGCTGAAGTTCTCAATTACTTCTTTGCTTCAGTATTTACCAGCAAGTGCTCTGACCACTCCACCCAAGTCTTGCAAGGCAGAAGCAGGGACTGTGAGAATGAAGACCTTAGACTCACTGTAAGAGAGGATCAGGTTTGAGATCATCTTAAGAGTTATGAAGAAACATTAACATGATTAGTGGTTCTATCTTTCCCTCCTATAATGCAAATACAGACATGTTTCTGTTTTACAAATACTACCTATGTGGTTTCATTGCAAGTAATTAGTTTTTATACAATTTATCTAGAACCAGGAAAAAATATAGTAGAAAGTCTATTTTTAATAAAGGAAACATATTAAAATAGCAGTCTTACAGTATCTGAAGGGGTCCTACAAGGATGCCAGAGAGGAACTCTTCGTTAGGGACTGTAATGACAGGGGTAATGGTTTCAGACTTAAACAGGGGAGATTCAGGTTGGATATAAGGAAGAAGTTCTTTATTGTGAGGGTGGTGGGACATTGGAAGAGGTATTTCGGAGCAGCTGTGTCTGCTCCATTCCTGGCATTGTTCAAGGACAGGTTGGATGGGGCTTGGAGCATGACCTGGTCTAGTGGAAGGTGTCCCTGCCCATGGCAGGGTGGTTGGAACTAGATGAGCTTTAAGGTCCTTTCCAATCCTAATCATTCTATGATTCATTCTCATTTATTTTATAGAAGTAATGTTTTAATGCCATGCCAGGAGAGTCAGGTAGTCTGGATTCTATTCCTAGCTTAAACCTGAACCATTAGGCAACTCACTTCATTGCTCTGTTCTTCCTCCCATATTCTTAAATGAGATAATAACATATGCCTTTCTACATGGTCCCTTCAAAATATAAATTCTATATGGCAGAAGCACTTACTTTCTATATATGACCAGTTCCCTAGTGGCTTGGATTTTGTTTGGGTCTTCTAAATGGTCATTTGTTTCAGTAATAAAACCAGAAATACTCTTCACAGCATTACTTTTTTAAGGCTAAAGCCTACAATAGATAAAGATCCTTAAATCCTTATTGAACTGCCTACATGAGGAAGACCTATATAAAAGATAAGCAAAGAAAAAAAGAGACAATTCAAAATTAGAGGAAATTACTATTTCATCATCAAACTTTATCACTGCCAGTTGTAACTTGGTAGTTAGATGCATCAAAGAGGAGAGGAGTAAATCAGTGTAAATAACATTCTGGTTCTTCAGAACAATAAGGAAATATTTACTTCTAAATCTCTGTTTTTAAATTTTAAAATGTTAAAATAGACTTTTTTCTTTTTTTTCAAGCTCTGCACCTGCTTACCCTTTATTTCTTAGTTTGTGATAGTTCTTCAGTTCCTTTTTCTTATTTCACAGTGGGTTTTGTTTTTCTTAACAACAGTGCTCATTCAGACACTCTCTTTTTTATTTCATGCTTACACATATTACAAACACAGAGACAAATTCATGTAACATATTCTCAGAATTGTCTTCATTATTTAGCTTTCTTCAGAGCATGTCTACTTTTGCTTCATGTGAACCCTAGACAAGACCTTCCTGCCTACACTGAGAATCTGTGATGAATTATGAACCCTTTAGATTTGCTATGGATTCCTGGGAAGAGTTGGTATATGGCCTCCCCCTTGCAAATTTCTGTACTGACAATGCAAATTCATTGCCATGCACAATGAACAGAAGTCAGTGTGAGTTCAGCACATAAGATGACAAGATACAACCCTAATGCAGGAACAAGAGAACTGTGCTACTGCTGCTAGAAAATATTTTTGAACATACACACAACAAATTTTGTCAAATACTGACCTGTGAGAACTCTTTTTTGCCTACAAAGCAGTGCTTCCTGATAGGATACTGTGTTTATCCTATACTACCCCTGCCTTTCCACAGGATTCATAGTTATAGCTTACCGTATAGTCCACCTTCCCACTGTGAAAGCTCAATGACAAAGGAAAAAATGACAAAAGCTAAAACCAGCCACATTGAAACCAAACATGATGGTTGCATAAGAGTTGTTGCAGTTTGGTTTCTGTAGCAATAAAATCATTAGTTTCTTTTGAAAAACTTAGAAAAGAAATATACAAACACAAAAATATAGAGGGTAAATTAAACACTGCAGAAGATAGATAAATTTATGAAAGAAAAAAAACAACTCGAACAACCCAAAAACTAACAAACTCCAGCTAAAGCAATGAAGAATTTGAAACTAGAACATTTCTAATGAATGTACCTCTGGGTAGCTTAGACGTACTCTGTTAGAGATGCCAAATTTAATGTTATTTTTAGACACGGTTCTTCTGGTCTAGTACATCTTCAGAGCAAGGAAATGGAGACGTAAAAAGGTAGAACTACTCCACTAATAGATTAAATTCTAAGCCTACAATTAGAAAGAAGATTTATCTTTCTTTCTCCAACTCTTGGACTGCCGTTTCACTTGCCCGACAATTAGGTAAAAATAAAAAAAAAAAAAAAACACATTTTCAGAAATGCATACAATATTTAAAAATAGTAAAGGTTATCTCCAGCGTTCCCTTCCAATTCTAATGAGACTGTGAAACAAAACAGAAGTTACTCATGAAATTTGGTCTGGTCTGTTCCACTTTGGAAGATTTGGGCAATATGTAAAGATCAGTTTAGTGTGCAGCATCACCCAAGTCAGAAAACGAACATCACTGACATTTTACTGCAATACAAATTTAGTAGAGTAAGTTTATACCTATCATAGGGAAGTGCAGCTCTTTGCAGTTTGGTTGGTTTTTTTTCTTTTTTGCAATATTATTTGAATTTAAGCCTAGCTTATAAATTCTACTGACTTTTCTCAGACTTCTTAATTAAGGAAAAGGTGTTTATTTTTTATATATATACGATATTTTAGTGGAAAACTACATTATCTTAATATGAAACATGTTATGTTACTTTTAAGACTGTAGGACACATTAAGTATATTTAATTCACTGACAGTAAACCATTGTGACATGAAGTTCTGAACACAATAGGTTTCCCTTTGTTTTAGTAACAAGTCAGACTAAACCTGCCTCCTCTTAAAGTTGTATTTATTTTGAGTTAGTTGATCAATATGAGGCAATTTTGCTCAAGTACTAGTATTTACACAATAACAACAAAATGTTGAATATTGTTACATTTTCACATACTTTCCTGACATAAATGTCAGGTTAGCTACGTTTTTTTCATAATCTTTTATATCACCAATGCCTTTGACACTGAAATGACATGAAGACTCTGTGAAGTTCTAATAAACTTATGGAAACATTGTTAAGATGTAATTTATAACAAGGGGGGAAAAAGAGACTTTCTGAAAGTAGAGTTCAAAGTAACTCTCTCCAGATCAACAGAGTTTCATGTGAGAAATATATCTTCTCTTGGTTAGCACAAGCTCCGTACATACTTTGGGCAATCTCAAAAATTATTCTTTGACAATAACTTATGTTAAATGTTCTAGTGGTATGGAAAACAATGCTTTTTTTTTTTTGTATGAATTAAAGAAATTATAAAAAAGCAGTTGAAGAATGGGCAGTCATATATGGGGGTGGAGAGTGTGCAAAAAACCTTCCTTTGGAAATTACCTGAAAAATAAGTTTTGATTAGATGAACTCTCTCAGCGTGTTTAAAACTCATGCATGTCCTGAATCAAATGCAGTTGAGCTTAACAATAATTTAATTCCAGATGTAATAACAAGTGCTAGAAACAGAGGAATACAAAATACCAGAAAGTGACTGAAAAAATCCTAATAGTATGCAATCTGGTAGACACAGGGAGCTGTTAATACCACTGAAAGAGCAATGTACGACTGAAATTGCAGGAAAGGAACTGGCATAAAACGGAAAACATATCAAAGGCTAAACAAAATCTTTACATAAAGGAAAAAAAAGAAATTAATCTAGAAGCTGCCAAGGAACCTAGAGGGTGCAATGTACTGAATGAGTCAATGCCACAAGGAAACAAATGTCAAAAAAGGTAAGAAAAGTGATGAAGATGCAATAGGAAAAGTGTCAGAGAATGACGACATAACTGAAACAGTAAAACAAGAAAACATGGGCAATAGGATGAGACATATATCCCTTCTGAGATCATCAGTCTTCACATTCTGAGTAAATAAGTTAATTAGATCAGTAATAATATTAGGGAGGGAAATTTTAGGATCCAATTTGGGATGAAGAAGTGATGTTAATGTATAAAAAAGCTGGGAACAAACCAAATAATGGTCAAGATGGTTATAGTTTCATTGCCCTTTTAAAAATTCATATTTATCAGCATACGAAACGATTGTGGTGAGAGGAGACAGAGGAAGCAGGGAAGTCTGTTCAAGGCATTATTTAAAACTCAAGTCCTCCATTGTCATGAATTGTATCTCTCCCTGGAATAATATACCCATCATATGACATCTTTGCCTTTTTAGGACTTGGAAGGAAAGTTACATAAATAAATAGCTACATTTTTCTAGAGTCATACAAAGGTTGTATGCACAGATCAAGGCTGTGCTCACAAAGGCCTAATGAACACTCTGGAAGAACTTCATGAAATGAAGTCATTCAAATTTCAAAGTGACACTCTGGAAGAACTTCATGAAATGAAGTCATTCAAATTTCAAAGTGACATATCATTCACTTTTGCTGCTGAAACTAGAGCAGTTTGTGCATTGACACAAATGACGGATTTTTGTACCTGTTCAGCTCCACAACATCCATGGTTCAGAGCAGCTTCCAGTTCACTTCCAGTGCAGTGCTCACCTAAACTTAATTAGGAATCAGAAATTAAACATTTGTCCACTGGCTTTTGACATGTGATTCAGTCATATAATTCATAACATTGTCTAACATACACTAACAGGATCTGAGTCCTGCAAAATATGATTATTGCAACTTCCATTTTCAATTAAGGAAGTATGGAAGTGATCAGATACAGAATCTGTAGAACAATCAAGACTCTCAAGCATTTCTTCCTTTCATTTTCAGCTTTTACAGTAGCTAGAATGTCTCTATTTGAGTAAAAAGAATATGCTTCATATGGGGAAATAAGATTGATTGCCGATTGATTTTTACAGCCCACTTACATAAAACTTTCATTCTGACCATTCTTCAAGACACATGTATTTTATGATAAATTATCCTTATGTCTAGAGTTTACTTTGAGGACTTTTTTCTTCAGCAAATCTAGTCCAGTACTCAGTATAGCCCTTACATGTTTAGCTAAAATTAAAAAGGAAGAAAAATCTAAACAGTCTATCTTCTCAGAAATATTAATGTAAATTTATACTTTGAGCCATGCAGACTGATGCAAAGATGTGAAGACTTGCTTCTGTTTGTTTATTTCCAGTAGGATTAAGTTTGATGCACATATGCATACCCATAACCCTGCAGAATATAGCTCTGATACTTTCTCTACTGCATATAATAAATGTACTGATAATATTTAGGCAGCAAAAAGGCTACTGTTTGGCTTTGTTTAAAAATCAGTATTAATACCAGAAAATTGCCATAGTTTCTAAAGCAAGCAGAGTTCCTTCAAAGAAGTTATCAATAGCAGATGATAAAGAAAGTTGAATTGAAAATAATTTTAAAAAGCAGAGTAATGAAAGTATTTAAAATGAAAACTGAAATAACATAAAAAACCAATTTATCTTTTCAAACTGAATCAGATACAGACTCAACAGTATTACAAAGGGTATAATAAATAAAATCCATATGTTATCTAATTTTCTAGTATGCTTCTGTTTGCAATAATGGAATAAAATGCTAAGATAACCACAGGATTCTGTAAGAATCTGTAAGAATTTTGCAATATTAGAATCTTTTCCTGTTTATTTTCTCACAGCGAGAACTATTATTCCTATAATAGTAGCTAAGTTACAAAGCATATAGTTCTGTATACCATTTCTATCCTCAAAGTCTCACAGGGTTCAAACTGGATTTTATCAAGTCATAGACAAGTGCATCATTTTTAATTTGCCAGTGCTCCACTTCTTGCTGTGTGAAACAATAGTCTGGCAGACCAGCTGTGTCACGGGCTTCTAAAACATGCATCTTCTTATCTATTTGCAGAAACACTGGTCATGTATTCCTATTTTATTTATTATTCTTATGATATGTATTCGTATTTTTCAAAAGGAATACATAGGTCTTACTGGCTGAATAAGTTAAGTCCTATTTCATTTCAATTTGTAAGGAAATTTATTTCCTTACAATCTGCACAAATCCAATGGAATAGTTTTTAAGGGCATCGTCAGGGTATCTGACCATTATGTATTAAGGAAAGTATCCTTATTTTACTCTGCATAGATGCAATAAAATAAAATGGAAGCAAATAATACGCGGATAACATGCTATTCTGACTAGTTCCAAAGCAACTTTAAATAAGAAAAGGTTAAAAAATAAATAAATAATTCCACCTACAAGAAACTCAAAGGACGCTTTAATACATCCCACAATTTGGCAAATTATATATTATATAATTATAACATCATATATTATGAACAAAGGCAAATTATACTAATAATTTGCCTTTAGTTCAGTTAAACGATTAATTATTGTTAATCTCCAATAGTACTCAGATGAACTCTCCCTGCCAGGTTTCCTCATTAAGAACATATTGCAATTAGTATCAGCCCATATAAGATTCTTTTCTGTCTACACATCTGAATGCTTAAACCTGTCTACCATAACGTAAGAGATTACCTAGAAATGGCATTAATATTAACCACTGGTGATTCTAAGATTTTGGATAGGGCTAAGATATCAGTAGCTCTCCATTTTAGGCCATATAATATCAGCTTTTCACCAAAATTTAATTTAGACAACTAGTTAGAAATCCCCTAAAAATTAACAGGTTACAAACAACATCTGCAATTTAATCTTCATTAAAGAAAATATACTATAATATTTACTAGGTCTGTCCCACAGGGAAAACAGAGTGACAAAATACATTGCTATCTTATACTTAAGTTTACATCTGAAGAAACAAAAATGTTCTTGTATTCATTGTCCCATTGTATCTCTACTAGATCAGATAAAGAGGGTGTGTTCTTGTTGTCTTTGAAGTTGTATCACTCACTTCAGTGATAGTGGGATTTGAGCTGCATATTTAAACAGCATCTAAACAAAAAGCTTGAAAGACATTGTATATAGTTTATGCAATAGTATCCATAATTCAGCTGTAAGTACATGATATCTTATTCTGTTATGAAAGTATGTAAATTATTAGGGCGATCACTGAAAAGTTCACAATCATAAGATCTACATTGATTCTTAGCAGTAGTTCTTTCTTGTCCCACGGAAACACTGTTTAAATTTAGACAACTAGCCATTGAATAACAGTAAAATTCTTCAGGTTGTCAAAGATACATTAGAATTCCTTTTCTTCCTAAACATGATAAAATTTTGCTCAGAGACCGCACCCTAGAAAAACAAATCTGAATTATTCTATTTTAAAAAATGCTAGGTTCCAGTGGCTCAATGAGTTATCTATCCCTGGTATCAACTGATTCTCAAGGGTTCTTCAAAAAACGTAACACAATTCCAGTCAAAAATAACATGTGGGAACTCACTCATTTCATAAATATAAGGAAATGAACTATTTTGCTGAACATTTCCTATAGTTTCCCCTTTCTTTCTCCATCCCACTTGTGTCTCCACCTCCTGCACCACCGCCTAAAATACCTTTCCTATCTTCACATGCATTCGGTTGAATCATAGAATAATAGAACAGCTAGGGCTGAAAAGGACCTTAAGATCATCTAGTTCCAACCCCTTGCCATAAGCAGGGACGCCTCACCCTAGACCATGTTATCCCTGGCAGTGTTCAAGGCCAGGTTGGACAGAGCCTTCAGTGACACGGTCTAGGATGAGGTGTCCTTGCCCATGGCAGGGGGCTGGAACTAGATGATCTTAAGTTTTTTTCCAACTCTAACTATTCTATGATTCTATTATTATAAGGAACCTAAAACTAGTTCTCTGTGTTTAGTCCTCCTCTGATTTGGACTTGTACAAGCAGAAAAAAAAGATAATACATCTCTCCTATCTTTGCATCGTAAAGTCTCTTAAATCACATCTTCTTCATGACTTCAACTAAGGAGTCTATTTTAATAAAAAATAAGATTTCTCTTGTTTAATGATTATATGGAGTTCTTGGTAGAGAGAGTGTTGGAGGAAAAAAAATTTAAAACATATCTTTTTTCCCCTCCCTTTTCCTTTGATATATTGGAAAATAATGTTATTATAAATAGACATGATTTGCTATCAAGGACTATCTATACTTTCATCATTATTCGCAACACAATTTGCAGTAATAAATCAGCAACTGTAGACCGTAACCTAAAATATCAGGAGAAAACTCGTAGACATACTTTAGCAACCCTGACATACTGGCAAAAATTCCTGAAACCTAATTTTACCCTGTGTGAATAGGTACACTTGCTTTGAAGTATTAACATGTAAAACACTTCTCAGATTTGATATACAATGGAATCTGTAAAGGTTAGAAGGCAGTACTCAGGAGACATTTTAATTGTTCACTTGTGCACTTTTGAAAATGCTACCCCATTGTAAAATATATACTGGTTATACCCTTGCAGTTCTAAACTTAAAGGCTCCTTGAGGTTCTGGTTTTGGGTCTCTGAGCTCTGCTTGTGAATAGGAAATCTGTGAGGATATATTTGTGTTCCTATATAACTACAGCAAATATACAGTCAGGTTTCTCTACTAGCTTTGTATGACCCTCTTTGTACATTATTTTGATTTTTTTTCACCTGTCACAATTCTATGTGGAATAGAAGCATAATGAACCAACTCCACCCGAGCCGGGTATTTCCTGGTAATTAATTAATAGCAGTTAAGGGATTTTAGATTTGCTGTTGGCACTCAACTCAATGAATTGTCAACCATCAGGAAATACCTGCCTGTCCTATCTGCCAAATTACCAATTAAGCATCTAATACCGAAAAGCAAACAAGGGGTTTATGCTATTAGTTTAATCCAGTTCAATAAAATTAATTAATTCAATATTTAACTGCCTAAAATCTGAAAAATAGGTCATTTACATGGTGTACCAGTGACAATTTTTACTTGTGGAAATCGATTATAAAATAACACAACTCAATATACAAAGTAATAGAAGAGACAGGCAACTGCCTACATATGTCCTTATGAAAGCG
This sequence comes from Pezoporus flaviventris, assembly GCF_033815535.1. NCBI lineage: Eukaryota > Metazoa > Chordata > Aves > Psittaciformes > Psittacidae > Pezoporus > Pezoporus flaviventris. The sequence goes on from NW_026892549.1 coordinate 52,502,959, forward strand.
GTATAACGATTTTGTAAGGATACATATATTAGTCTCATAAATGTTGCTGGATAGCTTCTCGTGGTAATTTTACAGCTAAGTACAAATGCTGGAAAGCCAAAAAATTTAACTGAAAATATTTGTGTATTTTGTCTGTATTTGCTGAATAGGAAGAAAAACATTAAGAAAAGGAGCGAGAAGGAAGAAAGGGGGGAGGAGAAGAGAAATGGGAGACAAGTGTTGAAATGGGTCACATTCTGAGTGATTAAATTCACAAGATCAAATTTTAAAAAATGAAAGCAAAGTGGGGCTGTTCATCTTCCACCTTATAACTCAGAACTCAAATGGCACAGGCAGAATATTTGGGAATTAGGGTAAATACCTCTGTGCATCCCTTAAAGCACATATTTAAATCAAACAGCACTCTTGATTCCTTAGTCTCCTACAGGAGATTCTTATATTCTGCAGTACTTATTAAAAAAAGAAAAAACCAACAATCCTTCCTGTAGAAATTATTCTATTTTAGAGAAAACACAAAAGCATTAATTAAACCAATAATTTCCTGCATAAATTATTCTATTTTAGATAAAATACAATTGCAGTAATTGTACCAAAAAACCAAAGCACAAGTCCTAATGCAGACAAAGAATCAGAGGTGCCCATCAACAGCTTATTTACAATGTTGTAGAGAGAAGGAAACACTCCTGCCTGGTTGGTTTTCAGGAACTCCTTCATTAAAAAAAAAACATTTTTTTTTTTTATATTTTTGAACAAAATGTTAAGATCCGACTGGAAATAAATTTGCTTCTTTATTTTTTTGCATAATAAAATACATTTTCCTATTGACTGTTAAGATGAGAAATCAGTCTGTTTATGAGAAGAATAAATAAATCATATTCATACAGCCTACTCAAGGGAAATCGCTCTCAAGTCTCACTGTTGTAAATGTCCAGCCCACTTTTCTTAGGCTTGTATATTTATGTCTTCAGCAAAGACTAAACACAGTTTTAATTCTTCAAAGATTAGACAAGGAGATTTGTTAAACCATGCGCAGGGATTGGGGTAGAAAATACTCTAAACTACTTCTGACTTTATTACTTTTCAGTCTGTTTCACAAATGTGGGACTCAGAAACATATAGCATGAAAAGCATTAGTGCCCATTATTATATCATTAGAAGCAGCCAGAACAAGAACAATAGGAGCTGTTTCCAGCAATGATGAGGAAGGCTTTGTTTGGATTACCCCTTGGTACAGCGGTTACTATTGGGCAGCATCATAACCAGTAGGTGATTACTCATTTTTCAGCTTCCTACAATGTCATTACAAAGAATGAAGCTTTCATCTTTCTAAAACAAATATTATCTCTTGCTTCTGCATAAACTTCACTTACACCAAATCATATGGTTTAAGTAAAATTAAAGGAAGAAGTACATTTTATATGTTCTTTTTTGCAAAATTGAAGAATAAGGTTTATCAAATATGACTTCTCATTAGTTCTCCAGCACTTCAAAAAGTGAAACCTCCTGCTAAAAAAATTATACAGTTTTATTAGATTGCTGTAATTACTTATAAAAAATCCCCCAACTTTCTAAGCACAAATCGTGTGTTCTTTGCATGCTTAGTAAGTAGGAGCCTGCATCAGTGACTAAGGGAGTCAGTGGAAGATCTTGAACTTAATGAACCAATTTTTTTGTTGATGTTGTTAGTCAGGCTCAATAGGTTTTTCAAGTTGAAAAGGAAGCAATGTAGGGTTGACAGACCACACGATTCCCTTTCTTTTAAATAAATTTCATTTTTTTCAGAGAGATTTTCAAAAGACTTTGACAAGGGACATGCTATGTTTCAGCTGAAATAGAAGACAAACTTCACCTTAACTTCAGTAGTCGCATGTTATTATTAACCCAAAGTTCTCTCCAAAATTAATCCTGTAATTTAATATTTGCACTTTAACTATGAGAAAAAGGTTTGTTTTGCTACTGCCATAACAAATTCCTGAGTCAGTGAAACTGAATCTTTTGGGGTCTGCAGGTACTTAACACATGTACTGTAATAAGAGTCAATGTTACATTAAGAAAGTTGATATATACAATATACTAATATTAAACAATTCAGCAGTACTGCCACAAATGTTAAGTCTGACTGCAGCTGCATTTCCTCTTAGAGTGAATCCTCCAAGAAACTTTAAAAACATGTTTCATTCCAAAGTAATTTACCACAGTAAAATGCTTGTCTCAGCACTAGTTATTAGTGTCAGAAAGTTGAATTCATTTTCTTTGTGTTTAGTAGCAAGAAGAAACAACGTCCTTCTAGAAAAGAAGTACTACTTTGCAACCACCACATGAAAGTAAAACTACAGTTGATAGAAGTGATATTTTAAATTATGCTGTAGCATGTTTCTAAATTAAATTTCTGCCTTTCAAGTACACCTGAATTAATTTGGGGGGAAAAAAAAACACCTTACCTTATGTAGCAAGCAGCAAGGTTTTATTCAAAGAAATTTTACAAGTAGGTACTCTCCTATTCATGTTTTTATGATTCAAACTATTGTTGCCATTAGAAAGTGGAGCTGCACAGAATAAAACAATGCTTGCATCCCTGTACATTGTGACTGCTCTTACACTTCAGTCCCAAGGCTGTTCTGATTTACAGCAACAGTCAATAGCTCCAAAGAACTGAAACTGCATAAAAAAGGTGTTGAAACACCCTGGAAACTTTCATTCTGCAGATGAAATAGGCAACCAAAAGAAGATACAGAAAGGAAGCACCACTGGTGAAATACAAAGGAGTTTAATTCACCTCTGAGGCATAGATACCAGAAAAAGAGGACATTTAGCCCCAAGAATCCTCCTATTTACATCAAAGTTACATCTGTTTCTGCATTCAGTATAGGATTTTATAATAAAATACATCAACATCAGAACTGACAGATTTAAATACCTTCTGTAAGGCAACTTACAACCAAATGTAAGCATCTGGGTGAATCCAGATTGCCCATCTTCTTATTTTCTTTTGTCTCTTCCACCTCTAGAAGAGCTGTAAGAACCCAATGCATCCAAGCATCAGACCTCTAACAGTTATACCTCATTCTAGGCTCCAACACTAAAAATTGTAACCTAAAGACAATGCTTTTATAAGGTTTGTACTGTCTCCACACAGAATGCTCATACCTCAGCTCTCAATCCCTTTCAGGGAGCATTAAATGCATGTTGACATGACAGTGTACAGAAAGTTGAGTATCCAGTCCACCCAGCTCACCAGGACTAAGAAATCTCTGATCCAGAAGCCATGCACTAGCATTAAGGGTAAGCTGAGAAGCAAGGTATGTTAACTCAGGCTCAGTGCTATGCAAATTAGGTTACACAACTCCTGGCCAGAAGCGCCTCCCATCACAAATACAGGAGAACAGATCTATAACAATATGTTCTTTATTTTTACATGGGTAGATATACTTCATGTTTTCTCAAAACTTAGCATGCAATTTCTACGTCTTCTCTTTTTAGCTATGAACCTGATAGGAAGATGGTTTTAGATGAGAAAATGGATTATTAGTCATTCTTTCCCATCGATAAAGGATCACAATTCCTTATAAACTACTTGAGTATCAACTGAAAACTTGCATAGGGAACTTGTGAATAAAACAAATCCAGCAATCAAAATAAAGTAGCTATTTAAGGATATCTATATATGTCAAAGCACATGAAAAGGTATATAGGTATATTTTTAATTCAGTTTATTGCTTACAGCATAAATTCAACACATGATCTGATTTGTACAGGACTGCAATAAATGGGTGTGAGTTCAAAGCCTCTACAACTGCATGATTTTTAGAGAGGCAGAAACACAGAGTCGGTATAGAAACAAGCAGCAAAGCAGTGGGAATGAAAACCTGTGAATTAAAGATGGATATTTACACATTATCCACTTTTTTTATGAAACAGCCACATTTATACCAAATATAAGACATCTGTAAAAAAAGAGTCATTCAATTCATTCAACAAGAATACATAAAGTTGCTAACAGGCTCCAAAAATAGTCTACAGCACTGAGCCAAATATTACATGATAAAAAAAAGAGTAAAAGATACACATACCCATAAACTTTGCACAAAAATGTCTCTGTGTTTCCAGCCTTTTCAGAAGATAACTTAAAAACACAGTGCCTGATCTTTTGGATTGGCCTGTAAGACTCCAAGGTCACAGAAACAAGCTGCAATTGAAAAGGGTGTAATGAGGAAAGGTCATGAAAAATGAATAGGAACATGACCCAGCACTACACAGCAGAAAGGTACAAAAACAAGTGGGATGGGAAGGCGCCAGCCAGCACACCTTCCTATCTAATCAGCTGTGTCTGATAAAGGAGGAAGTAAGTTAAGGGAGTCTTCAGCACTTAATCCCCAAGACTCCATTTTCTGCTCTGGTAACGTAGTGTCTTTAGGACTCAGGCCAAGAGAATAACTAAAAGGAAGCTTAGCAGTCACTAATCGTCACCTTCATATTTGTTCATGGATAATAATGACCTGTTTGAACTAGGACAGCAGATGCTGCTTTTCACAAGTTCTTTAGCACTGTCAACACAATGGTATCCATTTCACTCTATGAAGCCTCACAAAAAAAACTGATACACATCTCTACCATGGCAAGACTGTACAGGTGCATTGCAAATACCCGGTCTTGTGCTGACTTTCACACTTCATTTCTCCTTGAGCATCTCAATGGTGTTTCAAGCACACTGTTCTGATTCTTCTCTTCTTGTAAGAATTACACAATCACTGCAGATGCTCTCTAGGAGAAATATGTCCAATTCCAAGTGTGAAGAAGTAATATTTCTTCAGATTTATAAGATGCAACACAATATGAAGAGATTTCACATTTTAGTAACTTGGGAGTTCTGATTCATGAACATAGTTCATACCAGCTAAGAAGGTTATCCAAGATCTTGCCATCCACCATCCAAGAGAGTACATGGGCAACAGAGACCTATGAGAATCAACTGTTCATTTGCCATAGTTTATGGACTAGCACTTAAGGCAAACCGATAAGTAACATATTTGTATGGTTTACTACCATGTGGTTTTATTTTTTGTAACAAGAAAAATTAAATCCTCCACAAAGAAAAGCCAGCAAGTCTTCAACTGAAGAGACCAAGGAATTCCTTGGAAGAGAAATGACGAAACCATTACTTATAAGCTATTTCACCACCCTTTTGCATTTAATTTCTCTTTTAAATTTTCCCTTGTCAGGTACCAAATGCTGGGTTTTGCTATACTTTTCTGAATTATTTTAGAGAGTTTTTACCCTCCTATGCTCAAGAAAATCCATGAAGCTACTCACATACTGTTACACAGGATATTTACTTTTGCCTTCACTGGGCTTTCAGCAGTAAGCATAAATGATGTTCAAAGATGGCAAAGGTCTTCAAGACATTTACTGTATTCTACTAACCATACCATTTATATTTCTCTTATTTCTTATTCCAGTTATAATGGCATAAGCAGCACAATCTAGATAGCCTGCTTATGTTCAGCTGAGAAGCAGCACATATAGAGCACTTTCATTTAAAAAGAAACTGAATAACATCACTGAATTACAGAAAAAGTTTGGGTATTTCATACATTGCTTGTGAAATCCTTGGGTTTTCTGTATAAACCCAGTTTTGATATTAATTATGTCTTTGAATATTGCTTATAAATCTGAACATTTAATTAACTTATTGTGTGCTTTACAGCTGTGCAGTAGTTGTTGAACTAGTTGTGTGCTTTGTGAGAGGTGATTTATGTTTGCAGAAGAAAAGCTGTTTTGTTTCTTGTATGAAGAAGAATAGCTTTCTAATGCTAGAGCAATTAAGCAGAGGATTAAGTAAAATGGCACATAAACTTGAACTGGAAACTATGAGAGAAGGGGAGCAGTGGAAAAACTCCTTTGCATCTGTGTTCTCAACCTTCTCTTCCTGTAATTTTAAAGACATTTATTTTCTAGGCTCCTGTGTGTATCCATGTGGGTGGACCTGAAAAGCATCAATATCCAATTGATACCCATCCTTCACAGTGCTCTCTTGCGAAAGTTGTCTGAATTCAACACCTAAGGTAATTTTACCTGCGTCACTGCAATTTGCTCTGCATCCCATTTGAAAGGCAGAATCACCAGATGGAGGAGGGAGCAGGAAGCTTTTCTAGCTGCACAGACCTCTAGGATCTCTGCCTCAAGATACTAATGGTGACCATCAAAGGAAGAAGGGAGCCTGCAAAGAAATGCATAACTTCTGTTCAAATGGCTCAAACAGCCCTATGCCTATAAGGATTTTCCAAACAAGCATCAGGATTTTTTTGAGAATTCATTCATAAATATGTTTCAGTGTTTTGCTGCATTGATTCTGAACAGCACTCTAGAGCAGAACTGCAACACATTTGAAATAATCGCTTTGGGTTTGATCCAATAATTAATGAGAAAAGTGAGCTGTCTATATTAAGATATCTTGCTTACACAAGACAAGCTGCTTCACCACAGCTAGAATTCACTGGTCATTACTAATGCTGGTATACAGAAAATGGCAGGTGCCAGCTTTCTAGGTTTATTTAGATTTTAAAGGCTTTAAAGAAAAGTAGCTCTTCCATTTGCATGCAGGCCAAAAATCATGTTCATGGTCATTGATTCAAAAAAGGTCAATTGATTTGTATTTACCTTTTCCCCATCTAAAATAAAAACTGATTGAACGTTTCAAATTAAACAGAAAGGATGGACTTAACTGAATATTCCATTAAATTTCAGATTATGTTCACAACCTGGAAAATGTCTCCAGTTGTACCCTGGATAAAAACATTGTGATTACTTCAGCAGTTTTCTCTGTTCTATGTGACTAATCATCATCACCTTATAGTTAAAGGTAAAACATCTGGTTTTGTAAACAACCAACCTAATAGTTTTCCACACTTCAAAATGACTTCAGAGATGCTAAAACTTGCACCTGGGTAAACACAAGCCAAGAGTGAAGCATAGGCTGGAATCAACCTGGCTGGGGAGCAGCTCTGTGGAAAGGGATCTGGGGGTCCTGTTGTACTACAAGCTCACTATGAGTGAACAGTGTGCTGCTGCGACAAAGAAAGGTAACAGGATGTTGGTTACATCAACAAGGGAATCCCTAGCCCAGATAAAGAAGTCATTATCCCACTCTACTCAGGGCTTGTCTAGCCACACCTGGAATACTGTGTTTAGTTTTGGTCCCCAATACACAAAAAAGATGTGACAGGATGGAGAGAAGGGCCATAAAGATGATCAAAGGACTGGGAAGTTGTATGAAGAAAGGCTGAGAGAACTGTGTTTGTTCACTGTCCTGGGTTCAGCAGTAGCAGTCATTTTTATTCCTTCTCAGTAGCTGGTGCTGTGCTGTGTTTTTGACTTTCAGCCTGGGAACAGCACTGATAAACCCAATGTTTTTAGTTGCTGCTCAGTATGTTTACTCTGACCAAGGACTTTCTGAGTCTCATGCTCTGCCAGGGAGGAGAGGAAGCCAGGAGGAAGCAGAGACAGGACACCTGACCCAAACTGACCAAAGAGGCATTTCATACCACAGCATGTCATGCCCAGGATGTAACTGAGAGAAGGGCTAGATCTCTGTCTGGGTGGGGCGAGGTATCGGTCAACAGGTGGTGAGTGGTTGTATTCTCTTACCTTGTTATTTTCTTTATCACTATAATTATTGGTGGTAGCAGTAGTGGTTTGTGTTATACCCTAGCTACTGGAATGTTCTTACCTCAACCCATGGGGGTTACATTCTTTCAATTCTCCTCCCCATCCCTCCAGGACTAGGGGGAGGGAAGAACAGGGGGAGTGAGAGAGAGACTGTGTGGCTGACTGGGTTTAAAACATGACAAGCAAGATTCCTGGAAAGTGAAAATCAAGCAGTAAAAAAAGCCAGCTATAACTTCCACACTTGAAACACACGGCACAAATCAGCCCACATGCTGGAAAGCTAGCCTCTCCATTCCACTTGTGTAAGAAAAGGGACAGACAGCAGAATGAAAACTTGTCATAAACCAGGAAATAAACTTGCTTTCTACCTTTCACTGCATCAAAGGATGGGGTTAACAGTCATCGGAAAATGCGGGGATTGTAAGTGATATGCATCCTCCTTGCCTGAGAAGTTAAGGGTATTACTTGACCAAGGAGGGAAGCCAAACAATTAAGTCATTTTTATAGCTGCTGGTTTATTGCACATGAATCCAGACCAAAAGAACAAAGTAGACTGGATTACTAACCAAATGACAGATGCTGGAGAAGCATTTTCATTCTGTTTCCTATTTACTGGAGCACCTCCTTCAACAGATTCTGCTTCCCCAGACAAAAGCTGCAGGGAGACACTTTATTCCAAGAATGTTTTCAGAGTTTCATTTTAACTCTTTGTTATTCATAACCAGATTCACTCATACCTACCAATTAACTGTTCTTTAAATTATGGATTGCCCCAAACAAAATACATTTTAAAAATATGTGAATCAGTTTCTTGCATAGTAGATATTTATATTGTTCTGCAGGCTGCTTCTGAATTCTTTCCTTGATGAACATTTCCTATTTTATAACTGATTGTCAATGTATGAATAGATCTGTTTATTCCAAATGCAGAAGTAATGGCAGCTCTTTGGATCATCTTCAAAAATTGCGTTTATTAACTGGAGTTTCAATGCTTTCAAACAATGCATAACTATAGTATCAATCCCAAATATATGCAATTATATGCAATATCTGGAAAAGAAACAAAAACTACTGACACTTGAGTTAACTTGTGAAAAATTACTAGTAAAAAGTACTGACACTTGATAACCCTTTGCCTGAGCAATTGATCATTGGTCATGAAACATCATCACAAGTTCCAAATAACACAATGCATGTAAGTCACTTTTCTAACAATAATTTGTCACCTGATACTATGGTTTCTGGTTTTGCAGAATTAAGATAAAGAATATGTAATACGCTGCTGACTTTGATGCTATGAAATCCTTGATTATACAAGCAAAGATGCAGCTGGACAATTTGCTTTTCCTATCTTTCAGAACAAACTTAGTAAAAAATTTATTAAATAGCAACAGTTTTGTGAGTCCTTTCTACATTATTTTTTCCACATGCACCTTACTTATCAATCCAAAAGGTAACTTCTTTCTCAGCAAGACTGCATTTGCTGCCGGGGCTTATGTCTCAATCAAAATAACAGCTATACGTAATATCACAATTATTTACTATGCAAATGATTCTGTTCTGACAAACATGATTTAGTGAGGAGAATAAGTATTTTTGTCGAACTAATTACTTCTTTATAAATAGACACTACTTGCATTCAACCAAACATTTAAAAAAGAAGATTAAAACAGAAAACCTAATTTCGACTTCACATCTAACAACATACCTGCTTAGTATTTATCCTGCATCTGACTTTTATCCACAGAGAAGCCATCTCAACTTTCAATGATGTGTAAATGGATTTTCAAAGTTTCTTGAAAGTTGCAACAGCATTTTGCACATCTGCATCACTAAATATTGAAAGCGTGCATTGGCGAAAAAAGAACAGTTGCATTTCAGAAATGAAGAGGTTTACCTACCTACAGCAAATTAAAGTGAAACATTAGGGGGGCAGAGCTTTTAAAACCAGCCCCCCACATCATCAGATTTTTTTAAATTTGGATAATAATAACAGTATGCATAAGGAGACTTTTACTTTTTTCTCCTTTTTTCATCTTTGTCTTTTCCACAAATTAAATCAGATTTGGATTCTGAACAGCAACAGGCAAATTCTGAAAACACTTGTTTAAAGAAAAATCAAAATACATGTCAAAAGCTCTCCTAAATATACATAGACCCAAGCATAAAGCTTCAGACCAGATAAGCAAATTTCTCTTTTCAAATATCCACTAGTTTAGGTTATTGATCAAGCTGGAAACAGAGTAATTTATTCTACTGGGACCTTTCTTGGGTCCACACAGGGTGATGATCTGTGATTATAAAGTGCTACCAGTCAAATCCTGATAGGATGCTCTTAAACTATCATAAAAGAAAGGTCATCAGGCCTGCAGTCCTGAGGGTCTGTACTGTCCCTTCTTCCTGCCCACTACTCCTTTAATCACATATTTTATGTTCCTCATACACAATTATGTATTGCAGACTGGCACCATATACAACCATGTAATGGGCTTTGATGGCTGTTACTATTAAGGAGCTTTCCTCACAGTAAGAGAAGTTCGTATTGCTTATATATGAGACTTCTGGACTTCTTTCACTGTCAGGATGGCCATGCGCTCTTATCAAATATTTGTAACTACAAAATACAACAGGCATTTTATATTGTATCTTTAATTACCCAGAAAACTAACAGTCAGCATGTCTATCACCTGCAACTAAGAGCCATTTGCATTTTATCATCTCCCATTTCGGTATGATTAATTTACTTTTTTGAAATTCACTTACATTGGAAAAAAAAAACCAAACAAAAAACAAACAAAACAAACCTTCTCAGTCACTGGATTGTATATTTGCAAACATGGGGCTTTGCAAACGTGGTCTCATAGTGACATAAGTATAATACTGGTTTCATGACTCATTCAGTGATTACATGCTAACTGGCCACTCCTTGTCACTCACTATTTGCCAACACAGTGTTTATCTAAACCACAATGTGCTGTCCAAAAATCACATGCTGTTAAAAATGCATTTAAATGAAATCATGAAGTTGCTCCTCTCTTTTTTTAACATCCCTATGTAATTTCTGCATGTGTAACATGAATTGTGAAATTGCACATCCTATAAATTGTAAAATCAAAACAGTATTTGGTTTATTTTCACATCTCCATTATATTTGTCACCAGATTTAAAAGCAAACCATTAAAAAAGTGCCTTCAGATCTGCACCGACTTTGGAGAAAGAAAATTCTTTCTCCAAACACAACTATTGTGATTTAAGCCCAGCCAGTAACTCAGAACCACGCAGCCGCTTGCTTACTCCCCCCTTCTTCTTCTCCCCACTCCTGGAGGGATGGGGAGGAGAATCGAAAGAATGTAACTCCCACGGGTTGACTAAGGTATTACACAAACTATAACACAAACTAAGGCAGAACACAAATCCACTACTTCTACCACCAATGATAACAATGATAATGGAAATAACAAGGGAAGAGAATACAACTGCTCACCACCTGCTGACCGATAACGAGCCTGATCCAAGCAGCAATCGGGTCATCCTAATGCCATCCCTGAAGTTTGTTACCACAAAACTGACCACAAAGGGTGAGATGCTCCCTAGAACTGACATAAAGCTACACATACACATTTCCTGTTGGACTACTGAAGGAGAAGAGAGGATTGAGGGGAGAAAGACACAGACTGCTGTGGCCTTTATCTTATCGCACCATCCATGCTCTACCAGATTTCCGTCTACTACATTCCCAGTCCCCATAGGAAAGTGAAGTGGGTTTTCTTCACTGCTACCATTTTTTCCGCAAGGTTGTACCACAGAAGTTAGAATGTACATCAGAAATTTAGTACTCTGCCTAGCATTTCTCCCTTCAACAACACTGAGATTACTGAATCTTGAACAACAGAACCACAAAAAAGAAGCCTCAGGCCAAGTCCCTTCTCTGAGGTGTTTCAGAACCTTCCTTCTGTGTGAGGCCACACAAATCAGCCCCACAACATTCAGACATTACACAGATCTTGAAGCTTTCCAAAATAACTGATTCATGGAAGGAGCACAGAGCAGACATTTCAGAGGTCTTCTAAAAATGATAATTTTTATTTAGTTCCTTTTAAGTTTTTAATGAATAAGTGATACTGCTACTGCCCCAATTATAGATAACTGGCTTATCCAAAGGCTTTGGAACTCAGATGAGTTTCTTTCTCTATTTCAGACCCTGAAAATTCTGTCAGTACATATGATTTATAAAATTAATCACTGTAATTTTAAATGATTGCTTAAGATCAATGTTCTACCATATGAAGACAAAAGTATTAAATTAAAAAAAAAAAAATCAAGTACAAGCCTATTCTCATGACATTTACAGTACAGCTTCACAATCTGAAGATACTTGGAAAGTTCAGATAACAACATAAAGTTCAAATAAACAACAAAGTTGGGTGCTTTTTAGAAATTAAATTCAACTTCCTGTAACTAATAAACCAAAGCCAAGTTGGAGAGAACAGAAAAATAATGATAGAATTAGAGAACAGTTTGGGTTGGAAGTGACCTTAAAAATCACCTAGTTGCAACTGCCCTGACAAAGGCAGAGACACCTTCCACTACACCCAGTTGCTCAAAACCCTGCCCAACCTGGTCTTGACCACTTGTTTAAATTGCACTTAAATACTGATTTTTTAATTTATTTATTTTTTTTTTACCATTGTCCCGGTTTCAGGTGTAACAGTTCTTTTTCTTCCTAGCAGCTTGTGCAGTGCTGTGTTTTGGTTATTTTGTTATAGCTAAGTAGCACTTTTCAGTTGCTCATGCTCTGCTATAAGGAGGGGCACACAAAGCCAGGAGAGAGCAAAGCCAGGGTCCGACCCAAATTAGCCAAGGGGGTATTCCATACCACAGCACATTATGCCCAGTATATAAACTGAGGGGAGTTACCCAGGAGGGACCAATTGCTGTTTGGGTTGGGCTGGGTATCAGTCAATGGGCAGTAAGCAATTGTACTGTGCATCACTTGCGTTTTCTGAGCTTTCATTTCTTTTTTTTTTTTTTTTGCTGTTTCCTATTATCATCATTATTGTTATTCTTTTTATAACCACGATATTTACTTTATTTTAGTTATTAAACTGTTCTCAACTCTACCTGCAGGTTTTACATTCCTTTGATTCTCCTCCCCATCCCATCTATGGAGGGGGAAGGGAGGCAAGTGAGCAGCCATGTGGTGCTAAGTTATCAGGTGGGTTTAAACTATGATGCAATTGAGGCAAATTGCTGCTTGTAAGACCATTTAACTTAAACCAACTTGTTAGTTGCATGTAGTTGCCATGCACACAGTTTGATCTACACAGTAGTGTACAACTGCAAAAGTAATGCAACTTTGCTACAAATACACACTGACAGTTACAGAATTGACATTCTTTGACAAAAGATATGTAGATGATAGACCAACTTCCAGTGTTTTATTTAGGTTTAGTACACTCTGCTCAGCAACTGTAAGGGTGGTTGAACGCTGTACTAGCTTTGCTCAGAGAGGTTGTTTCCATCCTTCGAAACAAGTCAAAATGGAGATGGGCTCTGGACAAGCTGCTCTAGTTGATGCTGTTTTGAGTAGCATTTAACTGGATGTCGTGGTTTAAACCCTAGCCAGACAGCTTGTTCACTCACTCCCAGTGAGTGATGCCGGGCTGAGAGCAATCGAGGCCCCCCCCCCCCCCCCCCCCGGGCTCTCCGCTTCCCCACTCCCGGAGGAACGGGGAGGAGGATCGAAAGAGTGCAACTCCCATGGGTTGAGACAAGAACAGTCCAGCAACCAATGTACAACACAAATCACCAGCACTACTACCAACTACAACAATGATAAAAGAAAACAACAAGAGAAGAGAATACGATACCACCGGCCAAGAAACGAGTCCCACCCGGAAGCCCCTGTCCTTCCGGGTAACTCCCAGTTACCCCCCACCCCGGCCATGACGTGCTGTGGTATGGAATACCTCTTTGGCTAGCCTGGGTCAGGCGCCCCATCTCTGCTTCCTCACAGCTTCCCCTCCTCCCTGGCAGAGCATGAGCCTCACAAAGTCCTTGGTCAGGGTAAACATCACTTAGCAACAACCGAAAACATCGGCTTCACCAACACTGTTCCCAGGCTGGAAGTCAAAACACAGCACTGCACCAGCTACCACGAAGGAGAAACATGACTGCTACTGCTGAACCGAGGACACTGGACAATCTCAACATTTCACTTAGAATTAGAAAGTGGTTGAGGTTCTAAAAGAACTCTCAGAAACCCATTTGGGGGCAAATGAGACTTCTGTGTTTTACTGACTTCTAAAAATTATGTCAAAGAAATAACCTTTTTTTTAGTTATTTTATTTTTAATTATTTCCCTTACATTCTTCTAGAACTAGCACTTCTAGGGACAACTAAAGTTACTGTAGTGAGACCAGCCTTTATATTTGAAATGCATCCTATGATGATACTTTTATCTTCACTTATGACCTTAAAATGAGCCTTACTTGCATTACAGTATAGTATAAAACCAATGGGAGAAAAAAAAAAAAAAGAAGACGAAAGAAAAAAAGCCGGATGTTAGAAAAAAACCACACACAAAACAAAACAACAAAAAACACACAAGGGAAGTACTTCCTCTTACATTTCTATTTTTAGCACTAAGCTTGACATGACCTTGAATAATATAATGATATAATCAGACACAAATATGCACATTTACGGATGGGATTTTACGGATTACTGGGGAGGAGGGATCTCCTGCTTTGCACTCCTCCATTGTACAGAGTAGCTTTGTACTCTGATTATACCATTACAGTATTCAAGACACATTTTTTTAAAAAATCCTCAAAACCGATGCATTCCACACTCAAAAATATTCCACGCTTAAAACTGCTTCTCATTTGTATATATTCCATTGGCATTGTATCTAGTATATAAGGGTTCATTTTGTAAATAATGAATTACAAATGAAATATTAACCTACAGAAGACACATGACATGACACTGTACTAAATGGATGAATCAGTTGCCACTCTGACAGAAACATTTTACAGCATATGTAACCTCTGTTGTTTTTTCCCTTTCGTAGATGCCAAGCAGACATTGAAATCATCATTATTCTCTATAATGAGGTTTTCCCATGCTGAAAAACATACAACAAAGGCATAAGAGTATTTATTATTAAAGAAAACTAGAACCAAAAAAATATTTCCATGCAATACAGTACGCAGAGCAAAATGACTGTTGATACTAGCAAAATTCTGGTGCTGTTCAATGAATATAGAATCATAGAATAGTTAGGGTTGGAAAGGACCTTAAGATCATCAAGTTACAACCTGCCCTGCCATGGGCAAGGACACCTCCCATTAAACCATGCCACTCAAGGCTCTGTCCAACCTGGCCTTGAACACTGCCAGGGATGAAGCATTTACAGCTTCCCTGGGGAACCCATTCCAGTGCCTCACCACCCTTACAGTAAAGAACTTCTTCCTTATATGTAATTTAAACTTCCCCTGTTTTAAGTTTTAACCCATTACCTCTTGTCCTGTTACTACACTCCCTAGTAAAGAGTCCCTCTCCAGCATCCCTATAGGCCCCCTTCAGATACTGGAAGGCTGCTATGAGGTCTTCATGCAGCCTTCTCTTCTCCAGGCTGAACAGCCCCAACTTTCTCAGACTGTCTTCATACGGGAGGTGCTCCAGTCCCCTGATCACCCTCGTGACCCTCTTCTGGACTTGTTCGAACAGTTTCATGTCCTTTTTATGTTGAGGACACCAGAACTGCACATAATACTCCAAGTGAGGTCTCATGAGAGCAGAGTAGAGGGGCAGGATCACCTCCTTCGACCTGCTGGTCACGCTCCTTTTGATGCAGCCTAGGATACGATTGGCTTTCTGGGCTGCAAGCGCACACTGCTGGCTCATGTTCATTTTCTCATCATTTTTTAGGTGCACTGGGCTGTGCCAGGACAGCACAGGAAGCAGTCCCTGACCCAGCAGGGGAGGTGCAGGCATGGATGGAGCCCACACTGGGGCAGAGGCTGGGCATGCTGTGGATGGCGGCACGACCATTGTGTCCTACCAGGAGTGGACTACGGAACCCCTGCCGTGCTGAATCAGTGCTGTCTGCGTAGATGACCTGTTTAAAAGTTGAGTCTGGAGGATTAAAGGGCTGGTTCAAGAAGGAAACACTTCCAGTGCAGACATGTTTCCTGGCCCTGAGGATCAATTCCCAAGATCTGGAGTACATCTTTTTGTATTATAAAATGTTATTTTATCCAAATGTAATTTGTCATTTCGTGACTTGTGTGACATGATAATGACTATGTAAATGATGATAAGTCATGCTTGGCACCTGTTTCATAGGTATATTCTTAATGCATACAGAAGCTGAGATAAGCTTAAGCAATGGCTGTCTTGCTTTAGCCCTTTGCAGCACATCTTGTATCTATTCAGATGGCTGGAATGAAACAAGAAGCTGGCTTCAATGTGCTATTAGGGTAGCATGAAGCATTGATGTATGATGCTAAAGCTGTTTCCCTGGAACACACAGGAACCAGACTTGAGCAAGGAAGGTCAAAGTGAAATGAAAGCAACAGTGCTCATCTCGAGCTTTGTTCACAGTTCTACAACAGGAGCATAAGTTGGAATTGGGATGGTTGTTAGGACCTTGCTCCTTTCCAATGTGAAAATCATGCAATGAGGAACAACACTTTAAAGAATCTGGTGCTCTCTCTTGTAAGAGAAACAAATGAACACAGGAATCACATTCAAAGACCGTATCTCTCAATGCATTCTTCTGTTCAGAAACATTATTGTCTGCCTTTTTGTTTTTCTTCTTTCAAGAGCATGGTGGAGAAAGTGGTGGCTGGCTCTGTCCCAGTTCCTCAGGTGGTCCCACTTGGATTCCCTCTTCCAGGGAAGGCTAACCATGAAGTAGACACAAATGCTCTTCTAGAACTGAAATCAGGTCTGAATAAGAGCTTTGAATACACGTAAAAACTTCTCTTAACGTGTTCATGTGAAACTGTGAGCCTCAAGACTTTTGTTTGTGTTTCATGATGATTTTTATGAGGGTGCATTTCATTAAGGAACTTAGAATCACAGAATCCTTTTCAATAGAATATTTTTCATTTCCCCACTTAATGCTATAGATGGGCTGAAGAATAAAAGATAAGTTCCTTATTCTTCAGCCTAGCTATAGATATTTCTCAGTTTTGTATGTAAAGAACACATATGAGGTAAGAACTTAAAGGTTAAAAAATGTAAACAAAACCCAATTCTTCTCCACTGTAAATATCACCCACATTTGCCTTAGCTTTAAGAGTCATTAACTTTTGATCTGATCTAAAAACATTCTTTAAAAGTCAAGGGAAAGGTCTATTGCCCAGCCCTGTTCACCAACAAAGATCATTGCACTGAAGAACAGCTAATCAAGCAGAAGTCAAAAGCAATTCAAGGACTTACAGTAGCAAGAATCATTTAGGGATTCTCTTATTTTTAAACTCAAGTGTCTGGACTGCAGCTCATGGATCATCAATTCAAACTCAGTTTAGTAGCTCATAGTCTACTTATATTAACATAACCCTAACCTTTCTGACACACTTATAGGAAATGTCCTATGGCTTTCTAACTCCGGTTTTGTGTGTTCAGCTTCAAGTATTTGTAGGGATTCAAGTGCGGTTCTTAGTAAGAGAGGTTAATTTTGCAAACAGGTAATTGTTTAAGCATAGATTATCACTCTACAACAAAGCACTTTCTGAAGTTACTTCTTCAGACATTCTTATTGCCCAGTAATCCATTTTGTACTGTCAAATGAGCACAACCCAAGGTACAGCACCTACAGGTCTTATGGGCTATAACAAAGGAAATGAGATAGGAAATAAAAGTACTCTGTTAACAGAGGCTGTCTGTCTGCAGGAAGCTTATTCATGTACATTAAGAACAAAACACTTCTGATACTATCAAAAATTGGATGCTGGGAGAATAGAATGTAATATTTTAGACACCTCTCCAGGGACATTCACTTTCATTTGGGCAACTTATATGGAAGCAGAAAGCAGAAAAGTTAAGATTATTTATAAAACCACCTGGTCCTGTTTCTGAGACTTTAGTTGCCACACAGGTTGGAAGATTCATGCTGCAATATCAAGAAATCACCCATGCCCCACCTAACTAGGGCTACTTAAAACTCATATATGCTCCCTAGAAGGCAAGAGAGTGACAGAACGTAATTTATTCTACCAAGATGAATCACTGTCATGAATTTTGACATCAGCAAGAGAATCCAGCTCTGTGAGCCTCATAAACAAATACCCAGGCATCAGGAGTACCTGCATCTAAAGACTTCACTGCAGCTCAAGATCAGAAGTTATTCAAAGACCAGTTCTGGAAGGAATGGTGTAAGACTTAAGCACCAGCATAAGTGTCATGGTTTAAACCCAGTCAGCCATAAATCACGCAGTCGCTGTGTCATTATCCCCCCTTTTTTTTCCCTCCCCCTACTCCCAGAGGGACGGGGAGGAGAATCGAAAAGAATGCAACTCCATAGGGTGAGATAAGAACAGTTTAGTAACTAAGGTATAACACAAATCATTACTGCTACCACCAATAATGATAAAGGAAATAACAAGGGAAGAGAATACAACCACTCACCACCCACCGACCGATAACTCACCCGCCCCAGCCCGACCAAGCACCGACCGATACCTAATCCAACCCCCCAGTCCTACCCCTTCCAGGTAACTCTCAGTTACATCCTGGGCATGATGTGCTGTGGTATGGAATACCTCTTTGGCTAGTTTGGGTCAGGTGTCCCATCTCTGCTTCCTCTCGGCTTCCTCTCCTCCCTGGCAGAGCATGAGCCTCACAAAGTCCTTGGTCAGACTAAAACATTTCAGCAGTAACTGAAAACATCGGTGTTATCAGCGCTGTTCCCAGGCCGAAAGTCAAAACAGAGCACTGCACCAGCTACCAAGAAGGAGAAGAAATGACTGCTACTGCTGAACCCAGGACAATAAGTGACAATGACTTCACATGCAACAAGTGAAAATAAAACATTAGTAATAAAATGTAGAGCTTAAGCCACTCAGCTATTCTTAACAAATATTGTGATACCAGATAATGTAAGGTACTCATAACTAAAATATGCAGAGAAATATGAACAAAATAAATGTTTTATATCGCTTCCCCATATCATCTTGGTCCAATTAGACATTTTCAACTGACTTTCATTTTGAAATGTAAGTATTTAATATCCCTTAGTATACAGGCTGGGGAATGAAGGGATTGAGAGTGCCCCTCAGGAGGACTCATCAGGTGGATCAGAGGTTGGACACGAGTGAGCAATGTACACTTGCAGCCCAAAAGGCCACTTTTATCTTGGGCTGCATCCAAAGATGTGTAACCAGTGAGGTGATTCTCCCCCTCTACTCTGCTCTGGTGAGACCCCACCTGGAGTACTGCATCCAGCTCTGGAGTCCTCAGTACAGGAAAGTTTTGGAACTGTTGGAGACAGTCCAGAGGAAGACCACAGGTCAGGCTGGATGTTGTTCTGGGCAACCTGATCTAGTTGAAGATGTCCTTGTTCATTGTAGGCATCAAAAAGAAATTCAAACTACATCTGAACAGTGTGGGGTGTTTTTTTTCCTCATGACTGCTCTTAAAACCTTCCATTTTGCCCTCAGTCACATACTGAAGATAGGAAAGTTTGGAATGGGAGACTTTTAGTAACAGGAAAAATAAAAAAAAAATTAAAAAAAACCATGAAGTGTATAGTGATATCTCTAGAAGTGAACAGTAAATAAAATTGTTGACTTACAAGTCTGGCAAGCACTGTTTTAAAAAAAATTGTAACTATTCCAATTTTTTTAAAAGTATAATGTGCTTTAAAGTAGTGCAACTCAGTATGAAAAATAGGCTAAAAATGTTTAAACTCTTGAAACAGCAGAACAGTCAGAACTCTCCTTTTTGCTAAGATTTATTTGACACAGTGTACGTCTTCCTTTTAATGCCCACTTAATTGACACACATTGTTAAGAGTGCACATTAACTAGAGAGATCCTTCTGGAGAAGGAAGAAAGAATTGCCCAAGAGTACATTACACTAGCAGACTGAAAGGCCATGTGAAGGAATATTATTGTGATTAGTCACTAGCCAGAAACCATAATTTCTCCCTTTCAATTGTGTTTATACAGGTCATGCAGTTTTCACTGAGACATTTATCCAACTCACAAGGTAACTGTCAAACCTGCAGTTACAGAACTCAAGAAAAAAAATTAATAATGGACTAACACCAAGACCCCACATCAAAACATTATAATCAGACAATTTAAATGCTTGGGTTCTCCATAAATCACACTCATCAACCTTTTTAATTACATTCCTCTTCTTTTTAGTATTAACTACTGAACAAAATGACACCAATTATGAAAATTAATATGACTTCCAATACTAGCACACTTTTGCTTTGCAGAATATTACTGACATATCCATTATTTTAGTTTTCAATGTAATTTCTAAAAGCTGTACTAATAACTGTGCCTTTTTGTAGAATGGTAAACTCGTTGATTATGTTTTATTTTGGATTCAAGGTTGAGTATGTTAAAATAGGCTGTATGTTAAACAAGTGGTGTGGCCTTCATGTAAATATGACTGTTAAAAGTCTATAATCATAGAATCATAGAATAGTTAGGGTTGGAAAGGAGCTTAAGATCATCTAGTTCCAACCCCCCTGCCGTGGGCAGGGACACCTCACGCTAAACCATACCACCCAAGGCTTCGTCCAACCTGGCCTTGAACACCGCCCGGGATGGAGAATTCACAACCTTCCTGGACAACCCATTCCAGTATCTCACTACCCTAACAGTAAAGAATTTCTTCCTTACATCCAATCTAAATTTCCCCTGTTTAAGTTTTAACCCGTTACACCTTGTCCTGTCATGGGCCACTGAGAGGATAACATTGATTTCTCCCCTTAAATATCTTGGACTTTGAAAACCAGCAGAGGTAAACACACATAAATAAAACACATAATAAAATTTTATCTATCTTTATTAATGATCTACATTTTTTTACTTCTCTGTTTTCATCACATTTCCTTTATGTATAACACCAACCACACTGCAAAGATCACGTTTAAGTTTACATGTTCCCCTACAGGGAATAAAAAAACCTCAATTACACAGCAAAAAATCAGAGATGCACATAACGGTTGAGGTTGGAAGGGATCTCTAGAGATCAATTAGTCTAATCCTCCCATAAAGGCAGCATCAACTACACTGTGTTGTACAGTGCCTTGTCCAGCTGGGTTTTGGGGTCTCCAAGGATGCATACTCTACAGCTTTAAGCCTTTACCTTACTCAGCTAAACTGGCCTGCACTTGCTGTAAGTTTTGATTTAAGTTTCTTATAGTCAGCATTTTGCTCAGGAAGGTGAAAGTTACGACAATGGCACAACTTCACAACCACAATGAGGAGAAAGTACTGAAATAAAAAAGGAACTTTCTATTGCTACAGCTACTCAATCCTTCAGTTAAACAGCAATTACATGAGTTTTCTGGTCCAGCAAGATTTTTTTTGCTGTGAGGGCAATCTGAGGGCAAGACCATTTACACAGGTTATCAGATAATAAGCTAACATCTTCAAGTTGCTTTGAGGTTGTCAAGCAATGAAGTGTTTTGCACAAACTCAAATTATTTAAGGTCAGAAATAATTCTTTGTTATTTGTGTGTGGGGAGTGTATGGGGAGTTAGGATGTTTTCTGCAGATGAAACGTTACATATGGGATTGAGATCTGCTCACAGAAAGTTCCCACAAATACAGGAAGTACTTGTGTCATCAAGTGTTCTATCCCTACACATTGGGTGGAAATTTTGGAAGAGAAAACTCTTGAACCTGAACAGTCAGTGCACTGGGTGGAGCACTTACTTTGCAGCACTGAATATTCACCTCTGGAACTGAGTTCAAACCCAAGTCGAACTGATGCAACAGAAATTCTCTAAACAGAGCATTAATAACAAATCTTCTAGTCAGAAATCTGCTTCAGGAGGATAACACATTTTTCAGTTTGTTTAATTAGCTGTTGAACCATATGGTCAGAATATTTTACAGCTTTTAACATTCATTCAACAGCTCTGTAGCAGTAAAATGTCTGTTTTATTTCTGCTAGTAACAATAATGCAAGAGTCACATCATGAAACTGCTTCACAGGACATTCGAATGCAGACACACTGTTAACAATGGTGCAGGCACAGGTGACCTAGCTAACTTGCAAGACAAGCTTCAACACAAGAGAAATTCTATCGCTACAGAAACACATATTAGAACAGATCCCAGTCATATATGCAAATTTAGTCTCTCATTATAGCCTTGAATAAAGCTTCAGGTCAGCACACTGACAGTTATAACACAAAATGAGCCAGTGACTTTCAGTGTAACAAGTAATAGACTTATATATCTCCAAACCTAGTTAGATCAGCTATAAGACAAGATGTCTTAGTTTCTACATCACAGAGAAGTTTAATCAAACCTATGCTGTCCTCTCAGTGAAATTTGGTGTTCCTCTTCCCAAATTTAAAGCTGAAAAAGCTCTAATAAAAACTAGAACTACTACTAGAAAGGACTCTCTGCATCAATATTCATGTTTGACCTTTAGGAGAAAATTGAAGTACTTCAGTTTTATCAACTTGCCATATTTACATATTCCCATACTAACATATGGGAGAAAGGTCTGGGAAAAAGGCAGACCAAAAAATCCAGTTCCCCCTACTGCCCTTTATTGTAATGATTCCCATTAAAATAATCAGAAGCAGTCTGAGAAACATCGCCTCTTTCATCCACCCCATGAAGACCTTCTGTTTTCATTAGATGCAGAAATGAAAGACTATAAGGAATATCTTTTGGCAGACCTTTCTGATAAAATGAAGCATAAGGCAAAGTAATGCTGCAGGTCTGGCATGAAATGAACAAATGTGACTCGGCTGAGTTTACAGAAGCCTGCTTTCCCTTTGATGAATCTTAAGGCTGGCTCTAAGAAAAAGTGCTTACTGGTGGATTTTGTATGAGAAGGAACAATAGAAACTTGAGAAGAAAATGCTTCTAATTTCAAAATAAACATGTCAGAAGAAGTATTTTACAAACAAATGTACTTTCTTAGGAACAGAAAATTTCTGCCCTTTCTTATTCTGTAATCAGCCTCACAGAGCCTGAAGGAAAAAGCATGAGTAAACCTAAGGCTGATTCTGACAGCAAAGCTCTATATTTGACATTCTATATGCTGCATTTTACTACTACCTGTGCTCTGGCACAATGAAATGGCATGGCACCATCTGATGATTTCAATTCAGTGGAGGATTTTAATAAGAAGCTGTTTTCTAAATGCACCATTTCATATTTATAGTAGTGCAAGAGGCATTAAAATTCACAGCAGTGACATGAAAAA
Organism: Pezoporus flaviventris; assembly: GCF_033815535.1. Lineage (NCBI taxonomy): Eukaryota > Metazoa > Chordata > Aves > Psittaciformes > Psittacidae > Pezoporus > Pezoporus flaviventris. The sequence continues at coordinate 52,526,050 of NW_026892549.1, forward strand.
AGCTTCTAAGTGTCGTGGTTTAAGCCCAGCCATAAATCAGAGCCACGCAGCCGCTCGCTGACTCCCCCTCTTCCTACCCCCGCACTCCTGGAGGGATGGGGAGGAGAATTGAAAGAATGTAACTCCCACAGGTTGAGATAAGAACAGTTCAGTAACTAAGGTATAACACACAACCACTACTGCTACCAGCAATAATAATAATGATAAGGGAAATAACAAGGGAAGAGAATAGAACCGCTCACCACCCACCAACCGATACCCAGCCTGACTGAGCAGTGATCTAGCCCTTCTGGTTAACTGCCCCCAGTTTACATAGTGGGCATGATGTGCTGTGGTATGGAATACCTGTTTGGTTAGTTAGAGTCAGGTGCCCTGTCTCTGCTTCCTCCTGACTTTCCCTCCTCCCTGGCAGAGCATGAGACTCAGAAAGTCCTTGGTCAGAGTAAATGTTGCCGAGCAGCAACTAAAAACACTGGGTTTATTAGTGCTGTTCCCAGGCTGAAAGTCAAAAACACAGCTACTAAGAAGGAGAAAAAAATGACCGCTACTGCTGAACCCAGGACACTAAGCTACCAATTTTCAAAGTAATGTAAAGCAGAGGTAATGAAGAAAATAATGAATTTTAAGGCACATCTCAATAACCTCTCTATTGGAAAAGTTTTCTATATTCTTCCGTTACACATTCCATTTCTGCCTAGGAGGACAATGAGGAATTAAAAAGAATCCTCAAAAGTTGCAGAAATAGGTATGTCTTTTAAAAACATTTGTTTTCCAAAATTGTTACTGATAAAATAAGTTACCTTGGCAGTGGAGTCATGCTGTTAATGTCAGAGCTTTTATGCTCAACAAAAGGAGGAAGAGGAGCAAAGGTTTTCTTGTTCTGTGCTTGTACAGTCCCTAACACAAAAGGGTTTCAGCCTATCATAACAGACCTCTACCTCTTGTGTTCTGATTGTAAGAATATTGTACATATACCAAGGCACCACATACTTGAAGTGCTGTTTTGGTTTGATGATCTTTGAAAAGGATTACAAACACTCTTGAGTCCACTGGATAGAATCACTCCACTCACTGTCATGTTTTTCTACTACACTCCCAAGCATCTGCTAAGATGCTTTCAGAGAAAGATACTGCATTAGACAAACCTTTGATCTGAAAATAGTAGCACTTTTTATATTCATATTGAGAGTATCTGAAGGACTGTATCAATCTGGAATAAATATTATCACATACAACACATAAAATTTACAGCGTACATATTCAGACTACGGAGGGTCCACAGGTTACATTTTATTTTTCTTGGTTTTATTTGAAATACACATTTTGAAAACAGTGCCTGTCAGAACATCATAAGATTTACAGTGTTTTCAGAAAGTGTTATTTTGCCCTGTGAAGAGGACCTTCTTAAGAAATACCATGTAATTATTTAAACCACTTAGTACATGCAACCACAGAACAATCAGTTTGACAGCTCCTTAAATTACCGTCAGGAACAGATTTCAAATATTTGAAGCTCCCTGAATTACACTTTAACTTCAATTTGTGAAGTCATAGATTGAAATACATTCCTTTCTATGGAAAACAACTTATTATGCTACAGTAATATCCTGAAGCGCATTGTAGAAACCTACTGGGAAAAGTTGGAGATCTATGGCAACTGCTGTTATCTCAACAAAACCAGGATAAAGCCCTAAGGGAAGTTTGCTTGTACTGATCAGTATAAATTCAAAGAGTAATTATGAGAAACTGAGTTATTATACAGGGCTTTTATAATGCCCATAAAACTTCATTTTGACCTAAACATGTTGCAAGACATTGTATCTGCTGACTCAGCGTTTCTGGGTATTATTATTTGCTTTGATTCAAGAGTTTGTGCAACTGCACTGTAAACAGAACAGGGAAGTGGTCTGGTTTAAAAACACAAATAAATAAAACACCCAAGCAAACATTTTTTAGAAAGAGTTTTTAGACAGAAAGCTCATTAAAGGATCTCTTCACTGATTAGTTTCAGCGCATTTTCATGCTACCACTCAAGTTTGAAAACTGAGGGAACTATAAGCTCCGTCTCAGAAAGGAGTGATAAAATGATCAGGAACAAGTGCCAAGAATGTTATAAGATAATCATTTACACTGAGTTTGCCAAAAAAAATAGCAAAAATAGCAACGTGCACCACAGCTAAGCTCTGTCAGACCACTTTTTTTATATTTGTTAAATATGTGCTGGAAAATGTAAAGATAAAACTGAGAACAGAATTTGTCACATTTGAAAACATACAGGTGAAGATTTCCAGTGTCAAATATATCTATTAATAACTGACAAAACCTGACTTTAAAATAGTATTCTTAGTTTAATTTAAATAATTTCAATATTATTGTTGCTATTCAAACTTCACTTAATTAGCAGTGAAGATTCCATAAGATTACTTCAAAAGAAATATAGCAAGACATATAGCTGGACTCTTAGGAACTTTCATCCAGAAAATATTAACAACTATGATTAGATGTTTCTAACATGCAATTCCTGCAACACCCAACAAAGCTAAATATTGCATGAATTCATAACAAACTTCATTTTTACAATGATAATCCCTACCAAGAATGCTTATTAAGTCACCTAACAAAGAAATGGGAGATTCAGACTCAAACTGACATCTGTATAACTTTGTAATAAAGACCTATTTTGTAGAACAGTGTGCGTTTCAAAACAGACAGGAGCAGTAGTAAGAGTTTAAAACAATAATAAAAAATACTCAGTCTTTTATCACAAAATGAACAACACAGAGCTGCTCCAAGCTCATTACTGAAACATCAAAAATTATGGGGTTTAGAGTATTTAAAATTTTCTTTAAAACTAAAATATCACAAAACTGGGTGAAGAGGAAGGAAAAAAAAAAAGTTGACTCCCAGAAAAACCAAAAACCTCAGAGCATAGCTCCCACCATACTTTCATAAATTTTAGTGCAGCTATTGATTTACAAAAGAATTTCCCAGATAAAGCAAAACACCTAGCTAGTGATTTATGACAATGGTAGGAAGTGCATTCAGAGTTGGGGCTGCTCCCAGAACTTTTGCAAGTACAGCACAAAAGTCTCTTTGATGCAATTTGCTTATATGGGTGAGCATATGATAAACACAGCAGGTTTGGCTCAGTGAAAAGAGAACAAGGAGTTGGATTAACCAACCAGAATTTATTTAAATTTTTTTCTACAATTTCATCAAATATGCAAATAATTCAGCAATTTCAGCAAATATGCACTTAAAATATGCACAAATTACTTACAAGAGTAGCTAACATCTCTATCAGAAACTAAATGATTCTTAAACACCATCAGTTTCTGCCAGGGTTTCATCTCTTGCAGTATCATTTTCTTTCTGGTTTTCATTTTTTCACATTTCCATGTTAGAATGAGATTAGCTCGTCTATGACTAAAAACTCCATATAATCATACCCAGCTTCTCTCTTCATTTTTGCAAGTCATGAAAGAAACCATACCTATGGATAAAGTCGAAAGCTTTGAAAGACAACATTCAGCACGTATGTGTATCTTGCTAATTGCTGTTAATGTTGATCCTGAGATCAACACTTTATATTTCTCAGGATCAGAGCCTTAGTGACTTCACAGGGACTGAAACATATTTTGTTATTGTTAAAGGCAAACAGTATGAAACAGAAATTAAATAGAAAGGATACCGTAAATAATGTCTATTTAGTTTCCCAGTAGGTTGAAGACTGTACTAGAAGAGGGGTATTTTGGCACATATTGCACATGGAGCAGTACAGATAAGTCCAAGCAGAATTCTCTGGGGATAGAAGCTGTCCTTTTATTACATGATCACACCAGCTATCAAAGTGAATATGTAGTGCCCATTCACAAACATAAGCATTGTTACAATAAAACAAACTAGAAGTAGTGGCAATGAAAATTTAAAAGGACTATTTTTGAAATTCTTGAGGATAACTATTTGCAAAGGACCCTGCAGCAAACACATACAATTAGTAAGATAATTGGGCATGTCCCTTTGTAAATCTGTGTCCTGGGTTCAGCAGCAGCAGTCATTTCTTCCCCTTCTTGGTAGCTGGTGCAGTGCTGTGTTTTGACTTTCGGCCTGGGAACAGCGCTGATAACACCGATGTTTTCAGTTACCGCTGAAATGTTTTAGTCTGACCAAGGACTTTGTGAGGCTCATGCTCTGCCAGGGAGGAGAGGAAGTTGAGAGGAAGCAGAGATGGGACACCTGACCCAAACTAGCCAAAGAGATATTCCATACCACAGCACATCATGCCCAGGATGTACCTGAGGGTTACCCAGAAGGGCTAGGGAACTGCGGGGTTGGACGAGGTATCAGTCGGTGCTCGGTCGGGCAGGGTGGGGCGAGTTATCAGTCTGCAGGTGGTGAGGTGTTGTACTTTCTTCCCTTGTTATTTCTTTTATCACTATTATTGGTGGTAGCAGTAGTGATTTCTGTTATCCTTTAGTTACTAAACTGTTCTTATCTCAACCCGTGGGAGTTGCATTCTTTTGATTGACCCCATCCCTCTGGGAGCAGGGGGAGAGCAAGAAAGGGGAGGGTAGTGAGAGAGCGACTGCGTGATTTATGGCTGACTGGGTTTAAACCACAACAATCTGGTATTAAACAGACCACTTGTTTAGTTTTTGTTTGACATTAACAATTTCTCCCCTGAGATTCAAAGTGATACCATCACTTACCAGCCAAAAGATGCATCAGAATTTTTCTAGTGAAATCAACTTTCTCCAAGACGGACGTTTACAACTGAAAGAGCCAGTTCACAATTCTCCATCAGGAAAGAATAAACAGCAGTAACATTTCACTAACTTAAATTTTATACAAAATTTTGTAAGTTTTATGAGCAAATAATACAATAGAAGAAATACAAATAGAAGAAAACTAATCTTGGAATTCAGACCTATTACTTGACAGGTTATACAGGATTTAAACACAGCATCACAGAAATATGACATTATTCTAATGAATGGTCCCAACATAAATTAAGTAAGTGCAGACTGCACAACCAACAAAAAAGCAATAAATTCCGTTAATGAAATTGTATTCAAGAAATCCTCTGGCATGTTGATTGTTCTAAATCCAAAGTGATGTTTCAAAAGCAATTAGAACAGTCAGTCCCATATTTTCCTGTCTCATATTAATTCAAATCAATGTGCTGAAAGTAAATCAGCTGCACTGTAATTTCTTAATGCTGCTGTCAGTGGCAAAAGACAACATATTCTCCTCATCATAAAAAGTTAACTCTTTAGCAGCAGCAAAAAGTAAAATTTGAAGGCTTTTATCTTTCAAGGATATTTTTAACAAAACACAGATTTACCAGTGCAAGAGGGATACAGAGTTACCAGAAGATACATTGTCTAGTATAAGGCATCCCTGCCCATGGCAGGGGAGTTGGAACTATGATCCTAAGGTCCTTTCCGACCCTAACCATTCTATGATTCTATCAGATACACATTAAAAATGGTTACCAGCAAGTTTATCAAGCATTATTCAGTGGGTTCTGTATAAAAGTATATCTAGGAGCTGACTTAGCAAAGAAGGCAGAGAAGACTGGAGGGCACTAACAGAGAAGACTGGAGGACACATATGCCTGGCCAGAAGACTGGAGGGCACTAACACAATTGTACAAACCCCATGTCTGCTCCTACACCAAAATTCAAAACAAGTTACTAGGCAATGAAGTATAGCAGATTTCTTGTCCCTATGAAATATTAAATAAAAGAGATATTTAAACTTTGTATTTACATATCTAACTCTGCAGAGTCTTGGTCTTGGAAGACCACCATGTAAGGTAAAGTAAAAGCAAGAGAGTATAAACTAACATTTACTTGTCTTCTGTGACCCATTATTTGCCAGTTGAGTAAAAAAAAATGCCTATGGTTTCAAACCTGCTACTTTGCAGACCAGAATAAAAAAAAAAAAAAGGAAAGGCAAGAGACAAGTCAGATGTTTTCTAGTTATCTTTAAATTATTCTCTAATTATTCCTTACTTACTGCACCAAAATATTTGGTTCTGATTGTTATTAAGAGTTTCTCTTTTTCAACTGATCACTTAGGTCAGGAAGGGACTGTTTGGATGTGCTAGAGACAGAGGCCTCTTTACCACAAAATACCCTCAACAAGGAGCTGGTCCCACAGTATGCGTGTGAATATACATGGAGAATCAATTCAGACTGGGGCCATATATGCTTATTTGACCCACATTCATAGTTCTAAGGAAGAGGAGTAACAGTAACAATACTAGGAAGAGAAACTGTTAAGTGTTTCATACTTCCTTAATTAAATCCTATGTACAGCAATTGTTTCCCTGAAAATAAACATCAGAAGATAGAAGCTTTATTACTCAATGTTCACACCATCTTTTCAACCTATGAATTACCAGCAGTGCTGACAGCTTTTCAACAAAATCAGAGCGTACTTTCTCTGTGCAGAAATGCTTTGAAAATATCTGAATATGCCATTGGTTTTTCCAGTAACAAATATGCACCTCTCCAGCAAAATATTCTGAGCCCTTTGCTGCAACTTTGGCTATAACTTGGTGTTGTGGTTTCAAACCAGTCAGGCAGCTTGTTCACTCCCTCCCCCCCCCACTCCTTGCCCTCCCCCTATTCCCGGAGGGACAAAGAGGAGAATCAAAAGAATGCAACTCCCACAGGTTGAGATAAGAATAGTTTAGTAACTAAGGTATAATACAAATCATTACTGCTACCACCAATAATAATAATGATAAGAGAAATAACAAGGGAAGAGAATACAACCACTCACCACCCGCCAACCGATAACTCGCCCCCCCCAGCCTGACCAAGCACCGACCCATACCTCATCCAACCCTCAAAAGAGACCCCCTGCCCTTCCAGGTAACTCCCAGTTACCTTCCCGGGCATGACGTGCTGTGGCATGGAATACCTCTTTGGCTAGCTTGGGTCAGGTGTCCTGTCTCTGCTTCCTCCCAGCCTCCCCTCCTCCCTGGCAGAGCATGAGGCTCACAAAGTCCTTGGTCAGAGTAAATATGACTTAGCAACAACTAAAAACATTGGTGTTATCAGCTCTATTCCCAGGCTGAAAGTCAAAACACAATGCTGCACCAGCTACTAAGAAGGAGAAAAAATTGACTGCTACTGCTGAACCCAGGACATTATCCACCCCTTATTCCATACCATTCACACCATGCTCAGATCCCACATTTTCAATATACCATCGCTCTTACATATATACACATCCACATACACACACAGACAGAGAGAAAGAGATCGTTTCTTAGTGCATGGACCAATCCCTATAATGCTGCCGAGTCCATTCGGTCAATGATGTCAGGTTTCATCTCTTGTAACAGTCTTTCAAGGCAGGAAAGGCTGTGTGCAGTGTTGGATTGTTGCCTGCTGATGCTGATCGTTCCTTCACTGCAGAACTCGTCTGGTTCTATCAAAGTTCATTCTCTGTTGGGATTATGGTTGGAGGGAAGTCAGGGTCAGTCGCTGGTGACTTGAAGACATCAAGTTGATAGGCTATAAAAGTATTACACAGCAGGCAACAGCATACAATTAAGTTCATTGGTTGTTTTCCCCTAAAATCAAATCCCCTTGAGGTATACATCGGACTTCCCCATCTTCCTGCATTACCCACCAAGTATATCCAGGTCCCTGAGCAAAAAGCAATCCCACGAGTGGGTTTGCCTTTACCTGAAGCAGGAATTACCCAGACTGTCTTCCCCAGCAAATTCTTCATATGCACCACGGGAACTTTGTCCCCCTCTACAATATGTAAAAGTTCTGACTGGGCTGGGCCAGCCCTGTTGGCAGATCCTCTGGTGTTGACCAACCAGGTGGCCTTTGGTAAGTGTGTATCCCAATGCTTGAAAGTTCCCCCACCCATCGCTCTCAGTGTAGTTTTTAACAGCCCATTGTACCGTTCAATTTTCCCAGAGGCTGGTGCATGGTAGGGGATGTGATATACCCACTCAATGCCATGCTCTTTGGCCCAAGTGTCTACAAGGGTGTTACGGAAATGAGCCCCATTGTCTGACTCAATTCTCTCTGGGGTGCCGTGTCGCCACAAAATCTGTTTCTCAAGGCCTAGGATAGTGTTCTGGGCAGTGGCATGGGGCACAGCGTATGTTTCCAGCCACCCGGTGGTTGCTTCCACCATGGTAAGCACATGGCGCTTGCCTTGGCGGGTTGGTGGCAGTGTGATATAGTCAATCTGCCAGGCCTCCCCATATTATACTTCAACCATCGTCCTCCATACCAAAGAGGCTTTAACCGCTCGGCTTGTTTAATTGCAGCACATGTTTCACACTCATGAATAACCTGGGCAATAGTGTCCATTGTTAAGTCCACCCCTCGGTCACGGGCCCATCTATATGTTGCATCTCTGCCCTGATGATCTGAAGTGTCATGGGACCACCAGGCCAAAAATAATTCACCTTTATGTTGCCAATCTAAGTCCATCTGAGCCACTTCAATCTTAGCCGCTTTATCCACTTGTTGGTTGCTCTGGTGCTCCTCAGTGGCCCGACTCTTGGGTACATGGGCATCTACATGACGTACCTTCACCACCAGGTTCTGCACCCGGGCAGCAATATCTTTCCACAGTGCAGCAGCCCAGATAGGTTTACCTCTGTGTTGCCAGTTGCTCGGCTTCCATTGCTTCAACCAGCCCCACAGGGCATTTGCCACCATCCATGAGTCAGTATAGAGATAAAGTACTGGCCACTTTTCTCGTTCAGCAATGTCCAGGGCCAGCTGGATGGCTTTCACCTCGGCAAAATGACTCGATTCACCCGCTCCTTCAGCAGTTTCTGCAACTTGTCGTCCAGGACTCCATACAGCTGCCTTCCATCTCCGATGCTTTCCCACAATACGGCAAGAGCCATCAGTAAACAAGGCATACTGCTTTTCACTTTCTGACAGTTTATTATATGGTGGGGCCTCTTCAGCGCGCACCACCTCCTCCTCTGGTGACATTCCAAAATCTTTGCCCTCTGGCCAGTCCATGATGACTTCTAGAATGCCTGGACGACTGAGATTTCCTATTCGAGTTCGTTGTGTAATTAGTGCAGCCCATTTACTCCATGTAGCATCAGTTGCATGATGTGTAGAGGAGACCCTGCCTTTGAACATCCAGCCCAGCACAGGCAACCGGGGTGCCAGAAGGAGCTGTGCTTCAGTGCCAATCACTTCCGAAGCAGCTCGAACCCCTTCATAGGCTGCCAGTATCTCTTTCTCAGTTGGGGTATAGCTGGCCTCAGATCCTTTATATCCCCGACTCCAAAAGCCAAGGGGTCGACCTCGAGTCTCCCCTGGAGCTTTCTGCCAGAGGCTCCAGGTAGGACCGTTCTCCCCAGCTGCAGTGTACAGTACATTTTTTACATCTGGTCCGGTCCGGACTGGTCCAAGGGCTACTGCATGAACTATCTCGTGTTTAATTTGCTCAAAGGCTTGTTGCTGCTCAGGGCCCCATTTAAAATCATTTTTCTTCCGGGTCACATGATAGAGAGGGCTTACAATCAAACTGTAATTTGGGATGTGCATTCTCCAGAACCCCACTGCACCCAAGAAAGCTTGCGTTTCTTTCTTATTAGTTGGTGGAGACATTGCTGTTATCTTGTTGATCACATCTGTGGGGATCTGTCTACGTCCATCTTGCCATTTTATTCCCAAAAATTGAATCTCCTGTGCAGGTCCCTTGACCTTACTCCGTTTTATGGCAAAACCGGCTTTCAGCAGGATTTGGATTATTTTCCTCCTTTTCTCAAAGACTTCTTCCGCTGTATCGCCACACACAATAATGTCATCAATGTACTGCAGGTGTTCTGGAGCTTGCCCCTGTTCCAGTGCAGTCTGGATCAGTCCGTGGCAAATGGTAGGGCTGTGTTTCCACCCCTGGGGCAGTCGGTTCCAAGTGAACTGGACACCCCTCCAAGTAAAAGCAAACTGTGGCCTGCACTCTGCTGCCAAAGGAATTGAGAAAAATGCATTGGCAATATCAATCGTGGCACACCACTTGGCTGCCTTTGACTCTAGTTCATACTGAAGTTCTAGCATGTCCGGTACGGCAGCACCTCAATGGTGGTGTGACTTCATTCAGGCCACGATAGTCTACTGTTAGTCTCCATTCTCCATTAGACTTTTGCACTGGCCATATGGGGCTATTAAAGGGTGAGCGGGTCCTGCTGATCACCCCCTGACTCTCCAGTCTACGGATCAGCTGATGGATGGGAATCAGGGAGTCTCGGTTGGTGCGATATTGCCGCCGGTGCACTGTTGTGGTCGCAATTGGCACTTGTTGTTCTTCAACTTTCAGCAACCCCACAGCAGAGGGATCTTCTGAGAGACCAGGCAAGGTGGACAGCTACTCAATTTCCTCAGTCTCCAAAGCAGCAATACCAAAAGCCCACCGGTACCCTTTTGGGTCTTTGAAGTACCCTCTCTTGAGGTAGTCTATGCCGAGGATGCATGGAGCCTCTGGACCAGTCACAATAGGGTGCTTTTGCCACTCCCTCCCAGTCAGCCTGATTTCAGCCTCCAGCACAGTCAACTCTTGGGATCCTCCTGTTACTCCAGAAATATAGATGGGTTCCACCCCTTGACAGCTTGATGGCATCAGGGTACACTGTGCACCGGTATCTACTAGAGCCTTATACTTCTGTGGGACTGATGTGCCAGGCCATCTGATCCACATAGTCCAGTAAATCCGATTGTCCCCTACCTCCACCTGGCTGGAGGCAGGGCCCCTCTAATGGTCGTCACAGCTTTGGACACTTAAGTCGTGGTGAAAGGGATTATTCTTCGTTATCACAGGAGCTGGAGTAAAATCAGCTCTTCCATTCCATCTGGGAAACTGCTCACCAGAGACTGAAGCCGTAGCTCTCATGGGATGATCAGTCTTGGCCCTTGCTCCCCTCTTCAGTTCACTCACCCGTTCCTCCAAAGCTGAAGTAGGTTTTCTATCCCACTTTGTCATGTCTTCTCCGTGATCCAGCAGGTAAAACCATAGGGTACCCCGTGGCGTATACCTCCTGTATCTCCTCTCTTGAACAATAGGACACCTTTTGTTAATAGCTGAGACACGTGTTGGTACACGTGAGGAGCTGCATAAATCAGATAGATCATCCCTCAATTGTTTGAGGTCCTGGGACAGTTTTTCCACAGCTGAGATGATGGAAGGGGTGAGGTTGCCTTCGAACTCTCGGAGTTTATGAACCATTTCATCCACTGTTAGTGGTACTATGTCATTCCAGGTTACTGTTGCCAATGAATGGGCATATGATGACGGTGCATTCCGTGTAAGTTTTCGCCACATGGGTCGTGTACATTCAACTTCATCTGGATCTATAGGTGTATCCCCGTTATTCGGCTTGATGTGATAGAGCATCTCTACGATGGCCGATTCCCTCAGAGACTGGATGCCTTTGTCTATAGTAGTCCACTTGGCCAAACGACTCATAACATCGTCCTTGTACGGAAACCTTTCTTTCACAGCTGCCAAGAGCCGCCTCCAAAGGCTGAGGGACGTTTTCTCTCTTGCAATTGCTTTGTCAATTCCCCCTTCTCTAGCAAGTGATCCCAGCTGCTTGGCTTCTGTACCTTCTAGTTCGTGACCATCGGCCCCATGGTCCCAGCATCGGAGTAACCAGGTGATGATGTGCTCCCCTAGTTGACGGGTAAAATCTTTTCGCATATTCCGCAGCTCGGTTGAGGTCCGAGGTCGAGAAGTTACCTCTTCTTCTTCTCCTTCATCATGTGATGATGACTCCTGATCGGATTCTGGACCGGGTGGTGAATTCATTGGTTCTTCATCTCGCTTCACCCTTTTTGCCTCCTTTTTGCTTGTTCTCTTGCGTACAGGGGCAACCGATATTGGTACGAATTGGTCCTCTGGTTTGGCTGCAGTGATTATCACTGTGGTTTGAGTAGCAACTGTACTTGTTGCTGGGGGTGGTGTAGCTGCTGTACTTGGAGCTGGGGTAACCGCGCTGTCTGTTGCAGTTGAAGTTTGAGCAGCTGCTGTACTTGCCACTGGGGTAGCTGCTCTGTTCATTGAGGCCAAAGTTTGAGTAGCGACTGTACTTGTTGCTGGGGGTGGTGTAGCTGCTGTGCTTGGAGCTGGGCTAACCGCGCTGTCTGTTGCAGTTGAAGTTTGAGCAGCTGCTGTACTTGCTGCTGGGGTAGCTGCGCAGTTCATTGCAGCCAAAGTTTGAGCAGCTACTGTTGCTTTGCCCTCAGATCCGCCGACATTCTTTTCCTTTTGAAGGTGCTGGATAGTGTTGAACAAGGCCCTCTAAGCATAGGCCAAGCCCCAGCACGTTGCCGTGATTTGTCCATCTCTGGTATGGCCAGAATGACCACACACCTCATTTAAGTATTTTACTAATTCTTCTGGATTTTGCAGTTGTTCGGTAGTGAAATTCCAAAGTACTGGAGGGGCCCACTGACCTAGACACTTGCCCATACTATCCCACACACCCTGCCACTCATGGCTGTCCAGCCTCAGGGAAAATCTCTCGGTCCTCCTACATTGTCGTTTGACCCCAGACAAGACCCAAACCTGACTCTGCTTAACTCTTGAAATCAGTAGTGGGCAAAACACACTCTGTATGCGTGTTAGCATGGTGATTCCCATCACCATCAGCAAACAAGTCTCAACAGCATTAAAATGCCATTCAAAAAATTCAAAACTCTCAAATGTAAATGGTCTGGGGGCACGACTGGGAGGGTAAAAGAATGTCTCCTTCACAGGTTGAGCACCTGAGAAGGAGAAAAAAGATGTGTAATTGCTAAGCACCTCCATTATATACCTCCCAAAGTATAAAGGTGGTGACCACACTGGGAACATAAGCCAGATCAGTTTCATGATCAATGATTCTATTGTATTACAAGTCATTACCATAAAGTACAATGGGACAAAAACCTTAGCCCAAGCCCCACACTTGAAAAACACTAATACAGCAAATACCGGATGGACGTAAGAGACGATATACTGAAACTGTGAGATCAAGAGGAACAACCTTGAGAGCCAATAAATCAGCATTGTGACGAGTGACTACCAAGCCAGTCAGATCTGTTCTTATCTCAACCCCTCGAGCCCCACGTTGGGCGCCAAAAAGAACTGTCGTGGTTTAAACCCAGTCAGGTAACTTGTTCACTCACTCCCAGTGAGTGGTGCCGAGCTGACAACAATCGAGGTCCGTGTCCTCCCCCCCCGGGGTTCTCCCCCACTCCCGGAGGAACGGGGAGGAGGATCGAAAGAGTGCAACTCCCACGGGTTGAGACAAGAACAGTCCAGCAACCAATGTACACAAATCACCTCCGCAACTATCAACTACAACAATGATAAGGGAAAATAACAAGGGAAGAGAATACGATACCACCGGCCAAGAAGACGAGTTCCACCCGGAAGCCCGTGTCCTTCCGGGTAACTCCCAGTCACCCCCCACCCCGGCCATGACGTGCTGTGGTATGGAATACCTCCCTGGCTAGCCCGAGTCAGGCGCCCCATCTCTGCTTCCTCCCGGCTTCCCCTCCTCCCTGGCAGAGCATGAGCTTCACAAAGTCCTTGGTCAGGGTAAACATCACTTAGCAACAACTGAAAACATCGACTTCACCAACACTGTTCTCAGGCTGGAAGTCAAAACACAGCACTGCACCAGCTAGCACAAAGGAAAAAAAAGAAAAAAAAAAAAATCATGACTGCTACTGCTGAACCCAGGACACACCACAACAGAAGGATCTTCTGAGAGACCAGGCAAGGTGGACAGCTACTCAATTTCCTCAGTCTCCAAAGCAGCAATACCAAAAGCCCATTGGTACCCTTTCGGGTCTTTGAAGTACCCTCTCCTGAGTTAGTCTATGCTGAGGATGCATGGAGCCTCTGGACCAGTCACAATAGGGTGCTTTTGCCATTTCCTCCCAGTCAGGCTGATTTCAGCCTCCAATACAGTCAACTCTTGGGATCCTCCTGTCACTCCAGAAATACAGATGGGTTCCACCCCTTGACAGCTTGATGGCATCAGGGTACACTGTGCACCGGTATCTACTAGAGCCTTATACTTCTGTGGGACTGATGTGCAGACTTCCAGGACTTCAGCACCTTTCAAAGCAACCTAGAATCAGCAGTCAACTTGAAAAGTTCTCAGCCTCTCCTTGGGCTCACACACTGGCCTCAGACAATTATACAAATGTAAACACAATAACAATTTTTTCCAGCTTGCTTCTGAAGCACATTTACATTTTAATTTTTTTGTTTTGCATTGGCTGCTCTGCAGTGTGAACCATTGCACTGTGAGGGTAAACAATGGGAGACTCACTTCAAAACTGCACTCCTGATCTAAAGCAAAGACCTCGTGAAGATGCACTATCCTTATAACATATTAAAGAGATTTAAATACTTATACCAAGTTTTCATGTTAGAGTTGAGAATATATCTGGATTTTTACTTGAATATTCAGCAAAAGTGAAAATCACAGAAGACATGAACTACCATTCAGTCCACAGATCAGCCAGGCAGCCAGTTTAAACCCTTCAAGAAAATCTCCAAGACTGCTAAGCCAGAGACATCTTCACTGCAGACAGGGAGCCAAGTACGGTAGCAAGTACTGAAAGAAAGGTGTGACTTAAAAATAAGGATATAGGCAGAGATAGGTAAAACCCTACCTTTCCCCAGTAAACTTCTTACTCTATTTGAAGTACAACATTTTCTCCTCTTTCCTGAGTACAGTTCTACCTTGAAACGCCTTTCAACTGGTCAAAACACCAAGATTCTACTTTTACAATATACAACAGTTGAATCTATTCTTTTTAATGAACAGTTGATCTATTTTTATGACATGGACCAAAACAAGAAGCTGAAGAGTGGCCGAGTACTTTTGGGGTTTTTTTGTTTGTTTTTGGTTTTTTTTTTTGTATTTTTTTTTTCTCTTGATCTTTCAATATTTCAAAGGCCTAGTGATCTTTACTGTAAGTTTTGTGGGGTTTTTTGTCTGACTAATTGTTAGCAATGAAACTGCAAATACACACTTTACATTTAGAAGGACTTAGGTAAGTTTTATGTTATCAAAGAAAGGACTCCGTGGTTCATTGTCTAGTCTTAATCTGTAAAAGTGAATAAATTGGTAACAAACCTTATACGTTAAAACCACAACTGAAACAGACCTTTAAGCCATTTACAACACCTAACTATAGTAAGATTTTACACTAAATTCTTGTTAATCCTACTGAATTTCTAAGTTACATATTTACTATGGCCAGGATAAAAATGCTCTATCAGTGGGAAGTAAAATAATCTGCCACCTAAAGTAATATTCATTAATTTTAAAATTAAGATCTCCCAAACAGAAACAGACAAATCCTATCATCACCTCTGACTGTTCTGTGTTTCCATGTTCAGGGAAAGCTTCCTTTATTTCTGTTAGCACATACCAACGTTTGTTTTCCTGCACTGCAATCTGTGCAATTTGTATTGTTTCACTTCTGCACAATTAAATTATTATTCTCTTTCCTGGATATTTTAAGACAAGGAGTTTCTATGTAATCTTAAGGAATAGATGAACCAATCCATTTTAAAATTAAGCATAGTCATCTCTAGTCATCTGAGTTTTAGCTTATTTCATCGTTACCATAAGAAATTAAAAACAGGTTAGAGAAAGGTTGTGCCCTGCATGAAGGGACTTCTTGGATTGCCTTGACTGTGTTCATAGTTTTCTCAAAGGCTTTGCATCATGCATTTCACATGATGAGGTTTTTGCTTTCCTTACTAGTTAAATTTGATCCAAAAAAATCTCAGTTCACAAAAGATAGTAGCCAGTGTTGCAAGACTGAGAAATAGAGACAAGGTTTCTTGAATAGAGCAGGTCATATTAAGCAGGACTTCCAGTTTTGTACTTTAGGCACAAGTACACACATTTAATTAACAGATATTGGGTTGGCCAGCTACCCTTTCTCTACAAGAACAAACATAGATTCATATTTATTTTTGCAGGTGCAGTAATGTAAGTTTCAGCCAAATGAAAATTCAGCTTTCATTATCTTTAATATACAAAAAGATTCATCTAATATTGTTGTGCCTGTTAAACTTAAAAATTAGAAGTAACTGGCTATTATTAATAAAGTAAATGTTTCTTGATACTTTTCATAAAAACAAATGTTACTTTACCAGTAATATTATGCATCTCCAAAAAGTATGAACTAAAGTACAATGAAAATTTCTAGTGGCCTGGAAAACTACTTTTCATCAAAACTTCAGCTTTCATTCTAAAAATTAACCCCCCAAAATTTAAATGGTTTTCTAATTGCAGTGTATTCTTAATCTCTAAAGAAAAGATCAGCACTGTAATGCAAATATGTTAGATGTAAAAGCTAACCAGAAATCCAGTTTTAATCCTGATGATTAAGTCCCTCCCATTTTAGAAAATCTTTTTAAGCTTTTAAAAACTTAATACCATTTGTAAAAATTGTCTGTTCTTTTTAAATGACAGTAATTCATTATTTTCAAAATAATAATTCATAATAGCTGAATTTCTAGAACTCAAAAGACACTTTTAAAACTGCTGTTCAAGCTTTCACCACTTTAATCTGAGATTTATTTTACTATAAGCCACAGCAAATGAAAGAGAAATACCTGGACAACACATGCACAGGGACACAAACATACACAACAACCTCCATCTTAACTTGAGGAAGCTTCTAATGAAACAGTTAAAAACCACAACACAGATGATATATAATATGTATTTTATTTTATTTTCTCCCTTAATGAAAACTGAAACAGGGTCTTGATTCTTTGCCCTTGCTACAAGTGACACTCCCTTTCTCGGTTTATGCAATAAGAGAGTGAACGTTATGAAAGCTTCGCCCATGTTAGGCCGTGAGACTGAGGTCATACCATTATCCTGAATTTACAGATATTCCTTTAAAACATGTTGCAAACAATGGGGACACACTGATCATTAGCAAGTTACTCCCTTCAGGCAGCAGAACAAGTACATGAAGGTGAGAAGCCTGTAACCTTCAGTTTCTTTAAAAAATGCCGGAAATTTCTGTGAATCACAGTCACATGATGATTGTTTTAAGAAAAGTACCCTTTCTGCCACACACAGCCTCCCAACTAACAACAGTTGTAGTTCTGGCTTTTCTTACTCAGAGCAATGCTGTATTAAATAGGACAACCAAAAGAGTGACAGTAAACCCTAAAATAATGGTTTCATGTCTGTTTTGGGCCTGTGATGGAAAAAAAGACTTGTCTGGCCTCCATGGACAATACAAAACACTGGCAAAATAGCTTGAAGTTTTCCTAGCTGTAAGGCAGCATGCTTTAAAAAACTACCAGCTAAACAAAGAAGCCCCACATCTTCTCAAATAACTTTTTTTTTTTTTTTTTTTTAGCATTTCTAACTCACTTTCTCTGAGGAGAAAAATTATTTTTCTCTTTTCTGTTGGCCCCAAATGAATTACAGTAACTAAAAAAAACTGGCCACCTAAAACTATCTTGCTCACCACACACATCCATCAAAGCAAGATTTGAATGTAAATTAATTGCATGCCAGATTAGCAGAAAAACAACCACAGATACTCTTAGGACACACAATACAATAAACAACATATCTGGACACCCATCTAGCAATATTTGGAGGCATTCTGTAACAGAAATGAACATAGTACTGAGACAGCTCATGAGGCTTCATCAAAGAAGTTCGATTAATTCACAGGAATTGTGGATTTGTTGTCTTAAACAATCCACAGTGCCTCCATGGAGTATTTCTCAAGCCATGCAACATTTCATAGCCCTTCCCATTCTTTAACAGCAATTTATCAGGGAATTGCTCAAGCTACTACACTTACAGATTTGAACTAAGTAAAGACAAAACAACAAAAAACAAAACAACAAACAATTTAATCTTGATATTAATGGTTTTATAGCTTGTGTCTCTAAAACCATAGTCGATGACTTTTTAACTTTCCTAGATAACAAATTCCATGGTAAAAATTATCCTGTTGGTGTGCTATAACTAGACAGCTAACTCTGTAAACACATGCGTCATGTCTAAGAGGAAAAAAAACCCTGCAGAAGTAGAAAATACTTTACTAGAGAGTAGAAATGGGCATTTGTGAAACATGTTCAATTTTTAAAATAATTTTGTCCTTGGAAAAAGGACACCAGTGGAAAAAAAGTCACCAGTGGAAAATTCCTAGTACTAGTGAAGTCGTAAGACTATAAATCAAACAAAATAGGAAACATCTCCTCAAGCCCTCAATAAATAGGGTACAGCTGCAATGATAATATTTTTGAATGAAAGGTTTGGCATATTCATCTTACAAACACCTTAAAAGATTAACAGTCACCACCGTAATTACATTTTAATGTGCAATAATTAAGTACTGTTCTACTTGGCAGCTCCCAAATTTAAATCAAGAATTATTTGGTATATTTTAGCATTGTTTACGTTTAATTTTAGACTAGCTAAGATTGGTCGTGTGACCCTAGTACTAGGTCAAATAACAGACCTTCTAGTGTATTATGTGATTTAAAGTGAAATACCATCTGAGCTAAAATAAGGAAGCTGAAAAGGAAAGAGGAAGCAAGTTTAGGCAGCTTCCAACATTGATTGTACTAAATCAACTGAACAGAAAAAAATTCTTCATAAGATACAGGGAGGATGTTTGTCCAGTTTTACAAAATGATGCTCAGTTTTGCCACTGTGCAATTTAATTCTCACTTTAATGGGACAGCAGATGATTACATCTTTTCCATCAGTCCTTGAAACTAAAGATCAAAGAACAAGGGACATGCTTTTGTCACTTGAAACTTAACCCAGGAATCATCGGTCCTCACTTGACACACAAGGAGAGCAAAGTCCCATCCCAAAGCCAAACTAAGATTTCCTAGTGACTTATAAATGGGCAAAGAATAATCATTTACTTCCACAGAGATTTCACCTGAAACAGGGAATAAACAAATAAGAAACTCTTAAGAAAGAAAGGGAGAAGAAGAAAGAAAAACTCTCATGGCTGACACCTTTTATCAGACCCTTTACAGATCCTACTGTACCCTTTATATCTCAAAACAGAGAATAAGAACCATAATAGGAACCAAGCTACCAAATACATTGTGCCATTAAGCATGTGAATCCTTTAACATCATCTTTTTTTGACACTCTAATGACCATTCACTTCTACTTCTGTGACACTAGTAATATTATTTGTAATAATTTTATTGCTAATGACATCTCATATGAGACAACATGAACAAAAAAATAGCAAAAGGTGATACCTCAGAAGTTACTGAATCAAAAAGTAAGTGTGTGAATTTACATTTTTACTGCTGGCCTCTAGAGTATTCAATATGTTCTAAAATGCATGGTCTTATGTAAGTTACTGCCTAGGAAACAGTTACCAGATGGGTGGGTGTAAATACCTATGCACATTAACTCTTCACCTCACAGCCTTCTATGATTTTGTAAATGCTGTAAATCTCTACCAAGTAGGTACATTTTTTCACATTCACAAGATTGCTACCTCCAATCCATATATCCACAGTAAATACATGTGGGAAACTATCACAGTTTCAATATGGGAAAGCTAAAGCATAGAGGTGGTGTTTAGTTGGTCAGTTAGATGCAAGCAGTTACAAGTGGAGTTCCTCTTGGATCATTATTGGGGTCCATTAGTATTCAGTATCTTTATAAATGATTGGGCTGATGGAGCGCACACTCACCAAATCTGGAGATGACACCAAGCTAGAAACAGAGGTAGGTACAGCAGCAATAAGATCTACCTTAGGAAGAGAAAGCTTAGCAAGCTGGAAGACTGGAGTAACAAGAAATGCATGAGGTTTAACAAAGATAACTGCAAAGTGTTGCATGTGGGATAGAAAGACCCAAGCAGCAAGATCCCAAGGCTGAGATCTCACTAGCTAGAGTGTGGATTTAGAAGTATGGGTGGACAGGAAGCTGAACATGAATTGGCAGTTGTCCCATTGCAACACTGAAGGTGACCCATGTCCTGGGATGCATCAGTAAAAGTATAGTCATTTTATCAAAGGGTGTCATGATTTCCCTTTGCCACACCTGGAACAGTGCCCCCCATTTGAGTTCCCCCATTTCAGTAGAGACTTTGTAAAACTGAAGAGGCCCACAGAGGGCTACCAAGAGGGTAAGACAGTTGGAGACCTTGAGGCATGAAGAATGGCTAAAGGAACTGGATTTGCTCAACCAAAAGAAGAGAAGGTTTGAGGGATCTGATCAACCTCGAAATACTTAATAGGTAGCTACAGAGAAGATAGAGATACTTCCTTCACAAGGATAAATGGTGACAGGATAAGATGAAATGGACACAAGCCACTTCAGAAGGAAATCCATGTGCGCATAAGACAAAAATTCCTCTTTGTAAGAATAAATCAACATTGCAATAGATTGCATGGAAAACTGAGGGAATACCTTTGGTTCAAGCTGCACCCTATAAGAAAGCTTTTATCTTGTTCCAATTCTTGCTCTTACCAAAATTCTAAGTGGCTGGGGGGGGAGGGGGAAGGGGGAAATCACCCAAATCAGAATAGATAATTTCTAAATATTATTTTACGATTTACTGTGGCTACCTAGACTTTTGGTGAGAGTAGGGCAATTAGTTAATTCTATACTCACATGCTTAAAATATAACCTTCTTCCTTCATGTAAACAACTACAATACAGTTCAGTTCCATTAATCCCATGAAGATCTAAACTACAATTGAAATACAAGATTCAAGACTTTCACTAATAAACTTTCCCAAATGGTTTCTGTAAGAAAGTCATGTGAAATACTCTCAACAAACAGTTCAAACGCTTAAACAGCACTTCTTACATGAAACAGCCCTCTAGCATGATCTTTTACTGTATTATAAACTTAGAAGTTCAAGAAATACAGTAAATATTCACCCAGATAATACTTTAGTGTTTTAATTATTATTAAATCAGTTAATGCTGTAATACTTTTTTCCTATTTCCCTTTGATAATTACCACACTATATTCTTGACTTTGTCTCTAATATCCATAACAACTTCACAACTGGAAGCTGAGATTCTTCAAATTTCATTTAACCAAGCTCTGAATTCACAATGATACCAAGCAACATTTTTCCAATTCTTTTCCAGAAACTACATAAATATTAAATAGGTTTAAGCTTTGTTGGTCCCCCTCTGTAAGCTAAGGAATAACATACACCATAAAACTAAACCCTAAAAATCAACTTGTCAAACCCATTTAAAAATTAGTAATGCTATGACAGGGTTTGAAGATATGAAATATATGACCTAAAAACCTGAGTAGCAGCATAACAGATGGAAAACACCAAAAGCTTTAGGAGCAAATTGCAATTAGTGGGGAAAGGGCTTCAACTAGTAAATATGGAGGACTAATTTCTCTGATGACAGTAGCAGTTCCAGTTCTCAGAAATATTTTTACCAACAGAATCACAGAATAGTCAGGGTTGGAAAGGACCTTAAGATCATCTAGTTCCAACCCCCCTGCCATGGGCAGGGACACCTCACACTAAACCATGTCACCCAAGGCTCCGTTCAAGCTGGCCTTGAACACTGCCAGGGATGGAGCATTCAGAACTTCCCTGGGCAACCTGTTCCAGTGCCTCACCACCCTAACAGTAATGAACTTCTTCCTTATATCCAATCTAAACTTCCCCCAAGTTTTAACCCATTAGTCCTTGTCCGGTCACTACAGTCCCTAATGAATAGTCCATCCACAGCATCCCTATAGCCCCCGTTCAGATACCAGAAGGCTGCTATACAGTCCTGACTTTTTAGATCAGGAAAATTCAAAGACAAGAGTCTTTGAAGAAGCAAGACCTTCAAGCCTTAGTTTACAGAGCTCAGTAACATTCAGTGAACGCTTGAGGCCATCAATTAGACGATTTTGGATCAATGAATCAATCTTATAAAATCATAGAATGGTTTGGGTTGGAAAAGACCTTAAGTTCATCTAGTTTCAACCCCCCTGCCATGGGCAGGGACACCACACACTAAGTCATGTCATCCAAGGGCCTTGAACACTGCCAGGGATGGAGCATTTACCACTTCTTTGGGCAACCTGTTCCAGTGCCTCCCCACCCTCACAGTAGAGAACTTCTTCATTATATCTACCCTGAACTTCCCCTGTTTAAGTTTGAACCCATTTTCCCTTGTCCTATTGCTACAGTCCCTGATGAAGTGTCCCTCGCCAGCATTCTTGTAGGCCCCCTTCACATAATAGAAGGCTGCTATGAGTTCTCCATGCAGCCTTCTCTTCTCCAGGCTGAACAGCCCCAACTTTCTTAGCCTGCCTTCATATGGGAGGTGCTCCAGCCTCCTTATTTTCTGTAAGCATAGGAAAGTATATAGACCCATATAGATTAATCCTATTTATAATTTGATAGCATTCTGGAGAAATTTCTCTAAAGTAATTTTTTCCTATTTTTATGGTAAATAGCTCTATTTTTTTCCACTGCCTTGAAGGTATGATCTAATTGCATATTAAAATCTACACTGTATCCACAAGGAAATAAAAATCTAATAAGGAGATTTAAAATGTTAATATTAAGCTCTGTAGGGTTTCCCACTAAATAGACATTTTTTCTCATCTGCTGGATATTTCAACAAAGCGGTTTTCAGTTATTCTGCAAAATAAGCTTAAAGCTTTACTGGTGAAACTGCTGTCTGCTTTGGGCAATAGGAGGGAAAATCTCCATTGGATTCCATCAGTCCTTCAAGGAATCTTGCTGGACATCTAGCCTGCCCTTGAACAGAGTGCAAAATGGAAAAAATTCCCATCCCTCACCACTCCCTACTTCCAAAACCAGAGAAGCAACAATAAAACCTACCCAATATGTCAGACACCCTACCCAGGAATATAAGGGCTGTTAGAAAAATTTAGCCTTGCCCATGATCTGATTTAATTATTTTATTACAATTGATTAATATGAAGAGGCAATAAGAAAGCAGCACAGGGTGTGCAGGGAGTCTCTGCTTCGCCAACAATGCAAACCGGGGTTTTTGGGGGACAGTCTCTTATACTTCTCGGTCCAGGGTTTCAGTTCCTGGTTTTGAGTTTCAGCCAATCCTGTTGTCTTCTTTGCCCGAAACTCGATGTGGCTCCTTTTCATTTGTTTCTGTCCCGTTGCTGGGGTCTTCTCTCCAGGTAGAGAAACATACTGAAACTTCTCGGTAATACATTAACAGAAAGATGTCTATCACAAGCTTAACCACAATCTTAGACCCGTATATTTAACAGGATGTGTCTCCCTGGTTATCTAACCCCCTTAAAGCATTCAAGCAGCTAAACAAAGCTAAAAGCGTTCCTTATTGTTTTAACAGTCTAAATGACTAAAGAGGGGACTAGCTTATTCCCTTGTTTCTTCTTCTTTCCCATCATTACATTGACAGAAACATTTATTACAATCAAGGTCATTTTTATACATTCCATACATGGTACACTGGTCACAGGTGCATTGATAACAATGATTCCTGAGTTCTTGACACGAATCATTCTCGTATTCTTTACAAGGGCTCAACTAAAATAGGGGTACAGTGTTGGTTTCACTGTCTTTGCAAGTGGGAATGCTGGACTGTCACATCGCTTTTGGGTCTGAACCGTTCTGATCTGCTATTACACTGGATTAATATGTCAGGCAGAAACCATGTGTGACTTCTCATGTTAACAGTTCCAATAGATTTAATGATGTTTTTAAAAGGTCTTTTAGTCTGCCTCACATCTGACAGTTTAAGCCACGTACCATTAAAAAAAAATAATCTTTCCTCATTCCCAGACTTCAGATTTTTCCTATGCCTTCCTTCCATGTCCAAGCACTGATTTTTTCAAATATTAACACAGATTTCAAGTTATACTCTCTCTTTCCAGGTAGGAGCAGCAGGATACAATTTAATGTGTAAGCAATGAGTAGTCTCCTCTAAGAGCAATGGGTGCAAAACAATGTATTGTTTCTACTTCTTGCTAAAGAATATCTATGTATTAATTCTACAATGTCCCTTTCAACTACATATGTACATTGCTATTGTGCTGACAAAACAGGCTTCAATCCCAAAGGCCATGTATGTGACATCTTTAAATTCTGAATACAAATCAGGACATAGGGACACCATTGAATAATGATTTAAACACTTTTTTCAGCAGCAGACCACCAATCAGGAATAGAACAAAACACATAATAGGTCATGAAACAAACCATTCATGACTTTAACTATTCACTAACCAGGATTAAAGAGCTCCTCAACATTTCTATTTCTCAAGAAAAAATGTCTCAAATTATAAAACTCTTTGTGGCTGTACACAATTCCAGACATACAGTCTTCCTATTTGGGCACAATCAGCTCTGCCAGTTAAAATGAAGGCCTAGGTGCCCCTTTTCTTTTGAAACAACGTGGCTCTTTTTGATAAAGCACAATGTTTTTTTCCTGTTTTCACTTGTAGCTAAATAAAATGTAAACTAGCATGTTTACATTTTCTATTATTTGGGACAACAATTTAGCATCTTTAGGAAAAACTGATTCTTTATCATGTTTTCTATCACTACAGTGGTAACTAAATTACCTTAGAGAGTAATAGTCAAGGATTTTTTAAGAGACTGACTAGTGGTCTATTTAATTTCTACTGCCTGTACAGACATGTGGCTGATATAGCAAAGACTATCTCTGCTTCTGAGTAAAGCTTAAGATATTTTAAAAAAAGTTAAGCTACAATATTAGCTCAGGGTTTGTTTTCCTTACACGAACAAATACTTAACTTGTCAAGATACGGAAATCTGATTTTGTAATACAAGTAAGTACTCATCGGCAAATCTTTGTATTTCCTATGTAACAGATTCCTTGGATCAAGTTTTCCAGGATACCCCTCCCCACCCCCCAAGAAAAAAACAAAACAAAACAACAAAAAACCCAAACATAGCACCTTAACAAAAGTTCTGATGATTCCCAACAGTAGGGAACTGTAAGTTCCATCTCCTTATCATTGCCTTAAGTGAACAAAGACATACATTTCTCATTGCTGACTATCAACAATTGTCTGGCCTACAACAAATTATTACATTTTTCATTAAGTGGCAATATCATAATATTTCACACTTATTTAAACCACTTGAAACTAAAGTATGTTCACCTGTTATGTTCATCTGTTTTTTAGAGTTCATAATACACCAACACCCCCACCCCGCATTTTAATGTCACAATTACTTATGAACCTTAATTTTCATCCTCCAGTTTAACGGACTGGTATTATGCTGTAAAAAAACAGACTACTGTCCAAATGATACATATAGGCTTCATTTCTATTTGGAAATACTGTCTTTCATTGCATTTAAATGTCATTTCAGACAACGCAATAAAGAGTGAATAAATCTTTCAGAAAATGGCAATAATTATTGTTATTATAATGATAATAATAATGCATCTGTGTTTGCTAGTAGGAATGTTCCATTTCGTTCCTGCTATTGAAAGAGGTTTCTGTAATTTTTTTCTCTGCAAGAGCTCTACCGAAATTTCAAAGGTCTCAGTGTAGTCTGTGGGCAGAAAGCAGGCCACAGATAAGCAGATGTAGCTACACGAACTTATCAGGGCCCATTTTCATTTATGCCAAGAAACAGATTTATCCTATTTCTCCAGAGAATCAGGAAAATATTTTGAGGCATAGTTTTATACATTATAATAGAATGATTCTAGAATTATACTGTCTGACTATACTTTCACAAACACAAACGTTTCAAGCTAGAAACTATTTAGTACAATGCATGTGATTTTGTTGTTCATACTAGGACTTCTCATACTTTTCATTCCATAATCCTTTCCCACCTACTACTTCCTTTATTCTTCTACTATTATCACTTCACAATAGTCTCCCCCTGAGGTTACACAAAGACCCACTTCTGCCCTGTCATGTGGAGTCCATACTCATCTATCCTACATATAATCACTTGTACAAATCCTCTATTTTCCATCTCAACAGTACTCTCAGCTCACCTGTCATCACCATTGTTTGCAAGCTTCTCCTTCTGCCGTATCTTGTCTTCGTAAGAACCTCTTAACCTCTTAGCTAATTGCCTCCACATTTACTCATTCAGAAATACTCTGTTTACATTATCCAGATTCCTAATCATATCATCCAGTAAGTTCTAGATTCCTAATTAACATACTAGAAACATCCCTTTACCCCAAGCAATTGGGAAGCAGCTCTGGGATTATTCTACTCTATAGTTAAACCTGTGGAGCCAAATATGGAGCTACCATTTATCTTAAGGTACATGCAATGTAATTACCAAAAGTGGTGCCAATTTAGGAAAATATCTTTTAGGTCAAGTGGTAGAGGTTGGTTATTTGGTACCAAGAAAGCTATCAGTCATAAAATTAAAATACCAAATTGCAAAAAGGAAACATCATCATATCTGAATATGTAGATTTAAGTCTTCTGACAATCTATGGAAGAAATTGTGTTCTTGCAAATTAGAGGACAAAGCCTTGGCTTTTATTTGAATGAAAAGAAAAAAAGAGAAAGTTTGTAAATTCTTCATATGAAAAGTTTGTTCTATATTTTGGTATCTGAAGACTGACTAATGAGAAAAAGCTGCTGCTTTTATTAATCTCTATTTCTAAGGATTACCTGGATTTGAAACAGTAGCAGAAACAGTATTTCAGTAGGAAGGTCATGATCTAGCTAGTATTATTGAATCCAAAATAGAGTCTCTGCTTTGCTGTTCAAGGCAGAGTCAACAATCAAAAGACAGGAAGGTAATTAAAGATTTGGCTTAAAACCAGGCCTACAGCAGTTTTGGTATTGTTTTCTTAAGGTTCTATTAAATAAAAATAAAGCTATGCACACACAACCAAGAAGCTCCAAACCAAGGCAGACCACTCAACAATCCTGCTACAGTGTCTTAATATCACAGTTCTTCTGCTTTTGTATAACTGACATCCAACAGTTCTTTTAGAAAAGCTATCTAAATGAAGAAGCTGCAGTTTCGTGGCTTTTCCCTGCCTCCCTGGGAACCAGCTTAAATTCATCTGGAAGGGCTCATCAAGGTCTTCCTTCAGTGTTAATTCAGTAATCAGGGAGGTAGGCTCATCCACCTACCAATTGCTCTGTATTGTAGCTGATCAAGTGGATATTCAGAATAATGTCTTATCAGGACTTAATTCAGCCTGTTACAGTGGTAATGCCTGCTGGGCTTCTCCCTGTCTCCCACTTTACAGGCAGTGACCTCAGTATAATAGTATTGCTTGTAATAAGGTAGAAAAAGGTAGAGGTGGGAATATAAAATGGAAATAGTAATAGAAAATTCGATTTTCTACAAATTCTCTGAATTAGTCACTCTTTTTCAGTGTCTGCCATCTCCTTGAACAGAAAGGGCCAAACAAAATTCTTCCACATTGGGATAGTTAGTTATCTGTAGTTTTAGAAAGGTGAAAGAATTGCCTTTGCTCCCTACTGTGATTTTTTTTTTTTTTCACAGAAAGGAGTAATCAAACATGATTTGAAAGTTGTAACAAAAATAAGGCAACAGCAGAGGTGTTGATTGAAGAGGTGGGGGAAACTTAACAGGAAAAAAAAACTGGCAGAGGGAAAACGGTAATATAAAAAGAGATGAGAGTGAAAATAAGCAAGCAAAGGGAAGTGAAAGCCAACACAAAGACAGGAGAGCAATCAATGAAGGAAAGTGAGTGAGGGTAAATGAAAGAAGCAAACAGAATACATAAGAAAAGAGAAACAAATGGATGCAGGACTACAGAATGGAAGTACCACCCACCTAGAAAAGAGAGAGGGGAATTCTGTGCTCATTGGTAAAACCTAGTATATAAATAGAAACTAAATAATAGCTGCTGTCTCAATACCTGAACCCTAAACTAGTAAAAATAACTTCACTTACTTCAAAACCAACCATTTTAATCCAGAAAAATGATGATTTTCCATGCAAAACTGAATTAAATATTCTTCGGTTACTGCAGTTTCCCCAATCTTTTATCATAAACTTGTTTTGTGAAGCAAAAATAAATACTCTCACTGATATGCTATAATGTGACACATCTTCAAAACTGTCTAAATAATTAAAATTACCTAGCATTGAAAAAGAAAAGGCAGCACGTTCAAAAGTGGTGTCAAAGACAAAAAGTAAGCAAAGAGGGAGTGAGGATTTTTAGGTTTCTTATTGCTGACTTTACGTTTTTTATAGTATTGTTACTTATTAAAGTAGTAAGTTAATTGAACATTTTCATAAGACAATTTCAAATTTTCATTCTGATAATACAGATGAAAGAATGAACCCAAAGAAGAACAAAATCAAAATTAAGTAAAATTATTAACTGATTCTGTTTGAAAATTCTGCTTCCAAATTCATTTTTTACCCTCTCTGTCCTATTTCTACTAGGATTAAATCTACGAATATGGAAACATGCCTTGGATTTCACAGAAATTAAAAGCAGCAGCATTTCATTTACATTTCATCCATGAAAGGCATTTACACCTATGAGTGACTATTTTAATCAATAGATCCCATTAGATCATCTGCATGCTGGATTTTACCTAACTACACACTTCATAGCTAATGTAATAAAACTATCACTTGTTCCAGATAGCTCAGTAGGGAGTAAACTTACTAAAGAAAAGTAATGCTACGTGAACTTTTCTAAACAATCATTTTGTTTTGAATCTCCGTCTGTTCTGCCAGTGCGCTGACATGGAATCTGCTTCCATAACGGCAATTTGTTTGTGAGCATGTCTGCTTCCAAGTATTCACAGTCTGAGAAAAAGTGAACTACAGTGCAGCCAGCAAACATGAAAATTAATGCCAAGAAAGATACTGCTCTCTACTGGCTCATCTAGATAAGAACAGGGAGCATTTCCCTTCGTATTTCTCAAAGCAACAAATTATTTTTCCACAGATATGCTACAGTTTTGAACTGTAAAACAAATATCCTTTAAATTAGTAGCCAGACATTAATCTTAGAAGTTGATCAGATGAAGCACACAAGCTGTTACACTTTCTAAAGAAAAATTAATCGAAGGAAATGCTAAATACCTCTATTTTTTCTTCTTTACCTCTAAGCTTTATAAAGGGAAAATTAAAAAGACCGAAACAACCAAACCAATATACAAACCCTATAAAAATAAACAAACTAGCTAGGATACAGTAACGATCACTGTTCAAGGATAAGGATATCTAAATTCTTAGCAAAGGCTGGAATTATTTTATTTATTTTTAATTTGACGACTTTGTCTACATGTAACATTTTGCTACCCTCCCTAATTTAAACTGAGATCTGAAAGTGGAAATCTGGAATACTGCCACTGTGCGTTAGCGCTGATTTGACTATACTTCAAAGACACCAGATTAAAAAACAACAACTTCATGGACTTGACAGTTTGCAAAACTTTAGCAAGATCCTTAGCTTGATTCCAGCACATCAAAACAATCTCATGTAAGGGCTTGTCTAGCCCGTCAAATGCAAAAGAAGCTGGAATGTCAATCTTAAACCTAATTGCTATCCTCTACTAACTTCCTACAGGGTCACTTACTGAGAGGTAAATGGGCCATTTCGTGGTTCAGTCTAAACCATTTCCAAAGGCATTAACGATCAACATGGAAATGCTTGAATTTTGTCACTGCGAAGAAGCTAGTAAGAAATACGATCTTTTCATCAGGAATTTAATGATATTTCCTCACATAGACTCTACATCAGTTTATATTTGGAAAAACTCAGAACTTCTGAACATTTACCCAAATCAGGTTTGAGACATTGTAGATATCTGATTTGGAAAGGCTCCTGGGACTCTGGAACACTAAGGAAGGCCTGATTTTTCTATCTCCATAGATAGAAGAGTGGATTCTTCTCTTTATTTCTGACCTCCTTCTGACTGTAGATTTTTGCAAAACCTCTGATTTGTGAACTCTGGGATAAATTTTCATTGCAGTCCAGAAATTAGGTTTATCTGTCTCCATTAAATTTCAACTATCAAATAACTCTAAACCCTAAAAATACACACATTCAGTTCTAAACTGTACTTCATGTATAGCAGTATAGTAGCAGCATAGCTACCTAGAGATACATTCTCCATTGCAAAACAGAATTGTTCTTTTTTTGCTATTATCAGTGGTACACAGCTGAAAGGATTTGAGCTGTGATTTATTCCATGCAATATGATAGCCAGTATTTCTCTTAAAGTATGTTTTGGACCTATACAAACTGCCTACAGTCTAGCAGTGTACTCACGCTGCTAAGCAACACTGCGATAAGGAATGGTTGGACATCAGATATCCATCTTGACAAGGTGACAGCTATATAAAATTTAAATCTTACCATGTGGCTGTCAAAGTAAAAGTAACAGAATGGGTCTGTAGGAGAATAGCAGTAAGATTCTGCTTTCAGCACTTCTATGAATGGAGATATATTCAAATGCTTGTTGCTCAGTTGGCTGTCCAGGTCAATAGGCTGCTGTAAAATTCCATTATCAAAGATGTCACAGCTTATCATATTCCCCCATTACTCTGGCAAAATATCAGGTAACAATGGCAATTAGGAGTTCCTGCCTTTTCCCAGCCATACACATATCTTCTTCAGCTTAAGGTAGAACAATTGCAGGAAATGGTGGAATTACAGCTTCTTTTTTTTTTTTTTTTTCTTTTTCTCCTAGAAGGGGGACTTTAAATCTTGGAAAAGAAATGCCTATCAGTGCTCTACTTACACAATCATGAATTGGAGGAAACTGGCTGCATCAAGTGGGTTTAAGCTGACTGACATGACAAAGAGCTAGATTGCCACTTCCTAAAAGGGATGGGCAAACATTCCCAGGATGCACCTTCCTCTAACATTTCCTGTGCCTTTCCCTATTAACCCACTCCCAGTATTCCAGAGAAAAGCTTGTTATGTGAACATGAAAGAGGCACCCAAAAATCTGGGATCCTCCAAACACATTCAGTATAACAGCTAACAGCTCTTGCATTGAAATGATATAAATACAGAAAGAACAGACTTTGAAAGGAGATGGATAAGATATCCCTCATGAAACAGCTGAACTCCTAACAACTTCACTGCCTGATGTTGCAAAAATACTGCTGGAAACTCCAGTGTGGCGCCAAACTCTTTGGAGTTAACACAACCCCTCAGCTTCACAAGTCATATATTACTGGAAGCTCACTAAGTGCTAACTACACATGGGGAAATATTCTATTCTATTGCAAGCCATTACTTCCCATGAAAAATTAATTATTAACAAGATCTTAAGTGACAGTTCAAATTTCAGCAACAGAACTTTCTGATAAGGAATACAAACTGAAGTACAAGGCATTGCCTGAGGATTAATGACTAGCTGGTAAGAGCAGATGGCACCTGGCTGAGCTTCAGACTCTGTGTCCTGGGTTCAGCAGTAGCAGTCATGTTTCTCCTTCTTAGTAGCTGGTGCAGCATTGTGTTTTGACTTTCGGCCTGGGAACAGCACTGATAACACTGATGTTTTAGTCTGACCAAGGACTTTCTGAGCCTCATGCTCTGCTGGGGAGGAGGGGAAGCCGGGAGGAAGCAGAGATAGGACACCTGACTGACACTGACCAAAGAAGTATTCCATACCACAGCACATCATGCCCAGGATGTAACTGAGAGTCACCCGGAAGGGCTAGGGGACTGTGGGGTTGGACGAGGTATGTGTCGGTGCTTGGTCGGGCTGGGGGGGTGAGTTATCGGTCAGCATGTGGTGAGGTGCTGTATTCTCTTCCCTTGTTATTTCTCTTTATCATTATTATTATTGGTGGTAGCAGTAGTGATTTGTGTTATATCTTAGTTACTAAACTGTTCTTATCTCAACCCGTGGGAGTTGCATTCTTTTCAATTCTCCTCTCCACCCCTCCAGGAGTAGGGGGAGGGCAAGAAGGGGGGGAGTGAGTGAACGAGCTGCCTGACTGGTTTTAAACCACAACACTCTGAATCCCAGCTAAGTCCCAGGAAATGCCTTGAACCTCAAGTGTTATTGATATTGCAATATGACAATTAAATATGCTCACACAAGCACACAGGTCTATGGTGTTTTGACAGGCGACTTGCTGTTTCAGTGGTATTCTCCAGGACATTGCTGCAGAATTAGAGCTCTGTATATTAACCAGCTTGAATCATTTCTCAACATGCCATTCATCTGATAATAGATTACATATAGTATTACCATTTGCCAGGCTACAACACAAACATTTTGCATCAATTTCCACACATCTTATTTTAAAGGTCTGCTCAGAGAAATAAAATCTCTCAGTCAAAACTATATTTCCTCCCTTAATCACATTCTGCCAGACAGTTCTGAATTTAGCCTGGAAGTTTAGCTGCGTGTTCTACCCCTGGAATAGCTGGTTTAAATACATGTATGTATATGTTGGGTTTTTTTTCTTTTTAAACTTAATGCTAGTCCATAAAAAGATTTCACAGGCCTTACCTTAGTGATTTGCATTTCCAGACTACAGAGAGTGACATTGCTGTGCAGACAACCAACAATGAGCAACCAGAGACGAGCATCTTGAACGTGACTTAAGCACACACTAATTAAACGTCAGATGAACTAACCCAAATTCAGGAGCAATAAAGCTAACTAGCCCTGTCCAGTTGTCCCAGGCTCAGTGCTATGCTGATTTGGCATCACGGTGGAAGTTAGTGACACAACAGTGCTATGCACACTACTATACAAGGGGGAATTTCAATGTTGCACAGCATTATGCCATACAGGTGCCTCTGCATTCAAGCTCATGGAGTGACCCTGAGGGACACAGGCGTGAGGGACATACACCTTTCACTTTTAACCTGATATGATCACCCTAAATGAAGCGAAATAAAGCAAGTCACTTCCTTAAATTTATGTAGAAATGTTCTTCTTGAAAGAGCAACAGAATAACCATGACTTCCATCTCATCATTAAGCTTCAGGGAGTCAGAGCAACACTTCTCCAAAGCTTTTACATAGCCCAGTCATGCTCAGTACCAAAGTGACTATCTGACGACTGAAGTGTTATATGCTGTAGGCAATTAACAGGTGAGCTCAGTTTAGTTTTTAGTGCTTTGGGCTTTTTAAAAATCACAAAGTCTTACATAGTCTTATGCATACTCGGCATATTTATCAATAAAATCACTTTGCATTTTAGCAGTACTTTTTCATTCCAGTCTTAGGATGCATTCTTATACCCAGAATAGCCCAGAGGAAATATGATGTGAGAATATTAGAATGTGAGGCTGTCATGCAGAGGTTAACTCTCAGACAAGGCCACACATTATTAGCAGAAGAACTGGGAGCTGAGGTCAACAGTTCTGATTTTCAGTTACCTTAGCCTAAATACAGAGTTCCTTGAGATCAGTTAGTTTCACAAGAATTCTCTCAGCATCAACTAACCATAAACTGCCTTTCAAATAAGATCTACTGGTCCATTATCAATGTGCAAGCAACGCAGAATTGAGAAATGACCACAACACGAGACATTTTTGGAAGTTTATGGTCACGTTTAGTGACAAGTGTTCCTCCCACACAGTTAACACTAAAATTATATCAATAATCCAGCTAGTTGTTTTCACCTTGCAATAAACACACACAAAAGTACTCTACTGTAGGACGTCTAGCATTCGTATTATTCCTGCATAGAGAAGAGGCATCAGCTACACAAACTCTTCCATATGGGTGGCACAAGGCTGTTCAAGTCCGTTAGCAATGCTAGGGCATCTGTGAGATGTGGCTACAGCCACTTCACATTTTCCAAAATGCAGGCTATTTCTTTCCTCCATTGAACTGCTTTTTGTTTCCCCCACTTAGCTAGAGCTTCATAGTCGCGGATAGTGTAAACTCTTGCACAAGGTGTGGCCTCGTGAAACATCTGCAGAAAAGATTTGTCTCCTTTTTATGCCATGAGCAAATGAAGGGAAATTTTGCCATGTGCTTTAGCATGCCTTCCAGGAGAATCTGCTCCAAGGTTTTGCCAGTAACAGAGAAGAGATTGTCTGGTCTGTAGTTCCCTGGGTCTTCTATATTCCCCTCTTGCTAGTGGAGGTTATATTTCCCTTTTTCCAGTCATTGGGAACTTCACCTGACTGCCATGATTTTTCAGATATGAAGGATTCTTCACTGACAAGCAAACATACCAAATTGGGAATATTCGGGTCCAGATTTGAGTTATTTCAGTGGGAAATTCAAACAGATCCAAACTAAAAAAGGAACCTAAGAATTAGAGACAGAGAATTATTGTTGTAGATGGATCTGTCTGACAATGTTATCCCACTACCTCAGGTTTAAGAGACAGGACTGCCAGGAATAGCAACTGCCAAACCGCCAGTAATAATGAACTGCACTTTATAAAGAAGTTGCTGGTTGTGGCCTGTTGTATGCTTAGATACTGGATAATGCAAAATTAGATAGCATGGCACCTATGCAACCTAAATAGTAAAGGATGGTCAGAGCTATCTTGGAAAACAGCTGGGTGGTATTAGAATACATTTGTTTTCTGCTTCATCATGAAGTCTTTGCACAACCATTACTTCCTATAAATTCTTGGAATTATGGGGTTCTACATGTCAGCTATCAGCATAAAATTCTCTGAAAGAACAATTGAAGGTTAACTATGTTTATCCACTATGTAACATCCAAAGTTTCTGAGTCACCATAATTTCTATTTAAGGATTCACTTAGTACTAAAAGGCCTTCCCTTATAAATTCAGTAAAAACAATAAAGACCAAAGTAAATTGCTCTTTTGTGTGTTTTTTATATTGCAACCACATCCTCTGCCATTTAAGAACAACAGTATAATTCTCCACCATTTGTTTTGATATAGCTCTTCCAAAGTACCAGGTATTATATTTTTCTAAGTCAGATATATGTCACTTCATAATTCAGTTATTAAATTCAATCTTTACACTGAAGGAGAAAGTTAATCCATTTTATGGGACATGCAAGCAGCTGTTTAACAAAGCCACCAACCCCTACCTTTCATGCAGAGATATAAATAGAGTGGATTCTATTTATAAGCCTCCATCTCTGAGCCCATATTCCTTTCAATTCCTCTGCCAAACTCAGAAAGGAGATACAAGAATTGAACCAACAAGAGACAAAAACTGACCTTCGACAGTTGGGGGAAGTTGAGATACAGGTCTGAATTTGAATGCCAGAACTTTTGGGGATTTTTATCTGATTCACATCTTGCAGCTTGAGATCACGTCTCAAAATAATAAAGGCCTTCAGTTAACAACCCATAACAGAGCTATAGGTTTTGAATACTAGCAGAGAACACTCACATTCATGCCAAAGGATAGCAACCACATGATGATTCTCCGAATATACTTTACTTATGTAAATATACTTTAATATACTTATGTCCTTTTCTGAAATCCAACAAGACATTATTTCTCCATGAAATTGCATTGACATCAGTGTAAAAGTCAGAACAGAACAGTGTCTGAATCAGTTCAACAACTGATTTCTTAACACCACATATTTTCAATACCATTAAAGTGTTCCTTTTCCTGATCAGACCATTCTTCAGCAAAGTGAAGTAGAATCAAGGGAAAAAAAAAAATAAACCAAACAACAAAGACACAAACAACAAACCTGAAATGGTAAACCATACATCAACAACAGTGACAGACTAAGAAAATAATTATGCTTCTAAAGCAAGGCCTGTATATACTGAAATTTAACCATGCTCCAGGTAAGATATGTTCTGAACACCAGGTTGTGCACTTTTCCTAAACACTGAGGACAAATCACAAAATATACAAATTATGGATGATAAAACAACTGAAAAGGCATTTAGGACTAGACAGAAGAGGAAAAAAAAAAAGACAGCCTGTGTATCAGTAAATTTCTGCAAAAAAGAGAAGCCATATGACTTTTTTAAATCTGTGAAAAAGAGACAAGCTAATGAGAAGCAGATAACCTGACTCTTATCACATGCCTGAATGTCTGAAGAAACTAATTCTCTTGATATTTTTCCCCATTTATCATTAACTGCAGTGTTCTAAACATCTGATGTTTTCTGAATCCAAAAGGCAGACACGTCAGCAGGAGATGAACTACAGTACACCCAGTTATGTCAGTATTCTGCATGGCTTTTATCATTGGGCGTGAACTGTAACTTCCAGGCATGCGAAACTCCAAATTAGTTTCTCAGACAATCATGGTAACAAAAATTCCTTGTATGTAAATAGTAATTTGAACATCAAAGATGATTGGGCCCTTTTTTAAAGGAAAATGCAGTGCATAAAATAAACCGTTATTGCAAGAGAATTTTTTTGATGCTTCCTTGCTAAAACCATAACTATTTTATCATGCTGCCTTTTGTGTATTCAGGGAAAGTTTACATAATGAAGTAACCTTGATTATTTGCCATGAAGACATGCTATGGTCTAATGAGAAGGGATTTGATACTTACAGATTTCTGCAATTCTTCATATTTTTTCTAGAAATAAGCACTTAAATTTAAATTTGAACAATAGATATCCATGTTTCAAGATTATTTTTATTTCCATTTTTACAAAATTAGTATCCAAGCAAGAAGATTTACATTTTTAAGATGCATATGCTCTGCAGTATGCACACAGCATAACTAGGTTGTCCTTGGCCAACCATAGCTGTTCTCAAGGATTTAAATTACAGTCTCTGTGTCAATGATTCCCAAATTTCTTAACTCTTCACTTCCCTTTTGTTCACACTTGTAATTAGAACCGCTTCTACAGAATCTTCTTCAGATGACCTCTTGCCAAACGAATAACAGCATGTCAAAACCAGCTCCTTTTCCCTCCTCCCAACTCTTTCCTTCCTGTTTTGCTGTAACTGTTAACAATTCCACCATCCTTCCTATCCCCATAAGCCCTTGAGTGCTGGTAAAATTTTCAGCTCCTCTCCACTTGCATAGAAATACTACCATGCACCCAAGAAATACTTACTGTTAATCCTACTACCTTCCATATAGCCTCTCTGCAGCAAAGTTTCAAAATGGACATCATATAAACATCAAGTTCCACAGACTGACTGAATGAAAGCAGGATTTACCAGGCACAGGCAACCTTACTTAAATCCAACAAATAAGAAAATGGAAACTCTTATTCCTGCAAAAGAAGTTGTATTTGCTTGCTCAGATCAATTATTAATCTTTTGTTTTTCTACATACAGGAACAGAAAAATGATAATGAAAGAGAATGCAAAATAATCATTAGCAAGTGAACAACACTTTAGGCACTTACTAAAAAAGAAAACACTATCTGTATTAAGCAAGGCTGCCTACTTTAAAAGTCTTACATAAGTGTTCCTTGTTCTTATATCCAAGTATTCTTTATGATTCAAGAAATTCCCTGAATCAGGCAAGAGTAATGTACAGTCTGCATTATCATGAAGTATTAAATTTGAAAGAGAAACTTCCCTAGTTTTCATAAATGTGTAATGTTTTCAATTATAAGAAACAGTTTTCTAAGCATATTTCAAATTAAAAACAAATGTTGCCTCAAGCATCTTAAGCAAATTGCCTTAAATAAGATGAATAGGGCTTGATACCTAACAGGATTTTCACTTCACAAAGTCAGAATTTGCTCTCATCATCTAACCTGGCTCCTGTTTTTTTTCATCCAGTTGGACTGCAAGTGATACATGTCAGAAGCATGAAGCATAAAGCGTTTTTATGAAAATAACCAAGTATCAAAAAATCCAAAGCCAAATTCACTGATGAAGAAACTGATAAAGACAAAGCAAAAGAATCCCTGTTAATACCTGCAGCTTACTGAAAGCACTGCTCTGACAGACAGTCACAGCTTATTTAGTTTCAGATAAGAACCATCAAGCTTCTACTGCATTTCCCAGAATTCTTACTTATTTTTATTTAAAGCTAAATATTATTCACTGGCGGGCAAAAGGGTTCAGGTATGTTACATATATTTAACATTTATCTAGTGTAAATGGGAAAAACATTGCTTAATCTCAGTATTTCTCAACCACTGAGCAACATAATTCCCTCAGCACTGACTACAGAAAAAAAAACCACATATCCATAAAAATATTTTCAACTGACAGGATATGATCACTACTGACTAATGGATTTGCTTTGTGAATTCTGATAAAGAAGACAGTTTCCAGAAGTACCTAATTCATATAAAGCTGAAATTCCATGGATATAGAACTTTTTTTTAATATATATATAGGAGGGGTGAAAAGTCTCAAGAGATTGTTGTTTCCATTGTTTTTGAATTTATCATTTCCTAGTTAATAATGTTTTCATCTGCTCCTAACTTTAGACTTAACCATTTTGTCATTTTGCATGCAGTCTTCCCATCCATGATTCAGTGATTTCTATCAGCTTAGCTCACAAAGAGGGCAAGCAAGTAATCACACAGCCATATGGGAATGCAAGTACACTAATTACTGGCTTGTTTTAGTTTCAGCCAAACTTGGACTTCGTCCTAGTACTTTGTTCACATAAGCCACTTTGTCACATGCTTAGGCAAAGTAAGGGATAATGAAAATTCAATCTAGGTTAAGAAGACAATAAAATGTTTGCAGAACATCTATTTCCTAGAGCTATTAATGACTTAACTGTCCAGCTCCCCAGATCGCACCACTGGTATTAACACCCACAATTCCTATCAGGGAACCCATCTGAATAAAACTTGATTATTTATGATGTGCAGAAGCGATGGAAGAGCCAGTGCCAGCCCAAGCCTTTAAACAGGCAATGGTGTGAAGTAAAACATGCTCCATGTCAGCATAGCTATGGAATACAGGTCAGAAACTAATTAACAAACAAAAGTCTATTTCCCTTAACAGAGAAAAGTCTTTCATGAGCCACAATTATTTAGTCAGTGCAAACAGAATTTGCAGTAGAAAAGGTGTAACTGACAAGATACTAATGCATCCTACTGAGGTAATATTCTTTAAAACAATAGTAGTTGTCCACCTGGAGGAAAGGTCTTGTAAGTACAGTTTTAAAAAAACTGCTGTATACTGTTTTCCTGTGGTTCTTGAAGACTCAAAAGCTACTTTTCTATTTATTTAGTGGGCTTGCTTACGGGGTTGTTTGGTGGTGGTGCGGCAGTTTTTTCCTGTTGCTTTGGGTTCTTTTTTTAAATAGCTCCCTTTCTTTTCTTTTTCCTGCAGGAGATTAGTACAGAAGTCAAACAAAAGCTTCTTAGAACCTTTGTGCATTTAAAGATCATTTCAAGAAAACGCAAAAAAATAGAAAGACATAGATGTGAAGAATATTAAGCCAGTGTACAAAAATCCTCCCATGATACCTGAGACTGCATCGGACAAGGTAGAAGGAAGTGTACCACAGAGAAAATACATAGCTGGAAGTTTTTATATTTGAGAAAACACACAACAAGATGAAGAGTCACAGGGAGCAATTGTTCCTTCGCTAATTTTTATTTTTAAGTGAAGCTTCGTTTGGGTTGTTGAATTTGCGTTGCTTCTGCAAGACATTCATATACTGGCAAGTTTCTGGAGCCTTACTTTTATTAATTCCTCCAACTGGCAATGGTTCTGGTATTTGAATGCATTTCCTTTATCCTTTTTTTCATGTTTCATATACTAACAACACTGGCACCCATTGTTTAGAGGTCATGTAACACTTTCATAAGCAATACACCAGCATATAATTTTCATAATACATGGGTGGAGGTACAGAGCCTGTATATTGAAGAGTACATTGGCTAGAACAAGTAGGAAACAAGCATTCTCCTAAATTTTGGACTTGCACACTTTTATTCAAAATCTCTTCAGTATCAGCACAAAGAAACAACCAGTCTTTCTCAACATAGTTCATCTGGACAACCTAATGATTTCACTCAGCACAATAGCCTTAACGTTAATAAAAAAAAAATTCAAATCCCTTTAAACTAAGTACATTACAAAATCAAGTTGAGGAAGAGAATAACATTTGTGTAGAAACAAACAACTGAATATAATACTTGGCTTTTGCTCCCTCACTAGATTTATTGAGAAGCTGGAGGCCAAAACTCTTTTGTTTGTTTTTGTTTAATTTAATGCCAGTACCTAGAAAAAACATCTGGTTATTCTACACAATATTATAACTAAAATTGCCAGAGAACAGAACATCTTTCACAGAGAGTACTGAATGTACCTCTCAATTTTCTCAGGTTTTATTTTCAAAATAAGGGCTGTTTGCTGCTTTTCCATAGAGAGGCAATCTTTGCAAAGGATTCAGTCTAAGTCATCTACTCTTACTACCTACTCAGTGATGCAATTACTATTAATTTACCTAGAATATAATACATAGGCAGTGGTGGCCAAAAAAGCCAACAGATCATCAGGTGTCATTCAGAAAGGGTATTGAAAACAAGACAAAGTACTTAATTTTGTGACTGTATAAAATCTTGCTGCATCCACATCCTGAATGCAGGTCTAGTCACCTTGGAAAGGGTGGTTGCCTCTAAAAAGGATGTAATCGACTTAGAAAACGCCCATGAAGGGCAATTGAAAATATCAAGTGGATAATAGCTTCCTTGTACAGGCAGACTAAACAAGCTGGGCTTCTTCAGGGGAAAAGTGGAAGACTGAAAGGGGACCACACAATCAAGATTCAGAGAAAGCTTCAACAAATTCATCATCTGAAACCTAGAAAGCAGATACAATGCAGGAATATACCCCCTAAGATGCCCTCAGTTCTAGATGCCAAGTAAGAAGACAGGGCATTCTGTCACAGGCAACAAAACACTTGGGGGATTCCAATTAACAATGGTTCCTTTTCTTTTGCTGCTCCTTGATTTTTACTCCACTGCTCTGGTGTGACTTTCTCCACTACCCGCTATCCTTCTGGGGGTTGTACCTTCTCCTATGCCTTCTCTGCAGTCCTGCCCCTGCTCAGGCACCCCTCCAACCCTGGCATCTCTCTTCTTTCTCTTCCTTTCCTTTGGCATCTCACTCTTTCTCTACTGTTCATCCTGCCCAGGCATACTTCTTGTTTCTCCTTGCCGCTGCTCAGGTGTCCCTCCTGTCCTGACATTGTCTCTCATCTTCTGCCTAGAGACTACTACCACCCTTTCTTAAATATTTTTTTGTAGAGGCGACAAAAACTTCCCTAACTGGTTCAGATCTAGTGCAGAGTGGGTCCACTGAGGAGTCAGGTGTGTCTGTCCCAGGACAGTCCCTGACCTACACACTTAGAGGTCTCCCTGAGGTCCCCCTGCTACCAAACTCCTTCCAATTACACAGGAACAGCAAGAACCGTCCAATCTCATGTTCATCCTGACTATGCTCTCCTTTACACTAAAGGGCTAGACAGATCACTGGCTTTACACAGTATGGTATTTTTCTGGTTTTGACTATACAGTCAGCCATTAAATATGCCAACAGTCCTTTGACTAAAAACTATGGCCAGAAGCAGATATGAATCAAATATATGTATATGTACAGAACCCTGATGAAATCCTCATCTGCAAAATCCATTTATTTACTGTTGCAGTTTGAGCCCAGCCAGCAACTAAAGTACCACACAGCTTCACACTCACACCAGACACCCCATCCCTGGTAGGGTGGGAAGAATTGGAAAAAAGTTAAAAACCTGTGGGTTGAGATAAGAAACGTTTAATAACTGAAGATAATAATAAGAAATAATAATACTAATAGAGAGAGGCGAAGAAATAAATCTAAATATCTGGGGAAACTAGCATTTTTAAACCCAGGTGAAAATATAGAGAAACAATAGAGTACTAATATTTCTTACTATCAGTGATAAGTCTTGAACATCTTTATTACTGTGTTCCTAAAAGGACATTTCCTAATTATTAGGACATATTACCTGGACTTGTGTAAAGCGTTTAACACTGTCCCACACAACATCCTTGTCTCTAAATTGGAGAGACATCAATTTGATGGATGGACCACTCGGTGGATAAAGAACTGGCTGGATGGCCACACACAAAGAGTTGTCATCAATGGCTCAATGTCCAGCTGGAGACCAGTAACGAGTGGTGTCCCTCAGGGTTCGGTGGTGGGACCGGTCTTGTTTAACATCTTCATCGCTGACATGGACAGTGGGATTGAGTGCGCCCTCAGCAAGTTTGCCCAAGACACCAAGCTGTGTGGTTCGGTTGATACCCTGGAGGGAAGGAATGCCATCCAGGGGGACCTTGACACGTTTGTGAGGTGGGCTGATGCCAACCTCATGAAGTTTAACCATGCCAAGTGCAAGGTCCTACACCTGGGTCGGAGCAATCCCAAGCACAGCTACAGGTTGGGCAAAGAAGAGATTCAGAGCAGCCCTGCGGAGAAGGACTTGGGGGTGCTGGTTGATGAGAAAATGAACATGGGCTGGCTTCAGTGTGCGCTTGCAGCCCAGAAAGCCAACCATATCCTGGGCTGCATCAAAAGGAGCATTACCAGCAGGTCGAAGGAGGTGATCCTGCCCCTTTACTCTGCTCTTGTGAGACCTCACCTGGAGTACTGTGTACACTTCTGGTGCCCTCAACATAAAAAGGACATGGAACTGTTGGAACAAGTCCAGAGAAGGGCCACGAGGATGATCAGGGGACTGGAGCACCTTCCGTATGAGGACAGGCTAAGGAAGTTGGGGCTGTTCAGCCTGGAGAAGACTGCATGGAGACCTCATAGCAGCCTTCCAGTATCTGAAGGGGGCCTATAGGGATGCTGGGGAGGGACTCTTCATTAGAGACTGTAGTGATAGGACAAGGGGTAACGGGTTAAAACTTAAACAGGGGAAGTTTAGATTGGATATAAGAAGGAAATTCTTTCCTGTTAGGGTGGTGAGGCACTGGAATAGGTTGCCCAGGGAGGTTGTGAATGCTCCATCCCTGGCAGTGTTCAAGACCAGGTTGGACGAGGCCTTGGGTGATATGATTTAGCATAAGGTGTCCCTGTCCACGGCAGGGGCACTGGAACTAGATGATCTTAAGGTCCTTTCCAACCCTAACTATTCTATGATTCTATGATTCTAAATGGAAATGTCAGTTCCTATTTTTGCAATAAATTTCCACCAGTATGCAATCTCTACTTGTATTCATATTAAATAAAAATAGTTTTGTAAAATACTTCAGCTAAAATCATCTAGTTATTTGCTATACATTTAAACTAACAAATAATTTAACAGAGCAATTTGTTTCATTCCGTCTTTTAAAGATTTATCAAAACCTTTGTGATAAAAGCTCCCTAGTTACAAATTTCCTTAAAATATTATTTCAGTAACTTTGTCATCTAAAAGAAAATTTGCAGCTGTTGTGCTTGGACAAATTTTGGCAGGGATGTATTTGTATGTTGTGAATGATGTCACCATCTTGTGACAAGCTACAAAATGCTTTTGGCTGGGTCAGATTTTTCCTAGGCCACAGATATCTACATTTATTTTAAACCCTTTATTTAAAACATATCTTTAAAATGTGCATCCTTGCAGACATGCAGCAATGAAAAGTAATTCTTTTTGTTTCATTTGAGTAGTTAATTCATGATACCAATCAATACCATATGTTCCTTCTCTGTAGAAACAATTAACACATAGTATCAGACAGTTTTACACAGAAGCTGGGTATTCGCCTCCACCCCTGAAGAAATACACTCCAAGCACATACCGTGTTTCAAATAG
This sequence comes from Pezoporus flaviventris, assembly GCF_033815535.1. Taxonomy (NCBI): domain Eukaryota; kingdom Metazoa; phylum Chordata; class Aves; order Psittaciformes; family Psittacidae; genus Pezoporus; species Pezoporus flaviventris. Next base: position 52,569,646 of record NW_026892549.1, read on the forward strand.
TTGTCTTCTAGTAGGAGAATTTTATCCCCAACAGGGCTGATCCCATGCATTAATTTTAACAGTCAGCAAAAGCAGCAGCTGTCTAAGGCCTCAAAAGGGACAGCAAAAATAACCAGAAAAGCAGAGGCTATATGAGAAGCTCTGGGTAAAAGACCATGCAGCTGTCAGGCATCCCTCCAAGAGGGCTGGGCACAAAGGAGAAGGGGAAGCACACAGAAGAGGAGGCTGAAGACTGACCAGGCTGCCACCTCCACTGAACAGAATTTTGCCATCCTCAGGCCTGAGAACTAAATAAGTTAATTCAATTTGTTTAATGAGCTGGAAAGCTTCTACAAGCCCTGCTTTTAAATGTCTGGTCAGGAATACAGAAATCTTTCCGAAGCATCACATCTACTACTTGCAGAGAAGAGGAAATGTTCCCTTGGAGTAATGAATAAGGGTGGTGAGGGACAGAAAAGGATACAGCCCTGTCAGGAACCTTAGCAAAGCAATACATGTTTCACTGGAGCATTACAAGCTTCTCAGACATGTTAATTATCTCTCCCATCTGCAAGACACTCTCTGCCCTATTTGGGAGCAACCCAGATAGGTGGCTGGAAAGCGAGTTTCCACTTGCAAGGGTGTTTATGTTGTTTGGTTTGTTTTGGTTTTTTTCTCCACAAACTTTTGATTTATAGAAGTAGATGGGAATTCCGTCTTCAGACTATTTTCTCCCTGAAAGATAACCGTGAAGGAAAAACATAAACCTATCTGGTGATATTATCTTGTACAAAATACCCCATGGTATTTTTCTCAGGAAAAGTTTGCTTCCTACATTAAGAATTAAATCTTTTCAACTTAGAAATTTATAGTGGATTTTAAACTCACTGAGGACACTGAGTGTATATGCTAATCATAGATTACCAGTCAAAGCCTGGCTTCAACTGTATTCCAATTATTCTAGGAAACTTCACAAATACAATTTCTGAAAACACACAGAACTGTAATAAAATGTTCTCAACTGCATTTTCCTTACTTTTTTTTTTTTTTAACTCTTTCAGCAAAATACAGTTCCCCAAAAAGAATATAAGATTTCTGCCTAAAAGATTATGTTCCTCTCTGTGCATTGTCATCCTCTGAAATGATGAATATATTTTAAAATATATTCGACCTTCAAAGTTCCAGTTTTATTTGTGCGGGGGACTCTTTCAAATTGGTGTAATAATAGGGAAAAAGCAGACTCCACTATGCAATTCAAAATGAGTTATCCATAGAAAAGAAAAGCAATAATACAGAACATATTTTATATTCCAACAAATAAGGAACATCACTGAAACTTTTCTCCAAGAAAAACTTAAGCTATCTGTGTGGGTTCTGAGCAATGCAAACCATAACTGAAATAAAGCTGAGAAACCTTTCCACTCTAAAATTTCAGCTACAGAGATTTGATAAATAGAAAATACTGCCATACACACTAACTTTATTTGCTACATTGCTATTTTTTCAAGTTTGACTCCACTCCATATTTTCCTGTAGCCTACAGATTGAAACCTCTCCTCACCCCTATCATTTCCAACTTTTGCCTCATTGAGCTTTCATTAACTAGTTGGAAAAAAAAAAAAAAAAAAGCTACTTTTTTAATAAAGGAAAAAAGGTTCTGATACAACAATTCAGAAAATTTAACTTTCCTATCTTTTCCAATACCAGAAGCAAGACCTATAATGAAAGACTAGATTTGATAATATAGCCTTAGTATCAAACTGCATCCATAGTAAAATACTTGCTCAGAAGAGCGCTGTTAGGATTTGCATCAGACTTGAATACAATGTTGCATTTAAAACACAGGGAAGATCTGCTCTCCGATAGAATAAAAATCACAGAATTCTCATGTGTCTGTTTCCCATCACACACCGCTGTGGCTTTCTTTGAAAACAGAATAAAAATGGAAAACCAGAAGGCATGTTATGTTGAGGGAACATGTTTGAAAATGCTGACATTAGGTTTATGAAAGCTAAGAGTTGAAATCATAGTGACCCCAGTCACTGCAGCAATGAAATAAAAAATAATAAAATTTAAAAATGTAAAAATCCCAAACAACCTAAACGAAGAGACAAAATAGCCATCAAAGCAAAATTTCTGCTATGTCTCTCTTGCACTGACCCTACAAATTCTTCTGTGAGTGTGACAGCTCCTTTCTTGACAGAAGCAAAATACAAATCTGAATTTTAGAACACATCTAAAAGCAGAGACCACTGCTGCTTGAAATAAAAGGACTAGTTAGCAAGGCAAGACCTACACCATCCTCTGTGGACTAACAAATAAATAGAAACTGAGGAAATGACTGTGCACACATAGTGGTTTTACTGATTTCAGAGCAGCTTCCCTGGAAACAAAGCAAGACAGATGTATCCGCAGAATAGCAGTTAAGACCTAGCAGAGACCAAGTCATTAGTTATCAGTACAGGTAAAGTTACTGCAAACTGGAGATTTTGGATCTGGACCCTCTGATAGAATATTTATGTATCTATTGACTATATGAGAAGCCTGGCCAGATTAGCTGCTCAATTTACACACTTCAATTATATGCCTATAAGTGAGCGGTATGAATATTTCCATCTGTACCTTGTTACTTATACAAATTAACATTATTTACTGCAGAGTGCGTTACAAAATAAATTGACTCTGCTTCAAATCCACTCCAACAACAGTAATCACGTACTATGGAGAAATGACAACTCGATTCATTCTTTCATAACAAAGTTGGCCTGATTTAAAGTTTCAATATGAATCTAACCTGAATTTCTGACTCTGTCCCTTGGCGTACAGGTTTCTAGATACTTTAGTTCGCCTGTTTTAACCAAAGACACAAAAACTGATAATTTTCTGTTCACCATGTCTGCCTAACTCACTGCGGAAGCACAAGATGTATGCAATAACCTTCAGTATACCTCTGGCATTACTGCTTTGAAATTAAGAGAATAGACCATAAAACAGATTTATTTTCTATCATTCAAAAATCTAAGCTAATACAGAAAAAGAAGCTAAGCAGGGAATATTATTTTCTACCCACAATCCATGCGTCTGTTATGCTGTTGTCATAGCATATACAAAATGAGAATACTTTCATATTAAACTTACTACCTCTCAGTCTCTTAGAAGTATCATGTATCTGTATTTTCTCCAAGAAACATGACTTCTGAAGAGTCAAAGCCACTGGAAGTCTCACACACAAATCTAACTAGCTATTTCATAAAAACACAGGACACTCATAATTTCTTTTCTTTGCATTTATTTCCATATATTTCCATCTCAGACAGAAGTCTGTTTGTATTTTTACCATACCATGACAATTGTGACTTGTAGATACTTTATCTTCCCTAGTAGATGACATCATCTACCTTAAAGAACATGAGAATGAAGTAGTACATGAAGAACGGCACAGACTCGCAGGAAAAATACTTTAGACAGGCTTGAAGAAGAAATTAAGATGAATTTCTACTACCAATCAGCTGCAGGAGAAATTTAGCACCACCATCAGCATCTCAGCATGGCTAGATAACTAGAACTGCTGTGGCTGCTGAAAGAACTGTGAGTAATCAAAGTGCAGTCCTGCTCATGACCTCCAATTCCTCCTCTGAATGTCACAGGAATATGACTCATTTGCTCCAATAAGGGAACTGGGAGGTATAGAAAAGGTTTAACCTTACCATTTAGCCAGCATTATAGCTCATCCACAGATGATCCCTACAGCAAGCCGTTCTTAAATTTAAAAGAAAAAAAAAAGTCAAACATTTTCTAGAATGTTTATAGAATGTCTTAGGAAACTGATACAAAATAAAAACAACCCCTAAAATATTTTGAAAATGAAAATATCATGAAGAAAAATGCTTTTTTTTTTTTTTCCTTTTGCATTCTCTTTATTCCTTTGTCTTTTCACTTCATTTGATGCTAAGTGCAGCTGTAAGATTTTACATTTGCTATTTTTCATCACTAGCTTTCAATGCACTCCATCTTTATTTTTTTTTCATTTTGGGTGTATCAATTTGTCAGGTGCCTTATGAAGCCCAGAATAATAAGTATTAACAGGAGTTTGTCCAGCATTTCTTATTCTAAAAGAAATAGAATGCTAAAAGTAATGACATTTAAAAGAGCAAAAAGCAGCTGAAGTATGTAGTTCTCAAGCATGTTTTTTCACTTAAATTACTTCACGGGGTTGTTACAGATTCCTCATTACATGCCGTAACTAACCTTCTGGATATGACATAACCAAATATCTTTAACTGCCATTCCTTTATGGGTATTTGCCATTAACGTCACAAAAAAAAAAAACAAACAAAAAACACTTTTCTTAATCTCCTTGAAAAACATGATCTTGCAAAGGACCTTCATCCTACACAATGTTCTGTGTACATGGTTTTCAAATCTAATCCAGGATTACATTTCTACAGCAAAGAGTAGAACCTGATTCATATCACTGTATCAAAAACTGACGGGCATCGTAGTGGTGAAACTATATTTGTAGGAGTATCAAATTATATAAAAATTAATTCCTCTTCTTTTGTGTATTTTCCTCTAACTTTTAATCTGTTTCTAAATATCACAAAATAAAAATATGTAATTATCACACATCTGTTATATATCAGAACAATTACTGTCACATCTGTTAACATTTCTATTTCCCCCCCAACTTTTCAGCCTGTCCACCTACATGATGCTTTCTTTGAGATGAGCACTACTTTGTGACAATGGGTTTTCTTTTTGCAGGTGTTTCTATGATGCCTACCACCTTGCTCCAATTTTCTTACAGCAGGCAGTCTTTTGGTCATGAGGAAAGTCCTGCTCACAAGAGTTACGTATCTCAAATGCACTAGATTCCTACAGATGTCTGAAAACACAGGTCATATGTGGGGCAATGCCAAGAAAAACAATCTCAGCTTTTTGACTGAAGTAACAAACATCAAACCCACAAGGACAATCAACAATCATCTTAAAATAATGAAAATAACTAACCACCTAATCTCTGTGTTAGTACTTTCCTCTATGTTCCCAACATTTCTAAACACATGAGTCTTATTGTTAAAAAAAAACAAACACCAAAAACAAACAAACAAACAAACAAAACCCCACAAAAACCAAACAACAAATAAACCAAACAAAACCAACCAGGAAATCAGTAAGAATTTACTGTTTGCTCCCAGTATTTTAGCCCCAGTACACAATGATTCAGAAAAACATTATGGAAATACTGGCTATTTCAATATATTTAATATATTGACACCTCAGTGGAAATTTTGGTGGGTTTTGTCACCTATTTCCATGGAGACAAAATGACTGATAATTAAATTCTAGGGGAGGAAGAAACTGTTCTGAACTCCCAAGACCAATATTTATTAGCCAAGGAATAATTATTAGCCAAGAAATAATTATTAGCCAAGTCTAAACTGTAGATGCATAAGGCAAGTAGAATAGTTAGGGTTGGAAAGGACCTTAAGATCATCTAGTTCCAACCCCCCTGCCATGGGCAGGGACACCTATCACTTAAGAATAATTAGGTTACACTAAATATAAATTAGTGCAAAACAATTTCTTGTTCTTATGATGCCTACTACTTACAGCCTGAGCAGTTTACAGAAATTACAATTGGTGCAGTGACCATTTTTAAGGAATGGACAACCAAACACTGTGATGAGCAATTTAAACATTTATTCTATTTCAAAATCATAGGGCAGATCCCAAAAGCATTTGTATGCTTTCATAAAAACCTGTTGTTTTGAATCTGAGAGGGCAATGCCTCACTGCTCTGTACTGCTTGGCCTATCTATTCCCAACAGTCATAGCCAAAGGCTTGATGTGAACTTTACTGTTTTCAGTTTATAGTAAAATTCTATCCATTCACATTGGACAGTTATGAAACAGCTAGTCAATGACAGAGCATGAACAAAGCAACAATTTCATGAGTTTGAAACTACAGTTTTCCTCTTTGGTTGTAGGGTTTTTTTTTGAAGCAGCAGCAAAATGCCAGAGTAGACATTATCTATAGACAGTAAATAGCTTAAGACAACATCCTGAAGGCAATTATACTCAAGATCTGATTAGCTACAAATATATAATTTTAATTGTTGCATGGACCTTCTGCCATCAGGAATAAGCAGGCACTAACATGAACTCTGTTAACGTCTATTCCCATGGCACTGCAGCCTTTTTCTTGAGTGCAAGAGAAGCTGCCACTGATATTAGCAGAGATCAACCCCAGTATATGTTCACCAATTAGCGCAGTTTCTTAAGATTACTCCAAATGAGGCACTCTTTCCTTTCACTTCCTTTCTAACTTCGCCAAGAGAAATAACATGTGAAAAGTACTTCTATATTCAGGACAAAGATGAAAAACTAAGAAGTCTTTAATCACCCATATTTAAGCATAGAGGAATTAAAAAGGGGAATTTTTTCAAAGAGAAAGACCTATGCAAAATTGCTGAGAATCCAGACGTAACACTCATTCAATTAGCGTTTCTCTGCAAGGAGGACTTAAGTTACTCTAGTAAGAGTATGATACAGCTAGTTTCATGTTTTCTTTGAAATAATCATGGCTAATATAACTTCCACCTACACCAATAAGAACTCCAGATGTGACCTTTTGCCACTTTTTATCTAGAACTGTATCCTGGGCTGCATCAAAATGAGTGTGACCAGCAGGTCGAAGGAGGTGATCCTGCCCCTCTACTCTGCTCTTGTGAGACCTCACCTGGAGTATTGTGTACACTTCTGGTGTCCTCAGCATAAAAAGGACATGGAACTGTTGGAACAAGTCCAGAGGAGGGCCACGAGGATGATCAGGGGACTGGAGCACCTCCCGTATGAAGACAGTCTGAGAAAGTTGGGGCTGTTCAGCCTGAAGGCTGCATGGAGACCTCATAGCAGCCTTCCAGTATCTGAAGGGGGGCTATAGGGATGCTGTGGATGGACTATTCATTAAGGACTGTAGTGACAGGACAAGGGGTAACGAGTTAAAACTTAAACAGGGGAAGTTTAGATTGGATATAAGGAAGAAATTCTTTACTGTAAGGGTGATGAGGCACTGGAATGGATTGCCCATGGAAGTTGTGAATGCTCCATCCCTGGCAGTGGTCAAGGCCAGGTTGGATAGAGCCTTGGGAGACATGGTTTAGGGGGAGGTGCCCCTGCCCATGGCAGGGGGGTTGAAACTTGATGATCTTAAGGTCCTTTCCAACCCTAACTATTCTATGATTCTAACTCTATCTTGCACAGAAGATAAGGAGGGTGATGGACCAGAAACTCTGAAGGCATTATGATTTCCCTTTTTTTTTTTTAAAAAGGCAGACATATTTTTTTAAACATGTGTAAAACAAAAGAAAAGCATAACTGGGGGTGGAGGGGGAACATTAATTTTTCTCTGAGAGTGACAGGAGTCTTTCCACTGATAGAAACAGGATTTGGCTTTAGAAGAAATACATAAGGTGCAACTTCATACTGAAATAATTAACATTCTGCTAAAAAGTACGGGGGGAGAAATGAGTTTCTATAGAAGACATTGGCCTAAACAATTCTACAGATGTCATCCAAGTGACAACAAAGCAGGCAAGCAGGGTCCAAACAGCAAGACAAGATCTGGGAGCCCCAAATAAGTGAAGCAGGATGATGCATGACCTTTCTTAAAAGCAAAAGGCAAAGCTTAGAGCTGGCTCAGATCACTAAATTTTCTTTATGGCAAGAATGGATTTTACTTTTCATTACGCAATGACATATTAGAGGTTTTACTGACTACTATCCATAGGAAGCTATTGCAGATTCCATCAGCAGAAGTTGACACAGAGCCAGCTTCCAATATTGCTTGCCAGGAGCTGAGAAACATGACACCTACTGATAAATGGCAATTTGCTCTTTGGAAGCTATGATACGTTTAAACTTGAGATGGTTTATCTATTTTGGAAGTACAAGAGACACTTATGGCTTTTCAAAACACTATTTAAATCATTCTAGCAACACTATTTGCATTTCAGTCTAGATTACTATATTTGTGTTAAGAATACGAGCTGGTCATTAACAATATTTCCTGTATGTAATTATTTCATTCAGATTCACAAAGATTCATTGTCTGTACATGACGGAGAAAGCAATTAAGTACTAGACCTCACAGTAACAGCAGAAAGGATGTGAGGAATTTCCATCACCAGGAAATTAAATGTTTCTTCTGGCAGACAGTACGCACAGAAATAAAAATTAATCTGTAGGCTTACATGCTTTCTCAAAGTTAATTAAGAGAGAAGGTTACCCAAGGCTCAATGAATGAGGCAATTCCCGCTCAGGAAATGATCTCAACTTGCAGGATATGAAAAATACAACATTTAATTTGTTGAGCAGATTAATATATATAATGGATTCTTGTACTGTCCTGTTGTGAGGACAGTACAAGGCGCTCTGATTTTCTTGAAAGTATGACTCTTTTAAGCCCTGTATGAACACAGGAAGGGCTTACACTAGAGGAACACATTCTCAGAAACAAAACTAAAAGTTGGATAATTCACGGAACCAGGATAGGTTCTGTCAGCTTAACAGGTCAACTTACCTAGATATCAAAAACACAGAGGGTGAAAACATGGCCCCAGTTCATGCAATGACAATGCAAGAACTGAACTATGTATGTGAAAAATTTCCCAAGTTTTCAGGTGAGTGAAGATAAAAAGTTAGATTAAGACTATCAGCAATGGGAACAAAAAAATGACGTAACACTCTCTTTGGGGTGACAGAAGTTTCTTCTCCATCTACTAGTGACTTCTCCAATTACTAGTGACTTTGCCAAGAATTCATTTTTGGGTGTGTTTTACCTTTTTCCTTGTCACTATAGCCCCAGGATGAAACAGAAGGGCTGATAGGAGCAGATGCTACTTAACTGAAGGGAAGGGCAAGATGGTAAAGGCTTTAGATAGTTTTTTTTATTCCTAACAGTCATTCTGTCTTCACTACTATTCTTTGATTTTCAAATAAATCCAAAACAACATATTTATGAGCACTGTGCAATCCCATCTTTGCTGAAGATACATTGACACTTGGAGCTTCTCTGTGATAGCCTCAACTATGCATTTTAGGAGTTGGGGGTATACAAAGAATTTATATCCTTGAAATGAATCTACTTAAGAAATCAGGAGTAATTAAATGCTAGAGACTGAAAATACCTGGGATGTAGCACTTGGCTCTTCTGAGAGCAATGTGACAAAAGGCCACACTGGAGCGCTTTGCTAGATTCTGTTATACAAATGTAGCCAGATAGATTCTTCAGTATAAGACATACAGCCCTGTTTTAGACCAGGTGTTTTCCAGATTACAAGAAACACACAAATACTCATTTTCAAATATGTCTCTGTCACAATCCAAAATAGTGACTTACAAAAAGCATTTGAAATACATATATATTAATTCCACCTAATTCCAGGAACCAATGACTAGAAAAGGGGAGCATAAACATTCTGAGAAATCTACATTAAAATTAACTTTGGATATCATACACCCTTACAAGTCTAGGATAAAATAATCTAAGAGATCATCAGTGATATTTTAGGGTACTTTTTATGATGTTTACATCCTTTGAATACTCTATAATTAAAATGCATGTAGAGAGAGACAAAAGAGTTCATCACATTCAAATCTATAGCTAGGCCCCAACTAGGTAAGGAAGCCTTTACAGGCCCTTTTGAAGACTGCAGCCCTAGGATCACGACTGAACTTTTAAGCAAGTATCTCAAAAACTTCACTGGCATTGACTCATGACAGAGTTGCACACTTTGTTCTTAGATTATTTTTCTCTTACTTTTTTTGTAGGCTCTAAAAATACAAAAGCTGAAAAGTATAAATCTAACTCGTGTTTTTGGTAGGACAAATCATGCTTGTGAAACACTAACAAAAAGGTTTATGCATGAGGTAGCAACATAAAATAGATCTTTTATTTCAACCTGTTAATGTGTTTATATAAGGTCCAAACAAAACTAACAGGCAGTAATCACCCTCTCCCACACAGTAAGTCTAAGTAAATCTGTACTGCTGCTCCATTCAGAATGGTATAGGTCACTGCGTACAAGTTTAGGAATTCCAGTGGGTCATCAAATCGCTTACTAGCTGCAAAAACCAGTTTGGAGCCACTATTATCAAATGTCAGGGATAAGGAGAGGAATCCTTCATGTTTACTTCATGTTTCTACGGATGGCAGCCAACAATAGCAAAGGAACTTCAAACCACAGAAGTAAATCCTCATTCGTCTCACGCTTATAGTCATAAAACTGTGTATGCTGATACTGTATCAAGTGCCATGCACTGAATAACTAAAAGCCTCCAAACACCCTTTAAAAATATATATATATAAAAGAACCTTAAAGGACTGATAAATCAGTTTCTTAACATACACTCTTGAAATTTATGCCACTAATAAAATACAGTGTGTGTGCTGTTGTTCGGTGGGAAGGTATGCTGCTGTGTTATTTTGCACAAGAAATAAAATCTCAGAGGCTTACCAGCCTCATTTAACACAAGAAAAAATATAAGTCAGAAGACTTGCAGTGTTTGTATCAAAAGAAATATATGCAGTGTGGAGGCAAAAATAAGAACAACAGCAGTAGACTTAAAACTGTTTTAACACTTCAGTTCTATAAAGCAAATACCAACATTTGTGGGAAAGGCTAAAACAAGCAGAACTATGACACTGCTTTTGTAAGCAATGCACCATCAATCATGTTTAACAGATCAGACTAAGTAAAAGCAAAATGGTTTAAAAAGCTAAGTTAGAAGCCTTCTGACTCATGTGCATTGATAGCTGCTCTTCATACTGTGACCTGGCTGTCTTGAATTAGATTCTCAGAGTGGACTACTATCATTTAAGAGCTTAACTGGTGATATCAAATTTCCTAAATTATCAGAAAGCAGAAAGTCCCAGATTTCTCCTTTAAGTGTCCACATGAAAATTATTTCATAAGTTTAGCTATTCAAGTATTAGTCACATTTTACTTCTTGCCTTCACGTCAGCATACCATGGCATAGACTGAATCACATGCACTAACCACTCCTCTCCCTGATTCTTGATACATATTTGGAAAACTACTTTCAAAGTGACCATGCTTCTTTTCAGAAAAATTTTTACATTCCCACTAAATATTCTGCCTTTTTCTCCACTAAAAAGATCAGCTACATTTTAAATTGACTATCAAACAGTTACTAGAACAAACACACAGTGCCTTGATTGGTTCATATTCCTTCTAAACAGAGGTTTTTTTCTCACATCAGAAATGTTAGTGAGAATCTATAACTGATATCTTATATGGGCTTCCCATGCACAGTATACAGAAAGTGCTTCCCTGGTTAGTGTAGTGCCTTACAGATACACAGTTTTACAATAGAAAACTGTAGGAAAATCATCACAAGGTACTCCTACTCTCCACACACTCCACTTGTGGAACTTAAAGCCAGATCACTTCAACAGAATGTTGGCACATCATATAACAGAGGAAGAAGCAAAAGCAGAGCTGGAAGTTGGAGAGAATACCCCAGACTGGTACTAGCACTAAATAGAAGGTATATAATTGAAATGCTGCATTCAGTAGCCTTCCCTGCTGCTCACAGCCTTCCCATGTTTACCCTATTATCTTTCCCCTCTCAGCCAGAACAACTACCATAATTAAAAGCCTAAACTGATCCAGGGTTTAGAAAATACAGTCCTCCTTTATGTGTTACTTTCACACTGAATTAACTCAGATATTCAGCTTGCAAAGTTCTAGAAAAACAATTGCTCTGACAGACCAGAAACAAGGGTAACCTTGAACACAAAACTTAAAAGACAGCCATGCTATGAGAAAGGCATCTCATGGAACTAAAGAACACATGCAAGAGAAAACAAGCCCTACATCAGCTGCAGACATTTCCTGCAGAGCTGGGGAGACTTCCCACAGATGTCACTACTTTATATCAATAAAATGGAATCACACAATGAACAAGGTAACTTACATGCGTCATTTGTAATGGGTCAGACATCAGGTGATGATGCTTCAAGTATCAATGCAACAGCAAAATAATACCAATAAACTTGGAAGAGATAAAACAGAGAAGTAAAGAACCTAACTCCCATGAACATTAATAACATACACAGAATTTTGTTAGGGACCCTCAGCCTCCAGAAGTCTAAAAATAAAAATAAAAAAAAAAAAAATCAAGATTCCAAATATGGATTTAGAAATCTTACAAGAGAATGGAACAAGTAAACATTTCAGTGTTCAACAACTCTTAATTTTAAGCCTAAAAAGTGTATGCAAGGGCCTTACAAGCACCCCCCCTCCTGGGGGCCTGTCTGCTCCGTCTCAAGGCCAAGTTAGAGAGTGCAGCTGCAGATTGTCCCCATTCCTCCACAGACATGCAGGGAAGCTCTCAGGCAGCACCACAGCCCAGGATCAACTTCCCTCGCTGTAGAAACCACTTCTAAGCTTAGCCTGTACCATTTGCCCCCTTGCCTGAGCTACACCTTCTGCTGTGATCTAGCTGAGCCTATGCCAAGGGCCCTATTGATCCAGCCCACCTGCATTCTGATATCTTGGCCTGGCCTCAGTTTGTATGTGTCCCTGCCCCAGTCACCCTGGGGCTGTACCTGACCCTGAATCCACTCACTGGGCCTGCCTTGCTTACTTCACGGGGTACTTCTGACTGCATTACCTTCTCTTGCGGAGCAGTCAGCACTCACTGCTCTGTGACTGTCTAATCTTATATTTCCCCCCACGCATTCGTGAGGGAATATGAATCATAGAACATGATTTATAATGGTCTAATTACAACTGAGAGAACACTTATCCAGCTAACTTAATAAAGCTGAGAGAAAGCATAGAATTTTTTAGATCAATCTGACATTTGTTGCAAGCAATATTATTTATGACAAACTGTGGTCACATGATCTCAAAATGAATATGGACAAGATTACATCTGTCATCATTGACGTGATTGCTAACATAACAGGAACACTTCAGCTGTGCCTAGCAAGTGACATAACTGACTGGCAATGCATATGTATGGATAAACCTTTGACTCAGCTATGATGGAATAACAGGATATCAAGCAGAACAGTGAGCCTTAAAGGGAGTGGATTGTTTACAACAGCTATAAATTTTATAAACATCAAAATAACTTGATAATTGTGGAGACTTGAAACTCTAGGGCGAGTATTAGACTAATCTGGACAGCCTTCAGGGGAAATGTATTGTGCTTTTCTAAGGCTGCTCAGTTCTACAGTAAGACAGAATGGTGGTAAGTAACAAAGTAACAAAATACAAATAAGTATTTGTTAATAACAAATAAGTAACAGATACAAATAAAGAGGAAAATGGGGGGGGGGGGGGGGTGGGGGGGTGTTGTTAATATTAAAGTGGCCATGAGCCAGAATATGCAAAACAGAGAGAAAATAAGTGTATGGAGCAAAGACAGAAGGAAATGCAATGAGCTAAGCGCACATAAACACTGATTACAGAGAATTCAAATTACTTCAGTTCCAGACTTTTATTTAGCAGTAATAACACTGATTCAGTTACAGGTATTAAAAATGAGTTGACAAACAATCTGGTAAACTCAGACAAAACTAACAAATTCCTGCAGTATGGCTGAACTGTATGTAGCTGGTAATCAATTTGGCCCTCAAAACTTTCATTGCTAAACACCTGCAATAACAACTAGCTTGACAACTCAGGGGTGATGCATGACCAACCTATCAATCCTTATTTAAGTTGACTAACATGAGTGGCTATTAAAATATCTGCAGCTTAATAAGACAAATAGGTAGTTCTACATAAAGTGATTCAGAAAACACGTGACTGCCAATAGAGGTACTATATGAAAAGCATAGTTCAGTGGCAGCAACCTTTTGAACCCACAGTAGAATACATATTTAAGGCTACGCACAGAAGGACATCAGTTCATTAAGCACAATTTCTTAAACATATAAAGCACACAGTGGATTTCATTTCTGGAATAACAAACAGGATTTACCTGTGCTTCAGCTGAGAAAAACCAGCAAAGTCTCCTAAAGCTAAGCTGGGAAAGTCTTCAAAAGATGAAAAATAAAACAAACAGTTAACTCAGTTAAATGGCTTGGGCAGTACACAGGGGAATGATCTGCAGATATGGGCCAGGTTTGCAAGCTGCAACTAGCATTTCCTAATTGCCACACATACAGAAAGAATACTGGGCTGAGGCAACCCACAGGCCTGACACAGGTGCATTCTGTATGTCCTTAACAAGTCATCTCCATAACTAAAATTGAACTGAGAGACTAGAGAAATTACCACTTGCACAACTTCTCACAACTACACCTCCATCTTAGGACCCAACTGTGAAAAATGCTGGGTAACCATAAAGCAATACAATAGTAGAACTAGAGAGGTACTGCAACACCATGTATGAGCTTTTCATCTTTACTACTTTTTAGTCCATGCAGATTATTGTTGTCCCCCCAAAAGCCTACAAAGAACACACTGCACACGTTCCCATGCTTGCAAGCAAACAAACAAAATATGAATAGAAGTAATAACACTTCAAAGCTTGCTAAGTTTTGACACTACTATGCAAGTACACTCCTCACGGTTGTATCTGTAATAATTTTATGAGAAATACTAAACTTAATACCAGATTTATGTGAACACACACAGTCATCTAGACAGAAAAGCACAAATGGCTGCAGCTTTATCTGAAAATTTCTGGACTAAGCTTTAAGTAAGACTGTACCATTAGATTCTTTACATTTCCTTCTTAAAAGGGAAGACTTTCTAATGGAAAGTAGGTAAAATTACACATTTACATTTTTCCAAGGGCTCATTTAACAAATATTTACTTCTGCAAAATTTGAGGGGGAAGGGAATTAACCAAATTCTGATAACACAAGGAGAACTCACTGAAAGCCTCCATTCTTTATTTTGAAAAAATATGTAAAATATCAGCTTGTCAAATAAAAATGTATTTTATTATTTCCTATTTATACCAATGCACACACACGCAACATTGTTTATGGAAAAAATCTTATTTTGTTAAGACATGAACACTTAAACAAAAGCATTGCATCCCAAGCACTTAGCTAAAATTTTTTACCTTCTCACCAGTGCTGCCAGTTCACAGATAAAGGCACTTGTCTTCCTTTTTTGACAAACCCAGCCATTTTCCTGCTCCTTCTCTAACAACAATCAGAGCTCTTCTTAGAAGATAAATTTGCTATGAGGAGTAAACTTCTAATGAGATGGAAAACACCTGAGCAGGAGGGACAGCTGTGGAACTAGTGGCAGAACAAAAACATTCTGGTCTCACCCCACACAAGTCAGGATTCAAATGACAACATCTCAAGAGCCCTGCACTACCTTAGGAAAATTCTTGTGTGAGTGGCGCTTTATGTGTCATGATGCTCCCTCACCTTGTTGTCAGGTAGCCTTTTCCATCTTCCACTCTTATCTGAGGACTATACCTTTTCTCTGTTGAAGGAGGAGAGGGAAAGAGTAGAGGGTCTCAGCAGGAGGATGCTCCTCTGTCCAGCTCACTCATGTGACTTTTTCCACTTTCCTCAGCACTCTACTCTTTTCCATTGGTGATAAATCTTTCAGGGGAAGCTATGGTATAGATGATTTTGATGGAGAAATTGGGTGATTTCAGGAGGAAATGGAAAACTTCAAACCTAAGCAATGAGAACCATATTGGAAAATAAAGAAAACTGCTCTCTGGGGAAAATGAACAGCAAACCCCTCCTGATCTCAACAGTGTAACATTATAGTCAATACTTGTGCCTCTAACATACTAATTTTTGAATGTTTATTCAGTTTCTTTTGGAAATTTCATGACAAAAACTGAAATCAGTTCTCTTACATGTGGCTCAGGCAAATGTGTGAAAAATTTCAGCAATGCTGATGAAGAAGGAAATGGTGCTGGCTTACGATTCTCATTAAAAATTTCTGATAATTTATTTCTGTTCCTTAACAAATTTAAACTAGAAAATAATTCAAATATAATGCAGAAAGGTCTACTTAATTACTTTACAGTGTTCATGTCTATATGTCATGTATGCATGAATTTAATAAATACCACATTATACATATTTTTCTTGCATTCTTTCATCATATCAGTGCTATCCTTTGCAAATTTAAATGACCTGCAAAAATGTGGAAAAAATAGGGATAAAATACAACTTACAGCTAAAATTAACTTGATTCACTGATAGCTATAATCTTGGAATTCCAAGATAAATTTTATTTCTTAATACTGAATTTATTCCACCTCGAGTAGTAAGTTATTTGTTTCCTGAAGTTAAATGTGAATCGAAGAAACCTGTAGTACTGCCCAGGTTCTGCAAAAGGAATGGAAGGAATTCCATTTTAAATTTCAGTTTATGTCAAAGTGCCATAAGCACTTTTATCTTCCTTATGAAAAAAAGACCAAATGAAATGAGAAATTCTGATTGCTTCATTTCTTACAACTCTGTCCTCTGTATTTCTTTGCACTAACAATTTATACATAAAATAGTCCTGAATTTCTCTAGTTTTAAAATAAGCAAGTTAAAAGATTTGGAGAAGCAGCCTGAATTTAGGACTTCTAAACTATGAGTATAATCTCTTCCTTCTAGAAACTAGAATATAGATGAGAAAACAACTTGCTGATAATTTTAAAGTGAAACTGGTAATATTTAAAGACCAAGAGAAACAGATGAGTAAAAGGTTTACTGAGGAAATATTTAATCAGCAGAGATTTGGCAAATTCATCTGTAAATGAATCCTTGCATGTGTGCTATTTTCATTACAGAAAAGCAATATCCCTGCTGCCAATCATTTTGCAGCATTTGCAGTGCCCAACTGCACCTTACTATATATTGACCCAACAGACTTACTGTTTTAGCAACAGCCTCCTGTACTTACAGGCCAGATAATACAACCTTTTCATAAAAATACAGCAGATTTCCTATTTTGATGCCCTTAGGATACTTTTTTTCTTATCAACTTCCAGGTGTCGTCATAACATATATGTAATTCTGATAGAAATCTATGCTGAAATGACTGCTTTCCAGCCTTTACTGGGCTTGTAAAATGCAACAGGTTTTACAGTAACTGCATTTGTTCCTTTCCCTGTGATGTAATCATGTGCCACAAAGAAACTGAGGAGCTCTTGCCTGCATTTTCCCAAGCACATTAAAGGAAGCTTTGCTGTGTACATCTCTGTTAGAAATAATAACACTAAGTTACATTCATTTACCACAACTGCCTTCAGCCTACTTCACATGAAACCATAATCACTATCCCTGTTCTGTCCCTTTAGGAAAACGTCCACTCACCCTACCTATAGCATTCAAATAACAAACGGATTTTGGGAAGTTATAGTGTAATTATTCCAAAGACTAAGGTGGTTAATGTCCAAGCCAGGATATTGCATATTACATTATCTGTTACATAGATTACCCCAAAAAAACAAGTCCCAGCAACTGGATACTCTTTAATAGCAGATATGTGATTTTACAGGCCCCAAAATCTGAAAAACAAACCAAACAAACCCCAAAACACCCCAAACAATTACTGAAATGAGTAAACATGCTGATCTTCGCTCATGCTTTTGTCACCTTCAAGCAACCTGAATAGAAATAGTATAGTCATGGTTACACTCAGCAACACATTGAAATGCCTGGACTTCATAGCAGTTTCCATTCCAGATGCCAAAAGAACAAAATGAAGTTCATAAATGTACGAGGAAAGCAGATTTTTATACTGATGTGAGAGTTTACCACAGTCCATAGATGTCTGCTACAAATGATGCTAGAACTTGTTCCATAAAATAGCAGCCAGCTTCCGTTCTGACAGCGAGTGCAAAGTCTCACCAAGTCTGGCCCATGATACAAGGGCAATGCATTGGCTTCTACCTTTTCTACCTACACATTAATTTAGGAAAAAAGGATATAATTGTTGGTTTATGTTCACAAAGCTAATAAAGAATTGTGTACTTTATGTCAGTCTGTATTCTAATCTTTTTTACATTACAATGCCTACAGCAATTGGCTCCAAGGTATTGAACGTTGCCTGTTCTGTAGAGCAAAATGATGTGATAGTTCAAGTCATAAAAATCAGCTTTTTTTCAACACTCCATTGCAGCAGCTACAGTTCAGTATTTGTGAGGACTTTATGAATAAGGAATTTTAGATTAAAAGTCCAGTTCACAGAGCTCTTTAAAGGGTTACAAAAAAAACCATGCCAGCATCTCTTCCTGTCACTGTAAGATCCTCATCACTAGCCTTTTTATTACTATAATTGCTCTTTGAAGTATATTCAATGAAGTTTTCTTATTATTTAAAAAATTATTGTACTTTCAACCCCCATAGTCCCTAAAATAATAAAGCACAGAGCAAAACAGGTATAAAAATAAACAGCTTTTAAACTTTCCAAATACAATTAATTTACAGCATGCATACATACACAGCCTGAAACTATGTGTTCTTAGATCTTATGAAGTATTCTTTTTAGCTGAAACTAGGAAACTTTAAAGTACTTGTATATTTACTTTAAAATCCAAGAGCCTGAGCAGCTATGAATCACACTTCTCCATACTATGGGCAGCTATGGGCTAATTGTTTATATATTAACCTCAGTTTGACTTGCCATACTGACAGCAATGTGGAAATACATGATTTATGAGGTAAAGAAAGTTTAATCCATTAGAAGAAAAATACTAAGTGAAGCACACCACTCTAAAATAAATAAAAGGGCTAAAAATAATAAAAGAATATTTCCCACTAGATTTTCATGCCTCTGGATTGAACCTTTCTGGCCACCAGATGTCCACCCACAAAGATCATGAAGGATATCAGCCTATGTCTTAATAAGAGAGAAGGTAGGATGGTTTATGCTGGCTTCTGAGCAAGGGCAAATTTCACCCAGAATGTAAATCAGATTTTATGTATGACTCAGTTTCAGGCTATTACCTAATAATTCCTACTGCTGTCAGAAAGATCATGAAACAAACAGATTTTGTCAGGGGTATAGCCTAAATGATTTCATGAGGCCCCTGGCAACCCTATTTTTCTGCACTCCTATAATGCTAAAATTTTCATACCATAGCTGAATGTGAACCAGAGTATTGCTTCACTACTCTGAATGGCAAAAGTGGAGACTAAAGGCCACAGCATCAAAGCTGACCATGAAACCCCAAGACAAAAAATAGAGGAAATGTTCCATCCAACTCACCTGTGTCCAAGCTAGAATTCTTAAAAATCCTGGCATTGTTTTGTTGTTCAGACAATCATGAGATGGTCGAATTCAAGATCCTCAGGACAGTGAGAAGAGCGTGTAGCAAGCTCACTGCGCTGGACTTCAAAAGAGCAGACTTTGGCCTCCTCAGGAACCTGCTTAGTAAGGCTCCAGGGGATAGAGCGCTAGAGGACAGGGGGGCCCAAGACTCTTGGTTGATATTCAAGGATCAACTGCTACAAGCTCAGGAGTCTTGCATCCCAACTAGAAGGAAGTGCAGCAGGAGGGCCAGGAGACCTCCTTGGATGGATAAGGAGCTCCTGAGGAAAATTCAAATGAAAAAAAGAGGCTTATAATAAGTGGAAGCAAGGACAGGTGGCCTGGGAAGAGTACAGGGATGTTATCCGGGAAGCTAGGGACCAGGTTAGGAAAGCTAAGGCCCAGTTAGAATTAAATGGCTGGGGGTATTAAGGATAACAGGAAGGGATTCTACAGGTACATAGCAAATAAAAAACAGACTAGGGAGAACATAAGCCCCCTCAGGAAGCTCTCAGGAGAACTGGCTACACAGGATTTGGAGAAGGCTGAGGTTCTGAATGACTTCTTTGCCTCAGCCTTCACTGGAAAAGGCTCTGACCAAACCACCTAAGTCTTGGAAGGCAGATGCAGGGATTGTGAGAATGAAGACCTTGCGTCCACTGTAGGAGAGGATCTGGTTCGAGACCATCTTAAAAATCTGAACGGGTACAAGTCCATGAGTCCTGATGAGATCCATCCACGGGTCCTGAAGGAGCTGGCGAATGAAGTTGCAAAGCCGCTGGCCATCATATTTGAGAAATCATGGCAGTCAGGTGAAGTTCCCGATGACCGGAAAAATGGATATATAACCCCCAGGGAAGGGGAAAATGGATGACCTGGGGAATTACAGACCAGTCAGTCTCACCTCTGTGCCTGGCAAAATCTTGGAGCAGATTCTCCTGGATGGCATGCTAAGGCACATGAAAATCAACAAGGTGCTTGGTGACAGCCAGCATGGCTTTACTAAGGGGAAATCCTGCCTGACCAATTTGGTGGCCTTCTATGATGGGGCTACAGAACTGATGAACAGGGGTAGAGCAGTTGATGTCATCTCTCTGGACTTGTGTAAAGCGTTTGACACTGTCCCACACAACATCCTTGTCTCTAAATTGGAGAGACATCAATTTGATGGATGGACCACTCGGTGGATAAAGAACTGGCTGGATGGCCACACACAAAGAGTTGTCACCAACGGCTCAATGTCCAGCTGGAGACCAGTAATGAGTGGTGTCCCTCAGGGTTCGGTGGTGGGACCGGTCTTGTTTAACATCTTCATTGCTGACATGGACAGTGGGATTGAGTGCGCCCTCAGCAAGTTTGCCCAAGACACCAAGCTGTGTGGTTCGGTTGATACCCTGGAGGGAAGGAATGTCATCCAGAGGGACCTTGACATGCTTGAGGTGAGCTGATGCCAACCTCATGAAGTTTAACCATGCCAAGTGCAAGGTCCTACACCTGAGTCGGAGCAATCCCAAGCACAGCTACAGGTTGGGCAAAGAAGAGATTCAGAGCAGCCCTGCGGAGAAGGACTTGGGGGTGTTGGTTGATGAGAAAATGAACATGGGCTGGCAGTGTGCACTTGCAGCCCAGAAAGCCAACTGTATCCTGGGCTGCATCCAAAGGAATGTGACCAGCAGGTCAAAGGAGGTCCTGCCCCTTTACTCTGCTCTTGTGAGACCTCACCTGGAGTATTGTATGCAGTTCTGGTGACCTCAACATAAAAAGGACATGGAACTGTTGGAACAAGTCCAGAGAAGGGCCACAAGGATGATCAGGGGACTGGAGCACCTCCTGTATGAAGACAGGCTGAGGAAGTTGGGGCTGTTCAGCCTGGAGAAGAGAAGGCTGCGTGGAGACCTCATAGCAGCCTTCCAGTATCTGAAGGGGGCCTACAGGGATGCTGGGGAGGGACTCTTCATTAGAGACTGTAGTGATAGGACAAGGGGTAACGGGTTAAAACTTAAACAGGGGAAGTTTAGGTTGGATATAAGAAGGAAATTCTTTCCTGTTAGGGTGGTGGGGCACTGGAATAGGTTGCCCAGGGAGGTTGTGAATGCTCCATCCCTGGCAGTGTTCAAGACCAGGTTGGACGAGGCCTTGGGTGATATGGTTTAGTGTGAGGTGTCCCTGCCCACGGCAGGGGGGTTAGAACTAGATGATCTTAAGGTCCTTTCCAACCCTAACTATTCTATGATTCTATGATTCTATTTTAATACTAGGAAACCACAAAAGCCCAAAGAACAGCAAGCAATATGATTGGCAGTATATTTTGCATGCTGCACAGTGAGTTCAGAAAACGGGACATAGTAAAAGTGATGCTCTACTGTGTATGTCCTTTGGCACAGACAGAGGAGAGGGAACTGAACTCACTGGTTTCCTGGGTGTCATGATTTAAGCTCAGCCAGTAACTCAGATCGATGAAGCCGCTTGCTCACTCCCTGTCCTGAACCCAGGACACTGCAACAACTTTGAGCAAATCAAGTTACATCTAAAATACCAATTTTATTATTTTGGATTGCTTCTGTGCTCTTAGTCAATATGCTTTCCTCCTTCATATTCCAAATCCATTTCAAAGCAAAGTTCACACCCTCAATGCCTTGATCTTTCATAGAACCACAGCCACTAGGACTGCTTATTCTTTCACTGCTTATTCTTTCAGGTCAGCACTGTCCAGAGACATTCAAACTCCAAACCTGGGGGTATAATAGATATCTTAATTTGAGAAACACTGCTTACTATTTCTATTGTGGTGCTATAACAACACAACTGTATAATTTCCAGACACCAGATAGTACTTTTAATGACTTTATGCTGCATATTTCAACAGAAATCCTGAGATCTGGGAATCTCAGGATTGTTCTGCACTGTGTAATGTAAAAAGGTCCTTTATAGTGTGGTTCTCCACCAAACATGGGACCAATACTCTACTTTGCAAAGGTGAAACTGCAATAAACATTCACTAAAAACATTGCACCACTCAGGTACTAAATTATCGGCAGTGAAGAGAGATACCCTCAAATGAGAAAACTGAAATAGAGTCATTAAAAAAAAATACACTTTTATTTTAAATGGGATAAGAGTAGCCATTCAGATATATTTCTAGAAAACAAAACAAAACTAGACCCCAGTAACCATGGGAACTTCCTAGCACTAGATATGAGAGACAGGGGTTCTCTACACAAGTATTAAGAACACCTTTATCAACAGAAGGTAAAAGGATCACAAAGGGGAAAATGACATTATAATATTAAAGGAAACATCATGCACCATAGCCTTTGGTTAGCCAGTCATTGTTCTTTTAGTGCACTATACAGTATGGTCACAGATAGGCTGCATTTAGTCTATCTTCTGCCTCAGACTCTGGAAACAAGAGGTGGTATTTTCATTCCAGCTTTATGTTTCACCTCTCAGCAAAAACAGACAAACAACAAACAAATCCCCCAAAAAACCCCAACAAAGAATGCAGAAAAGTTTTGATCCAGACTCCCTCTAACCACTGCCAAAGCCATGTGTATTTTAAAACCACCTAAGATCAATAGAGAGAAAATGCTAATGAAAGAACAGCACAGCATTTCATGCTAATCCATCTGCTTCCAGGAGCAGATGAAGCATTCACCTCTGTTTTCCAAGACTTCATAATGCAATATTAAAACTGTATGGTTGTGAACTGACTGATACAGCTCTTGTGGGATCAATTACTCTGTGTAAATACACTGAATATATCAGAAACTCCTTGTACTTCAAGATAAATTTCTCTGTATTGTAGACAGTGCTAATAAGAAAAGCAGTCCATCCCAATTGATGTACTTCAGCAATTTTAAACCACACTTATCCTTTTGTGTTATCATCAAGTACATAAAGAATCTTCTTATAAAACTGCTGCAAGACAAAAAAATATTTCCCAGAAGGGAAACTGTATAGTCACAACATCTCATTGCTTTTAGAAAGAAGACAATTATTTGATGGTAACTTTCAGAACATACTGCATCAGTCAAGTTCTACCTGAGTAATCATAACTTCATTAATTTTGTCGGCAGAACATGTCTCAGATTTCTTCCCAAAAGGACACTAGCCATCAGTGTAAGTTCTTGGTAAATTGCTATGAATCAGATAAGAACACCTAAGTTGTACAGAAATCTTTATTTTCTGGACCAGGATTAGGATGTTGAGGTCACAGAAGGTATTGTCTACAAGATGGCAAGATTTCTTCTATGGCAATTGTTGTTTTGAAAGAATTTATAAACATGTACAAGCTGGTAGGTGTAGGAAGGCTCATGTCAGTAAGCATTAAATTTCTTTTTCCTTCCAGTGGGAAGCCAGCTCCCTGCTTTCTCTTTATTGCTACTTGAATGCACATCTATGCATTTCTTACGGCTATATCTTCAGATTTCAAGATATTCTCAATTCTTAATGTAAGTATCATAAAGAAAGGGATTAATTTCTCTACAGAAGTCAACCAGTGGAGAAGAGCTTTACTGTTACAAAAAACAAGATTCATTACAATTAGGCTTACTTTCAAAGAACAGAAATAGGAAAAAATTAGGTAAATAACTAGTTTGTTACAGACCATATAAACTTACAGTAGATTTAGAAATTATTACAGAGGTTCATATAAGCTATGAACTCTCAAGCATTTAAAAAGAATAGTGAGAAGAAAAACGTAAGCTTTAAAGAAAGGCCAGAACTTGCATGAATAAGACATACTGAGGAAGACAGTGTAATGTTTTAAAATACTATAAAGGTGTTCTGCTGAATGCAATCAGCCTGCATAATTCATAATGCCCTCCAATTGCTCTCTCTTGGACAATTAGAATCAATAAATGCAGTACATATTATAGCATTTAGATGCCTCTATAATCCCTCTCTTGCTCTGTGTACAATTGATCATTTTACGTCAAAATGAGCTACTTTACTCAAATATTTAGACATCAGTTAAAGATAAAAATCTCATAAATGTTCAGTCTTCAGGTTTTCCATGTCACAGCTGGCCACTAAAATTACACACAGAGGAAAATGTATTTTTATTTCTGAAAGTCACAACCTTCTCACATTGTCTATCTTCTGTATCTGACAATAGATTTGGCATATGTAAAACAAGCCGAACTTTCTGATCACAATCTCTACAATCATGTAATTTGTGTATAAAATAGTTACTTTAGAATATAAACTGGAAGGCTATAACAAGAGATTCAAGTGATACTCATTGGATACAGGCCTAACATCTTCCTGAATATAAGGTTAAAAAATCCTTTCTTAGATAAGGTGAGCCTCAATCTGATGGAGCAAACTGAACAGGAGCCTCAGAATGTCTGCTGCTCAGTACTAGCTCCCAATAACAACTTCCTTAAGATAAAAGAAATATTTTTTTCTGGGATTATTTTCTATGTTTTTGTATTTGTTACTTAAATTTTGACTGAAAAAGTGCCACATTAAGTTTTTAACATTAAAAATTTAAAACATAATTGTCATTTGCAGCAATTCCAGTGATAATCTACACTTCTGTTTGCAAACACGTCTTGCAGTAGTTAGTTTGCAGCTACCTATGAAACACCTTCTGAATGAGAAATATTTGTCCATGTTGTACTACCAGAATAAAAAGAAATAAATAAGATTTTCAAAAAGAGTAAAATTTCATATGCTCCTCATCATTTACCTTGAAGATACAGTCTCTGAGACTTGTATGTAAACCATAGTAAAACATTTAACCTTATTAAAAAAGAGTGAAATGTTTAAATGCTGATTATTTTGGGGTGCCTCAGTTGTATAAAAACAGTTGGAGAGCTTTTTTATCTCTGAAGCAGCTCATAAATCTCAGGAAGGACATAAGAAATAATAAACAGTCCTAGGTTTAGGATCTTTAAATATGTAAAATATAACCCACCAGTGGAAGGGGTATGCTTCCTTTCCTACAAAGTAGCCAGACATCTAAACTTTCGCAAGCAATCCTGGTGTTTCTTAGAAAGAAGGCTCCTGTGTTCCCTTTCAGTCCCTTGGTATAGAGGAAAAAAGCCTCATAAGCTCTTGTGGTGAAGTCTGACACAGTTTCCACACCAGTATTCCACTAAGGCTGCATGACAAGGAACCGGTAGCTGTAAGGTTAGGCCCAGAATGGGCACTGTGGATAACTTCAGTGGCCTCCAAATGCATGAACCTGCAGATGCAAAGGCATCCACACACATACTGTTTGAAGAAAAAAAGATGTGAAGGAAGACCTGAGACTCAATCACTTTGCCACCCCATTTGGTTAGCCACTGACTAGGCTACTCTCCTTGGGCACAGAACCATAGAAAAGTTTAGAGTAGGAAGGATGTCTGAAAGTTACCTGGTTCAACTTCCTGTTGAAAATGGAACTTTATATTAGGTTACCCAGGGTTCTGTGCAGCTAAGTCTTACAGATTTCCTGTGAGAGACGGTCCACCAGTTCTCTGGGCAACCTGTTCCCATGCCTAGTTGTTCTCATGATGAAGAGTGACAAGAGGAACTTTCTTGTCTATAAATCCCTTCCAGTATTGCAAAACTGGGACTAGATCCCCCTGAGCATTCTTTTCTCTAGGCTGAACAAACCAATCTTCTTCAATCTTTCTTCATTTTTTCAAGTCCTAAAATCCTCTTACCATCTTGCTAGTTTCCTGATAGATCCTCTGCAGTTTTTCAATGTCTCTTGAAGTCGTTAGACCAAAACTGGACACAGTGTTCCAGTGGCTTATGGTTGAGTAGAGTATAATAATTGCATCCCTTGATATGCTGGTTAATACTTTTTGCCAATACAGCCCAGGCCATGGATCTGTGGATGTGTACTCCAGACACTTACTGCAAACACATGACATAAGATCAAGCAACAGGACACAGACAATGCTGGTCATCACAAATACCATATGTGGTTCCATCACTGAACTTCTCCTCTGGGCCAACTCCATCTGGCTCACCATAACCTAGGGGGCTGGGGCAGAAAGGATTTCCAGATAGACATTCTGTCTCTGTTCTTCTTCAGCAAATGGAAGATCCAGGACAATGGGCAGCACAGTAAAACAATTTTCAGAATTAATGATCCTAAGACTATTTTCTTTATTCTGCCTAAAATAACAGGAAGGCAAACATTTGTCAAATTGTAAAACATCCCACAGATACACAAAAGCCAATCACATAGCTTATAATGATATTCATTCTTTTCTAGGTTACTTAAAAAAAATATTAGTCTGACACTTAAAATTGCATAGAACTATGTTTAAATATATAAAATTTCCAGAAATAGTATGTTGACATTCCTAGTCTGGATTATTCCTTACTTGATCTATGGAAAGCACTTCTAATTTTTTGTCTCCATGGCAATTCAGGTTGCATTACAAGGTTGTTACAGTATTTCCAGCCTGAATTTTCATTAGAAAAGGAAATCAACTTTGAAAATAGAAAAAGCTTGTGCTAAGTTAAACAAATAGCTCTTATTTACAAAAAGCAAGGATCTCCTTGTCCTCATTTATAGTTGCTCCGGTTCTATTGATAACTTACTCCATGTGGATTTTAGCTCTCAGTTTTGTGGGCAAATCACAAGAAAACTGCATCAGTAAATCTATCAACTGTATACTGAAAAACTTACCTGCGGTTTGAATAAAACGTAATAATAATAATAAAACCCCAAAGTCAGGGGGGAAATATTTTCATCCTTTTAGAACTACTTAGTTTCGAATCACTTGTAAACAGCAAACCAATACTAATTTCACAAATTACACTGGGAAGTGAAGGAGTGGGCCACAGTGTACTATTTCCAAAGGAGTATTAGTGCTACCATGGTAGTCCTAAGTCATTGTAATTCATTCTGTTCATTAAGGACTGTAGTGATAGGACAAGGAGTAACAGGTTAAAATTTAAACAGGGGAAGTTTAGATTGGATATAAGGAAGAAGTTCTTTACTGTGAAGGTGGTGAGGCACTGGAATGGGTTGCCCAAGGAAGTTGTGAATGCTCCATCCCTGGCACTAGTCAAAGAAAGGTTGGACAGAGCCTTGGGTGACACGGTTCAGTGTGAGGTGTCCCTGCCCATGGCAGGGGGGTTGGAACTTGATGTTCTTAAGGTCCTTTCCACCCCTAACTATTCTATGATTCTATGATTCACAGCCAGTGACTAGTTATTAATGTTGTACAAAACAGAACAGCAGCAGAAAAGAAAGTATAGGAGACTTAGATAAGAATTCAGTATAGAATGATGGTTAGGACATGAAATCAGGTGATCACAACTGGAATTTCTAGTAACATAGACTAGCAGATTTATAGAAAGCTATTGTCAGCCTGCTAACATGGAGAAAAGAAATCACACAGCACCGCACAAAGTATGTAGAATTGTGTCCTAGGAACATGTGATCCTTTCAATTTCAGTACATCCTGAAGCAGATGGAAGGTCTCCTGATGAGACTTTTCCTTCCTCTGTATAGGAGTCTCTCACATCAAAATAGAGTTGCTTCTTTCCTATCACTCATTGTTCCAATCCTGAAGGGTCAGGATATCATTTTGCCTAGCAGGACATCTCTTTAATTAAAGATATCCTTTTAGGAGATAGTTCTACAGTATCTTCACAAGAGCTAGAATGGGTGGGGTTTGATCAGATATGGCTGATTTTAAAGAAGCATTTCCCCTTCAAATCAGCACTATGGCATGTAAAAGGAATGTATTTCAAACTATTGCAGCTTTTGTAGGAGGAGTGAGATTAGGGTCACTGACTTGCAAAAGTTTTCTTTTGCTATTTATACAAATTTTTACTCTAAGTCACATACTTTGACAGAACAACCCACGGCTTGCAACAAGAGGTCTGGATTAAAATGAACATAAAAACTGGAACTGTAAACCTAATAAAGACTATAGACAATAGAGATACCTGCTCAATCTTTGCTTTTGGCATTTGTGACAAAGTTCATAATTTTGTCCTTTTCCTATAAATAATTAACAGATTTCCTTTTAAATTATTTAGCATTAAATGGAAGGTAGATTCCATTCATTCACTGATTTATGCTTTTCTGAATTTAAGTGGCTGGTTTAAAAAACAGCTGGAACTGGTTGGCTGGAACCAGAACTGGCTGTTTAAAAACCAGCAGGAAAAGGTCAAAAAGAACTTTAACATGTACTGATTTTTTGGATGACTTTACTGGAGCTTTTCTGAGTAGTTGGTCAAATTCATAATACCAATGTATTCCCATATTTAAAAGTTTATATTCAGTGATGGATTACTCAAAATGGATTACTCACATTCCAAGTAATCTGCTTTTGAATTCTGTGCCTGAAAAAAAAAACCAACACCCCCCCTCCCCACACACGCACACAAAAAAAAAGCCCCAAACAATAAACCCAAAGCAAAAGTCAGCCAACTGTGACTGTGTCTGCAAGTATTCTGCAAAGCTGCAGTATTTAATTACGAAATTTAGTCAGAAGGAGATTGTACGGCTTAATATCTAGTTATGCAATAAAATAATGCAACCCATTTTTTTGTGTTTTTAACATAAAAGTGGCTTGAAAGTGCTGAAGTTTTGCTGAAAAACCTAATCGTGTGCCTTTAATAAGATAAGCTAGCTTTATAATATAGGTCCTCAGGACAAAACTTTCTTGAAAAAGAAACAGATTCTTGTCCTTTAATGAAAGGAATCTGCACAGGACTTAACATTTAATATAATGACATCTAATATTTGACACGGTGAAATACATGACAGCCACATTTGAAAAGTAGGATATTATTATAGAAATTATACACACAGTCAAGATAAAATGAGAAAAAATGTTTAAAATATTCTGATTACATTAACTGCTAGGCATAATCTTTAATGCAATAAGAGAGAAGCCAGTGGAAACTTACCGGTGATAAAGCAAAACACAGATGTCTTATCATTCTGGTCAAAGACAATCCTGCACTGATTTGCTTTCATAAGCAGTATAAATCTGTGCAGCTAAATAATACTACACAGCTCAGTATGAGTGGCATTTAAAAGTGGCTGTTGTTAGTTAAATAGATAATCCTAATACTGTGCCTCAAAAAAAGCTAGGGGGGATGTGGGGAAACTACCTGGCATTAGTGCTACCAGGACAAATTATTTCAATGACCAACACAAATACACTGAAATAATAATGGCCATAGAGCAAGCAGAGCAGTACGTGAGCAAGACTGTAACCTTTTCTACTTGCAATTATTTCACATACAGCTGCAGGTATTTTCTTTGGACCAGCTGAGAGTCAGTTCTCAGTGTACTCCTGTCTCTGCCCTCAAGTCATTTCAAAAGTGCTCAAACTATTTCTTTCTTCCAGGGAGCACAAAGGGAAAAAAAAAAAACACTCCAAAAAACATATTCTTGTCTCAGTCACAACAGTAAATCATATACTTGCTGTTGATCTTTATTAATGCCCTGGTGAAAATGAAAGCAAAATAGCTGCTTTGCAGAGTAATGACAACATGAACACAACATCTGCATAGAAACTAGCATTCTGGATACGTGGCCAAAGAGGAGGTAAAGAGAAAAGACTGATAATGAGCCCTACTCTGAACCAGTCAGCCATGCAGGACCAAATTCTTGGAATTATAAAACATGGTATGTACCCAGAGACTTCTAAGGGATTTTGAAGACTTGAACACTTCAAAGAGTGGCATTCACAGCTTGCAGAACTGCACTCCAAATACACAGCTCCTTCCAGAATTCCCCAAAGGCACAGACCCAGAAAATACCTTTATCATGATTCTAACTTACTTTGCAAATTGCGTTTTACTGAACAACAGCTCCAGACCATGGAGGATCAATGGTGCCATTTTCAACCTCTTAGAAAAAAAAAACCAAAACCTCCAGAAAACAGAATCAAAATGTAAACTGATGATCCATAACCATGATTTTGCCACAGATTATTGTGCATTTGGTACAAATATCATACAGTTGCTTAATAAACTGCAGACCAAAAAACACTCCAAAGATTTCCAGTATTAACATGAGACACCATCTCTTAACTTCAAATTGTAAGAGAGTTTTTAAAACACTCCAGATGTGCATATGTCTGCAGGGAAGAAAAGAGGAGCAAACATAATCTATGCACTGTTTGTGATCCTGGAATATCACAGTAAGAAAGAACATTAAAAAAAAAGTGCATGGGTTTGGATTATTTCAAAATGTAATTAACTAGCCTTGACTCTCATGGGGGTATATTTTCAAATCTCTTTGAAAAGGCTTTAGTGGATACTGTTAAAAGCAATCAACAGCTAATAAGAAGAACATTTTTGTTCCATTCATAAAGATCATCAAACTCATAAATTTTAATAGAAGAATGAAGTATCCCTTATGTATTGGTTTAGAGGAACTATAATTATTACTTCCTGTAAACTTAACATGATAAACATTATTTTATCATAAAGTGTTATTAGCTTCCTGGAAATGTCACACATACTAGAGAGTATATATAAACTAGAGAGTTTGTAATATATACTCTCTAGTTTAAGGGAAAGTACTATGGAGGCCAAAGAGAAAACAGATACAATAAGAAGTTAATTAACTGTTACATATATACTCTCCTTTAAGGTATTGGAGAGACGCATTTTTATAAGGCACATTAGGAAATTAAAGGGACACTTTGCGGTACTTAGTGATACTAATGTGTGAAGTTTACCTTGGCAAAGAAAAATTGAAATAAATTAGCCAATACAATTATATAATTATTAAACATAGCTGATATAATTATTTATGTGCATGAAATATTAGCAGCTATATTGTCAAGGAAAAGAATCCACCAGAAACAATGCTTTTGAGCTAAATCCATCAAATTTACATTGCACTGTATTTGATTCAGGAACAGAGATTTCCTTTGGTGATGATAAAGGCAACATTCAAAACACTTTCTGCACTTTTCTAAAGCAAAATAATTCTTTTCAGAGGCCAGCACTTTCTCAGACCATTACTGGTTCCTTGCACATCTCACTGCAGTTAAAAGCAAAAGGTGAGTACTCAGGATCATTTCTAGTCCAAGGGGGTTCCAGAGGCCCACATAAGGCATGAACAACCTGCTCAAGACTCTAGACAACCTACAAGGTAAACCCTGAGTCCTAAGCCAGCAACAGCAAACAAGTTTGAGGGGAAGGAGATAGAAAGTCAACTTAGCACATGTACACTGCATACCACCATGTATAGTAAGCACCTTTTACCCAAAATTCATAATGCAACTCAACACAAGTCAGTCTTTTGTTGACACTGTTGTTCCCCCCTGCCTTGCACACTCTTTTCATGCAAAAGCAGTAAGTTAGGTGGGGGTTTTCAATCATCCTGAATCACCAACCAAGATAAATCACTCATTATTACTTTTAAAGAGATGTTTGAGACTATGCAGCATGTGCCCTGAAAAACCCTCTATTACCTCTTCAGCTATCTTCAACTTTTCTACTTCAATATGCTGAGGACTAGCAGAGAACAAGGTACTAGTCTAGGGAGGACACAAGAGCAGGCAAGTGTGGTATCAACATCTCTAATCTGCCTGGATAGATGTACTGACAGGCACAAGTGGCTTTCCAGCAGCAGGGATACCATGTTTGCTTGTATCCACTGGAGATAACATGCTAGCCAGAAAACCTGAGTGTGTGTGAGTTCTAATGGCCATTATATACAACAGTCCTAATTTCCTAACTAATGGATCTATATTATTTACCCTTTTAAAAAAAATGAAATAATTTGCCTGCCTTGTAGAAGTAGCTAGCTTTAAGGAAAAACCATACATGTCAGTGGAAAAGAATTCCATCATACATATCACAAACCAACTAGCTGAA
The DNA here is from genome assembly GCF_033815535.1 of Pezoporus flaviventris. Lineage (NCBI taxonomy): Eukaryota > Metazoa > Chordata > Aves > Psittaciformes > Psittacidae > Pezoporus > Pezoporus flaviventris. Next base: position 52,601,706 of record NW_026892549.1, read on the forward strand.
CCATTGTTTGGCAGACTGTGAAGCAACTTTTAAGCTACTGTAGAAGCTCTTGAACAAGAATAATGAGTGGATGTTTGCATTTTCTTTTTTTCTTTCTCATTACAACATACTGCTCTATTCTTACGACACTTGCATTCCCTTTTGTGGACTGCTCTTTCTGTTAGTGCTCTAACGTAAAAACATTAGAATGAAGAGCTGCCAGCATATTATAGAATTCTATGCCTACAGTTATACCATAGAATCATGTGGTATTAAGAAAATATATACCATATAAATGTGGTATTTAGAAAAGGCTTAATGAAAAAAATCTGTTTAGAACTTAATGTTATGCAGTTGTGTCTATAAAACAATTTAAAAAAAGATGCACATGTAGAATTGATGAAATATGTCAGTTTAGAAATTACATTACATTCATACGTTGACAATCAATAGCCTGTTCTTAAATCAGCTTTAAAAGTTCTTTCAACCCCTTAGAATGTATAATACAATAACTGTAATGAGAGACACCTAAATTCATTTGGTCCAACTGGCTTTCATACAGATTTCTGACTTTCCCCCAGGGAACACCAGGAACAGCTGCTTCAGCAATGAAAGCTCTTCCAAAAGTCAGAAGCCTCCTCTTGTGTCTGCTGTAGCCTAACTTGAACTGTTGCTGCCAGCTGTAGTTCCTGGGGGGAGAAGACAATCACTGAAAGAAGCAGGTGCTGGTGAGAGAATGAGATGTTGAATCCTCCTAGAAAATATGTTGAAGAAATTGTGCCCAGAGAGATGGAAGCAACATCTAGATTTGCCTTTCACTGTGTGAGAACCTTCATCTAAATGTCTGCAGGGCTTAGTCCTATGTTTTGTCTGAAAAGAACTTCTGAAGCATCTCTCATGACTGTAGGCATTTAAGTAATTGTTGTCAGACAAAATAAGCAGAACCTCTTTAATATGCAAAGATGATCAGCAGAGCCAAAAACAAGACAAAGAGCACTGTGACACTGCTTTGGGAGGGAGTGGGCAATAGCATGAGAACATCACACACACTCAAGGAAAATCAGAGAAGAAAGAAGTGATAACCTTGACCTCAAGGACTAAGAACCACCGAGGATTTTATCATCAAACTATACAGCATCAGCTCTGCAGTATCATATGCTCAGTGCTAATTAAGTGCTACAAACCAACAATTCTGTATGATTAATAAAGTGCAAGAATTAATCACTATCAATAAGGCTGGTGTTGATTAATTATTTTAGTAAGATTAATCTTCTAAATATGCAATACAGCTGTCTGTAACTCCCTATGCTCTATCTATACATACTCACCTGCAACAGCATTATAATAAAGGTGCATTAGATGAGATTACAGAATACATTGGCTAGTCTTCAGAAAATCATTCAAATGCACATCAAGTTGTAAATAACATGACCAATCCCACTAAATACAATAGAATTACTTATCTGAATAGGTGCAGCATTAGGAAGTTTTGCTTATCATGTGAAGTTTTGATGTCAGATCTTACATTACAACTTTTTAATGTTTTGAATAATCAGGAAAAAAAATAAATCACTAGTACCATGGAATAATAACATTGACATCACAAAATTCCACCACGAGCCTAAAAACAAATGAACCCTACCCAGTAGAGTACAACCTATTACTTTTATTATCCTGAGTATCTCATGCTACTATGGTCTGTGATGCTATACTTTGATGTCTCAGAAGTCTCATAACTGTAGATGATTTATTCAAAATATCAAGGTAAGAATTAAGGAACTCATTCCAAAAATTTATAAGCAAGCTTTCTGCCCAATCTCTTGAGAATACTTTTTCAGCAGTGTCTTTTTCTAAGCAGGACCAGCATCATGAACTGATCTGAAGACCGAGTGGACACTGAAGAAGCAAGAGCACAAGTTACAGGAGCAACAGACAGAAAACCATCAATCCCTATCCAGTCCAGCCTGCAGGTCACAGTCCTCATTAGAACTGGGAAGGAAAGTAAGGAGAGTGGCCACTTACTCCTGGCTGCATGTATTTCTTTGCTCAGTTGCCAGGCTTGTCACACAAGTTCAACGCACACAGTCAAAAATAGCTGTGGAGAGAGCAGAGGCATGAACTGAGAGAGCCACTAACTACACCCTTAAATATTTCTCAGTCTACAGTAGACGAAAAATATCAAAATGTGATTTTGAGAGAAAGCTGAAACAGTAGTTGTGCTCTAAGAATTTAAAGATTAAAGATGTTATTTTGATTTCTACTTCTTGCTGCTTTGATTTTTTTTGGAAATTCTCCCAGAACATTTCGGGTTGGTCTCTTTACATTTCCTCAATTGGTCTGTGGAGATTTCTAAAATCCAAGCTACAAATTAAGGCATGTATTTTATGATCACATCTAACACTGGGCACTATTAATAAAGGAAAACTTGATGCGCTTGTATTAGTCAGAATCACATAATCCGAAGAGGCAGTCTGGGTTGACTGAAAAACTGTTCTCTGTAGACAGTACACAGACTAAAACACTGAACACTTCTTACAACCTTTCATAGTATTAGGCAAAGTTCTCTCTTCAGAAGACTAAGCGGCAAACTGCTCAGTCCTTCATATTGCCTCATGCTGTAGTTAAACAGAGAGCACTAAACTGGTAAGAAATCACATGAAGTTATCTAGCTTATTGTTGACTAGCCATGAGAAACTAGGTAAGTGATTTGATTTTAAAATTAGTTCTTTCACCAAAATGCTGAAGCTTAACAGTTTTGTTTTCTGTTCCTGGGGGAAACAGGGATAAAAGGTACTCTCAGGCTCAGGAGCAAGTTTCTTTACATGTCCCTCTTACAGGATTTTTTTCATGTCATCTTGACCATTTAATTAATTCCTCACCTGTCTGATTCTGTCTGTTATGTCTTCTCTTACATGTAGATTACAAGCTTTGTAACCCAGGGCCAATCACTTCTAATGTATGCTCCCCTCCATGGCACAACAAATGCAGGGCCCAGGAATAAGAGTTTCCAAACACTGCAATAAAACCATTGACAGTCACCAGTTAAGCTGCTTCTCATTGATGAACATACTATAACAATTTATCTTCTAATGAATAAGAGAACACAGTCAAACCAAAGATTACATTCCACCTTCAGTGTAGTGCTCTGGGCCTTGATTAAAATCTGTCAGGTTCTAGCATTTTAATGAAGCAGTGCAACTATATACAGGTTTTCATAGCTTTGCTCATGCTGAAAATCCATTTACAGACTGAGTAGCCATATGTAATCATATGATTCCCCATTAAGAAAAGCATCTTTGAGAAGCTTGCTTAGCCAGAATTACAGAAGAGTACCAAATATCCTACAGCTGGAGGAGCAGGCATGAATGAGAAAGCACTTTTCTTTCTCTCTCTGGTAATTAAAAAGTTAGAGCTAGCTCAGCCTCTACAATATGCATTTCAACACTGCACAGCACAATGAGCCTTGGAGTCCCCAGTTATAAAGTATCTATGCTACATCACAACAGGAATAAAGATGTATTGAATATATTCAATAGACATTAATTTCTCAAATAGCTTTGGGTGATTTTTTCTGTTTCCTAAAGAAAGAGGAGGGCTTGAAAGGCTGTAAACAGGAGTTTATCATACTCTGCAGCCTTCTGAATTGTCTAACAACTTCTATTTTTATCCCTACCTGATTTATGGCACCATAGAAAGCTAAGCTGCTAACTTAAGTATATGTCAGCAGCATCAGAGGCTCCTTTTCCAGATTTTAACTCCATTCTCACTATGCCCCTCAGTGTCGATATAACAAATGTTTTCAGAAAGCAAACTGCTCTACAGATCAAATAAAAATCACAGCACTCAAATCTGCAGTCAAGAGAAAGACATTTGCTTCCGCGTTCTGAGGGTGTGCCTTCACAATGAAAAGAAACAAAAGTACAGAAGCAGCACCTCTAACACTTTTCTCACCCAAAATTCTATGGTAGGAAGGAAAATATGGCTTATGCCAGCATATCTAACATCTGAACTTTAAACTCAAATCAGTGTTAAGGCACCTCTAGCCTGATCATCTGTATTTTTGTCAGATAATAAAAACAGATGGTGATATTTGATACACAATAATCAGCTAACTTAGAGAAGAGTAGGGTATACATTTTTATAACAAAGTATCTGAAACTGATAGATAAAACTTCCAATGGAAACAGTATACTGGCAATAACACCCATATACGAGGAAAATAAAACTAATTCAAAAAAAGAGCAAGTTAAGGCACATTATAGAAACCACAGTACTTCCAACCTTTATGCTATTGGAATTACATTTGCAAAACAGAATTGCAAAAATGTGACTTTCCCATAGCTAATAAAATGCCAGCAAACTGCTCTTGAATGTCCTGTTCTTAACCTAGAGAATCATTTTGCAGTAATAAATGTATTATCAAAAAAAAAAAAAAATTGGAACTAAAGCTCTTCAGGAATTTTTTTATCAAGTGCTCCTTCTTCAAACTATTAATTTTTATTACCTTTAATACCGAGTATTTGGCAGAGAAGCCTTCATTGATTTCCCCCCCCCAAAAAAATAAATTCCTAAACTATCTAATTTATCTGACACTTTTCACAGAAAAAAAAACTTTTTCACAGAAAAACCCATTTTTTCATTACTTTTTGATTTCAGAAGATTAGAACTTTAAAAACCTTTATGCTAACAATAGCAATCTTTGATTGCTGATTTCTCTTTACTAACTTTAGAACTCAATTATATTACAGAGATTATTTGCACCCTTCCTTCTGAATGTATTCTTACTTCGGAAAAGAATTACAGCTATCATAATGGTATCTCAGCTGTGCTGAAAATGAGGAAAGAACCTAACAGAACAGGATATAACAAAACTTGCTTTGTTTTGTCTGATGTGTTGTGTATGAGAAAATACACATCAATGACAATGGGTCAACAGTGAGTTCAGCAATAAATCGAGTTAGCTTCAGCTCAGCACATCTTAGAAGACGAAACCTTTCTTTGTGCAGTCTTTAATTGAGCTTTCTCAAATACATAGTATAGTCTGTGCAATTCATACCATATGTGCTATTCATATTATATTCAAAAATAGTCCAGATTGCCCTTAGCACAGGATATTTAGGATTGTGGGATAACCTTGCTTTGGTGTCAATGCAAATTCATTGGATTGTGGTATTCCAGAGCTGAAAACTTTTTGTTGTGCCACTACCACTCTATTTTGTTCATCACTCAGATTGTACACAAATTTCACCTGAGATTAGCAGTATTGCACTATAGGCAAACCACCAAAAGGCAACATGAATGCAACTACATAACACAAGCAACAACTGATGGGCCCATCTGGTCTTTTGTCAGGCTTACCTTTCTAAGATAAATGGATCACTCATATCATAGAGTAACTGTCACCAGCACAGAGTAACAGTCATTCAGGCTGGAAGGAATTCACAGTTGTTGTGTAGGCCAAACTCCTGCACAATGCAGGATCAATGGAGAAATAATTGTATCAGTCAAATATACATTTGTCTTAAAATATATACAAATATAGTAAATATATACAAATACAGTAAATTTCCCTGCTAGCTTTCATCCCTGTAGATTCTATAAAACTTGGCATCTTTACTATTAAAGACAATAAGCAAAACTAACAGCATCAGTAGAAAGGTCTTCCAAACAAAATGCTAGTCTTCTTGGTAGTCTAGCATGACACCTGTTTCTTTGAGCTTATGTATTGATTTCTCAGCAGGAAGACAAGAACTGAAAGTATGTTTATTTGAACAGCTGAAGAACAGTGCAAAGAGTTTATGGTGGGAATCCCGTGACCTACAAGAATCTTATCTGCTATCAGCTGTTTTTAAAACCTGCATAAATTTGAAACTCTGTCACATATAACAAAGAATTAGGAATTTCTCATATAAGCAAAAGATCCAAGGTTTCAAACAGAAATTAAAGAAAATAAATATAGTATTTTTTTCCTTTTGTCTCTACATGACTTAGAGATAATAATCCCTTCCAAAATAATGTTTTCTTGGTCTTCTTCACATCTTTCAGCTGGGGACCAAGCTCAGAAAAAATAATAACCTAGAACGAGGTAAATGGAGTGCAGTATACAATTCATGGTGGACAGGCAGTGCCTAACATCACATTTTGAATTCTTGGTCACAAGGAAGTAGTGCCGAAGAAAACGTGCATGTTCAGCCTGCATTTGAAAGAAAAAACACCACTAGGTATAGAAATTTAAAAAAAAAAAATAATTTGAAAAATTCTTCAGTGGAGAATCAATTGCAAATGTAAGAAAAAGCATTTCTGACTTGAAAACAAGCGGAGGAAAGATGAGTCCTTAATTTACTGATGAAAACAGTATCATAGAACTTCAGATATGACTTCACACCACATTTCGGTTCAAAAACATTTGTCAGATTTTAAATACAGACCACCATGATGGTCATAAGCAAGCTCTATATAGATTCATTCAAGTGTGGGAAAAAGCATGGGAAAATACAAATGGGAGGAGTAATGAAACTTGTGCTGACCTTTGTTCCAAGTTCCCAAGAATAAATACGAAGCAAACCGTAGCTCACATTGCGGCAAGTTTTATGATGCCCTACATTTGATGTGTTAACTAGGCTGTACTCAATAACAACCACAGAAATGAGTGAGGATATAACCCCCCTTTAATTGCTCAGTAATTCTAAGACAAAACCCACTTAAGTGTAAGCTATTTTTTTCACCAGTGCAATGCCCAAGACGTTTTTTTCTTTTCCTCCTCTTTTTCCCTTTTATGGTTGGGATTTTCAACAGAACATCAAACTAAACTAAACAAAGCTGAAAGGAAAAAAGCTGTGATCTTTTTCAGGAACAAAAAATAGGTCTCCAAAATGCTGTTCCTCACCAGGGGATACATACAGTCTTAGGACTATATGCTTTTATATATGTTAACAATGTTTAAAAATTATTTTTCCTGACTTCACATTCATTAAAGTAGTGTTTCTCAAAGTATACATGCCGTTACCTTGAAAACCATTTATTTCTTAAAAATACTGCAATTTTTGTATTCTACTACTTTAAAAAAACTCATGTAATAAATATTCTCAGACACTGGAAACATAAAGGCATAAAATGAAAAAGCCACTGCCACAGCCCTGCAAAGACACTCAGCTGTGACAAAGATCTTCCAGGAGCATTGCTGAAAATACTTGAACTGCTGCCAGAAATGCAAGATATGAAATCAGTTTATTCCTAAATGGTGAGATTTTCTAGAAAGGTTCAACCCTCATGAAGCTCACAGGCAGTTAATATAGATAATACAACACAACAGAAACACAGAACGTGGCTGATGTAGATATGAGTGAAAAAGTTTTTCTAAGAATTAAGGGCACATAAACAAATACTTCAAAGAGAAATGACTAAGTTTTTCCCAGAATTAGAAAGAACAAGGAGGTTTAGACTTCCCTGCAGATACAGGATTTCTGCATTATCTTTCTTGCATAATAATTCACTACTCATCGAAATAAAACCTTTGCAATCATTTATCATTTGAGACAGCTCTTCTCTAAACCTGGAGAATAAACTTTTCCGAATCTTTTCTTCACCAAACATGAAAGACACCATCTCCTCAGTCACATCATCTTATTCCATTGTGAAAAGTAGATGTTAAGCCATTTTCATAACACTGCCTATGCTTTGTCCCAAGCATTTCCAAGAATGCACTCCTTCTTCTGGATTCTGCATGCTTAGAAGAGAATGAATGAGACAAGGATGTACTGAATCCCCTAACCTATCAGATTCTTAAGACATTACCTAAGAAATAAAATGGACCTAGAAGTCTATCATTACTTTTTCCAAAACCTGTTCAAGGTGAGGATTCTGAAATAGGGGCAATAATATTTGCCGCTTTACCACAAAACAAGAAGAGGGACTTTATACAGATACCAGCATAAACAGGGGTAGTGTCACAGGCAGACAAAGCGTCATCATTTCATTTACTTCAGCTCGGTTAACTGGTAACTTTGATTCACCTTGTGATGGCTCCCTAAAGATAGGAAGTTTCTCACAGAGATTTCCTCCCAACTCCCATTATATGAATGTCACTGCTTAACAGTATGACCATGCCCAAGAATGCTTTTTACATGGTAATTTTTACTACATTTGCCATCGAAATAAGAAATAAAAACCAGTATGGAACAACTTCTTACTTACTGCCCATTGTTTTGACCTAGGCTTTTCAGTAATTTTACAGTCTATTATTTAAAAACAGTACAATCCAACAAGAAGTCCAGGATGAGGACTTCTTTTATCCTCGAAAAAAAAAGAAAAAACCCAACCAAAACACCATCTCCTAGTGAAAGCCGAACATCAGCTCTTAGGAACTAAAAAGAACTCCAACCCCCTCTTGTGACAAACTATCAGAAAACAAGTACAGTTTCACAATGTGATAGATGCAGTTTGGAGCAGCTTCTATTCAAATAAAATACCTTTACAAAGATCAGGAGACTGAAACGAAGTAACTTATTTTGAATTATTTTTGGCTAATTTTTTCCCAACTTTGTAACAGATGTCACATGAAGAAAAGCAACACAGTACAGTGACACTATTCTGCTTTGGCTTGCACTTTGGGTAACAGTTATCATGACTTCTTTTAGTCACGATTGTCTTAACTTAAAAAGGCAGCTGTCAGATAAAATTGCACAAGATAAGAACAAGAGTTGGTATGAATTCCTTCAGCCTTGGTCACTTAAAGACTGTTGGTATGCCTTACTGTACACCTCAAGCAGAGGATACGAAAAGCAGTTCCACCTGCTTTATGACATAGAGGAATTCTTCCATGCCATGCAAATACTCAGGTATAATCAAAATCACTCATGGATATAAAAAGCAGTTTTGGTATAACTTCTTGTTCTGGTGGCACATAATAAATATAGCTTTCATGACCACCATAATATTAGCAATTTCTCTTTAATCAGAGCACTTCTAGCATAAACTTCCTAAACATGATTTGCAGAAGAGACTAAAAATGGAAGAACATATGTGGCAAAATGCCTATTAAAATTTGACCTGGCCTGATATATCCCTGTATCTGCATCTATCTAGATACATATGTGAAACTACTCACAGACTTTGTATCTCAGGAATTACATTTCAACAGTGAACCCTTGGATCAGATGGAAAGCTTTACTGTGGTCTCTGAGCTTCAGTTGCTGTGAATACATCATTTCTTGCTCTTGGTGTCCCCTGCTAGACATACAGGCAAACTAGGAACTCAGTGGGTCTGAGTTATGACACACTCCTATGTCCTCAATTTGTCACACTGTCACAAGTCTTCAGAAGACTTTCATATCTGCTTACTATTTCCATCCGCACAGCACTCCAGTGTGGACACTTGGCACTGGATGCTGGAGCTATACTTCTGGATGGCTAAAACTCAAGTTCTAGTTTCACATTTAAAGTAATCTAGTGGTCTCAACAGAGGAAGTAAACCATTTAAGGGCCTTTCTGGAAGCATACTAACTCAGCATCGCCACTGAAAGTGTGAAAACAAAGATATAATGAATAGAGATGGGACAAATTGCAGTAAGTTCACTGATTCACTGCTGCATTCACTGGCTCTGTCACTAGAAAAAAGACCCCCACTTCTCCCTTTCCTGAAGTCATGAACAAGTAGTGAGCTCAAGTCTATTACTACAGTGCTCTACTCCTACAGATATCTGTACGTGTTATTAATGGTGTGGCCTAGCACTTCCAGGTGGTAACAGTACATAGTAGCAGAGCTTCAACTGGCCCTTAGAGAAAGGAGCTGGAACTCAGTGTGCCTGACCTGATTTGTTCTGTGTTGAGCAAAAGCCAGAGGATGGGAACTAGTATGAGGTATCGGGAAGACTTTCCTGAAGCAGTAAACAATGTACCGGAAGCAGAAGACAAGCTGCTAATAGATCCAAATTTAGCACTAATGACCTTGGTTCCAGAATTACTAGCTATCAGTGCTGAAAACACAAAGCTCACATTAAGCTGTTTTCACATTCCAAAACTACAGAGAACTGCGAAACCCACATTTACCAACTCTGAGATGTCATGCCTCACAGCATTTTATGAGCTTGCTAATATATTGTACATCATTATAATTTGATATACAACATACTATATGTTGAGATGAGGGAATCTAGAGAAAATTTAAGGCAACTCATATCGTGTTTGTTCATTGGCAGTGTGAAACTGTATCTGTTCAGGTACATATTGTGTTCAATTCATTATCACATAATTCCACTGCAGCTTCGCTCTTTGCTGCGTAAGTAATTATTCTTTCAACATTATGCATCCCCACCTCAGGATACAATACCACCTGTAATATATTTTAAATGGATACCTGTATATATGCTGTAGTAGAATTAAACCAATCAACCATAGACAACCAGCCTTCCCTGATACTGAAACATACATAGCATATAGAATAGCATTGTTGGGTTATAGTACTATATTCTACCTTAGCAGAGCATCATCAGCTTTTAACTAACCAGACACTCTTCCTGTATTTGTACTTTGTTGACCATGAGCAAGCTCACAGCTTCCTGTGTGATGGTGATAACATATGTCTGACTTTGTTGTTGGCAGTTGGAATGAAGGGGAAGACAATGCCCTCTGACCTGTGAAACGCAGTGTAAAGCTTATCAGATCCTCTCCAGATATCACTGAAGGAAATGGGCTGGAAGAGCTGGCTCCACATAGGAAATATATATAAAAACCTGTCAGTACTAATCTTTTCGTAATGTCATTAAAAACATACTTTTGCAAATCAGAGTCCCTGCTAGACAATGTCATTTGTACATACTGAACTGCAGTAAGTAGAGAGGAAGAATTATATACCACACAGTAAACTTAGGTTCATATCACTTGAAGTGACTCAGTAGGTACCAAGATTACTTCACTTTCTGGTGCCAAAATAAATTTTTCTTAGTGATAATTTCTCTGTTCCACTTCTGAAATAGACATTTAAAGGCCATGTATTGTATAAAACATTATATAAAACTTTTCCCACTAAACAGTTCATTTGGGGGTTTTGTTTACCTGCAAGGCTGTCTAGACAAACAGTGGTAAAGGAAGACCATGGACTGACGACCCACAAAAACACCATACCTCATGAAAAACATATTTGCAGGTTATGTTAGGATAATATCCTTACTGCCCTCCCAGATATTGTAGACAGCATTAGTGTATTACGCTTCTAAGAAGAGTCATGCTGGTTTAGATTGGTAAAATTTAAATTTACCTTGCACTAGTTACTAGTAGTTACAGAATCAGTTAAACAGCACCAATACAATTAAATAAATATGCATATATTTTTAAAAAAGGCACTGACTTTTTCATATGATTGATAGAAAAATAAAACAAAACAATGACAACAAACACAGTTGAAAAGACTATGAGCAGAGATTCAGGAAGCCAAATTCTTCTTTCTGATGGGCTCTTTGTGGATATGACAACACCAGTTCAAAAGGTTATTTTTCAGTATCTCCACTGACATAACAGGGAACATTTCCAGTCATTTCAACTGGAGACGGATCCAAGGGGAAAAAAAAAAAAAAAAAATCTATCATACTCACATTAGGTAGCTGAAAGAAAAAAACCCATATCTGCAATTGTTGGGTGAGGCATCATCAACTGCAGTGCTTCAAAATCTTTTGATTGAAACAATTTTAATCTGCTGGGGGTTTTGTTACCCCTATACCAGCATTAATATGTGCTAATAGATAATACAGTTTTGTGTCTCATATTCGGAGCCTTAGTCCTCTTAAATGACAGTATACGAACAATGTTTAAATAATTCATAAGTCAGAAAAATCATGCTGAAGATCATGTTGATTGTGTCAATACAAGAATGTTAGCAAGAGTAAATATTATCCCCATATTATTTAAAAATATCTTATTTTCAAGTAACATCCAGACAAGATTATTGACAAGACTGAACATGCAGTGTTCCACTGTAGATCTGCCCCAGTTTATCACTGCTGCGCTCCATTCCAGGTATCTGTCAGAACGTAAGCTTCATACCTGTGGTAGCAGGACTTTCTGATTTGGGGTCTTTGATATTTTTTCTTATATTTATAGCTTCTGAAATCACAGCTAGCAGATGTTTGCCAGAAATTGGCACGAGTGTAGCTTTACTCATAAAGAACTATTCAATTCTGGAAGCTCACAGAAGTCAGTGTTACAGAATACCAGGTTGGAAAGGACTTCAAGGATCATCTCATTCAAGTTTTGTTCTGTTGAACAAATTCAAACCCCAAACTTATGAGCATTGCTTAATAATTATTAGTAAAGCAGAAAGCAGACAGATCAGGACTCCACTGTGTCACTATCAATATATACTGAGCCCTGAACTCTCCCTCTGTCTAAACAGACAAGGCATGGAAAACAAGGAAACATTCCTACCATTCGAAATAACCTTTCTAACCCTGGACTATCTATTCTATCTATCTGTTCTCACCTCTGGACTGATCTGGATCAGGGTCCTGCGGCTAGATGAGCTTCTTCACCAACACTTTGCCTTCACCATGTGGCATGGCAGGCAATCATTTTAACCAGGCACGGTGCCAGGCCTCTGATTCCCACTGCCTTCCCCCACATAACCTCACCTCAGCTCCCCGGCACCGCCGAGGGCTCCTCTTCTGACTCTTCCCGGCTTTCCGGGAGCTCTGCCCCATTTCTGCCGCTCCCTAGCACGGCTTAGCGACCTCTGAAATAAAATGCCACTTCAGAGAAACCCAGCACAAGCTAGAAAGACTTCCTTATGTCCTTAAAAAACATAAATTGGAGTTAGACCTCCACTACCATATTATATCTGTTTACGCTCCAGTAAAAAACTACACAAATGACTTTTATGTTCTGAAAAGATTCGTAACTCAATTCTTTGGAAAACTCATAGAAATATTTAGCATGAAATGAAGATGATCTCACTCGCGCAAGACTATGGAGAGTGCAACAGTTCCCCCTAGCGCCTGCGACACAGCACAGAAACCCGCCTCTGGTAAATGTCTTCACAACGGCTTTGCTTTACAAAAAGCAGGTAATAAAACACGTGGCGTTACGAGGCCAACGCTGGGACAGACTGCGGGCAGCCCTCAGGAACCCACGCTGGGCCCGGCGACCGCGGCAGAGTCTACCTGAGGGAGCGGGGGCACGGCGAGCCCGGCCTGCGGGTCGGCAGGCGCTCTGATAATGGCGGCCGCGCCGTTGCCATAGGGACCGGCCACTCGCGCGCTGCCCGCAGCCACAGTATCACACAGTATCACAGTACGCTGGAGATTGGAAGGGACCTCGAAAGATCATCTAGTCCAATCCCCCTGCCGGAGCAGGAACACCTAGATAATGTTACACAGGAATGTGTCCAGGCGGGTTTTGAATGTCTCCAGGGAAGGAGACTCCACAACCTCCCTGGGCAGCCTGTTCCAGGGTTCCGTCACCCTCACTGAGAAGAAGTTTCTTCTCAAGTTTAAGTGGAACCTCTTGTGTTCCAGTTTGTACCCATTACCCCTGGACCTATCATTGTTTGCCACTGAGTAGAGCCTGGCTCCATCCTCGTGACACTCCCCCTTTATATATTTATAAACACTTATAAGGTCACCCCTCAGTTACCTCCAAACTATAGAGACCCAGCTCCCTCAGTCTTTCCTCATAACGGAGATGCTCCACTCCCTTAATCATCTTCGTTGCCCTGCGCTGGACTCTCTCCAGCAGCTCCCTGTCCTTCTTGAACTGAGGGGCCCAGAACTGGACACAATACTCCAGATGCAGTCTCACCAGGGCAGAGTAGAGGGGAAGGAGGACCTCTCTCGACCTACTAACCACCCCCCTTCTAATACACCCCAGGATGCCATTGGCCTTCTTAGCCACAAGGGCACAGTGTTGGCTCATGGTCATCCTGTCGTCCACTAGGACCCCCAGGTCCCTCTCCCCTACACTGCTCTCTAACAGGTCGTTTCCCAACCTATACTGGAACCTGGGGTTGTTCCTGCCCAGATGCAGGACTCTACACTTTCCCTTGTTATATTTCATCAAGTTATTCCCTGCCCAACTCTCCAGCCTGTCCAGGTCTCACTGGATGGCAGCACAGCCTTCTGGCATGTCAGCCACTCCTCCCAGCTTAGTGTCATCAGCAAACTTGCTGATAGTACACTCAATTCCCTCATCTAAATCGTTGATGAATAGATTAAATAATACCGGTCCCAGTACTGACCCTTGAGGCACTCCACTAGTTACAGGCCTCCAACTAGACTCAGCCCCATAGACTACAACTCTCTGGCTTCTCTCCTTCAGCCAGTTCGCAGTCCACCTCACTACCTGATCATCCAGTCCACACTTCCTCAATTTAGCTGTGAGGATGCTGTGGGAGACTGTGTCAAATGCTTTGCTGAAGTCAAGGTAGACCACATCCACCGCTCTGCCATCATCCATCCACCGTGTTATTTCCTCATAAAAGGCTAAGAGATTGGTCAAACATGATTTCCCCCTGGTGAAGCCACGTTGACTGCCCCTCATAACCCTCTTATCCTTGATATGCCTTAAGATGGCACCAAGGATAAGGTGTTCCATCACTTTCCCAGGGATGGAGGTGAGGCTGACCGGTCTGTAGTTACCCGGGTCCTCCTTCTTGCCCTTTTTGAAGACTGGAGTGACATTTGCTTTCCTCCAGTCCTCAGGCACCTCTCCCGTTTCCCAAGACTTGGTAAAGATGATGGAGAGCGGTCTAGCAATGACTTCCGCCAGTTCCCTCAGCACCCGTGGGTGCATCCCATCTGGACCTATGGATTTATGGATGTCCAGATTGCTCAACTGGTCTCTAACCCGTTCCTCATCGACTAAGGCAAACCGCTCCGTCGACCTGACTTCATCTAAGGTCTCAGGGGTACAGGGCTCTTCAGGACTGCCTGCAGCAGAGTAGACAGAGACAAAGAAGGCATTCAGTAACTCTGCCATCTCTGTATCTTCTGTCACCAGGGCACCCATCCCGTTCATCAGTGGGCCTACATTGCCTCTGGTGTTAGTTTTGTCTGCCATGTATTTGAAAAAGCTCTTTTTGCTGTCCTTGACCCTTCTCGCCAGGTTTAATTCTAAGGATGCCTTAGTCCTCCTAACTGTCTTCCTACATCCTCTAGCAGCAGCCTTATATTCCTCCCAAGTGGCCAGCCCCTCCTTCCATGACCTGTAAACTCTCCTCTTCCACTTGAGCATACCCAGCAATTCCCTATTTAGCCACGCAGGTCTCTTGGCCCTCTTCCTTGACTTCCTACGTGTTGGGATGCTCCGATCTTGAGCACGGAAAAAGCAGTCCTTGAATGTCAACCAACTATCTTGGGCCCCTTTACCTTCAAGCAGCCTTGCCCATGGGATTTCCCCTAGCAATTGCTTGAAAAGGCCAAAGTTTGCCCTGCTAAAGTCCAGGGTTGCAATTCTACTTGGTGTTCTACTAGTCCTACCACACAAGATCCTGAACTCCACCATCTCGTGGTCGCTGCAACCAAGGCAGCCCTCAACCCTTACTGCTTCAACCAGATCCTCCTTGTTAGTGAGGATGAGATCCAGCATCGCTCCTCTCCTGGTCGGCTCATCCACCATTTGCAGGAGGAAGTTATCATCCATACACTGGAGGAACCTCCTGGACTGCGGCTGGGTTGCCGAGTGGTCCTTCCAGCAAACATCAGGGAAGCTAAAATCCCCCACGACGACCACAGCCTGTGACTGTGAGGCCGCTCTCAGCTGCCTGTAGAAGGCCTCGTCAACTTCCTCACCCTGATCTGGTGGTCTGTAACAGACACCTACAACAGTATCCCCCCTGCCAGCCTGCCCCTTAATTCTCACCCACAGACTCTCAACTTGCTTGTCATCTGTCCCTGGACAGAACTCAGTGCATTGTAGTTCCTCCCGCACATAAAGAGCAACCCCACCACCCCTCCTGGCTGGCCTGTCTTTCCTGAAAAGGACATAGCCCTCCATGACTATATTCCAGTCATGTGAGCTGTCTCTGTAATTGCCACCAGATCATAGTCTCCTGACTTTACGCAGGTTTCCAACTCCTCCTGCTTATTTCCCATGCTGCGCGCATTGGTGTACAGACATTTCAGGGAGCGAGCTGAGCACACCGAATTCACCCTAGGATTATAGGAGGCCTCCCAGTCTTCATCAATTCTGCAGCACTGCCCCACTGGGGCAAGCCCAGCTACAACCCCATCCCCCTTCGAATCTAGTTTAAAGCTCTCCAAATGAGCCCTGCTAATTCGTGCCCCAGCATCCTTTTGCCTCTGTGAGACAAACCTTTCTCACTTGTCATTGTCCAGACTGGTGCCCTATAAAACCAGCTGTTATCAAAGAATCCAAAGCCCTGCCTGTAGCACCAGTCTCGAAGCCAATTGTTTATGAACTGAATCTTCCCATTCCTTCCCACATCATCAGTGGAAGATGGAAGGAGTGAGGAGAAGATCACCTGAGCCCCAGACTCTTTCACCATCCACCCCAAGGCCCTGTAGTCTTTCTTCATCCCCCTCAGACTGCGGGAAGCAGCTTCCTCCCCACCTGTCTGGAAGACCAGCAGCGGGTAGTAGTCTGTCGGGTGCACCAGGTTGGGGAGCGCCCTAGTGATATCCCTGATCCAGGCTCCAGGCAGACTACACACTTCCCTATGATGAGGGTCAACTCTGCATATCGGGCCCTCTGTTCCTCTCAGAAGGGAATCCCCTACTACAATGACCCTTCTTTCTTTCTTAACAGAGGCAGTCTTGAGGTGCAAAGTCGACCGCCTTTTCCTATGTGGCCTTGTGGGCTGGCCTTGCCCCACATTCTCACCTACCTCTCCTTCAAGATCCAGGGCCTCGAACCTATTATGGAGGGACACCTGGGGAAGCAGGGCAGGAAGGGGGGAGGGTTTCCCATGACGTCGAACTGGAACTCGCTTCCAACCCTCGTCTTCTTTTTGGTCCCCTACCTCTGCGCAACAGCTACAGGGCAGGGGCTGTCTCGGGCCATCCTCCTCTGTGTGAGCAGGCAGGGGGTCCTTCCCCTTTTGGGGGGTATCTCCCTGGAACCGTTCCAACTGGCACGCCAGGGTGTTACTCCACCAGTTGATCTCCCTTTCACACTCCCTGATGGTCCTCAGTGTCTCAACCTCCTCCTTAAGTCTTGCCACCAGGCTAAGCAGATCTTCTACCTGCTCACACCTCACGCAGGTGGAATGCTGTCCTCCCTCCCCCGGCAGCAGCAGGCTCTGGCACTCCTGCACCCAGAGACCTGAACAGCCACGGTTTGGGACGGGGTCTCTGTCTGAGTTGCTGTAGTCACCTGACTACAAGCTCTCTTTCTGGAAGCAACCATATTGGTCCGCAGTCTGGGACACCAGCAACACGACCTGCTTGTTCCTCCCTGCGCCCGGTGGGCAGCGACCGGAGGGTGAGAGCGCCGAGCTGAGGCTGCGGCGGCAGGACCAGGCAATGAGCAGCGTCCTGCCGGAGCTGGATACCATCTTGTGGCTGGAGGCGAGCAGGGGCGGGCCATCGCTGACGGTGCGGGACGACGCTGCGGGGCAGCTTGGCCAGCAGGACCTTTCCTCAGCTGGCGGAGCTGGCGAGGCCAGGCCGCTCTTACACAGCATAGCGGTGCCGCTTCGCGGTTTCGGTGGCAGGCGTGCCTACGGGCACCTCGGCACCTCTGTGGGTGGCAGTTCTTCCATAACTGCACGGTCCTGCTTTAGTGTGAGGCGCAGCCATGATTTCTGTAAACGAAAATCGAGGCCGAAGGCTGGGCAACATATACTTACACCAGTTTCTTCTCCATAACGTACTGGAGCTGTTGGCTGGGTGTAGTAGCCGGGTGGAAGCAAATTTATTTATGTATTAGAGCAGGTGTGTTTATATCGGAGCAAAGATAAACATCTTGTCAACAACAGTCACATAAGATCCATTTCAGACTCCAAAACAAACCTCTGCAGCTTCCACAAATGCCTGATGCACTGCAAAAGAAGTCACAAACTGCTGTTCCGGACATAACATGAAGTCTCATGCAGAAGTCTATGCTATCCCATTCTCACATCACTGTTACAGTGCTTGTATTACTTCTCTTGAGATGCCATAGGCTGAATCAAACCCCATCAAATTAACAGAAAATTACTAATTTTGCTAGGCTAGGTTGTTTTTTTGGCAGAACAAACCCAAACGTCCTGTACATTGTCAAAACCTACCTTGTATTTTTCTATCTTAACTAGATTTTGGAACTTTTTACTTTCCAAAATTTTGTATAGGCAAAATAACTTCAGTAGAAACCATCATCTTAACTCATAACTAGTTTCTGGCTATGGAATATTCTGGCATGGTATCAGAACTGTACCCAAGCTGAGTTTCAGAGAACAGATTAATTTGCCAAAGCTGGCTGTTAGCAGAGGAATTTTCTACCTTGTATCATTTTCTCCTTGTGAAGATAAGGAAACCTCAAGGAACACCCTTCAGTGCTTTACTGAAGTGACAGCATTTGCTGATG
Source organism: Pezoporus flaviventris (assembly GCF_033815535.1). Classification (NCBI taxonomy): domain Eukaryota; kingdom Metazoa; phylum Chordata; class Aves; order Psittaciformes; family Psittacidae; genus Pezoporus; species Pezoporus flaviventris. The sequence goes on from NW_026892549.1 coordinate 52,620,192, forward strand.
AGATTAGCCTCCTGAACTGTGAATGAGAAGCAAAATACATTTAATTTACAAGCATCATGAATTCTACTAAGGAAATAATTTTATTATTTCACTTTTCAAAAGACGGTGGAAGGCTTAATTCTTTGGCTGTTGAAAAAGCACTTTTAGTTTGGGTTGGTTTGGGGTTTCTTTTGAACAGGCATCACTAGACCTCTTTGTGATTTTTTTTTTTTTTTTTTGCTGTTTCTTCTTATACGCTTCTGGAGAAATTATATAAATTGGTACTAATTTCCTGCAGCTACAGCTGTGGCAACAATGTGCACATAACATGTATGAAAACTTGGGCTCACCACCAAGATTAACTGGAGAATGACTTTGCAGTGATGTGTCCACTTTGCAGAGAAAATTTTGCACATCTAAGGCTCATTCTAGAAGAATTTAGAAACTCTGTAAGCAACTTGTAACTGCAGCAGAGAAAACAAGACTGTATAGGCACCATGGAACCCCAGGTAATAACTACAGAGTATTTCCAATTGTAGGAAGGTGCTACCAGAATTTTTAAACCAAGATTTTTACAGTGCTATGTCTTTAAGTATATCTTGCAGCTTGTTGGTCGTTTCTCTGCTTTTATTGTAAGCAACTGATTTCACCTGCAGAATAGACACTATGTGCTTTGTAAAAAAATAAATATCCATGGTTAATAAGCAAAGGCTTTTATTTTTTAACTTGGCTTTTAGTGCAGTACATCTCCAAACAATTTTGTAGTATCTATTTGGGACTGTCCTTTCCCAAATACTAAATTTAGCTACTTCTTTATGATAAAGTGTTAACTGCTTGTTAACCTACCCTCTTATGGTTCTGTTTTTCCTTTTAGGTGCACTGAGCGTGTTGAGTATCACTCATGTCATGGATGCTTCACTGCCGTTGCCATTCTCTACATTTTTATTTTTAGACAGATGCTAAACAGGATTTCTTTTTTGTATCCCACCCTGACCTATATAATATTGATCTCAATACCCCTTATACAAATCATGCAGACCTTGCACTGAATTAGACTTGCTTAGCTGTAAGTAGGTACAAAAAGATACTGAAATAAGCAAAAGGAACACCATAAATTAAGAAAACTTGATCGTACTCTGCCTGTATATGTTGCACTGTGGCACACTTACAGGGACAGCAGATGTAAATACATTGTGGCTTACTTAACCTACCTTTCTCATTTCTTTGTGTAGATATGCCCTTGCAGCTAACAGCATGATGCAAAAAGATGGACATAGTAACCAACATAAAATAAGATGATTTGGGAGATTCTCTGAATTCTGCTTGTCCATGGCATACGCATAATGCATGAGTAGTACAAAAATCTTCCCCAATTAAATCTAACTGTACCTTATTAATTGCTCAGTTGTATCATCCAGGACAGCAATCACCATCTGTAAGATGTGTATCCTAAGGCTGGGGAACTTCTGTCAGCATGTTTTTTTCTAAATTAGCACCACATGAAATTTGCTAAGAGTCAGGCCTAGACCTAGAGCACAGAAACCACAAAACAAAGGAGCTGTGAAAAATAAGTATGTGCAGTTGTACAGATAGCAGATACTGAATTCAGATTACTATAGTAAGTATATGTCATGGTTTAAGCCCAGCCATAAATCAGAACCACGAAGTCTCTGTCTCACTCCTTTCCTTCCCTTCCCGCCCCCCCCCCCCCCCCAGGGATGGGGAGGGGAATCAAAAGAACGTAACTCCCACGGGTTGCGATAAGAACAGTCCAGTAACTAAGGTATAACACAAACCACTACTGCTATCACCAATGCTAATAATCATAGGGAAATAACAAGGGAAGAGAATATAACCACTCATCACCCACCGACTGATACCCCACCTGACCGAGCAGTGATCCAGCCCTTCCAGGTAACTGCCCCCAGCTCTGCATCCTGGGCATGACATGCTGTGGTATGGAATACCTCTTTGGTAAGTTTGGGTCAGGTGTCCTGTCTCTGCTTCGTCCTGGCTTCCCCTCCTCCCTGTTAGAGCATGAGACTCACAAACTCCTTGGTCAGAGTAAACATGATTTAGCAACTAAAAACACCAGTGTTATCAGCGCTGTTCCCAGGCCAAAAGTCAAAACCACAGCACTGCACCAGCTACGAAGGAGAAAAATGACTGCTACTGCTGAACCCAGGACACTATAAATGGATATACTCATGTCTTAGAAGTTGATTTTGTTGCCACACTAGATTTCCAGAAATATCATTTCAAGTTTTAGAGAGTGGTCTTACAAACAATGAGAATGTTCCCAAGTTCTAGCTGAAGACTTCAAGTAGACACAGTCTTTGGTCCAGGGTTTGTGAAAGTGTAATTAAGAGATTTCACTTAAGATGGTTAATTGTATTCGGCTTCTGTGCTTATTGGTATCAGTTAGCACCTTCCCAGTATGAGGCATATTTACATGCTCCAAGCAGTTTATAACTCAGGCACTTTGCAGTGAAGCTTTGATCTGTCTCAGTATACTTTTTGCAAAAAAGAGCCCAGTTTGCCTGAAAGTTGGGGAGCTTTTGCAAGCCTGCAGAAAGTTTCATAATTTAGAAATACATATTACTCACCCAACCTGCGAAGTTCATCTTTGCTAGTTTTTACCAGCACCCTGAATCATGTTCACACAAGATAGCCCTTTTCAGATTTATTTAACTCAAGCTAGCTTACCTGACAAGCAGTATTTCTTCACCAATGACACGACAGTAGTAATATAAATTCAAACTCCTTGGTCACTTGTAGGATCTTGATTACAGTCTTGGTAGTTACTCCCCTTATAACTCCAGAATTAACACAAGGCAGAATCAAAAGAGGAATTAAGCTGAAAGGCTAGCAGAGTCACCACTCATTCCTTGGAGTAGCAAATACTTATGTAACATGATAAAAGTACACATGTAACTTGGTATTTGCAAGACCTTTAAAAATGGGATTTAAACAACCAGTTTACAGCAGCTGGTAAAAATTTAAGTAACTTTCTTTAGCTTGCCAGTGCCTAAAACTTAAAATCTAATCATTCAATACATAAGCAGCATAGCCCCTTAGCAATCAGTGAAGCTTCTCTGGGTTTGCACTTGTAACTTCAGAGGCATCTTTCAATTTCAGACTGCTACAAGCAAGAATAATTGATTAGTCTGTATTTAGCTAAAAAATATTATGCAATATTATGCAACCTTCCTATCCTTTAAGTTTCAAAGGGAATGTATTTACAGTTGGCTACTGCAGCAATTTTGAATGTGTTGTATGTAATCCTCTGACTCGGAAGGATACACCATCCAAACATGAAAACTACCCAGCAGGTTCTCATGTGAATCTTAGCAAACCTGCAAAGCAAGTGAAACCAGAAATTTGTGTATCTGGAAATAGATTATTTCTCAAGAAAATATCATCTGAACATGCATAGAAAAAGTTTCAAAGTAGCTTCAGAAAACTTTCTAACAAAGTCCCAAATGGATTTAAGATTTTTTTAGCAAGCTCCATTTAGGAGAATCTGATAGAACAGCAGTAGAAAGCTAGTGATTTTTTCCCAAGCACAGCAAGGATTACTTTCTAAGCTCTTTTGAAAACAACAGTTTCTGGGAAGTCCAGTACCGTTTTTTAAAATTACGTTCATAATGCTTTGAAAAGCCAGCATCAGTTTGACTAAAAAAATAGCAAGTGGCTATAATAGTTCCACAATTCTAAGATACCCAGGGAGCTGAATTTGAGATTGATTTGTGCACAGCAAGCCATTCCTCAACAAAGACAATAAAGGTGTGGAAATGACAGCCATCAACAGCGGTTCTTATCAAGACTACCACCTAAACATAATCATTTAAACTTTAAAACAAGAAAAACAGATTTATTTTAAAACAAGAAAACCAGGAAGGAATTACACTGCAAAACAATTCATGATTGTCGCAATTTAGATAACACAGCTATATTCTTGCTTTTATATGCCACTCAGAGGATTTATTAGACACCAAGAAACAAATAAGAAGTGAACTGCAAGTTCTATAAAAGAACTGCAAGTTCTATAAAAATTAACTCAATGCTGCTCAATACTATGAGAAATGTTCATATTAAATCTTCTCAAATGATCAGAGGAACTGATTTTGCTAATATAGATGTTATTTCAGAAAATAGCGATGTACTTGCAAGATTGTCATTCTTATTTGCAAGTTTCTAATCTTCAATCAAAAAAATTACTCAAATATAAAATGCCAAAAGCTTTTATCTTCTTGAAAGACCAGTTCTTATTCAGAGGCATAATAAATTAAGCCAGATTAATTTTAACATTATTGCTGAATGAAATGGTATCAAATGTGCTATTTTCATAGAATCATAGAAAGGTTAGGTTTGGAAACGACCTTAAGATCATCTAGTTCCAGAACACCTCACACTAGATTTATGTCGCCCAAGGCTCTGTGCAACCTATCCTTGAACACTGCCAGGGATGAAGCATTCACCACTTCTTTGGGCAACCCATTCCAGTCCCTCACCACCCTCACAGTAAACAGCTTTCTCCTCATATCTAACCTGAACTTTCCCTATTTAAGTTTGAACCCATTACCCCGTGTCATATCGCTACAGCTCCTGACGAAGAGTCCCTCCCTGGCATCCTTACAGTCCCCCTTCAGATACTGGAAGGCTGTTAGGAGGTCTCTACGCAGCTTCTGTTCTCCAGGCTGAACAGCCCCAACTTTCTCAGCCTGTCTTCATATGGGAGGTGCTCCAGTCCCTTTACTATCTTCATGGCCCTCTCTGGACTTTCAAACATGCAATAGGAAAAGCAAGATGAAGAAAACTTTTTTTCTAGTATCAGGTACATTCTGTAAGAACTGCTACAATTTCCTGATAGTTAATGCTCAAATGAGGAGCTAAGCCTCCAAACAGTATACAAGAACCACTCACTTAGCCCATTTTCAATCATGTACAGATGGCCAAGCCAAAGAATTCCTAAGTCTAGTAATTATTTCCTAAATGGTAATACAATAAATAAAATTAAACATTAGTTTCCTTAAAGTTCTAGATTCCCAGTAAGTGTAATGAAGAGTTAAACCTCCATACCTGCAATAAATGTAAATGTAAATGCCCTGCTGAATGAGAAACACTTTTATTTCAACCCAGTTGCCAGCTGCTGATTAACCAGAACAGAGATGTGCAGCAAGAACCTACTATTTTTTGAAGTTTTAGTCTGATAATCTAAGAAAAATAGGAACATTTTGTTGAAGCTTAGCCAGATTTGTGACTTTTTCCAATTATCTGCCCTTATATTTTAATAGAAATTAAAATGTGATAGCATGTCTTAACTTACAACAAACAAAACTGTATAACCTACTGACACACACTTTAATTCTTGAGTAATCTTTAGTTTGGATTTTGTGTTTTCTATGATGACATATTACAAGCTGAACTTCAGTCAGTTTTGACATATTTGTATTTACAGATCAGCTGATGACCCTGATACCTAATTTTTACATGGAAGTGAAACATGACAGAAAATACCATTCTCTTCTGTTGCATTGGAAATAAAATTCCTGAGATTTATTTAACTTCTTATAAAGTTCACTCCATCTATTTTAAAACAGCTAATGGATTTGAAATGGTTAAAAAAAAAAGTTTATTTAGCAGGCAGGTTGAAAATTAAAAGTTACTCTGTGAAAGTGAGAACCAGTAGTTTACTAGCAGAATGCAGCTTCTCAGAGCATTAAGAGTGATCATCCAACACATGCAGGTGCAATGTAGGAAGACCTTTGCAATGTGCTTGCCTAGACTCTTGCAGGTGTCCTAAACTATAGTGAAAATACTGAAATGTGGCTTTTGTGAAGCTTAGAAAGGCTTGAGAAATACTAGTGTTAGGTACAGTTAAGAATAGGATGTTACACTCTGAAGTTTAGTATAAGCTGTTCTATATCACAGCATTATGTTGTTCTTCTACGTGGATTTAAGTACTTTGAGCTTATTCATAGCTGGAATTGATGCCTCTGTCTTAAGCACTGTGCAGACATACAAAAATATTTTGTTTGTTCTTAGAGCCACATGAAAGTCTCTAAATGGGAGAACAGAGAAAAGAGAGATTAGACATAGGAACACCACCTGATAAAATATTCTTCTCTGGGTACCCCCTTTCAAATTGCAACAAAATCAGTTTACACAAGGCAGAATCTCAGATGCACTAACCAAGAAACAGGAATCAGATTTAATGTAGATATAGAAGTCTTTCTTCAGCAGATCTGGAAAAGAAACTGTGACTGAATTAGTATTGGCAAACTTAAGAATAACAACATTCTTTTGTCATTGGAATGACGGTGATGACACAAATACACATTTTTAGTAATATTTAGAAAAGAGGTGTTAGGTGAGAGAGGTATATTCCTAAACAACACATAACTCCAGAGACATTCAAATAAAAGATAAAGCACTGATGACTTTTTAAAACTTTTATTATATTGCATAAGCTGTAACGTTTTACAAAGTTATATTTTCAGCAACAGACACTGATACTGTAGTAAATACAGAGATGAAAAGACACCTCTAACAAAATATAAAAAGGTAGAAATGCTTAAAACCAGGATGCTAAATATGAAGAATGTTTTGCAGCAATATCCTTATCAGAGTGGTTTTAAAAATGACTGCCAAGATAGCAAAGTGTTTGTTACATATAGTTTGAATATAAGGCTCCAACGTGCAAGGTGGTGAGCACAGTCAGTGCCATCACTTCACCCACCTTTCAGCATCTCAGAGACAAGCTTTTTATGAACTCTGTGTTGTAAGGGTCACTAAAAGGTACAAAATAAGATGTAAAAGATGTAGCATGGACTGAAGTTCAACAAGTGCTTCAAAGGAACTGTATCAGTTAACTGGGGAATAAAGTAGCAGTACATTTTGGGGAGGGGGAACATAGAAACGTTCAATACGTCTTGAACCAACCAACCAACCAAAAAAAAAAAAAAACCCAAAATAAAAATCACAGTTTTCAAGCTAACAGTGCCAATACTAAAAACAGTAACAGAGTTTTCCCTTGCTGATCTTAAGAAATATATCTGAAGCCTTTTTTCTAATCAGAACACCCTGAACACTGTTTTTATAAGGGAGCTCAGATGAAAGTAATTTAAAGCAGCTTTCATACAAGCTCTTTAACATGTACCTACTGTTAGAAGTGCGGCAGAAATTAATACAAACTAATATAAAAGAATGCTCATTTTTAACTCTGTAGGCATAGTACTATGTTTTGCATAATTCCACTGAATTAAAAACAATATAAATTGTTATATAAACAATGAAGGTTAGTCTCCAAATTGAGATAAAAATTCGTTCTAGAAAATAAGTATGAGTACCTACCTCCATTCACTTTTTTCTGCTTCTAATGGCAACAAAGGTTAGCAGCTGAAAGAAAACATTTTTTTCCTTACAATAGTTTTTATATATAAACATATATTCATTTTTGAAGTTAAAATTCCAGTCAGCTTCATATCTGTAAATCCAGCGACTTCAACATGCTTACTCTTGACTTACGAGGTTGACTCAGATCCCATATGTCACTTTTTAAGAGATACTACTGTTGAGATTGCTAAAGATACGACTTTTTAAAATTTCTTTTCAAAACATAAAATACAAAAAAAAACCCAGAGTTTACAACAATTACCATCTTCATCAACATGCAGGAGTCAGTACTCCAACATAAACACTAGATCTGCCTTTTAAATTATTATAAAAGCTACATAATTGTAAGTATGAACTGAGGTGAGGTGCTTTTGGCTAACAGAAAGAAAACCCATAATGTGCTTTTCAGATCCTCAGGTGTCCCACTGATAAATCTCATGAAAGAGAAAGGCACTCCAGCAGGCTAATTTGTCTTCAGACTTCCTAATATGCAGTGCTAGACAATGAATGCAGTGTACTGCCTTTTAATTTACACTGTGTTAGACCAGTAATATTCTTTACCTGTTTCACTTTTTAGCTAACAAGAACAGTTTAGACTGGTGCCCATTCATGTCATTCTCTTTGACACAAATTATTTCATAAAAAACAAAGCAGACAACTAGACATTCCTACATCCTGGATTATTTCTTGTGCATCATCTCCAGCTCTATACTGGTAAATTATGTCCCTAATCCTTGAATCAGCTTTGCTTTGAGGTTTGTAAGTAACAGAATTATTTTCTTTTCTGACAGTACTGTAAAGATTTTTCCTTTAAAAGGAATTTTAAAGTGAATTCCTCTTCCCTCCCCCCCCCCCCCCCCCCCCCCCAATATGTGACATTTGGTAACTATCTGAAAGTGACTGTTGATTAGCTTATTCTAGGTAACATATCCAGATTTATGTGCATACAGCTGCATATTGTTTAGCCTGATCACTTCCCTTAGTTTATATTACATCAAAGTACTGACCTAAGCAAAGACCTGGAACTGGTACACCCATCTGCAAGAAGAATCTCAACATCATGTACTGCAACCATGGCAGGGAAACTCTTCTGAAGTTTAACTGCCTTTCACTCTAAACATATGATAAAATTTGGTCTTGAGTGGTCTGTATCTAATACCTTTCACTTAATATTGTACGTACACGTGTGGACTTTTTGCAAAAGCTGACAGCTCAGTAAGTGTCTTGTGAAGAACAGAGACATACTTCTTACAAACATTTGTGTTCTGCAAAAAGAATCAATTCCACTGAAGTACAAATACAAATCAGTTTCAAAACAAGATCCAGAAAGAAAGTAAGTATCTCCTTTCCCATTTACTCTACTCACTCCCCTCTCCTTAGAAGGGGCTTACTTAAAAGTGCTTCAGGCATAACCCATTTCTTATTTTCAAGGTAGTCAACCTCCAGATTCAAAGAAGTCAAAACCTCTGAATGTTTCCTTGGCCTTGCCAAGCGCAGTGTGCCACAAACCCTAACTACCTTTTGTATAGGCCTGATTTTCACACTAGTAGTTTAGCACTGTCTTGGTGCTGCAATACTGAGCCAACAAGGAAAAAAAAAAATTCTTGAAAAATAAATTCAGTGATTCCTATAAATTCATATATTGAAATAACACATAGTATATAGAAAAGCTTTAATTTGACCACAAAGACAAATTTCATTATAAAATTTTGTCGTTTCCACATATGGCACACATCATGTACTGTTACCTTGGGAATTAAAATTTTTAGAACTCAGTGTAGTTAAACTATTTTTAATGATCTACAAACAAAACAAATTCTAGTCACTGACAGATTTCCAGTGCATAAATTCCAGTGTAAAGCTGGAATATGACAATTGATAATATATTCTGTAAATACTGAATACAAATACGACCTATAATTCTACTGATTTTAGAGTTATAGATAGTTTTTCAAATCCAAGATTTAATGCTCACGATAGGATCAAGGAAGAATTTCCTGTCATTGTGTGCTTAGAGGCATCAGCTGTTTTCATGTAGCATACAACTGCAGGAATGCTTTCTCTCTATAGAATAGCTTTCTCATATTCTGACACAGAAAGCAAGTAAATGTATGTATTTTTTAATATCAAACTCAACTTTAGAAAAGCCTTTTCAAGTATAACCAGAAACATAAAGACATTATGTGATAAACGCTAGCAAGTTACACACAGAAAAGATGGCATATGGGTTCTAATTGAGACAAGGGTGCACAAAATCACAAAATGGAGTATAGAAACCTTTAGAATTAGTTTTAAGTAATGTTAAGTTTGACGGCTTTGTAACAGTAGCAATGGAAAATTACTGAGGTGCATGATACATAGGAAAAAAAAAAGAGTACAGCTAGAGAACATACTGAGAATTCTCACAAGATAAATCATTATAGTTGTGACATAGTTTAAGAAAAACAGTCTAGAAGAACAGGACACAGGGATAAGGAGTATCTGGGAACCGCTGGTGTCTAGGATGGGCTACAGTTAAACTAACTGATAAGTAGGAGGATAGGAGGATTATTATGTTTCTGGTGCTAAAGAACCAATTAAACTGGTATGAGCATCTACTGCGCATGCTTCAAAGGCTGCCAGAAGTGATGAAGGTTGTCAGAAGAAGTAAACGACCCTCAGAGACCACCACCACAATTCTGTACACATGCGGGGAACTGGAAAATTATGTAATCCATACGTAGCCTCATGAATATGTATGCATGCCCAGTGGCTATAAAAGGACGGCTTGTGTGGCAGCTGGGGGACACACGTTAGGAGGAGCTATCCCCCGTGTCTCCTGGCACCACAATAAAGAATACCTGCTTGTCAGCTTGAAAACTTTGTTGGCAAGTTTGTTCCTGGAGTTTTCTCCAAATCATAATCTACAAAGCAAGCTGGCATGGATAGAAGCAACAGCCAAACACACATATATGATAAGAAACAATTAAATCTGACCAGAGACATCAAAAGCAACAAGAAAAGATTCTGTAGGTACACTGGTGATAAAAGGAAGAAAGGGAAAATTTCCTTTCTGGAAGGAAATGGGATACCTGGCTACCTGGCACATGAAGAAAGTTGAAGTACTCAGTGACTTTCCTGTTTAGGTGTTCACCGTCAAGTGCTCCAGCCACACTGCCCAAGTCACAGAAGGCAAACGCAAGAACTGGGAGATTCCTTCCTCTGTAGGAAAAGATCAGGTTCAAGATCATCTAAGAAACCTAAAGGTCCAAGGGACCTGATGAGATACATCTGCAGTTCCTGAAGGAACTGGTGGATGTAGTTGCGAGCCATTATCTATCATATTTGAGAAGTCGTGGCAGTCTGGTGAACTTCCCACTAACTGGAAAGGGGAAACATAACCCCCATTTTTAAAAAGAGAAAAAAGGAAAACCCAGGGAACAGTCTCACCTTGGTGCACAGCATGACCACAGAGCAAATCCTTCTGGAAACTATACTAAGGCACATGGAAAATAAGGACGTAACTGGTGAGAGCCAATATAGTTTGTTAGGACAAATCATGCCTGACAAATTTGGTGGTCTTCTACAATAGGGTGACAGCATTGGTGGATAAGGGAAGAAGAGCAACTGACATCATATACCTGGACTTGTGCAAGGCATCTGATAGTGTCCCACATGACATCCTTGTCTCCAAACTGGAGAGGCATGGATTTAACAGATGGACCACTCAGTGGGCAAGGAATTGGTTGAATGGCTGCAGTCAAAAAGTTGCGGTTAATGGCTCAGTGTCCAAGTGGATATCAGTGACAACAATTTTCCTCAGGAGTCAGTATTGGGACCAGTGCTGTTCAACATCTTTGTCAGCAACACGGACAGTGGGATCAAGCGCAACTACAGCAAGTCTGCTGATGACACCAAGCTGCGTGGAGCGGTTGACACTTCTTGAAAGATCTGTTCCACTTTTGATTTGCTTTGTCCACTAAAAGCTGAAATGCCTCACTGATGCACAGCCTTTAAAGGGGCCATTTTACACTGCCATATGTGGAGAGTAAAACAACTGTGACTGATCCAGACAGCCAAAAGCTCCTTTAGAATGATGGTATGGAGCTAAACTCACTTTGCACTCAATCAGAGCAGAAGAGAATCTGGACTACATCTGTACATCTTTTGGCACCATTACTCTGAAGTTTTCAAGTTATAACTGATATTTTCAACATTTCTAATGCTTTTTCTTTGGTGACCAGATACCTACTCTCATGCAGAACAAGAACACTGGAGTGCAAAACTTCCTTCTCTTGAACTCAAATGAATAACACCATGTGCAGTAAGTAATCTGTAGTTTTTAATCATACAAGTTTGAAAAATTAGGTGGTTTTGGCATATACACTGAAAAAATGCATTGAAAGAAATCTGCAATATATTTAAGTTACTGCAGGCGAACATTTCAAATAGAGACATATCAAGTTAACAGTAACATCTCAAAACCATTACTTAGTCAAAGATTTTCTATTATGTTCAACAGAGTATCTAATTCTTTAGTGTTGAAAAGGGAGCCATCAGAACTGACGGAACTCTTAAGAGCAGGGAAATATTAAGCCTCAAAAAATCAAAGCAGCTTTCAGAAGAAACGTGCATCTACAGAGAATATATACATTGATTCCTACTAAAGCAAAGGATAAAAATATTTGGGGCTAGAGAGTAAGTCACGCACCAAATCCAGTGGAACAGCATATAGAAAAAAAAAAGTATTGTGAAAATGTATTTGGTATAGGAAAAATTAACCAGTTACCTAAAAAAAAGCACCAAAGGCATGCTAGTACAACAAGCCATCTTCACCTCCGAAATAGGTAAATCGTGTAATTAAAGCTGATTCTTTTGGCCAATTTAATCACGGACTTACTTGCACAACTACCTCAAATTTATTGTACACTTTCATACTTGCGAGCTCAACAGGAACATCATATTTTGTTTGTGAAGCAACTGCACAGCCTAAGTTCGACTGATGTATTGCTAGTACCATTATGGTTACCTTACATACTCTTTTACAACAGGACCAGACAATTGACAATTCCAACATAGCAGATATATTTCACAGTAACGTTTCCTGAGTAAATATTCCCAGAAGCCCAGCTGCATAGGGTATTTCCCAACTCTAAAGAGTACTATAGGGCAGACAACCAAGTGCACCTCACCCCACAATCCACGTACAGGCATTATGTATTCGGGTCTTGGGACAGAACCTTAACCAAGCTCTAAGGGAAATATTTATAAAGCTTTTTTTAGGATGATTTATAATCAAACTGCCAAAGCCGAAATGCTGGAACTTATTTTATCAGGGAAACAGCTTCAAAGCCACCAAAAGTCATTCTATATGCTATATGAAGCACATTAAAGAATGCACGTATTTTTCTGTTAGCCAAAGCTGAAGCGATCATTTTGACAAAATGAATATTAAAAATAAAGAATATTCTGATGGCCTTTTCCTTCCTCTATACATATCTTAGTTACATTTCATGCATTCATGACTTTTGGTAAATTTAACTCCGAGTCATAAGTAGTATTTATATTGCACCAAATTTTGCGATCTGCTGTCTCATGCTCATACCCCACACACACACTTTCAAAGCTTGTTTAACCCTTCTGCAATGCACAACTTAGACAAAAGCAGCTCAGGCTGGCAAAATGTAGGCACATAAACCTTTTATGATCTTCCATTTTTTTTAAACATTAAGAAGAACAACAGTGCCAAATTTTCCAGCTAAAGAAACCTATCTCAAAGGCATAATTTGTCTAAAATTGCATTACCTTTTAATTATGGGACAAACTCTGATTTACAAATATGCAGGGATTAAAGACTATGTCCTGGAGCACAAATGGCCCAACAGCATACAGAAGAAATTTTAACTGACAACAAAGCCAAAACAAGACACTGGGATAAACAGTAACAGCAGCTTCAAATGCTGCCAAAACCAGTCCTTTTCTGCTGGATGTGGACGCTTTATAGCAGATGTAAACAAAGTAAATTAGAGCAGGTGGGCAACATCTTAAAACACCAGAGACCATGAACTGCAGTGGCCACAGAACTTGTACACTTCCCTGTTCTGCCACTACTACATGGAATGGAAACCTTTTGCATGAGGATGGGCACACAGGGAGGGCAGGAATGCCATAGAGCTCCACGGATAAATCCAACAGAGCTCATCTGCTGGTGTCCTGGGACTAACTGATGAAACATTTTACATCATACAAAGAAGAAGTAACAGATCCCTAGAAAAGTTCACATATAAAATACTTTACAGAGATGGTCACAATGATTAAGAACAAGGCTGAGGAACTGATTTAACTAGTCTACCAGTGCATTATAACAATTATGAAAAAATTAAAACGTGTCTACATTTCTCACTGTGCACCCCCAAATGTGTGTCCAAGAATGACAGGCTGATTAAAATGTGGGCTTTCTCCCGTACTGACAGCAAAATAAGGAACTGGAAAAATTTAATAGTAGTATTTCCCTGTTTTCAATCACATTGAATATCAGTTGCCCAGTTGAAGTTTAATAACTTAATCTGTATATTAAAAAGGAAGTAACTTTTCTTGATACCAGAAAACATTTCCCTTGTAAACCCAACAATGCAGAAACACAGAAGCAGCCAAGAGGTCAATACCAACAGGGAGAGCAACAACACAAAGTATACTGTGTTTTAATTTATAGGGAGAAGTGGCCTCTCCTCTCTTTTCTTCCAGATACTGGTTTTGCTATCTCTTCTCATGATAGATGGTCTATCCCTTTTTTTAGCAGAAGGGATACCAGATTCACGACTTCCTGATACAGTTTTTCTTTTCAGACCTTCTTCGTCATGTTGTTCTATGACTGGTCCATTCCCTCCATCCATAAGGTACCTCACAGCCTGCTCCTCTGGAGTGCAAACAGTGGTCCCACTTTCACTGCTACTCAGATCCAGGTCTTCCAAGTAAAGAATCTTAGAATGAGGCATAGTTTTAATGAAAGTTTTCTCTCTCTCCAGTTTCCTACCAGGATGATGCTCATTCATGTCCACACCAGAGTCCAGACTGGTATCATTACTCTCTGTTTTTCTGCCCTTTTTCAGATCTATGAAAGAATGCCTCACTTGAGCTATTGGCTTTCCATCCAGGGACACAAACCATGCTCGAGGGTGTGGACATGGTTTTCCTTTAGAGAGTTCCAATAATGTTTGTTCTGAAATACCTTGAAGTTCAGATGAAAACGGAGTCATTACAACTGCTTCATTCAATGTCCCAGGAACAGAGACGGATTCCAGCAAGCTATTAGTGTACCGCCCCCAGTTTGAAGTCTGAGATGGTAAGCACTCTCCACTATCTAACACACTGTTTTCATCTCTGCAGACAGAAGGCTGTGGATGAGAGTGCACTGGCATTTTCGGTAATGTTTGCATGTAACTGTCATGATTCATGGGGTCCATCATGGGGCTATAAACTAACTGCCCTTTTCTTGGCAAAGTTGCTGATTTAGCAGGATGCAATTGTTCTGGGGAGTGGAAAAGGTCAGAGGTTTGAAGAATAGCAATAGGTTGATTGTAAATATGCATCAGGTGTTCTGGGATATGGGAAAGGTATCTGTTTTGGTCTTGAATATCCCTAGGAACCTGGGAAATAGCATTGCTACTATGCTTCAGCTGCTGTAAATGCCTAAGTCCAGCATTAGGCTCCAATGAATGGGCTGAATTTCTTGACTGACCAGTCTGACAGGATAAATGGTAAGAAGCATCCTCTGTGTGGATTTTAAAATTGTCTCGTGATTTTCCATCTTCTGTGTCTATCGACATCCTTCTTTGAGGGCTGTATGAAACCTTAGATGTGTATAGCTGTGACTTATCCTCCAACTTTAAAGACCCTTTGACAGCACTGATGTGATTTATGTGTGTAGTTGATGTAGTCTGGTCTTTTTTGATGACCTCCGGCTTAGTTGTACTTTTTTCCTTCTTTTTTGTCCGACCACATTTATCCCTAAGCAAAAGAGATGCAGGGTGACTGTAGAGCATACCAAGAAATACTATACTGTTGACTTCCAGAGCTGAAGATCAGATTTTGTTAAGAACAGTAATGTGCCATCACAAACTTTAAACAAAGTTCTGCAATAACTGTGATTTTTAAAGAAATATTAGGCTATGCATTTTAGTTTAGCTAAAGAAACAAGCCTCAACTTCAAAAGACTATTTTGTCAACCTGAAATTCCATTTATGCTGAGCTTATTTTTGCTTACCTGCAGTAACAAAGAAGAACAGCAAAAAATCCAATGATAATGACAACAGTACCTCCCAGGATAGCAGTAAGAAACACTGTGTGATACGCTGTGATGTCCTTGGAAACCGCACTAATAATGGATTCTAGGTTGCCAAGCGAAAAAAGAGTTAGCTCTCAAAAACAATTCCACTTCATATGCAGAGCTGTAGCTAATAAATTAAACTATACTTTTTCAGTAATTTTGTGTTGCTATGGCACTATGTTCATCCTTTCCTTTTCACCTTGCTATTTCAAACTGAATTCAGTGGTTACAATGTAATACATCTTGAAAGGGTCATCTCAAATATTAAAGCCTTACATTACATCTACTCAATTCCAGTCAAATTACACTTGTATTAGGTGTCCATTTAGAAATACGGTCCATATTTTCTGCATAGTGCTTCTGTCAGAAAGTGGTATGTTTTTGACATCCTAGTTCTCTGATAAGAAACCCTACATATGAATTTCCAAAACATTCCACAAGTTTACATAAAAGAGAATTCACTGGGGCTGTTCTACCCAAGATTAATTTTTTCACTGTATTTCCTCCTGTCATCCATGATCCTCTACAGTAAGGGATACAGTCCTGTTGATTTCTAGCTCTCCATAGGCACAGCTCCCTTGCAGGCTTCTCCCAAAAAATAGAGACAGTATAAACATGTAAATTCAAATACAGTCTGGACTTTTCCCCCTTAAGTATCTGAACTTCTAGGAAACAGTTACATGCACAAAGGCACACTATCAGGATACAAACAGAAGTTACCCAACTGTTCAAACTGCATGTTGTTTTTCCCTTTCTGCTATTAAATAAAGCAATCAAACTGACAGCTTTACAGTGTATTATTACTTGGGTTAGCCAGTGATCTCTTTGCCAGTTGTTGCAATACCTCTTGCTCCAGGCAGTGGAGCTGCCATCCAGTAGCCTAAGTGTTGAGCAGTGTATGTCCATACTAATTGACCATCTGCTTCCTTTACCATTCCTAGCCCGTGGCTTACCCAAGCACCTGGAAAAAAAAAAAAGAAAGACAAAATATTGCACAGATCATGCAGCAATCTTCTATAGATCAAACCATTAGTGATTAAGCTGTTAGCAAAAATACACAAGGTCACAAGAAAAACAGAATCTTCTTACCTATGCATTATTACACAACCTTAGCTAAACATGCACACTTTCTGTCTTGGTAATTTCACTGCAGGACTCCCTGTGTAGACATTTACTTTGAAACAAAACATCAACATTATTTACCAGAATTAATTAATGTAATTTATTTTCTATAAATATCTTTCACAGGTAAGCACACAAATCATGCAAAAAATCCTGTTCTATGAGCTTAAGCATGTATGAGGTCCAAGACTTAAAAAAAAAAAAAAAAAATAAAAAATCAAGGAGCAGGTAATTAACATTAACTAGCAGCACTTCGAGGGAAAGCATTTTAATCTAATAAACTACAATAGGATAAACAATGTTTGTCTTGAATAATTCTCTCCCCCTCCCTACTGCAAGGTAGTAACAGTTCAGTTAACCCAAGGAATGTCTATTAAGATGCAGATTCCACACCATCTCTTTAGCTATGCAAAAGACAGGTATTACAGTATGCCAGCTTCCACAATTAATAAAGCATGTAGTAGAAAAGACAGAGCTACATTTGAACACATTTATTGTGGCCCATCTGCGAAATTCCAAGGACAGAAAACAACCTCATATAAACAACCTTACATTTTCAAACTGCAAATACTAAGAAGGCACAAGAACCACCAGCTTTCTTAAAATAACACTAAACAAAGCACACAAAAAGTATAATTCATATAAGCCCTATAATTTTGATTTTCCTCCAAGATCTTTCTTTCAGCAAAGTGAAAGGAAAAATCTACCATACAGGAGGAATCTGAGAAGTGACACATGCCATGTGCATACGCACACACACACACACACACAAAATATCATTCAGCAGTAAAACTTGCAGCCTTCTGATAATTTGTGACAGCTGGCAGAGGCAAACAGCAGCAGCCACCTAGAGCCCTCAAAGAGGTGGTTACTCAGTTACCTGGAAATCCTCTTCTCCAGATTCAGGAGCAAAACCAACCAGAAAAGTCTTCTATCCCTAACTCTCATATGGCGGCAACAACAGGTCCCCAAATTCTGTCCTCTCAACTCTAAGGCAAGATGCTGCCATACTGTAAAACCATTGTTTTAGAAGTATTGAGGGTAGGCTACTTACAGACATATATAAAACCTACGCAAACCACCACATACAAAAGGCAATAAAAAATTTTAGGTCTCCAGAAGTTCTATCTTAACTGAACAAATGTGCAAGAAGCTATATAATCTTTGCTGTCGTCTTCAGCAGATTATCTCTTCCACAGTATACTGCATAGAAAATAGTACATAATAAGAAAAACACTAAGATGTGTTTTATGAGTAAGCACATATCCTCTACCATTTACTGCCAAGCAGCGCAATATTGTTCTCAATTTAATGTTGCAATGCAAGCTTGCCATTTTTTTTTTTTAATTCTATTAAAATCCACAAAGTACTTCTGGTACTAATGAGGCAAAATTCAACTGTCTGCAGTCACCAGAACCTTGACTAAGAAATACCTTGCTGTTACTAAGTTATCTTAGAAAAAAGTTGTTTTGCACATCTCAAATCAAAGGTAAACATCAAAGAAACATATTTAAGAATAAACCTCCAGAACAAGAAATACAGTTCCAAATTTTCACTGCAGAGAAGAGATGAGGAAACAGAAGAAAAAGCAGAAGTCAGTTATGCCCCAAAAGTCCCTCTCCTTGTCCACAGCCCTCCTAGTCCTCTCATCAGCAAGCATCAATGAACGCTCCATGCAAACACTACACCTCAATGAGCACCCACTATAAACAATTCACCTCTATCAGAGAACACACCATCTGACAGCTAAAAAACAACTGTCTCAGTTGTATTGGATCAGCATGCCACGCTCCTGCTTTTGCTGTACCAAGGCCAACATGCCTACATAGGCCTGTTGAGTAGGTCCCTCAATACCCACATACACATCTTACACTGGTTCATACTCTAACCTGACCCTGCACTGAGCTGCTCTGTCAACTTTTTGTTTTAATAACACTGTGTAGTAACACCAGTTATCCATTTAGTGAGATAAAACAGCTCAGCACAGGTACAGATGAACAATGGAGCTGGCAAAAGTGGCTGTGGCAGCAAGAAATTAAACCCCCTTGTGCTATTTCACCATGTCAGACTAAAATCCTTTCTTGAGTCACCCCTCTGAAGTCTTCTAGGTGTATAGATAGATTTAATCTATTCCAAAAGTTACTCTAGTCACTCTCATCCCAAAAGACAACCTAGTAATTTTTATTAACATAATTCAATGTTCTTTGCTTCTTCATTAAGATGATAGATTTGTTTCTTGAAGATGTAAACAACACCTGTTAGAGTCGGCATCCCCTGTTGTACTTCTAACAGTTGAATAACAGCTGTTTAACTTAATAAGAAGTAAAACACTTACCTCTTCACTCACTTGCATGTTTCAAGCCAAACTGTGATGGAAATTATAAGGTACAATGTAAGACTATCAGTACGCTCGTCCTGTATTAGGTGTGTATGCACATCTAAACGGGATAAGTGTATCTACCTCATTACTTACTATGGACTAAAATTAGACGTGAACGGCTGACAAAAGGTGTAGAATGTCTAATCTTCAGGCTTCTCTTTCAATATATACTCTAAGAACAATGTTGTTCCCTTTGATAACTCTTATTTTGCCTTAATTTCATTTTCTGAAATGCTTTTGTTAACTGAAGTATTATCTATTCCAGTTTTAGTGTCAAAGGATCTTTACAGTTATACTCCAGGAAAAAAACATCCAAATCTTTAAGTCTGATTTTCTTTTAAAAAGGCATTTACAAAATTACCTGGCTTAAAATTTAACATCACCTAAAATGTATGTCCCCTGAATCCTTAGCCTCCCATCAAAATAAAAATCCATTTATTTAAAAATTTGTTCAATAGGAATGCTAATGAATTTTACCAAAGCTTTTTGAACTAATGAAAGCAGGGAAATTCATTTGAACAATTCAAGCTAATCAATCTAAAAAAATTTGCAACTATTTATCACCAGCTCATACATTAGTGCAGTCCCTCTTCCATGACATACAGTGTTATGTGGCCAAAACTATATACATGTGCCAAAAGGCAGAATAACAAATAACTTAGTCCACTTACCAGTTTTCATATCAAATGCCCATGCAGGTACAGCATCTCCTGATTTTACAGTACTTGTGGGAAGAGGAAGTGTAATCTGAATGGGACCATTTACTTTTAGTTCTTTCCCAGTTAAACGAATATTTACACATATTGCAGCAAGAGGAGTTAATTCCATGCTTTTGAAACCTATACGTGAGAAATAGCTTGGCTATAATTCTCCATTCATAGTGTATTTAAAAATATATATTTATAATTAAGAGTATATCCTAATTGTAACTAGAAGTGAGCCCCCCATTCACATCCAGCTACACAGTAGATATCACAACTCAGTGAAATAAAAATCAACATTTTTCTATTCTGGACTTTCAAAATGCGATTAAAATAAACCCCAGTCATTTCTATACCAAATCTGTAAAAGTGAAACAGACTTTTGACATACAGGTTTAATGATGACTGCAGAAACAACAGTGAGGCAAAATCTGGCTTGGGTGTGAGGGAAGAAGGTTTTTAGCCCTCAGATAAGGTGATTGCAAAACAGCTATCCTATGATAAAATACAGATAAAGATTTTTTGTATAATTGCAATATATGTAACACTGAATCAAACTGAAGCCATATACAAATACATGCTGCATTTTTCCTTAGTTGACCAGTCCTCTGAAAACTTTCCTGTAAGGATTAACTTTCTACCTTGGCAGTTATAATTAACTGAATAGTTAATCATGAGGCTTGTCAGAACACTCAAAGAAAACGTTGCATATACAGAGTTTTACAATGAAGCCTGAAAGTTTGTTTTGTTTTCCGTAACGCTAATTTGCAAATACTTCAGAATGCACCATATGACAGTATGATGAAAGAAGCCGAAATAGAATTATTAAGTACCAGAACACTGTTAAATTGATGGAAGCTGTAAGAAGCTGGCTGTGAGAAAAAACCTGGTGCATCAGATATCAATTAGCTTCCACCTGCCCTAAAAGCAAGCTTATTCCTTTAGGAGTATACGAATAATTTAGAACACATGACAGATTAAAAGGAAAACCTGAAGAGAAGAAATGCTGTTTATTCTCTTATACTTTACATGTAAAGAGGTGAAATAAAAGTAAGAAAAGTTTTTAAAAAATTTGATTAAAATTAAATGAGCATGACAAGTTCAAACAAGTTATGTAGTGGCTTCCTTATGTGCTGCTATGAATTTAAGAGCCTCATGGCTTCAGTTCAACTGGGAATAGAAGAACAGAAGAAAGATGAAGCTGCACACAGTACTATCTACCAGAGACTGTATTTATGCAAATACTAAAAAAAAAATCTGTAGAATGACAAATACTGAAAGATCCAACTGCATACAAGCATGAAACTACTTACTGCTTCTCCAGTGAAACAAATGCACAGAAAAGGTTATTACAGCTGTACTCTGTATACACAGTGACTACTTCATTTAAAACAGGCTCATACAGATTAACTGTCCATGAGCTAGACATGAGCTTCCATACAATTTTTATGCTAGGTGTAAAGCTCCTAGGGGCAGCCATTTTAGTGAAGATGCAGAAAACCCCACAGCTGAAGTCAACTGCTGCAGTTCCTCTTACTTCTTTAGGTTCATCTAGTTTACACACTGACCATAACTGTATTTTTAAGGTGTTTACTAAACACCTTATATGTATATAAGTGTGTGTATATATATCTATATACATATGTTTAGTAAACACCTTATATACATACATATATATACGTGAAAAGCAGATTCTGAAGGAGTATTTCAGTTTAGTAAGATATGCTATGTTGTAATACTGCATGGAGTAAGAGAAAAAGTGACATTAATTACTCACCTGACGTATTTATAGAACAAAGCTTTAATGCAATGGAAGCAAGTTCAGGCCCTTTTTATTTAAGCATACGTTTTTCTGTTAACACTCATATTCATTATAATTAGAAGATTTCTTCCTTAAAAAAAAATTCTTCAACAACATATTTACATACCTGATTTACTTAGAAGAATTCCTGTTGAATAGACAAAGCTGTCTACTTTCAAAAACTGCTCTGGCACTGTCAGATAGGCAGTAACATTCGTAATATGTCGATTTGTTGGAAGCTTTATTAAAAATTTTGGAAACTGAACACTTGGTCGAGATTTGGCATCTATAAAAGAGTGAAATTTTGTCTCAGAAATGGTAAAATACACAAAAACTTATTTTATTACTGTTCAGAAATCCATTTAGTATAAAAACCTGTTTTCACCCATTTTCTCCATGCTCTGTGTATGTCTAGCACTTGTCACAGCCACACGTACAGATGCACACTTAACTGAAAATCTGGTTTTGAGATAAGCATTACATGAAGATGTGAACATGCTTAAATTTTTTTTGTATATGTACAGATGGTTGTCACAAAGTGTTTAGATTATAGTCTGCATAGCCTGAACTTACCAGACAGTTTTCCAGTAATTAAGACAGTATCTTCAAACAGCCACATATTAGCTTGATTTTGTGGGAATAATGAAAGCGTCACAGAAGAGTATACTGTGGAAAGTAATAATATCTGTTACACTGTGAAACTGAAAAAAATCCTGCAAGATATCTGATTCTGAAGGAATAGTGAATAGAATGGTTAAAAAGTATATATGAAGACTAGATAAATAAATCAGTCCTGCTGTCCAGAGCAGGAATTTTAGTGGTTAGGCAGGAAGGCCTTTGTTGTGTGTTTGCTATTGTCTTATGCCTTCTAGATAAACAAGTGCCTGGAATTCTTAAGATCCCACTTCTTTAAAAAAAAAGAACAAAAAACCATACAATTTTTAAGAACAAGAAATAGTTAAAAGGAAAACTCATGAGGAAACACTGCTGAAAGGAAGCTGCAACAACAAGGTGACACCCGCTACTCAGGACTCAAAGCACCAGCAGTCCAGGAATTACTAAAGACTGTATGACTTTTGTCAAAACACATTACCATTTGAGTCTAGGTAAACAATTTCTTGGAACACACTCACACTACCACAATATAACCTACTGAGAATTAAAAAGGGCTATTTTCTGTTTTATAGTAATGAGAATTTTGATTAGTCTAACAGACCATTTGACCTTACATCTGCTTTGACAGGCACCATCTCCCTTGACTGACATCAGTCATTTTCAGTTGACAGTAACTACCCAGACTGCTGAGAAAGAGAGACATTTAATTACTGACAGATAGGGTTTAATAATAGGACTATAAGACGCTTACGTACTTGGCATTCTCCCAGTCTTCCAAGGCAAAGGTGTTAACATGTAGCCATCCTTGTATGATACAATAGTTAGGCTTACTCCTAATTTGTATGGAACTTTTATTAATACTGCTCCATTGCTTCCAGTAAGAGTAGAATTTGTCTTTGTGTAGTTAACAAACACTTCTACAACTGCTTGTCGCAGGTACTGATGACTGCCTATGTCATTTACTTGAACTTTCAGCATAAAAACAGATCCTATTAAAAGAAAGAAAGGAGGTCATAACACATCATAACTAAGGAAAATAAATTTATAAAAAAATCCTAGAGTTTATGCCTTGGCTATTAGTTCACTGTACAGTGTCTCTCTCTCTCTCAACAAAGGTAAGTTGTGGCCAAAAAAAAAGGGGTAATCACACAATTACATACCCCAGAGAATAAGGAAGCTCAAAGGAAGAAGGAAAAGATGATACACAAAGATACCAAAAATTGTTTACCAAGCTCAGAAAATATAATACCTGAGTTAAAAAAAACCAACCACAAACAAATCAAATTTACAAAGTAATTTTTCCCCTTTTTGTTTAAGCTTGAACAATGCATCTGTGACAACATAAGATTTGATGTGCCTTTGCAAGTGCACTGCACTATTACACAGATAATACAGATGGGCTTCTCATTCAAGTGCAAACCTTGGCTTGGGTCACACATTTAAAGATGCACCTTGAATTCTACAGAGGTGCCTCATGTCTATGTACTGTAGGATGGCACATTTATTATTACATGTGTAAAAAGTAAACAAATGCATCCAGACACTTTGTTTTAATCACCTCCCAACAGATTTACAGTTCTGGCCTAGTTTTCACTGTTCTGTACTGCACCTTCCAAGTAGTATTTGTCTACTGCTAATTAGAGGATCTGACATTCCTTTAGGGTACCTAGAGTGTCTTACAAAGATCATAATCACAATGACTGAGCAGTATGTTGAAAACAATAATTCGGCTTGAACAACAGTCTCAAAATGCTCAACAGTTGCAAATAAACTGTCATAGACAGCAGGTGCATTAAAACAGACAGAATACCATGTTATATCCAGTGTGAAACTAAGTTATTATCACAACATAAAAGTATCACAAACCACTGTTAAAATGCTTCAAACAACATCAATTTTCCAGTATTTCAGTTACAGACATACTACTATTCAACACCACTGCACTACTTCATACCTGGATTTTTCAAGTACATTAATAATGAACATGCATTTCTATTTAGGTCAAATGTTAGGCTAAGTTTATTTGATATTTGTCTACCTAAAACCATAATCCAATTTAATTAACTCCTCTATAATTGACATTGACATTACACCAAGAGATTTCTATCATTGACCTTGATTTAAATGGAAAGGCCTTAAGAGGCAGAGAACAAATAAAAAAAAAACAACAACCCAGTATATAGTGAAGACATGCAAGTACAGCCTCTCTGAGTATTTCTTTAGATCTATTATAAAGGATGCCATATATTCAAGCAAAAAATGAGCTGTACATGAGAAAAGATACACTGGCCTCAATTTGTTACTGTTTACCGCATACACAGCAAAAACTTATCAGAAGTGCTCATTTGATTCTCTACAGTGTTACAAAAAAAAAAAGTCTACATCTCCTTGTGCAAATTCATATATACTTTCAAAAAACCAAAAAAGATCCCAGCGGTACTCAAACATATCTGATGGAATTAAACAGAAAATGCACAATAATCTTGGAACAATGTCATCTGCATTCCTCCTCTCTGCTATGGGATCAGAAATTCCCACAGCGTTCTTCAAAGCTGCCTGAAATAGTGTTGAGAAGATGCAGAAGCACAGTTGTAAATGCAGACTGAAATCCCAGGGAGAAGGTTGCCAAGACAAAAGTCTCCAATGTAGGACACAGTCCTACAGCTGCAAGCCCTGAAAGAGTAATTACTTGCATATTACTGTCATATGTATGTAGCAGCTACTCAAGTGAAAAATGCTCACTTCACACTAGCTAACAATATGACAAAGATTACAGGAGACCTGAGCCCAGCTCTCATTGCTTCTGGCCTTTTGTGTTAACACAAGTCTTCCTGATAAGAGGAGGTATGCCAATCAGCTGGGAGTTGCTCCCTCCCTGCAAGTAAATATACGAGCAAATAATTTACATTTCATAATATCACCCATAATATACTCTGCCAACCAGGCACTTGAATTTTTAGTGCAATTTAAATTTATTAATGTAATTATATTATATAAATTAAAACCTAATTAAAAAAAAAATTAAATATCTTTTCATTCCTTAACAGTAATAGTGCAGAAGACATGAGCACACACAATATTATGCCTCTGAATCCAAATGCTAGTGGAATAACAATATGTAAAAAAATCCCAGTTAAAAAAGCCACAATCCAACAGTAACAACAATTTTCCTCCCCCACAGCCACGTTTCATTGTTGATTTATATAAAACAACAGTGTACCAGAGCATCCTACAGCAGGCCAGCTGTGACAGCCTAGTTAAAAGCAGAACAATCACAAGGTCCTGAGAGCTTAGCCTGTGTGTGTAGCCATGGTCCAGCACGTTTGACTGATCCATACCTTGCCGAACTTTATATCCCTTGACCAACTCCCTCCTCAAATAAATTCCCTCACATGACTCACATGAATTTAATTGCAAATTCATCAGGGATATTTAATGTCATCGAGTTATTAACAATGTCATATTAACACTCATGACATCTAATTTGCAGAGAAAGTCCTGCTTTTCTTTTTTTTTCTAAGTATCTTAATGTACAAGTCCTTAAGGGCACTTGTAGTCTCCAATATGATGTTGACTGCAGTAGGATTTTTTAATAGAAATAAAACGTACTGAAAATCATTTCAGATGCAAAAATGAACTGTTGGTTAACTTTAACAAAAGTTGATAAATATAATGTGTTTTTTTCTGGACACCAACACTTGCCAAATGCAAGTGGGTATCTCAATATTAAACAGATTTGGCAGAACTTTTACAATTATAAGAAAGAACTCAGTCTTATCTGATTTGATTTGTACTGCCTCAGAGAAAGGGAGATTTGTCCCTTGGCAAGACCACTGGAAATGCCAGCTTCTATGACATTAAAACATTTGCCAATAAATCTTCATACAAATGCAGCAGTTACTTAGACAAAGGGACACTTCTACCACATTCAGCCACTTCAGAAATGTCACAGCCAGGAAAATGACACTTCATTTCTTCAAGCAACAATATCTAGTGCTTGGAATTTGGCTTCACATCATTGCCCTAACAATTGTATCATAAAATTAAGTCAAAGAACTGTTTGGAACCGCAAGCCAGGTACAAAATGCAACAGTACCAAAAAAACAAAAAACAAAACCCCACCAAAAAAAAACCTCTTTACAATGCCCCTATGTAATTTATTCTTAATTCTTTACATGCAGATAAGCATCAATATATTCCAAATTCACATATAATTAACTGTGAGATACAGCAGTGAACACACATACACAGGGCAATGCCTGGGAAGCGTGATAAACACATAAATGTATTGGCTTTCCCAAATCATACATGTGGCTATGTAGATATAACTGTATGAGTCCACAATAACAGAAACAAAGCTCGCTAAGGACACAGATTAGACAAAAAGTTGAAAATGGCGAGAACTCTTGAGCAAAAAGGAGTCACATAGCAAAAGAATATGTAAAGGTAAAAGGGGGGGGGGGGGGGAGTTGATTTAAGAAAAGCTAGGGCCTGGAAAACATAGAGTTGAAGTACTTTTTAGCTTAACTTAGGTTGTAGAAAGAGAACAATGTTTGTGTTGTCTGTGGAATTTAGTGGCCCCACTAAACATGGGTAAATTGTTTTACGCTAGTCTTCTAAAGTACCTTTAGCTTTAAAGAACAATGTTTGTGTTGTAAGTCTGTGCTGAGATAACAGGATTTAGTGGCCCCACTAAACATGAATGAGTTATTTCACACCATCCTTCTCATTATCAGTTAATTTAGAGACAGAGCCTCCCAAACATCTGCTAGCTTGGGATACTGCTTGTCTGCCCATCCTGCAATAAATTTTGCAGGAAGGTCACAATGTTCTAAATCTTTGCTAGTTATTGCTAGTTGCTAATTGCTAGTTGATAGTAAATTTTTGCTAGAATTACAGATATGTCTGGTTTCAGCTAGTTGTGTGATTACTGGGGCATCCAACTGTGCCAAAGGTGAAAAGTACACTGGTGATGAAGACTGCTTACTTCATCCTCAAGACCCCTGCCCACAATCACCGGAGAGCAATGCGCAGATGCCAAGAGGAGGAGACTTATGATTCCCCGCCTATATGAAGGAATTATGAATATGTATATGACTAATGCAATAGTGAAAGTATATAAACCTGTAACAAATACTAATCAGTGTGCCTCTGGCTATGGTCATGCGCCCAGAGCTGTTGCTTTTGCTTTACTGACTTTGTCCCTCAATAAAACCTTGTTATCTCATTTAGAGGAGTGAGTTCGCATTTTACAAAGTATTCCTACACATTCTGCAGCCCAGGTAGAAGCCCCTTTTCCTATTTATCACCAAGGTCCTATAGCAAATGAGGTTCTACACCTTGAAGCAGGCAGCTACTCTTCTCAAAGACACTGACAGGTACCCCATTAAGCAATTATGGGGTGAAGGGAACAGTAACTGCAATTAAATAATTGATTAGACCTTTCCTTCAGAGATTTTTCTCACCAATGCCAGAAAAGGCACATGCTTACATGTGTTTTATGGGAACTGCCCACACTGTATTATGCTCCCAGCTGAACAGACAAATGAAATGTCTGCTGTGAAATTTGCTTGGTCTTAGCTGATTGAAAAATCATTTTTCCATCTTTTACATTCACAGAACACCATATTTTTCGGCTTAATTAGGGACATGAAAGGTGCACTGAACTTTAAAGAAACCACATATTCTAAGAATATCAGGTTTTACTACACATGCAGTAGTGCAATGCATAGCAACATTGCAGGGGGAGGGGATCAATGAAATACATAATCTACACAGTCAACACACATCTGTCCTTAGTTTAAAAAGGTCATATAAAAGCAATCCTCGCGCCCCAAAAAAACAATCGCTACTTCTTAAAATTTGCTTAAATCTACAGTAATGCCAGTAACAAACTACAAAAGCATATCTATAAAAAGTAAAAGCCTATTGTACCTTTAAAGCTCATTAAAAATCCACACACACAAAGATGAGCTGTGCCAGCAACTGACACAGGGATGATTTAGTGCTGAAGTAAGCCCTCCTCACCACAGTGCACCATCAGCCTGTGGTTGCCTTTTAGTCTTTATTAAGGTACAATGCATTGACACAGTACAGATTTTTCTGCCTTGCATAGTGCATTAAAATGACATTATAAGTGACCCCTAAACACCAGTGACTGTTTTATGGCTATATTCTGACAGTTATTGGCAGATACTAGGATAAGTTCTCTGATCAGTTTTCAATTATGCTTCTCACAGCTATCAAATAATCTGTAAATCTCAATTACCCCTACATCCTAATGCATCGGCTAGCTATTAGTGTTCTTTAATGCTGTCTTATTCCATGAAGTCATTTACAGACCCTACATACAATGGGCATGTACATGTATAAAGACATTTCTAGCTCTACACAAATAATTCTATATATTCAAAATTGGTAACAGAAGGTCTCATTTAAAAACTAATGCAATTCTTTAGAAAGATACTTATATGCTGCTCCTCTGATTTAAAAAAATAACATAAAATAAATGCAGAAAATATTTTTTCCTCCCCAAAATGACACAGGAATACTACTAAAATAATAAAATTCACACTGCAAATGTTTCTTCCTGTGCAATTTGACCTTTATTAACTACTTAAAGAGTACAATCTATACATTTTATTTTCAACATACTGTAAGTGAAAAGAGAAGCAAAGAACCTCACATAATTCACAAAAGGTCAGAGGAAATTCAGCAAACTACTTAACCCAGGTGTAAAAATCTATTTCTCTGAAGAAGAGGTGGTTATATTTTTGGCAAGAACAGCATAAACATAAGATAAGAAATACAATCTTTCTGCCTGGCTGAAAAGAGAACACAGCTAACAGCTAGCTAACAGCTTCATTCCTGCACATAGTGCAAGGTGAAAAATTGTATTACCCCCTTGGAGAATCACTCTGGGAGTTACAACTTTCATCTAGTTAGCAAACAGTCATGTAACTAACTAAAACCATGAAGTGACTAGTAAAGAACACAGGTCCGTAAGGACAGACCCAGCAACAGCAAAACTTGCCCTCATTAAGCAAAATGGCAGCACGATTAATTCTAAAGCGAATATGGATTGCCCCTTGAAATGCACTTTGGAGAAAGCAGATACTGACTTTTTCCTGCTGTATGTCAGGGGTGGTGTTCCATAGTGTTCAACTGTTGAGCCTTACAGAGAACTGCTTCTAGGCAATGCATAGATACTGAGAAAAAAATAACTATTAGGTAAATTGGAGCCCAGAACTAATCAATATGGTTCCATTTGGATCCTGTGGAGGTAAAACCACCACAATCTACACAGTACAGTTGGGCACCTTAGCACTCCCTTAAAATATTTTAATGCATAACTGAACATTAAGATGTATATTTAAAAGAAAAGCTTTGGCAAAAATTTCTGTAGTGGTGCAGAATACATCCCTGACTTCCAGGCACAAGGCAGCAAAACAGGGTCAGGGAAACTAGGACACCACAGTATTCCCATTGCTCTGTTTCTAGTCAAACAATTTCCACAGAAGACAACAGCAGAATCCTCATTATGCAGCAGCTGAGGCTAGATCCTGAGGGGAACAAGGAGCGCCTTTTACACAGAGAAAGGCTGTTACAGTCATCTTACAGGAGACGGTTTAACCCAATCTAGTCAAATCTAGATGTCTCCAGCAAGCACTTGACTCATATATCCAAGAGAAACTGTAACAGATTAGAAATTAGAAAAAATTGCACACTCTATTACTTAAGTGGGAGATTTGTTACCCATCAGGCAATGCTAGTGAGCTTTTCCTGGGGAATTCCGAGAGCTTTTCAAACATTTTATCTTACATTTACTTCAAATAAAGCATTATTTCAGATATAGAGAAACTTTCTTCAGTAGCATGTGCTGTGATAAGGACACACAGACTAGTGTATGGTCAGACACAAGTGTGTCAGAATCCTTAAGCATCCGTATATTGTTAAGAAAACAATGGAAATTATTTATTAGAAGTTCATTCATGTTGATACATGCATTATTCCAGCACATACTGCAGTCTTCAGGTGGCCCTTTTTCCCACCTACTATGAAAACCAAAATCAGGACCTCACAAAACATTTCAGATACCATTCTGATTTCTCGGTTCCAAATCAAGGCCAGGCTGCATCTCTTGAAACAACTGGATATGTTTGCTTTTAAGAGCTGAACAAAACAGCAATGTAGGAAACATGTAAACTCAACAATCTTGGGTAAGCTAAAATAAAAACATGTCATCCTTGCTCCCATTGCTTTCTGCTCATTCACTACTTTCTGAAAACTCTTTCCCAGTTCCTGTTTTCCCATACCCTCTTTTCTTGGTGGAGCTCTGCCCAGTCTCCCTCCTCCCAGCATTTACCCCATCCCGGAGTAATCCTTGATGACGATTCCCTGTAATATTTTAGCCTGTGAGATCGCTGATCATGAAGAAGGATCAATATTTGTCTAAAAGATCAGGTTTTTCTAGAAGCTTCATAAACTACGACGAGAGTGAGAAATGCTTTACATTAAATTAAAAGCAAATGCTTTACATTAAATTAAAAGCACTGAAACAAACCCATCAGGATGTACACTTTAAAAGGAGACTTCAAATCTATCAGACTGAACTACTACAGGGGATTGCCTGTGGCAAATCAGCACCTGATCCAGAGCAAACTTCATGATTCTAAGTAAATTACTTGGTCAAAACTAATTATTCATTTAGTTCAAAACAGACCAAAAACCCAGTTTCACATTATAATAAAACTGCAGTATGAAGAAGATGACCACCTGCTAAAGTACTGTTAAAAGCATTATATACTTTACAAATAAGAAGAAGGCCTCCTTCCTTTCTGAAAGGGATTTTAGCAGCAAAGAGAAACAAATTAAAAAAATCACACTACCTTAGAAATAGACTGTATTTCTCAGTCAAACATTGTAGGTTACTTCTCAGCAAAAAAATTTATAGACTTAGCACCATTTCTTTACATAGATTTAACACTGAAATTTTACTGCTTTTACACACACACAAGAAGAAAGAAAAAAGTTGTTTATTGAATTTATTTACTTACAACAATTTTGTTTCACTTAGAATAACGTCGTAGTTTAAACCCAGCTGGCAACCCAGAACAGGCAGCCGCTTGCTCACTCTCCCAGCTTCCGCCCCCCACTCCAGGAGGGATGGGGAGGAGAATCAAAAGAATGTAACTCCCATGGGCTGAGATAGGAACAGTCCAGTAACTAAGGTATAACACAAATCACTACTGCTACCACCAACAATAATAATGATAAGGGACACAACAAGGGAAGAGAATAGAACTGCTCACCACCTGCCAACCAATACCCAACCTGACCCAATCAGCAATTTAGCCCTTCCAGGTAACTGCTCCCAGGTCAGGTGTCCTGTGTCTCTGCTTCCTCCTGGCTTCCCCTCCTCCCTGGGAGGGCATGAGATTCAGAAAGTCCTTGGCCAGAGTAAACATTACTTAGCAACAACTAAAAACATCGGTGTTATCAGTGCTGCTCCCAGGTGAAAGAAAACACAGCACTGCACCGGCTACTAAGAAGGAGAAAAAATGACTGCTGCTGTTGAACCCAGGACAAATAATTATTTTCCTTTATACCAACACATACCATCAGGGGTATATATTTGTACTTATGTTTGTGCATATACAAACACAGCTGTTAAGCAAACAAGGAAAGGGAAGTTTGGTTTTTAAAGAGAAGGTAAACAAAATTACATATTCTTAATAGAAATCCTGCCTTCAAATATTAGTTTACTGCATGTCTCATCAGTACTTAGGCACTGTAATGACTTCCAAACTAGTGAACAGTCATTAGGTCAGTGTAAATCAATAAACTGAATTCCCCACAAGTTCCTGAATTGATTCCTCCAAATTCAGAAGCAACTTAAAAGAAAGGTTAAATTTAACCAGGACTGAATATTGCCAGCTTCAAAATTCAGCTTGTAGGATGTACTTGCTTGGTGCTAATTCTTCAGAGAAGTGAGAGTTTAAAAACTCCTAATATTTTTCAAATAAACATTACCTAATGTTGAAGCTATCTACCTCTGTCACACACTTTTACAGACACAGACTGCAGCACTACCTTCAGTTCATAGAATCATAGAATTGTTAGGGTTGGAAAGGACCTTAAGGTAATCTAGCTCCAACCCCCCTTCTGTGGGAAGGGATGCCTCTCACCAAACCATGTCACCCAAGGCTCTGTATAAAAAAAATAATTACCACACTTCACAAACATGCAAATTTTTTACTGCTTATGATTATATTATTGGATTTGAATCATTTTATTATCTGGGCAGCCTTAGCCTTCAAAATCTGTACTATACCACAGGTAAATTAACATTTCAGCTTTTTCTATTTTAAGATCTGTTGTATGCAGGAGTGGACTGATTTAATGAGTTATTTAAGTAAATAAATAAAAACAACAAACATAACAGCCCTCTTCTACAGCTGAGTAATACCATTGTAGTTGGTTACACTTCCAAAGCAAGATCTCAGACCAGATGCAGAAAAAAGTAAGTAAGCATAGTATTCATTCCACAAATGCTGACACAAGCCAAATACTGATGAAATTAATGATCTGCAAAATCAACAAAATAACACAGATCATTATAGGCTGTACCCTTCAAGATTACTACTGCACAATCAATAAACACCCTCCTGGAATGATCATGCTTCCAAGAACTATGCAAGAATGTCACCAGGCTAATCCATAAAGCTGCTTAACAACTCACTTATCCAATGGCAATATACCCCTGAACACTTCCAAGTGCACCTAGTAAGACATATAAAATAGACAGAAATCAAGCACTACCCTTCAAACACTTTTCCAGACTACCTAAGAAAGAGCTATGAAATTTGAACATGAAATCAGCTATGACATTTAGATGGGACTTTTTTGCCCGTATCTATTTATCGCTGTGTGCTACACATGTCACTAAAAAACATCCACTAGAGTATTTTCAAGTGCATATCATGTACTGCTGTAAGGTACTCATTGGGTAACTAGTTTCATGGTGGTTTTTCACTATTAAATGCCTTCTTTGTTCAACTCACATATTAAAATTGGAATGTTTCACCACTCAAGGCAAAACATGAGAACTCACAAGATACAACAAACCAGAATTTTCAGTACAGAACTGTGTTTCATATCTTGCTGTACGTGTCTATTGGCATAAATAATAAGAAATTTCAACTAAATTCAGAACTGACACCTGCTAGTGAAGCTCTGACAACTACTATTACAATTACCATAACAACTTTGCCTTTTTATTTCCTGCTATTTTGTTGCATCAGCCAGCCTGGTTCTCAAAACTCTGGTTACCATGGAAAATGGAAGCTAAGAAATTCACCTTCCTGTGGCAAGGGACATATGAAGCAGATAAAATTAAATGCCGCAATCTGCAGCTTATTTAGGATTTATTTATTTTAAATATCATCTTCTGTAATCATATCAGAGATAAAATATTAATAGCACAAGACCAAAAATAAGTAAAACTCACATATCAATTAAAGATGAATTTGCAAGTGAAAGAGATTTAAATAAGCAAGTATATATCAGTAACAGAGCTCCTGAAGCCTATAAAATAGAACACCTTTGCTCAGGCATTTGCTCAGGCATTTCAGAGGCCATTATAAGTTATCTCAGCTTTCTCACTGTCTAATAATAAACCTGTAATGCTGCTCTTTCATTATTTCTTTTAATGACTGCCTGTATTTTTTTAAATGACTGATGCATTCTACCTTGCATCAGTACTGAGAGAATCAAAAAGTGAGTATTAAAATTTCACACTTCGTTACAGAATACCAGGAAAAAATAGAGAAGGGAAATATTAGTATCTGCATAATATTCTACTTTAAATATGCTACCTGAAATACACTGCATTATATACCCTTAAGACCTATTAGGGGATAAGCAAACAACATGCATTTCCCACTTACCACCTTCACAATCAAAACTTCATTATGTAAACAGAAAACAAATGAAAAAAAATCATTCAGCATCATCTCCTTGACAAATGAGACCATTTCTCACAGGGAATTTCTTCTGTTTCTTACAGAGAAGTTCTAATGATTTGTCAAATTTACCCTTTAATGGTCACTATATTTGGATAGCGGAAGAACATTCCAGTAACCCTGTAGCATAAATTTTTTTTTTTTTTAAATTTATTTTTTAACCTAATGGGATCGGTACAGGATTTGTCTCATGTAATTCTTAGTGGTGGAATTAGCTGAAAAATATCTCTGCAAGTTCAAACATCCCCTTAATTTGGCAGAGTGGACAAAAAAAACCCACAGGAAAACAAAGCAGTACCCTCTTCAAGTATGACATTCAATGACCTGAAGATTTTAACCTTAAGACAGATTTGCCTGTATAACCCCACAGTGGCATAATACAACCTACAAACTAGTAACTCAAATGTCAGTGCATGTTACTCACCATTAACAAAGGAAAACTACTGCTGCATTCAGTCACATTATTCAGTAACATGCTCATCACTATGCTGAAAATACTCTCCCCCAAAAGCTGCAAAATCTCATACTGATGCGCGGATTGACTCCACAACTCGTTAAAGTTGTAAAGTAGGTATGCTTTTTATTCAGCACTGAGACACACGGGGATAATTCCTCAAAATCATGCATACCTCAGTGTTGTTTCCCTCTACATTTATTCTCTAAAGTTATACATATTCATAAGGTTGCACAATACGCCTATACATATTCATGTCCTATCCCCGCTTCGTATTATAATGAGCCAGAAGGTCCTCTGCGCCTGCGCAGTGCCCCCTCTGGTCATGGGCAGGGGTCTCAAGATGAAGTAAATGAGTCTTCCTCCTCTGGGTAGGGGTCTTCAAGATGAAGTAAATGTCTTCCTCTTCTTGCACTTTTCACCTTTTTTAGTCTTTACGTGTGGCCTTAGAGTTTGGTCAGTGTCCCAGCCGTAAATCCTCTACTTCTCCCCTTTATCAGTAGAGTTTGATCAGTGTCCCAGCCGTAAATCCTCTGCTTCTCCCCTTTATCAGTAGATTCAGGTGTCCGCTTATTAACAGGACCGGAGGTCTCTGTTCTGCTTAGCAGGCATTTACAACAGATAGTCCTTTTGTTTAAAAAAATTCCTCTAACCCCCTTGTACAATCCCCCGTACAACCCCCCTGTACTACCCCCCTGTACAATGGTCAACCCTCTGTATCAATACCACTGATTAAAGATATTTGCAGTGTTTATCTTTTCACTTATGCAAAAAGGCCCTCTAAACCCTTGGAAGAATGCCAGTGTGTAAAAACAAACATGGAGAAAATACAGTTGAAAGGTTGCAGGTCAGCATGTCCTAACTGTAGTCCTGTACATGTGGGATGGGGATTTTTTAATGCACTAGTTAGGAAATACATACTGCAGCAACAAAACAAGAGCAACCTACAACCTAGTATCTCTTTCATACATAATTTTTTATTGAGTTTCATGAGGTGAACAATCAAAAATCACAAACTAACAATAAATGACATTAGTTTTCAGAAAAATGATGATTAAAATCACTGTAGAGCCCTACTAATTTTAACTAAGTAAAATTTCACAGATGCCATAAACAAAGTTTTAAAAAAGAGAGGGGAATGATAGATTCTCTTGCCCCACTCTGCACCAAAACTATGCACACAAATGTTTTGCTAGGTCTCTATCCCTGTCAATTTAATTAGAGGATTTTCTCAACATCCATGGTCCGTAATCCAAAGAAAATCTTTCCTTCAGCCCAATGAGAGCAAGTTTTCTCTCTTGTTCTCACAGGCAACGAAACAAGCTCCTGTGATATTTATCACAAGGCATAATTTATATTATTAATAGCTTCTATTGTTCCAAACACATGCTCTACTGATGTCCTGCATTTACGCAACATAAAACTACCAATTTCTCCTGTTCAGTCACTTAATGAAAGTCTTCAAAACAA
Organism: Pezoporus flaviventris; assembly: GCF_033815535.1. Taxonomy (NCBI): domain Eukaryota; kingdom Metazoa; phylum Chordata; class Aves; order Psittaciformes; family Psittacidae; genus Pezoporus; species Pezoporus flaviventris. Next base: position 52,656,440 of record NW_026892549.1, read on the forward strand.
AGGAAAACTATTATCCACAATGACCTGAAAAAGTGTTTTATAATTCCACTAGTGTCTATAATAGTTGGAGGGGTCAAGCATCTCCTTATTCATTCCAGCAAAGTAGCCTATACTTTGAAATATTTTGACATCATTGAACTTCTTCCTACTCCAGCTTACATTAGCACAGACAAATTATCAACCAGATTTGCTATCTCATAGAAAATAACTTGCATGAGAATGTTCCAGTTTCATTTGAAAAGCTTTCCCATAAAGGTTATTATTAATAAGTCATAATAAATAATTTGGTTTCTTCCCAAATTTCAGAACCGAAAGTCCATGCTACGCACTAGTATTGATTTCAACAGGCTGAGCCAAATGCATACATCGTATATATAAAACAACCCCTTATCTGCAGCAGAGAATATAATTCCACTTTCTTCTAATTTACATGCATTAGAGGAGAACAGTCCACCCAAAATGAAATGCAGATGTTTCAAGAGAAACAGTAGCAGCTGACAGACTAGTCACATACAAGCACAAAGTCAGTCATTTGAGGAGGGGACAAAATGTCTGTGGATGATAATGAGCTGAGGATGCAATCAATATGCAGAGATACGAGCCAACAAGAACCTTGTGAAATTCAACAGGGACAAATACAAAATGATGCATCTGACCCCTTCCAGCAATACCTGCAGGAGACTGAGCGACAGTGTAGTAGATCTGCTGAAAACTCAAGGGAGTCCTGGTGAGCAAAAAGCTAAACATGCCAGGAGTGCACCTCAGAAGAGATGAAGGCAAACAGCACACTGCAGAGGTACCAAAAGAAGCACAACAAATAGAGCAAGACAAGTAACCCCTTCTATTTAGCACTTGCTTAACTACATCTGGAACTGCATTCAATTTCGGACCCACAGAAGAAGTCAGCCTTGTTAAACCTCACAAAGGAAAGACTTCAGGGGACCTAAACAACAGCCTTCTAATACCCATGAATTTAGCCAGAAGACAGAGCCAAGTTCTCTGTCAAGACGCGTAGCAGGATAACAAAAGGCAACAGTCAAAAATTGCAGGGATCTGACCGGACATGAGAAGATTTTTTTTCTTTCTCAGGGTAAACAATCATTGGAACAGGTTGCTATCCTGGTTTTCACTGGGATTCAGTTAATTTTCTTTCTAGTAGCTGGTACAGTACTGTGTTTTGGCTTTAGTCTGGGAATAATGCTGATAACACATCAATGTTTCAGTTGTTGCTCAGTACTGCATACCTTGGTCAAGGTCTTTAATTTTCTCGTGCTCTGCCATTAGAAGGGACACAAGAAGTCAGGAGGGAGCACAGACAGGACACCTGACCCTAACTACTCAAAGGGGTATTCCATACCACCACACATCATGCCCAGTATATAAACTGCGGGGAGTTACCCAGAAGGGACCAATCGCTGCTTTGGTTTGGCTGGGTCCCAGCAGGTAGTGAGCAACTGTACTGTGCATCACTTAGGGTTTACTGTTTTTTTTGCCTTTCCTCTTTTAGTTTTACATTTTCTCCCCTTGTTATTTCCCTTATCATTATTATTGGTAGTAGTATTATACTATACTTTAGTTATTAAACTGTCTTAATCTCAACCTGTAGGGTTTACATTCTTCCAATTCTCCTCCCCATACCATCTGGAGGTGGGAAGGGGGAGGATGAGCAAGCAGCTGAGTGCTACTGAGCTACAGCTGTCCAGAGAGATTCTCCATTCTTGGAAGCTTTCATGGCCTGACATGAAACAAATCCCACGTGTGAATTCAGTGTCAACCATGCTTAAAGCATAGAGCACTCCTTATATCCCCTCCAGCCTAAATAATCTCCACAATTCCAGATGCTCACAGTTACTTTAAAATCACAGAAAACACTGAAAGAAAAATCCATACAGGATAAACATCATCTTCACTTGACTGCATTTCAGATGCTAATTTTATTACACTTAGCAAATCTGGCTCGATATTTTAGCAGGAGTACAGCATCCTACCAATTTGGGGCTCACAACCTGATGTAAATTCTATATTCTATTACTGAAATGGGATGAAAAGATATACTTTATCTTGCATGGCCTTACTTGGTAACATTTGCAGTCAATGAAAACAGAAATACTGATAATTCTGAAAGTAAAATCAGTTTGACTAATGAAAGGATCAGTCACACCTGCAACTGAAGTAACCTGCAACATGAAACCTGAAAACTACATGGATGCTCTAGTGGGAAAGATCAATTGTTGAATATAGGTAAAAGATTAACAAGAAATAAAGACACAAAAGGATGTAAACCAAAAGAAAACATTTCAGGAGAAGCAAACAAAGACCACCTAAAAACTAAAAAAAAAAAAAACCAAAAAAAAAAAAAAACCAAAACCTCACCCCTAATTCACCTTTTTCCTCCAAAAATAAAATGCCTCATAATGGGTCACTGATGGCTATAACGGAATTGTGTTCAGTAAAGGCACTCAGGCAAACAGTTGTACAGGCTAAAGAACTCATTAATCGAACAACACTCTACAGACCTTGGAGTGCTTTTGGGGTGCAGTGGTCATGTCAATAACGCACTTCCAAGAGAGTATGCTGGACACATATTGAAGCAGTTCCCAGAATCTCTGTATTTTGCTGCTTCATGACCTCATGTCCTTCATGACATGGCTCAGTATGTGCTTTGCACTCATACCTGTAACCACTGCATCATATTCAGCACAAAACCCCCCCTCCCTCCCACAGCTATTTGCAGGTTAACCTGCTATAGCTACCAGCAGTTCACATAAGATCCACACCAAAACTACCAAATTTTTCAAAATTATACAAGGAACATCAGAAGGTAGAGGGATAAGATCTTTTTCCCCCCCCCTCTCTCTAACCCACCAAAAGTAACAATTTATTTCCATGTAATCTCAATGACATGCCACCTCTTGCCTCTTTCACTGGTAGAACTGCACTATCTTAGGTACCATCAACAGTAAATGCAGAATGCTGAAGCAAGAAGGGTAATGTGGAAAGTCCAGCAGTACAAACTGACCTCAATCCATTTCCTTCAACTGTCTCATTTCCAATTTGTAAAGGATAAGAACTTGAAGTCTGATTTAGGTCTTTCAATCAGTGGAGACTGTTTTTGAACACACACAATGAAGCATAATCACAGCTTCGAGGAAGAAGGACAAGAATTCAAGGGGGAAGAAAATAAGGCAAATGAGACAGGAAAGAACATCATTCCCCAGCCCTGTCAATGCCAGCAGGTCACACAGGATAATCCCAGAAGCTACATCAGACAGGAGCACACATATGCTGCCCCAACAACTCCTGTGCAAAGATCCTTTTGTCTGTGCATGCTTTACCCCAAAGCTCATCAGGTGGAAGCATGAATCCTGTCAAGTTCCCATGCTACCTGTATTCTTCTCCCCTCAATTGCAGGGCTCCTTAAAAGAGCTTTAAATGAGACTGAGCAACATCGTCTAATGCAAGGTGTCCCTGCCCATGGCAGGGGGCTGGAACAAGACGATCTTAAGGTCCTTTCTAACCCTAACTATTCTGATTCTATGAAAACCAAGCAAGCCTGGTGATAAGCCTGGGAGCAACACACCAGTGTTTGAGGGATGGTGTCGGGAGGTTCTTCAGGGAGAAAACTAAAAACACCAAAGCCCAACTATAACTTAATCTGGCTATTGCTGTAAAAGATAATAAAAAAGTTCCTTACTACCTGAAAGGAGGTTGTAGTGAGACAGGTGTTTGTTTCTTCTCCCAGCAAGCAATGCGACAAGACAAAATGGCCTCAAGTTGTGCCAGGGGAGGTTTAGACTTGATATTAGGAAAAATTCCTTCACCAAAAGGATTGTCAAGCACTAGAAAAGGCTACGCAGAGAACCGGTGGAAGCACCATCCCTGGACGTATTTAAAAGTTGTGTAGATGAGGCATTTAAGGGACATGGTTTAGTGGTGGACTTGGCAATGTTAGGTTAATGTTTGAACTCTATGATCTTAAAGTTTTTTCCACCTCAACAATTCTATGTACCTTAAACTGCAGACCTGTCAGTATTCTGTTTACAAGAATGCATAATATGTTTACAATCAGAGGGCAAGCAGAATTATTTGGAAGGTTATGGCTGCTGGTCCAACAGGAGAAGGAGATTTTTCTTCACGTCATCTACAGAGAGCTGATAATTGCTCACAAAACTCACAGCATGCAATAGTGTTTTACTTGACAAAACTGCTGGTGCCGTATGATAGTTTTGTGTTCTGCCTAAGAAGCCATGTTTAAGGTAACCAGTGCTTTTGGAGTGTCCTCCACACAAACTGGACCATGCCTGTTGATGTTTATCTCCTAGTGACAAGAACCTACTCACACTACAGTACATGTGTGCTCTCTCATATGGGAGATCTAAGCATTATCCCTTTCTGATCTATGTCCCTCCCAGAATAAGAGCAATACATTCACCAGAGGTTACTCTCTGTACAGAATGTCTCTTCAGCGTATGTGAACAGATGTGATGGGACTGTACGAGCATATGTTCTGTCTATGCTACAGCATCAGCCATGGTTTGGAAGACCTGCCCTTTCACAGGGACCCAGCTGTTCTGCTGGATGGATCTGGAGTGCCTATTCCAACTGAAAATAAGAGCTTGAGTGACATATCCCCTACAAGCTAGACAAATGGAAAGAGGGCACTCCTGAAGTTTAATTCATTCTCTTGAGCTTCCTAACCTTAAGTTCCCTAGCACAGGGTGTTTCATCAAATACGCTTTCATATTGCTGCTTGTAAAGCTGTGCATACTCACATCCTCCCCTCATCATGTGCTAGCATGAAAATTGCTTTCAAACTTCATGCTTTCTCTACAACTAGTGCCAGAAAAACACAAAGCTAGAAATACAATACCTGCTTTTCAGCCTGCTGAATGCAACTTCTTGTAGACTTGCATGGAAAAATGACAGTTTAGGAGCACACATGAGGTGTGCTGAACCACCTCTGGCAAGATAGGTAGAAGGAGCTGTATCTGGTAGTTTCATTCTACTGAACACAGAAGCATTATTCAAGAGTACACTAACCCCTATGATGCAATGGAGATTCTGGGTCGTGGGATCTGGGTGCTCCTACAGCACACCAGATTGCAAATCTATGAATTAGGAATTCGATGAAGTACCAAGACTAATAAAGAGGACTCATCTGCTCACATTGTGCCTCAAAGCCCCATTCATTACAAAAGAGTATAATATAGAAATATGCAACTTTCAAGACAACAAAGTAACCTGCCCTATTTTTCTAAGTTTGACAAAAATTGGGTTTATTTCAAGTAAGCTTTCCTCTCAGATCTTTGCCTCCGTCTTCAAAGATTTCACCTACTGAGCTAGTTCACAGAGAAAGCATGCTACAGATCCCCAGGAGCCCAGACAGCAGTTGCATTCCAAATTCTGAAACGGCCTTTTTCTTAGCCTGACAGCAACTCTGTGAATGTTTTTACATATCAACTGGCTTTTGATGATATTCTGCCAACAGACTGACAAGAAGTAATGAAACTGACAAAACAAATAAAAACTGCAAAAAAATACCACCTTGCATTAGGTAGCTTCCTCTCATTACTGATTACTCTTATTTCCTGCCACTTCACACTGCATAACTGTGTCCCATTTCTGTGAAAGCTAAATCACATTTCTGCCTTTGTCTCTCTCATTTTTTTCTAATGAAAGCTACTATTAAGTTTATTGAAATCAAGTTTTCTGAAGTACAGAGCATGATGCTGTATATTACAAGCTCCCACGAAGCTTTGAACACAGAAGAGTTGCCTACCTCTTCAGAATTTCTCAGTGCCTTTTTGTTTATATTGATTCTCTTTCTCAAAAATAAAAAAGTATGTGTTTTTTCATTTGTGATCTACCATGGAAAACCCCAAACTCCTTTTTTTCTTGTGTTAGCAACTGAGTGACCTAAATCATGGAACATGTGGACTAATAAATGAAATTATCTGTGACTATTTTGTTTTCATTATTCACTTCTGTATCAAACTTCAGATGCTTTATCACCAGTGTCCTAATGCCTATCCTGATACTCCAATGTACTATTAAGCCTTAGATCAGCACAGAAAGCTAAGTCACTTAAGAACATCACCTCCAATAAATCAGGACTAGTCTAAGTCTTACATTCTTTCTCTACTTTCTCACCTAACTGAGAAACCATTCTCACAAATCCCATAGGCTGAGAATGCTGAGAAAACTGAACAGCAAATCAAAGGACATTCTCTGAGCTTATTCCCACAGCTGGAGATAGTCGCATTAAACCTTTTTGCTGGGGTGCACATGTAACGCTTTTGGAGTTCTATTTCATAATTAAAGAATTATTTTTTACCATATCAAAAGCCAGGTTTGCAAAATTTAATTAAGGTTCTTCATATAAGAAACAACATCGATTCCTAACAAAAGTTTACATCTGATGTATCAAATCAGAAGTTTTACTTTAAAGACTGCAATCCATCTCTTCCATGTCCAAATAGAAAAAAATTACTACAATTTAACCCATTAGCTTTGACAACCTAAAAATAGATCTTTTCCCTGACCAGGTTATATTCCAATACCTATTGGATATGAAGGTTGTGTTGCCAGCTGTATAAAGCAATTAACCCCAGTGCTGCTCAGAAGCCCCTAGTTAGACAGCCCTTACTTCTTAAACAGGAACTGTATTCTATGTAATCAGTCACCCATGAAAACTACTGAATTTCCTTCTTTATAGGAATGCTACAGAATCTCCTATATGGCTTTTAACTCCTCACTAATTTTCTTGACATTTGTATCTGACTGCTACAGAATCTCCAGAACAGAACTAGATTTACTGCTGCTGTACTAATCCCCTGCCCAGTGACTACTATAGAGACACTAAACTGTAAAAGTTGTTCCACCAAGTAACAAACAAGCCAGTCACACAGCACCATTTTTAACTGCATCATTATGTGTTATTGCTCAAATTCAAAAGCAGAACAAGGTATCAAAACCAAATACTCATCTAAATACGTAAGTGCCACCTACGTACCAATATACATACCATTAGGAAAAATATTTCACAACTAGAAACATTGAAAACAAAGATGAGAAAAACAATAAGTCACACAGAGATGCATCAGAGAAATATTTCTCTTCCAGTATCTCATAAAAAGGAAGCAGGAGAAAGGTATCTCCTCCTTGAATGATCAGGAAGAATAAGACAATGTACAAGACTTTAAAACAAGCTTAATTAGAAATCTCTTATCTAGAACACTGCTTTGCATTAGATAGCAACTTATCAACACATGCAAGCAAGTTATATTGGGAAATGGGCACAGAATCAAATTCCACAGGTAGTATCCAGGCAGTGATTTTGTTCCAACATGAGTAATCTCTTATTCTCTTTTGGGTTTGCCAACAATCACATATTTCTCATTTGTCTCAACAAACAGAACTGTATAAATATGCACAGTGATTGCCATTCTCTCCTCTCCTTTGTTCAGCACCATTCCTAGATGTTAGCACTTATTTAATTTCACCTGACAAAAATCAAGCTAATCTTTGCATTCTATGCAAAGCCACCTGCCTAGAATAAAATAAAATAGTGGCAAAATATTTTTTTTTCCTGAATTCTGGAATGTGAAGCAGATTCGGAATGGTATATAACAAATATGATGGCAAGTCACTCTATGATAATACAATGGTGTATGTTGTCCTATGTGCTGTCTATACGTAACGTGACAGCTTCTATTTACAGAACTGCTGTTTTTTCCAGAAGAATCTTGCTCATTCAGTGTACGTGAGATCTGCCATGAAGCTGATGCAGTGAAGTATCACTCGATTCGTGGTCTCCATGCTGTTTATTGCACAGTATCTGCATTATAAGGAGAATAACAATGCATCACATCCAGAATATCTTCAAGGTTTTTAAGCATTAAAGAACACAACATATCTCCCATAAAGATAAGCAAAAGGGAATAAGGGAAACAAAGCCAACTTTGCCTGGATCAAAGCCAGGGCTGTATTTACTGAATTCTGTGCTCAAGCCCGCTGACTTGAGTGCTGAGTAGTCAAAGCTCCTGGGGACTATTCTTTAATCACTTCTGCACACCAGAGCGCAGACTTCTAAACTGCCACACAGAAAATGCGAAAACTCACTATGAATTTAACAGAGAACCAAGACAGGTTCTCCACTTCAGCAGTCACTCTAGCCACAGACCCATCCTTCTCTCCCCAAATATTTTTTCCTAAAATTTGGAAGAACAGTTACATCTGTTAGATAACATGAGTCAGAGTAACTCCATAAACTGTGACACAAGGCACATCTCTGCCTTGCCTTTAGAATTTACTTACTTCTTTTGGCAGTGGTAAGTTTGTTGTTGTTTTTAAGGAAGAAGAAACAAGAGATGAACAAAACCAATTCCTATTCAGTCATGATGTGCAACTATCTTCTCTCATTGCTGCATTTACACGGCAGCAGTAGAATCCGCACTCCCAAATCTTTGCATCCAGCTGTGCTGACTTTAGCATTTCTTCTCAGACAGCATAATAGTAACACTAACCAAAGTCTGTTAATCCAGGAGGGAACTGATCTGTAAAACTGTGTAATTAGGCTGAACAGAACAGGCACATCCATACAGGAATGTCCTATGACAAAAGGTTGTTAACTCCAGCCTTAGCTCTGCACCTTCCCTATTTTAGGTGGATAAAGCTTCTTCACTCCAGCAACACTGGGGTCACAAACACACGTCATAAATCCAAAATCAGCCAAAACTTCCTCTTACTTCCAGAAGCTACTGCTAGCCTGGCAGTTCCCAGCACAGGACCTGCAGCTGTTTCAGGAGTGGCCTCTTCAGAGCATTCCCCTTAGGGATTACTCTGCTACCAGTCTTCTGCTGGAAAGGCAACAGCAATTTATCCTGCCTACCTTTCAGCTGTAAACCATCAAAAGATAATTTAATGGAAAAAAGACATTTAGTATCTCAAAAATACATCTCTGCAGCCAGGTTCTTCCTTTTTAAAATTTCAGAAATGTTCATCTAGCAAAAAATTACTTACACGCCTTACTGAAAGGAAATACCATACAAAACCCAAAGGTGCTTAGCAGCTTCTTCAGAATAATGAAAGTTTTGTAGCAGAGATAAGCTTGCCTTTTTAAAAGATTAATCACTACTGGCTATTACAAATTCTTTATTAAAGAAATTAATCAAGATCATTTAGAAAGCTAACCAAAAAGTGAAATAAAGCTTTAACTTGTATTTAAACATAACACAAACAAATGCTGAGCATACATTTAAATTATAATTTTAAACATTCATAAATTGGGACTGATCATGAAAGCTGCATACTATAAAACACTTCCAGGACTCCAGTACCTCAAAACCTATGAAGCAAAAAAAGCAAATAAAAGAAAGCAACAGCAATGAGGCACATGGGCCTGCAGCAGCAACAGCAGCAAACCAATAGCATCAGCATCAAACTGGTACCAACAAAGATTTTAGCCAGGGCTGAAGGCAATAAGGTATTAGAGCTTCTTGAAAATAAAGCAGTATGTGAAACCAAAGAGGATCATCAAATTACAAAAACTGTCCCTTTTGGGAAGGCACTCAATTTTTAACCAGCAAAATATTCACTGCCCAAGCTAGAAATGCTGCCAGATGCTGGGGTTTGCTGCTGGGTGATTCATCGTATATTCTGCTACAAGCACGGTTAGAAACAGAATAATGAAAATAATTAAAATAATGAAAAATCGTCAGTTCAAGAGAAAAAACAAGAACCAAGCTGTCCATCAAATACCCTCCTTTAAAGTCCTATAGTTCAAGCATTTGAAAAAAAAAACATAAAACCAAAACAAACAAACAAAAAAACCAACTAGAAACCCAAATCCACACAAGAAAGAAACCAAAGGGCAAATATCAAGGCATTTTAAGAATGTGTTGATATTCTACCAAATCTAGTTTATAGCTCTACATCAAAACATAACTCAAGACCTTTGCTTATATTTCCTAATAAACATACATACTTTGGCAGCCTTGTAAATTTGCTTCAATTCAGCAAAATACTAACCATATGCCTAAAACTAAAAACAATTTTTACTTCCCTGAATTCAACTGGAAATAGAAACATGCATATATATCATTAAAAAGAAACATACGCTCTAGTGATGTGCCCAGCACCTCAGTGATGAAGGGTCTTAAATAATTCATGATTGAAACCACTTTGAAATTCTTTGGTGAAAGGCAGCATGTCAAGAAAAATATCAGGCTTTTATCCTATTTTGAGCCAGTAACACTTCAAAATGCACACGTATTTTTTAAACCAGATGACAGAAAACCTTATCACTTGACCCAGTTCTACAAGGGGTTTGACTGTAACACCAAGGCCTAAAGCTGAAATAAGCGCATTATTTTCATACTCTCAGCTGTTGAAAGAACATCGTATTTCCTCATTCTGCAGGGGAGACACAAAAACTACTGAGCTCAGCAGCCCCATCTCTCCTTTGATAAGCTTATGACACTTGCCAATGTTACCAGCTAGGTTTCATTTATTTTTATATCGATATAAATAGATATATAGAAATGCATGTGTGTAATATTTTTGTACTTTATATATATATATATATACACACACACATCTCTCGCTCTGGTGACTCCTGCCAGCAATCGAGAATGGGTAGAGCCCTCCTTCCCCGGAGCCCTTCTGTCTGGCACTTGAGTATCTCCAGAGCTAGGGCACAAACACGACTACTGGTGACATGCTACGGCAGCTGCATACAGATCTTGCGATATTAAAGATGGATCCTGCTCTCCCCGCAGAAGCAGCCTCCACGGCTTCGCTACCTGCTTCATTAAAAACAAAGCTCGGCCCTCGCACGGCAGCGCAACGCCTGGAATGCACAGACTGGCACCCGATCGAAGCAACACGCCCCTCAGCAACTCGGCAGGAGCTGCGAGGGGGGACGCCGGCCCCGGGAGAAGAGGATCGCAGCGGGGCGGTCCTGGCCAGAAGCAATCTCCACAAGGTAGGCAGGAAACAGAGGTATCCGCCCGGCAGTGGGAACGACGGGGGCGGGGGCGGAGATCGGTACCTGAGGCCGCCGCGGCGGCAGGGTCCCCCATCGGCAGCGCCGCCAGCTGCTGCAGCGGGTGGGTGGCTTCGCCACCGTCGACGAGAGGCGGCCGCCCCAACAGCAGCAGCAGGGTCGCGGCCGCCAGCCCCAGGAGCAGGGAGGAGAGGCGCCTGCAGGTCCCCAGCATGGCGAGCAGCCCGAGGGCAGTGGAGGCATATTGCGGGCAAGGACGCTGAGGGGTAGCCGGGACCAGCAGCGGCTCCGGCAGCGGCGCGACAGGAGTTGCAAGGGACCCTCCCCGCGCACGCGCGCGGCAACAGTCGGCACAGCAGGCGCCGGCCCGCCCCGGCTCCCGGATGTGGGGGAGGCGGGGCCTGAGTGGCAGGAGGGGCCGTGGTGTTGCTGAGGCGCGGGTCTGGAAAGGGCGGTGGGAAAGGGGTGGGGTGGTTCGTTTTCTGTAGCAACGAGCGAGAGCCGCAGTAAGGGGAGGGACAGCTGCCGGTTGCAGCCCGGCCTTGAAGCGCTGCGGAGGCCGAGGAGGTGCGGGCTGACTGCTTTCTTGAGGAGCCTCGCCGTTCGTACCTGCTGATGGCGGTTGAGGCCTCCTGCCGGGCAGAGAAGAAGGAGAACCGGGTTGTGGCCTTCGGATAGGTTACCAAGGGAAGGAAACCGCGCCGCGATCGCGACCATTCAGCCCTCCGAGCTGGGAGCACATTAGTTTTGTTGTTTGTTGAAAGGGTGTTAAACCGCCTTACGCAACCCCAGTGCAGCACGTAGTGTATACCGGGTGGGTGCATATGGTGGCTTGGTGTCGCTGGAAAAGCACTTTCACTCAGGCACTGGCATAGCTGTATTTTAGTGTCTCCTAAAGCTTTGATTCCACACACTGGCATATCTTTGCCCTATCTACATGTTTTTTCTCATTAACAGCCCTAATAGCAAACAATCCACATTTTTTAGATTTAAGGATACATATAAACGTAGGTAAAATTGGAGTGCGCTTGCGGACGCAACCTAGGGATCATGGAAAAACTGCTCAACTTGTTGACAGCAGGTAAGACTGCTGCACCTCACTAAAGACGGAACAGCTAGGTAAATCCAGCTTACCCACAGAATGAAACTGCGTGCATATTTCAGGGCTAAACGTGTGCCAGCACCACCTCACAATGAATTTCATGCTAGTGTTGAGTGAGCCCATGCAATGATTTCAGTGAGCCAAACCCTCACTGTAGGGACATTCCAGAACTGGATAACACTACATTTTCAGTGTATGAGTAGTGTATATAAACTCCTTGGAAAAGTATAAAATCACTTGATTTGCCTTCTAATAAAATAAATATTAGCTATTAAAAATCTTTCTTTTAGACATAATTTAGACATATAGGCATATCAAGGATAAGAAGGTTATGAGGGGCAGTCAACATGGCTTCACCAGGGGGAAATCATGTTTGACCAATCTCTTAGCCTTTTATGAGGAAATAACACGGTGGATGGATGATGGCAGAGCGGTGGATGTGGTCTACCTTGACCTCAGCAAAGCATTTGACACAGTCTCCCACAGCATCCTCACGGCTAAAATGAGGAAGTGTGGACTGGATGATCAGGTAGTGAGGTGGACTGCGAACTGGCTGAAGGAGAGAAGCCAGAGAGTTGTAGTCTATGGGGCGGAGTCTAGTTGGAGGCCTGTAACTAGTGGAGTGCCTCAAGGGTCAGTACTGGGACCGGTATTATTTAATATATTCATCAATGATTTAGATGAGGGAATTGAGTGTACTATCAGCAAGTTTGCTGATGACACTAAGCTGGGAGGAGTGGCTGATACGCCAGAAGGCTGTGCTGCCATCCAGCGAGACCTGGATAGGCTGGAGAGTTGGGCAGGGAGTAACTTGATGAAATATAACAAGGGAAAGTGTAGAGTCCTGCATCTGGGCAGGAACAACCCCAGGTTCCAGTATAGGTTGGGGAACGACCTGTTAGAGAGCAGTGTAGGGGAGAGGGACCTGGGGGTCCTAGTGGACAACAGGATGACCATGAGCCAACACTGTGCCCTTGTGGCTAAGAAGGCCAATGGCATCCTGGGGTGTATTAGAAGGGCGGTGGTTAGTAGGTCGAGAGAGGTCCTCCTTCCCCTCTACTCTGCCCTGGTGAGACCCCATCTGGAGTATTGTGTCCAGTTCTGGGCCCCTCAGTTCAAGAAGGACAGGGAGCTGCTGGAGAGAGTCCAGCGCAGGGCAACTAAGATGATTAAGGGAGTGGAACATCTCCCTTATGAGGAAAGACTGAGGGAGCTGGGTCTCTATAGTTTGGAGAAGAGGAGACTGAGGGGTGACCTTATCAGTGTCTATAAATATATAAAGGGGGAGTGTCACGAGGACGGAGCCAGGCTCTACTCAGTGGCAAACAATGATAGGACAAGGGGTAATGGGTACAAACTGGAACACAAGAGGTTCCACTTAAACTTGAGAAGAAACTTCTTCTCAGTGAGGGTGACGGAACACTGGAACAGGCTGCCCAGGGAGGTTGTGGAGTCTCCTTCCCTGGAGACATTCAAAACCCGCCTGGACGCATTCCTGTGTAACATTATCTAGGTGTTCCTGCTCCGGCAGGGGGATTGGACTAGATGATCTTTCGAGGTCCCTTCCAATCTCTAACATACTGTGATACTGTGATACTGTGATAATGACATATCAGGCCAAATTTTTTTAGTTTTCAGATCCGATAAATTTCTTCAAATGTAGGGGGAAGACTATAAAGGAGTAGAAATTTTCCCACACTAAAAGGAAGAACTACCAGGTTACAGTCTGTATTTTCAACAGTTTTCTCATAAACTGAAGAGAACAGTACATTTTTCCTTACGATTTAAAGCCATTCTATAATGTAGTTAATTGCCATTAACAATGACTTCATATAGATTTGGGATTGGCATAGAAAATACAGTTCACTTTTACTGGAGTTGCTAATAGTCTGCTGGCACTTTTTGGAACTGCCAGAGAATGGACTGACTTCATCACTTGTGCATTATGAACCACCACTACCTGCAGCATAACACTAGTGGGAAATGGACACCCTCCTCAGCAGGTTATCTTCAGTACTTTCCTTTAGAATGGCATCACAGTCTCCCTTTTCTTCATCAGCACAAAAAAATAAAAGAAAAAACCCACCAAAACCCAAAACCACCCTAAGTAACCAAAGAGCACAAAGAACAGACAAATAAACCAATTATTTGTTTACTTGATATGGAACCCTCCTCCTGCATCTTACAGACAGATTCTGTTTTGATTAGAAAACATTAGTTCAGTGTCTGCCTCCCTCCTTCATGACACCCACCTTCTTCATTTAATCTCGTATCTGTGCACAGCAAAAAAGCTGCTTCCACACAGCCTCTGTTAGAGCTGAATTCATTTTGGAATCCCTACAACACTGCATCTTCTCAGGTGGAAGAAAGGGGTCTACAGAAAGCTAACTAATGCTTTGAGTAATTTGCTCCCTTTGTTCATGAATTTGTCTGATAAATCTGTATGTGGTAACAGGAGGTGTAGATACATACATAGAATCACAGAATGGTTTGGGTTGGAAAGGACCTTAAAGCTCATCTACTTCCAACACCCCTGCCACAGGCAGGGACACCTTCCTCTAGACCAGGTTTCTCCAAGCCCCATCCAACCTGGCCTTGAACACTGCCAGGGATAGGGCAGCCACAGCTTCTCTGGGCAACCTGTGTCAGTGTCTTGCCAGCTTCATGGTAAGGAATTTTTTCTTAATATCTAATCTAAATGTACCTTCTGTCAGCCTAAAGCTATTCCCCCTTGTCCTATCCCTGCATATTCTAAGTAAGTGCTTTAAAGAGAAGTCTTGGTGATGGGTACCAGTGCTGAGCCTGCAGCCATGGGCAGACCTGAGCCCTATGTGGATTGTTTCTTGAGCAGCTGTTAAAGCCAGATGAGGGTTTCACAGTCTGTCTTCCCTAGTAACTGTAAGCGGCGAGGAGAAGCAGACAGGCCAACCCAATATGGGTGATAAGCAACTTCTACTTTATTTGTGACGCAGTTCACACATACATAGGAGTGGTATTCAGCCACTCCTTCTTGGCATAACAGTATTGGTTAGCCCCCACAGCTTCCTCCACATTCTCCTCCCAGGTCCGGTCTCCAGCCACCTGTGGGGGCCACCCCCTGCCTTGCTTGCACAGTCCTCCAGAACTCTATGGTCCTGCTCTTAGAGTCATTCTGCAACAATTCCCCCCTTTTTCTTTGTGCAAGCAAGGCATTATGGGTTATTCTGTTCACCTGTTTTATCACACAACTATAAACAAGTCTAATAGCTACGATGATTAACCTAACAATGATACATAAGTGCAATACTTCAAACAACAGTTTTTGACTCAACCTGTAATGCCCCGTGAAGACAACCATCTAGTTCTTCTTAGAATACTGCTCATTTACTATTGCTGGGTAAGCTGAGCCAGGGTTCTCTGCTGTGCGTGCATCGAATTAGCATAATCAGAGAGACTCATACAACACATTCCATCAAACTCTTCACATCCATGTCCCTGTTCCAACAACAAAAGCTTCTGCAGTGTTGCATGTCTTACAGAGTCAACATTAAAACAAATCAGGAATTGCCTTCGATGTAGAATTGTCTGCTTAGTTGAGCTGAAGCACTTACAGTGATTTGGCATATTATGATTGGATACATGTTTTGAAGACCCTTACTGACTAACATATAATTGGTTAAACACAGGTGTGAGAACTCAACCTTGAAAGCTTGCCAACAGTCCACAGTTCTCATTAACTTGGTGAATTCCAGCCTCTTATCTTGCTTGCTTAAGCTTCTTCAGGCCTCTCATGGCCTTGCTGTATCTTTCAGGACTATTCAAAGTTTATGTACCAATTATGCATTCCCCTGTGAGAACACTGTCTCCACATCTTCCCCCTTTTGTTTTATCCAGTAACAAGTCGCTACTACAGCAAGGCACACACAAATTTACATTAGCAGAGTAACTATTACAGGGTGCAGCAGCATGTTGAAGATGCTGATGGCAGTGAAGGACTAGCCAAAGAAATTTCTTACCAGTGGAATTCTCCCACCCTCTTAATTTGTTCCATCACCTGCTTTATAACACTACCATTGTATTAAAATTTTTCTAGCTTTTGCCTTAGCATTTTCTAGCAGCTACTGCAAATTTCCATACTCTAACATCTCTTTTACAAGTGACAAATCTATACAATACAAGGTGCAGTTTCTTATTAGCAACTAGCTAGTAAATACAGGTGGTTTTATACACAAAATCACAACCTCTAATAATAGCTACTTTACAAGCACACATATTCAGGATGTTACTTTTCAGTTGCCCCCAAGTGATGTTTTGTAGTTATTTGTTCTTTCTCTTCCTCCATCTCATTCTGCTTGGGGTAATCACGGTCAACTCCTGTAGCTGAGGCATCAGGTTTATCCATTCGTCTGTCCAGCTCATGGGAAGGCTTGACAAACTTTGCAGGCAGTCACCATGGACCTGTAGGCAGGAGGACACAAATATACCCCCTCCCCCAGGTTATCAGTTCTTCAGTTCTTGATAAGTAGACAGGTTAGACAGGTTAAGTGCAGCATCATTACTCTCTCTCTCCCCCCCCCCCTTTTTTTTTTTTTGTCCCTGCAAAAGCCATCATTACTCCCACTACAGTCCCAGGTACAGAACGTGGCACAAGGACCCTGTGGAGACTAACAGCAAACCAGCTCCGAGAAGCATCACTGCAGTGCGAGGTGGCAGGCTCAACCTTAGCGGGCTTCCCCGCAGAGGCTCTGCCTCCCCCACATCGTATGAGGCTTGGGCTTTTATACTGACCAAAATGCACACTCATTCCGACACAGGTGGCCAGCCTGTGCTGGAAGAAGTGGCCAGCAGTATCTACAGAGGTCTCCAAGGGTTGATAGAAACCTGGACATACTTATATTTACCAACTTCTAATACATGAGTATCACAGAGAAACTGTATGGGCTCTCCCTGTCAATTGCAAGAAAAAATCATAACATATACAGCTCGAGTATAAGAGGATTTTAACGCATACGTGGTCACTGTTTGTCAGGCCTCCTTAACTATTTTGAGATCAAGAGCTTCCCACTCTTTAGCCCCCTGCTGTGTAGTAAACACAGGATATGCAAAGATGCCCATTGCAGAAAATTCCCCAGTAATGATCACATATTTGGTTATCCATTGTTACAACTGAGCGTCTCCAGGGCCAGTAAGTCGGAGCAGACCGACCCGGGAGACAAAGAGTCAGGGTCTGGAAGCAGAGGATATAAATCTGGCTCGGATTCAGGGGATTCGGGGGCTGATCCTGCGCCGAACTCGGGGTCTCCGTTGCTTGCAGCTGTGTCTTTCTTATCAGATGTATCTCGTTCGGTATGTAGCCATCTGCAGACCTGGCTCCTCCGTGACTGAGTTAAATTTTTTTTCACTCTAGGGCGTAGTGGGCTGGAGAGGCTCGCGGTTCCTTTAAATCTCCCGCTAGCGCATGATCCCTATTTTCTACTGCGTGCTTCAAAGTGGCGCCGCAATCGATCCGGCGCCGAGGCACTGCCCTCTTTCTTTCGGATTCCTCGGCATTTATCATACGTATCCCTTCTAATATACTTTCTCTGTCCTTTTCAAAGTCCCTACTTTCGGAACTGGGGTGGTGGGGGAGCAGGGGGTTACACCTCCTCCGCGGCACCTTCTGATGGGGGGGGAGAAAAGGGGGGGGGGGGGGGTGCGGTGGGAAACCCTGTGCTCCCGCGAGCTGGGGAGAACGAGTTGTAATCTTCCCCCGGTTTCAACCGACCGGGGACGTCTGTTCCTAGTTTCTCCGTTGCTACCGCGGCAGTTTTCTGCCTTGTATCTTTTTATACAGTTCATTACTTCCCTCCGTGGTTTACCGAGTTTCTTTGCCTTTTTATAATCATTAAGCACTGAGTCAAATAGTTCATCACCAAACTTTCGCCACTCACTCTCCTCAAATATTGTATTAGGATCTGCAAAAAAAATCTCTTAGCCTTCCCTAGCCACTAGACCTGCTAGCTGCTTTAGAGTCTCAGGCTCAATTCCCCGCTTTTATAAAAAGCACTGTAAAAAGTTCAGGGCTCAGTTCCCCGCTTTTATAAGAAGCACTGTAATAAGTCCAGGGCTACCTCTCGGCCCATTTTCATGGCCAGCCTTTTCCGGATCGTCTTCTTCTGGGTCGTCCTGTAACCTCGGTCTCCGGATCGGCCTCCCGACGCAGCAGTGTCTGGTTCGCCCCAGCGGCGGATTCTTTCGGTTAGTCCAAGCACCCGGGTCCGTCACGCCACCGTAGCAGCATTGCCCGCGCTTCCCGGCCGCTGCCGCCGGCGTCGCTCACTCGCCGTTCCGGGTCCCCGTCGACCGGGGCCCTGTATCCCGGGTCCCCGTCGACCGGGGCCCTGTATCCCGGGTCCCCGTCGACCGGGGCCCTGTATCCGGGTCCCCGTTAAACCGGGGCCCTGTATTCCGGGTCCCCGTCGGCCGGGGCCCTGTATCCCGGGTCCCCGCTAGTCGGGGCCCTGTAATCCGGGTCCCCGTCGACCAGGGCCCTGTAGTCCGCGTCCCTGTTCGGGCGCCATTTGTAAGCGGCGAGGAGAAGCAGACAGGCCAACCCAGTATGGGTGATAAGCAACTTCTACTTTATTTGTGACGCAGTTCACACATATATAGGAGTGGTATTCAGCCACTCCTTCTTGGCATAACAGTATTGGTTAGCCCCACACAGCTTCCTCCACATTCTCCTCCCAGGTCCGGTCTCCGGCCATCTGTGGGGGCCACCCCCTGCCTTGCTTGCACAGTCCTCCAGAACGCTATGGCCCTGCTCTTAGAGTCATTCTGCAACAAGTAACCATGTTAATTTCCAAATGTTCATAGACTTGGGTAAATCAAGTTTATCCGGGGAGAAATAGTTGAACCAACTTGGCAGCTCCCTCATTTTAAACTAATGTTCTTGATACGAATATGCACAATAATTTATTTATAAAGTTCTGAAACAAATCTGTTAAATATGCAGTAAGAGTTTCATTGAAAATGGCTTCAAAAGGGGAATAATGTGTGGAAATTAATTGTTTGTACTGCATTTAGATAAATTACTGAGAAGTGATTAAAGCACACAGTAACACCCTGTCATGGTTTAAGCCCAGCCAGCAACCCAGAAACCACGTAGCAGCTTGCTCACTCCCCGCTCTTCCTCCCCTTGCTCCCAGGGGCACGGGGAGGAGAATTGGAAGAATGTAACTCCCACAGGTAGACATAAGAACAGCCCAGTAACTACCGTATTAACACACAACCACTACTGCTACCACCAATAATAATAATAAGGGAAATAACAAGGGAAGAGAATACAACCGCTCACCACCCGCCAACCAATACCCAGCCCAACCCGAGCAGTGACCTAGCCCTTCTGGGTAACTGCCCCCAGTTTATATACTGGGCATGATGTGCTGTGGTATGGAATACCTCTTTGGTCAGTTTGGGTCAGGTGTCCTGTCTCTGCTTCCTCCTGTCTTCCCCTCCTCCCTGGCAGAGCATGAGACTCACAAACTCCTTGGTCAGAGTAAACATTACTGAGCAGCAACTGAAAACATCAGTGTTAACAGCACTGTTTCCAGGCTGAAAGTCAAAAACACAGCACTGCACCATCTACTAAGAAGGAGAAAAATGACTGCTACTGCTGAACCCAGGACACACCCATTTCAGAAAAAAAAAAAAATCATAATCAGTATTATATTTTCTTAACAAAATTTTCTGTGAAAAGGAATGAAAGCTCGTAAGTTACTTATATCAACTACCCAAGTATTTACTTGAGGAAGTATGTCCAGCAGTAACTCCTGCAGTCTTTAAAGGGTGCTCACTCTTCGAACAAATTACAAACAGCAGCAGCCACTGAGATACAACATGGCATCTGGTATTTTGTCAGGGACGGAAAAGCATGTACACAAATGACACAAAAATGTAAATATAGATTCTGAAAAACTGTCTGAAAAACAGTAACAGGCTCAGACTGCATGTGAAATTGTAAAGAAGTAATGTGGTATTTGACTTTTTTTTTGCTTCTCATATTTGGATGATATGTTTAAAAAAGAAGTATTTTCAGTTTTTCAAGGTTCTTAGTCACTTGAACTGGCCATTAAAATATATTAACAAAGAACGATGTAACAAAGTATTAATGTATTAGTAATTAACTTACTAAAAGCATACAATAAAATATTATGTGTGTATGCAAAGAGTCAGAAAACCAGGCAACATAAAGCAGCATAACTTAAGTGGAAGCAGTGGAGTTGTGTTCTAAGTAACCTCAAGACATGGACCATCATTTTGTTTAAGAAGGTTACGGCATAAGATGGGAATTTGAAAAACCACTTTTGCCTTGTTGATGTAATGAGACAGCTGTTGTCTCTAATTTCTCATTAATTTGGAACTACTAAACAACAATCACTATGCTGATAACTAACTGAAGGTGTTTTATTTAACAAAAACTAGGTCTGTGTATACTGAACACATGGCAAGAGTCATGTTTTCAATATTGCTGTAATGTTTCCTTATGCACATTAGGTGTAGCTACTGTAAGGCCACTGGAAGCTGTTAATTAAAACACAAGTATCAGTTTTTCTTCTTTGCAGTGTCCTTTTTTATTATTTTCTTTAGGTTAACAAATTCTCTACTAGCAATCCAGGGAACTCTGTAGTTCAGAGATTTTTCTAAAGGGTTCACAAGCACAACATTTATTTCTAAGTAAGTGTCCTAGCAATATAAAATAAACATGTCTTTATTGTGAGACAGAATATTTACTGTTACCCACTCACAAAGATCGTTAAACAAGAAGAATGTAATACTAAAGCAAAATTAGTCAAATAATACAAGAAACCCACCCTCCTGAGAATTTTTCTAAACAAAAGACAAAAAATTCACTATTTCTACAGTGATGTGGCAGCTATAAAATAAGAAATACTTTCAATATACAAAATTTTTTGTAGGAAATAAGTCTTCTCGTGACACAGTATGATTTGTGAGTAGATCTTCTTTCTTGCCTACAATTCCCATTTTTTTTAGACTCAAGTTAGTATTTGCTTCTTTAGCTGAGAATGTAAAAGTTGAATAAATGTGACCTTTTTGTACTTGTGGATTATAATCATATACTATGAAATATCTTCAGGTGAATTGAATGCAACTTTAAAAATATGTCCAGAATTAAAACAAACAAAACCCCCACAACCAAACCAAAACAGAATCCCTATTAATTAAGAGGTATTTTATTCAAAAATTCTAAATAGCAGAATCAACTCAATACTTATATTTTTCAGTTTATCCAATCATAACATTTTGAAATGGTATACATATATAGAAAAATACAATCTAATAAATCAAATTTGAATTAGGATGAGAAGAATAAGTTGGAAAAAAAACCACAGCTTAATAGCTATATATTTGATATCAGTACAAAATTACAGTGCCACAATAGCCGCTTCTTTTTACAAGATTTATAATTTAATAAAAATAAGGTGACTTCAAATGTATATTGCTCTCCTCAAATGTACTGAAGGCCTTTGAAACAAGTTCATAGTTACTGAAAATATTCCCATTTGTTACGAGTGTTTACTACACAACTAAGAAATCCAAAATCCAGCACTCTCGTACGTTAATTTTCTGCCTGTGAAAATAATCCTCTACTGATTCAATGCACAAGCAAAAACAAAAAAGGCAAAAAAAAAAATTATTACAAAGAAATAGTGTTGCATTTTTAACGTCTTAATATCATAACACACACAGGTTTCCTTCATGGACTAGAAAGGGCCTCCTAAACCTGCAAGCCTTTTTGATGATGCAAATGCGACACTAATCTTCATTTACTTTGCAAAAGCCAAGGGTCAAGTTATTTAACCTTAATGCAGCATATTTTCATCACATGAAAGGTTAGATTTCCTGTCTCATATTAAAATTCTACACACTGGAAAAAAAAAATAGACCAAAATGCTAAATACCATAATCACATGAAACAGTAGTAGTACTACAAAGTCAGACTCATTATTATATAGGCTCTAGTCAAATTTTCCACAGTGGACCTAAAGAACACTGTACCAATTCTTAGTAACTCAGGAGTTAGTAATGGATGCACCTTAGAATATACATCATGTTTCACTCAATGTGGGTGATGAAAAACTTGCTATATCATTCATTTATCACCTCAATTTAACACACTGGTTTTGTTAGTGTCCTTAAAAATACTGATGCTTGGAAATCAACAAATGCTATATTCCTTGTTCTTAGGCAAAGAAAAATAAGCAGACTACTAGGCAGTGAACTAGATCTGATCATGTTATATTGCACTTGGGAATTAGAAGCTAAAATTCAGTACCAATGATCCCATTCAAGGCAATGAGAGTTATTACAGCTCAGCTTCTAATCATGATAGGAACTGTGGGATTTGTTTGTGACAGG
Organism: Pezoporus flaviventris; assembly: GCF_033815535.1. Taxonomy (NCBI): domain Eukaryota; kingdom Metazoa; phylum Chordata; class Aves; order Psittaciformes; family Psittacidae; genus Pezoporus; species Pezoporus flaviventris. Next base: position 52,678,945 of record NW_026892549.1, read on the forward strand.
AGGCCACAGCCAACAGAGAACTAAGAGGTTCTTTCCATCTCTGAAATAGACAAGCTGTAAGGCTCTTCCATGGTCTGCCAATTTTTGTATTTTCATTTTCCTTTTATAAAATCCTATCATTTTTTCAGCATTAAAAGCCAGCAGCCCTGAATACAAAGGGTCACATTCAAAGCAAGATGCATTGCATGTCAGGTTTTCTATGACTTCATTAGACTCTGGAATAGGTCTTTAGTCTGGACCAGAGACAAAAACTGACTAGATTTTCACCAGGGTAATGCTGCTTTGTGACTACTGGTGACAGTGTAGGAATAAACACTGCAGGGCCTTTGCCAGGGTAACCAACAGATTTTTGCAACAATTGGGTTTGCTAAGTGCAACATGAATCTTTAGGATCACCAAGAACATTCTGATTATAGTTGACATATTTTCAAAATACCTGTGAGAGTTTACCATAAAGATTATGTAAGCATCAAAGTTTAGAAATAACTAAATATTAAAAGTCTTTGCTTGGAAAAAAATGCTTTATAAAGAGCGAGCATATAAAACTTTCTTAAAGTTTTCACAAGCATTAAGTGAATCAAAGATCAATGTGTAAATAAAAATTTAAAACAGAAAAAATGGGACAAATAAAATGATAAACTTGATACTGATATCTGTGAACATTTCTTCAAAAATTTCAACTTCTGCTGATAAATGTATCCTATATTTGACTTTGCAGTCACTCTTAAACAAAAGCTATCTCCAAAATGTGTAGTTTATGGAAAGAAATGTAAACCTATAAATTAGGTTCCTTATTTTATGTTTTCTAAATATTGTCAGTCAAATTTAGTATTAGATAATACGCCTTTTGTAATAGAAATAACTTTTTAATAGTGATCATGAGATGCTACAGTAATGGCAAACTGGAGTACTTAGAGAATTTCATAATTCATTGTAAAAGATATATCTCTTAAAATGTTTTCATTGTCTAAATAATTACATAGCTGTTGAATTTATATAATAAAAAGTAATGGTGCTGAAACATAACTCTCAAGAGGACTAGTTTTCTGTTACTGTACTTGTAATTCTTCAATACTTGCAGTATGCATCTTACGCCCATAATTTCTGACTCAAGGGCATTAATTTAATTTCAAAATAAATTTCTAAAAGTTTCTTTAAAAGTTTTAACATCATTCTACAATACTTGCTGTAAAAATACATCAGTGTCAGTATGTCAACATGAAATTTATATTGACACAAGTACATATATATTCTACAATCTTACTGCTGAATCTAGAACATGAGATCAAATACTTTCTGAACCCCCATTCAGGAACATGTCTTGTACAGAACCTTCCTGACAGAAATGGTACTTTAAACTGAATTTGATGTGTTATATTCATGTTCGCTAAGTAACCTGCGTTACCATTTACATATGGTACTGTTTTGTTTTGTTGGCTTTTAACCAAACTGGAAATTAGAGAACATGGAGAAGCAACTATTTGCTTTCATTCTCCAGTAGAATGCAAGGAAATAAAAATCATTTAAATAAGTCTTACTTTATATAGCTTAAGTAAATGGAAGAATCTTTCCATAGCTACAGCAGTTGTACCAATAAAATGTACCTTTTTATCCTGAAAATCATCAAAATGAGTTTCCAGTTGCCACAGTAAAATTAAGATGCAGCTAGCGCTGACAGTAACAATGCTATGGGTGCCTTTCATGTAAGCTGAAGAGATCTCGACTGTGCTTTTTTAAATTTATTTTCATCTCCTTATAATGCTTAGACATGCAAGTAGCCTAATGAGTTTCAAGTCACCACAGTGTGTACATGTAATGAAAGCACACATGTAAGAATTAGAGCTGTAATCTGTCTGACAGTCTCTTAAACCTTTTAACCTACTAAGACTTGGTAAAAACAATCTCCTTACATATAGATAATCAGTTCAAAGTGTGTGAACTAGAAGCCTGCATAAATAACTGAAGTTCTGTTTTATAATCACATCTTGAGACCAGGATCAAAGCCTGACTCCTGATTCTTTACTATATTACTAGTGACAATAAGTTATTTTATAAGACAAAAATAAAGTTCCCCACACTGAAGACCTTGAAAATTCAGTGAAGGCAGAATTATGCCCTATATCCTCTCATATAAACTAATTATATATAAACGAATTGTCTAAAACAAAAACATGTAAAAGGGTAAATATTCAAGCCTATATCTGATATATGTAACTGCTCCCTGCCCCCAACTTTGTTCTGCCTCTCTTAATGACTCAAATGCCATCACAGTTCAGTAAGAACGAACTTGACAACGAAAGCCATGTGCAGATTGTAAATTTTGGAAAGGATGCAGAAATGGGAGTTGAATCAAACTCTTCAGATAATTCTGGATTTAGTGGGTATTGCAGTATTTATGGGAGAGATGCAGCTTTGAACAGAAAACCCTAGATAAAAACCCAAACCAAAGCAGAGGTTTTGTTGTTTGAAGAGTTTGTCTACATAGAAATCTCACTGGTATAATTACAGTAGAAGTCTTTGTTTTTATATGTGGCTGCATACAGGGAGTTCATAATGTAATTTATTCCGTTTTTGGAATAGAGAGTAAACAAATCTCATATAAGGCACCTTTGTAATAGTTTAGGTATGTCCACTCTCAGGTCTGTGTAACACAGCTACGCATGTTTGCAAGCCAAACCACCTCCCAATTTGCAACTACATGTTTACTGAAATGTATAAAGACAATGTTGTTCTATTCTCTCTTAAATATAAGAAGCTCAATTTTGCCACACCAAGCTAAGAATAACAAACACGTGCTTTAAACCACTGAATTTTTGGTAGGTTTAAAAAACAAACAGTTAAAGAAAATATTTAGTATCTTTTATGGTAATGAAATGTATTGACATAATGAAATGTCTTGTGCAATGAGATGCGTCTTGTGCAATGAAGCATACTATGAGAGAAACACTGAAAAAACAAAATAAAACAAGGCAAATTAACAGTCTCTTTACAAACAAACCCTCCTGCATTGCCAGCTACATACAGACTTCATTTGTCAAGCTCACTGGTCTCTCAGGGCAGGTGGCAAGGCAGGCCTGACAGTAGCGGAAGTACTGATGTAATCTAGTTATGTTTGGCTGGCAGATACTCTAATTTAAACAGTCCCTGTATTACTCCATCCTGCACTTGGACATGGTCAACCACAGGCTGTGAAAATTAATAACAAGTTTCTTACTGTGCATCAGGTAACCTGTCACAAAGTATTCCTTCCATTGTTTTGGAGAAACTGAAATTCAACCTGAGTAATATACAAACTTAGCTTTCAACCCTGTGGAGGTTTATCCTTGAATATAAAGGCTATGAGTTTTCTCATCAGACACATCTGTTGGCAGCCACAGTCCAATATCTTGTCCCTGGCAGTATCTGAATTAATTGCTACCAGTAATTCTGTGGAACACCTGTACCCTTCTCTGTGGAAAAGCACAGCAGTCTTTGTATCTTGCCCTGAATCTTTTCACTAGATCTCATAGAAAGTACATCATCCCCAGCTTTCTATGGCTCACTTCTGTTTCTGTAAGCTCAGTCCCTCCTGTAAGAGACCTAGGACCTGGAGAACAACTATTTGTAAAGTCTAGAGGGAAACCACAAGACTGAGCCAGAAGAGGAACAGGCATGCAGATGTGATTGATTACACCGAATAAGCTCAAAGGAATAAGCACTGGATATTTTTTTGAGCAGGAGGAAAAAAATAAGCAGAGTTAATGGTCAAAGAATATTCTTCAGTTTTGTAAAACAAGCTATACTCATTTTTTTGTGCAACTACCTTTCAAGAGCTAGGAAATGTAGTATACACCAACAAAAATCAATCAAAATGTGTGTAATCCATCAAGTATCTATGGGAGCTGTTGGCTTCAAGAGCAAACACAGAATCTGTGTAGCAATTCATGTAAAGTTGGTCAGTGAATCAAAAAAGATGATGTCTCCTACGTCCCAGTAAGCAAAATTATAGCACTACATATTATTTTAATTTTTTTCACACAAAAATCAGTGCAGATGCATTAGTCACATGTATGAACATAAGTAATACAAAAAGGAGGATTTAAATATATTGCTCCTATTTTGTACATGCTGATACATTCCAAGACCAGCAACTTTGCAGTCATGAGTGTTTTTTTCTTTGGGGGGAAAAGCAATGTCCATAACCAAGATGTAGGCATTTAAAAAATTCAGAATGTCTTACAGATAAAACTCTGCTTAAGCTTCTGATGTTCCTTCCCCGTTCTCATGTGGTTGCAGTTGTTCTCTTTCTTGTTCTTCCTGAGGTGGTCTCACACGTTTGAAAAAGCCCATCTGTGATTCAGAGAACAATAAAGAAAACTGTGCTGTGTTTTTCAAACATACACACATCCTTTCTCTTTCATAATCAGATTTTATTAGATATTTGATTTCCCACCCACCCCACCCCCACTCTCTTTTTCGTTTTTCTTGGCCTCCAAAGAAATGTAACTGATTCAGCTGATTAAGGGACCAAGGTGTTTCGGTAAGCTGCTGGTACTATTTGAAGGAACACATCCCTAGTAGGGAAAAGAAAACAATACAAATCCCCAAATATGGTACTTACCCTGTACATAACAAATACTAGAACAGCCAAGAGCAATAATCCTGCTAGGACAGCCAAAATTATAACCCACACTGGCACAGGCATAGGCTGTGGTTGAATGCCCCATGTAATGTTTGTAGTAACCTAATAGAAAATCACAATAAATCACACTTTGCACAGCAGTGACAAGCCAACTTCATTCATGCAGTTTCAGTCTGGTATACTTCAATATATTTAATATTTATTAATCATTTAATAATACTTAAATATGACATATTCTCTTTCATGTCTCTATGAAACCCTCCAGGGTTTCAGATGGTCCTTTTGTTCCACATTCACATAGTACTTCATATATATAATAAAGGTCCATTATTCAAGCTTTAAATGCTAATACAGTAGAAGACAATTTTCAAGTAAAATATTTCACTAACAATAATGGTATTAACAAGAACATTAGGACAGTTCATCCCGTTTTTCATTTTAAGTCTTTAAAGCTACAATTATTGTCAACTCTTGGTTTAGGGCAAAAAGTTTTGCTTTGCCCTCAACTGTATGTGTATAACTGAAATTAATATATGAGTCAAATATTTGACAAAATTATCATTATACCAATCCACAGAAAGTTACTCAATCATCACTGGTTTTGTATTCATTTCAAAGTAATTATGTGTGGTAACTCAAGCTGGATGTAAATGACTTACTACTGTAGAATTGTGGATATCTTCAAAGGAAAGGTTCTTATAAGGAAATTCTATAACATTGAAAGAAGCAGAAGATTTGAGAGAATAGGAGTGATTCTGATTTTCTTTCTGTGTAAGAAAATACAAAATTAGTATCACGTGGATAAAAAAAAAAAAAAATCACTTTTTATGTTTCAGAAGCAGAGACAGAATATTCAGTCACTCACATTCATGAAAGTTTGGGTCCAAAGGCGTGATTTTAAATACAATATTGCACTCTTTCCCCTTTCCAGGTGGCCAACTTGACAGACTATCTTTAAACAATCAGCAGTTCCACAACCCTGCATATAAAAATAAGGAAGGATATTCTGAACATGAAAATATTTGAAAAGTCATTAATGCCATTACCTTACTATAGACAATTTTTTGGCCTCTTTTCCTGGCAAAGCACTAGAAACAAATCAAATGTATTTAATAACCCCTAATATTGAATAATTACTTACAGTCTCCCAAAAGTTTACATTCAGAAAATTATTACATGAGCCACTTGGATCCCAAACATGAAACAGCTGGAAGTGGCTTTAAGGTATATACTTTATCTATGTACATAGCAAAAAAAGTCGGAGGGTGTGGGGGGCAGTTTCTGATCAGTTCACATTACCATCCTCCATATAGTTTTTGACAGGAAAACTTATGGCAATTATCTGCACTTGGTGCCAACAAAATATGCTTTGTTGCATTCAATGGAAGTCTTCAAAATTAACTGACTGCCCTGATCTGTAAGCCATACTTAGGACTACACAAGTTCAACTGGCCTTTCTCAACCACATTTCCATTAAAATCCATCAGATAATACTGATGTTAAACCATGAGTTTTATGAAGAAAACAGATCAAAAGAAGGCTTCATTTTATAACTGTGATTTTAGCTATATTATAGATAAAAGCACTGTACAGTGAAAGTACATTTGCCAGTGTAAGTACAATACAGTGAAGTTATTATGAATACTGGATATTAGTCTGTGAATTAGTCACTGATTCTGAATGAAGTGCCCAACTTGACCTTTGTTTTTCAGGACTTGGAAACATAACAGCACAAAATCATAGTCATATGTCTCACTGGCTGACTACCCCAAGGAAAACTGATGCATACTGGGGGAAAACCCAACCAACAGCTCAAGAGCATATGACTTTTTTGTCTGGTAACCGTTTAAATGGAGGACATGGATTTTTTTGAAATTACTCTTCATCCCATGGAACTTTCATCTTCACCTTCATTTTAAAAAAACCTAAAAGTATTATCAACATATCAATGCTGAGAGCTTACCAAAGTATGCACGTCTCCTTCAATGGCAGCTATATCTCTTCGACTGATACGATGATGGCGATTATCTTCCCTGCTAATTGTTTCATTCTTATCACCATCTTTAGAAGCAGAAATCTAGGATACATGAAGGAAAACCAATAAATAATTCTTACATTTAGATACACTTGAAGAATCCTAAATCAACGTGAAGAAAATACATAATTAATCCAGTTTCTCTCTTCCTAACCTAGCTATTCTTCAGACTCTGACTTTACCTACTGCTGTGATTAAAATGTTACTCCTGCCTTTATTAGACCACTGATGCAAATTTCTGTTAAGAACTAACACAGAGCCTTGAGTATCTTAATTATTTTTCACCTCAAACCTTTGTCATGTATAGAAAACAAATACTCCTCGACTGCAATAAATAATTTAACTTTGCAATATGTTAAAGATTCTTCCTCAACATTTCTGGCTTTTACTCTGAAAAAATAGCACTAGTATGGTACTGATGTACCATATACCCCTGTACACATGTACACATGTCCAGACATACACAGGTCCAGGAGGAACTGGAAAAAGTGAAACACCTGTATTGACCTGTGTGGCATTTGGGTGAGGGCCTAGATAAAAGAACTAGTAATAAAAAAAAATGTGCCATTTTCTTCCAAAAAATAAACCCCAGAATATTTACATAAACAGCACAGAAGCATCTGGCATGTTTTTGTTCATGACCACATTCAATATAATTCCACTGCTTTGCATTTAGAGCTCATACCATACAGTCCTCAAGAGAAAAAAAAACAAGACAATTTATTTTGGGGTTGACAATCTATTGTCTATTTTTTATTTCACCTGCTATATACATTGACAAGTGCTATCAAACAGTGCAGTCTCATTCCTTAGCAACAGATGAAAACTTAACCCAGATAGTGTTAGATATTCTCAGGGATTTGGGTATTTTGAGTGTGGTTTTAAAACAAATATACTTCAAAAGGAAAGTCCTACTTACCTTAATTTTTAATGGATTGATTTCCATATCAGAAGTGCAGTTCATGGGACCATCAATTTCATACTGAACGATATACAACAGTGTGTAGTTTTTGTATTTGTAAGGCCACTGCAGAGTCATCATCACCTTGCTGAATGCACTTGGACCATTGTTTCTTAGCTGATTATGAAAATAAAGGTAACAGATATAAACTAAAAACTGAATGCTGCCTTCTTTGTGCACGTACTTCTTATTTTAAATGATAAGGCCACTAACCTTTCCCCAGCTACTTATGGGAATAGCATCAACTTGACCTGAAAATGGTAGCTAAACTTCAGTCCCCCAACAGGCAAAACATAAAATGACTTCTGTATTCAGTAAAAAATACTTTGAAGAAAAGCCATATGGAATTAGGTTTTTTTGGAAGTCTGTTGCACAAATCTCAGCTACTGTATGTGTCTTAGCCAAGAGACTCCGAGCACAGATACATACACCCTTAAATTTCATTAGATAAATGGTCTTCTAAGTTTTAGAACAACTTTTAACTATTCTTATTCACACAGCTTTCTCAGTAAATTTTGCTTAATTAAAGAATCTAGATTAAGGCTGTGATCATTCTTTTAAGGAACTTTTAAATACTTAAATTTTTTCAAGGCAAAAGAATTTACAATAATATTTCAGAACAGTTGGAATATCAATGAGAATACTGAATAATTTACAGTATAAGTTACTAAGTTACTTCAAAAGTTTTATCTAGATTTTTTGAAAGGAAGTAAAGGGCTAGGAAGTAAAGGATGTGTAATGATGTAAAAAAAAAAAAATCAGCCTTTTCTATTTGGCTGCTGCAAGCACTGCAACCCTTCTTGCAGACACCAGTTATTGACCCAGCATTAAAAAAATTAAATCTTTGTTTCCATGCAAGAACAAATTGAAGAAAAAAAATTGTAATTTACTCCAGAGAAAAGCTACACCAAAAAGATTTAATTTAACACAGAACTGTGAAATTGAAATGAGTAGTAACTGCACACCTCATAGATATGCTGCACTAGAGGCCCAATATCATCTTCTGTTTCTGGATTCTCTTTCGGCTGCCAATTTGCAACAGGAAGGAATATGTGATCAGGAGACGATACACTAAACAGCAGAGCAAACAAGTCATTATTATAAAGTATAAATGATGAACATAATTCACTAGAAAATCTCACTAGAAAATTAACATGCTTAAAATACGATCTCCAATTTTTCTTCCTCTGCATGAAAAAACAGAAAGAAGAGATCGAGTGGCCTTTATATTAAATGTTCAGTTTTCTTCAGCACATGAAAACATGAGCCTTCTATTCAGATCTTTTTTTTTCCTGCCCTAAACTTTGGATTCATCCTACAGAATCTAGTAAACCATTAACAGAATTGATATATACAAGTCATCCAAAAACTACAAAGTGTGCAATACTTAGATAATGGAAATATTGATGATGCAGAGACTTATCAGTACAGTGATGACTAATTCAGCATGCAGTGAAAACAGTGAAGCTAGCAGTAATGGTTTTCAGTTGTGCCAACCCACACTTCTCAAAAAGTAACAAAATTAGACCACAGTAATGAATGTATAATAATACAATATTAATATTATACTTCAGATTGATGAAGCTGAGAGCATTGCAAACTTATCTTCAACAGGATTTTCAACTTTGGTTCTAAAAAGGATTTTAGAGGTTTTTTGGATGAAAACAGAGTCAGTTCACAGAGGAGGAAAGTGACCTTGAGAAAAGTGTGCAACTGCGAAAACGAGGGGCAATTTTTATTTCTTCTCCTAAAGAAACCTCTGGTGAAAGAGGCACAACACTCCTTTTTGGAATTCATTTTGTAATTATTTAGAATTATTTATGATCTGAAAGTTCAACAGGTGGATAGAGAAAAACATAATTTCTTTACAAATTCCCTAAGGCTTCTTTAAAACTTACACAGATGTGAAAGAAAGTTAATTAGATATAAAGATGCAAACATACAAAACTTATCTGAGGGAGACAATTATTAAAACAGTATCAATGCTTACCCTCTAATTTCAACAGCTGCTAAAATTGCAAGGTCAGCCTGATAGAATGCTACTGGACTTAGATTATCATACAGGTTGGAACTGCAGAGAAAATAAAAGTTAATCACTGAAATGAAATAAGCTAAGTATTTAAAACTCCCAAACCTTAAAACAACTGCGTGAACACCATATCTCTTCATCCACTATAGGAAAGCACAATTACTAAAAACTAAGAAGCAGATTCCAGCAAATTCTCACTTAAATGCCTGACAGTCCCACCCTCAGCACAGTTTGGAGGTTACTCAGCGAGCGGACAGAAGTTAATAAAGGACAAAGAGCTCATGCTGACTCCATCCTTAGACTGCCACATGTAAAAAAATTCAAATGCCAGTGCTGTGGGATAACAGCATCTCTATAGCTAGCAGAGCCCTAAATTCCACAGTTACGACATGTGTTTTGCTCAGAGACTTTTTGGCCTCAAACTAGTCCCAGGACAGAAAAACACACTAGGGCTACTTTTGATTACCCCTCTTTACAGTGTTTAAACCAGTTTACATCTGATTCCTACACTTGAGATGCACCAAGAGATGACAGATATCAAGGCACACAGAGTCATTCATACATAAAATTTCTTTGGACTTTCTTTGTAAACAGAGAAAAAGAAATACAGGGAACACCTATTCTCCTCAAAGTGGAGCTGGGAACAGAATCCTGATCTCCTTAGACACATATGATTATTCTGTCATTTTAACCAGTTTCCTTTAGAAAGATAGAAGATCTATTCTTCACTGCCACTGTAATCAACAAATACATGCAACTGTGTTTTCTTCCTGACCTGTAAATACCAATATGTGCACTGGCACAGCTTACTAGCTGATGGAGAAGAGGGGAAAAAATTTGAACACACAGCAATGTGAGATCAAAGAGATATTTAATGCTGCCAAGGCCTTTGATCAGTATGAATCACTGTATCATTAAAGTGGAATGGTAAGTTTAAACTTATTTAATCCTTGTAGCCAAATGTGGATGAGAATAATTTATTCACTAGGAAAAAAAATAAATAAAAGAAGCAGCCCTTAAGTGATAAGAAGATAAAAAAATCCCAAACAAACACAAAAAACAACAGAAAACATAAAACAACAACAAAAAACAACAAAAAAAAAAAAACACAAGAAAAACAACCAAACACCAAAACCTTTTTCAACCATGGGGGGAACAACCAACATATATTGCCTTTTCTGAAAGGCTTATACCTCTCATCCTTAAAATACATAAAATTTGAAATTCTGGCTTTACTTCAGAAGGAATTCAAACATCAATTTTAAAACAGGGCTAGAAACCCAAAGGCACAGTCATTCTGTGGCACTGCACAAATGTCAGACGACAATGATATGCAGGTAGAAAAATACAGGGTATTTTAAAATGGTTTTGTTCCTCATTATTAGTATTTCACTTGTGCCATGACCTGTCTAAAAGCTGTAAGCAAAATAAATTACATTCCAGCAGAAAATTACCTTTTCTTACATTTTCTCCTCTATTTTAGAACACAAAATTCATCTAAAGGGTGTGTTTATTTTTTAAGCTAGTATGAAGCAAAGACCAGAGAATTAGTCCAGAGTATCTACTTAGTTCAAAGTGTATTTACTTAGCATGTTTTCTACCAGGTGAGGTACATACTCCTAGATTTCCATACCTTCGAATTTGCAAGTCAAACTTCACAGAGGTATCCATTTCAGACTGCTGGTGCACACTGAAACGCAGGCCAGCTAATAGCTTTAGAAATAAAATCACCATGGCTCAGTGGAAGCATGATAAAATACATGATAAAAGCTTCTTAATACAACAACAAAAAATATATATTTATATATATATATTTATATATACTTAATATACTACAACAAAATTGCTTGAGGCTTGTAGTCATAAGAGAGCACACACAGAGAACTGGCAAATAAAACTTGTCCACTTCATCAAGATTAGAAATGTATGGTCCTCTTTAGATTTCAGCCAGTGCATCACTACCACAAAACAGAAATGTAATATTTACAATCATGCTCACCCCCCTTACTTAAGCCATTTCTACACAAAACTGAGTCTCCCTATGTGTTGCAAAAAGCACTGTAGCCTGAAGAAGAGGGCACAGTAATGATTTGAAATTCAGTTCCCAAAGTTTGTTCTATGTCAGTGATGATAGTTACTTCAACATATGTACTGTTCAGCTTGATGTATTTTAAAGACTTTGGGAATAACATTTATTCATCTATTAAAAATGTCTCATGAAAGAAAAGCACCTTCAAACTGTTTATAATCATGACTGATCTTCACATTATTTCCTCGGAAAATAAGACTTATTGCATAACATCATCTTAATATCTGCTAGGTCCCACTAATATTTATTTAATTCTTCAAATTCCAGCTACATTTGGTGGAAGTGCAGAGGTCTCAACTAGACAAAACTCTCTCTTAAGCCACAAAACAAGGCAGAAGAGAGAAGCATTATTAGGTTTACACTAAAAAAAAAGGTGTGTTATGAGCTAGCTCTTTGTTATATACTAAAAATACATATCCAATAAATCTAAGGACAAACTGAAGAGACACCAGAAATAAATCTAAAGACAAACTAAAGAGGCACCAGCATTCATTAATTCCACTATTTAATTAACTACTCCTTTTGAGTTATGATATGACTCATGAACACGCCTTTCAGGCTTTAATTTAGCCAAAAAGCTAAAACAAATTATCACTGAACTAACCAAACATGTGGGTAGCTAAATGTCAGCTACATCTAATCTTAAATTCCTGTGAGTAAAAATCCTGCCCAGACACTACAGTGATTAAGAAAAATGCTGACTGTACTGCTTGAGATAACAGACACCTCTTGGACCAAACCTTACCTTAATTCCTGCTTTCATGGGATTTCCCAGGTCACAAACTACCATGCGAGTTTGATTCTCTGTTTTAAATGCACAAGACAGTCTTGCTAAAGCCTGCAGTAAAGCAGAAAAAAGAATGGCATTCTTTACATCTGGATACCTGGATGAAAGTCTGGAGAAAAGTTCTAGATATGCTGTGTTAATTTTAATATAATTTCTCAGCCCTAACACAGTCAAGCACTAAAATTAAATAAAACCGAAGTATGAAAGTCTCCATGGAGACAGATATTTTTAATGTAAGATAGATGCTCTTTCCAAGGTTATAAAAAGAGAAATTCAATACTCCTACACTGGGTATCACTGATGATTTTTGTGACCTAAAGCATTTCTCCATATGATTCTTTAAAACCTATATGAAGAAACTCTGGCAATCATGCAAACTCTGCATAAGAAAATAAAGATTCAAATGCAAAATAACATGAATTCTTACTAGCTTACTCAAAAAGATGTCTTAAGAGGAGCTATCAGATTTTGAACAAAGCCACATCACAAAGCACTTAGAATAGCAGAGGCAAACTGGAGAATCAAAGCAAGGCATGGTCCAACATGTATGAAGGATGTGGTTGTAGATCAAAGTTGGAATCTTTTGATATAGGGCAAAAAAAGTTTTCCCCCTAAGATTCTGCAACGTGATATTGATTCATCACAGATTAAATCAAATAAAAACAATAACAAAGAAAATCTGAAAATATATTACTTCTGTATATCTGTAATGGGCTAAACCAAAATTTGGACTATACCCATGTGTATTCAGAGAAAGAGAACTTATACAGACATTTTCTAATACAAGGGAAAATTAGGAAACATACTTTCACTTTTTGCCTCACAGGTGCCTAGTTCTTTATCTAGCATGAGATGCTAAATCTAAATTTAATTAAGGGTACAATTCAAACAAAGTGTTGAAGCAGATAAACTTGGTGTGTCAAGCTCCAACACAGAGATGAGTATCATTTGTTGTTAGCAGTAAGCTCTTAAATTGGAACCATCCAACCAGGTGTTATACAGCCTTGAGGCTTGGAAGAGCCTTACCATTTTTTCAGTGCTTTACTTTAGGATCAAAGCATAAAACCCACCACTAACAGGCCCTCTCCCACAAACTTCCATAGCAGCACCTGAAATCTAACTACTCAAAGAAGACAGTTGGAATTTTACCTCATTGTTACGAACAACACCTACAAAATCTGCTTGGGGTGGAACAGTGACAAAGAGCTCTGCTTCATAGGCTCCTTCTCCTAGATTCTGGGCACTGACAATTAATGTCAAGGGATTGTCATCACCAATATAGATCTGCTTCTGATCACTACAAAACAAATGCAAAAATGAACTGTGCGTTCAGGTTTTCAACTGTATTGAACTGGTTGAACGTAGAGAAACAAGAGACATTCTGAAATTGCACAAGACATTAGAGAAATCTAGAGGCAGTACCTATGCTTCAGGAATATCAGGAGAGCTCTACACTATGTTTAAAAAGAAAAACCCTGTAGTATGTATAATCACAGAAACGGAGCAAATATTACATGCTGTTTTTTAAAAATCTTTTGTACAAAGTTCACAGTAAAACACAAAACCACCAACATTCCTTTAACAAGGAATAAACAATTATGAACAGCTAAATCACTGTGTACATTTTGAATTACATGCCTACTTAGCAGAGGTAGAAAATTCATAATGTTTTGATGGAAGGCTCAACAACAGAATACACCCAAGACCTCTGTAATACATTTTTTCCAAACACAAAAAGAATATCGGTTCAATGTATTTTAATTCCACCAACTACAAGGAAATGTAACTGTATCTGCACTGATATAAAATGCTTCTGAAGTATTTGCATGAATTAGTATATTTGTGAACTGTACTAAATACACACGCATATGCTACAGCTCTGCACTAAGGGCATGGAAAACCCCACCAGATGATGTTACTGAGTAGAGATAATTCACTTAAGAATGGCTTTGGGGCATAAAAAGCACAAAATATCACATCTTATGAAAGAATTATGAGTTGAAATTTGTTTCTTTTTTCCAGGTTTAATAAAACATACACCAATACCAACAACTTTTTTCATAAGATATGACAACACAGCTCTACTCTACCCCTTGCTGGATAAAATCACACCTGTTCACATCTTCATGGTGGGTCTGTCTAGTATTAAATGACAGAACAGTGGCACAATTGCAGCTCAGTGGCACAATTGCAGCTAACACTGATTTGTGCTTGCCATGCATGTCCAGCTTAGCAAGCATACACATAAATCCTGTGTACTTACAATGGGGGATAGGGTGGGGGTATGTGCTGTCCCTGTATTACCCGCTAAAAATATTAGGTTACAAAGCAGAAAATGGGTTTTCTTTAAGACAAATAAACATGAGTTTAGATTGTATACACTGAGGAGGTCTACTTATTTCAATACATCATTTTAACAAAAGTATTACAAGCTCTTGCAGTTTAGAATTGAAGTAGGGAAGTTCTTTTTCCCTGTAATATTTTTCTCATGTATTTACCTTTCTACTGAAACCTTCAGCTTTGGTTTGCAGACATTATCATCACCACAATCCAGCAGAATATGTGCCTATGCAAAAATCAAATGCATATTGTTGTAAGAATTCCTGCATCTGTTCTAACATACATTTCCAATAATGCTGTTTCACCACCAAATAAAAATTTTCTAAATAGCTGGTTACAAGATATCTTCAACTCAGTCTCAGAAGAGAACAAATGAGTTTTTATAGAAGGGGGTATTGTGCCTTATCCTGACACACTACAACTGTAGGACTGATGTCTACAGACATTAATTGTGTTTCCTCTGAATAATCTGTTCATTTGAGTTGCATCTCCACAATCCTCTTTACAAACAAGTGCAAAAATCTGTATAATGGGCAGGAACAGAAAAACTATGGTTATTACTGTAGGAGACTTATAGGAATAAATATAATATACATAGAGCAGCATAGTAGGAGCAATGGATGAAATACTTCAGTCCTTCAAGACTGACAACTTTAATACTACTCTGTCTACTCTTCTGCAGAAAACTATTCATTATATGCATGAAAAGGAAGTCCTGTCTCAAAAAAAAAGAAACCTGACACAGAGAGAAGGAAGACAAATAGACAAACATACAATAACCATCAATGTTTCCATAATTAAAAGACTAAAGTCTAGATACATATTTTGGTATCTTAATTCTTCAGAAGTTCTAAGATGAACCTTAGTATTGAAAGCTGAAAATGTGTTCTGGGTTCTGTCATCACAGACTGATGACAGAAGAATTATACCTGTCTGCTCATATTAGCGGGAGTGAACTGGTTAAGGATAGGCTGCAATCCTGTTGCATCTGCAGCTGTTCTGTAATCCAGACGATATTCCATAAAGATAGTAATGGGAGTTAGTTTGTCTCTAAATTCAGATTCGTCCTGAGGAAAACAAAATTTGAATTACAATTAGAACATGTGAAGAAAACAGCAACAAAAAATATCCTTCATAAGTCCCTATAGGCAACAAATAGTCATCCCAAGAACAATACTGAGCAGTATTTTTATTTATTGTTCATGTTGTAATAACAATGAAGAAGCAAAAACAACACTAAAACTTCTGAGCTCTTTTCACACTAGAAAATTTCTTGTTGGAAAATCTGCAGTGCCAACTTTGAAGATGGACAGTTTTGGCAGTAACATGCCTGTTTTACAAACGCAAACTTGGAGCATACAGAAGTATTAAGTCCTAGAACTGTAACAGTGAGGAGCCTAAAGGGCTATACAATCTCACTTTTTCCTGTCAGACAAAATTCACTATGCTTTTAAGATCCCTCACAGATATTTACCATTGGACATGTGATTTTTCCCCTCCTGAAATTATTACCTTGCACTTGGAGTTGCTGACTTTCATATTCATTTCAAATCATTCTGTTTATCAGATATTGATCCTGCCCTTCCGACATCTTAGAAACCATCTCTTTGCTTTATGTCACAGATTTTTATAACTGTAAACTCTGGTTCATTATTTTCAAAAATGAGAAGAATGAAAATAACTGACCCAGAGCTCATTGCAGGATCTTACTTCAGAAGCTATCTTCTATGAGCAGAAACCTATCGATAATAGTTTTCAAATGGTTCTGCTTTCAATTGAACATAATTTCATAGAGGTCATGTGTCATTACTTTCTTTATGAGAATGTCAGGTGGAAAAGTGTTAAAACTTTACTAATGATCTCGGAGGTGTATTTCCATATATACCCCACTCACAAGGCCAGTCAAAGAAAGGTATTACCTATCCTCCATGAATCCTTAATGATTACTAGTATTTTCATTAGTTTTGCAGATTTGTTTTGGTTTGGGGTTTTTTTGTTTGGTTTGTTTTTTTTAAGAAAGAAATAAGTATTGTTTGTTTGATTTATAAGCACTCAGAGATAAATCTAAGCTGCAAGTAGATAGCTACATTTTCAGATGTCTTTGCTATTTCAGCCAGTGTTTCTTCTACTGGGTTACACTTTTTAATTGTGTTAGCATCTGTCCATGTTTGTGGGAACAGAAAGACTGAGAAAAAGCAAGCTTCCTATTTCAACCTTCTCTGTCCCCTTTGTTACTTGCTGATCTTTACCTTGTAGTTGAAGATCCATATTTTTCTTTACCTCCAAAGTGAAAACACAACCTCTGCTTGCTGACTTTCACATTCCTTGGAAGTATAATTATAATTTTGTGCCAAGATGACTTGTCCAGGAAGTACATAACAATGCTCAGAATTGAATTTCTGATCCATTTAGTGACCAGGACCTTAGTCACAATAATACCTATTGTTCATACTCAGACAGAAGTGATAACCCAGGACAGACATATAGTTTCAGTAATTTTAGTCTATGTGGGGCATGAAGTGTCTCTAGCACTTATTTTTTCTTTTTTTTTTAAACACCTAACACAAGGATTCTGTAATAGACAATGCACCAAAAATTATTTGCCTAAAACATAAGTGGCTACTTACCCTCAAAAAGGCATCGAGTTCTTCACAATTCATTTTCCCCCCCTTGGTAATAGTCATGTTCTTAGTGTGGCTAGGCTGTTTACTGTGGAGAAACAGAGCTCTCCTTATAGCTCCTTTCTGCTTAAGTTTATCCAACAGTAGCTCCACTTGGAAATCTGTCCAATCCAAAGCGGTTAGGTTAGGGATATTTCATTCAATTAAAAACACTACAGATTCCCATCAGAAATGGAGCTGAATGCTGATTTCAGTTACAATGAAAACCTAGTATTTAGAACTTTTAAAACTTCCCCTTCCTTCAATATAAGAATCTGTTTCTACATTAGTTCTCTACATTAGGCACTGTTGTCCTAAACTGGTCTCTGCCTTTTCCTTAAACACTGGAAACATACAAGAAACATTCAAGGCCAGGTTGGGCAGAGTCTACATGGTCTAGGGTGAGGCATCCCTGCCCATGGCAGGGGGGGTTAGAACTAGATGATCTTAAGGCCCTTTACAACCCTAACTATTCTATGAAGAGCCGTGATACATTTATAGTTGCTATAGAACTGCATGAGCAAGTTAAACTTTCCCCCCCCAAAAAAAAAATTTAAAGCAATCTTGTATGTAACACATTACAGCATGTAACTGTATTGCTAATCTAATTACTTTGAATATTTGATATAGATAATGAAATTTAAAATATGTAACAGCCATTTATATGAATCTTGCCAGATGATACCACCTCTATACATGCCATACAGAAAATAAGGAAATTATTTTAGAATCAGTAGACGAAACCTGATTGTAGCAGGCTGTCTGCCACACTACAAAATCTCTTAGCAGTAACTTAAAAACCTGTTTAAAACAATCTTTTCCTAAGTCTGATCCAGAAAATCTGATGAAAAAAATTAACAGTATCAATCATAAGGTCATGATTTCAACAGAAATATGAGAAGTCCTTTGTTGCTTGTCCATATTTTTCAGGCCTAACAATATACATGCTTGAATATTCTTTTCTAAAACTCCCCTCAACAAGAGTTGATCTCAATTCTGTAATACAAAGGATTTTCCAAGACTAGTTACACCAAGTGGTTAAACATATGTCTGAAGTCTCAGGTATGCTCAAATCTCACTGACTTCAACAAAACTTCAGCAAAAGACATGCTGAAGGTATATATAGATGTGTATGGTTACCAGACTGGCAGTATGGCGCTGTAAAAGGTAGTCAACGATAATGAAGAACAGTGACCAGTGCTCATGTCTGCAAACAAGATATAAAAAGACTTTAAAAGTTTTCAAATTAGCAGAACTTACTGAGTGAATTAGGGAGCTTTCCTTTGCCATCTGCTTTTAAGCAGAACTTTACTTTGAAGCTGTTTTGGAGGAAAAGAAAATATTAATTTCATGCACTTTTTCTCTCATTCTAAAATTCTTTATTATTTTTCTCCGTTCAAAGGTATTCTCTTTTGAGACTCTAGTTCATTCCCAAATGCTATTTTCTACTAGTGGAGAAGACACTATAACCTATTAATAAGTAGACAACAATGCAAAGCTTTGTAATCTTAATACATGCAGGAATAGCATGTGAAGCAGAGTGTTTATTACTGAAATCAAATGTGCCTCATCTACTTTTTTTGAAAACTAGAAGGAACTGGAATACCAAGTTAAAAAGGAAGTTAGCACTAGAAAGGAAAAGTGGGTTTGGATACAGTACAGGAGCAAGAACCAAAACCAGTTTGCAGAGATCATTTCCCAAATGTGTTTACCATGAGCTCATCTAAAAAGTAAGTTAATGGGTAAAAACACTACAAAAGCTGACTAATCCATTACCATCTTGAGAAGATCTTATTCTACTCAACACAGCCAATTGGCAGTCTCCGCAGGTGGGATGTAACTTGGTAGTCAATCTAGCATCCATTGAGGAGAATGTTGGACCTCCCACTGTTGTCCAAGTTCTTATTTTGTATTTATTGTCTGTTCTTCCAGAAATATCTATGCTTGATTGCCCTTTTTAATTAGCTAACTAGATTTCCTGAATCCTTTCAAAATTGAAAGTTTATGAAAATAAACACCAAAAACATCCCTCCCCACAAAGGTAAACAAAGATATCCTGCATACCAAGAAACCTTTACATCTGACAGCGAACAGGCTTTGTTCTCTGGGTTTAGAATGGTTGGATTAACTTCCAGGGCAGCATTTACTCTAATAACTGGTCTAGCCCTGCAAAGAAAACATCCTCTTGAACAGCATTCAACACCACGTTAGAAAACACCCTCCCCCTCAAATTGTGAAATATACACATGCACACTTAAGACAATATTTAGTGAAACTGCAATAACAAATAATCATTGATTAGAGAAAAGCGGGAAACTTTTCTATGTCCTTTCATTACTATCAGAGGCAGAACACAGGCAATTGTGTTAAGAGGATGTTCTATCCCTTTCTAGCCCAGACAAATTATTTTCCCAAAATGAGCAAGTATGGATGCTAGTATCAGGACTGCAGTTTAACAGCAGCACCCTGAATGTGTCAGAATCTAGAAAACTGTCACTTGGAAAGCCTTGAAGACATCCTATTTATATTATCTCTTAACTATTGAGAAAGATATATACTAGGTAGACTGTAGATTCACTCAGTGAAAACAGCAGTATAACCTTTTTTGATCTTCAGCAGTTTGGAATGTGGAGTTGCACAATTACAGACTCCCCTTGATGATGCTTGCTTTTGTAACTCAAGAGTGCCATTGAGCTTTGCTTGCATGTAATGTAAAAGCATAAAGGGATACTTACCTATACAAAACAGCTGTGTCAACACCAAAGGCTCCAACAATCAAATCTAGGAATAAGGAAGAAATATTACACATTACAATTCATTTTTTCAAATACACTGTCAGTGAGAGATGGGCTTCTATGAAGTTATTCTAAAGTGACATTTAGAGCAAAGGACCTGGGTATCCATTTTTGTCCACATCTGTAGCTCCTTTCAGCGAGTACCCAAAACTGGGTGGTATAGTGCGAGCAGCCCACTGCCCTTCAAGAATTTGAGATGGGACTGCATTTAAACCATTTGCTCTTCCATTGTAGATATAGACAAGTCCTCTCTTGCCCTCTCCACCATATGGTGCAGCAACTGCAATATCTGTAAACCAAAAGAACAATCACCAACATCTCCAGAGAGAACATATTTGTGCTTACATCAATAACTTCTAATTTTTGATATTACAGTTTCAGTATGTGTCAGTAGGGAGGAAATAAATGTTTAACAAGATCATATATCACAAACTTGGGGAGGAAGAGAATGGCAAGGAATAGTTCTACAAACACTTCTACACTTCAGTAACTGACTTATAGCCAAATCATACGGATTTGAGATGTTTTGGGGAATATTAAACACCCAGAATTGTTGGCACCAAATCACAAAACTAAGAGGGACTATAAGCCCATTTCATTAACACACTCATGTTCCTCCACAGTGTGTGACATTTTAATAATTCTGGAAAATTTAAATCAGCCTGTAACAATGGAAAATAGCAAATTCCAGTCAGTCCTGATCATGGCTTGGCAATGTGTTTTATGGACAACTTTCAGTTAGTGTAATTGTGCTGTTAAAGTTTAATAAATTTGGGAGTACTCATTATCAATAACTAATAAGAAGTAATAAACAAAACGCTAATTGAACTATCTGTAAAGACACCTTTACAAGTGTATGTAAGATCTAAATTAAACATTTCCACAGTTGGTTCACAGACGAAACATGAAACAATATACAGAATAATTACATTACACGTTACTTTTTCTGTAAATTTGAAAAAAAATCATGAAAAGAACAAGGACTCAAAAGTTTACCGTTTTGTATTTTTGACTCATCTTTACAAACCTTATGTAAACAGTAAAAATTCTTATCTTGCACCATACTGTGATGGAAAGCATTTTAATTAATACTCCCAAAATAAAACAGAACAGGAAAAAATAAGATTTAAAAGACTAGACTAAATAATGGCAAAGTAATTAAAAAAGAGACAAATTTTGCTATGATTTTCTCACCTACAGTGATTTCAGATTGAAGTATGATGGAATCAAAACATTTTTTGGATAGTCTCATTAAGTGACTACATTTCTGGCTATCAGCTGTAACCTTCTCAATGGCTTCTGTAAACCGTTGCAGTGATATTGCATCTTCACACTAACTGTATAATTTTAGCAACTAAAGGTCTAACTCAACCTATTCTGTAATACGATGAATGTATGATTTCATTTTAAAAATAAATTTGAGCTGCCTGGGAATTTGAAATATTAGCATATTATAAATTTTTATCTTTCAGAAAATATTTAGCTTGCAAGCAGAATGAAGAACTAAATATGAGCATTTTCTTGCAGAACCCAAATTCCTACCACTCTAGGCAACAAATCTGGAGTATGATTTGCATAACTAAGTTCTCCCTAGTATTCCTGGAAGTTTCTGTCCCCAAACCACATGATTTTCTGTTTCATTGCTCTTCATTGCCAAATGAAAGTAACAAGAAGCACTGGCAATGGGTTTGAGAGTCTACAGCTTCAGTTGTATCAGACTCAAGACTTCCCATCCACATACTGACTCCAGACACTCAGCTCTTGGTACAGATGGCTGTTGTTATGGGATATTTTCATCAGGCTCTTCTATTTTGAAAAAACAAAACCAACCAAAAATATTAAAAAAATCTAGACTTTTCTCAGGAAAATCTCTTCTATCAGGTAATTTTAAAAACCAGCTTTCTGAAACAAAACCTTCTTTTCAGTCATCTGAAGGGGAAAATCAGCTTTAAGCAATGGAAAAAGGAAAATTATATTGGAGATGTCCTAACAAGTCACAGTAGAGAATCAGGTATTTCACCAAAGTTTCTACTGTAATTAAAGTAGTAAACTGATCAGTATAACAGCTAAAATAATCCATGTTGTAGTTTAAATGGTATAGTCTCTGCTCGATGCATACATGTAACCCCTGTTAGCATTCTTGGGAGTAGCATACAAGCATCGAAAGGAGTCTAGACCTTAGTGTCCAACATTCAGTCATGGTTAGAATGCCTAAGGTTTGCATGCAGAATCCACATTCAGTGTGCTGTCTAGATTTCATGTTTGAATAGAAAATACTGATCAATAAATGATGTCCTACCATTGAAGCCATCCTGATCTATATCCCCCAGAGGTGCAATAGAACTGCTGAATCTTGCAAATATCTCAAAACCATTCAGCTTTGTGATGTGAAACCCTCCAGAGGCTCGTTGAAGGCAAATGGAAACTTGGCCGACCTCTTGAAGTTTCCCATCAGAACTTCGATCCATAAAAAGAGGGGCTCCAATAAACAAATCTGTATAACTGGAACAAAAAAAAAAAAGATAAGTTTCTTCAGTAATAACATGAAAGTTCAGCTTCCTTCTCTTCTGCATCTGTTAGAAGGACTAATTCAGCACTGAAGTTAATAATATGAAAGTTACCCATCTTTAAATTGTAACTGAAGGCAAAAACTTATTAAGTAAGCACAAATATACTAGAATTTAATGCATCTAAAGCATATGAATGCACACACGTATTTGTGTAAATAAATACAAAAATAAATCTACAACTTTTTAAAAAATGTTATAGAATCATAGAATAGTTAGGGTTGGAAAGGACCTTAAGATCACCTAGTTCCAAGCCCAATGCAAGGGCAGGGACTCCTCGCCCTAAGCCATGTCACCGAAGGCTCTGTGCAACCTGGCCTTGAACACTGCCAGAGATGGAATATTTACCACTTCTTTGGGCAACCTGTTCCAGTGCCTCAACATCCTCGCAGTAAAGAGTTTATCTAATCTGAACTTCCCCTGTTTAATTTTAAACCCATCACCCCTTGTCCTATCGCAGGGGGGTTGGAACTAGATGATCTTAAGGTCCTTTCCAACCCTAACGATTCTATGATTCTAAGAGTCCCTCTCAGGCATCCATGCAGGCCACCTTCAGATACTGGAAGGCTGCTCCATGCAGCTTCTCTTCTCCTGGCTGAACAGCCACCAACTTTCTCAGCCTGTCTTCATACGAGAAATGTTTAAGCCCCTTATCATCCTTGTGGTCTCCATTGGACTTGCTCCAATAGCTCCAAGTCCTTCTCATGTTGAGGGGGACACCAGAACTGCACACAGTACTCCAAGTGGGTTCTCACAAGAGCAGAGTACAGGAGCAGGATCACCTCCTTCGACCTGCTGGTCATACTTCTTTTGATGCAGCCTAGCACGCGACTGGCTTTCAGGACTTCAGGCACACACTGCTGGCTTATGTTCAGTTGAGTGCTAGCAAGAAAGTGTGTTGCACAAATACATGTTAAACCAGTAATGAAGACAGAAATCTAGGAAAAGACTTTAATAAAGTAGGAAAGACCTCCTACTTTTTTTAGGAAAGACTTTAATAAAAGCTTTTTTTTTTTTTCTTTCCAAAAACAAGCTGGGTGGCAGCTGGGAGAAGAGGGCACTTACTTGTCCTTATTGATATCTGTGGCAGCAACTGAATACCCAAAATAAGCAGCCATCTGGAAAACAAAATTCAAACCAAACTGGTGAGTTGCACTGATATAAACACACAAACAAGTTTATCTAAAGTTGTATAGAAAAGATGTTAGTGAGATGATAATATATACCACCATTTTTGTCGTTATTTTCCTTTCTATTCATTACTCTGTTAGAAAGTGAACCAATTAGTTACTTTCCCCATTCCCCATTTCATGATGCAGTCCTTTCTAATTCTAAAATAGACAGCATTTCCTTCATTTAAATAAGATTCCTTTTCTAAGTAGTACTACAAAGTGGGAACTCACAGAACACATACTTTAAGGATTCTTACAGACTTTTTTATATTTGGCACATAAGCTAATAACATACAAAATATTATATATTCCAGTACCCTAAATACTGTCTCAACATGTCAACTTTCCATAAGAATAGCCTCCCAGTCACCCACTACACTCAATAAAGCTACATACCTGCTCTCCAGTGAAGTTGTACATGGAAGACATGTTTTTCCCATTATAAATAGACACCTGCACATGAAGAAATACACATTTCAGCGCACCAGTTATTTTTGAGGGTTTTTTTGGTAAAGTTTAAAATTTAAAAATTTCAAATTCCTACCATGCCTAGAG
Source organism: Pezoporus flaviventris (assembly GCF_033815535.1). NCBI lineage: Eukaryota > Metazoa > Chordata > Aves > Psittaciformes > Psittacidae > Pezoporus > Pezoporus flaviventris. Next base: position 52,703,556 of record NW_026892549.1, read on the forward strand.
TTCTTGCTGCTCTTGGGACTCCTGATACAAAGTCTGAAAGATAAAGAAAGACACCCAAATAACATCAGGTCACAAAGTGCAATGACTTTGATTGAACAGAGTAGTTCATTGCTAGTGCTCTAGGCATTTTCCTGTGCACTGCATCAGTTGTTCTACACCATTTATTTGAAAGACCTGCCCAGCCTATAACATGACTTTTTACTGAAGCAAAGTACTTACCTTCTATGCCATCACTATTGAAGTCTCCAACAGTCACCGAATAACCTGATCAACAGACAAAATTAGTAAACCATTTTAAAAACCTTACTAAACCTTTCATTTCTTTACACTCTTCATAGGTCTTTATGCTTTACCTTTAAACACAACGGAATAAATACTGCCTTTAAGTAGCTTAGACTGTGAACAGCTACATGAGTAGAATATAATTCACACCATCCATGAATTTGAGGTCAGAAGATGGAAATTTTAAAATTATCATCCTGGGATCTGTCTTAGTCTGTCCTTGTTTTTTTCTGAACCCGGTTAGACATATATAGAGGTAAATGATAACTTCCCACTCCTGTAAGGGACTCTCCATTATTTTTCTTCCCAAACATGATTCTTTCACATTTTATTTTGTTTTGGTAGATTATTTAGAAACAGCTGCTTTTCTAAAAAAATAGGTATAAAAAAATAATTTGGCACATAAGAATCATACCTCAGCCATTCCCAGATCCAGCTCAAGTCATTGAGCACAAAAAAACATGGAAGTATTTCCATTTCTTTCATCATCAAGTACTTTTTGAATCAAGCCTATGGCAAGATAACTAAGCTTCCATCATGCATAAATTACTGCATTTTCAGGTATGTAGCTCTTTAGTTATCTGTCAAGTGTTGAATTAATAGTAGTATGATTTAGACTTAAATATGGATACTGCAAGGGATTTTTTCAAGTACAGCTAGGTTTGCTTCATTTTCAAACTACGCACCCAAGTAGCTGTCATCAAAAGCAGCACTGGCAGGTCTGGTTGCTAACTGGTCATCATACTTTGCACTGTAGACTTTGGAGTCATATTTAGCTACAATCTCTGTTACTCGATCAGAAATAAGTTGTCCTAAAGAGAAAGAAACAGCTTAAAATGACAAATAAAATGTGTGCACATTCATTCAGTAAGCAACAGAACTCATTTACAGATCGCCTGCTTCTAAAGCAACAACTTTTCCCCAATACTGACCAGAAAATAGGCAACAGCAGGAGCACTAGAAAGGATATAAATGAAAATCTGTATCCAACTTCAGCAAAAATTTATGCACAGATTTAATCAGAAGCACACTAATAGTTTTCACTGAAAACAGAAGCTGCATGTAAACCAGGATTTAAATGGGTCTGCCCAGTTAGGTAACAGTAAGCATATGCTTACAGTAGCGCAGACCTGAGTCGTTGCTCCTTGTCTAAATACTATAACATGAGAGCTTAATACAGCAGCCAAGAAGCTAATGAGATGAGCATAGTGGATTACTGCCTTCTGTTCTCACTTCACCAGCATCTAAGTGGTGACTTCATCACATACTTTTCTTTGAGTTCAAATTAAATCTTGAATCACAAAAAGTTTTCAGAAGAGAACTTACTTCACATACATACTCATACATGTATGAAGTATAGAGAAACTAATCTTCCAGCATCTCAGAATGTGGAATAAAAATTTGGCACAAAAAATCTAGTTTTTAGAAGTATACTATTGTCTTCTATTCAGAGGCAAGATTTTTTTTTTCTGTTTTTGGTGGTAGTAGAGAATAAGGTTGTTTTAGAAGATGAGATGTCACTTTTGGTAAATAACATAATCTATATCATACTGTACCTTGAGTTTCAATTATTCCATTTTTATCAGAATTTAAAATGTAGCACAGGAAACAAGCTTCCTGTGCTGCTGTTTCTAAGTGTAAGCTGGCGTAATACAGAAAATCTCTTATAAACTTAGTATTAAAAAAAAAAAAAACAGGCAGCAGAGTTTGGCAGCTATGTCCTGATGGCAGCATCACCATCTTCTGAACAAAGAGCTATAGCAAAACATGGAATGATCCTGCAAATACTGACTGAAACCCACATTAGCAAAATATATAGGTAACGTTCTGTGTAACGGTGCAGTTAGAGGCAAAATATGCACCATGGCACAAAAAGATCAATATGAACAAATGCAATACATCTTTGCTGTCAAAGAAAAATAATGATAATTCTCTTTGGAGGGTACATTTCTCTTTGAAAATACACACTTCATGCATGCGTCAAAAATTACGAAGCATGTAGATTTTGAAACAAGAAAAATATCCTAATGGAAACTTATCATGTTCTTTTCTGGTGGAAACAAATTTCAGATTTCTGGAAAATGCCTTGAAAATGATCATAGAGTTATTTTTAAAAGACACATCTATACAATTATTACTTCGGTTTTAATCTGTAGTTGCCTTGATTATTCAGAAATATTCTGAAAGACAAAGAATTATTTCTGTTAGTTCTCTTACTGAGGAAGACTGACAGTGTTTGGAGGAGTGCAGATACAAATGACCAAGAGGCTAAAGACTAAAATCAAATAGTCAACTTCTCTGACTTAAATGATGTATCTCACCTTGCCAGTAAAAACTTCCAGGTCCTCCAAGCAGCACTCTGTCTCCCTTGGAGGGCAGGGAGAAAGAAAAAGAAAAAAGAAAACACATGAAGCATAAAGACATGAGAACATGTCTTACGGGAAGTAATGTTTATGGGAAGTAATCCCATGCATGTGTATCAGTGTAGCTTCACTGACCCCAATACGTTTTACTTTTTTAAGTAATGATTCATTGAAAATGCATCTTGTAAAATACTGAGATTAAAAAAAATATGCCTTCAGTGACTTGCTTCTCTATTTCACCCATTTAAAGTTCTAGGCAGAATTCTGCTTATATTGCAATAGACCCTTCCTCCAACATATATCTTAAGACAACAGAAATACAATTAGGAGAAATGTTAGGAATGTTACAAGATAATAACAACAACATGTTTTTAGGTTAGTACAAAAACCTAATTTCATCTTCTGCCCCTGCCACATTCTGTAACATATCTTTAAAAAAGTTTAATTCAGAAAAACTGTAATGTAATTTCCCTCAGTCCATATTCCTTAGTACAACAGCAATCCACAAACCATTTTATGAAACTTCAACCAGATTAGCTGTTCCAGTGCTGGGAATTTGTTAAGTACTGAAGTGGATCATAAGCTTTGCTGCATAATTAAGCCACTTATTCAGGTTTTAATCTTAAAAACTCCTATATTCACCACTAAAAGAATCTAGGTCAGAGATTTGGAGGTACCTTATACCCAGGCTTGCCCACTCAGCTGGTTTTGGATTAGAGCCCAAGGCTGGTTTTAACTGGGACTGGAGTCTGCACAGTAAGGCTGAGAGGTGTATGCAAAATAGACACAGTCCTACACTGCACTTTGCACACTTTCCTCTGGAGGAAAACAAGAGTGTCCTTGGGCTAACAGTGAAGGGATATGACACAATAAGACATTATGAGGTGTGAAGAACTCAAAAAACTTTCAGATCACAAATAGGACTTGTGTGGTCTTAACATGTCCAGACTATGCTAAACAATTTAACTATACAATATAAAAAACTACAGTTAGCGCTCAGATTTGTGCACAGTTTTAACATGCTTGAATTTAAAAAGTAATTGTGAATTTAAAAGAAAAAATAAAAGATCTATAGAAGGCAGGGAGAACATAAAAGTACGAAAACTAAGACAGCAAAAAAAAAAACCAACACTCTATCTGCTCCCTGATGAGAAAAACGAAACAAAATTCACAAGAACACTGTTTAGTAGTTCCCTTTTAGCAGTAAGTTATTCTTCCTCAGGAAATACACTAGCTATGCACCAATCCCTTCAAAACAAGTGTCTCAAAAGCCTGACTATTACAGATTATTTCATTTGAGGACTAGCTGCAACAAAGGTTTATAGTGGATTATTTGTTCAGGATATGATTCCTACAAGAAGTGGAAGTGTGCTGCTGTGAAGATGTAGGGAGAAACCAGTTCATAATATCTGAGTGGGTTGAAATTCTTTTGCTTATTTAAAAGAATGAATTTGGTCATGGTTCTTTCCCCCAGGAACGGTAGTTCACATTTAGTTTTGTCATAGCTTTGTTTGTATGTGGTTGTTAACTTGTAACTGTCTGCTGACTTGTAGGAATTGATGAAAAATATCACATACCTTTGTAAAGTCAATACTAAATCCACCTTGACAAAATCCCTGTCCATCAGCATCAATAGTGGCTACAAACAGGATGGATAGAAAAAAGAGAGAGAAAAATGAACAGAATAAATATTTTTAGTACTAGATCAGATGATTCTGTGGATACTTCCCAGTGCATCTTCCAAAGTAGCCTTGCACTCCTGAACTTGAACCTTAGAATTTTTTTTTTTCTCCTAAATCCATATTTTTGCTTTATTAACAATTCACAACCAAATGCTGTGTCAATTTTAGGGTTGGCCTGGTGTATACATAACATTGACATACATCCTAGCCTAACACAATCAAAGTAAACTGCAACTCCATATTCCTTTGTATTTAATTTTCAAAAGTTTTGGGGAAAAATATTTCCTATTTGTATTCAGGAAAAAAAGGTATCTGGAAAATAGGGAGTAAGTTTTTCTTTTGGTATGGAATGAAAGTCTGAAAGGTACATAATGGTAAGTTGCTTCAAGTATTGGCTTAAAACAAAAACAAACAACAACAACAACAACAAAGAATACCTGGCTGAACATCTCTACATGCTAAGACTGATCCCAGCAAGAACTGTTACGGCGGAGTTAATCTTATGAATATACAACTCCAGAGCAGAAATGTTGAGGCCCCATTATCTGGAAGTGTAACTACTTAACTAGCATGATTTAGTTTAATATATGCTTGTTTAACTTATTTTTATGTTGGACCACACTGGCTTTCATTCCTGCTGTTCACCAATGATCTTCAGCAAATAAGAAAAAAAAATTTTTTAAAAATGTATCTTTTAGACTTCCATATTTTAAAAAAGGTTGTAAGTGTCTGAATAAGCTACCAACTCAACTACATGATAGGGATGCAAAGCTTCTGGAAAATAAAAAGTCAAATGTTCAACAATGAATATAATTAAAACAATGCATTGCTACGTATGTATGCATACATGGGAATCAGAACTTACTTGTGCAAAACCTTGGCTTCTAAAATGAGCTTTCTCTTCAAGTTACTTGAATAACAACAATTAAGCTTCAGAAAATTCTACAGCTGGTCTTTGAATAAGCACTTGCTACATAATATTGCTCAAGTGATTACTACAGAATTGGTCCTTAAAAAAACTGAAATTCTCAATCCCAGTGATACTTGGATCTAAGATTTTCCTCTAACCTACAGTAGAGAATCAAGGTCTGCATCCTGAGCAACAACTGGAGGAGAATCCAGATGTCTGGATGTATCTTAGATTTTCTTCTAATTTCTACGAGGCTGCACATGGAAGGGGGAAATACGTGTAAAACATCCCACTTCAAATGTACACAAGATATAACACAAGAAAAATTTCAAACACAAAAGCAACAGAAGGTGTCTACACTTACTTGACCTGCAGGGTGCATATTCCACAGATTTAGATCCAGCAAGCAGGTAACAAGTTCCTACGGGCTCTCTCTCTTGTTTTGTTTCAGTTCTCCAGTGGTACAGTGGAGCACAGGCCTAAGGAAGAGCACACAGCAGTGAAGAAAAACTCCTCTTCAAAATGCTAGGGGTACAGACTAATATCCAATTTATACTATCAGCGCTGGGGCAGACGTATCACTGGTTTGTATCTTTAGAAATAGCTGATCTATCACAAGAATTTCAGAAACAATATATTGTTAAAGCAACAACTGGAAAGAGTTCATGAAGAATTTAGAACACATTCTAACGTCAGCAAACTAATTCTACTGCTTTCCTCAAAACCAGACAAAATCGCTACAATCTTTGTTTATACAAAGTTCAGAAAAGGCTAGCCAATAAATTCTGAAAAAGACAAGTCATGCTGATTAGTGGGATTTTAGTTACATTCTGAGTTATCTGGATCTTCTCACATTTTTTTTCCATTACAGTATTCCAGAACTGGGGCATTTCAGGGGCATCAACCTACCAGAATTTTATCAGTTTTGGATCTCACAGAGGCTCCAAACCACTGATGAGACTTAAATTCTAGTGGATCATCAGGAGCAAAATCTCTGTTGCCTAAAAATAAAAAAAAAAAAAAAAAAAAAAAAGAAAAAACAGAAGAATGATTTCACAGGCTTTAAAAATATCTATTACTCATTTTTACATCTTGGGCCAAATGCAGCTCTTTTTACATATGAAGCAGTAGCACGTTACTGATTTGTTGTGAGAACGCCAAGTTTATGGCATCTTTGACAATGACACAGTAAATACCTCATACTGGAGATATTTGACTTTCAAGTCAGATTACAGCACTGCTCAAGAATCAGTGCCAAAGCTAAGTTAGGACTAAGGATTCTGGAAGAAATATTGCCCTAATTAAATTATGTAAATTTACCTTCGGCTAGAATCAGAACAGAAATTCTTCTGTTATTCTACCAAGTGTTAATTTCTATTCTGAATGTCACTGAAGTGTACAAAGAACAGCAGCCAGCATTCTTAAAAACTACCAGTAAAGCGAAAGACTCTTCAGTAACAAAAAGGTTAGAGAGTTTTTCATATAGCTGAATAAGTTAAATAAGGGATAATTTGCCCTGATGTTTTTATGTGAACTGTTCAGTGATCAAGGTTAGTAGAAACAACTTAATGAGTGGCATTCCTGCAAGTATGAATGTTAAAAGTCTTCAAATTATTTAATGTCTCTTATGTACTTCCACTGGACCAACACTGGAAACTTTGCGAGGTGAGAGAATGAGAAAATGGATAGAACACTCTGCAAAACATCTGTTTTAAAAGAAGTCATCTAAATGGCTGGTTTATGGTGCCTAAAGATAAAGGAGTCAACAAAGACAACCGTCATACATCAGTTCCACAAACTGCTGTGGAGAATCCCCAAACCCTGTGAGTCAGACTTGTGACCACTTGAATCGAAACTTCCTTGCTTGTCTTACACCCTGTAAAGAATGTTACTTCCATAAGGAAAATCCCATGAAAAAGACAACAAAAGTGATTCTAATCTGTAGAGACGAGCAAGTATACAGACTGTTTTTTGCTTTTAGATTAGAACGTGGAAATGAATGCCAAGTGCATAGCTTCACAAAGAACTACCATGTTTTCTTATAATTTTATTAAAGGTAACTAAAAAACCCACTTCCTACTGTCATACACCCTCCTCCCCCACTCTCTTATTGAACACCTGCTAAATACAAAGGCCTGATGATTAGCACATCTGCATAGATTTATGTACGTTTGAACATTTGTACTATCACCTTTGCACAGACAGAAATGTAGTCTGGAGACCTGCATGTCACCTTCTCATGGTACAGAAAACCAAAACCAGATAAAGATGTATTCCAAATAGGGATTTGTCTTTAGCACACTTCTAAAATGTGTGGTTTATTGATATCTTTTCCCTTCTTCACCTTTAATTCACGAAAATCCACACAAGGACAGTATTGCTCAAAGAATGCAGTTACATGACTGAGTTTCAGATGAAGCTGCCACCAAAAGGGGCAGCAGTTCCCATTTGCTAATGTCCACAGGTTCCTGCAGGAAGTCTCTGTATTGGCACTACTGCCTTCTGTTCATTTAGTCCCAACATGAACCACCTAATAAGGTACCCATTAAAAAAAAAAAAATAAAATCTGCTGAATCAGAGACCAACCTAGATAACTGCATAGGGAGGGAAGTAGTGCTGTAACCTCCTGGGGAGAAGACAGAAACATATGGATGGGAGCAGTGTCTTTTTTGGCAGCATCAGGGACTTAAAATTGGTTTATTCTGCTAGTAACCACATCCAAGGCTATGCTGCCTAGAAAGACAGATTTGGCTTACATCCTCTGTTTGTCTAGCTACTCTTGAATATAAAGAAATCTCTCAGTTTTACCTGCCAAAAAAAAACCTTAAATAACAGAAAATCTGATAATGGTTATGGCATGGCATTTTACACCTTTCTCTACTCATGGAAACTTATACAATGCTATATATTTATGACTAAATTGAAATGTAATATAGCAGTTTTATAGGATAAAGCAGAATCCTGTTGTGCTAGGTACACTAAAAATGTCTAGGATGTAAACTTCCCATGCAAGTTTAAACAACAGCCAGCGAGTAGAAGGAATAGTTTTGCTACAATAACAGGTAAGCAGCCGCTCGACATTATTAGCAATCTGATTTTATCACAGATGTTAAGGAAATTAGTTAGGGAGTTGCTGATCAGCTTCAAACTGTTGTAGCACAGGAAAATGCATGAAGACACAAAAACTAGATAAAATAGAAAAGTACATACATTAGAAACAGGCTTTTTGGATAAAAAAATTGCAAACGCTAAATACAGGCCAAATTCGATGCTAACTCTTTCTTTAAAAAGTAACCTTTATTTACTCACACTCATTCAAAATTCTTCCCAGGAAAACACTGTGTAAATGGACTATAAGACTTTCCCTCAGATCTAGGAGAAAAACTAATTTCATGAGGAAATCTGGAAAACACCTTATCATCAAATATCCCCTTGCATTAAGTGAGAAACCATTTGGCTTTCTGTTCCTGAATGGGGAAAACAAACTTAAAGAACACTCAAATGCAAGCCTTCATTGAAGCAAATTAGTGTTAAATAACACGGTTTAACTATTCTTTAGATCTGTCACAGGAAGATACAAGACTGAGTTCAGCATCTGTGTTTTAGTGTAAGTAAAGGGCCTAACTTATTATTTTAGCATGGTATAACTTTTCATTGGTAGTTAAAAAAACGTGTGTTACCCCTACCCTTTAAAAACAGTACCTACATTAAACAAAGCAAATGGTAATGCAGGTAGTATTCAAACATATAGGGATTTATAAATGCAGACCAATATTTTGATGTATTATATGTAAGCCTTACTATTATAACAGTTCTAAAAGCCACTGCTGGTTTTCTTGTATTTCTAAAATTCAGAGTGTCTCAAGAATACCTTAGAAATGTCTTTAAAGCAATGATGTATGCAGCCCTGAGGAGAATGACTTACGGGGTTGGTTGACAAGCTTACCATGAGCTGCCAGTGTGCACCGGCAGCCCAGAAAGCCAACTGTGTGCTGGGCTGCATCAAAAGGAGCGTGACCAGCACGTTAAAGGGCGTGATTCTACCCCTGTACTCCACTCACATGAGACCCCCACCTGCAGTACTGTGATTCAGCTCTGGGGCCCCAACACAAGAGGGATGTGGACCTGTTGGAATCAGTCCAGAGGAAGCCACAAAGATGCTTTGAGGACTGGAGCACTTATGCTATGGAGACAGGCTGAGAGAGCTGGGCTTGTTCATCCTGGAGAAGAAAAGGCTTCAGGAAGACCTTAGAGCAGCTTCCAGTGCCTCAAGAAATCTGGAGAGGGACTTTTCACAAGGGCCTGTAGGGACAGAACAAGGGGGAACAGCTTTGAACTGACAGAAGGGAGGCTGAGATAGGAAGAAGAAATTCTTTATTATGAGGGTATTGAGGCCCTGGCACAGGCTGCCCAGAGAGCAACCTGGTCTAGTGGGAGGTGCCCTTGCCCTTGCCCATGGCAGGGGGTTGGAACTAGTTGAGCTTTGAAGTCCCTTCCAACATAAACCATTCTATGATTCTATGATTACTTGACTCTTATCCTTAAGGGAAGCTAGTGAGACTAACACTGCTATACAAGTATGTGGGATACTTCCTTGGTAAAATGAAGTTTTACATACAGTAAAAAACATTTTATGATTCTATTATTTTTAAAAGGCATTTTAACAAATATAACTAGGCAATACAAACTATGACCTGACTATACTCAAGAAAATGTTCAGAATTTTTACAGAGTGCTATGTGTTGGACGAAAATGCAGCTACTACAGGGCCTTGTACTTGATGGATCATTAATTCCAGGATTATGTCATTTGACCACAGGGTATTACTTTATATCTGAAAAGACAGCTAATGCCATGGTTTTTCTTTTGGTCTTTCTCACTGTAGTAGACATCACATGATGATTTTATATAATCTTTTCATCAGGGAAAAAAGGCTGACACGCCAAGTCAACAGCGCTTTGTCTCACCAAGTACTTTCCAGGTGGGGTAATGGGGTTATCAAGGCAGGAATTGCTTTAAAAAGCCATTACATAGGTGTGTTGTTGCTGTTGGACAAAAAAAAAAAAACAAAAACATTATCACTTTACTGTGTTACAAAGAACTTAAAATTTATAAATTGAAACTAATGTGGAGAGATGCTGGGGATAAATTGTAGAAAAGGGAAAAAATAGTCTAAGCCATTTTCCAAGTAAAACAAAAAGATCAAAAAGTTCTTTCAGTGCTGGATTTTTTGTCTGTCAGCTTTGACAGTTTTTTTTTTTTCCAATGTAGATGTTATCACAGAAACAATGGTGTTGTTACGAAATTACTGCAGATGAGTAAATTGTAACTTCCTGCCTGTTTGCATCCTAATGAAAAACCTGAACATTTGCCCCTGATCTTGAGTGCTTTATTATCACTTAACTGAGATAAACATGAGCCATGAGGCTGATGAAGCTGATGAAGCCTGGTTCAGTGTCATCATGCTATGAATACTTAGGAGGTCGTAAAATTTAAACAGTCATGGAATTTCCATTAAAATAAATCTCTCTGTAACTTTGCCAATTGAAAAGACAATGAAAAGTAATGTTGAGCCTTTTAGGTAAATGAAAACTTCATGCAGCTAGCCAAAAGAAAAACAAAATATAAGAGCCCTGTTTCCAAAATATGAGAAACTTACATAGTATGAAGGTATCTCCCATCCAAAATCTCAGCTTTAGTTAATGGGGCAATAGGGAGTGAGTACAAGCTTATCTTTACTTGAAACTCCCAATGCTGTTTAGCAATCTTGGTTTAGCCACAGTGTTTTGTTAATGACTCAGGGGGACAGAAATACAGAACTTCCCACTATTGCCCTTCCCTCTTAGGAGGTATGAATCCTGCTTTTTTCCCTGGGTGGTGCTGGAACAAAAGCATCTTTTCCTTTTGCCTAATACAAGACTTTTTTTTTTCCAACTAGTCATACAGTTGAGATCCAGCCACACACACGCAGAGCCAAGAGTATCCATGCAGGACGATACCTAATCACAAAAGCATGAACATTTTTCCACTGTCAGCTATAACAACATGCAGAGGAGGTTTCATACATTCCGCTGCCCTCTTTTGTATTCGGAGCCATAGCCAGAGTCCAAAGCAGACTTCAGTTACAGTACACATGATAAAGAAAACAACCAAATACAGTGAGACTGAGGTAATGATAGATTTAGCAAGATAAATATCAAATCATCTTACTACAAATGAATGAATGGTCTTTACAAGATTTATTGCCTTATTGTTGACTAAATGAATAGCCTTTGAGATTGAAATCCCCATACAGATTGCACCCTAATACCAATAAAACGATCATCTAAAAAGAAAGCAGCATATTTTCACAAAATACCAACCTATGCCACACTTCCTTATCCATCTCCTTACTTATGAAAGTGGAAAGGATAGAGTAACTGCCTCATTTGCACAAATGATGAAAATCTTCAAGAGACAAATATAAGCCTGTGACACCCACTCCAGTCATAACTTCCCAACATTGGCAAATCTTATGCTGCACAATGCTACAGCACAAAGCTGTGCAAGGCTGTTAAAACACCCAGTTCAAACTAAATAGGTCACAGATAGATACAGCCATACCAAACTGGTGGTTTAGGCTTCCAGACAAAGCCTCCTATTGTCTAGAATCACCCACTTCGGGATGGGTGGGGAGACAAATCTCACCATAAGGGGAAACATAAGGAGGAATCAGGAGAGGTTTTTATAAATATTTTCCTTTTCAAAGCTTCTTTCTCTTTTTTTTAGCACAGATCAAAATAACCAGTCTTAGAATTTCATCTAAAAATATTTAAGAACAAAACAGTTCTCTTAAATTACTCTGGTGCATCAAAACACATGGTGCGGGGAGAGGAAGGACAGTACAACTATCAAAGTGATAAAACCTTCTACAACAAGGGGCTACAACGAATTCTTTTCCAATGCAATAAAAACACACCACAGAGTTAAAAACGTTTGAGATGCTGTTAGTGTATAGTATACAACAGCTTCTGTAAGTTTCCTCAATCCTGAATTTTGATACCTGAAACAGAGAATGAAAGCAGTAGGGAAAGCTGTTTCCAAAAGCAGTACTGATAATTGAGCAATGCATCAATGGATTTTACTGCATGTCTCAGAAGAGCAAAACAATACATTGCCTGACCAAGCAGATCTTCCTGTGCTAAACCCAAAATCTGCAACTCATTAGCATAGAAATTCAAAGTTGTTTTATGAGCATCTTTTCCTTTGTAACAGTTCATAGAGCTGTCTGCATTTCATCAGAGTATTCTAAGTGCAGGAGCTCTTTAAACACTCTCAGTACTACATTTTTCGACGCTGACAAAGAGCTATGCTTTCAAGCATTCTATGCTGGAGCAGGTACGGTTCTAGATCAAAGTTTTCTTTGTAAAACTGGCAGGTTTCTGCAAGAGAAACTTCACCATCACAAAACTGGGTTTGTTACATTTTTATGAAAAGCCATGAAGGTATGCTATGTCTACCAACACAATTCCCACTTTTCTTGACCAAGGAAGAACTAGGACCCCAAAGATGAAGAGTAAAATAGTATGAATAATGATGAAGACTGTTTCCTTTTGGAAAACAAGCACATAGAAAATTCAGTTGGTTTATATTTATTTGCTGCATATTGCTCACATATGTACACTCTGATTAACTCCAACTGATTAGATAGGTCTCTGAAGAATTTTTTGGGTTTTTGTCAGAATGAAAATTCACAGTGATCCTGTTCTCTAAAATTCCATGGCCAAATAATGAAGATATTTATCTATATGTCAGACAATTAGCTGCTATTCCATGTATGCCAAACTATAAAATACATAAAACAATAAAGCACCTAAAAAGCACATTTGACAACCGCTCTGCTCACTGGTTTTGTTGTCTAGCTCAGTGAGCTTTTGATCCTTCTCTTGTACATAAAGACACATTTAATTGCATATACAAAAAATGGACAACTACGCAAAACAAATATAACTCACAAAACAACCTTTAACTCTTCAATAATCTATTCCCTGAGCAAGATTGTGGAAATACTTTCAATAATATTGAGCTTTGCTGTGCTAGTCTGTGAAGGCTGTGAAAGGAGAAAAGGGAGAGAAAAGGAAAAAGGAAAAAAGGGAGAGAGATGTGTCTTTAAAACAAATGGGTTTGGACCTTTGTCTCAAAACTGATCAGAAACAGAAAACGTTCTGCTATATTAAGAGCACTCCTTTTACAGTTTTTTCCCACAAGAAATATCTTTTTCCTGGAAAAAGCTCCTAGGCAGCTGGCAGATGAAGCCAACTGTTAGGCTTTCAAAAGGAGGAACCACCTCTCCAGTCAGTTGCATAGACAGAGCAGTACTAGGGCTCAGCAAGCTGTAAGAGCAGTTTTTTCCACCATTTGCTTTCCCAGATTGTTTCTTCTTTATAAGATTCAGAACATTCCCCTATTGCTATGGATTAAAGCACACAAAAACAAAAGTAAATTTTCAGTCACAAAATTATCTGGTGTGAAGAATGGAGACAAGTGAATACAAATACTTACCCACCTTGACCTGTAACTCGTGGATTTTGGTAGTTTGAATATGAAATGTAAAACATCTTGCAAAGGAAAGGATTACTGATCTTGTTTATGCTTATGACAACCTTGAAGAATATACTATCTGGCAAATAAAAAATTCTTCCCCATGCTTGTCCTGAAAAAAATAGAGCCTCCTGGACATTCTGAAACTCTGACAGTTAACTGAGAGAGAAAAAAATCCAAAGTATTTTACATAACAGTTTCACTGGAATTGTGGGGATGCTGTGGCAATTGTAGTAAGAAGTCAAATACCAGAACTTTTAGTTTTGTTACAGTAGCACGTTCAGCTATTGAATTAACTAGATAAACAGGAATAAGAAAAAAAAAAAGTTCAGTGCTTACACAACATTTTTAATTCAGCTCTATTTCTATCTACAGTTGCAGGATAACTGCAGATAAAAGGACTGCTTCATATTTCAGTTTTGCAACAGAATCAACAAAAGCATGCATGTGAGCAAGCTTGCTCTGCAGTTGATTCCTTTTTAAGTTCATGTGCTTCTAAGTGCAAAAGCTAGCCTGAAATACATGCCTACTGATACTTGAAAGCCTTTAAAAAAATATTTTTATTCTAACTTTCTGGCCATAGCCATACAAACACATCCAGTACAGCTATATGCACCCCTGAATTTGAGGGCATTTACTATCACACGTTTGTTTGGCAATTTTCACATAGTCATAACCATGTTAAATCAAATCCAACTGATTGCAATGCTAAAATGCTCAGAAGCCCCACAGCGAAGCATCTTTACATTTGGGAATTGTTAATGTGCGGTATAAACATTTTGCCTTCCAAAGCCACCATGTATACCACAATGTCAAAAGCAGTATAATGTACACAGAAACACACACATGCAGACATCTCTACAGATTATTTTCTAGTGTATTTTTACATGAGTGTAACCACTGTGCTGGGAGATGTAGGACAAGGGGAGATCCCTATTCCCCTTCACAAATATACTGCTGTTTTAATTGAGAAAATATGTTGTGCAGGAACAGTAAAAGAACACTTTCAGCCATCAGTTTAAAAATTGTACTATATGGTCTTGCAAGGGTATTTTTTTTGTGTGTTACAGGCTGGTGAGAAGGGCAATACATATTTTCAGCATGAAAGCTTCAAATTCCATGAATGAACTTCTATTGCCCAGCTTCTTTTCTGAAAGAGCCAAGTTGTTATGCACAGGAAAGAATAAACAAAGTAAATTTGGTACTACAAGAAATATCAGCTTAATATTTCTTTCCTCCAGAGGAGCTGAGGTGAGAGTAAATGCAAGTAACAAGCAATGCTGGTATAAGGTAAGGGCTTGAATAACTCCTCCAAAGATTAATACAAAGCAGCTAGTATGGCTACATAATAGCTGTTGCATTTGTCTCACATATATGACCATGTATCTGTGCTAATATGATACTGAAGCCAAAAGCAAGTGTTTGAAAATAAGACCCAATTCTGTACAGCCACTACCATGCAGCTGAGCTTAGCATAGCCTTTGTACAGATGGAGAAAAGGACCCGTAAAGCTGGAGGAAAGCTTAACTAAAAAAAAACAAACAAGTAATTTTTAAGAAGAAAAAATAATTGCGAAAGAATAAAAAATCTTGCTTGCTGGACCTCTGTAAAACCCTACTCTTGCATTTATTTTGTGATACAATCATGAGACAAGCAAAGACAACCTCACAGAGTCAGAACTTTCCCTTGCTATGTTTACAACACAGAAATGCGGCCTTTTCCTCACACACACAGTGTGGAAGGTGCAGTGGCTTGCCCTTGTCTGGGAGCTGCCAGCTATGCTGTCTGACATGGGGAAGCAGGAGGAGGAATAGGGGCATGCCTTCTAGTAGTTATAAGTTTGCAACTCCACATATGGAGTTTGGCATCAACAGGTAAACAGAGAAAAGCCACAGGTACAAATGTCCTCATTTTCCCAGGTCAGATTTCTCACTAGTTGTACACAGTTAGAAAAGAACTCTGAAGAATACATCTAATTAATTGCACAGAACCTGTGCTGCTTTTTCCATTAACAAAACAGTTAAATAATCAGAGGGAAGGAGTGAGGGATGATATAAAAATCTGCCTTGTACTGCAAAGATAAGCAATACCTCTGGAGGAACACATCATATTGGATAAATGTTGAAGCAGTGATGGATGAACCTGAATTCTTTTAGAGGCTGCGTCTAATCATCTACCAAAAGCACCTCCACATTAGCACCAAAAATCAGTGGTCAAATGTGCTTTCCATTTCCTGCAACATGAATCACAAGTTGTCCCTAACCCTTGTTTCCTTATGAGGTAGGGGCAGGCAGTGGTGGGGGTTTATACTGTGCTAGCAGTAAGACACTGTCATCATAACACAGGGAATCAACCATTCTATTATGCACAAAGAGAAAGACATTTTCTTTTGTCTTAGTGCATTTATTATTTTATTATACTGAAACACAATGCCCTTTTTACCCAGAGAATAATTGACAAATGCATTATTTCCCAATTCATTGCCACAAAGCTAGAATGAGTTAAAACGTGCCTGAAAAATCCTGTTAAGCCATTATGACCTGCTGGTTTTACTGTTAAATTTCAAGCAGTTAACAAGTCCATTACTCACTGTACCATATACTCTAAGCACAGATGAACAGCAAAGCAGCCTGTCCCCTGCATCTATCTACTCTGCCTAGCATATGGAATGCAAATGTTCACAGTATAAGCAGATAAACGCACTGTAATTCCCACATGAAGATGCATCTAGAACCTACCCATGTGGTTTGTCTTTCCCTACCAGAAGTTTTTTGGCTATTAATTACATTAGTGGTGATTATTAATCAGAGACACAGCTTACTAGAGATCTTCAGTAACTGGCAGAAACATTCCTCTACAGTGAAATACAGAGACTGATAATGACTTATCAGCCTCTATATGTACTACCGTCAGATACTACTATTTTTATTTTGCAAGACAACTGTAACATGTTTCAGAAAAATATATGCAGATTTCAGAAATCTAATCACAGCATTTTGCGGTATATTTTGACAATCGAATTGAAAGAAGAGCTTCTCCACTGTATTGTACACAATTTAAGAAGGCCACATAAATCTAACAGGCTTTAGATTGCTAAGTCAAAATTCCAATGGAGGCAACAATGAAATATAACCAGCTAGACCTTAAAAGCACAGGTGTTTCCTGTGCCCTGCCACATAGGTCTTGCTAACCCAATCCCATGACACAGAAAGGTTTTTCCTTCCACATGCTGTAGAAAACAGGATTCAACACTAAGTGGCTTGAGCAGAAAAGCACATGCAATGCATTCTCATACAACTTGCCACAGTCTGTGGAAAATACTGTGTGTACAAGAGCATGAAGACTGCGTGAAGTGTTTAAAGTCCGCATTGCTGCTGATCAGCTATAGTATACTTCAGAAATCGGTAAGTAATGCCTCTGACCGGAGGTACCTTGACTGCTGCTATCACAAATAATATGAAGCTATATGAGGAGAAGAATTTAAAAAAAAAAAAATTTAGCAAAAACTTCCACAGTTTGAAGTTTATACTCCCAGTTTCAGATTAAACTTCCGAGTACTTCTGCCTATACCATTTTTGTTGATATTAAATAATATCTTTCCTCACATGACATGTTCTTAATAGGCAGTAACACCCATATGGTTTGTTGTGAATTAGGTTGCTAAATGTGTTAGGACTGCTGGGAAGTACAGAGGAGAAATATAAATAGATTAAAACAAAAGAAAAATAACATATGCTCACTCAAGCTTTCAGCACATAACAAGGACAAAAGAATTCTAAAACAGAGGAGAGAAAAAAGAAAAAAGAAAAACAAACACCAAACCTTGACAGGTTGCTAGTCCAAGAATGGCTGTATTCACATCAACTACAAAGAAATCCCATGTGATTCTGAATTTCTTCTGCTCCCTCACACTAGGATTAGAGCAGAGACAGCTCATCTCCCCTCACAGCAAGCTACATGTTACCTGTGGAGTCAAATACAATCGGCTGGCAGTTTCTGTTGGAATTCCAGTTACATTTGAGCACCTGGCCTCCTTCTACAATGTTGTGCTGGGTAGTGTTTGCTTTCGGAGCTCCCACCAGAAGAAATACCCTGCAGTAAAAAGAAATAAAACAAAAGTTTCGACACCCAAGGCATACACGTTGTTACTTTAAAACACCTGAAGAGTTACTAAATCAAAAGCCTTGCTCAGCCAACTTTAAATCAGACAAGAAGAACTTTGAGTTTCAGAGAAATTCGTATTAGGATTCAGGACTTGGGCCCTTTTTTTCTGTAAGCAAAAGCTGCCAAACAAACAAACCCCACCAACATTTACCAAAATAAGAGAAAAATAAATTATTCTGTCCTACTTAAAATGACATTTAAAAACAAGATAAACACTTCTATAATCGGGATTTTTCTTTTTTTCCTTTTCAAATATACATATGTACTCAGCGGAACAGGAAATCATGTATTTCTGTAATGTAAAAAAAGTAATTGTCTGGCATCGTTTCTGGTTAATTTTGTGCATAAGAGTAATTCAAGGAACTCAGTTAAAAATGGAAACAATGTATAAACAAAACAGCAGTGCTTCTGAGCTCAGAAGCTACAAACTGGTGAGTCAGCCTAGTACTAGGCAAACACTTTTAAAAATAATCTCCAAGTACCCAAGTGATGGTCAAGCACAGGTTTGTACATTAATATATCTTTACTGAAATTCATTACACAGTAATCATCTCTTATTAAAATCTGTTGTGCTTTTATAAATCTCTGCTTATATTAATATGTTACATGCATTCCAAGCAGGAACTGTTGAAGAGATTATGCCTGTGAGGTGGTAAAATTCACAAGTTGCCAAGTAAGCAACAGACCGAAAAAACACCAAACAAGGCTCCTAGCATCTTCCAACAGGCTATTAACATCTTCCAGGGACTGTGACACCTCCAAAATATACTGGACTCATCGGCACTTTCCTGAGGGTAGTAAATTTGAAGTACAGACAAAGACATAGAGAAGATATAAAACTAAATACTTCATCAGCATCTGCTCTGTTGCTTCCATTTAGACTGTTTAAGATAGAAACTCGCTTGTAAGCACAAGTCTTACAATCAGGCACTATGGTTATTTAGTTTTGAAATTGCTGAATGCTGAACAAGCTGCAAGACTGGTTGAAGAGAATGTTTACAGGAAGGCAGATCCAGGCTTACCAAACTTGCTCTGGTTTTCACAGTCATCTCCCAGACTTCACTTTAGTACAGAGCTAAGTTTATATTTCTTAACATGTAAATATCTGGTATAAACAGGTGGTATCTCATCAAAGCTCAATTCATCAGCAGACCAACAGAAGAGCTAGTTCTCAACCATGCAATTTTTCAGAAGCTTAAAAATTTCCTGGTGTGAACCTGAATAGAAAATCCAGGTTAGTTGGCAATCCATTTGTCTTCCTTAGTTGCCATTCAAGATTTCAAGAAGAATTTGAAATGCTTTAATCAACTTAAAATGTTCTCTCTGGGCATAACAGAAATGCTTAAAAATAAGCATCATAATGCCAAGTAAAAAAACACAGTCATTATTATAATTGCAATCTATTAAACAAGTGGTAGCTTGCCTTCCGCTTTACTCTTACATCACTAGCTTTTGATAAGCCCCCCAAACTAAATATTTGTTAAAAAAAAAAAAAAATCATTCCTATTCTAATCATGTACTTTAACACTTTCTTACAATAATCTTTGATATGAGGTTTATTAAAAAGATTACCAACAAATAAATCAGTATGTGACTCCACAAAGGTTTAGACACTGCTTCTCCCAAAGCAAAAAAAAAAAATCAAGTATTTTTCTCATCACAGAACAAATGAACAGATTGTGGTAGGTCTTATAATAACATACAAATTAGAGACAGAGAAGCTGCCTCTAGTCCACGTGTTTTGTGAAAGGAGCAACAGAGGGAAAACTGTTGTTTCCATAGGAATACACCAGCTATGATTTGATATTGTGCACTTCCACATGATGCGGCACAATGCTGCAGATGAAACTGGGAGTGCATTGACAGCTTCGGTCAACATGCTTACAGCAATAATCACTCACCAGTGCTTTGCCATGGGCCAATAAACTGGTATTTCCATGTACTTATAAAATGGAAGGCAGACTGTCAAATGCAATTCGTTTAAACCATGTCATGTATGAGAAACCTTTTCTAGTTTTTATAAGGTTATGTTCATCAACTTTGTATTATATGCCCTCTACCAGGCATCACATAAGCACCCTGATACAAGACTACTGGAGCAGGGCTTTAATACTGGACTCCTAAATATGCTTTATTTTGGTATCCAGCAGGTCAAAATACACTATGAAACAGCTGCTTGAGCATTCAGGAACTAGTAACTCTCCTTTGTTATCAAGCTAGTCAATCCAAGTAGCTTTAGCTCAACTAAATTCACGCAATCTCTAGTACTCATATGGAGAAAAAGCGACAAATACAATTTCACCTAATACCATTAGAGCCTGTTTCTGTAAAATTTGCAAAGCTACTTTGTTCCAATTATGAGCTTAAATTTAAGCACCAGGGGGTGCAACACCAGGAGTTCACTTAGCAGATACACAGTAACTTCTAATTACACAAAAAAAAAAAAAAAAAAAAAAAAAAAAGAGAGAGAAAAACATTCCTTCAAAGACATAAAGGAGTCTTCCATGCTGCCTGAAAACCACTAGTGTTCCAAGTTACTAAAAGAAAAAAGCCATCAGTGTTTTATTTTACAGCCATGCACTTTGAGATCACTAGGTATTACAAAAATAATTGAAAGGTTCCAAACAGTGATTCCAATTACAGTTACTTCACATAGGTACTTATCAGAAAGCAAGGAAGAAAGTTTACCACCCACATTTACCAGTCTCCTGATAACTTTTTGCAGCCACACATGCCAGCTTAGAAATAAAGGGAGAGACACAAATAGAATATTTTTCTTAAGTACCAAGACTTAAATAGGATTAAGACAGCACAGAAAGATGTTGCAACACATGCAAGTCAAGACAGGATGACTTCTAATATTGTAGGCAATAAAGAAATGCAAATAAAGCTAGGCTGATATATTGCATAAAGGCTTGCTCAATAGCTATAAAATTTGTTCATAAGGTTTTATGACTTAGAGAATTCCCCACAGCATGACAGAAGCTAGCAGCCTTTTCAGCTTTAAGATAGGAGAGGAGGGGGAAAAGTGACAAAAGCTGGATCTTAATGTAGCCCACACTTGAGAAATGCAGACTATGCAACACCATGACTTTGAAGTTAGTGCCACAACTATTCAAAAGTCTGAAATACACCAGCCTCTGCTCAGTTGTCATGTAATACGAAATGGGAACATATTCAGAAAGCAGATGCAGAGTGTTTACATGGAACTTCTTTTCCAGAGTCAGCAACAGCTTCGTGACCTGCACAGACACAATGCAACCCATACGAGGCACTTCTGCAAAGAGCAGTCAAAAAAGAGGACAGAGGAAATTCTGAGATTTCAGTGGGACAAAGCCCATGAGATATAATGAAGCAAAATGCCATACCTTCATCTTTCTACACGCTATTTATCACCACTGGTAGCTGCATAAGCCACGGACTGGTAAGGCTATTCAGAAAACCTAGCAGTGCAGTTTGTGCCACGTTAGGGAGCCTGCTTCCCAGTGAGAGGGCCTCAGCAGGCAGAGCCACTCCAGACCGGGAGCAGATGGAGCTGAGCTGGGGGTGGCGTGGCTCTGCCCAGCAGTGCCAGTGGCTGTGCACACCAGTGCCAGGGTCCTGCCACAGAGACCCCATTTTGTGTGGGCCACCACGGGCACTGGAGCTGCTAGCCCAGAGGGGACAGGCACAGCTCAGCATAGCTCGTTCATGAAATCATCACAACTGTATCATGAAATCACAGAACGGTTTGAGTTGGAAGGGACCTTAAAGCTCATCCACTTCCAACCCTCTGCTACGGGCAGGGACACCTCCCACTAGACCAGTCTGCTCCAAGCCCCGTCCAACTTGGCCTTGAACACTGCCAGGGATGGAGCAGCCACAGCTTCTCTGGGCACCCTGTGCCAGCACCTCACCACCCTCACAGGGAAGAACTTCTACCTCATATATCACCTAAGTCTCCCCCCTGTCAATTTAAAATCATTCTCCCTTGTCCTGTCACTGCATGCCCCTGTAAAAAGCCCCTCTCCCGGTTTCTTGTTGGCCCCTTCAGGAACCAGGAGCTGCTCTAAGGTCTCCCCGAAGCCAGGGGAGCCTTCTCCAGGCCAAACAAGCCCAGCTTTCTCAGCCTGTCTCCATAGCCGAGGTGCTCCAGCCTGCTGATCAGCTGCGTTCGGCACGGGGCCCGAGCGAACGTCTCCCATCAATGAACCGCTCCGAATCTCTTCCGAGAACTGCCCAGGCGACATCTCTGCCGTGCGAGCTATAAGGGAGCAGCCCGGCCGCTGACACGGGGACGGCAGCAACCCCGCCAGAGGAGAGAATAGAAGAAAGGAAGGAAAGGAGCCGCAGGGCCAGGGCCCTCTACTCCCGGGGAGCGGCAGCCCCGACAGAGGCCGGCCGGTAGCGCGTCGGTGGGCAGAAGAGGGCGGGCACTTACGAGGACGGGTCGGGAGCGAAGAAGTCCACGGCGAAGCCGAAGTAGCTGCCCTGCGGACCCGAGTACACGGCCGGGCGCTCCACGTCCAGGTTGAAGGCGCCGCCGGGGACCAGCGCGCCGCCCAGCAGTGCTAGCAGCCGCAGCCACAGCCACGGCCCCGCCATGGCCCCACCCGGCAGGAACGAAGCGAAGTGACGGAGGATACGGAGGGGCCGCGCGTTTCCCGCGATCGGCGGCGGCGCGGAGAGGGAAATCACTTCCTCTCGCCCTACGCCCAGGTCCCTTTTCTGCGCGGGACGGGAGAGGCAGGAAGGAGAAGCGGCATCATGTGGTGCCGGAGGCGGGACTTGCCGTGCGCCGCACCGGGCCCGGCCAGGCTGTAGCGCCACTCACTCTCGCCCTTCCTCACTGCCTGCTGCTGGCACGGCCGGGTCTAGCTGTAGGAGCGCCGGTGCCCAGCCAGGGAGAGGCTCTACCCCGCTCCGCTGCGACTGGAGCCACAGGCGGCTGCGGTTCAGATGGACGGGAGGGAAAGCACCCGAGCCCTAAGCAGTTTGTGCTGGATCCCAAGGCCAGAGAAGCACTAAAAGCAAGAAGAGGAGACGGTATGCATAGTTCGTCTTAAAACTTCATCCTTGGTAAAACCTTCTCAGTAAAGCCTTTCTTGCCAAGTCTTGAAACAACCTCTGTTGTGAAAAGAGTGAAATAAGTGTGGACTCATCATTGAGGAAAAAAACCATCGTTTTTCAAATTAATGGAATAGTAAACGGAGTAGTTTAAAGTCACACGGTCCCCACAGAGCCCCGCAGCATGAAGTATTCCTGAAGTTTTGACACAATTGGCTTAATTCAATAGATACAAAGTAGCATATTGAAACTTTGAACTAGGTGCCTTTAACATTGCCTGTTTTCATTTTAATGAATTGTTCCTTCAAAGAACCCAAGGACCTTTTTTTTCTGAAAAAAAAAAAGGGGGGGGGGGGCATTTTTCATCACTTAAGGAATCACATATCAGAGTACCAGTTTCCTGTTTTCTCTTGGAGTGCAAATTTACAGTCACTGTTGGGTTTGGTTTGATCTTTCTTTTAATAATGTCTGATCAGCCTACATTCACTGATACCATGGTATTTAGGCTTGCAAGAACAAATGTGTCATGTATAATTTATCCTAAGGGAAAGGACTGAACATTAATACTGGGTGATCGTTTCAATTTCTTTCTAAATACATACAGGAATTTCCTTAAATTAAAAATAACTTCAACACTTATATCTTAATACATCCAGATTTCATATTAACAGGCAAGATAAATTAAGTAGCCTTGAAGTCAACAGAAAATATAATAGAGAAAGAGGGTGAGTGATGGCAATATTTTAAAAGCCAGATGTAAAATATGTAAACTAGGTTGTACACCATGGATTCTTGACAAGCCTACTGACACTTACCTACTGTTAAAAGGCTTGGGTTTTCTTACAAGTTCATTTGGAAAGATTACCCATACACGGAAAAAAAAGAAAACAAGTATGGAAAGAGAGAGAGGGGAATTCACAATAAATTGTTCTCACTGAAAAGGGGCTGCAAGTTCAGTTTTTATGTATAAAATGCTTTAGATCTTGTTTCTTCCCCACCTAGAAATACACACATCACCTCAAAACTTGCACAACCCTGCAGTGCTGCTGCTCCACTGTAAGCAATAATATTTTTCAAATTTATGCTTAAAAAATAAGTACATTTTAAATGTAGGTTTTTCAGCAATCTCATGCTTTTAACACAAAGGGAGAACCCCCAAATGTTTCCATTTACTCATTCTCATAATTTTCCTGTCCTCAGTAAAGTATATCACAGCTTGACAAATAGCAGCACACAGTGGTTTGTTCAAGTAAATCTGTGGCAGAGCCAGAAAGAACCACCAGGTAATTCTGTGCTCCAGTCACTTGTTCTTGATACCAAGCAATAATAATAATTCCTTAAGGAAGCCATCTTAAGGATTCTTATTCTATCAAGAAACAGAGGACTTCTTATACCTAGATTTGATATGTGTTGCTAATTTTCCTGACTTGGCCACCTCTTCATAGATAAAAATAAATAAATAAATCATTAAGGTGAATTTTTATAGTTATTTACTGACTTTTCTTGCAACTGTTGTACTACAGACCCGATCAATGCAAAACTGTAGATGAGTTAGTACGTTACTAAATTCTAGCAAGTAGGACAATAAACTAGAGTGGTTTATATGTACTTTGATTAATAAGTCAGAAATTTAGGGAAAAGGAAGATTTTTTCTTGATTATACAACTTCACAACATTACACAAATAGTGAGGGATACATTATTTTTAAGGTATCAGAATTGCATTACCAAATAATAACTTCTGGGTTTCTAAGGATTGGCTGTGTGTAGCACTACTACTTGTTGTCAGCAATTGCTAAATAACAGGTCAGAGGAATGATTCCGGTTTTATACAGTCAGGGATTACTCATCCCCAGGGAAGTCTATCTTCAAACCATTTCCTCTCTTCAAGAAGATAACTGCTTTTTCAACAGCTGTTTTGTGCATATCTGTTCTTTCCATCATTTGACCCAAGGTGAAGCTGCCTGTTTTTTTCTGACTCAGCACTCTACTCCACATTCCCACTGATTTTAGTCATCAGTCGCAAGCGGAAGCAGTGGCGTTGCTGCTGTCTAGCCTTAATGCAGAACACAGTCAGAGTCAGTCTAGGCAACCAGGAAGCATAGGCACCCTATAGCATACCCTACATGGTATCATACCAAATGAAGTGCGCCAGTTTGGGATTACACTTCTAATCAAAGTAAATCTTGCTGTAAAAGAAGGAAAGTATTTTCTGTTGCAAAAGAGATCAAGTGATTGATTCCATTGCTTGCATTGAACTACTATGTCCAGCAGAATCACGGATGGAAGAATGAAAGCCTAAACCAGACTTTGCAGTTAACTTGAAGCAGGAAACACCCAGTGAAGATATGATTTTTCTTTACTAGCTTGTTTAGTTCTCAGCATGACTAAAATAAACAGCTACTGAGATCATATTACAGAATGTAAACATATGAACTCTATGTTTCTAAAATATAGAAATACTCTCCCATCATCTCAAGTTTTCAATTTACAGGCTACTGATTAAGATATCCAGTGGTGAAAATTAACCACTAAGAAGTGGGCAGCAGGCACTTTTAACAAGGCACCAAATTTTTTCTTTGCATTTATAATTGAATACAATTATTTTGCAATTCTTTGAGGCCAAAAAAACCTGCTTTCCATTATTCAGTAGATGAAACTAGTTTCCTGTTACAAGTTGTTAGTCTTGTTAGTTTTTACTCATACAGGTAGTTAGTAACACATCCAAATAAAAACTGCAAGATGCAAAACACTTAGCACTTCTGCTAGACATGTACTCAATTGTTTTACTGCTCCTAAATCTCTGGCCTGTAACATGGATGTAGTATTTCAGAATATTTTGCTTTACAATTATGCCTCCTTTTGACATTACGCTCATCAGCAAGAAGTGGACAAAATCCTATAATTTGCTAGATATTGCAGATGCACAAGCCACCATGGTCCTACTTGCAAAGGCGCAGCAAGACATCCAGCATACAAGCGATAAGCTTCAGCCTCTTAGGGGATACAGTGCTTTACAGTACCAGTGGTGTTACTATCTGGAGCAAATAAAGGATTACCACTGATTTGTTAATGATTACTGCTATTAGTCTCCCAGAAAAGCCTTTGTCAACGTGAAAGTTTTAGTACGTATTTTGCTCTTGTGACATCCAGACACTTGAACTTTTAAGGAGGCTTAGCTGCCCCAAACTTTTTAAGAACTGACTTGGTTTTTAAGAAGGTCATATAAAGCAAGCCTAACTTGTCCAAAAAGATGGACTTTACATGTTATTTTGGTTTGGTCAGTTGATGCCTTTTATTTCTATTTTAATATTAATCTTTCATATTAATTTTCTTTATAATATTAAATCTAAAAAATATGGAAGCATTATTGGGTGAGAATCACAAAGAAACCACTACAGCAATGTTGTAAGCTTGATTTGCCTTATTGCCCCTATGAGCAATTCACCACATCAACAAAATCTCATTTTTTTTTTTTTTTGCAAAAGCTTTCTTTAGCCTAGGGCTATAGGAGTATGTTTTCTTTAGGACAATGGCTAAACTTTAAAATCAGGTTCTAGCTGGTGAGCAACTTTCAGTGGTGTTTGAAATCTTCCAGTTCAAAAGCAAGTGAAGCATATCAGGATTTTTCCTGATTTTTTCAGCACCGATAGCTGTATTCAGTCTTAGTCAGTGTCTTTCCACAAGCCCTTTTTTGTGTTTTATAGACTGCTTGTTACTCACCAGTTTGTTTTTTGGTTTTTGATTTTTTTTACACTACATCTTTAGAGCATCAAATACAGGGATAACTTTTCTTGATTTACAAAAGGATTCATATTTCTCTAGTCTGACAAGGTGAGTCACTATAAATCATACGTGTGTGTGTCAGGTTTTGCTTCACAGAGCACTTCTGCAGATCTAGTAAATATATCCAGATGTTGCTCAGTAACACCCCCAGAGACCTAAATATTTTTTAAATATATTTTTAAACATCTTACTCTAGAGAAAAGAATCAACAGGAAATAATATAAAAGAAGAAACAGATCAGAAAAAAAACCTCCTGACCTCTGTAATATTCTCTGCAAAATCTCAGTAAAAATGCATATACAAGATGTAACAGAGGCACAAAAAGCTAAATACCACCCTGTTCCATTGTGGGAACACCAGCCCAGAGGGGAAAGCCTGGGAAGTCACCACACCTACCTCCCAAACCATGGTAAAGGAGTTTTCAGGAGACAGGCAGGGAGAACCTGGGGTCTCATGTCTTCCAGTGGGAAAGGTCTTGGCAGAGCTATCTAGAAGGGGATAGGGAGAATTTGCTAATCTAGAGAAGATAACAGAGTTGGCTTTCTGCCTCAAGTAGAAAAACAAATGAAACATTGAAATCCCAGTCTTGCTTTGCTTTTCCATCTCACATGGAGTATCCGTGTTGTTTACAGAAGTGTTGCTTTATTTCTGCTTCTCCTACCCTACTGAAATGGCTAACCTTGCATAGCACCTATGTAACCCACTAGATGAAAATGCTCCAGCTCCCTCTGAGTTACTACTGCAGTACCAGCTCCTTTAAAGGCTGATACCATCAGACAGAACCACACTTAGACCTTTTGCCACATCCTAATCTACCCTTCTGCTTTTATCCTGCAGAGCCAGTAAATACATAGCAGGCACAATCAACACGAGTGCTAATATTATGCTTGGTTAAGTAAAGAACCATCCTTACCTTCATGGCTCTCTCCTCCACCTTTTTCTACCTTTTGAGAGAAGGTAAATCACTTGCTGTACGCCATGAATTTAACTTTTTATATTCACAAAAGGTCCTCTTGAACACACTACTTTTATGCAGTTCCACAAAGCTGAGAAAGACACCATTATTTGCCCAACGCCTTAATGCTGATTCTTAGTTGCATCTAAATTTCTTTCCTGAGAACCTTTCCTTTCTTTTGCTTTACACTGCTTTCATACAATTCTGTATTTTCTGATGAGACCATCAGCCATAGCAAGTGCATACAGAGCAGGTTCCTAGAACACACAGGCAGTCTTTATTTAGAAAGTGCAAGTGACAACACCTGGCAAAAATACTCATGAAACAGCATTCTTCCTGGAGCAAAGAGAAACAGAACACTTCCCTACAACCAGGATCTGTAGGCACAGAGGACAGGGGTCACTTTCCAATAGGTTTCCATTTATGGAGAATTTTAGGAAGACAAGAGGCATTTTCTAGTTTTCTTCCATTCTTGCCTGCTTCTGGTTATACAGGAATACTGGAGATTACTGCTTCCTGTTATATAGCTATAACCATTCTGCCTTTAGTGCAAATGAGCTTTGATTTAGTAAAAGTGTGGCTGCTTATGTATGATTCACTTTCTCTTCCCTAGTTTTTGAGAACTTTTCACTAATTTTTCCTAGTTTTTTTGGTCATGCATTTTCTAAATACTCAAATAAAGCTCAGTCTTAAAGAGCAGTCATCACTGCTTTAACAATTTACTATTCCAGAAACATAATGCAACATTCTGCCTTGAAGTATCTGTACTCTAGTGCCCCTGTATCACAATAACACTTCCACATTCCTGCTCCAGGAAACAAAACCAAGTTTAAAACTTACAAAGAATTCTCTGGTTAACACTTAGGGAAAATAAATTCTTCAGACTGCACTGTGCTCAGTAATGAATTCAGACTTTTACTGTGTTGAAAAATAGTAAGATGCAGAGCAAGTAGGATTGAAAGACAATGAGTCAAGTAGAGCCAAGCTCCTTCCCATCTGACACTGTGAATATTCTTTTACACTCAAATACAGAAGCACTAAAAGATTGCAATAAGGCAGATTGACATGGAGAAAGGTATTTCCCTCCCTTTCTGTCTCAAAAAGAGTGCTTCAGGTGTTTAACCCCATGGCCTTGATAAAGCAGCTCAGCCATCAGCTCTAGCCTTTAGGCTTCAGAGGACATCTTGGAGAACAAGCTTCCTTCCTCTTCCCCCTGAGGACATCCCCTTTCTCCAAAAACAAAGAACACCAACTCACCCTCACTTCGAAAGCCATTACATTTTGATCCTCTGTATCCAAAGAATACTGTCCTGTCTGGAATTAATATAAAACCAAAGCATCTTGTTATCTATGAAACATTATACTAGTGACTATGTTTTTGTGGAGTTAAAGAACAAATGTTTATGTCAAGGAATAAAACTAAAGCAAGTGGATCATTACAGAATCAGGTCTTTAACCCTTCTAACAGAGGGTCTAGCCAGGAGGGTGTGTGTTTGTTGTAGGTTTGTTTTGTTTTAGAGGGGTTTTTATTGTTTGCTCCCAAGACATTAGCCTGCAATTGCCAGGAGGTTGCTCCTATAAAATCCTGCGTCTAGACATGGGTACTGCTGGTGAAAGAACTTTTTTTTGCATCTATCAAAAAGAAGTCTGCCAGTTAATGCACTCATCAGTGACAGAAATAGCAGATGCTTCTGCTTTGAATAAAGAAAACATTTAAAAGCTCTTTCCTTTTTGCTACCTTGGGCAAAAATTCCTCATTCCACTTCTCCCTACCTCCCCGCACATCCAGAGAACAGGAAGTTATTTATGTATAAGCAAGTGTTCTGTAGAATTGTAATTTGGTATTTTTGTGGAAGACGCTGTGTGGGACAAGATCTAACATGACTATTTATAGATATAGACATTTTGTACTGGTAAGTAAAAAACTGAATAGCTTGTGGTAAAAGGCTGACACTACTGAGATGAAGTGTAGTTCCGATTCCTACTAGCTTCTCATCCAGTGGAAAAGTTCCCAAAGGTGAAACAAGAGCAGTTAAAGACATTCCTTTTGATCCCTTATAGTTTATCCCCTCTTATTTTGGCTTTTTAAGACAGATCTTTGCTATATCCTTTCTGCCAGGCTTTCCTAATCCTCCTTCTCTCCATTTTATAAATAGAACTCATGAGTGTTTAGGCTCATAGTAAGAGCATGCGCTGCCAGGCAATGCTGTGCTTTGCTCTGTGTTTGGGGAGGTAGCCCAAAGGGAGAATGAAGCCAGCTGCTTTATACAGTCATTACTACACTAGTTGATATGGATCAGAGAGGCCAGTCAGTAGGTAGTGTTTATACTTGGAAGACAGAAAGAAACAACCAAAAGAAAGCAATGAAGAGTAAGGATTAAATGTTACTTGACTAGAAGCTTTGCTGTTATGCGATTTTTAAGGAAGCATTAAGTTGCTCCTGTAGGATTTTCAAAGTGGAGAGCAATTAATCTTTTTCTTAAGTAGTCTACTGTTCCCAAGCCATGACAACTAAACTACTTGACATGTCAAACATTACTAAGACTGGTAGAAAACACTGACTGAAAGCTTGTGATGGATTTGTATTATTCTATGAAGAACAAACTACCATGATGTCTTCGATCCAATCTTTACATGCAATATTCAGAGCACAAGACTGACAGCCTCAGCAACAGATGGTAAACTAAGGAATAAATCAGGAATGGAGATGAAACATGAACAGGACCAAAGATCTCCTAGAATAGCTAGTCTGTTAACATACACTAGAGTCCTGAGAAATGTAAGATTTAAGCCGATTTACTACAACTATAGAAAATATGCTACACCCAAGTTATACGCTGAGAAGGCAGTTTTATTTCAACACAGATCCAAGGATGCAGCATCCATAGGACACATTTCCCTAGTGGCAGACTGTACAAATTATGTCGTTTTGCCTTGTGAGCCTTCTATAATAATTTGCTTCTGCTTCTTTTCATGCCTTTATTATTATTATTATTATTTTGGAAGGGAAAGCTGTGATGCTTTCTTTTCCATTTTATTTTCCTTTTAACTTAGGAGTCCATCTTAGTCTGATTAGGTATACTTAGGGTACATCTCAGGTATACTTCAGGAACTCCTCCTCAGTTTTAAGCCAGACTTGCTCAAATTAAGGTCTAAATGTATTACAATACTCTGTAACCACAAATGTAAAATACATTACCTCTGAGGTCTCTTTCACTAAACAGAAAGGAAATGCTGCTATTTTATGATTGAAAGATGTGATTACTTTTGCCATTCATTTCAATAATGTGCTATGAAAGAGCTTACTGTGCTCACATATGAGGGATATAACATCATAGATGAATAAAATATCTTGGCCTTATTGCCAATAGCAGCAACAGCCACTCTCCGTAAAAAGACAGAGAATCTCTTGAAATGCAACAACTAAAAGTGACAGACTAAGCCAAGGTCACTTCTATGCCTCTAAGGGTAGTGTGAGGGAAAGAGAGAAGGGTGATTTGCAGATACCGCTGTAAAAGCACTTAAGGTGTTCACAGCTACATGAAATATGTCTGGTACATAACCAGAGGGAAAAATTAGTATTTGCTTCATTAAAGATTTCACTGATTAAGTCCCATTCACAGCAATGAATCAAGCACCTTAAGAGAGAATTTTTAACTAAATTAAAATTATTTTTAATTAAAATTTCTAATTCTGTAAAAAAGGTTTCTAGCACTGAAACACATCAAGGGATTGTGTTCTTCATATGTAAAATATATCAGCTCCTTTTTTTATATCCGTTTTCTCTACTTGGCATCAAATCAAAGCTAAGGAAGGCACAGGATATCACTTCTTTCAAGTACTTTTCCCTAGGGGTCCAATAATACAAGGTAGAAGGAGTCACGTTCAAAACAAGATGTAGCAGAGCTGTGGAATTGTTGCTTTTCCAAAGGATGCTAAAAATGCATAAGAATTCAAGGGAGAAACAGGGAACACACTCAGAAGAGGAAGCCATCACAGGCTACATCTACTAGAGTAAATTGTTGGAAGCAAAGTACAACAAGCTCCGAGATGTGCATGGGCTTGTGATTCTCTTACCTTTTGCTTCCCCTACCTTTTGCTTCCCCATGTGTCTGGCTTTTAGAGTGTGATAAATGGTCTCTTGGTCAGATGCAGTGCAGCTGCTGTTATAGTGGTGTTTGCAGTTCCTCTGGCCTTCCCATAGCTCACTTTTCCAATTCTTGCCTTTTTCTTTTTTATGTTATTCAGGGAGTATTTCTGCTGAGATACTTCAGGTAGATATACATGAGAAATGTTTGCGTATGAGAGCAATCTTGTTCTCTCAGTTTAAGACTGTAATAATTTCACTGTGAGGGAGACAGAGCTTTAGCCTTGTTAATATTTTCAGTTTAGTCACTCCATCATGCTACAGTTTCAGTAAGTTACTAAAACCACTCCACATAGCACAGGAATAACAAACACTGTTTATGAAACTTCTGTTATTTGCAAAATAGAAGCTTATAAAATATTTAAGACTGTGTTGCTTATTATGCTCAGGTCATTTTTAAAAAGGGGCATACACATTACAAAATAAGCAGAAATCAGCATTCAGAATGTCTGACACTGTTTTGACACTTGTTATTCTACACATCTGATGAATGAGCTGTAAAAGAAAATCTCATACTTTGAAAAATACTAATTTGTATGTGTCACTTCTTTATGCACAATTTGCTTAATACAAGTAATCTATTATGACAGTGTTGAATTGCAAAGAAAAGTACCACTGGTTCCAAAGCTTATCAACAGCAAAACCTCCCCTTGATACAAAAAAACAGTTGGGAAGCATTGTCCATTCCGTTACAAACAACTAATAGATAATGTGATATTTCATAGAATCATAGAATAGTTAGGGTTGGAAAGGACCTTAAGATCATCCAGTTCAAATTTTTTCCAGGCCTTTAACAGCAGTGTTGATTATAAAACTCAGGGAGCTCTGAGTAACAAAGTAGTGGCAAGCATAGAATTCAATCATAGAGGTCTCAAAAAGAAACAAAACCAAAAAAACAACCTATAAGAATTTAAAGCTAACCAATTTAAGCAGTTCAAGCGTGCTACAGAAATGGTATTTTAACATACAGCAGAATTCAAAGCCAACAAATACTTTATTCCCACAATAGCAAACACCAAGAATGAAAGGCATGGGTTTTCTGCCATGTTTTTTATATTACTTTTGTCTAGTAACAAAGGTACTGTGAAGGCTAAGTGCTAAACTAGTGCATTGCCTCAGTGAATGTTAAAGCCATAGTTTTACTATGCCTCGCACACAGTGATCTTTTAAGATAGGTATAAAACTAGACAATGCAAGGAATGGTGGAGGCTGCAAGGAACAGGAATTACAGAGGTGTTCTTCCCCTGGCTTATGATCCTTTCCAGTCTGACCTCGATCCAGTGAGTGTCTCACACCAAGACTTCCTGCTCCTTTAACTGTGAAACACTAATTTTGACCAATACAAACTGGACGGCCACTGAAGTGAAGATACTGTTATTTTAGAATTCAGATTCTCATTTTTCCATGACTCCCTTTTATATCAGGCTAATCTCAAGAAACTGGCATCGATAGCAATAACTTGGTGGTAAGTCACGCTGAAGTAGACTCAATTCTATCACAGCGTTCATTTCCAATATATTAATCCGTCACCTAGCTTAAGTCAGGCCTTGGCATTCATTTTTAATTGAGCATTAACTGACTGAAACGCCCAATCAGCTGCAAATTTAGGCTTCTTTAATCCACAAGATCAGGAACTTCAAACAGGTTATATTCAAGCCTATCTTCAAGCAGAAGGCAGAAGTAGCAGCATATTGCTACTAATCCTCAAAAGCATGCCTGAATACTACACTAACAAAGACTTCTTTAAAAGCAGTCACTCTACTTTCAGGGTTAGAAAACTAGACAGACCAACCAAGCAAAGAGGCTGGAACAAGTCCAGTTAGAAATGCCAAAGTTGAAAGGGTGAAAACCAAAAAGGCATAGCAAACTACCATTTCCAGACCATCTGAAGTAATCCACCGAAAAACTACTGCCTACGAAACCAAGTTTTTCTTCAATTTACAGATACTCAAGATACTCTAATACTATGCAAAGCAGCTGTTGTAATGTTTAAATGATGCATGCATAGAATCCTAGAATAGGGTTGGAAAGGACCTCAAGATCATAAAGTTCCAACCCCTCACACTAAACCATGTCACCCAAGGCTCTGTCCAACCTGGACTTGAGCACCGTCAGGGATGGAGCATTTTCAACTTCCTTGGGCAACCCATTCCAGTGCCTCACTCAAAAGCACACACACACACACTCCTTTCCCTGCTCATTTACCTCTGTGTTTTATTATCTGAAATGAGTTACCCTGTCATTCCTCCACTGTGAAATGCAAATTAACAACACTGACTGGGCCAAGGATTTAACCTGTTTAGATGAGTGAAACAGATCAGCGTTATATACAACACACCAGCCTCTAAGACACAAAATATAGAAAGCCATTTTCATTCTTCATAACGCTTACTTTTATTCCCATTTAAAATATACAACTTCAGAAAATCATGAATCATACATTCCAATGTTTTGCATTCTTAAGTGTCCTGATACCCAAGTATCCTAGTACTGGCCAGTATAATACAATAATCTGTCAGCACTGTTTAGAGAGATTCTTCTATGAAGAATCTATAGATTCTTCTTTCTATAAATAAATATTTATATCTGATATTGCAGCTCTTCCTTAAACACTTACAAGTCAATTTCAGTAGGCTTCCTTCTCCCAAACACTGCTTGTTGCTCCTATAGGAAAAAACAAATGCCACAGACCCCCAAAAGGGCAAAATAATTAAGTCAGCCAATTTAAAAACAGCATTCAAGATTCAAGAGTCAATTTAGTAGTGTCAGAAATAACCAATAAGGCTAATATTACCACCCAAAAGCAGTTTGAGAAAGGTCACTAACAATGCCACAAATCTTAATGACCTTTTAAATAGTAATTTAAAGGCTTTAGGAAAAAAAAATTATACAAATGATAGCACTAGCTCAGCAATACTATTGCAGATACTGTTTGTGTGGCAAGGAGGCATAGCCCTTGAAAAAGCCCCACTACTGAGAAATCTTTATGACAGGGATTCAGTAGATTTTTGAAGGGCACATTGACTCCATTTAAGCCTGACAGTTAAGTGCTGCCTACATGGTACACAATGCAGAGTACAACGCTGCTCCACTTTGAGGCGACTTAGTACTGCAGAACTTGGTGTTATTTATAGAACACCAAGAATACGAAAGGCATTTTTTTAGACTGCAATATCCCTGCTCTACAGAGCTTGAAGTCTTTGCTAATACAAAAAACACAGCAGGGAAAGAATGAGACTCGAGTTAACAGTGAGTGATGTATAACATGTATTAAATCAGTTAATGGATGGGTAGGAGAAAAGAACAGCAGGGGAAAAAAAAATAAAATCAGCAGATGAATTTTATGCTGCATTAAGTGTAGAAAAATAATTGCAGTTAAGTGTAATTTAACAGAAGTCATTATCACTTCTGCATCAGAACTGAAGAGATAAGTGTTTATTGCTGTATTAGAAAATGAAGGTATTAACAGTTTGGTATGATAACCTAACTTAAACAGAGAAAAATCCATACACGTATTTTAAAGTTGACAGTTTTTATTTACAGTTTTGTTGGCAAAAGGCAGTGGGAAATTTTAAAACATTTTAAAGAAAGGGCACCATATTGTATTGTATGATGTACGAGTTCACAATCTTCAATATCCAGCTGATCAAATAAAGCTAATCACCACTTGAAGCGTAATATGCATCAGCTTCATTAGAGTATGCTGCCTAAAGAACACTTCGGGCAGTTTCTGAATCATCACAATCACTAATAAAAATGCAGTTCCGGTGAAGAATGTTTTATACTGTACCTGGTATCAAATTGCCCACTTACGCTTTCATACTGGCAAAGAAGTTACACTTCCTACTTTTAGTTTAAAGTTATAATCTTGTTTTCTGCAACTTCAACTGTCAGGTAATTCACAACTACTCTGAATATTTTACTGTGAGCATAGTCAAGACTGGAGTAGATGACACTGAAGGAAAATATTCATGGTATATGATGTGCCCATCAGAATCAGCTGGGTAACCATAAACATCCTGTTTAAGAACTCTATTCAAAAAGGAGTAAAAAATAATATAGTCAGTTTTCATTTTGTCACATAGATTTAATTTATCACTTGAGCTTTTTATTCATTCTTCTAAGTCAAGAGTATTTAGTTCTTCTTCTAGTTCATCCAAGTCCTCTCCAGTGAAAAGATTTTCATCAACTGGAACTGCATCAATTACTCCATTTTCCAACTCCTCATCTCCATCATTATCTTCCTCCAAGTCATTTTGCTCACTGCTGTTTATATCACCACCAGAAGCTTCACTTAATTTATTATCTGCAAGTAAAAATAATTCTAACACATTTCAGTGTCACAAGTTTCTTAATCACTAATTAGCAATCCTACTAAACAGGCTTTAAAGTTTTGACACCGTAAAGAAGTCACTTTATTTGTATTTAAGTAGACTTATATCACTTAAATTGCATGTACCTGATTAATATGCAGGTTTAGATCACCAATTATTAGAACAGGTTAAAAACCCCAAACCTTGGATTGCCCAACTCCTCAAACTCCTACTTTTGTAGCTAGGTCACGTTTAATAAGCTGCTCCTACTGAATGTCTGCACTTAAAAGACTCAGTATCTTTAAGATCAGCATATGCATTCTGCAACCACACAAAGATCAAGACTTTGCTCTAAGAAATTACAAGCTAATGTAAGCTAGCTAGAAAATATGAAGAAAACCTTGGATTTTTGTTCATATAGCATATATGTAAAGTACTTAGCATTTTCTACAAGCTTTTTCTTTAATAACTGCATGTAGCACTGATAACAGTTTCACTTCCCTGTCCTTTATAAAGGACAAGATCAAGAATCAAGCAGATCAAGAATTGATTTCTGTCTTTCGGGAAGCTCTTATATTAATAATCTTGTATTAGTGATGCCTAAATAAATGAACTTACCATCTTTTTCTATTGAACTGTATGTGCTGAATCGCTCAGGACTAGCCACAGTAATACCAGTATCCTCTACAGCCTTTGGGACGTACAGGTTCAAATCTACATCATTTATACACACAGGGTCTTCCATCTGAAAAATAAACAAAAATGCTCTGTGTGATTTACTTCTCTACAGAAATTCTCATTCCTAAAGGATTTATACAAAAAAACTTTAATCTTCCTTTTGATACAAATTTGACAAAATCTACTCTGCAGTGGTGTTAAATTATGAACCAAGCTCACTAATTGCACTGTAAGAGCTCTCAAAAAGTTTTCAAACTTGAATGCAACTTCAAATATTACTCAAGTTAACACAGTTCTTTACCTCATCATCTTCTCCTGTCCCTTGAATATAATGGGTGTCATCTGCTTCTTCATCATCTGCATCAACCAGCTCTGGGCGGAATTCAAATACTTCACGT
The DNA here is from genome assembly GCF_033815535.1 of Pezoporus flaviventris. NCBI lineage: Eukaryota > Metazoa > Chordata > Aves > Psittaciformes > Psittacidae > Pezoporus > Pezoporus flaviventris. The sequence continues at coordinate 52,740,859 of NW_026892549.1, forward strand.
CCACAGATCTATTTATAAGGAAAGAAAAAAAAAAAAAAACCACACAACCAAAAAACCCCTCTTCATTTAGGACTTCACAGAATTTAGAATTTGTACTGCTATACACAAAAAAAAAAACAAAACAAAAAACAAACCACCCCCCCCCCCCCCCCCCCCCGAAAAAAAAGCCAATAAAAAAAAAGAGGGGTGTAGACGGTATGGGGGCAAGAAAAGGAAAAAGCAATTCCAGGCCAGCTATCTTATTACAAGAACTTACACTTTTCTTCTTATGCTAAGAATTGGACTGGAGAACATACCACTAATGCTTTGCCAGCTTTAAAATCTGCTTTCCTCCTCTCCATATCTTGCTCAGCCTTATCAAGTTTTTCTTGTCTTTTTCTTCTCTTCCATGCAATAAAACACTCTAGAGTAATTTTGGTAACATTTGGTCCTAAGGCAGCACGCTGTCAAGTAAAGAGACTAATTAATGCTAGAAATTATTTTCAAAGGCTATAACTATTAGAGATTTAATTACTCTTTTCTGGAAACTAATTAAAAACATGTCTTTTTAATTCCATCTTCACTCTCACCACTGTTAAACACACACCATCCGTTCAGTTTGACTCAACACACAGATTTCCTTTTAGTGAGATGAACAGACATGAAAATTAACATGAAAAGTGCAGGAAGAAAGAAGCCAATGATAATTGCTCAGGTTCTTCTCAGAGCAACACTGCCAGGCAATATTGACAGAAATAAGCAGAGCAGCACATAAAAACTTCAGGGCCCCGTTCTCTTGGTGTTGCTTCTTCGTTACAGAGTTATACAAAAACTATGGAGGCAATGAGCTGGGGATGACAAAGGCCCATAGAAGCAGTTGTAACAGATAAAGGATTATCAACACCTGCACTAAGTATGCAGCCACAGTTTAATCTATTTATTGGGTAGTAGTTTCTAAACAAAAACATGAGTCAGATACTACATATCCTTCACCCTAGCTCATGCAGCTATAGAAACATTTTATACTTTGAGATTATTAATTAGGAAGTTATTTACAACTGTATCTTCAAAGTAATGAAAATAAATACTACCAAAAGGTACCTGAATGACAACTTTACCTCTTTTTCTATTAGATCTTCTAAAGAAATTTCATCTTGCTTTTCCTCCTTCTTTTTATCTTTTTTTAATACAAAACCTGGAGGAAGAGCATGGCGATACATGCAGTTGTCTCCTCCACCTGGACATACCCAAAACCATCCATATTTGTTGTTTTCAATAGCATCAAGGAAATATTTGCAGACCTGTTTAAAACAAGAGTTGTTAGCAGCACATTCTTTTTTCATCCCTAGCAATTTACACTAAATGTATAGCTACTACATGTCAGAAGTACATTAACTCAAAGCCAGCTGTGCTCAAAATAGAAGAAACATGTGAAATGCATTGCTACTAAAAAAAGTAGACAAAAGAAGTGCAACTACTTATGTAAAACTCATGTAGCTGAAGAGCTTTCCCCCGTTATTATAATCCCAGTTTAGAAAGCCTGGATGACTCAGAAGACTGGCAAGTGCGTACTGTTTTAAAGTCAGCAGCAAATGTAGAAGCATGCTGACAGTCTCTCCCTTCCTGCTCATCAACACCACTGCAGTTTTAATAAAAATAAATATAATCTGCATCAGATGTTAAATCTCCCAGCTCATGATCCTGAGTTTAAGATGTCATTCTGGAACTTCTAACAAGCAATTCATAGGTCACACTTAGCCATACTGAAATTTAACTTTTGCAAATTTAAGCAGTATTGAAGATATTATCTGTTTGGTATTGAAAACAAGGTGCAATAATTCTGAAGAATGAAAAAGGGTTAAGATATTATACCATTTAGAACACAAACTGAAGAATACTCTTGAAGTCAGGGGTCAGGAACTACAACTGCCTCAATTAGTAAATTTCAGCTTACAGGAAAGAACTTTAAATTTAAACTTACATGCTTAAATGTCACTCAGTCCATAAATAAGCCAATACATATATATAGCAGTTGCTGAAATGCGATAACAGACCTAACTAATCACAATACTTGAATCTTCTAAGCAAGTGTAATGCATTAGATATATGACAAATTCCTTCAGCATTTCCATTTTGAAAGCACTTCATCTGCATACCATTTGTATTTAAGATGAGAAAACACCTTATGATGACTGAAAAAGTTTTGGGTTTTTTTTAAATAAATACATTATTATAAGTACTGTAGACTCAGAATATTGCTATGATAACCCACTCGATCTTAAAGATAATGATAAATGCATCTAATACTAGTCTGCAGTTACTTCTCTCTACTGCAGCTCAGTTAGAGAAAAAAAAAAAAAGAGACATACTATTTGAGTTTTGGGTTTTTTCTTTTCTGCCTCACCATGCTTCTTGTTCACCACTTCTTCCAGCTTCTTCTCATCCCAGTTATCCATTGTATCTAGAAAAAGACAACGGAAAATACCAACAGAAACAAAAATTTCAAATACTAAACACTGCTATCGTTTTATGCCCTAGTAACAGTTTTAATATGCAATTTTTACATTTTAGTTAGTCTACAGAATGGAAAATAAATTCAGGCTTTTATAATGAAGTTTTCAAACTCCCCTGTGCTGCTCACAATACTGTTTCCTCAAAAGCCTCAGAAATTCATATTTTGACAGGCATAAACTGTGTTTCACTGAAAGACTAAAAAATGGCATCATCCCACCTGTACATTAGCAAGCATAGACAAGGGAGAAGAAAAAGGTTATGACTGAGTAGAAGATTGAAGGCTATTGACCAAAAAAACAGGTAATAGAACTTGAAGATTGAACAAGGTAATATTAAATTTTATGTATTAGAAGTTAAAAGTAGGCTCCATCAGAAGAAGCAAGATCACTGATGGCAACAGTAGTAGTGAATCTGTGGAAGCCCATCACATTCATTTAGGATGACACAGGCTAAAATTCAAATGAAGACTGAAACATCACGAATTGAGGAAAACCAAAAGAAATTATCTTGACTATAAAATCTCTAACCCCTGCTAAGTAAAATCCAGAGCACATAGCAAACAAATGATTTTGGGAAAGAAGACAAGTCAGACAAAATAACTCCAAAGAGTATCCCGAATTCTGCAAATGTGCACATTTGGGCAAACACTAGAAATAATTCTGGAAAGCAACTCTGGTTACTCTTTACACTTCCTCCTTTTGCACTTTCATTCTATAGAACTCGGAAGAAACTAGCAACTACCAGAAAGACCAAACACTATTCAACTTGCTACCTCTATGATGTAAAGTGCTATACAGCAGAATTGAAAAAATACTATCCAGTGTAACTAGGTCAAAATTTTTTCTGTATAAGTTAAGAAGCATGTTCACAAGTATCCTTTAAATGAGCTTCACTATTGTTCATAATTTTGAACATAGTGGTGTGGGTTGCTTTGGTCACTGAGCAGGCTCTTTAGGATCACAACCACAACACAAGACTCTTAAAAGTCCAGTTTCAGAATCAGAATAGTTTACTAGTAATCCTGTATAAGTTGTATACCTTTTTCAAGATCCTCATCTCTTGCATCAATGTAGACACTTCGCTTTTCACCCTTCCGTTCCAGAGACAAATCATGAGAAAACTTGCACTTGTCTCCTTTAGTGCACTGTCCTTGCTTGAAGAAAGCACAAACTACAGATTTGGGGTCAGCACCTGAGGGAAGAATGTTGGTTTTTTTTAAATATATTTTAATATTATTTTTAAGCAAAAGCTGTATATTAAAAGTTCTGAGAAGACACTCTTTAGGATCTGTTTTTAAAAACTGAAGTTGTTTTAATATGAAATTCATCACAAGTAAATACTTCATGCCCTGAAAATGTCTTATTTAGTTTGTATAGCATTATACTTGCATTAAGTATCAAAGCTGGCACTGCACAATTTAAAGAAATATGAACAGCAGTTTGCCTGAGCAAAGTATTTATTCATATAATGTAATACATACAAGATTCCACTCTGGGCAACTTCCTTCCTACACAGTAAAGTAATTCCCTTCTAATACAAAGTAAAGCATCTCCCAATTTCAGGCTTTCCTTAGCAGATCAACACCACAGTAGAACAAATTCTAATAATCTAAGCTGCACTCATTTACTTTCTTTAAAAACAGAAAAAAATGGTTGCCCATACAGTATGAACTATTCAATCAACCTAATCACAGTTTAAGTAACTATCATCCCACTAAAGGAATTATTTGACCCTTAGGAGGCAAGAGAAGAAATGAGAGCAGATAGAAATGTATTTATGAGACAGAAATCATTACTGCTACCACCAATAATAATCATGGTAAGAGTAACAACAAGGGAAGAAAATACAACACCTCACCACCCGCTGACCGATAACTTGCCCCACCCAGCCCGACCAAGCACTGACCAATATGTAGTCCAACCCCGCAAAGCACTAGCCCTTCCAGGTAACTCCCAGTTACATCCTGGGCATGACGTGCTGTGGTATGGAATACTTCTTTGGTCAGTTTGGGTCAGGTGTCCTGTCTCTCCTTCCAACTGGCTTCCCCTGCTCCCTGGCAGAACATGAGGCTCAGAAAGTCCTTGGTCAGACTAAACACTTGAGCAGTAACTAAAAACTGCTGGTGTTATCTGCTCTGTTCCCAGGCCGAAAGTCAAAACCACAGCGCTGCACAGCTACTAAGAAGGAGAAAAATGACTGCTACTGCTAAACCCAGGACAGTATCCACCCCTTATTCCATACCATTCACGTCATGCTCAGATCCCACATTTTCAATATACCATCACTCTTATCTCAGTGCGCTCTTATCTTAGGGCATGGATCAATCCCTATAAACCTGTTGAGTCCATCCGGTCCTTGATGTCGGGCTCCATCTCTTGTAACAGTCTTTCAGAGCAGGAGAGGCTGTGTGCAGTGTTCACACTCGTGAATCACCTGGACAATAGGCTCCATTGCTAAGTCCACCCCTCAATCATGAGTCCATCTCTAGGTTGCATCTCTGCCCTCATGGCCTGAAGTGCCATGGGCCCACCAGGCCCAAAATTATTCACCCTCCCCTTCAGCAGTTTCTGCTGCTTGTCACTGGGGACTCCATACCACTGCCTTCCATCTCTGATGCTTCCAAAGCACTGGAGGGGCCCAGTGGACTAGATACTCACCCATACTGTCCCACACCCCCTGCCACTCATGACTGTCCAGCCTTGGGGAAAATCTCTTGGTCCTCCCATATCGTCATCTAATTCCATTCAAGACCCAAACCCCACTCTGCTTAAATTTCAAGATCAGACAAAATGGTCATGGGTAGAACACGCGCTGTGTGTGTGCGCCAACATGCTGATCCCCATCACAATTAGCAGGCAGGTCCCAAGGGTACCCAAAGGCCATTCAAAACCTTCAGAACTCTCAAATGATGCTGCTGTACTTGTCACTGGGGCTGGTGTAGCTGCTGTGCTTGCCAGCTCTCCCACCACCAGCTTCTCTTTTTCCTAGTCCTGATCTTCCTCCTCTGCCTTGCTGGGAAATGCTGCATGGTCTCCTGCATCCTCCTGGGGCTTGACAGGGGGCTTCCGGGGGATGCTCTCAGCCATTGCGGGGCTGGGCTCAGCCATGGGGCTCAGCTCCTCCACCACCTCCTCTCGCTGCTCAGCAGCTGCCCCCTTCCACTCCTCAACGGCCCCAACCTCCTCCACCGGCAGCCGCTCCCTGCCAGCCTCCAGCCCTGCTCCCACTGCCGCTTGGTCCCCGGGGCCACTCTCCCAGGCCACTTCGGCTGCTGACAGCTCCTGGGGCCGCCCCCCCCTCGGCTCCCTGCAGCCGCACGAAGAAAGAGCCGAGGTCAAGGGCCAGGACGGTGAAGAGCAGCAGGGCAGCCAGGTACAAGTCCATGGCCACATCCGTCCCACCCTGCTGCCAGAGCCCCCCCCCCATATTACAAGTCATTACCATAAAGTTCAATAAGTCAAGAACCTTAGCCCAAGCCCCACACTTGATTAACACAGCAAAAACCGACTCCAAGTAAGGTACAACATTCTGAAACTGTGAGATCAAGAGAAACAACTTTGAAAACCAATAAATCAGCATTGCGATGAGTGACTATTAATCCAGTCAGATCCGTCATTACCTCAACCCTTCATGCCCCACGTTGAGCGCGAAAAAGAACTGTCATGGTTTAAACCCAGTCAGCCATAAATCACGCAGTTGCTCTCTTACACCCCCCCACCCCCCCCTTTTTGCCCTCCCCCTGCTCCCAGAGGGATGGGGAGGAGAATCAAATGAATGCAACTCCCACAGGTTGAGATAAGACAAATCACTACCGCTACCATCAATAATAATAATAAGAGAAATAACAAGGGAAGAAAATACAACACCTCACCACCCGTTGATCGATAACTCACCCCACCCAGCACGACCGAGCACTGACTGATACCTAGTCCAACCTCGCAGAGCACTAGCCCTTCCAGGTAACTCCCAGTTACATCCTGGCCATGACATGCTGTGGTATGGAATACCTCTTTGGCTAGTTTGGGTCAGGTGTCCTGTCTCTGCTTCCTCTCCGCTTCCCCTGCTCCCTGGCAGAGCATGAAGCTCAGAAAGTCCTTGGTCAGACTAAACATTTGAGGAGTAACTAAAGACATTGGTGTTATCTGCTCTGTTCCCAGGCTGAAAGTCAAAGCCACAGCGCTGCACAGCTACTAAGAAGGAGAAAAATGACTGCTACTGCTAAAGCCAGGACAGTGGATCCATAAGAAAGCTTGTTGGCAATCTCAATAGAAAGTCAAAGCTTTAATTAAAACAGTACTAGTCCTCTGAAATAACTGTAAACCAAGAGCTACTTTATTTGGAGAAGACTGACCACTGCAGCTCATATAATGAAAACTGGCCTTTGCTGCTGCTATGTGCCACAATGAGCAAATACCAGGTTTGCCTTAAAGACATACATGGAAGTCACACCTGTCTAGTAAAAAAGTATTGTGCACAATTAGTTCCAGGAGATTAATAAAGCAGAGAGTTGATAACATTTCATTAATTCCTAAAAAGTATGACTTTTTTCCTCCCACGTGGCAGTCAACTGCAGAGTTTCTCAGCGTTATCAAACACTTTTCATCACAAAACAAGTTTGTTCAATAACCAAGTTCAAGACCAAACTTCTGAAATCAAGTCCTACTGTTAATGAGGTAGGACAGAAGTAATTGGAAAACTTACTGTTCTGATTTGAACATGATTTTTATATGAAGACAATTATATTAAATTCCTTGTAATATCTAGATGTTCACATTTCCCTGCAGACAGCCTGCTTTAAACAAATACCATTACACACAAAACCCCATGCCACTCATCCAGAAGCATCCAATTAATAAACCTGAAATCAAAGTAACTACAGCTGTCCTGTCAATATCAATGTACCTTTTGATATTTAATGATCTCAAAACCAAAAAACACAAAAAACCCCTACAACAACAAAAAACCCACACACAAAAAAGAAACAAACCAAACAAAAACCCAACAAGTACTGGGTACACGACAGAGAAAGAAACAGCCATATCTACTTCATTAAAAAAATGAACTGACATTTTTAAAGGATTCTTTTACCTGAAGTACATACATGAGTAAGAGAACATAGTTGAAGAGAACTTAGTTACCCATACCTTTGCTAATTTTCTGTGCAGCAACCACAGGCTTAAAGAGTTCATTTAATTCTTGTAATTCTTTTTTCTTGTCTTCTTTTTTTAGTTTCTTCTCACTTTCTGACTGAGCAGCCTATAATGAACCCAAATTTGAAGTTATTAATATGAAATTAGAATGCCATTACTCACTTCACCTGAACTGTACATTAAAAAAGCAAATCATTCTGGTTTATAACGAAGGAGGGAAAAACCTGTGATTTCTAAGTTTCTCAGAACTCATACCCTTGCACAAACGGCTAGTGCCATCTAGTGGTACTGACCTTTCAAACAGAAGATACTGCAAATGTAATTTGTCCGACATGTGAAATACTGGCAGGTGCCATTATATCACTCAAGTTACCTTTATTGCACCTTTACAGACTAGGAAATCAAGGGAAAGATACTGAGAGTAGGAGAGGAAAATGAGTTACTCTGTTGTGATACATTAACAATGCAACTATTCAAAGCGGTAACTTCCAGATCTGTGCAAAAAACCTATCTGTAGTGCCTTTACATGCTGCTCTTTGCTCTTTTTCTTCATGTATACCAGTATAATTCCAGGAAACTTCTGTAGAAGTTGGAAACTGCTTTTAGAACACTATTTGTCTGAATGGGTATAAATTCAACATATCAATGCTTCAGTGAAAACCAGTGGTTTGTAAGACAAGAATATTTATTTTACAGGTACTACGAGCCAAGGACTAAAAAACAAGTTCACCTAGGAAAGGAAAAATTTGTGTCAAAGAAAAAAAAAAACCCTGATTCTGCCTTACCCTTTCTGGATAAGCCAGAAAAGGCCTGTATCTATACCAGAGCCACAAAGAGGGATGAAGGCAGATGAAAGAGGACATGGGACAAATGTAATTAGATTTTAGGGAACTATAAGCTGGTCAGTTTTACCTTGGTGCCTGGCAAGATCAAGCTGCAGATCCTCTTGGAAAGTACACTAAGGCACATGGACAATAAGGGGCTGATAGGCAACAGCCAATATGGCTTCACTAAGGACAAATCGTGCCTGACATTTGGTGGCCTTCTGCGATGGGCCACTGAATTGGCGGATGAGGAAAGAGCAACTGAAATCATCTACCTGGACTTGGGCAAAGCACTTGACACTGGTTCCTCACAATACCCTTGTCTCTAAATGGAAGAGTCATAGATTTAACAGATTGACCATTCAGTGGATATGAAATTGGCTAGATGGTCGCACTGAGCTGTCAATGGGTCAATGTCGAAGTGGAGACTGGTGACAGTGACCCTTGGGAGTCACTGCTGCGACTGATCCTGTTCAGCACTGTTGCCAGTGACATGGACAGTGGGACTGAGCGCACCCTCCGCAAGTTTGCTGATGATGCCAAGCTGTGTGGCAAAATCAACATGCTGGAAGGAAGGGATGCCATCCAGAGGGACCTAGACACACTTGAGAGGTGGACCAACCTCATGAAGTTCAACAAGGTCAACTGCAAAGTCCTGTACCAAGATCAGGGCAATCCAAAGCACACATACAGGCTAGGCAGAGACTGCAATGAGAGCAGCACTGAGAAGGACTTATGGGGTTGGTTGACAAGAAGCTCACCATGAGCTGTTAAGTGTGCACCTGCAGCCCAGAAAGCCAACTGTGTGCTGGGCTGCATCAAAAGGAGCGTGACCAGCACATTAAAGGACGTGATTCTACCCGATTCTCCCTGCTATGGAGAAAGGCTGAGAGAGCTGGGCTTGTTCATCCTGGAGAAGAAAAGGCTTCAGGAAGACCTTAGAGCAGCTTCCAGTGCCTCAAGAAATCTGGAGAGGGACTTTTCACAAGGGCCTGTAGGGACAGAACAAGGGGAAACAGCTTTGAACTGACAGGGGGGAGACTGAGATGAGATAGGAAGAAGAAATTCTTTATTGTGAGGGTGGTGAGGCCCTGGCACAGGCTGCCCAGAGGCACTGTGGCTGCCCCATCCTTGGCAGTGTTCAAGGCCAGGCTGGATGGGCCTTAGAGCAACCTGGTCTAGTGGGAGGTGCCCCATACTGAAAGGTCCTATTTTATGTAACATGCAGACCCATGTATGTCAACTACAAAAAAAGAGTACTTTAAGAATTGCTTTTGTTTCACCCTAGGGTTCAAAAAGCATGAGGATGACTTTTAAAAACCCTAAACAAATGAGAAGAGGGAAAAAAAAACCTCACAAAAACCCCGAAACAAAACAAGGAAAAAAAAAAAACAAAAAAACCCCAAACACAAAACCACCCAAGACACAAACAAAACAAGCAAAAAGCAAAAAAACACAACAAAAAAAAAACCAACCCACAGTCAAAACCCAACAAAACCTTAACAGCAATTCCATTTGTATCTTGAAACTCAAGAAAAATTGCTTTAAATTTTCTTTTTTTCTAAGGGACAACCCTAACAGAGAACTATTTTATAAGGTAAGAAAGTATGATCCAGTCTAAAAATTAGATTCCAACTTCCATCAGTCAATAGCTATGAACATTTGAAAGCAAAATTACTGGGGTAGTTTATATAGTGGTATTCCTATACATGCTACAGATTCAGGGATTTCATACAAAAATTTCAGAAAGAACATCTGAGCAACACCAGTGTTTCCAAAGGGACATCAAAGCAGTCCTCCTCTCCACAACAAGAAATTATTAGATCTAATGACCCAAATATCAACTTTAAACCTGCACTTGACATGTTATTTCACCTTTATGTTATGTACAGAATTTACCATAAATTATTATATCATTAATTTAGCCAATGCAAATATTCCACAAGCTGGCTCATAAAGCAGGAAGCTCTGTAAATACTTAGCAACTAGCTCCCCCTAGCACTGTAGGAGTAAGAGACCTGGCTTGCTTCTCTAATAATATTGTTTCCATGAAACCCATGCTTTCTCATTAAGTATCTAAGTGTATCTCAGCCACATCACATTTTAATTCATCATACAGAAGAGCAGTGTAAAGACGGTGGCTGAGAATTTCATTTTTTTTGAAAATTTCACCAAATAGATGCAGACTTGTTTCCACTTTAATAAATAATATACTTCCATAAGCAGAACAAGCACATACAGGCTTATACTTTTTCTAATCTTCCCCCAATTCGAGTTTTATTATTACTAACAGCTACTCATATTTTTAACTGTTGACCATTTCTTAGATTAGGTGGGAGTTACAGAAAAAAAAAAAAGGGGGAACGAACTTACAACTGTACATTGCTGACATCCAGTTTCTAGAGTTTCATTTGAGATACACCTTAATTAAGTTACTATCAAAATACAAAGTAAACAATAAACCCACCCTTGCTGTGGGTTGTTTTTTTAAAAACCAAACAAACCAAACTCCTGTGCTCTGTACCACCTTTACACAGGCACATCCTTCCCATCTAGACAAGTTTTGCAAGAGGACTATTAGTGAAATCTGTGCCAGTCACAACACATTAGACAAGTTACATCTCAACTGTTCTCTACTTCAAGATTAGACGACAATCTAGATGTCTAGTGAAAGACTATTTGACTCTGCAGTGGGAAAACATTACAGAATAAATGCTTACCTGACGTGGATTTTGCTGACCAAATTTAACCTGGTGTGTCACAGCCTTGATGAATTTCTGTTGTTTTGCACCTTTTTTATTCTTTAGGCCAAATGTTCTGTCCTAAATCAAGAGACACAGCCTGAAACTTTGTTACAAAAGGAAAAAAATTGACACTCCTCTCAAGTTTTCAGTTAAACAGACTCTAACACTGCAAACAATCCAAGCAGCAGTATGGACAATATTCAGACCTCTCACACCATTTTTAAATCTTTTCAAAAGAACCTACTAAATGCTGCCAATCAAGTAACAACTGAGGGAAGTATGAAGACTGAGTAGCAGTAAAGATGCCTTATATTTTCCTATGTACCTGAAATAGCTTATTACTTCTATCTTCAAGTATTAATATATAAATGTTACATATTTGTTATGCAGGTGAGTATTGCCACATGTAACATATTACACTTTTTACTTTCAATTATTTCATACTTTTCATTTTCTAATTAACTTGAAGATAAGGCCTTCCCCTATGTCAAGTCCAGACAGATGCTTGTACTCCTAAACTCCACTGCAAGAACTTTCCGTTTGCTACCTGAAACAATTTTTCCTTTGCATCTCCATTTTTACCGTCAGAGAAGTTTTTACAAGACCTATCTGTACTTAAGAAAAAAAAACCAGCCCACTAACACATGAGTATTTGAATCAGAAATTAATTATTGCCTGCAACTGAAATGCCTACATTATATACCTATCGAGGCTATTGACTTGATACCGACTCTTTTCCTTCAAGGAAAAAGTAATAGATGTTCACCCAGTTATAAGACCTCTGTTCAAACATACTCTTGGAAGCCCTAACAATCCAAAAATATATTATAAAAGAACGATAGAATAAACAGTTCCAACTTTCCAGAGTCACTCTGTTTTTAGATATATCCCCTATTAACAGCAGTTAGTCCTCAGTTACTTTATGCTGATTTGAAAAGTCAGTAATTTGTAAAATAACTATCTGGGAAAGAAAATACATTACTCGCACACTTCATTTCTGTGCAAATGAAACGGACTACATAATCACTGTGTATTTTAATTACATAATATTTGTTACTAATCAATGCAGATCTTTCTCCTTTCAGCTGCATGTTTTTGTATGTAGCTGAATTCAGCAAGAACATCAGAAAATCTAAAGCCAATAGAGGGCAAGAACAGCCACGCTAATATTCTCAAATAACATAGAAACAATAATCCACAGTGCTAGATTTAAAAGAACACTTGCAGTAGACGGATATTCTGCCCAAACAGCAGAACAGCTACTATCTTTCATGCCAGCAGATGCCCAGGCAGGAAACCCAAACCCGAATCCAAGAAGAGCAGCGACGGTCGGTGATGTGACAGATGCGGGCGGCACTGGGGCCACCAAGGGAACCTGTGTCCCCCACAGACGCTTCGGGGCTGGACTCGGGCACCAGCGGCGAGTTTTCAGGGAGGGCGGCATCCGCCGGCAACACCACCCGCGCCACCGCTACAGGGAACGGCGGAGGACTGAGGGGAAAAGCTGCCCGCGCCCGAAGGGGAACAGCAAGAAGCGGCAGGCTCCGGCAGTCATTGAGAGGGACGCGGCAGGAGAGCGCCCCGGCCGGTGCGGGCCGACGCGGCGCTGTTCGCTTTACCTCGATTATCTTCTCCTTCTTCTTCTGGTCCGCCTTCTTGCTGCCCCCCGCCGGTTGCTGCTGCTTCTTGGGGGGCATAGCGGAACGGCTGGCAGGACAACGCTAGCTCTCGCTCGGCGGCTCTAAGGGTCGCGGGGCAAAAAACCCACCGCCAGGATAGCGCGGCCTACCTCACTCGTAGTGCCGGCGGGCGCGAGGCACGCTGGGAAGGCGGCGCGGGAGGGACCAATTAACCTCCCGGCAGGCAGCGCGCTACTAGGTGATGGCCGGGTGCTCTGTCCAACGTCACGGAGGGGCGGGGCACCCTAGCTCGTGCCGGGCCGGTGCCGAGCGCCGGTGACAGAGGGCTGGGCGAGGGGGCGTGGTCAGTGGAGCCTGCTGGCACCGGGAAACTCTGGGGCCGGGGGGCGCTTGTCAGCGATCATGGGCGCGGACTACCCCTTGCCTTCCGTGGGGGTCGTGCCGCGCTGTGAGGAGAAATGGTTGTGTGAGGGGGATGGCGGTCCCCGAGGGACCTCCCCGGTTGAATCTCAGCCCAGCTCTGGGAAAGGCGCCTTGTAGTGGTCAGTGAGTGGTTACCCAGCGGGAGCGGTGGCCTGTGCCCCGGTAGGCGGTGTCTGGGTGGAGGTGCCTGCACCTCCGACATGCTCAGCGCTTGCACCTCCGCCGTGCTCAGCGGCAGGCCTCCCAGCGGGTGGCTGCTGAACGAGCTGGCATGATGAGCCCAAGCCCTGCTGAGCACAGCAGCTGTCCTGAAAGTAACAAGTTCAGATAGTGCCTAACGGGTTCAGGGTGGCTGTTGGCCATGCATTGGTAGGGATGAGGGTCAGCCTTGTGGGATCAGACACCCTTAGCAGTGCTGCTGCACTTGCAAGGCACTGAAGGGGAAGGCCCGCTATAAAAGCGGTGGTGAAAGGTGGTGAAAAGCCCGCCAGCAGATTTGCAGGCAGCTGGAGGAACACAATAAGCACCCACACAACCCTGTTTGTCTTCAGAGAGTGCCTGAAAGGTGCTGAATCTACTGGTACACATGGGTTTCATGTTTTAGGGAGGGAGTGGGGACGTGTAAGGTGATAGTGCATCATTTGTATGTAGCTGTACTGCATACACGCATGCTATTTCTTTGCCAGAGGGAAAGCAACTGCTGTATGAGTATGCAGCACACCGATGCTTATCAATAGCAATGATTTCCTTAGGATCAGACTCTTAAAATCATAGAATACAAAGCTGGAAGGGACCTCAAGAATCATCTGGTCCAACCTTTCTAGGCAAAGCATGACCTAGACTAGATGCCCCAGCACCCTGTCCAGATGAATCTTTAGTAGAGTCCAACACTGGGGAGTACACCACTTCCCTGGGGAGATTATGCCAATGGCTGATTGTTCTCATTGTGAACAATTTTCCTCTTGTGTCCTGTTAGAATCCCCCAGGAGTAACATCATCCTAGAGAGCCTACAGACTAGACAATCAAATGTGAGGAAAAAAAAACAGATTCTCACAGGCTACTTCAACAATCAATAAATACAACTTAGGTCAGTTGCTTGCATGGTGCTCTTTTTTTCCCCTCTGAGTTCCACTTGACAGATACGTCTTTCTGTAAAGACTGTGATACCTGGGAATAAAGGGTTAACATTGTGCCTGCTTGCTTAAGCAGTCATTGTGCTTGGTGAAGCAGAACTGTAGGAGTCAAAGTTCCTAGAATGGTGAAGCAGAATTGTAGGACTTACAGCTGCTAGGCAAAATTGTAGTAGATAAGATTCATAACTTGTGTGAGGAACATTTAAGACATTCTTGTTTAAGCAAGAAAAGGAACAAAAGATAACCAGAGTAACAAAATTTGCAAACTTGACAAGTTTCTGCTTTAAGATACATAAAACCGGCTTGTACTGAACCTGAGGTTTGGATAGGACCGAAACCCTATTGAGTCTGCATGAAAGCAAGAGGTTACTCACGGTGATGAAGAGGAACTACAGGCCTTCATCCTCACGACCCCCTAACGACCACGACCAGGAGGCACTGTGCAAGCGCATCAATGGGACAAATGCCAGAAAACTAATTATAATACTAGACGGGAATAGGTTTTGCATATGTATTAAGCATGAAGTAATCTCATGTTTATGTAATCATTTTATGTAATATAAACAAACTGAGTGGCAAAAAAAAGGTGCACATACCTGTGGAGGAACAATCCCCCATGCGCCTCAGTGCTGAATAAAAGCATACCTACTTTACAACTTTAACGAGTTGTGGAGTCTATCCACTTATAAACTGATTCCAAAAAGAGAGTTACAATGCTGAACTCTGATCCTATATTGGGTGCATTGACACACTAGCTAGGATTATGGGGAGAGAATTTGGTACTGCAAAGAGCTTGAATGTTTGAATATTAGCTTCCCACTGCCCTGGGGAACTCTGCTACTACCCCATTCCTTGTAAATAAGCAGTCTTTCTGTGTAGAGAAGGTATGCTGTACTTCATATACTTTATGAGAATTGGGCCGGATTTAAGTGTGTGAAACAAAGGTAGTCTGCCAGAGGGAAGATAGTTTCCTTTATCCTCTTTGTTTTCTTTCAGTGAGCCAAGGTTGGGTTTGGGTTCCACCAAGAATGGCACAAATCTTTCTGTAGAAAGGGTGAAACAAACCCAAATCACCTCCAGATGTCTAAGCAGGATCATGGTCTGAAATATAAATTCCATGGAGTTTCTTAGCCCTGACATACACTACTAGTTTCTCATACTGTAGCTTGCATGCATGTTCTCTGACCATGCTACAGATGTGATTTTTACTTTGGTTTCATAAGATGGGCTTTCATGACTCTTTTCCACATGTAGAGGAGTTTGTGCAATAGGAGGAAGTGCAAAACTTTGGTACTATGTTCACTGTTTGTGAGAGGTACCTGTTTCTGCTAGAATGACTAGGACTAGGAAAAAAGTGCTTTATAAAAAAGTGTAATGCATAAGGTGATATGTTATCCAAATTTGTTAACTTTTGATTTCTGAAAAATGCTCCAGTATAATAGAATGGTTTGGGTTGGAGGGGACTTTAAGATCATCTAGTTACAAACCTGCCTTGAACAATTCCAGGGATGGGGTAGCCGTAAGTTCTCTGGGCAGCTTGTTCCAAAAATACTAGTTGCTGATAACAGGTTTAAAAAAAAATTAAAATGTTAACTATTTTAAACAATCTCACAAGTGGGTTTGCCTTTACCTGAAGCAGGAATAACGTAGACTGTATTCCCCCCCAAATTCTTTATGTGCGCCACAGGAAGTCTATCCCCCTCTACAGTATGTAAAAGTTCTGACTGGGCTGGGCCAGCCCTGTTGGCAGATCGTCTGGTGTTGACCAACCAGGTGGCTTTTGGTAAATGTGTGTCCCAATGTCTGAAAGTCCCACCACCCATTGCTCTCAGTGTAGTTTTTGGCACTTGTTCTGTGCTGCAGTGACTCCACATGCTCAGACACAGCAGCACATGAGGGACTTCACGCAGAGTGATGGGTTCAATGTTGGAATGATGGTCAGGGAAGTCAGGGCCAGTCACTGGTGACCTGTAGGAATCTAAATCTGTTTCACCACAGTAGCACAAATTTCCTTATTTCGAATAAGGTGCTTAAGTCTCACTGTGATATAGTTTCATACTTTGTACAATAAGTAAAGATTCTTCTGTTCCTCACCAAATTAGCAGTTTCTGGTAGTCTGCGTCCAAAAATATTTGAGTAACAAGGCATACTTTTAAAATGATCACATGGACTAAAGGTAAGAAAACAGGTTATTCTGTAGGCAGCAGCAAGCTGTTCCCAAGCTATGCTTAAAGCACCCACAGATCTGCAACATGAAAGATCCAGCTAGTTCAGTGAAGTATCTTAATTTTCAGAACGCTTAGCTACATGACTATACCAGCCATTTGTTACGTATGTCACTACCAGGGTGCTCAAGAAGGATGGAATATTTTGCTCCTACACAGTCTGCAATTTGGTTTTCAAGATTAGAATCACAAAGAAGCACAAGGCAATGGGAAGTCTAAGAGGCTGATTAACATGTACACTTTATTACATTGGGTAAGATTGATAATGTGAGTCACATCAGAGTGATCGGTGTCAGCAACTCAGGGGTCCTAGTGATCATTGCACTTTGTGTGGAGGTGGAATCCCTTGTGATCATTGTGCTGTGTGCAAAGGGTATGATAAGTGTCCCTGTCAATGCCACAGGGAGGAGGAAGAAGAAACAAGGGAATAATTTCCCTGGGTCAACTGCAATATTGTGCAAAGAAATGTTTTTGTTCATTGTTTAAATTGTATGAATGTTCTTAGAAAAGGGGGGGGTAGGTAACTTAGAGACATGTCCTGTTACAGAACGTTCTGAAATCTGTGCGCTGAACAAATAAATACAGAAGGAGTGGAATTTATGGGGGCTAAGATGGCAGTCAGACTTGTGAAAGACATCATATTTCTTCACCCGGAGACAAGACCCCAACAACAGGTGGAGAAGCCCGGGAAAAGAAGACAACAGGCTTGGCTGAAGAAGCCCAGGAAAAGAAGACAACAGGACTGGCTGAAACCCAAGAAGCCCAGGAAACCAAAAAGTATAAGAGACTATCCCCAGAAGTTCCCCATGTGTGTCTCGGGCGGAGCGGAGACTCCCCGGCGCACCCAGCGCTGCTTGCTTATTGTCTCTGGATATTAATCATAATAAAAATCATTTAAAACAGATTGGCGATATTAGGTTTTTATAACAATAATAGCAAATTTTCTGATGGATCAAGAAGCCATACGTAGCAGCACACAATATTTGGAGCCTAAATAGGAGGAATTCGGTCTAGAAATTAGGGTATTTTGCTTGAGCTATTGGGACAACTTGCTGCCTTAAGTCAGTCAAGCTTGTACTAATGCCACTGTGATTCCACTGTGCAAAAAGCCAGGCCATAATGTTTTCCTCTCCTATAAACTGCATTGTGTTTGTGGCAAAAATTATCGTATCTCCCAATGTCGTGGTTTAAGCCCAGCTGGTAACTCAGAACCACGCAGCTGCTCACTCATTCTCTCCCTTCTTCCCTCTTCCCGCGCCTGCTCCTGCAGTGATGGTGAGGAGAATCAAAAGAGTGCAACTCACATGGTGTCGTGGTTTAAACCCAGTCATCATGTTAGCCATGCAGTCCACATCTCCCACTGCCCTTTCTCCCCTGCCTCCCCCCGCTCCCGGAGGGATGGGGAGGAGAATCAAAAGAATGTAACTCCCGCAGGTTGAGATAAGAACAGCCCAGTAACTAAGCTATAACACAAACCACTGCTACTACTACCAATAATAATAATGGAAATAACAAGGGAAGAGAATACCACCTGTCGAAAACCAGCCCGACCAAGCAGTGAGCCAGCCCTTCTGGGTAACTCCCAGTTACATCCTGGGCATGATGTGCTGTGGTATGGAATACCCCTTTGGTTAGTTTGGGTCAGGTGTCCTGTCTCTGCTTCCTCCTGACTTCCCCTCCTCCCTGGCAGAGCATGAGACTCACAAAGTCCTTGGTCAGAGTAAACATTACTTAGCAACAACTAAAAACATTGGTGTTATCAGCACTGTTCCCAGGCTGAAAGTCAAAACCACAGCACTGCACCAGCTACTAAGAAGGAGAAAAATGAGTGCTACTGCTGAACCCAGGACAGGGAAATAAGGGGAGAGAGTACAAAACTAACAGGATAAAAGGAAAAGAAAACAATAAATGCTAGTGATGCACAATACAGTTGCTCACCACCTGCTGACTGATACCCAGCTTGACCCAAGCAGCTATCCTGTCTTCTGGGTAACTCCCCACAGTTTTTATACTGGGCATGATGTGCTGTTGTTACTGTAAAAGTTGGTCAGAGAAACTCTCTAAGACTCAGTTTGGAGTTTTAGAAAACAGGCATTCTTTTTTGCAGCACTGGGCACATACACAAATTGTTTCAGAAAGGTGAGCACACCCGATACTTGTCCACAGCATATATATATATATATATTTAGAATGCTCATGCATATTCATAGCTTTTCTAGGAACTAATTATAATATTTGCATCCTAATTATGCATGTGTTTTTTTTCTGGATAGGGGTCTTTGGTGGTTGTTGATAGTCTTCCTCACTGTTTACTGAATGACCTGAGTGCTTGCCCACACTTGCAAGGTCTTAGTGCCAAGTTAGCAGTTGGTACGTCCTTGCTTCTGTTCTCTTCCAATCTTGCCATGCTGGGTGCTGCTCTGCTATCTTGAAGGCTTGCATTCTTGGTCTTATTTACTGTCTTCTTAGTTGTTATCAGTCCCATGACGTTCCTTTCCCCATCAGCCAAATATTTCTTTCTCTCTATGTGTTAGTAAGTTAGAACAGTTTGGTCTATTCTACTATGTTAAAGGCAGACATACTATTGTTACTTTTAAGGGTTAAGGTTACATTTCCCCCCTTGGAGACTTACTGGATATACATATATCCTGTAAGTCTCATTCTATACCCTTTGCTCATATTTGATTCTAATACACCATCGTGACCAGCAAGTAGAAAATTGAATCATGGGTCTTGCAAGAATAGAGACACAGATGATTATTACTGTAATGATCACAAACTAGTTTTTTAACCATATCTAATTTAGTAGCCAAGATGTAAGTCTATGCCATAATTCTTCAAATACCCAGTTAATATCACCTCTAACAGCCTGATGTAATATCTTTCTTTGCTTCCAGATTTCTGCTAGATCTGTGGATATTCTGCCATTCTGGTGTATGTAGGTGCCAAGAGCCGCACAGTTCTGCAGTCTTACCTGGAATAGGCTACACACTTCAATCTGTAATGCCTGTATAGCACCTGGGAGTACAACACCCAACGTACATTTTCCAGCCCATCCTGAGGGAAAGGGCCTTCCTAGCAGTATTAATACGCAATCAATACCACCCTTCCCGTTCTGGAGCATTCCAATAGCCAGTTATGGGTCCCTTGATCTGGAGTTGCATTGTCCAGCTACAGCCTGGATAATGCCCTACCAAGATATTGCCAGAGCTAAGGGTTTTACCCAGTACCAGCAGGTATTGTCTGAGATCCTGTTTTCCCTGCAAAAACATACCACCAGGAACAAAAGGCAATCAGTAAGGCTGCCCATATAAGCAGTTCATTTGGACTCAAATGATTCCTTCCTGGCTGCATTTGTAAACTTAACAAAGCAATTGGTAGGGCTTATAACCAAGTTAAAGAAGTTTCTTGACATATTTTAATTGTACGTGGGAGAGTGTTAGGGAATAAAGAGGGTACATGTAAGTGCCAAGGTGTATATATGTGCATACCCTAGGTAGACCTCAGGCTAGTGGGGAAGTGGAACATATGAATCAAACACTCAAGTTACAAATAAAATATGTCAAGAAACTTCTAATTGCTTTGTTAAGGGTACGAATACATCCAGGAAGGAATCATGTGAGTCCATATGAACTGATAAATGGGCAGCCTTTTGCTTCTGGTGGTATGTTTTTTGCAGGGAAAACGTGACCTCAGTGCTTGCGCACACTTGCAAAGTCTTAGTGCCAAGCTAGCAGTTGGTGTGCCCTTGCTTCTGTTCTCTTCCAGTCTTGCTCCATGCTGGGTGCCACTCTGCTGTCTTGAAGGCTTGCATCCTTGGTCCTATTTACTGTCTCCTTGGTTGTTATCAGTCCCATGATGCTCCTTCCCCCATCAGCCAAACATTTCTTTCTCTCTACATGTTGATAAGTTTATAATAGTTTGGTTTATTCCGCTATGTTAAAGACACACATGCTATTGTTAGTTTAAGATTTAAGGTTACTTTTCCTCTTATCCTATACCCTTTACCCATACTTTATTCTAATATCCCATTGTAACCATCAATTAGAAAATTGAAACATGGGTCCTGCAAGGATACAGACACAGATTATTACTATAATAATCAGAAACTATTTTTTTAACATGTAATTTGTAGTATAAAATTGAATCATGGGAGCTCTCTGTGTGTAGGTGATTCCCAGCACCAGCTTCCTTTCCGGGGTCCTCCAGTGTGGGAGCAGGCGATGGAAGCTTCACTTTGTGAACTGTGATGCTCTGGGACACCTGAGAGAGGGCACCAGAATACAGCACACAGGTGGAGTTTTAGCTAAAATAGTGAGGAAAGATTGCCATGTTGGTAGCATTGTTGCAGAGCTCACACGGTATAGGTGATGCCCAGCACTAGCTGTCAAAGCTTGCTGCTCAGGTGTATAAGCGGGAGCTGGAAGTTCACACTCTGAGAGCCTTGCTCCAGCATCTTGAAAAGGAACATCGAAGTGCAGTTTTAGGTAGCAAAGGTAGGGCAGATTGTCATGGTGGTGTCACCATTGTGGAGTTCACGCTCTGTTGGTAATTCCCAGCACCAGATTTCTGACCTGGCTCATTGCCTGTATATGCGTTAGCTGGATGTTCGCACTCTGTGAGCATTGCTCCTTAAACTGGAGAGGGAGCATAGAAGAGGCACTCTACAAGGATAGAGATTTAAATGGCAAAGCTGAGGGGGATTGCCCTGCTGGTGGCACCGCTGCAGAGCTCACACTCTGTTGGTGATGCCCAGCACCAGCTTTCTGACCTGCCTGCTCGGCTTTAGGAGAAGGCTAGATGTTTACACTCTGTTAGCCTTGCTCCAGGACACCCCTGATTGTGCACCAAAAGAGACACTGTAAGCAGACGGAGTTTTTTGGAACAAACCAAAGGCAGATTATGATGTTGGTGACTATTGCAGAGCTCACTGTGTGTAGGTGATTCACAGCACCAGGTTTGTTTCTGGGCTCCTCCACTGTGGGAGCAGGGGGTGGAGTCTTCAGTTCATAATCTCTGCTCTGGGACACCTGAGAGAAGGCACCAGAAAGACAGCACGCAGATGGAGTTTCAGTTAAAATAGCAAGGGCAGACTGCCATGTTGTAGCACCATTGTGGAGCTCACACTCTGTTGGTGATAGCCAGCACCATCTGTCTGATCTGGCTCCTCTGCTCTATAAGTAGGAGCTAGATATTCAAACTGAGAGCCTTAATCTACGATCTCTAGAGGGCGCATCAAAGTACAGTTTTAGGTAGCAAAGGTGGGGCAGATTACCATGTTGGTGACACAATTGTGGAGCTCAATGTGTTTAGGTGATTCCCAACACCAGGCTTCTTTGTGGGGTCCTCCAGTGTGGGAGCAGGGGACAGAGGCTTCACTTTGTGAATCTTGCTCTGGGAAGAGAGATGGCACCAGAAAGACAGTGCACAGATTGACTTTTAGTTAAAATAGCAATGGCAGTTTGCCATGTTGGTGGCAGCGTTGTGGAGCTTACACTGCATAGGTGATGCCCAGGACAAGCTGTGTGATCTGGCTGCACAGCTGTATATGCATTAGCTGGATGTTCGTGCTCTGTGAGCCTTCCTCCTGGATCTCAAGAGTGAGCATCACTATAGTACGCAGGTGGAGTTTTAGTTAAAGCAGCGAGGGTGGATTGACATGTTGGTGGTACCGTTGTGGAGCTCACTATGTATAGGTGATGCCCAGCAGGAGCTTTCTGACCTGGCTCCTCTGCTGTGTATGCAGAAGCCAGACTTTCGCATTCTGTGAGCCTTGCTCTAGGAACTTGAGAGGGTGCATCAAAGAGGCACTGCAAGCAGATGGAGTTTAAGATGGCAAAGCTAGCAGGGAGTGCCCTGTTTGTGGCAAGGTTACAGAAATCACACTTCATTGGGTGATGCCAAGTACCAGCTTTCTGTTCTTTCCCCTCCACTGTATATGCAGCAGCTGGACGGTTGCACTAGGATCTCTAGAGGGCACGCTGAAGAGACACATCATATAGATAGAGTTTTAGGTAGCACAGCTAGGGCAGATTGTCATGTTGGTAACACTGCTGCAGAGCTCATGCTCTGTTGGTGATACCCAGCACCAGCTTTCTGATCTGGCTCCTCGCCTGTATAGGCAGCAGCTGGACATTCGCACTCTGTAAACCTTGCTCCTGGATCTCAAGAGGGTGCACTGAAAAGACACAGCATATAGGTGGAATTTTAGGCAGCAAAGCTACGGCAGATTACCATGTTGGTGACACTATTGAAGAACTCAGTGTGTGTAGGTGATTCCCAGCATCAGCTTTCTTTCCGGGCTCCTCTGTGCGAGAAGGAGCAGTTCACTTTGTGAACTGTGCTCTGGGACGCCCGATAGAGGGCACCAGAAAGACAGTAAGCAGATAGAGTTTTAGTTAAAATAGCTAGGGTGGATTGCCATGTTGGTGGCACCGTTGCCGATTTAAAAGTAAGTCATGCCTAGCGCCAGCTTTCTGACCTGGCTCCTCTGCTTTGTAAGCAGGAACTGGATGTTCGCACTCTGTGAGCATTGCCCCTGGAACTGGAGAGGGAGCATAGAAGAGGCACTGTACGCAGAAGGAGATTTAGATAGAAAAGCGAAGGGAGATTGCCCTGCTGGGGGCACTGCTGCAGATCTCACACTTGGTGATGCCCAGCACCAGCTTTCTGACCTGTCTGCTCGGCTTCAGGTGGAGGTTGGATGTTTGCACTCTGTGAGCCTTGTCCCAGGACACCCGTGATCTGCACCAAAAGAGACACTGTAAGCAGAGTTTTAGGGAGCAGAGCTAGGGCAGATTACCATGTTGGTGATACTGTTGAGGAGCTCACTATGTGTAGGTGATCCCCAGCACAAGGTTGCTTTCCAGGATCCTCCAGTGTGGGAGCAGGGGATGGAGGCTTCACTTTGTGTATCTTGCTGTGGGACACCTGTGGGAGGGTACCAGAAAGGCAGCATACAGTCAGAGTTTTAGTCAAAAAATGTTGGTCAGAATGTCATGCTGGTAGCACCTTTGAGAGGCTCATGCTCTGTTGGTGATGCCTAGCACCAGCTATCTGATCTGGCTGCTCAACTGTATATGCATTAGCTAGATGTTTGCACTCCTGTGGGCCTTGCTTCTGGATATCGAGAGTGAGACCAGAAAGAAAGGCTGGTCTGGGTTAACTAATGTACAAGGGGGTTGTAAAAGGGGGTTGTACAAGGGGGTTAAAGGAATTTGCTTGCTTTGTCTGCACCTATCATGCCTACTAAGCAGAACAAAGGCACTAACTATTGATAAGGAAAAGCAGACACATGGTTCTATTGACAAGGAAAAGCAGACGCCTGATTCTACTGATATGTAGCTATTGATAAGGAAAAGCAGACACGTGAAGCAGATGGTTTATGGCTGGGACACCGACCAAACTCTAAGGCCACACGTAAAGACTAAAAAAGGTGAAAAGTTCAAGAAGAGGAAGACTCATTTACTTCATCTTGAGACCCTCGCCCATGACCGGGGGGGCACTGCGCAGGCGCAAAGGACCTTCTAGCTCATTATAATACAAAGCGGGGATAGGACATTAATATGTATAGGTGTATTGTGCAACCTTATGAATATATATAACTTTAGAGAATAAATGTAGAAGGAAACAACACTGAGGAATGCATAACTTTGAGGAATTATCCCAGTGCGTCTCAGCGCTGAATAAAAGCATGCCTACTTTACAACTTTAACAAGTTGTGGAGTCTCTCTGCATATCAGGTTCCACCCTTGGATTTGTGGCAATTCCCCAGAAAATTCCTTCATATCCTGAGTGCTTCTGTGAATTGACTTGGAGTGACCACTCAGGTTCATGGAGCACATTCCATCGACATCTTCACATCCACTTCCTTGGGCTAATATAAAATGTCTATCATTGCCTGATTCTGCAGTGTCGCATGATGCACAGAATCAACATCTGTTAACAACCCTGACAGGGCACCACTAGTGGCATTACTCTATAAAAAAATCCTCATTTTCCAGTTCAGTGCAAAAATAGAGCATGCATTCACACAAAACAAGAGTTCTCCAGGCAAACATGCCTGCCATAGCTGAAAATAAAAGATAGTTTTAAAAAATTGCAAAATCTTGTACAAGTTTAAAAAAGATGCTATGCATGTACTAAATTTAGCTGTATAAAACACTGCCATTCCTTTTATGCTATTCTAACAGGTGGATCCAGAAAGTACATTTGCTTTTATCTTGATATTTTGTGGGGGTTGGAATGTATCAAAACTGTCAGAGACCATGGGAAAGAGGCACTACAGCAGGCAACAAAGAGTAACCTGTCCCTGACTGGTACTTGGAAGATGTTGGAACTGGCAAGGAACAAGGACATCAGAATTGGAAAGAGGATGTTGATAAGAAAATCAGTGTTGTGGTTTAAACCCAGTCAGGTAATTCGTTCGCTCACTTCCCCCCCCTTTCTTGCCCTCCCCCTGCTCTCGGAGGGACAGAGAGGAGAATCGAAAAGAATGCAACTCCCACGGGTTGAGATAGGAACAGTTTAGTAACTAAGGTATAACACAAATCACTACTGCTACCACCAATGATAATAATGATAAAGGAAATAACAAGGGAAGAGAATACAACACCTCAGCACCAGCCGACCGATAACTCGCCCCCCTCAGCCCGACCAAGCACCGACCTATGCCTCCTCCAACCCCGCAGGCCCCCAGCCCTTCCGGCTCACTCCCAGTTACATCCTGGGCATGACGTGCTGTGGTATGGAATACCTCTTTGGTCAGTTTGGGTCAGGTGTCCTGTCTCTGCTTCCTCCTGGCTTCCCCTCCTCCCTGGCAGAGCATGAGGCTCACAAAGTCCTTGGCCAAACCAAAACATCCTTTTATCAGCTCTGTTCCCGAGCTGAAAGTCAAAACACTGCACTGCACCAGCTACCAAGAAGGAGAAAAAATGACTGCTACTGCTGAACCCAGGACAATGGTGCAGCCCAGTTCCCCAAGGAAAGCAGAAGGGAGCTGGTGCAAAGAAGCTGCACCATCCACCTGCAGACCTCAGTGGAGGAGTTGCATGTGAGGAAAAGCACTGAAAGTCCCAGAGACTGCTGAGGGAACTGTGGGTCTTGGGGAAGTGAGGAGCGAAGTTGCCCCTACAGTGTGGGACCTCAAGGGACTGCTCCTCCTTGATGCCCTATGGCCATGATAATGATGATGAAGACACATCCTCATTCTCTTAGGCCTTTGTGGCTGGGATATCAGACATAGCCAAGGGGGCAAAGACCTGGGTTTTGTCAGGGACATTTGCCAGTGCCCTTGGCCATTGCACTGCAGACAGTCCTGCACTGTCCCACACCTGTGCCTGTGTCTGTTCAGTCTGAAGACACCAAACACACTTCTTCAGCTTCTTACCACCTCAGTATGTCTCTACCTGTAGTGGTGTTCTCCCCATTCTTGCCAGCTATTACTTTAACAACAAATCCTGGAAATCCCTCATTTCGATCATGGCAAAACATGGACAGTTGATGAAAAATATTTCAGGTAATGAGAACATGCTTATCCTTTTAAACATGTGTGAAGTGCCTCATGCTCTCAGGCAGCATTCCGCTCTCTGACCATATGTACCCAGTGCTAGCTCCAGAGGAGCCTGTGTCCCTGAAGACCAGCCCTGAGGCTGACAGATGTCACACAGCAGCTGCTGCAGACCAGAGCCCATTGGGAGCTGCAGCTGGAGCCTGGGCAGAGGATTTCTATGTTTGTGTGAATATCCACCCCCTAATATGAAGAAATCAGTCTTACAAGCAGTGGGGAAGTCATAATACATTTCTGGGGTTTAGCTCACTGAATGGTTACTGCAGTGCTTAATCCAAGTAAGCAATAGAACTGTGCACACTGGACACCAGTTCTGGCAGTCTGATCCCTGTGTTTGAATTCTGCAGCCATGCTGAAGCATTGTCCTGTTCAGGGAGTGCCTCTGGCACCGGTGCTGCAGCTCTGGCATGCAATGATTGCGGCTTTGTTCAATTGAGTGCAGCGCAGAGAGAGCAGGGAGAAGTGGACGAAACCCCATGGATGGACTGCCAGGTTATGGACTTGTGGCAGGAAGGAGAGAAATTTGAAAATGGTTCTGCTTTAAAAATGGAAAATAACATGGTTTCCCAATCCCCATTTCAAAGCACTGATGAACATGAGAGGGGTGGTGCTGTCATGCAAGTAAGGTCTCAGGGCAGAAGCATAACAGTGTCATCACTGGAGTGTTTTTTCCTGTAAAAGTGTCATATTTGACTTCATTATAATTTGTTTTAGTTAGCCAATCACCGTTTATCTCTGAGGAAAGTCCTTGACTGCACAAAAGTAGATACTGGGAAACAGCTCCACTTTTCTGTCCCAGACAGCTTGCTGCAGTCCTGAATTTCATTGGATGAATGAAAAAAGTTGCTCAGAATGAGCCTTTGAAGTATCACAGTTAGACACATGTCTTGTGCAGCTGTGGAAGGATGTCCACTAGCTTGCTCCACGTTATTTAGCTCCTGTGGTTGTTGCTCCAAACTGGACAAAAGTTCACCAACTTCATTTTAAAAATGGCATAGATACTAAAATCCATATTGGTTTTCATAGTGACTGTATGGTGAGGAATCCCATGTAGGTGTTCAGGCATTGTGAAGAAATGGGTCTGATGACTTGACCATCTCAAGTTATACTTGTAACATTTAATTAAAGTGAACATTGGCCTAGATTTGATTTTATCAGGGATTTCTCTCTCTCAGAAGGACTGCAGATTTTAAAGCTTATCTGTTCTGCAAATAATGCCTTATCTCTGCATGTCCCCAAAAGCTAGTACCTGCAGAACACTGCGTCTTATACAAATCTCATTTTTGGAATAAGATCAGTTTCACTTCCATTTTTGTGTGAACATCTAGGCCCTTCCTATGTGAGTACTTGTGTGGTATTTTGTTGTTCCAGAGTCTGGGGATTCCAGGTTGAGAGAGAGGGGAGACACAATAGATAAAAAACACACCTAGTTTATTATTATAGGAAAAGAGAGGGAGGAAGAGGCAGCAAAAGGTGAAAGTATCTGTGACGGATATTTTTGATGTTTATCTTACCAACCCCAAAGACTATGTGAAACCAGCCCTGAGAGACATCATCACAGTGCAGGGTGGCAGGCTCAACTTTAGTGGATGTCCCAGCAGAGGCATTGTTGACCAGGCTTTTAAGTTGCAGAAGGCTTTTATGCTAGAGAAAGTGCACATTCTAGTGTTGGGGGCCAGCCTACATCGGAAGGAGTGTCCAGTTATGGCTATTTACCACAACTGTGCAGTTATACAAAAGGGTCTCTGTTCGTGGATTTCCAAAGTGGACTTCGGGACTTCTAGGGGATTTACAAAGTGGACTGCAGGACTTTCAGGGAATTTTCAGGGAGGAGCCGCCACGGATCATTACCTCATGTGCCTTGCAACTGGTATAAGACTCCCTTTTGCTAACAGCGGTGTTAACTCCCCTGTTTTCAAGGTTATGTTCCCACAACCTGTGCCAAGCAGTACTGTTTTATTTTTCTGTGTTTCACCAAGGACCAGAATCAATAGTCACTGACACATGCCACCCCATGGTTCATGGATGGAACACACAAAATTTTTACCATCCATACTACACTTTTGTAAAATATACTGTCTATAAGGGAATGAATTAGTGCTGAAAGATAAGGAACACAATATAAAATACATAAAAACCCAATATCTATTACCACTAATAATATAACAGCCTTTTGCAGCCAGTTCCACCCCCATGTCCATCCCTGAAAGAGGTTTTCTGCTGGCTGGTTAGTGAGGGTCTTCAGGTTCTGTATTTATGCATGTATTGAACTGGAGTAGTCACTTAAATTTGGCAACATAACCCATCAAAGTTTTCACACCCATGGTTATGTACTAAAACCAAAAAAATGCAATTGCTACTTTTTTTTGTTTTGTGCTATCAAGGCATTGAGCACTTTGGTTTCAGTTCTTCACAAATTGGTAATAAGTCTCCAGATGAGATGGTGAATAAGCAAAGCAAAGTGGTGATGTCCAGGCTCCAAAACCAAGGTTTCACCAATGCGTTGTCTTGGTAACCTGGAGATAGATGTTGTTACTGCCAAAGACAAAGTCCTTGGCTTTCTTTATCCTCTTCTATGCTTAAGGCATCTTAAATCACACATGAGCAGCTTCTTGACATTAGCCTTGGAGAATAGAATATTCAAATACAATAGTTACTATACGTATAACACTTATGCTAATGATGTCCCTGCTTGAGCAGAGGATTTGGACTAAATCATCTGTCGTGCCAACCACAGTCTGCTTGGTCTGCCGTTCCCTCTTGGATTGCCCTCTTGTAACACAGAAGGCTATTCCTCACATCAAGGTCTGGCATAGCATGTGTCCCCGCCTCTCAAAGCCTGCTGGGTTGCAGCCAGCTGCGGAGCTAAAGGCCCTTCCTGGTGGCAAATGCAAAGGCCAGCCAGTCTTGCCCTTGACTATGGTAGGAGGCATTTGGCCAACCTCAGTACTTGCACCTCGTTGTCAATGCAGAGTTTCACCTGCCTCACCCAGTAACAAGTTGTTCCTATGGCAAAGCACATGCAGATTTACATTAGCAGTATAACTACTACAGGGTGCAGCATTATGTTGAAGATGCTGGTGGCAGTGGGGGACCAGCAAAAAAAAAATAAATAATTCCCACCAGTGAGGCTCTCCCACCCTCTTAATAGGTTCTATTATCTGCTTTATAACGCTACTATCGAATTAGAATCTTTCTAGCTTCTGCCTTAGCATTTTCTAGCAGCTGCCATAAATTTGCATGCTCTAACATCTCTTTTGCAAGTGACAAATCCATATGATACAAGGTCTAGATAATTATTAGCAACTGGCTAGTAAATACAGGTGATTTATACACAAAATCACAGCCTCTAATAATAGCTATGTTGCAAGCACACATATTCAAGTCATTACTTCTCAGTTGCCCCCAAGTGATGTTTTGCAAATCATTCCTTTTTCTCTTCCTCTGTTGCATTCCACTAGGGGTCTTCAAGGTCAGCTCCTGCAGCTGAGGCACTGGGTTCTTCAGCTTGTCTGTCCAACTCATGGGATGGCTTGACAAACTTTGCAGGCAGCCACAATGGACCTGTAGGTAGGAGGACATAAACATCCCCCCTCCCCCAGGTTATCGGTTCCACTGGCTGTTCCCATTTCTGTGGGCCCAAAGGATCACAATACCACGTTTGCCTTTAAGCCATGAGGATTTACAAATATGGCAAATGAGGATTGAGCTGTTGACTGAGAGTCAGGGCAAGAACCCTCGAATTTGCTTTGCTTGAGAAGACAGGTTAAAATGTTTCTTTAAAGCAGAGGCATTCAGGTGAAAAAGGAATGGGAAGCAGCTGCAGAAGTAAATTGCAGTAGTAACAGTGAAGGAGTTTGCTATGTCATTACCCGCAATTAAAGGGACAAGCAGGTTGGAATGTGACCTAATATAAATAAAAACAGAATAATTAGTGCAGCAGCCAATACAGAAGCCCTACGAGCCCCTGCTCTGACACCTCGACATGCCCCAACCAACTTGCAAATGTCTGTAAATTTTTCCTCTGACTGGGGCCTACACAGCCCCGCAATCCCCACATCATATGCTAGCTGAAATAAAAGTGCATGAGCAGCCCCGTGACCATCAATCTGCCTTTTTATAGCATTGTCCAATTGGTCTGTGAAAGACACATAGGGTTCCTGAGACGCCCCGGCGAAGACACACGGAAGAAGGCATCTCCCCCCCGACTTGATACAGGCACACACCTCCAGGCCCAAACAGCCACACCGCCAACCCACTGGAATACCACAGGGTTTCGATCTGAGCTATGAAGCCAAATAGAAACTACATCATTCACAGTGACTGTCTTAAGTCACTATAAATTCCATTCTATAAACAATCACTCCTCAGGCTGTTTCCCAGACCGACCTTGCACCCATGCACACAAACACTCCCTGGCCTGCTCAAGACCCAGGTGCCCTATCAGCAATTGTTCTTCTTTAATTATCCACATAGCAGGAACAGGACTAGCTTGGAATGTAAATCTGCTACTTGCTGCTCCAACTCAGTGTTCTTATCTACCTGAATAAGTTTCCCACTTATCCCACAGAGTACTCCATGGCTCAGGGGTCCATCCTGGCCTTTCCACTGGCGGTGCATCAGGAGCCGAATTGGAGGGCAGGTTCTTCTTGGTTACACAACCCTATCACAACTAAAATGTGGTGCAATCCGGTAGCTGTGCACCCCCCCTACCCTGACCCACTCACACTAATTTGGAAAACATGGAGCAACCCAGCAGCTGTGCACTCCGCTACCTGGCCCCACTAATTCTTTCTATACCCAAGTATTTCTCACAGTCTCTCAGACCCGGAATCCCATCCCTATTGCCAGTTATGTTCCAGAGTTTGGGAATTCCAGGTTGAGAGAGAGGCAAGGCACAACAGACAAAAAAAACCAGCTAGTTTATTATTGTAGGAAAAGAGAGGGAGGAAGAGCTGGCAAAGGATAAAAGAAACAGTGACAGATATTTTTGGTTAGTGTTTATCTTACCAACCCCAAAGACTACATGATGACGATTAGGAAACCAGCTCTGAGAGGCATCATTGCAGTGAGAGGTTGCAGGCTCAGCCTTAGTGGATGTCCCAGCGGAGGTAACGTCGACCTAGGTGGTGTAAGGTTCTGCCTCCCCGCATTGCATGAGGCTTTGTGAACCATGCTCTGGGTTTCCTAACAGAGGGCACCAGAAAGTATGTAGGTTGAGTTTTAGTTAAAAGTAGCAAGGGCAGATGGCCATGCTGGTGGCACCGTTGTGATCACTGGCTGATCTCACCTTGTATAGATGATGGCCAGCACTAGCTTTCACATCTGTCTCCTCAGCTGCATAAGCAGGACCTGGTCTTTCTCACCCAGAGAGGTTTGCTCCTACATATTGAGCTGGGGAGCAGAAAAGATAGAGCATACAAGCAGAGTTTCAGGCAGCAAAGCAAGGGCAAATTCCTATGTTGGTGACACTATTAAGGAGCTCACTGTCTGTAAGTGACTACCAGCACAGGCTTTCTTTCAGCCTCCTCCTCTGTATGAGCAGGGGATGAAGGCTTCACTTTGTGAATCGTGCTCTGAGATTCCTAACAGAGGGCACCAAAAAGACAAGTACAATGGTGGAGATTATTTAAAACAGCAAGGGTGGATTGCCATGTTGATGGCACTGTTGCGGAGCACATTGTTTATGGGTTATGTATAACTTCAGCTTTCTGACCTGTCTTAGCTGCTGCATTAGCGGGATCTGAACATTCACAGACAGCCTTGCTCCAGGATCTCAAGCGACCGCACGGAAAGACACATCCTAGGAATGTAGTTTTAGCAGGAAAGTTAAGGCAGTTTCCCATGTTGCTGACACTATTGAGGAGCTCACTGAGTGCAGGAGATTCCCAGCATCACTTTTCTTTCAGAGCTCCTCTTCCGTGGGAGCAGGAGATGGAGGCTTGTTTTGTGAACCATGCTCTAGGATGCCTGAAAAAGGGCACCAGAAAGACAGTACACAGGTGGAGCTTTAGTTAAAATAGCGAGGGTGGAGTGACATGTTGGCAACATGTTGCTGATCTCACTGTGTACATATGATGATCAGACCTAGCTTCCAGACCTAGCTCCTCAGCTTTATGTGCATCAGCTGGACTTTTGCACCCTGAGAAATTTGGTCCGGCATGTCGAGTGGGTGCAACAAAAAGACACAGCATAGAGATGGAGTTTTAGGGAGCAGACATAGGTCAGATTCCTATGTTGATGACACTATTCTGGAGTTTAATGTGTCTAAGTGATTTCCAAAATCAGGTGTGTTTCCAATCTCCTCCTTTCTGGGAGCACGGGATGGAGGGGTTATTTTGTGAACCGTGCTCTCAGACTCCTGACAGAGGGCACCAGAAAGACAGTACACAGGAGGAGTTTTGGTTAAAATAGCGAGGGGGGATTGCTGTGTTGGATAAACCATTGTGGAGCTCACTGTGTAGCGATGGTGCCCAGCACAAGCTTTCTGACCTGGCTCAACTGCTGCACATGTAAGACCTAAATGTTCACACTCTGAGAACCTTCTTCCAGGATCTTGAGCATCACAGCATATTGATGCATTTTCAGCAGAAAAGTTGGGGCAGATTCCCACATGGGTGATGTTATAGAGGAGTTCACTGTGTGGAGGATATTTCCAGCACGTTTTCTTTCTTGGCCCCTCCTCTGTGCAAGCAAGGGATGCAGGCTTCACTTTGTGAATCTTGCTCCAGGACACCTGGAAGAGGGTAACAGAAAGACAACATGGAGGTAGAATTTTAGTTAAAATAGAGAGGGCGAACTGCCATGTTGGTGGCACCTTTGCGTAGCTCACTGTTTATGGGTGCTGCTGAACAACATTCTGACCTGACTCCACACCTTTATGTGCAGCAGTAAGACTTTCACACATTTGCTTTTGCATCCTGAGCGTATGCACCGAAAAGACACAGCATAGACATGGAGTTTTAGGGAGCAGAGCTAGGGCAGATTACTATGTTGGTGACAGTATTTCAGAGCTAAATATTTCTAGCATCAGCTTTCTTTCCAGTCTCGTGTTTGGGTGCATGGGCTGGAGGCTTCAATTTATGAACCGTGCTCTGGGACAGCTGACAAAGGGCACCAGAAAGACAATAGGAAGCTGTAGTTTTAGTTAAAATAGCGAGGGCAGATTGCCATGTGGTGGCACCATTACTGATTGTCTATAAACAGTGAGCTCCACAACGATGACAACAATGTGACAATCCACCCTCACTATTTTGACAAAAATGCCAACTGCATACTGTCTTTCTGGTGCCCTCTTTCAGGCATAGTAAAGTTCACAAAGTGAAGCCTCCATCCCCTGCTCCCACAGAGCAGGAGCCTGGAAAGAAAATTGGTGCTGGAAATCTTCATACAGTGAGCTTCTCAGGACTCTCACCAGCATGGGAATCTGCCCTAAATTTGCTGCTAAAACTACACCCCTATGCTGTGTCTTTCGCTGTGGCCAATCAAGATCCTGAAGCAAGGCTCCCAGAATGGGAACCTCCAAGTTCTGTTTATGCAGCTGTTGAGACAGGGTCAGAAAGCTGAAGTTCACATAACCTATAAACAATGTGCTCCGCAAAGGTGCAGCCAACATGACAATCCGATCTCAATATTCAAGGAAAAAACTCCACCTGCCTTCTGTCTGTCTGGTGCCCTCTGTTATGAATCCCAGAGCATGGTTCACAACATGAATCCTCCATCCACTGCTTACACAAAGAGGAGGAGGCTGAAAGAAACACTGTGCTGCTAACCACCTCCAGACAGTGAGCATCTTAATAGTTTAATAAACATAGGAATTTGCACTAGCTTTGCTGCCTTAAACTCAATTTGTATCATCTGTTCAATTGCTCTGAATCCAGGAGCAAGGCTATTAAAGTGTGAAAGTCCAGGTCCTGCTTATGCAGCAGAGGAGACAGGTCTGTAAGGTGGGGTTTGGCATCACCTATACACAGTGAGCTAAGCAATGGTGCCACCAACATGACAATCCACCCTCTTTATTTTGACTTAAACTCCACCTGCCTGTCTGGTGCCCCCGCTAGAAATCCCAGAGCATGGTTCACAAAGTGAAGCCTCCATCCCCTGCTCCCAGCGAGCAGGAGACTGGAAAGGCAACTGGTGCTGGGATTCTCCACACAGTGAGCTCCTCAAGACTCTCACCAACATGGGAATCTGCCCTAACTTTGCAGCTGAAATGCCATCCCTGTGCTTTGTCTTTCAGAGAGGCATGAACCCTTTCTGGTGGCCTCCCTAAGGCGGCCGGTTCACAAAGAGAAGGCTCTATCCCCGGCTGCCGCAGGCGAGGAGCCAGAGCAGAAAGCAGCTGCTGGGCCTCAGCAGCAACCAGGGAGCTCTGCAGCATTGTCACCACCATGTCAGTACACTCCAGTGTTCTTGCCTAAACCAGTAGAAGCAAGGCTCTCAAAGAGAAGCGTAAAGCTTCTGCTTCTCCAGTGTAGGAGACAGAGCACAAGGCAGCTACTGGGCATTCAGACAAAGGCTCAATCCCCTGCTCCCACAGTGGAGGTGTCAGTTGGGAAAGATGGTGCTGCGAGTCACGGGTACAGAGTGAGCCATGCTCCAGTGTAAGCACCGTGGCAATTTGCGCTGCCTTTGTCTTCTAAAGACCATCTTCCTACGGTGCCTCTTTGAGGTTCCCTTGGCAGAGCCAGGCGTAGCGCTCACATAATCCAAACATCCGGCTAATACATACACATTCGAGGAGCTAGAGCAGAAAGCTGCTGCTGGGCCTCTGAAGCAACCAGGGAACTCTGCAGCAGTGTCACAAGCATGTCAATGCACGGCAGCGTTCTCGCCTAAAACGAGCAAGGCTCTCAAAGAGATGTATTCAGCTTCTACTTCTCCAGTGTAGGGGCCAGAGCAGAAAGCTGCTGCTAGTCATTCAGTAAAGGCTGCATCCCCTGCTAAAACGGTGGTGATGGCACTCCAGAAAGGTGGTGCTGGGGATACCTGCACAGCGTGATCTGTGCTCCAGTGTCAGCAACATGGCAATGCAATGTGTACTACCTTTGTCATCTAAAGACCATCCTCCTACAGTGCCTCTTTGATTATCCTCGCTTGAACCAGGCTCAGAGCTCACAGATTGTGACAGTACAGCTAATGCGTATACATTCGAGGAGCCAGAGCAGAAAGGTGTTGCTGGGCCTCGGCAGCAGTGTCACCAGCACGTTGAAGCACCCCAGCTTTCTTGCCAAAAACAGTAGAAGCAAGGCTCTCAAAAAGAAGCATTCAGCTTCTGCTTCTCCACCAGAATAGCCAGAGCAGAAAGCTGCTGCAGGGCATTAAGCTGAAGACTCCATCACTTGCTACCACGGTGGAGATGGCATTCCAGAAAGCTGGAGCTGGGGATCACCTGCACAGCGTTATCAGTGCTCCAGTGTCAGCAGCATGGCAATGGGCACTATCTTTGTCATCAGAAAAAGGTCTTTCTACAGTGCCTCTTTGATTATCTTCGCTTGAGCCCGGCGCAGTGCTCACACACTCCAAATGTCCATCTACTGCAAATACATTCGAGGACCCAGAGCAGAAAGCTGCTGCTGCACCTCAACAGCAGCCAGGGAGCTCTGCAGCAGCTCATGTCAGTTCATATCAGCTTTCTTGCCTCAGATGTTACAAGTAAGGCTTTCTAACACTTGCATTCGTCTTCTGCTTCTCCAGTGTATGAGCCAGAGCAGAAAGCAGCTGCTGGGCATTCAGCTGAAGGCTCCATCCCCTGCTACCACCGTGGAGATGGCATTCCAGAAAGCTGGTCCTGGGATCACCTGCATGGAGTGAGCTGTGCTCCAGTGTCAACAACATGGCAACATGCACTACCTTTGTCATCTAAAGACCATCTTCATACACTGCCTAATTGCTTATCCTTGCTTGAGCCAGTTGCAGTGCTCACAGATTGTGAACTTCCAGCTAATGCATATACATTCGGGGACTTGGAGCAGAAAGGTGTATGCTGTACCTCTGCAGCAACCAGAGAGCTCTGCAGCAGTGACAACAGCATGTCAAAGTGTGAAATACGAACTCACGCCTCAAAACAGGATAACAAGGTTTTATTGAGGGACAAAGTCAATAATGCAAAAGCAACAGTCCTGGGCGTATGACTGTAGCCAGAGGCACAAGTGATTAGTATTTGTTACAGGTTTATATACTTTCACTATTACATTAGTTACATACATACTCATAATTCCTGTATGTAGGCGGCGGATATTATAACTATCTCCAAGAATTTATTATCATAAGTTTCCTCTTCTTGGCGTCTGCGTACTGCTCTGAGGTGGTTGTGGGCAGGGGTCTTGAGGATGAAATAAGCAGTCTTCCTCTTGTGAGTAGGGGTCTTCAAGGTGAAGCAAGCAGTCTTCCTCTCAGTGTAATTTTCACCTTTGGCACAGTTGGATGCCCCAGTAATCACACAACCAGCTATAGCTATAATTATTCTGATAATTAGCAAAGATTTAAAACTGTGTGACTTTCCTGCAAAATTTAATGCAGGATGGGTAGACAAGGAGTGTCCCAAGCTAGCAGATGCTTGGGAGGCTCTGTCTCTAACTGATAATGAGAAGGACGGTGTGAAATAACTCATTCATGTTTAGTGGTGACACTAAATCCTGTTTTCTCACCACAGACTTACAACACTAACATTGTTCTTTAAAACTGAAGATACTTTAGAAGACTAGTGTGAAACAATTAACTCATGTTTAGTGGGACCACTAAATTCCACAGACTTACAACATAAATATTGTTCTCTTTCTACAACCTAAGTTAAGCTAAAAAGTACTTTAAATATATGTTTTCCAGGCACTGGCTTTCCTTATAGCACGCCCTCCCTTCTTTCTTTTACCTTTACAAATTCTTTTGCTATGTGACTCCGCTTTGATCAAGAGATCTGGACCTTTTCAACTTGTCTAGTCTTGTGTCTTTAGCGAGTTTTCTTTCTGTTATTGTAAACTGGTACAGTTATATCCACATAACCACACCTATGATTAGTGAAAGCCAAACCATTTATGAGTTTATCACAGAAGCACCCCAGCTTTCTTGCCTAAAACAGTAGAAGCAAGGCTGTCAAGGAGATGCATTCAGCTTCTGCTTCTCCAGTGTAGGAGCCGGAGGAGAAAGCTGCTCCTGGGCATTCAGCTGAAGGCTCCATCCCCTGCTACCATGTTGGAGATGGCATTCTGGAAAGCTGGAGCTCGGGATCACCTGCACAGCGTGATCTGTGCTCCAGTGTCAGCAACATGGCAATGTGCACTACCTTTGTCATCTAAAGACCATCTTCGTACTGTGTCTCTGATTATCCTCGCTTGAGACCGGCGCAGTGCTACCAAAATGTGAACTTCCAGGTAATGTATGTATAGAAGTGGAGCCAGAGCAGAGCGATGCTGCTGGACCCCTGAAGGAACCAGGGATCTCTGCAACACTGTCACCAGCAGTGACAGTCAAAGCCTAAAACGGTAGAAGCAAGGCTCTCAGAGAGAAGCATACAGCTTCTGCTTCCCCAGTGTAGGAGCCGGAGGAGAAAGCTGCTCCTGGGTACTCAGCTGAAGGCTCCATCCCCTGCTACCACAGTGGAGATGGCATTCCAGAAAGCGGGAGCTGGGAATCACCTGCACAGCATGATCTGTGCTCCAGTGTCAGCAGCATGGTAATGTGCACTACATTTGTCATCAGAAATAGATCTTCCTACTGTTCCTCTATTATTATACTAGCGCAGTGCTTACACGATAAAAATATCCAGCTAATGATGCAGGAGACGATCCAGAGCAGATAAGTGCTGCGTGGCATTCATCTGAAGGCTACATCACTTACTACAAAGGTGGAGAGGGCAGGGAAGAAAACTTGTGCTGGGGATCCCCTGCACAGCGTGATCTGTGCCCCAGTGTCAGCAACATGCCAATGTGCGCTAACTTTGTCATCTAAACACTATCTTACCAGAGTGCCTCTTTGATTATCCTCACTTGAGACAGGTGCAGTGCTCACAGACTCTGAACATCCAGGTAATGCATATACAGAGGAGGAGCCAGAGCAGAAAGATGCTTCTGGACCTCTGAAGCAACCAGGGATCTCTGCAGCAGTGACACCAACATGTCAAAGCGCCCCAGCTTTCTTGCCTAAAATGGTAGAAGCAAGGTCTTCAAAGAGAAGTGTTCAGCTTCTGATTCTCCACCTGAGGAGACAGAGAAGAATGCTGCTGCTGGGCTCTCAGATGCAGGCTCCATCCCCTGCTACCAAGGTGGAGATGGCATTCCAGAAACTGGTCCTGGGAATCACCTGCATGGAGTGAGCTGTGCTCCAGTGTCAGCAACATGGCAATGTGCACTACCTTTGTCATCAGAAAAAGATCTTCCTGCAGTTCCTTGCTTGAGCTAGATGCAGTCTTTCCACAATAAAAATGCGTATGCATTCAAGGACCCAGAGCAGAAAGCTGCTGCTGGGGCTCAGAAGCAACCAGGGAGTGCTGCAGCAGTGTCACCAGCATGTCAATGCATGCTAGCTTTCTTGCCTAAAATGGTAGAAACAAGGCTCTCAAAGACATGCATTCAGCTTCTGCTTCTCCACTGGAGGAGAGAGAGCAGAAAGTTGCTGCCGGTCATTCAGATGAAGGCTCCATCCCCAGCACCCACAGTGGAGATATCAGGGAAGAAAGCTGGGAATCACCTGAACACAGAGAGCTGTGCTCAGGTGCAACCAGGGAGCTCTACAGCCTTGTCACCTGTATGTCATAGCACGCCAGAGCTCTTGCCTAAAATGGTAGAAGCAAGGATTTCAAAGAGAAGCATGCAGCTTCTGCTTCTCCAGTGTAGGAGCTGGAGGAGAAAGCTGCTCCTGCGTATTCAGCTGAAGGCTCCTTCCCCTGCTACCACAGTGGAGATAGCATTCCAGAAACCTGGGGATCACCAGAACAGCATGATCTGTGCTCCAGTGTCAGCAACATAGCAATGGGCACTACCTTTGTCATCAGAAATAGATCTTCCTACTGTTCCTCTATGATCAGATTCACTTGAGGCAGGTGCAGTGCTTGCACAATAAAAATGTCAAGCTAATGCATATACAGGAGAGGATCCAGAGCAGATAAGTGCTGCGTGGCATGCAGCTGAAGGCTACATCACTTGCTACAACGGTGGAGAAGGTAGGGAAGAAAACTGGTGCTGGGGATCCCCTGCACAGCATGATCGGTGCTCCAGTGTCATCAACTGGAGATGCCCAACACCAGCTATCCTTCCAGGTTCTTCGGCTGTGGGAGTAGAGGCCACACGTTCTTGCTCTACTCACTCTGCTGTACGGCACCAGATAGCAAGCTCCAGAGAGGTTGAATTCAAATGGATTTTAGGCTTGAAAGTCAGGAGCGACAGCAATGATGATGACACCATTGCAAAGTTGACTGTGTGCTGAAGAGTCCCACCACCAGCTTCCCCTCCTGGCTCTTCTGCTGTGGAGCAGAGGCCAAACCTTCGTGCTCTACTCGCTGGTCTGCTGGGCAGCCCAGAGCAAGCTCCAGAGGGGTTACATTCAAATGCAAGTTTAGGCATGAATGTGAGAAGGGACAGCAATGATGGTGACACTGTTGCAAAGCTGACAGTGTGCTGAGGAGGTCCATCACCAGCTTTCCCTCCTGGCTCTTCTGCTGTGTGAGCAGAGGCCAAACACTTGTGCTCTACTCAATGGTCTGCTGGGCAGCAGAGAGCAAGCTCCAGAGAGGTTGCATTCAAATGCACTTTCAGGTATGTTAGATATTCAAACTGAGAGCCTTAATCAAAGTGAGCACTGACAGGAATGATGGTGACACCGTGGCAAAGCTGACTGTGTGCAGGAGATTCCGAGGACCAGCTTTCCCTCGTGCCTCTTCTCCTCTGGTAGCAGAGCCCAAACATTCGTGCTCTACTCACTGTGATGCTGGGCAGCCGAGAGCAAGCTCCGGAGAGGTAAGATTCAAATGGACTTTTTGGCTTGCAAGTGATTGACGACAGCACAAATGGTGATACCATTGCAAAGCTGACTCTGTGCTGAAGAGGCCCAGCACCAGCTTTCCCTCCTGGCTCTTCTGCTGTGGAGCAGAGGCCAAACCTTCGTGCTCTACTCCCTGTTCTATTGGGCATCATACAGTAAGTTCCAGAGTTAGCATTCAAAGGGACTTTTAGGCAGGAAACCGAGGACTGACAGGAATCATGGTGACTGCTTTTCAAAGCTGACTATGGCCTTAAGATTCCCAGCACAAGATTTTCCTCCTCGCTCTTCAGCTGTGGGAGGAGAGGACAAACCTTCATGCTCTGCTCACTCTCCTGCTGGGCAACCGAGATCAGGCTCCGGATAGTAGGCATTGACATGCACTTTTTCGCTTGAAAGTGAGGAGTGACAGTGCTGATGGTGACACCCTTTCAAAACTGACTGTGTGCTGAAGAGGCCCAGTACCAGCTTTCACTCCTGGCTCTTCGGCTGCGTGAGCAGAGGTTAAACGTTCGTACTTTACTCACTGTGATACTACAGAGCCGAAACCAAGCTCTGGAGAGGTTGCAGTCAAATGCACTTCTAGTTAAGAAAGTGAGCAGTGACAGCAATGATGGAGGCACCGTTGCAAAGCTGACGTGTGCAGAATACGCCCAACACCAGCCTCGCATCCGAGCTCTTTGACTGTTGGACAGGATCTGGATAGGAGGCAGTCAAATGCAGTTTTTTGCTTGAAAGTGAGGAGGGACAGCACTAATTGTGACACCCTTGCAAAACTGACTGTGTGCTGAAGAGGCCCAGCACCAGCTTTCCCTCATGGTTCTTTGGCTGTGGGAACAGAGGCCAAACGTTCATGCTCTACTCACTGTGATGCTGGGCAGCCAAAAGCAAGCTCCAGAGAGGTTGCATTAAAATGCACTTTCATGTATAAAAGTGAGCAGTGACAGCAGTGACGGAGGCACCGTTGCAAAGCTGACGGGTGCTGAAGATGCCCAACATCAGCTTCCCCTCCTGGCTCTTTGAGTGTTGGACCAGATGAAAACATTCCTGCTCTTGGGCAGCCAAGAGGAAGCTCTAGAGAGGTTGCTTTCAAAAGGACTTTTGGGCTTGAAAGTGAGGAGCTACAGCAATGATGGTGACTCCGTTGGAAAGCTGAGTGTGCCCTGGAGATGCCCAACACCAGCTTTAGTTACAGGTTCTTTGGCTGAGGGAGTACAGGCCACATGTTCGTTCTTTACTCTCATATCTGAGACTGCATTAGAATGAAACCTCTCCAGAGCTTGCTATCGCCTATCCGGCAGCAGAGTGAGTACTGCACAAATATTAGTCCTCTGCTCCCAGAGAAAAAGAGCCTGGAGGGCAAGCTGGGGCTGAGATTCTTCAGCACACAATAACATTAGCAAAAGTGCCTCCATCATTGCTTTCACTGCTCACTTTCATACATGAAAGTGCATTTGAATGCAACTTCTCCAGAGCATGTACTCTGCTGCCCAGCAGCACACTGAGTAGAGCACAAACGTTTGGCCTCTGCTCCACAGCAGAAGAGCCACGAGTGAAAGCTTGAACTACTGATCTTCAGCACGCAGTCAGCTTTACAAAGGTAAAAGTTCATTTGAGTCGTACCTCGCCGGATCGTGACTAAGCTGCACAGCAGCACAGTGAGTAGAGCACAAACGTATGGCCTCTGCTCCCACAGCAGAAGAGCCAGGAGGGAAAGCTGGGGCTGGCATTCTTCAGCACACAGTCAGCTTTACAACGGTGCCTCCATCATTGCTTTCAATGCTCACTTTCATACCTGAAAGAGACTTTGAATGAAACCTCTCCGAAGCCTGCTCTCTGCTGCCCAGCAACACAGTGCTTAGATGCAGAACGTTTGGCCTCTGCTCCCACATTTGAAGAGCCAAAAGGGAAAGCTGGTGCTGGGATTCTTCAGCACACAGTCAGCTTTACAACATTGCCTCCATCATTGCTCTCACTTCTCAATTTCCTACCTGAGAGTTTGAATGAAACCTCTCGGAATACTACAATTTGCTGCCTAGCAGCACTCTGAGTAGAGCATGAACTTTTGGCCTCTGCTCCCACAGAAGAAGAGCCAGGAGGGAAAGCTGGGGCTGGGTATCTTAGGCACACAGTCAGCTTTGTAAAGGAGTCACCATCAGTGCTGTCTCTCCTAGCTTTCAACATAAAGTGCATTTGAATACAAGCTCTCCAGGGCCTGCTCTCGGCTGCCCATCAGCATAGTGAGTAGAGCATCACCGTTTGGCCTCTGCTCAGACCTTCGAAGAGCCAAAAGTGAAAGCTGGTGC
Organism: Pezoporus flaviventris; assembly: GCF_033815535.1. Lineage (NCBI taxonomy): Eukaryota > Metazoa > Chordata > Aves > Psittaciformes > Psittacidae > Pezoporus > Pezoporus flaviventris. The sequence goes on from NW_026892549.1 coordinate 52,783,337, forward strand.
TGGGATTCTTCAGCACACAGTCAGCTTTAAACGGTGCTTCCATCATTGCTGTCACTGCTCCCTTTCATACCTGAAAGAGACTTTGAATGAAACCTCTCCGAAGCCTGCGCTCTGCTGCCCAGCAACACAGGGCGTAGATGCAGAAGGTTTGGCTTCTGTTCTCACAGCTGAGGACGAGGAGGGAAATGTGGTGCTAGAGATCTTCAGAACAGAGTCAACTTTGCATCAGTATCTCCATCATTACTCTCATGGCTCACTTTCATACGTGAGTTTGCATTTGAATGCTACCTCTCAGGAGCTTGCTGTCTTCTGCCCAGCAGCACACTGAGTAGAGCACGAACTTTTGGCCGCTGTTCTCACAGCCGGAGAGCCAGGAGGGAAAGCTGGTGCTGGGATTTTTCAGCACACAGTCAGCTTTAAACGGTGCTTCCATCATTACTGTCACTGCTAACTTTCATGCCGGAAAGAGCGTTTGAATGAAGCCTCTCCGAAGCCTACTCTCTGCTGCCCAGCAACACAGTGCTTAGATGCAGAACGTTTGGCCTCTGCTCCCACGTTCGAAGAGCCAAAAGGGAAAGCTGGTGCTGGGATTCTTCAGCACACAGTCAGCTTTAAAACGTTGCCTCCATCATTGCTCTCACTTCTCAATTTCCTACATTAGAGTTTGAATGAAACCTCTCGGAATACTGCAATTTGCTGCCTAGCAGCACTCTGCGTAGAGCATGAACTTTTGGCCTCTGCTCCCACAGAAGAAGAGCCAGGAGGGAAAGCTGGGGCTGGGCATCTTCAGCACACAGTCAGCTTTGTAAAGGAGTCACCATCAGTGCTGTCTCTCCTAGCTTTCAACCTAAAAGTGCATTTGAATACAAGCTCTCCAGGGCCTGCTCTCGGCTGCCCATCAGCATAGTGAGTAGAGCATCACCGTTTGGCCTCTGCTCAGACCTTTGAAGAGGCAAAAGTAAAAGCTGGTGCTGGGATTCTTCAGCACACAGTCAGCATTAAACGGGGCTTCCATCATTTCTGTCACTGCTCACTTTCATACCTGAGAGTTTGAATGAAACCTCTCGGAAGGCTGTTCTCTGCTGCGCAGCAACACCGTGAGAGGAGCATGAACGCTTGGCCTCTGCTCCCACAGCAGACGAGCCAGGAGGGAAATCTTGTGCTGATATTATTCAGCACACTATCAGACTTCCAACGGGGCCTCCATCATTGCTCTCTCTGCTCACTTTCATACCTGTAAGAGATTTTGAATGAAACCTCTCGGAAGCCTGCACTCTGCTGCCCAGCACCACTCTGAGGGGATAAGGAACGTCTGGCCTCTGCTCCCACAGCAGAAGAGCCAGGAGAGAAAGCTGCTTCTGGGAACCTTCAGCACATAGTCAGCTTTGTAAAGGAGTCACCATCAGTGCTGTGGCTCCTCGGTTTCATAGCTAAAAGTTCCTTTGAGTCGTACCTCGCCGGATCTTGACTAAGCTGCACAGCAGCACAATGAGTAGAGCATCAACGTTTGGCCTCTGCTCAGACATTCCAAGAGCCAAAAGGGAAAGCTGGTGCTGGGATTCTTCAGCACACAGTCAGCTTTAAACGGGGCTTCCATCATTTCTGTCACTGCTCACTTTCATACGTGAGAGTTTGAATGAAACCTCTCGGAAGTCTGTTCTTTTGCTGCGCAGCAACACCGTGAGAAGAGCATGAACGTTTGACCTCTGCCCCCACAGAAGAGGAGCCAGGAGTTAAATCTTGTGCTGATATTATTCAGCACACTATCAGATTTCCAACGGGGCCTCCATCATTGCTCTCTCTGCTCACTTTCATACCTGTAAGAGATTTTGAATGAAACCTCTCGGAAGCCTGCACTCTGCTGCCCAGCACCACTCTGAGGGGATCATGAAAGTCTGGCATCTGCTCCCACAGCAGAAGGGCCAGGAGAGAAAGCTGCTTCTGGGAACCTTCAGCACATAGTCAGCTTTGCAACTTTGTCACCATCAGTGCTGTGGCTCCTGGGTTTCATAGCTAAAAGTTCATTTGAGTCGTACCTCGCCGGATCTTGACTAAGCTGCACAGCAGCACAATGAGTAGAGCATCAACGTTTGGCCTCTGCTCAGACATTCCAAGAGCCAAAAGGGAAAGCTGGTGCTGGGATTCTTCAGCACACAGTCAGCTTTAAACGGGGCTTCCATCATTTCTGTCACTGCTCACTTTCATACGTGAGAGTTTGAATGAAACCTCTCGGAAGGCTGTTCTTTTGCTGCGCAGGAACACCGTGAGAAGAGCATGAACGTTTGGCCTCTGCCCCCACAGATGAGGAGCCAGGAGTTAAATCTTGTGCTGATATTATTCAGCACACTATCAGATTTCCAACGGGGCCTCCATCATTGCTCTCTCTGCTCACTTTTATACCTGTAAGAGATTTTGAATGAAACCTCTCGGAAGCCTGCACTCTGCTGCCCTGCACCACTCTGAGGGGATCATGAAAGTCTGGCATCTGCTCCCACAACAGAAGGGCCAGGAGAGAAAGCTGCTTCTGGGAACCTTCAGCACATAGTCAGCTTTGTAAAGGAGTCACCATCAGTGCTGTGGCTCCTGGGTTTCATAGCTAAAAGTTCATTTGATTCGTACCTCGCCGGATCTTGACTAAGCTGCACAGCAGCACAATGAGTAGAGCATCAACGTTTGGCCTCTGCTCAGACATTCCAAGAGCCAAAAGGGAAAGCTGGTGCTGGGATTCTTCAACACACAGTCAGCTTTAAACGGGGCTTCCATCATTTCTGTCACTGCTCACTTTCATATGTGAGAGTTTGAATGAAACCTCTCGGAAGGCTGTTCTCTGCTGCGCAGCCACACCGTGAGAAGAGCATGAGGAGCATGAACGTTTGGCCCCTGCCACCACAGCAGAAGAGCCAGGAGGGAAATCTTGTGCTGGTATTATTCAGCACACTATCGGATCTCAAACGGGGCCTCCATCATTGCTCTCTCTGCTCACTTTCATACCTGTAAGAGATTTTGAATGAAACCTCTCGGAAGCCTGCACTCTGCTGCCCAGCAGCACTCTGAGGGGATCATGAAAGTCTGGCATCTGCTCCCACAGCAGAAGAGCCAGGAGAGAAAGCTGCTTCTGGGAACCTTCAGCACATAGTCAGCTTTGCAACTTTGTCACCATCAGTGCTGTGGCTCCTCGGTTTCATAGCTAAAAGTTCATTTGAGTCGTACCTCGCCGGATCTTGACTAAGCTGCACAGCAGCACAGTGAGTAGAACATCAACGTTTGGCCTCTGCTCAGACCTTCGAAGAGGCAAAAGTAAAAGCTGGTGCTGGGATTCTTCAGCACACAGTCAGCTTTAAACGGGGCTTCCATCATTTCTGTCACTGCTCACTTTCATACGTGAGAGTTTGAATGAAACCTCTCGGAAGGCTGTTCTTTTGCTGCGCAGGAACACCGTGAGAAGAGCATGAACGTTTGGCCTCTGCCCCACAGCAGAAGAGCCAGGAGGGAAATCTTGTGCTGATATTACTCAGCACACTATCAGACTTCCAACGGGGCCTCCATCATTGCTCTCTCTGCTCACTTTTATACCTGTAAGAGATTTTGAATGAAACCTCTCGGAAGCCTGCACTCTGCTGCCCAGCAGCACTCTAAGGGGATCATGAACGTCTGGCATCTGCTCCCACAGCAGAAGAGCCAGGAGAGAAAGCTGCTTCTGGGAACCTTCAGCACATAGTCAGCTTTGCAACTTTGTAACCATCAGTGCTGTGGCTCCTGGGTTTCATAGCTAAAAGTTCATTTGAGTCGTACCTCGCCGGATCGTGACTAAGCTGCTCAGCACCACAGAGAGTAGAGCACAAACGTATGGCCTCAGCTCCCACAGCAGAAGAGCCAGGAGGGAAAGCTGGTGCTGGCATTCTTCAGCACACAGTCAGCTTTGCAACGGTGCCTCCATCATTTCTTTCAATGCTCACTTTCGTACCTGAAAGAGACTTTGAATGAAACCTCTCCGAAGCCTGCTCTCTGCTGCCCAGCAAAACAGTGCTTAGATTCAGAACGTTTGGCCTCTGCTCCCACAGCCGAAGAGCCCTAAAGAAAAGGCGGTACTGGGATTTTTCAGCACACAGCTTTTCAACGGGGCCTCCATCTTTGCAGTTTGTCCTCGGTTTTATCATAAAGAAACAGTTTGAATAAAATTGGTGGTCGCTCTTAGCTGCCCAGGAACGCAGCTAGTAGAGCATGAACGTTTGGCCTCTGCTCCCACATTCGAAGAGCCAAAAGGGAAAGCTGGTGCTGGGATTTTTCAGTACACAGTCAGCTTTAAAAAAATTGCCTCCATCATTGCTCACAGTTCTCAATTTCCTACCTGAGAGTTCGAATGAAACCTCTCGGAATACTGCAATTTGCTGCCCAGCAGCACTCTGAGTAGAGCATGAACTTTTGGCCTCTGCTCCCACAGAAGAAGAGCCAGGAGGGAAAGCTGGGGCTGGGTATCTTCAGCACACAGTCAGCTTTGTAAAGGAGTCACCATCAGTGCTTTCTCTCCTAGCTTTCAACCTAAAAGTGCATTTGATTACAAGCTCTCCAGGGCCTGCTCTCGGCTGCCCATCAGCATAGTGAGTAGAGCATCACCGTTTGCCCTCTGCTCAGACCTTCGAAGAGGCAAAAGTAAAAGCTGGTGCTGGGATTCTTCAGCACACAGTCAGCTTTACAACATTGCCTCCATCATTGCTCTCACTTCTCAATTTCCTACCTGAGAATTTGAATGAAACCTTTCGGAAGGCTGTTCTCTGCTGCGCAGCAACACCGTGAGAGGAGCATGAGGAGCATGAACGTTTGGCCCCTGGCACCACAGCAGAAGAGCCAGGAGGGAAATCTTGTGCTGGTATTATTCAGCACACTATCAGATCTCCAAGGGGGCCTCCATCATTGCTCTCTCTGCTCACTTTCATACCTGTAAGAGATTTTGAATGAAACCTCTCGGAAGCCTGCACTCTGCTGCCCAGCACCACTCTGAGGGGATCATGAAAGTCTGGCATCTGCTCCCACAGCAGAAGAGTCAGGAGAGAAAGCTGCTTCTGGGAACCTTCAGCACATAGTCAGCTTTGCAACTTTGTCACCATCAGTGCTGTGGCTCCTCGGTTTCATAGCTAAAAGTTCATTTGAGTCGTACCTCGCCGGATCTTGACTAAGGTGCACAGCAGCACAATGAATAGAGCATCAACGTTTGGCCTCTGCTCAGACCTTCAAAGAGGCAAAAGTAAAAGCTGGTGCTGGAATTCTTCAGCACACAGTCAGCATTAAACGGGGCTTCCATCATTTCTGTCACTGCTCACTTTCATACGTGAGAGTTTGAATGAAACCTCTCGGAAGGCTGTTCTCTGCTGCGCAGCAACACCGTGAGAAGAGCATGAACGTTTGACCTCTGCCCCCACAGAAGAGGAGCCAGGAGTTAAATCTTGTGCTGATATTATTCAGCACACTATCAGATTTCCAACGGGGCCTCCATCATTGCTCTCTCTGCTCACTTTCATACCTGTAAGAGATTTTGAATTAAACCTCTCGGAAGCCTGCACTCTGCTGCCCAGCAGAACTCTGAGGGGATCATGAAAGTTGGCATCTGCTCCCACAAGAGAAGGGCCAGGAGAGAAAGCTGCTTCTGGGAACCTTCAGCACATAGTCAGCTTTGTAAAGGAGTCACCATCAGTGCTGTGGCTCCTGGGTTTCATAGCTAAAAGTTCATTTGAGTCGTACCTCGCCGGATCTTGACTAAGCTGCACAGCAGCACAATGAGTAGAGCATCAACGTTTGGCCTCTGCTCAGACATTCCAAGAGCCAAAAGGGAAAGCTGGTGCTGGGATTCTTCAGCACACAGTCAGCATTAAACGGGGCTTCCATCATTTCTGTCACTGCTCACTTTCATACGTGAGAGTTTGAATGAAACCTCTCGGAAGGCTGTTCTCTGCTGCGCAGCAACACCGTGAGAAGAGCATGAGGAGCATGAACGTTTGGCCCCTGCCACCACAGCAGAAGAGCCAGGAGGGAAATCTTGTGCTGGTATTATTCAGCACACTATAGGATCTCCAACGGGGCCTCCATCATTGCTCTCTCTGCTCACTTTCATACCTGTAAGAGATTTTGAATGAAACCTCTCGGAAGCCTGCACTCTGCTGCCCAGCAGCACTCTGAGGGGATCATGAAAGTCTGGCATCTGCTCCCACAGCAGAGGAGCCAGGAGAGAAAGCTGCTTCTGGGAACCTTCAGCACATAATCAGCTTTGCAACTTTGTCAACATCAGTGCTGTGGCTCCTCGGTTTCATAGCTAAAAGTTCATTTGATTCGTACCTCGCCGGATCTTGACTAAGGTGCACAGCAGCACAATGAGTAGAGCATCAACGTTTGGCCTCTGCTCAGATATTCCAAGAGCCAAAAGGGAAAGCTGGTGCTGGGATTCTTCAGCACACAGTCAGCATTAAACGGGGCTTCCATCATTTCTGTCACTGCTCACTTTCATACGTGAGAGTTTGAATGAAACCTCTCGGAAGGCTGTTCTCTGCTGCGCAGCAACACCGTGAGAAGAGCATGAACGTTTGACCTCTGCCCCCACAGAAGAGGAGCAAGGAGTTAAATCTTGTGCTGATATTATTCAGCACACTATCAGATTTCCAACGGGGCCTCCATCATTGCTCTCTCTGCTCACTTTCATACCTGTAAGAGATTTTGAATGAAACCTCTCGGAAGCCTGCACTCTGCTGCCCAGCACCACTCTGAGGGGATCATGAAAGTTGGCATCTGCTCCCACAAGAGAAGGGCCAGGAGAGAAAGCTGCTTCTGGGAACCTTCAGCACATAGTCAGCTTTGTAAAGGAGTCACCATCAGTGCTGTGGCTCCTGGGTTTCATAGCTAAAAGTTCATTTGAGTCGTACCTCGCCGGATCTTGACTAAGCTGCACAGCAGCACAATGAGTAGAGCATCAACGTTTGGCTTCTGCTCAGATATTCCAAGAGCCAAAAGGGAAAGCTGGTGCTGGGATTCTTCAGCACACAGTCAGCTTTAAACGGGGCTTCCATCATTTCTTTCACTGCTCACTTTCATACGTGAGAGTTTGAATGAAACCTCTCGGAAGGCTGTTCTCTGCTGCGCAGCAACACCGTGAGAAGAGCATGAGGAGCATGAACGTTTGGCCCCTGCCACCACAGCAGAAGAGCCAGGAGGGAAATCTTGTGCTGGTATTATTCAGCACACTATCGGATCTCCAACGGGGCCTCCATCATTGCTCTCTCTGCTCACTTTCATACCTGTAAGAGATTTTGAATGAAACCTCTCGGAAGCCTGCACTCTGCTGCCCAGCAGCACTCTGAGGGGATCATGAAAGTCTGGCATCTGCTCCCACAGCAGAAGAGCCAGGAGAGAAAGCTGCTTCTGGGAACCTTCAGCACATAGTCAGCTTTGCAACTTTGTCACCCTCAGTGCTGTGGCTCCTCGGTTTCATAGCTAAAAGTTCATTTGAGTCGTACCTCGCCGGATCTTGACTAAGCTGCACAGCAGCACAATGAGTAGAGCATCAACGTTTGGCCTCTGCTCAGACATTCCAAGAGCCAAAAGGGAAAGCTGGTGCTGGGATTCTTCAGCACACAGTCAGCTTTAAACGGGGCTTCCATCATTTCTGTCACTGCTCACTTTCATACGTGAGAGTTTGAATGAAACCTGTCGGAAGGCTGTTCTCTGCTGCGCAGCAACACCGTGAGAAGAGCATGAGGAGCATGAACGTTTGGCCCCTGCCACCACAGCAGAAGAGCCAGGAGGGAAATCTTGTGCTGGTATTATTCAGCACACTATCGGATCTCCAACGGGGCCTCCATCATTGCTCTCTCTGCTCACTTTCATACCTGTAAGAGATTTTGAATGAAACCTCTCGGAAGCCTGCACTCTGCTGCCCAGCACCACTCTGAGGGGATCATGAAAGTCTGGCATCTGCTCCCACAGCAGAAGAGCCAGGAGAGAAAGCTGCTTCTGGGAACCTTCAGCACATAGTCAGCTTTGCAACTTTGTCACCATCAGTGCTGTGGCTCCTCGGTTTCATAGCTAAAAGTTCATTTGAGTCGTACCTCGCCGGATCTTGACTAAGCTGCACAGCAGCACAGTGAGTAGAACATCAACGTTTGGCCTCTGCTCAGACCTTCGAAGAGGCAAAAGTAAAAGCTGGTGCTGGGATTCTTCAGCACACAGTCAGCTTTAAACGGGGCTTCCATCATTTCTTTCACTGCTCACTTTCATACGTGAGAGTTTGAATGAAACCTCTCGGAAGGCTGTTCTTTTGCTGCGCAGGAACACCGTGAGAAGAGCATGAACGTTTGGCCTCTGCCCCACAGCAGAAGAGCCAGGAGGGAAATCTTGTGCTGATATTACTCAGCACACTATCAGACTTCCAACGGGGCCTCCATCATTGCTCTCTCTGCTCACTTTTATACCTGTAAGAGATTTTGAATGAAACCTCTCGGAAGCCTGCACTCTGCTGCCCAGCAGCACTCTAAGGGTATCATGAACGTCTGGCATCTGCTCCCACAGCAGAAGAGCCAGGAGAGAAAGCTGCTTCTGGGAACCTTCAGCACATAGTCAGCTTTGCAACTTTGTAACCATCAGTGCTGTGGCTCCTCGGTTTCATAGCTAAAAGTTCATTTGAGTCGTACCTCGCCGGATCGTGACTAAGCTGCTCAGCACCACAGAGAGTAGAGCACAAACGTATGGCCTCAGCTCCCACAGCAGAAGAGCCAGGAGGGAAAGCTGGTGCTGGCATTCTTCAGCACACAGTCAGCTTTGCAACGGTGCCTCCATCATTTCTTTCAATGCTCACTTTCGTACCTGAAAGAGACTTTGAATGAAACCTCTCCGAAGCCTGCTCTCTGCTGCCCAGCAAAACAGTGCTTAGATTCAGAACGTTTGGCCTCTGCTCCCACAGCCGAAGAGCCCTAAAGAAAAGGCGGTACTGGGATTTTTCAGCACACAGCTTTTCAACGGAGCCTCCATCTTTGCAGTTTGTCCTCTTTTTAATCATAAAGAAACAGTTTGAATAAAATTGGTGGTCGCTCTTAGCTGCCCAGGAACGCAGCTAGTAGAGCATGAACGTTTGGCCTCTGCTCCCACATTCGAAGAGCCAAAAGGGAAAGCTGGTGCTGGGATTCTTCAGCACACAGTCAGCTTTAAACGGGGCTTCCATCATTTCTGTCACTGCTCACTTTCATACGTGAGAGTTTGAATGAAACCTCTCGGAAGGCTGTTCTTTTGCTGCGCATCAACACCGTGAGAAGAGCATGAACGTTTGGCCTCTGCCCCCACAGCAGCAGAGCCAGGAGGGAAATCTTGTGCTGATATTATTCAGCACACTATCAGATTTCCAACGGGGCCTCCATCATTGCTCTCAATGCTCACTTTCATACCTGTAAGAGATTTTGAATGAAACCTCTCGGAAGCCTGCACTCTGCTGCCCAGCAGAACTCTGAGGGGATCATGAAAGTCTGGCATCTGCTCCCACAGCAGAAGGGCCAGGAGAGAAAGCTGCTTCTGGGAACCTTCAGCACATAGTCAGCTTTGTAAAGGAGTCACCATCAGTGCTGTGGCTCCTGGGTTTCATAGCTAAAAGTTCATTTGAGTCGTACCTCGCCGGATCTTGACTAAGCTGCACAGCAGCACAATGAGTAGAGCATCAACGTTTGGCCTCTGCTCAGACATTCCAAGAGCCAAAAGGGAAAGCTGGTGCTGGGATTCTTCAGCACACAGTCAGCTTTAAACGGGGCTTCCATCATTTCTGTCACTGCTCACTTTCATACGTGAGAGTTTGAATGAAACCTCTCGGAAGGCTGTTCTCTGCTGCGCAGCAACACCGTGAGAAGAGCATGAACGTTTGGCCTCTGCCCCCTCAGCAGAAGAGCCAGGAGGGAAATCTTGTGCTGATATTACTCAGCACACTATCAGACTTCCAACGGGGCCTCCATCATTACTCTCTCTGCTCACTTTTATACCTGTAAGAGATTTTGAATGAAACGTCTCGGAAGCCTGCACTCTGCTGCCCAGCAGCACTCTAAGGGGATCATGAACGTCTGGCATCTGCTCCCACAGCAGAAGAGCCAGGAGAGAAAGCTGCTTCTGGGAACCTTCAGCACATAGTCAGCTTTGCAACTTCGTAACCATCAGTGCTGTGGCTCCTGGGTTTCATAGCTAAAAGTTCATTTGAGTCGTACCTCGCCGGATCGTGACTAAGCTGCTCAGCACCACAGAGAGTAGAGCACAAACGTATGGCCTCAGCTCCCACAGCAGAAGAGCCAGGAGGGAAAGCTGGTGCTGGCATTCTTCAGCACACAGTCAGCTTTGCAACGGTGCCTTCATCATTTCTTTCAATGCTCACTTTCGTACCTGAAAGAGACTTTGAATGAAACCTCTCCGAAGCCTGCTCTCTGCTGCCCAGCAAAACAGTGCTTAGATTCAGAACGTTTGGCCTCTGCTCCCACAGCCGAAGAGCCCTAAAGAAAAGGCGGTACTGGGATTTTTCAGCACACAGCTTTTCAACGGGGCCTCCATCTTTGCAGTTTGTCCTCGGTTTAATAATAAAGAAACAGTTTGAATAAAATTGCTGGTCGCTCTTAGCTGCCCAGGAACGCAGCTAGTAGAGCATGAACGTTTGGCCTCTGCTCCCACATTCGAAGAGCCAAAAGGGAAAGCTGGTGCTGGGATTCTTCAGTACACAGTCAGCTTTAAAAAAATTGCCTCCATCATTGCTCACAGTTCTCAATTTCCTGCCTGAGAGTTTGAATGAAACCTCTCGGAATACTGCAATTTGCTGCCCAGCAGCACTCTGAGTAGAGCATGAACTTTTGGCCTTGCTCCCACAGAAGAAGAGCCAGGAGGGAAAGCTGGGGCTGGGTATCTTCAGCACACAGTCAGCTTTGTAAAGGAGTCACCATCAGTGCTGTCTCTCCTAGCTTTCAACCTAAAAGTGCATTTGATTACAAGCTCTCCAGGGCCTGCTCTCGGCTGCCCATCAGCATAGTGAGTAGAGCATCACCGTTTGGCCTCTGCTCAGACCTTCGAAGAGGCAAAAGTAAAAGCTGGTGCTGGGATTCTTCAGCACACAGTCAGCTTTACAACATTGCCTCCATCATTGCTCTCACTTCTCAATTTCCTACCTGAGAATTTGAATGAAACCTCTCGGAAGGCTGTTCTCTGCTGCGCAGCAACACCGTGAGAAGAGCATGAGGAGCATGAACGTTTGGCCCCTGCCACCACAGCAGAAGAGCCAGGAGGGAAATCTTGTGCTGGTATTATTCAGCACACTATCGGATCTCAAACGGGGCCTCCATCATTGCTCTCTCTGCTCACTTTCATACCTGTAAGAGATTTTGAATGAAACCTCTCGGAAGCCTGCACTCTGCTGCCCAGCAGCACTCTGAGGGGATCATGAAAGTCTGGCATCTGCTCCCACAGCAGAAGAGCCAGGAGAGAAAGCTGCTTCTGGGAACCTTCAGCACATAGTCAGCTTTGCAACTTTGTCACCATCAGTGCTGTGGCTCCTCGGTTTCATAACTAAAAGTTCATTTGAGTCGTACCTCGCCGGATCTTGACACAGCTGCACAGCAGCACAGTGAGTAGAGCATCAACGTTTGGCCTCTGCTCAGACCTTCGAAGAGGCAAAAGTAAAAGCTGGTGCTGGGATTCTTCAGCACACAGTCAGCATTAAACGGGGCTTCCATCATTTCTGTCACTGCTCACTTTCATACGTGAGAGTTTGAATGAAACCTCTCGGAAGGCTGTTCTCTGCTGCGCAGCAACACCGTGAGAGGAGCATGAACGCTTGGCCTCTGCTCCCACATCAGACGAGCCAGGAGGGAAATCTTGTGCTGATATTATTCAGCACACTATCAGACTTCCAACGGGGCCTCCATCATTGCTCTCACTGCTCACTTTCATACCTGTAAGAGATTTTGAATGAAACCTCTCGGAAGCCTGCACTCTGCTGCCCAGCAGAACTCTGAGGGGATCATGAAAGTCTGGCATCTGCTCCCACAGCAGAAGAGCCAGGAGGGAAAGCTGGTGCTGGCATTCTTCAGCACACAGTCAGCTTTGCAACGGTGCCTCCATCATTTCTTTCAATGCTCACTTTCGTACCTGAAAGAGACTTTGAATGAAACCTCTCCGAAGCCTGCTCTCTGCTGCCCAGCAAAACAGTGCTTAGATTCAGAACGTTTGGCCTCTGCTCCCACAGCCGAAGAGCCCTAAAGAAAAGGCGGTACTGGGATTTTTCAGCACACAGCTTTTCAACGGGGCCTCCATCTTTGCAGTTTGTCCTCGGTTTAATCATAAAGAAACAGTTTGAATAAAATTGGTGGTCGCTCTTAGCTGCCCAGGAACGCAGCTAGTAGAGCATGAACGTTTGGCCTCTGCTCCCACATTCGAAGAGCCAAAAGGGAAAGCTGGTGCTGGGATTTTTCAGTACACAGTCAGCTTTAAAAAAATTGCCTCCATCATTGCTCACAGTTCTCAATTTCCTACCTGAGAGTTTGAATGAAACCTCTCGGAATACTGCAATTTGCTGCCCAGCAGCACTCTGAGTAGAGCATGAACTTTTGGCTTCTGCTCCCACAGAAGAAGAGCCAGGAGGGAAAGCTGGGGCTGGGTATCTTCAGCACACAGTCAGCTTTGTAAAGGAGTCACCATCAGTGCTTTCTCTCCTAGCTTTCAACCTAAAAGTGCATTTGAATACAAGCTCTCCAGGGCCTGCTCTCGGCTGCCCATCAGCATAGTGAGTAGAGCATCACCGTTTGGCCTCTGCTCAGACCTTCGAAGAGGCAAAAGTAAAAGCTGGTGCTGGGATTCTTCAGCACACAGTCAGCTTTAAAACATTGCCTCCATCATTGCTCTCACTTCTCAATTTCCTACCTGAGAATTTGAATGAAACCTCTCGGAAGGCTGTTATCTGCTGCGCAGCAACACCGTGAGAGGAGCATGAGGAGCATGAACGTTTGGCCCCTGCCACCACAGCAGAAGAGCCAGGAGGGAAACCTTGTGCTGGTATTATTCAGCACACTATCAGATCTCCAAGGGGGCCTCCATCATTGCTCTCTCTGCTCACTTTCATACCTGTAAGAGATTTTGAATGAAACCTCTCGGAAGCCTGCACTCTGCTGCCCAGCACCACTCTGAGGGGATCATGAAAGTCTGGCATCTGCTCCCACAGCAGAAGAGTCAGGAGAGAAAGCTGCTTCTGGGAACCTTCAGCACATAGTCAGCTTTGCAACTTTGTCACCATCAGTGCTGTGGCTCCTGGGTTTCATAGCTAAAAGTTCATTTGAGTCGTACCTCGCCGGATCTTGACTAAGGTGCACAGCAGCACAATGAATAGAGCATCAAAGTTTGGCCTCTGCTCAGACCTTCGAAGAGGCAAAAGTAAAAGCTGGTGCTGGAATTCTTCAGCACACAGTCAGCATTAAACGGGGCTTCCATCATTTCTGTCACTGCTCACTTTCATACGTGAGAGTTTGAATGAAACCTCTCGGAAGGCTGTTCTCTGCTGCGCAGCAACACCGTGAGAAGAGCATGAACGTTTGACCTCTGCCCCCACAGAAGAGGAGCAAGGAGTTAAATCTTGTGCTGATATTATTCAGCACACTATCAGATTTCCAAAGGGGCCTCCATCATTGCTCTCTCTGCTCACTTTCATACCTGTAAGAGATTTTGAATGAAACCTCTCGGAAGCCTGCACTCTGCTGCCCAGCACCACTCTGAGGGGATCATGAAAGTTGGCATCTGCTCCCACAAGAGAAGGGCCAGGAGAGAAAGCTGCTTCTGGGAACCTTCAGCACATAGTCAGCTTTGTAAAGGAGTCACCATCAGTGCTGTGGCTCCTGGGTTTCATAGCTAAAAGTTCATTTGAGTCGTACCTCGCCGGATCTTGACTAAGCTGCACAGCAGCACAATGAGTAGAGCATCAACGTTTGGCCTCTGCTCAGACATTCCAAGAGCCAAAAGGGAAAGCTGGTGCTGGAATTCTTCAGCACACAGTCAGCTTTAAACGGGGCTTCCATCATTTCTGTCACTGCTCACTTTCATACGTGAGAGTTTGAATGAAACCTCTCGGAAGGCTGTTCTCTGCTGCGCAGCAACACCGTGAGAAGAGCATGAGGAGCGTGAACGTTTGGCCCCTGCCACCACAGCAGAAGAGCCAGGAGGGAAATCTTGTGCTGGTATTATTCAGCACACTATCGGATCTCAAACGGGGCCTCCATCATTGCTCTCTCTGCTCACTTTCATACCTGTAAGAGATTTTGAATGAAACCTCTCGGAAGCCTGCACTCTGCTGCCCAGCAGCACTCTGAGGGGATCATGAAAGTCTGGCATCTGCTCCCACAGCAGAAGAGCCAGGAGAGAAAGCTGCTTCTGGGAACCTTCAGCACATAGTCAGCTTTGCAACTTTGTCACCATCAGTGCTGTGGCTCCTCGGTTTCATAGCTAAAAGTTCATTTGAGTCGTACCTCGCCGGATCTTGACTAAGCTGCACAGCAGCACAGTGAGTAGAACATCAACGTTTGGCCTCTGCTCAGACCTTCGAAGAGGCAAAAGTAAAAGCTGGTGCTGGGATTCTTCAGCACACAGTCAGCTTTAAACGGGGCTTCCATCATTTCTTTCACTGCTCACTTTCATACGTGAGAGTTTGAATGAAACCTCTCGGAAGGCTGTTCTTTTGCTGCGCAGGAACACCGTGAGAAGAGCATGAACGTTTGGCCTCTGCCCCACAGCAGAAGAGCCAGGAGGGAAATCTTGTGCTGATATTACTCAGCACACTATCAGACTTCCAACGGGGCCTCCATCATTGCTCTCTCTGCTCACTTTTATACCTGTAAGAGATTTTGAATGAAACCTCTCGGAAGCCTGCACTCTGCTGCCCAGCAGCACTCTAAGGGGATCATGAACGTCTGGCATCTGCTCCCACAGCAGAAGAGCCAGGAGAGAAAGCTGCTTCTGGGAACCTTCAGCACATAGTCAGCTTTGCAACTTTGTAACCATCAGTGCTGTGGCTCCTCGGTTTCATAGCTAAAAGTTCATTTGAGTCGTACCTCGCCGGATCGTGACTAAGCTGCTCAGCACCACAGAGAGTAGAGCACAAACGTATGGCCTCAGCTCCCACAGCAGAAGAGCCAGGAGGGAAAGCTGGTGCTGGCATTCTTCAGCACACAGTCAGCTTTGCAACGGTGCCTCCATCATTTCTTTCAATGCTCACTTTCGTACCTGAAAGAGACTTTGAATGAAACCTCTCCGAAGCCTGCTCTCTGCTGCCCAGCAAAACAGTGCTTAGATTCAGAACGTTTGGCCTCTGCTCCCACAGCCGAAGAGCCCTAAAGAAAAGGCGGTACTGGGATTTTTCAGCACACAGCTTTTCAACGGAGCCTCCATCTTTGCAGTTTGTCCTCGGTTTAATCATAAAGAAACAGTTTGAATAAAATTGCTGGTCGCTCTTAGCTGCCCAGGAACGCAGCTAGTAGAGCATGAACGTTTGGCCTCTGCTCCCACATTCGAAGAGCCAAAAGGGAAAGCTGGTGCTGGGATTCTTCAGCACACAGTCAGCTTTAAACGGGGCTTCCATCATTTCTGTCACTGCTCACTTTCATACGTGAGAGTTTGAATGAAACCTCTCGGAAGGCTGTTCTTTTGCTGCGCATCAACACCGTGAGAAGAGCATGAACGTTTGGCCTCTGCCCCCACAGCAGCAGAGCCAGGAGGGAAATCTTGTGCTGATATTATTCAGCACACTATCAGATTTCCAACGGGGCCTCCATCATTGCTCTCAATGCTCACTTTCATACCTGTAAGAGATTTTGAATGAAACCTCTCGGAAGCCTGCACTCTGCTGCCCAGCAGAACTCTGAGGGGATCATGAAAGTCTGGCATCTGCTCCCACAGCAGAAGGGCCAGGAGAGAAAGCTGCTTCTGGGAACCTTCAGCACATAGTCAGCTTTGTAAAGGAGTCACCATCAGTGCTGTGGCTCCTGGGTTTCATAGCTAAAAGTTCATTTGAGTCGTACCTCGCCGGATCTTGACTAAGCTGCACAGCAGCACAATGAGTAGAGCATCAACGTTTGGCCTCTGCTCAGACATTCCAAGAGCCAAAAGGGAAAGCTGGTGCTGGGATTCTTCAGCACACAGTCAGCTTTAAACGGGGCTTCCATCATTTCTGTCACTGCTCACTTTCATACGTGAGAGTTTGAATGAAACCTCTCGGAAGGCTGTTCTCTGCTGCGCAGCAACACCGTGAGAAGAGCATGAACGTTTGGCCTCTGCCCCCTCAGCAGAAGAGCCAGGAGGGAAATCTTGTGCTGATATTACTCAGCACACTATCAGACTTCCAACGGGGCCTCCATCATTACTCTCTCTGCTCACTTTTATACCTGTAAGAGATTTTGAATGAAACGTCTCGGAAGCCTGCACTCTGCTGCCCAGCAGCACTCTAAGGGGATCATGAACGTCTGGCATCTGCTCCCACAGCAGAAGAGCCAGGAGAGAAAGCTGCTTCTGGGAACCTTCAGCACATAGTCAGCTTTGCAACTTCGTAACCATCAGTGCTGTGGCTCCTGGGTTTCATAGCTAAAAGTTCATTTGAGTCGTACCTCGCCGGATCGTGACTAAGCTGCTCAGCACCACAGAGAGTAGAGCACAAACGTATGGCCTCAGCTCCCACAGCAGAAGAGCCAGGAGGGAAAGCTGGTGCTGGCATTCTTCAGCACACAGTCAGCTTTGCAACGGTGCCTTCATCATTTCTTTCAATGCTCACTTTCGTACCTGAAAGAGACTTTGAATGAAACCTCTCCGAAGCCTGCTCTCTGCTGCCCAGCAAAACAGTGCTTAGATTCAGAACGTTTGGCCTCTGCTCCCACAGCCGAAGAGCCCTAAAGAAAAGGCGGTACTGGGATTTTTCAGCACACAGCTTTTCAACGGGGCCTCCATCTTTGCAGTTTGTCCTCGGTTTAATAATAAAGAAACAGTTTGAATAAAATTGCTGGTCGCTCTTAGCTGCCCAGGAACGCAGCTAGTAGAGCATGAACGTTTGGCCTCTGCTCCCACATTCGAAGAGCCAAAAGGGAAAGCTGGTGCTGGGATTCTTCAGTACACAGTCAGCTTTAAAAAAATTGCCTCCATCATTGCTCACAGTTCTCAATTTCCTGCCTGAGAGTTTGAATGAAACCTCTCGGAATACTGCAATTTGCTGCCCAGCAGCACTCTGAGTAGAGCATGAACTTTTGGCCTTGCTCCCACAGAAGAAGAGCCAGGAGGGAAAGCTGGGGCTGGGTATCTTCAGCACACAGTCAGCTTTGTAAAGGAGTCACCATCAGTGCTGTCTCTCCTAGCTTTCAACCTAAAAGTGCATTTGATTACAAGCTCTCCAGGGCCTGCTCTCGGCTGCCCATCAGCATAGTGAGTAGAGCATCACCGTTTGGCCTCTGCTCAGACCTTCGAAGAGGCAAAAGTAAAAGCTGGTGCTGGGATTCTTCAGCACACAGTCAGCTTTACAACATTGCCTCCATCATTGCTCTCACTTCTCAATTTCCTACCTGAGAATTTGAATGAAACCTCTCGGAAGGCTGTTCTCTGCTGCGCAGCAACACCGTGAGAAGAGCATGAGGAGCATGAACGTTTGGCCCCTGCCACCACAGCAGAAGAGCCAGGAGGGAAATCTTGTGCTGGTATTATTCAGCACACTATCGGATCTCAAACGGGGCCTCCATCATTGCTCTCTCTGCTCACTTTCATACCTGTAAGAGATTTTGAATGAAACCTCTCGGAAGCCTGCACTCTGCTGCCCAGCAGCACTCTGAGGGGATCATGAAAGTCTGGCATCTGCTCCCACAGCAGAAGAGCCAGGAGAGAAAGCTGCTTCTGGGAACCTTCAGCAGATAGTCAGCTTTGCAACTTTGTCACCATCAGTGCTGTGGCTCCTCGGTTTCATAGCTAAAAGTTCATTTGAGTCGTACCTCGCCGGATCTTGACTAAGCTGCACAGCAGCACAGTGAGTAGAGCATCAACGTTTGGCCTCTGCTCAGACCTTCGAAGAGGCAAAAGTAAAAGCTGGTGCTGGGATTCTTCAGCACACAGTCAGCATTAAACGGGGCTTCCATCATTTCTGTCACTGCTCACTTTCATACGTGAGAGTTTGAATGAAACCTCTCGGAAGGCTGTTCTCTGCTGCGCAGCAACACCGTGAGAGGAGCATGAACGCTTGGCCTCTGCTCCCACATCAGACGAGCCAGGAGGGAAATCTTGTGCTGATATTATTCAGCACACTATCAGACTTCCAACGGGGCCTCCATCATTGCTCTCACTGCTCACTTTCATACCTGTAAGAGATTTTGAATGAAACCTCTCGGAAGCCTGCACTCTGCTGCCCAGCAGAACTCTGAGGGGATCATGAAAGTCTGGCATCTGCTCCCACAGCAGAAGAGCCAGGAGGGAAAGCTGGTGCTGGCATTCTTCAGCACACAGTCAGCTTTGCAACGGTGCCTCCATCATTTCTTTCAATGCTCACTTTCGTACCTGAAAGAGACTTTGAATGAAACCTCTCCGAAGCCTGCTCTCTGCTGCCCAGCAAAACAGTGCTTAGATTCAGAACGTTTGGCCTCTGCTCCCACAGCCGAAGAGCCCTAAAGAAAAGGCGGTACTGGGATTTTTCAGCACACAGCTTTTCAACGGGGCCTCCATCTTTGCAGTTTGTCCTCGGTTTAATCATAAAGAAACAGTTTGAATAAAATTGGTGGTCGCTCTTAGCTGCCCAGGAACGCAGCTAGTAGAGCATGAACGTTTGGCCTCTGCTCCCACATTCGAAGAGCCAAAAGGGAAAGCTGGTGCTGGGATTTTTCAGTACACAGTCAGCTTTAAAAAAATTGCCTCCATCATTGCTCACAGTTCTCAATTTCCTACCTGAGAGTTTG
Source organism: Pezoporus flaviventris (assembly GCF_033815535.1). Classification (NCBI taxonomy): domain Eukaryota; kingdom Metazoa; phylum Chordata; class Aves; order Psittaciformes; family Psittacidae; genus Pezoporus; species Pezoporus flaviventris. The sequence goes on from NW_026892549.1 coordinate 52,802,287, forward strand.
AATGAAACCTCTCGGAATACTGCAATTTGCTGCCCAGCAGCACTCTGAGTAGAGCATGAACTTTTGGCTTCTGCTCCCACAGAAGAAGAGCCAGGAGGGAAAGCTGGGGCTGGGTATCTTCAGCACACAGTCAGCTTTGTAAAGGAGTCACCATCAGTGCTTTCTCTCCTAGCTTTCAACCTAAAAGTGCATTTGAATACAAGCTCTCCAGGGCCTGCTCTCGGCTGCCCATCAGCATAGTGAGTAGAGCATCACCGTTTGGCCTCTGCTCAGACCTTCGAAGAGGCAAAAGTAAAAGCTGGTGCTGGGATTCTTCAGCACACAGTCAGCTTTAAAACATTGCCTCCATCATTGCTCTCACTTCTCAATTTCCTACCTGAGAATTTGAATGAAACCTCTCGGAAGGCTGTTATCTGCTGCGCAGCAACACCGTGAGAGGAGCATGAGGAGCATGAACGTTTGGCCCCTGCCACCACAGCAGAAGAGCCAGGAGGGAAACCTTGTGCTGGTATTATTCAGCACACTATCAGATCTCCAAGGGGGCCTCCATCATTGCTCTCTCTGCTCACTTTCATACCTGTAAGAGATTTTGAATGAAACCTCTCGGAAGCCTGCACTCTGCTGCCCAGCACCACTCTGAGGGGATCATGAAAGTCTGGCATCTGCTCCCACAGCAGAAGAGTCAGGAGAGAAAGCTGCTTCTGGGAACCTTCAGCACATAGTCAGCTTTGCAACTTTGTCACCATCAGTGCTGTGGCTCCTGGGTTTCATAGCTAAAAGTTCATTTGAGTCGTACCTCGCCGGATCTTGACTAAGGTGCACAGCAGCACAATGAATAGAGCATCAAAGTTTGGCCTCTGCTCAGACCTTCGAAGAGGCAAAAGTAAAAGCTGGTGCTGGAATTCTTCAGCACACAGTCAGCATTAAACGGGGCTTCCATCATTTCTGTCACTGCTCACTTTCATACGTGAGAGTTTGAATGAAACCTCTCGGAAGGCTGTTCTCTGCTGCGCAGCAACACCGTGAGAAGAGCATGAACGTTTGACCTCTGCCCCCACAGAAGAGGAGCAAGGAGTTAAATCTTGTGCTGATATTATTCAGCACACTATCAGATTTCCAAAGGGGCCTCCATCATTGCTCTCTCTGCTCACTTTCATACCTGTAAGAGATTTTGAATGAAACCTCTCGGAAGCCTGCACTCTGCTGCCCAGCACCACTCTGAGGGGATCATGAAAGTTGGCATCTGCTCCCACAAGAGAAGGGCCAGGAGAGAAAGCTGCTTCTGGGAACCTTCAGCACATAGTCAGCTTTGTAAAGGAGTCACCATCAGTGCTGTGGCTCCTGGGTTTCATAGCTAAAAGTTCATTTGAGTCGTACCTCGCCGGATCTTGACTAAGCTGCACAGCAGCACAATGAGTAGAGCATCAACGTTTGGCCTCTGCTCAGACATTCCAAGAGCCAAAAGGGAAAGCTGGTGCTGGAATTCTTCAGCACACAGTCAGCTTTAAACGGGGCTTCCATCATTTCTGTCACTGCTCACTTTCATACGTGAGAGTTTGAATGAAACCTCTCGGAAGGCTGTTCTCTGCTGCGCAGCAACACCGTGAGAAGAGCATGAGGAGCGTGAACGTTTGGCCCCTGCCACCACAGCAGAAGAGCCAGGAGGGAAATCTTGTGCTGGTATTATTCAGCACACTATCGGATCTCAAACGGGGCCTCCATCATTGCTCTCTCTGCTCACTTTCATACCTGTAAGAGATTTTGAATGAAACCTCTCGGAAGCCTGCACTCTGCTGCCCAGCAGCACTCTGAGGGGATCATGAAAGTCTGGCATCTGCTCCCACAGCAGAAGAGCCAGGAGAGAAAGCTGCTTCTGGGAACCTTCAGCACATAGTCAGCTTTGCAACTTTGTCACCATCAGTGCTGTGGCTCCTCGGTTTCATAGCTAAAAGTTCATTTGAGTCGTACCTCGCCGGATCTTGACTAAGCTGCACAGCAGCACAGTGAGTAGAACATCAACGTTTGGCCTCTGCTCAGACCTTCGAAGAGGCAAAAGTAAAAGCTGGTGCTGGGATTCTTCAGCACACAGTCAGCTTTAAACGGGGCTTCCATCATTTCTTTCACTGCTCACTTTCATACGTGAGAGTTTGAATGAAACCTCTCGGAAGGCTGTTCTTTTGCTGCGCAGGAACACCGTGAGAAGAGCATGAACGTTTGGCCTCTGCCCCACAGCAGAAGAGCCAGGAGGGAAATCTTGTGCTGATATTACTCAGCACACTATCAGACTTCCAACGGGGCCTCCATCATTGCTCTCTCTGCTCACTTTTATACCTGTAAGAGATTTTGAATGAAACCTCTCGGAAGCCTGCACTCTGCTGCCCAGCAGCACTCTAAGGGGATCATGAACGTCTGGCATCTGCTCCCACAGCAGAAGAGCCAGGAGAGAAAGCTGCTTCTGGGAACCTTCAGCACATAGTCAGCTTTGCAACTTTGTAACCATCAGTGCTGTGGCTCCTCGGTTTCATAGCTAAAAGTTCATTTGAGTCGTACCTCGCCGGATCGTGACTAAGCTGCTCAGCACCACAGAGAGTAGAGCACAAACGTATGGCCTCAGCTCCCACAGCAGAAGAGCCAGGAGGGAAAGCTGGTGCTGGCATTCTTCAGCACACAGTCAGCTTTGCAACGGTGCCTCCATCATTTCTTTCAATGCTCACTTTCGTACCTGAAAGAGACTTTGAATGAAACCTCTCCGAAGCCTGCTCTCTGCTGCCCAGCAAAACAGTGCTTAGATTCAGAACGTTTGGCCTCTGCTCCCACAGCCGAAGAGCCCTAAAGAAAAGGCGGTACTGGGATTTTTCAGCACACAGCTTTTCAACGGAGCCTCCATCTTTGCAGTTTGTCCTCGGTTTAATCATAAAGAAACAGTTTGAATAAAATTGCTGGTCGCTCTTAGCTGCCCAGGAACGCAGCTAGTAGAGCATGAACGTTTGGCCTCTGCTCCCACATTCGAAGAGCCAAAAGGGAAAGCTGGTGCTGGGATTCTTCAGCACACAGTCAGCTTTAAACGGGGCTTCCATCATTTCTGTCACTGCTCACTTTCATACGTGAGAGTTTGAATGAAACCTCTCGGAAGGCTGTTCTTTTGCTGCGCATCAACACCGTGAGAAGAGCATGAACGTTTGGCCTCTGCCCCCACAGCAGCAGAGCCAGGAGGGAAATCTTGTGCTGATATTATTCAGCACACTATCAGATTTCCAACGGGGCCTCCATCATTGCTCTCAATGCTCACTTTCATACCTGTAAGAGATTTTGAATGAAACCTCTCGGAAGCCTGCACTCTGCTGCCCAGCAGAACTCTGAGGGGATCATGAAAGTCTGGCATCTGCTCCCACAGCAGAAGGGCCAGGAGAGAAAGCTGCTTCTGGGAACCTTCAGCACATAGTCAGCTTTGTAAAGGAGTCACCATCAGTGCTGTGGCTCCTGGGTTTCATAGCTAAAAGTTCATTTGAGTCGTACCTCGCCGGATCTTGACTAAGCTGCACAGCAGCACAATGAGTAGAGCATCAACGTTTGGCCTCTGCTCAGACATTCCAAGAGCCAAAAGGGAAAGCTGGTGCTGGGATTCTTCAGCACACAGTCAGCTTTAAACGGGGCTTCCATCATTTCTGTCACTGCTCACTTTCATACGTGAGAGTTTGAATGAAACCTCTCGGAAGGCTGTTCTCTGCTGCGCAGCAACACCGTGAGAAGAGCATGAACGTTTGGCCTCTGCCCCCTCAGCAGAAGAGCCAGGAGGGAAATCTTGTGCTGATATTACTCAGCACACTATCAGACTTCCAACGGGGCCTCCATCATTACTCTCTCTGCTCACTTTTATACCTGTAAGAGATTTTGAATGAAACGTCTCGGAAGCCTGCACTCTGCTGCCCAGCAGCACTCTAAGGGGATCATGAACGTCTGGCATCTGCTCCCACAGCAGAAGAGCCAGGAGAGAAAGCTGCTTCTGGGAACCTTCAGCACATAGTCAGCTTTGCAACTTCGTAACCATCAGTGCTGTGGCTCCTGGGTTTCATAGCTAAAAGTTCATTTGAGTCGTACCTCGCCGGATCGTGACTAAGCTGCTCAGCACCACAGAGAGTAGAGCACAAACGTATGGCCTCAGCTCCCACAGCAGAAGAGCCAGGAGGGAAAGCTGGTGCTGGCATTCTTCAGCACACAGTCAGCTTTGCAACGGTGCCTTCATCATTTCTTTCAATGCTCACTTTCGTACCTGAAAGAGACTTTGAATGAAACCTCTCCGAAGCCTGCTCTCTGCTGCCCAGCAAAACAGTGCTTAGATTCAGAACGTTTGGCCTCTGCTCCCACAGCCGAAGAGCCCTAAAGAAAAGGCGGTACTGGGATTTTTCAGCACACAGCTTTTCAACGGGGCCTCCATCTTTGCAGTTTGTCCTCGGTTTAATAATAAAGAAACAGTTTGAATAAAATTGCTGGTCGCTCTTAGCTGCCCAGGAACGCAGCTAGTAGAGCATGAACGTTTGGCCTCTGCTCCCACATTCGAAGAGCCAAAAGGGAAAGCTGGTGCTGGGATTCTTCAGTACACAGTCAGCTTTAAAAAAATTGCCTCCATCATTGCTCACAGTTCTCAATTTCCTGCCTGAGAGTTTGAATGAAACCTCTCGGAATACTGCAATTTGCTGCCCAGCAGCACTCTGAGTAGAGCATGAACTTTTGGCCTTGCTCCCACAGAAGAAGAGCCAGGAGGGAAAGCTGGGGCTGGGTATCTTCAGCACACAGTCAGCTTTGTAAAGGAGTCACCATCAGTGCTGTCTCTCCTAGCTTTCAACCTAAAAGTGCATTTGATTACAAGCTCTCCAGGGCCTGCTCTCGGCTGCCCATCAGCATAGTGAGTAGAGCATCACCGTTTGGCCTCTGCTCAGACCTTCGAAGAGGCAAAAGTAAAAGCTGGTGCTGGGATTCTTCAGCACACAGTCAGCTTTACAACATTGCCTCCATCATTGCTCTCACTTCTCAATTTCCTACCTGAGAATTTGAATGAAACCTCTCGGAAGGCTGTTCTCTGCTGCGCAGCAACACCGTGAGAGGAGCATGAGGAGCATGAACGTTTGGCCCCTGCCACCACAGCAGAAGAGCCAGGAGGGAAATCTTGTGCTGGTATTATTCAGCACACTATCGGATCTCCAACGGGGCCTCCATCATTGCTCTCTCTGCTCACTTTCATACCTGTAAGAGATTTTGAATGAAACCTCTCGGAAGCCTGCACTCTGCTGCCCAGCAGCACTCTGAGGGGATCATGAAAGTCTGGCATCTGCTCCCACAGCAGAAGAGCCAGGAGAGAAAGCTGCTTCTGGGAACCTTCAGCACATAGTCAGCTTTGCAACTTTGTCACCATCAGTGCTGTGGCTCCTCGGTTTCATAGCTAAAAGTTCATTTGAGTCGTACCTCGCCGGATCTTGACTAAGCTGCACAGCAGCACAGTGAGTAGAGCATCAACGTTTGGCCTCTGCTCAGACCTTCGAAGAGGCAAAAGTAAAAGCTGGTGCTGGGATTCTTCAGCACACAGTCAGCATTAAACGGGGCTTCCATCATTTCTGTCACTGCTCACTTTCATACGTGAGAGTTTGAATGAAACCTCTCGGAAGGCTGTTCTCTGCTGCGCAGCAACACCGTGAGAGGAGCATGAACGCTTGGCCTCTGCTCCCACATCAGACGAGCCAGGAGGGAAATCTTGTGCTGATATTATTCAGCACACTATCAGACTTCCAACGGGGCCTCCATCATTGCTCTCACTGCTCACTTTCATACCTGTAAGAGATTTTGAATGAAACCTCTCGGAAGCCTGCACTCTGCTGCCCAGCAGAACTCTGAGGGGATCATGAAAGTCTGGCATCTGCTCCCACAGCAGAAGAGCCAGGAGGGAAAGCTGGTGCTGGCATTCTTCAGCACACAGTCAGCTTTGCAACGGTGCCTCCATCATTTCTTTCAATGCTCACTTTCGTACCTGAAAGAGACTTTGAATGAAACCTCTCCGAAGCCTGCTCTCTGCTGCCCAGCAAAACAGTGCTTAGATTCAGAACGTTTGGCCTCTGCTCCCACAGCCGAAGAGCCCTAAAGAAAAGGCGGTACTGGGATTTTTCAGCACACAGCTTTTCAACGGGGCCTCCATCTTTGCAGTTTGTCCTCGGTTTAATCATAAAGAAACAGTTTGAATAAAATTGGTGGTCGCTCTTAGCTGCCCAGGAACGCAGCTAGTAGAGCATGAACGTTTGGCCTCTGCTCCCACATTCGAAGAGCCAAAAGGGAAAGCTGGTGCTGGGATTCTTCCGCACACAGTCAGCTTTAAACGGGGCTTCCATCATTTCTGTCACTGCTCACTTTCATACGTGAGAGTTTGAATGAAACCTCTCGGAAGGCTGTTCTTTTGCTGCGCATCAACACCGTGAGAAGAGCATGAACGTTTGGCCTCTGCCCCCACAGCAGCAGAGCCAGGAGGGAAATCTTGTGCTGATATTATTCAGCACACTATCAGATTTCCAACGGGGCCTCCATCATTGCTCTCAATGCTCACTTTCATACCTGTAAGAGATTTTGAATGAAACCTCTCGGAAGCCTGCACTCTGCTGCCCAGCAGAACTCTGAGGGGATCATGAAAGTCTGGCATCTGCTCCCACAGCAGAAGGGCCAGGAGAGAAAGCTGCTTCTGGGAACCTTCAGCACATAGTCAGCTTTGTAAAGGAGTCACCATCAGTGCTGTGGCTCCTGGGTTTCATAGCTAAAAGTTCATTTGAGTCGTACCTCGCCGGATCTTGACTAAGCTGCACAGCAGCACAATGAGTAGAGCATCAACGTTTGGCCTCTGCTCAGACATTCCAAGAGCCAAAAGGGAAAGCTGGTGCTGGGATTCTTCAGCACACAGTCAGCTTTAAACGGGGCTTCCATCATTTCTGTCACTGCTCACTTTCATACGTGAGAGTTTGAATGAAACCTCTCGGAAGGCTGTTCTCTGCTGCGCAGCAACACCGTGAGAAGAGCATGAACGTTTGGCCTCTGCCCCCTCAGCAGAAGAGCCAGGAGTTAAATCTTGTGCTGATATTACTCAGCACACTATCAGACTTCCAACGGGGCCTCCATCATTACTCTCTCTGCTCACTTTTATACCTGTAAGAGATTTTGAATGAAACGTCTCGGAAGCCTGCACTCTGCTGCCCAGCAGCACTCTAAGGGGATCATGAACGTCTGGCATCTGCTCCCACAGCAGAAGAGCCAGGAGAGAAAGCTGCTTCTGGGAACCTTCAGCACATAGTCAGCTTTGCAACTTCGTAACCATTAGTGCTGTGGCTCCTGGGTTTCATAGCTAAAAGTTCATTTGAGTCGTACCTCGCCGGATCGTGACTAAGCTGCTCAGCACCACAGAGAGTAGAGCACAAACGTATGGCCTCAGCTCCCACAGCAGAAGAGCCAGGAGGGAAAGCTGGTGCTGGCATTCTTCAGCACACAGTCAGCTTTGCAACGGTGCCTTCATCATTTCTTTCAATGCTCACTTTCGTACCTGAAAGAGACTTTGAATGAAACCTCTCCGAAGCCTGCTCTCTGCTGCCCAGCAAAACAGTGCTTAGATTCAGAACGTTTGGCCTCTGCTCCCACAGCCGAAGAGCCCTAAAGAAAAGGCGGTACTGGGATTTTTCAGCACACAGCTTTTCAACGGGGCCTCCATCTTTGCAGTTTGTCCTCGGTTTAATAATAAAGAAACAGTTTGAATAAAATTGCTGGTCGCTCTTAGCTGCCCAGGAACGCAGCTAGTAGAGCATGAACGTTTGGCCTCTGCTCCCACATTCGAAGAGCCAAAAGGGAAAGCTGGTGCTGGGATTCTTCAGTACAGAGTCAGCTTTAAAAAAATTGCCTCCATCATTGCTCACAGTTCTCAATTTCCTGCCTGAGAGTTTGAATGAAACCTCTCGGAATACTGCAATTTGCTGCCCAGCAGCACTCTGAGTAGAGCATGAACTTTTGGCCTTGCTCCCACAGAAGAAGAGCCAGGAGGGAAAGCTGGGGCTGGGTATCTTCAGCACACAGTCAGCTTTGTAAAGGAGTCACCATCAGTGCTGTCTCTCCTAGCTTTCAACCTAAAAGTGCATTTGATTACAAGCTCTCCAGGGCCTGCTCTCGGCTGCCCATCAGCATAGTGAGTAGAGCATCACCGTTTGGCCTCTGCTCAGACCTTCGAAGAGGCAAAAGTAAAAGCTGGTGCTGGGATTCTTCAGCACACAGTCAGCTTTACAACATTGCCTCCATCATTGCTCTCACTTCTCAATTTCCTACCTGAGAATTTGAATGAAACCTCTCGGAAGGCTGTTCTCTGCTGCGCAGCAACACCGTGAGAAGAGCATGAGGAGCATGAACGTTTGGCCCCTGCCACCACAGCAGAAGAGCCAGGAGGGAAATCTTGTGCTGGTATTATTCAGCACACTATCGGATCTCCAACGGGGCCTCCATCATTGCTCTCTCTGCTCACTTTCATACCTGTAAGAGATTTTGAATGAAACCTCTCGGAAGCCTGCACTCTGCTGCCCAGCAGCACTCTGAGGGGATCATGAAAGTCTGGCATCTGCTCCCACAGCAGAAGAGCCAGGAGAGAAAGCTGCTTCTGGGAACCTTCAGCACATAGTCAGCTTTGCAACTTTGTCACCATCAGTGCTGTGGCTCCTCGGTTTCATAGCTAAAAGTTCATTTGAGTCGTACCTCGCCGGATCTTGACACAGCTGCACAGCAGCACAGTGAGTAGAGCATCAACGTTTGGCCTCTGCTCAGACCTTCGAAGAGGCAAAAGTAAAAGCTGGTGCTGGGATTCTTCAGCACACAGTCAGCATTAAACGGGGCTTCCATCATTTCTGTCACTGCTCACTTTCATACGTGAGAGTTTGAATGAAACCTCTCGGAAGGCTGTTCTCTGCTGCGCAGCAACACCGTGAGAGGAGCATGAACGCTTGGCCTCTGCTCCCACATCAGACGAGCCAGGAGGGAAATCTTGTGCTGATATTATTCAGCACACTATCAGACTTCCAACGGGGCCTCCATCATTGCTCTCACTGCTCACTTTCATACCTGTAAGAGATTTTGAATGAAACCTCTCGGAAGCCTGCACTCTGCTGCCCAGCAGAACTCTGAGGGGATCATGAAAGTCTGGCATCTGCTCCCACAGCAGAAGAGCCAGGAGGGAAAGCTGGTGCTGGCATTCTTCAGCACACAGTCAGCTTTGCAACGGTGCCTCCATCATTTCTTTCAATGCTCACTTTCGTACCTGAAAGAGACTTTGAATGAAACCTCTCCGAAGCCTGCTCCCTGCTGCCCAGCAAAACAGTGCTTAGATTCAGAACGTTTGGCCTCTGCTCCCACAGCCGAAGAGCCCTAAAGAAAAGGCGGTACTGGGATTTTTCAGCACACAGCTTTTCAACGGGGCCTCCATCTTTGCAGTTTGTCCTCGGTTTAATCATAAAGAAACAGTTTGAATAAAATTGGTGGTCGCTCTTAGCTGCCCAGGAACGCAGCTAGTAGAGCATGAACGTTTGGCCTCTGCTCCCACATTCGAAGAGCCAAAAGGGAAAGCTGGTGCTGGGATTCTTCAGCACACAGTCAGCTTTAAACGGGGCTTCCATCATTTCTGTCACTGCTCACTTTCATACGTGAGAGTTTGAATGAAACCTCTCGGAAGGCTGTTCTTTTGCTGCGCATCAACACCGTGAGAAGAGCATGAACGTTTGGCCTCTGCCCCCACAGCAGCAGAGCCAGGAGGGAAATCTTGTGCTGATATTATTCAGCACACTATCAGATTTCCAACGGGGCCTCCATCATTGCTCTCAATGCTCACTTTCATACCTGTAAGAGATTTTGAATGAAACCTCTCGGAAGCCTGCACTCTGCTGCCCAGCAGAACTCTGAGGGGATCATGAAAGTCTGGCATCTGCTCCCACAGCAGAAGGGCCAGGAGAGAAAGCTGCTTCTGGGAACCTTCAGCACATAGTCAGCTTTGTAAAGGAGTCACCATCAGTGCTGTGGCTCCTGGGTTTCATAGCTAAAAGTTCATTTGAGTCGTACCTCGCCGGATCTTGACTAAGCTGCACAGCAGCACAATGAGTAGAGCATCAACGTTTGGCCTCTGCTCAGACATTCCAAGAGCCAAAAGGGAAAGCTGGTGCTGGGATTCTTCAGCACACAGTCAGCTTTAAACGGGGCTTCCATCATTTCTGTCACTGCTCACTTTCATACGTGAGAGTTTGAATGAAACCTCTCGGAAGGCTGTTCTCTGCTGCGCAGCAACACCGTGAGAAGAGCATGAACGTTTGGCCTCTGCCCCCTCAGCAGAAGAGCCAGGAGTTAAATCTTGTGCTGATATTACTCAGCACACTATCAGACTTCCAACGGGGCCTCCATCATTACTCTCTCTGCTCACTTTTATACCTGTAAGAGATTTTGAATGAAACGTCTCGGAAGCCTGCACTCTGCTGCCCAGCAGCACTCTAAGGGGATCATGAACGTCTGGCATCTGCTCCCACAGCAGAAGAGCCAGGAGAGAAAGCTGCTTCTGGGAACCTTCAGCACATAGTCAGCTTTGCAACTTCGTAACCATTAGTGCTGTGGCTCCTGGGTTTCATAGCTAAAAGTTCATTTGAGTCGTACCTCGCCGGATCGTGACTAAGCTGCTCAGCACCACAGAGAGTAGAGCACAAACGTATGGCCTCAGCTCCCACAGCAGAAGAGCCAGGAGGGAAAGCTGGTGCTGGCATTCTTCAGCACACAGTCAGCTTTGCAACGGTGCCTTCATCATTTCTTTCAATGCTCACTTTCGTACCTGAAAGAGACTTTGAATGAAACCTCTCCGAAGCCTGCTCTCTGCTGCCCAGCAAAACAGTGCTTAGATTCAGAACGTTTGGCCTCTGCTCCCACAGCCGAAGAGCCCTAAAGAAAAGGCGGTACTGGGATTTTTCAGCACACAGCTTTTCAACGGGGCCTCCATCTTTGCAGTTTGTCCTCGGTTTAATAATAAAGAAACAGTTTGAATAAAATTGCTGGTCGCTCTTAGCTGCCCAGGAACGCAGCTAGTAGAGCATGAACGTTTGGCCTCTGCTCCCACATTCGAAGAGCCAAAAGGGAAAGCTGGTGCTGGGATTCTTCAGTACAGAGTCAGCTTTAAAAAAATTGCCTCCATCATTGCTCACAGTTCTCAATTTCCTGCCTGAGAGTTTGAATGAAACCTCTCGGAATACTGCAATTTGCTGCCCAGCAGCACTCTGAGTAGAGCATGAACTTTTGGCCTTGCTCCCACAGAAGAAGAGCCAGGAGGGAAAGCTGGGGCTGGGTATCTTCAGCACACAGTCAGCTTTGTAAAGGAGTCACCATCAGTGCTGTCTCTCCTAGCTTTCAACCTAAAAGTGCATTTGATTACAAGCTCTCCAGGGCCTGCTCTCGGCTGCCCATCAGCATAGTGAGTAGAGCATCACCGTTTGGCCTCTGCTCAGACCTTCGAAGAGGCAAAAGTAAAAGCTGGTGCTGGGATTCTTCAGCACACAGTCAGCTTTACAACATTGCCTCCATCATTGCTCTCACTTCTCAATTTCCTACCTGAGAATTTGAATGAAACCTCTCGGAAGGCTGTTCTCTGCTGCGCAGCAACACCGTGAGAAGAGCATGAGGAGCATGAACGTTTGGCCCCTGCCACCACAGCAGAAGAGCCAGGAGGGAAATCTTGTGCTGGTATTATTCAGCACACTATCGGATCTCCAACGGGGCCTCCATCATTGCTCTCTCTGCTCACTTTCATACCTGTAAGAGATTTTGAATGAAACCTCTCGGAAGCCTGCACTCTGCTGCCCAGCAGCACTCTGAGGGGATCATGAAAGTCTGGCATCTGCTCCCACAGCAGAAGAGCCAGGAGAGAAAGCTGCTTCTGGGAACCTTCAGCACATAGTCAGCTTTGCAACTTTGTCACCATCAGTGCTGTGGCTCCTCGGTTTCATAGCTAAAAGTTCATTTGAGTCGTACCTCGCCGGATCTTGACACAGCTGCACAGCAGCACAGTGAGTAGAGCATCAACGTTTGGCCTCTGCTCAGACCTTCGAAGAGGCAAAAGTAAAAGCTGGTGCTGGGATTCTTCAGCACACAGTCAGCATTAAACGGGGCTTCCATCATTTCTGTCACTGCTCACTTTCATACGTGAGAGTTTGAATGAAACCTCTCGGAAGGCTGTTCTCTGCTGCGCAGCAACACCGTGAGAGGAGCATGAACGCTTGGCCTCTGCTCCCACATCAGACGAGCCAGGAGGGAAATCTTGTGCTGATATTATTCAGCACACTATCAGACTTCCAACGGGGCCTCCATCATTGCTCTCACTGCTCACTTTCATACCTGTAAGAGATTTTGAATGAAACCTCTCGGAAGCCTGCACTCTGCTGCCCAGCAGAACTCTGAGGGGATCATGAAAGTCTGGCATCTGCTCCCACAGCAGAAGAGCCAGGAGGGAAAGCTGGTGCTGGCATTCTTCAGCACACAGTCAGCTTTGCAACGGTGCCTCCATCATTTCTTTCAATGCTCACTTTCGTACCTGAAAGAGACTTTGAATGAAACCTCTCCGAAGCCTGCTCCCTGCTGCCCAGCAAAACAGTGCTTAGATTCAGAACGTTTGGCCTCTGCTCCCACAGCCGAAGAGCCCTAAAGAAAAGGCGGTACTGGGATTTTTCAGCACACAGCTTTTCAACGGGGCCTCCATCTTTGCAGTTTGTCCTCGGTTTAATCATAAAGAAACAGTTTGAATAAAATTGGTGGTCGCTCTTAGCTGCCCAGGAACGCAGCTAGTAGAGCATGAACGTTTGGCCTCTGCTCCCACATTCGAAGAGCCAAAAGGGAAAGCTGGTGCTGGGATTTTTCAGTACACAGTCAGCTTTAAAAAAATTGCCTCCATCATTGCTCACAGTTCTCAATTTCCTACCTGAGAGTTTGAATGAAACCTCTCGGAATACTGCAATTTGCTGCCCAGCAGCACTCTGAGTAGAGCATGAACTTTTGGCTTCTGCTCCCACAGAAGAAGAGCCAGGAGGGAAAGCTGGGGCTGGGTATCTTCAGCACACAGTCAGCTTTGTAAAGGAGTCACCATCAGTGCTTTCTCTCCTAGCTTTCAACCTAAAAGTGCATTTGAATATAAGCTCTCCAGGGCCTGCTCTCGGCTGCCCATCAGCATAGTGAGTAGAGCATCACCGTTTGGCCTCTGCTCAGACCTTCGAAGAGGCAAAAGTAAAAGCTGGTGCTGGGATTATTCAGCACACAGTCAGCTTTACAACATTGCCTCCATCATTGCTCTCACTTCTCAATTTCCTACCTGAGAATTTGAATGAAACCTCTCGGAAGGCTGTTATCTGCTGCGCAGCAACACCGTGAGAGGAGCATGAGGAGCATGAACGTTTGGCCCCTGCCACCACAGCAGAAGAGCCAGGAGGGAAATCTTGTGCTGGTATTATTCAGCACACTATCAGATCTCCAAGGGGGCCTCCATCATTGCTCTCTCTGCTCACTTTCATACCTGTAAGAGATTTTGAATGAAACCTCTCGGAAGCCTGCACTCTGCTGCCCAGCACCACTCTGAGGGATCATGAAAGTCTGGCATCTGCTCCCACAGCAGAAGAGTCAGGAGAGAAAGCTGCTTCTGGGAACCTTCAGCACATAGTCAGCTTTGCAACTTTGTCACCATCAGTGCTGTGGCTCCTCGGTTTCATAGCTAAAAGTTCATTTGAGTCGTACCTCGCCGGATCTTGACTAAGGTGCACAGCAGCACAATGAATAGAGCATCAACGTTTGGCCTCTGCTCAGACCTTCGAAGAGGCAAAAGTAAAAGCTGGTGCTGGAATTCTTCAGCACACAGTCAGCATTAAACGGGGCTTCCATCATTTCTGTCACTGCTCACTTTCATACGTGAGAGTTTGAATGAAACCTCTCGGAAGGCTGTTCTCTGCTGCGCAGCAACACCGTGAGAAGAGCATGAACGTTTGACCTCTGCCCCCACAGAAGAGGAGCAAGGAGTTAAATCTTGTGCTGATATTATTCAGCACACTATCAGATTTCCAAAGGGGCCTCCATCATTGCTCTCTCTGCTCACTTTCATACCTGTAAGAGATTTTGAATGAAACCTCTCGGAAGCCTGCACTCTGCTGCCCAGCACCACTCTGAGGGGATCATGAAAGTTGGCATCTGCTCCCACAAGAGAAGGGCCAGGAGAGAAAGCTGCTTCTGGGAACCTTCAGCACATAGTCAGCTTTGTAAAGGAGTCACCATCAGTGCTGTGGCTCCTGGGTTTCATAGCTAAAAGTTCATTTGAGTCGTACCTCGCCGGATCTTGACTAAGCTGCACAGCAGCACAATGAGTAGAGCATCAACGTTTGGCCTCTGCTCAGACATTCCAAGAGCCGAAAGGGAAAGCTGGTGCTGGAATTCTTCAGCACACAGTCAGCTTTAAACGGGGCTTCCATCATTTCTGTCACTGCTCACTTTCATACGTGAGAGTTTGAATGAAACCTCTCGGAAGGCTGTTCTCTGCTGCGCAGCAACACCGTGAGAAGAGCATGAGGAGCATGAACGTTTGGCCCCTGCCACCACAGCAGAAGAGCCAGGAGGGAAATCTTGTGCTGGTATTATTCAGCACACTATCGGATCTCCAACGGGGCCTCCATCATTGCTCTCTCTGCTCACTTTCATACCTGTAAGAGATTTTGAATGAAACCTCTCGGAAGCCTGCACTCTGCTGCCCAGCAGCACTCTGAGGGGATCATGAAAGTCTGGCATCTGCTCCCACAGCAGAGGAGCCAGGAGAGAAAGCTGCTTCTGGGAACCTTCAGCAGATAGTCAGCTTTGCAACTTTGTCACCATCAGTGCTGTGGCTCCTGGGTTTCATAGCTAAAAGTTCATTTGAGTCGTACCTCGCCGGATCTTGACTAAGCTGCACAGCAGCACAGTGAGTAGAGCATCAACGTTTGGCCTCTGCTCAGACCTTCGAAGAGGCAAAAGTAAAAGCTGGTGCTGGGATTCTTCAGCACACAGTCAGCTTTAAAACATTGCCTCCATCATTGCTCTCACTTCTCAATTTCCTACCTGAGAATTTGAATGAAACCTCTCGGAAGGCTGTTCTCTGCTGCGCAGCAACACGGTGAGAGGAGCATGAGGAGCATGAACGTTTGGCCAGTGCCACCACAGCAGAAGAGCCAGGAGGGAAATCTTGTGCTGGTATGATTCAGCACACTATCAGATCTCCAACGGGGCCTCCATCATTGCTCTCTCTGCTCACTTTTATACCTGTAAGAGATTTTGAATGAAACCTCTCGGAAGCCTGCACTCTGCTGCCCAGCAGCACTCTGAGGGGATCATGAAAGTCTGGCATCTGCTCCCACAGCAGAAGAGCCAGGAGAGAAAGCTGCTTCTGGGAACCTTCAGCACATAGTCAGCTTTGCAACTTTGTCACCATCAGTGCTGTGGCTCCTCGGTTTCATAGCTAAAAGTTCATTTGTGTCGTACCTCGCCGGATCGTGACTAAGCTGCTCAGCACCACAGAGAGTAGAGCACAAACGTATGGCCTCAGCTCCCACAGCAGAAGAGCCAGGAGGGAAAGCTGGTGCTGGCATTCTTCAGCACACAGTCAGCTTTGCAACGGTGCCTCCATCATTTCTTTCAATGCTCACTTTCGTACCTGAAAGAGACTTTGAATGAAACCTCTCCGAAGCCTGCTCTCTGCTGCCCAGCAAAACAGTGCTTAGATTCAGAACGTTTGGCCTCTGCTCCCACAGCCGAAGAGCCCTAAAGAAAAGGCGGTACTGGGATTTTTCAGCACACAGCTTTTCAACGGAGCCTCCATCTTTGCAGTTTGTCCTCGGTTTAATCATAAAGAAACAGTTTGAATAAAATTGGTGGTCGCTCTTAGCTGCCCAGGAACGCAGCTAGTAGAGCATGAACGTTTGGCCTCTGCTCCCACATTCGAAGAGCCAAAAGGGAAAGCTGGTGCTGGGATTCTTCAGCACACAGTCAGCTTTAAACGGGGCTTCCATCATTTCTGTCACTGCTCACTTTCATACGTGAGAGTTTGAATGAAACCTCTCGGAAGGCTGTTCTTTTGCTGCGCATCAACACCGTGAGAAGAGCATGAACGTTTGGCCTCTGCCCCCACAGCAGCAGAGCCAGGAGGGAAATCTTGTGCTGATATTATTCAGCACACTATCAGATTTCCAACGGGGCCTCCATCATTGCTCTCAATGCTCACTTTCATACCTGTAAGAGATTTTGAATGAAACCTCTCGGAAGCCTGCACTCTGCTGCCCAGCAGAACTCTGAGGGGATCATGAAAGTCTGGCATCTGCTCCCACAGCAGAAGGGCCAGGAGAGAAAGCTGCTTCTGGGAACCTTCAGCACATAGTCAGCTTTGTAAAGGAGTCACCATCAGTGCTGTGGCTCCTGGGTTTCATAGCTAAAAGTTCATTTGAGTCGTACCTCGCCGGATCTTGACTAAGCTGCACAGCAGCACAATGAGTAGAGCATCAACGTTTGGCCTCTGCTCAGACATTCCAAGAGCCAAAAGGGAAAGCTGGTGCTGGGATTCTTCAGCACACAGTCAGCTTTAAACGGGGCTTCCATCATTTCTGTCACTGCTCACTTTCATACGTGAGAGTTTGAATGAAACCTCTCGGAAGGCTGTTCTCTGCTGCGCAGCAACACCGTGAGAAGAGCATGAACGTTTGGCCTCTGCCCCCTCAGCAGAAGAGCCAGGAGGGAAATCTTGTGCTGATATTACTCAGCACACTATCAGACTTCCAACGGGGCCTCCATCATTACTCTCTCTGCTCACTTTTATACCTGTAAGAGATTTTGAATGAAACCTCTCGGAAGCCTGCACTCTGCTGCCCAGCAGCACTCTGAGGGGATCATGAAAGTCTGGCATCTGCTCCCACAGCAGAAGAGCCAGGAGAGAAAGCTGCTTCTGGGAACCTTCAGCACATAGTCAGCTTTGCAACTTTGTCACCATCAGTGCTGTGGCTCCTCGGTTTCATAGCTAAAAGTTCATTTGAGTCGTACCTCGCCGGATCTTGACTAAGGTGCACAGCAGCACAATGAATAGAGCATCAACGTTTGGCCTCTGCTCAGACCTTCGAAGAGGCAAAAGTAAAAGCTGGTGCTGGAATTCTTCAGCACACAGTCAGCTTTAAACGGGGCTTCCATCATTTCTGTCACTGCTCACTTTCATACGTGAGAGTTTGAATGAAACCTCTCGGAAGGCTGTTCTTTTGCTGCGCAGCAACACCGTGAGAAGAGCATGAACGTTTGGCCTCTGCTCCCACAGAAGAGGAGCAAGGAGTTAAATCTTGTGCTGATATTATTCAGCACACTATCAGATTTCCAACGGGGCCTCCATCATTGCTCTCTCTGCTCACTTTCATACCTGTAAGAGATTTTGAATGAAACCTCTCGGAAGCCTGCACTCTGCTGCCCAGCAGAACTCTGAGGGGATCATGAAAGTTGGCATCTGCTCCCACAAGAGAAGGACCAGGAGAGAAAGCTGCTTCTGGGAACCTTCAGCACATAGTCAGCTTTGTAAAGGAGTCACCATCAGTGCTGTGGCTCCTGGGTTTCATAGCTAAAAGTTCATTTGAGTCGTACCTCGCCGGATCTTGACTAAGCTGCACAGCAGCACAATGAGTAGAGCATCAACGTTTGGCCTCTGCTCAGACATTCCAAGAGCCAAAAAGGGAAAGCTGGTGCTGGGATTCTTCAGCACACAGTCAGCTTTAAACGGGGCTTCCATCATTTCTGTCACTGCTCACTTTCATACGTGAGAGTTTGAATGAAACCTCTCGGAAGGCTGTTCTCTGCTGCGCAGCAACACCGTGAGAGGAGCATGAACGCTTGGCCTCTGCTCCCACAGCAGACAAGCCAGGAGGGAAATCTTGTGCTGATATTATTCAGCACACTATCAGACTTCCAACGGGGCCTCCATCATTGCTCTCTCTGCTCACTTTCATACCTGTAAGAGATTTTGAATGAAACCTCTCGGAAGCCTGCACTCTGCTGCCCAGCAGAACTCTGAGGGGATCATGAAAGTCTGGCATCTGCTCCCACAGCAGAAGGGCCAGGAGAGAAAGCTGCTTCTGGGAACCTTCAGCAGATAGTCAGCTTTGCAACTTTGTCACCATCAGTGCTGTGGCTCCTCGGTTTCATAGCTAAAAGTTCATTTGAGTCGTACCTCGCCGGATCTTGACTAAGCTGCACAGCAGCACAGTGAGTAGAGCATCAACGTTTGGCCTCTGCTCAGACCTTCGAAGAGGCAAAAGTAAAAGCTGGTGCTGGGATTCTTCAGGACACAGTCAGCTTTAAACGGGGCTTCCATCATTTCTGTCACTGCTCACTTTCATACGTGAGAGTTTGAATGAAACCTCTCAGAAGGCTGTTCTCTGCTGCGCAGCAACGCCGTGAGAAGAGCATGAACGTTTGGCCTCTGCCCCCACAGCAGAAGAGCCAGGAGGGAAATCTTGTGCTATTACTCAGCACACTATCAGACTTCCAACGGGGCCTCCATCATTGCTCTCTCTGCTCACTTTTATACCTGTAAGAGATTTTGAATGAAACCTCTCGGAAGCCTGCACTCTGCTGCCCAGCAGCACTCTAAGGGGATCATGAACGTCAGGCATCTGCTCCCACAGCAGAAGAGCCAGGAGAGAAAGCTGCTTCTGGGAACCTTCAGCACATAGTCAGCTTTGCAACTTCGTAACCATCAGTGCTGTGGCTCCTGGGTTTCATAGCTAAAAGTTCATTTGAGTCGTACCTCGCCGGATCGTGACTAAGCTGCTCAGCACCACAGAGAGTAGAGCACAAACGTATGGCCTCAGCTCCCACAGCAGAAGAGCCAGGAGGGAAAGCTGGTGCTGGCATTCTTCAGCACACAGTCAGCTTTGCAACGGTGCCTTCATCATTTCTTTCAATGCTCACTTTCGTACCTGAAAGAGACTTTGAATGAAACCTCTCCGAAGCCTGCTCTCTGCTGTCCAGCAAAACAGTGCTTAGATTCAGAACGTTTGGCCTCTGCTCCCACAGCCGAAGAGCCCTAAAGAAAAGGCGGTACTGGGATTTTTCAGCACACAGCTTTTCAACGGGGCCTCCATCTTTGCAGTTTGTCCTCTGTTTAATCATAAAGAAACAGTTTGAATAAAATTGGTGGTCGCTCTTAGCTGCCGAGGAACGCAGCTAGTAGAGCATGAACGTTTGGCCTCTGCTCCCACATTCGAAGAGCCAAAAGGGAAAGCTGGTGCTGGGATTTTTTAGTACACAGTCAGCTTTAAAAAAATTGCCTCCATCATTGCTCACAGTTCTCAATTTCCTACCTGAGAGTTTGAATGAAACCTCTCGGAATACTGCAATTTGCTGCCCAGCAGCACTCTGAGTAGAGCATGAACTTTTGGCCTCTGCTCCCACAGAAGAAGAGCCAGGAGGGAAAGCTGGGGCTGGGTATCTTCAGCACACAGTCAGCTTTGTAAAGGAGTCACCATCAGTGCTGTCTCTCCTAGCTTTCAACCTAAAAGTGCATTTGAATACAAGCTCTCCAGGGCCTGCTCTCGGCTGCCCATCAGCATAGTGAGTAGAGCATCACCGTTTGCCCTCCGCTCAGACCTTCGAAGAGGCAAAAGTAAAAGCTGGTGCTGGGATTCTTCAGCACACAGTCAGCTTTAAAACATTGCCTCCATCATTGCTCTCACTTCTCAATTTCCTACCTGAGAATTTGAATGAAACCTCTCGGAAGGCTCTTCTCTGCTGCGCAGCAACACCGTGAGAGGAGCATGAGGAGCATGAACGTTTGGCCCCTGCCACCACAGCAGAAGAGCCAGGAGGGAAATCTTGTGCTGGTATTATTCAGCACACTATCAGATCTCCAAGGGGGCCTCCATCATTGCTCTCTCTGCTCACTTTCATACCTGTAAGAGATTTTGAATGAAACCTCTCGGAAGCCTGCACTCTGCTGCCCAGCACCACTCTGAGGGGATCATGAAAGTCTGGCATCTGCTCCCACAGCAGAAGAGTCAGGAGAGAAAGCTGCTTCTGGGAACCTTCAGCACATAGTCAGCTTTGCAACTTTGTCACCATCAGTGCTGTGGCTCCTGGGTTTCATAGCTAAAAGTTCATTTGAGTCGTACCTCGCCGGATCTTGACTAAGGTGCACAGCAGCACAATGAATAGAGCATCAACGTTTGGCCTCTGCTCAGACCTTCGAAGAGGCAAAAGTAAAAGCTGGTGCTGGAATTCTTCAGCACACAGTCAGCTTTAAAACATTGCCTCCATCATTGCTCTCACTTCTCAATTTCCTACCTGAGAGTTTGAATGAAACCTCTCGGAAGGCTGTTCTCTGCTGCGCAGCAACACCGTGAGAGGAGCATGAGGAGCATGAACGTTTGGCCCCTGCCACCACAGCAGAAGAGCCAGGAGGGAAATCTTGTGCTGGTATTATTCAGCACACTATCAGATCTCCAACGGGGCCTCCATCATTGCTCTCTCTGCTCACTTTTATACCTGTAAGAGATTTTGAATGAAACCTCTCGGAAGCCTGCACTCTGCTGCCCAGCAGCACTCTGAGGGGATCATGAAAGTCTGGCATCTGCTCCCACAGCAGAAGAGCCAGGAGAGAAAGCTGCTTTTGGGAACCTTCAGCACATAGTCAGCTTTGCAACTTTGTCACCATCAGTGCTGTGGCTCCTCGTTTCATAGCTAAAAGTTCATTTGAGTCGTACCTCGCCGGATCTTGACTAAGCTGCACAGCAGCACAGTGAGTAGAGCATCAACGTTTGGCCTCTGCTCAGACCTTCGAAGAGGCAAAAGTAAAAGCTGGTGCTGGGATTCTTCAGCACACAGTCAGCATTAAACGGGGCTTCCATCATTTCTGTCACTGCTCACTTTCATACGTGAGAGTTTGAATGAAACCTCTCGGAAGGCTGTTCTCTGCTGCGCAGCAACACCGTGAGAAGAGCATGAGGAGCATGAACGTTTGGCCCCTGCCACCACAGCAGAAGAGCCAGGAGGGAAATCTTGTGCTGGTATTATTCAGCACACAGATCTCCAACGGGGCCTCCATCATTGCTCTCTCTGCTCACTTTTATACCTGTAAGAGATTTTGAATGAAACCTCTCGGAAGCCTGCACTCTGCTGCCCAGCAGCACTCTGAGGGGATCATGAAAGTCTGGCATCTGCTCCCACAGCAGAAGAGTCAGGAGAGAAAGCTGCTTCTGGGAACCTTCAGCAGATAGTCAGCTTTGCAACTTTGTCACCATCAGTGCTGTGGCTCCTCGGTTTCATAGCTAAAAGTTCATTTGAGTCGTACCTCGCCGGATCTTGACTAAGCTGCACAGAGGCACAGTGAGTAGAGCATCAACGTTTGGCCTCTGCTCAGACCTTCGAAGAGGCAAAAGTAAAAGCTGGTGCTGGGATTCTTCAGCACACAGTCAGCATTAAACGGGGCTTCCATCATTTCTGTCACTGCTCACTTTCATACGTGAGAGTTTGAATGAAACCTCTCGGAAGGCTGTTCTCTGCTGCGCAGCAACACCGTGAGAGGAGCATGAACGCTTGGCCTCTGCTCCCACAGCAGACAAGCCAGGAGGGAAATCTTGTGCTGATATTATTCAGCACACTATCAGACTTCCAACGGGGCCTCCATCATTGCTCTCTCTGCTCACTTTCATACCTGTAAGAGATTTTGAATGAAACCTCTCGGAAGCCTGCACTTTGCTGCCCAGCACACCTCTGAGGGGATCATGAAAGTCTGGCATCTGCTCCCACAGCAGAAGAGTCAGGAGAGAAAGCTGCTTCTGGGAACCTTCAGCACATAGTCAGCTTTGCAACTTTGTCACCATCAGTGCTGTGGCTCCTCGGTTTCATAGCTAAAGGTTCATTTGTGTCGTACCTCGCCGGATCGTGACTAAGCTGCACAGCAGCACAGTGAGTAGTGCACAAACGTATGGCCTCAGCTCCCACAGCAGGAGAGCCAGGAGGGAAAGCTGGGGCTGGCCTTCTTAAGCACACAGTCAGTTTTGCAACGGTGCCTCCATCATTTCTTTCAATGCTCACTTTCATATCTGAAAGAGACTTTGAATGAAACCTCTCCGAAGCCTGCGCTCTGTTGTCCAGCTACTCAGGGCGTAGATGCAGAAGGTTTGGTTTCTGTTCTCACAGCCGAAGAGCCAGGAGGTAAAGGTGCTGCTATAGATCTTCAGAATAGAGTCAGCTTTGCATCAGTATCTCCATCATTACTCTCAGGGCTCACTTTCATACGTGAGTTTGCATTTGAATGCTACCTCTCAGGAGCTTGCTGTCTGCTCCCAGCAGCACACTGAGTAGAGCACGAACTTTTGGCCGCTGTTCTCACAGCCGAAGAGCCAGGAGGGAAAGCTGGTGCTGGGATTTTTCAGCACACAGTCAGCTTTAAACGGTGCTTCCATCATTGCTGTCACTGCTCACTTTCATGCCTGAAAGAGCGTTTGAATGTAAGCCTGAAATGTTTGAATGTACCTGAAAGAGACTTTGAATGAAACCTCTCCGAAGCCTGCTCTCTGCTGTCCAGCAAAACAGTGCTTAGATTCAGAACGTTTGGCCTCTGGTCCCACAGCCGAAGAGCCCTAAAGAAAAGGCGGTACTGGGATTTTTCAGCACACAGCTTTTCAACGGGGCCTCCATCTTTGCAGTTTGTCCTCGGTTTAATAATAAAGAAAGAGTTTGAATAAAATTGGTGGTCGCACTTAGCTGCTCAGGAACGCAGCTAGTAGAGCATGAACGTTTGGCCTCTGCTCCCACATTCGAAGAGCCAAAAGGGAAAGCTGGTGCTGAGATTCTTCAGCACACAGTCAGCTTTAAAAAAATTTCCTCCATCATTGCTCACACTTCTCAATTTCCTACCTGAGAATTTGAATGAAACCTCTCGGAATACTGCAATTTGCTGCCTAGCAGCACTCTGAGTAGAGCATGAACTTTTGGCCTATGCTCCCACAGAAGAAGAGCCAGAAGGGAAAGCTGGGGCTAGGTATCTTCAGCACACAGTCAGCTTTGTAAAGGAGTCACCATCAGTGCTGTCTCTCCTAGCTTTCAACCTAAAAGTGCATTTGAATACAAGCTCTCTAGGGCCTGCTCTCGGCTGCCCATCAGCATAGTGAGTAGAGCATCAACGTTTGGCCTCTGCTCCCACATTAGAAGAGCCAAAAGGGAGAGCTGGTGCTGGGATTCTTCAGCACACAGTCAGCTTTAAAGGGAGCTTCCATTTCTGTCACTGCTCACTTTCATACGTGAGAGTTTGAATGAAACCTCTCGGAAGGCTGTTGGTTCTCTGCTGCGCAGCAACACCGTGAGAAGAGCATGAACGCTTGGCCTCTGCTCCCACAGCAGAAGAGCCAGGAGCAAAATCTTGTGCTGATATTATTCAGCACACTATCAGACTTCCAACGGGGTCTCCATCATTGCTCTCTCTGCTCACTTTCATACCTCTAAGATATTTTGAATGAAACCTCTCGGAAGCCTGCACTCTGCTGCCCAGCACCACTCTGAGGGGATAAGGAACGTCTGGCCTCTGCTCCCAAAGCAGAAGAGCCAGGAGAGAAAGCTGCTTCTGGGAACCTTCAGCACATAGTCAGCTTTGTAAAGGAGTCACCATCAGTGCTGTGGCTCCTGGGTTTCATAGCTAAAAGTTCATTTGAGTCGTACCTCGCCGGATCTTGACTAAGCTGCACAGCAGCACAATGAGTAGAGCATGAACGTTTGGCCTCTGCTCAGACATTCCAAGAGCTAAAAGGGAAAGCTGGTGCTGGGATTCTTCAGCACACAGTCAGCTTTAAACGGGGCTTCCATCATTTCTGTCACTGCTCACTTTCATACGTGACAGTTTGAATGAAACCTCTCGGAAGGCTGTTCTTTTGCTGCGCATCAACACCGTGAGAAGAGCATGAACGTTTGGCCTCTGCCCCCTCAGCAGAAGAGCCAGGAGGGAAATCTTGTGCTGATATTATTCAGCACACTATCAGATTTCCAACGGGGCCTCCATCATTACTCTCTCTGCTCACTTTTATACCTGTAAGAGATTTTGAATGAAACCTCTCGGAAGCCTGCACTCTGCTGCCCAGCAGCACTCTGAGGGGATCATGAAAGTCTGGCATCTGCTCCCACAGCAGAAGAGCCAGGAGAGAAAGCTGCTTCTGGGAACCTTCAGCACATAGTCAGCTTTGCAACTTTGTCACCATCAGTGCTGTGGCTCCTCGGTTTCATAGCTAAAGGTTCATTTGAGTCGTACCTCGCCGGATCGTGACTAAGCTGCACAGCAGCACAGTGAGTAGTGCACAAACGTATGGCCTCAGCTCCCACAGCAGGAGAGCCAGGAGGGAAAGCTGGGGCTGGCCTTCTTAAGCACACAGTCAGTTTTGCAACGGTGCCTCCATCATTTCTTTCAATGCTCACTTTCATATCTGAAAGAGACTTTGAATGAAACCTCTCCGAAGCCTGCGCTCTGTTGTCCAGCTACTCAGGGCGTAGATGCAGAAGGTTTGGTTTCTGTTCTCACAGCCGAAGAGCCAGGAGGTAAAGGTGCTGCTATAGATCTTCAGAATAGAGTCAGCTTTGCATCAGTATCTCCATCATTACTCTCAGGGCTCACTTTCATACGTGAGTTTGCATTTGAATGCTACCTCTCAGGAGCTTGCTGTCTGCTCCCAGCAGCACACTGAGTAGAGCACGAACTTTTGGCCGCTGTTCTCACAGCCGAAGAGCCAGGAGGGAAAGCTGGTGCTGGGATTTTTCAGCACACAGTCAGCTTTAAACGGTGCTTCCATCATTGCTGTCACTGCTCACTTTCATGCCTGAAAGAGCGTTTGAATGTAAGCCTGAAATGTTTGAATGTACCTGAAAGAGACTTTGAATGAAACCTCTCCGAAGCCTGCTCTCTGCTGTCCAGCAAAACAGTGCTTAGATTCAGAACGTTTGGCCTCTGGTCCCACAGCCGAAGAGCCCTAAAGAAAAGGCGGTACTGGGATTTTTCAGCACACAGCTTTTCAACGGGGCCTCCATCTTTGCAGTTTGTCCTCGGTTTAATAATAAAGAAAGAGTTTGAATAAAATTGGTGGTCGCACTTAGCTGCTCAGGAACGCAGCTAGTAGAGCATGAACGTTTGGCCTCTGCCCCCTCAGCAGAAGAGCCAGGAGGGAAATCTTGTGCTGATATTATTCAGCACACTATCAGATTTCCAACGGGGCCTCCATCATTACTCTCTCTGCTCACTTTTATACCTGTAAGAGATTTTGAATGAAACCTCTCGGAAGCCTGCACTCTGCTGCCCAGCAGCACTCTGAGGGGATCATGAAAGTCTGGCATCTGCTCCCACAGCAGAAGAGCCAGGAGAGAAAGCTGCTTCTGGGAACCTTCAGCACATAGTCAGCTTTGCAACTTTGTCACCATCAGTGCTGTGGCTCCTCGGTTTCATAGCTAAAGGTTCATTTGAGTCGTACCTCGCCGGATCGTGACTAAGCTGCACAGCAGCACAGTGAGTAGTGCACAAACGTATGGCCTCAGCTCCCACAGCAGGAGAGCCAGGAGGGAAAGCTGGGGCTGGCCTTCTTAAGCACACAGTCAGTTTTGCAACGGTGCCTCCATCATTTCTTTCAATGCTCACTTTCATATCTGAAAGAGACTTTGAATGAAACCTCTCCGAAGCCTGCGCTCTGTTGTCCAGCTACTCAGGGCGTAGATGCAGAAGGTTTGGTTTCTGTTCTCACAGCCGAAGAGCCAGGAGGTAAAGGTGCTGCTATAGATCTTCAGAATAGAGTCAGCTTTGCATCAGTATCTCCATCATTACTCTCAGGGCTCACTTTCATACGTGAGTTTGCATTTGAATGCTACCTCTCAGGAGCTTGCTGTCTGCTCCCAGCAGCACACTGAGTAGAGCACGAACTTTTGGCCGCTGTTCTCACAGCCGAAGAGCCAGGAGGGAAAGCTGGTGCTGGGATTTTTCAGCACACAGTCAGCTTTAAACGGTGCTTCCATCATTGCTGTCACTGCTCACTTTCATGCCTGAAAGAGCGTTTGAATGTAAGCCTGAAATGTTTGAATGTACCTGAAAGAGACTTTGAATGAAACCTCTCCGAAGCCTGCTCTCTGCTGTCCAGCAAAACAGTGCTTAGATTCAGAACGTTTGGCCTCTGGTCCCACAGCCGAAGAGCCCTAAAGAAAAGGCGGTACTGGGATTTTTCAGCACACAGCTTTTCAACGGGGCCTCCATCTTTGCAGTTTGTCCTCGGTTTAATAATAAAGAAAGAGTTTGAATAAAATTGGTGGTCGCACTTAGCTGCTCAGGAACGCAGCTAGTAGAGCATGAACGTTTGGCCTCTGCTCCCACATTCGAAGAGCCAAAAGGGAAAGCTGGTGCTGAGATTCTTCAGCACACAGTCAGCTTTAAAAAAATTTCCTCCATCATTGCTCACACTTCTCAATTTCCTACCTGAGAATTTGAATGAAACCTCTCGGAATACTGCAATTTGCTGCCTAGCAGCACTCTGAGTAGAGCATGAACTTTTGGCCTATGCTCCCACAGAAGAAGAGCCAGAAGGGAAAGCTGGGGCTAGGTATCTTCAGCACACAGTCAGCTTTGTAAAGGAGTCACCATCAGTGCTGTCTCTCCTAGCTTTCAACCTAAAAGTGCATTTGAATACAAGCTCTCTAGGGCCTGCTCTCGGCTGCCCATCAGCATAGTGAGTAGAGCATCAACGTTTGGCCTCTGCTCCCACATTAGAAGAGCCAAAAGGGAGAGCTGGTGCTGGGATTCTTCAGCACACAGTCAGCTTTAAAGGGAGCTTCCATTTCTGTCACTGCTCACTTTCATACGTGAGAGTTTGAATGAAACCTCTCGGAAGGCTGTTGGTTCTCTGCTGCGCAGCAACACCGTGAGAAGAGCATGAACGCTTGGCCTCTGCTCCCACAGCAGAAGAGCCAGGAGCAAAATCTTGTGCTGATATTATTCAGCACACTATCAGACTTCCAACGGGGTCTCCATCATTGCTCTCTCTGCTCACTTTCATACCTCTAAGATATTTTGAATGAAACCTCTCGGAAGCCTGCACTCTGCTGCCCAGCACCACTCTGAGGGGATAAGGAACGTCTGGCCTCTGCTCCCAAAGCAGAAGAGCCAGGAGAGAAAGCTGCTTCTGGGAACCTTCAGCACATAGTCAGCTTTGTAAAGGAGTCACCATCAGTGCTGTGGCTCCTGGGTTTCATAGCTAAAAGTTCATTTGAGTCGTACCTCGCCGGATCTTGACTAAGCTGCACAGCAGCACAATGAGTAGAGCATGAACGTTTGGCCTCTGCTCAGACATTCCAAGAGCTAAAAGGGAAAGCTGGTGCTGGGATTCTTCAGCACACAGTCAGCTTTAAACGGGGCTTCCATCATTTCTGTCACTGCTCACTTTCATACGTGACAGTTTGAATGAAACCTCTCGGAAGGCTGTTCTTTTGCTGCGCATCAACACCGTGAGAAGAGCATGAACGTTTGGCCTCTGCCCCCTCAGCAGAAGAGCCAGGAGGGAAATCTTGTGCTGATATTATTCAGCACACTATCAGATTTCCAACGGGGCCTCCATCATTACTCTCTCTGCTCACTTTTATACCTGTAAGAGATTTTGAATGAAACCTCTCGGAAGCCTGCACTCTGCTGCCCAGCAGCACTCTGAGGGGATCATGAAAGTCTGGCATCTGCTCCCACAGCAGAAGAGCCAGGAGAGAAAGCTGCTTCTGGGAACCTTCAGCACATAGTCAGCTTTGCAACTTTGTCACCATCAGTGCTGTGGCTCCTCGGTTTCATAGCTAAAAGTTCATTTGAGTCGTACCTCGCCGGATCTTGACTAAGCTGCACAGCAGCACAGTGAGTAGAGCATCAACGTTTGGCCTCTGCTCAGACCTTCGAAGAGGCAAAAGTAAAAGCTGGTGCTGGGATTCTTCAGCACACAGTCAGCATTAAACGGGGCTTCCATCATTTCTGTCACTGCTCACTTTCATACGTGAGAGTTTGAATGAAACCTCTCGGAAGGCTGTTCTCTGCTGCGCAGCAACACCGTGAGAGGAGCATGAACGCTTGGCCTCTGCTCCCACAGCAGACAAGCCAGGAGGGAAATCTTGTGCTGATATTATTCAGCACACTATCAGACTTCCAACGGGGCCTCCATCATTGCTCTCTCTGCTCACTTTCATACCTGTAAGAGATTTTGAATGAAACCTCTCGGAAGCCTGCACTCTGCTGCCCAGCACCACTCTGAGGGGATCATGAAAGTCTGGCATCTGCTCCCACAAGAGAAGGGCCAGGAGAGAAAGCTGCTTCTGGGAACCTTCAGCACATAGTCAGCTTTGTAAAGGAGTCACCATCTGTGCTGTGGCTCCTCGGTTTCATAGCTAAAAGTTCATTTGAGTCGTACCTCGCCGGATCGTGACTAAGCTGCTCAGCACCACAGAGAGTAGAGCACAAACGTATGGCCTCAGCTCCCACAGCAGAAGAGCCAGGAGGGAAAGCTGGTGCTGGCATTCTTCAGCACACAGTCAGCTTTGCAACGGTGCCTCCATCATTTCTTTCAATGCTCACTTTCGTACCTGAAACAGACTTTGAATGAAACCTCTCCGAAGCCTGCTCTCTGCTGCCCAGCAAAACAGTGCTTAGATTCAGAAGGTTTGGCCTCTGGTCCCACAGCCGAAGAGCCCTAAAGAAAAGGCGGTACTGGGATTTTTCAGCACACAGCTTTTCAACGGGGACTCCATCTTTGCAGTTTGTCCTCGGTTTAATCATAAAGAAACAGTTTGAATAAAATTGCTGGTCGCTCTTAGCTGCCCAGGAACGCAGCTAGTAGAGCATGAACGTTTGGCCTCTGCTCCCACATTCCAAGAGCCAAAAGGGAAAGCTGGTGCTGGGATTCTTCAGTACACAGTCAGCTTTAAAAAAATTGCCTCCATCATTGCTCACAGTTCTCAATTTCCTGCCTGAGAGTTTGAATGAAACCTCTCGGAATACTGCAATTTGCTGCCCAGCAGCACTCTGAGTAGAGCATGAACTTTTGGCCTTGCTCCCACAGAAGAAGAGCCAGGAGGGAAAGCTGGGGCTGGGTATCTTCAGCACACAGTCAGCTTTGTAAAGGAGTCACCATCAGTGCTGTCTCTCCTAGCTTTCAACCTAAAAGTGCATTTGATTACAAGCTCTCCAGGGCCTGCTCTCGGCTGCCCATCAGCATAGTGAGTAGAGCATCACCGTTTGGCCTCTGCTCAGACCTTCGAAGAGGCAAAAGTAAAAGCTGGTGCTGGGATTCTTCAGCACACAGTCAGCTTTAAAACATTGCCTCCATCATTGCTCTCACTTCTCAATTTCCTACCTGAGAATTTGAATGAAACCTCTCGGAAGGCTCTTCTCTGCTGCGCAGCAACACCGTGAGAGGAGCATGAGGAGCATGAACGTTTGGCCAGTGCCACCACAGCAGAAGAGCCAGGAGGGAAATCTTGTGCTGGTATGATTCAGCACACTATCAGATCTCCAACGGGGCCTACATCATTGCTCTCTCTGCTCACTTTTATACCTGTAAGAGATTTTGAATGAAACCTCTCGGAAGCCTGCACTCTGCTGCCCAGCAGCACTCTAAGGGGATCATGAAAGTCTGGCATCTGCTCCCACAGCAGAAGAGTCAGGAGAGAAAGCTGCTTCTGGGAACCTTCAGCACATAGTCAGCTTTGCAACTTTGTCACCATCAGTGCTGTGGCTCCTCGGTTTCATAGCTAAAAGTTCATTTGAGTCGTACCTCGCCGGATCTTGACTAAGGTGCACAGCAGCACAATGAATAGAGCATCAACGTTTGGCCTCTGCTCAGACCTTCGAAGAGGCAAAAGTAAAAGCTGGTGCTGGAATTCTTCAGCACACAGTCAGCTTTAAACGGGGCTTCCATCATTTCTGTCACTGCTCACTTTCATACGTGAGAGTTTGAATGAAACCTCTCGGAAGGCTGTTCTTTTGCTGCGCAGCAACACCGTGAGAAGAGCATGAACGTTTGGCCTCTGCTCCCACAGAAGAGGAGCAAGGAGTTAAATCTTGTGCTGATATTATTCAGCACACTATCAGATTTCCAACGGGGCCTCCATCATTGCTCTCTCTGCTCACTTTCATACCTGTAAGAGATTTTGAATGAAACCTCTCGGAAGCCTGCACTCTGCTGCCCAGCAGAACTCTGAGGGGATCATGAAAGTTGGCATCTGCTCCCACAAGAGAAGGACCAGGAGAGAAAGCTGCTTCTGGGAACCTTCAGCACATAGTCAGCTTTGTAAAGGAGTCACCATCAGTGCTGTGGCTCCTGGGTTTCATAGCTAAAAGTTCATTTGAGTCGTACCTCGCCGGATCTTGACTAAGCTGCACAGCAGCACAATGAGTAGAGCATCAACGTTTGGCCTCTGCTCAGACATTCCAAAAGCCAAAAAGGGAAAGCTGGTGCTGGGATTCTTCAGCACACAGTCAGCTTTAAACGGGGCTTCCATCATTTCTGTCACTGCTCACTTTCATACGTGAGAGTTTGAATGAAACCTCTCGGAAGGCTGTTCTCTGCTGCGCAGCAACACCGTGAGAAGAGCATGAGGAGCATGAACGTTTGGCCCCTGCCACCACAGCAGAAGAGCCAGGAGGGAAATCTTGTGCTGGTATTATTCAGCACACTATCAGATCTCCAACGGGGCCTCCATCATTGCTCTCTCTGCTCACTTTTATACCTGTAAGAGATTTTGAATGAAACCTCTCGGAAGCCTGCACTCTGCTGCCCAGCAGAACTCTGAGGGGATCATGAAAGTCTGGCATCTGCTCCCACAGCAGAAGGGCCAGGAGAGAAAGCTGCTTCTGGGAACCTTCAGCAGATAGTCAGCTTTGCAACTTTGTCACCATCAGTGCTGTGGCTCCTCGGTTTCATAGCTAAAAGTTCATTTGAGTCGTACCTCGCCGGATCTTGACTAAGCTGCACAGCAGCACAGTGAGTAGAGCATCAACGTTTGGCCTCTGCTCAGACCTTCGAAGAGGCAAAAGTAAAAGCTGGTGCTGGGATTCTTCAGGACACAGTCAGCTTTAAACGGGGCTTCCATCATTTCTGTCACTGCTCACTTTCATACGTGAGAGTTTGAATGAAACCTCTCAGAAGGCTGTTCTCTGCTGCGCAGCAACGCCGTGAGAAGAGCATGAACGTTTGGCCTCTGCCCCCACAGCAGAAGAGCCAGGAGGGAAATCTTGTGCTATTACTCAGCACACTATCAGACTTCCAACGGGGCCTCCATCATTGCTCTCTCTGCTCACTTTTATACCTGTAAGAGATTTTGAATGAAACCTCTCGGAAGCCTGCACTCTGCTGCCCAGCAGCACTCTAAGGGGATCATGAACGTCAGGCATCTGCTCCCACAGCAGAAGAGCCAGGAGAGAAAGCTGCTTCTGGGAACCTTCAGCACATAGTCAGCTTTGCAACTTCGTAACCATCAGTGCTGTGGCTCCTGGGTTTCATAGCTAAAAGTTCATTTGAGTCGTACCTCGCCGGATCGTGACTAAGCTGCTCAGCACCACAGAGAGTAGAGCACAAACGTATGGCCTCAGCTCCCACAGCAGAAGAGCCAGGAGGGAAAGCTGGTGCTGGCATTCTTCAGCACACAGTCAGCTTTGCAACGGTGCCTTCATCATTTCTTTCAATGCTCACTTTCGTACCTGAAAGAGACTTTGAATGAAACCTCTCCGAAGCCTGCTCTCTGCTGTCCAGCAAAACAGTGCTTAGATTCAGAACGTTTGGCCTCTGCTCCCACAGCCGAAGAGCCCTAAAGAAAAGGCGGTACTGGGATTTTTCAGCACACAGCTTTTCAACGGGGCCTCCATCTTTGCAGTTTGTCCTCTGTTTAATCATAAAGAAACAGTTTGAATAAAATTGGTGGTCGCTCTTAGCTGCCGAGGAACGCAGCTAGTAGAGCATGAACGTTTGGCCTCTGCTCCCACATTCGAAGAGCCAAAAGGGAAAGCTGGTGCTGGGATTTTTTAGTACACAGTCAGCTTTAAAAAAATTGCCTCCATCATTGCTCACAGTTCTCAATTTCCTACCTGAGAGTTTGAATGAAACCTCTCGGAATACTGCAATTTGCTGCCCAGCAGCACTCTGAGTAGAGCATGAACTTTTGGCCTCTGCTCCCACAGAAGAAGAGCCAGGAGGGAAAGCTGGGGCTGGGTATCTTCAGCACACAGTCAGCTTTGTAAAGGAGTCACCATCAGTGCTGTCTCTCCTAGCTTTCAACCTAAAAGTGCATTTGAATACAAGCTCTCCAGGGCCTGCTCTCGGCTGCCCATCAGCATAGTGAGTAGAGCATCACCGTTTGCCCTCCGCTCAGACCTTCGAAGAGGCAAAAGTAAAAGCTGGTGCTGGGATTCTTCAGCACACAGTCAGCTTTACAACATTGCCTCCATCATTGCTCTCACTTCTCAATTTCCTACCTGAGAATTTGAATGAAACCTCTCGGAAGGCTGTTCTCTGCTGCGCAGCAACACCGTGAGAGGAGCATGAGGAGCATGAACGTTTGGCCCCTGCCACCACAGCAGAAGAGCCAGGAGGGAAATCTTGTGCTGGTATTATTCAGCACACTATCAGATCTCCAAGGGGGCCTCCATCATTGCTCTCTCTGCTCACTTTCATACCTGTAAGAGATTTTGAATGAAACCTCTCGGAAGCCTGCACTCTGCTGCCCAGCAGAACTCTGAGGGGATCATGAAAGTCTGGCATCTGCTCCCACAGCAGAAGAGTCAGGAGAGAAAGCTGCTTCTGGGAACCTTCAGCACATAGTCAGCTTTGCAACTTTGTCACCATCAGTGCTGTGGCTCCTGGGTTTCATAGCTAAAAGTTCATTTGAGTCGTACCTCGCCGGATCTTGACTAAGGTGCACAGCAGCACAATGAATAGAGCATCAACGTTTGGCCTCTGCTCAGACCTTCGAAGAGGCAAAAGTAAAAGCTGGTGCTGGAATTCTTCAGCACACAGTCAGCTTTAAAACATTGCCTCCATCATTGCTCTCACTTCTCAATTTCCTACCTGAGAGTTTGAATGAAACCTCTCGGAAGGCTGTTCTCTGCTGCGCAGCAACACCGTGAGAGGAGCATGAGGAGCATGAACGTTTGGCCCCTGCCACCACAGCAGAAGAGCCAGGAGGGAAATCTTGTGCTGGTATTATTCAGCACACTATCAGATCTCCAACGGGGCCTCCATCATTGCTCTCTCTGCTCACTTTTATACCTGTAAGAGATTTTGAATGAAACCTCTCGGAAGCCTGCACTCTGCTGCCCAGCAGCACTCTGAGGGGATCATGAAAGTCTGGCATCTGCTCCCACAGCAGAAGAGCCAGGAGAGAAAGCTGCTTTTGGGAACCTTCAGCACATAGTCAGCTTTGCAACTTTGTCACCATCAGTGCTGTGGCTCCTCGTTTCATAGCTAAAAGTTCATTTGAGTCGTACCTCGCCGGATCTTGACTAAGCTGCACAGCAGCACAGTGAGTAGAGCATCAACGTTTGGCCTCTGCTCAGACCTTCGAAGAGGCAAAAGTAAAAGCTGGTGCTGGGATTCTTCAGCACACAGTCAGCATTAAACGGGGCTTCCATCATTTCTGTCACTGCTCACTTTCATACGTGAGAGTTTGAATGAAACCTCTCGGAAGGCTGTTCTCTGCTGCGCAGCAACACCGTGAGAAGAGCATGAGGAGCATGAACGTTTGGCCCCTGCCACCACAGCAGAAGAGCCAGGAGGGAAATCTTGTGCTGGTATTATTCAGCACACAGATCTCCAACGGGGCCTCCATCATTGCTCTCTCTGCTCACTTTTATACCTGTAAGAGATTTTGAATGAAACCTCTCGGAAGCCTGCACTCTGCTGCCCAGCAGCACTCTGAGGGGATCATGAAAGTCTGGCATCTGCTCCCACAGCAGAAGAGTCAGGAGAGAAAGCTGCTTCTGGGAACCTTCAGCACATAGTCAGCTTTGCAACTTTGTCACCATCAGTGCTGTGGCTCCTCGGTTTCATAGCTAAAAGTTCATTTGAGTCGTACCTCGCCGGATCTTGACTAAGCTGCACAGAGGCACAGTGAGTAGAGCATCAACGTTTGGCCTCTGCTCAGACCTTCGAAGAGGCAAAAGTAAAAGCTGGTGCTGGGATTCTTCAGCACACAGTCAGCATTAAACGGGGCTTCCATCATTTCTGTCACTGCTCACTTTCATACGTGAGAGTTTGAATGAAACCTCTCGGAAGGCTGTTCTCTGCTGCGCAGCAACACCGTGAGAGGAGCATGAACGCTTGGCCTCTGCTCCCACAGCAGACAAGCCAGGAGGGAAATCTTGTGCTGATATTATTCAGCACACTATCAGACTTCCAACGGGGCCTCCATCATTGCTCTCTCTGCTCACTTTCATACCTGTAAGAGATTTTGAATGAAACCTCTCGGAAGCCTGCACTTTGCTGCCCAGCACACCTCTGAGGGGATCATGAAAGTCTGGCATCTGCTCCCACAGCAGAAGAGTCAGGAGAGAAAGCTGCTTCTGGGAACCTTCAGCACATAGTCAGCTTTGCAACTTTGTCACCATCAGTGCTGTGGCTCCTCGGTTTCATAGCTAAAGGTTCATTTGAGTCGTACCTCGCCGGATCGTGACTAAGCTGCACAGCAGCACAGTGAGTAGTGCACAAACGTATGGCCTCAGCTCCCACAGCAGGAGAGCCAGGAGGGAAAGCTGGGGCTGGCCTTCTTAAGCACACAGTCAGTTTTGCAACGGTGCCTCCATCATTTCTTTCAATGCTCACTTTCATATCTGAAAGAGACTTTGAATGAAACCTCTCCGAAGCCTGCGCTCTGTTGTCCAGCTACTCAGGGCGTAGATGCAGAAGGTTTGGTTTCTGTTCTCACAGCCGAAGAGCCAGGAGGTAAAGGTGCTGCTATAGATCTTCAGAATAGAGTCAGCTTTGCATCAGTATCTCCATCATTACTCTCAGGGCTCACTTTCATACGTGAGTTTGCATTTGAATGCTACCTCTCAGGAGCTTGCTGTCTGCTCCCAGCAGCACACTGAGTAGAGCACGAACTTTTGGCCGCTGTTCTCACAGCCGAAGAGCCAGGAGGGAAAGCTGGTGCTGGGATTTTTCAGCACACAGTCAGCTTTAAACGGTGCTTCCATCATTGCTGTCACTGCTCACTTTCATGCCTGAAAGAGCGTTTGAATGTAAGCCTGAAATGTTTGAATGTACCTGAAAGAGACTTTGAATGAAACCTCTCCGAAGCCTGCTCTCTGCTGTCCAGCAAAACAGTGCTTAGATTCAGAACGTTTGGCCTCTGCTCCCACAGCAGAAGAGCCCTAAAGAAAAGGCGGTACTGGGATTTTTCAGCACACAGCTTTTCAACGGGGCCTCCATCTTTGCAGTTTGTCCTCGGTTTAATAATAAAGAAAGAGTTTGAATAAAATTGGTGGTCGCACTTAGCTGCTCAGGAACGCAGCTAGTAGAGCATGAACGTTTGGCCTCTGCTCCCACATTCGAAGAGCCAAAAGGGAAAGCTGGTGCTGAGATTCTTCAGCACACAGTCAGCTTTAAAAAAATTTCCTCCATCATTGCTCACACTTCTCAATTTCCTACCTGAGAATTTGAATGAAACCTCTCGGAATACTGCAATTTGCTGCCTAGCAGCACTCTGAGTAGAGCATGAACTTTTGGCCTATGCTCCCACAGAAGAAGAGCCAGAAGGGAAAGCTGGGGCTAGGTATCTTCAGCACACAGTCAGCTTTGTAAAGGAGTCACCATCAGTGCTGTCTCTCCTAGCTTTCAACCTAAAAGTGCATTTGAATACAAGCTCTCTAGGGCCTGCTCTCGGCTGCCCATCAGCATAGTGAGTAGAGCATCAACGTTTGGCCTCTGCTCCCACATTAGAAGAGCCAAAAGGGAGAGCTGGTGCTGGGATTCTTCAGCACACAGTCAGCTTTAAAGGGAGCTTCCATTTCTGTCACTGCTCACTTTCATACGTGAGAGTTTGAATGAAACCTCTCGGAAGGCTGTTGGTTCTCTGCTGCGCAGCAACACCGTGAGAAGAGCATGAACGCTTGGCCTCTGCTCCCACAGCAGAAGAGCCAGGAGCAAAATCTTGTGCTGATATTATTCAGCACACTATCAGACTTCCAACGGGGTCTCCATCATTGCTCTCTCTGCTCACTTTCATACCTCTAAGATATTTTGAATGAAACCTCTCGGAAGCCTGCACTCTGCTGCCCAGCACCACTCTGAGGGGATAAGGAACGTCTGGCCTCTGCTCCCAAAGCAGAAGAGCCAGGAGAGAAAGCTGCTTCTGGGAACCTTCAGCACATAGTCAGCTTTGTAAAGGAGTCACCATCAGTGCTGTGGCTCCTGGGTTTCATAGCTAAAAGTTCATTTGAGTCGTACCTCGCCGGATCTTGACTAAGCTGCACAGCAGCACAATGAGTAGAGCATGAACGTTTGGCCTCTGCTCAGACATTCCAAGAGCTAAAAGGGAAAGCTGGTGCTGGGATTCTTCAGCACACAGTCAGCTTTAAACGGGGCTTCCATCATTTCTGTCACTGCTCACTTTCATACGTGACAGTTTGAATGAAACCTCTCGGAAGGCTGTTCTTTTGCTGCGCATCAACACCGTGAGAAGAGCATGAACGTTTGGCCTCTGCCCCCTCAGCAGAAGAGCCAGGAGGGAAATCTTGTGCTGATATTATTCAGCACACTATCAGATTTCCAACGGGGCCTCCATCATTACTCTCTCTGCTCACTTTTATACCTGTAAGAGATTTTGAATGAAACCTCTCGGAAGCCTGCACTCTGCTGCCCAGCAGCACTCTGAGGGGATCATGAAAGTCTGGCATCTGCTCCCACAGCAGAAGAGCCAGGAGAGAAAGCTGCTTCTGGGAACCTTCAGCACATAGTCAGCTTTGCAACTTTGTCACCATCAGTGCTGTGGCTCCTCGGTTTCATAGCTAAAAGTTCATTTGAGTCGTACCTCGCCGGATCTTGACTAAGCTGCACAGAGGCACAGTGAGTAGAGCATCAACGTTTGGCCTCTGCTCAGACCTTCGAAGAGGCAAAAGTAAAAGCTGGTGCTGGGATTCTTCAGCACACAGTCAGCATTAAACGGGGCTTCCATCATTTCTGTCACTGCTCACTTTCATACGTGAGAGTTTGAATGAAACCTCTCGGAAGGCTGTTCTCTGCTGCGCAGCAACACCGTGAGAGGAGCATGAACGCTTGGCCTCTGCTCCCACAGCAGACAAGCCAGGAGGGAAATCTTGTGCTGATATTATTCAGCACACTATCAGACTTCCAACGGGGCCTCCATCATTGCTCTCTCTGCTCACTTTCATACCTGTAAGAGATTTTGAATGAAACCTCTCGGAAGCCTGCACTCTGCTGCCCAGCACCACTCTGAGGGGATCATGAAAGTCTGGCATCTGCTCCCACAAGAGAAGGGCCAGGAGAGAAAGCTGCTTCTGGGAACCTTCAGCACATAGTCAGCTTTGTAAAGGAGTCACCATCTGTGCTGTGGCTCCTCGGTTTCATAGCTAAAAGTTCATTTGAGTCGTACCTCGCCGGATCGTGACTAAGCTGCTCAGCACCACAGAGAGTAGAGCACAAACGTATGGCCTCAGCTCCCACAGCAGAAGAGCCAGGAGGGAAAGCTGGTGCTGGCATTCTTCAGCACACAGTCAGCTTTGCAACGGTGCCTCCATCATTTCTTTCAATGCTCACTTTCGTACCTGAAACAGACTTTGAATGAAACCTCTCCGAAGCCTGCTCTCTGCTGCCCAGCAAAACAGTGCTTAGATTCAGAACGTTTGGCCTCTGCTCCCACAGCCGAAGAGCCCTAAAGAAAAGGCGGTACTGGGATTTTTCAGCACACAGCTTTTCAACGGGGACTCCATCTTTGCAGTTTGTCCTCGGTTTAATCATAAAGAAACAGTTTGAATAAAATTGCTGGTCGCTCTTAGCTGCCCAGGAACGCAGCTAGTAGAGCATGAACGTTTGGCCTCTGCTCCCACATTCCAAGAGCCAAAAGGGAAAGCTGGTGCTGGGATTCTTCAGTACACAGTCAGCTTTAAAAAAATTGCCTCCATCATTGCTCACAGTTCTCAATTTCCTGCCTGAGAGTTTGAATGAAACCTCTCGGAATACTGCAATTTGCTGCCCAGCAGCACTCTGAGTAGAGCATGAACTTTTGGCCTTGCTCCCACAGAAGAAGAGCCAGGAGGGAAAGCTGGGGCTGGGTATCTTCAGCACACAGTCAGCTTTGTAAAGTAGTCACCATCAGTGCTGTCTCTCCTAGCTTTCAACCTAAAAGTGCATTTGATTACAAGCTCTCCAGGGCCTGCTCTCGGCTGCCCATCAGCATAGTGAGTAGAGCATCACCGTTTGGCCTCTGCTCAGACCTTCGAAGAGGCAAAAGTAAAAGCTGGTGCTGGGATTCTTCAGCACACAGTCAGCTTTAAAACATTGCCTCCATCATTGCTCTCACTTCTCAATTTCCTACCTGAGAATTTGAATGAAACCTCTCGGAAGGCTCTTCTCTGCTGCGCAGCAACACCGTGAGAGGAGCATGAGGAGCATGAACGTTTGGCCAGTGCCACCACAGCAGAAGAGCCAGGAGGGAAATCTTGTGCTGGTATGATTCAGCACACTATCAGATCTCCAACGGGGCCTACATCATTGCTCTCTCTGCTCACTTTTATACCTGTAAGAGATTTTGAATGAAACCTCTCGGAAGCCTGCACTCTGCTGCCCAGCAGCACTCTAAGGGGATCATGAAAGTCTGGCATCTGCTCCCACAGCAGAAGAGTCAGGAGAGAAAGCTGCTTCTGGGAACCTTCAGCACATAGTCAGCTTTGCAACTTTGTCACCATCAGTGCTGTGGCTCCTCGGTTTCATAGCTAAAAGTTCATTTGAGTCGTACCTCGCCGGATCTTGACTAAGGTGCACAGCAGCACAATGAATAGAGCATCAACGTTTGGCCTCTGCTCAGACCTTCGAAGAGGCAAAAGTAAAAGCTGGTGCTGGAATTCTTCAGCACACAGTCAGCTTTAAACGGGGCTTCCATCATTTCTGTCACTGCTCACTTTCATACGTGAGAGTTTGAATGAAACCTCTCGGAAGGCTGTTCTTTTGCTGCGCAGCAACACCGTGAGAAGAGCATGAACGTTTGGCCTCTGCTCCCACAGAAGAGGAGCAAGGAGTTAAATCTTGTGCTGATATTATTCAGCACACTATCAGATTTCCAACGGGGCCTCCATCATTGCTCTCTCTGCTCACTTTCATACCTGTAAGAGATTTTGAATGAAACCTCTCGGAAGCCTGCACTCTGCTGCCCAGCAGAACTCTGAGGGGATCATGAAAGTTGGCATCTGCTCCCACAAGAGAAGGACCAGGAGAGAAAGCTGCTTCTGGGAACCTTCAGCACATAGTCAGCTTTGTAAAGGAGTCACCATCAGTGCTGTGGCTCCTGGGTTTCATAGCTAAAAGTTCATTTGAGTCGTACCTCGCCGGATCTTGACTAAGCTGCACAGCAGCACAATGAGTAGAGCATCAACGTTTGGCCTCTGCTCAGACATTCCAAAAGCCAAAAAGGGAAAGCTGGTGCTGGGATTCTTCAGCACACAGTCAGCTTTAAACGGGGCTTCCATCATTTCTGTCACTGCTCACTTTCATACGTGAGAGTTTGAATGAAACCTCTCGGAAGGCTGTTCTCTGCTGCGCAGCAACACCGTGAGAAGAGCATGAGGAGCATGAACGTTTGGCCCCTGCCACCACAGCAGAAGAGCCAGGAGGGAAATCTTGTGCTGGTATTATTCAGCACACTATCAGATCTCCAACGGGGCCTCCATCATTGCTCTCTCTGCTCACTTTTATACCTGTAAGAGATTTTGAA
This sequence comes from Pezoporus flaviventris, assembly GCF_033815535.1. Lineage (NCBI taxonomy): Eukaryota > Metazoa > Chordata > Aves > Psittaciformes > Psittacidae > Pezoporus > Pezoporus flaviventris. Next base: position 52,842,322 of record NW_026892549.1, read on the forward strand.
TGAAACCTCTCGGAAGCCTGCACTCTGCTGCCCAGCAGAACTCTGAGGGGATCATGAAAGTCTGGCATCTGCTCCCACAGCAGAAGAGCCAGGAGAGAAAGCTGCTTCTGGGAACCTTCAGCAGATAGTCAGCTTTGCAACTTTGTCACCATCAGTGCTGTGGCTCCTCGGTTTCATAGCTAAAAGTTCATTTGAGTCGTACCTCGCCGGATCTTGACTAAGCTGCACAGAGGCACAGTGAGTAGAGCATCAACGTTTGGCCTCTGCTCAGACCTTCGAAGAGGCAAAAGTAAAAGCTGGTGCTGGGATTCTTCAGGACACAGTCAGCATTAAACGGGGCTTCCATCATTTCTGTCACTGCTCACTTTCATACGTGAGAGTTTGAATGAAACCTCTCGGAAGGCTGTTCTCTGCTGCGCAGCAACACCGTGAGAGGAGCATGAACGCTTGGCCTCTGCTCCCACAGCAGACAAGCCAGGAGGGAAATCTTGTGCTGATATTATTCAGCACACTATCAGACTTCCAACGGGGCCTCCATCATTGCTCTCTCTGCTCACTTTCATACCTGTAAGAGATTTTGAATGAAACCTCTCGGAAGCCTGCACTCTGCTGCCCAGCAGAACTCTGAGGGGATCATGAAAGTCTGGCATCTGCTCCCACAGCAGAAGAGCCAGGAGAGAAAGCTGCTTCTGGGAACCTTCAGCAGATAGTCAGCTTTGCAACTTTGTCACCATCAGTGCTGTGGCTCCTCGGTTTCATAGCTAAAAGTTCATTTGAGTCGTACCTCGCCGGATCTTGACTAAGCTGCACAGCAGCACAGTGAGTAGAGCATCAACGTTTGGCCTCTGCTCAGACCTTCGAAGAGGCAAAAGTAAAAGCTGGTGCTGGGATTCTTCAGGACACAGTCAGCTTTAAACGGGGCTTCCATCATTTCTGTCACTGCTCACTTTCATACGTGAGAGTTTGAATGAAACCTCTCAGAAGGCTGTTCTCTGCTGCGCAGCAACGCCGTGAGAAGAGCATGAACGTTTGGCCTCTGCCCCCACAGCAGAAGAGCCAGGAGGGAAATCTTGTGCTATTACTCAGCACACTATCAGACTTCCAACGGGGCCTCCATCATTGCTCTCTCTGCTCACTTTTATACCTGTAAGAGATTTTGAATGAAACCTCTCGGAAGCCTGCACTCTGCTGCCCAGCAGCACTCTAAGGGGATCATGAACGTCAGGCATCTGCTCCCACAGCAGAAGAGCCAGGAGAGAAAGCTGCTTCTGGGAACCTTCAGCACATAGTCAGCTTTGCAACTTCGTAACCATCAGTGCTGTGGCTCCTGGGTTTCATAGCTAAAAGTTCATTTGAGTCGTACCTCGCCGGATCGTGACTAAGCTGCTCAGCACCACAGAGAGTAGAGCACAAACGTATGGCCTCAGCTCCCACAGCAGAAGAGCCAGGAGGGAAAGCTGGTGCTGGCATTCTTCAGCACACAGTCAGCTTTGCAACGGTGCCTTCATCATTTCTTTCAATGCTCACTTTCGTACCTGAAAGAGACTTTGAATGAAACCTCTCCGAAGCCTGCTCTCTGCTGTCCAGCAAAACAGTGCTTAGATTCAGAACGTTTGGCCTCTGCTCCCACAGCCGAAGAGCCCTAAAGAAAAGGCGGTACTGGGATTTTTCAGCACACAGCTTTTCAACGGGGCCTCCATCTTTGCAGTTTGTCCTCTGTTTAATCATAAAGAAACAGTTTGAATAAAATTGGTGGTCGCTCTTAGCTGCCGAGGAACGCAGCTAGTAGAGCATGAACGTTTGGCCTCTGCTCCCACATTCGAAGAGCCAAAAGGGAAAGCTGGTCTAGGATTTTTCAGTACACAGTCAGCTTTAAAAAAATTGCCTCCATCATTGCTCACAGTTCTCAATTTCCTACCTGAGAGTTTGAATGAAACCTCTCGGAATACTGCAATTTGCTGCCCAGCAGCACTCTGAGTAGAGCATGAACTTTTGGCCTCTGCTCCCACAGAAGAAGAGCCAGGAGGGAAAGCTGGGGCTGGGTATCTTCAGCACACAGTCAGCTTTGTAAAGGAGTCACCATCAGTGCTGTCTCTCCTAGCTTTCAACCTAAAAGTGCATTTGAATACAAGCTCTCCAGGGCCTGCTCTCGGCTGCCCATCAGCATAGTGAGTAGAGCATCACCGTTTGCCCTCCGCTCAGACCTTCGAAGAGGCAAAAGTAAAAGCTGGTGCTGGGATTCTTCAGCACACAGTCAGCTTTACAACATTGCCTCCATCATTGCTCTCACTTCTCAATTTCCTACCTGAGAATTTGAATGAAACCTCTCGGAAGGCTGTTCTCTGCTGCGCAGCAACACCGTGAGAGGAGCATGAGGAGCATGAACGTTTGGCCCCTGCCACCACAGCAGAAGAGCCAGGAGGGAAATCTTGTGCTGGTATTATTCAGCACACTATCAGATCTCCAAGGGGGCCTCCATCATTGCTCTCTCTGCTCACTTTCATACCTGTAAGAGATTTTGAATGAAACCTCTCGGAAGCCTGCACTCTGCTGCCCAGCACCACTCTGAGGGGATCATGAAAGTCTGGCATCTGCTCCCACAGCAGAAGAGTCAGGAGAGAAAGCTGCTTCTGGGAACCTTCAGCACATAGTCAGCTTTGCAACTTTGTCACCATCAGTGCTGTGGCTCCTGGGTTTCATAGCTAAAAGTTCATTTGAGTCGTACCTCGCCGGATCTTGACTAAGGTGCACAGCAGCACAATGAATAGAGCATCAACGTTTGGCCTCTGCTCAGACCTTCGAAGAGGCAAAAGTAAAAGCTGGTGCTGGAATTCTTCAGCACACAGTCAGCTTTAAAACATTGCCTCCATCATTGCTCTCACTTCTCAATTTCCTACCTGAGAGTTTGAATGAAACCTCTCGGAAGGCTGTTCTCTGCTGCGCAGCAACACCGTGAGAGGAGCATGAGGAGCATGAACGTTTGGCCCCTGCCACCACAGCAGAAGAGCCAGGAGGGAAATCTTGTGCTGGTATTATTCAGCACACTATCAGATCTCCAACGGGGCCTCCATCATTGCTCTCTCTGCTCACTTTTATACCTGTAAGAGATTTTGAATGAAACCTCTCGGAAGCCTGCACTCTGCTGCCCAGCAGCACTCTGAGGGGATCATGAAAGTCTGGCATCTGCTCCCACAGCAGAAGAGCCAGGAGAGAAAGCTGCTTTTGGGAACCTTCAGCACATAGTCAGCTTTGCAACTTTGTCACCATCAGTGCTGTGGCTCCTCGTTTCATAGCTAAAAGTTCATTTGAGTCGTACCTCGCCGGATCTTGACTAAGCTGCACAGCAGCACAGTGAGTAGAGCATCAACGTTTGGCCTCTGCTCAGACCTTCGAAGAGGCAAAAGTAAAAGCTGGTGCTGGGATTCTTCAGCACACAGTCAGCATTAAACGGGGCTTCCATCATTTCTGTCACTGCTCACTTTCATACGTGAGAGTTTGAATGAAACCTCTCGGAAGGCTGTTCTCTGCTGCGCAGCAACACCGTGAGAAGAGCATGAGGAGCATGAACGTTTGGCCCCTGCCACCACAGCAGAAGAGCCAGGAGGGAAATCTTGTGCTGGTATTATTCAGCACACAGATCTCCAACGGGGCCTCCATCATTGCTCTCTCTGCTCACTTTTATACCTGTAAGAGATTTTGAATGAAACCTCTCGGAAGCCTGCACTCTGCTGCCCAGCAGCACTCTGAGGGGATCATGAAAGTCTGGCATCTGCTCCCACAGCAGAAGAGTCAGGAGAGAAAGCTGCTTCTGGGAACCTTCAGCACATAGTCAGCTTTGCAACTTTGTCACCATCAGTGCTGTGGCTCCTCGGTTTCATAGCTAAAAGTTCATTTGAGTCGTACCTCGCCGGATCTTGACTAAGCTGCACAGAGGCACAGTGAGTAGAGCATCAACGTTTGGCCTCTGCTCAGACCTTCGAAGAGGCAAAAGTAAAAGCTGGTGCTGGGATTCTTCAGCACACAGTCAGCATTAAACGGGGCTTCCATCATTTCTGTCACTGCTCACTTTCATACGTGAGAGTTTGAATGAAACCTCTCGGAAGGCTGTTCTCTGCTGCGCAGCAACACCGTGAGAGGAGCATGAACGCTTGGCCTCTGCTCCCACAGCAGACAAGCCAGGAGGGAAATCTTGTGCTGATATTATTCAGCACACTATCAGACTTCCAACGGGGCCTCCATCATTGCTCTCTCTGCTCACTTTCATACCTGTAAGAGATTTTGAATGAAACCTCTCGGAAGCCTGCACTCTGCTGCCCAGCAGAACTCTGAAGGGATCATGAAAGTCTGGCATCTGCTCCCACAGCAGAAGGGCCAGGAGAGAAAGCTGCTTCTGGGAACCTTTAGCAGATAGTCAGCTTTGCAACTTTGTCACCATCAGTGCTGTGGCTCCTATGTTTCATAGCTAAAAGTTCATTTGAGTCGTACCTCGCCGGATCTTGACTAAGCTGCACAGCAGCACAGTGAGTAGAGCATCAACGTTTGGCCTCTGCTCAGACCTTCGAAGAGGCAAAAGTAAAAGCTGGTGCTGGGATTCTTCAGGACACAGTCAGCTTTAAACGGGGCTTCCATCATTTCTGTCACTGCTCACTTTCATACGTGAGAGTTTGAATGAAACCTCTCAGAAGGCTGTTCTCTGCTGCGCAGCAACGCCGTGAGAAGAGCATGAACGTTTGGCCTCTGCCATCACAGCAGAAGAGCCAGGAGGGAAATCTTGTGCTATTACTCAGCACACTATCAGACTTCCAACGGGGCCTCCATCATTGCTCTCTCTGCTCACTTTTATACCTGTAAGAGATTTTGAATGAAACCTCTCGGAAGCCTGCACTCTGCTGCCCAGCAGCACTCTAAGGGGATCATGAACGTCAGGCATCTGCTCCCACAGCAGAAGAGCCAGGAGAGAAAGCTGCTTCTGGGAACCTTCAGCACATAGTCAGCTTTGCAACTTCGTAACCATCAGTGCTGTGGCTCCTGGGTTTCATAGCTAAAAGTTCATTTGAGTCGTACCTCGCCGGATCGTGACTAAGCTGCTCAGCACCACAGAGAGTAGAGCACAAACGTATGGCCTCAGCTCCCACAGCAGAAGAGCCAGGAGGGAAAGCTGGTGCTGGCATTCTTCAGCACACAGTCAGCTTTGCAACGGTGCCTTCATCATTTCTTTCAATGCTCACTTTCGTACCTGAAAGAGACTTTGAATGAAACCTCTCCGAAGCCTGCTCTCTGCTGTCCAGCAAAACAGTGCTTAGATTCAGAACGTTTGGCCTCTGCTCCCACAGCCGAAGAGCCCTAAAGAAAAGGCAGTACTGGGATTTTTCAGCACACAGCTTTTCAACGGGGCCTCCATCTTTGCAGTTTGTCCTCTGTTTAATCATAAAGAAACAGTTTGAATAAAATTGGTGGTCGCTCTTAGCTGCCGAGGAACGCAGCTAGTAGAGCATGAACGTTTGGCCTCTGCTCCCACATTCGAAGAGCCAAAAGGGAAAGCTGGTGCTGGGATTTTTCAGTACACAGTCAGCTTTAAAAAAATTGCCTCCATCATTGCTCACAGTTCTCAATTTCCTACCTGAGAGTTTGAATGAAACCTCTCGGAATACTGCAATTTGCTGCCCAGCAGCACTCTGAGTAGAGCATGAACTTTTGGCCTCTGCTCCCACAGAAGAAGAGCCAGGAGGGAAAGCTGGGGCTGGGTATCTTCAGCACACAGTCAGCTTTGTAAAGGAGTCACCATCAGTGCTGTCTCTCCTAGCTTTCAACCTAAAAGTGCATTTGAATACAAGCTCTCCAGGGCCTGCTCTCGGCTGCCCATCAGCATAGTGAGTAGAGCATCACCGTTTGCCCTCCGCTCAGACCTTCGAAGAGGCAAAAGTAAAAGCTGGTGCTGGGATTCTTCAGCACACAGTCAGCTTTACAACATTGCCTCCATCATTGCTCTCACTTCTCAATTTCCTACCTGAGAATTTGAATGAAACCTCTCGGAAGGCTGTTCTCTGCTGCGCAGCAACACCGTGAGAGGAGCATGAGGAGCATGAACGTTTGGCCCCTGCCACCACAGCAGAAGAGCCAGGAGGGAAATCTTGTGCTGGTATTATTCAGCACACTATCAGATCTCCAAGGGGGCCTCCATCATTGCTCTCTCTGCTCACTTTCATACCTGTAAGAGATTTTGAATGAAACCTCTCGGAAGCCTGCACTCTGCTGCCCAGCACCACTCTGAGGGGATCATGAAAGTCTGGCATCTGCTCCCACAGCAGAAGAGTCAGGAGAGAAAGCTGCTTCTGGGAACCTTCAGCACATAGTCAGCTTTGCAACTTTGTCACCATCAGTGCTGTGGCTCCTGGGTTTCATAGCTAAAAGTTCATTTGAGTCGTACCTCGCCGGATCTTGACTAAGGTGCACAGCAGCACAATGAATAGAGCATCAACGTTTGGCCTCTGCTCAGACCTTCGAAGAGGCAAAAGTAAAAGCTGGTGCTGGAATTCTTCAGCACACAGTCAGCTTTAAAACATTGCCTCCATCATTGCTCTCACTTCTCAATTTCCTACCTGAGAGTTTGAATGAAACCTCTCGGAAGGCTGTTCTCTGCTGCGCAGCAACACCGTGAGAGGAGCATGAGGAGCATGAACGTTTGGCCCCTGCCACCACAGCAGAAGAGCCAGGAGGGAAATCTTGTGCTGGTATTATTCAGCACACTATCGGATCTCCAACGGGGCCTCCATCATTGCTCTCTCTGCTCACTTTTATACCTGTAAGAGATTTTGAATGAAACCTCTCGGAAGCCTGCACTCTGCTGCCCAGCAGCACTCTGAGGGGATCATGAAAGTCTGGCATCTGCTCCCACAGCAGAAGAGCCAGGAGAGAAAGCTGCTTTTGGGAACCTTCAGCACATAGTCAGCTTTGCAACTTTGTCACCATCAGTGCTGTGGCTCCTATGTTTCATAGCTAAAAGTTCATTTGAGTCGTACCTCGCCGGATCTTGACTAAGCTGCACAGCAGCACAGTGAGTAGAGCATCAACGTTTGGCCTCTGCTCAGACCTTCGAAGAGGCAAAAGTAAAAGCTGGTGCTGGGATTCTTCAGCACACAGTCAGCATTAAAAGGGGCTTCCATCATTTCTGTCACTGCTCACTTTCATACGTGAGAGTTTGAATGAAACCTCTCGGAAGGCTGTTCTCTGCTGCGCAGCAACACCGTGAGAAGAGCATGAGGAGCATGAACGTTTGGCCCCTGCCACCACAGCAGAAGAGCCAGGAGGGAAATCTTGTGCTGGTATTATTCAGCACACAGATCTCCAACGGGGCCTCCATCATTGCTCTCTCTGCTCACTTTTATACCTGTAAGAGATTTTGAATGAAACCTCTCGGAAGCCTGCACTCTGCTGCCCAGCAGCACTCTGAGGGGATCATGAAAGTCTGGCATCTGCTCCCACAGCAGAAGAGCCAGGAGAGAAAGCTGCTTCTGGGAACCTTCAGCAGATAGTCAGCTTTGCAACTTTGTCACCATCAGTGCTGTGGCTCCTCGGTTTCATAGCTAAAAGTTCATTTGAGTCGTACCTCGCGGATCTTGACTAAGCTGCACAGAGGCACAGTGAGTAGAGCATCAACGTTTGGCCTCTGCTCAGACCTTCGAAGAGGCAAAAGTAAAAGCTGGTGCTGGGATTCTTCAGCACACAGTCAGCATTAAACGGGGCTTCCATCATTTCTGTCACTGCTCACTTTCATACGTGAGAGTTTGAATGAAACCTCTCGGAAGGCTGTTCTCTGCTGCGCAGCAACACCGTGAGAGGAGCATGAACGCTTGGCCTCTGCTCCCACAGCAGACAAGCCAGGAGGGAAATCTTGTGCTGATATTATTCAGCACACTATCAGACTTCCAACGGGGCCTCCATCATTGCTCTCTCTGCTCACTTTCATACCTGTAAGAGATTTTGAATGAAACCTCTCGGAAGCCTGCACTCTGCTGCCCAGCAGAACTCTGAGGGGATCATGAAAGTCTGGCATCTGCTCCCACAGCAGAAGGGCCAGGAGAGAAAGCTGCTTCTGGGAACCTTCAGCAGATAGTCAGCTTTGCAACTTTGTCACCATCAGTGCTGTGGCTCCTATGTTTCATAGCTAAAAGTTCATTTGAGTCGTACCTCGCCGGATCTTGACTAAGCTGCACAGCAGCACAGTGAGTAGAGCATCAACGTTTGGCCTCTGCTCAGACCTTCGAAGAGGCAAAAGTAAAAGCTGGTGCTGGGACTCTTCAGGACACAGTCAGCTTTAAACGGGGCTTCCATCATTTCTGTCACTGCTCACTTTCATACGTGAGAGTTTGAATGAAACCTCTCAGAAGGCTGTTCTCTGCTGCGCAGCAACGCCGTGAGAAGAGCATGAACGTTTGGCCTCTGCCATCACAGCAGAAGAGCCAGGAGGGAAATCTTGTGCTATTACTCAGCACACTATCAGACTTCCAACGGGGCCTCCATCATTGCTCTCTCTGCTCACTTTTATACCTGTAAGAGATTTTGAATGAAACCTCTCGGAAGCCTGCACTCTGCTGCCCAGCAGCACTCTAAGGGGATCATGAACGTCAGGCATCTGCTCCCACAGCAGAAGAGCCAGGAGAGAAAGCTGCTTCTGGGAACCTTCAGCACATAGTCAGCTTTGCAACTTCGTAACCATCAGTGCTGTGGCTCCTGGGTTTCATAGCTAAAAGTTCATTTGAGTCGTACCTCGCCGGATCGTGACTAAGCTGCTCAGCACCACAGAGAGTAGAGCACAAACGTATGGCCTCAGCTCCCACAGCAGAAGAGCCAGGAGGGAAAGCTGGTGCTGGCATTCTTCAGCACACAGTCAGCTTTGCAACGGTGCCTTCATCATTTCTTTCAATGCTCACTTTCGTACCTGAAAGAGACTTTGAATGAAACCTCTCCGAAGCCTGCTCTCTGCTGTCCAGCAAAACAGTGCTTAGATTCAGAACGTTTGGCCTCTGCTCCCACAGCCGAAGAGCCCTAAAGAAAAGGCGGTACTGGGATTTTTCAGCACACAGCTTTTCAACGGGGCCTCCATCTTTGCAGTTTGTCCTCTGTTTAATCATAAAGAAACAGTTTGAATAAAATTGGTGGTCGCTCTTAGCTGCCGAGGAACGCAGCTAGTAGAGCATGAACGTTTGGCCTCTGCTCCCACATTCGAAGAGCCAAAAGGGAAAGCTGGTGCTGGGATTTTTCAGTACACAGTCAGCTTTAAAAAAATTGCCTCCATCATTGCTCACAGTTCTCAATTTCCTACCTGAGAGTTTGAATGAAACCTCTCGGAATACTGCAATTTGCTGCCCAGCAGCACTCTGAGTAGAGCATGAACTTTTGGCCTCTGCTCCCACAGAAGAAGAGCCAGGAGGGAAAGCTGGGGCTGGGTATCTTCAGCACACAGTCAGCTTTGTAAAGGAGTCACCATCAGTGCTGTCTCTCCTAGCTTTCAACCTAAAAGTGCATTTGAATACAAGCTCTTCAGGGCCTGCTCTCGGCTGCCCATCAGCATAGTGAGTAGAGCATCACCGTTTGCCCTCCGCTCAGACCTTCGAAGAGGCAAAAGTAAAAGCTGGTGCTGGGATTCTTCAGCACACAGTCAGCTTTACAACATTGCCTCCATCATTGCTCTCACTTCTCAATTTCCTACCTGAGAATTTGAATGAAACCTCTCGGAAGGCTGTTCTCTGCTGCGCAGCAACACCGTGAGAGGAGCATGAGGAGCATGAACGTTTGGCCCCTGCCACCACAGCAGAAGAGCCAGGAGGGAAATCTTGTGCTGGTATTATTCAGCACACTATCAGATCTCCAAGGGGGCCTCCATCATTGCTCTCTCTGCTCACTTTCATACCTGTAAGAGATTTTGAATGAAACCTCTCGGAAGCCTGCACTCTGCTGCCCAGCACCACTCTGAGGGGATCATGAAAGTCTGGCATCTGCTCCCACAGCAGAAGAGTCAGGAGAGAAAGCTGCTTCTGGGAACCTTCAGCACATAGTCAGCTTTGCAACTTTGTCACCATCAGTGCTGTGGCTCCTGGGTTTCATAGCTAAAAGTTCATTTGAGTCGTACCTCGCCGGATCTTGACTAAGCTGCACAGCAGCACAATGAATAGAGCATCAACGTTTGGCCTCTGCTCAGACCTTCGAAGAGGCAAAAGTAAAAGCTGGTGCTGGAATTCTTCAGCACACAGTCAGCTTTAAAACATTGCCTCCATCATTGCTCTCACTTCTCAATTTCCTACCTGAGAGTTTGAATGAAACCTCTCGGAAGGCTGTTCTCTGCTGCGCAGCAACACCGTGAGAGGAGCATGAGGAGCATGAACGTTTGGCCCCTGCCACCACAGCAGAAGAGCCAGGAGGGAAATCTTGTGCTGGTATTATTCAGCACACTATCAGATCTCCAACGGGGCCTCCATCATTGCTCTCTCACTTTCATACCTGTAAGAGATTTTGAATGAAACCTCTCGGAAGCCTGCACTCTGCTGCCCAGCAGAACTCTGAGGGGATCATGAAAGTTGGCATCTGCTCCCACAAGAGAAGGGCCAGGAGAGAAAGCTGCTTCTGGGAACCTTCAGCACATAGTCAGCTTTGTAAAGGAGTCACCATCAGTGCTGTGGCTCCTGGGTTTCATAGCTAAAAGTTCATTTGAGTCGTACCTCGCCGGATCTTGACTAAGCTGCACAGCAGCACAATGAGTAGAGCATCAAAGTTTGGCCTCTGCTCAGACATTCCAAGAGCCAAAAAGGGAAAGCTGGTGCTGGGATTCTTCAGCACACAGTCAGCTTTAAACGGGGCTTCCATCATTTCTGTCACTGCTCACTTTCATACGTGAGAGTTTGAATGAAACCTCTCGGAAGGCTGTTCTCTGCTGCGCAGCAACACCGTGAGAAGAGCATGAGGAGCATGAACGCTTGGCCCCTGCCACCACAGCAGAAGAGCCAGGAGGGAAATCTTGTGCTGGTATTATTCAGCACACTATCGGATCTCCAACGGGGACTCCATCATTGCTCTCTCTGCTCACTTTCATACCTGTAAGAGATTTTGAATGAAACCTCTCGGTAGCCTGCACTCTGCTGCCCAGCAGCACTCTGAGGGGATCATGAAAGTCTGGCATCTGCTCCCACAGCAGAAGAGCCAGGAGAGAAAGCTGCTTCTGGGAACCTTCAGCAGATAGTCAGCTTTGCAACTTTGTCACCATCAGTGCTGTGGCTCCTGGGTTTCATAGCTAAAAGTTCATTTGAGTCGTACCTCGCCGGATCTTGACTAAGCTGCACAGCAGCACAATGAATAGAGCATCAACGTTTGGCCTCTGCTCAGACCTTCGAAGAGGCAAAAGTAAAAGCTGGTGCTGGGATTCTTCAGCACACAGTCAGCATTAAACGGGGCTTCCATCATTTCTGTCACTGCTCACTTTCATACGTGAGAGTTTGAATGAAACCTCTCGGAAGGCTGTTCTCTGCTGCGCAGCAACACCGTGAGAGGAGCATGAACGCTTGGCCTCTGCTCCCACAGCAGACAAGCCAGGAGGGAAATCTTGTGCTGATATTATTCAGCACACTATCAGACTTCCAACGGGGCCTCCATCATTGCTCTCTCTGCTCACTTTCATACCTGTAAGAGATTTTGAATGAAACCTCTCGGAAGCCTGCACTCTGCTGCCCAGCAGAACTCTGAGGGGATCATGAAAGTCTGGCATCTGCTCCCACAGCAGAAGGGCCAGGAGAGAAAGCTGCTTCTGGGAACCTTCAGCACATAGTCAGCTTTGCAACTTTGTCACCATCAGTGCTGTGGCTCCTCGGTTTCATAGCTAAAAGTTCATTTGAGTCGTACCTCGCCGGATCTTGACTAAGCTGCACAGCAGCACAGTGAGTAGAGCATCAACGTTTGGCCTCTGCTCAGACCTTCGAAGAGGCAAAAGTAAAAGCTGGTGCTGGGATTCTTCAGGACACAGTCAGCTTTAAACGGGGCTTCCATCATTTCTGTCACTGCTCACTTTCATACGTGAGAGTTTGAATGAAACCTCTCGGAAGGCTGTTCTCTGCTGCGCAGCAACGCCGTGAGAAGAGCATGAACGTTTGGCCTCTGCCCCCACAGCAGAAGAGCCAGGAGGGAAATCTTGTGCTATTACTCAGCACACTATCAGACTTCCAACGGGGCCTCCATCATTGCTCTCTCTGCTCACTTTTATACCTGTAAGAGATTTTGAATGAAACCTCTCGGAAGCCTGCACTCTGCTGCCCAGCAGCACTCTAAGGGGATCATGAACGTCAGGCATCTGCTCCCACAGCAGAAGAGCCAGGAGAGAAAGCTGCTTCTGGGAACCTTCAGCACATAGTCAGCTTTGCAACTTCGTAACCATCAGTGCTGTGGCTCCTGGGTTTCATAGCTAAAAGTTCATTTGAGTCGTACCTCGCCGGATCGTGACTAAGCTGCTCAGCACCACAGAGAGTAGAGCACAAACGTATGGCCTCAGCTCCCACAGCAGAAGAGCCAGGAGGGAAAGCTGGTGCTGGCATTCTTCAGCACACAGTCAGCTTTGCAACGGTGCCTTCATCATTTCTTTCAATGCTCACTTTCGTACCTGAAAGAGACTTTGAATGAAACCTCTCCGAAGCCTGCTCTCTGCTGTCCAGCAAAACAGTGCTTAGATTCAGAACGTTTGGCCTCTGCTCCCACAGCCGAAGAGCCCTAAAGAAAAGGCGGTACTGGGATTTTTCAGCACACAGCTTTTCAACGGGGCCTCCATCTTTGCAGTTTGTCCTCTGTTTAATCATAAAGAAACAGTTTGAATAAAATTGGTGGTCGCTCTTAGCTGCCCAGGAACGCAGCTAGTAGAGCATGAACGTTTGGCCTCTGCTCCCACATTCGAAGAGCCAAAAGGGAAAGCTGGTGCTGGGATTTTTCAGTACACAGTCAGCTTTAAAAAAATTGCCTCCATCATTGCTCACAGTTCTCAATTTCCTACCTGAGAGTTTGAATGAAACCTCTCGGAATACTGCAATTTGCTGCCCAGCAGCACTCTGAGTAGAGCATGAACTTTTGGCCTCTGCTCCCACAGAAGAAGAGCCAGGAGGGAAAGCTGGGGCTGGGTATCTTCAGCACACAGTCAGCTTTGTAAAGGAGTCACCATCAGTGCTGTCTCTCCTAGCTTTCAACCTAAAAGTGCATTTGAATACAAGCTCTCCAGGGCCTGCTCTCGGCTGCCCATCAGCATAGTGAGTAGAGCATCACCGTTTGCCCTCCGCTCAGACCTTCGAAGAGGCAAAAGTAAAAGCTGGTGCTGGGATTCTTCAGCACACAGTCAGCTTTACAACATTGCCTCCATCATTGCTCTCACTTCTCAATTTCCTACCTGAGAATTTGAATGAAACCTCTCGGAAGGCTGTTCTCTGCTGCGCAGCAACACCGTGAGAGGAGCATGAGGAGCATGAACGTTTGGCCCCTGCCACCACAGCAGAAGAGCCAGGAGGGAAATCTTGTGCTGGCATTATTCAGCACACTATCAGATCTCCAAGGGGGCCTCCATCATTGCTCTCTCTGCTCACTTTCATACCTGTAAGAGATTTTGAATGAAACCTCTCGGAAGCCTGCACTCTGCTGCCAAGCAGCACTCTGAGGGGATCATGAAAGTCTGGCATCTGCTCCCACAGCAGAAGAGTCAGGAGAGAAAGCTGCTTCTGGGAACCTTCAGCACATAGTCAGCTTTGCAACTTTGTCACCATCAGTGCTGTGGCTCCTGGGTTTCATAGCTAAAAGTTCATTTGAGTCGTACCTCGCCGGATCTTGACTAAGGTGCACAGCAGCACAATGAATAGAGCATCAACGTTTGGCCTCTGCTCAGACCTTCGAAGAGGCAAAAGTAAAAGCTGGTGCTGGAATTCTTCAGCACACAGTCAGCTTTAAAACATTGCCTCCATCATTGCTCTCACTTCTCAATTTCCTACCTGAGAGTTTGAATGAAACCTCTCGGAAGGCTGTTCTCTGCTGCGCAGCAACACCGTGAGAGGAGCATGAGGAGCATGAACGTTTGGCCCCTGCCACCACAGCAGAAGAGCCAGGAGGGAAATCTTGTGCTGGGATTATTCAGCACACTATCAGATCTCCAACGGGGCCTCCATCATTGCTCTCTCTGCTCACTTTTATACCTGTAAGAGATTTTGAATGAAACCTCTCGGAAGCCTGCACTCTGCTGCCCAGCAGCACTCTGAGGGGATCATGAAAGTCTGGCATCTGCTCCCACAGCAGAAGAGCCAGGAGAGAAAGCTGCTTCTGGGAACCTTCAGCACATAGTCAGCTTTGCAACTTTGTCACCATCAGTGCTGTGGCTCCTCGGTTTCATAGCTAAAATTTCATTTGAGTCGTACCTCGCCGGATCTTGACTAAGCTGCACAGCAGCACAGTGAGTAGAGCATCAACGTTTGGCCTCTGCTCAGACCTTCGAAGAGGCAAAAGTAGAAGCTGGTGCTGGGATTCTTCAGCACACAGTCAGCATTAAACGGGGCTTCCATCATTTCTGTCACTGCTCACTTTCATACGTGAGAGTTTGAATGAAACCTCTCGGAAGGCTGTTCTCTGCTGCGCAGCAACACCGTGAGAAGAGCATGAACGTTTGACCTCTGCCCCCACAGAAGAGGAGCAAGGAGTTAAATCTCGTGCTGATATTATTCAGCACACTATCAGATTTCCAACGGGGCCTCCATCATTGCTCTCTCTGCTCACTTTCATACCTGTAAGAGATTTTGAATGAAACCTCTCGGAAGCCTGCACTCTGCTGCCCAGCAGAACTCTGAGGGGATCATGAAAGTTGGCATCTGCTCCCACAAGAGAAGGGCCAGGAGAGAAAGCTGCTTCTGGGAACCTTCAGCACATAGTCAGCTTTGTAAAGGAGTCACCATCAGTGCTGTGGCTCCTGGGTTTCATAGCTAAAAGTTCATTTGAGTCGTACCTCGCCGGATCTTGACTAAGCTGCACAGCAGCACAATGAGTAGAGCATCAAAGTTTGGCCTCTGCTCAGACATTCCAAGAGCCAAAAAGGGAAAGCTGGTGCTGGGATTCTTCAGCACACAGTCAGCTTTAAACGGGGCTTCCATCATTTCTGTCACTGCTCACTTTCATACGTGAGAGTTTGAATGAAACCTCTCGGAAGGCTGTTCTCTGCTGCGCAGCAACACCGTGAGAAGAGCATGAGGAGCATGAACGCTTGGCCCCTGCCACCACAGCAGAAGAGCCAGGAGGGAAATCTTGTGCTGGTATTATTCAGCACACTATCGGATCTCCAACGGGGACTCCATCATTGCTCTCTCTGCTCACTTTCATACCTGTAAGAGATTTTGAATGAAACCTCTCGGTAGCCTGCACTCTGCTGCCCAGCAGCACTCTGAGGGGATCATGAAAGTCTGGCATCTGCTCCCACAGCAGAAGAGCCAGGAGAGAAAGCTGCTTCTGGGAACCTTCAGCAGATAGTCAGCTTTGCAACTTTGTCACCATCAGTGCTGTGGCTCCTGGGTTTCATAGCTAAAAGTTCATTTGAGTCGTACCTCGCCGGATCTTGACTAAGCTGCACAGCAGCACAATGAATAGAGCATCAACGTTTGGCCTCTGCTCAGACCTTCGAAGAGGCAAAAGTAAAAGCTGGTGCTGGGATTCTTCAGCACACAGTCAGCATTAAACGGGGCTTCCATCATTTCTGTCACTGCTCACTTTCATACGTGAGAGTTTGAATGAAACCTCTCGGAAGGCTGTTCTCTGCTGCGCAGCAACACCGTGAGAGGAGCATGAACGCTTGGCCTCTGCTCCCACAGCAGACAAGCCAGGAGGGAAATCTTGTGCTGATATTATTCAGCACACTATCAGACTTCCAACGGGGCCTCCATCATTGCTCTCTCTGCTCACTTTCATACCTGTAAGAGATTTTGAATGAAACCTCTCGGAAGCCTGCACTCTGCTGCCCAGCAGAACTCTGAGGGGATCATGAAAGTCTGGCATCTGCTCCCACAGCAGAAGGGCCAGGAGAGAAAGCTGCTTCTGGGAACCTTCAGCACATAGTCAGCTTTGCAACTTTGTCACCATCAGTGCTGTGGCTCCTCGGTTTCATAGCTAAAAGTTCATTTGAGTCGTACCTCGCCGGATCTTGACTAAGCTGCACAGCAGCACAGTGAGTAGAGCATCAACGTTTGGCCTCTGCTCAGACCTTCGAAGAGGCAAAAGTAAAAGCTGGTGCTGGGATTCTTCAGGACACAGTCAGCTTTAAACGGGGCTTCCATCATTTCTGTCACTGCTCACTTTCATACGTGAGAGTTTGAATGAAACCTCTCGGAAGGCTGTTCTCTGCTGCGCAGCAACGCCGTGAGAAGAGCATGAACGTTTGGCCTCTGCCCCCACAGCAGAAGAGCCAGGAGGGAAATCTTGTGCTATTACTCAGCACACTATCAGACTTCCAACGGGGCCTCCATCATTGCTCTCTCTGCTCACTTTTATACCTGCAAGAGATTTTGAATGAAACCTCTCGGAAGCCTGCACTCTGCTGCCCAGCAGCACTCTAAGGGGATCATGAACGTCAGGCATCTGCTCCCACAGCAGAAGAGCCAGGAGAGAAAGCTGCTTCTGGGAACCTTCAGCACATAGTCAGCTTTTCAACTTCGTAACCATCAGTGCTGTGGCTCCTGGGTTTCATAGCTAAAAGTTCATTTGAGTCGTACCTCGCCGGATCGTGACTAAGCTGCTCAGCACCACAGAGAGTAGAGCACAAACGTATGGCCTCAGCTCCCACAGCAGAAGAGCCAGGAGGGAAAGCTGGTGCTGGCATTCTTCAGCACACAGTCAGCTTTGCAACGGTGCCTTCATCATTTCTTTCAATGCTCACTTTCGTACCTGAAAGAGACTTTGAATGAAACCTCTCCGAAGCCTGCTCTCTGCTGTCCAGCAAAACAGTGCTTAGATTCAGAACGTTTGCCCTCTGCTCCCACAGCCGAAGAGCCCTAAAGAAAAGGCGGTACTGGGATTTTTCAGCACACAGCTTTTCAACGGGGCCTCCATCTTTGCAGTTTGTCCTCTGTTTAATCATAAAGAAACAGTTTGAATAAAATTGGTGGTCGCTCTTAGCTGCCCAGGAACGCAGCTAGTAGAGCATGAACGTTTGGCCTCTGCTCCCACATTCGAAGAGCCAAAAGGGAAAGCTGGTGCTGGGATTTTTCAGTACACAGTCAGCTTTAAAAAAATTGCCTCCATCATTGCTCACAGTTCTCAATTTCCTACCTGAGAGTTTGAATGAAACCTCTCGGAATACTGCAATTTGCTGCCCAGCAGCACTCTGAGTAGAGCATGAACTTTTGGCCTCTGCTCCCACAGAAGAAGAGCCAGGAGGGAAAGCTGGGGCTGGGTATCTTCAGCACACAGTCAGCTTTGTAAAGGAGTCACCATCAGTGCTGTCTCTCCTAGCTTTCAACCTAAAAGTGCATTTGAATACAAGCTCTCCAGGGCCTGCTCTCGGCTGCCCATCAGCATAGTGAGTAGAGCATCACCGTTTGCCCTCCGCTCAGACCTTCGAAGAGGCAAAAGTAAAAGCTGGTGCTGGGATTCTTCAGCACACAGTCAGCTTTACAACATTGCCTCCATCATTGCTCTCACTTCTCAATTTCCTACCTGAGAATTTGAATGAAACCTCTCGGAAGGCTGTTCTCTGCTGCGCAGCAACACCGTGAGAGGAGCATGAGGAGCATGAACGTTTGGCCCCTGCCACCACAGCAGAAGAGCCAGGAGGGAAATCTTGTGCTGGCATTATTCAGCACACTATCAGATCTCCAAGGGGGCCTCCATCATTGCTCTCTCTGCTCACTTTCATACCTGTAAGAGATTTTGAATGAAACCTCTCGGAAGCCTGCACTCTGCTGCCCAGCAGCACTCTGAGGGGATCATGAAAGTCTGGCATCTGCTCCCACAGCAGAAGAGTCAGGAGAGAAAGCTGCTTCTGGGAACCTTCAGCACATAGTCAGCTTTGCAACTTTGTCACCATCAGTGCTGTGGCTCCTGGGTTTCATAGCTAAAAGTTCATTTGAGTCGTACCTCGCCGGATCTTGACTAAGGTGCACAGCAGCACAATGAATAGAGCATCAACGTTTGGCCTCTGCTCAGACCTTCGAAGAGGCAAAAGTAAAAGCTGGTGCTGGAATTCTTCAGCACACAGTCAGCTTTAAAACATTGCCTCCATCATTGCTCTCACTTCTCAATTTCCTACCTGAGAGTTTGAATGAAACCTCTCGGAAGGCTGTTCTCTGCTGCGCAGCAACACCGTGAGAGGAGCATGAGGAGCATGAACGTTTGGCCCCTGCCACCACAGCAGAAGAGCCAGGAGGGAAATCTTGTGCTGGTATTATTCAGCACACTATCAGATCTCCAACGGGGCCTCCATCATTGCTCTCTCTGCTCACTTTTATACCTGTAAGAGATTTTGAATGAAACCTCTCGGAAGCCTGCACTCTGCTGCCCAGCAGCACTCTGAGGGGATCATGAAAGTCTGGCATCTGCTCCCACAGCAGAAGAGCCAGGAGAGAAAGCTGCTTCTGGGAACCTTCAGCACATAGTCAGCTTTGCAACTTTGTCACCATCAGTGCTGTGGCTCCTCGGTTTCATAGCTAAAATTTCATTTGAGTCGTACCTCGCCGGATCTTGACTAAGCTGCACAGCAGCACAGTGAGTAGAGCATCAACGTTTGGCCTCTGCTCAGACCTTCGAAGAGGCAAAAGTAGAAGCTGGTGCTGGGATTCTTCAGCACACAGTCAGCATTAAACGGGGCTTCCATCATTTCTGTCACTGCTCACTTTCATACGTGAGAGTTTGAATGAAACCTCTCGGAAGGCTGTTCTCTGCTGCGCAGCAACACCGTGAGAAGAGCATGAACGTTTGACCTCTGCCCCCACAGAAGAGGAGCAAGGAGTTAAATCTCGTGCTGATATTATTCAGCACACTATCAGATTTCCAACGGGGCCTCCATCATTGCTCTCTCTGCTCACTTTCATACCTGTAAGAGATTTTGAATGAAACCTCTCGGAAGCCTGCACTCTGCTGCCCAGCAGAACTCTGAGGGGATCATGAAAGTTGGCATCTGCTCCCACAAGAGAAGGGCCAGGAGAGAAAGCTGCTTCTGGGAACCTTCAGCACATAGTCAGCTTTGTAAAGGAGTCACCATCAGTGCTGTGGCTCCTGGGTTTCATAGCTAAAAGTTCATTTGAGTCGTACCTCGCCGGATCTTGACTAAGCTGCACAGCAGCACAATGAGTAGAGCATCAAAGTTTGGCCTCTGCTCAGACATTCCAAGAGCCAAAAAGGGAAAGCTGGTGCTGGGATTCTTCAGCACACAGTCAGCTTTAAACGGGGCTTCCATCATTTCTGTCACTGCTCACTTTCATACGTGAGAGTTTGAATGAAACCTCTCGGAAGGCTGTTCTCTGCTGCGCAGCAACACCGTGAGAAGAGCATGAGGAGCATGAACGCTTGGCCCCTGCCACCACAGCAGAAGAGCCAGGAGGGAAATCTTGTGCTGGTATTATTCAGCACACTATCGGATCTCCAACGGGGACTCCATCATTGCTCTCTCTGCTCACTTTCATACCTGTAAGAGATTTTGAATGAAACCTCTCGGTAGCCTGCACTCTGCTGCCCAGCAGCACTCTGAGGGGATCATGAAAGTCTGGCATCTGCTCCCACAGCAGAAGAGCCAGGAGAGAAAGCTGCTTCTGGGAACCTTCAGCAGATAGTCAGCTTTGCAACTTTGTCTCCATCAGTGCTGTGGCTCCTGGGTTTCATAGCTAAAAGTTCATTTGAGTCGTACCTCGCCGGATCTTGACTAAGCTGCACAGCAGCACAATGAATAGAGCATCAACGTTTGGCCTCTGCTCAGACCTTCGAAGAGGCAAAAGTAAAAGCTGGTGCTGGGATTCTTCAGCACACAGTCAGCTTTAAAACATTGCCTCCATCATTGCTCTCACTTCTCAATTTCCTACCTGAGAATTTGAATGAAACCTCTCGGAAGGCTGTTCTCTGCTGCGCAGCAACACCGTGAGAAGAGCATGAACGTTTGACCTCTGCCCCCACAGAAGAGGAGCAAGGAGTTAAATCTCCTGCTGATATTATTCAGCACACTATCAGATTTCCAACGGGGCCTCCATCATTGCTCTCTCTGCTCACTTTCATACCTGTAAGAGATTTTGAATGAAACCTCTCGGAAGCCTGCACTCTGCTGCCCAGCAGAACTCTGAGGGGATCATGAAAGTTGGCATCTGCTCCCACAAGAGAAGGGCCAGGAGAGAAAGCTGCTTCTGGGAACCTTCAGCACATAGTCAGCTTTGTAAAGGAGTCACCATCAGTGCTGTGGCTCCTGGGTTTCATAGCTAAAAGTTCATTTGAGTCGTACCTCGCCGGATCTTGACTAAGCTGCACAGCAGCACAATGAATAGAGCATCAACGTTTGGCCTCTGCTCAGACCTTCGAAGAGGCAAAAGTAAAAGCTGGTGCTGGGATTCTTCAGCACACAGTCAGCTTTAAAACATTGCCTCCATCATTGCTCTCACTTCTCAATTTCCTACCTGAGAATTTGAATGAAACCTCTCGGAAGGCTGTTCTCTGCTGCGCAGCAACACCGTGAGAGGAGCATGAGGAGCATGAACGTTTGGCCCCTGCCACCACAGCAGAAGAGCCAGGAGGGAAATCTTGTGCTGGTATTATTTAGCACACTATCAGATCTCCAACGGGGCCTCCATCATTGCTCTCTCTGCTCACTTTTATACCTGTAAGAGATTTTGAATGAAACCTCTCGGAAGCCTGCACTCTGCTGCCCAGCAGCACTCTGAGGGGATCATGAAAGTCTGGCATCTGCTCCCACAGCAGAATAGCCAGGAGAGAAAGCTGCTTCTGGGAACCTTCAGCACATAGTCAGCTTTGCAACTTTGTCACCATCAGTGCTGTGGCTCCTCGGTTTCATAGCTAAAAGTTCATTTGAGTCGTACCTCGCCGGATCTTGACTAAGCTGCACAGCAGCACAGTGAGTAGAGCATCAACGTTTGGCCTCTGCTCAGACCTTCGAAGAGGCAAAAGTAAAAGCTGGTGCTGGGATTCTTCAGCACACAGTCAGCATTAAACGGGGCTTCCATCATTTCTGTCACTGCTCACTTTCATACGTGAGAGTTTGAATGAAACCTCTCGGAAGGCTGTTCTCTGCTGCGCAGCAACACCGTGAGAGGAGCATGAACGCTTGGCCTCTGCTCCCACAGCAGACAAGCCAGGAGGGAAATCTTGTGCTGATATTATTCAGCACACTATCAGACTTCCAACGGGGCCTCCATCATTGCTCTCTCTGCTCACTTTCATACCTGTAAGAGATTTTGAATGAAACCTCTCGGAAGCCTGCACTCTGCTGCCCAGCAGAACTCTGAGGGGATCATGAAAGTCTGGCATCTGCTCCCACAGCAGAAGGGCCAGGAGAGAAAGCTGCTTCTGGGAACCTTCAGCACATAGTCAGCTTTGCAAATTTGTCACCATCAGTGCTGTGGCTCCTCGGTTTCATAGCTAAAAGTTCATTTGAGTCGTACCTCGCCGGATATTGACTATGCTGCACAGCAGCACAGTGAGTAGAGCATCAACGTTTGGCCTCTGCTCAGACCTTCGAAGAGGCAAAAGTAAAAGCTGGTGCTGGGATTCTTCAGGACACAGCTTTAAACGGGGCTTCCATCATTTCTGTCACTGCTCACTTTCATACGTGAGAGTTTGAATGAAACCTCTCAGAAGGCTGTTCTCTGCTGCGCAGCAACGCCGTGAGAAGAGCATGAACGTTTGGCCTCTGCCCCCACAGCAGAAGAGCCAGGAGGGAAATCTTGTGCTATTACTCAGCACACTATCAGACTTCCAACGGGGCCTCCATCATTGCTCTCTCTGCTCACTTTTATACCTGTAAGAGATTTTGAATGAAACCTCTCGGAAGCCTGCACACTGCTGCCCAGCAGCACTCTAAGGGGATCATGAAAGTCTGGCATCTGCTCCCACAGCAGAAGAGCCAGGAGAGAAAGCTGCTTCTGGGAACCTTCAGCACATAGTCAGCTTTGCAACTTTGTAACCATCATTGCTGTGGCTCCTGGGTTTCATAGCTAAAAGTTCATTTGAGTCGTACCTCGCCGGATCGTGACTAAGCTGCTCAGCACCACAGAGAGTAGAGCACAAACGTATGGCCTCAGCTCCCACAGCAGAAGAGCCAGGAGGGAAAGCTGGTGCTGGCATTCTTCAGCACACAGTCAGCTTTGCAACGGTGCCTTCATCATTTCTTTCAATGCTCACTTTCGTACCTGAAAGAGACTTTGAATGAAACCTCTCCGAAGCCTGCTCTCTGCTGCCCAGCAAAACAGTGCTTAGATTCAGAACGTTTGGCCTCTGCTCCCACAGCCGAAGAGCCCTAAAGAAAAGGCGGTACTGGGATTTTTCAGCACACAGCTTTTCAACGGGGCCTCCATCTTTGCAGTTTGTCCTCTGTTTAATCATAAAGAAACAGTTTGAATAAAATTGGTGGTCGCTCTTAGCTCCCCAGGAACGCAGCTAGTAGAGCATGAACGTTTGGCCTCTGCTCCCACATTCGAAGAGCCAAAAGGGAAAGCTGGTGCTGGGATTTTTCAGTACACAGTCAGCTTTAAAAAAATTGCCTCCATCATTGCTCACAGTTCTCAATTTCCTACCTGAGAGTTTGAATGAAACCTCTCGGAATACTGCAATTTGCTGCCCAGCAGCACTCTGAGTAGAGCATGAACTTTTGGCCTCTGCTCCCACAGAAGAAGAGCCAGGAGGGAAAGCTGGGGCTGGGTATCTTCAGCACACAGTCAGCTTTGTAAAGGAGTCACCATCAGTGCTGTCTCTCCTAGCTTTCAACCTAAAAGTGCATTTGATTACAAGCTCTACAGGGCCTGCTCTCGGCTGCCCATCAGCATAGTGAGTAGAGCATCACCGTTTGCCCTCTGCTCAGACCTTCGAAGAGGCAAAAGTAAAAGCTGGTGCGGGGATTCTTCAGCACACAGTCAGCTTTACAACATTGCCTCCATCATTGCTCTCACTTCTCAATTTCCTACCTGAGAATTTGAATGAAACCTCTCGGAAGGCTGTTCTCTGCTGCGCAGCAACACCGTGAGAGGAGCATGAGGAGCATGAACGTTTGGCCCCTGCCACCACAGCAGAAGAGCCAGGAGGGAAATCTTGTGCTGGTATTATTCAGCACACTATCAGATCTCCAACGGGGCCTCCATCATTGCTCTCTCTGCTCACTTTTATACCTGTAAGAGATTTTGAATGAAACCTCTCGGAAGCCTGCACTCTGCTGCCCAGCAGCACTCTGAGGGGATCATGAAAGTCTGGCATCTGCTCCCACAGCAGAAGAGTCAGGAGAGAAAGCTGCTTCTGGGAACCTTCCGCACATAGTCAGCTTTGCAACTTTGTCACCATCAGTGCTGTGGCTCCTCGGTTTCATAGCTAAAAGTTCATTTGAGTCGTACCTCGCCGGATCTTGACTAAGGTGCACAGCAGCACAATGAATAGAGCATCAACGTTTGCCCTCTGCTCAGACCTTCGAAGAGGCAAAAGTAAAAGCTGGTGCTGGAATTCTTCAGCACACAGTCAGCATTAAACGGGGCTTCCATCATTTCTGTCACTGCTCACTTTCATACGTGAGAGTTTGAATGAAACCTCTCGGAAGGCTGTTCTCTGCTGCGCAGCAACACCGTGAGAAGAGCATGAACGTTTGACCTCTGCCCCCACAGAAGAGGAGCAAGGAGTTAAATCTCCTGCTGATATTATTCAGCACACTATCAGATTTCCAACGGGGCCTCCATCATTGCTCTCTCTGCTCACTTTCATACCTGTAAGAGATTTTGAATGAAACCTCTCGGAAGCCTGCACTCTGCTGCCCAGCAGAACTCTGAGGGGATCATGAAAGTTGGCATCTGCTCCCACAAGAGAAGGGCCAGGAGAGAAAGCTGCTTCTGGGAACCTTCAGCACATAGTCAGCTTTGTAAAGGAGTCACCATCAGTGCTGTGGCTCCTGGGTTTCATAGCTAAAAGTTCATTTGAGTCGTACCTCGCCGGATCTTGACTAAGCTGCACAGCAGCACAATGAGTAGAGCATCAACGTTTGGCCTCTGCTCAGACATTCCAAGAGCCAAAAAGGGAAAGCTGGTGCTGGGATTCTTCAGCACACAGTCAGCTTTAAACGGGGCTTCCATCATTTCTGTCACTGCTCACTTTCATACGTGAGAGTTTGAATGAAACCTCTCGGAAGGCTGTTCTCTGCTGCGCAGCAACACCGTGAGAAGAGCATGAGGAGCATGAACGTTTGGCCCCTGCCACCACAGCAGAAGAGCCAGGAGGGAAATCTTGTGCTGGTATTATTCAGCACACTATCGGATCTCCAACGGGGCCTCCATCATTGCTCTCTCTGCTCACTTTCATACCTGTAAGAGATTTTGAATGAAACCTCTCGGAAGCCTGCACTCTGCTGCCCAGCAGCACTCTGAGGGGATCATGAAAGTCTGGCATCTGCTCCCACAGCAGAAGAGCCAGGAGCGAAAGCTGCTTCTGGGAACCTTCAGCAGATAGTCAGCTTTGCAACTTTGTCACCATCAGTGCTGTGGCTCCTGGGTTTCATAGCTAAAAGTTCATTTGAGTCCTACCTCGCCGGATCTTGACTAAGCTGCACAGCAGCACAATGAATAGAGCATCAACGTTTGGCCTCTGCTCAGACCTTCGAAGAGGCAAAAGTAAAAGCTGGTGCTGGGATTCTTCAGCACACAGTCAGCTTTAAAACATTGCCTCCATCATTGCTCTCACTTCTCAATTTCCTACCTGAGAATTTGAATGAAACCTCTCGGAAGGCTGTTCTCTGCTGCGCAGCAACACCGTGAGAGGAGCATGAGGAGCATGAACGTTTGGCCCCTGCCACCACAGCAGAAGAGCCAGGAGGGAAATCTTGTGCTGGGATTATTCAGCACACTATCAGATCTCCAACGGGGACTCCATCATTGCTCTCTCTGCTCACTTTTATACCTGTAAGAGATTTTGAATGAAACCTCTGGGAAGCCTGCACTCTGCTGCCCAGCAGCACTCTGAGGGGATCATGAAAGTCTGGCATCTGCTCCCACAGCAGAAGAGCCAGGAGAGAAAGCTGCTTCTGGGAACCTTCAGCACATAGTCAGCTTTGCAACTTTGTCACCATCAGTGCTGTGGCTCCTCGGTTTCATAGCTAAAAGTTCGAGTCGTACCTCGCCGGATCTTGACTAAGCTGCACAGCAGCACAGTGAGTAGAGCATCAACGTTTGGCCTCTGCTCAGACCTTCGAAGAGGCAAAAGTAAAAGCTGGTGCTGGGATTCTTCAGCACACAGTCAGCATTAAACGGGGCTTCCATCATTTCTGTCACTGCTCACTTTCATACGTGAGAGTTTGAATGAAACCTCTCGGAAGGCTGTTCTCTGCTGCGCAGCAACACCGTGAGAGGAGCATGAGGAGCATGAACGTTTGGCCCCTGCCACCACAGCAGAAGAGCCAGGAGGGAAATCTTGTGCTGGTATTATTTAGCACACTATCAGATCTCCAACGGGGCCTCCATCATTGCTCTCTCTGCTCACTTTTATACCTGTAAGAGATTTTGAATGAAACCTCTCGGTAGCCTGCACTCTGCTGCCCAGCAGCACTCTGAGGGGATCATGAAAGTCTGGCATCTGCTCCCACAGCAGAAGAGCCAGGAGAGAAAGCTGCTTCTGGGAACCTTCAGCACATAGTCAGCTTTGCAACTTTGTCACCATCAGTGCTGTGGCTCCTCGGTTTCATAGCTAAAAGTTCATTTGAGTCGTACCTCGCCGGATCTTGACTAAGCTGCACAGCAGCACAGTGAGTAGAGCATCAACGTTTGGCCTCTGCTCAGACCTTCGAAGAGGCAAAAGTAAAAGCTGGTGCTGGGATTCTTCAGCACACAGTCAGCATTAAACGGGGCTTCCATCATTTCTGTCACTGCTCACTTTCATACGTGAGAGTTTGAATGAAACCTCTCGGAAGGCTGTTCTCTGCTGCGCAGCAACACCGTGAGAGGAGCATGAACGCTTGGCCTCTGCTCCCACAGCAGACAAGCCAGGAGGGAAATCTTGTGCTGATATTATTCAGCACACTATCAGACTTCCAACGGGGCCTCCATCATTGCTCTCTCTGCTCACTTTCATACCTGTAAGAGATTTTGAATGAAACCTCTCGGAAGCCTGCACACTGCTGCCCAGCAGCACTCTAAGGGGATCATTAACGTCTGGCATCTGCTCCCACAGCAGAAGAGCCAGGAGAGAAAGCTGCTTCTGGGAACCTTCAGCACATAGTCAGCTTTGCAACTTCGTAACCATCATTGCTGTGGCTCCTGGGTTTCATAGCTAAAAGTTCATTTGAGTCGTACCTCGCCGGATCGTGACTAAGCTGCTCAGCACCACAGAGAGTAGAGCACAAACGTATGGCCTCAGCTCCCACAGCAGAAGAGCCAGGAGGGAAAGCTGGTGCTGGCATTCTTCAGCACACAGTCAGCTTTGCAACGGTGCCTTCATCATTTCTTTCAATGCTCACTTTCGTACCTGAAAGAGACTTTGAATGAAACCTCTCCGAAGCCTGCTCTCTGCTGCCCAGCAAAACAGTGCTTAGATTCAGAACGTTTGGCCTCTGCTCCCACAGCCGAAGAGCCCTAAAGAAAAGGCGGTACTGGGATTTTTCAGCACACAGCTTTTCAACGGGGCCTCCATCTTTGCAGTTTGTCCTCTGTTTAATCATAAAGAAACAGTTTGAATAAAATTGGTGGTCGCTCTTAGCTGCCCAGGAACGCAGCTAGTAGAGCATGAACGTTTGGCCTCTGCTCCCACATTCGAAGAGCCAAAAGGGAAAGCTGGTGCTGGGATTTTTCAGTACACAGTCAGCTTTAAAAAAATTGCCTCCATCATTGCTCACAGTTCTCAATTTCCTACCTGAGAGTTTGAATGAAACCTCTCGGAATACTGCAATTTGCTGCCCAGCAGCACTCTGAGTAGAGCATGAACTTTTGGCCTCTGCTCCCACAGAAGAAGAGCCAGGAGGGAAAGCTGGGGCTGGGTATCTTCAGCACACAGTCAGCTTTGTAAAGGAGTCACCATCAGTGCTGTCTCTCCTAGCTTTCAACCTAAAAGTGCATTTGATTACAAGCTCTACAGGGCCTGCTCTCGGCTGCCCATCAGCATAGTGAGTAGAGCATCACCGTTTGCCCTCTGCTCAGACCTTCGAAGAGGCAAAAGTAAAAGCTGGTGCTGGGATTCTTCAGCACACAGTCAGCTTTACAACATTGCCTCCATCATTGCTCTCACTTCTCAATTTCCTACCTGAGAATTTGAATGAAACCTCTCGGAAGGCTGTTCTCTGCTGCGCAGCAACACCGTGAGAAGAGCATGAGGAGCATGAACGTTTGGCCCCTGCCACCACAGCAGAAGAGCCAGGAGGGAAATCTTGTGCTGGTATTATTCAGCACACTATCAGATCTCCAACGGGGCCTCCATCATTGCTCTCTCTGCTCACTTTTATACCTGTAAGAGATTTTGAATGAAACCTCTCGGAAGCCTGCACTCTGCTGCCCAGCAGAACTCTGAGGGGATCATGAAAGTCTGGCATCTGCTCCCACAGCAGAAGAGTCAGGAGAGAAAGCTGCTTCTGGGAACCTTCCGCACATAGTCAGCTTTGCAACTTTGTCACCATCAGTGCTGTGGCTCCTCGGTTTCATAGCTAAAAGTTCATTTGAGTCGTACCTCGCCGGATCTTGACTAAGGTGCACAGCAGCACAATGAATAGAGCATCAACGTTTGCCCTCTGCTCAGACCTTCGAAGAGGCAAAAGTAAAAGCTGGTGCTGGAATTCTTCAGCACACAATCAGCATTAAACGGGGCTTCCATCATTTCTGTCACTGCTCACTTTCATACGTGAGAGTTTGAATGAAACCTCTCGGAAGGCTGTTCTCTGCTGCGCAGCAACACCGTGAGAAGAGCATGAGGAGCATGAACGTTTGACCTCTGCCCCCACAGAAGAGGAGCAAGGAGTTAAATCTCGTGCTGATATTATTCAGCACACTATCAGATTTCCAACGGGGCCTCCATCATTGCTCTCTCTGCTCACTTTCATACCTGTAAGAGATTTTGAATGAAACCTCTCGGAAGCCTGCACTCTGCTGCCCAGCAGAACTCTGAGGGGATCATGAAAGTTGGCATCTGCTCCCACAAGAGAAGGGCCAGGAGAGAAAGCTGCTTCTGGGAACCTTCAGCACATAGTCAGCTTTGTAAAGGAGTCACCATCAGTGCTGTGGCTCCTGGGTTTCATAGCTAAAAGTTCATTTGAGTCGTACCTCGCCGGATCTTGACTAAGCTGCACAGCAGCACAATGAGTAGAGCATCAAAGTTTGGCCTCTGCTCAGACATTCCAAGAGCCAAAAAGGGAAAGCTGGTGCTGGGATTCTTCAGCACACAGTCAGCTTTAAACGGGGCTTCCATCATTTCTGTCACTGCTCACTTTCATACGTGAGAGTTTGAATGAAACCTCTCGGAAGGCTGTTCTCTGCTGCGCAGCAACACCGTGAGAAGAGCATGAGGAGCATGAACGCTTGGCCACTGCCACCACAGCAGAAGAGCCAGGAGGGAAATCTTGTGCTGGTATTATTCAGCACACTATCGGATCTCCAACGGGGACTCCATCATTGCTCTCTCTGCTCACTTTCATACCTGTAAGAGATTTTGAATGAAACCTCTCGGTAGCCTGCACTCTGCTGCCCAGCAGCACTCTGAGGGGATCATGAAAGTCTGGCATCTGCTCCCACAGCAGAAGAGCCAGGAGAGAAAGCTGCTTCTGGGAACCTTCAGCAGATAGTCAGCTTTGCAACTTTGTCTCCATCAGTGCTGTGGCTCCTGGGTATCATAGCTAAAAGTTCATTTGAGTCGTACCTCGCCGGATCTTGACTAAGCTGCACAGCAGCACAATGAATAGAGCATCAACGTTTGGCCTCTGCTCAGACCTTCGAAGAGGCAAAAGTAAAAGCTGGTGCTGGGATTCTTCAGCACACAGTCAGCTTTAAAACATTGCCTCCATCATTGCTCTCACTTCTCAATTTCCTACCTGAGAATTTGAATGAAACCTCTCGGAAGGCTGTTCTCTGCTGCGCAGCAACACCGTGAGAGGTGCATGAGGAGCATGAACGTTTGGCCCCTGCCACCACAGCAGAAGAGCCAGGAGGGAAATCTTGTGCTGGTATTATTCAGCACACTATCAGATCTCCAACGGGGCCTCCATCATTGCTCTCTCTGCTCACTTTTATACCTGTAAGAGATTTTGAATGAAACCTCTCGGAAGCCTGCACTCTGCTGCCCAGCAGCACTCTGAGGGGATCATGAAAGTCTGGCATCTGCTCCCACAGCAGAAGAGCCAGGAGAGAAAGCTGCTTCTGGGAACCTTCAGCACATAGTCAGCTTTGCAACTTTGTCACCATCAGTGCTGTGGCTCCTGGGTTTCATAGCTAAAAGTTCATTTGAGTCGTACCTCGCCGGATCTTGACTAAGCTGCACAGCAGCACAGTGAGTAGAGCATCAACGTTTGGCCTCTGCTCAGACCTTCGAAGAGGCAAAAGTAAAAGCTGGTGCTGGGATTCTTCAGCACACAGTCAGCATTAAACGGGGCTTCCATCATTTCTGTCACTGCTCACTTTCATACGTGAGAGTTTGAATGAAACCTCTCGGAAGGCTGTTCTCTGCTGCGCAGCAACACCGTGAGAAGAGCATGAACGTTTGACCTCTGCCCCCACAGAAGAGGAGCAAGGAGTTAAATCTCCTGCTGATATTATTCAGCACACTATCAGATTTCCAACGGGGCCTCCATCATTGCTCTCTCTGCTCACTTTCATACCTGTAAGAGATTTTGAATGAAACCTCTCGGAAGCCTGCACTCTGCTGCCCAGCAGAACTCTGAGGGGATCATGAAAGTTGGCATCTGCTCCCACAAGAGAAGGGCCAGGAGAGAAAGCTGCTTCTGGGAACCTTCAGCACATAGTCAGCTTTGTAAAGGAGTCACCATCAGTGCTGTGGCTCCTGGGTTTCATAGCTAAAAGTTCATTTGAGTCGTACCTCGCCGGATCTTGACTAAGCTGCACAGCAGCACAATGAGTAGAGCATCAACGTTTGGCCTCTGCTCAGACATTCCAAGAGCCAAAAAGGGAAAGCTGGTGCTGGGATTCTTCAGCACACAGTCAGCTTTAAACGGGGCTTCCATCATTTCTGTCACTGCTCACTTTCATACGTGAGAGTTTGAATGAAACCTCTCGGAAGGCTGTTCTCTGCTGCGCAGCAACACCGTGAGAAGAGCATGAGGAGCATGAACGCTTGGCCCCTGCCACCACAGCAGAAGAGCCAGGAGGGAAATCTTGTGCTGGTATTATTCAGCACACTATCGGATCTCCAACGGGGACTCCATCATTGCTCTCTCTGCTCACTTTCATACCTGTAAGAGATTTTGAATGAAACCTCTCGGTAGCCTGCACTCTGCTGCCCAGCAGCACTCTGAGGGGATCATGAAAGTCTGGCATCTGCTCCCACAGCAGAAGAGCCAGGAGAGAAAGCTGCTTCTGGGAACCTTCAGCAGATAGTCAGCTTTGCAACTTTGTCTCCATCAGTGCTGTGGCTCCTGGGTTTCATAGCTAAAAGTTCATTTGAGTCGTACCTCGCCGGATCTTGACTAAGCTGCACAGCAGCACAATGAATAGAGCATCAACGTTTGGCCTCTGCTCAGACCTTCGAAGAGGCAAAAGTAAAAGCTGGTGCTGGGATTCTTCAGCACACAGTCAGCTTTAAAACATTGCCTCCATCATTGCTCTCACTTCTCAATTTCCTACCTGAGAATTTGAATGAAACCTCTCGGAAGGCTGTTCTCTGCTGCGCAGCAACACCGTGAGAGGTGCATGAGGAGCATGAACGTTTGGCCCCTGCCACCACAGCAGAAGAGCCAGGAGGGAAATCTTGTGCTGGTATTATTCAGCACACTATCAGATCTCCAACGGGGCCTCCATCATTGCTCTCTCTGCTCACTTTTATACCTGTAAGAGATTTTGAATGAAACCTCTCGGAAGCCTGCACTCTGCTGCCCAGCAGCACTCTGAGGGGATCATGAAAGTCTGGCATCTGCTCCCACAGCAGAAGAGCCAGGAGAGAAAGCTGCTTCTGGGAACCTTCAGCACATAGTCAGCTTTGCAACTTTGTCACCATCAGTGCTGTGGCTCCTGGGTTTCATAGCTAAAAGTTCATTTGAGTCGTACCTCGCCGGATCTTGACTAAGCTGCACAGCAGCACAGTGAGTAGAGCATCAACGTTTGGCCTCTGCTCAGACCTTCGAAGAGGCAAAAGTAAAAGCTGGTGCTGGGATTCTTCAGCACACAGTCAGCATTAAACGGGGCTTCCATCATTTCTGTCACTGCTCACTTTCATACGTGAGAGTTTGAATGAAACCTCTCGGAAGGCTGTTCTCTGCTGCGCAGCAACACCGTGAGAAGAGCATGAACGTTTGACCTCTGCCCCCACAGAAGAGGAGCAAGGAGTTAAATCTCCTGCTGATATTATTCAGCACACTATCAGATTTCCAACGGGGCCTCCATCATTGCTCTCTCTGCTCACTTTCATACCTGTAAGAGATTTTGAATGAAACCTCTCGGAAGCCTGCACTCTGCTGCCCAGCAGAACTCTGAGGGGATCATGAAAGTTGGCATCTGCTCCCACAAGAGAAGGGCCAGGAGAGAAAGCTGCTTCTGGGAACCTTCAGCACATAGTCAGCTTTGTAAAGGAGTCACCATCAGTGCTGTGGCTCCTGGGTTTCATAGCTAAAAGTTCATTTGAGTCGTACCTCGCCGGATCTTGACTAAGCTGCACAGCAGCACAATGAGTAGAGCATCAAAGTTTGGCCTCTGCTCAGACATTCCAAGAGCCAAAAAGGGAAAGCTGGTGCTGGGATTCTTCAGCACACAGTCAGCTTTAAACGGGGCTTCCATCATTTCTGTCACTGCTCACTTTCATACGTGAGAGTTTGAATGAAACCTCTCGGAAGGCTGTTCTCTGCTGCGCAGCAACACCGTGAGAAGAGCATGAGGAGCATGAACGCTTGGCCCCTGCCACCACAGCAGAAGAGCCAGGAGGGAAATCTTGTGCTGGTATTATTCAGCACACTATCGGATCTCCAACGGGGACTCCATCATTGCTCTCTCTGCTCACTTTCATACCTGTAAGAGATTTTGAATGAAACCTCTCGGTAGCCTGCACTCTGCTGCCCAGCAGCACTCTGAGGGGATCATGAAAGTCTGGCATCTGCTCCCACAGCAGAAGAGCCAGGAGAGAAAGCTGCTTCTGGGAACCTTCAGCAGATAGTCAGCTTTGCAACTTTGTCTCCATCAGTGCTGTGGCTCCTGGGTATCATAGCTAAAAGTTCATTTGAGTCGTACCTCGCCGGATCTTGACTAAGCTGCACAGCAGCACAATGAATAGAGCATCAACGTTTGGCCTCTGCTCAGACCTTCGAAGAGGCAAAAGTAAAAGCTGGTGCTGGGATTCTTCAGCACACAGTCAGCTTTAAAACATTGCCTCCATCATTGCTCTCACTTCTCAATTTCCTACCTGAGAATTTGAATGAAACCTCTCGGAAGGCTGTTCTCTGCTGCGCAGCAACACCGTGAGAGGTGCATGAGGAGCATGAACGTTTGGCCCCTGCCACCACAGCAGAAGAGCCAGGAGGGAAATCTTGTGCTGGTATTATTCAGCACACTATCAGATCTCCAACGGGGCCTCCATCATTGCTCTCTCTGCTCACTTTTATACCTGTAAGAGATTTTGAATGAAACCTCTCGGAAGCCTGCACTCTGCTGCCCAGCAGCACTCTGAGGGGATCATGAAAGTCTGGCATCTGCTCCCACAGCAGAAGAGCCAGGAGAGAAAGCTGCTTCTGGGAACCTTCAGCACATAGTCAGCTTTGCAACTTTGTCACCATCAGTGCTGTGGCTCCTGGGTTTCATAGCTAAAAGTTCATTTGAGTCGTACCTCGCCGGATCTTGACTAAGCTGCACAGCAGCACAGTGAGTAGAGCATCAACGTTTGGCCTCTGCTCAGACCTTCGAAGAGGCAAAAGTAAAAGCTGGTGCTGGGATTCTTCAGCACACAGTCAGCATTAAACGGGGCTTCCATCATTTCTGTCACTGCTCACTTTCATACGTGAGAGTTTGAATGAAACCTCTCGGAAGGCTGTTCTCTGCTGCGCAGCAACACCGTGAGAAGAGCATGAACGTTTGACCTCTGCCCCCACAGAAGAGGAGCAAGGAGTTAAATCTCCTGCTGATATTATTCAGCACACTATCAGATTTCCAACGGGGCCTCCATCATTGCTCTCTCTGCTCACTTTCATACCTGTAAGAGATTTTGAATGAAACCTCTCGGAAGCCTGCACTCTGCTGCCCAGCAGAACTCTGAGGGGATCATGAAAGTTGGCATCTGCTCCCACAAGAGAAGGGCCAGGAGAGAAAGCTGCTTCTGGGAACCTTCAGCACATAGTCAGCTTTGTAAAGGAGTCACCATCAGTGCTGTGGCTCCTGGGTTTCATAGCTAAAAGTTCATTTGAGTCGTACCTCGCCGGATCTTGACTAAGCTGCACAGCAGCACAATGAGTAGAGCATCAACGTTTGGCCTCTGCTCAGACATTCCAAGAGCCAAAAAGGGAAAGCTGGTGCTGGGATTCTTCAGCACACAGTCAGCTTTAAACGGGGCTTCCATCATTTCTGTCACTGCTCACTTTCATACGTGAGAGTTTGAATGAAACCTCTCGGAAGGCTGTTCTCTGCTGCGCAGCAACACCGTGAGAAGAGCATGAGGAGCATGAACGCTTGGCCCCTGCCACCACAGCAGAAGAGCCAGGAGGGAAATCTTGTGCTGGTATTATTCAGCACACTATCGGATCTCCAACGGGGACTCCATCATTGCTCTCTCTGCTCACTTTCATACCTGTAAGAGATTTTGAATGAAACCTCTCGGTAGCCTGCACTCTGCTGCCCAGCAGCACTCTGAGGGGATCATGAAAGTCTGGCATCTGCTCCCACAGCAGAAGAGCCAGGAGAGAAAGCTGCTTCTGGGAACCTTCAGCAGATAGTCAGCTTTGCAACTTTGTCTCCATCAGTGCTGTGGCTCCTGGGTTTCATAGCTAAAAGTTCATTTGAGTCGTACCTCGCCGGATCTTGACTAAGCTGCACAGCAGCACAATGAATAGAGCATCAACGTTTGGCCTCTGCTCAGACCTTCGAAGAGGCAAAAGTAAAAGCTGGTGCTGGGATTCTTCAGCACACAGTCAGCTTTAAAACATTGCCTCCATCATTGCTCTCACTTCTCAATTTCCTACCTGAGAATTTGAATGAAACCTCTCGGAAGGCTGTTCTCTGCTGCGCAGCAACACCGTGAGAGGTGCATGAGGAGCATGAACGTTTGGCCCCTGCCACCACAGCAGAAGAGCCAGGAGGGAAATCTTGTGCTGGTATTATTCAGCACACTATCAGATCTCCAACGGGGCCTCCATCATTGCTCTCTCTGCTCACTTTTATACCTGTAAGAGATTTTGAATGAAACCTCTCGGAAGCCTGCACTCTGCTGCCCAGCAGCACTCTGAGGGGATCATGAAAGTCTGGCATCTGCTCCCACAGCAGAAGAGCCAGGAGAGAAAGCTGCTTCTGGGAACCTTCAGCACATAGTCAGCTTTGCAACTTTGTCACCATCAGTGCTGTGGCTCCTGGGTTTCATAGCTAAAAGTTCATTTGAGTCGTACCTCGCCGGATCTTGACTAAGCTGCACAGCAGCACAGTGAGTAGAGCATCAACGTTTGGCCTCTGCTCAGACCTTCGAAGAGGCAAAAGTAAAAGCTGGTGCTGGGATTCTTCAGCACACAGTCAGCATTAAACGGGGCTTCCATCATTTCTGTCACTGCTCACTTTCATACGTGAGAGTTTGAATGAAACCTCTCGGAAGGCTGTTCTCTGCTGCGCAGCAACACCGTGAGAAGAGCATGAACGTTTGACCTCTGCCCCCACAGAAGAGGAGCAAGGAGTTAAATCTCGTGCTGATATTATTCAGCACACTATCAGATTTCCAACGGGGCCTCCATCATTGCTCTCTCTGCTCACTTTCATACCTGTAAGAGATTTTGAATGAAACCTCTCGGAAGCCTGCACTCTGCTGCCCAGCAGAACACTGAGGGGATCATGAAAGTTGGCATCTGCTCCCACAAGAGAAGGGCCAGGAGAGAAAGCTGCTTCTGGGAAACTTCAGCACATAGTCAGCTTTGTAAAGGAGTCACCATCAGTGCTGTGGCTCCTGGGTTTCATAGCTAAAAGTTCATTTGAGTCGTACCTCGCCGGATCTTGACTAAGCTGCACAGCAGCACAATGAATAGAGCATCAACGTTTGGCCTCTGCTCAGACCTTCGAAGAGGCAAAAGTAAAAGCTGGTGCTGGGATTCTTCAGCACACAGTCAGCTTTAAAACATTGCCTCCATCATTGCTCTCACTTCTCAATTTCCTACCTGAGAATTTGAATGAAACCTCTCGGAAGGCTGTTCTCTGCTGCGCAGCAACACCGTGAGAGGAGCATGAGGAGCATGAACGTTTGGCCCCTGCCACCACAGCAGAAGAGCCAGGAGGGAAATCTTGTGCTGGTATTATTTAGCACACTATCAGATCTCCAACGGGGCCTCCATCATTGCTCTCTCTGCTCACTTTCATACCTGTAAGAGATTTTGAATGAAACCTCTCGGAAGCCTGCACTCTGCTGCCCAGCAGAACTCTGAGGGGATCATGAAAGTTGGCATCTGCTCCCACAAGAGAAGGGCCAGGAGAGAAAGCTGCTTCTGGGAACCTTCAGCACATAGTCAGCTTTGTAAAGGAGTCACCATCAGTGCTGTGGCTCCTGGGTTTCATAGCTAAAAGTTCATTTGAGTCGTACCTCGCCGGATCTTGACTAAGCTGCACAGCAGCACAATGAGTAGAGCATCAAAGTTTGGCCTCTGCTCAGACATTCCAAGAGCCAAAAAGGGAAAGCTGGTGCTGGGATTCTTCAGCACACAGTCAGCTTTAAACGGGGCTTCCATCATTTCTGTCACTGCTCACTTTCATACGTGAGAGTTTGAATGAAACCTCTCGGAAGGCTGTTCTCTGCTGCGCAGCAACACCGTGAGAAGAGCATGAGGAGCATGAACGCTTGGCCCCTGCCACCACAGCAGAAGAGCCAGGAGGGAAATCTTGTGCTGGTATTATTCAGCACACTATCGGATCTCCAACGGGGACTCCATCATTGCTCTCTCTGCTCACTTTCATACCTGTAAGAGATTTTGAATGAAACCTCTCGGTAGCCTGCACTCTGCTGCCCAGCAGCACTCTGAGGGGATCATGAAAGTCTGGCATCTGCTCCCACAGCAGAAGAGCCAGGAGAGAAAGCTGCTTCTGGGAACCTTCAGCAGATAGTCAGCTTTGCAACTTTGTCTCCATCAGTGCTGTGGCTCCTGGGTTTCATAGCTAAAAGTTCATTTGAGTCGTACCTCGCCGGATCTTGACTAAGCTGCACAGCAGCACAATGAATAGAGCATCAACGTTTGGCCTCTGCTCAGACCTTCGAAGAGGCAAAAGTAAAAGCTGGTGCTGGGATTCTTCAGCACACAGTCAGCTTTAAAACATTGCCTCCATCATTGCTCTCACTTCTCAATTTCCTACCTGAGAATTTGAATGAAACCTCTCGGAAGGCTGTTCTCTGCTGCGCAGCAACACCGTGAGAGGTGCATGAGGAGCATGAACGTTTGGCCCCTGCCACCACAGCAGAAGAGCCAGGAGGGAAATCTTGTGCTGGTATTATTCAGCACACTATCAGATCTCCAACGGGGCCTCCATCATTGCTCTCTCTGCTCACTTTTATACCTGTAAGAGATTTTGAATGAAACCTCTCGGAAGCCTGCACTCTGCTGCCCAGCAGCACTCTGAGGGGATCATGAAAGTCTGGCATCTGCTCCCACAGCAGAAGAGCCAGGAGAGAAAGCTGCTTCTGGGAACCTTCAGCACATAGTCAGCTTTGCAACTTTGTCACCATCAGTGCTGTGGCTCCTGGGTTTCATAGCTAAAAGTTCATTTGAGTCGTACCTCGCCGGATCTTGACTAAGCTGCACAGCAGCACAGTGAGTAGAGCATCAACGTTTGGCCTCTGCTCAGACCTTCGAAGAGGCAAAAGTAAAAGCTGGTGCTGGGATTCTTCAGCACACAGTCAGCATTAAACGGGGCTTCCATCATTTCTGTCACTGCTCACTTTCATACGTGAGAGTTTGAATGAAACCTCTCGGAAGGCTGTTCTCTGCTGCGCAGCAACACCGTGAGAAGAGCATGAACGTTTGACCTCTGCCCCCACAGAAGAGGAGCAAGGAGTTAAATCTCGTGCTGATATTATTCAGCACACTATCAGATTTCCAACGGGGCCTCCATCATTGCTCTCTCTGCTCACTTTCATACCTGTAAGAGATTTTGAATGAAACCTCTCGGAAGCCTGCACTCTGCTGCCCAGCAGAACTCTGAGGGGATCATGAAAGTTGGCATCTGCTCCCACAAGAGAAGGGCCAGGAGAGAAAGCTGCTTCTGGGAAACTTCAGCACATAGTCAGCTTTGTAAAGGAGTCACCATCAGTGCTGTGGCTCCTGGGTTTCATAGCTAAAAGTTCATTTGAGTCGTACCTCGCCGGATCTTGACTAAGCTGCACAGCAGCACAATGAATAGAGCATCAACGTTTGGCCTCTGCTCAGACCTTCGAAGAGGCAAAAGTAAAAGCTGGTGCTGGGATTCTTCAGCACACAGTCAGCTTTAAAACATTGCCTCCATCATTGCTCTCACTTCTCAATTTCCTACCTGAGAATTTGAATGAAACCTCTCGGAAGGCTGTTCTCTGCTGCGCAGCAACACCGTGAGAGGAGCATGAGGAGCATGAACGTTTGGCCCCTGCCACCACAGCAGAAGAGCCAGGAGGGAAATCTTGTGCTGGTATTATTTAGCACACTATCAGATCTCCAACGGGGCCTCCATCATTGCTCTCTCTGCTCACTTTCATACCTGTAAGAGATTTTGAATGAAACCTCTCGGAAGCCTGCACTCTGCTGCCCAGCAGAACTCTGAGGGGATCATGAAAGTTGGCATCTGCTCCCACAAGAGAAGGGCCAGGAGAGAAAGCTGCTTCTGGGAACCTTCAGCACATAGTCAGCTTTGTAAAGGAGTCACCATCAGTGCTGTGGCTCCTGGGTTTCATAGCTAAAAGTTCATTTGAGTCGTACCTCGCCGGATCTTGACTAAGCTGCACAGCAGCACAATGAGTAGAGCATCAAAGTTTGGCCTCTGCTCAGACATTCCAAGAGCCAAAAAGGGAAAGCTGGTGCTGGGATTCTTCAGCACACAGTCAGCTTTAAACGGGGCTTCCATCATTTCTGTCACTGCTCACTTTCATACGTGAGAGTTTGAATGAAACCTCTCGGAAGGCTGTTCTCTGCTGCGCAGCAACACCGTGAGAAGAGCATGAGGAGCATGAACGCTTGGCCCCTGCCACCACAGCAGAAGAGCCAGGAGGGAAATCTTGTGCTGGTATTATTCAGCACACTATCGGATCTCCAACGGGGACTCCATCATTGCTCTCTCTGCTCACTTTCATACCTGTAAGAGATTTTGAATGAAACCTCTCGGTAGCCTGCACTCTGCTGCCCAGCAGCACTCTGAGGGGATCATGAAAGTCTGGCATCTGCTCCCACAGCAGAAGAGCCAGGAGAGAAAGCTGCTTCTGGGAACCTTCAGCAGATAGTCAGCTTTGCAACTTTGTCTCCATCAGTGCTGTGGCTCCTGGGTTTCATAGCTAAAAGTTCATTTGAGTCGTACCTCGCCGGATCTTGACTAAGCTGCACAGCAGCACAATGAATAGAGCATCAACGTTTGGCCTCTGCTCAGACCTTCGAAGAGGCAAAAGTAAAAGCTGGTGCTGGGATTCTTCAGCACACAGTCAGCTTTAAAACATTGCCTCCATCATTGCTCTCACTTCTCAATTTCCTACCTGAGAATTTGAATGAAACCTCTCGGAAGGCTGTTCTCTGCTGCGCAGCAACACCGTGAGAGGTGCATGAGGAGCATGAACGTTTGGCCCCTGCCACCACAGCAGAAGAGCCAGGAGGGAAATCTTGTGCTGGTATTATTCAGCACACTATCAGATCTCCAACGGGGCCTCCATCATTGCTCTCTCTGCTCACTTTTATAC
The DNA here is from genome assembly GCF_033815535.1 of Pezoporus flaviventris. Classification (NCBI taxonomy): domain Eukaryota; kingdom Metazoa; phylum Chordata; class Aves; order Psittaciformes; family Psittacidae; genus Pezoporus; species Pezoporus flaviventris. The sequence goes on from NW_026892549.1 coordinate 52,881,760, forward strand.
CTGTAAGAGATTTTGAATGAAACCTCTCGGAAGCCTGCACTCTGCTGCCCAGCAGCACTCTGAGGGGATCATGAAAGTCTGGCATCTGCTCCCACAGCAGAAGAGCCAGGAGAGAAAGCTGCTTCTGGGAACCTTCAGCACATAGTCAGCTTTGTAAAGGAGTCACCATCAGTGCTGTGGCTCCTGGGTTTCATAGCTAAAAGTTCATTTGAGTCGTACCTCGCCGGATCTTGACTAAGCTGCACAGCAGCACAGTGAGTAGAGCATCAACGTTTGGCCTCTGCTCAGACCTTCGAAGAGGCAAAAGTAAAAGCTGGTGCTGGGATTCTTCAGCACACAGTCAGCATTAAACGGGGCTTCCATCATTTCTGTCACTGCTCACTTTCATACGTGAGAGTTTGAATGAAACCTCTCGGAAGGCTGTTCTCTGCTGCGCAGCAACACCGTGAGAAGAGCATGAACGTTTGACCTCTGCCCCCACAGAAGAGGAGCAAGGAGTTAAATCTCGTGCTGATATTATTCAGCACACTATCAGATTTCCAACGGGGCCTCCATCATTGCTCTCTCTGCTCACTTTCATACCTGTAAGAGATTTTGAATGAAACCTCTCGGAAGCCTGCACTCTGCTGCCCAGCAGAACTCTGAGGGGATCATGAAAGTTGGCATCTGCTCCCACAAGAGAAGGGCCAGGAGAGAAAGCTGCTTCTGGGAAACTTCAGCACATAGTCAGCTTTGTAAAGGAGTCACCATCAGTGCTGTGGCTCCTGGGTTTCATAGCTAAAAGTTCATTTGAGTCGTACCTCGCCGGATCTTGACTAAGCTGCACAGCAGCACAATGAATAGAGCATCAACGTTTGGCCTCTGCTCAGACCTTCGAAGAGGCAAAAGTAAAAGCTGGTGCTGGGATTCTTCAGCACACAGTCAGCTTTAAAACATTGCCTCCATCATTGCTCTCACTTCTCAATTTCCTACCTGAGAATTTGAATGAAACCTCTCGGAAGGCTGTTCTCTGCTGCGCAGCAACACCGTGAGAGGAGCATGAGGAGCATGAACGTTTGGCCCCTGCCACCACAGCAGAAGAGCCAGGAGGGAAATCTTGTGCTGGTATTATTTAGCACACTATCAGATCTCCAACGGGGCCTCCATCATTGCTCTCTCTGCTCACTTTCATACCTGTAAGAGATTTTGAATGAAACCTCTCGGAAGCCTGCACTCTGCTGCCCAGCAGAACTCTGAGGGGATCATGAAAGTTGGCATCTGCTCCCACAAGAGAAGGGCCAGGAGAGAAAGCTGCTTCTGGGAACCTTCAGCACATAGTCAGCTTTGTAAAGGAGTCACCATCAGTGCTGTGGCTCCTGGGTTTCATAGCTAAAAGTTCATTTGAGTCGTACCTCGCCGGATCTTGACTAAGCTGCACAGCAGCACAATGAGTAGAGCATCAACGTTTGGCCTCTGCTCAGACATTCCAAGAGCCAAAAAGGGAAAGCTGGTGCTGGGATTCTTCAGCACACAGTCAGCTTTAAACGGGGCTTCCATCATTTCTGTCACTGCTCACTTTCATACGTGAGAGTTTGAATGAAACCTCTCGGAAGGCTGTTCTCTGCTGCGCAGCAACACCGTGAGAAGAGCATGAGGAGCATGAACGCTTGGCCCCTGCCACCACAGCAGAAGAGCCAGGAGGGAAATCTTGTGCTGGTATTATTCAGCACACTATCGGATCTCCAACGGGGACTCCATCATTGCTCTCTCTGCTCACTTTCATACCTGTAAGAGATTTTGAATGAAACCTCTCGGTAGCCTGCACTCTGCTGCCCAGCAGCACTCTGAGGGGATCATGAAAGTCTGGCATCTGCTCCCACAGCAGAAGAGCCAGGAGAGAAAGCTGCTTCTGGGAACCTTCAGCAGATAGTCAGCTTTGCAACTTTGTCTCCATCAGTGCTGTGGCTCCTGGGTATCATAGCTAAAAGTTCATTTGAGTCGTACCTCGCCGGATCTTGACTAAGCTGCACAGCAGCACAATGAATAGAGCATCAACGTTTGGCCTCTGCTCAGACCTTCGAAGAGGCAAAAGTAAAAGCTGGTGCTGGGATTCTTCAGCACACAGTCAGCTTTAAAACATTGCCTCCATCATTGCTCTCACTTCTCAATTTCCTACCTGAGAATTTGAATGAAACCTCTCGGAAGGCTGTTCTCTGCTGCGCAGCAACACCGTGAGAGGTGCATGAGGAGCATGAACGTTTGGCCCCTGCCACCACAGCAGAAGAGCCAGGAGGGAAATCTTGTGCTGGTATTATTCAGCACACTATCAGATCTCCAACGGGGCCTCCATCATTGCTCTCTCTGCTCACTTTTATACCTGTAAGAGATTTTGAATGAAACCTCTCGGAAGCCTGCACTCTGCTGCCCAGCAGCACTCTGAGGGGATCATGAAAGTCTGGCATCTGCTCCCACAGCAGAAGAGCCAGGAGAGAAAGCTGCTTCTGGGAACCTTCAGCACATAGTCAGCTTTGCAACTTTGTCACCATCAGTGCTGTGGCTCCTGGGTTTCATAGCTAAAAGTTCATTTGAGTCGTACCTCGCCGGATCTTGACTAAGCTGCACAGCAGCACAGTGAGTAGAGCATCAACGTTTGGCCTCTGCTCAGACCTTCGAAGAGGCAAAAGTAAAAGCTGGTGCTGGGATTCTTCAGCACACAGTCAGCATTAAACGGGGCTTCCATCATTTCTGTCACTGCTCACTTTCATACGTGAGAGTTTGAATGAAACCTCTCGGAAGGCTGTTCTCTGCTGCGCAGCAACACCGTGAGAAGAGCATGAACGTTTGACCTCTGCCCCCACAGAAGAGGAGCAAGGAGTTAAATCTCGTGCTGATATTATTCAGCACACTATCAGATTTCCAACGGGGCCTCCATCATTGCTCTCTCTGCTCACTTTCATACCTGTAAGAGATTTTGAATGAAACCTCTCGGAAGCCTGCACTCTGCTGCCCAGCAGAACTCTGAGGGGATCATGAAAGTTGGCATCTGCTCCCACAAGAGAAGGGCCAGGAGAGAAAGCTGCTTCTGGGAAACTTCAGCACATAGTCAGCTTTGTAAAGGAGTCACCATCAGTGCTGTGGCTCCTGGGTTTCATAGCTAAAAGTTCATTTGAGTCGTACCTCGCCGGATCTTGACTAAGCTGCACAGCAGCACAATGAATAGAGCATCAACGTTTGGCCTCTGCTCAGACCTTCGAAGAGGCAAAAGTAAAAGCTGGTGCTGGGATTCTTCAGCACACAGTCAGCTTTAAAACATTGCCTCCATCATTGCTCTCACTTCTCAATTTCCTACCTGAGAGTTTGAATGAAACCTCTCAGAAGGCTGTTCTCTGCTGCGCAGCAACGCCGTGAGAAGAGCATGAACGTTTGGCCTCTGCCCCCACAGCAGAAGAGCCAGGAGGGAAATCTTGTGCTATTACTCAGCACACTATCAGACTTCCAACGGGGCCTCCCTCATTGCTCTCTCTGCTCACTTTTATACCTGTAAGAGATTTTGAATGAAACCTCTCGGAAGCCTGCACACTGCTGCCCAGCAGCACTCTAAGGGGATCATGAAAGTCTGGCATCTGCTCCCACAGCAGAAGAGCCAGGAGAGAAAGCTGCTTCTGGGAACCTTCAGCACATAGTCAGCTTTGCAACTTTGTAACCATCATTGCTGTGGCTCCTGGGTTTCATAGCTAAAAGTTCATTTGAGTCCTACCTCGCCGGATCGTGACTAAGCTGCTCAGCAACACAGAGAGTAGAGCACAAACGTATGGCCTCAGCTCCCACAGCAGAAGAGCCAGGAGGGAAAGCTGGTGCTGGCATTCTTCAGCACACAGTCAGCTTTGCAACGGTGCCTTCATCATTTCTTTCAATGCTCACTTTCGTACCTGAAAGAGACTTTGAATGAAAACTCTCCGAAGCCTGCTCTCTGCTGCCCAGCAAAACAGTGCTTAGATTCAGAACGTTTGGCCTCTGCTCCCACAGCCGAAGAGCCCTAAAGAAAAGGCGGTACTGGGATTTTTCAGCACACAGCTTTTCAACGGGGCCTCCATCTTTGCAGTTTGTCCTCTGTTTAATCATAAAGAAACAGTTTGAATAAAATTGGTGGTCGCTCTTAGCTGCCCAGGAACGCAGCTAGTAGAGCATGAACGTTTGGCCTCTGCTCCCACATTCGAAGAGCCAAAAGGGAAAGCTGGTGCTGGGATTTTTCAGTACACAGTCAGCTTTAAAAAAATTGCCTCCATCATTGCTCACAGTTCTCAATTTCCTACCTGAGAGTTTGAATGAAACCTCTCGGAATACTGCAATTTGCTGCCCAGCAGCACTCTGAGTAGAGCATGAACTTTTGGCCTCTGCTCCCACAGAAGAAGAGCCAGGAGGGAAAGCTGGGGCTGGGTATCTTCAGCACACAGTCAGCTTTGTAAAGGAGTCACCATCAGTGCTGTCTCTCCTAGCTTTCAACCTAAAAGTGCATTTGATTACAAGCTCTACAGGGCCTGCTCTCGGCTGCCCATCAGCATAGTGAGTAGAGCATCACCGTTTGCCCTCTGCTCAGACCTTCGAAGAGGCAAAAGTAAAAGCTGGTGCTGGGATTCTTCAGCACACAGTCAGCTTTACAACATTGCCTCCATCATTGCTCTCACTTCTCAATTTCCTACCTGAGAATTTGAATGAAACCTCTCGGAAGGCTGTTCTCTGCTGCGCAGCAACACCGTGAGAGGAGCATGAGGAGCATGAACGTTTGGCCCCTGCCACCACAGCAGAAGAGCCAGGAGGGAAATCTTGTGCTGGTATTATTTAGCACACTATCAGATCTCCAACGGGGCCTCCATCATTGCTCTCTCTGCTCACTTTCATACCTGTAAGAGATTTTGAATGAAACCTCTCGGAAGCCTGCACTCTGCTGCCCAGCAGAACTCTGAGGGGATCATGAAAGTTGGCATCTGCTCCCACAAGAGAAGGGCCAGGAGAGAAAGCTGCTTCTGGGAACCTTCAGCACATAGTCAGCTTTGTAAAGGAGTCACCATCAGTGCTGTGGCTCCTGGGTTTCATAGCTAAAAGTTCATTTGAGTCGTACCTCGCCGGATCTTGACTAAGCTGCACAGCAGCACAATGAGTAGAGCATCAACGTTTGGCCTCTGCTCAGACATTCCAAGAGCCAAAAAGGGAAAGCTGGTGCTGGGATTCTTCAGCACACAGTCAGCTTTAAACGGGGCTTCCATCATTTCTGTCACTGCTCACTTTCATACGTGAGAGTTTGAATGAAACCTCTCGGAAGGCTGTTCTCTGCTGCGCAGCAACACCGTGAGAAGAGCATGAGGAGCATGAACGCTTGGCCCCTGCCACCACAGCAGAAGAGCCAGGAGGGAAATCTTGTGCTGGTATTATTCAGCACACTATCGGATCTCCAACGGGGACTCCATCATTGCTCTCTCTGCTCACTTTCATACCTGTAAGAGATTTTGAATGAAACCTCTCGGTAGCCTGCACTCTGCTGCCCAGCAGCACTCTGAGGGGATCATGAAAGTCTGGCATCTGCTCCCACAGCAGAAGAGCCAGGAGAGAAAGCTGCTTCTGGGAACCTTCAGCAGATAGTCAGCTTTGCAACTTTGTCTCCATCAGTGCTGTGGCTCCTGGGTATCATAGCTAAAAGTTCATTTGAGTCGTACCTCGCCGGATCTTGACTAAGCTGCACAGCAGCACAATGAATAGAGCATCAACGTTTGGCCTCTGCTCAGACCTTCGAAGAGGCAAAAGTAAAAGCTGGTGCTGGGATTCTTCAGCACACAGTCAGCTTTAAAACATTGCCTCCATCATTGCTCTCACTTCTCAATTTCCTACCTGAGAATTTGAATGAAACCTCTCGGAAGGCTGTTCTCTGCTGCGCAGCAACACCGTGAGAGGTGCATGAGGAGCATGAACGTTTGGCCCCTGCCACCACAGCAGAAGAGCCAGGAGGGAAATCTTGTGCTGGTATTATTCAGCACACTATCAGATCTCCAACGGGGCCTCCATCATTGCTCTCTCTGCTCACTTTTATACCTGTAAGAGATTTTGAATGAAACCTCTCGGAAGCCTGCACTCTGCTGCCCAGCAGCACTCTGAGGGGATCATGAAAGTCTGGCATCTGCTCCCACAGCAGAAGAGCCAGGAGAGAAAGCTGCTTCTGGGAACCTTCAGCACATAGTCAGCTTTGCAACTTTGTCACCATCAGTGCTGTGGCTCCTGGGTTTCATAGCTAAAAGTTCATTTGAGTCGTACCTCGCCGGATCTTGACTAAGCTGCACAGCAGCACAGTGAGTAGAGCATCAACGTTTGGCCTCTGCTCAGACCTTCGAAGAGGCAAAAGTAAAAGCTGGTGCTGGGATTCTTCAGCACACAGTCAGCATTAAACGGGGCTTCCATCATTTCTGTCACTGCTCACTTTCATACGTGAGAGTTTGAATGAAACCTCTCGGAAGGCTGTTCTCTGCTGCGCAGCAACACCGTGAGAAGAGCATGAACGTTTGACCTCTGCCCCCACAGAAGAGGAGCAAGGAGTTAAATCTCGTGCTGATATTATTCAGCACACTATCAGATTTCCAACGGGGCCTCCATCATTGCTCTCTCTGCTCACTTTCATACCTGTAAGAGATTTTGAATGAAACCTCTCGGAAGCCTGCACTCTGCTGCCCAGCAGAACTCTGAGGGGATCATGAAAGTTGGCATCTGCTCCCACAAGAGAAGGGCCAGGAGAGAAAGCTGCTTCTGGGAAACTTCAGCACATAGTCAGCTTTGTAAAGGAGTCACCATCAGTGCTGTGGCTCCTGGGTTTCATAGCTAAAAGTTCATTTGAGTCGTACCTCGCCGGATCTTGACTAAGCTGCACAGCAGCACAATGAATAGAGCATCAACGTTTGGCCTCTGCTCAGACCTTCGAAGAGGCAAAAGTAAAAGCTGGTGCTGGGATTCTTCAGCACACAGTCAGCTTTAAAACATTGCCTCCATCATTGCTCTCACTTCTCAATTTCCTACCTGAGAGTTTGAATGAAACCTCTCAGAAGGCTGTTCTCTGCTGCGCAGCAACGCCGTGAGAAGAGCATGAACGTTTGGCCTCTGCCCCCACAGCAGAAGAGCCAGGAGGGAAATCTTGTGCTATTACTCAGCACACTATCAGACTTCCAACGGGGCCTCCCTCATTGCTCTCTCTGCTCACTTTTATACCTGTAAGAGATTTTGAATGAAACCTCTCGGAAGCCTGCACACTGCTGCCCAGCAGCACTCTAAGGGGATCATGAAAGTCTGGCATCTGCTCCCACAGCAGAAGAGCCAGGAGAGAAAGCTGCTTCTGGGAACCTTCAGCACATAGTCAGCTTTGCAACTTTGTAACCATCATTGCTGTGGCTCCTGGGTTTCATAGCTAAAAGTTCATTTGAGTCCTACCTCGCCGGATCGTGACTAAGCTGCTCAGCAACACAGAGAGTAGAGCACAAACGTATGGCCTCAGCTCCCACAGCAGAAGAGCCAGGAGGGAAAGCTGGTGCTGGCATTCTTCAGCACACAGTCAGCTTTGCAACGGTGCCTTCATCATTTCTTTCAATGCTCACTTTCGTACCTGAAAGAGACTTTGAATGAAAACTCTCCGAAGCCTGCTCTCTGCTGCCCAGCAAAACAGTGCTTAGATTCAGAACGTTTGGCCTCTGCTCCCACAGCCGAAGAGCCCTAAAGAAAAGGCGGTACTGGGATTTTTCAGCACACAGCTTTTCAACGGGGCCTCCATCTTTGCAGTTTGTCCTCTGTTTAATCATAAAGAAACAGTTTGAATAAAATTGGTGGTCGCTCTTAGCTGCCCAGGAACGCAGCTAGTAGAGCATGAACGTTTGGCCTCTGCTCCCACATTCGAAGAGCCAAAAGGGAAAGCTGGTGCTGGGATTTTTCAGTACACAGTCAGCTTTAAAAAAATTGCCTCCATCATTGCTCACAGTTCTCAATTTCCTACCTGAGAGTTTGAATGAAACCTCTCGGAATACTGCAATTTGCTGCCCAGCAGCACTCTGAGTAGAGCATGAACTTTTGGCCTCTGCTCCCACAGAAGAAGAGCCAGGAGGGAAAGCTGGGGCTGGGTATCTTCAGCACACAGTCAGCTTTGTAAAGGAGTCACCATCAGTGCTGTCTCTCCTAGCTTTCAACCTAAAAGTGCATTTGATTACAAGCTCTACAGGGCCTGCTCTCGGCTGCCCATCAGCATAGTGAGTAGAGCATCACCGTTTGCCCTCTGCTCAGACCTTCGAAGAGGCAAAAGTAAAAGCTGGTGCTGGGATTCTTCAGCACACAGTCAGCTTTACAACATTGCCTCCATCATTGCTCTCACTTCTCAATTTCCTACCTGAGAATTTGAATGAAACCTCTCGGAAGGCTGTTCTCTGCTGCGCAGCAACACCGTGAGAGGAGCATGAGGAGCATGAACGTTTGGCCCCTGCCACCACAGCAGAAGAGCCAGGAGGGAAATCTTGTGCTGGTATTATTTAGCACACTATCAGATCTCCAACGGGGCCTCCATCATTGCTCTCTCTGCTCACTTTCATACCTGTAAGAGATTTTGAATGAAACCTCTCGGAAGCCTGCACTCTGCTGCCCAGCAGAACTCTGAGGGGATCATGAAAGTTGGCATCTGCTCCCACAAGAGAAGGGCCAGGAGAGAAAGCTGCTTCTGGGAACCTTCAGCACATAGTCAGCTTTGTAAAGGAGTCACCATCAGTGCTGTGGCTCCTGGGTTTCATAGCTAAAAGTTCATTTGAGTCGTACCTCGCCGGATCTTGACTAAGCTGCACAGCAGCACAATGAGTAGAGCATCAAAGTTTGGCCTCTGCTCAGACATTCCAAGAGCCAAAAAGGGAAAGCTGGTGCTGGGATTCTTCAGCACACAGTCAGCTTTAAACGGGGCTTCCATCATTTCTGTCACTGCTCACTTTCATACGTGAGAGTTTGAATGAAACCTCTCGGAAGGCTGTTCTCTGCTGCGCAGCAACACCGTGAGAAGAGCATGAGGAGCATGAACGCTTGGCCCCTGCCACCACAGCAGAAGAGCCAGGAGGGAAATCTTGTGCTGGTATTATTCAGCACACTATCGGATGTCCAACGGGGACTCCATCATTGCTCTCTCTGCTCACTTTCATACCTGTAAGAGATTTTGAATGAAACCTCTCGGTAGCCTGCACTCTGCTGCCCAGCAGCACTCTGAGGGGATCATGAAAGTCTGGCATCTGCTCCCACAGCAGAAGAGCCAGGAGAGAAAGCTGCTTCTGGGAACCTTCAGCAGATAGTCAGCTTTGCAACTTTGTCTCCATCAGTGCTGTGGCTCCTGGGTTTCATAGCTAAAAGTTCATTTGAGTCGTACCTCGCCGGATCTTGACTAAGCTGCACAGCAGCACAATGAATAGAGCATCAACGTTTGGCCTCTGCTCAGACCTTCGAAGAGGCAAAAGTAAAAGCTGGTGCTGGGATTCTTCAGCACACAGTCAGCTTTAAAACATTGCCTCCATCATTGCTCTCACTTCTCAATTTCCTACCTGAGAATTTGAATGAAACCTCTCGGAAGGCTGTTCTCTGCTGCGCAGCAACACCGTGAGAGGTGCATGAGGAGCATGAACGTTTGGCCCCTGCCACCACAGCAGAAGAGCCAGGAGGGAAATCTTGTGCTGGTATTATTCAGCACACTATCAGATCTCCAACGGGGCCTCCATCATTGCTCTCTCTGCTCACTTTTATACCTGTAAGAGATTTTGAATGAAACCTCTCGGAAGCCTGCACTCTGCTGCCCAGCAGCACTCTGAGGGGATCATGAAAGTCTGGCATCTGCTCCCACAGCAGAAGAGCCAGGAGAGAAAGCTGCTTCTGGGAACCTTCAGCACATAGTCAGCTTTGCAACTTTGTCACCATCAGTGCTGTGGCTCCTGGGTTTCATAGCTAAAAGTTCATTTGAGTCGTACCTCGCCGGATCTTGACTAAGCTGCACAGCAGCACAGTGAGTAGAGCATCAACGTTTGGCCTCTGCTCAGACCTTCGAAGAGGCAAAAGTAAAAGCTGGCGCTGGGATTCTTCAGCACACAGTCAGCATTAAACGGGGCTTCCATCATTTCTGTCACTGCTCACTTTCATACGTGAGAGTTTGAATGAAACCTCTCGGAAGGCTGTTCTCTGCTGCGCAGCAACACCGTGAGAAGAGCATGAACGTTTGACCTCTGCCCCCACAGAAGAGGAGCAAGGAGTTAAATCTCGTGCTGATATTATTCAGCACACTATCAGATTTCCAACGGGGCCTCCATCATTGCTCTCTCTGCTCACTTTCATACCTGTAAGAGATTTTGAATGAAACCTCTCGGAAGCCTGCACTCTGCTGCCCAGCAGAACTCTGAGGGGATCATGAAAGTTGGCATCTGCTCCCACAAGAGAAGGGCCAGGAGAGAAAGCTGCTTCTGGGAACCTTCAGCACATAGTCAGCTTTGTAAAGGAGTCACCATCAGTGCTGTGGCTCCTGGGTTTCATAGCTAAAAGTTCATTTGAGTCGTACCTCGCCGGATCTTGACTAAGCTGCACAGCAGCACAATGAGTAGAGCATCAACGTTTGGCCTCTGCTCAGACATTCCAAGAGCCAAAAAGGGAAAGCTGGTGCTGGGATTCTTCAGCACACAGTCAGCTTTAAACGGGGCTTCCATCATTTCTGTCACTGCTCACTTTCATACGTGAGAGTTTGAATGAAACCTCTCGGAAGGCTGTTCTCTGCTGCGCAGCAACACCGTGAGAAGAGCATGAGGAGCATGAACGCTTGGCCCCTGCCACCACAGCAGAAGAGCCAGGAGGGAAATCTTGTGCTGGTATTATTCAGCACACTATCGGATCTCCAACGGGGACTCCATCATTGCTCTCTCTGCTCACTTTCATACCTGTAAGAGATTTTGAATGAAACCTCTCGGTAGCCTGCACTCTGCTGCCCAGCAGCACTCTGAGGGGATCATGAAAGTCTGGCATCTGCTCCCACAGCAGAAGAGCCAGGAGAGAAAGCTGCTTCTGGGAACCTTCAGCAGATAGTCAGCTTTGCAACTTTGTCTCCATCAGTGCTGTGGCTCCTGGGTTTCATAGCTAAAAGTTCATTTGAGTCGTACCTCGCCGGATCTTGACTAAGCTGCACAGCAGCACAATGAATAGAGCATCAACGTTTGGCCTCTGCTCAGACCTTCGAAGAGGCAAAAGTAAAAGCTGGTGCTGGGATTCTTCAGCACACAGTCAGCTTTAAAACATTGCCTCCATCATTGCTCTCACTTCTCAATTTCCTACCTGAGAATTTGAATGAAACCTCTCGGAAGGCTGTTCTCTGCTGCGCAGCAACACCGTGAGAGGTGCATGAGGAGCATGAACGTTTGGCCCCTGCCACCACAGCAGAAGAGCCAGGAGGGAAATCTTGTGCTGGTATTATTCAGCACACTATCAGATCTCCAACGGGGCCTCCATCATTGCTCTCTCTGCTCACTTTTATACCTGTAAGAGATTTTGAATGAAACCTCTCGGAAGCCTGCACTCTGCTGCCCAGCAGCACTCTGAGGGGATCATGAAAGTCTGGCATCTGCTCCCACAGCAGAAGAGCCAGGAGAGAAAGCTGCTTCTGGGAACCTTCAGCACATAGTCAGCTTTGCAACTTTGTCACCATCAGTGCTGTGGCTCCTGGGTTTCATAGCTAAAAGTTCATTTGAGTCGTACCTCGCCGGATCTTGACTAAGCTGCACAGCAGCACAGTGAGTAGAGCATCAACGTTTGGCCTCTGCTCAGACCTTCGAAGAGGCAAAAGTAAAAGCTGGTGCTGGGATTCTTCAGCACACAGTCAGCATTAAACGGGGCTTCCATCATTTCTGTCACTGCTCACTTTCATACGTGAGAGTTTGAATGAAACCTCTCGGAAGGCTGTTCTCTGCTGCGCAGCAACACCGTGAGAAGAGCATGAACGTTTGACCTCTGCCCCCACAGAAGAGGAGCAAGGAGTTAAATCTCGTGCTGATATTATTCAGCACACTATCAGATTTCCAACGGGGCCTCCATCATTGCTCTCTCTGCTCACTTTCATACCTGTAAGAGATTTTGAATGAAACCTCTCGGAAGACTGCACTCTGCTGCCCAGCAGAACTCTGAGGGGATCATGAAAGTTGGCATCTGCTCCCACAAGAGAAGGGCCAGGAGAGAAAGCTGCTTCTGGGAAACTTCAGCACATAGTCAGCTTTGTAAAGGAGTCACCATCAGTGCTGTGGCTCCTGGGTTTCATAGCTAAAAGTTCATTTGAGTCGTACCTCGCCGGATCTTGACTAAGCTGCACAGCAGCACAATGAATAGAGCATCAACGTTTGGCCTCTGCTCAGACCTTCGAAGAGGCAAAAGTAAAAGCTGGTGCTGGGATTCTTCAGCACACAGTCAGCTTTAAAACATTGCCTCCATCATTGCTCTCACTTCTCAATTTCCTACCTGAGAGTTTGAATGAAACCTCTCAGAAGGCTGTTCTCTGCTGCGCAGCAACGCCGTGAGAAGAGCATGAACGTTTGGCCTCTGCCCCCACAGCAGAAGAGCCAGGAGGGAAATCTTGTGCTATTACTCAGCACACTATCAGACTTCCAACGGGGCCTCCCTCATTGCTCTCTCTGCTCACTTTTATACCTGTAAGAGATTTTGAATGAAACCTCTCGGAAGCCTGCACACTGCTGCCCAGCAGCACTCTAAGGGGATCATGAAAGTCTGGCATCTGCTCCCACAGCAGAAGAGCCAGGAGAGAAAGCTGCTTCTGGGAACCTTCAGCACATAGTCAGCTTTGCAACTTTGTAACCATCATTGCTGTGGCTCCTGGGTTTCATAGCTAAAAGTTCATTTGAGTCCTACCTCGCCGGATCGTGACTAAGCTGCTCAGCACCACAGAGAGTAGAGCACAAACGTATGGCCTCAGCTCCCACAGCAGAAGAGCCAGGAGGGAAAGCTGGTGCTGGCATTCTTCAGCACACAGTCAGCTTTGCAACGGTGCCTTCATCATTTCTTTCAATGCTCACTTTCGTACCTGAAAGAGACTTTGAATGAAACCTCTCCGAAGCCTGCTCTCTGCTGCCCAGCAAAACAGTGCTTAGATTCAGAACGTTTGGCCTCTGCTCCCACAGCCGAAGAGCCCTAAAGAAAAGGCGGTACTGGGATTTTTCAGCACACAGCTTTTCAACGGGGCCTCCATCTTTGCAGTTTGTCCTCTGTTTAATCATAAAGAAACAGTTTGAATAAAATTGGTGGTCGCTCTTAGCTGCCCAGGAACGCAGCTAGTAGAGCATGAACGTTTGGCCTCTGCTCCCACATTCGAAGAGCCAAAAGGGAAAGCTGGTGCTGGGATTTTTCAGTACACAGTCAGCTTTAAAAAAATTGCCTCCATCATTGCTCACAGTTCTCAATTTCCTACCTGAGAGTTTGAATGAAACCTCTCGGAATACTGCAATTTGCTGCCCAGCAGCACTCTGAGTAGAGCATGAACTTTTGGCCTCTGCTCCCACAGAAGAAGAGCCAGGAGGGAAAGCTGGGGCTGGGTATCTTCAGCACACAGTCAGCTTTGTAAAGGAGTCACCATCAGTGCTGTCTCTCCTAGCTTTCAACCTAAAAGTGCATTTGATTACAAGCTCTACAGGGCCTGCTCTCGGCTGCCCATCAGCATAGTGAGTAGAGCATCACCGTTTGCCCTCTGCTCAGACCTTCGAAGAGGCAAAAGTAAAAGCTGGTGCTGGAATTCTTCAGCACACAGTCAGCATTAAACGGGGCTTCCATCATTTCTGTCACTGCTCACTTTCATACGTGAGAGTTTGAATGAAACCTCTCGGAAGGCTGTTCTCTGCTGCGCAGCAACACCGTGAGAGGAGCATGAACGCTTGGCCTCTGCTCCCACAGCAGACAAGCCAGGAGGGAAATCTTGTGCTGATATTATTCAGCACACTATCAGACTTCCAACGGGGCCTCCATCATTGCTCTCTCTGCTCACTTTCATACCTGTAAGAGATTTTGAATGAAACCTCTCGGAAGCCTGCACTCTGCTGCCCAGCAGAACTCTGAGGGGATCATGAAAGTCTGGCATCTGCTCCCACAGCAGAAGGGCCAGGAGAGAAAGCTGCTTCTGGGAACCTTCAGCACATAGTCAGCTTTGCAAATTTGTCACCATCAGTGCTGTGGCTCCTCGGTTTCATAGCTAAAAGTTCATTTGAGTCGTACCTCGCCGGATATTGACTATGCTGCACAGCAGCACAGTGAGTAGAGCATCAACGTTTGGCCTCTGCTCAGACCTTCGAAGAGGCAAAAGTAAAAGCTGGTGCTGGGATTCTTCAGGACACAGTCAGCTTTAAACGGGGCTTAAATCATTTCTGTCACTGCTCACTTTCATACGTGAGAGTTTGAATGAAACCTCTCAGAAGGCTGTTCTCTGCTGCGCAGCAACGCCGTGAGAAGAGCATGAACGTTTGGCCTCTGCCATCACAGCAGAAGAGCCAGGAGGGAAATCTTGTGCTATTACTCAGCACACTATCAGACTTCCAACGGGGCCTCCCTCATTGCTCTCTCTGCTCACTTTTATACCTGTAAGAGATTTTGAATGAAACCTCTCGGAAGCCTGCACACTGCTGCCCAGCAGCACTCTAAGGGGATCATGAAAGTCTGGCATCTGCTCCCACAGCAGAAGAGCCAGGAGAGAAAGCTGCTTCTGGGAACCTTCAGCACATAGTCAGCTTTGCAACTTTGTAACCATCATTGCTGTGGCTCCTGGGTTTCATAGCTAAAAGTTCATTTGAGTCCTACCTCGCCGGATCGTGACTAAGCTGCTCAGCAACACAGAGAGTAGAGCACAAACGTATGGCCTCAGCTCCCACAGCAGAAGAGCCAGGAGGGAAAGCTGGTGCTGGCATTCTTCAGCACACAGTCAGCTTTGCAACGGTGCCTTCATCATTTCTTTCAATGCTCACTTTCGTACCTGAAAGAGACTTTGAATGAAAACTCTCCGAAGCCTGCTCTCTGCTGCCCAGCAAAACAGTGCTTAGATTCAGAACGTTTGGCCTCTGCTCCCACAGCCGAAGAGCCCTAAAGAAAAGGCGGTACTGGGATTTTTCAGCACACAGCTTTTCAACGGGGCCTCCATCTTTGCAGTTTGTCCTCTGTTTAATCATAAAGAAACAGTTTGAATAAAATTGGTGGTCGCTCTTAGCTGCCCAGGAACGCAGCTAGTAGAGCATGAACGTTTGGCCTCTGCTCCCACATTCGAAGAGCCAAAAGGGAAAGCTGGTGCTGGGATTTTTCAGTACACAGTCAGCTTTAAAAAAATTGCCTCCATCATTGCTCACAGTTCTCAATTTCCTACCTGAGAGTTTGAATGAAACCTCTCGGAATACTGCAATTTGCTGCCCAGCAGCACTCTGAGTAGAGCATGAACTTTTGGCCTCTGCTCCCACAGAAGAAGAGCCAGGAGGGAAAGCTGGGGCTGGGTATCTTCAGCACACAGTCAGCTTTGTAAAGGAGTCACCATCAGTGCTGTCTCTCCTAGCTTTCAACCTAAAAGTGCATTTGATTACAAGCTCTCCAGGGCCTGCTCTCGGCTGCCCATCAGCATAGTGAGTAGAGCATCACCGTTTGCCCTCTGCTCAGACCTTCGAAGAGGCAAAAGTAAAAGCTGGTGCTGGGATTCTTCAGCACACAGTCAGCTTTACAACATTGCCTCCATCATTGCTCTCACTTCTCAATTTCCTACCTGAGAATTTGAATGAAACCTCTCGGAAGGCTGTTCTCTGCTGCGCAGCAACACCGTGAGAGGAGCATGAGGAGCATGAACGTTTGGCCCCTGCCACCACAGCAGAAGAGCCAGGAGGGAAATCTTGTGCTGGTATTATTCAGCACACTATCAGATCTCCAACGGGGCCTCCATCATTGCTCTCTCTGCTCACTTTTATACCTGTAAGAGATTTTGAATGAAACCTCTCGGAAGCCTGCACTCTGCTGCCCAGCACCACTCTGAGGGGATCATGAAAGTCTGGCATCTGCTCCCACAGCAGAAGAGTCAGGAGAGAAAGCTGCTTCTGGGAACCTTCCGCACATAGTCAGCTTTGCAACTTTGTCACCATCAGTGCTGTGGCTCCTCGGTTTCATAGCTAAAAGTTCATTTGAGTCGTACCTCGCCGGATCTTGACTAAGGTGCACAGCAGCACAATGAATAGAGCATCAACGTTTGCCCTCTGCTCAGACCTTCGAAGAGGCAAAAGTAAAAGCTGGTGCTGGAATTCTTCAGCACACAGTCAGCATTAAACGGGGCTTCCATCATTTCTGTCACTGCTCACTTTCATACGTGAGAGTTTGAATGAAACCTCTCGGAAGGCTGTTCTCTGCTGCGCAGCAACACCGTGAGAAGAGCATGAACGTTTGACCTCTGCCCCCACAGAAGAGGAGCAAGGAGTTAAATCTCCTGCTGATATTATTCAGCACACTATCAGATTTCCAACGGGGCCTCCATCATTGCTCTCTCTGCTCACTTTCATACCTGTAAGAGATTTTGAATGAAACCTCTCGGAAGCCTGCACTCTGCTGCCCAGCAGAACTCTGAGGGGATCATGAAAGTTGGCATCTGCTCCCACAAGAGAAGGGCCAGGAGAGAAAGCTGCTTCTGGGAACCTTCAGCACATAGTCAGCTTTGTAAAGGAGTCACCATCAGTGCTGTGGCTCCTGGGTTTCATAGCTAAAAGTTCATTTGAGTCGTACCTCGCCGGATCTTGACTAAGCTGCACAGCAGCACAATGAGTAGAGCATCAACGTTTGGCCTCTGCTCAGACATTCCAAGAGCCAAAAAGGGAAAGCTGGTGCTGGGATTCTTCAGCACACAGTCAGCTTTAAACGGGGCTTCCATCATTTCTGTCACTGCTCACTTTCATACGTGAGAGTTTGAATGAAACCTCTCGGAAGGCTGTTCTCTGCTGCGCAGCAACACCGTGAGAAGAGCATGAGGAGCATGAACGTTTGGCCCCTGCCACCACAGCAGAAGAGCCAGGAGGGAAATCTTGTGCTGGTATTATTCAGCACACTATCGGATCTCCAACGGGGCCTCCATCATTGCTCTCTCTGCTCACTTTCATACCTGTAAGAGATTTTGAATGAAACCTCTCGGTAGCCTGCACTCTGCTGCCCAGCAGCACTCTGAGGGGATCATGAAAGTCTGGCATCTGCTCCCACAGCAGAAGAGCCAGGAGAGAAAGCTGCTTCTGGGAACCTTCAGCAGATAGTCAGCTTTGCAACTTTGTCACCATCAGTGCTGTGGCTCCTGGGTTTCATAGCTAAAAGTTCATTTGAGTCCTACCTCGCCGGATCTTGACTAAGCTGCACAGCAGCACAATGAATAGAGCATCAACGTTTGGCCTCTGCTCAGACCTTCGAAGAGGCAAAAGTAAAAGCTGGTGCTGGGATTCTTCAGCACACAGTCAGCTTTAAAACATTGCCTCCATCATTGCTCTCACTTCTCAATTTCCTACCTGAGAATTTGAATGAAACCTCTCGGAAGGCTGTTCTCTGCTGCGCAGCAACACCGTGAGAGGAGCATGAGGAGCATGAACGTTTGGCCCCTGCCACCACAGCAGAAGAGCCAGGAGGGAAATCTTGTGCTGGTATTATTTAGCACACTATCAGATCTCCAACGGGGCCTCCATCATTGCTCTCTCTGCTCACTTTTATACCTGTAAGAGATTTTGAATGAAACCTCTCGGAAGCCTGCACTCTGCTGCCCAGCAGCACTCTGAGGGGATCATGAAAGTCTGGCATCTGCTCCCACAGCAGAAGAGCCAGGAGAGAAAGCTGCTTCTGGGAACCTTCAGCACATAGTCAGCTTTGCAACTTTGTCACCATCAGTGCTGTGGCTCCTCGGTTTCATAGCTAAAAGTTCATTTGAGTCGTACCTCGCCGGATCTTGACTAAGCTGCACAGCAGCACAGTGAGTAGAGCATCAACGTTTGGCCTCTGCTCAGACCTTCGAAGAGGCAAAAGTAAAAGCTGGTGCTGGGATTCTTCAGCACACAGTCAGCATTAAACGGGGCTTCCATCATTTCTGTCACTGCTCACTTTCATACGTGAGAGTTTGAATGAAACCTCTCGGAAGGCTGTTCTCTGCTGCGCAGCAACACGGTGAGAGGAGCATGAACGCTTGGCCTCTGCTCCCACAGCAGACAAGCCAGGAGGGAAATCTTGTGCTGATATTATTCAGCACACTATCAGACTTCCAACGGGGCCTCCATCATTGCTCTCTCTGCTCACTTTCATACCTGTAAGAGATTTTGAATGAAACCTCTCGGAAGCCTGCACTCTGCTGCCCAGCAGAACTCTGAGGGGATCATGAAAGTCTGGCATCTGCTCCCACAGCAGAAGGGCCAGGAGAGAAAGCTGCTTCTGGGAACCTTCAGCACATAGTCAGCTTTGCAAATTTGTCACCATCAGTGCTGTGGCTCCTCGGTTTCATAGCTAAAAGTTCATTTGAGTCGTACCTCGCCGGATATTGACTATGCTGCACAGCAGCACAGTGAGTAGAGCATCAACGTTTGGCCTCTGCTCAGACCTTCGAAGAGGCAAAAGTAAAAGCTGGTGCTGGGATTCTTCAGGACACAGTCAGCTTTAAACGGGGCTTCCATCATTTCTGTCACTGCTCACTTTCATACGTGAGAGTTTGAATGAAACCTCTCAGAAGGCTGTTCTCTGCTGCGCAGCAACGCCGTGAGAAGAGCATGAACGTTTGGCCTCTGCCCCCACAGCAGAAGAGCCAGGAGGGAAATCTTGTGCTATTACTCAGCACACTATCAGACTTCCAACGGGGCCTCCATCATTGCTCTCTCTGCTCACTTTTATACCTGTAAGAGATTTTGAATGAAACCTCTCGGAAGCCTGCACACTGCTGCCCAGCAGCACTCTAAGGGGATCATGAAAGTCTGGCATCTGCTCCCACAGCAGAAGAGCCAGGAGAGAAAGCTGCTTCTGGGAACCTTCAGCACATAGTCAGCTTTGCAACTTTGTAACCATCATTGCTGTGGCTCCTGGGTTTCATAGCTAAAAGTTCATTTGAGTCCTACCTCGCCGGATCGTGACTAAGCTGCTCAGCAACACAGAGAGTAGAGCACAAACGTATGGCCTCAGCTCCCACAGCAGAAGAGCCAGGAGGGAAAGCTGGTGCTGGCATTCTTCAGCACACAGTCAGCTTTGCAACGGTGCCTTCATCATTTCTTTCAATGCTCACTTTCGTACCTGAAAGAGACTTTGAATGAAAACTCTCCGAAGCCTGCTCTCTGCTGCCCAGCAAAACAGTGCTTAGATTCAGAACGTTTGGCCTCTGCTCCCACAGCCGAAGAGCCCTAAAGAAAAGGCGGTACTGGGATTTTTCAGCACACAGCTTTTCAACGGGGCCTCCATCTTTGCAGTTTGTCCTCTGTTTAATCATAAAGAAACAGTTTGAATAAAATTGGTGGTCGCTCTTAGCTGCCCAGGAACGCAGCTAGTAGAGCATGAACGTTTGGCCTCTGCTCCCACATTCGAAGAGCCAAAAGGGAAAGCTGGTGCTGGGATTTTTCAGTACACAGTCAGCTTTAAAAAAATTGCCTCCATCATTGCTCACAGTTCTCAATTTCCTACCTGAGAGTTTGAATGAAACCTCTCGGAATACTGCAATTTGCTGCCCAGCAGCACTCTGAGTAGAGCATGAACTTTTGGCCTCTGCTCCCACAGAAGAAGAGCCAGGAGGGAAAGCTGGGGCTGGGTATCTTCAGCACACAGTCAGCTTTGTAAAGGAGTCACCATCAGTGCTGTCTCTCCTAGCTTTCAACCTAAAAGTGCATTTGATTACAAGCTCTACAGGGCCTGCTCTCGGCTGCCCATCAGCATAGTGAGTAGAGCATCACCGTTTGCCCTCTGCTCAGACCTTCGAAGAGGCAAAAGTAAAAGCTGGTGCTGGGATTCTTCAGCACACAGTCAGCTTTACAACATTGCCTCCATCATTGCTCTCACTTCTCAATTTCCTACCTGAGAATTTGAATGAAACCTCTCGGAAGGCTGTTCTCTGCTGCGCAGCAACACCGTGAGAGGAGCATGAGGAGTATGAACGTTTGGCCCCTGCCACCACAGCAGAAGAGCCAGGAGGGAAATCTTGTGCTGGTATTATTCAGCACACTATCAGATCTCCAACGGGGCCTCCATCATTGCTCTCTCTGCTCACTTTTATACCTGTAAGAGATTTTGAATGAAACCTCTCGGAAGCCTGCACTCTGCTGCCCAGCACCACTCTGAGGGGATCATGAAAGTCTGGCATCTGCTCCCACAGCAGAAGAGTCAGGAGAGAAAGCTGCTTCTGGGAACCTTCCGCACATAGTCAGCTTTGCAACTTTGTCACCATCAGTGCTGTGGCTCCTCGGTTTCATAGCTAAAAGTTCATTTGAGTCGTACCTCGCCGGATCTTGACTAAGGTGCACAGCAGCACAATGAATAGAGCATCAACGTTTGCCCTCTGCTCAGACCTTCGAAGAGGCAAAAGTAAAAGCTGGTGCTGGAATTCTTCAGCACACAGTCAGCATTAAACGGGGCTTCCATCATTTCTGTCACTGCTCACTTTCATACGTGAGAGTTTGAATGAAACCTCTCGGAAGGCTGTTCTCTGCTGCGCAGCAACACCGTGAGAAGAGCATGAACGTTTGACCTCTGCCCCACAGAAGAGGAGAAAGGAGTTAAATCTCGTGCTGATATTATTCAGCACACTATCAGATTTCCAACGGGGCCTCCATCATTGCTCTCTCTGCTCACTTTCATACCTGTAAGAGATTTTGAATGAAACCTCTCGGAAGCCTGCACTCTGCTGCCCAGCAGAACTCTGAGGGGATCATGAAAGTTGGCATCTGCTCCCACAAGAGAAGGGCCAGGAGAGAAAGCTGCTTCTGGGAACCTTCAGCACATAGTCAGCTTTGTAAAGGAGTCACCATCAGTGCTGTGGCTCCTGGGTTTCATAGCTAAAAGTTCATTTGAGTCGTACCTCGCCGGATCTTGACTAAGCTGCACAGCAGCACAATGAGTAGAGCATCAACGTTTGGCCTCTGCTCAGACATTCCAAGAGCCAAAAAGGGAAAGCTGGTGCTGGGATTCTTCAGCACACAGTCAGCTTTAAACGGGGCTTCCATCATTTCTGTCACTGCTCACTTTCATACGTGAGAGTTTGAATGAAACCTCTCGGAAGGCTGTTCTCTGCTGCGCAGCAACACCGTGAGAAGAGCATGAGGAGCATGAACGTTTGGCCCCTGCCACCACAGCAGAAGAGCCAGGAGGGAAATCTTGTGCTGGTATTATTCAGCACACTATCGGATCTCCAACGGGGCCTCCATCATTGCTCTCTCTGCTCACTTTCATACCTGTAAGAGATTTTGAATGAAACCTCTCGGTAGCCTGCACTCTGCTGCCCAGCAGCACTCTGAGGGGATCATGAAAGTCTGGCATCTGCTCCCACAGCAGAAGAGCCAGGAGCGAAAGCTGCTTCTGGGAACCTTCAGCACATAGTCAGCTTTGCAACTTTGTCACCATCAGTGCTGTGGCTCCTGGGTTTCATAGCTAAAAGTTCATTTGAGTCCTACCTCGCCGGATCTTGACTAAGCTGCACAGCAGCACAATGAATAGAGCATCAACGTTTGGCCTCTGCTCAGACCTTCGAAGAGGCAAAAGTAAAAGCTGGTGCTGGGATTCTTCAGCACACAGTCAGCTTTAAAACATTGCCTCCATCATTGCTCTCACTTCTCAATTTCCTACCTGAGAATTTGAATGAAACCTCTCGGAAGGCTGTTCTCTGCTGCGCAGCAACACCGTGAGAGGAGCATGAGGAGCATGAACGTTTGGCCCCTGCCACCACAGCAGAAGAGCCAGGAGGGAAATCTTGTGCTGGTATTATTTAGCACACTATCAGATCTCCAACGGGGCCTCCATCATTGCTCTCTCTGCTCACTTTTATACCTGTAAGAGATTTTGAATGAAACCTCTCGGAAGCCTGCACTCTGCTGCCCAGCAGCACTCTGAGGGGATCATGAAAGTCTGGCATCTGCTCCCACAGCAGAAGAGCCAGGAGAGAAAGCTGCTTCTGGGAACCTTCAGCACATAGTCAGCTTTGCAACTTTGTCACCATCAGTGCTGTGGCTCCTCGGTTTCATAGCTAAAAGTTCATTTGAGTCGTACCTCGCCGGATCTTGACTAAGCTGCACAGCAGCACAGTGAGTAGAGCATCAACGTTTGGCCTCTGCTCAGACCTTCGAAGAGGCAAAAGTAAAAGCTGGTGCTGGGATTCTTCAGGACACAGTCAGCATTAAACGGGGCTTCCATCATTTCTGTCACTGCTCACTTTCATACGTGAGAGTTTGAATGAAACCTCTCGGAAGGCTGTTCTCTGCTGCGCAGCAACACCGTGAGAGGAGCATGAACGCTTGGCCTCTGCTCCCACAGCAGACAAGCCAGGAGGGAAATCTTGTGCTGATATTATTCAGCACACTATCAGACTTCCAACGGGGCCTCCATCATTGCTCTCTCTGCTCACTTTCATACCTGTAAGAGATTTTGAATGAAACCTCTCGGAAGCCTGCACACTGCTGCCCAGCAGCACTCTAAGGGGATCATTAACGTCTGGCATCTGCTCCCACAGCAGAAGAGCCAGGAGAGAAAGCTGCTTCTGGGAGCCTTCAGCACATAGTCAGCTTTGCAACTTCGTAACCATCATTGCTGTGGCTCCTGGGTTTCATAGCTAAAAGTTCATTTGAGTCGTACCTCGCCGGATCGTGACTAAGCTGCTCAGCACCACAGAGAGTAGAGCACAAACGTATGGCCTCAGCTCCCACAGCAGAAGAGCCAGGAGGGAAATCTGGTGCTGGCATTCTTCAGCACACAGTCAGCTTTGCAACGGTGCCTTCATCATTTCTTTCAATGCTCACTTTCGTACCTGAAAGAGACTTTGAATGAAACCTCTCCGAAGCCTGCTCTCTGCTGCCCAGCAAAACAGTGCTTAGATTCAGAACGTTTGGCCTCTGCTCCCACAGCCGAAGAGCCCTAAAGAAAAGGCGGTACTGGGATTTTTCAGCACACAGCTTTTCAACGGGGCCTCCATCTTTGCAGTTTGTCCTCTGTTTAATCATAAAGAAACAGTTTGAATAAAATTGGTGGTCGCTCTTAGCTGCCCAGGAACGCAGCTAGTAGAGCATGAACGTTTGGCCTCTGCTCCCACATTCGAAGAGCCAAAAGGGAAAGCTGGTGCTGGGATTTTTCAGTACACAGTCAGCTTTAAAAAAATTGCCTCCATCATTGCTCACAGTTCTCAATTTCCTACCTGAGAGTTTGAATGAAACCTCTCGGAATACTGCAATTTGCTGCCCAGCAGCACTCTGAGTAGAGCATGAACTTTTGGCCTCTGCTCCCACAGAAGAAGAGCCAGGAGGGAAAGCTGGGGCTGGGTATCTTCAGCACACAGTCAGCTTTGTAAAGGAGTCACCATCAGTGCTGTCTCTCCTAGCTTTCAACCTAAAAGTGCATTTGATTACAAGCTCTCCAGGGCCTGCTCTCGGCTGCCCATCAGCATAGTGAGTAGAGCATCACCGTTTGCCCTCTGCTCAGACCTTCGAAGAGGCAAAAGTAAAAGCTGGTGCTGGGATTCTTCAGCACACAGTCAGCTTTACAACATTGCCTCCATCATTGCTCTCACTTCTCAATTTCCTACCTGAGAATTTGAATGAAACCTCTCGGAAGGCTGTTCTCTGCTGCGCAGCAACACCGTGAGAGGAGCATGAGGAGCATGAACGTTTGGCCCCTGCCACCACAGCAGAAGAGCCAGGAGGGAAATCTTGTGCTGGTATTATTCAGCACACTATCAGATCTCCAACGGGGCCTCCATCATTGCTCTCTCTGCTCACTTTTATACCTGTAAGAGATTTTGAATGAAACCTCTCGGAAGCCTGCACTCTGCTGCCCAGCACCACTCTGAGGGGATCATGAAAGTCTGGCATCTGCTCCCACAGCAGAAGAGTCAGGAGAGAAAGCTGCTTCTGGGAACCTTCCGCACATAGTCAGCTTTGCAACTTTGTCACCATCAGTGCTGTGGCTCCTCGGTTTCATAGCTAAAAGTTCATTTGAGTCGTACCTCGCCGGATCTTGACTAAGGTGCACAGCAGCACAATGAATAGAGCATCAATGTTTGCCCTCTGCTCAGACCTTCGAAGAGGCAAAAGTAAAAGCTGGTGCTGGAATTCTTCAGCACACAGTCAGCATTAAACGGGGCTTCCATCATTTCTGTTACTGCTCACTTTCATACGTGAGAGTTTGAATGAAACCTCTCGGAAGGCTGTTCTCTGCTGCGCAGCAACACCGTGAGAAGAGCATGAACGCTTGGCCTCTGCTCCCACATCAGACGAGCCAGGAGGGAAATCTTGTGCTGATATTATTCAGCACACTATCAGACTTCCAACGGGGCCTCCATCATTGCTCTCTCTGCTCACTTTCATACCTGTAAGAGATTTTGAATGAAACCTCTCGGAAGCCTGCACTCTGCTGCCCAGCAGAACTCTGAGGGGATCATGAAAGTCTGGCATCTGCTCCCACAGCAGAAGAGCCAGGAGGGAAAGCTAGTGCTGGCATTCTTCAGCACACAATCAGCTTTGCAACGGTGCCTCCATCATTTCTTTCAATGCTCACTTTCGTACCTGAAAGAGACTTTGAATGAAACCTCTCCGAAGCCTGCTCTCTGCTGCCCAGCAAAACAGTGCTTAGATTCAGAACGTTTGGCCTCTGCTCCCACAGCAGAAGAGCCCTAAAGAAAAGGCGATACTGGGATTTTTCAGCACACAGCTTTTCAACGGGGCCTCCATCTTTGCAGTTTGTCCTCGGTTTAATCATAAAGAAAGAGTTTGAATAAAATTGGTGGTCGCTCTTAGCTGCCCAGGAACGCAGCTAGTAGAGCATGAACGTTTGGCCTCTGCTCCCACATTCGAAGAGCCAAAAGGGAAAGCTGGTGCAGGGATTCTTCAGTACACAGTCAGCTTTAAAAAAATTGCCTCCATCATTGCTCACAGTTCTCAATTTCCTACCTGAGAGTTTGAATGAAACCTCTCGGAATACTGCAATTTGCTGCCCAGCAGCACTCTGAGTAGAGCATGAACTTTTGGCCTCTGCTCCCACAGAAGAAGAGCCAGGAGGGAAAGCTGGGGCTGGGTATCTTCAGCACACAGTCAGCTTTGTAAAGGAGTCACCATCAGTGCTTTCTCTCCTAGCTTTCAACCTAAAAGTGCATTTGAATACAAGCTCTCCAGGGCCTGCTCTCGGCTGCCCATCAGCATAGTGAGTAGAGCATCACCGTTTGCCCTCTGCTCAGACCTTCGAAGAGGCAAAAGTAAAAGCTGGTGCTGGGATTCTTCAGCACACAGTCAGCTTTACAACATTGCCTCCATCATTGCTCTCACTTCTCAATTTCCTACCTGAGAATTTGAATGAAACCTCTCGGAAGGCTGTTCTCTGCTGCGCAGCAACACCGTGAGAGGAGCATGAGGAGCATGAACGTTTGGCCCCTGCCACCACAGCAGAAGAGCCAGGAGGGAAATCTTGTGCTGGTATTATTCAGCACACTATCAGATCTCCAACGGGGCCTCCATCATTGCTCTCTCTGCTCACTTTTATACCTGTAAGAGATTTTGAATGAAACCTCTCGGAAGCCTGCACTCTGCTGCCCAGCACCACTCTGAGGGGATCATGAAAGTCTGGCATCTGCTCCCACAGCAGAAGAGTCAGGAGAGAAAGCTGCTTCTGGGAACCTTCCGCACATAGTCAGCTTTGCAACTTTGTCACCATCAGTGCTGTGGCTCCTCGGTTTCATAGCTAAAAGTTCATTTGAGTCGTACCTCGCCGGATCTTGACTAAGCTGCACAGCAGCACAATGAGTAGAGCATCAACGTTTGGCCTCTGCTCAGACCTTCGAAGAGGCAAAAGTAAAAGCTGGTGCTGGAATTTTTCAGCACACAGTCAGCATTAAACGGGGCTTCCATCATTTCTGTCACTGCTCACTTTCATACGTGAGAGTTTGAATGAAACCTCTCGGAAGGCTGTTCTTTTGCTGCGCAGCAACACCGTGAGAAGAGCATGAACGTTTGACCTCTGCCCCCACAGAAGAGGAGCAAGGAGTTAAATCTTGTGCTGATATTATTCAGCACACTATCGGATCTCCAACGGGGCCTCCATCATTGCTCTCTCTGCTCACTTTCATACCTGTAAGAGAATTTGAATGAAACCTCTCGGAAGCCTGCACTCTGGTGCCCAGCAGCACTCTGAGGGGATCATGAAAGTCTGGCATCTGCTCCCACAGCAGAAGAGCCAGGAGAGAAAGCTGCTTCTGGGAACCTTCAGCAGATAGTCAGCTTTGCAACTTTGTCACCATCAGTGCTGTGGCTCCTGGGTTTCATAGCTAAAAGTTCATTTGAGTCGTGCCTCGCCGGATCTTGACTAAGCTGCACAGCAGCACAATGAATAGAGCATCAACGTTTGGCCTCTGCTCAGACCTTCGAAGAGGCAAAAGTAAAAGCTGGTGCTGGGATTCTTCAGCACACAGTCAGCTTTAAAACATTGCCTCCATCATTGCTCTCACTTCTCAATTTCCTACCTGAGAGTTTGAATGAAACCTCTCGGAATACTGCAATTTGCTGCCCAGCAGCACTCTGAGTAGAGCATGAACTTTTGGCCTCTGCTCCCACAGAAGAAGAGCCAGGAGGGAAAGCTGGGGCTGGGTATCTTCAGCACACAGTCAGCTTTGTAAAGGAGTCACCATCAGTGCTGTCTCTCCTAGCTTTCAACCTAAAAGTGCATTTGAATACAAGCTCTCCAGGGCCTGCTCTCGGCTGCCCATCAGCATAGTGAGTAGAGCATCACCGTTTGCCCTCTGCTCAGACCTTCGAAGAGGCAAAAGTAAAAGCTGGTGCTGGGATTCTTCAGCACACAGTCAGCTTTACAATATTGCCTCCATCATTGCTCTCACTTCTCAATTTCCTACCTGAGAATTTGAATGAAACCTCTCGGAAGGCTGTTCTCTGCTGCGCAGCAACACCGTGAGAAGAGCATGAACGTTTGGCCCCTGCCACCACAGCAGAAGAGCCAGGAGGGAAATCTTGTGCTGGGATTATTCAGCACACTATCCAACGGGGCCTCCATCATTGCTCTCTCTGCTCACTTTTATACCTGTAAGAGATTTTGAATGAAACCTCTGGGAAGCCTGCACTCTGCTGCCCAGCAGCACTCTGAGGGGATCATGAAAGTCTGGCATCTGCTCCCACAGCAGAAGAGCCAGGAGAGAAAGCTGCTTCTGGGAACCTTCAGCACATAGTCAGCTTTGTAAAGGAGTCACCATCAGTGCTGTGGCTCCTGGGTTTCATAGCTAAAAGTTCATTTGAGTCGTACCTCGCCGGATCTTGACTAAGCTGCACAGCAGCACAATGAGTAGAGCATCAACGTTTGGCCTCTGCTCAGACCTTCGAAGAGGCAAAAGTAAAAGCTGGTGCTGGAATTTTTCAGCACACAGTCAGCATTAAACGGGGCTTCCATCATTTCTGTCACTGCTCACTTTCATACGTGAGAGTTTGAATGAAACCTCTCGGAAGGCTGTTCTTTTCCTGCGCAGCAACACCGTGAGAAGAGCATGAACGTTTGACCTCTGCCCCCACCGAAGAGGAGCAAGGAGTTAAATCTTGTGCTGATATTATTCAGCACACTATCAGATTTCCAACGGGGCCTCCATCATTGCTCTCTCTGCTCACTTTCATACCTGTAAGAGATTTTGAATGAAACCTCTCGGAAGCCTGCACTCTGCTGCCCAGCAGAACTCTGAGGGGATCATGAAAGTTGGCATCTGCTCCCACAAGAGAAGGGCCAGGAGAGAAAGCTGCTTCTGGGAACCTTCAGCACATAGTCAGCTTTGTAAAGGAGTCTCCATCAGTGCTGTGGCTCCTGGGTTTCATAGCTAAAAGTTCATTTGAGTCGTACCTCGCCGGATCTTGACTAAGCTGCACAGCAGCACAATGAGTAGAGCATCAACGTTTGGCCTCTGCTGAGACATTCCAAGAGCCAAAAAGGGAAAGCTGGTGCTGGGATTCTTCAGCACACAGTCAGCTTTAAACGGGGCTTCCATCATTTCTGTCACTGCTCACTTTCATACGTGAGAGTTTGAATGAAACCTCTCGGAAGGCTGTTCTCTGCTGCGCAGCAACACCGTGAGAAGAGCATGAGGAGCATGAACGTTTGGCCCCTGCCACCACAGCAGAAGAGCCAGGAGGGAAATCTTGTGCTGGTATTATTCAGCACACTATCGGATCTCCAACGGGGCCTCCATCATTGCTCTCTCTGCTCACTTTCATACCTGTAAGAGATTTTGAATGAAACCTCTCGGAAGCCTGCACTCTGCTGCCCAGCAGCACTCTGAGGGGATCATGAAAGTCTGGCATCTGCTCCCACAGCAGAAGAGCCAGGAGAGAAAGCTGCTTCTGGGAACCTTCAGCAGATAGTCAGCTTTGCAACTTTGTCACCATCAGTGCTGTGGCTCCTGGGTTTCATAGCTAAAAGTTCATTTGAGTCGTGCCTCGCCGGATCTTGACTAAGCTGCACAGCAGCACAATGAATAGAGCATCAACGTTTGGCCTCTGCTCAGACCTTCGAAGAGGCAAAAGTAAAAGCTGGTGCTGGGATTCTTCAGCACACAGTCAGCTTTAAAACATTGCCTCCATCATTGCTCTCACTTCTCAATTTCCTACCTGAGAATTTGAATGAAACCTCTCGGAAGGCTGTTCTCTGCTGCGCAGCAACACCGTGAGAGGAGCATGAGGAGCATGAACTTTTGGCCCCTGCCACCACAGCAGAAGAGCCAGGAGGGAAATCTTGTGCTGGGATTATTCAGCACACTATCAGATCTCCAACGGGGACTCCATCATTGCTCTCTCTGCTCACTTTTATACCTGTAAGAGATTTTGAATGAAACCTCTGGGAAGCCTGCACTCTGCTGCCCAGCAGCACTCTGAGGGGATCATGAAAGTCTGGCATCTGCTCCCACAGCAGAAGAGCCAGGAGAGAAAGCTGCTTCTGGGAACCTTCAGCACATAGTCAGCTTTGTAAAGGAGTCACCATCAGTGCTGTGGCTCCTGGGTTTCATAGCTAAAAGTTCATTTGAGTCGTACCTCGCCGGATCTTGACTAAGCTGCACAGCAGCACAATGAGTAGAGCATCAACGTTTGGCCTCTGCTCAGACCTTCGAAGAGGCAAAAGTAAAAGCTGGTGCTGGAATTTTTCAGCACACAGTCAGCATTAAACGGGGCTTCCATCATTTCTGTCACTGCTCACTTTCATACGTGAGAGTTTGAATGAAACCTCTCGGAAGGCTGTTCTTTTGCTGCGCAGCAACACCGTGAGAAGAGCATGAACGTTTGACCTCTGCCCCCACAGAAGAGGAGCAAGGAGTTAAATCTTGTGCTGATATTATTCAGCACACTATCGGATCTCCAACGGGGCCTCCATCATTGCTCTCTCTGCTCACTTTCATACCTGTAAGAGATTTTGAATGAAACCTCTCGGAAGCCTGCACTCTGCTGCCCAGCAGCACTCTGAGGGGATCATGAAAGTCTGGCATCTGCTCCCACAGCAGAAGAGCCAGGAGAGAAAGCTGCTTCTGGGAACCTTCAGCAGATAGTCAGCTTTGCAACTTTGTCACCATCAGTGCTGTGGCTCCTGGGTTTCATAGCTAAAAGTTCATTTGAGTCGTGCCTCGCCGGATCTTGACTAAGCTGCACAGCAGCACAATGAATAGAGCATCAACGTTTGGCCTCTGCTCAGACCTTCGAAGAGGCAAAAGTAAAAGCTGGTGCTGGGATTCTTCAGCACACAGTCAGCTTTAAAACATTGCCTCCATCATTGCTCTCACTTCTCAATTTCCTACCTGAGAATTTGAATGAAACCTCTCGGAAGGCTGTTCTCTGCTGCGCAGCAACACCGTGAGAGGAGCATGAGGAGCATGAACGTTTGGCCCCTGCCACCACAGCAGAAGAGCCAGGAGGGAAATCTTGTGCTGGGATTATTCAGCACACTATCAGATCTCCAACGGGGACTCCATCATTGCTCTCTCTGCTCACTTTTATACCTGTAAGAGATTTTGAATGAAACCTCTGGGAAGCCTGCACTCTGCTGCCCAGCAGCACTCTGAGGGGATCATGAAAGTCTGGCATCTGCTCCCACAGCAGAAGAGCCAGGAGAGAAAGCTGCTTCTGGGAACCTTCAGCACATAGTCAGCTTTGTAAAGGAGTCACCATCAGTGCTGTGGCTCCTGGGTTTCATAGCTAAAAGTTCATTTGAGTCGTACCTCGCCGGATCTTGACTAAGCTGCACAGCAGCACAATGAGTAGAGCATCAACGTTTGGCCTCTGCTCAGACCTTCGAAGAGGCAAAAGTAAAAGCTGGTGCTGGAATTTTTCAGCACACAGTCAGCATTAAACGGGGCTTCCATCATTTCTGTCACTGCTCACTTTCATACGTGAGAGTTTGAATGAAACCTCTCGGAAGGCTGTTCTTTTGCTGCGCAGCAACACCGTGAGAAGAGCATGAACGTTTGACCTCTGCCCCCACAGAAGAGGAGCAAGGAGTTAAATCTTGTGCTGATATTATTCAGCACACTATCGGATCTCCAACGGGGCCTCCATCATTGCTCTCTCTGCTCACTTTCATACCTGTAAGAGATTTTGAATGAAACCTCTCGGAAGCCTGCACTCTGCTGCCCAGCAGCACTCTGAGGGGATCATGAAAGTCTGGCATCTGCTCCCACAGCAGAAGAGCCAGGAGAGAAAGCTGCTTCTGGGAACCTTCAGCAGATAGTCAGCTTTGCAACTTTGTCACCATCAGTGCTGTGGCTCCTGGGTTTCATAGCTAAAAGTTCATTTGAGTCGTGCCTGCCGGATCTTGACTAAGCTGCACAGCAGCACAATGAATAGAGCATCAACGTTTGGCCTCTGCTCAGACCTTCGAAGAGGCAAAAGTAAAAGCTGGTGCTGGGATTCTTCAGCACACAGTCAGCTTTAAAACATTGCATCCATCATTGCTCTCACTTCTCAATTTCCTACCTGAGAGTTTGAATGAAACCTCTCGGAATACTGCAATTTGCTGCCCAGCAGCACTCTGAGTAGAGCATGAACTTTTGGCCTCTGCTCCCACAGAAGAAGAGCCAGGAGGGAAAGCTGGGGCTGGGTATCTTCAGCACACAGTCAGCTTTGTAAAGGAGTCACCATCAGTGCTGTCTCTCCTAGCTTTCAACCTAAAAGTGCATTTGAATACAAGCTCTCCAGGGCCTGCTCTCGGCTGCCCATCAGCATAGTGAGTAGAGCATTACCGTTTGTCCTCTGCTCAGACCTTCGAAGAGGCAAAAGTAAAAGCTGGTGCTGGGATTCTTCAGCACACAGTCAGCTTTACAACATTGCCTCCATCATTGCTCTCACTTCTCAATTTCCTACCTGAGAATTTGAATGAAACCTCTCGGAAGGCTGTTCTCTGCTGCGCAGCAACACCGTGAGAAGAGCATGAACGTTTGACCTCTGCCCCCACAGAAGAGGAGCAAGGAGTTAAATCTTGTGCTGATATTATTCAGCACACTATCAGATTTCCAACGGGGCCTCCATCATTGCTCTCTCTGCTCACTTTCATACCTGTAAGAGATTTTGAATGAAACCTCTCGGAAGCCTGCACTCTGCTGCCCAGCAGAACTCTGAGGGGATCATGAAAGTTGGCATCTGCTCCCACAAGAGAAGGGCCAGGAGAGAAAGCTGCTTCTGGGAACCTTCAGCACATAGTCAGCTTTGTAAAGGAGTCACCATCAGTGCTGTGGCTCCTGGGTTTCATAGCTAAAAGTTCATTTGAGTCGTACCTCGCCGGATCTTGACTAAGCTGCACAGCAGCACAATGAGTAGAGCATCAACGTTTGGCCTCTGCTCAGACCTTCGAAGAGGCAAAAGTAAAAGCTGGTGCTGGGATTCTTCAGCACACAGTCAGCTTTAAACGGGGCTTCCATCATTTCTGTCACTGCTCACTTTCATACGTGAGAGCTTGAATGAAACCTCTCAGAAGGCTGTTCTCTGCTGCGCAGCAACGCCGTGAGAAGAGCATGAACGTTTGGCCTCTGCCCCCACAGCAGAAGAGCCAGGAGGGATATCTTGTGCTATTACTCAGCACACTATCAGACTTCCAACGGGGCCTCCATCATTGCTCTCTCTGCTCACTTTTATACCTGTAAGAGATTTTGAATGAAACCTCTCGGAAGCCTGCACTCTGCTGCCCAGCAGCACTCTAAGGGGATCATGAACGTCTGGCATCTGCTCCCACAGCAGAAGAGCCAGGAGAGAAAGCTGCTTCTGGGAACCTTCAGCACATAGTCAGCTTTGCAACTTCGTAACCATCAGTGCTGTGGCTCCTCGGTTTCATAGCAAAAAGTTCATTTGAGTCGTACCTCGCCGGATCGTGACTAAGCTGCTCAGCACCACAGAGAGTAGAGCACAAACGTATGGCCTCAGCTCCCACAGCAGAAGAGCCAGGAGGGAAAGCTGGTGCTGGCATTCTTCAGCACACAGTCAGCTTTGCAACGGTGCCTTCATCATTTCTTTCAATGCTCACTTTCGTACCTGAAAGAGACTTTGAATGAAACCTCTCCGAAGCCTGCTCTCTGCTGTCCAGCAAAACAGTGCTTAGATTCAGAACGTTTGGCCTCTGCTCCCACAGCCGAAGAGCCCTAAAGAAAAGGCGGTACTGGGATTTTTCAGCACACAGCTTTTCAACGGGGCCTCCATCTTTGCAGTTTGTCCTCTGTTTAATCATAAAGAAACAGTTTGAATAAAATTGGTGGTCGCTCTTAGCTGCCCAGGAACGCAGCTAGTAGAGCATGAACGTTTGGCCTCTGCTCCCACATTCGAACAGCCAAAAGGGAAAGCTGGTGCTGGGATTTTTCAGTACACAGTCAGCTTTAAAAAAATTGCCTCCATCATTGCTCACAGTTCTCAATTTCCTACCTGAGAGTTTGAATGAAACCTCTCGGAATACTGCAATTTGCTGCCCAGCAGCACTCTGAGTAGAGCATGAACTTTTGGCCTCTGCTCCCACAGAAGAAGAGCCAGGAGGGAAAGCTGGGGCTGGGTATCTTCAGCACACAGTCAGCTTTGTAAAGGAGTCACCATCAGTGCTGTCTCTCCTATCTTTCAACCTAAAAGTGCATTTGATTACAAGCTCTCCAGGGCCTGCTCTCGGCTGCCCATCAGCATAGTGAGTAGAGCATCACCGTTTGCCCTCTGCTCAGACCTTCGAAGAGGCAAAAGTAAAAGCTGGTGCTGGGATTCTTCAGCACACAGTCAGCTTTAAACGGGGCTTCCATCATTTCTGTCACTGCTCACTTTCATACGTGAGAGCTTGAATGAAACCTCTCAGAAGGCTGTTCTCGGCTGCGCAGCAACGCCGTGAGAAGAGCATGAACGTTTGGCCTCTGCCCCCACAGCAGAAGAGCCAGGAGGGAAATCTTGTGCTATTACTCAGCACACTATCAGACTTCCAACGGGGCCTCCATCATTGCTCTCTCTGCTCACTTTTATACCTGTAAGAGATTTTGAATGAAACCTCTCGGAAGCCTGCACTCTGCTGCCCAGCAGCACTCTAAGGGGATCATGAACGTCTGGCATCTGCTCCCACAGCAGAAGAGCCAGGAGAGAAAGCTGCTTCTGGGAACCTTCAGCACATAGTCAGCTTTGCAACTTCGTAACCATCAGTGCTGTGGCTCCTCGGTTTCATAGCAAAAAGTTCATTTGAGTCGTACCTCGCCGGATCGTGACTAAGCTGCTCAGCACCACAGAGAGTAGAGCACAAACGTATGGCCTCAGCTCCCACAGCAGAAGAGCCAGGAGGGAAAGCTGGTGCTGGCATTCTTCAGCACACAGTCAGCTTTGCAACGGTGCCTTCATCATTTCTTTCAATGCTCACTTTCGTACCTGAAAGAGACTTTGAATGAAACCTCTCCGAAGCCTGCTCTCTGCTGTCCAGCAAAACAGTGCTTAGATTCAGAACGTTTGGCCTCTGCTCCCACAGCCGAAGAGCCCTAAAGAAAAGGCGGTACTGGGATTTTTCAGCACACAGCTTTTCAACGGGGCCTCCATCTTTGCAGTTTGTCCTCTGTTTAATCATAAAGAAACAGTTTGAATAAAATTGGTGGTCGCTCTTAGCTGCCCAGGAACGCAGCTAGTAGAGCATGAACGTTTGGCCTCTGCTCCCACATTCGAACAGCCAAAAGGGAAAGCTGGTGCTGGGATTTTTCAGTACACAGTCAGCTTTAAAAAAATTGCCTCCATCATTGCTCACAGTTCTCAATTTCCTACCTGAGAGTTTGAATGAAACCTCTCGGAATACTGCAATTTGCTGCCCAGCAGCACTCTGAGTAGAGCATGAACTTTTGGCCTCTGCTCCCACAGAAGAAGAGCCAGGAGGGAAAGCTGGGGCTGGGTATCTTCAGCACACAGTCAGCTTTGTAAAGGAGTCACCATCAGTGCTGTCTCTCCTAGCTTTCAACCTAAAAGTGCATTTGATTACAAGCTCTCCAGGGCCTGCTCTCGGCTGCCCATCAGCATAGTGAGTAGAGCATCACCGTTTGCCCTCCGCTCAGACCTTCGAAGAGGCAAAAGTAAAAGCTGGTGCTGGGATTCTTCAGCACACAGTCAGCTTTACAACATTGCCTCCATCATTGCTCTCACTTCTCAATTTCCTACCTGAGAATTTGAATGAAACCTCTCGGAAGGCTGTTCTCTGCTGCGCAGCAACACCGTGAGAGGAGCATGAGGAGCATGAACGTTTGGCCCCTGCCACCACAGCAGAAGAGCCAGGAGGGAAATCTTGTGCTGGGATTATTCAGCACACTATCAGATCTCCAACGGGGACTCCATCATTGCTCTCTCTGCTCACTTTTATACCTGTAAGAGATTTTGAATGAAACCTCTGGGAAGCCTGCACTCTGCTGCCCAGCAGCACTCTGAGGGGATCATGAAAGTCTGGCATCTGCTCCCACAGCAGAAGAGTCAGGAGAGAAAGCTGCTTCTGGGAACCTTCCGCACATAGTCAGCTTTGCAACTTTGTCACCATCAGTGCTGTGGCTCCTCGGTTTCATAGCTAAAAGTTCATTTGAGTCGTACCTCGCCGGATCTTGACTAAGGTGCACAGCAGCACAATGAATAGAGCATCAACGTTTGCCCTCTGCTCAGACCTTCGAAGAGGCAAAAGTAAAAGCTGGTGCTGGAATTCTTCAGCACACAGTCAGCATTAAACGGGGCTTCCATCATTTCTGTCACTGCTCACTTTCATACGTGAGAGTTTGAATGAAACCTCTCGGAAGGCTGTTCTCTGCTGCGCAGCAACACCGTGAGAAGAGCATGAACGTTTGACCTCTGCCCCCACAGAAGAGGAGCAAGGAGTTAAATCTCCTGCTGATATTATTCAGCACACTATCAGATTTCCAACGGGGCCTCCATCATTGCTCTCTCTGCTCACTTTCATACCTGTAAGAGATTTTGAATGAAACCTCTCGGAAGCCTGCACTCTGCTGCCCAGCAGAACTCTGAGGGGATCATGAAAGTTGGCATCTGCTCCCACAAGAGAAGGGCCAGGAGAGAAAGCTGCTTCTGGGAACCTTCAGCACATAGTCAGCTTTGTAAAGGAGTCACCATCAGTGCTGTGGCTCCTGGGTTTCATAGCTAAAAGTTCATTTGAGTCGTACCTCGCCGGATCTTGACTAAGCTGCACAGCAGCACAATGAGTAGAGCATCAACGTTTGGCCTCTGCTCAGACATTCCAAGAGCCAAAAAGGGAAAGCTGGTGCTGGGATTCTTCAGCACACAGTCAGCTTTAAACGGGGCTTCCATCATTTCTGTCACTGCTCACTTTCATACGTGAGAGTTTGAATGAAACCTCTCGGAAGGCTGTTCTCTGCTGCGCAGCAACACCGTGAGAAGAGCATGAGGAGCATGAACGTTTGGCCCCTGCCACCACAGCAGAAGAGCCAGGAGGGAAATCTTGTGCTGGTATTATTCAGCACACTATCGGATCTCCAACGGGGCCTCCATCATTGCTCTCTCTGCTCACTTTCATACCTGTAAGAGATTTTGAATGAAACCTCTCGGAAGCCTGCACTCTGCTGCCCAGCAGCACTCTGAGGGGATCATGAAAGTCTGGCATCTGCTCCCACAGCAGAAGAGCCAGGAGCGAAAGCTGCTTCTGGGAACCTTCAGCAGATAGTCAGCTTTGCAACTTTGTCACCATCAGTGCTGTGGCTCCTGGGTTTCATAGCTAAAAGTTCATTTGAGTCCTACCTCGCCGGATCTTGACTAAGCTGCACAGCAGCACAATGAATAGAGCATCAACGTTTGGCCTCTGCTCAGACCTTCGAAGAGGCAAAAGTAAAAGCTGGTGCTGGGATTCTTCAGCACACAGTCAGCTTTAAAACATTGCCTCCATCATTGCTCTCACTTCTCAATTTCCTACCTGAGAATTTGAATGAAACCTCTCGGAAGGCTGTTCTCTGCTGCGCAGCAACACCGTGAGAGGAGCATGAGGAGCATGAACGTTTGGCCCCTGCCACCACAGCAGAAGAGCCAGGAGGGAAATCTTGTGCTGGGATTATTCAGCACACTATCAGATCTCCAACGGGGACTCCATCATTGCTCTCTCTGCTCACTTTTATACCTGTAAGAGATTTTGAATGAAACCTCTGGGAAGCCTGCACTCTGCTGCCCAGCAGCACTCTGAGGGGATCATGAAAGTCTGGCATCTGCTCCCACAGCAGAAGAGCCAGGAGAGAAAGCTGCTTCTGGGAACCTTCAGCACATAGTCAGCTTTGCAACTTTGTCACCATCAGTGCTGTGGCTCCTCGGTTTCATAGCTAAAAGTTCGAGTCGTACCTCGCCGGATCTTGACTAAGCTGCACAGCAGCACAGTGAGTAGAGCATCAACGTTTGGCCTCTGCTCAGACCTTCGAAGAGGCAAAAGTAAAAGCTGGTGCTGGGATTCTTCAGCACACAGTCAGCATTAAACGGGGCTTCCATCATTTCTGTCACTGCTCACTTTCATACGTGAGAGTTTGAATGAAACCTCTCGGAAGGCTGTTCTCTGCTGCGCAGCAACACCGTGAGAGGAGCATGAGGAGCATGAACGTTTGGCCCCTGCCACCACAGCAGAAGAGCCAGGAGGGAAATCTTGTGCTGGTATTATTTAGCACACTATCAGATCTCCAACGGGGCCTCCATCATTGCTCTCTCTGCTCACTTTTATACCTGTAAGAGATTTTGAATGAAACCTCTCGGTAGCCTGCACTCTGCTGCCCAGCAGCACTCTGAGGGGATCATGAAAGTCTGGCATCTGCTCCCACAGCAGAAGAGCCAGGAGAGAAAGCTGCTTCTGGGAACCTTCAGCACATAGTCAGCTTTGCAACTTTGTCACCATCAGTGCTGTGGCTCCTCGGTTTCATAGCTAAAAGTTCATTTGAGTCGTACCTCGCCGGATCTTGACTAAGCTGCACAGCAGCACAGTGAGTAGAGCATCAACGTTTGGCCTCTGCTCAGACCTTCGAAGAGGCAAAAGTAAAAGCTGGTGCTGGGATTCTTCAGCACACAGTCAGCATTAAACGGGGCTTCCATCATTTCTGTCACTGCTCACTTTCATACGTGAGAGTTTGAATGAAACCTCTCGGAAGGCTGTTCTCTGCTGCGCAGCAACACCGTGAGAGGAGCATGAACGCTTGGCCTCTGCTCCCACAGCAGACAAGCCAGGAGGGAAATCTTGTGCTGATATTATTCAGCACACTATCAGACTTCCAACGGGGCCTCCATCATTGCTCTCTCTGCTCACTTTCATACCTGTAAGAGATTTTGAATGAAACCTCTCGGAAGCCTGCACACTGCTGCCCAGCAGCACTCTAAGGGGATCATTAACGTCTGGCATCTGCTCCCACAGCAGAAGAGCCAGGAGAGAAAGCTGCTTCTGGGAACCTTCAGCACATAGTCAGCTTTGCAACTTCGTAACCATCATTGCTGTGGCTCCTGGGTTTCATAGCTAAAAGTTCATTTGAGTCGTACCTCGCCGGATCGTGACTAAGCTGCTCAGCACCACAGAGAGTAGAGCACAAACGTATGGCCTCAGCTCCCACAGCAGAAGAGCCAGGAGGGAAAGCTGGTGCTGGCATTCTTCAGCACACAGTCAGCTTTGCAACGGTGCCTTCATCATTTCTTTCAATGCTCACTTTCGTACCTGAAAGAGACTTTGAATGAAACCTCTCCGAAGCCTGCTCTCTGCTGCCCAGCAAAACAGTGCTTAGATTCAGAACGTTTGGCCTCTGCTCCCACAGCCGAAGAGCCCTAAAGAAAAGGCGGTACTGGGATTTTTCAGCACACAGCTTTTCAACGGGGCCTCCATCTTTGCAGTTTGTCCTCTGTTTAATCATAAAGAAACAGTTTGAATAAAATTGGTGG
This sequence comes from Pezoporus flaviventris, assembly GCF_033815535.1. Taxonomy (NCBI): domain Eukaryota; kingdom Metazoa; phylum Chordata; class Aves; order Psittaciformes; family Psittacidae; genus Pezoporus; species Pezoporus flaviventris. The sequence continues at coordinate 52,920,375 of NW_026892549.1, forward strand.
TCGCTCTTAGCTGCCCAGGAACGCAGCTAGTAGAGCATGAACGTTTGGCCTCTGCTCCCACATTCGAAGAGCCAAAAGGGAAAGCTGGTGCTGGGATTTTTCAGTACACAGTCAGCTTTAAAAAAATTGCCTCCATCATTGCTCACAGTTCTCAATTTCCTACCTGAGAGTTTGAATGAAACCTCTCGGAATACTGCAATTTGCTGCCCAGCAGCACTCTGAGTAGAGCATGAACTTTTGGCCTCTGCTCCCACAGAAGAAGAGCCAGGAGGGAAAGCTGGGGCTGGGTATCTTCAGCACACAGTCAGCTTTGTAAAGGAGTCACCATCAGTGCTGTCTCTCCTAGCTTTCAACCTAAAAGTGCATTTGATTACAAGCTCTACAGGGCCTGCTCTCGGCTGCCCATCAGCATAGTGAGTAGAGCATCACCGTTTGCCCTCTGCTCAGACCTTCGAAGAGGCAAAAGTAAAAGCTGGTGCTGGGATTCTTCAGCACACAGTCAGCTTTACAACATTGCCTCCATCATTGCTCTCACTTCTCAATTTCCTACCTGAGAATTTGAATGAAACCTCTCGGAAGGCTGTTCTCTGCTGCGCAGCAACACCGTGAGAAGAGCATGAGGAGCATGAACGTTTGGCCCCTGCCACCACAGCAGAAGAGCCAGGAGGGAAATCTTGTGCTGGTATTATTCAGCACACTATCAGATCTCCAACGGGGCCTCCATCATTGCTCTCTCTGCTCACTTTTATACCTGTAAGAGATTTTGAATGAAACCTCTCGGAAGCCTGCACTCTGCTGCCCAGCAGAACTCTGAGGGGATCATGAAAGTCTGGCATCTGCTCCCACAGCAGAAGAGTCAGGAGAGAAAGCTGCTTCTGGGAACCTTCCGCACATAGTCAGCTTTGCAACTTTGTCACCATCAGTGCTGTGGCTCCTCGGTTTCATAGCTAAAAGTTCATTTGAGTCGTACCTCGCCGGATCTTGACTAAGGTGCACAGCAGCACAATGAATAGAGCATCAACGTTTGCCCTCTGCTCAGACCTTCGAAGAGGCAAAAGTAAAAGCTGGTGCTGGAATTCTTCAGCACACAATCAGCATTAAACGGGGCTTCCATCATTTCTGTCACTGCTCACTTTCATACGTGAGAGTTTGAATGAAACCTCTCGGAAGGCTGTTCTCTGCTGCGCAGCAACACCGTGAGAAGAGCATGAGGAGCATGAACGTTTGACCTCTGCCCCCACAGAAGAGGAGCAAGGAGTTAAATCTCGTGCTGATATTATTCAGCACACTATCAGATTTCCAACGGGGCCTCCATCATTGCTCTCTCTGCTCACTTTCATACCTGTAAGAGATTTTGAATGAAACCTCTCGGAAGCCTGCACTCTGCTGCCCAGCAGAACTCTGAGGGGATCATGAAAGTTGGCATCTGCTCCCACAAGAGAAGGGCCAGGAGAGAAAGCTGCTTCTGGGAACCTTCAGCACATAGTCAGCTTTGTAAAGGAGTCACCATCAGTGCTGTGGCTCCTGGGTTTCATAGCTAAAAGTTCATTTGAGTCGTACCTCGCCGGATCTTGACTAAGCTGCACAGCAGCACAATGAGTAGAGCATCAAAGTTTGGCCTCTGCTCAGACATTCCAAGAGCCAAAAAGGGAAAGCTGGTGCTGGGATTCTTCAGCACACAGTCAGCTTTAAACGGGGCTTCCATCATTTCTGTCACTGCTCACTTTCATACGTGAGAGTTTGAATGAAACCTCTCGGAAGGCTGTTCTCTGCTGCGCAGCAACACCGTGAGAAGAGCATGAGGAGCATGAACGCTTGGCCACTGCCACCACAGCAGAAGAGCCAGGAGGGAAATCTTGTGCTGGTATTATTCAGCACACTATCGGATCTCCAACGGGGACTCCATCATTGCTCTCTCTGCTCACTTTCATACCTGTAAGAGATTTTGAATGAAACCTCTCGGTAGCCTGCACTCTGCTGCCCAGCAGCACTCTGAGGGGATCATGAAAGTCTGGCATCTGCTCCCACAGCAGAAGAGCCAGGAGAGAAAGCTGCTTCTGGGAACCTTCAGCAGATAGTCAGCTTTGCAACTTTGTCTCCATCAGTGCTGTGGCTCCTGGGTATCATAGCTAAAAGTTCATTTGAGTCGTACCTCGCCGGATCTTGACTAAGCTGCACAGCAGCACAATGAATAGAGCATCAACGTTTGGCCTCTGCTCAGACCTTCGAAGAGGCAAAAGTAAAAGCTGGTGCTGGGATTCTTCAGCACACAGTCAGCTTTAAAACATTGCCTCCATCATTGCTCTCACTTCTCAATTTCCTACCTGAGAATTTGAATGAAACCTCTCGGAAGGCTGTTCTCTGCTGCGCAGCAACACCGTGAGAGGTGCATGAGGAGCATGAACGTTTGGCCCCTGCCACCACAGCAGAAGAGCCAGGAGGGAAATCTTGTGCTGGTATTATTCAGCACACTATCAGATCTCCAACGGGGCCTCCATCATTGCTCTCTCTGCTCACTTTTATACCTGTAAGAGATTTTGAATGAAACCTCTCGGAAGCCTGCACTCTGCTGCCCAGCAGCACTCTGAGGGGATCATGAAAGTCTGGCATCTGCTCCCACAGCAGAAGAGCCAGGAGAGAAAGCTGCTTCTGGGAACCTTCAGCACATAGTCAGCTTTGCAACTTTGTCACCATCAGTGCTGTGGCTCCTGGGTTTCATAGCTAAAAGTTCATTTGAGTCGTACCTCGCCGGATCTTGACTAAGCTGCACAGCAGCACAGTGAGTAGAGCATCAACGTTTGGCCTCTGCTCAGACCTTCGAAGAGGCAAAAGTAAAAGCTGGTGCTGGGATTCTTCAGCACACAGTCAGCATTAAACGGGGCTTCCATCATTTCTGTCACTGCTCACTTTCATACGTGAGAGTTTGAATGAAACCTCTCGGAAGGCTGTTCTCTGCTGCGCAGCAACACCGTGAGAAGAGCATGAACGTTTGACCTCTGCCCCCACAGAAGAGGAGCAAGGAGTTAAATCTCCTGCTGATATTATTCAGCACACTATCAGATTTCCAACGGGGCCTCCATCATTGCTCTCTCTGCTCACTTTCATACCTGTAAGAGATTTTGAATGAAACCTCTCGGAAGCCTGCACTCTGCTGCCCAGCAGAACTCTGAGGGGATCATGAAAGTTGGCATCTGCTCCCACAAGAGAAGGGCCAGGAGAGAAAGCTGCTTCTGGGAACCTTCAGCACATAGTCAGCTTTGTAAAGGAGTCACCATCAGTGCTGTGGCTCCTGGGTTTCATAGCTAAAAGTTCATTTGAGTCGTACCTCGCCGGATCTTGACTAAGCTGCACAGCAGCACAATGAGTAGAGCATCAACGTTTGGCCTCTGCTCAGACATTCCAAGAGCCAAAAAGGGAAAGCTGGTGCTGGGATTCTTCAGCACACAGTCAGCTTTAAACGGGGCTTCCATCATTTCTGTCACTGCTCACTTTCATACGTGAGAGTTTGAATGAAACCTCTCGGAAGGCTGTTCTCTGCTGCGCAGCAACACCGTGAGAAGAGCATGAGGAGCATGAACGCTTGGCCCCTGCCACCACAGCAGAAGAGCCAGGAGGGAAATCTTGTGCTGGTATTATTCAGCACACTATCGGATCTCCAACGGGGACTCCATCATTGCTCTCTCTGCTCACTTTCATACCTGTAAGAGATTTTGAATGAAACCTCTCGGTAGCCTGCACTCTGCTGCCCAGCAGCACTCTGAGGGGATCATGAAAGTCTGGCATCTGCTCCCACAGCAGAAGAGCCAGGAGAGAAAGCTGCTTCTGGGAACCTTCAGCAGATAGTCAGCTTTGCAACTTTGTCTCCATCAGTGCTGTGGCTCCTGGGTTTCATAGCTAAAAGTTCATTTGAGTCGTACCTCGCCGGATCTTGACTAAGCTGCACAGCAGCACAATGAATAGAGCATCAACGTTTGGCCTCTGCTCAGACCTTCGAAGAGGCAAAAGTAAAAGCTGGTGCTGGGATTCTTCAGCACACAGTCAGCTTTAAAACATTGCCTCCATCATTGCTCTCACTTCTCAATTTCCTACCTGAGAATTTGAATGAAACCTCTCGGAAGGCTGTTCTCTGCTGCGCAGCAACACCGTGAGAGGTGCATGAGGAGCATGAACGTTTGGCCCCTGCCACCACAGCAGAAGAGCCAGGAGGGAAATCTTGTGCTGGTATTATTCAGCACACTATCAGATCTCCAACGGGGCCTCCATCATTGCTCTCTCTGCTCACTTTTATACCTGTAAGAGATTTTGAATGAAACCTCTCGGAAGCCTGCACTCTGCTGCCCAGCTGCACTCTGAGGGGATCATGAAAGTCTGGCATCTGCTCCCACAGCAGAAGAGCCAGGAGAGAAAGCTGCTTCTGGGAACCTTCAGCACATAGTCAGCTTTGCAACTTTGTCACCATCAGTGCTGTGGCTCCTGGGTTTCATAGCTAAAAGTTCATTTGAGTCGTACCTCGCCGGATCTTGACTAAGCTGCACAGCAGCACAGTGAGTAGAGCATCAACGTTTGGCCTCTGCTCAGACCTTCGAAGAGGCAAAAGTAAAAGCTGGTGCTGGGATTCTTCAGCACACAGTCAGCATTAAACGGGGCTTCCATCATTTCTGTCACTGCTCACTTTCATACGTGAGAGTTTGAATGAAACCTCTCGGAAGGCTGTTCTCTGCTGCGCAGCAACACCGTGAGAAGAGCATGAACGTTTGACCTCTGCCCCCACAGAAGAGGAGCAAGGAGTTAAATCTCCTGCTGATATTATTCAGCACACTATCAGATTTCCAACGGGGCCTCCATCATTGCTCTCTCTGCTCACTTTCATACCTGTAAGAGATTTTGAATGAAACCTCTCGGAAGCCTGCACTCTGCTGCCCAGCAGAACTCTGAGGGGATCATGAAAGTTGGCATCTGCTCCCACAAGAGAAGGGCCAGGAGAGAAAGCTGCTTCTGGGAACCTTCAGCACATAGTCAGCTTTGTAAAGGAGTCACCATCAGTGCTGTGGCTCCTGGGTTTCATAGCTAAAAGTTCATTTGAGTCGTACCTCGCCGGATCTTGACTAAGCTGCACAGCAGCACAATGAGTAGAGCATCAAAGTTTGGCCTCTGCTCAGACATTCCAAGAGCCAAAAAGGGAAAGCTGGTGCTGGGATTCTTCAGCACACAGTCAGCTTTAAACGGGGCTTCCATCATTTCTGTCACTGCTCACTTTCATACGTGAGAGTTTGAATGAAACCTCTCGGAAGGCTGTTCTCTGCTGCGCAGCAACACCGTGAGAAGAGCATGAGGAGCATGAACGCTTGGCCCCTGCCACCACAGCAGAAGAGCCAGGAGGGAAATCTTGTGCTGGTATTATTCAGCACACTATCGGATCTCCAACGGGGACTCCATCATTGCTCTCTCTGCTCACTTTCATACCTGTAAGAGATTTTGAATGAAACCTCTCGGTAGCCTGCACTCTGCTGCCCAGCAGCACTCTGAGGGGATCATGAAAGTCTGGCATCTGCTCCCACAGCAGAAGAGCCAGGAGAGAAAGCTGCTTCTGGGAACCTTCAGCAGATAGTCAGCTTTGCAACTTTGTCTCCATCAGTGCTGTGGCTCCTGGGTATCATAGCTAAAAGTTCATTTGAGTCGTACCTCGCCGGATCTTGACTAAGCTGCACAGCAGCACAATGAATAGAGCATCAACGTTTGGCCTCTGCTCAGACCTTCGAAGAGGCAAAAGTAAAAGCTGGTGCTGGGATTCTTCAGCACACAGTCAGCTTTAAAACATTGCCTCCATCATTGCTCTCACTTCTCAATTTCCTACCTGAGAATTTGAATGAAACCTCTCGGAAGGCTGTTCTCTGCTGCGCAGCAACACCGTGAGAGGTGCATGAGGAGCATGAACGTTTGGCCCCTGCCACCACAGCAGAAGAGCCAGGAGGGAAATCTTGTGCTGGTATTATTCAGCACACTATCAGATCTCCAACGGGGCCTCCATCATTGCTCTCTCTGCTCACTTTTATACCTGTAAGAGATTTTGAATGAAACCTCTCGGAAGCCTGCACTCTGCTGCCCAGCAGCACTCTGAGGGGATCATGAAAGTCTGGCATCTGCTCCCACAGCAGAAGAGCCAGGAGAGAAAGCTGCTTCTGGGAACCTTCAGCACATAGTCAGCTTTGCAACTTTGTCACCATCAGTGCTGTGGCTCCTGGGTTTCATAGCTAAAAGTTCATTTGAGTCGTACCTCGCCGGATCTTGACTAAGCTGCACAGCAGCACAGTGAGTAGAGCATCAACGTTTGGCCTCTGCTCAGACCTTCGAAGAGGCAAAAGTAAAAGCTGGTGCTGGGATTCTTCAGCACACAGTCAGCATTAAACGGGGCTTCCATCATTTCTGTCACTGCTCACTTTCATACGTGAGAGTTTGAATGAAACCTCTCGGAAGGCTGTTCTCTGCTGCGCAGCAACACCGTGAGAAGAGCATGAACGTTTGACCTCTGCCCCCACAGAAGAGGAGCAAGGAGTTAAATCTCCTGCTGATATTATTCAGCACACTATCAGATTTCCAACGGGGCCTCCATCATTGCTCTCTCTGCTCACTTTCATACCTGTAAGAGATTTTGAATGAAACCTCTCGGAAGCCTGCACTCTGCTGCCCAGCAGAACTCTGAGGGGATCATGAAAGTTGGCATCTGCTCCCACAAGAGAAGGGCCAGGAGAGAAAGCTGCTTCTGGGAACCTTCAGCACATAGTCAGCTTTGTAAAGGAGTCACCATCAGTGCTGTGGCTCCTGGGTTTCATAGCTAAAAGTTCATTTGAGTCGTACCTCGCCGGATCTTGACTAAGCTGCACAGCAGCACAATGAGTAGAGCATCAACGTTTGGCCTCTGCTCAGACATTCCAAGAGCCAAAAAGGGAAAGCTGGTGCTGGGATTCTTCAGCACACAGTCAGCTTTAAACGGGGCTTCCATCATTTCTGTCACTGCTCACTTTCATACGTGAGAGTTTGAATGAAACCTCTCGGAAGGCTGTTCTCTGCTGCGCAGCAACACCGTGAGAAGAGCATGAGGAGCATGAACGCTTGGCCCCTGCCACCACAGCAGAAGAGCCAGGAGGGAAATCTTGTGCTGGTATTATTCAGCACACTATCGGATCTCCAACGGGGACTCCATCATTGCTCTCTCTGCTCACTTTCATACCTGTAAGAGATTTTGAATGAAACCTCTCGGTAGCCTGCACTCTGCTGCCCAGCAGCACTCTGAGGGGATCATGAAAGTCTGGCATCTGCTCCCACAGCAGAAGAGCCAGGAGAGAAAGCTGCTTCTGGGAACCTTCAGCAGATAGTCAGCTTTGCAACTTTGTCTCCATCAGTGCTGTGGCTCCTGGGTTTCATAGCTAAAAGTTCATTTGAGTCGTACCTCGCCGGATCTTGACTAAGCTGCACAGCAGCACAATGAATAGAGCATCAACGTTTGGCCTCTGCTCAGACCTTCGAAGAGGCAAAAGTAAAAGCTGGTGCTGGGATTCTTCAGCACACAGTCAGCTTTAAAACATTGCCTCCATCATTGCTCTCACTTCTCAATTTCCTACCTGAGAATTTGAATGAAACCTCTCGGAAGGCTGTTCTCTGCTGCGCAGCAACACCGTGAGAGGTGCATGAGGAGCATGAACGTTTGGCCCCTGCCACCACAGCAGAAGAGCCAGGAGGGAAATCTTGTGCTGGTATTATTCAGCACACTATCAGATCTCCAACGGGGCCTCCATCATTGCTCTCTCTGCTCACTTTTATACCTGTAAGAGATTTTGAATGAAACCTCTCGGAAGCCTGCACTCTGCTGCCCAGCAGCACTCTGAGGGGATCATGAAAGTCTGGCATCTGCTCCCACAGCAGAAGAGCCAGGAGAGAAAGCTGCTTCTGGGAACCTTCAGCACATAGTCAGCTTTGCAACTTTGTCACCATCAGTGCTGTGGCTCCTGGGTTTCATAGCTAAAAGTTCATTTGAGTCGTACCTCGCCGGATCTTGACTAAGCTGCACAGCAGCACAGTGAGTAGAGCATCAACGTTTGGCCTCTGCTCAGACCTTCGAAGAGGCAAAAGTAAAAGCTGGTGCTGGGATTCTTCAGCACACAGTCAGCATTAAACGGGGCTTCCATCATTTCTGTCACTGCTCACTTTCATACGTGAGAGTTTGAATGAAACCTCTCGGAAGGCTGTTCTCTGCTGCGCAGCAACACCGTGAGAAGAGCATGAACGTTTGACCTCTGCCCCCACAGAAGAGGAGCAAGGAGTTAAATCTCGTGCTGATATTATTCAGCACACTATCAGATTTCCAACGGGGCCTCCATCATTGCTCTCTCTGCTCACTTTCATACCTGTAAGAGATTTTGAATGAAACCTCTCGGAAGCCTGCACTCTGCTGCCCAGCAGAACTCTGAGGGGATCATGAAAGTTGGCATCTGCTCCCACAAGAGAAGGGCCAGGAGAGAAAGCTGCTTCTGGGAAACTTCAGCACATAGTCAGCTTTGTAAAGGAGTCACCATCAGTGCTGTGGCTCCTGGGTTTCATAGCTAAAAGTTCATTTGAGTCGTACCTCGCCGGATCTTGACTAAGCTGCACAGCAGCACAATGAATAGAGCATCAACGTTTGGCCTCTGCTCAGACCTTCGAAGAGGCAAAAGTAAAAGCTGGTGCTGGGATTCTTCAGCACACAGTCAGCTTTAAAACATTGCCTCCATCATTGCTCTCACTTCTCAATTTCCTACCTGAGAATTTGAATGAAACCTCTCGGAAGGCTGTTCTCTGCTGCGCAGCAACACCGTGAGAGGAGCATGAGGAGCATGAACGTTTGGCCCCTGCCACCACAGCAGAAGAGCCAGGAGGGAAATCTTGTGCTGGTATTATTTAGCACACTATCAGATCTCCAACGGGGCCTCCATCATTGCTCTCTCTGCTCACTTTCATACCTGTAAGAGATTTTGAATGAAACCTCTCGGAAGCCTGCACTCTGCTGCCCAGCAGAACTCTGAGGGGATCATGAAAGTTGGCATCTGCTCCCACAAGAGAAGGGCCAGGAGAGAAAGCTGCTTCTGGGAACCTTCAGCACATAGTCAGCTTTGTAAAGGAGTCACCATCAGTGCTGTGGCTCCTGGGTTTCATAGCTAAAAGTTCATTTGAGTCGTACCTCGCCGGATCTTGACTAAGCTGCACAGCAGCACAATGAGTAGAGCATCAAAGTTTGGCCTCTGCTCAGACATTCCAAGAGCCAAAAAGGGAAAGCTGGTGCTGGGATTCTTCAGCACACAGTCAGCTTTAAACGGGGCTTCCATCATTTCTGTCACTGCTCACTTTCATACGTGAGAGTTTGAATGAAACCTCTCGGAAGGCTGTTCTCTGCTGCGCAGCAACACCGTGAGAAGAGCATGAGGAGCATGAACGCTTGGCCCCTGCCACCACAGCAGAAGAGCCAGGAGGGAAATCTTGTGCTGGTATTATTCAGCACACTATCGGATCTCCAACGGGGACTCCATCATTGCTCTCTCTGCTCACTTTCATACCTGTAAGAGATTTTGAATGAAACCTCTCGGTAGCCTGCACTCTGCTGCCCAGCAGCACTCTGAGGGGATCATGAAAGTCTGGCATCTGCTCCCACAGCAGAAGAGCCAGGAGAGAAAGCTGCTTCTGGGAACCTTCAGCAGATAGTCAGCTTTGCAACTTTGTCTCCATCAGTGCTGTGGCTCCTGGGTTTCATAGCTAAAAGTTCATTTGAGTCGTACCTCGCCGGATCTTGACTAAGCTGCACAGCAGCACAATGAATAGAGCATCAACGTTTGGCCTCTGCTCAGACCTTCGAAGAGGCAAAAGTAAAAGCTGGTGCTGGGATTCTTCAGCACACAGTCAGCTTTAAAACATTGCCTCCATCATTGCTCTCACTTCTCAATTTCCTACCTGAGAATTTGAATGAAACCTCTCGGAAGGCTGTTCTCTGCTGCGCAGCAACACCGTGAGAGGTGCATGAGGAGCATGAACGTTTGGCCCCTGCCACCACAGCAGAAGAGCCAGGAGGGAAATCTTGTGCTGGTATTATTCAGCACACTATCAGATCTCCAACGGGGCCTCCATCATTGCTCTCTCTGCTCACTTTTATACCTGTAAGAGATTTTGAATGAAACCTCTCGGAAGCCTGCACTCTGCTGCCCAGCAGCACTCTGAGGGGATCATGAAAGTCTGGCATCTGCTCCCACAGCAGAAGAGCCAGGAGAGAAAGCTGCTTCTGGGAACCTTCAGCACATAGTCAGCTTTGCAACTTTGTCACCATCAGTGCTGTGGCTCCTGGGTTTCATAGCTAAAAGTTCATTTGAGTCGTACCTCGCCGGATCTTGACTAAGCTGCACAGCAGCACAGTGAGTAGAGCATCAACGTTTGGCCTCTGCTCAGACCTTCGAAGAGGCAAAAGTAAAAGCTGGTGCTGGGATTCTTCAGCACACAGTCAGCATTAAACGGGGCTTCCATCATTTCTGTCACTGCTCACTTTCATACGTGAGAGTTTGAATGAAACCTCTCGGAAGGCTGTTCTCTGCTGCGCAGCAACACCGTGAGAAGAGCATGAACGTTTGACCTCTGCCCCCACAGAAGAGGAGCAAGGAGTTAAATCTCGTGCTGATATTATTCAGCACACTATCAGATTTCCAACGGGGCCTCCATCATTGCTCTCTCTGCTCACTTTCATACCTGTAAGAGATTTTGAATGAAACCTCTCGGAAGCCTGCACTCTGCTGCCCAGCAGAACTCTGAGGGGATCATGAAAGTTGGCATCTGCTCCCACAAGAGAAGGGCCAGGAGAGAAAGCTGCTTCTGGGAACCTTCAGCACATAGTCAGCTTTGTAAAGGAGTCACCATCAGTGCTGTGGCTCCTGGGTTTCATAGCTAAAAGTTCATTTGAGTCGTACCTCGCCGGATCTTGACTAAGCTGCACAGCAGCACAATGAGTAGAGCATCAACGTTTGGCCTCTGCTCAGACATTCCAAGAGCCAAAAAGGGAAAGCTGGTGCTGGGATTCTTCAGCACACAGTCAGCTTTAAACGGGGCTTCCATCATTTCTGTCACTGCTCACTTTCATACGTGAGAGTTTGAATGAAACCTCTCGGAAGGCTGTTCTCTGCTGCGCAGCAACACCGTGAGAAGAGCATGAGGAGCATGAACGTTTGGCCCCTGCCACCACAGCAGAAGAGCCAGGAGGGAAATCTTGTGCTGGTATTATTCAGCACACTATCGGATCTCCAACGGGGCCTCCATCATTGCTCTCTCTGCTCACTTTCATACCTGTAAGAGATTTTGAATGAAACCTCTCGGAAGCCTGCACTCTGCTGCCCAGCAGCACTCTGAGGGGATCATGAAAGTCTGGCATCTGCTCCCACAGCAGAAGAGCCAGGAGAGAAAGCTGCTTCTGGGAACCTTCAGCAGATAGTCAGCTTTGCAACTTTGTCACCATCAGTGCTGTGGCTCCTGGGTTTCATAGCTAAAAGTTCATTTGAGTCGTGCCTCGCCGGATCTTGACTAAGCTGCACAGCAGCACAATGAATAGAGCATCAACGTTTGGCCTCTGCTCAGACCTTCGAAGAGGCAAAAGTAAAAGCTGGTGCTGGGATTCTTCAGCACACAGTCAGCTTTAAAACATTGCCTCCATCATTGCTCTCACTTCTCAATTTCCTACCTGAGAATTTGAATGAAACCTCTCGGAAGGCTGTTCTCTGCTGCGCAGCAACACCGTGAGAGGAGCATGAGGAGCATGAACGTTTGGCCCCTGCCACCACAGCAGAAGAGCCAGGAGGGAAATCTTGTGCTGGGATTATTCAGCACACTATCAGATCTCCAACGGGGACTCCATCATTGCTCTCTCTGCTCACTTTTATACCTGTAAGAGATTTTGAATGAAACCTCTGGGAAGCCTGCACTCTGCTGCCCAGCAGCACTCTGAGGGGATCATGAAAGTCTGGCATCTGCTCCCACAGCAGAAGAGCCAGGAGAGAAAGCTGCTTCTGGGAACCTTCAGCACATAGTCAGCTTTGTAAAGGAGTCACCATCAGTGCTGTGGCTCCTGGGTTTCATAGCTAAAAGTTCATTTGAGTCGTACCTCGCCGGATCTTGACTAAGCTGCACAGCAGCACAATGAGTAGAGCATCAACGTTTGGCCTCTGCTCAGACCTTCGAAGAGGCAAAAGTAAAAGCTGGTGCTGGAATTTTTCAGCACACAGTCAGCATTAAACGGGGCTTCCATCATTTCTGTCACTGCTCACTTTCATACGTGAGAGTTTGAATGAAACCTCTCGGAAGGCTGTTCTTTTGCTGCGCAGCAACACCGTGAGAAGAGCATGAACGTTTGACCTCTGCCCCCACAGAAGAGGAGCAAGGAGTTAAATCTTGTGCTGATATTATTCAGCACACTATCGGATCTCCAACGGGGCCTCCATCATTGCTCTCTCTGCTCACTTTCATACCTGTAAGAGATTTTGAATGAAACCTCTCGGAAGCCTGCACTCTGCTGCCCAGCAGCACTCTGAGGGGATCATGAAAGTCTGGCATCTGCTCCCACAGCAGAAGAGCCAGGAGAGAAAGCTGCTTCTGGGAACCTTCAGCAGATAGTCAGCTTTGCAACTTTGTCACCATCAGTGCTGTGGCTCCTGGGTTTCATAGCTAAAAGTTCATTTGAGTCGTGCCTGCCGGATCTTGACTAAGCTGCACAGCAGCACAATGAATAGAGCATCAACGTTTGGCCTCTGCTCAGACCTTCGAAGAGGCAAAAGTAAAAGCTGGTGCTGGGATTCTTCAGCACACAGTCAGCTTTAAAACATTGCATCCATCATTGCTCTCACTTCTCAATTTCCTACCTGAGAGTTTGAATGAAACCTCTCGGAATACTGCAATTTGCTGCCCAGCAGCACTCTGAGTAGAGCATGAACTTTTGGCCTCTGCTCCCACAGAAGAAGAGCCAGGAGGGAAAGCTGGGGCTGGGTATCTTCAGCACACAGTCAGCTTTGTAAAGGAGTCACCATCAGTGCTGTCTCTCCTAGCTTTCAACCTAAAAGTGCATTTGAATACAAGCTCTCCAGGGCCTGCTCTCGGCTGCCCATCAGCATAGTGAGTAGAGCATTACCGTTTGTCCTCTGCTCAGACCTTCGAAGAGGCAAAAGTAAAAGCTGGTGCTGGGATTCTTCAGCACACAGTCAGCTTTACAACATTGCCTCCATCATTGCTCTCACTTCTCAATTTCCTACCTGAGAATTTGAATGAAACCTCTCGGAAGGCTGTTCTCTGCTGCGCAGCAACACCGTGAGAAGAGCATGAACGTTTGACCTCTGCCCCCACAGAAGAGGAGCAAGGAGTTAAATCTTGTGCTGATATTATTCAGCACACTATCAGATTTCCAACGGGGCCTCCATCATTGCTCTCTCTGCTCACTTTCATACCTGTAAGAGATTTTGAATGAAACCTCTCGGAAGCCTGCACTCTGCTGCCCAGCAGAACTCTGAGGGGATCATGAAAGTTGGCATCTGCTCCCACAAGAGAAGGGCCAGGAGAGAAAGCTGCTTCTGGGAACCTTCAGCACATAGTCAGCTTTGTAAAGGAGTCACCATCAGTGCTGTGGCTCCTGGGTTTCATAGCTAAAAGTTCATTTGAGTCGTACCTCGCCGGATCTTGACTAAGCTGCACAGCAGCACAATGAGTAGAGCATCAACGTTTGGCCTCTGCTCAGACCTTCGAAGAGGCAAAAGTAAAAGCTGGTGCTGGGATTCTTCAGCACACAGTCAGCTTTAAACGGGGCTTCCATCATTTCTGTCACTGCTCACTTTCATACGTGAGAGCTTGAATGAAACCTCTCAGAAGGCTGTTCTCGGCTGCGCAGCAACGCCGTGAGAAGAGCATGAACGTTTGGCCTCTGCCCCCACAGCAGAAGAGCCAGGAGGGAAATCTTGTGCTATTACTCAGCACACTATCAGACTTCCAACGGGGCCTCCATCATTGCTCTCTCTGCTCACTTTTATACCTGTAAGAGATTTTGAATGAAACCTCTCGGAAGCCTGCACTCTGCTGCCCAGCAGCACTCTAAGGGGATCATGAACGTCTGGCATCTGCTCCCACAGCAGAAGAGCCAGGAGAGAAAGCTGCTTCTGGGAACCTTCAGCACATAGTCAGCTTTGCAACTTCGTAACCATCAGTGCTGTGGCTCCTCGGTTTCATAGCAAAAAGTTCATTTGAGTCGTACCTCGCCGGATCGTGACTAAGCTGCTCAGCACCACAGAGAGTAGAGCACAAACGTATGGCCTCAGCTCCCACAGCAGAAGAGCCAGGAGGGAAAGCTGGTGCTGGCATTCTTCAGCACACAGTCAGCTTTGCAACGGTGCCTTCATCATTTCTTTCAATGCTCACTTTCGTACCTGAAAGAGACTTTGAATGAAACCTCTCCGAAGCCTGCTCTCTGCTGTCCAGCAAAACAGTGCTTAGATTCAGAACGTTTGGCCTCTGCTCCCACAGCCGAAGAGCCCTAAAGAAAAGGCGGTACTGGGATTTTTCAGCACACAGCTTTTCAACGGGGCCTCCATCTTTGCAGTTTGTCCTCTGTTTAATCATAAAGAAACAGTTTGAATAAAATTGGTGGTCGCTCTTAGCTGCCCAGGAACGCAGCTAGTAGAGCATGAACGTTTGGCCTCTGCTCCCACATTCGAACAGCCAAAAGGGAAAGCTGGTGCTGGGATTTTTCAGTACACAGTCAGCTTTAAAAAAATTGCCTCCATCATTGCTCACAGTTCTCAATTTCCTACCTGAGAGTTTGAATGAAACCTCTCGGAATACTGCAATTTGCTGCCCAGCAGCACTCTGAGTAGAGCATGAACTTTTGGCCTCTGCTCCCACAGAAGAAGAGCCAGGAGGGAAAGCTGGGGCTGGGTATCTTCAGCACACAGTCAGCTTTGTAAAGGAGTCACCATCAGTGCTGTCTCTCCTATCTTTCAACCTAAAAGTGCATTTGATTACAAGCTCTCCAGGGCCTGCTCTCGGCTGCCCATCAGCATAGTGAGTAGAGCATCACCGTTTGCCCTCTGCTCAGACCTTCGAAGAGGCAAAAGTAAAAGCTGGTGCTGGGATTCTTCAGCACACAGTCAGCTTTAAACGGGGCTTCCATCATTTCTGTCACTGCTCACTTTCATACGTGAGAGCTTGAATGAAACCTCTCAGAAGGCTGTTCTCGGCTGCGCAGCAACGCCGTGAGAAGAGCATGAACGTTTGGCCTCTGCCCCCACAGCAGAAGAGCCAGGAGGGAAATCTTGTGCTATTACTCAGCACACTATCAGACTTCCAACGGGGCCTCCATCATTGCTCTCTCTGCTCACTTTTATACCTGTAAGAGATTTTGAATGAAACCTCTCGGAAGCCTGCACTCTGCTGCCCAGCAGCACTCTAAGGGGATCATGAACGTCTGGCATCTGCTCCCACAGCAGAAGAGCCAGGAGAGAAAGCTGCTTCTGGGAACCTTCAGCACATAGTCAGCTTTGCAACTTCGTAACCATCAGTGCTGTGGCTCCTCGGTTTCATAGCAAAAAGTTCATTTGAGTCGTACCTCGCCGGATCGTGACTAAGCTGCTCAGCACCACAGAGAGTAGAGCACAAACGTATGGCCTCAGCTCCCACAGCAGAAGAGCCAGGAGGGAAAGCTGGTGCTGGCATTCTTCAGCACACAGTCAGCTTTGCAACGGTGCCTTCATCATTTCTTTCAATGCTCACTTTCGTACCTGAAAGAGACTTTGAATGAAACCTCTCCGAAGCCTGCTCTCTGCTGTCCAGCAAAACAGTGCTTAGATTCAGAACGTTTGGCCTCTGCTCCCACAGCCGAAGAGCCCTAAAGAAAAGGCGGTACTGGGATTTTTCAGCACACAGCTTTTCAACGGGGCCTCCATCTTTGCAGTTTGTCCTCTGTTTAATCATAAAGAAACAGTTTGAATAAAATTGGTGGTCGCTCTTAGCTGCCCAGGAACGCAGCTAGTAGAGCATGAACGTTTGGCCTCTGCTCCCACATTCGAACAGCCAAAAGGGAAAGCTGGTGCTGGGATTTTTCAGTACACAGTCAGCTTTAAAAAAATTGCCTCCATCATTGCTCACAGTTCTCAATTTCCTACCTGAGAGTTTGAATGAAACCTCTCGGAATACTGCAATTTGCTGCCCAGCAGCACTCTGAGTAGAGCATGAACTTTTGGCCTCTGCTCCCACAGAAGAAGAGCCAGGAGGGAAAGCTGGGGCTGGGTATCTTCAGCACACAGTCAGCTTTGTAAAGGAGTCACCATCAGTGCTGTCTCTCCTAGCTTTCAACCTAAAAGTGCATTTGATTACAAGCTCTCCAGGGCCTGCTCTCGGCTGCCCATCAGCATAGTGAGTAGAGCATCACCGTTTGCCCTCCGCTCAGACCTTCGAAGAGGCAAAAGTAAAAGCTGGTGCTGGGATTCTTCAGCACACAGTCAGCTTTACAACATTGCCTCCATCATTGCTCTCACTTCTCAATTTCCTACCTGAGAATTTGAATGAAACCTCTCGGAAGGCTGTTCTCTGCTGCGCAGCAACACCGTGAGAGGAGCATGAGGAGCATGAACGTTTGGCCCCTGCCACCACAGCAGAAGAGCCAGGAGGGAAATCTTGTGCTGGGATTATTCAGCACACTATCAGATCTCCAACGGGGACTCCATCATTGCTCTCTCTGCTCACTTTTATACCTGTAAGAGATTTTGAATGAAACCTCTGGGAAGCCTGCACTCTGCTGCCCAGCAGCACTCTGAGGGGATCATGAAAGTCTGGCATCTGCTCCCACAGCAGAAGAGCCAGGAGAGAAAGCTGCTTCTGGGAACCTTCAGCACATAGTCAGCTTTGTAAAGGAGTCACCATCAGTGCTGTGGCTCCTGGGTTTCATAGCTAAAAGTTCATTTGAGTCGTACCTCGCCGGATCTTGACTAAGCTGCACAGCAGCACAATGAGTAGAGCATCAACGTTTGGCCTCTGCTCAGACCTTCGAAGAGGCAAAAGTAAAAGCTGGTGCTGGAATTTTTCAGCACACAGTCAGCATTAAACGGGGCTTCCATCATTTCTGTCACTGCTCACTTTCATACGTGAGAGTTTGAATGAAACCTCTCGGAAGGCTGTTCTTTTGCTGCGCAGCAACACCGTGAGAAGAGCATGAACGTTTGACCTCTGCCCCCACAGAAGAGGAGCAAGGAGTTAAATCTTGTGCTGATATTATTCAGCACACTATCGGATCTCCAACGGGGCCTCCATCATTGCTCTCTCTGCTCACTTTCATACCTGTAAGAGATTTTGAATGAAACCTCTCGGAAGCCTGCACTCTGCTGCCCAGCCGCACTCTGAGGGGATCATGAAAGTCTGGCATCTGCTCCCACAGCAGAAGAGCCAGGAGAGAAAGCTGCTTCTGGGAACCTTCAGCAGATAGTCAGCTTTGCAACTTTGTCACCATCAGTGCTGTGGCTCCTGGGTTTCATAGCTAAAAGTTCATTTGAGTCGTGCCTCGCCGGATCTTGACTAAGCTGCACAGCAGCACAATGAATAGAGCATCAACGTTTGGCCTCTGCTCAGACCTTCGAAGAGGCAAAAGTAAAAGCTGGTGCTGGGATTCTTCAGCACACAGTCAGCTTTAAAACATTGCCTCCATCATTGCTCTCACTTCTCAATTTCCTACCTGAGAGTTTGAATGAAACCTCTCGGAATACTGCAATTTGCTGCCCAGCAGCACTCTGAGTAGAGCATGAACTTTTGGCCTCTGCTCCCACAGAAGAAGAGCCAGGAGGGAAAGCTGGGGCTGGGTATCTTCAGCACACAGTCAGCTTTGTAAAGGAGTCACCATCAGTGCTGTCTCTCCTAGCTTTCAACCTAAAAGTGCATTTGAATACAAGCTCTCCAGGGCCTGCTCTCGGCTGCCCATCAGCATAGTGAGTAGAGCATCACCGTTTGCCCTCTGCTCAGACCTTCGAAGAGGCAAAAGTAAAAGCTGGTGCTGGGATTCTTCAGCACACAGTCAGCTTTACAACATTGCCTCCATCATTGCTCTCACTTCTCAATTTCCTACCTGAGAATTTGAATGAAACCTCTCGGAAGGCTGTTCTCTGCTGCGCAGCAACACCGTGAGAAGAGCATGAACGTTTGACCTCTGCCCCCACAGAAGAGGAGCAAGGAGTTAAATCTCGTGCTGATATTATTCAGCACACTATCAGATTTCCAACGGGGCCTCCATCATTGCTCTCTCTGCTCACTTTCATACCTGTAAGAGATTTTGAATGAAACCTCTCGGAAGCCTGCACTCTGCTGCCCAGCAGAACTCTGAGGGGATCATGAAAGTTGGCATCTGCTCCCACAAGAGAAGGGCCAGGAGAGAAAGCTGCTTCTGGGAACCTTCAGCACATAGTCAGCTTTGTAAAGGAGTCACCATCAGTGCTGTGGCTCCTGGGTTTCATAGCTAAAAGTTCATTTGAGTCGTACCTCGCCGGATCTTGACTAAGCTGCACAGCAGCACAATGAGTAGAGCATCAACGTTTGGCCTCTGCTCAGACATTCCAAGAGCCAAAAAGGGAAAGCTGGTGCTGGGATTCTTCAGCACACAGTCAGCTTTAAACGGGGCTTCCATCATTTCTGTCACTGCTCACTTTCATACGTGAGAGTTTGAATGAAACCTCTCGGAAGGCTGTTCTCTGCTGCGCAGCAACACCGTGAGAAGAGCATGAGGAGCATGAACGCTTGGCCCCTGCCACCACAGCAGAAGAGCCAGGAGGGAAATCTTGTGCTGGTATTATTCAGCACACTATCGGATCTCCAACGGGGACTCCATCATTGCTCTCTCTGCTCACTTTCATACCTGTAAGAGATTTTGAATGAAACCTCTCGGTAGCCTGCACTCTGCTGCCCAGCAGCACTCTGAGGGGATCATGAAAGTCTGGCATCTGCTCCCACAGCAGAAGAGCCAGGAGAGAAAGCTGCTTCTGGGAACCTTCAGCAGATAGTCAGCTTTGCAACTTTGTCTCCATCAGTGCTGTGGCTCCTGGGTTTCATAGCTAAAAGTTCATTTGAGTCGTACCTCGCCGGATCTTGACTAAGCTGCACAGCAGCACAATGAATAGAGCATCAACGTTTGGCCTCTGCTCAGACCTTCGAAGAGGCAAAAGTAAAAGCTGGTGCTGGGATTCTTCAGCACACAGTCAGCTTTAAAACATTGCCTCCATCATTGCTCCCACTTCTCAATTTCCTACCTGAGAATTTGAATGAAACCTCTCGGAAGGCTGTTCTCTGCTGCGCAGCAACACCGTGAGAAGAGCATGAACGTTTGACCTCTGCCCCCACAGAAGAGGAGCAAGGAGTTAAATCTCCTGCTGATATTATTCAGCACACTATCAGATTTCCAACGGGGCCTCCATCATTGCTCTCTCTGCTCACTTTCATACCTGTAAGAGATTTTGAATGAAACCTCTCGGAAGCCTGCACTCTGCTGCCCAGCAGAACTCTGAGGGGATCATGAAAGTTGGCATCTGCTCCCACAAGAAAAGGGCCAGGAGAGAAAGCTGCTTCTGGGAACCTTCAGCACATAGTCAGCTTTGTAAAGGAGTCACCATCAGTGCTGTGGCTCCTGGGTTTCATAGCTAAAAGTTCATTTGAGTCGTACCTCGCCGGATCTTGACTAAGCTGCACAGCAGCACAATGAGTAGAGCATCAAAGTTTGGCCTCTGCTCAGACATTCCAAGAGCCAAAAAGGGAAAGCTGGTGCTGGGATTCTTCAGCACACAGTCAGCTTTAAACGGGGCTTCCATCATTTCTGTCACTGCTCACTTTCATACGTGAGAGTTTGAATGAAACCTCTCGGAAGGCTGTTCTCTGCTGCGCAGCAACACCGTGAGAAGAGCATGAGGAGCATGAACGCTTGGCCCCTGCCACCACAGCAGAAGAGCCAGGAGGGAAATCTTGTGCTGGTATTATTCAGCACACTATCGGATCTCCAACGGGGACTCCATCATTGCTCTCTCTGCTCACTTTCATACCTGTAAGAGATTTTGAATGAAACCTCTCGGTAGCCTGCACTCTGCTGCCCAGCAGCACTCTGAGGGGATCATGAAAGTCTGGCATCTGCTCCCACAGCAGAAGAGCCAGGAGAGAAAGCTGCTTCTGGGAACCTTCAGCAGATAGTCAGCTTTGCAACTTTGTCACCATCAGTGCTGTGGCTCCTGGGTTTCATAGCTAAAAGTTCATTTGAGTCGTACCTCGCCGGATCTTGACTAAGCTGCACAGCAGCACAATGAATAGAGCATCAACGTTTGGCCTCTGCTCAGACCTTCGAAGAGGCAAAAGTAAAAGCTGGTGCTGGGATTCTTCAGCACACAGTCAGCATTAAACGGGGCTTCCATCATTTCTGTCACTGCTCACTTTCATACGTGAGAGTTTGAATGAAACCTCTCGGAAGGCTGTTCTCTGCTGCGCAGCAACACCGTGAGAGGAGCATGAACGCTTGGCCTCTGCTCCCACAGCAGACAAGCCAGGAGGGAAATCTTGTGCTGATATTATTCAGCACACTATCAGACTTCCAACGGGGCCTCCATCATTGCTCTCTCTGCTCACTTTCATACCTGTAAGAGATTTTGAATGAAACCTCTCGGAAGCCTGCACTCTGCTGCCCAGCAGAACTCTGAGGGGATCATGAAAGTCTGGCATCTGCTCCCACAGCAGAAGGGCCAGGAGAGAAAGCTGCTTCTGGGAACCTTCAGCACATAGTCAGCTTTGCAACTTTGTCACCATCAGTGCTGTGGCTCCTCGGTTTCATAGCTAAAAGTTCATTTGAGTCGTACCTCGCCGGATCTTGACTAAGCTGCACAGCAGCACAGTGAGTAGAGCATCAACGTTTGGCCTCTGCTCAGACCTTCGAAGAGGCAAAAGTAAAAGCTGGTGCTGGGATTCTTCAGGACACAGTCAGCTTTAAACGGGGCTTCCATCATTTCTGTCACTGCTCACTTTCATACGTGAGAGTTTGAATGAAACCTCTCGGAAGGCTGTTCTCTGCTGCGCAGCAACGCCGTGAGAAGAGCATGAACGTTTGGCCTCTGCCCCCACAGCAGAAGAGCCAGGAGGGAAATCTTGTGCTATTACTCAGCACACTATCAGACTTCCAACGGGGCCTCCATCATTGCTCTCTCTGCTCACTTTTATACCTGTAAGAGATTTTGAATGAAACCTCTCGGAAGCCTGCACTCTGCTGCCCAGCAGCACTCTAAGGGGATCATGAACGTCAGGCATCTGCTCCCACAGCAGAAGAGCCAGGAGAGAAAGCTGCTTCTGGGAACCTTCAGCACATAGTCAGCTTTGCAACTTCGTAACCATCAGTGCTGTGGCTCCTGGGTTTCATAGCTAAAAGTTCATTTGAGTCGTACCTCGCCGGATCGTGACTAAGCTGCTCAGCACCACAGAGAGTAGAGCACAAACGTATGGCCTCAGCTCCCACAGCAGAAGAGCCAGGAGGGAAAGCTGGTGCTGGCATTCTTCAGCACACAGTCAGCTTTGCAACGGTGCCTTCATCATTTCTTTCAATGCTCACTTTCGTACCTGAGACTTTGAATGAAACCTCTCCGAAGCCTGCTCTCTGCTGTCCAGCAAAACAGTGCTTAGATTCAGAACGTTTGGCCTCTGCTCCCACAGCCGAAGAGCCCTAAAGAAAAGGCGGTACTGGGATTTTTCAGCACACAGCTTTTCAACGGGGCCTCCATCTTTGCAGTTTGTCCTCTGTTTAATCATAAAGAAACAGTTTGAATAAAATTGGTGGTCGCTCTTAGCTGCCCAGGAACGCAGCTAGTAGAGCATGAACGTTTGGCCTCTGCTCCCACATTCGAAGAGCCAAAAGGGAAAGCTGGTGCTGGGATTTTTCAGTACACAGTCAGCTTTAAAAAAATTGCCTCCATCATTGCTCACAGTTCTCAATTTCCTACCTGAGAGTTTGAATGAAACCTCTCGGAATACTGCAATTTGCTGCCCAGCAGCACTCTGAGTAGAGCATGAACTTTTGGCCTCTGCTCCCACAGAAGAAGAGCCAGGAGGGAAAGCTGGGGCTGGGTATCTTCAGCACACAGTCAGCTTTGTAAAGGAGTCACCATCAGTGCTGTCTCTCCTAGCTTTCAACCTAAAAGTGCATTTGAATACAAGCTCTCCAGGGCCTGCTCTCGGCTGCCCATCAGCATAGTGAGTAGAGCATCACCGTTTGCCCTCCGCTCAGACCTTCGAAGAGGCAAAAGTAAAAGCTGGTGCTGGGATTCTTCAGCACACAGTCAGCTTTACAACATTGCCTCCATCATTGCTCTCACTTCTCAATTTCCTACCTGAGAATTTGAATGAAACCTCTCGGAAGGCTGTTCTCTGCTGCGCAGCAACACCGTGAGAGGAGCATGAGGAGCATGAACGTTTGGCCCCTGCCACCACAGCAGAAGAGCCAGGAGGGAAATCTTGTGCTGGCATTATTCAGCACACTATCAGATCTCCAAGGGGGCCTCCATCATTGCTCTCTCTGCTCACTTTCATACCTGTAAGAGATTTTGAATGAAACCTCTCGGAAGCCTGCACTCTGCTGCCAAGCAGCACTCTGAGGGGATCATGAAAGTCTGGCATCTGCTCCCACAGCAGAAGAGTCAGGAGAGAAAGCTGCTTCTGGGAACCTTCAGCACATAGTCAGCTTTGCAACTTTGTCACCATCAGTGCTGTGGCTCCTGGGTTTCATAGCTAAAAGTTCATTTGAGTCGTACCTCGCCGGATCTTGACTAAGGTGCACAGCAGCACAATGAATAGAGCATCAACGTTTGGCCTCTGCTCAGACCTTCGAAGAGGCAAAAGTAAAAGCTGGTGCTGGAATTCTTCAGCACACAGTCAGCTTTAAAACATTGCCTCCATCATTGCTCTCACTTCTCAATTTCCTACCTGAGAGTTTGAATGAAACCTCTCGGAAGGCTGTTCTCTGCTGCGCAGCAACACCGTGAGAGGAGCATGAGGAGCATGAACGTTTGGCCCCTGCCACCACAGCAGAAGAGCCAGGAGGGAAATCTTGTGCTGGTATTATTCAGCACACTATCAGATCTCCAACGGGGCCTCCATCATTGCTCTCTCTGCTCACTTTTATACCTGTAAGAGATTTTGAATGAAACCTCTCGGAAGCCTGCACTCTGCTGCCCAGCAGCACTCTGAGGGGATCATGAAAGTCTGGCATCTGCTCCCACAGCAGAAGAGCCAGGAGAGAAAGCTGCTTCTGGGAACCTTCAGCACATAGTCAGCTTTGCAACTTTGTCACCATCAGTGCTGTGGCTCCTCGGTTTCATAGCTAAAATTTCATTTGAGTCGTACCTCGCCGGATCTTGACTAAGCTGCACAGCAGCACAGTGAGTAGAGCATCAACGTTTGGCCTCTGCTCAGACCTTCGAAGAGGCAAAAGTAGAAGCTGGTGCTGGGATTCTTCAGCACACAGTCAGCATTAAACGGGGCTTCCATCATTTCTGTCACTGCTCACTTTCATACGTGAGAGTTTGAATGAAACCTCTCGGAAGGCTGTTCTCTGCTGCGCAGCAACACCGTGAGAAGAGCATGAACGTTTGACCTCTGCCCCCACAGAAGAGGAGCAAGGAGTTAAATCTCCTGCTGATATTATTCAGCACACTATCAGATTTCCAACGGGGCCTCCATCATTGCTCTCTCTGCTCACTTTCATACCTGTAAGAGATTTTGAATGAAACCTCTCGGAAGCCTGCACTCTGCTGCCCAGCAGAACTCTGAGGGGATCATGAAAGTTGGCATCTGCTCCCACAAGAGAAGGGCCAGGAGAGAAAGCTGCTTCTGGGAACCTTCAGCACATAGTCAGCTTTGTAAAGGAGTCACCATCAGTGCTGTGGCTCCTGGGTTTCATAGCTAAAAGTTCATTTGAGTCGTACCTCGCCGGATCTTGACTAAGCTGCACAGCAGCACAATGAGTAGAGCATCAACGTTTGGCCTCTGCTCAGACATTCCAAGAGCCAAAAAGGGAAAGCTGGTGCTGGGATTCTTCAGCACACAGTCAGCTTTAAACGGGGCTTCCATCATTTCTGTCACTGCTCACTTTCATACGTGAGAGTTTGAATGAAACCTCTCGGAAGGCTGTTCTCTGCTGCGCAGCAACACCGTGAGAAGAGCATGAGGAGCATGAACGTTTGGCCCCTGCCACCACAGCAGAAGAGCCAGGAGGGAAATCTTGTGCTGGTATTATTCAGCACACTATCGGATCTCCAACGGGGCCTCCATCATTGCTCTCTCTGCTCACTTTCATACCTGTAAGAGATTTTGAATGAAACCTCTCGGTAGCCTGCACTCTGCTGCCCAGCAGCACTCTGAGGGGATCATGAAAGTCTGGCATCTGCTCCCACAGCAGAAGAGCCAGGAGCGAAAGCTGCTTCTGGGAACCTTCAGCAGATAGCTTTGCAACTTTGTCACCATCAGTGCTGTGGCTCCTGGGTTTCATAGCTAAAAGTTCATTTGAGTCCTACCTCGCCGGATCTTGACTAAGCTGCACAGCAGCACAATGAATAGAGCATCAACGTTTGGCCTCTGCTCAGACCTTCGAAGAGGCAAAAGTAAAAGCTGGTGCTGGGATTCTTCAGCACACAGTCAGCATTAAACGGGGCTTCCATCATTTCTGTCACTGCTCACTTTCATACGTGAGAGTTTGAATGAAACCTCTCGGAAGGCTGTTCTCTGCTGCGCAGCAACACCGTGAGAGGAGCATGAACGCTTGGCCTCTGCTCCCACAGCAGACAAGCCAGGAGGGAAATCTTGTGCTGATATTATTCAGCACACTATCAGACTTCCAACGGGGCCTCCATCATTGCTCTCTCTGCTCACTTTTATACCTGTAAGAGATTTTGAATGAAACCTCTCGGAAGCCTGCACTCTGCTGCCCAGCAGCACTCTAAGGGGATCATGAACGTCTGGCATCTGCTCCCACAGCAGAAGAGCCAGGAGAGAAAGCTGCTTCTGGGAACCTTCAGCACATAGTCAGCTTTGCAACTTCGTAACCATCAATGCTGTGGCTCCTGGGTTTCATAGCTAAAAGTTCATTTGAGTCGTACCTCGCCGGATCGTGACTAAGCTGCTCAGCACCACAGAGAGTAGAGCACAAACGTATGGCCTCAGCTCCCACAGCAGAAGAGCCAGGAGGGAAAGCTGGTGCTGGCATTCTTCAGCACACAGTCAGCTTTGCAACGGTGCCTCCATCATTTCTTTCAATGCTCACTTTCGTACCTGAAAGAGACTTTGAATGAAACCTCTCCGAAGCCTGCTCTCTGCTGCCCAGCAAAACAGTGCTTAGATTCAGAACGTTTGGCCTCTGCTCCCACAGCCGAAGAGCCCTAAAGAAAAGGCGGTACTGGGATTTTTCAGCGCACAGCTTTTCAACGGGGCCTCCATCTTTGCAGTTTGTCCTCGGTTTAATAATAAAGAAACAGTTTGAATAAAATTGCTGGTCGCTCTTAGCTGCCCAGGAACGCAGCTAGTAGAGCATGAACGTTTGGCCTCTGCTCCCACATTCGAAGAGCCAAAAGGGAAAGCTGGTGCTGGGATTCTTAGTACACAGTCAGCTTTAAAAAAATTGCCTCCATCATTGCTCACAGTTCTCAATTTCCTGCCTGAGAGTTTGAATGAAACCTCTCGGAATACTGCAATTTGCTGCCCAGCAGCACTCTGAGTAGAGCATGAACTTTTGGCCTTGCTCCCACAGAAGAAGAGCCAGGAGGGAAAGCTGGGGCTGGGTATCTTCAGCACACAGTCAGCTTTGTAAAGGAGTCACCATCAGTGCTGTCTCTCCTAGCTTTCAACCTAAAAGTGCATTTGATTACAAGCTCTCCAGGGCCTGCTCTCGGCTGCCCATCAGCATAGTGAGTAGAGCATCACCGTTTGCCCTCTGCTCAGACCTTCGAAGAGGCAAAAGTAAAAGCTGGTGCTGGGATTCTTCAGCACACAGTCAGCTTTACAACATTGCCTCCATCATTGCTCTCACTTCTCAATTTCCTACCTGAGAATTTGAATGAAACCTCTCGGAAGGCTGTTCTTTGCTGCGCAGCAACACCGTGAGAGGAGCATGAGGAGCATGAACGTTTGGCCCATGCCACCACAGCAGAAGAGCCAGGAGGGAAATCTTGTGCTGGCATTATTCAGCACACTATCAGATCTCCAAGGGGGCCTCCATCATTGCTCTCTCTGCTCACTTTCATACCTGTAAGAGATTTTGAATGAAACCTCTCGGAAGCCTGCACTCTGCTGCCCAGCAGCACTCTGAGGGGATCATGAAAGTCTGGCATCTGCTCCCACAGCAGAAGAGTCAGGAGAGAAAGCTGCTTCTGGGAACCTTCAGCACATAGTCAGCTTTGCAACTTTGTCACCATCAGTGCTGTGGCTCCTGGGTTTCATAGCTAAAAGTTCATTTGAGTCGTACCTCGCCGGATCTTGACTAAGGCGCACAGCAGCACAATGAATAGAGCATCAACGTTTGGCCTCTGCTCAGACCTTCGAAGAGGCAAAAGTAAAAGCTGGTGCTGGAATTCTTCAGCACACAGTCAGCTTTAAAACATTGCCTCCATCATTGCTCTCACTTCTCAATTTCCTACCTGAGAGTTTGAATGAAACCTCTCGGAAGGCTGTTCTCTGCTGCGCAGCAACACCGTGAGAGGAGCATGAGGAGCATGAACGTTTGGCCCCTGCCACCACAGCAGAAGAGCCAGGAGGGAAATCTTGTGCTGGTATTATTCAGCACACTATCAGATCTCCAACGGGGCCTCCATCATTGCTCTCTCTGCTCACTTTTATACAAGAGATTTTGAATGAAACCTCTCGGAAGCCTGCACTCTGCTGCCCAGCAGCACTCTGAGGGGATCATGAAAGTCTGGCATCTGCTCCCACAGCAGAAGAGCCAGGAGAGAAAGCTGCTTCTGGGAACCTTCAGCAGATAGTCAGCTTTGCAACTTTGTCACCATCAGTGCTGTGGCTCCTCGGTTTCATAGCTAAAATTTCATTTGAGTCGTACCTCGCCGGATCTTGACTAAGCTGCACAGCAGCACAGTGAGTAGAGCATCAACGTTTGGCCTCTGCTCAGACCTTCGAAGAGGCAAAAGTAGAAGCTGGTGCTGGGATTCTTCAGCACACAGTCAGCATTAAACGGGGCTTCCATCATTTCTGTCACTGCTCACTTTCATACGTGAGAGTTTGAATGAAACCTCTCGGAAGGCTGTTCTCTGCTGCGCAGCAACACCGTGAGAAGAGCATGAACGTTTGACCTCTGCCCCCACAGAAGAGGAGCAAGGAGTTAAATCTCGTGCTGATATTATTCAGCACACTATCAGATTTCCAACGGGGCCTCCATCATTGCTCTCTCTGCTCACTTTCATACCTGTAAGAGATTTTGAATGAAACCTCTCGGAAGCCTGCACTCTGCTGCCCAGCAGAACTCTGAGGGGATCATGAAAGTTGGCATCTGCTCCCACAAGAGAAGGGCCAGGAGAGAAAGCTGCTTCTGGGAACCTTCAGCACATAGTCAGCTTTGTAAAGGAGTCACCATCAGTGCTGTGGCTCCTGGGTTTCATAGCTAAAAGTTCATTTGAGTCGTACCTCGCCGGATCTTGACTAAGCTGCACAGCAGCACAATGAGTAGAGCATCAAAGTTTGGCCTCTGCTCAGACATTCCAAGAGCCAAAAAGGGAAAGCTGGTGCTGGGATTCTTCAGCACACAGTCAGCTTTAAACGGGGCTTCCATCATTTCTGTCACTGCTCACTTTCATACGTGAGAGTTTGAATGAAACCTCTCGGAAGGCTGTTCTCTGCTGCGCAGCAACACCGTGAGAAGAGCATGAGGAGCATGAACGCTTGGCCCCTGCCACCACAGCAGAAGAGCCAGGAGGGAAATCTTGTGCTGGTATTATTCAGCACACTATCGGATCTCCAACGGGGACTCCATCATTGCTCTCTCTGCTCACTTTCATACCTGTAAGAGATTTTGAATGAAACCTCTCGGTAGCCTGCACTCTGCTGCCCAGCAGCACTCTGAGGGGATCATGAAAGTCTGGCATCTGCTCCCACAGCAGAAGAGCCAGGAGAGAAAGCTGCTTCTGGGAACCTTCAGCAGATAGTCAGCTTTGCAACTTTGTCACCATCAGTGCTGTGGCTCCTGGGTTTCATAGCTAAAAGTTCATTTGAGTCGTACCTCGCCGGATCTTGACTAAGCTGCACAGCAGCACAATGAATAGAGCATCAACGTTTGGCCTCTGCTCAGACCTTCGAAGAGGCAAAAGTAAAAGCTGGTGCTGGGATTCTTCAGCACACAGTCAGCATTAAACGGGGCTTCCATCATTTCTGTCACTGCTCACTTTCATACGTGAGAGTTTGAATGAAACCTCTCGGAAGGCTGTTCTCTGCTGCGCAGCAACACCGTGAGAGGAGCATGAACGCTTGGCCTCTGCTCCCACAGCAGACAAGCCAGGAGGGAAATCTTGTGCTGATATTATTCAGCACACTATCAGACTTCCAATTGGGCCTCCATCATTGCTCTCTCTGCTCACTTTCATACCTGTAAGAGATTTTGAATGAAACCTCTCGGAAGCCTGCACTCTGCTGCCCAGCAGAACTCTGAGGGGATCATGAAAGTCTGGCATCTGCTCCCACAGCAGAAGGGCCAGGAGAGAAAGCTGCTTCTGGGAACCTTCAGCACATAGTCAGCTTTGCAACTTTGTCACCATCAGTGCTGTGGCTCCTCGGTTTCATAGCTAAAAGTTCATTTGAGTCGTACCTCGCCGGATCTTGACTAAGCTGCACAGCAGCACAGTGAGTAGAGCATCAACGTTTGGCCTCTGCTCAGACCTTCGAAGAGGCAAAAGTAAAAGCTGGTGCTGGGATTCTTCAGGACACAGTCAGCTTTAAACGGGGCTTCCATCATTTCTGTCACTGCTCACTTTCATACGTGAGAGTTTGAATGAAACCTCTCGGAAGGCTGTTCTCTGCTGCGCAGCAACGCCGTGAGAAGAGCATGAACGTTTGGCCTCTGCCCCCACAGCAGAAGAGCCAGGAGGGAAATCTTGTGCTATTACTCAGCACACTATCAGACTTCCAACGGGGCCTCCATCATTGCTCTCTCTGCTCACTTTTATACCTGCAAGAGATTTTGAATGAAACCTCTCGGAAGCCTGCACTCTGCTGCCCAGCAGCACTCTAAGGGGATCATGAACGTCAGGCATCTGCTCCCACAGCAGAAGAGCCAGGAGAGAAAGCTGCTTCTGGGAACCTTCAGCACATAGTCAGCTTTTCAACTTCGTAACCATCAGTGCTGTGGCTCCTGGGTTTCATAGCTAAAAGTTCATTTGAGTCGTACCTCGCCGGATCGTGACTAAGCTGCTCAACACCACAGAGAGTAGAGCACAAACGTATGGCCTCAGCTCCCACAGCAGAAGAGCCAGGAGGGAAAGCTGGTGCTGGCATTCTTCAGCACACAGTCAGCTTTGCAACGGTGCCTTCATCATTTCTTTCAATGCTCACTTTCGTACCTGAAAGAGACTTTGAATGAAACCTCTCCGAAGCCTGCTCTCTGCTGTCCAGCAAAACAGTGCTTAGATTCAGAACGTTTGCCCTCTGCTCCCACAGCCGAAGAGCCCTAAAGAAAAGGCGGTACTGGGATTTTTCAGCACACAGCTTTTCAACGGGGCCTCCATCTTTGCAGTTTGTCCTCTGTTTAATCATAAAGAAACAGTTTGAATAAAATTGGTGGTCGCTCTTAGCTGCCCAGGAACGCAGCTAGTAGAGCATGAACGTTTGGCCTCTGCTCCCACATTCGAAGAGCCAAAAGGGAAAGCTGGTGCTGGGATTTTTCAGTACACAGTCAGCTTTAAAAAAATTGCCTCCATCATTGCTCACAGTTCTCAATTTCCTACCTGAGAGTTTGAATGAAACCTCTCGGAATACTGCAATTTGCTGCCCAGCAGCACTCTGAGTAGAGCATGAACTTTTGGCCTCTGCTCCCACAGAAGAAGAGCCAGGAGGGAAAGCTGGGGCTGGGTATCTTCAGCACACAGTCAGCTTTGTAAAGGAGTCACCATCAGTGCTGTCTCTCCTAGCTTTCAACCTAAAAGTGCATTTGAATACAAGCTCTCCAGGGCCTGCTCTCGGCTGCCCATCAGCATAGTGAGTAGAGCATCACCGTTTGCCCTCCGCTCAGACCTTCGAAGAGGCAAAAGTAAAAGCTGGTGCTGGGATTCTTCAGCACACAGTCAGCTTTACAACATTGCCTCCATCATTGCTCTCACTTCTCAATTTCCTACCTGAGAATTTGAATGAAACCTCTCGGAAGGCTGTTCTCTGCTGCGCAGCAACACCGTGAGAGGAGCATGAGGAGCATGAACGTTTGGCCCCTGCCACCACAGCAGAAGAGCCAGGAGGGAAATCTTGTGCTGGCATTATTCAGCACACTATCAGATCTCCAAGGGGGCCTCCATCATTGCTCTCTCTGCTCACTTTCATACCTGTAAGAGATTTTGAATGAAACCTCTCGGAAGCCTGCACTCTGCTGCCCAGCAGCACTCTGAGGGGATCATGAAAGTCTGGCATCTGCTCCCACAGCAGAAGAGTCAGGAGAGAAAGCTGCTTCTGGGAACCTTCAGCACATAGTCAGCTTTGCAACTTTGTCACCATCAGTGCTGTGGCTCCTGGGTTTCATAGCTAAAAGTTCATTTGAGTCGTACCTCGCCGGATCTTGACTAAGGTGCACAGCAGCACAATGAATAGAGCATCAACGTTTGGCCTCTGCTCAGACCTTCGAAGAGGCAAAAGTAAAAGCTGGTGCTGGAATTCTTCAGCACACAGTCAGCTTTAAAACATTGCCTCCATCATTGCTCTCACTTCTCAATTTCCTACCTGAGAGTTTGAATGAAACCTCTCGGAAGGCTGTTCTCTGCTGCGCAGCAACACCGTGAGAGGAGCATGAGGAGCATGAACGTTTGGCCCCTGCCACCACAGCAGAAGAGCCAGGAGGGAAATCTTGTGCTGGTATTATTCAGCACACTATCAGATCTCCAACGGGGCCTCCATCATTGCTCTCTCTGCTCACTTTTATACCTGTAAGAGATTTTGAATGAAACCTCTCGGAAGCCTGCACTCTGCTGCCCAGCAGCACTCTGAGGGGATCATGAAAGTCTGGCATCTGCTCCCACAGCAGAAGAGCCAGGAGAGAAAGCTGCTTCTGGGAACCTTCAGCACATAGTCAGCTTTGCAACTTTGTCACCATCAGTGCTGTGGCTCCTCGGTTTCATAGCTAAAATTTCATTTGAGTCGTACCTCGCCGGATCTTGACTAAGCTGCACAGCAGCACAGTGAGTAGAGCATCAACGTTTGGCCTCTGCTCAGACCTTCGAAGAGGCAAAAGTAGAAGCTGGTGCTGGGATTCTTCAGCACACAGTCAGCATTAAACGGGGCTTCCATCATTTCTGTCACTGCTCACTTTCATACGTGAGAGTTTGAATGAAACCTCTCGGAAGGCTGTTCTCTGCTGCGCAG
This sequence comes from Pezoporus flaviventris, assembly GCF_033815535.1. NCBI lineage: Eukaryota > Metazoa > Chordata > Aves > Psittaciformes > Psittacidae > Pezoporus > Pezoporus flaviventris. Next base: position 52,952,016 of record NW_026892549.1, read on the forward strand.
CAACACCGTGAGAAGAGCATGAACGTTTGACCTCTGCCCCCACAGAAGAGGAGCAAGGAGTTAAATCTCGTGCTGATATTATTCAGCACACTATCAGATTTCCAACGGGGCCTCCATCATTGCTCTCTCTGCTCACTTTCATACCTGTAAGAGATTTTGAATGAAACCTCTCGGAAGCCTGCACTCTGCTGCCCAGCAGAACTCTGAGGGGATCATGAAAGTTGGCATCTGCTCCCACAAGAGAAGGGCCAGGAGAGAAAGCTGCTTCTGGGAACCTTCAGCACATAGTCAGCTTTGTAAAGGAGTCACCATCAGTGCTGTGGCTCCTGGGTTTCATAGCTAAAAGTTCATTTGAGTCGTACCTCGCCGGATCTTGACTAAGCTGCACAGCAGCACAATGAGTAGAGCATCAAAGTTTGGCCTCTGCTCAGACATTCCAAGAGCCAAAAAGGGAAAGCTGGTGCTGGGATTCTTCAGCACACAGTCAGCTTTAAACGGGGCTTCCATCATTTCTGTCACTGCTCACTTTCATACGTGAGAGTTTGAATGAAACCTCTCGGAAGGCTGTTCTCTGCTGCGCAGCAACACCGTGAGAAGAGCATGAGGAGCATGAACGCTTGGCCCCTGCCACCACAGCAGAAGAGCCAGGAGGGAAATCTTGTGCTGGTATTATTCAGCACACTATCGGATCTCCAACGGGGACTCCATCATTGCTCTCTCTGCTCACTTTCATACCTGTAAGAGATTTTGAATGAAACCTCTCGGTAGCCTGCACTCTGCTGCCCAGCAGCACTCTGAGGGGATCATGAAAGTCTGGCATCTGCTCCCACAGCAGAAGAGCCAGGAGAGAAAGCTGCTTCTGGGAACCTTCAGCAGATAGTCAGCTTTGCAACTTTGTCTCCATCAGTGCTGTGGCTCCTGGGTTTCATAGCTAAAAGTTCATTTGAGTCGTACCTCGCCGGATCTTGACTAAGCTGCACAGCAGCACAATGAATAGAGCATCAACGTTTGGCCTCTGCTCAGACCTTCGAAGAGGCAAAAGTAAAAGCTGGTGCTGGGATTCTTCAGCACACAGTCAGCTTTAAAACATTGCCTCCATCATTGCTCTCACTTCTCAATTTCCTACCTGAGAATTTGAATGAAACCTCTCGGAAGGCTGTTCTCTGCTGCGCAGCAACACCGTGAGAAGAGCATGAACGTTTGACCTCTGCCCCCACAGAAGAGGAGCAAGGAGTTAAATCTCCTGCTGATATTATTCAGCACACTATCAGATTTCCAACGGGGCCTCCATCATTGCTCTCTCTGCTCACTTTCATACCTGTAAGAGATTTTGAATGAAACCTCTCGGAAGCCTGCACTCTGCTGCCCAGCAGAACTCTGAGGGGATCATGAAAGTTGGCATCTGCTCCCACAAGAGAAGGGCCAGGAGAGAAAGCTGCTTCTGGGAACCTTCAGCACATAGTCAGCTTTGTAAAGGAGTCACCATCAGTGCTGTGGCTCCTGGGTTTCATAGCTAAAAGTTCATTTGAGTCGTACCTCGCCGGATCTTGACTAAGCTGCACAGCAGCACAATGAATAGAGCATCAACGTTTGGCCTCTGCTCAGACCTTCGAAGAGGCAAAAGTAAAAGCTGGTGCTGGGATTCTTCAGCACACAGTCAGCTTTAAAACATTGCCTCCATCATTGCTCTCACTTCTCAATTTCCTACCTGAGAATTTGAATGAAACCTCTCGGAAGGCTGTTCTCTGCTTCGCAGCAACACCGTGAGAGGAGCATGAGGAGCATGAACGTTTGGCCCCTGCCACCACAGCAGAAGAGCCAGGAGGGAAATCTTGTGCTGGTATTATTTAGCACACTATCAGATCTCCAACGGGGCCTCCATCATTGCTCTCTCTGCTCACTTTTATACCTGTAAGAGATTTTGAATGAAACCTCTCGGAAGCCTGCACTCTGCTGCCCAGCAGCACTCTGAGGGGATCATGAAAGTCTGGCATCTGCTCCCACAGCAGAATAGCCAGGAGAGAAAGCTGCTTCTGGGAACCTTCAGCACATAGTCAGCTTTGCAACTTTGTCACCATCAGTGCTGTGGCTCCTCGGTTTCATAGCTAAAAGTTCATTTGAGTTGTACCTCGCCGGATCTTGACTAAGCTGCACAGCAGCACAGTGAGTAGAGCATCAACGTTTGGCCTCTGCTCAGACCTTCGAAGAGGCAAAAGTAAAAGCTGGTGCTGGGATTCTTCAGCACACAGTCAGCATTAAACGGGGCTTCCATCATTTCTGTCACTGCTCACTTTCATACGTGAGAGTTTGAATGAAACCTCTCGGAAGGCTGTTCTCTGCTGCGCAGCAACACCGTGAGAGGAGCATGAACGCTTGGCCTCTGCTCCCACAGCAGACAAGCCAGGAGGGAAATCTTGTGCTGATATTATTCAGCACACTATCAGACTTCCAACGGGGCCTCCATCATTGCTCTCTCTGCTCACTTTCATACCTGTAAGAGATTTTGAATGAAACCTCTCGGAAGCCTGCACTCTGCTGCCCAGCAGAACTCTGAGGGGATCATGAAAGTCTGGCATCTGCTCCCACAGCAGAAGGGCCAGGAGAGAAAGCTGCTTCTGGGAACCTTCAGCACATAGTCAGCTTTGTAAAGGAGTCACCATCAGTGCTGTGGCTCCTGGGTTTCATAGCTAAAAGTTCATTTGAGTCGTACCTCGCCGGATATTGACTATGCTGCACAGCAGCACAGTGAGTAGAGCATCAACGTTTGGCCTCTGCTCAGACCTTCGAAGAGGCAAAAGTAAAAGCTGGTGCTGGGATTCTTCAGGACACAGTCAGCTTTAAACGGGGCTTCCATCATTTCTGTCACTGCTCACTTTCATACGTGAGAGTTTGAATGAAACCTCTCAGAAGGCTGTTCTCTGCTGCGCAGCAACGCCGTGAGAAGAGCATGAACGTTTGGCCTCTGCCCCCACAGCAGAAGAGCCAGGAGGGAAATCTTGTGCTATTACTCAGCACACTATCAGACTTCCAACGGGGCCTCCATCATTGCTCTCTCTGCTCACTTTTATACCTGTAAGAGATTTTGAATGAAACCTCTCGGAAGCCTGCACACTGCTGCCCAGCAGCACTCTAAGGGGATCATGAAAGTCTGGCATCTGCTCCCACAGCAGAAGAGCCAGGAGAGAAAGCTGCTTCTGGGAACCTTCAGCACATAGTCAGCTTTGCAACTTTGTAACCATCATTGCTGTGGCTCCTGGGTTTCATAGCTAAAAGTTCATTTGAGTCGTACCTCGCCGGATCGTGACTAAGCTGCTCAGCACCACAGAGAGTAGAGCACAAACGTATGGCCTCAGCTCCCACAGCAGAAGAGCCAGGAGGGAAAGCTGGTGCTGGCATTCTTCAGCACACAGTCAGCTTTGCAACGGTGCCTTCATCATTTCTTTCAATGCTCACTTTCGTACCTGAAAGAGACTTTGAATGAAACCTCTCCGAAGCCTGCTCTCTGCTGCCCAGCAAAACAGTGCTTAGATTCAGAACGTTTGGCCTCTGCTCCCACAGCCGAAGAGCCCTAAAGAAAAGGCGGTACTGGGATTTTTCAGCACACAGCTTTTCAACGGGGCCTCCATCTTTGCAGTTTGTCCTCTGTTTAATCATAAAGAAACAGTTTGAATAAAATTGGTGGTCGCTCTTAGCTCCCCAGGAACGCAGCTAGTAGAGCATGAACGTTTGGCCTCTGCTCCCACATTCGAAGAGCCAAAAGGGAAAGCTGGTGCTGGGATTTTTCAGTACACAGTCAGCTTTAAAAAAATTGCCTCCATCATTGCTCACAGTTCTCAATTTCCTACCTGAGAGTTTGAATGAAACCTCTCGGAATACTGCAATTTGCTGCCCAGCAGCACTCTGAGTAGAGCATGAACTTTTGGCCTCTGCTCCCACAGAAGAAGAGCCAGGAGGGAAAGCTGGGGCTGGGTATCTTCAGCACACAGTCAGCTTTGTAAAGGAGTCACCATCAGTGCTGTCTCTCCTAGCTTTCAACCTAAAAGTGCATTTGATTACAAGCTCTACAGGGCCTGCTCTCGGCTGCCCATCAGCATAGTGAGTAGAGCATCACCGTTTGCCCTCTGCTCAGACCTTCGAAGAGGCAAAAGTAAAAGCTGGTGCGGGGATTCTTCAGCACACAGTCAGCTTTACAACATTGCCTCCATCATTGCTCTCACTTCTCAATTTCCTACCTGAGAATTTGAATGAAACCTCTCGGAAGGCTGTTCTCTGCTGCGCAGCAACACCGTGAGAGGAGCATGAGGAGCATGAACGTTTGGCCCCTGCCACCACAGCAGAAGAGCCAGGAGGGAAATCTTGTGCTGGTATTATTCAGCACACTATCAGATCTCCAACGGGGCCTCCATCATTGCTCTCTCTGCTCACTTTTATACCTGTAAGAGATTTTGAATGAAACCTCTCGGAAGCCTGCACTCTGCTGCCCAGCAGCACTCTGAGGGGATCATGAAAGTCTGGCATCTGCTCCCACAGCAGAAGAGTCAGGAGAGAAAGCTGCTTCTGGGAACCTTCCGCACATAGTCAGCTTTGCAACTTTGTCACCATCAGTGCTGTGGCTCCTCGGTTTCATAGCTAAAAGTTCATTTGAGTCGTACCTCGCCGGATCTTGACTAAGGTGCACAGCAGCACAATGAATAGAGCATCAACGTTTGCCCTCTGCTCAGACCTTCGAAGAGGCAAAAGTAAAAGCTGGTGCTGGAATTCTTCAGCACACAGTCAGCATTAAACGGGGCTTCCATCATTTCTGTCACTGCTCACTTTCATACGTGAGAGTTTGAATGAAACCTCTCGGAAGGCTGTTCTCTGCTGCGCAGCAACACCGTGAGAAGAGCATGAACGTTTGACCTCTGCCCCCACAGAAGAGGAGCAAGGAGTTAAATCTCCTGCTGATATTATTCAGCACACTATCAGATTTCCAACGGGGCCTCCATCATTGCTCTCTCTGCTCACTTTCATACCTGTAAGAGATTTTGAATGAAACCTCTCGGAAGCCTGCACTCTGCTGCCCAGCAGAACTCTGAGGGGATCATGAAAGTTGGCATCTGCTCCCACAAGAGAAGGGCCAGGAGAGAAAGCTGCTTCTGGGAACCTTCAGCACATAGTCAGCTTTGTAAAGGAGTCACCATCAGTGCTGTGGCTCCTGGGTTTCATAGCTAAAAGTTCATTTGAGTCGTACCTCGCCGGATCTTGACTAAGCTGCACAGCAGCACAATGAGTAGAGCATCAACGTTTGGCCTCTGCTCAGACATTCCAAGAGCCAAAAAGGGAAAGCTGGTGCTGGGATTCTTCAGCACACAGTCAGCTTTAAACGGGGCTTCCATCATTTCTGTCACTGCTCACTTTCATACGTGAGAGTTTGAATGAAACCTCTCGGAAGGCTGTTCTCTGCTGCGCAGCAACACCGTGAGAAGAGCATGAGGAGCATGAACGTTTGGCCCCTGCCACCACAGCAGAAGAGCCAGGAGGGAAATCTTGTGCTGGTATTATTCAGCACACTATCGGATCTCCAACGGGGCCTCCATCATTGCTCTCTCTGCTCACTTTCATACCTGTAAGAGATTTTGAATGAAACCTCTCGGAAGCCTGCACTCTGCTGCCCAGCAGCACTCTGAGGGGATCATGAAAGTCTGGCATCTGCTCCCACAGCAGAAGAGCCAGGAGCGAAAGCTGCTTCTGGGAACCTTCAGCAGATAGTCAGCTTTGCAACTTTGTCACCATCAGTGCTGTGGCTCCTGGGTTTCATAGCTAAAAGTTCATTTGAGTCCTACCTCGCCGGATCTTGACTAAGCTGCACAGCAGCACAATGAATAGAGCATCAACGTTTGGCCTCTGCTCAGACCTTCGAAGAGGCAAAAGTAAAAGCTGGTGCTGGGATTCTTCAGCACACAGTCAGCTTTAAAACATTGCCTCCATCATTGCTCTCACTTCTCAATTTCCTACCTGAGAATTTGAATGAAACCTCTCGGAAGGCTGTTCTCTGCTGCGCAGCAACACCGTGAGAGGAGCATGAGGAGCATGAACGTTTGGCCCCTGCCACCACAGCAGAAGAGCCAGGAGGGAAATCTTGTGCTGGGATTATTCAGCACACTATCAGATCTCCAACGGGGACTCCATCATTGCTCTCTCTGCTCACTTTTATACCTGTAAGAGATTTTGAATGAAACCTCTGGGAAGCCTGCACTCTGCTGCCCAGCAGCACTCTGAGGGGATCATGAAAGTCTGGCATCTGCTCCCACAGCAGAAGAGCCAGGAGAGAAAGCTGCTTCTGGGAACCTTCAGCACATAGTCAGCTTTGCAACTTTGTCACCATCAGTGCTGTGGCTCCTCGGTTTCATAGCTAAAAGTTCGAGTCGTACCTCGCCGGATCTTGACTAAGCTGCACAGCAGCACAGTGAGTAGAGCATCAACGTTTGGCCTCTGCTCAGACCTTCGAAGAGGCAAAAGTAAAAGCTGGTGCTGGGATTCTTCAGCACACAGTCAGCATTAAACGGGGCTTCCATCATTTCTGTCACTGCTCACTTTCATACGTGAGAGTTTGAATGAAACCTCTCGGAAGGCTGTTCTCTGCTGCGCAGCAACACCGTGAGAGGAGCATGAACGCTTGGCCTCTGCTCCCACAGCAGACAAGCCAGGAGGGAAATCTTGTGCTGATATTATTCAGCACACTATCAGACTTCCAACGGGGCCTCCATCATTGCTCTCTCTGCTCACTTTCATACCTGTAAGAGATTTTGAATGAAACCTCTCGGAAGCCTGCACACTGCTGCCCAGCAGCACTCTAAGGGGATCATTAACGTCTGGCATCTGCTCCCACAGCAGAAGAGCCAGGAGAGAAAGCTGCTTCTGGGAACCTTCAGCACATAGTCAGCTTTGCAACTTCGTAACCATCATTGCTGTGGCTCCTGGGTTTCATAGCTAAAAGTTCATTTGAGTCGTACCTCGCCGGATCGTGACTAAGCTGCTCAGCACCACAGAGAGTAGAGCACAAACGTATGGCCTCAGCTCCCACAGCAGAAGAGCCAGGAGGGAAAGCTGGTGCTGGCATTCTTCAGCACACAGTCAGCTTTGCAACGGTGCCTTCATCATTTCTTTCAATGCTCACTTTCGTACCTGAAAGAGACTTTGAATGAAACCTCTCCGAAGCCTGCTCTCTGCTGCCCAGCAAAACAGTGCTTAGATTCAGAACGTTTGGCCTCTGCTCCCACAGCCGAAGAGCCCTAAAGAAAAGGCGGTACTGGGATTTTTCAGCACACAGCTTTTCAACGGGGCCTCCATCTTTGCAGTTTGTCCTCTGTTTAATCATAAAGAAACAGTTTGAATAAAATTGGTGGTCGCTCTTAGCTGCCCAGGAACGCAGCTAGTAGAGCATGAACGTTTGGCCTCTGCTCCCACATTCGAAGAGCCAAAAGGGAAAGCTGGTGCTGGGATTTTTCAGTACACAGTCAGCTTTAAAAAAATTGCCTCCATCATTGCTCACAGTTCTCAATTTCCTACCTGAGAGTTTGAATGAAACCTCTCGGAATACTGCAATTTGCTGCCCAGCAGCACTCTGAGTAGAGCATGAACTTTTGGCCTCTGCTCCCACAGAAGAAGAGCCAGGAGGGAAAGCTGGGGCTGGGTATCTTCAGCACACAGTCAGCTTTGTAAAGGAGTCACCATCAGTGCTGTCTCTCCTAGCTTTCAACCTAAAAGTGCATTTGATTACAAGCTCTCCAGGGCCTGCTCTCGGCTGCCCATCAGCATAGTGAGTAGAGCATCACCGTTTGCCCTCTGCTCAGACCTTCGAAGAGGCAAAAGTAAAAGCTGGTGCTGGGATTCTTCAGCACACAGTCAGCTTTACAACATTGCCTCCATCATTGCTCTCACTTCTCAATTTCCTACCTGAGAATTTGAATGAAACCTCTCGGAAGGCTGTTCTCTGCTGCGCAGCAACACCGTGAGAAGAGCATGAGGAGCATGAACGTTTGGCCCCTGCCACCACAGCAGAAGAGCCAGGAGGGAAATCTTGTGCTGGTATTATTCAGCACACTATCAGATCTCCAACGGGGCCTCCATCATTGCTCTCTCTGCTCACTTTTATACCTGTAAGAGATTTTGAATGAAACCTCTCGGAAGCCTGCACTCTGCTGCCCAGCAGCACTCTGAGGGGATCATGAAAGTCTGGCATCTGCTCCCACAGCAGAAGAGTCAGGAGAGAAAGCTGCTTCTGGGAACCTTCCGCACATAGTCAGCTTTGCAACTTTGTCACCATCAGTGCTGTGGCTCCTCGGTTTCATAGCTAAAAGTTCATTTGAGTCGTACCTCGCCGGATCTTGACTAAGCTGCACAGCAGCACAGTGAGTAGAGCATCAACGTTTGGCCTCTGCTCAGACCTTCGAAGAGGCAAAAGTAAAAGCTGGTGCTGGGATTCTTCAGCACACAGTCAGCATTAAACGGGGCTTCCATCATTTCTGTCACTGCTCACTTTCATACGTGAGAGTTTGAATGAAACCTCTCGGAAGGCTGTTCTCTGCTGCGCAGCAACACCGTGAGAAGAGCATGAACGTTTGACCTCTGCCCCCACAGAAGAGGAGCAAGGAGTTAAATCTCGTGCTGATATTATTCAGCACACTATCAGATTTCCAACGGGGCCTCCATCATTGCTCTCTCTGCTCACTTTCATACCTGTAAGAGATTTTGAATGAAACCTCTCGGAAGCCTGCACTCTGCTGCCCAGCAGAACTCTGAGGGGATCATGAAAGTTGGCATCTGCTCCCACAAGAGAAGGGCCAGGAGAGAAAGCTGCTTCTGGGAACCTTCAGCACATAGTCAGCTTTGTAAAGGAGTCACCATCAGTGCTGTGGCTCCTGGGTTTCATAGCTAAAAGTTCATTTGAGTCGTACCTCGCCGGATCTTGACTAAGCTGCACAGCAGCACAATGAGTAGAGCATCAACGTTTGGCCTCTGCTCAGACATTCCAAGAGCCAAAAAGGGAAAGCTGGTGCTGGGATTCTTCAGCACACAGTCAGCTTTAAACGGGGCTTCCATCATTTCTGTCACTGCTCACTTTCATACGTGAGAGTTTGAATGAAACCTCTCGGAAGGCTGTTCTCTGCTGCGCAGCAACACCGTGAGAAGAGCATGAGGAGCATGAACGCTTGGCCCCTGCCACCACAGCAGAAGAGCCAGGAGGGAAATCTTGTGCTGGTATTATTCAGCACACTATCGGATCTCCAACGGGGACTCCATCATCTCTCTCTCTGCTCACTTTCATACCTGTAAGAGATTTTGAATGAAACCTCTCGGTAGCCTGCACTCTGCTGCCCAGCAGCACTCTGAGGGGATCATGAAAGTCTGGCATCTGCTCCCACAGCAGAAGAGCCAGGAGAGAAAGCTGCTTCTGGGAACCTTCAGCAGATAGTCAGCTTTGCAACTTTGTCTCCATCAGTGCTGTGGCTCCTGGGTTTCATAGCTAAAAGTTCATTTGAGTCGTACCTCGCCGGATCTTGACTAAGCTGCACAGCAGCACAATGAATAGAGCATCAACGTTTGGCCTCTGCTCAGACCTTCGAAGAGGCAAAAGTAAAAGCTGGTGCTGGGATTCTTCAGCACACAGTCAGCTTTAAAACATTGCCTCCATCATTGCTCTCACTTCTCAATTTCCTACCTGAGAATTTGAATGAAACCTCTCGGAAGGCTGTTCTCTGCTGCGCAGCAACACCGTGAGAGGTGCATGAGGAGCATGAACGTTTGGCCCCTGCCACCACAGCAGAAGAGCCAGGAGGGAAATCTTGTGCTGGTATTATTCAGCACACTATCAGATCTCCAACGGGGCCTCCATCATTGCTCTCTCTGCTCACTTTTATACCTGTAAGAGATTTTGAATGAAACCTCTCGGAAGCCTGCACTCTGCTGCCCAGCAGCACTCTGAGGGGATCATGAAAGTCTGGCATCTGCTCCCACAGCAGAAGAGCCAGGAGAGAAAGCTGCTTCTGGGAACCTTCAGCACATAGTCAGCTTTGCAACTTTGTCACCATCAGTGCTGTGGCTCCTGGGTTTCATAGCTAAAAGTTCATTTGAGTCGTACCTCGCCGGATCTTGACTAAGCTGCACAGCAGCACAGTGAGTAGAGCATCAACGTTTGGCCTCTGCTCAGACCTTCGAAGAGGCAAAAGTAAAAGCTGGTGCTGGGATTCTTCAGCACACAGTCAGCATTAAACGGGGCTTCCATCATTTCTGTCACTGCTCACTTTCATACGTGAGAGTTTGAATGAAACCTCTCGGAAGGCTGTTCTCTGCTGCGCAGCAACACCGTGAGAAGAGCATGAACGTTTGACCTCTGCCCCCACAGAAGAGGAGCAAGGAGTTAAATCTCGTGCTGATATTATTCAGCACACTATCAGATTTCCAACGGGGCCTCCATCATTGCTCTCTCTGCTCACTTTCATACCTGTAAGAGATTTTGAATGAAACCTCTCGGAAGCCTGCACTCTGCTGCCCAGCAGAACTCTGAGGGGATCATGAAAGTTGGCATCTGCTCCCACAAGAGAAGGGCCAGGAGAGAAAGCTGCTTCTGGGAACCTTCAGCACATAGTCAGCTTTGTAAAGGAGTCACCATCAGTGCTGTGGCTCCTGGGTTTCATAGCTAAAAGTTCATTTGAGTCGTACCTCGCCGGATCTTGACTAAGCTGCACAGCAGCACAATGAATAGAGCATCAACGTTTGGCCTCTGCTCAGACCTTCGAAGAGGCAAAAGTAAAAGCTGGTGCTGGGATTCTTCAGCACACAGTCAGCTTTAAAACATTGCCTCCATCATTGCTCTCACTTCTCAATTTCCTACCTGAGAATTTGAATGAAACCTCTCGGAAGGCTGTTCTCTGCTGCGCAGCAACACCGTGAGAGGAGCATGAGGAGCATGAACGTTTGGCCCCTGCCACCACAGCAGAAGAGCCAGGAGGGAAATCTTGTGCTGGTATTATTTAGCACACTATCAGATCTCCAACGGGGCCTCCATCATTGCTCTCTCTGCTCACTTTCATACCTGTAAGAGATTTTGAATGAAACCTCTCGGAAGCCTGCACTCTGCTGCCCAGCAGAACTCTGAGGGGATCATGAAAGTTGGCATCTGCTCCCACAAGAAAAGGGCCAGGAGAGAAAGCTGCTTCTGGGAACCTTCAGCACATAGTCAGCTTTGTAAAGGAGTCACCATCAGTGCTGTGGCTCCTGGGTTTCATAGCTAAAAGTTCATTTGAGTCGTACCTCGCCGGATCTTGACTAAGCTGCACAGCAGCACAATGAGTAGAGCATCAAAGTTTGGCCTCTGCTCAGACATTCCAAGAGCCAAAAAGGGAAAGCTGGTGCTGGGATTCTTCAGCACACAGTCAGCTTTAAACGGGGCTTCCATCATTTCTGTCACTGCTCACTTTCATACGTGAGAGTTTGAATGAAACCTCTCGGAAGGCTGTTCTCTGCTGCGCAGCAACACCGTGAGAAGAGCATGAGGAGCATGAACGCTTGGCCCCTGCCACCACAGCAGAAGAGCCAGGAGGGAAATCTTGTGCTGGTATTATTCAGCACACTATCGGATCTCCAACGGGGACTCCATCATTGCTCTCTCTGCTCACTTTCATACCTGTAAGAGATTTTGAATGAAACCTCTCGGTAGCCTGCACTCTGCTGCCCAGCAGCACTCTGAGGGGATCATGAAAGTCTGGCATCTGCTCCCACAGCAGAAGAGCCAGGAGAGAAAGCTGCTTCTGGGAACCTTCAGCAGATAGTCAGCTTTGCAACTTTGTCACCATCAGTGCTGTGGCTCCTGGGTTTCATAGCTAAAAGTTCATTTGAGTCGTACCTCGCCGGATCTTGACTAAGCTGCACAGCAGCACAATGAATAGAGCATCAACGTTTGGCCTCTGCTCAGACCTTCGAAGAGGCAAAAGTAAAAGCTGGTGCTGGGATTCTTCAGCACACAGTCAGCATTAAACGGGGCTTCCATCATTTCTGTCACTGCTCACTTTCATACGTGAGAGTTTGAATGAAACCTCTCGGAAGGCTGTTCTCTGCTGCGCAGCAACACCGTGAGAGGAGCATGAACGCTTGGCCTCTGCTCCCACAGCAGACAAGCCAGGAGGGAAATCTTGTGCTGATATTATTCAGCACACTATCAGACTTCCAACGGGGCCTCCATCATTGCTCTCTCTGCTCACTTTCATACCTGTAAGAGATTTTGAATGAAACCTCTCGGAAGCCTGCACTCTGCTGCCCAGCAGAACTCTGAGGGGATCATGAAAGTCTGGCATCTGCTCCCACAGCAGAAGGGCCAGGAGAGAAAGCTGCTTCTGGGAACCTTCAGCACATAGTCAGCTTTGCAACTTTGTCACCATCAGTGCTGTGGCTCCTCGGTTTCATAGCTAAAAGTTCATTTGAGTCGTACCTCGCCGGATCTTGACTAAGCTGCACAGCAGCACAGTGAGTAGAGCATCAACGTTTGGCCTCTGCTCAGACCTTCGAAGAGGCAAAAGTAAAAGCTGGTGCTGGGATTCTTCAGGACACAGTCAGCTTTAAACGGGGCTTCCATCATTTCTGTCACTGCTCACTTTCATACGTGAGAGTTTGAATGAAACCTCTCGGAAGGCTGTTCTCTGCTGCGCAGCAACGCCGTGAGAAGAGCATGAACGTTTGGCCTCTGCCCCCACAGCAGAAGAGCCAGGAGGGAAATCTTGTGCTATTACTCAGCACACTATCAGACTTCCAACGGGGCCTCCATCATTGCTCTCTCTGCTCACTTTTATACCTGTAAGAGATTTTGAATGAAACCTCTCGGAAGCCTGCACTCTGCTGCCCAGCAGCACTCTAAGGGGATCATGAACGTCAGGCATCTGCTCCCACAGCAGAAGAGCCAGGAGAGAAAGCTGCTTCTGGGAACCTTCAGCACATAGTCAGCTTTGCAACTTCGTAACCATCAGTGCTGTGGCTCCTGGGTTTCATAGCTAAAAGTTCATTTGAGTCGTACCTCGCCGGATCGTGACTAAGCTGCTCAGCACCACAGAGAGTAGAGCACAAACGTATGGCCTCAGCTCCCACAGCAGAAGAGCCAGGAGGGAAAGCTGGTGCTGGCATTCTTCAGCACACAGTCAGCTTTGCAACGGTGCCTTCATCATTTCTTTCAATGCTCACTTTCGTACCTGAGACTTTGAATGAAACCTCTCCGAAGCCTGCTCTCTGCTGTCCAGCAAAACAGTGCTTAGATTCAGAACGTTTGGCCTCTGCTCCCACAGCCGAAGAGCCCTAAAGAAAAGGCGGTACTGGGATTTTTCAGCACACAGCTTTTCAACGGGGCCTCCATCTTTGCAGTTTGTCCTCTGTTTAATCATAAAGAAACAGTTTGAATAAAATTGGTGGTCGCTCTTAGCTGCCCAGGAACGCAGCTAGTAGAGCATGAACGTTTGGCCTCTGCTCCCACATTCGAAGAGCCAAAAGGGAAAGCTGGTGCTGGGATTTTTCAGTACACAGTCAGCTTTAAAAAAATTGCCTCCATCATTGCTCACAGTTCTCAATTTCCTACCTGAGAGTTTGAATGAAACCTCTCGGAATACTGCAATTTGCTGCCCAGCAGCACTCTGAGTAGAGCATGAACTTTTGGCCTCTGCTCCCACAGAAGAAGAGCCAGGAGGGAAAGCTGGGGCTGGGTATCTTCAGCACACAGTCAGCTTTGTAAAGGAGTCACCATCAGTGCTGTCTCTCCTAGCTTTCAACCTAAAAGTGCATTTGAATACAAGCTCTCCAGGGCCTGCTCTCGGCTGCCCATCAGCATAGTGAGTAGAGCATCACCGTTTGCCCTCCGCTCAGACCTTCGAAGAGGCAAAAGTAAAAGCTGGTGCTGGGATTCTTCAGCACACAGTCAGCTTTACAACATTGCCTCCATCATTGCTCTCACTTCTCAATTTCCTACCTGAGAATTTGAATGAAACCTCTCGGAAGGCTGTTCTCTGCTGCGCAGCAACACCGTGAGAGGAGCATGAGGAGCATGAACGTTTGGCCCCTGCCACCACAGCAGAAGAGCCAGGAGGGAAATCTTGTGCTGGCATTATTCAGCACACTATCAGATCTCCAAGGGGGCCTCCATCATTGCTCTCTCTGCTCACTTTCATACCTGTAAGAGATTTTGAATGAAACCTCTCGGAAGCCTGCACTCTGCTGCCAAGCAGCACTCTGAGGGGATCATGAAAGTCTGGCATCTGCTCCCACAGCAGAAGAGTCAGGAGAGAAAGCTGCTTCTGGGAACCTTCAGCACATAGTCAGCTTTGCAACTTTGTCACCATCAGTGCTGTGGCTCCTGGGTTTCATAGCTAAAAGTTCATTTGAGTCGTACCTCGCCGGATCTTGACTAAGGTGCACAGCAGCACAATGAATAGAGCATCAACGTTTGGCCTCTGCTCAGACCTTCGAAGAGGCAAAAGTAAAAGCTGGTGCTGGAATTCTTCAGCACACAGTCAGCTTTAAAACATTGCCTCCATCATTGCTCTCACTTCTCAATTTCCTACCTGAGAGTTTGAATGAAACCTCTCGGAAGGCTGTTCTCTGCTGCGCAGCAACACCGTGAGAGGAGCATGAGGAGCATGAACGTTTGGCCCCTGCCACCACAGCAGAAGAGCCAGGAGGGAAATCTTGTGCTGGTATTATTCAGCACACTATCAGATCTCCAACGGGGCCTCCATCATTGCTCTCTCTGCTCACTTTTATACCTGTAAGAGATTTTGAATGAAACCTCTCGGAAGCCTGCACTCTGCTGCCCAGCAGCACTCTGAGGGGATCATGAAAGTCTGGCATCTGCTCCCACAGCAGAAGAGCCAGGAGAGAAAGCTGCTTCTGGGAACCTTCAGCACATAGTCAGCTTTGCAACTTTGTCACCATCAGTGCTGTGGCTCCTCGGTTTCATAGCTAAAATTTCATTTGAGTCGTACCTCGCCGGATCTTGACTAAGCTGCACAGCAGCACAGTGAGTAGAGCATCAACGTTTGGCCTCTGCTCAGACCTTCGAAGAGGCAAAAGTAGAAGCTGGTGCTGGGATTCTTCAGCACACAGTCAGCATTAAACGGGGCTTCCATCATTTCTGTCACTGCTCACTTTCATACGTGAGAGTTTGAATGAAACCTCTCGGAAGGCTGTTCTCTGCTGCGCAGCAACACCGTGAGAAGAGCATGAACGTTTGACCTCTGCCCCCACAGAAGAGGAGCAAGGAGTTAAATCTCCTGCTGATATTATTCAGCACACTATCAGATTTCCAACGGGGCCTCCATCATTGCTCTCTCTGCTCACTTTCATACCTGTAAGAGATTTTGAATGAAACCTCTCGGAAGCCTGCACTCTGCTGCCCAGCAGAACTCTGAGGGGATCATGAAAGTTGGCATCTGCTCCCACAAGAGAAGGGCCAGGAGAGAAAGCTGCTTCTGGGAACCTTCAGCACATAGTCAGCTTTGTAAAGGAGTCACCATCAGTGCTGTGGCTCCTGGGTTTCATAGCTAAAAGTTCATTTGAGTCGTACCTCGCCGGATCTTGACTAAGCTGCACAGCAGCACAATGAGTAGAGCATCAACGTTTGGCCTCTGCTCAGACATTCCAAGAGCCAAAAAGGGAAAGCTGGTGCTGGGATTCTTCAGCACACAGTCAGCTTTAAACGGGGCTTCCATCATTTCTGTCACTGCTCACTTTCATACGTGAGAGTTTGAATGAAACCTCTCGGAAGGCTGTTCTCTGCTGCGCAGCAACACCGTGAGAAGAGCATGAGGAGCATGAACGTTTGGCCCCTGCCACCACAGCAGAAGAGCCAGGAGGGAAATCTTGTGCTGGTATTATTCAGCACACTATCGGATCTCCAACGGGGCCTCCATCATTGCTCTCTCTGCTCACTTTCATACCTGTAAGAGATTTTGAATGAAACCTCTCGGTAGCCTGCACTCTGCTGCCCAGCAGCACTCTGAGGGGATCATGAAAGTCTGGCATCTGCTCCCACAGCAGAAGAGCCAGGAGCGAAAGCTGCTTCTGGGAACCTTCAGCAGATAGCTTTGCAACTTTGTCACCATCAGTGCTGTGGCTCCTGGGTTTCATAGCTAAAAGTTCATTTGAGTCCTACCTCGCCGGATCTTGACTAAGCTGCACAGCAGCACAATGAATAGAGCATCAACGTTTGGCCTCTGCTCAGACCTTCGAAGAGGCAAAAGTAAAAGCTGGTGCTGGGATTCTTCAGCACACAGTCAGCATTAAACGGGGCTTCCATCATTTCTGTCACTGCTCACTTTCATACGTGAGAGTTTGAATGAAACCTCTCGGAAGGCTGTTCTCTGCTGCGCAGCAACACCGTGAGAGGAGCATGAACGCTTGGCCTCTGCTCCCACAGCAGACAAGCCAGGAGGGAAATCTTGTGCTGATATTATTCAGCACACTATCAGACTTCCAACGGGGCCTCCATCATTGCTCTCTCTGCTCACTTTTATACCTGTAAGAGATTTTGAATGAAACCTCTCGGAAGCCTGCACTCTGCTGCCCAGCAGCACTCTAAGGGGATCATGAACGTCTGGCATCTGCTCCCACAGCAGAAGAGCCAGGAGAGAAAGCTGCTTCTGGGAACCTTCAGCACATAGTCAGCTTTGCAACTTCGTAACCATCAATGCTGTGGCTCCTGGGTTTCATAGCTAAAAGTTCATTTGAGTCGTACCTCGCCGGATCGTGACTAAGCTGCTCAGCACCACAGAGAGTAGAGCACAAACGTATGGCCTCAGCTCCCACAGCAGAAGAGCCAGGAGGGAAAGCTGGTGCTGGCATTCTTCAGCACACAGTCAGCTTTGCAACGGTGCCTCCATCATTTCTTTCAATGCTCACTTTCGTACCTGAAAGAGACTTTGAATGAAACCTCTCCGAAGCCTGCTCTCTGCTGCCCAGCAAAACAGTGCTTAGATTCAGAACGTTTGGCCTCTGCTCCCACAGCCGAAGAGCCCTAAAGAAAAGGCGGTACTGGGATTTTTCAGCGCACAGCTTTTCAACGGGGCCTCCATCTTTGCAGTTTGTCCTCGGTTTAATAATAAAGAAACAGTTTGAATAAAATTGCTGGTCGCTCTTAGCTGCCCAGGAACGCAGCTAGTAGAGCATGAACGTTTGGCCTCTGCTCCCACATTCGAAGAGCCAAAAGGGAAAGCTGGTGCTGGGATTCTTAGTACACAGTCAGCTTTAAAAAAATTGCCTCCATCATTGCTCACAGTTCTCAATTTCCTGCCTGAGAGTTTGAATGAAACCTCTCGGAATACTGCAATTTGCTGCCCAGCAGCACTCTGAGTAGAGCATGAACTTTTGGCCTTGCTCCCACAGAAGAAGAGCCAGGAGGGAAAGCTGGGGCTGGGTATCTTCAGCACACAGTCAGCTTTGTAAAGGAGTCACCATCAGTGCTGTCTCTCCTAGCTTTCAACCTAAAAGTGCATTTGATTACAAGCTCTCCAGGGCCTGCTCTCGGCTGCCCATCAGCATAGTGAGTAGAGCATCACCGTTTGCCCTCTGCTCAGACCTTCGAAGAGGCAAAAGTAAAAGCTGGTGCTGGGATTCTTCAGCACACAGTCAGCTTTACAACATTGCCTCCATCATTGCTCTCACTTCTCAATTTCCTACCTGAGAATTTGAATGAAACCTCTCGGAAGGCTGTTCTTTGCTGCGCAGCAACACCGTGAGAGGAGCATGAGGAGCATGAACGTTTGGCCCATGCCACCACAGCAGAAGAGCCAGGAGGGAAATCTTGTGCTGGCATTATTCAGCACACTATCAGATCTCCAAGGGGGCCTCCATCATTGCTCTCTCTGCTCACTTTCATACCTGTAAGAGATTTTGAATGAAACCTCTCGGAAGCCTGCACTCTGCTGCCCAGCAGCACTCTGAGGGGATCATGAAAGTCTGGCATCTGCTCCCACAGCAGAAGAGTCAGGAGAGAAAGCTGCTTCTGGGAACCTTCAGCACATAGTCAGCTTTGCAACTTTGTCACCATCAGTGCTGTGGCTCCTGGGTTTCATAGCTAAAAGTTCATTTGAGTCGTACCTCGCCGGATCTTGACTAAGGCGCACAGCAGCACAATGAATAGAGCATCAACGTTTGGCCTCTGCTCAGACCTTCGAAGAGGCAAAAGTAAAAGCTGGTGCTGGAATTCTTCAGCACACAGTCAGCTTTAAAACATTGCCTCCATCATTGCTCTCACTTCTCAATTTCCTACCTGAGAGTTTGAATGAAACCTCTCGGAAGGCTGTTCTCTGCTGCGCAGCAACACCGTGAGAGGAGCATGAGGAGCATGAACGTTTGGCCCCTGCCACCACAGCAGAAGAGCCAGGAGGGAAATCTTGTGCTGGTATTATTCAGCACACTATCAGATCTCCAACGGGGCCTCCATCATTGCTCTCTCTGCTCACTTTTATACAAGAGATTTTGAATGAAACCTCTCGGAAGCCTGCACTCTGCTGCCCAGCAGCACTCTGAGGGGATCATGAAAGTCTGGCATCTGCTCCCACAGCAGAAGAGCCAGGAGAGAAAGCTGCTTCTGGGAACCTTCAGCAGATAGTCAGCTTTGCAACTTTGTCACCATCAGTGCTGTGGCTCCTCGGTTTCATAGCTAAAATTTCATTTGAGTCGTACCTCGCCGGATCTTGACTAAGCTGCACAGCAGCACAGTGAGTAGAGCATCAACGTTTGGCCTCTGCTCAGACCTTCGAAGAGGCAAAAGTAGAAGCTGGTGCTGGGATTCTTCAGCACACAGTCAGCATTAAACGGGGCTTCCATCATTTCTGTCACTGCTCACTTTCATACGTGAGAGTTTGAATGAAACCTCTCGGAAGGCTGTTCTCTGCTGCGCAGCAACACCGTGAGAAGAGCATGAACGTTTGACCTCTGCCCCCACAGAAGAGGAGCAAGGAGTTAAATCTCGTGCTGATATTATTCAGCACACTATCAGATTTCCAACGGGGCCTCCATCATTGCTCTCTCTGCTCACTTTCATACCTGTAAGAGATTTTGAATGAAACCTCTCGGAAGCCTGCACTCTGCTGCCCAGCAGAACTCTGAGGGGATCATGAAAGTTGGCATCTGCTCCCACAAGAGAAGGGCCAGGAGAGAAAGCTGCTTCTGGGAACCTTCAGCACATAGTCAGCTTTGTAAAGGAGTCACCATCAGTGCTGTGGCTCCTGGGTTTCATAGCTAAAAGTTCATTTGAGTCGTACCTCGCCGGATCTTGACTAAGCTGCACAGCAGCACAATGAGTAGAGCATCAAAGTTTGGCCTCTGCTCAGACATTCCAAGAGCCAAAAAGGGAAAGCTGGTGCTGGGATTCTTCAGCACACAGTCAGCTTTAAACGGGGCTTCCATCATTTCTGTCACTGCTCACTTTCATACGTGAGAGTTTGAATGAAACCTCTCGGAAGGCTGTTCTCTGCTGCGCAGCAACACCGTGAGAAGAGCATGAGGAGCATGAACGCTTGGCCCCTGCCACCACAGCAGAAGAGCCAGGAGGGAAATCTTGTGCTGGTATTATTCAGCACACTATCGGATCTCCAACGGGGACTCCATCATTGCTCTCTCTGCTCACTTTCATACCTGTAAGAGATTTTGAATGAAACCTCTCGGTAGCCTGCACTCTGCTGCCCAGCAGCACTCTGAGGGGATCATGAAAGTCTGGCATCTGCTCCCACAGCAGAAGAGCCAGGAGAGAAAGCTGCTTCTGGGAACCTTCAGCAGATAGTCAGCTTTGCAACTTTGTCACCATCAGTGCTGTGGCTCCTGGGTTTCATAGCTAAAAGTTCATTTGAGTCGTACCTCGCCGGATCTTGACTAAGCTGCACAGCAGCACAATGAATAGAGCATCAACGTTTGGCCTCTGCTCAGACCTTCGAAGAGGCAAAAGTAAAAGCTGGTGCTGGGATTCTTCAGCACACAGTCAGCATTAAACGGGGCTTCCATCATTTCTGTCACTGCTCACTTTCATACGTGAGAGTTTGAATGAAACCTCTCGGAAGGCTGTTCTCTGCTGCGCAGCAACACCGTGAGAGGAGCATGAACGCTTGGCCTCTGCTCCCACAGCAGACAAGCCAGGAGGGAAATCTTGTGCTGATATTATTCAGCACACTATCAGACTTCCAACGGGGCCTCCATCATTGCGCTCTCTGCTCACTTTCATACCTGTAAGAGATTTTGAATGAAACCTCTCGGAAGCCTGCACTCTGCTGCCCAGCAGAACTCTGAGGGGATCATGAAAGTCTGGCATCTGCTCCCACAGCAGAAGGGCCAGGAGAGAAAGCTGCTTCTGGGAACCTTCAGCACATAGTCAGCTTTGCAACTTTGTCACCATCAGTGCTGTGGCTCCTCGGTTTCATAGCTAAAAGTTCATTTGAGTCGTACCTCGCCGGATCTTGACTAAGCTGCACAGCAGCACAGTGAGTAGAGCATCAACGTTTGGCCTCTGCTCAGACCTTCGAAGAGGCAAAAGTAAAAGCTGGTGCTGGGATTCTTCAGGACACAGTCAGCTTTAAACGGGGCTTCCATCATTTCTGTCACTGCTCACTTTCATACGTGAGAGTTTGAATGAAACCTCTCGGAAGGCTGTTCTCTGCTGCGCAGCAACGCCGTGAGAAGAGCATGAACGTTTGGCCTCTGCCCCCACAGCAGAAGAGCCAGGAGGGAAATCTTGTGCTATTACTCAGCACACTATCAGACTTCCAACGGGGCCTCCATCATTGCTCTCTCTGCTCACTTTTATACCTGCAAGAGATTTTGAATGAAACCTCTCGGAAGCCTGCACTCTGCTGCCCAGCAGCACTCTAAGGGGATCATGAACGTCAGGCATCTGCTCCCACAGCAGAAGAGCCAGGAGAGAAAGCTGCTTCTGGGAACCTTCAGCACATAGTCAGCTTTTCAACTTCGTAACCATCAGTGCTGTGGCTCCTGGGTTTCATAGCTAAAAGTTCATTTGAGTCGTACCTCGCCGGATCGTGACTAAGCTGCTCAGCACCACAGAGAGTAGAGCACAAACGTATGGCCTCAGCTCCCACAGCAGAAGAGCCAGGAGGGAAAGCTGGTGCTGGCATTCTTCAGCACACAGTCAGCTTTGCAACGGTGCCTTCATCATTTCTTTCAATGCTCACTTTCGTACCTGAAAGAGACTTTGAATGAAACCTCTCCGAAGCCTGCTCTCTGCTGTCCAGCAAAACAGTGCTTAGATTCAGAACGTTTGCCCTCTGCTCCCACAGCCGAAGAGCCCTAAAGAAAAGGCGGTACTGGGATTTTTCAGCACACAGCTTTTCAACGGGGCCTCCATCTTTGCAGTTTGTCCTCTGTTTAATCATAAAGAAACAGTTTGAATAAAATTGGTGGTCGCTCTTAGCTGCCCAGGAACGCAGCTAGTAGAGCATGAACGTTTGGCCTCTGCTCCCACATTCGAAGAGCCAAAAGGGAAAGCTGGTGCTGGGATTTTTCAGTACACAGTCAGCTTTAAAAAAATTGCCTCCATCATTGCTCACAGTTCTCAATTTCCTACCTGAGAGTTTGAATGAAACCTCTCGGAATACTGCAATTTGCTGCCCAGCAGCACTCTGAGTAGAGCATGAACTTTTGGCCTCTGCTCCCACAGAAGAAGAGCCAGGAGGGAAAGCTGGGGCTGGGTATCTTCAGCACACAGTCAGCTTTGTAAAGGAGTCACCATCAGTGCTGTCTCTCCTAGCTTTCAACCTAAAAGTGCATTTGAATACAAGCTCTCCAGGGCCTGCTCTCGGCTGCCCATCAGCATAGTGAGTAGAGCATCACCGTTTGCCCTCCGCTCAGACCTTCGAAGAGGCAAAAGTAAAAGCTGGTGCTGGGATTCTTCAGCACACAGTCAGCTTTACAACATTGCCTCCATCATTGCTCTCACTTCTCAATTTCCTACCTGAGAATTTGAATGAAACCTCTCGGAAGGCTGTTCTCTGCTGCGCAGCAACACCGTGAGAGGAGCATGAGGAGCATGAACGTTTGGCCCCTGCCACCACAGCAGAAGAGCCAGGAGGGAAATCTTGTGCTGGCATTATTCAGCACACTATCAGATCTCCAAGGGGGCCTCCATCATTGCTCTCTCTGCTCACTTTCATACCTGTAAGAGATTTTGAATGAAACCTCTCGGAAGCCTGCACTCTGCTGCCCAGCAGCACTCTGAGGGGATCATGAAAGTCTGGCATCTGCTCCCACAGCAGAAGAGTCAGGAGAGAAAGCTGCTTCTGGGAACCTTCAGCACATAGTCAGCTTTGCAACTTTGTCACCATCAGTGCTGTGGCTCCTGGGTTTCATAGCTAAAAGTTCATTTGAGTCGTACCTCGCCGGATCTTGACTAAGGTGCACAGCAGCACAATGAATAGAGCATCAACGTTTGGCCTCTGCTCAGACCTTCGAAGAGGCAAAAGTAAAAGCTGGTGCTGGAATTCTTCAGCACACAGTCAGCTTTAAAACATTGCCTCCATCATTGCTCTCACTTCTCAATTTCCTACCTGAGAGTTTGAATGAAACCTCTCGGAAGGCTGTTCTCTGCTGCGCAGCAACACCGTGAGAGGAGCATGAGGAGCATGAACGTTTGGCCCCTGCCACCACAGCAGAAGAGCCAGGAGGGAAATCTTGTGCTGGTATTATTCAGCACACTATCAGATCTCCAACGGGGCCTCCATCATTGCTCTCTCTGCTCACTTTTATACCTGTAAGAGATTTTGAATGAAACCTCTCGGAAGCCTGCACTCTGCTGCCCAGCAGCACTCTGAGGGGATCATGAAAGTCTGGCATCTGCTCCCACAGCAGAAGAGCCAGGAGAGAAAGCTGCTTCTGGGAACCTTCAGCACATAGTCAGCTTTGCAACTTTGTCACCATCAGTGCTGTGGCTCCTCGGTTTCATAGCTAAAATTTCATTTGAGTCGTACCTCGCCGGATCTTGACTAAGCTGCACAGCAGCACAGTGAGTAGAGCATCAACGTTTGGCCTCTGCTCAGACCTTCGAAGAGGCAAAAGTAGAAGCTGGTGCTGGGATTCTTCAGCACACAGTCAGCATTAAACGGGGCTTCCATCATTTCTGTCACTGCTCACTTTCATACGTGAGAGTTTGAATGAAACCTCTCGGAAGGCTGTTCTCTGCTGCGCAGCAACACCGTGAGAAGAGCATGAACGTTTGACCTCTGCCCCCACAGAAGAGGAGCAAGGAGTTAAATCTCGTGCTGATATTATTCAGCACACTATCAGATTTCCAACGGGGCCTCCATCATTGCTCTCTCTGCTCACTTTCATACCTGTAAGAGATTTTGAATGAAACCTCTCGGAAGCCTGCACTCTGCTGCCCAGCAGAACTCTGAGGGGATCATGAAAGTTGGCATCTGCTCCCACAAGAGAAGGGCCAGGAGAGAAAGCTGCTTCTGGGAACCTTCAGCACATAGTCAGCTTTGTAAAGGAGTCACCATCAGTGCTGTGGCTCCTGGGTTTCATAGCTAAAAGTTCATTTGAGTCGTACCTCGCCGGATCTTGACTAAGCTGCACAGCAGCACAATGAGTAGAGCATCAAAGTTTGGCCTCTGCTCAGACATTCCAAGAGCCAAAAAGGGAAAGCTGGTGCTGGGATTCTTCAGCACACAGTCAGCTTTAAACGGGGCTTCCATCATTTCTGTCACTGCTCACTTTCATACGTGAGAGTTTGAATGAAACCTCTCGGAAGGCTGTTCTCTGCTGCGCAGCAACACCGTGAGAAGAGCATGAGGAGCATGAACGCTTGGCCCCTGCCACCACAGCAGAAGAGCCAGGAGGGAAATCTTGTGCTGGTATTATTCAGCACACTATCGGATCTCCAACGGGGACTCCATCATTGCTCTCTCTGCTCACTTTCATACCTGTAAGAGATTTTGAATGAAACCTCTCGGTAGCCTGCACTCTGCTGCCCAGCAGCACTCTGAGGGGATCATGAAAGTCTGGCATCTGCTCCCACAGCAGAAGAGCCAGGAGAGAAAGCTGCTTCTGGGAACCTTCAGCAGATAGTCAGCTTTGCAACTTTGTCTCCATCAGTGCTGTGGCTCCTGGGTTTCATAGCTAAAAGTTCATTTGAGTCGTACCTCGCCGGATCTTGACTAAGCTGCACAGCAGCACAATGAATAGAGCATCAACGTTTGGCCTCTGCTCAGACCTTCGAAGAGGCAAAAGTAAAAGCTGGTGCTGGGATTCTTCAGCACACAGTCAGCTTTAAAACATTGCCTCCATCATTGCTCTCACTTCTCAATTTCCTACCTGAGAATTTGAATGAAACCTCTCGGAAGGCTGTTCTCTGCTGCGCAGCAACACCGTGAGAAGAGCATGAACGTTTGACCTCTGCCCCCACAGAAGAGGAGCAAGGAGTTAAATCTCCTGCTGATATTATTCAGCACACTATCAGATTTCCAACGGGGCCTCCATCATTGCTCTCTCTGCTCACTTTCATACCTGTAAGAGATTTTGAATGAAACCTCTCGGAAGCCTGCACTCTGCTGCCCAGCAGAACTCTGAGGGGATCATGAAAGTTGGCATCTGCTCCCACAAGAGAAGGGCCAGGAGAGAAAGCTGCTTCTGGGAACCTTCAGCACATAGTCAGCTTTGTAAAGGAGTCACCATCAGTGCTGTGGCTCCTGGGTTTCATAGCTAAAAGTTCATTTGAGTCGTACCTCGCCGGATCTTGACTAAGCTGCACAGCAGCACAATGAATAGAGCATCAACGTTTGGCCTCTGCTCAGACCTTCGAAGAGGCAAAAGTAAAAGCTGGTGCTGGGATTCTTCAGCACACAGTCAGCTTTAAAACATTGCCTCCATCATTGCTCTCACTTCTCAATTTCCTACCTGAGAATTTGAATGAAACCTCTCGGAAGGCTGTTCTCTGCTTCGCAGCAACACCGTGAGAGGAGCATGAGGAGCATGAACGTTTGGCCCCTGCCACCACAGCAGAAGAGCCAGGAGGGAAATCTTGTGCTGGTATTATTTAGCACACTATCAGATCTCCAACGGGGCCTCCATCATTGCTCTCTCTGCTCACTTTTATACCTGTAAGAGATTTTGAATGAAACCTCTCGGAAGCCTGCACTCTGCTGCCCAGCAGCACTCTGAGGGGATCATGAAAGTCTGGCATCTGCTCCCACAGCAGAATAGCCAGGAGAGAAAGCTGCTTCTGGGAACCTTCAGCACATAGTCAGCTTTGCAACTTTGTCACCATCAGTGCTGTGGCTCCTCGGTTTCATAGCTAAAAGTTCATTTGAGTCGTACCTCGCCGGATCTTGACTAAGCTGCACAGCAGCACAGTGAGTAGAGCATCAACGTTTGGCCTCTGCTCAGACCTTCGAAGAGGCAAAAGTAAAAGCTGGTGCTGGGATTCTTCAGCACACAGTCAGCATTAAACGGGGCTTCCATCATTTCTGTCACTGCTCACTTTCATACGTGAGAGTTTGAATGAAACCTCTCGGAAGGCTGTTCTCTGCTGCGCAGCAACACCGTGAGAGGAGCATGAACGCTTGGCCTCTGCTCCCACAGCAGACAAGCCAGGAGGGAAATCTTGTGCTGATATTATTCAGCACACTATCAGACTTCCAACGGGGCCTCCATCATTGCTCTCTCTGCTCACTTTCATACCTGTAAGAGATTTTGAATGAAACCTCTCGGAAGCCTGCACTCTGCTGCCCAGCAGAACTCTGAGGGGATCATGAAAGTCTGGCATCTGCTCCCACAGCAGAAGGGCCAGGAGAGAAAGCTGCTTCTGGGAACCTTCAGCACATAGTCAGCTTTGTAAAGGAGTCACCATCAGTGCTGTGGCTCCTGGGTTTCATAGCTAAAAGTTCATTTGAGTCGTACCTCGCCGGATATTGACTATGCTGCACAGCAGCACAGTGAGTAGAGCATCAACGTTTGGCCTCTGCTCAGACCTTCGAAGAGGCAAAAGTAAAAGCTGGTGCTGGGATTCTTCAGGACACAGTCAGCTTTAAACGGGGCTTCCATCATTTCTGTCACTGCTCACTTTCATACGTGAGAGTTTGAATGAAACCTCTCAGAAGGCTGTTCTCTGCTGCGCAGCAACGCCGTGAGAAGAGCATGAACGTTTGGCCTCTGCCCCCACAGCAGAAGAGCCAGGAGGGAAATCTTGTGCTATTACTCAGCACACTATCAGACTTCCAACGGGGCCTCCATCATTGCTCTCTCTGCTCACTTTTATACCTGTAAGAGATTTTGAATGAAACCTCTCGGAAGCCTGCACACTGCTGCCCAGCAGCACTCTAAGGGGATCATGAAAGTCTGGCATCTGCTCCCACAGCAGAAGAGCCAGGAGAGAAAGCTGCTTCTGGGAACCTTCAGCACATAGTCAGCTTTGCAACTTTGTAACCATCATTGCTGTGGCTCCTGGGTTTCATAGCTAAAAGTTCATTTGAGTCGTACCTCGCCGGATCGTGACTAAGCTGCTCAGCACCACAGAGAGTAGAGCACAAACGTATGGCCTCAGCTCCCACAGCAGAAGAGCCAGGAGGGAAAGCTGGTGCTGGCATTCTTCAGCACACAGTCAGCTTTGCAACGGTGCCTTCATCATTTCTTTCAATGCTCACTTTCGTACCTGAAAGAGACTTTGAATGAAACCTCTCCGAAGCCTGCTCTCTGCTGCCCAGCAAAACAGTGCTTAGATTCAGAACGTTTGGCCTCTGCTCCCACAGCCGAAGAGCCCTAAAGAAAAGGCGGTACTGGGATTTTTCAGCACACAGCTTTTCAACGGGGCCTCCATCTTTGCAGTTTGTCCTCTGTTTAATCATAAAGAAACAGTTTGAATAAAATTGGTGGTCGCTCTTAGCTCCCCAGGAACGCAGCTAGTAGAGCATGAACGTTTGGCCTCTGCTCCCACATTCGAAGAGCCAAAAGGGAAAGCTGGTGCTGGGATTTTTCAGTACACAGTCAGCTTTAAAAAAATTGCCTCCATCATTGCTCACAGTTCTCAATTTCCTACCTGAGAGTTTGAATGAAACCTCTCGGAATACTGCAATTTGCTGCCCAGCAGCACTCTGAGTAGAGCATGAACTTTTGGCCTCTGCTCCCACAGAAGAAGAGCCAGGAGGGAAAGCTGGGGCTGGGTATCTTCAGCACACAGTCAGCTTTGTAAAGGAGTCACCATCAGTGCTGTCTCTCCTAGCTTTCAACCTAAAAGTGCATTTGATTACAAGCTCTACAGGGCCTGCTCTCGGCTGCCCATCAGCATAGTGAGTAGAGCATCACCGTTTGCCCTCTGCTCAGACCTTCGAAGAGGCAAAAGTAAAAGCTGGTGCGGGGATTCTTCAGCACACAGTCAGCTTTACAACATTGCCTCCATCATTGCTCTCACTTCTCAATTTCCTACCTGAGAATTTGAATGAAACCTCTCGGAAGGCTGTTCTCTGCTGCGCAGCAACACCGTGAGAGGAGCATGAGGAGCATGAACGTTTGGCCCCTGCCACCACAGCAGAAGAGCCAGGAGGGAAATCTTGTGCTGGTATTATTCAGCACACTATCAGATCTCCAACGGGGCCTCCATCATTGCTCTCTCTGCTCACTTTTATACCTGTAAGAGATTTTGAATGAAACCTCTCGGAAGCCTGCACTCTGCTGCCCAGCAGCACTCTGAGGGGATCATGAAAGTCTGGCATCTGCTCCCACAGCAGAAGAGTCAGGAGAGAAAGCTGCTTCTGGGAACCTTCCGCACATAGTCAGCTTTGCAACTTTGTCACCATCAGTGCTGTGGCTCCTCGGTTTCATAGCTAAAAGTTCATTTGAGTCGTACCTCGCCGGATCTTGACTAAGGTGCACAGCAGCACAATGAATAGAGCATCAACGTTTGCCCTCTGCTCAGACCTTCGAAGAGGCAAAAGTAAAACCTGGTGCTGGAATTCTTCAGCACACAGTCAGCATTAAACGGGGCTTCCATCATTTCTGTCACTGCTCACTTTCATACGTGAGAGTTTGAATGAAACCTCTCGGAAGGCTGTTCTCTGCTGCGCAGCAACACCGTGAGAAGAGCATGAACGTTTGACCTCTGCCCCCACAGAAGAGGAGCAAGGAGTTAAATCTCCTGCTGATATTATTCAGCACACTATCAGATTTCCAACGGGGCCTCCATCATTGCTCTCTCTGCTCACTTTCATACCTGTAAGAGATTTTGAATGAAACCTCTCGGAAGCCTGCACTCTGCTGCCCAGCAGAACTCTGAGGGGATCATGAAAGTTGGCATCTGCTCCCACAAGAGAAGGGCCAGGAGAGAAAGCTGCTTCTGGGAACCTTCAGCACATAGTCAGCTTTGTAAAGGAGTCACCATCAGTGCTGTGGCTCCTGGGTTTCATAGCTAAAAGTTCATTTGAGTCGTACCTCGCCGGATCTTGACTAAGCTGCACAGCAGCACAATGAGTAGAGCATCAACGTTTGGCCTCTGCTCAGACATTCCAAGAGCCAAAAAGGGAAAGCTGGTGCTGGGATTCTTCAGCACACAGTCAGCTTTAAACGGGGCTTCCATCATTTCTGTCACTGCTCACTTTCATACGTGAGAGTTTGAATGAAACCTCTCGGAAGGCTGTTCTCTGCTGCGCAGCAACACCGTGAGAAGAGCATGAGGAGCATGAACGTTTGGCCCCTGCCACCACAGCAGAAGAGCCAGGAGGGAAATCTTGTGCTGGTATTATTCAGCACACTATCGGATCTCCAACGGGGCCTCCATCATTGCTCTCTCTGCTCACTTTCATACCTGTAAGAGATTTTGAATGAAACCTCTCGGAAGCCTGCACTCTGCTGCCCAGCAGCACTCTGAGGGGATCATGAAAGTCTGGCATCTGCTCCCACAGCAGAAGAGCCAGGAGCGAAAGCTGCTTCTGGGAACCTTCAGCAGATAGTCAGCTTTGCAACTTTGTCACCATCAGTGCTGTGGCTCCTGGGTTTCATAGCTAAAAGTTCATTTGAGTCCTACCTCGCCGGATCTTGACTAAGCTGCACAGCAGCACAATGAATAGAGCATCAACGTTTGGCCTCTGCTCAGACCTTCGAAGAGGCAAAAGTAAAAGCTGGTGCTGGGATTCTTCAGCACACAGTCAGCTTTAAAACATTGCCTCCATCATTGCTCTCACTTCTCAATTTCCTACCTGAGAATTTGAATGAAACCTCTCGGAAGGCTGTTCTCTGCTGCGCAGCAACACCGTGAGAGGAGCATGAGGAGCATGAACGTTTGGCCCCTGCCACCACAGCAGAAGAGCCAGGAGGGAAATCTTGTGCTGGGATTATTCAGCACACTATCAGATCTCCAACGGGGACTCCATCATTGCTCTCTCTGCTCACTTTTATACCTGTAAGAGATTTTGAATGAAACCTCTGGGAAGCCTGCACTCTGCTGCCCAGCAGCACTCTGAGGGGATCATGAAAGTCTGGCATCTGCTCCCACAGCAGAAGAGCCAGGAGAGAAAGCTGCTTCTGGGAACCTTCAGCACATAGTCAGCTTTGCAACTTTGTCACCATCAGTGCTGTGGCTCCTCGGTTTCATAGCTAAAAGTTCGAGTCGTACCTCGCCGGATCTTGACTAAGCTGCACAGCAGCACAGTGAGTAGAGCATCAACGTTTGGCCTCTGCTCAGACCTTCGAAGAGGCAAAAGTAAAAGCTGGTGCTGGGATTCTTCAGCACACAGTCAGCATTAAACGGGGCTTCCATCATTTCTGTCACTGCTCACTTTCATACGTGAGAGTTTGAATGAAACCTCTCGGAAGGCTGTTCTCTGCTGCGCAGCAACACCGTGAGAGGAGCATGAACGCTTGGCCTCTGCTCCCACAGCAGACAAGCCAGGAGGGAAATCTTGTGCTGATATTATTCAGCACACTATCAGACTTCCAACGGGGCCTCCATCATTGCTCTCTCTGCTCACTTTCATACCTGTAAGAGATTTTGAATGAAACCTCTCGGAAGCCTGCACACTGCTGCCCAGCAGCACTCTAAGGGGATCATTAACGTCTGGCATCTGCTCCCACAGCAGAAGAGCCAGGAGAGAAAGCTGCTTCTGGGAACCTTCAGCACATAGTCAGCTTTGCAACTTCGTAACCATCATTGCTGTGGCTCCTGGGTTTCATAGCTAAAAGTTCATTTGAGTCGTACCTCGCCGGATCGTGACTAAGCTGCTCAGCACCACAGAGAGTAGAGCACAAACGTATGGCCTCAGCTCCCACAGCAGAAGAGCCAGGAGGGAAAGCTGGTGCTGGCATTCTTCAGCACACAGTCAGCTTTGCAACGGTGCCTTCATCATTTCTTTCAATGCTCACTTTCGTACCTGAAAGAGACTTTGAATGAAACCTCTCCGAAGCCTGCTCTCTGCTGCCCAGCAAAACAGTGCTTAGATTCAGAACGTTTGGCCTCTGCTCCCACAGCCGAAGAGCCCTAAAGAAAAGGCGGTACTGGGATTTTTCAGCACACAGCTTTTCAACGGGGCCTCCATCTTTGCAGTTTGTCCTCTGTTTAATCATAAAGAAACAGTTTGAATAAAATTGGTGGTCGCTCTTAGCTGCCCAGGAACGCAGCTAGTAGAGCATGAACGTTTGGCCTCTGCTCCCACATTCGAAGAGCCAAAAGGGAAAGCTGGTGCTGGGATTTTTCAGTACACAGTCAGCTTTAAAAAAATTGCCTCCATCATTGCTCACAGTTCTCAATTTCCTACCTGAGAGTTTGAATGAAACCTCTCGGAATACTGCAATTTGCTGCCCAGCAGCACTCTGAGTAGAGCATGAACTTTTGGCCTCTGCTCCCACAGAAGAAGAGCCAGGAGGGAAAGCTGGGGCTGGGTATCTTCAGCACACAGTCAGCTTTGTAAAGGAGTCACCATCAGTGCTGTCTCTCCTAGCTTTCAACCTAAAAGTGCATTTGATTACAAGCTCTACAGGGCCTGCTCTCGGCTGCCCATCAGCATAGTGAGTAGAGCATCACCGTTTGCCCTCTGCTCAGACCTTCGAAGAGGCAAAAGTAAAAGCTGGTGCTGGGATTCTTCAGCACACAGTCAGCTTTACAACATTGCCTCCATCATTGCTCTCACTTCTCAATTTCCTACCTGAGAATTTGAATGAAACCTCTCGGAAGGCTGTTCTCTGCTGCGCAGCAACACCGTGAGAAGAGCATGAGGAGCATGAACGTTTGGCCCCTGCCACCACAGCAGAAGAGCCAGGAGGGAAATCTTGTGCTGGTATTATTCAGCACACTATCAGATCTCCAACGGGGCCTCCATCATTGCTCTCTCTGCTCACTTTTATACCTGTAAGAGATTTTGAATGAAACCTCTCGGAAGCCTGCACTCTGCTGCCCAGCAGAACTCTGAGGGGATCATGAAAGTCTGGCATCTGCTCCCACAGCAGAAGAGTCAGGAGAGAAAGCTGCTTCTGGGAACCTTCCGCACATAGTCAGCTTTGCAACTTTGTCACCATCAGTGCTGTGGCTCCTCGGTTTCATAGCTAAAAGTTCATTTGAGTCGTACCTCGCCGGATCTTGACTAAGGTGCACAGCAGCACAATGAATAGAGCATCAACGTTTGCCCTCTGCTCAGACCTTCGAAGAGGCAAAAGTAAAAGCTGGTGCTGGAATTCTTCAGCACACAATCAGCATTAAACGGGGCTTCCATCATTTCTGTCACTGCTCACTTTCATACGTGAGAGTTTGAATGAAACCTCTCGGAAGGCTGTTCTCTGCTGCGCAGCAACACCGTGAGAAGAGCATGAGGAGCATGAACGTTTGACCTCTGCCCCCACAGAAGAGGAGCAAGGAGTTAAATCTCGTGCTGATATTATTCAGCACACTATCAGATTTCCAACGGGGCCTCCATCATTGCTCTCTCTGCTCACTTTCATACCTGTAAGAGATTTTGAATGAAACCTCTCGGAAGCCTGCACTCTGCTGCCCAGCAGAACTCTGAGGGGATCATGAAAGTTGGCATCTGCTCCCACAAGAGAAGGGCCAGGAGAGAAAGCTGCTTCTGGGAACCTTCAGCACATAGTCAGCTTTGTAAAGGAGTCACCATCAGTGCTGTGGCTCCTGGGTTTCATAGCTAAAAGTTCATTTGAGTCGTACCTCGCCGGATCTTGACTAAGCTGCACAGCAGCACAATGAGTAGAGCATCAAAGTTTGGCCTCTGCTCAGACATTCCAAGAGCCAAAAAGGGAAAGCTGGTGCTGGGATTCTTCAGCACACAGTCAGCTTTAAACGGGGCTTCCATCATTTCTGTCACTGCTCACTTTCATACGTGAGAGTTTGAATGAAACCTCTCGGAAGGCTGTTCTCTGCTGCGCAGCAACACCGTGAGAAGAGCATGAGGAGCATGAACGCTTGGCCACTGCCACCACAGCAGAAGAGCCAGGAGGGAAATCTTGTGCTGGTATTATTCAGCACACTATCGGATCTCCAACGGGGACTCCATCATTGCTCTCTCTGCTCACTTTCATACCTGTAAGAGATTTTGAATGAAACCTCTCGGTAGCCTGCACTCTGCTGCCCAGCAGCACTCTGAGGGGATCATGAAAGTCTGGCATCTGCTCCCACAGCAGAAGAGCCAGGAGAGAAAGCTGCTTCTGGGAACCTTCAGCAGATAGTCAGCTTTGCAACTTTGTCTCCATCAGTGCTGTGGCTCCTGGGTATCATAGCTAAAAGTTCATTTGAGTCGTACCTCGCCGGATCTTGACTAAGCTGCACAGCAGCACAATGAATAGAGCATCAACGTTTGGCCTCTGCTCAGACCTTCGAAGAGGCAAAAGTAAAAGCTGGTGCTGGGATTCTTCAGCACACAGTCAGCTTTAAAACATTGCCTCCATCATTGCTCTCACTTCTCAATTTCCTACCTGAGAATTTGAATGAAACCTCTCGGAAGGCTGTTCTCTGCTGCGCAGCAACACCGTGAGAGGTGCATGAGGAGCATGAACGTTTGGCCCCTGCCACCACAGCAGAAGAGCCAGGAGGGAAATCTTGTGCTGGTATTATTCAGCACACTATCAGATCTCCAACGGGGCCTCCATCATTGCTCTCTCTGCTCACTTTTATACCTGTAAGAGATTTTGAATGAAACCTCTCGGAAGCCTGCACTCTGCTGCCCAGCAGCACTCTGAGGGGATCATGAAAGTCTGGCATCTGCTCCCACAGCAGAAGAGCCAGGAGAGAAAGCTGCTTCTGGGAACCTTCAGCACATAGTCAGCTTTGCAACTTTGTCACCATCAGTGCTGTGGCTCCTGGGTTTCA
The DNA here is from genome assembly GCF_033815535.1 of Pezoporus flaviventris. NCBI lineage: Eukaryota > Metazoa > Chordata > Aves > Psittaciformes > Psittacidae > Pezoporus > Pezoporus flaviventris. Next base: position 52,985,329 of record NW_026892549.1, read on the forward strand.
TAGCTAAAAGTTCATTTGAGTCGTACCTCGCCGGATCTTGACTAAGCTGCACAGCAGCACAGTGAGTAGAGCATCAACGTTTGGCCTCTGCTCAGACCTTCGAAGAGGCAAAAGTAAAAGCTGGTGCTGGGATTCTTCAGCACACAGTCAGCATTAAACGGGGCTTCCATCATTTCTGTCACTGCTCACTTTCATACGTGAGAGTTTGAATGAAACCTCTCGGAAGGCTGTTCTCTGCTGCGCAGCAACACCGTGAGAAGAGCATGAACGTTTGACCTCTGCCCCCACAGAAGAGGAGCAAGGAGTTAAATCTCGTGCTGATATTATTCAGCACACTATCAGATTTCCAACGGGGCCTCCATCATTGCTCTCTCTGCTCACTTTCATACCTGTAAGAGATTTTGAATGAAACCTCTCGGAAGCCTGCACTCTGCTGCCCAGCAGAACTCTGAGGGGATCATGAAAGTTGGCATCTGCTCCCACAAGAGAAGGGCCAGGAGAGAAAGCTGCTTCTGGGAACCTTCAGCACATAGTCAGCTTTGTAAAGGAGTCACCATCAGTGCTGTGGCTCCTGGGTTTCATAGCTAAAAGTTCATTTGAGTCGTACCTCGCCGGATCTTGACTAAGCTGCACAGCAGCACAATGAGTAGAGCATCAACGTTTGGCCTCTGCTCAGACATTCCAAGAGCCAAAAAGGGAAAGCTGGTGCTGGGATTCTTCAGCACACAGTCAGCTTTAAACGGGGCTTCCATCATTTCTGTCACTGCTCACTTTCATACGTGAGAGTTTGAATGAAACCTCTCGGAAGGCTGTTCTCTGCTGCGCAGCAACACCGTGAGAAGAGCATGAGGAGCATGAACGCTTGGCCCCTGCCACCACAGCAGAAGAGCCAGGAGGGAAATCTTGTGCTGGTATTATTCAGCACACTATCGGATCTCCAACGGGGACTCCATCATTGCTCTCTCTGCTCACTTTCATACCTGTAAGAGATTTTGAATGAAACCTCTCGGTAGCCTGCACTCTGCTGCCCAGCAGCACTCTGAGGGGATCATGAAAGTCTGGCATCTGCTCCCACAGCAGAAGAGCCAGGAGAGAAAGCTGCTTCTGGGAACCTTCAGCAGATAGTCAGCTTTGCAACTTTGTCTCCATCAGTGCTGTGGCTCCTGGGTTTCATAGCTAAAAGTTCATTTGAGTCGTACCTCGCCGGATCTTGACTAAGCTGCACAGCAGCACAATGAATAGAGCATCAACGTTTGGCCTCTGCTCAGACCTTCGAAGAGGCAAAAGTAAAAGCTGGTGCTGGGATTCTTCAGCACACAGTCAGCTTTAAAACATTGCCTCCATCATTGCTCTCACTTCTCAATTTCCTACCTGAGAATTTGAATGAAACCTCTCGGAAGGCTGTTCTCTGCTGCGCAGCAACACCGTGAGAGGTGCATGAGGAGCATGAACGTTTGGCCCCTGCCACCACAGCAGAAGAGCCAGGAGGGAAATCTTGTGCTGGTATTATTCAGCACACTATCAGATCTCCAACGGGGCCTCCATCATTGCTCTCTCTGCTCACTTTTATACCTGTAAGAGATTTTGAATGAAACCTCTCGGAAGCCTGCACTCTGCTGCCCAGCAGCACTCTGAGGGGATCATGAAAGTCTGGCATCTGCTCCCACAGCAGAAGAGCCAGGAGAGAAAGCTGCTTCTGGGAACCTTCAGCACATAGTCAGCTTTGCAACTTTGTCACCATCAGTGCTGTGGCTCCTGGGTTTCATAGCTAAAAGTTCATTTGAGTCGTACCTCGCCGGATCTTGACTAAGCTGCACAGCAGCACAGTGAGTAGAGCATCAACGTTTGGCCTCTGCTCAGACCTTCGAAGAGGCAAAAGTAAAAGCTGGTGCTGGGATTCTTCAGCACACAGTCAGCATTAAACGGGGCTTCCATCATTTCTGTCACTGCTCACTTTCATACGTGAGAGTTTGAATGAAACCTCTCGGAAGGCTGTTCTCTGCTGCGCAGCAACACCGTGAGAAGAGCATGAACGTTTGACCTCTGCCCCCACAGAAGAGGAGCAAGGAGTTAAATCTCCTGCTGATATTATTCAGCACACTATCAGATTTCCAACGGGGCCTCCATCATTGCTCTCTCTGCTCACTTTCATACCTGTAAGAGATTTTGAATGAAACCTCTCGGAAGCCTGCACTCTGCTGCCCAGCAGAACTCTGAGGGGATCATGAAAGTTGGCATCTGCTCCCACAAGAGAAGGGCCAGGAGAGAAAGCTGCTTCTGGGAAACTTCAGCACATAGTCAGCTTTGTAAAGGAGTCACCATCAGTGCTGTGGCTCCTGGGTTTCATAGCTAAAAGTTCATTTGAGTCGTACCTCGCCGGATCTTGACTAAGCTGCACAGCAGCACAATGAATAGAGCATCAACGTTTGGCCTCTGCTCAGACCTTCGAAGAGGCAAAAGTAAAAGCTGGTGCTGGGATTCTTCAGCACACAGTCAGCTTTAAAACATTGCCTCCATCATTGCTCTCACTTCTCAATTTCCTACCTGAGAATTTGAATGAAACCTCTCGGAAGGCTGTTCTCTGCTGCGCAGCAACACCGTGAGAGGAGCATGAGGAGCATGAACGTTTGGCCCCTGCCACCACAGCAGAAGAGCCAGGAGGGAAATCTTGTGCTGGTATTATTTAGCACACTATCAGATCTCCAACGGGGCCTCCATCATTGCTCTCTCTGCTCACTTTCATACCTGTAAGAGATTTTGAATGAAACCTCTCGGAAGCCTGCACTCTGCTGCCCAGCAGAACTCTGAGGGGATCATGAAAGTTGGCATCTGCTCCCACAAGAGAAGGGCCAGGAGAGAAAGCTGCTTCTGGGAACCTTCAGCACATAGTCAGCTTTGTAAAGGAGTCACCATCAGTGCTGTGGCTCCTGGGTTTCATAGCTAAAAGTTCATTTGAGTCGTACCTCGCCGGATCTTGACTAAGCTGCACAGCAGCACAATGAGTAGAGCATCAAAGTTTGGCCTCTGCTCAGACATTCCAAGAGCCAAAAAGGGAAAGCTGGTGCTGGGATTCTTCAGCACACAGTCAGCTTTAAACGGGGCTTCCATCATTTCTGTCACTGCTCACTTTCATACGTGAGAGTTTGAATGAAACCTCTCGGAAGGCTGTTCTCTGCTGCGCAGCAACACCGTGAGAAGAGCATGAGGAGCATGAACGCTTGGCCCCTGCCACCACAGCAGAAGAGCCAGGAGGGAAATCTTGTGCTGGTATTATTCAGCACACTATCGGATCTCCAACGGGGACTCCATCATTGCTCTCTCTGCTCACTTTCATACCTGTAAGAGATTTTGAATGAAACCTCTCGGTAGCCTGCACTCTGCTGCCCAGCAGCACTCTGAGGGGATCATGAAAGTCTGGCATCTGCTCCCACAGCAGAAGAGCCAGGAGAGAAAGCTGCTTCTGGGAACCTTCAGCAGATAGTCAGCTTTGCAACTTTGTCTCCATCAGTGCTGTGGCTCCTGGGTTTCATAGCTAAAAGTTCATTTGAGTCGTACCTCGCCGGATCTTGACTAAGCTGCACAGCAGCACAATGAATAGAGCATCAACGTTTGGCCTCTGCTCAGACCTTCGAAGAGGCAAAAGTAAAAGCTGGTGCTGGGATTCTTCAGCACACAGTCAGCTTTAAAACATTGCCTCCATCATTGCTCTCACTTCTCAATTTCCTACCTGAGAATTTGAATGAAACCTCTCGGAAGGCTGTTCTCTGCTGCGCAGCAACACCGTGAGAGGTGCATGAGGAGCATGAACGTTTGGCCCCTGCCACCACAGCAGAAGAGCCAGGAGGGAAATCTTGTGCTGGTATTATTCAGCACACTATCAGATCTCCAACGGGGCCTCCATCATTGCTCTCTCTGCTCACTTTTATACCTGTAAGAGATTTTGAATGAAACCTCTCGGAAGCCTGCACTCTGCTGCCCAGCAGCACTCTGAGGGGATCATGAAAGTCTGGCATCTGCTCCCACAGCAGAAGAGCCAGGAGAGAAAGCTGCTTCTGGGAACCTTCAGCACATAGTCAGCTTTGCAACTTTGTCACCATCAGTGCTGTGGCTCCTGGGTTTCATAGCTAAAAGTTCATTTGAGTCGTACCTCGCCGGATCTTGACTAAGCTGCACAGCAGCACAGTGAGTAGAGCATCAACGTTTGGCCTCTGCTCAGACCTTCGAAGAGGCAAAAGTAAAAGCTGGTGCTGGGATTCTTCAGCACACAGTCAGCATTAAACGGGGCTTCCATCATTTCTGTCACTGCTCACTTTCATACGTGAGAGTTTGAATGAAACCTCTCGGAAGGCTGTTCTCTGCTGCGCAGCAACACCGTGAGAAGAGCATGAACGTTTGACCTCTGCCCCCACAGAAGAGGAGCAAGGAGTTAAATCTCGTGCTGATATTATTCAGCACACTATCAGATTTCCAACGGGGCCTCCATCATTGCTCTCTCTGCTCACTTTCATACCTGTAAGAGATTTTGAATGAAACCTCTCGGAAGCCTGCACTCTGCTGCCCAGCAGAACTCTGAGGGGATCATGAAAGTTGGCATCTGCTCCCACAAGAGAAGGGCCAGGAGAGAAAGCTGCTTCTGGGAAACTTCAGCACATAGTCAGCTTTGTAAAGGAGTCACCATCAGTGCTGTGGCTCCTGGGTTTCATAGCTAAAAGTTCATTTGAGTCGTACCTCGCCGGATCTTGACTAAGCTGCACAGCAGCACAATGAATAGAGCATCAACGTTTGGCCTCTGCTCAGACCTTCGAAGAGGCAAAAGTAAAAGCTGGTGCTGGGATTCTTCAGCACACAGTCAGCTTTAAAACATTGCCTCCATCATTGCTCTCACTTCTCAATTTCCTACCTGAGAATTTGAATGAAACCTCTCGGAAGGCTGTTCTCTGCTGCGCAGCAACACCGTGAGAGGAGCATGAGGAGCATGAACGTTTGGCCCCTGCCACCACAGCAGAAGAGCCAGGAGGGAAATCTTGTGCTGGTATTATTTAGCACACTATCAGATCTCCAACGGGGCCTCCATCATTGCTCTCTCTGCTCACTTTCATACCTGTAAGAGATTTTGAATGAAACCTCTCGGAAGCCTGCACTCTGCTGCCCAGCAGAACTCTGAGGGGATCATGAAAGTTGGCATCTGCTCCCACAAGAGAAGGGCCAGGAGAGAAAGCTGCTTCTGGGAACCTTCAGCACATAGTCAGCTTTGTAAAGGAGTCACCATCAGTGCTGTGGCTCCTGGGTTTCATAGCTAAAAGTTCATTTGAGTCGTACCTCGCCGGATCTTGACTAAGCTGCACAGCAGCACAATGAGTAGAGCATCAAAGTTTGGCCTCTGCTCAGACATTCCAAGAGCCAAAAAGGGAAAGCTGGTGCTGGGATTCTTCAGCACACAGTCAGCTTTAAACGGGGCTTCCATCATTTCTGTCACTGCTCACTTTCATACGTGAGAGTTTGAATGAAACCTCTCGGAAGGCTGTTCTCTGCTGCGCAGCAACACCGTGAGAAGAGCATGAGGAGCATGAACGCTTGGCCCCTGCCACCACAGCAGAAGAGCCAGGAGGGAAATCTTGTGCTGGTATTATTCAGCACACTATCGGATCTCCAACGGGGACTCCATCATTGCTCTCTCTGCTCACTTTCATACCTGTAAGAGATTTTGAATGAAACCTCTCGGTAGCCTGCACTCTGCTGCCCAGCAGCACTCTGAGGGGATCATGAAAGTCTGGCATCTGCTCCCACAGCAGAAGAGCCAGGAGAGAAAGCTGCTTCTGGGAACCTTCAGCAGATAGTCAGCTTTGCAACTTTGTCTCCATCAGTGCTGTGGCTCCTGGGTTTCATAGCTAAAAGTTCATTTGAGTCGTACCTCGCCGGATCTTGACTAAGCTGCACAGCAGCACAATGAATAGAGCATCAACGTTTGGCCTCTGCTCAGACCTTCGAAGAGGCAAAAGTAAAAGCTGGTGCTGGGATTCTTCAGCACACAGTCAGCTTTAAAACATTGCCTCCATCATTGCTCTCACTTCTCAATTTCCTACCTGAGAATTTGAATGAAACCTCTCGGAAGGCTGTTCTCTGCTGCGCAGCAACACCGTGAGAGGTGCATGAGGAGCATGAACGTTTGGCCCCTGCCACCACAGCAGAAGAGCCAGGAGGGAAATCTTGTGCTGGTATTATTCAGCACACTATCAGATCTCCAACGGGGCCTCCATCATTGCTCTCTCTGCTCACTTTTATACCTGTAAGAGATTTTGAATGAAACCTCTCGGAAGCCTGCACTCTGCTGCCCAGCAGCACTCTGAGGGGATCATGAAAGTCTGGCATCTGCTCCCACAGCAGAAGAGCCAGGAGAGAAAGCTGCTTCTGGGAACCTTCAGCACATAGTCAGCTTTGCAACTTTGTCACCATCAGTGCTGTGGCTCCTGGGTTTCATAGCTAAAAGTTCATTTGAGTCGTACCTCGCCGGATCTTGACTAAGCTGCACAGCAGCACAGTGAGTAGAGCATCAACGTTTGGCCTCTGCTCAGACCTTCGAAGAGGCAAAAGTAAAAGCTGGTGCTGGGATTCTTCAGCACACAGTCAGCATTAAACGGGGCTTCCATCATTTCTGTCACTGCTCACTTTCATACGTGAGAGTTTGAATGAAACCTCTCGGAAGGCTGTTCTCTGCTGCGCAGCAACACCGTGAGAAGAGCATGAACGTTTGACCTCTGCCCCCACAGAAGAGGAGCAAGGAGTTAAATCTCGTGCTGATATTATTCAGCACACTATCAGATTTCCAACGGGGCCTCCATCATTGCTCTCTCTGCTCACTTTCATACCTGTAAGAGATTTTGAATGAAACCTCTCGGAAGCCTGCACTCTGCTGCCCAGCAGAACTCTGAGGGGATCATGAAAGTTGGCATCTGCTCCCACAAGAGAAGGGCCAGGAGAGAAAGCTGCTTCTGGGAAACTTCAGCACATAGTCAGCTTTGTAAAGGAGTCACCATCAGTGCTGTGGCTCCTGGGTTTCATAGCTAAAAGTTCATTTGAGTCGTACCTCGCCGGATCTTGACTAAGCTGCACAGCAGCACAATGAATAGAGCATCAACGTTTGGCCTCTGCTCAGACCTTCGAAGAGGCAAAAGTAAAAGCTGGTGCTGGGATTCTTCAGCACACAGTCAGCTTTAAAACATTGCCTCCATCATTGCTCTCACTTCTCAATTTCCTACCTGAGAATTTGAATGAAACCTCTCGGAAGGCTGTTCTCTGCTGCGCAGCAACACCGTGAGAGGAGCATGAGGAGCATGAACGTTTGGCCCCTGCCACCACAGCAGAAGAGCCAGGAGGGAAATCTTGTGCTGGTATTATTTAGCACACTATCAGATCTCCAACGGGGCCTCCATCATTGCTCTCTCTGCTCACTTTCATACCTGTAAGAGATTTTGAATGAAACCTCTCGGAAGCCTGCACTCTGCTGCCCAGCAGAACTCTGAGGGGATCATGAAAGTTGGCATCTGCTCCCACAAGAGAAGGGCCAGGAGAGAAAGCTGCTTCTGGGAACCTTCAGCACATAGTCAGCTTTGTAAAGGAGTCACCATCAGTGCTGTGGCTCCTGGGTTTCATAGCTAAAAGTTCATTTGAGTCGTACCTCGCCGGATCTTGACTAAGCTGCACAGCAGCACAATGAGTAGAGCATCAAAGTTTGGCCTCTGCTCAGACATTCCAAGAGCCAAAAAGGGAAAGCTGGTGCTGGGATTCTTCAGCACACAGTCAGCTTTAAACGGGGCTTCCATCATTTCTGTCACTGCTCACTTTCATACGTGAGAGTTTGAATGAAACCTCTCGGAAGGCTGTTCTCTGCTGCGCAGCAACACCGTGAGAAGAGCATGAGGAGCATGAACGCTTGGCCCCTGCCACCACAGCAGAAGAGCCAGGAGGGAAATCTTGTGCTGGTATTATTCAGCACACTATCGGATCTCCAACGGGGACTCCATCATTGCTCTCTCTGCTCACTTTCATACCTGTAAGAGATTTTGAATGAAACCTCTCGGTAGCCTGCACTCTGCTGCCCAGCAGCACTCTGAGGGGATCATGAAAGTCTGGCATCTGCTCCCACAGCAGAAGAGCCAGGAGAGAAAGCTGCTTCTGGGAACCTTCAGCAGATAGTCAGCTTTGCAACTTTGTCTCCATCAGTGCTGTGGCTCCTGGGTTTCATAGCTAAAAGTTCATTTGAGTCGTACCTCGCCGGATCTTGACTAAGCTGCACAGCAGCACAATGAATAGAGCATCAACGTTTGGCCTCTGCTCAGACCTTCGAAGAGGCAAAAGTAAAAGCTGGTGCTGGGATTCTTCAGCACACAGTCAGCTTTAAAACATTGCCTCCATCATTGCTCTCACTTCTCAATTTCCTACCTGAGAATTTGAATGAAACCTCTCGGAAGGCTGTTCTCTGCTGCGCAGCAACACCGTGAGAGGTGCATGAGGAGCATGAACGTTTGGCCCCTGCCACCACAGCAGAAGAGCCAGGAGGGAAATCTTGTGCTGGTATTATTCAGCACACTATCAGATCTCCAACGGGGCCTCCATCATTGCTCTCTCTGCTCACTTTCATACCTGTAAGAGATTTTGAATGAAACCTCTCGGAAGCCTGCACTCTGCTGCCCAGCAGCACTCTGAGGGGATCATGAAAGTCTGGCATCTGCTCCCACAGCAGAAGAGCCAGGAGAGAAAGCTGCTTCTGGGAACCTTCAGCACATAGTCAGCTTTGCAACTTTGTCACCATCAGTGCTGTGGCTCCTGGGTTTCATAGCTAAAAGTTCATTTGAGTCGTACCTCGCCGGATCTTGACTAAGCTGCACAGCAGCACAGTGAGTAGAGCATCAACGTTTGGCCTCTGCTCAGACCTTCGAAGAGGCAAAAGTAAAAGCTGGTGCTGGGATTCTTCAGCACACAGTCAGCATTAAACGGGGCTTCCATCATTTCTGTCACTGCTCACTTTCATACGTGAGAGTTTGAATGAAACCTCTCGGAAGGCTGTTCTCTGCTGCGCAGCAACACCGTGAGAAGAGCATGAACGTTTGACCTCTGCCCCCACAGAAGAGGAGCAAGGAGTTAAATCTCCTGCTGATATTATTCAGCACACTATCAGATTTCCAACGGGGCCTCCATCATTGCTCTCTCTGCTCACTTTCATACCTGTAAGAGATTTTGAATGAAACCTCTCGGAAGCCTGCACTCTGCTGCCCAGCAGAACTCTGAGGGGATCATGAAAGTTGGCATCTGCTCCCACAAGAGAAGGGCCAGGAGAGAAAGCTGCTTCTGGGAACCTTCAGCACATAGTCAGCTTTGTAAAGGAGTCACCATCAGTGCTGTGGCTCCTGGGTTTCATAGCTAAAAGTTCATTTGAGTCGTACCTCGCCGGATCTTGACTAAGCTGCACAGCAGCACAATGAGTAGAGCATCAAAGTTTGGCCTCTGCTCAGACATTCCAAGAGCCAAAAAGGGAAAGCTGGTGCTGGGATTCTTCAGCACACAGTCAGCTTTAAACGGGGCTTCCATCATTTCTGTCACTGCTCACTTTCATACGTGAGAGTTTGAATGAAACCTCTCGGAAGGCTGTTCTCTGCTGCGCAGCAACACCGTGAGAAGAGCATGAGGAGCATGAACGCTTGGCCCCTGCCACCACAGCAGAAGAGCCAGGAGGGAAATCTTGTGCTGGTATTATTCAGCACACTATCGGATCTCCAACGGGGACTCCATCATTGCTCTCTCTGCTCACTTTCATACCTGTAAGAGATTTTGAATGAAACCTCTCGGTAGCCTGCACTCTGCTGCCCAGCAGCACTCTGAGGGGATCATGAAAGTCTGGCATCTGCTCCCACAGCAGAAGAGCCAGGAGAGAAAGCTGCTTCTGGGAACCTTCAGCAGATAGTCAGCTTTGCAACTTTGTCTCCATCAGTGCTGTGGCTCCTGGGTTTCATAGCTAAAAGTTCATTTGAGTCGTACCTCGCCGGATCTTGACTAAGCTGCACAGCAGCACAATGAATAGAGCATCAACGTTTGGCCTCTGCTCAGACCTTCGAAGAGGCAAAAGTAAAAGCTGGTGCTGGGATTCTTCAGCACACAGTCAGCTTTAAAACATTGCCTCCATCATTGCTCTCACTTCTCAATTTCCTACCTGAGAATTTGAATGAAACCTCTCGGAAGGCTGTTCTCTGCTGCGCAGCAACACCGTGAGAGGTGCATGAGGAGCATGAACGTTTGGCCCCTGCCACCACAGCAGAAGAGCCAGGAGGGAAATCTTGTGCTGGTATTATTCAGCACACTATCAGATCTCCAACGGGGCCTCCATCATTGCTCTCTCTGCTCACTTTTATACCTGTAAGAGATTTTGAATGAAACCTCTCGGAAGCCTGCACTCTGCTGCCCAGCAGCACTCTGAGGGGATCATGAAAGTCTGGCATCTGCTCCCACAGCAGAAGAGCCAGGAGAGAAAGCTGCTTCTGGGAACCTTCAGCACATAGTCAGCTTTGCAACTTTGTCACCATCAGTGCTGTGGCTCCTGGGTTTCATAGCTAAAAGTTCATTTGAGTCGTACCTCGCCGGATCTTGACTAAGCTGCACAGCAGCACAGTGAGTAGAGCATCAACGTTTGGCCTCTGCTCAGACCTTCGAAGAGGCAAAAGTAAAAGCTGGTGCTGGGATTCTTCAGCACACAGTCAGCATTAAACGGGGCTTCCATCATTTCTGTCACTGCTCACTTTCATACGTGAGAGTTTGAATGAAACCTCTCGGAAGGCTGTTCTCTGCTGCGCAGCAACACCGTGAGAAGAGCATGAACGTTTGACCTCTGCCCCCACAGAAGAGGAGCAAGGAGTTAAATCTCGTGCTGATATTATTCAGCACACTATCAGATTTCCAACGGGGCCTCCATCATTGCTCTCTCTGCTCACTTTCATACCTGTAAGAGATTTTGAATGAAACCTCTCGGAAGCCTGCACTCTGCTGCCCAGCAGAACTCTGAGGGGATCATGAAAGTTGGCATCTGCTCCCACAAGAGAAGGGCCAGGAGAGAAAGCTGCTTCTGGGAAACTTCAGCACATAGTCAGCTTTGTAAAGGAGTCACCATCAGTGCTGTGGCTCCTGGGTTTCATAGCTAAAAGTTCATTTGAGTCGTACCTCGCCGGATCTTGACTAAGCTGCACAGCAGCACAATGAATAGAGCATCAACGTTTGGCCTCTGCTCAGACCTTCGAAGAGGCAAAAGTAAAAGCTGGTGCTGGGATTCTTCAGCACACAGTCAGCTTTAAAACATTGCCTCCATCATTGCTCTCACTTCTCAATTTCCTACCTGAGAATTTGAATGAAACCTCTCGGAAGGCTGTTCTCTGCTGCGCAGCAACACCGTGAGAGGAGCATGAGGAGCATGAACGTTTGGCCCCTGCCACCACAGCAGAAGAGCCAGGAGGGAAATCTTGTGCTGGTATTATTTAGCACACTATCAGATCTCCAACGGGGCCTCCATCATTGCTCTCTCTGCTCACTTTCATACCTGTAAGAGATTTTGAATGAAACCTCTCGGAAGCCTGCACTCTGCTGCCCAGCAGAACTCTGAGGGGATCATGAAAGTTGGCATCTGCTCCCACAAGAGAAGGGCCAGGAGAGAAAGCTGCTTCTGGGAACCTTCAGCACATAGTCAGCTTTGTAAAGGAGTCACCATCAGTGCTGTGGCTCCTGGGTTTCATAGCTAAAAGTTCATTTGAGTCGTACCTCGCCGGATCTTGACTAAGCTGCACAGCAGCACAATGAGTAGAGCATCAAAGTTTGGCCTCTGCTCAGACATTCCAAGAGCCAAAAAGGGAAAGCTGGTGCTGGGATTCTTCAGCACACAGTCAGCTTTAAACGGGGCTTCCATCATTTCTGTCACTGCTCACTTTCATACGTGAGAGTTTGAATGAAACCTCTCGGAAGGCTGTTCTCTGCTGCGCAGCAACACCGTGAGAAGAGCATGAGGAGCATGAACGCTTGGCCCCTGCCACCACAGCAGAAGAGCCAGGAGGGAAATCTTGTGCTGGTATTATTCAGCACACTATCGGATCTCCAACGGGGACTCCATCATTGCTCTCTCTGCTCACTTTCATACCTGTAAGAGATTTTGAATGAAACCTCTCGGTAGCCTGCACTCTGCTGCCCAGCAGCACTCTGAGGGGATCATGAAAGTCTGGCATCTGCTCCCACAGCAGAAGAGCCAGGAGAGAAAGCTGCTTCTGGGAACCTTCAGCAGATAGTCAGCTTTGCAACTTTGTCTCCATCAGTGCTGTGGCTCCTGGGTTTCATAGCTAAAAGTTCATTTGAGTCGTACCTCGCCGGATCTTGACTAAGCTGCACAGCAGCACAATGAATAGAGCATCAACGTTTGGCCTCTGCTCAGACCTTCGAAGAGGCAAAAGTAAAAGCTGGTGCTGGGATTCTTCAGCACACAGTCAGCTTTAAAACATTGCCTCCATCATTGCTCTCACTTCTCAATTTCCTACCTGAGAATTTGAATGAAACCTCTCGGAAGGCTGTTCTCTGCTGCGCAGCAACACCGTGAGAGGTGCATGAGGAGCATGAACGTTTGGCCCCTGCCACCACAGCAGAAGAGCCAGGAGGGAAATCTTGTGCTGGGATTATTCAGCACACTATCAGATCTCCAACGGGGCCTCCATCATTGCTCTCTCTGCTCACTTTTATACCTGTAAGAGATTTTGAATGAAACCTCTCGGAAGCCTGCACTCTGCTGCCCAGCAGCACTCTGAGGGGATCATGAAAGTCTGGCATCTGCTCCCACAGCAGAAGAGCCAGGAGAGAAAGCTGCTTCTGGGAACCTTCAGCACATAGTCAGCTTTGTAAAGGAGTCACCATCAGTGCTGTGGCTCCTGGGTTTCATAGCTAAAAGTTCATTTGAGTCGTACCTCGCCGGATCTTGACTAAGCTGCACAGCAGCACAGTGAGTAGAGCATCAACGTTTGGCCTCTGCTCAGACCTTCGAAGAGGCAAAAGTAAAAGCTGGTGCTGGGATTCTTCAGCACACAGTCAGCATTAAACGGGGCTTCCATCATTTCTGTCACTGCTCACTTTCATACGTGAGAGTTTGAATGAAACCTCTCGGAAGGCTGTTCTCTGCTGCGCAGCAACACCGTGAGAAGAGCATGAACGTTTGACCTCTGCCCCCACAGAAGAGGAGCAAGGAGTTAAATCTCGTGCTGATATTATTCAGCACACTATCAGATTTCCAACGGGGCCTCCATCATTGCTCTCTCTGCTCACTTTCATACCTGTAAGAGATTTTGAATGAAACCTCTCGGAAGCCTGCACTCTGCTGCCCAGCAGAACTCTGAGGGGATCATGAAAGTTGGCATCTGCTCCCACAAGAGAAGGGCCAGGAGAGAAAGCTGCTTCTGGGAACCTTCAGCACATAGTCAGCTTTGTAAAGGAGTCACCATCAGTGCTGTGGCTCCTGGGTTTCATAGCTAAAAGTTCATTTGAGTCGTACCTCGCCGGATCTTGACTAAGCTGCACAGCAGCACAATGAGTAGAGCATCAACGTTTGGCCTCTGCTCAGACATTCCAAGAGCCAAAAAGGGAAAGCTGGTGCTGGGATTCTTCAGCACACAGTCAGCTTTAAACGGGGCTTCCATCATTTCTGTCACTGCTCACTTTCATACGTGAGAGTTTGAATGAAACCTCTCGGAAGGCTGTTCTCTGCTGCGCAGCAACACCGTGAGAAGAGCATGAGGAGCATGAACGCTTGGCCCCTGCCACCACAGCAGAAGAGCCAGGAGGGAAATCTTGTGCTGGTATTATTCAGCACACTATCGGATCTCCAACGGGGACTCCATCATTGCTCTCTCTGCTCACTTTCATACCTGTAAGAGATTTTGAATGAAACCTCTCGGTAGCCTGCACTCTGCTGCCCAGCAGCACTCTGAGGGGATCATGAAAGTCTGGCATCTGCTCCCACAGCAGAAGAGCCAGGAGAGAAAGCTGCTTCTGGGAACCTTCAGCAGATAGTCAGCTTTGCAACTTTGTCTCCATCAGTGCTGTGGCTCCTGGGTTTCATAGCTAAAAGTTCATTTGAGTCGTACCTCGCCGGATCTTGACTAAGCTGCACAGCAGCACAATGAATAGAGCATCAACGTTTGGCCTCTGCTCAGACCTTCGAAGAGGCAAAAGTAAAAGCTGGTGCTGGGATTCTTCAGCACACAGTCAGCTTTAAAACATTGCCTCCATCATTGCTCTCACTTCTCAATTTCCTACCTGAGAATTTGAATGAAACCTCTCGGAAGGCTGTTCTCTGCTGCGCAGCAACACCGTGAGAGGTGCATGAGGAGCATGAACGTTTGGCCCCTGCCACCACAGCAGAAGAGCCAGGAGGGAAATCTTGTGCTGGTATTATTCAGCACACTATCAGATCTCCAACGGGGCCTCCATCATTGCTCTCTCTGCTCACTTTTATACCTGTAAGAGATTTTGAATGAAACCTCTCGGAAGCCTGCACTCTGCTGCCCAGCAGCACTCTGAGGGGATCATGAAAGTCTGGCATCTGCTCCCACAGCAGAAGAGCCAGGAGAGAAAGCTGCTTCTGGGAACCTTCAGCACATAGTCAGCTTTGCAACTTTGTCACCATCAGTGCTGTGGCTCCTGGGTTTCATAGCTAAAAGTTCATTTGAGTCGTACCTCGCCGGATCTTGACTAAGCTGCACAGCAGCACAGTGAGTAGAGCATCAACGTTTGGCCTCTGCTCAGACCTTCGAAGAGGCAAAAGTAAAAGCTGGTGCTGGGATTCTTCAGCACACAGTCAGCATTAAACGGGGCTTCCATCATTTCTGTCACTGCTCACTTTCATACGTGAGAGTTTGAATGAAACCTCTCGGAAGGCTGTTCTCTGCTGCGCAGCAACACCGTGAGAAGAGCATGAACGTTTGACCTCTGCCCCCACAGAAGAGGAGCAAGGAGTTAAATCTCGTGCTGATATTATTCAGCACACTATCAGATTTCCAACGGGGCCTCCATCATTGCTCTCTCTGCTCACTTTCATACCTGTAAGAGATTTTGAATGAAACCTCTCGGAAGCCTGCACTCTGCTGCCCAGCAGAACTCTGAGGGGATCATGAAAGTTGGCATCTGCTCCCACAAGAGAAGGGCCAGGAGAGAAAGCTGCTTCTGGGAACCTTCAGCACATAGTCAGCTTTGTAAAGGAGTCACCATCAGTGCTGTGGTTCCTGGGTTTCATAGCTAAAAGTTCATTTGAGTCGTACCTCGCCGGATCTTGACTAAGCTGCACAGCAGCACAATGAGTAGAGCATCAACGTTTGGCCTCTGCTCAGACATTCCAAGAGCCAAAAAGGGAAAGCTGGTGCTGGGATTCTTCAGCACACAGTCAGCTTTAAACGGGGCTTCCATCATTTCTGTCACTGCTCACTTTCATACGTGAGAGTTTGAATGAAACCTCTCGGAAGGCTGTTCTCTGCTGCGCAGCAACACCGTGAGAAGAGCATGAGGAGCATGAACTCTTGGCCCCTGCCACCACAGCAGAAGAGCCAGGAGGGAAATCTTGTGCTGGTATTATTCAGCACACTATCGGATCTCCAACGGGGACTCCATCATTGCTCTCTCTGCTCACTTTCATACCTGTAAGAGATTTTGAATGAAACCTCTCGGTAGCCTGCACTCTGCTGCCCAGCAGCACTCTGAGGGGATCATGAAAGTCTGGCATCTGCTCCCACAGCAGAAGAGCCAGGAGAGAAAGCTGCTTCTGGGAACCTTCAGCAGATAGTCAGCTTTGCAACTTTGTCTCCATCAGTGCTGTGGCTCCTGGGTTTCATAGCTAAAAGTTCATTTGAGTCGTACCTCGCCGGATCTTGACTAAGCTGCACAGCAGCACAATGAATAGAGCATCAACGTTTGGCCTCTGCTCAGACCTTCGAAGAGGCAAAAGTAAAAGCTGGTGCTGGGATTCTTCAGCACACAGTCAGCATTAAACGGGGCTTCCATCATTTCTGTCACTGCTCACTTTCATACGTGAGAGTTTGAATGAAACCTCTCGGAAGGCTGTTCTCTGCTGCGCAGCAACACCGTGAGAAGAGCATGAACGTTTGACCTCTGCCCCCACAGAAGAGGAGCAAGGAGTTAAATCTCCTGCTGATATTATTCAGCACACTATCAGATTTCCAACGGGGCCTCCATCATTGCTCTCTCTGCTCACTTTCATACCTGTAAGAGATTTTGAATGAAACCTCTCGGAAGCCTGCACTCTGCTGCCCAGCAGAACTCTGAGGGGATCATGAAAGTTGGCATCTGCTCCCACAAGAGAAGGGCCAGGAGAGAAAGCTGCTTCTGGGAACCTTCAGCACATAGTCAGTTTTGTAAAGGAGTCACCATCAGTGCTGTGGCTCCTGGGTTTCATAGCTAAAAGTTCATTTGAGTCGTACCTCGCCGGATCTTGACTAAGCTGCACAGCAGCACAATGAGTAGAGCATCAACGTTTGGCCTCTGCTCAGACATTCCAAGAGCCAAAAAGGGAAAGCTGGTGCTGGGATTCTTCAGCACACAGTCAGCTTTAAACGGGGCTTCCATCATTTCTGTCACTGCTCACTTTCATACGTGAGAGTTTGAATGAAACCTCTCGGAAGGCTGTTCTCTGCTGCGCAGCAACACCGTGAGAAGAGCATGAGGAGCATGAACGCTTGGCCCCTGCCACCACAGCAGAAGAGCCAGGAGGGAAATCTTGTGCTGGTATTATTCAGCACACTATCGGATCTCCAACGGGGACTCCATCATTGCTCTCTCTGCTCACTTTCATACCTGTAAGAGATTTTGAATGAAACCTCTCGGTAGCCTGCACTCTGCTGCCCAGCAGCACTCTGAGGGGATCATGAAAGTCTGGCATCTGCTCCCACAGCAGAAGAGCCAGGAGAGAAAGCTGCTTCTGGGAACCTTCAGCAGATAGTCAGCTTTGCAACTTTATCTCCATCAGTGCTGTGGCTCCTGGGTTTCATAGCTAAAAGTTCATTTGAGTCGTACCTCGCCGGATCTTGACTAAGCTGCACAGCAGCACAATGAATAGAGCATCAACGTTTGGCCTCTGCTCAGACCTTCGAAGAGGCAAAAGTAAAAGCTGGTGCTGGGATTCTTCAGCACACAGTCAGCTTTAAAACATTGCCTCCATCATTGCTCTCACTTCTCAATTTCCTACCTGAGAGTTTGAATGAAACCTCTCAGAAGGCTGTTCTCTGCTGCGCAGCAACGCCGTGAGAAGAGCATGAACGTTTGGCCTCTGCCCCCACAGCAGAAGAGCCAGGAGGGAAATCTTGTGCTATTACTCAGCACACTATCAGACTTCCAACGGGGCCTCCCTCATTGCTCTCTCTGCTCACTTTTATACCTGTAAGAGATTTTGAATGAAACCTCTCGGAAGCCTGCACACTGCTGCCCAGCAGCACTCTAAGGGGATCATGAAAGTCTGGCATCTGCTCCCACAGCAGAAGAGCCAGGAGAGAAAGCTGCTTCTGGGAACCTTCAGCACATAGTCAGCTTTGCAACTTTGTAACCATCATTGCTGTGGCTCCTGGGTTTCATAGCTAAAAGTTCATTTGAGTCCTACCTCGCCGGATCGTGACTAAGCTGCTCAGCAACACAGAGAGTAGAGCACAAACGTATGGCCTCAGCTCCCACAGCAGAAGAGCCAGGAGGGAAAGCTGGTGCTGGCATTCTTCAGCACACAGTCAGCTTTGCAACGGTGCCTTCATCATTTCTTTCAATGCTCACTTTCGTACCTGAAAGAGACTTTGAATGAAAACTCTCCGAAGCCTGCTCTCTGCTGCCCAGCAAAACAGTGCTTAGATTCAGAACGTTTGGCCTCTGCTCCCACAGCCGAAGAGCCCTAAAGAAAAGGCGGTACTGGGATTTTTCAGCACACAGCTTTTCAACGGGGCCTCCATCTTTGCAGTTTGTCCTCTGTTTAATCATAAAGAAACAGTTTGAATAAAATTGGTGGTCGCTCTTAGCTGCCCAGGAACGCAGCTAGTAGAGCATGAACGTTTGGCCTCTGCTCCCACATTCGAAGAGCCAAAAGGGAAAGCTGGTGCTGGGATTTTTCAGTACACAGTCAGCTTTAAAAAAATTGCCTCCATCATTGCTCACAGTTCTCAATTTCCTACCTGAGAGTTTGAATGAAACCTCTCGGAATACTGCAATTTGCTGCCCAGCAGCACTCTGAGTAGAGCATGAACTTTTGGCCTCTGCTCCCACAGAAGAAGAGCCAGGAGGGAAAGCTGGGGCTGGGTATCTTCAGCACACAGTCAGCTTTGTAAAGGAGTCACCATCAGTGCTGTCTCTCCTAGCTTTCAACCTAAAAGTGCATTTGATTACAAGCTCTACAGGGCCTGCTCTCGGCTGCCCATCAGCATAGTGAGTAGAGCATCACCGTTTGCCCTCTGCTCAGACCTTCGAAGAGGCAAAAGTAAAAGCTGGTGCTGGGATTCTTCAGCACACAGTCAGCTTTACAACATTGCCTCCATCATTGCTCTCACTTCTCAATTTCCTACCTGAGAATTTGAATGAAACCTCTCGGAAGGCTGTTCTCTGCTGCGCAGCAACACCGTGAGAGGAGCATGAGGAGCATGAACGTTTGGCCCCTGCCACCACAGCAGAAGAGCCAGGAGGGAAATCTTGTGCTGGTATTATTTAGCACACTATCAGATCTCCAACGGGGCCTCCATCATTGCTCTCTCTGCTCACTTTCATACCTGTAAGAGATTTTGAATGAAACCTCTCGGAAGCCTGCACTCTGCTGCCCAGCAGAACTCTGAGGGGATCATGAAAGTTGGCATCTGCTCCCACAAGAGAAGGGCCAGGAGAGAAAGCTGCTTCTGGGAACCTTCAGCACATAGTCAGCTTTGTAAAGGAGTCACCATCAGTGCTGTGGCTCCTGGGTTTCATAGCTAAAAGTTCATTTGAGTCGTACCTCGCCGGATCTTGACTAAGCTGCACAGCAGCACAATGAGTAGAGCATCAAAGTTTGGCCTCAGCTCAGACATTCCAAGAGCCAAAAAGGGAAAGCTGGTGCTGGGATTCTTCAGCACACAGTCAGCTTTAAAAGGGGCTTCCATCATTTCTGTCACTGCTCACTTTCATACGTGAGAGTTTGAATGAAACCTCTCGGAAGGCTGTTCTCTGCTGCGCAGCAACACCGTGAGAAGAGCATGAGGAGCATGAACGCTTGGCCCCTGCCACCACAGCAGAAGAGCCAGGAGGGAAATCTTGTGCTGGTATTATTCAGCACACTATCGGATGTCCAACGGGGACTCCATCATTGCTCTCTCTGCTCACTTTCATACCTGTAAGAGATTTTGAATGAAACCTCTCGGTAGCCTGCACTCTGCTGCCCAGCAGCACTCTGAGGGGATCATGAAAGTCTGGCATCTGCTCCCACAGCAGAAGAGCCAGGAGAGAAAGCTGCTTCTGGGAACCTTCAGCAGATAGTCAGCTTTGCAACTTTGTCTCCATCAGTGCTGTGGCTCCTGGGTTTCATAGCTAAAAGTTCATTTGAGTCGTACCTCGCCGGATCTTGACTAAGCTGCACAGCAGCACAATGAATAGAGCATCAACGTTTGGCCTCTGCTCAGACCTTCGAAGAGGCAAAAGTAAAAGCTGGTGCTGGGATTCTTCAGCACACAGTCAGCTTTAAAACATTGCCTCCATCATTGCTCTCACTTCTCAATTTCCTACCTGAGAATTTGAATGAAACCTCTCGGAAGGCTGTTCTCTGCTGCGCAGCAACACCGTGAGAGGTGCATGAGGAGCATGAACGTTTGGCCCCTGCCACCACAGCAGAAGAGCCAGGAGGGAAATCTTGTGCTGGTATTATTCAGCACACTATCAGATCTCCAACGGGGCCTCCATCATTGCTCTCTCTGCTCACTTTTATACCTGTAAGAGATTTTGAATGAAACCTCTCGGAAGCCTGCACTCTGCTGCCCAGCAGCACTCTGAGGGGATCATGAAAGTCTGGCATCTGCTCCCACAGCAGAAGAGCCAGGAGAGAAAGCTGCTTCTGGGAACCTTCAGCACATAGTCAGCTTTGCAACTTTGTCACCATCAGTGCTGTGGCTCCTGGGTTTCATAGCTAAAAGTTCATTTGAGTCGTACCTCGCCGGATCTTGACTAAGCTGCACAGCAGCACAGTGAGTAGAGCATCAACGTTTGGCCTCTGCTCAGACCTTCGAAGAGGCAAAAGTAAAAGCTGGTGCTGGGATTCTTCAGCACACAGTCAGCATTAAACGGGGCTTCCATCATTTCTGTCACTGCTCACTTTCATACGTGAGAGTTTGAATGAAACCTCTCGGAAGGCTGTTCTCTGCTGCGCAGCAGCACCGTGAGAAGAGCATGAACGTTTGACCTCTGCCCCCACAGAAGAGGAGCAAGGAGTTAAATCTCGTGCTGATATTATTCAGCACACTATCAGATTTCCAACGGGGCCTCCATCATTGCTCTCTCTGCTCACTTTCATACCTGTAAGAGATTTTGAATGAAACCTCTCGGAAGCCTGCACTCTGCTGCCCAGCAGAACTCTGAGGGGATCATGAAAGTTGGCATCTGCTCCCACAAGAGAAGGGCCAGGAGAGAAAGCTGCTTCTGGGAACCTTCAGCACATAGTCAGCTTTGTAAAGGAGTCACCATCAGTGCTGTGGCTCCTGGGTTTCATAGCTAAAAGTTCATTTGAGTCGTACCTCGCCGGATCTTGACTAAGCTGCACAGCAGCACAATGAGTAGAGCATCAACGTTTGGCCTCTGCTCAGACATTCCAAGAGCCAAAAAGGGAAAGCTGGTGCTGGGATTCTTCAGCACACAGTCAGCTTTAAACGGGGCTTCCATCATTTCTGTCACTGCTCACTTTCATACGTGAGAGTTTGAATGAAACCTCTCGGAAGGCTGTTCTCTGCTGCGCAGCAACACCGTGAGAAGAGCATGAGGAGCATGAACGCTTGGCCCCTGCCACCACAGCAGAAGAGCCAGGAGGGAAATCTTGTGCTGGTATTATTCAGCACACTATCGGATCTCCAACGGGGACTCCATCATTGCTCTCTCTGCTCACTTTCATACCTGTAAGAGATTTTGAATGAAACCTCTCGGTAGCATGCACTCTGCTGCCCAGCAGCACTCTGAGGGGATCATGAAAGTCTGGCATCTGCTCCCACAGCAGAAGAGCCAGGAGAGAAAGCTGCTTCTGGGAACCTTCAGCAGATAGTCAGCTTTGCAACTTTGTCTCCATCAGTGCTGTGGCTCCTGGGTTTCATAGCTAAAAGTTCATTTGAGTCGTACCTCGCCGGATCTTGACTAAGCTGCACAGCAGCACAATGAATAGAGCATCAACGTTTGGCCTCTGCTCAGACCTTCGAAGAGGCAAAAGTAAAAGCTGGTGCTGGGATTCTTCAGCACACAGTCAGCTTTAAAACATTGCCTCCATCATTGCTCTCACTTCTCAATTTCCTACCTGAGAATTTGAATGAAACCTCTCGGAAGGCTGTTCTCTGCTGCGCAGCAACACCGTGAGAGGTGCATGAGGAGCATGAACGTTTGGCCCCTGCCACCACAGCAGAAGAGCCAGGAGGGAAATCTTGTGCTGGTATTATTCAGCACACTATCAGATCTCCAACGGGGCCTCCATCATTGCTCTCTCTGCTCACTTTTATACCTGTAAGAGATTTTGAATGAAACCTCTCGGAAGCCTGCACTCTGCTGCCCAGCAGCACTCTGAGGGGATCATGAAAGTCTGGCATCTGCTCCCACAGCAGAAGAGCCAGGAGAGAAAGCTGCTTCTGGGAACCTTCAGCACATAGTCAGCTTTGCAACTTTGTCACCATCAGTGCTGTGGCTCCTGGGTTTCATAGCTAAAAGTTCATTTGAGTCGTACCTCGCCGGATCTTGACTAAGCTGCACAGCAGCACAGTGAGTAGAGCATCAACGTTTGGCCTCTGCTCAGACCTTCGAAGAGGCAAAAGTAAAAGCTGGTGCTGGGATTCTTCAGCACACAGTCAGCATTAAACGGGGCTTCCATCATTTCTGTCACTGCTCACTTTCATACGTGAGAGTTTGAATGAAACCTCTCGGAAGGCTGTTCTCTGCTGCGCAGCAACACCGTGAGAAGAGCATGAACGTTTGACCTCTGCCCCCACAGAAGAGGAGCAAGGAGTTAAATCTCGTGCTGATATTATTCAGCACACTATCAGATTTCCAACGGGGCCTCCATCATTGCTCTCTCTGCTCACTTTCATACCTGTAAGAGATTTTGAATGAAACCTCTCGGAAGACTGCACTCTGCTGCCCAGCAGAACTCTGAGGGGATCATGAAAGTTGGCATCTGCTCCCACAAGAGAAGGGCCAGGAGAGAAAGCTGCTTCTGGGAAACTTCAGCACATAGTCAGCTTTGTAAAGGAGTCACCATCAGTGCTGTGGCTCCTGGGTTTCATAGCTAAAAGTTCATTTGAGTCGTACCTCGCCGGATCTTGACTAAGCTGCACAGCAGCACAATGAATAGAGCATCAACGTTTGGCCTCTGCTCAGACCTTCGAAGAGGCAAAAGTAAAAGCTGGTGCTGGGATTCTTCAGCACACAGTCAGCTTTAAAACATTGCCTCCATCATTGCTCTCACTTCTCAATTTCCTACCTGAGAGTTTGAATGAAACCTCTCAGAAGGCTGTTCTCTGCTGCGCAGCAACGCCGTGAGAAGAGCATGAACGTTTGGCCTCTGCCCCCACAGCAGAAGAGCCAGGAGGGAAATCTTGTGCTATTACTCAGCACACTATCAGACTTCCAACGGGGCCTCCCTCATTGCTCTCTCTGCTCACTTTTATACCTGTAAGAGATTTTGAATGAAACCTCTCGGAAGCCTGCACACTGCTGCCCAGCAGCACTCTAAGGGGATCATGAAAGTCTGGCATCTGCTCCCACAGCAGAAGAGCCAGGAGAGAAAGCTGCTTCTGGGAACCTTCAGCACATAGTCAGCTTTGCAACTTTGTAACCATCATTGCTGTGGCTCCTGGGTTTCATAGCTAAAAGTTCATTTGAGTCCTACCTCGCCGGATCGTGACTAAGCTGCTCAGCACCACAGAGAGTAGAGCACAAACGTATGGCCTCAGCTCCCACAGCAGAAGAGCCAGGAGGGAAAGCTGGTGCTGGCATTCTTCAGCACACAGTCAGCTTTGCAACGGTGCCTTCATCATTTCTTTCAATGCTCACTTTCGTACCTGAAAGAGACTTTGAATGAAACCTCTCCGAAGCCTGCTCTCTGCTGCCCAGCAAAACAGTGCTTAGATTCAGAACGTTTGGCCTCTGCTCCCACAGCCGAAGAGCCCTAAAGAAAAGGCGGTACTGGGATTTTTCAGCACACAGCTTTTCAACGGGGCCTCCATCTTTGCAGTTTGTCCTCTGTTTAATCATAAAGAAACAGTTTGAATAAAATTGGTGGTCGCTCTTAGCTGCCCAGGAACGCAGCTAGTAGAGCATGAACGTTTGGCCTCTGCTCCCACATTCGAAGAGCCAAAAGGGAAAGCTGGTGCTGGGATTTTTCAGTACACAGTCAGCTTTAAAAAAATTGCCTCCATCATTGCTCACAGTTCTCAATTTCCTACCTGAGAGTTTGAATGAAACCTCTCGGAATACTGCAATTTGCTGCCCAGCAGCACTCTGAGTAGAGCATGAACTTTTGGCCTCTGCTCCCACAGAAGAAGAGCCAGGAGGGAAAGCTGGGGCTGGGTATCTTCAGCACACAGTCAGCTTTGTAAAGGAGTCACCATCAGTGCTGTCTCTCCTAGCTTTCAACCTAAAAGTGCATTTGATTACAAGCTCTACAGGGCCTGCTCTCGGCTGCCCATCAGCATAGTGAGTAGAGCATCACCGTTTGCCCTCTGCTCAGACCTTCGAAGAGGCAAAAGTAAAAGCTGGTGCTGGGATTCTTCAGCACACAGTCAGCTTTACAACATTGCCTCCATCATTGCTCTCACTTCTCAATTTCCTACCTGAGAATTTGAATGAAACCTCTCGGAAGGCTGTTCTCTGCTGCGCAGCAACACCGTGAGAGGAGCATGAGGAGTATGAACGTTTGGCCCCTGCCACCACAGCAGAAGAGCCAGGAGGGAAATCTTGTGCTGGTATTATTCAGCACACTATCAGATCTCCAACGGGGCCTCCATCATTGCTCTCTCTGCTCACTTTTATACCTGTAAGAGATTTTGAATGAAACCTCTCGGAAGCCTGCACTCTGCTGCCCAGCACCACTCTGAGGGGATCATGAAAGTCTGGCATCTGCTCCCACAGCAGAAGAGTCAGGAGAGAAAGCTGCTTCTGGGAACCTTCCGCACATAGTCAGCTTTGCAACTTTGTCACCATCAGTGCTGTGGCTCCTCGGTTTCATAGCTAAAAGTTCATTTGAGTCGTACCTCGCCGGATCTTGACTAAGGTGCACAGCAGCACAATGAATAGAGCATCAACGTTTGCCCTCTGCTCAGACCTTCGAAGAGGCAAAAGTAAAAGCTGGTGCTGGAATTCTTCAGCACACAGTCAGCATTAAACGGGGCTTCCATCATTTCTGTCACTGCTCACTTTCATACGTGAGAGTTTGAATGAAACCTCTCGGAAGGCTGTTCTCTGCTGCGCAGCAACACCGTGAGAAGAGCATGAACGTTTGACCTCTGCCCCCACAGAAGAGGAGCAAGGAGTTAAATCTCCTGCTGATATTATTCAGCACACTATCAGATTTCCAACGGGGCCTCCATCATTGCTCTCTCTGCTCACTTTCATACCTGTAAGAGATTTTGAATGAAACCTCTCGGAAGCCTGCACTCTGCTGCCCAGCAGAACTCTGAGGGGATCATGAAAGTTGGCATCTGCTCCCACAAGAGAAGGGCCAGGAGAGAAAGCTGCTTCTGGGAACCTTCAGCACATAGTCAGCTTTGTAAAGGAGTCACCATCAGTGCTGTGGCTCCTGGGTTTCATAGCTAAAAGTTCATTTGAGTCGTACCTCGCCGGATCTTGACTAAGCTGCACAGCAGCACAATGAGTAGAGCATCAACGTTTGGCCTCTGCTCAGACATTCCAAGAGCCAAAAAGGGAAAGCTGGTGCTGGGATTCTTCAGCACACAGTCAGCTTTAAACGGGGCTTCCATCATTTCTGTCACTGCTCACTTTCATACGTGAGAGTTTGAATGAAACCTCTCGGAAGGCTGTTCTCTGCTGCGCAGCAACACCGTGAGAAGAGCATGAGGAGCATGAACGTTTGGCCCCTGCCACCACAGCAGAAGAGCCAGGAGGGAAATCTTGTGCTGGTATTATTCAGCACACTATCGGATCTCCAACGGGGCCTCCATCATTGCTCTCTCTGCTCACTTTCATACCTGTAAGAGATTTTGAATGAAACCTCTCGGTAGCCTGCACTCTGCTGCCCAGCAGCACTCTGAGGGGATCATGAAAGTCTGGCATCTGCTCCCACAGCAGAAGAGCCAGGAGAGAAAGCTGCTTCTGGGAACCTTCAGCAGATAGTCAGCTTTGCAACTTTGTCACCATCAGTGCTGTGGCTCCTGGGTTTCATAGCTAAAAGTTCATTTGAGTCCTACCTCGCCGGATCTTGACTAAGCTGCACAGCAGCACAATGAATAGAGCATCAACGTTTGGCCTCTGCTCAGACCTTCGAAGAGGCAAAAGTAAAAGCTGGTGCTGGGATTCTTCAGCACACAGTCAGCTTTAAAACATTGCCTCCATCATTGCTCTCACTTCTCAATTTCCTACCTGAGAATTTGAATGAAACCTCTCGGAAGGCTGTTCTCTGCTGCGCAGCAACACCGTGAGAGGAGCATGAGGAGCATGAACGTTTGGCCCCTGCCACCACAGCAGAAGAGCCAGGAGGGAAATCTTGTGCTGGTATTATTTAGCACACTATCAGATCTCCAACGGGGCCTCCATCATTGCTCTCTCTGCTCACTTTTATACCTGTAAGAGATTTTGAATGAAACCTCTCGGAAGCCTGCACTCTGCTGCCCAGCAGCACTCTGAGGGGATCATGAAAGTCTGGCATCTGCTCCCACAGCAGAAGAGCCAGGAGAGAAAGCTGCTTCTGGGAACCTTCAGCACATAGTCAGCTTTGCAACTTTGTCACCATCAGTGCTGTGGCTCCTCGGTTTCATAGCTAAAAGTTCATTTGAGTCGTACCTCGCCGGATCTTGACTAAGCTGCACAGCAGCACAGTGAGTAGAGCATCAACGTTTGGCCTCTGCTCAGACCTTCGAAGAGGCAAAAGTAAAAGCTGGTGCTGGGATTCTTCAGCACACAGTCAGCATTAAACGGGGCTTCCATCATTTCTGTCACTGCTCACTTTCATACGTGAGAGTTTGAATGAAACCTCTCGGAAGGCTGTTCTCTGCTGCGCAGCAACACGGTGAGAGGAGCATGAACGCTTGGCCTCTGCTCCCACAGCAGACAAGCCAGGAGGGAAATCTTGTGCTGATATTATTCAGCACACTATCAGACTTCCAACGGGGCCTCCATCATTGCTCTCTCTGCTCACTTTCATACCTGTAAGAGATTTTGAATGAAACCTCTCGGAAGCCTGCACTCTGCTGCCCAGCAGAACTCTGAGGGGATCATGAAAGTCTGGCATCTGCTCCCACAGCAGAAGGGCCAGGAGAGAAAGCTGCTTCTGGGAACCTTCAGCACATAGTCAGCTTTGCAAATTTGTCACCATCAGTGCTGTGGCTCCTCGGTTTCATAGCTAAAAGTTCATTTGAGTCGTACCTCGCCGGATATTGACTATGCTGCACAGCAGCACAGTGAGTAGAGCATCAACGTTTGGCCTCTGCTCAGACCTTCGAAGAGGCAAAAGTAAAAGCTGGTGCTGGGATTCTTCAGGACACAGTCAGCTTTAAACGGGGCTTCCATCATTTCTGTCACTGCTCACTTTCATACGTGAGAGTTTGAATGAAACCTCTCAGAAGGCTGTTCTCTGCTGCGCAGCAACGCCGTGAGAAGAGCATGAACGTTTGGCCTCTGCCCCCACAGCAGAAGAGCCAGGAGGGAAATCTTGTGCTATTACTCAGCACACTATCAGACTTCCAACGGGGCCTCCATCATTGCTCTCTCTGCTCACTTTTATACCTGTAAGAGATTTTGAATGAAACCTCTCGGAAGCCTGCACACTGCTGCCCAGCAGCACTCTAAGGGGATCATGAAAGTCTGGCATCTGCTCCCACAGCAGAAGAGCCAGGAGAGAAAGCTGCTTCTGGGAACCTTCAGCACATAGTCAGCTTTGCAACTTTGTAACCATCATTGCTGTGGCTCCTGGGTTTCATAGCTAAAAGTTCATTTGAGTCCTACCTCGCCGGATCGTGACTAAGCTGCTCAGCACCACAGAGAGTAGAGCACAAACGTATGGCCTCAGCTCCCACAGCAGAAGAGCCAGGAGGGAAATCTGGTGCTGGCATTCTTCAGCACACAGTCAGCTTTGCAACGGTGCCTTCATCATTTCTTTCAATGCTCACTTTCGTACCTGAAAGAGACTTTGAATGAAACCTCTCCGAAGCCTGCTCTCTGCTGCCCAGCAAAACAGTGCTTAGATTCAGAACGTTTGGCCTCTGCTCCCACAGCCGAAGAGCCCTAAAGAAAAGGCGGTACTGGGATTTTTCAGCACACAGCTTTTCAACGGGGCCTCCATCTTTGCAGTTTGTCCTCTGTTTAATCATAAAGAAACAGTTTGAATAAAATTGGTGGTCGCTCTTAGCTGCCCAGGAACGCAGCTAGTAGAGCATGAACGTTTGGCCTCTGCTCCCACATTCGAAGAGCCAAAAGGGAAAGCTGGTGCTGGGATTTTTCAGTACACAGTCAGCTTTAAAAAAATTGCCTCCATCATTGCTCACAGTTCTCAATTTCCTACCTGAGAGTTTGAATGAAACCTCTCGGAATACTGCAATTTGCTGCCCAGCAGCACTCTGAGTAGAGCATGAACTTTTGGCCTCTGCTCCCACAGAAGAAGAGCCAGGAGGGAAAGCTGGGGCTGGGTATCTTCAGCACACAGTCAGCTTTGTAAAGGAGTCACCATCAGTGCTGTCTCTCCTAGCTTTCAACCTAAAAGTGCATTTGATTACAAGCTCTACAGGGCCTGCTCTCGGCTGCCCATCAGCATAGTGAGTAGAGCATCACCGTTTGCCCTCTGCTCAGACCTTCGAAGAGGCAAAAGTAAAAGCTGGTGCTGGGATTCTTCAGCACACAGTCAGCTTTACAACATTGCCTCCATCATTGCTCTCACTTCTCAATTTCCTACCTGAGAATTTGAATGAAACCTCTCGGAAGGCTGTTCTCTGCTGCGCAGCAACACCGTGAGAGGAGCATGAGGAGTATGAACGTTTGGCCCCTGCCACCACAGCAGAAGAGCCAGGAGGGAAATCTTGTGCTGGTATTATTCAGCACACTATCAGATCTCCAACGGGGCCTCCATCATTGCTCTCTCTGCTCACTTTTATACCTGTAAGAGATTTTGAATGAAACCTCTCGGAAGCCTGCACTCTGCTGCCCAGCACCACTCTGAGGGGATCATGAAAGTCTGGCATCTGCTCCCACAGCAGAAGAGTCAGGAGAGAAAGCTGCTTCTGGGAACCTTCCGCACATAGTCAGCTTTGCAACTTTGTCACCATCAGTGCTGTGGCTCCTCGGTTTCATAGCTAAAAGTTCATTTGAGTCGTACCTCGCCGGATCTTGACTAAGGTGCACAGCAGCACAATGAATAGAGCATCAACGTTTGCCCTCTGCTCAGACCTTCGAAGAGGCAAAAGTAAAAGCTGGTGCTGGAATTCTTCAGCACACAGTCAGCATTAAACGGGGCTTCCATCATTTCTGTCACTGCTCACTTTCATACGTGAGAGTTTGAATGAAACCTCTCGGAAGGCTGTTCTCTGCTGCGCAGCAACACCGTGAGAAGAGCATGAACGTTTGACCTCTGCCCCACAGAAGAGGAGAAAGGAGTTAAATCTCCTGCTGATATTATTCAGCACACTATCAGATTTCCAACGGGGCCTCCATCATTGCTCTCTCTGCTCACTTTCATACCTGTAAGAGATTTTGAATGAAACCTCTCGGAAGCCTGCACTCT
Organism: Pezoporus flaviventris; assembly: GCF_033815535.1. Taxonomy (NCBI): domain Eukaryota; kingdom Metazoa; phylum Chordata; class Aves; order Psittaciformes; family Psittacidae; genus Pezoporus; species Pezoporus flaviventris. The sequence goes on from NW_026892549.1 coordinate 53,014,529, forward strand.
GCTGCCCAGCAGAACTCTGAGGGGATCATGAAAGTTGGCATCTGCTCCCACAAGAGAAGGGCCAGGAGAGAAAGCTGCTTCTGGGAACCTTCAGCACATAGTCAGCTTTGTAAAGGAGTCACCATCAGTGCTGTGGCTCCTGGGTTTCATAGCTAAAAGTTCATTTGAGTCGTACCTCGCCGGATCTTGACTAAGCTGCACAGCAGCACAATGAGTAGAGCATCAACGTTTGGCCTCTGCTCAGACATTCCAAGAGCCAAAAAGGGAAAGCTGGTGCTGGGATTCTTCAGCACACAGTCAGCTTTAAACGGGGCTTCCATCATTTCTGTCACTGCTCACTTTCATACGTGAGAGTTTGAATGAAACCTCTCGGAAGGCTGTTCTCTGCTGCGCAGCAACACCGTGTGAAGAGCATGAGGAGCATGAACGTTTGGCCCCTGCCACCACAGCAGAAGAGCCAGGAGGGAAATCTTGTGCTGGTATTATTCAGCACACTATCGGATCTCCAACGGGGCCTCCATCATTGCTCTCTCTGCTCACTTTCATACCTGTAAGAGATTTTGAATGAAACCTCTCGGTAGCCTGCACTCTGCTGCCCAGCAGCACTCTGAGGGGATCATGAAAGTCTGGCATCTGCTCCCACAGCAGAAGAGCCAGGAGAGAAAGCTGCTTCTGGGAACCTTCAGCACATAGTCAGCTTTGCAACTTTGTCACCATCAGTGCTGTGGCTCCTGGGTTTCATAGCTAAAAGTTCATTTGAGTCCTACCTCGCCGGATCTTGACTAAGCTGCACAGCAGCACAATGAATAGAGCATCAACGTTTGGCCTCTGCTCAGACCTTCGAAGAGGCAAAAGTAAAAGCTGGTGCTGGGATTCTTCAGCACACAGTCAGCTTTAAAACATTGCCTCCATCATTGCTCTCACTTCTCAATTTCCTACCTGAGAATTTGAATGAAACCTCTCGGAAGGCTGTTCTCTGCTGCGCAGCAACACCGTGAGAGGAGCATGAGGAGCATGAACGTTTGGCCCCTGCCACCACAGCAGAAGAGCCAGGAGGGAAATCTTGTGCTGGTATTATTTAGCACACTATCAGATCTCCAACGGGGCCTCCATCATTGCTCTCTCTGCTCACTTTTATACCTGTAAGAGATTTTGAATGAAACCTCTCGGAAGCCTGCACTCTGCTGCCCAGCAGCACTCTGAGGGGATCATGAAAGTCTGGCATCTGCTCCCACAGCAGAAGAGCCAGGAGAGAAAGCTGCTTCTGGGAACCTTCAGCACATAGTCAGCTTTGCAACTTTGTCACCATCAGTGCTGTGGCTCCTCGGTTTCATAGCTAAAAGTTCATTTGAGTCGTACCTCGCCGGATCTTGACTAAGCTGCACAGCAGCACAGTGAGTAGAGCATCAACGTTTGGCCTCTGCTCAGACCTTCGAAGAGGCAAAAGTAAAAGCTGGTGCTGGGATTCTTCAGGACACAGTCAGCATTAAACGGGGCTTCCATCATTTCTGTCACTGCTCACTTTCATACGTGAGAGTTTGAATGAAACCTCTCGGAAGGCTGTTCTCTGCTGCGCAGCAACACCGTGAGAGGAGCATGAACGCTTGGCCTCTGCTCCCACAGCAGACAAGCCAGGAGGGAAATCTTGTGCTGATATTATTCAGCACACTATCAGACTTCCAACGGGGCCTCCATCATTGCTCTCTCTGCTCACTTTCATACCTGTAAGAGATTTTGAATGAAACCTCTCGGAAGCCTGCACACTGCTGCCCAGCAGCACTCTAAGGGGATCATTAACGTCTGGCATCTGCTCCCACAGCAGAAGAGCCAGGAGAGAAAGCTGCTTCTGGGAGCCTTCAGCACATAGTCAGCTTTGCAACTTCGTAACCATCATTGCTGTGGCTCCTGGGTTTCATAGCTAAAAGTTCATTTGAGTCGTACCTCACCGGATCGTGACTAAGCTGCTCAGCACCACAGAGAGTAGAGCACAAACGTATGGCCTCAGCTCCCACAGCAGAAGAGCCAGGAGGGAAATCTGGTGCTGGCATTCTTCAGCACACAGTCAGCTTTGCAACGGTGCCTTCATCATTTCTTTCAATGCTCACTTTCGTACCTGAAAGAGACTTTGAATGAAACCTCTCCGAAGCCTGCTCTCTGCTGCCCAGCAAAACAGTGCTTAGATTCAGAACGTTTGGCCTCTGCTCCCACAGCCGAAGAGCCCTAAAGAAAAGGCGGTACTGGGATTTTTCAGCACACAGCTTTTCAACGGGGCCTCCATCTTTGCAGTTTGTCCTCTGTTTAATCATAAAGAAACAGTTTGAATAAAATTGGTGGTCGCTCTTAGCTGCCCAGGAACGCAGCTAGTAGAGCATGAACGTTTGGCCTCTGCTCCCACATTCGAAGAGCCAAAAGGGAAAGCTGGTGCTGGGATTTTTCAGTACACAGTCAGCTTTAAAAAAATTGCCTCCATCATTGCTCACAGTTCTCAATTTCCTACCTGAGAGTTTGAATGAAACCTCTCGGAATACTGCAATTTGCTGCCCAGCAGCACTCTGAGTAGAGCATGAACTTTTGGCCTCTGCTCCCACAGAAGAAGAGCCAGGAGGGAAAGCTGGGGCTGGGTATCTTCAGCACACAGTCAGCTTTGTAAAGGAGTCACCATCAGTGCTGTCTCTCCTAGCTTTCAACCTAAAAGTGCATTTGATTACAAGCTCTACAGGGCCTGCTCTCGGCTGCCCATCAGCATAGTGAGTAGAGCATCACCGTTTGCCCTCTGCTCAGACCTTCGAAGAGGCAAAAGTAAAAGCTGGTGCTGGGATTCTTCAGCACACAGTCAGCTTTACAACATTGCCTCCATCATTGCTCTCACTTCTCAATTTCCTACCTGAGAATTTGAATGAAACCTCTCGGAAGGCTGTTCTCTGCTGCGCAGCAACACCGTGAGAGGAGCATGAGGAGCATGAACGTTTGGCCCCTGCCACCACAGCAGAAGAGCCAGGAGGGAAATCTTGTGCTGGTATTATTCAGCACACTATCAGATCTCCAACGGGGCCTCCATCATTGCTCTCTCTGCTCACTTTTATACCTGTAAGAGATTTTGAATGAAACCTCTCGGAAGCCTGCACTCTGCTGCCCAGCACCACTCTGAGGGGATCATGAAAGTCTGGCATCTGCTCCCACAGCAGAAGAGTCAGGAGAGAAAGCTGCTTCTGGGAACCTTCCGCACATAGTCAGCTTTGCAACTTTGTCACCATCAGTGCTGTGGCTCCTCGGTTTCATAGCTAAAAGTTCATTTGAGTCGTACCTCGCCGGATCTTGACTAAGGTGCACAGCAGCACAATGAATAGAGCATCAATGTTTGCCCTCTGCTCAGACCTTCGAAGAGGCAAAAGTAAAAGCTGGTGCTGGAATTCTTCAGCACACAGTCAGCATTAAACGGGGCTTCCATCATTTCTGTTACTGCTCACTTTCATACGTGAGAGTTTGAATGAAACCTCTCGGAAGGCTGTTCTCTGCTGCGCAGCAACACCGTGAGAAGAGCATGAACGCTTGGCCTCTGCTCCCACATCAGACGAGCCAGGAGGGAAATCTTGTGCTGATATTATTCAGCACACTATCAGACTTCCAACGGGGCCTCCATCATTGCTCTCTCTGCTCACTTTCATACCTGTAAGAGATTTTGAATGAAACCTCTCGGAAGCCTGCACTCTGCTGCCCAGCAGAACTCTGAGGGGATCATGAAAGTCTGGCATCTGCTCCCACAGCAGAAGAGCCAGGAGGGAAAGCTAGTGCTGGCATTCTTCAGCACACAGTCAGCTTTGCAACGGTGCCTTCATCATTTCTTTCAATGCTCACTTTCGTACCTGAAAGAGACTTTGAATGAAACCTCTCCGAAGCCTGCTCTCTGCTGCCCAGCAAAACAGTGCTTAGATTCAGAACGTTTGGCCTCTGCTCCCACAGCAGAAGAGCCCTAAAGAAAAGGCGGTACTGGGATTTTTCAGCACACAGCTTTTCAACGGGGCCTCCATCTTTGCAGTTTGTCCTCGGTTTAATCATAAAGAAAGAGTTTGAATAAAATTGGTGGTCGCTCTTAGCTGCCCAGGAACGCAGCTAGTAGAGCATGAACGTTTGGCCTCTGCTCCCACATTCGAAGAGCCAAAAGGGAAAGCTGGTGCAGGGATTCTTCAGTACACAGTCAGCTTTAAAAAAATTGCCTCCATCATTGCTCACAGTTCTCAATTTCCTACCTGAGAGTTTGAATGAAACCTCTCGGAATACTGCAATTTGCTGCCCAGCAGCACTCTGAGTAGAGCATGAACTTTTGGCCTCTGCTCCCACAGAAGAAGAGCCAGGAGGGAAAGCTGGGGCTGGGTATCTTCAGCACACAGTCAGCTTTGTAAAGGAGTCACCATCAGTGCTTTCTCTCCTAGCTTTCAACCTAAAAGTGCATTTGAATACAAGCTCTCCAGGGCCTGCTCTCGGCTGCCCATCAGCATAGTGAGTAGAGCATCACCGTTTGCCCTCTGCTCAGACCTTCGAAGAGGCAAAAGTAAAAGCTGGTGCTGGGATTCTTCAGCACACAGTCAGCTTTACAACATTGCCTCCATCATTGCTCTCACTTCTCAATTTCCTACCTGAGAATTTGAATGAAACCTCTCGGAAGGCTGTTCTCTGCTGCGCAGCAACACCGTGAGAGGAGCATGAGGAGCATGAACGTTTGGCCCCTGCCACCACAGCAGAAGAGCCAGGAGGGAAATCTTGTGCTGGTATTATTCAGCACACTATCAGATCTCCAACGGGGCCTCCATCATTGCTCTCTCTGCTCACTTTTATACCTGTAAGAGATTTTGAATGAAACCTCTCGGAAGCCTGCACTCTGCTGCCCAGCACCACTCTGAGGGGATCATGAAAGTCTGGCATCTGCTCCCACAGCAGAAGAGTCAGGAGAGAAAGCTGCTTCTGGGAACCTTCCGCACATAGTCAGCTTTGCAACTTTGTCACCATCAGTGCTGTGGCTCCTCGGTTTCATAGCTAAAAGTTCATTTGAGTCGTACCTCGCCGGATCTTGACTAAGCTGCACAGCAGCACAATGAGTAGAGCATCAACGTTTGGCCTCTGCTCAGACCTTCGAAGAGGCAAAAGTAAAAGCTGGTGCTGGAATTTTTCAGCACACAGTCAGCATTAAACGGGGCTTCCATCATTTCTGTCACTGCTCACTTTCATACGTGAGAGTTTGAATGAAACCTCTCGGAAGGCTGTTCTTTTGCTGCGCAGCAACACCGTGAGAAGAGCATGAACGTTTGACCTCTGCCCCCACAGAAGAGGAGCAAGGAGTTAAATCTTGTGCTGATATTATTCAGCACACTATCGGATCTCCAACGGGGCCTCCATCATTGCTCTCTCTGCTCACTTTCATACCTGTAAGAGAATTTGAATGAAACCTCTCGGAAGCCTGCACTCTGGTGCCCAGCAGCACTCTGAGGGGATCATGAAAGTCTGGCATCTGCTCCCACAGCAGAAGAGCCAGGAGAGAAAGCTGCTTCTGGGAACCTTCAGCAGATAGTCAGCTTTGCAACTTTGTCACCATCAGTGCTGTGGCTCCTGGGTTTCATAGCTAAAAGTTCATTTGAGTCGTGCCTCGCCGGATCTTGACTAAGCTGCACAGCAGCACAATGAATAGAGCATCAACGTTTGGCCTCTGCTCAGACCTTCGAAGAGGCAAAAGTAAAAGCTGGTGCTGGGATTCTTCAGCACACAGTCAGCTTTAAAACATTGCCTCCATCATTGCTCTCACTTCTCAATTTCCTACCTGAGAGTTTGAATGAAACCTCTCGGAATACTGCAATTTGCTGCCCAGCAGCACTCTGAGTAGAGCATGAACTTTTGGCCTCTGCTCCCACAGAAGAAGAGCCAGGAGGGAAAGCTGGGGCTGGGTATCTTCAGCACACAGTCAGCTTTGTAAAGGAGTCACCATCAGTGCTGTCTCTCCTAGCTTTCAACCTAAAAGTGCATTTGAATACAAGCTCTCCAGGGCCTGCTCTCGGCTGCCCATCAGCATAGTGAGTAGAGCATCACCGTTTGCCCTCTGCTCAGACCTTCGAAGAGGCAAAAGTAAAAGCTGGTGCTGGGATTCTTCAGCACACAGTCAGCTTTACAATATTGCCTCCATCATTGCTCTCACTTCTCAATTTCCTACCTGAGAATTTGAATGAAACCTCTCGGAAGGCTGTTCTCTGCTGCGCAGCAACACCGTGAGAAGAGCATGAACGTTTGGCCCCTGCCACCACAGCAGAAGAGCCAGGAGGGAAATCTTGTGCTGGGATTATTCAGCACACTATCAGATCTCCAACGGGGCCTCCATCATTGCTCTCTCTGCTCACTTTTATACCTGTAAGAGATTTTGAATGAAACCTCTGGGAAGCCTGCACTCTGCTGCCCAGCAGCACTCTGAGGGGATCATGAAAGTCTGGCATCTGCTCCCACAGCAGAAGAGCCAGGAGAGAAAGCTGCTTCTGGGAACCTTCAGCACATAGTCAGCTTTGTAAAGGAGTCACCATCAGTGCTGTGGCTCCTGGGTTTCATAGCTAAAAGTTCATTTGAGTCGTACCTCGCCGGATCTTGACTAAGCTGCACAGCAGCACAATGAGTAGAGCATCAACGTTTGGCCTCTGCTCAGACCTTCGAAGAGGCAAAAGTAAAAGCTGGTGCTGGAATTTTTCAGCACACAGTCAGCATTAAACGGGGCTTCCATCATTTCTGTCACTGCTCACTTTCATACGTGAGAGTTTGAATGAAACCTCTCGGAAGGCTGTTCTTTTGCTGCGCAGCAACACCGTGAGAAGAGCATGAACGTTTGACTTCTGCCCCCACCGAAGAGGAGCAAGGAGTTAAATCTTGTGCTGATATTATTCAGCACACTATCAGATTTCCAACGGGGCCTCCATCATTGCTCTCTCTGCTCACTTTCATACCTGTAAGAGATTTTGAATGAAACCTCTCGGAAGCCTGCACTCTGCTGCCCAGCAGAACTCTGAGGGGATCATGAAAGTTGGCATCTGCTCCCACAAGAGAAGGGCCAGGAGAGAAAGCTGCTTCTGGGAACCTTCAGCACATAGTCAGCTTTGTAAAGGAGTCTCCATCAGTGCTGTGGCTCCTGGGTTTCATAGCTAAAAGTTCATTTGAGTCGTACCTCGCCGGATCTTGACTAAGCTGCACAGCAGCACAATGAGTAGAGCATCAACGTTTGGCCTCTGCTGAGACATTCCAAGAGCCAAAAAGGGAAAGCTGGTGCTGGGATTCTTCAGCACACAGTCAGCTTTAAACGGGGCTTCCATCATTTCTGTCACTGCTCACTTTCATACGTGAGAGTTTGAATGAAACCTCTCGGAAGGCTGTTCTCTGCTGCGCAGCAACACCGTGAGAAGAGCATGAGGAGCATGAACGTTTGGCCCCTGCCACCACAGCAGAAGAGCCAGGAGGGAAATCTTGTGCTGGTATTATTCAGCACACTATCGGATCTCCAACGGGGCCTCCATCATTGCTCTCTCTGCTCACTTTCATACCTGTAAGAGATTTTGAATGAAACCTCTCGGAAGCCTGCACTCTGCTGCCCAGCAGCACTCTGAGGGGATCATGAAAGTCTGGCATCTGCTCCCACAGCAGAAGAGCCAGGAGAGAAAGCTGCTTCTGGGAACCTTCAGCAGATAGTCAGCTTTGCAACTTTGTCACCATCAGTGCTGTGGCTCCTGGGTTTCATAGCTAAAAGTTCATTTGAGTCGTGCCTCGCCGGATCTTGACTAAGCTGCACAGCAGCACAATGAATAGAGCATCAACGTTTGGCCTCTGCTCAGACCTTCGAAGAGGCAAAAGTAAAAGCTGGTGCTGGGATTCTTCAGCACACAGTCAGCTTTAAAACATTGCCTCCATCATTGCTCTCACTTCTCAATTTCCTACCTGAGAATTTGAATGAAACCTCTCGGAAGGCTGTTCTCTGCTGCGCAGCAACACCGTGAGAGGAGCATGAGGAGCATGAACTTTTGGCCCCTGCCACCACAGCAGAAGAGCCAGGAGGGAAATCTTGTGCTGGGATTATTCAGCACACTATCAGATCTCCAACGGGGACTCCATCATTGCTCTCTCTGCTCACTTTTATACCTGTAAGAGATTTTGAATGAAACCTCTGGGAAGCCTGCACTCTGCTGCCCAGCAGCACTCTGAGGGGATCATGAAAGTCTGGCATCTGCTCCCACAGCAGAAGAGCCAGGAGAGAAAGCTGCTTCTGGGAACCTTCAGCACATAGTCAGCTTTGTAAAGGAGTCACCATCAGTGCTGTGGCTCCTGGGTTTCATAGCTAAAAGTTCATTTGAGTCGTACCTCGCCGGATCTTGACTAAGCTGCACAGCAGCACAATGAGTAGAGCATCAACGTTTGGCCTCTGCTCAGACCTTCGAAGAGGCAAAAGTAAAAGCTGGTGCTGGAATTTTTCAGCACACAGTCAGCATTAAACGGGGCTTCCATCATTTCTGTCACTGCTCACTTTCATACGTGAGAGTTTGAATGAAACCTCTCGGAAGGCTGTTCTTTTGCTGCGCAGCAACACCGTGAGAAGAGCATGAACGTTTGACCTCTGCCCCCACAGAAGAGGAGCAAGGAGTTAAATCTTGTGCTGATATTATTCAGCACACTATCGGATCTCCAACGGGGCCTCCATCATTGCTCTCTCTGCTCACTTTCATACCTGTAAGAGATTTTGAATGAAACCTCTCGGAAGCCTGCACTCTGCTGCCCAGCAGCACTCTGAGGGGATCATGAAAGTCTGGCATCTGCTCCCACAGCAGAAGAGCCAGGAGAGAAAGCTGCTTCTGGGAACCTTCAGCAGATAGTCAGCTTTGCAACTTTGTCACCATCAGTGCTGTGGCTCCTGGGTTTCATAGCTAAAAGTTCATTTGAGTCGTGCCTCGCCGGATCTTGACTAAGCTGCACAGCAGCACAATGAATAGAGCATCAACGTTTGGCCTCTGCTCAGACCTTCGAAGAGGCAAAAGTAAAAGCTGGTGCTGGGATTCTTCAGCACACAGTCAGCTTTAAAACATTGCCTCCATCATTGCTCTCACTTCTCAATTTCCTACCTGAGAATTTGAATGAAACCTCTCGGAAGGCTGTTCTCTGCTGCGCAGCAACACCGTGAGAGGAGCATGAGGAGCATGAACTTTTGGCCCCTGCCACCACAGCAGAAGAGCCAGGAGGGAAATCTTGTGCTGGGATTATTCAGCACACTATCAGATCTCCAACGGGGACTCCATCATTGCTCTCTCTGCTCACTTTTATACCTGTAAGAGATTTTGAATGAAACCTCTGGGAAGCCTGCACTCTGCTGCCCAGCAGCACTCTGAGGGGATCATGAAAGTCTGGCATCTGCTCCCACAGCAGAAGAGCCAGGAGAGAAAGCTGCTTCTGGGAACCTTCAGCACATAGTCAGCTTTGTAAAGGAGTCACCATCAGTGCTGTGGCTCCTGGGTTTCATAGCTAAAAGTTCATTTGAGTCGTACCTCGCCGGATCTTGACTAAGCTGCACAGCAGCACAATGAGTAGAGCATCAACGTTTGGCCTCTGCTCAGACCTTCGAAGAGGCAAAAGTAAAAGCTGGTGCTGGAATTTTTCAGCACACAGTCAGCATTAAACGGGGCTTCCATCATTTCTGTCACTGCTCACTTTCATACGTGAGAGTTTGAATGAAACCTCTCGGAAGGCTGTTCTTTTGCTGCGCAGCAACACCGTGAGAAGAGCATGAACGTTTGACCTCTGCCCCCACAGAAGAGGAGCAAGGAGTTAAATCTTGTGCTGATATTATTCAGCACACTATCGGATCTCCAACGGGGCCTCCATCATTGCTCTCTCTGCTCACTTTCATACCTGTAAGAGATTTTGAATGAAACCTCTCGGAAGCCTGCACTCTGCTGCCCAGCAGCACTCTGAGGGGATCATGAAAGTCTGGCATCTGCTCCCACAGCAGAAGAGCCAGGAGAGAAAGCTGCTTCTGGGAACCTTCAGCAGATAGTCAGCTTTGCAACTTTGTCACCATCAGTGCTGTGGCTCCTGGGTTTCATAGCTAAAAGTTCATTTGAGTCGTGCCTCGCCGGATCTTGACTAAGCTGCACAGCAGCACAATGAATAGAGCATCAACGTTTGGCCTCTGCTCAGACCTTCGAAGAGGCAAAAGTAAAAGCTGGTGCTGGGATTCTTCAGCACACAGTCAGCTTTAAAACATTGCCTCCATCATTGCTCTCACTTCTCAATTTCCTACCTGAGAGTTTGAATGAAACCTCTCGGAATACTGCAATTTGCTGCCCAGCAGCACTCTGAGTAGAGCATGAACTTTTGGCCTCTGCTCCCACAGAAGAAGAGCCAGGAGGGAAAGCTGGGGCTGGGTATCTTCAGCACACAGTCAGCTTTGTAAAGGAGTCACCATCAGTGCTGTCTCTCCTAGCTTTCAACCTAAAAGTGCATTTGAATACAAGCTCTCCAGGGCCTGCTCTCGGCTGCCCATCAGCATAGTGAGTAGAGCATCACCGTTTGCCCTCTGCTCAGACCTTCGAAGAGGCAAAAGTAAAAGCTGGTGCTGGGATTCTTCAGCACACAGTCAGCTTTACAACATTGCCTCCATCATTGCTCTCACTTCTCAATTTCCTACCTGAGAATTTGAATGAAACCTCTCGGAAGGCTGTTCTCTGCTGCGCAGCAACACCGTGAGAAGAGCATGAACGTTTGACCTCTGCCCCCACAGAAGAGGAGCAAGGAGTTAAATCTTGTGCTGATATTATTCAGCACACTATCAGATTTCCAACGGGGCCTCCATCATTGCTCTCTCTGCTCACTTTCATACCTGTAAGAGATTTTGAATGAAACCTCTCGGAAGCCTGCACTCTGCTGCCCAGCAGAACTCTGAGGGGATCATGAAAGTTGGCATCTGCTCCCACAAGAGAAGGGCCAGGAGAGAAAGCTGCTTCTGGGAACCTTCAGCACATAGTCAGCTTTGTAAAGGAGTCACCATCAGTGCTGTGGCTCCTGGGTTTCATAGCTAAAAGTTCATTTGAGTCGTACCTCGCCGGATCTTGACTAAGCTGCACAGCAGCACAATGAGTAGAGCATCAACGTTTGGCCTCTGCTGAGACATTCCAAGAGCCAAAAAGGGAAAGCTGGTGCTGGGATTCTTCAGCACACAGTCAGCTTTAAACGGGGCTTCCATCATTTCTGTCACTGCTCACTTTCATACGTGAGAGTTTGAATGAAACCTCTCGGAAGGCTGTTCTCTGCTGCGCAGCAACACCGTGAGAAGAGCATGAGGAGCATGAACGTTTGGCCCCTGCCACCACAGCAGAAGAGCCAGGAGGGAAATCTTGTGCTGGTATTATTCAGCACACTATCGGATCTCCAACGGGGCCTCCATCATTGCTCTCTCTGCTCACTTTCATACCTGTAAGAGATTTTGAATGAAACCTCTCGGAAGCCTGCACTCTGCTGCCCAGCAGCACTCTGAGGGGATCATGAAAGTCTGGCATCTGCTCCCACAGCAGAAGAGCCAGGAGAGAAAGCTGCTTCTGGGAACCTTCAGCAGATAGTCAGCTTTGCAACTTTGTCACCATCAGTGCTGTGGCTCCTGGGTTTCATAGCTAAAAGTTCATTTGAGTCGTGCCTCGCCGGATCTTGACTAAGCTGCACAGCAGCACAATGAATAGAGCATCAACGTTTGGCCTCTGCTCAGACCTTCGAAGAGGCAAAAGTAAAAGCTGGTGCTGGGATTCTTCAGCACACAGTCAGCTTTAAAACATTGCCTCCATCATTGCTCTCACTTCTCAATTTCCTACCTGAGAATTTGAATGAAACCTCTCGGAAGGCTGTTCTCTGCTGCGCAGCAACACCGTGAGAGGAGCATGAGGAGCATGAACGTTTGGCCCCTGCCACCACAGCAGAAGAGCCAGGAGGGAAATCTTGTGCTGGGATTATTCAGCACACTATCAGATCTCCAACGGGGACTCCATCATTGCTCTCTCTGCTCACTTTTATACCTGTAAGAGATTTTGAATGAAACCTCTGGGAAGCCTGCACTCTGCTGCCCAGCAGCACTCTGAGGGGATCATGAAAGTCTGGCATCTGCTCCCACAGCAGAAGAGCCAGGAGAGAAAGCTGCTTCTGGGAACCTTCAGCACATAGTCAGCTTTGTAAAGGAGTCACCATCAGTGCTGTGGCTCCTGGGTTTCATAGCTAAAAGTTCATTTGAGTCGTACCTCGCCGGATCTTGACTAAGCTGCACAGCAGCACAATGAGTAGAGCATCAACGTTTGGCCTCTGCTCAGACCTTCGAAGAGGCAAAAGTAAAAGCTGGTGCTGGAATTTTTCAGCACACAGTCAGCATTAAACGGGGCTTCCATCATTTCTGTCACTGCTCACTTTCATACGTGAGAGTTTGAATGAAACCTCTCGGAAGGCTGTTCTTTTGCTGCGCAGCAACACCGTGAGAAGAGCATGAACGTTTGACCTCTGCCCCCACAGAAGAGGAGCAAGGAGTTAAATCTTGTGCTGATATTATTCAGCACACTATCGGATCTCCAACGGGGCCTCCATCATTGCTCTCTCTGCTCACTTTCATACCTGTAAGAGATTTTGAATGAAACCTCTCGGAAGCCTGCACTCTGCTGCCCAGCAGCACTCTGAGGGGATCATGAAAGTCTGGCATCTGCTCCCACAGCAGAAGAGCCAGGAGAGAAAGCTGCTTCTGGGAACCTTCAGCAGATAGTCAGCTTTGCAACTTTGTCACCATCAGTGCTGTGGCTCATGGGTTTCATAGCTAAAAGTTCATTTGAGTCGTGCCTGCCGGATCTTGACTAAGCTGCACAGCAGCACAATGAATAGAGCATCAACGTTTGGCCTCTGCTCAGACCTTCGAAGAGGCAAAAGTAAAAGCTGGTGCTGGGATTCTTCAGCACACAGTCAGCTTTAAAACATTGCATCCATCATTGCTCTCACTTCTCAATTTCCTACCTGAGAGTTTGAATGAAACCTCTCGGAATACTGCAATTTGCTGCCCAGCAGCACTCTGAGTAGAGCATGAACTTTTGGCCTCTGCTCCCACAGAAGAAGAGCCAGGAGGGAAAGCTGGGGCTGGGTATCTTCAGCACACAGTCAGCTTTGTAAAGGAGTCACCATCAGTGCTGTCTCTCCTAGCTTTCAACCTAAAAGTGCATTTGAATACAAGCTCTCCAGGGCCTGCTCTCGGCTGCCCATCAGCATAGTGAGTAGAGCATCACCGTTTGCCCTCTGCTCAGACCTTCGAAGAGGCAAAAGTAAAAGCTGGTGCTGGGATTCTTCAGCACACAGTCAGCTTTACAACATTGCCTCCATCATTGCTCTCACTTCTCAATTTCCTACCTGAGAATTTGAATGAAACCTCTCGGAAGGCTGTTCTCTGCTGCGCAGCAACACCGTGAGAGGAGCATGAGGAGTATGAACGTTTGGCCCCTGCCACCACAGCAGAAGAGCCAGGAGGGAAATCTTGTGCTGGTATTATTCAGCACACTATCAGATCTCCAACGGGGCCTCCATCATTGCTCTCTCTGCTCACTTTTATACCTGTAAGAGATTTTGAATGAAACCTCTCGGAAGCCTGCACTCTGCTGCCCAGCACCACTCTGAGGGGATCATGAAAGTCTGGCATCTGCTCCCACAGCAGAAGAGTCAGGAGAGAAAGCTGCTTCTGGGAACCTTCCGCACATAGTCAGCTTTGCAACTTTGTCACCATCAGTGCTGTGGCTCCTCGGTTTCATAGCTAAAAGTTCATTTGAGTCGTACCTCGCCGGATCTTGACTAAGGTGCACAGCAGCACAATGAATAGAGCATCAACGTTTGCCCTCTGCTCAGACCTTCGAAGAGGCAAAAGTAAAAGCTGGTGCTGGAATTCTTCAGCACACAGTCAGCATTAAACGGGGCTTCCATCATTTCTGTCACTGCTCACTTTCATACGTGAGAGTTTGAATGAAACCTCTCGGAAGGCTGTTCTCTGCTGCGCAGCAACACCGTGAGAAGAGCATGAACGTTTGACCTCTGCCCCACAGAAGAGGAGAAAGGAGTTAAATCTCCTGCTGATATTATTCAGCACACTATCAGATTTCCAACGGGGCCTCCATCATTGCTCTCTCTGCTCACTTTCATACCTGTAAGAGATTTTGAATGAAACCTCTCGGAAGCCTGCACTCTGCTGCCCAGCAGAACTCTGAGGGGATCATGAAAGTTGGCATCTGCTCCCACAAGAGAAGGGCCAGGAGAGAAAGCTGCTTCTGGGAACCTTCAGCACATAGTCAGCTTTGTAAAGGAGTCACCATCAGTGCTGTGGCTCCTGGGTTTCATAGCTAAAAGTTCATTTGAGTCGTACCTCGCCGGATCTTGACTAAGCTGCACAGCAGCACAATGAGTAGAGCATCAACGTTTGGCCTCTGCTCAGACATTCCAAGAGCCAAAAAGGGAAAGCTGGTGCTGGGATTCTTCAGCACACAGTCAGCTTTAAACGGGGCTTCCATCATTTCTGTCACTGCTCACTTTCATACGTGAGAGTTTGAATGAAACCTCTCGGAAGGCTGTTCTCTGCTGCGCAGCAACACCGTGAGAAGAGCATGAGGAGCATGAACGTTTGGCCCCTGCCACCACAGCAGAAGAGCCAGGAGGGAAATCTTGTGCTGGTATTATTCAGCACACTATCGGATCTCCAACGGGGCCTCCATCATTGCTCTCTCTGCTCACTTTCATACCTGTAAGAGATTTTGAATGAAACCTCTCGGTAGCCTGCACTCTGCTGCCCAGCAGCACTCTGAGGGGATCATGAAAGTCTGGCATCTGCTCCCACAGCAGAAGAGCCAGGAGCGAAAGCTGCTTCTGGGAACCTTCAGCACATAGTCAGCTTTGCAACTTTGTCACCATCAGTGCTGTGGCTCCTGGGTTTCATAGCTAAAAGTTCATTTGAGTCCTGCCTCGCCGGATCTTGACTAAGCTGCACAGCAGCACAATGAATAGAGCATCAACGTTTGGCCTCTGCTCAGACCTTCGAAGAGGCAAAAGTAAAAGCTGGTGCTGGGATTCTTCAGCACACAGTCAGCTTTAAAACATTGCATCCATCATTGCTCTCACTTCTCAATTTCCTACCTGAGAGTTTGAATGAAACCTCTCGGAATACTGCAATTTGCTGCCCAGCAGCACTCTGAGTAGAGCATGAACTTTTGGCCTCTGCTCCCACAGAAGAAGAGCCAGGAGGGAAAGCTGGGGCTGGGTATCTTCAGCACACAGTCAGCTTTGTAAAGGAGTCACCATCAGTGCTGTCTCTCCTAGCTTTCAACCTAAAAGTGCATTTGAATACAAGCTCTCCAGGGCCTGCTCTCGGCTGCCCATCAGCATAGTGAGTAGAGCATCACCGTTTGCCCTCTGCTCAGACCTTCGAAGAGGCAAAAGTAAAAGCTGGTGCTGGGATTCTTCAGCACACAGTCAGCTTTACAACATTGCCTCCATCATTGCTCTCACTTCTCAATTTCCTACCTGAGAATTTGAATGAAACCTCTCGGAAGGCTGTTCTCTGCTGCGCAGCAACACCGTGAGAAGAGCATGAACGTTTGACCTCTGCCCCCACAGAAGAGGAGCAAGGAGTTAAATCTTGTGCTGATATTATTCAGCACACTATCAGATTTCCAACGGGGCCTCCATCATTGCTCTCTCTGCTCACTTTCATACCTGTAAGAGATTTTGAATGAAACCTCTCGGAAGCCTGCACTCTGCTGCCCAGCAGAACTCTGAGGGGATCATGAAAGTTGGCATCTGCTCCCACAAGAGAAGGGCCAGGAGAGAAAGCTGCTTCTGGGAACCTTCAGCACATAGTCAGCTTTGTAAAGGAGTCACCATCAGTGCTGTGGCTCCTGGGTTTCATAGCTAAAAGTTCATTTGAGTCGTACCTCGCCGGATCTTGACTAAGCTGCACAGCAGCACAATGAGTAGAGCATCAACGTTTGGCCTCTGCTGAGACATTCCAAGAGCCAAAAAGGGAAAGCTGGTGCTGGGATTCTTCAGCACACAGTCAGCTTTAAACGGGGCTTCCATCATTTCTGTCACTGCTCACTTTCATACGTGAGAGTTTGAATGAAACCTCTCGGAAGGCTGTTCTCTGCTGCGCAGCAACACCGTGAGAAGAGCATGAGGAGCATGAACGTTTGGCCCCTGCCACCACAGCAGAAGAGCCAGGAGGGAAATCTTGTGCTGGTATTATTCAGCACACTATCGGATCTCCAACGGGGCCTCCATCATTGCTCTCTCTGCTCACTTTCATACCTGTAAGAGATTTTGAATGAAACCTCTCGGAAGCCTGCACTCTGCTGCCCAGCAGCACTCTGAGGGGATCATGAAAGTCTGGCATCTGCTCCCACAGCAGAAGAGCCAGGAGAGAAAGCTGCTTCTGGGAACCTTCAGCAGATAGTCAGCTTTGCAACTTTGTCACCATCAGTGCTGTGGCTCCTGGGTTTCATAGCTAAAAGTTCATTTGAGTCGTGCCTCGCCGGATCTTGACTAAGCTGCACAGCAGCACAATGAATAGAGCATCAACGTTTGGCCTCTGCTCAGACCTTCGAAGAGGCAAAAGTAAAAGCTGGTGCTGGGATTCTTCAGCACACAGTCAGCTTTAAAACATTGCCTCCATCATTGCTCTCACTTCTCAATTTCCTACCTGAGAATTTGAATGAAACCTCTCGGAAGGCTGTTCTCTGCTGCGCAGCAACACCGTGAGAGGAGCATGAGGAGCATGAACGTTTGGCCCCTGCCACCACAGCAGAAGAGCCAGGAGGGAAATCTTGTGCTGGGATTATTCAGCACACTATCAGATCTCCAACGGGGACTCCATCATTGCTCTCTCTGCTCACTTTTATACCTGTAAGAGATTTTGAATGAAACCTCTGGGAAGCCTGCACTCTGCTGCCCAGCAGCACTCTGAGGGGATCATGAAAGTCTGGCATCTGCTCCCACAGCAGAAGAGCCAGGAGAGAAAGCTGCTTCTGGGAACCTTCAGCACATAGTCAGCTTTGTAAAGGAGTCACCATCAGTGCTGTGGCTCCTGGGTTTCATAGCTAAAAGTTCATTTGAGTCGTACCTCGCCGGATCTTGACTAAGCTGCACAGCAGCACAATGAGTAGAGCATCAACGTTTGGCCTCTGCTCAGACCTTCGAAGAGGCAAAAGTAAAAGCTGGTGCTGGAATTTTTCAGCACACAGTCAGCATTAAACGGGGCTTCCATCATTTCTGTCACTGCTCACTTTCATACGTGAGAGTTTGAATGAAACCTCTCGGAAGGCTGTTCTTTTGCTGCGCAGCAACACCGTGAGAAGAGCATGAACGTTTGACCTCTGCCCCCACAGAAGAGGAGCAAGGAGTTAAATCTTGTGCTGATATTATTCAGCACACTATCGGATCTCCAACGGGGCCTCCATCATTGCTCTCTCTGCTCACTTTCATACCTGTAAGAGATTTTGAATGAAACCTCTCGGAAGCCTGCACTCTGCTGCCCAGCAGCACTCTGAAGGGATCATGAAAGTCTGGCATCTGCTCCCACAGCAGAAGAGCCAGGAGAGAAAGCTGCTTCTGGGAACCTTCAGCAGATAGTCAGCTTTGCAACTTTGTCACCATCAGTGCTGTGGCTCATGGGTTTCATAGCTAAAAGTTCATTTGAGTCGTGCCTGCCGGATCTTGACTAAGCTGCACAGCAGCACAATGAATAGAGCATCAACGTTTGGCCTCTGCTCAGACCTTCGAAGAGGCAAAAGTAAAAGCTGGTGCTGGGATTCTTCAGCACACAGTCAGCTTTAAAACATTGCATCCATCATTGCTCTCACTTCTCAATTTCCTACCTGAGAGTTTGAATGAAACCTCTCGGAATACTGCAATTTGCTGCCCAGCAGCACTCTGAGTAGAGCATGAACTTTTGGCCTCTGCTCCCACAGAAGAAGAGCCAGGAGGGAAAGCTGGGGCTGGGTATCTTCAGCACACAGTCAGCTTTGTAAAGGAGTCACCATCAGTGCTGTCTCTCCTAGCTTTCAACCTAAAAGTGCATTTGAATACAAGCTCTCCAGGGCCTGCTCTCGGCTGCCCATCAGCATAGTGAGTAGAGCATCACCGTTTGCCCTCTGCTCAGACCTTCGAAGAGGCAAAAGTAAAAGCTGGTGCTGGGATTCTTCAGCACACAGTCAGCTTTACAACATTGCCTCCATCATTGCTCTCACTTCTCAATTTCCTACCTGAGAATTTGAATGAAACCTCTCGGAAGGCTGTTCTCTGCTGCGCAGCAACACCGTGAGAGGAGCATGAGGAGTATGAACGTTTGGCCCCTGCCACCACAGCAGAAGAGCCAGGAGGGAAATCTTGTGCTGGTATTATTCAGCACACTATCAGATCTCCAACGGGGCCTCCATCATTGCTCTCTCTGCTCACTTTTATACCTGTAAGAGATTTTGAATGAAACCTCTCGGAAGCCTGCACTCTGCTGCCCAGCACCACTCTGAGGGGATCATGAAAGTCTGGCATCTGCTCCCACAGCAGAAGAGTCAGGAGAGAAAGCTGCTTCTGGGAACCTTCCGCACATAGTCAGCTTTGCAACTTTGTCACCATCAGTGCTGTGGCTCCTCGGTTTCATAGCTAAAAGTTCATTTGAGTCGTACCTCGCCGGATCTTGACTAAGGTGCACAGCAGCACAATGAATAGAGCATCAACGTTTGCCCTCTGCTCAGACCTTCGAAGAGGCAAAAGTAAAAGCTGGTGCTGGAATTCTTCAGCACACAGTCAGCATTAAACGGGGCTTCCATCATTTCTGTCACTGCTCACTTTCATACGTGAGAGTTTGAATGAAACCTCTCGGAAGGCTGTTCTCTGCTGCGCAGCAACACCGTGAGAAGAGCATGAACGTTTGACCTCTGCCCCACAGAAGAGGAGAAAGGAGTTAAATCTCCTGCTGATATTATTCAGCACACTATCAGATTTCCAACGGGGCCTCCATCATTGCTCTCTCTGCTCACTTTCATACCTGTAAGAGATTTTGAATGAAACCTCTCGGAAGCCTGCACTCTGCTGCCCAGCAGAACTCTGAGGGGATCATGAAAGTTGGCATCTGCTCCCACAAGAGAAGGGCCAGGAGAGAAAGCTGCTTCTGGGAACCTTCAGCACATAGTCAGCTTTGTAAAGGAGTCACCATCAGTGCTGTGGCTCCTGGGTTTCATAGCTAAAAGTTCATTTGAGTCGTACCTCGCCGGATCTTGACTAAGCTGCACAGCAGCACAATGAGTAGAGCATCAACGTTTGGCCTCTGCTCAGACATTCCAAGAGCCAAAAAGGGAAAGCTGGTGCTGGGATTCTTCAGCACACAGTCAGCTTTAAACGGGGCTTCCATCATTTCTGTCACTGCTCACTTTCATACGTGAGAGTTTGAATGAAACCTCTCGGAAGGCTGTTCTCTGCTGCGCAGCAACACCGTGAGAAGAGCATGAGGAGCATGAACGTTTGGCCCCTGCCACCACAGCAGAAGAGCCAGGAGGGAAATCTTGTGCTGGTATTATTCAGCACACTATCGGATCTCCAACGGGGCCTCCATCATTGCTCTCTCTGCTCACTTTCATACCTGTAAGAGATTTTGAATGAAACCTCTCGGTAGCCTGCACTCTGCTGCCCAGCAGCACTCTGAGGGGATCATGAAAGTCTGGCATCTGCTCCCACAGCAGAAGAGCCAGGAGCGAAAGCTGCTTCTGGGAACCTTCAGCACATAGTCAGCTTTGCAACTTTGTCACCATCAGTGCTGTGGCTCCTGGGTTTCATAGCTAAAAGTTCATTTGAGTCCTGCCTCGCCGGATCTTGACTAAGCTGCACAGCAGCACAATGAATAGAGCATCAACGTTTGGCCTCTGCTCAGACCTTCGAAGAGGCAAAAGTAAAAGCTGGTGCTGGGATTCTTCAGCACACAGTCAGCTTTAAAACATTGCCTCCATCATTGCTCTCACTTCTCAATTTCCTACCTGAGAATTTGAATGAAACCTCTCGGAAGGCTGTTCTCTGCTGCGCAGCAACACCGTGAGAGGAGCATGAGGAGCATGAACGTTTGGCCCCTGCCACCACAGCAGAAGAGCCAGGAGGGAAATCTTGTGCTGGTATTATTTAGCACACTATCAGATCTCCAACGGGGCCTCCATCATTGCTCTCTCTGCTCACTTTTATACCTGTAAGAGATTTTGAATGAAACCTCTCGGAAGCCTGCACTCTGCTGCCCAGCAGCACTCTGAGGGGATCATGAAAGTCTGGCATCTGCTCCCACAGCAGAAGAGCCAGGAGAGAAAGCTGCTTCTGGGAACCTTCAGCACATAGTCAGCTTTGCAACTTTGTCACCATCAGTGCTGTGGCTCCTCGGTTTCATAGCTAAAAGTTCATTTGAGTCGTACCTCGCCGGATCTTGACTAAGCTGCACAGCAGCACAGTGAGTAGAGCATCAACGTTTGGCCTCTGCTCAGACCTTCGAAGAGGCAAAAGTAAAAGCTGGTGCTGGGATTCTTCAGGACACAGTCAGCATTAAACGGGGCTTCCATCATTTCTGTCACTGCTCACTTTCATACGTGAGAGTTTGAATGAAACCTCTCGGAAGGCTGTTCTCTGCTGCGCAGCAACACCGTGAGAGGAGCATGAACGCTTGGCCTCTGCTCCCACAGCAGACAAGCCAGGAGGGAAATCTTGTGCTGATATTATTCAGCACACTATCAGACTTCCAACGGGGCCTCCATCATTGCTCTCTCTGCTCACTTTCATACCTGTAAGAGATTTTGAATGAAACCTCTCGGAAGCCTGCACACTGCTGCCCAGCAGCACTCTAAGGGGATCATTAACGTCTGGCATCTGCTCCCACAGCAGAAGAGCCAGGAGAGAAAGCTGCTTCTGGGAGCCTTCAGCACATAGTCAGCTTTGCAACTTCGTAACCATCATTGCTGTGGCTCCTGGGTTTCATAGCTAAAAGTTCATTTGAGTCGTACCTCACCGGATCGTGACTAAGCTGCTCAGCACCACAGAGAGTAGAGCACAAACGTATGGCCTCAGCTCCCACAGCAGAAGAGCCAGGAGGGAAATCTGGTGCTGGCATTCTTCAGCACACAGTCAGCTTTGCAACGGTGCCTTCATCATTTCTTTCAATGCTCACTTTCGTACCTGAAAGAGACTTTGAATGAAACCTCTCCGAAGCCTGCTCTCTGCTGCCCAGCAAAACAGTGCTTAGATTCAGAACGTTTGGCCTCTGCTCCCACAGCCGAAGAGCCCTAAAGAAAAGGCGGTACTGGGATTTTTCAGCACACAGCTTTTCAACGGGGCCTCCATCTTTGCAGTTTGTCCTCTGTTTAATCATAAAGAAACAGTTTGAATAAAATTGGTGGTCGCTCTTAGCTGCCCAGGAACGCAGCTAGTAGAGCATGAACGTTTGGCCTCTGCTCCCACATTCGAAGAGCCAAAAGGGAAAGCTGGTGCTGGGATTTTTCAGTACACAGTCAGCTTTAAAAAAATTGCCTCCATCATTGCTCACAGTTCTCAATTTCCTACCTGAGAGTTTGAATGAAACCTCTCGGAATACTGCAATTTGCTGCCCAGCAGCACTCTGAGTAGAGCATGAACTTTTGGCCTCTGCTCCCACAGAAGAAGAGCCAGGAGGGAAAGCTGGGGCTGGGTATCTTCAGCACACAGTCAGCTTTGTAAAGGAGTCACCATCAGTGCTGTCTCTCCTAGCTTTCAACCTAAAAGTGCATTTGATTACAAGCTCTCCAGGGCCTGCTCTCGGCTGCCCATCAGCATAGTGAGTAGAGCATCACCGTTTGCCCTCTGCTCAGACCTTCGAAGAGGCAAAAGTAAAAGCTGGTGCTGGGATTCTTCAGCACACAGTCAGCTTTACAACATTGCCTCCATCATTGCTCTCACTTCTCAATTTCCTACCTGAGAATTTGAATGAAACCTCTCGGAAGGCTGTTTTCTGCTGCGCAGCAACACCGTGAGAGGAGCATGAGGAGCATGAACGTTTGGCCCCTGCCACCACAGCAGAAGAGCCAGGAGGGAAATCTTGTGCTGGTATTATTCAGCACACTATCAGATCTCCAACGGGGCCTCCATCATTGCTCTCTCTGCTCACTTTTATACCTGTAAGAGATTTTGAATGAAACCTCTCGGAAGCCTGCACTCTGCTGCCCAGCACCACTCTGAGGGGATCATGAAAGTCTGGCATCTGCTCCCACAGCAGAAGAGTCAGGAGAGAAAGCTGCTTCTGGGAACCTTCCGCACATAGTCAGCTTTGCAACTTTGTCACCATCAGTGCTGTGGCTCCTCGGTTTCATAGCTAAAAGTTCATTTGAGTCGTACCTCGCCGGATCTTGACTAAGGTGCACAGCAGCACAATGAATAGAGCATCAATGTTTGCCCTCTGCTCAGACCTTCGAAGAGGCAAAAGTAAAAGCTGGTGCTGGAATTCTTCAGCACACAGTCAGCATTAAACGGGGCTTCCATCATTTCTGTTACTGCTCACTTTCATACGTGAGAGTTTGAATGAAACCTCTCGGAAGGCTGTTCTCTGCTGCGCAGCAACACCGTGAGAAGAGCATGAACGCTTGGCCTCTGCTCCCACATCAGACGAGCCAGGAGGGAAATCTTGTGCTGATATTATTCAGCACACTATCAGACTTCCAACGGGGCCTCCATCATTGCTCTCTCTGCTCACTTTCATACCTGTAAGAGATTTTGAATGAAACCTCTCGGAAGCCTGCACTCTGCTGCCCAGCAGAACTCTGAGGGGATCATGAAAGTCTGGCATCTGCTCCCACAGCAGAAGAGCCAGGAGGGAAAGCTAGTGCTGGCATTCTTCAGCACACAGTCAGCTTTGCAACGGTGCCTTCATCATTTCTTTCAATGCTCACTTTCGTACCTGAAAGAGACTTTGAATGAAACCTCTCCGAAGCCTGCTCTCTGCTGCCCAGCAAAACAGTGCTTAGATTCAGAACGTTTGGCCTCTGCTCCCACAGCAGAAGAGCCCTAAAGAAAAGGCGGTACTGGGATTTTTCAGCACACAGCTTTTCAACGGGGCCTCCATCTTTGCAGTTTGTCCTCGGTTTAATCATAAAGAAAGAGTTTGAATAAAATTGGTGGTCGCTCTTAGCTGCCCAGGAACGCAGCTAGTAGAGCATGAACGTTTGGCCTCTGCTCCCACATTCGAAGAGCCAAAAGGGAAAGCTGGTGCAGGGATTCTTCAGTACACAGTCAGCTTTAAAAAAATTGCCTCCATCATTGCTCACAGTTCTCAATTTCCTACCTGAGAGTTTGAATGAAACCTCTCGGAATACTGCAATTTGCTGCCCAGCAGCACTCTGAGTAGAGCATGAACTTTTGGCCTCTGCTCCCACAGAAGAAGAGCCAGGAGGGAAAGCTGGGGCTGGGTATCTTCAGCACACAGTCAGCTTTGTAAAGGAGTCACCATCAGTGCTTTCTCTCCTAGCTTTCAACCTAAAAGTGCATTTGAATACAAGCTCTCCAGGGCCTGCTCTCGGCTGCCCATCAGCATAGTGAGTAGAGCATCACCGTTTGCCCTCTGCTCAGACCTTCGAAGAGGCAAAAGTAAAAGCTGGTGCTGGGATTCTTCAGCACACAGTCAGCTTTACAACATTGCCTCCATCATTGCTCTCACTTCTCAATTTCCTACCTGAGAATTTGAATGAAACCTCTCGGAAGGCTGTTCTCTGCTGCGCAGCAACACCGTGAGAGGAGCATGAGGAGCATGAACGTTTGGCCCCTGCCACCACAGCAGAAGAGCCAGGAGGGAAATCTTGTGCTGGTATTATTCAGCACACTATCAGATCTCCAACGGGGCCTCCATCATTGCTCTCTCTGCTCACTTTTATACCTGTAAGAGATTTTGAATGAAACCTCTCGGAAGCCTGCACTCTGCTGCCCAGCACCACTCTGAGGGGATCATGAAAGTCTGGCATCTGCTCCCACAGCAGAAGAGTCAGGAGAGAAAGCTGCTTCTGGGAACCTTCCGCACATAGTCAGCTTTGCAACTTTGTCACCATCAGTGCTGTGGCTCCTCGGTTTCATAGCTAAAAGTTCATTTGAGTCGTACCTCGCCGGATCTTGACTAAGCTGCACAGCAGCACAATGAGTAGAGCATCAACGTTTGGCCTCTGCTCAGACCTTCGAAGAGGCAAAAGTAAAAGCTGGTGCTGGAATTTTTCAGCACACAGTCAGCATTAAACGGGGCTTCCATCATTTCTGTCACTGCTCACTTTCATACGTGAGAGTTTGAATGAAACCTCTCGGAAGGCTGTTCTTTTGCTGCGCAGCAACACCGTGAGAAGAGCATGAACGTTTGACCTCTGCCCCCACAGAAGAGGAGCAAGGAGTTAAATCTTGTGCTGATATTATTCAGCACACTATCGGATCTCCAACGGGGCCTCCATCATTGCTCTCTCTGCTCACTTTCATACCTGTAAGAGAATTTGAATGAAACCTCTCGGAAGCCTGCACTCTGGTGCCCAGCAGCACTCTGAGGGGATCATGAAAGTCTGGCATCTGCTCCCACAGCAGAAGAGCCAGGAGAGAAAGCTGCTTCTGGGAACCTTCAGCAGATAGTCAGCTTTGCAACTTTGTCACCATCAGTGCTGTGGCTCCTGGGTTTCATAGCTAAAAGTTCATTTGAGTCGTGCCTCGCCGGATCTTGACTAAGCTGCACAGCAGCACAATGAATAGAGCATCAACGTTTGGCCTCTGCTCAGACCTTCGAAGAGGCAAAAGTAAAAGCTGGTGCTGGGATTCTTCAGCACACAGTCAGCTTTAAAACATTGCCTCCATCATTGCTCTCACTTCTCAATTTCCTACCTGAGAGTTTGAATGAAACCTCTCGGAATACTGCAATTTGCTGCCCAGCAGCACTCTGAGTAGAGCATGAACTTTTGGCCTCTGCTCCCACAGAAGAAGAGCCAGGAGGGAAAGCTGGGGCTGGGTATCTTCAGCACACAGTCAGCTTTGTAAAGGAGTCACCATCAGTGCTGTCTCTCCTAGCTTTCAACCTAAAAGTGCATTTGAATACAAGCTCTCCAGGGCCTGCTCTCGGCTGCCCATCAGCATAGTGAGTAGAGCATCACCGTTTGCCCTCTGCTCAGACCTTCGAAGAGGCAAAAGTAAAAGCTGGTGCTGGGATTCTTCAGCACACAGTCAGCTTTACAATATTGCCTCCATCATTGCTCTCACTTCTCAATTTCCTACCTGAGAATTTGAATGAAACCTCTCGGAAGGCTGTTCTCTGCTGCGCAGCAACACCGTGAGAAGAGCATGAGGAGCATGAACGTTTGGCCCCTGCCACCACAGCAGAAGAGCCAGGAGGGAAATCTTGTGCTGGGATTATTCAGCACACTATCGGATCTCCAACGGGGCCTCCATCATTGCTCTCTCTGCTCACTTTCATACCTGTAAGAGATTTTGAATGAAACCTCTCGGAAGCCTGCACTCTGCTGCCCAGCAGCACTCTGAGGGGATCATGAAAGTCTGGCATCTGCTCCCACAGCAGAAGAGCCAGGAGAGAAAGCTGCTTCTGGGAACCTTCAGCAGATAGTCAGCTTTGCAACTTTGTCACCATCAGTGCTGTGGCTCCTGGGTTTCATAGCTAAAAGTTCATTTGAGTCGTGCCTCGCCGGATCTTGATTAAGCTGCACAGCAGCACAATGAATAGAGCATCAACGTTTGGCCTCTGCTCAGACCTTCGAAGAGGCAAAAGTAAAAGCTGGTGCTGGGATTCTTCAGCACACAGTCAGCTTTAAAACATTGCCTCCATCATTGCTCTCACTTCTCAATTTCCTACCTGAGAATTTGAATGAAACCTCTCGGAAGGCTGTTCTCTGCTGCGCAGCAACACCGTGAGAGGAGCATGAGGAGCATGAACGTTTGGCCCCTGCCACCACAGCAGAAGAGCCAGGAGGGAAATCTTGTGCTGGGATTATTCAGCACACTATCAGATCTCCAACGGGGACTCCATCATTGCTCTCTCTGCTCACTTTTATACCTGTAAGAGATTTTGAATGAAACCTCTGGGAAGCCTGCACTCTGCTGCCCAGCAGCACTCTGAGGGGATCATGAAAGTCTGGCATCTGCTCCCACAGCAGAAGAGCCAGGAGAGAAAGCTGCTTCTGGGAACCTTCAGCACATAGTCAGCTTTGTAAAGGAGTCACCATCAGTGCTGTGGCTCCTGGGTTTCATAGCTAAAAGTTCATTTGAGTCGTACCTCGCCGGATCTTGACTAAGCTGCACAGCAGCACAATGAGTAGAGCATCAACGTTTGGCCTCTGCTCAGACCTTCGAAGAGGCAAAAGTAAAAGCTGGTGCTGGAATTTTTCAGCACACAGTCAGCATTAAACGGGGCTTCCATCATTTCTGTCACTGCTCACTTTCATACGTGAGAGTTTGAATGAAACCTCTCGGAAGGCTGTTCTTTTGCTGCGCAGCAACACCGTGAGAAGAGCATGAACGTTTGACCTCTGCCCCCACAGAAGAGGAGCAAGGAGTTAAATCTTGTGCTGATATTATTCAGCACACTATCGGATCTCCAACGGGGCCTCCATCATTGCTCTCTCTGCTCACTTTCATACCTGTAAGAGATTTTGAATGAAACCTCTCGGAAGCCTGCACTCTGCTGCCCAGCAGCACTCTGAGGGGATCATGAAAGTTGGCATCTGCTCCCACAGCAGAAGAGCCAGGAGAGAAAGCTGCTTCTGGGAACCTTCAGCAGATAGTCAGCTTTGCAACTTTGTCACCATCAGTGCTGTGGCTCATGGGTTTCATAGCTAAAAGTTCATTTGAGTCGTGCCTGCCGGATCTTGACTAAGCTGCACAGCAGCACAATGAATAGAGCATCAACGTTTGGCCTCTGCTCAGACCTTCGAAGAGGCAAAAGTAAAAGCTGGTGCTGGGATTCTTCAGCACACAGTCAGCTTTACAACATTGCCTCCATCATTGCTCTCACTTCTCAATTTCCTACCTGAGAATTTGAATGAAACCTCTCGGAAGGCTGTTCTCTGCTGCGCAGCAACACCGTGAGAAGAGCATGAACGTTTGACCTCTGCCCCCACAGAAGAGGAGCAAGGAGTTAAATCTTGTGCTGATATTATTCAGCACACTATCAGATTTCCAACGGGGCCTCCATCATTGCTCTCTCTGCTCACTTTCATACCTGTAAGAGATTTTGAATGAAACCTCTCGGAAGCCTGCACTCTGCTGCCCAGCAGAACTCTGAGGGGATCATGAAAGTTGGCATCTGCTCCCACAAGAGAAGGGCCAGGAGAGAAAGCTGCTTCTGGGAACCTTCAGCACATAGTCAGCTTTGTAAAGGAGTCACCATCAGTGCTGTGGCTCCTGGGTTTCATAGCTAAAAGTTCATTTGAGTCGTACCTCGCCGGATCTTGACTAAGCTGCACAGCAGCACAATGAGTAGAGCATCAACGTTTGGCCTCTGCTCAGACCTTCGAAGAGGCAAAAGTAAAAGCTGGTGCTGGAATTTTTCAGCACACAGTCAGCATTAAACGGGGCTTCCATCATTTCTGTCACTGCTCACTTTCATACGTGAGAGTTTGAATGAAACCTCTCGGAAGGCTGTTCTTTTGCTGCGCAGCAACACCGTGAGAAGAGCATGAACGTTTGACCTCTGCCCCCACCGAAGAGGAGCAAGGAGTTAAATCTTGTGCTGATATTATTCAGCACACTATCAGATTTCCAACGGGGCCTCCATCATTGCTCTCTCTGCTCACTTTCATACCTGTAAGAGATTTTGAATGAAACCTCTCGGAAGCCTGCACTCTGCTGCCCAGCAGAACTCTGAGGGGATCATGAAAGTTGGCATCTGCTCCCACAAGAGAAGGGCCAGGAGAGAAAGCTGCTTCTGGGAACCTTCAGCACATAGTCAGCTTTGTAAAGGAGTCACCATCAGTGCTGTGGCTCCTGGGTTTCATAGCTAAAAGTTCATTTGAGTCGTACCTCGCCGGATCTTGACTAAGCTGCACAGCAGCACAATGAGTAGAGCATCAACGTTTGGCCTCTGCTCAGACATTCCAAGAGCCAAAAAGGGAAAGCTGGTGCTGGGATTCTTCAGCACACAGTCAGCTTTAAACGGGGCTTCCATCATTTCTGTCACTGCTCACTTTCATACGTGAGAGTTTGAATGAAACCTCTCGGAAGGCTGTTCTCTGCTGCGCAGCAACACCGTGAGAAGAGCATGAGGAGCATGAACGTTTGGCCCCTGCCACCACAGCAGAAGAGCCAGGAGGGAAATCTTGTGCTGGTATTATTCAGCACACTATCGGATCTCCAACGGGGCCTCCATCATTGCTCTCTCTGCTCACTTTCATACCTGTAAGAGATTTTGAATGAAACCTCTCGGAAGCCTGCACTCTGCTGCCCAGCAGCACTCTGAGGGGATCATGAAAGTCTGGCATCTGCTCCCACAGCAGAAGAGCCAGGAGAGAAAGCTGCTTCTGGGAACCTTCAGCAGATAGTCAGCTTTGCAACTTTGTCACCATCAGTGCTGTGGCTCCTGGGTTTAAGAGCTAAAAGTTCATTTGAGTCGTGCCTCGCCGGATCTTGACTAAGCTGCACAGCAGCACAATGAATAGAGCATCAACGTTTGGCCTCTGCTCAGACCTTCGAAGAGGCAAAAGTAAAAGCTGGTGCTGGGATTCTTCAGCACACAGTCAGCTTTAAAACATTGCCTCCATCATTGCTCTCACTTCTCAATTTCCTACCTGAGAATTTGAATGAAACCTCTCGGAAGGCTGTTCTCTGCTGCGCAGCAACACCGTGAGAGGAGCATGAGGAGCATGAACGTTTGGCCCCTGCCACCACAGCAGAAGAGCCAGGAGGGAAATCTTGTGCTGGGATTATTCAGCACACTATCAGATCTCCAACGGGGACTCCATCATTGCTCTCTCTGCTCACTTTTATACCTGTAAGAGATTTTGAATGAAACCTCTGGGAAGCCTGCACTCTGCTGCCCAGCAGCACTCTGAGGGGATCATGAAAGTCTGGCATCTGCTCCCACAGCAGAAGAGCCAGGAGAGAAAGCTGCTTCTGGGAACCTTCAGCACATAGTCAGCTTTGCAACTTTGTCACCATCAGTGCTGTGGCTCCTCGGTTTCATAGCTAAAAGTTCGAGTCGTACCTCGCCGGATCTTGACTAAGCTGCACAGCAGCACAGTGAGTAGAGCATCAACGTTTGGCCTCTGCTCAGACCTTCGAAGAGGCAAAAGTAAAAGCTGGTGCTGGGATTCTTCAGCACACAGTCAGCATTAAACGGGGCTTCCATCATTTCTGTCACTGCTCACTTTCATACGTGAGAGTTTGAATGAAACCTCTCGGAAGGCTGTTCTCTGCTGCGCAGCAACACCGTGAGAGGAGCATGAACGCTTGGCCTCTGCTCCCACAGCAGACAAGCCAGGAGGGAAATCTTGTGCTGATATTATTCAGCACACTATCAGACTTCCAACGGGGCCTCCATCATTGCTCTCTCTGCTCACTTTCATACCTGTAAGAGATTTTGAATGAAACCTCTCGGAAGCCTGCACTCTGCTGCCCAGCAGAACTCTGAGGGGATCATGAAAGTCTGGCATCTGCTCCCACAGCAGAAGGGCCAGGAGAGAAAGCTGCTTCTGGGAACCTTCAGCAGATAGTCAGCTTTGCAAATTTGTCACCATCAGTGCTGTGGCTCCTCGGTTTCATAGCTAAAAGTTCATTTGAGTCGTACCTCGCCGGATCTTGACTAAGCTGCACAGCAGCACAGTGAGTAGAGCATCAACGTTTGGCCTCTGCTCAGACCTTCGAAGAGGCAAAAGTAAAAGCTGGTGCTGGGATTCTTCAGCACACAGTCAGCTTTAAACGGGGCTTCCATCATTTCTGTCACTGCTCACTTTCATACGTGAGAGCTTGAATGAAACCTCTCAGAAGGCTGTTCTCGGCTGCGCAGCAACGCCGTGAGAAGAGCATGAACGTTTGGCCTCTGCCCCCACAGCAGAAGAGCCAGGAGGGAAATCTTGTGCTATTACTCAGCACACTATCAGACTTCCAACGGGGCCTCCATCATTGCTCTCTCTGCTCACTTTCATACCTGTAAGAGATTTTGAATGAAACCTCTCGGAAGCCTGCACTCTGCTGCCCAGCAGAACTCTGAGGGGATCATGAAAGTTGGCATCTGCTCCCACAAGAGAAGGGCCAGGAGAGAAAGCTGCTTCTGGGAACCTTCAGCACATAGTCAGCTTTGTAAAGGAGTCACCATCAGTGCTGTGGCTCCTGGGTTTCATAGCTAAAAGTTCATTTGAGTCGTACCTCGCCGGATCTTGACTAAGCTGCACAGCAGCACAATGAGTAGAGCATCAACGTTTGGCCTCTGCTCAGACATTCCAAGAGCCAAAAAGGGAAAGCTGGTGCTGGGATTCTTCAGCACACAGTCAGCTTTAAACGGGGCTTCCATCATTTCTGTCACTGCTCACTTTCATACGTGAGAGTTTGAATGAAACCTCTCGGAAGGCTGTTCTCTGCTGCGCAGCAACACCGTGAGAAGAGCATGAGGAGCATGAACGTTTGGCCCCTGCCACCACAGCAGAAGAGCCAGGAGGGAAATCTTGTGCTGGTATTATTCAGCACACTATCGGATCTCCAACGGGGCCTCCATCATTGCTCTCTCTGCTCACTTTCATACCTGTAAGAGATTTTGAATGAAACCTCTCGGAAGCCTGCACTCTGCTGCCCAGCAGCACTCTGAGGGGATCATGAAAGTCTGGCATCTGCTCCCACAGCAGAAGAGCCAGGAGAGAAAGCTGCTTCTGGGAACCTTCAGCAGATAGTCAGCTTTGCAACTTTGTCACCATCAGTGCTGTGGCTCCTGGGTTTCATAGCTAAAAGTTCATTTGAGTCGTGCCTCGCCGGATCTTGACTAAGCTGCACAGCAGCACAATGAATAGAGCATCAACGTTTGGCCTCTGCTCAGACCTTCGAAGAGGCAAAAGTAAAAGCTGGTGCTGGGATTCTTCAGCACACAGTCAGCTTTAAAACATTGCCTCCATCATTGCTCTCACTTCTCAATTTCCTACCTGAGAATTTGAATGAAACCTCTCGGAAGGCTGTTCTCTGCTGCGCAGCAACACCGTGAGAGGAGCATGAGGAGCATGAACGTTTGGCCCCTGCCACCACAGCAGAAGAGCCAGGAGGGAAATCTTGTGCTGGGATTATTCAGCACACTATCAGATCTCCAACGGGGACTCCATCATTGCTCTCTCTGCTCACTTTTATACCTGTAAGAGATTTTGAATGAAACCTCTGGGAAGCCTGCACTCTGCTGCCCAGCACCACTCTGAGGGGATCATGAAAGTCTGGCATCTGCTCCCACAGCAGAAGAGCCAGGAGAGAAAGCTGCTTCTGGGAACCTTCAGCACATAGTCAGCTTTGTAAAGGAGTCACCATCAGTGCTGTGGCTCCTGGGTTTCATAGCTAAAAGTTCATTTGAGTCGTACCTCGCCGGATCTTGACTAAGCTGCACAGCAGCACAATGAGTAGAGCATCAACGTTTGGCCTCTGCTCAGACCTTCGAAGAGGCAAAAGTAAAAGCTGGTGCTGGAATTTTTCAGCACACAGTCAGCATTAAACGGGGCTTCCATCATTTCTGTCACTGCTCACTTTCATACGTGAGAGTTTGAATGAAACCTCTCGGAAGGCTGTTCTTTTGCTGCGCAGCAACACCGTGAGAAGAGCATGAACGTTTGACCTCTGCCCCCACCGAAGAGGAGCAAGGAGTTAAATCTTGTGCTGATATTATTCAGCACACTATCAGATTTCCAACGGGGCCTCCATCATTGCTCTCTCTGCTCACTTTCATACCTGTAAGAGATTTTGAATGAAACCTCTCGGAAGCCTGCACTCTGCTGCCCAGCAGAACTCTGAGGGGATCATGAAAGTTGGCATCTGCTCCCACAAGAGAAGGGCCAGGAGAGAAAGCTGCTTCTGGGAACCTTCAGCACATAGTCAGCTTTGTAAAGGAGTCACCATCAGTGCTGTGGCTCCTGGGTTTCATAGCTAAAAGTTCATTTGAGTCGTACCTCGCCGGATCTTGACTAAGCTGCACAGCAGCACAATGAGTAGAGCATCAACGTTTGGCCTCTGCTCAGACATTCCAAGAGCCAAAAAGGGAAAGCTGGTGCTGGGATTCTTCAGCACACAGTCAGCTTTAAACGGGGCTTCCATCATTTCTGTCACTGCTCACTTTCATACGTGAGAGTTTGAATGAAACCTCTCGGAAGGCTGTTCTCTGCTGCGCAGCAACACCGTGAGAAGAGCATGAGGAGCATGAACGTTTGGCCCCTGCCACCACAGCAGAAGAGCCAGGAGGGAAATCTTGTGCTGGTATTATTCAGCACACTATCGGATCTCCAACGGGGCCTCCATCATTGCTCTCTCTGCTCACTTTCATACCTGTAAGAGATTTTGAATGAAACCTCTCGGAAGCCTGCACTCTGCTGCCCAGCAGCACTCTGAGGGGATCATGAAAGTCTGGCATCTGCTCCCACAGCAGAAGAGCCAGGAGAGAAAGCTGCTTCTGGGAACCTTCAGCAGATAGTCAGCTTTGCAACTTTGTCACCATCAGTGCTGTGGCTCCTGGGTTTCATAGCTAAAAGTTCATTTGAGTCGTGCCTCGCCGGATCTTGACTAAGCTGCACAGCAGCACAATGAATAGAGCATCAACGTTTGGCCTCTGCTCAGACCTTCGAAGAGGCAAAAGTAAAAGCTGGTGCTGGGATTCTTCAGCACACAGTCAGCTTTAAAACATTGCCTCCATCATTGCTCTCACTTCTCAATTTCCTACCTGAGAATTTGAATGAAACCTCTCGGAAGGCTGTTCTCTGCTGCGCAGCAACACCGTGAGAGGAGCATGAGGAGCATGAACGTTTGGCCCCTGCCACCACAGCAGAAGAGCCAGGAGGGAAATCTTGTGCTGGGATTATTCAGCACACTATCAGATCTCCAACGGGGACTCCATCATTGCTCTCTCTGCTCACTTTTATACCTGTAAGAGATTTTGAATGAAACCTCTGGGAAGCCTGCACTCTGCTGCCCAGCACCACTCTGAGGGGATCATGAAAGTCTGGCATCTGCTCCCACAGCAGAAGAGCCAGGAGAGAAAGCTGCTTCTGGGAACCTTCAGCACATAGTCAGCTTTGTAAAGGAGTCACCATCAGTGCTGTGGCTCCTGGGTTTCATAGCTAAAAGTTCATTTGAGTCGTACCTCGCCGGATCTTGACTAAGCTGCACAGCAGCACAATGAGTAGAGCATCAACGTTTGGCCTCTGCTCAGACCTTCGAAGAGGCAAAAGTAAAAGCTGGTGCTGGAATTTTTCAGCACACAGTCAGCATTAAACGGGGCTTCCATCATTTCTGTCACTGCTCACTTTCATACGTGAGAGTTTGAATGAAACCTCTCGGAAGGCTGTTCTTTTGCTGCGCAGCAACACCGTGAGAAGAGCATGAACGTTTGACCTCTGCCCCCACAGAAGAGGAGCAAGGAGTTAAATCTTGTGCTGATATTATTCAGCACACTATCGGATCTCCAACGGGGCCTCCATCATTGCTCTCTCTGCTCACTTTCATACCTGTAAGAGATTTTGAATGAAACCTCTCGGAAGCCTGCACTCTGCTGCCCAGCAGAACTCTGAGGGGATCATGAAAGTTGGCATCTGCTCCCACAAGAGAAGGGCCAGGAGAGAAAGCTGCTTCTGGGAACCTTCAGCACATAGTCAGCTTTGTAAAGGAGTCACCATCAGTGCTGTGGCTCCTGGGTTTCATAGCTAAAAGTTCATTTGAGTCGTACCTCGCCGGATCTTGACTAAGCTGCACAGCAGCACAATGAGTAGAGCATCAACGTTTGGCCTCTGCTCAGACATTCCAAGAGCCAAAAAGGGAAAGCTGGTGCTGGGATTCTTCAGCACACAGTCAGCTTTAAACGGGGCTTCCATCATTTCTGTCACTGCTCACTTTCATACGTGAGAGTTTGAATGAAACCTCTCGGAAGGCTGTTCTCTGCTGCGCAGCAACACCGTGAGAAGAGCATGAGGAGCATGAACGTTTGGCCCCTGCCACCACAGCAGAAGAGCCAGGAGGGAAATCTTGTGCTGGTATTATTCAGCACACTATCGGATCTCCAACGGGGCCTCCATCATTGCTCTCTCTGCTCACTTTCATACCTGTAAGAGATTTTGAATGAAACCTCTCGGAAGCCTGCACTCTGCTGCCCAGCAGCACTCTGAGGGGATCATGAAAGTCTGGCATCTGCTCCCACAGCAGAAGAGCCAGGAGAGAAAGCTGCTTCTGGGAACCTTCAGCAGATAGTCAGCTTTGCAACTTTGTCACCATCAGTGCTGTGGCTCCTGGGTTTCATAGCTAAAAGTTCATTTGAGTCGTGCCTCGCCGGATCTTGACTAAGCTGCACAGCAGCACAATGAATAGAGCATCAACGTTTGGCCTCTGCTCAGACCTTCGAAGAGGCAAAAGTAAAAGCTGGTGCTGGGATTCTTCAGCACACAGTCAGCTTTAAAACATTGCCTCCATCATTGCTCTCACTTCTCAATTTCCTACCTGAGAATTTGAATGAAACCTCTCGGAAGGCTGTTCTCTGCTGCGCAGCAACACCGTGAGAGGAGCATGAGGAGCATGAACGTTTGGCCCCTGCCACCACAGCAGAAGAGCCAGGAGGGAAATCTTGTGCTGGGATTATTCAGCACACTATCAGATCTCCAACGGGGACTCCATCATTGCTCTCTCTGCTCACTTTTATACCTGTAAGAGATTTTGAATGAAACCTCTGGGAAGCCTGCACTCTGCTGCCCAGCAGCACTCTGAGGGGATCATGAAAGTCTGGCATCTGCTCCCACAGCAGAAGAGCCAGGAGAGAAAGCTGCTTCTGGGAACCTTCAGCACATAGTCAGCTTTGTAAAGGAGTCACCATCAGTGCTGTGGCTCCTGGGTTTCATAGCTAAAAGTTCATTTGAGTCGTACCTCGCCGGATCTTGACTAAGCTGCACAGCAGCACAATGAGTAGAGCATCAACGTTTGGCCTCTGCTCAGACCTTCGAAGAGGCAAAAGTAAAAGCTGGTGCTGGAATTTTTCAGCACACAGTCAGCATTAAACGGGGCTTCCATCATTTCTGTCACTGCTCACTTTCATACGTGAGAGTTTGAATGAAACCTCTCGGAAGGCTGTTCTTTTGCTGCGCAGCAACACCGTGAGAAGAGCATGAACGTTTGACCTCTGCCCCCACAGAAGAGGAGCAAGGAGTTAAATCTTGTGCTGATATTATTCAGCACACTATCGGATCTCCAACGGGGCCTCCATCATTGCTCTCTCTGCTCACTTTCATACCTGTAAGAGATTTTGAATGAAACCTCTCGGAAGCCTGCACTCTGCTGCCCAGCAGCACTCTGAGGGGATCATGAAAGTCTGGCATCTGCTCCCACAGCAGAAGAGCCAGGAGAGAAAGCTGCTTCTGGGAACCTTCAGCAGATAGTCAGCTTTGCAACTTTGTCACCATCAGTGCTGTGGCTCATGGGTTTCATAGCTAAAAGTTCATTTGAGTCGTGCCTGCCGGATCTTGACTAAGCTGCACAGCAGCACAATGAATAGAGCATCAACGTTTGGCCTCTGCTCAGACCTTCGAAGAGGCAAAAGTAAAAGCTGGTGCTGGGATTCTTCAGCACACAGTCAGCTTTAAAACATTGCATCCATCATTGCTCTCACTTCTCAATTTCCTACCTGAGAGTTTGAATGAAACCTCTCGGAATACTGCAATTTGCTGCCCAGCAGCACTCTGAGTAGAGCATGAACTTTTGGCCTCTGCTCCCACAGAAGAAGAGCCAGGAGGGAAAGCTGGGGCTGGGTATCTTCAGCACACAGTCAGCTTTGTAAAGGAGTCACCATCAGTGCTGTCTCTCCTAGCTTTCAACCTAAAAGTGCATTTGAATACAAGCTCTCCAGGGCCTGCTCTCGGCTGCCCATCAGCATAGTGAGTAGAGCATCACCGTTTGCCCTCTGCTCAGACCTTCGAAGAGGCAAAAGTAAAAGCTGGTGCTGGGATTCTTCAGCACACAGTCAGCTTTACAACATTGCCTCCATCATTGCTCTCACTTCTCAATTTCCTACCTGAGAATTTGAATGAAACCTCTCGGAAGGCTGTTCTCTGCTGCGCAGCAACACCGTGAGAAGAGCATGAACGTTTGACCTCTGCCCCCACAGAAGAGGAGCAAGGAGTTAAATCTTGTGCTGATATTATTCAGCACACTATCAGATTTCCAACGGGGCCTCCATCATTGCTCTCTCTGCTCACTTTCATACCTGTAAGAGATTTTGAATGAAACCTCTCGGAAGCCTGCACTCTGCTGCCCAGCAGAACTCTGAGGGGATCATGAAAGTTGGCATCTGCTCCCACAAGAGAAGGGCCAGGAGAGAAAGCTGCTTCTGGGAACCTTCAGCACATAGTCAGCTTTGTAAAGGAGTCACCATCAGTGCTGTGGCTCCTGGGTTTCATAGCTAAAAGTTCATTTGAGTCGTACCTCGCCGGATCTTGACTAAGCTGCACAGCAGCACAATGAGTAGAGCATCAACGTTTGGCCTCTGCTCAGACCTTCGAAGAGGCAAAAGTAAAAGCTGGTGCTGGGATTCTTCAGCACACAGTCAGCTTTAAACGGGGCTTCCATCATTTCTGTCACTGCTCACTTTCATACGTGAGAGCTTGAATGAAACCTCTCAGAAGGCTGTTCTCGGCTGCGCAGCAACGCCGTGAGAAGAGCATGAACGTTTGGCCTCTGCCCCCACAGCAGAAGAGCCAGGAGGGAAATCTTGTGCTATTACTCAGCACACTATCAGACTTCCAACGGGGCCTCCATCATTGCTCTCTCTGCTCACTTTTATACCTGTAAGAGATTTTGAATGAAACCTCTCGGAAGCCTGCACTCTGCTGCCCAGCAGCACTCTAAGGGGATCATGAACGTCTGGCATCTGCTCCCACAGCAGAAGAGCCAGGAGAGAAAGCTGCTTCTGGGAACCTTCAGCACATAGTCAGCTTTGCAACTTCGTAACCATCAGTGCTGTGGCTCCTCGGTTTCATAGCAAAAAGTTCATTTGAGTCGTACCTCGCCGGATCGTGACTAAGCTGCTCAGCACCACAGAGAGTAGAGCACAAACGTATGGCCTCAGCTCCCACAGCAGAAGAGCCAGGAGGGAAAGCTGGTGCTGGCATTCTTCAGCACACAGTCAGCTTTGCAACGGTGCCTTCATCATTTCTTTCAATGCTCACTTTCGTACCTGAAAGAGACTTTGAATGAAACCTCTCCGAAGCCTGCTCTCTGCTGTCCAGCAAAACAGTGCTTAGATTCAGAACGTTTGGCCTCTGCTCCCACAGCCGAAGAGCCCTAAAGAAAAGGCGGTACTGGGATTTTTCAGCACACAGCTTTTCAACGGGGCCTCCATCTTTGCAGTTTGTCCTCTGTTTAATCATAAAGAAACAGTTTGAATAAAATTGGTGGTCGCTCTTAGCTGCCCAGGAACGCAGCTAGTAGAGCATGAACGTTTGGCCTCTGCTCCCACATTCGAACAGCCAAAAGGGAAAGCTGGTGCTGGGATTTTTCAGTACACAGTCAGCTTTAAAAAAATTGCCTCCATCATTGCTCACAGTTCTCAATTTCCTACCTGAGAGTTTGAATGAAACCTCTCGGAAGAATGCAATTTGCTGCCCAGCAGCACTCTGAGTAGAGCATGAACTTTTGGCCTCTGCTCCCACAGAAGAAGAGCCAGGAGGGAAAGCTGGGGCTGGGTATCTTCAGCACACAGTCAGCTTTGTAAAGGAGTCACCATCAGTGCTGTCTCTCCTATCTTTCAACCTAAAAGTGCATTTGATTACAAGCTCTCCAGGGCCTGCTCTCGGCTGCCCATCAGCATAGTGAGTAGAGCATCACCGTTTGCCCTCTGCTCAGACCTTCGAAGAGGCAAAAGTAAAAGCTGGTGCTGGGATTCTTCAGCACACAGTCAGCTTTAAACGGGGCTTCCATCATTTCTGTCACTGCTCACTTTCATACGTGAGAGCTTGAATGAAACCTCTCAGAAGGCTGTTCTCGGCTGCGCAGCAACGCCGTGAGAAGAGCATGAACGTTTGGCCTCTGCCCCCACAGCAGAAGAGCCAGGAGGGAAATCTTGTGCTATTACTCAGCACACTATCAGACTTCCAACGGGGCCTCCATCATTGCTCTCTCTGCTCACTTTTATACCTGTAAGAGATTTTGAATGAAACCTCTCGGAAGCCTGCACTCTGCTGCCCAGCAGCACTCTAAGGGGATCATGAACGTCTGGCATCTGCTCCCACAGCAGAAGAGCCAGGAGAGAAAGCTGCTTCTGGGAACCTTCAGCACATAGTCAGCTTTGCAACTTCGTAACCATCAGTGCTGTGGCTCCTCGGTTTCATAGCAAAAAGTTCATTTGAGTCGTACCTCGCCGGATCGTGACTAAGCTGCTCAGCACCACAGAGAGTAGAGCACAAACGTATGGCCTCAGCTCCCACAGCAGAAGAGCCAGGAGGGAAAGCTGGTGCTGGCATTCTTCAGCACACAGTCAGCTTTGCAACGGTGCCTTCATCATTTCTTTCAATGCTCACTTTCGTACCTGAAAGAGACTTTGAATGAAACCTCTCCGAAGCCTGCTCTCTGCTGTCCAGCAAAACAGTGCTTAGATTCAGAACGTTTGGCCTCTGCTCCCACAGCCGAAGAGCCCTAAAGAAAAGGCGGTACTGGGATTTTTCAGCACACAGCTTTTCAACGGGGCCTCCATCTTTGCAGTTTGTCCTCTGTTTAATCATAAAGAAACAGTTTGAATAAAATTGGTGGTCGCTCTTAGCTGCCCAGGAACGCAGCTAGTAGAGCATGAACGTTTGGCCTCTGCTCCCACATTCGAACAGCCAAAAGGGAAAGCTGGTGCTGGGATTTTTCAGTACACAGTCAGCTTTAAAAAAATTGCCTCCATCATTGCTCACAGTTCTCAATTTCCTACCTGAGAGTTTGAATGAAACCTCTCGGAATACTGCAATTTGCTGCCCAGCAGCACTCTGAGTAGAGCATGAACTTTTGGCCTCTGCTCCCACAGAAGAAGAGCCAGGAGGGAAAGCTGGGGCTGGGTATCTTCAGCACACAGTCAGCTTTGTAAAGGAGTCACCATCAGTGCTGTCTCTCCTAGCTTTCAACCTAAAAGTGCATTTGATTACAAGCTCTCCAGGGCCTGCTCTCGGCTGCCCATCAGCATAGTGAGTAGAGCATCACCGTTTGCCCTCTGCTCAGACCTTCGAAGAGGCAAAAGTAAAAGCTGGTGCTGGGATTCTTCAGCACACAGTCAGCTTTACAACATTGCCTCCATCATTGCTCTCACTTCTCAATTTCCTACCTGAGAATTTGAATGAAACCTCTCGGAAGGCTGTTCTCTGCTGCGCAGCAACACCGTGAGAGGAGCATGAGGAGCATGAACGTTTGGCCCCTGCCACCACAGCAGAAGAGCCAGAAGGGAAATCTTGTGCTGGTATTATTCAGCACACTATCAGATCTCCAACGGGGCCTCCATCATTGCTCTCTCTGCTCACTTTTATACCTGTAAGAGATTTTGAATGAAACCTCTCGGAAGCCTGCACTCTGCTGCCCAGCACCACTCTAAGGGGATCATGAACGTCTGGCATCTGCTCCCACAGCAGAAGAGCCAGGAGAGAAAGCTGCTTCTGGGAACCTTCAGCACATAGTCAGCTTTGCAACTTCGTAACCATCAGTGCTGTGGCTCCTCGGTTTCATAGCAAAAAGTTCATTTGAGTCGTACCTCGCCGGATCGTGACTAAGCTGCTCAGCACCACAGAGAGTAGAGCACAAACGTATGGCCTCAGCTCCCACAGCAGAAGAGCCAGGAGGGAAAGCTGGTGCTGGCATTCTTCAGCACACAGTCAGCTTTGCAACGGTGCCTTCATCATTTCTTTCAATGCTCACTTTCGTACCTGAAAGAGACTTTGAATGAAACCTCTCCGAAGCCTGCTCTCTGCTGTCCAGCAAAACAGTGCTTAGATTCAGAACGTTTGGCCTCTGCTCCCACAGCCGAAGAGCCCTAAAGAAAAGGCGGTACTGGGATTTTTCAGCACACAGCTTTTCAACGGGGCCTCCATCTTTGCAGTTTGTCCTCTGTTTAATCATAAAGAAACAGTTTGAATAAAATTGGTGGTCGCTCTTAGCTGCCCAGGAACGCAGCTAGTAGAGCATGAACGTTTGGCCTCTGCTCCCACATTCGAACAGCCAAAAGGGAAAGCTGGTGCTGGGATTTTTCAGTACACAGTCAGCTTTAAAAAAATTGCCTCCATCATTGCTCACAGTTCTCAATTTCCTACCTGAGAGTTTGAATGAAACCTCTCGGAATACTGCAATTTGCTGCCCAGCAGCACTCTGAGTAGAGCATGAACTTTTGGCCTCTGCTCCCACAGAAGAAGAGCCAGGAGGGAAAGCTGGGGCTGGGTATCTTCAGCACACAGTCAGCTTTGTAAAGGAGTCACCATCAGTGCTGTCTCTCCTAGCTTTCAACCTAAAAGTGCATTTGATTACAAGCTCTCCAGGGCCTGCTCTCGGCTGCCCATCAGCATAGTGAGTAGAGCATCACCGTTTGCCCTCTGCTCAGACCTTCGAAGAGGCAAAAGTAAAAGCTGGTGCTGGGATTCTTCAGCACACAGTCAGCTTTACAACATTGCCTCCATCATTGCTCTCACTTCTCAATTTCCTACCTGAGAATTTGAATGAAACCTCTCGGAAGGCTGTTCTCTGCTGCGCAGCAACACCGTGAGAGGAGCATGAGGAGCATGAACGTTTGGCCCCTGCCACCACAGCAGAAGAGCCAGAAGGGAAATCTTGTGCTGGTATTATTCAGCACACTATCAGATCTCCAACGGGGCCTCCATCATTGCTCTCTCTGCTCACTTTTATACCTGTAAGAGATTTTGAATGAAACCTCTCGGAAGCCTGCACTCTGCTGCCCAGCACCACTCTGAGGGGATCATGAAAGTCTGGCATCTGCTCCCACAGCAGAAGAGTCAGGAGAGAAAGCTGCTTCTGGGAACCTTCAGCACATAGTCAGCTTTGCAACTTTGTCACCATCAGTGCTGTGGCTCCTCGGTTTCATAGCTAAAAGTTCATTTGAGTCGTACCTCGCCGGATCTTGACTAAGGTGCACAGCAGCACAATGAATAGAGCATCAACGTTTGGCCTCTGCTCAGACCTTCGAAGAGGCAAAAGTAAAAGCTGGTGTTGGAATTCTTCAGCACACAGTCAGCATTAAACGGGGATTCCATCATTTCTGTCACTGCTCACTTTCATACGTGAGAGTTTGAATGAAACCTCTCGGAAGGCTGTTCTCTGCTGCGCAGCAACACCGTGAGAAGAGCATGAACGTTTGACCTCTGCCCCCACAGAAGAGGAGCAAGGAGTTAAATCTTGTGCTGATATTATTCAGCACACTATCAGATTTCCAACGGGGCCTCCATCATTGCTCTCTCTGCTCACTTTCATACCTGTAAGAGATTTTGAATGAAACCTCTCGGAAGACTGCACTCTGCTGCCCAGCAGAACTCTGAGGGGATCATGAAAGTTGGCATCTGCTCCCACAAGAGAAGGGCCAGGAGAGAAAGCTGCTTCTGGGAACCTTCAGCACATAGTCAGCTTTGTAAAGGAGTCACCATCAGTGCTGTGGCTCCTGGGTTTCATAGCTAAAAGTTCATTTGAGTCGTACCTCGCCGGATCTTGACTAAGCTGCACAGCAGCACAATGAGTAGAGCATCAACGTTTGGCCTCTGCTCAGACCTTCGAAGAGGCAAAAGTAAAAGCTGGTGCTGGAATTTTTCAGCACACAGTCGGCATTAAACGGGGCTTCCATCATTTCTGTCACTGCTCACTTTCATACGTGAGAGTTTGAATGAAACCTCTCGGAAGGCTGTTCTTTTGCTGCGCAGCAACACCGTGAGAAGAGCATGAACGTTTGACCTCTGCCCCCACAGAAGAGGAGCAAGGAGTTAAATCTTGTGCTGATATTATTCAGCACACTATCAGATTTCCAACGGGGCCTCCATCATTGCTCTCTCTGCTCACTTTCATACCTGTAAGAGATTTTGAATGAAACCTCTCGGAAGCCTGCACTCTGCTGCCCAGCAGAACTCTGAGGGGATCATGAAAGTTGGCATCTGCTCCCACAAGAGAAGGGCCAGGAGAGAAAGCTGCTTCTGGGAACCTTCAGCACATAGTCAGCTTTGTAAAGGAGTCACCATCAGTGCTGTGGCTCCTGGGTTTCATAGCTAAAAGTTCATTTGAGTCGTACCTCGCCGGATCTTGACTAAGCTGCACAGCAGCACAATGAGTAGAGCATCAACGTTTGGCCTCTGCTGAGACATTCCAAGAGCCAAAAAGGGAAAGCTGGTGCTGGGATTCTTCAGCACACAGTCAGCTTTTAACGGGGCTTCCATCATTTCTGTCACTGCTCACTTTCATACGTGAGAGTTTGAATGAAACCTCTCGGAAGGCTGTTCTCTGCTGCGCAGCAACACCGTGAGAAGAGCATGAGGAGCATGAACGTTTGGCCCCTGCCACCACAGCAGAAGAGCCAGGAGGGAAATCTTGTGCTGGTATTATTCAGCACACTATCGGATCTCCAACGGGGCCTCCATCATTGCTCTCTCTGCTCACTTTCATACCTGTAAGAGATTTTGAATGAAACCTCTCGGAAGCCTGCACTCTGCTGCCCAGCAGCACTCTGAGGGGATCATGAAAGTCTGGCATCTGCTCCCACAGCAGAAGAGCCAGGAGAGAAAGCTGCTTCTGGGAACCTTCAGCAGATAGTCAGCTTTGCAACTTTGTCACCATCAGTGCTGTGGCTCCTGGGTTTCATAGCTAAAAGTTCATTTGAGTCGTGCCTCGCCGGATCTTGACTAAGCTGCACAGCAGCACAATGAATAGAGCATCAACGTTTGGCCTCTGCTCAGACCTTCGAAGAGGCAAAAGTAAAAGCTGGTGCTGGGATTCTTCAGCACACAGTCAGCTTTAAAACATTGCCTCCATCATTGCTCTCACTTCTCAATTTCCTACCTGAGAATTTGAATGAAACCTCTCGGAAGGCTGTTCTCTGCTGCGCAGCAACACCGTGAGAGGAGCATGAGGAGCATGAACGTTTGGCCCCTGCCACCACAGCAGAAGAGCCAGGAGGGAAATCTTGTGCTGGGATTATTCAGCACACTATCAGATCTCCAACGGGGCCTCCATCATTGCTCTCTCTGCTCACTTTTATACCTGTAAGAGATTTTGAATGAAACCTCTGGGAAGCCTGCACTCTGCTGCCCAGCAGCACTCTGAGGGGATCATGAAAGTCTGGCATCTGCTCCCACAGCAGAAGAGCCAGGAGAGAAAGCTGCTTCTGGGAACCTTCAGCACATAGTCAGCTTTGTAAAGGAGTCACCATCAGTGCTGTGGCTCCTGGGTTTCATAGCTAAAAGTTCATTTGAGTCGTACCTCGCCGGATCTTGACTAAGCTGCACAGCAGCACAATGAGTAGAGCATCAACGTTTGGCCTCTGCTCAGACCTTCGAAGAGGCAAAAGTAAAAGCTGGTGCTGGAATTTTTCAGCACACAGTCAGCATTAAACGGGGCTTCCATCATTTCTGTCACTGCTCACTTTCATACGTGAGAGTTTGAATGAAACCTCTCGGAAGGCTGTTCTTTTGCTGCGCAGCAACACCGTGAGAAGAGCATGAACGTTTGACCTCTGCCCCCACAGAAGAGGAGCAAGGAGTTAAATCTTGTGCTGATATTATTCAGCACACTATCGGATCTCCAACGGGGCCTCCATCATTGCTCTCTCTGCTCACTTTCATACCTGTAAGAGATTTTGAATGAAACCTCTCGGAAGCCTGCACTCTGCTGCCCAGCAGCACTCTGAGGGGATCATGAAAGTCTGGCATCTGCTCCCACAGCAGAAGAGCCAGGAGAGAAAGCTGCTTCTGGGAACCTTCAGCAGATAGTCAGCTTTGCAACTTTGTCACCATCAGTGCTGTGGCTCCTGGGTTTCATAGCTAAAAGTTCATTTGAGTCGTGCCTCGCCGGATCTTGACTAAGCTGCACAGCAGCACAATGAATAGAGCATCAACGTTTGGCCTCTGCTCAGACCTTCGAAGAGGCAAAAGTAAAAGCTGGTGCTGGGATTCTTCAGCACACAGTCAGCTTTAAAACATTGCCTC
The DNA here is from genome assembly GCF_033815535.1 of Pezoporus flaviventris. NCBI lineage: Eukaryota > Metazoa > Chordata > Aves > Psittaciformes > Psittacidae > Pezoporus > Pezoporus flaviventris. The sequence continues at coordinate 53,058,952 of NW_026892549.1, forward strand.
CATCATTGCTCTCACTTCTCAATTTCCTACCTGAGAGTTTGAATGAAACCTCTCGGAATACTGCAATTTGCTGCCCAGCAGCACTCTGAGTAGAGCATGAACTTTTGGCCTCTGCTCCCACAGAAGAAGAGCCAGGAGGGAAAGCTGGGGCTGGGTATCTTCAGCACACAGTCAGCTTTGTAAAGGAGTCACCATCAGTGCTGTCTCTCCTAGCTTTCAACCTAAAAGTGCATTTGAATACAAGCTCTCCAGGGCCTGCTCTCGGCTGCCCATCAGCATAGTGAGTAGAGCATCACCGTTTGCCCTCTGCTCAGACCTTCGAAGAGGCAAAAGTAAAAGCTGGTGCTGGGATTCTTCAGCACACAGTCAGCTTTACAACATTGCCTCCATCATTGCTCTCACTTCTCAATTTCCTACCTGAGAATTTGAATGAAACCTCTCGGAAGGCTGTTCTCTGCTGCGCAGCAACACCGTGAGAAGAGCATGAACGTTTGACCTCTGCCCCCACAGAAGAGGAGCAAGGAGTTAAATCTTGTGCTGATATTATTCAGCACACTATCAGATTTCCAACGGGGCCTCCATCATTGCTCTCTCTGCTCACTTTCATACCTGTAAGAGATTTTGAATGAAACCTCTCGGAAGCCTGCACTCTGCTGCCCAGCAGAACTCTGAGGGGATCATGAAAGTTGGCATCTGCTCCCACAAGAGAAGGGCCAGGAGAGAAAGCTGCTTCTGGGAACCTTCAGCACATAGTCAGCTTTGTAAAGGAGTCACCATCAGTGCTGTGGCTCCTGGGTTTCATAGCTAAAAGTTCATTTGAGTCGTACCTCGCCGGATCTTGACTAAGCTGCACAGCAGCACAATGAGTAGAGCATCAACGTTTGGCCTCTGCTGAGACATTCCAAGAGCCAAAAAGGGAAAGCTGGTGCTGGGATTCTTCAGCACACAGTCAGCTTTAAACGGGGCTTCCATCATTTCTGTCACTGCTCACTTTCATACGTGAGAGTTTGAATGAAACCTCTCGGAAGGCTGTTCTCTGCTGCGCAGCAACACCGTGAGAAGAGCATGAGGAGCATGAACGTTTGGCCCCTGCCACCACAGCAGAAGAGCCAGGAGGAAAATCTTGTGCTGGTATTATTCAGCACACTATCGGATCTCCAACGGGGCCTCCATCATTGCTCTCTCTGCTCACTTTCATACCTGTAAGAGATTTTGAATGAAACCTCTCGGAAGCCTGCACTCTGCTGCCCAGCAGCACTCTGAGGGGATCATGAAAGTCTGGCATCTGCTCCCACAGCAGAAGAGCCAGGAGAGAAAGCTGCTTCTGGGAACCTTCAGCAGATAGTCAGCTTTGCAACTTTGTCACCATCAGTGCTGTGGCTCCTGGGTTTCATAGCTAAAAGTTCATTTGAGTCGTGCCTCGCCGGATCTTGACTAAGCTGCACAGCAGCACAATGAATAGAGCATCAACGTTTGGCCTCTGCTCAGACCTTCGAAGAGGCAAAAGTAAAAGCTGGTGCTGGGATTCTTCAGCACACAGTCAGCTTTAAAACATTGCCTCCATCATTGCTCTCACTTCTCAATTTCCTACCTGAGAATTTGAATGAAACCTCTCGGAAGGCTGTTCTCTGCTGCGCAGCAACACCGTGAGAGGAGCATGAGGAGCATGAACGTTTGGCCCCTGCCACCACAGCAGAAGAGCCAGGAGGGAAATCTTGTGCTGGGATTATTCAGCACACTATCAGATCTCCAACGGGGACTCCATCATTGCTCTCTCTGCTCACTTTTATACCTGTAAGAGATTTTGAATGAAACCTCTGGGAAGCCTGCACTCTGCTGCCCAGCACCACTCTGAGGGGATCATGAAAGTCTGGCATCTGCTCCCACAGCAGAAGAGCCAGGAGAGAAAGCTGCTTCTGGGAACCTTCAGCACATAGTCAGCTTTGTAAAGGAGTCACCATCAGTGCTGTGGCTCCTGGGTTTCATAGCTAAAAGTTCATTTGAGTCGTACCTCGCCGGATCTTGACTAAGCTGCACAGCAGCACAATGAGTAGAGCATCAACGTTTGGCCTCTGCTCAGACCTTCGAAGAGGCAAAAGTAAAAGCTGGTGCTGGAATTTTTCAGCACACAGTCAGCATTAAACGGGGCTTCCATCATTTCTGTCACTGCTCACTTTCATACGTGAGAGTTTGAATGAAACCTCTCGGAAGGCTGTTCTTTTGCTGCGCAGCAACACCGTGAGAAGAGCATGAACGTTTGACCTCTGCCCCCACCGAAGAGGAGCAAGGAGTTAAATCTTGTGCTGATATTATTCAGCACACTATCAGATTTCCAACGGGGCCTCCATCATTGCTCTCTCTGCTCACTTTCATACCTGTAAGAGATTTTGAATGAAACCTCTCGGAAGCCTGCACTCTGCTGCCCAGCAGAACTCTGAGGGGATCATGAAAGTTGGCATCTGCTCCCACAAGAGAAGGGCCAGGAGAGAAAGCTGCTTCTGGGAACCTTCAGCACATAGTCAGCTTTGTAAAGGAGTCACCATCAGTGCTGTGGCTCCTGGGTTTCATAGCTAAAAGTTCATTTGAGTCGTACCTCGCCGGATCTTGACTAAGCTGCACAGCAGCACAATGAGTAGAGCATCAACGTTTGGCCTCTGCTCAGACATTCCAAGAGCCAAAAAGGGAAAGCTGGTGCTGGGATTCTTCAGCACACAGTCAGCTTTAAACGGGGCTTCCATCATTTCTGTCACTGCTCACTTTCATACGTGAGAGTTTGAATGAAACCTCTCGGAAGGCTGTTCTCTGCTGCGCAGCAACACCGTGAGAAGAGCATGAGGAGCATGAACGTTTGGCCCCTGCCACCACAGCAGAAGAGCCAGGAGGGAAATCTTGTGCTGGTATTATTCAGCACACTATCGGATCTCCAACGGGGCCTCCATCATTGCTCTCTCTGCTCACTTTCATACCTGTAAGAGATTTTGAATGAAACCTCTCGGAAGCCTGCACTCTGCTGCCCAGCAGCACTCTGAGGGGATCATGAAAGTCTGGCATCTGCTCCCACAGCAGAAGAGCCAGGAGAGAAAGCTGCTTCTGGGAACCTTCAGCAGATAGTCAGCTTTGCAACTTCGTAACCATCAGTGCTGTGGCTCCTGGGTTTCATAGCTAAAAGTTCATTTGAGTCGTGCCTCGCCGGATCTTGACTAAGCTGCACAGCAGCACAATGAATAGAGCATCAACGTTTGGCCTCTGCTCAGACCTTCGAAGAGGCAAAAGTAAAAGCTGGTGCTGGGATTCTTCAGCACACAGTCAGCTTTAAAACATTGCCTCCATCATTGCTCTCACTTCTCAATTTCCTACCTGAGAATTTGAATGAAACCTCTCGGAAGGCTGTTCTCTGCTGCGCAGCAACACCGTGAGAGGAGCATGAGGAGCATGAACGTTTGGCCCCTGCCACCACAGCAGAAGAGCCAGGAGGGAAATCTTGTGCTGGGATTATTCAGCACACTATCAGATCTCCAACGGGGACTCCATCATTGCTCTCTCTGCTCACTTTTATACCTGTAAGAGATTTTGAATGAAACCTCTGGGAAGCCTGCACTCTGCTGCCCAGCAGCACTCTGAGGGGATCATGAAAGTCTGGCATCTGCTCCCACAGCAGAAGAGCCAGGAGAGAAAGCTGCTTCTGGGAACCTTCAGCACATAGTCAGCTTTGCAACTTCGTAACCATCAGTGCTGTGGCTCCTCGGTTTCATAGCAAAAAGTTCATTTGAGTCGTACCTCGCCGGATCGTGACTAAGCTGCTCAGCACCACAGAGAGTAGAGCACAAACGTATGGCCTCAGCTCCCACAGCAGAAGAGCCAGGAGGGAAAGCTGGTGCTGGCATTCTTCAGCACACAGTCAGCTTTGCAACGGTGCCTTCATCATTTCTTTCAATGCTCACTTTCGTACCTGAAAGAGACTTTGAATGAAACCTCTCCGAAGCCTGCTCTCTGCTGTCCAGCAAAACAGTGCTTAGATTCAGAACGTTTGGCCTCTGCTCCCACAGCCGAAGAGCCCTAAAGAAAAGGCGGTACTGGGATTTTTCAGCACACAGCTTTTCAACGGGGCCTCCATCTTTGCAGTTTGTCCTCTGTTTAATCATAAAGAAACAGTTTGAATAAAATTGGTGGTCGCTCTTAGCTGCCCAGGAACGCAGCTAGTAGAGCATGAACGTTTGGCCTCTGCTCCCACATTCGAACAGCCAAAAGGGAAAGCTGGTGCTGGGATTTTTCAGTACACAGTCAGCTTTAAAAAAATTGCCTCCATCATTGCTCACAGTTCTCAATTTCCTACCTGAGAGTTTGAATGAAACCTCTCGGAATACTGCAATTTGCTGCCCAGCAGCACTCTGAGTAGAGCATGAACTTTTGGCCTCTGCTCCCACAGAAGAAGAGCCAGGAGGGAAAGCTGGGGCTGGGTATCTTCAGCACACAGTCAGCTTTGTAAAGGAGTCACCATCAGTGCTGTCTCTCCTAGCTTTCAACCTAAAAGTGCATTTGATTACAAGCTCTCCAGGGCCTGCTCTCGGCTGCCCATCAGCATAGTGAGTAGAGCATCACCGTTTGCCCTCTGCTCAGACCTTCGAAGAGGCAAAAGTAAAAGCTGGTGCTGGGATTCTTCAGCACACAGTCAGCTTTACAACATTGCCTCCATCATTGCTCTCACTTCTCAATTTCCTACCTGAGAATTTGAATGAAACCTCTCGGAAGGCTGTTCTCTGCTGCGCAGCAACACCGTGAGAGGAGCATGAGGAGCATGAACGTTTGGCCCCTGCCACCACAGCAGAAGAGCCAGAAGGGAAATCTTGTGCTGGTATTATTCAGCACACTATCAGATCTCCAACGGGGCCTCCATCATTGCTCTCTCTGCTCACTTTTATACCTGTAAGAGATTTTGAATGAAACCTCTCGGAAGCCTGCACTCTGCTGCCCAGCACCACTCTAAGGGGATCATGAACGTCTGGCATCTGCTCCCACAGCAGAAGAGCCAGGAGAGAAAGCTGCTTCTGGGAACCTTCAGCACATAGTCAGCTTTGCAACTTCGTAACCATCAGTGCTGTGGCTCCTCGGTTTCATAGCAAAAAGTTCATTTGAGTCGTACCTCGCCGGATCGTGACTAAGCTGCTCAGCACCACAGAGAGTAGAGCACAAACGTATGGCCTCAGCTCCCACAGCAGAAGAGCCAGGAGGGAAAGCTGGTGCTGGCATTCTTCAGCACACAGTCAGCTTTGCAACGGTGCCTTCATCATTTCTTTCAATGCTCACTTTCGTACCTGAAAGAGACTTTGAATGAAACCTCTCCGAAGCCTGCTCTCTGCTGTCCAGCAAAACAGTGCTTAGATTCAGAACGTTTGGCCTCTGCTCCCACAGCCGAAGAGCCCTAAAGAAAAGGCGGTACTGGGATTTTTCAGCACACAGCTTTTCAACGGGGCCTCCATCTTTGCAGTTTGTCCTCTGTTTAATCATAAAGAAACAGTTTGAATAAAATTGGTGGTCGCTCTTAGCTGCCCAGGAACGCAGCTAGTAGAGCATGAACGTTTGGCCTCTGCTCCCACATTCGAACAGCCAAAAGGGAAAGCTGGTGCTGGGATTTTTCAGTACACAGTCAGCTTTAAAAAAATTGCCTCCATCATTGCTCACAGTTCTCAATTTCCTACCTGAGAGTTTGAATGAAACCTCTCGGAATACTGCAATTTGCTGCCCAGCAGCACTCTGAGTAGAGCATGAACTTTTGGCCTCTGCTCCCACAGAAGAAGAGCCAGGAGGGAAAGCTGGGGCTGGGTATCTTCAGCACACAGTCAGCTTTGTAAAGGAGTCACCATCAGTGCTGTCTCTCCTAGCTTTCAACCTAAAAGTGCATTTGATTACAAGCTCTCCAGGGCCTGCTCTCGGCTGCCCATCAGCATAGTGAGTAGAGCATCACCGTTTGCCCTCTGCTCAGACCTTCGAAGAGGCAAAAGTAAAAGCTGGTGCTGGGATTCTTCAGCACACAGTCAGCTTTACAACATTGCCTCCATCATTGCTCTCACTTCTCAATTTCCTACCTGAGAATTTGAATGAAACCTCTCGGAAGGCTGTTCTCTGCTGCGCAGCAACACCGTGAGAGGAGCATGAGGAGCATGAACGTTTGGCCCCTGCCACCACAGCAGAAGAGCCAGAAGGGAAATCTTGTGCTGGTATTATTCAGCACACTATCAGATCTCCAACGGGGCCTCCATCATTGCTCTCTCTGCTCACTTTTATACCTGTAAGAGATTTTGAATGAAACCTCTCGGAAGCCTGCACTCTGCTGCCCAGCACCACTCTGAGGGGATCATGAAAGTCTGGCATCTGCTCCCACAGCAGAAGAGTCAGGAGAGAAAGCTGCTTCTGGGAACCTTCAGCACATAGTCAGCTTTGCAACTTTGTCACCATCAGTGCTGTGGCTCCTCGGTTTCATAGCTAAAAGTTCATTTGAGTCGTACCTCGCCGGATCTTGACTAAGGTGCACAGCAGCACAATGAATAGAGCATCAACGTTTGGCCTCTGCTCAGACCTTCGAAGAGGCAAAAGTAAAAGCTGGTGTTGGAATTCTTCAGCACACAGTCAGCATTAAACGGGGATTCCATCATTTCTGTCACTGCTCACTTTCATACGTGAGAGTTTGAATGAAACCTCTCGGAAGGCTGTTCTCTGCTGCGCAGCAACACCGTGAGAAGAGCATGAACGTTTGACCTCTGCCCCCACAGAAGAGGAGCAAGGAGTTAAATCTTGTGCTGATATTATTCAGCACACTATCAGATTTCCAACGGGGCCTCCATCATTGCTCTCTCTGCTCACTTTCATACCTGTAAGAGATTTTGAATGAAACCTCTCGGAAGACTGCACTCTGCTGCCCAGCAGAACTCTGAGGGGATCATGAAAGTTGGCATCTGCTCCCACAAGAGAAGGGCCAGGAGAGAAAGCTGCTTCTGGGAACCTTCAGCACATAGTCAGCTTTGTAAAGGAGTCACCATCAGTGCTGTGGCTCCTGGGTTTCATAGCTAAAAGTTCATTTGAGTCGTACCTCGCCGGATCTTGACTAAGCTGCACAGCAGCACAATGAGTAGAGCATCAACGTTTGGCCTCTGCTCAGACCTTCGAAGAGGCAAAAGTAAAAGCTGGTGCTGGAATTTTTCAGCACACAGTCGGCATTAAACGGGGCTTCCATCATTTCTGTCACTGCTCACTTTCATACGTGAGAGTTTGAATGAAACCTCTCGGAAGGCTGTTCTTTTGCTGCGCAGCAACACCGTGAGAAGAGCATGAACGTTTGACCTCTGCCCCCACAGAAGAGGAGCAAGGAGTTAAATCTTGTGCTGATATTATTCAGCACACTATCAGATTTCCAACGGGGCCTCCATCATTGCTCTCTCTGCTCACTTTCATACCTGTAAGAGATTTTGAATGAAACCTCTCGGAAGCCTGCACTCTGCTGCCCAGCAGAACTCTGAGGGGATCATGAAAGTTGGCATCTGCTCCCACAAGAGAAGGGCCAGGAGAGAAAGCTGCTTCTGGGAACCTTCAGCACATAGTCAGCTTTGTAAAGGAGTCACCATCAGTGCTGTGGCTCCTGGGTTTCATAGCTAAAAGTTCATTTGAGTCGTACCTCGCCGGATCTTGACTAAGCTGCACAGCAGCACAATGAGTAGAGCATCAACGTTTGGCCTCTGCTGAGACATTCCAAGAGCCAAAAAGGGAAAGCTGGTGCTGGGATTCTTCAGCACACAGTCAGCTTTTAACGGGGCTTCCATCATTTCTGTCACTGCTCACTTTCATACGTGAGAGTTTGAATGAAACCTCTCGGAAGGCTGTTCTCTGCTGCGCAGCAACACCGTGAGAAGAGCATGAGGAGCATGAACGTTTGGCCCCTGCCACCACAGCAGAAGAGCCAGGAGGGAAATCTTGTGCTGGTATTATTCAGCACACTATCGGATCTCCAACGGGGCCTCCATCATTGCTCTCTCTGCTCACTTTCATACCTGTAAGAGATTTTGAATGAAACCTCTCGGAAGCCTGCACTCTGCTGCCCAGCAGCACTCTGAGGGGATCATGAAAGTCTGGCATCTGCTCCCACAGCAGAAGAGCCAGGAGAGAAAGCTGCTTCTGGGAACCTTCAGCAGATAGTCGGCTTTGCAACTTTGTCACCATCAGTGCTGTGGCTCCTGGGTTTCATAGCTAAAAGTTCATTTGAGTCGTGCCTCGCCGGATCTTGACTAAGCTGCACAGCAGCACAATGAATAGAGCATCAACGTTTGGCCTCTGCTCAGACCTTCGAAGAGGCAAAAGTAAAAGCTGGTGCTGGGATTCTTCAGCACACAGTCAGCTTTAAAACATTGCCTCCATCATTGCTCTCACTTCTCAATTTCCTACCTGAGAATTTGAATGAAACCTCTCGGAAGGCTGTTCTCTGCTGCGCAGCAACACCGTGAGAGGAGCATGAGGAGCATGAACGTTTGGCCCCTGCCACCACAGCAGAAGAGCCAGGAGGGAAATCTTGTGCTGGGATTATTCAGCACACTATCAGATCTCCAACGGGGCCTCCATCATTGCTCTCTCTGCTCACTTTTATACCTGTAAGAGATTTTGAATGAAACCTCTGGGAAGCCTGCACTCTGCTGCCCAGCAGCACTCTGAGGGGATCATGAAAGTCTGGCATCTGCTCCCACAGCAGAAGAGCCAGGAGAGAAAGCTGCTTCTGGGAACCTTCAGCACATAGTCAGCTTTGTAAAGGAGTCACCATCAGTGCTGTGGCTCCTGGGTTTCATAGCTAAAAGTTCATTTGAGTCGTACCTCGCCGGATCTTGACTAAGCTGCACAGCAGCACAATGAGTAGAGCATCAACGTTTGGCCTCTGCTCAGACCTTCGAAGAGGCAAAAGTAAAAGCTGGTGCTGGAATTTTTCAGCACACAGTCAGCATTAAACGGGGCTTCCATCATTTCTGTCACTGCTCACTTTCATACGTGAGAGTTTGAATGAAACCTCTCGGAAGGCTGTTCTTTTGCTGCGCAGCAACACCGTGAGAAGAGCATGAACGTTTGACCTCTGCCCCCACAGAAGAGGAGCAAGGAGTTAAATCTTGTGCTGATATTATTCAGCACACTATCGGATCTCCAACGGGGCCTCCATCATTGCTCTCTCTGCTCACTTTCATACCTGTAAGAGATTTTGAATGAAACCTCTCGGAAGCCTGCACTCTGCTGCCCAGCAGCACTCTGAGGGGATCATGAAAGTCTGGCATCTGCTCCCACAGCAGAAGAGCCAGGAGAGAAAGCTGCTTCTGGGAACCTTCAGCAGATAGTCAGCTTTGCAACTTTGTCACCATCAGTGCTGTGGCTCCTGGGTTTCATAGCTAAAAGTTCATTTGAGTCGTGCCTCGCCGGATCTTGACTAAGCTGCACAGCAGCACAATGAATAGAGCATCAACGTTTGGCCTCTGCTCAGACCTTCGAAGAGGCAAAAGTAAAAGCTGGTGCTGGGATTCTTCAGCACACAGTCAGCTTTAAAACATTGCCTCCATCATTGCTCTCACTTCTCAATTTCCTACCTGAGAGTTTGAATGAAACCTCTCGGAATACTGCAATTTGCTGCCCAGCAGCACTCTGAGTAGAGCATGAACTTTTGGCCTCTGCTCCCACAGAAGAAGAGCCAGGAGGGAAAGCTGGGGCTGGGTATCTTCAGCACACAGTCAGCTTTGTAAAGGAGTCACCATCAGTGCTGTCTCTCCTAGCTTTCAACCTAAAAGTGCATTTGAATACAAGCTCTCCAGGGCCTGCTCTCGGCTGCCCATCAGCATAGTGAGTAGAGCATCACCGTTTGCCCTCTGCTCAGACCTTCGAAGAGGCAAAAGTAAAAGCTGGTGCTGGGATTCTTCAGCACACAGTCAGCTTTACAACATTGCCTCCATCATTGCTCTCACTTCTCAATTTCCTACCTGAGAATTTGAATGAAACCTCTCGGAAGGCTGTTCTCTGCTGCGCAGCAACACCGTGAGAAGAGCATGAACGTTTGACCTCTGCCCCCACAGAAGAGGAGCAAGGAGTTAAATCTTGTGCTGATATTATTCAGCACACTATCAGATTTCCAACGGGGCCTCCATCATTGCTCTCTCTGCTCACTTTCATACCTGTAAGAGATTTTGAATGAAACCTCTCGGAAGCCTGCACTCTGCTGCCCAGCAGAACTCTGAGGGGATCATGAAAGTTGGCATCTGCTCCCACAAGAGAAGGGCCAGGAGAGAAAGCTGCTTCTGGGAACCTTCAGCACATAGTCAGCTTTGTAAAGGAGTCACCATCAGTGCTGTGGCTCCTGGGTTTCATAGCTAAAAGTTCATTTGAGTCGTACCTCGCCGGATCTTGACTAAGCTGCACAGCAGCACAATGAGTAGAGCATCAACGTTTGGCCTCTGCTGAGACATTCCAAGAGCCAAAAAGGGAAAGCTGGTGCTGGGATTCTTCAGCACACAGTCAGCTTTAAACGGGGCTTCCATCATTTCTGTCACTGCTCACTTTCATACGTGAGAGTTTGAATGAAACCTCTCGGAAGGCTGTTCTCTGCTGCGCAGCAACACCGTGAGAAGAGCATGAGGAGCATGAACGTTTGGCCCCTGCCACCACAGCAGAAGAGCCAGGAGGAAAATCTTGTGCTGGTATTATTCAGCACACTATCGGATCTCCAACGGGGCCTCCATCATTGCTCTCTCTGCTCACTTTCATACCTGTAAGAGATTTTGAATGAAACCTCTCGGAAGCCTGCACTCTGCTGCCCAGCAGCACTCTGAGGGGATCATGAAAGTCTGGCATCTGCTCCCACAGCAGAAGAGCCAGGAGAGAAAGCTGCTTCTGGGAACCTTCAGCAGATAGTCAGCTTTGCAACTTTGTCACCATCAGTGCTGTGGCTCCTGGGTTTCATAGCTAAAAGTTCATTTGAGTCGTGCCTCGCCGGATCTTGACTAAGCTGCACAGCAGCACAATGAATAGAGCATCAACGTTTGGCCTCTGCTCAGACCTTCGAAGAGGCAAAAGTAAAAGCTGGTGCTGGGATTCTTCAGCACACAGTCAGCTTTAAAACATTGCCTCCATCATTGCTCTCACTTCTCAATTTCCTACCTGAGAATTTGAATGAAACCTCTCGGAAGGCTGTTCTCTGCTGCGCAGCAACACCGTGAGAGGAGCATGAGGAGCATGAACGTTTGGCCCCTGCCACCACAGCAGAAGAGCCAGGAGGGAAATCTTGTGCTGGGATTATTCAGCACACTATCAGATCTCCAACGGGGACTCCATCATTGCTCTCTCTGCTCACTTTTATACCTGTAAGAGATTTTGAATGAAACCTCTGGGAAGCCTGCACTCTGCTGCCCAGCAGCACTCTGAGGGGATCATGAAAGTCTGGCATCTGCTCCCACAGCAGAAGAGCCAGGAGAGAAAGCTGCTTCTGGGAACCTTCAGCACATAGTCAGCTTTGTAAAGGAGTCACCATCAGTGCTGTGGCTCCTGGGTTTCATAGCTAAAAGTTCATTTGAGTCGTACCTCGCCGGATCTTGACTAAGCTGCACAGCAGCACAATGAGTAGAGCATCAACGTTTGGCCTCTGCTCAGACCTTCGAAGAGGCAAAAGTAAAAGCTGGTGCTGGAATTTTTCAGCACACAGTCAGCATTAAACGGGGCTTCCATCATTTCTGTCACTGCTCACTTTCATACGTGAGAGTTTGAATGAAACCTCTCGGAAGGCTGTTCTTTTGCTGCGCAGCAACACCGTGAGAAGAGCATGAACGTTTGACCTCTGCCCCCACCGAAGAGGAGCAAGGAGTTAAATCTTGTGCTGATATTATTCAGCACACTATCAGATTTCCAACGGGGCCTCCATCATTGCTCTCTCTGCTCACTTTCATACCTGTAAGAGATTTTGAATGAAACCTCTCGGAAGCCTGCACTCTGCTGCCCAGCAGAACTCTGAGGGGATCATGAAAGTTGGCATCTGCTCCCACAAGAGAAGGGCCAGGAGAGAAAGCTGCTTCTGGGAACCTTCAGCACATAGTCAGCTTTGTAAAGGAGTCACCATCAGTGCTGTGGCTCCTGGGTTTCATAGCTAAAAGTTCATTTGAGTCGTACCTCGCCGGATCTTGACTAAGCTGCACAGCAGCACAATGAGTAGAGCATCAACGTTTGGCCTCTGCTCAGACATTCCAAGAGCCAAAAAGGGAAAGCTGGTGCTGGGATTCTTCAGCACACAGTCAGCTTTAAACGGGGCTTCCATCATTTCTGTCACTGCTCACTTTCATACGTGAGAGTTTGAATGAAACCTCTCGGAAGGCTGTTCTCTGCTGCGCAGCAACACCGTGAGAAGAGCATGAGGAGCATGAACGTTTGGCCCCTGCCACCACAGCAGAAGAGCCAGGAGGGAAATCTTGTGCTGGTATTATTCAGCACACTATCGGATCTCCAACGGGGCCTCCATCATTGCTCTCTCTGCTCACTTTCATACCTGTAAGAGATTTTGAATGAAACCTCTCGGAAGCCTGCACTCTGCTGCCCAGCAGCACTCTGAGGGGATCATGAAAGTCTGGCATCTGCTCCCACAGCAGAAGAGCCAGGAGAGAAAGCTGCTTCTGGGAACCTTCAGCAGATAGTCAGCTTTGCAACTTTGTCACCATCAGTGCTGTGGCTCCTGGGTTTCATAGCTAAAAGTTCATTTGAGTCGTGCCTCGCCGGATCTTGACTAAGCTGCACAGCAGCACAATGAATAGAGCATCAACGTTTGGCCTCTGCTCAGACCTTCGAAGAGGCAAAAGTAAAAGCTGGTGCTGGGATTCTTCAGCACACAGTCAGCTTTAAAACATTGCCTCCATCATTGCTCTCACTTCTCAATTTCCTACCTGAGAATTTGAATGAAACCTCTCGGAAGGCTGTTCTCTGCTGCGCAGCAACACCGTGAGAGGAGCATGAGGAGCATGAACGTTTGGCCCCTGCCACCACAGCAGAAGAGCCAGGAGGGAAATCTTGTGCTGGGATTATTCAGCACACTATCAGATCTCCAACGGGGACTCCATCATTGCTCTCTCTGCTCACTTTTATACCTGTAAGAGATTTTGAATGAAACCTCTGGGAAGCCTGCACTCTGCTGCCCAGCAGCACTCTGAGGGGATCATGAAAGTCTGGCATCTGCTCCCACAGCAGAAGAGCCAGGAGAGAAAGCTGCTTCTGGGAACCTTCAGCACATAGTCAGCTTTGCAACTTTGTCACCATCAGTGCTGTGGCTCCTCGGTTTCATAGCTAAAAGTTCATTTGAGTCGTACCTCGCCGGATCTTGACTAAGCTGCACAGCAGCACAGTGAGTAGAGCATCAACGTTTGGCCTCTGCTCAGACCTTCGAAGAGGCAAAAGTAAAAGCTGGTGCTGGGATTCTTCAGCACACAGTCAGCATTAAACGGGGCTTCCATCATTTCTGTCACTGCTCACTTTCATACGTGAGAGCTTGAATGAAACCTCTCAGAAGGCTGTTCTCGGCTGCGCAGCAACGCCGTGAGAAGAGCATGAACGTTTGGCCTCTGCCCCCACAGCAGAAGAGCCAGGAGGGAAATCTTGTGCTATTACTCAGCACACTATCAGACTTCCAACGGGGCCTCCATCATTGCTCTCTCTGCTCACTTTCATACCTGTAAGAGATTTTGAATGAAACCTCTCGGAAGCCTGCACTCTGCTGCCCAGCAGAACTCTGAGGGGATCATGAAAGTTGGCATCTGCTCCCACAAGAGAAGGGCCAGGAGAGAAAGCTGCTTCTGGGAACCTTCAGCACATAGTCAGCTTTGTAAAGGAGTCACCATCAGTGCTGTGGCTCCTGGGTTTCATAGCTAAAAGTTCATTTGAGTCGTACCTCGCCGGATCTTGACTAAGCTGCACAGCAGCACAATGAGTAGAGCATCAACGTTTGGCCTCTGCTCAGACATTCCAAGAGCCAAAAAGGGAAAGCTGGTGCTGGGATTCTTCAGCACACAGTCAGCTTTAAACGGGGCTTCCATCATTTCTGTCACTGCTCACTTTCATACGTGAGAGTTTGAATGAAACCTCTCGGAAGGCTGTTCTCTGCTGCGCAGCAACACCGTGAGAAGAGCATGAGGAGCATGAACGTTTGGCCCCTGCCACCACAGCAGAAGAGCCAGGAGGGAAATCTTGTGCTGGTATTATTCAGCACACTATCGGATCTCCAACGGGGCCTCCATCATTGCTCTCTCTGCTCACTTTCATACCTGTAAGAGATTTTGAATGAAACCTCTCGGAAGCCTGCACTCTGCTGCCCAGCAGCACTCTGAGGGGATCATGAAAGTCTGGCATCTGCTCCCACAGCAGAAGAGCCAGGAGAGAAAGCTGCTTCTGGGAACCTTCAGCAGATAGTCAGCTTTGCAACTTTGTCACCATCAGTGCTGTGGCTCCTGGGTTTCATAGCTAAAAGTTCATTTGAGTCGTGCCTCGCCGGATCTTGACTAAGCTGCACAGCAGCACAATGAATAGAGCATCAACGTTTGGCCTCTGCTCAGACCTTCGAAGAGGCAAAAGTAAAAGCTGGTGCTGGGATTCTTCAGCACACAGTCAGCTTTAAAACATTGCCTCCATCATTGCTCTCACTTCTCAATTTCCTACCTGAGAATTTGAATGAAACCTCTCGGAAGGCTGTTCTCTGCTGCGCAGCAACACCGTGAGAGGAGCATGAGGAGCATGAACGTTTGGCCCCTGCCACCACAGCAGAAGAGCCAGGAGGGAAATCTTGTGCTGGGATTATTCAGCACACTATCAGATCTCCAACGGGGACTCCATCATTGCTCTCTCTGCTCACTTTTATACCTGTAAGAGATTTTGAATGAAACCTCTGGGAAGCCTGCACTCTGCTGCCCAGCACCACTCTGAGGGGATCATGAAAGTCTGGCATCTGCTCCCACAGCAGAAGAGCCAGGAGAGAAAGCTGCTTCTGGGAACCTTCAGCACATAGTCAGCTTTGTAAAGGAGTCACCATCAGTGCTGTGGCTCCTGGGTTTCATAGCTAAAAGTTCATTTGAGTCGTACCTCGCCGGATCTTGACTAAGCTGCACAGCAGCACAATGAGTAGAGCATCAACGTTTGGCCTCTGCTCAGACCTTCGAAGAGGCAAAAGTAAAAGCTGGTGCTGGAATTTTTCAGCACACAGTCAGCATTAAACGGGGCTTCCATCATTTCTGTCACTGCTCACTTTCATACGTGAGAGTTTGAATGAAACCTCTCGGAAGGCTGTTCTTTTGCTGCGCAGCAACACCGTGAGAAGAGCATGAACGTTTGACCTCTGCCCCCACCGAAGAGGAGCAAGGAGTTAAATCTTGTGCTGATATTATTCAGCACACTATCAGATTTCCAACGGGGCCTCCATCATTGCTCTCTCTGCTCACTTTCATACCTGTAAGAGATTTTGAATGAAACCTCTCGGAAGCCTGCACTCTGCTGCCCAGCAGAACTCTGAGGGGATCATGAAAGTTGGCATCTGCTCCCACAAGAGAAGGGCCAGGAGAGAAAGCTGCTTCTGGGAACCTTCAGCACATAGTCAGCTTTGTAAAGGAGTCACCATCAGTGCTGTGGCTCCTGGGTTTCATAGCTAAAAGTTCATTTGAGTCGTACCTCGCCGGATCTTGACTAAGCTGCACAGCAGCACAATGAGTAGAGCATCAACGTTTGGCCTCTGCTCAGACATTCCAAGAGCCAAAAAGGGAAAGCTGGTGCTGGGATTCTTCAGCACACAGTCAGCTTTAAACGGGGCTTCCATCATTTCTGTCACTGCTCACTTTCATACGTGAGAGTTTGAATGAAACCTCTCGGAAGGCTGTTCTCTGCTGCGCAGCAACACCGTGAGAAGAGCATGAGGAGCATGAACGTTTGGCCCCTGCCACCACAGCAGAAGAGCCAGGAGGGAAATCTTGTGCTGGTATTATTCAGCACACTATCGGATCTCCAACGGGGCCTCCATCATTGCTCTCTCTGCTCACTTTCATACCTGTAAGAGATTTTGAATGAAACCTCTCGGAAGCCTGCACTCTGCTGCCCAGCAGCACTCTGAGGGGATCATGAAAGTCTGGCATCTGCTCCCACAGCAGAAGAGCCAGGAGAGAAAGCTGCTTCTGGGAACCTTCAGCAGATAGTCAGCTTTGCAACTTTGTCACCATCAGTGCTGTGGCTCCTGGGTTTCATAGCTAAAAGTTCATTTGAGTCGTGCCTCGCCGGATCTTGACTAAGCTGCACAGCAGCACAATGAATAGAGCATCAACGTTTGGCCTCTGCTCAGACCTTCGAAGAGGCAAAAGTAAAAGCTGGTGCTGGGATTCTTCAGCACACAGTCAGCTTTAAAACATTGCCTCCATCATTGCTCTCACTTCTCAATTTCCTACCTGAGAATTTGAATGAAACCTCTCGGAAGGCTGTTCTCTGCTGCGCAGCAACACCGTGAGAGGAGCATGAGGAGCATGAACGTTTGGCCCCTGCCACCACAGCAGAAGAGCCAGGAGGGAAATCTTGTGCTGGGATTATTCAGCACACTATCAGATCTCCAACGGGGACTCCATCATTGCTCTCTCTGCTCACTTTTATACCTGTAAGAGATTTTGAATGAAACCTCTGGGAAGCCTGCACTCTGCTGCCCAGCAGCACTCTGAGGGGATCATGAAAGTCTGGCATCTGCTCCCACAGCAGAAGAGCCAGGAGAGAAAGCTGCTTCTGGGAACCTTCAGCACATAGTCAGCTTTGTAAAGGAGTCACCATCAGTGCTGTGGCTCCTGGGTTTCATAGCTAAAAGTTCATTTGAGTCGTACCTCGCCGGATCTTGACTAAGCTGCACAGCAGCACAATGAGTAGAGCATCAACGTTTGGCCTCTGCTCAGACCTTCGAAGAGGCAAAAGTAAAAGCTGGTGCTGGAATTTTTCAGCACACAGTCAGCATTAAACGGGGCTTCCATCATTTCTGTCACTGCTCACTTTCATACGTGAGAGTTTGAATGAAACCTCTCGGAAGGCTGTTCTTTTGCTGCGCAGCAACACCGTGAGAAGAGCATGAACGTTTGACCTCTGCCCCCACAGAAGAGGAGCAAGGAGTTAAATCTTGTGCTGATATTATTCAGCACACTATCGGATCTCCAACGGGGCCTCCATCATTGCTCTCTCTGCTCACTTTCATACCTGTAAGAGATTTTGAATGAAACCTCTCGGAAGCCTGCACTCTGCTGCCCAGCAGCACTCTGAGGGGATCATGAAAGTCTGGCATCTGCTCCCACAGCAGAAGAGCCAGGAGAGAAAGCTGCTTCTGGGAACCTTCAGCAGATAGTCAGCTTTGCAACTTTGTCACCATCAGTGCTGTGGCTCATGGGTTTCATAGCTAAAAGTTCATTTGAGTCGTGCCTGCCGGATCTTGACTAAGCTGCACAGCAGCACAATGAATAGAGCATCAACGTTTGGCCTCTGCTCAGACCTTCGAAGAGGCAAAAGTAAAAGCTGGTGCTGGGATTCTTCAGCACACAGTCAGCTTTAAAACATTGCATCCATCATTGCTCTCACTTCTCAATTTCCTACCTGAGAGTTTGAATGAAACCTCTCGGAATACTGCAATTTGCTGCCCAGCAGCACTCTGAGTAGAGCATGAACTTTTGGCCTCTGCTCCCACAGAAGAAGAGCCAGGAGGGAAAGCTGGGGCTGGGTATCTTCAGCACACAGTCAGCTTTGTAAAGGAGTCACCATCAGTGCTGTCTCTCCTAGCTTTCAACCTAAAAGTGCATTTGAATACAAGCTCTCCAGGGCCTGCTCTCGGCTGCCCATCAGCATAGTGAGTAGAGCATCACCGTTTGCCCTCTGCTCAGACCTTCGAAGAGGCAAAAGTAAAAGCTGGTGCTGGGATTCTTCAGCACACAGTCAGCTTTACAACATTGCCTCCATCATTGCTCTCACTTCTCAATTTCCTACCTGAGAATTTGAATGAAACCTCTCGGAAGGCTGTTCTCTGCTGCGCAGCAACACCGTGAGAAGAGCATGAACGTTTGACCTCTGCCCCCACAGAAGAGGAGCAAGGAGTTAAATCTTGTGCTGATATTATTCAGCACACTATCAGATTTCCAACGGGGCCTCCATCATTGCTCTCTCTGCTCACTTTCATACCTGTAAGAGATTTTGAATGAAACCTCTCGGAAGCCTGCACTCTGCTGCCCAGCAGAACTCTGAGGGGATCATGAAAGTTGGCATCTGCTCCCACAAGAGAAGGGCCAGGAGAGAAAGCTGCTTCTGGGAACCTTCAGCACATAGTCAGCTTTGTAAAGGAGTCACCATCAGTGCTGTGGCTCCTGGGTTTCATAGCTAAAAGTTCATTTGAGTCGTACCTCGCCGGATCTTGACTAAGCTGCACAGCAGCACAATGAGTAGAGCATCAACGTTTGGCCTCTGCTCAGACCTTCGAAGAGGCAAAAGTAAAAGCTGGTGCTGGAATTTTTCAGCACACAGTCAGCATTAAACGGGGCTTCCATCATTTCTGTCACTGCTCACTTTCATACGTGAGAGTTTGAATGAAACCTCTCGGAAGGCTGTTCTTTTGCTGCGCAGCAACACCGTGAGAAGAGCATGAACGTTTGACCTCTGCCCCCACCGAAGAGGAGCAAGGAGTTAAATCTTGTGCTGATATTATTCAGCACACTATCAGATTTCCAACGGGGCCTCCATCATTGCTCTCTCTGCTCACTTTCATACCTGTAAGAGATTTTGAATGAAACCTCTCGGAAGCCTGCACTCTGCTGCCCAGCAGAACTCTGAGGGGATCATGAAAGTTGGCATCTGCTCCCACAAGAGAAGGGCCAGGAGAGAAAGCTGCTTCTGGGAACCTTCAGCACATAGTCAGCTTTGTAAAGGAGTCACCATCAGTGCTGTGGCTCCTGGGTTTCATAGCTAAAAGTTCATTTGAGTCGTACCTCGCCGGATCTTGACTAAGCTGCACAGCAGCACAATGAGTAGAGCATCAACGTTTGGCCTCTGCTCAGACATTCCAAGAGCCAAAAAGGGAAAGCTGGTGCTGGGATTCTTCAGCACACAGTCAGCTTTAAACGGGGCTTCCATCATTTCTGTCACTGCTCACTTTCATACGTGAGAGTTTGAATGAAACCTCTCGGAAGGCTGTTCTCTGCTGCGCAGCAACACCGTGAGAAGAGCATGAGGAGCATGAACGTTTGGCCCCTGCCACCACAGCAGAAGAGCCAGGAGGGAAATCTTGTGCTGGTATTATTCAGCACACTATCGGATCTCCAACGGGGCCTCCATCATTGCTCTCTCTGCTCACTTTCATACCTGTAAGAGATTTTGAATGAAACCTCTCGGAAGCCTGCACTCTGCTGCCCAGCAGCACTCTGAGGGGATCATGAAAGTCTGGCATCTGCTCCCACAGCAGAAGAGCCAGGAGAGAAAGCTGCTTCTGGGAACCTTCAGCAGATAGTCAGCTTTGCAACTTTGTCACCATCAGTGCTGTGGCTCCTGGGTTTAAGAGCTAAAAGTTCATTTGAGTCGTGCCTCGCCGGATCTTGACTAAGCTGCACAGCAGCACAATGAATAGAGCATCAACGTTTGGCCTCTGCTCAGACCTTCGAAGAGGCAAAAGTAAAAGCTGGTGCTGGGATTCTTCAGCACACAGTCAGCTTTAAAACATTGCCTCCATCATTGCTCTCACTTCTCAATTTCCTACCTGAGAATTTGAATGAAACCTCTCGGAAGGCTGTTCTCTGCTGCGCAGCAACACCGTGAGAGGAGCATGAGGAGCATGAACGTTTGGCCCCTGCCACCACAGCAGAAGAGCCAGGAGGGAAATCTTGTGCTGGGATTATTCAGCACACTATCAGATCTCCAACGGGGACTCCATCATTGCTCTCTCTGCTCACTTTTATACCTGTAAGAGATTTTGAATGAAACCTCTGGGAAGCCTGCACTCTGCTGCCCAGCAGCACTCTGAGGGGATCATGAAAGTCTGGCATCTGCTCCCACAGCAGAAGAGCCAGGAGAGAAAGCTGCTTCTGGGAACCTTCAGCACATAGTCAGCTTTGCAACTTTGTCACCATCAGTGCTGTGGCTCCTCGGTTTCATAGCTAAAAGTTCGAGTCGTACCTCGCCGGATCTTGACTAAGCTGCACAGCAGCACAGTGAGTAGAGCATCAACGTTTGGCCTCTGCTCAGACCTTCGAAGAGGCAAAAGTAAAAGCTGGTGCTGGGATTCTTCAGCACACAGTCAGCATTAAACGGGGCTTCCATCATTTCTGTCACTGCTCACTTTCATACGTGAGAGTTTGAATGAAACCTCTCGGAAGGCTGTTCTCTGCTGCGCAGCAACACCGTGAGAGGAGCATGAACGCTTGGCCTCTGCTCCCACAGCAGACAAGCCAGGAGGGAAATCTTGTGCTGATATTATTCAGCACACTATCAGACTTCCAACGGGGCCTCCATCATTGCTCTCTCTGCTCACTTTCATACCTGTAAGAGATTTTGAATGAAACCTCTCGGAAGCCTGCACTCTGCTGCCCAGCAGAACTCTGAGGGGATCATGAAAGTCTGGCATCTGCTCCCACAGCAGAAGGGCCAGGAGAGAAAGCTGCTTCTGGGAACCTTCAGCAGATAGTCAGCTTTGCAAATTTGTCACCATCAGTGCTGTGGCTCCTCGGTTTCATAGCTAAAAGTTCATTTGAGTCGTACCTCGCCGGATCTTGACTAAGCTGCACAGCAGCACAGTGAGTAGAGCATCAACGTTTGGCCTCTGCTCAGACCTTCGAAGAGGCAAAAGTAAAAGCTGGTGCTGGGATTCTTCAGCACACAGTCAGCTTTAAACGGGGCTTCCATCATTTCTGTCACTGCTCACTTTCATACGTGAGAGCTTGAATGAAACCTCTCAGAAGGCTGTTCTCGGCTGCGCAGCAACGCCGTGAGAAGAGCATGAACGTTTGGCCTCTGCCCCCACAGCAGAAGAGCCAGGAGGGAAATCTTGTGCTATTACTCAGCACACTATCAGACTTCCAACGGGGCCTCCATCATTGCTCTCTCTGCTCACTTTCATACCTGTAAGAGATTTTGAATGAAACCTCTCGGAAGCCTGCACTCTGCTGCCCAGCAGAACTCTGAGGGGATCATGAAAGTTGGCATCTGCTCCCACAAGAGAAGGGCCAGGAGAGAAAGCTGCTTCTGGGAACCTTCAGCACATAGTCAGCTTTGTAAAGGAGTCACCATCAGTGCTGTGGCTCCTGGGTTTCATAGCTAAAAGTTCATTTGAGTCGTACCTCGCCGGATCTTGACTAAGCTGCACAGCAGCACAATGAGTAGAGCATCAACGTTTGGCCTCTGCTCAGACATTCCAAGAGCCAAAAAGGGAAAGCTGGTGCTGGGATTCTTCAGCACACAGTCAGCTTTAAACGGGGCTTCCATCATTTCTGTCACTGCTCACTTTCATACGTGAGAGTTTGAATGAAACCTCTCGGAAGGCTGTTCTCTGCTGCGCAGCAACACCGTGAGAAGAGCATGAGGAGCATGAACGTTTGGCCCCTGCCACCACAGCAGAAGAGCCAGGAGGGAAATCTTGTGCTGGTATTATTCAGCACACTATCGGATCTCCAACGGGGCCTCCATCATTGCTCTCTCTGCTCACTTTCATACCTGTAAGAGATTTTGAATGAAACCTCTCGGAAGCCTGCACTCTGCTGCCCAGCAGCACTCTGAGGGGATCATGAAAGTCTGGCATCTGCTCCCACAGCAGAAGAGCCAGGAGAGAAAGCTGCTTCTGGGAACCTTCAGCAGATAGTCAGCTTTGCAACTTTGTCACCATCAGTGCTGTGGCTCCTGGGTTTCATAGCTAAAAGTTCATTTGAGTCGTGCCTCGCCGGATCTTGACTAAGCTGCACAGCAGCACAATGAATAGAGCATCAACGTTTGGCCTCTGCTCAGACCTTCGAAGAGGCAAAAGTAAAAGCTGGTGCTGGGATTCTTCAGCACACAGTCAGCTTTAAAACATTGCCTCCATCATTGCTCTCACTTCTCAATTTCCTACCTGAGAATTTGAATGAAACCTCTCGGAAGGCTGTTCTCTGCTGCGCAGCAACACCGTGAGAGGAGCATGAGGAGCATGAACGTTTGGCCCCTGCCACCACAGCAGAAGAGCCAGGAGGGAAATCTTGTGCTGGGATTATTCAGCACACTATCAGATCTCCAACGGGGACTCCATCATTGCTCTCTCTGCTCACTTTTATACCTGTAAGAGATTTTGAATGAAACCTCTGGGAAGCCTGCACTCTGCTGCCCAGCACCACTCTGAGGGGATCATGAAAGTCTGGCATCTGCTCCCACAGCAGAAGAGCCAGGAGAGAAAGCTGCTTCTGGGAACCTTCAGCACATAGTCAGCTTTGTAAAGGAGTCACCATCAGTGCTGTGGCTCCTGGGTTTCATAGCTAAAAGTTCATTTGAGTCGTACCTCGCCGGATCTTGACTAAGCTGCACAGCAGCACAATGAGTAGAGCATCAACGTTTGGCCTCTGCTCAGACCTTCGAAGAGGCAAAAGTAAAAGCTGGTGCTGGAATTTTTCAGCACACAGTCAGCATTAAACGGGGCTTCCATCATTTCTGTCACTGCTCACTTTCATACGTGAGAGTTTGAATGAAACCTCTCGGAAGGCTGTTCTTTTGCTGCGCAGCAACACCGTGAGAAGAGCATGAACGTTTGACCTCTGCCCCCACCGAAGAGGAGCAAGGAGTTAAATCTTGTGCTGATATTATTCAGCACACTATCAGATTTCCAACGGGGCCTCCATCATTGCTCTCTCTGCTCACTTTCATACCTGTAAGAGATTTTGAATGAAACCTCTCGGAAGCCTGCACTCTGCTGCCCAGCAGAACTCTGAGGGGATCATGAAAGTTGGCATCTGCTCCCACAAGAGAAGGGCCAGGAGAGAAAGCTGCTTCTGGGAACCTTCAGCACATAGTCAGCTTTGTAAAGGAGTCACCATCAGTGCTGTGGCTCCTGGGTTTCATAGCTAAAAGTTCATTTGAGTCGTACCTCGCCGGATCTTGACTAAGCTGCACAGCAGCACAATGAGTAGAGCATCAACGTTTGGCCTCTGCTCAGACATTCCAAGAGCCAAAAAGGGAAAGCTGGTGCTGGGATTCTTCAGCACACAGTCAGCTTTAAACGGGGCTTCCATCATTTCTGTCACTGCTCACTTTCATACGTGAGAGTTTGAATGAAACCTCTCGGAAGGCTGTTCTCTGCTGCGCAGCAACACCGTGAGAAGAGCATGAGGAGCATGAACGTTTGGCCCCTGCCACCACAGCAGAAGAGCCAGGAGGGAAATCTTGTGCTGGTATTATTCAGCACACTATCGGATCTCCAACGGGGCCTCCATCATTGCTCTCTCTGCTCACTTTCATACCTGTAAGAGATTTTGAATGAAACCTCTCGGAAGCCTGCACTCTGCTGCCCAGCAGCACTCTGAGGGGATCATGAAAGTCTGGCATCTGCTCCCACAGCAGAAGAGCCAGGAGAGAAAGCTGCTTCTGGGAACCTTCAGCAGATAGTCAGCTTTGCAACTTTGTCACCATCAGTGCTGTGGCTCCTGGGTTTCATAGCTAAAAGTTCATTTGAGTCGTGCCTCGCCGGATCTTGACTAAGCTGCACAGCAGCACAATGAATAGAGCATCAACGTTTGGCCTCTGCTCAGACCTTCGAAGAGGCAAAAGTAAAAGCTGGTGCTGGGATTCTTCAGCACACAGTCAGCTTTAAAACATTGCCTCCATCATTGCTCTCACTTCTCAATTTCCTACCTGAGAATTTGAATGAAACCTCTCGGAAGGCTGTTCTCTGCTGCGCAGCAACACCGTGAGAGGAGCATGAGGAGCATGAACGTTTGGCCCCTGCCACCACAGCAGAAGAGCCAGGAGGGAAATCTTGTGCTGGGATTATTCAGCACACTATCAGATCTCCAACGGGGACTCCATCATTGCTCTCTCTGCTCACTTTTATACCTGTAAGAGATTTTGAATGAAACCTCTGGGAAGCCTGCACTCTGCTGCCCAGCACCACTCTGAGGGGATCATGAAAGTCTGGCATCTGCTCCCACAGCAGAAGAGCCAGGAGAGAAAGCTGCTTCTGGGAACCTTCAGCACATAGTCAGCTTTGTAAAGGAGTCACCATCAGTGCTGTGGCTCCTGGGTTTCATAGCTAAAAGTTCATTTGAGTCGTACCTCGCCGGATCTTGACTAAGCTGCACAGCAGCACAATGAGTAGAGCATCAACGTTTGGCCTCTGCTCAGACCTTCGAAGAGGCAAAAGTAAAAGCTGGTGCTGGAATTTTTCAGCACACAGTCAGCATTAAACGGGGCTTCCATCATTTCTGTCACTGCTCACTTTCATACGTGAGAGTTTGAATGAAACCTCTCGGAAGGCTGTTCTTTTGCTGCGCAGCAACACCGTGAGAAGAGCATGAACGTTTGACCTCTGCCCCCACAGAAGAGGAGCAAGGAGTTAAATCTTGTGCTGATATTATTCAGCACACTATCGGATCTCCAACGGGGCCTCCATCATTGCTCTCTCTGCTCACTTTCATACCTGTAAGAGATTTTGAATGAAACCTCTCGGAAGCCTGCACTCTGCTGCCCAGCAGAACTCTGAGGGGATCATGAAAGTTGGCATCTGCTCCCACAAGAGAAGGGCCAGGAGAGAAAGCTGCTTCTGGGAACCTTCAGCACATAGTCAGCTTTGTAAAGGAGTCACCATCAGTGCTGTGGCTCCTGGGTTTCATAGCTAAAAGTTCATTTGAGTCGTACCTCGCCGGATCTTGACTAAGCTGCACAGCAGCACAATGAGTAGAGCATCAACGTTTGGCCTCTGCTCAGACATTCCAAGAGCCAAAAAGGGAAAGCTGGTGCTGGGATTCTTCAGCACACAGTCAGCTTTAAACGGGGCTTCCATCATTTCTGTCACTGCTCACTTTCATACGTGAGAGTTTGAATGAAACCTCTCGGAAGGCTGTTCTCTGCTGCGCAGCAACACCGTGAGAAGAGCATGAGGAGCATGAACGTTTGGCCCCTGCCACCACAGCAGAAGAGCCAGGAGGGAAATCTTGTGCTGGTATTATTCAGCACACTATCGGATCTCCAACGGGGCCTCCATCATTGCTCTCTCTGCTCACTTTCATACCTGTAAGAGATTTTGAATGAAACCTCTCGGAAGCCTGCACTCTGCTGCCCAGCAGCACTCTGAGGGGATCATGAAAGTCTGGCATCTGCTCCCACAGCAGAAGAGCCAGGAGAGAAAGCTGCTTCTGGGAACCTTCAGCAGATAGTCAGCTTTGCAACTTTGTCACCATCAGTGCTGTGGCTCCTGGGTTTCATAGCTAAAAGTTCATTTGAGTCGTGCCTCGCCGGATCTTGACTAAGCTGCACAGCAGCACAATGAATAGAGCATCAACGTTTGGCCTCTGCTCAGACCTTCGAAGAGGCAAAAGTAAAAGCTGGTGCTGGGATTCTTCAGCACACAGTCAGCTTTAAAACATTGCCTCCATCATTGCTCTCACTTCTCAATTTCCTACCTGAGAATTTGAATGAAACCTCTCGGAAGGCTGTTCTCTGCTGCGCAGCAACACCGTGAGAGGAGCATGAGGAGCATGAACGTTTGGCCCCTGCCACCACAGCAGAAGAGCCAGGAGGGAAATCTTGTGCTGGGATTATTCAGCACACTATCAGATCTCCAACGGGGACTCCATCATTGCTCTCTCTGCTCACTTTTATACCTGTAAGAGATTTTGAATGAAACCTCTGGGAAGCCTGCACTCTGCTGCCCAGCAGCACTCTGAGGGGATCATGAAAGTCTGGCATCTGCTCCCACAGCAGAAGAGCCAGGAGAGAAAGCTGCTTCTGGGAACCTTCAGCACATAGTCAGCTTTGTAAAGGAGTCACCATCAGTGCTGTGGCTCCTGGGTTTCATAGCTAAAAGTTCATTTGAGTCGTACCTCGCCGGATCTTGACTAAGCTGCACAGCAGCACAATGAGTAGAGCATCAACGTTTGGCCTCTGCTCAGACCTTCGAAGAGGCAAAAGTAAAAGCTGGTGCTGGAATTTTTCAGCACACAGTCAGCATTAAACGGGGCTTCCATCATTTCTGTCACTGCTCACTTTCATACGTGAGAGTTTGAATGAAACCTCTCGGAAGGCTGTTCTTTTGCTGCGCAGCAACACCGTGAGAAGAGCATGAACGTTTGACCTCTGCCCCCACAGAAGAGGAGCAAGGAGTTAAATCTTGTGCTGATATTATTCAGCACACTATCGGATCTCCAACGGGGCCTCCATCATTGCTCTCTCTGCTCACTTTCATACCTGTAAGAGATTTTGAATGAAACCTCTCGGAAGCCTGCACTCTGCTGCCCAGCAGCACTCTGAGGGGATCATGAAAGTCTGGCATCTGCTCCCACAGCAGAAGAGCCAGGAGAGAAAGCTGCTTCTGGGAACCTTCAGCAGATAGTCAGCTTTGCAACTTTGTCACCATCAGTGCTGTGGCTCATGGGTTTCATAGCTAAAAGTTCATTTGAGTCGTGCCTGCCGGATCTTGACTAAGCTGCACAGCAGCACAATGAATAGAGCATCAACGTTTGGCCTCTGCTCAGACCTTCGAAGAGGCAAAAGTAAAAGCTGGTGCTGGGATTCTTCAGCACACAGTCAGCTTTAAAACATTGCATCCATCATTGCTCTCACTTCTCAATTTCCTACCTGAGAGTTTGAATGAAACCTCTCGGAATACTGCAATTTGCTGCCCAGCAGCACTCTGAGTAGAGCATGAACTTTTGGCCTCTGCTCCCACAGAAGAAGAGCCAGGAGGGAAAGCTGGGGCTGGGTATCTTCAGCACACAGTCAGCTTTGTAAAGGAGTCACCATCAGTGCTGTCTCTCCTAGCTTTCAACCTAAAAGTGCATTTGAATACAAGCTCTCCAGGGCCTGCTCTCGGCTGCCCATCAGCATAGTGAGTAGAGCATCACCGTTTGCCCTCTGCTCAGACCTTCGAAGAGGCAAAAGTAAAAGCTGGTGCTGGGATTCTTCAGCACACAGTCAGCTTTACAACATTGCCTCCATCATTGCTCTCACTTCTCAATTTCCTACCTGAGAATTTGAATGAAACCTCTCGGAAGGCTGTTCTCTGCTGCGCAGCAACACCGTGAGAAGAGCATGAACGTTTGACCTCTGCCCCCACAGAAGAGGAGCAAGGAGTTAAATCTTGTGCTGATATTATTCAGCACACTATCAGATTTCCAACGGGGCCTCCATCATTGCTCTCTCTGCTCACTTTCATACCTGTAAGAGATTTTGAATGAAACCTCTCGGAAGCCTGCACTCTGCTGCCCAGCAGAACTCTGAGGGGATCATGAAAGTTGGCATCTGCTCCCACAAGAGAAGGGCCAGGAGAGAAAGCTGCTTCTGGGAACCTTCAGCACATAGTCAGCTTTGTAAAGGAGTCACCATCAGTGCTGTGGCTCCTGGGTTTCATAGCTAAAAGTTCATTTGAGTCGTACCTCGCCGGATCTTGACTAAGCTGCACAGCAGCACAATGAGTAGAGCATCAACGTTTGGCCTCTGCTCAGACCTTCGAAGAGGCAAAAGTAAAAGCTGGTGCTGGGATTCTTCAGCACACAGTCAGCTTTAAACGGGGCTTCCATCATTTCTGTCACTGCTCACTTTCATACGTGAGAGCTTGAATGAAACCTCTCAGAAGGCTGTTCTCGGCTGCGCAGCAACGCCGTGAGAAGAGCATGAACGTTTGGCCTCTGCCCCCACAGCAGAAGAGCCAGGAGGGAAATCTTGTGCTATTACTCAGCACACTATCAGACTTCCAACGGGGCCTCCATCATTGCTCTCTCTGCTCACTTTTATACCTGTAAGAGATTTTGAATGAAACCTCTCGGAAGCCTGCACTCTGCTGCCCAGCAGCACTCTAAGGGGATCATGAACGTCTGGCATCTGCTCCCACAGCAGAAGAGCCAGGAGAGAAAGCTGCTTCTGGGAACCTTCAGCACATAGTCAGCTTTGCAACTTCGTAACCATCAGTGCTGTGGCTCCTCGGTTTCATAGCAAAAAGTTCATTTGAGTCGTACCTCGCCGGATCGTGACTAAGCTGCTCAGCACCACAGAGAGTAGAGCACAAACGTATGGCCTCAGCTCCCACAGCAGAAGAGCCAGGAGGGAAAGCTGGTGCTGGCATTCTTCAGCACACAGTCAGCTTTGCAACGGTGCCTTCATCATTTCTTTCAATGCTCACTTTCGTACCTGAAAGAGACTTTGAATGAAACCTCTCCGAAGCCTGCTCTCTGCTGTCCAGCAAAACAGTGCTTAGATTCAGAACGTTTGGCCTCTGCTCCCACAGCCGAAGAGCCCTAAAGAAAAGGCGGTACTGGGATTTTTCAGCACACAGCTTTTCAACGGGGCCTCCATCTTTGCAGTTTGTCCTCTGTTTAATCATAAAGAAACAGTTTGAATAAAATTGGTGGTCGCTCTTAGCTGCCCAGGAACGCAGCTAGTAGAGCATGAACGTTTGGCCTCTGCTCCCACATTCGAACAGCCAAAAGGGAAAGCTGGTGCTGGGATTTTTCAGTACACAGTCAGCTTTAAAAAAATTGCCTCCATCATTGCTCACAGTTCTCAATTTCCTACCTGAGAGTTTGAATGAAACCTCTCGGAAGAATGCAATTTGCTGCCCAGCAGCACTCTGAGTAGAGCATGAACTTTTGGCCTCTGCTCCCACAGAAGAAGAGCCAGGAGGGAAAGCTGGGGCTGGGTATCTTCAGCACACAGTCAGCTTTGTAAAGGAGTCACCATCAGTGCTGTCTCTCCTATCTTTCAACCTAAAAGTGCATTTGATTACAAGCTCTCCAGGGCCTGCTCTCGGCTGCCCATCAGCATAGTGAGTAGAGCATCACCGTTTGCCCTCTGCTCAGACCTTCGAAGAGGCAAAAGTAAAAGCTGGTGCTGGGATTCTTCAGCACACAGTCAGCTTTAAACGGGGCTTCCATCATTTCTGTCACTGCTCACTTTCATACGTGAGAGCTTGAATGAAACCTCTCAGAAGGCTGTTCTCGGCTGCGCAGCAACGCCGTGAGAAGAGCATGAACGTTTGGCCTCTGCCCCCACAGCAGAAGAGCCAGGAGGGAAATCTTGTGCTATTACTCAGCACACTATCAGACTTCCAACGGGGCCTCCATCATTGCTCTCTCTGCTCACTTTTATACCTGTAAGAGATTTTGAATGAAACCTCTCGGAAGCCTGCACTCTGCTGCCCAGCAGCACTCTAAGGGGATCATGAACGTCTGGCATCTGCTCCCACAGCAGAAGAGCCAGGAGAGAAAGCTGCTTCTGGGAACCTTCAGCACATAGTCAGCTTTGCAACTTCGTAACCATCAGTGCTGTGGCTCCTCGGTTTCATAGCAAAAAGTTCATTTGAGTCGTACCTCGCCGGATCGTGACTAAGCTGCTCAGCACCACAGAGAGTAGAGCACAAACGTATGGCCTCAGCTCCCACAGCAGAAGAGCCAGGAGGGAAAGCTGGTGCTGGCATTCTTCAGCACACAGTCAGCTTTGCAACGGTGCCTTCATCATTTCTTTCAATGCTCACTTTCGTACCTGAAAGAGACTTTGAATGAAACCTCTCCGAAGCCTGCTCTCTGCTGTCCAGCAAAACAGTGCTTAGATTCAGAACGTTTGGCCTCTGCTCCCACAGCCGAAGAGCCCTAAAGAAAAGGCGGTACTGGGATTTTTCAGCACACAGCTTTTCAACGGGGCCTCCATCTTTGCAGTTTGTCCTCTGTTTAATCATAAAGAAACAGTTTGAATAAAATTGGTGGTCGCTCTTAGCTGCCCAGGAACGCAGCTAGTAGAGCATGAACGTTTGGCCTCTGCTCCCACATTCGAACAGCCAAAAGGGAAAGCTGGTGCTGGGATTTTTCAGTACACAGTCAGCTTTAAAAAAATTGCCTCCATCATTGCTCACAGTTCTCAATTTCCTACCTGAGAGTTTGAATGAAACCTCTCGGAATACTGCAATTTGCTGCCCAGCAGCACTCTGAGTAGAGCATGAACTTTTGGCCTCTGCTCCCACAGAAGAAGAGCCAGGAGGGAAAGCTGGGGCTGGGTATCTTCAGCACACAGTCAGCTTTGTAAAGGAGTCACCATCAGTGCTGTCTCTCCTAGCTTTCAACCTAAAAGTGCATTTGATTACAAGCTCTCCAGGGCCTGCTCTCGGCTGCCCATCAGCATAGTGAGTAGAGCATCACCGTTTGCCCTCTGCTCAGACCTTCGAAGAGGCAAAAGTAAAAGCTGGTGCTGGGATTCTTCAGCACACAGTCAGCTTTACAACATTGCCTCCATCATTGCTCTCACTTCTCAATTTCCTACCTGAGAATTTGAATGAAACCTCTCGGAAGGCTGTTCTCTGCTGCGCAGCAACACCGTGAGAGGAGCATGAGGAGCATGAACGTTTGGCCCCTGCCACCACAGCAGAAGAGCCAGAAGGGAAATCTTGTGCTGGTATTATTCAGCACACTATCAGATCTCCAACGGGGCCTCCATCATTGCTCTCTCTGCTCACTTTTATACCTGTAAGAGATTTTGAATGAAACCTCTCGGAAGCCTGCACTCTGCTGCCCAGCACCACTCTAAGGGGATCATGAACGTCTGGCATCTGCTCCCACAGCAGAAGAGCCAGGAGAGAAAGCTGCTTCTGGGAACCTTCAGCACATAGTCAGCTTTGCAACTTCGTAACCATCAGTGCTGTGGCTCCTCGGTTTCATAGCAAAAAGTTCATTTGAGTCGTACCTCGCCGGATCGTGACTAAGCTGCTCAGCACCACAGAGAGTAGAGCACAAACGTATGGCCTCAGCTCCCACAGCAGAAGAGCCAGGAGGGAAAGCTGGTGCTGGCATTCTTCAGCACACAGTCAGCTTTGCAACGGTGCCTTCATCATTTCTTTCAATGCTCACTTTCGTACCTGAAAGAGACTTTGAATGAAACCTCTCCGAAGCCTGCTCTCTGCTGTCCAGCAAAACAGTGCTTAGATTCAGAACGTTTGGCCTCTGCTCCCACAGCCGAAGAGCCCTAAAGAAAAGGCGGTACTGGGATTTTTCAGCACACAGCTTTTCAACGGGGCCTCCATCTTTGCAGTTTGTCCTCTGTTTAATCATAAAGAAACAGTTTGAATAAAATTGGTGGTCGCTCTTAGCTGCCCAGGAACGCAGCTAGTAGAGCATGAACGTTTGGCCTCTGCTCCCACATTCGAACAGCCAAAAGGGAAAGCTGGTGCTGGGATTTTTCAGTACACAGTCAGCTTTAAAAAAATTGCCTCCATCATTGCTCACAGTTCTCAATTTCCTACCTGAGAGTTTGAATGAAACCTCTCGGAATACTGCAATTTGCTGCCCAGCAGCACTCTGAGTAGAGCATGAACTTTTGGCCTCTGCTCCCACAGAAGAAGAGCCAGGAGGGAAAGCTGGGGCTGGGTATCTTCAGCACACAGTCAGCTTTGTAAAGGAGTCACCATCAGTGCTGTCTCTCCTAGCTTTCAACCTAAAAGTGCATTTGATTACAAGCTCTCCAGGGCCTGCTCTCGGCTGCCCATCAGCATAGTGAGTAGAGCATCACCGTTTGCCCTCTGCTCAGACCTTCGAAGAGGCAAAAGTAAAAGCTGGTGCTGGGATTCTTCAGCACACAGTCAGCTTTACAACATTGCCTCCATCATTGCTCTCACTTCTCAATTTCCTACCTGAGAATTTGAATGAAACCTCTCGGAAGGCTGTTCTCTGCTGCGCAGCAACACCGTGAGAGGAGCATGAGGAGCATGAACGTTTGGCCCCTGCCACCACAGCAGAAGAGCCAGAAGGGAAATCTTGTGCTGGTATTATTCAGCACACTATCAGATCTCCAACGGGGCCTCCATCATTGCTCTCTCTGCTCACTTTTATACCTGTAAGAGATTTTGAATGAAACCTCTCGGAAGCCTGCACTCTGCTGCCCAGCACCACTCTGAGGGGATCATGAAAGTCTGGCATCTGCTCCCACAGCAGAAGAGTCAGGAGAGAAAGCTGCTTCTGGGAACCTTCAGCACATAGTCAGCTTTGCAACTTTGTCACCATCAGTGCTGTGGCTCCTCGGTTTCATAGCTAAAAGTTCATTTGAGTCGTACCTCGCCGGATCTTGACTAAGGTGCACAGCAGCACAATGAATAGAGCATCAACGTTTGGCCTCTGCTCAGACCTTCGAAGAGGCAAAAGTAAAAGCTGGTGTTGGAATTCTTCAGCACACAGTCAGCATTAAACGGGGATTCCATCATTTCTGTCACTGCTCACTTTCATACGTGAGAGTTTGAATGAAACCTCTCGGAAGGCTGTTCTCTGCTGCGCAGCAACACCGTGAGAAGAGCATGAACGTTTGACCTCTGCCCCCACAGAAGAGGAGCAAGGAGTTAAATCTTGTGCTGATATTATTCAGCACACTATCAGATTTCCAACGGGGCCTCCATCATTGCTCTCTCTGCTCACTTTCATACCTGTAAGAGATTTTG
This sequence comes from Pezoporus flaviventris, assembly GCF_033815535.1. Lineage (NCBI taxonomy): Eukaryota > Metazoa > Chordata > Aves > Psittaciformes > Psittacidae > Pezoporus > Pezoporus flaviventris. The sequence goes on from NW_026892549.1 coordinate 53,091,605, forward strand.
AATGAAACCTCTCGGAAGACTGCACTCTGCTGCCCAGCAGAACTCTGAGGGGATCATGAAAGTTGGCATCTGCTCCCACAAGAGAAGGGCCAGGAGAGAAAGCTGCTTCTGGGAACCTTCAGCACATAGTCAGCTTTGTAAAGGAGTCACCATCAGTGCTGTGGCTCCTGGGTTTCATAGCTAAAAGTTCATTTGAGTCGTACCTCGCCGGATCTTGACTAAGCTGCACAGCAGCACAATGAGTAGAGCATCAACGTTTGGCCTCTGCTCAGACCTTCGAAGAGGCAAAAGTAAAAGCTGGTGCTGGAATTTTTCAGCACACAGTCGGCATTAAACGGGGCTTCCATCATTTCTGTCACTGCTCACTTTCATACGTGAGAGTTTGAATGAAACCTCTCGGAAGGCTGTTCTTTTGCTGCGCAGCAACACCGTGAGAAGAGCATGAACGTTTGACCTCTGCCCCCACAGAAGAGGAGCAAGGAGTTAAATCTTGTGCTGATATTATTCAGCACACTATCAGATTTCCAACGGGGCCTCCATCATTGCTCTCTCTGCTCACTTTCATACCTGTAAGAGATTTTGAATGAAACCTCTCGGAAGCCTGCACTCTGCTGCCCAGCAGAACTCTGAGGGGATCATGAAAGTTGGCATCTGCTCCCACAAGAGAAGGGCCAGGAGAGAAAGCTGCTTCTGGGAACCTTCAGCACATAGTCAGCTTTGTAAAGGAGTCACCATCAGTGCTGTGGCTCCTGGGTTTCATAGCTAAAAGTTCATTTGAGTCGTACCTCGCCGGATCTTGACTAAGCTGCACAGCAGCACAATGAGTAGAGCATCAACGTTTGGCCTCTGCTGAGACATTCCAAGAGCCAAAAAGGGAAAGCTGGTGCTGGGATTCTTCAGCACACAGTCAGCTTTTAACGGGGCTTCCATCATTTCTGTCACTGCTCACTTTCATACGTGAGAGTTTGAATGAAACCTCTCGGAAGGCTGTTCTCTGCTGCGCAGCAACACCGTGAGAAGAGCATGAGGAGCATGAACGTTTGGCCCCTGCCACCACAGCAGAAGAGCCAGGAGGGAAATCTTGTGCTGGTATTATTCAGCACACTATCGGATCTCCAACGGGGCCTCCATCATTGCTCTCTCTGCTCACTTTCATACCTGTAAGAGATTTTGAATGAAACCTCTCGGAAGCCTGCACTCTGCTGCCCAGCAGCACTCTGAGGGGATCATGAAAGTCTGGCATCTGCTCCCACAGCAGAAGAGCCAGGAGAGAAAGCTGCTTCTGGGAACCTTCAGCAGATAGTCAGCTTTGCAACTTTGTCACCATCAGTGCTGTGGCTCCTGGGTTTCATAGCTAAAAGTTCATTTGAGTCGTGCCTCGCCGGATCTTGACTAAGCTGCACAGCAGCACAATGAATAGAGCATCAACGTTTGGCCTCTGCTCAGACCTTCGAAGAGGCAAAAGTAAAAGCTGGTGCTGGGATTCTTCAGCACACAGTCAGCTTTAAAACATTGCCTCCATCATTGCTCTCACTTCTCAATTTCCTACCTGAGAATTTGAATGAAACCTCTCGGAAGGCTGTTCTCTGCTGCGCAGCAACACCGTGAGAGGAGCATGAGGAGCATGAACGTTTGGCCCCTGCCACCACAGCAGAAGAGCCAGGAGGGAAATCTTGTGCTGGGATTATTCAGCACACTATCAGATCTCCAACGGGGCCTCCATCATTGCTCTCTCTGCTCACTTTTATACCTGTAAGAGATTTTGAATGAAACCTCTGGGAAGCCTGCACTCTGCTGCCCAGCAGCACTCTGAGGGGATCATGAAAGTCTGGCATCTGCTCCCACAGCAGAAGAGCCAGGAGAGAAAGCTGCTTCTGGGAACCTTCAGCACATAGTCAGCTTTGTAAAGGAGTCACCATCAGTGCTGTGGCTCCTGGGTTTCATAGCTAAAAGTTCATTTGAGTCGTACCTCGCCGGATCTTGACTAAGCTGCACAGCAGCACAATGAGTAGAGCATCAACGTTTGGCCTCTGCTCAGACCTTCGAAGAGGCAAAAGTAAAAGCTGGTGCTGGAATTTTTCAGCACACAGTCAGCATTAAACGGGGCTTCCATCATTTCTGTCACTGCTCACTTTCATACGTGAGAGTTTGAATGAAACCTCTCGGAAGGCTGTTCTTTTGCTGCGCAGCAACACCGTGAGAAGAGCATGAACGTTTGACCTCTGCCCCCACAGAAGAGGAGCAAGGAGTTAAATCTTGTGCTGATATTATTCAGCACACTATCGGATCTCCAACGGGGCCTCCATCATTGCTCTCTCTGCTCACTTTCATACCTGTAAGAGATTTTGAATGAAACCTCTCGGAAGCCTGCACTCTGCTGCCCAGCAGCACTCTGAGGGGATCATGAAAGTCTGGCATCTGCTCCCACAGCAGAAGAGCCAGGAGAGAAAGCTGCTTCTGGGAACCTTCAGCAGATAGTCAGCTTTGCAACTTTGTCACCATCAGTGCTGTGGCTCCTGGGTTTCATAGCTAAAAGTTCATTTGAGTCGTGCCTCGCCGGATCTTGACTAAGCTGCACAGCAGCACAATGAATAGAGCATCAACGTTTGGCCTCTGCTCAGACCTTCGAAGAGGCAAAAGTAAAAGCTGGTGCTGGGATTCTTCAGCACACAGTCAGCTTTAAAACATTGCCTCCATCATTGCTCTCACTTCTCAATTTCCTACCTGAGAGTTTGAATGAAACCTCTCGGAATACTGCAATTTGCTGCCCAGCAGCACTCTGAGTAGAGCATGAACTTTTGGCCTCTGCTCCCACAGAAGAAGAGCCAGGAGGGAAAGCTGGGGCTGGGTATCTTCAGCACACAGTCAGCTTTGTAAAGGAGTCACCATCAGTGCTGTCTCTCCTAGCTTTCAACCTAAAAGTGCATTTGAATACAAGCTCTCCAGGGCCTGCTCTCGGCTGCCCATCAGCATAGTGAGTAGAGCATCACCGTTTGCCCTCTGCTCAGACCTTCGAAGAGGCAAAAGTAAAAGCTGGTGCTGGGATTCTTCAGCACACAGTCAGCTTTACAACATTGCCTCCATCATTGCTCTCACTTCTCAATTTCCTACCTGAGAATTTGAATGAAACCTCTCGGAAGGCTGTTCTCTGCTGCGCAGCAACACCGTGAGAAGAGCATGAACGTTTGACCTCTGCCCCCACAGAAGAGGAGCAAGGAGTTAAATCTTGTGCTGATATTATTCAGCACACTATCAGATTTCCAACGGGGCCTCCATCATTGCTCTCTCTGCTCACTTTCATACCTGTAAGAGATTTTGAATGAAACCTCTCGGAAGCCTGCACTCTGCTGCCCAGCAGAACTCTGAGGGGATCATGAAAGTTGGCATCTGCTCCCACAAGAGAAGGGCCAGGAGAGAAAGCTGCTTCTGGGAACCTTCAGCACATAGTCAGCTTTGTAAAGGAGTCACCATCAGTGCTGTGGCTCCTGGGTTTCATAGCTAAAAGTTCATTTGAGTCGTACCTCGCCGGATCTTGACTAAGCTGCACAGCAGCACAATGAGTAGAGCATCAACGTTTGGCCTCTGCTGAGACATTCCAAGAGCCAAAAAGGGAAAGCTGGTGCTGGGATTCTTCAGCACACAGTCAGCTTTAAACGGGGCTTCCATCATTTCTGTCACTGCTCACTTTCATACGTGAGAGTTTGAATGAAACCTCTCGGAAGGCTGTTCTCTGCTGCGCAGCAACACCGTGAGAAGAGCATGAGGAGCATGAACGTTTGGCCCCTGCCACCACAGCAGAAGAGCCAGGAGGAAAATCTTGTGCTGGTATTATTCAGCACACTATCGGATCTCCAACGGGGCCTCCATCATTGCTCTCTCTGCTCACTTTCATACCTGTAAGAGATTTTGAATGAAACCTCTCGGAAGCCTGCACTCTGCTGCCCAGCAGCACTCTGAGGGGATCATGAAAGTCTGGCATCTGCTCCCACAGCAGAAGAGCCAGGAGAGAAAGCTGCTTCTGGGAACCTTCAGCAGATAGTCAGCTTTGCAACTTTGTCACCATCAGTGCTGTGGCTCCTGGGTTTCATAGCTAAAAGTTCATTTGAGTCGTGCCTCGCCGGATCTTGACTAAGCTGCACAGCAGCACAATGAATAGAGCATCAACGTTTGGCCTCTGCTCAGACCTTCGAAGAGGCAAAAGTAAAAGCTGGTGCTGGGATTCTTCAGCACACAGTCAGCTTTAAAACATTGCCTCCATCATTGCTCTCACTTCTCAATTTCCTACCTGAGAATTTGAATGAAACCTCTCGGAAGGCTGTTCTCTGCTGCGCAGCAACACCGTGAGAGGAGCATGAGGAGCATGAACGTTTGGCCCCTGCCACCACAGCAGAAGAGCCAGGAGGGAAATCTTGTGCTGGGATTATTCAGCACACTATCAGATCTCCAACGGGGACTCCATCATTGCTCTCTCTGCTCACTTTTATACCTGTAAGAGATTTTGAATGAAACCTCTGGGAAGCCTGCACTCTGCTGCCCAGCACCACTCTGAGGGGATCATGAAAGTCTGGCATCTGCTCCCACAGCAGAAGAGCCAGGAGAGAAAGCTGCTTCTGGGAACCTTCAGCACATAGTCAGCTTTGTAAAGGAGTCACCATCAGTGCTGTGGCTCCTGGGTTTCATAGCTAAAAGTTCATTTGAGTCGTACCTCGCCGGATCTTGACTAAGCTGCACAGCAGCACAATGAGTAGAGCATCAACGTTTGGCCTCTGCTCAGACCTTCGAAGAGGCAAAAGTAAAAGCTGGTGCTGGAATTTTTCAGCACACAGTCAGCATTAAACGGGGCTTCCATCATTTCTGTCACTGCTCACTTTCATACGTGAGAGTTTGAATGAAACCTCTCGGAAGGCTGTTCTTTTGCTGCGCAGCAACACCGTGAGAAGAGCATGAACGTTTGACCTCTGCCCCCACCGAAGAGGAGCAAGGAGTTAAATCTTGTGCTGATATTATTCAGCACACTATCAGATTTCCAACGGGGCCTCCATCATTGCTCTCTCTGCTCACTTTCATACCTGTAAGAGATTTTGAATGAAACCTCTCGGAAGCCTGCACTCTGCTGCCCAGCAGAACTCTGAGGGGATCATGAAAGTTGGCATCTGCTCCCACAAGAGAAGGGCCAGGAGAGAAAGCTGCTTCTGGGAACCTTCAGCACATAGTCAGCTTTGTAAAGGAGTCACCATCAGTGCTGTGGCTCCTGGGTTTCATAGCTAAAAGTTCATTTGAGTCGTACCTCGCCGGATCTTGACTAAGCTGCACAGCAGCACAATGAGTAGAGCATCAACGTTTGGCCTCTGCTCAGACATTCCAAGAGCCAAAAAGGGAAAGCTGGTGCTGGGATTCTTCAGCACACAGTCAGCTTTAAACGGGGCTTCCATCATTTCTGTCACTGCTCACTTTCATACGTGAGAGTTTGAATGAAACCTCTCGGAAGGCTGTTCTCTGCTGCGCAGCAACACCGTGAGAAGAGCATGAGGAGCATGAACGTTTGGCCCCTGCCACCACAGCAGAAGAGCCAGGAGGGAAATCTTGTGCTGGTATTATTCAGCACACTATCGGATCTCCAACGGGGCCTCCATCATTGCTCTCTCTGCTCACTTTCATACCTGTAAGAGATTTTGAATGAAACCTCTCGGAAGCCTGCACTCTGCTGCCCAGCAGCACTCTGAGGGGATCATGAAAGTCTGGCATCTGCTCCCACAGCAGAAGAGCCAGGAGAGAAAGCTGCTTCTGGGAACCTTCAGCAGATAGTCAGCTTTGCAACTTCGTAACCATCAGTGCTGTGGCTCCTGGGTTTCATAGCTAAAAGTTCATTTGAGTCGTGCCTCGCCGGATCTTGACTAAGCTGCACAGCAGCACAATGAATAGAGCATCAACGTTTGGCCTCTGCTCAGACCTTCGAAGAGGCAAAAGTAAAAGCTGGTGCTGGGATTCTTCAGCACACAGTCAGCTTTAAAACATTGCCTCCATCATTGCTCTCACTTCTCAATTTCCTACCTGAGAATTTGAATGAAACCTCTCGGAAGGCTGTTCTCTGCTGCGCAGCAACACCGTGAGAGGAGCATGAGGAGCATGAACGTTTGGCCCCTGCCACCACAGCAGAAGAGCCAGGAGGGAAATCTTGTGCTGGGATTATTCAGCACACTATCAGATCTCCAACGGGGACTCCATCATTGCTCTCTCTGCTCACTTTTATACCTGTAAGAGATTTTGAATGAAACCTCTGGGAAGCCTGCACTCTGCTGCCCAGCAGCACTCTGAGGGGATCATGAAAGTCTGGCATCTGCTCCCACAGCAGAAGAGCCAGGAGAGAAAGCTGCTTCTGGGAACCTTCAGCACATAGTCAGCTTTGCAACTTCGTAACCATCAGTGCTGTGGCTCCTCGGTTTCATAGCAAAAAGTTCATTTGAGTCGTACCTCGCCGGATCGTGACTAAGCTGCTCAGCACCACAGAGAGTAGAGCACAAACGTATGGCCTCAGCTCCCACAGCAGAAGAGCCAGGAGGGAAAGCTGGTGCTGGCATTCTTCAGCACACAGTCAGCTTTGCAACGGTGCCTTCATCATTTCTTTCAATGCTCACTTTCGTACCTGAAAGAGACTTTGAATGAAACCTCTCCGAAGCCTGCTCTCTGCTGTCCAGCAAAACAGTGCTTAGATTCAGAACGTTTGGCCTCTGCTCCCACAGCCGAAGAGCCCTAAAGAAAAGGCGGTACTGGGATTTTTCAGCACACAGCTTTTCAACGGGGCCTCCATCTTTGCAGTTTGTCCTCTGTTTAATCATAAAGAAACAGTTTGAATAAAATTGGTGGTCGCTCTTAGCTGCCCAGGAACGCAGCTAGTAGAGCATGAACGTTTGGCCTCTGCTCCCACATTCGAACAGCCAAAAGGGAAAGCTGGTGCTGGGATTTTTCAGTACACAGTCAGCTTTAAAAAAATTGCCTCCATCATTGCTCACAGTTCTCAATTTCCTACCTGAGAGTTTGAATGAAACCTCTCGGAATACTGCAATTTGCTGCCCAGCAGCACTCTGAGTAGAGCATGAACTTTTGGCCTCTGCTCCCACAGAAGAAGAGCCAGGAGGGAAAGCTGGGGCTGGGTATCTTCAGCACACAGTCAGCTTTGTAAAGGAGTCACCATCAGTGCTGTCTCTCCTAGCTTTCAACCTAAAAGTGCATTTGATTACAAGCTCTCCAGGGCCTGCTCTCGGCTGCCCATCAGCATAGTGAGTAGAGCATCACCGTTTGCCCTCTGCTCAGACCTTCGAAGAGGCAAAAGTAAAAGCTGGTGCTGGGATTCTTCAGCACACAGTCAGCTTTACAACATTGCCTCCATCATTGCTCTCACTTCTCAATTTCCTACCTGAGAATTTGAATGAAACCTCTCGGAAGGCTGTTCTCTGCTGCGCAGCAACACCGTGAGAGGAGCATGAGGAGCATGAACGTTTGGCCCCTGCCACCACAGCAGAAGAGCCAGAAGGGAAATCTTGTGCTGGTATTATTCAGCACACTATCAGATCTCCAACGGGGCCTCCATCATTGCTCTCTCTGCTCACTTTTATACCTGTAAGAGATTTTGAATGAAACCTCTCGGAAGCCTGCACTCTGCTGCCCAGCACCACTCTAAGGGGATCATGAACGTCTGGCATCTGCTCCCACAGCAGAAGAGCCAGGAGAGAAAGCTGCTTCTGGGAACCTTCAGCACATAGTCAGCTTTGCAACTTCGTAACCATCAGTGCTGTGGCTCCTCGGTTTCATAGCAAAAAGTTCATTTGAGTCGTACCTCGCCGGATCGTGACTAAGCTGCTCAGCACCACAGAGAGTAGAGCACAAACGTATGGCCTCAGCTCCCACAGCAGAAGAGCCAGGAGGGAAAGCTGGTGCTGGCATTCTTCAGCACACAGTCAGCTTTGCAACGGTGCCTTCATCATTTCTTTCAATGCTCACTTTCGTACCTGAAAGAGACTTTGAATGAAACCTCTCCGAAGCCTGCTCTCTGCTGTCCAGCAAAACAGTGCTTAGATTCAGAACGTTTGGCCTCTGCTCCCACAGCCGAAGAGCCCTAAAGAAAAGGCGGTACTGGGATTTTTCAGCACACAGCTTTTCAACGGGGCCTCCATCTTTGCAGTTTGTCCTCTGTTTAATCATAAAGAAACAGTTTGAATAAAATTGGTGGTCGCTCTTAGCTGCCCAGGAACGCAGCTAGTAGAGCATGAACGTTTGGCCTCTGCTCCCACATTCGAACAGCCAAAAGGGAAAGCTGGTGCTGGGATTTTTCAGTACACAGTCAGCTTTAAAAAAATTGCCTCCATCATTGCTCACAGTTCTCAATTTCCTACCTGAGAGTTTGAATGAAACCTCTCGGAATACTGCAATTTGCTGCCCAGCAGCACTCTGAGTAGAGCATGAACTTTTGGCCTCTGCTCCCACAGAAGAAGAGCCAGGAGGGAAAGCTGGGGCTGGGTATCTTCAGCACACAGTCAGCTTTGTAAAGGAGTCACCATCAGTGCTGTCTCTCCTAGCTTTCAACCTAAAAGTGCATTTGATTACAAGCTCTCCAGGGCCTGCTCTCGGCTGCCCATCAGCATAGTGAGTAGAGCATCACCGTTTGCCCTCTGCTCAGACCTTCGAAGAGGCAAAAGTAAAAGCTGGTGCTGGGATTCTTCAGCACACAGTCAGCTTTACAACATTGCCTCCATCATTGCTCTCACTTCTCAATTTCCTACCTGAGAATTTGAATGAAACCTCTCGGAAGGCTGTTCTCTGCTGCGCAGCAACACCGTGAGAGGAGCATGAGGAGCATGAACGTTTGGCCCCTGCCACCACAGCAGAAGAGCCAGAAGGGAAATCTTGTGCTGGTATTATTCAGCACACTATCAGATCTCCAACGGGGCCTCCATCATTGCTCTCTCTGCTCACTTTTATACCTGTAAGAGATTTTGAATGAAACCTCTCGGAAGCCTGCACTCTGCTGCCCAGCACCACTCTGAGGGGATCATGAAAGTCTGGCATCTGCTCCCACAGCAGAAGAGTCAGGAGAGAAAGCTGCTTCTGGGAACCTTCAGCACATAGTCAGCTTTGCAACTTTGTCACCATCAGTGCTGTGGCTCCTCGGTTTCATAGCTAAAAGTTCATTTGAGTCGTACCTCGCCGGATCTTGACTAAGGTGCACAGCAGCACAATGAATAGAGCATCAACGTTTGGCCTCTGCTCAGACCTTCGAAGAGGCAAAAGTAAAAGCTGGTGTTGGAATTCTTCAGCACACAGTCAGCATTAAACGGGGATTCCATCATTTCTGTCACTGCTCACTTTCATACGTGAGAGTTTGAATGAAACCTCTCGGAAGGCTGTTCTCTGCTGCGCAGCAACACCGTGAGAAGAGCATGAACGTTTGACCTCTGCCCCCACAGAAGAGGAGCAAGGAGTTAAATCTTGTGCTGATATTATTCAGCACACTATCAGATTTCCAACGGGGCCTCCATCATTGCTCTCTCTGCTCACTTTCATACCTGTAAGAGATTTTGAATGAAACCTCTCGGAAGACTGCACTCTGCTGCCCAGCAGAACTCTGAGGGGATCATGAAAGTTGGCATCTGCTCCCACAAGAGAAGGGCCAGGAGAGAAAGCTGCTTCTGGGAACCTTCAGCACATAGTCAGCTTTGTAAAGGAGTCACCATCAGTGCTGTGGCTCCTGGGTTTCATAGCTAAAAGTTCATTTGAGTCGTACCTCGCCGGATCTTGACTAAGCTGCACAGCAGCACAATGAGTAGAGCATCAACGTTTGGCCTCTGCTCAGACCTTCGAAGAGGCAAAAGTAAAAGCTGGTGCTGGAATTTTTCAGCACACAGTCGGCATTAAACGGGGCTTCCATCATTTCTGTCACTGCTCACTTTCATACGTGAGAGTTTGAATGAAACCTCTCGGAAGGCTGTTCTTTTGCTGCGCAGCAACACCGTGAGAAGAGCATGAACGTTTGACCTCTGCCCCCACAGAAGAGGAGCAAGGAGTTAAATCTTGTGCTGATATTATTCAGCACACTATCAGATTTCCAACGGGGCCTCCATCATTGCTCTCTCTGCTCACTTTCATACCTGTAAGAGATTTTGAATGAAACCTCTCGGAAGCCTGCACTCTGCTGCCCAGCAGAACTCTGAGGGGATCATGAAAGTTGGCATCTGCTCCCACAAGAGAAGGGCCAGGAGAGAAAGCTGCTTCTGGGAACCTTCAGCACATAGTCAGCTTTGTAAAGGAGTCACCATCAGTGCTGTGGCTCCTGGGTTTCATAGCTAAAAGTTCATTTGAGTCGTACCTCGCCGGATCTTGACTAAGCTGCACAGCAGCACAATGAGTAGAGCATCAACGTTTGGCCTCTGCTGAGACATTCCAAGAGCCAAAAAGGGAAAGCTGGTGCTGGGATTCTTCAGCACACAGTCAGCTTTTAACGGGGCTTCCATCATTTCTGTCACTGCTCACTTTCATACGTGAGAGTTTGAATGAAACCTCTCGGAAGGCTGTTCTCTGCTGCGCAGCAACACCGTGAGAAGAGCATGAGGAGCATGAACGTTTGGCCCCTGCCACCACAGCAGAAGAGCCAGGAGGGAAATCTTGTGCTGGTATTATTCAGCACACTATCGGATCTCCAACGGGGCCTCCATCATTGCTCTCTCTGCTCACTTTCATACCTGTAAGAGATTTTGAATGAAACCTCTCGGAAGCCTGCACTCTGCTGCCCAGCAGCACTCTGAGGGGATCATGAAAGTCTGGCATCTGCTCCCACAGCAGAAGAGCCAGGAGAGAAAGCTGCTTCTGGGAACCTTCAGCAGATAGTCGGCTTTGCAACTTTGTCACCATCAGTGCTGTGGCTCCTGGGTTTCATAGCTAAAAGTTCATTTGAGTCGTGCCTCGCCGGATCTTGACTAAGCTGCACAGCAGCACAATGAATAGAGCATCAACGTTTGGCCTCTGCTCAGACCTTCGAAGAGGCAAAAGTAAAAGCTGGTGCTGGGATTCTTCAGCACACAGTCAGCTTTAAAACATTGCCTCCATCATTGCTCTCACTTCTCAATTTCCTACCTGAGAATTTGAATGAAACCTCTCGGAAGGCTGTTCTCTGCTGCGCAGCAACACCGTGAGAGGAGCATGAGGAGCATGAACGTTTGGCCCCTGCCACCACAGCAGAAGAGCCAGGAGGGAAATCTTGTGCTGGGATTATTCAGCACACTATCAGATCTCCAACGGGGCCTCCATCATTGCTCTCTCTGCTCACTTTTATACCTGTAAGAGATTTTGAATGAAACCTCTGGGAAGCCTGCACTCTGCTGCCCAGCAGCACTCTGAGGGGATCATGAAAGTCTGGCATCTGCTCCCACAGCAGAAGAGCCAGGAGAGAAAGCTGCTTCTGGGAACCTTCAGCACATAGTCAGCTTTGTAAAGGAGTCACCATCAGTGCTGTGGCTCCTGGGTTTCATAGCTAAAAGTTCATTTGAGTCGTACCTCGCCGGATCTTGACTAAGCTGCACAGCAGCACAATGAGTAGAGCATCAACGTTTGGCCTCTGCTCAGACCTTCGAAGAGGCAAAAGTAAAAGCTGGTGCTGGAATTTTTCAGCACACAGTCAGCATTAAACGGGGCTTCCATCATTTCTGTCACTGCTCACTTTCATACGTGAGAGTTTGAATGAAACCTCTCGGAAGGCTGTTCTTTTGCTGCGCAGCAACACCGTGAGAAGAGCATGAACGTTTGACCTCTGCCCCCACAGAAGAGGAGCAAGGAGTTAAATCTTGTGCTGATATTATTCAGCACACTATCGGATCTCCAACGGGGCCTCCATCATTGCTCTCTCTGCTCACTTTCATACCTGTAAGAGATTTTGAATGAAACCTCTCGGAAGCCTGCACTCTGCTGCCCAGCAGCACTCTGAGGGGATCATGAAAGTCTGGCATCTGCTCCCACAGCAGAAGAGCCAGGAGAGAAAGCTGCTTCTGGGAACCTTCAGCAGATAGTCAGCTTTGCAACTTTGTCACCATCAGTGCTGTGGCTCCTGGGTTTCATAGCTAAAAGTTCATTTGAGTCGTGCCTCGCCGGATCTTGACTAAGCTGCACAGCAGCACAATGAATAGAGCATCAACGTTTGGCCTCTGCTCAGACCTTCGAAGAGGCAAAAGTAAAAGCTGGTGCTGGGATTCTTCAGCACACAGTCAGCTTTAAAACATTGCCTCCATCATTGCTCTCACTTCTCAATTTCCTACCTGAGAGTTTGAATGAAACCTCTCGGAATACTGCAATTTGCTGCCCAGCAGCACTCTGAGTAGAGCATGAACTTTTGGCCTCTGCTCCCACAGAAGAAGAGCCAGGAGGGAAAGCTGGGGCTGGGTATCTTCAGCACACAGTCAGCTTTGTAAAGGAGTCACCATCAGTGCTGTCTCTCCTAGCTTTCAACCTAAAAGTGCATTTGAATACAAGCTCTCCAGGGCCTGCTCTCGGCTGCCCATCAGCATAGTGAGTAGAGCATCACCGTTTGCCCTCTGCTCAGACCTTCGAAGAGGCAAAAGTAAAAGCTGGTGCTGGGATTCTTCAGCACACAGTCAGCTTTACAACATTGCCTCCATCATTGCTCTCACTTCTCAATTTCCTACCTGAGAATTTGAATGAAACCTCTCGGAAGGCTGTTCTCTGCTGCGCAGCAACACCGTGAGAAGAGCATGAACGTTTGACCTCTGCCCCCACAGAAGAGGAGCAAGGAGTTAAATCTTGTGCTGATATTATTCAGCACACTATCAGATTTCCAACGGGGCCTCCATCATTGCTCTCTCTGCTCACTTTCATACCTGTAAGAGATTTTGAATGAAACCTCTCGGAAGCCTGCACTCTGCTGCCCAGCAGAACTCTGAGGGGATCATGAAAGTTGGCATCTGCTCCCACAAGAGAAGGGCCAGGAGAGAAAGCTGCTTCTGGGAACCTTCAGCACATAGTCAGCTTTGTAAAGGAGTCACCATCAGTGCTGTGGCTCCTGGGTTTCATAGCTAAAAGTTCATTTGAGTCGTACCTCGCCGGATCTTGACTAAGCTGCACAGCAGCACAATGAGTAGAGCATCAACGTTTGGCCTCTGCTGAGACATTCCAAGAGCCAAAAAGGGAAAGCTGGTGCTGGGATTCTTCAGCACACAGTCAGCTTTAAACGGGGCTTCCATCATTTCTGTCACTGCTCACTTTCATACGTGAGAGTTTGAATGAAACCTCTCGGAAGGCTGTTCTCTGCTGCGCAGCAACACCGTGAGAAGAGCATGAGGAGCATGAACGTTTGGCCCCTGCCACCACAGCAGAAGAGCCAGGAGGAAAATCTTGTGCTGGTATTATTCAGCACACTATCGGATCTCCAACGGGGCCTCCATCATTGCTCTCTCTGCTCACTTTCATACCTGTAAGAGATTTTGAATGAAACCTCTCGGAAGCCTGCACTCTGCTGCCCAGCAGCACTCTGAGGGGATCATGAAAGTCTGGCATCTGCTCCCACAGCAGAAGAGCCAGGAGAGAAAGCTGCTTCTGGGAACCTTCAGCAGATAGTCAGCTTTGCAACTTTGTCACCATCAGTGCTGTGGCTCCTGGGTTTCATAGCTAAAAGTTCATTTGAGTCGTGCCTCGCCGGATCTTGACTAAGCTGCACAGCAGCACAATGAATAGAGCATCAACGTTTGGCCTCTGCTCAGACCTTCGAAGAGGCAAAAGTAAAAGCTGGTGCTGGGATTCTTCAGCACACAGTCAGCTTTAAAACATTGCCTCCATCATTGCTCTCACTTCTCAATTTCCTACCTGAGAATTTGAATGAAACCTCTCGGAAGGCTGTTCTCTGCTGCGCAGCAACACCGTGAGAGGAGCATGAGGAGCATGAACGTTTGGCCCCTGCCACCACAGCAGAAGAGCCAGGAGGGAAATCTTGTGCTGGGATTATTCAGCACACTATCAGATCTCCAACGGGGACTCCATCATTGCTCTCTCTGCTCACTTTTATACCTGTAAGAGATTTTGAATGAAACCTCTGGGAAGCCTGCACTCTGCTGCCCAGCAGCACTCTGAGGGGATCATGAAAGTCTGGCATCTGCTCCCACAGCAGAAGAGCCAGGAGAGAAAGCTGCTTCTGGGAACCTTCAGCACATAGTCAGCTTTGTAAAGGAGTCACCATCAGTGCTGTGGCTCCTGGGTTTCATAGCTAAAAGTTCATTTGAGTCGTACCTCGCCGGATCTTGACTAAGCTGCACAGCAGCACAATGAGTAGAGCATCAACGTTTGGCCTCTGCTCAGACCTTCGAAGAGGCAAAAGTAAAAGCTGGTGCTGGAATTTTTCAGCACACAGTCAGCATTAAACGGGGCTTCCATCATTTCTGTCACTGCTCACTTTCATACGTGAGAGTTTGAATGAAACCTCTCGGAAGGCTGTTCTTTTGCTGCGCAGCAACACCGTGAGAAGAGCATGAACGTTTGACCTCTGCCCCCACCGAAGAGGAGCAAGGAGTTAAATCTTGTGCTGATATTATTCAGCACACTATCAGATTTCCAACGGGGCCTCCATCATTGCTCTCTCTGCTCACTTTCATACCTGTAAGAGATTTTGAATGAAACCTCTCGGAAGCCTGCACTCTGCTGCCCAGCAGAACTCTGAGGGGATCATGAAAGTTGGCATCTGCTCCCACAAGAGAAGGGCCAGGAGAGAAAGCTGCTTCTGGGAACCTTCAGCACATAGTCAGCTTTGTAAAGGAGTCACCATCAGTGCTGTGGCTCCTGGGTTTCATAGCTAAAAGTTCATTTGAGTCGTACCTCGCCGGATCTTGACTAAGCTGCACAGCAGCACAATGAGTAGAGCATCAACGTTTGGCCTCTGCTCAGACATTCCAAGAGCCAAAAAGGGAAAGCTGGTGCTGGGATTCTTCAGCACACAGTCAGCTTTAAACGGGGCTTCCATCATTTCTGTCACTGCTCACTTTCATACGTGAGAGTTTGAATGAAACCTCTCGGAAGGCTGTTCTCTGCTGCGCAGCAACACCGTGAGAAGAGCATGAGGAGCATGAACGTTTGGCCCCTGCCACCACAGCAGAAGAGCCAGGAGGGAAATCTTGTGCTGGTATTATTCAGCACACTATCGGATCTCCAACGGGGCCTCCATCATTGCTCTCTCTGCTCACTTTCATACCTGTAAGAGATTTTGAATGAAACCTCTCGGAAGCCTGCACTCTGCTGCCCAGCAGCACTCTGAGGGGATCATGAAAGTCTGGCATCTGCTCCCACAGCAGAAGAGCCAGGAGAGAAAGCTGCTTCTGGGAACCTTCAGCAGATAGTCAGCTTTGCAACTTTGTCACCATCAGTGCTGTGGCTCCTGGGTTTCATAGCTAAAAGTTCATTTGAGTCGTGCCTCGCCGGATCTTGACTAAGCTGCACAGCAGCACAATGAATAGAGCATCAACGTTTGGCCTCTGCTCAGACCTTCGAAGAGGCAAAAGTAAAAGCTGGTGCTGGGATTCTTCAGCACACAGTCAGCTTTAAAACATTGCCTCCATCATTGCTCTCACTTCTCAATTTCCTACCTGAGAATTTGAATGAAACCTCTCGGAAGGCTGTTCTCTGCTGCGCAGCAACACCGTGAGAGGAGCATGAGGAGCATGAACGTTTGGCCCCTGCCACCACAGCAGAAGAGCCAGGAGGGAAATCTTGTGCTGGGATTATTCAGCACACTATCAGATCTCCAACGGGGACTCCATCATTGCTCTCTCTGCTCACTTTTATACCTGTAAGAGATTTTGAATGAAACCTCTGGGAAGCCTGCACTCTGCTGCCCAGCAGCACTCTGAGGGGATCATGAAAGTCTGGCATCTGCTCCCACAGCAGAAGAGCCAGGAGAGAAAGCTGCTTCTGGGAACCTTCAGCACATAGTCAGCTTTGCAACTTTGTCACCATCAGTGCTGTGGCTCCTCGGTTTCATAGCTAAAAGTTCATTTGAGTCGTACCTCGCCGGATCTTGACTAAGCTGCACAGCAGCACAGTGAGTAGAGCATCAACGTTTGGCCTCTGCTCAGACCTTCGAAGAGGCAAAAGTAAAAGCTGGTGCTGGGATTCTTCAGCACACAGTCAGCATTAAACGGGGCTTCCATCATTTCTGTCACTGCTCACTTTCATACGTGAGAGCTTGAATGAAACCTCTCAGAAGGCTGTTCTCGGCTGCGCAGCAACGCCGTGAGAAGAGCATGAACGTTTGGCCTCTGCCCCCACAGCAGAAGAGCCAGGAGGGAAATCTTGTGCTATTACTCAGCACACTATCAGACTTCCAACGGGGCCTCCATCATTGCTCTCTCTGCTCACTTTCATACCTGTAAGAGATTTTGAATGAAACCTCTCGGAAGCCTGCACTCTGCTGCCCAGCAGAACTCTGAGGGGATCATGAAAGTTGGCATCTGCTCCCACAAGAGAAGGGCCAGGAGAGAAAGCTGCTTCTGGGAACCTTCAGCACATAGTCAGCTTTGTAAAGGAGTCACCATCAGTGCTGTGGCTCCTGGGTTTCATAGCTAAAAGTTCATTTGAGTCGTACCTCGCCGGATCTTGACTAAGCTGCACAGCAGCACAATGAGTAGAGCATCAACGTTTGGCCTCTGCTCAGACATTCCAAGAGCCAAAAAGGGAAAGCTGGTGCTGGGATTCTTCAGCACACAGTCAGCTTTAAACGGGGCTTCCATCATTTCTGTCACTGCTCACTTTCATACGTGAGAGTTTGAATGAAACCTCTCGGAAGGCTGTTCTCTGCTGCGCAGCAACACCGTGAGAAGAGCATGAGGAGCATGAACGTTTGGCCCCTGCCACCACAGCAGAAGAGCCAGGAGGGAAATCTTGTGCTGGTATTATTCAGCACACTATCGGATCTCCAACGGGGCCTCCATCATTGCTCTCTCTGCTCACTTTCATACCTGTAAGAGATTTTGAATGAAACCTCTCGGAAGCCTGCACTCTGCTGCCCAGCAGCACTCTGAGGGGATCATGAAAGTCTGGCATCTGCTCCCACAGCAGAAGAGCCAGGAGAGAAAGCTGCTTCTGGGAACCTTCAGCAGATAGTCAGCTTTGCAACTTTGTCACCATCAGTGCTGTGGCTCCTGGGTTTCATAGCTAAAAGTTCATTTGAGTCGTGCCTCGCCGGATCTTGACTAAGCTGCACAGCAGCACAATGAATAGAGCATCAACGTTTGGCCTCTGCTCAGACCTTCGAAGAGGCAAAAGTAAAAGCTGGTGCTGGGATTCTTCAGCACACAGTCAGCTTTAAAACATTGCCTCCATCATTGCTCTCACTTCTCAATTTCCTACCTGAGAATTTGAATGAAACCTCTCGGAAGGCTGTTCTCTGCTGCGCAGCAACACCGTGAGAGGAGCATGAGGAGCATGAACGTTTGGCCCCTGCCACCACAGCAGAAGAGCCAGGAGGGAAATCTTGTGCTGGGATTATTCAGCACACTATCAGATCTCCAACGGGGACTCCATCATTGCTCTCTCTGCTCACTTTTATACCTGTAAGAGATTTTGAATGAAACCTCTGGGAAGCCTGCACTCTGCTGCCCAGCACCACTCTGAGGGGATCATGAAAGTCTGGCATCTGCTCCCACAGCAGAAGAGCCAGGAGAGAAAGCTGCTTCTGGGAACCTTCAGCACATAGTCAGCTTTGTAAAGGAGTCACCATCAGTGCTGTGGCTCCTGGGTTTCATAGCTAAAAGTTCATTTGAGTCGTACCTCGCCGGATCTTGACTAAGCTGCACAGCAGCACAATGAGTAGAGCATCAACGTTTGGCCTCTGCTCAGACCTTCGAAGAGGCAAAAGTAAAAGCTGGTGCTGGAATTTTTCAGCACACAGTCAGCATTAAACGGGGCTTCCATCATTTCTGTCACTGCTCACTTTCATACGTGAGAGTTTGAATGAAACCTCTCGGAAGGCTGTTCTTTTGCTGCGCAGCAACACCGTGAGAAGAGCATGAACGTTTGACCTCTGCCCCCACCGAAGAGGAGCAAGGAGTTAAATCTTGTGCTGATATTATTCAGCACACTATCAGATTTCCAACGGGGCCTCCATCATTGCTCTCTCTGCTCACTTTCATACCTGTAAGAGATTTTGAATGAAACCTCTCGGAAGCCTGCACTCTGCTGCCCAGCAGAACTCTGAGGGGATCATGAAAGTTGGCATCTGCTCCCACAAGAGAAGGGCCAGGAGAGAAAGCTGCTTCTGGGAACCTTCAGCACATAGTCAGCTTTGTAAAGGAGTCACCATCAGTGCTGTGGCTCCTGGGTTTCATAGCTAAAAGTTCATTTGAGTCGTACCTCGCCGGATCTTGACTAAGCTGCACAGCAGCACAATGAGTAGAGCATCAACGTTTGGCCTCTGCTCAGACATTCCAAGAGCCAAAAAGGGAAAGCTGGTGCTGGGATTCTTCAGCACACAGTCAGCTTTAAACGGGGCTTCCATCATTTCTGTCACTGCTCACTTTCATACGTGAGAGTTTGAATGAAACCTCTCGGAAGGCTGTTCTCTGCTGCGCAGCAACACCGTGAGAAGAGCATGAGGAGCATGAACGTTTGGCCCCTGCCACCACAGCAGAAGAGCCAGGAGGGAAATCTTGTGCTGGTATTATTCAGCACACTATCGGATCTCCAACGGGGCCTCCATCATTGCTCTCTCTGCTCACTTTCATACCTGTAAGAGATTTTGAATGAAACCTCTCGGAAGCCTGCACTCTGCTGCCCAGCAGCACTCTGAGGGGATCATGAAAGTCTGGCATCTGCTCCCACAGCAGAAGAGCCAGGAGAGAAAGCTGCTTCTGGGAACCTTCAGCAGATAGTCAGCTTTGCAACTTTGTCACCATCAGTGCTGTGGCTCCTGGGTTTCATAGCTAAAAGTTCATTTGAGTCGTGCCTCGCCGGATCTTGACTAAGCTGCACAGCAGCACAATGAATAGAGCATCAACGTTTGGCCTCTGCTCAGACCTTCGAAGAGGCAAAAGTAAAAGCTGGTGCTGGGATTCTTCAGCACACAGTCAGCTTTAAAACATTGCCTCCATCATTGCTCTCACTTCTCAATTTCCTACCTGAGAATTTGAATGAAACCTCTCGGAAGGCTGTTCTCTGCTGCGCAGCAACACCGTGAGAGGAGCATGAGGAGCATGAACGTTTGGCCCCTGCCACCACAGCAGAAGAGCCAGGAGGGAAATCTTGTGCTGGGATTATTCAGCACACTATCAGATCTCCAACGGGGACTCCATCATTGCTCTCTCTGCTCACTTTTATACCTGTAAGAGATTTTGAATGAAACCTCTGGGAAGCCTGCACTCTGCTGCCCAGCAGCACTCTGAGGGGATCATGAAAGTCTGGCATCTGCTCCCACAGCAGAAGAGCCAGGAGAGAAAGCTGCTTCTGGGAACCTTCAGCACATAGTCAGCTTTGTAAAGGAGTCACCATCAGTGCTGTGGCTCCTGGGTTTCATAGCTAAAAGTTCATTTGAGTCGTACCTCGCCGGATCTTGACTAAGCTGCACAGCAGCACAATGAGTAGAGCATCAACGTTTGGCCTCTGCTCAGACCTTCGAAGAGGCAAAAGTAAAAGCTGGTGCTGGAATTTTTCAGCACACAGTCAGCATTAAACGGGGCTTCCATCATTTCTGTCACTGCTCACTTTCATACGTGAGAGTTTGAATGAAACCTCTCGGAAGGCTGTTCTTTTGCTGCGCAGCAACACCGTGAGAAGAGCATGAACGTTTGACCTCTGCCCCCACAGAAGAGGAGCAAGGAGTTAAATCTTGTGCTGATATTATTCAGCACACTATCGGATCTCCAACGGGGCCTCCATCATTGCTCTCTCTGCTCACTTTCATACCTGTAAGAGATTTTGAATGAAACCTCTCGGAAGCCTGCACTCTGCTGCCCAGCAGCACTCTGAGGGGATCATGAAAGTCTGGCATCTGCTCCCACAGCAGAAGAGCCAGGAGAGAAAGCTGCTTCTGGGAACCTTCAGCAGATAGTCAGCTTTGCAACTTTGTCACCATCAGTGCTGTGGCTCATGGGTTTCATAGCTAAAAGTTCATTTGAGTCGTGCCTGCCGGATCTTGACTAAGCTGCACAGCAGCACAATGAATAGAGCATCAACGTTTGGCCTCTGCTCAGACCTTCGAAGAGGCAAAAGTAAAAGCTGGTGCTGGGATTCTTCAGCACACAGTCAGCTTTAAACGGGGCTTCCATCATTTCTGTCACTGCTCACTTTCATACGTGAGAGCTTGAATGAAACCTCTCAGAAGGCTGTTCTCGGCTGCGCAGCAACGCCGTGAGAAGAGCATGAACGTTTGGCCTCTGCCCCCACAGCAGAAGAGCCAGGAGGGAAATCTTGTGCTATTACTCAGCACACTATCAGACTTCCAACGGGGCCTCCATCATTGCTCTCTCTGCTCACTTTCATACCTGTAAGAGATTTTGAATGAAACCTCTCGGAAGCCTGCACTCTGCTGCCCAGCAGAACTCTGAGGGGATCATGAAAGTTGGCATCTGCTCCCACAAGAGAAGGGCCAGGAGAGAAAGCTGCTTCTGGGAACCTTCAGCACATAGTCAGCTTTGTAAAGGAGTCACCATCAGTGCTGTGGCTCCTGGGTTTCATAGCTAAAAGTTCATTTGAGTCGTACCTCGCCGGATCTTGACTAAGCTGCACAGCAGCACAATGAGTAGAGCATCAACGTTTGGCCTCTGCTCAGACATTCCAAGAGCCAAAAAGGGAAAGCTGGTGCTGGGATTCTTCAGCACACAGTCAGCTTTAAACGGGGCTTCCATCATTTCTGTCACTGCTCACTTTCATACGTGAGAGTTTGAATGAAACCTCTCGGAAGGCTGTTCTCTGCTGCGCAGCAACACCGTGAGAAGAGCATGAGGAGCATGAACGTTTGGCCCCTGCCACCACAGCAGAAGAGCCAGGAGGGAAATCTTGTGCTGGTATTATTCAGCACACTATCGGATCTCCAACGGGGCCTCCATCATTGCTCTCTCTGCTCACTTTCATACCTGTAAGAGATTTTGAATGAAACCTCTCGGAAGCCTGCACTCTGCTGCCCAGCAGCACTCTGAGGGGATCATGAAAGTCTGGCATCTGCTCCCACAGCAGAAGAGCCAGGAGAGAAAGCTGCTTCTGGGAACCTTCAGCAGATAGTCAGCTTTGCAACTTTGTCACCATCAGTGCTGTGGCTCCTGGGTTTCATAGCTAAAAGTTCATTTGAGTCGTGCCTCGCCGGATCTTGACTAAGCTGCACAGCAGCACAATGAATAGAGCATCAACGTTTGGCCTCTGCTCAGACCTTCGAAGAGGCAAAAGTAAAAGCTGGTGCTGGGATTCTTCAGCACACAGTCAGCTTTAAAACATTGCCTCCATCATTGCTCTCACTTCTCAATTTCCTACCTGAGAATTTGAATGAAACCTCTCGGAAGGCTGTTCTCTGCTGCGCAGCAACACCGTGAGAGGAGCATGAGGAGCATGAACGTTTGGCCCCTGCCACCACAGCAGAAGAGCCAGGAGGGAAATCTTGTGCTGGGATTATTCAGCACACTATCAGATCTCCAACGGGGACTCCATCATTGCTCTCTCTGCTCACTTTTATACCTGTAAGAGATTTTGAATGAAACCTCTGGGAAGCCTGCACTCTGCTGCCCAGCACCACTCTGAGGGGATCATGAAAGTCTGGCATCTGCTCCCACAGCAGAAGAGCCAGGAGAGAAAGCTGCTTCTGGGAACCTTCAGCACATAGTCAGCTTTGTAAAGGAGTCACCATCAGTGCTGTGGCTCCTGGGTTTCATAGCTAAAAGTTCATTTGAGTCGTACCTCGCCGGATCTTGACTAAGCTGCACAGCAGCACAATGAGTAGAGCATCAACGTTTGGCCTCTGCTCAGACCTTCGAAGAGGCAAAAGTAAAAGCTGGTGCTGGAATTTTTCAGCACACAGTCAGCATTAAACGGGGCTTCCATCATTTCTGTCACTGCTCACTTTCATACGTGAGAGTTTGAATGAAACCTCTCGGAAGGCTGTTCTTTTGCTGCGCAGCAACACCGTGAGAAGAGCATGAACGTTTGACCTCTGCCCCCACCGAAGAGGAGCAAGGAGTTAAATCTTGTGCTGATATTATTCAGCACACTATCAGATTTCCAACGGGGCCTCCATCATTGCTCTCTCTGCTCACTTTCATACCTGTAAGAGATTTTGAATGAAACCTCTCGGAAGCCTGCACTCTGCTGCCCAGCAGAACTCTGAGGGGATCATGAAAGTTGGCATCTGCTCCCACAAGAGAAGGGCCAGGAGAGAAAGCTGCTTCTGGGAACCTTCAGCACATAGTCAGCTTTGTAAAGGAGTCACCATCAGTGCTGTGGCTCCTGGGTTTCATAGCTAAAAGTTCATTTGAGTCGTACCTCGCCGGATCTTGACTAAGCTGCACAGCAGCACAATGAGTAGAGCATCAACGTTTGGCCTCTGCTGAGACATTCCAAGAGCCAAAAAGGGAAAGCTGGTGCTGGGATTCTTCAGCACACAGTCAGCTTTAAACGGGGCTTCCATCATTTCTGTCACTGCTCACTTTCATACGTGAGAGTTTGAATGAAACCTCTCGGAAGGCTGTTCTCTGCTGCGCAGCAACACCGTGAGAAGAGCATGAGGAGCATGAACGTTTGGCCCCTGCCACCACAGCAGAAGAGCCAGGAGGGAAATCTTGTGCTGGTATTATTCAGCACACTATCGGATCTCCAACGGGGCCTCCATCATTGCTCTCTCTGCTCACTTTCATACCTGTAAGAGATTTTGAATGAAACCTCTCGGAAGCCTGCACTCTGCTGCCCAGCAGCACTCTGAGGGGATCATGAAAGTCTGGCATCTGCTCCCACAGCAGAAGAGCCAGGAGAGAAAGCTGCTTCTGGGAACCTTCAGCAGATAGTCAGCTTTGCAACTTTGTCACCATCAGTGCTGTGGCTCCTGGGTTTCATAGCTAAAAGTTCATTTGAGTCGTGCCTCGCCGGATCTTGACTAAGCTGCACAGCAGCACAATGAATAGAGCATCAACGTTTGGCCTCTGCTCAGACCTTCGAAGAGGCAAAAGTAAAAGCTGGTGCTGGGATTCTTCAGCACACAGTCAGCTTTAAAACATTGCCTCCATCATTGCTCTCACTTCTCAATTTCCTACCTGAGAATTTGAATGAAACCTCTCGGAAGGCTGTTCTCTGCTGCGCAGCAACACCGTGAGAGGAGCATGAGGAGCATGAACGTTTGGCCCCTGCCACCACAGCAGAAGAGCCAGGAGGGAAATCTTGTGCTGGGATTATTCAGCACACTATCAGATCTCCAACGGGGACTCCATCATTGCTCTCTCTGCTCACTTTTATACCTGTAAGAGATTTTGAATGAAACCTCTGGGAAGCCTGCACTCTGCTGCCCAGCAGCACTCTGAGGGGATCATGAAAGTCTGGCATCTGCTCCCACAGCAGAAGAGCCAGGAGAGAAAGCTGCTTCTGGGAACCTTCAGCACATAGTCAGCTTTGCAACTTTGTCACCATCAGTGCTGTGGCTCCTCGGTTTCATAGCTAAAAGTTCATTTGAGTCGTACCTCGCCGGATCTTGACTAAGCTGCACAGCAGCACAGTGAGTAGAGCATCAACGTTTGGCCTCTGCTCAGACCTTCGAAGAGGCAAAAGTAAAAGCTGGTGCTGGGATTCTTCAGCACACAGTCAGCATTAAACGGGGCTTCCATCATTTCTGTCACTGCTCACTTTCATACGTGAGAGTTTGAATGAAACCTCTCGGAAGGCTGTTCTCTGCTGCGCAGCAACACCGTGAGAGGAGCATGAACGCTTGGCCTCTGCTCCCACAGCAGACAAGCCAGGAGGGAAATCTTGTGCTGATATTATTCAGCACACTATCAGACTTCCAACGGGGCCTCCATCATTGCTCTCTCTGCTCACTTTCATACCTGTAAGAGATTTTGAATGAAACCTCTCGGAAGCCTGCACTCTGCTGCCCAGCAGAACTCTGAGGGGATCATGAAAGTCTGGCATCTGCTCCCACAGCAGAAGGGCCAGGAGAGAAAGCTGCTTCTGGGAACCTTCAGCAGATAGTCAGCTTTGCAAATTTGTCACCATCAGTGCTGTGGCTCCTCGGTTTCATAGCTAAAAGTTCATTTGAGTCGTACCTCGCCGGATCTTACTAAGCTGCACAGCAGCACAGTGAGTAGAGCATCAACGTTTGGCCTCTGCTCAGACCTTCGAAGAGGCAAAAGTAAAAGCTGGTGCTGGGATTCTTCAGCACACAGTCAGCTTTAAACGGGGCTTCCATCATTTCTGTCACTGCTCACTTTCATACGTGAGAGCTTGAATGAAACCTCTCAGAAGGCTGTTCTCGGCTGCGCAGCAACGCCGTGAGAAGAGCATGAACGTTTGGCCTCTGCCCCCACAGCAGAAGAGCCAGGAGCGAAATCTTGTGCTATTACTCAGCACACTATCAGATCTCCAACGGGGCCTCCATCATTGCTCTCTCTGCTCACTTTTATACCTGTAAGAGATTTTGAATGAAACCTCTCGGAAGCCTGCACTCTGCTGCCCAGCAGCACTCTAAGGGGATCATGAACGTCTGGCATCTGCTCCCACAGCAGAAGAGCCAGGAGAGAAAGCTGCTTCTGGGAACCTTCAGCACATAGTCAGCTTTGCAACTTCGTAACCATCAGTGCTGTGGCTCCTCGGTTTCATAGCAAAAAGTTCATTTGAGTCGTACCTCGCCGGATCGTGACTAAGCTGCTCAGCACCACAGAGAGTAGAGCACAAACGTATGGCCTCAGCTCCCACAGCAGAAGAGCCAGGAGGGAAAGCTGGTGCTGGCATTCTTCAGCACACAGTCAGCTTTGCAACGGTGCCTTCATCATTTCTTTCAATGCTCACTTTCGTACCTGAAAGAGACTTTGAATGAAACCTCTCCGAAGCCTGCTCTCTGCTGTCCAGCAAAACAGTGCTTAGATTCAGAACGTTTGGCCTCTGCTCCCACAGCCGAAGAGCCCTAAAGAAAAGGCGGTACTGGGATTTTTCAGCACACAGCTTTTCAACGGGGCCTCCATCTTTGCAGTTTGTCCTCTGTTTAATCATAAAGAAACAGTTTGAATAAAATTGGTGGTCGCTCTTAGCTGCCCAGGAACGCAGCTAGTAGAGCATGAACGTTTGGCCTCTGCTCCCACATTCGAACAGCCAAAAGGGAAAGCTGGTGCTGGGATTTTTCAGTACACAGTCAGCTTTAAAAAAATTGCCTCCATCATTGCTCACAGTTCTCAATTTCCTACCTGAGAGTTTGAATGAAACCTCTCGGAATACTGCAATTTGCTGCCCAGCAGCACTCTGAGTAGAGCATGAACTTTTGGCCTCTGCTCCCACAGAAGAAGAGCCAGGAGGGAAAGCTGGGGCTGGGTATCTTCAGCACACAGTCAGCTTTGTAAAGGAGTCACCATCAGTGCTGTCTCTCCTAGCTTTCAACCTAAAAGTGCATTTGATTACAAGCTCTCCAGGGCCTGCTCTCGGCTGCCCATCAGCATAGTGAGTAGAGCATCACCGTTTGCCCTCTGCTCAGACCTTCGAAGAGGCAAAAGTAAAAGCTGGTGCTGGGATTCTTCAGCACACAGTCAGCTTTACAACATTGCCTCCATCATTGCTCTCACTTCTCAATTTCCTACCTGAGAATTTGAATGAAACCTCTCGGAAGGCTGTTCTCTGCTGCGCAGCAACACCGTGAGAGGAGCATGAGGAGCATGAACGTTTGGCCCCTGCCACCACAGCAGAAGAGCCAGGAGGGAAATCTTGTGCTGGTATTATTCAGCACACTATCAGATCTCCAACGGGGCCTCCATCATTGCTCTCTCTGCTCACTTTTATACCTGTAAGAGATTTTGAATGAAACCTCTCGGAAGCCTGCACTCTGCTGCCCAGCACCACTCTGAGGGGATCATGAAAGTCTGGCATCTGCTCCCACAGCAGAAGAGTCAGGAGAGAAAGCTGCTTCTGGGAACCTTCAGCACATAGTCAGCTTTGCAACTTTGTCACCATCAGTGCTGTGGCTCCTCGGTTTCATAGCTAAAAGTTCATTTGAGTCGTACCTCGCCGGATCTTGACTAAGGTGCACAGCAGCACAATGAATAGAGCATCAACGTTTGGCCTCTGCTCAGACCTTCGAAGAGGCAAAAGTAAAAGCTGGTGTTGGAATTCTTCAGCACACAGTCAGCATTAAACGGGGATTCCATCATTTCTGTCACTGCTCACTTTCATACGTGAGAGTTTGAATGAAACCTCTCGGAAGGCTGTTCTCTGCTGCGCAGCAACACCGTGAGAAGAGCATGAACGTTTGACCTCTGCCCCCACAGAAGAGGAGCAAGGAGTTAAATCTTGTGCTGATATTATTCAGCACACTATCAGATTTCCAACGGGGCCTCCATCATTGCTCTCTCTGCTCACTTTCATACCTGTAAGAGATTTTGAATGAAACCTCTCGGAAGCCTGCACTCTGCTGCCCAGCAGAACTCTGAGGGGATCATGAAAGTTGGCATCTGCTCCCACAAGAGAAGGGCCAGGAGAGAAAGCTGCTTCTGGGAACCTTCAGCACATAGTCAGCTTTGTAAAGGAGTCACCATCAGTGCTGTGGCTCCTGGGTTTCATAGCTAACAGTTCATTTGAGTCGTACCTCGCCGGATCTTGACTAAGCTGCACAGCAGCACAATGAGTAGAGCATCAACGTTTGGCCTCTGCTCAGACATTCCAAGAGCCAAAAAGGGAAAGCTGGTGCTGGGATTCTTCAGCACACAGTCAGCTTTAAACGGGGCTTACATCATTTCTGTCACTGCTCACTTTCATACGTGAGAGTTTGAATGAAACCTCTCGGAAGGCTGTTCTCTGCTGCGCAGCAGCACCGTGAGAAGAGCATGAGGAGCATGAACGTTTGGCCCCTGCCACCACAGCAGAAGAGCCAGGAGGGAAATCTTGTGCTGGTATTATTCAGCACACTATCGGATCTCCAACGGGGCCTCCATCATTGCTCTCTCTGCTCACTTTTATACCTGTAAGAGATTTTGAATGAAACCTCTCGGAAGCCTGCACTCTGCTGCCCAGCAGCACTCTAAGGGGATCATGAACGTCTGGCATCTGCTCCCACAGCAGAAGAGCCAGGAGAGAAAGCTGCTTCTGGGAACCTTCAGCACATAGTCAGCTTTGCAACTTTGTAACCATCAGTGCTGTGGCTCCTGGGTTTCATAGCTAAAAGTTCATTTGAGTCGTACCTCGCCGGATCGTGACTAAGCTGCTCAGCACCACAGAGAGTAGAGCACAAACGTATGGCCTCAGCTCCCACAGCAGAAGAGCCAGGAGGGAAAGCTGGTGCTGGCATTCTTCAGCACACAGTCAGCTTTGCAACGGTGCCTCCATCATTTCTTTCAATGCTCACTTTCGTACCTGAAAGAGACTTTGAATGAAACCTCTCCGAAGCCTGCTCTCTGCTGCCCAGCAAAACAGTGCTTAGATTCAGAACGTTTGGCCTCTGCTCCCACAGCCGAAGAGCCCTAAAGAAAAGGCGGTACTGGGATTTTTCAGCACACAGCTTTTCAACGGGGCCTCCATCTTTGCAGTTTGTCCTCGGTTTAATCATAAAGAAACAGTTTGAATAAAATTGGTGGTCGCTCTTAGCTGCCCAGGAACGCAGCTAGTAGAGCATGAACGTTTGGCCTCTGCTCCCACATTCGAACAGCCAAAAGGGAAAGCTGGTGCTGGGATTTTTCAGTACACAGTCAGCTTTAAAAAAATTGCCTCCATCATTGCTCACAGTTCTCAATTTCCTGCCTGAGAGTTTGAATGAAACCTCTCGGAATACTGCAATTTGCTGCCCAGCAGCACTCTGAGTAGAGCATGAACTTTTGGCCTCTGCTCCCACAGAAGAAGAGCCAGGAGGGAAAGCTGGGGCTGGGTATCTTCAGCACACAGTCAGCTTTGTAAAGGAGTCACCATCAGTGCTGTCTCTCCTAGCTTTCAACCTAAAAGTGCATTTGAATACAAGCTCTCCAGGGCCTGCTCTCGGCTGCCCATCAGCATAGTGAGTAGAGCATCACCGTTTGGCCTCTGCTCAGACCTTCGAAGAGGCAAAAGTAAAAGCTGGTGCTGGGATTCTTCAGCACACAGTCAGCATTAAACGGGGCTTCCATCATTTCTGTCACTGCTCAATTTCATACGTGAGAGTTTGAATGAAACCTCTCGGAAGGCTGTTCTCTGCTGCGCAGCAACACCGTGAGAGGAGCATGAACGCTTGGCCTCTGCTCCCACAGCAGAAGAGCCAGGAGGGAAATCTTGTGCTGGTATTATTCAGCACACTATCAGATCTCCAACGGGGCCTCCATCATTGCTCTCTCTGCTCACTTTTATACCTGTAAGAGATTTTGAATGAAACCTCTCGGAAGCCTGCACTCTGCTGCCCAGCAGCACTCTGAGGGGATCATGAAAGTCTGGCATCTGCTCCCACAGCAGAAGAGTCAGAAGAGAAAGCTGCTCCTGGGAACCTTCAGCACATAGTGAGCTTTGCAACTTTGTCACCATCAGTGCTGTGGCTCCTCGGTTTCATAGCTAAAAGTTCATTTGAGTCGTACCTCGCCGGATCTTGACTAAGCTGCACAGCAGCACAGTGAGTAGAGCATCAACGTTTGGCCTCTGCTCAGACCTTCGAAGAGGCAAAAGTAAAAGCTGGTGCTGGGATTCTTCAGCACACAGTCAGCATTAAACGGGGCTTCCATCATTTCTGTCACTGCTCAATTTCATACGTGAGAGTTTGAATGAAACCTCTCGGAAGGCTGTTCTCTGCTGCGCAGCAACACCGTGAGAGGAGCATGAACGCTTGGCCTCTGCTCCCACAGCAGAAGAGCCAGGAGGGAAATCTTGTGCTGATATTATTCAGCACACTATCAGACTTCCAACGGGGCCTCCATCATTGGTCTCTCTGCTCACTTTCATACCTGTAAGAGATTTTGAATGAAACCTCTCGGAAGCCTGCACTCTGCTGCCCAGCACCACTCTGAGGGGATAAGGAACGTCTGGCCTCTGCTCCCACAGCAGAAGAGCCAGGAGAGAAAGCTGCTTCTGGGAACCTTCAGCACATAGTCAGCTTTGTAAAGGAGTCACCATCAGTGCTGTGGCTCCTGGGTTTCATAGCTAAAAGTTCATTTGAGTCGTACCTCGCCGGATCTTGACTAAGCTGCACAGCAGCACAATGAGCAGAGCATCAACGTTTGGCCTCTGCTCAGACATTCCAAGAGCCAAAAGGGAAAGCTGGTGCTGGGATTCTTCAGCACACAGTCAGCTTTAAAGGGGGCTTCCATCATTTCTGTCACTGCTCACTTTCATACGTGAGAGTTTGAATGAAACCTCTCGGAAGGCTGTTCTTTTGCTGCGCAGCAACACCGTGAGAAGAGCATGAACGTTTGGCCTCTGCCCCCACAGAAGAGGAGCCAGGAGTTAAATCTTGTGCTGATATTATTCAGCACACTATCAGATTTCCAACGGGGCCTCCATCATTGCTCGCTCTGCTCACTTTCATACCTGTAAGACATTTTGAATGAAACCTCTCGGAAGCCTGCACTCTGCTGCCCAGCAGAACTCTGAGGGGATCATGAAAGTCTGGCATCTGCTCCCACAGCAGAAGGGCCAGGAGAGAAAGCTGCTTCTGGGAACCTTCAGCACATAGTCAGCTTTGTAAAGGAGTCACCATCTGTGCTGTGGCTCCTGGGTTTCATAGCTAAAAGTTCATTTGAGTCGTACCTCGCCGGATCTTGACTAAGCTGCACAGCAGCACAATGAGTAGAGCATCAACGTTTGGCCTCTGCTCAGACATTCCAAGAGCCAAAAGGGAAAGCTGGTGCTGGGATTCTTCAGCACACAGTCAGCTTTAAACGGGGCTTCCATCATTTCTGTCACTGCTCACTTTCATACGTGAGAGTTTGAATGAAACCTCTCGGAAGGCTGTTCTTTTGCTGCGCAGCAACACCGTGAGAAGAGCATGAACGTTTGGCCTCTGCCCCCACAGCAGCAGAGCCAGGAGTTAAATCTTGTGCTGATATTATTCAGCACACTATCAGATTTCCAACGGGGCCTCCATCATTGCTCGCTCTGCTCACTTTCATACCTGTAAGAGATTTTGAATGAAACCTCTCGGAAGCCTGCACTCTGCTGCCCAGCAGAACTCTGAGGGGATCATGAAAGTCTGGCATCTGCTCCCACAGCAGAAGAGCCAGGAGAGAAAGCTGCTTCTGGAAACCTTCAGCACATAGTCAGCTTTGTAAAGGAGTCACCATCTGTGCTGTGGCTCCTCGGTTTCATAGCTAAAAGTTCATTTGAGTCGTACCTCGCCGGATCTTGACTAAGCTGCACAGCAGCACAGTGAGTAGTGCACAAACGTATGGCCTCAGCTCCCACAGCAGGAGAGCCAGGAGGGAAAGCTGGGGCTGGCCTTCTTAAGCACACAGTCAGTTTTGCAACGGTGCCTTCATCATTTCTTTCAATGCTCACTTTCATACCTGAAAGAGACTTTGAATGAAACCTCTCCGAAGCCTGCGCTCTGCTGTCCAGCAACACTATCACCACCTCCTGAATGTCTGTGCAAAATCCGAGAGCATAATAGTCATTAACTTTGTGAAGTCATCTGGGTACAAACTTCTGCCTTCAACAAATAAAGTAGATCTCAACTATGATGATTCTTCACTAACCATCTTCATAACAAAACTAATTAAGGACAAACTATGTTATAAAACAAATTTATATTGTATAAATGTATAAACAGAAAGCTTTAGGCTTTTACTACCAACTCTAAAGTATACTGCAAAAAACATTTTTCAAATCTTGTAAAGTAGTTTTAATGACACTTTCATGGTTCTATAAACTGTTTTATTAGATCAATCTCTTGATGAAGCAATGTTGAAATCTCATTTTATTTATTCATAAAAGAATAAGGTACTAGTGTTATTGTATTTCTTAAAATTAGTTAAAAAGCAGTTTCTTGGAATTTTCTTTGCTTATGCTTATAATATTTAAAGAAAGAGAAAAAGAAAGGGTTGTGAAAAGTAGTACGGTGCTGTCAGTAAAATATAATGCATCACAAACAATAATTCTCTGGCATCCTACCACTGCGATGTGCTTTAAGCTTCAGGGTAAGACAGCCTTTTACTCCTACTTCATCTCCAGCCTGTCATCTCTACTTTTCAAAGCAGTAGATCTAGGAATAAGCTTTAATGGCTGAAAGCTCTGATGGAAAAACACCAGGCATAAAAATATCCCTATAGATGATACATAATTAATAGAAAGTGAATCAATTGCTTTGCACCTGATATAAAGAAAAACCCAGTCAAAATAATGGCTTCATCCTGATCTTATTTCCAAAAGTAATTCTGTGAGCTGTGGAAATTTGAAACAAACATGTGAGAGTTAGAAAAGACCTAATGCCATCATCTCAGCTTGGCGTGAAAGATTGAAAGGTACTTTCAGAATAACGGTTACAGTCTCAGGGCTACTCTGGCTATGGACAATATTTTCCCCCTGTGATCTTCATGAAAGAAAGAGTAGAATAAATAGCACTACATGTCTTCACAGCCCGAACATCTGCGACAAAGAGATTGGCACAAATCTGTATTCTTAGAGGACCATATGAATCTAACTATAATTGACGGACATTGTAATGGCATAGTTGCATTGATTTTTCACTGGGACCAGAGCTCCTGGGGCTTGAAGTACTAACTTTGGTTAAAAGAGCATGAGATTTCTCAAGCATTCACAGGGAAAAACATTCTCGAATTTTAGCATCTATATGTGATTTTACGTATGAGCCCAAAGGCAGCCTTAACAAGTTTATGTAAGAGGAATCTGTTAAAAGTGACAAAAACTCATAATGTCCCTGCTCCAAGAATAGCTGGAATCTGGAAAAGCGTTAAGAAATATCAAACATTCTCATACTGCTCCTGTGTAAAAATCTACTTTTGAATGAGACAAGGAGGGCACAAAATTGCAAAATGGAATATATAAAAATTTAGTGTAAGCGGCGAGGAGAAGCAAACAGGCCAACCCAATATGGGTGATAAGCAACTTCTACTTTATTTGTGACGCAGTTCACACATATATAGGAGTGGTATTCAGCCACTCCTTGGCACAACAGTATTGGTTAGACCCCCACAGCTTCCTCCACATTCTCCTCCCAGGTCCGGTCTCCGGCTACCTGTGGGGGCCACCCCCTGCCTTGCTTGCACAGTCCTCCAGAACTCTATGGTCCTGCTCTTAGAGTCATTCTGCAACACTTTAGAATCAGTTTTAAGTCATGTCAAGTTTGATAGCTTTGTAACAGTAGCAATGGAAAATTACTGAGGTTCATGATACACAAAAAAAAACCCTCAACAGAGTACAGCTAGAGAACATACTGAGAATTCTTGTGTAAGATAAACCATTATAGTTGACATAGTTTTAAGCCCTATGACCTCACTACAAAATGAGTGTAAGAAAAACAGGCTAGAAGAACAAGACGCAAGGATAAGGAGTACCTGGGAATGGCAGGTGTCCAGGATGGGCTGCAGTTAAACTAACTGATAAGTAGAAGGACAGGAATATTAAGTCTGTGGTGTTAATGAACCAATTAAGCTGGTATAAGCATCTACTGGGCGTGCTTCAAAGTCTGCCAGAAGTGATGAAGATTGTTGGAAGAAGTAAATGACTCTCAGAGACCACCACCACAATTCTGTACGCACACAGGGAACTTTCTGGAAAACAATGTAATCCATACGTAGCCTCATGATTATGTATGTATGCCCAATGACTATATAAGGATGGCTTGTGTAACGATATGGGGACACATGTTAGAAAGAGCTATCTCCCATGCCTCCCAGCACCACAGTAGAGAATACCTGCTTGCCAACTTGTAAACTTTGTTGGCAAGCTTGTTCCTGGCATTTTCTCCAAATTATGAGCACTGCTAGAAATCAGCTCACAGAACCTAGCAGAGAGCTCTTAAGTTCTTGTTTCCCGCAAGGTGCAGTCTATGTAATTGCAAGTCTTTGTATGTAGGTGATAAGGCATCATGTCAACAGCACAAAAATATAATTTTATAAAAATACATGTTTATATGAAACGCACTGAAAAAACTTAGAGGTGTTGGAGGGAAGCACAATCGTATTATCCGAAGTAAGCAGTACGAACACAAATTTGTGGGTACCAAAACCTTCTCAGTTTTTAAAACATCTCCCCACATTCAAGATGTTTCTCTAGACTCAAGATTATTCTAGTATAACTTTGCAAAGCTCTTACACCATCCTTATTCCTGCCAGCATTTGTCATGCCCTGTAAAATACATTTTTTAAAAAAATGGACATACTTTATAAAAAAAAATTGGTTTGCTAAGGAATTCTTAAGTCTGTAATGCATAATTACAAACCTCTTTCAGATGTGATCAAGACATCTGTATTCATAAATTAAAGAAGTTTCTTATATACTGGATAGAAGTTTAGTTTTTCTTTCTTTTTAAATCAATTAAGGTCTGTAAGATGCGTAGATGAATTGTTTCTATGGCTTTTCTTCTTATTTTTTGAAGTGCAACACCTTTTTATTGTAGTTCCATGAAAAATTCCTGGAATACACTCGTACACATACTGAAATACTGAGACAGAGATACAGAGGGAGCTCCCTTCTCTGTGTCTTGGATTTCTACTTTTGATTCACACGCTTATAAATGCCTTTGGAGAGTTTATGTAGAATCTTTCAGCTCTTCTGCCATCGTGTGGGCAGAATTGGGTACTGCAGCTGGTGGGAAATGCAGTGCGGCTCTGCGCTCTGCTCGCTGCTGCCGTCCTGTGGCCAAAGTTCAGCACTGCAGACCGGACTCGCCTCATGCGTGTTGGCTCTCCTATACTCCACGCTGCTGTTGGCCGGTAGCGGCAATGCGATTGTGGGGTGCATGCGGGCAGGTGCCGCTGCTGCTCAGCTACAGAATAATTCAGTGTGCTGCCATCCTGTGTCCAGAATTAGGTACTGCAGTTGCGGGGGCCGCGGTGTTGCGCTTTGCACCTTTCTCGGCTGCGACCATGGGCCTAAAAATCGATACTGCCGCTAGGGGGCGCTGCCCGGGGCTGGGCGTTGCTCGCTGCTACCATCTTGCGGCCAGAATTCGGTACTGCAGCTGGGTGGGGCCGCTTGCAAGGAATGCCTCGCTTATCAGGTAAGGTGTGAACATGCACAATCAACATCTGCTCTAGAAACATGTTTAAATTCATTAATAAGCACATGTTTTTTAAGAAGAAAAAAAATAATTAAAGGTATTAATTGACCTGGATTCATGCTTTGGTGACTTGTTTCCTCCTTGCCTGAAAAATTTGCAGAAAGAAGGCTAAGCTTAATCCTTCAGACTTCAACTGTTCATTTTAAAATATTAATTAGATTACAATGTTTCTAACAATATATGTTTCTCTAGGATAGGATATGTTATTTGGATATGTTATTTGGGTATGTTGTTGTAGAATTGGATAGAATTTGTGTGGATAATTTCTCTCAGAACCGGGTAGAATGCGGGTTGTTTTCTGTTAAAATATAAATATGCAAATAAAATATTTAATAAAGAGTTTTTTTCTCGAATATTAAAACTGCCTTTTATGCTTATTATTCAGATGAGAATTTAAGGTCCTGACTGAAGCAGGATGAATTCACACTGCTGTATATCCATGCACTGTCTTCCTGTGTCTGAAAGTTTACTACTATATTGAGGTATTTTTTAATGCTCATTACATGTCTTTTGATAAAATTAAAGAATCTGAGAAAGCAAATTATTCCAGTAGTTTATCCATTGGAGGTTTTTTTTTTTTTAAAAAAATATTATGCCCCATGGAAACATGAGTGTATTGGCAGACACAGAAAAGTGACTTTTCTAGATAACATAGTTTAAACTGAGGTTCATATTATTTCACAAACATTACAATCTTGCTCCATTACTAGAAACTTTTACAGTTCTTTTATGTTCACTGTTTCTAAAATATAAAGTGTTTCTCTTCAGGTAATCTTTTCAAAACGGTGCTTTTTTTTTCTCTTTCTTTCTGTGTGCCAAAGTTTTAATGCTCCAAACAACTGAATTTTATTTCTCTGTTGGCTGCACTAATTACTTTCAAAATGGACCATGCCCCTCTGATTTCCACAGCACCAGTGAGTTTTTGCCAAATTAATTTTCTGTTTGCAGGTGGTCCATTAACTACAATATAAAGCCCCTGTCCCCTAGGCAAAAATGCAAGCAACACATATATTCTTGTCTTACTGTGCTGAAACAAGCAAATAAAGGATAAATACATCTGCCATCAGTTTGAGTACCAGCAGTTTTCCAGTGTGTTTCTAAAGGGTCAGCAGACTGAAAACACTTCATATGCTTCTGTTGGTGTTTTGAATAAAACCAGATATCAAAAAATAACAGCAGAGAAATTTTACATAAGCATTGAACAAAATAATAATACCGACAATCATTGCCCCAAATAAAGTGCTTCAGGCATGTTAAATGGAACATACTCACAATCCAGCTGCTAGCACAACTGCAGATTGTGTATTCAGGGTTTGCCTTTCAAGGTTGTAAACAGAACTAGATGTTCACTTCTTTTGGAGAATATGCCAGACATCCATTTTCATGTTGCCTATTCCTGCCTAACTACAGCCGTTTGCTTGGCAATTAGTATGGTTTATGGTTTCTCTTTGATCCTTGCTGAGAAGCTTTGTTAGTGTCCTGTGCTATCCTATTATTTACTGTTCTTTTTTCTAAGTGCTAAATAAACTAAAATAACTGTGTTGACCATGGACAGAAGAAATAAAAGATAATTGAGGTAAAAATTATGTAGAGAGGCAAACGCTTTCAAAAACTATGGGTAGTTGTTACGAGTTTTTTGATCTTGGCTCCAAATGTTTTCAAAATGTGGGATAAATGGAACAGTCAGTGTGAGTACCTCAAGAGAACAGTCTCACAGAAGTAAAATACGGAAATCTGGTCCAGGATATATCTGATCTTAACTCAAAGATGCTTGTAACATGCAAAAAATCCTGCTTCCTGGGCATTCACTGCAAACAAAGTTATGTCATCATTCACGTTTTTTTATCTGTTATTGAAGGACCTTCTCAATTCAACACTGCACTAGTGCAAAGCACTGCAAAGGCAAAAAGGACTGAGTTTCTAGATTTTAACTTGCTGTGTATCTGCTTTAAGTGTCTGAGCTAGGCATGACTGGGCTCCTGTATTCTGAGTCCATTGGGTTCCTAGTGCTTCAAATACATTACATATGCTTGACACGGTTGATGTATATATAGACAAAAATGCTAGCAGCTGCTCCAGCTGTAAAAACAATATGAACTCTTTCAACTGGGGTTCTGAATATGGGGAAACTCTTTACAAGTGCCTAGTGCACTAGTGCTCATTATTCACGATGAAGTTTTCAAGTGGAAAAGCTAATATAAAGCAGTTTCTTGATATAATTCTTTCCTAGGATTGATAGAATGGATTTTGGTTGGTTATGTAGTTACTGGAAAACACATACTTTTAATGTCCTGTCCTTATTTATGATTGTGATTCCAATGCATCTTTTTCAATGCTCACTGATATTCATAATGCCATTTGAAAAGACTTCAAAGTTGCTGACAGATATGAGTATGCCTTGCAAGCCCAATGTGAACAATATCCTCTTACTAGAATGAACTTTTATAGTTTGCAAGTGCGACAAGATAATCATTTATTGTTTTGCCTCTTAAAACTTCTATGTTGTTGAAAAATACAGACTTAGTGATATGATATAATTGGGCCATAAGAGTCCAGTTCATTAGTTTTCTATTAATAGAACAGTGACTAGCCAATCAATATATATTGTATTACTCTGTGAAGAAATAGTGGTTATTATTATTTTTATGTATAATACAGAAGCTCAAGACAATGAAATCTCTTAAAAGCGTAAATACGCATAATCAATTCAACAAGATTTTGATATAATTGTCAATCTAGAGATCCCATTTTGATGTTGCATGAGTGCGTTTCCGCATATTGTGAGTATATTTATAAACCCACATGTATACTGTTCCACTTCTCATGTGATTTTTGTGTACTTGTAATTCAGCCATGCAGCTAAGCCACATAAAATTTTGTGTTTGTGTGCTAGACTGTGTGCTTCAGAGTTAAAACCTGTGCACAGAAAGCCCCTGGGATGTTTGATATTTTTACCCAGGCATAAACGGCAGAAAAGGAGACTCAGGACAGGTATAATGAGCAGTCAGACCCTTCTCCTGGAGAAAAGGTAATTACTTGCAAAAGATATGCACAGGTTGAGGATCTGTTGTGTCACATGGCTGAGCTGCAGGAAATAGTTAAAAGGCTCCACAATATAAGACCATAATGTTATCTTCTTATGTTGTGTTCTATCATGCAAAAGATCATCAACTGTAAACCTCTCCTTTGAAAACAATCTGAAAACCTGCAGCTATTTAAATAT
This sequence comes from Pezoporus flaviventris, assembly GCF_033815535.1. Lineage (NCBI taxonomy): Eukaryota > Metazoa > Chordata > Aves > Psittaciformes > Psittacidae > Pezoporus > Pezoporus flaviventris. The sequence goes on from NW_026892549.1 coordinate 53,129,215, forward strand.
ATGACTGAAATATTTACATGAAATCTGTGAATACTTACTGCTTCCTGGTTGTGTGGCACATTGTACTCTTAAGTGAAAATAAAAGGTAGAAGATTCCTAGCTACCAGAGTAATTGATCGTATCTTTTTTGAAACTGTGATAAAGAATAAAATGATCACAAGTAGGAACACAAAGCTCTAACAGCTAAGCTTTTTTTGTGAGTCTGATTACAGTTCTTGATGGTGCTTTTATTGTAGAGGTTGTAAATAATCCATGTTTTATCTCAAAAGAAATAAAATTTTACAGAAACCACTAGAATCACATAGACTACAAAATTATAGATATAGATGTGTTCAAAAAGATGGGTTTCTTTGGATTTAAGAAGGACTGCAGCCACCTTGAGATTTCAGTTCTGAAATTCACAAGTTACATTACATTCCAGTTAGAGAGTGCTTTTCAGAAGGAAGAGCATTTTCTTTCAAATGTTGCATTTGGATTCTTTTGCTTCTCAGTTGATAGGAATGAGAAAAAAGGTTTGAGATCAATGACAGCATATGATTTAGCACCGACTATGTTTTTTGCGCTGTTAATCTATAGGAGTGTAATCAACAACTAATGAAGTTTTGCTGTCTTGATTTGGGAGGTGTAAGTAGACTAAAGAGAATTAAATAATTTTATTTTATCTTTAAAATCACACACTCGACTCTGAACACGTACTAAAGAACAGACCAGAACTGACTTGGTGACATGGCTTGATTGACACTGTTGGTTTGCTTTTTCTAGAAGAGTGGAATGCTACAAGATAGATTTATGTGGTGCTTGTGGGGGATTATTTAAGGAATCACTTGATGACTAGCATGACTAGTATGCATTTTTGTTTCTAGCCACTGAACTCATTCTAACTTCTATATAAAAGTACTATGTATATAATTCTGTACTATTTCAAAATATTTTGGACTGATAATTTGACATGATAATAAGACTGAGATACATAGTAAGACAGGGAAGGCTGGAGTCTAAGTGTGTTTACAAGAAAATTGTAAAGGAGTACTTTTAAGATCAGCAATTGCATATATAATGGAAACCAGAATATTTATAGAATTGGCATCTGCATTTTGTGGATAAATCCATTCAGAATATTGAAAGACTTAACACATTCAATCACAAGTCAAGGAACAAGTTGGTTTAATTCTGAATAAAAAATTCACAGGCTACATTTAAATCTAAATAATCCAGGCAAGACAGATCTGTTAAGCAACAAAGCAAAAATACCTATATGATGATAATGGCATAAAGGTCATTAAATTTGCCACTAAATATATCATAGATAGGTTACGTTAAAGCAACCTGATGCTTATTTTGGGGGAATAACACGCTGTTTTTCTGGAGCTGGCTCTGTAGTTTGCCTTCCCAGAGGGACACAGTTGGAGAGGAGTGAGGCTGTTCAGAGCAGTGGGAGGAAGGTGACATGTTTGACTCACCAGATGTCATCGTGGCTCCAAGATTCTGTCGCAGCAGCAATTCTGAATCGAGTTTGCACAGATTTTGTTCTTAGTGCTTCATAACTGTAAACTTTCCAGTGCTAAGCAGCCACTGCAAACCCAGAAACTTCACCCTCCCACTAGGACCCTCCTATTAAGAACATATGTGTATCTTCTTAAGCTTTTTGAGTAAAAATTAAATAATTGCACTTGTATTCTGATTTAAAAGAACCCTTAAAAGCGCTGATAAAATGTCATTTGGACAGAAATTCCATCTTTTGTTTGGCTGCCCGTGTGCTTTCAGGAGAACAATGAGGCATTGTTGCTGGGGGAAGGCTTGGTATAGTACAGAAGATGTGTAGTACAAAATAGCAAAGTGGATGAAGAGCATGCTGAAGGGAACTGAAATTGTGCAAGAAAAAATCATGACTACTACGACTATGACTGTAGTGCTCATTAAGAATTAATTTTTAAAACACAAGAATATTCTGCATCCTTTCTTATTTATCAGTAAACAACAGTTAATGAATCACATGCATTTACATAGTGCTTATGTTGTTTCCCATAATTGTTTAGTAAAACCTTTTTAGGTTTTCAGAATATATTTTTCCTGTAGGTGTAATGTAACTATAATAAATTACAATTTGAATGAATATTTATAATACAACAGTGCCTGCAGTACTACAACATGTTAGTCATGCCTGTGGTTAGAGCTTCTGTGCATTTTACTAATGTACAATGTTATGTTTTTACCTACATTAAACAGTTCAAGATAAATGGAACTCTTTATTTCTCTAATTGAAAACAGTCCTCCTCTTTTGTAATTCAGTGATACTAAAGGTGCTCTTTCCTCTTCAACTGATCAGAAGTAACTCCTTTTTTCTAGCATTCTGACCTGATAATAAGTCAATACTTTATCACTGCACATGCTCCTTACACTAGTATCCAGGGTGCAGTAAAGGAAAGTAAACAATTCATATGGATTGCTCTCAGCTACCCATTACACATTTCAATCGTCATTGATTGAAATTGCATTGGTTTTTGTTGTCTAAAGTACTTAATTCTATGGGAAACTGTAGAGACACAGATTTTCTCTGTGGGAAAAGTGATGCTCATATAAACAGAAATCAAAACACTGTGGAGAGAGTCATTGTAACAAAGAAAATACCTGAGATGACTTATATGGGGAGAATTGCTTTTATTTTACCTTAAGTGTCTCTTTTTCAGGGACAGTGTCAGACTGGCATAGGCACTTTGTGAACCAGCCTGGTGTTGAACTTTTGATCCTCATCATTGACTACATCACTGTGATGTAGGACCATATGTCCCTAAGTAGTCAAGAAAGGCAATTTTTTTTTAATATTTTCATGATACTAAATCTTATTTCCTTCATTTGTGTTGTTATCTTTCATACCATTATTCAAAACTGTGAGCCATGCAGTTCCAAGTGGGGTGACCTTCTGCCTTCTCTTCTGAGCGGGGCTGTGCACTGCCCATGTCCCAGCTCATTTAGGAATAAAGTTTATTGCAGAGTTGAAAATACTAGTTTTTTGATGCAAAACATACCAACAAAGAAAGAACTAAAATCCCAAACAATTATTTGTTTACCTGTATCATCTATAGTAAGATTCAGCATCTGAAACAGTTATGTTCACCACTGTAGGTGAATCACAGTAAACCATTTTGAACACTAGACCGATCATTTCCCAGTTGCCATACTGCTTACAAATGACGAGTGTCAGAATCGCCATATAATGTAGGAAATGTGATGTCTGTGGAAATGAAAGCCCTGTACTCACCGTGTTAAGCAATATGACTTGAAAAGTATCCCTAGATCTGCTCTAATACCTTTAATCATCATGCAGCTCATCTAAACATTAAACCAACAAATTTATAAATCAACAACAATTTATAAATCATCAAAAATAAATACAATACATAATATTTAAGGCAATTTGAAACTAAAGATAAAACCAGAATATATTCCAAGTACCTACCTTTCTGTGCCCAAAGGTAAATATTTAGAAACAAAAAAATGCAGCAGTTGAATTTCATGAAAAGTGATGACTTATAACTAGGGTACAAATGATTAATCATTAATCAAGGAAGACTTAATATTGTGCAATATTTAGCAAGATGGTCTTTATATTTGGCTTCACAGCATTAAGTGTACTGTGTCCTTTTGAATAAAAAATGTATTCAAACGAGTAAATTGAGGATAATGTTGTTTTTTTTTATTCTGGTTTTCTAAACAAAGAGGATGTGGATGAGAAATGCAAAGGTATCAGTGTGGATGCCCAACAGTCTATGTGTTACTTCATTACACTGAATGATGACTCTAAATGTTCAGAATTATCATTACAATTGGAAGCAAATTTGCTATAAATAATCTCCGAACAATAGCAGAGATTGGAATTTCTCTAGCTATAAGCAGAACTACTCCCATTTGGTGTGTGCTGTGATGAAGAGGAGAGGAAGTATAGGCATTTACTAGTCCAGACCTTCACTCCCACTCACAGATTACAGTGGGAATGATTGATCACCTTAGATGCTATTAGCTCTGCCTGAAGTAGCAAGCTAATGCAACATAAATTAGAGGGTCTGGTTTTGATCCAGAAATGGACTGAAAGGCATAAGGTAGCACTTAGGAAACTTTACTCTGGCTCTGCAGAAGTCAGTATGCCACAGAATGTGGAGATGGAACACCATATCCCCAAACATTCAGTTTGCTTTTCTTAATAACACAGAAATACTCTTGCGTAAACAGCGAAGCACTTGAATGGAGGTGTAGTTTCCCAGAGAAATGCAATCTATTTTGACATGGCTTGCCAGTGTCCCTGGCATTTCAGAGGCCTTTTAGTCAGTAATCAGCATGTATTATATATAAATGTGATCTTTAAGATACAGTTGCATATTGGTTTTATTTTAGCTTTAGCAATACTCTTTTGTTTTCTTTGCCTTTGCTCCACTGAAGCTGGAGCTGATCACTGAGCAATGTCGAATTCTTTTTCAGTGCTCAGAAGCCTTTAAAACTAAATCCATAGCTCTGCTCTTGCAGATATTTACACCGTGAAAAGTTAACATGTAATTTTTGATCAAATTACTTCCAGTACCGTTTTTTTTTCATTCTCCTTCCTTTTCTAGCATTTGTTTTCCTTGGCTTTTCTCAGGCTCTTTGCCACTGATCTGTTTATCGTCTCCTTGACCCCTTCTCTCCCACAGTGATTTTCTTTTCTTCATCCTCTGAATCCTGCTTGCTCAATCTCTCCCTCTTTCTCCCTCTTTTTCTCTCACACACTTGCTCATCTTGCTTATTCCATTTTATAGATCTTCCAAATGTAATTACCAAAATGCCAAAAAGCCTGCCAAATTCTACAGTACAAAAATATGAACTGATGTAAGCAAACTATTAAGCAATAACTTTTGCTATAATTTTTCAAGATAAATAAGAGAATTTGGTTCATTTTCTGCCTAAAATTCCTGAGGTAATGGTATTCGTGAAATGGTAGTATTTGTGGTAGAAAAGTGTTTTTAAATGAAATTCACTTTTCCCTCATAAATATTTAGATATCTACCAAGGAAAATGGGCAATTCCTATGGTTAAACATTGCCAGCTAATTAAGTTTTCTACTCCCCTGTACTCAGTTTTGTCCTCTTCGCAATGGCACTTTATCCTTCACAATGCTGCAATAAACATGGAGAAGAGTTATAAATAACAATCCATAAAACTTTCACCAGGGAGTCTAAGCATACATCATGAAAGGCATGGTAACTTAGCTTGCAGGAAAGATACTAAATTGTGCAAACACTATTAAAGACAGTGCACTCAATAAGCAAATTCTTTGAAGTTTAAGGGAGGAAGAATCTCATGACAATGCAGAGTTCATCTCTGAGTAGGAAACTCAAGCATACGCACAAAGCACATCTTTCCCCTCACCACACCCATACTAAAGTGAAATCACAGAGGTACCGCTGACTTTAAGAGATTAGGACTATACCAGTCTATAGTATTTACTTGTAAGCTTTTATAATAAGCAGACTCAAAATCAATTTCAAAATTAATTTTGATGCTATTGTAACACAGCTGGTGTTCCTGATCTTGGTTATTTCGGTTAATGGATTTCTCTCTTTTTCAATAATAAAACTTTTAAGGTACTAGGATTGTAAAACATATGGGAATCGTATGGAAAGAAAACTAATAGCTATCAATAACACAGGGTTTTCTGAAGTCTGTTTCAGCACAGTGAACCACTGCTGTTGGTCCTGTGCTAACAGCTGTCTTTAGGAAGAATACTTTCAGAGTTTTCTTCAACTTCCATGAACACCAGACATGTCTCGTGAGGAGATGACTGTACAAGACATATAAAGTGAGAGCCTGCGGCTTAACATTGTTGCTGCCACTTCTGAAACTGCAATTTCCTTCTTTGCCTCACTTTGATTTCTTGCTCTTGGGCATATTGCTATTGTTCTTCATGCTACTTTTTGTGTTAGCACACACACGACATATGGCATCCTTCTGAAGTCCATTTAAACTGGTACCCCACTGGAATTGATACCAGCAAATTACAGAGCTTTCTTTTCATGTTGTTTCATTCAGACTAACATACTCCCCTCGCAGAGTGAAAGGAAGGGAAAAATTATGTCCTGACGAAGCACAGAAGAAGATTACTTCTGGACAGCAAAAGAAGGAAATATATAGAAGTAAGAAGAAAAAGTATAGAAAACTTAAAATCTGTAACTCTTAGCTGGTTAAGAGATAAAATGTTTCAGAGGTCAAGATGATTTGGGCCTCTTTCAAAACCTTCCTGCTTGTATGAAGGTAAGAGCAGCAACTTGCATGAAACATCCTTTTTTTTTTTTTTTTTCTGCCACCACATGCCTAGAATTAAGGTGATAAAGTCAAGACTCTCTTTCTTAGTAGTGCATTCTTTAACATGCTTGATCACCTCATGAAAAAGTATCACATCACTTTTTTGAACACTCTGCTGCACATTCTTAAATTTTAGAGCTGCAAACTGAAACATGTAAAGAATAAAGATTGATTTAAAAAAGAATTTAACTGTGCTTTGTTCCTTTGAAATCTATCCTATAACTTCTTTGTGATACAATTGTATTAAACCACTGCTTTAGTTTTATGGTAGTGTTCATTATTTCAATATACTTCTACTTATTTCATTAGATATTGATATGTCACTATTTGTCTTAAGGTATTAAAACATAAATAGCTTTCAGATAGCATCAGCAGGGACCTGGTAAGAAGCCATAAATTGCTTTACATGTCTTCTCTCTATGGTAATAAGAATATAACCTGCAATTCCACAGTCAAAATTGAACTGACTAGGGTATTAGGGATTTTTGTTTTGGAGGACACATGCCAGCCTACTACTATCCTGCTTATTTGGATTTTCTCTACTGTGCATTTACGTAATTAGATACATGAAATCGATCAAGCAATGCAAAGTGTAATGAATTAGTAGTCTTGCTACAATCTGTCACAATTGCTATTGAATGGTATCTTCACTATTTTGTGGACTGAATAGGGTGGTTTCAGATAACATATTCAAATAGCGCCTGGAAAAACTGTTGAGATTAAAAAAAGGTTATTTACTCCTTTATTATTCTTTCTCCAGACATCTCAATTAACTTTAACCTGCATAATTTGGCTTTGAGTCCTGACATAATGTCTTTATGTTATTTTTGTATATTGCAAATTGGGCATAAATTAATACTCCCTCATTCAAAGCTGATCTTTACAGGTCTTGTTTTTTGGTGCTTTGGAGAAACCTGTGGAACAACTCTTTTTTCTGTCTATTCAAATCATACTCACTGCATGGAGGTGCTCTGGAAACTTATATATGACTGCTCAACATGACTACAAGTTCTGTGGTAAAATGAAGGAAAGCTAACTTTGTAGGACTGATCACACGAAGCAAGAAAGTGTTGAGATAGCTTATCTTATTGAGATTAAAGCCGACAATCTACTATTGAGAAGTGAATCGGGAAGCATCTGGTGAGCTAAAAGGAACAGAAGGCCTGAAAAGGAAAAAAAGAAAGAAATACGTCTTTCATGGCAAGTTTTCCAGCCTAAAGCTGCTGAAACTCTGTTCCCCAAAGAATATATAGAATGCAAGTGTTTTTTTCTGCAGTAATAAAAGGTGCATTGCTAAATGTATCTTAAGATAGGAGGAACAGAAGAACACAGTGTACTACTTTCTGAAGGCCCGGCTGGTAGGAAAAGTTCAAAGAGAATGAGAAACAAAGTGCTCGAAAAAGGTGAAGACTGTACATACTCATATTAAAAATAAAATCTAGAGAGGGTAGAAGTAAGTGTGAATTTTGCCTATTTTACTTCAGGTGGGAGAATGGCTTTATTTGAGACCATTGAGTGTGTGTTTGATTAGGTGATTTGAAATAGTAACCAAGTGAGCTATTGTCCCAGACCTTGTTTCTCTTTTGGAAGTGTGACTAAAAAAGGTAACTGCTGAACAGATTTCAGTTTCTGTGTTGCTGGAAAATAACAGAAAAGATATGATTATTTATACTGATGCAGCTTTTAAGACATGAAAAAAATAACACTGTAAATTTGCATCCATTCAAAATGCCATAATGAACTACCTAAATCTTACCATTAAAGAGAAGTTACTGGTATTATACATGGGTTCTGTGCGATATTACTGGGATGTTGTGCTGAATGTTAAAACTGTTGTAATCCATAGAATCACAGTATGGAAAATCTGTGTCAGGTCAGATGAAATGGACACGTTTTCTTATAAAAAAAAGAAAAAAAAAAAAGAACCTCAGAATCTGCTCTGGAATATCAGGCAATGAGAAAGAAATATTACATCCTGCAGCATGTATTTCAGAAGAAGAATCACTTTCTATATCTGGAAAAGGAGAAGAGATATTTGGCTATGGTGCAATCTCTTGAGAAACTGCTACTTTGTATAAGTATTCTTACTTATTGCAGATATACTTCTAAAATTACAAGATACCGTAAAGAGAATTCAAAATATATGAGGTTAAACTTGCTCTTGTGAAACATATGGTATGCTAGTAGAAACACTGACAAGGAAAAATATTGATGTTTCTGACTGTCCAGGGACATCCCCTTATTAGACAAATGCTGCATTCTTCTGTATCAGAGGAGAATCTTCAGATTCCTGTAGAAGTGATGTATAACAGATGGTAGAACTAGACGATATGTTTCCTTTCAGCCCTGTATGAGCTATGTTAAAAACTATATCCCAGAAAGCCAAGAGGAAGACTGTTTGCCATGGTCTTGCTGTGGCACTTTTGGGCTTGTTGGCCCCTTTAGGCACTGGAAGGTGCTCTAAGGTCTCCCTTAAGGAGCTTCTTCTTCTCTAGGCTGACAAAGCCCAGCTCTCAGCCTGTCTCCATGGCCGCCTCTGCACTCACTGCAACAGCTCCATGTCCCTCTTTTGTTACTGCCCCAGAGATGGACACAGGACAGCAGCAGGGGTCTCATCAGAGTGCTGGAGATGGGGAGAATCCCTTCCCTTGACCTGCGGGTCATGTTACTGGGGATGCAGCCTAGAATATGCTTGGCTTTCTGGGTGGCAGGAACACACTGTTGGGTCATGGGGAGCTTCTTGTCAACAAACATCCCAAAGTCCTTCTCCTCAGGGCTGTTTTCCGTTCATTCTCCACCCAGACTGTAGTTGTGCTTGGGAGTGCCCTGATCCACAAGAAGGCCTTTGGCCTTGTTAAACTTCATTAGATTTATACAGGCCAAAAAAAACCCCCACATGTATTTCCAGTTAGGTTCTCAGCAAATATTCAAAATTTGACAGAAGACATGAAGACCTTGAGTTTATGTATAACCTTCCTAATATTTGACATCTAATTTACTTTGTGAACTGAGATCATCAGATTCCTCAGTCGTATAAGATGCACTTTTCCTTGAGTATACTCAGACAAATGATCCTGTAGCTGCTAATCTTCAGCAGGCAAATGGCAGGTGAGCAAGGCTCCATTATCAAACACCAATTTTCTTTTGAGGTGAAAAGATGACCATCTGTTCCTAACATTGTACATTAGAGAGCCTACAACTGTGGTTTAGTTGATTACAAAATGAAATAAAAAATTTTTAAAAGTCAATTTAGATCTTTATTATAATATATACTATTTAAATTCTGCTAGCATTTCAGAAGACCAGAGGTGAAGCTAATTATCGTATATCTGCTAAGGCGTATCTTTATCTTAAAGGTGACCATTTGGGTATATCTGAAGAAAATATTGTTGCTCTTTAGTTTTTCATGTTAAGCTTAGAGGAGTTCTCTTTTCTCTGACAAAGGTAGTATCAGAAAAAGAAAAGGCTGCTGATTTTTCAGTAATAAGAATACTGGATATTTCAGTTCTGAATTTTGAAACCTTCCTTACCTTGGAATAAACTTTAATTGATGTGATGTCCTCTCTGACAGTGAAATTAATACATCTGACTTAAATATTTCAAGTACAAATTCTGCAGCTATGTGTGCGGTAGTACTTGATCTCTGTTAGTTTGGAAAAGGAAATTATTTGTTTTTAAAGGGCTGAAGATTGTATAATTAGGTCCATCTGCGTTTCAAGTATGACTTTTAAACCAACTGACCACTGTCAACCAAATCTATCTAGGGATCAGCAATATTTCTGATATTGCTTCCTACAAGTTTTGTGACCTTCAGCAACTCTGCAGAGGAAATGAGCATTCTCACTGATATCTACACAAGCAACTCTCAGGCATTATAAATTCCATCAAGCAGCAATCACTTAGCTAATCAATACGCGTATGCACATGGGTCATAACTTTGGAATCTCTTGAGTGATAGGAGTGTCACTGTGAGTGTGGTGTGCGATACAGAGAAAAGAAAGCACACCTGCAAATGTTATTGTTGCACTTCTTTAGTTAAGACCTTCTTAAAGAATTCATTATTTCTGCTAATGAGGTTTTCAGTTGTTAATGGATACATATCAGAAATTAAAGATAACTGATAGCAGTTTCTGACCGCCTCAGTCAGAAAACAGAAACATCTACATGGGCCAAACCCCTGGAAATGAACCTTTGGACCTAACAGAAGTTAGGTAAGACAAAATACTGATGCCTCTTTCCAGCAAAATCAAGATATTTTTCTCCTTTTGTTTGAATCCATCAAGTCTTTTCTCATAAAGCTTTCATAAGATGAAAAAACATTATTTGTTCACATACAGTAAATGGTAAATAAGCATTGCAGTAAAACTTTCAAATTTAAATTTAGCTTTGATTTCTTTAGTTAAACTATTAATTGACATTTTACCAACTAGAAATTAGAAGTAATTTTGTATATGCAAATAATCATACAATAACAATGTGTCTTCATTTAAAACAGACGTAGAAATTTTTACTATTGGCATGAAAAAATGCAACCTGCTACCGTAGTGGTAGTTGCTAGCTGGCACCATTGGCATTTATGGTAGCTGTTGCAATTCTTTCAGCACATTATCTCCTATGAATGAAGTTATAGTATACCACAGGACTTAGAAACTTAGGTCTTTTTATACTAGGTAACGCTACATAAAGCTAGGATTTAGCTTTGAGAAACACATATTCACTTGTCTATTTTTTTAAGACGGGGCAATGATGTTAATGTGGATAACTCCTGTGCTTAGCCAGGCATGTCCATATCTGCTTTGTCAAACTGGCATACTATCCCAGTGTGCATCTAAAGAAAGCTGGAAATATGCAAGAAATACAATATATGTGCAAAGCTGTAGTCATGAAGAGGGTAATAATTTGTAGGTAATAAATGCAGTGAATTAATTAAGCCATTTCTGCACACAATGCATCTATGCACCTATTCACTTTCTGAGGGCTCATTCATTATGTGAGTTCAGCATACTGTAGTGTCACCAAAGCAGCAGGATGGACTCCCACCAGCCATTCACTTCCCAACATTTCTCGCAGCCCCCTCCCTGCTCCGGACTGACAGGTCTTCACATCTAACATGCTGACTTGTTTTCATAACAGAAGGTTTGTATTGCATATTCAAAATTCTCTTTATTCACCATTCCTACGCTCTTCTTTCTTCCTTTCACTGCTCAACACTTCTCCATACAGCCTTTCTATTCCTGTACTCCCATTCAGCTAGGTCCCCTGTCACCATTCAAACAACAAAGTATGAGTTGTGTAGAGAAAAGTCAGCTGCCAGGCTGTGTAAGCCTTTTTCACGTGTGGAGCAGCAGACACATTCTGCACGAAATGGCAGACACAAAGTTTGCCCTAATTCAGGGGTGCTTAGTAAGAGGAATTTACAAAAAGCTGATGCTACTATATAATTTATGCAAATCCAGCAACTGAAGAACCAAAGCAGTCATTTGAATCCTTAGACTCCAGATTTTTACACACAGTGGCCAGTGACCCACAGTTACTAGTTACTGACAGAATACAAGTCTGAGCCAGCACTGCCTTATATGAAGAAGGCTTCTTTAGACGTATCTTGGATCCAATTTAGAATTAGTTTTGATAACCATCACAATTATTTTGCTGTCGAATATTCTACAGTCTACACATGTAACACACACAAAACCAGAGTCCAAGGCTACGAAGAAAAAGGGAATTAATTCTTCTTAAACAGATGCAGAGCGGCAGTTTGCTACATTGAATTTGTTGCTCACTTTAACTAGTCTGCAGTATCACTTAAGCAAGCCTTGTATCTACACTTCAATAATTAATAAAATGCATAGGATACTAAGATCATCACTGTAAAGATGCTGATTACATTACAGTGGAATACTTAGATTTTGGCTTACTATATTAATCAATATGGTCTCCTTGGGTGCACAAAGATCATTAAATTTTCATTGCAATTCACTAAGAGTAAGATTAGTTATAAATATTTCAACAAAGAGGATAAAAGGGGATTGTTACTATTTTATTTACCATGAATAACACTCTTAAAACACCTTATTAAAAAAAAATAAAGAAAATCAAATGCAAGTTTTTTTCTGGAGATGCATCTTGGTTTTTAAGGAGTAATGAAAATGGTATGAAGTTTTACCTGTACCTGGATACTTAGTTTTTACTTCATGCTTACGGAAATAATTTTTGCTTGTTACTGGAAACTACCTTCAATATTTCTGAGAATAGAAGTATATGTATGAGTGGGTCTCATTAGCATACTTAAGAGTGGGAAACAGACCTTGTTCCAAAAAGTTTCTTTTCCCATTTGCTTAATGAAGTACAAGACCTGAAAGATAAGATTTATTCCGCTTTTTTTGACACAAAATAGTGGACTTGGACTATACTAGTTGCCTTGGAAGATCACGAAAATAGCTGGAGAGCAACCAAATCCCCAGCAAATTCCAATCCCACTGTCACAGACACATAGGGTCTCTTAAATAAAACAGTGAAAGACTCCAAAGTCAGGCTGGATGCTGTGTGTACACTGAGTTTTCAAATATCTAGCTATACAGGCCAAATTCCCAGTTGGATTGCCCTGAAATGTTGGTTCATAATAAAGGGAAAGTCATTGCTTAAAGCCTGTTCTTCCAAACTGAATGTAAATATTGCTACTTGCTGCTCTTACTGTCAGTAACATCAAGAAAAAGCACAATAATATGATGAGGAAGACATGCCCATCTTCATAAAGTTTAAGATCAAATTCTACGTTTAGGTAACTTAACTAGATTCAACGGACGTGTAAGCTCTAAAGGGTTCATTTCATATTTTTCTGATGTAATCATCTTGGGTTTGAGTCTATAGTTAGAGAAAAGACAGTATGTCAAGGATCAATTTAAAGTAATGCTCCTGTTAATACAATTCTGATATGAAGCAGTAGGAAAAGCACTCTCAAAGTGTCAAGCACAATTTCTGTCACAGCACTAGCTGCTGCTGAACTTCTATATACACATTGAAATCACATGCTTGACCTTGAAAAATTACCTTCAGTTGTTCCCAGTGAGAAGGAACTACTGATTACACCTGCTACTTGATTTCATCAAAATGTTATCAAGGAAGTGGGATTTTAAATTGACTACACTAAGGGTCCTTTGGCCTATGACAGGTGTTATGTATGTGGAACCTGTAAAAAACATACCAACCTATTCCTAAGAAATACTTGTGTAAAAAATATTGGCCCTTGCAATTAGATCTATATAGCGCTAGAAAGTGTTTTAAAATATTAACTGGTTTTGAAATCATAAAAGAAAATAGTAACTTACCCCAGAGTTCAGATGGTGAAAAAAAAACCAAACCCAGAAAAGCAAATTACAGCAATATACATTTGGGAGACAGCAACCCTGGTAGTACCACAAACAGACATTTGAAGCTTGCAAAGGCAACTGCTTTTCACTTAGTGCAGTCATGCTGATAATGTGCTTTACATGCTTGAGTGTTGAATATGCTAAATAAAGCAATACAGAAGGACTACAATGGCAAGAGACAGAAGGAAGAAAAAATTAAAAATGAAAAAAAAAAGGAAAAAAGAAAGGAAATGAGGGTTTGCTTTTTTTTTTCCACTGGGGTTTAATTTCATAATAACCTTTCTGCCTTTATACTTCAGTGGAGCACGAGGAGCTCAGTTGACGGAAGTTGCCCCTGGAGATGGTTCTATCTCTACATTAGGTACCAACACTGAGCTAACTGCAGCTGAGGCACTACTGCTGTCAGTCTGGATATGCACCAGGCACCTACCATGGTGTGGATGTGAGCCATTGATTGGGTGCATCCTTATACAGGCGGTATTAATGTCCCTGTGAATGGTCCTCCCTTCTAGTCACTGTGCCGTGGCACTAGAATGCCTTGCTTTTTTACACCCAAATGTTTCACACCAAGAACTTCCACTACATCTAATTAAGTGTATCTCTCAATTTCTGGAAGATACAGGCATAAGCAGCTTTCATTTCAGTTATAGCTGTAAACATTTCTCAAGAAAAAATTGCTAAAATGAGAGCCACATAAATCTGTTTAAAAGAGATTAAGAAAGAATGGCTGAAATGTCTGCAAAAAGACCTAAAAAGATCTATAACAATTCAGGAATCTTTGCTAACTTACATTTAAACTCTTTATATTGAGGTGTTATATTTCTGATAAAAATATTTGGATTTCCAATACAAATATTTGGATACTTGATCAGTGTCTGTTTGGAATAAAAGAAATGAACAGCAGGGAGATGGAGGAGGGAAATGACATGATTATCAACTAGGAACCCTAAGAAGCATATTTCATGATTATACAGGGAAACTGTATTACATGTACTGAAATGGTCATCATTGCTTATTAAAAATCTGATTGTAAACATTCCACTAGGGTTTATTTTCTATGTTGACTGTATGCTGTTGTAAAATACACTGCATTATATTTCTGAGGTGCTAGAGGACACCAGTAACAAAAAACACCCCTTCCTATAGCAATTTTACCCTAGCAGTTTCACCTTTTCAACACAGAAGCTATCTGGTTTAGTTAAATAAAATGTGACAATTGAAAACCATGGAAAATACAAATAAAAATTACATTTCAATGAGCAGAAAATACAACTAAAGAAGCTCAATAAACAAGTCAAAAGTATCTGGTCAGTTTTTAAGAATTTTAGCAGATAAACACTTTGAAAGTTATCTATGCATCCAAGCACCCTTTCCAACCCACAATAAAGTATTTCTACTGAGAGACGAAAAACCTCTATTTGCCTTCAGATTTCTATGCATTTGCATTTTACTTTGGATAGTTGATTCCTTTGGGATTTATGTTGATAGCTTTCATAGCAAGAAGAGAAAAGGAAAAAAAAAGGGCTATTTAAGAACAAAAGCTACCAATGATTCTATTTCAATTTTTTAGGAAAGTTAGGACATATGAGGATGTAAATAAAATGTTTAGAGCTTCATCACAACTTCGGTGGAACTGATACAAAAGAATTTAGATTGAATCCAGATTAATTAGACAATTAGGATTGTCCACAAAAATTACCATACATATCAGATTGAAATAAAATGTGTTTTTCATTTCTGAAATGTTCAAGTTCCCAAATCTTAGATTCTTATTTGAACTTTCTACTACAATCTTACTGCATGTTAATGTCTTAAAGCACTCTACAGCTCTTGATCATAATAATTCACCTGAAGCTCAGCCTTTCAAAATTAGCTGGCCTATTAGACAGGGGGACAACCTTAGGTAAGAAACCTATTAAGTTCAATATGGAAATGCACAGTATATTGCAAATTAATTATTTTTTTCTCTTGAGAGTTAATATGGTGTATGAATTATTTTAAAGTTATAAAAGGCATAACTTAATCTCCATCTTTAAAGTAATTTTCTAATGAGTAACAACATTTGAAGCCAGCAGTTCAGTGAACTCTCGTTATTCGCTCACTGCAGTTGGCAAGGCTAATTACAGTCTCTCCTGCAAGTAAACCGGTTGTCTGTCAAGATATTCAGAAATGCTTACATGGGGAAATAATTACTAACAATATTTTGAAAATAAAACTTTTTTCTTCCTCTCTGTTGACCACAGAAAGTTATATTACTTGCTTTTACTGTTACATCATAATATAAAAACAAATGAGCACAACGAGATAGAAGTGTGAAAACTAGGAATACTTTCAGCAACTAGGGATGCATTACATACTGACATTACACACTGACATTACACACGGCTGCAAATAGCAGTTTAAACAAAACAATCCTTTATATCAGGTGTCAGTTACCTGAAATTAACCTTGAGAACACATGGAAATCTGTGGAAGACAACTTTGGAGGGGTGACAGCTCAGGCCAAGTTTTATCTTACTCATCCGTAGTGCAAAGAAGGATTTTCTGCTAAACACTGTAAATTAGCTATAGATAGATTATAGGTAGATTAGAAGCCATGCATGGTTCTCTGCCTGCAGTTTTACCGAACACTAAGATGATCAACAAATTTTACATTGCCAGTACTAAAAGCACATTGTGCTTAGATTCCAACTGCTGTATGTAATATAAACATACTTAGTTGTTTTACATGTGTCATATGCCAAGAGAATAACAGCATGCAGAAGGAAGGCAAAACCAATCTGGCATATGTTTTCTGCATCTCACTGAAGTACCAGACACTGCCTGAGCAACAATCATCAACAAAGCTCCCTGTGAACATCATGAACAAAAAGCTAATGGGCGCAATCACTCTTTCCCAGACTAACTAAGCATATTCTATAAATTGCCATTAGAAGGAAACCTAGTAATCTAGCTAATTTATAATATCCTTTAAGAAATGTGCAGATATTTAAGCTTGACAGTGAATAATAGTTACATGTTTGCCTTGGTGGTAAAACTAGTTTTAATGTACCAAATATTGTCACGGATACGGTATTTTAAAAACTGAAGGATGTGGAAAATGTTATTTCCAGTAGAATATTTGAAATTCTTATCACCATCTTCTAGAAAGAGCTGTGATTTTGTGGATCTAAGTAGTGTGTCAGAGCAAAATGAGAAGGTAATAAATATAAGTCAGGTTAGTTTAGTCAACTTCCTTAGTTAGTCTGGTCACTCTTTCAAAAATATCTGGGGGTTTCATTTGTTTAGTTTTCTGTGGGTTTGTTTGATTTCTTTTTTAATAAAGAGATATGTCTAAAAATGTGAACGGGAAGTAAGGAAAATATTATGATAAAAAAAAGGTGACACTAAGAATGTATTTTAGAGAAATTGCAAAGATTAGATGGAAATCTGAACTCTCAATTTTATCAATCCAATGATATTTTCAATTGAAAAACAAAAATATCATTGAAAATACAGCATTTTTTTTTTTTTTTCAGGAATTATTTGCTTGTAACCTTGTTTTGCTGTTCTGAGCAAATATGAGCTAATAAAATTTCTACAGATGGCTGTTGTCTTAATTCCCCAGTGCACCACTGCTACTGCCATAACTTTAAGTAAACTATCAATCAATAATCAAATCCAAGTATCAATCAAAATGCTCAAACACTGTATTCTAGACAGCAGGGCACGATAAGCTGGCTCCTTTTCAGATCCAATTGTGCAGTGCTAATTTAGGTAAGAATCCCAGCAGAGCCAAAGTGCAACTTAAAATGACATTTAAAGGACCAGTCCCACTGTAAAGCTTAATTGGCTTAATCATGAAATTCCCTGACACAACTTTCCAGTCTTTTTCAGCCATGCAGGAGCTGGACAAAATACTTGTGCATATGGGCATGAGTAAGAGGAAAAGGGAAGTCTATATTACATAATTATAAATTATGGGTTTGTATTATTCATTGCAAATGGAATTTTACGGAATGTATTTGTAGGCAATTTTCCTTAATAGGACCTTTTTATCATCAACTTCAAATCAGTGCTGTCTGATGCCTAGTTTATGCTTTTACTTTATAGTTAACACCCTTCAAATTAGTGGGCTTTGGGTATGAATAACTCTGTCAGTATGCTGTTAAAAAAAGATAAAGAAAAAAGTTTTTTTTAAATTTTAACAAATAGATTGATCAAAAAAGGCAGGGTGGGTCGGGGTGGGTGTGGGTGTAGACTTCAGAAGAAGTTATGGTATGGACTTCTGTTTCCCTGACAGCTGTTACTCTTACAGGAGGAGAAAAGGATTTCAATATTAAGGGGATGACCTGTCAAAGCAAGAAACCAGCTTTGTGTGAGGGCTGTTACAAGTATTTTGCTGTTTTCTAACATCCTTGCACTGAATGATTTCCCCTTTCTTTTCTCCCAGTTCCATCTGATTCCACAGCGAAGCTGGAAAGACAAAAGCAGTAATCGGGCCCATAAGGTCTACAATAGATGGAGAGAGAAATAGGATGGAAATGGTGGGGAATTCTATCATATCGGGCATGTCTATCAGTTTCTTTCATGAATAATGACCACAGAGGTGAAAGAATTTGAAAGACAGCCCAAGCTTGTGCACAAAATTTTTGGCTGAAGAAAAGACTGAAATTAGACTTTGAGTCTTAATACATGCGTAATGTCTGTAGAGTGTAACACTTTGGAGTGACCACTCTGTGTATTCACAATAAGCTCCAGGCACGAATGGAAGCTTTGGCTATACCGCAGTGCAAACTAGTAAATGGAAGAGCAATCAACAGCATTTTCCTTTAATTTTCCTAGAAAATGCTGAACTAAATTACTTTCCATTGCTTGGAAATTATTAACCAGTACTCAACCAAAACCAAAATCTCAACTCCTTCCAACCTTCCTTCTAAGAAAATCAACCAACCAAAAAATAAAACCTGAACCAAAAAAAAAACCCCAATAAAATACACACACCCCACAGAAAAGTGCATCTCTAATAAATGTTAATTCTCATAGAAATGAATATATTTGTAATTATTTTCCTCTGGAAAAAAAAATCACAACAATTTTGCTGTGTATAAGCATCCCTTCCAATTTCACATTTTAAATAGACCTGATATACTACACAACTACATTAATGCACTTGAGAACATACATCACTGAAGCACCTAAGCTTACTCGAAAGCTTGTCCTAGAAACAAAACGGTAGGTAGGTTGCATAAATTATATGCAAAATACAGTAATGCTGAAAACTATAGCATTGTCTAGTAACATGTATAGGAACCTTTGAAAATAACTTTTCAAACAGGAAAATAAAACCAAGTGTGAGCATAGCTCTTACAAATAAAACATCTCATTAAACTATGCATCTCATTCATCAGATTTGGAATAGCTTGGTATGCAGAGCAATGGGGTACAGCATTCTCCATAAATTTCATTTATAAATGAAAAATACTACGATTGTAATAAGTAATATAAAATAATGTTAAGTGAGAATCAGATCCAGTAATTTTTGCTTATTTCTTAAACTTGACTTCCTAGTTGTTCTATTCGTACATATTTAATATCTCAGAATTAATCTTAATTTAATATTACTTCAGCTCAAATATTAGCATAGAATTTGAAGTTGAGTTCCTGCTGCACAGGCTAATGATTACTGTGAAGAACTTCTCAACAGCTGTTCGAAAGCTGTTTTTCACAGCAAGGAGAGACACTGTGGGTTCTGGGTTGTCAGATGTCCGTTGCAGAAGTGTCATCTTTTATATGAAGATATCACCATTCTTGAGTTCCAGTCAGAAATGATTGTTGAAAAGTGAAGCAGACGTTTGCTATCTATCCATCAGTACCAGATCCGAGCCAGGAGGCTGGAATTCCTGCAGCAGCCTTTGCTGTGCCTCTCCCTGCTTTCCCCAGTGCTGGAGACACACCAGCATGTCTTTTTTTATGAGAAAGTTTTCTTCAACAACATGAGAAGGGAAAAAAGACAGCTGATTATTTTCTGAACAAATGCTCATCAATTCATGTAATAGCTCATGAATTCACGTAATACTCTCTTTTTTTGATATTGATTATCTCTTCTCTTGATTGGGCCATCCTCTTAAAGCATTTAAAAAAGCCAGTACAGTGTGTAAGTGAATGTTTAGTTTCTCAGATAAAATGTTTTATTCCAGATCAATGTTTAGTTTCATAGATCAAATGCAGTATGTATTTTTGCAGAAACACAGTACTTGTTACTTGTGGTTTAGTGAAGTGGTTTAGACTTCCTTAACTGCTACAACTGTCATGGGAATAAATAATTACAGTAGGATTACATTTTTAGTATTAAGAATATTTTACCTTGCATTTTAATGATGTGTTTATATCTTCATACAGAATGTATGGTTATTGAAGACCGAAAAAAAAGGAAATATTTTGAATCTTTAGCTTGTGCCTACAGAGGATGGACTCAACAGTCTGTCTTTTCACAACAAATATGTTAAATCATTTCATTTTGCATTGCAATGGATGACAGGTTTACACACAGGCAGCTATAAGGCGGTTACTTCCTAAAGCACTCTGAACTTATTTCAGTTACCTGACCATGTTCTACCATTAATTACATTCTCCGGTCAGCGTAGCACAGACAGAAAGGAAAATTAAAAAACAGATTAAATACTAAAAATCCTTATTTATATACATTTTTTCCTATGAGATTTATGTTTATTGTACAGAAATAAGACCAAAATTAAGCACCTGGTTAATAGGAGCTATACTTGTTAACTTGGAACAAATAAATATATGACTTGTGTTGAATTTCTCCACAAGTTAAGCTCAAGCTCTAACTGATCAACAATAATAAGCGACTTACTTAAAACAAAAATAAATTAATTTATGTACTGAGAAGCTGGTTTTTATTCTTTCCCCTCCCCCTGGCATTTTACAACATAATTGCTATAGTATGCAGCCAACATAGTTATGTGGGCATATTGCATGGTTTCTCAGAGCTTTCTTTTATTTCAACCTTCAGCAGCACAGTTGCTTTTCCAGTAATCCTCTACACAGAAAAGTTAACCACTGAAAGTTGCAGTGTTTACAACAGCTTAACAAAACTTTTGGGAGTAACTGTATGTTGTACTTGGGAAACAAAAATTTCTTTAGGTGTTTCTTTTGATGCAAAGGGTTAACAAATGTACAGGGGGGTTAGGGTTAAGCCACTTGTTTAACAATGTTACTGCTTGCTCATGCTTATTGTACATGGTATTTGCAATGTACAAAGGGATATGTCAAACCGCTTACTTAACAATGTTACTGCTTGCTCATGCTTATCATACTTGCAACGCACAAAGGGATAGATCAGGATGCTTGCTTAACAATATCATTGCTCCCTCATGATTATGCTAGGACAAGATATAAGGACATAGCTATTGTCAAGAAGTAGAGACTGTGTCTTGATTCCAGTCCTTTGGACGCCTCCATGTTTGCTATAACTAGATATAAGGACATAGCTAATTTTAAGAAGTAGGGACCATGACTTGATTCCAGTCCTTTGGATGCCTAGGCTGGCTGAAATTGGCTCTGCCCTTTGGACAAAGACCAAGCCTCCAGGGAGCATGTGTAACGACCAAAGGTGAAAAGTTCAGGCTCAAGGAAGACTCATTTACTTCATCTGAGAGTCTCGCTCATGGCCACTAGGAGGCACTGCGCAGGCGCAAAGGACTTCTTATCTCATTATAATACAAAGCAGGAATAGGACATGAATATGTATAGGTGTGTTGTGCAACCTCACGCATATGTATAACTTTGGAGGATAAATGGCAAACAAGGCTGAGACGAGCACGCTTTTGGAGGAGTTATCCCCCATGCGCCTCAGCGCTGAATAAAAAGCATACCTACTTTACAACTTTAATGAGTTGTGGAGTCAATCTGCCCATCAATTTGGTGAGCCAGCCAGGAGATCTGTGTTCAGCTGCAGGATCAGCTGAGGGGTGGACATCCTAGGTGCCCCAGGCCACTTGCCTGGAGGAGCTCCTTTTCTCGTCCGCTCACTGTGGGGACAGACAACAACCTGTGCTGGCTGCGGAGAAATGGTATGCTTGAAATTTAGGTAATTTAGGGGGGCTATAAGGCGTATGCATGGCCTGGGGCTGCTGGGAAGGTGCGCAGAGACGTCTGGCGCACAACGTAGTTCCCCTTGGCAGGTAGGGCTTGCAAGCAGGGGACTCGCTGACCGATAGAGAGGCTGCTAGCGATCCTGAGAGCGGATCAGGTGAGTCTGGGTTTTCACCACATCCCAGGTTTGGGAGCCAGGACGGACCTGCTAATGACTGGGCAGGAAGAAGGTGAAGGGTAGGCAGACCCAGGTTCCTTCTGCACCCCAGATTTTGGTAGCCAGGACAGACCTGCCACTGACTGTGTAAGAAGCAGCAGAAGGGTAAGCGGAACTGCTGTGTGTCTGTGGGATCCCGTGTGCGAGTGTTTTGTGTGACTGAGACGTGACATAGCTATGAAGGGAGTGTGGAGTCCTGATCCACGGTTCTGTGTTCTCTGCAAGGAGAATGGCCAGAGACGGATGAAACGTTTGTTTGTCTGTAATCATTAGGCAATCTAGGAACTGTGGTACTGTGTGACTGCCCCTCCCACAGTGGTTAGCCAGACAACGCACCCTGGTGCAGCACACAGAGCAGGCTTTTAAACATCCAGAGGGGCTGAATGTGTTAAAATAATCAGAAGTATCTGGCTGACCATCTGTTAGGACCAAAAATAAGTGGGTTGATCTGTAGAGTTCCTAAGATCTATTGAGAAATAAGAACAGAGAATTGGAAAATAGTCTGTAAGAAATATCAAAGAAAAATCAAGAAAAAGAAATGGGAGCTGGTCAAAGCAAGAAAATTCTGAAGAAAAGCCCATTGGGTTGCATTTTGGCACACTAGAAAGAGCTGGGAGGGTCTCCTGGAGGCTTGGTAAACAGGAAAACATTGGTAAGATATTATAAACAATGGTGACCTTTATATACTTTGGAAGATTAAAAAAAAGAAAAAGAAAAAAAAAAGACCTAAAAATGGAACTCTGACAATTAATGCTGTTTTAATGGAGCAAGGAAAATGGGATGAAATAATGTATGCAGATATGTTTTTCACTTTAAGAAACCACCCAGAGTGACAGACTGAATGTAAAATTAATGTAGCTCCACCAGATCCCTTAATTTTTGCTTTGGAAAAGGACAGGAAAAACCTGAAAATTAAGATAGAGAAATGTTGTTCAGCCTGTGATATTGGGGAAAGATGTTCAAAGTTAAAAAACAGTAATCAGGAAGATAGATAAAAAAATTGTATCACAAGTACCTCCGAGAGGAGTACACTCTGTATCTGTCCTATCAGATATTGATAAGAAGGAGGAAATTGCTGTCACTGGCAACAAGTGGCAGATTCATATTCAGAGTTAAGAAAGGATTAAATAAGAAGTGCTGCTGCAGAGGCAGGCTTCTGTAGCCCCTGCAGAGCAGGGAAACAGAAAAAAAGGCTGGATCGTGCTATAGCCACAGCTGTAGTGGTTGCTTTGGAACTAGAGGAGGAGGAATACCAGGCAGAGGTGGGGGAGTGGGCTCTTCTTCTGTGAAACCGGATTGGTGTGCGTGCTATGGGAAGTTTGGATGCTGGAAGTGAGACTGCCCTGGGGGGGAAGTGTCATGGGGTCCGGTGACTAAATTGGAGCTAGACTGACAAGGACCTGGGGAATCTTCCCTAGCAGATCCACTGACTATAATAAAACTAGAGAACAAAAAAAGAAAATTAGAATTTTTAGCTGATACATGCACAACATATTCAGTTTTAAACAAAGCTTTAATACCTTTGGGGGATTATTATATTATGGTAAAAGGGACGAATGGCCAAAGTGAAAAGGCTTATTTTTATAAACCATTAAAATATCAATTGGAAAAGCAATGGGACATTCATAAATTCTTATATATGCCTAACTCCCCAAAAGCTCTCCTGGGGAGAGATTTACTGAAACGCTTGGGAGCGACCATTATTTTCAAAGGAGGCGAGATCACTTTAAAAGTAAATGACCAACAATATATCTAAAAATGTTAAGTTTAGTTTTGATTACTAACCATGTTGAGGAAGAAGTCAGAGAAGATATACTGGATCAGGTATTCCCAGGGGTATGGGATACAAACAGAACTGGAAGGGCCAAAAATGCACTCCTGATACAGATTAAGCTCAAGGAGGAAAAACAGCCAGTCAGAATTAAACAATACCCCCTGAACAAGGAAAATAGGGAAGGAATTCACACAGTAATTGCCTACAATTAAGACTGCTAAAGGAGTGCCAGTCCGATTTTAACACCCCTATTTTACCTGTTTGTAAACCTGACGGGCCATACCAAGTGGTACAGGACTTATGAGCTGTTAACAAAATAACTGAAGATCTTTACCCTGTGGTAGCAAATCCATATACCCTATTAACACGCTTGACACCAGAGCTAACTTGGTTTACTGTTTTAGATCTGTAAGATACCTTCTTTTGCCTCCCTCTCCATGAAGCCAGCCAGAAAATCTTTGAATTTGAATGAGAAGGCCCTAAGAGTGGGCACAAAACCCAGCTCACGTGGACAGTGCTGCCTCAAGGACTTAAGAACAGTCCCACCCGGTTTGGAGAACAACTTTCAAAAGACTTAGATTCCTAGGAGGCTCCGTCAGAAGAAGGAAAGCTATTACAGTACGTAGATGACATCTTAATAGCCATCCAAACAGAAGAGGCCTGTGTTGCCTGGATGGTAAGCCTCTTAAATTTTCTGAAACTCCAGGGATATAGAGTATCTAAGAAAAAGCCCATATAATAAAGCAAAAATAATTTACCTAGAATATGAAATTAGTGCTGGACATCGAACACTGAGACACGACAGAAAGGAGGCAATATGTCAAACGACAAAACCCCAGACGGTGAAAGAATTATGGATAGTGTAGATTGTGAATCTACAATTATAAACTAATTGTTAAGCCTCTATATGCACTAATCATAAAAAAAACAACAGTAAGAAACTTCAGTGGACAAAAGAAGCCACTGAAGCCTTCCACCAGCTGAAGAATGCTCTCATGTCAGCTCCAGCTCTAGGACTTCCAGATGTGAGTAAACCATTCTTTCTATTCTCCCATGAGAAACAAAGGATTGCTTTGGGGATATTGGCACAGAACTTGGGTTAATACCGAGGAGCAGTTGCTTATTTTTCTAAGCAGTTAAACGCAGCAGCCAAAGGGTGGCCCGGATGCCTTGGAGCCGTCGCAGCAGTCGTGCTGAATATCCAAGAAGCACGCAAATTTACCTTCGGCCAGAAAATGACAGTGCTAGTGTTCCATACAAGTGTCTGCAGTGTTGGAAGTGAAAGGCGGGCACTGGCTTTCCCCTCAGAGGTTTCTGAAATACCAAGCCGTCATTGTGGAACAAGATGATATAGAGATAGTGGTAACTAACACTGTCAACCCATGTTCTTTCCTTAGTGGAAACGAAGGAGAACCTGTACACCATGATTGCCTGGAAACCATTGAAGCCACATACTCCAGTCACCCAGACCTGAAGGGTACCCCTTTGGACAACGCAGAAACCTGGTTTACTGATGGGAGCAGCTATATCGCCAGTGGAAAGTGACATGCTGGATATTCAGTCACCACCTGCAGAAAAGTAATAGAATCTGTACCTTTGCCAATAAACACCTCAGCACAAAAGGTGGAACTGACCGCACTGACTAGAGCTCTGGAACTAGCAAAAGGGAGAAGGTTAAACATCTATACAGACTCAAGATATGCATTCGGAGTTTTGCATGGACATGAAGCTATTTGGAAAGAAAGAGGACTGTTGAATTCACAAGGAAAAAACATTAAACATGCATGAGAAATATTGAGACTGTTGGAAGCGGTTCAATTACCTGAGAAGGTGGCAATTATGCACATCAAGGGACACCAGAAGGTGAGCTCAGAATTAGAGGAAGGAAATGAGCTGGTGGACAGAGAGGCAAAAGAAGCAGCAAAGGGTGAGATAACAATTGAAGGCGCTTTAATTCCTGATGGAAAAATTTCTCTGGAAGGTAAGCCAAACTATAATAAGGAAGATAAGAAATTGATTATAGATCAAGATGGAATATTTAATAAGGAAGGGTGGGCTAGTACACCACAGAGGAGGATAATTGTTCCCTCGTCTTTGTTATGGGCCCTTATAAAAATGAACATCAGAAAACACATTGGGGAGTGGATGCCTTACATAAATATTTAATAAACAAAATCATAGATAGAAATTTGTATGCTACCATCCAACAAGTAACTCAACAATGTGATCTTTGCCTTCAAACAAACCCCAAATTACTCCCAAACTTAAATTAGGCCAAATTGGCAGAGGTAATGGACCAGGCCACCAATGGCAGATTGACTTCACGGAACTGCCAAGAAAAAGGGGGTATAGACCTTTGTTGGTACTAACAGACACATTTTCAGGTTGGCCAGAAGCCTTTCCAACTAGAATCGCACAAGCCCGCGAGGTAACAAAAATATTGTTACAGGAAATAATACCACGATATGGAGTTCCAGCCACTATATCTTCAGACAGAGGACCACATTTTGTTTCAAAAGTGGTACAACAAATTAACATTTAGGTATTGATTGGCAACTTCATACTCCCTATCACCCTCAATCAAGTGGTCAGGTGGAGAAAATGAACCATCTAATTAAACAACAAATTGTGAAATTGGGTCAGGAGGCCAGTCTACCTTGGCCCCAGACACTTCCATTAGCTCTATTGAGAATTCGAATTAAACAAAGAAGTGGAGAAGGGTTGAGACCTTTGGAAATTCTGTATGGAAGACCATATGGGGTCCAACAGGGAATGTCTCTCCAAATGGGAGAAGAGACTATGAATAATTATA
This sequence comes from Pezoporus flaviventris, assembly GCF_033815535.1. NCBI lineage: Eukaryota > Metazoa > Chordata > Aves > Psittaciformes > Psittacidae > Pezoporus > Pezoporus flaviventris. The sequence continues at coordinate 53,155,812 of NW_026892549.1, forward strand.
TAATAGAGTTCGGAAAACAACTCAAGAAAATTGAAAAATATGTGGCTGGAACTCGAAACAGAGGACTGGACAGTCCTGTACATAATATACAACCTGGAGTTTATGTGTATATAAAATCTTTCAGACCCACAGGGGAAGAAGATCTTGAACCAAGGTGGAAAGGGCAGTTCCAAGTACTACTCACAACTTTCACAGCTATCAAAATTAGAGAACAAAACGTCTGGATTCATCATACTCTATTCAAGAAGGCTCCAAAGGCACCCTGGAATATCACATGAAGTGGTAATAACAGACTGAAATTAAAACTAACTCGCGAAAGTGAGTGATCCATGGGTGTCAACACAATGTTGCAATTGTAATCAGAATATAGATCTGGGTATCACTTACTACCTATAAGGGTAGTGTAGTGCAAGCGCTGCACATATTGCATGAAGCTTCGCCCAATTATAATAGACATATATACTTCAGTAGAATAGTTAAAATGAAGCAATTATTGATATTAATACTTTATATCTGTACCATGGTCCAAGCCGTAGAAAAAGAAACTTCAATACTGGGTTTGAATACAAATGTCTGGCTCACATGGGCAAACAAGACTGGGATTACTAATTTCTGTCTGACCTTGGCACAGGTGGGAAATCCCTTTCAAACATGCCTAATTGGTATACCATACCTAAAGCTCTACCCCCAGGATATTTCTTGATATGTGGAGACCGCGCGTGGCCAGGAATTCCTTCCAAACCCTTTGGAGAACCATGTTATATAGGTAAATTGCTCATTTCCCGTTATCAGTCTCGCATTCACACACACACATGGGATCCCACAGACACACTCCACACAGTTACAACACTTGAGACAGAGACTAAAATTGTATCAAACTAACAACCTGTCACCAATAACAAAATCACAAGACCAAAATCTTACAACACTTGAAACAGAGACAACAATTAATAATGCATTTATAACAGTCTGTCTCCAATAACAAAATCACGAGACCAGAATCATAACTATAACAAGCCACAACCTAAGTCAACTACCAGTAAAATCCAAAACCTTTTCTACAAGATGCCCACTCGTCTTGCAGGACCCAAGCCACAAGATGCCCTCTGCTTCTTGTGGTTGTATAGCGGCAAAAACCAAAACCTTTTCTACAAGACACCCACTGCGTCTTGCAGTACCTAGACCACCAGTTCTGACTAAACTGTTAAAATGAGTATTTTCATATTTGCCCCCACATCAATTTCCTGAAGATTGTATTTAATTTGAAATTACTGTCATAATGCCTACTTCTTCTCAAAGAGGTTTTTTCCTCCCCTTCCGCTTTTACCCCATGTTCAAAACTCTATGTACCCAATCTCTGCTGTGAATGAGCTAGGCGATTTAAAACCATTCACATTAATGCAAACTGGACTTACACATTTTTTCACATTAAATTCAAATAGAATGGATATAGGATGGCAGATTTAATTTAGCACGTGACAGTAGTGGTGCAAAGGGTGAAGAATTAGCACAGATGGATGGTTACAGTAAGGTCGGATATCTAAAGAAAGTAGAGAAGAGAGAAGCTGATTGGGCACTGAGATTATACCATTGATTTACAAGGCAGGCAATGCTGCTTGGAAAAGGAGGTCTGGAAGAGATGGGAGTTGATTGCAAAGTTATGGTTTTGTGTCAGATGAAAAGACACCGGCAAAAGATGACTTTGGATTGAAGTAGTCCAAGAGAAATGAGAGGACACATGTTAGATACAAAGAGAGGAGGAAGTCAAGTGACACAAAACTTGTATTGCAAGGAATTCAGCTCCCTGACTGTGATGACTCCTGACACCCAGCACTTAAAGAGTTCAGCCTCGTAAGATGTGTGTGAAACTTGGACCACATTGAAGTCAATTTGGACTGTGTTGAGGTCAACAGAGCACAGATTTCGTATTTCACTGTGGTTATTTTCTTTCATTTTGACAGTCTTCTTGTACAGCTGCTCTTGCTTTCTTATAAGAAAAAAAAATATTTGTATCGCTCTTGCTGGCAAAAGGCTGAAGAGTCCTAGATGTGTGTGTGTTGTGTTGGAATAAATGTTTTCCTGTCAATTGTTAAGAAACAATGTTATTTCTTGCCAAGCCAAACTGTAGTTCCTTCACAGCACTTTAAAGCAAAGGAGTCAGTCTTAGAAAGACACAGTGCTGTATGTCTTAAAGACATCTGGAAGACATTAACCTGTTTTGTTTCCTTTGTTGGTTTGTTTTTGTTTTTTTTAAAAGAGACAAAATACACCTAAAACTTGCTGTATGATACTTCATATTCTTTTAAGAATAGTAATGACATTTTGAGCTTTGAGCATAGCAGGTGAATAGTTCACTATTTCAGTGCAGCATATCTGCCATTTCCTTTTTTTTTATGATTTTGCATTTATAGAAATAAATTCATATATTTATATAAAAATTTAGATTACGTTGTATGTATTTATAGAAACTAGTGCTTTAGTGCCTTGAGAGGAAAACAGGATCTGACAAAAATGATGCTAGTGTTTAAGATTCTGGAAACGGGTATGTTCAATTGATGTGGACTATTGTACAAGGGGGTTAGGTAAATTGTATGGGGGGGGTTGTACAAGGGGGTATTGCTTAAGTTACATAGCTGGCTTCACAGATATATCACTCAGCAAAATACCTATCATGCTTTACCAGGCAGTACCAGAACATAACCTCCTAATAAGGAAAACAGTTACTTAAGTTTCAGCAAAAATCATTTGGACGTAGACCAGACTCATCCAGGCTCCTAAAGAGCATGCGTGAGGACCAAGAGTGAAAAGTTCAGGCCCGAGAAAGACTCATTTACTTCATCTGAAGACCCCTGCCCAGGACCACCAGGAGGTACTGCGTATGTGCAAAGGACCTTTGAGCTCATTATAATATGAAGCGGGGATAGGACATAAATATGTATAGGCATATTGTGTAACCTAATGCATATGTAGTACTTTAGAGGATAAATGTAGAGGAAAACAACACTGAGGCACGCATGCCTTTGGAGGAGTATCCCCCATGCGTCTTCAGCTGAATAAATGCATACCTACTTTACAACTTTAGTGAGTTGTGGAGTCTATTCCAACATCACAATAAATACATAAATGAGTATTTAGAAACAAAACAGACAACTGGAGTTGTGCAATTTAGCTGAATATGCAGATTCATGTATCTGGTCCAATAGACACACTCATTTGTCCTTAAGAAGAAAATGAAATTTTCTCTAGTGTTGTTGGTTTTTTTGCTAGTAGGATGGGCTGTCTCTGTCAAACTTGAGACAATGGATTTGGCTTGTGAAATTTCTTATCTCATTCATACTGGTTCTGTTGCTGCTTCACAGAAACAAAAGAGAAGCAAAGGGTCTTCCCTTTCTTGCATATCTCAGTTCATCTCTCCTGCCATGCTGCCATATTTCCTCCTTACAGCTCATCTATTTCTTCATCATTTTAGTCTTGTTCAGCAGCTTATTGAACATGTCAAAATATTTGGTGTGTGTCTTTTCAAGTACTGCAATCACATACTCCCATGTTATTTTTACAGTATTGCAGAGATGAAAAGCTTGACATACATTTAAATGTGCTGCTTTCTGTTCATGATTCTATTTTTCTAGCATTTATCACTTCAGTCAAATATTCATTCTTGCTTTGTGCTTTCTCACCATTCCATTTAATTTTTGTCTATTGAAACATGGTATAAAACACTGAAGCGGAAGAGGTATCAGGGTATCAAATGTGACAGTGGGAAACAACTCTTCTTTCCTAGTAATTTGCAAAGAACCTCATTTATTATTCAAAGAAAGAGCAGACAAAAATAAGATATTTTTCTCTATGAATATAAATAAAAAAGAAATTAGGGAAGAGACTGATAGATCAGGCAGCATTTTTAGATCCAGAAGCACTATGGTGGAAACTGGAATGCTCTTTATTAAGGATGGGGTTTTACTATACTTTCCAGTCCAGATCCTGATCTGCTTCAATCCGTCCTTGCTCTGTTGCCTTCAAATGAACCAAGACAGTTAAGCAAGCTGGGATTCAACAAGTGTTGTGTATTGGTTTAACATTCACACTGTTTGTTGTTTTCTGTCACAAATAGGGTTGCTGTGTAGCATTCATATTTAGAAAGGTATTTTCTCTTATGAAAAACATCCTGAAAATGTGGGCTCTCAGTTGCAAACAGCCAACCTCAGGTTAGTTCATTATGTACACGTTAACAAAGTATTTATGAATCAAAGTGTGTTTTTCATGATGTCTAAGCCTGAGACATAAAATGTCATGTCGCTCACAGAGCTGACTGTAAAACAGTCTGTCATCATATAACTGATTTAAAAAAAAAAAATAAATTAGTACATAACTAAGAAACCAAGAAAGAAATAAGTAAACCAGCTTAAATCATCCAGTCATCCACTTAATAAGCACCAATTCCTCATTTTTCTTTCTTGGAAAAAATAATTACTGTGTAAGTGTACATATTACAAATGAATCATTATCTTCATGCATTTCCAAAGCTAGAACTTGAGTAATTCAAAATGCCTGTCTGTCAGAGGCAGAATTATATCTGGGAGCAATAGCATGTCTTTAAAAAAGTAAATTTTTTTATACATGGGTATCTCCATACATCTGCAAAACAAAACACATCTTGGGGTGTACCTGAGATTATGTTCTCTTCTGGATTACAAGAGTGCTGTACCATTGCAACTCCTCAGCAAAGGGATAAGGAGCAATATTCTGCACATGGCAATTTAACTTCGAATTAATTTAGAAAATTAGCTCCTAGAAAGTTTATAAAACCAAACTAGTGTGTGTCCTTCTTCTTGGGGGTTTTTATTTTTAATTTTTATTAATTCAAACTGACAACTGTGTATGCTCAAATATAGCACACCCCTTTTCACTGTTATCTATAATGATTCCAGGAAGAAAAACCCCTCAAAATAGAAAATAGACACTTTACTATTCAGCAAATACCAATTCAATTTACAGTGTTCTCTTCCCTTGAGATTTAGTAGGTTGTATATGTTTACTAAAGCTCTATATATTAAGGCAACAAAGGTCAGAAAGCTTCCACTTTTTAAAAGTTCCTCTATCCATTCATGCCTGTATGTATATATGTATATATACATATATATTTCAAGAAGTTATTTAATAGGTTTAAACTGTTCTTGAGTTATTTACCTATCTATATATATCAGGCTAATAAAATGAATACCTGTATATCTGTAAAATTTGGCATCCCAAAGTTCTCCCAGTGATATTTTACTCTGTTCTAATTGAAGACCTGATAAGAATTCCTTAAAGCTGTTCTCCCTCCCTACATCCCTGCCTTTTTCTCTAACAATAGGAAATAAAAATTACTGCATGTTTCAAAAGTATTTCTATTTCTGGATTGTTTGTATTACACCATTTGAAGATATTAACAAAATATTCCTTTCTCACTTACAATCCATACTTCCTATTATTGTATGTTATGGTTTAAATAGACAATATCAATATGATTTATTGATGTCTTCATGACACATTAGTTCTAACACAGATAATGAGGTATTCAGAACAATAGGCAATTTTTTGGTCAGTACATAACTCACCCAAAGTATTTCTCTAGTTAAGTGAAAGCATTCATGTATCTGCATAAACTCCTGGGAATGGATTGGTTTAGAAGAAATGGAGGAAAAAAATGATCTGCAATAATTTTAACAATTTCAGAATCTTTGAGTGGCTCCAATTGTCTCAAAGGTTTGTGGCTCTTCCCTTAGTTCCAGGATTATATATTACTATTCCTTTCAGGTGTGCATGTGATAGTTTTGTACTAGATTGCAGACGTTATTCAATTTGTGGTGGGTTTATGATGTCTGTATGTTCACAGATATAATTTTCTATACAAACGTGATGCAAAATAATGTTATTTCACTTTAACAAGAATGAGTAGATAATAAGAATGAGATGAATATCTGGATCATTTCAAACTCATTTTCTGTAGGAATCTAAGCTTTACATTGCAGCAGACTATTGGTCTACCTACTCTGATAGTTTGTCTGGTGTCAGATAACTCAGAAATAGAGTATAAAACTTCCTAACAGATTAGGTCAAATTACTGTCTCCTGGGTCTACTTTCTTCCTAACTGCACCAATTAGTACAAGTCTTATGCTCATGGAGCATGAGAATTTAAGTTCTTCATGATCTTATATCTAACTTAGAGTTTCTTTCCATACTTTAAACACACAACGCTGTATGTCTGTTTAAATGTGTGGTAGCTTTTAAAGCTACTGTGTGCTTTGTCCTCTTACTATGCCTTAACTTGCTTAGAATGATAAATTATCTGTGTTTTATTTTTACTTTTGTGGGTTGGGTTGTTTTGTTGTTGTTTTTTTTTTGTGTGTGTTGTGTGTTGTGTTTTTTTTTTTTTTTTTAAGGTAAAGAGCATTCAGGTGACCTTCTCTGGATACAAAGGTATGATTTGTTGTGCTGTCATGTGCTGTATCTACCCACTAAACAAATAAATCCTTCACTTTTTCATTTCCTTTTTGTAAGGTTTTTTACCTTTTAATCCTTCAATATCCTTTCTGAGATGGAGAGAGAAACCCAAGAAATTTATATTCTTAATTTTCCAACTCAAATTTTGTCTATGTAAAATTCTGATTATTGTTCTATAACTGAATGTCTTCTCAATTGTATTGTAATTCCTATTATGATGTTAATAGTGAGGCTGAGAATTGTTTTCTAAATGCTTATTTAATTGAAGCTGTATAAGTATCTTGATTGTGTTTTAAGTGTACAGTACAATAGTTATGAAAAGTGTCATTTGTTTCATATTGCCTATAACACAGACATCTGTTGGACCTCACAGTCTTACAGTTCGTCTTTTTGGACTTTGTTTTACATATCTACTGGGGAAAAAATCCAAGACAATACCAGTTTCTTATCTTAATATGGAATACATAAACATTTTGTACCACCCATTTGTCGCAAAGGAGTTACTATACTGAGAGATTTACAGTTGGTTCACAGTCTGCAATTTGACAGCTTGTTGAAAAAGTGAGAATATTGACACTCAAATGCACAAGTGCTGATTTCTAAGACAGCCATGTGAGTTGTATGCCTGCATGGGAATGTGCAGACATGTAGCAAATGGAGAGAAAAAGACTCCACTGATTCCAACCAGCTACGTAGAAAACGTTGCTATGTTGCCAGCTACATTTTTTAGGAGGCCCTTGTGTTTGTGTTTTCATTTTGGTTTCATTATGGAAGAAGTGTTTTCCTAATTAATCTCTAGGCACCTAATTGCTCAAGAATTCCAGATTAGCTAGACTCTGGAGGACTAACACAAAGACTCATAGAAAAGTCTGGCCAGGCTTAAAATACGAATCTGACGGAAAGAATAAAAACTACTTTTTAAATTGCACACACAGACAAAATTGTATGTATCATCATGACCGAAGTCATGGAAACTTTTTCTACATCTCAGCAATAGGTGAACTATGCTGCAGTATTCATATGGAGCCTGCAGAATTTGAAGGCTTCAAAATCAGCATAAAAAGTCTGTCTTTCGACTGTGGGTGGGTTTTTTTTTTTTTTTTTTATTCAGACTAATCTCAAGGACAAAGAAGATCAACATTTTCACTAGAAATGTCTTTATGATATTCTTAGCCTTTCTCAAAAACTGCACTCAGTTTTTGAAGTAGTTTTTAGTAAGAAATATTTATTACTAGGTATTACTTGTATCTTCCTGTTTTGGTTTTGTTTTGTTTTGTCATTGGAAATAAAACATATGTAAGAAGTGGAACTATTATGGACCAATTTGATAAAAATGTGTACATCTCAGTTATGTTTTCTTTACTTCTTTGAAGCACTGTTATTACACTGAGGTGAAATGCATTTTTATGTAATTTTGTCCATAATATACACTGTATCAGTAGAATTGTAGATTGAAGATGAATGTTTTAATATCAAGAGCTAAAATAGGTAAGAAAAAAAAAAAAAGCATGTATATAACACAGAAGGTTGAAAATTTTATCTTGGAAACCTGTATTTCTCTGAATGGAAACTCTTCACGCAAATGTGTTAGTTTTACTGGGAGTCCTACTGGGTAGTATTTTTGAGGTCCAGCATGGAATTTCAGAAGAGAAGGAAAGAAGAGTGGTCAGTCTGAATAACTCAGGCAGGTTTTATGACATCTTGCCAAGAATGCATCCTACAGCCCAACTCCTTACAGGTCTGTCAGACCTTCCACTAAAAACCGGCATTTTATTAAACCTCTGGATTCTGAACTAATCTCAGGCACTGTCCTTTGGTATTGGTATCTGTTGAGACACTCCAAGGCCCAAGCTTTTCTCTAGAGTGGTCTTCACAAATGCTTCCATAATTTAACAGAGTTTTATTAAAAGTCTCCCAGAATTTTGCATTGTAATTCTTCAGAGAGCAGACTCTTTTGTAGGCAAAGATAAGCTTTTTGCAAAATTATTAAATTTGTGCAGTGCTTTCACCACAATCACAGACGATAAGAAACGAATGCTTTCTAAAATAAGAGTAGAGCATTCTGTCCTGTCCATGTCCAGGAAAGAAACAATTCCACTCTGCCCCCGGCTTCCATCCCCACTTCTCACTCTGTTTATCACTGATAGCAGACAAAAAAAAAAAAAAGGTCTCATCCCTCTTCTGTTAGGTCTTTCAGAGTTACAGCAGAAACTGCAGTTGAAATGACAGGATTAAGTACGAAGTTGTATTTTCAAAATATATATATATAGAGAGAGTGTGTGTGTGTGTATAAAAGCTCAGAAAATACATATCTCAGGGATTCAGCCTTTAGATAAATTCACAGAATGTGCAAAAAGGCCCTATGAGGGCCCTTTACAAGGTGATGAGGCAGTTAAGTAAAGCCATAATGTCAGGGTGGTAAAGTTTCTTATAAGGCTGCTGCAATTGAAGAGTCCCTTGCTGACTGTGTGGGACTGGCAGAGAGACCAGAGAAAGCAGAGGAAAGATATTATTGCAGGATAGGTTAATAAGAAATACTCTTTTCCACAGAAAGCATTTTGAACTCCCTTGACCCTTCTTAACCCTTGCTTTCTCCTACCGTCCTACCAATCCAGGCACTGAATTATCTAAAGACAAAGCTTAGACTGGTGCAGAGTAATGGGTTAGAGGGGATTCTGAGGAGTGAATTGTATCAAGGAACTGTATTACTATAAAGCCTCTTGTTTCCTTTTAAGAGGTTTAGTGTTTTAGGCTTTTCCCTCCTCTAACATATAAAAAATTAATACCATAAAAATGTTACGCTTCCTGGCAGCAGGTATACGATGGACAATATTTGATAGAATACATTGAGTATGCTATTTTAGTCTCTCTAAATGCTTAATTTGTGATAAATGGAAGTGCCCTCTGAAAACTGCTACGAAAAACCTCAAAGCAAAACACTTGTCACACAAGGAGGTCAGTCACATTGACATTCACATTGATGCTCTTCGCCCTGACAGTCTGTGACTCTTCAGCCTTTCATGAATATGATCTTAGGAGACTGATTTATAGCAAATGTTTTGTTTATTTGTGCAATTTTAGTCTATTTTCAAGATCTGTTAAAGGACCGTTAACCTGATTTGGAAAAGCTGGTTCAAAGGTGTAAAATGTTTTAGATAAACATGTTAGGGAAAGCACGGTTTCTTAGCCCAAAATTAAATTAACTTCTACTGGCAATAGAAAACATTATTGTCAAGATGCTTGCTTTCCTTCAGTACTTTCTGATCTTATTGAGGCTTTACTCCCTTTAAAAGAAAATACTTAAAACCAAAGTGGACTTACAAGCTTATAAAGGATGTTGCAATAACATGAGAGGAATTTATGATGAAGGAATTAACACTTCTGAATTAGAGATGATGATGGGTGCAGATTGCTTTAGAACATACATGTTTTATCTCTCAAAACTTCCTGAAAGTAATTCATACATAGAAATCTATGTGACAGACCCAGAACTGCTTCCTGATGTTGCTACTAAATGGGATTGCAACATGAAGTTTGTATGCCTTAGGCTGATGCAGATAAATATGGGAGACTTCCATGAACACGAATGGCACATAGAACAGAAAAAAATAGAAGGGAAGTTACTAGTATGTACTTTGCTTTGTGGCCCTTTTGTTACTCATGATTATTACCTGATTCTTTGCTCTGTGTTTCATTTTACCTTAGCTTCATGTTGCCATGCAATTACTTCAAACCATAAAATTTAAACCTAGCTGAGGTATCTTTAAACCACTTTGCATATACTAAGAAGCAAAGGAGCTTGGCAGTCTGGAACTTAGTTTTGATTCATGTTCTTGGGCTTTGTGGATTTCTTTTTTTTATATTTTTTTTGGGGGGTGGGGGAATAAAGAGCTACTTTAAGTGGAATAAATCCATTTAAAGATGTGACAGTTATTTTTTTTTCAGGAGTTATTAGTTTAACTGCATTGCTTGAATGACATTTTGGCAATAGGCTTCCATAATGTTTGCTCTTGGAGAGCATAGAGCTCTAGTGCCATTTATCTGGGCCCTGTGGTTATAATCTCTGTCTGTTCTGGTGGGTTGTATGGATCTATGTGTACCTGTGTGAACTTGGCCTTGCAGTGCTTCTACAAAATGACGTTACTGTCTGCTCTAATACATTAAAGCTAAGGTCTTCCTTTCATTCAGTATCAAGGAACTGCCTGCTTTGACAGAAAAGCAGACTTTTTGCTCTGGTCCTTGTTGGACACTATATGCCTGGAAAATCATAATTCTATGCAATAAATAATGAAATCTTCCATAATTTTACTCTTTTCTACGTTTTACTAGCATCAGGTTTGACCATTGCAGGAAATAAGTTAGTTTGGATAAACACCATCCTGGCATGTACCTCTTTGCAGCATGTGTCTCTTATGCATACAGAATTACTGTATGTCACTGGCTTCTCATGAAGAGATAGTGAACAAAGATCACACAAAAATGGTTCCTGCAGAAGATATTTAAAGATTTTTTTTAGACTTGGGCAGATAATGAAGTTCTTACTATAAGCCAGTTCTTTCTCCTTCTCTGTCACTCTGAAAATTAATCTCTGGAGAAAAATTGCATTCTGATATGACATATTCCCCCCAAAAATAAAAGGGTACTTTTGTCTCCGAGATGTCATTACCACTCCACAAAGGTGGTAATTATAGATGTGTTTTCCAGTTAATCTAAAAGCAAGGAGAATTCAAACGTAGTGCATGCCTGGTGTTGGACAACTGTGACATTTAAACGTATCTTTCTAGAATATATTCTAGCTACTTTAATCAACAATACAATTGATTTAATAATTACAGCTGGTTATCAATAATAGAAAAAATGTACTACTTTAAAACAGAGGTGGTAAATACAAAAAAAGTAATTTTCAAATACTCTAAGGTACTGCAAAAGATCTATATATTTTATTAAAAAAATAATGAATTAAATAATTCACCTGGTGATTTTTATGTATATAGATCTAATAATTAAAGTTTATATAGTAATTAAAAAGTACAGTGAGTTTTCTATAGGCTAGTCACCTAAGATTTTGGATAATAACACTACTGTAGAAAGAAATTATTACTTTCTGTAGTAACTATAATTTTTATTACATTTTGATTAAATGTACATCTTTTTAGTACTTCAATGACTTTTACTAGTAAGATGTCAGGGAACAGCTACATTTTCAGATAGGTTTTCCATGAAACATAGGTAATAAAAGAATTTTTTCAGTCAGATATTTTGGATGCTACATGTAAAGTGTGATGGTTGTGGTGAACTTGATTTTCTGTTTTATTTTGATCAAAGTAAAATGGAAAGATTGTCCATTATGCAGTACAGTGCCAGATGGTAATGCACTAAAACTGAGCCTAATCTGCTGTGTGTAAAGGTGAGTGCTAGCAGTTCTGAAAGGCTGGAAAGCTTATTCAATTGGAAGCAGGTTTGAAGCATTTTACTTTTAGGTCACCAATTCACAGGTGATGCAGCTGTATAGTAACTGAAAGCTATCAGTATTTATAAGGCTGCTGTCCTAATGAAATTTTATTACAGTACTAGACTAGACAAGGACAAATAACCATATCACAATGTAGACTTCAAATATCAGTAAGCAGCAAATTCCTTTATGCAAGGGTTTTGAATGACTTTTATTTCCTGCAAATTCTTCTAACAAGAATGGATTAAATGGTAGGAGTGAGGCACTGGGGGGGCTGGTGGTAGGGAAAGTCTGTTCAGAGAAAGCAAGCTGATTAGTCCACAAACACTATTTCAAGAGTTAATTTTCCTCTCCTGAGAACACTTACGTATTTTCCCATCAGGTCTAACTGATTTCTATGTACCTTGGATCATAGCTAATCAGCTCCATTTACAAAGAGTTGCTAGTAAAATATTTGCGAAAAAACTTCCAATAAAAAAGCAGTTATAAACATGGTGCACGCATTTATTGAATGTTCCACTTGGCAAATAGACATGTGTAAGCGGCGAGGAGAAGCAAGACACGCCAACCCAATATGGGTGATAAGCAAACTTCTACTTTATTTGTCGCGCACTTCGCTTATATCCACGTGGTGTTTAGCCACGCCTCCTAGTCACAACAGTATTGGTTAGTTCTACACAGCTTCCTTCACATTCTCCTCCCACATCCGGTATCCGGTTACCTGTGAGGCCTACACCTTGCTTTGCTCGCACAAGGCCTCTAAGGATCCATGGCCTTGCTGTTGGAGCCATTCTGCAACAATTCCCCCCTTTTTCTTTGTGTGAGCAAAACATTGTGGGTCGTTCTGCAAACTTGTTTTCATCACACAACTATAAGCAAGTCTAACAACTACAGTGATTAAAATAGCAATGATACATAAGCGCAGTCCTTCAAATAGCAGTGTTTTAAGCCACCCTGTATGCCCCATGAGGACAACCATTTAGTTATCCCTAGGTCATTGCTCACTTGCAATTGCTGGGTAAGCTGAGCCTGGGTTTTCAGCTGTGCGTGCATCGAATTAGAATGACCAGGAAGATTCATACAACTCATTCCATCAAACTCTTCACATCCATGTCCCTGTTCCAACAACAAAAGGTTCTGCAGTGTTGCATGTCTTAGAGAGTCAACATTAAACAACAAATCAGAAATTGCCTTCGATGTAGTATTTGTCTGCTTAGCAACTCAGCAACTCAGTCTGTTTAGCTGAGGCAAGGTCCCGGAAGAAGCACTTACAGTGACTTGGCATATTATGATTGGATACGTGCCTTGAAGACCCTTAGTGACTAGCATATAATTGGTTAAACACAGGTGCGAGAACTCAACCTTGAAAGCTTGCCAACAGTCCACAGTTCTCATTAACTTGGTGAATTCCAGCCTCTTATCTTGCTTGCTTAAGCTTCCTCAGGCCTCTCATGGCCTTGCTGTATCTTTCAGGATTATTCAAAGTTTATGTACCAATTATTCATTCTCCCGTGAGAACACTGTCTCCACATCTCCCCCCTTTTGTTTTATCCAGTAACAAGTTGCTACTACAAGGCACACACACATTTACATTAGCAGAGTAACTATTACAGGGTGCAGCAGCATGTTGAAGATGCTGATGGTAGCGAGGGACTAGCCAAAGAAATTTCTTACCAGTGGAATTCTCCCCCCCTCTTAATTTGTTCCATTACCTGCTTTATAACACTACCATTTTATTAAAATCTTTCTAGCTTTTGCCTTAGCATTTTTCTAGCAGCTACTGCAGATTTCCATACTATAACATCTCTTTTTCAAGTGACAAATCTATACAATACAAGGTGCAGTTTCTTATTAGCAAGTAGCTAGTAAATACAGGTGGTTTTATACACAAAATCACAACCTCTAATAATAGCTACTTTACAAGCACACATATTCAGGATGTTACTTTTCATTTGCCCCCAAGTAATGTTTTGCAGTTATTTGTTCTTTCTCTTCCTCTATCTCATTCTGCTTGGGGTATTCACGGTCAGCTCCTGTAGCTGAGGCATCAGGTTTTTCCATTCGTCTGTCCAGCTCATGGCAAGGCTTCACAAGCTTTGCAGGCAGTTGCCATGGACCTGTAGGCAGGAGGACACAAATATACCCCCTCCCCCAGGTTATCAGTTCTTGAGATGTAGACAGGTTAGACAGGTTAAATGCAGCATCATTACTCTCTCTCTCCCCCCACTTTTTTTTTTTTTTCTAATCCCTGCAAAAGCCAGCCTGCTGGGCAGCAGCTATAGCAGCCTGCCTGCTTCAGCAGCAACCATAAATACCCGCCGGCAACCGCACCTTTACATTAACTCTTTCATGTCCGAAATGTTAAACAGCTATCCGTTAAAAGCTTTTACATGAACCCAACAAGAAAAATACACAGAACACAGTCTGCCCTCAGCACACACACACGCACACATATGGGATCCCACAAGCACACTCCACACAATTACAATATTTGAAGCACAAAATCCAGACAATTATTACTCCCACTACAGTTCCACGTACAGAAGGTGGCACAAGGACCCTGCGGAGACTAATAGCAAACCAGCTTGGAGAAGCATCATTGCAGTGCGAGGTGGCAGGCTCAACCTTAGCGGGCGTCCCCGCAGAGTCTCTGCCTCCCCCACATCGTATGAGGCTTGGGCTTTTATACTGACCAAAATGCACACTCATTCCGACACAGGTGGCCAGCCTGTGCTGGAAGAAGTGGCCAGCAGTATCTACAAAGGTCTCCAAGGGTTGATAGAAACCTGGACATACTTATATTTACCAACTTCTACTACATGAGTATCACAGAGAAACCGTATAGGCTCCCCCTGTCAATTGCAAGAAAAAATCATAACATATACAGCTTGAGTATAAGAGGATTTTAACCCATATGTGGTCACTGTTTGTCAGGCCTCCTTAACTATTTTGAGATCAAGAGCTCTTTAGCCCCCTGATGTGTAGTAAACACAGGATATGCAGAGATGCCCATTGCAGAAAATTCACCAGTAATGATCGCATCTTTGTTTAACCATTGTTGCAGCTGAGCATCTCCAGGGCCAGTGAGTCTGAGCAGACCGACCCGGGAGACGAAGAGTCAGAGTCTGGAAGCAGAGGATATAAATCTGGCTCGGATTCAGGGGATTCAGGGTCTGATCCTGGGTCGAACTCAGGGTCTCCATTGTTCGCAGCTATGTCTTTCCTATCAGATGTCTCTCGTTCGGTATGTGGCCATCTGCAGACCTGGCTCCTCCGTAACTGAGTTAAAAATTTCCACTCTAGGGCACAGTGGGTTGGAGAGGCTCGCGGTTCCTTTAAATCTCCCGCTAGCGCATGATCTCTATTTTCTACTGCGTGCTTCACAGTGGCGCCGCAATCGATCCGGCGCTGAGGCACTGCCCTCTTTCTTTCGGATTCCTCGACTTTTATCATACGTATACCTTCTAATATACTTTCTCTGTCCTTTTCAAAGTCCCTACTTTCGGAACTGGGGTGGTGGGGGAGCAGGGGGTTACACCTCCTCCACGGCACCTTCTGATGAAGGAGGGGGAGAAAGGGGGGGGAACCCTGTGCTCCCGCGAGTTGGGGGAAACGAGTTGTAATCTTCCTCCGGCTTCAACTGACTGGGGACGTCTGTTCCTAGTTTCTCCGTTGCTACCGCGGCAGTTTTCTTTTCTGCCTTGTATCTTTTTATACAATTTATTACTTCTCTCCATGGTTTACCGAGTTTCTTTGCCGTTTTATCATCATTAAGCATTGAGTCAAATAGTTCATCACCAAACTTTTGCCACTCACTCTCCTCAAAAACTGTATTAGGATCTACAAAAAATCCCTTAGCCTTCCCTACAGCGACTAGACCCGCTAGCTGCTTTAGAGTCTCAGGCTCAATTCCCCGCTTTTATAAAAAGCACTGTAATAAATCAGGGGCTACCTCTCGGTCCATTTTCATGGCTGGCCTTTTCCGGATCGTCTTCTTCTGGATCGTCCTGTAACCTCGGTCTCTGGATCGGGCTCCCGATGCAGCAGTGTCTGGTTCGCCCCAGCGGCGGACTCCTTACGGCCAGTCCAAGCACCCAGGTCCGCCACGCCACCACAGCAGCATTGCCCGCGCTCCCCGGCTGCTGCTGCCGGCGCTGCTCACTCGCCGTTCCGGGTCCCTGATACTCAGGGCCCTGTATTCTGGGTTCCCGTTAACCGGGGCCCTGTATTCCGGGTCCCCGCTAGTCGGGGCCCTGTATTCCGGGTCCCTGCTAATTGGGGCCCTGTATTCCAGGTCCCCGTTAACGAGGGCCCTGTAATCCAGGTCCCTGGTAGCCAAGGCCCTGTTGTCCATGGTCCCTGTTCGGGCGCCATTTGTAAGTGGCGAGGAGAAGCAAGACACGCCAACCCAATATGGGTGATAAGCAAACTTCTACTTTATTTGTCGCACACTTCGCTTATATCCACGTGGTGTTTAGCCATGCCTCCTAGTCACAACAGTATTGGTTAGTTCTACACAGCTTCCTTCACATTCTCCTCCCACATCCGGTATCCTGTTACCTGTGAGGCCTACACCTTGCTTTGCTCGCACAAGGCCTCTAAGGATCCATGGCCTTACTGTTGGAGCCATTCTGCAACAGACATGAACTGTTAATCTGATCATCACCCCTACGATTTTGCAAAACCCATCTCTCTGCACTTGACCAAAGCCTATATACAGGGTGACACGAGATGGCTGTTAACCGAGCTAGTGCATAGCTTTGTATGAAATGTTTTATGTTAACGGAATGTGTAGAGGACTGCTTTCTCATACAAATGTAAAATGTGCCATCCAGAAGTGAGGCACTGCAGTGCTTGCTACTCACAAATTAAGAAAACCTGCTCTGTACTGTCTCTGTTGGTGATAGCCTTGGCTGAAGTGGTCAGTGTTGCAGATTTTGGGATCTGGCTGAGCATGTTGAAGGTTGGTGCTAAGACAAAGGGTTTAGATTTCAGAAAAGCAAATGTTATTCCAGACACGCTACCACTATCACTGATGAACTTGGCCTTGGTGGTGAGTCCATGGAGGAGCCAGATCATGTTGGCTCCAATAGACACAGGGGAAGTTTCTAGAAGCTTCTCACAGGAGCTATCCCTTCTTACTGTAACCCCACTTCTTACTATCAAAACCTTGCCTCACAAACCTGGTACAGGGCATTGAATCTATTTCCTTTGCATTTGGTTGGGGCCTGATGTATTTTCAGCCACGTGTTTTCATTAATAATTTGTTTTTGAAAAACAAATAGTCCTGTATCAAAGAGAGTAGCTGATGTGAAATGAAACGCAAATCTATCATTTGTTTGAAGCAGCAGTAGAAAATGTTACGGTAATTTTGGCAACAATGATGGGAAAGGCATGGTGAGAATTTACATGATCTATTCTACTACTCTGGGAAGTAGTTAAGTATTCTCTCTTGCTTCCTGCCACCCAACCTATTGTAACTTGTGAAATTTCTATGGCCTGTGTCATGGTTTAAGCCCAGCTGGTAGCTCAGAACCACACAGCTTTTTGCTCACTCCCCCCACCTTCACTTCCTCCCCCTGCTGATGGAGGGATGGGAAGGAGAATTGAAAGAATGTAACTCCCACAGGTTGAGATAAGAACAGTCCAGTAACTAAGGTATAAAACAAAACCACTTCTGCTACCACCAATAATAATAATGATAAGGGAAATAACAAGGGAAGAGAATACAATCGCCCACCGCCTGCTGACCGATACCCAGCTCGACCTGAGCAGCAATCTAGCCCTTTCGGGTAACTGCCCCCAGTTTATATACTGGGCATGATGTGCTGTGATATGGAATACCCCTTTGGTTAGTTTGGGTCAGGTGTCCTGTCTCTGCTTCCTCCCAGCTTCCCTTCCTCCCTGCAGAGCATGAGACTCAGAAAGTCCTTGGTCAGAGTAAACATTACTTAGCAACAACTAAGAACATCATTGTTATCAGCATTGTTCCCAGGCTGAAAGTGAAAATCACAGCATTGCACCAGCTACTGAGAAGGAGAAAAATGACTGCTACTGCTGAACCCAGGACAGCCTGGTAGCGTGCAATGGCAGCCCCTGCAACTGAATTATTTTGTGGGCAGATCTTTAGACATTGTATCCTGCTGTGGGACACAATTAACACTCCCTCTTAATTTTCTCTTCTACAAGGTGGAACAGAAGATTTTAAACATGTGTATTCTTGAGAACTTTCTTTCCTAAGAACCTGAAGTCAACTATGCTTTGAAGGTTTCAGGATTTCCTAAAGCTTTATAAATTTTATAAGATAGAGGTCTGAAACGAAGCTATTATCATATCTTGTCAAAGATATGACAGGAATTTGTTTTCTCTTTTAAGATAAGTATTTAGTTTTCATTCAGTGTTAAGATACCTCCTTCTTTTCAGTTACCTTGTGGAGACAGTGTTCTCCCAGGAGAGTGGATATTTGGTACATGAACTCCGAATAATCCTGAAAGATACAGCAAGGCCATGAGAGGCCCAAGGAAGCTTAAGCAAGCAAGATAAGAAGCTGGAATTCATCGAATTATGAGAACTGTGGACTGTTGGAAAGCTTTCGAGGTCAAGTTCTCACACCTGTGCTTAACCAATTATATGTTAGTCACTAAGGGTCTTCAAGACATGTATCCAATCATAATATGCCAAATCACTGTAAGTGCATGTAAGCAATAATATATAAGGAGTTAAGGCTTTGCAATAAATGGCTTTTGTCTGATCATATCGATCTCTGTCTGAGTCCATATTTTTCCTGCGGCATTACCTGAAAGAGATGTTGATAAATGAGTTGGGCTTATTTAATGATTGTGCTACTATATGCCTAGAAAATATGATAATTTAAAAATTCTACTATAATTCACTAGTGCACTACTGTAATTCAGTGTAATAAATCCAGTGACTCTTGCTGCCAGAAAATTGGAATGAAGGCAAGTTAACCTGTGCACCATGGCTGAAGGTTTTTCAGGGTAAAAAAAATCCTTTCTGCTCTAATTAAATGTGCCTGGCTCAGTAATTTTGCAATGAGGACAGACTGAACACTAACAGTGTTTTTATGTGCTTTAGGTGAAGATGAGAGTAAAATTGCTGTGGCTTAAATTTTCTGCTCATTTTATGGAGCTCTGAAAGATAATATTGCATTCATTTCGCTTCAGACATCAAATGCTGAAAGGGTGCCTCAAGTAAACCAAAATTTCTTTGAATGTGTGTCTCCAGCAGCATTCTTCCAACAAAAAGCAAAGCTAAATATCATATGTATTTTATGTAGTGCTGTTGTTGTAACTATGATGGTCTAAAGACAATAAGCTGAATAATGTAGTTTGAAAAGTTAGTGTTTTGAAAATATGTTTCTTCAACTTCATACTGACTGTCAGGAACAAGAAAATGATAAAATACTGTTGTGGTTTCAGCCCATCCGGTAATTCAGAACCACAGAGCTGCTCACTCACCCCTCTCCTTCCTCACCCAGGTCCTGGAGGGATGGGGAGGAGAAATAAAAGAATGTAACTCCCACGGGTTGAGATAAGAACAGTCCAGTAACTAAGGTATAACAAATCTACTACTGCTCCCACCAATAATAATAATGATGATAAGGGAAATAACAAGGGGAGAGAATATAATTGCTCACCACCTGCCGACCAATACCCAGCATGACCAGAGCAGTGATCTGGGCCTTTTGGGCAACTCCCCCCAGTTTCTATACTAGGCACGACATGCTGTGGTATGGAATACCCCTTTGGTTAGTCTGGGTCAGGTGTCCTTTCTCTGCTTCCTCCCAGCTTACCGTGCCTCTCCTCCCTGGCAGAGCATGAGAGTGAGGCAGTCCTTGATCGGAATAAACATTACTTAGCAACACCTAAAACATTGGTGTCTTACCAGCACTGTTCCCAGACTAAAGTCGAAAACACAAACACAGCACTGCACCAGCTACTAAGGAGGAGAAAAATGATTGCTACTGCTGAACTCAAGACAAATACCTAACTGGGCACAGAGATTTCTGTACTCCGGTGGTGAAGACTCAGTAGAGTGACCACTGTAGGATTCCTATAGTCACTTCACAAAGGTCAGATTCTTCATCGAATGTTCAAAGTAAGTTTCATCCCCAAGTGAATGACAGTCATCATCCACTAAAACAGTGCACAGAGATCTTTCCCCCTCAAGGACCAAACCAAAAGTCTTTGTCCATCAGGGAATGAAGCAATATCCATACGCTGATTTTGACATTAGGACTGGTAGTATTTGGTAGTATTCACATAATACTACTGACTTAACCCCAGAGACTTTAGAAATAATCAGCAGTGATGAATCTTAAAGCAAGATTCCACAAAGTGAAATCTTATGGACATTAAGTACTTCCTTTTGCTGCCTTTGTGTTTGAAAGATGTGTTTTGCTGCCTCCTTTAGTTCACGTATTTGCTGTCTCCTTTAGTTCACGTATTATTTTATTCCCCTAGCCAATTACTATTAAGTACTGGAGAAGATGAGGCTCTTAATTGTAAGCTATGTCATCTTCAACACTATACCATAATTGATACAGGGAGGGAAAATGACGTCAGGGCAAGTATCAGAGTGATAGCTTAGCTGATATATCCTCTCATCTGGGATTTCTTGCAATAGTTTGTGTACATTAATGGCCCGTGATGGATTTTCTTTCAGATACAGTTCTGGCATCCCAAACAACTTCTAGCAATGAATTCCAGAAATTAATAAACCAAATAAGGAAAAAAAAAAAGCAAGCTGTGTAACCACCACGTTGTTTATTCATATATTGACAGAAGCATTCCTGTGTTTCTTAAAGGTTCTGTTTTCATACTCCATATATTTTGGTATACGTTTAATATGTAAATATGTTAATCAGAAAAATAATGTTAGAATTTCAAGAAATGGAATTTTCAAGTAATAAAATGTTATTTGTTGGTTTTGCAGCCATATAACAAATTACAAAAGAGGTTCTCTCTAGATACTGAAATGTGATTCAAAAGTTGCCTTACCTATTTGACTTAATTTGTCAGAGACAGTATTAAATGGTGGCTTTATTCTCCCTAGGATTTTTAGTTTATGACAGTGACCATATTTGGAATCAGTGTATAGCCCTGCAAAATACCACACTGCAAGAATATCAATATTTAAGGATATCAGATTCTATTTGTTCAGTCTATTAAAGTAGCAACCATCTCAAGTAATATGACAGCTGTATTACTCAACATCATTACAAGCAATGACATGTGGTGGAACATAAGAACAAATATGCAAATATGTATTTTATCAAAACCAGGGCACTGTCTAAGTTTGAATAAACATTTTTTAGCATAGCTGAACTTAAACAGCAGCACATTAACAGAAATACTTGTCATTTTTTTCTAAAGTGAGCAAATAAAACTTCCCATCTTAAAGCAAGTAAAATGGCTGAAAAATTGTAAAATATCATTGATAAGAATGACTAAAGGCTTCAGTGACCTCACTAAAAATCGTGGTCATTCAAAAAGTATGTTAAAAAGTTGCCTGTGATCAAGTTTTGCTGGGAGACGGAGGGAAAGAGCAAGAGATTAGCTACATCACATTTGTACACTTTCTGAGTACATCTTCTATTTTATAAATAAGGCACAGTGAAGATTCAGTATGCTCAAGGACAGGCAAGCCTTCCATGGAGATAGCCTCTAGTACTGGTCATACCATACTTTTTATGGGCAGATGAAGAGGGGAAGGTATCACAATATTAGAGAATATTATCTTTAATTTGTTTAAGATGGAGAAAAATGGTTTCAAAATTGCTTCTATTTTCTGTTTGAAAACTGAGAGAAATTAAATGTGGGTGTTGAAACTTTTTGTTTACAAATGAAGAATACATGTAGGCCTATAAATAGCTATTGTAGTATGAGAAATTCAAACATTTCTGAAATAGCTTTTCAGAAAAGGCCATGCATTACTAAAAAATTAAAATAAAATTTAATGCTTGAAAAATTTTAGGAACACTGTAGGCTGTGAAAGGAACATACAATAACATATATTCTTCTTGACAGAATATATTCCATGCCTTCAACTGAGCCGAGTGTATTAACTCTTTTTTACTGACAATGAGAGAAGGGATTCTGGGCTTAAACAGTTTAAAACCTTACTAGTGCTGCTTTTTGGGAGCCACAGGCAACAATTCATCTTGGTGTCCTGCCTCAGAGCCTACAACAAAAGAGAGGACCTAATCCTGTGCTGGCCACAGGGCTTCCCAAGCAGGAGAAGCACTTTGTGCTTATCACCTAGAGGGTGCAGGGCTAAACTCCCAGAGTTTCAGCAGGCCAACTGATTTATATGCATCCCCCCTACTGCTTACCCTATATCTTTCCTTCCTAAACAAGGCAGCCTCCATACACTGAATGCAAGTGTGGAATATTTCCCACCCGTTTGAGATACCAGATTTTATGTGTAACTTTATATTTATGTGGGTTTAGTGGTACAAGATGAATTACAAAAGAGCAGGAATAACCACAGCATGATCTTTCCCCAAGCCTTTTTTTCTGAAGGACAAGCAATAGTTACTTTGTTGTTCTGGGCATTTCTCTAGCCCTGAAGAAAACCTGGCTTTCTGTTTGCTTTGTGCCCTCAGACAAGTGCAAAACAACTGAGCAGGGAATGTAGCCTGGTTCCAAAATTATGTCAAATTCACAGTCTGTGTACTAATCAAGATAACACAAAAGTCATAAGTGTATCAGTAAAACCTATTTAGTGCTGTGTAGCTTCTTAACCTACTAAACAAGATGATGTGAACTTGTGCTCCATTCTTTTTCTTCCTCCTTATCAAATAAAGGTCATTATGGTTTGGAAAGTGGGGACTGCCTTCCGAGGGTTCCAGACTAATAATGAAGTAATTCAGTATTAATATCTAAATCCCTATAGAAGCACGAGTCAAGCTGACGTATTATGCATGAGTTGGTAGATACTCCATATGTTGTTTGTATTATCCCCTTGAGGCACTGTGCTATAAATAACAGAAACCAAAATGCAAAGTAGCACTCATCAGGGACAATAAAAGTAATAGTTCAGAGATTTGTTCATGAATATGGCTGGAAGGAACCCATTATGATTGCAGAGTTTGGTCTTCTGCAAGAGACAAACTTTTCTTATATTAATCCCTACTTCACCTATCTTGGTGAAGATTATTTTTTTTTTATTCAAATAGCATAGAATTGGGGATTTATTTAAGGAAAAAAAAAACAAAACCAAAACAACCCTCTCTCTGAAAATAAGTTTTATCACCTAGTAGCTAAGAGAACTAAGGTAAGATAATTCATCTGAAAATCTAGCCAAGGCAGTATCAATATGAAAGACTTTTCAGACTTATTTGAACTCCACTGGATTTCTTAACTTTCTTGATAGCATTAAATATATACTAGCATAAATACTGTATTTTTTTAGTACTTGAATGGAACATTGAAATAATAAAAAAAATTACAAAAATTCTCTTAAATAAATATGTGTTTAAAAGAAGTATGCATTAGCCTAAATTAGGCTTGCATATAAATAATAGAGAAAAAATATTTAAGAGTTGTCTTTCTTCACTGACTGTCTAGGACATTTATACCGTCAACTACATCGCGGTATGTAGATACTTTAGCATCCAGTAGTTGGTGGACATTTCTAGCAGTCTCTAGATCTAGTGTGCATCCCGGTTATGTCCTGACTGCATTACAGAACACAGCCTGAGTGCTGCAGCAGCCCTTGAGCGTGCTGAAAGGGAATTGGAAAGAGACCTGTCTTCTGCTTGATCTGGAGACAAGAGGGGATACTGTGAGTGAAACTGTCCTGCACAGCTTTAAATAACTATATTTAGGCAATGCACATACTCAGTTCTCTTTTGTCTCTGAACCTGAAGTATATTTGCACTGAAGGTATGTATGTCCAGTTGTAAAGATAGCAGGAACTGTAACAAACAGGCAAAAGCTTCTCAGTAGAGGTGCTTGGTACTGTAGGCTTCTTACTGCTCTTTCTCATTGTTTTTTGACATAGCTTTATTCATGGTGCTGCCCAGTACAGCATGTGAACTAACTAATTGGTTCAAGCCTGTGATTTTCTCAGAATAACCTCTTTTAATGAGCTTTGTTTTGTCTAGTCTAAAATACATATTTTAAAAAGTCTATTTTTGTATTCTAAAGGAGTGATTACATCTGCTTACAGATTCTGTATTTGTTTTATGACTTCTATTGAAACAGACTCCTAATGTAGATTCATACATTCTGTTATAGGTTACATCGTTTTCAGGAAAAATTTACAAAGGTTCTTTCCAACCCTAACTATTCTATGATTCTATTGACTTATTTTTTTCCAATGGTTTACCCTTTAAAAGCCTGCTTTAAGAACAAATAGGATCTTACTTTCATTTGCTGGTCCCTACTAGCTTTATTGAATGTTCAAGAAGAAATTAGAAAAAACTTACAGCTCTCTATAACTTAGACTATTTATATTAATTTGCAAGTCTTGACAGGTTAATAAATAGTAAATGTTTACACTGGCATATTAGAAGAGTATAATAAATTATATACACACAAAAGTTGTAGATAATTATGCAGAATTTATTGACTCATTTGATAATAACTGAATAGCCGTTTATTACAATCTCCCTAAGTCTTCTAAATGCTTAAGAATAGTTCTTCCTCCTATGCAAGGTCATGATTTATAGTCTATATATCAGCATAATTGATAGCAAATTGTTTTTGTGTTGGTTTTAAGTAACTAGTGTAGCACTGAATTTAGGCATTTGAAAAAAATTTTATAGCCCTCCCAGCATGGTGTTACTATTTTTTCAAGGATTTTAAGGGCCTTTCAGGGAATGTATAAAGAATATCTGACATGATTTCCAGTTATCCTCTGAAAAGCTGCTACATGAATGGGACTGCAAAATATCATGATTCTCTGACACTAATATTCTCTTTCTAGATTCTCCTATAATTGTCTGTTGTATACAGAAAAAATCAGGTGCTGTAGCAATGAAGTTTTCCAAAATCAGAAAATACATTCTGTCATAAAGATTATTGCTATTTGCAGATGTGTAATCTGCTACATTTTATTTTGCATTTAATACTTGAGGAAAATAATTGCATGTAAATAGATGCGCTAATAATACCTGATTAAAATGCATTAATTTTGTATCACCAAATAATAATTGTTAATTTAATTCCAGTACACCATAAAATGGCTAATTCCTCTTTAGCCAGTTCACATTTAAATTGACAAAGGAGATGAAAGCAGTTTAGAAAATCTTATTAAGTGTGCAAATATATATCCCTATTTTCTGTGTAAAGTTATGTCTGTAATCAATTAAAATGCAATAAACACTATGGTAAGACAATGCTGAAACTACAGAGGCAAACACAAATCATAAAATGCAAGTGAACCACCCCCCTACTAACAGTAATTCTCTCAGTTTGCATGCAGTGGCTTTATTCACCAAGGGCTACACTTTTAATCTGCAGTGCCTAAGTGCTGGTATTAAACCCTGAGCAGACCTTGTGATATACATGTAGCTTTATTTATGTCTGCCGTATATTAGGGCCTATATGAATTAAGTAGCATTCTTTATTTACTGCAACGTCATGTACACTTTTTATGTAATCAGAGTATGGTTTTGTTTTTTTTTCATTATATATATATTAGTTCTTAACTTTCATTCTATTAGAACACCCAATGTTTGATCATGAAATAGGGAGTTAATTTGTTTAATGAGTCATTCTAAATGGTTTCCATAGATCTAATTTATTAATAATTCAGAGGACTACTCAAATGGCTGCCGTTAGTTTGTGATCTCTTTTCCTGCTCTCTGTACTGGATGCAGTAGGTGCTGTGTCGTGAAAATATTACTTAAGGACATGGGTAGAAATCTGCAGCTGTTTCTGGAAATATCTTGCTGCTAGCCTTTGAAGAGGTAAGCAGAATACATAGCGTTATTCAGGCAGAGATTTATAAACTCAAGAAAGTGCTGTAATTCAGTGATCAAAGCATAGATAAGGTCTTTAGAAGTATTAATTTCTTGTTTCTGTATATCACCTATATGCATGTAGGAGTAAGTATTTTCACTTTTTTGTGTAAGTGCAACTCAATACATTTGATGGGTGGCATCTCACCCCTGAGGTAGTTCAAATGTGCTATGTTCTGAAAATGCAGATATCACAGTTTGGGTGGGATTTGGCAAATTAAATTCTGCACAAATCAATGAATATATTGTAACTTAAATCCACATGGAAACTTCAGCATTTGCTTTATGAATTTGCAAACCCTCTTGGGATCATTCAGACAGGCTGCAGATTTCAGTAACTTCTGAAATCTGTCACATAAACAGTTTCTTAAAATCCTTGTAAACCGCAGTAAGTATTTTAATTCTAGTAAAACAGATGGGAATGGACAAGGAGGGCTACAAGGTAAAAGATAAGGTTTTAAATGAATTCAATTATAAAAAGACCCAGATTGCATTTGTTATATTTCTAAATGTAACTGGAATCCATATTTATTTAATGATTTCATTATTTTAATCAGTCTGTTCAGTATTCATCTTCCAAGAACTTTGTCACCTGTCTTCCTACACGATGCAGGCATTACATTTTTTTGGAAAAGAAAATTACATTTCTAAGTCAGCAAAATGAAGTGTTCTTATCCATTGTATCAAAATAGAATGCTTTGTCATTTTAGTCAATCACATAGAATAGTGACAGAGTGCGAACAAATTGTCTCTAGCCAGAGATTTGTAAAAATTCCCTTCTTCTGATCTCATACACATCTGCTTCTCCAGGCATTAGGATATGTTACAATAGAAGTTAAAGATTTTTACAATGCTTCAAGTAAAAGGCTGTGAGTTAGAACAACTTAAAAAGAGAATCTGATACAATGTGGAAGATTTATCTAAAATAATAAGAAAAGCAGTCTCTTATAGTAAAGGGAACAGTTTTGCTACTATAAAATTTGAAAATATGTAAGTATATGAAACTGAGATAACGGCACCCAAAATCTCATTGAGAATTTTTATTTTGTCTTTGCAATATCTGTCATTATCAAAATGAAATTCAACAGTCATAATTGTAGTCCCTGTTGTTATGGAAAAAAAAAATAAATTGCTTTGTACATCTCAGTATGGCAGTAAAGAATTCCTGTGGGGAATTTAATTTGGATCCCTTATAGCAGCGGCATGAACTAATACATTCCAAGAAAGTCAGATTTTCTGTGACTGTTCCAACAGTACATTAGATAAATTTCTTTCTTAAGAAATCCATGCACAACAGTCTGTGTAATTATTTTTCTGCCTTGCAGTTCTCACTTATCAGACTTCCTGGGATTTTCCCTGTGCCTCATGTTCATACCATATGATGCGACTGGTGATGTCTATGTTTCAAATGGCAGTGGCAATTGTAGAAATCTTTTGTCCAAATCAAAGTTTCACGTATGGCAGATCTCACTGTGTCAACTCAAGACTTACAGACAGTCCAAAGCCATTGCGCTTGATAAAAAGTTGGAAATAAACTCATTTTTTTTTTTGAATGAATAGGCTGATAAATGTGTGATTAAAGGGAAGATGAAGTGTAGGCAGCCACCAGTGACCATTCCATGTATGCACTTTGCTGGTTGATTTTCTTTTTAATAGTTAGAGTCTGAATGTTTTGCTGAAAAAACAAGATATGTTTGGTAGTTCCAAACTATTATTTCTTATTTTTTAAATGTATCAAATTTAATTTTGCTTACAGTCTGTGTTTTGGAAATTATTTTAAATTATATTTAGCTGTATTAATATACAGTGAGGCATTTACAGCATTTTAATAGGTCAATAAATTTTAGAATTATTTTGAAGAGTAAATTTAAAAGAAAACTTTTCTGACAATAAGCCAGGATACCAGATTTAACTGAAAGCCTTCATCAGGCATCAGAACCCATGCATAATACAGAGTAGAATCCAGTGAAAGATCATTTATCCCCAAGTCTTCCAAATACAAGGATTTGTATATTGTATCAACTTTATTCATAGAGAACATTTACTGGCAAATGAGAAGTGTTGCAGTGGATTTTTCAGTATTTTTTAATGTTATATTACAATCGGACATGTTGAAGCATGGATGTCCGTTAAGTAAATGAGAAATGGCCACTTAACACAATACTTTCTGGGACATTACTATAGCTGTGGTTTTATTGATATAGCTGCGGAAGTGCATTTACAAAAACCATTGCTTTGCCATATAAATCCTATTTTATAGTAACTGACAGCACAGGAGAAAGTTCTATTGACTTGGCTGCTAAAGCTCCAGATGTGGTCCTCCTTTCTAGATTTAGGAAACGAGGTGGCCCATATAATTTTTTAGATTTTGAATGTATTTATAGGTTTTCTCACAGTATATTTTCATCAGAAGACATGACACAGTCAATTAAAATAGTGGCTGTTTCTTTCCTCCTTTCCTCCCCTTGTCCTTTCCTTGAAAAAATGGCTGCGATTTTTTTCTATTTTTTTTCCTTTTAGTATGTTATTTTGTGTTTTAATGAACAGTGGTTTAGTATGGAGGAAAAAACCTCACCACAAACAAACAAAACAACAAAGAAAACCTTCCTTATTTTGCTATTAAGTTTGTTTTAAAATCCCAGGTGAAAAAAAAGTTTTCATGAACCTAGGGTATAGTTGGGTTTTGCTTGCTGATTGCAATTCCTAAAGTAATGGAGCCTTGTGAGCAAGAACTTTCCTGCAGATGTTAATAGGTTGTGACACATCATTGCAGAAGCATATTTTAGCAAACAAATTAAAGATCAGAACAGAAGTACCCAACTCCAGCAATTTGGAAATTGTCCGCTTGTGTTGTAGAATACAAGTTCGAGCCTCATTGCCCACTGAAACACAGGGCTAGCAGTGGCTGTGCCCACTGGTAGCCCTTCAGAAATTTGAGTTCCCTTTGCTGTAAACTAAATAAATAGATAAGATAAAACAGCAAGCAACATTTCATAACAAAAGGACCTATTCAATCATTAACTGGCAAAACTTCCAAAGGCATTAAAATGAACTGTAGCTTGAAGCGAAAAGGCAAAAATTGTAACTTGGGGCTTACACTTTCTAAGTTTAATAAAATATAAATGGATTTCTGAAGCAGCATATGACTTCCTATACTATTATTGCTAGAAATATATTTAGTGATTTAAAGATAGAAATTTAATCAGAGGTTTGACTGTATTTTACCTAATTCCATTATTCTGTGCTACTTTCCAACAACTAAATAGCATCAGTTGTCACTTTAAATTTCACTCTCTGCAGACTGCAAAAGCAATTCTCAATTTAGAGCATTTTCCAGCTGTTTATACATATATAAAACCCTGTGTGGGTTATAGAAGCATTTCATTGTTATTGCTTTGTAAAGCCTTTCATTAGCATGGAAATAATAAGGAAATAAATTTTGAAGCAATTAGAAGAAATGGAGTAAATGTCTTCAAAATTAGCATTTTGCAGCTTGGAGACTGCATTGAACTGCTGCTGGATTGTGGTACTTTGTGCTGCTTTGTTAACCACAAGCAAACTTCTAAGCCATACTGAGAAGTTCTGTTTCTGACATTTCGCCACTTGAACTTTATACTTCCTTGAGTCCTTGAGTGAATTCTGAACCTGATTAAAGCCGGACAGTCATCATTCCCTCTCCATTCCTATTCATGTATATACTTCCAACAGCCAAAACCTCTGTGAAAGGTGGTACTGAAGTCAGGTAACTAATCATTTGGCATGCTGGATGGATAAGATGGGTGAAGAGACCTCAAAATTCCCACCTCTTCCCCTTGCATGCACAAATAGCTGCCCACACAACTCTAAAATCACTGGAGAATGCAGGTGACACGAAGAGACTTCTAGTCAGAAAAACATCAGAGAAAGCAAATCCAAGGTGTTTCTATGAGACACAAATTGTTCCATTTATTTTCATGAGTTTTTAATGTTTTTAATTATTCTTGCCTTTAATTCTCATACTGATTGGAAAGGAAAACTAAGCTCTATCAAACTCAAAGCTAAGTGATGAAGGCTGATGGTCCATCTAGAGCCTACATACAAACCAAAAAGTCAAATGCAAATATAAATATAAATAAAGACAGTTTCCCTGAAAGAACCAAGAGATGGCATAAATTGAGAAGTACAATGAAGTTAACCCTTATTCTAAGAAGTTGTGCAAAAAGGTAGAAGGGAAAAGGTAATCCTTCATGCTTCCCAAGAAACAAACATGTTTGCATGATATTCCCTCAAACAGTTACTGAAACTATTCAAGTGGTGTGGTAGAGAATATGGATGGGCAATCAGAGCAGAAATAGCATGGCTTCAGTTACAAAGAGAAAATCTGAAATGTAAACTAGATTGTACTAAATTAATTCTAAATCAACATTATCAACTAAATTGAAAACTGAAATATGTTGTTAGAAGTGTTTTACAATTCCTGATTTTCTTCTGACTATTAAGAATGACAAATACATTTAACAATAAGATGGATGGCCACTTTAATGTAGTTCCTGTATGTAGATAAGAGGATAAGGGGCTTCAGATTGAGCAAAATCAAGTATATTGATACAAAATGTAGGTAGGAGAAAGACAAAATCTGGGGTAATCTGCTGTTGTACTTTGTATGTTATGGACTGTGATTACTTCAATTCTGAAGTGAAGGACTGCAAACTAGCATCATGCTTGCAGATTTAATGCTTCTGCACTGAGTTACGATGAATAAAATCCTTGCTCTGAGTGGACACAAAGATTTACCCTGGTGGGCTATCAGTAAGTATGCAGTTCATATATACATGAGTATAGATGAAGTTTAATGGAAATAATTTTCAGTATAAATTAGCATAGAGCTTGCAAGCCTAGGTTTGAGTTTTGGCAAATGTGTTTTTCAAGATACAAGGAGACATGATGCAAGCGTTCAACATTAATACTGACACAAGCAGGTTAACATTAATACTGACACAAGCAGATTTTGAAGTACTGGAAAAAGTACTGTAAATGTTTGCAGTGACAGAGACGTTAATACATTGAAGCATAAGGTTCATCCAGTCTTTGAAAAGGAGCTAGAAGATGTGTGTAAATACTAACATGTATGGTGAACCACCTTATAGGTGGTTCTTACTCTCTAAAACACAGTAATAAGCATGAAAGTCTGAGTCTGTGGCATCCCTCTATGTTCACTTTTTCAGAGATTGCCTACAGTGAAAGATCAAAAGGTGCCCCTTGAAACACACACACGTATAGTGATTTGGTTTAGTTTGTTTAATTTGCTTTTTGTTTAATTTAGTTTTGGAGCAGTTCTGGTTATTGTCCTTGTTTGAAATGTACTTTTGATACTTTTTACATTCTTTAGGTCTCCGCATTTTTGCTTGCTTCTTTATTAATATTTATTAATATTAAAAAGCTTCAAATCTTACTTGCCTGACAATGGAGTTTCCTAAGCTATCAATGTTCCAATTTACACTTCAAAATCAAGATAAAAACATTCTGCTTTTGCTAATCAGTTTAAACTAAAACTGTAAAGGTGGCTGTAGACATCAAAATGCATTTCTTCTGCTTACATAGTTTGCAGCCTCTGTAAGATCACAAAAAATAAGCATGGGAAGCTGTTGCCTGTGATAGAGAACCATTAAATAGTTCTCCATGCAGAAAAAGCAGTGATCACATCATGTCACATCTGTTCTTGTTCTACCTTAGAGCACAGACAGAAATGAGATGGTGGGGAGGGGGATAAAACTCCCAACAGCTTCAATGTGCTGCTGCAGATTCTAGTTTTCTCCCTGCTGTGAAATCACTTTTTTTAATGGCTTAGAAATTATAACAAATATAGCTTTGTCCTAAATGTGTATTTAAGCACTAGGGAGAAGTAGATCAAACTGCTGTGAGATTGTCTGACAGAATACTTCTCTGAAGGAGTTAAAGCTTGTTTATGGCCCGGTTACACCACTGAGTACTGATAAATGTTGCTTGGAAAGGTAAAGATGTCCACATCCCCTCCATTTAAAGACTAATTCAGTGTAAAATCAACCTGCGTTCCTCGCTCTGTCAGCATTTGTCATGTACCTACCTAGAACACACTCCAGGGGTTACAAAACAAGTTCATTAATCTTGCTCGAGTTCTTGGGCACAGGAAGGAGCCAGTAGTATTCTTTGATATGTTAATTTAATCTGTGTCCCATACTTAGGTCTCAGGATGGGGTCAGCATTGCCTTGCTGTCGAACAGTCAAACTCCACATGCCAAATATGGTAACTTTTGCTCCTAAAGTTACTTGGCTGTGGAAGTCTGAACTTATCCCCTTCCAAATTACAAAAATTTGTTGGATATATGGTCAGCTTCTTCGTAGATGTCAGTGTCAGAAAAGCATACCAGTCTCTTTGAAAGAACAGAAAGATAAAAACCCAACTGAATTTCAGGATATTTGAGAATAACTTTTGCAACCTTTGTAAACCAAAGTTTACTAGACTAAAATAGGCACATGGAGAGTAGTTTTTTGGGTTTGCTCCTATTAGTAGATTATTCTTGTCTTTAACCACAGAGCAGGGGTTTACTGTATTACCACAACACGGACTGTGCCCTGACCCAGGTGTAGGACCTTGCACTTGGCTTGGTTGAACTTCATGAGGTTGGCACTGGCCACCTCTCAAGCATGTCAAGGTCCCTCAAGGTCCCTGTGGACGGCATCCTTTCCCTCCAGCATATCAACAGAACCACACACCTTGGTGTCATCGACAAACTGTCCACATCACCGACAAAAGGTGTTGAACAAGACTGGTCCCCACTCTCACCCCTCAGGGACACCACTCATTACTGTTCTCCAATTAGACATTGAGCCATTGACCACAACTCTTTGCGTGTGGCCATCCAGTCAATTCTTTATCCACTGAGTGGTCCTCCCATCAAATTGATGTCTCTCAAGTTTAGAGGAGATGTCATGCAGGACAGCATCAAACGTTTTGCAGAAGTCCAGGTAGATGACATCAACTGCTTTGCCCCTGCACATCAGTTCTGTAGCCCCATCATAGAAGGCCACCAAATTAGTCAGACAGAATTTCCCCTTAGTGAAGCCATGTTGGCGGTCACAAACAGCCTCATTGTTTTTCATGTGCCTTAGCATGCTTTCCAGGAGAATCTGCTCCAAGATTTTGCCAGGCACAAAGGAGAGACTGACTGGTCTGTAGTTCCTTGGCTCTTCCTTTTTCCCCTTCTTGAAAACGGGGGTTATATTTCCCTTTTTCCAGTTGTCAGGAACTTCAACTGGCTGCCATAATTTTTCAAATATGATGGACAGTGGCTTAGCAACTTCATTCACCAGCTCCTTCAGGAACCATGGATGGATTTCTTCAGGTCCCGTGGACTTGTGCACACTCACATTCTTACAATGATCTTGAAACTGACCCTCTCCTACAGTGGGCCTAAGGTCTTCATTCTCATACGAAGACCCAGTCTCTGCATCTGCTTTCCAAGACCTGGGTGGTGTGGTCTGAGCATTTGCCAGTGAAAACTGAGGCAAAGAAGTCATTGAGAACCTCAGCCTTCTCCAAATCCAGAGTAGCCAGTTCTCCTGATAGCTTCCAGACAGAGCCCATGTTATCCCTAGTCTGTCTTTTGTTTGCTACATACCTACAGAAGCCCTTTCTGTTATCTTTCACATCCCTTGCCAGATTTAACTCTAACTGGGCCTTAGCTTTCCTGACCTCGTACC
Source organism: Pezoporus flaviventris (assembly GCF_033815535.1). Taxonomy (NCBI): domain Eukaryota; kingdom Metazoa; phylum Chordata; class Aves; order Psittaciformes; family Psittacidae; genus Pezoporus; species Pezoporus flaviventris. The sequence continues at coordinate 53,189,457 of NW_026892549.1, forward strand.
TAGTTTCCCGGACAACATCCCTGTATTCTTCTCAGGCTGCCTGTCCTAGCTTCCACCCTTTATAAGCTTCTTTTTTCCCTCTAAGTTTCCTCAGCAGTTCCATATCCATCCATGGAGGCCTGCTGGCCCTTGTGCTGCATTTCCTTCTAGTCGGGACACAACACTCCTGAGCTTGGAGCAGGTGATCCTTGAATATCAATTGGCAGTCTGGGCACCCCCCTGCCCTCTAGGGCTTTATCCCATGGAGCCTTACTAAGCAGGTTCCTGACGAGGCTAAAGTCTGCTCTGTTGAAGTCTAGGGCACTGAGCTTGCTGCACGCTCTTCTCACTGTCCTGAGGATCTTGAACTCAACTGTCTCATGATAGGTATGGCCAAGGCTGCCCTGGAGCACCACATTCCCAAACAGCCCCTCGTTGTTGGTGAGCATGAGGTCAAGTATGGCACCTCTCCTTGTCGGCTCCTCTATTACTTGCAGATGGAAGTTGTCTTCCGCACAATCGAGGAACCTCCTGGATTGCTTGTGCCAGGCCATACCATCCCTCCAACAGATACCAGGATGGTTGAAGTCCCCCATGAGGACAAGGGCCAGCAAGCATGAGGCTGCTCCTATCTGTCTATAGAGCACTTCATCCACATAGTCCTCTTGATCAGGTGTCCTGTAGCAGATCCCCACAGTAATGTTCCCCGTCACTGCTCTCCCTTTGACCCTGACCCACAAACTCTCTGCTGACTGATCACCTGTCCCCAGACAGAGTTCCATACTCTCCAGCCTACCACTGACATAAATAGCAACTTTCCCTCCCTGACTGCCTGGCCTGTCTTTCCTAGAAAGCCTATAACCTTCCATTCCAACACTCCAATCATAGGAGTCATCCCACCATGTTTCTGTGATGCCAGTGATATCATATCCCTGTAGCCATGCACACATCTCTAATTCCTCTTGTTTATTCCCCATACTATAGGCATTTATATAGAAGCATCTAAGCCAAGATCCGAATAAAGCCAACTCATTAGCTGGAGCAGCTGAAATAGCTCTGCATTGCTCCAAGCATTTATTACAGGTGCTGGCAACTGACTGTGAGTGTTGGGATGGATCACTACTCCCTCCCCCAACACATCTAGCTTAAAGCTGCCTTGACCAGCCTAGCAAGTCTCCTACCAAAGAAGTTCTTCCCCTTCAATCACCAGCTCCACCAGCCTCCAGTAGACCTGACCTCTTAAATCGAGTCCCATGTTCTAAATACCCAAACCTCTGGCTATGGCACCACCTTTCTAACCATTTATTAACCTGCCAAACCTGCTTGGCCTTTGACTTGGAGGATTGATACAAAAAAATGTATCCGAGCTATAGAGCCCCTAACTACCTCTCCCAGGGCTCTGTAGTCTTTCTTAATGATTCCCAGGCTACTGCTGTCAATACTGCTGCCATGAATATACGATTTGCAAAACTTTTAGGTAATTTTATTCAGCACTTCTGTTGGTATTTCTTTTAGGTAAGGTGATACTTTGTGGCTCCTTAAAGCAGCAGATCATGATTTTGTGTAGTTGTGCAACCCATTCCATTGTGACTGCTAGGTCGATTACTACTGCACTTCTGTCCATCAAGCACCATCCTTTTGATGCTGGCCTACCTATCATACACAGTTAGCTGATACCATGGCTATGTTCATTAAGGAAAATTTCAAGGAGCCCTAGACAGGAATCTATATCCCATTACAACTTTGTTATTAGACTTAATCATATTGCTAGTAAACAATGAAATGTACAATTGTATCAGCATCTTCTAGATATGTGTACCCATCTGATATGGAAAACTAACATCTGAACAAAGCTTTTTTATGAAACTAATGTGCTATTTCTGCCAGTTGGCATACATTTAGTTCTGGTTTAGTGTAAAAATTAGCCTTCAAAATTAATCCTGGGTGTAATGAAATGGGTGTAACAAATTTTAGAGTTTTATAATGCATCTCAACAAAATAATAATTGCATTAATGCTAAAGGCCTGAATCAGTTGTCTTTAGTAGAATATTTGGTTTTTCAAACATTAGCATGAAAGATGGAAAGCGTAAGGAAGTAAGGAAGATCACTTTTTCAGGTGCAGAAAAAGGAAAGAGTTTTCAGATACTTTTCTCAAATAGTGAACTGTACACCAAGACATTTTCAGCTAAAAGATAGAGCACAGTAGTCTTCAAATTGCCTCCTCATTTAATTCAGGAAGGTAGCTCCCATTTAAGCTCAACTGCGTTCAAAAGTAACATGACCTCTCAGGTACCTTCTCAAAAAAAACTGGAACTCCAGAATTGTTAAGCCATTTGGTATGCCAATAACTGAATATGTATCTGAACTATATAAACTTTTAATCCCCAGTCCTATAGTTGTTTCTACTTTGCAGACAGATGTTTGTACGTGTTTGAATCAGGCATTGCAAATGGCAAGATGACAATTCCCTAAGTAACTGAAGTAACTCATCTGAAATACCTGTCAAATGGAAAGCATATAAAACTATAAAAAAATTCCCCCAAAACCAAACCCACCAAAACCCCAAAACTCTTAAGGATGAAAAGGGAAAAAAAAAAAACAACCGAAAACAGGGAGGAAAGCCCATCTCCCTTCCAACTCAGTTTCTTCCCTTCCAAGTTTTTTCTACCTCTACACTAAGACCATACTGGTGATATCTGACTAAACCATTGCACATCTCTTTCATTAAGAAGAAATTTGGGCTACTAATACTTGATGGTCATGGAAAGCCCAATTGCCCAATTGCCCGATTGCCCTGATAATGGTTTTTGTCCATTTTTCGTATCTTCCCCTTTTCCTCATGGTGTTCCTTTTTTCCCCCCAAATTTTTTGTGGACAATATAATTTACTTTGGTCTATGAGGACTCAGATATTTTCCAAGATATTGCAAATTATTTTAAACTCCATTTCCTCACAATTTATGTTTAAAGCCTAATTCTTAGATACTTTGGTTTTGAATGATAAAAAAAAAAATTTTAAATTAAAAATAGCATTCAAGCTGTTTTTTTGTTTTTTTTTTTTCCACAACACTTAAAAAAATAAGATTTTATCCTTAAAAGCTATAATAATTACTTCAGTAACATTGAAAATCTAAGCCAGGTGCTCAGTAGTTGTAAATCATTGGCACTCCACTGGAGTCAGACAAGAACTTGATCTAAAATATACTGCTATACATTATATTTGTCTGTAGTTTCAACTTCATTTCCTTTGTGTGACTGTAGAACCTTTCATAACAAGATATGGAAACTTTTACTGTTTTAAATCCTCTTTGAAGTAGGGGCTGGGTTAAGGGAAGAGCAGCCTTGTTCTTAAGGAGCTACAGTGGCACAACTACTTCAGAATAAAAATGGGGAGTAATGTAGTGAGAACACTTGCTGCACGTCTCAATTTGGTGGGATTTATTTTCTGACTATTAATTTTTAAAGCCACTTACCTCATTTTCTGCTGATTTTTCATTTTATCTTGACAGCACTCGACTGTCTGACAGGGACTCCCTGCCATATGTTGGCTCTGTGCTAAAGAAAGAAGCTTCCTGGAGTTGTCTCACTTCTCAGTCTGGTAAGATTGTTTAAAATCTCTATATGGAGTTTACCACAGAGAAGTGGAGCTCAAAAAGCATAACACACCCTACACCATAACACACCCTACACCTGAAATCTCTTGGACATAAACTTTCTTGCATACAAGGAGCTGAAGGTGAGAGCAACCAAGTGCCATGGGTATAGTGCCATAGATGTGCTATTAACACAGTTATGAGCTGGTGTGTGGTCTGTAGGTGTGATGTTGGATTAAGCAGGACCACTAAACATTGCACAGGTGAAAACCACATTGTCTCTCCATTGGTAACAGCTCCAAAGTTATTTGAACCTTAAAAAGAACCAAAACCCAAACACAAACAAAATTATTTTAAAGAATTTTGGAGTTGCCATCTGTTCAGGGAAAAAAATAATGTTCATCTCAAAATCAGACACATCTCTCATTTAGCAGTTTAAAGCTTAGAAGGATCATGTATCTTCTTATTTAGTTTATATGGTACCACAACCACCCTTCTGTTCATTTAGTCTGTATCTATGTAGACAGAGAAGAACATGGTATCTGAATGAATTCCAGGAAAACTCAGTTAAAAGTAAGGAACTGAATTTAAGATTCTACACCAAAAGGGAGCAATGAACACAGCTAAATATTTTCTCGCTAAGACTGGTGTCCTGGGTTCCTTTGTCATTATTGTTATTGGTGGTAGCAGTAGTGATTTGTGTTATACCTTAGTTACTAAACTGTTCTTATCTCAACCCGTGGGAGTTGCATTCTTTTCAATTCTCCTCTCCATCCCTCCGAGAGCAGGGGGAGGGCAAGAAAGGGGGGGGAAGTGAGCGAACGAATTACCTGACTGGGTTTAAACCACGACAGTTCTTTTTGGCGCCCAACGTGAGGCACGAAGGGTTGAGATAACGACAGATTTGACTGGATTAATAGTCATTCGTCACAATGCTGATTTATTGGCTATCAGAGTTGTTCTTCTTGATCTCACAGCTTCAGACCGTTGTAACTTACTTAGAGCCGGTATTTGCTGTGTTAGTGTTTATCAAGTGTGGGGCCTGGGCTAAGGTTCTTGTCTCACTGTGCTTTATGGCAATGGCTTGTAATACGGGCGGGCTCCAGCAGCAGGGCGGGACGGACGTGGCCGTGGACTTGTACCTGGCCGTCCGGCTGCTCTTCACCGTCCTGGCCCTCACCCTACTCTCCATCTTCGTGAGGCTGCGGGGAGCCGAGGGGGAGCGGCCCCGGGAGCTGGCGGCAGCCGACCCGGCCCGGAAGAGCGGCCCCGGGCACCAAGCTGCGGCGGGAGCGGGGCCGGAGGCCGCGAGGGGACGGCTGCCGGTGGGGGAGGTCGGGGCGGTCGAGGAGAGGAAGGAGGCGGCTGCCGAGCAGCGGGAGAAGGCGGCGGAGGAGCCGAGCCCCGGGGAGGAGCCGAGCCCCGCGGAGGAGCCGAGCCCAGCCCCGCGACGGCCGAGAGCATCCCCCGGAAGCCGCCCGCCGAGCCCCAGGAGGATGCAGGAGACCCCGCAGCATTTCCCAGCAAGGCAGAGGAGGAAGAGGTGGACTCAGGAAAAGAGAAGCTGGTGGTGGGAGAGCCGGCAAGCACAGCAGCTACACCAGCCCCAGTGACAAGTACAGCAGCATCGTGTGAGAGTTCTGAAGGTTTTGAATGGCCTTTGGGTATCCTTGGGACCTGCCTGCTGATTGTGGTGGGGATCAGCATGTCGGCACACACACAGACTGTGTTCTACCCACAACCATTTTGTCTGATCTCAAAAGTTAAGCAGAGTCAGGTTTGGGTCTTGTCTGGGGTTAGACGACGATATAGGAGGACCAAGAGATTTTCCCCAAGGCTGGACAGTCATGAGTGGCAGGGTGTGTGGGACAGTATGGGCAAGTATCTAGTCCACTGGGCCCCTCCAGTGCTTTGGAAGCATCGGAGATGGAAGGCAGCTGTGTGGAGTCCCCAGCAGCAAGCTTCAGAAACTGCTTAAGGGGACAGTGAATTATTTTAAGCCTGGTGGGCCCATGGCACTTCAGGCCATCAGAGCAGAGATGCAACATAGAGATGGACTCATGATCGAGGGGTGGACTTAACAATGGACGCTATTGCCCAGGTTATTCACGAGTGTGAACACTGCACACAGTCTCTCCTGCTCTGGAAGACTGTTACAAGAGATGGAGCCTGACATGGACCAGATGGACGCAGCAGCTTTATAGGGACTGGTCCATGCACTAAGATAAGAGTGCACCGAGATAAGAGTGATGGTATATTGAAAATGTGGGATCTGAGCATGACGTGAATGGTATGGAATAAGGGGTGGATAATGTCCTGGGTTCAGCAGTAGCAGTCATGTTTCTCCTCCTTGGTAGCTGGTGCAGTGCAGTGTTTTGACTTTCGGCTCGGGAACAGAGCTGATAGAGATGTTTTGGTTTGGCCAAGGACTTTGTGAGCCTCATGCTCTGCCAGGGGGGAGGGGAAGCCAGGAGGAAGCAGAGACAGGACAGCTGACCCAAACTGACCAACGAGGTATTCCATACCACAGCACGCCATGCCCAGGATGTAACTGGGAGTTAGCCGGAAGGGCTGTGAGACTGCAGGGTTGGAGGAGGTATCGGTCGGAGCTTGGTCGGGCTTGGGGGGCGAGTTATCGGTCAGCTGGTGCTGAGGTGTTGTATTCTCTTCCCTTGTTATTTCCTTTGTCATTATTGTTATTGGTGGTAGCAGTAGTGATTTGTGTTATACCTTAGTTACTAAACTGTTCTTATCTCAACCCGTGGGAGTTGCATTCTTTTCAATTCTCCTCTCCATCCCTCCGAGAGCAGGGGGAGGGCAAGAAAGGGGGGGGAAGTGAGCGAACGAATTACCTGACTGGGTTTAAACCACGACAACTGGCTATACATAGCTTTCATGTGAGCTTTTATATCCAATAAACCCAAACTTCTAACAAGTTTATTACAGCTCTGGTCTCAAATGCATAATATCTGTGCAGGTCAGCCACTGAACCCATAGAGAGCCACTGCATCACTTGGGCTAGTTCACCCTGATTATTAAATTAAACAGCCAATCTCAAACATCCTTGGACCACTTCCACTCCTAAAAGAAAAGTAGCATTTAACTCTATATCCTTATTTCTGAAAGCACCAATGGGACTGTGTTTAGCCAGCTTTGCTGCGGCTTTACATATCATCTAAAAATAAAACCAGGTGTAGGGGACGTAAAGCATAAATGTGCTTCACCTTAAAGTACAGGTTCAGCAGTAGCAGTTATTTTTCTCCTTCCTAGTAGCTGGTGCAGTGCTGTGTTTTCAACTTTAGTCTGAGAACAGTGCTGATAACATGTGGATGTTTTTAGTTGTTGCTAAGTAATGTTTACTGTGATCAAGGACTTCTTCAGTCTCATGCTCTGGGTCAGGCTGGGTGCTGGTCAGTGGGTGATGAGCAATTATATTGTGCATCAGTCGTGTTTATTGTTTTCTTTGCATTTTCCCCTTTTAGTTTTATATTCCCTCCCCTTGTTATTTCCCTTATCATTATTATTATTAGTGGTAGTAGTAGTAATTTTGTATTATACCTTAGTTACTGGACTGTTCTAATCTCAACCAATGGGATTTACATTCTTTCAATTCTCCTCCCCATCCCTCTGGGTGTGGGGAGGAAGAAAGAGGGTGGAGTGAGCAAGTGACTGCGTGTTTCACCTGGCCATATGTCACATAAAAAGCCCTGCAGCTTTTTGTCTGCTCTGCTGGGAAGGTTTGAACTGTGGCACTTTTTCACATGGTTTTTCAGACTGAACTTTTGTAAACAAATCCTGAGTGAATCATGGCCAGTGGATAATTTTCTCTCTTCCTCATAGAATCATAGAATAGTTAGGAAAGGACCTTAAGATCATCTAGTTCCAACCCCCCTGCCATGAGCAAGGACACCTCACACTAAACCAGGTCAACCAAGACTCCATCTAACCTGGCCAGAACACTGAAAGGGATGGAGGATTTACAGCTTCCTTGGGCAACACATTCCAGTGCCTCACCACCCTTACAGTAAATCTGTATCTATATCTAACCTAAACTTCCCCTGTGTAAGTTTGAACCATTACCCCTTGTCCTATCACTACAGTCTCTATTGAAGAGTCCCTCCCTAGCATCCTTGTAGGCTCCTTTCAGATATTGGAAGGCTGCTATGAGGTCTCCACACAGCCTTTTGAACAGCCCCAACTTTCTCAGCCTTTTGCTCCAGCCCCTTATCATCCTTATGGCCCTCCTTTAGACTTGCTCCAACAGCTCCATGTCCTTATGTTGAGGACACCAGAACTGCACACAATACTCCAATGAGGTCTCATGAGAGCAGAATAGAGGGGCAGGATCACCTCCTTTGACCTGCTTTGATACAGCCCAGGATACGGTTGGCTTTCTGGACTGCGAGCACACACTGAAGCTGGCCTATGTTCAGTTTCTCATCAACCAACAAACACCCCCAAGTCCTTCTCCGCAGTGCTGATCTGAATCTCTTCACTGCCTGTTATTTTCTCTACAGCATCAGTAAGCAGCAAGAGGTCTTTGCTGATGCAGTTCCAAGTGGCTTTAAGATTAAATTTTGCTAGCAAAACAGATAATCTACAGTTCTTTAGAAAGCACATCCACTGAATTGCTTGCATTCATCTCTTGTGACTGGGAGAGTTCCCAGCTCTATTGGTACTTCTGGGTTTATACCACGGAAGAAAAATAACTCATACACATGCTCTTTACACTTGTCTACAGTATATATATGGGACTGAAAACAAAGAACTTTGTCACAATGTGCTACGTTCTTCTGTTTCTTTTCAGGGGATCCATTTGTTCATTTTCTCTCAAGCCCAGATACACGTTTTACATTGTCACGTGCTGCTTTTATTAACAAGATGAGAATGTCACAAGAAATAACTTTTATTTTATTATGGTAGTGGCTAAGATCATGGCTTTCTGATTCTGCATAAGTTAATGTCAAATAAAACTCAGCATTTTAACACTGGATGAGTGAGCAACTTCTGTTCCATCTGCAAAGAAGCAAATGCACAAATCTCTTGAATGCCTTTGGTAGTGACTAAACTGAACTATGGTGGAGTGGCAGTCCTGGGGCTTTATAATGGTATGTACCATGACCTCTGTGTTATTTAAATGTACTTGCTACAATTCCTGTATTTTTCTAGCATCTTTTATGTCTATGGTGGCAGCTTCTTGAATGACCTTGCTTGCTCTTTTGGCTGTCCACGCTGCTGACTGCTGTGCTGTTTGCAGCAAAGACTGCAGTCCTGGTGACAGATTTGTAGCACAGATTTTTGATGTACTGGTTTGCCCTTCTGGGTGTCTCTCTTTTATTCTCTCTGCTTCAAAAAGGTTGAAGGCAATACTGAATATAGGATTTTGACTAACTTCAGCTCTGCTAATGCTTCACAAGAAACAAATATGAGGTTATTTTTATAATACAGGAGTATAGAACATTTTTCTCCTTGTAGCTAAGGATATTTCTTATGATGTGTTGAAAAAAAACCAAAAAGCTCTTCTTAACTCGCCAGAACTTAGTCATTAAACACAACCAAGGTCACATCCCCAGAATGTAAAAAAAAAGATATTTCAATAAAATATGTACTCACTAAGCAAAGGCAGAAAAGAAACAGCAACATCTTGAAGTATGAACTGAAGTTCTAATGAAACTGGTATGCATATATGTAACAGAATAATGTATAAAATCCTTAGGTATACTTTTTCCATTTGTACATCTATTTACTTATATATGCATATAAGTGTTTATCATTAGGACTGATTAGTAGTGTGCTCTTATTGATGACTTCATGCATTTTTAGGTAGAGATTTATTGTAGGGATATATTATTGGGGTTTACTCAGAACCTGCATTTAACTATAAGAGTCAGTTGTTTCTGTTAATGCAGGATGGGTTGTGGTGTAGCTGAGTAGGCACCAAAAATCCAGGACTTCTCCAAATGACCAGCAAGTATAACGTGAAAGAAAAAGCATGTAAACAAAGAGATCTTTCTGCCTGTGTGGATGTAAGTAGCTATGTAAGATGCACTGTGTGTTCAGCTTGCCATTCAGAACTATTCAAAACCAGAAATTAATTTTATTAGTTTCCTCACACACACAAAAGTGGCTACCCAGAATCTGAGAATGCACCTATGAAATATGATACAGAAAATTAAATTCTGTAGCACAAAGTTCATCTTGGATTCGGGCTTCAGAAGCCCTTCAAAATCATGCGCAAGAGCATTTGGGATTATAAAATCTTAATCATCCTCACTTCAGTCGACATTAAAGGTATTATTTTTAAGGCAGTCCTTTGAGAAGGAATAAAAAAAGATAAGAAATTCAAAAGTCAAATAATTTAATTACTTATATATGTTTCTATTTCCAAGGAAAATTTCCTTACACATCCTTTTTTTTTTTGCTTGAGTTTTATCAAAAGCATGAGCAGACTCTGTCATGATGTAGAATCCTTCATTAGCTGTAGGTAATGAAGTTCCAGAGCCTAATGCCAAAAAGCTCGAGTTTCCTGTGTGAGAGTTCTTTTTACATAATGGCTTTACTACCTAATAAACCTTGAACCATTTAGCATGGAAGGCATTCTCATTTTTCAGACAACAAAAATTCATCTGCAGTATTTTTTCCGTAGCTATGTAATGAGGCTTGTAGAAACATGACACAAAGAAATGGAATGAATAAATCAAATTGTATGGAAAAAAACCTCAAGGATCTGACAGTAGAAATGACAAACAACAGGGAGCTCTGCAGCTTTTCTCATTGCCAGCAGAAACTCATTTCTTTCTCTGCTACTTAAGAGAATATTTTAAGAGAATGTTCTCTCACTATTGTATTGCCAGTGCAAGCTAGGGGCTCTAAGAGGGGATGCTTAGACACCTCCAAAATTCATCTTGAGGGTTGTACTGGAGAAGTGGTGGCTGAAGAAAAGTTGGATTAACTGAGGTTTCTATGAGGAATTTACTCTATAGGTGGTAGCTTTGCACCTTGCAAAATGCTTTATAAATGCAAAAATGCTTGTAACATACTTGTAGGAGAGAGAATCCATGTCTTTAAGCTTGTGAATGCTTGAGGACTCCTCCCTAGGAAGGGAGAGGAGTTCAAGTAGCCTGATCAGGTCTGATGGCTGGTGATTATATGTAATTTATCTTCAGTGCACAGGCAGTTTGCTAGTACAAATGCCAATGGGGAAGCACCAGCTTTTGTTTCCAGCAGCTGTCTAAAATCACTCTCTGTTTTAATGAGTCTGTGCTGAAACATAATCACATCTTAATGTCAAGCCATTTCTTCACTCTATCAGAAAAGCTGTGAAAAGCTGGGGGTAGAATGAGGCTTCCATATGTTCATGGTGCACAACAGAGTTATTGAACTGTGTTTCAGGCGAGGTGGATATCATGAAAGAAGAAAATAAATGATCCAGAGCTATAGAAGAATGAGCTACAAGAACATCCTGATGCATTCAGACCCTGAAGACAGCAGGTCTGGCTGGGCTGCCTGCATTGGGATGTAAGGATACCTCTTCTCCTGGAGCTGGCAGGTTGCTGGCTGTTGGGGCTGCTCTGCAGCATTTTGGGAGCATTTTGACCTATAGGCTATTTTTGTAAGTAACAGCCTAAGTCATTTAAAGATAGAAGTACACAGAAAAAAATGAGGGTACTCTATTGCTTCACTGATTATTATGCTGCTTGGCTTTAGTTAATGAAAAGTAAAAACTGAAAGTTGCTGCTACCTTTTCTGCTGCTACAGTTGAGACAGTTACTGAAACTGCGCTATGCATGCAGCAAAGTTTCTTACAAAAATAATTGAAAATTGAGCCCTTTTTTTCTAAGGGTCGAACAGTGAAAAAGAACAAACATTTCCAGTGACTAATCAACTCGCCTACGTGTAATTTGCTCTGAGTTAGTCAAACTGACTATTTCATAATGTTTATTTAACACTGAACTTTTTGAATTATTCTTGAAGATGTAGAGGTTTGTACCATCTGCAATACATTATGAGAAATCATGACCAGAAAATGAGGCCATAATTTCTGTTAGTAGTTTAATGCATCTCATATTTTTCTTGGAGTCAGAACAGATTGCATGATATATTTCGTACACTGCCTGTGAGCTAAAGCAGTCAATGGAAATGAAGAAACCTAGTTAAAGATGGAGCACTGTTTCTCTGTGTGTTCAGTTGGTTGTCTACAGAGATTAGGCTTTTATGTTTTTTAATGGGAAAATGGGGTTTGTGTTTGTGTTTTTTTTCCTTGTATTTGGTTATTGGTTTTTTTTCCCAATGTTGTTTTCTTCTAGTTCAAGCAACGCAATTTTGACATGTTGCATTATGTGTGTCTGCTGCTGATTTAAAAAAACCCTGTATCTTTATGCTTTTCAGCCTTAATTTGTTTTGTTTAACAGAAATACATGGATTGTCCCTACCTGGTGTGTACCTTCTTTTCCTTTCTCCTTCCCTCTTCTAAACCACCTCATCACTTTGTTTTCACTTCTTGTTTTCATTTATAGTTTTCATTTCATTTAAATCAAAGTGTCCCAGAGTAGTAGATCAGCTTCTTTGGGTAGCATTGCTGGACACACAAGCAGAAGGAAGTCTGTGATTGTGACTGCTTTGTGACTAGGTAGCATTAAAGGTCTCAGGATTTTAGATTAAAAAAAAACCTCCAAACTATTCAGAATAAAAAATTTAGACTATAAATCTCAACCTGAATATGTACATATTCTTATTGTAACTTAAGCAGAAACTACCACCTCTCTTTCTTTTTTGTTTCCTCTTTGTAATGTTTTCTTTTTTTGCTAGCAAATGAATTAATCATGTCATAAAAGAGCATGTGATGGTCTTTTTTAAATTAGCTTGGACATTGAGAAGTTCCAAAATGTGCCTCTAATATTCTTCCTATAAAGCAGTTTAATAAGATGTCATAATAAACATGTAAAATTAGATATATTGTGTCAAGAGGCAAAATAACCTCATTACGCAGAAAGCCCCAACAAACTGAGGCTTCCTTAATATATAATCCAGTAGTTTAATTTGTAAATATGATTATTGCTCTTAACAGAGTTCATTAGTACCTCAGAGTCCTCTAAGACATTTGAATGATACTTGTTATAATTAATATTTAGTTTTTAACACTGTTCAGAGTTTCCCAAACTTTCAAAATGGCTCTTGTAATTGCTCCTTTAAAATTTGCCAGCTGTGCAAACCTAATTGCTATGAAGATACAGAGGGCCTTCACGGATGCAGAGTGGCATTGCATTGATTAAATAACCATTTGTTTTCTTCCGCAGTAGAAGATTTGAATACTCTTTCTGAATAACACTGCTTCCTCTCATTCACAGGTAAATATTATTCTTGTATCCATATTTATGTCATTCAATAAATCTGTGGCATTCTGGATTTGGCTGAGTACATACGGACATGGACTGATGGTCTCCAGGGAGTGACACTGGAGCATAAATACTGATTCTTCACTGAATGTCAGTGAGTGACAAAAATCTACAGAAAGCACAGTCCATTATGTTGAGCGACAGGGAAGTGAATGTGGCAAGTTTCTATTTCACTGAGATGTACAGTTCAGGTGTGATTTACATCAGTGATCTTCATACACTGGTTCAAAAATTCCACGATGTACCAACTCTGACTATGAATGCCTGCAGTTTGCTCAGCTTAAAAGCTGCCATCTCTGCTTTCTTGCTTCAAAACAGAGCAAAACTCTGTTTCGGAGCAGATTCCCATTAGTGGGTCTGCTGCTCTGCTCCTGCAGCTTTACAGCATTGTGGGGTGTTGTGTGGCTTTCCTCATTTCTGCTTGCTCTGCTCATCAAGAACTGCACATCAGCAAATTTTTCTGCCTTTGCCTCCACCATCTTTCAGGCTGGAGTGATTGCCCTCGAGCTCTTGAGATAGTGTGGGACAGTAGCGCTTCCCTGCAGTGCTCATGTTGTGTGACAGCATCAGAATAATTAACAGAAGGATGTGGCTGAACAGTGCACAGATATCTCCAGAAGTATCACCTCCTTGATGTTAGTTGCAATTGATGTCCTTCGGGATACTTACTAAAGCAGATATGGAAAGTGCTATGGAAGCAATGCCTCCCCCAAGGACAGACAAAGGGGCAAAACTTCCAGGCAAAGGACTCAGTCGGTGGAGGAATTGGAGGGATGGATGGACAAATGGAGGGACAGATGGAAAAGAAGGATGGATGGATTGTGGAGCAGATGGAGGAGAAGGATGGATGGAGAACGCTGGGTGGTGGGGTGTATGAAGAGAATAGGTTGGTGGATGGTAGGGCTGGTGGAAGAGCAGGACAGATGGGTGGTGGGGACAAAATGGAGGAGAAGGTCAGGTGGTGGGGCAAGGATGGACAAACAATGGTGAAATAAGAGCAGATGGATGGAAAGTGGGGCAGTGGGATAGGGGGCAGCCCCACAGAGGCCCCTCTCAGGTGCCACCATCGTCCCCTGCAGGAGAAACAAGCCAGCATCAACTTGGCCATGTTCTGGAAGGCACAGCATGAGATGGATGAGGAAGAGGAGATCACATCACTGAGTCCCAGGTCAACAAGCTGCAGGCCAAGGGAGGCAACATTGGAGCCAGGGTGGGACGCCCTCCTTCTGCCCCACAGCCATCCCCTCACTCACCATCTCCTCTCTCACCCCACCCCAGAAGCTGTATGATGAAGAGTGACCCCACTACTGCCCCTACCCGCAAGATGGGAGCTTAACGATTTAGAAATAGTTAATCAATGACTACTGGAAGAACCCAGGCGTTGATTGGGTTGGGGAAGGGTCACAATGTCCCCTCACCCACCCGACCCCAAGAAACACTACCACAGAGAAACATCAGTGGTGGAAGAGGTTTAACTGGTGCCCAACACTGGGCAATTGGGGCTTTACGCGGTGGTTATGTGGGGGGTCTGGGGCAGGGTACAGAGGAATTATGGGACATCACTTTGGGTGAGTGTTTCCAATTATGTCGAGTCCACATCAGGGTCTGGAAGAGAAAGATGGGGAAGTTGGGGAAGATGGTAGACAAGAGGACACAGCTGTTCAGGGTTCCCTCCCCCTCCCACCTGAATGAACCCTTCCCCTCAACACAAGGGACTCACCCTGTACCACCGCTGGGGCCACCTCAGCACGGTAGGTGACAAAGGCGTCAAAGGCGAAGAGGAAGGAGAGGATAAGGCTGAAAGTCTGGGGAGGAGAAAAGGAAGCGGTGCCTGGTGAGGTGGAAGGAGGTGAGGCATGGGTTGGGGGTGGGGTTTTGGGGGTTTTGAGCGGGGACATGACACTCACGAAGGTGGTGGCAGCCAAGGCATCTCGGGAAGCAGCCAGGGCCACCAGAGCCACGACGAGGAAGATAATGGTCCCACTGACAGCCCGGAGGAGGTCCTGAGGGTACACCATGGGGAACAGCATGGGGATAACACAGTGGAGGAGCACCAGGAGATACTGAGCTGAACAATGAGGGTATGCCATGGGGGGACACCAAGGGGACAACACCATGGAAGAACATAGAGATGCCAGGGGAGATACCCAGGAGGGACTCTGGGAGATGTTGAGATGGACACGAAGGGGTGACACTATGAGGGGACACCGTGGGAGACCAAGACGGACATCATAGGGGAACACCAAGGTGGACACCGAGAGGTGACACCATGGGGGAACACAAGAAGATGCTAACATGGACATCAGGTTGGATGCCAAGGCATAACACCTGGGAGGACACCAGAAGTTGCCAGAGGTTCACCAAGGTGTGAAACTGAGAGATGCCAAGATGGACACCATGGGGCGACACCAAGGTGGGCACACCAAGAGATGCCAGAATGAGGGACATGTGGGGCAGAGGTGGGGCCATGAGGGGCTGCCATGGGGCCACGTACCAGGCAGGACCCATAGCCATGAGGCAGGCGTGGGGGGCTCCTCAGCAGCCGCCCCCCCAGGGCTGCTGCCACTGCCAGGGCTTGAAGCAGTGCCGGGGCCAGTGTGGGAGGTGCAGGGGGGGCCAGCAGCCCCACAACTGCTCCACACAGCATCTGGGGGACATGGGAACAGGTTGGAGGGGCACAGCAGACCCACAGCATCCCCATACAGACCCACATTGCCCCATAGCACCCCGGAGAGCACCCGTAGAGACCCGTAGTGCCCAAGAGCACCTCTTATGGCACTTACTGGGGATTTATGGCACCCTGTTAGGGACCCACAGCACCCCAGCATCCTGACAGCACCCCACAGGGCCCTCAGCAATTCCCACAACACCCCCACAGAGGCCCACAGGACCCCATAACACCTCCCAGAGCCCCTGAGCACCCCTTTATCACCCCATACTACTCCAATAGCCCCACAACACCTCCTTAGTGCCCCCCAGAGCCCCACAGTAACCCCATCACACCCTCTGGAACCCCAGAGTACACACAGCAAACTCATCACATCCCCTTTATGCCCCTCAGAACTCCTATAGTTCCCAGCAACCCCACAGCACCCCCACAGAGCCCCATAGCACCCACTACACCCCATAGAGCCCTACAGCACCATGTATCCCTCCCCTGTACCAGCTCAGCCCCCAGCAGCAGCCCCTTGGGGGTGCGCAGGACCCCCAGCTCGAAGGCTCCGTCCAGATCCTGCTGCCCCATAGTGGGGGGGAATATTTGGGGCTGGAGGGGGAGATAGTGATGACATGTGGGTCCTTCCCCCTGTGACAGGCAGCACTGGGACGAGGGACAAAGGGATATTGTGCAGGAAAGGAGAGGGGGGAGGGAGCAGCTGAGGGGGGACTGGGAGTGACAGAGAGGACTGCTAGAGACTAGGAAGCACTTGAGTAACTGAGGGGGGACTGGAAGCAAGCGAGGGGCAACTGGAGTTGACTGGGAGACACTGAGAGGGACCCTGCTATGACTGGGAGTGACTAGGAGGTGACTGAGGGGGATTGAGGGCAAATGAGGGGCATTGGAAGTACCATGGGGTGACAGGGAACAACATGGGAGGCACTGAAAGAAACTGGAGGGGGGGGGGGGGGGGGGGGAACTAGGAGGCACCCTGGTGGGGTGAGGCAACTGAGGGGCAAATGGGAGTTACTGGGTCTTTCAGGTTAAAGCTACCTCACCCAGTTGGCCAGCCTGCTGCCAAAGATTCCCTTGTTTCATCTAGACAGGTGGGTTCCCATCCCTCTTTACCAAGCTATAGCCTTCAAAGAACGTCCCATTGTCATAAAAGCCAAAACCCTCAGGATGGCACCAGCCATGAAGCCAGCAGTTGATTTGCAACATATGCAAAATTCTGGCTGCACCCTTCCCTCTAAATGGTAAAATGGAAGAAAAGGTAATAATGAAGGAAATTGATTTTGGGTGTCTCAGTCATTAAAGTAGAGGTCTACAGGTCCAGGGAAGGAGATAGTAAGAGAAATGTTAAGAAAAAAATATGGGCTGCTTTTTAATATGAAAGGAATGTACTGAGTCACCTTTATAGAAATATAGCTTTTCTGGGTAAACTCCTCTGCTAAGAGGCTTCATCCAAGGAAGCTGAATAAATCTAATAAGCTGTGCTGGAAGTCAGGCACTAAATGAACCTCTCCTGTGCCAGGCTTTCTGACTCTGAGTGATTTCTGAACAGCAAGCATTTACAGCAATAAAACTTCAAAAACCCCTCAGAGTGGCAGACAGAATGCTCGGAAGTCAAGGAAAGCACCTAAAGAAGGTTATCTGGAATTCTGAAACTCCATTTAAAAAAATAAAATGCTTGGAAAGAACTTAAATTTAGAAACTAACAAATTGCAAAGGATTTGCTGTTTTGAAAGATTACAATTAATCCATTAATCACGCAAAGCAACTTGCTTTTGAGGAGTATTTATGGGGCAGTGCTAAAGTTTCAGTTTGCTACATTCCATGTAAAACATTACGTGCCATGCAGGTTTGCTTCTAGCATTTTTAGAGGAAAGAAATGATGCAGCAGAACTTGATAGGCATGTGTAGTGGCTGAAGATGAGCACAGATGAAAATTCTGTTCTTAGGAAATAATGTAGCTAAGAAGCAGTTTAATACAACAGTGCACCCAGTTAGAGCACAAGTTTGAAGAGACCGCTGATCTTACTGTTCCAATAGTGAAAGACCGAGTAACCAATGTCCTTTCAAAAAAAAAAAAAAAAAAAAAAAATGGTGCAGGAAGATGGTTATCTAATCTGCTTTCCTAAACTCACCATAGTTATAAGTGCTATAACTAGAGAGTAAGCTGTATTTTTAAAAGCATAAAGATATATTTCTAAAATGTGTCCAGTTATATAGGACACAACCTTTGAAGCTGGGCAGATTAAATGGAGAAAGCCTCACTTTCAATACAGCTGAGTCAATCTAGGCCACTGCAGGAAGAGCACTGAAGAAGTCCTTTTACACTGGCAGACACAAAGTTGGAGCCTAGAAGTTTTCTATATTTTGATGGTAGGACAGAAATCCAGGTTGGCAGTTGACTAGGAGATATGGCTTTGGTATTCATACCTGGACCTTAGAAGCATCGCATTGCTATTACCGAAGGCCAGTGCTATAGGGCCACAAACCAGCCCAAGATGAGTGGTGGATCTATGCATTCATTTTTGTTTTGGAGAATACCCTTTATCTCCTCTCAGAGAGATTAAAAGATTTTTAAACTAGAAGGAGCTGCCTTTGAATAAAAAGGGCTTTCCTATATGCTGGAATATAGGCCAACATATTTAACATTTTAAGTTAGGAAAAGCAGTTGGGCAAGACCAAACAGAAAGAAGGCTCTACAAACTAGAACGTGAACCTTCTTCTCACTGTGTTTTTCATTTCCACTGAATTATTGAGTTAAAGCAAAAGCAACCCTCCAACCAATACCCAGGCCGACCCGAGCAGCAATCTAGCCCTTCTGGGTAACTGACCGCAGTTTATATACTGGGCATGATGTGCTGTGGTATGGAATACCTCTTTGGTTAGTTTGGGTCAGGTGTCCTGTCTCTGCGTCCTCTTGGCTTCCCCTTCTCCCTGTCAGAGCATGAGACTCAGAAAGTCCTTGGTCAGAGCAAACATTACTGAGCAGCAACAGAAAACATGGGTGTTATCAACGTTGCTCCCAGGCTGAAAGTTAAAAACACAGCACTGCACCATCTGCTAAGAAGGAGAAATATGACTGCTACTGCTGAACTCAGGACAGTATCCACCCCTTATTCCATACCATTCAGATCATGCTCAGATCCCGTATTTTTCAATATGCCATTGCTTTTGTCTCATACATATGCATATGTATATATACACACACACACACAAAGAGAGAGATATCATTCCCTATAAAGCTGCTGAATTCATCCAGTCTGTGATGCTGGGCTCCATCTCTTGTAAAAGTTTTTCAGAGCAGAGGAGACTGTGTGCAGTGTTGGATTGTTGCAATGCTGACAATACCACAGAACTCATCTGATCACTGCTGAGCTCGTCTGGTTTTGTCAAAGTTCATTCTTTGTTGGGATGATTATTGGAGGAAAGTCAGGGCCGGTCGCTGGTGACCTGAAGACATCTAATTGGTGGGCTATAAAAGTGCTATATAGGCAACAGCATCTAATTGAGTTCATTGGCTGTTTTACCCTAAAAGCAAATCCCCTTGAGGTACACACAGAACTTCCTCATCTTCCGGCATTACCCAGCAAGCATGTCCAGGTCCCTGAGCAAAAGCAGTCCCATGAGTGGGTTTGCCTTTACCTGAAGCAGGAATAACTCAGTCTGTCTTCCCCAAAAAATTCTTTATGTGCACCACAGGAATTTTATCCCCCTCTACAGTATGTAAAAGTTCTGATTGTGCTGGGACAGCCCTGTTGGCAGATCCCCTAATGTTGACTGACTGGGTGGCTTTTGGTAAATGTGTATCCCAATGTTTGAAGTCTCATCACCCATTGCTGTCACTGTAGTAATTAACAGCCCCTTGTACCATTCTATTTTCCCAGAGGCTGATGCATAGGAGGGGATGTAATATACCCACTCAATGCCACGCTCTTTGGCCCAAGTGTCTATAAGGTTGTTCCAGAAAGGAGTCCCATTGTTTGACTCAGTTGTCTCTGTGGTGCTGTGTCGCCACAAGATTTGTTTCTCAACGCCCAGGATAGTGTTCTGGGAAGGTGGCATGGGGCACAGCGTAAGTTTCCAGTCATCCAGTGGTTGCTTCCACCATGGTAAGCACATGGTGCTTGCCTTGGTGGGTTGGTGGGAGTATGATATAGTCAATCTGCCAGGCCTCCCCATAGTTGTACTTCAGCCATTGTCCTCCATACCAGAGAGGGTTTAACTGCTTAGCTTGCTTAATTGCAGCACGTTTCACATTCTTGAATAACCTGGCAATAGTGTCCATTGTTAAGTCCACCCCTCAATCACTAGCCTATCTAGATGTTGCATCTCTGCCCTGATGGCCTGAAGTGTCATGGGCCCACTGGGCCAAAAATAATTCACCCTTATTTTACCAATCTAAGTCCGTCTGAGCCACTTCAGTCTTAGCAGTTTTATCCACTTGTTGGTTGCTCTGGTGTTCCTCAGTGGCCTGACTCTTGGGTGCAAGAGCATCTAGATGGCGTACCTTCACCACCACGTTATGCACCTGGGCATACCTTGCCACAGTGCAGCAGCCCAGATGGGTTTACCTCTGTGTTGCTAGTTGTTCTGCTCCCATTGCTGCAACCGCCCCCACAGGGCCCACTTACTCCATGTAGCATTGGTTGCATGATGTGTAGAGGAGACCTTGCCTTTGAAAATCCATCCCAGCACAGGCAACGGGGGTGCCAGGAGGAGCTGTACTTCAGTGCCAATCACTTCCGAAGTAGCTTGAACCCCTTCGTAGGCTGCTAGTATCTCTTTATCAGCTGAGCCAGAGCTGGCCTTAGATCCTCTGTATCCCCAACTCCAAAAGCTGAGGGGTGGACCTCGAGTGTCCCTTGAAGCTTTCTGCCAGAGGGTCCAGGTAGGACCATTCCTACCTACTCCTCGGCTGCAGTGTAGAATACATTTTTTACATCTGGCCAGGTCTGGACTGGTCCAAGGGCTACTATCTCTTGTTTAATTTGTTCAAAGGCTTGTTGCTGCTCAGGGCCCCATTTAATACCATTTTTCTTCTGGGTCACATGATAGAGAGGGCTTACAATCAGACTGTAATTTGGGATGTGCATTCTCCAGAACCCCACTGCACCCAAGAAAGCTTGTGTTTCTTTCATATTAGTTGGTGGAGACATTCTGTTATCTTGTTGATCACATCTGTGGGCATGTGGTGATGTCCATCTTGCTATTTTACTCCCCCAAATTAAATCTTCTGTGCAGGTGTCTTGACCTTATTTTGTTTTATGGCAAAACCAGCTTTCAGCAGGATTTGGATTATTTTCCTCTCTTTCTCAAAAACTTCTTTCACTTTATCGCCCCACATGATAACGTCATCAATGTATTGCAGGTGTTCTGGAGCTTGCCCTTGTTCCAGTGCAGTCTGGATCAGTCCAGCTGAGGAACTGTTCCTCTTTTGCAATCGCTTTGTCAAGTGACTCCAGCTGCTTGGCTTCCCTACCTTCTAGTTCATGTCCCAGCAACAGACCAGCCAGCTGACAATGTGCTCGCCTGGATGATGGGTGAAATCTTTTCGCATATTCCGTAGCTTGGCTGAGGTCTGGGGTCGAGAAGTCACCTCTTCTTCCTCTTCCTCTGGTCCATGTAATAATAACTCTTGTTCAGATGCTGTCCCCTGTAGTAGGTGCATTGGTTCTTCATCTTTCCTCACTGTATGGGTTGCTCTTTTTGCCTCTTTTTTTGCTTTCCCCCTTGCTTACAGGGGCAACTGATATTGGCATGAATTGGTCCTTTGGTTTAGCTGCAGTGATTATCGCTGTGGTTGGAGTGGCTACAATGTCTGCCACTAGGGTTGGAGTGGCTGCAGTGTCTGTTGTTGGAGTTGGTGCAGCCACTGTGCTTGGGGGTTGAGTAGAACCAGCAGTTGTGTTGTCTGTTGCTGTCTGGGCTTGAGTAGATGCTGTACTTGTCGCTGTGGTTGGTGTAGCTGTTCTTGGATTTGGAGTAGTTGTGCTGTCAGTTGTAGTCAGGCTCTGAGTAACTGCTGCACCTGTCATTGGGGTTGGTGTAGT
Source organism: Pezoporus flaviventris (assembly GCF_033815535.1). NCBI lineage: Eukaryota > Metazoa > Chordata > Aves > Psittaciformes > Psittacidae > Pezoporus > Pezoporus flaviventris. The sequence goes on from NW_026892549.1 coordinate 53,211,142, forward strand.
TGCTGTGCTTGGAGTTGGAGGAGCTGCGTTGTCTATTGCTTTGCCATCAGATCCAGAGGCATTTTTTTTCCTTTGAAGGTGCTGGACAGTGTTGAACAGGGCTCTGTAAGCATAGGCCAAGCCGCAGCACGTTGCCATGATTTGTCCCTCTCTGGTATGACCAGGATGACAACACACCTCGTTTAAATGTTTTACTAGTTTTTCTGGATTTGCACTTGTTCAGTGGTGAAGTTCCAAAGCACTGGAGGGGCCCACTGGCCTAGATACTCGCACAAACTATCCCACACACCCTGCCACTCATGACTGCCCAGCCTCTGGGAAAATCTCTTGGTCCTCCTATATCATAGTCTAACCATAAACAAGACCCAAACCCAACTGTGCTTAACTTCCTAGATCAGATGAAATGGTCACGAATAAGAAAAACACTGTATGTGTGCCAACATGCTGATCTGCATCACAATCAGCAGGCAGGTCTCAAGGGAATTCAAAAGCCATCCAAATCCTTCAGAAATCTCTTATGATGCTGGAAATAGTCTGGTGAGGGAGCTGGGGGTGTAAGGGAATGTCTTTTTCATAGGTTGACCACCCGAGGAAGGAAAAAAGATATGTAATTGCTAAACACTTCCATTATATACCTCCCAAAGTATAGAGGTGATGACCACACTGGGAAGACAAGCCAGATCAGTTTCATGATCAATGAGTCTATTGTATTACAAGTCATTACCATAAAGTACAACGAAACAAGAACCTTAGCTCAGTCCCCCCAGCCGATAAACACTAAACCAGCAAATACTGGCCGTAAGTAAGGTACGACATGCTGAAAGTCTGAGATCAACAACTTTGAGAGCCAATAAATCAGCATTGTGACCAGTGACTATTAATCCAAAACAATGAATGCTTATCACAAGTATGGTTAGACACGTTCTGGTCAGACCTGTCATTATTTCAACCCTTCGGGCACCAGAAAGAACTGTCATGGTTTAAGCCCAGCCAGTCACCCAGAACCATGCAGCCGCTTGCTCGCTCTCCCTGCCCTTCTTCCCCCAGATCACAGCAGGATGGGGAAGAGAATCAAAAGAATGTAACTCCCATGGGTTGAGATAAGAACAGTCCAGTAACTAAGGTATAATACAAAACCACTACTGCTACCACCAATAATAATAATGATAAGGGAAATAACAAGGGAAGAGAATACAACTGCTCACCACCTGCCAACCGATACCCAGTCTGACCTGAGAAGCGATCTGGCCTTCTGGGTAACTACCTCCAGTTTATATACCTGGCATGACGTGCTGTGGTATGGAATACCTGTTTGGCTAGTTTGGGTCAGATGTCCTGTCTCTGCTTCCTCCCGGCTTCCCCTCCTCCCTGCCAGAGCATGAGACTGAGAAAATCCTTGATCAGAGTAAACATTACTCATCAACAACTAAAAACATTGGCATTATCAGCATTGTTCCCAGGTTGAAAGTGAAAAACACAGCATTGCACCAGCTACTAAGAAGGGGAAAAATTGCTGCTATAGCTGGACCTAGGACAGTGATATATCAATTTATACAGTACTTAACCTGCAGAGTGACTTCAGAAAAAACTCACATTTTTTCAAAAGAAAATTAGAAAGATAAATACCTGCATTATAAGAAACTGATGTTGAAGTTGTTGGTTATGTGCAGGTAAAGACAAAGCGAATCAGCCGTAAACCTGCTTCTTAAGAAAAAAATGCTGGCCATGTCCCTAAGGGTTAAGTACAGTTCCACCTCACTGTGTACTGTGGGTGGGAAGCCAGGACAAATGGTACTTCAGAGAAATATGTGTCATCTCCTGGCTATTTGACATGGGAAATGTATGGGATACAGAGGCATGTGGATTTATCAGAGTGCAAAGCTGCCTGCGGTAGCCTTGGAGGACCATGGAGGATGGCACAAGGCATCTTCATGCTTCACATATGGGACTGAAGATTTCAATTTGCTGGGCACACACTCTGAATAACTTACAAATCTTAGCTGCAAGTTACAAAGCGTTAGATTTAAAAAAAAAAACAAAACATAAATGAGCATGTCACTGATGGTCCAAGACCGGTTCCTCTGCATCTCCAATCAAGGAACTGTTGGCATTTTCTGTCAAAAACTTCACAAAGCCTCATCAAAAAGATTACTTTCTTCTAGGGCTAAGCAGAAGGATGAAAGAAGAAAGACTAAATTTCAGCATGTCACGACAGAGCTCAGCATGAATATCTACAGGAAGAGCTACAAAGCATATTTCATTTGAAGCAATGAACTTTAGTAGGAATTTCATTTTACACATGAATGTACCCTGTGTGACAATCTCCAGTCTTTTTATTCACCAGCTGGAACTCAAGATGTGAAAGTGAAGGTGACAGGAACAGTGAATTTTATGTTCCTGAAGTGTTGGAAAAGGTATTAACCTTTCAATTCTTCATTCTTCATTCAAGCCCAGATTTCACAGTAAAAAGTAAAACAATTTATTTTCCCTGTGATATTAAGCATGAAAGAAGATCCTAGTTCATAGCAGGAGAAATGGTGAATGAAAGATTTTAAGCTATTTACATCTGTTCAGGAGGAGTTGTGTATATGACACCCAAACAGTGGCATCACCAATGTAGCAAAACAAAACCATATTCAAGGACTGAAAACTTAGCCTAAAGGCCTTTCTATTGGTCCTGATGCAGACAAACATCTTTCAAAAGTATCTTGTTTTCAAAATATCTAGGATAACTTAATTCAAATTGTAAGTAAATGTACTGTGAATTCTTCTAATGTGATTTACTAGGGGGTTGGACAGGCTCAGAGAACTGATGATGGATGTTACAAAGAAAAACTCTGTGAATTTCTTTGAAATCAAGTACAAAGCAAGAATTTGTCATCCATTCTGATTTCCCTTTCCTGGGATGTGAACCACAGGTGGTTTAAAAACAGAAAACTGCTATGTGTAACCCCCATCAGACTTTTTTTTTTTTGAGTGCACTAATTTTAAACCAACAGCCTTGATGCAAAATAAGTAAATAGCATCTGAAAAATATTCCTTAGAGCTGCAAAATATCCAGTTTTGCACTACTCAGAAAAATAACCTAATAGGCATAGCAGGAGATATTTTTTTCTGTGCTCTACACGCTTTTAGCAGGAAGAACACATTTCTTTCTATGTGTTACTCATCCAGAGGAGGAATTAAATATGTTATCTATTCAGGGCTTTTCCTGCAGTTAGTCTTTTCACTGGACTATTAATATATGGTATTCTAGATGAGTCTTTTTCTTCCTCTGTTTAATTATTCCTGCCACCTGCACATGGGAGTCAGCCTCACCTACTAGACTTTCTGACAGGAGCAGCACACGCCTTTCAGGAAGGCACTGTCACCCTGTGACACATCATGAGCTAACAGCTTTCTTGGCAGTATCAGCTAACACATTTGAGACAATAAGGATGTGGAAAATCACAGCTCCCCATTCAATACCTCCCTCAAAATAAATTTCTGGGATGGAATGTTGTATTTTTTTTCAGACATATTTGCACTATATACCTTACGGGAACCACTGGAAAAATCAGTTCATCACAGCTAGAAGCTGTATAAACTGGTGCTATTCTCATGCTCTGTGCAAAGAACAGCATGCACTGCTCTTACACAATGTCCCTTCACCAAGCACAGAAAATAAGAGCTATCTGCATGTCATATCATATAAATACTTGGAATTTAAGGGGTTAAGGGACCTGAGAAACATTCATCTTTCAGGTATCTGCATGCTAAACTGGTATCTGTATGCTAATCTGTATGCTAAATCCCACTCCCTCTGCTGAAGCTGTGGGATCTTACCAGCCATGTCCCATGACGGAGTAAAGTCCTTGTTCATAACAAATTTTCCAGCTTGCTCATCTTATTCCCAAGAGGTCCCTGAGCCAGTCAGCCAGGGAATCAGGACCAAGGGAGCACTGGAGACTACATGAAAGTATTTTTCCTATGCTGGTATAAGACTGTTCGCAGAAAAATTAAGACCCATATCCTCATATCAGTTATACTTGATGACTTTTGGGGTCATTTCCAACCTAAATGATTCTATACTTCTATATCTTTGGTGGTCTCAGCATTTTATCCCCTACTTCAGATATTTAAAACGCTCTGAAGACGTGTGTGTCTTGTTTGTTGTCATGCACTTCAACAGCAGGGTTGATGACAGAATTTACTGGGATGCCGTAGCTCTCTCTAGTATTAGAGGTGAGATTCTCATTGCAAATGACTTCAATGTAGTTCAGACAAAATTTAAATTGGACAGGTCATAGGTTTGCTCACTGACTTCTGACAGAACAAAACCAGTCTTCTTCTTCTTCCCCATATCACTAATGGAAGTACAGGTCTCTCATACAGCTCTTACACAGCACTCACAAAGGAAACCAAGTAGCAATACAGTTTCTCTATAGTGCAGAAAGACCCTGTCTCTTCTATTTTTTTTGGATATTAATATTTTTTCCTCTGGAAAACTGTTGTGTAGATCTCAGGAATACCAAAGGATGTCATGTTATGTATCAGCTGCTATGGTAACTAATCCTTTCTAAAAGGGAGAAACAGAATTATAAAGTCCATTTCTTACTATGAACAAAGTATTCCACTAAGTAGTCTTTATCTTGCAACCCATTGCCTTCCATTTTTTTACCCTTATTTATAAATGATTGTTACTGATTTAGTACAGGACTGCATTTTTTTTTTTCTTCCAGTCTGAATATTCTGAGCTTCCCATGTTCATGGACTAGCAGAAAAACAATTTCATTCCTGATATTGGATTAATTTTTTTTTAAATATGTGTGAACATATAATATTAATGAAGAGCCTTCATGGGACATACTTTGGGTTGGAAACAGTTATATTTCCCAGAAAAGTTACATCTAGTGAAGAAACTTAGGCTAATATAGTAGCAAGTATACTAATTGGCTTTTTAAACAACCTACTGGCAAAGAAAGCTGAGAGAAAATTTTTCAGCCTACTTTGCCTAGCTGAAAGCTGAAGAATAAAGCTGTTTCCACACACAGAGCTGTGGAACTGCAGCCATTCACTATGTGGCACCACTTGGCATAACTCTGGGTAATGGTGTATGGTTTACATTATCAGATTTACCAAATTACCCATTTGCCAGCCTCAGTTGCCTACAGGAGATAAATGTAGCTCAGCTGTAACAATACTTTCCTTCAACTGGTAGCAGGTCAGAATTGGTACACTGTAAAGCACTGGGAACTCCTTAGACCTTCTAATTGCTGGCCTGAAGAACTGGAAGCAAGAACAGAAAAAAGGGATCTAAAGAATCCTGCAATATGCATCATGAACGTCTATATTTAGAACAAGTTATAGAACAAACCAAGTGTGTATTGCAGAAAATGTTTCTGTGATCATGACTTATTTTCCAGTATCTATATCAAGACCTGGATGAAATAATTTATTCCCTCAGCTAACATACTCCATATCCCCAGAGACACTGCAGCAGAGATGACATTCCACTAGAGAAGCTGTAAGTGTAGAAGAAAAAATACTATTATATGGAATATTTTTTTTTAATCGAGACAGCACTGCAGTGCTGCAGTGTCAACAGAGAAGCTTAAAGAAGGAAAGAAAACCAGGAGAAACCAGCCTTGAAGTATGTTTGATAGTAAATAACCTAAAAGCTGTTGATCACTAAAAAGTGGCACAGAGAGACCTTAAGTGAAAAGGAAGAGCTGCAAAAGTTTCTAGAAGTTTTTAGGGTTATTTGAGACCAGGTAATTACACAGTTCGAGCTGATCTCAGGCAGGATTGGCGCTGGCAGCAGAGCTGCTGCATCTAGGTCACAGAGCTACTACAGCTCAGGTTTTTCTACCTGAGAGACTTTTATAGCTCCCATCTGCATAGTGTCCAAGAGCCTTACACTCTTTCAGTCTGTGTACACTCCAAATGTCCCTGTGAAGCAGGGAAGCATCATTATCCCATTTTACTCATAGAAAAGTAAGATGTGGAGACTTTAGGGCAGATCCTCAGCTGGCATGAATTATTCAGTTCTTTTAAAAGTGCTTTCACTGCATTTAAAGCACTTTAAATTTCAGATGTATGAAACATATAAAATATTTTGTACACTTTTTATACTTAAGCAGCAACATAATGAAACCAAACTAGTCACTTCCTGCAAGTTGCTGTGCATATTAACTGCTATTCTGGGATTAATCTTATCTGTTGATGCCACATCTGGCAGACATGAACAACATTCATTACATTTGAATTTTTAGACAGAAAACTTGTCAAGCCTTGAAACAGTGAGGAGGGATGGCAGCTTACAGTCCTTTCCTCTAATGGGTCAAATGCAAATTTTGCCTGACTGGTTTAGGCTTTGCAGCATTTAAAGCAAAACAAGAATTATCACTACAGTATAAAAATCAATTAAGATGCATAAACTAAATGTCAAAGACATATATATACCAATAATCTAAAATTACTACCATGTGAGCAAAGTACCAACTGGGGCAGCCAAAGGAGTACACCACTGTCTATCAAGACAGAAAAAGGTTTGTGCTCCCATTGGAAATACTTTTACAGCAGCCAAAAGAAAATCCTTAAACTTGACAAAGAAGGTCTGCTCTTTCTTTGATCCTATTAATCAAAAGACTGGTAGGTCCTGACTCAGATAAGTTATATCCTAGTTTCACCCTTGGACAAATAGCAAGTCTTTTTCCTCCTTCTATTCTGAAGAACAAGTGGTTTATGCTTTTGTTAGGCATGATCTTTAGAATGTAACTTGTGCTGAGGGCAGGACCCTTGAAGTATCATGGTTGTCCATCATGCTGAAGTGACTAAGATAAATTTTGTTCCCCTTGGCAGTGATGAGCTTGCAGCAGTGGCTTCTGCCAGCCTGGTTCAGCTCTCCATGCACTGTCACAGACAAAGCTGAAACTCCACCACATGTTCCTGACAGTGTCTGTCAGAGGCTACCTGTCAGCTAGCTGCAGTTTTGACCCTCAAACACTGAGCCAGTGTCTCCAGCTTACCATGCCTCAGCATGCTGCCATGAAGGGTATATTAGGAAGAACAAGGATTTGCCTCTCAAAATCTGAATTTTTCTCTGCTTCTGGTTTTTAGTCTTCCTGAAATTATTATAAAACACTAATGTTAATCTACTTGAACACAGTGAAGTACTCACAGTATTGAAATCATTAAAATAAAGTCCTCCAGACAGTACCCTTAGTTCCCATTTGGGAAGTTTGAGGTTATGAATGCTGATCTGTCAGTGATAAACAGGCAGTCATGTATTCACACATAAGAACAATTTTTGCTGATATCAGAGTGAAACATATTGTGGACAAAGGGCAATGTTCAACTTTTTTTTGGTAACTCTTCTCAGTTGGTGTCATGACGCTGAGTTCAACTTGAACAGAGTCCTTAGAAGCTTCTGCCATTTTAGAATGAGAAAAAGAAACAATCTGATTTAATCTTTGAGATGCGTTGAAACTGTAAGTACTAAAGAGTATATTTTTCTCATTTTGTTAGTATGTTTGAATACAAATATTCATTCCTGAACACAACTACTGCTGTTTGTTTTAGCAAAACCATAAAAGATAGAGGAAGTGATTCTACTTGTTCCATGCAAAGGTCTTTTGCTTTTGTTTTTGTTCTTTTTTTTTTTTTTTTAGTAAGCAGCAGTTTATTGCTTTTCTGCCTCAAGAATTTTGGAGGAGGCTCTCAAATTAGGTTGGATCTTTGCCATGTCAGTCAGACAGAACTCATTGATTTCACTGTCTGCAGACTGGTGGGAGATCAAGTCTTTATTGCCTACTTTTTTTTTTCTCCCTCAAGTCAACATTTGGTAAAGCGCATGAAAAATTTTATGAAACTTCCAAACATATGGCAGGGAGTCTCTTTAACATTACTGATGTTATGAGCCTTTTTGCATCTTTATAAATGTCTTTGAGAACTGATAGAGAACTTAACAATGCTGCAAAAACTGTTTTCTCCCTTAAAATAAATATGGTAATGTTTAATACATTTACTCAATAGATAGAATTTTAAAGCTGGAATAAATAGATGTAACACCCCACAAACTCCATGTATTTTGAGTAAATAAGTTTATCACAACAGTACATAACTGTTTTTCTCATAAGGGGGGAAAATGCTTTTCCCCTAGTGGGGGATGCAGGAACTCAAGAAATTCATTAAAATACAGAGACAGTATACACCAACATAAAATCTTACCCATCCATATTCAAAGAGAATCCAAAAGAATAAAATCTCAATAGTACGAAGGCACAGCAAAAGCAGGAAGCATAGCTGTACAGAAAATGCTCTCTGCATTTCTAATATGGTGTAATACAAAAATGATATTGAGATATCAAAAAAACCAAGCCAAACCCATGTTGTGGGCTATCTGTGCTCCTTGTATTTACTTTAATATAAGAAAACCCTGTGAACAAATGCTATAGTTAGGGTTTGGACAATGTAGAAGGGAAGGGTGGGTAATAAGAACACTTATTGGAGGAGGCTAAGTGATTAATGATTAAAGTTCAAACAACAGATAGCTAACTGACAAACATGCAAGGAGTAACAGGCTAAAACTTAAACGGGAAGTTTAGATTGGATATAAGGAGGAAGTTTTTTATTGTAAGGGTGGTGAGGCACTGAAATGCATTGCCCAAGAAAGTTGTGAATGCTCCGTCCCTGGCAATGTTCAAGGCCAGGTTGGACAAAGCCTTGGGTGACATGTTGTTCCTGCCCACGGCAAGGGGATTGGAACTAGGTGATCTTAAGGTCCTTTCCAACCCTAACTATTCTGCGATTCCATGATTCTATACAGTGTTACTAGGGTTTCAAAATGGAAATACACAACGGACACTGTCTGCCCACAGACTACACAACCTAGATTATGGCTGCTTAAAAGCCATGCAAATCCAGATCAGAGCCAGACCAAAAGGAAACTTTTTCCAGACCTGATTCAGTTGGGAATAATTATGGATCCATAATATGGATCCGTGAGCCTGCCTATAATATTGGGTAAAATAAAGAAACAGCTAACCTGGAACTTGAATACAGCTAGTAATTAAAGACAAAGGACTCACTTTATAGAAATCATGTTTTCCTAGAGTTCATGGGAATTTGGGTTCATGTCATGTTGCAACCAAGAAGGTTACAATAATGTTTTTAAGCAGAGGAATATTCCATGCAAGTGGAAAGATTATTTTATATTTGACAGATTGACTAGCACACTAGAATTTTGAATTTGAACCAGCCATCTAAAGATTATAGGAATGACTGCAACAGTCAGGTGAAAGATTCACTTGGCCTGGTATCTGGCCTTTAATAATGGCTATTCATGAAGGTTCAGAAGTATACGAACCCAGGACAGAGTGGTATTTCCCATCTCTAAGCTTCCAGGATTTCCCAAACTGACAGTTGCCTCAATGGCATCATGATGATCCAACTCTCCATCATTCATTTATTTATATTTTGAACCCATCAAAACTTGTGGTATCTGAAATAATCAGTGGGTATGAGTTTCTTTCTCAATTATGCATGACACAAAAAAGGTTCTTTTCATTCAATATAATCTGTCTTCCTGACCATTTCATTTCATATTCCACAGTTTATGTCCTTTGAATAGTGTATAATCATTCCCTCAAAACTTCCCCTGTGTCATTCAGGATGGTCTAATGACCGTTTGCAGTAATTTCTTTTATAAGCTATAGAGTCTTAGTAATTTCATTTCCTCTGTGTAAAGAAGGTGCTCTGTACCTCTGTCCTGGGTTCGGCTGTAGCAGTCATGTTTTTTCCTCCTTAGGAGCTGGTGCAGTGCTGTGTTTTCAGCTTTAGTCTGGGAACAGTGCTGATAACACACTGATGTTTTTAGTTGTTGCTAAGTAATGTTTACTCTGATCAAGGACTTTTTCAATCACATGCTCTGCCAGGGAGGAGGGGCATGGGAAGCCGGGAAGAAGCAGAGACAGGACACCTGACCCAAAGTAGCCAAAGGGGTATTCCATACCAGAGCATGTCATGCCAAGTATATAAACCGGGGGGAGTTACCCGAAAGGCCCAGATCGCTGCTTGGGTTAGACTGGGTATTGGTCAGCAGATGATGCACGACTTGTGTTTATTGGTTTTTTTTTTCATTTTCCCCTTTTAGTTTTATGTTCTCTCCCCTTGTTATTTCCCTTATCATTATTATTATTGATGGTAGCAGCAATGGTTTTATGTTGTACCTTAGTTACTGGATGGTTCTTATCTCAGCTTGTGGGATTTACATTCTTTCGATTCTCCTCCCCATCCCTCTGGGAGTGGGGAGGAAGAAAAGGGGGAGTGAGCAAGTGACTGCGTGGTTCTGAGTTACAGCTGGGCTTAAACCACAACAACCTCTAATTATTATTCTCTGTGTTTTTTTAGGTTACTGTATCCTTTCCTGAAATGAGGTAAGCAGACTTGTAGCTCATATTTAAATGTCAGTTCCCCCAAACTATATGGAGCATGTTTCATCCTGTCCTTTTCAGTATTTCCTAACACTTTCACTTTCCTGCTCAGCACCCAAGACCAGGATAACACTTGTAGGTAACTACAGACAGGTTTATAATTCTCTTTCAGTAATGGCGTATTTAGAACCTACCATGATATATGAAGATTTTGTTTGCTTCTTTTCCCCTGCATACATTGGCTTTTTATTTATTGACACTGAATTTCACCTGCTGCTTACTTGGCACTGTGAGATGTAGCACAATGGTGTACAGCTGTATCTATCATCAGCAAACTTTCCTGTTCATCCCTTTTTCATCACACAGGAATATTTTGTTTAAATAACAACGATTCCAGAATATAATTTCATTGTAAAAATAGACTATTTCTTCTGACTCTACTTTCTAGCTTTAAAATAGCTATTGGTTTCTGAGAATACATTTTGTCTTGTGACAGGTTAGTTTCTGTAACAGCCATTGGCAAAGAACCTTGTCATACACTTAGGTGTGCTTCAGGGAGAGAAAATGCAGCTGGTGCCAAACAGAACTGTGAAATTAAATGAAAAGACATAAATACTTACAACTCTGTAATGGGGGTAAAAAATAATCAAGGATCATGTTAAAAGAAGAGTTATTGCAATTAAATGTACCTTCTTACTGAAAAAACCTCGAAAACTTATAAAGATGACTGCTTAATCTGAGAAAATGTGTGCTGGAAGTTTAAACGTGATTTTGATTAGAAATAGAGTGCATTGGTTTTAAATGATAAAGACAATCATTCAAATAAATAACCAAAAGCAGGGGTGGATTCTATATCATGTTATATCTCTCTCTATATATCATGTTATATCATCTATATCATGTATCATATTCTATATCATTCTATATCATCTATATCTAATATTTCTCAAAAGTACCTTTCAGTTAAAATTATTTCTTGCAAGTTCTGTGTTTCATATTTTGAAGAAAATTACATTAGTCTGTTCTGATGGTATTTTATGAGCTGAATCTAGAATCTACTTAATGATGTACTGCTTTATTAATTCCTTTTTTGGTCCAGTTCCTGAAAAATGTATTACAATCCCCCTCTGTACCAGCTCAGCCTAGAAATCTTACAGATAGTAGTTTACTAAAAATAGTTAATTTTCTCTCTCTAATCTCATCCAAAGCAATCCACTTTATTAATAAACATTTTCACTGTGGTACTCACAAGCAGTCTACCACTCTGGTACAGACTTCTTATGTGAACACTTTGGCTTAAAATACTTAACTGCTAACAAATCTCTTCCTGGAATTCTTTGTCTGGATAACCCATATGACAGAAATACGCAAAGGTAGTAGCTGGCTACTTTCTGATTTAAATTTCAAGTTAAACCACTACAGAAATCCCATGACAGATATGGAATACAACAGCTGCTTAAAGGAACAGCTGTTCCTTCAAGGAACACTAGACTTCTGCTCTCATCTCCTTGAGTGATGGTGGTATAATGCCTTCATCCTAAAATTGCTGTGAAGATCTTCCATATGGCAAAAGGCAGCTAGCATAAACTATCACTGCTTTCAGCCTTCTGATTATACAATTACCTCTACCTGATAAACTTCAGAATGTTCCAGAATCATCTAAGCCAAAAGCTGTAAGTGTCCAATGCTGTATCAATTTGTGCAATATTTTCTTTTCCTGTAATCAAATGGCATATTTCTGTTCTAGCCAACTTTAAATTATATTAAAATCACTGTCTTCAGATTTTCCATGAGCCATATGATCTCAGTATGTATATAAATACTGAAGAGTGATTGTCCTTGCTCCAAGCTCCATAAACAAAAAGAAAATATATTTGGAGTGCAATACTAAAAAATGTGCCCAAGCACATCTCAAGCAATACTTCTAATTTGTATTTTACTGTTGACACTGCTGACAGTTTTGAGATCAAATAATGATGTGTGAGAGGTGTGCTGATCACTGCAGACCTCGTCATGTTACATTTCAAGAGAAGATACTCAGCAGACTCCTGAACATCCTCCACCACTCTACAGCTTATTATTTGGCAGATGTAGGCATTTCACTGTGACAGTTACTGTTGACCAGACAATGTGACAGGGAGCCAGCTCCAAGCTTATTTTTTCTTTCTTTAGCAGAGCCTATCCATTTTGCATCGATTCATATTTCAGTAAAAATAGATGTCTTTTAGTCTAGAAGTGGGAAGAGAGCAATTATTATCTTGCCTTGCTGAAGCTACTAATAGATATATGAAAAAACTTCAATAGATGACAGTTCATTTGTTAAATGTGGTGTACAGGATGGTATACTGTGATAAACACATAAATGTATTGGCTTTCGCAAATCACAGGTGTGGTTATGTGGATATAACTGTACGAGTTTACAATAGCAGAAACAAAACACACTAAAACCACAAGACTAGACAACAAGTTAAAAAGGTTCAGATCTCTTGCTCAAAATGGAATTACATAGCAAAAGAATTTGTAAAGGTAAAAGAAGGGGGGTGTGTGTGTGTGTGTGTGAAGCTTGGTATAAGGAAAGCTGATGCCTGGAAAACATAAAGTACTTTTTAGCTTAACTTAGGTTGTAGAAAGAGAACAATGTTTATTTTGTAAGTCTGTGGAATGTAGTGGCCCCACTAAACATGAGTTAATTGTTTCACACTTGTCTTCTAAAGTAGTTTTAAAGAGCAATGTTTGTGTTGTAAGTCTGTGGTGAGATAACAGGATTTAGTGGCCCCACTAAACATGAATGAGTTATTTCACACCATCCTTCTACTTATCCGTTAGTTTAGAGACAGAGCCTCCCAAGCATCTGCTAGCTTGGGATACTCCTTGTCTGCCCATCCTGCAATAAATTTTGCAGGAAGGTCACACTGTTTTAGATCTTTGCTAGTTATCAGAATAATTACAGATATAGCTGGTTGTGTGATTACTGGGGCATCCAACTGTGCCAAAGGTGAAAAGTACACTGTGAAGAAGACTGCTTACTTCATCTTGAAGACCCCTACTCACAAGAGGAAGACTGTTTACTTCATCCTCAAGACCCCTGCCCACCATAACTACAGAGCAGTGCGCAGACGCCAAGAGGAGGAGACTTATGATAATAAATTCTTGAAGCTAGTTATAATATCCCCTGCTTATATGCGGGAATTATGAATATGTATGTAACTAATGTAATAGTGAAAGTATATAAACCTGTAACAAATGCTAATCACTTGGGCCTCTGGCTACAGTCATGCGGCCAGTGCCGTTGCTTTTGCTTTATTGACTTTGTCCTTCAATAAAACCTTATTATCTTGTTTAGAGGAGTTCATATTTCACATATACCAAAGTGGAAATTAATTGTTTCACTCTGATAATTTTAATAGGCATTATTTGTAGTACATCTGTGCTCAGAACTCCCAGATGAACTCAGAGCTCTGCCACTTCAGATGCTGTAAAGCAGCACAATTGTTACAATCAGGTCCATAAAACAGTCAAAGTACATGGAACGGCCATACTGCCCAGACAGCCGATACCAAGGAACTCCTGTCAACTGAAAAATAAATGAAAAAAAGGTTTACACTTTTTTTTTTTCCTTTTTCTTTTTCATCTGAGAGTAAAATGGGGAGGGGCAGGAAGTAGAAAATGAAGGAAAGTAAGGGGACTTCCTACACAAACCACTATGAATACACTACTGGGTTTTCATTTCAAATTAAATTCTGCCTGCAGAAAGACTATTAGCTGACCATCAATGCAGTCTCTTAAAAATAAAACAACTATGAAGAACAAAAAAAAAAAAAGGGCAGAAAAACTTTTAGGATTTCTATGTTTTATGTAAAAGTTTTCAGATTAGTAATGGAAAACAGAAGATAAACTCTCAGATTAAATGGACAGACTTATTAGCTGTTATTAAAATTCTGACAGCGAGTTATGTTGTTTCTTTCACAATTAACATTCTAAGGCATTTTCATCTCTTCCTTTCACTTCTAAGTTTAGATCATTGGCAGCTTTATCATTCAGTGCCTGCTCATGAAACAAGAATTAATACTTTGATATGTATATGAAATAAATCTTTGAATGATTGATGTTAAATTAACAGCGTTTCTAATGTACTCTTGCAGGAAACACAAAGTATCACAATCTGATTATCTACCTAATTGCTTCCTACCCATTGACTAGAAACCAAAGCATTTTTTTGACTGTTTATTTTGCATTTCCTACAAATGAATTGAGTATTTTCTTTCTTCTTTGATCAATAACAATGAGACACATGAAGCCCAGCAGATAATCCAGGTGCATTTGCCTACATCCACACACAGACTGCTCAAAAACTCCTGAAATCCATTGCCAAGGTTGTGCCTTGCAACTCTGTTCTCCTTGAAGTAAAAATTCTCTTCACCTATAGCTTATAGTTTTCCACTGCTATGTATGAGCGATCATAGGCAGCACACATAAAAATGAGCATATACATATTTTTAATTGTATATATATAATTTTGTTCAGCCCTTATAATTGTATATATATAATTTAATATAGCATCAGTAGGGTTTTTTAGTTATAACCAGTTGCTCTTTTCAGTCTTAAATCCAGTTCTCCACAAATTGTAATAACAGGGTAAGTGAGGGAAGTAGCTTAAGCAGCCCATCACACCTGCTATTATTAACTGGAGAGTGCAAATTACATGTTAAAAAAAGCAGTTACCCAGGAAGTAACAAGCAGTGATGGAGCTGCAGGCAGGTGAAATTCACCTACTTCCCAGCTCAGGAGAGAATATCACCTTTATCCTTGTCTAGTCTGCTACACCTTACTAACTTACTGATTTAGCTTATTAGCACCCTACTTTTAGGAAATGGAAGAGGCTACACAAATTCAGTATGGATTGCTGAAACAGCGTTCAGGGTGAGGGGAAGAGTGTTTAATTATAAGGGGAAAACTTAAACTGCTACAAATGGAGTCTGTCCTGTATGCTCTTGTCCGAAGTGTGACCTAGTAACTTCTATTGTAGCCATAGGTACAGCTCACCTCCACAAACAACAGTTTGTCTAGCACTAATCAGAGGGAAACAAGATCTTTGATTTTCCTTGGTGGCATTTCAAAGTGTGGGTGCACTGTCACTGAATATCCTACTGCCTGAATATACCTGTGCCTGTAATCCAGTGCTGCATCGACAGGTAACAGTTAAATCATATCTGGCAAGATAGTTGCTTGTTTTTAACATGGTACATGAGATTCTGTGTAGACATGTACCATGTATTTTCTCAAAACTGTGTTAAACAAACAAAAAAATATTAACTATATAGCAAATTTTTTTTGGAAGCTTTGAAAATCATTGTTGACTAATGTGACACAGCAATGTCACCGTGTGTATCATGCTTCAAGCAGAAAAAAACAAACAATCAAACCTTTCAAACAGAGGTTTGCAGAGTATCCTGAATTATCATCCCATGAAAGCTAGTGCAACATGTTGTAACAGAATACACAGTTTAGGCAGGAGAATGCAATTTTCAATAGTCTTTATCACAAGTCAGGAAGCCTTGTTTTGAAAAGAAACATCATCTGTCAGTGCAATAAAGAGTGAATGATAATCTCTGTTTAAAAACAGCCACGGAGTGATTCAACATTCATTAACTCACTTCAATCTCATTAGCAAAATTTAAATATCCAATTTAGTAATCTTTCACTTTTCCTTTTTAGATGGTGCTGTGTTACTAAACTCATTTTATAGAGAATAACTGGTAATAACACTTCCTTTCTTTCTGTGAAATCCTGAGATGACTCATGAAATAACTTCCATTTCATCTGGAACATTTTCCCTTCTGCAGTACCTGTAGAATCAACACAATTGTCTGTCAGTTTCAGAAATATCTGGTGCAAACCATCTCTTCAGACTCTTTTATTGCTTCTGAAAGCCCTACCTCCTAATGGATGGGATGTAATTGAGTAATTGCTATTTGCAATGAGCAGACCATCCAAACTTCCAAACAGTTAAAGAGCATTGAGTTACTCTGAGCGCACAAAGTGGCTTGATATTATTTTTAATTTTTATCTGTTGGGCTTGAAATTGCAGCCATGTGAAAAAATTACACTATCCTATGGCTTGTAGGCTCAGTTCAGACCATTGTGCCTGAATTAGAAAAGTAAAGAAACCACTACATTTTGTAGAACTACAAAGAAATTATGCTCTTGATCTTACTTGATGCAGATCTCAATGGGATTTGGAATGGAACTTCTGTAAGTTACAGGAACAAGATCCAGTTTTTGTGTACTTCACCTGAGTTCTCAAAACAGGAACTAATTCATATTTTGACATTTCAGGGTAGAAGTTGGTATTTTATGGAAATATTTCCAGAGATCATTGCACTTGATATTGATCGATATGATTAATGACATCAGAAATATGTCATTTCCATACTACTATGGATTAGTGTGCTCAGATCAGCCGTAATAAAGGGCAAAAAATCCCCAAATCTCTTACAAAAATTCTGTAAAGAGATAAAAACATCAAAAGTCTGACCTTTTATGAATATTCACTAACTTTGATATTTATGCTTAGTTAATCTGAAAAAACAAGAAACCAAGTTTGGATGGAGGTAAGACTGAGAGCAGGCTTCTTCTTGACATTTCAGAATTCACTTTTTTTCTCTCATCCAGAAAGGAAATTACTCACTAATTTGCATACTATCAGAACAGAAATTTCCTTCATTTCTCAATTACGTAGGAACCTTAAAGGAACTTAAACTTTAGGTCTGCATCTCCAATGATTTGAACATTCTTAAAGAAATTTCCTGTTGAAAATGCATATTTCATAGAATCATAGAATCGTTAGGGTTGGAAAGGACCTTAAGATCATCTACTTCCAGCCCCCCTGCTGCGGGCAGGGACACCTTACGCTAAATCATATCACCCAAGGCCTCGTCCAACCTGGCCTTGAACACTGCCAGGGATGGAGCATTCACAACCCCCCTGGGCAACCTATTTCAGTGCCTCACCACCCTAACAGGAAAGAATTTCCTTCTTATATCCAACCTAAACTTCCCCTGTTTAAGTTTTAACCCATTACCCCTTGTTCTGTCACTACAGTCTCTAATGAAGAGTCCCTCTTCAGCATCCCTATAGGCCCCCTTTAGATACTGGAAGGCTGCTAGGAGGGCTCCACGCAGCCTTCTCTTCTCCAGGCTGAACAACCCCAACTTCCTCAGCCTGTCTTCATACGGAAGGTGCTCCAGCCCCCTGATCATCCTCATGGCCCTTCTCTGGACTTGTTCCAACAGTTCCATGTCCTTTCTATGTTGAGGATACCAGAAATGCACAGAATACTCCAGGTGAGGTCTCACAAGAGCAGAGTAAAGGGTCAGGATCACCTCCTTCGACCTGCTGGTCACGCTCCTTTTGATGCGGCCCAGGATACGGTTGGCTTTCTGGGCTGCAAGCGCACACTGCCGGCTCATGTTCATTTTCTCATAGACCAGCACCCCCAAGTCCTTCTCCGCAGGGCTGCTCTGAATCTCTTCTCTGCCCAGCCTGTAGCTGTGCCTGGGATTGTTCCAACCCAGGTGTAGGACCTTGCACTTGGCATGGTTAAACCTCATGAGGTTGGCATCAGCCCACCTCACAAGTGTGTCAAGGTCCCTCTGGATGGCATTCCTTCCCTCCAGCGTATCAACCGAGCGACACAGCTGGGTGTCATCGGCAAACTTGCTGAGGGTGCACTCAATCCCACTGCTCATGTCAGCGACGAAGATGTTAAACAAGACCGGTCCCAACACCGATCCCTGAGGGACACCACTCGTTGCTGGTCTCCAGCCGGACATTGAGCCATTGACCACAACACTTTGCTTGTGGCCATCCAGCCAGTTCTTTATCCACCGAGTGGTCCATCCATCAAATTGATGTCTCTTCAATTTAGAGACAAGGATTTTGTGTGGGACAGTGTCAAATGCTTTGCACAAGTCCAGGTAGATGACATCAACTGCTCTACCCCTGTCTATCAGTTCTGTAGCCCCATCAGAGAAGGCCACCAAATTGGTCAGGCAGGATTTCCCCTTAGTGAAGCCATGCTGGCTGTCACCAAGCACCTTGCTGTTTTTCATGTGCCTTAGCATGCCTTCCAGGAGAATCTGCTCCAAGATTTTGCCAGGCACAGAGGTGAGACTGACTGGTCTGTAATTCCCCGGGTCATCCATTTTCCCCCTCTTGAAAATGGGGGTTATATTTCCCTTTTTCCAGTCATCGGGAACTTCAGCTGACTGCCATGATTTCTCAAATATGATGGCCAGCGGCTTCGCAACTTCATTTGCCAGCTCCTTCAGGACCCGCAGATGGATCTCATCAGGACCCATGGACTTGTGCACATTCAGATTTTTAAGATGGTCTTGAACCAGTTCCTCTCCTACAGTGGGTGCAAGGTCTTCATTCTCACAGTCCCTGCATCTGCCTTCCAAGACTTGGGTGGTGTGGTCAGAGCCTTTGCCACTGAAGACCGAGGCAAAGAAGTCATTCAGAACCTCAGCCTTTTCCAAATCCTGTGTAGCCAGTTCTCCTGAGAGCTTCCTGAGGGGGCCTACATTCTCCCTAGTCTGTTTTTTATTTGCTATGTACCTGTAGAATCCCTTCCTGTTATCTTTAATACCTCTAGCTAAGTTTAATTCTAACTGGGCCTTTGCTTTCCTAGCTTCTCGGACAACATCCCTGTACTCTTCCCATGCCACCTGTCCTTGCTTCCACTTATTATAAGCCTCTTTTCTCAACTGAATTTTCCTCAGGAGCTCCTTATCCATCCAAGGAGGTCTCCTGGCCCTCCTACTGCCCTTTCTTCTGGTTGGGATGCAACACTCCTGAGCTTGCAGTAGGTGATATTTGAATATCAACCAACAGTCTTGGGCCCCTCTGCCCTCTAGGGCTGTATCCCATGGAACCTTCCGAAGCAGGCTCCTGAAGAGGCCAAAGTCTGCTCTTTTGAAGTCCAGGGCAGGGAGCTTGCTGCACGCTCTTCTCACTGTCCTGAGGATCTCAAATTCGAGCATCTCATGATGCATCCAAGGCTGCCCTGGAGAGTCACATTTCCAACGAGCCCTTCCCTGTTGGTGAGCACGAGGTCAAGCACGGCACCTCTCCTTGTCGGCTCCTCTATTACTTGCAGAAGGAAGTTGTCTTCTACACAATCGAGGAACCTCCTGGATTTCTTGTGCCGGGCCGTAGTGTCCTTCCAACAGATGTCAGGGTGGTTGAAGTCACCCATGAGAACAAGGGCCTGCGAGCGTGAGGCTTTTCCTCTCTGCCTATAGAGTGCCTATAGAGTGCTTCATCCGCAGGTTCTCCTTGATCAGGCGGTCTGTAACAGATCTCCACAGTAATGTCTCCCATAGCTACATTCCCTTTAACCCTGACCCACAAACTCTCTGCTGACTGCTCACCTGTCCCCAGACAGAGTTCCATACTCTCCAGCCTATCCCTAACATAAAGGGCAACTCCCCCTTCCTGTTTGCAAGGCCTGTCCTTCCTAAAGAGCCTGTAACCTTCCATTCCAACACTCCAGTCATAGGAGCCATCCCACCATGTTTCTGCGGTGCCTATTATATCATACCCCCATAGACGTGCACACATCTCTAATTCCTCTTGTTTGTTTCCCATGCTACGGGCATTTGTATAGAGGCATCTGAGCCGAGCTCCAACTGAAGCCGGCTCATTGGGTGGAGCAGCTGGGATATCTCTGCATTGCTCCAAGCATTTATTATAGGTTCTGGCAACTGACTGGTTGTGTTGGAATGGAATGATGCTCCACTCTCCCAACACATCTAGTTTAAAGCCTCCTTGACCAATCTGGCAAGCCTCCTACCAAAACTGCTCTTTCCCTTCTGTAGCAGCAGCAGCTCCACCAGCCCCCACTAGACCTGGCCTACAAGCTTGGGTCCCATGTTCAAGACACCCAAACCCCTGACTATCACACCACCCTTTTAACCAGGTATTAACCTGGCTAATCCTCCTAGCTTTTTTTAGGTCCTCCCCTGTACCCTGGAGAATTGATGAAAAGACCACCTGCGCTCCAGAGCCCCTAACCACCTCCCCCAGGGCTCTGTAGTCCTTCTTTATGCTCCCCAGGCTACTACTATCTATATCCCTAGCACCCACATGTATCACCAGGAGTGGGTAATAATCCGTGGGACTTACTAGAGCAGGCAGCCTCTCTGACACATCCCTGATCTGTGCCCCCAGTAGGCAATACACCTCCCTTGAGACAGGGTCTGGCCGGCAGACAAATGCTTCTGTCCCTTTCAGTGTAGGGTCCCCTACTACTACGACCCGCCGCTTTTTCCCAGCGGCACCAGTACAGATCTTCTTTACCAGTGCATCAGCCGGCTGTTTCTGGCTCGAGTGCACTTCCTCAGTAGCCCCCTGCAGGACAGCAAAGCGGTTCTGCGCGGGAACAGGGGATTTAGGGGGAAGCCCCTTGCTTTTGCTTGTCCTTTTCTTTAGTTTTTTTTTTGTTGTTTTTTTTTGGTCACTAATTCCCAGCTTCCTGGGTTAACGGCCTCCTTCTTTCCTTCATGAGGTAGAGGTGAAGCTCGAGGCCCCTGGACAGTTTGGGCGTGGAGCAAGCATTCCTGCTTACTCTCAGCTTCCCTGACATCTCGCAGCCTATTAACAGCATCCCGCAAGTCAGCCACCGGCTGCAGGAGCACCTCCGCCAGGGAGCACCGAGTGCAGCCCTGCCCATTGTGCACCCTCCCCTCACCAGACCAGTGCAGGCACTCTCTACACTCCGAGCCCTGCACTGCAGCCTCCCCTCTCATCGGCTCTGTCTGGGTGCCTACGCTGACCACCGCCGGGGCAGCCAGATCAGAGCTCCCAGACCCGGCCCTGATCAGACAACCAGTACTCACCACCCCGCTCGCCTACCCACGCAAACTACCTCACCGCGCTCCCTGGGGCAGGTTTTTAACCAATCAGAGTTGTTGCTGCTGCTCCTGGCTCCGCCCCCTGTGAGTCAGCTGCTCACGTCAGCTGAGCTGCCGGCTCCTGGGCAGGTCCTGTCGAGGACTTGAGGCTCCCTCGGTGTCTCTTGTCGCTCTGAGTTGAGGCTCCTGGACGCTGATCTCCCCCCCCCCCCCCCCCCCCCGCTCCGGTGTTGAAGGCATCCTCTCTCGAGCTACTCACCTCAGCAATTTAACTTCAATATTTCATTGAAGTTAAATGGATTTGTGCATAAATGTTATACAAAGGCTTAGCAGGTGAAGCATTCTAGAAGAGTGGTGGAATGTAGATACACTAGGCTAACGAAAACAACCCACAGCTGTTCAGTTTCTGATACCCACACATCTTGGATTTTGTTGCAAGTCTTTAAAATACATAATATTAAAGAACTTAATGAATCAATAAATTCCTTTCTTCTAGATGTACTAGAGTGAGAAATTAAATAGAAAAGCAGGAGCTGCTAAAAGGCTAATACTTGCTAAAATTATTATTACTAATCTACTTTTCTTAGTTTTTTTCATACTTTTTAATCTTAACTTGGATGTGTCTGAAGAATTTCATATGAACTCTGAATGTGCATCCTAAGCTTTACAAATTGCATTAAAGTGATCCTTGAGTATGCAACTCAAAAGCATCTGCACAAAACCGAAGGATATTCAGTTGTTTGGTTTTTTTTCAAGCCTCAGGTTTCATCCTTAGCAAGTTGGGGGTAAAGTCCCAACATTCAGCTTATGCTGCTGTCACATAACCACACTGAAGCTATGATGGTATCTTGGATGTGCCTCCAACATGAAAAATCACATTAAAAAATAAATAATTACTAAGCAGTTTGTGTGCAAGACAATGCCTGGCTTTTCAGAAGAAGAGTTTTTAGCTGTTTTTACCCTTTGATATTTCTCTTTTGAAAAGGGAAAACAAAAACCAGTAATCAGCAAGGCTGCCTACACATCAGACCAATATTGCAACATTTGGAATACACACCTTTTGCAGTTTTAAAGTCTGCTGCATATTTTACATATATGCAAATATATTTTTTAAAACATAATCTTGGATGAAAATCTAGGCAGTAAACTTCTGAAGCTAACACTTCTATCACCTTCTTGTCTTTTTTTTTTTTTTAAAGAAACCCATGATGATTGAAAAAAAGCTAACGCACAACGAAACTACTTCTACTGTAGTTCATCAGGTAAGAAATCTATCCATGTTTTTCAGTACCTTAATTTTTTTAATTAACTTTGCAGTGCTTCTGTCTCCTCCCAAACTTGATGCCTGCTCTTAAATTCTACTTTTGCAGCTTTTGCCCTTATCCTTTTTTATAAATGACAATGTGTCAATCATGTAACAGTATGGGAACGTCCCCTAGCTATCAGTCAAAAGTCTTGTTCCTCACTAGGCCTATATCACTGGAAAGCAATCTGCCTGGTCAGTCAATTATTTTCCCAGGGATTTTTTGTGAATTGTATCAGAACTGTGTATGCAAAACTGTCTCTTAATGTAGACAGTTTTTTATATTTAGGGAGAAAAAAATTAACTGTATTACTTATTGCTGTAGGATTGTGCAACAACCTTTTAACAAGAGACATTAAAAAAATCTACTTTAGATTTGGGGTTTATCATGCAAAAGCTTAATATTTAGATAACTATGGTAAAGACATTACTGAATGGGAATTTATTCCACTCCAAGTTCATCTCCAAACTTGGATAAATCTCTTAGGTCTGACTAAGTCTAAGCACGACTGATATTTCTGAATTCAGGAGTGTTGTTTTCTCCCCAGTGGGTGTTCCAAGGCAATGTCCAGAAGGTAATAGAGGTGTCAAGAGGGTTCAACCATCTCTGGAGGTGCCTGTTATTCTTTACAAACGCCCTGAAGTTAACTGGGGTGATTATGGCCTTCGGACAGACAATCATGAGAATTAAAGGTATGCACCTTTCTATCATTTCCAGATATGCCTAGGTAAAGTGCCAATGTTTTATTACCATGAAATGTATATACTGTCACATTTTTCAGATATATAGGGATGCTGTTCAGTGGGCCACAGGCACTTATGGTCAGATTTTTAAAGGCACAGACAGATGTTTGAGTTTTAAGACTTCCTTAGGCTCTTGTGTAGCAGTCGTCAAGAACTCAGGCACCTCTTCGCATCTCTAAACAGAATTAGAAGTGCTTAAATCAGAATGATTAACAGCAACACTGTAAGCACTGAATAACTTAAGATTTATACTCACACAGCAAGAACAGCTCAAAATGAAAATGCAAAAGTGTAATAGAATGGGCCCTGGCCCCTAATATGTATTTCTGTCACAGGAGAGATAGCATCTAATCAGTTATTTAAATTAAGATGTCTAAATATCAAAAATAACTAAATGCCTTAAGCAAGGGCATTTAGCCAGAAAATGCTAAAATACACATCAAAGCATATTTCTAGCTGAAAGGTTTGAAAACAAGGGTCTAAAGGTGGAAAAAAACCTCTGAGCATTTTATCTTTCAAAGCTGAAACATGCAGAGGAGTTGATACCTGATAGATATTAAAGGGGTATAAGGTGGGCTCTGCCCCTTGCAGAGGAATGATGGACATAGGTACAAGAGCTTCTGCTCTTTTGTGATTAGGCTAAAACCAGGAAACAATATTTGGATGAATCAGGAATCATTTATAAATGTGGTAATGATTCACTGAATAGATCCTGTCTTCATTCTTGTAAAACTGACATGCCAAGAGCAAAAATGCTGTGCTATTAAGCAAAACTATTGTGAGAAATATCAATAGGAAATTTTTATCTTAGACCCAACAAGCACCAGATTTCAAGAACTCCTGGATGTATATAAAGAAGGGCTGAGGGCATAGCGTGGAGGTCAGGAGATCTTTGCTGAATGAGGTCTAGCTAAAACACTTGAAGTCAGATTTATTACCTCAGAGAAGAAGCAGCTGATTGAGGTAAATGGGCCAGAAAAAGACAACTTTGTTTTACCTGTGCAATTTGAAGGCTACAGGCATACTAGCAAACTCAGTTAAGAGAAGAACTGAAGAAAATGTAGTGCTGTAAAGAAAGCACTGTATAATCACAAGACTGCTGTTTACAATATAATTAACAACTGGGATTTTTCATAGAGCCATGAAAAATATGCCTATCCAGCCTCTTGAAGTGAGGATTAGCAATACTCATCTCAACCAGAAGTGATGCTGAATGTCTGCCATCATTAGAGAAAGTACTGCAAAAGCTGAAGGCAGCTAGGACTAGGTATCAAAGTCTTTCAGACTAAAGTGTATACTTCAGCTACAGGACTAAGGAAAAGATGAAAATTGTTTCTATGAAAGGCAAAATCATGACATCTGAATGAATCTCAGTCTTGTAGAATTGAGTTTGGTATATATAAATCTAGGCAAAGAATGAATCTTGTTCATGCTATAATTCTTGGACAGTTTTGTAGTATAATATGAAAAATAGCAAAAAAAATGATTGGTTAGTGAATATTTTCATTTTTTAAGCTGGTACTTTACACAGCTGTGGAAAAACTTAAATAAAAACAAACCCACAAACCAAAAATTTTTGGACCTGTGCGAAATCCCTTTTGCCAGCTTGACATGACATAGGCGACTGGCAAGACTGATCTGTGAAGTTAGCCAAAGTAGCTGGCTGTGTGTAGTGCTTTACATAGTGCTCAGCTTTTGCTGAGTGGGCTGCACTGTGCCAGGTTCACTGTATTCTCCTCAACCAGTCTACTTCTGTGCTCATCTCAGTGAGATGATATTGTTCACATAAGAACATAATCAGACACCTGTAAAAATTTCCTCCATTATGGCTGAACAGGATAGTACCATGTGCTGGAAACAGCAGCGTGTACTTCAAGGGCTGAAGTAGGTTTATAAAGTGAACACTGGCTGTGGCACACACAATCCTTTGTGATTAGGCTAAAAGCAGGAAACAGTATTTGGATTGAGTGTGATGAAGTCATCTTTCACTCACAAGATGAGCTACCTGCTCTGCAGTGACCTGTCATTTTTTGGTGTAAAATCCATAGTTGATAAGTATATAGCACAGACGCAGAAAAGCAGCAGAGATATGAGCAGTGTTATATATGGAAAAAAACCTTACAAGCCTGGTGACCCTTCCTGCTCATGAATTCCTGAGTTCTGCCATGGGATAGACTCTGCATGTCTGTATTAGTGGCAGATGTTCTTATCAGACCAGCTGCACCTTAAAAAGGGTTGGAAGGACACAGAAAGATCCTGACAACCAATGCTATTTCTAAGTGAGAACTCAGACAAACTGATCTTAAACATGCTCTTCTGGAGGACTAGTCACGGGCACTACAGATTTTTAAGTTCCCTTGACACAAGAATAGAACAAAACATCATCAAACATCCCCATTCCATCACTAGGTCCAGATCCTAGATTATTTTTTTTTTAAGAGTAAGGTGAAGAAATGACTAAAAGCAGTTTGCACAGACATTTCTTTTTAGATGCTGTCTATCTCTGTAAGCTCTTACAAGAGTAAATGTTCACCAGCTTTGGATAGAAAGGAAGACAAAACCTAATTAAGATTTCATATAAGCCAGGATGGTGAGAGAATTGTAAAACAAGCTTTTAAAAATCAGTTTGTGCATATCACTCTGAAGAAAGAGGTAAGCCAGAAGAACCTGATATATATCAGACATTTCATGATCTATATGCCTTCCAGTAGACCAGGTATCATTCTGGACCAAAAAGATCTTTGTTACTCAAAAAGCATTACACTAATGTTTGAACTCTAAGGAAACATCAGGACAGTGTTTGCTTATGAAGTGGCATGGAGTGCAAGAGTCCTTTGCTTTTCCTAGTGAATTTCTGAAGGAAGGGAGGTGAGGAAGACTTCATCTATCTGGGAACACCAGACACTGGGATAGCCTATAGAACTGAGGGACTGAGAGAGTAAAAGTAAGGTAAGACAGAACAACTCTTCCCATCTGAGATTAAAAAAGATGTCCTTGTAGCTTTAAAAAATGTATTTTCACTTGTAAACTCAGAAAGGGATTGACAGAGTCTGCCAGTTCCCGAAGAGATAAGGGGCAGAGGCACTTTCTTCCTTATTTCTTGCTTCTGTCTATTATGTGGAACTTTCCCCTTCATCTTCTGTGTTGTATGATTAATATAAAGCTGCATGTTTCCTGCAGTAACTAAGTAGATCAGTTTCTTGTGAACAGAGCAGATGCTTTCAAAAGGCCCTGTATCACTTCTGAAAATAGGAATTAGGCATCTAAGTAACTTACCAATGTGCTGAAAATTTTACCCTTAGTATACTATATGCTCCTCCATATGCAAATGGGAGATAAGAGGTTGAATGTGGCTGCTTCTATCATCTGGGGAATGAGAGAGTTAGAGGAAAAGACACAGAAGCAGTGAGCACTCAAGCTGGTATAACGGCAGTGCTGCACTGACAGCATGCTTTTTCATATTCTGTTGAAAAATGTTGCTACTCATCAATTCAAGCACACTGATTCTCACAAATGTTGTGTTTCACCTCCTGGGCTTTTTTGATGCAGACCTTAGCAAAATCTGTATATAAGATCATACAAAATAACTAGGGCACATTCCTGCTTCTATCAGACTTCTTGCACACCATAATAGAAACAGAATGGATATCTTTATGAGAATTTACTTAATGGAATAATAGAAATCTGTATATACTACAGGATCACTTGTAAACTAATCTGAAAAAGAGTTTATCTCCACTCATTGGATTGTGTGGCTTCTATTGAAACAGCTTTAACTTGTCAATCTCTGTTCATTTTACTGTCCAGAAATTCCGTTTCAAAAACAAACAGAAGGGTGTCTTGGACTTGTACAAAATCTTGCAATGCCTCTTTCCTATGAGGATGTTAGAACTGGCACTAGATTTTCCACTTACATAGGAATGTAAAACAAACTTGCATATCTGTTATTTATTTGCTTATCAGAGCTATGGCTGAGAAATAAATCCACACATGCCATTCTTGTTATCATGGAAAATACTGAGAGGTCCACAATTTTTCTTTTGTGTTTTGTTTTGGTTTAATTTCACTGAGGCACAGTTTGTTCCCATAGAAGAGCTTTTTTATTATTATTATTTAACTGCAAAAATCTTGCTAGCTGCAATTTTTCTGGAACTATTTTGCTTGGGGTGTGTGTACATGCATGCCCTCTGCTACTGTCCTGTGTTGTGGTGCACTTGCACTCCCCTGCCCTGCAATCAAATGCTTCACATCACACTGCTTCTGCGGTTGGAGAATAGTCAAGTTTCATAGTCAGGGTCTGGACAGTTTGTGATGTGTTTCCTCAATAGCGAGATAATAATCCTACTAACAAACGATAAGAGATTGTACTCGAGAATTTCTTATGGCCAACCAAAAATATTTCTGGGTGTATTTGTTCAGTTTAGATTTAATGGTGTTCTGGCTGTGTCTCCAGCATTTTCTTTGGAAAAACTAGTCTGTATGTGGTTTATTTGGATGACTTCCTGCTTCAACATAACAAAAAAGTTTAAAAGAAAATTCTGTTAGGAGTTTGAATGCTACTATTTGATTACAGTAGTGTGCCAGCCTTCTTGGAAGGTCAAGGTGAGGCATCATTGACTCTTTCTGCTTGTTTTGTTGGTTTTGGCTTTTTTTCCTCTAGCATCACATTTTCAAGCAATGATATTATTTTACTCTAACTTAGTCTTATGCTGTGACTGTCTCCCTCTGTATTGGTGAATTTATGATGTGATCATTTCATTTCAGGTGTGGAAGAAGCTGTACGGGACAGATGTAGCTCTAGTCAGTTTGGTGCATTGGGTAAGTGGGGCAAAGAAGTTTGGAATTTAGCAGTCAGTGTAGTACTTCCAACGAACACAACTCTGCACTTTTCTATGCACAATTTTTGCCATCAGAAAGCACACACATGTATCTGGGATACAGTTGTGGAATTAAGTATGGGTTAAAAAAAACCCAAAGCAATGGGAAAAATGCAGGAAGTCCATACATGATTAAATTCTTCCTGATTTAGACTTTGGCTTAACAAAGTTAATTTAGAAAGTCTTTCTTTCAGCAAATTATTTTCCCTGTGCTAGATATTTATGATCTTTAAAGAGGATTAACTTACTGCATATTCTCTTCATGGCAATCATTTACATATTTTATTTATCACCGTTAGGGGCTCAGAGCTCAAAGCACATCTTCCATGCTTTTTTGTTTGCTTGAAATAGGGTTTACCCAGACCAACTGCCTACTGGAATTTGCAAGAGGAATTTTTACAGTGAACCTGATTTCTCCTCCTTGATTTTTTTTCATGTTTCTGCACTTCACAAGGTGTTTTACTGGAACTATTTATTGAAAAACTATTCTGTATTAAAAATAGAACAGAAATAGCTTTGAAGCTATTGATATACTTGTGCATGTACCATATTCATGCATATGTATATCTGATTTATATCTGATTTAGATTTGTCTTAACTGACCTAACTGATCCCTTGTTGCTGATAACGGCTGCTGGTCACATTAGTTTTTTCTATATACTGTCAAGGTTGTGATTTAGAACAGGACACTAATGGAATTTTCAGTTGTAAGACTGGAAACGGCATTTAGCTCAAATGATCCACTTAATTCTCTGAGCTGTGACTCAGAATGCGTTTCTTTCTTCTTACTTCTCCCATGGAGTGTTAATGGCACAGTGATGCTGATACATATGTGAATTTTTTGTTTACAAGTCAGGTTTACAATAGGCAGAAACCTCATATGTATCTTCCCCTTGTTGAAGGCAAGTTGTTTGGGGATTGCACTGAATTATAACTTTTCTCTGAAGTGTCTCAGCAAAGTTGGGCAGATAACAGCGCTCCACAACCCAAAGTGCAATTTGACCCTTTGGCAGAAAAATCAAACTTACTTCTGAAGCTCATTTCTTAAAAAAATCACATACATGAATCATTAGCACCTTTAACAAGCTGGAAGAGCTCCAAGTCAATAACTCTCAGCTTCAAACAGAGAACTACAGTAATTTCTTTCAGGGTCTTGTCAGTATGTCTCTTACAAAACTGATGAGCATGTTCACAGATGCTTTCACTTTACATGAAACATATATGTTTTGTGTGTAGTGTTTTGTTTGGAGAGGTGAGAATTTCTTAAAGTGCAGCAAGTGTGTTTTAGCAAACTTCTTTTTGTTTAAGAAGGCAATAAGGGTACAGTATGTGCAGATGTGGTACTTATTCTGTTCATGGTGGATAGTTACTCTTTTGGGGTACTTTCAGCAAAAAATCTAGGCAAAGAATGTATGTATTTGGACATATATGTCCATTATATGCATGGTATCCTACAAAGTATTTGTGGGAGACATTTCAGTTCATCTCAAGGATTGAGGTGGCTGTTTTCTGATCAGAGGCTTAGCCTGACTATAGCTCCATTCCTTTCATCAAGAATATTGTTAAAGAGGGGAGGACAAAATGATGTAAAAAAAAAGAAAATTCAAATAAAATAGATGTAATCAAATCACTGGGGGAGTAACAACCTTGTTCTGAGTCCCAGCCATTTCTGAGACTGACACAGAAACTAGAATGCTGTTTTCAGGAAGTGTCAAGTAAACAGGAATTGAATAAAGACATAACTGTGTTACTATGGCTTATGTTAAAAACTCTGTGGCTGCTGTATTTCCAGGGATAGTCCTTTTGAAAGTACCTGCAATGACCTACATTCATTCCCATTGAAGATGAAGGGCTGCTGCCATCTATTG
This sequence comes from Pezoporus flaviventris, assembly GCF_033815535.1. NCBI lineage: Eukaryota > Metazoa > Chordata > Aves > Psittaciformes > Psittacidae > Pezoporus > Pezoporus flaviventris. Next base: position 53,241,265 of record NW_026892549.1, read on the forward strand.
CAACCGTAACATGCGCATTATAAAACCCAAGCACAAACATACTTTAGGGGCCTCAGGACCTGAGCTGGGATATGGATATGAGAATAGTTTCTCTGATCTTGATGGAGTTGTGCTGTTTTACTCTAACTAGGATTTTTAGTTGTCTTATACTGTCTCCACCTCTTTGTTAAATACTGTTGGCACAGCTGGGCTACTGAGGGAGAGCTTATCTTTTTCCTTTGTCTTATGATTCTTCCTTTGTCTCTGTTTTGTCTTTGTAAAGTAAATTATAAAAGATGAAGTGTATAGTTACTCTTTAGATGAAAAACTTCCTACAAACAAACAAACAAACAAGCAAACAAGAAGCAGGGGACAATTAACCTTTTTCATTGATGTTATTGCAATGATCAGGCATCAGTAATATCCTTCTTTTGTAATCTTTATTATCATCTGGTGATGGGAACCTTCTGTTGCTACAAGCTGCAAAGATTTCCTTTTAATAGCAGTCTAAAGCCTTTTAGATCCAAGTTACGTGCTGTATACTAAACAAAAGAAAAATTGGGATGAGAGTAATGGGAAAATCACTATTTTGGGGCTTTCCTACCTTTTAAATAACAATTCTGACTTCTTTTTGAACATTAAACAGCCCTATTATTTATTTGTTCATTTTACTTTAATGACTTAATTAATGTTAAAGAAAACTACAATATGAAGGAGGATCTTTAGGGGCAAACAAAATACAGTGTTTTGATACAGACCTTGGATGAAAGCTATGTGTTGCAGAATTGTTCTTAAGAGCAAGGCCATGGAACCTTAGAGGCCTGTGTGAGCAAGGCAAGGGGCAGGCCCCACAGGTAACCGGAAACCGGATGTGGGAGGAGAATGTGGAGGAAGCTGTGTAGATCTAACCAATACTGTTGTGCCTAGGAGGCGTGGCTAAATACCACGCCTATATAAGTGAACTGCGTCACAAATAAAGTAGAAGTTTGCTTATCACCCGTATTGGGTTGGCCTGTCTTGCTTCTCCTCGCCACTTACAGCTACGTACCTCTCATCCTATGAAATTAGCATTGCCTGTATTTCCTTTGTACTACTGTGAATACAAAGTGTGTAGTGGTAGATTAAATACCCAGGTGATAATATGAATGATGAATGCATAGGCAGTTCTGAGATTTTTAAGGACCTTTCCCTGTTTTGACAATTTTGTGACTATGTCTTGTGTCCTGTAGCTTAAACCTCAAAACATAAACTCACCTGAAATTGCACTGATCAGGCTTAAAGGCTGCAGGCAAACAATGAAGTTCTGAAATAAGTAAAACCAGACTGAGGACAAGGGACTAAACAGCCTTAGAAAGGATAGAAGCAGTGTGTTTGTATTTTCTGTACAATGTAGGAATATAAAAGGTTTCTGACAGTCTTTTTTGTAGCTGGGATTGCCTGGAAGCAGACTTTTGAACACTTGCTTCCTAGTCCAGTCGTGGAAAATTTCAAAATTCACAATTTTTTATGAAGATCCAGCTTTAGGCATGTGGTAGAAGATGGTGAATCACTTCTCCATGGTTTGCAGTTGACTCAAAGACACATACCTCAGAAGGATCATGAGTGCATGTTCTGGTGGATCTTGACTGTCAATACTAATACCTCATTCTTTGCATCCCTGGGTGCCCTTTGCTAATGACTGCTGTTTTCAGAGGTTTGATTGATGGCTTGGCTTCATGAGCGAAGATTTGGGAAGGGCTTTAACCACACTTACTCCAAGGGCACGATGACCAAGGGCATGTGGGATATGCAAATCTGGTTGGAAAAAAAGGCTGCTTAGGCAATCAGGAAGTGTCCGACCATGACTGTCAACTCCTGAGCTAACTCAAGCTACCCATGCGCTGGACCACTCACATGCAACGTTGGATCTGCAGCTTCCCATGCACCTTGTCACCTACCGTTTAGACCCTCGCCTGTCCATACAGACAAGTGAGAGTAAGCCCTTCCAGCCTGTGCAGTGAATTTTTTTAGGTGACACGCAGCTTGCGCAGAGATGGCCCCACCCTTTAAACCTGAGGTTTAACTGCCATGGCCTAGTTAGATAGGACGGTGACAGCAAAGTCCACAGGTCGTAGGTTTTGTAAGAGTGTCTTTCTGTTTGCTGGAAGACCATACAAGGCTAGACGAGCTCCATCAGCCCAGGTTTGAAGATAGGAGTTTTCCTTCTCCTATGAGGATGGCCTGTCTTCGCTAATGAAGATTCAGAAAGACCTTTAACCATGCATTCTGAACAAGACTCTCATATCCTGGGTCAATCACAAGCGACCGATGACGCAATAGCACAGCAAGTGTCTAGGCAGGTTCTTAGAGGAAATATTTAAAGTTTTGCCTAAATGTGACAAAATGTTTCCTTTTAAGTTCTGAACAGCTGCCTCTGCCCAAACTGCATTCTGTGGTCATTAATCCTTCATGGTTTAGTTACCTTGTTTATTTAATACGCATTAAAGGATGTTTTCTTTGTTAAATAACATTAGTGTTAAACCAGATTGCCTTATTAAAATAAACAAATGTATTTGTATGACTACAACTTCATAAAAATCATGTTGTGGCCAAAAAAATTAATTACACTAGGGGCATGGTTTGCATACAGGTTTGCTAAATAAATTGCTAGCAGGTTAAATGGGTAGCAGACTAGGTGTTATATGGGGAGATTTTAACTGCATGACTCAGAAGCTGGGCATATTCTTTACACCTACTGTAGATATAAAGATATGAATTTAAACAAAATTTCATTACCAGATTTGACAATGGAAAACCATTAAGTTCACTAGGGAGCTTGTGGCACTGAGGTCTGAAGTGGTAGGTGAGATGCAGTGTCTACTTACAACTACTTCTTATGGGCCAGGTGCTACTTTGGCTATATCTAGCAATTACTAGTAAGATTAAGTTGTAGTCTTGGACTCTAGAAATTGCCATAATAAAGAAGAAATTGTAACCTTCTTCTGGAGGGTGTGCTGCTATCTGTATGCCACAAAATGAGATGGCAGCATACCTGGAGACTCAGTTAGAAAGCAACTGAGCACAAACACAAATAAATAATTTTTAATTTTGTAGGATTTGTTATTTTTCACCTTTTTATTTTTGCGCACTTTTTTTTTTTGAAAGACTGCCATCTTCATCCTGATGACCTCGTCTTGAAAAAGTGCTAATGGAGTAAGCATTAAGGAAAATAGTTTTAATAGAGTGAGGAAATAAATTAGTCTAGGGTGTCATTCTTGGCCTCTGGGTTTGATCTAGAGCAGTGTGAATGGTTGATCAGCTATCCTGTGGGAGACAAGAGGAAAGGTCAGTTTTGAGCAAGTTCACACTGCTTTGCTGGTACCAAATGATCTCGTACTATATTTTCCCTATGAAGAGTTGGAAATATTTTAAAGCCTCCCTCTGATCTGTCTGTGCTCATTTTGAACAATTGCTGAAACTATCAATATAGCGTGTTTCAAAAATTACTTTTGGAAGCAAGGGTTAAATTACCTAATCACTTGATTTACCAACCCACTTGTAGGTTCTTTGCCTGAGCACTGAAAATTGTTGCACATTCTCTTTTATGCTGGTAGTTTGATTGGGCTCATGCTAAGTGTATATCATCTTTTCAAGTGATCTTCCACAGTGCCCAGTAGTTTGTGTGTGTGTCCTTTCTGGAACAGCTAGACATTCCTGGAATCTGATTTCTCATAATGGGTCCTATTTGAAAAAATATTTGGATACTTTAATGAAGTGTGACTGCTTGTTTTTCCTGGGCTGTAAATTGAATCAAACAAACAAACTGAAAAGAACTTTTAACCTTTTCAAATTTCCTGTATTTATTAAAGTCAAAAAATGCAGCTAAGAAAGGCATGATCACTTGACTGATTCTGTCTTTAAATCTATGGATTAAGAGTGCTGGTTAAGTAAGTCAAAGTGCTACAAATGTGTTCTTAGTTTAGTTGTGTGAGGAAAAGCTCTTTTAAGAGTTGGGTGAGAATTGTACATAATTTCAGCAACTGATAACACACACCATGTGATCGTGGAAGGTAAACTTCAGACTTGCACAGATAAACTGACCAGACCTATTGATCTGTTTGATCCATGGGAAGTTGCCTTGTATGAAGTGTGTCATCTAGACACATGTGATGACAAAAGCATGTTTTCCTATCAGTTAGGAGAGCAAGCTAAATAATGAATTGATTTGGTTGACTGAACTTCATGGCTGTGATTAGACTGGAAAGCATGCTGAAGGGTATTAGTGAGGTAAGTGAGGCTTGGAAGATCTGTGTCTGCATCATCACATTAGCAGTAAGTTGCATTTATAGTAAGTTGGAGGGTGCTTATGTATAAAGCTGCTTGTCAGTAAATACAATTTGTTCCATCTGTTTTTTACAGTATTCTAGTGTACTCAGACTTTATCACATGCTTCACCTCTGTATGTGTGTTTTTGCAGACAGTGCACTTATTTGCTGTGCTAGATCATCTGCAGAAACAAATTTGTTTGCAGATCAAGTGTGAACAAATGTTATATATCATGAAGATGAGTAGAACAGGGAGAGCATTGTATTTCTAATTTAGACAATAAGGAATAAATTATGTCAGGCAGAGCAGAATGAAGATTTAGTTGGGATCTACTAAACACTGAAATTTCTTTTTTTCATCTTAATACTTAAAAAGCTACTAAATTTGGTATTTCATATTAAAATACTTGCTTAGAAAATGTGCCTTTGTAAAGAATGCTTGGAGCAAAACAGGCAAATGGTTTGCCAGAATAGTTGTTTATAAATCAAGGTGTCTTTTGGGATAGAAAACATTGACCCTACTCCAAAATTGATGCTTAGCAAGATCTTTGAACACAGTGTGAGTACCGCTTCTGTACTGATCATTGTAACAGCACTGTCATGGTTCAAACAAATCTTTGAAGGGGGAGTTTACCATTTACTATAGCTAATTGTGTCTGAAGGGAAGTCTAAAATCTCATTTCTAAAATGATCATGTGTCTCTTCATGGGGATGCTGGGACATGATCTGGCTGCTCCATTCCTGGCGGATGAGGCCTTGGGTGTTATGGTTTAGTGGGAGGTGTCCCTGCCCATGGCAGGGGGGTTGGAACTAGATGATCTTAAGGCCCTTTCCAACCCTAACTATTCTATGATTCTATTATATAAATCGGCAGTGATGAAGATAATGTCATTGATGATATGTGGATAGTAGTCACAGTCAGATTAAGTGGATTAAGTTTCTCAGGAAGAAAATGTATTTTATAGCTTTCACTAAAAAAAAAAAAAAATAAAGTGTAGGAGAAAACTTGAGCTGTTCAGAATCAGATACTGTCTGGGATTTAGGAAAATGGTGTTATGAAATGCAATTATATTACTTGGCAAAAAAAAAATCCAAGAAACTTTAAGACTGCTTTTAGAGTTGACTGAATTTAGAATCTTTTTCCAAGCATTTTACTCTACCTGAATTGCAGGTTTTCTCCAATGCCATGGAAGTATCTTGGCTGTGCTGAACTGAAGAATTCCCCCTCCTGTGCCACTGAATGCACTGAGCAGGGAGGTTAGAGAGACAGTACTGCTCACCTCCAATAAAATAATGAAGTAACTAACTGACTGGAACCCAGCTGACTCACATTATGAAGTTTATTGAAAGGGTTATTTTCTTGACTTCACTGGGACCAGCTCGAGCTTGTTGTGGTGCCGAATGCCAGTAAGCACTTGGACACATTTATAACACTTACTGCAATCTTGGGCTTGCTTATACGTTCTTCCATAAATTATTCTGTACCTTGTTTCACTTCTAAAAAATGCACAAGTATCAGAATTAATTTAAATCAAAATGCACCTTAATTAAAGTTACAAAAAAAATACCAACCAAAAACCAACCATAAAACCAACCTCAAACACCAGCCCAAATATGCAGTATTTTTTTAAATGCAGGACCTGTGCACTGTCATGACAAACTGTACTTACTAATTGTGAGCAGTTCATTTTTTTGCATAGTGCAATATTGAGAGATAATGAATAGTTTGTTCTTGCACAGTAAACTCTGTGCTGATCTGCAGCAACCTCAAGGCCCTTGAGTCTATCAACAAATCTGCATCTGTACTGTTCTACTGCTCTAGATGTTACCATCAGAAAAGCTTTCAGATGACCTGTGATTATGGTAGTTCATCAAATTTATGTGAATTTGGGTATTTGGCTAATGAACTGAGCCAAAGTTGCAGTGCAGAAAAGTGTGCAATAAACCTGAAACCTGTGTGTGCAATAAACTTCATGTGTTTTACCTCAACACTGTTGGAATGAAAATACAGTTAATATGAGAAAAGAAATGGAAGCAGTTGAGATTGATTGATTTTTATTGTTTTTTCTTCATGTCCCTTTTCCCCCCATGTCTTTTCTTTATTGTGAGGATGAGGAGAAGAAGGTAGGTGAAAGCAAAGGTAGTATAACAGCCAGGAGAGCATCTCAAAGTCAACAACCCTTAAAGCCAACAAGCTGCTGAGCTGCAGCAGGCAGCTAGACTTGTTGCATCAGTGAGCTACAGAGCATAAGCTGTAAGATAGGTGCAGGAGTAGGTTGTTGCTGAACCTAGCCTGTCTTCAAAGCCACATACACTGTGATAAACACCCAGTGCTCAGAATTCAGATAAGGAATTCCATTTCTTTCACCACACCTGACTTCTACGCCAGTGCTGGAATCCAGACTCAAGTTAAATTTGATGAGAAAGGTACCACCAACATGACCATGTGCAATTGTCAGATCTTCAATATTCTTACTGATGGTAGAAAATCATCAGTATCCTGGAGGGTAACTACCCTAGTACTATTTTTCTCCAAGTATTCAAGCAGCTGCCTGAGCTAATGGCAAGACTGTCAGTGGCAGGGAAAGGCAGGAAAAGGGAAGGCAAGGATCAAGAAATTAGTATTCCAATAATAAAAGGATTAATTGCATATCCTATTTCAAATAACTTTTCAGTATCTGCAAGATAAGAACCTACAAAGTATCTCTCTCATTTTTTTTTGCTAAGCTTTCTTTGCTCACTTTCTTTGCAAAAATTTTCATTTCATAGTGGTATCCTTGCAGATAAGTAGGTTGGGTTGTGGTAAACAGATGAACGGGCATGTTGGACAAAAATGTACATCTGTACTTATGACCCAGTAGGAATAAGGCTTGAGGTAGTGAGATATGTGGTGAAGGGGTTAATGAATTGTGTTGCAACACCCTGATGGGGGTGATGGGTTGCTGATGAGGTGATTAGGCTGTTAGTCTGAGAGGTGATGGCCCTTAGTGCTGCCCTTCAGAAGCCTGAGGAAGATAATTGTTATGCCTTCTCATTTATGTATGATAAAAGTGAGGAAGCACTTTTCCCCCTCCCAGTTGTGGGGGCACAAAACGGTAACTTGGCTGAGGTCTCACTTCCCCTTCTCTTCAAACTATAAACCTGGTATTTGAGCTGCCTCGTGGCAGAGGATGGGAATGTGGACCCAGTGCTGAGAAAAGTACAGTATCCACCTTATTCTTCAATCAACCCCACACTTCAATCCCCCCTTTTTCTTGTCCTATTGCAAATTCTTTTGCAACTGAGTTATTTCATTTTTATTTAAAGTTTCCTGAAGTATTTCCCTGTTTCTATTTGATGCTTAATTTTGTTTGTCTTCCATTTGTCATAGTTCATCATGGTTTGTTTGCTTAATTTTGTTTGTCTTCCATTCGTCATAGTTCATCATGGTTTGTTTGCAACACCAAAAGGAGCATTGGACCGTTATGCATGTAATTACAACCATTCCTATTTTTACAAATACAGTAAAACCCAACTGTCTCAACCAGGAGAGACTGGGTACCCATGATGTTAATTTTTCCCAAATTTCTTCAAATTCCCATGAGGTGTTGTCCTGTGCCACCTCATGAAATATTTTTACTTGTTTCCGCATTTCCTTTAGATCAGTAGTAATTCTTCCACTTTGATCTATATAGGAATAACAGCTATCATTGGTTACAGAACAAACTCCTCCTTGGGATGCTAACAATGTATCTAATGCCATTCGATTTCGGAACACTACTTTAGACAGGCTGGTTATTTCTTTTTTTAATGCTAAAATAGCTTCAGCAGTTCGATTTCCCGTTTCCTCAATTGCAGCTGAGATATTTACATTGTCCAGCTGCAATATGGGTAATTTCCTACTGACATGTTGCCTTGATTAAGAGTTTTGTTAGTGGTTACACATTTAACTTCTGACATTTGAGGCTTGTATCCTTAAAACCTGTAAATTTGTATGGCCCTTGTCGGTATAAAGAGGATCTCTCCATAATCTATCCCAATTTGTCTTAAAGGGGATAGGGAAGCCAATTAAAGGAATATCCAATCTCTCTCCTGATTTAGGTAGCTGAATACAGATCCAACAATCACTCTTGCTTAAGACATTAGTAACATTTTGTATCAATCTCAGATACAGATTTTGATTCCATGCTTCTACACCTATTATTATACAAGTCCAAATTATGATTGATGTAGTCTCATATGCGTGGGTCCTGAAGACTCGATACGCCATACTTTTTCTCGGTTCTGATGTGTTTCTGGTTCTTGAATAATGTATCCAAGCAGGTTGTTCCTTTATCTTCACTGCTGTAAAGGTGGTCAGTATTATCTGGTATGGTCCGCTCCACTTCACCTGTAGAGAATCTCCTGAAAAATTCTTAACATAAACCCAGTCTCCTGCTCTAAAAGGATGAGTCGGATAATTCATGCCTCTTGCTCTTATCCCCAGTATTCTCTTATTTCTTCTAATTTTTTTTTCCCAGATTGACCAGAAACTCTCAGAGATAGCCTTCTCCCACTTCCAGAAGACTTTCTCCTTTCAACTGGGACTGATATGGTCTTCCATATAAAATTTTACATGGCCTAGCCTCTTCTTTCGACCGAGATTTAGTTCGAATTCTTAATAGAGCCAGTGGTAAACCTTGGTACCAATATTAATTAATTTCCTGACATATTTTACCAGTCTGTTGTTTGATCAGATGAACCATCTTTTCTACTTGCCCACTGGCCTGAGGCCTGTATGGAACATGTAGCTGCCAATCAATTTCTAATTTTTTTGCTAATTTCTTGTAACTATTTTGTGCTAAAGTGCGAGCCTCAGTTGGAAGAAATTGCCTCTGGTACTCCAAAACAAGGTATTATATCATTTAATAATGTTTTAATTACTTGTCTTGCATTATTTATTCCACAAGGGAATGCTTCTGGCCACCCTGAAAAAGTGTTTGTTAACACCAACAAATATTGGTAACCTCCTGTTCTTGGTAATTCAGACAAATTTATTTGCCAATGCTGTCCCGGATAACTTCCTCCCCAGTTGTACCAATTTGATTTCTATTTTCAATTTTAGGATTATTCTTGAGATAGAGCTGACATTGTCACTAATTGAAATATGGTATATAGATTCCTTCCTACAATTTGTTCGTTTAAGTATTTATACAAAGAGTTGCTACCCCAATGAGTTTTATTATGTTCCTCCTGAACTAGCTTCCAGAGTTGGTTATAGGGGATTACAATTCACCCATCAGGTATCTGAACCCAACCTTCTTTGTTTTCCTTTCCTTTGGGATCTCCAATCAATATTCTATCCTCCTTTGAATATCTAGGTTTAGATTTCCCAATTGTTAGTTTCCTGTCAGGGATTAAGGGAATGATTTTAGATTGTTCAGCTTCTTGTTTGGCTTCAAAATCAGCCAAATTATTTCCAGTTTCCTGATCAGAGTCACCTTGTTGATGCCCTTGACAATACATAATAGCTACTTCCTCAGGTAGCTGAACAGCTTCCAGTAGTCATAGAATTTCTGTAGCATGTTTAATCTGTTTCTCCTGTGTGTTCAAAAGTCCTCGTTCTTTCCAGATGGCACCATGTGCATGGACCACACCAAATGCGCATTTAGAATCAGTCCAAATATTTATCCTTTTGTCTTTAGCCAGTTTCAGGGCTCTCGTTCAGCATGTTTCAGAGGTTTCTTTCAAATCTGGTCAGCTTGAATACACAGTCTCTATAGTGGCCAAGCAGTCGTGTGTTAATAGTTCTGTTAGTTGTTCCTGCAAAAGGATGCTGGATTGACAACATTAGTGACCACAATTTCTCTATCATCGTGTTCCACAAGGATGGCCTGGTATTTTAAAAAACATGAAGGAGATAACCAGTGGGCTCCATTCTGTTCCAGGACTGCTGTTACAACATGGGACACTAGTACAGTAATCTTTAGTCCCAAGGTGAATTTGTGAGCCTCTTCAATATTCAGGACAACTGCTGCCACAGCCCTTAGGCATCTGGGCCACCCTTCTCTCACTTCATCCAGCTGTTTTGAAAAATACACCACTGCCCTCTTGTAGGGTCCTAGTTTCTGAGGAAGGACCACCAGAGCTATTCCCTGTTCTTCATAGGAATATAGCCAAAAGGATTTAGTCACATCCAGAAGTCACAGAGCTGCAGCTCTCCTTAGCTCTGTTTTTAAATTTCTAAAGCCCTCCTCTGCTGAATCAGTCCATTCCAAAGAGAGAGGGGTTTCTTTTAACAGTTCATATAGGTGTCTTACCAAAACACCATAGTTATGCATCCAAAGTCTGCATCATCCAGTCATTCCCAGGAATGTCTGGAGCTCCTTGATGGTCGATGGTCGTGGAGTTTGACAAATGGCTTCTTTTCTAGCAGTTCCAAGTTCTCTCTGTTCTCCTGTTATTTCATATCCTAGGTAGGAAACTCAGGTTTGGATTAGTTGGGCCTTTTGTCTGGATACCTAATATCCAGTCCCAGAAAATTCAGTAATCCCACCATTCACTGGACATATTCTTCCTTTGTTTCTGTGGCAATTAATAGGTCATCCACATATTGTAAGAGTCCCTGTCTGAGTGGGTGGTTTCCATGATTCTAGTTCCAGTGCTAACTGATTTTGAAAAATCATTGGACTGTTTTTAAACCCTTGAGGTAACACTGTCCAAGTTAATTGGGTTTTCCTTACGGTGTCAGGATGTTCCCATTCGAAAGCAAATAAATTCTGGGGTTTTTGGCCAATGGTAAGCAAAAGAAAGAGTCCTTTAAATCCAAGATGGCAAACCATTTCTGAGTCAATTTAGTCAGTAAGGTATATGGATTAGCTATTACTGGATGAGTGTCCTCTACAAATTTGTTGATTCCTGAGATCTTGAACCAATATGCAACTTTATTTCTTTACTGGCAAGATAGGAGTATTATATTCCAATTCACATTCAATTAATAATTTATATTTTAAAATTTATCAATGATTTTTTAATTCCTTTGCCCTGCAATTTTAGGCAGTATTGTTTTATTCTAATTGGGCAGCCTCCCCCCCCCCCCCCCCCCCCCGTTTTTATTTCTACTTTAACAGGGAAAGCATTTTTGCTTTACCTGGAACTTCAGATGCCCATACTCCCAGATATACCTGATTAAGGATTTCTTCTATTTCAGGGAGGTCCTCCTGTTCGCTTTTCTGTTGAAGTAAAGATAAACTCAAAACTGCAATTAATTGATTTTTAACTCTTAATTCCACTTTGCCGTCTTTTAATGTTGCTTCTTGTCCTAATAAAGATTTCGGAGAATTTAGCATGCATAACAATTTTATGCACTACTCTTTGTTTTCCCAATTTGTACTTTAAGGGTTTCAGAAAGAATGCCTCTTTTTGCCCTGTTTTTCTTTGTTGTTTTTTTTTTTTTTCACTTGGTGGCCAGTAGCTCCCACATTTGTAACAAATTCTTTTCCCTCTGATTTAACACCAAATAAGTTGCTCCTGTATCCACTTAAAAAATCCACTTTATTTCCTCTAGTCCCTAGTTTTAATTTAATCAGTGGATCTGCTAGGGTTGGTTCCCCAGATCCCTGTCAGTCTAGTTCCAGTTCAGTCACTGGAGCCACCCCCTGGCACTTCCCCAGGGAAGTCTCACTTCCAACATCCAAACTCCTTACAGTATGCACACTGATCCCATCCCACAGGAGAATTCAATTTCTCACCTCTTGCTGTCATTCCTCCTCTACCTCTGCCTCGTCCTCTCACATTAGTCCCTCCACCAGTTTCTACTTGTCCCAAAGCAGCCACTGTAGCTGTGCCTATAGCACGACTCAGCTCTTTCTTCTCTACATGTTTCCAATTCTGATACACTCTCCACACTTCTTTAACATTCTCAGGTCCTTCTGCTCTGTTGCCAGGGACAGCAACCTCTTCCTCATCAATAACAGGTAGGGCAGATGCTGAGAGTGCTCCTCTCAGAGGTACCTGTGATACATAATCCCCCAGCCTATCTTCCTGATTATTCTGGTTGGTTTGTTGTTTTTTTTTTTTGTTGTTGTTGTTTTTTTTTGTTTGTTTTGTTTGTTTTTTTGTTTTCAACTTTAAACATCATTCCCCCAATATCACAGGCTGAATAACATCCCTCCAGCTTAGCTTTCTGTTTTTCCCTGTCCTTTTCCAAAGCCAAAATTAAGGGATCTGATGGAGGTATATTAATTTTGCATTCTGTCTGTCACTTGGGGTGGTTTCTTAAAGTGAAAAACATATCTGCATACATTACTTCATCCCATTTTTCTTGCTACCTTGTCCTGGGTTCAGCAGTAGCAGTCATGTTTTTTCCTTTGTGTTAACTGGTGCAGTGCTGTGTTTTGACTTCTAGTTTGAGAACAGTGTTGGTGAAGCCGATGTTGTCGGTTGTTGCTAAGTGATGTTTACCCTGACCAAGGACTCTGTGAGGCTCATGCTCTGCCAGGGAGGAGGGGAAGCTGTGAGGAAGCAGAGACGGGGCGCCTGACCCGGGCTAGCCGGGGAGGTATTCCATACCACAGCACGTCATGCCCGGGGTGGGGGGTAACTGGGAGTTACCCGGAAGGACAGGAGCTTCCGGGTGGAACTCGTTTTCTTGGCCGGTGGTATCGTATTCTCTTCCCTTGTTATTTTCCCTTATCATTGTTTTAGCTGATAGTAGCGGTGGTGATTTGTTGCTGGACTGTTCTTGTCTCAACCCGTAGGAGTTGCACTCTCTCGATCCTCCTGCCCATTCCTCCGGGAGCGGGGAAGGGGAGAGCCCCGGTGCAGGGGGGGTGAGACGGACACGGACCTTGATTGTTGTCAGCTCGGCACCACTCACTGGGAGTGAGTGAACAAGTTACCTGACTGGGTTTAAACCACGACAGTTCTTTTGGCGCCCAACGTGGGGCACGAGGGGTTGAGATAAGAACAGATCTGACTGGATTGATAGTCACTCGTCACAATGCTGATTTATTGGCTCTCAAGGTTTTTCCTCTTGATCTCACAGTTTCAGTATACCATATCTTACGTCCATCCGGTATTGGCTGTATTAGTGTTTTTCAAGTGTGGGGCTTGGGCTAAGGTTTTTATCCCATTGTACTTTATGGTAATGACTTGTAATACAATAGAATCATTGATCATGAAACTGATCTGGTTTATGTTCCCAGTGTGGTCACCACCTTTATACTTTGGGAGGTATATGATGGAGGTGCTTAGCAATTACACATCTTTTTTCTCCTTCTCAGGTGCTCAACCTGTGAAGGAGACATCCTTTTACCCTCCTAGTCGTCCCCCCAGACCATTTACATTTGAGAGTTTTGAATTTTTTGAATGGCCTTTTAATGCTGTTGAGACTTGTTTGCTGATGGTGATGGGAATCACCATGCTAACACGCATACAGAGTGTGTTTTGCCCACTACTGATTTCAAGAGTTAAGCAGATTCAGGTTTGGGTCTTGTCTGGGGTCAAACGACGATGTAGGAGGACCGAGAGATTTTCCCAGAGGCTGGACAGCCATGAGTGGCAGGGTGTGTGGGATAGTATGGGCAAGTATCTAGGTCAGTGGGCCCCTCCAGTATTTTGGAATTTCACTACCGAACAACTGCAAAATCCAGAAGAATTAGTAAAACACTTAAATGAGGTGTGTGGTCATTCTGGCCATACCAGAGATGGACAAATCATGGCAACGTGCTGGGGCTTGGCCTATGCTTACAGGGCCTTGTTCAACACTATCCAGCACCTTCAAAAGGAAAAGAATATTGGCGGATTTGAGGGCAAAGCGACAGTCGCTACTCAAACTTTGGCTGCAATGAACTGCGCAGCTACCCCAGTGGCAAGTACAGCAGCTGCTCAAACTTCAACTGCAACAGACAGCGCGGTTACCCCAGCTCCAAGCACGGTAGCTACACCACCCCCAGCAACAAGTACAGTCGCAACTCAAACCACAGTGATAATCACTGCAGCCAAACCAGAGGACCAATTCGTACCAATATCAGTTGCCCCTGTACGCAAGAGAACAAGCAAAAAGGAGGCAAAAAGGGTGAAGCGAGATGAAGAACCAATGAATTCAGCACCCGGTCCAGAATCTGATCAGGAGTCATCATCACGTGACGAAGAAGAAGAAGAAGAGGTAACTTCTCGACCTCGGACCTCAACCGAGCTGCGGAATATGCGAAAAGATTTTACCCGTCAACCAGGGGAGCACATCATCACCTGGTTACTCCGATGCTGGGACAATGGGGCCGATGGTCACGAACTAGAAGGTACAGAAGCCAAGCAGCTGGGATCACTTGCTAGAGAAGGGGGAATTGACAAAGCAATTGCAAGAGAGAAAAAGTCCCTCAGCCTTTGGAGGAGGCTCTTGGCAGCTGTGAAAGAAAGGTTTCCGTACAAGGACGATGTTACGAGTCGTTCGGCCAAGTGGACTACTATAGACAAAGGCATCCAGTCTCTGAGGGAATCGGCCATCGTAGAGATGATCTATCACATCAAGCCGAATAACGGGGATACACCTATAGATCCAGATGAAGTTGAATGTACACGACCCATGTGGCGAAAACTTACACGGAATGCACCGTCATCATATGCCCATTCATTGGCAACAGTGACCTGGAATGACATAGTACCACTAACAGTGGATGAAATGGTTCATAAACTCCGAGAGTTCGAAGACAATCTCACTCCTTCCATCATCTCAGCTGTGAAAAAACTGTCCCAGGACCTCGACAAATTGAGGGACGATGTATCTGATTTATCCAGCTCCTCACGTGTACCAACACACGTCTCAGCTATTAACAAAAGACGTCCTATTATTCAAGAGAGGAGATACAGAAGGTATACGCCACGGGGTACCCTATGGTTTTACCTGCTGGATCACGGAGAAGACATGACAAAGTGGGATGGAAAACCTACTTCAGCTTTGGAGGAACGGGTGAGTGAACTGAAGAGGGGAGCAAGGGCCAAGACTGATCGTCCCATGAGAGCTACGGCTTCAGTCTCTGGTGAGCAGTTTCCCAGATGGAGTGGAAGAGCTGATTTTACTCCAGCTCCTGTGATAACAAAGAATAATCCCTTTCAACACAACTTAAGTGTCCAATGCTGTGACGACCATTAGAGGGGCCCTGCCTCCAGCCAGGTGGAGGTAGGGGACAATCGGATTTACTGGACTGTGTGGATCAGATGGCCTGGCACATCAGTCCCACAGAAGTATAAGGCTCTAGTAGATACCGGTGCACAGTGTACCCTGATGCCATCAAGCTGTCAAGGGGTGGAACCCATCTATATTTCTGGAGTAACAGGAGGATCCCAAGAGTTGACTGTGCTGGAGGCTGAAATCAGCCTGACTGGGAGGGAGTGGCAAAAGCACCCTATTGTGACTGGTCCAGAGGCTCCATGCATCCTCGGCATAGACTACCTCAAGAGAGGGTACTTCAAAGACCCAAAAGGGTACCGGTGGGCTTTTGGTATTGCTGCTTTGGAGACTGAGGAAATTGAGCAGCTGTCCACCTTGCCTGGTCTCTCAGAAGATCCCTCTGCTGTGGGGTTGCTGAAAGTTGAAGAACAACAAGTGCCAATTGCGACCACAACAGTGCACCGGCGGCAATATCGCACCAACCGAGACTCCCTGATTCCCATCCATCAGCTGATCCGTAGACTGGAGAGTCAGGGGGTGATCAGCAGGACCCGCTCACCCTTCAATAGCCCCATATGGCCAGTGCGAAAGTCTAATGGAGAATGGAGACTAACAGTAGACTATCGTGGCCTGAATGAAGTCACACCACCATTGAGTGCTGCCGTACCGGACATGCTAGAACTTCAGTATGAACTAGAGTCAAAGGCAGCCAAGTGGTATGCCACGATTGATATTGCCAATGCATTTTTCTCAATTCCTTTGGCATCAGAGTGCAGGCCACAGTTTGCTTTTACTTGGAGGGGTGTCCAGTTCACTTGGAACCGACTGCCCCAGGGGTGGAAACACAGCCCTACCATTTGCCATGGACTGATCCAGACTGCACTGGAACAGGGGCAAGCTCCAGAACACCTGCAATACATTGATGACATTATTGTGTGGGGCGATACAGCGGAAGAAGTCTTTGAGAAAGGGAGGAAAATAATCCAAATCCTGCTGAAAGCCGGTTTTGCCATAAAACGGAGTAAGGTCAAGGGACCTGCACAGGAGATTCAATTTTTGGGAATAAAATGGCAAGATGGACGTAGACAGATCCCCACAGATGTGATCAACAAGATAACAGCAATGTCTCCACCAACTAATAAGAAAGAAACGCAAGCTTTCTTGGGTGCTGTGGGGTTCTGGAGAATGCACATCCCAAATTACAGTTCGATTGTAAGCCCTCTCTATCATGTGACCCGGAAGAAGAATGATTTTAAATGGGGCCCTGAGCAGCAACAAGCCTTTGAGCAAATTAAACGTGAGATAGTTCACGCAGTAGCTCTTGGACCAGTCCGGACCGGGCCAGATGTAAAAAATGTGCTGTACACTGCAGCTGGGGAGAACGGTCCTACCTGGAGCCTCTGGCAGAAAGCTCCAGGGGAGACTCGAGGTCGACCCCTCGGCTTTTGGAGTCGGGGATACAAAGGATCTGAGGCCAGCTATACCCCAACTGAGAAAGAGATACTGGCAGCGTATGAAGGGGTTCGAGCTGCTTCGGAAGTGATTGGCACTGAAGCACAGCTCCTCCTGGCACCCCGGCTGCCCGTGCTGGGCTGGATGTTCAAAGGCAGGGTCTCCTCTACACATCATGCAACTGATGCTACATGGAGTAAATGGGCTGCACTAATTACACAACGAACTCGAATAGAAA
Source organism: Pezoporus flaviventris (assembly GCF_033815535.1). Lineage (NCBI taxonomy): Eukaryota > Metazoa > Chordata > Aves > Psittaciformes > Psittacidae > Pezoporus > Pezoporus flaviventris. Next base: position 53,258,366 of record NW_026892549.1, read on the forward strand.
TCCCAGTCGTCCAGGCATTCTAGAAGTCATCATGGACTGGCCAGAGGGCAAAGATTTCGGAATGTCACCAGAGGAGGAGGTGGTGCGTGCTGAGGCCCCACCATATAATAAACTGTCAGAAAGTGAAAAGCAGTATGCCTTGTTTACTGATGGCTCTTGCCGTATTGTGGGAAAGCATCGGAGATGGAAGGCAGCTGTATGGAGTCCTGGACGACAAGTTGCAGAAACTGCTGAAGGAGAGGGTGAATCGAGTCAATTTGCCGAGGTGAAAGCCATCCAGCTGGCCCTGGACATTGCTGAACGAGAAAAGTGGCCAGTACTTTATCTCTATACTGACTCATGGATGGTGGCAAATGCCCTGTGGGGGTGGTTGAAGCAATGGAAGCAGAGCAACTGGCAACACAGAGGTAAACCCATCTGGGCTGCTGCACTGTGGAAAGATATTGCTGCCCGGGTGCAGAACCTGGTGGTGAAGGTACGTCATGTAGATGCCCATGTACCCAAGAGTCGGGCCACTGAGGAACACCAGAATAACCAACAAGTGGATAAAGCGGCTAAGATTGAAGTGGCTCAGATGGACTTAGATTGGCAACATAAAGGTGAATTATTTTTGGCCCGGTGGGCCCATGACACTTCAGGCCATCAGGGCAGAGATGCAACATATAGATGGGCCCGTGACCGAGGGGTGGACTTAACAATGGACACTATTGCCCAGGTTATTCATGAGTGTGAAACATGTGCTGCAATTAAACAAGCCAAGCGGTTAAAGCCTCTTTGGTATGGAGGATGATGGTTGAAGTATAAATATGGGGAGGCCTGGCAGATTGACTATATCACACTGCCACCAACCCGCCAAGGCAAGCGCCATGTGCTTACCATGGTGGAAGCAACCACCGGGTGGCTGGAAACATACGCTGTGCCCCATGCCACTGCCCGGAACATTATCCTGGGCCTTGAGAAACAGATTTTGTGGCGACATGGCACCCCAGAGAGAATTGAGTCAGACAATGGGACTCATTTCCGGAATAACCTTATAGGTATTTGGGCCAAAGAGCATGGCATTGAGTGGGTATATCACATCCCCTACCATGTACCAGCCTCTGGGAAAATCGAACGGTACAATGGGCTGTTAAAAACTACACTGAGAGCGATGGGTGGGGGAACTTTCAAGCATTGGGATACACATTTACCAAAGGCCACCTGGTTGGTCAACACCAGAGGATCTGCCAACAGGGCTGGCCCAGCCCAGTCAGAACTTCTACATATTGTAGAGGGGGACAAAGTTCCCGTGGTGCATATGAAGAATTTGCTGGGGAAGACAGTCTGGGTTATTCCTGCTTCAGGTAAAGGCAAACCCACTCGTGGGATTGCTTTTGCTCAGGGACCTGGATATACTTGGTGGGTAATGCGGGAAGATGGGGAAGTCCGATGTATACCTCAAGGGTATTTGATTTTAGGGGAAAACAGCCAGTGAACTCAATTGTATGCTGTTGCCTGCTGTGTAATGCTTTTATAGCCCATCAACTAGATGTCTCCAGGTCACCAGTGACTGGCCCTGACTTCCCTCCAGCCATCATCCCAACAGAGAATGAACTTGGAACATCATGGACCGAATGGACTCGGCAGCATTATAGGGATTGGTCCATGCACTAAGAAAATGATTTTTTCCTCTTGGTCTGTATGTATATGGATGTATATATGTGGGAGAGCGATGGTGTATTGAAAATGTGGGATCTGAGCACGACGTGAATGGTATGGAATAAGGGGTGGATAATGTCCTGGGTTCAGCAGTAGCAGTCATGTTTTTTCCTTTGTGTTAACTGGTGCAGTGCTGTGTTTTGACTTCTAGTTTGAGAACAGTGTTGGTGAAGCCGATGTTGTCGGTTGTTGCTAAGTGATGTTTACCCTGACCAAGGACTCTGTGAGGCTCATGCTCTGCCAGGGAGGAGGGGAAGCTGTGAGGAAGCAGAGATGGGGCGCCTGACCCGGGCTAGCCGGGGAGGTATTCCATACCACAGCACGTCATGCCCGGGGTGGGGGGTAACTGGGAGTTACCCGGAAGGACAGGAGCTTCCGGGTGGAACTCGTTTTCTTGGCCGGTGGTATCGTACTCTCTTCCCTTGTTATTTTCCCTTATCATTGTTTTAGCTGATAGTAGCGGTGGTGATTTGTTGCTGGACTGTTCTTGTCTCAACCCGTAGGAGTTGCACTCTCTCGATCCTCCTGCCCGTTCCTCCGGGAGCGGGGAAGGGGAGAGCCCCGGTGCAGGGGGGGGGGAGACGGACACGGACCTTGATTGTTGTCAGCTCGGCACCACTCACTGGGAGTGAGTGAACAAGTTACCTGACTGGGTTTAAACAACGACATACCTCAAAACCAACATTAATTGTAACAATGTATCATAATTCAAAGTTCCATTTTTAGGCCATTTTTCCTGATCTTCTGAACTATACAAAGGCCACCATCGGTTACAGTATTTTGTCCATGTTTTCTCATTTACCGAGCCCCCAGTTCTTTCTAATGTGCCAAAATGCACCCTAAAGAACTCTTTTTCAAGATTGCTCCACTCTGCTCATTTCCCATTATCAGTCTTGCATTCACACACACACACATGGGATCCCACAGACACACTCCACACAGTTACAACACTTGAGACAGAGACTAAAATTGTATCAAACTAACAACCTGTCACCAATAACAAAATCACAAGACCAAAATCTTACAACACTTGAAACAGAGACAACAATTAATAATGCATTTATAACAGTCTGTCACCAATAGCAAAATCACAAGACCAAAATCATAACTATAACAAGCCACAACATAAGTCAACTACCAGTAAAATCCAAAACCTTTTCTACAAGATGCCCACTGCATCTTGCAGGACCCAAGCCACAAGATGCCCTCTGCTTCTTATGATTGTATACTGGTAAAAACCAAAACCTTTTCCACAAGACACCCACTGCATCTTGCAGGACCCTGCCCCCTGCTTCTTGTTGGTGTATACCAAACGGACACTAGCAGCCAGGTATATGCATTTACTCACGAGATTTTCTATCTTGATTTACGGAAAGCTTCCAAACCATGCGTACACTCACCAAACCAGTTTACCAAACCGAGATGCCCTCTGCATCTTACAGACTATATAAAAGAAAAGAATACCTTTTATGAGATGGTCCTTGTCTGCTCCCGCACTGATCCGAATGAGTCGAGGGGTCCCTCTGGGAAAAACTCCCGAGGGGCCTAGGGAGCTCTGTCCTCAGCAGGTCCTGCAGCTGGGCAGAGAGGGTCCCATTTGGGTCACCAAATTGATTTGGAGAAAACTCCAGGAACTCGCCAGCAAAGTTTTAAATTGACAAGCAGGTATTCTTTATTGCGACACTGGGAGACATGGGGGATAGCTCCTCCAAGCGTGTCTCTGTCAGGCATCAACCAGGCTGTGATTATATTGTCCTTAAACATACATATTCATTAGATTACATACATTATATCATACTTCTTAGACAATGCCTCCTTTATGCATACAAAAATGTGGCTAGTGGACTTTGGTACCCCCAGTGGTTATTTCTTCATCACTTTGTTTTAGGATCATTGTTATATTAGTAACCACCAGGTGGTTCTGGCAAAGCTTATCTTAGTAATTTTTGTTTTCTCTATAGCTGCTAACAAAGCCTAAGGTTCTTGAGGTTACTTATTTACAACCCTATTCTTCAATCAACCCCATTCTTCAATCCACCTTATTCTTCAATCAACCCCATTCTTCAATCAACCCCATTCTTCAATCAACCCCAGTCTTCACTCTTAAAGCTGTAACTTCATAGATTATTTTGAAGATTAAGACATTCATAGGTGATTTAGCTAGTTTAAGACAAATGTGATACATGGAGAGCCAAGTTTTAAGGAACATTCATTAAGCTTAATTAAGTAAAATGGAGTTTGTAGTAGCATACAGAGTGGCTTCCATAATTTATGTGTATTCAGTTTTCATATTTTATTAATGGGTAGATTTAAGACCATACTGAGAAATTAGAAGTTCTAGTTTAAAAAAAGAGAACCACGGGGGAAAAAAAATAAATGAAGTACAAGGCCACATCAGTTTTCTATTTTGAGTGCACCACGGAGACAGGATATACACTTTCTATCCATCCTGTACAGCTTCAGCAAGTTTCTATCAGCTGGAATTAGTTTAATGGAACCTTACTGGTGTTTGAAAGATTTTAATTAACTCCTTTTTTAGGGCAGCTTTAGAAGTGCTTGTCAGTATTTTTAAGTAAAACAGAAAAAGAGAAGCTGGAAAATAGCACTCAAAAATTTTACAACTGTTTTTCTCACTTGACTTTTTTCTTTAACAAAGTGGCTCTTAGAAGACTAACCTTTGTTATGACTGCCTAGGACCTTGAGACCTTCCAGAAGAACACATCAGCTTTTGCTGCTTGTGATTGTTTCTGTAGAATTTGTAGTAAATTACTGAATTTAAAATGAGGAACTGTGTGTGCATTTGTGTGAGGGAAAGTTGAAACAGTCTGAGATGACAAATTTAAAGTTTCTTGGCTATTGCTGAACCGATCTTGTGTAAACTATTTGGCCTGCTTCCAGTGTTAAAGGCCTCCTGAACATCTTCATTTCCTGTGGCTGCAATCACAGATGAAGTTATTGGGGATGGCCACTGAAAAGTACCTACAGTCATCTTACATGAAACTCCTTTAGTGTTGCTTGCTCCTGTACTTAGAATAGCTCTGTCACTCCCCATGCAACCCTTTGCAATCCATGTCTGACTTTTTCATTCTCAGGCTGTAACTTAAATATGGAGTGTATGTCTATGATGCTGGTGAGGTTAAACTATTCCCACTGAACTGAACAGCACACTGTCCTCCCCACTACATCACTGGGCCCTGGCTTTCAGGTGAGTTCTGAAACAACCCTGTGCATGTTGCCATTGTGGAAGTGCTGCTGTGTGTGATCCTTCAAATGGTACCAGAAAGGCAGTGGGACTGAAACAGGTGTGCTAGTTTGCATTTTATTTTGTATAATGCCAGGCAGCCAGGACACTGTGAAACAAAGAAATACAAAATTAAGTATAATCTCAGTTCTGCTTTGTAGTTAAGTAATGTTGAGCTTGGTAGCTTTACAACAGTAGCAATGGGTAAGAGCTTTGTGGTCGATGACAGTGAAGAAGTATCTTAGGTAAATGTTTTACAATAACCAGCTAGAACTGAACTAGTGTTTGCTGGCATTACAACAGGACTTTCCAAACCTAAAGTTCAGCCAAAGCATGAAGTGATGAAGAGGAAGATGATGAAGAAACGACCACCAGGGGTCCCAAAGAGTACCACCACCTTCTTGTGCACATGCAGAAATAGGTGTGGAATTAAGTAAAGCAGTTCTCAGAAGCCTTATGAATGGAATTTACTGGAAAAGTAATGAACATCTGTGTTAAGCAACAATATAATCACAGTCTGTTTGATGCTCGGATGAGACACGTTAGGAGGATATACCCCCTCCCCCCCATGTCTCCCAGCCCTGCAATAAATACTTGTCAACTTGAACTTTGTTGGTGAGGTTTTAGCCAGTTCTGTGAATCAACCATTAACACCTCATTGGGGATCCTCTTAGTGTAGTAATTAATAGGAAATGGAGCCTGGCTGAGTGACCCAACCTGTATGAGTGAGCAAGCTGAGATGACAAGGATTTCACCTGTGTGCTTCAAAGCCATAATTGCCTAAAACTAATTGTCATCAGACAAAGTCTAGCTGCTCTAAACATGCCTGTCTTATTTCATACAATCTTACTAAAAGCTTTATTAATAACACTGAGTGGCAGAGCTTGGTTCCTTCATTTGGAACTGAGACTGATGGGGCAGAGGTTGCCTGAATCATCTCACTTACTGGTTTTAAATATAGCCCTGGCTTTTGGAGTCCCTCCAGGCTTGCAGGGATTGTTGAAAATAAATGCTGTATCGTCAGACAACTCTCTTAATTTGTACTCTAAAGATTTTGTTTTAATCAAGAACTTTCTAAGCCGTGATAGGAGAACAAAAATATTGCATCAGTCTTCCAGGGTGGTTAGTCTTTTTTATGTTGTTATTTTGTTCTCCCCCAAACATAAAATAGAAGCATTTGTAGCTGTTAGGTCTTCATAATAAGACTATTGACACTTACTAATGCTAGTAATTGCTGGTATTCTTCTTACTGTTGTTTGCAGTCTCTTATACCAGTGTTCTATATGGGCTGCCTTCTTGGATCTTGTATTTCTGATTCTTGCATGTTACTCAGATTTTAAATTTTCCTCTCATTTCATAAAAAATTATGTTTAAGTGGAAGCCAAACAAACAAAAAAATTAAGTGCTTTCATTTTGAAATCTCAACTCCTTTATGGAAAAGTTTCCTTATATAAAAAACAAGTCATGTTTAAAATTGTAGCCTTGAGATTTTAAACTGCTTCTGGGGAAGCTTTGGTTGCACTGAGGGTCTACCTGGTAAAGCTTTCCAGGGTGGACCTGGCTCATAGGCAAGCAGCAAACTGGGTCTTTTTAGGCTTGCTTGCTATTAGTGAGACCAAGCCATTAGACCTTAGCTGAAATAACTTAATTGTTTATCATGAGCATGACTTAGCACAACTGCTTTGCTTAGCAGGGGGTGTCTCTGTTGGTGGGGAGCTGCCCTTCTGATGAGGCATGATAAGCAATGCTTTAGAAATTTGGCCTGTAAATGGCTTGCATCTGCTTCTGTAAATTGCTTTGTAAATGTCTAAGCAGGCACATCCCTAATGGTAAGATATGATAATAATTTGAAGGAAGAACTAAGCACGTAGCTCGCAGGTATTAGCAATTGATCAATAACACTGAAGCTAAAAGGTAAACACCTGTAAGAATCCTGATTAATACTAACCAATAGACTGTCATTGTAGCCCTAGCCCAAGTGTGCAGTAGGATAAGAGAACTACATTTATGTAACTTAGCAAACTGTATGTGTGGATGCTTTAGATAAAATTATATCAGGATGGAAATGTAAGGTATAAACCCCCTGAAATTTACTGTGCTTTGGACACGTGCATAGAGGTTTGAAACCGCACGTGCTCCCAGAGCCATTAAAGGTCTGTGCTTTACTTTACAGTGTGTACTGTGAAGTGGTTTCTTTGTCTCGTTAGTTAGCGTACCACCAAACCCTACTTGTTACAAAGGCTGCTGTCACAGTCTGTTTGGATCTAACCAAATTTCCAGGATGATCACCTCTAAAGCTGAAGGTGATACTTACTGCAAAAAGGCCCTTCTTTGTCCTGTTACTATCCTGTCCTGACACAAGAGCACATTTGAGAGTAAAATAATAAAAATATTTTCCAATTGATATAAATGAATGTGAAGATATTATACTTTGTTGTAATACTAGGGTTTAATGAAGGTAATTATTCTGAAAGAGGATTATATTTCATTTCTAGAATTAAGAAATCAGAGCAAAACTGTGCTACATTTTTATAATTTTAATATTAGTGACATGACTTTGCAGTCACACAACTGCATTTATTTTTAATAAAATTGCTTTAGTATAGCAATATGCTTTACAGCAAATAGTGTTAAAGTGGGAATAAAATAACAACATTGGAGGCATTGTGATGGACAGTATATATATTATCTTTTTGTCCCTCAGGTATTAGGTTAATTAGTCAAGAGCTCTTGCAAGTGGTGCTGTGCAACACTGAATGAACTAAAAAAAAGGCAAACAAAAGCAACATGTAAATCCTAAGCACAATTAAAAAAGAAAACCAACCAAAACCTAAACAAGCCAAAACCAAAACCAAACAATGAAACAAGCTTGACCTTGTCTTTCTCTGAGGACTGATTGACTTTTAGTTAGCTGATAGGTTATATGTGGTGTTTGCATGTCACTGAAACCGAGCAAATAAAATTCTTTAATCTTTGACATTTCTTCTTTTAACTAAAGACTACTCATATATATATATATACCTGTAGAGATACATTTAAGATTCTATTAGAAATCTAATTCTCTCACAATGTTAACTTTCCTTCAGAAAAAAAATAAAAATAAAAATCCCCAGTGCTTCATCTGCTGTTTGATAACAGAGTTTAGTTGGTCTTTGAGTACCTCAGACTTTGAAGGACCTTTTTCTCCTCCAGGTGTTCTTTTTTAATTTTTTTTTTTAAAATGAAATGTCACAAATTGTGGGACCATGTTTTAATAGTTGAAATTTGTGTAATTCCTTGAGACTTTAATATTCATGTACAAACCAGGCATGTAATGGCAGAGCAGCCCTGGAGATTTCTGTAGGGAAGCTAAAGCACTGTCATTGGTCTTGTGGGGTTTTGTTTTTTTTTTTTCCAAAGACACTGAAAATTCTTTTCAGTCCAGGAACTGCTGGAATTAATACCACCTAAAAAACCATCTGAATAGATCTGAATATATTTCAGGTAGTATATGATCTATAAAATAGAACATCCATTGATTTTAGTAATGTAAGATTTCTTTTAACAGCAATAGAGGACTATCATTCTCTTCTGCAATGCTTATATTTACTAAGAACTGTAATGTATTCTCCAAAATGTCCCTAAAATTGAACCATCTAGTAGTATAACTGAAGAAAACAGATTTTTTTTTTTCCATAAAGCGTGGAAAGAGGGGAATTTGAGTGCATAGTAATGGTTAGAATTTTCTTAGAACACAAATGACATTGAAAAGGATCATATGAATGGGCAGTGTATGAGTGAGATAGAGTGGAATAATTTTAAAAAATCCGTTTTAACTGAACACCATAAAGCAAGAAGCATTGGAGATAAAGATCTTTTATTTTATAGTTTATTTGGTTTCCATCTATTATATTTAATTAGAAACAGATGATGCATTCAACTAGTTTAAAGGGGAATGTGTAGGACTTGAAAACTGAATCTTTGCCTTTTTCTGTTGCCTCCAACCATAGCTGATGCACAACTGACCGTAATGTAATAATTAATTTTGTGATACAACTAATGTGTATAGGAATTAAATTATGTGATATAATTAGCTTTATATGGATAATTTTATATGTTCTGAATCTTTCTGCAGTTTGAAAATAAGTAAATACCCTTATCTGCAGTTTGAAAATAAGTAAATACCCTTATCACTAACCTGAAGGCTTTATTTAACTCCAATTTAGATTCTTTATATTGGGATTATCACCTTTTTTTTTTTTTCCAGAGTATTAGCAAAGGAACATGTTTTAGGATTATTAATTTTTTCTTTAGGAGAGGCATTTTCCAACAGCACTTTCTTCTGTTCAGTGAAATACCGGGGGAAGGGGGGGGGGAGGGGGGAGGAACATATATTAGAATAAATTACTGAGAAATAAATGGAGCTTTTGTGGGGTTGCCAGTCACAGTTGTCATTACTCGTTTCTTAAAGATCCTAAAGAATAGGAATTTAATCAACACACGTATTTTTACTTTGAAGAACAAAAAATTACCCAACCCCAAGCCATCTCTTCAGGCCAAGGGTGAGGTGTCAGGATTTGGGCTTGGCCAACTGCTTATGAGTTTCACCTTCATTCTCCCTGTGTGTGGGCACTCGCTGTACAAGCATGAAGCTACCTTTTTATCTTCTGTCTCACTACGATGAGCTGAATAAGGTCAGAAAGTGCCAAGGAATGGACCTGAGGTGGGAGGAATGAACTTTTTGTTAGTGATTTCAAGTTGCTTAACTACCTCTTTCATAGAAATGCTGTCTTTCTCCCCAGTGCTTTCTGTTGAGGTACCATATCCACCCTGTTTGTGACTGTACAGTCAACATGCTGCAGATCCTGCAGCCCTTTGCTTTGTACAACCTGCACCAAATGCGTGTAGTGGTCAGCCTCTAATCTGATTTTGACTGCTGCCCCAGCAGAGCTTATAGGACCTGCGAGTTCAATAACTCATAACAATGAGACAATTATGCTGAATGCTTTTAAGCAGGGTGCTTCCTTGGTTATGGCCTTGACAGAATAACCAGCAGCGTTCCAGTTTAATCTGGTAATTACTTGCCATTAATCTTGGTTCACTGATAATTCAACCAAAAACATTATTGAGGAAACTATTGACAGAAAAAAGATAAAGGAACATGAATTGTGGTTCATTGTCTGGGTTTTTTTTTTTGTTTGTTTCTTTTTTCTTTTCCCCTTAACTCCTATGCTCCTTGCTTTTCAGCAGCTCTTTGCTTGTACCCCAACTCTTCCTACAGCAGTAATGGCTACAGCACACACAATTTCAAAGTTGTGTTGTGAAAGCATTGCCTTTGCCTAAACTCAAGGCTAACCACTAGGAAAGGATGTGAGCAATATTTTGAGAATTGAGAGTTCAGGAGTTTAAAGAAAATGGCATTTTCTGGGGGTGCTGTTCTGTCTTTCCTTAAATCAGCTGTGATCGCCAGCTGATGGTTTTTTAGCAAGACAGAGGATTAAGCTGACTCAGTGATTGAATCTGCAAAGTTAATTGAAAAGAGTCATTAAATTGGGTGGAATTTGAAGAATTTTAGTGTTCTAAGCCTCAAAGCCTCAACCCCTCAGGCTTCACACAGAATGAAACACATAATCAGCTTTCAGTAAGCACTAGTTTTCATAAATCATAAACTCTAGGCAAAGCTGAAACCTGCAAATTTTGGTCTCTTATTGTTGTTTTGTGATAATGACTATTATTTCTTTTTCCTATTGTATATGACTCAGTAACTGCGTTAGCACAGATGGCTAAAATCTAGCAGAAATGTAATCAGCATTTATGGACGTGATGTGTTCAAAATAAATGACAGAAGAAGAAAAATGTATTGCTTTAGAAACTAGGAAGCAGATTAAACCATAACAATGCATGTAAACACATTCAGGGAAGAAGGCTGCAACTTTGTTTTCAACACAACTCTAATTTTAACATATAAAATCTTCTGTTGAATTTACTGATGGGACAGGAAGCAAGTTAAATAAAATCGGAGAGCAAATGGCTTAATATCACTAATTTGGGAATTTTATTTTATTTTTTTTTTTAAGCCTACCAATTTGTGATATAATGGGCATAGATTTCATAGTACAGTGGAGAAAAAGAAAGGACACGCTATCCTACAAATCCTAATTATCAGCATTTTCCTTAGTTCAAAGTTACCAGCAGTCTTAGATTTAAACTCACTATATACTTTTGACTTCTTAATCTGGGAACAGTAGACTAAGAATTGTTCATAAACCCGTAGTGGTAATTATGGAAGTACAGAACTGGAGTTTATATGTCAGCTGCCACCCTTTTAATGAAGAACTAAGTGACTCTTGGCTAATTTCTTCAAATTGTAAAACCTACATTGCAATGATAATTCTTGAATGAGCAAGTTAAGTTATTATTACAGCTGGAGGGTGGTGCACAGGTATGTTATGGTTTGTAGGTATGGTTGGTTTATATTACTCTCGCCATAGACTTTTTTGCCTGCTGCCCTGCAGAGGATGAGTGATATTCTGGTGGTTAATCTGCATCCAGTGGTGCATCCTGATGTGAAGGTTGGGGGATATGATGAACATAATGCTCTGAATGGTGAGGAAAGGGGATGGTTTTATTTGACGATCTGAACTGTGTCATGGACAAATGTTTCCACTCTTCTTTCTTTTGTGTGTACTGACTGGAATTTTTTTTGCACTTTCTTCCCTTCTTCCCTCTTCCCTTCTCCCCCCTTTGCTTCTCCCCCCAGCTAATGAGAAACACATTATTAGCTTCACTGCTTTTGGTAAAGAAATTGAGACTTAAGGTGGACTTTCAGAACTACAAATTCTGCCATATTTATTTCGGGCTGTTAACCTGCTCTTCTGAATATACTAAAGGAGATGTGAAGCACTATGGAATTAGACTTGAGCTTCTCAAAGTTGCATATGAAAATAATTAGATAGTCATGGCTTGGTCTTCTGCATATTATGGGAGGTGATATAATGCCTTTATAGGTGAAAGCTGCCTTGAAGGTGTTCTTCACTATTTTTGTTTTTACATCCAATGTTTTATGTATCCGTCTCCCCACAATCCTCAGGGTATTATCAAGATGCTCATACTGTTTTCTGATAATGTCTGGTCTAGAGGAGATAATTTGACTGATCTTATTCTTGCAGATTTCTGTAAATTCGAGCTCAGGAGTCCATTATCAGTGACAAGAAAATTACTAACTTTTTAAATGACCTTGAAAAACAAAGATTTCTAAAGCATGGTTTCTATTCAGCAGGAATTCATCAACACACCTTCCTGTCCCCTTCTCCCTGCCACACAAAAAATTCTCTAGCAGATGCATTGTCTCTGTTACAGCTGCTTCTGACATTTGTCACAGGACTGTTTTTCCAATCCCTTTGGACCTTTCATACCTCTGAACTACTTAAATGTCACACCGTGAAAGAGTTAATGGCCATAAAAATGATAGAATTAGAATGCCTCTTGGGATTTTGGTAACATACAGAGCTTTATAGGTATCATGGTTTAAGCCCAGCAGGTAACTCAGAACCACACAGCCACTCTCTCATTCCCTGCCTTCTTCCTCCCCCCACTCCTGGATGAATGGGGAGGAGGATCAAAAGAATGTAAATTCCGTGGGTTAAGATGACAACAGTCCAGTAACTAAGGTATAACATAAAACCAGTACTGCTACCACCAATAATAATAAGGATAAGAGAAATAACAAGGGGAGAGAATACAATTGCTTGCCACTTGCTGACCGATACCCAGCCCAGTCCAAGCAGCGACCTAGCCCTATCAGGTAAATCTCCACAGACATGCATGACATGCTCTGGTATGGAATACCCCTTTGGCTACTTTGGGTCAGGTGTCCTGTCTCTGCTTCCTCATGGCTTCCTGTGCCCCTCCTCACTGGCAGAGCATGAGACTGAAAAAGTCCTTGAACGGAGTAAACATTACTTAGAAACAACTAAAACATAGGTGTGTTATTAGCACTGTTCCCAGACTAAAGTTGAAAACACTGCACTGCACCAGCTACTAAGCAGGAGAAAAATGACTGCTACAGCTGAACCCAGGACAATAAGAAGCACCTTTCCAGCAGAGACCGCTTCTTTGGCCATTTTACTATTAAGTCAGCACAAATTGTACTAGTTTAGTATTGTTTTCCAAGAAACTGAAGAAAAAAAAGTGATTAATACAACTTCCCTAATTCATGTCTTTTAGAAGTTTTAGATAGTTATATACCAGAAATTAAATTGATATTTGTCTTTTTGCTCTAGTAGATGAGTTATAGTCCTGCTAATCTTTCTTTTAAATAATGGAATTGAGTTTTATTTTTAATTCAAAGCTTGCACTCTCTTGGCAGCTCACCACCAGCAATTCAATTTCCAAATTGTGTGGTACAGCTTAATCCTTTCTTCTGGGTATAGCGAGGAAATCTCCAGGATAGGGGACTATTGCAGCAGTGTCATAGGTAGATACAGAAGAGCAGCTATGGTTTTGATTCTTGTCATTCTTTTTTATTTTTGTCTGTTTAATTTTTTTTTGCTGCATGTCCACGGAGTGCCCTTTTTCTGTTGGGTCACTTTACTTGAGCAGCTCCCACTGTGTGCAGAGGGGTTCTGTAAACAGGATATGTTTGTGAATCAAAAGCGATTATTTATTGCCTAAACATGCAGCAGATAGTTGGAACTAATTTGCTGCACCAACCATCCCGCTGAGACTATTGGTGAGCTTTTGCCAGAAAGCTTGTCATCAGCCATGTGGCTGCTTCAGTGTCTGCTTCTTGAAACATTCTCCTCAGGTATCTGAGACAGGGTTGCATTGCAGAGCTGTATCAAATCTCACAGACACCTTTGACCCTGGGAGGAGGCTAAGAAAAAGTTGGTATCAAGGTACATGAGCTATGATTTGCATAAAAGTTCTTTAAGCTATGCTAAATTGATGTAAAACATCATTATGAATGTGAAGACTCATAACTTCATTCCCACTAAATTTATCTAGAGAGATCATGAACTGGAGTGTCATATGTGATTATTTTATACCTGTGAATATATTGCTGCATGTGACATTAATGGTTCACTCTATAATGCATGATTTTTGTCTTCTAATAATTGTCTCTTACAATCTCTCTGAATGCAGTTTTCAAGCAAATGTTTAATTTGTTCTTGATAATTGCGTACAGCTCATATGTAGACATAGCAAGCTGAATATAGAGTGCATATATGTGTTCTAAGAACTACTTAGAGCCATTTTTGTGTTCCAATATCAAGCTGGATTGTTCGTTGTTTTTTTTTTTTTAAGATACCTGCTCTTCTTCACAGCATTCACAAAATCTTGGATTAGCAGCCAGCAGATGCTGTTACAACATAGTAAAGCAATGCTTATTCAATGAAATCAAATATAGTTTGATCTGAGAGATCATATGTATAAAAAATAAGAGTTTATTCAGCAAAGTTTAAATGCAGGAGTGAAGGATGCAATCTTCACTTGTGACTGGGGGTTCTGGATTGGTCACAGCTATTGTAACAGTGAAGTTCTGATGCTTATAATGAAGGCTATTAATTCTGTGTTCTCTAATATTAATTGTCCAGTACAGAACACAAATAACTTGCCCTCTGAGAGAAGCTTCATAGCTTATTACAGTTTGTGTGAAATATTTTCAGTCATTTATGAAACTGTGTTTTTTTTTTGCCTTGTTTCTTCCTGATAATGGTGTACAGCCACATGCAAGCACAGCAGAATATCACAGCATGGTTTGTGTTGGAAGGGACCTTCAAAGATCACCTAGTTCCAGCCATTGTGCCATGGGCAGGGGTGATCCTGTAGGTATCTTGATTGCTATGTGCTGTAGATATCAAGAAGTTAAGCAGATTCATGCACGTTAATACTGCTACATACAAAGCATTAATGAGAATGAATCTTTGCTAAATGTTGCTGCGTATTTTTTTCTTGCAGCACTTTATCTGTTCATGAGAAGGTTTCCCCCTCTCATTATGGAATTCGTCACCAAAAATTGCAGGGTTAGGGTTGGAAGGGTCCTTAAAGCTCATCCAGTTTCACCTCCCCTGACATGGACACCTTCTACTAGACCAGGTTGCTTCAAGCTCTGTCCAGCCTGGCCTTGAACACTGCCAGGGATGGGGCAGCCACAGCTTCTCTCGGCAGCGTCTGCCAGTGCCTCACCACCCTCATGGGGAAGAACTTCTTCCTAATGTCTAATCTAAATGTACCCTCTTCCATTGTAAAGCCATTACTCCTTGTCCTATCCTTATGTGCCCTTTTAAAAAGTCCCTCTCCAGCTTTCTTGTAGGCCCCCTTCAGTAGGAGAAGTTTATAACTAATTAATTATGGTACTTATATGGGATATGAGTCACCAATTCAATCCCCACTTTGAAGAAACAGACATGGTCCATCTCTGTTGACACTTAATTCACCTTACCAGAGTTGATCTGCTTTAGGGAGAAGATCATTGTCTTCAGGTTTCCTGATGAAGCTTCACTATACCCATGGGTTTCCATAAGAAATGCAAATATCCACTCAGACAGAATTCCATTAGGAATGCACTGATTAGGGAAATGGAGCCCTAAAAGCGTGTCTGTAGCAAGTAAGGCCTTGAGATCCAGACTGTATTCCAGTGGGTGTTTAATACATATCTGGAGGGAAAAACCCTAAGCAGATACACCTCTCACTTCTCACTGGAGTATTTAAGGAATGGAAATTGGAGCATTACCAGAGGATGCAAAAGTTCTAGGAATTGCACCTCAAGACAAAGTACTTAGCCACATGGTTATTGATTTAAAAAGGAATGCTATGGCTTTATCTGTCTCCCTGAATTTTTCTTGTCGCTGTTATGTGGCTTGAGTCATAAAAAGTTGCAAGTTAACAAAAATGTTTAATAACAAATGTCTTAAAAAAATCTTATAAAATGAAGATGTTGTAAACAAGGCACAGTTAGAAACTGCCATTTTTGGGGAGCTATATATTTGCAGATGTATACATGTGAGTAAAGTCTTGTAAATCACATAGTGAATACTGGCAAAATGAGCCTCATGTAATGGAAGTGGAAACACTGTTTCCCATGCCTCTTAATTCATTTAGATACTTATCACAAGGAATTTAATTTAAAAAAAATCAATGTTGCCCATGCCTGTTGCCTATACAGGTAAAACCAGAAGGCTTTTGTGGTTGTATTGCATCTTGGTTTTACTCATTTTGGTTTTTATTTCATCCAGGATCCAGAGGTCTTGATTTGCAAATGAATTTTTTTTTTTTTTTCTTCTGTTTAAACCTCCATGCATCAGCCCAGGGAAAGCAGGGTTAGTGTTTGTCCCAGAACTTTGGGTTTGATTGCAATAAAGAGGCAAACTGTGGGAAGCAGTAGTGAAGGAAACTCCTTTTCTGGCCATTGTAGATATAGCAAAATCGTGAATCTTGTTTGTAGGACTCCCCAGTGACGAGGGATGATGGGGAAACCTCAGAGTGCTACAGGTAGCAATGTGGCTGCATATTACAACCATCGAATGGTTGCATTCTCTAGAACAGGTGATACTTGTTGGTTTTTTTTGTTCTGATAGTCAAAAAGTACAAGACTTCACATGTGTTTTTCACGAGTGGTAGATTTAAGACTAAAAATCTACTAGATTCACATACTGCTGACAGAAATAATTTGAGTTTGATTTAATAGAGCAAAATAGCTTAGACCAACAACATATGAAGAATAAAGTATTTTGAATTGGCATCTGCTCAGGAAATTTTAGTTCAGGTAAGGCTAAACAGTCTATTAGAATACAGCTGCCTAATTAAGTCTCTAAAAATGTGAATCTTTGAAATCTGCATCAGTGTGAAGCTGACTTTTCAAGACACTTTACAGTGCTTCGTAGATAAAATACTGTGTATCCCCAGTCTGTCTGTGTAATCTTAACAAGATCTTGTTTTAAACATTTGGATTTAATAGTATCATATGGTGGATATGAATGGCTGACTTCAAAACTTGTGACCTCCTCTAAATGACATGTCATAGGATATTCTTAAGCTTTTCCTGAAATGGTGTTAAAAATGTATAGGTTCCTGTGAAGCCACACAAAGATAGATGACAATCAACCAGGTGATTCCAAGTACCTATTAACCTTTACTCTCTGAAAAGCTCCCTAAGAAGCTGTTAACAAATTCAGAAGATATGCCTAAACACTCTGTAATCACAAATGTGTTACAGCTGGAAAAGACTCTTGTATATGTAATTTCAGGTATTCAGCCAATATATTTTAGACTAGTGTGAGAAACCTGCTCAGCAATGAATATGTTACAGATGGAAATTGTGAAGCAAAGAGCCCTTTAATAGCAGCATGCTGTGTGCACCATCCACGGACAAATGAGCACACCCGCTCAGCAGATATTTACAGTTTATATGCCTCTCTAGGTTTCGCCTCCTGACTATGCCAGCCTTCCTCTGGGAAATGATTTACATTTTCCAAGAAACCCAAACCCCTCCCCTCTGATGGTTCTTGGAGGGTCTCTGGTGGTCGTGGGGAGGAAGGCTCCGAGTCTTCCTCATGAATGAACTTCTGAACATTGCTTCTGCGCATGCATTCAAGCCTTGCAGTTACATAAACTCCTTATCGGTACACAGATGTTCCTATCACTGACTGCAAACTCCCTTGGCTGGGGCCCACACCCTGGTATCCCATGCCTTACAGACTTTCTGTTCTGCCTATAGCTCGCCCGTAACAAAACCTCTTATATTTTTTTCACAATTAGTTTAGAGTCCTTTTTCACTGTTGACCTCTTCTACATCATTAGTATCATGTCACTACTGTAGGTGTGCAGGTCTTTTGGGTTTTTGTTTGGTGATTTGGGCTGTTTTTTCCTTTTTGTTGTGTTTTTTGTTTTGTTTTGTTTTTCCCTGACTAGTAGTGAAGTGTGTTGTGCTTGATTTGGTTCATGTAGCTTACTGGGTAGATAGTACTTGGTTTAATAGATCCTTACAGATGTATTTCTCTCAGATGCGACATGTTTGCACACTTCAGAAGAAACCATCTTTTTGGAGGTTAAGAGAGTTTGTTTTCCACCTGTGCTCATTTGCTGATCTCGGAGTGACAGACTTTTTAATGGACACCCCCCCACCCCCTGTAATTTCATGAAGCCATTTGCTTGTTTTCAGCTGTAAGGGCTGGTGTGTTCTATATGGGTTACTGGAGGGCATTACATGTGTCAGATGTAAAGGAAGGAAATTTTCTCAACTCCTAGTGTTTGATATGTCCATCAGCTCCCCAGGAAAGCCAAGACCCTTGCACCCAACCAGCCTGTCAGTGTCCCATTATAGGGACACTCCTCTGAATATTTCTGTTGGATTGGAGGGTGATTCAACTAACTTGTTCAGTGAAACAGCATCAGGGGGACCCTCAGCAGGTCTTTCCACTTTGTCTGAATGTGTTATCTGCTGCTGGTGAGTGCTAGTGCCTATGAAGGACTAACACTAACAGTTCACAGAATAAGACTCTATTAATGTAAAATCATGACAAACTAAGGTTCATGATTGCAGGTGGTAGGGGCTGTCCGCAAAAACAAGCTGAAAGTGATACACAAACTATAATCACTAATAACAACTAGCATGAGTTAGTTATTTAGCATGCATAAGATGTTCTTACCTAATTAAGCATTCCTATGGGGGAGAAGACAGATTCAGCCCGTTGACTGATCCCAGAAGTTACAATGGAGTCTTTCATATCTCCCCTCTCTCTCACTTTTATACTTTTCTTTACTTTCAGGTGAAGCTTGAGCAACTCTAATCATACATTCTTTTATTATTGATCGCTGTAAAATTCTCTCGCTTCTCATTTAAAGATATAGCCGATAAAAAATACAAAGCACATGCTCAGTGAGGGGTGGTCATACCTTGGAGGAGGGTAACTTTGGGATGGAGGTATGTAATATAGGTATATATATATATAGGTATATATAGTATTATCATGAAATTATAATGAACAAGGTTCATCTAAGAAAAGTGATTTCACCACAGTTCTTGGCTCAACAATGCACACCTTCTCTTATATTTCCATTTGGCAGCTACCATGTGGCTTATAAGCTGTATGTTGCCATCATGTCCCCAGTCCTCAGGGAGTCTGGCTGTGGTGTCTCCACTCTGCTCTACTCTCCATTGCTCCTCTAGGATAGCAGGTTGTGTCGCCTAGGGAACCATGGCAGAGTGGATTCCATGCATACCAACTGTCCTGAAAGTGGCAACTGTATTTTACCCTAAAAAGGTTTCTATTATGCTCCAACTTCTTTTAGACCCCAATTTTCTCCAATTTCCTCACCCCCTCCAATAGTGATCTTTCTTACAACCTGGATGACACCTTTCTCAGAAAAGATCATTGTTTATGGAAGTGGCACATCTGTGGAAGAAAAGTTGTATTGCTTATTGTAAGTCGTTGTTGGGTAGGTCTCTCCCATATGTCAGTCTTCATGGTTACCAAAATTGCAGCTTCTGCTTCATGCAGCATGTCTGTGTCTCTGGTGTTCCCTTCCACATCAGTGCAATAACCTCCACCTCCAGATGAGATGGTATGGCCAAGGACGGTGATTTCCTTTCCTGTAGTTAAGAGCCTGAACCATCAATCATTTTCTTCTAAATAAAGGTGTAAACTCTGAATTGAAAAGAAGGTGTTAATATAAATGTAACAGCAAGTTGCTAAGAAGAAAATGAGAACTGCAGCAGGAGGAAGCACAAGAGAGTGGCTGTGTAGTCTGCACAGATAAATGGGCAGATGTACTAAGGAAATAAATCAGGATGTATTAAGGAGAAAGCAGGTGAACTGGCATTAGAGACTGCTTGTTCTCTTCCACCAAGCTGCAGTCACTACGGGAAAATGGATAGCATAACTGCAAAGAAAAGCTCTCTGGTGAGGATTTCATCAGCATTTCTGGGAAGTGCTTCAGATTAAGTCAAGACTGCAGCTTTCAAATCTTGTGAGCTAAAGGCAGGTGCAGAATGATGTAGACATCCAGCAGATAAGGTACAATTTTTGTCATTTGTGACAGTTGCAGGCAGTGCAACAGGCAATTAGCTGCCTTCATATTAGACATATTAGACATTAGTCATTAGACATCACTCTTTCTACTGCAGCAAAGGTATAAAGTGATCAACAAAAGGGACGAAACAAAAGAACAAAAGGAGTCATCTGATTTGCTTGGAAAAGTTGTGTGGTGGTTTATTTATTTATTTATTGAGTTGCTTTGTATTTTAATCTAGCATTTAAATGTTTTTAGCTCATGCTGACTGGTTAGAAATTATTTTTCTTCTTTATACCCCTATCTGGCACAAACCATGTTAATCAGAATTGTTCTGATCTTCACTTGATCGAGAGAGGCAGGTTTTGAGAGGTGTTAGATGTTCTTGTCCTTTTAGTATTAACTTGGACAAGTATTTCCTGAAAGTTTGAACGGTTGGATAAAAGAGTAGAAAAACATTCTGAACTGAAAGGCAAACCAGCTATTTTCAGTAGAAGCAAAAATAGTCAAATCTCATTTTCTCCTCTTCTTGATTGTGATAAACACAGGGAAAGAGAAATCAAGATCCATTGTGTATGTTCCTATGTAGCATCTTAGCAACTTATGTCACAACAACAGAATAAATCTTAAAAATCACTGTGACACTAAGAAAAAGTTCTAGTCATCTTCTGGAACTGATGTATATGAAACATCATTTAAAACAATACAGAAGAATGCAACCACATACAATCAAAGTAATCTACTTCAGAGAATGAATGTGGCAAACAGTGTGGGGTGGGTTGGTTTGTTTTTACTTGGTTGTTGTTTTATAGTTTTTTTTTTGTTGTTGCTGAGCCTATGCCAAGGATGTTGGTTTTCTTGAGCTACTCAAATACCAACTCTGTATAAAAAGAATTTTGATTGAGTGGAGAATTTTTGCCAGAATTGAGATGGACATTTCTTTCTCAAATTACATATTTTGTAGATTTCTATTGTCATGTGCCAAATAATCATTCACACAGCATCTATATGGACATAAATAATTGTCTGTGCCAAGAGACATTTCCATGCAAGCCAGCTCTTTGGAAACTGAAAACCATAAAAATCCCCTTAGCTTATTAGTTAGAGCTTCCAAATACAGAATCTGTGACTACCCTTTAATTAAAGGAGGGAATTGGACCAGACATATTCATTATGTTAAGTTCCACCAGAGCCAATAGTCCACAAATATCTGCTGTTCCAAGATTATATTTAAAGCCAGAATTCTTACTGGGAGTCTTAAGCACACTACATACAGAACGAAAAAAAAGCAGGAAGAAGACAATAAAGTCTCAAAGTTGGACACTCAAATAGGTGTCCTCTGGCCATAACCTTTATATTTGAAACAAACTCATGTTTTGAGCAGGTTAGTAATTGATAAGGAGTTATTCACCCATCTGTTTCCTAAATGCATCAGCTAGGATGGAGTTAAAAGGACCAAGAGAGCTCTTCAGTGAATTAATTTTCAGCAATCTAAATTAACTCTCACTCCATATTTCCTCAGAATAGGATTTCTGAGTGTATGCCATGTCATAACTTGAAAATGGTAGCAGCACAAAATTACCAGCATGAAAGCAGGGGAAAATGAAGAATAGTTTGTTTAGATCGTAAGGCATGGCTTCACAATCTCCTGTGAGTGATTGTCATTAAGTATGTAAAGTAAATATTCAAATAAAAGAATGATTTAATCATTTGTAGCAGCTACCCATTTTTCCCTAATTGCAGCCAGCAATCAGAGGTCACTCTTTGATTGTTTGGGCTGTTTTTTTCCTAAAATGGTACAAGTGTAAGCAGACCTAAAACATTTGAAATTAAGGTTTGAAGGTGGCTGAGACTCAAAATATAAATGGTACATGAAAGAGAAAGCATCCCTTGGTTCGTAAGAGTAGAAAAAATTAGTTTCCGTGCCAGTTTGGTCATAGAGATTCCTTTAAAAGACAGGGGTGCACAAAAAAAATATACGGCTTTTGTGTAGAATGAGAATAAAATCACTTAAATCCTTTTCTTTTCTACTGGATTATTGATTTTTGTTTTATAGAGAGCTCTCAAACAATATGCAATATACCCTGGTGATTTTGGGGCTTTTTTGTTTGCAATTTATGCAGTCAACTGAAACATAACATCTAAAAATCATCAAAATCCATGTGCAGCTCTATCCTTTGGGAGAGAAAATAGATCTTATGTAATGGCAAAAACCCAATCATTTGTAATTAAGGAAGCATCCAACTTTAACTTTCTCCCAAAAGTGCAGTCGTCTGATCAGTCCTCTAATATTTAAACCAGGATAAATTTCAAATCTGCATCATAATTCTTCAAGTTAGTTGCCATGGTGATTTCTGTCACTGTTTTAGGCAGCAGGATTTATATGGAAACAATTTTTATGTAGTCTTCTTCCCTGTGTGTTATTTGTCATACCCTTCCAAATAACATTTGAGTCCATTGGCTGAGTTTGACCAAGACTGTCTTGGTTATAGAATCATAGAATAGTTAGGGTTGGAAAGGACCTTAAGATCATCAAGTTCGAACCCCCCTGCCATGGGCAGGGGCACCTCACACTAAACCATGTCACCCAAGTCTCTCTCCAATCTGGCCTTGAACACTGCCATGGATGGAGCATTCACAACTTTCCTGGGCAACCCATTCCAGTGCCTCACCACCCTCACAGTAAAGAACTTCCTCCTTATATCCAATCTAAACTTCTACTGTTTAAGTTTAAACACATTACCCCTTGTCCTATCACTACAGTTCCCCATGCATTTCTCCCCCATGCTTAATGTCCTCAATAAAATTAATCAGTTATTATGTTGGAGGTAATTGGTTTCTGGCAGCTTGTTGGGTTGTATCCTACACTTTGATGCTGTTTGTTTTAAAGGCATAGCTTGTTCTAGGAGCTAGTGAGTTAGATTACACTATAGAGTGTTCTCGGAAGTTCACACCTCTTTCACCAATTCCTTCATTTAAAGGTGGCAACCTGCTTATATGGTTCTATGGAATGATAGATGTAAATCGGAAAGGAGCAAAAATACTCTGCTGTGACTCACTGAGCTGCTGTTCTTGTGTGGAGGGTAAATTAGTGGCTAAATGAGCTCATCTATATATGTGTATAGCCTTTGGAATGTCATATTAAACAGAGCAGCTTGTGATGCCATTTGAAGCCTTCTCTCCCCCAGAAGCAGAATCTGTCTCTTTCCAGAAATGAAGTGTGATTAAAAGAAGAATAAGTGATGTGATGATGGTTATGAGAAGGATGGCATGGGGTGAATAACCACAGCATGAAGGTATCATGTTGACTAATCACTTCAGCTCCAGTTCACATCAGTGAAGTCTACTCTGAATGCTCAACACTGAAGCGAAGTGTTAAGAAAGCTCTGGAGGCTCTCCAGGAGAAATCACTTAAATTTTCAGCTCCCTTTCTAAATTGACAACTTGTAAGCGGCGAGGAGAAGCAGACAGGCCAACCCAATATGGGTGATAAGCAACTTCTACTTTATTTGTGACACAGTTCACACATATATAGGAGTGGTATTCAGCCACTCCTTCTTGGCATAACAGTATTGGTTAGCCCCCACAGCTTCCTCCACATTCTCCTCCGAGGTCCGGTCTCCGGCCACCTGTGGGGGCCACCCCCTGCCTTGCTTGCACAGTCCTCCAGAACTCTATGGTTCTGCTCTTAGAGTCATTCTGCAACAGCAACTACTAAATCTGCTGATAGGATATACTTGGACTATAAAAGGGTGTGTGAAAACAGTCTTGACAAAAATAAATTTTTAAGATTTGTATTAGTGATGGCAGTATAATGCAATCATTTCTAGCAGTTTTAGTGATTCTATCAGATGATGCTGTCTTCTGATCGTGTTGTTCATTACCATTGCGATATTTAAGTAGAACTTTTTCTTAAAGAATTATTGCCAAGCAAAAGCAAGTTTAGAATAGCTTTACTTTTATTTTCACTGTGTACGTTTTTGAAATCTTGCAAGCTTGGGACTAAGCAAACAATTTAAGCTTGGTCAAGCAACAACATACAGCTGCCCAGTTTTTTGTTTGAAACTGCTAAATGAGAAAATGCATACTTGTTCTCTAAAGAAGTGTGAAACTGAGAACTGACACAGTGGTTGAGCTACATTAGCTCCATGTTATTGGACTTGACGAAGATGATGTTTCTTTGGCTACAGTGGCCCAGTTTTTCTGAGTCAGTAATAATGCTAGATATCCTATTGAGTTTAACATACACAATTCAGAAAAGGTGTATCTCTCTCAGTTGTAGATTCAGATGGCCCAATCTGGCACAGGCTTCTTACATGTAATTTTAATGATTTTTGTTTATTATAGTTTTGTTTTCAAAATCCAGCATATATCAGCACAACTATTTCTGGTCCTTAATTTTCATCAACTTTTCCTAAAGTCGAGAGTTTTTTGTTTCTTTTATGTTTTGAGGCCACCAAGGTGAATACATGTTGGCTTCATGTGGAAGTATTTGAACTGATTTCAGAGTGGTCATACTTCCTGCTTTTGACAGTTTTATCTAATAGCCTTTTTTGTAACCTTATATTTAATGATAATAAAAAAAACCTTTCTGATCCTGTTTATCTGAGGGGAACTGGTATTCCTGAAATGTCTGGTGGAACTGTCATGAGATTTCAGAGAGAAAAGTGTCTGTCTTCACACCCTGGGCAGCTTGGAGTGTCCCAATATCCTCCTGGCTTTTTGTTCACCCTCATTGGTATCATCTCATTCGTAGTTTGAGTTTGTTTTTCACTTTCCTCATATTCATGTTTATTGTTTTATAGTTGTATTTGCATTGGCCTTATCTTGAACTTGTTGTGCTCTTCACTTTGATTCTGGTTTGATTCCTATCTTTTGAGAGATTATTCCTACAGATATTCAGCTCTGACCCGAGTTACTTTTATGTGTACTTCATTAATTTTATTATGAAATAATAAAATTAATTTACAGAAGTAGTGTTGGAGTTCTGTATTACCAACTTTGGTATATATGGAGGAACTGAGGAGAAGTTTTGGGTACCTAGACATGAAGATGGAGCCCTGTCTTGGGCTTCTTGGTCTTCTGATACCTGTGACTGGCCTGATGGAGGACAGCTCCATGCATTTATGTTATTTCAGTGTTGCAGGGTATAGGATAAAGAGTTGCTGAGCTTTGTCTGTCTAGGAGTGTAAGCGGCTGTGCAACAAGGAATTTGTCCTGTTGTAGTCTTCTCCTATTGCCTTCTTTCTGTACATCCAAACATAAAGTGACAGGCTAGATACTGAAAACATTTGGAAAATATAACAAAATACACATGCTTCCTTGTGAAAGAAGCTTTTTGTTCCTCTATGTTAACAGGCAGCAGATTATTCATCATGAGTAAATTCAGTGCAAAATGTCATCTTTTCAGAATGTAAGATGAGGAAACTGACTCTGGAGTTACTGTAGCACTGTAACTGTCAACACACTCAACAGGGGTGCCAGCCAGTGTCAGTGTGGGATAAAAATGGAAACAGCATGAGGTAAAAATGCATTCTGCAGTTTCATTGTCTTCTTTCTGCCTTATTGATGGCTTGGCTTCACGAGCGAAGATTTGTGAAGGGCTTTAACCACGCTTACTGCAAGGGCACGATGACCAAGGGCATGTGGGATATGCAAATCTGGTTGGAAAAAAGGCTGCTTAGGCAATCAGGAGGTGTCCGACCACGACGGACACTCCTGAGCTAACTCGAGCTACCCATGTGCTGGACCACTCACATGCAACATTGGATCTGCAGCTTCCCATGCACCTTGTCACCTACCGTTTAGACCCTCTCCTGTCCATACAGACAAGTGAAAGTAAGCCCTTCCAGCCTGTTCAGTGAATTTTTTTTGGTGAAGCACAGCTTGCACAGAACTGGCCCCACCCTTTAAACCTGAGGTTTAACTGCCATGGCCTAGTTAGATAGGACGGTGACAGCAAAGTCCACAGGTCGTATGTTTTGTGAGAGTGTCGTTAGACTGTCATGTGACAGGTTAGTTTTACCCTACTGATGATGTGTTGTTGCAATAGTAATCCTGCTCAGTACAAGAGGAACCGCAGGTTCAGACCCCTAGTGAGTGTGTTTGGCTGAGGAACCACTGGTGTGAGGCTACTATCTGTGTGCTTATGACTGAACGCCTCTAAGAACCCACCTAGATGCTTGTTGTGCTATTGCATCATTGGTCACTTGTGATTAATGCATGGGTAAATGTCTTTCTGAATCTTTGTTAGTGAAGACAGGCCTTCCTCATAGGAGAAGGAAAACTCCTATCTTCAAACCTGGGCTGATGGAGCTCATCTAGCCTTGTATGGTCTTCCGCCTTATAATCTGATCATAAATATAAACAGAACCTTCATATTGAGGGTAAGTACCAGAAAAGAAAGTACCTCATCCAAAATTGGGAGAAAGTAAAAAATAATTCCTTCTGCTTTAATTTAACAACTACCTGAAATGTTGTTCATGTGGAACAGCAATGCCATTTATTTATATACAGACTGACTAAGATGCTCTAAAAAGCCTCTTCTGTTCTGACAGAGGTCTTCCGCCCTAAAAAAAACCACAACAACAAACCAAACCAAACACCACCACCATCACTCCCCCCAAAACAGTCCTCTGCTATTCACCATGCTTTGGTCCTGTAATCTAAAAAGTTATTAAATCAGTCCTTGAATCAGGTAATATCCAGATCATCTAATGAATGCTGAAAAGTTTGTCTTGAATCAGACAGACTGTACTTGGTAGCTATTAGTTGCCCATAAAAATGATCTTATTACCGTCTTGTACAGTGTTTATTTCTGTGTGGGTCCTGAATGTTTTGACTTAAATTTGATATGGAGATCATCACTTTTCTGCAGGGAAAGAGAAAACAATTTGAATTGGAATGGAATAAGGAAATTCTTGTTTAAAGAAAGATCACTTATTTACTTATTTATCCTCTACAGACTTAATGGTTTTTTTGAGTAATGATAATACTTATTTTTTTACAAATTACATTTTTTCAACAAAGTTTTAGTGATACAACTGAGATAAGCATTTGCTTACCTCGTTATAATCTCCAAATATATTTTTCTTCTTTTCTAACACAATTTGAAGACAGATTTTAGTTCCGGCAATGAAAGAAATATACAGGAATCACAGTAATTTTTTAACAGCACTGTGGTCTCAGCACATCTAAGACTACTGGGGAAAATTTGACAGTTTTTCTGTCACTGGGTATGTGAAAGAGCATTAACTGCTTTGACCTTTCAGAAGAGCAAAATTAATCAAGATGTACTGCATTTCTCTTTTAAGCATTGTAACTGAGAGTTTCAGTGAGACATGCTAATCTTGTAGGTTGCTTTTGAAAAGCCTCAAGAGGGGAAAAGAGCCCCCAAACTAACACAAAACTCTGTTCTTCAACGGTGGTTGAAAATTTTAAAACAGTTCTCAAAGGCTTAATTCCCAGGTTGTGGCCAGAACTGCAGACTAATACCAACGATCATCTTTTTTAAAAGTCTGGGACCTATACAGAGGCTTTTGTTCCATTGAAATAATAAAGCAAAAAGCAAGCTGTAATTGTTTTGCTGAACCCGAGTAGTCTGGCTTTTGACAGGCATCATATTTTTCTTTTCTGAAAATGGTTGACATGGTTTGGACACTGTTCTACTCTCAGTAGTTAAATAAAAGGAGAGAGACCATAAGGAATGCAGGAACTGCTGTATCATGGTATGGCCCTTGATGAAAAATAATGAAAAACTTGATTAGCCTATTATTAATAGACTTTTCAGCTGGGATGTAATTATTTTTATACAGTGGTGATGTTGGCAATAAAATACTTCTTAATTCGGGCAAAGCTGTATCATAACAATTCTGAAATCTGAATTTAGATGAAACTTGTATTTGGGTAGAAAGAGAGATATGCCTGACCTTAATACTGTAAAACATGCATTTTCTATGATAACAGAATTTTCAAGGTACATCAGCTGCAGTGAGTACCTCATTAGGAGCCCTAATGCTGATGCGTTTGTTGCCTTCACTGATTTTCAGGTGAATACTGGGAAAACATACTAGTTCCTGTGACAGCATGCAGAATAAATCCTGGGAGGGATGTTTGGTAAGTCTGAAGTTTTCCGTGGTTTAGTAAAGAGAAAGATAGTGAATCCCTAAATCCTCCTGTACCCAGTGTGTGGGTTTTCTCCTTGAGTCCCTTCCTCTGTCCTACTCTGAGGTGATTCTGGTTTATTTTTTCACAACATTCTTCAGGCCCAGCTACCCCATTGAGAAGAAATGATGATGGAGATGCTCAGCGTTGGGGTAACAGTGAGCAATATAAATCCACTTCTTTCAGACCTGCTGAAGAAATGGCTTGTTTAAAGCTCAGAAGCTGTCCAGTACCTACACATCAGTTGCTGTGTAGGTAGGATAGAAATAAAGCTCAGAGGTTGTGGGAAACAATTACTAAATATGGCAAAGAGTTTATCAATCACTGTGAATTCCATCTGTAAATTAAATCATGGAGTATTCACCACACCTGTTTGCATAGTCCCCAGTCAAAATCAACAAGAGCTATATCTCATAACACTAGATAATTTGTTTCGCCTTTCCAATTCAGATACTGTTCCAGAACTTCAGTACTGTAGTGACTGTCAGCCTTATGATTTACAGCCTAAATGTATTGATGCCCCCTAACAGTCATTTGTTCTTGTCTTGATATTGCCTTTTCCACTCCCTGATTTTTATCTTCCAGAAGCAGTTGTAATAAGTCACCACCTCTTTTGTCTTTCATTTTGAGAAGACAAAATTCATTTTGTTTCTGAAATATTTTCTCATTTTTTGCTTCTGTTCTTAGGTACTGTGGCTACTGGCAGGACATAAATACCATGGGCAGATTGTTTCTAGTGATTTTTTAAATAGTAAAGTTTAGCCTGCAATGAGGGTAAAAATATGATTCAGATTTCATTTATGAGGTTACATTTTCCCCCCTCCATCAAAATTGTAAGTCCAGATGAACTGAGAAAGAATGTATGAAATTAGATTAATACAAGGCAATTGTTATCTCCTTGAATGTACTGGTAGCCAGCACTTCCAGTAGTGGGGGCGTGGGAGTAGGAGGAAATCGAGATCTTTGATGCATATGATAGTTGTTAGATTGTGTTTGGAAAAGCCATACTAAATGCTGAGTGGAACTGTGTCTTATCTGTGCACCACTCTATCCTTTGTTTCCTGAGTCTTTCCTGTCGGGGGCTCCTATTAGGATGAATGGTGGCCACCAGATGAGCTGTGCTCTGGATCTGCTCTGCACAGGAGCTGCAGCTGGGAGAAGATGGCATGTGTCAAACCTGGGCCCCACAGATGGATCCTGAATATGGTTTGGGTTGTAGATATATCATCTGATCTGTGTGAACTGAATCCAGAATGAATGTTGAAAGTTGAAAGTAAAAAAAAACCAGAAGCAGCAAATAGGAAGCAGAACTTAGTATTAATCTTTTTAGAATAAGGGTTTCTTAGGAAGAGGGGACACACTGTGACGAGCGGTGAAACTGCCTCTAGGAATAGTTCTGGTATGGCTGAGGCACAGTAGTCACACAAGACTCCCTTTGAAGGTACTTTCAGTCCTAAGATTGTCCAAAGATTAAGAACTGCCAAAGTGATCAAAAGTAAAGTTATAGATGATTCTTTGTTTATGTTTTTATATAAAAAAGTAGATGTTAATTTATAAAATAACATCCAAGTATTATGGCACTGACTGATAGAATGATATCCTTCAGGAATTAAGCTCCTTCCCCAACATTTGAGTTTAAAGTATTGACAAATGTGGAAAATACATGAGAAGGGGAAGAAATCACTTGGTAATGGAAAAACTGCTTGTAAAAACTGCTCATGGAAGTGCTTTGTGTTACAGATGGGATAAGCACAGAGTAGCTTCCTGCTGACTCTCATGCAGCACATGGCTGCAGTGCGTCAGCCTTCCTCTTTAAAGTGATTACAGGAACTATCAGGACAGAGATACAAGTGCGGTTTCATATAGCCATCTAGACATCTTGAAGTCACCTAATTAGCAAGTACCCTCTGATTAATTAACCCTATGAAAAGCATTTGGAACTTGAGCTTAAGGTAAAGGAGAAGGACCTTGTTTTTTGAGATACAATCAGGAAGAAGACATTCTAGAAAGGTTATGAATAAAGGTTTGATGTAAGTGGACAGGTTATATGTTGAGGCTTTTAGCAAACCATAAGCTGGTACCCTTAGCCTGTCAGGCACTTTACTGTTTCATGTATTCAGCTTTCCACCCAACAGACAACAATTAGCTTATCCAAATGAAACCATCATCATGAGTTTTTTTCCCACAATCTGTCACTTTGGTCTAAATACTGGCAGGACAATAAGTAGTCAAATTTTCATTGACTTGAAAAAGTTTTGATTCAGAGCATTTTGAAAAATTCAGTAACAACCAGGAGTGAAGTTCACCACTTTGGTCCATGTTGCAGACCCCTGTTGTTTACAGCTGATGTGCGTGCTCTCTATGGATGCAGAATAAAGCTTTATGGGTACTCATAGGGGTGATAAATGCAAAATAAATGTAGAAATGTGTCCCAATATCTGTGTTTATTCAATGAAAAATACTTGTTGATTGAATAGGAAGGGTAACAGCAGTAATTACTTTGGATATAAATGGGTTGCTGTGACAATTCCATACATAAACCTAGGTAGTAGCTGAAATCCTCTTCTTCCAGGAGGCAGAGGTGCAAGCAGTCTGCTTCCATGCCCTTTCTGGCTGCATTCTGATCTGGCATCAGAACTGGACTCTGGACCAAATGACAGCAGCACGCACATGATCTTTCTAATGAGGCTGTGGTCCAGGCCTGTAGCTGTTGTGTACTGATGATAGCTGCACAGCATTTGGCAGCAGAGAAGGTAGGGGGGTGTCCTGCAGAAGGGAATTTTGCCCAGTGGCAATGGAAGTTTTGGTCTCAGAAGGAGATACAGAGTGAAGTAGTGAAAGAGTGAAGGATGTATCTTCTCATATTGAAGTCCTGAGGAGTCTACATGTTATTTCTTCACTGTGCTGTATTTACACTTAATAATTTGCAATTGCATTTCTTCATTCAAGAATGTAATGTGTAGAGAAATAAAGCATCAAGAGAGTTGTCAGGACAATGAAGTGTGGAAAGAAAATTAATACAGGAAGTTAATTTGTATTTCAGTTTTTCAAAGATCTGATCTTGAAATCTTCACCCATATATAGGCATCATTGCCTTCTCTTAACACTAATAGGGGACTGCAAATGTTGTGTTCAGAATGCGCATATAATTTTGGACATGCTTATATGTTTTACTTAGCTGTTTGCAATTGACACATAGTAGAAATTTGACAGATTTGTTCTGGTAAGTATTGCTTCTCTGTTAGAGAGGTTCAGGCTTCATTGAAAAAGGAATGAACAGTATCTCATTGCTCAGAGTGGCAGAAAATGGCAATAAGTGTAAGCAAGCACAAATACATGACATCAAATCCAAGAAAATGGTGGGTGCACAAACCACATTGTATTTTTTAATTAGCAGCTTTTAAGATTTATTCAAAGAAATTTCGATGTGCATTGTGTCTGGTCTAGGAGTGAATAAAAATTAACATGTTTTTGATAATAATTTTAACTAATTAGCATAAACCAAATCTCATTTTAAAATAAATAAATAAATGCTACTATTTCTAAAACTCTTTTCCCACACTTAGAAGAATCTCTAGAAACACCACATTTCATATAATTCTGCCTAAAGTTTGCTTACTGAAATGTAACTTTACCAACTGGAATAACTATGATTCCAGTCACCACAGGGATTATTTGTTGTGTCAATTAAAGCTGTAAAAAAATAATATATAAACTTCTGATATCATCAAATACTCCAGACAGGTTTCTTTCTTCAGATGGTGATATTATATTTTTCTTCAGGAGTCTGTTGGGAACATAATTCTCTGAGGGGCTCTTGAGAAGCAGTTCTAAAACAGTTTGCAGAAACTACTTGATCTTTCTTCAGAACTTTATAAAAAGTGGTCAAATTTATTGTACCAGGATACTTGTAAAACTTGGAAGTTTTGCAACCTTGTTTATAGTTAATATTTGTAACATATTTTGAAATTTGGAAGACAAAATACTAACTGTGATAAAAGTTCAACTTTGTAAATGCAGGTAAATGCAGAAGTATTATTTTCTTAAACACTAGTGTCAATTTTGCGTCACTTTGCCTGTATTTCATTAACTGTAGTAAAAGCAGAGAAGTGTGTGTGTGACCACATAGAATTCTTTTCTTACCCTGATCCTTGATGCTTGCCTCTCTCACGCACACATATATCCCAAAGGTCTTCCAATCTCTCATTCTGTGTAAATACTTATTAGTTATGGACTTTGTAGGAAAGCCTACTGAGACCTATTGTCTTGTCAGTGAGAGACAGTTCTGCCTACTCACCTGTTTTATTGGTCTACGATTCTAACCTCATGCCAAAGCTGTTACTGCTGTGTAAATTAATAAGAACATGTTGCTTCAGCTTCTCAAAACTCTGTAATTGCAAATGCTAGACACTTAACTGACACTTAACTGGAACACTTTAAAAAATCAGTTGCCATTCCCAAATCTTTTTCATGACAGTGCCACTGAGAACAGTTTCTGAAAATACTAAAAGCTTGTATCAGGCTTAACTTTGTGCAGCTTTTGCTGAGCTGCTAGAATTAGCCTAGACTTTTTTTTTTTTTTAATTATCATTATTTAATAGGAGGAAAATACTATTTTCCCCCCACCCCCCAACCCTCCACCCCCCCCTTAGCTATGTAGGTTAACAGGTTCATAAAGGCACTACTGGAGTTCTTTGAGAGGGCTGGAAGTGCCTCTGTCATATAAAAGGAGATTATCAAGAATGTCAGATGCCCTAAGGTTTGTATGGATTGTGTGCAGGCTTGTGTGTCTGACTTTTCCTGCAGTCTACTGAAGGAATGGACTTTCATGCTTCAGAACTTACCTCCTGCTGGCTGGGGGCAAGAATGGAGTAGGAATAGGGATGGTCACATCCTTGTGGAGGGATTCTGACAGTGCTTTGTTGTGAACTAAGAGAACGAGATTTATGTCACGGGGTGGTGGAGATGAAACTGTAAATTCTTGTGCTTTTGCAGATAATATGCAATCTCTTCCATAGCTATCCCAGACTTCTTTAATATGTTGTACATTTTAGTACAATGTGTTTGTTTGCATGTGAATGTCTTTTTAAAATCAAGACCAAATTCCCAGCCATAATTATGGAGCTGATTCTGTGGAACTATGTTAGTGTGAGGAATGGGATGAAATGGTTCATTTGAAATGCTACTCCAAAAAGAATAATTTCTGTATAGTTAGACAAGAGATTTAAATAAAATATTCTGTCTAAAATTATGAAAGAGATCTGAAAGTGTTTATGCAAATACAGACCATAACACACTTTTCTCATGTAAGTCTCCACTGCTGGCCAGAGAAGGGTTGCTAACTATTGCATTAGCATTTGGTGCCTACAGTTGTTTTGAGCAGTAATGAATGCCAGCCTTCTTTAATATTTTATATTCATTCATGAGCTCTATTAATCTACTGAAGAGCTGACTGTTAGAACCAGCATTATACTGTCAATAAAATTTAGAGGAAGCATTTAAGCAAATTCACCAAGGCAGCAAACTAAATACAGTATTGAAACATCAAATAAAAAATCACTGAAAGAAAACAATGTTGGCAACACATTCCTACATACCTTAAATAATAGCAAAGTACAATAAAGCCGGACAATAAACCACACTAACTTCTCTCAATATATGCTCTTAGGCTGATATTGAAATAATCCATAAATGAATGCTTGAGTATTAGTGCTGAACACCTGTTTTTAAAATCAGAAGTCATCAAAATGAGAGGAATGATTTGTGACTTGATAAATTGCTTTCCTGAAGAGGCATAGGATGAGAAACTGGTCATTGGTGAAAAAAAATCATAAAGTTGGATCCATCTATAAAGTCTGAAGATGCATAGACAGCAAAGGGCAGCATTTACCATGACGACAGAGGAACAGCTTCCATGTTACCCTGGAATACAAGAGTGTTAAGTTTAGGAGTAGCCCTAAACCACTATGGTAGTGGCCTCGGTGACTGAATACAATCAGATTAGTATTAAAATTTTCTCACCTCTTAAGTCATAGAATCACAGAATAGTTAGGGCTGGAAAGGACCTTAAGATCATCTAGTTCCAATCTCTCTGCCAATGGCAGGGGCAGAGGTGCCTCACTTTTTTGTAAGAAATGACTTTTACCTATGTCCAGTAAAGTATATGCAAGGTATAAGAATATTCTAGCAGGGCTTTCATAATGTGAGAGTAAAGGGACTTGTATGCTAACAGATACTATAGATTTTTTCATCTTGTTGAATGGCAAGTATTGTTACATGTGGGCAATTCTAAAATACTAATGTTGCTGTATGCATTTTAGGGGGAGTTTAGGGCTAGATTGTGATTTATTATTATATTTTCTAATTTTTCACTATGGCCTTAATGTATGCATCAGATTTATTTTTTATGCTATTGAAGGTCATAGTCAATTTATAAGTTTCTCACTGTGACATGAGCATGATGAAACTCAAATGTCGGACATCATTACTGACTCAGTGCTGTGTCTTTGCAGATTGAGTGCAGTTTAGACGTTAAGACACTTGCACGGCAGTTTAAGAAAGATGGTTATTCACACAGGAGATTCTGATATGAAATTGAGTTATAAAAATTATTCTTACAAGTTGCTATGTGGCATCTGGCAGAAATCAGTGTGGCTTTTTCTCTTGTGTACGCACATGAGATACTGCTCACATAGTTCAGTGAGAAAACTAGGATTTTCACTCCACAATTTGCATAATTTCTGTTAGACATGTACCTGATTCATTACTGAAAAACCTAATCAGAAATCAGACTTGCTTTGTTGTCCTTGTCTTGCAAAAAGAGTGGCTCTGAGGATTTCCATTATATTTCCAAAGACTTGTCATTTTCCACAAATCCCATGGCTTTCCATGATTTCCTATGGCTAATCATATTTAATTGAAACTGCAAATAAGTACATTTCAGATGTGAAAAGCAGTCTATGCTACACTCCCATGGAGCATTAAGTAAACCTGGCTCAGGTCCCTCTGGTGTCCTTTTACTGGTTTTGCTGAACTCTAGTAAATTTTGTATTCCTGCTGCTCTGAAAATCTCAATCTGTGTAAGTCAAAATATTTTCCTGGCAGTTGTTTCTAGGTGATTTAGAGCCATCTAATTTATTTGGAGAAAGCAGGTATATTTCTGCTTGATTCCTAACTAACATTTCATCATGGAGACTGTCACATGCAGTCAATGTAAGCGTTAAACTCAATGATGTCAAATATCTGATGCTGACAGCTGTGCTTATTATCAGTGCAACATTCGGTGATATCTGCACAACTGCTATTTTGCCTAGTTCTCCATTAATCTAACGAGGAAGATGTACCACTCCTAAAGTTCAAATCATTTAGAAATGCTCCCATTGTTTCTCTGTTGCTCCAGAACGCTGTGCTTTTTCAAATATTTGCATACCTGATAGTGAGAAATGTTATGCTTTGAGTGCCCTAAGAACTTATCTGCAGCATACCTGCTGCATTTTTTAATCATTACTGTAACTGGGTAAATGGGACATGTCTCTCTTTTTGTCCATTATGTCTCCTCACACTTCCTTCCCCCAGTTACTTATTTTGATACTGTTAGAATATGCCATTATAACAGAGTACAGCCCTGATGTGGAAGGGGAGAGAAGAATTTCAGTAAAAGGTATTTTTAAATACATATCATCGAATCACAGATAGTTTTGGTGGGAAGGGATCTTAAAGATCATCTAGTTCCAACCACCTGCCACAGCTTCTCTGGACAACCTGTACCAGAGCCTCACCAGCCTCTCAGGAAAGAATGTTCGTAATATTTAATCTAAATTTCCTCTCTGTCAGCTTAAAGCCATTAATCATATAGCTTAAAGCTATATGATGGCATCTCTTGGAGGAATTTTACTGACATTAAGTATCAAGGCTTAATAAAAGACAAAAAACGTAGAACCAGTACATTCAATGTTATGTGGGATCTTTAAAAATTCATCAGTTTTGCTTTTTCTTTAGAAGAGCAAAGAAAACAATTGAGCTCTTTTAGTTATTTTCAAAAGCATTTCTCTGTTGTTACCAAAGTAATTTTCATTAGAAAATCTATTTTAAAATCTTCAAACCTTATTGGAATGAGGAAAAATAATTTCATCTGACTCAATAATCAATTACATACATAGTTTTGCATTTCAAAGTAGTTAGTTTTATATGCTAGTAAAGAGTAAACCAGTAAAGAGGATCACTACTGGTGCCACCATGAAAAAGCAGTGGGTCATAGTAATATGAGACTCTGCTTTCAGAGGCACAGAGGCACCTATCTGTCAGCCTGACCCAGACTCGAGGAAGGTGTGTTGCCTACCAAGGGCTCGGATCAGTGGTGTTGCTGAGAGGTTGCCTGGTCTAGTAAGTCCCACTGATTATTACCCACTTCTAGTTGTCCATGTGGGTGTTAGTGATATAGAAAGCAGTAGCCCAGAGAACATTAAGAAAGACTAGAGGCCTGGGAGACTTGGTTAGGGACTCTGGAGCTCATATAGTCTTTTCATCAATTCTCCAGGATAAAAGGGAGGACCTTAAAAAGGCCAGGCGGATTTGGCAGGTTAATGAATGGTTAGAATAGCGGTGCCATAGTCAGGGGTTTGGTTTATTTGAAGTTAGGCAAGAATTAAGTAAAAGCAGAGGAAATATTTAGAAATGTATTTTGTCAAAACTGTCTTGCAAAGATCTGGTTTGTCCCTGGGAAACTATTTCTAGGAAAAGAGATATGTAGATTATTCAGAAATCTGAATAATCATGAGTATAATGAAGACATCTCAAGTCAATATGGGCCACCAACTTTTTGATAGATTCAGGTTCCAGTTCCCTAGAAAAAGTAATCAGTGATTGCATCTGTTTACTCTGTTGAACTAGATTTACTGTAGGTTTGTGTTACAGAGTATGTAACATGTGGTGGGCTGAGGTTTCAAGGAAGATAGTTATTTTTTTAGTTTTGCTCTGTGTTTGCTTAGTCAGTGAAGTTAAGCTCACAGCTAGGCTCCCAGAGAAGTGAAAGACGTGCCACTTGGCTGTCTCTGTCCCAAGACTATTACTTATTATGCAAATAAGAACAAGTTGCTTGTAGAATATTTCCATGACCTTTGCTACTGATAACCCTTTCTGTAAGAAGGTGATATGCAAAGCCTGAAAAACTGCTTATACCGTGCACAGGATAATGTAAATGTCAGGATATGTAGTAAAAATACATAATTCTAAATGTGGGAGTAGTAAGTCCAGT
Source organism: Pezoporus flaviventris (assembly GCF_033815535.1). Lineage (NCBI taxonomy): Eukaryota > Metazoa > Chordata > Aves > Psittaciformes > Psittacidae > Pezoporus > Pezoporus flaviventris. Next base: position 53,295,712 of record NW_026892549.1, read on the forward strand.
TGGAAGTCAGTAAGATCACTTCTGCATCTAAGCCTATATGTAAATTTGCATAGTAAAAGCCTTTATTATTGCGTAGGTGTGTGCATAAATATTTGTATGCTCATGTTAATGCACATATACATATAAGCTTTTATGCAGATATAACTATGGAATATATTAATGAATACTAAAATAAGAGAGCAGAAAACATGCTGTCTTTAATTTTCTCATAGCAAACGTGGACATAAACAAAACAACAGGCTTGGTAAACCTGCTGACAAATATTTCAATTATCTTTAGGATCTTCTATATTCTGAGCATGTAACAGTAGCTTTGTTTATATTCTCTGAGCCCTACGTGTTTTGGTAGGCAGAACAGCAGTAAATTGAGTCTCTGACAGTTCTTGAAATCCATGTTCTGTTGCTTTCAAGTTGAATGCATTCTGAAATCAATGAAAGAAAATGTGCAATTTTTATAAATGTTTAATACATTTCTACCAGAAGAGGTCAAATGAATTGGAACATTTCATTTTCAGTGATCTTGTGTTTGTAGTGGCACAATGATCTGAATACAATGAGAATTGCGTTGATCAGATCAGGCTGATAGACTGGGGTGCTCTTGCCATGGCTAGACATGTACAGAGCTGTGATATCAATAACACAAACATATCTCCTATGCAGTTAATGTGCTGCTTGTAGATTCAATATGTTCTGGTTAATTACTTTTATGTTAAACTAGAAGTTTTATTTTGTGACAGCTTTTAAGTGTTACAGTCCTATTTTCTATTCTTGGGAAGTACATAAGGGTACAATAGTGGGTGTCTACCCATGCTTATATATATGCATACACATATATACATGCACACATGTTCTTAAGGCATATTCCTCTGATGGCAATAACATAGAATCATAGAACAGTTAGAGTTGGAAAGGACCTTAAGATCATCTAGTTCCAAACCCCTGCCATGGGCAGGGACACCTCACATTAAACCATGTCACCCAAGGCTCTGTCCAACCTGGCCTTGAACACTACCAGAGATGGAACATTCACAATTTCCTTGGGCAACCCATTCCAGTGCCTCACCACCTGCACAGTGAAAAATTTCCGCCACTTCACTTTAAGCCCATCACCCCTTGTCCTATCGCTACAGTCCCTGATCAAGAGTCCCTCCCCAGCATCCTAGTAGGCCCCCTTCAGATACTGGAAGGCTGCTATGAGGTCTCCATGCAGCCTTCCCTTCCCCAGGCTGAACAGCCCCAGCTTCCTCAGCCTGTTTTCATACAGGGGCTGCTCCAACCCCCTTATCGTCTTTGTGGCCCTCCTCTTGATTTGCTCCAACAAGTCCTAACTCCCCCCAGAGTTCTGTGACCATCTAAAAGCTTTTCTCCTAAAAAGAGTATGAAGACAGGGGGACTGATACCAAGGGGAACAATGGGACAGAAGGAACCTCAAGGAAGTCTGCAGAGTTTGTCAGAGGTACAGAACAGGTCAAGGAAAGCCTGAAACAAACGCATTTTCTCCCACGGTCCATCAGTCACCTCAGCGTTTTACTTCACTTATAAAATAACTTTTTAAAAACATCTAGACATTTAAAAGCATTTTAACATCTAAACCATCCACTGCTTAGCATGATGGCTGGTGAGAAATGTATTGAGTTATGTGATATCTCATGTATTCATGGAAGTAAATTGACTTTACCAATAGATATATCTTTATATATATATAAAAGAATGTAACTAAAAGCCTTTCTGCAATGTTTTATACAGGTTTTAGCCAGTAACATGTATTTCATTGATTAATTTTCTTTTAGTTAATATTTTAATTTGTTTTTATCTTTTCTGCAAGAAGAAACTTCCATTAGCTGCAGTTAGTAGAAAGTTGCCTGAAGACAGTGGTGGCATATGAACGAAAAAGACAAAACCAGGTTTCACTTTATTATGTGATTTAGGTCACATGGTCTCACAAGCAAAATTAATAGTTATTGGCAATAGATAGTGGATGTTATAAAATTTCTTTGTCTCTTTCAGATATTGAATATCTGAGTAGAGAAAACGAAAAACCATTCATGTGCAGAAGATTAGAGCATTCTGAAAATAAACAATTTTGATTGTCAGTGACTTCTGCTTCCTGTTTTTTAATCTGGGTTTCAAACAGTTGAATGTCCTCAGCTTTGTTCTCATATCTTTGGGGTTCAAAGTGAAGTCTATGTGGAAAAGCTTACCAGCCATGCTAAGAAACCTGTGCTGAGCTGCAGTTTTATTCTGGTTTGCTAATGTTGCAGAGGTAGGACCTCTTCTCAGATCTCACAAACCCTGTGGCCTAACTGATTAGGGGATGGACAGCTGGAAATCCCATCAAGTTTTGCAAGTTGAAAGTTGCAGCATATCCTGTGGGTAAGCAAGGGGAGTTGGAATGTTTGTCCTGTAAATTCAGGTTGCTAGAGCCTCTTAGGAGGTGAAACAAAGTTTCCCTGACAGACCCCTCCATAAAGCACAAGTACAAACAACTACCTGCAGTGACTGTTGTGAAGACCTCCAGTTGCCCCATTTTCTACCTGTACCAACAAATCCCTTCACGTTGTTGAATATATCTGACAGGTGAAGTGGGAGAAACAGGCAAAAGTCCAGAAATCTCAGGCTGAATCATATGTTTAGTATATAGCAAAGATAATCTGACTTGTGTATATTGCGATGGGAATTATTTTTGCTTCCTTTGATGCTTCTGCAAAGCTTCATCAGGTGCAGGTTTTTTTGTGTTTTGCTGATAAAAGGCAAAACCAGTCTGTTGCCTGAATGGTCACAGCTGCTGCAGAAAGAGTGGAAAATGTGCCAAGTTCTACTCAACAGATTCTTATTTTATTCTTCACTCTTTTTTTCCTGCTGGACTAAATCAGTACGTACCAGCAGGTAGCTTTGCCTACTTCTCACAAAGCAGTGTCCATGGTAGCTGTTTTGAGCCATGATTTAAGAAAGTATTTGATCATGCGAGTGGACTCTATTTAAACCAGTGGTGACCAACTTTTGCATGGTTAGTGGCCACTTTTTTCCTATTTATAAATTAAGTGCAAAAGTGTCACCAAGTAGGTCCAAAACTTCACACCCAAATACTTGTTTTCCAGACTTGGTTTTGATATTATAGAAAGAATCTGAGGTGTAGGATACAATGGGGAGCCTGACGTAGAGGTGTTCTTCCTGGGGAGTCTGCTCAGGAACTCATGGGGAGTCTCTCAAAAAAACTGAAAAATTAACAATAAAATAGATAAGTGGATTTCAGAGTTGAGCACACAATAGTATGTCATAAGGCTTTACAAGTATAAATTCAATTCTTGACTAAGGGTAGGGTGCATAAGCTGTGCACGACTGCTGGTAAAGAGGACAGAAAATGAAGCAGTCCTAGAACTACTGCTGTAGTTCATTAAAATCAGCCCTAACGACTGCAGGCCACAAGCTGTCATGGAGGTAGGCAATAGGAATAATGTGATGTAAAGTAACTATCTACTGTATGCTTTAGCCTAAGAATTTGAATAATGCAGCTCTTTTTGGTTTGTACAATGTTGAATTAAGTCAAAACTTGAGATAGGTGAAAGACAAAGCAAACATAGAAGAAACCATACTAAGGAAATCTGCCGTAACTGGACAGTAATATCATCAGGATCTCTTCAGTTTTCTGCAGGTGATCAGTATTAGTTTTCATTCCTGGGGAACAAGAGGGCTTTAAATTAATGTGCTGTATATAAATTAACATCTAAGGTGAATTCTATTTTGTAATCCACTGTGCAGAATGTGAACTACAGTCCAGCAGATGTAAAGCTGTTAAAACTACTACTCCTACATCTGACCTTATTGCAAGAGTTTGAGCAACATATACAGATGGTTATTTGTATACATAGTTGATACCTGGCTCTGTGAAGATGGATTAAGCCCCTTTCCTTCAGTACTAGTCACTCCTGCTGCAGGTCCTCTGACTTCGGTGCACAGGATTTTGCAGCTCTGAATGGAAAAACCAGGACTTTCCTTCAGTGTGTAACCACTGATGGCTTTTAAGTAAATTCATACCAAGCAACAGAAAGGTCTATTGCAGGAAGTAGAAGCATTTGCTTGTCCCATGGGGACATTGAGCTCACCATATTTTTAAGGTATAATGGGTACCTCAATTGCAGTTTGGCTGGTATGAAAGGCTTTGCCGTAGAGCAAAACAGGATTTCAATGGACATATTTTTCAGTGCTTCATTTGCTTGTCTTAAAACCTTTAAAAAATTCTGAATGGGGTTGCTCTTTAGAAAAAAAAAAATCATTTTAGTTCAGAAGGCACAAAATATTGTATGTAATAGGATACTTGTGGAACGCAACCTTGCCAACCTGCATGGCCAAAACAGGCAGCCCCAGCGTCTTCTCAGTAGATGCAAGTGTGTTGTGCTGCAGTGTTCCACAGGACTATGATGTTACTGCTATGGTTTGTTATGATGGCTGAATTTTAACTGTAAAGTGCCTGGGCTTGATCCATAACCTGATGTAGTTGCAAGAAATTGTGCTTATGGTGGGTGATCCTGCTGTCAGCAGTGTGAGGTGTGCATTGAAGGGCAGCAAGGTCAGGGTAGATCCTGGGGGTCAGGCAGCTTAGATGGACTTCCAGGATTACACTCAACTGCTGCTGCAGTATTTAGGAAAAAATCCTAAGTATCATGGCTCAATTTTTTTCACACTTCATGTTGACTAAAGACTGAAGTCTGTTAATTCTTGGGGATTTTTGGTTCTTTTTCCCCTAGTAGTATGTATTTTTTGAACAGGAAGGTTGTAGTAAATTTTTGCAGGAGTTTATTAATGGTAGGTGATATTTAGAAGGCATGGACTTGAGTTATTTTTTTTTGTCAAAACTTAAATGGCTTAAATTTCTGGATCTCAGAAATATGATCCCTGAAATTTTTTTCTTTTTTTTTTTTCTCCCCCAAGCCACTGGCCCTCACATTAAGATGCATAAGGCCTCATTTGAAACAAATTACTTTTAAAACCAAAGCTCTTTTCAGCTCCAGGAGATGTACATGATAAAAAACTTACTAAGCACTTTAACAATCACTCAGGCTGTAAGAAAGAGATATATTAATGGAAGGAGATCAGCGAGAATCAATAATTTGCTGGAAGACCCCAGAGGGAAAGAAGTCCCTCTGGCTTTTAAATTTTTAATCGGCATTGAGGTGTGCTGAGTGCTCGCGATCCTCCTGAGATTCGTCTTTTGGTATTAACAGTGGATAGGACGATGATCTCCTTGTACTTCTAGTACACAAAATGATAATCAACAAAATAATAGTAAGTGTAACTAATTATCTAAAGGTATTAAATTATCTAAATTATCTAAAGGTATTATCTAGAATTATCTAAAGGTATTAAAATGTATAGGAGATCATGCAAAATGACTGCAAAATATGCATTTAGGATGATTTAGCTCCATAATATATTGTAGTCTGTATTATGGTGTAGTAGCATGCTAGTATTTCATGACAGCTCAAGCCAGAGCTTTTTACATCTAAAAGTATAAGAAGGATTTAGGTAGAAGGAACAGGTAGTTATCTGGGCTTTGGCCAGGAAGATGGTATAAAACTCACTAATTGAAATTTCCTGCACCACATCTGGCTAAAATAACAGGTAATAATACTCTAAAAAATTCCTAGTCTAAACAGACACTGGTGTGTAATGCTTAAATACTTCAAGGCAGTTACAGACTAGACTGGTAACTGCAAGAATGCAGAGATCCAGGTTCATATGAATATTTATTTAACAGTCCGTAGCAGCTGAATTGGGTCCATAGTAGAGTATAAACAGATCCCATTGACGAATGGCTTCAGTCTCCTCTGAGCTGAGCCTTCTTCTCAGTCTTCATAAGTTGACTTCTGTGCATTCAACCACTGCTGGCAACCATAATCTCTATTTTATTTATTTGTTCCTGTATAGAGAGTTTTATTTTTAGAAAGAAAAACATAACTAATGTTGCATGCTTTGTTCCCTACTGTTATTTTTCTCTCTTAGAAGAATATTCAGCTCAATTTTTGACTTTCTGTGTGGTCGTCTATGTTCTAGCTATGGGTTTTTTAACACCTAATATGACTTTGCATTATATTCACTTACAAATCAGTGTGCATCCTGATGACCTACATTAAATCTAATGACCCTTTTGGTAGCCAGAGAAAATCAAATCACTATAAGGATGTGAAGGAAGCACAAATTCCAGTTTAGACCGGAATATAATAAATAGGAACAGACGTGTCACAGAGGTTACTGAGTCAAAGTTGAACCTACTGAGCAAAAAACCTGGAAGCTCCAAAAATGAGTCTTACTGATTTATAAGGAAGTGGAAAGAAATTAATGGAAAGTTAGTTATCCTTTTCACAGAGGCCCTACTTAATTTTAGTTTCTGTCTTTTTAGCCAAGTTTCTGTCACTATTAGGTGGATTAGACAGGTATTTGTCTATAAACATAAATAAGAGTTGTTCTTGCCCTTGTATCTCTGAGGTTTTCTTATGTTGTATGTGATCATCACTATGGAGTGCAGACAGTAGTCCACTTTCTAATTCAACAGATGCTTTAGCAGAAATGGTTTTGGTATATAATGTAGTTAACAGGCATTTATTTTATCTATTTTTTCTCATTTCCCTCACTTGCTCTACTTTTTGCAATGTGCATGCACATGTACATACATGAAATCCTTTTTGTATTATGAGTAATGATAGGCTGTAATGTCGAGATATTATTAATTTTATCACTGTACTACTTTTTTTGGCTGGCAAACATATGCCGTGAAGCTTTATGTATGTTAACAAGGCAGACACACCCTAATTAGGAAAAATCCTGTCTGCAGAGTACAAGAGCCGTTTTGGCAGCAGAAAGAAGGAAATGATGCGCAGATCAGCTAAACTGTGCCTATGTGGACATTAATGGAACATGCTGTGGCGCTAAATCAAGCTGGTTTTATAGCCTTTCATGTGTGCTTGGGTGTTGGATCAAGAGAAAGGTAAAGAGCAACTAAATGTGCAGCTCACACTCTGTACTCTGACCCAGGTTTCCCCGCTTCAGATGCAGGGCGGTTTTCTCCTGTGTTTAAATAAGACATTCTTTACACAAAGCCCAGAGAGGAGACAGGTTTTGCAGCTAGCTATGTGCACCCTTTTTATTTTTCTGAAGGCCATCTTGAAAGCTGCTGCAATTCCCTTTCCTATGGGGCTGTAAACCTTGTGAGCCCTCATATGTTGGCAGCCTTATGCAGCCTCAGCAGGTCTGAATTTAGTTGAACATTTCTGAGTTAACACTCTTTTCTGTTATTCTACCATTTACACAGTCGGGTTTGGAATAACTAGTAAAAATAAAATAAAAAAAAAAATCAGTAGTTAAAATTTTGTTTTTCAGCTTTCTATTCTTCTTAACCTGAGATTTAATTACTTGTTCTCATGGTTTTGGTGTAAGCATTGAAGCAATTGTATAGGTAAAGAAGGAGCTTTGAGCACAAATGTCACAAATCAGCAAGGCAAATAGCACCTCAAGCCAGAGTAAAGGATGAATTTCATGCTGCTGTTGCTATTATGTGCTTTCCAGACTTCAGTAGCTGCAGTAAATTTTCCATTGGAAATCCACTTTTCAGCATCTGTGGAGAATAACGTTGTCTATTCCAGGAGAAGGAAAGCACCCATGGTAGTTTAGGGACTGAGTGAATTTTTTTTTTTTTTTTTTTTTACCCCTTTCTTTACTTCCTTTTAGTTTGATTGGATTTGCTTCCTGATCTAATGAGAAGCTGGGGAGGATTACCATTCTTGTCCTTTATGGATTTTTTTCTTTTTGTTTGGTGGAACTTGTGATTTTCAAGTCCTGACCTTATGACATTAATGTCAAAATGTGGTATTTAAACCCCATACCTTTTCTTCCCTTTAGAAAAAGCCTTGTTTTTCCTACACCCAGAATAGCACAGGCTCATGATGTCATGATTATTTATTTGCTGAGAATATGATCTTGGTTTTGTTCAGTATTTGGAGTATTTATAATCGGAAGGACCATCTTCTTCTGAAATAAGACAGTCTAGATTTGAGTTAAAAAAAAAAGTGAGAGTTTAAGATTAAGCTATAAATATTTAACATGTGAAAAGTTAAATAGTAGCAATTGTTGAAAAATGAGAATTTGAGACTGGTGTGCAGTGGAACTGCACTCATCTGGAACAGCTGTTTTATAACAATATTTTGTACCGTTCTTGCCAGTGCTTTGCTTTGTTTGTCAGTAAATCTTAATTAATACCAAGATAGATTTCCCAGAGCTCCTCTGTTGTTTTTTTTTTTTTCATTTATTTAATAGATTATAGTGCTGCTCATTCAAGCCTTTTGATAGTCTGTGTTCTGTGCTTCTCCCTAGCAGTTTCTGCTGAAAAGTAACTGTCAGCAGTAAAATAATTCTCCTCTGATTTCTTTTTTTTTTTTTTCTTTTTAATTGAAAGAAACTCCCAAACCATCATTCTAGGAGGCTGGAGAAGGCATTAGCTCTATATGCAGAGGGGTGAATTAATTGTGTAATGTCTCTTAAAAGTCATCTTGTGTATACATTTCTTGGGCTTACCTCTAAGTTTTTGTTGTGAGGTATGAAACTGTATTGGCATTTGGGACGTTACCGGAGAATGAAAGATATTTGCCATTGCCTTTCTTTTCAGTAGCATAAAAAGCTGCAGCTCCATTTAATCATTAAGCAAACTGAGCTTGACTTGAGCAGCTGAGCTGCAGTGCTTTTAGAAAATGTAAGAATGTGGCTCTCAAGGTCTTCCCCATGCAAAAGAAAATAATATATTGTGGACTTTGAAATACATTTGTATTTCACAGAAGATAAAAATAGGTATCCATGGTAATTTTACCAGGGAAAAGTGATAGTTTTAATGGAGAAGCGTAAAAACTGTTTAGATAGACTTCTAGTCTCTGAATCTTAAGCTGCTCTTAATGCTCATTGTATGTCACTCTGAGCTACTTTTACTTGGAAAAGCAGTGATTTCTGTGGGGCAGAGAAGTAAAAAACCTTTGAACTGTAAAGATAAATACAAACGGCTTGGTATAGCACAGTGTGACACCATCTAATAACTTATTCAGGCTAGGAAGTTCACTACCAGAGACCTACAAATTTTTTTTTTTTTTAATTACCAAACTGAAGCTTTTGGGAATTCATAAAGGAAAAAAGCATAAGGGAAACTCTACCCCTTATTTTGTTTTTTTCCTGCTTTGAGAATCAAATGTCAACCAGTAAGAATATTTTTTATATGAAAACAAAGGAAAATTTTTCTTCTTGTTCAGCTTACCAACAAACATATGGGAATGGTTTTAGCTTTCCATTAAAGCTTTCCTAATGTGTTTTATGAAGAAAGCATCTTATACTGACATAATCAGGAAGAAATAAAAAAATTGCTAAATTTAATTCACATAACTGCATCTAGAGCCAGTGTTTCTCACAGGCTGAAATACCCCAAGGAAGTTCCAGAAAGGTTGGAACCTGGCACAGGAGCTGGACAGTGGAAGTCATTGCTTGGTGTGCCAGAGCAGGTGAACGGGGAGAGCCTGGGCTGAAGAGATTAGATTGTGTTTCTGGACAAAGAGCTGGGGTTCTGATCAGTGTTTGTACATTTACAGGATGTCTATCTATCTTTGGCATTACAATGGGTAAAGAAAGCTCCAAATTGATGCAATTGTTAAGTAATCTCGTAGTAGTTTGCTGAAATCTATGTGTTGAGAGGATGATCTGATCTGCCACACAAACACAAATAACACCAGTTTATTTTGAAATGGGAGGACAGGACAAACCTGCAGGTGCAGAAGTGCACTCACTTGATGAAATAGCATTTTTTTGCTAGTCAACATTATAGTTGTTAATGTAGTTTAGATAGTTTACCATAGAGCCAGAAACTTCTATTCAGATTCTGATCTGAAAAATCACCCACTGAATGAAACCGTTTCACCTGGTACTTGACAGCATTTTTTCCCAGTGATTTCAATGGGGGTGGGGATTTATTTTCTCGATTTATTTTTTAGAAGTCTGTACCAATGTAGGAGGGATTAGCAGACCTAAGTAATAATTGTCTTTAAAATTTGACAGATACTGAAGTATGACTCACTTTTTTTCTTTAGATTATCTGTTTTCCACTGATTCTCTCATGTAATTATCTTTTCCTTCTTTCATTTCAAACTGTCAGCACCACATAGGTTTAGTTACTTAGTGGGCAGAATGTCTTTCCATAATTGTAACTTCCAGAGGCTATTTTCCAGCAAAAGCACTCTTTATATTCCAGTGTTTACTTCCTGACTCCACTGCACAATGTATTATGTAGCTGATGGACTTCATTGAAAACTTTGGCGAAAACTCACCACAGTTCTGTTGCTCTGCAAGTCTGACTCTATGCTGCTGGGTGGGAGACTCAAGATGAAGTCAAGCAGGATAGTTATGTTTATTGATTAAGCAACACTTACCTAAGAAATAAATGATACCTTGTCTAATAAACCATTATTAATGGTAGTATAGATACAAAACTATATTTTGATAAAAAATATGGTAAATTACCTATATGAGCACTATTAAGTTGTCTATTTTCTTTTTTCTGCAATGGGTATTAATATACACGTCTGTTGCTCTTAGATGTATGCCCTCTTACTTTACCTGTCTTCTCAGAGTCTTTCAGCTGGAGGGTTGTCTTGATTTTCCTCATGGGGCCTAATTCTGTTATGTTGATACCCAAACGCAATGCTTCTGATGCTAACTTGGGCAGAGAAGACAAACAGCTACTGCTATTCAGATGAAGGCAGCTTTGTGCTCCAAGACTCCTTTCTTACCCTGTGTTCCACAACAGCCATATCTCATCTGTCATTTGCTCCTTGGCTATAATTATCTTGCTTTAGCCTCAACTCCTCCACCTAGTTCTAATGAAGCACTTGCAGTTTCTTATCTTGTATACAGGCAGCTTGTAAACCAGAGATTATATATATATATAAATTATTATATGTATATAAATATATATACATATATAAATATATATGTATATTGTTTACATAGTATAAACCATTCTGTGCTCATGCTATGCCTCCCTGCCCTGGAATAGTTTATGTTAACACTTCTGGTTCTCATCACAGGCCTCCATTACTTTGGAGGTCTGTGGTTTCTGCAGCCCCTCTTTCTTACAAGTCTGTGAGTTTGATATCTTTTAAGAAGATAGTAACTTTTTTCAAATTTATTAACCTTTTAACTCATGTTAGATGCTAATAAGAGCTACTCTCATCATTTTAATTTGTGCCCTTTAAAAAGGACTGAAAACTTGTGTGTTTTTAGTATCCTTGTCATATAGCACCAGCTAAAAATGAAGTTGAAAATCAATATAGTTAAACAAGATGTGGTATATTAAGATCTCCAGGTAACTTCTCTGATCTCTGTGCATCTGAATGCATAATTGTCATTGATACTGAAAGAAGATATTGACTTTAGCTCAAATACATAAGAACCAGTAGAAAATGAAATATTCATAAAAGAAACTTAAGCATTCTAGTCAGCATGTTATTAAAAAATTGTTACTATTTAATCCCTCCTTTGGATGTAATGGAAGTCTTTCCATTATGTTTTGAGCTGGATTCACTGGGAGAAATGGTTATCTAGAGGGAATTCTTAAAAAGATCCATTTATCTTTAGTCTGTACCTCTCTAATTAACTATTTCCTCTATCTGTCCGCCAGGTTCCCAGAATATTAGTGAAGTGGGATTGTTGTAAAGATTTCTTTGTCCTAAATCCACTTGCTTAGTTTTACTGAAGGAGAAGTTCTGTTGCCTGCAATTTAAATAAATGTGGGAGGTTTTGGGGGTTGACAGTGTATTCTAGTGTTAAGTGTTTTAAAGACAAATATGGAGGTATTAGATTGTCCATAACTGATGTATATCATAGACCAAATCCATGGCAATCTCATATTTTAGACTGAGGGGATTTTTTAGTAGGCTGTAATGCAGCTTAAGCCTATTTATATTTTTATGTAAGTTTTATCATTTTAAGTACAATTGTAATAGCTGGAGCTTGTACAAATTATTTTCAGTCAGCTCATATTTATGAACAAGGTAATCTAATAGTTGATCTTTTCCATTTTGATCAGTATCACCATATCAGCTTTGATCTGCTTCTGCCATGCTTGCTGTCAGGGCATCACACTGGGCACTATGTGGAAATTTCTTGCTGGTCTTTTTAAAATCAGTCTATGCCTGATTTGCATGAGATCAGCTTTTTTTGAAAATGTAGACAAGTGCATTGAGAGTCCCTGCTACTCTTCCTTTCATGAGGTGGAGAAGCAGTAACATGTAATCTCCTCAGGTTCCCATTTGTCCTCTTTTGTCTGACATTAATAGTAAGCATGTCATTTGTATGTATTTAAGCTCTACCAACTTGTAAATTTTTCACCAGATAAAATGCCAGTTTACATGAATATCCCTAAAGATAATTATACCATCACAGAACAGGAGAATAATGGAAAAGTTCACTATAGCACAAACCACACAAAAGGTGGAATAAACTGAGACCTCCTTTGTGTAGGAGTGGACTTGGTTACACCTGCACGTTTTCTTTCACTGTTGTTCTGTCATGTGAAATTTAAGAAAAACCCAGCAAAGCACTCTGTAAGTTGTGTAATTAAAAGTATGCAGATGATTTTGTAGGCTCAAGTCCCGTGGATGGATTGAGAGAGATCAGTTTTGATTTGAACTGAGTCTCCAGAACTGCTTAATCTAGAAGGAAACAGTGTAGTCCAGAGTTTGAGTTTTGGACCCTTGTGAAAATATATCGTAGTAGACATCTGTAATACAAATTATAGGATTTGTGTGAGTGAAATATGAATAGGAAAATAAGGCCAGAAAAAACAATGAATGGATAAATAAAGCAAGGTTCAATGGCATCTAGAGCAGCAAGATTACAGCACAGTTACATAAAGATTTTCAAGATCTTGAGACTGGGAAATAGAGTGAAATAATGGACAGATAGAAGCTCTTAAGAAGTGATGAAGGGAAGATAAAGAACCGGACTGTAACCATGAAGCATCCAAATAAATAGACAAAAGACAGTATACAACTGACATTGTCTTATACCCTTAGAGACAGGACAGAATGGACATCTAAACATGAAAATCCCTGTCACCTCCTAAAAGGTTGCCTAAAAGGCAACCATTTCTTCTCCTATGTAAGAACAGCCCTAGAGCCCGGAAACTGATGTCTCTTCTGCTCCATAGCAGTACAGGCAGAAATGGACAGGGTTTCAGTGCATGTGTTTCAGTGCTTGTGAATGTGTAGGTGTGAGAAGATGAGTGCAAGTGATTTTATCTATTTTCTGTGTAATTCATTATTAAGTATAATCATATTCCTCTCTTACAGAGAATCATTTAGCTTTGTTGTCACAATATCGCTATGGTATTCCAAGCAAATATTATTATAGCATGGTAGGTTTATAAATTATTACAAATTCTGATTTACTGTTGGCTGTATAGTATAGACAGCTGCATGTATCTGATTTAGGAAAGACTTCTGTAATGTCTGTAATGCATTTTATGTAGTTATATCATAAGTACAATTAAAAGGTGTGGAAATACCAAAACCTTGATATTTCTCTGGAGACCAACAAACCACTATTTTTCCCCTCCTTCTGTTTTTTATTCAGTAGTGCTACCTGTTGAGCATCTCTAATTACAATGACTTTTAAAAGTGTACTCACTGTATAGCTAATCTTTTAGCTTGTTGATTCTTTTTTTTTTTTTTCTATTTAGAAAGGAAAAACAAAAAAGTGCTCTATAGCCAGCGAGCTCTTGCTGGAACTGTATCAAATATGGAATTGGGCTTTGCTCCCTAATTATAGTTCTCCAGTTACATGGTAATTGCAGGTTATGATTACAGGTATCAGAACTAATTGCAATGTTTCAGTTACACTGTTTTACACAACAGTGCTGTTATTTACATGACATTGTAAAAGTGCTTGGAAATATATTGATAGAAAATTTACTTTCTCCTGGAGTCTTTTCTTGGGATTCAGTTAACATTTGAACAGTGAGGAAGTTTGAATATAAGTGTAAGAATAAGAGCATAGAAGACAAACTATGATTCAGTCTGGCTCCTGACCAAAGCAGTGGCATACTGCTTTTTTTGCTGTATGTATATACAGATCACTGCTTTGGATAATGACATTGAAGAATGAAGAATTGGGCAAGATGAAAAACTTATTTCAGAACTTCCACTTGTTCAGAAGTAGCCGCTTGGTCAAAACCCCCAGAAAGGCTGGGTTTGCATTGGTTACCTGCAAGTTCTTCCTTCCTCAGCTGCCTGCCACATTAGGTATTCTTTTGATGACATTGCAGATATGTTTTCAGTAAATACAACATGGACGTGTGTATACTGTCTCTGTTTCTGTTCTGACTATGTTTATTCCTTATCTGTTCTTTGATACTTATGTATGGTGAGGACCATAATATCTCTATACTTAGCATTTTATTTACATTTCATCATTTGATTGACTTTACACCTTTATCTAATAATGTCTTATTTGTGTGTGCTTTTTCAAGTAAGCTGTCATTAAAATGAATGAGGATACTTTTACTCATCCCAATGACAATTAGTGTCAAAACAAAATTTTTTTAGAATATATTTTACCTTGTAATGAAACTTATGATGCTATATTTGCAGCGCAACCAAGAACATTATGAAGATGATGTTCTAACTACTGCATCTGCTCAGTACTTAATATTCATCTTTGAATAAAAATATCTGGCTCATTTCAAATATTTTTTCCCACAACACACAAAGACCTGTTCTGAGGATGCTTGGTAGACAAATTCTAGTAATTTTTTAGGCACAAGTTAGGGCCTGTCTTTTACTTAGGGAGCAGAAGCAGCTTCAACTCATATTACAGTCATGTTGTGTGAGGTTCCAGTATGCAAACCCATTAATGGATTTCTGTGTTTTTCTGATAGCTTGTTGTACTAAATTTTAAGCTGCTGAGACCTGAACCCATTCAGACAGTGAGCCTGAAAATTGTTTATGTAGCAAACACAAGTCAACTGTATGTGCTGTACTGCTGCTATGAAAAAGCAATAGCATTTTGAGGTTAATGGTTCTTTTTTCTAAATGAGATGTCAGTAAGCATTAAGTATACCTGAGTCTTGACAAGCTTTTTATATATTTTAATCCCAGACCACGGTTACTTACAGAACACTGAAGATTAGACAGCATTTCTGAATTTATTTAATCCCCAGAGTCACTGAAGCTTGTGACACATTATAAGCATTCTTAGTAAATCTGCAGAATTTCCATCTGATTTTGTTTTACCAGACTGTGCAAGCAGATAACAGTCTGCAAGGATAATGACATCTCTGTAAAGAGTAAGTTAACTGGGAGAACTGAAAAAAAGAATACATGATGAAACAGAAATGCTTTTGAACCTAATCTGTATGTTTTCTTGAGGTCAGATTATGCATATAGTATGTGTGGTATAAAAAGCCTCAATGGTATTACTGTGCCTGACTTACTGTATTTGAGATGAACAGAGTGCAAACAGATTCTGCTCTTCAGCAGCTTCCAATGCAGTTTGGAAACAGATCAAGCTGTTTGGTGTTAGAAACCCATTTAGCAGGCATGCTGCCAAGCGCAGGGTTTTGCTTCCTGAGAGTGCATCGCAAGAAGATTTCTGGGAAGATTTTGGGATAAATAGATCTTTCTTTTAAATGGTGCTTTTGCAGCTCCATGGACATTGGGTTTATGATGCAGTTTCCCTTGACTGCATATTTTATTTTTGTTTTACAATGATCATAATATTTTATAGTTAATCATAGAATTCTTGGTTGGAAAGGACCTTGAGGATCATCTGGTTCAACCTTTTTTTGGCCAAAGCACAGTTGAGACTAGACGGCCCACGTGAATCTTAAAGAGTCCAACACTGGGAAATCCACCACTTCCCTGGGGAGATTATTCCAATGGCTGATTGTTCTCAGTGTGAAAAATTTTCCTCTTGTGTCCAACCAGAATCTCCCTGGGAGTAACTTGTGACTATTTTAACAGAGCAAACAGCAAGTTTTCTTGTGTACTTGGTTTGAGTGAATGAGGAGCAAAGGTGAGGTTTGAAGAGTTGAAGTGATGGTACTTGTGGTCTTTTTGATGGATAGCTTGTGGCTTCAGCTTTTTTCATGTGTGGTTCATAAACAAAGGACCGTAATTACCCTTATGAGAACAGGTCATCTCTATGGTATTCCAAGCAAATATTAAAACATGGTCACCTGTAGTATATTGCATTTTAGGAAGCTAGAAAAAAACTTCCAAACTTGGCATCCCCTAATTAAATAACTGGACTAAGTAACTTGCAGAAAGAGAGAATCACTTTCCTGAATGTTTTCTTAGTCCTGTTGAATTAGTTTCAGGAGATGAAAAAATGAATTTTTTCCATAACTGTAAAATATTTTCACTATATTTCATGTTTTCTTGTGGTTTTGGTGTACGGGTTGTTTTTTATTGGCTTTTTTTTCTTTTTTCAATTAATGGATCAAGCTGAATTTCTCTTGACTTTCCTTTCTTACCTGATTTTCCCTTCTTTAGCCTTAGTTGTTTCATGAAGCTTATAAAGCAAATTAAGATTTTGGGGTATTTTAACACATTTGTGTGGTAAAAACTGTCGTGGTTTAAGCCCATCTGGTAACTCAGAACCACACAACTGCTTGCTCACTCCCCCAGTTCTTGTCCCCCCAGCTCTGGGAGGGATGGGGAGGAGAATCAAAAGAATGTAACTCCCACGGGTTGAGATAACAACAGTCCAGTAACTAAGGTATAACACAAAACCACTACTGCTACCACCAAAAATAATAATGATAAAGGAAATAACAAGGGAAGAGAATGCAGCCGCTCACCACCAGCCGACTGACACCCAATGGTCTAGCCCTTCTGGATAACTCCCCCCAGTTTATATACTGGATGGGGCATATCATGCTGTGGTATGGAATACCCCTTTGGCTACTTTGGGTCAGGTGTCCTGTCTCTGCTTCCTCCTGGCTTCCCCTCCTCCCTGAGAGAGCATGAGACTCAGAAAGTCCTTGGTCAGAGTAAACGTTACTTAGCAACAACTAAAAACATTGACTCTATCAGTGCTGTTCCTGGGCTGAAAGTCAAAAGCACTGCAGCAGCTACTAAGAACAAGAAAAATGACTGCTACTGCTGAACCTAGGACATAAAGATTATCTTTTTCTTAAACCTAGCACAAGTTTATGAGAGAACATACTTTGTTTTATAGGGAGATAGAGACTCATATGTGCATGCACACACAGAACATAAAATACCATATGATGGTGTTTCATGCAGATGTTATTTGATTCAATAATAGAACATTTATTTTTTTCAAAATCATGCAGTAAGCCCTGGAAAATAAGACAGTCATGAGCACAGAAAAGAGTCTAGTAAGCCTAAACCAGCAAAGTAATTATCATGATAACTTTTAGAGGTCATAAGGTTTCCTGAGAAATTATCCTCGGTTCTGTTTTATCTGTTTCTTGTACCAAAGGAACTGCTATTTGATGGTCCAAAAAAACCTCACCCCCTTTTTGTCAGCAAAACAAAGCACAGAACAAAGCTAACTGTGCCATCTGCTGAGCTATAACTGGATTAGGAAAAGTAGTCCTCATAGTTGGAGGCTTGATGTAAGACATGTCCTTTGAACAGAATTAGGTTTTGCCAAGTTAAATTATTCATATGAATAATGATTATAGGCAAGCTCCAAGACTAAAAAAGTTTAATTATGGTCCTATTATTAGAAGCTTCTTTTGCATAATCCTATTAATTTTATAATATGCTCCTTTTTCCCCGTATGTATGGGAGCATATTTACTAATTTTATGTAATTGTATGCACTGCTGTTTATTTAGTTTTTTTAATGTTCGTTTCTTTTGGCTTTATTTGGCAACATCATTTCAGTCTCTTCTACCTCTCCAAAGATGGATTTACTTTACATATTACACAGAATAATTAATTATAAGGAACAATTGACTATCCTGCACATTAGGCCTCTTTCTTTTGTAGTGACTCTCTCTACAGGTACATTGGGGTTATTAAAAAGCAAATGATCATAGAAGGTTGAGTTTGGTACTTTGAGATTTATCACTTATAGTAAATGAACAGAAGTTTTTGGTGCAAAATTCTCCTTTTAAGAATAGTCACGAGCCCTGGTCTGTAGAATGCCTTCTTTATTCTGGTGCTTTTTCTTTTCCTGGGGCTGAAGTAGGTAATGAGGAAGAGAATAGTTATGTGAAATACCTTCCTCTCCCAACCCTCCACTCCCCTTTATCCTTTTTCTCCCAACACAAATAGTTAGCCTTCCTGTTCTGAATTAATAGAATGTGCCTACTTGCAGATGGAAATAGCAAAAGACATAGCAGGATTAATCAGAATATAATATTTCTGTTTCCAAATGATTGTGTGTTTGCCAGTTTTTTTATGTCAGGAAGAATAGAAGCTATAGGTCTCTAGCTCTTGAAATTTCAATGATTTCTTAGGTAGTAAAATAATACCTGAATGTTGTTAGCTTTGGGGCAGTTTTTTTCCCAAATGCACTCTAATATTAAAAAAGAACAAACAAAAAACACCTGCATTATTATAATCTAAAAAATGTTTACAAACCTCAGCCTGGCTATCCATCAGCTCAAGAGCTTTTTGGCTGTGTTGCTGGCAAATAGAAACTGTTGGCTCATATAAACAGGTGAACAACATCCATTCCTAGTCCCCAGCAATTAAATCAAATAATTCCCACTATAACCTCTCTCTTGCCATCTTTTCAATCTTCTTGGCACATATAAATTACTACTGAAAGAATACAAAGATTCTCACCTGTTTTCAGGGTATAATTACACTTATGTTCTATATAGGTGGTATATACTGTAGGTATAGCTAGGTACTGTTGCATGACGCATTATTCTTAAATCAAAATGTAAATATTTTAATGTACTAATAGAAAAGAGGAGATTACAATGAAAAGTAAAATTATTGTCTTCTAGAGTATTTTTTTTCCTCTTCTAGAAAGGTTCTGTATTGTTTTGTTTTTGTGGGGTTTGGTGTGGATTTTTTTTTCCCCTTTGTTTTGGTTTTTGGTTTGGATTTTTTCTATTTTTCTTTTTTGTTTTGTATTTTATCTCACACAGTGTAATGCCAGCTTAATGCAATTCATAACCAGTTCTATATGGGAGTATGCACTTTTATATATTTATTAAACAAAAAATGTTGAAATTCTCCCAGGCTGTGGTCACCTGGGTACTGTACTTCTGACTCTAAAACACTGTTGTTGGTTTTTTTTTTAAAAAAAAACAAACCAAATAAAGCAGAGCATTATAGTGATGGAGAGGCCATGCCCTACCTGGTTTTGTGATGCAGCAGTCTGTCGTGGTTGAAACTGAGCCAGACAGCTTGTTCACTCACTTACCCCCATCTTGCCCTCCCCCTAGTCCCAGAGGGATGGAGAGGAGAATTGAAAAGAATGCAACTCCCCCCGGGTTGAGATAAGAACAGTCCAGTAACTAAGGTATAACACAAATCACTACTGCTACCACCAATAATAATAATGATAAAGGAAATAACAAGGGAAGAGAATACATCACCTCACCACCAGACAACTGGTAACTGTGCTCCCCCCCAGCCCGACCAAGCACTGACCGATAGCTCTTCCAACCCTGCAGTCCCAGCCCTTCTGGGTAACTCTCAGTTACATCCTGGGCATGACGTGCTGTGGTATGGAATACTTCTTTGGTCAGTTTGCATCAGGTGTCCTGTCTCGGCTTCCTCCCGGCTTCCCCTCCTCCCTGGCAGAGCATAAGGCTCATAAAGTCCTTGGCCAAACCAAAACATCATTGTTATCAGCTTTGTTCCCAGGCTGAAAGTCAAAACACAGCACTGCACCAACTACCAAGAAGGAGAAAAATGACTGCTACTGCTGAACCCAGGACATCTAGTGGGTGCCTTGATTCTTTCCTGTTTGACTAGTAAAAGCTCTGCATTGACAGTGATCTGTATTCAGCTTGCTATTCTTTCTCATTAAAACAAAGAAATTGCTTTTGCATGCTGGCTTTCCAACACATGCACGTACCCAAGTCTATTCCTTACCACACCTGGAAATGAGATTTTAATACACTGAACCATACCCATTTAGTATTAACTTCAGCTAAGTCAAGATGTGGAGCAATAACATAAAGATTCAGCAGTCCAGAGGGTGCATACTGATCTATGCTCTAGTTCTCTACACCATCTCAAAATCTGAATACCTGTGGTTTCCCTGTGTTGTGGTTTAAACCCAGTCAGGCAACTTGTTCACTCACTCCCAGTGAGTGGTGCCAGGCTGACAACAATCGAGGTCCGTGTCCCCCCCCACCGGGGTTCTCCCCCACTCCCGGAGGAACGGGGAGGAGGATCGAAAGAGTGCAACTCCCACGGGTTGAGACAAGAACAGTCCAGCAACCAATGTACAACACAAATCACCACCGCTACCACCAACTACAACAATGATAAGGGAAAATAACAAGGGAAGAGAATACGATACCACCGGCAGGGAAGACGAGTTCCACCCGGAAGCCCGTGTCCTTCCGGGTAACTCCCAGTCACCCCCCACCCCGGCCATGACGTGCTGTGGTATGGAATACCTCCCTGGCTAGCCCGAGTCAGGCGCCCCATCTCTGCTTCCTCCCGGCTTCCCCTCCTCCCTGGCAGAGCATGAGCCTCACAAAGTCCTTGGTCAGGGTAAACATCACTTAGCAAGAACTGAAAACATTGACTTCACCAACACTGTTCTCAGGCTGGAAGTCAAAACACAGCACTGCACCAGCTAACACAAAGGAAAAACATGACTGCTACTGCTGAACCCAGGACACCCTGTTACCCAGATAAGTCATCATCTGTAACAATTCAGTCCAGAGTTCACTGATTTTGTAGATAGACTACAAACGATCTTTATGTGGACTTGTAAAATAAGACAAAAACTGGTGGGAGGGGAGCAAAAAAAACCCAAACAAAACCAAAGACAAAAATACTTACTGCTGCCCTTGTCAGATGGCAGCCTGATCTTGAGTGTGTTTACAAAATGGAAGTCCTGATCATGCCTATCTGTACCAGATGTTCTGGTAAATAAATATAGTGTAGCTCTTATTTTTTCAAATAAAACATGTCAAAAAATCAACACTCCTGGAGGTGCTGTGTTTTCCATAGGCAGGCTGGAATAAAGATAGCTGTAAAATCTTGTGATTACCTAATCCAGACCAGAGAGCTTAAAGACATCATTTAGGGATTTCTGGGAGTCTTATTTAATTTAATTTAATTTAATTTAATTTAATTTAATTATGACTGTCTTGTTAACTTCTGCAGCAGGATAAGAAATCTTTGCAGTATTACATAATGTGTGTGCCCAAGCTTAATGTACTTTTGAAGGCTGCAACTATGACATTTAGAACTGTTTTACACTACTATGTTGAAGATGCTTACTGCAGTAAAATTAGCATGACAAAATAATGGGAATTTAGGAGAGGTGCTCAGTTTTCCAGCAACTATGAACACTAGAAAATTCCTGGAATTCACAGGGAACTGGTGGCACTGCTTGTTTGTTCTGTTTCAAACTTTGGTGAGAAAAGTAGAATAAACCTTAATTAGAGACCTCTTCTGCTGAATGACTTCGTTATTTAATAAGTAGTGATAATTCCAGGTATGCTACAAAAATACTAGAGAGAAATTAGTTTTCTGACGACTTTTCTGCATATTTGGTTTGGTGGGTAGTGTTTGGTTGTTGGCAGCGGAAAGGGGGTTGCTATGTACTTTGGGATTTTTATAGGTGCTCAACATCAAGGTAACACATTTCAGTAAGAGCAGTAGTTGGTTGACAAAGAACTTCTAAAAACCTCACATTCTGCATAGCATAAAGTTTCTTGGGTCCTGTACTGCAATCAGTGCTATACAAACAGGGTCTTTTCCACATTTGTGTCAGAAGAGATTCCTTCATATACAGGCTTGGACGGTATGCTCTGCCTGTATGGATCTGTTCTACAGCAAGGGGAAAATAAAATGAAAGGTAGGTTGTTTTTTTTTTTCTGGTGAAAATTATTTAATATGGAAGTATAACTGAAACCTAGTAGCATGATTTGCAAGTAGTGAAATATCCTGTTTCATGGAATTAAATTTTTAAGTTGATGTATCTAGAAGCACTAATGTGTTTTTTCTTATTGGTGGCACAATAAGATATAACTGACATTGTTATGTTCAAGGATGAGTGAGTAGATCCTTGTGCTTACAATGGCAAATTTATCTTGGCTGGTTTTGGTTTGTTTTTGTGTTTTTTTTTTTTTGTTTGTTTGCTTGTTTGTTTTGTAGGAAAAAAACCCAAACCTAAGCTACCAGTATTTGCAACTTGCTTTGAAAGCCCAACTGTAGAAATGTACCAGCTCTGAGTTTCCTTGGAAATCTTATAACTTACCCATCAAATAAGCCTTTTATTCCTCTTAAACCAGCTGTTAGGAAGCAGAAAGAAACACGTTTTCTGATGCTGATTAAAGCAGTAATCTACTGGCTGCTTTATTCGAAGTAGAAAGATGCACTGATGAAGCAGTGATGAGCAGTCAAATTACTACCTCAGGTTAACAAACCTGCTATCAGTTCTATTTTTTTTCACCCATTTAGTGCCTGTTTTTTCTTAGACTCCTTGAACAACTGTATTTTAGTCTAACCAGATGTTTAATGAGTTTAATCATTGCTAGATATTCAGTGACAGGAGATTTCAGTGTTTGAAGGTCTGACCTTGAATTCTTAATATCACTGATTTTAGTACAAACTTGATGTGTAAGGGATGATAATTCATCTGTTAATTATGATTGCTTTAGCATCTGTGAACCACAGTGAAATCTTAAAAGTTGATTGCATTTCACAAAAGTACAGTAATCTGTCCAAATGTATGAAATTGCAGGCTCATGGCCACAGATGTTTTAATTTAGTATAATGATATGTTGAAGAGTTTGGGGTCTTCCTTTATGTAGATTTCACTGCTATAGTAGCTTCGGGGTTTGTGCTAATTTCTCAGAAAAAGCTGTCCTTGAGTTGATTTTCTCTAACAGTATTTCTGTTTTGACATAGCTGCCATTGTCAATTCAGATCAGTATAATAAATACAATTGTCTACTATATTTCCTTTTAAAAGTCACATAAAAAAATTAATCTCACTTCTCATTCTAGTAACCTCTCATGTGGTTGCTCTTTTGTTTGTGTATGTGGATTAGGTACTAATAATATATTTTTGTATATTTGTGTCAGTTCAGGTACTTCATGATACTTTACAGCTTTTGAGAAAGAAGTCTGTATGAAGGAATGGCAGGAGATTGCCATTGCCTCTCAGAGCCCACAAACTCTCAAGTTAGTGATAACTGGAGGACTGTCACCAAAAGCTGATGGAAGCTGGACTGAAGAACCCCCACTCCTCAAGGCTCAAACATTCCACACTGAGAAATGACGAGACATTTGATGTGAATATTTCACTGAACTTTATACGTCTGCATGTCTGTGTACATGTGTGTGCAAACTGATAGAACAGGTGCAGTAAATCCTACTGACTCACTTTGCAAATGTTAAGATCCACTTTAAAACTGCAGACTGCTGCTAGGTGAAAGCCGTGTAAAAATCCCCTCTGAGGTGAACTAGTATATTTGTAATCCTTTAGATGTAAACCTTGGATCAAGCCTGAAACTAAGACTAGACCCAGCTGCAACTAGGCTCCACCAGGAGTTTAGAAAGTAAAGGAGTCTACTCTGAACCTTGTGACTCAATGGGAAGATTTTGTTATTCCCTGTATTTCTTCCATTGCACATAAACCGTGGTCCAACTCTCCAACTAAGGCTGGACTCAGCCTATACCTAGGCGCCATCAGGAGTTTAAAAGCAAGGGGGCCTATTCTGAACCTTGTGACTGAATACAAGGGTCTGCCTTACCCTTTTGTGCCTTTGGTATCTGCGTCAATCATTTCCAACTTGATTTTACCTCAGTTTTCCTTTGTATGCCTCATCCATGTAATATGTAATAGAGTGAACCTTGCCATTGATTCTGGTCAGTTGCGCTTTTACATATTCACATTAAAACTGCTTTTGCTAGTACCTTTGGTCATTCTTTCAGGGATCCTAAACCACTCTTTTTGTGACAGGGTGCTATTTATTAATTAATAATTAATTTCCTATTGCCTTGTCCAGTACTACTTTATCTGTGTAAACATAATATGGGTTTATGCAATGTATAGTCCACTGTAGTCCACAGATGGATGTTATTACCTAAGTGGGCTTAAGACAGGACACTTGTGAGGATAATTGCTTTCCAAGCAATAAGCTCAATAAAGCTATGCCAGTTCTTCAATAACTTCCTGTAGTTGCCTTTAATACTGATTTATTTTTTTAACAGAAATGTAAGAATACATGTGATTTGGACCCTGCAACAGTATAATGCAGTCAAATATTCTGGTGTTGGGCTCTATTTTTGTTGGAGGTCCAATGTATGGAAATACAGTAGTGAGGATTTTTAATGTAATAGAAACCAACATGCAGATTTCCTGAGCTTTGAAATTCTTTTTTTGCATCAAAGTCAGCAATCTTGTTTTTAAGGATGCTGGCAGCAAGAGCAGTCCAGTGCAAGAAATCAGAATAGTACTTTTTTCAGTTGATCCAGGCTGTGCTGGGACTTCATATGTAGATGGAGCATGTATTTTCTGCAGTGATGTATTTTTATATGAAATGCTGTTCGTACTTGTGGGAAACAACTTAAAATGCAGAATACAGTCCTTTTCAATGTAAGCTGTCTGAAAAAGTTTGAAAGGACGAAAAGTTTCCTGAGGTTAACTGAAACTGTTTCGGTATATGCATCTATGGTTGTGGTTGTTTATTTTTTTGTTTTTATTGTTGTTGGGTTTTGCTTATTTGGTTGGGGGTTTGTTTTGTTTTGTCTCTTTTTTTTCTCTTTAAAATCATTGCATTTATTTTGAAGATTAATTTACCTTAAGTACTTTTGGAAATAAAACCAGCACTTGTTTCATTATCTAATACTAATGAAGTTTGTGTAGATACTCATATTTTCAAATCTGGGTAAATAATTTCAAGTTGCAAAGAAAATAACTGCATGTAGAAATTCCAAATGAGATAATATCTTTATAATTTCATACAGGAAGAAAACCTAGAAGGGCATGAGGGATAAAATACTATCTACTGGAAAACAGCATGATTTTTTTTCGCCACAACAGTCTTCAGGAAGATTCTTTTGTACTGAGGTATGGGAGTGCCAGTAGGGCAGCCCTCCTACTCCCCTCCAGCCTTGGTGAAGGGGAGTGACTGGATGGGTGTGGCTATGAACATGATGTGTAAATGAGTTATCCCAAATGCTGGAGAGGTGGGTGTAAAACTCCCAGAAGAAGGGGAGATGTAAGCTTGTAGCTCAAGGTTCGTGTGTGTGTGTGTGTGTGTGTGCATGTGTGTGTGTGTGTGTGTGTGATTACGAATTCTTGGGATTAGTTACAGATGAGTATTTGGAAAATTATAGGTATTAACTATATGGCCAGGAGACCTCCTTGGATGGATAAGGAGGATAATTCAATCGAAAAAAGAGGCTTATAATAAGTGGAAGCAAGGACAGGTGGCATGGGAAGAGTACAGGGATGCTGTCCGAGAAGCTAGGGACCAGGTTAGGAAAGCTAAGGCTCAGTTAGAATTAAACTTAGCTAGAGGTATTAAAGATAACAGGAAGGGATTCTACAGGTACATAGCAAATAAAAAACAGACTAGGGAGAATGTAGGCCCCCTCAGGAAGCTCTCAGGAGAACTGGCTACACAGGATTTGGAAAAGGCTGAGGTTCTGAATGACTTCTTTGCCTCGGTCTTCACTGGCAAAGGCTCTGACCAAACCACCCAAGTCTTGGAAGGCAGATGCAGGGACTGTGAGAATAAAGACCTTGCGCCCACTGTAGGAGAGGAACTGGTTCGAGACCATCTTAAAAATCTGAATGTGCACAAGTCCATGGGTCCTGATGAGATCCATCTGCGGGTCCTGAAGGAGCTGGCAAATGAAGTTGCGAAGCCACTGTCCATCATATTTGAGAAATCATGGCAGTCAGCTGAAGTTCCCGATGACTGGAAAAAAGGAAATATAACCCCCATTTTCAAGAAGGGGAAAATGGATGACCCAGGGAATTACAGACCAGTCAGTCTCACCTCTGTGCCTGCCAAAATCTTGGAGCAGATTCTCCTGGAAGGCATGCTAAGGCACATGAAAAACAGCAAGGTACTTGGTGACAGCCAGCATGGCTTCACTAAGGGGAAATCCTGCCTGACCAATTTGGTGGCCTTCTATGATGGGGCTACAGAACTGATGGACAGGGGTAGAGTAGTTGATGTCATCTCCCTGGACTTGTGCAAAGCGTTTGACACTGTCCCACACGACATCCTTGTCTCTAAATTGGAGAGACATCAATTTGATGGATGGACCACTCGGTGGATAAAGAACTGGCTGGATGGCCGCACGCAAAGAGTTGTGGTCAATGGCTCAATGTCTGGCTGGAGACCAGCAACGAGTGGCGTCCCTCAGGGATCGGTGCTGGGACCAGTCTTGTTTAACATCTTTGTCGCTGACATGGACAGTGGGATTGAGTGCACCCTCAGCAAGTTTGCCGATGACACCCAGCTGTGTCGCTCGGTTGATACACTGGAGGGAAGGAATGCCATCCAGAGGGACCTGGACACACTTGTGAAGTGGGCTGATGCCAACCTCATGAGGTTTAAGCATGCCAAGTGCAAGGTCCTACACCTGGGTTGGAGCAATCCCAGGCACAGATACAGGTTGGGCAGAGAAGGGATTCAGAGCAGCCCCATGGGGAAGGACTTGGGGGTGCTGGTCTATGAGAAAATGAACATGAGCCAGCAGTATGCGCTTGCAGCCCATAAAGCCAACCGTATCCTGGGCTGCATCAAAAGGAGCATGACCAGCAGGTCGAAGGAGGTGATCCTGACCCTTTACTCTGCTCTTGTGAGACCTCACCTGGAGTATTCTGTGCAGTTCTGGTATCCTCAACATAAAAAGGACATGGAACTGTTGGAATAAGTCCAGAGAAGGGCCATGAGGATGATCAGGGGGCTGGAGCACCTTCCGTATGAAGACAGGCTGAGGAAGTTGGGGTTGTTCAGCCTGGAGAAGAGAAGGCTGCGTGGAGACCTCCTAGCAGCCTTCCAGTATCTGAAGGGGGCCTATAGGGATGCTGGAGAGGGATTCTTCATTGGAGACTGTAGTGACAGGACAAGGGGTAATGGGTTAAAACTTAAACAGGGGAAGTTTAGATTGGATATAAGAAGGAAATTCTTTCCTGTTAGGGTGGTGAGGCACTGGAATAGGTTGCCCAGAGAGGCTGTGAATGCTCCATCCCTTGCAGTGTTCAAGGCCAGGTTGGACGAGGCCTTGGGTGATATGATTTAGCGTAAGGTGTCCCTGCCCACAGCAGGGGGGTTGGAACTAGATGATCTTAAGGTCCTTTCCAACCCTAACGATTCTATGATTCTATGATTCTATGATTAACGTTTCATAAATGTTGAATGCTGTAGTTTAGTTGTTTTATTGCAGGTGTTGATCCTGAAGGTATAGTTCAGTGATTGCAGTTCATTTGGTCATTGATGGATCGATAGACTGTTCCAACCCTGACTGGACTTTAAACCCTGAGAACTGAGCAGTTTTTCCCTGCAGCAGTAAGGACTCTTTTGTTAACTTTAGTAAATGTGCACATAATCATGTTTCTCCTTTTAAAAAGCGAAAAACTGCTTATCCCAAATGTTTATAATTTAGCTATTATATATCGGCAATGAGTTTTCAAAAGAAACTAATCAAGTTTAAAAAATCATCCACTTTAATGCTGCATCTTGAAAGGTTTTGGAGTCCCATGACCATCTTCAGTCAGTCTTTTTGCATGTAGTACCCTATGTGACTGAGGAAAAAATAGGAAAATTCAGTCACTTGAAAAGACCATTCAATATGTTCATTTTTTCAAAGGATTCTGAAGCCCATTTCTTCAGCTATATTATAGTGGGCAGTATGTGTTAAAACGCAGTGAACAGTGATGGTCACACTAGAAATTAATGGTAGTAAAAATAAATGTGTTTAAACTCCAAAATGTATGGATCACTAAAATTTTTCTTAATATTGGGAGAAAGTTACCAAGCAATCATAAATTTTGGACATATTAAAAAGAGGCAAGGATAAGCATACAACAAAACACCTGCTCTAAAAAGGGTAAGTACAAAATCCAAAATGAATTTGCAGAAAATCTAAGCTGAAGAACTGCTCAAAAAAAAAAATAGTGACAAAAATATATCCCTAAAAACATACATTCTATGTTGAAACAATCAGTAAAACAGTAGATAATGAAAGGTGACCAGAACTATCTACTGATCTGTGCTGCACCCACCCCATGTGATTACTTTCCAGACCCCTACAATAAACTTAAGCATGTAGTGGAAAACCAGTGGTCAGAATAGGGTTTTGGCAAAGATGAAAACAAATGATCTGTCACAGACATCAGCTGCTGTGGGTGGCAGAGATCTAATATTGCCTGAATACTGCACCCAGCCAGCACAAGCCCTTGGGGATTTGGATTAAAGTAATACACATACAGTATACAAAAGATTTTGGAGGAGCACAAATCCTTGATAAACTGATGACTGCACACGTTATTTTTCCTTGTGGGAATTGGTATAAGCAGTCAGTCCCGTTCATAATTTTAATTTCAGCTTGAAAAGCTGTTTCAGAAACTTACTTCTCATATGACTAGAAACTTTATATCTTATTAAAATTATCAATGAGAAATTTGTATTGATTTGGTTTTGTGCCAGTATTTATACTATAAAAAACTCTGATCATTTCTGCAGTGGAATATAATATGTTCCTTTTTTCCAGACGCAATCTGAAGTGTTCATACAAGCCTAGTGTCATGGTTTAAGCCTAGCTGGTATCTCAGAACCACACAGCCTCTTGCTCACTCCCCCACTTCTCCTCCCCCAGCTCCTGGAGGGATGGGAGGAAAATAGAAGAATGTAACTCCTACGTGCTGAAATAAGAACAGTCCAGTAACTAAGGTATAACACAAAACCACTACTGCTACCACCAATAATAATAATGCTAAGGGAAATAACAAGGGAAGAGAATACAACCGCACGCACCACCCGCCAACTGATACCCAGCATGAAATGAGCAGTGACCTAGCCCTTCTGTGTAGCTGCCCCCAGTTTATATACTTGTCACGACATGCTGTGGTATGAAATACCCCTTTGGTTAGTTTGGGTCAGGTGTCCTGTCTCTGCTTCCTCCTGGCTTCCCTTCCTCCCTGTCAGAGCATGAGACTCAGAAAGTCCTTGGTTGGAGTAAACATTACTGAACAGCTAAAAACATTGGTGTTATTAGCATTGTTCCCAGGCTGAAAGTCAAAACCACAGCATTGCATCAGCTACTAAGAAGGAGAAACTATGTGACTGCTATAGCTGAGCCCAGGACATCTAGGAATAAGCTTCACCACAAACCATTCTAATGTCAATGTTTATGGTGAGAAGATTTCTCCCATAGCATAATTATATTTAGTTTAGTTTAGTAGGTGGATTTGAATAAGAATTAAAGTCGCATAGAACTTTTGGACAAACCCAGCAGATTAGATTGACTGTACCTCAATTAAAATTTAACTGTAACAATGTGTGAAACAAAAATGTGTGCTGTCTTTAAAAAATACTGTGAAAATTTAATTTGATTTTTGAACCCCATTTTTTCAAGAGGTCTTTTTTTGACAGTTTACTAGTACTCATTTAGGTAAAACTAACGATAAGGCTATTAAATCATTAACAGGTGGCTTTTCTTATAGTAATTAACATCTCATGCCAAAGGGGTTGGGTTAGTGGCCTTCCCTTTAAAACACAGAAGCAGGATACGCTTCTCCACCGCAGATGCCTTAGCTGCATTTTCAGTATTGTCCTCTGCCACTCTGGGCTTGCTGCAGTTCCTTGCACTGCACAGGCAATGGAGAAATCAAATACAGGAAAGTGGTTTAAATCTCAGGATGTGGTAGGATGGCGATGGAAAAGTGATCAGAGGTCTGCAGTGGAGGTCTGCAAAAGTTACTCTTGCAGTAGAATTGTCCAGCTATGTGACATTTCAGTACAATTAGCAGGTGTGTTATCAGAGCCCCAAACCTGCTCCAGTCTAGATGTATCTGTGGCTTCTGCACAACTTCTGGGTGCTGGCTATGCTGACGAGCTGTCTTTCAGCTCCCAGTTGTCATCCTGCCTGCACTGATGATTGGGCTATCTCTAATGTAGCCTGAGTACCCTCCTGTTCTTTTGTACCATAAGGGCAGGGGATTGCTTTTAATTCTGCACAGACCATTTAAAGATAAAGGAAGGTTTAGATTCCTGCCTGCACTCCCCCTCAACTACTTTTTAATTTTCAAAACACCAGAAAGTAAAACTAGTTTATATAATAGAAGAATCCATTAGAAATGATGGTGAACATTTGGCAGGTAACAGTTCATATATATGTGTCATACTTACAAAATGGATTTATCCTTTTAATAAGTGGTTAGTGGATTTTCTCCAATGGCTGTTCCTCTAGTGCCCCTTGCAGGAAATAAGTTTCCTCTCATGCCATAAAATAGTTTACTTGTTGGTTCCCAAAGCTTACATTTTGAGTTAGACCTCAAATCAAGCAAAGGAAATATCAGAGTATGGAAAACAGAGTTCAAGAGTAGGCAATCTTAATTACCTTTATTTTTAGTTAATAACATTTTATAAATCAATGGTGAATGTTGCATTCAGAGGCAGTTTTGCGATTTTGATACATTGGGGACATTTTTTCTCAGGCAGAATTATTATCTTAAAACAACAACAAAACCCAGGAAATTTTTGATGTATATTTCACTTTTTCTTAGGAAAAATCAGATGCATCTAGAACCTCTCCAGTAATTATGGTTTACTGCATATTGACAATTGCTCATATGATTTTTTTTCAGCTTTTATACATGAATTTTCCTTTAAATGTTGTTGGGTTTGCTGTTGTAGAACCTTAAAAAAATACATGTCTCTAAATGACTTCACTCTGACAATCCAGTTGATGTGGCAAACGTATAAAAATCCTGCTAATGTAGGCTAAGACATATCCAAAGTAGCTTGTTCCTTTAGTAAGAAAATCATAGAGCACTTAATAAACCTTCTTGAGAAACATATAATGGTATTATGTTTGCTCAGATGGATCTCATTTAATCCTTTCAGAACCTTGCATTAGGCTTGGAGGCTGTTATTTACTCTTGTGTATTTCCAGGTACCAAAGGATAAAGTTGGAAAAAGGAATTTATGTTAAATAGACTTCTAACAGAAAACTACTATGCTGAAACTCAGAATTACATCTCTGTGACAAAGGACTACATCATTTTGACTTCCAGTCATATTAGTGACTAAATTCTTCCTGAAGATGTAATTAGGTATGTGTTACTTTCACACTATTGGTGCATCGTTTTTTTCCCCTTCCACATATTAACTCTCCCCCAGGAAGAAGCATTAGTTCTTCAAACTATATATGTGACATAGAATCGTAGGATACTTTGGGTTGGAAGGGACCTTCAAAGGTCATCTAGTCCAACTCCCCTGCAATGAGCAGTGACACCTTCAACTTGATTAACCGCTTCTGCAACGCTGATGTGAAACTGACCCCACAGCATCCAGATAAATTCTTCTGAGAAGCAGGTAAACATGAAGCAGTCCAGAACAATACTGTCAGTTTAGGCGGCTTGAAAGGCAGTCACAAAAACTAGAATCAAATTTTTAAGTCTGTTGATGCTGCAAAAGTAAGCAATATATCCCAAAGAGCTGTGTATGAGTTAGTTTCAGACTGAATTATTTTTCTATTGACCTTAACAACATCTGCCAATGGTACTTTTTCAAGGTTAAACTTGTACAGGAGTCATGATTCTCTGCTAATATCAAACAGGATTTCCAGAGGTCCCTTCAAACCCTAATGATTCTGTAATTCTATAGGTAGAAAGCAGCCCTGAACAGGCAGTAGGAGACTGCATAAGATTCTAACATGATGTACATCAGAAGTGAGTACGGTTAAGTCGGTTCCGGTATGTTGTAATATGCAAATCTGAGAACAGCTAATTCCAGAATAAATACAGTGCAAAATGGTCTCCCTCTGCCCCAAAATGACCAAGTTGGTATTTAGGGTCTTAAAGCTGTTTTCTAGGAGATTTAAAGCCATTTTTCTAGGAGTAAATTCTCTACTCAATTGTACATGCATCACTTGTGTTATAAGTTGTGAAGATTTTTTTTTAAAAAGTTATTTTTTCATTTTTTTATAAATTTATTTTAGTATTTTTTTTATAATTATTTTTTATGTTTTCACTAGAGGAAACATTTTTGTTGATGGCTTCATAGTGTTGCTTAGCTAAAAATGGCTGGTATTTGGTATGGATTTGGGGAGGTAGCATAAGTACTTGTCATATAGGCATCTTTTTCTGGTTAATAACAGGAACGGTGCACAGAATTAGACGGTCCAAGGACAAGTGTTTTGTTCTGGTGTTGACAGGAGACTGCAAACCTTGCCCAGGGATGGATCAGCCCTGTTTGCAGTGTTTCTGACAGCTGTCTGTCAGAGTTGGTTCTATTATGACTAGGGTAATGAACTTTGCCTGGATATGCTTAGGAGAGCATCTGTGTTATGTTCGCGACTGTATGCTGTTAGTTCTTCAAGTCGTGAATAATAGGCAGAGATATGCCAACAACACACATATTTCTTGTTTGTGTATTAAGGTTTTCTTCATTGTTTAAATTCCTTAGTCTTTTTTGCTTTGTGACCTGGAATGAAAGATGCATGAATAAGCAGAGAAAGAAATTAATTCTGGACAGAATAAACTTGAAGAAAATCTGCTAAGCAAAATTCAGCACTGGAGAGAGATACTGGAAAAAATAATAAACATCTCTTGCTAACATTGTTATAATGAAATCCTGTCTTGAATAGTACTTAGTACTTAAAAAAAAAAAGAAAAGTGCTATTTCTGAACTGACTTTTTAAAAGCATAAATGCAGCATAGACTCTATTAACCTTTGTGGGTTAAATAGCTATTGGAGATGTTGGCAGGAAAATAATTTCTCTTCAGAGAGCCCTCAGTTCATCTGGCTTATTGACTGCACTTAGATCAGGGACCAGCTTCAAGGATTCATTGCCAGTGTTTGCTGTCTGGAGTTTCTGATTCTCCTGTCTCGTTCTACCAACTTTTAGGTGAACAACCAGTAACACATGCAGGGATAGTTACCTTGAGTTTCTTCCACAGGTTTCTTGGAAAAAAGACTTGCCCATTAGTTAGCAATGGTTCTTATTTGTATGTACTTCCAGTACTCTATCACAAGAGAATATTAGATATATGAAAACCAAGCAATGGTTGGTTTACATGTTGGTAAATGAGCACTGGAAAGAAAAGACTGGGTGAGATTAGATACATCTTCCTGTTTGTAGAGTTTCTAATAAAAAGGAACGTTCTTGGGAAAATGTAGTTTATTGTAAAGATTTGAGAAGTCTTTACATGTAATGGCACTTTTCTTCATTTTTGAGGAAAGATTATGTATTCAAATGCAAATGTGAAAAAAGGATCTTTCTTTGAATGCATTCTTACTCTTGGTAACTGTCTTTCAGAATGTATTGAATCAGTAGGCTCTTGTTTGCTTTACTTGTTTAATCAGAGCACTATATTAACTTAAAATCTGCTTGGGAAATCTACTGGGACAGCATTACTCTGAATCAAACTGATAATGGAAATTGATGAAGGAAGAATATACAACACTGATGTGAGTAATAGCCTTTAAAACCATCAAAGGAAATTTCAAACACAAATGGGATTTCTAATCATGTTTTCTTTAGGATTGCATCATATATGAAAGGAAATAGCACATTATTGGAGTGTATTGCATGTCTAACTTGAACCAACAGCACAATTTACCTTATGTCATTAAGTCTTACACAAATAGACAGTATTTTCCCACAAGGGGAATATTTACTTCTGCTTGAAATATGAAATAGTAAGTGTAATAGAAGTAGGAAAGTGTAATATATTGTAAAGCTATTTTGCATGCAGAGTTTCCAGTAAGACTAGTTTTTGCATTCAGCACCTCTCCTGTAAATAATTTACAAAGATAATGGATATTGCAAAGTTTCTGTTGGACATAAGGGAAAAAAATTACTCTATGGGTCATAATTGGCATTGGACTTTAAGGTATATGAGTTGTAAAATAGATGGTAAGAACTCTAAAATCTTAGTTGTAGAGTCCTGGCAGTGTACTTGCTTTTGAGGTAGAGACACTTGGAGAAAAAAGGACAGGGTTTTGTTTACTGTTTTTATGAGAAAGCCTGACTCTGAAATTAAGTAAATGGCTGTGGCAGGGTTTTTTGCCCTAAGCAGTAGGAATCAGTGGTGTGTGGTGCCTGCTTGGAAGGAATTGTTAGAGATGAGAATTTTGTACTTAGCAATGAAAATAAGGTGCTGGTTTTCCTGTTCAGGAGACAATTTAATTTCATGCCCTTTAAAGCGTTTTGAAGAGTAGACAAATTGTAGATGAAGTTAATCAGCAATAATTTGGTTTATCCACAATCAATTTTTTTATTATTCCACTGATCCTTCTTGGTGCCAGTTTTTGTTTTAAATTAATTTTTTTTTTTCCTTGAAGTTAAATGTCTACAAATGCATAGAAAATTCCAGATAATGTTTTAACAATAAAGGAAAACTTTACAGGAGCTGAAAATATCTGCTGCTTTCCTGTGTTTATTGGAAATGCATAATTGAGGAACCCTGGAGCAGCATTCATAACTGCTATATATGACACTATTGAGTCATGTTTTATGACACCTCTGGGTCATGGTTTGCCCCAGTTAATATGCATAACTGAGATCTTGTTCTCTTTAAGGACATTCAACTGACTGCCAAAAGACAGAAAGTGGTAGTATCACGGTCAATATCTGCCTTCTATGCTTTAACTGGGGACATCTTTCTTTGAGAGATGCTTAGCTATGCCAAAGTATTATATTTTTGCTTACCTAGTGTTGCATTTTAAGAAACATTCCTTTTATATCTGTATCTATCTTTAATTATTTTATAATCCAAAATTCCCACTATAGTCTTCCATACATTTGAGATAAAACAAATTACCGAAACCCTTTCCAGACCTTTTTAAGTAGCTACTTAGATGTAAATAAACAAATAAACTCTCAGTTTAAAAAGATTTATTACAGTACTTATTTCTGGATACACAAAATCATGTATCAGTTCTTCCAGGTTCATGGACTCAGATGATTTTACCTTGAAGGGTGGCATAACACTTCTTTTCACATTGTACTAGAGTTGGATGTAGTAACTTCTCTGGTCTGACACTCCTGTCTACCTTTGCACTTGTATTCCCCCATATCATTATTTTCAAAGGGTGATAATTTAATTTGAGCTCTGTTTAGATTATCTTTAATCCCCATTTTTAGCTGTTTGCATTTTCCTTTTTTTTTATTGCTTACAGCATTAAGGCATTTTCATAGTTTCAGGAATTTCTTTCACATGTTTAACCTATGGCAATTTTGATTTTTCTTCTCATTGTCGCTGCAGGAGTAATATGTCAATTCTGTTCTGCTAATAATATTAATCACATCTCTGCTTATGCCAGGTTTTTGTTGTTTTGTTTTGTTTTTCACAATACTCTGATAGCATTATGATATAAAAATGTTTTTCAGTGCGGAATTGATAGTCACCTGTCCCTTTTAACAAATATTCTGAGTTGTCAGAATATGTCAAAAAACACTTCAAATTTTTTGTGGGCATTGTGAGAACACTGCTATTTCACCTCCTTAGGCAGTACCCAATGCTGACTGATCAACCTAGTAGATAATGGTTCACTATAATAGATGTTGTGAAGAAATAGATAAAATTAGATTCAGGAAAGTTCTGGCTTACCATAGCTGTTGTTATTTACCTAAGCAAAGTTTCTAGCACTAAAGGACCTTTATCTGTAGCCTGAGTTCTTAAATGGCTTGCTTAATGAAGCAAAGAAGTTTGTAGCGTCTCAGTGGTTTTGGAGAACGCTGTTGTGGTTCTTTTTTTTTTCCTAAACACTTTAAAATTAGATTTAGTTGTAAGCTCAGCAAAGAAATCAGAAGATTTGGGAAAAAAACCTGTCAGGATTCCAGACTTCAAACTACCAAACAGGTTTTTCAGCTCTTCAGAACAGCAAAACAAGCCACATATGAACAAAATTCAGTCAATCATTGTGTCACTATATAGACTCACCACTTCCAATGGAAACGTGGGACAAATATATGTCTTATTTACATGTGAAAAATTTAAAACTAGCTGGAGTTTCATGAAACTTTGAAGGGAAATACGTATGTTTTTAGGGGAGGAGGAATTCAGTTATGAACTTAACTATCAACTCTAAATCCATGTGTTGATTTTCATGTAGATTCCTCTTTCATTATGGTTGGGGTAAGGGAAAAGTCAATCTGCTGCTTCTGTAACATTGTCCCTGTGAACCTCTCATTTACTTAAGAACCTGGTGAGGAGAGCCTGTAAAGTGAAGAGGTGAAAGGTACCGACAGATGGGTATATTACATCCCCCAGTCCCTGTGCTATTACTGTTATAGTGATACTAGTTTTGAACAGACTCATGGATCATCACATGAATAGGTTAAAAATAGGGACTTTATTGGTGATTCTATATCCTGCCAAAGCCAGAAGTGGCTGTGTTGAAAAGTGACAAATATTCATCCATGAAGTAACGTGTAGGAAAACTAGTAATAGGGCTTGAAGAATCATAGAATCATAGAAATGTTAGGGTTGGAAAGGACCTTAAGATCATCTAGTTCCAACCCCCCTGCCGTAGGCAGGGACACCTTACGCTAAATCATATCACCCAAGGCCTCGTCCAACCTGGTCTTGAACACTGCAAGGGATGGAGCATTCACAGCCTCCCTGGGCAACCCATTCCAGTGCCTCACCACCCTAACAGGAAAGAATTTCCTTCTTATATCCAATCTAAACTTCCCCTGTTTAAGTTTTAACCCATTACCCCTTGTCCTGTCACTACAGTCTCTAATGAAGAATCCCTCTCCAGCATCCCTATAGGCCCCCTTCAGATACTGGAAGGCTGCTAGGAGGTCTCCACGCAGCCTTCTCTTCTCCAGGCTGAACAACCCCAACTTCCTCAGCCTGTCTTCATACGGGAGGTGCTCCAGCCCCCTGATCATCCTCCTGGCCCTTCTCTGGACTTATTCCAACAGTTCCATGTCCTTTTTATGTTGAGGATACCAGAACTGCACAGAATACTCCAGGTGAGGTCTCACAAGAGCAGAGTAAAGGGTCAGGATCACCTCCTTCGACCTGCTGGTCATGCTCCTTTTGATGCAGCCCAGGATACGGTTGGCTTTCTGGGCTGCAAGCGCACACTGCTGGCTCATGTTCATTTTCTCATAGACCAACAGCCCCAAATCCTTTTCCGCAGGGCTGCTCTGAATCCCTTCTCTGCCCAACCTGTAGCTGTGCCTGGGATTGCTCCAACCCAGGTGTAGGACCTTGCACTCGGCATGGTTAAACCTCATGAGGTTGGCATCAGCCCACCTCACAAGTGTGTCAAGGTCCCTCTAGATGGCATTCCTTCCCTCCAGCATATCAACTGAACCACACAGCTTGGTGTCATCGTCAAACTTGCTGAGGGCGCACTCAATCCCACTCTACATGTGTCGCGGTTTAAACCCAGTCAGGCAACTTGTTCACTCACTCCCAGTGAGTGGTGCCAGGCTGACAACAATCGAGCCCCCCCCCCCCCCCCCCATCGGGGCTCTCCGCTTCCCTGCTCCCGGAGGAATGGGGAGGAGGATCGAAAGGGTGCAACTCCTATGGGTTAAGACAAGAACAGTCCAGCAACCAATGTACAACACAAATCACCACAGCTACTACCAACGACAACAATGATAAGAGAAAATAACAAGGGAAGAGAATACGATACCACCGGCCAAGAAACGAGTCCCACACGGAAGCCCGTGTCCTTCTGGGTAATTCCCAGTTACCCCCCACCCCGGGCATGACGTGCTGTGGTATGGAATACCTCCTTGGCTAGCCTGGGTCAGGTGCCCCATCCCCGCCCCCCCCCCCCCGGCCCCCCCTCCTCCCTGGCAGAGCATGAGCCTCACAAAGTCCTTGGTCAGGGCAAACATCACTCAGCAACAACTGAAAAGTTCAGTTTCACCAACACTGTTCCCAGGCTGGAAGTCAAAACACAGCACTGCACCAGCTACCACGAAGGAGAAACATGACTGCTACTGCTGAACCCAGGATATTATCCACCCCTTATTCCATACCATTCACGTCATGCTCCCACCTTTTCAATACACCATCGCTCTCTCACATATATACATCCGTATACACACAGACCAAGAGAAAAAGATCATTTTCTTAGTGCATGGACCAATCTCTATAATGCTGCCAAGTCCATTCAGTCCATAATATCAGGTTCCATCTCTTGTAACAATCTTTCAGGGCAGGAACGGCTGTGTGCAGTATTGGATCGTTGCCTGCTGATGCTCGTTGTTCCTTTACTGCGGAACTCATCCGGTTCTATCAAAGTTCATTCTCTGTTGGGATGATGGCTGGAGGGAAGTCAGGGCTAGTCGCTGGTGACCTGGAGACATCTAGTTGATGGGCTATAAAAGTATTACACAGCAGGCAACAGCATACAATTGAGTTCACTGGCTGTTTTCCCCTAAAATCAAATCCCCTTGAGGTATACATTGGACTTCCCCATCTTCCCACATTACCCACCAAGAATATCCAGGTCCCTGTGCAAAAGCAATCCCACGAGCGGGTTTGCCTTTACCTGAAGAAGGAATAACCCAGACTGTCTTTCCCAGCAAATTCTTCATATGCACCACGGGAACTTTGTCCCCCTCTACAATATGTAAAAGTTCTGACTGGGCTGGGCCAGCCCTGTTGGCAGATCCTCTGGTGTTGACCAACCAGGTGGCCTTTGGTAATTGTATATCCCAATGCTTGAAAGTTCCCCCACCCATTGCTCTCAGTGTAGTTTTTAACAGCCCATTGTACCGTTCGATTTTCCCAGAGGCTGGTGCATGGTAGGGGATGTGATATACCCATTCAATGCCATGTTCTTTGGCCCAAATACCTATAAGGTTATTTCGGAAATGAGTCCCACTGTCTGACTCAGTTCTCTCTGGGGTGCCGTGTCGCCACAGAATCTGTTTCTCAAGGCCCAGGATAGTGTTCCAGGCAGTGGCATGGGGCACAGTTTCCAGCCACCCGGTGGTTGCTTCCACCATGGTAAGCACATGGCGCTTGCCTTGGAGGGTTGTCGGCAGTGTGATATAGTCAATCTGCCAGGCCTCCCCATATTTATACTTCAACCATCGTCCTCCATACCAAAGAGGCTTTAACCGTTTGGCTTGTTTAATTGCAGCACATGTTTCACACTCATGAATAACCTGGGCAATAGTGTCCATTGTTAAGTCCACCCCTCGATCACGGGCCCATCTATATGTTGCATCTCTGCCCTGATGGCCTGAAGTGTCATGAGCCCACCAGGCCAAAAATAATTCACCTTTATGTTGCCAATCTAAGTTCATCTGAGCCACTTCAATCTTAGCAGCTTTATCCACCTGGTAGTTATTCTGGTGTTCCTCAGTGGCCCGACTCTTGGGTACATGGGCATCTACATACGTACCTTCACCACCAGGTTCTGCACCTGGGCAGCAATATCCACAGTGCAGCAGCCCAGATGGGTTTACCTCTGCGTTGCCAGTTGCTCTGCTTCCATTGCTTCAACCACCCCACAGGGCATTTGCCACCATCCATGAGTCAGTATAGAGGTAAAGTACTGGCCACTTTTCTCATTCAGCAATGTCCAGGGCCAGCTGGATGGCTTTCACCTGGGCAAACTGACTTGATTCACCCTCTGCTTCAGCAGTTTCTGCAACTTGTCATCCAGGACTCCATACAGCTGCCTTCCATCTCTGATGCTTTCCCACAATACGGCAAGAGCCATCAGTAAACAAGGCATACTGCTTTTCACTTTCTGACAGTTTATTATATGGTGGGGCCTCTTCAGCACGCACCACCTCCTCCTTTGGGGACATTCTGAAATCTTTGCCCTCTGGCCAGTCCATGATGACTTCTAGAATGCCTGGACGACTGAGATTTCCTATTCGAGTTCGTTGTGTAATTAGTGCAGCCCATTTACTCCATGTAGCATCAGTTGCATGATGTGGAGAGGAGACCCTGCCTTTGAACATCCAGCCCAGCACGGGCAACCAGGGTGCCAGGAGGAGCTGTGCTTTAGTGCCAATCACTTCCGAAGCAGCTCGAACCCCTTCATAGGCTGCCAGTATCTCTTTCTCAGTTGGGGTATAGCTGGCCTCAGATCCTTTGTATCCCCGACTCCAAAAGCAGAGGGGTCAACCTCGAGTCTCCCCTGGAGCTTTCTGCCAGAGGCTCCAGGTAGGACCGTTCTCCCCAGCTGCAGTGTACAGTACATTTTTTACATCTGGCCCCCTCTGGACTGGTCCAAGGGCTACTGCATGAACTATCTCGCGTTTAATTTGCTCAAAGGCTTGTTGTTGCTCAGGGCCCCATTTAAAATCATTCTTCTTCCGGGTCACATGATAGAGAGGGCTTACAATCGAACTGTAATTTGGGATGTGCATTCTCCAGAACCCCACAGCACCCAAGAAAGCTTGCGTTTCTTTCTTATTAGTTTGTGGAGACGTTGCTGTTATCTTGTTGATCACATCTGTGGGGATCTGTCTACGTCCATCTTGCCATTTTATTCCCAAAAATTGAATCTCCTCTCTCGAACAATAGGATGCCTTTTGTTAATAGCTGAGACGTGTGTTGGTACACGTGAGGAGCTGGATAAATCAGATAGATCGTCCCTCAATTGTCTGAGGTCCTGGGACAGTTTTTCCACAGGTGAGATGATGGAAGGGGTGAGATTGTCTTCGAACTCTCGGAGTTTATGAACCATTTCATCCACTGTTAGTGGTACTATGTCATTCCAGGTTACTGTTGCCAATGAATGGGCATATGATGACGGTGCAGTCTGTGTAAGTTTTCGCCACATGGGTCGTGTACATTCAACTTCATCTGGATCTATGGGTGAATCCCCGTTATTCGGCTTGATGTGATAGATCATCTCTACGATGGCTGATTCCCTCAGAGACTGGATGCCTTTGTCTATAGTAGTCCACTTGGCCGAACGACTCATAACATCGTCCTTGTTTGGAAACCTTTCACACCTGCCAAGAGCCGCCTCCAAAGGCTGAGGGACTTTTTCTCTCTTGCAATTGCTTTGTCAATTCCCCCTTCTCTAGCAAGTGATCCCAGCTGCTTGGCTTCTGTACCTTCTAGTTCGTGACCATCGGCCCCATGGTCCCAGCATCGGAGTAACCAGGTGATGATGTGCTCCCCTGGTTGACGGGTAAAATCTTTTCGCATATTCCGTAGCTTGGTTGAGGTCCGAGGTCGAGAAGTTACCTCTTCTTCTTCTTCTTCGTCATGTGATGATGACTCCTGATCAGATTCTGGACCGGGTGCTGAATTCATTGTTTCTTCATCTCGCTTCACCCTTCTTGCCTCTTTTTGGCTTGTTCTCTTGCGTACAGGGGCAACCGATATTGGAACAAATTGGTCCTCTGGCTTGGCTGCAGTAATTATCACTGTGGTTTGAGTAGCGACTGTACTTGTTGCTGGGGGTGGTGTAGCTGCTGTGCTTGGAGCTGGGGTAACCGCGCTGTCTGCTGCAGTCAAAGTTTGAGCAGCTGCTGTACTTGCCACTGGGCTAGCTGCACTGTTCATTGCAGCGAAAGTTTGAGTAGCGACTGTACTTGTCACTGGGGGTGGTGAAGCTGCTGTGCCTGGAGCTGGAGTAGCTGCGCTGACTGCTGCTTTGCCCTCAGATCCACCGACATTCTTTTCCTTTTGAAGGTGCTGGACAGGGTTGAACAAGGCCCTGTAAGCATAGGCCAAGCCCCAGCACGTTGCCATGATTTGTCCATCTCTGGTATGCCCAGAATGACCACACACCTCATTTAAGTGTTTTACTAATTCTTCTGGATTTTGCAGTTGTTCGGTAGTGAAATTCCAAAGTACTGGAGGGGCCCACTGACCTAGATACCTGCCCATACTATCCCACACACCCTGCCACTCATGGCTGTCCAGCCTCAGGGAAAATCTCTTGGTCCTTCTACATCGTCGTTTGACCCCAGACAAGACCCAAACCTGACTCTGCTTAACTCTTGAAATCAGTCGTGGGCAAAACACACTCTGTATGCATGCTAGCATGGTGATTCCCATTACGATCAGCAAACAAGTCTCAACAGCATTAAAAGGCCATTCAAAAACTTCAAAACTCTCAAATGTAAATGGTCTGGGGGGATGACTGGGAGGGTAAAAGGATGTCTCCTTCACAGGTTGAGCACCTGAGAAGGAGAAAAAAAGATGTGTAATTGCTAAGCACTTCTATTATATACCTCCCAAAGTATAAAGGTGGTGACCACACTGGGAATATAAGCCAGATCAGTTTCATGATCAATGATTTGACTGTATTACAAGTCATTACCATAAAGTACAATGAGACAAAAACCTTACCCCAAGCCCCACACTTGAAAAACACTAATACAGCAAATACCAGATAGAAGTAAGATATGATATACTGAAGCTGCGAGATCAAGAGGAACAAACTTGAGAGCCAATAAATCAGCATTGTGATGAGTGACTATTAATCCAGTCAGATCTATTGTCATCTCAACCCCTCATGCCCCACGTTGGGCGCCAAAAAGAACTGTCGCGGTTTAAACCCAGTCAGGCAACTTGTTCACTCACTCCCAGTGAGTGGTGCCAGGCTGACAACAATCGAGGGCCCCCCTTCCCCCCACCGGGGCTCTCCCCTTCCCCGCTCCCGGAGAAACGGGGAGGAGGATCGAAAGAGTGCAACTCCTACGGGTTGAGACAAGAACAGTCCAGCAACCAATGCACAACACGAATCACCACCGCTACTACCAACGACAACAATGATAAAAGAAAATAACAAGGGAAGAGAATATGATACCACTGGCCAAGAAACGAGTCCCACACGGAAGCCCGTGTCCTTCCGGGTAACTCCCAGTTACCCCCCACCCCGGGCATGACGTGCTGTGGTATGGAATACCTCCTTGGCTAGCCTGGGTCAGGCACCCATCCCTGCCCCCCCACGGCCCCCCCTCCTCCCCAGCAGAGCATGAGCCTCACAAAGTCCTTGGTCAGGGCAAACATCACTTAGCAACAACCGAAAAGATCAGTTTCACCAACACTGTTCCCAGGCTGGAAGTCAAAACACAGCACTGCACCAGCTACCACGAAGGAGAAACATGACTGCTACTGCTGAACCCAGGATACCATGTCAGCGACAAAGATGTTAAACAAGACCGGTCCCAACAGCGATCCCTGAAGTACGCGATTCGTTACTGGTCTCCAGCCGGACATTGAGCCATTGACCACAACTCTTTGCGTGCGGCCATCCAGCCAGTTCTTTATCCACCGAGTGGTCCATCCATCAAATTGATGTCTCTCCAATTCGGAGACAAGGATGTCATGTGGGACAGTGTCGAATGCTTTGCACAAGTCCAGGTAGATGACATCAACTGCTCTAACCCTGTCCATCAGTTCTGTAGCCCCATCATAGAAGGCCACCAAATTGGTCAGGCAGGATTTCCCCTTAGTGAAGCCATGCTGGCTGTCACCAAGCACCTTGTTGATTTTCATGTGTCTTAGCATGTCATCCAGGAGAATCTGCTCCAAGATTTTGCCAGGCACAGAGGTGAGACTCTTCGGGGTCAGTACTGGGACCAGTATTATTTAATATATTCATCAATGATTTAGATGAGGGAATTGAGTGTACTATCAGCAAGTTTGCTGATGACACTAAGCTGGGAGGAGTGGCTGACAC
This sequence comes from Pezoporus flaviventris, assembly GCF_033815535.1. Classification (NCBI taxonomy): domain Eukaryota; kingdom Metazoa; phylum Chordata; class Aves; order Psittaciformes; family Psittacidae; genus Pezoporus; species Pezoporus flaviventris. The sequence continues at coordinate 53,339,753 of NW_026892549.1, forward strand.
GCCAGAAGGCTGTGCTGCCATCCAGTGAGACCTGGACAGGCTGGAGAGTTGGGCAGGGAATAACTTGATGAAATATAACAAAGGAAAGTGTAGAGTCCTGCATCTGGGCAGGAACAACCCCAGGTTCCAGTATAGGTTGGGGAACGACCTGTTAGAGAGCAGTGTAGGGGAGAGGGACCTGGGGGTCCTAGTGGACGACAGGATGACCATGAGCCAACACTGTGCCCTTGTGGCCAAGAAGGCCAATGGCATCCTGGGGTGTATTAGAAGGGGGGTGATTAGTAGGTCGAGAGAGGTCCTCCTTCCCCTCTACTCTGCCCTGGTGAGACCGCATCTGGAATATTGTGTCCAGTTCTGGGCCCCTCAGTTCAAGAAGGACAGGGACCTGCTGGAGAGAGTCCAGCGTAGGGCAACTAAGATGATTAAGGGAGTGGAGCATCTCCCTTATGAGGAAAGAACTGAGGGAGCTGGGTCTCTATAGTTTAGAGAAGAGGAGACTGAGGGGTGACCTTATTAGTGTCTATAAATATATAAAGGGGGAGTGTCACGAGGATGGAGCCAGGCTCTACTCAGTGGCAAACAATGATAGGACAAGGGGTAACGGGTACAAACTGGAACACAAGAGGTTCCACTTAAACTTGAGAAGAAACTTCTTCTCAGTGAGGGTGACAGAACACTGGAACAGGCTGCCCAGGGAGGTTGTGGAGTCTCCTTCCCTGGAGACATTCAAAACTCGCCTGGACACATTCCTGTGTAACATTATTTAGGTGTTCCTGCTCCAGCAGGGGGATTGGACTAGATGATCTTTTGAGGTCCCTTCCAATCTCTAGCATACTGTGATACTGTGAGACTGACTGGTCTGTAATTCCCTGGGTCATCCATTTTCCCCTTCTTGAAAATGGGGGTTATATTTCCCTTTTTCCAGTCATCGGGAACTTCACCTGACTGCCATGATTTCTCAAATATGATGGACAGTGGCTTCGCAACTTCATTTGCCAGCTCCTTCAGGACCCGCGGATGGATCTCATCAGGACCCATGGACTTGTGCACATTCAGATTTTTAAGATGGTCTCGAACCAGTTCCTCTCCTACAGTGGGCGCAAGGTCTTCATTCTCACAGTCCCTGCACCTGCCTTCCAAGACTTGGGTGGTGTGGTCAGAGCCTTTGCCAGTGAAGACCGAGGCAAAGAAGTCATTCAGAACCTCAGCCTTCTCCAAATCCTGTGTAGCCAGCTCTCCTGAGAGCTTCCTGAGGGGGCCTACTACATTCTCCCTAGTCTGTTTTTTATTTGCTATGTACCTGTAGAATCCCTTCCTGTTATCTTTAATACCTCTAGCTAAGTTTAATTCTAACTGAGCCTTAGCTTTCCTAACCTGGTCCCTAGCTTCTCGGACAACATCCCTGTACTCTTCCCATGCCACCTGTCCTTGCTTCCACTTATTATAAGCCTCTCTATTCATTTGAAGTTTCCGCAGGAGCTCCTTATCCATCCAAGGAGGTCTCCTGGCCCTCCTACTGCACTTCCTTCTGGTTGGGATGCAACACTCCTGAGCTTGCAGTAGGTGATACTTGAATATCAACCAACAGTCTTGGGCCCCTCTGCCCTCTAGGGCTGTATCCCATGGAACCTTCCGAAGCAGGCTCCTGAAGAGGCCAAAGTCTGCTCTTTTGAAGTCCAGGGCAGGGAGCTTGCTGCACGCTCTTCTCACTGTCCTGAGGATCTCAAATTCCAGCATCTCATGATCGCTGCATCCAAGGCTGCCCTGGAGAGTCACATTTCCAACGAGCCCTTCCTTGTTGGTGAGCACGAGGTCAAGCACGGCACCTCTCCTTGTCGGCTCCTCTATTACTTGCAGAAGGAAGTTGTCTTCTACACAATCGAGGAACCTCCTGGATTTCTTGTGCCGGGTCGTAGTGTCCTTCCAACAGATGTCAGGGTGGTTGAAGTCACCCATGAGAACAAGGGCCTGCGAGCGTGAGGCTTTTCCTATCTGTCTATGGAGGGTTTCATCCGCAGGTTCTCCTTGATCAGGCGGTCTGTAGCAGATCTCCACAGTAATGTCTCCCATAGCTACATTCCCTTTAACCCTGACCCACAAACTCTCTGTGGACTGCTCACCTGTCCCCAGACAGAGTTCCATACTCTCCAGCCTATCCCTAACATAAAGGGCAACTCCCCCTCCCCGCCTGCCAGGCCTGTCTTTTCTAAAGAGCCTGTAACCTTCCATTCCAACACTCCAGCCATAGGAGCCATCCCACCATGTTTCTGCGGTGCCTATTATATCATACCCCCATAGACGTGCACACATCTCTAATTCCTCTTATTTGTTTCCCATGCTACGGGCATTTGTATAGAGGCATCTGAGCCGAGCTCCAACTGAAGCCGGCTCATTGGGTGGAGCAGCTGGGATATCTCTGCATTGCTCCAAGCATTTATTATAGGTTCTGGCAACTGACTGGGTGTGTTGGAATGGAACGATGCCCTCCCCCAACACATCTAGTTTAAAGCCTCCTTGACCAGTCTGGCAAGCCTCCTACCAAAACTGCTCTTTCCCTTTATCATCAGACCAGCTCCACCAGCCCCCACTAGACCTGGCCTACAAGCTTGGGTCCCATGTTCAAGGCACCCAAACCCCTGACTATGACACCACCCTTTTAACCAGGTATTAACCTGGCTAATCCTCCTAGCTTTTTTTAGGTCCTCCTCTGTACCCTGGAGAATTGATGAAAAGACCACCTGCACTCCAGAGCCCCTAACCACCTCCCTCAGGGCTCTGTAGTCCTTCTTTATGCCCCCCAGGCTACTACTATCTATATCCCTAGCACCCACATGTATCACCAGGAGTGGGTAATAATCCGTGGGACTTACTAGAGCAGGCAGCCTCTCTGACACATCCCTAATCCGTGCCCCCGGTAGGCAACACACCTCCCTTGAGACAGGGTCTGGCTGGCAGACAAGTGTTTCTGTCCCTTTCAATGTAGAGACCCCTACTACTATGACCCGCCGCTTTTTCCTAGCGGCACCAGTACAGATCTTCTTTACCAGTGCATCAGCCGGCTGTTTCTGGCTCGAGTGCACTCCCTCATTAGCCCCCTGCAGGACAGCAAAGCGGTTCTGCGTGGGAACAGGGGATTTAGGAGGAAGCCCCTTGCTTTTGCTTGTCCTTTTCCTTTGTTTTTTTGTTGTTTTCTTTGGTCACTAATTCCCAGCTTCCCGGGATAACGGCCTCCTTCTTTCCTTCATGAGGTAGAGGTGAAGCTTGAGGCCCCTACACAGTTTGGGCCGGGAGCAAGCATTCCTGCTTACTCTCAGCTTCCCTGACATCTTGCAACCTATTGACAGCATCCCGCAGCTCAGCCAACTGCTGCAGGAGCAGCTCCACCAGGGAGCACCTAGTGCAGCCCTGCCTATTGTGCACCATTCCATCACCAGACCAGTGCAGGCACTCTCTACACCCTGAGCTCTGCACTGCAGCCTCCACTCTCATCGGCTCTGTCTGGGTGCCTACGCTGGCCACCGCCGGGGCAGCCAGAGCAGAGCTCCCGGACCGGGCCCTGATCATACGACGAGTGCTCACCATCCCGCTCGCCTGCCCGGCTGAACTGCCACGCAAACTGCCTCGACCCGCTCTGTTCGCCGCGCTCCTGGTCACTCGCGTTCCCTGGGGCATATTTTTAACCAATCAGAGTTGTTGCTGCTGCTCCTGGCTCCGCCCCCTGTGAGTCAGCTGCTCGCGTCAGCTGAGCTGCCGGCTCCTGGGCCGGTCCTGTCGAGGACTTGAGGCTCCCTCGGTGTCTCTTGTCGCTCTGAGTTGAGGCTCCTGGAAGCTGATCTCTCCCCCACTCCAGTGTTGAAGGCGTCCTCTCTCGAGCTGCTCACCTAAGCAATTGTAACAACAGAGATTTCACTGCACATAAACTCAGCAGGTTCTAGATAAGTAACAATTGTAGTAAGGTTTGATCAGGTTTTATCAGTCATAACTGATTTAAAGAAGGTAATAGCTGACTACGGCATATGAGGGATCCAGGTTCTTAAGATTTTTAACTGCCAAAAAGTTGCCTATGTTGTGCTTACTTACGCACTTTATTTCATAATTTCTTTCCTTTTCTGGGCTTCTGTTCAGTATTTCTAGCTAGACTCCTTTCCAAACATCAAGAAAAGGTAGTTTGGTCTTGCTTGGTCTCTGCAGACAACAGGAGAAGCTCCCTGATGAAGGGTGCAAGTGTTTGAGAAGTGTCTGACTGCTCCCAGGCATCCAACAGGAAAAGACTTCCACTGCAGTGTGCAGAGCTACTGTAGTACTGGTGACCACATGAATGTGCCTTGGTTTTGGATGGTGCTCAGTCTTTTGGATGTCCCAGCAGTATACAAAATACGTGAGGCTACAGCTGCTTATCTGCAGCCCATGAAAATGGGAGTTGCATAAGCCACAGGGAAACTGAGCCAACCCATTTGTAAAATGTTTTCCCTGTATTTATGACTTTAAACATAATTTCTTTTTTTTTAATAGATTGCAATCTGTCTCCTGTACCAGAATAAATCTCCTATTCAAATCAATGGAAGGTTTTACTGCAGAAAGTTTAATAACAGGAAAAAAATGGTCTTAAATGATGAAAGCATGGTTGCTCTTTTCAGAGATAAATGCAGTGTACTCCAGAGGGTACAGTTTCCCTTTATGAAACATGCATAACTTGTATTAGCTGCTGTTTACTGCGCCTGTGGTTAGTACTATGGTGATAAGTGAAAAATTTAAAGTTTCAGATGTGAGTTATAAACTCTCCTGTCTTCTACGGTTTTATCAGAAACTGAACTCTCCTGAGTCAGTCTGCAGAACAGACAGGTGGAAAAACAATAACGAAGCGCTGGCTGGTGCTTCTAGCTATTCTGTAACCAACCCCTGTTCACTTCTTGATGAATATATGTGGCTTGGGAAAATAAAATACAATCCTTACAGGGCTTCCAAAGCCTTTTATCAAAAGTTTAGGCACAGCAGAACACACATAAGAGAGATTAATCATTCTTTTAAAAAAATATTTCAGAATATTAATTGTAGTTTTGGGGGAAATAAGGCATGCTTTATCTTCTTTCTGTCACTGGGTACACATATTCCTCATAGAAAAGGGGAGCACCAGAAAGTTGGGACAAAATATCTTTTCCACTTGCTAAATAATTCTGTTCTGTGTAGTTATTCTTTTGCTGGTGGAACATGATTTAGAGCGTTGAAATAAGACTTGATTGTTGTAATTGACACTCAAAAGACCTTCTGGCATTTTCTACTCCATAGTGTATGCAAGAATATAACTGAAAACTCACCCACTGGGGACAACAGTCATGCCCACAGTGTGCCACCCTGTGTTTGTCTGCCAGCCTCATCATGACTGCTGGCCTTCAGGCTGCTGTGTGCTCCTTGGCTGACTTACCTTTTCAGACATCCAGCATCTGTCTCAAAGGAAGCAGGAGGCTGGAGAAAGCCCTGAGGCATTCAGCAGTTTGAAGTGTTTGAGGGCGATTGCCCTCTAGGACAATGCTCATGTAAGGGTCCAAGTGGTGACACTGAGGTACTGAAAGACTGAGAAGCTCAGGACTGAGGTACCAAGACTGAAAGTCTTCCTAAGCAGTAAACGCAGGCCTCCATACGTGCTTTCATATTTTGCCAAGACAAGCACATCCTTAGCTTCCTTCACAAGTGGTATTAGTATGTTATTAACATGACACGCATGGAATACAGGTGAAAGCACATGCTCCAGGATGAACTTGGCAACTGATTTTCTCCTGTGACTAAAGGGAAAATAATTTTGCTCTTGACACTGTTGTGACAGTGATGCTTACCAACCAAGCTGAATTATAATACATTCGAGCTTGACAGCTCAGTGCTTTATTCCTGCCCACAAGTAGAACAATGACTTGATACGAAATAACAGAACAAGCTCTTAAAAATAATCTTCTGAGTAGGGATTAATAGGCAAAAGGACTAAGTCCTCTTGGTTTTTTTTTCATGTCTAAAGATGACGTGGGCTATAAGATGATGGCTTTCAGAAGTTATATTCCTGTAGTTAGTTTTATTTATAAGTAAACCCTTTATGAGGGTACTGCAAAATCTGCAGCTTTAAATAGCCGAAGTTCTGGACCAAAAATGATTTCTTGTTTTATTTTAAGTTTATAACTTCTCATACTGGAAAGCAAATGCTTAACTAAGTTACTATTTTTAAGGCCATGGTTATAAAATAATAGGGAAGAGAAACACGACTATATATGGCAATAGGCTTTATTACACATGCTCCAATAATCTGCTCTTTGTACAGCTACCCTCATGACACCCTCATGCAGTAGTTTTATGCCATGCTTTATAGATTTGGAAAGCTGGGAAGTGGAAGCATGCAGTAAATGGTTTGTCTGATTTTCCACAATGAATTCGAGAGTACTCTTAATTACTGGCTATTTGTTTAAGCATAAGCTTCACAAGAGCCCAAAACAGTAAGTAGAAAACCAGTAAGTGCACTCCCATGTTATCCTTTTTTGCACCTGCTTTCTAGATGTACAAATCTGCATTTTTAAGTCATGTTCCAATAGGTTTGGCTGTGTTATTAAAAGCAGTGTAGTACAGTACCTGAAATTTGGTAGCTCAGATCCATTCTCGTTATATTTTGGGAAGACTATATGATAGTGTTTCGAGAATTATTTTTATCTTAGTCTTTCTTTAGGAAAATTAGGGGGTCCAATGACAGGGCAAGGGAAATTTGACCTACTGTCATCCAGACTAGCTAGGGAGCAGTAATCTGAATGAATTGTAGAAGCAGAAAAATTGCCTGGGCTCAGAGGGTTGACAGCTTCTTCCCCTAAAGCAATGCCTAAGAAAAGAGTGGATATTAGTGAGGAGAGGGTGTCCAACTGACTTGGGTTAAGTAGCAGGGTGGATATGTCTGACACAGAAATGGTTGGAGCAGTAAATCGAAGGGGTTTGACACTGATCAGAAGCTGTGGTGTACGATTACATCGTAATGTGTTTGGTGTGAAAAAACTGAACTAAGAAATGGAAAAGTGAAAATAGCTGTTGCTGAACAAGATGTGAAAATAAAGCAGATGAACACAGGAAGGAAGACTTTCAGAGCCTCCTGCTAGTTATGACTTTCCCCACCTTTTTACTTGGCAGCTGAGGTAATTTCCTGATGCTTTTGCATTGCCAAGTGTACCAATAATGGAAGTTTCTTTTCTTTCCTTTTTTTTTTTTTTTTATGATGGGATCCCTGATCTCTTAATCTTGCAGGGTTTTTTTTGAGACATGCAGATGCACCAAAGAAAGGTCAGAAATATTCGCCCTGCCTCCTAACAGTTCAAATGACCTAAAGATAGCAAGTGATTCTACTTAAAGATAGCAAGTGATACTGCTTAAACATAGCAAATTATGTTTTTTGGCTGAAACCCAGTGAATTCAGGAGAAAAAAATCACCAAATCAAAAATGTGTTCTTTGTAGAATGGCTGAAAAAACAATGGTTGGTGAAAATGACCATGCAATGAAAGGATAGCCACACATCCCCAGAACAGTAGAACAAGCAAAGTACTTCAAAAATTTATACCAATGCAAAGAAGAGTAGCACATACTGTATACGGGAAATTTTCTTTTACATACAATGTAAAGAGCTTAACTTGAAGTAGAATTTTGTATATGAGTGGACAGAAAATACCTCTATGTATTTAGGAGAAAAAGTTCTCCACACTCAGGCATCACAGACAGTGCATGTAACGTTAACTTAACAGCGATAACACTTGGTAGGTTGTAGTATTCCATTTTATTGATTTTGATTAATTAAGTATGCTGTTATCTTCACTTACAAAGCACAGCTTCTATTATATCTAGTTGTTTTCCCCACGCCAACAGCTTGCTATTAGTTGCTACAATAACTTAAACCTCAGCTGATTCTTTTAAGAATTTATTGATAAACATCAATAATTAGGTAAAAAAAAAATAAAGAAGGTTTCTAAATAAAGGAGTCCATCTCACATCACTTTAATAGGAAAACAAAAAATAAATAAAACTGAGATAAATTAGTACTTTCCTTGGAGCGCACCTCCAGCCAGTGATATCAGCTGGTTTAGTCTCAAAGTCCCTTTTCTTAAAGACTAGTTGCTTTACTAAAGATGTCACCAGAGCAAATACATGGTGACAATATAAATAATGCTTCAGAAAATTCCTTCCAAAGAGACAAAAGTTCCACCTTCCAAGTGTCCTTCATAACCTAGAAGTCATAAAAAAACCAGCCCAATGAATCTAAATTTCTAAACAAAAGGCTGTGAAGAGGCTTGGGTGGACTTAGCTGTCTCACTGCTGCTTTCTGTGTCCAAGACCAAACTAGGGCTCTGATGTTCAAGATATTTTCTAGTTAAGGAAGGGTCTGGATCATGTGTCTTTTTGTGTTTTACCACAAGTATTATAACTCATGAAAGTACTAGAAACATAGCATTTTCCAAAGATGAAGACCAAAAAGTCAGTAGGCAGGTAGAAACTGCAAAGGAGAACTGTTTTCCTTATCATACAAGAAAGTCCCAACATGTAGCATTTTAATGAGAAATTTGTGTTTTGGTATGATATTGTAAGCTGGGAGTGAATTTGCAAAAAGTGTGCAGCTGTCTCATCTTTATAAAGGCACTAATTTACTGTGTAATGCTGTTTACCTTAGGCTGCATGTTCATAAGCCCACCATTGACTATCCATTTATTTATGGAATCTGGGAAAGATGGATGTAGTTGCAGGAAGATGGTGACAGTTGCTTGCCCATAAAGGATCAAATTAAGTCACTGGTTTAAAAAAGGACTAGGTCTGAATTAGATGGTTTTATGATTAGCTGTAGTTTTTCAAAAGTGTTAATCCACCAGGTATTATATATGAAAAGACCTGTGCAACTTGTTTTTAATGTAAAAGTGTCAAAAAGGAAGAACAGACATTTGTAGATAATGGTCTTAATGTGTAGCTGAATACATGTTAACCTAAATACAAAACATTACGTAGTGTGAAGAAACAAATATAAGTAGGTTTTTAGTTCATTTTAGATGGGTTTTTAGTTCATTTAATATGAGTAGTGTAAATGGAAAGAGAGAAAATGTATGTCCCAAGCTGCTTAGCCGAAAACTAGAAACACTGACCCATTAAGGCCATCAACATAACCAGTTAGGTATTGTCTTATGTTTAATGAATAATATGTTTGAGATTATAAAACTAGATTTAGTGATAGCAGAAGTATATGCAGAGAGAGGTGACCTTTTCTTGTTTATCTGATTATACTGCTAAGCCTTTTGACTGTGTTCTTAGCTCTTTTTTTTTTTTTTTCTTGTTTTTATTTATTCCTGGTTATACTTCAATGGCCTATTAAATGTGTTATTTCCAGAAATATTTATCTTTCCTCACTGTTTAGTTCTTCTAAATATTTATAGATGGCGACATTCTTAGTCAGTAGGCACTTGGCTAATCTATACACATTTATCTCCTTTATAAATTACTCCTTCCAGCCCTTGCCAGGTTACACATAACTAAACGCAAATTAAACACGCTTCAAACCTTCTCAATCAGCAAACCAAGAACAGCTTGTCAAAGTGTAGCAGCTTTAGCCAAAAGAATGGAATCTTTAGTTTTTCAAGAGAAATCAAGAGAGGATTTGGCAAATCAAAACAAGTGCCCTCCCCTGTGCTGAGCAGGCACCCAGTGAAACACCTGAGGTCACTGCTGTTTGTTTGGACACATTTCAGTTCTGTTTGAGACCTGACCACTAATGCGAACCTGGCTTCACACAGAGACAGGCTGCCCTGGGGTGACTGGTAGCATTTTAAGCAGAAGATGCTCCTGTGCCCACAGAACAGAAGACAAAGGGCCCCCAAACCCCTGTGTAGGATCAAAAGTATAAGAAAGAGATGCATCAAATGTTCCTTGGTTCTTTGAGTGACATTGGAGAGTTGGTAGTACTCTTCTGCTTGAGTGTAACCTGGAAGCTTCCCAGTTATTGAGAGGCTTTGGATTTCAACAAAATAAACCCCACTGCAACCTGAATACAATTACAGAATGCAAAAGCTTTTCGGAATTTTTTATTTTTACCCTTAGTTATTTTGATCCTTAAGCAGCAGGAAAATGTAACTAACTGTGGAAAGTATTTGAGCTTTATGAAGTTTTGGGGCTTTAACATATACACATAGATTTTAAAAGTTTGGAGTTTTTCCCATTAAATGGATTTTCTGGGGGTGTGAGGGAGAAACACATATCCACTGCAGAAGAAGATATGTAACAATATGATTCATGCTTAATTACATAATGACTATCAAGCTTACTTTTTGAGTATTTGGGCTTGATTTGACTCAGTATCAGTTTAACTGTGCTATAAGTAAAAGAAAAGTTAATCTGCTTTGTAATATTTAGGAGTAATTATGGTATATTAAGGAGTATTTTGGAGTAATGTCAATGGCATGGAAAGAACATAGGTGTGCTGAATCCCTGAAATAAACAGGAATATTCAAAAAATTTTTTGTGACTTTGAATCAAACCTGTCCCTAAGTTTGGGAGGAAATTTGCATGCACATCCACTTACCCATGCAGATGTCTCTTCTATATTCAGAATAAACAATTGCACACATCAGAAACTGTTTTCACTTGCAAATACGGGTTACTGTGCATATGGATTTTATAGGAGTTTTATGAAACAGCACCTCCTGTTTCAGTGCTGTTACTCTGGAGCAATGATTGCTGCCACAGTTGCCTAACAGTCGTAAAAGTTCATTTCTGAAATAGCATGTTTGTCGATTACCTAAAGTCAACTTTGGAACAAATAGTGCTGAACTCATACATGATTTTAAAAGCTTAATGTTTTGTTAAGTTTAATAACTCTTAAGTTTAGCCACCTAAAAAGCAAGGGGGAACCTCTAACCTAGCTTTGTCACCTAGCCTCACAAGTCAACCAAATATCTTCAGATATTTGTATTTTATGGATTAAAATCCAAAGGATTTTATGGATGCTGCTATGAGATAGATCTGTAAGACATTTAGTGTGTACAATATCCTGTAGAAGCTGCATATCTAATTATCTAGAGGAATCAAGGGACATGAATTCTACCTTTTGTCTGTGGATGTGCCTAATAATAATTTTTTCTGATGTATTTATTTGTATAAGATTTTTTTTTCTAACACCAGCATATGTTTCTGTAGAAGCCTGGAACTTTACTGGTGTGTGGGGAGTAGAAGGGAATAGACCAAGTACGAAGGTACATAAAAGGGATGTTACTTTTGCATGGCTGTTCTTTCTTTCCAGTATAAGAAGCTGAGCCTGGCAAAAATGATAATCTTTTTCCCAAAAGCTTTTTTGGCATATAGGGATATAGGGAAGCCCTGAAAGATCATTAGAAAGAGCCGTTCAGCTCAACCAGTCTCAGTATTCACCTGTTACTCCAGGGAATTTGCATTTTACTCCCAGCCTGACAGAAAACAGTTGGGATGCCTTTGCTCACCCTTAGTCACTGCTGCACCAGTGATGAGGGGAATCAAGGGGAATCACTGCTGCTGTGAGGTTTGAGTGCTTACAGCACTGGCATGCCCAAACCAAGGTGTTGTATTGCTTGTGCTAGTGGATGGAGGCCAAGTGACCACTGGGCCCCAGTCATTTACAAATACATTTAGCTTGGATTCAAACCCGTAAATATAAAATAAACCAGTGTTTTTTTTACAGGCACACACAGCTGCAGTGGTTGAATACTCCCAGTTAGCATGAAAATGTTCATTTTTAATTTGTCTGTGAAATGCCTTCTATCCAGGAATCAGAACAAAGAGGGGCTTTCTATATCATTTACTGTCTCTGCTGGAAGCACAAATGCTGTGCTGCATCTGTCATGCAGATTGACAGAAAGCCTATGGTTACAGGTATTCCTTCTTGCAGACAAACATGCTTCTGACAGAACCCAAGAAAAATCTCCAGGCTGCTCTAATTTTTCATACTAGCTGTGTTGACGTTTAGTGGCACAATTGTAGCAATTTGGTTTTGTTATGCAGTCCAGAGGATGTTTAATTTCATAAGGTATGGAATGGATGTCTATTTATATTTAATATCTTCAGGACAGACTGGAAACCCTTTTACTCATCAGATGTAGCCAAAAATTTGCGTAAAACTAGTAGGTGGTCTACAGGGCGAAAGCAGCCCAAGCAATTGCTTGGTTCCTTTTATACATAGGGCTCTGAAATGACATGGCACATCCTAGGAAGGCCTTGATGTTTGCTGCTGTGGGTTAGCTGAATATATGGAGGCTTTTGCCCCACACATAAAGCAGCTTAATTCTTCTGTGAAAAGGAGGCAGATAAGACAGATAGGGCGATAATGCCAAATAGTATTATAACTGCCACAAGATAGATGCTCTAGGCCAGAAGAGAACTTTAGATGCTCCCCAGGAATGCTTGCAGCATCCGTCTTGACACCATAAAGGCTGCGGTGGCAGGGCACAGCATCAGCACTCTAACTCAAGGAGTGAGGAACGTGGGAATCACAGGGGTGTTTTAGCTAAGCTGCAGACTGATCTGCTCTGTTAATAGAGCATGTAATGAGGGAGATAGCTGGGGAATCTCTATTGCTCTCTATTGTCAGTTACTGAAATGGGGCTTGCTATTAGTTTTCTAAAAATTGGCAGCTGTTGGTAGAAAGGTGTTGGGGTTTTTAATTTCATTGACTCACTACGCCTATACCTTCATGAAAAATTGTAAGTTGATGAAATAAACACCAGGGAGACTGGCTGTAGGATTTGACACCACTAGCAGTGCTGAGTATCAGATCAGTTTGGATTGAGGGCTTTGGTGCGATGCTGGCTGGGAATGAACAGCATCACTAGGCTCCTGTTACCGTGCCTAGTAAATGCTGTGTTAATCTTCTGGTCTTTGGGTAGTTTTTATATTTCAGCTCTTTTTTTTTGCTGATGATAGTAATCATAAGAAAACCATAACTGTTTAGATCAGATAACTTCCTTTAATTCTAAGCACACTTAGAACTCAGATAAAATCTTCACAGTGAAATTGCATTTAAAATAAACGGGTTTTCCCCTTATCAGTGTCTTCTGCCTGTATAATATTTTTTCGTTCTCGGGTTCCTCAATAATTAAGTGTGAAATGTGTGTCACTGTTGTCTTATTCTGAAAATACTTTACAAGACCACCTATAGATCTCATCTCTTTCCTGTAGGTGTTGATAATGGAAGTGATAAGAAGTAAAGCATGTAAGAATGCAAAAACCCCTTGGTAGTTCCATTTTGACATTAACTGAAAGTTGCTAGAGCTTGATGGATAAAGGGGTATGAGGAACCTGTGTTTCCAAGATATATCTCTGTGTAAGACTGAGACTGTCACTTAATTACATTCTGAACGCTTCTGAATAGAAATTTGACCAAATTCCTCCACCACCCTTGCCCCCTCAAAATACTGTCTGATTATATCTGCAAACATCCTGTACCAGATGGGAAGCCAACAACATGGAACAAAGCGCAGTCTCTTTGTATACCCCATACATTATCCATCCCTTTAGTAGGACTGAAAAGAATAGGCAACAATGAAAACTGCAAAACAAACCCTGGAAATACTTGTGTTATTGGTTCCCATTGATGTAGGAAATCATGTTAATGACTGTCAGGAACATTAATATAAAGAAAAACCCCTGCCATTCTTCTACCTCTTCTACATTTCATTCCACCCTGTTACGTTTGGGTGGTGCTTCTTTCCCCTCCAGTTTTCTGTATTTTTCCACCATGGAAGCTTCATGCAGCCAGAGCAAAGACATATATTCAATTATAGAAAGCTGCTGAGGTAGTGTTGTGTGCCTTGTAACATGACAATTTCTAACACAAAATAAAAGTCTCTGATATAAAAGCTTATATATAGGGTTTTATAGGCTTCATATATTCTGGATACTTGACATTATACAAGTTCTGGAAATCTAGAGATAAAGATTTGTTGCAGAATGACTCTAAGAGCAGAACCATAGAGTTCTGGAGGACTGTGCAAGCAAGGCAGGGGGTGGCCCCCACAGGTAGCCGGAGACCGGACCTGGGAGGCGAATGTGGAGGAAGCTGTGGGGGCTAACCAATACTGTTATGCCAAGAAGGAGTGGCTGAATACCACTCCTATATATGTGTGAACTGCGTCACAAATGAAGTAGAAGTTGCTTATCACCCATATTGGGTTGGTCTGTCTGCTTCTCCTCGCCGCTTACAAATGGCGCCCGAACAGGGACGCGGACTACAGGGCCCTGGTCGCTGGGGACCCGGATTACAGGGCCCCGACTAGCGGGGACCCGGGATACAGGGCCCCGGTCGACGGGGACCCGGTTTACAGGGCCCTGGTCGACGGGGACCTGGATTACAGGGCGCCGGTCGACGGGGACCCGGATTACAGGGCCCTGGTCGACGGGGACCCGGATTACAGGGCCCCGGTCGACGGGGACCCGGATTACAGGGCCCCGGTTGACGGGGACCCGGATACAGGGCCCCGGTTGATGGGGACCCGGATTACAGGGCCCCGACTAGCAGGGACCCGGGATACAGGGCCCCGACTAGCAGGGACCCGGATTACAGGGCTCCGACTAGCGGGGACCCGGATTACAGGGCCCCGGCTGACAGGGACCCGGGATACAGGGCCCCGACTAGCGGGGACCCGGAATACAGGGCCCCGGCCGACGGGGACCCGGAATACAGGGCCCCGGTTTAACGGGGACCCGGAATACAGGGCCCTGGTCGATGGGGACCCGGAATACAGGGCCCCGGTCGGTGGGGACCTGGGATACAGGGCCCCGGTCGACGGGGACCCGGATACAGGGCCCCGACTAGTGGGGACCCGGGATACAGGGCCCCGACTAGCGGGGACCCGGGATACGGGGCCCCGGTCTACGGGGACCCGGAATGGCGAGTGAGCGGCGCCAGTGGCAGCGGCCGGGAAGCGCGGGCAATGCTGCTGCGGTGGTGTGACGGACCCGGGTGCTTCGACTAACCGAAAGAATCCGCCGCTGGGGCGAACCAGACACTGCTGCGTCGGGAGGCCGATCCGGAGACCGAGGTTACAGGACGACCCAGAAGAAGACGATCCGGAAAAGGCTGGCCATGAAAATGGCCCGAGAGGTAGCCCTGGACTTATTACAGTGCTTCTTATAAAAGCGGGGAACTGAGCCCTGAACTTTTTACAGTGCTTTTTATAAAAGCGGGGAATTGAGCCTGAGACTCTAAAGCAGCTAGCAGGTCTAGTGGCTAGGGAAGGCCAAGAGATTTTTTTTGCAGATCCTAATACAATATTGGGTTGGCCTGTCTGCTTCTCCTCGCCGCTTACAAAGATTCTTCCGATTAGCCCTTCCATATTATATCTAGAATGGTTACTATGGATCATAAAATATTATCTTGTGTGGAATGTAAGGCGGAAAGAGAGCAAGAGGTTTTGATAGTGTCAAGAATTTCACATTGGGAAGCTCAGCTGTCTGAAGTTGTTTGGCCTGTGGACTTTAATAGACTGTGTGAGAGAGAATCCTTCAAACATGTTAGCACCATCTGTAATTGAAAAAATCTCCAACAAACCAAACGAAAACCATTTTATACTCTGCATCATATTAACATTTTGAGTGTAATTGGGAAGATCTCACCAAGAGATATTATGAGAAATAAAACTGATTGTAGGATTCAAGCCTGTGCAGTTTCATTTGAATGGTAGTGGTTTTCTAGAATAGAGTTGAGACCACCCAGGCTTAGGACTGCAGCTTGCAACCATTTCTTTCCCCTGTGTACATGCTTGAAAAAAAAAACAACCAAAAGCTGACACTTGATTAACAGCATAAGCATGTTATTAATTGCAGTACCAGATATACTCGGGGATTAAGGATATTTCCCTCTTAAATTTGAGAATTTTTTTCCCCTAAATGATTTGAAGGGATTAATTCCAATACTGCCACAGGATTGCTAGATTTATCCAGTTTGTTTCCAGTATAAATTGCTACTTATTTTAAGGTAAAGTTTTGGTGTTGCTGTCATCTCAAATGGTGGATGACGGCACAGAGTGCCTATATATATATGTATATATAAATTTGCAGGTGTTTCACTCTAGCTTTTTCTGACATTATGAAGTACTGCAGTATCTGGTTCTAATGCTTGTACGTGCTATGTACTATAAACCTGGCAAGAGAAGTAATCTGAAACTGTTTTTCTCATGTGTGTGACAATTTTTAAAACGATGAGCTTTTAAAAAGTTTTAACAAAAATGTAGTAGAAAAAACTTTGAAGTATATATGTATTTGGGATTGTTATTTTAATAGAGACTGTAACGATAGGACAAGGGCTGATGGGTACAAGTTCAGATTAGATATAAGGAAGAAGTTCTGTACTGTGAGGTTGGTGAGGCACTGGAACAGACTGCCCAGAGAAGCAGTAAATGCTCCATCCCTGGCAGTGTTCAAGGCCAGGTTGGATAGAGCCTTGGGCAACATGGTCTAGGGTGAGGCATTCCCTCCCATGGCAGGGGGGTTGGAACTAGATGATCTAAAGGTACTTTGCAACCCAAATCATTCTTTTATTCTATGAATATAACTATAGCATGAATTCTGTCACAGTTTTGTGTCCAACATGCACACAGAAGCGGGAATTGGATACCAGTGTACAAGAAATATTTTCAACTACATTTGTTGCCATTGTTGACAGCCCAAATTGGTATTTTAATTTCAAACACTGCATTTCAGTCTTTGAAAGCATTAAAAATACAGGTTTAGCCAACACCTGTAATTCTATTTCTTTAGCTTTTAGGCATTGTTTTTCCTTCATCTTCCAGACTGTTTCCAGCTTAGTAAAACTTACTGGATTGGTGGTGTCCAATGTCATACAGTAATGTAGGAACATAAAGGTACAAAATCATTGGAGTCTTTGTTTTGCAGTCTGCATAAAATTACCAGGTGAGTGCTCATAACAGCATTCATTTCTTCTGAAGTTACTGATTTTTCCTTTAAAATATTAAGAAACACAAATTTTCAAGGTATAATAGATACGTACTAGGTTATAAGCTGAAATACTCATAAGATAAAGTGCTATTTAAGAACTTTAGACTAATTGCCGAATGCTGGAGACACAATTATTCAGTGTAGGTGACCTGTCTTTTACACAGTAGATTCATCCAATAATTTGGAGGATGATCACTAATAAACATTCAGATGCAAGAAGTAATTGTTAGTTATTTGTGGGTAAGGGAGACATTTACTTTTATATTTTTCAAATGTGATTATGATCTTTAAATAGGTAAATGGTCAAGGCATTTGTTTGATGCTAAAGAAAGACTCCCTGAATTCTTAGTGAATAATTCGCATAATGTGTCATGTTTGTATCCAGCCAAGGTCATTGTCATTTTGGGGCTAAAACCTGTGTTTAAGAATGCAACAAAGGAGCAATGCTTGACCCAAAGAGCTTGCAGTTTAAATATATGACAGAAACAGAGAATGTTTGCTATTGTACAAGCACAACATGATTTGAAGGTAATGCAGTGGCCTATAGTACCCTACATTTTAATAGCTCTTCTCAGTGCATGTATAATGAAATCCCAAAGATTTCCTTTCAAGGTAAATCTTTCCAATGTAAATTTGAAGTCCATGTACTCTTTGACTTTGTCCCCTTAAAAGCCTTGTGTAAAACTTGATGGTAGCAGTACAGCAGGGGGTATCAAAAGGAGATTTGGAGCTTAATACTGATTAAATCCTCTGAGTGTTTGAAATTTTCAACTGATGCTATGACAAGGTAGTCAGGGCTGTGTCTTTATAAACAGGGAACTAAATGCCTTTCAGTTGGTATAACAAAAAATAACATTAACTTCATTACAGAAGGAAATGTACTTTGATCCTAATATCACGAGATGCTCTGCATAAATTCACTTCCTGAGGGACTGGTAACATGAACTTCTGCAGTTCAGCATTTGGAAGTTGCAGAAGAGCTCAAAAAGCCTGTGTGTGCTTGCAGTTTACTATGGCCATAACCCACGTATGTGCCACTGCCAAGAGAATATCAGTGCAGTTTCCATGTGCCGGGCATGGTGTTTTCTGGCATAATCAAATCAATACTGTAAAAGCCATTGGTATGCTTTCATGTAGATTACCGTAAGCAGTCACCTTAAAAATATGTATCACTTTATTGGAGTGAATAAAAAAAAGAGCTACTATTCTGTTTACAGTAAGGACAGTATATCTTTTGAAAAGGTCTTTCCAAGGC
Source organism: Pezoporus flaviventris (assembly GCF_033815535.1). Classification (NCBI taxonomy): domain Eukaryota; kingdom Metazoa; phylum Chordata; class Aves; order Psittaciformes; family Psittacidae; genus Pezoporus; species Pezoporus flaviventris. The sequence continues at coordinate 53,357,980 of NW_026892549.1, forward strand.
TCATTTAGATTAATAAAATTAAAGTTGAGGAGCTACACTATCCTATGGTTACATCAGTGGAAAAAAATACAAAGAATAGGCAATAATTATTTAGTTGAAAATAGTGGTATGTAATCAAATTGATATAGATTGTCTGTGAATAAATGTAAACTTGGTATTGGTAGATATGGTTTAATTTGTAGTGCTTTGCTGTATTAAATCTCAAGCCTGGTCTAGATAGAGCTTTCAAGGGTGGAGTGCTTGGTGTGATAACTTTTAAAACTATAAGCTTTTAAAAAGATTTTTAACAAAAATGTAGTAGAAAAAACTTTACTGGGTTTGTAGCTGTATTGCTGTAAGACAGTTCTACTTGGACTAAACGGTGAGCTATGATATTTGTGTACCTCAGTATCAAAATTCCTGTAGCTGCTGTGTGCCGTCACAAATCTTTTGGCTGGCCTGAATTTGATTTTTCTTAGCACCCTTTTTCTTTGCCTTTAGAAGAACTAATAGCTCAGAGGCACACAGTCTCACTTTAGTTGCACTTGAAAATTATGTGCCAAGTTTCATACAGGTAAGATGAAAGAATTAAAGATTACCTTCAGTTGCCTATAATTACTTGTAGTGTATTCATCTCTGACTGTGAGACTGTGTACAAAGCAATGTACAAGCACCTCATTTGTACAAATCCACCTTTTTTCCCCCAAATTTACAAATGTACTTATTTGGTAGCATCTAGATACTTTTGCCTTAACATCTTTTGGTGTTGTCTTTGATACGCATTTCCAGCAATTTTACTGTAACTCATTCTGTTGTGCATGTAATTTATCAGACTGTGTTTAATGAAATATGAAGATTTAAAAGAGCACTGAGAATCACCTTCTTACTTGATTTTTTTTTTTTTTTCCATGAGAGTCCAACAAATCTGCTCATCATAGAAGTATCTCCCTTGGAAAGTGATAGCTTTGCTTTCAAGGCAAACATAGCAGTGGTGCAGCTTATGCCCCTGAACTACCTTCAAAGGAGCTTGCTATAAAGAGAAATCAGAAGCAGCTGAGTGGCCAGTGAAAACACCTCATGTATCTTGCACTTCTGAGAAGAAAGGTAATTTATGTACTACTTAGAATGAAAATTCTATTGGACATAGTATGTGTGGTCCTATTCATCACTGAATCTCTGATTCACACACTGTTGACCTGCTTTAGGGCAAAACTCAGACCCTCAGTTACACCAGGGAAGAGAGTTTTCATGGACACTTGCAGGCAATTTTTTTATTTTCACAGAGCCATTAGAAATTATACTCCCTGACTCATCACAGGGCATAAAGATACCACAATTGCACAATTATCTGGTGTTTTAAAAATTAAGCATTTTAGATGTGAAGTCATCATACCAGTAACACGCATTTAATCAGGCATGGAAACAGGCATCCCCGTTGGCTTTTGCCCCCATTAGCACTGATGGCTGTACCACGTGCTTAGGTTTAGGATAGGGTTATATTCCTCCTGCTCTTCTAGTGAGAACAAGACCGATTGCGCATGAATCATTTTAATCAGTATGATTCTGAAACAAAATTACGTGCTTAAATGGTGCTTAAAGACTGACCATCCACCAAAGTTGAACTTATTATTTCCTCAAACATGTTTGAATAACCAGTGAACATGCATAACAGTGACCATGCAGAACAGAGTTTTATGATGAACTGTGCATAGACTTAGCTCTTTCTTGTTCTACAATGATACCTATCTCATTATTCATATCCAGATACAGGTTTAATTTAAATGTTGAGCCTGAAAAAAATGCAGTGGGTGGAAATGCAGACTGGGATCTGTATTCCATTTATTACAAGTGCCACAGGTCTTGGTTACTTGCAGTAGACTACCATCTTGTGGGATTTTTTCTCTCTCTGTTCATATTACAGGTTTTATGAAGCTCCCCCACATCAGTTTTCTCTGGCGATAATTCAAATTGTACCTTATAGAAGTAACATCTATCTTTTTCAAAAATTAAAGCCAGTAGTTTTGTGTTGCTTTCCTATTATGGATATGATTGCTTTACAAGGCAGGTTGAAGAAAGGGGACTGCTCCCATTACCAAGCTGCTGTAGCATTTTCTAGATCTGAAACTGCATATTCAAAGGCATGTGTTTGTCTTCAGGTACACTCTAGATTACACGCCATTATATATGCAGCAATACAAGGTGATATGATGAGCCAAAAGCAGTCTTTTCTCTGTGCTCATCATCCATTTCCCGCTTGGTGTAAGTGATGAACATGTGAATTAAATACATAACCTAATGAAAAACTTTATGTAACCTCTAATCCAAGAGACAACTTTGGTTGGACCAGAAACAAGGAATGTCAGTCACAATTTGAGCATGGGGATTGAATGTAAATGGGATGTAAGCTAGTGATCCTGAGGAAAAGGCAACAAGGACTGGAGTCTGAAAGGTGGTTAAATTGGGCTGGTTATAAGGTATCTCTCAGACTCTGTTTTCACTTTTTAAAAAAAATGGGGGAAAAACATGCCTTTTGTATCACTTTAAATATTTAAATCTTGCTCTAGCTCTGTCAGATGTTATGCTCTCAATGCACTGCTTAGTCTAATTCTACATCTCGTCTCATGTAAGAAAGTCAGACAGGTTCACAAAATCTCCAAGTTGTCCATGTGTCAATTTATGTTACAAACCGTGAAAATCCTCATGCTCCCAGTTTGGTGCTGTGATGGGCTTAGACTCAAAGTCACAATCAAATTTCAAAGTATCTTGCATTTTATTTGAAGTTGATGTGTTTATTAGCAGATGAGAGAGAGGAATGCCTTGCTGGGCCAAAACTTGCTGACTTCCATAAAAATGAATTGATGCTACATGCAATTTACCGTTTCATTCCAGGCAGAGAGGTTTTGAACAGTAGGAGTAGCTCCAAGAGACAAAGATAAATGAGCCTTTTTCTTTGGGGAAAGCTAGTACACTTGTACTAGAGGTTTTGAAGGTATCCAAGTTCTACTATTAAATTGGAATATTTTTCTATAGCAGTCAATAGGTGGTACTAAAGCAAAGTGTAAGTTGATACTACGCTTATAACAGTGTCTGTTGCAAGATCATCTGTTCATGGGAAAATATATTTTGACTTCTCTAAAAGATGATGGTGCACCCTATTGTAGGACAGCAGCGAAGCAAAGCTGTAGATTTTCTAGGGTGGATTTAGATGATAATGAAACCAAACAAGAATCCTGCAAGCTACTCAGAGCAAACTGTCTCCGAATCTTTTTCCCATTAGGTCTCTGAGGACTACTTCTGTGCAATCCTGCTAAACTTTTAATTGAATGGAGGAGGGAAAACTTACTTCATTGCAAGAGAGGTTTCTGTTGTTGTGGGGTCCGCTCTCTGCACCCCAAGCTCCCCTATAACCGTCATCACAGAGGGAGTCCGATGTCACTACTATTCTGAATAGTGCTTCTCTATAGGCAAACAAGACATAGCCTAAGGATGTGCAGGGTAGAGCATGAGCTCCTTAGGACAAGCTTTCTCTTTTAGTGCATATTTGAAAAAAAAAAAAGACCAGAAATATATGCAGTGTCTTTTTTTATTATAGTCAAAGAAGGCTGTCTTAATGATCCAAGGTGTGTGTGATTATGCAGGAAACCATTTCTGAATTTTGTCATCAACATGCTGACTTAACCTATTTCACACAGTAACCAACTGAAGGAAGGTCTTTGATTGCACTGTCTTCCCTTTATCCTACTTATATCTGAACTGGCTGTCCTGAGTTTGGACACAAACAGTCTGTAATTTCCTTGGAATTAGATAAGTCTGCATTTTGGCAGGCTTTAAGTCTTAAAGAGCCCCTGTAGATGAGACATTTAATTAATAGACTGCCAAACAAGAAGCTTGTCCGTATGCTTGTCTCGTTGTGCCACTAGAGGAGAAGAGTCAAATTCTCTGTACCCTCTCTCCTGCTCTTATCCAGGGGGCTAAGAGAGGAAAATGCTGGCATCACTGACTGTGGCAAAGCTCTTCAGTTCTGCTCAAGGAGTTCATAACTGACTCAGAGGTGGTTTAAAGAATTTCCGTGTATTGCACTTATTTGCAAAGGTCTGGAATAAACCTTTGTTGTAAAATAAAGTCTATTTTATTGGCCTTTAATGACTAGAGGATAGCATAGTAATTTTTTTTTGGATGGGGGAAGGGGTTGCTGCTCTGTGGTACACTTCATGTCCTTTTTACTTCTGGGTATCTTCTAGGCACAGTTGGCTGTGGTTTGTTTTATGTTAACAGTGTATAAATATCAAAAAACCAAAGCAAGCATGTGTGTCCTGAGAAGCTGAGCCTATAAAGTGCACTAGAGTCTGTTGGACACTCCCTGCCAAGCAGCAGTGCCTTCTGAATCTGAGCCTTCCCATACTGATTGTGTGCTAAGAAACCAATCTGCTCCTCTCACTCTGCACTGGTGGCAGATGTTGCATTGGTGTTAATAAATAAAGTGTAAGAGTTTTGAGGCTGCGTTATTAAAATTAAGGAATTTTCTGAGCCAATGTTTGAAATTTGTCCTTCCAGAGATGGTGAGCCAAATTCTGTGCAGATGCTTTAAAACATCTTATATGCCTGGAATTGTTTAGCAGTTATACATTTAGCAGTTGTACTTTTTTTTTTTTCTCCTTGGGTGGTCAACACTAGCAGATCTGCTGACAGGGCTGACCCACCCCAGTCAGAACTTTTACATACTGTAGAGGCGGATAAAGTTCTTGTGGTGCACATAAAGAATTTGCTGGGGAAGACAGTCTGGATTATTCCTGCTTCAGGTAAAGGTAAACCCACTTGTGGGATTGCTTTTGCTTGGAGAGCCAGATATACTTGGTGGGTAGTGCGGGAAGATGGGGAAGTCTAATGTATGCTACAAGGGGATTTGATTTCAGGGGAAAACAGCCAATGGACTCAACTATATGCTGTTGCCTGCTATGTAGCACTTTTATAGCCCACCAACTCGATGTCTTCAGGTCACCAGTGACTGACCCTGACTTCCCTCTGATCATTACCCCAGCAAAGAATTAACTTTGATAAAACCAGACAATCTCAGCAGGGACCAGATGAGTTCAGCAGTGTCATCAGCTGGCAACAGTCCAACACTACACACCTTCCCTCCTGCCTGAAAAGCTGTTACAAGAGATGAAGCCTGACATCATGGACTGGATAAATTCAGCAGTTTATAGAGATTGGTCCATGGACTAAGGAATGATATCTCTCTCTTTGTGTGTGAGTGTATGTACACACACATATATATGAGACAAAAGTGATCGTATATTGAAAAATGTGGGATCTGAGCATGACGTGAATGGTATGGAATAAGGGGTGAATACTCTCCTGGGTTCAGCAGTCATTTTTCTTCTTAGTAGCTGGTGCAGTGCTGTGCTTTCGACTTTCAGCCTGGGAACAACGCTGATAACACAGATGTTTTTAGTCATTGCTAAGTAATGTTTACTCTGATCAAAGACTTCCTGAGTCTCATGCTGTGGCAGGGAGGAGGGGAAGCTGGGAGGAAGCAGAGACTGGACACCTGACTCAAGGTAGTCAAAGGGGGTATTCCATATCACAGCACGTCATGCCCAGTATAGAAACTGAGGGGAGTTATCCGGAAGGCCCAGATCACTGCTCAGGTTGGGCTGGGTGTCGGTCGGTAGGTGGTGAGCAGCTGTATTCTCTTCCCTTGTTATTTTCCTTATCATTATTATTATTGGTGGTAGTAGTAGTGGTTTTGTGTTATACCTTAGTTACTGGACTGTTCTTATCTCAACCTGTGGGAGTTACATTCTTTTGATTCTCTTCCCCATCCCCCCGGGAGCTGGGGGATGAATAAGGTGGGGAGCGAGGGAGAGGCTGCGTGGTTCTGAGTTGCTGGCTGGACTTTAACCACAAAACCCACAAAAACCTTATTGTGTTTCCAGTATCCCTTTCTGTCTGCATGAATAGAGATTGAGGTACAGTTGTACAACCGAAATGGTGATGGTTTGAATTAAGGCATGCTGGCCATGAATGAGATTGCATGGTTCGCAATGCTTTTCATTTTCATTGTTATTTCTATCATCATGATAATGTGGATACGTGTGGTATCATTTTCTCCTCCCTTTACAAACTTTCACATAGAGAAGATGCATGGGTATGTTAATGTCTGGGGTTTTTTTTCAGTCACAGGAGGATGTTTTATTAGCTTGACTTTTCAATTGTCTGCTGCTTATTTTTCACTCTTTTGATGCGATATTCCAGTGGTTTTTTTCTATGCAGATTAATTATCCTTTGGTAAAGAAAAGAGATACTGTTAAATATCATATCCTTCTGAGAGAGAATACCAGGAAAATAAATTCTGTACAGCCTTCTGTTGAATTCTGTTTCTTTCTCTTTCCTCACTTCTTTGACAGAAATGTACATTAATTCTGTACATCATGAAACCATTTTAGAAAGAGCAGTAAGGAGAAGTCAGCATCATAGGAATAATGACTGGTCTTTCATATTCCGAAAGAATCAAGTTCAAGCACGTCCACAGGTCTTCATGTGCCTGTCAGGAATTGGCAACAACACAGAAAGATTTTGTTGTATCACTAAACAGCACTTTATTTGGCTAGTTAAGTATATCTGCACTGACAGACATTCTTTCTGTTCAGGTTTTATTCTCGTTTGACTGAAGGACATTAAAAAAAACCAGCAAACAAACAAACCCAAAACCACCCAAAACCAAACAAACCAGAGGTCCCACAGATGCACACAGGGTACCTATGGGAAAGGAAGAAAAGAAATATTCTGAAACTGTTAATTTTATTTAATAAAAAGCATAGTGGAAAGTGAGCTGGTGCAGTGAAGGATGTACACTGCATAAAAAGTAAGAGAGAAGAGCCAGGAATGGCAGTCTGACATGAATAGAGTCTGTCATACTGATGCCAGAGGTTGCAGTTTATTTCTACTGTCAAATCTTTCACATGACCATTATTGCTAAGATTCTCTCTAAAGAGAGAATAAGGACTTTGGGTCACTTAATTACGAGAAAGCAAAAGACCAACAAATTGAAAAAGAAAAGAGGTAATACTGTGCACAGGCAGGAGTAGCAGATAGGATTGTGATCTTGAAACAGGGGCATGTGAGCCCATGTTTGCTTGTCATATGCCTCACAGGTATCCCCAGCCACAGGGACAGGGGATGTTTACACATTGTTGCGTGAGAAACTTTGCTCCTCCACTGCGCCTTTTTGATTCACCAATTCTAACAGTTTAGAGGACTAACTTTAGGGTTGACATTTGTTTCGGAACCCCAGCTTCTGGCACATTTTTAATGCCTTGATATCATTGCACAGGCATTTTGTGTTACAAAGTAGTAAATAGGAAAATAGTAAATAAGAAGATACTTGCTCTTGAGAGCTTTGTAAGGGTGCCTTTCTGTTGTGAAACTAGTGCTATGGAAGAGGAACAGGAGACTGACATGCATGCTGCCTGGGGCCCTGTAGAAAGCACCAAGGCTGCCTCAGTTAGAAGAAAACCTGTTTCTAGTGCCATAGTTCCTTTTTTTTTAGTGCTGCTGTTGTATTTTTATCTTTAACTTGTGAAACTGACATGTTTACAGTTTCTTCAGCTGATTAAATAAAATCAGAAAGCACAAAGACTCCTTGATCCAATCTATTGAGTGGCAGGTTGCAAATACAAAATGATCCAAGTGTGAACTCTGAAGTACAAAGGAGAGAGAACACTAACATTTGCACTCTGTAGAGGTAAAATCTGCAGCAGGACATAACATCATAGAAGTCAGCTGGATGGTCTTGAAGGTTCAGGCAATCTTTTTAATTCTCTGATGTTTTCCCTCTTTGTGGGTTAACAGTGACACAGTCATTCTAATGAAAATGGCTTCCTAATGCCCATTGGTTTCTAGTCACCACAGACTAGGTGACATATAGGAAACATCGGACTTCTGACAAGACTGGGGCTGTAAGTAGACTACTTTAAGCTTTCAAACATTGTGGGGATTGCCATCATTAATTACAGTTGTTTTGCTGGTATTTATTGCTGCAGTTTGTTATTTTATTTTTGTTGTTGTTGTTGTTTTGGAGATGCCTGATTCTACAGAATGCAAGAAGGAGTCAGGATTTTCAGCAAATGAAAGTTTTTGCTGATCATGTCTCCTGTCTAATGCTCCTCAAACCAGCCAGGCAAATAATTCTATTCCTAGCTATGTATTCTCAAGGCAGAAAAGACTGAGTGCATTGCTGACACCCATTTAGACAGTGTCCTGGGTTCAGCAGTAGCAGTCATGTTTCTCCTCCTTGGTAGCTGGTGCAGTGCAGTGTTTTGACTTTCGGCTCGGGAACAGAGCTGATAGAGATGTTTTGGTTTGGCCAAGGACTTTGTGAGCCTCATGCTCTGCCAGGGAGGAGGGGAAGCTGGGAGGAAGCAGAGACAGGACACCTGACCCAAACTGACCAAAGAGCTATTCCATACCACAGCACGTCATGCCCAGGATGTAACTGGGAGTTAGCCGGAAGGGCTGGGAGACTGCAGGGTTGGAGGAGGTATCGGTCAGAGCTTGGTCGGGCTTGGGGGGCGAGTTATTGGTCAGTGGGTGGTGAGGTGTTGTATTCTGTTCCCTTGTTATTTCCTTTATCATTATTATCATTGGTGGTAGCAGTAGTGATTTGTGTTATACCTTAGTTACTAAACTGTTCTTATCTCAACCCGTGGGAGTTGCATTCTTTTGATTCTCCTCTCCGTCCCTCCGAGAGCAGGGGGAGGGCAAGAAAGGGGGGGAAGTGAGCGAACGAATTACCTGACTGGGTTTAAACCACAACAGACAGACACAGTGTCTGTATCACACACTTACTTAATAAGCACACGCTGTAACTATGGTATATGTTACAACCTTACAGAGATCAACACAAGATGATGTGCACTGATGTCCTCTGCTGAGGACCCAACACCCACAATACGTTGCCAAGATTTAAATTTTGACTCGCCTATTGTCCAGTTGTTGTGTTGGCAGAAGTGTGTGAAACCAGCCTTAAGCAAGCCATGCAGTAGTGCTATGGTACACTGGGAAAAACATGAGATAACTTTAGTCAGTGTCAGGAGAGAGCTTTTAATGTGATGATATTTAGTTATCCAGGAAAAAATACATACACAAAATGCAGACTACAAGAAGTTCTGTGCTTCTTTCAGAGAGATTATCTGGCTTAACTATGAAAACAGATCAACAACACAGACTCATCGATGGGTTCAGAAGATCCAGAACTGGTTACCACTGAAGGCTGATGGTAAATTGCAAAAGGTAGTTTCTTGCTTTTATCATCACTGGGAAGTAAAAAGATTTTCTCAGAGGTTTGACTGTGGATCAATACTGCATCTATATAAAGTAATGCAAAGGATGGCATTTGAAGAAGTGGTGACTACAGCAACTGGAAGATCATTGAACCTTGGGTTTGTATGTTAAGATGGTAAAGTTCTTCATTTCATGAGCATTAGTCTTTCCGAACTGGAGCCAAAGGAAATGCTTGCATTGCTTACAGAGACCAAAGCTACCTCTAATACTCTACAGCCTCAATGTTTCCATGCTGAAGTCATTTAAGATGGAGATACAGGTTTATAAAATTATTTCCAGAGCCATTTACCCGGAATTTACATCAGGTATTTGTTGTGTGGCTGGGACTAACTGAGGAACATTCACATATTTGAGCAGTTAACTAGCTTCTTTGTTTGACACTGGTCAGTCTATTTATCCTAGCCTCACACTGGGAAGTACGGATAAGTATGTGGCCCCTGCCATGTCACTCACATATACTGTCTCCATTAGTCCTCCAGGGATTTAACGACTTCTGTTTCTGCCTTTTCTGGAAATACAATTGCATATCTACTGACTGACCTCCTGTAATCAAAGCTATTTCTGATGACCCTTTTATTTAGGGATTATGCAATTTTGAGGCTGTTGTGGTTTAAACCCAGTCAGGCAACTGGTTCGCTCACTCCCCCCTCTTCTTTTCCTCCCCCTACTCCTGGAGGGACAGAGAGGAGAATCAAAAGAATGCAACTCCCCCAGGTTGAGATAAGAACAGTTTAGTAACTAAGGTGTAACACAAATCACTACTGCTACTACCAATGGTAATAATGATAAAGGAAATAACAAGGGAAGAGAATACAACACCTCACCACCAGCCGACTGATAACTCACCCCCCAAGCCCGACCAAGCACTGACCGATAACCTCCTCCAACCCTGCAGTCTACCAGCCCTTCTGGGTAACTCTCAGTTACATCCTGGGCATGATGTGCTGTGGTATGGAATACCTCTTTGGTCAGTTTGGGTCAGGTGTCCTGTCTCTGCTTTCTCCCGGCTTCCCCTCCTCTCTGGCAGAGCATAAGGCTCACAAAGTCCTTGGCCAAACCAAAACATCATTGTTATCAGCTCTGTTCCCAGGCTGAAAGTCAAAAAACAGCACTGCACCAGCTACCAAGAAGGAGAAAAATGACTGCTACTGCTGAACCCAGGACAGAAGCCCATCATTAGTGTATGAGAGATGTTCCCTCCCATAGCAACTTAACTCTAAGGATTACCGTGTAGGTAATTTTTATTATCATTTAAGTATTAAATTAGCTAGTAAGGTACAAGCTTAACAGACAAATCGCATTAATGAGCACATGCACTGGCAAGATGTCAATAAAAGTTCAACTAAATTACTTTGCTTATTCATAGCTCAAGCATAATAAATCTCCTGTCACAGCTTCTACACTGTAAATATCAGTAATGATTGCAACAGTGTTTTACAGTAGGCTACAAACATTTGTTTCTGAGTAGAATTTTTATAAGAGTTTTTCTGTTATTACTATGGAGAAACAAACTCTCAATACAGTATTTTCGTGTGACAGATTTTTTGTAATTAATTTGCTGATAGGAGCACATAGATATTTAGAAAAATATGTAGCCTTTCAAGAGTTCTGATTAAAAAAACCCCAACGAAACAACAAAACACAAACCCATCAACTCTTTATGTGTGAATTTCTACAGTTATTCTGTTCTTTACTTCTGTATTTGTATTAGTAATTAGTAATAGTTCAAGACTAATAGACATTAAGAATGCACACTGCTAATTGCCCCTAGGTTTAGCAGTATCTTACCCATTAACAGTCGCTTTCACTCTACCTGAGATGTCCACCAACAGTGGCCCATGGGTAGAAGTCACAGTTAGGCAGATCACCAGCCACAATGAGTTCAGGCTGGCAGCAGTGTGACAGGGGGACACTTGTTTTCTCAGCTACTGTTAGGCAGTAGTTAACATTCAGAATCTGAACTGTGATATAACTCTAGCGATAAACTCTTGAAGCTGGGAATTTCTGGAAATTTGGGAAGAATAGTATTTTAGCTTAGTTGTCACCATCCATGCCAGGAAGGTAGATGGCATTTGTTTGCTAAGATTCATTATATTGGTAAAGGGGAATAAATTATATTAAGAAACATGAAATATGAAACATCACTGGAATAGATGTACAATACCTCAGATAACACTAAGTAGCTTCTCTGCCAATTAATTACTTCAAGACAGCGTCAACTTCTGTGAAAACTAAAAATTCTTGTTAGCACAGCATGCTGATATGAGCCTCACAGAGAGCTCAGAAGGGAATATTTAAAAAAGCCAGACTTACCTGTTCTCTTGTATTAAAACAGCATCTTTTTCTTCCAGTTTTTTTCACCGTCTTATCTTCCCTTCTATGCCAAATGACAGCTCCATAAAATAAACAAACACAAGTAATAATATTTACTTGAACTTCAGTGCTTAAGTCTGACTTGCAGTGTGAGACTTTTTACTAAAGAAAACTGTATAAAACATCAACTATTTCTGGGTACTTTCATTTTCCTTAATTAAAGAAGGGAAGAAAACATGAATGGCTTACAGATTAGAAAATCATATCCAAACATATAAAAGTAATCCATCAATAGCACTGTCTTGTGCTATGGGTCTGAAATTAGTATGGTGGATATTATAAAAGTGCATTAATTTTGACAGATGGTTTAAGGACAGGACAGGCAAGAAGCAAAATAAGGAAAATAAAGAATTACACTTCACTTAACCAAAAATTTATGAGTGCGGTTTTGAAATGTAGGCCTAGAGACCATCTTCTTCAGCAAAATAAAAATCAGAAACATGTTAGAACTATATAATTTAACTTCTGACATCCCAAAATTGTACAACTGCAGGGACAAAGAAAATAGCTGCTCCAGAAAAGACAGCTAATAACAGGGATGAACCAGCCACCCTGCAAGTGTGAAATGCCTGTTTCATACAGTGAGCACCACAACAGTCACAGGGAGAAAGATAAAAGGCAGAGTACAAAGACATACAGTGTAGAAACCAGTTGTTAAGTAAAGTATTTAACTGTGTAAAGAGACTGGTGGTACTGGGATTTGGCACCACTGTACCTTTCTGGATGGTAAATGGCATTTTTGCTTTTTCAAATGTTAACTTGACCCAATGGACTTAAGATACTACTAATCTGTCTGAATCTTAGGTGCTCTAAGGTAGATATAAGAAACCAAGCACAAGTTAAGTAAGTTAAAGTAAGTTAAGTTATAAAGCACACTTTCTCTGGAAGTGATTCTATTCCAGGGATTTTCGTGGAAATCTAGAGTACCTTATGTGAAGATAGGTTTGTAGTTGTCCCATTGTAGAATAAGTAATGATAATAAGCACTACAGTTTCGGATAGCTCACATTTTGGATCTCAAAGCTATCAAGAAGTCAAATTTCAGGTTACTTTCTTTGCTGTAAACATGCTTAGGGGAAACAGCTGTTGTATCAGTAGTAGGCTTTAGAATAAGTTTTCTGTAATATATTCAGCATGGCTCAAATCACATTTCTTCTTTATAATATTGTCTAAGACCTGAAAATGCCTGGTTATTTGTTGAAGCTGTTGCTGTGCAACCAGTTCACCTTTCTTGCTTGCTTTTAGAGATGAGCAGGTAGTAATTCCCCTCTAAGTGTCTTAGCCAACCTTGCAAACAACAACAAAAAGAGCAAGCTGTTTTGCTAATGCTTTTATAGGTATGAGTGTAGTCCAGCTAAATTTGAGACCTATTAAAAATAAAAATCTTCATTGAATACCTTAAACCTTTTTCCAGATAAGTTGCATTTTGTTACATAAACAACCCCATGAAAAAAGAAAAAAGGAAGTCCAAGTCAAATTATACATAAACCAGAAAGGCCAACCCAAAGAAAGTGAGAAGAGAGGAAGTGTTCCCAGAAAAACACTTTCACCTGCTATTATAAGGGAGATACTTACTATTGCTATTAATATAATACCAATATTAATATTACTAGATGCTATTATAAAAGAGATATATACACCCACCTGCTATTATAAGAGAGATACCGGAAGATCTTATTTCAGCAGTAAACAACAGAAAATTAGGGATGTATTATAAAGGCAGTAAATGAAAAGACATATGATTTATGATCTGCATTTTTCCATATCAGCTGGTAGAGTACATGGTGATAAACTGGCTATATTTAATAAAATTGTAAAAAAAAGTTTGATAACGGTTAACTATCCATATGCAGATTTTGGATCTACGGTGATGGTAACACCATAAGCAAGACTGCCTCTATTAATTTTGGCCTGCACTTTGAAGCACCAGTGGGGAGAGGCTGGAGGGAACAAACCCAAAAGTATAAACCAACTCACCACACTGGTCTTTTGTTGTACTTGCAAAGTGTATTGCCAACCAAGAACAATCATCTTTGTTTTTCATGTGCAGTATCCTACGGCACATGGATTTTTCACTTTTAGGATTGACCACTTTTCCTTTTCAAGACTGTATGGTAAACACAGAGCAGAAGCAGCATTGCCTGTTACATAGCAATAACATAATCCACAACAGTAAGTGCTAGGATTCATCAAAGTACTATGCTTTTCCAGCCCTCTGCCTCACCCTCAGCCTTTCTGTGATCACTTTTTTGACTGCTTTCAAAACCTCAGCCTTTAGGTTCTTCAGACAACACGCTCTCCATCAGCTCCTGTACTTTCGTTCTGTAAAGGAAGGATTGAAACAGAAATTAGGAAATATGGAAGATTGTTAATTACCATGAAAGCTGAAAGATTTGTGGTTTGGTTTTGTTTTTTTTTTTTGTTTGTTTTTTTTTTTAGTAAAATGCAGATTATACACCTCCTATTCAAGTCAGTCTGACTTTGACTCAGATGGAATACAAATGAACAAGGATGTAGACTAGATCAGATTATTCTTTCTTACAGAAATATTCTCAGAATGAAAAAAAGTTTATTCTCTCTACTGCTTATAGGCACTGTTCTTCAGTTGCACTGAGACATTTCCCAGCTAAAATTGACCTTTCCATGCCTGGTGCTTATGACTTCATATGAGGTCACAAGCAACAGCATGCACCTCTTTAAATATTCATATTTAAAGGTCTTAAATTGTTCAAAAAACATGATAGAAGGTGCATCCAAAATTAGTAGATAATATGTTGCTCTATTATTTTTGCTTTTCATGTGAGTGTAATTCTACACCAATAAAGCAGTACTGCATAAGTTAATTAATTCATGTTTGAGAATTACTTTGATACTGTAGCAATTAGTGCCACAGAGTGGGGAAAGCATGAGAAAATTAATAGCTCCCCCTTCAGAGATAATTTGAATAATGTACAATAAAGGAAGCTTGGCATCACTTGAAAGCCACCCTTCCATACTTGCATACGAAGAAGGAACTCAGTTAATATTACAGAGAGCCATAATTCTGCTTTTCCAACTTGAATATGTGATCTGTTATCTTTAACATTTTTTGGTTATTTTTTTCTCTGGTAAATATATGCAACATTACTTATCAGGTTCCTTTAGTTTGTGACAGTCACAAGTCCAGTTAATAAAGCACATGTTTTTCCAATGCAACACATTATTTTATTAAGTTATTTTATAAGTTTTATTAGGAAAGGTGATGGATGGCTTGTTACAAAGACACATTCAACATTGTCAGAAATAACAGTGCTGAAACTGGATCAGCTTTTCCATTTCAGTTAATAATAGAAGGTAAGTTTCATTTCTTTGAAACTGGACAAAATTGTTTTAGTGAGGTGGATTAAAAAGGTTTTAACCTCGCTTCTGTGTGCCTGTTTACTAGAATACGGATTGTCAGCTTAAGGCCTGAAAAGATTTTGGGGAAAAAACAGATTTCCATTCTCCAGTATCTCTTCAAACAAAAGAGACAGACTCTCATTTCTTTAACTGGCTATTATTTGTGAGACTCTTAGTTTCTGGAATACCTGCAGAAAAAAAGAGAATGCCATAGGCACTGGGTATTCCACTCAATGTCACCTTAACGTTATGTCAGGCACTAATAGAGGTAAGTATGTTGCCTGGTATGGTGCGCGCCACAGAATGCAGTCTTTGTCATTTGCAGAACACCTTATTTCAAGTCTGTTTGCTGGAATAAGGCTTGTGCTTGGAGACCAATCCTGGGTAGCATCTCTGTGATTTGTGGTACCTTGAGGTTGTTACTTTCATTAATTGCTCTGGATGTTAATAGTCATTTAATTGTATGTTGTGTAATCCAGCAACCACTATTTTGTAAAGGTTAATGAAGCCTTGAGGCAATTATGATCTTTACAAAGTTCTGTGACCTTTGTATAATAGCTTGTTCCTCTAAAAATTGCTATTTACAGTGTTTCACTGAGGGTGACTCCCCACCCCCCGGCCTCCGTAACTGTTGAGGGCAGAGATGGAAGCAGACAGCAGAGGAGAGACTGAAGTAAAATGCACCATTAAGCTTTTTACAGTATATAAGCAGAAGGAGCATTTACAGAAACATTCATAAAAATTGATCAGCACTACCTCCACACAACTGCCTAAATACAGCCACTACAGCTTATGGTATCTCTCACCTCATGGTCTCAGAGAGGGCAGGACACATTCTGGACCATCAGTTCAGAAAAGGGCTCCCGCAGGTAGCTGCTACACTGGGATGGGCTTGAACCCTCCATGCACTCCTTGCACATCTGATCCACATGTGCACCCAGCACTGATGGCTTCTGCAGGAAAAGAGGAACAGTAAACCATATGTAATCCTCTTTTGTGGCTGCAATATTCAGTGGAGCCCTAGTTGTAGAGGTGATATTGAGTTTATATCTTTTTTCATGTTCAGTAGTTATGCTGATACATAGAACCACAGAATGTATGGGTTGGAAAGAACCTTGAGTTCATCGAGTTCCAACCTTCCAGTCTTAACACTACAAATCAAATTTATAACTCCCCCACCCTGTCTGGTTTTCTTTTTTAATTTTTTTTTTTTAATTATTATAACACTCTGGTAAGCTGCTACGTGTGCTAATCAGCCCAATATTAAAAAAAAAGGACAGTTTAAATTTCAGTTTATCAAGAATCTAAATTGGGCTATGCGTTTGCAATGTGTATTTCTCAGTGTATAAGATCAGTGCAACCAGAATAGGGGTGGTTAAGTGCAGTACTTACTACAGCCTCTACTGGACTGTGCTGGAGGCATCTGACAGATATATAAGAAGTAAGGGAGCAAAATCCAGAAGGAGCACAGTTGGTGTAAGTGGAGATTAATACTGTATTTTTTAAGTTTGCGGACCTTGGTATGGATCAGCTACAACACATTCAATTTACTGACAACTTCCTTGCTATAAGTACTTTCTAAGCACAGAAGCAGCATACTGGAGCTGCATGTCTCTATGGTTACTAGTTTCACTTGCAGGATTAGCTGAGTATCTGCTTATTCTGCAGCCTTCCCATCATAGTTGTTCCTGTCATTTAAGGAATCAACAGTATGCAGAAGACAGAGTACCCATTCTGGAGGACCAGAGGGTTTTTTTTTATACAATTGTGCTTTGTTGATGGCAATTATATTTCTCACTAATAATGCAACAAGATTTTATGCCTATCATAACTTCTCTAAAAGTGTCATTTGGAAAATATTAACCCCCTTTGGAAAATAATAATTATATATTCATTTCAGATTTCACTAAATGGAAGCTGAATGAAATACTGATAGCTGATGAGCAAGCTAATTTTTCTAGTTCTAAAGCCGTGGTGTTAGCATTTCTATTTTGCAATATGATCATAAAATTTATTTACTACCCAAACTGCAGATTCCTAGCTGTTATGGGTGTTTATAATTATTTTCACAAAACACACTACTAGTTGAAGGAGAGTGGTGACTGTGATTTGGCTGCTTAACAGGCACTGGTATAAATGGCTCTTCTTGGAAATGCTCTCATTAATGTATTGCCACCTTTGATGCATGCCAGACTGACTGAATCCTTTTGAGTTAAGGAAGTGTCTTTTTGTTGTCCCATGTAATTAATGTCCTACCTCAATTGTGTTTTGTAGAGGAAGCAGCCCTGTCAGTCTGCCAAAAAAACCCACAATTTCCAGTAAAACCACTTGACAATCATTTAGTTCCAAACAGCCTTTAGAGCAAGCTGGAGAAGGGGGAAGGCAGCTGGGCTGGACACAGGGCAAAAGGAAGACATTGTATGACATGAGCTTCACCTGCAGACAGAAAAAGATTCATAAGACAGCTCACCCTGAAAAGCTTTTCAGTAGAATACACCGATGTGCCAAAACTGAAGTGATTTATGAGTAGATGTTTTCACAAAATTCTAGTAAAACACATGCTCATGAGAAACACCTCTGTTTGCCCTTCCATGTTACTTGGGACAGTGAATGTTTCAAAATTGGTGATTCTAAAGCAGAAAGCAATTGAATATACAGAATTGTTCATGAAAGGGAAAGACTGGGCCCATCACCCCATAAGAGCTCCAGGGCTGCACAGTTCTGCCTACCCTGGGCAGCTTCATACTTGGGAGCAAGAGACCAATATTTTCACATCCTTACCTCTGCTTGAGAGGCAGAGAAACTCCAAGTTGGGAATCTGGCCTCTCTGAGCAATCCTCAGCTTGTCGGACAATGTGAAAAGGATTTCAGATCCTAAAACTTCAGGCTCCCAAGAGGCCACAGAGGTATTTCTGGGGACATGAGTGTGTGAGTGTGTGAGCTGTGAGAAACAAGATATTCTCACCCTATATGCTTCATATCTAGAGCAAACATTTTTAAATATTGTCACTATATTTTATGATTTAAAAAAGACCACTTACAAATTTTTCACATGCTCCAATAAAACCTGTTTCATACATACGGTGAAATCTTTGAAGCTGGTTTGAAGCTGGAAATGTGGAGTTTAATTTGACCACACAGCTTTTTTGGTATTTTTTTGGTATTTTTTTTTTTTTTTTTACTTTTGAAAGAAATAACTGTAGTCGAAATAGACTCTTGCTGACAGCTTATCTTGTTAATCAAACCTTTCTGAGCCAGTTTATAGATATGTATGGCTGAAAACCTTAAAGCCTTCCACCTTTAAAGGTATTTTTGCGTAGTGCACTAATCCTCTAATCTAAATCTTGGCCAGGTCACACAAATATAACCCTTTTTCTTTAACCCCAAGGAGCACAAGCTACACAAGTGGCAGCTTCTCTTTGATTAGAGAGCCCAAAGTACAGAATAAACTAGTTTCAGAGCTCTTCGGCATGCTAAGCCACTGTAGTAAAGTTAAGACAACATCTTCATCTTCTTTTCCAGCCTTACTGAAAAGTGGCCCTACCCATGCTCTTTTAAAGCCATGTCTTTAAATTTTTCTGACTGTATTTTGTGGTTCTCATTTACCCACAACAAGGAAGGATCAGCTTGTGGCATGCAGGATGCAGTAACTTCACTTGCCATCTCATGATTGCCTGGAAGCTGCCAATGCTTGCTGAGTTCACCTTGCTTCAGTGGCCAGTGCCTCTGAGAGACATGATAGTCCTCAGTTCAGTTTACCATTTCATCTACTGCTTATTTGGTATTCGCTAGAAATGCAGCTGTTTAATATTAAAAAAATTGGCTACTTACAAGTTTTCCTTAAAACTCAATTCTACTATGAGAAACAAAAAATCACTTTCAGAATAGGTAGAAAATTATAGCTTTTATAGCTTGCTGCTTCCCAGAATTTTCTTGTAGTTGCCTCATGTCTTCTCTTGCACTGATTTGCTTTAATCATTAAAAAGAATTGATATTTTCTTTGGAGTAGAAGATATTTTTCTTCTCTGTGGGAGACAAGTTTGTGGGGAGAGTTATAACTTTTATTAAAGAAACTGATAAAGTTAGGTCCAAAAAAACCCCAAAAACCTTTCAGGCATACAAGCTGGTGGCAGCAGAATTTTTATTGCATGTACTTTTATAGGCAAACACTAAAATTTAAGTAAAGACTCTGAAAAGTACTACAAAATGGATAGGATTATAAACTCCACCTCATTCAATTAACATTTCTCATATCTAAAGTGCCACTCTTGAATTTCCTTAGACTATGGATCCTTTTAAAGCAAATAAATACACTCAGCACTGATTACCACTTCAAATGACTAGAAATTTACTGCAAGATAGTATCTTACAACCATATTTAGTACAAAAATAACATTTTTCATCTACTGAGTAGAAATATTCAGAGACTTCACCTTTTCATTTCTAGATGTGTATGCATGCATATTATGGTTTAGAAGCGTTCTAAGGTACTTTGTGATACTCTGCCAGCTTTACTGTACATCAAACTAGTAACATGCAGAGTTGTGCCACAGTAAGCTAAGCACTCATACCCAACAGCTAATGGATTTTTAAATGGGGTAAAGGAGTGATATGGCTAAGTTATGTTAGCTTTTTTTTTGTTCTTGTAGAGGAAGTTTGTGGGTTAAGTGACAGCACATAAAAGGCCAAGAACTGCCAGAGCACCGGCAAAGCCAACAAGCACAAAAATTGTAACAAAAATCCTGAAGAACTGCAACATGAGGTACTTGAATAGCAGCTAAAACAGTAATTGTGCTCAGCTAACTGCTGCTCCAATGAGTGGTTTGATGAGAACAACAGAGGCCATAACTGTGGAGATAGCCAAGGGGAGCAGACGTGGGAGAGTGAGGGGTCAAAAGGAATACTGCATAGCCATAAGCCCAATAGGAAAGTTCAGGGCACGTATTTTTGCAGCACAAAGCTAGAAATGCCATTGCTACTTCTCCTGAATGCTTTTATACTCACAAATGTCAACATCAAAATGAGACCAATTAAATGCCAGACAAGCGTATGTCTTTTCCATCTGACTGTAATCCTTCTCTTTTGATGCTCCTCCTGTTTCAAAGCCCTGTGGATTTTGGGTTGTTTGATCCAGTCACAAAGCAAGCAAATGGAAGCATCAAATATGGAAAGCAAATGGAAGCTCATCTGAGAAAGCAAGAGGACAAAACAAAGAATGGCTGATAGAAAATAAGCAAGAAAGTGTGTTAAAGCTGTACATGATTTGAAGATTTTAAGGCTGCTTTGGTGGGACAAATCTTACAGATCACCACTTGCCATGGCTAACACTATCACCTTAATAATCCATTCCTAGGAACTATCACATCATCACTGGACAAATGATAAATAACCACTGGTAACAATTGTTGTGATTTGTACATACCTTTGTATTAACTTTGCAAAGGAAGATGGGCTTTTTTTTGCCATGGACCAAAGACAAAAAGAGAAGCGTTGAAATGAAATAGGTTGAGTAAAGATAAGTATGCAAATAGCAAAAGAAAGCTGGAAAAAATATCCAGACAAAATTTATCTCCCTTTTTTTGTTTGTTTATTTTTGTTCACTTCCTTGTTTTGTTAAAGATGAAGTATTATAGACAAACTGAAGGAGCAGGAGAAATACCCAATTTATAAAGCTGTACTTCAGATTTCTTTCATGCTCTGCTGCTCAGTCTCAGCCACCTCCTTTTCCAAGACAATCCCTTGCCTTATCAGGAACTGTATTGTGCACTACATTCAGTTTTCTTCTGCCTGAAAATAATTTCAAATTGAAAACTATATTTGAAGATTTTTTTTTTCTCTCCCCCTTCAGCTATTAGAATTGTTCCAAGCCATATTAGCACAAACTCCGAAAGCCAAAACCAATTGAACAGGCACAGAGCAGACCTGCCAGGCTTTAAGGTTGCATTTTATTCTCTGTTTATGGGAGAAGGCCTGTGGTAGTCCTCTATATTTTTTCTTTTTTTTTTTTTTCTTTTCATAAGTTAATCCTAGGCAATATCAGACAAGGCTTTCATCTTTGGGTTTTGCTTTCTTTCTGTTTACATAAGACATTGGCTTGATTGTATAAAATGATGTGCCTAGAGGACAAATTATGGATTGCTGCTTTAGACCTTTGCCTTGAGCTGCAAGTAGTAAAAGCAATTAAAATTATGGACCCAGAGAATTCCTATAATAAATCTAATCCATTTACACTATTACACACAGTTTCTCAAGAGATATGGTGCTATTAAGTATGCTTAGCTTTATGAAACAGTCAAATGGTCTTTCTTTTTACTGAACTGGAGTTTGCAATACAAAGAGCTCTAAGATGGAAGCAATCCCCAGAAGTCAGTGATCTCCTTACTTCTTATTTTAAAGTCTTCATTGAGTTGGGCTCTTTGTTTATTACAAGTTATCCAACGCAAAATACTGGCATTAAAATTTTCAACATGAGGTCCATATGCTTATCATTTACAATTTTCCATCTGAAAAGCAATCCAACTTTCCACAGCACTGAATGAAGGAGCTTTAATCCTCCTATCTGTAACCACTGATGTATTTATTGCTTTTTCTGGTCTTCTAGCTATTTTTCAGTTTTTCAGTCTTTCAGTCACAAGCCTTCCATCACAGCAGTCCTATCACCAGTACTATACTTAAGTCTGCTTCCAGAAAAATCAGTTTCACAGGGACTTTCAGTGATAGATGTTCTAATGTGTGAATTCTGTGGTGATTCATTCTACAAGATTGATCAGATTTTTGACCAATTCTCAGGGCACGACAAATGCTTTCTGGATTTCAGATGCACAGTAATTTGACCTTCAAAAAGTTGTTTTCTTCTATCATTAGTAGCATTGCTTGTACACCACCAGAGCCATGGATTTTACTTGTCCTGGGTGCCTAAGGGTACATTGTGCACTGTCTCTTTTACAGAAAAAGATGAGAAACAAAGCGATGCTACGCTTAGCTGGCAAGGAAGACCATTGAAATCAAAAGCAGCACATTTATTAATCTTGGTAGGATGCAGATCACATCCAGATTGATTTATGGATCAGGTGAGATCAGACTAGAAATATTTCTTCAATAATTGAAAACAGATTTCTAGAGTCTCAATCTAATACTTTGTAAAAGCTCTCTTTCAACACTCACGTAAAGCCTGATCGCCTCAGTTTGGCTTCACAGTCTATATGAACTAGGAAGTAACTGTCTTAGTCAACAAGAGGGGCACCTACTCAGGAGCAACCAGAGTTATAAGGAAACAGCAACGTGAGGCATGAAAAGCTGCCAGCGTAATAAGATCTGAACAAGCCATGGAATTACTGTAAAATTTTGGAGTGCAGTTATAAAATATTTTGGATTTTTTTCTTGATTGCTAGGATAAGAGATTCTGTCACTCCAGTCATGGTAAGCAGGCAGAAATTTCAAGCTTATTTAGATTGAGCTTGTTTCTGCTAAACAGCATGTAAGCAGTAACAATGTACAACCTTTGTTGTGCTACATCCAATCCCAGGATCAGCAGGGAAAGGAAAAAGAAAAAAGAACACACACACACGCACACGCAAACACACACATAAAGATCAGCTAGCACTGAAACAATTTGATAATAGTGAAAAGATAAGTGGCACATGTTCATTTTTGTCTTGGAAAGACACTGTAGATGATAATGATAACCATTTTAACTGCAATAATGCCAAGAACAGGAGTAACAAACAGAGGTTAAGTGTCTGCAGCAATCTCTCCCAGCTTCAGGCCAGCTGTTCTGTTCAGCACATCTCCACAAAAGATTAAACCATAGGCTGAAAGGTAGAAACAAGAAACTAAATCTCAAAAGCGTATCACTGACCAGTCACACCAGCCTGACTCTTGAAACCACCTTTGAAATGTTACTCACAAAATCTGAGTCTCCTACAGCAAAACAGTTGTCTGTTTTTTTTTAGAAAATGCCTTGTTGCAAAGATCTGGGGGTCTGGCAGTTTATGTTTGTTTGGAAATATAAGTTAATCACAAAACCAAAAAAAAATTTAAATTGAACACAGCCATAGAACAAATCCTGGGCACGGAAACACTTCTCTTAACCGTGTAATTTGCTCAGCAAAACAAACACAATATGCAGGAGTTAGCTTAGATTTTTCAAATTGCCATTGCATTAGTCATACTTGAAGGACCTGTTCTTAATCTGAAGGACACTACGTAGCTTCATTCAAGATACTGTTCCATTTATGCGGTTTTACAATCGGTTACAGCTACTGAATAGTTCCAACCTGTAAGGCTAAAGTATAGACCAGCCAGTCAGACATAGAATTCACATTTTATAAATGACTAGAGAAAGGGACATCCTCCCAGAACTGAGTTGCAATCAGTATTGGTGTCTCCAATACCAATGAACAGTGGTAGCACATACAGAACTTCCTTTGCTGAGCTAAAGTGAGGAGGTTGGTTTGAATATCAATCCCCAGCTCCCCACTGCCTTCCTCAGCACATGCTTTTCCTGCAGCCCAAAAGGGACATGTGGTGGGAAGGAGAACAGGAAACCCTTTTAAAATAAACTTGTTGGCAAGACAGGGAACAAGATGATCACAGGCATCATTCTCACTGTACATCAATCCTGCTTTCACAGCCTCTCATGGGAACAGCAGTAAAAGTGACTTAAGAAAAAAAGTGTCACAACAGGCTTGTCTATTAATTTCAGTCTAAACAGCTGTGTTACATTTAGAAATAACTCCAGGCTCTGAGATAGTAATATCATTAACTAGTACATATTTGTACATTTCAAGTGTCTTATTTAACTTTAGTCCCTGCTGAATGGGAGGCACTTTAGCTAGACATTATTTAATCAGTACATTAATAACATACACCTTTTCTACAGGAAACAAATCCTGTTTTGCCACCATACAATCTGTCTTCACTCCCATCCTTAAAGTCCCACTCAATCCACAGAAAAAAACTGTGTGGGATTATGGAGCAGCATGAAGATTTCACCCTAGCTCCCATAACAGGAACAGCAGCAGTGAATTCCCAGCCATAGGGCACTGTCCTAATGTTGACTATCAGTACCAGCTCGTATTGTGTTCCTGCCATAAGGCAACACCTGTGCATATCAGGGAAGTTTGAAAGATTGGCAGAACACGTATCTCCGAAATGTAATTTATATCCTCTGCTATTTGACAGTCACAGAAGCAATTGTGATAATTTAAGCCAGCTGGGTGAGTTTTAACTGCAGATGTTTATTTTACTTTACTATGTGGACAGACATAAATATTCCAACCCCAGCAAATGCTTTTAGCTTTGATTTTAGCTCCATTTCCAAAGTGGTGAACAATGTTGTATAAATGAGTCCTCAAAATGTTGGAAGTGAACACCATGAATACAACACCCAAACAGAAATTTGGGATGTTTCAAGGTGGCATTCACAGTCAGTAGATCCCTTGTAATGACTCAGCAAAGGTAAAACACAGTAAATAGATAAACTGAAAGCCAAGCATTCTTCCAACTCCTTTTACAGACAACAACATTGCCCTGCTGAATCTTTCTTGCCATACTAGATTTCCATCACAGATAAATACTTTGTCATTTTGTCACCACATGAAACATTGTCTTTTTAAATTATATGATAGTTACAAAGAAAGCATCTGATGTGTCCAAATTATGAACCACCAGTTCCTGCTAAAAGCAATAAAGTGGCAACGCTTATTTTCTGCTGGGTTAATATCTGTATTACAGAAGATTTCTTTATAGCTGAAAAATGGCATGTTGGCAGCCCAGAAACATCTGCAATCTTGAAATCCTCCTTTTCCCCCTCCCCTTCCTATGCTTTGGCTTGCCCAACCAGGTTTGAATATCTGATGGGAGCAGAAACTGATGGGAGTTTTAGTCTCTGTATTTTTCCAGCATTCCTTCCAAGTCATTCGTTACTGTTTAGCACACACCTTGAAGAACTGTGTAGTGCACCATCTGCAAAAGTGGTACAGATTACACAGACAGGGGAAACAACCAGGTGTTTCTCTGCTCATCCTACTGAACACTTGACAGATGCCTGGAACAGCAGAAGCCCATTATCTGTGGGAAAAAATACACCACACTGCAAATGGACTCTGCCACAATGACACTTTAAAGTGAAGAATGGGGAACATGTGCTCAAGGTGCTGGCAAAGATCATGAATTTATCCCAGAGCACAAAATATTTAAAGCATATTATATCAGACTGGAAAAAAAAAAAAAAGAAACAAAAGAACATAAATATTCAGGTTTTCTTCAGCATAATTGCAAACTGAAGTGAAACACTTGAAAAAACTGGTAGCGCCAAGGGATTTTACACACAGTACTACAGACTTTTGTTTCAACTAGGAGGATAGTTTGGTTTTCTGGATTATCTGAACATTCAACACATCCCTGAGTGACTTCAGTTGCTTTTAAAAATGTTGGCAAAATGCTTCTGTTTACCATGCAATAATAAATCACCCTACAGCAGGCAACTAGAGATCTGTTGCACATATTGCACCAGGTTAGTTATGCCAAATCCCTCTTGTAGCCCACATTCCTGCATGTGAATCCAGTGGATCCAGTCACTGAGAAGGCAGGATACCCTGATCCTGTGCCGGGATCTCTTCTAAAGCACAGGATGCCTGGAAAAAAAAAAGCTGCCTTCATGATTAGTTATTCCTATGGCATGTTATTGCTTCTGGCACTTAATGTATAGGTCAGAGATATTCCTGCCATGGGGACCATTATCATGAGCTCCCTTCTGGCCTAAAGGATGCAAGTCCAGATTTTCAGGGATTTTGTAAATGACTGCTTCCAGTTTGAACCATTGAGCATTTTTATATAAAATTAGGTATAGGTAAATCAGTTCAGCTATAAGAAAATGACTTCAGACAAAAATCTAAGTATTTTTAAAATTTAGAACACAACCCAGCCCAACCCAAACCAAATAACTTTGGTCTTTACTGTCAGCTTACAGTTTGTCCTTACAGAGAATAAAGCTATGTGAGAGGTTCCTGAGTAAATTCAGGTTTTGGATTACAGTAAATTCCTCAGCAAAAAGGAAAAGTGGTGCCAATGCCAGAGCCAGAGCTGTAATACTCTGGAAATGAGTTTTGCTGTGCTAATTTTTGAGAAGCATTGCCACAGTGGACATTGGAATACTCACAAGGGTTCTTTGGTTTTGCTTTTCTGTCCCCACCAATTACAGTGATATAGCATAGCCCCTTTAATGAAAAACTGTTAAGAGGTTTGTAGCCATCAAGGTGGCTTTATCTGATTTAGCAGACCCAGAACTGAAGCTGTTTGATAAAGATCTTGGTTTGATCATGCGCTTTGCATGAACATGTTGCATCCAGTCAGCACAGACAGCATTAGTTGTGAGAAAACATGAAAGCAAGCTCTTGAGCAAAGCTATGCTTCTTTGATTTCAAGCTGACATGAAGCCACCAAAGAGATTGTCAAAAAAAAAAACCAAAACAACCAAAAACCACCAAAACCCCACAACGTTTTGTATTTCTGACCAGAACTTGTGATTCTAAGCAAACATTTAGCTTTCTGACAACCTCTGCTAGGTAGCAACAGCAGACTTTCTAATTTCCCGTGATGCAAAGCAAAGAGGCTTTTTTGGACATCTGTTATCTATTTAACTCAACTTGCAAAAATAATTCCTTGAAGAAGTATTAGATAAGGGCACTTTGGTTTTGGTTTTTTGTTTTTTGTTTGTTTGGTTTTTTTTTTTTTATTCAGCATTACTACCATCATTGTTTTCACTACAGTTCCAAGAACTGTTTGGTGAAGTCTTTCAGCATTAGCAATTAAGTGACACACATATAAAATAAATAAATAAATAAATAAGTATATGGTTTAATATGTACAGCAGTGGTGAAACAGGCAGTATTTTTCCTGTTTCAAATTCATTTAGCTGAACCAAAAAATCCAAACAACCATAACCCACACTAAGAAACAATTTACTGGACTTCACTAAGAAAGAGAAAATGATTACTCCCTGCAATCCCATCTCAGAATCAGTTTACCTGCTTTCTACACTAATCAGAAATTTTAAGCTGCTTTAGAAATGAAGGGTTGGGTAAGATGTTTTGGATATACCTCATGCATAGTAGTTTTTAGCATGCTTATGCTCCTTCTTTAAAGTATGGGAGATTTTTATGCCATATCGGGAAAGCAGAAACAAGATGACTCAGGACTCCATTAGATCATCTTCTATTTGTGATTTTTCCAATTGACAATGAAGATATTTTTAATATCATTTATTAAACCAGTTCTTAATCTAACCAGGAGCATGTTTTCCTGATATACATATGTCCTGGGTTCAGCAGTAGCAGTCATTTTTTCTTCTTAGCTGGTGCAGTGCTGTGCTTTTCACTTTCAGCCTGAGAACAACACTGATAACACTGATGTTTTTAGTCATTGCTAAGCAATGTTTACTCTGAGCAAGGACTTTGTGAATCTCATGCTCTGCCAGGGAGGAGGGGAAGCTGGGAGGGAGCAGAGACAGGATACCTGACCCAAACTAGCCAAAGGGGTATTCCATACCACAGCACATCATGACAAGTATTATAAACTGGGTGCAGTTACCCAGAAGAGCTAGATCACTTCTTGGGACAGGCTGGGTATCGATTGGCGGGTGGTGAGGAGTTGTATTCTCTTCCCTTGTTTCCTTATCATTATTGGTGGTTGCAGTAGTGGTTTGCGTTATACCTTAGTTACTGGACTGTTCTTATCTCACCCCGTGGGAATTACATTCTTTCAATTCTCCTCCCCATCCCTCTGGGA
This sequence comes from Pezoporus flaviventris, assembly GCF_033815535.1. NCBI lineage: Eukaryota > Metazoa > Chordata > Aves > Psittaciformes > Psittacidae > Pezoporus > Pezoporus flaviventris. Next base: position 53,385,843 of record NW_026892549.1, read on the forward strand.
GCAGGGGGAGGAAGGTGGGGAGTGTGCGAGCTGCTGCTTGGTTCTGGGTTGCCAATTGGGCTTAAACCATGACAGTTCTTTGTGGCGCTCAATGTGGGTCACAAAGGGTTGAGATAACGAGAGATCTGACCGGAGTGTGTCTAATTGTATGTATGATAAGCACGTATTGTTTCTGATTAATAGTCACTCGTCACAATGATGATTTATTGGCTCTCAAAGTTGTTGCTCTTCATCTTGGAGTTTCAGCATGTCGTACCTTACTTACAGTTTTAGTGTTTATTGGCTGGGGTACTTGGGCTATGGTTCTTGTTCTGCTGTACTTCATGGTGATGACTTGTAATACAACAGACTCATTGATCATGAAACTGCGATGGCTTGCATTCCCAGTGTGGTCATCACTGTTGCAGAATGGCTCTAAGAGCAAGGCCATGGAGCCTTAGAGGCCTGTGCAAGCAAGGCAAGGGGTAGGCCCCACAGGTAACCGGAAACCGGATGTGGGAGGAGAATGTGGAGGAAGCTGTGTGGATCTAACCAATACTGTTGTGACTAGGAGGCGTGGCTAAATACCACGCCTATATAAGTGAACTGCATCACAAATTATTTTGTAGAATAGTAGAAGTTTGCTTATCACCCATATTGGGTTGGCCTGTCTTGCTTCTCCTCGCCGCTTACACATCACCTCTATACTTTGGGAGGCATATAATGGAATTTTTTAACAGTTACACATCTTTATTTTTCTCCTCAGGTGGTCAACCTATGAAGGAGGTTGACCTGCTCCTCCACCAGACTATTTATAGTGGGAGAAGATTATGATAGATTTAAAGATCCTGAATATCCTTTCAATGCCCTGGAAAGCACCCTGCTCCTCTTGCTGGGAGCCAGCTTGTTGCTACATATGCTGTCTATGTTTTGCCTGTGGTATGACCACCCTGAGAAAGCCTGCTTTTGTCCGATCATGGAAGCTAACCTGGGTCTGGCCTGGGTCTTGTCTAGGGTTAAATGACGATGCAGGAGGACCACCAAGAGATTTTCCCCAAGGCTGGGCAGTCATGACTGTCAGGGTGTGTGGGACAGTATGGGCAAGTATCTCTTCCAGTGGGCCCCTCCAGTGCTTTGGAAGTGTCGGAGATGGAAGGCAGCTGTATTGAGTCCCTTACAAGTTGCAGAAACTGCTGAAGGAGACGTATGTTGAGTCGGTTTGCCCAGGTGAAAGCCATCCAGCTGGCCTTGGACATCGCTGAAAAAGAAAAGTGGCCAGTACTTTATCTCTGTACTGACTCGTGGATGGTGGCAAATGCCCTGCAGAGGTTGTTGCAGCAATGGGAGCAGAGCAACTGGCAATGCAGAGGTAAACCCATCTGGGCTGCTGCACTGTGGCAAGATATCATTGCCAGGGTACAGAACCTGGTGGTGAAGATATGCCATGTAGATGCTCATGTACCCAAGAGTTGGGCCACTCAGGAACACCAGAACAATCAACAAGTGGATAAAGCTGCTAAGATTGAAGTGGCTCAGACAGAATTAGATTGGCAACATAAGGGTGAATTACTTTTGTCCCAGTGGGCCCATGACACTTCAGGCCATCAGGGCAGAGATGCAACATATAGATGGGCTCATGATCGAGGGGTGGACTTAACACTGGACACTGTTGCCCAGATTATTCACAACTGTGAAATGTGTGCTGCAATTAAGCAAGCCAAATGGTTAAAGCCTCTTTGGTATGGACGCATCATGACATTGAAGTACAACTATGGGGAGGCCTGGCAGATCGACTATATTGCAATCCCACCAACCCACCAAGGCAAGCACCATGTGCTTACCATGGTGGAAGCAACCACAGGATGGCTGGGAACATATGCTGTGCCCCATACCACTTCCCAGAACACTATCCTGGGCCTTGACAAACAAACCTTGTGGTGGCACAGCACCCTGGAGAGAACTGAAACAGCCAATGAACTCAATTATATGCGGTTGCCTGCTTTTATAGCCCACTAACTAGATGTCTTCAGGTCACAGTGACTGGCCCTGACTTCTCTCCACCAACAAAGAATGATGGAACCAGATGAGCTCAGCCGTGACCAGATGAGTTCTGCGGTGTCATCAGCAGGCAACAGTCCAACACTGCACCACGTCTCTCCTGCTCTGAAAGACTGTTACAAGAGATGGAGCCTGACATCATGGACCAGATGCTGTTACACCCTTACTAAGGAAACATGCAATGAGATAATCCAAATAAAGATCTTGCAGAACACCAGGCATAAGTATTTTTTGATGAAACAATAAAAAAACACCAACCAACAAACCAACCAACCAACCAAAATTCAACCAAAAATGCCCCCAGACGCCAGATGTTTTAAAAATTGATTGCACTGTTTCAGTCCCTAGGTATTTCTGAATGAAGTCACAGATGCCAATTTATTATGGAACCAGCCACCCAAATACATTTCTGAATAATCCTTTTGTGCAATAACATACTAACCAAACAACTTAAAGCTCTTCCTTGGAAGGTATCTGGGAAAGCTGCTGATGTATGGTGAAGTGTTAATGCTATGATAGTGGGGAGAGATGATGTACCAGAAATGGTTTAGTAATTTTAAGTGGACTTCAATTGGCTCTATCTATTTAGAAGGAGGATGAGCATAAAACGTAAATCAGAGAACAGGGAAATTCTTTTGATGGGATATTTATAATGCTATGGTACTGTTGGTAGTTTTTCTTAGGGGAAGCTCCTGCAAGGTTTAAAGGAATTTGTCCATTATATTGGCAAAAAATTAGCATCTCTCTCATCCTGCCCAATAAAACAGTCATAGGGGTGAACCATTCATATGTCCGTCTCTTGTTTGTGATTTTGGAAGATGCTCTGATAAGATCCCAAGAGACACAGCACATAAACGTTTTCAAGAAAAACTTCCAAACTCCTGCAAAAAGTTTAAAAAAAAAAAAAAATGATACTGATAATCTTCCAAGCCTAGAATGTTTGCATTTATTTCTAGATTTTTGGGGGGTTGGATGTGGGGAGGGAAGAAGCTTCTTTTTTTGGGGGTGAAGTGAGGGGTGTTTGACCTCTTCACTATTTTCTTTCCTAGTGTCGTAAAACATTGCTGATCAAATGGTAACAAATTTAATCCATTAAGAGGTTTTTATTATAGTAAAATAATATGTAATGTCTCTGAAGGAAAAGGTTTCTTTCTCACTGACATCACTGGAAAATAAGAACAAAGTGGCTAGAAATTTTCCAAAGGCAGGAAGTCAAAACTAGTAGCCAAGAGTGATGATTTGATTCATGTTTTGTATCGGCAGTCTTTGGGAGCATGAATTAACACCTTCAGTGAAAAAAGTATTGCTGTCTGCTGTTCAGAATTCATTCTTTTTCACCTCCATATGATTAATTGGTTTGAGTTTTTTTTAAATGAAATTTTAACAACAGTTCTCAGCAATTTACTTTTCCTTCAAGCAGAACATGGAAATAGGGTTTTCACTCTAAAAAGTTCCCATATATGTAAATAATGACCTAACAATAAGAACATAAATAACTTTCGGAAGTCTGAATGCATTACCAAGCTTTACATTTTTAATTTTAAAAATTGAAAACTATTTTTACTTTTTAACAGTATCTGTATGCCTATGAAAACTTCTGTGCAAAACAACTCCCCTGTGCAGAAGCCAAATTTGAGAAATCTTTGATGAATTTGAGTGGTTCTCTGATAATTAAGATTATTTTGCATTTAAATACAAACATTGCATCACTTGAAAAACCACCAGAACTGACTGCAACTGAGCAAGAAGAAAAAAGAAATCCAGCTGCAATGCCTTTTGTGGGTTTTGTTTGGTTGTTTGTACTTAAACATCATACCAACCTCAGTATACATTTACAGATAATAAAAACTCTTCTAGCCCACTGCCTTAAATTTACCTGTTCATTTACTTTTTTTAAAGGTAGACTTTTCAGTTGAGTATATCAGAGAGTAATACAAATAAAGAAGTTAGCGCTCTATTGTACTTCACTTTCAATATCTTCAAGTACAATTTCCAGAAACTGGGTATGCTAAGATGGCATGCAGAAACAGGAAATTCGCCGTTCGCCTCTTTGAGCTGCTCTCAGTTTTGAAAGATTAAACATTTGGGACTAGCATCTCATTAGAATTTGTCCATAAATCAAAATATGTCATGCTTTTCCCTGAAAAATTAGAGAGGCCCCTTCACCAGCTCTCCTATTTGTCAATGATAAACTATTCACATAACTGCAATCAAATTCCATCTCAGTTTTCATCTTGATAAATTAAACAAGTTGACTTCAGTTTATCAGTATCAAGAGCTTTCTTTAGCTTTGAAAACGTTGATGTGGGCCTTTTTCATTCTTGGATTTTTTTAAACTTAATTTTCAAAATGTGGACATCTAAGCAAGACTAAGCATTTCAAGTATCAGAGTATTAAGACATGCATTGTCATCCCTCTTCCATAGCAGAGAGGATGAATATTGCAAGACATCCTGAAGGAAAAATCCCAGGCTGATAAATATTCAGCGGCACTAAAGCAGCAGAGAAACATGTACAGTACTGTGAGTTTAAGGCCCACCTGAACTCACAAATTTAGGGTTGTTTACCTACCTTTCTCATCACATTCTTCTTAGCTTATTTATCATGGATTTGTACTCTGAAAAGCTTGGCCTGTGGCTCACCAGACAAGTTATATATATTCATTTTCTTTTTTTTTTTTTTAATTTTATCTAAGTTTCGAATCTGAATGCCAGCCACACTTGCCAGCTAGTCCACTAACATTTTCAAACCTGACAAGGTACTCCTCTTTTCACAGAACACCAGGATTGATTTAGAATTCTGACTGAGCTAGTGTTCACCACTCACTCAAATCTACTCCAGAGATGCAATTGGCATGTTAGATTTAGTGTCTTCAGATAAAAATGGAGAGCAAGTGATTTTATTTTTAGTATAACCATCACACCGCTGACATGTTTTATTACATTACATACTTAGCTGAAAAGAAGTACTGATGGAGGAGGAGAGTAATTGTATTTTTGCTTATGACCAAATGGACTTGCCTTTAAAGTATCAATATATTTTTACCAGAAAAAAAAAAAAAGTAAAATGGAAGTGTCCTCAGTTTTTGTAACTGGAATGCCTTTGGAACCAGAACACCATGGATATTAAAAAGCTATAAATAGGAAGAGAATTAGAAAGCCTTGGAAATAAATACAGCCGTCAGTTTAGAGTAATTTGGGTTGGACTGTCTCTGCTGGTGGGTCAGCAGAGTATCCTTCCCACCCCTTTTTAAACTGTCAGGCCAATCCTTTCTTGCTATAAATTGTCACTAGGTGTTTACCAGCCATTAACTTAAAAGTGGCTATAACTCCTCAGCATATAATTAGCAATGGGGAGTAAACCTGACCAGGCTTCACCCTGTCAGCTGTCTCGGATTATGGATACAAGGCACCTTTCCTTCTCCCCCCATCATGACAATTCATTAGTTCTGCTGTTTGAGAGCAGCTATAACATTTGAGATGTAATTTATTCAGATTCCCTCAAAATTATTGCTGAAACATGGGAAGATAAATGATTTGATGAAGCTAGGTATTTACTGTCAGACAGCATTACAGGTTGGAAGTTTGGTCAGAAGTGATAGGAGATTATATTTCATGAGAAATGCTGCCCTTTTTAAGGCAAAAGATGAAGCTAGATGAGGCAAAGGACAAAACGTTTTAACATGTCAGTCATGTCTCTTACTGTTATCCAAAAAACACACCTGAAAAAGAACCTGTGAAGATCATTAAAATGTTATCTTTCTGTCCCAGTTTATTGATGTATTTTTTTAAAAAAGCTGATTTAGTGAAATGAAGCTGTTTGAAGGGTAAGAAAATAAAAAATGCTGTGCTTGGTTAGTAAGCAGGGTATCACAAGTAAAATTCAAGCAGGCTTAACTGCCAAGCTAAAACTGATGAATCAAAAATTTAGGGATTTAACTCCTGCTATGAGAAATAGCGCCAATGTGTCTGATGCTATTTCCAAACAGACCCAGAACAAGCCCGCAATCCTTACAATGCTCAACAATGTAACTTGTTTCTGTTTTTTTAACCCCAGCAGCAGCACTCAGTCCTGTAAACAGCAAAGCAGAGCCAACAGGGAGGGAGTGAGCAGACTGCATGTTCTATCCAGTTCAACTTCCTGCAGTGTTCACTTTCTTACTTTCCATAAACAATATACCAGAAGGTGAGCCATGCTGAGCTGGACCCAAAATCCAGGTTTTAGCTACAATACACTACATGTCTCTGTTCTGTTTCATCAGAGTAATGTCTCATTTCTTTCATAGCACATACATTCAGACTTGCCCCTGGCCCCCATGACTGACTATAACCAAGGGTGCTCAATGGCTTATGATGATGAATTTTCCTATGGATTTGACTTAGGCTTTCACCCAGCTTTAACATTCAAAGTAGACAAGCATTGCATAGATTGTTGTTTTTCCAGCAGTGAAATGTCATTAACACTGGCAGCCACTTCATGGTCTTAAATCCAATATCCTGTGGCCTCACTGACTTCTGGATTTTAATTTGCTATCCCTGCGCACAGTAATTTCTGGTTACCTATGTCACGGTTTTAAGTATATCTCAAGATGAAATTCTGGCAGGTTGTCATGTTTGTTATGAACAGGTGCCCTGACTCTTTTGCAGTTATTTCTTTTTTGCTATCTACCCTTTGAAATTGGGCCCTCTCTGTGTCAGTGTATAATCTCTGACCATCTGAATATGTAGATCTTTTTATCCCCATTTTTATACATACATGCACAGACAATTTTAATCAGGGAAAGCCAAGATGAAATACCAATTAAAGTGCAGTTGTTAGGCATGACGTTTCATTTATGGATATAGCTGAGAAGATTAATGTCTGATCCAGCAGCCTGCCCATTACCACCTTCAGCTACTGGGGAACAAAACATCATTCCTCACCTCTCTGGAGAAATTTCTTACTGCCATTTCATTCTATTACCTTCAGTTTATCTACACCATAGTATTAATTAGACCATGAAGTCCAGATAATATTAAAGAAGAAATTCTGCATGATGCCTTTTCAGTGCACATGTGTATGTGTGCGTTTGCATATTTCCTTTTGATTAGTATTTTAAATGCTTTTACATGAAGGAAGGTTAGCCCCTTGGGACTCTGCTTATTGAAAAACTTCAAAACAAATTAATGTATCTATAACCTGGGTTCAACTAAATAAATTAATTATTTTCCTTTGAGTACTTTTTATAGCAATGGTTTGTTCACAAGCAACTTGTCCCATTTATTAATGAAGTTTCCTTTTCATAAAGTGGTAAACTACCTTTGGCTGGATACACCAGGTTTATTGAAACATTAAGCTGGTGCTTATCATTAGTCCACTTGCCTCAGCAATGGTAGAAGCAGTGAGGAGAAAAAATAGAGTCAAAACAGAGTGAACAGCAAAAAAAGTTTGAAAACACTAAATGGATAGCTTTGATAATACATCCATATATTGATATCCGTATATTGATATCCATATATTGATATCCAATAAACATATATATATAAAGGTTTTCTGGAAAAACAAGCTAATGACATGCAGATGAAAAAGCATTATTCAAAGACTAGACACTTGGGAAATAATGTATCTATACACTCCTCTTATTTCTTGGCTACATAAATAACTGTGATCTGTATTATCTCTAAATCTATTAAAGTCAGACAAAGTATAAAGAATACACAACAATTAGAAACTACTACAACTAAACCACCTTGCCAGCAAAGAAAAAGCCATGAATACCACTCTAGCTCTGCATATTCCTCCCTGCCTGGCCCTCCTCTACCTGAGAAAACACTTTATGTGCAAGGATTCTCTAGGAATTTGTCCTGGGTTCAGCAGTAGCAGTCATTTTTTTCTCCTTCTTAGTAGCTGGTGCAGTGCTGTGCTTTTGACTTTCAGCCTGGGAACAGCGCTGATGACACCAATGTTTTTAGTTGCTGCTCAGTAATGTTTACTCACCAAGGACTTTCTGAGTCTCATGCTCTGCCAAGGAGAAGGGGAAGCCAGGAGGAAGCAGAGACAGGACACCTGACCCAAACTAACCAAAGGGGTATTCCATACCACAGCACGTCATGCCCAGTATATAAACTGGGGGCAGTTACCTGGAAGGGTTAGATTCCTGCTCAGGTTGGGCTGGGTACCAGTCGGCAAGTGGCGAGGATTTGTATTCTCTTCCCTTGTTATTTCCCTTATTATTATTATTATTGGTGGTAGCAGCAGCAGTTTTGTGTTATACCTTAGTTACTGAACTGTTCTTATCTCAACACGTGCAAGTTACATTCTTTCGATTCTCCTCCCCATCCCTCCAGGAGCAGGGTGGAGAAAGTTTCGGGGAGGGGAGGAGTGAGAGAGCGGCTGCGTGGTTCTGAGCTACCAGCTGGGCTTAAACCACAACAGAGGTAAAACCAAAAAAGGCCCACCAGGTAACTTGCGAATCATTCACTCATATTCTAGCTATGGGAAATGTCTTCAAAACGAAGAAGTATCCAGCAAATACCTGGAGTAAACAGCTCATTTCATTTTACTGTGGCAGCCGTAATAAATAAAAGATCAGAGTGGCAATTCCAGAGGCAGAAGAAGTCTCACTCAAAATACATGGAAGAACTTTAGCTTTTAGGTACAAACCCCTAGAACCATTAGGAAAAGTGAATAACATCAGGAGAGGTAAATCAGTAAATGAGGGGTAAAACCCCCAGCTAGTACCTTGGGAATGTTATGGCCAGAAGGAGGAGGTCTACTGAAAACAGTACTTTGAAAGAAGGAAGATGTTTTGAAGATGTACAAGAAAGGATCTGATGCTCAGAACTGACAGTGAATTAAATATAAACTTGTAAATTGAGATGACAGCAAACAATGTTATTGTGATTTTGCACCCTATTAATAAAGATTTCAGTCTGTAGAAAACACAGCTAATTAAATGTCTTCCATTGACAACTGCTGAGCCCAAATTTACCATATTGCCTGATGCAACTTGGACAGATACAGCGAAAGTAGGCAGAGGATGGGGGGAAGTGTTGCCAACTCTATGTGAAGAAACATTCCTATAATATTAGCTAGGGAGTTGGACAAGATGGCCTCCAGATGTCCCTGTGGCCGCAACTGTTCTGTTATTCTGCAATTATTCAGATGGTTCAGGAGACATAAATAACAGACAGAAATTTCACAGCACAGGTGAGACAGCGCATTTCACGCACTAGAGAAACTGTAATTCATAACAGTGCAACAGACTGAGATAGTATTTGTATGAGTGAATGCAATACAGAGAGAAGATCTTGCATAATTTCGGGTAGTCCTTTACCAGTCTGAGACTTAAATGAGGTTTGATTTCCTGAAAAGTGTCAAGCTCCAGTTCAAAGATCTGTTCTTGTTAGAACATCCGGGGAAAATCTGAAAAGTTTCCTTTGACTCAGCCTCAATTAGCAGATGGTCAATATTGTTTTGCCCGGACCAAGGCACAGGAAACATATTTTATTCATGTCTAACCTCAGTTCATAACTGACTCCTATAATCACAGCAGTCTGATTACAGTGGAAATCACTTTAAATCAGAAATACCTATTTCAAGAATTGACACGAGCACACAGTAGGGAATTGCACAGAATTTTTGTAGCAAGATTAATTACTTTGCCTTTTTTCCATATACTGTCCTTGTCTTACTACATCAGACAAGGAAAGGAATTAATTTGTTCAGGCACCACCACATGCACTAAAGAAAAAGAAAAAACATTCCCACACAGAATCACAGTTTGTTCCTAGATCACTCAGGGAGAGAATATTAAAATTTTCTTGCATTATGAGAAAAAGCCAGACAAAGCAGAAGATAACTTCATTATCTATTTGGGTATTTGACATACATATTAAATATTGATCCTTCAAGGGATATTGCTGAATGGTTGTCATGGCAATAGGGGACTTAACTGCTTTTCAGTTTTCAGACATTTCTTTAAAAATTTTGCCTTTAATTTCAGCCATAATTTCTTTGGTGTAAAATCACTGTAACTAGTAATGTACATGAAAAGATAAACCACTGTAAAAATAATATACTATGCATACTTAAATACATACAGGTGTATGCATATATGTGTAAGTCCATATACACACACACAAATTTGATTTGACAGCAAAACAACAGTTCTCAACATCTTTCTCTTGTCTTAATAGATTTGAATCAGAGCCCTGAGTAAAAGCTAACGACAATTCAAACTTCAAACTTAGTGTTTGCTGCTGGAACATGCTTGGGAAAGTTTAGGAAGTTTTCATGATTCCTATGAAAGGCACACATCCAGTGTAGCTGGTTAACAAGTCAGTTGCCTGTAGCAAGAAGGTCTTCAAGAAACTTGGGTAATGCAGTTCATACATCTACCTTCCTTGAAGAAGTCTGTTTAATTAATATTAAAAACTCTGTCAAACAGATCTGTTCAGATTTCACTGGACTGTGAGGAAATTCTTGTGATCCATTGTGAGATGAGAAACCCATATGTAAAACTAAAATGAAATCAGATGACAGTATTATTCATAATGATGGCTGCAGTACCGTGTCAATATTAAGAAACTAATTTCTCACTCCATTTCCCTCCTGCAATTTTTTGAGATTTAACTGATCATTCCTCAGCTGTGATTTTAACACATGGATGTGATTTTAACTGTCATGGATGTTCCCATTTAAAAAAGGAAAAAAAAAAAAGAAAGAAAAAATGTGTGGACAGAAGCCTTTCTCCTACAGCTGAACAGTGCAACTGGTTGTGTTCTAACCTTACAAGCAGTCCTCAAACTGCGAATTGCTATCTTTGTTGGATAAAGCAAGCAAAGGTATCTACACTAACCCTGCTTCTTTTCCCCACCAATTAAAAAGCCACCATCATGAACAGACAAATGGAATATGTATATATATGTTTGTATATATTTTACTTATACATTTGTGTGTATGCAAGATATGTATTTTTAACTATTAATTCTTCCAATCCCATTCTTGGGTGAATGTGATGAAGAACTTTAAATTTGGGAGAAATAACATGTATTCTTATCTGCTATAGTTGCTTTGCAATCTTACACGTTTATTTTTCTGTCCACTTTTATTATAAGATGGATTAACACGTGGTTAATTTTTTTTAGATCCTTCAAAGTCAGTAGGTGCCATGATCCAAGGCACATCAAAAATCACTGTTGAATACTGGCTTTTATATCTTAGCCTGTAAAATGAGTTTACATATTCATGAGTAGGATACTGTTAGAATCAAGTTACATCAATTACTCATTAAAAAAAATACCACTGCAAATGAAGAAGGCTATAGTTAGAAGAAATAAAACTGTTCTGTAGTGGCAATTAACTTAATTTTGTAATAAACCCAAAATTGATATACCTATATTAATGCTATTGGGCTTTAGTGTACGACTGTGTGAATGTTGACTTAGAAAGATACTTATAAAGTATTTCTATGATTATCAGAATAATTTTAGAAGATATATATTTGCATATTTGCAACAAAGCCTTACAAATTCCATTAATGGTATCCCATATTTCTGCAGTGCCAGTTACTTGTGCCTCTGTGTTAATGAAATAAATAAACCATTCAGTTCCAAAGATCTTTTCATCATGTAATATCAAGAGTTCTATAACAGAATGACACAGCTGCAGGAAGGGAATTCTGCATCTCCCTGCTTATATCTACTGTAGTGGTTGTGATATTTTAAAGCTATACAGTCATTGTTTTGTTCTAAGCAAGGAGACCTCCTACTATTCATATATTAAATCTATCAACCATTGTTTAAAACAATTGATGTTGATTTTTAGAGCAAGAAAAATGCTGGATTTAACAGAAGCAATGTAATGGTATAGGATACAACAATAATAGTAATAGACTGAGAGGTTTGCAGAATTGTGAGAATATTTAACTAAAATACAGGAAAGACTATGTTAGAGCAGCACATATATCAATTCCTCTATACAGCTGTAATAAATTCCAATGTGTACTTTTACTTTTTTCCCCACAAAGAAAGTTATAATTGTTTTTCAAGGTTAGGCATTTTTTTTCCTTAAAATACAATTTAAAAACATGCTTACACTGTTTACAGTTAATTGGGTCTGGAAGGCTAGCAACATTTTAAACACACATGATATGTTCCTCTTGCTCTAAGCAGAAGGCCTATAACCTTGTCCATTCCTTCAACATTATAATTTAATTACTGTGGAAACTCTACACATGCAAGCTGCTAATAAATCTAAATCAAAATGTCTAATGTATTATTGATATGTTATTTTATGTCAGATTTTCTATAGAGGTACCCATAAAATAACTTTAGCTTTGACAGGCTGACTTCCATGTTTTCATACTATAGCTTTCAGTAGGACACAATCATGCATAGATATGTTAAAATTTAAATAATTTTCTTTAAGCAAATATAATCTCTTTGACACCAATCCATGCACATCCATATTCTGAAGGTTATATTTTAAATTGCAATGATTTTCTCCGTATTCTTACAGTGAAAAAGCTAGAGATTTTCTGGAAGGAAGAAGAAGATATTTTAAGGGTGTGTATCTTTATTTACAAAATAAGTTATTCTTTAAGTGAAACTATTAATATAACTCCCAGAATTAACCTACTTTGTTGTACACCCTCCACCACCAGCCACATGCTTGTAAATCCCACACATTTCAATCTCACTAACCATTAGTATGATGCTCAGCAGCTGATGTGCATACCACAGCATGGCAATATACCTACATTCATATATACACACACCACGATGACGATGCATGCCTAGGAGTTTAGAGCTACTACACACATTCTTTCCAGTTGCCTGTACAGAGTTTCATACTCCTAAAGATACACCCTGAAAATTAGTCTTAGGTGCCCAACATAAACATTCTAGGTTTTTTTTTTTATTTTTTTAGCAATGTTTTCATTGTTTCATCTATCTAAACAGTCCACATCCAGGATTAAGCTAGCTAACCATATCTGACAGATATTTATGTGTCACCAGTAACACCTAGTCATTTTAGTACCTAGTCATTATAGAGAAATTGTTACTGGAAAGAATCTAAATCACTGTTAGAGCAATCTCAAAATACAATGTTGTAATTGCAATTTGAATTTCAAACACAGAATACAGAGAGTGATATGTCTCTTTGGGACAACATTTGCTAGTCTTTAGTGCTTTCAATTTTTGTGGGTTTATTAAAAATAGTACTTTCCATTATTTTTTATAACACGTTTGTAGAAATGCATTCACAGTGTGTCAATAATATACAACACTTTGAATATATTTACATTTACTCTAAGTATTTTAAGAGGAAAGCCCTGGATATAATCACATAAAAGTTATCTCTAAGTGGTAAACTTTTGTATTTTAACCATGCATTCCACTGGAGCTAGAAACCAGTGGAGAAATAAATCACCAGCACTTTTTGACTACATCTCCAGGCTCTGTCAATTGGCTTGAAAGATATCAGATAATCCTTACTGAAAAGAAATAATATGCCTGGTTTAACAAAAGACCTCTTAGTCCTCCTGTGAGCCACTGAGGTACCACGGTTTGTATAATTTAAGTGGCATTTACCTGAATGAGAGATTAACTGGAGCACAAATAACAAGGGGCTGATCAAATACAGAAAAATACCTTCTTTATGCCCTGCTCTCTCATCCAACTAGACTCATCTTCTGAAGCATACAAGAAAGTGTTTGAGGGCTTCACTGTCCTACCATCAGCCATCACTTTTGGTGGGTTAGTTTTGTATCTAGGTTCTTAGCCAAGATGGTTTCTAACTTCAGCTCTTAAGAAAGACTAGTGTTGTTTCCTCTCAAATTAAAATTTATTTGAAATAAAAAGTATTTGTGGCCAGGAATAGTTAATGCCCAGCTACAACAAAGACTGCTTCTATAAAGAAGAAAGTGTTTTTTCAAGGCACTATTGATAGCCTGGTGTTTACCGACTGTTAGACAGAAATATCAAAGGCAATGGTGACTGTGGTGATCAAATTCTCCAGAAACTCACCTTTGATCTAGAATATTTAGGTGGGAAAAATGGCTGGCAATATTCATGACAGATTTATTACTCACATTTTCATTTTCTCATAGCAACATACCAGCATTTCTCATTAACAAACAAGCAAGCAATTCAGTTTCTCCAGTTTAAAATACATATGATACCAAGATCTGTTGGGAGACTTCCAAGCATTCTGTGTTCTGCCAGTTTTCCCAAGTTCTTTCCCTAACTTTAAAAGCTTTCCACTCTCCTCATTGTTTGGTGATATGGTGTTGTTTTGTTTTTGGTGCTGGTGAATTGATTTGTTCATTCGGTGGAGGTGTTGGTTTGTTTTTGCACGCTGTCAACTGACTGTGCTCTGATTGGCTGTATTTATGTTTCTTTCTCACTTCTCAGAGAAATTAATGAAAAATTAGTATTCTTTTTTTTCTACCCATGAATGAACAGATATTCTTTATTTGGTATGTCTGATTTCTCATTAATTGAATTCAGGTGATGCTTCATGATGCTATCCTCCCATCCTTTTTACCTTACCATATTCATACAGGTAATAAATATTCATAGTAATAGTGAAGGACATCCAGAATTCATTAGAATAATTTTTTAAATCTTTTAATTATAATTACATAGTAACTTATTATAATGTTTCTTATTATTCCAACTGCCTTTTTTCAAATCAACAGCCACATGCAAGTGTGGTGAATGAAACCATAATTTAGTTTTCATTAACATACAGTGCAGCTCACACATTCCTGCTCACTGTTAGTAACACAGTCAGAACTTCAGCAGGGAGTCAGTAACTGCGTAAGTGTGTAGATCTTAAATCCTACATCTGTCTGATCTTTTACAAGTGTTCTGTAGCCCAACCATACCTGCAGCATGTCCAAGAGCTTTGATACAGGTTGTTCATCCTTGCATAGCCAGAAGGCATGCATGTTAAATCCAGAACATCCAACACAGACTGCAGGATGGGCATGCTCAGATTTAGTTGATGTTCATGATGTGTTAAAACTCAAGGCTTCTTTCTGTCATTCCTCCTGTTGTATCTGCAATATACATTATTGTAGATATATACAATATCATTTTATAGATTATTTCCAAGTATTTTGGATTAGAAAGCATACATGAATACATCAAATAAGAGTGGTCTAAGTTGGAAACTTAGGAGTCATATGATAAGGAAGCAAATGCTGCATATCTTAGATGCTAATGGGGTAACTCCTCAAGGCTCAGACACTCTCAAGCCCACACTTGTGGTAGTTAATGCATTATTAATGCAAACCAAAAATTTAATGAGGAAGTGGTTTTGATCATTAACTAGTCAACACCTACAACAGTTAGTCACAGCCAGCATCCTTCACAACCTTATTACTTCTAGGAGAAAGCACTTCATGGAGCAGTGGTGAAAAACACTATACCATCTTGTATTTATAGCTGTAACTCCAAAAACTTTGCTATACAATAAGATTTTCTCTTTTAGAAAAATCTAGCTGCTTTGCTATATAATAAGGTTTTCTCTTTTAGAAAAATCTAGCTCCTGGGCATAGGTTTTTATTCTAATTTATAAGGAAGTTTCACATTTTTTAATACCTTGTCCTACTATTTCAATTGTTAAAGATGCAAGCAGAGAAGTCACAAGAGGTATTTTGCAGCAAAAGCTAGGTATATGAGTAACAAACATTTTGACAGCCAGACAGAATGTTACACAAAAGAAAAAGGCCCGCTCAGCTTCTGGTCCCTCTCCTTTCATTAACAAGGGTGAACAATACACTACCTAACTGGGAAATACTGCACATATTGGATCACAGAATCACAGAATAGTTAGGGTTGTAAAGACCTTAAGATCATCTAGGTCCAACTCCCCTGCTATGGGCAGGGACACCACACACTAGACCATGTCACCCAAGACTCGAGTAACCTGGCCTTGAACACTGCCAGGAATGAAGCATTCATCAGTTCTTTGGGCAACCTGCTCCAGTGCCTCACCACCCTCACAGTGAAGAACTTCTTCCTTTTATCTAACCTGAACTTCCCCTGTTTAAGTATGAACCCATTACCTCTTGTCCTATCACTACAATTCCTAATGAAGAGTCCCTTTACATGAATGTTAGCAAGATAGTCTGGGCTCATAAAATGGAGGCTCGAGAAGGCTGCACATATAACTAATTACTGCATACTGACAACAAATAAAGTATGGCATAAAAACCATAGTATTTCCATTTTAGCTGTACTAGCAGTCGTCATTTTATGTTAATTCGGAAAGAAAATTGGGAAGTGCATGTCAGATAAAAATCATACTTTTGAATTTAAAACAGCAATAAATTTTAGCATTTGTCACCATCTTATTCAAAAGCACAAGAGATGAATCAATGTTATAAGTCTGCCAAGCCACCAGTTAGGTGCTATTAGTTTTTTGATTATACACATTAATAAAATACATACTGTATTACCACTGTACAATTCAAGAACAAGCTAGGCCAGATGATTTTACACAGAACATTAAACCACAGGAGGCTTTGACGTAAGTTTTCTCACATGGAATAGTATTTCTCAAT
Organism: Pezoporus flaviventris; assembly: GCF_033815535.1. Lineage (NCBI taxonomy): Eukaryota > Metazoa > Chordata > Aves > Psittaciformes > Psittacidae > Pezoporus > Pezoporus flaviventris. Next base: position 53,402,436 of record NW_026892549.1, read on the forward strand.
TCCAAATTTTATTCTTTTCTCAATGATCCAATCGCATATTACTTCACCACAGGCATCCAAGTGTCTATCCAATTTTTGCATAGTTTTGCTCTGGAAATACAATTTTTCTAGCGATATAGTGAAGATAATATATGCTATGTCTCGTGAGAATTTAATGTGGCTTAAGGAACTATATCAAGTGGGAAAAAATGCATCTTAGAAAAATCTGCTTTTACATTTGCTTGTAAAGATCACTTAACAGTTATTTAGCACATCTATTATATATTTAAGTTAATATTCAAAAAAAATAAATTTGTACTTCACTGAAAGCAATTAGTATTGTTCCTGACGTTTGCTGTGAGGAGCACTAGTGCAAAAACATCAGAAAGCTGTTAAAGGTCTTATTTAAACATCCAGTCTAAGACAGTTAGGCTTTGATAAAATGTGTATGGATCTCCCCCTTGTTTCCAGAAGCTTTAAAAGGAGAACTATTGGTTGATCGAGGAAGTTTCAGTTACAGAGTCATGAAACCTTGGAAGGAACGGTTTCTTAATCCTCAGGAAGATACAAAACTGTCCACATGAGTGCAATTGATCCTGGGATCTGGCCATTATGACCTTACCTCATGCATTTCTGGATTATGATTCACGTATATAAACAGTTGTTCTTCCGGCCTGAACTGCCCCTGTGGTTACCACATTTTGTATTATTTCCTCTTTCCACCAATATCCTATTAACACAGAGCATTTACTTAAATTCATTATTTAAAGAGCATTTCAGATGAAACATTTGCTTCCTTCACTTGAAAGATAATATTTCTTAATTTTTGATTACTTAGTAGGTGTTTCTCTTAAAGTATTTTTTCCTAATATTCCAGTTTAATGTCTTACAACTTTCAATACATTTTTAATCCATTTACTTTACTACAGAATGAGAATTATTTCCATAGTACTACAATCACTGGTGAAGGGAAGCAACCAAACCAAACATAACCTTAAATAAAACTCTCTAAGTGTTAGCGGCGAGGAGAAGCAAGACATGCCAACCCAATATGGGTGATAAGCAAACTTCTACTTTATTTGTGGCGCACTTCTCTTATATCTGCGTGGTGTTTAGCCACGCCTCCTAGGCACAACAGTATTGGTTAGTTCTACACAACTTCCTTCACATTCTTCTCCCACATCCAGTATCCGGTTACCTGTGAGGCCTACACCTTGCTTTGCTCGCACAAGGCCTCTAAGGATCCATGGCCTTGCTCTTGGAGCCATTCTGCAACATCTAAGCTCTCCTGAACTAGTCTGAATTTTTCCTAATCCTTAGTGATTAAGGAATATTAATAAAGCAGGACAAATTAAGGTGCCATTTCCCATTTTGTTCTTGAAACTTAAATGCAGTTATATTCAATGTTTCAAGCTTCAAATAAGTTATTTGTGCTTCCTGACCTCGACAAGTCTTGGTTTTCTACATACCACAATGCCTTATTTAAGCTGTTCATCATTACTGCATCCAAATCTCTGAATTCATTCCCAGCAATCAGACACAAACTAACAATCCTTTCCATCAGCCCTCCAAAATCATTAGACTCAATTTAATTTAATTATTTCTTGAATAATTTATCAAGTGTCAAAGACTTTGTTACAGGGGAGGGGAGCACAGGCACTGAGCAGACAAGGAGCAATCAGTCACATTACTAAACCCAACTCCCCAATTATTTGTTGCAAAATGTTGAACAGTAAGCACTGACAACTTCAGCTTGATACTAAATCTGCATAACAGCCAAGTCAGTCGTTGAATTAGCATCTTCCCAAGAGTAGCAAAACGACTGTGAGTAATTTTGCTGTGCTAGAAGCCTGAGAAGCCAGGGCTGTTTGCACTTGCTTCTACTACCATGAGTTTGGGAGGTGTATGTGGAATACACTTTATGATCAAGAAGAAAACCCCTTCCAGAAGCAAATATTTCAGTCCTTTCCATGATCTGCAAGAAGCTTGATTTAACAAGCTTTTAGCTTTAGCTTGGGACAGCAAAATGCCAATTTGCTCATATTTGGAGAGTGTTGAGCTGAATTGATATCATTTATTCAGATCAGCATAATTTATTCAATATTCACAAATATGTGATTTTTATGAGCTGGCAACCAAAAGGAACTCAGGGATGCAATGCATATTCAGGATCTGGCCTTCTGTGTTGCATGAAAGCAATCCCACTCAGACTACTAGAAGGCATGTCCCAGTGCTTGTGAGTAGATGGATAGGAAAGCATGAGTGTGCAAACTCAACTTAGAAAGTTAAATAAAAAATGTCTTCTATGCAGTTTCCAGAAAAATTCTGTTGTGTGAATTGTGGCCTATGGAACAGGGTGCTAGAGAACAACATGCCACTCTTGCCTTTCCCAGACTCTGCCATCTTTCAACCTTTCGCTTATCTTCACACTTTACTTCTCCCTTCATAACTAGCAACAGAGTGGATGCTGCTGAGCATACACCTACCTATACACACATTATAATGGCAATAAATATGGACAGTAGGTGTTCAAGTATATAAATCCAAGACCTCGTATACTGGAAGTCCTATCCCCTAACCTTATTAGCCAAATTCAGACATCCAGATTATTATCCAAACATACACAATGTTTTGCAGCCCTCATTATCCTCAGGACATCATGATAGCACATACCTGCACAGGTGATGTATTTTTTCTTTCTAATGTACTGGTATGTAATAGCTTTTAGTTAAAAATCCGTATAAGTAGACCACTTCAGGAATGTCCTGGGTTCAGCAGTAGCAGTCATTTTTCTCCTTCTTAGTAGCTGGTGCAGTGCTGTGTTTTTGACTTTCAGCTTGGGAACAACACTGATAACACCAATGTTTTTATTTGCTGCTCAGTAATGTTTACTCACCAAGGACTTTCTGAGTCTCATGCTCTGCCAAGGAGAAGGAGAAGCCAGGAGGAAGCAGAGACAGGACACCTGACCCAAACTAGCCAAAGAGGTATCCCATACCACAGCATGTCATGCCCAGTATATAAACTGTGGCCAGTTACAAGGAACGGTTAGATCACTGCTTGAGTCAGGCTGGGTATCGGTCAGCAGATAGTGAGCGGTTGTATTCTCTTCCCTTGTTATTTCCCTTATCATTATTGGTGGTAGCAGTAGTGGTTTGTGTTATACCTTAGTTACTGGATTGTTCTTATCTCAACCTGTGGGAGTTACATTCTTTAAATTCTCCTCCCCATCCCTCTGGGAGCAGGGGGAGGAAAAGGGGGGGAGTGAGAGAGCAGCTGTGTGGTTCTGGGTTGCCAGCTGGGCTTAAACCACGACAAGGAACTACAGCCATTAGCTACCCAATCACTCATTGCAAGGAAAAACAGTCAAGACTAGCATCCTACAGATATTTCAATAATTTTCTTAAAAGTTTGGAGCTTGTGTCCAAGTTTAAATTTTCATCTCAGTCTGTAAACACTAACTGTAAGTATAGCTCATGGCATAACAAACAGGTAAAACAAACAAAAAAGGTACATCTCAAAAACACAAACAGAGAAACCAAAGGACCATCAAAGCAGCTCCTTGCAAAGGGACTGTTTTCCATGCAGGATCTTCTTATGAACTTTGTTTTTACAGTAATCCATTCTAGGACACTGATATAAGACCAATGTCTGGGTAGGACAGTAGTTCTTTTCCCTGATGGAAAGCTAGCCTGGTTAGAAAGGAGTTTTCTTCAAATCACATGTAACTGTTGTGCCCTGTGAAGCGTAAACAGTCTTCAGCAGAAATAAGTAAGCTTTTATCTGCTTCGCTCTCAATCAAGTAGTATAAAATCTTGGGCGCGATGAAAGCAGCTAGAAGCTGACCCACAAGTATTGCCTCTAGAAGATTAAGATGCTTTCTAAATCTTTACTTTGATGTTTCTTTGTATGTGTGCCTCTTCCAAGAATTCTCTTGCTAGCCCTCTTTGCATGCCCCTTTGCCCCTGACCAACAGCTGAGCAATCGGGTGTACGTGTGAGGACTGAAATATTAATTAATCCTATTGTACAGATGGCTATAATGCAAAACCTCACCCTAAGAAGCATTCTTGCTGTCCTGCCACCTTCTAAAGCATCCAGAGCTAACTTCAAGCATCCAACACCAGCCTGACCCTCAGTTTCACAACAGAACTGGAAACATTAACAGCAGGTTAGTTTCCAAGAAAAATGCCATGCAGTATGTCTGTGCACAGCCTGTGTATTTAAAATCACCCTCTGAAGACTCTACCCCTCCCCAAGGAAAGTAGCATATGCCCCACTCACTCAGAAATGGGGAATTACGGCCTCCTGACATTTTATACTCAAACAGCTCTCTGAAGAGAAAGCTCATATACTTTCCTGCTGAATCAGATTAATTTAAGTGGGTGGTGAATTAAACCCACATATACTAGGTTTAAAAATACTTCAGGAGGGAAAACACAGTGTAAGATATCAGGTGTTGTGATTTTTCCCATAAGCACACAAATTATTTTGAACTACTAAGTCATTATTCCCCCTCCATAGTAATACATTACTTAAACACACTTCATTTGAATTCAGTATAAAATCCCTGATAATTCATATTTCAGCCAAGACAGAGAGTAGTGTTATAGCACTTGCTGAATTGGTATCAGCTAACTGTTACCAAGTAAACATGCTGAATGCCAAGCAGAGATTTAAAGTCTAAGCACTTTTGTAGAGGCAAGACGTGTCTGTCTCAGTTAATGCTTAGGAAAACCACAGTATATTAGGTCACTCCATTGCTCTGGTCTTCAAAATAGAAGCACTGCCAGATGAAGCTTCTGATCCAGGTGAGCAGATACAATGACAACAACAAAACTCACCAGTGGTCCTCAACAAAAGCAGGGTTACAAGTCAAGTAAGCCCAGGAAATCCAAACAATAAGGAAATCCAAACAATCTGGGTACAGATATGCTTCAGAGAAATTCAGTCCAAGTCTGAACCTTCAGACTGGAGACGAAATGAACTCCTGTAGGTGTGGGTGGAGGGCCAGGTCAAGATCATCAGGGCAACTACAGCCTAGTGCTGCCCTCAGGGCTGATAATCAATCACTCTTGATTTTGTCAAACTCCGTTTTGAACCTGCTAGCTCTTTCCCTCTTGAGTACCTGGACTCAGCCGTTCTCCAGAAAGTAATTTGCATATCTGGGCAAACTAATGTCTCCCCAACCCAGCTTGAAAGTTCATTTGTTGAAGCTCAATTACAACTCTAATATAGCATCTATTAAAAGGAAGTGTAGTAAGATAGTCAGCTGTAGAAACCAGAAGAATAAAATGCAATTATATTGCATGCAATGAAACACTGATATTTTGACTGACAGAAAATATCATATTTCTGCCACACGTAGACACATGAACATTCCCTAGGGAAAACAAAAAATTACTATACGAGGAATTAAGCTGTTACATTCCTTCTGTTCCACCTCAATTGAGTCTGATGAAATGAGGAAAACAATGAATATGTTAATTTTCCTTAAACAATAGTAGAGTAAGCAACTTTGTACCTCAAAAAGGAGATAAGCTTTTGACAAGGGTTCCTTTTCAATGTTCATTTTAAATGTCTCAATATCAGCATTTCAAAAGAGAGATGTATAATTTCTTTTTATTATTATTTATTAATATATTCTCCAGCCTGTCAGTATAAGCTGAGATTCCTAAAAACATACAAAGCTTACTTATTTCTAAAATTCTTACAGATCTTCATTCCAAAGATACGAACATTGTGAAAACAGACATCAGAGAAAAGGGATCAGCCAATTTCTCAAATTAAATAGTCACAAACCATGTGAGCGAAGGGATGAAATAGCATCAAACATCACTCTGGCAATGTTGAAATTCCCATTTAAACATGGCAAAATTGGAGACACCTTCTTCATGCCTATCACATTTAAAGATTGAAAATACCTCTATCAAGACCAGCCAAACAATAATAGTAGTTTTACTGGTGGTTTTCATCATATATTAGTTCCAGATTAATTGATAAATTGCTTAAGAACATCTCTGCCTCTGCTGCAGCAAACTGCAGATTGTGGTCTCTACTTACAAGGGAAGTCCAACACAGATGGAATGAAGAGCTCTGTTTCTTTTGGGTACCTGCATGACAGTAAGAAAAAGACACGAAAATAATCAATTAAAACAGGATTCTTGCTGAGCATTGACATTAGTGAACTATAAAACTTACTTTAAGTTCCTTAAGATTATATAAAGGATGTAATACAATCATTCTAGTGAATTGTTTTTATCTCCCATTAAGAAAATGCTATTGTCCTGGGTTCAGCAGTAGCAGTCATTTTTCTCCTTGGTAGCTGGTGCAGTGCTGTGTTTTGATTTTCAGCCTGGGAACAGAGCTGATAACAATGATGTTTTGGTCTGGCCAAGGACTTTATGAGCCTCATGTTCTGCCAGGGAGGAGGAGGGGAGGCCGGGAGGAAGCAGAGATAGGACCCCTGACCCAAACTGGCCAAAGAGGTATTCCATACCACAGTACGTCATGCCCAGGATGTAACTGGAGAGTTACCTGGAAGGGCTAGGACAGCAGGGTTGGAGGAGGTACTGGTAGGAGCTTGGTCTGGTGGGGTGGGACGAGTTATCGGTCGGCAGGTGCTGAGGTGTTGTATTCTCTTCCCTTATTTCCTTTATCATTATTATTATTGGTGGTAGCGATAGTGATTTGTGTTATACCTTAGTTACTAAACTGTTTTATCTCAACTCGTGGGAGTTGCACTCTTTCAATTCTCCTCTCCATCCCTCCAGGAGTGGGGAAGGGGAGAGCCCCGGAGGAGGTGGTCTGCAACTGCTTTCAGCCCGGCACCACTCACTGGGAGTGAGTGAACAAGCTGTCTGGCTAGGTTTTAAACCATGATAGTTCTGTTATCAAACATGTTATACATTTGTGTGATGACTTGATGCTTTTTAGAACAGACTCTAGTTACTGGTAACTACCTTCTGGGGGTTCTGATATGCTATTGCACATACTCTAAGTACTGCAAACATTTCAAAAAGCTACATATGTGCTGTAGATCAAAATACAGTCATGACTACTGAGATTGTGTTAAGCACACCACATGCATGAATTAAAATTAAAAATTAAAAAAAGAAAAAACAACCCACAACCTGAAAGAAGAGTTGCCAATTTAAATGTCAATATATGCCCATGTTTGCCTGTGTGTGCACCCTTTGCATATTTGTGTATAGAAAATGTATGTCTGGAAAGGCTGTCTGCGTCAGTTTTGGTCATAGCATGGCTCACTGGGAGCAAAATGGTTTGCTCTATGCTTCAAAAGGTATATCTGGTTATAAATAATGTCTTTGTATTTTCTAAAGAAAAGTTTCACAGCAAAGTTTCCTAGAACTGATCAATGGTATCAGGACATCCTCAAGGCAGTAACACAATCCTCAATTCTTGCCTTGCTGTACATTGTCCTTAAAACATTGGTTTAAAGCACTTAAATGGCGGTTCTGAAACAGCTACACAGTTGGGGGTGATATTTCCTTTATCTGTTCATCAGCTAAGATGAACGAGCTGATTTTATGAGTGCTCCTGCTTTATTTCTGTAGAAACAGAAAACAATACATTTGATTCATTGCTGAAATTCTCAAGTGAGCACATGAGTAAATCATGACTTTGGAAGTGCGAATAACACTTTTAGGCAGCCACTCCAACAGCATTTTGGGCTATGCCTGGTATGATATGTTATCACTAAAGCTGTGTGAGGAAGGCTTTTTGTTTGCTTAAACTATGACTTAAAAATGTAACTGCTTTAGAGGAGAAAGCTAAACTGCTGTGGCTCTTTTCTCTGATGAATATATAAAAGTTTTGTTCAGTTCCACCAGTGCAATCTATAGCAAAGCTCTTGGCTTTCTCAGGCTTATGGAAGAAAGCAGATTTCATGGAAGAAGGCAGACTGTACAGGATACTCTTTGTGAATAGATGTCCGGCTTTGTACCCACTGCATGAGAGGTAGCAAGGGACAATGGAGTGAGACGAACTCTCCATCTGATATCCAGTACAATCGAAATGGCTTCTGTCATGACTTGCTCTGTAACTTTTGAGGGACTGAGTGAAGAAAGCCTGATGGCTGGTAGTTTCCCAGATCCTCCTTCCTTCCCTTTTTGAAGACAGCTGTAATATTTGGGATTTTTTAGTCACTGGGGAACACCTGTGATTGCTATGACCTTCCCAATGCTGTTGAGCATCTTTGCGATGCCATCTTTGTCCTGCGTCACCTTCAGACACGTTCCATCTTGTCTCCTGGGCTTATAGAGGTGCTGCTCACTGAAAGAGTGATGTTGCCAGTTCTGGGTATTTTATAATGGGAATCAAATACAGTGATTCTCACTGTCTGAAAACAGACTGTCATTTCAATCACAACCAGCTTCTGGGACATTTCCATTAGGCACAGAAACGGCATGAAATATTATTTTTTTTAAGTATTATTATTTGTTAAATTGCAGCACTCAAAAAGTCTCATGATTTTGAAGAAATGCGTAAAGATAAAACAAACAAACAAAAGAAATAAACATGCACTTTGATATCTCTATCCAGTGTAACATTACAGATCACAAAATGAGGACATGGGAGTGCTTTCTCAGATGCCTGATGTAGCATGTTGGGCATTATAGATTTCCAAAATTTACCATATCCCACAAAGATTTTAACACCCACTTTGGTAATTTCTGATCGTGGAATGTCATTTATGAGGTTGTGAATCATCAGGTAAACATGAGTCAGAGAAATACTGCTGCTTTAATAGACTCAGTTGACAAGAGGGAGAGGAGAGAGGATGAATCCTCTTATTGTTATAACAACATCTTTCTTCTTCATAACAACCAAGATCAATTTGGAAAAAAAAAAGTTGTTTTCTTTACAGAGTGAAATTATCATCAATTTATGCGTAGCTATGGCAACTTTCATGAAGCATGAAAATGAAAAATGGATAAAGCCAAAAAGAAATTTGCAGGGAGATTTGGAACAAAGAAAATTGAAATTTTCCAAAAATGAGTGCCTTTCCATTTAAAAAAAAGATCTTCTCAGAAGAAAATTGTAATTCCCCCAAAGCTCTGTTTTTTAACTCTACAATCAGTTTTTATGACCGGAAACCTGTCAAGGAAAAATGAGTCCATTTTCTACAGCAAGAAAACAGGCTTTTGGTTCAGATTTAATCCTATAATCACACACAGTGTTTACTCATAGTTGAATTGACTGAGAAAAATGTTACCGCTAGGCATTTGCTTTATTTTAAGAAGCATTAAATCTGCTGGATGTGATGAAATCTCTTCCAAAGTGTTTATCAAACACTGTGAAAAACAGTAAGATTACTAACACGACAACATCATCGCTTGTCTGGTCAAGGGTAAAAGGTTCTTGGAAATGGAAGACGTAGAGAATATTTACTTCAACAAGTAGCCTCAGAAAACCTTGACATATTATGCTGGAAAAGAATGGAATATAGATGCCATTCTTGTATAGCAATTCTTTTGAACACACCAACAAACACCCTGCATAGCTTTCAATGTACTTTAGCCAATGTCCTGGATGGTGTAGTCATTCCCAGGGCTTTGCTTTGAAACCACTGCCCTGAACACAAGCTCAGTGTCACACCATGGTGAAATGCCAGCTAAGGGAGGAGAAAACACCTGCTCACCTGAATCCCCTGCTGACAATGGAGAGCGGTGATGAAGCATGCTCCTCCAACATGAGTAGCTGACAGGCATGGGAAGAGGTGAAAGACACTTTGTCACCAGGAGAGACATGCCAATGACAGTCTTCATGTGCATCATTATATATTGTAGTTGACTCAGAAATACTTGATGGTCCAACCTCCTCACTATCACTACTCAGTGTTCCCATACAATACATCTTGTCTTCTGTCATCACTCAGTATATATAGTACATAGAACTACAATTTTTGCAGTATCTTGTATCTTGTATCTTACTCTTCCCCATTTGCATGCTATAGCAGTGTGCCACTTCTAGGAATGGGTAGAGTTTGTGCTGGAAAACTACTCTGCATTTTTTAACTCTGAAGTAATCTAGCAAAACATAAATTAAAAAAACAAAAACACAAATTAAAAAAAAATAAAAAGAACAACACAAAAAAAACCCCCACAAAAACAACCCAATGCATTTTGTCTCCTTTCTGGGAGTCAGTTGTGGCATTATTCAGTCACCAGCACGTTCATATCAAGAATCAGAGCTCTAGCGAAAGGAGAAAATTATGAAAGCATATGAGAATGGTAGATGTGTAAAAAAAAAGGAGTAAAAAGTTACGTGCAAGAGTAACTAGGCTTGTCAGGGGAAAAGGCCAATTAACAACAGACCTCTGACGGGGAGACTGAACGTAATACTTCTAAAATTAGGAAGGGTTCAGCAGGAATGGTGTGTAAAACATAGTAATAGTAAAAATAAATAATAATATCTCATCTGCATTTAGCTAAAAAAAAACCAAAAACAAACCCAAAAAACCCAACAACCAAACCGAGGCACTTTAAAACACTGCTTTTTGGCAAGGGGAATATTCATGTCCAATGTTATCTACTGTATTCCAGCTTAGGAGCTTTTTAAAAGCATGTTGTGCCTGTCTTACAAAAGCAGTCAGCGTATGTCCTTGGGAATCTGCACTGTTGGACATTAACCTTAAAAGCCAATTGTTTTTAGTGGTCACTTCATATTGTCATTCCTTCCAAACATCATGTGCTTGTGGAAAATGAACCAGAATAATTACATCAAATTTTCTTTCTGAATAGAAGCTTGAGAGGTATTTTTTTCATTAGAGAGAGACCTCAGGGGCTGCTCAAAGCACAACACCGGTTTCACAGCTGCTCCTCATCCCACCACCACCACTGGGAGAAGGAACCATACCCACCCTCGTCATGGCTCTTTGCCACATTGTCCAACCACAGAGAGCCCAGCTCTGTGATGCCCAGCATGGCACAGTGCATTGCCATTTGTTAGACCTGCAGTTGATTGGGGTTCAGAGAAATGCAGTTGGAATGCAGATTGGTAAACTGGTTTTAATTTAATTACACCATGCAGCTGTAACAGAATTTAAGAGTACCAATGAATAACCCCACTGGATAGTATTCTATGATATGGAATGCAGGTGGAGTTGGTAGCAAATAGAAAAGCCAGATCTGGAGATTTATCAACATCTTTCAGGACACACAGGTATTGGCTGTGTTCACAATGGGCAATTTGGAGTGTTATGATCACAAGCTATAGGAAACACATTGGTTTGAATTTGTAGGGATTTAATGCTATATAAAATTATTCCCCAGTGACATGAGAGATAACAGAAGTGACACACCAACTACTCTTCTAAAAAAGTGATACCTGCACTGTCACTTAATTTAGGTTTAATGTTACTGGACTTATTTTTTTTCTCTTCTGAAAAGGTTTTGATAAAACCTGAAAAAGTTAATCAAGATAAAAAGAGTATATTGAAAATCTAATGATTTAATAATTGCCAGTTTTGTTTGTTTTTTTTTTTTTCTGAAATGAAATGATTTGGTGTTAAATGTAGAACAAATCCATAAGTAAAATCCAGACATATGAATAAAATCCCTTCCAGCTGCACTGCCTTGTGGCTATGCAGATCTCTCCACTAGTGTGGCAGTCAACAGGTTTTTTAAAGGGTGATGTGTCCATATTTAATATTCATGTAATTAGGTATTTTGAATGACTTCCCCTATTCTGGAAACAAATGAACAATTTTATTTCATAAATTCCAGCTGATTCAGTGGGTGGTGAAGAGGCAGTGATTTTTTCTGTTCATTTAGAAAGCTCAGGAGACAGCACTCCTAAAGACATTTGGATTGTCCCATGTTGTATTAAGTTCGAGTTGCCTACTACACTGCATCTTGGCAGGTACAAGGTTCCCCAAAAGCTGTTTTATTTGTCTCTGTTCCTTTCCTTTGACATGTGAGTACCAACAGATGTCAGAAAGCCAAGGATGTCTGCGATGCTGCTGCAGTCATGCAGAATAAGGGCTCCCAATAAAAAATACAGTGAGTGCTGAGACACAAAATCTGCTGTTATCAAGCTATTGCTGCTTGGCACCCATGTAGTCCCGGTGGACTACTCCAACCAACCCATGAGCAAGAATCTCCCATCCAAACAGATGGCTGCAACTGCAGGAAGCGAAGAGAACACAGGGTTTTTCATGATGTGTGGGTGTTGACAGTATTTCAAGACCATTTCAAGACCTAAATCCAAAAGACTGTCAGTTCTGAGCTTCTGGTCTGAAAGGGATATGTCAGCATTAATTTACCTCTGAGACAGATTACCCTTCACTATAGAAAATCTTCCTCTCATTTATAATTGGTTTACTCTTAACAGTTGCAGAGCTTTCCTTCCCTGAGCTGTTATGTGGTGGTTTTTGAATGCCTGTAGCTGCAGTTCATTTCTGAGGTAGGTGGATCTCAAGCATGAAAGACTAATTTGCACATGATTTGGGGTTTGATGTTTAGTCCAATACACAGGGCTAATTACAAGCTAGCACAGAGGCAGGGGTGTTGAAAAAGTTTTTTGGCTTTATGCATGTTTACACACAAAATAACATACAGGCACATACATGCTCTGTGTTTACAAAGAAATGATTTCACCTTTGGTGTACCACTGTAATACACTGTCAAGTTGTGTAAGGTGATTAAGATCAGGATGATTCCTCATTCCTAACCAGGTCACAGTAAAATTGCTACATTGTTTTTTAAAGGACAATGCTAATATAAGTAGTAAGAGCACATGACCTGTCATGATTTAGTGATGAACTGTTCAAAATCAAAACAGTAAGGCTTAAGGCATAGCTAATCTACAAAAATGTGGAAGCTTTCCATCAACCATTAATTAAACAGAGTGGTGAACTAAGTTTAAAAAAGCTGATTTCAGCTAAATCTGCACACCAATAGCTGCTCTGCTATTGCCCAGTACAACTAAAAGTATTAAGAAAATTAAAGAATGCATGGAGGGAACAGTAGAGACCTATTCCTAGTCTGCTTCGATACACAAATACAGTTATATGGTTTTTGCAATAAATCAGTGACAGAGTGCTTCCATCAGCTTTAAATTGCATTTACCTTCCCTATTAGCTCACATCGGTCTTAAAATAGCCTTTGCTTATGCAATGGTCAAGGGTAAAATTTCCTGCAGTACAGGAAATTGCCACAGCTTTCTGCCTCCCAGGTCTCAGATGAACCCTTGGCAAGGCATGGTCATTTCAGAGCCAAAATATTAGTTCAGTATTAATTAATGTGCATGAAAACTCTTGGTGCAGTTGATTCCATCAGGTGAAATTAGCTTTCTTTGGCTCACAAGCCAATGGCAGCCTACAATACAGTATGTGGTAAAGCCTTCTTGTGATGGATTAAATAAAAATAGAGAGATAATAAATATATATATTGCATTCTAATTTTCTTTTGAACAAAGGACAGATTGATTTGAGAATGCCTAAAATGCTTTTATACCTGTTGCCCACGTGGCCTCCTTCATCCACACACTATCGTAATACATTCCATCAGGAGACAGGAGGAGGTAGAGCCTTCTAAAGATTCACATTGCTTTTCTTCCTCTGCTCCATTCCCTGTTAGTGAAGCCTTTCGTTCCTCCTGGGGATGACTGAAGACTGAGACACTTTAGCCTGAGGCATGGTGACGGTGCTTTGATATCTTCCTTAATTCTCAAATGTGGTCATGGACACAAAAATACTTCTCTACTCAAGACTCGGGTTATCCTTCTGCTTTTTTAATACATTATCTCAGTACTTAAAAAGCTTTATGAGCATATTTTCAGAGAAGACAACCATTAATAAAAGTCCTTCTGGGCTCTTTCTTGGAAAACAAGTCACTAAAGAATCAAGCAGACATTTTTGCCTGTCAGAGGGACAAGGACTTCATGGACTTATTTTCTCATGCCCAGGAGTCCACCCAAGAGCTGGGCTTCTGGCAGACACAGCTCTACCCTTCATATAGGCACCAAGGTTTGACGAGCCATATTGCTCTTATAAACTTGCCATGGACAGTAATTATGTTTTCTCCTGTGAATGCTGGAAGCAATGTGTATGGGCTGCAAATTCAACATGAAAATAAGGAAGATCTCACATAAATTATAAGCAGCTGCACACAAGGTGCTCCTTTGAAATTCTCCCATAATTGTAAATGGCCCCTTGAAAAGAACAAATAAGCCCTGCCATATTTCCTAGTCTTGCTACGGTAGTTATACAGAGAAATGTTCATTCCTAATGATGACACAAAAGCTGCTGCAAGCTTTTCTTCTGCAACTCCACTTCTTCTATCAGCTATTATTCAGTTAGTCCATCCTAACAGCAGAGAATCATTTTTGTGCTTTTCATTTTTCCACCCAGAGGGCAACAGATGTAATAACTTATTCCCTGTCTGGCACATTAAAGCTTGAAAAATTAATGCAGTGCTGCTGAGATTTCTACTTTCTGCTTTACTGGGAGTGCCAAAGCTTTGAATTTCAGTGAAAAAACATTAAGCAATAAAAAGCTTATTTTAAGTTTGTTAATGTACTTGTCTGTTTTAATGCCTTTCTGAAGTTCCTACAAAATAAGAATTCCAGTGACCAATCTACCCAAATTTATTTTGCTTCTAAGCAATTACTCAACAGTCTAATTGAGACCTTTACAATTATGATATACCAACTAAAATTTAAACACTATTATCAACTTTGTTATGTTAAAAAATAATCAATAAAGAATATCAAATATCTGTAGATACACTTATTTGCTATGTTTTATCAGGCTGCTCACATCACCTGCAGCTTAGTCAGACACAAATTGCTCTGCACATGTAGCTTATGCTTTATAACCAGGGCCTATGCATTCCCTCATAAACATTGTCCAGTTACCTCAATTTTGTAAAAGAGAGTAGTAGTTCAAACCAAATTTCACCTGTGTTTTATTGCTTTTGCACAGACTCCCTTTGGAAGCAGCATGAAAAGCAAACATTGCATGTGAAGCTTGCCTGGGGGTTTGACAACTATGCCACAAGGCTTGCAGAGTAAAATCAGAGCCCATCTAGCTGAAGATTTTAGCATGGGGGATCCAGATAAATGCATTGTGTCACCCCCTAAAGCAGTCCAGGGGATTGGTTTATGCAGGCAAATGCATTTCCCTCTAAATCAGCACTATCTAATCTTTCACGTCATACACCTTCAATAGGCAAATCTACAAACTGCCTATCTTTGCAAAAAATAAACAGACCTCTATCAGGTGATTATAGTGAAAGAAAAGGCAAAGAATAGTAGAGTGTGAATTGAAGAAGACAGAATGAAAGCAGAGCTGGGAACTACTTTTCCTCCAAAAATAATGTAGGATATTTTTCATCCCTTTCACAGATCTGCACAGTAAAAGAGATGAAACAAGCCCTTTATTTAGACTTTATCTGTGCAGAAGTCAGCTCTTAGTGTTAAAATTCTAACCCAAAAGAACAGGGTGGGAAGCTTAAAATTAAACATACAGGTTCAAAATGTATTAGCAGTTACAGGGAAAGAAAGTCACAGGCAATTTTCCCTTGCACTGTAGAGCATTTACTAATGCTACTGCTCCCTGTATTCCAAGTCTGTAAGGATGGGAACCAGCATTAACTATACATCATGCCAGGCTGTCCTTTCACTCCAATGTACAATCACTTAGCCCTATTCTCCTTCTTGGATAGAAATCCTCAAATAATTTCTCCTTTGTTCTCCAGGCTGCTGGCTGGGCCCCAGAGTTCTGACTGTTAAAGAGCACAGACTTCCTATTTCCAGTCTCAGGCAATACTTGTTCCTTTATTCCACAGAGAGGGATCTCTGCTTCCTTAAAAAGCTGGCTTTGCTGATTCAGGCTTCCTCGTCTCAGCAGATTTCAGTTCAGAGTTTGATCTATCAGCATCAAAGACATCCTTCTATTCAAAGCATGCCTCAGTGATCAGACAATAAGCAGCAACGAAGTTTCAAAGTAGGCTAGTGTTTCCCCGGGAGACCAAAGGCAATTAATTACATATTTTTCTGCAATGAGCAAACCTAATGAAGCCTGATTTCCTACACATCTGAGACATTCATCTTCTACCTTGCCTGTAAACTGTTAACCCAGTTACCACTACAAACTGCCTCACACCTCCCATCTTACCTCTCAACCTCCACTTACCAACTCCTGTATTGTGCTGTGACAAGAAACAATCTTACTGTTTAAACAATCTTCTTTGACAGACACTCACTTTCCTTTTGTTCCTGACCTCCACAGGGTCCTCAGCTCCTTCTGTGCACCTTTATTTGGTCCATCACTTGCCAGACAACGCATGGCGTGGCTAGCCCAGAGCCATGTGAATACTCAGGGGTCAGCACACTGCTGCCAGGCAGAATGAGCTGTGTTTGCACCTTCAACTTTGCTTTAATGTGTAACCTTCAGCTGCACATTAAAGCACATGCCAAAGTAGAAATCGTATGAAAACCAGTGGTACTTCACAGCTATGAGACCTCAGTTCAGGCAGAGTTGCCAAGTTTGGCTGAAACAGGCCAATAACTACAGAAGTTATCGGGAAGCATTGAAAAAGTGGGACAGAAAAATAAAGAAACAGAGTGAGTGCAAAAATTTTTCTTTGGAAACCAGACAATAAAAAGAACAAAGAAGCCTTTCAACTGACCTGTGACCCTGACCAACATATATCAATCAGGATCTAATATGAACTATTGCAGTTGTGCTGCTGACCATCTTCATCTTTTTGAATAAAGATGTGGCAACTCTAATTTTATTAATAATTGGATCACAGTGGCTGAGACCCGTTTAAAAGAAAAAAGAACAATGATAAGCTAGAAGATGAACAGAAGTTGTTCAGCCTAATAATAAAGAGACTCTAAGTAATTTGCTTCCCCTCAGGGGTGTGATTAAACAGGATTATTCTCTATCAAATTATCTAGAAGCACTCTTAGAGGAAACCTCTGAGCATGGCTATCCAGCTGCTCAAAGGACTTTTGTTTACTCCTTGGATATAACTTTTGAAAATATCACTTAGTCCTATTGTTAGAGAGGGTGAAGTTTTTACAATAAAATAATCATATAAAATAGTAAAATGATTATATTTGAGAAATGTATAAATCAATAGTGAGGCTTTGTATATTAGAAGACGTAGTAACTTTGCTGTTTTGTATCATAGTTACTCTATAACTAAATGTTACAATGGTAGTCTTGGTAGCAAGAGCTAACATAACTGTATATGGTGAGGGGAGTATGGGTGTATGTATTGTAAAACTCTACCCAAGCAGAACCTAAGTTTAAGATAGCCAAAAAGGGCATACCAGAAGCATCCTGGTGAAGATAAGAGAATGCTAACGTCCACAAGACTACTGGGACCTAGCCAAGTAGAGAAAAGGTGAAGAGGACAACCTGAGGAAGACTTCTTACTTCATCTGAGGAAGACTCCTTACTTCATCAGGGCGACCACCAGAGGGGGCTGCGCAAGAGCAAAAGAGGGTGATGTCGTAATAAGACTGATGTAGCAATCCTTGATGCATATGGATTAGTAAATGATGTAATCTGTGTTGAATATGTATTAGTTACGAAATTTTTAGTGTATAAATTGCGAACGCGATGTGACAGGAGTCGGAACCAGATTTGGGTGTGTACCCCTGGTTCCCGGCGCCTCAATAAAGCACCTCATATAACCATCCCGGTGGTTATGTGTTTGTCTTGACGCTAACACTATTGGCAGAAATATGAATGGGCAATCACTTTCATTTAGAGTTGCTCACCAAGATGTTTATGTCAGATTCTGGCCCAACCTACAAAACATGTTTGCTATTAGCTTGGATTTAGAACAAGCCATACAGATTGAAGTGTAAAATATCTATGGAACTGTTTAATGACATCTCTTATCTATTCCTACCTCTAGAAGATTAACTGGACTCTACCTTGCCTTCAGTTATGTGCTGTTCTTAGCAGTTTCAAGGAGGAACTTGAGCACACCTTGCAAAACACTCTTTCAAGAAAAGGGCTCTCATTTAACAGGCAGCAACTCAAGGAAACAATAGTCTTTATGAGATGCTGCCTACCTGCCATTCAACAGCTTTCTCATAGGTCACGGTGTACTGTGATTGCAGCTGCTTGTAGTAATGTCTGCATGACTTGTTTGTAGTTTAAAAAACTACAGCTTAAAAAAAAGATTGAAGGGGCATAACATCACTAAGATCATGGTAGCAGGCAATCTATACTCCAGATTCATAGGAGTTCAACACTGCTTCTTTTTTATTCCCCAGATACAAACTGTCAAAAGGATATAAATTATATATATACTAATATATATATTAATTCTATTTTGAAAGGAACAGAATAAATGCCCTTATATTTTATAATCATCCCAGACACAGCATTTATTAACAGGACAAAAGGCTATCCTGTTAATTTCTGATTTATGTGATCAAGTAAAATTGAGTAAATAGATGATGTCATTCTGATCAGCTCATTCACACCTTTGCATTTAGCACTCTAAGTACAAGGAACTATAGAACTGCATTTTTTTTTCATAGGGGACAAAATTCCTACTATAATTCATTCACCATTAAGACTTTTCATTCATACCATCTTCTTTTTAGGAGATCTCCTTGGAATCTAGTTATTTAACTTCTGTTATTTTAACTTGTTATTAAAAGGAAGATGATCATGCCTTAAACTAGTTGATCACAGGGGCCACAAATCAATATGTTTCTTGAAGATTAATGGAAATACTATCAAAGTCTGTTTTATTTCAAACTGTGAACAAATTCTAAATGGAGGAGCAGAAGGAAGATGCATTAAATGGCTTCACTGGGAAGCAACAATAGTGTAGGAAAAAAACCTGGATAAAGATTTGAAAGAAAAAAGAAGGCAACAGGAGAAAAGTGAGAGACCATAAATAAAATCATTATTTAGTTTACCTTGGGCATGTCCTAAGTTGACCTCTATCTAGTGCAAAATTGTGCTACATTTTAGTAGCTAGTAGTATTTAGTAGCTCTTGTATTTGTAGAAAATAAATGTTTATGAAAAGAAGGAGGTCATTTCATTTTCAAGATAGTTCCTGCAAAAGAATTTATTAAACATCTGCAAAGCCAAGGAGAAATATTTCAGGGCAGCACTGATGGATAAGCTCTGACTGAGAATTTGCAAACCATGTGTGAAACTATTTCAGAGGGGTCTTAATCACTAGCTTAAAAATCAGCAGGCTCTCTGGATGTCACTGGTATCAAGGTGAACATCACACATATTGCAAAAGATTTATTTTTTTTTAAGTGGCAATGCTTGAAATGCATTTGAGAGATTTTGTAAGTTATAATAAAGGTGCAGAAAATATATAAGTGATGAATGCTAATGCTGCACTCATTGCAGAGGTACCCTTTTGCAAAACATTTATTGAAACACTGGAAAATTTGCAGAATATTTTTTAACTGGAGGAGGGTAATAAAAATACTTTCAGAGTCAACCCTCTCCAAATTTGAAAAAAAACAAGTCTCCAAATGAAGAGAGAAAAGACACAGACAAAAAGGAAAAAGGAGACTAGAGCAATTTACAGTATTCTAAGACAATACAATAGAACTGTTTGTGACAGACTCCAAACAACCTCTATATTTCATAGAATACAGGATATAGAATAGCTGGGGCAGCAAGCTGTGTCCAGCCTGACCTTGAATGTTTCCAGGGATGGAGCACCTGGAAGGTGGTCATGATACAGAAGGTAATCCTTTCTGACCTTGAAAAACCTCTGGTGTAGAAGGTCCATCATCCACATTATCCACTGTCCGGCCTTCCACATCCCTTGTACCTGTTGTAGAAAGGCATCTGGGATGGTGACATGGATAAGGAGGAGATTCAGCTGCTGCCCTGAGTGTGGACTTGTCTCTATTCATTCCTTTCCTTTAAGCCGCTACCTTCTGCCTGGTGGGACAGGATACAGGATTCCCTTAAACTTTTGCTTTTTTTCTGGTTGCCATTCCTGTTTCTGCCTCAGGAAGGACAGCATGGTCCCACCAGTCTCTCTCTTTCTGACTCCATGATGCTCTCTAACTTTTCTACTTCCTCTCATAACTCTGCCACCAGGCTGATGATGAGGAGACCATCCACTTGGTTGCACCTCACAGAGTCCTTCCTGCTGCTGCCGGCCATCACCAAAGAAAGGCTCTGGCATGTCCCATGACCAGGATGGCTGCATGTGTTCCTGGGAGTTCTGTTTGGGTTGCCACATCTGTCCTGGTGAGAGCAGAGGATGTGGCTTTCTGCTGGGTTGACACCACCCCTAACTCTGTCTGGGAGAGCGAAGACCATCAGCTGAAGGGGCCTTTGGAGCTGCTGGCTCCTGGCAGATCTCCTGGCTGCTTCAGTGCTTCCTGCCTTGGGGAACCCTGAAGAACATTTCTTTCTCCAATACAAGCATGACAGACAATGGCCATGTTCCATGCCAGCTCAGAATCTCAGCACCTAAACGTATCAATACATTTGAATCAAGCATGGCTACTTCTGTTCAAAACCAGAATATTTCTTAAAATACTCCTGGAGAAGGCTCTGCTGGAATATCCTTATGAGTCTGACTGCTTGCTCCGGTTATAGACCATGAAGGCATCAGCTCTCTCCACGGAGCAGAGAGGCTTGCAGGGACCCAGCTCATATCCTCAAACAGCCACTAGAAGTTCAGTGTGAAATACCTGCTCAAAACAGAATGGCTTTCAAACGAAACAACCACTGATTGCTTTTGAAATAACACCAACTTTCCTTCAAGGACTTCTTACAACAAAAAGAAATCAATAAAATATTAAATGTAATTTCAGTTGTTAGGGTAAGGTGACTGGAGTTTTCTCTCTCCTTTCTTTCTCTTCTTCCTCTCTAAAAAAAAATAACTAGAATACAGAAAACACAAAATCTCAAATGATGTTCCTGTTTTTACAACTCAAAACATGAAAATGTTACCTCAAATACCAAAATGGGCATGATTCCTACTTAATATGTTTCATAGGAGTCCAGAACAGTCTTTGGGAAGAGTAACTAGTTGTATGTACAATTATGTGCAACGTGCAGAGCATTAGGATATCATTTATATTCATTAGACTTTGTGGTGTGCAATAAATCATTGTTTTCATTTGTAGAGCATTATTATAGGAGTGATATAACTGAGGAAATTCTTCCTTGTGGCCTACAGGAGTGAAAGGTTAATGGCATAATGAATTCCTATAAAACAAAGGGTAGACCTTTGTCATCCTTCAGCCAGCAGGTAGTAAATTAGCAGGTAATAAAGAGTGAATGCAATCTACATTCACGGGCCAATAATATCCAGGGGCTAGTTTTATCAGTTTTAGTTGACAGTGCATTACTGGGACTATATAGCTCAATCATGTCAAGGAAAGGTACAGAGAGCAAAAGGGAGCTGATTTTGCAGTAGCCTGACTTTTAGCACTGATATATGTCAGATATTAGCAGAGGCATATCCTGAATATTATAGCAATGCTCAGAAATTCCACATTGCTCTGTAATAAAGTATTGCTTCTACATGTGGCAAATATACATTCCTGTCGTCCCTTCAGCTTGTGACATTTGCTCTGGCATCCCATTAATACTGGTGGCATTTCGTTCTGGTAATGGAATAGCTGAATGAAAAAAACAATATGCAGCATCCTACTGAAGGCTACCCCCCCCCCCCCCAAATAATATGCTAGCTCTTGCTATGAAAGTTAAACATCTTATCAATGTATTTCTATGAATGGGCATTAATTATCCATTTAGTCTACATGACTTGTGCAATGTGTTGATGCTCTCTAGCTACAAGAAATACCGCTACATTGCAATGCAATTAAAATATTATTAAAAAAGGAATTTTATTTTTTTTCCCCTGCTGTGATTGTATTCTTTGCCCTAACCCGTCTCAGATTTCCTTATTCTTTCCAGTACTGGAGAACAGGCCTCCAGTTACTTCCTTGTTGCTGTTATTGATGGTTGCGTACTACACGAGTCAAGACACAAGGCTTGGGTATTGTAGTGAATCCCAATGCTGCGAGTAAACTCAGCAGCTTTGCTAAAGTTTGGTTTTGTTCTGTGTTTCCTGGGGAAAGAAGTATTTTCTGACAGGTAGATGAAGGTTTGGGATAATATCTGAAATCCTTTAAACTCTGAAGTGAAAAAAATAGGTCAGGTGTTTGAGTGTGTTTGGGTGTTGCTCTGTTCAGCCTGAACAGATCATGTAGAGACTTTTGAAAACCTCATTCTGAGTCCCATGTACCCTCTAATGTAACCAGCCTCAGAGACTTGTCTATGCTGTGAAATGAAAACTGCTAAATTAAGCCAAGTGGCACTAATTTTATAAGACTAAGGTCTCCTCAGGGCCCCAGAGTTCTAAAATATAATTACTGTTTGTGTTTTTTTTTCCTGGAAACTACCTGCAACACGAGGCCTGCACAGCAGCAGAGTAGGGCTGCTCTAGTTGCTGGAGGTGGCATAGGGAGCCAAGGCTGCAGGGGCAGCAGTGCTGGGGACCAGTGGGAAGAGCACAATGCCAGTGCTGAGCATCCTAGGGACACTGCCTGCAGTGGGGCACCCCAGAGTGCTCCCCAGAGTTCTTCTGTGTTCCATAAGGTTTATAGGTATCTGCTGAGAGACGACAAATTCATATTTAAGCTCTTAGCATTATCCCAAATGACATTCTTATTTGTGAGCTGATTAAAAAAACCCAAACAACAAAAAAACGCACAACCAACTAAACCAGACCAAAACCCAACATGTAATTAGGACCCCAAGTATGTTATTCCCAGATTTCAGTAAAACTTTGTATTAATAAATTTATATATATATATTAGAATATATATAGTAGAATATATACTGTTATTCTACTTACTATGGTGCTTGATAAGGACATGAAAAATTACATTTCTTGAAGTGACAAAAGCAAATAATGCCACCACAGCACTATCAATCATAAAATCATAGAATAGTTTGGGTTGGAAGGGACCTTTGGAGCTCATCTAGTCCAACCCCCATGCAATGAGCAGGGACATCCTCAACTATCAATGTAATGAAATTGCTGTTTCAGTGAGAATAACAACTGCCCTGTGCGACAACAGGCAGATAAAGGAATGCCTGAAGTTAATCCATACCTTGTTCATTTTCTTCCAATTTTAATTTGATTTTTCCAACACTCCAGCTTCACTTTCACGTTAAGCTTATAGCAGTTTAAGTAACCAAAATAGCTGTATCCAGAGTATGCAATACCTGGAAGTTGATCATGCTTTTTGTAAAGCAATAGTTACCCAAGGAAGTCAGGAGGAATTGTTACCTTCCACTCTCTAGTCTTGTCTTTGAATGGATGTCTCATTGCTTCCATACCCACATCAGTGCAGATACAGAATGAACAGTGGCTTTTTAAAGAGTATTTATCACTTTTAAATAGACAACAAATAGACTCAGCATGGGAGTTCAGGCCTTATATCAGGTGATAAAAAGGGACATTCAGGAGGTTGCTGGGTCACAGATAGGTCAACCATCTGAAAAAGAGGCTTCACTTCCAGTTTAAAAATGCATCATTGTTGTGACTGGTATAAAAACCAGACAGGTAGCTGTGGATTGCAATGCTGCTTTAATCTGGGACACTGCCTTTTCTGACAGGGCCATGCACAAGTTTGGGTGTCTAAATTTTCACGTAATTTGAAATGGTTAGACACCCCAACCCTTGCATTTAGCTTCTGTTTTTCACAACTCTTTGAGGCAGTTTCTAAGTTATCTTTTTTGCTATTGAGTAGTTTCCAGCTGTGTACAAGGCCAGAAAAAACATTTTAGAGAAAAAAAAAACAAAACTAACCAAAACAAAAATCATGGAAAAAAAAGAACACCCAACCTCAAACAACAACATATCCTGTTCATGATTTTCATGATTTTTAGGTAACGTCCACTTATTGTAGCACATGTGCTCCAAAAATATTACACAGATCATAACGGTTATGGTATCACACAGATATTAAGATCATACGTTGTTGGATGCAATTCTAAAACCTTCCTACATAACTATTATTATCCAGGCTGAAAAAAATTTATCAAGAGCAATGTAACTACACCATATTTTGAAACTAGGACTCACATCTTCAAATCTATCACAGAGCCTTTCAAACCAGAGCTGGGAGCTGAGGACAGGGAGCCATTTCGGTGCTGCTGGCTGGAAACCCTGCCCTTAGACACATGCACTTGGTGCTTGGACAAGATTTCCCCCGATAGCTTCCTGCACCCAGCCCATCTGCTGTGATGGCACAGTGCCCACTTGCCCAGGATGGTGCCAGGTTTGTTCCATGCCAAACAAAATGAGTTTAGATGGCCAGCTTGAGAGCACTGTCTCTTCTATAGCAAGTCCCTCCTCTGAAGGCACAGGCACAGAGGTGCCAAATGCCACTTTATACTTTATTGCATCTGCTGGTACTTATATGCCAAGAACAGAGCACCTAAATGGAGATGGTAACAAAGACAGAAATCTGCATTTATGCTTGCCAAAAGACTGCCTAAGCCATTAGAACAACATAGGGCATGAAAAACAATGCTGAATTAGAACATAGCCTGTTAAGGCTAATTCACAACTGATGGTCATATCAGGAAATAAACAAAACAAAAAACCCACAAGGGAGAAAAGGTCCAAACCGTAGTTTTGCACCTAGCTGAAGGACTATAAAGCACTTACATTACATTACATACACTTACAATACATTACATTATACAATCACAGACTGGTTTGGGTTGGAAAGGGCCTTAAAGCTCATCCAGTTCCAAACCCCTGCCATGGTAAGGGACACCTTCCACTAGACCAGGTTGCTCTAAGCCCCATCCAACCTGTCCTTGAACACTGCCAGAGATGGGACAGCCACAGCTTCTCTGGGCAATCTGTGCCAGCACCTCAGCACCCTCACAGGGAAGAATTTCTTCCTAATGTCTAATCTAAATCTCCCATCTTTCAGTTTAAAGCCATTCCCCCTTGTCCTGTCACTACATGCCCTTGTAAAAAGTCCCTCTCCAGATTTCTTGTTTGTTCTCCAATACATTCATGGTGGAAGAATTAAAGATGTTAAGACCAATTCAAATGCAAAGGTGCATTAAAAAATAATAAAATAAAGCAAAGCCTCACTAGAAATTCTTTACCTTGTATTCCATTTACCTGCTAGATGTTTGTGCCCTACTTACCCTTTTAATGGGCCAACATATTAAATTGCTGGCTGTTCCAGACCTCATAAGCAGAAAAACATCACTTTCTTTTTCTTCTAAAGCAGAAGATTCCAATAATTTAGACTCTCTTCAAAAGATGATAACTGTTAATTTTCTCCTGCAGCTTCCTCCTTGTCCTACCTCATTTACTGATAAACTTTTGGCATTTTTTTTTTACCCTCAGAGGCTATAAATCCTAATGGATTATAATTAAATGCTATCTTCTTGTATTGTTTGTACATCAAGAAGAGGTTTCTGTTGCATTAGGAACTGTACATGCACACTCGCATAAAGAGCAAAGCCGTCCTGTCTAGCCAAAGCTCAGAAAGGTGTCCTAGGTGCTGCTTATCAGCTCATTGTTCCCCCCTTCCTGAGATGGGGAAAAAAGACTAAGATGCTGCCTCAAGCTTGCTGCCTATTTACGAGGTCACAAAACCAGGAAATTCTTCTTGTGTTTGTGTGAAGAACAATACACAAAAATTTAATTACACTCAGAACAAACTAATCTCTTTTGGATGATTTGGCTGCAATAATCAAACTCTTCCCAATTCTTTCTCCCTTTCTGGCCCTTCTTGTCCATTTGTCTCTACTCTGTGACCCAGATCATGACGACTGCCGTACTGCATTATGGCAAATGCCCATCAGGTCTCTCTCTACCTGTCCTGGCAGGGCCTAAGCGGGCTCTTGGGGTAAATACAGATCAAGATGCTTTCTACAGTAGCTTACAGATGCTTTTTCTACATTATTAGTAATTAGTGATTCTATAGCTAAATCTTCCACAGAGCTTCAACTCTTTTGCTTCCTGTTTTGCTTGTTTGTTTTGCTGTTTAGGGTTTTTTTCTGTTTGTTAAGCTTTTCAGTCTAATTTTATTTAGCTAAGGTCTTCAAAAGTGATTTTTTAGGGATTTTTTCTGTTTGTTAAGCTTTTCAGTCTAATTTTATTTAGCTAAGGTCTTCAAAAGTGATTTTTCACAGCAACTGTTTTGTTTTAACAGAGGAACTGTATTGTTTTCTTAACACTTTGTAGTTCAAGAAGAAATCTTACTAAAATCTTTTTCCTTTAGGTGTCTGTAATATATCTAAAATATTTGCATCTTGTCTGAAAGAAGTGTTATCCTGTGGCAAGAACCTTATCAGGTGGCAAGAACCCACAGAGGCAACCAGAGCACATTCCTCATCATTTTCTCACCGAAACTGTTTAGGAAATGTGCATCTCAAGGAAGAGTAATCCATCTCCTGATGTTACTGCCAGGACACAGCAGGAGATGCACAGGCCGAAGTTGAACAAAGTCCCTGGCGGGGGTGGTTGGGGTCCCAGCTGTGCTGTTAGTGCCATTTGGGTACATTAGTGCCTCTCCTGGTCTTTTGGTTATGCTTTCTGCTCTGCTAGTACTGAATGCATTAGGCATTCATTCAGGAGAAATGTTTCTATTGCTCAGAGATTTCTGCAGCTTTACTGCCCTTTTCAGCAATTGTCTCAGGCGTTTTCCTGTGCTGATTCTGGAAATTCTTACATACATAAACAACCTTTGCATATCTAAGTAATTCCCCTGACTCCTCATAAATTTATCTTTCTTCTTCACTCTGTAATTAGGTGATTTTTACCCTCTCAACCTCAGGTGCACCCATCATGTTTCCAAAATAGCATTGATCAAGCCTGGTTTTAAAACCGGTTTCCACAACCACATTGCATCCGAGTCAACTGCTGTTCAACTGAATGGGAATAGAAGGAAAGATCTTACTGGTTATACCAGGAAATGAATCTTGTAATTGCTGAAACTCCCACTGCAACTAGCAAATATGTCAGTTCCTGGCAGCCCAGCCACATTTAAGGAATGCTTAAACATCAATCTTCTGCACTTTTATGCAAGTGTAGCAGTCCTATGAGCACATACTTACACTTAAGAATATGCCAAAATACTTTCCTGAGTCAGTAATATATATTACATCTGCTTTTAATTACAATAATTTGTAAATATGTCTTTTGCACTCCACTATCTATCACATGTTGGATTGCCAATAGCTACTAGTATTTTTTTACTTTCAGTATGCCGCTTATTCCATCAGCACAGACGCTTCTGTTATTTTTATACTCCAAAACAGCCTGACTTTATGATTCTATTCATTTCACACCTGGCAACACAGAAAATGCAGAAGTAATAGAGGGGAAATCTTTTAGCAATCAGTGAAAGGACTAGAACTGCAGTGGTGCTGTGTGTTAATTTCTCAAGCAGCAATAAAACGCATGTGAATTTTCAAGGGACTTACAAGTCATTGTTTGCTGTACTGACATGCTGGCATATGTTCCTCCTGTTATCATTTAATAATATGGAAGATAGCACTTACCAGAGCCATCACAGAGCAAAGTACCAGGGAGGTAGATGTTGCAATAAAAAGTAACTCAATGTGAAATATGTGAAACATGCTGTTGATGTTAGAAACTGATTTTATGTAGACATGTATGAAGACAGAAGCTCACAAACATACACAGGAACACAAAAACCATGCTCTTCTATTGTTTATAATAACCCTACCTGAAACATGGTGGAAACTTTAGGCTCTGTAAAAAAAGTCCAGTAATGACTTTGTAGGATTTCTTGTTTGTGGTTTCATGATGTTTACTTGGTCATAGTGTCTTCTACCTTAGTCTTCTCTAGTGATGACCCATTTCTTCCTGAGACTGGAAAGATAAACCGTATGCTTTCCAATAAGTATTAATAAGGAGAGAGGCTACTAAAAATGCTGTATCTGAACAAGACATTTTTTCCAGTATCTTCATCTGAGCAGTGGTTTATGTAGTCATCTTTATTCACTAAAAGTAAACAACCTACAATAGGAACCATGGGTTTGTATCATGAACCCAGATACAACTCATCTTCCTCATCTGTGGATGGCAGAGAAAATGAGAATCCAGAGGATGGGCCACACTCGGCCTCCCCAGGCTGAATTACTGTAAGATATGCAGCAGGAAATACCAGAAAACACATCTGAAACGTGCCAGCCTTTAGCTTAAACAGTCAGATGAAGACACATATGCAGGAAAAAATTCCCTAAGACAGAGCATATGGAATAAGAAGAGCATCACCACAACAGGGACTAGATCCCAGTCCCATGAAGGACAAAGCAAAAGCAACCAATACTTGGAAACTATTGTTCATAACTATTTTACTCACTCCTGACCTTATTTCAAATTAATTTTCTGAACTTTCTTCAAATAAATCTCTGTGTATTTCACTATAAATATACACTTTAAAAAAAACCCCTGGTGATTACAGAATTTGGAAATGTTGCCATTTTACTTATGCAAGCTAACTCTCTTTCTGAAAGTTTCATTTACTGTCGTAGTGAATATTGAGACTGGAATGAAACAGGAGCTCTTTCAGTCAAATACATGCTGAGGGATTGTTTCACAGCTAGTACAGGAAGTGTTAATGTAAAATAATATATAAAGAAGGTATTAAAATGCAGATTAAATGTTTAAGAAAGCATAAATAATAAACATTTAATAAACACCAAACTATGTTCATATATATTTAAGAGATTTTATTAAGCTTTAATAAATTTATTATTCAAATTTGATAATATTAAATAAATTAGTTCCCAAAGGCTCCAAAATCATCACACATATATGCAAGAATATAAAACTTATGGGATAAAATTTTTCGCTGTATTTTTCAAATAACAATCCCTGGCAGTGTTCAAGACCAGGTTGGATCAGGCCTTGGGTGATTTAGCGTAAGGTGTCCCTGCCCATGGCAGGGGGGTTGGAACTAGATGATCTTAAGGTCCTTTCCAACCCTAACTATTCTATGATTCTATGATTCTATGATCCCATTGTTTCTAGTAAAAGCTCTTGATTTAGAAACACCCTTCCAAAAATAGCACATGTAGAGAAAAAATGCATACTTTAATCACTTTATGCCTTATTTTTTTAGGGAAGGGCAAGACTGTAGGGGCCTTAGGGAAAGCAAGGAACAAATGTCATCTATCTTTCATGTGCTTTATGTGATCAAAATGAATACTTCATTTTCTCACATATTTAGCTGGAGGAACAGAAGGAATATGGAAAAAAAAAGCCCGAAGGGCAAATGATCTCAGTCACCTGGAAAAAAATGTGTGTGTTAATAGAATATTTTGTTAATTAAAGATTCTAAGATGTCCACCAAACCCATTTATTTCTGAATTCCCACCTCCTAGAGTTAAACAAGATCCCTGTTAAAATGTAATTAGAAACTCTATTTTTCCTCTGTCTCAGTTGTTCCTAAGTGCAATCAATTTGACAAATATCCCAAGAGTTACCTCAGCAGCAGATGGTCTATGCACCATCCCAAGCAGCACAGCACACCAAGAACAAAAAAGATAAAACAATTTTGTTCCTGTCGCTAGAGCTCCAAAGATACATGTTGCATTGAATTATCTTCAAAGTAAGCTCCTTACAGGCGGTGGAACACGAAACAGAGATTACTGCAGGAGACAAATAAATACTTATTTCTAAGACCTCAAGCACAATGAATTTCTTTTTTTTTTGGGGGGGGGGTGTGGTGGTAACGCTTAAAACATAGGTGATAGGGTTTCAGTTCACAGAATCAAGTAAGAGAAACTGGATGCAAAGATTAGTCCAGCAGTGGATACCTGACACCTGGGAATACTTCCCATTTCAACTATGTGGCAGCCAGTTACAAAACTTTTAGCTGATTATTTTTTCTTTAAAGAAAATAAAAACCTACTGTGTTCCATGTTGAGAAGCCTAATAACTGCTTTGTTTCATTTAAAAAAAGGGAACAAACACAAATGACTACCTTTCACTGACTGTAGTAATATGAAAAAGGGAGATAAGAAATCCACAGGTGGATTCAGGATCCTATTTAGGAAACCCCTGATTTCCAAAGCTTTCCAGGGGCTTTTTATGGTGCTATGGCAGGACAAAGAAAGAATTGTTCTTGTAGGAACCAGTCTGGTTTTGACGACTCCTGCCGCTGGCTGTAGTCCCAGGTTTAGCCTTTGATGCTCCCTGAGGCCAGAACCCTAAAGGATGGAAGTAAATTGTATTGCACAGCACCAGTGGAACTGTGGGTGAATTTTTTTTAAAGTCCACTTCCACATGCAAAATACAGTAGGAAGATAGAGTTAATAGCTTGCTCAGACAGTGAGGAACTGCATACTGCATGGGATGGTTGCTCCTACTGGATTCCTCCTGTATGGAGGAATGTGGCCAAAAACATCCCTCTAGTGAGGAATGTTTCCAGCTAGGGGGTTCTCTATTTTTAATGGAAAGCCATTGATCAAAGTGTTCAAAATGAAAATGTTTGCTTATAGGGTAGTCTCTTTGCAAATCAGAATTAAACTCACAACAGCTGTGACTACAATTACTCTTCTAATCCTCAAAAAACAATTAAGGTTGCTGCAAGGGAAAACTTTAATCACAATGGAGCAAAATTGATGAAGAGGAGAAGGCAATGGGCATGAAAAGCCTGCTCATATCTTATCAACTATGTAGCATGCCCAAACTGACAAGACGCTGCATATATCCTCTAAGAGCAGGTTGCAGCAGAAACATAATGATGCAGATGACCTCTGAGCTAAGCATTTATACACAGCTAGAAAATGTCTTTTCTCAAGGTATGCATTAAAGTGTTTGACACCTTTTCTGCATAAAGCCTATTTGCCTTTTAAGTATTGTACATGAAAGAAACTGGTAATGACAGAAAAAAAAATAAATAAACTCAAATGTACTACTTTCTATTAAGAAGCTTCCCTGTATGTACCATTCGTATGGTAACCATGTGTACTCCAACTCCAGCTGGGACAGCAAGATAAAGTCAAATTATGTATCGCATGATTGAACATACTTTCACATTCTTACAATATGACCTGATACAAATGCATTTACGGTTTTGACTATCATTTTTCAATCTGAAAGAAATTTCTACACAGCAGTGACCTATTGAATACTGTAGAAAATCACTGGTTGTCATGCTCACTAAAAAGTCTTGACCTAGAATCATAGAATCATATAATCATAGAACAGTTAGGGTTGGAAAGGACCTTAAGATCATCTAGTTCCAGCTCCCCTGCCATGGGCAGGGACACCTCACACTAAACTATGTCACCCAAGGCTCTGTTCAACCTAGCCTTGAACACCATCAGGGATGGAGCATTCACAACTTCCCTGAGCAACCCATTCCAGTGCCTCACCACCTTAACAGTAAAGAACTTCCTCCTTATATCCAAACTAAACTTCCCCTGTTTAAGTCTTCATAGCAACACTTTCCATTCAAATAATGTAGAAGTTGGTGGGACATAAATGTGCATTCAAAATTGTGCAATTACTTTCTTATTTGGTACTAGACCAAACAAGAATTAAAAAAAAAAAAAAAAAAAAAAGGTGACTTATCAAAAGCAAGGAACTGATCTTTTTTGTAAGATCAGATGATTCTGATATTTACATTGCCTGTTCAGCAGCAGAATGCAACACAGGTTTATCTCAAAGCCTGTTGTCAGCCTGTCTTCTCCTACACTGCACCTCCAAAAACACAGACTGAAAAGAAGCTATGGGTTACTGACTTCAGCAAAGTCAGTGCTGTCTTGCACACCCATCTTAGATCAATTAGCACTTTCCCAAGCAATTAGCAGTCACAGTTTTGTATTTTGGGCAATCTGAGGATCATCCCTTCCCTGTCTGCCCACACTCACCTTTCCTGGGGCAGTACAAGAGCCTTGCCTCCGGTCCAGCTGGTTTCAGCATCCAGAAACATCTGCAAGCCCATTTATTTCATTATATCCCAGTGAAATAAAATGCTCTGCTTATGAATTCTGCCCGTCTATTAGCTGCAAGGCAGTCTCCCTTGGTTGTTTTATTTTCTTAGTCTCACTAAACAGGATTTAGGATGAATCAACAACTCATCAGTTTTTTTGAATTTCTGCTAAGCAATCACAGACATAATTTAAGAACTAGATTTTGCATGTTTGTTTCCTCATTAAACCTATCATATGTGCATAGGGATCTGATGTTGTCTGATTTTGCTATTTTTTCCAGGTTGTTTTCCCAAACCAGTTTCCCTTGTTCCACTAAGAAAAAAAAAACATGAACTGACTGTAAGATATGGTGAGATCATCTATATACAGAAAAGAGAGTTATTGAGTTATTTACAGTTAGTGAGAGTGGAATAGGCTCTTACTTTGAAAAACTAAAAAATGGTCTTAAGTGTCTTCAGAAAACATATTAGATCAAAATTAAGCATTTTCTATGATAAGTGCATAGGCAAAATGATGACTGAATCATTTAAACACTAACTGAAACACAAGAGAAATACACGGTCCTGGATCATTCTTCAAGTCTTACGTGAAATGAGGAAAGTTTTCACATGTACATCATTTCCTTTCCATATACTTTATTACTCAGAGCAGCAACTAAGACCCAGGTTCTGAAAAACAGAAATACAGTTGGATTAGTAGCACTGGTGTACATTTTCATTCCAAACCTCTGCCATGTTTGTGGACTTTAGCCAGTGTTTATGGTCTCATTGGAATCTGGGACCAAATGGAGCTGTTGTAGGATGCCTCCCTGTTTGGTCCAATTACAAGGGCTATTTTCTGTATTCCTTTCAGAAATTATTTCAGTTTGTAAATTAAATGTAAGTTTGTAAATTCCTGAATACACTAGGGATTTACATCATGAAGTTTTCTGAAATTATTTCTCAATACCGAGTGAATTTGATAGTATTAAAAATACTGTATTTTCTCCTTTCCTAGCTGAAAACTTCATGAATCTTAGAAGTTAATA
Source organism: Pezoporus flaviventris (assembly GCF_033815535.1). NCBI lineage: Eukaryota > Metazoa > Chordata > Aves > Psittaciformes > Psittacidae > Pezoporus > Pezoporus flaviventris. Next base: position 53,435,399 of record NW_026892549.1, read on the forward strand.
AAACATATTTCATCTTCTGATTAGCTGTAATAGAAAGTAAGTGTATTCACCCTACCTGAAGGTAATTACAATTGTTCCAGTTTCCCAAAGGAAGCAGAGAGAAATTATTTCTGTCCTAAGTCACACACCATGTTCGTGACTTAGATAAAAATCAAATTTATGACCCTTCATTTCTGTCATGTAGATTCTGCTCCCCACAATATAATAACCATTTCAGGATCTTGCATATGTTCTAGCATGAATACCCTGGGCTGTCTGACAAGAACAGTAATCCCTTCCTAACCCCAGAATGTAACCAAAATGTCATATACAGCAAGCCTCAGATGTATGCCAATAGTAAACAGGAAAGGTTTTCTTTTTCTTCCTCTGCATTTTGCAATGGAAAATCCCCAGAAAGAAAGGTGCGTTTTTAATCTTCCTTTTTGACAGCTCAGGTACCAACAGACAGCTTTAAAACACACTAATGTGACAAGGAACATCACAAGACAGAGAGTTGAGAGGAAACAAGAATTGTGTTTAAACCCTCAGAGAAGCAAAGGTTCTTTTTTTTTAGGATAAACAACAGTCACTCTCTGTTTGCATAACAGAGCAAGAATATCAAAATTCCTGGATGACTTGAAAGAAGAAAACCTATTATTGAATAGAAAATTAGTTCCTTGTGCCAAACAGCAAGAGAAAGGCAGCTCTCAAAATTTTCCCTGCTTGCAAGAGGAGTATGAATGTGCAAATTATTGCATAGAATTTAAAATGAAACGACATAGCCAGTGTTTTTAAAATGACAAAATTCAGTAACTCTAAGCAAAGTTTTGTATGATGAGAGTTTCCAGGAAAATAATTGGATAAGATCCCATTTTTGATTGTTAATACACAAATATGGTATGCTTGGTATGCTAAAAGTCCAACGAAGTGACTGAGTCCATGAGGCTGATGATGAGTGATAGGTTTGTGGGAAGAGCAGCCAGAACAATGTAATGGCTTCAGAAATCCATTGAAGCCACAAAAATGTCAAACGTAGGCCCAATTCAAAAGTATTCCCTGAATATCCCAGATTAAAAATCCAGACCTTGGCTTGAGATTTCTAAACTAAATCCTCATAGAACCAAAACCAGATTGACACAGACTAGTTCAGGCTACAAATACATATTCAGAGCCCCTCAAACAGATGAAGATTTCAAGTTAAACCAGCACCTCTTAATTACTGCTTCAAGTAGGATACTGAAAAGCAAAAGGCCCTTATCCTAGCATCACACAGCTGTTATCACACAGGAAAACTCACACATTGTTTACAAGAATCATTAATTCAGTTCTAGGGTAAGATGCATTTAAAAAATTTGTGAAGGGAAAAGGATTAATCATTAAATAGGGACAAGCAAAAATGATTTTAAGCTCAATTATAGCAGAATGAACACAAATATCTTTATCACAAAAAATAGTCTGACACAATGCTAAACAGAAATAGTTTGCATATATTATAGATATATGAAAACCAGAACTTATGTAAAATGTATCTCGGGACAGTTGGTACCTCAGTTGTTTCGGATGACCAGAAGCAATTGGTTGAAGGGGAGCACACACTGGGAGAGCACCAGTAGGACATGGCACTACCCAGCTGAATGAGCTCTCACTGTCATAAAGAATATTTCAAGTGCTGGGGTTTGAAAAATGAAATTGCAGTCACTATTGAGTCTAACATTATTACCCATTTCTAAGCAGGAAAGAAATTCTATCTTGTATTTTATTTTTAGACATATGAAAATAAACTGCTTAAATTAGCTAACGCGCAAAGGGAACAGATAATTTGCAACATTTCTCTGCAAGACTATTGAAGGTTCAGTCTGTAAGGTCCCATTTTTATTCCTCACCTTTTTTACCACCCCAGCAATGCACTACCAACATCTCCACACCTTGGTGGTCCTCAGTGGCAGTGACACTCTGATGATCATCTCTGATCTTAAACCTCAGAAGCTGCCTTCCATCCCACTCTGCCACCTAAATCCACTGAGGGACCCAACACCCAGCTGAGCAATCCCTAACTCTTTCTCATCTAACAACCAGGTTCAAGCAACCACCACCACAAAACTGAATTTTGATTCCCTATAAATTTAGGCCAGGATGATAACATTAAAATTCAGCCTGAGCGCTTACCTTCACCAGGGCCAGCCTTGAAGCCTATCAGGAATTCCTGATAATGTGAGCACTTGGCATTATGGCTTTGGGATAAAATATGGATCAATTTCGCACATTATTTAAATTACCTTACATTTTTTATTTCCACTGTTATTAAACTGTGATGAATTTATTTGTTTAGGGAAGTGTGCACTGCATGTGTAGTACTGTTCTATACAGCTGGATTTACAGCCAGACTCTGATTTCTATCCTAGACATCATTAAACAATTTATTTTCTGTGATAGGGGAATGTGCTCTTGGGCAAGAGCTCTCCATTAGTATGAATTATTAACAATATGTATATACTTGCATTACAGATTTAAAAGATTAAAAAAAAGGTTGCCAGTTATTCTATGGAGCTTTCTCTGTCTACAAGGCCGCTGAATTTCAGAGAGCTGTCTGCTGAACAGTCACAGACAAGAAATCCCTAATGACCACTATGATTTTGCTTTCCTGTTGCTAAAATTATAGAAAATGTAGAAAAAAATTACCTGGTTGGCAATAACTGCTTAGCCCTCCAGTACTTCTTCCCACCAATGTGAGGTAATTTTATGAACCAGCTGACAGTTCCCATATAGCAACACTCCTCAGAAAGGGGTCTCAGCATTGTTATCAAAATGCATACAGTTTTAATTCAAAATATCCTGCAAAGAAGGATATTTTTGTAACTGCAACATCTGAAAAAAATGTGTCACATTTAGATGCTCCTGCTGACGCATCTGCTTGTGATGTGTCAAATTGCATCTACCAGTGATGTTCAAAACCCTGCATAATGAAAAGCAATGGTAAGAAGCAGCTTTGATACCCACATCATACTGTAACACAGCAGCAGAAAGAGTCTAAAACATTGAAATCTCAAATAAAACCTCTTACATGTGCATCTGCCGTGGTCTCCATGTTTCTGTACAACTCTGTTTCTCTGTGAAAAACACTCCAGTAAGTGTTTACTCCTTCAGCCCTTCCAGGTGATCTGTTGCTGCAGAATTCTTACATCCCACTGCTCATGCTAATGCCACACAATGTTATGTCAGGAAATCCCATTGCTTGGTATCCCTGGGTTAGAAAGTAAAAGTACCCCCAAGGAGAACTGAATAAAAGGACGTAGGGTGTTCTAGAGATAAATTATCACCACTCTTTGCAGGCTCGGATAGAGTTTATTAAAGCTGTCTGTAAAAACCCTTGTAGCAGTGCACCCTCTCACCCAGCCTCCCTTGTCTATCTGCCGTGTCATTCATCTCCACAAATATCGCCAGGTTCAGTCCCTCTCAGCTCCCCTTCTTTTTCCTCCAAAAGTACCTGCATATTTTCCCCTAAACCCACTTTCTATTGTGCTCAAGACATTCTTCAGAGTGGCAAATACTGCTGCTCCTCTGAAGGCTGCTCTGTGTTTCACACTCAATAACCTACTGCCCAGAATCCAGCCATGCTCCCAGTACTGGACTGGTGATTGACAGGACTGATTTACATAGATATTATAGATCTCAGAATATTTTATACTGCATGTAAATAACAACAACAATAATAATTTTATAATTAATATATTTATTATTATGTTATTATTATTATTACTCTTGCTCATAATGAATTTCCCAACTTTGAGAATTCCCTTGTGACAGCTTTGTGATTTACATTCTTTATTTCATCCCAACACTTAAGTTTCTATTTACTCTGCTTTTTACAACCTGAATAGCATTTTGCCCTTTTTATTAACCAAGAACACATTTATTGCCCACATTGCTTTATGGAAAACAAACTATCCTACTATGGAAAAAAAATATCCTACATCCTAAATTAGGCTTCCACTTAATGCTCCAAGCCAGACTTAGTCCCACCACAAGAAGAGAGCCCTGGCTGACCTCTGCCACAAGTGGGCAATTGCTCCCCATTCAACAGACCCAAAGAAACCCAGTCAGAGATCTAAGTCTCCCCGCTAACCAAATACAGAGCTGGCAGACAGCTGGTGGGCACGTAACACATTTGCATCCATCCACTACTGATGGTTCAATGACCCAGTATCTCCTCATGCAGAAAGTGGAACACCAGCAACAGAACACAGGGAAGGTCCTCTATCCCATTCTACCAACCTATCCACTCAAATGGGTATAATCCAATGATTTTCCCTAGGAGCAAAGTGTAATTCACTTCCTTGCCCACCCAACCAGTGCTCAATTTCTTTTGAGAGTTCCCAAATATGGAAGTCTGCAGTGCAGAGAATTCAGCAAGTATAGAGCTGATGGGCATCTACTGAGACACTAAAGCATCTCAGTGAAATGCCTTATTCACTTAAACCACTTTGCCCTAGTGTTTCTCCTCTCATGCTTCTTTTAGCCTGGCTGCAATTCAATCTGAAGTAAGAACTGAAAAATAAATGCCCAGTGCTTGTGACACTCCTTTCACTTACAGTAACACATCTGCTGGGAAGAACATGGATAATCTTCCAACGTGCTCCTCTGCACCCAGTTCTGGGTAAACTGGTGGTGCTAGAAGACCTTCCTTTGTACTTCTTCTGCCTCTGGAGAATGACACATTAAGAGAAGGTGAGGAGTGCAGCCACAGGCAGTGGCAGAGAGAGCAATATCCTTGCTTTGCACACTGAAGGTTCATTCTAGTGAACAATTTCTTCAGAGAGAAAAGGGACTTTCTAAAGATGAAATTACATGCACATCTTCTCTTGCTATCCTGTCTTTTTTTGACACTAATGGACTAACAGACCAGCTGGAAAAGGCTTACTGAGGAAAACAGCACTTGCAATTTAAGTGGTAGAAAGACACAAAATACAGCCAGGTAAAGTAACTGAGCAACTTTCCTCCATCCTGGAGAGAAAAGGATGGGTTCATTATTTAATAATCACACTTTTTAAATAATTATGATTATTATTATTAAATATTTCTCCCTTCAACGGTCTTTTCTACTATGTACATTTCAAACAAGCTTAATTACAGATGCAAAATTACACCTAGAAAAACAGAATCCTCAACTAGTAGCCCATTATGTGCATGGCAACACGCACAGGCACACCTATATACGTACAAACACTAAAATTCAAGTAAACTTCTATGTCCAATTACAATTCCACAGGTAAAAAGTATTATTTAGGCATTGACAGATTCAGGTTTACCTCCTTTCAGTCTTTGCCTCCTTTTCATTTCAACAGGCATTACTCGACATGAGAGAAGAGATTGGATTTTACTGCTGTTCTTGCCAGCACTCCACTGACATAAAAGCCATGTATAAAAGAGCCTGTTACATGCACGAAGGTTTTGGGTCTGAATTACATTGCTAAATCTGAATTACATTGCAAGAAAAAAATTAGCTTTGCTTTCTCCATATTCACCATAGTGCAAATATATTAATTTAAATTAGTTTGATTTCTTACAATATAAAAAAGGATCTTGCCCCTTTGAGGTAGAACTTCCTATGTTTTACCCTAATTCTTCCCAGATTTCACCAGACTAAACCAAGATAAAACTGAACTAGAAATGCAAGATGTTTCTTTAGAAAAAGTGTTTTCTTTGAATGCACAATACTTACTTGCTGTTTCTCATCCCTGATAAAAGGGATGCAGGTTCTACCTATAGCTGATTTTAAAATATGCATTTCCGAAAGTATTTTCCTGTTACCTCCTTCTTTTGAAGAAAAAAAAGGAAAATAATTTATCTCTAAAAATCTCATTCATAGCAAACAAACACCACTACTGATTTAATAGTAACCTCCTTTAATTCACATAAATAATATTATATCCATTGTGGATTCACATTTGAAGCTTAATGTATTATTGTCATATTCTCTACATGAATTTGCACATTCTGATCTTATCCCATTAAAGACTACTGACACTTTATCTAAATACTGTATGAATTTAGTCACACTTACTAAATCTGTTTTTTTCTTTGGTATCAAATAGAAGGTGCATGTATACATTTCAAAACACTGATGATACAGAACAGAAATTTTAAGGACATACCCTTACGGTCATTAATTACAGAAATATTGTTACAATAAAAATAGATCAACAAAAGACTGATGTAAAATGGATCAATTTTTCCTTACTGGTCTGTGCTCCTCCTCATACTTTATGAAATTATTATTCAAGTGAAAGCAGTGAGTATAAGGGAGTTTTAATAAATAAAGTGCCCTAATGCCCCAGGACAAAATAAGTCCTCAGCAACGTTAATGGCAAAACTGTCTTAAGAATTCACTGGTTTCAGAATTTTACCAACAGGTCAAACTTCAGACTCAGAGTAGAAATTCTCCCAACCTTATACAATCCATAAAATGAAACAGAAGCTTGAAGCAAAAATAAGATAATTCTTAAAGTCGGTACACTAATTTTTGCAGTTAGAAGTAATAAAGAAGCCTGGTTCATATTCAGAAATAGATACATTACAATACATTCTGATAATCTTACAGAAAACCAGACAGCTTTATAGTGTTCCTGAAGTAAAGGGGAGAAGGAAGGACATAAAATAATATACAAAACCATGCCTACTGCAAGCATTCAGTGATCTATAAAATAACATACACATTTAGAGAGTAAGCCATGTTAATTTAAAAATATCAAATGATCTTTATACAGTAAAAAGGTCTTTACTTTCAATAGAGTTTAGATAGCTTTGTAAAATTGTACATCTGGAAGGCATATTGCATAAATATGTGCACTGCTACACATACACGAATCTTTAGGCAATGCACAGGAAGGGAAATCAGAAAATGAATGTGCGGTGTTTAGAACTTGTAGACCAGGAGCACCACAGTACAATATCCAGGAGATTAAAATTTACCTCCTTAGATATAAACAAATAACTGCCTTAAAAATACATTCACCTGGTCATAACTTATTGCCTTAACTGAGCAAGTTTACAAAATCCTTAACACTGCAACATGAGCGATTTTGGGTTGGTACAAATCAATGAAATTCCACTGAGGTCAGAAGTTGTGCATTGATTTACACTGATGAAGAGTTTGGCCAAATTATTCTTACAGCTGTATTTTAAATGCAGCACATGAAGTAAATATTATCACAACAAAAAAAAAAAACCAAGTACTTTGAGAAAAATGCACAGTCATAGAAAATTAACTTGACAAAAAAAAAAACTATAGCCATGTCGTGTGTTGTATAAGCAGCATATTATCATGTATAGTAGGATATTAAAGAAAAATGGATGTCCCAATGGCCTTTTAAAGCTTAGCCTGAATACATGAGCTACTACAAAGTTAACATGGCAAGCAAAGAAGATGTTGCTTCATTAATGATTTCATTGCTGTTTGATTACAGCAAATGATAAAAACATTATCACCCTGTAAAAGGTGGGGTTTTTATCAATGATTGTGGTCAACAGTTTCTCCATAAGTGACTACCCATCACTCACTCCTGTAGAATCTGAAATGTGGTGATTGCTCTGCAGTAATTCAAAACTTGCAGAGCTGCTAGTTTGCATACCAATACAAGACATTGTCTTGTATGTTCCTTAATGCCCAAAAGCTTCTCCAGAGCGTGACCCTGTGGGTCACATTACCTGAGCAATGGGACATCCCCAGGAAGATCATGGTCTGGGCAAATTGCAATTTTCAAAGGACCAAACAAAGGTACTCTTCTCACCTCAGCAGAACAGATTAACTTTCCAAGGAATTTCTCTGCAGAGCTGGTCTGGGAAATCACTTAACAAAATCTATAACCTTGTTTAGGTTAAGATCTGAAGGTTTAATTCCTTCCATTCTGTGTACCACTGCCTGTTTACACTAGGAAGACAGGCCAATAGTTCTACAAATTGGAAAACTGGCCGGAAGCATAGACACACTCAATCTGTGTAAATCTGAAAATTCAACCATAAATTCATTAGATTGAAAAAATTTTGTGGAATTTATTTAGACTGATAAAAATTCAGTAATTTAGTATTTGAAATATTCTGCCAAGTTATGGAAGAAAAATACACATTTAATCAAAAATATCAGATAGAACATGAATAAGAAGAGCTACCTTTATATAACTTACTAGAAGTTAGATCTTTAATAATAAAAGAAAAACTCAAAAGAATATTTCATTAGGTCATTTAATCTAGTATGCTCAATTTTAAATTTAACTTGTGATTTATTTTTATATTGGTTTTGCTTTTACAAATGAAGTCATATATATAAACAGCTGTAGCGATCCAAGCAATAGCATATGAGTACACTTGGTTCTTAGAGTTTTTAAGTAGTTTATGCACTTAAAGCAGTTACAGTAGATAACAAATAATTGTGCAATGTCTTCAAAGTTTAACAACTTAAAATAGGAAGAAAATTGTAAGGAATAAAGTAAAATTTAAAGCTATTGGAACATTTTGTTAAAAAAATGTGGACTTCTAAATTTAAAAGATGGGATTTTTCAATGAATATTGCAACTGAAAAACTGAAATTGGTGATTTTTCATCTCCTGCCAGATAAAAATGCATGGATCTGATAACATGCAATCATGATTTTCCTACATGACTTTTTTCAAGTGTACTCATAGAATTAGATGTTTTTTTTGTCTTTGTTGAGACATCAGAACCCAACGGACTGTCTGTGTTGGCTACTACACAGAAGGACAGAAATGCAGAAGTCAGCTAAGGGAGCTGGCATGAACCTTCCCACTTCAGATATTCCTGTGTTTAGCACCTGCTTGGTACCTACATATCACAGGCAGTAGTGGAGACATATAGATTATGTAGGCATGCTTGCAAAATAAAGGTGTATAAAGTCACTTCTATGCTATGTTTTTTCAGGTACCAGATAAATAGAAACAGGCATTCACCTGAAATTGCAAATAGAGAAAATATACCCTCTTTATGGCATTACAGGGACAGCAACATCCTGCTCATTGACACAGCCTCAGTCAGGAGATCCGAGTCGCTCTCCAGACCCTGATATCTCAACTGCTCTTTCTTATCAGCTTTTTGCTTATTGGCATACTTTAGCCCTTTGTAACTGCAAGACAGGGAAAACTCGCATTCCTTGAGTAGCTGACACTGTAATCATAGTGACAAGATGTCATTTGCTATAGTTTTAATGTAATATTATACAAAAACTTGCATTATTGACACAGGTAAGTTCTAATGCTATAGATGCAGGAAGTAATATCCATATATATGTCTTAAGATATAGTATTACTTTTCAAATGATTAATGTCTGTAGCTATTCATATGTAATGAATATTAATAATCTTCCAAAATTACTACTTTTTAAGTTCAACTTTATATAATTTTATTATACTACATAAAAAGGTGAAACTAAGTAATTAATTGGATTGCTAACACCTACCTTCCATTACAGAGGGCCTACTTCTAGCACTAAGGGTCATGCTGCAAATCCTTAGCTTCATTCACATGGTAACACTTCATTTTAACTCAAAAAGATGGTTCTATCTCAGAATGTCTTCGGTTTTGTTGTAGGTGTGGGCCTGATACATCCCAAACTAAAGCAAATGTGGAGATTTCACTGGCTAAAGCTGTTTATAGCTGCTAAAGCAATAAACAGACTGCAGAGGTAGGGAGAAGTCTCTGAAATAGAGTTAGAAGTAATGGCAGCATATTATTATTTTAGCTGATCTCTATTCAATGTTATTCTACTTTGGCAAACTGCTTCAGGAAAGAGAGGGTGAAAGTGAGGTGAGAATCTGTCTCAAACCCTGGTGGGTTTCCCCATGTGAACCTCCTCCTGACATCCCCTTCATACTCATGCATCCTTGTTATTGTCACACACTGCACAGGCAGGAAGGACCTCACCCAAACAGATCTGCCCCATCGAGGGCTGTGCACAGTCAGAGCACAACTGCTTGGTGGAGCCAAGATCTTCCCTGTGCTTCACCATTCCAGTGTAAGCAACATTCCCTTGAAGTCAAACTGGTGTTGATATTCCCCCCAGGCCATCATTGATGTCATTTTTGTTACATCATCATTTTGTGGTTTAGTACAAAAGGGATTAGCTCCAACAGTGAGCAGTTTGTGCACATACTACAAGTAGGCACAATTTGTCATGGTAACTTCAAGCTGCTAACACAAACACATCTATTAATCTTCCTCTCTTGCTCAGTGAGACAATACCTCAAGGTATTAGCCTCTGAGCCTCCTTGATAAATCACTGATGCATAGGAAACCTGATTATTCAAACAGAGTAGGGGCAGAGGATGCTATTCAGCTGCAGAAAACCATGGAAGAGCAACATCCATGAGGCTTATAACGAAAGATTTTTTTTATATACTTAAGTAGTTAACAAAAATTTATTGCAAGAGATAGTTTGTCACCAGATTTACAGTTTCAGAGGACATAGTACAAAACATAGTGCATCAGCTTTGTCTAAACATTAAATAGGTGCAAATACACAAAGATAAAAACAAAAAAGTGAATACAACATGTTATAGAACTATAAATATATTTTATTTATATTGTACATATTCTAAGACATGATTTTCACTTACATATAGAGAGTTCATATTAGCATCAGACTATTTAGTGCTTTTGTTATAGTACAGGTCTGACCTCAACATGAATGTTTGCATTATTGTACTTACAGTAAATGCTTCCCAAGGAACAAGGAATTTTAACCAGTTCATTTCACAGAACCATCCTGCAAAGTCGAGGGGGGGCTGTAGAAGCAGCAGGACCACTGAGCTGAGGGCTCCTTCCCCCAGCTCTGAGAACCCATCCTAAAAGAGGGGCTGCAGGGGGATGACAGTAGGGTGTGGGGACAGCAGGGATGGGAAGACGGTGTGCGGCAGCAGTGGGAATGCCGGCGGGCTTGGTGGCAGGACTGAGGGTGGCAGCAGTGGCAAGTGCGGTGCGGTGACAAAAGCTGTGTGAACCCCTGGGCAAAGCCTTGGTCCTACTGGCACATGAGGTAAAGGAGCTCGGGAAAGAGCCGGGACCTGTGAGAGAAACTGCTGGTGGGGCTGGAGAACCTTCAGTGAAGCAGCGGCATGCTGCTGTAGGACAGTGTGGTGGATGGTGGTGATGGAGGTAGAGCACAATGGCAGCTGCAGGGGTACAGGCTGCAGTGGGGAATTCGGGGGCTGGATTGCTGTGGGAGGGAAGGTGAACTTCACTTTGCTGGCCAGTATGTTCTGTGGCATGATCTGCTGATAGGCCTCAGACGGGAAATCTTTGAATTTGTCGTGTTTATCTGGAGGGAATATCAGTGTCTGATCAGGCGGGGTAAAAGGGGCTAGTAACTGCTCAGTAGTTAAAAAACTGTGACTGTTTACATGTGCTTCCTTGAATGGCAAGGGTGGTGGGCTGCTAAATATATCAGGATTACGCTGTACCCATTCACCAGTCACCTCATTTATTTTCTCATGTGGTAGAGACTCGGCCAATTCATAATGGCAAAGATTGGATCTAGGAGGAGCTTGTTCCAAATGTCTGTTGGGGAGGGGAGGTTTGTAATGAGCCTGATTTTCATGACTGTTGACCTCTTCTGTCTTCTTTTCATCTTGCAGAACACCCTGTGTGCTGGCAGCTGCTGGAGCGCGGTGCTCAGGAAGGGGCACAGTGACAACATCAGAAAATACACCCAGCGTGTTCTCCATCACTGTGCACACCCTTGGTTCATTGTGTTCTAACACGTGTGAAATGTCAGTGTCTAGAGATGACTTGCTTTCCTCCAGTTGTGTCATTTCATCTGTGTCTTTTGCATGATCAGCTTTGGGATCTGCACTAACTTCCTCTAGACTGTCTTGAGTCAAGAGGCCCCTCAAAACATTTAACGTAGAATTTGCAGAACTTTCTGTGGAAGGTCTGGAGTTCTCACTCCTTGCTTTCCTGTCAAGGAATATGCGATGGATTCTGGTTTTTCTTTTCCTTTGTTTCCCTTTTGTCCTGTGACGTGTACCTATAGTTTGAGCTTGCCTCAGATATTCCTCTGCTGATAATGTTTGTGTGTACGAGCTTTCTTCTGATGAAGAGGAACAGGTATGCTCTCTCCACTTGCAGTGGGATTTCTTTGTTTCTTCTGTCAGAACACTGTAACCTCTCTTTATGGACTGTTTTTGACTCAGACTCTTTTCCACACTGCAGTGTCCTAAACATTTATGCTCTGGGCTACAGCTTGACCTCCTGGCTTTCCAGCTACAACATGTTTTAGTGTACCTGAGGCTGTGCCTCCTGGAACTCAGAGCCAGCTGCTTTGCATATGCCTGAGAACTTGCTCTGCTCCTTCTGTGCCATCGCTTACAACCATGGTGTTGGTTATTGGTTGCACTCCAAACATCACACCAGGCTCTGTCTCCATGTACATGATGTGGTGCAGACATGACTCTCTTATGACAATTTTCAATACCAAGTTTTTGATGCGAATGCTGTAGCTCACCTGCATCTAGCCAGATATTCCCCACATCATATCTGCACTTCTCTGGATTATTTTGGAGGTGCTGATATTTGTTTTCATCTTGGTAACTGATTTCTTTTTCACTCATTGAGGACATCTCCATTTCTGCTGCTGTCATGTCCCCACAGTGATGATGATGACGACACAATTTTCTTTTCCTTTTCCATTTTCTACTTTTGTGTAGCCATTTTTCATGGCTTTCTTTGATCCAGATTTTGTTGTATTTCTCATCTATCACAGTGTTTTGTCGTAAGTGATTTTTAGAAAGGCGATACTTTTCTATTTTTCTAATCCTGAATGATTCATCCAAAGACACTTTATTTTGATTTTTTGCAAAATCACAATTTATGAGGAGGGAATTGTCACTTATAAGGGGTATTGTATAGTCACACACATCTTTATTGATTTCTGGTTCATAATCACCACACTCTGAAGTAGGTTTATTTGTAAAATTCAAGACTAAGCTATGGTTGGATTCACTTTTATGGTGCAAATGAGGTATGTTTGGCTGATGCTTGGGCTTTTCTTGGCTGTCAGTTGCTCTTGATAACTTGAAATCAAAATATAAAGGATTGCAGCTGTAAGAAATTGATGGGTCTGTACTTGTGTAAATTAACATTTCCGATGGCCACTGAAGAATATTTGATCCGTGTTTGCTAAGAACAGGAACAAAAGGTTCACAAGGTCTCTTGTGCACGTCCGGTTTGCTTTGTGGGGTTCCACCACTACCTTCTTCAGATGCTGATGGAACTGATACATCTGCAACCAGTCTTTTTATTTCAGTTTCAGTCATGGATGGATCACTGTTGCTATCTGTATTATTTTCCTTGGCAACATCCTGCAGAGATAAAGAGTCCTCCACAATTGCTTGTGCCAGAGCCCTGTTGGCCTGCAGCTCATACCCGCTGCAGTCCAGGGGCAGGACCCGAGCACTGTCCACAGCCATGGGCAGCATTTGGTCCACTACGTCTGCTGCATTCACATCAATGCCATAGCCACCCATGTCCAAGGAAACCAGATGCTTTGAATGGGATGCAGCAGGAGTTAAGATAGGAGACTCCAGCACACCGCTTTCTTCACCAGCTAGTTTTTCTGGCTCCTGAGCTTTAGGAGCTCCTGCTGTGCCTATGCATTTTTCCACCAGTGGGTGAAAACAGTTATGTTTCTCCTCAGGGCACAGGACTATTTCTGCCACTGAAGGAGACTGAATGTTACATGCTCCTGGAACAAACCTACTTCTTCTGCTAAATCCATGCTCTATAGATGTCTCGTCATTATATTCATAGAAAACAGCAGCTGAAGACTCCAGTTTGACCACTGCTTTCTTGGGAAAAGCAAAAGAGAAACCAACTCTATGACCTTGAGCTCCTTGAACCTGATCTCCACATTTGTTAGTGTCGGATTTATTACTACATGCATTTCCAGGAATGGAAGAAGTAACAGAAGCAACATCTTCACCATTCTGTGTATCATGCATTAAATCCTGACTGTTGGAAGAATCTGTGATGGCACTTTGGGGGTTATTACTGCAATGATCTCGCACAGTCACTGTAGTAGATTTGAACATAGGGCCGCTTCCAGGAGCACTAGGAAGGAAAACAAAACTCGGAGTCAGTACCTTTCTGCAGACAGAAATATGGAATTACATGGGTATCTACAACATTTTTTTTTTTTTAACAAAAGACAAAGAATCTGAGGATATGTAGACTTAGAATATGAAAAAAATGTCATCTTTTATACTAAGATCAGCTGACTAGAATAAAAAAAGAAAGTAGACGTTGTGCCTCCAGTTCCTTCATGTGAAGTCAGCAGCTGAAGGGCTCAGATCCCTATGAGGTAGTTCACTTTTCCTAGACACCCTGCCTGTCCCAATAAGAGACTATTCATTTATCTAAAAATGTTGCTTCTCCTCCCAGTAGATCATCATGATTACAAGACTGTTACTACAAACAGCATAAGTTTTACATGCTTTTGTGCTACAAAATTTACTAAACCACAGAGTGCCTCATGCACATGACTTCCACCTTAGTCAACATCCCAGTGACAGCAGCTCTGCCCATCGTCAGTCACCCAGCAGCTCCCATCCTATTCATGTTCACAGACTGAACAATTGCAATCTCAGCAGTTTCTTTCATGGAAAAATAATATCAAGGAGAGTATTTCAGCTGACAATAGTGCAGTAAGTGATTCATTCTTCCCAAGAAAAAAATTATCACTGTCTACTTCTGTTCTTTATTTCATGTCATCTTCCCATCTGTTCTACTTGACTTAATACAAAGCCAAGAGCAGAGCAAAAATTGTTGAAGCTGCCAAGTTTCCAGGATCCACAAGAACTGCTCAGCACTCGGAGTAATGGACCTATCTTACAACATTCTTTTTTTGTTTTTGTAACCAAATTATTCTGTCCTTCAGTGTAGAGCAGTACTAGATAACAAGTCATTGGGGAAACTTTCAAATGTTGTTTAGGACCCCTAGAAGTGCTGAGATAAAGAATGCTTAACTTATTCTACTGAGTCTAGAATTAAGGTAGAGGTTTCACGGAAAAGAATTTCTCATGAGAATTCTTGCCTTGTCCAGTTCTTCATAAATTTAAAATATATACTAAACCCCCCCCACAAATCCTTTCTTTACGCAATAAAATGGTGACTTCTGTAAAGCCAACCTAGAAAATACCAGTTTAAAAAACCCTGTGTGTCTGTCTGTATCACACCTCTAAGAAACATTCTGTTTACTACAAAGTGGCAGTAAACAGCAATTCTTAAATAGAGAAATAAGCTGAGAGATAAACTCTCCTTCATGACATTTGCATTTCAGCAGCTATTTTTTTTGCCTTTTCCCCACTGAGATTCCACTGCGAGAAATTGGTATGTATATTTTCAGTGGCTTGTTGGTGTCATAACTGTCATATTTAAGTGAGAACACAGTCACAATGAGCAAGCTCAATGTTAATTTCAACATTATCCCCAGATGCACCACTAAGATGTATGATTAGAAAGGAGTCACTTTTGTAGAGGGAGGTGAACACTCTGTTGAGCTGGGGAAAAGAAGCACTTACCTTTTAATATCAAAAATCCGGTTACTGAAATTTAATACAAGATTTCTGGATACTTTCCCAGGCGAGCAGTTTGAAAACGAAATGGCAGAGATCTGTTACATCCTAGAAAGACAGACTGTATTCCTCACCTCATCAATGAAGTAGTGTCAGTCTGCAAATGCATGTTCATGCAGCTTTCAACCAACGTGCCTGGTTTCATGAAATATATATGAAACTTTTTTTTTTTAAACTAAAAATACATGCCATTTTAGCTCCACTGAAAAACCAAGGGTAAACATTCATTTCTGCAGTGTGAATCAGATTATTGTATACATACCACTTCAAAAATACCATCCAAACAAATCCATGGGGCTCCAGTCAAGGGACTCCAATAGCCTTGCATCCCACAGCACCAGCTAACAGCAAAGGGTTTATTTGAAAGTATTTTTTGTTTCAGCAGTTATGCACTTACCACGTTCTCTCTTTCCTTAGCTCAGCCAGCTTGTGCAAACGTCGAAGGGCTTTCTCCTGTTTCTTTTCATCTTTCCATGACTTAGATGCTATGTTTCGAGCAAACTCCCTCTGTTTCAGCTCCTTCAGTCTCTGCAAGAAATAGTCATATAATGCACACAAAATAGGGATGATGAAGATTTGTAACAACCGTTATAGTGCTTTCTGGTAAGCACTCATGATATGATTAATTTTTTTTTTTTAACCTAAACAAAGTGACCCATTCAATAGATTTCTACATTTCTCATGAATAACCATAGCTTGTTTCCTGATCCTGCTCATGTCTGATGAAGCAGTTAAGCAAACACCGAGATTCAGTCCAGGATCTCATTCAATTTCATCTCCAGCCTGTTTCTTTGGGGGAAATTAAAATGCATAGCTCTGATGTTCCACACGAAAAGGGGATTTCGTTTTCTTATATCACAGACTGACAATACACAGAGACTTCCCTAATCCTCCATGTCAGCAAGAAGTCCTAAACCCTGTCAGTGTATTGCTCAGTTATTCAGTGGGTCCCCAGTATGGCTTGCAGTCAAATGACATTATTTTATGAGATTATAATCTCACAATTCCGGTAAGAATCCAGTAATTTGCCATTTAGTGGCTGAAGGTTAATGGCCAGCCACAAGCAGGGGCCATGTGGATTTGTAAGAGCAGCAATTCTAACTTCAAATTGTTTTAGCGGTATTGAAATCTCTTCATAACACTGGTGGCACCTAAGAAATACACATGAAGTAGAGTTTGCAGAACTCAGCAACGTTCTGATCCTTCTCAGTTTTTTATTTCACCCCTTTTGTGAACACTCCTCATATACTGTCATTTGCTTCTTCACTGAAAGGATGGTCAGTCACTGGAACAGGCTCCCCAGGGAAGTGGTCATAGCTCAAACCCTGTCAGAGCTGAAGAAGTATCTAGATGATGCTATGGTTTAGTTTCAGGTAGTCCTGCAATGAGCAGGGAGTTGGAACTGATGAGCCTTATGGGTCCTTTCCAACTTGAGATATTCTATAATTCTATGACTCATTTACACACTGAATATGTCTTTGCCATTTTGGGTGATGCTAATGCTACCCTGGCTGTGCATTTAATGCCAAGAGACATACATTTAGAAATATGCTGAGACAGCAAACAAACACATAAAAATGAGCCCCACTCTAAACTTTCGACTTTTGCACTATTTAGCAAATAACTGGATACCCATAATAGATACAGAGAAATAACTTAAAGGTAATTACGTTACTTTCTAGTTATCAAAATCTGTACTAATACTGTATAAGGTAATAAATACACTCAAAACTGGATGCATGGTAATTTTTTTTCCAAGAAAAAACGCTTGAAACATGAAGCATCCTTGTAGAATATTTCCTACCCCTGTTCACTCCTATTTTCCTGAAGATCATATGATTCTGACCCTGCTTCACACCAGTCACTCATGAAACCCAAAGTATTTCATTTCATAGATGACTTCTGAGTACTCAGAATACAAGAGAAGGGATGTAATTTGCTCCTTTCCCTCCACCCCCACCTCTTGACATTTAAAGACAGAATTTCATTCCATTTTGTGGAGCTTAATAATTTTAAAGGGTTTATTTTCCCCTCCAACACATGAAAAGAAGTATGTGGTAAAGCAGGAGAAGAAAAGAGAGATAAAAGGGTGCTTTTTCATAAGATTATAAAAAGAAGCTTGAGTGTACAAAAATCCATAATTAGCCTCCAGCAGCAACACTTTACTGTAATTACCAAGATTATTACAATTTGTGATTGATTCTGAACAGATTTTTGACCCTTTCAGTCTTACTGCTGAAAGTTATTCAGGACTCCCTGCCATCCCAGGATGCTAAAGTGAACACAACTCCATGTTTAAGGGAGTAAATAGGGTCTTGCGTAGAGTGAATTGGGAAAATGCTGTTAGAGGAAGTTTGACATGGTCTTGAAGGCATAGAAGGCACATTTCAAGCCCATCACTGCCAAGCAAACACCATTCTGAGCTTCTCGTCAGCCCCATCAGTCATTATCTGTTTTACACGTACCTGTTACAGAAGAACAATTCCCAATTTTTAAGTAAGTAAATTACTCTCCTTGATTACTACAAGACAGAGAAATCAGGCAGAAGTTTTGTGTGCACAGCCTTCATGTTGGACTGCCTGCTCTTCTCTTCTGGAGAACTTCTCATTTCAGAGCTCCCCTTCTATCAGACCTCCTGCCAAATACACCACCCCTTTGCCATTTGGAAAACTGGTCTTAAAAGAATATGAACTACTTATAAAAGGTGTCTGGTTTTTGTTTTGTTTTCTTACAACTGGTATCTCAGTCTTTTTCATGGAGAGCTTAAGCAATCTGTAAGGTGTGATCTAGTGAAGTGAAAAATGTGTGTTCCCATTTTTTTATAATGTAATTATTTTCCACCTGTCTTTATTTAGCCATCTAATAAACTATCATCACCTGCACTCCCTCACTGTCCTTGGTCATGCTAGCACTGCATTTATACTATGCTATATTTGTATTTTGTTTGTATTATGCAAATGAAAATGGTGTATTACCAAATTACACATAAAATACCATAACTCCATGAATTCTGAACATCACAAGCCCCCTCCTTTAGAATTGTTCAAAGTAAATGGCAGTAATAAAAAGCAAAGTGTGCCTTATTCCTAAAAAGTGTCTTTTTCTTAATGTGGCAGAGCTATTCACTAGTGGTAACTTCAATAGTTAGCTTAATGCCTGTTCCGAACATTTGTTTCCATGTATCAGTAATGTGCTAAACACATCAATGTATTGGCTTTCGCAAATCATAGGTGTGGTTATGTGGATATAACTGTACCAGTTTACAATAACAGAAACAAAGCTCGCTAAAGACACAAGGTTAGACAAGTTAAAAAGGGCTAGAACTCTTGAGCAAAAGAGTCACATAGCAAAAGAATTTGTACAGGTAAAAGAAAGAACGGGGGGGGGGGGGGGGGGGGGGCTTGAGAAAAGCTACTGCCTGAAAAACATAAAGTACTTTTTAGCTTAACTTAGGTTGTAGAAAGAGAACAATGTTTATGTTGTAAGTCTGTGGAATTTAGTGGCCCCACTAAACATGATTTAATTGTTTCACACTACTCTTCTAAAGTATCTTTAGTTTTAAAGAACAATATTTGTGTTGTAAGTCTGTGGTGAGATAACAGGATTTAGTGGCCCTACTAAACATGAATGAGTTATTTCACACCATCCTTCTCATTATCAGTTAGTTTAGAGACAGAGCCTCCCAGACATCTGCTAGCTCGGGATACTCCTTGTCTGCCCATCCTGCAATAAATTTTGCAGGAAGGTCACACTGTTTTAGATCTTTGCTAGTTATCAGAAGAATTACAGATACAGCTGGTTTCAGCTAGTTGTGTGATTACTGGGGCATTCAACTGTGCCAAAGGTGAAAAGTACATTGTGAGGAAGGCTGCTTACTTCATCTTGAAGACCCCTACTCACAAGAGGACGACTGCTTACTTCATCCTCAAGACCCCTGCCCACAATCACCAGAGAGCAGTGCGCAGATGCCAAGAGGAGAAGACTTATGATAATAAGTTCTTGGAGCTAGTTATAATATTCACTGCCTATATGTGGGAATTATGAATATGTATGTAAATAATGTAATAGTGAAAGTACATAAACCTGTAGCAAATACTAATCACTTGCGCCTCTGGCTACGGTCATGCGGCCAGTGCTGTTGCTTTTGCTTTATTGACTTTGTCCCTCAATAAAACCTTGTTATCTCGTTTACAGGAGTGAGTTTGTATTTCACAAGTAAATAATTACCAGGCAGTCACATCATATTTATATGATTGACTCCTTTATTTTGCTCTGCTTATGAACCAGTTCAAAGTATGTAAGTCCTAGGAAGCAGAGTTCAACAAACAGTTCACGATGAATAACTAAATGACCTTTCTCCAAAAGAATTAAATGCCTTCTTCATTATTCTGACACACTGTACTGCTACTTTGAGCATGCAGTACACGTACCACCATTGCTTTGCAAATTATTTCCCCCAGCCCAGAGCAATGGGAAGCCTGACCCTCATTCTCCAGCCTTGAAATAGGATCCTGCAACTGGGCTGCTTTCACTCAGGCAGAAGCTGGAGTATTTTAACAAATCTAACTGTAACACTGGGCCTGAAGCAGAGATATTCCACCTATTTCTAACAAACTGGAGCATAAATCTTACTGCACACCCATTACATCATGCTGAACTGAGGTATGAGAGTCCAGACGAAAAGGAGGACTTTTATCAAGTCCTATGTACCTATGCATAGATGAAACTACACATGAGAAACCCATATGAGGTCTAAAGTCATGTGCGGCTGCATTTCACTCTCAGGCATAGAGTGCAGGTGTCCCCAAGCTTGCCATGGAAGATACCCATCAAAAAAATCAAAGAAATCCTAAATGGACTTCCAACGGGACCCCGTTTCTGGTTACTTCACCCTCGTCTTCATTTCCCCACTTACCACATTCAACAGTTAATTTCAGCATGCCACTTCTTAAAAAGTTCATGAAGAGTTTTCCTAATTCTCTGCTGAATTTTTGTATTTACATTAGTAATACATTTACATTAATAAATACACCCAGGACATCACAAGCACATAGAGGCTGAATAGTGAAACACAATGTACCTGAACACTGTTGATACCAGGTGATAAAATGGGGGGGGGATAACAAAAAACCCACTCCAGACTCATATGACTTTGTACCTTGAAAAGTATAATTTAACGTTATCAGATAGAGCAGAGTCACAGCTATAGGTGTACATTACAGTGAGAAAACTGACACACTGCTGTGTCTATACCACACACAGAAAATACAAATTAACTGGCACAAGGACTCTGCTTTTGCTCCACTGTGCCTGCCAGTGACAGTAGCAGTAGTGTGAGACCATGAAGACATGGGATATTCAGCCCTTCAAAATCAAAAAGCTGATTACTTAAACATGGGGACCATGGGTTGGTAGTTCAGCACTGTTATGGAGGTTGCACAAGAGCGGCATTTGGTTTATTTAATTTTTTAAACATTTCTTCCCTCTGAATCTGTATATGACATAAAATATGTTTTTAATTGTTAATAGAGGTTTTTTTCAGCTTGTATTCAGTTCGTTTTTTTCTTTTCTAAAAATCTGATTATTGCTTAATATAGTGATTAAACGTGAGTATTTCTTGGCTGTTGGTGATTATTCTAGAAGTTGTGCATATTCCCCTTTCTCTGAATACTATATGACTGTTGTCAATATACTCCCTGTTAACTGAGATGGTTTATTGCTTCTTTATGTGAATTATGGTAGACAAACAGCAACAACATACTCATTAGATAAACACTTGTCACACTAAACCAGATTTAGTATTCTTTTCTAAACAGGATTGAGCCTAATCAAGTATAAATAATAACTGAATAGATCAGAGCTTCTGTGACATCTGTAAACACTCAAATGTGGAAACATGTCATTTAAAGCAGAAAAGGTTGCTTACTAAGATGTAAAATACACATAATTTCCTTCTGCCTTTGGTGGCTTGTGTGGGCATATATATTTTGCTGGTTTGCAACTGAAGAACCCTTCATACACAGTAGCATCTCTTCACTTGGGCTCTGGTCTGCAATTCTGCATACTTTTCAGAATGATATCTTTGATATTATTTAAAAAAACCCCAAATCACTCACCCTTTGTAAAGATTACAGAAAAAAATTAAAGCTCGAGGAATAAATACTACAATACAGGGAAAACTTACCCTGTTAGTGCCACAGGCCTTCCCCAGCATTAAACAAGGCAAGCTATTTCTACAGAAAGGAGAAATGTCAAGATTTCTCAATGAAATTGGTAAATCAACTACTCAAATAAGTAGGCCAAGCAAGAAATTAATAGACAATCATTATTTTTTTCCACGCTGCCAGCATGGAATTAATTGCTGTAATATGTTGCTGCAATAGAAGACGAACAGGAGGAATTTAACAACAGCCTACAACTGCTCGACAGTGAGTTGCACAGCAGATGGACTCACTTCTTGCTAGTGTCAGGGAAAACTTCCTGCCTTGGTGCTGCGGCACTGCAAGCAGTTACTAAGAGGGCTGTGGTACATACTATTCCTGTGAGGGTGGTGTGGTGCTGGCACAGGGTGCCCAGAGAAGCTGTGGCTGCCCCACCCCTGGCAGTGTTCAAGGCCAGGTTGGACAGGGCTTGGAGCAACCTGCTCTAGTGGGAGGTGTCCCTGGCCATGGCAGGATGTTGGGACTGGATGAGCTTTAAAAGGTTCCTTCCAAGTCAAACCAGCCTGTGATTTTATGATGTGGCTGAAGAAAGCCCCATTTTACTTGATGATCTCATGTTTCCTCTTGAGAGGAAAGCCAGCGAATCCTTCCAACCACCATTTTTACAACTTCTCTTCTGCAGTGAGTTATCTCCTCACTTTATCAGTATGGACTTCATTGGCCATTCAATTTGTCTTTAAGACACCTTTAATAAATAACATCAATCTCTTGCTGGCTTATGAATGACTTTCAGTTTGTTTCAAGTTATAAACTGCTTCTAACTGCCTCTGCCTATATCTGCATGCATCTTACTTTGAGCTGCAAAATTTAAACCTTTTCTGAAAAACTGAAAGCTTAACAAATTTGCAGCATTTTGTATGACCAGATATTAAGCCCTCCAGATGTTAGGGAACATATAGGTTGTAAATAACTCTTTTCCTCTCCTATTTCTACCATGAATTGCAGTCATACTCTCCTGATGGTCTTTTAATATTAGAAGAGATCTAACACACAGAGATACGTAGGATTTAAAAATAGCAAGTCCTTGGAGCCCACAATATTGCTGGATGGAAGTGAAACTGCGCTGCTTTCCAGCACTGTCATGAGCACTGTCATGAGCACCACCCCAGACCTGGGAGAAAATGGGAATCAATCAAGAGGAAGGGAAGACTGGGATTGTTCTAACTGCCCATCATGAGCCTGAAGGGAGGTGGGTGATAAGAAGCTGAGATTCTTCATGATTTGGAAGATTTTTATTAACATGAAATTAATTGATGCAATGCAAATGTTCACAAACAACTATAATTTGTCATGTGCGTACTTTGGCAATATGTGGTAGTTTGGTTTGTTCTGTAGCCTGCAAAGAAGAACTGTTGAACCAGCTTTTGCATTCAGATTCTAAAAATATATATTAAAGCATGTATTAATTTATACAGCTGAACATTCACTGTGGTACTTTCTATTTTTGTGATACAAAACCTGGAACGATTTTATAATGAAATATAATTAGTTTTTGAGACTATTCCATACTTGTATATGAAGCATCTTGAAAAGCTTCATGAGTTCAGTTTGAGTTTCCTATGCAAATTCATGGCAAAAAAACCCAAACAAACTCTTGACCTTAAAATGAAAACCAAAACCAAATGAAAATTTTACAGTTTTCAAAATCATAAGGAAAATCAGAACATTAAATATTTTGAACACTTGCACCTGTAATATACATGAAAGCTAGTTATGTTTGATGAAGAACTTACTAATTACTCTTGATTAAATGACTGCAAAAGATATGCACTGGAGCAACAGAAATGAAAATAAATCTTTCTTAGCTTTCTTCTTAACACTTTTGTTTCAGAAATTATCTGCCAGAAACAAACGCATTGAATCATAGAATCATAGAATAGTTAGGGTTGGAAAGGACCTTAAGACCATCTAGTTCCAACGCCCTTGCCATGGCCAGGGACACCTCACACTAAACCATGTCACCCAAGGCTCTGTCCAACCTGGCCTTGAACACTGCCAGAGATGGAACATTCACAGCTTCCCTGGGCAACCCATTCCAGTGCCTCACCACCCTTACAGTAAAGAAACTTCCTCCTTATATCCAATCTAAACTTCCCCTGTTTAAATTTTAACCAGTTACCCCTTGTCCTATCACTACAGTCCCTAATAAACAGTCCCTCCCCAGTATCCTTGTATGCCCCCTTCAGATACTGGAAGGCTGCTATGAGGTCTCCACGCAGCCTTCTCTTCTCCAGGCTGAACAGCCCCAACTTCCTCAGCCTGTCTTCATGCAGGAGGTGCTCCAGTCCCCTGATCATCCTCGTGACCCTCCTCTGGACTTGTTCCAACAGTTCCATGTCCTTTTTTATGCTGAGGACACCAGAACTGCACACAACACTCCAAGTGAGGTCTCACGAGAGCAGAGTAGAGGGGCAGGATCACTTCCTTCGACCTGCTGGTCATGCTCCTTTTAATGCAGCCCAGGATCAGCACTGCTGGCTCATGTTCATTTTCTCATCGACCAACAGCCCCAAGCCCTTCTCTGCAGGGCTGCTCTGAATCTCTGCCCAACCTGTAACTGTGCTGGGATTGCTCCAACCCAGGTGTAGGACCTTGCACTTGGCATGGTTAAACTTCATAAGTCTGGCATCAGCCTGTCTCACAAGCATGTCAAGGTCCCTCTGGATGGCATTCCTTCCCTCCAGCATATCAACCGAACCACACAGCTTGGTGCCCTCAGCACTCAATCCCACTGTCCATGTCACAACAAAGATGTTGAACAAGACAGGTCCCAACACCAATCCCTGAGGGACACCACTCATTACTAGTCTCCAGCTGGACATTTATTATGTGGTGATTAATGCCCTTTCAGCATAGTGAGCTCAATGTTTCATATGACATCATTTTAGTGCATACACATCAACTCCTATCCCATATCCCCCACTGTAGGATTCAGATAGCATTATGGCTTATCACTGAACAAGGTTCCAGGACTTTGACAAACAGGTTGTGGAGCATAAATTAAGATGTTTGTTGCTTTTGTTTTAAATAACTATGTTTTCTGAAGTTCACTAAATGGTCACTTGTGCAAAAACATTGTTTTAAGCCTACAGAATTTATGAGTGTTGCATGGTATTTCACTGCAATAGCTACTAACCACATGTATAACAGCCTTGTCTTATTGCAAGCTGTAGGATATTTCTTGTTAGCTTCAGCAAAAATCATCTGAATACTCCGTAAGTATTAAGGACAAGACCAAAGAAAACAGCATAGAAATACAGAATTAGCACCTTTCCTCTCAAATTAATTTTGCCAGATAATGAAAAGAACATAAACCTGACACACACTTGTTCATCCGCAAAGTGGATACATATGCTAGTCGCTAATTTAAAGGTATTTATTTTAGTGAATTCAGGCCTAATTCTGCTTCTCTGGAAGTCAGTGGAGTAACTCCCACTGAGCTTAGGGATAGCAGAGGTTTAAAATTCACCATGGAAATTTTCAGCAGCATTTAAGGAAGCTTCTTCAATCAGAAAGATTAAAGGCAAGATCGGTACCTGTACCTTCTTTAAGGATCACTTTACCTTCCTACCCACTCCTGCACCATTTAGGATTCTAATCCAAAAAAACATAAACAACATCTTAAATCCTGTCCAGAGATGGTTATTCCTGCTGCTATCAGAGGAAAGGGCAATTCTGTAGGGAAAAGGGCTCAAATCCACACCTCAGGAAAGACACAGGAGGTCTCAAATGTGGGGCTGCCCTGAGGCCACAGCTCCTCTTTGCTGCTTCAGAGGGACTGGAACCCAGTAGGAATTGCTTTAGACATCATGTGCCATTCCCTGGTCCCACAGCATTATCCCTACCTTCCTTTTAGTCCAGCAGTGCAGTTTAAGCATGCAGAATAATCTTGCTGAGCAGACACAGTACTTTCATGTTTGACAGTTCTGGTGCAACCAAAATACTGATTCAGGGAGGAACTTTCTCTTGACATTTTCCAGTGGGCACCATTCTCTGAGGGCTAAATGTTGAGTGCTTTATGCATGGGAAATTGTAACTGGCCAGAGAATAAAGTTGTCCCTTGCTCATTTTGGAGACCATTTTAGCTGTTTTCTACATGAATAACACATTTGGCAGCTCTGAGCTCTTTGAGACTTCATCTTTGAGACTTCATCCAACAGCTCTTCGTTCCAGTGCCCGCCAACACCTATTGGTGTCTGCTGTTACCTACCAGTTTTTCACCTGGTCAAGACAGTTCACTGGGTCTCCAGCACTGAAGTTCTCTGTAACATCATGCTGTTATTCTGATTCTTTCTTCTTTGTTAACAAAGGTGGACAAAAAAACCTTTCCACAAGCACATTAAAAAATGCAAGCAGAAACTTTTAGTCTGCTTTCCAGTTTCAGGTTCTTTGGTCACTGACATCTTAGGAAAGACTGACATGGAGACTGATGTGAACCTACCAAATCCTAAATCTTTCCAGTCTCTAAAATGTGCACAATGGCTGAAAATTAGGAATTAGTATTTACAGAATATCCTCTAAAGATTATTTTTCATAATCCTTGAAGGATACACTAACAACTGTGATAGGCTGAAGAAGATACATGAATTCCCACAAAGCAAGATCTTTATTTTAATTCTTTATGTCAGAGTTAAATCACAGTCCCTTTCTTATAAAAGTTTTATATTGGATCACTGAGCTGTTCAAAGCCTCTGCTCACAAATTGCTTCTCACCAGCAGGATCTGGGCCTTGCCAGAGATTATCCCAGGACCATGACAAGCTGCTTCAAAAAATATATAAATCTGACCAATGGAAATTGAGACAAGAATGAGCCTTTGCAAATTTTGATACATATCTCACAGCCTCAGCTAACTGGCACAGACAAAACCTATGTTATCCTTAAGCCGACCTTTAATACTAGTCACACAGACACCTCTGAAAAAAAAACAAGATTACAGAAAAACTTATTAAATATGAAGACTGCATCTCGCAAGGCAAAATTAATTAATACTGTAATTTGACACATTTTCATTTTCAACTATGCAGATGACATGTGTTGTAATTCTGGTAACATACCACTGACATTACCAGGAATAGCAGATGTTGGCAGCAAGCTTTTATGAGAGCATGTATCTGTGTTTATGTGTATCTTCTACTGCATCACTGCTTTTACAGACTGAAATATTAGTAACTCTAGAGCAAGGATGTATGTGTCACTACATTACACTGATAAAGTATTACTGAAGTTATCAGTAAACCACAGCTTGGAGGCTGCTGAGGGATATCAGGACTGTAACAGAGACCCCCAAAAGGACAAGCAAAAGATCAGAGCAGAGGCCTAAAAGTTGCAAAGAACGGAATGACAACAGGGTCCCAGAGCTATAACTTTTAACATAGAATCATAGAATAGTTAGGGCTGAAAAGGACCTTAAACAACACACTGGTGTTCAATTACTGCTTGCTAAAGGAATACAACTTTAAAATACAGATAAAAGTGAGTTTAGGGGTAAAAAGAAATGTGACATATCCATATCCATATCCATATTCAAGATATGTAAAACATACTACATGTACCAAATTTAACTACAATGTTGTGAAATATGAAAGAAAAATCAAATAAGCAAATATTTGTGCTAGTAAATGCATAAAAATGGACTTCAGAGTGAGAAGAAAGAAACCATCAACATTAACTTCACCTTCTTCCTGTCAAAAAGGAGGGGAAAACCATCGGTATCAACTTCATACTCCCCTACTTGAAGAACTCAGTGCTGACAACTTACAACAAAACCTCCCTTCTCCAGGAGGACCATATGACCAGACAAGGATCAGAGCTTGCATACATCAGTATCATTACTAGGAATGAGCTAGTAAAATCAGATAATTTGCATTGTAAGTGCTGGTATCATTATAATTGGCCCAATAATTATTTCAGTAGGCTGTTAGGATTTAAGCTGAGCTAACAACAAATCCTTGGCATTGCATGTTGGGTGTGTTTCTTTCCCCACATACCTGCAGAAGATGTTTGGTCAGAGAGCCCAGCCTCGAGAACTGGCTGAACATAGTATGGCAGAGCTGCAGATTGGTCAAGCAGGTCCAGCTTTCTGTTTTAATATAACCCAGAAGCAATTCACAGTAGCATTCCATTGCCTCAGTTAGATATGAACCTTTCAGGAGATAATTTGCCCTTGATTAAGAATCACTAGGAAATTAATAAAAACAGTAATTAACTAATAACATAAAACTCATTACTGAATGGAAATGTACCCAAATCTCAGTCTACACTCTTAGACACAGAAAGAAGTTCTCCAGGAAAACTGACAACATCCTTTTTTACCTTTCCTTTCCGATAACAACATTCAGGATAGAAATACATCCATTCTCACAACACAGGTTCTGATTAACTGGTGAGCATCCCACAAGGAACACAGCACAGAGCACTGTGCACCTATAGCACTGAACTCTGAAATGTGAACCACTATATGCTCAAGCTTTGATAAAAATAAGAAACAGAAGCCCATAAAAGGCTATCTATCTGACACATAAATAGCAGGGGCAATTAATTAGGTGGACCTGCCGTGTATCTCAGCAGAAGGTAGATTTAAAAGGTCTATACTCCTCATGGATAAAACATTGCCACAGAAAATGGAAAAGAAGAGCAGAAGCTTTATCATCTCAAGGTCAATGCAACTGTGTGTTTAGGGAAGTTAGCAAAAAAAAGTCCCTTCCTGTCTTTTCCTATAGCAAATTCAAAGAAACAAACAAAAGGACTCTGCAACTAAGAACTACCAATGAGACCTATGAAACTCTTGCCCACTCTTCTCACAAAGCCCAGGAAAAATAATTTTCTTCTGAGAACTCCCAGCCCTGCAAACAAACCTCTTTACCATCCTCAAGCACTACACAAGCATTGCTAAAGCACTCTGTAATTAATAACTATTTACAGACTCGATTCTCTACACAATATTTATACTATTTCTGCACAATATTTATACTATTCAGATGAAATGGGTGTCTTTGTTGGTCTTTAGTGCCTCTGGGCTGGGGTAGGAAAAAAAGCTGTAAGAAACTTGTTTTTCCTTGCCATACCCTCTCCTATTCTTATTTTTATTTTTATTTTTTTTTTATTTTTTTTCAAAATTGCCACAGATGATGCTTAGGAAAGGTTAGAAGAACACCTTACACAAGCAGCACTTTTTTTCCCCTTCCACACATCTTGGATATATTGTTGGAATTCTCTCTCTTAATGGCATCAAAGTGACTCATTGTTTATGAAAGTGTGAATCCATTCATCAAATTGCCAGCCCCCAGAACTGTTTCTTGCTTACTTGTGTAGGATGCAACTACATAGTCACAGAAATACTCAGAAAGCTTTAGAAAATTACTCAAGTTCCAAAGCTTAGACAGTTTGTGAACAGAACTTGTGCTCTTACCTCTACCGAATATACACATATTAAAATGTTCTCTAGTTACACGAAAAAGCACAATTCATATGACATTATTTCTATTATGCAGTACACAAGCTGAAAGACTACCATCCTTACCAGTGTGCCACAAAACTAGGCTACAGCAGCAAATGAATAATGGTACACTGGGTGGTGAGCACATTTGTAATTGATGGAAAGGATGACCAAACAGACTTCAAATAAAGACAATCAATCAGGAGACCCATACACCATCTCTAGCTCTGACTCAGAATAACTGTATAGCTCCAATTGCTAAAGAGAACAGCCTGTCCTTCAATCCTTTCCTGTAAAATGCAGTCAGTGTAAAGCAGCTGCCATGAAAAACATTGCACAGTAACAATACCTGAT
The DNA here is from genome assembly GCF_033815535.1 of Pezoporus flaviventris. Classification (NCBI taxonomy): domain Eukaryota; kingdom Metazoa; phylum Chordata; class Aves; order Psittaciformes; family Psittacidae; genus Pezoporus; species Pezoporus flaviventris. The sequence goes on from NW_026892549.1 coordinate 53,465,025, forward strand.
CTGACTTCTGATTTGAGTACATTTAGAAACAGTTGCAATCTGCATGACGAGATTCATGTTGTCTTATTACAGAGGCACAGACATTATTAGCAAAGTCACAGACCAGCACTAACTTAAAGCAGGAGAATGGTTCACAGTTTCATCATTCAAAACATTTCTTCAGATGGAGTGACAAACATGGGACTTTTTTTAGGACTATTTACCATTTTACCATTCTGCAAAGGCAGCACAAGAGCCCAGTTTGTGCTCCAAAACCTGCACCTGGACTTGGTAAGAACTTCCTAAATTTTGAAGAATCAGGTCCCTGGGCAAGCTGCTAGCAAAAACGTGAAGCTGTTTCTTGATCCCACTGCCCAAATTAGAGCTATTCGTATTAAAAGAAAAAACTTGTTAAAAGATCATTGAAGATGGAATTAAAGTCATAGCTACTTGGTTTTAATAAGTTGGTTACAAATTATATAGTGTTTTCCATTCTGATCAAGTTTTGTATCTCAAAGGCAGCAACTCCTGCAACATAATTATATTGCTCCAATCTCAACTCAAAGAAAAAAGTGCCACCTGTTGTAGTACCATCATGTGCTGTAGCACACAAATGTTAATTCCTGGTTTTCTTTTAGAAATTGCTAGATGCTCTAGTCCTCCACAGTGTGAAGTGTAATGAGAGCACCGTGGTATAGCTAATAAATCAGTTTACTGTATAACCTGATTTCCTTAATGAAGAGCAAACACCTGAGCCTTAGCAAAGCAGGAGCCCCAGGCATTCACTGCAGTCTGAAATAGTAGATTTGCTTTTGTGTGCTCTCTCTGAACCAGGGAGCACTGACCCACCACTAGTCATTGGAGACTGCTCCTGTCAGGGGCCAACACTAAGAGTCAGCTTTATGTCAGAGTTCAAAACCACAGAAGAGAGGAGTGGCAAGAGCATTATGGGAGAATAACAAATAGCCAGTAGAGGTATAGTTTTCGTAACGGAATAACTTTTAAAAAATAACAAAAGCTGTCAAGGTGTTAGGCCAGAAAAGCCAGCACAATTAACATACACTAGGCTTCAATCTACTGGGAGGGGAAAAAGCAGGATTTATTCTGACAATTACAAGTTAACAAGTGTAAGCATCAGCTCCTCTGTAAAGCACCTATGAAAGTGTACTGAAGGTCACAACCTCTTACAGCTTCTGTCACAGTAACAACACACTACCATTATTCTATATTTCAAGCAATTTTATTGTCAATGACAGCAGTTACAAATGCACAAGAAAATGTCCCTTAGCAGACTTCTAGGCTGTTTACTTGGCAGAAATCCTCTGTGCCCCAAGAAGTGACTAGTATTTTAGATTCTTATTATGAGCCCCTAATCAGGGCATCTGCCACGGCAGAGAGCCCAGCAGCCTCCTGCATAACTGGCAGCTGCTTCTCGCGGGAAGTGGAGCTCTCCTCTCACTGACCGCAGGGGCAGGCAGGTATCGCTCCCTCCCTGACCTCACTGCCTGCCCTTGTTTTCCTCACTCCGACTCCCCATTAAATCCAGACCTTGCATAGCATGCAGAGCCATTAACTTGCCTGTGTGAGGCTCGCTCCAACAGCTAACAGAGCTTGGAAATGGGCTTCTGCTTTTCTTTCCTTCCACTAAAATGAATAAATATACAGAACAAAAACTGGGTTTGCTTTGCCTTGGACAGGGCTTTGAGCAACCTGGTCTAGTGGAAGGTGTTCCTGCCCATGGCAGGGGGTTGGAACTGGATGAGGTTTAAGGTCTTTTCCAACCCAAACCAGTGATTCTATGATTCAATACGCAGACTACTTGAACCCTGTTATTCTCATCTGCCTACCTAACAATAAATGACAGATCAAATATCTCCAATTCAGATGGCAACTTGAGGGATTTGCAAAGATGTCAGTCTTCTCCATGCACGCCCATATAAGAAGGCACAGAAATCCCTTTGTCATGGTGAATCTCCATCGTACAATGACTAACCACTGAAGCTAAATTAAATGGGGACATAAACCTGGAATTTTACACTTTTCTTATGCTGAGAGAAGAAAAAGTTTCCAAACCCAGCACTTTTTAATACACAAACTTTCCTCTTCACTATTGCTTAATAAAAAGTACATTCATTTAGCCTCATTGATCTTCCTGTTAATTGAAGCAGTGCAATGAGTTGTTAGCTATTCTAGATTCGCTTTGTCCACAGCCAGGCATGTATGCAGAGCCAAAGCAAGACACCCAAACAGTGCTTGAAAAGAAAATCTGCTGCCTGCAGAATTATTTGTGAAGACTAGCTGTGTCCTGGGTTCAGCTGTAGCAGTCATTTTTCTCCTTCTTAGTAGCTGGTGCAGTGCTGTGTTTTCAACGTCAGCCTGAGAACAGTGCTGATAACACACTGATGCTTTGAGTTGTTGCTAAGTAATGCTTACTCTGATAAAGGACTTTTCAGTCTCATGCTTAGCCAGTGAGGAGGGGTATAGGAAGCCGGGAGGAAACAGAGACAGGACACCTGACCCAAAGTAGCCAAAGGGGTATTCCATACCACAGCACATCATGCCCAATATAGAAACTGGGGGGAGTTACCCAGAAGGCCCAGATTGCTGCTCGGGTCAGGCTGGGTATCTGGTGGGTGGTCAGCAACTGTATTCTCTCCCCTTGTTATTTCGCATATCATTATTATTATTGGTGGTAGCAGTAGTAGTTTTGTATTATACCGTAGTTACTGGACTGTTCTTATCTCAACCTGCGTGATTTACATTCTTTCATTTTTCCTCCCCATCCCTCCGGGAGCCAGGGGGGAAGACGAGGGTGGAGTGAGTGAGCAGATGTGTGGTTCTGAGTTACTGGCTGGGCTTAAACCATGACAGTTCTTTTTGGCACCCAATGTGAGGCACGAAAGGGTGAGATAATGACAGATCTGACCGGAGTGTGCCTACTTGTATTTGTCATAAGCATGCATTATTTTGGATTAATAGTCACTCATTATAATGTTGATTTATTTGCTCTCGGAGTTGTTGTACTTGATCTCAGAGTTTCAGCATGTCATACCTTGCTTGCAGTCAGTATGTGCTGTTTTAATGTTTATCGGCTTTGGGGCCTAGGCTAAGGTTCTTGCTTTGCTGTACTTCATGGTAATGACTTGTAATACAGTAGATTCCTTGATCATGGAACTGAGCTGGTATGTATTCTCAGCGTGGTCATCACCTCTATACTACGGGAGGCATGTAATGGGAATTTTTAACAATTACACATCATTTTCCTTCCCTCAGGGTTTCAACCTATGGAGGAGATATTCCCTCCTACCGCTCCCCCACCAGGTCAGTTATAGTAGGAGTCAATTCTGGAAAAGTTAAAGGTCAGTTATAGTAGGAGTCAATTCTGGAAAAGTTAAAGATCTTGAATATTCTTTCAATACCCTCTCTATGTTTTGCCTATGGTGTGACCACCCTGAGAACACTCGATCTTGTCCAATCTCAGAAGTTAAGCAGGGTATGGCTCGGGTGCTGTCTGTGGTTAAACAACTATCTAAGAATACTACCAGGAGATCATCCCCAAGGCAGGACAGTCATGAGGGGCAGGGTGGCTGGGAGCATATGGGAAAGCACTTAAGCCAGTGGGCGACTCCAGTGCTTTGGAGTTTCCCTCCTGAACAAATGAGGAATCCAGAAAAATCAGAACACTTAGACGAGGTGTGCGGTCGTCCCAGCAATACCACAGAGGGACAACTCACTGCAGGGTGCTGGGGCTTGGCCTGCACCTACAGAGCCCTGTTCTGTAAGGAGCAAGAAAAAGATGTCCATGGATCTGATGGCAAAGCAACAGGCAACACAGCTACTCAACCCCCAGTCACACCAACCCTGGCAACAGACACTGGCAGCCACTCCAAACCCAGTGACAGACACTGCAGATAAACCAAAGGACCAATCCATGCCAGTATCAGTTGCCCCTATAAGCAAGGGGAAAAGCAAACAACAGCCACAAAAAGAGCAATCTGTGCAGTGAAGAAAGATGAAGTCTCAATGAATGTACTAGAGGGGATACCATCTGAATGAGAATTATTACTACAGGAATCAGAGGAAGACAAAGAGGTAACTTCACGATCCCGGACCTCGACCAAGCTGCAGAATATGCAAAAAGATTTCAGCTGTCTTCCAGGGGAGCACATCGTCGCATGGTTGCTTTGATGCTGGGAAAATAGGGCTGACTGTCACGAGTTAGACAGTAGGGAAGCTAAGCAGCTGGGATCACTTGCTAGGGAAGGAGGAATTGACAAAGAGACTGCAAAAGAGCAATGAACCCTCAGCCTTTGGAGGTGGCTCCTGGCAGCTGTGAAGGAAAGGTTTCCCTACAAGGGTGATGTTATGTGTCGCTCAGGCACATGGACAGTGATAAAGGCATTCAGTCACTGAGGAAATCAGCCATTCTAGAGATCATCTGTTGTAGGTTGGATGCTGGGAATGGATCCATAGACCCAGGTGAAGTTGAAGGTATAGAAACCATGGGGCAGAAACTCACATGGAGAGCACCATCATCATCTGCCCACTCATTGGCATCAATGACCTGCAGCAAGGTAGCACCACCAACAGTGGATGAATTGTCAGCTCTGGGAATTCAAAGACAATCTCAACCCTTCCACCATTTCAGCTATGGAAAAACTCCTGACCCAGGAGTTCAAACAATTGAGAGATGATCTATCCTATCTATCCAGCTCCACTTGTACCAAGCCCTGTCTCAGCCATGAACAGAAGGCGCCCTGTTATCCAAGAGAGAAGATACAGGAGGTAGATGCCACAGGCCACCCTACAGTTTTATCTGCAGGATCACAGAGAAGACATGAGAAAGTGGGATGGAAAACCTACCTCAGCTCTGGAGGAATGGGTGTGTGAATTGAAGAGGAAAACAATGGTCAAGGATTATCCTCCCAAGAAAGTTGCTGCTCCAGTCTTCAGTGAGCAGCTTCCCAGATGGAGTGGAAGGGCTGATTTTACTCCAACTCCTGTGATAAGGAATTCTAATCCCTTTTATTTAAGATTTTACCTACCATTATTTAAGTAAAATACCCCCCAACTCATTGTCATAAGGCTCACCGTCTTAAGGCTGCCCAGCTCTCACCATTGCAAATCTTATTGCTCATCTGTTAAGACAGCTTTGCTTGGACAGCCTCTCCTTCTCACTCTGTTGGGCTTTTTTTTTATTTAAGAAAGAAAGAAAAAGGATCCCAAAATAGCCTTGGTTATAGCATATATGCCTTGCAGGAATCCTGGCATGGGGTGGATGGACATCTGTTTCAGGCCTGACCTACTTCTAAGCATCTGAACACCAAAATCTCCTTGCAAGTACTCCCTGTAGAGTGGTTTTTTTTTAGATGTTAATCCCCTGCTGATTTTGCCTTCCCCTCAGAAGCCTTCTTTTCTCCCTGAGATCTGAGCTAAACTCAGTTATATTGGGTTTGGCCATTTAAAGATGTTGGCAGTGTCACTAAGGAGTAACTCCAAGTAGAGCTTCTAACTGTGCAAACACCAAGTGCTTAATGAAGAGGATATAGCCTCCGTAGGCAAAGCACATGTGAGACAGGTGAGGAGCATATAACCCTAAGAGGTAGACTATAGTAATTTATCTTGGATAGTACTTTTAATATATGTATCATTATACAATATGTAACTTTTAACCATCCTTACATACTAGACTGATGCTAGGAAAACATACTAATTGGGGTATTTCTTAGAAATGCAGATCTTGTAACTATGGGCAGAAATTAGGGAAGAAAATAAAGCAACCCACATCAGCAGCATGTGTTGTACTAAAATCCAAAAAAAGGAAAACAAGAAAGATTCATTAAGCAAGAAATGAGTCTTGAGAAGCGACAGGAGAGGTGGTAGCAGCCTCTGTCTCATGAAACAGAAGGAAAACCATTCATGTTAGTTCAATGTTTGCTTAGCAAAAGAGAGTGAACACAACTAAGGATGATGCTTCAATCACTTAGTTTTTTTCCTCATTTGTTCCATTTGTGAGCTCATTTTCAAATCAACATAGCCTCTCATTTTTTATTATACCTAGTGACAGCAATGTTTCATACCACCTCTTTTGTCCATGATGCAAAGACTACTGATAAGGTGGAATATAAGGAAGAAAATCTTTATTGTGAGGGTGGTGAGGCACTGAAACAGGTTGTCCAAGGAAGTTGTGAATACTCCATCCCTGGCAGTTTTTAAGGCCAGTTTGGACGGAGTCTTGGGTGACATAGTTTAGTGTGTGGTGTCCCTGCCCATGGCCGGGAAGTTGGAACTAGATGATCTTAAGGTTTCCAACCCAAACTATTCTATGATTCTATTCTATGATTAGAATAACCTCAAGTGTCCTTAAACAAGTGTCCTGCTTTTGCAATGCTCACTGTAACCAGTGTGCCTCCACCAAAGCCCCATTTGACCAGGGGGACAAGTGGCTTTTTTTTCAGCCAGGAGAGGGAGAGCAGTCACTTTAAGGGAGGAAGATGCACACAGTTGAGAAAACCTGATCCTTAAGGGAGTCTAATAACGATCTCTAACCTCTGGTACTGCTGTAACCCTCTGTCAGTGTCCAAGTGGAGAAAACCCTAGTGCCAGACCCTGTTTTGCTCATGATCTCAAGAGTGACATAAAGACGCAAACAAGGTCAAGTACTGTAATCGGTTAGTTGGTTTATTACAGAAAGACAATTATTATAAGAAAGGAAAATTATTGTAGCAAGGATTCGAAGTGCAGAATGAGAGAGACAGTCACCACCACAGAACCAGCAGTGTCCCGGGGATGTGTTGTTGTCAGTGGTAGGAGTCTTTCAGGGTTCGTAGCTGCTATCGGAGCAATTGTCCCCCAGGAGTTCATATTAGAGGTGTTTGTCTTCGTGGAGGTGTCTTTCTGGAGCTGTCCCCTTGAAGGTACCCCTGGAGGTGCTCTGATGGAGATGCCCTCTGGGCAATGTCTCATGGAGGGTCCGTAGTAGTCATCAGTGGAGAGTGTCCTCACGGAGGTGTCCACCTGGGGTCATCCTCATGGCAATGGCTCCCTTCAAGACTACCTTTTCCCCCTTTTATAATGAGTTGGGGGGAGTACCTCTGTTCTTCATGTCACGTAATACACATTCCTGGTGAACCAGTTTCCCTGGTCTTCCAACCAACTCTTCAACTGCATGTGTCTGAAGCAATTTCTGGGATATCGGGCAGAAATTCCTCACACCAGTCCTCGAGGTAACAGATAAAAGAGTCTTATCTCAGCATTTTCTCATGCATCCTCCAGGCAATGGATGGTGGAGTCTCAGTTCAGCTCCTCACACCCTCCTCCCAGGCAGCAGATACTGGAGTCTTAATTCCTCTCACCCATCTCTGAGACAATGGATTGGTGGAATTCCATCTCAGCTTCTCATACAAATCTTTGAAACAGTGGACAGTGGAGTCTGATTTCAGATCAGTCTTTCACACCCTTCTCTTCCATGCTATTGCTGTGAGTCTCTTGTTTTTTCCCTAGCACTAATTAAAAGCAATTTGTAGGCAAATATATCTCTCTTTAGTTATAAATCATGCAATGCGATCCAGTACCAGATGTGAACATACAGCTGGCAGTGAAAGCAAGCACTTAACAGCTTTGCAAAAATTTACAAAAAAAGTTGGTTAAAAATAAACTAATAGAAATCAGAATTAAAGAAGGTGGAGGTTTTAATCTAATACATTTGTTTAATGATCTTGAATTTCAGTACTGGAAAAGGGAACGTAGGGCACAGGTGCAGAGCTAACTTTCTGTGTTCTCTCTTGGTATTATTAGGTATATCAAGACTGTGTATCAAGAAAATAGCAGTAAGTCATATGAGAGAAGTCTGGCATTTAAAAGCAGCAGCACTAATCATGAATTAACTTGAATCAATATTATTTATTTTTTATATTACAGTATACCATGGTTCTAATTTAAGAAAATTAGAAATTGTAGGTTCAAATTTAAGAAAAGATCCAAGATGATGTTGGAACAGAATTCAAGGAACAAGGATGCCTGGAAGAGGGAGTCACCATCACTAGACTGCCAGTATTTATACTACCTTCTGCAGATCGAATCGCATTAAAAAAATATGAAAGAAATCATTCAACCAAAAGACATCAACACTTGTAATCATTTCATGCTGAAGCACTGTATTTCTATCAAACATGGGGACTTTGGAAAGAACTGAAAGGTCCTTTACAGAATAATTCAGGTTTGTCACAAGGATGTTTGCCACAAACAAGCACAAGTGAAAGCTCAGTGAGGAGCTAGGAGGCATTAACAGAATAACAGTGCAAGGCATCCTTGCGGTGAAGGAAAAGGCTCAGCTGAATCCAAAATACAAACAAAAGCTGACCAGCTATAACCACCACAGTTCAAACCCCAGAAGCCAACCACAAACAGAAGGGGCTCTGCAGCTAAATGGTTCCAAGTCTTCATTGGCTGAATGTGGAAAATATCAGAAAACCACGAGTTCATATTTGAGACTGCTGAACGTTCCTAGAGAGCTTTTAGGAACCTGTAGATGTTTCTGTACAAGCTGCTACTGAGCTGCAGTTAAAATTACCGTTTCTAGAGTAGTGTTAGCCTGGGTTAAGAAACCATTGTCCTCTGCTCAAGGCATACTACCTCTCCTTAGACATATCATAAGCTCACCCCTGGCTCTGTAGAGGTCCCAAGGTCCTACTGCATGCAGCTTGAAGAGCCAATTATCTGGAAGAAAAATAGAATCTCTGGAGGGAAACCCACTACCACTTCTATATAGTAGGTATGTCTCATGGCACCTCTTCACAACAGGCAACGCAGATGGCAATGCTGTTTCATCAACAGGGTAAAGCCACCACTAAAAAAAGAACAAGTTTTTTTCTGAAACGAATGAAAGACAGGTTTTGCACTGATCAGCAAAGACTGCAATAATTACCATGAGCTGTACTGGGGCTTGTACTGAAAAGGTTGCACAGTTCTTTCCAGTGAAGAATGAATTCTCACATATAAACCAGCATGCACAAGCTGTAGGGCATAAGATATAATTATAGCATCGCTTCTAAGGAAAAAAAAAAATGCCTTGAAACTTTTTTTTGGTAGCAAATAGGAAGCTGTATGATGATTTTTGCAGCATCAGGCAGGGAGTACTAACCGCTCATATGCACCACTTAATTCTTTTTAGCAAATTAAATGATGCTAATGTCATAAAAAATTATTCACCTTGAGAGGTTAGTTAAATATATTACTAGCAACATATTATTTTCTCCTTTATTTTAAGAAAATATAAAACTTCACTGGAAATACCTTTTTTATTTTTCCCCTATGATCAATGACAGCTCAAAAACATGGATTAACAAAATGCTTTTCGTATTATCCATTAAATTAAGTCTAAGTAAATGACAATTTATATTCTACTTGATTACTTTCAGGACAGCTATGGAACTGCATTTGGAATTTCTGAAAACTATAGGAAAGGTATTCTCTTGATTGGGTTGAACCCTGCAGCAATAATAACACTTAAATTAACTTCATGAGATTGACGCTGTTAAAGAATGACTGATTTCTTCCAGATAACTGTCTAGTTGATCTATAGCCTAATGCAACAAAGATGTTAAAATGTTTAAAGTGTTTTAGTTTTCTTTTTTCCTATTTCAAAGAAGTTAAGAAAGGAAGCACAAAACCTATTGCAATGCTCTGCTTCCAGAACATGTAGTGACAGGAAAAGGGGGAATGGCTTCAAGCTAGAAGAGGGTAGATTTAAATTAGACATTAGGAAGAAGTTCTTCAGTATGAGGGTGGTGAGGCGCTGGCACAGGTTGTCCACAGAAGCTGTGGCTGTCCTGTCCCTGGCAGTTTTCAAGGCCAGGTTGAAGGAGGCTTTGAGCAACTGGGTCTAGTGGGAGGTGTCCCTGCCCATGACAGGGGGTTGGAACTGGATGAGCTTTAAGGTCCCTTCCAACACAAACCAGTCTGTGATTCCATGAACTGCTGGAAAACTTCTGCCACTGAGGTAGGAAGAGCATTCAACAGTAGTACCTGCAGATAGCTTTAGCTCACTCAGTAAAATCAGATTACTAAAAAAAAACCAAAAAAAACCCCATGATATGAAGTTCCCTGAAAAATTAAGCAATTCTGACTGAACACACAGGGCTGCACATGGCACCTACGCCCCTTTTCACCAAAATATGGGAAGAGGAATACTTTTTCTTTATAATATCAGTAGAAACAAACACACACATATAAAAAACCCCAAACCAAAAATCCAGGAGAGTTAAACTTCACGTTTCAATCTCAGGAATCAATAGTTTCATTTGCCAGTAACATTACTGAAAATTATTAGCTTACCCAAACAAGCATCCATTCCATATTTTCTACTGGAAAATTAGAAACTTTTGCATGATTTCCTACCAGGAGATTCGAGTTGTGGAGGTACAACGAGGAAGAGGATGGCTCTTTGTCCTGGGTTCTGAACCCAGGACACTCTTTCACTAAACACTAAACACTAAACACGCAAACATAGACACACTATCCCCTACACAGAAGATGGAGAGGTAGGACTTGGTGCCGTGCTCACCATCTCCTGTCTAAAGGCATCAGAAAACTAGAATAATTATATGAACCACTGGAAACAAGTCCCTGTTCAGTCTCACACCTGACCTCAGTTTCAAAATCAATTTTTCATCAGTATTGAGCAGACGAATGAACACTGCAGTGTTCAGATTCTCATTATTTAAAAGTGCTTCAGAGCAGTTAAAAAATAATAAATTACAATCCTAAGGGAATTCAAGTGCGGAAGACTCTGCCCATCACTTTTTTCTTGCCTTCCAGCAATGAAGTGCTGCTGTGTGAACGTAGCACTTGAAGCATCAGTTCCAGCTGTATTTTAACTAAAAATACTTGCATTTCATAATAAATATCTACAGGATGCAGTGAAGCTAGCTGCTAATTTCTTATCTAACGTATCTTTCCCTCCAGCTTCTCAGAGACTGCTATTGCTGCTAAGGTCCCCATCTCCATAGTTCTCAAAACTAAACGTAACACTCATGCTGACAAGTGTCAATTCTGGGCTAAATAAAACTATCAGTAACAGAGATGGAAGTGTTTCAGTGAAGAGTGCTGAAGGGAAGAAGAGCAGATTATTTGCTTAGATAATAGAGATATAAACACATGGAGCAACTCACCTATGTTCACTCTGAGCAGAGTTACAGGACAAGGGGAGATTCAATTAGAATGAAAAGCAATCAATCCAGACCAAGATTTCAAGAAACAGCATAATTACCAGCTAAGTGGACTAAGTAGAAATTTCCTGTACGCTTATCATGTATCTTTACATTATCATTATGTGTATCTACCTTGGAGTGAAGATGCATTGTCTTTTCTCCTGAATTATCTATATTATACATGGGAGCACTGCTTTCATGTTACCAAAGCAGAAAACACAACTTGGAGGTTGTGTGGCGAGAAAAGTGGTACTAAAACTGTAAATACCAACATTTTAAAGCTAACACTTCTTACTGTGAGCTGATGCAGAAACTTTTTACACCACAGGTTTTTTTAAATGCAATGCATTTATGTAAAATCACAGACCATTTCAGAAGTGTATCTGCACTGAAAGAAAAAGTACCAGAGTATGTCAGATTCCCTATCCACATCTGTCGCAACAAACGCTTCCCAGTAGGTCATCTCTTAAGTGTAACACAGTATTTATGTACATGCAAAATTAAACTGACAATGAAATTGCACATTTATAATTGTAATTTTCATCATGCCCTCTTCCTTTTTGCAACTGAACTGTTTACATTTCTCTTTCTTTCCATCTTAGAATTTTTGACTGTAAAACCTTCACACTGAGATTTGTTCCTAAGAAAACAGTGTGTTTTGCTTCCCAGAGCCTGAAATCTGGGCACAACTCAACTGTAATTTCCAAGTCATGTTACTTCATAATTCTACCTGAAACTAAGTTGGAGTAGTGAGCAGATTCCTCTTACCTGTTTGTGAGCATGATCATAAGAGTTAATGTGATTGTCAAACTCCTGGTGTTTATAGTACTGCTTGTCACAAAGTTCACAGTAGAAGTTGGCTTTAAGATCTTCCAGAGCTTTTGCTATCGTGTTTTTCTTTTCAGCATAATCCTGGAAGGGGATAGGAAAAAGGAATTTTAGTTTTGCCTTTGATGCTGCAAATGGATTTTGTGCTCTGAAGTTAATCATATTTGTCAATATTTACACACCTCTGTAACTAAAAGCCTTCACTATTTGCTGTGTTACACTGCACATATTTACTGTATCTGCTGGGAGGTTGAAGATTTGCACTCTCCAATTTGCTATACAGTTGCCATCTCCCCATACAGGCTCTGTTAGAGGCTAGAAGCATTTTCCCAGATTCTGTCTGCATACAAATATTTATCATGCTGAGGCTATTTTTGAGGTAATTTCTATTCAAGACCTGCTAGGTAATACATCCAAACAGAATAAGCATGAAGATACAAACTGCATTAAATTAGTTCTTAGGCTTTTACAAGAAAGTGCATTTACTAAAAAGAAAACAGAATTCAAGGAACCATCCTGGGTCCTTCTTGAACCCGTGGAGACATGAAAACCTGAGGAACACTTTCAAAGCTGAGACATAATAAGTATCTTCATCACTTTGTCATCAAGTATTAGAAGGACATACAACTCCATTTACCATACATTAGCAAAAGCATCACAACCTTGCTTATCGTTTTGAGCTAATTACATAAAAGTAATATATATTAATTACCTAAATACACTGATGATAACATGGCCTGTTCTGAAAGACTGTGGAAATGGTCTGTCATCTCAAATTAGTTTAATATCAGTTAAACACTGAACATGTATAACTTTAGTGCAACAACCCCTGCTTTTGATGAGTCTGTCTGGGACAGAATCACACCCTCAAACCCTAAATGCAGGAAATACTGTTTAAGAAGATAACACCCCTTTGACTTGTTTCACAAAATTTCATTGCTGCAAGCACTTTGGAACTGACCCCAAATTCTCCTTGTTTCTGTCTTCTTCCTTGTTCAGTTAGATTAAGATAAAATATGAACTCATAATCAGAACACTCAAAACTGAGATAATTTTGGGAAAAAAAGTCCCTATTTGCTAGAAGTTTTCAGAGCTTAGGACTAGTACACTTCCAATATATTCTAGGGAGTTTAACATGGAAAATTCAAGTTTATCAGCTTAGAATGTTTGCAGAACAATGATGTCTGTTAAAAGAAAAAGAGGTATCAATTAGAATTATATTCATCAATTAGAATTATATCAATTCAATATATCAATATATCAATATATCAATTAGAATTATATCCACAAAGCATTCATTTAAAATAGCACAGAGAGACCCTAAGGAGATACACACCCTTTAAACACTTTTAAAGTAATTTTTATAGTCTACAAAGCGATGCCACATGGATTTTTTTAAAACACACAAAAATCTGGATTTTGGTTGATTACCAGAACTCTGAAATATTATATATGACCTCTGTGAAGGACAAGAGCAAATGTGATGTATTCTAAGACAAGAACAGTGAATATTATTTTTTCTTTATATAAAACATCTCACACCATGCTGCTGGTTAATCCTCAAGCAAAACTTTGCAAGACTTACTAATGTAGCATAATGCCTTAAATAAAGTTACTTAACTTCACTGGTGTTCCTCTTGACATAAAGCACCATTTTGGAAGCAATATACTTATTATATAGCAGAACCTAACCTGAACACAAACATATTTGACATGCCAATGCATTCTAATGGAGCAGAGACAGTGAAACCCCAAGAACAACTTTACTGCAAAGTAATAAAATCTTATCATTATCTTGGGATTTCTACCACTAAAATCCTTCAGCTATAGGGCTTTTAGGAGTAGGCTCATTTTACATTACATTATTACATCACAGTTTCAGAGGCAAGTCATCACATAATCTAAATTAGACACAAATAAGGAGGATGAAATATAATAAATAATGTAGCTTGATCATGCATGGGCAAGGGGAAAACCAGGACTTTTAAATAACAAGAACCAAAAGTATTTGAGCTTAGGAACAAATGAATGGTTGTATTGGACCAGATGAACCTTTCAAACCTGCATAAGATTTTATTCTGTAGACCTAAGAGAAGTGACTTGACTTGCTTTGCAGCTGCGTTCTGCTAGTTTCAGTTGCTGCATACTGGAAAAGGTCATTAACACCCACTTTTTATTCCCTTTAACTGACTCATTCATAATTACATACACCCCCTATCACACTGTCTCTTTGGTATCTCTGTCTGAATGATATAGTTCTGGTTCATTCAGGCATTCCTTATATCAAGGCCACTGATCACCTCTGCTTGTTCTTTTCACAGCCTCCCAAAGAAGACATGATAACACAATATTCTATGGTGCCATGCAATAATATGTTAATATTCTCTATTTTGTACCTTATTCCTTTTTGTACTAAGTCTTAACATAGGAATTGTTTAAAATCACAATAAAGCAAAATCAACATTTTTATAGAACTCCTTTATCACATGTATCTTTTGCTGCTGCATAATATTTTGATGGCAGGAGATGTTTTTTTCCAACCACTAAACTTCACCTGACTTCAGAAACTTTATATTTCCTTAGTGGCACAAAGGCCACTAACAAACCTTATGGATAAGGTTTTGGCTTTGGGATCTAAGCAAGGGCAATAGCAATAGCATTTACTTGTGGCAGTGTAGCATTTAATAGCATTTCATTGTGGCAGTGTAGTATTGATCTTGTCAAGAATGTATCCACAGCAAAAATTTCTAAAGAAATAGTAGCAGAAGTGTGTATTTTTCACAAAATTTTGCATTGTACTGCACTTCAACCAATCATGCAAAACCAAACAGTTTCTTCATGTTAGCCCCTAAGACCACCAGATGAGCTGGAACAATTCTAATTTTTATCTTGTGGGAAAAGATACTGAATCACTTCTCCCACCGTCTTTGTTACTCTGTTCTAAAACTTCAGCTTACTGCATAGCACATGTATGCATTAAAAAAAAAACTTTAATAATACCCTTAAAGGAGGGTCTTCAAGAGATTCCCTGCAGCCATCTTCTGGGCTGACCTGGGATTGAAGATAAAGTCCTGTTGCTGGTTGCCATCAGAAGAGGAGGAAAAACTGATTTCAAGGATGAACAGTGAATGGAAATGGGAGAACACAGGCTGCTGCTTTCCTGCCTGCTAGGCTATTTCTATCAATTTTGCAGGGAGGACCACCTTGGAAAAGGAGGATTTATCAATTTTGATGAGGGATAACTGTGCAAAAACTGACAGTAAAAAATTACAGTCCCTGGACCTTGATAGTACTGGGCAATGGACTGCAGATGAAACTGCAGAAACTTACTGGAGAAGAATATTCCTGGAGTAAAGTACGAGTGAAAAAAATCACTTAAACTGGTTAAGCATGATCAAGCTTAGTCTCAATTTCATAAAGATTTGCAAACCATCCTGGAAGTTTTAAAAGAACTTTGAATTACCATTCAGCTTGGTAATGAAACTCGGAACTGAGTGTCACTTAGTTTCATTACTTTTTCCTGAAAGGCTTATTATCTGAAAGTCCACAGCTAATCTCCATAATTTATATGAAAGATCTCTAATAAGTGATCACATCTATCAGTTGGCTTTATTTCTCTAAATCCATCTTCTCCATCCTCCAAAGCTTTAAGCCTGGGAAAATGCCAGCGCAAACATCTGATAAACTGGAACAAGAGAGGGCTTCACCTGCAGAGGGGGTACCTGTCACTGACTAGACTGGACTTTCTCCTCCCAGTATATGAGAGAAAAAGAAAGAAGGAAACAGAAACATTAAACCCTTGGCACAGATGACTGGAGAGGGTTGTCTGTATGCCTCAATCTAGTGGATATTTTCATGGAGTGCACTTTATGCTCATACTTCTACTGTCTGCAGAAAGGCCAGCTAGAAAAAAACAAGTAGGAATATGAGATTAGAATACATTATCTACTCCATGTTGATTGCCAGTGTGAATATTCTTACTTGACAAAAAATGTGAGAAGTAAGCTATTTTGCATTTACTGTAGACTTAAAAGGGTCAGGCCTGCAGTCATTGCAAAGTAAAATGTGTTACAGAAATAAATCACTTCTTCCAGATAATTTATCCCAGAGAGGATTAGACTGTTGTGGTCTGATCCTCCGGATTAGATCCCTTTAGACCTGACAGATGTTCCAGTGAAACCTTGTTTCACAAAAAGCATTTAAAGCATTTTTTTTTCTGTTCCAAAAACCCCCCAAAAACCCAAACAAAAAAAAAACCACCCACCAAAACCCCACCTGACCCCCCTCAAAAATATATTCTGAACATTGTCAAAAACTTCATACTGACTGTACTTACAGAAAAGGATTTGTCTAAAAATATGCTGTTACCAAAAAAGAAAGAAAAAAAACATTATAAACCCCAAACCAAACAAGCCGGGAAAGAATTAGCCATCACTTAAGAGCACCCTTCTCTACAGTCAATTAACTGTGATACCTGTGGACATAATTTACAATAGGTTCCTTAATTTCTGGTATATTTACAGTTATTATAAAAACAGTCCAAAGAAGCAGATTTCACTGAACAAAATGTGCAATTTACAAACATCTCCGCTATTACCCATCTTGGTATTACCTGGCATATATAACTTTTTTTATCATCTTCATATATCACTTTTTTTCTCATGTAAGTGGTCTATGCAATATCCACTGGTGCACTTGAAGGAATAAATGAAAAATAGAACACATTAATAATACTAATGCAGTCTAGTACCAAATCTAATTATTTATAAGGTTCTTGTCCTTATCAGGGCAGTGAGAACAAAGCAAAAGGCAATTAGATACACTGATCAAATTACTCATCGATCTTAACAAATTCATTTCTAGGGAGTGGATAGTGAGTTTCAGTCTAATATCAAGGAGACTGGCTGGGAAAATAAATACCAAGAATACTGTCATACCTTTTTGATTACTATATTTGAAACTTTTGCATTAGCTGTGAGATGTGGCAGCAGCCTAAAATGTACAAGGCCATGAACATCAGATACTATACCCTTAATTTCTTCATCCCTTCTGACATTCTCCTTCCCGGGAAAGGAGCTTTATCCTCAGCAAGGATCCTAGCATTTCACTGCACTGGGTGAGAATAGGCCAAGGAAGTAGTGGTACCCTGAAGAACCCTACATTAATTGAACATTAGAGGCTGAAAAACACCCACCTTCCTTTCTTTTCTCTTTAAGATTACCCACAGACAACTAGTTCCAATCAAAACCACTTATTACATACAAGACAGCTCATCAGTATTCTGCTATGTGCGTACTTGAAAACGCTATCGAAGACATGCAAATTATTATAAAAATGGTTTCTCAGCTTCCTGATAAACACACAGACAGTATTTCACATTCAGATAAACACCATAATATTAGGATAAATAACACAGTGAAATTAGAAAGAAATAGTAAAATTTATTCCAATTAGTGCTGTCTGCTTCCTAATGCCATCCCCATTTTTTTTCAACACCAAATTTGTTAACAATACATCTCCTGATGCAAACAGCTGAATTTTGCACCCCTCTGCACTAAATGGAGTGAGACAGGAGTGAGGAGGAAGAAAGCTGAACTCAGTGGAGAGCAAAGCAATGCAGAACTGTGTCCTGCGATGTTAAGACTGAATTAACTTGAAAGGAAGCTTATGATGAGACAGCAATTTGTTATCAGATTTGTCTTTCTCAGTAAGTTACTTAAAGTACTTATGCTGTATAATTACTTTTAACTTGATTGGGGGTTTCTGCCATTAAAACTAACATGTGCATAGGTCTGCAGAACTCTGTTTATTCTACTGCTTTAAAACCTACTTTAGGGCTCATTTGGAGAGCTTTAAACTAGATTCGAAGGGGGATGGGCTTGTAGCTGGGCTTGCCCCAGTGGGGCAGCGCTCCAGAATTAATGAAGACTGGGAGGCCTCCTACAATCCTAGGGTGAAATCGGTGTGCTCAGCTCGCTCCCTGAAATGCCTGTACACCAATGCGCGCAGCATGGGGAATAAGCAGGAGGAGTTGGAAACCTGTGTTAACTCAGGAGATTATGATCTGGTGGCAATTACAGAGACGTGGTGGGACAGCTCACATGACTGGAATATAGTCATGGAGGGCTATGTCCTTTTCAGAAAAGACAGGCCAGCCAGGCGGGGTGGTGGGGTTGCTCTTTATGTGCGGGAGGAACTACAGTGCACCGAGTTCTGTCCAGGGACAGATGACGAGCGAGTTGAGAGTCTGTGGGTGAGAATTAAGGGGCAGGCTGGCAGGGGGGATACTGTTGTAGGTGTCTGTTACAGACCACCGGATCAGGGTGAGGAAGTTGACGAGGCCTTCTACAGGCAGCTGAGAGCGGCCTCACAGTCACAGGCCGTGGTCGTCGTGGGGGATTTTAACTTCCCTGATGTTTGCTGGAAGGACCACTTGGCAACCCAGCCACAGTCCAGGAGGTTCCTCCAGTGTATGGATGATAACTTCCTCCTGCAAATGGTGGATGAGCCGACCAGGAGAGGAGCGCTGCTGGATCTCATCCTCACTAACAAGGAGGATCTGGTTGAAGCAGTAAGGGTTGAGGGCTGCCTTGGTTGCAGCGACCACGAGATAGTGGAGTTCAGGATCTTGTGTGGCAGGACTAGTAGAATACCAAGTAGAATTGCAACCCTGGACTTTAGCAGGGCAAACTTTGGCCTTTTCAAGCAATTGCTAGGGAAATCCCATGGGCAGGGCTGCTTGAAGGTAAAGGGGCCCAAGATAGTTGGTTGACATTCAAGGACTGCTTTTTCCGTGCTCAAGATCGGAGCATCCCGACACGTAGGAAGTCAAGGAAGAGGGCCAAGAGACCTGCGTGGCTAAATAGGGAACTGCTGGGTATGCTCAAGTGGAAGAGGAGAGTTTACAGGTCATGGAAGGAGGGGCTGGCCACTTGGGAGGAATACAGGGCTGCTGCTAGAGGATGTAGGAAGGCAGCTAGGAGGACTAAGGCATCCTTAGAATTAAACCTGGCAAGAAGGGTCAAGGACAGCAAAAAGAGCTTTTTCAAATACATGGCAGACAAAACTAACACCAGAGGCAATGTAGGCCCACTGATGAACGGGATGGGTGCCCTGGTGACAGAAGATACAGAGATGGCAGAGTTACTGGATGCCTTCTTTGTCTCTGTCTACTCTGCTGCAGGCAGTCCTGAAGAGCCCTGTACCCCTGAGACCTTAGATGAAGTCAGGTCGACGGAGCGGTTTGCCTTAGTCGATGAGGAATGGGTTAGAGACCAGTTGAGCAATCTGGACATCCATAAATCCATGGGTCCAGATGGGATGCACCCGCGGGTGCTGAGGGAACTGGCGGAAGTCATTGCTAGACCACTCTCCATCATCTTTACCAAGTCTTGGGAAACGGGAGAGGTGCCTGAGGACTGGAGGAAAGCAAATGTCACTCCAGTCTTCAAAAAGGGCAAGGAGGACCCGGGTAACTATAGACCGGTCAGCCTCACCTCCATCCCTGGGAAAGTGATGGAACACCTTATCCTTGGTACCATCTTAAGGCATATCAAGGATAAGAAGGTTATGAGGGGCAGTCAACATGGCTTCACCAGGGGGAAATCATGTTTGACCAATCTCTTAGCCTTTTATGAGGAAATAACACGGTGGATGGATGATGGCAGAGCGGTGGATGTGGTCTACCTTGACTTCAGCAAAGCATTTGACACAGTCTCCCACAGCATCCTCGCGGCTAAAATGAGGAAGTGTGGACTGGATGATCAGGTAGTGAGGTGGACTGCGAACTGGCTGAAGGAGAGAGGCCAGAGAGTTGTAGTCTATAGGGCTGAGTCTAGTTGGAGGCCTGTAACTAGTGGAGTGCCTCAAGGGTCAGTACTGGGACCGGTATTATTTAATATATTCATCAATGATTTAGATGAGGGAATTGAGTGTACTATCAGCAAGTTTGCTGATGACACTAAGCTGGGAGGAGTGGCTGATACGCCAGAAGGCTGTGCTGCCATCCAGCGAGACCCGGATAGGCTGGAGAGTTGGGCAGGGAGTACCTTGATGAAATATAACAAGGGAAAGTGTAGAGTCCTGCATCTGGGCAGGAACAACCCCAGGTTCCAGTATAGGTTGGGGAACGACCTGTTAGAGAGCAGTGTAGGGGAGAGGGACCTGGGGGTCCTAGTGGACGACAGGATGACCATGAGCCAACACTGTGCCCTTGTGGCTAAGAAGGCCAATGGCATCCTGGGGTGTATTAGAAGGGGGGTGGTTAGTAGGTCGAGAGAGGTCCTCCTTCCCCTCTACTCTGCCCTGGTGAGACCACATCTAGAGTATTGTGTCCAGTTCTGGGCCCCTCAGTTCAAGAAGGACAGGGAGCTGCTGGAGAGAGTCCAGCGCAGGGCAACGAAGATGATTAAGGGAGTGGAACATCTCCCTTATGAGGAAAGACTGAGGGAGCTGGGTCTCTATAGTTTGGAGAAGAGGAGACTGAGGGGTGACCTTGTAAGTGTCTATAAATATATAAAGGGGGAGTGTCACGAGGACGGAGCCAGGCTCTACTCAGTGGCAAACAATGATAGGACAAGGGGTAATGGGTACAAACTGGAACACAAGAGGTTCCACTTAAACTTGAGAAGAAACTTCTTCTCAGTGAGGGTGACGGAACACTGGAACAGGCTGCCCAGGGAGGTTGTGGAGTCTCCTTCCCTGGAGACATTCAAAACCCGCCTGGACGCATTCCTGTGTAACATTATCTAGGTGTTCCTGCTCCGGCAGGGGGATTGGACTAGATGATCTTTCGAGGTCCCTTCCAATCTCTAACATACTGTGATACTGTGATACTGTGATACTTCAAGGCAGGGCATGCACTTACAAGATGACAGTCCTGGCAACAAATTTTTGATTGGGTATTAGTATTAAAAGGAGTAATTCTCATCACTGCTTGTGAAAAAGCTCAGGTCTGGTCATAACAGAGAAAAAATTACTTACCCGATCTCTACCACTTTTGATGTACAACCTGAAGGTGATTTTGCAGTGGCAAAGAAAGAAGAAAGAAGATTTGACCCTAGATAATATCTTCCTCACTGAATGTTCATCAGTGTTTGATGATAATCAAGGGAAAAAAGAGCCTGGTAGTAATCTTCTTTACTCTTCTACATTAAGTTGTCCAATCAAACACTTCAATTAGATCAGAGTTTTGATTCCAAAACATCCCGGGGTTGATTTTTGGTGTTTAATTTCCTTATAACAGACATGTAGAAATCCAAAATTTTCATGGCTACTTAATGTAATTTAATTGACATGTAAATGTCTAACATAATTAGACTCTTTGAGAAAATCAAGTTTTTCCTCCCAGCAACACACTAAACTAAATGAAGTGCCTTTTAACCGTGCAGAACTTGCAGCTCCAGAGATGGAGTGAAAATCCCTCTTGGGCATGAAAACCAAATGCTGGAACAGACGTCAGTGTTCATCCCCGACAGCCTGCCACCCAAGGGGTATGACCACTTTTTTCATGCAACCTGTCAGGACCGCAGGAAAGGAAAGGACAGGACAAGGGCAAGTTGTTTATTTACTTCACCTCAGGTTAAGCGATTGCCAACTGATCAGTTGCTATTAATTTGCATTAAAAAGTTGCCATAGAGCTCTTCAAGCTTTAAATCATTGGTGAAGTTAATTTTGGGTATAGTAAAAATCAGCAGTAAACTTGGCTGGGCATCAGGGAAACAGAAAACCAGTCCTCATCTGAATAAATACATTTAATTTTTAACATAGTATTGATCTATGGGACAACTTATTTACACAGGAAAATGTGCATACCTCTATTTTCAGCATGAGAGTTCTTGGTGATTCAGTTTCTCTAGCTTTGGCTGCTGTGCTTGACTGTACTATTTTTTTTTTCTGCAAGGTTTTTACGTGATCATCTATAGCGATTTTTTTTTCTAAGTTTCAAAACACTTTTTCTTCTATTTTTGTATTTCTGCTTCTATTTTTTCCAAACATTTTTCTTTTTTAAGGAAAATAAAAGGGAACGTAATAATCTTTGATTTGAAATAAAGATGGTTTTGTCTCACTTCATTCCTCTCAAGGCCACAGCTTCTCCATGACCAGTTAAAATTGCAATTTGTTTCAAACAAATCTGAAAATTTGTTACTTAAATAAAAACCACCATCTCAAAAATGTGAGCAATGTATTTGCCCTATTGAGGAAGTTTCAAGCTGCACTTTAAATTCAATAGGTCCATTGTGCTTTTACAGTTAGGTTCATTAGAAGCAGGGTGCTACTGAACTGTGTGGTGCCTGCTACAGGAAGTGATCCTGGAATCCCCCCTGCTAGGTCAGTGACTTTTGTTTACAGACCCTTTTACTGATTCCATTTTACTATGGATTTCCAGACCATTAAACCTTTTAATGCAAATTTACTAGCTTTTAATAGCTTCAGGAACACATCATGACTAGCCTTACATTATCTGCTTTGAAGTTATGTGCCACAAGCAGTTAAATACCCAGCCACTGAAGAAGAGACATTAGAAATAGGCCAGGTCTGAAATCCTCTTAGGCAGGTTTGTATGCCTGCCCAGTAAGTCCTGGACGCAGGTAGGAAACAATTGCAGCTGCAGACTAGAAGAACAGTCAATTCTGATATGTAGCTGATGGTCTGTATCAGATTATCCTGCTGTAAAGAAGTATCGCCTACATAGATATTTGGTTACTAAATGGACATATTCTGTAGGGCTGGACCAATGCACTTTTAGTTAAAAGAACCCACCATTACTACAAAAAACCCCAAACCCACTGGGAATTACTCTCCTGAGCTCCTTCAGTAGATAAATTGTGAACATGTACAAGCTTAAGATTTGTATCATGATGCAATATAATGCAGTAAAATATTTATTTTCCTAAAACTAATCCTCAGTATTACCAGTCAGAAGACCATCTGAACACACACAGAAAAAGTCTTTTTAAAAAAGCATAATTCCTTTTGGCATCTTTAAATAATGCAAATAAACCTTTTTACTCGGAAGCCCAGAGAAAAGGTTTGTCCTAATGGGAAATGGAATTAAGTTTAAATTTGCCACAGAGGAAACTTCTTGAAAAAGATCTTTCTAAAAATTTCTTCTTCCTCACAAGCAGTAATCAAGTGTGATCAGCCTAAGTGAAATGACAGTCACACTACCTAGACAAACAGAAATGAGACTATACGAACAGTGCTTTGTAAACACACACAGAGGTTTTGAAGATCCTGTTTTTTCATTTTGGAGATTGGTTTGTATGCTGCCAACGTGAGCTGAGTCCCTCAGGAGTCCTGATTTACTTTGGCAGATATGTGACTTCATTGCAGTCTTAAATCCAGACACAGCATCTTTAAGATAAATAAAGTAATCGATGACCCATGGAAAGTATCTTTTTTCCAATTACTTTCAATGATATTTTTCTTATTTTTTTTATTTGTGTGAGAAACAAATGGCAGATGGAGCATTTATCATTGCTATGACACTCAGATATAGAAAAAGTTATTTGAATAGATGCAATTCATAAGAACAGCTACTTTATGTGAATGATAATACTTAAGTTTTGAAGACTTTAGTCCATAAAGCCACATAATTGATTGTCCTGGGTTTAGCAGTAGCAGTCATTTTTCCCCTTCTTAGTAGCTGGTACAGTGCTGTCTTTTTGACTTTCAGCCTGGGAACAATGCTGATAACACTGATGTTTTTAGTTGTTGTTCAGCAATATTTACTCTGACCAAGAACTTTTCAGTCTCATGCTCTGCCAAGGAGGAGGGTAAGCCAGGAGGAAGCAGAGATGGGACACCTGACCCAAAGTAGCCAAAGGGGTATTCCATACCACAGCATGTCATGCCCTGTATAGAAACTGGGGGCAGTTACCCAGGAGGGATAGATCGCTGCTCAGGTCAGGCTGGCTATTGGTCGGTGGATGGTGAGTGGTTGTATTCTCTTCCCTTGTTACTTCCCTTATCATTATTATTATTGGTGGTAACAGTAGTGGTATTTTATTATACCTTAGTTACTGGAGTGTTCTTATCTCAACCTGTGGGAGTTGCATTCTTTTGATTTTCCTCCCCATCCCTTCGGAAGCGGAGGGAGGAAGAAAGGAAGGAGGGAGTGAGCGAGAGGCTGTGTGGTTCTGAGTTACCAGCTGGGCTTAAACCAAGACACTGATGGTCAATAATTTCAATAAAAAGGACAGTCAGAGGAAGCTTAATAAAAATACCACTTAAGGCTCCTAAGTGCATAGAAGCCCGGTTATAACTTCACCTCTTGTCCAGAGAGGAAAAGGAAAGATTTCTGTTGATCCGATACTTTTCACTCTTGTGTTGGAAAATGAGCAGAAAATGAAGGACCGTGGTACAGGCATGTCTCAAGATAGACTGCTGGGCAAATGCTTCTGAGACTGAGAGTGTCAAATATTGAAAAGGCTTGAGAAAGTAGTTTTATCAATCTCTTTGCTGTTTGCCTACCTAGGCATGGTCAGTAACAGCCAGCAAGCAGGACAGCCAAACTTGAATGTCTTATGTCCAGTATCTGTACATGAGCTGATGGAAAATACCTAAAAATGACTGGCCATTACCTCTAATGATACTTCCAAGGACATTCTTAACAGCCAACAGGCTTGGGACTGTGACCGCACCATGCTGCTCGCATGCTGGCAGTACTGCGAGTGACACCTTGCGCTGCGAGATGAACGCACAAAGATGAAGCAATTACTCGGCACTGCCCATGATCATTAACTGTGTTCAAATTGATGCAGAGAAAATGAGCTGCGTCCACAAAATAATTAAAGTTTCCTCAAAAAACATCATACTTACAACTCACATGTTAGCACAGGCGATACATTTAGACTGATCCTTAGCCACACTATTCCACTTCTCTCCCTGTTCTGTCCTGTTTTATGCAAAGCAAATTTTTCTAAAACAATCCCTGAAGTTCAGCAAAAATGCAGAAAATGACATGTTGTCATGCTGTCAGCTAAAGAAATGGGGTTTTAAATCCATTTTCAATATACACTCACAAAAGCTCAGCACCAGACTAGAAAATGAGAGCTAACTGAAATTCGAGGGAATGTTTCTACCGATTTGTCTCACACTGCAGTTTTCAGTCCAGCTTTCAGGGAGGGAGATGCTACATCACAAGCCTGGTGTGAGCAGCACTAATGCACTTGTCCTGACTTTTCCTCAGTAACCCTTCAGGTCCCGTTTGAAACTGGAATGACAAGTATTCCACATATCCCACTCTCCATTCCTATTAGAGCAGTATCTATAAGTTCTCACTGTTTCATGGACTCTGAACAGAATATAAAAGACAGTTTGAGTCCCCACAAGCTGAAGTGGCATCTTACAGATACCTCCTCCTCAATGGTAAGGCTTCTGCTCTATCCCTAGCTATCCTGCTTGGTGCCAGTACATGTGCTGCAGGAGTATGCAAGCTGATTGGAGTAAAAAATACTTCTTCAGAGGAAAAAAAATATGCTTAATTAAACACCAAATCAGTTCACATATCCAGTTAAGATATGTTCAGCTCCATCACTACCATGCCAGAACAAACAACAGGGTGGATGCAGAAGATGTGGAACAAGGGACAGAGCTGGTCAAGACCAATCAACTCCATCACAAGGGGAATCAAAGCTAATACCAAAAGCATAAGGTCCAAAAGAAATTAGTGCAACAAACAAAACTAAAACCAAAACCTCTTAATGTTGTGTACTCTGTCTGTTAAATGTGCACTTTTAGGTTTCCATAAAACTGTAGGCCCAAAGACCTTTTTTTAGTCTTCATGAAGAAATTGCTGCTCGTTTGTGAACAGCTCACCAGTGAGAGAAGCAGCATGACCTTGAGGCTCCAGGATCCTCTGATATAAGAAAAGCTTGGAAGGAGAAAATAATGGCACAGCACACTAGACAGAAATGTATACTGAGGAGATGCCAGGATTAATGGTGAGCTTAAGGCATTTGGTAAAAGAAACAGATTTTTTGCATATAAGTGCTGATTTTTTTTGAAGTCTTCACAGTCTTGGATTATCCAGTTCTTTCCTGGCCCTAAGCCATCCCTGCCCAGGCAAAAGTGTTCCCTTTTTGGCTCAAAGAACTCTAAACGCCTTAAGAAACAAACAACAGATAAATGTCCCACGCCACAGAAAGTGTTGGATGCACAACAGGCCTTTCCAGCAGGAATCATGGGTGGAATGCTTATACAGAATTAGCATTTCTGAACCTGTTAATCATTTTTTATAAAAAGCAACCCTATCTGCAGTATTGCTGATAGAGGAGTCAGATGAACAGGATTCCAGTTTAGCTGCAGTAAACTAATCAAGTTTAATATTGAAATAATATGGATACTTATGAATGAAACCAAAACTGATATTCCTGATACAGAGCTTAGCAAGGCCTACATAAAAAGCCTGATTCTTAAGTAGCAATGAGCATATATATATATATCTGAGTATACATATATATATATACACATTTATATGCACATATATTCCCAAACCTTAAGAAGTCTTTGGATCTTGGACTTTGTTCTTAAACAAAGCAGAGCTCAGCCATCAACTACAGCAGTGTCCTGATTTTCTCTGGACTTGAGTTTCAAGCATGGAACCTACAAGATGTATGAGTAATATCCCCAGGCTGTGGTCCATCTTCCTCTTCCATTATATCCTCCATCACTGCAATATCCATAAACCCTTGAGATCTTTGCTTTGCTGTTAATAATGTCAATTACACTGAAATCAGGGCAAACCAGGCACAGCTACAGGTTGGGCAGAGAAGAGATTCAGAGCAGCCCTGCAGAGAAGAACTTGGGGGTGTTGCTTGATGAGAAACTTAACGTGAGCTGGCTTCAGTGTGAGCTTGAATCCCAGAAAGCCAACTGCATCCTGGGCTGCATCAAAAGAGGCATGACCAGCAGGTCAAAGGAGGTGATCCTGCCCCTCTACTCTGCTCTTGTGAGACCCCACTTGAAGTATTATGTACAGTTCTGGCATCCCCAAAATAAAAAGGACATGGAACTGTTGGAGCAAGTCCAGAGGAGGCCACAAGGATGATCAGTGGACTGGAGCACCTCCTGTATTAAGATAGGCTGAGAAAGTTGGGGCTGTTCAGCCCAGAGTAGAGAAGGCTGCGTGGAGATCTCATAGCAGCCTTCCAGTACCTGAAGGGGGACTACAAGGATGGGGGCGAGGGACTCCTCCTTAGGGACTATAGTGATAGGACAAGGGGTAATGGGTTAAAACTTAAAAAGGGGAGGTTTAGGTTAGATATAAGGAAGAAGTTCTTTACTGTGAGGGTGGTGGGGCACTGGAAAAGGTTGCCCAAGGAAGTTGTGAATGCTCCATCCCTGGCAGTGTTCAAGGCCAGGCTGGATGGAGTCTTGGGTGACATGACTTAGTGTGTGGTCACACACACATGGGCACAGGGGTTGGAACTAGATCTTAAGGTCCTTTCCAACCCTAATTATTCTACGATTCTATGAAATGGGCTTTCCATTTTAATGTACATTAACAAGTATACATACAGATCATAATAGCATAAACCTAGCTTTGGAAAGCAGACTTAAGATATTCTATCTAAAGTGCATACCTGTAGTAACCAAAATGGACTTGGGAAACTATCAAACTAGGTTCAGTCTTACAAAGAAATGACCCATAAACCCCAGGTAAAACCAGTGTTAGAAAAAAATGTCAGCACAGTTGAGAGCCTTAGCCTGAAGTCTAAACTTCAGGTAGTTTTAGTCCTGACCATACCAGACAATCAGGACTGTCTTTCTTGCTTTTGGCTTTTCTGACAAATTCCAAGGCGGCTAGTGAAAAAGAGTAGACAGGTGGTGAGAGCTAGTGATGGTAATGCTGGTCCCAGCACAGCTCACCCTGCTCGCCCACCAACATTCAGCCCTTCACTGTCTCTCAGTGAAGGCGCAGACAGCCCTTTTGGATCAATATTCCTGTGGGATCTTAAAATATATTAATAAAGCAAGGGTTTATCACACAGAAAAAACTACATACTAACATCTTATTTCTTAAAATTGTGTTAACGATTACTTGCAGTTTTCTTGTTTATTATTATTATTACATATTTATTTTATGTATTTTGGGCATCCAGTGGAAAAAAAAAATCAATTTATGCAAACTGAATTCTAGTATATGTTAAAATACCTCTTGATGATTAAGTTAAGTTAAATTCTTTTAACTTTTCCAGACAAGCAATTTGTTTCTTCCAAAGAGGGTGGAAGAGTACTCAGCAGAGGATGATCATGTTGAAGTTTTGTGTAGACATGCTGCCAGGAGGTGTTAAATGAAGACAAAGCACTTCGCTTTCTTCTTCCAATTTCATACACAACAATGCAGATGTAGCTTCTATATATGCATATTTTAACTGCTTAATTTTAACCAGTTGTTTTATCCAAGTTTTTTATGTATATTTTGATCCTTTTGTATGTCATAAAATTCACAAACCAAAGTTTAAAACTGCATGTTTAAATATACACATATGCATACACATTACATCTATAACAATAAAGGAAGTGGTAACATAATTTATCATCATTAACCTTGTTTTTATACACAGCTTTTCAATCTATTTTATCTATACAACCACATTCAATCAAGTACTGATGCCACCCCTGCATACAATAAGACTGTGCCAATAGAAAGGAGCTCAGTCAGCTCTCATATATGAGTCAGCAATTGTTCTGTGATATCTTTAATTTGTTACAAGCTAAATCCTCTTAAGCGTGCCTGATGGAATCTAAAAGGTCAGGCAGGAAAGTGACAGAAAAATCAATACTGACAACTTCTGTCAGCCTGCACAATCTATATAGCTCTTTCTAAGCTAAATTACTTCTTTCTAATCTTTCTGATATTTGACTGCTTGAATCTGGGTTCTGTAACATTAAGAAAAAAAAAAAAAGAAAAAAAAGAAGGAATTACAATTGTGGTTTAACCCCAGCTGCAACGAAGCACCCCACAGCTGCTTGCTTACTTCCCTCCTGGTGGGATGGGGAGAAGAAGCAGAAAAAGGAAAAACCCACATGTTGAAATAAAAACAGTTTAATAATTTAAATAAAGTAAAATATATAAATATATAAATAAATAAAAATAGTTATCATAACGTAAAGGGAGACAAAAGAGGAAGAGAGATAAAACTCAAGAAATCCAAGTGATGCACAATACAGCAGCTCACCACCTGCTGACCCATACGCAGCCCAACCTGAGCAGATAGCAGTCCCTTCCACCTAACTCCCCCCAGTTTATATACTGAGCATGATGAGCTGCAGTATGGAATACCCCTTTGGCTAGTTTGTGTCAGGTGTCCTGTCTCTGCTCCCTCCTGTGTTCTTGTGCCCCTCCTCATGGCAGAGCATGAGACTGAAAAGACCTTGATCAAGGTAAATGCTACTGAGCAACAATGAAAACATTGGTGTGTTATCAGCACTATTCTCAAACTAAAGCCAAAACACAGCACTGCACTAGCTACTAGGAAGAAAATTAACTCTACCCCAGCTGAAGCCAGGACAATTACTTTCCTGAAATTTGTTGCTTTTAGCAACAAAATTCAGAACAAAGCTAGTTCTTGGATGGGGTTTGTGCAGATACTCTTGTGACTGAAGTTCCATTTTTATACAGAGGCTGTCCAAAACCATGACAACTGACTGCACTCAGGTATCAACCAGAACACTTCTGAAGAAGGTTAGCCTAAAATTTGAAAGACAGATTAATAGTAGTTGGGCCCATTAGATTTTCTTACAGCTCTTTAAAAAGTACAGTTCCTCTATTCACATGCCCATAAGGGTTAATATCAAAATAGAGTGAAACAAAAATTCCAGAAGGCTTTAGATCAAGCTTTATAAAGAGTTTTCTTGCCTACTGCATTTTAAATTATGAATAAATACCAGCACAAATAATCAATAAATGCAACACGGAGGAAAACACTCATTTTTCAAGGAAGGGATTTTAATATGAAGCAAAGAAAAGGTCATTCTAATGTAAACCAGATTAAAAGAAAAATAAATTAAACATCCCTTTAACTCTGATATAAAAAAATTAACAATTCCTGCAGCTCTTAGCAATCTTCTCTTATAAAAAAGATGTCTTAACAACAATAACAGAGAAAAACAGATTTTATCAATCAGGAAATGACAATTTCTGTCCTTGAAAAGAAAGCTGAACATGCATAATCAATAATTAATGCTCAGCAGTATCCTGGTTTTATTTGGAGTCTTTCCTTAAGAATGTGAGATATGTCTGATGATTCTGTTATTTTTTCTGCATCCTAAATGTGTGAGGGTTTCCAAACTTTTTTTTTCAGGACTGTGCTCTTGTCATTTTAAAATTGGGTTTTCTAGCTCATAATCACAAGTGAGCAAGTGATGAATGTGGAAAAGTTGTGGTGGTGGCCATTGCTTTGGCTTTTTAAGATAATTCTGTTAAATGTTTTCAAACAAGCTATTTAATTATTTATACTTGTCCTTATTAAAAGAAAAACTCATTGGGCAACTTGATAGCACATCTCTCTTCATGGAAACATAAGCCTTCAACAACTGAAGCAAGCAGAAATGAAGATCAAGCCTGAAATACCAACATCTCATCATATAGAAAAGAGCCCTTCAAGCCCAGGACCAGTGATGCTCCCCAATACTAGCACCAACCAACCAATCACCTGGCCTCCAGGTCACAATCAAACCACCTTGTTGAGCAAATGCCTTTCCAGTAGGAATGGGAGCTGAGATTCCTAGCTGATACAATGCACACAAAGCCCACACATGATGGCATGACACACAGGTAATCTGCATATTTTCCCTGGCTAACTTGCATTAGGAGATACCAAGTATTCAAAAACCTTCACAAACTGAATCTGACACTTTTAAGAGGTTAGTGCTGATGGCACATATATATATATATGCATATATAATTTCTACATATAGATTAATTTCATTTTGGAAATATCTTACCAAAAGATGTGGATCTAAAATTATTGCTGTGAATGACAGCTCCTGGAATAATTGTAGGAAGAAGTAAAAGTTTTCACTCCTTTCTCTTTCTTGGGCTCAGGTGTTCAACTCTACTTTAAATGGCAATTCAGCTGCTTTTAATTTTGACCTTGTAGGCTTAATTTTAAAGGCAACGAGAACATAACAATTTAATAGAAATTCATTGACCTTTTAAAAAGCTTTCCTACACCATTTTTCTCATAAACTGGTAAAATATTTACTAGCATGAAGCTTTTACTTTTTTCATTAACAAATATTTTCCCCGCTGTCTACTTGATTTGACTCATAATATCCTTTACTATATGCCACACAAATAATTATGAAATAAAGTATTTTTAAACTGCATTGAAAAGTAATAGAGTCACAATGAGAAATAGCAGGCAAAATAGTTCAAACAATAAGTGAAAATGCACATTCTGTTAATGTATATTTGAATGGCTATTTGCCTGGTCTCACAGCTCCCTGGTTTTAACACTGCTTGCTTCAGTCTTTATTCTGGGCAGCCAAAAATCCCAACAGATGTCACAGATCCCACACCCAAGTAAGCAACCCCAAGCAGCTCATCCACTATACCTGAGGGCCTAACCATGAATGAAGTAATATCTAATCACTTGCAAACAACTAGGCCACCACTTACGAGAAGACATCGTAACTAGTCATGATAACAGGAATCTAGTAAAGCAAATAAATAATGCTGGGAGAAGTTATCAGCAGAAAGTCAGGACTCGGCTCATCTCCAAAGGTCCATAGCTAGTGCCCATGGCAAGCAAATATTGACCTTAATATTTTTTTTCCTATCCTCTTTTTTTCTCTGTATCATCTGAAATCATGAAACACAAGTTCAAGTATTCATCCCAAACACATCATCCAATTTGAGGCAGCAGGGTCAGGACTGTTCTTGAAGAAAGACTTAAATAACATTTGCTGTCCAACAGAACACAACATTTCCTTCTTCAGTTCAAAAACTTTCTTACATAGAAAAGCTTTCGTCTGGATTTTTTATATTGCTGTTTTGGTTTTGTTCTCTATCTCGGTGTCCTGGGTTCAGCTGTAGCAGTCATTTTTCTCCTTCTTAGTAGCTGGTGCAGTGCTGTGTTTTTGACTTTAGCCTGAGAACAATGCTGACAACATCAATATTTTTAGTTGTTGCTAAGCAATGTTTACTCTGATCAAGGATTTTTTCAGTCTCATGCTCTACCAGTGAGGAGGGTCACAGGAAGCTGGGAGGAAGCAGAGACAGCACACCTGACCCAAAGTAGCCAAGGGGTATTCCATACCACAGCATGTCATGCCCAGTATAGAAACTTGAGGAAGTTACCCAGAAGGCTCAGATGGCTGCTCAGGTCTGGCTATGAGTTGGTGGGTGGTGATCAGTTGTATTTTCTCCCCTTGTTATTTCCCTTATCATTATTCTTACTGATGGTAGCAGTAGTAGATTTTATTATACCTTAGTTACTGGACTGTTCTTATCTCAACCTGTGAGAGTTACATTCTTTCCCCTCTGGGAGTGGGGGAAGGAAGAGGGGAGAGTGATTGAGCGGCTGCATGGTTCTGAGATACTGGCTGGGCTTAAACCATGACACTCTGGAATACTAAAATGATGTGTTAAAAAAATTCTCATTACCCAATACAGTTACACTGATGAAATTTAGGCTTTCAAGTCTTGGTTTTTTTTTCCTCCAAATGCAATACACATATCTATGATATATATATCATATATACATCCCTGGCAGTGTTCAAGGCTAGGTTGGACAGAGCCTTGGGTGGCATGGTTTAGTGGGAGGTGTCCCTGCCCATGGCAGGGGAGTTGGAACTGGATGATCTTAAGGTCCTTTCCAACCCTAATTATTCTATGATTCTATGATTGTACATGTATGTATCTGTATCTCTGGGTTTTAATTTCTATGGTTTGTTTTTTTTTCTACACTCAAACAGGTTGACTTTCGGTGATGAATTTTTGAACAGAGGATCACTGCACAGGTGTGTATTTGTTAATGCCAGAAAAGACCTCACTATTTTCCTGCAGGTTCTCTGTAAACTAACATATATATTTATATGCACATAACCATTGCACAGGAGGATGAGAAGGCAAAGTACTGTTGTACTTATTTTTTCTAGTGAGAAGGGACTAGCTCTTAATCTACTGCTGAATGTATTGACTTCACATATACAGAAATGTGACATCGGTATCATTAGCAGGCAAGATCAATGGAAAGGCGAATAAGTCAAACAATCCCACCTAAATACAAGATGACCACATTAAAGACACTGTAAAATCAAATAACACTTATTTGATTGGTCAGCACAGAGGAGAAAACATGATGTGTTGGGCCAACACTTAACTTGATAAATCAATCTAAAGCCATGCTTTTCAGATTATCAACATGACTGCTTGGAAACACACTTTATCACAAAAAGAGGTGTACAGTATCGCTACATTGCCATTTAATTAAAGCAAACACTGATCACTTGAAGCCAGAACTTCTGTCAAATACAACTTTATTGAACAATAAACTCAATTTCAAATTTGCTTATTATTTTTAAATTAAAGCATGCTGTATTACACACAGAGAGCTACATACTCTGAACACAAGCGGAAAGCATTCATTACAAAAGCAGTCATGCTTCAGTGACAGCAATTATCATCTTGCATTTGTTAAATGCCACGCAAAATGAGACTTGATTCAGATGGTTTAATTTCATCTCACGTGACCTGAATCAGACTAATGATGTACTGCAAAAGCTACACTTACACAGTAGCCAATATCATCAGCTGATTGCCATGTGGTATTTTTATATGCTTTAGCATGAAAACATCAGATACAGACATACAAATAACATCTTTGATTTTATGTTTAAAAAAGAAATCATCCATGCCTGCATTCATCAGGCAAAAGCAGTTTAGAGATGTCATTTCAACTGATGCAGCTTAGCATCATTTTAAGGACTCAGTTTCAGATCGGGCTTACTCCGGGTCTATGATACTGAATTACACATATTAACAGTTGATTATAAGTGGTATCTTTGAGATGAGAACATTTCCATATTTAAAATGTATAAATACCAACCTTACTAGTAACCAGAAAAAGGATTTGAACTTGCGCATATATAAGGACACTTAAAATAACATTTATCAAGTCTCCTGATAGCTTGAAGGCTAAATCATAGAATCATAGAATAGTTAGGGTTGGAAAGAACCTTAAGATCATCTAGTTCCAGCTCCCTACCATGGGCAGGGACACCTCACACTAAACCATCTCACCCAAGGCTCTGTCCAACCTGGACTTGAACCCTGCCAACGATGGAGCATTCACAGCTTCCCTGGGCAACCCATTCCAGTGCCTCACTACCCTTACAGTAAAGAACTTCCTCCTTATATCCAATCTAAACTTCCCCTGTTTAAGTTTCAACCCATTACCCCTTTTCCTATCACTACAGTGCCTAATGAAGTGTCCCACCCCAGCATCCCTATAGGCCCCCTTCAGATACTGGAAGGCTGCTATGAGGTCTCCATGCAGCCTTCTCTTCTCCAGGCCGAACAGCCCCAACTTTTTCAGCCTGTTTTCATGCAGGAGGTGCTCCAGTCCCCTGATCATCCTCATGGCCTCCTCTGGACTTGCTCCAACAGTTCCATGTCCTTTTTATGTTGAGGACACTACAACTGTACACAATACTCCAAGTGAGGTCTCACAAGAGCAAAGTAGAGGGGCAGGATCACCTCCTTCCACCTGCTGGTCACTCTCCTTTTGATGCAGCCCAGGATGCAGTTGGCTTTCTGGGCTGTAAGCATCCACTGACAGCTCACGTTAAGTTTCTCATTAAGCAACACCCCCAAGTTCTTCTCTGCAGGGCTGCTCTGTATCTCTTCCTTGCCCAACCTGTAGTTCTGCCTGGGATTGCTCCGACCCAGGTGTAATGGTTCTGAACATATGAAGCAATGGCTCTGAACAGATCCTTTTGATCTGGTTTAGCTATTTACATTATAGGCTGCAAAATGCTTTTTCCAAAAACAGGGGAAGAGAGTCTGAGGACTATCCTTGCTTGAAACATCAGTCACTTTTTCTGTCAAGGTGTTAGAAAAGCTCCAAGCATGCTACAGATTTCTTAGAAGACAACAAGGGAAAGCAACATGAATGAAAGGCCGATGAGATGACAAAACTCACCTGCAAAACAGCAGCTACCTTCCAGCTAGTTAAACCCCCCCAAACTCGATCTCTTTTCTGAAACACAAACCAACAATCTTTCTTCCCCCATTTCATATGTTTGTACAGCCCATTGAAGCTGATCCTTCCTTCCGATTTATATCCAGGTAATAGGAGAGAGCTAAGGGCTATTCTCTCCACACTACCTTTTACAATACTTTGGCAGAGCACAGGTTTTGCGCATTTTGAAAAGCAAAGCAAAGCTTCCCAAGAGAACAGTCTGAATTAGGGGAATAAAAGTGCTGATGAACTACAGATCCGGACACTTTCTTTAGCGTATGACAAATTTTCTCAAGAATGATAAAATCCATAATAAACAAAACCAAACCCTCTAACCTCTGTATGAGCAGGATGTGTTTGATTATAAAGCTTTTATAATGTTACCATCTTCCGTTCAGCTCTATCTGTTGAAATTCTATTTAGGAGTTTACATAACATGCTGGGAAGCAAGTTTTTTCTAAACGGCATCGACTAACAAAGAATCATGTCTCAGGTAATATTTGTTCTTTGAAGGTAAATACAGACATAATTCTCGTTTTCAAGTTCAATTTGTGGCTCATTTCCTAGTCTACATAAGAAGGAAATATCTGGAGAAAAACATTCCATTTCAAAAAGACTCCTCCAGTCCTAGCATTTTGGCCAGTAATTCTCCACTGCAACATGATGCTTGCAAGGCTCGCAAGACAGGTTAAGACTCTTAGGTGAATTTAGCTTTCTGAAAGCAGCCTTAAGACCCAATACACAGTCCCTTTTGCTGATTAAGATACGATATTACATAACTGGAAAAATAGCTGCTGTTTTGGGACCTTTAAGATTCCATACAAACAGAGCATCAGGCTATACTCTGTCAAAAGTAACAACTGATTTTGTTTCAGCAGATTTCTGTGTAAGCTCCCAGAGGGTCATGGAACCCTCTCAACAGTCTATTTTAAAAGACGTGGCTGTGTTAAAATGGTGGTATTTTTCTGAAATATTTCTGAAAGGGCATTTTGTGTTTCCATAAAAGTTCTGAATGTTTCTATTACTACAACACCAATATTTTTTTCATAAAAATTGCTGAATTAACTCTATTTTAAAAGAGCAAATTTGGACAATAAATGGCAGTTTTGCCATCCATGCCTCCACAGCTCTCCCTGGTCTGGGGATCTCAGATGAATGATCATCAGCTCAGATGAATAATCATCTGGCTAAAAACGTTTCTCTGTTTTTTTTCTTCTGCTCCCCTGACACCATGTGTCTCTTACACCTTAGTTATAATGCAACTAGGAGATTTGATATTAGACCACAATACAGCTAGAAATTGGTGCAGCACGCAATTTAGATCTGGTCATGCTGATGTCCCACTCCATTTGATGTGTTTGGCCTTGGTAAGAAACAAGCCAACTACCTACTGTCTTAACAATGGCATTGATGAAAGAAGGAGGACCTGCCGGATCCAAAATGTGTCAGTGTCAAGGTGTCAGAAGACAGATGCACGTAATCAGCTTTGGGCTATTTGCCTCAGCTACACCCGTGCTTCAGAAACTACTGCTCACCTTGGTCATTTATTCAATATTCAAATTTCTAACTAAAGCTGAAGAAAGACTAAGCAAGCATCTCGAAAGCTAAATCTAAATGAATAATTTACTGTAAGAACACTTTCTGCTCCACAGCAAACATTTTTTGAGATGCTTTGTGGCTGGCAAATTTAAGCTAAATCACAAACTTGGAAAGCAAATGGAAACGTGTAATATCTTCTCTGTCCCTTTCCAACATTTTTAAGAAGCACCATCACAGACAGCAAAGCCAAAGAGCAATGAAACAGATCCCACAGTCAAATGCGTCATCTTGGTTGACAATCAGAATGGCACAGAAAGTCAACAGGCCTTTCAAAGCATAATCCATTTCCTACAAGTGAGACTTAGAAAGGCACTGAGGACCCCAAAAAGAGATACTCTACACCTGTCACATTTTTTCGTGAACCATCAACTCAAAAGTGAATTTGACCTTTTTTTCAATAACTTAAATTAATAGAACCAAGCATGCCATACTAATGAAGTTACATATTTTATTGGCACCACTGCACTGTCTATTGCTTTCTGAACAAGCTTCAACCCCTGCTATTCAGCCAGGCCCTTCTTATCTGCCTTTATTTCACAGAGACAACAAGCTATCCCTGCTGGCTTCAACAGTTTAGGAACAAGCTGAGCAACTAATACATAAAGTGTAATTTGAGGCTAACGAAAAAAACATAGCACATCATCAAAACCTTCAATTTCTTTTTCCTTCATTCCAAGGAATGGATGGGCAAAATTTTTTCAGTTATTTGCTTCTGTAAAATTATAATATGCACATGATTTGTGCATTAAGAATGAAGTTTCATATCTGTTGAGAGACAACCAGAAAACTTTCTTTCTGACAGCTACTACTAGGAGCTGCAAATCAACTTTCTTAAATGAATGTCTTATGGCAAATGTTAAAATGCATTGTGGGCTGACTAGGTCTGCAAATTTTAAAGAAAAGTCTGCTACTTCATTCACTTTAATAATGCTAATAATTTACATTTATATTGATGTAACAACACAAATCCAGTAAGTTACATCCGCTGGGATGAGGAATGTACAATTATACAGGAGAGGACAGTCTGCCTTGAAGAGAGAGGTCTAAACAGACCATGGATTTTCCAGTGAGAAAATGACCTAAATCTTCAAGTACATGATAATGTAACAGTGAAGAATCAGAATAGTTTCTCAAGAAATAAGGGATACAATTAACTAATTCGCAATTTCTAGTCGTGTTTAAAAAATCTAGATAAAAACACTAGAAAAGGTCTGCTGTGCTGTATTATAAGTGATTCAATCAAGCTGTTTTTAAATTGCTTGTGGGTTTGCTGTTTGGTTTTGGGGATTTGGTTTAGTTTGGTTTTTAAATGTAAGTAGCTAAAAAACAACAGCAGTCCACACATAACAGAGGGAAACATCAGTTCCAGGCTGATAAACATCTTATACTCTCTTTTTTATCATTGTCCACAAACACTTCCTAGAGCCAAAACACACAAACAAACTAGGCTTTGTCCTGTAGGGTGTTTGCATTTGAAATTTCAGTCAAAGTATTTTCATCCTCAGAAAAAGCCCAACCACAGATTCTACCTTTGTCTCTGTAGAAAATCTACCTTCCTCTCTGTAGAAAATCTTCCTTTGTAGAAAACTAAGGAGCTTGGAAGCATTCTCCCTGTCTAATTTAAATATCTAAGCACAGAAATCGAAGGGAATTATTATAACTTTGTCATTGCAGTATAGGATTTTGGTCCACAAAGATTGACAGTCGCTTAATATAAAGTGTACGCACAATTGTCACATCAGCAAAGCAAAAGACCAAACAACCCAGGAATCATTCAGTACATCTGGGTGGGATGGGCCACATTCAGTCTTCCAAAAAGCAGTTGAAAAAGGGCTTAAGAAATCAGGACTGAAAGGTCCCACCTGCCAACACAGAATGTGTGTTGTTGGATTTAAGTTTGCTTTCCCTATAGTGCCTGGGATTCTGATACTATAACTGATACCATATAAAAGTCTCTTCACTAAAATATTTGTAAAATATCTAAATAAAAATAAGTTATAAAGTCTTGTCTTTCACTCTGATAGTGTGAAGAACCTAAGTTACATAGCTAAGAT
This sequence comes from Pezoporus flaviventris, assembly GCF_033815535.1. Classification (NCBI taxonomy): domain Eukaryota; kingdom Metazoa; phylum Chordata; class Aves; order Psittaciformes; family Psittacidae; genus Pezoporus; species Pezoporus flaviventris. The sequence goes on from NW_026892549.1 coordinate 53,503,890, forward strand.
TCATCACAATGGCCACTGCTCATTTCCACCTTACACTGTTTCTGAAACGCACAAAAGCGAGTTCCCATTTGATTTTTTGAGATCAGCTTTTCCATACAACCATGTGAAATGAACCAGCCTGTGAATATCTGGCATACACAGAAAGAAGAAGGAATGTTATTCTTTTTCCCTGCAATGCTCACAACCCAGCAGGGAAATAGCCCTGAAATAGTTAAAATGCAAAGATTGTGTCTATGCTTCCCTAAGCATCTGTAAGAGTACAGTCAATGGTTAATGAGGTACAATCAGAATACAGGCTATGTGAAAAAATAAAACAAAAAAATACATATATATCTCTGGAAAAGGACACATCTGTCCCTGAACCGACTGTAAACTTAAGGCTTGAAGTTGTGGCTTTGTTAGGAAGAATTAGGGAAGGAAAAAGAAACCAAACAAATCCCAACAATTTTATTCAGTGTGCAAATGTATCAGCCTGGTGTTGGGGCTTGGGGTTATGTGGGGGAGAGAAGGAGTTGCCAAATAACTTACTTACTTTGAATAAGAACATGATTTTTCCAAATATAAACATTTGTTTGAATTAATTACGGTATCATAGCACAGTAGGTAGAGTATCCAGAATAGCTGAGTGGGTATGTTAATAATTTCTATCCATATGCATTCGCTGGCTTTAAATAGAGACACCAAAAAATTAGATCATAAATTCATATAAGGTTGAAATTCTTCTATGCAAAATGGGATGCATGTTGGTACAATAAATTTACTTGTGGGAACATTACAATTAATAATCACAACAGCTCTATTATAAAGTCTTATGGGAAAAATTAATAAAAAAGAATAGTAGCTCAATAAAAAAAGACATGAAGTACAGACAGAAGGAAGTAGATATTTCTCACTCTATAGGATTCCTAACCTTTAATCTTCTCCCAGATCAACCTACCACCTGGCAAGTAGGAGACATGAAATAAACAATCATGATACTACAGTAGCCAAATACTTCCATACTGGACAGAACCGCACATCTGAATTCCCCAGTGCTCTCCTAACAACATCCCACCATAACAGTGTTAATGAACTCAGTATCAGTTTCCATTCTTCCAAACACTTAACAAATTTACGGATGCATCTGGAGCATACAATGCCAGCCACTTCCATGGTCAGATGGAAGGAAAGGATATGGAACTACACAGATAACGTTTTGCATAATACACCTGGAAAACTTAGTGATTGTTTGAGTCATTTAACCACCTTCAGTGCTCTGGAGAAATCCAAATGCAGTATCGTCAGTTACTATTCAGTGAAGTCACTACAGCCCAAATGAAGAAGGATGCTATTAGTAGATACAGCATCAACAGCCCTGTACAGGACAAGAAAGAAGAAAAATAAATCCCATTTTTGCAGAAATAGAGACAATTCAAGCAAAGTAATTACAACTTTATGGCACTGGTAGAAATTATTGGGTTTCCTCACTTTTCATTTTCTTTTTTTTTTTTTTTTACAGGAACACCACAGAATTTGGGATGAATTTACTCTTCAAAACTAAACGGTTGAGGGTTTATGGTCCTGTATTTTGGAAATTGTCCCTTCCTTGGCTACTTTATGTAGTTACTGTAGCAATGCTATGACTGTTTTATTCCAGAATCGCATTTCAGCCTTTCCACTAACAATTCTCTAGTATGATAATCAAGAGTCAAGTTGTTCCTTAATACAAATACAAACCTGAAGTAACTTCAGTTGAGTTTCTCCAGCTTTACTCCATTTATTTTTTACAAATTACATTTTGAACTAAATATTTTAGACACTAGTTTTGGCTAAACCTGTTCATTTTCATTCAGTCAGCTGATCGGAGCTAGCCTAGCTAGAGCCACAGCCGGCACGCTTCAGCGACGCGAGGGTCAACGGAGATTAGGAAAATCAGAGGGGATAGCGCAGAGACATCGCGATTCCCGACATCTCCCGATCCCCGAAGCCCCAGCAGCCCTTGCGAGAGAGAGGCTGACGTGGAGGGGGGCGTTCCCACGGTGACGGCGACCACTCCCCTGCTGCTTGCCTTGAAAAAGCCTTTGAGAGGGCAGCGACCGGTCGCTGCCCGCCGGGCACAGGGAGGAACAAGCAGGTCGTGTTGCTGGTGTCCCAGACTGCGCACCAATATGGTTGCTTCCAGAAAGAGAGCTTGCAGTAAGGTGACTACAGCAACTCAGACAGAGACCCCGTCCCAGACCGTGGCTGTTCAGGTCTCTGGGTGCAGGGAGTGCCAGAGCCTGCTGCTGCCGGGGGAGGGAGGACAGCATTCCACCTGCGTGAGGTGTGAGCAGGTAGAAGATCTGCTTAGCCTGGTGGCAAGACTTAAGGAGGAGGTTGAGACACTGAGGACCATCAGGGAGTGTGAAAGGGAGATCGACTGGTGGAGTAACTCCCTGGCGGGCCAGTCAAAACGGTTCCAGGGAGATACCCCCCAAAAGGGGAAGGACCCCCTGCCTTCTCACACAGAGGGGGATGGCCTGAGGCAGCCCCTGCCCTGTAGCTGTTGCGCAGAGGTAGGGGACCAAAAAGACGACGAGGGTTGGAAGCGAGTTCCGGGTCGACGTCGTGGGAAACCCTCCCCCCTTCCTGCCCTGCTTCCCCAGGTGTCCCTCCATAATAGGTTCGAGGCCCTGGATCTTGAAGGAGATGTAGGTGAGAATGTGGGGCAAGGCCAGCCCACAAGGCCACATAGGAAAAGGGAGTCGACTTTGCACCTCAAGACTGCCTCTGTTAAGAAAGAAAGAAGGGTCATTGTAGTAGGGGATTCCCTTCTGAGAGGAACAGAGAGCCCGATATGCAGAGTTGACCCTCATCATAGGGAAGTGTGTAGTCTGCCTGGAGCCCGGATCAGGGATATCACCAGGGCGCTCCCCAACCTGGTGCACCCGACAGACTATTACCCGCTGCTGGTCTTCCAGACAGGTGGGGAGGAAGCTGCTTCCCGCAATCTGAGGGGGATGAAGAAAGACTACAGGGCCTTGGGGCGGATGGTGAAAGAGTCTGGGGCTCAAGTGATCTTCTCACTCCTTCCATCTTCCACTGATGATGTGGGAAGGAATGGGAAGATTCAGTTCATGAACAATTGGCTTCGAGACTGGTGCTACAGGCAGGGCTTTGGATTCTTTGATAACGGCTGGTTTTATAGGGCACCAGTCTGGACAATGACAAGTGAGAAAGGTTTGTCTCACAGAGGGAAAAGGATGCTGGGGCACGAATTAGCAGGGCTCATTTGGAGAGCTTTAAACTAGATTCGAAGGGGGATGGGGTTGTAGCTGGGCTTGCCCCAGTGGGGCAGCGCTCCAGAATTAATGAAGACTGGGAGGCCTCCTACAATCCTAGGGTGAAATCGGTGTGCTCAGCTCGCTCCCTGAAATGCCTGTACACCAATGCGCGCAGCATGGGAAATAAGCAGGAGGAGTTGGAAACCTGTGTTAAGTCAGGAGATTATGATCTGGTGGCAATTACAGAGACGTGGTGGGACAGCTCACATGACTGGAATATAGTCATGGAAGGCTATGTCCTTTTCAGGAAAGACAGGCCAGCCAGGCGGGGTGGTGGGGTTGCTCTTTATGTGCGGGAGGAACTACAGTGCAACGAGTTCTGTCCAGGGACAGATGATGAGCGAGTTGAGAGTCTGTGGGTGAGAATTAAGGGGCAGGCTGGCAGGGGGGATACTGTTGTAGGTGTCTGTTACAGACCCCCGGATCAGGGTGAGGAAGTTGACGAGGCCTTCTACAGGCAGCTGAGAGCGGCCTCACAGTCACAGGCCGTGGTCGTCGTGGGGGATTTTAACTTCCCTGATGTTTGCTGGAAGGACCACTCGGCAACCCAGCCGCAGTCCAGGAGGTTCCTCCAGTGTATGGATGATAACTTCCTCCTGCAAATGGTGGATGAGCCGACCAGGAGAGGAGCGCTGCTGGATCTCATCCTCACTAACAAGGAGGATCTGGTTGAAGCAGTAAGGGTTGAGGGCTGCCTTGGTTGCAGCGACCACGAGATGGTGGAGTTCAGGATCTTGTGTGGCAGGACTAGTAGAATACCAAGTAGAATTGCAACCCTGGACTTTAGCAGGGCAAACTTTGGCCTTTTCAAGCAATTGCTAGGGGAAATCCCATGGGCAGGGCTGCTTGAAGGTAAAGGGGCCCAAGATAGTTGGTTGACATTCAAGGACTGCTTTTTCCGTGCTCAAGATCGGAGCATCCCGACACGTAGGAAGTCAAGGAAGAGGGCCAAGAGACCTGCGTGGCTAAATAGGGAATTGCTGGGTATACTCAAGTGGAAGAGGAGAGTTTACAGGTCATGGAAGGAGGGGCTGGCCACTTGGGAGGAATATAAGGCTGCTGCTAGAGGATGTAGGAAGGCAGCTAGGAGGACTAAGGCATCCTTAGAATTAAACCTGGCAAGAAGGGTCAAGGACAGCAAAAAGAGCTTTTTCAAATACATGGCAGACAAAACTAACACCAGAGGCAATGTAGGCCCACTGATGAACGGGATGGGTGCCCTGGTGACAGAAGATAAAGAGATGGCAGAGTTACTGAATGCCTTCTTTGTCTCTGTCTACTCTGCTGCGGGCAGTCCTGAAGAGCCCTGTACCCCTGAGACCTTAGATGAAGTCAGGTCGACGGAGCGGTTTGCCTTAGTCGATGAGGAATGGGTTAGAGACCAGTTGAGCAATCTGGACATCCATAAATCCATGGGTCCAGATGGGATGCACCCGCGGGTGCTGAGGGAACTGGCGGAAGTCATTGCTAGACCACTCTCCATCATCTTTACCAAGTCTTGGGAAACGGGAGAGGTGCCTGAGGACTGGAGGAAAGCAAATGTCACTCCAGTCTTCAAAAAGGGCAAGAAGGAGGACCCGGGTAACTACAGACCGGTCAGCCTCACCTCCATCCCTGGGAAAGTGATGGAACACCTTATCCTTGGTACCATCTTAAGGCATATCAAGGATAAGAAGGTTATGAGGGGCAGTCAACATGGCTTCACCAGGGGGAAATCATGTTTGACCAATCTCTTAGCCTTTTATGAGGAAATAACACGGTGGATGGATGATGGCAGAGCGGTGGATGTGGTCTACCTTGACTTCAGCAAAGCATTTGACACGGTCTCCCACAGCATCCTCACGGCTAAAATGAGGAAGTGTGGACTGGATGATCAGGTAGTGAGGTGGACTGCGAACTGGCTGAAGGAGAGAAGCCAGAGAGTTGTAGTCTATGGGGCTGAGTCTAGTTGGAGGCCTGTAACTAGTGGAGTGCCTCAAGGGTCAGTACTGGGACCGGTATTATTTAATATATTCATCAATGATTTAGATGAGGGAATCGAGTGTACTATCAGCAAGTTTGCTGATGACACTAAGCTGGGAGGAGTGGCTGATACGCCAGAAGGCTGTGCTGCCATCCAGCGAGACCTGGATAGGCTGGAGAGTTGGGCAGGGAGTAACTTGATGAAATATAACAAGGGAAAGTGTAGAGTCCTGCATCTGGGCAGGAACAACCCCAGGTTCCAGTATAGGTTGGGGAATGACCTGTTAGAGAGCAGTGTAGGGGAGAGGGACCTGGGGGTCCTAGTGGACGACAGGATGACCATGAGCCAACACTGTGCCCTTGTGGCTAAGAAGGCCAATGGCATCCTGGGGTGTATTAGAAGGGCGGTGGTTAGTAGGTCGAGAGAGGTCCTCCTTCCCCTCTACTCTGCCCTGGTGAGACCGCATCTGGAGTATTGTGTCCAGTTCTGGGCCCCTCAGTTCAAGAAGGACAGGGAGCTGCTGGAGAGAGTCCAGCGCAGGGCAACTAAGATGATTAAGGGAGTGGAGCATCTCCCTTATGAGGAAAGACTGAGGGAGCTGGGTCTCTATAGTTTGGAGAAGAGGAGACTGAGGGGTGACCTTATCAGTGTCTATAAATATATAAAGGGGGAGTGTCACGAGGACGGAGCCAGGCTCTACTCAGTGGCAAACAATGATAGGACAAGGGGTAATGGGTACAAACTGGAACACAAGAGGTTCCACTTAAACTTGAGAAGAAACTTCTTCTCAGTGAGGGTGACGGAACACTGGAACAGGCTGCCCAGGGAGGTTGTGGAGTCTCCTTCCCTGGAGACATTCAAAACCCGCCTGGACGCATTCCTGTGTAACATTATCTAGGTGTTCCTGCTCCGGCAGGGGGATTGGACTAGATGATCTTTCGAGGTCCCTTCCAATCTCTAACATACTGTGATACTGTGATACTGTGTGATTTTAATCTGATTCCCCAAGAGAAAAGCAGTATCAGTAACATGATTAGAGCTACAAAGCTGTGTCATAGAATCATAGAATCATAGAATCATAGAATAGTTAGGGTTGGAAAGGACCTTAAGATCACCAAGTTCCAACTCCCCTGCCATGAGCAGGGACATTTCACACTAAATCATGCCACCCAAGGCTCTGTCCAACCTGGTCTTGAGCACCACGAGGGATGGAGCATTCACAACTTCCCCGGGCAACCCATTCCAGTGCCTCACTACCCTAACAGTAAATAACTTCTTGCTTATCTCCAATCTAAACTTCCCCTGTTTAAGTTTGAACCCATTACTCCTTGTCCTATCGGTACAGTCCCTAATGAAGAGTCCATTCCCAGCAACCCTATAGCCCCCCTTCAGATACTGGAAGGCTGCTATGAGGTCTCCACACAGCCTTCTCCAGGCTGAACAGCCCCAACTTTCTCAGCCTATCATCTTCATACGGGAGGTGCTCCAGTGTCAACATGCATTATGCTGCATTACTGGAAGATCTCAATAAAACCATTTTTAAACTAAGTAGACAGGCAGGCAGCTGCATTTCTAATAATATATTCTATATGCAAAGATGAAGGTCTTAGTGAACAACATATGCATAATTTACTCCACAGGAAAATAGGTTTTTTAGGTTACCTTGAAAACGCACAATTCTTTCCACTCCTACCTCCCCTTCCCCCTTTCCTTCACTCACTGAAGAATATTGAGCAATTAAGAGGGTTGTTATATTTCGTGTATCTAAACCTCAGAAGCTGATAACATAATGATTTTAATAACTACTTTAAATGTAACATAGTGGCAGGCTGACACTCGAGGTTTGCATCCCGCAATTTTATTTTTCCAGAATTCTTTTGTTATGCCTCTATTATTAGAAAAAAATTCTTGATAGTGCTTCTTAACTATTTTCCCCTTCCTTTTTCCCCATTATAAGCATCACAGATCTACAGTACAGGCTCTCTAGTAGGTATTAGAAGTTGACTCTTCTGCAAAGCTTCTTGCTACTTGCTTTATCGAAAGGAATGAACTAACATTACTAGAGGCATACAAATCACCAGGTAGTCAAACCCTCTGTGAAAATATGACCATTAATACAGGTTCAGTATAATGGTATTGTAGTATTTCAGAGCTATAATATCCATAAGGATCTCAAAAAGCACTTCCAGGAGGATTCTATGAACATCAGATTCTGTCTCCACTTACAACACCCAAAAACTCAGAAGGAAAAGAATTAACATGCCACTTTTTTCTAAGAAGAGCATGAAGCAAAATATTCTTGAGTGCTTTAGCCAACATGGAAGTGTTCAGTAGACCCATGTATATAAACTGGACTCGGACTCATATGCAAGCTGGCCTCATTTCTTGGTCAGGAAGAAGGTAACTACAAAAACAAGGGAAATGGTTCTTAGGAGTATGGAATACTTCATAAAAATACCAATCTCAGATGCTGTATATTGCTACAGCCCTCAAGTATGAATTTTATATATTATTTTTCATTTTTATATTTTACATATTACTTTCCCACAGGTTTTGTGCATTTTAATACAGCTTTGTATTTTGAAAACAGCTCTCAAAATTCTGTACACGTACTGAAAATAACTTTAATTGGAAGTGCAGTCTTCAGAGAATTGGTATTTAGCACATTTCTGTCATCTGCAACGATGTTTACAAAGTGTTTTTCATTGCTGCATTTTAGATAAGAATGAATAGACATAATAAATTCTGTATTTTATGAGTATTTTAGGGGAATCACTAAACAATATTCCCAACACAAACTTTATGTATCCCTCTTTGACATGTTACTGCCTCTGAACAGTGTTTTACAAGTCCTTAAAGCCCACACTCTTAGCTTGGATAACTCAGATGTGGAATTCGGTTTGCTCAAGACAAATCAAAGGAAGTTGAGTACTTTGGAATCACTCAGCACTGTTTAATGAAATGTCTGGTTTGCTATGATTTTATAATACAATTATGACCAAGAATGCTCATCTAGTCATCTATTTTTCAAGATAGATAAATCTTCATGGAATTTACAATGTTAAACTTTCTCACATACCAGATCACTACAATGTCAAGACTGTGTCATAAAAAATGCAGCCCATTCTGAAGGAATACAAATTATAATTAGTGCTTTTATGCCATTTTAATGTTTTATCAATGATTAACCAGGGCTCTTTTATATGCAGTACGTAATCTGAGAAATTACTAACACTCATATCAATTCAAATTACACAGGGAAAGTGCAGTCTCCAAAAAGTAGCATTTTCTAGCTGTGTATGATGAAACAGCTCTCCAGTTTAGATTATCTGCTTTCTCATATATTTTTCACATTTCCAAATAATGGTGGACTAAATTGCTGTACTAAAAATAGTAAGTCAGGCATTAATTATTGCCTTTAAATAGTGTTGTAATGAGGAGCTATGGAAAACACTTCAATAGGTCTTTGCTTCAAGAGAAAACTTAGTATTTTTTAACACATGGTGGGATTCAGTTGCCTAAGCCTAGAGATGAGTCCTTGACTCTCTACCATGTCTGTGACACAACAGGACCTACAATATACCCACAAATTTCTGGAGCAGTAAACTGCCAGCCAGACACAATATGTTAGAGCACTGAACACTTTAGATTTTCTATTTATAGACAACTAGATCTAACCACATTTCTAATTTTCACGTTGGAAATCAGTTAAAGATATTTCTGAAATGCATAAATCTGCTATTGACATACCAACATTAAAAGATTTGGAAGACAACAATTTGTTTCAGTAAAGGAACTGCAGCAAATTGTCCTGAAGTCCCTTGCAAATTAGGGTTATTCTTCTTCAACAGCTTGCTGAGCCTAGATGAATTTTTGCTGATGCTCTAGTAAAACCTCCAACTAGCAAATGCCCAGCCTTGCCAAGGGAAAAGCCTTCATACCTTATTTGAAAATTTTGCTTCAACATGCTCTCCAATTACCTTCTGCAGTAAATATGTTAATGCTCATATACAGAAAATACTTGGAGGTGTGCCTTTTTTTTTTATTTGTATATTTATCTTGGCTTATAAATGCAAAAATAACAACCACCTTCAATGACATTTTTAACAGGGGAAGTCTCAAGTATAAACTCACACCCCATGTTTTTGTCTCAGAACTGCAAATCTTGGCGGCCAGATGAATTTAGACTTTTTGCAGTAGTGTTTGCTTAAAAATGCTAACAATGGTTATGCAGCACTCAGACTGCTCAATGATTTTGCTCCCACAAAAACACAAATGTTCATCTCCTTCCAATGCCCTGCTCCTCACCAAGGTGCTCACCCCAACTGCATGAAAGAATACTCTTTCCATCAGGTAACAGCTACATTTCAAATCCCCATTTTTTGTCCTATTCAACCAGCTCCAGGATAAAACTATCAGATCAAATAAATTTTTCTGTTAGTATAAATAATACATCTAAACACTTAACACTGATTTCTCACCTACTGTAGAAGTGCCACAGGGTAGACTCGCAGCACATTTAAACATTGTGTTGAATTTATATCCAAGCATTTCAATGATATCCACTCTATTATCCATATAGCTAGTAAAATCTAACTGATCTCTCTATGCTTTAAAATGCTGTCACCTCCTTTCCCCAAATGAATAATGCAGGTCTACTATAAAAGTACAGGTTTGTATTAAAATCCCCTGCATGAATCAGAAAGAATGTGGGCTCGGAGTAAAAGTGTGAATGATAGTTCAGCCAAGAGCGTAGTGTTTCTGTGCTTCCCTAAATAGCACAGACTACAGAAACTATTAGGTATCTTGTAATCTCAGAACTCAGTCAGATTGTGCTGTTTGAAAGAAGTACAATATATAAAACCTCTCAATTTCAAACATATGAAAAGCAGATGTAAAGGTACTTAGAAGTATGGTTCTCCAGCTGAAAACCAAAGACCTTTATTTCTGTCCTCAACCAGTGTCCTGGGTTCAGCAGTAGCAGTCATGTTTTTCCTTTGTGTTAACTGGTGCAGTGCTGTGTTTTGACTTCTAGCTTGAGAACAGTGTTGGTGAAGCCGATGTTTTCGGTTGTTGCTAAGTGATGCTTACCCTGACCAAGGACTCTGTGAGGCTCATGCTCTGCCAGGGAGGAGGGGAAGCTGTGAGGAAGCAGAGACGGGGCGCCTGACCCGGGCTAGCCGGGGAGGTATTCCATACCACAGCACGTCATGCCCGGGGTGGGGGGGTAACTGGGAGTTACCCGGAAGGACAGGGGCTTCCGGGTGGAACTCGCTTTCTTGGCCGGTGGTATCGTATTCTCTTCCCTTGTTATTTTCCCTTATCATTGTTTTAGCTGATAGTAGCGGTGGTGATTTGTTGCTGGACTGTTCTTGTCTCAACCCGTAGGAGTTGCACTCTCTCGATCCTCCTCCGCGTTCCTCCGGGAGCGGGGAAGGGGAGAGCCCCGGTGCGGGGGGGGGGGGGGGGGGGTGGGAGACGGACACGGACCTCGATTGTTGTCAGCTCGGCACCACTCACTGGGAGTGAGTGAACAAGTTACCTGACTGGGTTTAAACCACGACAACCAGAATCACACTTGTGTATCTACTGATGTGCAAACACCACCTGCAACTGCATTACAGCCTGTCATAAGTCTGCTATGGATGAAGTAACCATCCACTCCTCTAATGCTCAAAATCATTAAGAGGGTATAAAAGGAGACGAGATACATAGTGGAACACTCAAAACACATGGCTAAAAGCAGTGTTTGGCAGTGCAAAGGAGATGCAAAGCCTCGCAATCGATGTGAAATGTTACAGGCATCCAGGGTTTAAATTAGAGCTCAGAAATTATATGACAGCTGAATTTCATCCAGGTAATCTAGCTGCAGCACTCTGAACTGCAACCTATTCAGACTCACATCATTCTATTTAATAGCAAGAGGCTGTGGCTGTGGCAGAGGTATGGATCAGCACCAGGTTCCTAAGGATTGCAAGACCCCTGGGACTGAGTCCTGCAAACGCCTGGACACCAATCTTAGTAAGATTATTCATGAGGTAGCACCATTTAGACGTTTGCAAGATCAGATCCACGGTGGCTGTAAGAATAGTCTGTGTCTAAAAAGAAATACAGTACCAATACAATTTAAAATACTCTAGGCTGCAGGTCTAATTATTATTTCAAAAGGTTTCAAAAAGAAGTATTTTGTCCTGCACAGCAGGGAGCATGCAGTTCATCTTTTTGCAGCTATGGATGAACACATTCAGCATATCTGGTTGCCACTGTCTATCAAATGTCTCTGTATAAATAAAAGAAATTACCACGCAGAGGAAAGAAATCACTACAAGTAAAAGATCCACCAATTAATTCACTTCCATCAATAAAATCTTGCTTATCTGAGTGCAGTGCAGAGAAATGGCTGAGTCATGGGAGCTTGAGCTTCAGGTGCTTCAGCTGCTTGGAGAACACAGAGATGAACAAATTTTATATATATATATATATATATATGTTAAAAAAAAATCGGCAAGAAGAATAGGTTTTACACTTTTTATATGCATTTATTTTCACCTTGGGCATTCTCCAAAGTGAAAATATGCCTCCTAATGCACAGCTCCAGAGCAGCATGACAGAAAGCCTTGTACTCGTACCACCTTGGCACAGACTTCTAAGGAGGTAGAAAAACACTATGAAATGTAATGTTTTTTTTCTACTGTTAAATCTTTAATTTCAAGGATTTAGAATCATGCAGGAATTAAAGAACATCATTATCACCAAAGACTGGGCCCTTCCCCCAAGCCTGGATTACTTAAAATATGCAAGGGAGGAAATTGTGTTTGCTTTCCTGTGTAAAGCTCATTAATTTGTTAAAAATTCAGGCCTTAAAACTCATCCTCACAAATAAATTTTATGGATAAGAAGAAGACTGCTTACAGAGTTTCTTAAATGCTTTAATTACAATGCTATGCCAAGCAACCAATCACATTAAGCATTTTTAACTAAAGGTACTGTATCTAGATGACAATTTCAAATTATAACTTTTAAAGTGAGCGTTACGTCAAAGGTTTAACTGAACTTTAAAGGAAATTCTGAGGATTTTATTTAGCCTAGACTGCACTGTGTGCAAGCTTTTGCAGAAAAAACAGGGTTTTTTGTTACAACTTCTGCCTTCTAGCATCACTCTCATTCTCTAGAATGCATTCTCGTTAAATGCTTTCTGTTAACAAAACATCCCCCAATTAAATATGAAGGAGTTGTTCAATGCCCAATTCTTCTTCTCAAACATTATATTTCAATAAATCACACCCAGATTTGTTGCTGATTCTAGTATTACTTACAGACACAAAAAGTATGTAATTGAAACTAACAAAACCAGCATAGGATTCAGGATCTACATTAAAAGTATATATTATATATTATAAAGTATATATTTACATATAGTCATACTTAAACTGTTTTACATGAGGCACTTGCAGACAAGATTAACCTGGGCCAACAGCTATGCTTTGAATGTTTAGGCACTCTGTGGGAGGAAAAGGCCATTCATACAACAAAAACAGCCTCATATTTCACCCTATCTTTGTCCCAAGACAAAGCTTCTTTAGTAAGACACTGTCCGGGGTTCAGCAGTAGCAGTCATTTTTCTCCTTCTTGGTAGCTGGTGCAGTGCTGTGTTTTGACTTTTGGCCTGGGAACAGAGCTGATAACAATGATGTTTTGGTTTGGCCAGGGACTTTGTGAGCCTCATGCTCTGCCAGGGAGGGGCGAAAGCCAGGAGGAAGCAGAGACAGGACACCCGACCTAAACTGACCAAAGAGGTATTCCATACCACAGCACATCATGCCCAGGATGTAACTGGGAGTTACCCAGAAGGGCTGGGACTGCAGGGTTGGAGGAGGTATTGGTCAGTGCTTGGTCAGGCTGGAGGGGGGCGAGTTATCGGTTGGCTGGTGGTGAGGTGATTCATTCTCTTCCCTTGTTATTTCCTTTATCATTATTATTATTAGTGGTAGCAGTAGTGATTTGTGTTATACCTTAGTTACTAAACTGTTCTCATCTCAACCCGTGGGAGTTGCATTCTTTTCGATTCTCCTCTCCGTCCCTCTGGGAGTAGGGGGAGGGCAAGAAGCGGCGGAAGTGAGTGAACAAGCTGTCTGTCTGGGTTTAAACCACCACAGACACTATTACTGTGGTGGTCTGCTTTGCATATATGAAGTTGGGTTAGGGACTGGAGAGTCTCTATTAAAGTAAACAGCTACAGAAAATAGTTGGGGAACATGAAAGAAGACACTCAGACCCTCTTTCTTGCATTTATACACTAGAGAAGTCATACCAACATGCCTAGAAACTGTCTGGGAAGCCCCTCCTTTCCTTTGCTGTGTAAGAGTAGAGGAAAACACAGACTGGATGGGACAGAGAATTCAGTCTTGTGCTCTGTCAAAACCAAAGCAATCCATACAGCAATAAAATGAGAAATGCTACGATGGCAGGTACCAGTTTGGTTTCAGAATTCTCAAGCACAATAAAAATAAAAGGATAGAAGACACAAATAGGAATGGGCAGGTTGGAAAAAAAAAAGGTATTACAGAAACAGAGAACAGGTGGAATAACTAACAGCAGAAGCATGGCAAAACACAGGACGCCATAGTCTGAAAGGAAGAAGAGGCAGCACAGTGAGCTTTCTGTTCAGCACTGAAATAGCAAAGGGATTCTCAGGATAAGGACCACTGGATGTTTGATGTATACCAGTAATAGATACAATGCAACCTCCTGTATCCCACACTGGGGCTCCCACACTGCATTTTGGAAAGTTTTCTTCCTTCTTCTCTAACAAAAGTTGACTGATCAAAGGTCTTCAAAACTGTGCAAACAGAAAAGGGAAGGCATCTTTTCTGTCCACTTCATCCTCTTCCAGTTAGCTCACAAATTGATCTGGCTTCCCTGCTTTTTTTTTTTAACAATATTGAGATAGAGAAAACTAGGAAGCTTCCCTGAGCTGAGTTAATGCCTTGGGAATTAGTGTATTTAATATGGACAGTTCAGTGAGTTTAGTAAGTCTCCACATAATTGCCTTCAGCAATGCTTCTAGCTCTTCTCTCCCAAGTCTTTAGCATTAAAAGCATAATTCTGTATTTTGATTTCTAAAGCAGTAGGCTCCTTTTTCTCCTGGTTTCCAGACACACATACGTCATCACTGTACTACTGAAGCAAATCCAAAAATTATAAAGCTAGGTTTGTCTTTTTTAAAAAATTCCAGCCAGCTATTAAAAATACATTAAAAGGTAATAGAAGAAAAAGGCTACATCTCCAAATATTGAGCACTGAATTTTTAATATATCAGTGTATTTTACTCCCTTCACAAACACCTGCAATATCCTTTGTTTTATGTTACAATTCCATATACTAAACCTCATCATTTAGCATGATTATAATTTCTTGCTGATTTATAACCATGACTAAACCAGCTTAGAACATTACATTTTTCTGACAAAAGCAGATGCCTTTCTTTGCATGAACATCCCAATACCGGTGATGTATTTATTTTTGGAAATGCTTTTGAAAACACTTTTCTGAAGAACTGTGTTTTCAGTTACTGTCCTGTAAAATATTTTAATCCATACTGTCCTGTAAAATATTTCCTTATTTGGTGGTCAGAGCCTCTGTAAGTGAAACCCAGAAAAATCTTACTGAATTACACTTAGAATTGCGCCTCAGAAATATCTGAGTTTGATCAGGTTAACATGCTACTAGAATTACATGAAACATGGAATTTTTAAACTCTGTATTTATTTGAAGATGTGTTCCCAGAATCTCTGTCATGACCACAGTATTAGAAAGCACTCTAAAAGCTGCACATTTCTAGTTTATACGTCAATAATCTATATAGGCATTGAGAAGTATTTACTGCACACTCCAAAGTTAAATGCAGGTATCCACCTTTTCTTGGTTGTAATTGCAAATGCTGTGAGATTTATACACTTTTTGACAATCCTCTAATTATCTCCCAAATAAATTAAGGGACAGAAGAATAATCAAATCAAGGCAGAACAAAGACATCTCTAATTTAATAGCTTGTTACTGATACTAACAGATCTTCTCAAAACCATTTCATTAAAGACACTGGAAAACTAACCATTTCTTAACAAAATTTCTTTCTTCTCTTACTCCCTGCCCCCTTCTCCCCCTTCTTTTTTTTTTTTGTAAATTTTGTAAAGAATGAGGGATTCTTGCTCCCTTCCATTTTTACATTTCATCTCCTGTAATTGCAGATCTAAAGAAAGATATGCTCTGATTTTTCTTTAATCATGCTCTTGGCTTCAGTGATATTCTGTCACACTGAATTATCCATGACATCAAGCTCCTTTTCTCGATTTTAGAAGTCATGTCCCTCAGTTTCAATGACTGTTCGCACAGTCATTGCTGGATCTGAACAGCTTTAAATCAGCCCTAATTACTGTAAATTGGAGGGGGGCAGTAGGAGCCCTCTTTATTTATGGTTAAGGGAACAGACTCTTTTGTTCCCTCTGCCTTTAACAAAAAGCACACAAAAGCCTTTTCATATCTAAAATTACTTTCAAACTTTTCTCACCTTGCACACATTTTTTTATAGACTCAAAAACTGTTTGTGAAAACCTTTTAGAGAAACCAGGACTTAAAATAAAACCAATATATGAGCAATGAGTTCAAATAATACACACTTAAAGTTGGTACTGGAGTTTTTACAGCAGTTCCTGCACAGCTGTAAATTTTGAAACTTGCAGAATTTAAAAATCTGTACTTCTGTTCATCTTAATGAGAAAATTACCATGTTTTCAATAAAAGCGTATCAACTTTCTGCATTTCCTTTGCTTATTTCTTCTCACAAACTCATGAAGTTATAAAAATGTTTTCAATATCATGAACCTCCATGAAAATATCTAGAGATCTTGTCCACCATGGGTTGTTTATGCATGTATTTAAACACACCATATCTGAGGATAAGGTACTTCAGAATAACTGATTTGCCCCAGACTGATTTTTACCATGTAACTTCTATTTACTTAGACCTAAAAATCTGCATGTCAATTAGTATAAATTAAAAGTGGGGAGGGGGAGGAATCTAAAAAATAGATGAAGCAAAATCAATTATTCAAAATTAATTAAGCAACTTCCATGTGTTTAGATAAGACCTATTTACAGCTCATTAAGACCTGAACTGACTTCAAAACTTCTTGTGTTTCCCATTTTTGCATAAAGCATTAATAAAAAATGATCAAGATCATGATGAGAAACGAATTGTTCAAAGTAGCTTTTAAGGTGGTTTTTCTAATGGAGAATATCACCTCACTCATATTCCAGTGGAATGCACTTGGACTTCCCATAAAAACTTGTGGGCAAGAAAAACACACAAAAATTTCTTGCAACACTGCCTAGCAACATCTTCATCGATCACAGCAGAGAGAAATTTAGGGGGTTTGCTTCTATTCTCTCCTCTCTCTGAATTCTGAACAGAACAGAAATTAATGTTTCCCGGAAGCTCTAACAACCAGCAAATATAAAGAAAAACTCTGATTTACTTTTAAGGAATGAATCCTTAGTAAGCAAGCCCAATAATTTATATGAGGAGATGGAGAAAACTGCAGTAAAAAGGGTCATTAAATTTTACCTCCATATGCACTAAGTACAAATCGTTATCTTCTAGACTTTGTACATTTATTTTTTTTTTTAATTGTAAAGGCTGCAAGAAAAAAATACTGCATCATGCTGTCAAAAACCACCAATAAAATTACAAAGAAACCATTTCTGAGAATTATGATGTATCACTTGACCATCCTAGATGCTGGACATGTCCATTAACTGGCACACCCAAAGAAATCAATAGAAGGACACAGCAGAGAGAAACACATGAAGAGGAATGAATAAAACCACGATTTTGCTGTCACCAAGCATCCTGACAGCCCTTTAATCTTCACCTATCATGCTGTCATACCTCATATCTGCACCCTTCTTTCTATCAGTAACCTTCGGATCTTAAGGCATTTATGTATATAACTGTGCTCTCAGTTCAACATCTGAACCAGATGTTTTTTAAGTAAATAAATGTTTTTTACCAGTAATCGGTCTTCATTATTTTTAGAAGAATACTGGGATGCATCATGGTCTAAGGAGGCAGTGCTGGGTAGTAAGTGCACAATGTCTCTGGTTCAGTACAAAATAAACCAGTGCCTATTTTCAAGGTGCATTGTTCTTTACTGTACACAGTCAAAAAAAATTAATTATTACACTGCTATCTATAAAGCTCTGAACTTACTAATTTCCTTCTACACAGCAAAATAACCTAGGTTCCTCTAGCTTTTCATCAATACTTTGTACCAAATGAGGCCCTATAGAAGCTCATTACATCAGCCAAATTTGTGGTATTATAGAATATATACCAAGCTAATTTGACAAGATCTGTTTTCCATATTACCCTTGTTTAACTCTTTATTAATTGAGTCCTTTAAAAACCATTCCATTATTTTGCCTGAGATCAATGTCAAGCTGACAGACTCATAATTATCTGGGTCTTTCCATTTAGCCTTTTATTGGCACAACATTAGATTTCTTCCATTGTCCAGAACTTCCCTGATATTTTGTGACTTACTAAAAATCATCAGTAATGACTCAGAGAATGACTCAAGCAGATTTTTTGAAACTCTCAAGAGACTTGTAATTCAAACCTGTTGACTGCAAAATGCCCGGCATTACTATCCACCATTAAGCATCCTTAGTTACTGTTATAATGAAATACTGTATGCTCTTCTGCTTACTTTTCCAAGCACAGAGTATCAGTGCTTCCCAGAGTTTCTGAATTGCTGCATTATCATTTGAAACACTTCTATTTTTCATTTCTATTCTGCTACTTAAAACCTTTCCATTTGCATTACTAATGAAGTAATCATACTCTATGATTACTTATTATTTTTCTATAGAATATTCTAGTGCAATTGAAAAAGAGTATTTTAGCTTTATATATGTTGATTTTACCTTACCGCTTATTTATTTATATACATATACAATAAATGTAACATATAGGTTTATATAAATACACACACACATTCCTCAGTAGCTTTTATGAATTTGTAGGTTCTGGTTTGTAATTGTTAACATTAACTTCCTCTTCATTTCCTTTTTTTTTTTGTTAATTTATTTTAGCTCCTCTCCCTTGCTCTCAGCGAGCTCTCCTTTTGATCACAAGTGTCACAACTGCTCTCAAAAGCTGTCCTCTTCAAGGCATTGAGCACACACACACAGATATACAGATATATAAGATATATATACAGATATATAAGTATATATATGCACACAAAGAGAGATTTTCTGAAGTTATTCTTGTGGCTCAGAATTTAGCTAACTCATGTTCTCTTGTACTTTGGTTAATTGCTCCCTTTGGTACTTAAGCCATCATTAATTTTGTCTTCATCTGTGAAGATAAGGCCAATTACAGAATTCTCTCAAAATCTGTCTTCATAGAAGGAAATTAATTATCTCCATTTATGTATATTAGATATATATATTTCTGCAGCAGTTTGAACAGTACTGTTAGAAGGCAGTATGACTCCAGTAACATCATACAAATGGAAGTCTCCCACACTAGCGAATTTTCCTCCTCCACATTACAAGAGGCTTTTAAGGAGCTGGCCATGTTGCTGTCTGCTGGTGGCCTATTGCACACAGGGAATTAGATCCCCAGTTTGCTAATTATATATTAGAAAGTGAAGCTGTGAGTTATTCATGAGAGTTACTTCATAAATAATTGTGAACACAGAATAATTCCACATATTTCAGTCACCACTTCTCCTTTTCTTCCCTCTCAGTGCTATTTAAGTATGGTTTCAGCGTTTCAATCATTTGAGTTTTCCCATTAGGCTATATTATTAGCAACCTGTTCAAATTTATTATAAATGAGGGATTTCATTACTTTTTATGTATTGCAGACACTTAACATTTGCACAGAGGCAAAGAATTCTTTCTTTTCATCTTCTTTGATGCATTGATTGATGTTGGTTTCCAGTACCTTGATTTTGTGCTAAATTAATGGGCTTTCTCCCTTTGCATACATTCTTTTCAGTGCATCCTTGGCCATATTCTCCCTTCTAAAAGACCAACTCTTCTTATAACAACATGCAGTAAAATAACTTCCACCAGAGACCAGCCCTACCACACACCTCAAACTCCTTATCTTAAAATATCTTAAAAGATTACAGTTCATGTCAAGATTCTCTCTTTACCCATTGTACAAAAGGTCAGTTGGGTGCTCCTTTCCATCATCCTTTTTCCATTTCTATTGTGGATTTGCTTAAGTGAATAATTCACCAACACAGTAAGATAAAGATAGAACACTTTTGGTATAGTAAAAGCCCCAGGAAGACAGAAGTTTAGGAAAGGAGCAGTTAACAGTTTTGAATGTGAATAACCAAGCAAGATAGATGAGGAAGAGAGAGCAGACAAAACAAATCACTGAAAGTGCATCATTAAAAATAATGTAACAACATAGAGAAGGACCAGCTGATGTCAACGGTGTCAGAAATATATTACAAGTGAAAAAAAAAAACCAAAAAAAAACCCAAAAAATCAGTTAGTGATATGTGGAATGGTTCATGGATACAAAATCAAAGGGGAAACTGAAGTTTGATGGAAAAGAGATCTATTTTTTTTTCATATGATGTGATAAGTTGATTGCAATTTCTTTCCCAAAAAAAGTAAAAAGCTAGTGAGTGGCAAAGTACAGGCATGAGACTGGAAGGCAGTAAAGGGGGACGTGGTAATAGTTTGGGCAAACAGAAATCTTAAATAAACTGAAAAGGAACATTAATCAAACTTTCCCTATGCCTGCATTAGTAAATCATGTGGTGCAACAGAAGCAGATTTCAGAAGGTCTTCCTTCAGATTAAAAGCAGTCTTCTCCCACCACTACAGGCTGCATGGTTCATGCAGACTAGGATGCACTCAAAGGGAGGTCACTTGAAAACTGCTCTGTAATGTTAACAGTAGTAGTCTGGCTAGTGGTGATGACCCAGAGATTGACTTCAAAACTGCACTCCTGGTCCATGCTAGAATACCTGACCATGCTGACTGAGCTAAAAGCTTCATATGCACACGTTGCCAAAATAGTCCAAACCTGTTGTGGTCAGGCATGTTTAACACCATCACAACCACGTTAATGTAAATCAATTTGTACTTCATAGATTTTAATTGTATGAAACTACTGAAAATAATAATTTGCATTCAGAGATGCTGACATTTTCGGTCCACTGCTAAGTCTTGCACTTTGACAGTGCAGTCAAGTGAATGATTGGTATTTGCAAGCAGGATACAAATGCCACAAAAAATTTACAGTGCCAGAAAACACATCAGTTTGTACAACACAAATTAAGCTGGATAAATCCACAACAACTCCTTGAACAGAGTTCTGCTACTTAACACCTTAAATGCTCACTATACTACCTTCCTCATCAACAGAGGGGTACCTTAAGGGTATCCATCTCATCTACTTCAAAGACTGCTCCTTTCAGACTAGAAATATATGTATTTATTGGAAAAGAAATAGCTTGAGTTTTCTTTAATACCTTTACAAAGCAAAGTTTATGATGTATGAAGAGATCAATATATGCAGTTTCTCTGCAAATTTCAGATGCTATTACATGACTGTCAAGCAGTCATTACTTATTAAGCAGCGTTGCTGAAAACTGTTTATTGCATTAGTGATCCTTCCTGAGATCTTGCACTTCTCACCAACTGCATCTATTTAAACACTTCATCTTTCCATAGAACATCACATCTTTATTATTGATGATAGTGCCAGATAGATTCCACCTTACAGCATTTTTAAAAAGTGAACATCCTTTAGACCTTTCTTTATACCCTTCTTCTTTACAAGATTTACTTGTTTTTTTTCCATAATTTTGTACAGTTCCATCAAGAACAGTGATAGAGCCACACAGGATTTTACTATTTTTTTCCATCATGCTAAATCATGGCATTGAAAAAGTTACCAAAATACCATGAGAACAAAAACTAGCATTATTCTTGCCTTTTTCCTACAAAACACTTGGTTGATCTGTAGAAAACACGCACACTGTACACAAAAGGAAGTGCAGGAAATTTCAGACATAGGCACAATCGTATCAAAGGACCAATCTCACCGATAATAAAACCAGGAGAGAGATTAGAAAACCAGCCCCAAACATGGCCTGCATTAAGTAAAATATATCTCAATGACTTGCGAAAGTTTTTGTGCTACAGTGTTATAGCTGGCTTTATGCCATGAGTTTCCTACTTTCCCAGCAAGCATAAAGAATAATGCATATATGTGAATTATTCCAATTTGGACAATAAGAGAATTCTAATGCCCAGCAGAAAACAATTATTTGGACATTAGCATAAGAGCAGTATCCTCCTCTCTTGTTATCAGTGTACCTGCTTCAAGCTTTCTCCAGGTATTCCAAAATGCCAGGGAAGCATTTTAATACCACAGAAGTCCATGTCAGAGAAGACGATGTTATCTCATATAACCAATGTTACATCAGATAACCAAAGATAGATTCACCTGCTTCATAAATTATCACATATCAAAGCAGGACGTTACCAAACAATTTTAAATTTAGCATATAGAGAGTAAAAATTATTTAGATAAAACCTAAGGCAGTCATAAATATAGTATTCCTGGGAAACTGGGGAATATTTTTATTAACACAGAGTTAGCCTCCAAGGTGTTGCAAAAGTTGTCTTTCTTCTTACACTGCTTTCTTGGATGCAAGCTAAGGGTATGCTTTGTCTTTCAACAGTTCGAGAAACTGATTACAAAAAAAAACATAAATAAATCTGGATGGCAGATCCTACATACTTCAACAGGAAAACTACACTAATTAATATAGCAACAAGATATTTCCTACAGACATTGCACAAATGCACTTGCTTATCCACTAAAAATAAACAGGATATGAAATCCAACAATTACTTCACTGTAGAAAAAGTCTACTTGGCCTCCAAGCTATACAGGTGTATGTCAAGGAACAAGGAGCAGTCACTCACAGGAACCAGTCATCAGTCAATGGCATTAACATTAGACCATTTTAAGACCAAAAAAAAAAAAGGAGGTAGTTCGCTACACAAGGTGCAGTTAAACCATCAGTGTACAGCTACAGGATGCTTTGGATACGAAGTATTAATGGAAGGAGATTTTAAAAACTGCTGTAAGAGAAATCTGCAAAGGCTTAAAAATCAGTGTGAACCATGTATGGCTTAGGCAGCAGCAGACCTGAAAAGAGTTAAAGTTGGACTTCAAAAATTGCATTGGGCCACTGCTAGGAACAGAATATTGAGCTGTGGATGACCCAGAGTACCCATTTATAGGGCTTTTTGGTGCTTATCCATTTTATGAAGCACTTGAGAAAGTTTATATCAAAACAGTTATGTATATACTATTATTATTATTATTACCCATAAGCAGTGAATAACAGTACATCACAAATGCCATTGATGCATCATCAGAAAAAAATGCCTCATTCAAAAAGATGAGTGGGAACAAACCTGAAGGAATCTTCGTCTTTTCTGATACAAATAGAACACCATAACCTGGGACTTACAAAGAATTATATGACAGCAATCATATATGACAAAATTCTTCTTGCTTCAATCCAGAGAGACATAAGCCTTCACAAACTTCCACAAACAAAGCTGAAAAATTGCAACACTGGTCAGAACTCATCAACAATTTCTCATTTCTTGAGACCTTTGGGACCAACTATTATTATTAATAAATTAATAAAATCTGAATTTTAGCTAAATCTAAATTCCAAGCTGAGACTGATCATTCAAAGCCAAAAAACTAGTAAGAAAAAAAAGGCTAATCTGTGCTTGAGCATTCACAGAATTGCACTACATCATACACCATATGTCATATGCTTTTCTCCGAATAAAAAAGAGGGAAAAATAATTCACTTTTAAATACCAATAGTATGCCAAAATTTACCTGCTTGCAATAAAAAGAAAATTATTCATCTGATTTTTAAATATACTTGATTTTTCTAATTTTTTTTTCAGATTTATTGCTAATCAGACTGTTTCTTCTGTACCAGTAGTGAACTTCACCTCAAATGTTACCTTTATGGAGTGCTGCTCTTTAAACCTCTCCTCCCTCATTGCTCACATGCAAAAATTCTAACAGGATTTAGTTAATACACTTCTGTGTACTTGTTACATATTCTGATTGAATATTGTGCAGTTTTTCTATTGGGCAAAGCTGCTATTACAATCACATTTGACTTTCACAGGTACTGAAAACTTTCATTTCTCCAGGTTAACGCTAACAAGAAAGAAAGTTTCTACATGATGATTCTCAACCAAAACCAAACTAGGTTTTAATTCTTCCCATTTCTGAGCCTTTCCCTGCAGTTAATGAAAAAATGAGACAGTTATCTCTTCTTAATGCATATGGCTGCATTATGTATTCTGAATGCACAAAATATTGAAGTTAATGAGCATAAAAAACTTGTTCTTCACTCAAAGGGTTGTCAAGCACTGCAAGAGGCTGCCAAGGCAGTGGTGGCAGATGTGCAGATGTACAGATGTGGCACTGGGGGACACGGTTTAGTGGTAGACTGGGCAGTGCTGGGTTAACGGTCAGGCCTGATGATCTTAAAGATCCTTTTCAACCTGAAGGATTCTATGATTCTATCACGTCTTACAAAATACAGCTCTCCGGCTTCTGGAGGTGGTAAGGGTTGGGTTTGGGTTTGTCTCAACACACGCCCTTTGCTCCTCTTTTCCTAAGTGACGCAACCAGTGCTCCAACTCCATTTTCAACTGACTAGTGGTAGTCCAGTATTTTGGTAGCTGATCATGACAATTTGGAAGCTCTTAGCTAGACACAAAAATGGCATCTCCATCTGAAACTAAGCAGTGGATGAGGATAATTCATGAAATGACTGTGAAATACAAAACGGGACAAAACAAGAACTGGCATAACATTGCAAGGAGAAGAAAATACCACATAAAATTAGATTTTGTAAAATCTGAAGTTTAAAAGCTTTTAGCTTTTATATTACTATCTATTGCACTTTTGCTGACTTTGAAGAAAGTAAAGCAAAATTTGATACAACATCTTTCAATTTTCCCTTGACTCATACAGCCATGATTAATTACTAACTACATTTCCTATAGTGAAACCTTTTCCACTTTTCTGCTGCAACTCTCAAGTACAAATCCTTCAGCTCAAGTGACACTCCTGCTCAGGTTTTCTGCCTTTGCTTTCTCCATTCTCTTTGACAGCTGCACCCTTTAAGGTAGCCTGAAATATTTCCAGCTTCAAGACACTTGAGTTTCCAAAGCACTGGCCTCACAGGTGTTAATATTTCCTTGCACTCCCTAACCTTAGAAGAGAGCTATTCACAGCTTTCTCACAGTATATGACACTTGTTCCTCTGCCGGCTGGCAGAAGGTCTGAAAGAAAAAAAATCCCAACAGCTCAGTCTCACCAAAGCCTGGGATGTCAACTGTCAGGGTGAAGAAAAGAAGACACTCAGCAGGGTGTGCTCTTCACAAAGTCCTTCAGTTCATATCATCTTCCCAAGACGAGCTGGTCAGCATCCAACTGCTACCTTCCAACCTTCCCATAGACACAGCAGCAAAACAGCACAGGGACAAGGCCAAGCTCATGGTCTTTATGATGGACAGCAAGGTAGGACTTGACCTTGAGAGAGGATGTGCTACACAGCCCCTTCAGAGTTGCATTTTTACTCTTTTTTAAGTGAACGGCAAAATAAGGCATCTTCTTGAAATTGTCTGAAGTGGATTGACATTTTTCAGTTGAAGACTGTTGTTGGTTTCACAGCAGGCTTCATTTTTAAATTTAATGTTTTAGCACATTTAAAAAAGAAAGCATCTCTGGGGGATAATAACTTTTAGCAATCGACTGCATATAGGTGCATTTTTGCAGGTAAATCTCTTTAAGGAGGCTGAAAAATAGGAAAATTATAGCTTACAGATGTACAGATTATCTGTGTTTGCAAAAAAACACTAACCTCGGGACTATTTGCTGATTCTTTTATAATAAATATGTCAGAATAAATAAAGCAGCAAATTGGTATCAGATCAGAACACATCACCTATTTTGTAATGTCACTTTAGGTGTTTTATTAGGGCTTTTTCTTCATTTTTGGTTTTGTTCCTGTAGCCACTTTTGAAGAAAACTATTTTTTAATTTAACTCAGAGAAAAAAAGTAAGATTGACCTAGACAATATTAACTACATAGCTCTATGCAGTCTACTGAAGTAATTTAAGATCCTATCAATACTACAGCAGTGAACACATCCCTGAACCGATCCTTTTTTCAGTTTTCATTAGGTCACTCACTTTGTCCTTCTTTTTCCTAAGCACATTATATTTGGTATACACATAAAGCAGCACACAGAGGAGAAGACATTAAAATTTAATGGTGATGCATAATAAAAACCTGTATCACAGTTTTTGTATAAAATACAGCCTCTCAGGTGGAAAAGGTTTTCCTGAAACCCATCTTCAGGTTTGTTTTTACATTACCTGAATATAATTTAGAATTGTTAAGAGAAATTAAATAGCCACTTTAAATTAAAAGTTTAATTAATTAAAATATAACAATGTAAAGAAATTAAAAGACATTAATAGTAACTTGTGTTACCATGTAATTGTTAAATATACTGTTATATGCAATTTATGAAATTTGGTCATTAGAAAAAAAATAAGCTGTTTTCTAATAACATTCACAAAAGTTTAGCATTGGTGAAAACTCAGGTTTCCATATACAGAGATGACGATGCATTCATAAAATCCCCATGATGCTGGCATAAATTTGGGCTTCAGTACTTTTTTTCAGGCACTTCTAGATTCAAATTAGAAAGAGTAAGCTCTAGTGAAAACCAAGGGACACAGAAATATGGAAGTCACCAGTGATGGATTTAAAATGAAACCTGCCCCTGTATCTTGCAGCCTACAAATAGGTAAATATGGGTATTGCTGTATGCCAGGGATGTATGTGAGAGATGATGCTGTAGCAATACAGCTACTCTTCTTTATGAAAAGAGGCTTTCAAGACAACTTGTTTGTAAACTAGTTATTGTGATGCATATTAGTCTGAAAGCAAGACTCAATTTTAGATTTCTATTCATGCACACAGTGGCTCATGCAATATAGGCAATATAAAAATCTTCAGAATGGCTGAGTTCACGGTGCAAATATAAGATTTGCATGTTTATAAGAAGATTCATAACAGTTTAATGTCAGGCCAGCCTCTTCCTCTTTACCTCCCAATATTTGTTTCTGTCACAACTGGCATGACCAAATATGTTCCTACTCACCTCTATACCTGCTGCTCTTAGCTAGCCTTATGAATAAAAAATAGGTGATAACATACTTGCACACGAGAAAGAAGACTTAAAGTTGCTCTAGCAGTACCCATGACATAAGACTGACAGCCAGAGTTCTAGATCAAATAGATGCACGTATAGGAAGATCTCAACCCAGACTTAAATCACAATCAATCAGTGAGATAAGTCTATGTTATTAAAAAGATATTGCATCTTTTTATTCAATTACTTAGTCACAAATACATGACATAAGAGATGAACTCGCATTTAAAAATTCAAGGTCCTGGACTATTTGAGCTTAATAAGGACAAAATAATCAGTTGCAGATGCTTTCACTTAACATTCAAAAACATCCCATGCGACACAAAAACTTAATTTTATGGTCATCTGTCATTTTAATGATGTGCTTGTTATAATGCAGAACATCTCTGTCCTACTTGGCTGTTATAAAAAACATACTGAGCTAAACTGGAAACATATTTAGCTGCAGTATTGCTACCTTGTATCATTAACATAATACATGACCATGGAATATGAATTACTAAGGAAAAAAAAATAACCCCTTGCTATTTAAGCATCATTTAAGCCTGTCAGTTGCTCTTATTTACATTTTTTTTTTTGCTTCCAATCTTGAATTTCATGCAACCTCAGCCATCTTATATATCTTTCACTTCTATCTTTCTAGTGCATTTCTTTCTATTTGGGATGTGATAAAATACAGAACTGTTCAGAGAACACATGTTTTGGCTGGAAGAGCATAAACTACTTCACTGTCAGTAAGCAAATTTACAAAGGTGAGCTTTTCACTTAGCACTATGTACAAGGCAACCTGTGGATCTTAAGTAGCTATAAAAGAAGCTATAAAAAAAAAAAGAAAAAATTAAAATTCATCTGCACAATATTACATATAAACTCCCTAATAGCGTCTGAAGATAGTAACGTAACCAAAGGGAATGAGCCAGGAAGATCCCTCCTAAGGGTTAGTTTTATGGACCGTTTCCTGTTTTCTTGCTAAAAGAAAAGATTAAGTTTTTATTATAATTTTTGTAACAGACCAAGACTATAGACAAAAAGACTTTTGTGAGAGGAAGGAAAAAAATGCATTTCCTGTTAATACTTAAATAACACTAGCCATATAATAACACTTAATTTGAAACTCAATAGTGACAATTCCCCACATCTTTCTCCAGGAAGAAATTAAGACAGGAAAGTCAATCTCTGTATATAAAATGGCCATTCCCTTCAGGATTTAAAAGTCCGGCTGGAATTACTGCTCTGGATTCTGGCTGGAATCCAGCCAAAGAAATGCAAATACCAAATCAGCTTATCACCAGAAGCATCAACATTAATACATATGATTGCTATGTCTAAACTTTGTATCGTTTAAAACTCCTGATACCATTTCTAAACTTTGTATCATTTAAAACTCATGATACCATTTCAAGTATTCTTTTTGTTTTGCTTAACTTTCCTCAAAGAAGCCATTCTGATGAAGATGAAAACTCTTTTCTTAAAAGATCTTTCACAGGTAAGAAAGAAATAACCAACATTTCCAGAAAACAGCTAATGAACTCTTACTTTTCTGCTTCTTTCTGTGTTAGAGATTGACCTTTAGGATTCAGAACATAAAGCTGTGATAGAGCAGATTGAAAAAGATCTAGAGTACACAGAATAGTGTCAACATTTTCCAAATACTCTGCGGCTTTAAGAACTTGGTGCCACTTACAAATAACCAAGTGCATTAGAGTAAACAACAAATTACTACAGTTCATACTGTTTTCCCTGTTATCATTACATCACTTTTTCACATACTAAGAAACAGACATTCAGAGAGACATGCTCAGATGGCCCAGGCCAGAAGAGACAATACAGCACTCAAGTCCCGATTCTTAGATCCCCATTCCAAAAGAATGACTTAAGGAAACATTTCCTTCCAACGATTCCTCTTCCCACTGAGATAAAGGTGGTATAGTTATTAACACTTTACATGTGTCCACATTACTTTTGAAGAGCCTCTTATGACAAACTGTACTGTGCTGCCTTCAAAGTGTAATCCGACAATACAAAAAGAAATTAATCTGCTCATATATAAATTACAATACAGAATCCCATACACTACAACTCATCACAAGGAGCTGCCTCAAAAAAGCATCAGTCTGGCACAAGCAGCAACAGTAATATCATCCAGATGTGAATTTGGGACAAAAAGCAAGGATTATTCCTATCGGCAGATCAGAGCTTGCATGCTTCCACTGAACTTGAACATTAAGATTCCTATTTTTCAACTGCAATGAAATTTTAATTTACCTGCTCCTAGGTAGTAAGACTTTAGTATAAACCTGTCTTTCTAACTAACATTTCTGTTCCATCCACATTACAGAATCCTGCTCAGTTTTACATCAGCAGCTTCAAATAAACTCACTCCTTGTAAAAAGTGGTAGCAAGTATTATTTACTCTACTACAATATGTTGTTGCTCCAGAGTTCTCTTTTCACTAGACCTGATGGTAGGCACAACAGAGAGCATTTCAACATTGCCATCTGTCTCCTTGGCACCCCATACCAAGTGAGTTGCTGCCACTTTGATGGTAAATTAGAATTTCCCACAAGATATATTAAGCCAGAGACTGCTGACAGGTTGTCCTATCTCCCCCAATGACTTCTTCCCTTAAATTTATTTTTGATACTTAAAAATCTGAGCATGTTAAGAATAAGCTTCTACATGACATGTATTAAATTGCAGTAATCATCAGTAAAAGAATAATATATGATTTGAAAAAGAATCCTTTTCCGAAGGACTTAAATCATCATTAAATTTATTTAGATAATAAATAAACACTTAGATTATGTTTTGGGCTTTATCACAAGAGATGGTCACAAAACAGTTAACGGTGATGCTTGGGAGGGAGAATAGACATGGTGACTGGTTAAATCAACTCACAGAGAAGCTGGAAACAGTAGTATGAAGATGAGTCTGTGACTGCTGCTGAAACGGCACTACTGTGTTTCAGCATGTTCTCTTAATTCTAGCTTCCCTCCAAGATAAATCACTATAGTGATGTTAAGATACAGTCCCAGTTACTCACCACTGATGATGCTCTTACACCCAAAACAATCTAATTCTTTATTTCAACTTCAATTTTCCTATTTTAAGGTCTGTGACTCAACACCTGAGCTCAGAGGAGAACTGCATACCTTCCACCTCAGTGCTTCAGGGAGGGTATGAGTAGGCACCTGGAGGGACCAGAAAATACCTTTTGGTGTTGCTACTGTTGCTGTTATGTGAGCAACAGAACATCCTGAAGGTCTACCCAGTTTAATACTGGTAGAAAACATATTTCCCAACACCTTTGAGAACAAAACATATTGCCCAACATTCTTCCAAACCCAGGCTTTTCAGATCAGATATTTTATTTGTCATGCCTAAACACCAGTCCCCAGGTAAGTCAGCAATTCAGATGACTTAATTACAGCAATTCAGTTGCCTAAAACAATAAGCTCATTTCAACTCCAACCAAAATATAGTGTAAGATTCCAAGTTACTTCAGGAGGGCGTGGACAAGTGATCAAGAAGTGAGTTAAAAAAAAAATCAACCATTCAGAATAAGTAGACACAATGAACATCGGAAGGACTGGGATATGCTCTCCAGTGAAGTCCTTCAGAACAGCCGTGCCAGACCTTGAACAGCACAGTGACAATCTGCACACTGAACTTCATTCATACGCAAGTGAGCTACAAAATAGCATTTACTATGTAATACTAAGCTACTTCAAGAGAAAACAGGACACAACACCAGTTCCTAGCCTGAAGCTGAGATAAATGCAAGGGAAGGATCAAACTAATACTATTACCAAAGGTTTCTGTTCCTGACAACAGACATAAATGAAAATTTCACAGTCTTTTATCAAAATACTATTTTTAGTCTTGCAATGTATTTTCCTGACTATCTTGTATTTCTTCCATCAAAAGACTCAGGCATATAAAAGTGTGATAATCCTGTTTCTGAACATGAAGAATGGCAGGGTCATATCTTAGCCTCATTTTGTTAAACTGATTCTGAATGGAGAATTCAGGGCACTGACAGATCTTACTGAACTGAAAATAAAAACAATTACAAATTTCTTGTCTGATTTCCACTTGGTACAAAGGGCACTTAGACCAGGTAAAGGCATTCTGTATATGTAGTTGTGAGACTCTAGGCAGGTAAACGACTCTGCACACATAAGTAATGAAACCCAAACAAAACCAAACACTAAACCACTGTTGACCTTTGCCATGTGTGGGCTGCCAGGAAGTCAGCTGTCTCCAAAAGATACCTCTCCCCTGACAAATACTCACTGCAATGATCAATGCAAGTATGCAGTGATGTTTATATTAAAATAACGATTATAATACTAACAGTCCTATAGGGTAAACAGCCTATGGAGTTGTTGATTTGCCCTGGGCTACAATTTACACATGTTTATTCTGAAATCAGTAAGGGCTTCTCTGGAAGATACTGAAGTTGTGGATTTACCTGAACACCAGAGACCACCCTAACTCGTCAACTCAAATTGAGTTGGATGTCTATTTAAGCTCGTTTGGCACATAATATAACAACCCCCATTATTCAGTATATCTGTAGAGCAGGGAATTTACTGTCCTGTGTTTACTACTCATCATTCAGTTAAGATTCTTTAAGAGGTTGCCTGATGATTTCACTCGGATACAGACTGTTGCAATACAGCCTTGCCAGCATTGCAAGGAAAAAAGGGCAGCTATCCCCGGAGACCTACTGCAGAGTATTCATGTTTATCATTATGTCTTTAGGGTACAAGGTCCTCTTTGACCTCTTCTCTAGATTTTCTTGTCCCAGTGACAGGGATAAGTGACATTCTTTATGCTTTCTCCCTGCAAAAGGAAAAAAAAACCACCTTCCCAGATTTTAAATAAATAAATAAATAAATTTACAGGGCTCAAATTTTTTTGCTTGTCAAAGACAAATACAAAATAAGTTTAACTTTAATTCTTCCTCAGCTGCTACAGTCCTGCTGTCCACCAACACTTCTGCCAGGAGACTCCAGAAATGTATTAAGCTCCTCTATGTCATAGGCTAAAATCACACAAGAAAATATAGGCAAAACACTGACATCCTCTGTTACAAGGTTTGCTTCCTTCTGATTTACAGCATTCATAAACTGAAAACATGAAGTGTTCCTCACAAGAACTTCATAAGACACAAACTTTTTACAATCATTGGGTCAGATTTGCATCAGAATCTGAACTGAATAAATTTGGTAACTAGGAACCTTGGGTTTGCTTTCCAATACGTTCGGTTTCAGTTAGTCTTTAATGCTGCTAAGGGAGCCAGGATAAACTCGAGAGAGAGATTAAAATAAAGAGGAGAAACTCTCCACAGTCCTTTTAAACAGCTACAAGATAAAGTGAAAACAATGTTTACTGTAATTCTTTATTAAAAAAATTTTTTTCCTCTTTCAATGAGAATAAATATTTTTATGTATAACTGAAGTTAAATAATAGTGGTCTTTGAATCAGCATGGTTTCAATACTTTGTACTGACTTCAGAATGAACGAATATGATTCTTTCCATCTTCATTGCTTTCAGCATTTTGAAATGAGTGTGCATTTTTCAGATTGCACTCTATCTTCATCCTCCACAACTGTCAAAAGCATTTTATTGTTATTAAATGGTGTTTATAAAGACTAATGGAAAATACTGGGTTTTTTTAATGGAAAGGTACATGACAATACCTATGAATCCCCTTTTACAGGTAAAAAAATCAGGGATTCATAACACAGAGCACTAGGTAACCCAGATGCTGGCAATCTGACAGCTGGTTCACTGTTTTAAAGGTGCTTTAATTAGTATCTGAAACCTCAACAAGGAACAAGGACAGATACCTTGTGATGAATCAAAAAAGCACCTAATACAAACTGTTAGCCCTATGTAGTAGAAGTCATCCAAATCTATCATTCAGTGATTAAAGCTACTCCACGGTTGTCATGGTTTAAAACCTAGCCAGACAGCTTGTTCACTCACTCCCAGTGAGTGGTGCTGGGCTGAGAGCAATTGAGCCCCCCCCGGGCTCTCCCCTTCCCTGCTCCCGGAGGAACGGGGAGGAGGATCAAAAGAGTGGAACTCCTACGGGTTGAGACAAGAACAGTCCAGCAACCAATGTACAACACAAATCACCACCGCTACTACCAACAACAACAATGATAAGAGAAAATAACAAAGGAAGAGAATACAATACCACCAGCCAAGAAACGAGTCCCACCCGGAAGCCCGTGTCCTTCCGGGTAACTCCCAGGTACCCCCCACCCCGGGCATGACATGCTGTGGTATGGAATACCTCCTTGGCTAGCCTGGGTCAGGCACCCCATCTCTGCTTCCTCACAGCTTCCCCTCCTCCGTGGCAGAGCATGAGCCTCACAAAGTCCTTGGTCAGGGTAAACATCACTTAGCAACAACCAAAAACATCGGTATCACCAACACTGTTCCCAGGCTGGAAGTCAAAACACAGCACTGCACCAGCTACCACAAAGGAGAAACATGACTGCTACTGCTGAACCCAGGACATTATCCACCCCTTATTCCACACCATTCATGTCATGCTCAGATCCCACATTTTCAATACACCATCGCTCTCTCACATATATACATCCATATACACACAGACCAAGAGAAAAAGATCATTTTCTTAGTGCATGGACCAATCCCTATAATGCTGCCAAGTCCATTCAGTCCATAATGTCAGGTTCCATCTCTTGTAACAATCTTTCAGGGCAGGAACGGCTGTGTGCAGTATTGGATCGTTGCCTGCTGATGCTCGTCGTTCCTTTACTGCGGAACTCATCCGGTTCTATCAAAGTTCATTCTCTGTTGGGATGATGGTTGGAGGGAAGTCAGGGCTAGTTGCTGGTGACCTGGAGACACCTAGTTGATGAGCTGTAAAAGTATTACACAGCAGGCAACAGCATACTATTAAGTTCATTGGCTGTTTTCCCCTAAAATCAAATCCCCTTGAGGTATACATCAGACTTCCCCTTCTTCCCACATTACCCACCAAGTATATCCAGGTCCCTGAGCAAAAGCAATCCCACGAGTGGGTTTGCCTTTACCTGAAGCAGGAATAACCCAGACTGTCTTCCCCAGCAAATTCTTCATATGCACCACGGGAACTTTGTCCCCCTCTACAATATGTAAAAATTCTGACTGAGCTGGGCCAGCCCTGTTGGCAGATCCTCTGGTGTTGACCAACCAGGTGGCCTTTGGTAAGTGTGTATCCCAATGCTTGAAAGTTCCCCCACCCATTGCTCTCAGTGTAGTTTTTAACAGCCCATTGTACCGTTAGATTTTCCCAGAGGCTGGTGCATGGTAGGGGATGTGATATACCCACTCATTGCCATGCTCTTTGGCCTAAATATCTATAAGGTTATTCCGGAAATGAGTCCCATTGTCTGACTCAGTTCTCTCTGGGGTGCCGTGTCGCCACAAAATCTGTTTCTCAAGGCCCAGGATAGTGTTCCGGGCAGTGGCATGGGGCACAGCATATGTTTCTAGCCACCCGGTGGTTGCTTCCACCATGGTAAGCACATGGCGCTTGCCTTGGCGGGTTGGTGGCAGTGTGATATAGTCAATCTGCCAAACCTCCCCATGCTTATACTTCAACCATAGTCCTCCATACCAAAGAGGCTTTAACCGTTTGGCTTGTTTAATTGCAGCACGTTTCACACTCATGAATAACCTGGGCAATAGTGTCCATTGCTAAGTCCACCCCTCGATCACGAGCCCATCTATATGTTGCATCTCTGCCCTGATGGCCTGAAGTGTCATGGGCCCACTGGGCCAAAAATAGTTCACGTTTATGTTGCCAATCTAAGTCCATCTGAGCCACTTCAATCTTAGCAGCTTTATCCACTTGTTGGTTATTCTGGTGTTCTTTAGTGGCCCGACTCTTGGGTACATGGGCATCTACATACGTACCTTCACCACCAGGTTCTGCACCTGGGCAGCAGCCCAGATGGGTTTACCTCTGCGTTGCCAGTTGCTCTGCTTCCATTGCTTCAACCATCCCCACAGGGCATTTGCCACCATCCGTGAGGCAGTATAGAGGTGAAGTACTGGCCACTTTTCTCATTCAGCAATGTCCAGGGCCAGCTGGATGGCTTTCACCTGGGCAAACTGACTTGATTCACCCTCTGCTTCAGCAGTTTCTGCAACTTGTCATCCAGGACTCCATACAGCTGCCTTCCATCTCTGAGGCTTTCCCACAATACAGCAAGAGCCATCAGTAAACAAGGCGTACTGCTTTTCACTTTCTGAAAGTTTATTATATGGTGGGGCCTCTTCAGCATGCACCACCTCCTCCTTTGGGGACATTCCGAAATCTTTGCCCTCTGGCCAGTCCATGATGACTTCTAGAATGCCTGGACGACTGAGATTTCCTATTCAAGTTTGTTGTGTAATTAGTGCAGCCCATTTACTCCATGTAGCATCAGTTGCATGATGTGTAGAGGAGACCCTGCCTTTGAACATCCAGCCCAGCACGGGCAACCGGGGTGCCAGGAGGAGCTGTGCTTCAGTGCCAATCACTTCCGAAGCAGCTCGAACCCCTTCACAGGCTGCCAGTATCTCTTTCTCAGTTGGGGTATAGCTGGCCTCAGATCCTTTGTATCCCCGACTCCAAAAGCCGAGGGGTCGACCTCGAGTCTCCCCTGGAGCTTTCTGCCAGAGGCTCCAGGTAGGACCGTTCTCCCCAGCTGCAGTGTACAGTACATTTTTTACATCTGGCCCCCTCTGGACAGGTCCAAGGGCTACTGCATGAACTATCTCACGTTTAATTTGCTCAAAGGCTTGTTGTTGCTCAGGGCCCCATTTAAAATCATTCTTCTTCTGGGTCACATGTTAGAGAGGGCTTACAACCAAACTGTAATTTGGGATGTGCATTCTCCAGAACCCCACAGCACCCAAGAAAGCTTGCGTTTCTTTCTTATTAGTTGGTGGAGACATTGCTGTTATCTTGTTGATCACATCTGTGGGGATCTGTCTATGTCCATCTTGCCATTTTATTCCCCAAAATTGAATCTCCTGTGCAGGTCCCTTGACCTTACTCTGTTTTATGGCAAAACCGGCTTTCAGCAGGATTTGGATTATTTTCCTCCCTTTCTCAAAGACTTCTTCCGCTGTATCGCCCCACACAATAATGTCATCAATGTATTGCAGGTGTTCTGGAGCTTGCCCCTGATCCAGTGCACTCTGGATCAGTCCATGGCAAATGGTAGGGCTGTGTTTCCACCCCTGGGGCAGTCGGTTCCAAGTGAACTGGGCACCCCTCCAAGTAAAAGCAAACTGTGGCCTGCACTCTGCTGCCAAAGGAATTGAGAAAAATGCATTGGCAATGTCAATCGTGGCATACCACTTGGCTGCCTTTGACTCTAGTTCATACTGAAGTTCTAGCATGTTCGGTACGGCAGCACTCTATGGTGGTGTGACCTCATTCATGCCACGATAGTCTACTGTTTGTCTCCATTCTCCATTAGACTTTTGCACTGGCCATATGGGGCTATTAAAAGGCGACCGGGTCCTGCTGATCACCCCCTGACTCTCCAGTCTACGGATCAGCTGATGGATGGGAATCAGGGAGTCTCGGTTGGTGCGATATTGCCGCCGGTGCACTGTTGTGGTCGCAATTGGCACTTGTTGTTCTTCAACTTTCAGCAACCCCACAGCAGAGGGATCTTCTGAGAGACCAGGCAAGGTGGACAGCTGCTCAACTTCCTCAGTCTCCAAAGAAGCAATACCAAAAGCCCATCGGTACCCTTTTGGTCTTTGAAGTACCCTCTCTTGAGGTAGTCTAAGCCGAGGATGCATGGAGCCTCTGGACCAGTCACAATAGGGTGCTTTTGCCATTCCCTCCCAGTCAGGCTGATATCAACCTCCAGCACAGTCAACTCTTGGGATCCTCCTGTCACTCCAGAAATATAGATGGGTTCCACCCCTTGACAGCTTGATGGCATCAGGGTACACTGTGCACCGGTATCTACTAGAGCCTTATACTTCTGTGGGACTGATGTGCCAGGCCATCTGATCCACACAGTCCAGTAAATCCGATTGTCCCCTACCTCCACCTGGCTGGAGGCAGGGCCCCTCTAATGGTCATCACAGCGTTGGACACTTAAGTCTTGGTGAAAGGGATTATACTTCGTTATCACAGGAGCTGGAGTAAAATCAGCTCTTCCACTCCACCTGGGAAACTGCTTACCAGAGACTGAAGCTGTAGCTCTCATGGGATGATCAGTCTTGGCCCTTGCTCCCCTCTTCAGTTCACTCACCCATTCCTCCAAAGCTGAAGGAGGTTTTCCATCCCACTTTGTCATGTCTTCTCTGTGATCCTGCAGGTAAAACCATAGGGTAGCCCGTGGCGTATACCTCCTGTATCTCCTCTCTAGAACAATAGGACGCCTTTTGTTAATAGCTGAGACGTGTGTTGGTACACGTGAGGAGCTGGATAAATCAGATAGATCGTCCCTCAATTGTTTGAGGTCCTGGGACAGTTTTTCCACAGCTGAGATGATAGAAGGGGTGAGACTGTCTTCAAACTCTCGGAGTTTATGAACCATTTCATCCACTGTTAGTGGTACTATGTCATTCCAGGTTACTGTTGCCAATGAATGGGCATATGATGACGGTGCAGTCTGTGTAAGTTTTCGCCACATGGGTCGTGTACATTCAACTTCATCTGGATCTATGGGTGAATCCCCGTTATTCGGCTTGATGTGATAGATCATCTCTACGATGGCTGATTCCCTCAGAGACTGGATGCCTTTGTCTATAGTAGTCCACTTGGCCGAACGACTCATAACATCGTCCTTGTTTGGAAACCTTTCACACCTGCCAAGAGCCGCCTCCAAAGGCAGAGGGACTTTTTCTCTCTTGCAATTGCTTTGTCAATTCCCCCTTCTCTAGCAAGTGATCCCAGCTGCTTGGCTTCTGTACCTTCTAGTTCGTGACCATCGGCCCCACTGTCCCAGCATTGGAGTAATCAGGGGATGATGTGCTCCCCTGGTTGACGGGTAAAATCTTTTCGCATATTCCGTAGCTCGGTTGAGGTCCGAGGTCGAGAAGTTACCTCTTCTTCTTCTTCTTCGTCATGTGATGATGACTCCTGATCAGATTCTGGACCGGGTGGTGAATTCATTATTTCTTCACCTTGCTTCACCCTTCCTGCCTCTTTTTTGCTTGCGTACAGTGGCAACTGATATTGGTACGAATTGGTCCTCTGGTTTGGCTGCAGTGATTATCACTGTGGTTTGAGTAGCGACTGTACTTGTTGCTGGGGGTGGTGAAGCTGCTGTGCCTGGAGCTGAAGTAGCTGCACTGACTGCTGCTTTGCCCTCAGATCCACCGACATTCTTTTCCTTTTGAAGGTGCTGGATAGTGTTGAACAAGGCCCTGTAAGCATAGGCCAAGCCCCAGCACGTTGCCATGATTTGTCCATCTCTGGTATGCCCAGAATGACCACACACCTCATTTAAGTGTTTTACTAATTCTTCTGGATTTTGCAGTTGTTCGGTGGTGAAATTCCAAAGTACTGGATGGGCCCACTGACCTAGATACTTGCCCATACTATCCCACACACCCTGCCACTCATGGCTGTCCAGCCTCAGGGAAATTCTCTTGGTCCTCCTACATCGTCGTTTGACCCCAGACAAGACCCAAACCAGACTCTGCTTAACTCCTGAAATCAGTCGTGGGCAAAACACACTCTGTATGCATGCTAGCATGGTGATTCCCATCACCATCAGCAAACAAGTCTCAACAGCATTAAAAGGCCATTCAAAAAATTCAAAACTCTCAAATGTAAATGGTCTGGGGGGACGACTGGGAGGGTAAAAGGATGTCTCCTTCACAGGTTGAGCACCTGAGGAGAAAAAAGATGTGTAATTGCTAAGCACTTCTATTATATACCTCCCAAAGTATAAAGGTGGTGACCACACTGGGAACATAAGCCAGATCAGCTTCATGATCAATGATTCTATTGTATTACAAGTCATTACCATAAAGTACAATGAGACAAAAACCTTAGCCCAAGCCCCACACTTGAAAAACACTAATACAGCCAATACCGGATGGAAGTAAGTTACGATATACTGAAACTGTGAGATCAAGAGGAACAACCTTGAGAGCCAATAAATCAGCATTGTAACGAGTGATTATTAATCCGGTCAGGTCTGTTATTATCTCAACCCCTCGTGCCCCACGTTGGGCGCCAAAAGAACTGTTGTGGTTTAAAGCCTAGCCAGACAGCTTGTTCACTCACTCCCAGTGAGTGGTGCCAGGCTGAGAGCAATTGAGCCCCCCCCCCCCCCCCCCCTCCCCAGGCTCTCCCCTTCCCCGCTCCCGGAGGAACGGGGAGGAGGATCAAAAGAGTGGAACTCCTACGGGTTGAGACAAGAACAGTCCAGCAACCAATGTACAACACAAATCACCACCGCTACTACCAACAACAACAATGGTAAGAGAAAATAACAAAGGAAGATAATACGATACCACCGGCCAAGAAATGAGTCCCACCCGGAAGCCCGTGTCCTTCCGGGTAACTCCCAGTTACCCCCCACCCCGGGCATGACGTGCTGTGGTATGGAATACCTCTTTGGCTAGCCTGGGTCAGGCACTCCATCTCTGCTTCCTCACAGCTTCCCCTCCTCCGTGGCAGAGCATGAGCCTCACAAAGTCCTTGGTCAGGGTAAACATCACTTAGCAACAACCAAAAACATTGGTATCACCAACACTGTTCCCAGGCTGGAAGTCAAAACACAGCACTGCACCAGCTACCATGAAGGAGAAACATGACTGCTACTGCTGAACCCAGGACAACGGTCATATTTTGGTGAGTCTATTTCCTCAACTGGACACTTCCATATTACAAACTGACAAAGCTCAGTGCCATGAATATTCACACCCATTAATATGAATCCCATCCTTCTCTCCATTTACAAATGTCCTATATCCTATACTGATTCGGTCTCAATTAGGAACTCTGGGAGGGTAATGACTCACTAATACAGTGAATGCATGAATATACAGAAGAGCAATAGTATTTTACTGTGAAATTACTTTTTCCAGTCTGTATTTCTTGTTATGATGTCTTCACAATTTTGCTATTCTCAAAGAGTATTGCTGTTTGCAGCCACCAATATTAACGTTTTTCTTGAAAAAAAGAATATTTTGGAAGTATTTTAGAAAATATTTTTGGTAAAACATCTTAAGAGAATCAACACGGTCTCTCATTCCTATTTTCTTAAAAATCAAGCACACACACACCCGCCACCCTATTTTCCTGCTGCCAGCTCCATGAATCATGCCCATCAGTAGAAAGAAGATTCACACAGTTCAGGATCTGCATTCAGCTCCAGGGGTCTTCAAAGCCTCTTCAATAAGCCAGCCAAGATGCAACATGAGGAAGCATTTACCATTGTAAATGTGAACCACCCCAAAATCACTAATGTTCAGAGAGCAGTTATAACCATCTTGCAATTGCTCTGAGCATATTTTAGTGTCCAAGGAACTCTCTCCTCCATGTGCTTCTGCTTATCCCTCTTAAGCAGAAGCAGCAGTACTGCTCTAAACTAATTACCCTTTTTGCTCACCCTTGCTGTCCTCTGACAGCATTAACATCCCTAGGCTGGGATTACATTTCATTGCCTTGTGTCATGATAAAGGAAAAGTGTGACAACAAACAGAAGAAATAGTGATTATTTGTGGTTGAAAACCATCTACAAAATTTGCTCGTTTGTTTGGGGTTTGTTTTTTTTTTCCTCTCTAAATGCAGGGTTGTGAATACTTTATTTGTTCATTTTCTATAAATAATCTAATCTCAGAACAAACAGGTGCTCCCCAAATTTAAAGTGTTTATTCAGACATAGCATCATGAAGCATGTACAGAAATTAGTTGCATTATTTAACAGACCTTGTGGAGCAATCTCCAAGCCAATTGCATTACACAAAACCCATGAACCCTGTTACTGCATTTCCCTCTTGTAACCAGGATGAAGACTAAGACTGAATGAGGGCAAAACTTCCACACGGAAACCAACCTGTTCAGACTGGGAAACAAAATCACATGGGGAAAGCAGGGGAAACCTTAAAAAACACTCAACCCTCACACACAAAAAAACCTCTACTTGACTTTTTCTGACTGACAATTATGTCAGCTCATTTAATAAGGCCCTGACATTTGCTTTCAGAACCGCGTGGGACGTGGAAATAAAGTTCAGTATCTAGCCTGCAGTCAGACCTATTATTACAGAAAACAGAGCCCATTTCTACATGTCATAGCAGAGTTTTCATATGCAGAGTCTCTCAGTAATCTGTTTTCTCCAGCATGCTGTTCAATATACACAACAACCTGGCAAAATATTTTCTAAACCACAGCAGATCATTGTAGATACATCTTCAGATAAGATACAATTATATCCTACAGAAAACAGGAGCAGGTAACTGACTCTGACCTACATAACAGCACCATGAAACAGGACAAAGGTGGAAAAGAGGATCTGCTACCTTCACTGATTAGGAACAGAAATAGTTAGGATACAAAGACTACGATTAAGTTACTTTCTGAATTGAAACCAATTTAATAGGATCCTTTTGACCCCAAGATGATGAAGTATAGGATTTAATGTCAATAAATGTAGGTGTTAAACATTTTGCCAGGCTTCTTCCTGACCATAATCACTGGATTTCAGACAGAAAGTTAGAGCTCTGCTTACCTACACAGAAATCAAAATGTAGGTTAGTAGTTTCGATGTAAGAATTAGATTATACATTCACCTAAATTAATATGACCTGAAAAAGGAACCACGGGGGGTTTGGCAGAATTTGAGAAGATCTGTTTTAAAAATCATGTTTATCCCTTATTTTATCAACTTTGCATATTGTTTCCAAACATTTTTCAGCTATGCATTCAGTTTAGAGCAAATCCTACTATTTTTCTTTTTTTTTTAGCATTACAAACCCACTGTTTGTGCCTCTATCAGTCTTCTACCCGGTATCTCTATTTATTATTGTCAGGCAATTAACAAAAATAAAGGTTGATGCTGGATTTTTATTCTCCAGGTGTATTAGAACATTAGCTGCCCAGTGAACTAAACACCCCTGTAGTGTTGGATTTTATGAATCACTGTAGTTATGAGCAGAAGCTCTCTCAGACATAGGGGAAGCTTCTGTAACCTCCTCCCCACTACCAAAACCTTGCCATGCAAACCATTCTAAACTGTCTGCAGCAAATTAAAAATGAAGAAACTTTAAAAGACTTTCTATAAAAAGTGAAAGACAACAACAAGAAGCTTCCTCTAAATTTCCATCAACAGTCCAGTAAATTTCCATCTGACCTGCAGCCATCCAAATCTGCTCCAAATTCCAGAGCAGTGGGGCATGCTCCAAGTGACTCTATGCCTGAACTCATAACCTCAGCTTTGAGGATTTGCAGCTGAAAGGCAGCACCATACTGATGGGACCTAACCTAGCATTTCAACATTTAAATGCTTCAGCATTTAAAACTCCATGTGGATACACCAACTGCATATATCTCTCATCACCTTGGCACACGCTCCAAAGTAGTTGGAACTACTTTGACAATTTTTGGTACTAAATTTCAAATAGCTACAAAAGTAGCTATTTAAAGTACCCCTATGAAGTAACAACAACAGAAGAATATTCTGTAGTTATCAGATTCAGCATGCAACTCTTGACGTTTTAGGACAAATTTTGCCCTCAGTTAAATCTATTACCTTGCTGATGCCAAAGCAGAACATACCAAACTCACACATCAGAACCATCTGTCATGATTGTTTGATGGTCTTGCAGGTGCACATTTTTCTTCTCTTCCCACCACCATCCTTTAGGTATTGGCTGGCCCTTTGTACCCAACACCAAGACTTCTACTAAACCCTGAAATGTCAAGAACAGTGGACACTGCCTGTTTAGTTAAATGTTTGGAGATGTCACTGTTTTTTCCTGAAGGAAATATTTATTCAAATAATTATGTGCTGTACCATGAAGCTATTAATACATACACCCATGACTGCCCTGACTGAGTTTTGGTGTTCAGACTTTTTTTCCCCATAACATATATATATATATATACTACTTGTGTAATGAATAGCATATTATTCCATTAAAAGTATCTTCTGTGGAATGCCTAAATGTGTTAGAAAGGTTAATATGGCATTTTATACCTCACAGGCTGGTGACAGAAAGTAAAAATGCTATTCTGAAAAGCAGAAATGTCAACACATCTCTAAAGACATAAAATGACACAAAATTAAATGTTACCAACTGCTGAGTCTGAAGAAAGGCTTATCGAAATTAAGGGATGAAATAAAAAAAAAAAGGCAGAACTCATACTCTAAAAGCATAGCAATCTACTTAATGAAACTTTATAGAATGTTTTTTGTGCACATAAGCTTCTAGAAATATCATTCACTTCCTTTCTACTGCAGTAATTTCAAACGGTTCAAATACAGAGGGGTCCACAAATGCCAACCACTAATCACTTAATTTTTTGTAACAATTTGTATCTGAGGTTCCATATCTTTTGGCAAATTATAAATGATTTAACGGAACTTTTTTTTTTTTTCCGGAAGTACATTTTGTAAAATGAATCATGACCCTACATTTAATTTCATAAATAGGGATGCATGTGTGTATAGATACAGACACACACATATATATATTCATGTCCATGACGTGTTGCGCTATGTATAAACACATAAATACTTCTAAAAACTACCCATCAATTTCACTGTGTGTGAGCATAAATCTGTAGATAGAAAGATTTACAAATATGTACTACCAGATATTCAAATCAAATTACACCCACTACATTTGCCTGCTGTAATCTTCCAAGCTTCAGGAGGAGGGCATGAGTTGTTCTTGAAGGAGGAAAGGAAAGTGGGGAGAGCATTACAGTTTTACTTATGAACTAGGATACAGGAATGAAAAGCATTTATTTAAAGAAACCACTTAGAAAAACTTAATCACCAACATCTAATTAGCCCACACAAAATTATGGGTTGAATGTATAATG
This sequence comes from Pezoporus flaviventris, assembly GCF_033815535.1. Taxonomy (NCBI): domain Eukaryota; kingdom Metazoa; phylum Chordata; class Aves; order Psittaciformes; family Psittacidae; genus Pezoporus; species Pezoporus flaviventris. The sequence goes on from NW_026892549.1 coordinate 53,547,590, forward strand.
AAGAGATCGGTTAACATCTTGGATTCCCCAGTACCAGGTTTCAAATTCCAAACCACTGGGAAGGTTTCGAAAAGTTATGGAATCAGAAGGGACATACACAGTGTCTGTACTTCATCAGCATCAGTCACCCGCAGTTGCACTAATACTGTTGTCCTTAACACCCTACTGATTTCTGAATTATCAGCATTAAATCTTGAGCTCCTCAGGTTTTTCACTTGGTGCTTTTAAACCACCATGTCCAAAGGCTAACATCTGCGGACAACAGCATAGCCCAAGGTGTAAGCCTGCAATGGAATGCAAAATGACGGCTTGTACTTCCAAATACTCCTGCAAAAAACCACTGGGAGCAGAAGCACAGCAATTAGCTTTTAGTGCAAGCTGTATTAGCATCTCTAAGCTGCCAGACTAGCCCTGGGAAAAAGCCAGGAGCAGAGCTCAGTATGGTTACCTGAGAGGCAGGAAGGTATTTAAGCAGCAGACGGATTTTACAGGGGAAATTTTAATTCTGCAAAGAAGCCCTGGTCCACTTTCTAATGCCAACTTTGAACAACATATTTCCAAGAAAAGTTATGCCTTGGTTAATTTTATTCATAATACAGATGTTTTTTTCTTCCAATTGGATGCACCAAGGCAGGCAGCAGCACTTACCAAGCCAGCTTTATCACTTTTTTTTTTCCTTGAGAAACTATGACTGAAAGATGGGCATCAACAGGACAAGATGAGCACAGTCTCAAGTCTCTTAATGAAATTCCTACAGAAAGTAAGTTCCTTTGCACTCTGATTCTGACACTATAATGACTATATTCCTAGCAGACATCCAGAAAACGTGGAAGCCAGTTTGGCTCTCTTCCTTTACGACTTCAAGTTAATCAACCCAAACTCTCAGCAAAAGGAACAGCCCAGTGAAGAAAGTTCATTGATCTCTCTTTGGAAGTGCTCATTTCAAAGCTTCAATAATGAGCACTATATGTTTATCATACCATGACAAAAATGGAAGCAGAAAGGAGGGGAAAAAGAAAAGCGGAAGCAGAAAGGAGGGGAAAAGAGAAACAATGATGAAGGTAATGTCTCTGCCAGATATTACTAGTCACTGTAATGGAAAATGATAACAAAACATTTGAAAGACAAATCCATCCTGAGATATTTAATCCAATTTTTCATTAGGTTGGACATTAGAGAAAATTTCATTTCTGCAAGGCAAATCCAGTGCGTGACAGTATTTTTAGAGGCAGACAGAATCAATTTGAAGGGATATGGATGAGTACAAACACAAATGTCTGTCCATGTTCCAGCATAGGAAGGGGATCTCCCCTATTTCCTACCAACGGCCACAATGCTCAACAGCCCTAGAGAGTAATAATTTTACTTCTCCTTCTAGAAAAGCACTGTGAGATGGCCCACTGAAGCACTGACAGACATTTAAAAAAGCATAATAAAAATTATTTTTTGCTTCTGTGTATTTCTTCTGTCAATAGTGGCTGGGCTAGACATCACAAGGGGGATGCTGGCAGTATTCCAGGCTGTTATTTTCATGGACAATGCTCAGATCTCGTTAGTATTTTTAACTTAAGAGTTTGCATGACAAGTTTTTTCTTCCTTTAAAAGCAATTTCCAAGTGTCCACCTCACACACCTCACAAGCAAATTGTAAAGGATTACAAAGTAAGACCAGCAGCCATCCAACACTATTTCTAACATGAAGCCAAGGGTGACTATACATACACAGCTACCTTTCTGCAAAGAATTTAACAAAAGCTTACTTCAGAATTCTCTAATTAATCAGAGTTGTTGTATACAGACGTAAATATATGCATCTTTAGTGGCCCATTCAGATTGTTATTAGCTTTAACAAACATTTACCTTCTAAAACAATAAATGATAAATGAGTGAAAGAAATCAGGAGCATATTACCAATAATATGAAAAGTTTCACAAGAACTTTTTCCAAATATGGCAGAAGTTGGATATATTAATTATTTGGGGAGGGGGACAGGATGGATGCCACACACACACAAAAAAAAAAAAACCACACAAAAAAAGCCCAAACAAAAAAAAACCCACCAACAAAAAAAAAAACAACCACACACCACCACTCCCTAAAAAAAAAAACCCACAAAAAAAATAAACAAAAATACAAAAACCAAACCAAACCAAACCAACAAACAAAAAAGCCATAACAAATGAAACCAGGAAAACCCAAACCCAAACCCAAACCCAACACCAAAACCATGAAGCACAGAGCACAGTCAGGTGCTAAATATGCTTCCTGGAAGGCTCACTGGATAGATCAGTTTAGTTTACTAAAAAAGTCTATTGTGAATGCATATATGATTTTGCTGTTGCTGAAGATTAAAAACCTACTACTATTACATTGGCACCATACATAAGTCTTTCTGAGTTATGTGGATGGATTTCTCCTAAAATTTCTGAACTGTTCACAAGTATGTGCATAGGTTTATGAAAAAAGTTAAAAAGTTGAAGATTATACTGCAGCCATCACTATATTCTGTAGAGAAGATGAGTCAGAGTCTTTTAGTTCACAGAGATTTTTACTTAGGTCAGAAGAAGTACTTTGGGCAGGTATCATAGCTTCAGTGTTTGAACCTGTACATTAATGGAACCTTCATGACCTCCAACAGATTAAAGCACTAACGACTTTAAATGCCAGGGTGACTCATGCTGCTTATAGTATGTGGAGATAGCAGCCAGCATAATCCAAATAACTATTCCAACTTTTCCAGGATGCTGCTTTATAGTCTTCAGCACCTGCACAGTCTTCGCATTAACTGGACACATTCCTGTTAAAACTCTGATTCATTCAGCAAGGATCTTTAAAGTCCCTTCCAATCCAAACCATTCTATGATTTCATCTATGATAACACTTTCTATCCCTAACTACTGGTCATGTGCAACTCCAGTCACAGGCAAATCTTGGTTTATCACATTAACACCAGGTTGGGAAATTCCAGCACAGCCATAACAGTTCCTAAGAATGGGGCCATGGACATTCTCCATCTTCCAACACAGCTGCAGCAGCTGGGAAAAGCACAGACTGAACATACTAAAGCCCAAATCAGCATCTGTTTTCCAAGACCCTTTTTCAGCTATGCAATCCTTGCAGAGTCAAGAGATCTTCTGCATATACACACCAAAGAAGTGGATAAGCAATTGCAAAAAAATTATCAATATTCTAATTAACAGAAAATTAAAGCTACACTTTCCTTCCTGCTAAAGATTTCTTCTAACAAAACTACCAACTCTGCCCTATAAATTAATCTTTCACTGCTCTTTTGTTTAGCTCTGTGCAATGCCAGCTGGTTTGCTTAGAGCAGTGAGCTGTTGAACTGATAACATATTTTTAATGTCAGTCCAGTACAGCAGTTTTGAATGGCTTCAGATGTCTAAATTGTCTGTAGAGTAATATTAATAGTAAGTGGTAAGAACAGGGACTTATGGTGCTGTTGAATCCACAAGTGGCAAATACACATTTCCCATTTAATTAGTCTTTTAATTAGTCCTAAATGAAATTGCACATTTGGATAGCATTAGGGATTATTCTAGACAAATTGCAAGTTAATAAGAACAAAGCATCCACCTGAACTCAGAGCTAAACTGAATGCACGAAGAGATGTTGTAATCCCTAGCTAGTGGTGAATAAGGAGAATTTGCTATAGAAGATAAAGCTTCCTAGACTTTTTACTCAGACTTTTACTGATCCCACAAAAGGAATCTAAGTCATAACCCTGTGGCAGCAGGTAAGCTTAGGAGTCCCACAGGCTCCAGGATGCCTCAAGAGTCCTACTAGTAAGACAACAAGACCTAAGGAGGAGAGGCTTTCAGATAAACAGGGGGTTTTATTGCTGCTCAGGCACCAAGTACCTGCAGTATGAAGCTACAGTGACATTCTTTATCATGAGGATAGTGAGATGCTTGCACAGCTTGCCCACAGAAGCTGTGGGTGCCCCATCCCTGGCAGTGTTCAAGGTCAGGTTGGACAGGGCTTGGAGCAACCTGGTCTAGTGAAAGGTGTCCCTGCCCATGGCAGGGGGTTGGAACTAGATGAGCTTTAAAGTCCTTTCCAAACCAAACCATTCTCTATGATGATTCTATGATATTCAGGAGTACTGTGGAAACAAATGAGTCCATTACTCAGGACTTAGGTAAGAAATGTGCTTGGGGAACTCTGCAGGACTAGAATGGCCTCACCATGCCCCCAGAGCAGAGGGTCCATCTGGTAGCCCTTGTGCAGACTTACTAGCTCAGAAATGCAGCAAACCTGGGTCAAAAGCCTTTACCAAAAGCAACTGGAGATGCTGCATGTGACATGTAGCCTCCCAAAAAACAGCATATCAAAATGATTTCTTTAAATAGTTGACATTTTTCTGTTGAACTTTTCACAAAGTTTTCATTGTTTTTCAGGCAGGGTGCTAGTTACATTCTTTTTATGATTAAAAATTTAGTTTGCATTTATATAAAGAAACACTTCCAGGGAAGACAGGGTTACTTTTAAAGCTGCAAGTGCTTTGGGATGTATTATAAAAAATAAATAACCATAAAAAATTAAAAGAATCAATGAAAATCCAATCAAGAAAATTGCTTTTTCGGAGGAAAGAATATGCATGACATAGAAATCAATGAAGTATTTATTCACTAAAATAAGATTTCTTTTATAGTGCAGTACTTGAAAAATAAATTTAAAGCTTAACTAACAAAACACAGAAAAATACAACAAACACAATTTTTAGATTAATCTACGTAGTATTTTACAGTTCAATAAACTTTAACAAAAAACAACTTGTTTCCAGCAGCTGGGCAGGTTTATGGCATTTGCTGACATAACAAGCAATGCCATTTGTATATTTTTTTTTTTTTTTAAAGAGAACGTTATCAAGCCTGCTAGGTATCATACAGCATGCATTAGGTTACTTACTAACCTCACAGTTTCTAACCACAAGAATCATCTCCACAAAGGCAATCCTCTTTGCACCTTGCTTTGTTACCTTAGCTTCACCAAACTGTCCAATTCCTAAAGCATTTTTGCAATACAAGCTGTGCAAGCAATCCTCATCTCTATGCCAGCTGGCTCCAGAGGAGAACTCCAGGATCTCTGCTAGCTGTGTTACTCTCCAGCCATTCAGTATTATACACTTTGAGAAATACATCCTGATTTTCTAAAACTTGAGTCTACTTTTAGACCCCACTGTCCCAGTATATTGGGCTGTTCTTGCTTTCCTTTGACTACAATGAACAGAACACTGGGTTTGCTCTAACACATGCTCTTAATAAAGTCAACAGGAAAATCAGATCTTGGGATCCTGGTGGTCACCAAGCTGCCCAGCAGCCAGTGACGTGCTCTCATGCCAAATTTGGTCAGCAGTATCCTGTGTTGCATCAGGAAGAGTGATGTCAGAGGGCGGGCAGAGGATTGCAGGAGGTCCCTACCAACCTCAGACATTCTGTCATTCGCTTCCAGAACTGATCAGCTTCCAAAAGAATCATTGTATTAAACTCTGTGCCACAGCTGTAAACTCCAAAATTAATAATGGTTAAGTAATTGAAATAAAAATCTACTCCGTCAGCTTCTGTAAGGGGAAAAGCCAATTCTGATTTACAGGCTATGACGCGTGGATGCTAAGTGGGTACAACATACCGCTTGACCTTAGGAACTTCAGGTAACACACTATGAAAACAGAGAAGACATTCTTTTACAGAAAAGGCAAGGAAAGAAATGACAGTATTGAAGCCTTTGGTTAGAAGACAAATCCTTGTCTCCCTAGATTTGATGGAAGAATTGAAACTGAAGGAGGTTATTAGGCTTGCAACAAAAAGCTCTTCAAGAAAATTTATTTCACAATATGCAAAAATATCTTCAAGTATACAACCCACCTGGAGCAGATTCCAGGTGCATCAAAACAATTTCAAAGGATTATAAGAATCAATGTACTATGACCTACCGCACTCTTGAAATACTCATCCTTCTTCTCTAAGAATGTCAGTATTAATTTTGTTGATCAAGTTTAGACCATAATATGACTCTGCCAAAAGCTTAAAATAACTCTTATCTTTAGAATATTTAATGTACATTAAAAATACAAAATGTAATAATTAAGGTAGAAATCACAGATTTTCTTTAAAGTAGTTTTTATATCAAGTAACAAAGTTTAAAAGCTCAATCAAGACATTTATTTATTTCCCTCATGCTGCTAAACCTTAAAACCAGCTCCTGAGGGAGCCTGGAATTGAAGAAAGTGGAGATTAAGGAATAAACCCATGACTGAAAGAATAATAATGGAAGAGAGAAACAACTTCTATTTCCTGTACTTAATAAAAATTCAAATAAAAAAATAACTTCAGAGCAACACAGACCTATTGATCAAATCAAAATATTGTTTAGCTGGGCTAAAGTCTTGGAAATATGCTAGAATGGCACAGAAGCTCATAAAACTACCAACTGAGAGACAAATAAATTGTTTTTAAGAGAAGATGATCTTGGGGAAATAATAGTTTACTAATCCTTAGCTATTGGTCACACCGATGGCTCTCAGCTCCAGGGTATCTAAAATTCAAATAAAACTAGGAAGTCTTTGTCCTGTGTGATGTTTTTCCCCCATCTCAGACGAGATTTAGTAGACATGACTTTGAAGATGCTCAGCACTTGAAATACTGTTATTAGTAAATTTGACATTTATCAGACTTTATCAACTGATCCTCCAATAACTTAAATAGCACTAAAAATTTAAATCATCATCCTTAGCCATTGCAGTTCACCTAAACCCCATTTGTGCTTTATTTTAAGCTGTAAGAAAAACATTCAGGTATATCCATAAGTATCTGGATTTCAGACTTGTTACAGAAATGGAACCAAATCCATAGGGATTATCCACTGCACTAAAACCAAGATATTCTATGTGCATTGGGGGTGGGTGTCAGGGCTGGGAGGGAGGGAACATTTTTAAACACTCTGCTTACAACAGTGTACCTCTAAAAATGAACTCAACAAGTAATATTGTTAAGCATGTCAGAATAAGAACTTTCATAGACATTTTCAAGTCTAGCTTCTAAAATCACCCTTGCAAAATGCCATGGATACCAGCTCCAGAAATGCAGCACAGATGAAGAGAAGGAATTATCAAAGAATGAAATAACCTTTAGTCTGTTACCAAATTCTGCCTAATCTTTAGAAATGCAGATGTGCGGATGAGGTGATACCATGTTCATTTTTGTTCTTGCTTATCACTTACTTTTAAAGCACACTGTCTAGCAGTTCTGTATTATAAATAATTCAAAGGAAGCCAAGTTTCAAACCCCTTGTGTTTTGAGTTCAAAATAGCCAAGTTCAAAAATAGGCTTGCTTTTTAATACTGCCAAGTCTTCACACACAAATGCACACAACCACCCACCACCCTATTCTCACAGTTCTCCTGGCAAAAAACAACACGGAGCATCCCTAGGTGTGCTATGTATATGCAACCAGTATTACAGAAACCCTTTTAAATGTGTCCAGTTCAAAACAATCTGAAGAGTTTTAATTGTAAATTCAGCTTTGAACTATTTTACAATTACTTATATTTCCTTTTTTTTTTTCTGCACAACTATTTTAATCTTATGGAGTTATATATATGTCTATCAATATCATAATCTATTTTAAATTTCTATTGAAATCTGCTCCACAATAGAAATTGCAACAGGAAAAACCCAAGCTTACAAATCACTAATAAACCCAATAAAGGTATTGAAATTAACACCTGCAATTTTTGTTTTTTGAAGGGTGTAGGTGAGCAAGAAACATTTTCATAATAACTTTCTGGGCAATAGGAGGGCAGTCATCCAAACGAAATATAATGAGATGGTATTTTCATACAGGAAGACCAATGATGTTGTACAAGAACCTAAGACGGAAAAAAGGAAAATCCTTCTTTATTCCCACAGCCCCTTGTAGTACATTTGGTTGAATAAAAAAAACACACAAGAATCTTATCTCTGAACTAAAGCTTTCTTTGCAGATTTCACACATTTTAGTAATTAGCCAGTACATCGCTATTTTAATATATATATAAGATTATTTTTTAATCTTTGTGTTAAACCCAACAGCAAGACACACATCCTGTTTTGCTGTCAGTTTTAGTGGTTGTGGCAATTGACCTCACTAGAGAGAGAGACAGATCTGGTCCATGGAATGAAGTCACAATACACAGCCATGGAGAGCGGAGCCCAGAAGTTCTATCCACATCAATCCATTCTTACAGACAGGGAACTCAACACAGAAGGACTTACTCTAACCTTTTTAGTGAAGTTGCCTATCATATCATGAAATGCTTAGACTTTAAAGTGAGAAAAGAGGAAAATACTTAGTGTGCAGAATTTAGGTAAGCCTTAATTTTAAAATATTGTCCATAAATCTGATAAGCTTTGTTGCAGTTGGTGAGCCAGACATAAAAAGTCTGAATCATCTCCTCAAGCACCCCAGTAGTTTTTTCCTGCCCCCAAATTTCATTTCAGGATATAAAGAGATACGAAAAAGATAAACAGAAGAAACAGTTCAATTAGATGCCATTAAAATATCTGTAACAAAAGTCCACTTATTTTGCAGGACTTGGTTGATATATTTATCACTGCATATTGTTTATATTTCTACTAGCATTCAGTGTGCTACTCAAAACATGTAATTATGTACCAGGACTATAATTTGCACATGTCTTTACTTCAATGAACACAAATAAATTAATTGCCCTTTTCCTAAAGAGGATAAAAACTTCACACACAGGTCTTTGAGCAACCCTCGTATGTTAATAACGTTACCAATACAATATTACACAAAATTATACTAGCGGTAAAGTTTCCACTTCACACTAAAAACAAATGAGAAGACTGCCAATACAATTAAGTAGTCTCATATATTCAGCCATAGTTAGTGTCTTTCCATAATAAATCTACCAAAAATATTCAGTTTTTTGCACTATTAGCGGTACTCTAACTCCATCTACAATGTCGTTTAAACTTTGTACTGTTCAGAAACTTAGAGTGGCTGACTCTGCAAAATCCTCTCATGGGCAGATTCTGACATCTGAGGCTTTACTTGAACTGTACCAGAATCCAAGATTTGCCCAGTGTTTAAAAAAAACTTGACTTCTCATATTTCAAGCTAGCCCATTACATCCAGGCTCAGTGCTGAGTGTGATGAAGTAATTTGAAAGTTTGGCATCAGTGTGGAACATCAACACCTTCATTTCAGGACAGGACATACACAGACTCCTGGAGGAGCTGTCCCTCCATCAAGTCTCTTTTACTTCTCCTTATTTCAGGTACTTAGCAATTGGCTTACTTTCCTGTTTGCAAGGGAAAGTACACATTTAGCAGCTTCTTCTTGGCTGCCATGGATCGCTTGGAATATTTCCCCAAGAAATAACAGACTGAAGTGCTTGCAGCTCTTCTCCATTACCTCTGAGTTTTTCTCACATTTCTTGACCCCTCAGAGAATTCATCTTCTTCCTAGATTCACAGGAGAACCTGGCCATGGTAGTTCCAGAAGAACCCAGCCACTGTAGTTCTAGAAGAACCCAGCCATGGAAGTCTCTCCAGTCTTTCTGCAGTCTCCCCTTTTCAGCCATGTTACACAGATCACTTTCATCTCAGTTACATGATCCTACTCCTGACCCTGCAACTGGTCAAATACAATGGCAAATCGGATTACAGCCCTAAACTGAAGGTGCAGCAACTTTATTTGATTTCATTTCCATTTCTGAATTACAAAGGACAAAGCAATTTAACCTGCTTTTACACAAGTGATGCTCCTAATTTTTCTGTCATCTTAACTAGTCCATAATACAGGAAGTATTTAAGAAAATAACTATTTAGTGAAAAATTTTTGTTAAATTTAAGCTATCGCTAGCTACCAAAACCTATACACAGGCTGTGAGATGCTTAATACACTAATCTACACATATAAGGAAAGACAACTGACCTCAACATGACAGGTACCAATGGTTACGTTTGGGCTTTTGTTATGGCCAAGATTGAACACACTGATTATTTGGCTCACAAGGATTAATTTGGCATTAACCAGAGGTCTGGAGGTTTTCTTTTTTGAAGGTATGTCATTTAGCTTTAGTTTATACTGCCACTCTGAGAAACTAATGCTAACTGCACAAACAACAGGCTCAAACAGGAAACAGCCACCAGTAAGCAACAAAGATCACTTCCAAGCGATAAAGACCACTTCCCAGTTTCCATCAGTAATACCTCCCAAGTACCTCAGGTGCAGTCTTTGGACACAGTCATTCAATCGTTATTCAGTCCTGACAGCACTGCACAACTTTTCTCTGTTATGCCAAAACTACTGAAGAATTAACAAACTCTCTTCTCTTCTGCCTGTCTCACCACTGGCAGGTATTTCGGTACAGGGTCACATCCAAGATGTCACAAACTGCTGCCGTCTCTGCTCACATTATGTACACCAGGACAGGAGAGTCTTTGGATCATCTTTATCCTTCCCCCTGGAGGGCACCTGACCCTAAACACCCCAGCAAGTAAGTTGCAAGGAATCACTTGGCAATCCTCCGGCTCATCAGGGTCCCGCTCTGAGGAACCTCACTCTTCCTACTTATGAAATCGGAGGCTCCAGGACCACCTCAGGTGACAGAGGCACAAGAAAATTAGCTTCTGCAATGCTGTGTGTGATGCTTGGCCCCAGGATTTAACCTTGGTGCCTCCATTCCAGTCTATAAAAGGCAAATTACTTCCATAACGTCCAACCACACTGTAAGTTGATGCTTTGTTGTGCAAGAATATACCACATTTCAGTTTCTTTCTGTGGACAAAGTGATTCTTTATTCTGAAATAAGTTACTACTTCCTATGAGCAGAAGTACCATGATCTACTAGCCCTGCTCCTAGTCTGCCAGCACAGTTCCTCTAAGGAGGAATCATTATTCATCCTAGATGAGGACATATTGACTCAAACAGCTCTTACAATTATTTTACCTCTTCACAGTGAGTAAGGAAATGCTTTCAAATACGGATCTGTGGTAGCAGGAAGGTTGTTAAATGGACATTTTCCCTTTTGCCATTTTTCTGTAGTGAGCTCAGACTACAGATGTAGCATTGAAAAAAAAAACCCACCAAAAACCAACAAACCAAAACCACAAAACAACCTTATGCAACATTTATTAGGTTTGTATTTTATACTTTCATCCTCACTCCATTAATGCTTTAGCTCTATTTTTCTGGAAGCAGGCTATAAAGGTTGTCACTTGCACTAAGATACAGAAAAACACTGGAGATTAGCCTTGCTTTATTCCAGTGACTTGTGGTTTCCAAATACCTTCTTTCCAGTAGCCACAGACAGCAGCATAAACATGAATAAGAACAAAATAATTTGAAGGAAGAAAGGTCTTTATCATGAAATGAGATCTGAACACACTGAGAAGAACAAAAACAAAAAACCAACAAACCAACAACAAATCACAATCAAAGTACAGAAGTCTGGTTAGAAATCTCCATTTTCATACAGCAGAACACATGCTTTCGGATAAACTGTTTCCCAAAGAATGAATTTTGAGCAAGAAGTAATCTGTCACTCCTGATGTTTAGGCTCTGCATATGTGAACCCAGCTGAATGCCAGGTAAGCCGACCAGTTAGCCAACCGAAAACCAGCAGAACAGCCAATGGAAAACAAGCTGGTTGCAAACTCTTGTTTAGTTGCTCCAACATTTTACATTATTTTCCCCCACAAACACTTTTTCTTGCTAATGCTTAGGACAGAGAGAATCTTGCGGAAAGCTGCAGCAGGAATGTTTTTGAGAGACACAAACAACTATTTTTGCAAACAAAGCTAGAAAGAAGTAAGTTATTTTGTCCACATAAAAATAATTATTCGATTTCTTTCACTGGGAAACTCTAGCCACTTTACAGTTTAGGACCGTAACCCAACCTCTACAAAGAGCATAGCCCAGTGTTAAGATGTGCTTTTTGTGCTTCCGTGAAATTTTAAAAAAGGGAAAAAAAACAACCCACAAATGAAAGCACACACACACAACTGCCTATTTCATGTAAGTTTCTTATATGCTCATTGATATCAGCAGCTAATTGTCTGGAGTTGCCTTTTACAGTGCATACATACATATGGTAACATCGTGATGACAGATTTTTGTTTGAAAAAGAACACTAGAGAGAAAACAAAAATGGTGAGGAAGTCTTCAATTTACATCTTAGCTCTTAATTCCTGCAACAAAGCAACATACTGCTAAAGAACTTATTGGAGAATGACTGACTGCAATCCTGCCTCACTGCTGGGGCTGAACAGGGAGTGGGAAGAAGCATTTTGTCATGAGCATCTTCCAGGAGAAAGATTGTAGGCTTATACAAAACACCTCAGCCTGACATGCAGAGAGGTCTGAGGTTACCTCAGGTACATTGAGCCTGGCAGGTACTGTCAAGACTTCATGTTTATTTGCCTTGCATTTGAAAGCCATGATTTCACCCAACAGACAGGGCTAAGTGTGTAAGAGGATGCTGATGAAAAGGACCCAAGTCTGTAAGAGAATTCCTTCCGTGATCAGGCAAGGCAGCATGGATTTTCCTGCACCATGGGAAGAAAGGGCCTTTGGTACTTCTGGATGATGGGAAAGGCTGTGCTGCAAATTTCATTCTGCTAACCTCCACTTTTGGGCTAAGTACAGTTTAAGGCTCTTGGCACAAAAATAGGAGGGTAAGAAATTAGCCTTTACAGCTCTTGGCTTAACTTAAGCACATTCTTTCAATGGACCAAGGCTAAAAACTCCATAAGTAGCCTTTTTTTTATGTCAAGTTATTGCTTTAAAATCTGCCCAGTCTCCATAATCAAGTTTCTTTCACCTTCCTTTTTCTGAAAACAAAGCTCTGAGATGTGGAAGACACCCCAGCAGACAGACCTTCTATAGCTACTGCTGCAGCAGAGTGTACATCTAACAGCTTCTAGCCCTTATTCAGCACCAAGCTGTTGTGCAATTCAGAGATAATACTGACAGTGCTTTGAGAATATGTAAAGGCATCTCTTCTTACAATATTTATATTTTTTTATAGTTTATTTATATTTATAGTTTTAGTATGTTCTTAACTGTTCAAAGCAGAGGTGGCTTTGGGTGGATTCACCACCAATCTCTGCGCAGTTAACGCATCCCTGGGAAATTCAATAAAACTGACATTTGGTACCAGCAATGCAGACAGAAGTCAAAAGCTGTGAATTCTCTAAATTTACTGCAAGATATGATGGGGAGATCAAGTAGTGATGATAAATCTCAAGGGCTGCCACAGAACACCTGTCAGATGTGGAAAGCTATAAACTTACGGAGAGGGCAACTCAAGTATTCTTTCTGGGGTCAGTGGCATTCACAGGAGCTACTGCAGCTTTACCTACCTGCAGGCACAGCAGGGCCCAGCAGATCCCTTCGGGCTCGTGCCTGGGATGAAGCTCTCCAGGTATCCTTTGCAAGGCTGCAGCTCATTCAAGCACAGGGTGCTAGTCCTGAGGATGCTGCAAGTCTCACCACAGTAAAAGGCAAGATGTTTCTCACACAAACAGGAAGCACTGACTTGGTATGTGTAACATCCTGTTACAACTAATTGCCATGTACAAAACAAAATAATTCAGTGCTTTGCAGCAGTTCTCACAGGGTAACAGCTATACCCCTTCACGTTCTCTCTGCCTTCTAAAACCACATTTTCCCATCCAGCTTTATTTTAAAAAGGATGAAATTAATTACATCTGAAGCAATTAGAAATTTAAGATCCTTTAATTAATTTCTCTCAGACATGAAGCTTTAGAATATATTAAGATGATGATAGGTCTAATACTCTCCTCAGAAACCTAAGAGACTAATTTATTTTGATGGAAGGCACACACGCCTCTGAAAGCAAATACAGCCATTAATCCCTGTCCATATACAAATGATCTATTTTGTTATTTAACTACTGACTTGTTAAAATGAGGAGTAAGAAAGATTCCAATATCCTCAAACCCACAGACGGAAGAGGTGCAGACTAAAAGCCTGCCTTGCCCTAATGTGCTCCTTACACCCCCTTCACCCTTCAACGTTTACAGCCCTGTCTGGAAACTCTTCTGTGGTCTGGCTGAGCACTGTCCCAACAGACTGAACCCTGCCCTGGCATAAGTATTACTGGAGACCTTCACTCAATGTGCCAAGAGAAATGGGGCACATTGTATTAAAAAACAATAGGCTTGAAACGTCTCATTGACCACAGGTTTCCTGCATTGTGTCTGTTTACAGAAATACTAACTTTAAATGTGATTTATGTACTTATTGCTGAATGAAGGCACATTGGAATATGATGCATTCACTCCTTAATCATAAGAACATAAGAACTCACGTCACAAAAGAAGTAGCAAATACACTGATAACATCACACTACGATGCTGAATTAAACCGGTGTTAAATTCCAGCCTCAGCAGCAACTGGCAAGATAATACAGTGAACAAGCTTAATTGCTGATCATGACACAAGAAGACATACTGCAATGCACAGTGCAGCACTCAGAGGAAGACACTGAGAACACAGGCTTTTGCATCTGGGTGTTTCACACCAGACCCATTCCCTCTGCATCCTGGCTGCATTAGATGGTTTGGCCTGACAGCTGTGTACAGTCTAATGGTCACAGTCTATTCTCCTAATCTAGCAGATTAACAATACACCCCAATGACTAAGGAAGCATAATAATTTTTTCTCATACTGTAAGTGCTATCTGACACAATAGCCTGCAGTAGGTAACTTGACAATAACCTAGATAAATATTAAGTAATATTTAAAAGATAACATATATAAATATTAAATAATATCAAAATCTGTGTGCAAATACACAGGCTGCAAAACAAATGGGAGATGGACAAGTCAGAAAAAGTATTTTGGAGAGGAAGTTTTGGTACATCAGTAAAGTTATCATTTATGGAAAGAACTGTAATATTCCCATACCCAAGCACTAAATTTCAAAGGAGCACTCGCAGTGTGCTGAATTGGATCAGCCCTCAATAAATATTTATCTCACAAGTCACCTACAAAAAGCTTATAATGATTTTTTTTTTCTAGAACTTTAACATGAATGACCGGTAAGTGTTTAAATGAGTTTTTTAAAGCAATGCAAAGCAGACAAAGAAGCCTCAAGATGAGGAAAATCTGAAGGTACGAGGGAAAGGCTTTAGTAGCCTAAAGATTAAGGGCTTGTTACGTTGCAAAGCAGTTAATACACTTGAACTTACTCAGGGGATAATTTCTTCCAGATGAGTTAGTGAGGTGGACAGAAGACTCATGATTAATAATTATCCTAATCTACTTTCACCATTCCTGCACTGAGGCTTTTAACTGAATGGGATTTAGAAGCAAAGCAGAAGAATTTGAGCCTGTGTGCAGGGGATGACAGTGGGAAGGTTTTCACTACACATATTCCATCAGGGCTGTCTCGTTAAAGCTCATTAAAGATAAACTCCCCTTTCCATAAACATCCTTCAGCATCCCTTGCTGGCACCCACCCGCATGAAAGAAACATGCTAGGTTCTGAAACCATTTGGCAAAGCACTAGAGGGTGGGTTTTAAATGTCACATCTAATCCGCAACACATGGCACTGGCAAGACACTATTAGTAGGTTACCTGGAAAAGACTGTAAAACTTGAACTGTTTCAACAGCATTCAGAAAAAGGGATGATACTCATAGCAAAAAAACACCCAAGACCTTTTTTTGCGAACAAGCTTGAGAAGCTCTCTTCCAACTAATGAATATAAGCAGAAGAACAGGATGTGTAGGAAAAGTGAGATTTATAGGGAATATCCCATTTTGAGACCCTGCATCATTCTCTGCCCTGAAGGCAGCATGCTACAGGGTGGTATTATGTTCTTTGTAGCCTGAACTTCCACACTACATTATATATTATATTCTACTGTCCTGTATTATATTACCATATTTGTAATTGTTCAACACTATGCAGTAACCACCACACCATTCTGTCCCAAACTGTGTCACAGTTCTGATGCTGAAACTGAGACTAGTAACCTGGAAAATGCCCGCAGTCTGTTTTGCTGGGTTGAGTGGTGAAACAGCCATCTTGGTGCAGAGTTCGTGATGCTGTTAAAGGCTCAAGCACATCTTAAGAAAACTGCAACAAAGACCTGTATTCAAATGGAAAAAATAAAAATGCCCTGAAAGATAGGTACTCAGCCCAACCCCATGGCAGACGTAGCAGCAATCCCCTCATGTACACTGACTATAGAAGACACAAAGGACAATGTGCAAAAAGACACATAGGACTGTGGAAAAAAAACCTGTCACAGCTGGAGAAGGGGAGTCAAATTAGAAAAGTCATGCTGAGTTAAGAGAAAATGGGAAGAAATGAAAAATGAGAAGAGTGAACAAATGGTGTATTCCTGAAAAATTTTAAGTAACATTTGAAAATAATCCAAATACGGGTATTTGATAAACAAGAGATCCATTTTCATAAACCAAATCCATGAGCACAATTATTTTGAAGGTTTGGTACCTAAATGCCAGCAAATAATGTCCTTCCCTTTCCCACAGCACAGCAAAGAGGGAACTCCAGAAAATGAGTTGGATTACAAAACCTTCATTTCCTATTTTTGCATCCTTGGAAAGATAAATATTCATGAAAAACTTAGACATTACCTTTTTGATGGATTATGTACACTGTACTTTCTACTTTTATACTTACACATAAAAAAGCCCATAGGTAAACCAGAATTCCATATGTGAAGTGCAGGAAACTAAAGTATTCAAATAACTCAAGCATACACATAATGAAAAACCCCATGAGAATCAAACCTCTAAAAGATACACCGTATGCATATCTTCTTTCTGTGAGCTGTCTTACTATCAGCATCTACATCTTGGTACTTAATATTCAAAGAAGCTGACAAACTTTGCAAATTCTTTGGGCTCTGCACAGTGATCTGCCATGAAAAACAGCTTGCAAGTACCTGACATACTTAGTATCCAGCAGATCTCCATACTTAAATGGGTGGAATCCAGAAGAAATACAAAAAACAAGGATAAACAAATGCAGAACAGGGTCAAGTCTAAATGTGCTATTTATATGAAGGCTTTCTGATACTTCAGAACGCTGGTCTTCCCTTAGTGACTAAAGAGATTGCTTTAACATAACACTGTTGGAGGTAGTATTGCATCAGAATAAAACGGGGAAGAGTGGATGCACAGATAGAAAATCAGAATTAAAAATAGTAAGATATTGTACCTCTATCATAAAAAGACAAAGAAGCAACAGATGGAAAATAGGTCACTGTCTAGAAGAGTAAAAAAACTTGAGCAGCAGATTTTCAGAGATAAGGACTCCTCAACTGGGCTTCCTTCTTCTGCACAGTTGCACAGGACAGAGATTGCCTTTCTCCCTGTTTCTCCCTGACATGCCACCCCCTGGTCCATGGTTGGAACACACAAATATTTTACCCTTCGTACTACAGTTTATACAATATACTGTCTATAAGGGAATGGATTAGTGCTAAAAGACAAGGAACACAACATAAAATACATGAAAACCCCAATACCTATTACCAGTTAATAATACAACAGCTTTTCGCAGCTAGTCCCACCCCCCCATGTCCATCCCTGAAAGGGGTTCCACCTGGTGTTTTCTGCTAGCTGGCTAGCAAGGTTTTTCAACTTTTGTATTTATGCATGTATTGAACTGGAGTGGTCACTTAAATTCATGCAACATAATTTGGCAAAGTCTTCACACCCATGCTTATGTACTAAAAGCAAAAAAAACTCAATCACTGCCATATTTTGTTTTGCACGATCCAAGGCGGCGAGCACTTTGGATTCGGTTCTTTGCAAATTGGTAACAAGTCTCTAGATGATATGGAGGAAAAGCAAAGCAAAGCAGTGATGTCCAGGACCCAAAACCAAGGTTTCTCCAATGCATTAGTCAGATATACTGGGAGTCTTGGGAACCTGAAGATAGATGCTGTTACTTCCAAAGACACGGTCCTTGGCTTTCTTTATCTCCTCTGCTTAAGGAATCTTAAATCACACAAGAGCAGCTTCTTGACATTAGCCTTTGAGAACAGAAGATTCAATAGTTACTTATGCTAACTTTTGTGGTGTGCTTTTTTTTTTTGTTTGGTTGTTTTTTTACTGTGAGGATGAAACCTGCTTTAGATGACCCTGCACGAGCAGGGGATTTGGACTAGATCATCTCTCATGCCAACCACAGGCTGCTTGGCCTGCCCTTCCCTCCTGGATGAACCTGTTATAACAGGAGAGGCCATCCCTCACATCAAGGTCTGGCATGGCATGTGTCCCCACCGCTCAACACCTGCTGGGCTGCAGCCAACAGCAGAGCTAAAGGTTCTTCTTCATGGCAAACGCAGAGGCCAACCCACTCTTATCCTTGACTGTGGTAGGAGGCATTTGGCCAGCCTCAGTTCTTGCACCTCGTTGTCAAGGCTGAGTTTCACCTGCCTCATTCAGTAATAAGTCGCTACTATGGCAAAGCACACACAGATTTACATTAGCAGTATAACTACTATAGGGTGTAGCAGTATGTTGAAGATGCTGCTGGCAGTGGGGGACCAGCCAAAGAAAACTTCCCACCAGTGGGGTTCTCCCACCCTCTTAAGTTGTTCCATTACCTGCTTTATAACACTACCATCATATTAGAATCTTTCTAGCTTCTGCCTTAGGATTTTCTAGCAGCTGCTGTAAATTTGCATGCTCTAAAATCTCTTTTGCAAGTGACAAATCCATATGATACAAGGTGTAGTTTTTTATTAGCAACTGGCTAGTAAATATAGGTGGTTTATACACAAAATCACAGCCTCTAATAATAGCTATGTTGCAAGTACACATATTCAAGGCATTACTTTTCAGTTGCCCCCAGGTGATGTTTGGCAAATCATTCCTTTTTCTCTTTCTCTGTCTCATTTCGCTTGGAGGCTTCAAGGTCAGCTCCTGCAGCTGAGGCACTGAGTTCTTCAACTTGTCTGTCCAGCTCATGGTATGGCTTGACAAACTTTGCAGGCAGCCACCACAGATCTGTAGGTAGGAGGACACAAACATACCCCCTCCCCCAGGTTATCAGTTCCACTGACCCTTCCCATTTCTGTGGGCCAAAAGGATCACAATACCACATTTGCCTTTAAGCCACAGGGATTTAAACTCACGGCAAATGAAGATTGAGGTTTTGACTGACAGTCAGGGCAAGACTTGAAAAAATCTGCTTTGCTTGAGGAGAAGACAGGTTAAACTGTCTCCTTAAAGCAGAGGCATTCTAATGAAAAAAGGAATGTGAAGCAGCTGCAGAAGTAAACTGCACAGTGTTAACGGTCAAGGAGTCAGCTATGTTATTACCCACAGTTAAAGGGCCAGGCAGGTTGGAATGTGACTTAATACGACCAATAATAACAGCATAATTAAGCAGTAGTCAATACAGGAGCCCTACGAGCCTTTGCTCCAACATCCCAAAATGCTCCAACAAACTTGACAACGTCTGTAATTTTTTTCCTCTGACTGGGGCTAGTGCAGCCCCACAATCCCCACCTGCACCCTCATTGCTAGCAAAATAAGAGTGCATGAGCAGCCCCATGACCATCAGTCTGCCTTTGTATACATAGGGCTCCTGAGAGCCCCATCCCCTGATCCAAGCACTTGCCTCCAGGCCTGAACAGCCACACAGGTGGTCCGCAGGAAAAGCAAAGGGTTTCGATCTGAGCTATAAAGCCAAACAGAAACCACATCAATCACAGTGACTGTCTTCAGTCACTATAAATTTCCCTTCTATAAAAAAATCACACCTCAGGCTGTTTCCCAGCCTGACCTTGCACCCATGCACACAAACACTTCCTGGCCTGCTCCAGACTTAGGTGCACTAGCAGCAATTCTTCTTCTTTAATTATCCACATAGCTGGAACAGGATGGCTTGCAGTTCCCACATATCCCCCTTTCCTACTCTCCTCTGGTCCTGAGCTGCTTTGTCCAAGCCCAGTCCTGGTAAATCCCCTAACTGGCTTAGCTTTTCACTCAGTTGTTCAGTGGGGTTTCCTTGTTCGGATAGTAGTATGGGGGTTTTCGCATCCACCCTATCTGCTCCTTCCTCCATGAGACAAACAGGCCAGTTCTGGGGTTTCTCAACTGGCCTCTGCTTGTATTTATCCAATAAATTACTAATCTCCTCGGGACTACAGTCTGTCAATTCGTCTGTTCTTAGTTGTTTGTTTGCCCCGGTAATCATTTTACATTTAAACCTAGGAGCTGCACAGGCTCCTTCCTTTTTCAAGTCTACCTTGTCTTCAGTATTTGATTCTGACTCACTGGTAACCCAAATATCTCAATTCCATGTCTCTGGGTCCCAATCAGGATCAGACACAAGGGCACGGGCCTGTGGCCTTGCTGTCTTTGCATCCTTCTTATTGCTCCGTTTGTTTTTGTTGTTGTTGTTTGGGTTTTTTTCTCCTAAGTCTCTCACCCTGCTCTGCAGCAGCTACAAATTCCTGCCTCTGCAACAGCACTCCTGCTTTAACCCCTTCTAGCTTGGAATGTAGATCTGCTACTTGCTGCTCCAACTCTGTATTCTTACCTACCCATGCCTTTGTAGACAGGCAGCAAACAGCCTACCATGCATCCAGCACGGCTCAGTCGCTCCTTTGAGCGGGTATGAGGGGTTTCTACAAACTTACCCGAATACTTTAACGCTCCAATGGGGTCCTTAGCTCCCCATGGTTCAGGTCCTACGTTAGTGCAAGTCTCTGTTTTATCTCGCAACGTGCTCCACGGTTCCTGCGTCCTCCCTGGTCATTCCACAGGAGGAGCCATGTCCCGAGGCTCTTTCCACATCTTTCTGCCGTTCATTTCCATCCTCCTCACTATCTGAGGTACTCCAAATGTCTTCATCCCATGTTTTGGGATCCCAGTCTGGTTGGATTACTACTGCCTGTACCCATGGTCCCATATCCACACCAGGCTTTGGGCATCTCCACCGCTGCCACACAGTCCGCACAGCATACGATGTTGCTAATTCCTCTAGGTTTTTTTTTCCTGACACCTTGATGCTGCTTGGGTGGCGGCTAATAAAGCTTGTGGTTGCATTACCCCTCTCGCTTTTTCAGTTGGCAGTTCTTGTTTCAATTGATCTACCTGTTCCTCCAGCTCTTGGAGTCGCCCACATGTTACTTTAAACACTAAGTAGGGCTCCTCCCATACGCCCAGCATGTTGCAGGCTCTCTTTGGGCTTCGTTTGTGGTATCTCCACAAACTGACCCCAGTACTTCCACAGATCAAGAGGGCATTTTTCACTCCATGGCTCTGGCCCCACCTGAGTACAAGTTTTCCACCTATCCCACAACATAATCCATGGCTCAGGGGTCCATCCTGGCCTTTCCACTAGCATACTGCACAACCCGGCAGCCGTGCACTCTGCTACCCAGCCCCACTAATTCTTGTTATACCCAAGTATTTCTCTCACGCTCTCTCAGACTCGGAATCCTACCCTCGTCACCAATTATGTTCCAGAGTTTGAGGATCCCACATTAAGAGAAATGCAACTCAATAAAGAATATCTAGTTTATTAATACAGGGAAAATATAGAGGTAACAAAAGATACAGTAAAGGATATTTCTGATGTTTGGTTATCTTACCAACCCCAAAGACCATGTAATGACAACCAGGAAACCAGCTCCAAGAAACACCATTGCAATGTGAGGTGGCACACACAACCCTAGTGGGCGTCATTGCAGAGGCAACACTGACATGGGTGGTATGAGGTTCTGCCTCCTTGTATCGCCTGGGGCTCGGGCTTTTATATTAGTAAAAATGCATGCTCATTCTGATGTAGGGAGCCAGCCTACTTCGGAAGAAGTGGCCAGCTATATCTACAAAGGTCTCCCACGGTCACAACTTTTCGGGGAGGAGCCAAAGCGGGACCTTCCACGGAGGAGCCAAAGCGGGACCTTCTGGGGAGGGGCCAAAGCAGGACTTTATGGGGAGGAGCTACCTCCTAGAAATAGTACTCTTCATGTGTTCCACCAAGGACCATTATCTAGTGTCACTGACACACTCCCTTTCACCATAAATCAAACAACAGGATGCCTTTACAACAGTCAAAACTTCAGCATGTGGCTGGGCCTCATGCATGTGAATGTACCTGGCTGAAAAGAGAAAAACCTCCACTGAAAACAGTTCGGATTGACACTCATACACAGACCGCTCCAAAGATCAGGTCCCTGCAAGAATGTGTAGAATTTGCCATGGCCCCTGCGGGTAAAGAAACTTGAAGATCACTAACTTGAGTAGCTTTCCTGTAATAAAGAAAATTCATTAAGGCATTGTGCTTGCCAAATGCAAACTCCTAACTAAAAGGATAAGAATCCACCAAAACAAGTTTGGACTAAAAACACTGTTGAGCTTATCCAAGATGCTTCATTTTGTCACTGCACTGAAAACATACCTGAAGAAAAAAAAATGGATTAAAAACCTGCAGCACCAAAATCTATTTTGTTATCAACTTATTTTCAGACTAGTGTTAACAGTTTTGGTTTTCATAAAATAGATTCACTCTACAATTTTAGAAAACTGTAAGGAATCTTATATGGCAAAACTTCATGAGCATTCATAATAAACATACAGATACTTGGCTGTAATTTTACTTTGTTTAATTGGTCTTAATGCTTTACTCTAGAGAATGGGGCAAATTCCTCATGACTACCAAAATAAACTGCAGCCTCAAGCAAATGAACAGTTCTGAAACACAGCTTTTTACCAAAAAAAGGATTTTAGGGTTTCTGTTTCTCTGTTTAGAAAGCTCTGCAATATAATCTACAAACAAGCACATAATGAAACAGAAAATTATGAAAACATAATACAGTAATGTTTTTAAGCTACACAGTAGAAGAATCAGTGTGGCAAAATACATAGACAAGAGCTAAGCTGGACTCTGAACAAAGCTGGAAGTTAATCAACTTCCACATGATTAATACAACACCACAAACTATATTGGGGCCTCTAAAATGTTCATAAAAAAAATTGATTTTTAATGAAAACTGGCTTAAGTCAATGAAAAACTATATATGCAGGCAAAGTCTTCATGTGAAAACAAAGCCTTGTAACCCAGGCTTTAAGTGAACTGTGGCAAAGAAGGAAGTTAAATAAAACTGGAATTGCACACAATGTAAACTGAGAATTGAACAGTGTGCTACTAAATGGCTTTTCTGTAGTGCTTAATGCTAGTACATTAACCCTCACATCATTCCTCAGGTGTGATGTTTATCCCAGTTTGCTGACAGGAAATTGAAGTACAGAAAGATTAAGACAAATAGCATAAACCCAAAAGAAAACACACAGGAAAAAAACACAAACAAACAAATGAACAAACAAAAAAGGCCACTAGTTATTGGAGTACCCAAATACACACGCTTAAACATTGATTTTCAGTTTTTACCCCTTGGAAGTGTAAACTACTTACAACAGTCATGACTACCACATTCGGTATGTATTTGTACCGTAAATACAAGCATATTCCTACAGAAATATTTGTTGCCCTTCTTCTTTAATTAGAAATTGTTTTTGTTTTTATGCATAGGAACCAGCACTGCTGTCACCCACACATTGTGCCACCAACC
Organism: Pezoporus flaviventris; assembly: GCF_033815535.1. Classification (NCBI taxonomy): domain Eukaryota; kingdom Metazoa; phylum Chordata; class Aves; order Psittaciformes; family Psittacidae; genus Pezoporus; species Pezoporus flaviventris. The sequence goes on from NW_026892549.1 coordinate 53,571,213, forward strand.
CAGGATTCTTCTGAAATGACGCAATGACTGAAATGAAGAGCAAAAGATCCATGGTGTACTTGAGGAACATGCTATATGTCTATACGTCTGTGGACCCCAATACTACACTTCCAGTTCAAAACTTTTGATGAAACTAAGAATTCACCATTTAAAACAAACAAACAAAAAGCCTAAACACCCCTAAACCCCCCCAAAAAGCATACAAACAAAACATCATTGCCAAATACAACCTACACCGGAAGGTTTGGTCTTTTGTGCTGCTTTACGAAGACTCTTGGGAATAAAATCCGCACTAAATTCACTTACAAAGATCAAGATGTTCAAGACACTGCCTCTGAATTTTTAATTAAAAATCTATCTCAGTAATCCCAAGTATCTGCATGGATTTTCTTTATGATTTTGCATATTATGAAATTACATAGAGAAGGTGAAGAGGAATGAGTGTTTAGTTTCTTTCACTGGAAAAAATTAGAAAGCCTGTAATAAAATCATAAGCCTGAAGCAGCTAGTTTAAGACCATGTGCAAGTATGCTGTAGCACTGTGTCACACAACATTTTGGGTACTACAAATCTCGTAGCTTTTAAACCAGCTAGAAAATAGAAAATAGGGGGGGCAGAAAATTAATCAGTGGTGGGTTTTAAATGAAGATCTGTCATGCTTGGAAGGAACAAGTTATGTGGAGATCACCTATCCAAAGAGAACTTTTTGGAGGCTCAGAACATGTTCATGACAGATAACACATACTAAATTCAGAAAGCATGCACAGAAACCAATATGGCTACCGAAGACAACAGCAGTGAAGACTGAACCATCTGAACCACCACTTTTCCCCAAGTAAACACACTCATCCTATAACTAATCCAAGCAGAATCCACCTTGCTGAAAAATTTGCATCATCTTTCCTATACTTAGATATGTGTGACCAATGCTTAAACATCTGCTTGGTGAGGACAGCACCAGACACTACAAGTTTGGAGATTTTAGTTCTTCAGACCAAAAGTCTCCTCCCTACACCATCCTTACATGCAGCTATTGATATTTCCTCAGCGAGTGAACCCTCCAAGCTGGACCCAACAGCTAAACCATCCAGGAGAAGGAGTTGTAGAATAATAGGTTGAAGGGGACCTAAAGGATCATCTGGTCCAACCTTTCTAGGCAAAGCATGACCTAGACTCCCAGCACCCTGTACAGCCAAATCTTAAGTGTCCAGTGTTGAGGAATCCACTACTTCCATGAGGAGATTATTCCGATGGCTGATTGTTATCAGTGTGAAAAAAATTCCTCAGTCAGAATCTCCCCAGGCATAACTTGTGCCCATCACCTCTCATCTTTTCCAGTTATAAGGAGCAAGCTAAAAATTTTGAGTCTTGGGCCTGTTGTTCTTCCATTCATCCTCTAGAGTTTTGGGGATTTTTACATCTACAGAGTTCATTGAGTTAATCTTGCTCTATTTATGGCAGATTAGCATCAAACCCTGAAATACTGCTATCTAATTTCCAAGCCTCTCCAGTGCACACACAGCAATCTGAAGTGTAAAAACATCCTCATTGATTTAATCCTTCATAAAGGCATATATTGTCTCTGCATGTATAATTATAGTACTTGACACACAACTCCCACTAAGACAACAAGGTCATCTCCCCACTGAGGACTACTAGACGTGAACATCTGTCACTTAAACAAGTGTCACTGAGTATATCAACCTGAAGGCTTCACTTATCCACTCAGAATGGGAAAAAAGAGTTATATTCTCAGGTTTATGGGGTGACATCTGTTTGAGTGACAGATACCTGTGCACAAGAGTGCTGAACACAGTGTTTTATTGAGGAATCACCTCCAAAAGACTTTACCCAGCAAACTAAACCTTCCTTCTCTTCTGATAAGCAATTTCCATACTTTTAAAATCCCATTTACCAAGGATTGAAGTTGCAAAATTTAAAAAAAGCTGCATATGTTAAAGTAAGGCAGCCTAAAGCATTTAGAGACACCATGTTATTTGTGCCTAAGCCTAAATCTTGGTGTTTAGATCTCATTATCCTGGTTTGACCATGAGTCATGCAAATTTGTTAAACATTCAGCAAAATTTGTATGAGAATTAAGGAGTGCTTTGGGTATGTACAGCTTTGGGATATTTATTTTTACTGCTGAATGCTACACTAATCTGCAACAGAATTGATCATTGTATTGAATTAGCTATTATTTGATGATTATCTCAAGCAGAACAGAACAACCCCAAAGTAGCAGGGAGACTTACCCTAAAAACAAAATCACACAGATTAAAACAGGAAAACACAGCTTTATACTTTGGTAAGTAATACTTTTAATTTTGTTTTGTTAGAATTTAAACACCTGTTGGGGAGGCTCCTTATTACTGATAGGGTGCTTTAACACCTGTGAAATATTTTATCAAGGATTTTGTTCTTTATTAAATTATCTGGACTGATTGAACAAAGGTCTACAACAATCTGTTGTTTCAATGTCTTTCCTATTATACAGCATTTCTATAGGACGCATACGTAAGTAAATTGTGTAGTCTCTTACTTAAACAATCATTACCAAAAAAAAGCCACAGCCTGAGAAGAAAGATCAGAAGATTTGGCAAAATGGAAACCAAAGCTGTCTATGCAAAGTACCCATGGGGCAGCTGAGTCAAATGCAGGTTCCCCTTTAGAAGATACAGCACAGCTTTTAGTGACTTCAGCATCACATTGAGTCTCCTGGCAGAAAATGAACTTTCTGTAACCTCTATGAGAAAGATAGATTTTTTTTTACTTTTTTATTTATTTATTTTCTTCATAGCAGCTGGTATGGGGCTGAGTTTTGGATTTGTGCTGGAAACGGTGTTGACAACACAGGGATGTTTTTGTTACTGCTCAGCAGTGCTTACACAGAGACAAATAATATTTTGCAAAATGGCTGCAAAACGGAGCCCTTTACAGAGGCCCCATAGGAGAGACTTCTCCATGACAATATACTCTCCAAAATATTTGGGAAAATAAACTTGAAGAAAAACAAGTGACAGCTGTCTATATCTCTGCTCTTTTCCACTCAAAACAGATGATTTCCCAGATGCTTACAATTTAAGTCTTATTTTTAAGATAAATTTAGCACATTTATTCTTCCTTCATTGTCCAGGGTTCAGCAGTAGCAGTCATTTTTCTCCTTCTTCGTAGCTGGTGCAGTGCTGTGGTTTTGACTCTCAGCCTGACAACAATGCTGGTAACACTGATGTTTTTAGTTACTGCTCAAATGTTTAGTCTGACCAAGGACTTTCTGAGCCTTATGCTCTGCCAGGGAGGAGGGGAAGCTGGGAGGAAGCAGAGACAGGACACCTCTAGCCAGAGGTATTCAATACCACAACACATCATGCCCAGGATGTAACTGAGAGTTAACCAGAAGGGCTAGATCACTGCTCGGTAGGGCTGGGTATCGGTGGGTGGTATTGTATTCTCTTCCCTTGTTATTTCCCTTATCATTATTATTATTGGTGGTAGCAGTAGTGATTTGTGTTATACCTTAGTTACTGGACTGTTCTTATCTCAACCTGTGGGAGTTACATTCTTTCAATTCTCCTTCCCATGCCTCCAGGAGCAGGGGGAGGAAAAGGAGGAGGGAGTAGACTGCGTAGTTCTGATTTATGGCCTGGGCTTAAACCCTGACATTCATAAATAATTTTTTAAATCTTTGAAATAAAAAAGATAAGAGGGGAAAAATGGTTCATGCTTACCAGTAGACATTTATGTGCAATCACACAGATTTTTTTTGTGATAGATGCTAAAAATGTGAGAACTAACACAAGTCATCCTTCAGATTACAGTTAAATCCTCTGGTTGACAAAAACAGCTACAGAACTTTCTAATTTCTCATTAAATTATTTTACAGTATATTTAATATTTTTTAAAAAGATGCATAACTTAAGTATGAAAAACTATATTGCTGCAGTATGATATTTAGTATATGCAGCAGACAGGATAGGGCTACCTCAAGTCAACAGACAAAAATTCTTCCACTAATCTTTACATCAATGTGCCACAGTTTATTTGCCCAAACATGTAAGACAAAACAATGATACTTAAATAAATAAAAATGTAGCCATTAATTGTGTTCACATCCAAAGTTTTTTTAGCTTCCCTGCTCAAGGTCAAGGATAATTTCATGAGCTCTATTCAGATCTCCTGCATCCAGATTAAGTCACTAAGCCAAAAAAATCGAAGCCAAAATCCTCACTGAAGCAGAGAGCAGCATTACATGGCCAAAAGCCCAAAGGGGCTGTTACAAGGCTGGCATGTTCTTTCATTCTGGGCTGCTACAACACAGTTCCCATATGTATCTATCATACTAAAAATTGGTATCAGAAGAATTATATCAGAATAAAACTTGACCATATGCCTTAATGACCAAGTACTGTCTTTTAAGACAGAATAATAAAACATAAAAGACCTGATAAAAAGTTCAGTAGCACCTTAGCATGAAATCAGCATTACAACTATGATAAGTATTTTTGATGTTGACACGGCTATCCTAACTTTTGAAGAAGTAATACTGAAAGAACTGTTTTCCGTAATCCCCATCTTTCAACTTTATAGACTAAGCTGACATACGGGTAAAAGTAATTTAATTATCTGTGTAGCTCTAAAACACTTCTAAGATCTTCAGAATAAAATAAAAATATTTCACTATAAATGCTAAACTGTAAAAATGGAAGAGTAACTTCACTTAACTTCTCTGCTTTACAGTCAAATCAGTCCAAACTGCTATGGTTACAAGAGTTACCTATTTTAAGTATGTTGCTGCTGAAAGCAACTTGAGTAGTATTTCCCTCCCCCTCTCCCATTTGTCTGTCCTTATCATTGTTTTCATATTATTTCATGTTTTTCTTAGTTATGTATATTTCACATTCTTTCTCAAGTATTGTGGCATTAAAACATACTTCAAAGTATTTTGAATTACTAGAATATAAAAATGTATGCAGCCAATCAGCTTACTACTATAAAAAGAAATGTGAACTCAAGGCAAACTAAATTAAATCAAGACCAAACTGATGGATTTTTAAAAGGTGTATTTCATGTTAATGATGTCAATATATCCTAAAGCAGTCAGGCCACCCCTGTATTGTGCCCAAGAGCATCCTGTCTCAACCAGCTGCCAGCAGACTCCATCACACATTGCACTCTGAGCGCAGATGAAGACTGTCCTGGCTAGACCCACCATATACAAGCTTCAGGTATTTGCCTTCTTCCTCTTATCCTGAGCATCTTTCTGTCTCGGCCAACAAAACTCACACTATGACACACATCAACTGTCTCATCCTGCAAACATCTTAAAGTTGTACTCTTTTCATTAAAATTAGGGTGAAATTACACTCTTCCCTTTGCAAACATTAGTTTATACAATTTCTCTGCTTCCTCTCTATGCTCTGTTCCTCCTGTTTTCTTCCTTGTAAGATACATCCCTCTGTTTTGCGATGGGAATTCTGTGGGATTCAAGCCCATATGAATATAAGAAGCCTAGCTTCTTAAATTCTTGGCATATAAAGTTCAGCCTGGGGAAAGTCACTGCTTGGTATTGGATTTAGTCTTGTACAAAAATAATTGTGGAGATTTCTCTCCTACCTCTTTTCATAGTTGTTGGCACAAAATACCACACACAGCAGTTTTGCATGTTCAGCTCATTGGCATGTTCAACCATCAAAGTCTTTCCCAACTTAAAAAGAGCCTGTTAGGAGCTGTAATGACTAACATTCAGAAACCTTCCAAATAAAATAAGGCACAAGCAGACCTACTTTGTCCAAGCGTGGTACTAAAACTATTTTTCTTTTATCTTTCAGCAGTGATTTTTCTTCAGCCAAAAAGATATTAAAGAAAATAACAATTTAAAAAAACATGGTCATTTTGATAAGAAAAAAAAAAAATCAGAAGATACTTCATGATTAATTTGTTTTCGAGGCATAATCCTTGAAAAAATATAGCTGGCAACAGTAGAAATTGGGATTAAGAAAAAAACAACAAAAAACAACCCCAAACACTTCTAATGAGAATTTTATTTCAGTTATCTTAAAGAGAAACAATTAAACTAATACGCAAGAATTGACACAAGAGTTCCAGGAGTTACGAGCTTGAATCATCTAAACCATAAACCAATTAAGAATTTATAACAAGAAGGCAATATTTACTGAGGCACTGGTCTAAAAATCAGTACTGTTGGCATTATGAGAAATCCAAAAGTACTGTTCAACTCAACTGATTGAATACTAACATTCTGAATGCTAAAATTATTTTTGCTGTAAGCAGAGGAACAAACATTAGCACCAGCACACGAGTACTGTGTAGAAAAGGAGGGAGAAGATTTTTTGTGTGTGACAAGTTGTATACTATGAAATATGTAAAAGATACAATCATTTTTCATTTAAAATGAAAGTCATTTTTCTCATTCCTTCTGCCACGGCTCTACCAACTTTGGAAGACCCCATAGAAAAGCCTGCCAAGGTTCAGTTTGGCTTACTATTGGGAAAGATTTATTCATTGTGAAGAAATATAAGACTACCGCTTTTCTTATTACCAACTGTCTTTGTAAAGCTAAGCTGGGCTGTTAGTTTTCCCTGTGCATTTTGAAAAGTGTGCTCCTCCAGGGAATTTATGTGTGTGTGTGTTATGCTTACAGTAGAGTGTTTGTGCTCACATGTTGATCTTGCAGTCCTTTTCTTCTTTTTCTGTTCTTATTTAAAACAGTTGTGTACTATGTGAATAAAATTCAAACTGTCTCATCCTGTATTTTAAATAGAAAACTAGTCTCTCAATATACCCATGGCAGATTTATGCCTTTATCAGAAAACCTGGGATTTAACATTTCATTTGGTTCACAGAGTAAAAACTCCAATTTGAGTAGTGAGATTATCCAGTTCCCCAAAGCCATACCAAACAATTCATTGCTGAGGTGTTGAATACATACGTACACTTATACAGTAGAAACTATTATATTTAACACACACCAGCAGAAAAACAAAGGTGAAAACTGACTTCAAAAGCTCTGTGCTCATCAGGATGCTGCTGCAAAACTGACCACTGTTTGATCCCCACCACGCAACACGTCAGGGTAAAATACCAGAGTGTTTCGGGCTGAAAGGAGGCAAAGAGAGAGAACCATCAGCTGCTTCATAACCATCCTTCACAAAAGTCTTAAGACGATTTCAAGTGAATTACAGACCACGTTAATCCCAGCTTCACGCCTGACTGCTTCAGTGACCACCATAATGGATTAGAATAGATTGGCAAGGTGTCTGCTGACACAGGACCCGAGCATGGAGCAGGTGCCTCCAGTCCCCCTTATACTCAGTGGTATGCAGAAATAGCACAAACCTCTGATTTCTGTGTCTCTTGATGTTCCATGTACTGGCCAAGGATTTGACCCTAAACAAATAAAAAAAAGGGAATGCTGTAATACACACTGAAAAAAGCCAACCTCCCTTCAAAAAAGTAATAAATCCCAAAACAAATAAAAAGTCCTCCCCATTAAAAAGAAACAGGAAAAAAAGAAAGAAAAAAATGAAGAAAAAAGGAAGGTAAAAAGAAGAAAAAAAAAGAGGGAAAAATAAAAAAGGAAGAAAAAAGAAAACAAGAAGGAGAAAACGGAGTAAACAAAGAAGGAGAAAACAAAAAAGAAGGAGGAAACAAAGAATGAGTGTCCTGGGTTCAGCAGTAGCAGTCATTTTTCTCCTTCTTAGTAGCTGGTGCAGTACTGTGTTTTTTGACTCTCAGCCTGGGAACAATGCTGATAACACCGATATTTTTAGTTGCTGCTCAGTAATGTTTACTCTGGCCAAGGACTTTCTCAGTCTCATGCTCTGCCAGGAAGGAGGGGAAGCTGGGAGGAAGCAGAGACAGGACACTTGACCCAAACTAGCTAAACAGGTATTCTATACCACAGCACATCATGCCCAGGATGTAGAACTGGGGGCAGTTACCCAGGAGGGCTAGATCACTGCTCGGGTCGGGCTGGGTATCGGTCAGTGGGTGGTGAGTGGTTGTATTCTCTTCCCTTGTTATTTCCCTTATCATTATTACTATTGGTGGTAGCAGTAGTGGTTTGTGTTATACCTTAGTTACTGGACTGTTTTTATCTGAACCCGTGGGAGTTACATTCTTTTGATTATCCTCCCCATCCCTCTGGGAGCAGGGGGAGGAAGGGGAGGGAGTGAGTGAGCAGCTGCATGGTTCTGGATTACTGGCTGGGCTTAAACCACGACAATAAGAAATAAAAAAAAAAAAGAGAGAAAAAGAGAAAAAAAAAAAGGCACTTTTAAGGAAAAAAAAAACAAAACAAACCCTGAAATTCAGTCAATGAAGGTCAGGTCAACACAAATATAGAGAAAATATGCTGCTGAGTTTATACAGAGTATCCAAGTATCCAAGCTTTGAGATTGTTTTCAATGTCTTAAAAAAAAAAAATAATTGTATTTTCAAAGGATCCACACAATAGTTACAGACACTTCCATAGTTCCGTAGTTACAATGTTTAATCCCATCAGGAGGACCGCATGGTTTGCAACAAAAAAGAGCTTCGTAAAGTTGGTAAAACAACTGAAATAAAACTATTCTGTAAAACTAAATTTTTCACGATTTCACATGTGTGATTTGGGGAGCGGTTACCAATTTTATTCACTTCTACATTCACTAATAAACCTGAGTTCATCTACATGACATACTGGAAAGACAAATTTAAGTCTATTCCAGAAAATCTCACCTTGGAATTGAGCAGCCTTATCCAATTCATCCTTGAGATGGGGCTGAAGGATGTAGTGCACCCCACAGGCATCATGTATTTTAGAGAAAACACACATTCCTTTTACTTCTGTACCCTTGCCATGGTCTTCCAAGGAAACCAAGCATCAGACAAGTTTCCAAAAGATGTTTAATGACCTCAATTATTACTGTTTTTAAAAATAAATATTGACTCGAACATTTCTCCTCAGGACACTGGTCCAAGGCAATGCAACACAAGTGTGGGGATATAATACTGTAGGTCACAGACAAGGTTAAAAGCATAAGTGTAAGGAAGAAGAGGTGGGGAGAAAAAAAAGCAAGTATCAAGAGTCTGGCCAACCGCTCATAAAGAACAACTTTGCTCATGTATTTAGAGTCACTCTCGGGTAGAAATAGCAAAGCATTTGCATGAGAGCTGAGATGCGATTAATGAAGCTACTGTCTACCACAGAACCCCCGGAAGGAACCAGGGTTGAGATTCCTGGCAGGGTAACTCAGGATCTGCCAGAAGCTGCAGGATTCAGATGAATCAGACCCTCAAACAAATGTCCAAGTGGCAGAAAAAAAGAGAAAAATTCTGCAATGTGAATGCCACCCTGCTTGTGCAACTAACTACACTGAAATAAATTTTAATAGCCACAGGACATTTTAGTGGTGTTTTTTAAAAGCAGCTGTGAAGAGCAACATCTGTTTCCTAAAAATACAGCCCATCTCTTCAGCAGAGCTCTCCACCACTAGGTCACAAACCACTGTGCATACATTCAGTATCTATCCCTCAGCTCAAGAGACTGATAGTAGCAGACTTGTGGGAGGATACAACTTGCCCAATGCCAAACAAAATGACATGAAAAGGATACAAAACAAAGACACATGGGAAGTTATTATGAATAAAAAAAATTATTAGTGACTAAAATAATACAACTTATTGCTGCTAGCCTTATAGTCAACAGCCTTCTCTAGGAATTTTTAATTACAACCTTTCCTACAATGGAAATATGCAAACTGAGTCAATAAAATTACATAAGTAAGGAAAATACCAAATTTTCTTGCAAAATATTACTTTTTTATTACTAATGCACTTGTGTCACAGACCTTATCTACTTTCTTGAAAAAGCAAACAAATTAATATAGAGAAACAGAGTGCTTGCCTGCTTACTCAGAATAAGAATAAACAGCCCTCCTGGATATGAACCAAACCAAGCACTGCATCTGTGAAGGTATTACTGGCCCATATTCATAATATGAGGCACTGACTGGCCATGCAGAATAGACAAGAATAAATTATGTCCACATAGAACTGGAATTTTAGGTCTTCAGACTTAAAAAAAAACTCCACAGTATCACAGTAAAAGGTGCTTTATTTTGTGACATAATTTTGTGACACAGAATTACAACCATTAGGTAGGTTACACTATTATAAAATAATTCCAATATAATATGTTTATCTCCCTGAAATTGTCTTTGTAGATAGTCTCCTAGTAAAATATTTTTTGCAATAAAGTAATTTAGCAGGAGACAAATTGCTTTGCTCCCGTTACAGTTTCTTCTTTACCTATTTTATTTTTGCCTTGACAACGTATTTTAAAGGCAGTAAAGCAGAAAGCAGTAAAAGAAGCAGCAATGAAGGAAGAGACACACAAAGTGATCCTTAATGGATCGTCAGCTCATGAAGGCAATTCACAAGCTGGAGCAAAATTAGTTCTATGCACAAAAGAAATCAATACTCATTATAGCATCCTTCCTGCTACACTGCAATTTATCAGCTAAGGAGAATACTGTCACATTTCATAGGCCTCAGAAAACTAGCTGCTCACAGAAGCAGTATTTATTCTCTGCAAGTTTCACCCCAGCTGAATTGGAACCATGTACAGCACTCGCTGGCTGACTCCTCAAAGAACAAGGCAGCTTCTTAGCAACCAACACCAAGGAGGTGCCTCTATAATCTGCGCTGGAGAGCCACACGTGACGCAAAACACCCCTGGAGTGCTGTCTACCACTTTTACTGCTGCTAATGTCCGTTTAGTTACCTGATCAGTAGTTACACAAGTAAATATACCATAACTTTAATTAACTTAAAACTAGGTACATATTAAAAGAACCTGAAGTTTGCACCATGCAATGTGTTTTAAAGATCCTAAGGTCCTTTTCAACCCTAATCATTCTATGATTCTATGATTAAAGACAGCCAGTAAAACAGGAAACAGTTCCTTAAAAAATAAATAAATAAATAAACAAGGGACCATTCATATATTTACATTTATGAATCTAAACATTTTGGAAGTTGGAAAGAACAGTAAGAATTTTGCCCTGGGCAACACTCATAGTAATAATAACACTACTGCATCTAGCCTTGAAATGAGTAAATACTTCCCAAGTCCTAAAATTTGTCCTCACTTACTCACAAGCCTGAAACTTTTCAAATGCAATTCAGCTTCAGAGGCATATAGCCCTGCAAACCTATTAATGTGGCTGGAATAAATAAGACTACAGAACTGAGCAATACAAAGGTCACAAACTCACCGTTTACCTAATGGAGAATATTCCTGCATTTCAGATTATCTGAAGTCCTTTAATGAAACATAATGGCACTAAATACAATAACCTCCCCATTAAAGAAGGGCTCACATCAATTCACTGCTGTAAGAAGCATCCTCAGTGCAGGCTTCGGTGGGGTGCAAGTGGTGCCAGTGATTTGCAGTGATGCAAATCAGGACTGAGAGGGCAGATACCATTTTCCTGGAAAGCAATGAATGATGCTGAACCACCTGCTCTTCCATGGGGCAGACCAGAAGTTTGTTCAAAATTGTGGATAAGTGTTTTGAGATTGGTTTTGAGTTGCTCAGAGGTCGAACTATAAGTTTTCAATTGATAACTTGAAATCTTGCTCCTGGGAAGTTTTAGGGTGCCTGTTCCCCTTCCTCCAAACTGCATGGACAGTATTTAAGACACTTTTGGCACAGGCACAATAACTACATTGTCCATTTCACTGATAGCTTCATAGGAAAAAGTAGCATGAAGAAAAGAACTGAAATGGAAAGAGAAGCACACCATTCTGTTTCATCCAGCTCCTCTATGCACACAAAGCAGCCTGGATATTTGTCAGACATTAAAATATGGGCAGTAATGACAAGATCAGCTCTTGAAGACCTGCTCACTTCCCCAGAAAGGTAACATTTACTGCTTCTTCTGAAAATAATACAATCAACTCAAAGGTAATCACTCAAAACCACAGTCATTTTGTGCTTCCCAATGCCAGCCATAAAATTCCACAGCCAAAAACTCCAATCTTAATTGTAAATATCCGTGACAGTATAACAAAACCACTCTTTCAATTGTGTATTGTCATTGGCACACAGGAAATCCCATAAAATCTATATATATAAAAAAAAAAAGAACAACTAACAAACCCACTCAAATGCATTTTCAGAAAAAAAAGCCTTTTTTTTTTTTTTATCTTTCTCCTTCTTTTTATTAGCAACAGCAGTACCAAACCATGATTCAGAACTGAGGAGTAATAGTGAAGCTATATGTTTTAAAGCCTTTCCCCTAACCGAACAGGCATATTCCACAGCAGATGTTCTTTTACCAACAGCTTGCCTCCCTTTCGCTAAGAATGGGGAGATTTTGGTAAGAAGATTTAAGAAACTCCTACAGTTGAGCAAATCAGAAAAGGAAAAAACTCTTGGGAAGATGCTGAATACTATTCTGGTAATCCTGGCCATTTGTTTTTTTAGAAGATGTCCCAATAATTACAATGGAACTTTACTAAGAGTAAAATTTTAGTTCATGCAGGTAAGAGACTAAAATCCAGGTCTCATCAGCAAACAGTTCTCAAACTGAAAACCAAACAAGTCTACCACAAAATCTTCTGTTGAACTTCTACCATCTAAATAGACTTGGAGCACCACACATTAACATCAGGAAGGCCGTAGGAATTAAATAGTATGTGAGAGTGAATGTGAGAGCATGAGAAAGACGGAGGGCATATGAAAGATATTGCCTCTTCAAATTAAGAGGGAAAATCATAGAATAGTTTGTGTTGGAAGGGACCTTCAAAGGTAATCTAGTCCAGCCCCCGTGCAATTAGCAGGGACATCTTCAACTAGATCAGGTTGCTTATAACCACATTCAGCCTGGCCTGGAATGTCTCCAGGGATGGGGCATCCACCACCTCTCTGGGCAACCTGCACCAGTGCTTTACCAGCCTCATTATAAACAATTTTGTCCTCACATCCAGCCTGAATCTCCCCTCTTTTCGTTTAAAACCATCACCCCCATCCTGCTGCATTTTCCCATCTTTCTTATAGGCCCCTTTTAAGTACTGAAAGGCTGCAATAACGTCTCCCTTGAGGCTTCTCTTCTCCGGGCAAAGCAATCCCAACCCTCTCAGCCTTCCTTCATAGGAGAGGTGCTCCATTCCTCTGATCATTTTTGTGGTCCTCCTCTGCATTGTCTCCAATAGGTCCATGCCTTTCTTATACTGAGGACTCCAGAAATGGACACAGGACTGCAGGTGGGGTCTCATCAGAGCAGAACAGAGGAGTAGAATCACCTCCCTTGACCTTTGGCCAAGCTCCTTTGGATGCAGCCCTAGGTACAACTGGCCACCTGGGCTGCAAGTACACATTGTCAACTCATGTTCAATATCTCATCCACCAGTAAAAAAACACTTGAATAAACATCATGAACATGGTTATGTTTTTTTTTCTTAAGAAGCTTCCATATAAAAATGCAGCAGACTGACATCTTTTCCTAAATTATCAGTTTAGCATCACTTCGACATATACAGACTCCTGGAAGATTTGTTTGGCAAAATAGTTTGACCTAATACACACATACCTAAGAATTTAGTGCAAAGGGGAAAAAAAGACCACTGACTATCAGAAGTTGCCACAGGCAGCAGCAGATGCTACTGAGCTATGCTGCAGAGAGAGAGTTATGAAAACACCTAGAGAGCCCCAGACACAGAACTGCTAACCCCATTAAAGGGAAAAAAATAAAAACACAATTAAAACATCAGTGTTAATAGATATTAAGTTTCAAAAATAGATGGTGAACACAAAACCCTGAAAAAAATAAAGGGACTTTACAGAGGAACTTGCTGGAGCTTTGGATTTATTTCTAAAAGACTTACCCTAAGAGCAATAGGATCATAGAATCATAGAATCATAGAATAGTTTGGGTTGGAAAGGACCTTAAGATCATCTAGTTCCGACCCCCCTGCCATGGGCAGGGACACCTCACACTAAACCATAAGAAACCAGACATTGAGCCATTGACCACAACTCTTTGCGTGCGGCCATCCAGCCAGTTCTTTATCCACCGAGTATTCCATCCATCAAATTGATGTCTCTCCAATTTAGAGACAAGGATGTCATGTGGGACAGTGTCGAATGCTTTACACAAGTCCACGTAGATGACATCAACTGCTCTACCCCTGTCCATCAGTTCTGTAGCCCAGTCATAGAAGGCCACCAGATTGGTCAGGCAGGATTTCCCCTTAGTGAAGCCATGCTGGCTGTCACCAAGCACCTTGTTGTTTTTCATGTGCATGCCTTCCAGGAGAATCTGCTCCAAGATTTTGCCAGGCACAGAGATGAGACTGACTGGTCTGTAGTTCCCTGGGTCACCCATTTTCCCCTTCTTGAAAATGGGGGTTATATTTCCGTTTTTCCAGTTGTCGGGAACTTCACCTGACTGCCATGATTTCTCAAATATGATGGCCAGTGGCTTAGCAACTTCATTCACCAGCTCCTTCAGGACCTGCAGATGGATCTCATCAGGACCCATGGACTTGTGCACGTTCAGATTTTTAAGATGGTCTCGAACCAGTTCCTCTCCTACAGTGGGCACAAGGTCTTCATTCTCATAGTCCCTGTATCTGCCTTCCAAGACTTGGGTGGTGTGGTCAGAGCCTTTGCAGTGAAGACTGAGGCAAAGAAGTCATTCAGAACCTCAGCCTTCTCCAAATCCTGTGTAGCCAGTTCTCCCGAGAGCTTCCTGAGGGGGTCTATGTTTTCCCTTGTCTGTTTCTTATTTGCTATGTACCTGTAGAATCCCTTCCTGTTATCCTTAATACCACTAGCCAAGTTTAATTCTAACTGGGCCTTACCTTTCCTAACCTGGTCCCTAGCTTCCCGGACAACATCTCTGTATTCTTCCCAGGCCGCCTGTCCTTGCTTCCACTTATTATAAGCCTCTTTTTTCATTTGAATTTTCCTCAGGAGCTCCTTATCCATCGAAGGAGGACGAATATCCAAGGATGAACAAGAGACATTCATTATGAATATGCTGTTACCAGTTTAAATAGTGGCCTTTGGACTTAGAAACAGTTGGACTTGGAAATATTTCTCTGCACATCTCAAGTTTCTAAGGGACCTTTCAGTTCCAGAGCACTGGGTGGAAGGCTTGGCCAGAGCCATCCATACTCAGTAATAACTGCTTGTAAACCTATTTTTATGAAGATCTGTTCATTATTTGGCGCTTCCTACCTACTGCTGGTAAGTCTCCATACAAACAATGAAAAAAATTAATTGGCTGATTAGGGAAAAAAAAGACTTCCCCTTCACAAGTCAGTAGTTTTAGAATAACATTAAACCACCCATGCACCTCTTCACCCTTTCCCCACTAACCTCTACCACTCCCACCTTTAAACCACTGCATCCCGGAAATACATCTTAACCCATACCATCTGCACACAACGCCACTGCCGATATATAAAACTCACAGGAAAAAAAAACAAAATTTAGCACACACACTATTTCTATTGTTCACAGTGCATCAGACAGGCTGAAGGTCACCGCTTAGGACTTACAGCAGCAGAAAATTAAATGTTAAAATGTTATATAACCATTGGATGAGCAGAGACGTTTTTCTGTCTGATTTATTTTCATTAGGAAAAAAGAAAGTCACATTTAGCAGGAAGAATAAATACCTTAGTCATTTCAATGTAACTGTAGCTTACTGACAGTCCTGGCTTAAAAGCAATGAGGAAGTTTTCCTCCCAGCATTACTATATTTTTAAAGGGCTTGACACATACGAAATAAGGCTGACAGAATACATGTACCAATATGTTGGTAGGCTGACAGAAATACATGTATTTGTGCAAATAGTTTAGTGGACCTAAACGAAGGAACTGAATTTTAGAAGTTGAGCAGGAAACCTGCACATATTTAAATAACAGACATATACATACATATACACCTAGATATATTTTATATACACACAAGCACACACAGAGTACGTACAGATAAATGATAATCAATGGCCAATGTATGTGGCCATTGGACTGAAAAAATATGCTGTAATTCTCTCTGTAATTACAACCAGGAATGGATAACTCATCCTTACTTAGTACAAGATTTTCGGCAGTCACTTAAAGGCTATTTAAATGATTTTTAATAGAAATAGCCGCATCACCTACTAGTAGCCAATTATGTTACATACTTTTAGAGATAATACTAATTCTGCTGATGTGTGCATGTATGTATTTATTTATTTATTGACTTCAATATCACTATTATTCCATCTTCAGCACCAAGTCTGGTAAATGCAGTACATAGTCTCAATATTTTGAGGCCAAAACCTGTTCAATGCGCCCATGTAATATATAGGTTTTGTCAGACATACCTACAGGCTGACAGTTCAGAAGAATTTCTACCTTGAAAAAAACATAAATTTTATTAGAAATAAGTTGGGCCTCTCACCAAGACATGCAGAGATTAATTAGTTTACCTGTATTACTACATTTTTTCCTGTGTTTGCACTACATTCTTCTCAATAACATTCTAGCCAGATGCTTTAGTTCTACTAGGTCAGACTTCTTCCTGGCTCTTTGCCACAAACACAATGTATATGTACAAAAATCAGAACTTGATATATGGAAATATGAAATTACTTGTCTCCTCTCTGTGACAGACCTATACCAGAAGTCACCATTTCAGGCCAATGACATACACAGCCATGTACATCGGAAGAAGATGTACAAGTACCAAACCAAGACCACAGACAGCAAGTGTAGCGCTGCCTTTCCAAAACTGGAAAAAGAACAGTAGGTTACTTTCCCTCTGGTTATCAGGAGGCTTAGTAGAGCCTCATCACTCAAAAGATACCCGTCTTCCGTCTACAGACACTCCAAGCATACTTTACATGTGAACTTTCAGACTGTCACTCATTTTCACTCCTTTATCAACCTTATTTACTTCCACTGCATGACCAAACCTATCAGCTGAGAAAACATCAGGGGTAATTATGAAGTTTCCAAAAGGAATTATCACAGATTATAACAAAATTGTCACCTTAATGGGATTTGTCACACTATATTTCAAGTTAAAACATTAGATCTACAGAGGATAACAGTTACTGTAAAATATAAGGACCCAAACCTGAAGCAGTCATTAGGTACCTAATGAACTCTATCAATTCACATGTAAATCCCACGCAGAATGCTCAGGAGCCTGGGTTTGCATGCTTAAGACAGAAAGCACATGTTGCAAAATACTTCACGCAAGTCTTTTTTTTTCTTATGCAATTATTTAAATTATTTAAATAATATTATAGAAGTTTTTCTTGTAGCAAGTCATCTACCACACTGTAAAGGCCTGTAATCTGCTCTTGGCTCTTTTTGGGGAAACGACATCTCCTTTTCTCCATTAAAATCAGTTCTAGAAAGATCAAAATAGTGGGTTAATCTCAAATAAATACTTTATCAGTCTAACAGAATGCTAACCCTGGCTAAAAATAGTAATGAAAAAATATGTATGCAACACTCTTGCATATATTATATACACCATATAATACCCTGGCTCTTTCTCAGTGAGGTTTGGGACTTAAGCAAGAGGAATGACTGAGCATCTGGATAGCTTTAGAGCCTACAGTACATTAACCATCTACCAGGTTCCTGCCACATTTGATCTAAACATTCAATGCAAGGAAGCCCACAGCTGTCACCAAGAGGATTTTGTATCCCTGAAAACAATATGGGGGCAGGAGGGCTAAAATAAATTTTTAATGCCTGTAACCCCGTTCCAACCACAGGTTATAGTGAGAAAATCACCTTTTTGACATCAGGAAACCAAAAAGGTAGGGAAAGGGCCAACTTAAACACAGAGGTGTCATCAGTGGATAAGCAAACATGGCTAATTTACTACATGTATAGTTACAAAATGCTTTTCAAAATGTGTATGAGAACACTAGAGGCGAAGATGCAGACAGGAGCATCAGTTGGCAACACGTTTCTTCTTTAACCTTTTTTCCTCTTCATACACACCAACCCAAGCAGTTAACAGCTGCTACTTAATCCAAATCAGAAGATGCATACAACTGAGTTTGTCTCTAAAGAAACCACACGAAGGCAATCGTAATCAATTGCTAATCTCCTCAAGAATGCCAAATACATAACACTTGTGATATGAGACTGGAGCTCAGACAACCTATGATTGCTAACTGCTGCCCCAGTGTGGTGTGTGTTTTAACAGAAGTAACTGGATTTCCAAGAAAAAAAAATGATCCTGCTTAACACTTTTCTCATTTTCCTTTACTCTGTCAGGTTTTCCTTTAAATCTCTACATAACTAATAGTGTGCTTACTGAAGATTGTTACATGTCAGACTTCCTCTGTACTGGAAGAGAAAGACCCAAACATACATTACTTTTATTTCCCAGGTCAAATGTTCATTAATTTTATCTTAGGCATGTCAAGCCAGATACATAGCCAGCTTTACATCTTTATTATAATTATTAAAATAATTATTAAAATTATTAACATTGTAAGCATGTAAGTTATGGACATAAAACTAGAGTAATTATGGATCTCTAACACAAAAATCTTTCCCAGTTCCCAGAAAAATCTGCATATCTTATGACTTCATCACATCCGTTAGTTGGCCACATACAGATGAAGATAAACTGAGAAAAAAAGAGCCTTCAAGGACAAAGCTCCTACTTCCAATCTTCCCAAAAATTAACCCTCTACTTTACTCCCTTACATATTCTGTAAACTAACAATGGCACCACAGATCCTATCCAGAGCAGACAACCAAGGCTCCATTCACATGTGTTTAGGGATGCTACCAGGTTGCTTCAGGAGCTCAAGCCTGGGTTAGGTCAGATACAAAAGCATATCTGAAATGGAGTTTATGCTGGATTTGTGCTGTTGACAAGACAGACAACAGCAGCTCTAGCTTAACGCTAACATAGACAGGCTACATGTGATTCAGGGTAAAGTCTACTGGCTGAGACCCTTTCATATTCAAATAAAGAGCAAGAT
Organism: Pezoporus flaviventris; assembly: GCF_033815535.1. NCBI lineage: Eukaryota > Metazoa > Chordata > Aves > Psittaciformes > Psittacidae > Pezoporus > Pezoporus flaviventris. The sequence goes on from NW_026892549.1 coordinate 53,590,239, forward strand.
CCGTGCTACATCCAAATATTTTTCTAAGTTTGGCAGTGAATTCAAAGGAAGGGTACATAAATTGGAAAGAAAAAGAGAGCTGTGCCATACTCCACCCAACAACAGCAAAATTCTGGATTTTGTTTATTTGCCGAAGTTGACTTTCCTATACCTATATTCTCCTGGACTGGAAATGTCTACCTTCTGGTCTATTATTCATCCCTACTGGGCTCCAAAGAAACTGCATTTAAATAGACACATCAACACTCAGAAAGACCATGCGTGTAGTCAAACCAGAAGGATTAGTGATTCTCTACAGGTGAATTCTGTGAGGTGTCTATACATTCTAGATATGTGAATGTCTACACATTCATTATGTCTATATGTTAATTATTTAGGAATAAAAGATGGGAATGTAAAACACAAATATCTATTTTAAATTTCTCTGTTGTGGATGAATGGAACGATGTTCATGTAGCAGGTTTCCTGGAATACTTTAAACTTGCTAAGTAGATTTCTAAGATTGCGTGGTTTCCAGGCTGATTTCTTTGTAAACTGTCAATAAGTTATAAATGTAAACTATTCACTATTATCTTAGCAATACCTAATGATTACACTTCCATCCTTAGCAGACCTCAACAAAATCATTGCGATTTTATCTGTATTTCTCTTATTAGGCTTATTCCCAAGGGAATGTACGATGGTAGAAGTTGCAAAACCAGATTTTTTAAATAGGAGCAAAGTAATAACCTTCTTGACTAAACTACTGTGCCTGGAAAAACTCTAGATAGAATAATCTATCCTTGTAATTACTGAGGGATATAGGGGGAGGGAAAAAAGATAGTGCCATAATTTTAAGCTAATTTATATAAACACTATGTGCCCTAAACTCCACATAGTTTTTTTATTTAAAGCATACACAAAGCAGAAGGAGAAAACAAACAAAACCAACCAACCATGGGAGTGACCTGTGAACACCAAAACTGGCCAAAACAAGTGAAAATCCCCAGCAGAAGGGAAAAGCAGAGCTCACCCTCTGACAAGCCTCCCTGCACTCACAGGAAAAAAGGAAAATTCTCCAATGCTCCAGCTGACAAGCTCTCGTGCTTCTCACTACTATCCTCTGGAAACATAACATGTAATGGACCATGGTGGGTTTTGGTTGTTTGGGGCTTTTTGGCGTTCTTTTTTTTGTTTTTGTTTGTTTGTTTGTTTTGTTTGAGGGAAAAGGGAGAGGTATTGGTTTTTGGTGTTTTATATAATTACTTTTGATTCTTCTACCCCTAAAAAACACTGACCTGTGTTCCCATGGGACTATAGATGTGAGCACCTGGGCTGGAGATGTGTCAAGAGTTTGGGACCAAACTGATACAGAACACGAACATCTTCCCTTTCAACTCTAATAAACAGTGAAATCACAGTTTAGAAACTAAGTACAATAATAATGATTTTATTACAGCTTTGCAGCTTTTAAATCATCATGGGAAACAGAAAATTTCTGTTTGTTTTTCATACTGACCTGCCTGCTTGTGGGCTCTATTGCTCTTCCATCCAGCCAGGAAGACAAATATTTTGCAGCACTTCACAGAGCAAGAGGAAGCTCTGTCTCCTCTGCATGCACTTACTGCATAAACCCCAGGCAACTCTGCAGATTATGTGCCCAGAGCTGCTGCTCAGGTTCTGGGAATTTCCATTATCTCAAATAAATTCCTGGTATTTAAATTTGTAAGAGAGGAAGATGCAAAGAAAATTAAGCTGCAGTCTGTTTCTTAAATATATCCTGTACCTTCCATGTATCTGCATGCCCTAACCAAAATTTGTAGTAAAAGACTAAAGTCCATTCAATTGGTAGAAAAGCTTATCTTTTATATTGAGAATTATCTCAAATTATTGAAAAAAAAACCCTATATAAAGAAATCTCATAAGATATTTGCATCTTTGAAATGAAAGAGGAGAGCAGGAGAGAAGAGGGCAGCAGGGAAGAAAATACTTATTGTATATTTTTTCCAAAGTAAGATCATCAAAAAATACAAAGCAACCAACTTGAGTACTTTTCCTCTAATTATCTCCTCTACCACCCCACCCCCCTGCTTTTCAACCTAAACATCAAACAGATGTATTCAAGATACATGCTAATGTTACTTTATTTCAATTACAGGACATTCCTAGGGGAATCACAAAAGTACAAAAAATACCCTACTTTTAATAAACGACTTTTTGGCAAAGAAAATCAGATCAGCTCAAGGTTTCACCAATGTCATGCAACAAAGATGCTGCAACACCCTCCCATCCTGCCTGGGAGTCATCTGATTCCTGCTCTTGCCTGCCAGGACATGGCTAATGGTTATTTCCAGGCTTTGGCTTCCTATTCCTGTACCCAGCTGTGCTGAACTGCTCTTGTCCTTATGCTCTCTTTGAGTAGGAGCCAAATAATCCTGCTCAGATGTACCTGGCAAAAGCAAGTCCAGCCACGAATCTTTTTCCATCAAAATCTAAAACTAGAAACAGAAAAGGTGAAAAAAGCCCCAAGCCCCAGGTTTTCAGAACACCTAAACCAAGTTGCAAAAAAAGGGATGAGTGGTCATACTTTTATTCAGTTATTCTGAAATATAAAGCATTACCCATGGCTTCACACTGGAAATGGGGATTTATGCCCCACACAATATTTACTGAAGCCAAAAGGACTTAAGAGTTGGGTTTTGAGTTTGGTTTAGCTGTTTTTAAAGAATGAGCAAGACCTGCAATTATAGCTCATGTGACATTCTCAAAACTCAATATTTTTCCCTCCTCTATCTGCATTATTGGTTCATAAGTGACTGTTTTTAGCTACGCCACTATTAAACTTCAAGTTCAGGTCAAAATCTGCATATTATTCTTTTACCTTATACCATCTATTTGAAAATTAGCTCCACCACACTTCTTTACAACTGAGAAAATCCATTATATATTTCCCCTTAACTTTACCAACACAGATAATATTATTGAGCAAATGAACAACAGTAAATGTTGGAGGTAAAATAAGGAAGGTAGTTGGTAGGGATTTTAAAAATACCACTACATGCCCATATATTCAACTCAGTTTTTATTGAACAATTTCTAGGTGGGCAAAATGCCAGCTGAACAGAAGGACCCAGCACAAGCTGGTAGCAGTCACCCCATTTAGGGCTATTACGTCCAGTTGTTAAGGAGACATGTCAGCTCAGGTTATAGATCCGTAACAACAGGAAAATACACTACCAACCTAGCTACCTTGTAATCTAGAACATACACAAGTGAAAAGATAAGTGACCTGCCTGTATCTCATTTCATTGGAACATGGTATAATTTAAACTCTGTGCAAAATACTTTATATACCCAGAGCACACTCGGCCACTTACTGCTTTTCTTTGAAAAAGTCAGGAATCTACAGATATATTAGACTTCCTCATTTTCACAAATATGAATCTCTTATGTATAAAACATGAATATTCTAACAATTATTGTAGCCTTTTATATACAACTCAGCTTTATATACATCTCAGCTGCACCAGTAGTGAGCAATGATGTTCCAAAAGTTCATGTAGTACACATTTCATCTCTACTGAAAAAAACTGCACATATTTTACATAATCAGGCAAAAAAATTCTCATACATTTAACACTGCACAAAAGGAGCTCCAACATTAAGCTCAACAGGCATTTTGCCACCAGCCTGGATGAGAAGCCTTTGCTGTTCAGGTTACAAAAGTGAGGAGACTCTCAGAAACAGTATTGCACAGCAGAAAGGTAATACTCACTCCTTTGGCCACATCAGGAGCTCTGCAGACAAGAGAGTTTTGGCCTTGTCCCACCGCAGGGGACTGCCATATCACCAGCACAAGACACAGCAAGAGCAAACAAGCTTTCCAGACATCCTGAGATGTCCACCAGAGTCCCCATCACAGAGAGACAGAACAGAACAGAACAGAACTGTCTCCAATTTATATTTTTTTAAATCCTTAAGCTAGATCAGTTTTCCCCCATGCTCTTTCAGCGGTCTGGATCTAAGCAAGGTGACTAGGGAAGGCTCAGCAGAAGCACTAAGTTATTTTGACACAGTGATATAGGACCAACTGCTTAAGAGATGCAAGAGGGTAACTGCTGCACTGGTGCCAAGCTACTCTTCCATATATGAAGCATGGCACTTGATTTTACTTCATTACTGAACTTCTGCAGCAAATTCTGCCTGGTGTCAGATGAGAGTATATAAGGTTTTAACTATTTTTAAATAACTTTTCCAAATATTGTACCTTGTTTTCCTGGCCTGGTTGACAAAATCCTAAATTGAAAGAAACTAGAATTAAATGTACATGATGCAAAAATCACCAGTTTTGTTTTGTGAAATATAAAGGATAAGCTACTTAAAGATGCAATCATTGAGAGAAAAAATGGAGAATGTGTGGGGGGAGATAGCAAAGGTATAGCTTATTCCACTGATACTCTTACTCCCAAAGAAGACATAAAGGAGCAATCCAAGGGGAAAACAGATGGAGGGACTGTGAGAGACTGACCTGAAATCAGATTCCACTGTTCATTGTCTCAAAGATTGCTATGAGAAGTTGAGATGGGATTCCACCAATCCATTGCCTCAAAGACTGGTGTGAGAAGCTGAGACAGGATTCCACTGACCATTGTCTCAGAGATGGGCAGGAGTTGTTGAGACAAGACTCCAATACCCATTGCCTAAGAGATGGGTGGGAAGAGCTGAGATAAGACTCTTCTGTCCATTATCTTGAGGACTGGGGTCTGCCCATTATCCCAAGAACTGTTGCAGACACCTACAGTTGAAGAGCTAGCTGCAAGACAAGCAAAACTGGTCCACCAGGAGCATGTAGTACATGACATGAAGAGCAGAGGTACTCCCCCCAACTCATTATAAATGAGGGAAAAGGTAATCACCAAAAGAGACATTGCCATGAGGACCACTCCATGAGGACTACTCCATGAGGACTACTCCATGAAGGACACACCCCATAGGGTACCTTCAAGGGGACAACTCCATAAGTGCACCTTCAAAAGGACACTCACCTCTGACAACTGGGGATACTCTGCTCTGATAATGACTACAAACTCTGAAGGACTTTCACCACCTCCGATACTGACTATGGACCCTGGAGGGCTCCCACCAACAATGACGACAGATCCCTGGGACACTGCTGGATCCACGGTGTTGACTGTCTCTCTCTCTCTGCACTCTGAATCCTTGCTTCTTTTCAATTTTTTTTCCAATTTGTCATATTGCTATTTCCTTAACTACAATAATTTCCATTTTTATAATAATTGTCCTTTCATAATAAACCGACAGATCGATTACCGTTGGCCTCGTTTGCATCTTAATCGCACTCTTGGGATCACAAAAGAAACAGGGTCTGTCAGTGAGGTTTTCTCCAATCAGACACTGACAGGGACATGGCACTGATTCAGCCCTGTAACACTCAGAAAGAGCTTGAACTTTTCTTGTAATCTTAGTTCGTTGGTTTTTACTTAAATGGTATCTTCACTGATTTTAATGATGAGCAGACCAATTAATTTCAAGGGACACATGAATATTCTGCTGGAGAAAATTAATAAAAACAGTAAAAACATGGGCTTTCATAAACATAGCATTAACCTCCCCTATACTTTTATCTCTCACCTGAAAAAAAAAAACTGAATATAATTCTAGTAAATGTTTGACGGAAGTGAGTATATGAGCAGATGTGTCTGCATTAGTACTTCAGTTCCCAAAGACTGTGCCTCTGGACATCCCAACCACTCTCATTTACTGTGATGTGACACACACTATGGAGAAGTCCTGGAGCACACAGGTGAAACTGCAAGATGTACTCAAGGACTTTCCTAATGCATTTCTTTACTAATGGATTTTTAGTCCACCACAGGAGATCAGAGCTAGGAGGAAGAAAAAGCCCTCAAGTCCACCCAATGCACACACTGGAGTTTTGATGCTCTTGCTCTAAAGACGTGCTTTACTTCTGTCTCCTTACTTGGTAAAACAAACATGGCCAGCCACATGGGGAAGAAATTTTGTGAGCATCTGTGCAAGAGGGGATGTTTGCATGCAAGCAAATGATACACAAATTGGAAATACTGTCTTCTTGCCTTGCTTTATCACCTCATACACTGCAAATGAAACAGTCTAACTGTAATATCTAATTACACTTTCATATTTTATATTAAAATGATGATTATGGAAATAGCTCAATCTACATTATATGCAGACATATGGCTTAACATGTATTTTGGTAGCCCAGGGTGGGGAGTTTCATTTTCTCCAGAAGTGATCTGGTTCACCTGTCCCATCACCACCATGCATATCACACCCATGCATGGTGAAGGAGCAAAGGCAGTTCACATCACAACTACAGCATCTCCCTCAAACGAATTATAAGGCAGGCACTGGCAAAACTAACTTTACAGAATTTAAGCCACTTCAGTGCATCTCCTAAGGCTCAAATGGGCAAGGCCAGCTTCTCACTAGGTTGCGTGTTTCAGCTGGCCTCACTCCTGCCCTTAACCATGAGCAGTGTAAGGTGATTCAACCTAGCTTAGACTAGGAGGAAGGAAGCTAAGCCGAACTGATTTACTCATTGTTTCTTAGGCCAAAGCATGCTCAAATTACACAGGGTAATGTTTCTAAGCCATGGTAATGTGATCATTCCTGTACCCATTATCTAGGTGTTCCTGCTCCGGTAGGGGGATTGGACTAGATGATCTTTCAAGGTCCCTTCCAATCTCTAGCATACTGTGATACTGTGATACCCCCTTGATTGATTTAAACATTCTCCGGTTATTGCTGTACGAGTTATAAGTAGCTCTCTTCTAATTCCTACTCATTGGCGTGATCACAGAAGGCCATGTGGAGATGGGTAGAAATGTGAGCAATGTTCAGGCTATTCAGCAGGTCAGATATACATAAAATACCCAAACGCATGTATATATTAAACAGTAACATCAGAAAAAACACATGATTCAGGTTACAAAGCAGATAAAGCAAACCATACAAGATCTCTCATTCACAGTGTATTAGTGGAAAAGCAGGACATGATCCTATTTTAAAAGCTGTCACCTACTGACAACTTGTAATATATGGCTACAAACATTGAAAATGAATGAGACAGATACTTTTCTTCGGGAAGAATGAGATGAGAACAAGTGGCACATGTCTTGGTCTCAACACGTAAAACTTAAAAAGTCTAATAAAAAAATGCTTCCTAGACTAACAACAAAAGTTTGACAGAGGACTGAAAGCGTGTATGAACTTACCATGGGATTAATTTCATTTACCTCTGAAACGCAGGCAACACTAAAGGAAAGTCTATCGCATACATGAGGACATTAAATATAACAGTGAAAATTAACATTTAATATAGGTTAAACAAGCAAAACATAGAATCATAGAATCATAGAATAGTTAGGGTTGGAAAGGACCTTAAGATCATGAAGTTCCAACCCGCCCTGCCTTGGGCAGGGACACCTCACACTAAACCATGTCACCCAAGGCTCTGTCCAACCTGGCCTTGAACACTGCCAGGGATGGAGCATTCACAACTTCCCTGGGCAACCCATTCCAATGCCTCACCACCCTTACAGTAAAAAAACTTCCTCCTTATATCCAATTTAAACTTCCCCTGTTTAAGTTTGAACCTGTTACCCCTTGTCCTGTCACTACAACCCCTAATGAAGAGTCCCTTTTCAGCATCCTTATAGCCCCCCTTCAGATACTGGAAGGCTGCTATAAGGTCTCCACGCAGCCTTCTCTTCTCCAGGCTGAACAGCCCCAACTTTCTCAGCCTATCTTCATATGGGAGGTGCTCCAGCCCCCTGATCGTCCTCGTGGCTCTCATCTGGACTTGTTCCGACAGTTCCATGTCCTTTTCATGTTCAGGATACCAGAACTGCACACAATGCTCCAAGTGAGGTCTCATGAGAGCAGAGTAGAGGGGCAGGATCACCTCCTTTGACCTGCTGATCACACTCCTTTTGATGCAGCCCAGGATATGGTTGGCCTTCTGGGCTGCGAGCGCACACTGCTGGCTGATGTTAAGTTTCTCATTGATCAACACCCTCAAGTCCTTCTCCGCAGGGCTGCTCTGAGTCTCTTCTCTGCCTAACCTGTAGGAGTGCCATGTTCAAGTGCTAGAGAGACTCATGAGCCCTGCCTGCCCAGCAACTTGGACCCAATAAGTTATTACTCTAACATGCTTAATGCAGTGCAATGAAGTCAGTTCTCTTCTGACATCTGACACCTTTAAACAATTAATATTCTTCAGTACAAGCTGTATTTCCAGGTAGGAAATAGATCTGAGTATAAAATAATGAAGAGATGTTTTTCCCATCAATCTGTTGAGACATTATAACATTAAAAGACAGTAATGTCATTGCATGGGAGCCACTCAGCTTTTCCCTAAATGATACTGGTCAAATCAAAAAGATTTCAGGAAGTTGCCTTTTCAGGCTTTGAGTGGCACTAAATATTTTTGAAGATGTTACCTCCTCACTGGCTGTTTCATTAAGTGGCCTTTTTTAACAAGATCACTGCTTTCCAGCCATTTAGCTTTTATACACACTCCAAACACCAGTCTGACCAATGGTGTGTAGAGGTGCCTGATTCCTTATGGATCCATGCACATCCACAGATCAGCAAGCAAACAAGTGTGCATGAACAGGTCACACTTAATTATTACCATCCATAGGTTTATCAGGGTATTTGATTATTATGTCATCTGGAGAGACTGTTCTTGTGGGAGATGAGCTGGAGAAAGCTGAAGGAAAACTACACAAGACAGCTTCAAAGAGGTCTGACAGTTCAGGGGAGTTACAAAATTCACCATCTTGTTTTAAACATTCCTCTATGCCTTTCAAAAAAAAAAAAACGTTTCAGCCATGTGAAGTTTTCAGTATATGCTTTTTTGATATTTTCTTGACTTTCTGACTCTATGTAGCTCACAAGAACAACAGAAGGAACAATTGACAACATAGGTTGTTACATACCTGAGCAAAGCTACATGGTACCACAGGTCCTTGAGTTCTGCTCAAGAAATGGCAAGAGGGTCCCAGACTTCTCTGGAAAATCCATCTTTCTGCCAGTATGAACAGCTTCCAGCAGTTCCCCAGCTACCAGCAGTTGAGCCCACCTCAGCATTTCTAGTAATGCTGTTGAAACAATCTATATGCTTTGTGACCAGCCAAGTCCCCTTCCACTTCTTCACCCCCTCCCCATTTCTCCAAAATCATTTCTTCACTACTTCTTCACATCTTTTTTTGTTATGAACAACAGCTCAGGTCTTTATTTTCCAGACCTGAGTTGAATTCACATCAGATTAAGTGTTCATTATCATGATGGACAATTTTAAAACAACAGACTTCAGTTTTACCATTATCTCCTTGTCTAAGAAGGCCATAACAACACTATTACAAGAAAAAATTACAAGAATTCTCGTTGTTTTCGTGTGGTTACACCCTCCTTGACCATGTCTACCCAAATACAGCCTTCATCATAATATAAAAGCAATGGTGCCCCCAAAACCACATTTTATAGACGTACACTTATGTGTGTGCATGCACATACTCACCCTGGTGTCCTAGTTTGGCTTTATCAAAAGAAATAATAGTAATTACCACATGCAGAGAATGTAGTAATTACTACAGAGAATTCTGAATTCTGTCTAGTCAGGCTTTATGAAGATTTTTCTCACTTGCAACTGCTCACAATAACAAATGTGGAGCATTGCAAGCACAAAAAGGGAGAAGCATAAACCACTTTCATCATTTTCTCACTTGCAATAACTGAAACACAAGTGTCGTATTTTTCCAATCAGCTAAATGCCAGCTGCAACAGCGTCATTAAATCTGTACCAGTTCTACCAAAGTAACGAGCAAAGCAATTAAGACTGTATTAGAGACCTTATCCTTACAACATAATCAAAAATGCTTCTTTGCTTCTAAAAAAAAAAATAAAAAAAATTCAAAACAAAAGCTCAGAGCTTGAATTCTCATTTTCTGATTGACCTGTTAAACTAATTCTAAAATGGCAGCTGATTTTGAAAAATAATTTGCAAAGATTTGGGATATGAAATGGAACAAAGCTCAAAAAATACAAAAAAGAAAGCAAGCTGCATTAGCAAGGTTTAGGCAGAAAGGAAAAATATGGAAAAAAGAGCACACGAGAAAGAAAAGAAAAGCAGGAACATGGGACAGTGTTGTGGTTTAAGCCCAGTCAGCAACTCAGCCACACAGCCCTTGCTCACTACCTCCCCCTATTCCCCCGCCTCCTGGAGGAATGGGAGGGAGAATCAAAAAAATGTAACTTCCACGTGTTGATAAGAACAATCCAGTAACTAAGGTATAACACAAACCACTACTGCTACCACCAAAAACAATAATGATAAGGGAAATAACAAGGGAAGAGAACACAACTGCTCACCACCTGCTGACCAATACCCCGCCCGCCCAAGCAGTGATCTAGCCCTTCCGGGTAACTGCCCCCAGTTCTACATCCTGGGCATGACGCTCTGTGGTATGGAATACTTCTTTGGCTAGTTTGAGTCAGGTGTCCTGTCTCTACTTCCTCCCGGCTTCCCCTCCTCCCTGGCAGAGCATGAGACTGAGAAAGTCCTTGGTCAGAGTAAACATTCTGACCAGCAACTAAAAACATCGGTGTTATCAGCGTTGTTCCCAGGCTGAAAGTCAAACCCACAGCACTACATCAGCTACTGAGAAGGAGAAAAATGACTGCTACTGCTGAACCTAGAACAGACAGACATTAAAAAGGACAGAGCTTGTAACAGAGAATTGCATTTAGCAAATCATCATTTCAATTACAAGTACTGTAGTCATAGGTAGTCCCCACCCCCTACCCCCAAATGATGGATATAAAAGAAATGGAACAGGGGGATAGGAAAATGCAGCAAGAAACAAAGTACTATAGTTTAATGCATGGTCGGGGAAAAAAAAAAAAAAAGGTGTTGGGTAATGTCAAGGAAAATAATCACCAAATCTGTTTATTTTCTTCAAGTATTTCTCAAATCCAAAGATTTGTTATGAAAATGATTGCTCATCAGACAATCCTAGCATCCCAAGATTTTATTTCATGTTTTCAAGTGTTCAAGCACACATATTAACTTGTCAGTGTGGCACTAGGAATTTTTATGATGTTTTCTTGCCTTCCTTTCATTGCCAAATTCAGTACTTAAGCCAGAGTGGAAACAAGGCAGCCATGTAACCCCGTTTCCCAGCACAGGGGAGGAAGGACAGCAGGACAGCTCAGTCACTACAAAGCAAATCAACATCTAATCACAGCAAGTTCCATCCTGCGCTCCTCTGCAGTGATGAAGGGTGAAAGAGACCAGACAAATGTAAGAGCTAATCTTGTTATGAGACCGTTGACAATAATGGGTATTTCTGCAGCTTAGCAGTCTAGGGCATCACCGGGAAATGGATGTTGCAAAAGCAGTATGGTGCTTCAGACTAAATAAGTGCCCACATTGATGGCTCTCATGTTTTGTTACAAGTAAAAATTAACATGGGGTACTGGTGACTAGTATTTGCCTGATGTGAAGCTCAACTTCATTCAGTTTTTGTCTGTCATTTTAAAAACTCAGTCTATGAAGAAATGATGCAAGAACCTGAAATTGCTGTAAATGATAAGTGATGATAATACCAATCTAGTGAGGATGGTAAAACTGAGAAAATGTAATTGTACAACTGTGTAAGAACCAGCAGTGAGACACAAGTTCAACACAATTCAGGTATTTCCAAATACTTTCAGGGAAAGGAACAAATATGATGATTTTTACTGAAAGAAAACCTCAGTGGATTCAGATCATCCCACTAAGCAGAAAAAGCACTTAAGAAGAGTCAACTGAAGTGGACAGGGAGGGCAAAGAGCAGTGACGGAAAATGGACGTATCCACTGAGGTGAGGTTTGCACAGAGCAAGACAGCAGAAAAATGCTACCCAAGCTGGGCAAATTTTCCACAGATGGGGAGGAGAAAAAAAATAAAACCAACCACCAAACATGGGATAAAAATAAGACAAATATCAAAAGACAAAGAGGTCAGAAATAAAAATTATGTCTTGAGTATGAAATATTCCTACACAGTTCACTTCTGCTCTTTCACAAGGAAAAGAAAAAATATATACTCACACATCTACAAATTTAAGCAATTAATAGTGCAGAAGGAAATAAATGTCAGGTCCTGGCAAGCATCACATTACTCTCATAAAATACAAATGAGTCTGTCTTGCAAGTGTTAGAATTGGAAATTTATCAAAGCACCTTCCTGAGATATTTGATGTATTGGAGGCAATGGAAAAGTCATATCACAACTAAGACTCCTTGAAACCAAGAACTACCCATGGCCAAAAACTGCATTTGCAGCAAGGAGTTTTGAGGAGGGGAGGAGGGAATTAAGGAAGTGATAAGAATAGGATGAAGTGAGCTATCTCAATGATGCTAGGGAGACTATGTATAGAATAAGCACATGCCACTATAAATACAGACTGCACAATCCACCCCCAAGCATCTACACATCAAGGAACCTCTAGAAACATCCAAAGAATTCTAATTTCACCTTTTATATGGACTACTGGGAACCCTTTTGTTAGATTTATGTTGAAAGGCTGGAGCAAGTTCAAAAAAAACACCAAAATCAAAAAGCCACAGCAAAACCAGGACTAGAGGAACTGATATGTGAATAAAGAGGAAAACAGTCAAGCATTCCAAGCTTACAGAAGATGCAAATAACGAGGATTCCTACAGCTTATGAATTTCTGAAGAATGTAAGCACTGAGAAGAGGCAGTAATTAGTCAGAACATAATGAGTTTACTTCAAATAATGCAGAGGAAACACAACTGCAAAATAGTAACAGTATCAGGAAATGCTCTCTGAAAGAAAACAGCTCTTTTAAAGCATAGAACATCCTCTATAGATGTGCATATTAGATCATCTTACATGGTAAGTATAATCATGGTCCTAACTAGATGGCTGCAGCCATAGTGGTCAACCAAAGAGCCTTTGACTGTTCTTTGGATGATGATGCCTTGTATTCCAACCCAAACTGCACAAAAGCTTTTGTATGGGTGTAGAACTGTATTGAGTACTTATGGCTATTCATTTAAATGAGAATTTTGGCATGATCACAGCTAATAAACATGCTATTTCTGAGCCTCTGATATTATGATTCTGATAGACCATATGGTTTCAGTGTATTTATACTGCAATAAGCTCCTTAGAGCCTTTTTGCCTTTGAGCTGTGACTAGGGTTTAGCTGGGGCACAGGGCAGGTTTCGGTGGTGAAGGGATTTGGGGGATTATGGGGAGAACCGCAATGCACCCCATGGTCATGACACCACTGTGATATGCACAACCCACACCAAGCTTCACCACAGCCAAATTTAAGGAAGTGCTTCCTCAATGTAAGCCTGCTTTCCCAACACCAATACACAAATCAGTAATCAAAAGTTGGTGTTAATTAGCAATGAATTAAATCCAGTGAAATTCCTTGTGTTGCAACTGTTTTGCCACCAACAGGAACAGATGTTTTTCAGAGGTCAGTGTTCTATTCACTAAGACCCCATTCACTTGCTAACAGCAATGAGCAAGATCAAGACCTTCTGTGTCATTGGGAAAGTCACAGCTGCTCTGAGTCTCACATAGGTAAACAAAAAACATTACTGAATAACACAAGATACCACTAAGTTCTTGCGCTAACATCGTAACTTCTTTCACTAACATCAGTCTATTCTTTAGATGGACAAAAGAACCTCTGACGAAAAGGGTCACAAAGTATTTTTTTTCTACAGGTCACTGAGATATTAGTGATAAAAAGATATTTTTTACTTCTTTTCACTCTGTTCCCATAGTTATGTCACAAGACAGAAGCACAGTCACATGAACCCTACTGTAATCCTGCCATTCAGTTGAAAATGTGGCTTATCAGTAATTAATCTTCTAACCAGAGGTAAGAACAGCACTCTGCACCAGTTAGCACCACTGCTCTGCACCGATAGCACCGATAGCACTGCTCATCCTGCATTTACAGCTCATACAAGGACCCTTGACAGGGGAGAGAGAAGCAGGGGAATGTGTTAGCTACTGCAGAAAGGAGATAGAAGTTACTGATTTTGTAACCTGTAATTCACCAAAAGCTTTTTCTTCATTTTTTCTGCAATTAAACACATACTTCAAGAGACAAAAGGTCTATTTTGTTTTCCTCTTGATGCACACACGTAATGCTCTGTTGAAAAGACAGGAAACTGTAAAGATTTTACATTTGCAGGAAAACAGTCAAAGAAACAATTTCTTGTGTGTCTCGCTGATGAAGAGATGAAGAAATAATAGATGAGTCACTATACATTATGATTCAAAATTCTTAAAATAGAAAAGATAAATACACTGATTTCTGTACGGGTCATATTCATGTAAGGGACTCTTTCTAAGAATCTAATTTGAACCTTCAAGTGTAGTCTTGGTTCTAATTACCTACCTCTGAGAATAAATCATGGTCTCTGAATTGTAATTATACAGATTTGTTGCTGTAATTCAATTTGGCAGGTGTAAAATACGAGTGTAATTTCCTCTATCCCCCACCCCCCCCCAGTCTTCAAAGAGACACTGAACTTGAGTCATTTGATAATTTATGCCATATTTTAGCTTTCACATTTACTATGCATCAAACTTCTGACAGATTTTTTTAGAAGGTGATTATACATAGCTCCAGTTACTCTACTAACTGGTTTGAAAATGAATTCATCTCTTGACTACAAGATGCACCTACCTAGCCTGCAGTGACCAGGGCACTTCAATCTCATTATTTCTTCTGCCTGTGATGGGGATGAGGAAGAACAGGGTCTTCACATGCACAGATTTGCTCTATGGGGACCTCTCCAAGGTTGGTCATCTGCTCAGTCCCATTCGATTTCCTGGAAGCTCTGTTTGCATCAACTAGGCCCCTCTTACAGAAGAGGGAGATTCAGCCACTCCCAAAGAGCTTCTGCACTGCCTTCCTGCAGAGTATTATTTGCTCTACTTAAATCATGAACAGTAAGAAATTAGTATGATGCCACATTACTATGTTAAATACAGGTGCAAATATAAAGAACGTATCTTAAGACTATAAGAAATGAAACATTGTATATGAGAAAATATATAAATATTATTTATAATATTATATAAAAACTAAGTATATAAACATGCCAAATCCAAACAAAATCAAGCACTAAAAGCATACCATACCCATTGTACAAAAAGATGTAAAATACCTGACCAATTTCTTGGAAATACTCAAACAATGGAAGTATATACTGTCCATCTCACAGTGCAAGAGCTCTGGAGGCTGAAGAAGATAAGCTTTACGGCTTGCTCCTTACTTCTCCCCTCTTTGCAACAATCTCCACCTCAAGTAATGCAGAAGTGTAGCATATAATGCCTTTAGAAAATGCTCAGCTTGAGTTTTTCTGGCCTATGCATGATGCTGTTCTAATGACAACAAATCAATTCCTCTATCAGTAATGCTCCTGAATACCTTTTAAAAGTCTTTCCAGCAATGTTTAATATGAAAAAGTGCTATCAATAAAATACTGCTGATTACGCATATGTTTTGTAGAGAGTGAGAGCTAAATATGAATTAGTTCTGGAAAAGTTCCAAGCCCAGCATCTTTTCAATTACAAGTTTGGTCCCTGACTATATGAACTGCATGACTCAGCTCAGGAATCCCTAAAAAGAAATCCTAAGTTGATTCAATGCTTGCATTTGATTTATTTGATACTTGGAGTTGAAACAAGCACTGCATTTTGGATCTCTGACAGATTAGGAGATCCCCAGAGAAAGTTTGTTGAGACACCACTCCTGCCAGCTAGCCATCATTTGGGGCAAGGTGAGCCACAGGCACCCAGTGGTCCCACAAGGTCATGACACTGACCTGCCTCGCTCCCCAAGGAACCTCATTACAGAAGATTAAATTAAAAGCTGCTCTCCTATAGATAAATCACAGAACCATAACATTGACTGAGGATAAAAGGGACATTTAGTCCCACACACTGATTAAAAGCAAAGCCAAGTAGATTGCTCAGTCAAGTTTTGAACGTTTCCAAGGATGCAGATCCCACAGTCTCTCTGGCAACCTCTCCCAGTGCTTGACCACCTTCAGTTTTTTCCTTAACCTTTCTTTCTCCCTGATTACAATTTTCCATCTCAGCTTGAGCTTGGTGCCTCCCACCATGTACTTCCAAAAGGATTCTGGATGACCAAAAATACTCCAAGTCTGCCTGGTCTCTCAAGGTAAGAACCTGCAAACAAGGCAGATACTGCCACTGTCACCACAACTATGCTGACAGTGATAGGCAAACTTTTGTCATGGTCTTTCTCCATTTCCCTCTCATCATTAGTCACTATAATTGCTTGCTATCATATGGTAACTCTTCCTTTTCTTTCTATGAAACAGCTTGGATATTTTTATTTCCCTCACATAACTACCTGCAGTTTCCCTACAAATACCAGCACACTGGAAAACTCCACTCCTCTTTTTTTCTTCTCAGCTATTTATAAAGCAGGTCCACTCCTGGGCACACTCTATCACACCAATTGCCAACACAATGCTACCAGGTTCCACCAGACTTTTTCTAATTACATTGCCCTAACACTTCCCACGAGCACTCAAAGGTATTTCATAAAGAAACTCTCAACTATTTGTGACATCCTATTGGTAGCAAGCTCTTCTCTTGGCTCAGCAGGCCATTAGAATCCCAACTCCATCAGTGCTTGGAACTGGTCTTTTAAAACTGTTTTAATCTCTTTCTAATCCTTAATTCTACCAGCTAGCTCACACACATTTGCTTATTTGCCGAACAAACAGGTGTGAGATGATTTAATGGTTCATTTGCACAGCAGAAGGACAAGCAAATATTATCCTGACTTTTCTCCCTTGTGAAAGAGTATTTTCTTTAAAACTCCAGAAAAATCACCATTGCTACTAGAAAATTCAGCACAAAGAACCAACACAATTAAAATCTATTCAGCAGTATATTCCACATCTAACCTCAGTGTATTCTAAAGCATCAACTCTAACTTAAGAAAGTATCATAAATAAGCAGCATAAAAGATATTTTGCTTTAAAACCATTGTCTATCAGCAACACAGTTTTATTTGTATAAACATTTACTGCTCATATAAAAGAGTGTAAAGTTCTTTATGTAATTATTTTAACTTTCCAGAGTCTTATTTTTAAGCAAACCTAAACTATATATCACCACCTTTAACAATAAAGAATACTTCGCAAAAATACAATAGTTTAAAAAAAAAATAAAAAATACTGGGGACTACAGTCTAATTTTTCTATGGTACAAGTACATAAGAAGCATGAGATCTCAGGTGTAATGTTATTTGTACCAATTCTTTGTCCTTTCTTTTTTATTCAGAAACCAAATAAAGTGACTGCTTAACATCTAGATATATATCTTCCTGTGCTATTAACACTGGAGTAGAGATTTTGCACTGATGGAAAGGGTAAGTCATTCTTTGTGTCTCCTATGAGCTTCTTTGTTTTGCTCAGTATTAACACTTAGGGGTATAAAAAGCTATCCAAACACGTGAAAAATAATAACATGCAATAAATGCTTTGATTAAAAGCTATCCTTGACGATCAATTCAAGTCTGTTGGTCCAGCAAAGCTTATTACTTTAATCAGAAACACATTTTAACTCCCCTGCCTTTTCCAAAGGCCGAAGACACACTTGGTCTTTGCCCACTGGGAGCAGAGAGGCAGCATGCCACCCTCATATGCACCCTCAGCAGTAGCTCCAAATCAGAAGCTGCCCCACTTTAAAGCTGCTGCACATGGGACTCTGGCTACTACTATTTTTTGCATTTGCAGATGATGCATTTACCCAGAGCCTGATGGACATGGGAGCACTGCATCCCAGCGTACCAGACCTGCAACCTCTCAGACCTGCTTTAGAAATGCACTTTAAATGATCATAGCCTCCTGCTTGCTCAGGCCATTTCAATGACCCTGTTAATGATGCTTTGAATCAGTATGACTACCAATAGCCTTATAATAAATAAATAACTAAATAAATAAAAAGGTGCAGAGTTGACACAAATAGACCCTAAAAGTAGAATACAGGTATGATATTATTGCTATTTCCATTTTACCAAATTATTCTGTCATCTTCTGAGTGATTGTTTTTCAATCATGATTGAAATGACACTGATTAACTATTCAAAACAAATTAGGTAGAATTTGTTTTGTCATTTTAATATTTTAATGTGTCAGAGCTATTTGGCTTCTCTTACAGAAAGGATGTGAATATTTTCAAGTTCCAAACTCAGGTCATGAGAACATTGAAATGCCAAAGACATCAGCAGATCCATGGGGGACAAAACACTGATAACAGTAACGGTGATTTTTTTCTCCCTTAACCAATATAACTCTAGCCTAACAACTCTACCCTAAATATTCTGCAATGCTAAAGATGAAAAACAATGCACTGCAATGGTTTTATTAAATTTGGCTTGTGTAAGATTTAATCTTAAAATTACCCTCAGCTACTGGCAATATATGATAAGGCAAATAGAATTGTGGGACCTGCTTTTACCTGTTTTTAAAATAAACCTATGATAAATACTGGTTTTTTACATACGTATTAGGTGGCTGGACATTTCCACTTGATCATGCGGAAGTATGGCAGCTTCAGTATTATTCATCAGGAAGACAGTTTTTTCAGGTAGTTTACTGCTTTCTTACTGTAGTAAGGTATGGATGTTTGTGACAGAGGTTCTCATAAAACAGATTTTTATGTCCACGACAACATATTTACTGTAGTTGATCTGGAAATACAAAAATATTCTTCTAAATGTAAAATAACTAGACAGAGGCACCCTGAACAATAGATGACATTTTCAGCAGACACTAGTGTACCAGTATCTGAACCCCATGGAGTTTTATAAAAGCAGAACTAAGCTCTAGGACTTCTAAAAGAAGTTGTAAGTATTTATAAACATGTATATGCACACACACATATATAAATAAAAATTGAAAGCAGTTTTGTCCAATAAACCTGAGGCAAGACAGATGATGGTACAAGCAAATGAATTATTAAAAAATGGTCGAAATGGACATCCAACAGCTTTTTAGATGGAACCTGTACCTCCACTGTATTTTAAAGGTCAACATGCACTCCTTGCGCTCATATCCAAGCTGACTGGGAGGCATGAAGCTGCATTACATGGGCAGTAGCCATCTGAAGTTCACATGACGGTCCTCTCAGCAGGGCTTACCACACTGAGTTCAGAGTCTGATGGCAGTTTGAGATAATTTGTGCCTGACTCCCTTGGAGTTGAGGACTATTTTAATTCTATCCCTGAAGTAAGTCCTCTGCTTATCTGTAACCAAACTATAAACCTATATATGTTTATATACATATAGAGCAGTTATTGTTATACACAATAATAGACTTCTGTGTTTGGTACATTTGAAACTACAGTCCTTTAACTCCTTGCCAGGAAATTTTTATGTTACCTACTTTCTAACAGTATCAAAGCAACACTTAGAATTACAGTAGCAATTTATAGCGTACAAAGGTCTAAACTTTCCACTGACCTCCTTGGGCAAGTAATAGGATCTTACTCATTTTGGTCACCTATGGAGAAAATGTACTGTTCCAATCAATAGAAGTGAATGAGCCCTACAGGGCCAGTTCTCCATCACTGTAAATTGCGATGGAAACAGATACAGAGCCATTTACACAAGTGAAATAGCAGATACCCAGTCATCACCCATGTACCAGCTACTCAGAAGACCAACCAGTCAGTTCTCTTGCTGAGCAACCAGAAATCGTACACATAACTAGGATGATGCCTTAAAAAGTTTTGGTTTATATTCCAAAAGAAATTTTCAGGATTTAGCAAATCCCATCATTGTGACTCCAAAGAACTGATTTCACCCTCCAGAGACCTACTTTTTCATACATGTTTCAATACCTTCTGAGATCATAAGCTGCCAGACAGCAGCCACAACAAAGAACATGAATTACAGAGAAAGACTGGTGCATTTTGAAGTAATAACATAAGGCATAAAAAAAATAACATAGTAACTGCATGAAAACTTCAGGAGAACCATGGAAAAGAGAAAGAGTTTGTATTAAACAGATTTCTATAAACTGCTACAGCTAAAAAGAACAGTCACAGGAAAAGCTTCAAGGTATCAGGTATGAAATGGCCAAGCCACCAGGCCTATATTAGTTCATTAAAACACCCAGGTATAAACAATAGTACATAAAAATGCAGAAAGAGCATCAGAAATTTGCAACATCATTGTGCATTACTGACCCATGTGTCAAGTTTTGAGTTTTGTATTCATAAAACATCGCCAAGCAAAGACCAGACAGCAAGTTGGTTCACTTGGACAGTTCTCCACCAACAGAAAGTCCCTTTCAAAGGGCTGACACAGGGCACTCCAGTAGTAGATTAGCTATTGTTTTGACATCACGTATATTTGAAAGATATCTAGACAGAAGAAATGCTAGTGAGAGAGAAAAAAGCTTTATCCAACAGCCCAAATACCACTAATTTCTTTTAACCAAACCACTGCATTTTCTAAAGGAATTTTAAGAGTTTGCATGCCATTCTTCCACATGAGCTGAGCCTGCTTCCCACCAGCTCATAATTGAGGCTTATTTTCCTGGTAAGAAGCAGCAAGTTACAACTGTGTAACGACACCCACACTGAACAGCTATGCGGTGGGCCTGAGGAAGTGCACGTACTGTGCATTGTGCAAAGCTGTGCCATCAGATGCCCAGAACTGCACGTAGATACACATTCCTCCATTTTTTGCACCATTTCTCTGAAACTTCATAAAGCTTTAAATGACTAACGCTGTGTGAACCAGGACAGTGGCTGAGGATGAACACATAAGGATTACCAGCAGGGACAAACATTCAGAGAAAGTGTTTCTCTCTGACCTCTGTTGGAAAGCAGGGCAAAAAACTATGAGTGAATACTGTGCCACCCCTGAGTGAGACAGCAGCCAAAAGCTCTAAGGACCTACCTCTCCTGAAACCTAAACAGAGCTGGGTTCCGGGTTCGAAGATAGGCTGTGTGAAATCATCTTGAAACCGTAAGTTCATCATTGGACCAGGACCAGCACTTTCCTGTTTACTATGAAAGTCTACTGCAGTGTCTACAGTCATCTATCTGTCTAGATGGAGCATGGTGGCAGAACTCTTTTAAGAGAAGCAAAGCTTAACAAAAAGTATAAGTTTTGCACAGAAGCAATTCCACACAGTACAAGCAGAGGCGGTTTTCAGGTTCTTCTCAGTTTAGGTGGAAGCAGTGATTACAGAAAGCTTGGAGTACAGATGAAGACAGACTGAAACCTTTACAGCAAAATAGGAAGATATATACAAGCCAGAACAGCTCCAAAATATTCCTGGATTTTAGGTTTACTCATTACTGCTTCCCCTAGTCTTATTCTAGGATGGAACAAGCCAAGAGCATATTAAAAGGCTGCATTCTCCTCAGAATATCTAAAGTCATATTCTACTTTGTATTAACAAAGGTTTTAATCTTTTCAGGTCTAAAAGCCTGTTTACAGTGAAAGTGACCAATCCTCCAACATGATGCAACATTTGATTTTCCAATGGAAGCTGGCACTTTGGTGCCTCAGAATTATTAGTCAGAACTAACCCATCACCCTGTATTGCAAGTTAATGTTATGTTAACCTCCTTTAAATTAAAAAAAAAATCCCACTCAAACATCAATTAAAGTCTTGATGTCTGCATCTAACCTGTTTATTTCACAGGGAAGAATTTCACTCTGCTGTGTGTGGAGTCAACACCAAGAACTCTCCCTTTTTAACTCAGCAAAAACTTTGAGAGTTAACACTGCTCACTGCCCTCAGCAAAAGGCTTTAAAGGTTTCTCATAGCAAATCCACGACCAACACTAGCTTTTATCCCACTGATGAGTAGGGTTGAGTTAAGCTGATTTTCAGAGTAAGAGCATTTAAAAGCCTACACCATACATCCATTTGAATTTTAAGTTAACAACATTTCCCAAACAAATTTTGGCCACTAATGATTTAACCAGCAAATAAAAGTCAGGAATGTTGAGAATAGAGAGCTGCCTTTTTTTTTTTTTCTCTCTTTTTTTTTTCCAAGAGGAAAAAAAATTTAAAAAAGCAAAAGTAAAATGCTATTGAAGGAGAATCAATTATGAATTGCAAGACAGAACACAGTCCAAAAGTTGCATCAGAGTATCCTCAGTCCTGCCAAATGCATCTTTACTGAAATTGTTCAGCAGAAGGGAGGTGATGTATCATGCAATTATTTGAAGCGTACCAAAAATTGCTATGATAGTTCTTGGGTTTGCTACTGTAACAGTGAAATATCACATGCATATTGCCATCTCATGGATCCTACAAATACTTGTTTAAGATTTCAAGAACACTCTTCCTAACAGAAAAATATGCAGAATCCACATCAAATAAAACTGTGGTAAGATTTATAAAGTGAAAGCAGAAACTTTATATTTGAAAGAGATAAAAAAAGAAATAAAAATCTGCCTCAGATTCTCTTGTAGTTACTATTTTTACGACTTGGCTCAGACTTGCCTTAATCTCTTTATTTAGGGAGAAACTGCAAGGTTGCCAGCTCTAGCAAATGTTAAGTAGTTTGGTAAATTCTCCATCAGTACAGGTCGTGTATTCGAGGGAACAAGGATGTGGTGCGTAAGTTCTGCTCCCTCTCCTCCAAAGGGGATTTCGTAATAAGACAGTGGTGGGAGAGGGAGCGATAAACAAGGTGGCTAAAACTCCTCTTTCAGTTCCGCTGTCC
This sequence comes from Pezoporus flaviventris, assembly GCF_033815535.1. NCBI lineage: Eukaryota > Metazoa > Chordata > Aves > Psittaciformes > Psittacidae > Pezoporus > Pezoporus flaviventris. Next base: position 53,613,067 of record NW_026892549.1, read on the forward strand.
ATACATCTGTCCAAGCTTTGCTGTGTCGTGATTGGGGTGTTGGGAGATGCAGCTTGCCTAGCCTGCTGTCACCCTACATCCGTTCTATCTGATCAGCCAAGAAAGCACATGTATCGCCGATACTACTGTATCCTAACTCTTCCATTCAAGTTCAGTAATAGCAGAGAAGCAAGTCCAAACAAGTCAGCAAAAATTCATAGGAAACCCAGAAGATGTAGATGAAAGTATGGGGTGTGTGTACATATATATTTATACGAACAGTTTCGATAGCCTATACAGAGTACTTAACCACATCGCCTAAACTCAATTACCTCCAAACCCAGAGCTCTGCTTTTAAAAAACTTGGCAGCCAACAAACACAAAGGTACGTACAAATGTACGCTGCTTCCGACGCTATCCTCCAACAACTGAATACCCCTACCCAAACACCTCAGACCCCAATTAACCAAGTTGCGGCGCCTCTCCGCACTTCGCCAAGCTGTCCTCGACCCCGGAGGTGACCCTGGGACACCATCACCACCACCGCCGAGGGCCCCCCCCGTCTTCCCGCCGGCTCGCCGTTCCGGGCTTTCCCATCGCAGCCTCGCCACGACCAGTCAGCTTGGGAAGAACGCGCAAGCATGTCCCGGACCGCGGCACAGCGAGCCCGGCCGGCGGGAGCCGAGGGCACCGCATCTCCGCGGCGGGAGAGGCGCCAGCGGCTGCCAGCAGCGCCCGCCACGCACCCGCAGCGGCGGCTTTCAGTTAGCGGAGACGCGGCTGGGAAAAGGAGGGAAAGGACGGGAGGGAAGGAATCAAGAGAAGCCATTACCAGAGTTTTGTTTCCGTTCTTGCTAAGGGGGCCTCGGAAAACTCCCTTGATGTTGCGAAAGTGCCCGTTGCTGAGATGCGCGGAGCTGATGACAATGTAGTAGCACTCCATGAGGTCGGGAATGGGGCCGGGGCCGCCTCCCGGCAGCCCGCGGGGTGCTCAGGCCGGCCTCCCTCGGCTCTGCTTGGCGGGGCGGGGAGGGCCGGGGCCGGCGGCATGTGCCGGTGTGTGTGAGAGGAGGTGTGTGCGGCCCCTCCGGCGGGGAGCGGGCTGCCGGGGGAGGAGCAGGCCGGGCGCGCCGAAGCCGTCTGAGCTGCCGCCTCTGCTGGGCACAGTGCTGTTATAGCGAGCTGCCTTGCCGGTCGGCTGCACCGAGCCAATGGCAGGGAGCCACTGGGCTGATACCGAGAGCTGTCAGAGGAGGACATCTGTCACACGCCACCTTAACCGCCATCCCACAGCCTTCGCTGCCCCCTCCGCAGCCGGGCCGCCGGCAGGGAAAGGCGGAGGGACGACCACGAGGGTGGGGGGCAGACCGGTCACCCCGACAGGCGCTGCAGCCCCTCATGGGGGGTGTGTCCGGGGTCTCTCTTCCCACGGAGGGCGCAGGAGTGCGGGTTCTCAGGGGTTTGGGGTTGCTGCGAGAGAGCCTGGGGCTACACCGCCCCCAGCCCGAAGCTCCAGCCCCTCCTCCTCCCCGAGTAGCTTCCGCGCTCCGCCACCGCACCCTATTTTATTTCATATATATATTTTTTTTAACGCCTAACCCAGCGGGCGTCTTAACCTTCCGACGGTGGAGTAGCCTCCCCCCTCCCCCCCCCCCCCCCCGCCCGCTCCCGGGCCCGGCTCGGCCGCAGGACACGGATTGCTGCCGCCGTCCCTGCCCGCCGCGTTCGACTCTTTTGGCCTGTAACCGGGGGGAAACGGGTCATTCCTCACCCCGCCGAGGGCGAGCTCCATACCGCCCTTCGTTGCGCTGCCGCCGGTACAGCATCTCTGCATCCGGCCGTCGCCCAACCCCGCTGCTGTACAGCATCTCTGCATCCCGCCATCCATCCCGCCCGGCTGTCTTGAAAACCGGGAGTGTGCTGGCAGAATTTCTGGGTCACAGCGGTTTTGGGGTGAGGAGGGGAGGGGAGTCGCTAAGAAAACCTGCGGCTCCATCCCTCCAGGTGCCTGCCGCCGCTTACCCACCGACCGAGCAAGGAGCCGAGCACCGAGCGGGCATCTACCGGCTCCCGCTGTTACTCACGGCTTCCCCGGCCTCGCAGGGCTTCGGCGGCAGTGGGGAAAACGGGAACCACCGCTGTTTGCTGCCGGCTCCGGCGCTGCGCTGCCGTCCTCGCCCTCAGCCTTAATGTGAAAAGTACTCTCTCCGTTTTATGAAGCCCAGAGCAAAGTGGGGGATGAAAACCCTTAGATACATCAACATAAGGCAACTGTAATATACACCATGCCCCTTCGCCATCGTAAGTGTTCCTTTCTCTTAGCAGCATGCAAACCAGAACTTGCTGCCAGAACCAGAATTTGTCAAAGACATGTTTAATAGAGATGCTCAAGTCCCTTCCCCAATACACACCAGGAAATCTACGATTTTCAGCTTTATCACATAAGACTTGAAACACGCTTTGCTGGCTCATCTTCCAGCCTGCTTTACCTTTATTCTCGATTGCTAAAAATCAAGATTTATGGGGAGAAATTCCAGTGCCAAAAGAGCCCAAAATCATGATGTAACAGCTGAAAATGTCTCTTGGTCAGCATGTACTAATGCCACCACCCAAACACCTTGTCCTCCACAATAAAGAAACCACTTCCAAAAAAAGGGGGGGGGGGGCGGGGGGGGGAGGAGGGAGGAGGGAAGGAAAACACTTCCCTAGAAGAAATTCCTGTCTTTGCAGTTTTATCCTTGAGGAAGGAAGCCCCAGTTCATGAGAAGTGCCTTCCTCTTCCTCTGATATGCATCTTCTATTGCTACTTCCCTTGGTAGACAGTGAATAGCAAATTTTGACAGCTGTCACTCATCCTTCAGCATTTTCAGCACTTCTGAAAGAATCATGGAAATGGAAGAAGTGAAAAGTTTTGACAGCTGAGGCACAGGTGAGAGGTGGGAATTTGCTGCATCTTGTTACAGAAAGAAAAAAAAATAGGGTGAAAAGGTGCAAACACATAGTAACACTATTTTTCAGCATTTACAGATGGACATCTGCATCTGAAAATAACCAGCAAGTTTATTACAGTGTACAAATGAAGTCAATATTATAAATATTGCACAGATTTAACACCACAGCATCCTTAAGGCCCAGTTCCCATTTCAGACTGGATCACAGATGTGATTCTCTTTCAAAAACATCAGAAATTCAGGTAGGGCAGAGTAATGAAAAGACATAATGCAAGAAATAAAACTGTGCAGCTCCTTTCTGGGAATAAATGTATTCCAACTCAGACTAGAACATCTTTTTCCACCTTATAAATACATTACTGGTACGTGAGGACCCTTCTGCCTGGAAGTGAAAATCTTCACAGGCCATCTGCTCCACACATCCACCATTTCAAAGAATTGGACCATTTTCCTCTGAAATCCATGCACTGACCACTTAATTACACATTGCTGGCATGTTTCATTACACCTGCTGCAGCAATAGGTAGGTCCTTTTATGCTGTATGGCTGCTCTCTGGCCTGGCATGCTCCTGTGGGAGTCCAAGGACTTGGGAAATGCCTTGTTGTAGCAACAGAGAAATAATTCACTTCTGTAGCTCAAGTTTGAAACAAATGAGTGTGCCCAAAATGGTTTTAGGAGTTAGTATAGCTTCTGCTAATTAAAGTTGTTGTCCTCTATTAACAGAGAGAAAAAAAAAACATGACTAAAGACCACTTGATTCTGACAAAGCACTCTATAAAGGAATGACAAGTTGTACTAAATATCACCTAATAAGAAAAATATACATTTTTCTTCTCTTACTTATTCTGATTGGCATCTTTTATTACTTTTTGGCTGCTTCTCTGCTTCTTTGTCATCTCCAGTTTTTCTTATATGTCTTTCTTTAATCCTTCACTGTACTTTTCTTGCCTCATTCTGTTTATTGTGATCACACAGGCTCAAGATGCTGCTTCCTTCTCAAATCTTGCTTTGTTTTGGTTTAAATCTTACTAAACTGCTAATTCCATCAGTCCTTCACCCCATGGCTCTTACATACCACCAGTCTTACCCATTTCTGTCTCTGTCATGTTTCCCTGTGCAAGTATCTGGGGTTTGAGCTGTGCATGCTGCGATTTATTCACATCTCTGCCATAAAATAATAAGCAGTGCTACTGATTTACTCATTCTCTTATTCTCCCTGGTACTTACTATTTAGAAAAATCTTCAAGGAGCTGTTCCTGTATAAAACTGCAGATACCAACTCAAGAAACAGTCTATGAATCTGAAAGACTTTCTGGAAAACTTGGGAACTAGAAACCAGTGAACAAATTACACTAATTCTCATACATTATACTGCTTTTCTGCCTGTGACAATACTCAGAATTCTGCGTTGTAATACTTAATAATATTTATAATTCAAGAAATTGTCCTGGTATAATCCAGAAAAAATATTCAAAAATATAAAAAGTGACCTTTTGGTTAGCAGTCATTAAAGCATGGCACAGAGTATGTGTTACCAAGTACATGTACCCCGAGAAATCATTTGCTCATGACTGAAACGCACTCATCAGTGACAGAAATATCTGTGCTGTAAATCACAAGAAACTCAATGCCACTCCCACAACATTTCTTACTGAATTCAATTCAGTTTATCCTTAGAATATCTCCCTGTAAATAATCTGCTGTGAGACACATCTTTTTACCATTTTCAGTCTCCTTGTATTGCTCTCTCCCGCCTGCCCCCCCCCCCCCCCCCCTTTTCTTTTCACTTAGCCTTAGGTGTTTTTCCCTGTTTCAGATGTTTGTCATCCTTGCATTACGTGGAAGGAAAAAGAGAGTATCCTGTAACATTTTAAGCTCATTATGGTGTTATGGTGTAATACACATTATAACACTATATTACAACTGCATTCATTCATCAGCTATGGGGGTGGTGCAACTAGAGGAAAGGAAACTGGGACACTCTGGTAGCCTAGTTCCGCAGCACATCCTTCACCATACATGAAGAGTATCCAAGTGGGTTCCCTATTTCAGCATATGAGCCAAGTGGAGCACTGGTACCACAAAAGCCAGGGAGAGGCAATAGTGACCTAAAGCCCCATGGCAGGCAGTCAAATTGTAGGCTGTACCCTGAAGTCCTCCAAAGTCACAGGAAGAGAACTGCAAAGACAAACTAGTATTTCTGCTTGATATCAAAAGTAGCATCAAAGATTTATAAAACACTGTATTTTTTTTCCTTTGCTTTGCTCTTTCAGCCTTCCAAAGCACACAGTTTTATACCCTGGTCTTGCACAACAGTTCCAGGAAGAAGCCATCTGGCAAGAATTGCCTCCTCCCTCTTTTCAGATATCCACATAGCATCTATATCTAGCTCTGTACAAATTCTTGTAGGTGCAAGGTGCTAATGCCTTTCCATCCCTTCACTTCCAAATTTATAATACTACCACTGTCTACTTTAGAGTACTATTGGGAAAAAACCCTTTCTGTTGTTGTTGAATCAAATACTCTGTTCTTTCTATCTTCCTTTAGTAATGTCTCTGCTGCAGAATTTCCCCAGCAGCTCATGTGTGCTCCTTTTTTTTTTACCTTCCCTAACAAACAAAAAAAAAAAAGAAAATGAAATTTGCAAATAACACTCTGAATATCAGCTGACATCAACAAGTAACTGATGTACAGCAAGAGCATTAAATCAGAGACTTTTACAATGGCCTGAAAGCACCTGCTGATGCAGCCAAGGTGAAAAAACCCTCTGCAAAAGCAACTATTGCCTATTTCAAACACTGAAAACACAATTCACTCTATGTTAAACATTCTCTTATAAGCAAATCCTCCATCACACATGCTTGAAGAATGATTCTAAATGAAAAGTAAATGGAGCCAGCAACTGGCAAATGAATCCTGAGAACAATCTGTGATGGGATTAGAGTTTCCCAACATCCACTCAAACCAAACATCCCAGTCTTTTGACTGCATTGGTTTTCCAAACAGAACAAATGAAATCAAACTATGAAAAATCATATGACAAAAAATTGAGTCATATGATCTCAGTAAGGCAATACCTCAATTTTTCACAGTAAGGCAATACCTCAATTTTTCACAAGTTACTACTTATAGAAAATCCTCTTCAGCTTCACTGCTATAATAATCTAGCACAACAGTGCAAAGAACAATCTTTCCAGGGACAAAGTGTAAAAACTCAGTGTAAAAAAAAAAAAAATCAAACCAAAAAAATAAACCACAACCACATAGCCCTCCATAAATCAAGAAGCAAATGCAGTGAGACCACATATGGGTGCAATTCCACAGAGTCACCGACCAAAACTCCCAAAATCTGGCAGACAGGTTACACAGCTAGCACAGTATTGAAGCCAATGACACATTCACTCCATAAGCAATATGCAAAGAGGTTTCCAGCAGCCCTTCATTGTCTTGTATAATATATATTCTGGAAAGGGAGTTGAAGCATAAGCAGCACCCAGTTTTAGTTTTGACCAAGTAATATTTTTTCTTAATTTAAACCAGTTAATATTTGTTTTGTTAAAGAATACAACACTTCAAAGATACTTAAGGAATGAAAGGCTTTTAACCAAAATAAACGAACCATTCAGAGAAAACATGGCAAGCAAAAGAAAACTTGTGAATTAAATAGGAAAAGAGTTCATTTTGACATCCAGGATAGCAGATGGGTTATGGCCATTTATCCAAAACAGATTATTTTCCTTGCAAATATTCACACAGCTTTTTCCAGAATTAAAAGATCTGAAGTCTAAATAATTGATCAAAAGTCTTCACAGTCAACAGGAAGCTTCACATTCAATGGTCTTGGACTCATTTACCAAAGCAGGAGGTATTTCCATAGAAAGAAGTCCTGAACTTCATTGTCAGGAGTTGGCATTACTGCCAAGCTTTTCCACTGGGTGGTGGTAATGAGATCAAGTTAAGGAGACCTGGTAACAGGGAACTCAGAACATTCCTTCATTCTGTCTCTTTCCATATACACATAGCTATTTTTGCATGTGTGTGAACATAGATACCTACCTATGTGTGCATACACAACACTAGAAATGTAGTGCCACAGTAATGAAAGGATGAATAAAACAGTTTCTAAAATCTTTCAAGGGATGATAGAAAACACTTAAAGCATTTAATTTCAAAGGGCTAGCCTCCAAAACAATTTTTAACACTATTTTCTTCTTTAGCATTCAGTTTGATACATAACTGTAGAAGCTAAAGAGAGCTGGTATGAAATTGATGACAGATCAGAAAGTAGCACTATGTTATTCCTGAATAAGCCAATATAAATTAGAGATCCACTGGGGAAAATAGTCCAGTGATTAATATTTTAATACATTTCATTGAGTTCAATATATGACATGCTATTATGGCTTCCTTTTTCATGAAATTCTGTAAGAGCAAGTATGTGTTACTTTGCGTGTAATAGCCACAGAAAAGAATGGAAATGAAATTAAAAATTACACGTTTACTTTCCTAATATTACACATCAGTGAGATCCAATTTTTAGAATGGCAATGTTTGGCATCATCTGAAAATCAAAGCTCTTTACAATATTTATGGTTACAACCTCCAAGTTTAAGACACCAGTCATTAATTGGTTCACTTTCACCGGGCACTTGTTCTAACAATACCAAAACACAGGAGAATGTTAAGTATGTGCTGGGGAAGGATATTTCTAACACTGCATAATACGACATGTTGCCATGTAAAATTTAGCTCGTATCTCTTTACACCACAGCTTATATAAGGAGTAGGAAATAGTTACTTTTGATTATAATTGAAGAGTTCACTTTAGCCCTTCAGCACCAGTGAGGCTGGTCATGACTTTTGCCTCATCGACCCTGGCATTAGAGCACACAACAAGTGCTGCCAATAGCACTGCAAAGCTTCCTTTGGAAGCAAGATGCAGAAGGCTGTCAGAACTTCACATCTGCACTAATTTACTGTTCTACACCCAATTTTATCTCCTGATTTTATCTGAATAGACTTTTATGGTTCATTTAAAATTCTTGCTGTATAGCTTAATATGGTTGTAGAACTCCTTGCAAGAATATGTTTGAGCTGCATAATCATCATGATAATAATTTTAAACCCTCACAATTATTATGAATTATGATCTAAATATAGGTAGATACATGCAGTACAGTAACAGGCCTGAAGAATGCATTATGGTCCTCCTGAGTGGTGCTTAAACCTCTCAACTTACTGTGTGAAAGGCCCCATGTACGCATTTGAAAAATTTTTTTTTCCCCTAACAGCTAATGACTTACCAATCAGCCTGGTGTAGAGAAGGAATGTACTTACAAATAGGCATATTAAAAATACTAGCAAAATAATTTAATCCAACTTTCAAACTATTCATAACTTACATGCTTAAAGACAGCCATATTAAAATATCCATGAGCATACTATAGATCACTATCCTGAAAAAATTTCGTTAGAAGAAACAAAGTCAGTATTGCTCTAAAAATAGAAAGGATTTCCAAAGCCCAGTTTATCTGTTTTGGCATTTTGACAATTAAAAAATGTCTACATAATTAATTTAATTAAGTAAAAACTTACTAATTAGCTCAAGCTACATAAATAATGCTACGTTTTATCCAAATGCACATTTTCTTGGGTATCTGTAAAACCTGTGTAATCAGAATACAAGGCAAAATTCTATTAATCACAACATCAAGACAACTGCTGCAATGGGTAAGCTGAAAATCTGTGCCCAAGCAGCAACATGAGCAGTTGTTTTTCCATCCAAGTTTTTAGTTGCTTTGGAGTTATGTTGCTCCTGTTCTGCTGAACTCTGAATTAAGAGTCCTTCTTTTCTCCAAGATGGGAGGATGAAGGATTGTTACTTTTAATGACTACACATTAATTAAAATAATACGCATTCTGACCTCATTTCTTTGAGTGAGAAAAGATAATTCCAAGATCTTTCTGCTCTACATCTAGGTTCACTTGGCCCCTTAGACCAACAGTTCCTGGTGTGAAGTACATAGATAGGGCCTCCAGTTTTTAAAGACCATTTTCCATTTTCTTCTCTGCATAACTATGACACGGTGCATGCATATACATAAAGTTAGGAGCCTAAATTTCCACTTTCACTGTTGCTATGTACACTCCCATGTCACTTGACATAATTCCAAAACTGTGTGTTACACTTTCTCCACACAAACTGGAATTTAACACAGGATATCTATTATCTATATCTACAAACACTCAAAGTGTTACTCAAAGTAACACATATTTGCTTTTATAGAATTTCAACACTGATACCTCCTAAATAACTAACCTTAACACTGGCATTCCCATTAGAACCAAAGATCGTAATGCATCTGATATATAAAAAGTCAGAGGAAAAGAAAGTACAAAATGTTTTACAAGTCAAACCAAAACTCAACTATTCCCTAGCAACTGGTGTTCTCTATAATTCCTACAGGAAAATATATTTACTGTAAAACAAAAACATTAAAACAAACCAAACATGCAGACAAAAAAATGAAAAACAAACGAAAAAAAGAAAACCCAGCTGCACTCAAATTCTTCCAACTCTATAAGAAATAAGAAATGTTTATATCTGCTGATCTGGGGTTAGAAAAAAAACAATCCAAACCAAACCAATCACACAACAAAGAAACCCCAACCTTGATTACTTCTTTTGAAGCAGATTTTGAGGTTTGTACCTTGTATTTAAGAAGACTGAGCCTGACAGGTGCATCCACTGCCAGGATGGCCCCTCACCCCTTAGGTTTTCTAAACTTACCACTTTCAAATATATTCACTGCTACAGTTTTGTCAGCTTGAAATGGCCATCCATTCTGTAACCTAACACTGAAATCAAATAACCTTCAAGGTTTTTTCTTCCTCTTTACAAATACTTATTAATTACTGTAAGACACTGAAGTCTTTGTATCCCTGCTTCTTCTTTTTTTCTGCCTACCAGCTTTATTGTTGTTACTTTAATTCTCAAACATAAATTGATTCCTTGAGCTTTCAAGTCATTTTTGTACATCTTCTCTAAATTCCCTCCATTCACTTTCCAGAGTAGAAAATTCTGTTATAAACGTATACTTATATCCAAATGACCACAAGCGTACTCTACTCGCAGACAGATTCTATGCAAAGATCATCTCTTAAAGACAGCAATTTAAGTTCTTTGGTTGGGTATTCATCTCCGTTATGTGCTCCATGTTGTTTTCAGAAAGCAAAACATGGATTAGCTTCATAATAACACCATAAAAGTTGAAAAGCAGGAGCTGTATCAAAATTGTCTCATTGAGCGGCTTTGAGAATAAAAATTACAGTCAGGGAATGTCACTGCAAAATGGGATGGAACATAAATACACAGGGCACACATCTAACTGTAGGTCAGTGCTTCTTGATAGTCCCTTTATTGTTCTTGCTTTGTACTTGTGGAAAGTCCCTAGTAAGGGCTGACGCTAGTACTCCAGCCTCCCTTCAAGGCTGGCAAGACCATGCTGTCTTTTGTGTCATCATTGCAGATGCCTCACATCCACAGTTTGTTTTTCTCATTGCTTAATTTTCAGTACAGTCAATTCCTTGACTCTAACTGATGCTTCATTTCGTAAAATATGTTTTCTTGTCATTTCTCATCTGCAGCTTACTCATCCTTCATATGAGGGTCTAATAAGAAATCTGAGAGAAACCTAAACACTATTTGTATTAATTTATTAATGGGAAACCAATTTTTGCTCAATATTGCAGCTAGGTATTTTGGATTTAACAGAACATTCCACAAACTGAAGCCTAGCAGCAAAGTAAGTGGATTTTCGTTAAAGCATTTTCTGACCTATGAAAACAGCAGCAGGAAACCAACTCCAGTGGTCAAAATTGGGTTATAAAGATGAAAAACCGCATGTGTTTCTGGTCTTTAAATTGCTACTCTACAGAGTGATAAGAGACATCATATACAACCCTATCAGGATTTAATTTCCTAACAGAAATGAGAAAGGAATGTGCAAACCCCCTCTTACATGATCTAACATTAGATTACAGTACGTAATAAAAATATTTTAACAACAGGCATATACCTAAGGCAGATAAAATTCCATCTCTTCTTCGTGAAGATGCCTTCTATATACAAACCCATTTAAAAATAGCATATTTCTACTTTGCATGCATGACTGTCTTGTTCAGGAAATGCTTTTTGGCAAAATCAGCTCACAGTTACTGTATCTTTTTAGTGCTTCTGTAATGATCTCTCATAAAATGCTCTTTATGAGAGATCTAGATGAGATTTATGAATGAAACCTTCAAAGTATACATAGTAAAAAGCATTGTTGATAATTTCCTTTGCAATTTAATTCTTAACAGTAGTCTAACTGTATCATAAAGGGTCTATACTACAAGGTACCAACACTATATCAAATATCTGGTTTGTGTTTTGTAGTTTTTATGTACATCTTTTCTGGGTCAATCTTTTCTGGGTCATTCTGCATCTTCTCAATGACTCTTGTATCCTAAAATGTATCTAAAATATCCTACGCTCTATCAACTACAAAATTATTTACAGATCAACTCAGATTTCAAAAGGGTTCACTGTGAGCAATGTTGTCCTTTTGATCAAGAAAGTGAGAGTTTTAACCTAATTGAATTCTGAGATTAAAATCTAAAATCATTGTTACAACAGTCAGAATGGGATTATTTACTACTGTAAGTACACTGTACTGTAACATATGCTGTTCTCATTTACAGCACTACCAGTACCATCAAAGGGAACAGTTTTCTATGGTCACCTTATATTTTTGTTAGGTAAATTAAAAAAGGCTAATTATTTATAAAATGCAGTATCATATGTATTCCTGAACATACTAAGGCTGTGTCTATCCTGTCTTGTTTTAGAATTTCTGAGTCCCTCCTGTCATACTTCCAAAAAAATTTTTCACAGAAAGCACTTATATTCTATATTCATCACATTGCTTCCTAAAAATGTCTCGGAGAAGGGTTTGTTGGGGTTTTGGGTTGGTTTTCTTTTTCCCCTCTTCACATCTATTAGATGATGAAGCAGATAGGATTTCCCACATTTATCTCCAGTATGTCTTCGGCGTCAACCTGTTATGTGACTCTGCAAAGCACAGTATATATCTTGGTTGTGTGCCAGGTCTGCTGGGAAACCAGACTTTCAACCAGCTCTTCATGCCACAGCCACAATTACCCGACCTTATAAAAATACACAGCAGACTATACTATTAAATACATTTTGGCATGAAAAAGCATCAGCTACAAAAGTTTCAGCAAAACCTGACCTTTCCTCGGACATACTTCAAGACTTACTGTAACATTATGTTCCAATAATAGAAACTCCCCAAATGAATAAGCAAATATTTAAATTTTACAGATATCACCCTAAGGAAAATTTTTAGTTAAACATAAATGGCACGATTACCTACTGGGCATAAGCAAAATGTTAGGAAAGTGGAATGTTTGGGTAAAATAGCAATGATTAATTTTCCATTTAATTTTTTCTCAAATATAACATGCTTCTGGAGAACATACTTAGTGAACATACTCATGGTTCTGGACCCACACAGTATTTTAATTCCATAAGGTACGTGGGAGGCTTTTTTAAATCCACATAATTTTGTGGATTTTTTTTCCCTCACATGTTAAATTATTATCATCAGATGGAGGGGAAATTAAACATTCTGAATGTGTTAAAAGCCTTGGTCTTCTTGACTCCTATTACCAACTGCTAACTGCTGTTAAAACTCATCCATTTTTGGAACATGAACAACCTTGATAGCATCAGATGAAGACAAAATAAAAATAGAGCTTTGGCAAAGCCTGTGAATTGAATTCCAGTATTTCAGAACACCATGTAAAGCTCTTGATTCCCTTTGCAAATGCAACTCACTACATTGATACTGAAGCTAACTCATTTTCTAACTTTCCAAAGAGCAGACAGAACTATAGTCATGCTTGAAATGAGAAGAACTAACTAAAATCCAGGCTATGTAAGAAACTGTGATTTGATTTTTCCTGGAGAAGGTCTCTTGAAAACCTTTCCAAAAAAGTTTTTGTGAAAATTATTTCTAAACAACCTTATATCTATGTTTCCTTTATTTTTGGTACATTGTATGTGTTAAGTTTCCCCCTCTTTCCTTTCTTCTGAGTGAGGATGATAAAAGCAATCTTTTTCATCACCTTAATTATTTGACTTTTAAGATGTCTGGAATTGAAAGCATCCTTTATGTTTTCTTTCTTCACAAAGTATTTTGACATATAGTCCTGTATACAGCATTTGGATTCTTTCAGTGTTCAGACATGCAGTAATAAAAATGTTTAATGAGCAGCAAGCTTGTTTTTTGCTGCCTGGGTCCTGTTTACATGATATGACAGTGCATCTTCTGCATTGAGCAGAGATCCCTCCACAGCAGGGGGAACCCTGAGTTGCTGAATAGGTCGGCACTGTCTTGACCTTGCATGTCTTTGCAGGGCATATCAATACATGCAAAGTGGCAACTATGCCTTTTTGCAATCCCTCCAGCAGTATTCAGAGCGAACGTCCACAGCCTTTCAGTAGGACAACATAATTACCATCACCTTCACATCACCAACCAGGAGGCTGAAAAACTCTGCTTCACAGTCATGTCTGGCTGAGCTTGAAACCTTCTGCTCCAGATATTTGAGGTCCTGACTTCATTGCCTGCATCTGTCTGTCTGCTTGCTTGTCTGCTACAGCTGATAAAGACTACCAGGCCATGAGCTCATAAGGATGCTCCAATGAGACAAGTATGTAGGCACTCTATGGCATCTCACCATGGTGCAATGTCATGGTGGTCATGCCATCAGGAGATAGGTATATATGACTGCTTTTTCTGCCTTCCATGCTGGTGGGTGGTGGGAGAAGCAATGTCCCTGCAAGAAGTCACGCTGGGACAATGTGATGGACTCCAGCCAGTGAGCAGCATTGCCTGGACCAGTGCAAGCATCTCCATCGTACAGCCACAGCTGTCTGACCTGCTTCCCAATGTCCAGTTGAAAAATAGCCACAGATGCTCTGGCTGCCCTCAGGCCCCATTGGCTCTTTTGTGACTGCCACAGCCTGGCAGCAAGCACATGGCTCCTCAGCCCATCAAAGCTCCTCAGCTGCATCCTTAGATATAAGCATGTTAAGAACAGTGAACATCAGGAACATCAGGGAAAGGCAGATGCAGATTTGTATGGAGAGGAGAGGAATTTATGCTGATATAGGTACAATAAAAAACATTCTGGAATGTGTTTTATGTAAAATCCTTTACTAGCCAAAATCCTATAAGGTCTAGAACAGCAAGTGCATGGTGTCAAAGGGTCCATTTCCTAGACGTGGTGCTTCACACAGTGAAGCTGCAGCCACAATCCATGATTAGGATGGAAAGACACAAAGTAAAATTCTGCTTCCTACCGCTGTGGAAAACAGGGCAGTGATCCAAAGAGGCATTTGTTATCCCTTCCTCCATCCTCTTGGATTATTTTTGCTGATTTATCTGTGTCCATGGGGTGTGGGTGTACTGAAGTGATCCTGCTGATGAAGGGAACTGTGCAATGTGTCTGTGGCAACTGCAAACACAGTCAGTGCAGGACAAGGAACTGCAGTGGCTGGGACTCCGTATGGAGAACTTACAGGAATGAGCTTGTACAGTGCGTACATAAAACAGATCAGTTGTGACAATGCATCCAGAGCATGGTTACACTCAATTCATGCTACAAAGAACCAAGCATAAAAAACAGGTGATAACAAGGCGCTGTCTTGACCGTCAAAAATGCTTCTGAACTCCAACCAGATACAACACAGGCTCTGTTGTAGACAGACCAGCAGCACACTTGTGATTTTCCTGCCTTCAAATTCCTCTATCACATTAATTTTACAATGCTTAATCTCATACCTTGAGAGGAGTCCCATAGAGAACAGTTGTTCAGCTCTTAGTAAACATACCAAGAGAAATTAAATTCATATCTCAACTTACATGTTTCTAAAGTCATAATCATTGAATCAATTCCCATTTAGGGCACTTTACTAGTAGTTTTTATTTGGTATAACTCCATATAAGTCTTTTTGCTACAAGGTAAGAAGAGATAACAGATAATTTTTAAAAACATGGAATACTTTAAACAGGAAGAACCACCAAAGACCCTGAATTAATTCCATTTCAGATTTTTAAAAAGTCCCAAATGCCAGGTGTCTTCACTGCCATTATGACTATCTGGAAGTTGTGTAATTATTTAATGTTTTCCTCTGTTCGTAAGCCTTTTACAACAGAAGCACATTCTCCAGTAATCATTGGCTTACTGTGTACCTAAGGAAATTAAGCTAAAGTTGAATTATGGTAAATATATTTCATCCCCCCTAGGAATGAGTAGGTAGGTGAAAGTGCTTAAGTTTAAATAGAAGCTAAATTAAAAATAATGAAAAAGTTATTTAACCCCTAACATATATGGTAAGATCCTTACAAAGCTTTGCAAGAACACGTTCCCACAACCCATGTAGAAAACAAAGTATATAGAGCACGTATATTTATTTTTGTTATGGATTTAAACTATTTTCAAATCCTATCACTGTAAAATCATCTTCCATTCAATACCCATGTATTCGCAGAAGTTTTTTCAATAATCAATATAAAAATTAAAATAAGCGATATGCAGCATTTACTGGTATCAATCTGTACCCTTGTATTATGACACAAAGCATGAGGTATGATTTAGCAACAAAAGAGATCCTTTCATTGCAGCTGGGTAAACGTACAGTGCTTTGGGTACAGCCTTTACATTCCCTTTGCCTATTTAATTTCACCATAATTTTGGTGGAGTTCCCAGATGTGTCTGATTTTGTTGGGGTTTTGTTTCGGTTTAGATTTTTTTGGTTTTGTTGTTTTTTTTTTTTTTAATCCTATAAGGTCTAATAGGAACTAAATTTTTCACATTGTTTTTAAAGCTCTACAACCTTTTGAGCATTACAGTAGGAATAGTTCAGTTGTTGCTGGTTTTGTCTTCAGCTATGTTGCAATTTAATGATTAATTTAAAGATTTTGAGGCCATACTTCTGGAAAGGGTTCTCACATTCTTAAATGCACAGCAGTGAGTGGTCCTAATGCAGTCAACGAGAGCACCAATCTACACCAAATGAGGTAAGTCAGTCTTAAAAACTCAAAACGGGGTTTGCTGAAAGATACATAAATGCAAATCTAATGTTAATAAACAGAATCAGAAACTTGAGAGCTAAATGGCTTCGCTGACTGCTTTAAAATCAAAATTAAATCAGAGGTCGTCTAAGAAAAGGAAACCTGCCTCATTGACAGAATATGGTATATCAGAAAGCAATTAAATCGAAGGACTTTGAGTGTATTTTTGTTTAAAATGCAGTCAGTACCAGCCATTGACCAATTAATAGTTATTTAAATAGCAAGCAAGCAAGCAGTGTCAATCTTGGACAAGAAAAATGACCCAGCAGAGATTAGGACATGCACTGTAGTGAGAAGACAGCTAAGCACAGGCATCAGTTATTTAAGGATTCTGCCATGCTTGCTGCTCACAACAACAGAAACAAACGCATTCACTGTATTTTCAGAAATGAGCCATCTGCCAACATTACCACAGTAGCTGAAAACTTAGTTAAAGATTTCAGCTTTGTTACTATGATATTCCTCCAAGCCTGGCTGAGTATTAACCTCTCGACAAAAGACTGATCCACGGCTCTATAACTGGGTGTCCAGCATCTTTGCTTCTGGATGTGAAAAGCTCCAGTCAAGCAGCTGAAATGTTGAAAAGCCCCACCACTGCTCTTCAGTCTTCTTCCAGTTCAGATGCTCTCTCAGGCCACAGACAGCAACCTAATATTTCTTATGATCTGTGCTGGGATCTTACAAGTCCTTAAAAAGCCTCTTGCTCAATGACACTATCACACATTTGTTGCATCCTCCTGCACTCAGAGTTAATCACAACTACAGCAAATGTTTCTATAAGAAGGGAGCCTCTGCTATTTAGATGAGAAACATATATATGTTCTTCATACATATATATGATACATATATAGATATAGCTAACAATTACAGGATTCCCACCCCCAGGGAACGCATAAAATATTAATACTTGTATAAAGTATCACTGGATTGTAGTGTATAGTTTTATAAAGTATTATATTATGATTATCATACTAAAAAATTATAGACATGAGAAACTGAGGCATAAAAAGGTATAGTCATTCAGTGTTACAGAACAGCTCTCATTTTATACCACACAACAGATCCGAAATAATACACAGGCCCCTGCAAACATAGGCAGGAAAAGAACTAGAGCACTTTTGAGCAGCATAGGGATAAACTGCTGCTCAAGGAACTCCCTACTTATGCTGGTAATTTCCCATCATGTTCTCCATGATTGATTTTCACAAGTAGGAGTGAAAGAGAACCATGCAAGCTGTGACACTGCCATAAATCTTTGAGTTCAATTGACAAAATGAATCAAACAGCAATATCATCAGGACCACAGTACAGCTTAGGTCACCTTCCCAAAGAGAAGGAGAATTTACTCAGGAGCAAAACTCAAAGAAAAGCAGTTACTGTTGGCAAAAATGTGGTTTCAATACTGTATCAACTTAAACCCCAACAAGGTGCTGGAACAATAAATAGCTGTCCTGGGTTCAGCAGTAGCAGTCATTTTTTTCTCCTTAGTAGATGTTGCAGTGCTGTGTTTTTGACTTTCAGCCTGGGAACAATGCTGATAACACTGATGTTTTTAGCTGCTGCTCAGAATGTTTACTCTGACCAAGGACTTTCTCAGTCTCATGCTCTGCCAGGGAGGAGGGGAAGCCAGGAGGAAACAGAGACAGGACATTTGACCCAAACTAGCCAAAGGTCATATTCCATACCGCAGCATGTCATACCCAGTATATAAACTGGGGGCAGTTACCCAGAAGGGCTAAGATCACTGCTCAGGTTAGGCTGGGTATCGGTCGGCAGGTGGTGAGCAGTTGTATTCTCTTCCCTTGTTATTTCCTTTATCATTATTATTATTGGTGGTAGCAGTAGTGGTTTGTGTTATACCTTAGTTACTGCACTGCTCTTATCTCAACCCGTGGGAGTTACATTCTTTCGATTCTCCTCCCCATCTCTCCGGGAAGGGGGGAGGAAGGGGGGAAGAAGGGGGGAGGAAGTGGGAGGTGGGGGGGAAGTGAGTGAGTGGCTGTGTGGTTCTGGCTTGCCAGCTGGGCTTAAACCAAGACAGTTCTTTGTGGCACTCAACAAGGGGCACGAAGGGTTGAGGCAACGACTGATCTGACCAGAGTGTGTCTAATTGCATTTGTGATAAGCATTCATTGTTTTGGATTAATAGTCACTTGTCACAATGCTAATTTATTGGCTCTCAAAGTTGTTGCTCCTGATCTCAGAGTTTCAGCATGTCGTACTTTACTTACAGCTGGTATTTGCTGTTTTAGTGTTTATCAGCTGAGGGGCTTGGGCTAAGGTTCTTGTTTCACTGTACCTTATGGTAATGACTTGTAATACAATAGACTCATTGATCATGAAACTGATCTAGTTTGCATTCTCAGTGTGGTCATCACCTCTATACTTTGGGAGGTATATAATAGAAGTGTTTAGCAATTACACGTCTTTTTTCCCCTCCTCAGGTGGTCAACCTATGAAGGAGATATTCCCTTACGTTCCCAGCCCCCCTCACCAGACTATTTACAGCATCATTTGAGAGTTCTGAAGGTTCTGAATGGCCTTTGGATACCCTTGAAACCTTCCTGCTGACTGTGATAGGGATCACAATGTTGGCACACATACAGAGTGTGTTTTACCCATAACCATTTCATCTGATCTCGAAAGTTAAGCAAAGTTGGGCTTGGGTCTTGTCTAGAATTAGATGACAATATAGGAGGACCAAGAGATTTTCCCTGAGGCTGGACAGTCGTGAGTGGCAGTATGTGTGGAACAGTATGGGCAAGTATCTAGGCCAGTGGGCCTCTCCAGTGCCTTGGAACTTCACCACTGAGCAAGTGCAAAATCCAGAAAAATTAGTAAAACACTTAAACTAGGTGGGTTATCATCCTGGTCGTACCAGAGAGGGACAAACCATGGCAATGTGCTGTGGCTTGGCCTGTGCTTACAGAGCCCTGTTCAACAGTATCCAGCACCTTCAAAGGGAAAAAATGTGGATCTGATGGCAAAGCAACAGACAACGCAGCTACTCCAGCTCCAAGCACAGCAACTACACCAGCCCCAGTGACAAGTACAGCAGCTACACAAACTCTGACTACAACAGACAACGCAGCTAATCCAAATCCAAGCACAGCAACTACACCAATCCCAGCAGCAAGTACAGCAGCTACCCAAACCCTGACAGCAACAGACAACACAGCTGCTGGTGCTACTCAAACCCCAAGCAAGTGGCTGCACCAACCCCAACAACAGATACTGCAGCCACTCCAACCACAGTGATAATCACTGCAGCTAAATTAGAGGACCAATTCGTTCCAATGCCGGTTGCCCCTGTATGCAAGGGCAAAAGCAAAAAAAGAGGCAAGAAAGATGAAGAAGAAAGATGAAGAAACAGTGCACCGGTGGCAATATTGCACCAACCAAGACTCCCTGATTCCCATCCATAAGCTGATCCGCAGACTGGAGAGCCAAAGAGTGATCAGTAGGACTCGCTCACCCTTTAATAGCCCCATATGGCCCCAGTGCAAAAGTCTAACGGAGAGTGGAGACTAACAGTAGACTATCGTGGCCTGAATGAAGTCACACCCCCACTGAGTGCTGCCGGACATGCTAGAACTTCAGTATGAGCTAGAGTCAAAGGCAGCCAAGTGGTATGCCACGATTGATATTGCCAATGCATTTTTCTCAATTCCTTTGGCAGCAGAGTGCAGGCCACACTTTGCTTTTACTTGGAGGGGTGCCCAGTACACTTGGAAGCGACTGCCCCAGGAGTGGAAACACAGCCCTACCATTTGCCATGGACTGATCCAGACTGCACTGGAACAGGGGCAAGCTCCAGAACACCTGCAATACATTGATGACATTATTGTGTGGGGCGATACAGCGGAAGAAGTCTTTGAGAAAGGGAGGAAAATAATCCAAATCCTGCTAAAAGCTGGTTTTGCCATAAAACGGAGTAAGGTCAAGGGACCTGCACAGGAGATTCAATTTTGGGGGATACAATGGCAAGATGGATATTGCCAGATCCCCACAGATGTGACCAATAAGATAGCAGTAACGTCTCCACCAACTAATAAGAAAGAAATGCAAGTTTTCTTGGGTGCTGTGGGGTTCTGGAGAATGCAATCCCAAATTACAGTTTGATTGTAAGCCCTCTCTATCATGTGACCCAGAAGAAGAATGATTTTAAATGGGGCCCTGAGCAACAGCAAGCCTCTGAGAAAATTAGAGAGATAGTTCATGCAGTAGCCAGACTGGGCCAAATGTAAAACTGTACTCTACACTGCAGCCAGGGAGAATGGACCTACCTGGAACCTCTGGCAGAAAGCTCCAGGGGAGACTTGAGGTTGACCCCTCAGCTTTTGGAGTCGGGGATACAAAGGATCTGAGGCCAGACAAACCCCAACTGAAAAAGAGGCACTGGTAGATTATGAAGGGGTTCGAGCTGCTTCAGAAGTGATTGGCACTGAAGCACAGCTCCTCCTGGCACCCCGACTGCCCATGCTGGGCTTGATGTTCAAAGGCAGGGTCTCCTCTACACATCATGCAACTGATGCTACATGGAGTAAGTGGGCTGCACTAATTACACAATGAGCTCGAACAGGAAATCCCACAACATCTGTGGATAGGAATAACCACATTTTTCCTAAAAACCATGACAGTAACTCCGGGAGACTGAAAAGTCTTCTTTATACACTACTGAAATCCAATGGAAGTAAAGGAAAGGCAAATGGGTTACAAACAGGTTAGAAACATATCTGAAAAGGAAATTTAATGAGTGAAAATCACTCTTCCTTTACCTTTCACCACTTCTTGCCAGTTCATTGTTCACATCTTTCTGTAAACGGCCGTGATCTTCTACACTCTCTTAACAACTGCCCTTTGTTGGCTAATTTTAATGAAGAACTTTCTTAGTTATCACAAGGCTTATTTTCCATATAAAATTAAACTGAATGGCTAGTCAATACTTAGAAGTAGCAAAACAACTCTACATGTGAAGAGAAAGTTATTGTTCTGACTTCACCTGTGGTCCACCCTTTGTTTTTAATAAACAGTAATAGCTTGCACTGCTCTTCCACAGGTCCTTACAAGCAGGCAAAATCCCTCCAAGATCATCTCCTAATGTTTAAGTATAGGAAGTTTGCTAATAGTAAATAGACTTAATGGAGAATGAACAATATCCCAGTGAACATCTAAACATGACACTTCATTCACAGGTCTCAGTGTTATTGCAATGTTTGTCATTGCAATTACAGAGTTGTAAATGTATTTACAAGCAAACATGTTCCAACCGGTCACATTTGTGTTACATGGTGCTATTGGAGTAACACAACATACAACCAAGCTAAAAGTTAAAAACAATCTGCCACACACCTAAAACATCATACACTGCTAATGCAGAAATAGACATTCAACTTTTTCACCCCTTTTTTTCCATTATGTTCTGTCAAAGTAATTCCCTTGTCTGCTTCTTCTAACATACAAGTCTATTTCCCAGTCTCAGGGCCTCACATTGCAAGACAGACTACAACTTGTTCATGCTAAGTCTGCATCCCAAATCTTATATGCAAGAGGTGTTTAGGGGGAGAACAGAGACAGCTGAAGGGGCAAATGTGCAGTCTTTGCCCCAGTTTCATACACTCTGGATGAAATTTCTACAGAGTAGAGAAACTACTGAGAACACTAATGAAAAGGATGAGAAGCAAGGGAGGGTTAAATGTTTTTTTGTTGTTGTTGTGTTGTTTTTTTTGTTGTGTATCTAGGTGAACACCTTAAAGGAAAGGCAGCCTTAAAAGCCAAAGCATTACATACAATTTTTCCAGGCAATTCGTTCTGAAATCTGCCTTCACTCGTTTCCAGTAATTTCACAGAAAAATCATGTGCATCCAGAATGAATAATCAAAAGTTACAAATGGGGGATGGAGTCAGATGAGTCACTTTTTTTTGCAAGAATTAGTGCCAGATAAAGGAGCTGCAGAAGCACTCTCAGCAATCAAGTCTCCAATTTCTGACCTGGAAACCGGCAACTTAGATCTTTCTCCTTTTAATGTAAAGAAAGCTAGTGTAAAAACAAAGATGTTTTAATAACAGATTTCCATCCCTTCTCTTAAGCAGGGAAATCTGAACAACTCTGAAACACCATGTAAGAGGTCTCATGTACAGAAAGCTGCTATAGAGGTCCATATAGAGAAAGCCTTGTTCTATAGTTCTCAGGATCATTTGGTAAATTTGGATTAACAGCCATTTTTTTGTCTGTCCCAACAAGTCAGAGTCAGGACTCACACGCTCAGCCTAAACTCATCCACCCATAACTGTGTCCCAGGTCCATAGAACTAAGCTATTAGCTGACTCAGTCAAATTTCTGTGAAACCTGCTTTTCTCCTTGAGGGATCATACATTTCAGTATAGTCACCCTTTGTCCATATCTCTATTTTCTCCATTTAAGCAGGGCCGTCTTACCTAAAACAGGCATCCTGTCTTTGACTTTCAACAGAATCATATTCAGCAATAACTTACAAAGTGAGGCTTATAAAGCAATTGTTTTGACTATACAATTTTTGACATCAGAAGTTACAACAATTTCTTCTACCCATTCCCTGTCTTCTCACTATAGAAGTCTGAATCTACATCCTTTATAAAGATAAATTTTCCTGCAGGATTATCCGGAGTGAGTTTCCTTCCTTCTGGCAGCCACTCTGCCATCTGAGACTTGCTATTGCCTAGCCTCTGCAAGATCTCATTCCTATTGCTATCACAGATACTCTGTGTTATGCGAGACATCCTCTTGTAACACTCTACTTGTCCAAATAGCCTTCAAGTACTGTAGATGCACACAGCAACTACCAGTACCTGAATTCCATGTTTACCCAGCGCAGTGCTCTGATATCATCTGGGAGCACTGCCCCACAGCAAGATTCAAGCCAAATGGAAAATACGGGGCTTTTTTAGTAATGATCAATAACTTTTGCTTTCTATTTGCAACAAAAGCACATAGACTACATTTCATGTTGAATGCAACAGTTTTTCCTTCTGCTCAGTGAATGGGTCATAAATCATCTGTAAACCTTTACAGCCAGCAGATGTAAGTGTGCTTTCTCTCTGACTGAGCTATATCTGCATGCCATTAAAGTACAACCTGTTCTCCTCCTATCTCTCACAAATCTTGAAAATAAAGTGGTATCATCTGCTTCAGAGCAAACAACAACAGCATTCATTTTCCCTCAGAGAAATATAACCTGTACACTGCTAATAATGTTTGTCCACTTTTTCTATCCTATTGTCATCTCTCAGCATAAAAGAATCTCAAATGCGATATGGATAACGTAGGAGGGAAGAAGTACCCATCACCCCCTACCAGTGGAGAAAAAGGTAAGGAGAAGAGGCTAAATGCTTGAAAGCATCACAGATCAGCCTACACTTAGGTTGAAAAGAAAGGAAAAAAAAAAAAAACAAAACACTTGAAATCCCTTCTCAGACTAATTTCTCTCCATCCCAAGGGTTTTGTCTACCACAAATGCCCACACACAGAAACCAAAATTTTCTGCACTTTCTGTCACTGCTTATTGGATTAAAGTCAGCACCATCCTAACAGCTCCCCACACTCCAGGGCAGGCAGCAGCCAGCACTTGGCATACTATTCTGCAGCTGTCAGTGCATCCCAAAAATAAAAGCAGAAGAATGAATCAGCTGGTTTAGACTTATAGCATACCTTTGCCATTAGCAGAATAAAACTACAGGAGGTAGTGCTGATTAATGTGCTCATCCTTTTTCTGCTTCTCAGTTAAGCTTACAAAGGTTTGCCCGTTAACCTCCATTCTTTTAAATCCCAGCATACATGGAGCTTCTTATAATTCTCAAAATGGAATTTAAAAAGAATTTTTCTTGCTCTTCAACATCAACTGTATTTGTAGAGGCTATTATAGCCCAGGGAAGGGGGAAAATAATAGATCTGTGACAGCAAGGACAGCATTGAAATAACAGTGTTCTCATAAGCAATAACAGTTTTATTTTCCTTAGCAAAGATGATATAAATTTGTACCATAGGTATTCAAAGGAGCTTGAAGAAAGAGGGACCAAAACATTTCTTCTCCCTCTCTTAAGACCACGAAGGTGTCTCTGATTTTAGGGGATCAGTGTGGGTTGCAGCATGACTACTGTTCACCCAGTCCCAATGCCAAAATGGAAAGCACTAAATGTGTTACCTGCTGTGACCTCTCCTTGTCTTCTTCAGGTATGGGTGAGGCTGCCAGCAACCCTCAGAGCAACCACAGGCCAGATACAACTGAAGTAGGTTTAGAGAGGAGCAGGTTTGGTGGCAGGGGGGATTAGGCACTAAGCTCCACTGGCTGCAAATGCATAATTAGGACGACTCATGCTGAGGAAGAACCATGGTTTCTGGTGACTCACATGATGGCTAGTTTGGAGCTTAAGCTCTGAGTTCAATCCTTAGCCAGCAATCCCTTAAATAATCTTTTAATACGAATTTAGTTCATATAGAGGGCCAGCAAAGCTTCCTTTTTGAAAATTAATTGGAAATGGATTGTGCAAAGCCACTGACATTAATCACCATGAACAGTAAAAAAAATTAAAAAAAAAAAAATATACTTCTTAGGCTGTTTCGAGCTTTTTTTTTTTTTTTTCCCATTATGTCTTTCTAAAGCTTATCAGAAGACCTGCTAACCCAAGTCAGTGAAAATCACTCAGAACAAGCAAAAGCTTTTTGTAAGTCTTTGTAAGCACACAGCATCCCTGCATTGCTGGAGACACCAGCATCCCAACTGAGGCATCCTGAAAGAGCAATTCATCCCCCATTCTGGTGAGGCTTTTCTGCCTCCCCACAACAAAGCCAGATGGCTTCAAAAATGTGTGGAGTGTAACATTTTAATTATAGATCACCTGCAGGTAGACCATGAGAGATCTTTCTGAAGAACAGAGAGGAACAATTAAAAAAACAAAACAAAAAATAGAAGCTGGTTTCTAATTTTCTTTTTTCTCAGATTGTATGGTGAGGAACAGGAGCAGGGAGCAGACCTAAAAACAGGCCAATTAAAGGTGTTGTTCTGGCTGGTCTGGCAATGGCAGTGAGCCCGTTTTTGATGCTCCTGGCATCTTCTTTGTGTCCTACAGCACTCTCCATCCGAGGAGACGTGTCTCCTGCATCACTGCAGAGCCAGCTCTGGGCTCCAGCCAGCATGTGCGGTCTTCAAGTTTGGCATTTGCTTCAGCACCTTGCTTGACTCCAAATCATTCTCCACTCTGACCAACGAAAAGGAGCTGGCTGGAAAGGTGCATCCACAGCTGATACCAAACCCAATTCCAGTGCACTAGTAGAGCTAGCAGGATTCTGAAGCTCTCTGTGGCCACAGCTAACCTTGTATATAACAGCTCTCACAGTGGGTGTGAGACCACATCAGTTTAAAAGTTTGAATTTTGCAAAGATCTATTTTGCACTTTCAGTTCAATTGGCATTATCTTATTATTTCAATCCATACAGGTTTTGATATTACCAGTAGGTAGTTTTATTTTTGTATGACACAGTTATTTCAGTTCTAAATTGCTGTTGATCAATCAGCTTAATTCCTTTAATAACAATCTAATAAATGAACTTTAATCTTGCAATAATGAATACTACTAGCAGCTTACTCTGGAGTAGCCTTCAATTAAAGCAATTTAGGCTCAGCACTGATCCCAGCTGAATGATAGCCTGCACCACTGAGGGTTTAAACTTGAGATCCTGTAGCTCAAGACTTCAGAGCAAGCCATGTGAGTAGAAAGAAATTTTTCTGTGGACTGAAGTGGGAAACTACTCTCAAAGGCTTGTGCATGCCATCTTGCTCCAGATTATAGCAAAAAGCAGAGAACACTAACAAGTACAGCCAGCTTTTGGGGCTGCCCTATGCAAGGTAACTGTATTGGAAGTTTTGCAGCGTTGAACCCTTGGCTGTCCATGTCCCCCCTTTCTTTCTGCCCTGCCCAGTGTTCCCTACAGCTGAGGGGCTTTTCTCCTCATTATTGGATGATGTTAAATAGTTCGTGAATGTATGAATAACCAAAGTTCTGAAAGATCTCTTTAGCCATGACATGATACTGAAACCAAGACAGGCCAGACACTTTTGGTTTTAAACATATTGTTAGGCCTTTTGGTTTTTTTAACTGAGGTTTGGGGATCAGAAAACAAAATAGTTCTCCGTCACAGACACCGGTACAGGCTTAATAAATAGTACAAGGGAGCAAAATGTTTCTGTTTGCTGAATGTTTTCCTGGATTTCATCTGTTACTCAAAAGGGACAGTGTTTTCAAACATAACTGATTCCAAACAGTGGCAAGAATTAAATATTCCCCTTTTTTCCTCCCTTTCTCAAGTGTTCTGCATGTAACAGACAATGTCACAGTTTATTGTACTCTTTTAAGGTCCAAGATTTCTTGCTCCCTCATCTTCAGAGTGATCATTTTCTCTATTACCTATTTTAAATATCTTTAACAAACATGACACTGTAAAAGAAGGATGCAGATTGCAGTGGTGGTGTGGGCAGCCTTCATCAGCCTAAAGAAGTGACTGCTCTACGACAACCTGAACACTTCCAGCACAAATGCTCCACAAGCCTGGGAGAAGACAGATGCTGCCATTTTATTAATATCATCTATAAATGAAGCTTGTCATTAAATCCAGGAAAAAAAAAAACAAGGACTGGTACAATGTGAAAAATGAAAAGACATGAAGCGTTTTGGGGAAAGCAACTTGCAATGAACATATAGCTGTTGTAAAATCTCAAGCTAAGGTAAAAATACAGTTAGACTTAAGATGATACACAGAAAAACCTTAATACTTCCCTCAAGGACACAAATACCAAAATTTTCTTGACTGATGCTATATTTAAACAATGTTAAGTGATCAGACAGTAAAATATTCAATCATTTAACTTCTTTGAAACACTTCCTACACAGAGAAAAGCAATGCTGAGCTGTAATAACAACTCTCATTTTTAAACTGATAAATTAAATACTGTAGACATTTCAATTTCATAGTACAGCATAAGAACAGAACTGTTAACATCCACATCCTTCTATCATGAAAGTGCTAAATTTTTCAAATCAATATTCCCATGGCAACTTTGTTACCACCAACGACTACGAGACAATGTCACACACCAGGTGTGTAAGATACCAGAAAGGGTATAACAGAAAGAATAGATGTAACCCTGCAGCAAGGAAAATGTTCACTGTATACCAGGGACCCCTTTGCATCCATTGACATACCCTAGAAAAGGTTACTTGGAGGCTATGGAATAATCACTTCCATTGGATTTTTAAATTTGAGAAGATAGCCATCTGTCCGGAATTGTCTAGGTACAGGGTAATCTCACATGACACTAGTGTCATAGGCTAGACAATGCATCTCCAATTTTACGATGCTAAATTACTTGGGCCTCTTGCATCTTGCCCCGCCCGTGCCTGCAGACTTTAAAAATAGAAAAATAAAAGAACAAGTAACTTGATGCATTACTCAACCTTCTTCACGTGTATGTTTTATGGATCTATAATGCTTGCAAGAACATTTTAGGAGATTTTAGAAAATAAAATTAAGATCATATTATTAATCAGCATTTTCAGATTTTTCTTTTGTTGTAATATTTCCATTTCTTCAAGATATTGCCAAGCAGCCAACTTTCTTTTGTGTTAGTAAAAGTCTTTCTTTTGATCTTAATCAAATTAACTTTCTGTTTCCCACGTTACTATGAATCCATTTCCCTTGAGACTCAAACATAGTTGCCTCATGCTGTAAACCTGAGACTTCAGCAATAAAATAATGAACTTCATTCATTGTCTGGGGATAGGTGCAGGTATCTACTTCCAGAATGTTCGTACTTTAGCAAATGTCTATGTAGGAAAGATCACAAAACCTGCAGCATTTATTCCCTGCTTATGTGTCTATACACAAAAGGTAATATTTTGATCCAATGAAAGCATTTTTTATTATTAAAGAACAATAACAAGCCAATAGTAGATTAAATTCAGCTAAATCCTTGAAGAAACTTGTTAGAAAATAGGAATGGAATTGTTGGATAATTGATTGGACTCAAGAGGAAAATTTTTCATACTGAGAACAACCAGCCAGTGGAATAATCACCCCAGGGAAGTGGTGCACTCCCCAGTGTCAGACTCTTCTAAGATTCGTCTGGACAGTGTGCTGGGACATCTCGTCTAAGTCCTGGTTTGTCAAGAAAGGTTGGACCACATGATTGTTGATGTACCTTCCAACCTGGGATTTTGTGAATCTATGATTCCTCTGTCAGATACAGAAAATAAAGATACAATAAAGAAATAAAATCCAGCATCAACCTATACCAATGCAAATTCAATTGCACTTGTAAGAATATACATAATCCTTCTCACTTTCCTTGTGAATACTTTCTGGGTATCCTCCTCCTTTTCTCCTGTACTGAAAAAAAAAAATATAAAAAAAATTCTATTCTCATACCTTATTCAGTGTTTTGAATCCTGATATAAAGGGTTATCATTATGCCATTATGCGTCATTGTTATGGTGATAATGGGAGTAGTTCTAACAGAATGAAGCTTGCCTGTTATGGTTTTATATTAATGTACATTGCATAGTCAAGAAAGGAAGTATTGTCTTATTGTAAAATATTTCATTCAATAACTTTATGAAATTTCTCACTTTCAATGAAAACCCAGACAAATTGGTTTTATACCCAGAATAGTTGCTACCCATTTACAATGGTATTCCAGATTCCCCAGAACATTAAGTGCCCTTTATTTGTTCACCTTTCCTGCCCCCTGTAGAGTTAAATGTCATCACATTTCCACATGTGAAAGCTCTTGTTTGTAGTACTCCAGTACCTTACGAAATTAGAATTTATGCCAGGAAAAGTTTCACATTTATATACAATATTGCACTCCAGTGAGGCTCTTAGTGTTTTGTATTTTAAAATATGATGCTTTACAATCCAGCTCCTCACAAAGCGGATAATAACAGTGCTTTGCACTTCCAAGATTACTCCTGACTTTTCCTTACTGAAAAGCCAGTTCTGCACACTTTTTAACTTCTTTGGCTGCTTCTGCAGCTATCGGCAGGGTGAAGTGTTGTGCACATCTTCCTGTATTATACTTTCATGGTGTGAAGCAATTGGTTTTGGGGCATTCTCCAGCACCTCTCTGTCTCTCCTAACGAGCAGGGTGATTTTTTAATAGAGAACAGGCTACAAGAGGGTTGCAGCAATGTAAGATTTTTATTTTTTTTTTCCCCTACAGTAATATGCCTATATTCTTTTTCTTACACATCCATGTGAAAATCACTGACTCTTTTTTTTGGTCAGTACTTTGCTGTTTTGTTTCCCATTGTTTTGAGACATTTATCCAAAGCGTTACATTTCATGCATGTCTAGTGGGCCTTTCCTAATCAGGAATACAACAGGAAAATGAGAGCAGAAACAGGGAAAAATAGTCTTGGAGGCAACAATTCCAATGTTATGGACCAGATGAAGTTAGCAGAATGACAGCAGTTTTCACATTTCCATGAGGACAGTATTTGTAATGTTTTTCAGAATTCTACTATAATTTAAAGGCTTGCTGTGCTGTACCAAAAACACCCAACAGTTTCTGATACAAACAGAAGAGGGTGTCTATCCTCTGTGCTTCACAAAAAATCAGCAAAACAGGGAGCAATCATCTGAATTGCTTTATTTCTTTATGGTACAGTTTTGGTGAAAAAGAAAAATTTAAAGGCAGAATGTAATAAGCACACTATAAAGGCAGAAATATCTTGCTTATTTTTGCATTGTGTGTTTTTTTTTTTCTTTTTTAATATAAGGCTTATGTAGGTCAAATCGGTATTAAAATAACTTATTTGTAAAGATGATTTTGCTAATAACTGCCAAGATTAATTACAGTGACATCCTCTCTATTAGACTTCAGACTACTTGCATTTGTATATTTATCTGGTTTTGCACTTAGGCAGACCTTCTCATTAAGGAGAAAGATCAGTTTGATTCCTACATTCTTATTTAAAAAAAAAAAAAAAAGAAAAAAAATCCCCACCTTTAACATTTAGATACCCTACACTGTAAAATAAAAATTCAAATTACTGTCACAAAATCTAATGAGATCACATCATTTAAATTCACTGAAAAACTAAGGTCACACTGCTCAGCCAATAAAGGTATAAAGAAGGAACACGAAAAGAAATAAAGCAGAACAAAAATGGGGAGTAAAACATTTCGAGGAGAAATATGGATTGGTTTCTTTTTTCTTTACTTAGAAGACAGAGGTGGCTGTAGGGCACATAGAAAAGGTGGTCAGGATGGGATCAACCCCAGGGACTTTCTATTGGCTTCAGCAGAAGGAAATTATGGTACCAGTGAATGGAAAAATCCTCCTCAATACACAAGAGCTGTCTTTATCTCCTGACTTCCCTTTGGGCTAAGAAGATAAAGAAAAAAATATCATAGGAAAGGAAAATGGAAAAAAGGAACAAGACTGCTCTCCCATTAAGGAACAAGACTGCTCTCCCATTAAGACAGAGTCCCTTCTAAACAGCTCAGCCAAGGACAATACTTGCTTGCAAATATTTCCTGTAGAAATGCTGATTTTGCACTCCAAGACAAGTGATACCCAACAGTCTCAATGAATCAATAAAACACTCAGGCTGCCTGCTCTAGTTCTAGGCATTAAGACCCTCCTAAGCACTGTACTTCTGGAACATCACATCTGCAGCAACCTGAACGATCACCAGCTACTGCCCTGTCACTGCTGGTCAAAGTCCAGCATCCCCAGGCCCCTCAAAGTCAGGAAATTGAGTATTGCATTTGATAGTCTCAGTTTAATAGCCATGAGAAGGAAATGTGGTCTTCCCAGGTAGTACTCTCACTCAAAGCTGTCAGTTCCCTGTCAGCACTTACAGCAGAGAGTAGCGTTGCATTGCTGGTCAATGGTGAAAGATTGCCTAATTCTTCCCTAGTTTGTCCACATCTATCTGCAGAATGCAATATATGAGTGACAAGAGACAAAGAATCAAAGTGTTTTAAAATAATAGTTCATCCTGCAGTAAACAGCACTTCACCTGATCGTCTTAGGGGCTGAAAGACTATGATCCAGGGGACAGAAATAAATTATCAACATCCTGGCAGAAATGAGGTTTAACAAAAACAATAGCTTCAGCATTTCCTTACTTTAGAAGCAACAATAGTGTTGTCATGTACCTTTCCCAAATAGTTGCAGCTCTTCGTTTACGCAGACACTAAAGGGCTCATTCCATTTTGAACATTTCATTAAGGAGTTATTCCACTGAGGAGCTTGATAATATCTAATTCCTCCTATGCTTTCAAAGGAAGAGCTATCAAGCTATTTCTGCAAATCAGCCACAGTTAGAATACTTCCAATGTGTTTTCAATGTGCCATGTCAGGTGATAAATATCTCATTTTATCTCTATTAAGTCAGAAAAGAAGCCAAAGACTTCAAGGAGACTGCCTGATATTTGCAATCTTTGAAAAAAGGGACAACACATAAATCATAACTAAATAGAAAAATACAGCTATACAGATAAAACACGTTAATGTCAAGATGTATCACTAAAAATTGCCAAACTTTTATTTCCTGAAAAAATAAAGCTTTCTCAGCTTCTCATTATCTTGGGTTGGTTTTAGGTGGAAATCATTTTGTCTAATGTGGCGGACTGTAAACAAATATAATGAGTGGAATTTTTCAAATGACAGTATCCCTTCTCCTATTTATAAAATCACTTACAGAGACATGAGCAAATCAAGAACAGCAGCAAAAACTCTTACAGTAGCTGGGGTGCACCTGTGTAATGTAACAGCAAAATTGACTGTTCTATTTTTCACACTGTCTGCATTGTCTTGTACAGTAAATTCTTATATACTCTGATTAATGCATGAATTGACCAAAATAATTTAAAATGTAAGGGAAAGGGAACAGAGTATTCAAGCTTAAAAATAAATTTCTCCTGAGCCATATTTACTTTCCACATTAATTTTGGGGGGATCACATTATAATCAACCCTCAAATAGTATATATTAAATTTGAATGCAAGAAGGCTGATGAATTTCAAATATTACGTTTATCAATAATATGTGAACAACCTGAACTATTAAATCAGCTCACCTAGGACAGGACAAATCTGAACCTGCCAATGAGCTTCAATACATCCCTATCAGGATATCATGTTAAACTTTAGCTTCCGCAGGGAGTTGTTACTGGTTTCTGTGTAATAGCTGAGCAGAACAGCAAATTTAAAGCTGGAACATTATTTCTTCAGCTCTCCAATAATGACCCACATCTCTTTATCATCATTATCATCATCCACAGAGAAAAGCCTTTCGAATACACTACACTCAAGAACTATGTGGGCTGTTTATTCTGGTTTTTCATGTGACCTAGCTTTATTGTTCAGTTGCAGTGCATCAGTGGCTGCCTAATTAAATTACTATGCCTTTCAATAACCCAAATACAGTAATAGTATTTCTTAAAAACACACTTCATAATTCATAATTAATTGACTATGGAAAAATTATTCAATTCCTTTGAGTTTTCAAAACTCATCTTCAGACTTCTCTTTTTCTGTAGTACTCAGTGCCTTGATTACTTTCAAACCATTCGTTCACGTGGCCTGCAGCCTGCAGATAAAGTATAGGCTTGGAATGATCAGAGCAGCCTGGTCTTATTCAGAT
Source organism: Pezoporus flaviventris (assembly GCF_033815535.1). Classification (NCBI taxonomy): domain Eukaryota; kingdom Metazoa; phylum Chordata; class Aves; order Psittaciformes; family Psittacidae; genus Pezoporus; species Pezoporus flaviventris. The sequence continues at coordinate 53,645,888 of NW_026892549.1, forward strand.
TATATCAAGAGTAGTCTGAAAAACTATACAATTTCTCATTGAAAAGTTTGCTTGCTTGTTTAAGAAATTTGTAGGACTAGTTAAAACCAATCTTTTCCTTCCCCACAGATCTGCTATCCTTATTCAAGCATTCACGTCTGAATGTCAATGCTGTTTTTCTGCTATGGTAACAGGCTGTATTAGATGGATGTGCACTGATCCCTCAGACAAATTCATGGCATGTTCCCATTAGCAGAAGCCATGTATGCCTTTGTTAGACAGACAGACATACAATAAAAATTCAATACTGACAAGAATCTAAATTGCTGCAATTAAATTTTAGATATTTCTGTTTACTAAGTAGTGATGCAGAGAATGCCCTGAACAATAAGCCAATAAAATCTACATGTGATCTTATCAGTATGGGACAGGAAAAATACAACCGCATCATGCAGTATCTCATGTAACCTAATTAGATCTGCTGCAAACAATTCAATTTGGTGCACTGCAGCTGAAACCCAACATACAGCTTCTGGGCTTGAGCTGGCAGAGGACAGTTACAGCATGGAGCAGGGTAGGAAGCAGCGTCTTTCTTTGAGTGTAGAGGGCCATGGCTTACCTGCTGGGCAGTCATACTGCACACAGATGAAATCTACCTAGGGCTTAGGATGTCACATTAAAAGTAAAGTAGCTCATTAACTAGTTAGTTTACAAAGGCAACCAGACCTGGGAATTCAAACTGTGGGAGAGGTAAATGTGAAGGTCCTATCTGGAGTTCCCACTCCTCAGCTTCTGAAAATAGCTTACTTTTTAGCATGGGAAGATGTTTCATACTTTAGTGAATGAATAACTGTTTCAAGAAAGAAACTAGGGATAAATAAGAAACAGCTAGTAACAGAAAACATTAGTCACCAGAACTAAAATGCAAGTCCCATAAGTCATAACTTGCTGGGATAATGGATAAATGCACAGAGCCATACTGATCTGGATAGCATACAGGGCTGAAGAAGGGGTGCATGTGAGGCTCTGTAGCTGAATATTTCTGTAAGACATACATCAAAGAAAGGAGAAACTTTTTCTGCCTACTAGGCATAGGATAAATCATGTTGTGAAAAATAAGGCATTTGCTTCAAATTTCAATAGGGTCAAGATGATGATCTCAGGAAAAAAAGCAGGTGAAATAATGGAAATACAGGACAACTAGAAAAGAATATTATTTCAACTGAATGATGAAAAAAATGCAGATCATGTTAAATCCAAGAATCTAAGGATAAGAATACAGATAAAAATACAGAAGTGAAGGGTTTTTAAAAAAAAATTTATGAAAATTTATGAGAAAATTGAGAAATTTTCATGAGAAAATATCAAAACTGTGAGAATGAAGACCTTAGGCCCACTGTAGGAGAGGATCAGGTTCAAGACCATCTTAAGAACCTGAAAGTGCAGAAGTCCATGGGACATGATGAAATCCATCCGCGGGTCCTGAAGGAGCTGGCAAATGAAGTTGCTAAGCCGCTGGCCATCACATTTGAAAAATCATGGCAGTCAGGTGGAGTTCCCGACAACTGGAAAAAGGGAAATATAACCCCCATTTTCAAGAAGGGGAAAATGGATGACCCGGGAAGTTACAGACCAGTCAGTCTCACCTCTGTGCCTGGCAAAATCTTGGAGCAGATTCTCCTGGAAGGCATGCTAAGGCACATGAAAATCAACAAGGTGGTTGGTGACAGCCAGCATGGCTTCACTAAGGGGAAATCCTGCCTGACCAATCTGGTGGCCTTCTCTGATGGGGCTACAGAACTGATGGACAGGGATAGAGCAGTTGACGTCATCTACCTGGACTTGTGCAAAACCATCCAGAGGGACCTCGACACGCTTGTGAGGTGGGCTGATGCCAACCTCATGAAGTTCAACCATGACAAGTGCAAGGTCCTACACCTGGGTCAGAGCAATCCCAGGCACAGCTACAGGTTGGGCAGAGAAGAGATTCAGAGCTGTCCTGCAGAGAAGGACTTGGGGGTGCTGGTCGATGAGAAAATGAACATGAGCCAGCAGTGTGCGCTTGCAGCCCAAAAAGCCAACCGTATCCTGGGCTGCATCAAAAGGAGCGTGACCAGCAGGTCGAAGGAGGTGATCCTGCCCCTCTACTCTGCTCTCATGAGACTTCACCTGGAGTACTGTGTGCAGTTCTGGTGTCCTCAACATAAAAAGGACATGGAACTGTTGGAACAAGTCCAGAGGAGGGCCATGAGGATGATCAGGGGACTGGAGCACCTCCTGCATAAAGACAGGCTGAGAAAGTTGGGCCTGTTCAGCCTGGAGAAGAGAAGGCTGCGTGGAGACCTCATAGCAGTCTTCCAGTATCTGAAGGGGGGCTACAAGGACGCTGGAAAGGGACTCTTCATTAGGGACTGTAGTGATAGGACAAGGGGTAACAGGTTAAAACTTAAAGAGGAAGTTTAGATTGGATATAAGGAAGAAGTTTGTTGACGCGGGAGTCACAGACAACGCAGAGACGATCAATGTGATCAAGCGATTGCCAAATTTATTACAAAGCCTTAACTCCTTATATACTATTTCTTACATGCACTTACAGTGATTTGGCATATTATGATTGGATACATGTCTTGAAGACCCTTAGTGACTAACATATAATTGGTTAAGCACAGGTGTGAGAACTCGACCTCGAAAGCTTGCCAACAGTCCACAGTTCTAATTAACTCAGTGAATTCCAGCCTCTTATCTTGCTTGCTTAAGCTTCTTCGGGCCTCTCATGGCCTTGCTGTATCTTTCAGGATTATTCAGAGTTTATGTACTAATTATGCATTCTTCCACGAGAACACTGTCTCCACATCTCCCCCTTTATGTTTTATATATGGTTTGGGTGACCCTACTTGAGCAGGGGATTTGGGCTAGATTATATCTCCAACACATGCCAACTACAGGCTGCTGGGCCTGCCCCTTTTTTCTGCTGTATGGCTCTCTGATAACAGGGGAGGCCATCCTTCACATCAAGGTCTGGCATGGCATGTGTCCCCACTGCTCCACGCCTGCTGGGTTGCAGCCAACAGCGGAGCTAAAGGTTCTTCTTGGTGGCAAACACAGAGGCCAACCCAGTCTTGCCCTTGATTGTGGTAGCAGGCATTTTGTCAGCCTCAGTCCTTGCACCTTGTTGTCAATGCAGTTTCACCTGCTTCATCCAGTAACAAGTCACTACTACAGCAAGGCACATGCAAATTTACATTAGCAGAGTAACTATTACAGGGTGCAGCAGCAGTTGAAGATGCTGATGGCAGTGAGGGACTAGCCAAAGAAATTTCTTACCAGTGGAATTCTCCCCCCCTCTTAATTTGTTCCATCACCTGCTTTATAAGACTACCATTGTATTAGAATCTTTCCAGCTTTTGCCTTAGCATTTTCTAGCAGCTACTGCAAATTTCCATACTCTAACATCTCTTTTACAAGTGACAAATCTATACAATACAAGGTGTAGTTCCTCGTTAGCAACTAGCTAGTAAATACAGGTGGTTTTATACACAAAGTCACAGCCTCTAATAATAGCTACTTTACAAGCACGCATATTCAGGATGTTACTTTGCAGTTGCCCCCAAGTGATGTTTTGCAGTCATTCGTTTTTCTCTTCCTCTATCTCATTCTGCTTGGGGTATTCACAGTCAGCTCCTGTAGCTGAGGCATCAGGTTTTTCCATTCGTCTGTCCAGCTCATGGCAAGACTTGACAAACTTTGCAGGCAGTTGCCATGGACCTGTAGGCAGGAGGACACAAATATACCCCCTCCCCCAGGTTATCAGTTCTTGAGAAGCAGACAGGTTAAACTGCACATTGATAACAGTTGAGGAGTTTGCTGCATCACTGCCTCATTTTTTTATTTTTTTTTTTTCTGCCACCCTGATGCTGCTTAGGTGACGGCCCATAAAGCTTGTGGTTGCACTACCCCTCTTGCTTTTTCAATTAGCAGTTCTTATTTCAACCAATCTATCTATTCCTCCAAGTCTTGGATTCACCCCCTGGTTACCTTAAACATACTAAGCAAGGCTCCTACCACACACCCACTGTGTTGCAGGCGCTCTTTAGGCTTTGTCTGTGGTGTCTCTACAAACTGCCTCAATACCTCAATAGACTGAGAGGTTGGGTTTTGTTTGGGGTTTTTTTGTTTGTTTTGTTTTGGGTTTTTTTTTGTGGAAGGAGAACAGGAAACACATATGAAGTTATCGACCAAAATTGTATTTGAAGACAACATTGAGGTTTCTCCAAATTGTTCAGTTTCTCAGTGCTTTCTGTTATTTTCTCATTGGAGCAAAGTCAAATGCATGTGGTTGCTGGTGCTCACAGCGCTGCTGCTCTCCACCACCCAAAATGAAATGCAGTTAAACAGAAGGAATGTGTATTTACATGAAATTTTACAAGAACAGACTATTTTTGACTCAGAAATGGATGATCCAGTCTTAGATAAAATAAACAGTGATTTTTTTCTGTCACATCAAGAAGGTATTTTTAGTAACTGCTGTTCGTTTACCACTAAGAATTTTAGATAAGCTCTGTAAAAGACTGGAATAACACTGTAAATTTGAAATTTCAGTGTAGATGGATACCAAAATTAGCCATGGGCTTTTGTTTTGTCACCTAAAGTTCATGAAAAATGTGACAGATCTGCACATTGATATTCAGCTGCTGTACTTCATAGATACTTTTAGTGAAATAGAAATACATAAACTCGTGTGGTTTTTGTGCTCAAATATGAGGTGTTGCTTACTATATATTTTTATTAAGAAGAATTAAATGAAACTGAAAAAAAGAATTATCCTGACTTAACAAAATAACAAATTAGGCTGTTTGGGCTGTGAATCTCAACTAAGCTTTCCCTCCCCTCAGCCTGAATAAGCAGTGCTGACAGTTTTGCTACAGTGGCATTTGTGACTAGCTCTAGGATCAAGTTTTTTTATCGCTGAAGCTGATGTGGCAGATTTAACCTGAGACATGATAAGTTAAAATAAACAGGGTGTGATGAAGCTGACAAAACAGGCATCTGGAAAAAACATCAAGATCCTAATGAAAATGATATTATTCAATACAAACCTTCAAAAAGACTATGTTTTTCATAGAGTATGTATTGATAAATTTTCCCTTTACTGGTTAAACTAATTTACTGGTATTGAAAAAGAGTTTTAATATTTAAAATTAGATTTAGCTATGACTGGTGCTCTTTGAATCCAGCCATTCCTACCAGTGTTTCCTCTGTACAGTATAAAACAGAAAGTCAAAAGTACATTATTCAAATGGTTGGAATTGCTTTGAAATTCCCATAACAGATAAAGTCTAAATTCTGCTTTTGCCCTTTCAGTGCTTAAAAGGGGCCTATAAGAAAGATGGGAAAAGCCTTTTTAGCAGGGCCTGTTGTGACAAGATGAGGGGTGCTGGATTTTAATCTAAACGAGGAGAGATGCAGGCTGGACATGAGAAAGAAACTTTTTACCATGAGAGTGGTAAAATCCTCACACAAGTTGCCTGGAGAGGTGGTGGATGCACCTGGAAACATTCAAAGCCAGGCTGGATGTGGTTCTGGGCAACCTGATCTAGTTGAAGATGTCCCTGCTCATTGCAGGGGGGTTGGACTATATGAGTTTTGAAAGTTCCTTCCAATCCAAATTATTCTATAATTCACTGCAATTTGCAGCTTAAGAGTCTTAGGAAGTTTGGGAGTTCTGGTGGTTTTGGTGGAAATCCTGTTTCTAAAAAGCATGATCTCCATAAAATCATGAATGTGAGAAAACATATACTGTAACGTGGACAGATCAGGACCACCTGACGCTCCTCTATCTTGATTTGCATTTTCCTAGCTCAAGGTGATGCTTTGTTACTGGCATTGATGACTCAAAGACCAGAAACAAGTATTATTAAGCAGCAGTTGAAAGACAGACACATTAGAGATGCAGCTGTCTAATAAGAATTTCAAGATAACTGAATCTTTTTTTTCAATTGCATTGTAACATTTCTATCAGATCTTTTACAGCTGAAGTCTTACAGTCAATGGTAGATTCTTTAGTTGCTTGCTTCATCTGTTATAGTAAAGGAAGCAACAAAAATAGCAGGCATGTGGATAAACCTGCTATCTTGCAATATTTTTCTGAATTTATTTGATAGCACCTCTTTAATACCAGATTGAGTTTGGCCTTATGACTATTTAAGACAAGAGAGAAAAAGAACTTCCCCTCATGTAGCCATATGGGAGTCTCCAGAGCCATAGCTCCAAGCTCACACGGAAGGTTAAGGTGTAGAGCAACTCGGCTTTAGCACAGCAGGCGGGTGGTGAAAGGAGAAAAATTGCTGGAGGCTAAGGTTCTGCAAAAGGAAACACTAAAAATCTTTTCACTTCTCAAATGCTGCAAACGGCAGTCATCCACGTTCCGAGACTCAGAGTCTTACTTTAGATACATCTTTACTTCAAGACAGGGATCCAACAGTGTTAGAATTAATTCACAAGCCATGCCCCTTCCATGTAAATCCTCTAACCTATATCACAACAGAGTTTAATGTCAACACAAGCACCCAGTAATTACAATAGGCTCCACACTGGAAGGAAGAGCAAATGTCCTTCCAGACAGATTCAAATGGAAACAAGCACTGCTGGCCAATGCCACACTTCAGCGCCCATAAGTAATACACAGATATCCACATGCTGCATTGTTGTCAAGGAAAGCAGATGTACTCCTTGAGCTGGGAGTTCCAAGGACTTTTCCCAGATTTGCCAACTGTTCTTTCCAGTCTAACGTCATGCCACCCATGCCTCAGACTTGCCTTGCACTTGACAGCTCATCTCATGAGCCAACTGGACACCATCAGAGGCACAAACACACCACAACCACATTAATGCTTCCATAATTTTCAGGAAGCGTAGTCCCTGGCAGGGGGGGATTTGTTGCCCAAAACTCAGAAGGAAATGTTCAAGAGGATCAGTGTATCTCCGATAAGCGCATGCGTGTGTTCCAAACTACTCACTGGTGGGGTCGGGTGAGGAGCAGAAAGGGCCTTGGCTCTGTGTAAGCACTGCTCAGCAGTAGCTAAAACATTGCTCTGGTACTACGTTTTTTTCATCCTAAATCCAAAACTCAGCACTATACCAGCTACTAGGAAGAAAATTAACTGTATCCAGTAGCCTAAATCAGGATGCCACTATAGTCTGCAAATGAATTGCAGGACTGCATCCATGTTAATCACACAATTGCCAATACAAAAGACATTGGAAATTTTAAAGAAATATAATAAATACTACATTCTTCTTAATTTTCAACAACTCATCTTCCTCCTTGGGCTTAACTACCTACAGAGGTTTGTAGTGTAATTCCCTCATTGCAGATGGAAATATTAATACCATGTGTAGCTCCAGCAAAGAGAAGATTTAGGTTTTGTTTTAGCTGGAAGTATTAATCTGCTTCAGCAGATTCAGTAACAGACATCCTGCTCAGGCCTGAGTCATGGACAACAAAATTATTCATTGTAAAAAGCTCTGGTTGCAAATGAGAGGTGCAAATACAGATTCATTATGCAATTAATAACCCAGAACAACTGTAGCAAATAAGATGCGTGCATGATTGGTGGTGTGTAAGTGAAGAACCCCCTCCCAGCACTGCTGGCACTTCTGTCTCTGAACATTCTGGAGCATCAGCCAGAACAAGAGCACAGCTACAAGAGAGACATCTCTCTTCATGTCTTAACTGTTCATCGACAAGTTATCTATAAAATAAGGTGACCCAGGAGAATGAAGTCAGAGAGAGCATCTAGATATCCTTATGTTGATAGATGAAGATAAGACGCTATTAAAATGGCCTAACACATTTAACACACAGCCAGCCTTTCAATGGTGTCCTCATGTGAGGCCTTTCCTACCAGCCCTTTCGATCCATCTTCCACCAGAAGCACTTAACTCCAGGTGTTACAATTGGTTCATATTCAGTCCTAACTCAAAAGGCATTAAAATAAACCATTCAAATAAAAAAAAAAAAAAAAAAAAAAAAGGTCAGGAAGGATAACTTGAAACACTACAAATTACACCTCTAGTTACAGTGACTTCCTTCCCACCACCAAGGCAACAAGCTTTTCTGCTTTCCTTTTCCCTTTCCCCAACTCAAGGGTCAGTTTCCTGATTTCACAACGCCTTTGATTTAACATGCCTTTAAAAGAAAACTCATCTCCCCCACTGCTGCGACATGCTTTTGCTACACAATCATGTGGCTGCATTTCAGCTTTGGATGAGATAAACCTGTTCATTCTCTAAAGCCACCATATGGCTGTGGTGGTGTAAACACTCCATGTTGCATCTCTCTCCATGTAGGTTGCTATCCCAGATTAAAAAGATCATGTTCAACTTTCTAGCTAAGGGTATTCATTTACCGTATATGCTGGTGAACACCAAGATCTGTATTTCCCCATGTGGAGCATTGTTACAGTATCTGTGCATACAGATGGATGTCTTAACACCTATGCCTTCCAGTTCTGCTTCTCATCTCTAGACCTCAAAGCATCTTCAAGTGACATAACCACTAACATTCTTTTGCTTATTCTATCACCAGAAAAGCTGTTACCAGGCAGGAAAGTGACCCATTCAACTGTTTAAAGACTGAGGTGGAAATACAGCTCAGATCTCTACAATGTGAATGCCCTACCCGCATTTCGAAAGAGAGGAAAAGGGAGCATGTGATATTCCAGGTGCCCTTTTCATTGCACTGCATGGATTCAGTGATGATCTGGCAGGTTAACTTGTCTTCACAATCTCTCCCATCAGCACAGACCTCTTCACCTCAGTGGAGCTTCACTGACTGCAGAGAAATTTCATGAAGGCAGCATCTTATAAAAACAAGGGTGTTATTAAAAGCAAGTGTACTTGACCGAGAGTAAGTACAGATTTCATGACAACACAGCACTATCTAAAGAACATTTTTTACTTCTCTCTTTTTCAGAAGAAGGGTATTATTTGTTTTATAATGTAGCTCCAAATACCTCTTTAAAATCCATAAGATACTATGGAAGCTGACATGTTTGCAATGAATATCTTTGCCTTCAGATTATTTTCTGGCTTATTCTCCAAGTGGAGCACATGGCAGCAAGCTTTATATAAAAGTAAGCTAAAAGTAGAAGCTTTTAAAATAAGGTACGTTGTCCTGCACAGCTCTGAAGGAATTGTAAGTCTATTTACTAGCTATAGAGAGGTGGGATTTAAATGAAAATAAAACCCCAAACTGCAGTGTATCAGGAATATTTCTGAAGGATAAGTACTATATGTAGTTAAATAGGTGAGTGACATCCCTCCTTTCCAAACCAAAATAACAGAATCAGTTGTGTCAAGTTTTGGACTTACATTCATGCTCTTGAGTATTTTTTAAAATGAAGGCCAGTTTCAAGTCATATTCAGTTAAACATTTTAAAACGTAATAATAAAATGGCCATATTCCACTTTATAAACTGTGTTTTAAGAGATCACTTATTCCCCCTTAAAAGACAATAATTGGAACAGAAAAACCATGCCTATAACTCACAGTGAATTCTTGCCACTGAGTTTCATAAACCCCCTGAAACCAGTCTAAGGAGAGATGCTGACTCCAATATTGGAGAGTTTCCTTCAGCATATAATACAGTTTTATTCACCTACATTGCTAAATCCTGATGGACTTCAAGACAACTTTAGGAACTTGATTGTGTTGGTCTCCAGAGTAACTATATTTTAAAGATCTCTTTATTTTCATGATCAAGTGCTCATTATTTTTATTAATCTTGTTGTCAATAATATTATCAATCTTTATCAAGGCTTATTACTACTGCATCACTAAGATATTATTATTTTTTATTATTAATTTTAAAGGGATAACAAAGACTCAAACAAGCTGCATCAATGAAGAGAAGCTCCCTAAAAACTCCCCTGAAAAGGTCATTCTTAGCAGAAATTCCTCTATATACTTAAAACTGATTGTGGCATTCAGCAAGTTTCATTTTTCATCTAAGTTATTCAACACCTGCAGGAAGAAATTCTGAAAGCTTTTTTCACAGCATGTGATGAAACAGAAGTGGCACATGGATAAATATTAGAAATGACAAAGTCACTAGGCATCTGAATATCCAGCCAAAATTAGTGCCAAAAAGAAAAACAGCTGGCAAAACTCAGGGAAAAGTCAAGAAAAGCAGGCTTAGTTAGAAGACAAATAACCTTCAAGAGATGTATCAACTACTACTACTGTATCAAATACTACTGTTTTCAAGGGCACTTCTCCTGCAGTAATTGTTGCTGTACTTCCTCTCCTCCAAAACATGTCATAGGTAACTCAGTAAATCCCCTAGACCCCATTTAAACAGCATCCATGCTCAGGATGTCACTCCAGTTTCTCTTGGGCACAGATGCTATGCAATGACATTAAAGAATGAGACCGAACAGAGTAGTCACATCACTTACAGCATTTCTTGGAGGCTTTCAGAGGTGCCAATGGGAGATGAACATCTGAGAGAAGCAATATTCCCTATCATCTGCTTAATGGGGAATTCCAAATTCAAATGGAAGTTTCCTTAAAAAGAAGTATGGCTCATATAACTAAAGAAGTAAAATAGAAATACCTCTGTAGTAGAATATTTCTTGTTGAAATTATGTACACATAACACTGTTTACAAGTGTGAACTCAAATATAGTCTTAGATGCTTGCCATAATAAAATTAAGTTGCTCTACATGGTAGACTAGATAACCTGAATAAACTGGATGGGATCTTTTTGCCATGAAAAAAAAATAATCTTAGTTATTAATAGTTTAATTTCCTTTACATTAGGTTTTAAAATACAGCAATACTCAGAAAACAAACACACACACACAATTCAAGGCAAACCAACCCCCAAAACCAACCACAACACCAAACCTAAACTGGAAAACACTGCCACAAATGACAGGTATATACAGACACAAAATCAAACTCTGGCCTAGCTTATGTTGTGTTATCTCAACAAGGGAACAAGGAGGGGAAAATTATATACCTAGACATATTAAATCTTCAAATTTCACTAAACAAGCAAAAGAGATTTCTACAATTTAACACTGCTGTCATATATTCATTGACTTCCTTTTTGAGTTCCTATGAAAAAATGGAGAGATAAAAGATCAGCTAGTGTTCTGCAAATCACTATAGTGCAGATAAGTGAGGATCATAAGAATTATATTTGGCTTTGTAGGAAATAAGAGTACCTGAACCTTTTAAAAAGTACCTGTTAGTCTATAAAAGGCAGGACTGTAGATATTCTAGTCAGACTTTTAAGAAGTTATCTGATAAAAATATACCACAATAAAATACAATACACTGTAACAAAATTAGTTTCAATTTATATACCTGTCTTAAAAAAAAAAAACAAACGAAAAACCCCACCAAAATTTGGTGTTACATCCATAAACATAGGTACTGTGGCTTAAAAAACTGAGGAATGAAAAAAAGGCATTTTATCCAAATGAATAATAAACTTTCCTCAGAAAATTAATGTGCTGCTTTTATTCTTATCAGCTGACCTTTATAAAACCTCCCTATACTCCATAATGCAACTGTGAGCTTCTGCACTAAAAACAGAAGGAAAACTCACTGAATAATTGAACCTTACAGAAATTACAAAATAATTTTTAAATTAAAAGTAGAACTTGATAACCTCCAATTATTTAATTTTTGCACCAACTATTATCTTGGATTCTGCTCCAATGACCATTTTGCTCATAATATTTTTATGCAATGTGTATTACCAGTAAATTATTAACTGGATAAAAATATGCAAAGTATTAACAAATTTTCAAGTGTAAAATTAGAAAACATTTTGCTTTCCTCAATGTAAGAAAGTCAATTCAGAAGTAATTTTCCATTTCATTTTCTTAAAAAAAATGTTTTAAGTAGCAATTATAAATAGGAATTATGTTATAAAGGACAAAACCCAGATCATTATGCAGGCAAATATTTTAATTCACTTAGATAACTAACGATTTTTTATCTCATATTAATTTTTCTTAATAAATGCTCAGCTATGGAAAAGGAAAATAAAGAATTTTTCTTTATTTATAAAATTGATTTGATACTTTCAAAAGGTTATGTTATTTGTTGACAGGCACTAATACACATAGGAGTGCTTCTGTATTACAGCTCTGATGGGCACTGGAGCTATGCCAGGCAAAACATTCTGGAGCAGTACAGCCTGAGGTATTTATGGCACAACCTTAAACAGAAGACACTGGGAAGTTCATTGGAAGTCACATCCTCGTAAAGTTTACTGTAAAATGTTGGAGACCTAAGATTGTCAAGCACTTCAAATGTTTTGCCACCATCTTGGCTTCTTCTAAAACAGTTTAACTATTTTAAGGGTGTTTTGGTACTTTGCCCCATAGCCCAGGGAGTCTTAATGACACTCAATAGCAAAACCTGCAAAGGATCCCAGTGTTTTTGCTAGATTAAACCACAGCATAGTACAAATTCATCAACTCAAGTTTTGCTGCTGGTGCAATGCCTCACCAGATCAAATCCTTCAGAGCAGTTTGTAAGTTCATTGCAAGGAAATTAGCAAAATATAAAACTCCACACCAACAAAATCTCCCCTGTTTTCTGTGACTTGGCCTGCTCCATCAGCTATACTGCTTCTCCTAAGGTTCAGTCCCTACCACCTCTTACTCTCACCATTTGCTATGCCCCTGAATTCTCTCCTCTGTCACCTGTGATCAGCAGCATCATCAGGCTATTCTTGCTACCTGCACAGCATTCTAAACAGGAGTATATCAGACACAACATCTCTCTTTCTATCTTATTACCAGATTATTCCACCTATACCCTAAAACAGCTCAGCCATCCTTTCTGTGACTGTATCACACTTTCCTGTCTCCTGTGTTTTTTCCATTCAACTGTCCCCAGCAGCTTCTGCTTTGCTGTTCAAACAAGGACACAAGTGTGTCCGCTGCTTAAATCACTGGTTCCCAGTTCCACTGAACTCATTAGATCCAGGCTTCAGAGTCATATTTCTGTTCATACCACACAGGTCCCCCAAAATTGGCACTCAGTTGACAGGACTGCCGCACTGCCTTAAGACAGACCTACTAAGCCACCTCGTTTGAGAATTTACTGCTGTGAGAGCTGGTTGTTCCTTACTTACTCTTTTCAAAAACTGTCTTGCTGGAAGACTTAAACTATCTGTAAAACCTGCCTGTAGAGAATGTGCTTTAGGCAGTGGCTCCCAAAGGTCTAATTGCGGGACAGTTAACAGGACTGCAAACACCAAGGCTCATCCCAACACTATTAACATGTACTTCCTGAGAGTCTCTGCAGAAAACAAAAACAAAAAAAAATAGATGAAATAAACCCAAAATCCCTACACTGCTACCATATGGCCAGAAAGCTAATGAGCACCACTACAAGGAAAAGCAAAGCGGGAGGAAGCGAGTGGCCAAGCAGCTGAAACAGGGAAAACATTAATTAACCATCTTTTCTCTAAAAAAAACAACAAAACAACACAACAACAACAACAAAAAACACAACCAAACCCCAACCAAACCCACAGAACTTTGTTATTGAACTATTCTCTCAGGTATAACTCAACATCAATTATCAAAACTTAAAGCCATTTGTTGTGAGGTAAGACTCTACAGTAAGAGAAGAATGAAGATGTTAACATACCCAGCTTGCAATTCCTGTGCTTTATGGGAATTTATTTGATTCTTACAGGCTTAGACACAACTTTCCATTGCAGTTTATATCTCAGCCCTGTTTGGAATAAGATGTAATCAGCAGTAGGAGTATTTCAAAGCGAATGCTTCATTTAGACATGTTTCTAACTTTCAACACAATATGACCACTGAAGTGCAGTACTGCAGGGCATGTGGCTGTCTGGCTACTCAATGCACTCAAGCAACGATGGCAACAGGCTGGTTCATTCCTGGCAGGTAATAAAAAGAAGCTGCCATTCTACATGATCATTGCAGTAGTATCCACACATCTTGTTATAAACTTGATAAGGAGATATTTTGGATTAGTTATTTCACAAGGCCATTAAACCCCAAATGATCCAGTATTATTAAAAGGAGCTCCAAGTCTATTTTATCCTCTTCATTATTCCTGTGACAAGTCAGGACAATATATCCAGTATTCAGAGATCATCCTAGGAGCTCCTGTTAACAAAATGAATTTGCAAGGCACAGGGCAGCATTATGCTGAACAGTCACAGCCCCTTTGGGAGTGTGGATCAGAGCTTTACTGAGAGGGAGAGGGGGAAAGCCCAGTCTACCACCACAGCATCTGACAGAATCTCTCTCTCCTAGAATACATCTCAGTCACTGCATAGCACTTGATTTGGTGTCAAGCAGAGGACTCAGAAACTGCTCTTTTTCCCCCAGTTCTAGCCATCAAGAAAATGGAGAACGCTGGTGGCTCAAAATATGCATTTTCTTTTCCTTAATTAAGCTGTCAGATGCCAATTGTAATCTATCAGCTAGTGTTATTTTAGTATAATCTTTCTCTGACATTTTCAGTAAGAAATACCACCCCCAAAGAATCAAGAAAGGCAAAGGCATGAACTGCAAGCATAATTATAATTTCCTTAATTTAAAATGATAAAATGTAAGGGCATTCAAAATTTCCAAGTCCTTTAAAATGAGCTCCTATTTCAGCATTGGAACAGAACCGCCTGTTAGGGACATTGACACATGCCATTTAGAGGTATAATCTGAAAGCCCCATGCTTTTATTTCATAAAATTTTAAACATCAAATCATACACTGCAGCAAAAAGCATACCAGCTTTTACAGATGGTTTCCTGTATATAAAAGCTATTAATGGGTAATATTAATTGCATTACCTTATTCCATAACAGGTAACTTGATCTCGCTATTTTTAACACATCTGCACTATAAATTTGCATGAATGAAATACACCAGAAGTGTTTAATGTTGGCACCTCTAGCCTTTTTGGAGGTTCTCTTACTGCTATCACTTTATTCATTATTTCCTAATTTCTTCTGAAGTAGTGATGTTGACATTTGTCTTCTAACATGTTTAAATATTAAACACCACTTCCCATGTGTAATTAGAAACTAAAGTTGCTGAGAATAAAAAAATATGCCAACCTCAGAAACATCTGTCCTGTTCACCTAGTGAAACCAAGTACTCTGGATAAGGTAGAAATGGATAAACTCAGGGTAAAGAACTGAAATAACAATAATATTAAATACTTGGATCTGAAAAGACAAGGGCATTTTTCAAAGTGCTTTCTGGAATCTAAGCATATATTTTCTTTGCTTTCTTTTTCTAAAAATATTTCCCATTGTTCTTACAACAATGGAATAATGACAGTGAGAATAACATATTCAGAGAGAGAATGTTTCAGTTTCTAAGTTCTTTGAATCTCTGCATGAATAATTTTTTTTTCAGTGCTTTAATAGCAAACATATCAAGATACTGAAGGAATTAAGAAATTCTATCTCTTTCTCTTCCTCTTCCCTAATTTAAACACAGAAATAAAGCATTTCATTTATCAGTTGGAAAACTACTAAGAAATATTAAAAGCTGCTGTTATTATTTTATACTTGGTACACTGAAGCAAAAGAGGTTAAAGCTTACACCACACTGCCCAAGATATATTTATTTATGATATAATTATTTATCTATTTATGGATATGCCATATCCAGCAGAGAGATTCACATCACCAGGGGTATCTCATCTGAGAAGTACCTAGTAATTAAACCCATGCTCTTGGAGCAGCTACAGTGCCAAGCATGGCATTTGCCCGCATAAATCCAAGACTACTACTGGAATTCATACCTTGAAAAACATTCTGGGAGACAAGGCTGAAGATCACAGGGATTCACAAGTTCAATATTTCCATTTAATTTGAGAAAGAAATCTCAATAAGCCTAAAAAATGTGCAACCTGATGCCCTCAAAACCATTCCACCTGGTGGAATAAGACCAAATTAGCAAGAGAAACGTTCCAAAACTTCCACGTTTCCTTAGGAGTATTTCCTGTTAGTTAACCATAAGACAGATAATTTCTTGCTTGCTCTTTCTTTATCCTCACAGATCTTGCATTCCTGAGAGTATGCATATTCAACAAGGAGGATGGAAGGACTCCCATAAGATGTAGCTCTACAGTCTGCAGACCAAAAAAATGTCACCAAAAGGAACAGCTGTAGAGACAGACACACTCAGGGTACCAAGAAACCAGTACTCAATCAATGCATAAGTACTCTACCATCAGACAAAAGGTAACTGTTAAACTCCATAACTAGGCAGAGAGATTTGAATACTGAGAGGACACAGGTTTTATTCAGGTATTTTTATCACTTTTTCAATCAATAGATGAAAACACTGTCAGTGACACTACACTGAATTCAGGTTTGCATTCAGAGACAAATGGCTCAAGCTAGTTATAGCTCTGCTTTTGTGGGGGGAGCTGGAGTGAAACTATCCTTAACTTGCATCTGCTCTGTGAACCAACCAACTCACCCCGATTTACAGTCAGAGTCAATACATAAATCAAGGAGTCCAAGCTTTGCAAGAGGCTTTGCAAGAACAGACATGACTGACCTTCTCTGGATCATTCAAGTGAGACTTGCGCCTTCCAGGTAGCTCTGTCAGTAGGTAAGACGGGCACTAGCAGCAATTAAGTGGTACAGTTCCTCATGTCTTACGTGAAAGGCATCGCAAGAAGTCCACAACCCTGGCACCAACCAGTGCTGTCTCTGCAAATAGAAGGTGGTTGTTTTGTTTTTCTTAACTACTGAAAAAAAAAGTCAGTAATTTACTTCCACTTAATGAACCAGCTCCTTGCACACTTACAGCAGCTCTCTAGCAAAAGCCATCAAAATATCAATACAGCCAGTGTAACCACATCACAAAAAACAAGTTGAAGATGATGGCTAAGAGCTAAAGCAGCAAAGAGATGTTAATTCCTAAGCAGCACCAAAATACTACTTTTGTACTTAATCATGAAGCTGTCTGTGCTTTTGCCAGGGTAAATAAGGACAGTTGTGAGGTGCCTCCAGTCTAAACCAGCAACCTCCAGAAGGTGGTGTAATCACTGAAGAGAGGTAGGTAAGAAGGTGTGAGCAGTCACACAAAGCTTGAATCACAGAATGTCAGGTTGGAAGGGACCTCAAGGACCATCTGGTCCAACCTTTCTAGGCAAAGCATAATCTAGATGAGATGTCCCAGCACCATGTCCAGCCCAGTCTTAGAAGAGTCCAACACTGGGGAATCCACCACTTCCCTCGGGAGATTATTCCAGTGGCTGGCTGTTCTCAGTGTGAAAAATTTTCCTCTTGTGTCCAGTCAGAATCTCCCCAGGAGTAACTTGTGCCCATCACCCCTCATCTTTTTCCACATGATTCCTTGTAAAAAGGGAGTCTCCATCTTCTTTGCAGCCACCCTTTAAATACTGGAACATGGTGATAAGGTCTCCCCTGAGACTTCTTTTCTCAAGACTGAACAAAACCACCTCTCTCAGCCTTTCTTCAAGTGGCTTTGCAGTCCTTGGATCATCTTTGGACTACCTTTAGCCTGTTCACATCTTTCTTGCATAGGGGGGAACCAAAACTGAACATAGTATTCCTGGTGTAGCCTGACAAGCACTCAGTAGCATGAGATAATGATATCTTTATCTCTGCTGGTGATGCCCTTGGTGATGTAACCCAGCATCCTGTCTGACAGTTGATGTAACCCAGCTTGGTTTAGGAGCTGCTCATGACATTTAGATTTTGAAACTTCAAAGGATGTCTGCTTGGCTGTTTCACTAGCTTTTTGATAGCTTTGTAATAAGATCACACAGAAGCTATTTGCAATTATGGGATTAATAGGGGCATTCTAAAGCTATTATCAGGATTGAGATGTTCTGTACAATGCTGTGTGCTGTTTAGGATGCTATTCAAGAATTTTCTCTATCCTACATAACTTCAGATGTACTTGCATCATATTCACAATAAGAATTTTAACTCTTAAAGAGATGGTATTTTCATGCTGATTATTAAAGGGACCACTCCAGCAGCTTCTGAAAAGCTAAAATTCCTTCATAGCATGCAATTTCTACTCTAGAACATGCACTTAAGGGACATATATCACCTGGAATTTAAATCCTGCTTTGGAAAAGCAATATTGACAAAAAATAGCAAATTGTCTGTGTTGATGAAAACACAGACAATAAAGTAATGGAAAAGCAACATTATATTTCTTGAAAGAATTGTCAGTGCGATCCAAACTTAAAATTTTCAGGAGTTAAAATACATGTTTAATATGACTAAAAGCTCAGAGTATCTTCAGATAAGTAGGTTTGATGGTAGCTAGTTTTAGGTTTTTTCATGTGTGTATGAAAAAGATTTTTCTGTGTTTTTAGTTTTGAGTATATAGGAAAAAACATACAGATATAGACATTTATAAAATAAAGGTGACATTTAACTTTACACACGACATTCAAATTACATCTCACTAGAAGTACCACAGAAGTTTATCTAGAACAGAGTTATAATAAACTCTATTATGTGAGCGTGCTTAGGATAGAAAATGTGCCTGAGGAAGATTTAAAAGTGGAATTTCTGAGTTGGATGGAAATGGGCAAGACAGTGCTGGAACAAATCCTCATCACCTCAGATTTACACCTTAGTTCTGTATCAGATTACTATAGATAAGCGTCCGCACTCCTGAAGCAGGAACTTTTTTGCAACTGCTTTACCCTCTGAAAACTTTTTCATAACTTTTTTGCTATTAAATATGGTAAATCAGAAATGTATTTCTTACCAGCAGTTCTCCAGTTCTAAAGGTAAAAGCAAAGGCTGCCTACAGCGTGGTCAATATTTAAAGAGCTATTAAGTTCCTTTCCACTAGCTTTGTAAGAATGCGGATAGATAGATACCAGGGCTTCATATTTCACAGCCCTCCCCCTGGGCCACTTTCCTGAGACAAGAGATATTGTCAAGATGAGGTGCCAAAGAATAATTTCATGCCTTAGAGTAAGAAGACCCAAAGATAAACATTCAAAGATGTGGATACTTCCTAAAATACAGTACTAGTTTCAAAAACCAGACAGGAGAATAGAAAAGCAAAGGAATTAAAAAAGTGAAGAAAGGCAGGGCAGGAATAGAACACGGCAAGATGCTGAAAACCAACATAAGGTAGTAAATTATACAAATTCCACTTGCTGTAGCTTTGCAGCATGGTACAGTTTACTTTCCATCCTCTGAAAGACCTCAGCTAAGCCCTAGTGCTGCAAGGTCAATTCTATGGCATATAATCATGCAAGTGCTTATACTACTAGGAAGATGCTTACTGTAACTGTGAGCACTAGGATACACAAAATATTTAGATGAGTGCTTCCTATTAAATGCTATAAAATTTTAAAAAGACCAGCATTAGATCAGGAAATCTTTAAGCCATGACTTGCTGGTATAACATGGTATAACATTTATCATGTTCCTAGTGCCTATATACTAAATGCCACAAAGAAAAAGAGCACAAGAAAGAACAGAATAACATTTTTTATAATCATAACATTCAAACCTCATATTTCCTTTTTTAATATATTTTCTTGTAAGTCAACATGATAGATTAGTAGCTCAATGTAATACTAAATATCCTTATGATCATTATAGTGTATTTCTGTGTAATTTAGGGAATCTATACTATCAGTCTTCAGTATAAAGACCAAAAACACTCCTCTGAAGTAATATAGCAGCAACTGCCTGTTGTACAACTTCAAAATCTGAAGATTTAACTAAGGTTTTACTAAGCACAAAGATACGAGCTCATAGCCAGCCAGCAGATGATGTTTAGCCTTCTGTTCAGCACCTGGAGAGATGAGGCCTCAGCACTTATTTACACTCTACATTTTATCAGTTCTTTCTCTTTACTATTAGAAATAGCATTTCAGAGCACTGGCAAGGTATTCCATCTCTTAGATTGAGATATCATTTCATACATAAAAAGAATACTGCGATTATAAAATGTAAGTAAGGCAAATACTGTGAGCATTCTGCAGGGAAGCACAACGAAGAGTAGTTTAGCATGAAAATAAGATATTTTATTCTCTAGCCATGCTAGAACTTGAGCTGTAACATGAGGCAGACCTTTGAGACTTCTTGCATTTCATTCTTTCTGCCCCCCCAATAATTACCTTTTGACCAAAATTTATTTTTCTTTTATTCCCCCTTTACTTACACATATATGTTCCCACTGATTCAAAAGCATTATTGAGCTGTGAATCAACTGCAACCAGTGGAAGTCGTGAACTAAATAAACAGGAAAAATATGAACCCTGTTGTGGTAACTTTCTGAATTTTGGTCTTCGTGACCAGCACAATGCAATGAAGATAGAAAACAAGTAAGTAAAAAACATCTGCCTCTTAGAAAATTAACTCATCCATGAATTTTTCTTTAAAATGATTTTGAAATAACATTCATTACTATAAATTTGAGAGACTATTAAGTGGGTAGAAGTATTCTACAGAATTCTTTTTTCTTAAACATAGGAAAACAGAGAACAGCACAGTCACAACCACTGACTTGTTGGGAAGAACCATGTGAATGAATACTTTAAAAGAGATAGTCACAGTACTTTGCTCCAGCAAATCATTTAAGTGGACATATTCCTATTCTTTGTACACTTAAGCAATCTCATTGAATGCTTATATATGCCTGTCCTAAACTTTAAGCTTAAATACTCATCTTTCATTCATGTTATATCGTTTTTTATTATACCAAAGGTAGTTTTAAGCTCCTTGTGAAAGAGTTGAACCACATCAGAAAGACATTTAACTATCTTGACTTTTACTATAAATTTTTAACTGTTGCTATTGACCATTATGTTTCTAATGAGTAAAACAAAATAAGCTTTGGCCATCAAGTACCAGCCACTAGAACTCAAGTACCAGAATCCACTCATAAAGGCATTTCTATTTTTCAGCATCCTTGCTCTGATCTTCACCTACGAAGCAATCTAATATTCACTGGAAAGAAACTGGTATTTTCTGTTATTATTGTACAAGCAGGTATTGTACTCCAGATGAAAGGCTTGTATTTCACTGTAAAGACCCTTGACCTTCATTAGTGCTTCACGGAGCTTGAAAGTCAGATGGGATAACAAAAAAGTCAATAAAACAGAGTAGTACATATTTTTATGTCTTTCTGAAGCACTGGGGAAATAATAATGTTGGGTTTAAAGATTAATTTGGAATTATATGCTTACAGGCAAATAGATATGATAATTGCATTAAATCATATACTGCCTGTTTTTAAAAGACATAGAATCTTATAATTAAAATCAATAGTTAGATCATGTTTTCAGTTATATCATTTTAATTACTCTATTAAAAAAGGAGTTTGCAAATAAATAAGGGAGCAATTAGATATTGTAATTTAATCAATATTTCATTTTGATGTTAAAAAAGATAATGAAGGTTTAAAGTAAGATTTTTAGACATTCACAGACCAATTATATTCATATGTATTATGACTGTGAAGATTTTAATATCTACACGGCACAGGAACTACTTGCTCTATTTTGTTATACTAGGTTTTGGGATCTTCATATAATTTATATGTCACATAGATTTACCAAGCAAATAAGTTTCATATGTACAGACAGCATTGTCCACCTGGAATGACTAACTAAAACCCTGGATGATTAAAGTAGTATCTCTGCTTCAGACTCCATTCTGATATCCCTTTTCTGCTTAGACAGTAATTGGCAGGTAATTAACCCAGTGGCATAAAAATGACCACTTTTTATTCTGGATTTGAATGAATATTAAGATATATCTGGAAATTATAACAACAAATTAAGTCTTCCTCAACTTGATGAGGAAAAAGAGTAAGATAATTTCCATAAGTAGTAATAAATCCCTCCAAACCCCAACACTTCCACTAGCACATTCCAGATGTATATATACACACACAAAGACACACATATATAAGAATTCACAATCCATTTTGAACTGCTGGCAGAATCAACATATTTTTATTAAACTTATGCTTTCTACCAAGGAAATAAAAATTTTTTTAGTAGTGCTAAATTCCTGTACCAATGTTTCCAGGACCACAACAACCCCTGCATAGAAAAATACTTAGAAAAAAATACCCATCCTATTAGTTCAGCAGATCACCTGCCCTGAGCCCATGAAACACAAACCTTTCCTGGGCCTCCTAAAGAGAATATAGGAAGTTCCTGTGGCTACAATCTGAACTCTAACGATTCTCTTTTTGCCCTTATACCTTATTTCCAAGTAGGATTACAAACTGTTTTACAGGAACATTTTTATATGCAGTCTGGCTAATGCTCACAACCCATTAAAAATTCCCTGGATTAAAAGGCACAACCTCCTAAGAGCTCTTCACAGTATTTGAATAACAAAAATTTTGGAAGAAGCAGCATTTTTCCCTAGACTAAATCAAAACCAAACCACTTTGCTGTTATGTTAAAGTCATGTCAATAAAGAGAAAGATGTTTGCTGTAGTTAAATTCATTTAAAACCCAATGTTGAAACAGGAATTTTAAATACTTTTTTTAAGTTTCAGTAACGCATCTTTCTTCTACTAAGTTAGGCAAGTTTTGAATATTCAAAATACACATTAATTCATAACTTTAATTTCCTTATCCATATTTATCAAATGTTCCATACTTGGCTGCAACGGCTTTTTTACAGTTGTTACAAGCTGTTTTAATATGTGCCTAATAACTCACTTTTAGATACTTCTGTGATATGCACTAAATATTTCTGTTAAGAACTGCAGGGAACAGTTAACAGGGGAGTGGACAGAAGACCAAGTTTTAGTTTGGAATTCTAAAGAACACCTTTTTTTAAAGTTTTCCAACTTCTGAAAGGACATGTATGACCTTTTGAGGCTATTTATTTCTCAGACAAATTCTCTTTAACAAATACAAAGATGCATTTTCTGCGCTGGTATTAGAATGGAAAAACTTGTGTCAAAAAATCAATAATTTCTACTAAATTCACAATTTAATCTGCATATTTATTTTGGTTCAAGTATGAGAAATTGCATGTAAAAAACAATGCTGAAAGAATGACAACAATGGTCTTTGATTTTGATATGCATTGGGGAATAATGTCACCTAATTTAAAAAATACTATAATAAAATAAATAATGTATAAAAACATGGTAAAAGGTGTTCATATCGCAAAAGTAGTGATTTATACAGGACCACATTCTATTAACTGCTAAATAAAACTCCATAAAGGCAAGATCACTTCTTGTTTCCTTCTGTAACATTTTGACATTAATTATATTTTGTATTATTGGTTAGTTCTTTTAGTATATGCCTGCAGAATAGCAGAGATTTGCATACAAATAGGGGCTGTGCAGTCATATTTTGTTCTAATTTCCCATATATGTCCCTAAACAGCCTAGGGTATATGAATTATTGTATCATTTAGGTAACAATCTTTGATGGCTATGTGTAAAAATATAATCTTTCCAAGATTTAATTAAGCAAATTCCGAACATGGAAATTAGAAGTAAGGAGCCACTAGAGAAGGATAAATTTAAAGAGTTGCCCTCCATTCTTAAGCTTTTATAATTTTATTACCTTTACTAAGAATGAGGAGGAAATTCAAGAAAAGAGTTATACAGGTAGTGTTTACCTAATTTTTTTTTCAAGACAGAGAAGAAAGACTTTGCTCCTAGTGTCCCACCCTTCTCTGACATATGTATCATGATGATGCCATCTGACAGTCGATGGGACTCTACAGACCTTGTAAACAGTACAAAATTGAGATTCCACATGTAGAATATTTCCTTCTGCTCACATTTCTGTAGCACAAGCTCAGCAGAAAATTTCCCTTTAATAAAAAACACCATGTTTTTTGGTATTTGTAGTCCATTTATCTATATAAAACAGTTAAATAAAAATTAACTTTACCATAAAAAGAAATATCCATATATCCTTTTATTGGAGTAAAACCCATGTTATTTTGGGGGCTTGAACTGTCAAAGAGAAATCTTTTGTTCTGATTTTACATGTGATGCTTTACATGCTTATTATGTCGACATCAGGAAGACACAGATGACACAGAAATATCTACCTGCAATGTGTCCCACAGTAAAACACCTATTCTGGAAACTGAGAGGTAAAAATCAAATGAAATTATTTTACCCATAATACCACTATTTTTAATACTTAAAACTTTAATATATGCACTCCATTTAACCACCTTCTCTTAGAAACTGCAATTTTGTTTGCGTTACCACATCATTTATTGGCTGGGCTTATACATCATGTGGGGTTTGTGGGTCTGTTTTGGGTTTCCCCTCTTCCCTCGCCATTCCCCCCCAGCTATATTTTAAATAGGATTTATAGGAAGATTGGTATTCTGGAATAATCTTCCTTTAAATATTGTACAAGAAAGTGATCAAGGGAAATCTGCTTTGAAATTCTTTGCATACAGCTAGGACTCTTCATCTATGTTGTTACAGATATTTAATTCCCTCAAACAATCAGTTGTCATGAGTTTAGATATGTTTACTACAACATTGATAAGTACTTAATGCAATGTAGATCAAGCCTGATCTTGCATGGGATTTTGCTTCAAGTGGATAAATCCATTGATTTAATTTATTTCTGTTTACTGTGCATTTCTGTCAGTCATTTTGACAGTGACTCTTTCTTAATGCATCACAACAAAAAGAAATTCAGAAACCATTTTACAGAACAGGCCAATGCAATGTTGTGTTTGGTTTTTTTTTCTGATGAACTGAGTTAGGTAGGTCCAGTTCTGAGGTTACTAAAAAGCCCAAAAACTTTCTTAGTCCTTATGCCTAGGAAAAGATTCTTCATGCAGCAATTTGCATGGAACTTAATAATTATTCTCTTTTAACTCTTGAATAAAAATTATCAGCGTTGTTAAGATCTTCAAAATGAAAGTAAGCAGGAAACATTGTGGAGGGGTGGGGGAGAGGAGAGACCATAAAATACCAGCAAGAAAGTAAATTAACTTCTTCAGCACCATATTAATAACTAGAGATCAAGGACTCCATAGATTTGCAACTTGTGCATGAGTCCTCTTGTGTACCTTCCAACCTCCATGGTTTTCCATTAGTATCCTATTTCACTGTTCTTTTATTAATCAGTATTGCTAGGAGGCTGGAGTAATTTTGTAGTTCGGAGGGCAGCCTTCCTCCCAGGTACTTTTAGAACTTATTTCAATAGATCTGGGGTATACTTCATATTACATGCTGATTTCTAGGTACATATGCATCATCATCTACAAACACATTAGCCTTTCATATGTGCAAAGATAATGGGATTATAGACTGTATCTCAATTATTTTCTCAAGATACCAGCATCAGACCGAACCTGTTGAGTAGATATTAATCAAAGTGGCTTTGTCATCTAAATTAGTCAGTCTTTCTACATTCAGCAAGCCATTAGGATACACAACACTGTTCATAATGCTGTGGTTGAGACGGGGAATGAAAAGTTCTGGAACATAGAGTTATAGAGTAAGGACAGCACAATGATTCCAAGAGGTTATGTATTGAGGTTTAACTGGCAAGACTGTAAAATGATGAAACAACCCAGAGTGAATAGTTCTGGGCAAATGCTGTGTAAAAATGTTTACAAATCCCTTGAGACAAATTTTACAGATTACATATAAAATTTTTGTTTCATATTTTTATTTTCTCTCCCATGTTCTATATCTATAATACTGTAACATAAGACTTTTCTAGACAGTATTTCAATGACAGGAGATAAGGCTATCTGTAGAAAGAAAAAAAAATATATCTTTCAAACTTGAGGAATCTGCATTCACATTCATTTTTTGCATAAGCAAACTAAAAAGGCCTTGATAAAAAACTGCAGAAGAATAAATATCATAAGAATCTAAAGAGAAAAAATCTAGATGGCCATAAATGACATAATAATATTCCAATAGCAACATAAAAAGATCTTTTGAATATTCTGTGCAATTCATGACTTGATTTTCCTATTAGAAAAGATCTTCATTGTCATTTATTTTTTGAAAATAATCAGGAATGTTGCAGTTTCAGAAGCACCTACACATGTCGGGGAGTACTGTGCATTTGCATCATTCCAATTTTGCTCAACAAAGGGGAAAAATCTCCATCATTTATTTCAAGCATCTGTTTATTGAGTCAGAATTTACTAGAACAACTGTCTTCAGATACACTTGTTATTTCACACATATCTTAAAGAAAATATATGAACGAGACATCTGTTGCTTTAGAGAGGTTGATTTTGTTTAATTTCTTAAGTTAAATTTTTATCTGGACCAAAATAACCTGATACTTCTAACAGAAGCAGTGAGCAGCTCAAAATTATTTTTTCATAGTTTAGATATAATGAGGTATGTTTAGTTCATAAGAATATTTCCATATTTATATAACCTTTCTGTGTGTAAGTTCTTGAAAGAAAGGAAATAATCTCAATAATTCTACTGAAAGGTTAAGGAAAAATACCTTTCTTCTACCGCAGTTTAGCTTAAACAGGGAAATGTTAATTTTAGAGTTTATAATGCAGGACAGAACTGCAAGCTAACAAAATATCCAAAATTCTGATTTTCCCCATTACAAACACAGATAGTTCTTTTGTTTGGGATTTTGTTGTTGTAGTTGTTTGGCTGGTGTTTTGGGGGGGGGGGGGAGGGTGTTTGTTTTTATCTCTCAATATCCAATGCCATCTTTGCAAGCATGAAGGGTACCCTCACGGCACACAGCAGAGCAGTGAATGAGCTCACTGTAGCTATTCTGAACACCTGCACTCTCTTTCCAAGCATCAAATTCTCTCAAATTTCATGTTCACTCTGACAAACCCTGACAACAGACATTGCCCGATATCATGTGTATTGAGAACAGGGCTATCTATCCCGCTCTGTCAGGAAGACAGAGTTGGTCATGACTTATACATTTGCTCTTTTTCCTCCATATTGTTAACCAAAAGAGAAAGATGGATGAACATTGTTCTTAAAAGCTTATAGTGATGAGAACTGCCACATAGTGTCCAAACACATTTGGTTAAACTACTTCTGTACCTCCAACAGTGGATGCTGAGGAAAACAATACAAGAGGAAAAAAGGATGGTTTCTCCTTTATTTCTTAAAGCATTCAAGGGATGGTTTCTCCTTTATTCCTTAAGGTATTCACCTTTTTTTCTGGGTATCAGCAGGTGTAGGCTTAAACTTTATCAGTGCTGCAATGTAGTATCTGTTCTCATAGCAACGCTCTTCACATGGAATCATGATCCATTCTATAAATCCCATGTTGCTAACAACGGAGAGAGATTTGGTTTGGATCAAATGGCAACAATCCAGGGGGCTTCAGCAGAAAGATCTGACCCTGTCTTTGTTAACATAAACCAGCAACAGTCTAGTAATGTGACGCAGCATGACGTATTTCATAAATCAAGAGCAAAATGCCTTAATTTCCTGCTGCATGTTAAACTCCTAGTGCCTGAATGCAAGGTGAAATCCTGATCATACTGAATTTAATAAAAATATTCCTATTGACTTCAAGGATCCAAGCTGTCACTTCCTGAAGCCCCAGGTTTTTTGAAACACTGGTTTTGGCATACAGAGAAATCCAGTAGCAATTTCATATATTCAGCTTTTCTTTTACAGTAATTATAAGTTATAGTTATAAGCATAGTTATAAGTTTTTTTTTCTTAGTAGCAAGTATAGTCTCTCCTGCTTCCCTTAACTACTATTATGTGATGGATGTATTTTTTCATGTAATATACATAGAATCGCACACCTATTTATTGACAATGTGCTGTTAGGTACCTTTTAAGCAATTCTCCAGCTAAAAAGACCAACTGTTAACAGACTGAACTCCAGACATCTCAATACCACAGGCTGTTATCATTTTGAATGTAAGTGTACAGATTAATCAGATGATCACTAATCCCTGAAACCCCTAACTGCAATATTGGCAGATCATTTTAAGAAGTATTTCCAAGCTTGCATGACTATTGTTGCATCTACTTAAGGAATCATTCATCACATAAATGGCTAGTTAGGAAAATGAACTCATTAACAGGGAAGTTTAATGGAGAAACAAATCAAGCTCAGCACTGCTGAAATGTTGTCATGCTTCCCCATCCAAAGCTGCTAGAAAGGCTTATACTTAAATATTGATGTATTTTCAAAACCTTTTACACATGTGTGATGCGTACTACTTCATCCATTCTCTATTACACTATACTAAACAACGATTTCATTTATTATTGTAGAATACATGCATAACGCTACAAAATACAGTTCTTTAAGTCTGAGCCCCATTTTTCCCCTTGCTTTCTACTTGAAATTCTTAGTTTGCCCTTTAAGTTCATTTTGAGAACTGTTTTTGTGCATGTTTTTGGACTATTTTGTTACTATATTGTTGAAATGTACCTTTGAGAGTTACAGATCTTTAGATCAGTGTTTAATTTCTATTAATGTTTGTTCTAACTCTTCTGTATTATCTAATCACAGTGGATATATACATATTTTAAACTCCCTCAGTATTTTGATTAGTAGTGTTCTACAGAACATTTGAAATCAGTTTCACTTTTTAAGCTAAAACTAGCACTGCAATTGCTTCCATTTCCTGTTCTGTTAAGAAATGAATCTTGTTGAAAATAAAAACGAAACAGATGGACATTTTGTTAAAGTGTGCAGCTCAATAATTTGTTGATAATATATTTTCAACCTCTAATACTTCGACTACTTTATATAGAAATAACTTACAGTTTTTTTTCTTTTCCACACATAAAAAAGGACTGACAAGCTCGCTCAGTAGCCTTATGGCAGAACTCAGAACTGAATCTTTTCCTCTCAAGTTTCAGTCCAAACATCTGAACTGGAAAGCCATGTAAAGATATAGTGCTCCTATTGAGAACTGCTATAGAAAATCCCCCTTCCCAGCACCCTAGTTCTGTAAAAGCATAAACCACAAATTTATCTTCCTAGACCTGAGCAGATTATCTATGATTTACCTCATGATGCATCAAACATATTAATGGTGTTTTAACCGACATGATGTGGGAGTTAGAATAACACTACCCAGCATTTAGACCACTAATGGTTTCTTAATTACAAAACTGTTGTAGGCTGCATGGCTAGCTGCACCATAATGTTCATGGCCCCTCTTATGTCACTTTAGCTTTTCAGTATTAATGACTGGTTTAATTTTGCAATTCCTTTGTTCAGTTCTTTCTTTGGCAATTTCTTAGTTACTTATTTTGAGCATCTCAGTGTTGATATTCATACTAACTGGTCTCTTCTGCAGTTTCATCTGCAGTTTCAGTTTGGAGCTAATTCAGGAAAAGGCCACAAAATCACTGCACCACTGTTTCCATAAATTTCTGCTACAGAGGGTGCATATAACTCAGCTTCTGAGCTATTAAAGGTGCATCTTTAAAGCCTCTCACTGTCATTTTGGGGAAAAGAACATGAATCTCAAGCAACAGTTGTGTTCATGATGTACAAACTCTTCTGTTTCCTCCCTCTGTTTCTATGATCTCGCACTATTTCTTCCTCATAATTGTGACAAGAGAAAACTGCAAAGTTCAAAGGAAATAAAACCAAGATATTGATTACTTTGATTTAATATCTTGTATCTATCTAGTTTGCTTTCTGGACCACTATCTTCTGATACAGATATCATCCCTAAAACATCATGACCTGCTTATTCTTTTTCTCAATCTCTCCTTTTTCAGTGATGTAAATCAAAACATTTCAACCCAAGTCAAGTGAGTTCCTCTTCTATAAAAGCATGATAAGAATCTCAAAAAACAATAACCACCTCAAATATCTATTTCTTCAATTCAGGAAACAGGTAAGATCGCAGATAACACAGTATAACAAATACTGGCAATTTGGCTGATAGAAGCATATTCAAGCACTTGAAACCAATAAAAGCAGCAAAATCAAGAGATAGTTTACCTTTGGTTTTCCACAGCAGCAGTATTCAGGACTAGGAGCCATCAATAAAAATCTCACAGCTGTCACGCATATGAACAGGAGCAGAAAAAGGTAACAAACAAAAGGACTTATCAATAGAAATCAGTGTTTTGTTTCACAATCACAAGTGGACAGAAAATCACCCCAATGCCAGCGCTAGCTCAAGGTAAGTAGTTGTGTCCAGTAGGCAAAGCTGAACACATAGTAGGTATCTATTCCAGCTTTAAAGGCCTATGTATCTGTGTGTGGTTCAAAATACACCCAACAGTTCCCATAGCAAGCACTAATTTTCAACTTTTGTCATATTGATGCAGAGGGTTGACCAATATACAGAGGGGTTGTACAAGGGGGTTGTGAAAGGGGGGTTAAAGGAATTTTGCTTGCTTAACAGAAAGTACTGTTTGCAAATACCTATCATGCTTGCCATGCAGTACCAGGACAATAAGCTACTGACAAAGGGAGAAACAGACTGATAAGGGGGAGAAACAGTTACTTAGTTCCAGTGAAAACAGCTTTGCGGTTTGGACTTTGACCAGACTCCGAAAGAGCATGGGTGATAGCTAGAGGTGAAAAGTTCAGGCTCGAGGAAGACTCATTTACTTCATCTTGGAGACCCCTACTCAAAAGAGGAAGACTCATAAGACTCATTTACTTTATATTGAGACCCTCGCCCATGACCCGGGGGGGGGGGGGGGGGGGCACTGCACAGGCGCAAAGGACCTTCTAGATCATTGTAATACGAAGCGGGGATAGGACATGAATATGTATAGGCATATTGTGTAACCTTATGAATATGTATTACTTTAGAGAATAAATGAAGAGGGAAATAACACTGAGGCACGCATGACTTTGGAAGAGCTATCCCCCAATGCATCTCAGCTGAATAAAGCATACATACTTTACAGCTTTAACGAGTTGTGGAGTCTATCCGCATATCAATATGTCATTTCTGTTATTTTGTTCTGTAATTACATCAAGTATGCATCTGACAAAGTGAATTTACTGTTCACCCTGAGATGCAAACCCAATAATTTTCACTATTTGTACTTCTCCACAGAGTTATAGGTCTGCTTTCTGTGCTGCTGTGGGAAAGGTTACAGTATTCTGCAGGCCCTCACTCCTATAAAATAATCAAGATTATATGAGGCAACAATTTATTGTTCTGGTCCTTTGAGTTCACCAATAGTTGCCTACAAGGACAGAAAGTTCCCTGCTATTGATTTCAAATCAAACCTACTACAGATGAAACGAAAAACTTGCTCACTATCCCCATTGATTGCAACATATTCTTGGTGATGTGTTCCCATCAGGTCGTCGAATTCTGACAGCTTACAACTTTGCATTCAAGTTTAACCTTTTGTGTATGTCCTAGAGTGCAAACTGAGACCATTGGACCATTGTTTTAATACTTAATGATTACCTTAGCATAACAACAAGAGATGGCATAGAAAAAAGTCAACCCAAAGGGAACTATACAATGCTAATGTTGGCTAAACAAAGGAGTTTTGGTAGGAGCAAGTCATCCCACAAATAAGCCACTCCAGGTTCCTGAAGTACCAGAGTGCATACTGGAGATACTGTTTTGCTGGTACAATCTGAAAGTTTAAGGATGTGTTTAAAAAGATACTTCAAACTTCTGATATCCCTTCACAGAATCACAGAATCCCAAGGGTTGGAAGGGACCTCAAAAGATCATCTAGTCCAACCCCCCTGCAAGAGCAGGGTAACCTAGAGTACATCACACAGGAATTTGTCCAGGCGGGCCTTGAATATCTCCAACGTAGGAGACTCCACAACCCCCCTGGGCAACCTGTTCCAGTGCTCTGTCACTGTCACAGTAAAGAAATTTTTCCTGATGTTCACATGGAACCTCCTATGCTCCGGTTTACACCCATTGCCCCTTGTCCTAGGCTCCCTTAACTAGCTTTCACGTACAAAATAGGCTGCCTAAATGACTGGGAGGGGATTGTTTAGAGGACTGCTTAGACATAAGCTAACAGGGTACCAATTCACTATGAAAAAGCCTGAACAGAAACATTCACTGCCAATTTGGCAGATTTTTCAAATGTGTATGAATTAAATACCAAAGCATGAAGAGCTCATCTGGGTCTGTGTCAGCAGCAGAATGTGATGATAGCAGAAAACTATTGCTATGGGGAAAGGAACTGTCTTTCTGTGCTGTTCAGAGCTCTCATCCACAACATAATGTAGGCCTTGCTATTTTAGAAGTCTTGGACAAGAGGACCAAGTTACTTTTTCCTATCTACTGAAGCAAATTCACATTAGTAGCACTAAAAAAACTATATTAATGTTAATCTTGCATACTTAGGCTAAAGAAGTTTGTTTCTAACACCTTGACATGGCTGAAGTCAGTCTAACAAAGAATTGCATTCTCTGTGGCAGCTTCATCTTCCCTTCACCGTTTTTTAAAATACTATTTTAATCATAGGTTTAGAAATCTGCATCCTGTCCAGAAGGGTTGAAAACAGTAAACAAGAATATGGTTCCCAAAAGGCTTTCTAGACAGGAATTTTTCAGTATCTGTACTCTGCTAATTTTTTAATAACTATTTACACATACATTTTTACTTCTCCCAGGTGTCACAACAGGAAAATGCAAGAAACTTCAGAGAGATATTACAGCACATTTACTTAATCCGATTGAATCCAATCCTCCTTTAGCTAGCACTCCCTAATAGAAATCAATCCATTTTGCTGACACCTGACTGCTATGAACAACATAACATGTTATTGTGGCTGTCATTTAACTATCCTGCTACTTAAAATGCTGCATGTCAAATGCTACAAAATGCAGAGCTTCTTACAGAGATGACACAGCTTTCATGCAGGCTTCCCCTTTAATTAAATGCAAAGCTTGCACCCAGCTCTGCAATGCACTCCCCTCTCCTATTAGCCCAGCAGCAGCTTGCTGAATGTAAAATTCTCTCAATAGTTTTGCTTGAAAATTGTCTTCATGTAAAACATTAGTTCTGTTGTAAATGTTGAAACTCCAGTTCCAGGGCACAAAGATCATTTTGGGTCTATTATATGCTTCCTGAATGTTTCTCTCACCATCTCTCCTAAGTCAATTCAGTGCCCATCAAAGGTGCCAGATTGACTGAGACTTACAGTTGCTCTTTATCCCCCAGGAGCTCAAGAAGAGGTAATGGCATTTCAAACTCCTACCTACAGGTGCCAAACTGTGTCCATCATGACCTGATGAAAACTAAGAAGTTGCTAAGGGTGGTTTAGGCGGCATGAACACAGGACCATTAGGCTTTCTGTAGTGATGGCTACAATGTGTCAGCTGTACTGACAGCTGGAGTAAACCAACCCATTTTTAGCACACAGGCCATACAACATAACTCTATCATTTTGGAATGAGGCAGGTAACCAGGAGCGAAAGGCTTTTTATTCTGCTACAAACTCTCTGAACTACCCTGGTCACTTGCAGCAACCTTTGGCCAGCTTTCCTGAATCACACAGCTTGGAAAAAGCGGTCAGCTGGGTCTTTTTTCTGTAATGCGAGTTGGCCTTAACCAGCCTTCGGATGCATAGAACACCAGCAGGCACTGCTCTGCTCAAGGGATTCATAGTTTATCCATGAGGCATTGCCTGCTAAACATGCACAAGTTTGCAAACAGCTTTTACTGCAGTGAAAAATCTGCATACAGCACATTGCTGTCACAGCATGTGCTGTTGAGGGATCATTTGCAAATCATAGTGAATAAAACAAGCTTTTCTTAATGCAGGCTACTTTGTTATGTTTTACACTAAAGCCTTCATGTTACACCTTACGTAGTTCATCCACTATTGGATACTTGGGTACTGGATAAATGCTCAGCAACTGATGCTTTTCAGAGTCAAGACCAGTGGTTTTGCTTGTTCCTATGAAGCCCTTGCATATATTGCACCTCTCATAAATAAATAAATTGATACACAAATAAGGAAAGGGAAAACTTCACCTTTTCACTTTCTGGAATGGAACAGTAATTAAGTGGTCCAAGGACCACTTAGTTAAAAAAATGGTCTCCCAAATGTTTTTGGAAAATAAACAAGCAAACATTATTTATGTCCATTTTTACTACCAGTAATAAAAAATTTCAAAACTATTTTAATAAATTAATGGTAATTTGGTTTTCCCAAATGTGAGCAAAAAAGAGAAATTATCTTCATGAGCACAGGCCCATCAAAATCCAACTCAGTAATACCAGCAACTATATATTGATATGAATTTGTTTCAAAGGTGACCTAAACAATGAAGCAAGTATAATGAAATTGGAAACAGCTAATTCAATAAAGTCAAAAGTGATAATTAGAGGAAATTTTAGTGCATCACTTACCTCCAGAAAGGATCACTTTGAAACAATAATATGCTTATGTAAGGAAACTTACAATACAAAATGACTGACTGGTTGATTGAAAAATAATACAAAAAGGAGTTTTATTTTAGCAGATTACAAAACAAGTAGGGGAAATAAAGAAACAAGATTGCTATCATTAATATAGAATCATAGAATCATAGAACCATAGAATAGTTAGGGTTGGAAAGGACCTTAAGATCATCAAGTTCCAACCCCCCTGCCATGGGCAGGGACACCTCACACGAAACCATATCACCCAAGGCCTCGTCCAACCTGGTCTTGAGCACTGCCAGGGATGGAGCATTCACAACCTCCCTGGGCAACCTATTCCAGTGCCTCACCACCCTAACAGGAAAGAATTTCCTCCTTATATCCAATCTAAACTTCCCCTGTTTAAGTTTGAACCTGTTACCCCTTGTCCTATCACTGCAGTCCCTAATGAAGAGTCCCTCTCCAGCATCCCTATAGGCCCCCTTCAGATACTGGAAGGCTTCTATGAGGTCTCCACGCAGCCTTCTCTTCTGCAGGTGGAACAGCCCCAACTTTCTCAGCCTGTCTTCATATGGGAGGTGCTCCAGTCCCCTGATCATCCTCGTGGCCCTCCTCTGGACTTGTTCCAACAGTTCCATGTCCTTTTTATGCTGAGGACACCAGAACTGCACACAATACTCCAGGTGAGGTCTCACAAGAGCAGAGTAGAGGGGCAGGATCACCACCTTTGACCTGCTGGTCACGCTCCTTTTGATGCAGCCCAGGATGTGGTTGGCTTTCAGGGCTGCAAGCGCACACTGCCTGCTCATGTTCATTTTCTCATCAACCAACACGCCCAAGTCCTTCTCCGCAGGGCTGCTCTGAATCTCTTCTTTGCCCAGCCTGTAGCTGTGTATGACAGTACACATGTGTATGACACTACTGGTTTCAGTGGAAAAAAGAAAGCCTATAGAACTTGATAAAAATATACGCATTTATCTTCCAGGGGTTAAATACAATTAAGTTTTACCCAACTTGAGCTTTAAAAAGAATGCTTGTTTAAATTCGTAATATGTTTTCCAGAAGATAACTGTTGCTGCATGGGCATTCAGTGGAGAGCATCAGTCATTCCCACTGTGCATGAGAAGAGGGAGAACTGAGCTAG
This sequence comes from Pezoporus flaviventris, assembly GCF_033815535.1. Classification (NCBI taxonomy): domain Eukaryota; kingdom Metazoa; phylum Chordata; class Aves; order Psittaciformes; family Psittacidae; genus Pezoporus; species Pezoporus flaviventris. The sequence goes on from NW_026892549.1 coordinate 53,681,324, forward strand.
GGCATAAGACTAGATTTCATCCGCTCACAGGTTAAGCCTCCCAACACATCTCTCACTTGTTTCCGTAGAAAATCAAGACTAGTTTAATATTAATTTAGTCTCTTGATTCTCTGGTCTAGTGCCCTTATTGAGCTGAGAACAGTATGAATAAAATATCCAGTGTAGCTCTACAGCAAAGGTCATGCAATTTTGACCACTCTTTAACCACAAAGGTTTCAATCAACTTTCGACTGATTCAAGACAAATCTCATGCCTTTCCCATCCAAATGTAAGGTGTGTGGCCCAAACTTTTCCTTGTATAAAAAATTTTGAGATACTTTGAAATACAAACAAAATTAAAACTATCAAAATAAATTGCTGTCCTGCATGAAGATTTCTCCCAGAGGGAAACTATAAGAGAGAGCATGAACAAACCAACAAGACTTTTCACACTAGTTATTGAGCAAGAGCCCCACTCATGAAATTTATCCAGGTTTGAAACACTACCAACAGTTCTCTCTGAAAAAATAAGCAACAGTTTCATATGATAAATACATGCACAGACAGAGGAGAAATATTCCTCTAACTAACACTAACTCCATTTCTTCCAGGTGAGCTCCATGTTCAAAGCCCTTTGCAGGTGCTTCAGAAGCATTTGGCTTTCCCAGATGCAAACACTTCCCAGACATTCATCCCCCTCATCTGCTCCAAACATGGGTCTGTGGCCTGGAGGGAAGCATCCTCCAGGATGAGGATCTAGTCCAAGACCATCTTAAAAATCTGAACGTGCACAAGTCCATGGGTCATGATGAAATCCATCCACGAGTCCTGAAGGAGCTGGCAAATGAAATTGCTAAGCTGCTGGCCATCATATTTGAAAAATCATGGCAGTCATGTGAAGTTCCCGACAACTGGAAAAAGGGAAATATAACCCCCATTTTCAAGAAGAGGAAAACCGATGACCTGGGGAACTACAGACCACTCAGTCTCACCTCTGTGCCTGCCAAAATCTTGGAGCAGATTCTCCTGGAAGGCATGCTAAGGCACATGAAAATCAACAAGGTGCTTGGTGACAGCCAGCATGGCTTCTCTAAGGGGAAATCCTGCCTGACCAATTTGGTGGCCTTCTGTGATGGTGGGGCTACAGAACTGATGGACAGGGGTAGAGCAGTTGATGTCATCTCCCTGGACTTGTGCAAAGCGCTTGACACTGTCCCACACGACATCCTTGTCTCTAAATTGGAGAGACATCAATTTGACAGATGGACCACTTGGTGGATAAAGAACTGGCTGGATGGCCTTGTGCAAACAGTTGTGGTCAACGGCTCAATGTCCAGCTGGAGACCAGTAACGGGTGGTGTCCCTCAGGGATCGGTGTTGGGACCAGTCTTTTTCAACATCTTTGTCAGTGACATGGACAGTGGGATTGAGTGTGCCCTCAGCAAGTTTTCTGATGACACCAAGCTGTGTGGTTCAGTTGATAAAGCTGGTGTCCTCAGCATAAAAAGGACATGGAACTGTTGGAACAAGTCCAGAGGAGGGCCATGAGGATGATCAGGGTACTGCAGCACCTCCTATATGAAAACAGGCTGAGAAAGTTGGGGCTGTTTAGCCTGGAGAAGAGAAGGCTGCGTGGAGACCTCATAGCGGCTTTCCAGTATCTGAAGGGGGTCTATAGGGATGCTGGGGAGGGACTCTTCATTAGGGACTGTAGTGATAGTGATGTGGACTATTGTACAAGGGGGTTAGGCAAATTGTACAGGGGGGTTGTAACAAGGGAGTATTGCTTAAGTTATATAGCTTGCTTAACAGATATATTACTCAGCAAATACCTATCATGCTTTACCAGGCAGTACCAGAACATAACCTCCTAATAAGGAAAACAGTTACTTAAGTTTCAGCAAAAACCATTTGGACATAGACCAGACTCATCCAGGCTTCTAAAGAGCATGCGTGAGGACCAAGAGTGAAAAGTTCAGGCCTGAGGAAGACTCGTTTACTTCATCTGAAGACCCCTGCCCATGACCACCAGGAGGCACTGCGATGAGCAGAAGACCTTTGAGCTCATTAAAATACAAAGCGGGGATAGGACATAAATATGTATAGGCATATTGTGTAACCTAATGCATATGTAGTACTTTAGAGGATAAATGTAGAGGAAAACGACACTGAGGCGCGCATGCCTTTGGAGGAGTAGTCTTCAGCTGAATAAACGCATACCTACTTTACAACTTTAACGAGTTATGGAGTCTATTCTGATATCAATTGGACAAGGGGTAATGGGTTCAAACTTAAACAGAGGAAATTTGGATATAAGGAGGAAGTTCTTTACTGTGAGGGTGGTGAGGCACTGGAATGGGTTGCCCAAGGAAGGTGTGAATGCTCCATCCCTAGCAGTGTTCAAGGCCAGGTTGGATGGAGTCTTCAGTAACATGGTTTAGTGTGAGGTGTCCCTGCCCATGGCAGGGGGGCTGGAACTAGATGATCTTAAGGTCCTTTCCAACCCTATCTGTTCTATGATTCTATGATCCTGTGGGCAGGTTTAGGGCTGCCACCTGGACCAGGAGGCTTTATTGCACTTCTGAAAAGCAGTCAGATAGTACAGCAGTAACCCCACCAAGCGTTATGAGGAGAAGCCTATATCCTAACACATCAATTATTCTCCTTCAGTCTTTGACCTTAAACCACAAGCCACTCAGGTGACTTGCGAGCTTGGCACTCCTCTGGATCTGTAACAGATTTCATTCCCAAGCCCCCTCTCAGCAAGTTTTATTTCTGACTTGTGATATTTCACAACAGGGACTCAAGTTGATGCAGAGACTCAAATCCTCATTTATTACCACAAAGCCCTTTTTATCCCCTTGTTCAGTACTTTCCCAACCTTCACATACATAGAACTTTCAATCTCATTGGCCCCTCTAAAACTCTCCAGGTAAATAGTCCAATCACAATGCTACAGACCTCTCACAACTCTCACATCCTCTGGCCTTCAATGCCCCAGCTTATCGCCCCAGGGCTTATCAAAGCACCAAGGCCTCAGAGGTCATTCCCAAACTGTTCTTCATGCAAATCTTATCACCTTCACTCCCCACACTGACTTATTAAACTGCTCCCCAACTGTGCTTAATCTCAGATGACAAGGTTCTATCTTCTAGTCAACAGCCTGCGCAGGTTTCTAATCAGATTCCTGCTCTCCACACCTTATTGTCTGCTCCACTTCTAGTCACCCTCCACCTTTATAACAGAAAAGTAGGAGAAAGGGGAGAAAAAGCAACAAATGGTGAAAAGAAAAACCAATTTAAAAGTAAGTGGCTGAACTATCTGTTAAGAAAGATGTTACATATTTGGCCTGTTCTAAGTCTGAAGCTATCACAAAGTTACAGTCCCAGAGGATGAATACAATGCACTATTCTAATCAAGGATTAGTATAAATCAGGAAAGGTAGACGAACACTGGTGTAAACTATATAGAGCCCACAAAGAAGCACTTTTGTGTTTAAAAAAAGAGAGAAACTGAGCTGGATTTTGCCTTGTGGATCATAGGTAACCATCTTGATTCTGAAAGCCAGCACCATGAGCAATGCAAGAAGATGAAGAAATGCTGCAGCTTGATTTTCAGTTCCTACACTGAGCTGAAACGCAGTTGAAACAAAATCACTGATTGACTTGTCAGCTGACCCAATTTGATCTGGGAGTCCCAGGGGAAAACACTGGAAGCCCACAGTATCATTTTTCCAGAGTCACTTTTTCTGACTACAATTACACTTTGATTTGTCAGTCAGAGACTCTTAGTCTCACATAGATTTTGTTTCCCTGGAGACAAGTCTTTTAAATAGCAGCTCCAAACACCAACCAGATTGAGAGAGGAGTTCAATTAAAGACAAAAACATTTTGTTGCACTGGGAGTCTGTCCTACTAAAACCTTCTGGAACATGGATTTCTAGTTTCCCTAGACACATGTCTGGGCTTTTTATTTGTTATTTCTTACCCCCTTTTTTATTATAAGCATGGATTAATAAAATACAATTTTTGCTGATAATTTGATTATACTGATGTTTATTTTTTATTGGCTAATAACTTTGATTAAATACTATTTTTCAACCTTTATGTGATTTAAAATATTCAGTCATTTATTGATAATTTTCTGGCAATGGTTTTATTTATATAATGTTGTTTCTGCTATCTGAATGAGAAACTTTTACAAGACAACAAAGCTAAAGAATAGTTCATCTTACTGCCATGTTTTGTAGACCAAACTCAGCTGAAGAATACTGTTGGACTAGAGTAATCTAGTTCAGCATCAACTCTCATGAGGCCTCACTTGGAGTATTGTGTACAGTTCTGGTGTCCTCAGCATAAAAAGGACATGGAACTATTGGAACAAGTCCAGAGGAGGGCCATGAGGATGATCAGGGGCTAGAACACCTCCCATATGAAGACAGGCTGAGAAAGTTGGGGCTGTTCAGCTGAAGAAGAGAAGGCTGTGTGGAGACCTAGCAGCCTTCCAGTATCTGAAGGGGGCCTATAAGGACGCTGGGGAGGGACTCTTCACTAGGGACTGTAGTGATAGGACAAGGGGTAATGGGTTCAAACTTAAACAGGGGAGATTTAGGTTAGATATAAGGAAGAAGTTCTTTACCGTGAGGGTGGTGAGGCACTGGAATGGGTTGCCCAAGGAAGCTGTGAATGCTCCATCCCTGGCGGTGTTCAAGGCCAGGTTGGATGGAGTCTTGGGTAACATGGTTTAGTGTGAGGTGTCCCTGCCTATGCCTGGGGGGTTGGAACTAGACGATCTTAAGGTCCTTTCCAACCATAACTATTCTATGATTCTATCAACCCATGTTGGATCTATAGATCCCCAACCCACACAATTCACTCTCAGAAATTCCCTGAATGAGAAATTTCAAGAAAATTAGAGATTTCTTATCATGTGATGCAACTCAAACATAACTCTTGCAAGCATATAACTTCCATACATAGATACCATTCCCAATGAACTGTACCAGCTACTATGAAGAAAAATTAACTCTATCCAATATGAAACCAGGACAAACCTTTAAAGTTTGTTTTGTTTTGTTTTTGTTTTTTGTTAGTTTGCTTGTTTTTGTGTGGGGTTTTTGTTTGGTTGGTTTAGTGGGGTTGTTTGGGTTTTTTTTTTAGTTGGGATTTGTTGCTTTTTGGGGGGAGGGTGGGTTGTTGGTTTTTTGTGATGGAAAAGATGGATATGCTCATATTTGAGAAACAGCTCTTTGGAATTTGAATCCACATTAATAAAAACTCAGTTTTTCACTTCCAATCAGCTGTACAGCAGTTACTGATGGAAAGAAAACCATAAATCGCTTCCAGCACTTCCAGGCACAATTACTTTGAGCAGTGATAGGCTGTTTCTAAAAGCTAAACTTCAATCATAATAAAAGCAAGTGTAATTAAACCTCCATTTTCTTCACACATTCAAGCACAATTTTCTCCTCTACCTGTAATCAATTTTGGTGCCAATTTCCCAAGCAGATTTACAACAAACACACCTTACCCATCCTTAGAAATAGAAAATAGTTTTCAAAAATAAAATAAAATGGAAAGCCAAATATTTCTTTTGCTCTGCACCACAGTATATCATACACTGAGGAAACATACTGCCTCAGTGGCTTTTCAGAAGTAGAAAGAAATACTATTACATGGCTTTGTTAATGCCACTATTTAGACGAAGATGAGACAAGTAAGGAGTGATTTCCTTCAAAGACACTGTCAAGACAGCAGGAAAGATTTAGAACCTGATCTTGCAAAGAAAAAAAATATATATATTTAATACCAGCTTAATAACTTCTTTATATGACTGAGCTACAAGTTTTCAAAGAAAAGTTAGAGAAATGATACATTAAAACTTTGTACCTAGCACAAAGTGCCTAACACAAAGCAAATTACAGATACAGTATGAACTGAGATACTGTTCAGTTTGAATTGCTAAAATGAAGCATTTGATATCCTGAATAATATAGAGAAAAAGGTGTAATGATGACAACAGTGTTATGCTAAAAATTTTGTATGGAACAAAATATATAATGCAAATAATTTCTGTCTAGTAATTGCAATACCATTATTACATTTGTTATTATGAACATTATGTTCACCCACATGCAGCTGAAAGTTTGTTACATATAAGATCAATGAGATCAATGTCTTCACCATTTAAAACAGCATTTTTGTAACTGAATAAGTTCTACTATTTTTATCATACAAAGTATGTCAAATTATTCTTGAAAACATTAAACTTACTTCAAAGTATTGGATGAGGTGTTCTGCTGTGTTTTTAACTGAACATAATGGGTATAACATACTCTTTATGGTTAAGACCTAACAGATTTTTCAATGAGAGCAGCGGTGAGCAGCACAGTAACAAAGATAACTTCAAATGGTGGGACCTGATCTAACATAAGGCAAGAACTGGATGCTTTAATAGATCTCTCCAGTGAACATAATGGGGTTTCCAGAAAGCCTCCTCCAGCAAAATAGGTCTGATTCTTTATAATGTATGTTTATTCCTACTTCTTCTGACAACAAAAGCATGAGAACATGCTAGAATGAGACCTTGCTAGAATGACCTAAAATGAAACCAGCATTCTCCCTGACTGGATTCCCTCCCTTCCTTCAGGCTTCACACCATGTGGGAAAGGAGATAGCGGCATAGCAACATATTCAAAAGCAGTCGCTGTCTCTAAAGTGACCTGCTGGGTTTAAAACAAAGGCAACACAACTGTAAATATTCCCAGTTTTGAAGTGGAACAGCGCTTCCCAGCAATGCTGGGAATTTCTGTTGCTGCCCATTTTTCTCATGTGTTGTAGTCCTAGGGAAACAGGCAAATAAAATACAAAAGCAAGAGATTAAGTTGCAATTCCTCCATTTAGATTCACACCCACTCACTTGGTCATTGCTACCTTTCCCATGTAAAAGATACATAGCTTTCATTGTGCCACTAGGAAAGCAGAAATGTGGTTATGCATCAACACGTTGATATTTGTTTCCAGAAATCCAAGCTCACCTCTGATAGGTTTACATGAGATGATAATTAATAAAATAAGCTGTAAGTTATTGTTTTTTGATGCATGCTGGTTGACATGGTATGATAATGCTCTGTAATGCACTAGGCAGAGATACAAAGAATCAGGCTAACAGAAAATATTTTCAGACCAACTACTAAGTGAAGAACGGTACATTTTTTTTCTTTTAAATCATTTTATATATATAAAATCATAAAATGTGTCCTTTTAAATGTGTCTTTTACTATAAAACAATAAAGGATATTATTTCAATTATACAGATTTATTACATATGCAGGCTGACCCTGTTCAGGTGAGGGAACAGTGCTGAAAAATGAGATATCGTCAAGAAGGGTGACCTGAATCAATGGGTAGCCTGGAAGTCAAACTGGAATTGTTAAGAAAATAATCCTTATGCAAGGTTTCCTGTACAGTCTTCAGCTCACTAAGTTTAGATGCAGAAATCTATTCCTCTGGCCTTTATTCTCTGAAAATCCACATATATGGGCCCTGAAATTCACTTGTAGCTCACTGAACCCTGTGAGCTGCATTAGCATGAGGATCAGCATCTTTCCTCCAGGTGACTGCATAAGAAGCTGTTGAGAGAAGCACTCTCCCTCCTGGTAATAATTGATTTTGGAGTACATTTATTTTTTCAAGGAAGACACCAATTGCTGCTACAAAAAAAAACAGCAATCTGTCTTAATATCTAAAAGTTGTGATCAAAAGTAAAAGCTTGATTTTTTAACTTTCCCCAGAACTGTTTCAGTTATCTAAAAATGCAATGCAACTTACATAGGTGATGTTACCCTTTATTCCAACTTCATTGACCATGTAAATTGTTTAAATATCCTGCTACAAGGAGAGAAAGAAATTACAGAGAAGTATGTAGGGCATAAAATCTGAAGACAAAATCTCTATTTATCATTACTTAAGCAGGTGATTTTTACTGGGTGGAAAATGAAAATTCTAATAATTATAGGTTCTGATAATCTGCTAGTATTTTATGCTCTACTGTAACTTTTTAAATGGCTAAAGTCATAATTTATACATCCTGACTTTACTCAAAAGTGCTAGATGTAGCAATGTACAGGTTTTTATATATATATAAATATATATATATATATAATTTTTTTTTTTTTTGACCCAAAGAGTTTAAATAAATGCCATGCTCCATCTGGAAATAAGTACTTTGCTATTTTTACCTTTAAAAAAATCATGGGAAAAATGTAAAACATTTAGTATTAAGAACAGCATTGACCATTTAGATCTAAAAAAAATTGTTTAGTACCACCACAGAACTGCAAAAAGAGAACTCTCGTACTATTCTCTGGAAACAAGAAAAAGTTTCTCTTAATCTATATAGGCTGAGGATCATTGGATTAAAAAAATCGTGAATCAATATCTACCATTTTGAATGATCTTTACCAACCTGAACAACAGTGAGACTCAATTCTGACTTCCAGTGACATCTAAAATTTATGCTAGCAATGTTCTGGCATAATCTTTAAGCTGTTGAACAAACATGCCCTAAAACAGGTCCTGAGAGACATCCATTCAGGGAAGAATAATCTTTCTTTTAGCAAAAGCTAAAGAAGCAATGGGTTTGGGGGATGGGGTGTTTCTTGTCATTGCTGCCCTTACAAGAGTCTCTTGTAATTCTTTTTGAATTACAAACCTGCTCTCATGTGCTCAACTTGTAAATTTGGCAGATTTGAGGGAGGAGATTCCTCAGACCTGCCTGTCATTTTCCCACAACACTAACCTTTACATTCTTCCACACTGAGACTGATCAGCATCATAAAAGCTTTTTCAGACCTTTGAAAGCATACTTTCAGATACATGGTGAACTATATGGATCCTGGGGGAGTACCTAACTTTTTGGCTTGCACTGGCAGAGACCTTCTGTGGTATATTTAGAATACACAGAAGATCAGCATCTCTATTAGGTGAAAAACAACCAACCCAAACACACAAACCACATACACACACACACACACAACCAGCAGTCCCAACACAACAGGACAATAAAAAAACTGAAGAAATAGCAAACTGAGACAGTGGATATACTCCTGTTTCTCTGAAGAGAAATCCAAAGCAGAACCCTCACTTAGGTACCATACATCATCCTCAAAGGAAACCTTTCTCACTTCGTTGAACATAAAAGAGTCTAGACAGATTATTTCAGGAGATTAGCCTAAAATGAGGCAGAAAGAATACCACCCTCAGGGAATTTGTAAAAACTACTAAATATACTGTCCCCACAGAAAAGGAAAGAAGACACATTTAAGTCACACACTTTAACAACTGGGTTGGGTTTTTTTCCCATTTACAGAGGGATAAAACACTTAAGAACTGTTTAGTAGAAATTTTTCATCTTTGAAGTTGCCAGAAAAGGTTAATATCAACTACTTGCAAGGAAGAAAAATTCTCAAGAGATTAGATAAACAATGGCAACAATAACATGCTTGTATCTCCACAGAATTTTATCCTTTAAAATATATCTGCAATGAGAATTATTATTGTTACCATAATTACTGGATAAAAACGTGATGATAATATAAGGAACAGTATTCCCTCAGAGAGTAATAAGAAAAAAAAATGTCTTCTCTGTGTATTACTGGGTCAGGGGAATCTGAAAATCAGGGAAGAAAAGGAAGAGTTGCATCTAGTTTGATTTATGCCTGCTCTTCTTTTTATATGCAACCTGGGGTGCCTCATGATGGTATTTAATGAGTCAGGGTGAAATATGTATCAATAAATTCACTGCCAATTTGTGAAGACTCTTTAAAGCATCTTTTTTTTATACACACCATTCCAAATTACATTTTCTGGGGGGAAAATGCGAGACATCAAGAACAGACAGAGTTGACATAGTAAGAAAAATCTTCACTTTTTTCCCCACCATTGCTTTTCTTATCTTTGCTTTTGCTTTTTCCTTTCACCCTCCTTTCTTTTTTTTTTTTTCTGATTTTGTGATTTTTAGGGTTTGTTGGTGTTGGTTTTTTTTTTTTTTTGCTGGGTTGGTAGGTTTGTTTGTTTGTTGGTTTTTTTTAAGAAAACTGTTGTCCTATATTTCATCCTGGTGCAATAATAAAGAAACATGCATTAAGCATGAAGAAACGAGTAGCATGAAGAAACAAACAAGTAGCATACTTTCTCCTCCCTATATCTAGGGAACTCCATAGGGTAAATGCAGTGTTAGTTTTACTGGCAAAGAGCAGAATATCTTTCCCTCCTGTTCTTCTTTTCCCTTCTCCTTCTTCATTTTGTTTTCCTAGAATATTTGATGTGAGAGTTCAGGCAGCTCTTTCACTGGCCAAAGGAAGTAAGTAATACTCTAAACAACATTCTTCATTTATGGAAAAGGGGTAAAAAGAACCCACAACAACCACCAAGCAGTGGTTCTAAAACTAACTTCTATCCAAGAAACAGAATGACCCTGAATACTTTCTCTGCCTTCAAGTGCCCTTAATTACAAAGGGTAGCAGAACTGCAAGTTTCCTAAGTTACGTTAAATTGCCGTTCGATCATATAGTCATCTAAGGCAGCCAATCCAACACTTTTTTACTAAGACAAATTAATATCACCAATAAAAATTGAGAAATATTCATCCACCCTTTTTTTTTAATTTTATATTTTTCCATTCCCCAATCCTCACTTATGTAAAACCAAAAAAATATCTGGAAGACCTTGCAATGCCAGCTTGAGTTATAATGTGCTGTAATTATGTCCCCAGAAAAAAAAAAAAAAACACAATCCCTTCTCCTTCACAATGTTGAGATTTAAAATGTGTTCTTTATGTAGATTTCTTTTTATTTTTTGGAGTTCTGCTTTCCAAATCTGTTCCTTCCAATCATTAGGAAATTTTTAATAATTTACAAGGCTCACAGAAGAGTGGTTTCAAGAACCAAAAGCAGTATTATGAAATCCAAAATAAAATGACCAAAGCTGTCTCTTACAAAGGGGTGTGTGTGCATACATGCAACAGCATTGTTTTGCTACATGAAATCTTACATATGACTAATAATTTTCAGTTTGTGATGCAAAAAATATCAGTTATGATGCCAATAACTGGCAGGTGAGAGTACAATGTCACTAATTCCTAGGAGTTCAGTAGCTCCTTGTCGTGGTTTAAACCCAGTCAGGTAACTTGTTCACTCACTCCCAGTGAGTGGTGCCGAGCTGACAACAATCGAGGTCCGTGTCCGCCCCCCCACCCCCGCACCGGGGCTCTCCCCTTCCCCGCTCCCGGAGGAACGGGCAGGAGGATCGAGAGAGTGCAACTCCTACGGGTTGAGACAAGAACAGTCCAGCAACAAATCACCACCGCTACTATCAGCTAAAACAATGATAAGGGAAAATAACAAGAGAAGAGAATACGATACCACCGGCCAAGAAAACGAGTTCCACCCGGAAGCCCCTGTCCTTCCGGGTAACTCCCAGTTACCCCCCCCACCCCGGGCATGACGTGCTGTGGTATGGAATACCTCCCCGGCTAGCCCGGGTCAGGCGCCCCGTCTCTGCTTCCTCACAGCTTCCCCTCTTCCCTGGCAGAGCATGAGCCTCACAGAGTCCTTGGTCAGGGTAAACATCACTTAGCAACAACCGAAAACATCGGCTTCACCAACACTGTTCTCAAGCTAGAAGTCAAAACACAGCACTGCACCAGTTAACACAGAGGAAAAACATGACTGCTACTGCTGAACCCAGGACACTCCTTTATTAGAAATTGATTTCAAGCTACCAGTTTACAGATTTATCACTCTAGGGCATCCTACCCAAATTCCAGCCTTCATTAACTACTCTGTGAAGTTCAAAATGAAATAAAGCAAGCTAAAATTCTATCACAATGTTGCTGCAATTGTTGCTATGCACAGGAGATCACACACCTGAAATACTTTTATTTCTACGTGAACTTAATATGCATTTTCTTAGAAGGTTGCTAGGAGTTGCTTGAACAGAAAATCAAAATCAACTGTTTTTGTTTTTTTTTAAATTAATCACATGTTGCTTATCTCAGAAATTTTCATTATCTAAGGAAATGAGAACAAGCAGCCTTTGGGAGGGTAAGTACCTGCTTGGCTAATGTATTAGAAACATGATTCATTTTAACTGATAACAGTCACTAATACATCATCATTACCCAGAAGTAAAAGGCATCACCCTCTGTGAAAAGAAGCACCTTCCTTTGAGCTCATTGTTTTATCTTTTTATAAATGTCTCTTCTGTCCTTCTGTATTTATCACCCAAGGAAGAGGAGACCACTATCTGCAATAGCATTCGATTCCTCTGACACTATTATGAATTGCACCTCCTTTGTCTTACATCTCTTGTCTCTTTCACCACCCTCATGCTTTGGGTAGAATTTATCAAACGAAGTTGGAAATTACCAGCGTCTCAATTTTGTTTTTCATCTGATTCATGAAGCACTTTTCATATTGTGAAACACAGTTCATGAGTTGTGAACTGTCAACTGGTGGAGAGCCAACAGAAGAATAGTAGTGCATCTGTTTCCATATACCATTACCTCGTAGACACTTGATAACTTATAACAACGAATCCTCATCTGGAAACAGAGGTCCTGCTGGCAATATACACAGTTATCTACCTCTTTAAACACAATGAAATACAATTTCAAAACTATTTGAGAAGTACAACTTTTAAGTCACTAAGATGCACCTCACTTTGACCCACAACAAAAGCACGGATTAGGCATGGAGCTTTGGCAGACAATCAGCAGCATTTTAATACTATCAGGCAGTTTTTTCACCCCTTTATAAAGCAGGAAAAGAGAAAAAGAAGACAAATGTAAAAGGCAGTTTTAAGAAGGTGTGAATATCATAGAACTCCCCACATTTAAAATGTACAGAGATAAGACATAAACCATACCTAAAATAAAGATTATTTCTATAATTACATTTTAAATCAGCATATTTACAAGAAAAAGCCTGTTAGTCATCTTCTCAATTTACAAGGGTTTGCCTGCCTGTTAATATTGGCTGGTTTTGCATTTCATCATCTGTTATTTAGAAAGGTTTTACCCAGAGATTACCACAGATGACTGAGTTTAAGTTTCCTTTAGACAAAAAGAAAAAATATTGCATATTCTTCAAAAGTTACTGATTTAAAACCTCTATCTTACAAAAGTAAATATCAAAGAAATGGGTTTGTGTGAGATTCTGTTGCAATTTTCCTCTCCTATCCCAGTCAAACAACAAAACTGTTCACAGTATTTTGCCAATATTTCTTGTACTTTAATTTCACAGGTGTAATGTTTTCCTAGGATAGCTCTAACAAAAAAAAAAAAAAAAGTAAAAATCTCCTTTTTGAAATGTTTTTTGAAAGAAAAACAAAGATATTTATAACTCAGTCTGTGCAGGGAAAGTTTTACCCAGTGAATAGAGAAAAATCTTAGTTTCAGGAGAAAGCAGAATTGCGGATTGTGAAAGAAACATTTATTTCTTTTTAGCTTACTTGGTTGAGTGCAACCATTTATAATGTAAGTGCTGTGAGGACACACTATGGCAAAGCTGCTCCTGCTCAGCTACTTCACTTTGTGTGCATGATCCTTAATTTTGAATTTAATTGTAGTTTGAATGACAATTTAAAGAGACGGAGAAAATGTAAGTGTTACATGGGATGAGCAAAACATTCAGAGACCATGTAGAAGAAAAGCAGCACTAGCACAGAAAGGAAGAACACAGATCCCATGCATTTGTCCTTTTCCTGTGTCTAAAGGAGTGCAATTGGCACTCACTGACTGGCATATACAAATTATTCCAGGTTATTTTGTTGGTTTCTTTATAGAATGCTAAATATTCGTCATTAACAAGTAGCGTATCATCAACACACCTTCCTTGAATGTACTGTTAACCTCCCAGGGATGTTTAACCCTGACACATCCTTTGGGCTATCACTGTTTGAAGCCCCACTGCTGTAGGGGGACCACCTCCATTTCAGAAGGCTGAAACCTGTTTACAAGCACCATCCTGAAACACTGACTTAATACCAGCCTTTTTCCTTGCAAACTTCAGTTTTTCACGTTAACAAGTTTACTGCCTGTTAAAAACAGCCATCTCCAATCCTGGTACTGAGCAAATTAACAGAATTATATATTCAGTTACAAATAATGTGTTGTATCTGCTAAAGAGTGAAATTCATTATGGATGTCCCTACTCAGTATAAATTCATTAAATTGAATGTGAAAAGTACATACAGTTTAATTTCAACATATGGAAACAGGTTTTTTTTCTATGACTCTGCTATTGCATATACTTACATTCTATATTCTAATTTCCATTTTAACTTTTCCTTTACTGTTAGCTTCTCAAATGTCAATTTCTGTTTCTGAAACTTTTACAGCAAAATTCATTTAGTTATAAATGTACATGTAGATATACACACACCACCCTAAAAAATAATTCTTTAATTATCCAGGAAACTCTACCAAAACAAATTTCATGGCTTACATTAGCAGCAACATGTTACCAAATGACAGACTTTGAGCAATTGACTCTATTTTAGGGAGATACCAAAGAAAATTTTTGTTTTGAAACTCAGTTCTCAGCATCACTTAAAAGCAGCAGACTACAGACCAAGCTTGTGGGTAAGACCCATTCTCTAAATATAACAAAGTGAAGATACTATGTAACTGGATAAAAGAAGCAGCAAGGCATTTTGGAAATCTGGGCTTTTCTGAAAATAACTACCTTTAATAAGATGCTTGCACACAGATGCAGATCTAAGGCTGTTTCTACAGAAGTTAGGCACAGATGGGAATGATAAAAAATAATTATTAAAAACATAAATCCCTAAAACATCAACACAAGCTAGTTCCAACTTTAGCCACCAGATTGCTCTGGTGTGTATGGTACTTCACATTTCCAACTCACAATGAACACATAACTTTATCAGGACAGCTAACCAAATAACCCAACCCAGAGCAGTAATCACTTTCAGGCAGTGGCTATACCAAGTAGCAACTGCAAATTCTGATCTCAGGCTCATGTCCCAGGCATAAATTTTCTCCTTTTACTAACTACCCAAAACTTGTAATACTGACAGTGTTTGCCCTCATTCTACATTTCAGTACATCAGTCTCTAAAAGTATTGTTACAGAAGTATACATGACCTACAAAATGGGACAGAGGGGAATAGCAGTAGGCAAGGTACCTGAGCTCATAGCTGGGACCATGGACAATCTGATATAGTTCCAAGAGACTAAAAATTCCTGAAATTAAGCTAGCAACTTTTCAAAGTTAAAATATATTCAGAGGGTGATGATTCTACTATTAAATTCAGCTTAATTGCAAACAATGCATTCCTGTGAGGTTTGTAAGCAGCACTGCTCACTGAATAAGCATTGAAATACTGAGATTTTTTTTTTTTTTACCCTGAGAGATCTTGTTGAAACATAAACCAATACAATTTATAAACACTCCTAACAGCTGAGTCTGCAGAATGGTTATAGCTGAGTATATGCTATCAAGAAATGAAACGAAATGGATTGTATTTATGAGACAAAGCAGCCTCCCCACACTTTTATTGAAACTACTTGTTCATGGCTTAGAAGCCTTTGTAGATGTTGTGATAAAGTAAGTGCCAGTATAGGCACTTACTTTATAGGGAGCAGTCACGCATGTGATAGGAAAATTCACTAGCGTGACAAGGGAATATATAGGAATGCTTGCATTTGCTTGTTTGTTTGTTCATATTTTTTACAGCATAAAGACTTATTAGGCTGGATGTTCTGAAACACTTCTAAAATATGTAAGATTTTACAAAATATCTTTGTAATTATAAAGAAGAAATGTTCTGCTTTCTTTTAAGAGTGATTACGCGAATTTGGCTGTGGCAATTTAATACTCCGTGTTATGTGGCTTCATCTCTCCCATTCTCTGCTAAGCTGCTGGAAAAGGTTGCTGTTGATTTATGCTTTTGCTTGTGAATTACACTGTATAGTATCAGAAGCAATAAGAGCTAGAAAATTGCTTCTTACAGTCAATGACCTCTTTGTAGCTTACATCCTTATTTTATCATAATAGAGGCATTCATATGATGGAGATTTCCTTACCAAAGCAAAAACTCTGATCCTTAATTACAATGGTTTTTTACCTGCTCAAGCAGGCTCTGTTCTTAGTGACAGCCAGCTTTGAACAGAGATTTAAATAGGATTTCTTATTTAGTGATAAAAGCGCAGTCTGTTGAAATAACTACTGTTGTTAAGAAAACAATAGTTTATCCTCTAGATTACAGTACTTCTCATATAAGCTTTCATTTCTCTTCGCTGGATAATTAATCTTCTAAACAGGACCAGCATTGCTTGATCACTGCTGTTTAGGCCATTTATTTGTACCTCAGACTGAAATAGAAGCCTAATAAAGGCCCAAAGACTACCAAAATCAGGGGGAGCCTTTTCCTCCCCTCCAGAAGAATCTGATTAATCTCTATATAGACAGAATAATTCTATTTTTCAGATAGGGCTGCCTTCCCCTATCACTGATTCTCATATAAATGAGGATTAACAGTTGAGCTAATAGAATTACATTACTATGTGGAATCATAAAATTGCTGAGGTTGGAAAAGACCTTTAAGATCATTGAGTTCAACTGTTAATCCAGCACTGCCAAGCCACTAAACCATGTCCTTAAGCACCATATCAGGCACTCAGCAGAGGCACTTTCTAAGTAAAGGCTGAAGATCAGCCTGTGAAAAGATGACATACAGATGCCTAACATCACATCTTTTGTCAGCGTAAACAATTATTACTAATGACAGACTGGGTGCTGTAATGCACACAGAGATGTAGTCAACTAGTTGGGATCAAATTGAGCATTATGAATATGGCTCAGTCATTTAGCGTTATTGATTGTTCACAAATGCAATATTTCTAGAAAACAGCATGAACCTACTACAGAAGGAAGTTTCATTTCCTACGGCCATCTCAGGATTCCCTCCTTCCAAAGGAAACAGAACATACAAATTCCAATTATCCATTATTCTCCACTCTGTAATTTTCCGAACATCAAACTTCTCATCTATGCCTAGGAGTCAAGGTCAACCTTATTTGACGCTGGGGTAGAAGTACCACAGGCATTAAGCTCCCAGGTTGTCAAAAGAGCTGGCATGAGACGACCAAGGAGAGAGACAGACTAATACTCCCACTGAAGAAGTGTTTACAGAGCAGATTCAACCATTATTACAGATTCCATGGGACAGATTTTTCCCTGGAGAAAATCAAGCATCATGCGTTCTGCCACTCACAGCGATAATTGTTAATAGGATGCAGAATAGTCATTAATGAAGATAGCACATAAAGGTATTATTCTGCTCTAAGGTTTGATTTGACTCTGCAAGAGCATTTCCATCTATCTCAGGCTGCTATTTCTTTTTACAGAATTTCTTTGATGCTATTTTCTTTTAAGACGTTTTGTTCTGTTACCTTGATGATATGGCAGTGGAATGAGTTTTCTCCTAGGTTTCTCAACAAATTTCAGTCCCTAAAAAATACCCAGCTGAAGTTGAAAAGTCAGTTTTGTCTTCCTTTCTATGCCACTCCAATTAAAGCCTCCCGCTGTTGATGAGTTCTTGCTTGTCTCATCTTGTTAGATGTTAATAGCCTTTTTGTTAAACATTTTTATATGCAAATTTTTGATGTCTCCTTAATTTAAATAACTATTTTCTCCCAGCAAATTTAATAATCTATTATTCAGTCATGTTCATGCTTGTTTTATTCAAATTTTTGTATCTTGTTTTGCAAATAACCGCAGATAGCATAAAAAGATGGACTACAGTAAAAGCAAACGTTCCATTTTTGTGGTTTGTTTTTTGGGGGTTTTTTTTTTTTTTATGGTTTTGTTTGGTTATTTTTTTAATTAATAAATATGAATTTGCTGTATATGACAGAATAAAAAGAACAAGAAAAGTTCCACTCCTCCGCCCCTAACCTAGGCCACCAGGTGAATCTGATAAATGTGTATTAATTACTGCATAAAATAAGATACATACACACAGGGCTGACGAGTTTACCCTCTGGTTATGGCCCCCAGATTCAATTAGTAGCTAATCCCTGTAAGTCTTGAATGACCGAAAAATGGCAGTGACCCAGCAAATGCCCAATCTGAGAAATGACATTCAAAAAGTTTCAATAGAAGGGAAGAAAAATACTCACACCACAAAAAAAATTTAGATCCTGGATGTTCAGAAAATGTCTTATGAGACGCAGGTTGTAATTCTTAGAATCCCCATAGGAGCAGAAGTCAGGTACCCCACTCCAAAAGCACATGGCCACCATGAAATACCATGCTCAACAAGACCAGCACCCCCAAGTCCTTCTCTGCAGGACAGCTCTGAATCTCTTCTCTGCCCAACCTGTAGCTGTGCCTGGGATTGCTCTGACCCAGGTGTAGGACCTGGCACTTGTCATGGTTAAACTTCATGAGGCTGGCATCTGCCCACCTCACAAGTGTTCCAAGGTCCCTCTGGATGGCATTCCTTCCCTCCAGTGTATCAACCGAACCACACAGCTTGGTGTCATCAGAAAACTAGCTGAGGGCGCACTCAATCCCACTGTCCATGTCACTGACAAAGATGTTGAAGAAGACTGGTCCCAACACCGATCCCTGAGGGACACCACTCGTTATTGGTCTCCAGCTGGACATTGAGCCGTTGACCACAACTCTGTGTGTGCATGCGGCCATCCAGGCAGTTCTTTATCCACTGAGTGGTCCATCTGTCAAATCGATGTCTCTCCAATTTAGAGACAAGGATGTCGTGTGGGACAGTGTCAAACGCTTTGCACAAGTCCAGGGAGATGATGTCAACTGCTCTACCCCTGTCCATCAGTTCTGTAGCCCCATCACAGAAGGCCACCAGATTGGTCAGGCAGGATTTCCCCTTAGTGAAGCCATGCTGGCTGTCACCAAGCACCTTGTTGATTTTCATGTGCCTTAGCATGCCTTCCAGGAGAATCTGCTCCAAGATTTTGGCAGGCACAGAGGTGAGACTGACTGGTCTGTAGTTCCCCAGGTCATCAGTTTTCCCTTTCTTGAAAATGGGGGTTATATTTCCCTTTTTCCAGTTGTCGGGAACTTCACCTGACTGCCATGATTTTTCAAATATGATGGCCAGCAGCTTAGCAACTTCATTCGCCAGCTCTTTCAGGACCCGCAGATGGATTTCATCAGGTCCCATGGACTTGTGCATGTTCAGATTTTTAAGATGGTCTCAAACCTGATCCTCTCCTACAGTGGGCCCGAGGTCTTCATTCTTACAGTCCCTGTGTCTACCTTTCAAGACTTGGGTGGTGCAGTCAGAGCCTTTGCCAGTGAAGACCGAGGCAAAGAAGTCATTCAGAACCTCAGCCTTCTCCAAATCCTCTGCAGCTAGTTCTCCCGAGAGCTTCCAGAAGGGGCCTACATTGTCCCTAGTCTGTTTTTTATTTGCTACATACCTGTAGAATCCCTTCCTGTTATCCTTAACATCCCTAGCCAAGTTTAATTCTTCTGATGTACATTGTTACCTCCTACCCATTTTCCTTTTGAACATCAAGGTTTTCTGTTGGACCCAGCCAGAGATTACTGTTATCTCAGGACCAGTGTTCCAAATGAGAAGAAAACCTCAAAGAGATCAAACATATTCAACAAGATAAAAGTTTTCTGAGTCCCTCTTCCACCTTAATCATGAATTTTCCAAGAAGTTGCCACACTTCTGTGGAAAGGAATGCGGAGAGGCAAAAGACAGCAAAATTGAAGCAGAAAGGAATGTAAAATCACAAGAGCATTTATGCTATTACAATGATACAACTAGATCACTACCACTACCACACTCACAGCAATGGGCTCATACTAGGCATACCAGTTTTACAGGACTATTTTTCCAATTATTAAGTTTCCTGCTATAAAGAAGAGGAAATTATGTTTACACTATCAATAACGTAATCAATTGCAACATGTTAGATTAGAATTTTTTTCAGGACTTGCTGCTAATTACCTTCCAGAAGCTTTATCATTCAGTATAACTCAAAGGAATTCATTGCATTTAATATAGGGCAGAGGTAAACCACAGGTTTAGATCAGGAGCTGTGTCCATGGCAATAACCAGAAATTAAAGTAATTTAGTCTATGAGATCTCTTTCTGAAACAATAATACTTTTGTCTGCCTTCTTTCTTTCATTACCAAGCAGTTATTTTTAAAGCCACTTCCATTTTAAATACATAAACATTTCTTACTTGCTCTTGTTATTTTCTCTTGTACTCCTGTAAACTGTTTCATGCTCCAGCAGCAGAGTATTTCATTTTCAGTCTTTTTCTGAGCAGAATAAAGCCAATCTTGAGAATTCTCTCTTCTTATTTATAGCAACTAGTGATTACATATATATAAAAATGTTATTGATATCCTTCTGTAATGCATAGCTATCCAAGTCAGTTAAGTTGCATCACAATTTTCAAATTGCTACGATTTTGAAGTTGTTTTGCCACCAAAAGGATAGCAAGATTTTTGTTATGTTTCTTTCACTGCTCTTTGTATCTTTTTTGAGATAAATATTAAGACAGACAGAAGCATTTCATGTTCTTATTGTAAACCTTCCTTTTATTCTGAGGCAGTCTGTTTTTCAAGGAAAGGAAATGAACATATCTATGAGGTATTACAGCCATCCGGCCAGGCTTCTACAACACAAAATATTAGGACATTGACAACATTTTGTAAAATGTGGCAATATGGCATACATTTTTGTTTCTCACAAACAGCATTTAATTCAGCTAGTGCTCTACCAGTGGACAGTAGGTGTCTGGGCTTTCAGGAAAAACAAGGAAAATGCAATCTGGATAGTTTTAAATGTAACTTTGTTTAATTCTATCTATTTTCTATCAAAAGCAGCCTGGAAGGAACCTGAACAGTGTTCAAGAAGACAATCTACTTTTAGAAATGTCTTGCCCAACACAGAAGACAAGGAAGCTTTTGCTGAAAGCAGACAGAAACCAGAAAATTTTCCCTGCAGCACATCTTCCTACAAAGATATGTATACATCTGACATACATCCTTGCTGTCGAGAAAAGGTCATCTCCCACAAGCCTGATTGCCACTGCTTTCAGCTTCCTGATGTATGCTGCCTACTGTTGTGAGGGATCATAACCCAAACTTCCATTAAGAGCTGCAAGCATAACTCTCACATCCCTTCAGCATCTTTCATACCTCATGCAAGGAATGGGTGAAACAAAGACATCTTTGCTTAAAAAATCATAATAATTACATTTCATGAGTGACACATCAATGTTCTGTCAGTGATTCATCAACCACCTCTGACAATTCTTGCTTTATTCAAATTACCTTTTTTTTCCAGTTTTGTTCCCTTAATTGTTCTCCCCTACTGAGAGGGGGATTTGCTGCTGTAGAGGATAAGTTCCACTTAGTACTATGGAGTTCATTGCAGCTTAGGTCACATGCAGTCAGAAGCAGATGGAGCATGTTGTGCCCTGGCTTCCCATCAATACAAATTTAGGTCTCACATCTGCCATCTCCTTCTCATCTCTGACAATTTCTGTTTTAATCCTCCTTCCTGGCTTATCCATCCCAATGGCTAATTCTTCTTTACTGTTCCTAAAATGACAGAAGGATGGGAACAGCCACAGCAAAGTATACAGATGTTTTGCCAGTTTTATGCCAAGAGCAAGATTCCCCAGTCAGCAGTTTTGCCTGCTACATAGTCACTTCACACTTTTCCAACAGCATAAAGATGTCACAGAAAATCAGAAGTTCAGGCCTTCAACAGCTGTATGACAGCAAAAATTTATAAGGCTGTATTAAATTTACTGAATTAAATACTTCATGACATCAAATAAAACTCCTGCACATAAAAAGTATTCAGAAAGATGAGCTTCAGCTTAGCTGTCCCTGTCTCCATTCCCTCTCAAGACAACAGAATTCCTCTAGGCAAAGGGCTCCTCCAGGAAAGGTTTTATAGTTGAAGCTACTCTAATGGCTTTTAACTTCAGCTACCCTTTCTTAATTCAGTAAGCAGGAAAATTCAGGTGATAAGTTTTCTCAAAGTTAGCTGTGGAGAATAACGTCTCCCACCTCCACTTGCAAACTAAAGCATAATGGAATTTATGTTCCAAAACATCTTTGGAAACTATGCTTTTCATTTCAATATTATGTACTACAGTTCCACATGTATGAATGTCGCTAAAATATACAATTCCTCTTGGATTTTTCTTGGTCTTCTGAAGTCCTACTGTTGTCAGACATCTTAAGACCAAGATTTTTTAATATTGCCAGTAACTGTTGAATATAAATCTTATTTTACTCATATGCAAATCTATACAAGTTTCTGGATTATGCACTGTGTATGCTGTGATGGTCTGATTTCAGGGGCAGCGGCTACTGATTTTAATGCCTTTTGGAAGTCACTGTATCATGCAAGTCCAGGGAATTTATTTTTTTCTTTGTGTTTCAGCTTTCCCTTCTGTAAAATATAACATTATAATAATGACATTTTTCACTTTCCTTATACAGGAGTAAAGAACCTTGTCAATTACTACGCACTATTACTAAACTGATATTCATATTACTGAAAGAAAGCAGTACTAAAAAGGTAATTTACTTTCTTAGAGATTAGTGGGGTTTCTTGATGCGTATTTACCATAGTTTCTAACATCATAGCCTAATTACCGAGACTTTACTTTATTATTGAACAGCGCAGAAATGTTCAACATTCATCTCACTTCAAGTCCTAAATCACCAAAGACTAGAAGTGATAAACAGCTAGGAGACTTTGCATGCGGTCTGTTACAGCTATTAAAACATATTATTATATACTGGAACTTTATTAAGCTACTTTGTATTTACAAAATTCATTCTTTCTGAGAACATAAAGCACCCCATTTTCCTAAGGAAAAACAAAACAAAACAAACCCATGGGAAAAAGGTTAATCTAAAGAAAATAATGCATCTGCTCGGTTGAGTGGCATAGTTGCCTCTAACCTGTGTTAACCAGTTGCACAGATATGATGCGGTGCCTCTATCATAATCATAACCTTATGGGAAGGAAACTTATCCCTGGTAGACAAATCCTACAGGCAAATTTGAGAAGACCGAGGTATTCCTGCTGCTGAGATGGTGTTCACAGAGACATTTTCTCCCTATATGGTAGATGTGTCAGGCTGATCTCCCAGGAAATAAGTAAGTAAGTATTCTCCTGGGAACACAAGAGGTAGATGTTAAAATTTGAAAACCAGCAATTGCTGCTTTCTGCCACACAATATTATTTAAATCATGAACCTCAGTTCCCAAATTTGCCTCCTTTCCAAAGGTGTAACACTGCAAGACACAGGGATCAGTACAGTTACAGGCAGTTATAGTAATAAACGTTATCTAAAAATAGAAAGGTAACTCTCAAAGGACTCTATTTACCATCAGAACATGTATTCCCATAGATTTTCTTGCAATTCCTAGCCTGGTGATATGCTTGCAGATCAACAAGGTCACTGAGGTCTTCAGGAAAAAATAATTGTATATTAAACTAGAAACATCATGAAAACCATAGTCAATGACGAAGGAAAAAAAAAAAATTCAGAACAACAAACAGCCATATTTCTGCTGAAATTCACCATTGCTGCTGAGGGACTTTGCAAACACTGCATCCAAGTAGCACACTGCATTCAAGATATTAATTCCAGGGGCCTCATGATTTGCAAACATTCTTCAAAAATACTTTAAAGCAGCTTATCTCTTGTTCACATAGAGATATTCATGTCTCATGTCTAACAGAAAACACCTTAAATATGAAAGATTTCTTCAAATGTGTCTAAGCAGTTCAGGTAATTGCTTCAAACAGTGCTCCCTGTTTGAGAAAGGCGGTACAGACCTCCCCACTCCATGGTAGCCTACAAGTTTTGATGTAAAGCAATTAAAAATAAGTGGTACCTTGTCTTATTCATCACCATTTTCCTCTCCCCCTCCCCCTGCCCCAACCTGTGCCAGGGCCTCACCACCTTCACAGTAAAGAACTTCTTCTTCATATCTAACTTAAATCTCCTTTCTTTCAGTTTAAAACCATTCCCCTTGTCCTGTCAATACATGTCCTTGTAAAGTCCCTCTCCAGATTTCCTGTAGGTCCTCTTTAGGCACTGGAAGCTGCTCCAAGGTCCCCCAGAACAAGCCTAGCTCTCTCAACTATGCTTATATTAAAATACAAATCTGAAAATTAAAAGCTGTCCAAAGCTTGGATTAATGTGCAGATTGAAGCCTAAATGGCCTATCATTGCAGAAACCAGGAAAATTACAGACTGTAAATGACAGTGTTGCTAAACCCCAGAGGTGTGGAAGCTTTTCAAAAAAACACTGAAGGGATGTGTATTATGCCAGTTTCGTCACTCATTTGCCTATCCAAATTTGTTTTAAAGAGTCTTCACAGAATAAAAGCAAGCAAAATGAGGAAAAAATTTTAAGGGAGAACATACCAGCTTTTGGGTTTGCAGATGTCCTATCACATGCAGTTAATGTGCAAATTTAGTTACTCATAATCAGTGAGGTACCTAGTTTTGCATACTGTAAAGCCTTAAAATGTAATAGAAGTATAGTCAGACACCCTGACTAAAAAATTCAATACCCTATAAGGGTACAGAACTGCATCCAGTACCAAAATCAAAAGGAAAAAGTCTTTTCTACATCATGGGGGGGGGAAGGGGGGGGGGGGGGGGCCATGCAGTGGAGAGTGGGAGAAGAGTGTAACTGCCTCTTGTGTAAAGTAGGTTACAGCAATTTTATTAAGACCATGTGCTTATCGTTTGCTTCTGTAAATCCTATAGAGAACTACATACAAATCTTCACCAAAATCTTACTACATCTGCTACTTTACCCTAACCTCATACCCTTTTCATGTAAGCATTTTATGAGCAGTCAGAGGTATGATTTACTCTTGACAGTCCACTGTTCTCAGTTTCTAGATATGTACATATGGATCATTTAATTTTACATGATCTTTGCATTTTGTAATTAAGCTAACTGTTTAATAGTTTCTGAAACACTCTGCATTCCATCTGTCTTTGGAAATAATGGTTATTTTGGGTCTTCTTTATTTCTCTGGGGTTTTATCCATTTTCAAGCACAGGCATTTCTTTAGTTAGTTCTGAAACTCCCCAGAGTGAAATTCATCAGACCCCATTGAGTCAAAAGCATCTAATTGATGTAAGAGTTCTTTGAGTTGTCCTTTATTCTGTTCCTGTTCCCTGCTGTGTTTTAATAATTGTATTAAAAATAATCAACCTTTTAATGGAAAATCTGAATCAGAATGGGCAGTTTATATTCTGTTTCTTCTGCTGTTTACTTGCCTTTCTCAAGAAGTCATTATTCACTAGTTCAACAGTAATGTACTTTAAATCCTTCCCTAAATTAAACGACCACAGATTCATATATTCTATTCTACATGGTAATGAAATATTTTTTCTAACCATCCAGGTTCAAGGATAAATTATAATAAATTTTTATAATAAATTGCAATTCAGTAGAACATGGAAACATTTGCTGCCATTGAACTTCACAACACCAAATATAACCAGGAACATAAAATCTATCCAGCCTATGAGTTTTTGCACAGTAAAGACCTATATGGAAAAGACTGACACACACCATTGCATGAAATCTGTATATATGCCCAGAATGTCTCAATTAACATCAGCAAGTCTAGGGGCATGGATATAAGTCAAGGAGATAATTCTTAACAAAAAACATTTATTTCAAATAAACAACTAGCAGTTCTTTTTGTTAAGACTGGAGTTTTACCAACAGTGATAAACAACACTGGACACAAAAACTAGAACATTCGAGTTTTTTAATTCAGCCACTGAATCACCTGTGAATTCATAGAATGGTTTGGGTTGGAAGGGACCTTAAAGATCATGTAGTAATACAGCAATCCTTTTATAGTGGCTCATGCAGTAATACAGCAATCCTTTTATAGTGGCTCATGCATGAAACCTAACTTTGCTATCGATTAAGCAGGAACACTTCTCAATGGCTACTTTTGCATCTCTTCAAATAATGGAGCGTCAACTGCTAAAAACCTTTGTTACATACCAGATATTGCCTCCTAATAAACATCACACATCTCTTTTATAGTGCCAAAGACAGATCCATAACATTAGTACTGTTACCTTCAGAAGCAGACCTAGCTTTCTGTGTATCCATATAAAAAGTACTGAAATCTCAGACTTTACTCGGACCTCGTTTCAGGTGATAACATCTCTGTTCACAGTTGCTCACTGACAACTCAATAATCTACCTTGGGTTTTGCCATGTATGACTGTAGTGAATATCTCGAGTTATATACTTCACTGTACATCCCTTAGTGCTGCAGTTTGCATGTATGACAATGTTCTCCTGTATCTATTGTCCTAGACATACCTCTGAAATGGAGGATGGAAGACAGTATTTTATTATTAGCATTAGATAAGAAAAACGTAGAACTATAAAAAGCCAATCTTCAACACAAAATTAATGTTTCATTTTGATGAAGAAAAATTCCTTGTCTGTACTCATTAACAAGATGTTTTCAGGAAGCACCCTGAACAAACAGCTATTAGGGTCTTTTTCGCAGGGATCTGGTTTTCATCCAGCAAAAATCAAAATGGATCTACTGATTTCCAGATTCGAAAGTATTTAAGCAGATGTTTTGCCTAATGAAGACTCAAAGACAATGGTATCAAAAGCTACCATCAAACATCATACCTGGGCTGAAAGAATGATCAAACATCTTTCCTTTAATCTGCAAAGAATGAAGGGCTCAGAGCTCTGCATTTCACTTCAGCTTAACCTTGCAACTGTAAAGTTAAATATTTAGTGATTTTAAAACCCCATTAGGACAACCTTTCTACTAAAAAAAAAAAAAATGCCCTTTTATAAATTAATTCAAGGAGTGGAAACATGAACATTTTCTACGTGGCCAGAAAGACGTAGATGTTACTTCCCATGCAGCAATGAAATGTCTTTATCTCCCCAGTACACAGTCTTACCAGAGGAATTACTAGTGTTTGGACTATACCAATCCTAATCTACAGTTTGAAACACACCAGTGCCATAGAAAGAAGTGATGTAACAACTTCCTAGATTACACATTGGAGCAACCAGCCCTAAAGCAGGTCAGTAACATCAATGGTCTGAGATGGAGGGTAAATAAAACCTCATGTTGGTAACAGGTTAATTGTGTTTAAAGCTGTTTATGCCAGTGATAAAAATTTGGTAAGACTGAAGATTTCTATGGTTTGTTGGTTGGTTTTTAGTTTTGTTTTCTCGTGGGTTTTTCTGTTGTTATGGCTAAACTAGAGGTCTAAGCGTAGCCCACAACTCAATTAGAAAACAAAACCAAAGATTTTAATCTTATGAAGTGTGATCCTCACTCTGCTACAGTGACAAGCCAATGTTTCATTCTGCAAACACAAGATCAGCAGCAGAAGGCTGTTCTGCTTTGCCAGTTTAATTTAACATAAGTTTTTCAATTAAAAACAGAGTTTCCTTAAAAGATAGCAGGAGCCAGGATCTGACCTCAACAAAGCTGCTTCTGCACCTTGGTGATCTTCAGCACCTGACAAGAGATCGTTTAATTTTTTCTAACCATAAAAAAAATCCGTTAAATATATGGACTATGTCTTTGTTGGTTTTGGTTGGTTTGGGTTTTTTTCTCCAAGTTGTACTAAGCTACTCAGTTCAAAATTGTGCATTATTAAATGATCAAGCAATATAGGTGCAACCAACACAAGCAATAAAATGCTTCCTTTAACACAGTATATTGACATTCACATTTCATCTTTCAGATTTACTCTGCATTATGGAAAGTCTTCTAAACAAATATTCTTAGAATATAAGTGCTCAACTTTTGCATAATTAAGTGAAAGTAGTAAAACCTCATTTACACTTGAATTTGGCAGCAGTTTGAAACAGTTCTTGGTAGCAGTGCATTAATGGAGAGAGGCATGTTATAAATGAGTTACATGAAGTACAAATGATTATTTTAATGTTGGATCTGATTTTTCTCATTTAAACAATCACTGGATTCAAGGTGACTCAATCATGTGCTGAATCCACAGTAGTTCAAGTGTGAAATTTAATCATGGAAAGTATCTCCTGAGAAACTAAACATAATCTTATTGCGGTAATACAGAAGCAGTTACTTACAGAAACATCTCTCATTCCAGGCTTAACTCCCCTCAGTTTTCTTTTTTTGCACAGAACTGCCTGACATCAGGAATTCCTCTTCCACTCTTTCTGTGTCACTCTTGCTTACCAGAATATCAGAGTGATATCTGTCAGTGGCTGTAGTTAGAATCATAGAATCACAGAACAGTTAGCGTCGGAAAGGACCTTAAGATCAACGAGTCCCAACCCCCCTGCCATAGGCAGGGACACCTCACACTAAACCATGTCACCCAAGGCTCTGTCCAACCTGGCCTTGAATACCATCAGGAGTGGAGCATTCACAGCTTCCCTGGGCGACCCATTCCAGTGCCTCACCACCCTCACAGTAAAGAACTTCCTCCTTATATCCAATCTAAACTTCACCTGTCTGAGTTTGAACCCATTACCCCTTGTCCTACCACTACAGTCCCTAATGAAGAGTCTTTCCCCACCATCCTGCATTGTTAAACTTCATAAGGTTGGCATCAGCCCACCTCACAAGCATGTCAAGGTCCCTCTGCATAGCATTCCTGCCCTCCAGTGTATCAACCGAACCACACAGCTTGGTGTCATCAGAAAACTTGCTGAGGGCGCACTCAATCCCACTGTCCATGTCACTGACAAAGATGTTGAACAGGACCAGTCCAAACAACAATCCCTGAGAGACACCACTTGTTATTGGTCTCCAGCTGGACATTGAGCCGTTGACCACAATTCTTTGCGTGCGGCCATCCAGCCAGTTCTTTATCCACCGAGTGGTCCATCTGTCAAATTGATGTCTCTTCAATTTAGAGACAAGGGTGTCATGCAGGACAGTGGCAAACGCTTTGCACAAGTCCAGGGAGATGATGTCAACTGCTCTGAGCCTGTCCATCAGTTCTGTAGCCCCATCAAAGAAAGCCACCAAATTGGTCAGGCAGGATTTCCCCTTAGTGAAGCCATGCTGGCTGTCACCAAGCACCTTGCTGTTTTTCATGTGCCTTAGCATGCCTTCCAGGAGAATCTGCTCCAAGATTTTGCCAGGCACAGAGGTGAGACTGACTGGTCTGTAATTTCCCAGGTCATCGGTTTTCCCCTTCTTGAAAATGGGGGTTATATTTCCCTTTTCCCAGTCATCCAGTTCCTCACATACACATATTCACCCCATCTCTCAGTTATATTTTCCCGTGTGTGGATTAACTCTAAGAAGGAAATTTTCAGAGATATCCCAGGAGATTACATGCCCAACTTCCACTCATTTCCAGAGCTATCTTTTTGTTTTCCCATAGAAATTAACTAGCAAACAATTTTGCTGAATTTTTATGTTTTCACAGTTCTAGTAATCATGTGTATCACCATGTGATCTTTAGGTGCATTTTTCTTAGTAGACAAATACACTGGGTATCTTCATGCATGCAGTTAGCTTTGCAAATTTGGTAACCATGAAAATTACCATCTTTCCCACATGCCAAAAAAGATGTTTTCCAACTAATATATTTAGATACATTTGCCTTTTTCTCTACTTTTTTTTTAGATTAAATTACCTTCTAATGCAGTCTAAATACACAACCAATAAATTATTTCAATATTAGTTAATGAGCCTCTGGGTAAAACTCAGTGTAAAAGAAAAAGAAAAAAAACTAAAACAGCAGCAAGCCTCCTATAATATCTTACTTCCTAAGTAAGAAATAAGGCTAATTAAAATTCTGTCCCATTTCAAAGGAAAAGTGCCTTGTTATGATTCAGATTTCCTAGTCTGTGTAAACAATTATAAAATGCAAATATTTCTCCATTTATACAGAAAGCAATCACCATTTTTCTTTCCACAAGAAATAAGTACCAACGTCAGTTTTAGCAATCGGCCCTGGGCTTCTTGAGAGACACAATCTGACCACACCAGTGGTGCCAGAAGCATCAGAGATCGGGAGTTCCACTGTTGACACATTAGAAGCTCTTTTCACAATATTCTTATTCCACAAATATTGGTCAGGTTTAGAAGCCTTTCACCACAGATTTTTTTTATTTATTTCTAGGTTATAGCTTGTGCTTTAAAAATATAACACTGGGGTACCTTCTAGCAACCTACACATTGCAATGTTTAATGTCACTAAGTCTGTGTAGATACTGGGGAGCAATATTTCAAAACAGGGGCTCTGACATTTAGAGTATTTCTGGACATTCCAGGCATATTTGTCTCAGACAGAAATGGCATTTTGTTCTGGATTTTATTTGATAATGGAAGGTTAGGTAAATATAAACAGCCAGAGCAGCAATCACTTTCTCATGTAAAGATACAAACAGTGAATGTCCCAGATGTACTGGAGGCATCTTCCTAATATTTCCATACATTATAACTCAAGGCTTGTCTCTAATAAGTTTAAGTTTCCATACTGACAAAATGTGATTGTTGCTGCTTTGCACCTACATTTTCCTACTGGTGAAAAAAACAGGCTAAATAGTGGCATGATACTTTAAACAGACCATAGGGCAGATTGCCTCATCCTAATGCTGCATGTTATTTGCAATGGTTTTAATCACAATGACAGAAGAAAGGCACTTCTCTTAATAAAAGGCCCACACACAAAAAAAAATTGCTACATTTAGTTCCTTCATTGATGCCAGAGTAGTGCCTTATGGAAATTTACCTAATACACATAGGCTGGTTTAATGTACGGTACTAAAATGTAGGCTGTTTTAATTAACTATGCAAGTAATCACTTTGCAGGAAGAGGAATGGAAACCTTAACATCCTTCCAGTACAAGTTCTGATCTTAGCAAGTAGAGAAGGTGGAAACTTTACAACTTCAAGTTTTGTTTCAGTTATCTGCAAATGCAGATGTAAACTAGAACTGATGAATCCCAGTATTGAGAAGGATGAAAGGACTTGCAGCAAGATGAAAGAATAACAGGACATAGATCAATAAATCAAATACTTTAATTGGACGGAGCTATTTGCAGGGAATATTTCAGAGGAATGGAATGTTATTAGTTATTAACCAACATATTTACCAAGAAATTATATGCTATTATTTGTCCAAATAGGAAGCATTTCAAAAGCAATCCCGTTACATATTCTGCTGAAACCTCATGAGGAGAGGCCCTTGCTAAGAGATCAGCGCACCAGAACTTTCCTCCTGATCTTGTGGTGTACCTAGTGACCAAGATTATGTATTTATTGCTGGTCAGGAACAAGTTAATGTTTCAGAACTTGCAAACTACTCACAAAACTTTAATACACTTGCTGTGTTGAGATTGACCTTGGAAGAATCTAATCCCCAAAAGCCTCCTACCATGTCTTACTCATTCACTTAAAATATATACTTGAATTTCACTTGAAATATATACATATGTATAAACACACCAATTGCAGTTCAGCTCCACATATTTTATGCAGTCTCTCTCCAAGAACAAATAATTCTTTGAGGGGTTAAAAAAGTGTTATGCTGGTTAACTAGAAGCAGGACCAAGCAATGGTGAGAGAAAGGAAGAGCTAAGAAAAACTACCAAGGAGTAGGATTTCTATAGGCCTATTTATAAAAGCTTTTCAAGAGTATATAAGGAACTTAAGAAAGGTCAAATATAGACTGAACATTAAGAAATGTTCCTGGCAGTGAAAACACAGGCTAAACAGCAAGAATTGCTCTTGACAGCATAATTCTTCAGTTGGTGAACCAATCCTCCAAAAGAAGTACTTGGTGAGCACTTCTGCTGGAGCACTGAGGATTAAACAAAGCAAGTATGGACATTCAGAATTTTCAGAACCTTGAAATATTAACTGTCCAGACACAAATTTGCAGGACCTGCTCTGGATGACATAAGAAAACCTGTTTCTTTCTTGCTTTGCTACTTTCTGGTCAGACACATCTGAAAATCACAGTGTCATTTTATCTGTCTTTTTTTTCCTTAATTTCTATTGCTGAAAAAGTTTTATTTCCAATTAGTGTACAATCCATATAAAGAGGGTATAAAAGGCATTTATAATAGTAAAAAAAAAAAAAACCAAACAAAAAAAGGGAATTTCTAACAGAGCCACAAATAAAACAGTATGCATTTCTCTATATTTTCTCATTTAAAATTTCTGCCCACATCATAGAAGTCGCTGCCTTCATACAAATCTCATCACAATAGTCATTATGTTTGCACTTAGCTGTGAGACAAAAAGTATCTACAATAAACCAGCGTTAAAAGCATCTTTTAAAAGAAATTATTATTATTATTATAATAGTTTCTAGCAATACCTAACAGATATAGAACTAAAAATTTGAATTAAAAGAAAAAAACAAACAAAACAAAACAAAAAACGTTTAAACTTTGAAAGTATTATTGTTTTAAAAAGTTTGTGACTACTGGCTGCCATAGCCAATGAGGTATTGGTATAGAATGGAGTGAGTGGAGCAGACAGCCCAGTTGCATGGGGAACAGCAAAGATAAAGATCAGCTGCCCATCAAGTATCTAACCCAAAACAGTCATTTAGTGAATAAATGAAGCAGTGAATTTCTGAGAACAGGGAGGAAGTTCCCTAAGGATACTAATTTTTGTGGACTCTGCAAAGCAGTTCACCTTGTACTTTATGTGGGAACAAGTTTGATACACAAGTCAACACTTGCATCAGTGCAACTCCAAACTCATCCCAGCAGCAAAATGAGTCCAGCATTCATTTACACCAGTATAAACCTAGAAGTGTATCTAACCTTCTAATTAGGACAGTTTGTTCATCTTTTCTCCCTTTCCCCACCATCTCCTATATTTAAAGCAACAAGATTCACTAATACCTCTTCATTATAGGTTTTGGGGATGTTAAGCTGCACTTATTATTGTAGGAGTAACTGTGGGTGAAAACTTTGTGAAAGCCTTTGTTTTGGCTCAGTGCAGCATATAAATTGAAAATGGTTATGTACAGCCTGCATGTTGTTTACTCTCCAGCATTATTCTAGCCGCAGTTTTACAAGATTAAGCTCAAAACAGACATTCAGGTAATTTTAGACATTTCAGGCCCAAACATTTTCATTAAGAGGAGCTAAATGTCTATATGGACCTGTGAATTGAAAACTGTTCTAGTTCTTTTCTGTACCAGTGATGTAGAAATAGTAAGATTATCATCTTATCCTACAACAAATACCACTGCAACAACTGTAATACAGTTAGGGGTGAACTGTTTCCACATTGCTTAGGTGTTTGAATTCTGACAGAACTGACTTGAAGAAAGAATTGCAGAACAGTGATTTCTCCCAGAGGAATCTGGGACACTTTCTATATAGAGATCTGCAGAGTATCTTTCAGGATAGAGCACAGAGCATTGTTAATAGGGGTTAAAACCCAATAGCTATTTCTAACCTCCTTGGTTAGAAAAGCCACTGTTCTTCAGGAAGGCAATTTTAGCACTGAGTTTTGATCCCATGTTTGCACAGTCTCTTCATCCTGTTGGTGCATTAATCTGAAGCAACACCAGGAAGGCAATTGTTTACCATTTCCTCTGCAAACTTCAGTTTTGCTGAAGACATTCTATATGTGTTCTGTAGATGTCTTGTTGACAATAATGATTCTCATCATGTGTCCAGCCAGAGCTCACAACCTTCCAGGTGGGTTTTACTTTCCGCATTGTGGAATATTTAGGAATAAATTCAATCAGAATGTTGTGGACTACTCCACAACTCCTTCATTTCCCTTCTATTGTAACACCACTGCATTATGCACATGCAAATACAAAGTGGCAAATTTAAGCTCTTAAGACTGGACTGATTTGCTTTTACCAGAACCTTCCTATTATTAAGCAGCTTATTTCTGATAATTTTTTTCTCTTTACACTATTTAAATGTCTATGATTTTGAGTTCTGCCTGATAGAGCTGCATAATTACAGTACATAAGAGAGATAGTAACCCCTACTGAGAAATGACCTCATGATCAGAAATGAGGATTTGTGAATTATATGCATACTGTAAATAGCTTTAATAAATTCAGCCCCTATCTCTTTTTTATTTTTATTTTTGCCTAAAAAAAGCATAGTAACTCTTTCAGATCAAATTTTCCTAAGGACTGCACATCACTGGAACATTGAAATGAAATAGGCTGAAAAAATTGTGGCATTTTCTGGTTCACCTGTTATTTATTTCCAGTTTTCTGCCCATCAGATATGGAGAATTAGTACTCGCACACAGAAACCATTTCAGTTCAAATAAGTGACAAAAAAAGACTGGAGGAACAGAGTGGCTCTGAATACAACCTGCAGGGAAACAAAACAAAACAAAGCAGCACAACCCAAGAGCAAGGACATAATTTGTTGTTTACCTGGAATTCCAACTAGTTGACATTTTGTCCTCAATTCTTCAGAAACAGGAAATAGTTTCTTTCCGTTGATTTTCTGGAGTTTGTTGAGGTCCTGACTTCTTCCATCAGCGGGCAGCTGACTGTCCAGGTACCAGTTCTTTCTAGCTTACTCTTTTATATTTTGCATTATGTTAATTATTTCTTCCATTGTTTTATTATGCATTTCCCTATTGCATCTCTGAGCTGTCATGCTAAAACCTCAGCACTCTGACATACAAGATGTTCAAATCCAACTTTCCAGGCAATTGCTTTCTAGCTCTGCGAGATACTGTTTTCCTGAACTGTATTACAATGACTGTCAGAAATGGATCACTGTGAATATAGAGTAGTATTTCTTATTACATATGACTTCTTGAAATATATAGCCCAAAATCAGTGGCAGAGAGCTGAAGACCTGGCAGGGAATCATGGTAGCTCTATTAGGAGAGCAATCAATACTTCAGTGGTAGTTGATAACTACCTGAATAATTATTTTCAGTTAAATTGCAATCATGCAGTGCACATGATTTACCTTAGGTATGATTTTATAGCAAAAGCTACGAATACAGCGCATGAGGGTTAGTGATGGATTGCTTTGAACAGCTTGCAAGCCCTTCAGTGGCACCTGCAAAAACATAAACTAAATAGTTACAACAGCCATATAAATAAACCTATGTAGGTGTATCTCTTGGTTGTCAGACGATTTTGCAAATATGTTGTTCCCAGCAATGTACATACAACGTTGGTTTCACTCTGAAATGTTTCAGAAACCACATGTGAAGAAAGCTTAAGGTCTTGTTCAATGGCTTTGGCAAAGACATGGACAGTGGGATTGAGTGCGCCCTCAACAAGATTGCCGATGACACCAAGCTGTGTGGTTCGGTTGATAAAGCTGGAGGGAAGGAATGCCATCCAGAGGGACCTTGACACGTTTGTGAGGTGGGCTGATGCCAACCTTATGAAGTTTAACCATGCCAAGTGCAAGGTCCTACACCTGGGTTGGAGCAATCCCAGGCACAGCTACAGGTTGGGCAAGAGAAGAGATTCAGAGCTACCCTGCAGAGAAGGACTTGAGGGTGTTGGTATGAGAAATTCAACATGAGCCGGATTCAGTGTGCACTCGCAGCCCAGAAAGCCAACCATACCCTGGGCTGCATCAAAAGGAGCGTGACCAGCAGGTCGAAGGTGGTGATCCTGCCCCTCTACTCTGCTCTTGTGAGACCTCACTTGGGGAGCATTGCGTGCAGTTCTGGTGTCCTCAACATAAAAAGGACATGGAACTGTTGGAACAAGTCCAGAGGAGGGCACGAGGATGATAAGGGGACTGGAGCACCTCCTGCATGAAGATAGGCTGAGAAAGTTGGGGCTGTTCAGCCTGGAGAAGAGAAGCCTGCGTGGAGATCTCATAGCAGCCTTCCAGTATCTGAAGGGGGCCTTTAAGGATGTTGGGGAGGGACTCTTCATTAGGGACTGTAGTGACAGGACAAGGGGTAACGGGTTCAAACTTAAAGAGGGGAAGTTTAGATTGGATATAAGGAAGAAGTTCTTTACTGTGAGGGTGGTGAAGCACTGGAATGGGTTGCCCAGGGAGGTTGTGAATGTTCCATCCCTGGCAGTGTTCAAGGCCAGGTTGGACAGAGCCTTGGGTGACATGGTTTAGTGTGAGGTGTCCCTGCCCATGGCAGTGGGGGCCGGAACTTGTTGATCTTAAGGTCCTTTCCAACCCTAACTATTCTATGATTCTATGATTCTATCTTGGTAAACACATCATAGCAGAAAAGAGGATCCAGAGCTGGATGGAATAGTCAGCTACCAAACTGACTTTTTTGGAAAGGAATGAAAGCCACAAAAAAGGTGAAATTTGAGTAAAAATTAAACAAGAAACAACACAAAACACCCCACACTTTACCACAATTTAAAAATTATAAACAGCCAAAATACCTCGTTTAAGCTCCACTGAAAACTTAGATCAGACTGTAAACTACCTTAGGTTTGAAATGAATGTGAAAGTGAGATGAGGTAGTCACTTGAGTCCAAATAACTGAGCATGGGCAGGAATCATCATACAGTGCTATGCAGAAGCAGTAGAATCAAAGATCCTGCTCTTCATAGAGAGGGGAGCACCTCTATTGATGCTTACTCTTGCTTTATAAAAAGTAGTCAGAAAATAGTAGTTTCCAGCATACTTCATGAGCTCAGCCAGCTTGAAGTATTTCTAATTATTTAATTTCTGTCCTTAATTTTCAAATAGTGCCATAACACGTACCCACAGAAACATCAGCTCTTCTACCTTGCTGTGGTTTCATTATCCACCAAAGGTTCTTTTCAACAAAAGGAGTAAAAGTGGAAGTAAGTAGAAGCATGCAACTAATATCTCAAGATGGATAATTGAAGGCAAGATTTTACTCTCATAATTTGTCACTGCTATTCCCTGCCTGTTGCAAAACATGTTACTGGTAATGAATTTTACAGTATAAGGTAGAAGTGGAGGTGGCTGGCTATGGCACATGGCTACTACCATACTGCCTCTAAAGGTGAACTTCCCTGACTTGGAGCCCTCTGAAACTTTATGTTTAACATACATTTCAACCAAAAAAAAAAAAAAACAACAAACGATCAACTTCTTCAAATTGGAACTGAGAGACAAAGAAAATTCATTCAGGGCAAGGGAGATAAATAATTCAGGGTAATTGCTCCATCTACGCTGCTTCATTTCTTTAAACTGGATTTTCACAAAAAATATCCTTCACAATTACCGCCAGAGCAGATCTCACTACAAGCATAAGTACAAAGCAGATCCCGGAGAGAGTGCAAAGGGTTCTTGCACAGGCCTCTACCTTTACTTGTCTTTTATTTTTTGTCAGAAAAAAATATTCTATTTTTTACTCTTTAGTCATTCCCTTGCTGGCTTACATCAGCTCACATTAGTTTCATCACTTTTTCTTTTGCTTCTCTTCTTTATGTTACATTTGGGGCATTGCCTTCAGTTTTACACAGCCCTACACATTTGTCAATAGGAAAATCCAGACCAAAATATTCCAAATATACATCCAGAAGTTCAAATGTCCTGGGAGCTGTGGTCTAGAA
Organism: Pezoporus flaviventris; assembly: GCF_033815535.1. Lineage (NCBI taxonomy): Eukaryota > Metazoa > Chordata > Aves > Psittaciformes > Psittacidae > Pezoporus > Pezoporus flaviventris. Next base: position 53,718,879 of record NW_026892549.1, read on the forward strand.
ACAGAGTTGAAGGTCCCTCCAAAAGAAACTGTAAAGTAAGCCCGTGAAATAGTCTGTGTCTTCAGAAGCACAAAAAAGTGAGGTGGGGAAGAAAACAGTCACAAATGCCATTTGTCCAAAGACCGCCAAAACGATAGAGGTTTTTTTTTTCCATCTGTCGTGGTTTAAACCCAGTCAGGTAACTTGTTCACTCACTCCCAGTGAGTGGTGCCAAGCTGACAACAATCAAGGTCCGTGTTCGTCTCCCCCCCCCTCCCTGCACCGGGGCTCTCCCTTTCCCCGCTCCCGGAGGAACGGGGAGGAGGATCGAGAGAGTGCAACTCCTACGGGTTGAGACAAGAACAGTCCAGCAACAAATCACCACCGCTACTATCAGCTAAAACAATGATAAGGGAAAATAACAAGGGAAGAGAATACGATACCACCGGCCAAGAAAACGAGTTCCACCCGGAAGCCCCTGTCCTTCCGGGTCACTCCCAGTTACCCCCCACCCTGGGCATGACGTGCTGTGGTATGGAATACCTCCCCGGCTAGCCCGGGTCAGGCGCCCCGTCTCTGCTTCCTCACAGCCTCCCCTCCTCCCTGGCAGAGCATGAGCCTCACAGAGTCCTTGGTCAGGGTAAACATCACTCAGCAACAACCGAAAACATCGGCTTCACCAACGCTGTTCTCAAAACTAGAAGTCAAAACACAGCACTGCACCAGTTAACACAAAGGAAAAAACATGACTGCTACTGCTGAACCCAGGACATTATCCACCCCTTATTCCATACCATTCACGTCGTGCTCAGATCCCACATTTTCAATACACCATCGCTCTCCCACATATATACATCCATATACATACAGACCAAGAGGAAAAAAAATCATTTTCTTAGTGCATGGACCAATCCCTATAATGCTGCCGAGTCCATTCGGTCCATGATGTTCCAAGTTCATTCTCTGTTGGGATGATGGCTGGAGGGAAGTCAGGGCCAGTCGCTGGTGACCTGGAGACATCTAGTTGATGGGCTATAAAAGCATTACACAGCAGGCAACAGCATACAGTTGAGTTCACTGGCTGTTTTCCCCTAAAATCAAATCCCCTTGAGGTATACATCGGACTTCCCCATCTTCCCGCATTACCCACCAAGTATATCCAGGTCCCTGAGCAAAAGCAATCCCACGAGTGGGTTTGCCTTTACCTGAAGCAGGAATAACCCAGACTGTCTTCCCCAGCAAATTCTTCATATGCACCACGGGAACTTTGTCCCCCTCTACAATATGTAAAAGTTCTGACTGGGCTGGGCCAGCCCTGTTGGCAGATCCTCTGGTGTTGACCAACCAGGTGGCCTTTGGTAAATGTGTATCCCAATGCTTGAAAGTTCCCCCACCCATCGCTCTCAGTGTAGTTTTTAACAGCCCATTGTACCGTTCGATTTTCCCAGAGGCTGGTGCATGGTAGGGGATGTGATATACCCACTCAATGCCATGCTCTTTGGCCCAAATATCTATAAGGTTATTCCGGAAATGAGTCCCATTGTCTGACTCAATTCTCTCTGGGGTGCCGTGTCGCCACAAAATCTGTTTCTCAAGGCCCAGGATGGTGTTCCGGGCAGTGGCATGGGGCACAGCGTATGTTTCCAGCCACCCGGTGGTTGCTTCCACCATGGTAAGCACATGGCGCTTGCCTTGGCGGGTTGGTGGCAGTGTGATATAGTCAATCTGCCAGGCCTCCCCATATTTATACTTCAACCATCGTCCTCCATACCAAAGAGGCTTTAACCGCTTGGCTTGTTTAATTGCAGCACATGTTTCACACTCATGAATAACCTGGGCAATAGTGTCCATTGTTAAGTCCACCCCTCGGTCACGGGCCCATCTATATGTTGCATCTCTGCCCTGATGGCCTGAAGTGTCATGGGCCCACCGGGCCAAAAATAATTCACCTTTATGTTGCCAATCTAAGTCCATCTGAGCCACTTCAATCTTAGCCGCTTTATCCACTTGTTGGTTGTTCTGGTGTTCCTCAGTGGCCCGACTCTTGGGTACATGGGCATCTACATGACGTACCTTCACCACCAGGTTCTGCACCCGGGCAGCAATATCTTTCCACAGTGCAGCAGCCCAGATGGGTTTACCTCTGCGTTGCCAGTTGCTCTGCTTCCATTGCTTCAACCACCCCCACAGGGCATTTGCCACCATCCATGAGTCAGTATAGAGATAAAGTACTGGCCACTTTTCTCGTTCAGCAATGTCCAGGGCCAGCTGGATGGCTTTCACCTCGGCAAATTGACTCGATTCACCCTCTCCTTCAGCAGTTTCTGCAACTTGTCGTCCAGGACTCCATACAGCTGCCTTCCATCTCCGATGCTTTCCCACAATACGGCAAGAGCCATCAGTAAACAAGGCATACTGCTTTTCACTTTCTGACAGTTTATTATATGGTGGGGCCTCTTCAGCACGCACCACCTCCTCCTCTGGTGACATTCCGAAATCTTTGCCCTCTGGCCAGTCCATGATGACTTCTAGAATGCCTGGACGACTGGGATTTCCTATTCGAGTTCGTTGTGTAATTAGTGCAGCCCATTTACTCCATGTAGCATCAGTTGCATGATGTGTAGAGGAGACCCTGCCTTTGAACATCCAGCCCAGCACGGGCAGCCGGGGTGCCAGGAGGAGCTGTGCTTCAGTGCCAATCACTTCCGAAGCAGCTCGAACCCCTTCATAGGCTGCCAGTATCTCTTTCTCAGTTGGGGTATAGCTGGCCTCAGATCCTTTGTATCCCCGACTCCAAAAGCCGAGGGGTCGACCTCGAGTCTCCCCTGGAGCTTTCTGCCAGAGGCTCCAGGTAGGACCGTTCTCCCCAGCTGCAGTGTACAGCACATTTTTTACATCTGGTCCGGTTCGGACTGGTCCAAGGGCTACTGCATGAACTATCTCGCGTTTAATTTGCTCAAAGGCTTGTTGCTGCTCAGGGCCCCATTTAAAATCATTCTTCTTCCGGGTCACATGATAGAGAGGGCTTACAATCGAACTGTAATTTGGGATGTGCATTCTCCAGAACCCCACTGCACCCAAGAAAGCTTGCGTTTCTTTCTTATTAGTTGGTGGAGACATTGCTGTTATCTTGTTGATCACATCTGTGGGGATCTGTCTACGTCCATCTTGCCATTTTATTCCCAAAAATTGAATCTCCTGTGCAGGTCCCTTGACCTTACTCCGTTTTATGGCAAAACCGGCTTTCAGCAGGATTTGGATTATTTTCCTCCCTTTCTCAAAGACTTCTTCCGCTGTATCGCCCCACACAATAATGTCATCAATGTATTGCAGGTGTTCTGGAGCTTGCCCCTGTTCCAGTGCAGTCTGGATCAGTCCATGGCAAATGGTAGGGCTGTGTTTCCACCCCTGGGGCAGTCGGTTCCAAGTGAACTGGACACCCCTCCAAGTAAAAGCAAACTGTGGCCTGCACTCTGATGCCAAAGGAATTGAGAAAAATGCATTGGCAATATCAATCGTGGCATACCACTTGGCTGCTTTTGACTCTAGTTCATACTGAAGTTCTAGCATGTCCGGTACGGCAGCACTCAATGGTGGTGTGACTTCATTCAGGCCACGATAGTCTACTGTTAGTCTCCATTCTCCATTAGACTTTCGCACTGGCCATATGGGGCTATTGAAGGGTGAGCGGGTCCTGCTGATCACCCCCTGACTCTCCAGTCTACGGATCAGCTGATGGATGGGAATCAGGGAGTCTCGGTTGGTGCGATATTGCCGCCGGTGCACTGTTGTGGTCGCAATTGGCACTTGTTGTTCTTCAACTTTCAGCAACCCCACAGCAGAGGGATCTTCTGAGAGACCAGGCAAGGTGGACAGCTGCTCAATTTCCTCAGTCTCCAAAGCAGCAATACCAAAAGCCCACCGGTACCCTTTTGGGTCTTTGAAGTACCCTCTCTTGAGGTAGTCTATGCCGAGGATGCATGGAGCCTCTGGACCAGTCACAATAGGGTGCTTTTGCCACTCCCTCCCAGTCAGGCTGATTTCAGCCTCCAGCACAGTCAACTCTTGGGATCCTCCTGTTACTCCAGAAATATAGATGGGTTCCACCCCTTGACAGCTTGATGGCATCAGGGTACACTGTGCACCGGTATCTACTAGAGCCTTATACTTCTGTGGGACTGATGTGCCAGGCCATCTGATCCACACAGTCCAGTAAATCCGATTGTCCCCTACCTCCACCTGGCTGGAGGCAGGGCCCCTCTAATGGTCGTCACAGCATTGGACACTTAAGTCGTATTGAAAGGGATTATTCTTCGTTATCACAGGAGCTGGAGTAAAATCAGCTCTTCCACTCCATCTGGGAAACTGCTCACCAGAAACTGAAGCCGTAGCTCTCATGGGACGATCAGTCTTGGCCCTTGCTCCCCTCTTCAGTTCACTCACCCGTTCCTCCAAAGCTGAAGTAGGTTTTCCATCCCACTTTGTCATGTCTTCTCCGTGATCCAGCAGGTAAAACCATAGGGTACCCCGTGGCGTATACCTTCTGTATCTCCTCTCTTGAACAATAGGACGTCTTTTGTTAATAGCTGAGACGCGTGTTGGTACACGTGAGGAGCTGGATAAATCAGATACATCGTCCCTCAATTTGTCGAGGTCCTGGGACAGTTTTTCCACAGCTGAGATGATGGAAGGAGTGAGATTGTCTTCGAACTCTCGGAGTTTATGAACCATTTCATCCACTGTTAGTGGTACTATGTCATTCCAGGTCACTGTTGCCAATGAATGGGCATATGATGACGGTGCATTCCGTGTAAGTTTTCGCCACATGGGTCGTGTACATTCAACTTCATCTGGATCTATAGGTGTATCCCCGTTATTCGGCTTGATGTGATAGATCATCTCTACGATGGCTGATTCCCTCAGAGACTGGATGCCTTTGTCTATAGTAGTCCACTTGGCCGAACGACTCGTAACATCGTCCTTGTACGGAAACCTTTCTTTCACAGCTGCCAAGAGCCTCCTCCAAAGGCTGAGGGACTTTTTCTCTCTTGCAATTGCTTTGTCAATTCCCCCTTCTCTAGCAAGTGATCCCAGCTGCTTGGCTTCTGTACCTTCTAGTTCGTGACCATCGGCCCCATTGTCCCAGCATCGGAGTAACCAGGTGATGATGTGCTCCCCTGGTTGACGGGTAAAATCTTTTCGCATATTCCGCAGCTCGGTTGAGGTCCGAGGTCGAGAAGTTACCTCTTCTTCTTCTTCTTCGTCATGTGAGGATGACTCCTGATCAGATTCTGGACCGGGTGGTGAATTCATTGGTTCTTCATCTCGCTTCACCCTTTTTGCCTCCTTTTTGCTTGTTCTCTTGCGTACAGGGGCAACTGATATTGGTACGAATTGGTCCTCTGGTTTGGCTGCAGTGATTATCACTGTGGTTTGAGTAGCGACTGTACTTGTTGCTGGGGGTGGTGTAGCTACCGTGCTTGGAGCTGGGGTAACCGCGCTGTCTGTTGCAGTTGAAGTTTGAGCAGCTGCTGTACTTGCCACTGGGGTAGCTGCGCAGTTCATTGCAGCCAAAGTTTGAGTAGCGACTGTCACTTTGCCCTCAAATCCGCCGACATTCTTTTCCTTTTGAAGGTGCTGGATAGTGTTGAACAAGGCCCTGTAAGCATAGGCCAAGCCCCAGCACGTTGCCGTGATTTGTCCATCTCTGGTATGGCCAGAATGACCACACACCTCATTTAAGTGTTTTACTAATTCTTCTGGATTTTGCAGTTGTTCGGTAGTGAAAATCCAAAATACTGGGGGGGCCCACTGACCTAGATACTTGCCCATACTATCCCACACACCCTGCCACTCATGGCTGTCCAGCCTCAGGGAAAATCTCTCGGTCCTCCTACATCGTCGTTTGACCCCAGACAAGACCCAAACCTGAATCTGCTTAACTCTTGAAATCAGTAGTGGGCAAAACACACTCTGTATGCGTGTTAGCATGGTGATTCCCATCACCATCAGCAAACAAGTCTCAAGAGCATTAAAAGGCCATTTAAAAAATTCGAAACTCTCAAATGTAAATGGTCTGGGGGGACGACTAGGAGGGTAAAAGGATGTCTCCTTCACAGGTTGAGCACCTGAGAAGGAGAAAAAAGATGTGTAATTGCTAAGCACCTCCATCATATACCTCCCAAAGTATAAAGGTGGTGACCACACTGGGAACATAAGCCAGATCAGTTTCATGATCAATGATTCTATTGTATTACAAGTCATTACCATAAAGTACAATGGGATAAAAACCTTAGCCCAAGCCCCACACTTGAAAAACACTAATACAGCCAATACCGGATGGACGTAAGATATGGTATACTGAAACTGTGAGATCAAGAGGAAAAACCTTGAGAGCCAATAAATCAGCATTGTGACGAGTGACTATCAATCCAGTCAGATCTGTTCTTATCTCAACCCCTCGTGCCCCACGTTGGGCGCCAAAAAAGAACTGTCGTGGTTTAAACCCAGTCAGGTAACTTGTTCACTCACTCCCAGTGAGTGGTGCCAAGCTGACAACAATCAAGGTCCGTGTTCGTCTCCCCCCCCCTCCCTGCACCGGGGCTCTCCCTTTCCCCGCTCCCGGAGGAACGGGGAGGAGGATCGAGAGAGTGCAACTCCTACGGGTTGAGACAAGAACAGTCCAGCAACAAATCACCACCGCTACTATCAGCTAAAACAATGATAAGGGAAAATAACAAGGGAAGAGAATACGATACCACCGGCCAAGAAAACGAGTTCCACCCGGAAGCCCCTGTCCTTCCGGGTCACTCCCAGTTACCCCCCACCCTGGGCATGACGTGCTGTGGTATGGAATACCTCCCCGGCTAGCCCGGGTCAGGCGCCCCGTCTCTGCTTCCTCACAGCCTCCCCTCCTCCCTGGCAGAGCATGAGCCTCACAGAGTCCTTGGTCAGGGTAAACATCACTCAGCAACAACCGAAAACATCGGCTTCACCAACGCTGTTCTCAAAACTAGAAGTCAAAACACAGCACTGCACCAGTTAACACAAAGGAAAAAACATGACTGCTACTGCTGAACCCAGGACACCATCTGGTGCTAAACAGCATACCTTTTATGAAACTCTATATTGGAAAAAATGTTCAAAAAAAAGAAGTCATTTCAAAGCTTAAATTTAGCACTGACTTATTACGCTGCAAGGTGCAGAAAAAAGAAAAAAAATGAGAGAACTGCTGGACGCTGTAGCAAGTACTTGGCATGATGCAAAGACACTGGATAACTCAACCCTCTGTCAGCCCACTAGTTGGGATTGTATGCAGTATTGCCACAAAAGACATAAGTAGTCATATTACAGGGAGTCAACAATGTGGCTATTTCATTGCTCAACCTCAGAGTTCAGAAGAATGTGTCTGTTAAACAACAACTATAAAGCCATCAAGTCCCAGTAGAAGATGTGAGCACTTTTACGCACTGAAATTACCTAACTAGAAGGTGTAAGTAGTTTGACTTTCACAAGTGAAGAGGACACAAGCTGAGACAGCAAAAAACTATTTTTACATACTTCCAAGTTGATACTGAGCTGTGTATGGAGAAAATTGGAACACATTTTTCTGCCCCCACCCTCCTCCCATCCCACAAGTAGGGATCTGAGACCTTTTCCTGTTTTGTTCCTTTGCACAAGGAAAACCAGACTCCAAAGGGAAGCTGCAAGCACACTGCTCCTCTCCCCTGACCCCAGTTGTCCAACCCCTGCTGTAAATTAAGCAAGCTTAGATTCATCCAGCTGAATATCCCAGCCTCAATTTTTTCCCTTCAAAACAAGCACAATTTAAGTAGCAAAGATTTAGTTTTAAGGAAAATGCTACCATTGAGGCTTCATGTTACTGAATAAGACAAAAGAAAATACCAGTAGTTTCAGCACAACTAAACAGGAGCTATGCAACAAAACAGACCCAGAAAGATTGCTTCTTAGACTAACTTCAATCATTTACAAAAGAAGGAAAATTATGCAACACATCAGACAGAAAGGTCAGTGGGCACCACAGATTGTATGCAAGGTGGCTTTACCCAGGTCCCACAGCCACGCTTCCCCTTAGGCTTAAGGTTTCACAGGCAACCGAACCACATAGTCTGTTCTCCATCGCCCCTTCATTCAATTATTTCCTGCTCTCTGCAACAGCTCAGAAAGAGTGTGTGAGGTAAAAAAAAAAAAAAAAAAAAAATTATCAATCTGGAGAACACAGTCCTTATTTAACAACCTGACGTCTCAGAAACATGGGAGGCTGAAAAGACAGACAGACCCAGACTAGATTGGAACATTGCCCAGTCACACCAACCTTTCCCTTCCCTGCATCACGATAAATACCGTAGCCTCTATTACGTATTTAAAAGCCTTTTCATGCATATTTTTGAAATTATGAATCAAATGGAAAAAAAATTCCAAGCAGAAGCCGAATTTTTAGATAGAGAGCCCCTTTAAAAAAGATAAATAAAGGTATCACAGAAAGACTAATCTTGAAGTTTTGATCCTTAAGTTCAAACCTCATGATTTCCTGACACATTGAAGCAACATTCTCAGCAATAGTGCTACTTCTATATGAGCCAATGGAGTCTTCGGCATCTTCATTCTGGCAGCAGACAGCCTCAGTCACTGCGGCACACTGCATTTCCATAACTGGTGAATAACAACCAAAGATTATATTTACCTCAATATTTTCTTCCTCCAGTGTTTGTCTACTGCCCCCCCCGCCCTTACATCTTCCCGCAGCTTCAGCTGCTACACATTGCTCACGGCTTATAGGGAAAGCAAAACATTTTCTTCACAGCCTGTATAAACGTAAACAAATACAGCAGCTGAAGGTACGCTTGGGTTTCTGTTTCACACTGACTCACACTGTTAGATCATGCACAGAGTCAATCACCATGGCAATGAGATGCCAGAAACCATTTCCAAACTTTCATGAATATTTAAGCATGGGCAGAAAAGTTCAAAAGAAAATATTCTTTTACAATGTTTTGCTTCTTTTTAAACTCATAGAATCCTAGAATCCTAGAATGGTTTGAGTTGGAAAGGACTCAATTAATTCCAACAGCTTGCCACAGGAAGGGACACCTTCCACCAGACTGGGTTGCTCACAGGCCACAGGTTGTGTGTCCAACCTGGCCTTGAGCACTGACAGGGATGGGGCAGCCACAGCTTCTCTGGACAACCTGTGCCAGTGAACTGTTATGAACACCATCACAACTTCCTTGCAGTCATTCTTTAGCCACAGCTATTTTCAGAATAATGTTAACAAATAGTTAAATTATTATTAAAATATTATTTACAGCCACCATGTGGAGTTCAGAATTATGGCACAAGGTCACACTGCATTAGATACTGAAAATTATGGAAAAAAAAAAGATGGTTGTTTCCCTACTAAATTGCCAGAATCATTTATCAAAGGAGTTACTGGAAGATATCACACATTTAAATGTGATTTAGTGTCACTGGAACTGGAGGTCCCAGTTCAGTTCCCTCCCGAAGAAACGGAGCCCTGTTTTCTGCACAAACCTGGTATAACTATTCTGTAATTTTAGACTACAATTCACATTCAACAGAGAAAATAATTTTCCAGAATTACTACCAAAAGCAAATACAATAGGTATATAAGCACACTTAAACATTTTCTTTAACAGACTCATAACTAGATACACAAAAACAAAGGAGTTATGATGCAATCCTAATTCAGCAACAACAGCAAAATCACAGCTTTGGTAAAGGAAAGTAATTTGATTATAACCTATTAATGTCCTTTATTTTAAAAAAGGCATAGGAATTTTTTTAGTTTGTGCACATTGCAAGCATTAACAGGTACAAACTTAAAAACATTTTTTTTTGCTTCTATTACTAAACATTAGGATTCTGCTCCCCTCACACCCTAAATTTAAGTCAAATAACATTACCATACTTTCAATATTTGTTGTTAAAGCAAATGTAAAAACCCTACAGTGTTTGAACTTGCTCCAAAAGATGATATTGTCACATTTACAAAAGAACTACAAAAGTAAAGAAAATCATGTTTCAGCCATCGTTTGCTTCTGCATTATTAAACACATAATCAGTTTCCAAGTCCTCCTGAAAGAAAAATCCAAGTGGTAAATCCAATCTCATTCTGCCTTTTTTGTCTGAATACCTACATTTACTGTATCCAAATACAGAAGACACCTTCAAGACAAAATTCAATCCCCAACAAGCCAGCTCATTGCCTGAGAGCTGACAGACATCTGTTCATAAATCTTTCAAGCTTGCCATAACCAGCCACCAAAACTCATTCTGCACCACCAAAACCAAGAGAAGACCGAATTTCCCAGCGCACCACAGACTGTCCATCCTTCCTCACACCCACTTTGATGGTTCTGTAACATTTAAAGCCCTATCTATAGAAAGAGGATCCCTATTCTCCCCTAAGCTTGTCCAATAGGCATATATGTCATTGCATCAAGAAATCAGCATCTAAATGGACTTTAAGGCTTCACATTGATACAGGTGTGTATTTATAACTTCTATACGTGGGGGATGTGTGATCCTACCATGCATATAAATAAATCCTACATGTATATAAATAAATACTAACCTTTAAACCCAGTTTCTTACTAGGCGAAGATTGTAAATAGCCCCATACACACCAAAAGCACCAAAAGCAACAGCAGAGTTTTACCCAAGATGATTTGAGGATATAAATATGACAAAGACTGGTGGGAGATATAATATTTTCAACAGCTATTTTGGGGAAGAAACAGCTCACCTTTTGGACAATGAAGCTTTATTTGATCTGAGCAAGAAACAGAAACCTTTAAAGCTAAACCGATAGAGAACAATTGCTTGGTTTAAAGTTGATTATACTAATCAATAGAAGTCTAAAAAGGGATTGTTCCTTCCTACACATACTGCTGCATTGGCACGGAAGCCAGCAGTGTGCAACGTCCCCAGTTGTTCCCAGCTACAAAGTCGTCTGAGGTCACTTTGAGCATTCCAGTTACATCCCTTCCAGCAAAAGGCACAGGAAAAGAGCACAGACCCAGCTCTCTACCATGCTTCTCTAATTAATCTAATCTCAGGTCTAAATCTGTTTTGGGCCATGATCTGCGTTAATGTGCAGGGCTTCAGGTCCAGAAAATGTCACTGGTAAAGACAGTATTTGTCTCATGGGAAAAAAAGTGGATAATTTCTTTAAATAATAACATTTGATTGCTTTTAGATCAAGTTTCATTGCAGTAAAAAGAGTTTACCTCTATCAGAAGTTTTTCAACTGTTTCTCTGTTGCCTACATTACTTCTTTACAAGATAATTGTTGGCAAGACACAAGCAGAAAACAAAGCATCGGACAGACAACGTATTCCTTACGAAATTAAATCAATGTCACTTTTCAGCTTGGTTTGTCTAGAGGAAAACAACAGGAAATTAAGGAGGATATGGCTCATTTTGGCCAGTATGTTCAAATATATTCTTGATTATTTGAAATATAATCACATCCTGAATATATACCATTTGGACCTATGGTTTTGTTTGAGCTTAAATGTAATTTCTATATCTGAATATATTTTGTATGGGTATTAATGCAGGAACAAGCACTCTCTTTTCTCTACAGCTTCCAAAGCCATCCTGATAAACTCCAAAACTTAAATGTTAGGAGAACATCTTTTGCACATCTTAGGCTTTTAGGTGTTTATCTTTGAAGTTTAGATTGGCTTTTATTTGTTTATACATTCATTACAAGCTCTTTATCTCAGATTTGTCAAAGTTAAAAATCATCACTATCTTGTCCTAAACTTTCTTCAGTTTTCAAAGTACTTTCCATACACAGTGCACTTAATTCAGTCATAGAAAACAAGGAGGGCTCACTGACAAACAATAAAAACAAAACCCTGTTTCAGGATACCATTCTGCATTCTGAAATGAGCTCATTTTCAGCAGAAACTACGTCTTTCAGGAGAAATCCGCCCTGCATATTTATCACACTCTGTCCTCATACCTATTGCTATTCTTACAACTTTAGCACATCCATTTTGCTCTGTTTCCAGTGTGTAGAGTAGACAATTCTTTATATCGCTTGGCATCTTACATATTACATTCTTCAGACTAAATTTACATGTATATTTAAAGGTTTTTCTTTGGCACTAAGAGTTGTACACTTGAAGGTCTCGTTTCACATCAAATTCCACATGTCCAGTTTTTGGGTAGGTCTTTTTATTTCATTTATAGATCATGCTACAGGTATTTTCATAGCTGTAATTAGCATCACTCAGAATGGGTGTCAACAATAACTTTTCTACATGTATATCAATACTGAATTTCATAGATTTTGTGCAGGACACTGAAGATGTTTTTTTCTGGAAGTCCAAACTGTATTTTATACTGCTGGTAAATACTTTTTACACATAAACCAGGCATCTGACATCACTGGGAATTCAGAGAAAAACATTCATAATTCTGATTTTAATTTTTGCTGTGTTTAGACCTTGGAGCTCAGGATAACCATTTACGTTGCAGGAGCACTGAACAGATCAGTTTCTGCCAGAGGTTCATATTGCTGTAATAAGAGGATATGAACACACTTATATTTCTGTAAACAGCTCACATCTTCCTATTAAATACTTTTCTACTTTTTCCCACAGATACACCGTTCATGACTATATTCTTACTTTTCTTCCCATTCTGCAGTTCTGAAAATAGTGAATTGTAGTATACTGGGAATATTTCTATTTCACTTGGACCTCTTAGAAAACACACGAAAAAACTTCATATGCTATAAACATTGGGGTTTTTTTTGTTGTTTTTTTTTTTTCCTATACCAAGCAGACATTTTTGAAATGTTTCTTTTATGCATGGTGGACAAAGATAATTTGGGGGTTAGAGATGGAAAGGGACTTGGATCAGACACCTGACAAAAGATGCAACCAGTATTTTTATGTCGTCTTCATCTGATTAGAAAAATTATACCCATTTACACACACACACACCCCCCCACACACACACCCCTGCCCCCAAGAGTATGATAGAAAGCATGTAAAGGCCTTAAATTAAGGTCATTTATTTAAGTATGATGGATTGAAAAGCCATTTGGGGATCTCATTTCTTGGTATGACTGAGAATTTTTTCCCTGTTGTCGCAGTTTAAACCCAGCCGGTAACTCAGAACCACAGAGTCGCTTGCTCACTCCCTCCTTTCTTCCTCCCCCAGCTCCCAGAGGGATGGGGAGGAGTTATCAGCACTGTTCTCAGACTAAAGCTGAAAACACAGCACTGCACCAACTACTGAGAAAGAGAAAAATGACTGCTACAGCTGAACCCAGGATAGTATCTGTAAAAAGGAATATTACATTTAGGTAGAAATAGTAAACATCTTTGCTGAACCTGCACAAGGACTATTACTTTCAATGCTTACATTTCTCTTAGAGATAGACTAATTCCTTCAAAGCATAAATCTTATATAAATTCTGAGTTCCATATTACTGCAAATAATTTTTCACTCTAAAATCTACCCTTCATAGATAAACTTTTTTTTAAATATTAAACTTTATACTGTAACTGCATTTACATGATAGTAGAACTGATGTCACCTATTGTGAAAGTCCACAGGACAGGGGACAGTACCTATGGATTCTGCATGTCTACCTATGAACAAATGTCAGAGAAGGGATCAGAGTGTCTGAAAGAGGGAATAAGTGGAAATATGCACAGCAAGAAAAAGGGCATCTGGAGAAACAGTGGCAAGGAGCCTTGAGGGCTTTCTGAGAGAGAACTGGAGCAAGAGTATCGGTGTGTGCACAAACCCAGACTGCCCAGCAGAAGTTTACCACACTCTGGTAAACACAGCCATGTAAGATGCATCTTTTACACCAGAGAAATTGCAGCTTCCAGCAACTTCAGCTCCACTTTAGCAGATGTATCTGTAAGAAAGAATTTTCTTTCTTCCTTCACTTTCAGTTTTTGGATGTAGCTGTTTAAAATGCAGGTCATAAAAGGGGTTGCAGGGAAGGACTTCAGGTCACAGGGAACACCTCACATACACAAGTGTAATTTGGATTTACCTATAATAATGACTTGTACCCTGTGAGATGTTTCCAAGCTGTGGATGAATAAAGATGCTTATTTTACAACAATAACATTCCCCAAAACCAAATGCTTTATTAAGCTTGCAAGAGTCATTTATAGAATATGGTATAAGAGAGTCAGAAGGAAAAAGAGACACAAAAGGATTCTGGTGTTTGACTAACTTAATTGGGTTTTCATTTGCATTAGAATAGAATTTAGTTTGTTGACTGAACAGATCAGATACTTAACAAGTAATGTGTCAGATACAAAATTAATTTGGCAGTTTTACAACTGGGCTTAAAGTGCACCAAATAGTTCCCTTATTACTCCTCTCTAGAGTTTAGAACCGAAGTATAGATTCGCAATTAGACAAATATAAGGTAAACTGAAATCTAACAGCTGACTCCTAATTGCCTGAGTCATGCTGCTCCTATCTTACTGTAGGCAGAGTATTTGTTCAGTAGGGCTAGTGTGAGCAGCTGAGGAACTGTGCACTTCCAACCACAATGTACACCTACCCACCTACACCAGAAACTGTGCTGCATTCTTAAAAGTAATGAAAGAGAGCTCCAAAAGTGACCTTTCAGATATAAATGCACATTAATACTTCTAATCTCAAGAAGAATTACCCTCTTTCAAGGGGGTAATCAAGAAGATCTTACCCCCTTTTTTTATTCACACAAAACAGGAGAATTTACTTACTTTTCCCTCCATACCACACAGCTGGGGTACATGACACTTTTTCTTTCCAGTACAGTATTTTCAACTGAATCACAAATGGTAGCAGGTGTCTGGAGGAAAGAGTTAAGTGCAACCAGAGGCTCATACAGAGGAACGTATGTCCTTCCATATAGAAAAATATATGGAATATATTTACCTAGACTATTTATTACTAGTTCTTATGCCTTAAAAATGAAACAAACCCCCTCTTCTTGAGCAGAAGAACATGAAGAATAAGATTACTTAATAAGATTCTCTAGTACATAGCTTCAGCACTTGGAGAAGCCTAGCTCTTTTGAGAGCTCACTATGCAAGAAACACTTCAAGGATCCAAGAAGGAAGACGTGGAAACCTGCATGTCATAATTGTGACATATTGATATCATTGTCTAAAATCCCTGTCACTGTACATGGCCAGAGTACCAACTGATCCTCGGGGAGAAAGGCAAACAGATTCTGTTAATGCATCTGAATTATCTCCAGGGAACACAGATGTTAGCCTGTTTTATTTTTTCTTTTACCTGTAGTAGAAATGCTTTACCTGAAATAAAACAAACATGAGATAATACTTTCAAAGTATTAATTATTTTTATGTCCCAGTAGGCTACATGGTACCAGAGGAAAAGAGACATTAACTGTTCAAGAAGACAAATGGGAATAGCATGTGTATGCGCATTTTTTCAGTAAGTTAAAGCACAAGTTCTATAAAGTCTCTACCTTATTGACTAGATGATGTGTAATAAATTAGGAAAGGATCCATTCAAAGCATAACAAGTTTCAGAAGTGTTTGATATAGGATGTGTATTCCAAATCGTACACTTCATAAGGCAGAGACTGTGAGAAAAACAAAGTACCTTATTATGCATCAAAGTGCTTAGTCACCATGCTTACATTCGAAAAATAAAGTTCCCCTAGATGTAAATTCATGTAGGACAGGCATCTGCACTACCTTAGTATCAAAACAATTTGCCAAGCTAGAGGGGGTAACAACAAATTAAACTAATATTTCACTTTTTACACTTTTTTTGTCAATGCAAGCGGAACACCATTGACCTGACTACAGAGGCCAAGCCAGTGTTCAGAAATATTAAACAAAAATATTAAATGAAAAAGAGCATCAGCAGAAGCACAAGCTGCTCTTGTACTTGGGACATTCATGTGGGACCTGGCACAGGTTTTTATTGACCCTTGCTCCCAGGACAGAACATCCCAAGAAAGGTTATACCCACCTGCATTTATGAATGGATACAAACTGCTGTCTGGTGATAAGTGGAAATAAAATTACTCTTTTCATTTTTGCCTTGGGAGACTCCTAGAGACATTCTATTGTTGCATCTCTTGTCATTACTGAATGTTTCTGAATTAATCTTCTCTAGAGCTTATATTTGCTAATTCAGGATACAACACAGCTGCAAGCTCTGCTGGCAATTTTGAAAAAGCTTTTGGTATTTCTGTCATAGCAACTCATTTTTTCAATCCAGTCCTTCATTATATGGATTGTAGACTCTTTTGATAAGGATTTCACATTAAAAAACCCAGAGCTAACTTAAAAATAAAGTGTTTTGCACTATAAAGCTGTGCAACCAAAGATCCATCCCATAAACGTCCAGTTAAAATTTTCATAGTTTATCATAGTGCAGCAATCAGCCGCAATGATGGCTCATTATATGTCCTCAAAAACTGACTCCTGTGGTGTGAAGTGATGTCGGGACAGGAAAAAAGAATGATAGCTTGTCCCACATTACTCAGATATTAATGAATGCCTACTGTTTTTCATAGGCTGAATCTCTCAGTAAATTTTGAGCAAAGAGAAATTTCTATCACCTGTTACACTATTGGAGTGGAAATAAACTGTTAAAGTATGTAAAAATAAATTAAGGTGGTCCAGTTTCATGAACAACTTATCCCCTATTTTCAGCCAATTTCTACTAATGCATAGGGTGGCTAAAGACAGAACTTCATAAATGTTCGTCTATGTAAAGTTGTGCATTTTTTTGTCTTGACTTTGTAGTCTGGTGGTTTCAGGGGAAGGAAAACAAGTAACACTGCAGACTGGGTGCCTTCAGCACAAGAGAAGGAAAGCTGCCTGACAGCAGCAAGACCTCAGGGACTTCAACACACCTATTAACGTCTGGTTTATTCTGCATATATTGGGTCTGCTGCATTAACAAACGTCACTACTGGCAATTAAAGCTTAGCATGCAGCCCCTGAAGGGTCAAGAAACACAGATGAGAACAAGCAATATCAAAAAGTAAAATGAAGAGGAAATTGGACTAGATCTGGAGGGAAAAGAAAAAAAAACAAACCAAAAAACCCAAACTCATTAACAGAATTATCTTTCTGACCTTGAGGTTGTGAAGAAGGGAAAAGGGAAATGAAACAATATAAGCAAAAAAAAGATTCTTCCTGGATGTATCTTCAGAAGAATAGAAATCTGTAAAGTAACACCTTAGCCTCAAGTTGCAAATATAGAAATAAAAATCTTTCAGATTTCAACAATCCTAAGTGCTTGGAGCAGTAAGCATATTTAATATGATATTGTACCTCATCAGAAAATCGGGGAAAGGAATACAAATGCTGAACAGACTTCATTCATGAAGTTTTCTTAGCAGGATAGCTGTGGTAAAGAAGATAAAAGGAGAAAGGGAACTTAAGAGGATTTGGGCTTTTTATTAGAAAATAATGAACTAAAAATGTTGGTTGATGAGAAAATGAACATGAGCCAGCAGTGTGTGCTTGCAGCCCAGAGAGCCAACCGTATCCTGGGCTGCATAGGAGTGTGACCAGAGGGTCGAAGGAGGTGATCCTGCCCCTCTACTCTGCTCTTGTGAGACCTCACGGGGAGCATTGTGTGCAGTTCTGGTGTCCTCAACATAAAAAGGACATGGAACTGTTGGAACAAGTCCAGAGAAGGGCCACTGGAGCCCCTCCTGTATGAAGATAGGCTGAGAAAGTTGGGGCTGTTCAGCCTGGAGAAGAGAGGGCTGCGTGGAGACCTCATAGCAGCCTTCCAGTATCTGAAGGGGGCCTATAAGGATGCTGGGGAGGGACTCTTCATTAGGGACTGTAGTAATAGGACAAGGGGTAACGGGTTAAAACTTAAACAGGGGAAGTTTAGATTGGATATAAGAAGGAAATTCTTTCCTGTTAGGGTGGTGAGGCACTGGAGTGGGTTGCCCAGGGAGGTTGTGAATGCTCCATCCCTTGCAGTGTTCAAGACCAGGTCGGACAAGGCCTTGGGTGATATGGTTTAGTGTGAGGTGTCCCTGCGCATGGAGGGGGGTTGGAACTAGATGATCTTAAGGTCCTTTCCAACCCTAACTATTCTATGATTCTATGATTCTAAAACTTAGCATGTACATCAACAGGTAAAGTAAATAAATCCACTGACTTCTGCACTACACTGGTCATTACAGGAGAACACCACCATTAATATATTTTGGCTACGTCAATAACTTTGGATTGCCTTGCTCTGACTATTTTTAAATCTATAAGAAAATAAGGCAGTAGATTCTGAGAGTAGGGCGGTTTGTCTAGCGGGAGTGGAGGATGGAGGAGGGTCATAAAAGTGCACAGATTCACAACAAAGAAAACCCTCCCTAAAGAGGAACCATACCAGAACCATAATACTCAGTGTCAACACAAAAGAGCTCACAAGAAGTGATCATCTCATGAGTTTTTCTCTCCTTCCCCATCAGGAAGCAATATAATACTTTCCATGGGAGGAGATTTACTTTCATAATTAAGCCTTGTCAGGCTGACTTTCAAAACTTGAAATGTTAGGTATTTTCTGGTGGCAATCTGTACTGGCATCTGAAAGCTTTTAATGAATACTGTCGTGGTTTAAACCCAGTCAGGTAACTTGTTCACTCACTCCCAGTGAGTGGTGCCGAGCTGACAACAATCGAGGTCCGTGTCCGTCTCCCACCCCCCGCACCGGGGCTCTCCCCTTCCCCGCTCCTGGAGGAACGGGGAGGAGGATCGAGAGAGTGCAACTCCTACGGGTTGAGACAAGAACAGTCCAGCAACAAATCACCACCGCTACTATCAGCTAAAACAATGATAAGGGAAAATAACAAGGGAAGAGAATACGATACCACCTGCCAAGAAAGCGAGTTCCACCCGGAAGCCCCTGTCCTTCCGGGTAACTCCCAGTTACCCCCCCACCCCGGGCATGACGTGTTGTGGTATGGAATACCTCCCTGGCTAGCCCGGGTCAGGCGCCCCGTCTCTGCTTCCTCACAGCTTCCCCTCCTCCCTGGCAGAGCATGAGCCTCACAGAGTCCTTGGTCAGGGTAAACATCACTTAGCAACAACCGAAAACATCGGCTTCACCAACACTGTTCTCAAGCTAGAAGTCAAAACACAGCACTGCACCAGTTAACACAAAGGAAAAACATGACTGCTACTGCTGAACCCAGGACATTATCCACCCCTTATTTCATACCATTCACGTCGTGCTCAGATCCCACATTTTCAATACACCATCGCTCTCCCACATATATACATCCATATACATACAGACCAAGAGGAAAAAATCATTTTCTTAGTGCATGGACCAATCCCTATAATGCTGCCGAGTCCATTCGATCCATGATGTTCAAAGTTCATTCTCTGTTGGGATGATGGCTGGAGGGAAGTCAGGGCCAGTCGCTGGTGACCTGGAGACATCAAGTTGGTGGGCTATAAAAGCATTACACAGCAGGCAACAGCATACAATTGAGTTCACTGGCTGTTTTCCCCTAAAATCAAATCCCCTTGAGGTATACATCGGACTTCCCCATCTTCCCGCATTACCCACCAAGTATATCCAGGTCCCTGAGCAAAAGCAATCCCACGAGTGGGTTTGCCTTTACCTGAAGCAGGAATAACCCAGACTGTCTTCCCCAGCAAATTCTTCATATGCACCACGGGAACTTTGTCCCCCTCTACAATATGTAAAAGTTCTGACTGGGCTGGGCCGGCCCTGTTGGCAGATCCTCTGGTGTTGACCAACCAGGTGGCCTTTGGTAAATGTGTATCCCAATGCTTGAAAGTTCCCCCACCCATCGCTCTCAGTGTAGTTTTTAACAGCCCATTGTACCGTTCGATTTTCCCAGAGGCTGGTGCATGGTAGGGGATGTGATATACCCACTCAATGCCATGCTCTTTGGCCCAAATATCTATAAGGTTATTCCGGAAATGAGTCCCATTGTCTGACTCAGTTCTCTCTGGGGTGCCATGTCGCCACAAAATCTGTTTCTCAAGGCCCAGGATGGTGTTCCGGGCAGTGGCATGGGGCACAGCGTATGTTTCCAGCCACCCGGTGGTTGCTTCCACCATGGTAAGCACATGGCGCTTGCCTTGGAGGGTTGGTGGCAGTGTGATATAGTCAATCTGCCAGGCCTCCCCATATTTATACTTCAACCACCGTCCTCCATACCAAAGAGGCTTTAACCGCTTGGCTTGTTTAATTGCAGCACATGTTTCACACTCATGAATAACCTGGGCAATAGTGTCCATTGTTAAGTCCACCCCTCGGTCACAGGCCCATCTACATGTTGCATCTCTGCCCTGATGGCCTGAAGTGTCATGGGCCCACCGGGCCAAAAATAATTCACCTTTATGTTGCCAATCTAAGTCCATCTGAGCCACTTCAATCTTAGCCGCTTTATCCACTTGTTGGTTGTTCTGGTGTTCCTCAGTGGCCCGACTCTTGGGTACATGGGCATCTACATGACGTACCTTCACCACCAGGTTCTGCACCCTGGCAGCAATATCTTTCCACAGTGCAGCAGCCCAGATGGGTTTACCTCTGTGTTGCCAGTTGCTCTGCTTCCATTGCATCAACCACCCCCACAGGGCATTTGCAACCATCCATGAGTCAGTATAGAGATAAAGTACTGGCCACTTTTCTCGTTCAGCAATGTCCAGGGCCAGCTGGATGGCTTTCACCTCGGCAAACTGACTCGATTCACCCTCTCCTTCAGCAGTTTCTGCAACTTGTCATCCAGGACTCCATACAGCTGCCTTCCATCTCCGATGCTTTCCCACAATACGGCAAGAGCCATCAGTAAACAAGGCATACTGCTTTTCACTTTCTGACAGTTTATTATATGGTGGGGCCTCTTCAGCGCGCACCACCTCCTCCTCTGGTGACATTCCGAAATCTTTGCCCTCTGGCCAGTCCATGATGACTTCTAGAATGCCTGGACGACTGGGATTTCCTATTCGAGTTCGTTGTGTAATTAGTGCAGCCCATTTACTCCATGTAGCATCAGTTGCATGATGTGTAGAGGAGACCCTGCCTTTGAATATCCAGCCCAGCACGGGCAACCGGGGTGCCAGGAGGAGCTGTGCTTCAGTGCCAATCACTTCCGAAGCAGCTCGAACCCCTTCATAGGCTGCCAGTATCTCTTTCTCAGTTGGGGTATAGCTGGCCTCAGATCCTTTATATCCCCGACTCCAAAAGCCGAGGGGTCGACCTCGAGTCTCCCCTGGAGCTTTCTGCCAGAGGCTCCAGGTAGGACCGTTCTCCCCAGCTGCAGTGTACAGCACATTTTTTACATCTGGTCCGGTCCGGACTGGTCCAAGGGCTACTGCATGAACTATCTCGTGTTTAATTTGCTCAAAGGCTTGTTGCTGCTCAGGGCCCCATTTAAAATCATTCTTCTTCCGGGTCACATGATAGAGAGGGCTTACAATCAAACTGTAATTTGGGATGTGCATTCTCCAGAACCCCACTGCACCCAAGAAAGCTTGCGTTTCTTTCTTATTAGTTGGTGGAGACATTGCTGTTATCTTGTTGATCACATCTGTGGGGATCTGTCTACGTCCATCTTGCCATTTTATTCCCAAAAATTGAATCTCCTGTGCAGGTCCCTTGACCTTACTCTGTCTTATGGCAAAACCGGCTTTCTGCAGGATTTGGATTATTTTCCTCCCTTTCTCAAAGACTTCTTCCGCTGTATCACCCCACACAATAATGTCATCAATGTATTGCAGGTGTTCTGGAGCTTGCCCCTGTTCCAGTGCAGTCTGGATCAGTCCATGGCAAATGGTAGGGCTGTGTTTCCACCCCTGGGGCAGTCGGTTCCAAGTGAACTGGACACCCCTCCAAGTAAAATCAAACTGTGGCCTGCACTCTGATGCCAAAGGAATTGAGAAAAATGCATTGGCAATATCAATCGTGGCATACCACTTGGCTGCCTTTGACTCTAGTTCATACTGAAGTTCTAGCATGTCCAGTACGGCAGCACTCAATGGTGGTGTGACTTCATTCAGGCCACGATAGTCTACTGTTAGTCTCCATTCTCCATTAGACTTTCCACTGGCCATATGGGGCTATTGAAGGGTGAGCAGGTCTTGCTGATCACCCCCTGACTCTCCAGTCTACGGATCAACTGAAGGATGGGAATCAGGGAGTCTCGGTTGGTGCGATATTGCCGCCGGTGCACTGTTGTGGTCGCAATTGGCACTTGTTGTTCTTCAACTTTCAGCAACCCCACAGCAGAGGGATCTTCTGAGAGACCAGGCAAGGTGGACAGCTGCTCAATTTCCTCAGTCTCCAAAGAAACAATACCAAAAGCCCACCGGTACCCTTTTGGGTCTTTGAAGTACCCTCTCTTGAGGTAGTCTATGCCGAGGATGCATGGAGCCTCTGGACCAGTCACAATAGGGTGCTTTTGCCATTCCCTCCCAGTCAGCCTGATTTCAGCCTCCAGCACAGTCAACTCTTGGGATCCTCCTGTTACTCCAGAAATATAGATGGGTTCCACCCCTTGACAGCTTGATGGCATCAGGGTACACTGTGCACCGGTATCTACTAGAGCCTTATACTTCTGTGGGACTGATGTGCCAGGCCATCTGATCCACACAGTCCAGCAAATCCGATTGTCCCCTACCTCCACCTGGCTGGAGGCAGGGCCCCTCTAGTGGTCGTCACAGCATTGGACACTTAAGTCGTGTTGAAAGGGATTATTCTTCCTTATCACAGGAGCTGGAGTAAAATCAGCTCTTCCACTCCATCTGGGAAACTGCTCACCAGAGACTGAAGCCGTAGCTCTCATGGGACGATCAGTCTTGGCCCTTGCTCCCCTCTTCAGTTCACTCACCCGTTCCTCCAAAGCTGAAGTAGGTTTTCCATCCCACTTTGTCATGTCTTCTCCGTGATCCAGCAGGTAAAACCATAGGGTACCCCGTGGCGTATGCCTTCTGTATCTCCTCTCTTGAACAATAGGATGCCTTTTGTTAATAGCTGAGACGTGTGTTGGTACACGTGAGGAGCTGGATAAATCAGATACATCGTCCCTCAATTTGTCGAGGTCCTGGGACAGTTTTTTCACAGCTGAGATGATGGAAGGGGTGAGATTGTCTTCGAACTCTCGGAGTTTATGAACCATTTCATCCACTGTTAGTGGTACTATGTCATTCCAGGTCACTGTTGCCAATGAATGGGCATATGATGACGGTGCATTCCATGTAAGTTTTCGCCACGTGGGTCGTGTACATTCAACTTCATCTGGATCTATAGGTGTATCCCCGTTATTCGGCTTGATGTGATAGATCATCTCTACGATGGCTGATTCCCTCAGAGACTGGATGCCTTTGTCTATAGTAGTCCACTTGGCCGAACGACTCGTAACATCGTCCTTGTACGGAAACCTTTCTTTCACAGCTGCCAAGAGCCTCCTCCAAAGACTGAGGGACTTTTTCTCTCTTGCAATTTCTTTGTCAATTCCCCCTTCTCTAGCAAGTGATCCCAGCTGCTTGACTTCTGTACCTTCTAGTTCGTGACCATCGGCCCCATTGTCCCAGCATCGGAGTAACCAGGTGATGATGTGCTCCCCTGGTTGACGGGTAAAATCTTTTCGCATATTCCGCAGCTCGGTTGAGGTCCGAGGTCGAGAAGTTACCTCTTCTTCTTCATCTTCGTCATGTGATGATGACTCCTGATCAGATTCTGGGCCAGGAGGTGAATTCATTGGTTCTTCATCTCGCTTCACCCGTTTTGCCTCCTTTTTGCTTGTTCTCTTGTGTACAGGGGCAACTGATATTGGTACGAATTGGTCCTCTGGTTTGGCTGCAGTGATTATCACTGTGGTTTGAGTAGCGACTGTACTTGTTGCTGGGGGTGGTGTAGCTACTGTGCTTGGAGCTGGGGTAACGGCGCTGTCGGTTGCAGTTGAAGTTTGAGCAGCTGCTGTACTTGCCACTGGGGTAGCTGCGCAGTTCATTGCAGCCAAAGTTTGAGTAGCGACTGTCACTTTGCCCTCAAATCCGCCGACATTCTTTTCCTTTTGAAGGTGCTGGATAGTGTTGAACAAGGCCCTGTAAGCATAGGCCAAGCCCCAGCACGTTGCCGTGATTTGTCCATCTCTGGTATGGCCAGAATGACCACACACCTCATTTAAGTGTTTTACTAATTCTTCTGGATTTTGCAGTTGTTCGGTAGTGAAATTCCAAAGTACTGGAGGGGCCCACTGACCTAGATACTTGCCCATACTATCCCACACACCCTGCCACTCATGGCTGTCCAGCCTCAGGGAAAATCTCTCGGTCCTCCTACATCGTCGTTTGACCCCAGACAAGACCCAAACCTGAATCTGCTTAACTCTTGAAATCAGTAGTGGGCAAAACACACTCTGTATGTGTGTTAGCATGGTGATTCCCATCATCAGCAGCAAACAAGTCTCAACAGCATTAAAAGGCCATTCAAAAAATTCAAAACTCTCAAATGTAAATGGTCTGGGGGGACGACTAGGAGGGTAAAAGGATGTCTCCTTCACAGGTTGAGCACCTGAGGAGGAGAAAAAAGATGTGTAATTGCTAAGCACCTCCATCATATACCTCCCAAAGTATAAAGGTGGTGACCACACTGGGAACATAAGCCAGATCAGTTTCATGATCAATGATTCTATTGTATTACAAGTCATTACCATAAAGTACAATGGGATAAAAACCTTAGCCCAAGCCCCACACTTGAAAAACACTAATACAGCAAATACCGGATGGACGTAAGATATGATATACTGAAACTGTGAGATCAAGAGGAAAAACCTTGAGAGCCAATAAATCAGCATTGTGACGAGTGACTATCAATCCAGTCAGATCTGTTCTTATCTCAACCCCTCGAGCCCCACGTTGGGCGCCAAAAAGAACTGTCGTGGTTTAAACCCAGTCAGGTAACTTGTTCACTCACTCCCAGTGAGTGGTGCCGAGCTGACAACAATCGAGGTCCGTGTCCGCCCCCCCCCCCCCCCCCCCCCCCGCACCGGGGCTCTCCCCTTCCCCGCTCCCGGAGGAACGGGGAGGAGGATCGAGAGAGTGCAACTCCTACGGGTTGAGACAAGAACAGTCCAGCAACAAATCACCACCGCTACTATCAGCTAAAACAATGATAAGGGAAAATAACAAGGGAAGAGAATACAATACCACCTGCCAAGAAAGCGAGTTCCACCCGGAAGCCCCTGTCCTTCCGGGTAACTCCCAGTTACCCCCCCACCCCGGGCATGACGTGCTGTGGTATGGAATACCTCCCTGGCTAGCCCGGGTCAGGCGCCCCGTCTCTGCTTCCTCACAGCTTTCCCTCCTCCCTGGCAGAGCATGAGCCTCACAGAGTCCTTGGTCAGGGTAAGCATCACTTAGCAACAACCGAAAACATCGGCTTCACCAACACTGTTCTCAAGCTAGAAGTCAAAACACAGCACTGCACTAGTTAACACAAAGGAAAAACATGACTGCTACTGCTGAACCCAACTAGCAACCTATAACAAGAGTTTGAGGCTCATATCTAACTAAATTTCTCTGTAAAATCACAGGGAGTTTAATCAAAGTTGTTTGCCTTGCTAGTGATTATTGTTATTACAGCTCCATTATAGCAAGATAACCAACAGCAAAGACATGATGAGAATCAGTTCCCAAGCTCTTCTGTGGGCATACTTCATGTAGAAGTTCAGTATAATATTTTTATCAGCCCTT
Source organism: Pezoporus flaviventris (assembly GCF_033815535.1). NCBI lineage: Eukaryota > Metazoa > Chordata > Aves > Psittaciformes > Psittacidae > Pezoporus > Pezoporus flaviventris. Next base: position 53,744,612 of record NW_026892549.1, read on the forward strand.
GGTTCTTGGTTTTCATCTGAGGAGAATCAAGAAGTCTACCAAAAAAATGCATTCTAAGCATTTAGTAGCCACAGATAGTGGAAAACTACCACATTAATCAGGAAAGCATAAATATGACATTACCTAAAAATAATAAAAATAAATTGAATTTTAAAACTCAGTGATTTCACATGAGGAGAGGCTCTGACTGTCATTTTATATCTGTGCACATGTGGTGACTTAATAAGCGATCTTAATTTCTACCTATTCATGTTACAAAATTGGTATTACAACTAATGTACTTTGATTATTTTTACAACCTTTTGAAGAGCAGAGGACAATAATGTATTTAAACTACCTACTTATGCAGATAGTATCTGTTATAAACACGGCAAATACACAGCAAAAGGGACTAATATGATTTAACAGGAGTTGGTTGAAAAGCAAATTAATTATTTCTTCCAAGATCTTTTACCACAAAGTTTTCCTAAGACCAGAGTTGGGCAGAAGTCAAAGAATAAAGTAACACTATTTTTTAACATAAATACAAAGGTTTTCTTTTCTTCAAAATTTTCCAGTAAAATACTTCAATCTTTAAGATTTACTTTTAAATAAGATTTTTTTTTTTTTTTTGCAGGATGAAAACCTATGTAACATCACATTTTTTTGTACCTCAACACATCTAAAAATACTGCCTGATAGGTGGTGGTTCTTTTGGTTTTGTTTTGTTTTTTTTTTTTAAAAAAAGCCAGGAAAAAAAACCATTTTCACTTAAGATTGACAGAAAGCACTTGCTCAACATTTACTATCAACCTGCTTCAGAGGCTTTTGAGACCTGGAAAAGATGACAAGTCAGACAGCCTTTCACCCTGTAACATAAGGCTTTTGCAAATGGCTTTCAGAGCTGTTGTAACACATCCCAGCTATTTGGAAATGCAATCTGTTTACCCAAAGCAAACATTATAATTTTCTATATATATACACATACACATGCACACACATACCCCTCAACTTGCATCTTCAGCATACTTTTTGTTAAAAATACTCCTATTGACAGCAACCACTAAGTTGAAGTCAAGAAAGCATGTATGGACTCATGCAGTCTGAAGGGTACACAAGTTCTGCTCCCCCAGGACCTCAGTGAAGAATGCTATAAATTTATATCCATATTTCTTCCAAGAAGAAATTTTTTTTTCTCTCATGGAGTTAGATGCAGCAAGATGTGCCCCTGTACCCATAAGGCACATCTTATTCAAGAAAAGACATTTTGTTCTCCAATCTCTTCCTGCTCACATTTTATACTGTCTTTTTTTCTCTTTTTAGTAATTAGATGAACTGTTCATACCTGGCCCTACCTCACTAACTATTTCACCTATAGGAGTCCCACAGATGATAAATTAACTCCTAATTTCAGGATTAGATCACACAGCTATTTCAAAACCACCAAATCATCTCATACACTTCAACTGCAGTTAACAGATTACACAGTATCTTTTAGTTTTCTTTCAGAAATTCAGGAAAAGAAGGAGACCTGTGATTCAAACTCACTCAACATGGTTGAAATCTGGCTAAAGATAAAGGAGAAGTAATAGGAAATGCTTGGTAAAAAGCAGTAGACAAGATACTTAAGTGCCTGTAGCACAAGAGGGCAAGATGAATACAGCTACGTCAACATCAAAGATACAATTACCTGAAAAAGCAGAAAAAAAAAAAAATCATTCCACTAGAAGTATTAAAATATGCAGTGCATTGAAAAGTCCTGAGCACGCAAAAATTTTTGTCACTCCAGTGGCTTCAGCTTATACCACTGTCAGCAAGAGCTCCAAGACAGTGGTGCTTCCCTTGATCTCCCCACTGTACAGCACCTAGCCATGTTACACAGCATACATCATACCTTGAAACAGCTTATTTTTATGGAACAGATAATTAGCTGGGCTTACTCAGCAGGTGGCTTTAAAGTTTCCTGATAGTCTACCAATAAATTAAGAGAACTCATGCAATTATAAGAAAAATGGGGATTGAAAAATAGTGTTTCTGAAGATCACGATGCATTCTGGAGGACTGAGGCTAATAAGGCACATCCTTAATTGTGTAGAAAGTTCAGACTCTTAGCACCAGTAATCAACACCTGGGCTTTATGTAATTATTAGCAACAGTATCTTCAGTGAGTACCTCTATTTCTATAGCTATTCATTTATGGTTTTGAAAGAATGTAGTGCTACTATATTCCAGAAAAGCCATAAGCACACAATTCCTTGCTTGTTAAGATATCTTTACTGACAAGTTGCCCATTTCACTTGTTTCAGCAAGATGGAAATAAACATTATTTTCATTTGTGTTTCATTAAATTATTCCGCAACCCATATGCAGTCTCTTGATGCAGTTTGAAAGGTGAACAGATGGGATTTTATTTTTAGCTCACGTTAACACAGCCCATCAAATACTCATTTGCTTGATATACTATCATAATACAGCTTACTACTCAGCCTTTAAAGTATATCTTTGCCTGCCTTGTAACATCCAAATGACAGAAGAGAACTGTGCGATAAATATTTAATTACAATCATGATGATTGCTTTGTCACTGAAAACTAGTATGTGAATGGAAGAACTAGGGTCTTAAAGATGAAAATTTAGCAACTACCTTCTACTGAAATCAAAGTGTATTTTATAATTATATTTCAAATACATGCTTTCTCAAGATTGGAAAAAAAAAAAGTGGTTGTGGAGGCCACTTTGCTTTTCAATTTCGTATGCTTTTCAATTGATACATACAGCATTAGCAACACCTATTAGGTGTCAGCAGAAGCAGACCAAAACTTTTTTCAGTAGTTAACTGTGTATTTGAATATATATTTGATTGCATTTTGGATACAATATAATAATGCATATAATAAAATATCACCTCTAAAAGCATAGGATAAAATGATAGTTGAAGATGTCCCTGCTCAATGCAGGGAGGTTGGACTAGATGAGCTTTGAAGATCCATTCCAACAGAAACTATTCTGTGATTCCGTGGTTCTGTGTAAGCACTAAAATTGTTTTGTGCTCTCTCACTCAAATAATGAATGAAATAAAATTTAGCTTCTACACCAGACTTCTAAACTTTGTTTGGTTTTTACTGGGCATTCACACAGCTGTGTAGAAGAAAGACTGATGTCTCCAGGTTTGCATGGTACAACTTTGCATTTTCTCAGTAAGCACCATTCTACAGTCAAACCACACATGCCTTTGATGGAATCTATCAAAGGACAGCAGACTCAGCTCCAAGCCCACCATCACAGAGAGAATTTTCTTTCACACAAATATTTGCCAAGCAATAAATGCATCTATAAGAGGTATAAAGAGACAGAGAGTGAGAACCCTTTAGGATATTTTGTAGATATCTGAAGGAAGAAATATAAATAGTTCACCAGAGCACCTCCTGTCTTAATGATAGTCTCACACATTTTAGGGAAATCTCAGCAAATATGAGGGAAAAAAGAATCACAACTGTGCAACAGAGCTGAAGCAAGGTATTCTATGTCCTGCAGAAACTGCCACTGGCATTCTAATGCTTTATCTCTTGACAGCACTTAAGCACGCAGTGAAAGCATGCTGCACTGCTATTTTTATTGGAATCACGAATGAGCACAATAGACAAACCATGAAAACCGGAAATGATCAAATTTCTGTTTGAATCTGGACCAACTCTACATCAGATCTACAAGCCTTCAGTAGCTATTTCAAGAGTACTACCCTTTTGCACCAGCACCATCAAGGTCAACACAGCCTGTTAGCATGTGCTAGCTGTTCTCAGAGTCAGCATAGCAGCTTCCCTCTTATTTGGAGATAGGTTTCTGCAGAGAAATGGCCAATAATTTTTACATGACAGAGAAGGTGAAAAGTTTTCACACAACCCTAACATTTCCTTTAATTTTCACACAGTACTTCTGTTGTGAGGACCAAAATACCTCTGAGGAAATGATCACAAGAACCGACAGAAAAGGTTTATATTAAAATACAGTGATACCTTTACTGATGCTGTTAATTTGGAAATGCTGGAGGGTTTCCAAAACAGCAGGCTGAAACATGAAAGGAAACATGTAAGGTCCTGGTGTCTCATAAAGCTTGATTTTCATATTTGAGGGGTAAGGCTACATGTGCTTACATACCACTTACTGCTAAATCAAATGATGGTAAGCAGATGCTCCCTTTCCCTCAAATTTTAGCTTATGCTCCGCACTTCTACCCATATTATGAATGTGAGAGACAACGGTGATAATAAAATACCCAGAAATAGTACAAAACCCCATGTGAAAAAGATAAATGAGACAAGTCAGCAATATATAAAGGCCCTGAATTATTTAAGCTGCCTAAACACCCAGAAGTGCACTCAGAGCTTTAAACTCATTAGTTGCAAATTCCAAACAGCATCACTGTATTTTTTTCTACTTTATCCCCTTCCCCCCATCCCTGACAGTTAGGCACACAGGAATTAAGTCTTTAAATCCTTATTTAGTCAGCAGACACTCTCTACTAATTAATATGGAAAAGAATGACCACAGGAAAAGAGCAGATGGTTTGAAGACAGAGAATGAAGATAAGCTGAGAGATCTGTGTGAAGATACCAAGTGCATACTCCAGCATTTCTTAAACACTGATAACCTACAATATAGCTTTTTAACAAATAGAATTGAAATAACATTTTAAGCAGAAAGGTCAGATGAGTCTCCACATTCAGTCAGCAATAAACCATTTTTCCAAGCTCTTTTTTTTTTTTAATCAAATCACATGAGAGAGAGATAAGATTATTTCCCACAGGATGCTGATCGTTGTGATGTTTGAAATAATTCTTCTCATACACTAATAGCTAGAAACATTTCTTCCTCCTTTGTTGGTAACTTTTCTAATGCAAGAATTAAACCTGAAAAAGGAAGAGGAAGCATTTTTTCAGTATTAAAGTGAATTAATATTTTTCCTGTGTCATGTTTCTGTTTTTTGACATGAAATGAGTATTATTCTCCCATGTGAAAACTGACTCCTCAGTAGGAGAATAAGTGTCCTCAGAATAACTTAACAGAAGAATCCTGATTCCAAATTATTTATATTTTTACATTATTCTTGGTAGGATTACTGCAGCTTGTAGCCCTAGAAAAATACTTTAAAGCATTTGTGTTCCTATTAATTTATAAATTAAAAAAACAAGGGAAAAAACCTGCAGTCACCTACTGTTAGTAACAATCAGGAACCAATTTGGGAAGCATCAGATTTTGGCTGTGCTCCTTCTGTCTGCTTTGGGCTCATTAGCGAAGAGAAGAAAGGGAGGGGGAGGTGTCTGCAAATGCCCATCATCTGCTGCTGCTGACATAGCCTCAGCATTATGTTAAGGGCATAATTAACACAGGGACGAAGGTGTTCAAGAGCATTTTAGAAGCCAGTTTGGCTGAAGGTATTCTTCAAAGGGCAGGAATATTGGGAAGGACAGACCCTGTTTTTTCAGTGAGCCCTCCAAGAAGTACATGTGTGATTTGGAAGAATAACATTGGAATAGAAAACAGGTAGATGTATAACCTTGGACCCCAAAAGCACACCAGCATGGCACCCAGCCATCTTATTTCACTACTTTCAGAACTACAAGTTTTCAACATAAATCCCAGTTATGGTACTAGCACTAAAAAGAGAAGTTGGTCTAACAAAGTTTTATATCCATGAAAGCATCAAGGTAGTATGCTTTAAACATCCTAAATAAAACAATTCATAATCATAAAGCAGACAAAAGCTGAATGAGAAAAAAAAAAAACAAACACTGTTATGAAAATAAACACAGTATTTTGCAGAGTCTTGTGCTTTGTTTTGCAGATACTGAGTAAATTCACAATATACTTTGAGCAACATTTATTGGCACAATTTTCAAAATATGGAGCAAATCAGTATCAGGTGTCTATTGAACATTTCACACTGGAGCTTAAACCTCAGACTGAACATTCCTACTTTGTACATTTAGAGAAGCAGCTCTCATTTCGGTACTGACACGGACTTTCTTTGGTTTTCTATTCAGACTGAGTAACATAAACTCTACTCACCCTTTCTCCTCTGCAGAACCTGTAAATACTGCCATATTTATACCCAACCAGCAATCACATTAATTCTGCACTGTTAATTATTTTTGTTCATTAGTCATCCATGCCCTTGGGTATTTGCAACATGTAGTAGAGAACCTGGAAGTTTAAAACTCTCCACAGATTCTATTTAGGACTAAGTACTTAAAATTCTTCAAATTGCTAATTTTATGCTACATTAAATCTTCAAATCTTTGGTAATTTATGTTTGTGTGCTGTGATAATCAACTGATCTTTGCCCCATTTGTAGCATCAAAGAACAGAACTTATTATAATGAAACTTAAGAGTTTCTCCAAGAAGTAAAATAGGAATTAAATTTTTTTTATCACAAATGCATTTGCAAAATTACAATAACATTACAAACTGTAATTCAACAGGTTTTTACTAAGGGCATTTGTCTGCTTCACCTGCAAGCAAGCTTCATATTCAGCCTCTGTGCAGCTTTCGTATGTAGCCTTAAGCCATGGGTAAGTCATGCCACACTAGAGGAAAGGAAGGTGAAAGACATTAGAGATATGGGAAAAAGTTTTATTCTTAACCAGGGAACGGAAATATCTGTTTGACTGAACGGTGCATGTCACTGGATGTGACCAATGTGAACATATAGTCAAGTCTATTCATCAATACCATTCCCTCAAATTATGAAGAAATTCTTTCTCTGTAGACTGTTGGGTTTGTGTTTGGTTTTTTTCCTTTAGACTATATACTACTATATGCTATAATACTTCCTATAGACTTTATACCACTTTTCTAGTAGGTGTAATAAAACCATGATTTTTCTCAGTGCTTACCTGCTACCATACCATAATGAGTTTGATATCTCTGGGAGTAATTTTAAAATGAGTTTGCTTATTTATGATTTTTCCCTCAGCTTTGAACATAACTTAAAAATGCTGCTTCAAATGATTGCCAGTTTTTATGGGTTTACAAACATATTTTTCTTATTAAAATAATAATAACCTGGAAATTATGTAACAAGAAGTTTTTTGAAGGCATAAATGCTGCACTTCAATAAAGAATATAAAGAATCCACACCTAAAATGTAGCCTTAAAAGCAATCTTCACAAAGTCTCATTAAACATCCAACTTTTTCCTATGTCCCAATTTCTGTTTCTGTGTCCCAATATATAACTCTTCAACCTTTCACCTTTCCAAGTTGTAAAATTAACAATACTGACATTTGCAGAGCATTGGTTTAAAAATGTCAGTAGAGGAAAATGAAAAATTAGAAAAACAGAACAGTATTTATCAGTTGCAAAGATTTGGCCATGATAGACGCTAACATCAACATTGACAAAATTATACACCTGAAAATATTTTTCTCTTCAAAATAGAAGTTTCTATGTTTCTGGCAGGTGATATTTATATAAAATGTACAACAAGAATTACTATGGTAACAAAAATATATAAAAAAGTTTTTTTTTTTTCATTTCTCTTTCATTCTTCTTTCAGAATAGATTATCTCAGTGTATTAAGAAATTGTTGTATTCTTTTTTCCTCAACTCTGCTGTGGAGCTCCCTTAATTATTGACCTTTGGCCAGAGATACTGGACTGTTCACGAGGCCCAGTACTAAGAGTTGCTATGCTGTTTTGCATGTCAGATGCTAAGGCATGTTGCAAATCACGATTGTAATACTAAATGATTCCACCAAAGCGAGACACTTTTTAAAATTGCATATGAAAAATAACAGGTACTTTACAAGGCCAATCTCTTGGGATATTTAAATTAGATTTGCTTATTTATGCTTATCCTCATAGTAAAGATACCATCCAGTACAAAACAATCTTAGAAGAGATGGAAAGCACCTACTAGTTTTATTTCTATTTCTATTCCTCTATACCTTACAGGATTCTGCACTTACAAACATATAAGATCCACTCCACTAAAATAAGGATATTTTATTGCTTTCAAACTTTCTCATAAACCTGAAATATTTTAATTACCAAATAATCCATTTTGCATTTCACAGACAACCATTTGCTGAGCAACAGAAACATAACAAAACAACGACCATACTGACTGAAAAAGTGAAATACATTCCTGTAAACAGAAAGTACCTGGTGTGTCCTTGAAGTCTACTCTTTTGGGAAGGTGCCAAAGAAAAATATTAAACCCCATAACACATGAGAGGATTGTTTTGCTTTTAAGAAGTCAACTTAAGAAATTCCCATAGACTCATAAGAGTCAGAAACCCTTCAACTTCTGAACATCACAAATGCTCAAAAATGGGCTATGGAGATAAAAGGCAAGTATCTGCTACAGAGTTCACTCTAAAGACAGATGAAAGAAAGTTACTTAGGCTCTCCATGCACTGATCTTAAAGAAAAAAATTATTCTGAGTCTAGTGTTGTTATTCGTAGGAGGTTAGCATCAGCCGAAACCTTCCTTCAGTGTCCAATACTCCTCTTAATACCAGTACAGTAGCTTCAAAGCAGCTTTCAGCAGCATTGTAGTTTACATAAAAAAGCAAATTAAAATCTCTACTCTCCTCACCTCAGCCTTGCTGCTTGAAGTGCTGCAGCCTGGGCTAGCACAGTCACCACTCCAAGCTTTTCACATAGCAACTTCCCCTTCGCATCTCTGCAGGCGGCTTAATTACAAGAATTGCTACCCCTACTTTACAGATGAAGACTCAGATAAACAAAGAGGTTATATCTGCAGCAAATATAAGACATTAAAATCAGATCTTTGTCCCGAAGACCATACTGATCTGCTGCAGGATCTGTCACTTTTGTCATTCGTTAGCATAAATACATATTTCTAAGTTATGACAAGCACTGAGGGTGCAAATGCATTGGAATATGTTTGAGCTTTGTAACTGGTCCAGAAAAGTCGCACATGTTACAGTTGGAACATGCAAGACTAGGCAAAATCAAAGAGTGTACATAGGAATTACTCCTCCTACAGAGCTCTATGGACTCCACAATTTTTCTTGCAGCACTTCAGCTCATGATAAAACGGCATGGATTAAAAATACCAACTGTTGTCAATGTAAATATACATACTATGGTATTCAAATTACAAATCTGCTATAGCAAGGTAGTTTTAACCTGCAAGAAGTACAGGAAGAGATTAGTCACTGTGAAGATAAAACAAGCAGAAGAATTTTTTTATTGAGAACTGGGATAAGTTATGGCCTATTTTCAAGACAAAGTAATGAATCAAAATTGAATTTAGTTTTAATCTCCTTTTTGACTTGCTTTCATTTCCCAGTTGCATTTAATCTGAATATCTCAAATGTTCTGTACAATGTAGTTAGCCCCTCAACAAAACTCCACCACAAATTTCCTTAAAATATTTTTTCAACTTTTTTCCTTTCTTTCTGCTAACAACAAGACAAAGGGAAAGGGGAAATAACATTTATATATATAAAGTTGTTTTTGCTGGAAGAACTATTGTGGTTCTCTTTGAGCAAAGGTACCCTAAATCCATACCATCAGCACCTATACATTAGTCTGAGGAGTATATTAGAGGAACCCAGACTGCACAGATCAGATTAGCCAGAATTTGTGAAAGAAATTAAGTAGCAAGTTGTCATACTGTACCTCAAGGTCTTCTGCTGGCTGTTATCATTGTATTACATTACTATCACACAGTAATTCTGAATAAAGTCATTTTGAGTGAAATTTTTACCAATATCAAACAAGTCACTTAGATGAACACTCTTCACTGCAAGTTTCTGAGTGTAGATATGCAAAAGGCACAAAAGAAGACTGCAGCTTTCTCTGAGTTTGGATGCAATGTGCCGTTCCATTGCATGGTGCCTGCAAATTAGCATTTAAAAGTCCAAGACTAACTTGTGTTTATTTCAGTTGTTCCTCAAATGCACTGACTCTCACTCCTGTCCCACTGTCATTTTCTTCTTCCAGTGGCAAAGCTAGAAATGCTAAATATAGCACAAATACAGTGTGTGGGGCACCCATATTCTTCCTTTTAATGCCACAAAACTATACTCGCTCTGTACATTTCCAAGTTCTTCCAACATCTGACATCTGTATCGGTGTGTTTACTGTCCCACTGCAGCAGGAGAAGGCGACCCTATCCTTGCGGCATCAGAGCCCAGGAGAGACCACAGAATCACTGACTGGTTTGGGCTGGAAGGGACCTTAAAGCTCATCCAGTTCCAACCCCCTGCCACAGGCAGGGACACCTTTCACTACACCAGGTTGCTCCAAGCCCTGTGCAACCTGGCCTTGAACACTGCCAGGGATGGGGCATAATTCTGTGTTCACATGGAATGCAGCAGGAGGGCTTTCCAGATCACTGGAAAAATCCAGAGACCTCTGTTTTTTCAATCTCACTATTGGACAAAAGAGAAGCCTCAAAGCCTTGGAAGGGAAGGTGAAGGACAGCCAATGCACAAGCAAGCATTGGCTGAATAGCGTGGATCCTCTTGCCAGATGCAGCTCCGGTCAGAGGGCTGCCCAGAGTTCTATTTAAAGCAGGAAAGATGTGATGCTGAATTTTCTGCTTCCTAACTCTGGCTTCAGATGGCGCCAACAGGTGTTTGAGCTGCATTGAATAACCTCAGCAAACCCTTATTTTCAGTTCGGAGGACTTTTTCTTCTGATGGTTTTGGAGCTTTAAAGTTTTGGAATAAATCTGGCTTAACACCCACACTTAAAAATGCAAATAAACTTTTCAACAATGAGGCTGCTGAAGAGCTTTTCCCTCTGCATTTATTGAAGATATAAGACTTGCACACTAAGCCACATCATCAAGGGGGGAGGAGACCTGTGGGAGGAGAAAAAAGTGAGCGAGCCCCATGCAAAATGCATGAGTCTTGATAGCTTTCTCTAGTCCACCATATGCATATTTCATGAATTCATTACAGCAACTACTACGTCTATAAGTCAAATAAGCCCAATTGTTCAAATAAAATGATGAGCCTGATATACAGAAAAGAGGCGCTGTTGGAAGAACACTGGCACTCTCCAAGCTGAAGTTGCTACATGGCTGTCAAGACTACTGTGACTTGCAGGCTTGACCAGAAAGAGAAATAGGAGAAGAATAAAATTATTTCCTCAGCATCTGTGTGAAAGAAAATGATTAAAAGCCTGTTGTGACACAAACATTGATACTCAAAAACATTTGTAGTAGCTTTGCTACAAAATGTACTTGCAGTCATTGCTAGCTCACATTCAAAATCAAAATCAAAGACAACAGACTACATTTACAATTGGAATCTGCATTGAGATAGACAATAAAAAGATGACAAGCACAAGAATAAATAAATCACCAGCACGAAAGTACTCTGTGTTTCCCTCCAGATGTCAGACTGAGTGCTGTGTATTCCATACATGAAAACAGCTTGAGAGCAAAAAGGGAATGAGAAATTCAGTGTGTCACACACAAAAAAAAAGACATGGCTGTTGAGAGCTTTTAGCAAGGGTGAGTTTCAAACAGGGCCCTATGCTGCTTTATGGTTTCCATATGGGAACTAATTTCTGATCATATGCAAATCCACTCTAGGAGGCACTAACTACATATAAAGCCCTTTCCCACACCCTGCAAGGGGGTGTTTGAAAGAGAGAAGAACACCATGGACAGAGCCATCAGGAATTGTAGGGACTGTGAAAAAGTATAAAACAGGTGGGCGATACCAGTGGAAATTTTCTTCATCTAAAAGCACCCTTAAGAAAGGCCCAAATTTTTACCAGCACAGAGATTCAAAAGTATTATTGATTTGGCTGATCAGGATTCTGAACAACAAACAAAAATCTAAACACCTATTCTTTCCTGAGATCTAATAAAAAATAGAATTTAGACATACATGGTTCCAAATTTTGATTGGCAAAACAATTCAAGGTTTTAAATTTGAGATTCACAAGGAATGACAGAAGAGCATTTTGGATGAGACCAGGAAGGTCTCACTATCACCCACTCCAACCTTCCACACACCAGGTCCAACACTGAATGCTTTGAGAGCATGACCTGGGTGTCTTTGGGGTGAAATTAAGCATAACAGCCAAGATCCAGAAGTGCAACTGAATCTCTTCCACACATAGCAAGCATTCAGTCCACAGCACTGGACTGGAGATTTCAAAGTGGAAAACACCATATTTCATGTACTTACACCATTTTGCTCTTCTGAAAACATTGATCCAATCCTAATTTCCAACTGACACAGCCAAACATCATCTTAGTTTTTCTCTACCAAACAAAAGGGCAAAATGAATCATTTAATCATTATGTTTTGAAGGTGTGTAAATTTAATGTTTTCATTTGATATCTGTTCACAGCTAAAATGATTTTCAAGAGCCACTTTCATTTAGCAGGCTTTCAACTTATCACTGTCCATGTACTTCCTTAGGAAAAAAAAAAAAAAGTAAAAATATGTAACCTTTCCTCTATGGGTGGAAAATAAATGAAAGTTTGTGAACTTTATACCATAACATTTGTGCTCTGAATGGGCTTCGTGTGCCTCCAGCAAAGCTCAGTGATGTTTGTCACTTCACAGTTTAAAAGTGTGTTGTAACAAAAGGTCAAGAGGAAAAAAAAGGAACGACCCTCAAGGTTATAGATGTGTTAAACAGGAAAAACATTTCTGCTCTGCTAAATGCCTGTTTAAATATAAATCTATTAGTCTGATGAGGTTAAAACCCTAGACTGCAAATTTGCATCTGATTTTGAAAGGACAGTGGGTGTTCCCTCATTTTCCATCTTCCTCTGTTTTCCAGTTCTCTCTCCTTTTTCCTCTGTTCTTTTGAAATACTCTAGAGTTGCTGGGGTTTTGGACTTTAGGATTTAAAAAAAAACCCCACAAGATTAAAAAGAAAAAATCTCAACTGAAGTAGTCAACTACTTTCTGCGAAAAGGTTGAGGTCAGTATTTTGAATGGATAATTAAACCATACAGTTGGCCATAAAAACAAAATGAGGGAAAGAAGCATACCTGAAAACAGACTCTGCCATAACAGATGTATATGACAGGAATACAGTTATTCAAGTTAGTAGAGTAACTATAATGAAACGTTTTAATCTCAGAATAACAGTTTCACAGAGGAAAGCATTCTGGAATTTATAATATATCATGGTTGCTGCCTCATGGAGATTAAGATTATCTTTCCTAATTTAATATGTTCATTTTCAGAATGAATGCCATGCCAGCCCAGCAACACTACAGACTCCTTCCTGCACCAAAAAGAGCCAGTTTAATCCCTCCCTCATGCTCAATTGCATCATGTAGATAAACTTCAGGTATTCCCACAACACAAAATGGGGTAGATGGCATCTTCAGGCAGTGAAGTATGATTATCACAGGGTCTTTTCTTGCCCCAGGGGTTGATAATATTGCATCTGTCAGCACAATTTTAGTACAATGGACCATAAAAGTAATTACAGAACGGTGTGGATTGGAAGGGACCTTAAAGCTCATCCAGTTCCAAACCCCTGCCACAGGACACCTTCCACTTAAACCAGGTTACTCCAAGCCCTGTCCAATTTGGCCTTGAACACTGACAGGGATGGGGCAGCCACAGCTTCTCTGGGCAACCTGTCCCTGTGTCTCACCACCCTGATTATGTGGCAGACATTCTTTCTGAAGTCACCGCTTGCCTCAACAAAAGCATGCCTATTACTTCTGTGGGCTGTAAGTAATATGGTGAAAATCTGTCACCCTTAAAGGGCTGATTGATAGCTTTGATTCTAGACATCTGGGTATTTTTAGATAAAACCTTTCTTTAACAGAAAAAGACACTTTGTCAAAACTTAAAAAGTCATGCAAAATAGAACTTAACATGCTCCCTGACACACTTCAGTGCAGATGTTTTCCAACATCTTATTTTCCTAACTGCAAACGGGAGTTTCTCTAAAAGTGAATATTTAAAAAATATAGCTAGTAACTGACAAATGCAGTCTTCTGGGGTTTTTTGCTTGTAAAGACTTACAAGATTTGAGATATCATCTTCATTCAGGATACAGTTTTTCAGATACAAAACCAGGCCAAAATATCACTTCCTACTTAGTGATACTACACATAGAGTAAAAAATCTTATTACAACTGAACATGATAAAGAGGTTTTCCATTCAGCATGTATCAAATTTCTAAGTCATTGCAAATTTCAGAGGGAGAAAAGGATTTTCTGAGAACTCCACAAATTCATATTTACAAGTTATCTTTCTTACCACTAGTTCAACTCTGCTCTTAGATGGAGAGAGACAAATCATGCAAATATGAAGAATAATACTTTGCAAGGGGACTTCAGCTTCTGTACCCTTTTTAGAATAATATTTAGACACTTCTATTTCTGAAAGTTGCAGTTCTATGTCTTTCATAAAATTCATCTACTTTAAAGCAAGACCCTGAATTGAAAGTCAGCTTTTGCCTGGCTTTCTTAGGGAAGCAGTAAGAGCTCATGGCTGTAAAAAAGATTTTGATCATATACCCACTGATCATGCTACAAATAAATTTCCATCAAATGCTTAATCTTTGAGCATCATCTGGTTATTTCATCCTTGGTGACACTCTCAGTCTTATTCAGTTTTTACCAGATTATCAATGTGTAACAGTTTTCATACTAATCACAGTTTCCTGCAAACTTGTGAACATCAGGTCCTTAACTCTGCCAGAAGACTAAAAGGAAAAGCAAAGAACACAGGAAATGTCTTCAGCAGGTATATTCAGCAGATAACAGGAGTTATCTGTTGATATTTTAAATTGTCATTCAAAGCAATGGTACAAAATTTAAGATTATAAAAAACTCACTGAGGTGCTATTAGGTTCTCCAGAGCCCTAATGAAAACTAATTAGAATTAAAGCCTCCTGCTCTAAAGACTCCATTATGTTACAGCACATTACTGTAAAAATATATTCATTATGTATAAAAAATTCACACTTTCTTTCTAGCAATGCATATTTATCTTTCTATTTATGTCCATTTCCTGAAAGAATATTACAGTCTATTAATTCACAGAAGGCAAGGAAATATTATGATCTCCAGTGGTTTCAACCAGACACAATTATGACAGAATATGCCACTTGTAAAATGTTTCATCAAGCTATATATGCCAGTATGTACTATATTTGTAAAAACTCTACATGCTATTTATAGCATAATATTACATGGAAAAAGATATCAAATGGGTTGTTGTATCTTTAAGCAGATAAATAGATAATTAAGCAGAAGACCTACCCCATCCTTGATATTGTTGCCATTTCCTAGCTAAAAGATAATTTATAATAATGCTTGATGTCTAGCTTTCATTTCCAAATAATTTTCCTAATATCATGTCCTCTGTGCCTTTTGATAACAATTTTAATGACACAACAGCAGGGAATGCTCACTTTGGGTTTCAGATGCCAGCTAACACACACATCACTTACCAGCGGATTACTTCTCAAGCACTCTTAATATCAAATGTTTGAAAACACAAGTGCTAGCATATCTAAATACAGTTAAAAAGTACTTCAGTTTATCGTGTTTTAATAAGTTTCTGACCCTTCAACAATATTCTTGTGAAGCAAAGAAATATTAATGACAAACAACAGAGAGCAGTAAGGCAATTAATAAGTGGCATGATAGTCAGTAAAAATAACTAGTGACTTAGAGAAGCCTAGGGTAAGGTAGAAAACAAGGAGGAAGACACTCTAAAACCATGCAATGTTCAAGTTGCATCTGACTGGGTTTACTATATTAGCTCCTTTTCTGCAGTCAGCTTCCACCTCATAAATACTTAGAATAATAAAATGTAATATCTTTGAGTAACAGGTGTTATTCTGCTTATACAATGGCTTCAAGTACCAGATTGCAATGACTTATAAGAATCAAGAGTACAGTATGTTATTCTAATACTTGGCAATTTATGAAGTTGAAAATATGAAGTATCGCAGAAATCAATGTACATCTCCCATCTGTGATGGTAAGTTGCTATATAGGAAGCTGTGGGGTTTTATTAGGATTTTTGTATTTCAGAAACATCCATTCATTAGTTTCTAAAAACAGAGATCTGTGTTGCTTATGAAGCTGGTGGGTTTACATAATCCTTTCAGAGCATCTACATAGGCAAAACTCACTGCCGGCAGATCCCCCACCTTGCAAAGAAAGCCTCAGATTCCTGTCTCTGGAACTTTGGCATCACATGAAAATACGATTCAGAATGCAAAGCTTGAATGTGTTGTAAAATCCCCAGGCCATCCAGGACTAGTCCTTCGTTCCAAGTAATCTCACAGACCAAAACTGAGAACATCTGGATTTTGGAGGTGAAATCCCTGCCTCTCCTAGAGATGCTTTTCCTCCCAGTCCTTCTCCCCCACACCTTTCCTGCCTCAGGACCTTATTTTTGATTGGCAAATGTTACAGGGGCTACAAAACTATCCTCATTTCAATTTCCAGGCAGAGGAGACACTAATCCTGTGCACCACACACAATTTAATTAGCATTTAAATTTCAAAGGTTCAGAATATAACAGAGTGCTGCAATGTCTGCTCAGGCTCCACTGTGCAGTCTGTGTATTTTATGACATAGTTAAAGCAACATAAAAAGTGATATATTAAAAATTGTGTACAGGGAGGGTAGACCCTGCATTGTGCCACACAAGTACAGTTAGAGAATAGAAACTGCCAGCAAATAACTTCAAACTCAATTTAGCTTTTCAGATATTTTACTTGAAAACTAAAAGTTAAGTACAAGCAATATAAAATATTTTTGATAGGTACAAATAATAAAAAATAATAAAGATATATAAAATATAATTTAAAACTCAATACATTTTGGACTCATGAAAAAAGAGAGTAGTTTTATAGAAACTATAGAATACTATAGAAATACATATGTTTCTATCAGTAGAAATGAAGGAGCAGGCTGCATAAGTGAATACAAATTTGCATACTGTAATTGTTTTTACAAAAGACTGAGAACATCACATTAAATGACAGCTGTCTTTCTCTAAGAAGCAGATTTTTCACTAGCTTCACCAGCTTTATTCAGCTGTCAGCAGATAACGTGGTTGTTTTGGAGCATTTTGAGCTATCCGCAATCACATTTTTTAATTTTTTTTACATGTAGATGTGAAATATTTTTTCTAATTGTAGTTGTAAACTCAAAAATTATCAATAAATGCATTCATTAGTACCTATGGAAGCAGAGAAGTCTTTAAAAGCAGATCCTTGCTTTTCTTTCCACTTCCTTAGCACTACTGCAATTATTTAATTATTCAGGAAAGGGAATTGACATGTTTCACCTTGAAAGCACTGCAGGTGCTTTCATAAGTCAGCTCGGAGGACCTCCTCCTTTACTCTGGCCCAACCAGGGGAACAGCTAACTTAATAGGTTTTCATCACCTAAAAGCCAGCATTTGAGAATTAACTCTATCCAATTCTTTGCCAGGAGCCAAGCTGGCTGTGGTTTCAGAAGAGAAGTGCAGTGGGTTGGGGTAGAAGCTGTCCATACCTTAGCAGGCAGGAGCATTGTTTACCCTTTGGCCAGCCAGTCTCTGCCAAAAAGGAGAATAAAAACCCCAAGCCCTGTGCACTTGGGCAAAGTTTCCAAGGCAAAGTGACATTGAGCTCACCTTAATTAAGAGAACTGGCCAGACTTTTTGGAGAGCGGAAAAAATAACAGAATTCTATTAAAGGGTAAATTTCATAGTGGTGTTCAACTTCAAATTTTCAAGGTATTGGCAGAACAACAGGCAGAAGGAATGAAAAGATCTGACTTTTCCTTATAAATACAATGAAAACATGAGAAACTGTACAGTTGAGGAGGTATTATATAACACAAAATCACAAAATGTAAAGCTTCTTAAATTCTAAGCAAGATTTAAATAGGTTAAACATTAAGTAAAATATATTCTATTATTTAAGCTGTATAATTTGCACCAAGAGTGAATCAATGTAAGTGAATCCATGTAAGACTATGACAGTAACAAAAAATGGCAGATTTTATCAAGGTATTACTTTAAAATGGAGGCAAGGATTATAACCAGACTTCCCAACACAAAAACAAACTTTTTTTCTGCCTATTCTAATCATCTGCCAAAAAAAAACCAAAAAAAACCCAAAAAAATCCCAAACCAACACTGTCCAAAATCTAAATTCACTTATTAAGAAAATCTTTGTTCTTAACAAAAGCATTTACTACATGTAAAAACATAATATACATAAAAACTGTAATTCAATGTCTCACTTTATTTTTATTCCCAGAGTCATTTACCTTTGCACCTACCTCAAATTCCGTTTAAAAAGGGACAATTTAACTTGGAGTTTGTGTAATGGGACTTTATGCACAACATTATCTAAAAGACTTTACACAGGGTTTAATCTTCGTAGCAATTTCACTTTCTTTGTAAAATTCTCAGTAACTCAAAATACTTACTTTAAACTCCAACATTTTCTATATTATATCAATAAATTGATTTTAACGGCAGGGTGGCTTAAGAACAGCTATGTGCATTACACCACTAGCAAAGTTATTCCTTAAAGGACAAATGGTGGAAGCTGACGAAGCAACCTACATTTTAACATATTTTTATTACAAAATGTGTATATTCCTATTACAAAAAATTTGTCAGTGACACTGGAAGTATTTTCTGTTCTTCTATCTTTCTATATCAATTTATTTGCAGTAGGAACAATAGAATACTCTTCTAGCCAGGAGTGTGCCCACAGTTGTGGGATGGATTTCCACTCAACCATCAGCCAAATGACCGAAACAAAAAAAAAGTCATTCCAGTGAAATCTGAGCTGATGCAACAGCCATTTCTCTTTATATTCTGCCCTTTGTTAATGAAAGGCTAAACAACAGCATGCCTACAGCCAGCTGACAGGAATTTTAACCGGATCAAATGTCCCAGTATGTTTTAATACCCCTAAATGGAATTTTTATGGCCTGTTCTGCATGCATATTATTAATACAGAGCCATAAAAGAAACCACAGCCACATATTATAGCTCATCACTTTGTAGCTAGGTACTTTTATCCTTGAAGAATCAGCTGTCTTTCAGATTAATGCAGCTATGTTTTTGACAGAAAAAAAAAAAGCAGCTATAAAATTATCATGCTTTTTTTTGTCACGTGTCAGCACCACAGTAGGGAATAAAGGCCATGCTGCTGGCTTTTTATTGATATTGCCATCAACCTCTGACATCTGAATTAGAATCTGGGAGACCTATTTCTAATAAGAATCCACTTAGACATTAACATTTCAGCTACAGCAGATTACGAGATGTGCTGCTAGCAGGAAGACGGTGTTTTGTCTGACTTCCACTCACCCATCAGTGGATTTTCACATTTCCTGTCCTTCACAGAAGACTCTAAGGCACTTAAAAAGAGGCTTTAGTTTCAACTACAACATCCACCCACAGAACGGGTCAAAGGCTCTTCTGGGGAAAGAGACAGCATAGGAAAAAATGAGTGGAAGATAGGAATATGAGCTCCAGCTCTAAAACAGGTGGTAGCACATACAGCATATGAGTGATAAATGAATAGTGGTTGAAACATTCAGGGAATGGAAACATACGCATACCTTGGGGAATAAGGTTACAAATAAGAATGTTGGGGAAGAAATGGACAAACTGGGGATGGAGGCTGTTGTAAAAGGAGAACTGTTATACCAGAGAGAAGCCACTAATAGGCTTTCTGAAGGACTGGTCTTAGGGTCTGACACAGGGAGATGTAAGGTAAAACGAACTGCAAATCATTCCAAACTGCCCAGGCCACTGGGGGACAGGAACCATATTTCATGCCTTCAAAAACATACTTATTGTATCACTAAAGTCGAGACAGATGCTTGACATTCCAGTTTACCAAGGTGCTTAACTTAAGGAGTGTGTTTTAACTGCTGTGGACTTGATCAAGTTAACTTTATTATTTACCTTAATACTTTGCACTAAGACAGACTTACAGTGGAATTTGGGCTTTTGACCAGATTTCCAAATACCTTTAGTCAGTGCAAATCTGCATTTTTTGTTGTATGAATACGTTACTTTAGAAAGGAAAGCAAAAAATCATTCTTCACCACATTCTGTTTTTGTAAGACAGTTATTTGGAAAATTAAGTATATCGTAATTCTCATATATGCTTATTTTTAACATTGACTAGCAGTTTTCTTCCTTTTGTCTCTGATTTGTTTAGAAACAGTGAAAGCAAGAAGATTCTGCTTCTCTTGGTCTGGCTTTTACACTTTAGTCTTTAGAGAAATTAATAAAAAGAAACATCACTAAAACAAAACAAAAAATGAGAAGAGTATGAGAAATACTCCTACATAGGGATTTTGATGTTCTCTCTAGCTTAACAACCTGTGCCATACAATCAATTAAAAACCTAACCAAGAAAGACATCTTCCATTCATTTGCATAATTATAATGTGGCGTTCAGAATTGTTATTGTAACAGGTGAGAGAATCTCTCCAGTAGATATCATATTAACTTTACCCAATCTTACAATTCTGCTAATGTCTTTTAAAGAAGACATCATCAGAGAAGGCACTATTTGATGATATTATGATTCTAAGGCATATACAAGCACTATTAGCTATTGACACCCATATCTGGCAAGGTGAAAATAGCTAGACCAGCACTACAAACCATCACATTTTTGCCAACAAAAATCTAACTATGAAAAGTCAAAGGCAATACCAGTATCTCCTTCATGCTCTAAATTCTATCAAGATTTGAAAATGAAGTTAAAAGTTTAAGGTGCCCTTCCTGAAACACAATTAGGATTTTCTGTGAGATCTAGAAAGGATTTTGAGTGGAGGCCATTACTTAGCAAGGATAATGTAGAGGCATTGAAGGTGGAAGAAAGAGTGAGCAAGCAAACAACATCCTGCAAGACTATAATTTATAAACCAGGAAAATCAAGTAACCTACACAACAATCAGACTCTTACATACAGAAATCAATACTAACTGCTACTCTATGATGTTCCAAAACTTTGATTTTAGCTAAATGTCAGGCTCCTCCAAAACTGATGCAAAACTGATGTTAAAATCACCAAGTTCTCCTTCAATCATCTTCAACACTATCCTTATTAGAAGTGTCCCAGAAACAACACTTAAGCAATTTCCCTCACCAAAACAATTTTGTGTTTGTGTCAAGCAGAATCAAGGGAAGGAGAAAAGCCCACTCTCAGCCTATACAAATACCAGAGATGTTCCCACAAATAATGTCAGGCTGCCCAAAGGCTTCCAAGGCTTCATTTTATCTCAGAAAACTCCTCTGCTCTTCCAGAGACTATTTACCCAGACCAGTGACAAACATTCTGGGACAAACACTTATGCTCTGTGAGATGTTGGACGAGGCCTTGGATGATATGATTTAGCGTAAGGTGTCCCTGCCCATGGCAGGGAGGTTGTAACTAGATGATCTTAAGGTCCTTTCCAACCCTAACGATTCTATGATTCTATGATTCTATGGTACACTGAACCATGCAATCAAATACGCACCATACTCCCAAACACAGGGGTGCTGCTGCAGCTGCAATTCCCACTGTAATGGCTTCTGGAAAAGTGAAAATAGCACAAGGAGATAAGGGACAGGATTCAGGTCTTTGCGACAGAACAGTGTCAGATGATGGGCTGTCACATTTGTTGTTTTTAAAGAGACACCTCTGATCAGTACCATGTATTAGTTTTCCCAGTGGAGCATTCCTGCAGCACATGAAGAGGGTAAAACTGAGCAAAAAGGCAGCATCCAAGAGTGAAACTAAAGCCCTTCTCTCGATTGACAGGACTTAGCTACAGATGCTGCAAAATAAACTTCCCTCCAGTGTATTTAATGTGGATGTAACATTCTGAAGACCAGCTGGTCCCCTCCACCAGACCTCTGTGCAGCCATACCACTTGCTAATGCAGATAGACTGTCTTAGATACTCTTTTGACAAAAGGGGGTGAGCATGCGTAGCGCCAAATAACCTAGCAGCTATGCTGTAGGGTGGTGTTTCCTAGAGGTTTGTATTTCTTCATTTCCAAAGTTACAAGGCTTGAAAAAATTTACCTCCTTAACCCAAAGATTTCTGTGAGTTGAATGTAAAATTCAGAAATGCAAAGTGCATGTTAAAACTGTTTAACCTCTGCGTTAAAGCTTTCTGAAGTTCAGAGGAGCTACAAGCTCTCTAGTCACCATGGAAAAGAGGTGGAAAAAGCACTTGAACAACTGTGTAAGAAAAAAAAACAAACAAGTTCCATGCTTCATAACAAAAAATAGTTTACATGTTTTACCCCCAGGTTTTGTCAAGTAGGATATTTTTCATTCATACCTCATAACAAGTCAAATAAAGCTGACCACAGATAATGTATTTATTCTCTTAAATAACTATATGTTCCTGATATGCAAATATGTCAGTGGAAAGTTTTACATAAAAATCTATATGGCCAAAAGGTTTTGGATTTCACTGTCCATGCACGCTTACTTTCAGAGCCAGATGCATTTTCAGAAGGAGTTTGTAGGGGATTTTTTTTTCCTTATTTTCAGTACACCTTCTTCGACTAAACTCTAGGCTATGGTTAACATTCCTCCAAATAAAGGAAAATGCAGTATCACAGATCTGAGACCTGACACCACACTGTCTTTTCTCCCTATTAGTCCAACTTTGACCTTAAAATTGTTACAAATGCTGCAATTCTACTCTGCAGCAAGAAACTTTGCTACAGTCCTTCAGGCTGCTTTTCCAGTCTGCAGCTTCCATTTCCCTTATACTTCTTAACAATTGTTCAGAAGCAAACACTAAATGTGGTAAATACAGCTCAGAAACATACCTGCACATAAAGGATCAAGGTCACAAAAGGAACTGGACTAAGTCAGCTTCAGATAAGGCCTCAGATACAAGGTCAATCGAGAATCTAAACAGAGAATGTGCACAACAAGCCCTTGGAAAGCCTTTACTTAACATCTTCATATTCTTGAAGATTTCAAAGAACTTCCTGGGAGATGTTGCATTACTCATTAATTATAATACAATCTGTTAGCAAACAACACAAGCTATCTAAAGTGTATAGTGTATGTGTAGATCTTCACCTTTCATGAAGCAATTTTACTAAAA
The DNA here is from genome assembly GCF_033815535.1 of Pezoporus flaviventris. Taxonomy (NCBI): domain Eukaryota; kingdom Metazoa; phylum Chordata; class Aves; order Psittaciformes; family Psittacidae; genus Pezoporus; species Pezoporus flaviventris. The sequence continues at coordinate 53,767,672 of NW_026892549.1, forward strand.
GCAAAATATCTTAATGCAAACAAATCAGTGACTTCCATATTGCTGAAATGGAAAAAAACAAACAAACAAAAAAAAAACCAAACAAACCTAACAACAACAAAAAACAGCTATTTCAGAAAAGAATAAAAAAGAATTTCAATCAATTTAAGCCTCCCAAAGCAAATGGTTATAAAACATGGAAGAGAGTTAACTATCATGGATATGACAGAGTAAATAGCAACCTGTAATGCAACTAGGTACTGAGCTTTACTTCAGAAACAATAAAATTAGAGCTTTTACCCCAGCTACTTCACACCTGTTTGCACCAATACTTCAGCATTCGGTTGACTTGGTCTCAAGGTCCCTTCCCAGAGGGCGGTCGAGGAAAGTTGGGCAGAAAGTCACATCCCTTTCTACCATGCAGCTGCTCACAGCTACCAGTCCTAGCACCTGCCTCTGCACATCACTCTGGCCTCCAGCAACTTCCTCCACTTCCAGGATTTTTCCTGCTGCTAGGTTCTTCACACTCCTCTGCAATCAGCCTGTGGTCTGCCGATTGTCTCCTGTCCCTTTAGCCATTACAGAATTCAGAATATGCCACCTTTGTTTAGTCTGTGCCTTAGCAAAGTTTATAACCAGACTGGACTGCTCACAGCTAGCAAGAAACAGTTCCATTTCAGACATACATACCCATGCATATGCCTAATTATCTGCCTGCCTCCCTGTCAGTATTCTTTTGTTTATTTTTTTTAATCCCCCCAAAAGCTTTTAGTTACAGTGTGAGTAGTAGCTGTATTTGCTATTTGGTTTTTAATTTTTAATGGTGATTATTTTTTGGTTCTTTTTTCCCCCCTGCTAGCACTGTAGTAGAATCACAACAAAGTCTATTTTAAATATCAATTCTTGCAATTCAAATTAAAATACGAAAAACTTGCACTGGCGCAGTAGAGGAACTTTGGACTATACTCACAGAAAAGTAATTAGACCAGTATTTTATAGAGCAGATGATTTCTTTTCAAAGGTAAATAAAGGTGAATCTATAGTTATATGGGCAGTGAAGGTGTATTTCACTCTTCATCTACATAGAGAGCTGTGTTCCCTTTATTGACAGAACAATATCCTCTCCTGGCTCTAAAAAGTCTAAGAATTTCAAAAGAAGCAGGTTAGGTGATAGATTTGCTGAAACCATTCAGGCCAAAATAAGTATTTATCCATAGGTTTAATCATACATTGCCTGACAAGTCAAAGTATAGCTTCCTCTAGAGACAGCACTGATGTGAACATGCATCTGAATTATAATAAAAAATGCCCTTAGACGTACAAAGACAGATAGAAAAACACTGCCAAAAAGCAGTGAAAATCACAGGGTGTAAGGAAATGGATTATTTGAAAAGAAATTTTTGCAGCACTGACAGATCCCGATTTCCATTTTCATTCCATAAGCTTTACACCAGCGCAGCCTTCTTCACTGCACTGGTGCTATTTCCAATTCACAGAAATAAAAAGCAAACAGCATACAACAAAAACTAACTACAACCACTGTAAAAAAGAGCACATTTTTGTACTAGGATGACACTGCTAAAGAACATTCAGTTCAATGCAAGCTCATGTTTTTCTTCAATTTTCTATAAGCAGATACTAAAGAAGTCATATATCAGCAGCAAAAAAAGAAAGCTGTCTGACAAACTGAATTTTAATGACTTACACTATGATGATCATAATCATTCATTTTGGGATTTCCCACACACACACTTGGTAAGGATCAAAAACCAAAAATTTATTCTAATATTGACTATTGCATTTCTTACCACTGAAGAGTCATGATACAGAAGTCTGTGCACACAGAGAGAACATGATACTGTGATTTGCTGGTGCTGCTAATCAAGTTGGGCTCACCTTCCTTCCAAATACACATGAAAAAAATACATATATATATAAAAGGCAGTTCCCTACCTTTCATACTCTTTCAAAAGAGACCAGATCAATAACTAACGCATATAACTTCAGTTATACTATCAAGGTATTAATGAGTCTTTCACTTCTCATTTATCCCAAGACTATTTCCTCCTCCTAGACTTCTTTTAATTATATTTTTGTTCATTTTATTACAAGTTAAAGTACTATCTTCCCATGACTGTTTCTCATAGACAACTGTGGACAGTAGTAGTATGGTGTCATGTGGTTTCCCCCACCTGACAGGTATTTCTCTTCTGTTAAGGATGAAAAAAGGGTACAAAAATAAACATAAAAAACAATAAACATAATAAAAGGCTGTACTATATTTTCAACTTAATTTATAAATTATGTACCAACACATATAATATAAAGCCTAAACACAAAGAAGCAACCTAAAACTCTTTGCAATAGAATGTGGCAGAAAGGTGCCATTTCCTACATTTCAGATTTAGCACCCATTTTACTATAACATTTGTTTTTACTATACTAAATGACTGTAGATTCTTCTGTGAAAATAGTCATTATGCTGCTGGTTTGCTAAATGTGTGGCCAGGATGGCTGAATGAATAACAGAAGCTACAAACATGATTTTTACCTCACTCAAAGCAAGTGTGTTAGTTCTTATGCTGAATTATTAAGAACAGTGACCATCTGCATTCACAGATGTGCAGAACAGATTGTACTACAATTTTGAGACGGAATTAATGGCTCTGTACTCCAAATTTCTTACCTGTTTTTTTAAAAGAAAACAAGGGTGGAGAAGTAGACCCTGATTTTGTGTTGGAATGCTTTTCTTCACCTACCTTCTATGTATTTGGCTATTGCTGCTCCTATACACACACTGATTTCAACCTTCTTCCCAGCTTCTGTCTTTTGCTTGCTTTTCAGTTCAGGTTCAAAAATACTCCTTCCCACAGAAGGGTCTGTAAAAAATTAGAAAACAGATTCTTTTCTGATGTAGTCTTTCTGATACTTAGCCACTCATAAAGAGATGCTTTATCGTCTATTTACAGGCTGAGACTGAGCTAGGTAAAGCAAAAGAAAAGGCTTTACTGCTCCTGCAGCAGTATAGTGAAGGCCAAAAGCACTTCTTTCATAAAACAACAAATATAAATAAAAATACTTTTACCATACTTTTAAGTACATATAGAGGCAGGTTACAGAGACAGCCATGACCGTTCAAGGACTGACTCCATACTTTGAACCTCACAGAATCATAGAATCAATTAGGTTGAAAAAGCCCTTTAAGCTCATCAAGTTCAACCATTCCTCCAGCACTGCCAAGGCCACCACTAAGCCATGTCACTGAGGGCCTTGTCTACATGGTTTGTGAAAACTTCCAGGGATGGCAACTCCACTACTGCCCTGGCCAGCGTGTTCCAATGCCTGAGCACCCTTTGGGGAAGGAATTGTTCCTAATCTCCAATCTAAACCTCTGGAGCAGCTTGAAGCTGTTACCTCTTGTCCTATTACTTGTAACTTGGTAGAAGAGACCCACCTCCTCTCTTCATCCTCCTTTCAGGTAGCTGTAGAAAGAAACCTTGCCAGAGTTCATGTGCATTTGGAGTACCAGTTGTGCTCAGGGGACTGTGGATTTAGGAAGAGGACTGTGCAGAGCAAAGGCTGGTTGAGATCTTGTCAAAGCTACCAGAAATGAGAAGCAGTTGATTTTGTACTTCTCTTCTGCATGACCTCTAATTTCTAATATGGACAAAATACTCCAGTTTCCAATTCTTATGTACAGTAGTTAAATTTGCGTATTATTTTCATATAGTTTCATGTGTGTTAGCATATACATAAACAAAATATGCCTAAACAATCCTTTTCTTTTTTAATTCTTGCACTAAACCACTTTTCAAATATTGGAAAAAAACATACTGATTTTCTGGACCATCACTCAATGTCCCAGAACGCAGTTAATAACAGTTAAAGGAGAACACTTAAATCTGTCTAAGAGCACTTCAGCAAATGGGCACCTAGGAGAAGCACATATGGTTCTGCCTTATGCCTGGCTTCATGCTGCCAACAGAAGAAATAGAAAGTTGGTTTAATATTGGTGCTTACTAGTAATAATTTTATTTCTTTTTGTTAGTAGAACCTTGCTCCTTCACATCTCTGGCACTAGATGGACAAACTTTGAGCAGCGTGACTAAGCTCTCAACCCAAGTAGAAAGGTCCATTACATCTATCTGCAAAAATTCATGCATGCCACTGAGGTCAGTACATCAGCCAAATAATGGACCTGTTTAACTTTTAGAAATACAGGAGCCATTTCACCTATATACATGGAAAAAAATTTACTAGAGACTTTTACCTTTGCAATACAGAGAGACATTCAATTAAACACTTCAGGATCAAAAGTTGTGTTGAGCTCCCAATTTGTGGTCTGAATCTCTCCCAGTAAGGATACATATATCCAGCAGCAGCAGTCAGATACCCACAGGAATTACATGGGACAGAAAATGTGTTCGCACATGAAGAGGTTGGCTAGTGATGCTGCTGGAGGTGGAACAGCTAGCTGTTTTTAATTCCTCCTCACCCTCAACTCAGGGTGTTTTACACAGTTTGTCATTCCTCAAACCAACTCTTTTCATATGCAAGTTGTACTGGCTTGCCAATTTTTGTTTCCTGTACACTAACAACAGTTACAGAAATTAAACTTTTTGATATAATGTAGGCTTGCCCAAGAATAGAAGAAAAAAAAATATACTCATAAAAATACTTGACATTCAGTGGACATTTATTTCCTTAATACTTCCACAGTCAGAGCAGCAAAGTTGATCCTGTAGCCAACTCTTCCTTAGCCCAAGAGCCTTTCCAAGTCCCATCAACTCCAGAAAAAGACAAGGTCTGCATCATCATAGTCCTTGGACTTTTCCATGCCAGAGCAAGTCACACCAATGGTACAAGGATGCTTGAGGGGAAAGAGTAAAAAAGTCTGAGTAAAATGATAACTAGCAAAAGTTTTGTAATCCAATAGTACTCTGTGGGGAAAATTACCATAAATAAACTTTCTGTACAGACATTTATTAGCAATGAAATCCATGTGACTGGAGAATATAAAAACTTTTATGTATAACTGACAATACATAAGGAATTTGAGTTTTATATCTATGTCTTCTTCGAAGTTTTCAGGAGACCAGACTCAGTTTTGGAAGTTCTCAGTTTCTAGCTGAAATTTTAAAGAAAATAAAATTCCAAGCAGAGATACATTACTATTTTTATTTAAATTAGATCACAGGTAAATATCCTCCTTTATCTCCCTTCTCCTTTCAAATAATCAACTTTACATATTTATGACCCACCAAAGGACTTATGAAATAGGGCAAAACCTGCTAGAAAGCTTCATGATACCATCTATTTGTCAGAAATTTTAAAATAACCTGAAGAAAATTAAGGAATTTCCATTAACACTGGTTCACTGCTTTAGGGATCCAAGATCCTTCATACTAAGGCTGAGTTGCAGCTCTGGAGCTGACATACTAAGGAGTTCAACATTTGAGAAGATGCAGGCAAATGTATTTGCTATCATTTAAGTTCTAATGACTACATACAGTGCATAGAGGAAAAAACTATTTAGTACCAGAAGATATGCTAAAGCAAAATCATCATTCTCTGTAACCTGACTCAGACATGACTTCTCTAGTACATTCTGGGAGACACTTCATATGTGTGGTCCCAGTTCTAATTAACACCCCTGGCAATTACTGATTTTAATCTCGCTGTACTATTTTAGCTCAAGACCTGCTTAAGAGATTTATTTTACCTTTTTTGTTTCCCAAATTAATTAGCAGTTGCTGCTGTCTTGCCAATGGACCACATTTTCATTTGCTGTTGCTTCATCATCCGCATACAAAGCTTTGAACTCCAGTGATATGGTTGTGCTAACATTTCACACTGGTTCTGAGTGAAATTATATGTTTTACAAGGTTTTATTTATTTTAAATAAATCACCTGCATGGAGCTACTATGGTAATACTGCAGATAAAGGTATAGACATTGTTTTCACAGAGTGGACAAAGGTCTGTTTTTTCCTTGCCCTATGAACACCATCATGTTTTTTTCCCCATATGCTATTCATTTAGAATACAGATGAGGGCTCTCCTCCACTTCTGGCTAAAATTTTATTCTTGTGTATTTCTCACCACCTACCTGAACTGCACTGGACAAGTACCACAACTCTGCATCCAACCTCTTGAAACATTAAGACATTTTAGTGTCTCAGGCACAACTGTATTAACACACTGTCCACAGGAGAGGAAAAAGCCAAGGAACACGAAGTAATGGTAAAGACCAGGCAGAAGAACAGCCCTAAAAGGGAACTGACCTGATGTTCAAAGCTGACATAAATCTTTTCAGACCATACAGTTCTTCAGTTCAGACAAGAAGATATGAAAATAATCATGAGAGCTTGTAAATCTAAGCTTTAATAGAATTCCAAATTTTATCATTAAATCATACATAATTGACTAGTTCTAGAGGCCAGCAGAAGTTCTCAGGCCTCAACAGTATTATTCAAAAGTCAGCATGAATGAACAGACAGATGATGTTCTCAAGAAAATTCACTATGGAAAAGAAAAAGAGATCATCTCCAAGTACCAGTCATTTGATCATTTCTTACACCAGCACAGCTAACAGTGCCAATGCACCCTGCAAACCTTCTTTACAAAGCTGCACTGAGACTCACTACAGGTATTAAGGTTACAGGTGTAAACCTGAGACCTCATCTTCTACTGTTTCTTACTCCAGGAAAACGAAGACACCAGCTGTCTTATAAGTATTACTTAAGCCTCAAACCAAAACCAAGAGCTTATTTGAGTCAAGCCTTAATTTTTTGATGACTAAGGTCAAAATCTCTTCTGTTAAGAATACTCTTGTGTTATGGCTTAGCCCCACTGCCTCCAAGTTTATCTGGGACTATCAACTTACCCTTCTCTCCTACCTCTCCTGCTTGTCCCTTTTCCCTTCACTACAAAGACTGACTTGCTGCCATGGAAAGATTTTTGAAGTTAAAAGTTTAATACAATTTCCTCTTTTGTATGACACAGAAATCTCTGACCTTCCTCTCTTTAGGATTCTCCCCCTCACGCATGTCAACCTCAGAGCTATAAGAACATAGAACATTAGAACATTTCTGAACATTTCAACAAATACTTTTCCTAAAAATCTGGAATTAGAGCTTGGGTTCTGCCCCTTTAATATAAATAAAGCCTTAAATACCTAGAGCTAATTTAAAGCAAATAAAGAGTTTAGATCTTCTCAGATGAAGAAGTTTTAAAGTCCTTTAAGACTGCTATTATGTCTTAAATCCCCCATCATAAGAAAGATATCCAGTATCAGTATTTTAGCAGATTGTTTCTAGTCTATTTTTAATATTCCCTTAAGTAAAAAAAGATAAAAATAAAAATTCCCAAATTCTTTATTCCTTCCATTTCGCAGTTGTTACCTTGACCAGTTGAGTTTAGATAGAATGAAAAGAGGTCTACATGTGAAAAATATACTTAATACCTCATATTAGAAGACAAAGATCTAAATTTTTTGAGAGAAAAGCATTTAGAAAAACAATATGAAACTGAATTATGTCTGTAGGGCAAAACCAGATTGTTCCCTTTCTAAACACTGCAATAGTAGATGCAAATATAAATAGAACTATACTGTCTAATAAAGAGGAAAATAACCATATCAAACATATAATTGTCAGAGATGCATATGTGAATTTCCTATATAAGCAATTAACAAATGTGTGTCTGCAGAAATCTAGATGTATATATGTGTAACAAAATGTAGGTTTAGCTATACATATCCATGTTTAAAGTAAACCAAAAAAAAGCAGCTGATTATTTTCTAGGTTGTTACATGTCCTTTAAAAAATGTATTATCTCACAAGAAGAACTGAATTTGCTCTAACAGTCAGTTATGGTACATAGGCACAATATTGTCCTCATTTCTTTCATATTGATGTTTTTCTGTTATTTTATGGTTTTATAATTTAAAATGCATCTATAATAAACTTATTTGTGTTTTGCTTAGTAGTCTAAAATGTTATTAACAATATATATTAGTTAATTGAAAATTTCTTCCAGTTTAGCTTACCACTGCCAGAGTATTATGAGGTAAGGTACCAGCCCCAAAATAATACAAATATTAAATTATTAACATGCAAATTAAGCAGGAGTAAACGAAACTAAGGAACAAAATTATAATATTGTATTCCTAATTTTGTTAGGATTGTGTCTTTATTCCCAAATAAGAAAACATTTCATTACTTTTCTCATTTTGGCTTACCCTTCTTACTGTTCACCTCCTTCATGGACCTTAGCTTAGACAAAATACTTGACGACAGAGGTACATCATGTGTGATTAGCATTCCTTCTAGAACCGGTAAAGTCTTCTACTTCTTCAGTGACTAAGCACATCAAAAATTAAAGTGCAATATGGAAGGAACACAGAATTTTGGATTTTTTTTTTTTTTTTTACTTAAGAGAATGTTACAAATAGACTAGAAAATGTGGATTTAAAGGGATTTAGCTCAGATTCTTAAATATCATGATTCGTTTTTTGGTAGCTATGAGAATCTATATGCACCTTTTAATGATCACTTCTGCTTTTGAGCTCAGTTTAGAGCTACAGAATGTTAATTTTTCAGTCAGCAATTTAAAGTTTTTGTAACAAACACTGGCGACATATCATGAAAGGAGAAAAAGAAAAAAAAGTCATCCAGAGTGTTTGTCAAACCTGAGAAATGGAGTTGGATTTTGTCTTGAAGGAAGTAACAAACCACAGGTATTTCCCAAGACAAAAATATTCTCATGGACAATTCTAACCCATGCTCATGTGAGAGTGAGTGCCAGATATTGCCTGCTGCTTGCATGTGCTTTCTGAGGAGTAATTCTGTCTGCCTCTTCGGGGAAATTAAAAATGTAATTGATAAGTAGCCTTATGACAAATTATTTGGTCACTCACATTATCAATAGCTTTGTTCCAACAGCTACCAAACAATGAATCATGATATTTAAGAATCTGAGCTAAATCCATTTAAATCAAATAAGGAAAGATTTGTTCCAAAGTATCAGAGGAACTCCATTTATGCAGCCAAAAGTGTTATTCACATACAACTCTAACGCAAATTTCAGCTTTGGCTTGCTTTTTTGGTTGTTTTCAAAAAAAAAAGCTCACAGAACATTGCTGATTTCTAGGAAATTTTTTTTTTTCTTTTTTTTCTGCACTCTATGGTGCTACGAACCTAACAGAATTCTGAAGTGAGTTTTGCTTAGACAAGGAGACAATATCATCTGGCTAATTAGAAGTTCTATCATTTAAGACCTTGGAATTATTTTCAGGCTGTTTAACAATCAGGGAAAACTACTGAACAATTCTCATAGTTATAAAAAGGCTACTTGACTGCACCAAATTATTAAATAATCCTTCCACTGCACAGCAGCTGCAAGGTTCCATTAGTCCAGCTTCCTGTGTTTTCACAGTAGACGAGCTCTACAAATTGGTTCCTCCTCAATCTCACAGGTAAAAGGCTTTCTTTATACAAGGTAGAACTAAAAGGAGAGGAAGCCACAGTTAACACCTTCCTCCCCTGCCCCACATCAGCCCACTTAACGTGGTAGCACTGGACTCAAAGCATGCCAAGTCAATGCTGGAAGAAAGCAAATCACAGGCCACACAGCTTTTAGGGAGCGGCCCCTGGAGCATCCCATCCCCTGGACTGTTTCCCATCTTTGTCCTAGTGAGGACTACAAGGAATGACTCAAAACAAAGCCAAAAACCTGATCCTATTGTGAAGTAATGCACGTGATTGGGATACCACTCGTGTGTTCTCTGACTCTGCTAAGAGGGCAGAGAGCTCAAACTGCTCAGAGAAGCAAAACTAGATTGAAATTCATGATTTGGTATGGACCAGGTCTTTTTCTAGAAAGACTGCACTGAAGCAGTAGTTCCCTGTGATAAAATTTACTGTAGTGCAACTATATAGTGCTATACTAATTTGTGAATATAAATGGTAAAAGAGACTTATGCTGCTTTGGTGCAGAAATATTCTCAGCACAATTCTGTGAATATAAACTAGGTCTCCTCTGATTTGAGGAATGCCAAGAAATTCTCAGATTTTACCTTGGCAATCTCCCAAAGAGTAGAAGTTGATGATTTATAGGAAAAGACAGCTATAAAAAGCTCTTGTTTTCTTCAGTTTTAATTGACTACAGCATCACTGGCCTTTTGAATTTACTTCCCCTTTAGATATCTTTTTAAGATACGCATTTTGCAGAGTGCCTACTAGACTGCATCTGTTTGTTTTGCCATTTTTCTTCTAAGAGAAAGCCTCAAGAACACAGATAAGGAGGATGTGGAAACCAGTGTCATATCCCAGCCAGGCCCAAACCTGCCTGAGAAGGCATTTATCTGCTATAATATCTGAAGATATAATTTTCCTGTCAAAAATGTGGATCATCACACTGTGGACACTCTAGTACATCTTACACATGATATATTTTTGTATATTGTAGTATATATCACCGTAGTATATTATATATCATAGCATGTTATATATTGACAACTAGAAAAAGGGAAATATAACCCCCATTTTCAAGACGAGGAAAATGGATGACCTGGGGAATTACAGACCAGTCAGCCTCACCTCTGTGCCTGGCAAAACCTTCGAGCAGATTCTCCTGGAAGGCACGTTAAGGCACATGAAAAACAACGACGTGGTTGGTGACAGCCAGCATGGCTTCACTAAGGGGAAATCCTGCCTGACCAATTTGGTGGCCTTCTCGGATGGGGCTACAGAACTGATGGACAGGGGTAGAGCAATTGACGTCATCTACCTGGATTGCGCAAAGCGCTTGCCACTGTCCCGCATGACATCCTTGTCTCTAAACTGGAGAGACATGAATTTGATAGGTGGACCACTCGGTGGATAAAGAACTGGCTGGATGGCTGCACACAAAAAGTTGTGGTCAATGGCTCAACATCCAGCTGGAGACCAGTAATCAGTGAAGTCCCTCAGGGATCAGTGTTGGGACCGGTCTTGTTCAACGTCTCTGTCAGTGACATGGACAGTGGGATTGAGTGCGCCCTCAGCTAGTTTGCTGATGACACCAAGCTGTGTGGTTCGGTTGATACGCTGGAGGGAAGGAATGCCATCCAGAGGGACCTTGACACGCTTGTGAGGTGGTGACGTGGTTTAAACCCACTCACTCCCCTGCTTCTTTCCCTCCCCCTATTCCCGGAGGGACGGAGAGGAGAATCGAAAAGAATGCAACTCCCAAAGGCTGAGATAAGAACAGTTTAGTAACTAAGGTATAACACAAATCACTACTGCTACCACCAATAATAATAATGATACAGGAAATAACAAGGGAAGAGAATACAACACTTCCCCACCAGTTGACCGATAACTTGTCGTCCCCCCCCGAGCCCAACCAAGCACCAACCGATACCTACTCCAACCCTGCAGTCTACCAGCCCTTCTGGGTAACTCCCAGTTACATCCTGGGCATGACGTGCTGTGGTATGGAATACCTCTTTAGTCAGTTTGGGTCAGGTGTCCTGTCTCTGCTTCCTCCCGGCTTCCCCTCCTCCCTGGCAGAGCATGAGGCTTCCAAAGTCCTTGGCCAAACCAAAACAACATTGTTATAAGCTCTGTTGCCAGGATGAAAGTCAAAACACAGCTACCAAGAAGGAGAAAAATGACTGCTACTGCTGAACCCAGGACAGGTGGGTTGATGCCAACCTTATGAAGTTTAACCATGCCAAGTACAAGGTCCTACACCTGCATCGGAGCAATCCCAGGCACAGCTACAGGCTGGGCAGAGAAGAGATTCAGAGCTGCCCTGCAGAGAGGGACTTGGGTGTGTTGGTTGATGAGAAACTCAGTATGTGCTGGCAGTGGGCACGCACAGCCCAGAATGCCAACCATATCCTGGGCTGCATCAAAAGGAGCGTGACCAGCAGGTCGAGGGAGGTCATCCTGCCCCTCTGCTCTGCTATCCTGAGGCTTCACTTGGAGCAGTGTGTGCAGTTCTGGTATCCTCAACATAAAAAGGACATGGAACTGTTGGAACAAATCCAGAGAAGGGCCACGAGGATGATCAGGGGACTGGAGCACCTCCCATATGAAGACAGGCTGAGAAAAGTTAGGGATGTTCAGCCTGGAGAAGAGAAGGCTGCATAGAGACCTCATAGCAGCGTTCCAGGATCTGAAGGGGGCCTTTAAGCATGTTGGGGAGGGACTCTTCATTAGGGACTGTAGTGACAGGACAAGGGGTAACAGGTTCAAACTTAAAGAGGGGAAGTTTAGATTGGATATAAGGAAGAAGTTCTTTACTGTGAGGGTGGTGAAGCACTGGAATGGGTTGCCCAGGGAAGTTGTGAATGCTCCATCCCTGGCGGTGTTCAAGGCCAGGTTGGAAAGAGCCTTGGGTGACATGGTTTAGTGTGTGGTGACCCTCCTCATGATGGGGGTGTTGGAACTCGTTGATCTTAAGGTCCTTTCCAACCCTAATTATTCTATGATTCTATGATTGCATATTGTATATTGTATAGTATATTGTATCTATTGCCTGTGTATATACATATGTATATGGTTTACTGACATTAACACTAGTGAAGCATCCTCCCAGTACAGGATGCTTAAATCTTGAAGAGCAAAATTAAATACTCTCCTAGGCTGCTAGGATATATGATGCTCAGACCCTAGTAAAAAGCCCTCCTTGAAAGGATGAGCAGAATCATTCTCACCCATAAACTAAATGCATGCATAAACTAGACCTACTTCGAATAATGCTGCACCCTACAAACCCGCTGAACCTGCTTTTCACCTCTTTGTGCTGCTCCTCACAGATATTTCAAGATTTTGCCCTAGTTATGACCTTCTCTATGCCAGTTCTAGTGGTATAGAAATGCTTTCTGATTTATTGTTTCTGCTGCTGAATTTAGTTGTATTTCCCTTCAACACTGAGAAGCAAAGGGATTGGTACAATATTAAGCAAATGATCACACTACAGAGAAATGCCTGGGTACAGCATCTAAGTGATCAGAGAGCCATCCAGTGGACCCTTAGGAAAAGGAAGAAAAAGTCACCTCAAAAAGGAAGAGGAAGGTATATCGAGAGAATTAAATATCAATCCCCTCTGCTGGATGCTTTTCTATATCTTTATCCTGGGCAATGACCAAAAGATGAAATAGATAAAATAACTTTCATTTAAATAATGGGAAAATGCAGAACCTGAAATATGTGCAGACTGTGCAAATGTTAAAGGGCATATTTTTTTAACGTATAGCATCATTTCCACTATAAAAAATTATAAGGAAGAGATTTCTTTTTTTTCTTTCCTAATGCCCCAGTGTTATTTTCATCCATTTCTGCCTCTGTCAATTTATTTTTACATTGAAATCTCACCCATGGATAAAATATTCATAACCAATTATTCTTGATCAGTCTTAACCTACTTCTACAGCCTCAATATCAGAGAAAAAAAGAGCTTTTCTTTAAACAGCTTTTCCCAATGCAGAGCCTACATTTTATTTTAATCTGAAACAGCACACATTTTAACTAGCAAGACAGAAGGAACCTCATACACTTTACAAATATTTACCACCTAAACTCCTCCCTTCTGGCTTGTTGTTGTCTTCAGCAAAACATTTACTGTTACATATGGTACAGAATACCAGCAGTAGGAAACACCATTCAGTTAATGGAGGCAGCAGCTGACAGCAAAGTGCCTCCCTGGAATTATAGGAATATTTACACTAGAATTTATTTAATTTTTTTCCCACCCATTTTTTAATTTATTTCAGTTTAAGCAATGTGGTATTTTTTTTCACTTTCTCTTACAAAGCACTGAGATCTACAAAAAGACTTGTTTTACTCAAAAAGTTTTGAGATTTTAATTGTAACTGTCTGAAATTTCTTAGTAATTGAGCAAGACTTTGTCATGGCTACAAAAGAGGAAACTAAGAACTTGCAGCTGTTTAGATACCCTCACGGAAAAGAGTGCATGGTGTCCCTGGATCGGACACACAGGCTAGTAGTTCTCTCCTGGGTGGTCCCAGATTATGAAAGGAACATGATTTAATTTGTTAGAGTAAGCAAACATATTCATAGATATTATACCTCAGCATCCTGCTAAAAGTGACAGCTCCCACCACTGTTAGTGAAATAAGCTGCAGCTATAATTAGATCTCCTCTCCAGGTTACCCTTTCTTTCCACAGCATCACATTAGCTCACCTTGAACAAAATAAACGGTATGCTTTTGCCTTAACCTGAACTTGCAAATTGTTCAGCAGCATGACTGATAACACAAAATGAGCAATTTGGAGAAGTGATGGAAGCATTGTGACCTTGATACATTCTTCCATATGGATTTATGCTTGAAGGTCTGCTGCTGCTGTATGTTTGCTTGAGAAGGATAAGAAGAGTGGAAGCACCAACTAAAAGAATTAATGCTGGTAGGGATCAGCTGCTTAAAGATGTTTCCATCTCACCTTCATATACTTCACACACCTCCACACTATTTACATACTACATCACAGGCATTACTCAGTGGTTGCAGTTCTGTACTGGAAACCATCCCACAAAAAGTTATCATGTATAGAAAGGGCTAACTCTTATTCTTTCATTTACCAAAGACAAATTAATTAAACAGAATCCCGCTGTACTTAAGCAGGATTTCTAGGGCTTAAATGCCTAGGGAGAATTTCACAGTTTGCAACAAAACAACACAAAGTTCTAGAAATAAAACTAGAACAGGCAGAATGAAACCATTCACTGCAGCAATGGTGTTCCTGTTCTATACATGGTTTATGAAATTCCCATGCTAGCTATATTAATTTATTTTTATATATTAAAACAAGTCATTTGTACTAAAGTATATGCCAGATGACTGAAGAGGATTGACACTGCATGCTTACAGATCAAACCAGAGTGATGCGTATTCTATTTCTACACAGTCTGCATGTAAATTCTAATTATGTCTTGCCTTTCTAAGATCAAATCTGGGTCTTTCCTTTGTGGCATTTCTATCACACCGAGAATTCCTCAGAGAAGCACTGAACTTCTCTCTAAGATGCAAGATAATTTTGAATACGATCTTAAATGCTGCTTGAAAATTATATGGTTATCTTTAATCAAAATAGACATATTTGTATGCTGTTTAATAATTGAAAATACATGGAGGATTTAAATCAATGGATTAAAGTATACGTGATACTTAATGAACTGACTTATTGTACTCATATTACATTAAGTGAGCAGATAGATATATACTGGGTTTTGATGCAATTATTTTAATAACATTAGATATATGTTACCTATTTTCTTGTGATTAGAGTATACCCACAGGTAACTCATTTTGTTATATAACTGAATTAGCAATAAGTAATATGTCTATGGAAGATTGTGATGGTTCTAGGGGGACTCAGGGAGGTAGAAAAAGCTGTAATATATTGAAAAGACTTGTGCACTTGGTGAATAAAACTCAGCAGCCTGATCTGGTATCTCTATGCCCAAATGTACGGGCACCATCCTCTCTCCCTTAATACTGCTGTTTAAAACTATAGTATGCCAAAATGAAACGGGATTTCTGAATTTTAGAAAGTTGAGAATAAAAATTCCTGTGAAAATGTCACTTTAGATGATGGGCATCTTTGATGAGATACCTAAATGTGAATATAATTGCAATAATTCCTCAAATTAAACAGAATCATAGAGAAAATGCCTATATGTCAAGAATTCACCTAGTACATTTGGGTTCCCAACCCAGATACGCAGCTATACTCAATCTGTTCTGCAACGTGATTTTTTAACCTTTAAGCACTCCAGAAACCTAAGTCAAACAGCTAATTCTTGTATTTCCTAACATGAAATTCACAATACAAAAGCCTAAACTATAATTAATTTTAAAATAATGTCCTGGGTTCAGCAGTAGCATTCATTTTTCTCTTTCTTGGTAGCTGGTGCAGGGCTGTGTTTTGACTTTCACCCTCATGTTTTGGTCTGGCCAAGGACTTTGTGAGCTTCATGCTCTGCCAGGGAGGAGGCGAAGCCGGGAGGAAGCAGAGACAGGACACCTGACCCAAACTGACCAAAGAGGTATTCCATACCATAGCACGTCATGCCCAGGATGTAACTGGGAGTTACCCAGAAGGGCTGGGAGACTGCAGGGTTGGAGGATGTATTGGTCAGAGCTTGGTCGGGCTGGTGGGGGGCAAGTTATCAGTTGGCTGGTGGTGAGATGTTGTATTCTCTTCCCTTGTTATTTCCTTTATCATCGTTATTATTGGTGGTAGCAGTAGTGATTTGTGTTATACCTTAGTTACTAAACTGTTCTTATCTCAGCCTTTGGGAGTTGCAGTCTTTTCGATTCTCCTCTCCATCCCTCCAGGAGTAGGGGGAGGGAAAGAAGTGGGGGAGTGAGTGAACGAGTTGCCTGACTGGGTTTAAACCACAACAGTTCTTTTTCGCGCCCAACATGGGGCTCGAGGGGTTGAGATAACGACATATCTGACCAGATTAAGAGTCACTCGTCACAGTGCTGATTTATTGGCTCTCAGAGCTGTTCATCTTGATCTCACAGTTTCAGAATGTAGTACATTACTTAGCGCCGGTATTTGCTGTGTTAGAGTTTATCAAGTGTGGGGCTTGGGCTAAGGTTCTTGTCTCACCGTACTTCACGGGAATGAGCTGTAATAGGGGCAGGCTCCAGCAGCAGGGCTGGACAGACGTGGCCGTGGACTTGTACCTGGCCGTCCTGCTGCTCTTCGCCATCCTGGCCCTCGTCCTCGCCTCTGTCTTCGTGAGGCCGTGGGGAGCCAAGGGAGCCGGCGGCTGCTGAAGCAGCCCGAGAGAGCGGCCCCGGAGACCAAACAGCGGTGGGAGTGGGGCCAGAGGCCACGAGGGGACGGCTGCCAGTGGAGGAGGTCGGGGCGGTCGAGGAGCAGAAGGAGGCAGCTGCCGAGCAGAGGGAGAAGGCAGCGGAGGAGCTGAGCCCCGCAGCCGAGCTCGGCCCCGCGATGGCTGAGAGCATTCCCTGGAAGCCGCCCGCCAAGCCCCAGGAGGATGCAGGAGACCATGCAGCATTTCCCAGCAAGGCAGAGGAGGAAGAGCTGGACTCAGGAAAAGAGAAGCTGGTGGTGGGAGAGCCGGCAAGCACAGCAGCTACACCAGCCCCAGTGACAAGTACAGCAGCATCAACTGAGAGTTCTGAAGGTTTTGAATGGCCTTTGGGTATCCTTGGGACCTGCCTGCTGATTGTGATGGGGATCAGCATGTTGGCACACACACAGAGTGTGTTTTACCCACGACCATTTTGTTTGATCTCAAAAGTTAAACAGAGTTGCAATGAGTAAATTCCTGTTTGTTAATCAAATCTTGCTTGCTTAGGAGTTACTTGCTTAGAGTTACTTGCTTGCTTAATAGTTACTGGAAAATTACGGTGCTTTGACATGTTGCTTATAGACCGCGGGTATCCGCTAAAGTAAACGATGTATGGGGAAGGTGATAAGGAGCCTTCCTCCCCACACCCACCGGGAGACAGAATGAGACCCCTTATCTAACACCCACCGGGACACAGAATGAGACCCCTTATCTACAGGTCACACAGACGCAGAGGATGCCAGGAGGTGACACGTATATCGGATGAACAAGAGTATAAAACCAGTGACTTTGGGGAAGTGGGGTGCATGCCGTTGGCGGAGCGGAGACTCCCCGGCCGCCCAGCGCTGTTTTGCTTTCTGTCGCTTGCTCGATAAACCGATTTGATTCATTGGTCTGGCTCTTGTCAATTTATTTGAGTCACATTCTATAACAATTTGGTGCCGTGACTTGGATAGAGGCAATCTGGTGTGAAGCCCCACACAAGGGAGGCGCCCCGCTGTATAGTGGCCCTTGCTTGGGTGCTATCTCACCATACCCTCTACCAACAAATCCAAAATTCGACAGCAAGCAAAAGAAAGCCGGCAACCCCGTAATCTTTGTGCACGAAGCTCCAAACGAAGACGCAGGAGTGAGTAACTATAGGCCGGTTATCCGTTCCGTTGGGGTTGGGTATCCCGGAGTGTGCCTGTGTGAGACGTCCAATTAAGGACGAAGCAAGTGCGGACCCCTTAGTAGTGCGGTTCCCATCTCCCGTGAGGGACTGGGCCATGAACACGGGGCAAAAAGACTGTGTGTGTGTGAAAAGGCACTTCGGAAGATGGGACAAAAGAAAAGCAAGCCTTCTGATTCCATGAGGGGGTCAGAGTTTAAGGCTAAGCTACCCCAGATACCACCGGATAGTCCGTTGGGATTGATGATTAAATATTGTGATGACTACCCTTCTAGGCGGGGTAAGGTCAAAGTAAAAATGGTACATTATTGTATGGAAGTTTGGGGAGGTAAGCAGATTAGAGGTGATCATTTATATTGGCCCGTATTTGGGTACTTTGAGGACTGGATCTGCCAGTCTTTAAATATTTACGTTAACACAAAGGAACCATTTAGTTTGGAGGAAAGCGAGTATGCAAGTTTATGGATAGGGTCCAGGACTAGGACAAATTTATATCCTTTAAAAGAAAGAAAAGGGGGAGCAAAGAAGAAGACACGGAGTGAGGATGAAATCCCCATTTCGCCTCCCCCTTATATACCACCACCACCACCACCGCAGCCCTCTCCTCCTCCAACAGCTCCAAACTACCCCAGTGATTCAGATTCTAACCCTAGTTCCCCCGAGGAGAACAGGCAGGTGACCCGGAGCCAAAGTAGGGCAAGGGAAAGCAGGGGTAATCTATATCCCCTCCGGGAGGTTGCAATGGGAGGAGTGCAACCTGGTATGGGATATGTCTCTGTCCCTTTAAACTCAGGAGACGTTAGAGACTTTAAGAAGGAAATGGGTATTAGAGGTTCCCCTGGGAGTTGCAGAACGAGTAGACCAGTTTTTGGGGCCCAGCGTTTACACCTGGGATGAACTGCAGGCCATATTGGGTATTTTATTCACGGCAGAAGAAAGGGATATGGTCCGGAGGGCCGGAATGAGAATCTGGGACCAGCAACATCAGCAAGGTCCTGCGGTGGATGTTAAGTGGCCCCTCCAGAGACCTAATTGGAATAATCAAAATGAAATGGATAGAGGCCATATGCAGGACTTAAGGACTATCATAGTTCAGGGGATAAGGGAATCGGTCCCTAGGGGACAAAATATTAATAAAGCCTTCAATGAACACCAGAAGAAGGATGAAACCCCTACGGAACGGTTAGAGAGACTTAGAAAAAAATCTCCAACTTTATTCAGGGCTAGATCCTAGCACTCCGGTAGGGCAAGCCTTACTGAAAACACAATTTGTAGCTAAATCATGGATGGATATTAGGAAGAATCTGGAAAAAATAGAAGATTGGCAGGACCGCAGTTTAGATGAACTACTGAGAGAAGCTCAGAAGGTATATGTTCGTAGGGAAGAGGAGATGCACAAGAAGCAGGCTAGAATGCTGGTAGCGGCAGTCAGAGAAAGACAGAGGGTACCCACTCCTAGGAAGGAGCCTGAATCCCGACAATCGGGATCGGGACCCCGGAGGCCTCCAAGGGAAAAAGAACAAGGAACAGTGGTTTGTTTCTATTGTGGAGGAAAAGGACATGTTAAGAAAGACTGTAGAAAGAGGATGATAGATGAGAAGATGTTCAAGGAAGATTAGGGGTGTCAGGGGCTCTATCTGCTGGGGACTCGAGAAAGAACAGAGCCCTTGATAAAATTAAAAGTGGGTCCCTGGCAACAAGAAGTTGAGTTCCTAGTGGACTCAGGAGCAGAAAGATCAACTGTTCAAAAATTGCCCCCAGGATGTAAGATATCCCCAGAGACGGTACAGGTTATTGGAAACAAAGGAAAACCAGGAATAAAAATTGATTATTGAGAATCAGAAAATTGGTGGGCTCATAAGTGCCTTTAAGGGCGGCTACCTACATCCAAAAGTGGAGATGATTGGAACAAGGGGAACATATACCCGAGAGCCCTAAACTCTGCCCTCAAGGATATTAGGATTCAACTATGGCCGAACCCCTGAAGACTGCGACTGCTGCCGAGAAGAAAAATGACCTCCCTGCTCCAGGCTACGGAGTAGGTGATGGAGGCAGAGATGTACTAAGGTGGGGATATAGAGGAGCCATAGTTACCAAAAGTTTAGGGTGGAAAGAGGCGATGGGCCAGGTGGGTAGTAAGACCCCTACCAAATTTCAAGGGAAGAATTGGAAAGCTGGATTTATGAGAGGAGGTAACCCACCAATTTTCTGGATCATCTATTGGATATGGGGATGGACATTAATCCCGGTAGAAGGAAATGTCCATCAACCTTTCAAGTGGACCTTGTATAGATGGGAAGATCAACGAGCAGTCCAAAGTATAATCACATCAGGAGGACCCACTTTTACTGCTAGCCTCTGTCAACTAGTGCCTAGAAGCCCGTGTTTAGATCGGGTGGGATTTTACTTCTGCCCAAGTTCAAATCCAGGAAGAGGATATTGTAATCACCCCAGGGAATATTATTGTGCCTACTGGGGATGTGAAACAATTGCCTCAGATTGGGTCCCTGGAAATCCGGACAAGTTTTTAAGGGTACAATGGGGGCCTTATGGATGCACCCCTCCGGAAAAAAATTGGCATGAAGGAGTAGTATTGGCTCCCCATGGGAGAATCGAACTGGGGAACTGTCAGCATCTTATGATTAATGTAACGAACCCTTTCGATCAAGGGTGGATAACGGGGAAAACTTGGGGGGTACGATATAAGGAACCAGGAGCCGATAGCGGGGGCCTCATTTTAATAAAGGAACCAATCCCACAGGATCCTAAACCCATAGGACCTAACAACGTATTAGCAGAAAAACCATCAGAGGAAATTCCTAAAATAGACAAATTGGGGGTTAAAAATGACACAATAATTTCCAACAACTCAATGATTCTCGTATTAAATGACACTCAAAATCCTAAGGACAGTAATGGAGACAACTTTCTTTGGAAATTAATGAAAGCTAGTTACCAGTTGTTAAATGCCACCAATCCCAACCTAACCGAACATTGCTGGCTATGTTATGGGATACAGCCTCCTTTTTATGAAACAGTGGGAGTTACTACAAAGGCTAGGCGTGTAAATGGTTCTAACCCAGCAGAATGTACATGGGGAAAGGAAAATCAAGGGATAACATTGGCTCAGGTCACTGGAAAGGGCAGATGTGTAGAAAAAAATTCCAGGAACATCTATGTGAAGTTAATACAATTGCTGCTAAAAAGAAAAAAACAGCTAAGTGGTTATTACCAGCCAAAAACGCCAAGTGGGTTTGCTCAAACATAGGTGTAACACCTTGCCTGTCGCTAGTATTGTTTAATGATTCCTCAGATTTTTGTATCCAAGTAATGATAATACCAAGAATTCTTTACCATCCTGAAAATTTTATGTATGACCACCAGATTGCCCAAGACCATCACCTGTTTAAACGAGAACCTTTCACTGCATTAACGATAGCCGCTTTAATGATCTTGGGAGGTACAGGAGTAGGTACAGGAATAACCTCATTAGTAAAACAAAGTAAAGAATTTCACACCTTAAGAATGGCTGTAGATGAGGACTTAGTCAGAATCGAACAATCCATAAGTGCCCTAGAAAAATCTGTACGGTCGCTATCTGAAGTAGCTAATCGAAGTAGCTAATCTGAAGTCACTAATCGAAGAGGATTAGACCTAATGTTGCTACAACAAGGAGGGCTCTGCGCCGCACTTAAGGAAGAATGTTGTGTGTATGCTGATCACACTGGAATTGTAAGAGATACCATGACCAAGCTATGAGAAGGACTAGAAAAAAGAAAAAGGGAGCGAGAAGCCCAACAAAGTTGGTATGAGTCATGGTTTAATTACTCTCCATGGTTGACTACATTACTGTCTACCATTGCAGGGCCCTTAATATTGGTAATTCTGGGACTAACTTTTGGCCCCTGTGTGTTTAACAAAATGATTGCAATTGTAAAAAGCAGGCTAGAGGCCACTCCCTTGATGCTCATTAGGGCTCAATACCAGCCACTAGGTAAGGAATCTGCAGTAGAAGATGCCTTAATTTTAAGCCACGCAGCACTCCAAAGATTTGATGAACAAAATGGTAAACAGAAAAAGGGGGGATTGTAATGAGTAAATTCCTGTTTGTTAATCAAATCTTGCTTGCTTAGGAGTTACTTGCTTAGAGTTACTTGCTTGCTTAATAGTTACTGGAAAATTACGGTGCTTTGACATGTTGCTTATAGACCGCGGGTATCCGCTAAAGTAAACGATGTATGGGGAAGGCGATAAGGAGCCTTCCTCCCCACACCCACCGGGAGACAGAATGAGACCCCTTATCTAACACCCACCGGGACACAGAATGAGACCCCTTATCTACAGGTCACACAGACGCAGAGGATGCCAGGAGGTGACACGTATATCGGATGAACAAGAGTATAAAACCAGTGACTTTGGGGAAGTGGGGTGCATGCCGTTGGCGGAGCGGAGACTCCCCGGCCGCCCAGCGCTGTTTTGCTTGCTGTCGCTTGCTCAATAAACCAATTTGATTCATTGGTCTGGCTCTCGTAAATTTATTTGAGCCACATTCTATAACAGTCAGGTTTGGGTCTTGTCTGGGGTTAGACGATGTTATAGGAGGACCAGGAGATTTTCCCCAAAGCTGGACAGTCATGAGTGGCAGGGTGTGTGGGACAGTATGGGCAAGTATCTAGTCCACTGGGCCCCTCCACTGCTTTGGAAGTGTCGGAGATGGAAGGCAACTGTATGGAGTCCCCAGCAACGAGCTGCAGAAACTGTTTAAGGGGAAGGTGAATTATTTTAAGCCTGGTGGGCCCATGGCACTTCAGGCCATCAGAGCAGAGATGCAACATAGAGACGGACTCACGATCAAGGGGTGGACTTAGCAATGGACACTATTGCCCAGATTATTCACAAGTGTGAACACCGCACACAGTCTCTCCTGCTCTGAAAGACTGTTACAAGAGATGGAGCCTGACATCATGGACCAGATGGACTCAGCAGCTTTATAGGGACTGGTCCATGCACTAAGATAAGAGTGATGGTATATTGAAAATGTGGGATCTGAGCATGACATGAATGGTATGGAATAAGGAGTGGATAATGTCCTGGGTTCAGCAGTAGCAGTCATTTTTCTCCTTCTTGGTAGCTGGTGCAGTGCTGTGTTTTGACTTTCGTCCTGGCAACAGAGCTTATAACAATGATGTTTTGGTTTGGCCAAGGACTTTGTGAGCCTCGTGCTCTGCCAGGGAAGAGGGGAAGCCGGGAGGAAGCAGAGACAGGACACCTGACCCAAACTGACCAAAGAGGTATTCCATATCACAGCATATCATGCCCAGGATGTAACTGGGAATTACCCGGAAGGGGTGGTAGACTGCAGGGTTGGAGTAGGTATCGGTCGGTGCTTGGTTGAATTTCTTCACAGATACCTGAATTTACCATGCTCTCTTTTACAGAGAAATGCCCACTTTATGTCATAAGATTACAGGTATTTAGACCGTTACTGAATGCCCAAGATTCACCTTTTCATAGGGGTAAGTGTAAATCCATCATAAAAACATATCCTACAGTTTTTCTGTTCTCAGTAGTGATTAATGTTAAAAAAAATAACTCAAATTTGGTAAAGATGATTCCCAGGTTCTACTGCGATATACAGATGTGTGTATCACACTTTGCCAGCTTCCCATTTCTAGTACTTGCTTTCATTGCTATTCACTAAAACAAAATTATTATTTCAGCTAATTATAAGAAAAACATAGACTACAGCAAAGTAAGTAATCAGTCACATAACACTTATGTTCAGGTACATTAAGAAGGCAATAAATAATTGGTATATGCAAGTCTCTGCAGAGAAATGCAGTGGCAATCATTATTCTGCCTCCCAAAAGAAAATTATTCTAAACAATTGCAGAGTTCATTATCTAGAAAAGCACAAATAAATCCTTTTTGCCTCACTACATGCTACTATATGGACAAAAGAGTACAAAGCATCTAATATGGTAATACAGGCTCTCCAGAGAGAAAATAATTGAATAATGTTTGATATCCTTAAGCTCCCACACATGAGCTCTTCCAAATGGGCTCTTTCACGTTCCTTTCATTATGATTAAAGACACAGGAACTACCAACTTCCTACCCACCATGTGCAATAATATAATTTCCACTACTTGTGCAGCAATGTACATTCAGAGGGGAAGTATAAGCAGAAGCATCATCAACAAGTAAGAGACAACTGCCCACAGAAATGACTGATTTTCAACCCCAGGTATTTAGTGATTTATCACTTGTTATTTGATATTCCTTATTAAAAAGGTGTCCTAATGTAACTGTAAATGACTGAATTATATCCAGTGTCGTGGTTTAAACCCAGTCAGGTAACTTGTTCACTCACTCCCAGTGAGTGGTGCCGAGCTGACAACAATCAAGGTCCGTGTCCGTCTCCCCCCGCCCTGCACCGGGGCTCTCCCCTTCCCCGCTCCCGGAGGAACGGGGAGGAGGATCGAGAGAGTGCAACTCCTACGGGTTGAGACAAGAACAGTCCAGCAACAAATCACCACCGCTACTATCAGCTAAAACAATGATAAGGGAAAATAACAAGGGAAGAGAATACAATACCACCGGCCAAGAAAACGAGTTCCACCCGGAAGCTCCTGTCCTTCCGGGTAACTCCCAGTTACCCCCCACCCCGGGCATGACGTGCTGTGGTATGGAATACCTCCCCGGCTAGCCCGGGTCAGGCGCCCCGTCTCTGCTTCCTCACAGCTTCCCCTCCTCCCTGGCAGAGCATGAGCCTCACAGAGTCCTTGGTCAGGGTAAACATCACTTAGCAACAACCGACAACATCGGCTTCACCAACACTGTTCTCAAACTAGAAGTCAAAACACAGCACTGCACCAGTTAACACAAAGGAAAAACATGACTGCTACTGCTGAACCCAGGACATTATCCACCCCTTATTCCATACCATTCACGTCGTGCTCAGATCCCACATTTTCAATACATTGATGACATTATTGTGTGGGGCGATACAGCGGAAGAAGTCTTTGAGAAAGGGAGGAAAAGCCATTGTCGTGGTTTAAACCCAGTCAGGTAACTTGTTCACTCACTCCCAGTGAGTGGTGCCGAGCTGACAACAATCAAGGTCCGTGTCCGTCTCCCCCCGCCCTGCACCGGGGCTCTCCCCTTCCCCGCTCCCGGAGGAACGGGGAGGAGGATCGAGAGAGTGCAACTCCTACGGGTTGAGACAAGAACAGTCCAGCAACAAATCACCACCGCTACTATCAGCTAAAACAATGATAAGGGAAAATAACAAGGGAAGAGAATACGATACCACCTGCCAAGAAAACGAGTTCCACCCGGAAGCTCCTGTCCTTCCGGGTAACTCCCAGTTACCCCCCACCCCGGGCAGGACATCCAGAAATATACACTCCCTTTTTCACCCACCTATCTTGCTATAACTTATACAGAGATTCTGGGTATTAAATCCTTCCTTCGAACAATTAAAGTTGTCCTTCTTCCATAGGAAAAAAGGAACCTGGAGCTGGCTGATATCTTTTACACACCAAATCCATCTTGCTGCCATGGCAAATATCATGTCCCAAAAAGCTCTTAATGCACTTATCAGTTTCCACTTTCAGAAAGCAATTTTGTTATTCACTTCTACCATTGCCTTGACAGTCAATAACCTGAAATCAGAAGTTGTTACTGGCATTTGAAAACAGTACAGAAAATTCTTTTTGCAAAGCATTATCTTTCAACCAGATATAAACACAGGATTCCTTCAACATGTTTCTGAGCACATATAAAGTCTACTCTTACATCGCAAAAGACAAAACACTGTTGCAGAATGGCTCCAAGAGCAAGGCCATGGATCCTTAGAGGCCTTGTGCAAGCAAAGCAAGGTGTAGGCCTCACAGGTAACCGGATACCGGATGTGGGAGGAGAATGTGAAGGAAGTTGTGTAGAACTAACCATACTGTTGTGACTAGGAGGCGTGGCTAAACACCACGCAGATATAAGCAAAGTGCACCACAAATAAAGCAGAAGCTTGCTTATCACCCATATTGGGTTGGCATGTCTTGCTTCTCCTCGTCGTTAACAAAACACCAAAGTGCAAAAACCGTCATCTTTGAAAACAGTATTTACTACAAGGCATTAAACAGCAGAGAACACCAACTGAAGTAGTAAGGATAAGGGGAAAACAAACAGATCTGAGAAATCATGTGTATTTCATCTTATTTCATCTTCAAAGTACCATGAGAACAAAGCAAAACTTCTATTTTAAATCAAAGCTTTTTAAACTGTTCTCACCATTAAGCAAGATAAAGTTCAGAAAATGTACTTGTTGCCAAATTCAGTGTCTAGTGTGGCTAGTTCAGAGAGCAGGGACTGGAGTTTATTGAGACTACATTTCTTCAGCAATCACACCATTCCAAAAATCTGTCACAGAAACCTGATCAATAGGCCAAAAGTCAAGCTTACATAGCCCTCTCTCTCCAACACACATCCCACTTGGAATTTATTTCACATCCAAAGGGATTCTCTTCCAAGAGCTCACCTAAATCTCAGCAGGCAGCCAGTTTAAGCATCATGTTTTCCTTTAGGAATATACAGCATCAATGACATTCAGAGTAAAATATTTCATGTTGGTCAGACTTCATCCATCTCACTTACTGAATGAGACCCCCAAACAGCAAGTTGATTTCTGAATCCTCAAAGCAGTATGTGTCAAGACCTTACAAAACACTGAGACACGTAACAACAGCACTGGCAAGGTACCAACTCCCTGCCAGAAACAACAATAGTTTTGTGTTGTTTCAGAATTAGATTTGCAGCCATGATCTGCAAACTGAATCATACTTTTCACAGAAGGCAAAGAAGACATCTTTCAGAAGGCACACTGGCTGAAGAAGTACTTGCAGATGCATAACATACAGGGTACATTGCCTGTTCTGCTGAAGCAGAAGTCAATAGCTCTGCAAGAATTACATGAGACTTTCAAAAACTTCAGGCATAAACCAGCCCTTACAAATTCTGCTGTTTTATCATTCTAGGTGTTTTAACTCATCTTCCATGATTTCTGGGTAAATGCATAAGTCTGGAAAAGGGTGATGAAACTTTGTCTGGCTTTACTGGGGTAGTATAAGGCAATAGTCACATCAATAGAATCCCACAACGGTGTTTCACCGAAGGTGAACCAGATAGGGTATCCTCCAGACCAAACCATCCAGGCTTATGGAACCAAATGATCACCTCTGCCTTTTTTTTATCATTTGTAGGGTTTTGTAGGGTTTTGGTTGATTTGGTGGCTTTTTTTTTTTTTTTTGGGGGGGGGGGGGGGGGGGGGAGGATTTTGTTGGTTTGTGGGGTGGTTTTTTTTTCCCTTAAAGTACTTTGCAAGCAACAAAGGATTTTGATATAATGATACATCAGGCTGAGAAAGTCTGATGGAGCAGAAGTATCATATGAGTTTGTACTAATACTACTTTTCTCTATCAATCAGTTTATGCCTATAGGTAGATACAATACAGCTATTTCTTCATATATAACATGAAAAGTTTTCATAGAAAAAGTAGCTGCATATAAAATCTGACAAACTTAACTTCATCATTTTTTCCATTGATACCCATGGGAAAACATTAGTTTCCAAATCTTTAAACACCTGTATGACAAATGACATTTTAAAAACACAAGAACCAATAGTGTGTCATTTGTCATTTCCTCTCACCAGCTACTGTTTTGATGATTCCTTCCCTCAGAAGATAAAAAATTACTGCATGTAATACACAGAAGTGAAGAGAAACAAAATGCAATAAATGGATTCAGAAGAGACTACTCAGAAAGAGTGTGTGATGGATATTCTTTGCTTTTTTGCTATAACAACATACACCTTATTCTCAGCCAAACTAATTCATAATAACACCACTAAAATCAATAGTTGATTTTATTTTTAATGAATTGCCATTGCCATGGGTGCAGCCAACAAACTTCGTATTTACCTTACATCAACTTTTCTGAAATGATGATACTTCATTTATAAAAGTCCAAAATTAAAATTGGCAGACATACCTAAAGGTAGAATTTATTCTCTTATTCTGAACAGCTATGACTATGTCTCAAGAAAAACAACCTGAGACCTCACAAGAAGTATTCTTTTCAAGGCCAAAGGAATCAACTTTAAGTTGACAAATACCAAAAAAAGGGAAACCCTCTCCAAAAAAATTCTGCTCAAACTGACAAAAGGAGTAATTATTGAATCAGCAATTTATCCCAAATTAGTAAAAATGTTAAAACTCCATATTGGAGTCCAAATTCATCATTATGCTGATATGGATGAACACATGTATTCCCACATTGAATCACCCACTATTGCTCAGTTATTTCTCCATGCAGAAGTAAAACTTCTCTAACGGGTTAAAAACCATAGCTTTAGCATTTAGAATGATGGCAGTTCACACTGAGGCACTTACATTACGAGCAGTATAAAAGAGATTTCTTGAAATGGAAAGCAATTTCTTTCTAAACTGTTTAAAGAAAAGCGAATATTAAAAATGCACATATTTTATTCCCTTATTAATTTTTAAAATTGTTTCTCTTGCCTACTTGCCTCACAACAATGTTTCACCTAATTGCTTATGTCAGATATATTACTGTCATGTCAAAACCCATGCTGGATTCAAAAGTAGATTAATGATGAATATTTGGTTAGAGATGAGAAAACAACACTGCACTGATTTTTGGAAGGAAAGGCTTGAGGAGAATTAATAAGAAAATCTGCACAGGGCAGACATCTGCCTTGCAGAGCACGGATGCTAACCACAGGATCTGTGGGCTGGCCAGCCAAAAAGGCAGGCTGATACAGCGCATAAATGTTTTCAGACAAGGAAGCTTTAGCAGTCATTTTTTGATGTCAACAGGATTTTGTTATGAAATCAAAGTTTCACTGAAGTAAACAGGACGTACAGTGTAGTATGACATGCTCTACATTTTTAAATGAATGCACTTGTTGAACATAAGCAGCTGGGTGTGGGCAGAATATGGAATACCTTACCTGGAGCTATATCATTCAGTCTGATCATAAAACAGTGTCCCACTGAAATTAATGAGAATTTTTTCAAATTATTACTTTTACACTTTCCCATAAAGTACTATGAAAAATTGATCTGAAATCAGACTCCACTGTCCATTGCCTCAAAGACTGGTCTGAGAAGCTGAGATGGAATTCCACCTATCTTTTGTTCAGAGATGGGTGGAAGGAGCTAAGACTCCAATATCCATTGCCTGGGAGAAGGGTGTGAGGAGCTGAACTGGGACTCTACCATCCATTGCCTGAGGGATGAGTGGGAAAGAGCTAAGACTCTTCCATCCATTACCTCAAGGACTGGTGTGAGGAATTGCTACCCATCATCCCAATAATTGCTGCTGACGTGTGTGCAGACACATGTGTGTGCAGCTGAAGAGCTGGCTGCAAAACCAGGGAAACTGGTCCACCAGGAACGTGCAATAAATGACATGAAGAACAGAGGTACTACCATAACTCATTCTAAAAGGTGGAAAAGGTAATCACCAAGAGGGACATCACCAGGGAGCCACTGCCATGAGGATGACTCCCTGACCTCTGTGAGGACACCTTCTACCAACGACTATGGACCCAGAAGGACACCTTCCATGAGACATCACCATGAGGGCAACTCCACAAGAAACACTCCACAGGGTACCTTCAAGGGGATGACTCCAGAAGGATGCCTACCTGAGGACACCCACCTCTGATGGACTTCTGAAGGACACTGTTCCAATACTGACTACGAATCCTGAAGAACTCCCACCACCGACGACAATGGATCTCCGGGACACCACTGGATCCACGGTGGTGACTATCTCTCTCTCTCTGCACCCCAAATCCTTGCTTCATTTTCTACCTTTTTTCCAATCTGTCCTATTGCTATCCCCTTTATTACAATAAATTCCCTTTTTTATAATAATTGTCCTTTCCTAATAAACCGATTGCTTTCGGTACTTGACCTCGTTTGCATCTTAATTTCTCTCTTGGGATCACCAGCTGAAACCATGTGCAGCACTGGGGTTTTCTCCAATCGGACACTGAAAAGTACTTATTCCATTTTTTTCTTGAGCTGAGGCAAAGCAAATTTAAGCTACTGAATTCAGTGCCACTTTTAAAGACAGACATAGGAGGAAATATCCTTATTTTAAAGGGTATCTCTTATCTCTTCTCCAAAATTTCCACTTATTTGGAAAAAAGCTCACTGAAATCAGAATTCATGACATGCACACATTTAGTAAATGTTGCCGTAGAAGTATGTATTTCTTGGAATCATCACCAGCCTGAAAAAAATAGCTGTTCAAGCACCACTCCATTCTTCAGTTTCACACAAGGAATAAGATACAAGTGATTGTGATGAACTCACACCAAAGATAAATGTAATTCTGTCTTCACATTCCAAAATTCAATTTCTCCCTCTACTTTTCAACACCAGTGTTTGCAATCTGCTGCTACAGAGGCTCTCAAACTGTTTCCCAACCCTGTTTCTAAATGTCAGTGCAAGCATTCCATGGTGAGTCCACAAAATGGTGCTTAGATTAACTTGACATTTTGAAATGGAAATTCGTGGCAAAGACAAGAGGAAAATCAATTTTCCAGATGATAAACTTTGAGTCCATTTATAGGTAAACTTCATATACGTTCATAACTAAAAAGATTAGTATTTTATCGTGAGAGTGCTTGCAAATGTTCAGTTTAGCCAATTTTACTTTACAGTCTAGAAAACACAGGCCAAGCAGTGCATGTAATGTTTGTTCTATTGTTAATTCTACTAGCTAGTATTTTTGTACTGGAGAAGAGCAATGGAATGCGGAATACTATTGCTCTGTCAACTACATCATGCATTCTCCATAGGACAATGAAGTAAATAGGACATATAACATGATGTGAAGGATTCACCAATATACGGGGGGTAGGTCAAACTGCTTGCTTAACTGTTACTGCTTACTTATGCTTATCGTACTTACAATGTACAATGTACAAGCTGCTTGCTTAACAATGTTACTACTCATTCATGCTTATTGTACTCACTGTGTATGCTAGAACAAAATATAAGGATGTGGCTATTGTTAAGAAGTAGGGACCATGACGTTATTCCTGTCCTTTGGACGCCTCGGCCAGCTGAAATTGGCCCTGCACTTTGAACAATGACCAAGCCTCCAGGGAGAATGTGTAACGACTAGAGGTGAAAAGTTCAGGCTCGAGGAAGACTCATTTACTTCATCTTGAGACCCTCGCCCACGACCAGCAGGAGGCACTGTGCAGGCACAAAGAACAGCTCATTATAATACGAAGCAGGGATAGGACATGAATATGTATAGGTGTATTGTGTAATGTATATGTATAAACTCATGCATATGTATAACTTTAGAGGATAAATGCAAAGGGAAGACAACGATAAAGTGTGCATGACTGTGGAGGAGCTATCCCCCATATGCCTCAGTGCTGAATAAAGCATACCTACTTTACAACTTTAACAAGTTGTGGGGTCTATCCATGCATCAAACATTGCTTTTGCATTTGAAATCTATGCTACCAAATATGCAATACAAGTTAAAAAAAAGCCCTGAAAGTCATTTATAAACTATCTTCTGTGCTACAGAGGGGGTATCACAATGTTCAACTTCATTTTTTTAGCCCCTCCCCCCCCCCCCCCCCCCAATATTACAAACACCATATGCACTATACAGAGTGGATAGTCTTGTTCAGAATTTACAACCAGAAGCTCAAACAGGCACTTGCCTACTATATCTGGAAGCCATCACAGTCATGTAAAGAAAATCAATCTATCAACTCACATGCAATTATCTTTTGTTACTTCTATCTTTATCCAGATGGTTCCGTTTTCTCTTGCTGCACTTCCTTCTAGTTGGGACACAACACTCCTGAGCTTGTAGCAGGTGATCCCTGAATATCAACCAAGTGTCTTGGGCCACCCTGCCCTCTAGGGCTATATCACATGGAATCTTACTAAGCAGGTTCCTGAAGAGGCCAAAGTCTGCTCTTTCGAAGTCCAGGGTACTGAGCTTGCTGCACGCTCTTCTCACTGTCCTGAGGATCTCAAATTCAACCATCTCGTGATCGCTGCATCCAAGGCTGCCCTGGAGCGTCACATTTCCAACAATCCCTTCCCTGTTGGTGAGGACAAGCTCAAGCACGGCACCTCTCCTTGTCAGCTCCTCTATTACTTGCAGAAGGAAGTTGTCTTCTACACAATCGAGGAACCTCCTGGATTGCTTGTGCCGGCCCATACCGTCATTCCAACAGATATCAGAGTGGTTGAAGTCACCCATGAGAACAAGGGCCTGTGAGCATGAGGCTTTCCCTATCTGTCTATGGAGTACTTCATCCGCAGATTCTCCTTGATCAGGCAGTCTGTAACAGATCCCCACAGTAATGTCTCCCATAGCTATATCCCCTTTAACCCTGACCCACAAACTCTCTGTTAACTGATCACCTGCCCCCAGACAGAGTTCCATACTCTCCAGCCTATCTCTAACATAAAGGGCAACTCCCCCTCCCCGCCTGCCAGGCCTGTCTTTTCTAAAAAGCCTTTAACCTTCCATTCAAACACTTCAGTCATAGGAGCCATCCCACCATGTTTCTGTGGTGCCTATTATATCATACCCCTGTAGACGTGCACACATCTCTAATTCCTCTCGTTTGTTCCCTATGCTACGGGCATTTGTATAGAGGCATCTGAGCCGAGCTCCAACTGAAGCCGGCTCATTGGCTGGAGTGGCTGGAATGTATCTACATTGCTCCGAACATTTATTATAGGTGCTGGCAACTGACTGGATGTGTTGGGATGGAATGATGCCCCCCTACCCAACACATCTAGTTTAAAGCCTCCTTGACCAGTCTGGCAAGCCTCCTACCAAAACTGCTCTTTCCCTTCTTTACCATCAGACCAGCTCCACCAGCCCCCAGTGGACCTGGCCTACTAACTTAGGTCCCATGTTCAAGACACGCAAACCACTGACTATGACATCACCCTTTTAACCATTTATTAACCTGGCTAATCTTCCTAGCTTTTTTTAGGTCCTTCCCTGTATCCTGGAGAATTGATGAAAAGACTATCTGAGCTCCAGAGCCCCTAACCACCTCTCCCAGGGCTTTGTAGTCCTTCTTTATGTTCCCCAGGCTCCTACTATCTCTATCCCTAGCACCCACATGTATCACCAGAAGGGAGTAATAGTCCATGGGACTTACTAGAGCAGGCAGCCTCTCTGCCACATAACTGATCCATGCCCCTGGAAGGCAACACACCTCCCTTGAGATGGGGTCAGGCCGACAGATGAGTGCTTCTGTCCCTTTCAATGTAGAGTCCCCTACTACTACAACCCACCGCTTTTTCCTGGCAGCACCAGTAGAGATCTTCTTTACCAGTGCATCAGACGGCTGTTTCTGGCTCGAGTGCGTTTCCTCATTAGCCCCCTGCAGGACAGCAAAGCCGTTCTGCATGGGGACAACATTTAGGAGGAAGCCCCTTGCTTTTAATTGTCCTTTTCCTCCTTTTTTTGTTGTTTTTTTTTGTCACTAATTCCCAGCTTCCCAGGTTAACGGCCTCCTTCTTTCCTTCATGAGCTAGAGGGGAAGCTTGAGGACCCTGCACAGTTTGGGCCGAAAGCAAGCATTCCTGCTTACTCTCAGCTTCCCTGACATCTTTCAGTCTATTAACAGCATCCCTCAGTTCACCCACCTGCTGCAGAAGGACCTCCACCAGGGAGTACCTAGTGCAGCCCTGCCCATTGTGCACCATTCCCTCACCAGACCAGTGCAGGCACTCTCTACACTCTGAGCTCTGCACTGCAGCCTCCCCTCTTATTGGCTCTGTCTGGGTGCCTACGCAGGCAACAGCCGGGGCAGCCAGAGCAGTGTTCCTGGACCAGGCCCTGGTCATACAACACGTGCTCACCATCCCGCTTGCCTGCCAGCGCGAACTGCCGCGCAAGCTGCCTCGACCCGCTCTGTTTGCCGCGCTCCTGGTCGCTCGCACTCCCTGGGGCAGGTTTTTAACCAGTCAGGGCTGGTGCGTGGATAGACTCCACAACTTGTTAAAGTTGTAAAGTAGGTATGCTTTATTCAGCACTGAGGCATATGGGGGATAGCTCCTCCACAGGCATGCGCACTTTATCGTTGTCTTCCCTTTGCATTTATCCTCTAAAGTTATACATATGCATGAGTTTATACATATACATTACACAATACACCTATACATATTCATGTCCTATCCCTG
Organism: Pezoporus flaviventris; assembly: GCF_033815535.1. Classification (NCBI taxonomy): domain Eukaryota; kingdom Metazoa; phylum Chordata; class Aves; order Psittaciformes; family Psittacidae; genus Pezoporus; species Pezoporus flaviventris. The sequence continues at coordinate 53,801,943 of NW_026892549.1, forward strand.
CTTTGTATTATAATGAGCTAAGAAGTCCTTTGTGCCTGCACAGTGCCTCCTGCTGGTCGTGGGCAAGGGTCTCAAGATGAAGTAAATGAGTCTTCCTCGAGCCTGAACCTTTTATCTCTAGTCGTTACACATTCTCCCTGGAGGCTTGGTCATTGTTCAAAGTGCAGAGCCAGTTTCAGCTGGCCGAGGCATCCAAAGGACAGGAATAACGTCATGGTCCCTACCTCTTAACAACAGCCATGTCCTTATATCTTGTTCTAGCATACACGGCAAGTACGATAAGCATGAATGAGTAGTAACATTGCTAATCAAGCAGCTTGATTTACCCCCTTGTATACTGCAAGTACGGTAAGTGTGAGCAAGCAGTAACACTTAAGCAAGCAGCTTTAACTACTCCCCCTGTACATCGGTTAACCCTTCACATCATACATAGTAAGAAATACTATATTACACTTACCCAGGGTTACTTTCTGGGTGAACTAATGTAGTTAATGTTATGCATCAGTGCTCAAACTTGTGTACAGGACTCTGAGTTACTGATCCTTACCAGAAAATGTCTACATATTGACCACAGTATTCAAAGCTCACTGAAACAAGAATTTGTCACCACAAAGCTGCAAACCTTTGCTCAATTCTCTGGAAGGGAAATATTTGATGATAAATTATCATATGAGGACAGCCACTTAAGAAAACACCATACCACTGAGTGCTGTAAATAATGCTAAAAATTCACTCTTATCTGCCAGCTGCAGATAAGCTGCATTGAACAATTCCGTTTATCACTCAATTTATACAAACATTTCTTTCTGTTGTATTATTTCTGTTGATTTTGACCAAGACAAGCAGCACCTGGTAGAAGAGTTTCAGCACGAGAAGGCAGACCATCATTACTGTTACTGAACTCCCAGTGCTTTGCTCTGTGCTGCTTTGCACACAAATTTTATGCAACATTTGAGATGAGCTTCCAAAATATAAAACAATCCAAATTAACATGATCAATGTCTATATTAACACTAACATTTTAAAGTTAATTGTTCTTTTCCATTGGAATACAAATACGACATTTTTCTGACTTGATTCATTTCTGTAAATGAATGACCTTTCTCTGTAACAAGTTGTTCTGCAGAGAGAGATCTGTATGAACATACTTAAAGTAGATAAATGCACGTCTAGTAGTTAAGGAGAAGTGACAAAGTGATCAAAGAATTCATTAGACTGCCAGTTTCTTACCAATTGAAACAGATGGAAAAAACATTTAGAATAAGTAATATACTGAGAATATTTTATTTAACTAAAAAAACAGCTTTTTATTTAGAAGATACAATCTTAAGCCATTTTTTATTCTAATTTTGCTCATAAACAGTTGTTTACTATGTCTATGCTGATTGAAGACCAGCACCATTATGCTTGAAGTATTGTCCTGACACTTTTAATACAGGAAAATAAACTAGCGCAAGGAAGAGTGAGGGATGCATAATTATATACAGACATCATATTAGTTAAAGTAACCTCCAACTGTTTGTGATAAAACCTCAAGTGAGGTTAATAAACCAGCATATTTTTTGTCTTATCAGAAAGGATAAGAATGAAATTAAGAAGATTTACTTATGTTTACTTTAGTGTGAGGTGTCCCTGCCCATGGCAGGGGGGTTGGAAGTAGATGATCTTAAGGTCCTTTCCAACCCTAACTATTCTATGATTCTATATACAGGAAGGATCTAAAATTATGTTATACAACTGAATCTAGACGAATATAGAAATGAATATTTATGAATGTTTCTGCATCCTTGAATGTACTTAATTAATTGTTTGGTCACCCATTGTGTTTATTTCAAGCAAATATTCCAGCAAGAAGTTTGATGACAGAATCTTTATGCAAATATAAAATTGCATATTAGTTGCTTTCTGTAAGTATTCTGACAATTCTAACACAAAGATTCATTCAAACAGGAAAAAAACTCTCTGCAACTCCTACATTCTATCAAACAGCTTCAATTTCATATGGCAAGTATTTAAAATTAAGTATACACACAAGCATTTAGACCCCAAGAATTCTCTACACTGATTGCTCCACAGTGCTTGGTGACAAGTAATAAATACATTTGAAGACATCTTAAATTAAACATCATTAGGTGTTTTTTATTAGTGAAATATTCATACACATCACTTCTTTCAACAATAAGAGTATGTGTGAAATAGGGGTGAAAAGTTAGCAACAGTTTTAAATTACTGCAGAAACACTAACAGCTTAAGTTATGATGATGAAAGACTGGTATGGAGCCCAATATGAGCTACTGAACATGCATATGTGGAACTAGATTTTCAAATTCCAGTGCAAAAACATTGCTGAGAAAAACCTAACAGTGATACAAGTCCCATAAATGCTGAAGTTCCAAAATACAGATCATTAACTACAAAAGGCAGAAGCATGAAAACGGAGCCAGTTTTCTTACCTGCCTTTTAGGAAGTTATTTAGTGAAATTGGAAACTTCAAATTAGATGTGAAACTTCCTAGATCTTCCCATATTTTATTCTATTTTTAGAGTAAAACCAGGAAACCCCTGCTGTATTCAAACCTACTTGTTATGAGATTGTAACCATTTAATGATCTCATTTAAAGAGAACTTGGTGTAATCACACAAAAGATGAAACTGCACTTCTCAGTTTTGAGAACTGGCTTCACATTAAGAAATACTTGGAAGTATCAGGAAATATCAGTATCATCTCATTTTATACCTTTATAATATTAACTCTTAAACAAACATTAACAACCATGCAATGATCCCAACAACTTAAAGCAGAAGGAAGATCCCAAATCTGACATGAGATACTGCTGGGATCTAACTGCTCCTGTCAATTAACACTGAATTCCAGTAGTGTATAACTGGTCTGTAATTAATCAAAAAGAAACATTTTATCCTTGGTCACTAAACATCACTAGCCAGAACATCTTCTGTTAATTATTTTTAAAAATCTTTCTCACAGAAATATTAACTACACAGTTCTAGTGAGTAATTAATGCTAAAATAAAACCCATGGCCCTTCACTTAGTGGGCCAAGAATTGCTCTATTTCACAGAATGGTTGGGCTTGGAAAAGACCTCTGGAGATTGTCTAATTCAACCCCCCTGGTAAAGCTATGTCACCTACAGCAGGTTATACAGGAATGAGTCTAGGCATGTTTTAAGTATCTCCAGAGAAGGAGACTCCACAATATCTCTCGACAGCCTGTAGCAGCACTCAAAATAAAGATATTTTTCCTCATATTCAGATAGAACTTTCTATGCTTTTCTTCCTTATACTGTCTCTGGGCACCACTGAAAAGAGTCTGGCACCACGCTCTTAACATCTGCCCTTAAAATATTTGTATGCTTTGATGAGATCCTTTCTTAGTTGTTGGAGAAGCCCAGGCCTAAACAGGGAGGGCTCAGGGTTTTTTTCCTTTGTGCAATATAATCTTACACTTTTTTATTTTACTTACCCTGAAGGCTTGGGAAGGATTTCTGCTCATTCCAATGTATTCTGCCTATCAAATCATTGGGTGTAGCCATGAAAGTTCTCAACAAGATCTGGGGACAGAGGAAAAGAGAAAACAAACTTGATTATAAACTATACAAACCAGGTAGGTTTGACAGCTGATGGTAGAAGAGCACAGGGAAGATCACTTAAAGTAATATTCTTAGACCATGACTAAATTTGGTGTTGCCTGTACAATTATGATCCATTGGACAGCACATAATCCTTCCCTACAGAGCAGAATGAGAGTGTATGGTCTGATTTTCCATCTTTAGACCAAAGTATTTTCAGGTCCTTCTTCTAAGTGCAGCCACTCTCTGGTAAGTCATATCACTGTTTAATGCTTTCACATATCAACTTTATCTTGCTGCAAACCAGAATATATCATTCTCTAATTAGATCAAAACCCTACACACAGCTTCTTTATTAGTTTATTTAAACTGCTGCAAGCCCATTAACAGACTTGCAGTTCTTTAAGACCCATAGGGCTTTTTTTCTTTTTTAGTTATGTAAATCCCCAGTTATTCCTTTGACTTCTGGGGGTTTGCTGCAAGTTTCCTCCACTTTTATTTTTTTCATGATATATGGGCGTCCTGGGTTTAGCAGTAGCAGTCAATTTTTCCCCTTCTTTGTAGCTGGTGCAGCGTCGTGTTTTGACTTTCAGCCTGGGAACAGTGCTGATAATACTGATGTTTTCAGCTGTTGCTAAGTAATGTTTACCCTGACCAAGGACTTTGTAAGGCTCATGCTCTGCCAGGGAGGAGGGGAAGCCAGGAGGAAGCAGAGACAGGACACCTGACCCAAGCTAGCCAAAGAGGTATTCCATACCATGCCCAGGGTGGGGGGTAACTGGGAGTTACCCAGAAGGACACGGGGTCTTCTGGGTCGGACTCGTTTTTCGGTGGGTGGTATCGTATTCTATTCCCTTGTTATTTTCTCTTACCATTGTTGTCATTGGTGGTAGTGGTGGTGATTTGTGTTGTACATTGGTTGCTGGACTGTCCTTGTCTCAACCCGTAGGAGTTGCATTCTTTCGATTCTCCTCCCCATCCCTCCAGGAGCGGGGAACGGGAGAGCCCCCGGGGGGGGATGAGGGCCTCGATTGCTTCCAGCCCGGCACCACTCGCTGGGAGTAAGTGAACAAACTGTCTGGCTAGGTTTAAACCACAACAATGGGTTTGTAAAATACCATGTTGGTTTAATACATTAGGCATCACGTTTCACACACAGAGTGGAAACATCAAAAAGCTCTGATGTGTGACTTATTTCGAGTTGTGCAATCTTGTACATTCTGACTATATTAAGGACTCAGTTTTATCATCTTGTCAGAGGACTTCTCAATGGAATGGAAATGAGGGTGAAAACTGGAAACCTGGAAACACTGCTTTCCTAACCATTTCACTCCAGACTTTGGTTTAGAGTCCTGTGCTCTATAATGTAGCATTAAATTCTTGCTTGATGCACAGGAATTGAGGTAGGCAAAAGAATCCAAAATAAAACAGCAAAACACATAAATGTTTTTGTTGTAAGTTAACTTTGAAAAGGATAAACCCAGCTAAACTTGGCTTATGGTCCAGACCTTCATTATTCTGCTACAAAAGACTATAAAAACACTGTTCAGGACTTCATCTTTTCATATCTGTGCACTATTTTGTGTGCTATATTTCACAGAATATGAGCGTCATCTAACCAAGCATTTGTCATTGCTATTGTAAACACGCTTAATAGGTAAATAATGCAAAACCTAGAATAAAATATTGATTTTATAAATTAATATTATTTGTGAATCATCAACGTAATCATCTCCTAAGGAGGACTATGAAGGAAGAGTTTATTTGTAACTTATTTTTCAGTCTTTTCAATAGCTAAAAAAACTGCTACCAGGTGGTCCCTTATCATCAGCAGAGGCAAACACAGTTCTGTTAATTGTATTGTGTATATAATATACAGTATATAACTATATATATGTACATTATATATATGCATTGTGCTTTACGGTCAGTGTGGAGAAGCAGGTGTGTGATTCCTCCCCATTTCTCCATACAAATAAACACAAGTGCTGCACATGCTTTCACAGACATTTGCTGGTAGTTTATTTCCTGCACACTGAAGTTTTGGTATCAAAAAAAGAAAACTCAAAGCTGGGAAATTTGAAACATTTCAACTAGGTATTTTAAAATGAGCCACAGAGATTAAATTTTGCTAATATACCACAGAACATTAAGGAAAAAGGCCAAAAATTCCCTGTTCGTTACATTTTGAGCCTGAGTGACATAATAGTCCCTTTTCCAGTTTGAGTCTGCTTATTTTTGTTTAATTCAATGGCTAAACTGAAAAAAAAAAAACAAACCCAAAAAAAAAAGCATTTTCTGAACTTCTTTATTTTCATCAAGCACTTTTTCTGTCTGGTCTGAACAAGATCAACAAGATGGGGATTACTATTTTGGTGCATGTAAATAATACTAGTAAATAATGGCTAAGAAAATTAAGTGCATCTTAAATGATTGTTTTAAAATACTAATAATAATCCTGGAAAAGACAATCCCAGAATTCCCAAGCATTACACATGTTGGCATTTGAATTGTACCTTGTTTAGTAGCTTTGAATTACACCAAGAAGTTCAACTTTTACAGCTAAAGAGCTGGTATGTCATTTTGATGTAATGTTTGGTCAGATATGACTACTGCTTAGAGGAAAAAACACAAAGACTACACTGAAATTTACTTTAAATTGTTTTGTTTCCCTTTTAGGATAAAGGCTTTATTTAGAGCAAATATAGTCCATTTATGAAAAAAAAAAGTTGGATTTACAAATTTTCCTTTGCATTACTCATCTCAGGAAATGAAAAGCATTTCCAGACAGTACTATGAAGGGCTTTTGCCTCTAAATTTCTATGGTAATGACAAAGCCAAACTTCTACATCTACAGTTTAGGCAGCCATATTCAGTACTGTACATGGGCCTTCTGAAAAAAAATTAGTAACTTTTTTAAATAATCTTGACTTTAATGAAATGATTTAATTGCATGTAGACATTTATATTTCTGTCATCAGAAACGAACTTATTTCTGAATAAAATGTAAATAACCTTGCTAGACAGGGGTTTATAAACCTTTAATTTGAATGTTTATGTCATTGGTTGAATTCTGTTCAGAATACTTTATCTTCCTGAAAAACACCCAGCCAACTAATACCCTGATACATGTGACAGGGGTTGAAGCTTGATTTACACAAGTTCAGTGCCTGATGCTGACAGACGCTGCATCTTAAATTCTGCTGTCTCAGCATCTTAATATGCTCACAGTAAAGGCTTGCCAAGACTTACAGAATGGCAGCTAAATGTTTAGAGAGGGGGTTGAATTGGATCATAATTGCTGCTGCACCTTTAAATGTGAATCATGTTCCCTTGGCAGAAACAGCCCCTATTAAGCAGATTCCTAAATTAGAAACACTTAGCACAGAGTTAGTCTGAAGTGTAACCTACCAATTAGTAGCAGCAGAGGATCCCAGCACAGAGATCTCAGCACAGGTAGCACCCAAATAACAACTATGTGGTTCACATGATTCCTATTCCTATCGGTATCCCTGCCTGTGGCAGGAGGTAGGAGCTGGATGATCTTTAACGTCCCTTCCAACCCAAACCATTTTAGGATTCTATCTGATTCTATGATTCAAAGTGTATTTCAAGCAAAAGAACAGCTGTCTGGTGGCAGCTGGAATGTTAAACAGGTTTACACGAAAATGGCCATAAGCAGTTTATAGAAACAAGGTGGCATATGGGGAAAGGAAGATATGAAAAATGCTATCAGAGATTTTAGGGGGAAACTCACCAGCTACTTTTATCTCATTGACAAAAATTGAAAATCTTCGCCCAGAAAACTGATTTGCTGGTTCCCCCACCAGGTAGATACTCTGTACAATAAAATGCAGACAGTGAGAAAAAAACCACGATTTTACTCCACAAATAGCCTTAAAATAATCTCAGTTACTTTGCATCCATTATAGGATGTTCATTTTGTACAAAACTGTAGCTACATCAGAAACAACAATTTCATAACATGCAATAATACTTTGACAGTTTATTATTTGCCTCCTATCATATACGTATTTGTCCAGAGCTTAATACAAAGACAAATAATCCTGACCATAGGCAACTATTGTTACCAACACCATCAACACCTCAAAGAAAAAAGGAAGCCAAATCAATGATCTGTATATTGATTCCATAAATTTTCTAGTGTGTTACAATCAGTCTAAGTTGTATATTGAAATGCAAATTATTCACTAAGAATTAGGAAGCACCATTTCTATCAATTCTGTTGAAATACCCTCCCTTGAACCACCAGACACTAAAATTAGGGTTTACACTACAAATATTATTTCTCATGTATAAGATAACATTATTTGTGCTGCTTTGCAGATGTGCAAGGTGATGTCAGTTTTAGTCAAAGCAGTATCAACAAGCTACATGTAGGTTAGACTGATCACACCAAACACTTGCACATTGTTTTAATTTTGTTATTTTGCTTGGATAATCATATCATACCTTCATTTCAGTCTCACAATTTAATTAGGCAAAACCTTCAGTCATCCAAGCCACTTGCACAATTATGGCAGATAATTCAGGGATGCAGACAAAGATGAAGAAATCAAAGCTGACAAGATGCAGAAAATAACTAAATTAACATTTTCTCTTTGTCAAAGAAGCTTCTTCTCCACCTGCTCTCCCTTCTCCTCTTGAGCATCTAAGCAGAGTGTTTACTGCTGTTGGCAGGTTACTGATAATGTTTCTGATCTGTGAATATCCATCCTTTAGCAGCAATGCCCACTAGTTACAAGCAGATTTAATGCACTGCCATTGTCTGTGGTCACCAGGCACAGCGCAGCCTTTCAGAGCCAGCACTACACAAGGACCAGGAGGGTTCCTGGAGGTCAGAACATTTTCAGCCTCTAGTAGTTAAAGATGCAGGCTAAAAACTGTGGCAAGTCCAGAAAATTCTGCCATGGCTGTATTAAAAAAAAAGTCAGCAATTTTAATACAAATAACTTACCCTTGTCTGAAACCTGTTCGTCAACAAGCAATTCCATCACATATTCAGTATGCAGAACCTGTAAGTCTAGTTTCTAGTGTACTTTGTAAGCAAGAGGCAGGCGAGCAAGAGTGAGAGGGAAGGCAGTATAAAGCATTAGAGTAATTACTTATTTGGTCTGTTACAACAGTCTCTGGAGGTGTTATTTGTTGACACAGCAGCTACTTAAGAGCTGCATTTGGATAAGCAACTGTTACAACACAATTCCAAACCACTACTCGGAGACTAAGCATTGCTGGAGAGAGATGAGCTTCTTGGATTTATTGCTGTTTCTTAAAGCATTCCAGAAGCAAAAAGGATACTACAGAGAAGATTAGCTACATCTGATTTCAAAGTAATTTACACAGAGAAAATAATGTTTTCCTACATTTTAGATGTCAGATCAATTAAAATTTCTCAGACAGGCATGAATTCAAACTCATGAGCTGGAAACTATGCATGGCACAGTTTATAATACAACAACCTGAAATTTAATAAAATAAGCAAACAACTACAAATAACTTCACAATTGGAAGAAATGCAGTCACAGCTTTAGCAGAGTATACTTCTGAGCTCCATCCTCAGCCACAGAGCCTGGAAATTTCCACATTCATCTTATGCTAATGCTGCACAGCATGAAGCAGAAAGTGCATAGACACTACTGACTACATTATGGTACAGCAAGTAATTAAAAGACATTTTTATCAAAACTATAAAAAAACAGCAGAATAGGTAAGCCTTTAAGCTTATTTAGTAACCAGAAGAACCATACTAGCTATATACTTCACCTATATATAGCTCTATCACTGGTATTAAGGCTGCTGCATCAGCAAACTATGCATGCATGTATAGTCATATATAGAGGGAATGAGTATACACAATTCTCCACTTACAAGCTCTGAGCCTTCACTGCTATAGGCGGTCACTTGTAGTTTATAATCAAAATACTTCATCATCTGGCAGTGCCAGACAAAAAACTCTTTAATATTTGCATGACTTTGAGTACCAGAATTAAAACTAAGGAACTTCTAGGTCTCTCAGCATACAAGAGCCACGAAACAATGCTCCACACCTTCTAGAAAATCCCATTCCCTTTCAGTATAAACACAGTCTGGCATTTTGCCTTACATGTTTCCATTGATGCTTTCTCTGAAGTTCTGACATGCACTATTCTCTACACTTACAAAAGGACAATTAAACTGCACTTTATTTAGTGTTCATCTCCCTGTATTTCACACACTGATAGAAGTTTAGGATTCTTTACAAGTCAGACATGAATGCAGAGTTAGCACATAAGCTGAAACAAGCTTTTCTTTCAGTAGCTAGAAGCTCAGCAAGTAATTGATGAATGAGATAGACAGGTACTGATGATGTTTATGAAGGGTTTCCATTTGAATAAGACTGCAGAATAACTGAAGTTCTCCGAACACCTGAAGTTACAGGAAATTACTTCCAGAAAGCTTCTCAAAGACGTTTTAATCACAGAAACAGTTTCCTTGGTCAGTTCCTGGATTACTTTAGTTTCTTTTAAATTGAAATAATTTGTAACTGACTCCATCTCTCCTGACCTTGACACCAGATACAGCTGTATTTCAGCTCTGGCCAGGTTGTTTTATGCCCACTATTAAGCTCAGCAGAAACATCATACATCCTTCTGTAAAGCTTCTTCCACCACACATTAGTAGGATAACAGGTAGCCATCAGCATTTGAGTCCAGAATTCAGACTAAAGAATGAAAAGGTTCAAGCATGTTCTATTAGCACCTGGTTCATTTGAAAAGAAAAGCTCCACTGACAAATCAGCCTTTGGGGTTTGTTTCCCAAATGCCAAAGAACACTGAAGGATTTCTTATGTTATTGCTTTATAAAATTAATGGCAACTCAGGTAATTTAAACATGGTTTATAACTTGCCCAGAATTAATACATACTGACATAAGTACCTTGTGGTGTGTGATTGCGAGGTCTCCAGTAATCTTACCATCTTTCATGACAAAATAAAATTTGATTCTGATTCTCTAAGTCTTTGAGGTTTAGATCAGAAGTTTGCTTCCTGTTTTACTGCATGCCTCAAGCCAATCTAAATTTATTTTTTGTTTTAAAAGACTTTGGATATTTCAAAAAACAAAAAAAAATCAATTTAGGAATGAGACGAAGGGTGAGCAGGAAGTTATCAGGCTATATATACCTCTTGGACTGAAAATAAAACAAATTCTTAAAAATATACAAATAAGTGAAATACACTGCCTGAGACCAAATAGATAAAATAATTTTAAAAAATACCAGAAAACAAGAAGAGATGAGAAAAAAAAAAAACAAAACCCTGCAAAATAATAGACTGAAAGTATCAAGTTGTCAGAAACAAGTTAGGTGTTTATGCTTTAAAAAATACCTCAATCAGAAATTCATTGGTAACTAAACTCCACTGATTTGAGCCAGGATTTTCAGCATTTAAACAGAAAGTCTCAGAAATCCAGAGTCCTTCAGAATGGGGCCTTACAGCATTGTAATTTTAACCTTTATTTGCTTTAATTCTTGATGTCAAAATATCAAACCATTTATTCCTTGGAAAAAGAGGAAAAAAAAAAGAAATTCATAAATTCATTTTGTTATTAGGTTTGTGTGAACATCAGTGAAGGTCAACATGAGATTATTAAAATCAATGAGAACAACTCCGAGCACTGATTTCAGGGAGGGTGCCCCCTATACTTTTATTAGAATTTGCCTATAAATCCACAGTGGAAATAGCCTTACAAGTTACACCTCTTTTCACTATATGCAACCAGAGTATCAGATTCATATGTATGACCCTAAGGCAGTGGGCCTGCTGCTTTTATGAGAAAGAAAGGATACTTTACTTTGAAGTATTACAGGGCATCTGTAAAGTAAAGAGTCAGTGAGTCCATTTCTATAGTCTTACTGTCATGCTGACAGGATTGACAGTGACAGAGCTGAAACTTTTGGATAAGCAGCAGTGCTTTATTTAAAAGGATTAAAAACTTTCACAAAATCCACATTAAGAAAAAAATAATAGTATTATCAGCAGACCAGGCAAGAAGGGAATGTTAGGCACATTTTTCACATGTTAGGCACTTGCACTGTTCTATCTTAAGGGCTGAACCAGGCAATTTGGCACTTTCACATGTGCAACAATATGACTTTTTACTTTATTTCTACCATTTCTGCTTCTCTGAATCTCTTTTTTCATATAAGAAGCTTAAAGGCTTTGGACTTTGGCTTCTTCTGACCCAAATATATGAAGCTTCAGGGAATATTTCATTGAGAGACACTAAAGAAAAGATAACTCTTTAAAGGATCAGAGATTCAGGTGAAGATTTAAGATCTGATTCTTCTAATGTCATGGGAAAACAGCATAGTTGGAAATATACTAAAGTACAATATATTGTTATTTGTCATGTATGTTGTAGTCACACAGAAAACTCTAGCAAAGGTTAAAAGAATCTTTAATTCAGAGACTGCACTCTAAAAAGAGATGAGAAGTAGCAGTATGAGATGGTGCTAAAGATGCTTGCCTACAGCAGTGGCTGAGATGACCTCCTGCCATCTCTTCTATCTCCATCTCTCCTATGAACTTACAATGCTAAGCTAATGTCCTTGTACACACAGCAATAGGAACTGAACAACATGGTACATTAAAGTATGGTTTCCCTCCCTCTCTTGAACCAAACACAGTTCAAGAACACATCTTTCGGTAGCCAATATCACCTACAGGCTACCCCAAACATATGGACAAAAACTGTACCTTGCATACCTTAATTTGGGGTCCAACAAACTTCCCAATCAAGGTATGTTATATATGGCTAATGTGCTGAGCCAGATCTAGGGACATAATTCAGCTGCTTCTGATGTGCAAAGTGATCATAGATCCAGTCTTTCACAAAGGAGAAAATTCCACATGGGGAAAAATAGAATTAGATGCAACACATCAAAGCTTCAGCAATTCGCAGGTACTGCAGTTAACTAGACCCACTATGAAAAGCTGGCACAAAATAGCACAGCACAGGACTTGTGCCCTGCTTGCACTTAGGCTTTGACTTGCACTTGTATCTAAACAATATTCTGTGAACACACAAAACCCATTTCATTTAGAATCTACCCCCTAGGAAATGAAAACTTGATTGCTTTGCTGCTGCTGCAATAGCACAGCATTTCTGCATGAAATTTCACTTCCAGGATGAAATATTAGGTCAAGTTCAGTGAATTAAGCTGATTTCCTTTCTTTAGAAGGAAAATACAACAGTAATGACATGACAGTCGCACTGCTCAGGATATCACATCTATAGTATGAAGGATAAAGACTGTAAAATGGGGGATTATCCTTCCCAAACCTGAGCACTGAAGTCTGTATCAAATACAAGCTTTGGTTTGGCTTTGTGACATTTGGAAGAAGCATTTGATACCTACCCTCCTGTTACCCGACTGTATGGAGAGTGTTTTAACACAGCATTCTTTAGAAATGTGCAAGTTTAACATTTCCATTTGCTCTGATAGTACTGACTTAACATTTCTTTAACGCCACTCCTACTCATTCACTTTTCCAATCGTCACTACCAAGACCTTGATTTTTTGCATACAGAGATGTAGCTTCTGCTGTAAAAAGCTACCTTCCCTTATCAGTAATCAGAGCTGCTTTGAATTCCCAACTTGCTTATTCTTTTTGTTTCTATCAAAAATAATTGTAAGTTGCTGATAGAAGCACCTACATGCCCTTCTGCCCATTGTCTTGCTAAATAGTTATGGTAACATGAAAAAGACAGGCAGTCTGTGAATCATAGCAAAAAGTGAAGAATAAGAAAATCAACTATCTTTAAATGAAACTAAATATCTCCCATGAAAAATAATTTAATTGATGTCCAGAGTAATTTGTAAAACTGATGAAAAGTAAAGCTTGAGAAAGACAATGATAGACAGCATTTTTCTGACATTTTACATATGTCTCAGCTGATTTTGTTGATAATATTCAACCATATGCTAGAAACTAAGAAAAACAGAAACGAAGCAGAAGCACATCAGAAGTAGAACAGACATTGCCTAAACAATTTTGAGCATAGGCATGCAGTCATAAGGGAGACTATTAGAGACATCTTCAATGCTAAAGAATGGACTGTCTCAACACTGAATGCAGTAAGGTCTTTTCTCTCTTTCCCAAACCCTCCAAAAAGGCAGAAAGTGAAGCAAGCCCTGAAATCACTAAATTAATATGAAGCTACACTAAAGACAGATCACAAGCTCCCTGGCTATATGCACCATTGGAAAAGGAAATCTGAGAGAGAAAACATGCTGTAAAATAACAGAAAGTAATATAGCAGCTATATCCAGAATATTTCTGAAGGTAATATATTCTATTAATGGGTCAAAACCACAGCACAAATGGTGATGGGATAACTACAGTTATTTTTCTGTCCAGGGTGACAACAGAACAATAACTGATGACAAGCATGGCATCTAGGAGAAAAGTTTTATAGGCAGTCATTCAAGCACACATTTCTCCAAACATGAAAAATGCCAATATGCAGCTAAAAATAACAAGTTTCACAGTTAAAGTAAAAAATGTTTAAGTAGTCTTAAAATGATGTCAAATCAAAAAAAAAAAAAAAGAATTCAAAGTTGCTACTAAAAATATCGATAAAGTGGGAATAAGAAAGAACTATCAGTTTTATGGCTGATTTTCATACATGTTCCACACTAACTCCATAACAGGGAGTCCAACAGTCCATTTTCTTTTATCTGTTTCATCCGTAATCTCAAGTCTGGACATATAAGCAACACAGCACCTGATTTCTCTGGGCAAGTAACATGCAGAAATTAATTCTGAAGTTCATCAATCAAACTACTGTTTAGGTTATATTTCCTTTTTCTGACGGATGTGTGGCAAACATGCATATTCCATTAAAAACAGAAAAAGAAACCTCATTATGCCCCTTTAGACCAACAATAAGGATATTAGAAATAAACACCACTGAAAAATACTTTGTAAGAAAGTTCTTAAGCAGAGAGTAAAATCAGAAATTATTCTACTTTAGATGCCCAACTTTTTACCATATACCATTTTTACATTATTTTTGTACAAAATATCCTTGAATACATACATAACAACTAAAACTCAAAACCAGCTGTACTCGATGCATCTTCAGTTTTGTTTCAAGGAGAAAGGATAAATATTTAAAGGATAAATATTTAAACCTCAGAAGTTTCCTTTCCTGGTTCATAGACAATTCAACCTTCTTAAATCCGTTGGTTTTTTTTTTAATAATCCCAGCTCATTATATTGTTTGATCAGCCCTTTCAGCATTATAGACAGACAGTGTTATGTGCTATTTCCTGAAGAGGTATCATACAAATTAATACAAAGTTTAAAAAAACATTATATTGCACTTAACATGAAGAAAATCACAGGGAATTACAGATCAATCAGTCTCACCTCTGTGTTTGGCAAAATCTTGGAGCAGATTCTCCTGGAAGGCATGTTAAGGCACATGAAAATCAACAAGGTGCTTGGTGACAGCCAGCATGGCTTCACTAAGGGGAAATCCTGTCTGACCAATTTAGTGGCCTTCTATGATGGCACTACGGAACTGATGGGCAGGGATAGAGCAATTGATGTCATCTCCCTGGACTTGTGTAAAGCATTCGACACTGACCCATACGACATCCTTGTCTCTAAATTGGAAAGACATCAATTTGATAGATGAACCACTCGGTGGAAAAAGAACTGTCTGGCTGGCCACACGTGAAGAGTTGTGATCAATGGCTCAATGTTCAGCTGGAGACCAGAAATGAGTGGTGCTCTCAGGGATCGATGTTGGGACTGGTCTTGTTCAACATCTTGTTGGCAACATGGACAGTGGGATTCAGTGTACCCTCAGCAAGTCTGCTGATGACACCTGCCTGTGTGGTTTGGTTGATACACTGGAGGGAAGAAATGCCATGCAGAGGGACCTTGACATGCTTGTGAGGTGGGCTGATGCCAACCTTATGAAATTTAGCTATGCCAAATGCAAGGTCCTACACCTGCATCGGAGCAATCCCAGGCACAGCTACAGGTTGGGCAGGGAAGAGATTCAGAGCAGCCCTGTGGAGAAGGACCTGAGGGTGTTGGTCGATGAGAAACTCAACACGAGCTGGCAGTGTGTGCGTGCAGCCCAGAAAGCCAACTGTATCCTGAGCTGTTTCAAAAGGAGCATGACCATCAGGTTGAAGGAGGTGATCCTGCCCCTCTACTCTGCTCTCGTGAGACTTAGGAGTATTGTGTGCAGTTCTGGTGTCCTCAACATAAAAAGGATATGGAACTGTTGGAACAAGTCCAGAGAAGGGCCACAAGGATGATCAGGGGACTGGAGCACTGCCTGCATGAAGACAGGCTGTGAAAGCTGGGGCTGTTCAGCCTGGAGAAGAGAAGGCTGCATGGAGAACTTCCAGTTTCTGAAGGGGGCCTATAAGGATGCTGGGGAGGGACTCTTCATTAGGGACTGTAGTGATAGGACAAGGGGTAACGGGTTCAAACTTAAACAAGGGAAATTTAGATTGGATATAAGGAGGAAGTTCTCTACTGTAAGGATGGTGAGGCACTGTAATGGGTTGCCCAGGGAGGTTGCGAATGCCACATCCCTGGTGGTGTTTAAGGCCAGGCTGGACAGAGTGGGTGACATTTTTTGTGGGAGGTGTCCCTCTGTTGGAACTGGATGATCTTAAGGTCCTTTCCAACCCAAACCATTCTATGATTCAAAAAAAAAAAAAAAAAGTGGAAAAATGCTGGATATGCAAAAGCAAGTTAAAGAAGGAACTAGACCCCTTACTGAACAGCCCCATATATTCACATATTTTGTACAGCCTCTCATCCTTAAAAGACTGAGCTGAAGGAATTACTAAATAGATTGTAACTCACGTAGTGAGATGAAAGGCACTGCTGCTACCAGTAAAACTACCCTTGAGAAATTTGTTATCACTACTAAGCCATGGTAGGACTATCACCTGGCTCAGAGATGATGTTCTATGTTTGTCAAAAGAAGCAGGGAGAGGATGCCAGCAGAATATAAAGAATAAAAGCAGAAACTGCACTAAAGGTACTACCTGAAAGTCAAGTGTTAAAATATTTTGGGGAAAGATAAAAGGCAAAAAAAAATAAAAAAAACAAATTAAAAAGAATATATGATATCACTGCCTGAGAACGATAAAGGATGTTTGGTGAAGAAATGAAGTATTATGTTTGAGATGTAGTCAAGGCATGCACTGGAATAAATTACATTTATTTTTGTCAGCTTACTGGGAAAGCAATAGGCGATTACAGTATTCATTTGAATGTCATGGGAATTTGATGAGGCATATCTCATAAGGAACTCAGCAAATTCTGCACAACAGCAAAACCAGAGAAATTCAGTCTAGTATAAGCTACATGCAGGTGATATTTAGCAAACAGATTATAAAACTTAGTATTTCTCTCTGGGATTTGTTCAAGAGACACAGTCTATCAGAATGTGTTTACAGCCTCCCAGGCCACACAGAGTGCAAGTTCATGAAGCTTGGTTCTCAATTTATTCAAGCAAAATATCAGCCAACAATAAAAAATATGTATCTTTAGAGAGCAGCAGAGCTGCCCCAGGGAAGAAGAATTCATGCAGATAAAGTAATTGCCTCTAAACACACTGATGCTCTGTACTCTTGTTTTGTCCTTTGCCTTCCTCCTGTGGCAATGCGGTTTTGGGAAGGCTTAAATCTCAAATCTGCCAGCCAAAGTCACTGCTCCAAGGCTACAATCCCCTTTAAAGCTCTTAGTCTAACTAGTCTTGGACATTTCTAATATATTTCTAGCAATACTGATTGTAACACAACAAGCTGGAACCAGAAAAGCCAGAGCATCAGTGTCATTGGGAACCCTGGGGTGCACCATGGCAGTGCTTCAACAAGCAGAGATTTTCTGTTGTGAATATTACACATTAGGGAAGACACAGGGCTGAGCTGGTAGCATTACCAGAAATGCTGAGTTCTCCAAAATTTGGCTTCATGCAACAACTGTTTGAATCCATCTCTGCTCAAGTGTAAAAGTTTCACTTTCACTGGAGAATGAAAAAGCAATTTCATTGCTAATGTTAAAAGATACTCTTAATTAAATCCATCTCCATTACTAGGAAAAGTTTGATAAACTTCATTTTCCATTGGAAAAATATGTAAATTAAAAGAGAGAATTCTGTTAGCTCTAAAATGGCACTTTATATCTCCATGTTAAATAAATTAAAATACTTTAAACCCCAACATTAAAATCCAAAATAAACAACAGCCAGTGCAAAGTGACATAAACACAATCACCATTAACATACACATGCTCTTCATAATGTTTGTCATAAGCATTTAATTTTATGAAGAAACAAATTTTAATATATGAATGAAATGAAAAAAATATTTTTTCTTATATTTCTTGTGCTTAAGAATAACATCTACAACTATAATGAAATCAAATTACTGAAAGAACAGGTATGAAACAGAGCCCAAATCTACTAATTATTACCTGGCATTTCAGTAGTTTACAATGAAATATGAATTCTCCTGAAATGCTTTCCCTTGCTTGGCAGCTCTTGATAAAACAGTGCTATTCCCTGGATACACTCTGATGATGTTTTTGTCATCCCAACAAAGAGGAAATCAGGCAAGAATGCCAGGAGGCCTGCGTGAATGAATAAGGAGCTCATGAACACACTCAAACACAAAAAGGAAGCTCACAGAGGGTGGAAGCAAGAATAGGTGGCCTGGGAGGAATACAGAGAAACTATCCGAACAGCCAGGGGTAAAGCTAAAGCCCTGACGGAATTAAATCTGTCCAGGGATAGCTAGAGCAACAAGAAAAGCTTCTAGAAGTATGCCAGTGATAAAAGAAAGACAAAGGAAAATGTGAACGCTCTAAGGAAGAAAATGAGAGACCTGGTCACCCAGGGCATGGAGAAGGCTGAGGTACTCAATGACTGGAAAAGCAGAAACATAGCGCCTATTTTAAAAAAGGGAACTACAGGCCAGTCAATCTGTAGTTCCACCAAGAACTCATGGAGCAGATCCTCCTAAAAACCATGCTAAGGCACATGGAAAATAAGGAGGTGAATGGTGAGAGCCAACACGGCTTTACAAAGGACAAATTGTGCCTGACAAATCTGGTGGCCTTCCACAATGAAGCTACAGCGCTGGTGGATAAGGAGATAGCTATTGATGTCAATCTACCTGGTCTTATGCAAGGCATTAGACACTGTCCTGAACAATATCCAACAAAGCTGTATTCCAATAATTAATTAGGATATAAATGGCAAAGAGCATGAGCCTTTCTGCATTCACTACTTTATAAAGTATCTGAAAACTCCCAAAATACACAGCATTTGCAATAAAAGTTCTTCTCAACTGGAGATTTTTAAAGTAGAAACTGTTATCTGACACAATTAAAGAAACTGCCTGTCAATTACAGATATTTCTAAGACAAGCAACCATCAAATGGTCACAACTAACTAAAAACAAAAGAGATATATAGCTTTGAATATCTGGTTCAGCCTTTCTGTCCTAGTTTATTTCTGAATAGTATAAAAACCTAGTTTTAGCAAAAATTTTACAAAGGATTAAAGATAAGAAGAGCAAAGTAAACAAAGGAAATCCTTAGACATTATCCTGAGTGCTTTAGGAAAATTAATTTTCTATTGAAAATTCTTTAAAAGTAGTCTTCACAACTAGACTTGAGCAAAGTTATTTGCAGGAAACAATTTATTCATCACATTTAGCCTGGATTTGCCCTTAAATGAAAATGAGCTAAAAGGATTACATTACACAGAAATGGCTTTAGCCAATCCTTTATAATGCACCAGGGATGTATGCAAATTAACTTGCTTATCAAAATTTAAAACGTTGCATAGTGTAGAATCATTTTATGATTGTCTGGGAAATCGTTGCAATGTTTGCTTATGCCTGATAATGCATGCTACAAAAAAATGCAACAATTTAACAACAGTGTACCAAGGGGACTTATAAAAACATTAACTTCCTCAGTGTAAAAAAAGAGAATCAAGTAATCTAAGGAGGGATTATTATAAGATATCAGGAATATCTGCAGCATCTATGGGGAAAAGCCTTTACAGGGAAATCCCATAAGTTGCCTGAAAATTTTGTTAATCAACCACATCAGTGGTTCATACAGAAGCTGATCCCAGGAGAGCTTGAATATTTTCCTTTGGGATCCATCTAGAGTAAATACTCCTGATGGGAACCAGGTTTACACAACAAGGATGATTTGTTTCATGTAGAAAGCCCAGAACCTAGACTGCCTTTATTTGACTATGAAAGGAAGAAGGGAAGAACAAAAGCATCTTCTTCCCTGAAGTATTTGTGTACCAGTACAACAGCTAAGCACCACCATCCACCCTGCTCCAAGCAATTCCCTAGTATATAACATACATCAGAGTTAATGCTTAATAGAGACAACAACTTTAAACAATTGATTACCAACATAAATAATGTCTTCTTTAGAATCCTGCAAATCACTGCCACCAGCTGCAGTCATCTATCAACCTAGATGACTTTGTATCAGAGGGTATTAATTAAAAGAAAAATATTTGAAGTTACACTGAAGTTAAGACCTTGAGTCTGTTTCTGCTCATCTTTACACCTGTACAGCAGTCTGGTACCTGAACTACATTTTGCAGTAGCAATGTTTTTACCATGATGTATGCAGCCTTTCAGTATCTGAAGCAGCCTTCCAGTATCTGAAGGGGGCCTATAGGGATGCTGGAGAGGGACTCTTCATTAGAGACTGTAGTGATAGGACAAGGGGTAATAGGTTAAAACTTAAACAGGGGAAGTTTAGATTGGATATAAGAAGGAAATTCTTTCCTGTTAGGATGGTGAGGCACTGGAATGGGTTGCCCAGGGAGGTTGTGAATGCTCCATCCCTGGTAGTGTTCAAGACCAGGTTGGACGAGGCCTTGGGTGATATGATTTAGTGTAAGGTGTCCCTGCCCACGGCAGAGGGGCGTTGGAACTGGATGATCTTAAGGTCCTTTCCAACCCTAACTATTCTATGATTCTATGATACACATTAGGGAAAAGCCCACAGAACAATACATGGCAAAAAAACCACCTCCACTTCTGTGCAAATGCATCAGAAATGGACTTCTACATGCTTCTGAAGCATACATTAGAGATACTACTTGAAACAAATGCACTAGTGTTAATATCATAATTCAAAGCCAGAGCAACTCCATTTATTGCTACATTATGAGCTCTTTCACACATGCACTCCTCAGGTCTCGTGGTGAGCCCTAGAAACATAAAATAATTTTCCAAGAAAGGAGCAACTCTTATTCCTTTCATCTCCCTCCTCCTCTCCCTCACCTGTTGTAGTTGGAAAAGTAAGAAAAGCTAAATATACCCTAAGTATCAAATTGTAGAGAAAACAGGAAATGAGGACAACTATCTTAATACTAATTCACTTGTGACCTTGTGGTTTGCATTTGTGTCAACATCTGCTCAGGCATCTCCTAGTCCTGAGCCACTTCTACTGCAAGAAATACAATTTATTCCACATGATACTTTCTTCTGTGCCAAGTGTCACACAATGATTATGATGAAAGCAAAGAGTGAATACAAACTTATTTTAATTAGCAATTAGTAAGAGGCAGGTTCCCATGATTACTGCTTCACAGACATGAAAATGAATTCATTACTAAGAGACCATTGCCACCAAGTGAATATCTGATCAGCTTTGGCAGGTCAATTAAATGAGTACTCAAATGATGAAGTAACATTTGTATAAATTACTAAAAGACAACCTCCCCTTCTGATAAAGACACACTCAGCTTTACAGAGGTTATTTACATGGTTCAATGCAGCAGGCAAATCTTTGTTACTGCAAGCCACACTTGCAGAGGGAATGTTATAAGAGACATTGGAAAAGATCTTGACTCAAATATAAGCTTTCTGTGTTCTGCCTTACAATTCCATAGCACGCTAATGTCATCACAGGTTTAGATTTTAACTGAATAATCTTTTGACCCACACCACACTAATTCTATTTTGAAAAAGCCGACAACAAAAGAAAAAAATCTAAGTATGGGAAGGCAGCCCAAGGTATTCTAGATCACAAGCAACAGAGTACACTTATATTCTGTGATACATAGTCAGTACAATGCAGCATTATTTGTTTTAGAAATATTCAAGACATCAGTAGTGAAGTAGCCCAATATAACCTTAAAAAAAAAAAAAAAAGAAAGATTTTTCAGGCCCCAAACTGTAGTGTTTAATATTTAGATACTTCACAAAAATAGGTGGCTTTTTTTCATAATTGATTATGAAAATCAGTAAGTCACTATAGTATTTTATAAAGAGTCATCATAAAACCAAACGAGTCCATTTTCAAATAACTACAGGTTAATTGGGGCAGTATGCACTACTTGCTGTCCACTACAGAAAGAAATAGGAAGTTATTCTAGATATTTGATTCATATATATTATATGTGCAAGGAAAAAAACAAAATCATGTCTGTTTCCTCAAAACTGATTTAAAATAGCTGTTTCATATGCTCCAGATTTCCTCTCAGCATGTTGTCCTTATATCTGAATAGTGGCCAGCAAGTTGTCTTCAGACGCACTGATATTTCAAATTAATCTAAATTTAGAGGTTGTTCCCTTTCTGATTAAGTTATATTTTCAAGATATTTTTATTATTGGGCATGTCTCTTGCAGATAAAGCTTCTTTCCCATGAATACATTCAGCAGAAAACTATTATTCAGTCTGATTAGGAAGTTAAACAGTATATTTTCATTTTTCAGTGAGGCAAATAAATTCAGCCAGTTTCTACGAACCTTTTCAAGTGAATCAGAAAATTCTTTATCAGATCTGAGGTTAAAATTTTAACATTTTGGTTGCTGGTCTTTGATCCAGTTATACATCCATTTTCTGTTAAAGTTATTGACGTCCCACACATCCAGAAAAATAGTACACTCTCCCAAAAGCATATCCTCACACAATTACATTCCTATAACAAAGCAACACTATATGGATAGATTTTTAGTAGGAAAAAAAAAAATGTATTATATCAACTTCAAATATTTCAAATTAAGAAAGCTTTTCTGCTCCTCCTTAATATCTTTCTTTGCATACTTTGCTCTGGATGTTTTGCTTATCAGTGTACATAATGTTTTTTGGTTATGCAATATCTTTGAGACCCAATTAACCATTATTTTTTATTCTGAGCATGAGTGGACAAACAGAGATTTACCTTGACTTCTACTTCAGTTAAAATTCAATAAGGACATAAATATATGTTTGCATGAAACTGCCAGCTGTGAATATCTTTAAAGATTAAAATTTAAAGACATACATGGCAAAATATGCTGCATATATAAACTTCCAATGAACAAAAGGTATTTATTTAAATAAATTTGAAGCTACAAAAACAAGTGTGTGTGAAGAATGGTAAAAGTTAAACAATTACAATAAGTAATTTATAGGTTTTTATGGACGTAAGGGGACCAGGTTCCGGCACCTCTACAAATCCAACAAGGAATTGGGCAGGTACAATTGGTATAGTTCAAGTATTCAATTGCTATTTTAAATTAGTTACAAAGTTTTATTATTGAGTAGCATTCAATTATGCTGTTTTTCAAAATCATTGCACCTAGTTATCTACAATATGTAGTGAACCTTAGAGAAGTCAAAGGGGTTAGCATCAAACTGGCATCTTCCTCCCCACCCTCCAATGCCCAGGGCAATCTGGAAGGCTAGTCACTACCTTGCTGAATTCTTCTTATGCTCTGTACCAGACCGGTAGATGACACACACAACAAAACACAAATGCAAAGCAAGCATAATAGAAAAAGGCATAAATGATTGTAAAGGCATGATCAAACCAGCATTCTACCACATACATAGCAGTTGTAGTTTGGCAGCTTCTTGAATTTCAGATTATCTATAGATTTGTCTTTGAAGAGAGGGAGTATGTATAATCAACCAATATTAATACTGGTGTTTCAGTATACCAAAGTTCCCCCAGAAATGCACACTTGGAGTGGCACAGCTGCTTCTGGATATGACAGTCAAGTATGACTGTTTATATAATATTTTCAGAAAAGGCATAGTTCAGGAAGAAAAAGATATCACACACATTTCTTTCTTTTCCTCTGCCTTCAGTTACCAATTAACATTTGCTAACTTACACGATACATCCCTGCATACACACATCAATGAAATACAGATATTTTTGATATCCTACTTCAGAAACATGCATTTGAATGTCATGTTGAAACAACTCTCCAATATTTCAACATTAACATGTTTTCTTACCTAGTTCTTGTTTGGTCAAAATAGGTGCACACCATCTATGTTTCCTCATCGCCCAAACCTACAGCATTCCTTTCAAGTTTTGCTTCTTTATCTAGATAATGGCTAAAATCCTTGCTCATGGACACACATAAATTAGTTGACACAGAATCTACTTTTAAAGCTTAATTTCATTCTTACAGCTTTCCGCACAGGTTTTGCTTTTTTTTTTTTTTTCCCTGAGCATTGTTTTATTTTTTAAGCTCTCCCACCTATTTCCCCAAGATAATTTTTCTATCATAAATAATTTATGAACATCTGTGTAAAACTACATCGACACAAAGCAAGTAACCATTTTGAAAAAAATCAAAGTACTCACAAATAAGCTAAAAATTGGCTCAGAAATCCTGAATTTTAGCAAATACTTAAAAGAAATTTCTTGAGAAAAAAAAAATATTTACAGAAATTTCTGCTTTGACACGTGTAATCTTTTATTTTTGTGATTTGATATATTGCAACTTAAAATTTTTGTGAGGTTGACTGGCAAGGTGGCATTCCAGCTTGAAATTACAGGAATGTATTTTATTGTTATCATTTCAGTTGAGATAAAATTAAGAAATTGCTTCCCTAAAAGGTAGACAGTTATAAATTTCAGACTCTGAGAAGTAGGATACATCCAGCAGCATCAGTTATATCAGGTTAGGTAGACAGTCAAATCCAATTATTGAGGCACATGCAACCTTCAGTGGAGGCTGACAGACACTGGATGACATTTTGTTCAGTAGATCAGTTAATTAGGTAGACCCAATCTGCCTCTTAAAATGCCTGATTTTTTTCCACTTACACACAGAGGAAGTCCAGGCAACTACATTAAGCTAATGATACAACTTCCAGACAGCTGAAAGTGAATGCCATCCTACCAGTGTGACTTAAATAAGTGACACCACTCTCCCCAAAATTCATAGGTCACTATGATTAATGACAGCATTGATATATTTTCATAATGGTGATCGAGTGCTTTTTTCGAGTGCA
The DNA here is from genome assembly GCF_033815535.1 of Pezoporus flaviventris. Lineage (NCBI taxonomy): Eukaryota > Metazoa > Chordata > Aves > Psittaciformes > Psittacidae > Pezoporus > Pezoporus flaviventris. The sequence goes on from NW_026892549.1 coordinate 53,826,855, forward strand.
GAAATCCATGACAAGTAATATTGGGTAGCACACACTATCAACAGCTTCTACACTCCCTAGACCATGGGCAATTTGTGGATAACGAATAACACACAAGAATTAGTTTCATGATTTCACCATTAGTAATTAATAAAGTTAGTATTATTTTAATGTTAAAGATAAGACATAAGCTTTGTTTGCTACTACAGAAAAAAAATATCAAATATTTGCCCACAACAGAACCTACTCAATTGTTGCGTTCATGCACAGGAGAGAGTATTAACTGTGCCAGTGTCTGGTAATAGTTAAACTGTGGTAATTACTGAATTCAACATGAAGAAACTTCCAGATGTAAATTTCTGCCTGAATAGTATGTGGAGGATGATAACTACAGAAAACGTCATGCCATCACCCCACCACAAAGAAGAAAATATTGCTGCTTTCAAAATATTCCCACTTTGCCAATTAGTCAATGGTTAATTCAAGGTGGAAACTCTAACCACTCTCAGCACAGAAATATCATTCTTATATTTAGACAGATGTAATTAGAGTAAAACATAGAAGTTGTATTGCTCTCCATGTCCATGCCACGTCCTGTACAAAGAGACATCTTGATGAACTTCTGTTTTTGTGGTTTTTTTTCATTAAAAAGTTACCTACTCTAGTGCCAGGACAAGAGCCAGGTTAAGGGCATCTTTCAGTTTAGCATCAGGTTTCAAATAATTTAATTCACATTTAAATATGGGAAAATGTACTCAAACTCCTAACTATGCCTGGCTATCATAAGAGTTCCTATTTTAAGATTTATTTCAAATTAGAATTTAATACTTTTTATTCTCTGCCTTAAGTATAAGTCACACCAAAACCATAAATACCAATAAAATCTGGAACCTTTCCACAGCCTTTCACGAGCTCTACCTCAGACCCTTCCATTTTTGGTATTGCCCTTGGTTATGTTTCCAGAAATGCCATCAGAAAAGATTTCACTCAATAAGCCTGTTACCAAGCCAAGACAAAAATCCACAGTAAAATCATCCCACTGAGGAGTTTTGAATTCTCTATTATTAGTTTTAACTGATCACACAGCCAGTCCAGCAGTGAATACTTAAAGCATGATACAGACACTGCATTTCAAACACCCGATCTGAGTAGCATTCCCCAGATCAGTGGCACACACAAAGATGTTTGTGAGTATTATGCAGTTCTTCACAGTTCAGCATTAGGGTATTAGGTGAAAATAACATGCAACCTTTGGCTCAGGTTGGCTTTCTAAGGCTTTAAAATATTTTCTGTAGGAAAGAGTTTATTAGTAAGGTAGCTACTCAACCAGTAACTTTTCACTTTGACACAACCATAAGTGATAGACAGGAGGCAAAATTCAGTAAGAATTCAGTATTTTCAGTTGCTTTTGCAACCTACAGCACAAAACTGATTATTTGCAGAGATGCTCACAATACCAAATACTCACTGATCCCTCATACACCTAACTGAATGAAAACCAAGCTAATTTGTAAAGAATGCTTAATAATATCCTCAGCACTATCATCCATGCTCTGTCACATGTAGCAGTCCAGATCCCAGAAGATATTGGAAAATGCAATATTGACCTAAACCCCAGAATATTCATCAGAAGTATCAGAAGCATCAGCTATCTAATTAAGTGATTAATCAGAAGCAGTATGACTACTTTAGCATAAGCATCTGGGAGATGTTGAACTTTCATTAACAATATTTGCATTTATAGGCATTGTAATATATGCTGACAGAACCGAAGCACTGGCTGAAGACAGAAAAACATGTTTACAAGCTTGAGAAAACTGCATTTGGTCCTCAAACTGTTCTCAACTTTCAAAAATAACTCATGGAAACAAGCATGAGAAGATTGAGGGCTCGTAAAAGATATGCATAGTGAATTAGGAGGAAATATATTCAACTGATGGCAGTTGAATTATCAACAGGAAAATTGAGAATATAATTAGTTGAAAAGTGCTTTTTCCAGACAGTATCCAGGTATGTAAAGTAACCAGACAAGTTTAAGTTGGTCAATATCACATCATCTTAAGTGACCTTGCAGAGAACTGTGTCAGAGGACATATGCGCATCCCTTACAAAATTGCACCATTGGTTGGTTTCATTGCAACTGCAAATACAACTTTGCATTCACAAAGATAGTCATAAAAAAAAATCAGGGATTACAATGAGAAATTAAACTGCTTGATATGCAAATCTGTAATAAAGTACCTCAGCAAAAAAAAGCAGCAAGTGAGCAGTTGGATTTCTCTACTTCATCAAAACTTCTCCATCAGGAAAATTAAGCTACAGGAAACTTGGGGAGGAATGAGAGCCAACATTTTTAGACTATTAGAGCAATGAACTGTAACTGCATTGTAATTTTTTCCATGGTTTGAATTTACAAAAGCTGATTACCTATGTGGAATATTCAACTCTATAAACAAAGTAGAGTTAGCTATACAGGAGACCAACAAATTAAAGGGGTAAGACTGTAGCATTTAAGGGACATTGATACATGCTCCTTTAGTGTTGGTGACTCCGCAATCTTTCTTCCCTCAAATTCCATAAAACTACTACATAAGCTATAGGAGTGCTTAGGTTGCTCAAGGTTGCCAGTCCTTGATGATTAATATGGAAAATTATTTTTAAATAAAATTCCATGAAGTCACACTCATTTTAGAACACGAGGCTACAAGGATGATCAGGGGACTGGAGCACCTCCCGTATGAAGACAGGCTGAGGAAGTTGGGGTTGTTCAGCCTGGAGAAGAGAAGGCTGCGTGGAGACCTCATAGCAGCTTTCCAGTATCTGAAGGGGGGCTATAGGGATGCTGGGAGGGACTCTTCATTAGAGACTGTAGTGACAGGACAAGGGGTAATGGGTTAAAACTCAAACAGGGGAAGTTTAGGTTGGATATAAGGAGGAAATTCTTTCCTGTTAGGGTAGTGAGGCACTGGAATAGGTTGCCCAGGGAGGTTGTGAATGCTCCATCCCTGGCAGTGCTCAAGACCAGGTTGGACGAGGCCTTGGGTGATATGATTTAGCGTAAGGTGTCCCTGCCCACAGCAGGGGGGTTGGAACTAGATGATCTTAAGGTCCTTTCCAACCCTAACAATTCTATGATTCTATGATTCTACGAATTTCAAAGGATGCCGAGCTCTTTCTCACATTCTTCCCCCTCTAGCTTTAGGACAGTCTTTTTCTAAAAAGATAACAATCTAAATCAGTAATTAAAACACAAAGGTAAATTCAGTGAGAAGGTAATGGCATTGGCAAAATAAATCAGCGAGTGAATGACCTGACCATACATGCAATCACAAGAAACTAATTTTTGTAGACCTCTGCTCAATTATTGTGAGCTGGCACACCTGTTGTCAGTTCTGACAGTTAATGCAGTAATGAAAGATGACTATCTCGCAGTTACTGAATGCCCAAGCAGGTATTCCCATTTTAAATTAAAGATGCCCCAAGCAGCCTAAGGATAAAAGGTTTGTCCAAAGTCCTTACCACAGCCTGTGTGGAGCGCTAACTGAGGTTTCATCATCCTTAAGTGTCAGGTATAGCTCAGATGCCAAGATGCTGGCAAAGCTCTGAATGTAATATTCTTCCCAAAACTAGGTGATATATTTACATTTATGATTGAATCCACTGTGATTTTTCAGAAGACAAAACTTTCAGGTATTTATTCATGCCTAATGTTGATCAGTGTTTCCTAGAATGTAGTTTGAATTTTGTGAGATGTATTAAGTAAATAGGGAATTAATAATTGCAATTCCATAATCTTTACAGGCCAATCTGAGCTCACTGATGGCTGTCGTATCTTCATCTGAAGATAATGTACAGCAGGAACAGACCAAATAGTGAAATATCCAGCGTGCCCAAACAAATGCTCCATTAGACACCAATAAATCATACACAAATATGCTACATGTGATAGAGCTAACAAAGAGCTACTAAATACCCATTAATCTCTGGGTAAGAAGCCAACTGAAGTCTCCATTATGCCATTCATAAACGAAAACATAATTAAACAATAACTAGCATCAATGACTAGAACTAGTAGGCTGTTCAGGCATATATTTCAACTAATCTTCAGCCTTGCCAGCAGTCACAGCACTCAAGTGGTCTCCTGGCCACCTCAGCTTTGAACAAAGCAGCGGTGATCTCACATTCATAGGTATCACTAACATCTAAAAGATTTACACCATATGGTACAAGCAATTAATACAAAGCCAAGAATGACAACAATGATAATGTCTCCTTTCAGGGTGGAAAGACTGTACCCATTTCTTGGGTAATTTTTCAAATCATATATGCTTCTGAAAACCTGAAAGCAAGTCTACATTTAAATTCCAAGGTTGCTTTCCATTAGCTTTCAGCAGATGAGTAGGGGAAAGGTTTAGTAAGTGAAAGAGCATAAAGACTATGTAATTACCATAAACACCTCCAAAAAAATAAAGCAGTATGAACTTCTCAAGATGTAGTAAGTTATGACACTGAAATGGTAACCTAACAGAGAGTATGAAGTTTTATAGAGACGTAGTTTAATTTACAGCTTTTAATAATGCCAAGATTTAGGAAAGGGTAAATAGCAAGTTCTAAAGGTGGTATATGCTTAACATTTGAGGAAGATGATTTAGAGAGTCAGAACAAGTCAGTTTTGATCTTAAACAAGCTTTCTTTTGTATCATTGCAGTTAGTGGTTATAAGACATTTACTAGTTTTCATAATGAGTATCTCCATCTGAATCACATACAAAGAGGAAAAAGGACAACCTACTTTTTCCCAGAACCCTTCATTGGCTTAAGTTCCTGCTTTGGACTAATTCCATTGCAACAGAAGTGTTAAAGATGAAATTGCAGGTGTGATATGTCCCACCATGATCTGAGGGTATGCTTAATCACAAATCAGAAATACAAATCTATAGCTTAAACAATGCACAAATAGTAATTTTTAAATCTCTTAAGGATGCTGGAATTCAAGCCTCTTCATGACAGCATGACAGAGTGATGAAAGTAGTAAGAATTACAAAACGAGGCTGTCCTGGGTTTAGCAGTAGCAGTCAATTTTTCTCCTTGGTAGCTGGTGCTGCACCATGTTTTGACTTCCAGCCTGGGAACAGTGCTGGTGATACTGATGTTTTCAGTTGTTGCTAAGTGATGTTTACCCTGACCAAGGACTTTGTGAGGCTCATGCTCTGCCAGGGAGGAGGGGAAGGCAGGAGGAAGCAGAGACAGGATGCCTGACCCAGGCTAGCCAAAGAGGTATTCCATACCACAGCACGTCATGCCCGGGGTGGGGGGGGGGGGGTAACTGGGAGTTACCCGGAAGGACACGGGCTTCCGGGTGGGACTCGTTTCTCAGTGGCTGGTACTGTATTCTCTTCCCTTGTTATTTTCTCTTACCGTTGTTGTTGGTGGTGGTAGCGGTGGTGATTTGTGTTGTACATTGGTTGCTGGACTGTTCTTGTCTCAACCCGTGGGAGTTGCACTCTTTCGATCCTCCTCCCCGTTCCTCCGGGAGCAGGGAAAGGGAGAGCCCCGGGGGGGGGGGAAGGCTTGATTGCTCTCAGCCCTGCACCAGTCACTGGGAGTGAGTGAACAAGCTGCCTGGCTAGGGTTTAAACCACAACAGTTCTTTTTGGCGCCCAACGCGGGGCACGAGGGGTTGAGATAACGACAGATCTGACCGGATTAATAGTCACTCGTCACAATGCTGATTTATTGGCTCTCAAGGTTGTTCCTCTTGATCTCACAGTTTCAGTATATCGTATCTATCTTACTTCCATCCGGTATTTGCTGTATTAGTGTTTTTCAAGTGTGGGGCTTGGGCTAACGTTTTTGTCTCATTGTACTTTATGGTAATGACTTGTAATACAATAGAATCATTGATCATGAAGCTGATCTGGCTTATGTTCCCAGTGTGGTCACCACCTTTATACTTTGGGAGGTATATAATAGAAGTGCTTAGCAATTATACATCCTTTTTCTCCTTCTCAGGTGCTCAACTTGTGAAGGAGACATTCTTTTGCCCTCCTAGTCCTCCCCCCAGACCATTTACATTTGAGAGTTTTGAAGTTTTTGAATGGCCTTTTAATGCTGTTGAGACTTGTTTGCTGATCGTGATGGGCAAGCATACAGATTGTGTTTTGCCCACTACTGATTTCAAGAGTTAAGCAGAGTCAGGTTTGGGTCTTGTCTGGGGTCAAACAACGATATAGGAGGACCAAGAGAATTTCCCTGAGGCTGGACAGCCATGAGTGGCAGGGTGTATGGGATAGTATAGGCAAGTATCTAGGTCAGTGGGCCCCTCCAGTACTTTGGAATTTCACTACCGAACAACTGCAAAATCCAGAAGAATTAGTAAAACACTTAAATGAGGTGTGTGGTCATTCTGGCCATACCAGAGACGGACAAATCATGGCAACGTGCTGGAGCTTGGCCTATGCTTACAGGGCCTTGTTCAACACTATCCAGCACCTTCAAAAGGAAAAGAATGTCGGCGGATCTGACGGCAAAGCAACAGTCAGCACAGCTACTCCAGCTCCAGGCACAGCAGCTTCACCACCCCCAGTGACAAGTACAGTTGCTACTCAAACTTTGGCTGCAATGAACAGAGCAGCTACCCCAGTGGCAAGTACAGCAGCTGCTCAAACTTCGACTGCAACAGACAGCATGGCTACCCCAGCTCCAAGCACAGCAGCTGCACCACCCCCAGGGACAAGTACAGTTGCTACTCAAACCTCAGTCATAATCACTACAAACAAACCAGAGGACCAATTCGTTCCAATATTGGTTGCCCCTGTACGCAAGAGAACAAGCAAAAAAGAGGCAAGAAGGGTGAAACAAGATGAAGAAACAATGTATTCACCACCCAGTCTAGCGTCTGATCAGGAGTCATCATCACATGACGAAGAAGAAGAAGAAGAGGTAACTTCTCGACCTCAGACCTCAACCGAGCTACGGAATATGCGAAAATATTTTACCCGTCAACCAGGGGAGCACATCATCACCTGGTTACTCCGATGCTGGGACAGTGGGGCCGATGGTCACGAACTAGAAGGTACAGAAGCCAAGCAGCTGGGATCACTTGCTAGAGAAGGGGGAATTGACAAAGAAATTGCAAGAGAGAAAAAGTCCCTCAGCCTTTGGAGGCGGCTCTTGGCAGCTGTGAAAGAAAGGTTTCCATACAAGGATGATGTTATGAGTTGTTCGGCCAAGTGGACTACTATAGACAAAGGCATCCAGTCTCTGAGGGAATCAGCCGTCATAGAGATGATCTATCACATCAAGCCGAATAAAGAGGATACACCCATAGATCCAGATGAAGTTGAATGTACATGACCCACGTGGCGAAAACTTACACGGAATGCATCGTCATCATATGCCCATTCATTGGCAACAGTAACCTGGAATGACATAGTACCACTAACAGTGGATGAAATGGTTCATAAACTCCGAGAGTTTGAAGACAATCTCACCCCTTCTATCATCTCAGCTGTGGAAAAACTGTCCCAGGACCTCAAACAATTGAGGGATAATTTATATGATTTATCCAGCTCCTCACATGTACCAACACACGTCTCAGCTATTAACAAAAGGCGTCCTATTGTTCTAGAGAGGAGATACAGAAGGTATACGCCACGGGGTACCCTATGGTTTTACCTGCAGGACCACGGAGAAGACATGACAAAGTGGGATGGAAAACCTACTTCAGCTTTGGAGGAACGGGTGAGTGAATTGAAGAGCGGAGCAAGGGCCAAGACTGATCGTCCCATGAGAGCTACGGCTTCAGTCTCTGGTGAGCAGTTTCCCAGATGGAGTGGAAGAGCTGATTTTACTCCAGCTCCTGTGATAATGAAGAATAATCCCTTTCACCAAGACTTAAGTGTCCAACGCTGTGATGACCATTAGAGGGGCCCTGCCTCCAGCCAGGTGGAGGTAGGGGACAATCGGATTTACTGGACTGTGTGGATCAGATGGCCTGGCACATCAGTCCCACAGAAGTATAAGGCTCTAGTAGATACCGGTGCACAGTTACCCTGATGCCATCAAGGGGTGGAACCCATCTATATTTCTGGAGTGACAGGAGGATCCCAAGAGTTGACTGTGCTGGAGGCTGATATCAGGCTGACTGGGAGGGAATGGCAAAAGCACCCTATTGTGACTGGTCCAGAGGCTCCATGCATTCTCGGCATAGACTACCTCAAGAGAGGGTACTTCAAAGACCCAAAAGGGTACCGATGGGCTTTTGGTATTGCTTATTTGGAGACTGAGGAAGTTGAGCAGCTGTCCACCTTGCCTGGTCTCTCAGAGGATCCTTCTGTTGTGGGGTTACTGAAAGTCGAAGAACAACAAGTGCCAATTGCGACCACAACAGTGCACCGGCGGCGATATCGCACTAACCGAGACTCCCTGATTCCCATCCATCAGCTGATCTGTAGACTGGAGAGTCAGGGGGTGATCAGCAGGACTCAGTCGCCCTTTAATATCCCTATATGGCCAGTGCAAAAGCCTAACGGAGAATGGAGACAAGCAGTAGACTATCGTGGCCTGAATGAAGTCACACCACCATAGAGTGCTGCTGTACCGGACATGCTAGAACTTCAGTATGAACTAGAGTCAAAGGCAGCCAAGTGGTATGCCACGATTGATATTGCCAATGCATTTTTCTCAATTCCTTTGGCAGCAGAGTGTAGGCCACAGTTTGCTTTTACTTGGGGGTGCCCAGTTCACTTGGAACCGACTGCCCCAGGGGTGGAAACACAGCCCTACCATTTGCCATGGACTGATCCAGAGTGCACTGGATCAGGGGGAAGCTCCAGAACACCTGCAATACATTGATGACATTATTGTGTGGGGTGATACAGCGGAAGAAGTCTTTGAGAAAGGGAGGAAAACAATCCAAATCCTGCTGAAAGCTGGTTTTGCCATAAAACGGAGTAAGGTCAAGGGACCTGCACAGGAGATTCAATTTTGGGGAATAAAATGGCAAGATGGACATAGACAGATCCCCACAGATGTGATCAACAAGATAACAGCAATGTCTCCACCAACTAATAAGAAAGAAACGCAAGCTTTCTTGGGTGCTGTGGGGTTCTGGAGAATGCACATCCCAAATTGCAGTTTGATTGTAAGCCCTCTCTATCATGTGACCCAGAAGAAGAATGATTTTAAATGGGGCCCTGAGCAACAACAAGCCTTTGAGCAAATTAAACACGAGATAGTTCATGCAGTAGCCCTTGGACCAGTCCGGACCGGGCCAGATGTAAAAAATGTGCTGTACACTGCAGCTGGGGAGAACGGTCCTACCTGGAGCCTCTGGCAGAAAGCTCCAGGGGAGACTCGAGGTCGACCCCTCGGCTTTTGGAGTCGGGGAGACAAAGGATCTGAGGCCAGCTATACCCCAACTGAGAAAGAGATACTGGCAGCCTATGAAGGGGTTCGAGCTGCTTCAGAAGTGATTGGCACTGAAGCACAGCTCCTCCTGGCACCTCGGTTGCCCATGCTGGGCTGGATATTCAAAGGCAGGGTCTCCTCTACACATCATGCAACTGATGCTACATGGAGTAAACGGGCTGCACTAATTACACAACAAATTCAAATAGGAAATCTGCCGTCCAGGCATTCTAGAAGTCATCATGGACTGGCCAGAGGGCAAAGATTTCGGAATGTCACCAGAGAAGGAGGTGATGCATGCTGAAGAGGCCCCACCATATGAGAAACTGTCGAAAGTGAACAGCAGTATGCCTTGTTTACTGATGGGTCCTGCCGTATTGTGGGAAAGCATCGGAGATGGAAGGCAGCTGTATGGAGTCCTGGATGACAAGTTGCAGAAACTGCTGAAGGAGAGGGTGAATTGAGTCCGTTTGCCACGGTGAAAGCCATCCAGCTGGCCCTGGACATTGCTGAATGCGAAAAGTGGCCAGTACTTTATCTCTATACTGACTCATGGATGGTGGCAAATTCCCTGTGGGGGTGGTTGAAGCCATGGAAGCAGAGCAACTGGCAACGCGGAGGTAAACCCATCTGGGCTGCTGCACTGTGGATATTGCTGCCCAGGTACAGAACCTGGTGGTGAAGGTACATCATGTAGATGCCCATGTACCCATGAGTTGGGCCACTGAGGAACACCAGAGCCATACCAGAGGATCTGCCAACAGGGCTGGCCCAGCCCAGTCAGAACTTTTACATACTGTAGAGGGGGACAAAGTTCCTGTGGTGCATATGAAGAACTTGCTGGGGAAGACAGTCTGAGTTATTCCTCCTTCAGGTAAAGGCAAACCCACTCGTGGGATTGCTTTTGCTCAGGGACCTGGATATACTTGGTGGGTAACATGGGAAAATGGGGAAGTCCAATGTATACCTCAAGGGGATTTGATTTTAGGGGAAAACAGCCAATGAACTTAACTGCATGCTGTTGCCTGCTGTGTAATACTTTTATAGCCCATCAGATAGATGTCTCCAGGTCACCAGCAATTAGCCCTGACTTCCCTCCAGCCATCACCCCAACAGAGAATGAACTTCGATAGAACCGGATGAGTTCCGCAGTAAAGGAACAACGAGCATCAGCAGGCAACGATCCAATACTGCACACAGCCTTTCCTGCCCTGAAAGACTGTTACAAGAGATGGAACCTGACATCATGGACAGAATGAACTCGTCAGCAATATAGGGATTGGTCCATGCACTAAGAAAATGATCTTTTGATCTGTGTGTATATGGATGTATATATGTGGGTGAGCGATGGTGTATTGAAAATGTGGGATCTGAGCATGACGTGAATGGTATGGAATAAGGGGTGGATACTGTCCTGGGTTTAGCAGTAGCAGTCAATTTTTCTCCTTGGTAGCTGGTGCAGCACTGTGTTTCGACTTCCAGCCTGGGAACAGTGCTGGTGATACCAATGTTTTCGGTTGTTGCTAAGTGATGTTTACCCTGATCAAGGACTTTGTGAGGCTCATGCTCTGCCAGGGAGGAGGAGAAGCCGGGAGGAAGCAGAGATGGGATGCCTGACCCAGGCTAGCCAAAGAGGTATTCCATACCACAGCATGTCATGCCCGGGGTGGGGGAGGATTAACTGGGAGTGACCCAGAAGGACACAGGGTCTTCTGGGTGGGACTCGTTTCTCGGCAGCTGGTATTGTATTCTCTTCCCTTGTTATTTTCTCTTATCATTGTTGGTGGTAGTGGTGGTGATTTGTGTTGTACATTGGTTGCTGGACTGTTCTTGTCTCAACCTGCGGAAGTTGCACTCCTTCGATCATCCTCCCCATCCCTCCGGGAGCGGGGAAGGGGAGAGCCCTGAGGGGGGGGGGGGGGGGGCTTGACTGCTCTCAGCCCGGCACCAGTCACTGGGAGTGAGTGAACAAGCTGTCTGACTAGGGTTTAAACCACGACAGACACTGTAATGATGCTTTACAGCTGTAGGTAAAATGACAAATTAGTATTTACTCCTGAAAGTGAACATTTAAACTTTTCATTTATTAATCAATAAACAACCCCAAGAAACTAGCATTTCTGTGTGAAGCTTCATGCATTCCTTAGAAGGGCTAAAAAGCAAAGTAAACCAGAAGTCAATTATTCATATTTTAAGCATTTAGTATTAACGAGTTTTTGCTGTTGAGATTATATAAATTATACAGTACTCCTGTTAAAAGTAAAGGTTAACACATCCACTCATTGAATTGTGAGCAAGAAGAATTGCTGATAAAGTGGTTTGGAGAATGCAGTCAAGTTTCCTTCTTGGAAAGAGAGGCAGATGTGTGCCCTAATCCCATTCAAATAATCAGGATGCAGAGATAGCAGTTTTCCTGGATTTAAATGCTAATGAGACTGATTCTTAAGAGCAACATGGCATCATTTAAACGCTGTGGCAAAAACAAAAGCAACTTTATAATATCCTGATCATTTATAAGTCACTTGGTCTTCTGTTGCTAGAGAGCAAAATGCTTTGGTTCACAGAGAAAATATTTTCTTCATAGAACATCAAATAGCTTCAGGAATACCGAGCTATCTCTTGAATGACTGAACTACAAAAATAGACCTGTTATTTATAGAAGTACAGTTTTTGTCATGATATTTCTCATTAGGGAGCGTTTACTGAATTCCACAACAGCTATAAAACAGGCTCAGGTGCACAGATGTGGCACAATACTTTCAAAAGGAAAAATACCTTCTCATTGTTAGAGCTTTATGCACAGAGCTCCTTCCATTACAGACAGCCATCATCCCATTGCAAACCTCTTCAAGACTCATTAATCCTTTTCAGATAATTTTATGTGTGGCCATAGCAAGTACTGCTTTCAGCAACACACACGTAACTGTATGTGGATGTCCAAAGTGGCAAAAAGCTACTGAAGCTGTGTCAATTAAGATAACTAAACACTTATGTGTGCTGAATTACTTTAGTTTCCATTTGGAATATTTTCAGGAATGTGTAAAAGTTCTCCACAATCCCAGAACTGGAAAATATGAGAAAAGAAATTCAGTATTAAAATGAAACATCCTCAAAAGGTTCTAAATTTGGAGGAGTATAAATTAAGTAAGATGAGTCTTTTTTAATTAGATATTTATAAAAATGTTTATGTAAAACCTAGACATGTTGCTAACTTTTTGGTGGAAAAACACGAGAAAAAGAAAGATGTAAGGGAATGTAATGATATTTTATTACTTAAACTGAGACTTAACTATAACATTTTCAACCATTGTTCACGTTATTTATTACCACATCATTTTTCCTTCAAATTAAAATGCTCATACTATCAAAATAAGTTTTATTATGTTGAGTACCTGGCAAGTATTTACTGACTTCAGCAAAATAGGGTTTCAATTCCCATCCAAGAGGAAGAGATTAAGCCTAGGGTTAAACAAAATGAATTCCTCCCAGCTGTCCTTTAAGCAAACTGAACAAAATGGATTGAAAAAGATAGAAAACTGCCCGCAGTGAATATATTTTAAAATATTTTGTGTTTTAAACTAAACTTTGTTATTCATAGAATTCAAGTATTAAAGCAGTAACCAATTTTTTTAATAAGGTAGTTATCAGCAGTATACTTTTTGTTGCTTTCTATCACTGCTCACACTTTTAAATAGTGGCCACTGATAAAGGATAATGAAACAATCAGGTCTAAAGGAGTCTAAATTTCACACAATATTATTTTTGTCATTCTGCTGCTAGGTCAAGGTCACAGGGGGAAACACTGCTCACAGGCTCTCGGTATAGTCTCAGTGGTCTCCCTAATTGGAAGTAATTGGAGTCCCTAGTTGGAGTACTTGGAACCAGTTGAGTCCAACCGCAATACCACACTGAGCAGATGCATTTGTATCCCAGTCCCAGCTGAGACAAAAAGGCTCGTTCTGGTCCCCTTTTGCTGGAAAGTTTTTTTAAAGCCTTCCTTTGCCAAGTATAGCTCAAGGCTTACAGACAGAAAGGCTAGATCTGGAAAAAAAACATCTGTGAAAACACACATAGAGCAAAACCATTCAGTGTTATATCAAATGCTTTCCCTTAATCTTTAAAAGGTCCTGCAGAAAATGACAGAAAGGTAATACTTTCTGTAGAATGCACACAGCTTAGTTCATATTATTACAAACCCTTATGATATTTTGAATTCAGCCTCGCTGAAACACCTCATTTTATTAATTTAAGTCTGCTTAAAGGGAGAGATGTACCAGATAATACCAAATTAAGTTTTCAGAACCCCTCAATAAAACAATATGCACCCTCCATAGAGGAGGGTGCTTCAGCAACAAAAGCATAAGCCTTTCATGAACAAAGCAAAAGAAGGAACTGATACCCTCCAGTCCTACAACATGCACAAGAGCTGCACTCCTGGCCTCCTCTCAGAGGACAGCAATACCTAAGGGTACTCACAGCCTGCAAACTACTGTTCTACAGTCATTAAGTTAAACAATCTGAAAAACACTCAAAACCACAAAAGAATTATGAAATTACAACTATCTCTGTAACATAATTACACATCTTTTTTTTTTTAATAAATAGTTCACATTTACTTCATGGTCCCCTTTATCTGGACTCCTCTAAGAAACTGCAAATCCTTCACATGTACCCTACTACTGTATAGTTATATGCTATGTGAGCTTATATTAAAGGTGAAACAAGGCATTCTTCTTTATATTCAGGCATCAAAGCTATCTTGCTATAAACATAACTTTATACTACCCAGCATGAGTCTAATGATATATAAAATAAAAATATCAGATCAGGTGGAAAAACTTCTAAGTTCAGGTTATAAACTACAGGCTTTTACTTATTTCTATTAGAAAATACTCTAATTTTATTGTTATTTCAGAAGACCTTCAAAGGCCATGCTCTTCTTAAATATAGCAATCCTCCCACAAAATTTTGTCCTTTTACACATAAGCCTTTATCTGCTGGTTGCAGATGATATCACATTCACTTTTAAAGTAATATTTAAAGGTCAAGCCAGTAAGGCATAGAAAATGTTGAACATCTTGTAAAATTCAAACAAGGCACCGCAGAAGCCACAGGGGGGTACTTGCTAAAATGATTGAGCACTTTTTAACATATTTATTCAATGTTCACCAGGGGCACAATGTAATCCACTTCTAATGTAAACCACTGGGAAGGGAAAACTCTGCTTGAAAATTCATAGAAAAAGTCCAGAGTTTCTTCCTCATCTTTTTTCAAACCATATGAAGGGGAGGTGATAGCTCAGAATACACCTAAACAGCAGTATATTATAAAGAAAAGTATATTATAAGATAAATTTAAAGCTAGATTTAAATTACTTCAGGCAATAAGGACTTCCCAAGGAGGAAGGTAACCAAGCTGTGAAGCACAAGGTTCTATAGGGCAGACAAACTCCATTGATCTTGGGAGATCCTTGGGGTATTCTGAGCATTATGGGCGACATGGGTGGTTTCGCATACAGGATAAATTTGTTAGCTACTTACCTAAGCAAATCAGTCTTAATGGATGATTGCAACTTTGTTCTGTATGCTAACACCTGATCCCTGAGCAGCACAAAAAGCAGATAGAGGAAGTGGATTCTACAGGTATGTAGCAAATAAAATACATACTAGGGAGATCATGGCCCCCCTCAGAAAGCTCTCGGGAGAACTAGCTACACAGGATTTGGAGAAGGCTAAGGTTCTGAATGACTTCTTTGCCTTCGTCTTCAATGGCAAAGGCTCTGACCGCACCACCCAAGTCTTGGAAGGTAGACGCAGGGACTGTGAGAATGAAGACCTCAGGCCCACTGTAGGAGAGGATCAGGTTCGAGACCATCTTAAAAATCTGAACGTGCACAAGTCCATGGGACCTGATGAAATCCATCCACGAGTCCTGAAGGAGCTGGCAAAGAAAGTTGCTAAGCCACTGGCCATCATATCTGAAAAATCATGGCAGTCAGCTGAAGTTCCCAACGACTGGAAAAACGGAAATATAACCCCCATTTTCAAGAAGAGGAAAACCGATGACCCGGGGAACTACAGACCAGTCAGTCTCACCTCTGTGCTTGGCAAAATCTTGGAGCAGATTCTCCTGGAAGGCATGCCAAGGCACATGAAAAACAACAAGGTGCTTGGTGACAGCCAGCATGGCTTCACTAAGGGGAAATCCTACCTGACCAATTTGGTGGCCTTCTTGGATGGGGCTACAGAACTGATGGACAGGGGTAGAGCAGTTGATGTCATCTCCCTGGACTTGTGCAAAGCATTTGACACTGTCCCACACGAGATCCTTGTCTCTATATTGGAGTGACATCAATTTGATGGATGGACCAGTCAGTGGATAAAGAACTGCCTGGATGGCCGCACGCAAAGAGTTGTGGTCAATGGCTCGATGTCCGGCTGGAGACCGTAACGAGTGGCATCCCTCGGGGATCAGTGTTGGGACCGGTCTTGTTTAACATCTTCGCCGCTGACATGGACAGTGGGATTGAGTGCGCCCTCAGCAAGTTTGCCAATGACACCAAGCTGTGTGGTTTGGTTGATACCCTGGAGGGAAGGAATGCCATGCAGAGGGACCTTGACATGCTTGTGAGGTGGGCTGATGCCAACCTTATGAAGTTTAGCTATGCCAAATGCAAGGTCCTACACCTGCATTGGAGCAATCCCAGGCACAGCTACAGGTTGGGCAGAAAAGAGATTCAGAGCAGCCTTGCAGAGAAAGACTTGGGGGTGTTGGTTGGCGAGAAAATGAACATGAGCCAGCAGTGTGCACTTGCAGCCCAGAAAGCCAACCGTATCCTGGGCTGCATCAAAAGGAGCATGACCAGCAGGTCGAAGGAGGTGATCCTGCCCCTCTACTCTGCTCTTGTGAGACCTCACTTAGAGTATTGTGTGCAGTTCTGGTGTCCTCAACATAAAAAGGACATGGAACTGTTGGAACAAGTCCAGAGAAGGGCCATGAGGATGATCAGGGGACTGGAGCACCTCCCGTATGAAGACAGGCTGAGGAAGTTGGGGCTGTTCAGCCTGGAGAAGAGAAGGCTGTGTGGAGACCTCATAGCAGCCTTCCAGTATCTGAAGAGGGCCTATAGGGATGCTGGAGAGGGACTCTTCATTAGAGACTAGTGACAGGACAAAGGGTAATAGGTTAAAACAGGGGAAGTTTAGATTGGATATAAGAAGGAAATTCTTTCCTGTTAGGGTGGTGAGGCACTGGAATAGGTTGCCCAGGGAGGTTGTGAATGCTCCATCCCTGGCAGTGTTCAAGACCAGGTTGGACAAGGCCTTGGGTGATATGATTTAGCGTAAGGTGTCCCTGCCCACGGCAGGGGGGTTGGAACTAGATGATCTTAAGGTCCTTTCCAACCCTAACAATTCTATGACTAATGCAAATCTTTAGGCAGCTTGTACTGTCAAGGTGATCTAATCTACATGCAGAGGTAACAAACAGGTAGATATTAAATCATAATTCTGTTTCTATTTGAGATTGTGTGCATTTTTTCTTGTATCAAAATTTTTCAGGTTCGAAGGGACCTTGGAGGAACATATAGCCTGCTACTCAAAGGGTCTCAGTGAAGTTGCCCAGGGCTTAATCCAGACCAGTATTTACAGTCTGCCATGCCAAGTTCTAGGTGCTCAGTCTGCAACAGCAGTTTCTGAAACCGGAAATTCCTGTGCACATACATTCTTATATACATAAAGAGCATTAAACATGTCAAAACAAAATTCAAACAGTTACTCAGAGGGCTGATTTGTACTCAGTACCTTTTACCCATGTAAGAAATACTGCTTTCAGTTCTTCTCAGTAGAAACATTTAAAACAGTTTTCTTTCTCTCTGCATGGGCAATTGCTGCTACCTATAAGGTATTATATACAAAGTGTCAGACATTTCTCTGATCACACACACAAGAGAAGAGAGAGAGAGACTTGCATTTCTTGAGAAGTTGCATCCTGCTGGAACGCTACATAAGATGCTGAGCCTTCAGGAGGTGTAGACATGCCAGCAGAAGGACAAGAGACAGCAGTCAAGATCCTTCATCCTTTCAAAACTGAGTCAGTTTTGCCCCACCAGAACAACTCTCAGATACCAAAGTGGCAGCTTCTCGAGGCATCAATGGGTTTTGGCTGCCAAATATTTGCCACCATGGTGGATTGAGCCTTTGTTCAGATCCCTGTAGTTCTGGGCATGAACCCTATTTTGAAATACCAGCCAGGAGACTGATTAAGCACAGACTTTTTCATCCATTCATTTATTTTAATTCAAACAAATACCTAAGGCACTGTTCAGAAATGCATTGACTTTTAATGGTAAGATAAGAAAAGAAAGCCTTCATGACAATGCAGTTATGTTCTTCATTGAAAACTTATACATAAACCCTGCAGGAGAAACAGAAAGAGCACAGAAAGGAAGGAAGCTTTTGAAGAAAAACTTGGCTTCCATTATTGCAGCCACATAAATGAACATTTCAAAGTGCACCTGTATGCTGGAGACACTAACACTTTGGAAGTGTGTAGGCATATGTGCCTGTAACAGTAATTAATGTATTATATTTATGCATGGTATTCATATATGTAATTATGTTAATATGTTAATATATGTGATATTTATGAGAATTCATGTACTCAAATATTATTGCTATAATTTACTAACAAAAGCACTGCACTTTCCTCATGGGAAAAGCATCTCCAGACAGAAGGGTTTTAACAAGACAGCTTTCTTAGAAATCTCTTCTAGCAGGGTGTTTGAGGATTTCTGTTGAGTAACAGTCATCAGTTTTTGCAAACTCACCTCCCTGTTCCTGCAGCATTCTGCTCTGAGTTTTGACTGAGAGAGTTAATTATTGTGCCACCATTATCTCACAAAGCAGTACAAATTTCTGGATAGCTTGTTGTTATCACGCATATTGAGTTGGTATGGCAGACCAAACACCAACAAAAAAGCAATTTTCATATTGTCATATGTTAAAATATAATGGAAATTCCTCCAGTCAGTCTTTGAGATAAATTCTCCTTCCACAGAGATCTTAAATACCGTATTTCTAGAAAATTTTTAAATATATAAACCTTCACCTTCTTCAAAAATCTTCAGAAATCCCTTTATCATTTATAAATTTGTTAGCTTCCTTGCTTACTGTGAGTGCATGCGATGTTTGTAGAATACGTAGAGGATATTTAGTTCTGAAAACAGAGCCTGTGATCTCATTCAGTGGATAATAAGATGTATTTTCTATACCAGATCTCATCTCTTTTCACCTAGGATCCTCACTTCAGTCACTAGCAAGAGCTCCATATCCTTTCAGGCATTTCCTGGTGGGGTCAACACCACTGGTGTCACCAGCCGTAGCCACCGGAAACAATAATAAAAGCCAGAGGGAAAAGGAAAAGTTTGCCAAACACTAAGACCTGACCAATAGGCAAGGACAATGGACTAGAATAAGAATTTAATTAAGGATCCACAAAAAAACACATTTTGATTAGTGATTTAAATCATTAGGTCAGAAGGTCTGAGGAAAGTCAGGGGAAATAACACATGCTGTCATTTTAGATGTGTGTCTTCTGGGATCCAAATATGTGACCCTTAAAACAGATAGATACATAAAAATTTACTAAAGATATACAGAAGATGTAGAAACAGTTGAATATTTAAAGTATAAACCAGAAGCTATACTTCAATAATACTCCTTTTCACCTTCCATTTTCACCACAAAATTTATAATAAAAATCACTTGTTTGACAGGCTTATAGTTATTAAAAATGGTATTAACAGCTACTTTGCCAATAAAAACACACCAGTGGAAGAGATTTGAATCTCCTGTTGCTACTGCTAAAAATTTAATCCTGTTCTGGAAAAGTGACATTCAAAAAGAGACAGGAGAAATGGCACAAGAGAAGACACCACTTCTGAAGAAGCAGAGAGGGAACAGATGTTCTGATCAGCCACTCCTGGGCTCTTCACATATTTGTTTCCACCTTTTTAGTTGTGAGAGTTTCTCAGCAGTGCTGAAAGGAAGAGAAAGTGAAGAACTGAAATGCAAGTTAAGTTTTTCAGGTGCTTGTCTTGATCTTCTCAACTTAATGCTGAAGATTTTGCCATCTATTTCTTCTCTTCTTAAGCTCCCTCTTTCTACCTGCCTTTGTCAATAAGTTCATAGAATCTTTCAGAAATAGGAAGGCTGATTTCTAGGAAGTTGCTTAATGGACTAATAAAACAAGTTACATCAGTATTTCAATATCTAAACATCTTTTCTCAGAACAACAGAACACCCTATTTCCCCATGAGATTGTCTATTAACTGGATCTACTTTGTTACGTTAATGCCATTCAATAATCTCCAAATGCTGTTTAATGCTGTCTTCATGTCTAAACATGGTACTTGAATTAAGTTTAACAGAAACAGCTCAGTTCTGACACAAGTGCGGTCTTGTCCTATACGGGTGACATCAAGAAAGAGAAGATACCCTTAAGATGATGGATTCTGTGTATACATCTGTTAACTTTTTCTTACAAAGCAGCTGAAATATGCAATGTGTAGAAATCCTCGTTTTGCTTGGTTTGTACCAGTTTAAGTAACCTGCGGGTTTCCGCACAGGATAATATAGTTCCTACTAGTTTACATGGTTTGAGACCAGAAAAAGTTATAAAAGACTAGACTACTAGATATAAAAATAAAATAAATATATGTCAAAGACTCCGTGAACTGCAAATTATTAACAGCTGACAGACCCCTCTGAGGAAATCTCACTCAAAGCTTGGCTAGTTACTCTATTTTTTCCCAGGCATCATCTAAGAGTCATTTAAAACACAGGCTGGATGGACATCTGGTCAAGCTGCTTACTTGTGGAGAAAAATAAGCTGAAGTATTATCCAAGGGCTTTAAGTAAAATAAATAAAAACACAGTACCTTCTACAGATGAGTATCACAAAGACTTGTAAGAATGGGTAACAGGAAAATAAGAGCACATCAACAGTTCACCTGAATCTCTTCTCTAACCAGACATCAGACTGCCAGCCTTCGACCCCAAAGCACCTACCTTACTCATTTTTTATTTCATATCCTCATTTGAGGAAAAATTGGCCATTTTCTCTCAATTTCTCTGTTCTCAATTAGTATTCCCACCCAGTTTGAAAGGCATATAGACTAGGGGATGATGGTTACAATTGCAACTTTAAATGTATTTTGAGAAGTAAAAGCTGTGCTGGTTATTCCAAATGTAAATACAGCTGCGGAAGCAAGTCCATTGACTTAAAACTACATGGCGGCAAGATTTACCTCTACCTTTTGGGAAGTTAAGTCCACAGTACAACAAGTAATCATGCACTGTACTGTGCTGTGCACAGACTGATCAACTGCAAAAGATCTCTACAAACAAAGGTCTTTTTCCAAGTGCTGCTAACTAATAATACCTCTGTCATCTTCTGTAATTTTCCCCTTATAAACTATTTAAAGCAGAAGTAATGCAGATGGCTTGAGCTGGCAAATCCAGGGATCTGTGGGGTGACAGCAGCTGACTAAATGGTTCCTACTTACTGCTTTAAAAAGATTATTTGGTGAATTTTCCACTATAAAATACAAACTATGTACTCAAGATACTCCCATAACTCAGTTCTCTTATCAATTGTAATCTACTTAAATAGGGGTTCTAGGGATTGTTTGTAAAGTATCCAGTAAAATGTTTATCTGGTCTGTAGACATTAACAAAAAATGGATTCTAGTGAAAGTATGCATTTTTATGCATCACCAGAGCTGATGACAGGAGTAATGGAATTCATTTCCCTTTCAGAAAGGCATCACAGTTTCTTCGCAAATATGTCCCAGCCCTACCGAGGCAATGAGTTTGAATTCTCTGTTATGAGACCTTTTCAGGAAGAGTTTTCTTCCTCATAGAGTTCACTATAATCCGTCTTAAGTTTCATTTTATTCCTTGCTTCCATAGAAATACCCTTTTACCCAGTTATTTTTAACTAGAAACACAAATTTGAAACATTCTCTCAACTACTTGTGGTTTGGTTTGGTTTTTCAAACAAAAGTTAGTTTAATTAACTTGGTACAGCTCTTTTCTTAGGATGCATTTTATAACATTTATTCTACTGTATTTACAAGGCTTTGCAGTTTAAAGAGCAAAAATGTGACCCACTCCAGATGTTGAAGACCTAGGGGACATACACAGCTGATCTGCAGGGCATGCATAGAAAGCCTAACACATACGATGGGTAATAGTGCTGCATCACACATACAGTGAGTGGTTTTGTGTATCTGCTACATTCCATTCCTATGAGCTTTACAGAGGGGAAAAAAAATGGAAACTCTGCATTTGTTTCACTAAATGTTAATTCACCAATGTATGCTTTTTGAAAGGTTTTTAGTCAATTCATTTCACCATTAAGATTTTTCCCTTCTGTTTCATTCAGCCTGCTGTTTCTCATGAAGGAAGCTCTGTTGAAGTGACTTAATGGCAGGTTTTTTTAGAAATAACTTCATTATTTCAGTCAAATCTACTACATGGTTAAACATTGCTGATTATTTGCACGATCTTCATAATGGAAGTGTCCTCAGTATGCTGGCTGACTTTGCTATGTTAGGCCCAACAAAAACATTAATCATGTAGCTAATCTAGTTCTCATCTGCCCTTGATTTAGTAAAACCACAATATTGCAAAAAAATTAGGTCCTGTGGAGATAATTTATCAGACTTACAAATATTTATTGCTACCTGCTTCATTTTGCAGAAGGATTGAAACGTTATTGTATTCTCCTCCTCACTATCACCTCTTTCTCCTCTCTACTTATGAGTTTCAGTCAAACAGTTCTTGAGGGTTTGGTGGTTTTCTTTCCCTTTTCCCTGAGGATTTTGAAACAGCCTCAGGAAAAACATTTGTTTTCATTAAGGTTTTCATTAAAAGACTCAATTACAAGCAAGCAACAGTAATAAAACTATGAAGACAGAAGTTGACACTGCCAGGCCTTACAACTGTCATGGCTACCTCCATGACAACACTCCCTTGGCATGTATAATATTAATACACTGACGCTCTCAATCTTAAACTTTTTATGGTAAAAATGTGAGGAAGGGGAATTTGCTACATAATTATAATACAAACACAAACATTCAACTGTGCTCTGATCCTCTTTTCAATTAATATTTATAGTCTCATAAGCATCACTTCAAGTAGGAGAGATGCAACAGGTTCATATGGGACATGAGCTCTCATGGGCTGCAGAATGAGTTCTTAAAAGCCCTACATATAAAAGCCATGAAGATAATAATGAGTACTGGAGGGAGTAGGTATGGAGTAGAATAAGTGTTATTTAACACCAGGTGTTTCAATTTAACCAAAATCCAAGAGGCTACAGAGACTATACCATAGCTGCAGCTGTGCTGCAGGAGCAGCTCCACCGTCCTTCTCCCACCAGAGAAGTCCCTGTGTTCAGCCTCATTGCTAAAGATTCAGGTAACAGTGGAGCCATTAAAATGCTTTAGAAACTGTTTCAGATGAAGACTTTTTTTTTGACCTTTTGGTGATGAATGTGAACTGAGAACTGCTAAGGTTCACCCTCCCATGATGCTAATACTCTAAGAAAGCCAACCAGTATTCTTCCTTGCCTCAGGCAGGTGACAGCTGCAGTGATGACATGCAGTGTCACACTGTCAAAGTTGGACAACCTAAATGTGGCACTGGAGGAAAATCTTTAGGCTTTAATCTGTATAGTGGAAGCCCCTGTACATTCCAAATGCTTTATTCCACAGAGATTTATCCTTTATTAAGTGCAGTAAGGGTACTACTCCCCTTTCATCAGCCTGGATGATTTGCCGTCTACAGCACGTAAAAGCTGTAGAGAAAGAATGTAAACAAGGACCAGAGAAACATGTCAGTGTAAAGACAAGGCTGTAATTGAAGTTTCACCTGTAGACACACAGGTTGCAATTATTCTAAATCATCTTTTTTAACATGGCAATTCTTCTTTACATTATGCCTAGGATCTTGCCTCAAAGAGCACCAACTTCAGTAGCCTCTTTCTTTCCCTCCATCTATTTAACCTTTTGATAGGGAAAAAAAATAAAGTCCACACACAAAACCAAACACATTCATATGGAAGCTTGGAGGTCCAGATAACTTGCTTCAGGTCCCCATGAATATTGGACTATGGTTATCTCAGCATAAATTCACATGAGGTGTGCTCAGAAGCCAATGGAAAAGCTGTTCTGAAGTTATTAGTGGAAAACATAGTAAAAACAGCAACACGGAGAACCAAAAGACAGTACAGAAAAGTTGGGTCAGAAAGCCCAGATAAATTATGAAACCTATGTCAGTCAGACCTGGTTTCACTAGACGACAAGCCATGTTTATACTTCTCAACACCATAACATCCACACAGGAGTGGCCTCTGCCTTTCATTACTTTGAAGATCTGACCAAAGCAGGCTTCGATCTGAGCTGCAGCCCCCTGTTAATGAACCCAGTATACAGCAAACCTAATGCACATTCAATTCAAAATCTATTTCTTTTGTTGTTTGTTTCAAAGTTTCCAGTACTTACACATTTTTAAATGTACCTGCCTCTGCCATTAGACTTAGAAAAATACATGCCAAATACATCCAGCACTTCAGCAGGCTTCTGTCAGCAGCCTTAGAACAAATATGCTCATGAAAAAGCAGCAAAGGGGTTTTTAGCAAGTCAGCCTGATCACAAAACTGGATTGACAAGAACCAGGAGGGGGGAAAGCAGCATTGTAAAGTGTCATTCAAATGCTGTTGCTATTATTTAGTTTTCTACTTAGGGCTGTGTACACGAAGAACAAAATCATTTTTATTGTATCTACAAGCAAACACGTTCCCATTCCATTGTTACTGCATCTATGGTACTTATAAATTCTAATACATGTTTACATGGGTAATTAAGCATAGTGGCTTAAAAGAAATTTTTAAATAACAATTATCAACTGGAATTATTCCCAGAAGTAATTTCTAAAATTTGGGCCACTCCATTTGGCTAAGTTTCAGTAGACAATATAGTTTCTATTTTATTTTTTTTCTAGCTAAATATAGATTACAAGACTATTTGATCCAGGAGAAATTGCTTTGATAAACATGAACTGTGGCTTTTCACAACCAGTACTGCTTATCTAGCAGTTCCAGAGAAAACTAGCAATATAGTTAGAAAACTGGCAATACAGCTAAACCTGCAAATATCTAAGAGACTCCCTGCAGTTGGGAAAAAAAATAGCAACAAGCATAACACTTGCACCAAGATTATGCAGTGTAGAACAGTGCAGACACATACATTCTAAAACATCAGGAACTGAAGCCCCCTTTACTTGCATGCACATGAAAAGCCGCTTCCTTTTGTAAAATGGAACATAAACTACTGGAGTTGTACTTTCAATCTTGACATTCTTAACTGATAGTAAATTAAAAGTATTCATCTGTTGATTTACCTACGTGTCTTAAAATGGTCAGTCTCTTCTTCAATAGCCTGTTTTAATTACCAAATTGTACTTGAAAGTCAGTCAAATTTTGTCCCAACATTCCAGTGTTAGTAAACCAAATTTAATCATTAATCTGAAAAGCTTTATAAGCTCTCTTGCAATGTGGGATGAAGGCCCCAGAGTTTAGGAAGTCACCAGCACTCTCAAAGTGGGAGCCAGTTTAGCAATATTAAATTCATATACTGGTCATTACAGAAAAGTGAGCAGACAGGCAGTTTCCTTTGCTGAAAGCTCCTGAAAAGCTACTGCTGGTAGAAGCAAGAGCTCAGTGAGAGTGATAAAGAGCTCAATGGTTCAGTGATAAACATCAGAAGGACTAATTAAAAGGGGGGTGGGGGTATGTATTTTTGTAGGCAGGCGGTAGTTCTATAATCCCATCACATAACTTTGTGATTCAAGATAGTTTCTACCCCAGGAGAAAACAATTTTGGAGAAGCCTGATGATTTTACAGGTCCCAGAGCCAAGCTAAAGCCAGAGGAGCTCCAAACCTTTGCCTTGGTATATCTCTTTCTTGTTTCTTCTATGATAAACTTGCCTTTTAACGTCTCCTTGGCAAACACCAAGCAAAACTGCTTATCACTCCAAAATTCTCCTACCAAGCCAATATAATACCTTACATGAAGTTTTAGGCATATTTATTAAAATCTAGTTTGCCTGTTTAGCTGTAGCATTATATGATCTTTCAATGAGATTAAGCCAAGTCTCATTATTACACAGCAAAAATTAGTTGAAACCACTGATGAATAATTTTGCCATAGTTGAGTAGAAGACTGAAAGAGTTCTTCCCATTCTTCTCTCATTATAGTGGCATCTGTGTGCCAAGTGATGAACTGACCTGGGGATCCCATCAGTTAATTAGCTAAAACAGAAGATAAAACCACTAATCCCGTTACTTGTCCAGAAAGCAGAAACTTTCCTGGCTGGTGAAACAGAAATAGATATTTGGGCATAAAGAAGCCACTGGAGACCATGGAGAACAGGAGTGTTTCTTTAAGCAGCAAAAGCAACTCACACCAACTCACAGGGCTCTGACAATGGCAGCCTGGACTCCTTGCAAGCCACTGTATTAACCCACCATAATCTAGATTTGTTTGATGTTAAAACAACCCAGAAAAAAATGCTGAACAAAAAATGGAAAGCCCCATATTAAAGAGTTGAACAAAGGCAAAATCAGGATTTTCAGAGTGGAAAGGTACACTTTGCCATAATTATAGGTATCGCAGGACTTGCCTCTCATTATGGGGTGACAATTGCCATTTTGGTTTTCTTGAGAAACAACCATTTTACAGCTCCATACTTTGGAGCAGCCCTTTGATACTTCACCATGAATTATATGGTCTAAATTGAGGCATCCCTGGCCATGGCAGAGGTGTCGAAACTAGCTGATCTTAAGGTCCTTTCCAACCCAAACTATTCTATGATTCTATGAATTACATTAAAGGACATGCTTTCTTCATGCTGGGCATTTCCACTCTCACAAAGTGGTTTTGTCTAAAAAAAAAGTATCCTTTTTCATCCTCCCCGTGAATATGCATTATGCAGTACCTCATAATCAAATTCTTTATTTTACCCACAGAATTCCCACCTCATTTAGTGTGGATTCAGTTCAAAAGAAGAGATGCAGCAGCTATCACTTAAGCCATCGTAATTTTGTAATTTCCTAAGGTTTTGTGTTTGACTCAGCAACCTAAGTAACATTCTTATGTATGTTTTTGTGTGCAAGACATTTATTTCAAACAGTATTAGTTCTTGATAAAAACATATTTCTGGTAATTTATCAGTAATCATAAGTGATCACTCTATCTCTGATCTATATAGTTCATAGAATCACAGACTGGTTTGGGTTGGAAAGGACCTCGAAGCTTGTCCAGTTCCAACCCCCTGCCACGGGCAGGGACACCTTCCACTAGAGCAGGGTGCTCCAAGCCATGTCCAGTCTGGCCTTGAACACTGTCAGGGATGGGGCTGCCACAGCTTCTCTGGGCACCCTGTGCCAGCCCCTCAACACCCTCACAGGGAAGAACTTCTTCCTAAGATCTCATCTCAGTCTCCCATCTGTCAGGTTAAAACCATTCCCCCTTGTCCTGTCCCTACAGACCCTTGTCCAAAGCCCCTCTCCAGGTTTCCTGCAGCCCTTTTAGGCACTGGAGCTGCTCTGAGGTCTGCCCTTAAGGAGGCTTCTCTTGTCCAGGCTGAACCAGCCTAGCTCTCCCAGCCTCGCTCCAGAGCAGAGCTGCTCCAGCCCTCGCAGCATCTCCATGGCCTCCTCTGGACTTGCTCCAACAGCTCCGCATCCCTCTTGTGTTGTGGCCTCAGAGCTGGATCAGGACTGCCAGGAGGGTCTCACCAGAGTCCAGCAGAGGGGAAGAATCCCCTCCCTTGACCTGCTGCTCAAGCTCTGGGAGTGCAATCCAGGACACGGAGGTTCTGGGCTCAAGTACACGCTGAAGCTGGGTCATGGGGAGCTTCTCACAAACCAATACCCCCAAGTCCTTCTCCTCCATGCTGCCCTCAATCCATATAGAAATCCATCCACAAAAATATATAAAAGTATCTTATAGTCATTGTGAACCACAGAATAATTAGACATGCCTAAAGATCACAATACCTAGAAATTATTTGTTTTTATCACCAGAACTTTTCCCATCTGAAGGCTGACAGAAATATCTAAATATATAGCTTGCTTTCAAGACTATTTTTCCCCTGCATACTAGTATGAACCCATGAATAACATTGGTACATGTGGAATCAGGTAAACTAGGAAAAGTGCTGAAACCAACAGGAATCTTGTATGAAGCTTCCAAAACAGCTTCAGTCTACACCATTTCTATTTGAAATATAGATCAGTGTCCTATGCATGAAATTCTCCCAGAAAAAGCCCATCCTCTTGCAGATCTTTCCCAAAATAGTCTACAACCAGAGATAAAACAACAAAACAAAAAGTGCTAAACATTTACTTTAAAGAATACACATTTAGAGATCTACCTATGCACACTGCCTCCTTTTCCCCCATGCCCCTCCAGCTGTTAATCCTACTTTTTAGATTAAAGCTTTCAAAGAAAATAAGTTTATGCATCATTTGGCATCTACATATCTTAACTTTAATTGGCCACTAGACACAACCACGGCAATAAACCAGCCGTTAGCCTCAACAGCAGGTTTGGAGTCTTAATCTGCAGCCACAGTGAAGAATTTCATCTACAGAGTTCCCACAAGACAGGATTTACACCTAAGCATCTGCTTTTGTTAGCACAGGTTTCTGTACAAAGCACATTCTTGTCGAAAACTGGTGCCTCTGCTATTTGAAAGTAATTGACAGCCTGATGGTTAGCTATTTCTATGGTTAAATTATATTTACCCAAAAATGAAGTGCAAATCACTTTGAGTGGGGCTTGTACTCTGAGTGCCAGCATGATTCATACATTTTTCCTCATGATATTTTGAGTATATTATGGCATGCTAAGTATTAAAAAGATTTTTTTTATGCCTAGCAAATTAACTGATTGTTAATTATTTTTGCTCTTTCATCAAGCTGTTTTGTTGGTTACTTTTCCAGATGAATCATTTAAGTCAATTCAATAACATGATCAGATGAAGAAGATTTTAAGCAGCATTAAACACCGCTTTAAAATATTCCCCTAGTTCTGTGCCTTACAAGCTACCACCAATGTGACTACCATATCACATCACTCCAATAAATCTACACTGAGACCAGAACTTGGTCTAATGCACATATTTAACAGCATTTTTCATCAGAGGATCAATTCTCTTCCCAATTTTCTTGGTGTCAAAAATTTGCTATAACCAACTTTTTCAATAGTAAATATTTATAAGAACAGAGTAAAATGTGATTAGACATTCCTTACATATTCCAGTTTTGCAACATAAATGCTTTGATACTTCAGTCTCAAAATTAAGTAAAGATCTCTTTCATAGTTTTTCCTACTGATTTGTAGAGATAATTACCTTACATTATTTTAAATTACCAGGCAAGTAGATACACTAAAAGGTTATATGTATCCTTGAGGTCACAGTTTTAAAGGACACCTGAAAAACTTCAACAGGAAACTTCTGCAGATGCATTCATTTGTGGTTTGCTGTGGGCAAAGGAGCAGTGTAGTTTCTAACAAATCAGTGCAAGACAAACCAAAATTAGCAAATTGTCTGATGTCATAAAACCAAGTTGAATACTTGCCTCCCGGAGGAGAAAGCTAGCAAATCTAGTAATACAGTTTAGCCTGCTACTAACAATCTGTTGTGGCATAATATAGACAGTTCATTTAGAAAAAAAAAAATATTATGAAAACTTAAAAATAATTTCAGCTCTCTTTTTTTTGCAGCTCACTCTCCTGTGTGTTCCTATTGGGAACACACAATCAGGCAAGTTTGAGATTTCCTAGTGCTCTATGTTGAGCTCTAGGGGCTGCTGGTCAGGCCATGCAAAGCAAGAGGAAATCTCTAATATGATGTCTGAATGAGGTCTGTGTTTTACTACAGACAGAGCAGAAAAATTTTCCAGCTCAACACTAACCAAACATTTCCCAGGACTCCCCATCCTGTTCTTCCTGCAGAAACAACAGCAACAGAACTGCGCCTCAGGAGCAGGTACTGTGGCTGAGACAGGAGTACAATGTTACCACTGTGGGAAGCACCAGCAGAGCACCTTGCTGGCAACCTAACAGAAGAACTATGTGGGACAGGATTTGTTATTTACATCCCTAGCTGACACTTGACAATTAAACATTTGTACTTTGACAATAAACCTCACAGCTCTATCTGGCAAAAAGCTGGTGTCAGGATAAAATAAGAACTAACATCTTGCACAGCTAGTATAGTCCTTCTGGACAGGGCTAAATATATAGGCTTTGTTGTGGTTTGGGTTTTCTGTGGGGGTTTTTTTCTTTTCTTTTGCTTGGCCTTTTTGTGTGTGTGCATGTGTGTGGGCTTTTTTTTTCTTTTAATTTATTTGGATTTGGGGTTTTTTGTTACCTGGACCAGCCAGTAAGCTTAAGCTGTATTTTTTAAAGGTCAGTTCTGGCAGCTTACAAAGCAATTCACTTTGAGCTGAGTGTAGCCACTGGCCTGAAGCTACAAGATCAGCAAAGCCAATGGTGTGACCTTGGTAACACTTCTTCAACCAGAAATGATAACAAGCACTGAGATCTCTTCCCATAAACTATTCCCTTTTGTGAAAAACCTATCATGGCAAGTTATATCCCTCCTGATCTGGGTTCCTAAAGCAACTAAGGCCACTGTCTTACAAGCACGGCAGACTCAGGGGAGTCCTAAGAAGCAGAGAACATGATGAAGCTTTCCATGTTTCATTCTGCAACACAGCAGCTGCAAAAGCAGAGGAGAAACAACTGCTATATGTCATTCAGAAGTAATAGAACCCAGACTCCTTCGTTATAGAGATATAATGCACATACTCTCCTTGAATGATAACAACCCATTTTTTACTTTTAGATTTGGGGTAGATCCAAAGTGACATGTTTCCACTACCACATAACTCACTATACTTTTCAAGTACAGGCTATATATGTGGTACATACATATAATAAGTTATATTTAATAAGTCATAAGCACTGCTATTTTTGCTAAAGAAAAAAACAAGTATTGCATACTGTTCTCTAACTTCTTTCCTGCTTTTTGCTTGCAGATATGATTCCTCATAGATTTATTAATATTTGAGATGACACAAGTGGCAGACACAAGTCATTGACAGGCTAAGCTGTAGACCACATTACTGTTTCCCTGACTAGAAGCAGGATGAACACATGTGCCAGAATAATCTATTTATTTTTTATAATTTCATACCACCAGGTTCTTTTCTTCAACTTGTCTGACAAAGTTCAGATTAAATATTAGCAGATTTAAATCTAACATGTTATGATTTTCTTTTTATGGAGTTTTTGAAGTATATTTTGCTTCAGGTCATTACACACCAACACAATAAACTGGATGTGAGATACATTGCTATACATATCCCCCCCAACAAAGAATGCTAATGTATTCTCAGGATTAAGAACTGTTAGAAAATACAGTGTAGAAGCACTGATTTTTTTTTTTCAGATGTACTAAGCTCCCACTCTAAGAAACTCAACTTGTCAAAAATCAGATGGTCTTCTCAACACCTTTTCAGGTTTCCTTTTGCCAAGTTCAATTAAACATTTTATTTTAATGCTTACTGGCATTTCAGACTTTATAAAAATGCTGTCAAGTAGGAAAGAGGCTTAAATTTATCTCCCAGTAAAAGCAAGGCTGCAAAGTGAAGGTTCCTTTTTGACACATTATTAAAACAGTATTGAAAGATATAATCGTAAACCTAGTGGGAAAAAAAACAAAGTCTGGGCTGGATTCTCATTTGGCATAACCAGAGTATATCAGTAATAACTTTGATAAAAAATCAGTGGTTTCACTACTCTCTACATGTAAATCAGAACAATGAGCTCCAACAGAGGTCTAAGGTTTTATTATCAATGTAAAATAGCAATTTGCATAGAACTGGATTACAGCTGCAGAATTCAAAATAAACTAAGTATTTTGCATATTCAGTATCCAGTTACAAAGCAATCACCCAAACACATCTCCAAGTCTAGGTATGGTTATTAAATTATCTGGGTCCACTGTAGCAGCTGATACACTACTACATAACAAAAATATTCTTGGTATTCAATAAAACCAAGCCGACAACCACAGCTTAAATGACAATCTTACTTCAAGTTCTGTTCAGCCCATATACGCGAGGTGGGGCAACACGATACTTACCTCCCAGCATTTCTTTTCTCTCACCATAATAAAGGAAATTAGTTACTCAAAATCAAGCCAAAGTATCAAAGTCAGAAGTCCTGATGCCAGGATCTTGACCAAGCCAAGTATAAAGTAGTATTCTTAAATCAAGGAGGGTCTAGATTTGGTTTACAGTTTTCATCCACCCCTGCTATTCCCAGCCATGATGTTGACACTTTGCCAGATTCATAAAATCATTTAAAACACATTTAATCATTTAGAACACATGCTAGAAAAATAAATGACAAAGCACTGCTGATGTTGCAGTAACCAGGAGAATGCTCTCTCTTTCTCTGTTCCTCAGCTGCAGAATATTATTTTTAGAAGAAATGTATCTAGCCAGCACTGAAAATGGAATCTATAAAAATGATGAACTTCTGGTTTGTTTTATTAAATCCAATCCAATAGGAAGCAATGTATTGTGATGCAGATTCTCTGCAAAATATCTCTGAGCAGAAGCACCGAGTAATCAGACTCTACTCTTGTACTCAATACGCAGTTCTGGCCCAATATTCGGGATTGCTTATTGCTTATTCATCTGATTTTTTTAAATAGAGTTAGAGGATCACATCCTGGCATTCTTTAGAGCATGAGAGCACAGAGATGTCAATAGACTTTAAAATCTAGAAGAATTTCTACCCTGAAAAAGAAGGCCTTACCTCACTATGTTCAAACCTTGGTTTATGGCCAAAGAAAGCTCATTTTATATTTTATATAAAATATATTTTTGTAACAAGAATTTACTCTTAGGCTGTCTGAAACATTCAGTCTCATTATCATTAGTTGAAATTAACCATCACAGAAGAAAGAACCAGAGAGTGAAACTAAAAATGCATACCTCATTGGTGCTATGCTCACCCTCCCCTGCCCCTCCATGTCCTTCAGCTAGGGGCTTCACTCTGATGTTAGTGTGGTCAGAGAGCTGTCACCATGCCTAGTCCTTTGTTGGGAGGAATACAGTGGTCATGCTGATGGTTTCTTCTTCCTCACTCGGGAATGAGTATTTTATACTATGACTGCAATAAAAACACTGGCAGTATTTTTTTTCAACACAAGTTTGCTAACATTTTTGTATCTTGCTCTTTCTACATCAGATTACAGCTCCACGTGATGTCTAGATTGACTATGTGATATCTTCTAAGGATGTCAGGCACTCTCACTTTGTTCTTAAAAGCCCATTTCGCATAGCTGAGGTGGTCTGCACTTCTTTGCAGGACCACAGCCAAGTCACTTACAGCTTCAGTGGCACCTTGTGCCCATGCACCTCCACAAGCCTCCTGTATCTTCACCCTTCAAGGCCTCAATTACCACACCAGGCCTGGATTTCTCTATGTCACACCATTTGCAAGTCACAAAGGATAAAAAAGAAGTAAAATGATGCTCTGAGGGCTGGAGCAGCTCTGTTATGGAAACAGGCTGAGAGCTGGGTTTGCTCAGCCTGAAAAAGCTTTGGGGAGTCCTCAGAGCAGCTTCTAGTGCCTAAAGGGGGCAACAAGAAGGCTAGAAAGAAAAGTCCTGAAGAGTCCAGCCTGAGAACGCCTGATAGGCCCTAGTCATGGGACATGCCAAACTCACCACAAGGCCATGGTGGTGCTGTGCTATAGGGCTACAGACTTGCACCATTTGGATTGCCCACTCTAAGCAGCATGACACAAGTTATACCAGTATGGAGAAAGCAGAGGAAAGGAAGGCTAGAAGTAACTCACACATGGCTTTCCAAGGCCAATGCCTTCACATCATCCCATGTAACATAGTACACATGAAACCACACATGAGCTTTCCACACCACCAACAGTACTGATACAGTCGAGCAGCATAGAGTATAATTCTTGTGCTCGCATTCAATTAAAGCAGCATCTCATCTTTAAACTCTCAGTTAGTGTACAACAGAATAACTAGTAAACAGAAGACTTTACCTAAACATGAGAAAAATCTGCTTTGATTTTCCAAACCAAAATCATGAGCTCCATGCTTCAGCTTCACTTTGTCCACAGAGCTACCTCTGTTCACTGCAAGTTTTACCAGCACTTTCAAGTTAAAAACTTACCCTTTGTGAGAAAAGCTCTTTGTAATTCAGTGAGAGGAATATAGTACATTTTACTAGTAGAGGTTTTAGTACTCAAACAGGGGAATGAACAGCAGCACACTCGACTGCACACAAGCCTCACAGCTGTTCAGTGTCTTCTTTACCAGAGATGCTTAGATGATCTCCAGCTCTGTGACGCAGACCTCGCGTCTTCATGCAATGCATCTGTATTCTAATGCACTATACATGTTTAAAGTATGCAGTTCCAATAAGGCACTTTTCCTATAGATAACTATAGGTGAGACAAACAGGTAGCTCTATAGAGAGGAAACCTCTGCACCGTAACGAACAGTTTTCTAAAAAGCACATTCAGTAACAAAACAAAACTGTTGCTTTAAATATAAAACCCAGTACAACATAGAATTAAATATAATAGAAATGAAACAGAGTTGATAAAGACTAGTGGTGTAGTTAAGAAAACTGATGCTCCTTTCAATGGGAAAAAAAGACAGTAATGACACATCTGTCAAATTTTCAAGTGAAACTCCCACACTTCTTTCCTGCACACTAAATATAATCCAGAGATACAAGCAGACCTAGGTAAATCTCATCCTTTCATAAGGGTTTTCTTCTCATGATAGTATTTTTATTATTTCTGTCCAGGATTTCCCATATTTTACTATCTTTCTCCTGCTTTTCATTCCAGAAACAGTTTTAGACGTCAGTAAACTCTATTTGCCCTAGTACTGCAGTGCTCTGCTGAACTCTGGCCTCAGAGCCACACAAGAATCTACACTGACAAGTTTGTTTCCCAGCTGAAACCTTTAAGGTGCAGTTTATAATGCGCATAATTTGAACATCAAAAAGGTGGGACATCCCTAATTCACACATGCACCCCAGCCTGGAAGTTACATGTTCCAGTACTACCCATATTCCCATTTTTAGCCCAGTATTAAACTTTATAGACAACATTATAGTCCATTACACTACTATGTAGTATATATTCAGACAGTGCAATATTTTGGCTTATTATGCGGAATATTTTTAATTTGAAGACATTAAAGGGTAGCATAAGTTTGTTTAATCTTCAGACATGCTATACTGGACCAGCTGAAAAAAGGCAGCAATGTATACCTAAACCTTTGCATCTTTTCCATTGTCATACAGCAAGATACTGCACTGGTGTATCTTTCACACATGCTACTGCGGTATTGCAGAACTACAGCCACTCAGATCTCTACACATTAGACTTTCTTAGTCTGTGGGAACATCTTCTACCTGGGGAGGTCTGGCCCTTCCAGGTCAGCCTGGGAAACTCAAGTCTGTGCAAGTATGACTCAAAATTTAACCCAATGAGCAAAAGCGAACTCATACACCCCTGGGCTTCCAGTGGTAGCCAGATTTCAACTTTAACCCAGTTTTTATTTTGTGTGCCTTATATGCAGAGGATACATAACTTGTTAGAGGTTGCAGAAAAATCAAGGAGCTCTCAGATCTGTTCTCAAGAATGCAAAGTTACAACGCTTTCCACCTTTCCCCAGCTCCAAGAGCTGAATTTTCCTGATCCTATCCAGACCATACCTAAACCTCATCATTTAAGATTCATGTGCTGAAGGAATTAAACCCCGCACTGCTCCAGTTACACAGCAGCTTCAGGCCTTCACACAGGGATACCCCTCCTGGTTTTGCCAATGCAATTTGTCAGTCACCCACAGGATCCATTTTGCAGATGCCCACAGGGAACAGCTCTAAAGACATCCCACACAATACAACATGGCAGCAGCATTGTTCTATTGGTCTGGGATATAATGGACCTGGAGACATCCATAGCAGATGGCTGCTGAAGTGTGAAAAAGAACTTTCCTCCTAAGCAGGGGCTATCTGAAGACAGGAAGAGCTTTTTAACACCAGCAGAAGACCCTTCTGGGTCTGTACTAAACCTATAGAACAATAACATTTAATGGTGTACAGAAAGGTTATTAAGAAGCAGGGAGGGCTAAAATGAATTTCACAGAATTCATAGGATGACATCTGGAATCTTCACCATGGCCTCCAGAGTTCACTGCATCACCTGAATTACAATAAAGTATTTAGAAATAAATTACAGGTTTCATTTCCATCCAAAAGCAATGTTAAGTTGCAGGAGTCTGTGTGTCAAGTGACATAGGAGTGCTCAGAATCTTAAAACTTCATAGAATTCTAGAAGCATAATACAGGTTTGCTTACATAAAAGCAAGAAAATAGTGCTTAAGTATTCATTAAATCATCTTCATCAATTAGGAATGTCTATTCCAATAGGTCTGATTTGTATTCTAAATGTATTTTGCACAATTACTTATGCTTTTAAGAAAGCTAATGAGAAAAGTTACAAAGAAGAAAATGCAGCAAATAAGAATGAAATTATCTCCACCTAATTAATCAGTCATTCCCAGACAAGAAAAATACCTAAATAAATTCATACTCTGCTTTTAGCCTAGCTGTTACTTTCCATTCAGCCTGATGACCCAAGAAAACTATTAAAAGTGCTTAAGATTATTTAAATGCTATCTAGTTAAAGAGCATGAAAACAAGAAGAGAAAGGCCAAGTAGCTGATGTGAAAGTGTGATAAATCCTACTTGAAAGATATTCACTGTTATTTTTAAAAATCAGCTTCAGGTCTAAGGGCACAAGAAGTCAGGAGAGCACATGACTAACTTCAACTGTATTCAGGGCAGAAGTTCAGCACATGCTCCTTGTTTTTCTGATCCTGTCCCACTCATTTTGTATACGGAGATCAAAAGGTATATAAAGCAAGTGTATGAAGAAAATGTTTCTTCTATTTCAAGTCAATTTTAGAAGCTTCAGGTAGTTAAAAGCAGGTTAATTTGTAGGATTACAGGAAGACATTTAATACATGCAAATTCATAATGTATTTTGATATCAACAGTTACATCTAAAAAGTTTATTTTTAAAGAAAGCTTAAAATCTTGTGGGCTACACAAGTCCCAGGTGCTAGACTGTTTTCCAATGGAAAGAAAAAGTTTATTTGTCTGTTGCAGACAAATGCTGTCCCTTTCTTCCTTTCTTCAAAAATCACACAGATTGGCTTTACCTCTGAAGTAATTAACTCCTCAGTTCCTTTACAATCAGTTATACACAGAGATTTGCAGCAATAGTTTAGAACTCGACCTCTAAGACTGCAGTTGCCTCCCTACATGGCCCATCTCTGTGCCAGGTGCTGATGTCCCAGAGACACCACATCTGACCTGCTTGCAAATCCGCTTTGACATCACTCTCTATTATGCATTTAGCCCTCTGTATGAAGGCACACAAGGTAGAAGTTAGTTACCATACAACTCCAGACTGAGAACTGCTGCTCTTCAGTACTTGACTCATGAGTGGAGCAGACATCCCTGCCTCTGGGGCAGAAACATCTATCATAGCAATGGAGCAAATGGCGGGGAACAGCAACAGCATCTGTTGTCAACTCTGATCTGCATCCCCTCCTATGTCTCTCAGTGTCTGTATTTTCCAGTGGGGACTAGGTCAAACCTGAAAATACCTTTGTGTCTGCAAACATCACAGCAAAGTCACTGATCTCAAAAAGGACTGTGTACTTTTGTTGAGCAAAATTAGAACCAAGACACTGACATTTATGTTCATGCCCTTTTCTGGTTTTCCAGTGTTACACCAAAAATAAATATTTAAGATGATTCCTATACACTGACAACTAGAAATATGCTCAGAGCTTTACAATAAAGCTACATTTAAACAAATACCAATGAACACATTAAAATAACTTAAGCTGACAGTATGAGTGAACAGTAAGAAAATTCAGGAGGAGAATAATTAAGCATAAGCACATTAATTTGAACTTGCACACTTTCAAGCATCAAATATCCTCCATGACAGTGAAAAGATCTTAACGCCACAGCACATCTGATTTTGGGGGCAGGGAGAACAGAAGGGAGGAAGGATTGCAGATGATAGCTTGCCATTTCTAGTGCTCAGAGAAGCAGCGTTTTAGCTGATCACACTCTGCTAAAGCCCCATTCCCCTCAAAGGATACCAAGGTCTCTTACAAAGCATTTGAAATATAATTATATGCTTCTGCATATGAAGACTGTATTTTAAGCCAGAAAATATCTTGGATTTTATCCAAAATAGTTTCTGAGCTTGTTCAACTGCTTTGCAGGAAATATTTCCCCAAGGATCATTGGTTTCTCCTGGCCAAAGTCATTTCAACAGTTGTTTCCCCAGAAGACAACGGATTTGTGTGGTTTTGAATGCAGGTAACAATATAGCACTAAAAATACAGGTTACATGAGCTTTAACTTTCCCAAATAGAAGACATTCATACCATCTCTCATTTTATTTAATCATTCAACTTAAACTAAGAAAGACAATTCCATTTAATTGGTAGCATTGCATGCAAGCTGGGGCACCTCAGTTGTGCTCCATTTTCCCTGATTCTGCCCAAACCATTGTCAGAGAAAAATATAAAATAGATTGTGTATAGCTGCTCATCAGCAGGAACACCTCTGGTCACATCCAAGGAACCTCCAAGCTAAGAAACTGGTTAGAAAAAAATATTTTAGAATATCATTTTAAGTCCTACAAGATTTGTAACTTTCCAGAGAAGAAAAGTCAAATTTCCTGGTTCTTTCAACTTTCAAGAAAATGCCACCTGGTAAACGTGTTTATGATAGCAGCAAGTTTGCCCAATGCTTCCTTGCTGGTTAACTAGGCACTGACTGTCTCAGAGGGTCTGGGTTTTGCCAAAAGAATAGAAGGAACAGACCAACTGAGAAATTCCGCTCTGCAATTTTATGACAAGTTGGTTAGGTCACCTTCTGCAGTACTTTATTCTGGCCAAGGTCCAGTATCAGATTCCAACTTCATCTTAAAGAAAGTAAGATTGAATCAATAGTTTTTTAATACACAAGAGACATGAAAACTCAGGACTTGGGACTAAAAGGATGGTATACCTTTACACCATTTTCTTGCAACAGTTCAAGAGGCAAGAGATAAATTGCACGTCTGCAATTTATCAAGTGCAATTTGTATTCAGAGAACAAAGGACTGACAAGCACCGGATAAAAAATAATCTACAGATTACTTGTTTTTTTTTAAAGATCTAAGTATGCAATACCTGCCAACCACAAAAACCTTAATGGAATGCAAACAGACCACACAGTGGTGGAAGAACGAGTACTGAAATATGTGACTGAGGAAATCTTCCTGGAGATGGGAATTCTAGCAATCTCTCAAACACATATATGAAAGATTGTTTTTTTAATATGTTATTCAGTCCAGTCCTTTATTTTCTTATTTTCAGCCTTTCATACTTATCTCAGATATTTTTTAATCTGCTAA
The DNA here is from genome assembly GCF_033815535.1 of Pezoporus flaviventris. Lineage (NCBI taxonomy): Eukaryota > Metazoa > Chordata > Aves > Psittaciformes > Psittacidae > Pezoporus > Pezoporus flaviventris. Next base: position 53,865,937 of record NW_026892549.1, read on the forward strand.
AAGCATCTTTAAGACCATGGTCAATGCTTCTTGCGCTCTCTCCCAGTCAGCTGCAAAAGGTGAGAGTTCATCCAAGATGCAAGAAGTAACTTCAATAGAAAAGTTGTATAATGTTAGTCACATCAAGTGGTCCATTTTTCTAGAAGCAAGGCCATGAGCTTGATGAGAACAGCAGTGAGCAGCAAGGTGTACATTTTGCTGTTGCTTGTTTTATTGAAGATAGTTCTACATGAAATAGTGTTGACAAGAAAGCTGCAGCAAAAGCTTAACATAAAGCCATTATGTCAGCAATAAGTAATATAAAGTATTTGTACAGTAACAGCTATTTTTAGCAGTAGAAAAAAAGCTTTGGAGAAAATATCCCTGACGTACTAGGAGAGCCCTAAGTTCAAGTTTCAAACTTCAGCAATGTCTTTCTTACAGTGTAACCTTTGAATTAAGAAAGCTCCTAATAGCAGAACCAGAGCATCATTTTACTCAGGTTAGTCCACCCACTATATGTGCCAAGCCACTGGGACCACCTCCTCAGGCTAGTCAGTATGTCCAGATGTTGATTAGTCATGTCCATAAGGGAAGCTCATCTCCTGCCACCCTCTCTGCACCTACACATGCAGCAACAGCTCAAACTGTCTGTATGCTCCCATCCCACAAACTCTGCCCAGTACACCCAGCCAAATATATCTAAGTGCTCCTACTGTAAATACTCCTGGTTTATCTGGTCTGACAGAAAGGTCTTTTTGTCCCTTCATTCCAGTTTCATTGGAATTACTATTTTCCCCTTTTAGCATCAACTCCACAAATGCTTGATGCATTATATTACTAACATTGTTACAAAATATTAACAGTGATTACTTCCATTAACAGCTACTTAAATGTGTTTTGATTAGAAAATTCTAAAATTTACTTCTGCTCCTAAAATGTGAAATCTTGAGTCACAACACATAAAGTAAAACCAGCCCGTGACATTCCTCTGGGCGAAAAAAAAAAATAAATAAATAAAAGAAAGGATTATTACCCAACAAAAATTCAACTGTAGTTTAGGAAAATATTTATTTGGCTTATTTTTTTCCTAAAAAATAAAAAATAAAAAAAAATTAAATACTGAAAACATTCAACCAGGATGTTTTCACATCATTAATAGCCTGATGTTGGTTTTCAGATATCTCCCCCACCAAAATATTATTAACTTGTTTATATGAACTAAAATTATTATTTCCTCAGAATACTACACAGGAAAAACTCAAGGCAGATGTTATTTTGACTTTAACAAGATCATACAAAGCACTGCAAGTTTGGAAAACGATTCAAAATGATAATGCAAAGTCAGTGGTGAACCAGCTCACTTTATTAGACATCTGCATCAGAATTCTGAGACTCATACAGAAATTAAATGGGTTTACTGTAATTCATAACATTTATTATAGCACATTGTCTCTTGTTTTCTGGCATAAAGTACTAAGCAAAACCAAACCAGTCACCATTCCTCTTCCCTACGCATTTTGTTTCCCTTGCATTTAATCTATAAAGCACTATAATAAAGTGATTAGGGCATATTTGCATATTTATGGAAGAATTCACTCACTTTTGTTCACCTGTGTCCTGGGTTCAGCAGTAGCAGTCATGTTTTTTTTTTTTCCTTTGTGTTAGCTGGTGCAGTGCTGTGTTTTGACTTCCAGCCTGAGAACAGTGTTGGTGAAACCGATGTTTTCAGTTGTTTTTAAGTGACCAAGGACTTTGTGAGGCTCATGCTCTGCCAGGGAGGAGGGGAAGCCGGGAGGAAGCAGAGACCGGGGGCGCCTGACCCGGGCTAGCCAGGGAGGTATTCCATACCACAGCACGTCATGGCCGGGGTGGGGGGTGACTGGGAGTTACCCGGAAGGACACGGGTTTCCGGGTGGAACTCGTTTTCTTGGCCGGTGGTATCGTATTCTCTTCCCTTGTTATTTTTCCTTATCATTGTTGTAGTTGATAGTAGCGGTGGTGATTTGTGTACGCTGGTTGCTGGACTGTTCTTGTCTCAACCCGTAGGAGTTGCACTTTTTCGATCCTCCTCCCCGTTCCTCCGGGAGTGGGGAAGGGGAGAACCCCGGTGGGGGGGGGGGACACGGACCTCGATTGTTGTCAGCTCGGCACCACTCACTGGGAGTGAGTGAACAAGTTACCTGACTGGGTTTAAACCACGACAACCTGCTTCTAACAGTCACTACAAAACACCAAATCCACACTGACAGCATAAACTGTGATATAAAACCCACAATTTCCCCATAACTTGGTTCTTGCACACCCACTGTCCATAGCCAAGTACTAGCAAATGCTGTAAGAAAAGCTAATACGAAACCAATCTGTTCTTCCCTGGGGTTTGGCACATTGAAGGCTGAAGACAACATACAGAGAAGTGCCTACAGGCTCCTGTGTACAGGAAGGAGATGAAAATGGTGCTCTAGAGAAAGGAGGCAGGATATAGAACTGGACACTTCTGACTGAAACCAAGAACTTTCTATGGAGAAAGTCACCAATCTACAGACTAAGACAGCTATCTGCAAGTATATCAAGTGACAAGATCCCTTAAATTATTAATGGTAAATACCCAAAGTAACTGTTTTTTCCCTGTCTCCCCTCTGCTCATAAAACCTTGAACTCCACGTTTAGATAGACCAGCCACTTGCAGAGAGCCAGTTTTCAAGTTCAGGAGAAACTTCATACCAGTGAAGTTCAACACTGAACATTAAGTACACCAGGTATGCATGTTATATATATGATGATGGCTTGGCTTTGCAAGCGAAGATTGCACTTACTACAAGCACAATGACCAAGGGCAAGTGAGATATCCAAATCTGACTGGAAAAAAGGCTGCTTAGACAATCGGGAAGTGTCCAACCATGCCTCTCAACTCCTGATTCACTTCGAGCTACCCATGTGCCGGTCTGCCCACATGCAGCATTGAATCTGCAGCTTCCCATGCACCTTGTCACCTACCGTTTAGATCCTCGCCCGTCCATACAGGTGAGTGAGAGTAAGCCCTTCCAGCCTGCGCAGTGGATTTTTTAGGCGAAGCACAGCTTGCGCAGAACTGGCCCACCCTTTACACCTGAGGTTTAACTGCCACTGCCTAGTTAGCTAGGACGGTGACAGCAAAGTCCACAGGTCGCAGGTTTTGTAAGAGTGTCCTTCTCTTTGATGGAAGACCATACAAGGCTAGACGAGCTCCATAAGCCCGGGTTTTAAGGGAGTTTTCCTTCTCCTGTGAGGAAGGCCTGACTTCACTAACGAAGATTCAGAAAGACTTTTAACCATGCATTCTGAACAAGACTGTTATCTCCTGGGTCAATCATAAGCGACCGATGACGCAATAGCACAACAAGTGTCTAGGCGGGTTCTTAGAGGCATTCAGCCATAAGCCCGCAGATGGTAGCCTCGCGCCAGTGGCTCCTCAGCCAAGCACACGCACCAGGGGTCTGAACCTGCGGTTCCTCTTGTACTGAGCAGGATTACTATTGCAACAACACATCAATAGTAGGGTAAAACTAACCTGTCTCATGACGGTCTAATAAGTGGAAGGCCAGGTGTGCGCTCGGCGGTGCGGGGCGACCCGCCCGCCGGCATCCCTACCGTGAGTGAAATACAACTACTCTGATCGGTTTTTCACTCACCCGGTGAGGCGGGGGGGCAAACCCCGAGGGGGGCTCTCGCTTCTGGCACCAAGCACCCGGCGCACGTCAGGCGTGACCCACTCCAGGGAGAGCGGCAGGTGGGTAGTTTGACTGGGGTGGTACACTTGTCAAAGCGTAACGCAGGTGTCCTAAGGCAAGCTCAGGGAGGACGGAAACCTCCTGCGGAGGTTACCATAGGGATAACTGGCTTCTGGGGGCCAAGCGCTCATAGTGACATTGCTTTTTGATCCTTCAATGTTGGCTCTTCCTATCATTGTGAAGCAGAATTCACCAAGCGCTGGATTGTTCACCCACTAATAGGGAACATGTTGTATATATACACATAGTGTATATATATACCACGATCTCCAAACAAGAACATATATACATACATGTTCTTGATTGGAGACACCCATCAATAGCTTTGGCTGAAACCCATTACTTCACATACACGGTGCTAGGAATGTCTTCCCACTCCCCACAAGACTCAGATAATTGCTAATACATTTTGTGTTCCTCAGACAGAATAGCTTCTCAGAGATAGTCAGATTTTGCTTTTCAAAAGGCATGTAGATAAAAAGTCTAGGGTTTTTTCTCCTCTCCCAAGTTGCCAGCTACACTAGTAATGTCAGGGTAGATATACAGACCCAGCTTCAGCTTAGAAGAGAGGACAAAGGCTTCCTGAGCTTCCTTGTGTATCCAAAGACAAGCCTAGACATGAGTTGTGTTACTGAACCACAACAGTTTTCTGATACTTCCCTACAGCTGAATCATGCTTTCAGACAAACATCACAGCTGAGCCCACAGAACTGAACAAAGTGACTACCTCCATAGATACTTCCCTCAGACCCAAAGAATATGGATCTTGTCTCACATTCTCTTGCCTTAACCAACACACAGTGCTTCCCTCTGTAGGATCAAAGCAGAAGACTGCTATTCAATGTGAAACGTAAGGGAACATATAATAGGAAAATCTATTTCAGGGATAAATTTCCTAGCTGCCTTCTCAGCAAAACACAAGTGTTTAAGGCAGATAATGAGAAGTTGTTCTAGCAGGGAATATTAAATTATTATTAAGCGATGCTGTAATTTAGTTCTAATTAGGTATTTTTAGGCATCTGCAGTTTAATCTTGCTTCAAACCCAAGAAAGGAACCTCACTATACATAAATACCACCAATTCAGTTACCACTATTTATTGTGACACACCCATATTCATGGACTTTTCATACTGGAAGTGAGGGACCAAGATATAAGTGCTTTTTTCAACGTTTGTCATTTATACATCAGAGCAGCAATGATGCAGCATTACCAGCATGTCTCACTGCTTCAGGAGATACTGCTCATTGCATGCACTATTCCAGGGCTTCCCAGGCAGTTGGGCGCCAGAATCCTACCCAGAGCTCAACACCTCAATGTGTTGCCACAGGACATTAACAAGCCTACTGTCCAAAAATCCATTTGAGCCATAGCTGTAACTGGCACTGGTGCAGACACTCAAGGAAATAAATCTCCATTTTCACTTAGCTTTGAAGTAAAGCACTCCTAACCAGTTAGCACTTTGACAGCTGATAAAGCTTTGGCGCTAGAGGTAAGTCAGAGATCAGGACTGAACCAACATGAATAGCAATGTTGTTAGGACTGACCAATCGTATCAGCACGATACAGTACAGCAGTCACAGGCTCTTCTTTACCAAGAAGAGTTCAAGCAAATGATTCTGTCTAAACTGAATAATTTTCTAATTGTACTTCAAAGATATTTTGGATAAGAAATAGTGTCTGAAAACAGTTACAGAGAACTTAGAAAAGGGCTTGTAAAATCCTATTGGAAGAGAAAAGCAGTTGGCCAGAAAAAGAGGAAACTGAGGTAAAGGCAGTAAAAAATGAAGCAGAAATGATGCTCCAATGAAAAATATATTTTGTTTCTTCATAAATCTCCATACCAGCCCAAAGCATGCATCTGCATACAGGACATGTGAGCACAGTGTAGCAGCACAAATTAAAATGCATTGATTTTTACAAAATAAATATTTGTTTTAGTGAAAATCTATTGCAATTACTTAAAGTATCCTTTTTCAATAAAAATTAATTCATCTAAGAATATACTCACTGGTTGCAGTGGCAAAACAATTACAGTGCTTACCCTTATGAAATGATAGAACTTTGTGATACCCTTGAATTTTGTCCTTTAGAAAAAAAACATTAAGAGCTTTACAGATATTTGCCTGCACTACTGGTTTTTGCATTATCACTTTCAAGATAATCTTGCCTATATTTCAATGTCAGGTGTATATAACTGCCTCCATGCCTACTTTTTGGCTTTCAACCACTACTTTAAATCAATGCAAATGTAGTCACAGTTCTTTGACCAAAAAGTTTGATTGCTTCTACACCTTTGGGATTAAGAGACCTTTTTGAAGGCAGCCTTTTCCCACCATTGGCTCTAGTTGCATGAAACAGAAAACTATAAAGCAACAGTAGCATACCACCCTTTTCTATACAAGTAAAACCTAACTCAGCACCCGTGGATGCTGCTACTGAACCCAGTCGAATGACGCCCTTAGCTTTTCACCCACTAAGTATTGGAGCTTCAGATATTATGATAATCCACATCCAAACAGTGAATAAGCAAAGCTGTTACTTCATTTACATTCTCATTTTCTACAAAAATGAGGTTTTATACATGCCTTTCTCTACCTTTTTCATTTCAGACAACTCTGTAAGGCAGGCATCTCAAATCTGCCATATTTAACTAGGAGGTTCCTTGCATCTTCCAAGCATTTAGCAAATCAAAAATCCAAACCCAACTACATTTTAAGTTAAGAAAGCAAGTTACAGCACCCTTAGATGTACAGTCAAAATGCATCCAGTTTTAACAGAAGCCAGATTCAGAGAAAGGCAAAAGCACAAAGGGAAGACAGAGATGTAATGTTGTGAAATTAATTGATTCTGGAGAACCAATCTATATCAGGTTTTTTCTTCTTTTCTAAGAGGTTACCATAGTCTTACTATTTTACCAATACTCTCCAATTCATGTAAATTAATATTTTTACAGGCACTGAAAGCAAAGCTCTGCTGGGAGCCTTGCAAGAACTGAATGAAGATGTACTCATACCGTCTTTCTCTCAGCTCTGTCCCATACTAACACCCAAATTTGACTAAAAAGTCAAAATGCAAAACTACTATTCAGAAAGGAGAAAGTGCATGTAAGCTAATTCTTCAAGTTCACTGATAAATTCTGTGCTATAAGTGATACATTTTTCCTTTTCCTAATGCTGCTAATTGCCCAATTAAAATCCATCCCAAATACAATGGCTTGCATTGTTTATCACTTTTACAGAAGTATTCATTAAACACACCTCCAGGAAGACAATTAACCATGTTAACTTTGTTACATGAAGTACTAAATGTTTTTAGGCTATAATCCATCTGGGAAAGACCTATTTTTACATTTTTTTTTTCTATTTATAGTGACACAGCAAGATTACCTCAAGCTGCATTAATGCTCAATATGTTTCAAGGTTTGCTTGAAAATTTTGAGAAATGGTGGAAAATCAAGCTGTGGGAATCCCTTGCATTTTCCAGAAAAGGATCAAGCTCACTGTAAGTTTACTATAGATTTTTAATCAGCCAAGTTTCAGTTTTAAACATTCATCCCATTTTTTGGCATAACTCCCTCCTGAATATTGCTCCACAGCATTCTGGCACAGCTCAGCCCTACAGTACACAGCCCTCTTTCCTTGGATCCCAGCAAGAGAAACTTCACAGCCAATTCTGGAAGCGTTTCAAAAAGCATAGCCATAATATCCTTAGAAACAGCTTCCTGTAACAAAAGATTAATTTTCACTAAAGAAATGCTAATATATAAATAATTGAATATTTATTGAACACTCTCGTGGTTTCAACCCAGTCAGGCAACTCGTTTACTCACTCACCCCTCCTTCTTTCCCTCCCCCTACTCCCGGAGGGACGGAGAGGAGGCAGAGCAGCGGAAGAAGGCGGCGGAGGAGCCGAGCCCCGCGGCCACGGAGAGCATTCCCCGGAAGCCGCCCGCCGAGCCCCAGGAAGATGCAGGAGACCACGCAGCATTTGCCGCACTGGCTTGCTTTATTCTCTGTTTGCTATCACTGATGACATAAATCAGCTTCTACTAAAAGGACATTAACAATGAAGACAATAAATAGCGTAAACAGCTATTTAGTACATAATTCTTTGTAATCGTATTTTTCATTAATTTGTGTTTTGCTACTGCAATTCCCTTCATAGAAGGGCAACATGTTAGCTAAATCTTGCATTATTGACCGTAAATAGGTGATATATGGATACTTTCAAGCTAAGAGAAAGCGCTTAAGCAATTAATTTAGAGAACACATTCCTGTGGTCAGAATCCACCTTTAATTGTGGATTTATCTGCTGCACTGACTTTGTGCCATCCCTCTCCATCAGTAATTCATGGATTTCCAGGTACCCACCTACGAAACAGCTTGGTGTTAAGGTCCACTTGTGGAGTGATTTATATTCTATTTAAACATTAACTGACTTTATACAGAATTCTTAAGGTTTATATCCGTAAACTGTTAATGTTTTTATGTCTCAGGAAAGCTTTTTATTAAAGGGTTTATTACTAGCTGTGGGCAATAAGCTTTTAAGTACACGCCAGATGATTCATCACAGTTGCTGATATTTTTAATTCTATTTTAGGTTTAGTTACTTTGTGTTAATTTCCAGTAAAGTAAAGTTGTCTGAAAAAGGAGTGAGAAACAAAGCTGTAAATGGAGACCAGAGAAAGGGCAATTAACAGCAAATCGGGGGGGGGGGGGGGGGGGAAAGGACTTCTACGAAGTGTAGAAGTTATATTTTTCATCCTCAATGACATTACCATTGTCATAATTAATATGTCTCCTTACATTACCGGCACTTCATTGCAGTTAATGGCCCATTTCCCATGCTGCCTCACTCTTAATCTGCGTCTTCCTTTATTAAACCAGTAGTAAGTGAGCAAAGACAGTATTCTTTAATGCCTTCTAATGAAGACTGGATGTTGCACTGGTTAAACAAGAGCTACATAGATAATCAGAAATACTCTTATATTATAAATAACCCATACAATTCATGCCTTAATATCTGCAAGTTCAAAGGCTATGTGGCAATTAATTAATTTTCAACCTGTACTTTATTTTAAAAATATCCATAAGGATCCGTTTCATGTGCATGAGTGAATTCAGAGACAGCAATGCAGCATTTTTTGTGCCTAAAGTCCCACAGTTTGGAAATACTGACCCTGACATTGGCTTTTCCAACTTACTACTCATTCAATAAAGTCATACTGATTTTCAGTCTTTTTTTTTTTTAACAATAAATTGTTGTTCTACCATTACTGTAAAAATAAAATATGTATTTAAGGATTTATTTTTTTTTTCCCAAGGACTAGAGAAAGCGTTTTCATGCAATTTCAAGGAAATTCAGAATACAAGCCAAAATACAGAAATAGCTATCGTAACATGTTTTAATTACTCTTTTATTACCCCCCCAGAAAAACCCTGAGGAAGTGACCTCTATTTGCTACATTCTTTTCATACAAAGAACAGAAATGTGAGAACTGCTGGTTCTTGAACATTTTTTTCACTTTTTTTGCACCTCTGCTCCAGCAAAAAAAATACTGTATCAAGCCACACATTAGCACATAACTGTTTGTAGCAGAATTCTGGCAGTAGACTACATCAATGCTCTTAAAACTGCATGAATATTTTTCCTTAGTGCTGATATACTGATATGGGAATGTTATGCATAAATTTGCCTTTTTCCCCCGTTGGAGCAAAGAAGACAGGGACACCTTTTTTTTGCATCAAACAGTAACTGATTTGGTACAAACACAGAACTTCAGTGGAAAACACACTGGATTACAAAATTTTGAGGTTAATAACTGAAAAGGCTGAGCTTATAAAAATTATTTTCTACCATCATTTGCAATGGAAAACTGCATAAAGCCTGTTTTACCCTTTTTTTTTTTCCTACAGTGAATGGATCTCAATATATCACAGGAAACCTGGAAAAGTGGTAATTTCAGAACAAAAATATGCCTTGATAGCAAAGGCTACTTGGATAAACTAAGCTGGAAGTTGGTGCCCAGTATGAGGTATAACTCTGTCTGAAATATATTAAGGGAATGCAAGTTTCATGTCCATCAGGATTTCTTTGGAGAAGAACATCTCATCTACCACAAAAAAAAAAAAACAGATCACTGCATTGTTTCTTTGAGATTTAGATGAACTGTGATGTGTCATTTGACTTTGAGAGGTTCTGTAAAGTTATCCATCGCATTCTTTAAATCTTTGCATATCACCTTGTGCACAGAAGATGCTCAAAAAAAAAAAAATTAAAAATGACAAAGACAATGCTATGCAACCCTGTCAAGCTGCATTATAAAATAGTCTTTAAAAGATGGTTTTATCCAAAAGTTACACATAAAGTGAGAAATAATGAAATAAATATATACTTTGTGTCCCTGGGTACTTCTCCTTGCAAACACAGATACTTAATAAAAGCATTACTTGGGTTTTTTTCTGTCATACATTTATGCCCAGTGCTCTACATAGATGCTTCAGAGCAGCCTGTTTACATATCTTGTTTTCATAGCCCATGTAACACTCAAGTCTTCAGTCCTTCCTGAAGTCAAACCACATTCCTAAGAGCAACAGCATGGCATCCAAAACCCCTGCATCCCATTGAAATCAACATACAGCCCATACATTCAATACCACCAAGGCTCTTCACTCTACGCCAGCCTCACTTCTACACCTCTGATTGCTTCCAAGATAGATTGGAGAGGTTACACTGGACATACTTAAACCAAAGAACTGGTTCAACACCACAAAGTTTCATAACAATACTCACTTGGTCACAAGCCTAAAATACTGAGGTGTGAAGGGGAAAAGGACAGACTTGTGTACTACAGTTTTTTTTTTTGAACAGAAATTTATTTCCTGAAGAACTGGTGAGGTTTTAGTTTTTTCTTCTCTGTAGCATCCTGATTAAGGGACAAGGAGATGGCGAGGTCTACATTCAAAGCAGTAATTTTGTTCAAAGATTACCCTAGAAGGTATTTGAAGACAAATCTATTCCATGGCCATATATACTAAACATAAAAGAAATCCAGTGCTACACCCAGCTGCATCAACTTCTCTTCTCATTAGTACTAGATCCATTTATCCATACTTCTCATCCCACCCCCCAGCAGTTTACTAGTTTACAGACCATTTGCAAACAGCTTTGTTCTAAATGCACATTTGTGGTTTTCAGCATTACATGCCCTCAGCTTCACTAAATCTGGAGTACTGTGTCCAATTCTGGGCTACTCAGTCCAAGAAAAAAAAGGAGCTACTGGACAGGGTCCAGTGGTAGGCCACAAAGATGATTAGGCATCTGGAGCACCTCTCTTATGAGTAGAAATTAGAGGAAATGGGCCTATTTAGTCTTGAGAAGATTGAGAGGGGATCTTATTAATACTTACAAGTTTCTCAAAGGAAGGTGTCAAGAGGATGGTGCCAGACTCTTTTCAGTGGTGCCCAGGGACAGGATGAAGAGCAATGCCCAAAAACTAAAACATAAGTTTCACCTCAACGTGAGGAAGAACTTCTTTATGTCAAGGGTGTCAGAGCACTGGAACAGGTTGCCAAGGGGGGTTGTGGAGTCTCCCTCTTTGGAGCCATTCAAAACCCACGTGGACACATTCTTCAGTAACTTGCTATAGGTAGCCCTGCCTTTGCAGGGGGTTGGACTGGATGATCTCCAAAGATCCCTTCCAAAACTAAAGATTCTGTGATTCTATGAAATCCAGCTTCTGGAGCTCAAAAAGTATTCCTCTCCGGTTTGTGTATCACTCCAGCTAACCAATATATGAATGCAGCTGTGCAACTGAAGTCACAGAATCTTAGAATAGTTAGGGTTGGAAAGGACCTTAAGATCATCTAGTTCCAATCCACCTGCTGTGGGCAGGGACACCTCACACTAAACCATGTCACCCAAGGCTTTGTCCAGCCTGGCCTTGAACACTGCAAGGGATGGAGCATTCACAACTTCTTTGGGCAACCCATGCCTGCCTCACCACCCTTACAGTAAGGAACTTCCTCCTTTTATCCAATCTAAACTTCCCCTGTTTAAGTTTGAACCTCTTACCCCTTGTCCTATCACTACAGTCCCTAATGAAGAGTCCCTCTCCAGCATCCTTATAGGCCCCCTTCAGACACTGGAAGGCTGCTATGAGGTCTCCATGCAGCCTTCTCTTCTCCAGGCTGAACAGCCCCAGTGCTCCAGTCCCCTGATCGTCCTCGTGGCCCTCCTCTGGACTTGTTCCAACAGTTCCATGTCCTTTTTATGTTGAGGACACCAGAACTGCACACAATACTCCAAGTAAGGTCTCACAAGCGCAGAGTAGAGGAGCAAGATCACCTCCTTTGACCTGCTGGTCATGCTCCTTTTGAAACAGCTCAGGATACGGTTGGCTTTCTGGCCTGCGAGCGCACACTGCCGGCTCATGTCAAGTTTCTCACGGACCAACACCCCTAAGTCCTTCTCTGCAGGGCTGCTCTGAATCTCTTCTCTGCCCAACCTGTAGCTGTGCCTGGGATTACCCTGATGCAGGTGTAGGACCTTGCAGGTGGCATAGTTAAACTTCATAAGGTTGGCATCAGCCCACCTCACAAGCATGTCAAGGTCCCTCTGGATGGCATTCCTTCCCTCCAGCTTTATCAACCGAACCACACAGCTTGGTGTCATCGGCAAACTTGCTGAGGGCGCACTCAATCCCACTGTCCATGTCACTGACAAAGACGTTGAACAAGACCGGTCCCAACACCAGTCCCTGAGGGACACCACTCATTATTGGTCTCCAGCTGGACACTGAGCCATTGACCACAACACTTTGCATGCAGCCAGCCAGCCAGCCAGTTCTTTATCTACCAAGTGGTCCATCTATTAAGTTGATGTCACTCCAATTTAGAGACAAAGATGTCATGCGGGACAGTGTAGAATGCTTTGCACAAGTCCAGGGAGATGATGTCAGTTGCTCCATCCCTGCCCATCAGTTCTGTAGCCCCATCCGAGAAGGCCACCAAATTGGTCAGGCAGGATTTCCCCTTAGTGAAGCCATGCTGGCTGTCACCAAGCACCTTGTTGTTTTTCATGTGCCTTAGCATACCTTCCAGGAGAATCTGCTCCAAGATTTTGCCAGGCACAGAGGTGAGACTGACTGGTCTGTAGTACCCTGGGTCATCCATTTTCCCCTTCTTGAAAATGGGGGTTATATTTCCGTTTTTCCAGTCGTCGGGAACTTCAGCTGACTGCCATGATTTTTTAGATATGATGGACAGTGGCTTGGCAACTTCATTCGCCAGCTCCTTCAGGACCCATGGATGGATTTCATCAGGACCCATGGACTTGTGCACTTTTAGGTTCTTAAGATCATCTCGAACCTGATCCTCTCCTACAGTGGGCCTAAGGTCTTCATTCTTGCAATCCCTGTGTCTGCTTTCCAAGACTTGGGTGGCATGAGCATTTGCCACTGAAGGCTGAGGCAAAGAAGGCATTAAGAATCTCAGCCTTCTCCAAAGCCGGGATAGCCGCTTCTCCTGATAGCTTTCAGAGAGGGCCCACATCTCCCTAGTCTGTCTTTTATTTGCATGGTACCTATAGAATCCCTTCCTGTTATCTTTCATATCCCTAGCCAAGTTTAATTCTAACTGGGCCTCAGCTTTCCTAACCTGGTCCCTAGCTTCCCGGACAACATTCCTGTATTCTTCCCAGGAGGCTTGTCCTTGCTTCCACCTTTTATAAGCCTCTTATTTCCCCTCTTAAGTTTCCTCAGCAGTTCCTTATCCATCCAAGGAGGTCTCCTGGCCCTCCTGCTGCACTTCCTTCTAATTGGGACACAACACTCCTGAGCTTGGAGCAGGTGATCCTTCAACATCAATCAGCAGTCTTGGGTCCCCCTGCCCTCTAGGGCTATATCCCATGGAACCTTACTAAGCAGGTTCCTGAAGAGGTCAAAGTCTGCTCTTTTGAAGTCCAGGGCAGTGAGCTTTCTGCACGCTCTTCTCACTGTCCTGAGGATCTCAAAATTTGACCATCTCATGATTGCTGCATCCAAGGCTGCCCTGGAGCGTCACATTTCCAACAGTCCCTTCCCTGTTGGTGAGCACGAGCTCAAGCATGGCACTTCTCCTTGTTGACTTCTCTATCACTTGCAAGAGGAAGTTGCCTTCCACACAATCAAGGAACCTCCTGGATTGCTTCTACCAGGCCATATTGTCCCTCCAACAGATATCAGGGTGGTTGAAGTCCCCCATGAGGACAACGGCCTGCGATCATGAGGCTGTTCCATCTGTCTATAGAGTGCTTCATCCACAGAGTCCTCTTGAAAACAGATCCCCACGGTAATGTCTCCCATCACTGTTCTCCCTTTAACCCTGACCCACAAACTCTCTGTTGACTGCTCACCTGTCCCCAGAGTTCCATACTCTCCAGCCTATCCCTAACATAAACAGCAGCTCCCCCTCCCCATCTGCCAGGCCTGTCTTTTGTAAAGAGCCTGTAACCTTCCATTCCAACGCTCCAGTCATAGGAGCCATCCCATCATGTTTCTCTGATACCAATTATATCATACTCCCGTAGATGTGCACACATCTCTAATTCCTCTTATTTGTTCCCCATGCTACGGGCATTTGTATAGAGGCATCTGAGCAGAGCTCCAAAAGAAGACGGCTCATTGGGTGGAGCAGCTGGAATAAGTCTACATTGCTCCGAGCATTTGTTATAGGTGCTGGCAACTGACTGGGCGTGTTGGGATGGAATGATGAGCCCCCTCCCCCAACACATCTAGTTTAAAGCTTTCTTGACCAGCTTGGCAAGCCTCCTACCAAAATCACTCTTCCCCTCCTTTGGCAGAGCAGCTCCACCAGCCCCCAGCAGACCTGGCCTCCTAAATTGAATCCCATGTTCTAAATACCCAAACCCCTGACTATGGTACCACTGTTCTAACCTGGCAAATCCACCTGGGCTTTTAAGGTCCTCCACTTTATCCTGGAGAATTTATGAAAATACTACCTGAGCTCCAGAGCCCCTAACCACCTCCCCCAGGGCTCTGTAGTCCCTCTTTATGTTCTCCAGGCTGCTGCTATCTATATCACTAGCACCCACATGGATCACTAGAAGTGGGTAAGTCAGTGGCACTTACTAGACCAGGCAGCCTCTCTGCAACACCCCTCATCTGAGCCCCTGGTAGGCAACACACCTCCCTTGAGATGGGGTCAGGCTGACAGATGGGTGCCTCTGTTCCTTTCAAAGTAGAGTCCCCTACCCTTATACCTGCCGTTTTTTCCTGGCAGCACCAGTAGCGATCCTGTTTACCAGCGCATCAGTTGGTTGTTCATGGTGTGAGTGTGTTTCCTCATTAGCCCCCTGCAGAACTGCAAAGCAGTTCCAGGTGGGGACAACAGATTTAGGAGGAAGCTCCTTGCTTTTAATTGCTCTCTTCATCCTTTTTTTGTTGTTTTATTTTAGGATATATATTTTTTTTTTTGATCGGTTGTTTTTTGTTTTGTTACTATTTCCCTTCTTTCCCACATGAGCTATGATGGACACTTGAGGCCCCTGCACAGTTTGGGCCTGGAGCAAGCAGTCCTGCTTCCTCTCAGCTTCTCTGACATCTTGCAACCTATTGACAGCGTCCTGCAGCTCAGCCCCTGCTGCAGGAGAACCTCCACCAGGGCACACGGGGTGCAGCCCTGCCCATTGCGCACCCTCCCCTCACCAGACCAGTGCAGGCACTCTCTACACTCCGAGCCCTGCACTGCAGCCTCCCCTCTCATCGGCTCTGTCTGGGCGCCTACGCTAT
Source organism: Pezoporus flaviventris (assembly GCF_033815535.1). Classification (NCBI taxonomy): domain Eukaryota; kingdom Metazoa; phylum Chordata; class Aves; order Psittaciformes; family Psittacidae; genus Pezoporus; species Pezoporus flaviventris. Next base: position 53,881,476 of record NW_026892549.1, read on the forward strand.
CGCCGCCGGAACGACCAGGAGAGCATAGCTCCCAGGCCAGGCCCTGCTCCTAAGGCGAGTGCTCATCTCCATGCGCGAACTGTCACGTCACGCTTCCGATAGCTCGCATTCCCTGGGGCAGGTTTTTAACCAATCAGGGCTGGTGCCGCTCCTCCTGGCTCCGCCCCCTGTGAGTCAGCTGCTCGCGTCAGCTGAGCTGCCGGCTCCTGGGCAGGTCCTGTCGAGGACTTGGGGCTCCCTCCGTGTCTCTTGGCGCTCCGAGTTGAGGCTCCTGGACGCTGAGCTTCCCCCCGCTCCGGTGTTGAAGGCGTCCTCTCTCGAACTACTCAGCAATAGGTCATGTTCAGTTATAGTTTCTAAGACTGAAATGATCTTTGCTGGAGAGTCAGCTGATCGGAGCTAGCCTAGCTAGAGCCACAGCCGGCACGCTTCAGCGACGCGAGGGTCAACGGAGATTAGGAAAATCAGAGGGGATAGCGCAGAGACATCGCGATTCCCGACATCTCCCGATCCCCGAAGCCCCAGCAGCCCTTGCGAGAGAGAGAGGCTGACGTGGCGGGGGGCGTTCCCACGGTGACGGCGACCACTCCCCTGCTGCTTGCCTTGAAAAAGCCTTTGAGAGAGCAGCGACCGGTCGCTGCCCACCGGGCACAGGGAGGAACAAGCAGGTCGTGTTGCTGGTGTCCCAGACTGCGCACCAATATGGTTGCCTCCAGAAAGAGAGCTTGCAGTAAGGTGACTACAGCAACTCAGGCAGAGACCCCGTCCCAGACCGTGGCTGTTCAGGTCTCTGGGTGCAGGGAGTGCCAGAGCCTGCTGCTGCCGGGGGAGGGAGGACAGCATTCCACCTGCGTGAGGTGTGAGCAGGTAGAAAATCTGCTTAGCCTGGTGGCAAGACTTAAGGAGGAGGTTGAGACACTGAGGACCATCAGGGAGTGTGAAAGGGAGATCGACTGGTGGAGTAACTCCCTGGCGGGCCAGTCAAAACGGTTCCAGGGAGATACCCCTCAAAAGGGGAAGGACCCCCTGCCTTCTCACACAGAGGGGGATGGCCCGAGGCAGCCCCTGCCCTGTAGCTGTTGCGCAGAGGTAGGGGACCAAAAAGACGACGAGGGTTGGAAGCGAGTTCCAGTTCGACGTCGTGGGAAACCCTCCCCCCTTCCTGCCCTGCTTCCACAGGTGTCCCTCCTTAATAGGTTCGAGGCCCTGGATCTTGAAGGAGAGGTAGGTGAGAATGTGGGGCAAGGCCAGCCCACAAGGCCACATAGGAAAAGGGAGTCGACTTTGCACCTCAAGACTGCCTCTGATAAGAAAGAAAGAAGGGTCATTGTAGTAGGGGATTCCCTTCTGAGAGGAACAGAGAGCCCGATATGCAGAGTTGACCCTCATCATAGGGAAGTGTGTAGTCTGCCTGGAGCCCGGATCAGGGATATCACCAGGGCGCTCCCCAACCTGGTGCACCCGACAGACTATTACCCGCTGCTGGTCTTCCAGACAGGTGGGGAGGAAGCTGCTTCCTGCAGTCTGAGGGGGATGAAGAAAGACTACAGGGCCTTGGGGCGGATGGTGAAAGAGTCTGGGGCTCAAGTGATCTTCTCCTCTCTCCTTCCATCTTCCACTGATGTGGGAAGGAATGGGAAGATTCAGTTCATGAACAATTGGCTTCGAGACTGGTGCTACAGGCAGGGCTTTGGATTCTTTGATAACGGCTGGTTTTATAGGGCACCAGTCTGGACAATGACAAGTGAGGAAGGTTTGTCTCACAGAGGGAAAAGGGTGCTGGGGCACGAATTAGCAGGGCTCATTTGGAGAGCTTTAAACTAGATTCGAAGGGGGATGGGCTTGTAGCTGGGCTTGCCCCAGTGGGGCAGCGCTCCAGAATTAATGAAGACTGGGAGGCCTCCTACAATCCTAGGGTGAAATCGGTGTGCTCAGCTCGCTCCCTGAAATGCCTGTACACCAATGCGTGCAGCATGGGAAATAAGCAGGAGGAGTTGGAAACCTGTGTTAAGTCAGGAGATTATGATCTGGTGGCAATTACAGAGACTTGGTGGGACAGCTCACATGACTGGAATATAGTCATGGAAGGCTATGTCCTTTTCAGGAAAGACAGGCCAGCCAGGCGGGGTGGTGGGGTTGCTCTTTATGTGCGGGAGGAACTACAGTGCACCGAGTTCTGTCCAGGGACAGATGATGAGCGAGTTGAGAGTCTGTGGGTGAGAATTAAGGGGCAGGCTGGCAGGGGGGATACTGTTGTAGGTGTCTGTTACAGACCACCGGATCAGGGTGAGGAAGTTGACGAGGCCTTCTACAGGCAGCTGAGAGCGGCCTCACAGTCACAGGCCGTGGTCGTCGTGGGGGATTTTAACTTCCCTGATGTTTGCTGGAAGGACCACTCGGCAACCCAGCCACAGTCCAGGAGGTTCCTCCAGTGTATGGATGATAACTTCCTCCTGCAAATGGTGGATGAGCCAACCAGGAGAGGAGCGCTGCTGGATCTCATCCTCACTAACAAGGAGGATCTGGTCGAAGCAGTAAGGGTTGAGGGCTGCCTTGGTTGCAGCGACCACGAGATGGTGGAGTTCAGGATCTTGTGTGGCAGGACTAGTAGAATACCAAGTAGAATTGCAACCCTGGACTTTAGCAGGGCAAACTTTGGCCTTTTCAAGCAATTGCTAGGGGAAATCCCATGGGCAGGGCTGCTTGAAGGTAAAGGGGCCCAAGATAGTTGGTTGACATTCAAGGACTGCTTTTTCCGTGCTCAAGATCGGAGCATCCCGACACGTAGGAAGTCAAGGAAGAGGGCCAAGAGACCTGCGTGGCTAAATAGGGAATTGCTGGGTATGCTCAAGTGGAAGAGGAGAGTTTACAGGTCATGGAAGGAGGGGCTGGCCACTTGGGAGGAATATAAGGCTGCTGCTAGAGGATGTAGGAAGGCAGCTAGGAGGACTAAGGCATCCTTAGAATTAAACCTGGCAAGAAGGGTCAAGGACAGCAAAAAGAGCTTTTTAAATACATGGCAGACAAAACTAACACCAGAGGCAATGTAGGCCCACTGATGAACGGGATGGGTGCCCTGGTGACAGAAGATAAAGAGATGGCAGAGTTACTGAATGCCTTCTTTGTCTCTGTCTACTCTGCTGCGGGCAGTCCTGAAGAGCCCTGTACCCCTGAGACCTTAGATGAAGTCAGGTCGACGGAGCGGTTTGCCTTAGTCGATGAGGAATGGGTTAGAGACCAGTTGAGCAATCTGGACATCCATAAATCCATGGGTCCAGATGGGATGCACCCGCGGGTGCTGAGGGAACTGGCGGAAGTCATTGCTAGACCACTCTCCATCATCTTTACCAAGTCTTGGGAAACGGGAGAGGTGCCTGAGGACTGGAGGAAAGCAAATGTCACTCCAGTCTTCAAAAAGGGCAAGAAGGAGGACCCAGGTAACTACAGACCGGTCAGCCTCACCTCCATCCCTGGGAAAGTGATGGAACACCTTATCCTTGGTACCATCTTAAGGCATATCAAGGATAAGAAGGTTATGAGGGGCAGTCAACATGGCTTCACCAGGGGGAAATCATGTTTGACCAATCTCTTAGCCTTTTATGAGGAAATAACACGGTGGATGGATGATGGCAGAGCGGTGGATGTGGTCTACCTTGACCTCAGCAAAGCATTTGACACAGTCTCCCACAGCATCCTCGTGGCTAAAATGAGGAAGTGTGGACTGGATGATCAGGTAGTGAGGTGGACTGCGAACTGGCTGAAGGAGAGAAGCCAGAGAGTTGTAGTCTATAGGGCTGAGTCTAGTTGGAGGCCTGTAACTAGTGGAGTGCCTCAAGGGTCAGTACTGGGACTGGTATTATTTAATATATTCATCAATGATTTAGATGAGGGAATTGAGTGTACTATCAGCAAGTTTGCTGATGACACTAAGCTGGGAGGAGTGGCTGATACGCCAGAAGGCTGTGCTGCCATCCAGCGAGACCTGGATAGGCTGGAGAGTTGGGCAGGGAGTAACTTGATGAAATATAACAAGGGAAAGTGTAGAGTCCTGCATCTGGGCAGGAACAACCCCAGGTTCCAGTATAGGCTGGGGAACGACCTGTTAGAGAGCAGTGTAGGGGAGAGGGACCTGGGGGTACTAGTGGACAACAGGATGACCATGAGCCAACACTGTGCCCTTATGGCTAAGAAGGCCAATGGCATCCTGGGGTGTATTAGAAGGGCGGTGGTTAGTAGGTCGAGAGAGGTCCTCCTTCCCCTCTACTCTGCTCTGGTGAGACCGCATCTGGAATATTGTGTCCAGTTCTGGGCCCCTCAGTTCAAGAAGGACAGGGAGCTGCTGGAGAGAGTCCAGCGCAGGGCAACAAAGATGATTAAGGGAGTGGAACATCTCCCTTATGAGGAAAGACTGAGGGAGCTGGGTCTCTATAGTTTGGAGAAGAGGAGACTGAGGGGTGACCTTATCAGTGTCTATAAATATATAAAGGGGGAGTGTCACGAGGACGGAGCCAGGCTCTACTCCGTGGCAAACAATGATAGGACAAGGGGTAATGGGTACAAACTGGAACACAAGAGGTTCCACTTAAACTTGAGAAGAAACTTCTTCTCAGTGAGGGTGACGGAACACTGGAACAGGCTGCCCAGGGAGGTTGTGGAGTCTCCTTCCCTGGAGACATTCAAAACCCGCCTGGACGCATTCCTGTGTAACATTATCTAGGTGTTCCTGCTCCGGCAGGGGGATTGGACTAGATGATCTTTCGAGGTCCCTTCCAATCTCTAACATACTGTGATACTGTGATACTGTGTGAGAGGAGTGGCCTTCAGCAATTAGCAAAACTTACGTCAGAATTTAGTTAAAAGATTAAATGTTAAACAGTGTTTGAGCACATACAGCATTATCAACGGGCTTTATGGAAAATAAACTGTATAGAAATAAGAGTGAATGGTGAGACACTGGCACAGGTTGCCCAGGGAAGCTGTGGCTGCACCATCCCTGGCAGTGTTCAAGGCCAAGTTGGAAGGGGCTTTGGAGAAATTCAGTCTAGCGGAAGGTGTCCCTGCCCATGGCAGTACTCTCTTGCACAAAAACTGCTTCATCTCACTAAAAAGGCCTTCTAGATATGACTTTACATAGGACTAAAACCGTTAAACCATGTTTAATTCTTTCGAAAGCAAGTGATACTTCAGATGATGTCAGGATTAAGCTTAATATGTAATTGTGTCACCCGCTGTGTCTGCAGCCCAAAAAGAGGTTGCCATTACACTCATTGGGAAGCTATATGGTAATTTGGCGTGGAAATTAAGGATTCCACTGGACTTGCCTTCTACATATATAATGGGGAAAGCATTCAGGCTCCAGAGGTAGAAAGTTTAAATGACTTTTTTCCCTTCTACCTCTCATACAGCATTCTTACAGTATCTGAACCAGAAGAGGAAAAACTGTTTACCTACTTTCTATGGCACCTAATAAATGAACATCTGCCAGCAATGAGAACTCTCCTGCTGGAGAGCATTTGTTCAACAGACCAGCACTGGACCAGTAATTCCAATGGGAAAGTGAGAGATTTCAGCGAAACCTCCACCATACGTAGGAAACATTGAAATGTTAGTCATTAGGATGACTGTTGTTATGCAGTCTAGAATTTGTATTTAGTTCACTAAAATCCACCATTTCTTGCACTTCTAAATATAGTTTGGTAATTATTTTAAGTAATTAAATAATTTAAAACTTTGTCTTGAACTGCATAAGTAGTATTACAAGATCAAATCACTATTTTACCTGCTATTCTGGTGATTGCTTTCATATTAAATCATGAGATCCTGTTAGTTTTCATAACAATCCCAGTTTGCTGGGAATTTTTTGCCCAGGTCTCTCAGCTGTGCTACATTAGAAAAGTTTCAGTTTTCCCAAAACTCAGTGTTTCCCTTGCATAGGAGTTTACTCTAGCACTACTACATCAGTAAACCTTGGAAGAGTATTAGGTGACCCAAAATAGGAAACTGCAGAAATCTCTAAAAATCTGTACTTACAGTACCCTTTTCTGTGAATTAATATTAACGTAGCTCTAAAGGGAAAAAGAATATGGAGAATTTCATAAACACTGCATTAGTTATGGGGATTTCAGAAATTTGAGAGATAATCAGAAGATGAACTTACTTAAAATTTGCCAGCACACTAAAACCCACAGATGAAAAGCAAAATAAACAGGGATCATAGAATCATAGAATAGTTAGGGTTGGAAAGATGACCTTAAGATCATCTAGTTCCAACCCCCTACCATAGGCAAGGATGCCTCACACTAGACCATATTGCCCAAGGCTCTGTCCAACCTGGCCTTGAACACTGCCAGGGATGATCAAAACTGAAGGTATATATACTTGTCTTTGGACAGTAATAGTAAGTGGAGCCATGTTTTGCATAACAGTTGTTTTGTTTTTTGTTTTTTTTTTAATTTTCCTCAGAGTTGCCTGGCAATTATTGCCTCTCAAGCATCAGTTGTTATCACCCAATACTGAAAAGCAGCTAAGAAACAGCGTATCTGGTAGCACAAAGTGACCAGCCATCACATAAACAACACAAAGTTTCCACATATTTTCTCACCTCTCAAAGAACTGCTTTTCATTCATTCTTCAGCGTTTGAAGGTGTTCTTGTTTGTACACTCTTGCTTCACTTCTGAAAACTCCCCAACACTGGGAGGTTCTATTTCTACCTCTAATTACTGTTCCATAATTGCTCTGAAGACAAGACATTTGTTGATGCTCACTACCCTTTCTCTTTGCTGTGTATTTCTTAAGCAGTTTGAAAGGATCTTTGATTGTGCAGTCATTCAAGGATTTGGGGGTCTTCTGCAAGAAACCACCAAATCAGACAAAGATTATAGTAAAATATCTTGTGAATTAAGATGTCTGGTAGGTCTGACAATTTAAAGAGAAATTTAAAGGGATTTTAAGAGTCTTTTGTTTGAGTTTCATATACTACTGCCACATCTTTTTCATTGCACCTATATGTGGAAACAGAAGAACATCTGCAGAAGGAATCAGAAGTGTGATGAGTAAATTCCTGTTTGTTAATTAAATCTTGCTTGCTTAAGAGTTACTGGAAAATTACGACACTTCAACATTTTGCTTATAGACCGCAGGCGTCCGGTAAATGATGTATGGGGGAAGGAGATAAGGAGCCTTCCTCCCCACACCCACCGGGAGGCAGAATGAGACCCCTTATCAACAGGTCACACAGACGAAGAGTACACCAGGAAGTGACACATATATCGGATGAAGAAGAGTATAAAACCAGTGACTTTGGGGAAGTGGGTTGCGTGCCATCGTCGGAGCAGAGACTCCCTGGCCGCCCAGCGCTGTTTTGCTTGTTGTCGCTTGCTCAATAAACCGATTTGATTCATTGGTCTGGCTCTCGCCAATTTATTTGAGCCACATTTATAACAAGAAGGCTGAACACCAACAGGGGCTGATGAGCAACATTCCCATGCCAGGCATTTAATGGCACTGCAACACAAGGTGACCAGGACACTTCTAGCATGCCAAATTGTTCCACAAAGCAGTCCCACCAGGTAGCAGGCATTCACTGCCCAGTTCACTAGTGTTAATCTAACTTATTTGACGAACTGAATAACTCAGTGGGCACAGCATTCTCTAATAAATACACTCATTGATCATGTACCTTGTTGCCACTTGATTTTCAACTCTTCCTTCACATAAATATTTGATTAAGCCATATAATACTGCCTTATAACTAAAGAAACAAGAGTTTCTTTATCCCAACTTCTACATGCACACACATTCTTGACTACAAATTACACCAGCTAGACCAGACCTCCAGTGCTAAATCTGCATGGTGTTGACCAACTTGGTTACTAACTGGCATCTCAGGATGCTGAAGTTAAACATGCATAAGCCTGGATCAGCATCAGAAATAAAGAGCTTGATACACCCCAGAGCCAGTGCTTCCAAACTATAGAGAAAAGCTGCTTTGCACTTACCAGTTCATGTAATAGCCAAGTTGTCTACATGGTGCAAGTGTGTGCTTCCCACTTCTACTGCTTACACTATGTTTCTAACACTTCTCTATTTCTGAACATAATCCAGCACAATGAAAGGACCTACCCACTACACAAGGGAAATCTGCACTCACCCATCTGTACAGTTGCAACTGGTATTTGACCTTTATGCCTGCAGATCCTAGATATACAGGAACAGACAGACAAGAAGTTTTGCACCAAAGAATTCTCGATGGAAAAAGATGAGAGATATGTCATTAAATCAATGCATGATTTAATGCATCTTTCTCTAGATATTCACATGTGAAAAAGGGTCTTGCTGCTCTTTCCAAAACATTAGCACTGCATAGGGCAAATTTGTTGGAATCTCAGCTAAGGTGCTGAGATACCACTCTGTCCTGTGCTACATTCCAAATGAATGCCCCCACAACAAAGATGTCTTAAAACACATTAAGACCTAAACATGGCTTTGGCCTGTTGGAATGCTTGCAATGTCCTTGATGTGTTTTATTTTGATTAGTTGCTCAGTAATCAACACCAGTCAAGCATTTACAATTAACCAGTGCTGGTCCACAAAACAGCAAGCGATATAACCCAACGGGGGGCAGCAGCACATATTTTTCTGAAATAAGGTTTTTGCTTTCATTTACAATTCATTAAAGTGACATGATTCATTAAAGTGACAGTCATCAGTATCATCTACTCTTCTATTATCTACTGAACTCAGGTTGCTTAGGTAAATATTTGTATTTGCCTATAATTGTCCCATTTACCTTTTAAAGTGTAATGAGGTGTTACTTGCTGCTTGTTATGCTGTATAGACTTGATTCTTTTTAATTAGTTTATGATTTTAGAAGAATTTTAAAGGCAGAGGTCTATATGATTTTTTCTTTTTTTCAGTACAGTAATCAGCAGTCTATTCATTTCTATTTTTATCTATCTATTCCACATAAAAATTACCATTTTAGGGTAGCTATTAGAAAAATAGTTTTAAGCTAACATTTTGACATACTGCCTAATGGCAGCAAGTCATCAATTCAAACAGACACTATGCAAAGGCCTTTAACATATAACAGGGTGTTTTAATATTGTTTCCCTTGAGAAAACACATGAGCTTGACTGGAGTTCTGTGCAGCACATAAATATTTTATACATTGAGGAGGTTGCTGGTGAATATATCTGGACTGAAGAGATTAAGCAGACACAGTTAAAAAAAGATTACAGTCACTTTCTCTAAATGGAGACTCCTGCCCTTCAAAGCTGAAGGTACTTATAGTATATCAGCATCTCTGAAGATATTTTAGAGTAGTTTCATAAGAGTGTCAAAAGGACAAATTTATTACAATAAACTTTATTTTACATGGTTTTGGAAACTAATCTGCTTAAAGCTCAGAGTAAGTAATTTTGTTCCCTGAAAGCATGATAAATAAAAATGCTGAATTTTACTCAAACCCAGTAATTAATATTTAATGACATAAACTTAAACGCATTTTAATAGTAATCAAAATTTAGCATTACTCTATCTCTCCAGTTGATCATCACATCAGTCTTTAAGAGGGGCTCCCATTTCCCTTTTGTGTGGACAAATACTGACACACAAATAACACAGGCCATGGCCTGAAGCAGTACAGCAGGAATTTATTTAAATCCCCCACCTCCCCTAACAAGAGAGCACTCTTGGGCAGCATTTCCAGTCCTATATGACATACTGCTCATGGAGAGGTGAGAAACAAGAGCTGCTGTATCCACAGACAAGACCAGAAACACTTTTTGTCTTCATCACAGCAGTCAGTTGCAGGTGTGAAGTGATTTTGATTGTGCCACCCTGTCCCACAGCCAAACTACACAAGCACCAAGTACAGTGGTGGAATTAGGAGTCTTTGTCAAATACTGAGAGTTACATGGAGAATGTGAACCAGAGTTCAAAGGCCTTCCTGTCCCCAGAACTGTAACACAGAAAGCCTCAACCCAGCAAGAACATCAGTAGAAATATTTGTTAGGCTAATGCAGCAAAAAAGAAGTCAGGATAGCTTGGTTACCCACTTTTTTCTTTGAGTTTGAACTTGCTTTTCCAAGATCCATTTCTAAGCACAGCAAGATCCAGCTGTCCATCTGCATGTGAAAGAGCAGAATATGAACAAATGCTGAAAATACCCTATTTATTCAAGGCCTGGGCATTTAGGAATACCCAGATATGCATGCCCTTCTGCTAAGGTTTAACTTGGGAGCTGAAAAGTCAGTGAGGAATGACTATGAGATCTGTGGACAGATTCAAAGTCTGTAGATTAAATTCACATTTCTCAGCATACAGAGGCTGAGAAGAGTCATTGCAGGACCAGCTGAGAGATAAGGTACAGGTCATAGCATAGTTAAGAAACCAGTACAAGTCAGGATGTATGTGTATCTAACATTAAATGATAGATCAGGAGTAAGATACTCCTAGTCCCATTCTGTATTAGAGCTTTCACCTCCAAATACTTCAGGAGGAGTATGCTATCATTCCCAAAGTAGGGTTATTTTACCCAGTGTGCTAATGCAAATCAACACACTGACTCTCAAATACACAACTTGACTTTTAACTTGTTCCTCATACCAAGGTATTCTGGGTTCAGCATTAGCGGTCATTTTTCTCCTTTTTAGTAGCTGGTGCGGTGCTGTGTTTTTGACTTTCAGCCTGGGAACAAAACTGATAACACCAGTGTTTTTAGTTGTTGCTCAGTAATGTTTACTCTGACCAAGGACTTTGTCTCATGCTCTGCCAGGGAGGAGGGGAAGTCGGGAGGAAGCAGAGACAGGACACCTGACCCAAACTAACCAAAGGGGTATTCCATACCACAGCACATCATGCCCAGTGTGTAAACTGGGGGGAGATACCCAGAAGGCCCAGGTCGCCGCTTGGGTCAGGCTAGGTATTGGTTGGTGGGTGGTGAGCTGTTGTATTCTCTTCCCTTGTTATTTCCCTTATCATTGTTATTATTGGTGGTAGCAGTAGTGGTTTGTGTTATACCTTAGTTACTGGACCGTTCTTATCTCAAACTGTGTGACTTATATTCTTTTGATTCTCTTCCCCATCCTTCTGGGAGTGGTGGGAGGAAGGGGGTGGGGAGTGAGCAAGCAGCTGCATGGTTCTCGTTGCCAGCTGGGCTTAAACCACAACACGAGTTGGTCCTATACATCCCATAAAATCCCCTCATAAAGGTGTGGGGTTTAGTATTATAATCAGCTAAGGTAACTAGAGGTTATATCTTTATAATATCATCTACCACTAAATTCTTGCCTAACCTTATATACTGTTGAGCTCTTGCTTAAACAATAATGGAGTACTGTAATTACTTACGAAAAGTAAGTATGTACAATATTTTCTAAGGACTTTCTGCTCCTGCCCTCCCATTGCTGTGGTCTCAAGACAGGCTATTATGATTACCCATTCTGTAAGCTTTACCCTCTTCACTATCACTAATACCACTACTGTCAACACAGTGGCCAACTAAGACACAGCAACAGAAGTGGAAACCTTAATCTCTCATCTAACAAAGGCAAGCAATTTGCCAAGGAACAGAAGCTGTGGTCCCATGGAAGTACTACATGATCAACATGAGACCCGAAGCAGCCTGTAGAACTGAACCCAATGATATCCCATGTGAGAGGACTGGCAAGCAATCGTAGCATCCTTTCACCTAGGAGTTTGTGCATCAAAGCAGCAGAAAACCATTACTGAAGGTACAGGTATTTCAGTATAACAACATTCCAGGCTGTTTATTTAATAAAAATTCCCTTCTCATTTAACACTGTGAATCAAAAGCCATCAATCAGCATGTTCTCTACTGTTTTGTACAACTGCTGTTCCATCAGTGTTAAGATACTGACTTGCAACAAGTTTTCCAGGGCAAATGTGGCTGCTTGTCTTCAAGAGGAGAAAAAACAGACAATACACAACTACAACAACAGAGTACCTTAATTTTGTTACAGCAATTGGCTGTAAAAACTCCAGCACTGCAAATACACTCAGTTTAACTTCTTAATAATGACAATATATGGAACAGAAATTGTCTCACAGCTTTAAAAGTAAAATAGCTGCATGCTGACAAAGCACATTCTAAAATAATTCTTAAAAAAATCTCAATGCATGAGTGTACTTGCAGAAACTAGAAAGGTAAAATTTGAGGAAGTGAACTCAATGAAGGAATCAGATAAAGTAGCATAATAAATTTAATTGCTCAGGCTTTTAATCCTCCTTTTTCAAATCAGATAGCCTTCCAGATTTCCTCTCCAAAGGGGGAATCAGGATTCCAAGAACAGTACAGGTCTTTTCACCTGTTCTTGTTCTCATTTCCCTCAGTACCGTGTCTCTGGTTGGTCCTCTCTAGAAGTACAAATGCAACCATCATTTCTGAGTGAATGATTCATCTCTCATCTTTGTATTCTGACATCTCCTTATGGCTGCTGATATTTCAGCTGCAGCTCAACCAGGCAAAAATGGAATCCTGACCTTCCCACTCAAGCTAACTTTTTTCCTAGTCATGCAAGGCACTGTGCTGCTTCTTGTCACTCAGACTCATCACTTGCATGTCACTGGCAACTCTTTCCCTCCCATCCAATATCTGGTTATGCCTTGGTTATTACTTTTGCTATTTTTCAGGTTGGGCTTTCCTGTCTATTCACACACAAGTTTTCACAGCCACTATCCTCATGAGTCCTTTTTCCCTCATATATTGGTATTCATACTAGCGGATAGTGCTCTATACACATTTGCAAGATAGCTCATATACCAGTTCTGCAGCTTCATTGACAGCTCTGTGCTTTCCCTTATTCACCACTATATTAAATGTAATCTCTTTTACAATAAACTATTTTAAATGCAACTGTGTATACTGCAAACAGAAGTTTTAGTCGAGGCATAGTAATTTCCACTGGTCCCCTCTGTGCTGAGCCAACTACTGCATCACCATTGCCATACACCCCAAATAATTAGTGCAAGTTACTGCATTCCAACATGAAGTACCAGAAAGTAAGAGTGATGGACAAACTTCATATATCACACATTAGACCGGGCATGTGACAAAAAAGATGGAGTTGGAGTGGAAACAAACAGCTTTTCTGAAACAGAAGAATGTCTGCAAGGAGTAAGAACATAAAGGTAAGAATGAAAGTAGGCAGACCAAAGAGCAAGTGTTTCTTATGATATAAAAGGGAGGTAGTGAGAAAGGAAAACATACAATAGTGGCTGCAGAGAGTTCCATGCTTTCCAGAAGCTTCTCGTTCCATGGATTAATCACAGGTGATTATAAGCCAAAACCTTATTTAACAGCAATAGGAGCGAAAAGAAACAGAAAATTAAAAACAAACAAACAAAAAAAACCAAAACCAACAAAAAAAAAAAAAAAAACAAGATATAATTTAAAAGTTTGAAGTGGAAAGGTTCACCAGAGTGAAAGGATATTCAGATCAGAGATAAGCTGCACAAAACCACGAATCAATAGCTCTGATCTGTCCAAAATCAGGGGAAGTTTAGGTCGGATATAAGACAGAAATTCTTTCCTGTTAGGGTGGTGAGGCACTGGAATAGGTTGCCCAGGGAGGTTGTGAATGCTCCATCCCTGGCAGTGTTCAAGACCAGGTTGGACGAGGCCTTGGGTGATATGATTTAGCGTAAGGTGTCCCTGCCCATGGCAGGGGGGTTGGAACTAGATGATCTTAAGGTCCTTTCCAACCCTAACGATTCTATGATTCTATGAATCCTTTGAGTAACTTAAAGTCAGTGAGTCAGGTTTTGGTTTGAAGGACAGAGGGAGAATAAATAAATTTAAAGGTGAAAATGCACTGGAAAGAAGGACCTATTCTGAAGAAGTTAAAACAGACTGACACTGATTTTACATATTCTTATTGCTACTTTCATGAACTTCCAGATAACTTGTGTCTTCTGCAATTAAGATTGCAGCTGTAGTCTTTCATCAATATGAACAGTAGAAATATGCAATAACTACACTAGCAATGTTTTTCATTATTGTCTTAATTAAAATTCATTTGCTCAGCAAGTCTCATTTCCATATTAAGGACAAAAACCCTATGATTAACAAATTAAAGTTTTATACCCATCTTCATATACCTTTTGAAGTTTAAATACAGTCCAAAATTCTAAAAGTAACAGAAAAAACCTGACAAATAGATAATTGTTACTATCACACTCAAAGACTGAGTCTAATAAAAGTGCAGTACAAAAATTCTGAAAACTGAGATAATTTGATTTCTCATTCCAAACTATATCTGCTACATGTATTCTTTATTTTCAAGCCTTGTTCAACATTTCCTAGGACTTTCTGATAATGTTCTCCTCTAAAAATATCTCCAAAATTCTTTTGCAACAAATGCTGAACAAAATGTTGCATATCTCTTCTGAAGAAAGCTCTCACACAGTAGAATTAGAAATGTCAATCTGAAAATGTCAAAATAACTCAAAAATAAACTACTGGAAATACCAGAAATTCAAGTGTTTGAGCAGACTGATCTGAAAAACTTTCTTTCAGGTCAAGAGAAAATGGCACACTGCCTACAGTGAAGCTTTTCAGTCTGATACGTCTATCCCATTCAAACTCTTACAGCCACTCAAATTTTACTCCTCGGTACACAATAAGATGGTCAGATAGAATTTATGCAAATTAACAACTCCAGCACATGGTGATAGGAGGTATATTCCTCCAGTGCTCACCTACAGAAGAATCCAGATATTCATGGCACAAAGGAGATTATTTTCATGGAAGTAATTTGAAACAGCATATTTTGAGTTAACTCAACATATCAAAACATTATACTCAGAGTAATAGTGAAGCTTCCCCTCTATTTTCTTGACAGGCAAGTATGAGACTTTACTAGCAAGTGATCTCAGAAACCTGGTTCTAGTCTCATAAAGCACAGGTGTACTTGGCTTCTAGGTATGGAAGAGAATAACTGGATGTTTAAAGGCTAACTTTTCATGTTTTGGTAATCCCCACGCCACATGCTTTTTATGAGTGATCAGGTATTCTCACTGCACACTGTGAGCCTTTCTTTGCTTGATGAAGAACTAAGCTAGTGAGGCTTCTGTTAATGTGTTAGCTGTTGGAAACACGCATTAGTCACCCATCAGAAATTACTGTGTCCTACAGGACACCAAGCAGCATATTGCAGCAGAGAAATGAAGAGGTCAGAAACCTGTCTAGCATCTTTCTGCACCAGCTTGCTCCCAAGGCCTTGTATGTGTCACACACACCACACAAAGTTTCTAGGGGTCTGCCTTTTTTTTTTAAGCCATCACACATCATACACAAAAAGTCCTTCATGTGTTCAGCCCAATTTCAGTCTTCAACTTTTGCTCTTGCTTCCAGAGAAGACCAACCCAATGTATTTCTCAAAAAAAGATTTGATATGCTTAGCATCTGCTTTGGTCTGAACAGCAGCAGTGTGGTCCATCACCTCCTTAAGACTTAATGTGGGCATACCAACTGGCCTGGAGCCATCTTGTTCATCTCCAGAGCAGGTATACACACCTGCCATTTCCTCTACTCCACATACTGTCCTTGCCATCTCCATTCTTCATACCTGAATAATCAGGACAGGAAACACATTGACCAGCTACAGCAGAGATCTGCCAAGGTTGTCATTTACTGAATTTGGCTGAAAGAAGCCATAAACACCACCAGCACAGAAGAATGACACTGACAACTGTTTTTTCTCTCCTGACCATTAGTTTTCATTGTGACTGCTACTTCCTTACTTCTGTGTGTGTGAACTTACTGTAAACATTAAGTTTGAAAGACTTTCAAAATTTACAGTAGAATGCATCATACAGTTTTCAGTCCAAGTTTTTTAATGATTATCCTGAATTTTACTTTCAAGATGGGGTGGGGAAATCCAGAGGTGAGCCAGTGTTTGTAGCCAGTGCCAGGAAAATGTGAAAAAAGCCAGTCAAAGACAGATCAAAATAAACCACAGATACTTAACCTCTCATATACAATTTCCGTCCATTGTCTCTTAGCAGAAAGCTATTTCCAGAAGCACTTTGCTCTAACAGAAAACATTGAACACTGGATCTAAGCATATGTTAAGAAAAAATGCATCCATTCCTTCTGAATATTAGCAGATCAATGCAGACAGATCAGCTACTTTAAAGAAGAGTTGAGTACTGGTTAGGAAAAAGTATCTGAATTTATAAACACTAGAAAAGCCCATTTTTTAATTAGAGACCACTGAGGTACTCCAACTTTTGGACATGCCTTTTGTGACGTTTAACTCAACTACTTTACATAATGGATTCAGTGCAGCAGCTGGATCCTTTGAACAGATTCTTGAGGTCCTCCTGGAAAGAGGAGCAGACACAGACTTGATAGCAGTGGACACAAAATAATCTTCACAAGCAGTCAAGACTTGGTGGAGCTTATTTTGGTTGTCTTGCAGCTTGGGCATCTTTTGCTATGTTGTAAAAGACTAGCTTCTCTGGACATGACAAATCAAGGCTCAGTTTTAGATCATGCACACATGTGCATTCCCAACATGAACTGAAAGATACTCATCTCTCACTCTGACTTCCAAGAACCCTGCTTTACACATTATCCATGAATTGAAAGGGATGACAGTGACTCAATTCCTTACACACTGCAAAATATCTGCTATTATGAATTACTCATTCAGGCTCTAAACACCATACTTAAATGTGTGAATCTTCTCACTTCCTTGTTAATAGTGAAGGGCACTGTTATATTTGCATTTCTCTCCGAAGGTTGGTAAAGCGGTTTATGCCAGTTCTTCCTGGAGGAGGAAACTGGAAATTGGTGTACACTCCCAGTTAGTATCTTTTTCAAGTTGCTGTTACTTCCAAGAATATATAGGAAGTATCTCAATCCTTTCAGTGTCATTCCCATGCCAGCAGAGGAAAAAAATCATGCTGCTGTCTTCCAACAATTTGTTATTCCCCAGATAACAATGAACATTCAGGCAATAAATTCTTAAGTGTGGATAGAGATAAAATTAATTTATAATCATTACAGCTGGAACAGTGTGATCATGGCTAGACAATACACACACAAAGTAGCTCTACCGCTTTCCCTCCTCAACTGGACATGGGAGGGAAAAATAAAACAAAGGCTCGTGGATTGAGATAAGGACAGGGAAAGGTCACTCACCAATTACCATCACGGGCAAAACAGACATGACTTGGGGAAATTAGTTTCATTTATTACCAAAGTAGGATAATGAGAAATAAAACTAAATCTTAAAAACATTACATCTATTGAAACATTTAAAGTTGTAAATCACATCTTAATATAATGAAAAATAACCAGAAAAATATCATTCATGATGCTGTTAAAGCCGGAGAATCCACAAAATGAGGCAAACCACAGATATAATGTGTAACCTTCCATTTTACTGATTTGCTGGGTACAGGCACAGTGAGAAAGGGGTAATGCGAATTGGAGAAGTTCATCTGTTTCCAAAGGAATGCATATGTTCATAGAACAAATAAAAGAAACAGAAAAGGAAGAAACACTCAAAAACCCTTTGTCACATTTTTTTCCCCCAAAACAGAGCTGTATTTGTGACAAGACTAAATGTTTTATTTCATATCTAACCAAGGAGGATACTCAGAAGACACTGAATACTTCTGAAACATCTGCAAATTGATGAATTCAGTTTTTAGAGAGCTGGTCAAGACCTGCACTGCTTTACAACACTGCCTATTAGACACTCCCCATACCAGCTACCTGCATCTAAAACCAGTGAGACAGGATGACATGGGAGCCAGGGAAATAACAGAATGGCCGTTGAATTATTTCAACTGAATTATCACATAATTAATTATAGAATCTATTGTATTTATGGAATTGGACTGTGTCAGTGTAGCCTATAGGAAAACATTTGGTTATACTGAGCTATATCCACAGGGGTAAAAGATATTTAGGCACCAGAAATAACATTTAGTTTTATCCAGTATCAGATATTTAGAGACAGAAGGTGCCTGCAATCATGATACTGAATGAGCTTTTGACTAAGACAGATACCTTTGAAGTATGAAGTGCTTGAGATGGTATATTATATTCTCAGGAGCATACAACCAGAAAGCAGAAATCATTACACATGTATGCTGCTGGCAAAAGCGCCTCCCTCAACTTTAAATTACTACTGCTTTCATCAATACCCAGAAGATACAGCCAGATAGCTACTGCCAAATGATTGAGCTGGGGTGCATCAGTAACACATGCCCAAATAAGCAATAGATTGGCTTCTTCTAAGTAAAAGGTAAATGTAAAAGGGATGAAAGTAATAATTTCATATTAAGAATTTTTCCTATCATGCCTTGATAGAATTTTTTCTTGTTCTATAGAAACATCTTAATATGAAGTATGCAATCAGTAAAAATGTACGTAAAGCCTTATTTCTTCCCAAGCAATTCTAATATAATTTTATTTCATTGAAATTGAGGCAGACCACTGCTAAACCAATGTAAGCTTGTGATATTCTGTCTTTATAAAACAAAGCTAGCTCACATTTTTGATCCTGTGCTTCAGCTCATGCATTTTCCAACCAAAAATCCCAAATTTCTGTTTCCCCATTTCTCAGTCAGAACACACTAGAAATATCCTGATGCATTTACCAAGAGTGCTGATGTTATTACCTGAGTGGCAGGTCAAAAGGAGCCATCAGGAAGGTATTCGAGCTGCGTGGGAGAAGGAGGCCTGGTGTCACTTTTACAGTTTGAAATGCAAAAGCAATTTAAAAAAAGGATTCAGTTAGGTCATGTATTTACTGTGAGTAGGAGGTCTCACTGGGGTTGTCAGAGGAAATGATATTTAATCAACATGATGTCAGTCAAGTGCCTTTCAAACCTACTACAATTTTTCAAAATCCAACGTGTTTTATAGAATAATCGATGAAAAAAAATATGAGTAGAGATCTGGCCAATTTAAAATAAATTACAATATTTGAGCCTTTTCCAAGAGTTCCTGGCAGGAGACATTGTCACTGTGTTTATTTTAAAAGCCTCCAATATCTCCAATATGAAAGAAAAGTCCTGACCCCCATCCCTAGCCCTAAGTCCCCACAATGCTAACCCCCCCCCATACACACTAACCCCCGTCCCACCTCCACCAAGAGCATAATTTGGATCATCTACAACATTTAGTTACATAATTTTGAAATTAGACAAGACAGGTATTAAACTGTACCATTTTCCTCTCCAATTGCATTGCAGCAAGTGTTTCTGAAGAGTGAACAACCTGATCATCCAGAAATAGACTGTCCCCTTGGAAGCAGACTGGGGCATGTACGGTTTATCCCTGCGGATATCAAACTTGCTACTGGACTTGCCCCACAGGAAAGGTTAAATAGCTTTATATTAGGCTATTTTAGCAGCACTACCAGGTGCACAGAAGGACTAGATTGGGGTGAGAGTTAAAAGGCTCAAGAGAGGAGAAAACTAGAAGTTATATTATGGACAAGGTACAGAAGAAGCTGCAAAAAGTCCGCTCAGGGCTAATACCAAAATCAGAGCTATAGTTATATCTCAAGACCAGCTTTGGTTTTGATGTTTAGTCTTGGAAACCCTGACTGCTTGCACAGTACTGTGTTGCCCTCACTGACATCTGCATGTTGAAAATCTCCCAGAGGGCCACAGCAAGCACTTGGGAGACAATACTGGGCAAAGCTCCACATGAAAGTCTTGTAAAACTTCATTTGTGCAAAGGACCGAGATCAGACACTCTAAAGGTTTATCTGGTGTAGTCTTCAGTCACATCAGTCTGCTACCTCAACCTGTACACTCAGGGAAGTTTTGTTTTTTTTTTTGTATAGAGTGAGGGTCTAAGCAGCAAATTAAATTAATAATATTCAATAACTCATAACTACTGCCTGTTGGAAATGTCGTGGTTTCATATCACATAGGGATATAGGTTAGAAAGGTCAAACTACAAGGAATGGTATGGCATGGCACCACAAGTCTGACAAGGTAAAGAACTGTGAACAATACTCCAGAGTAGTAAAACCTCTGCATCAGCTTTCCCCAGTAAAGAACAAGCTCACTTCAGATTAGGGGTCAGGTCACAGAGCAGAGCACGTTCTGACTTATGCAGAAGTACGTACAAAACACTATGGATGAAACAGCTTTGTAAGCATTTGCAAGCTCCAGCAGGAGCTCTTGGCACAGACAAAGCCCTCCAAGTTGAAAAGGAATTATTCAGAAGAGGAACCGGCATTCCTGCAGCAATAGATGAAGAAACTATTAGTCTCAAATCAAATGGAAGACTTAAGTACTTCTAACTTTGATACACTGACTGCCAACTCCCCCCTAACTAAGGAGAGTTTACAATGACTATATGAACAGCATGAGAAGACTACAGGTAAAGATAGATAAATTGGAAGAGAAACAACTTACTGTATTAATAATACTACAGTGAGGCCCTATTCAAAGCAATAGGTAATTCACTTAAAATGCTTAGTTTGATTGATAAATTTTTGGAATTACTGTGCCCATGAGAATTCTTTGCTGCCTTCCAGTGAGTTCAGATTATAAAAGATGCATTTCCATGAAACAGAACTTCATTTTTCTTTGCTTTGGAGAATAGCATTCTGTAGATAGACTTTTGAGATCACTGGTTTGTTTTACAGCGACTGCCAGAATCAGCCAAGGAATGAAAATCGTTCCCTTTAATCATACTGAGCTATAAATTGCTGTTGAGGCAGCATGTCCTTCTGCAAAGCCCAATTCAAGATTGTACAACTGAATTATGTACACACATTCAATGAAGACACTTAGAGATGCATCTTCATGTTTAGCAAAATCTGTCCAAAATTCAGCTTTGTTATTTGGGAAGAAAACTGCACTTGCTCAGTAATTTAGCTCAGTACCACCGCCAGTATCAATACAGACTGGGGGAAGAATGACTGAGAACCATGCTGCTGAGAAGGACTTTGGGACACTGGTGTACATGGGGCAGCAGCATGTGCTTGCAGCCCAGAAAGCCAATCTTATCCTGGGCTGCACGGGGAGAAATATGGCCAGCAGAATGATGGAGGTGGTCCTCATCCCCCTCCTCCGCCCCTCCTGGAGCACTGCCTTCAGCTCTGAGGCCCAGGATGAGACACACACAGATCTGCCAGATCAGCTCCAGGGGAGGGCTGGAACATCCCTCCATGAGAGCCTGGCAAGTTCAACCTGTAGAAGAGAAGGCTCAGGGGAGATGATGCTGTGTCCTTCCAAGAAATAAAGGTTTGGGCGGGAGTTGCTGCATTTTCTTTTTGCTGGGTTGGGTTTCTTTCTTTTTTCCAGCCTTTTTCTCTCCTCTTTTTTTTTTTTTCCTTTTTCTCCAGGTTTTTCTCCCCAAGGTTTTTTTTATGTTGGTTTTCTTCATTCCTTTTTCCTGGTTTGTTTTTGTTGGTTTGTTTTTTTTTTTTCCCCTCTTGATCTTTTTCCACGGTGTTTTTTGTTCCATGCTTTTTTCCCCCCACTTTTCCCCCCACTTTCACCCTCTCCTCTTCCCCCCCCTCCTCTTTCCCCCCTCCCACTTTTTCCCCCGATGTTGGGGGGAACACACACACGCTTCACATACACACGCTTCACACACACACTTTTTTCCTCACCCTTTTTTTCCTTCTGGTTGTTGGGGGTATTTTTCCAGTTTCCACCACCACTTTTCTCCTCCCTTCCTTCTCCCCAACAAAACTTCCCCACCACTACTTTTTTTTCCACTCCGCTTTTCTCCTCCACTTTTCTGATTTCCACTATTTTTTTTTCCCCAAGGGACTGGGGGGGGGGAGAGGGGGAGGTGTCCGCCTTTTTTTTTTTTTTGCTGTAGGTTTTTTGGTGGTTTCGGTTTTTTTTTTTCCCCAGGGGTTTTGTTTTATTTTTTGGGTGGGGAGGGGAGGGTGTTGGGTGGATTTGTTGGAGTTTTTATTTTGGGGGGTTTGCCCCACCCCCCATGTTTTTTTTTGGCTGGGCTTTTTCCCCCTCAAGTTTTTTTTTATTATTGTTTTTCTCTTTTCCAGGTTTGGGTTTGTTTTTTTTTTTCAGGGTTTTTTCTTCTGGATTTTTTTTCCCACCATGTTTTCTTGTTCTGCATTTTTTAACTCCATGGAGGTTTTTTCCCCACTTTTTTTCCCTCCCCATCCCCCTCCCTCCTCCCCACTATTTTTCAACCCCATCAGTTGGTGGGGTTTCTTTCCTCAGTTCCTCCCCCCTGTTTTTCCCCCTCTATGCACTTTCCTCCCCCCCCCCCCCTTTTTTTCTCCTACTGGGCTGGGGTGTTTCTTTTTTCCCCAGGGGGTTTATTTGTTTTGGTGGGGGGGAGAGGGAGGTTTGGGTTTGGGATTTTTATTTGGGTTTTTTTTGCTTTAATTTGCTTGGTTGTTTTTGGGTGGGTTTTTTTGGAGGGGGAGGGGGGCTGGGTTTTCCCCCACTCCACGGTTCTTTTGAGTTGTTTTTTCTCTATTCCTTTTTTCTGTGTTTGCTATGGTTTTATTTTTTGTTGTTTTTTTTTTTCTTTTCTGGGGGGGGCGAGAGGTGTTGGTTTTTTGTTTTGCTGGATTTTTTTCCATTCTGTTTTTTGTTCCACATTTTTTCCCCCCTACTTTCCCCCCTTCCCTTCATCCCCATTCCCCCTCCCACTTTTTTCCCCACAGGTTGGTAGGGGTATTTCCCCATGGCTTCACATACACACTTCCCTCTCCACTTTTTACCCCACCTTTTTTTTCCCTTCTGGTTGGTGGGGTGGGCTTTTTCCACAGTTTAACCACCACCACCACCACCACTTTTCTCCCCACTTCACTTCTCCAAAATTCCCCCACTCCACCCCCCCTGTTCCTCACTGGGTGGTTGACCTTTACCCCCCACGGGGGGAGAAGGGCCTTTGGTTTTGGTTTGTCGTGGTTTAAGCCCAGCCGGCAACCCAGAAACATGCTACCACCAGCTACTAAGAAGGAGAAAAATGAGTGCTACTGCTGAATCCAGGACATGGTGGGGTTTTTTTTAAGTTTGGGGTTTTTTTTATGGCTGGGTTTTTCACCCAAGGTTTTGTGGGTTTTTTTGTTGGTTTTTCTTTATTACTTTTTTTTATTGTTGTTGTTCCATGATTTTTCTCCTCACTTTCCACACACGCACACTTTTAACCCTTCTCCCCCTTCCCCCCCCCCCGCCCTTTTTTTCCCCCAGATTGGTGTTTTGGGGTTTTTCTCCACAGTTTTCTCCCCCTTTTTATCACACACACACTGCTGCTCCCCTTCACCTCCCTTCCACCCCTGTTTATTTTTTGCTGGTTTTTTTTTTTTTATTTTTTTATTTTTCACACACACACTGTTTTTTGTTTCATCATTTTTCCCCCAGGTTTTTTCCCCACACACACTTTTAGTTCCCACTTCCCTCCCCCCCACCCCCCCATTCGTTTCTCCCCTTGCCCATTGGTGAGGGCTTTTTCCCCCAGTTTTCCCCATACACACTTTTCTCCCCCCCCCCCCCCCCGTTGTGGAGCTTTTTTTTTTCCTTAATTTGTTTTTTTTCCCACCCTTTTTTTTTTGGGGGGGGGGGGGGGGGCTGTGTTTGGTTTTTTGTTTGGTTTTTTGTTGTTGGGGGAAGGGGTGAGTTTGGTTTTGGGTTGGTTTTTTTGGTTGGTTGGTTGGTTTTTGGTTTGGTTTGGTTTGTTTTTTTTGCTGTCATTCTATTTAGTTTTGGGTTGGGTTGGGGTTTTTTTGCTTTGCTGGGCATCTTCAGAGATGTGGACCTCAAAGTGTTTGTTCTCATAACAACCTGCCACTGGAGAACTGATCTTATGTAGCACATGTGCTATACATAACTACATACATTTCAGTTAGAGGCCTGAAAACCCTAGGTTCTCTGCAAGGAAGCAGCATTTGTGGGGTAAGATGATGATTCAACACCTAAAGAGTACGCTGCAATGCATGTCTGTTGCTACATATAAGCTCCGCATCTTCAAAACAGGTCTACACAACCTGTTCAGTTAGACTTTTACCTCTACCAAGATTCACTACTTAACTTCTGTCCCAAAATTACCGCAAACTCTGTATCCCATTCCAGAGACTAGGATTAGTTTTTTTTACTGTATGTTTTTCTTATTGCCAAGTTTCCCCTATATCATTAGGGGGGGGAAAAATGAATGTCTGAATTGGTAAACACCCAAGTTATACTTTTGCTTCTCTATGGTTGCTTGCCACTGTGTTTCAAATAAGCTCAAATGCAGTTTTCCGAATTTAATGCAGCCTATTTTTAGCAGGGCAGAAGATCTGATTACAGGGTTTTTTTTATTTTACTATTTGATATAAGATAGGCATTCACATTTAATCATATCCATAGATTACCTCAATGAATTCAAATGTGTTACATTATCTTTAAATAAATGAATGTCAGTATGTTCTAGGGTAACGGAAGTAATTGCATATTGATAAAAGTCATTATCATAAGTCATGGTGGCTGGCAGAAAATCCGCTTGTATTTTTTAATAAGGTGCAATATTATGGTCTATTTTGAGATGATGGCTTTCTATTTTCCCATACATAACACAATATTGTTTCACTGTAGCTGACAGACCCTGGGAATGTATAAAAATTCAGAATGTAAACCTGCAACTGTAAGATTTTACAGTCTTTTGAAACAAGGGTATGTATTCCACATACCTCAGCAAAACTGATATGAGGAAATCATTATCTGTGCCAGGCTGAGTTACCTTCTGTTCCACTCACCACAGCAGATAACAGTGACTAGTGCATTACCTGAAATTCATACAACCTGGTATTTCAGATTTTTCATTCTGGTTTATTGCAGTTTGCAAAGTAGTCTGAAAGACACTTGAGAAAGGGACATCTCTCCCTCATTTTTAAGAGGCACAAAACTTTAATGCTAATTCTGGATGCATCTGCTACAGGAGAGTAAGGAAATTATAATATCCAATATCAAGATTGGAGTCTCTCATTCTGTTTCTTTATTGCTTTAAAATAGCAGAAAGAACTTGATAAAATAAGCAGACAACTGCAGAACCCAGCACCATGGACAGGATATCCCCATGAAATCGTACAAGCTGGAGACAGACTCCAGCAGCTTTGCAAAGAAGGATACCAGGGGTCCCATCTGGTCATCGAGTTTAATGTGAGTCAGTAGTGTATGGATCAGCAAGATCGCAGCAAGGTCAAAGAAAGGAAAGGGACTCTATCCTATACTCTGCAGCTGTAAGGCCACAGCTGGAAGACTCTACCTGGTTTTGAGCTTACACACAGAAATACTCCTCACGACTGGCCCTCAGTAGAGATGAAAAAAAGGCAGACCTCCTAAGTGGGGTCTGGAATTCAGCAAATGTATAAATAGAGTGAAGGAACAGGTTTTAGTCACCATGGAGAAACAGAAAGCATTTAAGAGGTGGATCTTGTTGCTGTCCTCAACAGTCAAAGGCATGGTTATAGAGGAAACATGACTCTTAGTCTTGCTCAAGATACTCAGTGAAAGGGAAGAAGCAACAACCACAGGTTGCAGCAACAGAAAACTCCAATTACATTTAAAAAAAAGACAAGTTCTACAGTGGGAGTAGATAGTCCTTGGCACCCCCTGCCTACAGAGGAGCCACCATCTCTGGAGGCTTTTCTCCCTTCAGATGGCCTCAACCTGGCTAGGAGAGAATTACTTTTCTTCATAGCAGCCCACATGGTGCTGTGGTTTAGATGTGTGACCAGAACAGCTCAGTACAGTAATGCAGCTTTGCTGAACAGCATCTGCACAGCAGTCCTGCTTATCACTCTGCCTCACCAGTGAATACTGTAGGGTGTGCAGGAGGCTGGGAGGGTACACCACCAGGCAGGTGACCCAAACTAACTGAACAGATATTCCACATGATGTAACATCATGCTCAGCAATGAAAATAAAGGGGATTTAGGAGGATTTGCCACCTTCTGCTCAGAAACCAGCTGGGCATTAGCCTACCAACAGGAGGTGGTGAGTGGTTGCCTCTGATTTGCTTATTTTCTTCAACTCTTCCACTTCTCAAACGATTTTATTCTCTTTAATCCTGACACACACTTCTACACACACACACCTCTATACACACACACCTCTATATACACACACCTCTACACATACACCCCTGAACATACACCCTTCTACACACACACCATCTACACACACACACCCCCTACACACACACACACCCCTCTACACACACACCCCTCTACACACACACTCCTCTACACACACACTCCTCTATACACACACACCCCTCTACACACACAACCCTCCCTCTACACACACAAACCGCTCTAAAAACACACACACACACACCCCTCTACACACACACCCCTCTCTACACACACAAATCCCCCTCTACACACACACCCCCTCTATACACACCCCCCCTCTATACACACACCCCCCACCTACACACACCCACCCCTCTACACACACACTCACCCCTCTACACACACCCCTCTACACACACACACACCCCCCTCTACACACACACCCCTCTCTACACACACAAATCCCCCTCTACACACACACCCCCTCTATACACACCCCCCCTCTATACACACACCCCCCACCTACACACACCCACCCCTCTACACACACACTCACCCCTCTACACACACCCCTCTACACACAAACACCCCCTCTACACACACCCCTCTACACAAACACAACCCGCTACATATGAACACACTCCCTCTACACACACACCCCTCTACACATACACACTCCTCTACAGACACACCCCCTCTACACCCACCCCTCTACACACACACACACAGTCACACCCCCCACACCCACACACCCACCCCACCCTCCCACCCACACACCCCCCACACACACACCACACACACACACACACACCCTCACACATACACCCACACCCATGCACACGCACACACACACACACCCCCCACACCCCCACATTCACACACACACCCACCCACACCCCCACACTCACACCCCCACCCCCCACCCCCACCCCGACCCCCCCACCCACACCCCCACACCCCCACACACCCCCACACATCCCCACACACACACCCTCACACACACACCCCCCATACACACCCCCCACACCCCTCCACACCCACACTCCCACCCCCACACCCCCACACCCACACCCCCACACCCCCCCCCACAGGGGAAGAATGCTCAACAAAAAGATACCCATCAGTACTCAGCTGTAACTGATTACACGAACTTAAAAATGGACTTCAGCATTCACATACTAGGTTTTTTTAATGGTAGAGCTTTGTTGTTGGCATTACTGCAAGTGCAGGGAAAAGTCAACTTGAAAGTGGGCATGTAAAAATACTGAATTTGTCGTGCTTTACTGCCTCACAAAAGGCATCTAATTTGGACACAGAACACTCTCGCAGTGAATAAGCATTTCTGTGAATTTCAGTGTACGTAGTTTCCAACAGATTTAAATTTTTATGGAAAGGTGCACAGTTCTATGTGTGCTTAGTTAACAGTTTAATAGGCAGCCAGGTCGTGGTTGCTATCAGGTATCATTCTCTGCTGCATGCTCTTCTTTAACTTCACAAGTGTAAAAGTTGTTCTTTGGAGAAAATTACCTTTCCATTGAGAATTACTCCTTTTTTTGGTATGCTCTCTGTTAACTGGTTTCCACTGTTCTGTTGCTGCAACGCAACTGACACATTGAGTGCCCCTTCCTTCTCTCAGTTTTAGTAATAAAATGTTTACAAACATAATGATTTGTTTGTGCTTTTGTGCATTTTCGGAAGTAATTTTTCCTTTTATATGACTACTCTTCTCCAATGTTCCGTTTTTTGGTTGTTTTTTTTTTTAATATTCTAGTTACAATTAAGGCTGAAGTAAGGAGCCTCGCTATTAAAACTATCCAGTAGTCACCAAAGAAACCGATACTTCTGACCTGCCTGTCCAGTTCATACAGTCTATTTCCTGCAATGCAATTTTCAGGGTTCTTAAGATTTAAAAGGATTCTCAGTTAAGTGCAGCAACTCTGAACTTGAACAAAATTGTTATGGATGGTCCAATGAAGGTCTCTGTTCAATTAAAGCAAAAAGGGGAGCCAGATAATAAGGTACAGAAGGAATAAGACTAACACTGGTAGTATTTATAATGCACTTAGGTACAGCAATAATACTGTTCTCAAAAAGTTATTCAACAAAAAGCGGTTAAGTTCAGATCTGGTGTCAGCAACATAAGAAGGACATGGAGCTGTTGGAGCAAGTCCAGAAGAGGGCCACGAGGATGATCAGGGGACTGATCATGAAAACAGGCTGAGAAAGTTGGGGCTGTTCAGCCTGGAGAAGAGAAGGCTGCGTGGAGACCTCATAGCAGCCTTCCAGTATCTGAAGGGGGCCTACAGGGATGCTGGAGAGGCATTCTTTGTTAGGGACTGTGGTTGATAGGACCAAGGGTAACAGGGTTTAAACTGACAGAGGTGAGATTTAGATGAGATATGAGCCTTCGCTGTGAAGCTGGTGAGGCCCTGGCACAGGGTGCCCAGAGAAGCTGTGGCTGCCTCATCTCTGGCAGTGTTCAAGGCCAGGTTGGACAGGACTTAGAGTAACCTGGTCTAGTGGAAGGTGTCCCTGCCCATGGAACTGGGTGATCTTAATGTCCTTTCCAATCCAAACCATTCTGTGATTCTATAGGGCAGAAAATACTATGATTTGAAAATAAATTTAAAATATGGGGTTGTTTACATTTAACAGAAGACACTAAGCAATATTTTAAAATAAAAATACATCAAACGTTTCCATGCATGTCATAATGCTACAGGAGATTTGTCCTCTGTTTCTGTGCATATATATGTATATTATAATATGAATTATCCAACTAAAACAAATTCTTTGGGGGGGGGGGGGTGTAAAAATAGCAATTATAATGGATTTTCAGCTGGTAATTCTGTTACTGAGTGATGTAAATGAGATCAGAATTTACTCCAAGGTTCTGTTCTCCATTTCTAAACTGTTCCCTCCCACCATGGCAGATGTGAATACATAAGGCAGAAAGAAAAGAATGGAACCACCTAGTGGGAGGACAGTAATAATATACATATTGCTGTATTGTATGTGACCACAAAGCAAAGTTAAAATTTTCACACAGAACATGATCATATGTGTGTGTTTCATGTATGACATATTTTGCATTGTTAATAAGCATTACATTTAAAATCAGGTAAAGTGATATCGCATAAAGGTATAAGAAAGGAAAATCAGCAGTTATATCATCAGCTATTCTTTAAATTAACGCATTCTGCTATATTAGCTTTATAGCTAATGTTAGCTTTAGTATTTTTCTGTGTCCTTTAAATATACCTAATATGAACTGAAATATTTTAATAAGAAATAGGACACAGTGGACATTTTATTTCTCTAATTCTTCATCTTTGCCCTGGCTGTAATCTCACTCTTAATGTTCATAGAAATTACTGGTTTGTACAGTGATGACTGTTTTTGTGGAACACATCTTCCAAAGTTAGTTAGTGGTTATCATTCATTGAGTTAGGATTTTGTTGGTATTTGTGTCAAGTAGTAACAAGCTGTCTTTACAACAAAAGAACGGAGCATCATGATGGAGTATCATCCAGAAAGTTTCTGAATAGTAAAACCATGTAAATTATGCAAACCTGGGTCTTGCCTGAAGGGTGAGAGACAAGAAGCCTAGAAGTTGACACAGTTTGTGAAGTGAGAAACAGACCTCGTTCTTGTGCAGTTTTTAAAACGTCAGGAAATTCCAAAGAGAAAAGCCTAGATAAACGGAAAATAATGAGGCATCACAAATCTGAAGTAAACATTTACTGGCATGATTCATTTGCTGGTGGGCATGTCTAGCAGCCTGGCAAATAAGAGTCAGCCTTATCTGACATGGCTTTCATGAATACTTTTAAGTTTTCCGAGATTCTCATGTATCTATCCAAAGCAGAAATGGTAATGCAGCTGCTGCTTTGGTTTTTCTCCATATACTATTGCAAAGGATGCTCTCAAAAAGGATTTTTACAAGAGCATGTACTGATAGGATAAAGGGGAATAGTTTAAACTGATAGAAGGGGAGATCGAGATTAGATGACAAAGTTCTTTCCCTGTGAGGGTGGTGAGGCACTGGAACACGGTGCCCAGAGAAGCTGTGGCTGCCCCAACACTGGCAATGTTCAAGGCCAGGTTGATGGGGCTTGGAGCAACCTAGTCTAGTGGAAGGTGTTGCAACTAAGCTGAGGTTTAAGGTCCCTTCCAACCCAAACAATTCTGCAATTCTGTGATTTGCTGCTGCTATCATAGAAAAGTGCATTAGATCAAATTATTCCTTCAAATTGGGCACAGCCTTGCAGGAAAAGGATGAAGATGCTACACGATACTGAAGTATGTAAATCTTCTCCCCAAGATGATACAGGTAGATCTTAGCAGGGAAACGCAGCCATTCACCTGCCTGTTGTGTCGTGCAACAGTTTTATTTCTGCTCCGTTAATGTGTGTGTCTGGATGGAAGTAAGAGAGAAGTGGCAGAGCTTTCAAAAGATGGTGGAAGTTCTCATCACCGTGACAAGATAACAGGAAATGCAAAAAGAGATTAAAAACTTCTTGCAACTATTATTTCTCTAGAAAATCTCTACTTAGGCCTGTATGCTGTTTTACACAGTTTCTGAGAACTAGAGTATACACAGCAGTATTCAATGCTGCAAACTGCTTGACATTCCCCTGAAAACTATTATTTGCATGCAGTTTCACCTCAGAGCTTCAGAACTTTGACCACTGTGGTCCAGAGTATATTAAGAAACAAACGAAAGTTGTACAGTCTTGCAGGAAAAAGAAGACAGTTAAACCTACTAAACTTCAGCAATTCTATTTTGCATCATAACGATATTCCTAGTATTTGGAAAACTCAGCAGGGAGTAAATTTGGTGTGCTGTAGTCCATTCTTATAAAACTTAATAAATTATGTATTCATTTTATTTTACGAGTCACTGGTTTTGTGGCATATTTGACACCAAGCAGAAGTTCAGAAGAGTGCTGCAACCTGTCACAAGAAAAAATGAGAAGACTGGAAACGGGAAGAAAGTAAATACTTTAAACATATACAAAGTTGAAGGCCTAGGGGTCTAATTGATCTGATGTAAGCGTGCAAATTAAAGCCTTCAGCTTAACAGCTTGTGAAGAATTGCAAGCTCCCAGTCTGTCACCCACTACTGAAATGTTAGCCCTTTTTTGCTACACATTTTACTAAAAGGAGGAAGATAAATCTGCAATCTGGAGGTTCACTGGACAGCTGCCAGGGCTACGGTAAACCACAACCCATAGCAAGAAAAAGACAGCTAAAAACCACCTAGAGAGCAAGAGTTCATATTTCATCAAAAAGCTCAGTAATAGCCTAAATTTAGTGGTGATGTAGAAACAGAGAAGAAGCGAAAAAGGAAAACTTAAAGAAAAAAAAATCTAACTAAATCTGGACCATCTCAGTTCTATGGAAAGGAGACATTTTTGGAGATGCCTCCAGTCTCTCATGCACAAGGCTAATTAATTATTAATAAAAAGTAGTAAAACAATTAGGGGGGGAGGGGGGGAAGCAGCAAAAAACAAAACCCACCAAAAACCAGAATCAAGACCATGGTAACCAGTTAGCCAATGCTCACTGTACAGATTTTCAGGGTACATTTTTTTAATAGCATTAAAGTCCTAGAAATGGTTGGGTTGAATCATATGGTGACAGCCAGCATGGCTTCACTAAGGGGAAATCCTGCCTGACCAATTTGGTGGCCTTCTATGATGGGGCTACAGAACTGATGGACAGGGGTAGAGCAATTGACGTCATCTACCTGGACTTGTGCAAAGCGTTCGACACTGTCCCACATGACATCCTTGTGTCTAAATTGGAGAGATATCAACTTAATAGATGGACCACTTGGTAGATAAACAACTGGCTGGATGGCCGCACACAAAGAGTTGTGGTCAATGGCTCGATGTCCGGCTGGAGACCAGTAACAAATGGCATCCCTCAGGGATCGGTGTTGGGACCGGTCTTGTTCAATATCTTTGTCAGTGACATGGACAGTGGGATTGAGTGCGCCCTCAGCAAGTTTGCCGATGACACCAAGCTGTGTGGTTTGGTTGATACGCTGGAGGGAAGGAATGCCATCCAGGGGTCCCTTGACATGCTTGTGAGGTGGGCTGATGCCAACCTCATGAAGTTTAACCATGACAAGTGCAAGGTCCTACACCTGGGTCAGAGCAATCCCAGGCACAGCTACAGGTTGGGCAGAGAAGAGATTCAGAGCAGCCCTGAGGAGAAGGACTTCGGGGTGTTGGTCGGTGAGAAACTTAACATGAGCCGGATTCAGTGTGTGCTCGCAGCCCAGAAAGCCAACCGTATCCTGGACTGCATCAAAAGGAACATGACCAGCAGGTCAAAGGAGGTGATCCTGCCCCTCTGCTCTGCTCTTGTGAGACCTCACTTGGAGTATTGTGTGCAGTTCTGGTTTCCTTAACATAAAAAGGACATGGAACTGTTGGAACAAGTCCAGAGGAGGGCCACGAGGACGATCAGGGGACTGGAGCACCTCCCGTATGAAGATAGGCTGAGAAAGTTGGGGCTGTTCAGCCTGGAGAAGAGAAGGCTGTGTGGGGACCTCATAGCAACCTTCCAGCATCAGAAGAGGGCCTACAGGGATGCTGGGGAGGGACTCTTCATTAGGGACTGTAGTGATAGGACAAGGGGTAATGGGTTCAAACTTAAACAGGGGAAGTTTAGATTGGATATAAGGAGGAAGTTCTTTACTGTAAGGCTGGTGAGGCACTAGAATGGGCTGCCCAGGAAAACTGTGAATGCTCCATCCCTGGTGGTGTTCGAGATCAGGTTGGACAAGGCCTTAGGTGATATGGTTTAGCGTAAGGTGTCCCTGCCCACAGCAGGGGGGCTGGAACTAGATGATCTTAAGGTCCTTTCCAACCCTAACTATTCTATGATTCTATTCTATGACTCTATATCCCCTTCAGTGGAGTCTTACACACCCTAAGACACGTAAGACACTGTCTTAGGACACATAAACTGTGTGTTACATAAGACACATAATATCCAGCAGTTCTAGATTAACTGTCCAAATGTCATAATGCACTGTTTGGTATCAGCTGATGTTTAATTGTTCAGGAGGCTTCTCAGGGCTATAAATATTAGCTAAATTTAAATAATTATCTTAACCTCCGTGCCTTATTTATGCAGTGTAGGAGGAAAAAAATGTAGGACCTCCAAAAGACAATTCATCTCAAGAACTTTAGCATTTTGGATTGCCTACTGGAATGTTCTCTCTCTGTTAGTCATGTGGTAAACTGAGGGAAACTATTCTTCTAATTTAGATATTTGAGTTGCCAAATGGCAAGAAGTATAAAATATCCCCATTTTTCTTCCTTTTACATGCTTCCCTCAGGATCTCATTTGAACTTGGGGATAATGTACTATTTTAAAAGCAGCAGGATTAAGCCTTTGGCAAAAAAAAAAAAAAAAAAGCAAAATTACAGAAAGAATATAAGAAAGAATAAAAAATGGAGCTGGCAAATATTTAGCCATTTTCCTATGTGTGCATTTCAACCACTTCTTTATCTTTATATATAATTATATGGAGACATTTGGTTGTACTTTCTATCAAGCCATTTATTTTTTATTTTTTTTAATCTGTCCTTACTGGAATTATCAATTTGCAAAAAATAAACAGGTTTTTTACACAAACAAAAAATGTGGGTTTCATCCTGAAATTGCCTTCAAGTTAAAATAAAGGTCAGTGAGGGGAGATACAATATAAAATTTCAAAGATCATAATTAGTGTCCTTTTAATCTAGAAATTTAGAAATGTATAGAAAAATTAGAAACCTTTGAATTTACTTGGGTTAAATGAAAAGTGCTCTTTTGGTTCTTGTTTCTGAGATTCAGAAATATCTAGGTGAAAGGGAGAGGGGAGGGAAGGGAGAGGGGAAGGGAAGGGGAGGGAAGGGGAGGGGAAGGGAAGGGAAGGGAAGGGAAGGGAAGGGGAGGGGAGGGGAGGGGAGGGGAGGGGAGGGGAGGGGAGGGGAGGGGAGGGGAGGGGAGGGGAGGGGAGAGGAGGGGGGGGAGGGGAGGGGAGGGGGGGGAGGGGAGAGGAGGGGAGGGAGAAGGGAAAGGGGAAGGGGAAGGGGAAGGGGAAGGGGAAGGGGAAGGGGAAGGGGAAGGGGAAGGGGAAGGGGAAGGGGAAGGGGAAGGGGAAAGGAAAGGAAAGGAAAGGAAAGGAAAGGAAAGGAAAGGAAAGGAAAGGAAAGGAAAGGAAAGGAAAGGAAAGGAAAGGAAAGGAAAGGAAAGGAAAGGAAAGGAAAGGAAAGGAAAGGAAAGGAAAGGAAAGGAAAGGAAAGGAAAGGAAAGGAAAGGAAGTGCTCTTATCTAAAGATTCATTGCTACTGTACAAGAAACTGAAAAAAGGTTGCTCAGTAGCCTACCCTATCTTAAGTTAGGAAAAGTGTTTTATACTGGCATTCACTGAATTAGCATAGTCAGGATCTTGGGGGGCTTCAGAAGAAGAAATGAGAACAATTTTAAATGCTTTTTTAAAAAGTGTATGCTGCAAGGGCTGACAGACTGGTTGGGGTTTTATGGCTTGAGTAGCTTTACATTCTCTGCTGCTGGGACATTACTGAGGTATTATTTTTTATTTTTCATTAAATCGTAGCATTAATTTCTGGGTTTAATTCTCTCATTTTTCTCATACCGAAAGTTTGTTGACTCGCTGGTGTTCACACTGTTGGCTGTCCAAGATGCGCCTGACTTCACTGAACAAGTCTGGTGTCTTGGCTTCATTAAACTACGTGACAATCTGACTTTTCAGTGAGAGCAGGAGTTCCTGTGTTCACAGCAGATGTTGTAAATAGCTCTGAAGGCAGTCTCGCTTAAAAGTACAAAAAGACTTCTGTTTCTAACATGCATACCAATAGCCTGGAAGCTTATCAGAGTTTGAATGGTCTGTGGAGGAATCTTGCAACACAACAATGTCAGAAGTTGCTAGCTCAACAATTGCCTTAATGATTTCCAAAGAAAGAGATGTACAAGCCAGGAAAATACATGGGTTAAGCACTGTGCAAATTTTGTGTCTTCTGACATCAGCCAACTCCTTGAAGTGTTAGCCCACAGAACTTGTTTCTTTACTCTGTAAATTTAAGCATCATTTCTGGTTAATAGGCAGCTTAAACACTCTGATGGTGGTAGGTTTTTGAGATAGTTGATAACAGTTCTGCAACAGAATAGTCCTCTTCTTATTTAATTTTGGATAACTGTATAGCATTGATTCGGAGAAAACTCCAGGGACAAACTCGCCAACAAAGTTTTCAAGCTGACAAGCAGGTATGCTTTATTGCAGCACCGGGAGACATGGGGGATAGCTCCTCCTATCGTGTTTCCCCGTATTGCTACACAGGCCATCCTTATATAGTCCCTGGGCATACATACATATTCATGAGGCTACACATGAATTACATCATTTTCCAGAAAGTTTCCTGCATGCATACAAAAATGTGGTGGTGGTCTCTGAGGGTCGTTTACTTCTTCCAACAATCTTCATCACTTCTGGAAGTCTTTGAAGAACCAGTTTAATTAACATTACAGACATAGCAATAATCCTGCCCTTCTACTTATCAGTTAGTTTAAGTACTCCCATCCTGGACATCTGCTGGTCCTGGGATACTCCCCATCCCCAGGTCCTGTTTTTCTAGTCTGTCTTTCTTACACTTTTTGTACTAAGGTCGTAAGGACCTAAAAGTATGTCAACTACCTTCAAGCATCTCAGTTATTTTCCATTACAAAGCCATCAAACTTAACATTACTTAGAACTGATTACATTTTATGCTTTTGTCCATCCTTGTTTCAGTGTAAATGTCTTTTCAGGAAGACTTGGGGAGCACCAAGAAAAATTAATTTCCTTATCAGGAAAATAATATTTAAAAAGTGCTTGTTTCTAAAAAGGCAGACCACTCAATTAATGGCTGTTATGGCCAAAATACTTTGTATTTGCCTCCATCAAAATAGTGGAAGAAATTGAAGGGGGGAGCAGGAAGGAGATTTGGAAAGGATAGAAGGCGCCAGGCTGGATGTGGTTCTGGGCAACCTAATGAAGTTGAAGATGTCCCTATTCATTGCAGGGGGGGTTGGAACTAGATGAGCTTTGAAGGTCCCTTCCAACCCAAACCGTTTAATGATTCTATTTTTTCACATCTGTAACAGTACTATGTATATTGCTTTTGAACTTTTCCCTGACTACAGAATTCTCTTCAAGGAAGCAGAGTTACTTAAATCGTTCCTGTATGTGTTTTTTCTATTCATACCACTTGCAAGCAGATTTCTTACTCAGTTCGATTCTCTTTCCTCAGCCACATCTGTTGACTCTATGTAAGATTAGTGACATTGGTTTTGTTCAGAGCATTAATCAAAATGTGTACAAGGCCTTCCAGAAAGTTATGAGATACTGAACATTGCTGCAGTTATATTACATTTATATTGAGTTGCAGGAAAAACAAAGAGAGAGAGATTGTTTTAACAAGCTCTGTATCAAAACCAAACACCTGCTCTTGATTTCCTGGGTTTGAGTTTGGGTTTTTTTTCAATAACTATTAACAATTAATAAGACGTTCAGTATTATCTCATTATCTCATAAATAGTTTTTTCAGAAGTTCATAATTTTGTTAGACATTTGCATTGTGCCCATGAACGTAGAAATTCAGAAAACATTTTGGTGACTTAAAATTGTCAAGCTAATGTCTGAAAGAATCCTCTGGAAGATGTTTGATCGTTTGGCATGTGCTGATAGTGGTGGATACCTACTTCAGGTCCAGGCCTTCTACAGTGAATTATCACTTTGGAGAAGTCTCAGAGTTTGGAAAGCGTACAAGCTCAGCCTTGCTCCTGGATGAAAGTACAGCTACCCATCCCAGTGTGGGAGCCCTGTCCTACCTGCTAGAGAGGGGCTTTTTGCCTTGACCTTACCTGCTGCTGATCTGGTACTTAGACATCAAAAAGAGCAGAGGTTTTTAGGCTTATATGGTTAATCCTACCAGCCACATGCTCCTAAGTGTTGCTGAGCTGGCTGTGTATTGAGTGGACGTGACACTGAACAGGTCTGCCTGCTCTGGAAGGTATATAGGCTGACACTTGTTTTTCTTAGTTTAACAAGAAACAAGATTTGATTTGAAAAAAAGAAAAAAAAAAGAAGACAAACTTAAACATTAACATTGTTTTCAATCATTTAAGTTACATAGTTCGCGCTCCAGAAGCTTTGATCATGTATAATCCTGTTGGAAGGCTGAATTGCAATCAGTCTCACATACATTATATTGCAATGCTGTGGCACTAGTGCATAAAAGAATTTTATTTTCCATTAATTTATTCTTTGCTGGAAATATAAACACTGTATATGCTTAATAGCAAAAAAAATAATGTTATTGCTTTTTAAAATTGCTTGCTAATGAGAATTTTTCTTGCTGTTATAAATATCTGAGTGCTTGAGGACCATCTTTCTAATGCTGACATACCTATTTTCAACACCAACAGTGTTGAACAATCAAATCAAAATCACCCCAGACACTGCTTTTAGTAAAAGCAACCATGTTTTTAAACACATCAAAATGGATGTTTATAGCATCTCTGGAACCAGGACTGAATTTAAAACAGCTTCTTGCTGAATGTAGGAACAATTTTGTATCTATTTCAGTGCAGCAGAAATGGTTGTGCAAAAACACTGGTTGAACAAAGTCATTTTCTAAGGAAAAAGCCTGTCATTCTAAAAGGACTGGTTTTAAGTAGGGAAAAAAAAAAAAAAAGATGGTAGGAAATTTTACGTTGACCTGAGTCTTAGAATCCATGCAAACACTCAAGAAGCAGTGAAAGGTACAAACAGATATCACTTTCTTTCTCTTCTGGGTCTGATTTTCTATAGCACCTGCAGACTTCAGCTGAATGAAGAAGGATGGCTGTCATCTAAAACTCGGGACCATGCATTGTAACTCCCATCACAGGCCTGTTGAAAGAGCATGATCTCATTGCCTGACAGCCTATATTGATAGGAGAGACCACCAGTGGAAGAAGAACACAGTGAAGAGAAAGATGGTTGGAAAAACTTCCAGCACGCTGCATGTGCATTTGGTGGTCTGCATCCTGGTGGGCCATGGTTAGGGCCTGGCAGAGCCCTGGCCACTTGCAGGAGGATTCATGTACCCATCCCTTGCAGTGTTCAAGGCCAGGCTAGACAGAGCCTTGGGCAACACAGTCTAGAGTGAAGCATCCCTGCCCATGGCAGGAAGTTGGAACTGGATGATCTTCAGGTGTTTTCCAACCCAAACCATTTTGTGATTCTTTGAAGGGGCACTCCTGAGTGCAGGAGGAGGCTAAGCACATGCTGCTGTATGGGACACCCAACCTACCTGGCTCTGCCAGCACAGAGGGGGTATTTGTAAAAGCTTCTATATACTAAGATGAACTATTTAATTAGAAAGATCTACCGGAGCAACTGTATACTCCAATGAAAGAACTGAATTAATTCTGTTACAGGTTTTACAGAACATGAACTAAATCTCAATTATCCTACTTGCAGCTTTCATGTCATGAAAGAAATATTTACAAAACTAATGACTGTTTTCCATCATATTGGAGAAAAGAGATCAGATATGCATATGTACCTATATTTAGAAGTATGACTAAATAATATTCATTAGAAACAATCTTTCCATTATATTCTGGTAGGGTACAGAAATACCACATCTAAAAATATTTCATTTTATCCTTCTGATGCCCTGTGGTAGTGTTCTGAGAGGAGATAGAGAGCTATAGACAACCATGGGTATTTTTGTTACAATTGTGTTCTAATTCTATGTTAAAATCACAGAATCACAGACTGGTTTGTGTTGCTCGTCCAGTTTCAACCCCCTGCCATGGTCAGGGACAGCTTCCACTAGTTATTCCAAGCCTGTCCAACCTGGCCTTGAACACTGCCAGGGATGGAACAGCCATAAAAACATGGACAAATAAAAGGAACAGAAATTAAATTCAGAAAAAAGTTTACCTCCACTTAGTTGTAAATAACAATACATTCACATCACCAAACCTTCTTTGATGGCAGCAGATGTAGTAACTGATAGAAAGGACCACTGTCGGACCACTCAGAAGGGAAGTCATGGGCTGAGTGTGTCTGATTCCACTTGAGGTGGAAGTGACATACTTCCAAAATGATCACTTCTATTCCTAGTTGAAACATCTAAACAGGCAGGTATCTAATACTGGTTTGGCCCATGCACTGTTACATTTTATCTCCAGGGCTGTCAACCTGACAATGCTTCATAAGTAGTTAATTGTGATGAGGGAGGCAGGGGGAGATCAGCTGATAATGCTTTTTAGTTCTTTGGCAGCATATTAGGATGTTTTTACCCCTCTCCCTCCCAGCCATTTACATTTTTTTGTAGCAAGCCTTTTTTCACTTAAATCAATACTGGGCATAAGAACAGGGGAAAAAAAAACAACAAACAAACCAACCAAACAAACAAACAAAAAACACCAACCAAAAAAACCAGACCTAATATTTAGTCTGCAGGCAAATGTATCATCTACTTTCCTTCTACACAAACCTGCTGAACATATTGTACATAGCTAACAGCGTGCTTACAAGGACTATTGTTTTGAATTAGTTAACTCCTGTTCCCACAATGCTGCCTTGGTTTCCTGTCTGAAGCAGGAAGCAAACAAAGGAAAGAGATGTTAAAGAAAACAACATTTTGTTCATTACTATTTATACTGAAAACTGAAAATAAATTGAAAATATTGCAACACAAAACCATGCTTTAAAAAAAAACCAAACAAGTCAGTGAAGCTTTATTTGTAGTGCTACATCCTGAGTTTTTGCACAGCCAATGAAGTTTTATATGAGACATCTAATTAACATACCTATTGGAGATGCCCGGGTATAATTTAGGAAACCATATATTCCCAGCACACCACTGAGAATAGTATAAGGAATTACTTTCTCTCCTGGTTTGATTTCCAGCATATCTGCTTGTATGCACTGTGCACTACTTCATTGAGTATAAATATGTATTTTTTCCCTACAAGCAATCACCACATAACACATACAGGGTGCAGACCTTAACCATACATAAATAAATATCTCCAAAGGGCTTGCTACTGAGACTGTATTTTATGATATTCAGAAATACATTCTCATGCTCTCTTATTAGATCTCTAATTTCATTATGCATCTAAAACATATGGGAGAAGGAAACAAGTCAGATCCTCACACAGTAAGAAACCCATACATGCCCACAGCACATGGAATTAAGGGCACAGAAAGTCACTAGAAAGGTGTCCAGTCACTAACAGTTCACTCATTGTACCAGCATTTCCTATCAATCCATCAGGCATGAATTGTAACTTCAGAGTAACCTTCTTTACTGCACTGCTTGGTATTTTGTCCTCAGTACCACAAAGTTGGTTCAAAAACTGAATCATAAATTACATCAGTTCCATCTGAAACAAATATATTTGTGGGGCTGTCCAGCCTGGAGAAGAGAAGCTTAGTGGAGACCTCAGAGGAGCCCTCCAGTATCTGATGGGGGCTACAAGGATGCTTAAGAGAGGCTCTTCATTAGGGACTGTAGTGACAGGACAAGGGGTTTTAAACTGATACAGGGGAGGTTCAGTTTAGAAATAAGGAAGAAGTTCTTTACTGTGAGGGTGCTCAGGCACTGGAACAAGTTGCCCAAAGAAGTGGTAAATGCTACATCCCTGGCAGTGTTGAAGGCCAGGCTGGACAGAGTTGTAGGCGACATGGTCTAGTGGAAGGCATCCCTGCCCATGGTACGGGATTGGAACTGGATGATCTTAAGGTCCTTTCCAACCCAAATCATTCTATGATTTTATGATATTTAATCCATTTTCCTTGCTTAAGCAAAAAGGTCATTTGCACATAAAATATTTTGGTTGATCTGGACTGCTCTCAAAGCAAACCAGACTGCTCTCAAAGACTGAAGTGAATTATTAGATTTCACAAATTAGCAGAAGGAGGAACTGCTATCACCTCTTTTATCCTTTGATAGCTCACGCTATAAATCTTCAATCTCATCTCCTACAAGAAACTACTTATCTACAGTTCCAGGAACTGTAGCTTAAAAAGGCACTCTGGCATGAGAATGGTGAAGGAACTAGGTGGAAGAAGGGCTCTTAAGTTTTTCTGTAGTAATGGATGAATAGTGTGAAAAGTTGTGAATAGTTTACTGCTTTCACCAGGACAAGTGGATCAGAGGGTGGGTGGAGTCAGATCACTGTGCTTGGTAGCTGTCACCCTTTGCCACTGCCAGTGCACATGTGGCAGAGTGTTGCTGCAGGGTTGGAATGCTCTAGCCCCTCATTCTGAACCCCATCTGGGTGTCTGGTCCATCACACATACCAACCTCTCCCCTGAAATGCAGAAAGAGCAAAACAGAGTCCTGTCATACATGGAGTGCCTATAGCTTATGAACCCAAGAAGTGTGTTTGAGCTCTGCTGTGAAACAAGTCAAGAATTTTACCTTATTTCAGTGGAAAACTGTTGTTTTGTGCATTGTACAATTATGACCACACATTGATGTATGCTATAAACTGCAGACATCAAGGAGGGAAGAGAAGCCCTGTATGAAAAGACTTTACAATTACTTTGCTCATCTGCTATACTGGTGCCTGCAATAAAGATGAAGTACCAAGCATAAAAGACTTAAGAGTCTGAAAGAATGAGGAGAAATAAGACTCCCTGGTACCCAGAGCCCTGTTTTTAAGGGTAAGGAAATTGAATTCTGTCTGCTAAATTCTGTCCTTGTAACCTGGAGGTCTCATAGAATCATGAAGCACTGTGAAGGGGTACAGCTGTTAATAAGGTGGAACCTCAGATTGAAAATATGTATAATATGAGGACAGGCTATACAAATTGAAACTACGTCATCTTAAAATGAGCTGAGGAGGAAGGCAGTGGTGTAATTAATGTACTCACATTCGTTGAATAGAATAAGTGAGGTCAACTCAAGTTGCTATGTTAACCAACAAAAAAAAGGAAGCATTTAATTGTTAATTAAATAAAAAACAGAGCAGATGTTTCTAAGTACTTTTTTTATGTACAGACTTACAGTGAAATAGTAGCCTTACCACACACAGGAAAAATTACTAGCTTATTCAGGTAAAAACTAAAAACAAAACACAGAAACAACAGGCTATAGAAAGAACCTGCATAAATTCCTTTTACATGCCGGAATTACAGTCATTATAAAAATGCTTGTCCAGGTCTTATTTTGCCTTTAGCTTCCATAAATTAATAACATATATTCTGTCAGAAATAAAACTTGCCTCAGAAAGCATAGGTAAAACATGTCTCCTCAGCCACAAAGATACAGGCTTTCAATGTACTGGCTCTAAAATAAGTCTGTGAAAGTATATTTTTTGTCAAGCATTCCTGTGCATTTTACATTAAAGTCTCATAATGCCATTAATTTCCACTTCCAGAAAAGATACATTCTTCTCCAGAAGGGATTGTACTTTCATGGAACAGTGTCATTTTCAGGACAGAACAAAGAACAAATTGGGGCTTTGATGACAGAGTAGATATTGAGTTAAAACACAGCAGGTTAGCAAAACCTCTTGGGTTTCAGAAGAACAGTGCGTGAACTGAGATTTTAAGGGTGGAGTGAACTTTCCCTGACTTCTCCACTGTCCCTGCATGAAGCATCAGAAAATGTTCCTTTTGGCTCACATAACCTACTTTTGCATCTACTACCGAACAGCAACACTAAATATAACCAGCAAATACTAAACATCAAACACAGTCTGACAACTGTTTTCCAGTTTTACTTAACTGTAGGTAAAACAGTTTTTCCATGCAATTAGGTCATGTAGGAAAGGAAGGAATGCCAATGGCATCTCCTTCATGTAACTCCGATGTCAGGAATTTTTGTCAGTCATACTTCACAGAATGGACAGTGGTGCTTCTTTCAAGAGTCCTATGGTCCAGAGAGAGGATCAATCCCATATTGTAGCACTGCCTCTGTCATTGTTGGCCTTCCATATCACACCCAACACCACTGAAATACAGAGAATTTTCAAATGAGAACTCCTTAGAGTCTTCTCTGAAAAGGAGTCCTCCCTTCCAAGATCAGTCATGATATTCAGACATGCAGAATACTTGGCATACACATACTGCATATATTAGCATCAATGCCAAAAGAACAATTCAAACTAGTCATTTGAAAAATTAAGTTCTTAAACTTTCCATTTTTCCCTGAGATGCAGGCCAAAATCTTCTGTTGCCTGAAGGGGATGAAGAACATCGTTGTGATTATTTTATTTCTCCAAACAAATACTATCTGTCAAGTATTAAAAGTAATTTCAAACAGAATCTGAATACCCAAAGGCACAGCTTTATTACTGTGCCAGAGAGCTCTGCTCAGGCCATGCCCTTGTATGCTACTAACTAGACTTTTTTTGGCAGCTCCTATGTCAGCA
The DNA here is from genome assembly GCF_033815535.1 of Pezoporus flaviventris. Classification (NCBI taxonomy): domain Eukaryota; kingdom Metazoa; phylum Chordata; class Aves; order Psittaciformes; family Psittacidae; genus Pezoporus; species Pezoporus flaviventris. The sequence goes on from NW_026892549.1 coordinate 53,924,973, forward strand.
AAAATTGAGTGTATCTTCAATATGTGATTGATACTTGGTTCAAAAAGCCTCATCATAGTGTAACCATGATGGAGTCTCCATCCTTGAAGATACTCAAAAGTGGTCTGAACACAATCCTGAGCAATGTGCTCTAGGTGACCCTGCTTGAGCAGGAGGGCTGAACAGGATGACTTCCAGAGGTGCCTCAAACATTCTGTGATTCAGTAAGGGCCCATGATAAAATTATTAAAAGCTGAATAGGCTTTAGTAGATCACATGAAGTACTTCCTGACACATTTTTCCCCTACAGGCTGCATACTTCTTCATTTACCAGACCTTAACCTGTGTCTTTCTTCTCCAATGAATCTTCATGATTACACCTGGGCTGTCTGCAGAGCACATTTAGGTTGTATGAATGAAACTATTCGGTAGATGGAGGCCATTTCAAACTTAAGACTCCCCATATGGAGCTTAGTACTTTGACTCCTTGACTGATAATTTTAAAGTAATTATTCTGATGGATAATATTTTTCAGGTTTCTCTGCAATAGTTTTTCTATGTGTAAGTGATTTCCTTGAATCCCTTTTGAATAAAGGTCCAGTGGTACCTTCACCTACAGTTGGTGATGTGGTTATGTGTCACATGACCCTTAAATGGGATCTATTTCTAGTTCCCCAGGGGAATCAGAAATACTCTCAGAAATACTCCCTTTGCCTTTCACCAAAGCAACTTGGAAAACAAGGATTTCCAGAATAAGATTTGATTTTAAAAAATAACCTAAATTCATATAATAATCAACTAGGCAAAGTCTACATCCTAATTCTTTATATGAATACCTGCTAATTAAAGATGAAAGGCTCATAATATGGCTTGCAAGTAGGCATTGAAAATATAATTCACTTTCTTAGAAATCCATCAAGAAAATATCAAGTTCACATTTGCTGATGCACGTGTCAAATATGCCATAGATATAAACCACTTGCTTCTGATTGCCTTCATCACATTGTGTTTCAGGAATGCAGCGCAATGTGACGTTTCTGATGCTGTATGGCAGAGCAATAGTCACTTCAACACACTTCAAGCAAGCAGCTATTGAAAACAGGGAAGTGAAGATACAGGCTAAAGGAAAGCCATGAGCCTGTGATTCTTTTAGAGGGTCCAGAATGTTTCAGTTCAGATGAAATCTGTAGCACTGGCACTGTTTTCTTGCCCTGAAGTAACTGATTTCATATAAACAGAAGGCAGCTTCACAAAAGAAAATATTTAGGATTTTCAGGATAGGGTTTATCGCTTTGTTCCATGCCATTAATTATACATATCACACATCCGATCTGACAGTTTGATAGTGCTTTGTATCTTTGGTGAATCCTTTCCCTGGGAGGGAGGAAAGAGAAATTAAAATCTTGCCAGGGTTAAAACTTAGGAGGAGAACTCACTTGCCAGGGTAATGGGGTTTTGGGGTTGTTTGTTTTGTTTTGTTTTGTTTTTTTGAAGTCTGTACACTTGCTGACCAGTTTCCAAAATGAAAATTTGTGTCTAAAACTAGGATCCTAACCTCACACTTCAGAAATTTCAATAAGAAGCTTTGTGAGGCATCCCAGGCCATGGGAGGGGAGTTGGAACTAGATAATTGTAAGGTCCTTTCCAACCCAAACCATCCTATGATTCTATGTAATGCCAAGCAGGGAGTAATCCCAGAACATCAGAGCGCTGCTAAATGCCATGCAGTTTGAAAAATCAGGCTAGCAAATTGCACATAATATATTTTCATGAAGATATAGTAGTTAGAGAATAGAGTTGTGGTTATCTCAGAGGAGGATTTTGATTTAGATGCCAAAATAGAGACATAGGAAAGCTTGCTTCCCACCTCACTTTCCATCTGTCTACAGTTTGAAACTTCACCTGTAAAATGGTAATAACATATTTTCCTACCGTTTCTGCTAAGCTCAGAAGGTCCCTGAAGACCCAGTGATTATGTGAAATTCATGTGCTCAGACGTTGCTTCAGTGTATACTAGAATAATATAACACAGGCTAGGGAACAGAGACTAGTGCTAAATGCCAGCTTCTTAAAAATCAGACCTGATTATCAGAACAAAAACCCATGTTCGTTCGTCATCTCCTCAGCCCTTCCTCTGCCACTCCCTGCAGTTTGTGATTGTTGGGTGCTCAATGCTCAGAACTGGACCTGCAGGCTCCAGTACATTATCATACTGCCTTCTTCCACCTATACAAACAGTAAGTGAAAGAATGTGATTTTGGTGAAAGGGTGGCTTTAGCTACTTCATTTGGTTTAGGACCTTAAAACTGAGGAGAATTTAACATTCGGACTTGGCCGAGCACCTTCCTAGCATGTCACACAAAGATCTTGTCACAGCCAGTTTCGATCTTACTGATTTACAGGAGAGTTTTTAGGCTTCTTAACTCACCTCCCAAGAGTATCATCTATCAATAAGAAGCTTTACGATCATCAGTCTCCTTCCCTGTAATTCTGATTGAAGTACACCTCCCTGGCCTGTGCTCCACCTCTGCTGAAGAACAGCATGGAAGCTGCCCGGCACGGTTGCCAAATTCCTGCTTTGCGAAGCACACAAGTTAGCATAGGCGGCAGTCACTCCTAATAAAAGTTTGCACTTCTTCTGCGCCCCTTGAAGCCTTCTTTCTGAAGCATCTAGCATCAGCCTTCTGTACCTGACTCTTGCTGTAGTTAACGAGTATCTTTTGTTTCAGCCGCTTCCCTGCTAATCTCAGGTTTATGTGGAATTGTTGTTGACGAGGTGAGACCCTTTGTGGAGCTGACTGCTACAGAGGACCTTTAGCTTAAATGAAAGTGACAGCACTTCAGCAGGACCTAAAATAAATTCTTTGACAGAATATAGATTCAGAAAGAGAAGTAATGCTTGATGCTGTCATAAAACATAGCTTTTTTTTTAAATGTCAAGACTATGAGGCACCATCGTGAATAGAGCAATTGTTAGCACCATCTACCGGTGTACACACTGAAGTGAAACAATAAAGGGAGGTTTCTTTTCTTAGAGTGGATCTCGAAAGAAATTAAAAAAAGAGAAAATAGTCTATGATCATCTTTAGATGTGCACTAGTTAATGCAATACTAATGACAGCTCCCTAGCAGCACTGGCAGGGAAGGAGCCTGAGGAGTGAACGACAAAGCAAAGTCAATTCATTCCCTCCAACCTAGGGATGATACTTCACTTTTCAGTACCACCCACAGTAAGAGAAAGTGTGGCTCTTCTGCTCTCCATTTTTCATCTTACTGGAAAAACTGCACTAGGATGTGGTTCCACAGGAGAGTAGGAAAAGCATCACATCTGGGTGCTGGAAATATAGAATCCTGAGAGAGGACTTGTGTATCTGAGAGGAACTTGGAATAGATGAAGTTCTGTCAACATCACAAAGGAACTGGGAAATAGAAAAAAAATATGAAAAAAAACCAGACTGTGATGTAGTACTGTGATTCACTTTAAGTCTGATACAAATATTATGAAATAGGAACACCTTATTTTGCTCTGTTGGGAATTAAAGCAAGCACTAGGCAAAGTGTATTGACAGGGAAGTTTGATATTTCATGAAACCATTTCTGATTTAACTGTAAAACTGTCGTTACTCAGAGGGTTGGTGGCCCGGTTGATTTAGAGGTATTAAGCACAGACTCCTGCCTTTTTTAGCTTTAATGTTATTTGAGTCAAAGGAACATGCGGATAAATAGCATCTTAGTTTAAGAAATCACAGTGTATTCCCCCATTTGTCACTGGTACTGATTGAAAGGTAATTGTGGGTCTTGGATTAGGATCTAACATCTGAGGAATAGATTAACACCGTCATACTCAATTTTGGTTTTGTTTTCAGCATAAATGAAGTTCAGAAGAGGGCTTTTAGCTAAGACATTTAATTCTGATTCTTTCACCTGGAAGTTAAAACAGAGCCAGATTTTTATGCTTATTTACAGATTATCACAGGGGATCATACAGAAATTTATCAATACTTATGTAAGAATCAGGATGAAGTATTCAGACTCACAATCAGAAATATCAAGAAATGCTGATGTCACAAAGCCCTTGCCCCACATTTCTTCCCAAACATCTCTACTCTAACCTACTGAACAAATGACAGACTGAATATGGTCTTCTGCCTACACATGAAGATGTCTGACAATCAGCCCCTTTCTTGAAGAGACTATCCCATTTCAGGCAATGGTTAGCAACTTTCAAGCTTCCAGACAATGATGCTCATTCATGATCACTTAAATCTGCAGGATTTCCTGCTCTCCTTTAATGGATAGAGGACAGAAACTATAGCTAAATGCCAAAAAGCATGGTACAAACATGATGTAATACAGTAAAGTCGTGAGCCAATATCTACTGAACCAGCCAAATTGTATTGCAGTGAACTATTTGAAACCATAAAACCATCAGTTCTGAGAATGTGTTCTCTACATCAGTGCCCAACACCAAATACTGACAAGAAGTCTTAACTATATTTCACTTCAAGTGGCACAAGTATTTGGGATGCTTTCTCAGACAGCATGGACCCCCTCTGCCTATTTTCATCAGCTGAGATCCCAACTGAGCTCCCACAGTCCATTGAATTCACTCATTATGACATTATGATACTTCAAAGAAATTTTAACCAAAATGTGGTGGTCCAGTCCATGGTTCTGTACAGCCTTAAGAAACAGTCCCGGGAATCACCATTCTGCTTCATTCAAGAGACAACTCTCCTTCCCTCAAGGGATATGGCGTTTGCAGAAGAAACCCACCTTTCAGATGACAGTTGTAACAGATGTTGGTTTAGGACTTGTGATGAAATGACTACTCAGATCTAAGATCGTAAAACATCCCATCCTTCCTTTTATGTGCAGAGTATGTACCTGTGCCATCGTCCTAAAACATACATGGAGTCCTGACTGCTGAGATCTAAATATCAGCAAGATCCAGGCTTAAATTTGGGGAGTATATCAGTAAATCCATTTAAACTGCTACAGAACTTGTGTTGTGAAGGCACTGCCTATGCCTCACTCTTGCACCACTAGCACCTCATGGCTTGCTGATCAGTCTTGAACTTAGTCCTGAAAGCTCTGTTACCAGTTTGTGCTTGGTCAGTGCTTCTACACATAGGCAAAACAACCTTGCTCCACATCAGTTAATCCTTTTTCCCTTCACCAACAGACTTCTCTTACCTTCTAGGTTGCCCTCCCCTGGCATGCAGTGGGGCTTTGCCTTTGTTTTAGGCCACAGCTTATAGATTCAAGGCCAGGCTGGATGTGGCTCTGGGCAGCCTGATCTAGTTGAAGATGTCCCTGTTCATTGCAAGGGGATTATTAGACTAGATGAGCTTTGAAGGTCCCTTCCAACCCAAACTATTCTTTGGCTCTATGAATTTTCATTTAAAAGAAAATCTTTAAACTTTCTTTGATGAACACATAAAACTGACCCATTTCTTCCCATGCAGGAGGGCAAAAGACCATCTCATGATAGTGACAGTTCTCAGCAGATTTATGCTTTGTTGGCTCCAACAGCTCCCACTTGGGTGAGAGAACAGAATCAAGTAAATTTACATGAAGTAAATTAGGAGGCATTGAAAGCATCTTAATGCTTATAAAGTCATCAAAATTCAGGTGCTGAAGTCTCCTTTTCTAAGGTGACTTGGTCATTAGATGCCTAGTTATTAGATTGCATCAGTAGGCCTTACATACTCCTGAGAATTTCATGGAATAAGTTTCTTCTGTTACAGCAGCACAGGAATGTTTATAAATTGCTCCAAGAGCCTTAGATAAAAGGACCTGTAAATATAGAATACATTATTAACTCTCATTAATTCATCTCCTAAACTACCTCTATGACCCCCTCCTGATGTCCTTCTTAAGTTGCTGCTGCATCTAGAGCTGTTTCTAGTTACAGTTGGGATTGGTGTTACAGAAAGTGTAAACTTGAATTGCCTGGCTCTGAAAGGAAAAGAACAGGCTGTTCACAGGATTTTTATTTGTGGTGTTATGTATTTTTATATATCCTATAAACATCAATGAAGAAGCAACTGTTGGCTGTCGGTCTATCTTCTGGTTAATGAATTTGCTCATTTTAAGCTACGATCCTTCACATTTTCCCTCAAACCCTGTTGCCTGACCTATTCATTAATTTTGCAACTAAATAAATTCTTCAGCTAACTCATCTGCGTCTTTATTCTTCTTTAACTATCTGAAGACTGCTGGACACATACCAGAGAAAGAATTTGTGTTTCAGAAACAGAAAATTCATATTTCTTTGCTGTCAAGTGGAATAGGTCACATTAAAATTAACTGATTAAGTAAATCCAACAAAAGCAATGACATAGCGTCCAAGTGTGATTGATTAATTGTAGCTGCTTTAAAACCACCATCTTCTTCAAAACATGATTTTTCTTCAAGGAGAAAAAAATGCCAAAAGCCACACAGCCTTGAGGGGAAGATTATCCCTTATTTGATGCAAAAGAAAATAGTTCACAGGAATCAGTTTTCATCATCTTACTAATGAATAAGTCAAATTCATTTCAGGAACAGATTAGACTGTCCTATGATGTGACATACTATGGAAGGCTATTAATGTTTTGCATTGCAGTGTTCATTTTGAACAACCTATACACTGTTGGCAGCACTTTAAATGATTACATAGTAGGGATGTGTTTATATATAGTATGTAAGCACCTCAAATGCTAGAATTGCAATATGAATAGGTAATAATAAACTTTCCTTTTGATTACGTAGGTCTGATTAATTGTCTGAACTTTGGTAAATAAAAAAAGAAAACCTCTTGAAAATGGGCTGTTATTATTTAAGGTTAATATATTTTTATGGGGTTTATGTGCATAGTATAGCACTTTTGGGGTGTTTGTTTCATTTTGTTATTCAATTTGGCTTACTGTTTTATTCATTGATTTCCCATAGAAATGTTTGTGCTTATATACTGCCTTTCAGCCAAGGCTCATAAAGTACTTTACAAACATTAATATATTCTTCTCATCACTTTTATTTACATTCCCCTTCTAATGAAACTATCATAGACTAGCTGTACAGAAATTACACTAAGGTAGTAACAGAAGTAGAAGACAGAACATGCGCCAGAAGAAAAAAAATTAAAATGACTGGAATGAAAGCCCAAAATACCACAACTCAGGTAGCTTTTAGTCTGCCCTTCCAATGAAAAGTAGGACTGAGAACAGTATGAGTGATCTAGGGCTGAGCCAACTATGAAACAATCACTCAGACATTAGTCTAACCTGTTCTAAAAAATTTCCAGTTATGGAGACTGTCTAGGGAGAGCACAGAATTTGTGCTTGCACTGAACTACTCGTACTGTTAGAAACCTTTCCTCCATGTCTAATCTAAATGACTTGCTTTGGGTTTAGCTCATGACTTTGTGTCTCATTCACTTGGACATAGAGAAAAATTATTCGCTACCTTTGAGGCAGTCTCTTCTGAATTTGAAGGCAATTATCATATAGCACCCATGTCTTTTCTTTTAGATGAAATAACACAAGTTCACTAAATCTTCACTACTAGTCCTTCTCATTGCCTTCACTTGCCGTTCTCCAGCCTCACAGTATCACAGGATCACAGTATGCTAGAGATTGGAAGGGACCTCGAAAGATCATCTAGTCCAATCCCCCTGCCGGAGCAGGAAAACCTAGATAATGTTATACAGGAATGTGTCCAGGCGGGTTTTGAATGTCTCCAGGGAAGGAGACTCCACAACCTCCCTGGGCAGCCCCAGTGAAGCACAATGCTGGAAATAGACGTAGGATTTGACCAGGTACCTTCACTTATCCTGCAGGGCATGTTTCTCCTTGTGCATCCAGTGGATGCTTGTACTTTGCACAACAGCTTGACAGTGTTTCCACTGTTTCAACTACTGATGCTCAGTAAGGCCCCAGTTTCTTCACTTGCAGATCTGCCACCCAACTTACTCTGAACTGACACAGCTGGTAATCTTTGTACACGTTCAGCATCTCATATTTGTCCTTATTCAACTCCACTCTATTCTTCAGACCATTTCTCCAAATTATCAAGTTTTTGCATTTTTGTTTTTTTGCAACAAGCCTGAATCTGCTTGGGGTGGCATTGCCTGCATAGTTACTAAGTATAGCCTTTGCCCCAACATCCAAGTTCTCAGTGAAAACATTGAGTGCTGCTGTAACCAGTGTATATGGAATCCTGCTTGATAGTTTGGCAGTGAATCATTGATAATTTCTCTGTGAACACGGCTTTCCAGAGAGCCTTGTATCAATCTTAGTGCACTTCGAATTACTAGGCACTTTCCCCAGTTTACTTTTGAAGCTGCCATGTAGTACATTAACACGTGCATGTACATGCAGAAGGAAAGAACACTGGTTAATTGAGTTGAAACTTAGGTAATCTGCTTTTCCGCTTTTGACACATTTGTTGTTTCATACTTTATTGGCCCTTTTTTTTTTGTTCGGTTTCATTTTCTTTCCCTTACAAGTGATTTGAATGTTTTGTCAATATTTTTTTCCTGGGAAGGTTGATTGGTCTTTAATTCTTTTCATTCTCCTTTTTTTTTTTTTTTCTCTTTTAGAGATAAAGATTGTATGTGCCCTTTTCCAAAGGTCTGGCATTTCATAAATCCTCCACACTTTCTCAAAGATAACCTTTAATGGTTCCATTTGATTCACCTTATTCTTAGATTCCCAGTGAAGAGACCAAGTCCAACCACTTTGAAAAATCAAACCTTACATGGTTCTGTCTGATGACTTCTTCTCCTGCTATACCCCCAAATGCTGCCTTTTTGCCACAGGTAATGTGTAGCTGATCCTCCTACTGACAGTTGAACTCTGATCTATAAAAAATGAAGTGGTATGAAGCTTTCTCAGTGGTACCTATCAATAAAATTGCTATCTAAAACAGTAGACCAGCACTCTCCATCATCACTGATATTCTCTCTATTCCTTCCTGGCATGTCTTATTTTGTGACCTAATGAAAAGGCTGACTACTGCAATAACCAGGATAAACTCCTGCAGAAGCCCACTTTGATGTGTTCTTCACATCTTAATCTTATATGATATATCATTATTAAGCCAGTCTTATCATCTTAAAGGGCTATTTGCAAGATACAGAAAACCTCTGGGCATCTTCATAGTCCTTTCACTTCCTGTATGAGACTGTTACAGAGATACAGATTTGACAGGAGGCTCAAGCACTTTCCAGAAAAGGTTCTTTAACCAGAGCCACTCACCCCTTTCTTTCTTCACATTTAATAGAGTTCACCTACATGGTTGCAATATATATGGTGGTGTTATAACACTTGACATCAGAGGAATTCAAAGCACTTTCCACATGGAACTTTTTAATAAGGCAAAAGTAAGTAAAGTGACTTTCCTGAGGTTGTCAGGCAAGTTATTGGCTGAGCCAAGAATGCAGTCCAAACCTCCCAAATCCTACACCAATGCTCCATCATTATGTCATCCAGCTTCCCACATTGTTAATGCTCAGCCTAAATATATTCTTGTAGCAATTGATTTAATGCCATTAGTTTCAGACAGCTAATCCAAAGCTCCATTAGTTATCCAGCCTCCAGGGATTTACTGGAACAGAGAACTTCAGGACTGATCCAGAAAATAATATCATAACTTTTCCAGTAGCCTTTTTCAGGCTACTTTTTTAGTTGAAAAGTCATTTCAAAGGGAAACAATCACCTGCAACTCTAAATCCACCACAAAGCAAATCAAAGATCAACATTGAACTGAGTACGTTTGGATCAGGCCCACAATGGTTTTCTATGTATCATTTTCAGACTGTAATGTTCAGTAAAGATATATGGTAGCAATTAATGGGATGAAGTCAAGATAATGATCCCAATACATAAAAAGAGAATTAAGTAAAAAATCCTTAGATCCTTAGAGACATAACAGGAGTGGGTGGAATTGGAAGCTGAAGGAAAATTACATTCATCTACCCTCTCTTGGGCACAAGAGCAGATAAAGTTTCTGTGTGAATAATAGAAATAGACCAGATTAGAAGAATGAGAGGGAGATAAAGTATCTTCACAGAAAGATATGAAAAGGACTGTCCTGGGTTCAGCAGTAGCAGTCATTTTTCTCCTTCTTGGTAGCTGGTGCAGTGCAGTGTTTTGACTTTCGGCTCGGGAACAGAGCTGATAGCAAGGATGCTTTGGTTTGGCCAAGGACTTTGTGAGCCTCATGCTCTGCCAGGGAGGAGGGGAAGCCAGGAGGAAGCAGAGACAGGACACCTGACCCAAACTGACCAAAGAGGTATTACATACCACAGCATGTCATGCCCAGGATGTAACTGAGAGTTACCCAGAAGGGCTGGGAGACTGCAGGGTGGGAGGAGGTATCGGTCGGTGCTGGGTCGGGTTGGGGGGGTGAGTTATCGGTTGGCTGGTGGTGAGATGATGTATTCTCTTCCCTTGTTATTTCCTTTATCATTATTATTATTGGTGGTAGCAGTAGTGATTTGTGTTATACCTTAGTTACTAAACTGTTCTTATCTCAACCCGTGGGAGTTGCATTCTTTTTGATTCTCCTCTCTGTCCCTCCGGGAGTAGGGGGAGGGAAAGAAGGCGGGGAGTGAGTGAACGAGTTACCTGACTGGGTTTAAACCACGACAAGGACTTTGGAGTGCCTACGTCCTTTGAGAATGTCTACAAGGGTTCAGTTCAAAGATCTCTGAAGATGGCAGAAAAGTTAGAGCTCAAAGAAAATTACATCTTCATTAATGGTGTGTGTGAGAACACAGGGAAATCAGGACAGTGACAGAAATATCTGCTAAGAGAAAGAGCAAGAGGAGGAATAGAAATCTTCTTATCAAGCCACAGTCTTCTATGCTTTTGACTTTCATAATCCATCATGTTGAACTAAGTGGAAGAGCTGAAGGTAAATATGCTCTTCAGTCGAGTATCTCAGATCTGTATAGGGATTATCCCACTCAGCTGAATTTCTCCATGGTGTAGTTTCAAATTGCTGTAGCTTGCAGAAAGCTCTAGTTCTGCCGAGTGTTCTCAGGGATTGTATATCAAATAGTGGAATATTCTCTTCTTTCCATTTACATTGCATATTTTCTTCATAGAAATCTGGTTTTCTCGTCCAGTTAGACTTATTGGTAGTCTTTGAATCAGACCTCATTCCTTATAGTGATTTTTGATTGTCATGATATAACAATGGCAATTACGGGGGTTTATGTTAATGAAATCTACCATGTTTTTTTTACAATTTAGAATAAATTATTTTTATTATCTTTGCTCCAATAAGTATGTCAGATTGCTTTACAGCAAATCTAGGAACATAACAGAGAACAGTAGGAGAATGCCTTGTGCTTCAGATACTCATGTACACAGATAACATATAGAATAAAAACACAAAATACTAAATCACTGATTTAAAGAGAAAATTTAAGAGTTGCAATAATATAGAATGGAAAAATAGTACTTTATCAGTTCTAAGCAGAAATAGACCTGAACAAAAGAAGAAAAGTCATCCTACCAAACCTGCATCAGGTTGATGCCACAGTTTTACAGGATATAGAAAGACTCTACATCTGAATTTTCCTTTATATTCAAGTACAGTGTCCACCAAGGATAATGCATTATACTGTCCAAATAGTCTCAGAAGAATACCTGAGGTTTGAAATGGTACATCTTAGAGATGTAATATTAGAGAAACAGCAGATTTAACAAAAAAAAAATTTCTCATTAATCATGTTTTGCACATTGTAGCTACCTATGCACCCAGCTGAGATTTAAATATGCACATAAGCACGTATAAAGTATATACAATATTTAAAACATACTTTTCATGACAAAGCAGAAAAGAAAAACCAGTGACTCACATTCGGGCTGCAGAGCAGGTTTACATGCAATTCTCTGAAGTCATTCACAGGGGATTTTCATCTGTAGGCAGAAGGCAAACACCTGTCAATACAAATCTCATGTGACCGATATCTCAATGTCTGAACTCAAGCTCTGAATCTTCAATAAATTGCTCAGCCCACATATAATACACTACTGTATATATACCTGCCATGAACCCTGTTTGAATCCACTGCTGCTGATCAACATCCTGGTCTCAAATCACAGGAGCAAACGTTCGCTTCATGCACCCAACTGCCAGGTCTGAACTTTGAGTACTTCAAGAAAACCCTTATAAATCTCTCTTATAAATCTGCAGCAGCCACTGATCATATTGCAACAGTCCACAGTCCTTCAGGCCTTAATCCTTGCCATTTCTACTGTCAGCCCATTACCAGCCTAACCTGCAACATCACCTATCTCAGCAATATGTGGCTACATCAGCATTGCTTATGGCCCATCCAAGAAAAGATAAATATTTTAAAAAACCTACTTATCCCTTTCTAAAACAATATGATATCTGCTAATTTTATTCATGTCTCCCAGTTCTCTGTAGCTGTATTTTCCAAATCAGATTGCAGTAAAATTGCCCAATGAAATAGTTCTATCAGAGTTGACAGTATAAACTTCTAACCATTTGGGTTTTTTGCTTTGTCATTTTTCACCTTCAATAATGAGAAGCAAAAGCTAGGGAAGGTCACAACGTTATCTTTTTGGACAAAAGTAGAAAATCAGCTGGAGTTCCTCACTCACTAAGCTATATTGCCTATGCTAAGTTCTGATTATAGAAAGGTGCACTCTAAGAGGTTTGTTTAAGAGTTTCTTCAACTGTTCTTTGTTAATAGAAAATTAATACTACAAGAGGCTTATGTTTCCTATTTAAGATGAGTTGAGTCTAGTGATCATGGAATTAAAAACATAGGGAGTATTTATTTTCTTTTGTGAATATGTTTTTTCTCTGATTCAAGTTTACTTTTGACTCACAGAAAAGGACCATATAATAAATTTGGTTCTCTCAAGACCAAATTTATGAAATGATCCTGAGAGAACTCAGTGCATCTGCTGAATATATCCTTTCAAACAGCGTATCTAAAGATACCTACACTTTCTACATGTAGGACTATGTTACGTGAACACAAACTGCTTATTTCTACCAAGCTGAAAAAATTGTAGCATCAGCACTTTGAATTCTCTTCATGAAAGGAAAATTACAGGGACAAACTTTTAATGGAAGTATCTAAACTGGTATCTAAAGGGGGGGGGGAGAGAAAAAAAAGCTGAAGCAATCTTTCTCTTTTGAAAGTGGCATTTCTAAACACCATGAGTCTTTTCAGCAAAAAAAAATGGAATCATAGCTAAAAGTTTCCCTTATGAATTACCACAGCACTTCTCCCTACTGGAACATCTTTATCAGGTAAAGCTGCAGAAATGTTCTGATTATACTAGTTCACAAATCTTTATAATTTTCAAAAAAAAAACCATGACTCTTAGCCTACCATAATAGTTACCTTTGGCTGAACACAGTGAAAGGACATTTAAACAAGGGAAATTTAGATTAGATATAAAGCAGAATTTCTTCCCTGTAGGGTGCTGAGGCACTGGCACAGATTACCCAGAGAATGTAATGTGGCTGCACCATCCCTGGCAGTGTTCAAGGCCAGGTTGGACGGGGCTTTTAGCAGCCTGCTCTATGGAAGGTGTCCCTGCCCGTGGCAGGGGATTGGAACTGCATGAACTTTAAGGCCCTTTCCAAGCCAAACCAGTCTGTGTTTCTATGACTTGCACACCAGGAGAACAACATGATGACATTTGATGATATTTCAGATATGCTTACTATAACAGCCAGCTGGGTGGGATTTGTTTCTTTAGATGAAATTTCACAACACATACACTTTCTAATACAAAGTCTGAAGCCTATAAATCTGTGAGAAAAATCATAAGGCATGTACACTTTCTAAAAAAAAAACCCACCAAAACCAAAAGCAAACAAAAAAACAAAAAAGCCAAAATCAACAAGACAAAACAAAAAAAAAAAAAAAAACAACAAAAAAAAAAAAACAAAAAGCACACATACAACCCCCCTAAACTTTAACGAATTTTGCATATTATTGCTACAGTCTTTATTGGCAGCTTTTGATAACCCAACAGTAATCTTATTCAACCAGAATGGATTTGTTCATAAAATCCAGGACAGTCTCACACAGCTAACAAAGCAGCTGATGCTTATTGTAGTACAAACAGAAGTTTTTACATGGGTCATCGTGAAAAATTTTAATTTTCAGTTCATTAAAGGTTGAAGAGAATAGAAGAGAACAAAGAGATAAACATTAAAACTTACATACATTACATGAGGTTTTCTCATGTTTCCAAGGAGGCAACTGCCTGAGGACTTTCAGATGCATTAGCATTAGCACTTCATAAGTAGTCTTAGAATTCTTTTTTTCCATTTAACTTCAAAATGCATCCCCTGATGGAGCATCTCCTCTGGTAAACAACATAATGATTTTATCAGTAAAACATACCAGCCAAAAAAACTTTTCCACTGACATCTGTACAATTTGTTTCATGTTGGAAGGACAAATATTTTACCATGACAGGTATTTTTAAAGCTAAGTTAACGCCTGTCCTTAGTATATGCCAATGTAATATATATTTGCAAACTAAATTATGAAAGCAAAATTCAGTAACTGCATCTCCAAGTGCCTGATTCACTCTTTGATGTTTAGAAACAAAGATTTGTAAAGACAAGTGCAGAACTGTGGCCAAAACATTGGCTCACATCAAGAAAGTCTTTATTCTTCTGAGTATTTACTCCTTACCTAACAAGTCAGTCCAAGGATTTAATGTCAAAACAATATATCATCTGCAGTATAACTATTAACATTAACTTCTTCGTTAACAGCAAAGTATGTCACGTTGTGATAGATTTAAGAACTTAATATATTCACCCCTTTTTGTTTAAACAATAGACTGGAGCACGCAAGGTTCTGACACTTGTTATTTCTGGCAAAACACAAAGGTTTACAAAGGTTAGTTATGTACAGTGAATTAAAATGCAACAAAGTGCTGAAAATTTACCCAAAGTACAAGAATATGTGAATAAATGGTTGCATTCTTTTATCTATTCACTGACTTTTAAACATCTGATTTTTCTGATCTATGCTGTTACTGAAGGAGTCATTTATTGAAAGCTCATAGTGAAGACCAAAACTATTAAAAAAGTAAATGATTCCTTCCACTACTTTGAAAGACAACAACTTGACATGTCATGTACACTGCCTGAATTTAAAGATAGTCAGTTTGCCTTTCAAAGGAAGGCTGTGACAAAGCTGTCTTGACATAACACATCTTTTAACCGCCAGTTACAATAATCATGAGATTAAATATTCCTGGCCTGGTTCTACTGACTGTATTTAACATAAAACGCATCAGTCAGACATGTTAGAAAAATCAGACTCTCAACTGCCATTTATCTGCAAATGCAAATGCAAATAAAAACACAATACATCACAACTTGTAGCTCAAGCTTCAGATGCAGAATAATGGGATGAAATAACAACTGACACATTTAAGTTTAGAATAGTTCTAAAAATAGTTAATGTTGCATACTGTAAAGAAATATTAATAGAACAGACCACTTAAGTAAAGTACCTGTGTTTTGATCACTATAATTTGGCAATATATACCTGTATATCAATGATATATGTCACCTGTGACACATTGGTTTTCTCATATGGAAGCAGTCTTTTTCATTTAAACTGCAGTTCAGCTCTTAAGGGGGTCCTGAATAAAAACTGCTTACTTTTCTACAGATTTATTTCTACGTCCAGTTATAGCTTATATTTTACACTGTTGAATCTCTTCTTTCTCATTCCTCACTGTCGTGGTTTAAGCCCAGCCAGCAACCCGGAACCACGCAGCCGCTCACTCACTCCCCCCCCCAGCTTCCTCCCGCGGCTCCCGAAGGGATGGGGAAGAGAAAAGAATGTAACTCCCACAGATTGAGATAAGAACAGTCCAGTAACTAAGGTATAACACAAATCACTGCTGCTACCACCAATAATAATAATGATAAGGGAAATAACAAGGGAAGAGAATACAACCACTCACCACCCACCAACCCATACATACCCAGCCCGAACCAAGCAGTGATCTGGGCCTACCGGGTAACTGCCCCCAGTTTATATAGTGGGCTTGACATGCTGCGGTATGGAATACTTCTTCGGTTAGTTTGGGTCAGGTGTCCTGCCTCTGCTTCCTCCCAACCTCTCCTCCTCCCTGGCAGAGCATGAGACTCAGAAAGTCCTTGGTCAGAGTAAACATTACTGAGCAGCAACTAAAAACATCAGTGTTATCAGCGTTGTTCCCAGGCTGAACGTCAAAAACACAGCCACAAAGAAGGAGAAAAATGCCTGCTACAGCTGAACCGAGGACACTCACCCCATTTTTACTCTTACAGCAAGCACAGAACCAGTAGAGCAAGGAGCATGGAAGCAGGTTACTCATCACCAGAGCCATCAAACCTGTTTATTATGCTCAGAGTAATTATATTATTAGCCATGTTAGTTTATTAATGAATGATGCAAAGGAGACAATGACCGAGTTGGGCTCTCAGATCTCCACTTGAATTTCCACAAAATAGGCAAAAAGTTATGTGAACAGTAAAACTGTCAAAAGCATGTCCCTGTGGATTTATTACAACTATAAGTTGTGTAAAAGTTCAAGTTCTCATTGAGCTCCTCAGGGGTAAGAGTATTTCTGTGTGGATGGTCTGGTGTCTAATAGGACTTGAACTGCCCATAAGCTCTCTCCTGTATTTGGATGCCCATTTTCATTGAACATGCTGCAATTTGGAGGCAACATCAAAGTTACAGAACTGTAACATGCCTTACAAATTATCTTTCAATAGCTGCTACTACATAAAAGAACAAGCTTTACACTGCAGAATCCCCCACCCCTGCCATTTCTTTCCCAAATAACACTTAATATAAGACAAGTCAAATGCTTTCACAGGCAGTCAGAAATTTTGAAGACATTTTAAACTTACAAATGTGGCACAGCATGGAATTACAAATCACAGCATATACCTTGGGCATTCAGATACTCAACAAATCAGTTTGATCAATTCCTTACACATTTCAATAAAACTTAATTTCCTGCAACTATGGTACATGATTTTAGTTCTCACACACTATAAAACACAGTCCAGGCAAAGCTACTGTTGTCTACATGATTTCCCAGTAATTCATGATAAGACTGATACAATAATTGAATGGTTTCTAAGCAATTATGTTTAAGCTACAAGCATATGAGACTACTGCAATGAAGTTTAAGAACTCATAATCAATTCTTTTCCACAGAAACATGAAAAATAGATCTTTTTCAAGAAATAAAATCCAAGGAGAAAAAAAACAAGCAGTGCAGGTCCTCACTGAAAGATGGACACATGCATGTAATTTTACCACAAAAAAAAAAAAAAAAAGTATTTTCAATCGTTCAGAAAACTGAATAGCATATTCTCATCATTTCAAGTACCAAACTGCAGGAGAGTTTGGGAGTTGAAATGCAGGGGAAGCATCAAAGAGCTGATACCCTGGGGATGTCTGTGTCTAATCTACAATTTTGAGTAATTTCTAACTTTCTGGTGCTACTTTACATAACATCAACACAAAAACATTTTCCAGCAGTTACTCAGACCAAAATGCCTCAGTGGAGTTATTCCTAACATGTACCTCTGAGACTCCTGCTTCCCACAAAGTGTGATGTGGATTCTAATGATATGATATGAGTTTTTCTTGTTGATTTCATCTTGTTGATTTCATTTCCAACATGTTGTCACTGTTGTCAGAATGAAAATAATTTCCCACTGAATCCATGCTAGGCCCTTCTTTTGTCTTAAGAACTAAAAAATAACTAGATAACATTTTATACATTGGAAGTGACATTTCACTGATTTAGGAACATTAGTAACAATATTGACTTAAAATTTCAAATAATATATATATACATGAAAGTATGTGTATACATATTTTAAAGCGTAGAATTGACACTCCTACAAGGGTGAATGACAGAAAATTACATGCCTATGCATATAAATATATTGACCTCACAGCTATAGTTTTTCTCCACAGCTAGAACACCCAAATGCAATAAATCCATTTAGAATCATCTTCCAAGCAAAAGAAAAGTTTCCCATAAATGTTGTCATCTGACCTTTTCAGAAAAGGTCAACAAAAGGCCATTGATCTCTGATTGGATTTCGATTACACACACTCTGAACCAAGGATCTGTACATTTACTGCTCTCATTCATCACACAGTGTTGATTACAGGAAACATCCAAATTCTGACATTTCAAAGGTCAGTTCGCATGTTTCAAAAATTCCCCTCCATTATTCATTTTACTGCATGCTCTGTTCCACAAGTAATCAGTTAGAAACGCAAGTTTACTACTTGAACTAAGTAATTTATATCAGAAGCTCAGATTTGAGTGAAATTAAAACGTACTAAAATGAAAGACAACTGATTACGCTAGTTACTCATCAGGGAAAATACTTTGCTCAAGATAATTACCTTTAAATTTATACAGCTGTAGGGATAGTTGTGGTTTTCTGGGGGGGAGAGGGGGTTGGTCTTCTTGGTTTTATTAGTCATATTCTAGATAAAGTTGTGAAATCAAACTTGAAAGCAAGTGGTGGGTATAGTTTTCATTTCTGAGTTACACACTGCAATGTATAATGTCAGTAGCATTACAGGTCCCCAAATTCCTTGGGTTCAAGTTCACACTCAGGCGACGCAGCAGGCACATCTAATCAGCTCCTACATTCTGTTTCAACCTTCCAGTGAAACACATACTCTTTTCAAATGCTCATAGATGTCTTCTCCCATATGTTTTAGTCATTTGAACTATAAAAATTGTCATAATTCCACATCATCATATTACAAACAAATAAAGAACTTATCCAAAAATCTTGATTTGGTGTTCCATTGTGATGATAAAGTGAAATTGTTAGTTCTGAGCATTAACATGATGCTCAATTTATTAGGAAAGGGGAACATTCACCTGCAATTTATTTCTTTTTTAATGAGTCTCAAAGGTACTTGCTTCCCTTACCAAGAGTAATCCTGGTATCTTTGTACAAAGATATTTCTAACAGAGCTTGAAAAACTCACAGGTGCACATTTTCGTATAGACACAGCTACTGCATTAACCTGTAAAATGATACTAGAACATTAGTGGCTTTTTATGAGGTTATCAACAATTTGGTATGTGCAGATACCATTCCGGTATATTTGCAAGATCACCAGGTTTTCTTTCACCCTCACCTGTCCTGCCTGCTCTGGGGTTTTGCCACAAAATTATACTGCCCTTTTAATTACTAATGGATATTTAACTTAAAGAGAAAGACTGAACATCTGAAATGGTAGGTCCCTTGCTCTGCAAGTACTTCACATAGATGAATGATGTACAACTGATAACCTCAATGGCACTCTTTGTGAAGTGTTTTTTCACATCAGTGGTCCATACAAAACCTGGTGAGCTTCACTGACTTGCATTAACCAGGCATTTATACGGATCTCAGGGGGAATTTTTCTGTTAGAAGAAAAGCTATGGGCTGGGGTAAAAATTACCTTTCTTAAACTTTGAGAGTAACAAACATGAAACCTAATAAACTCACAATATTGTGTTCAGGAATCCTAAAATATTTTGTTGGTGCGCATTTTATTAGGCTGAACTGACTGGTGTCATTACATCTTGACTTTATTTTCAGCATATTATTATTCACTGAGGTATATTTTGGTAGAGTATATGGAGTATCAGGGGTTCATATTTTGCAGTGCTGCAGAATAACGATATGCTTAATCCAGAATAGCTGAATAAATACCAAACCTTGTAACTCTGGTGTTGCCCCAGGACTGCAATAACATTTGCCCTTTCCCTTTGGAATATCTGGTCAATACACTTCAAAATGCATAACATAGATATGCTCAGGAGTGGTGTTATGGCTTTTTATGTAGGAAACAGTTTCTATATCAACATTTCATATTGGCTGCCATTCCTGAAAGCCATTTTGATTTGATTGTAAAGCACACAGTTGAGGTCCAGAATCACTAAAATCTCTCAACTGTTTTAATGCCACAGAAGACAGTAAGAACCACAAAGTGTCTCAACCGAAATGGCACATATAAAATGTTGCATCTGAACATACAGACTCACAGATACAGGATTAGAACTTTGATGTGCCCCTGTAACTTCTCCACTATAAGTCATGGAAGAAATGTCCCTGCACTAGTAAATTCTTACATATTAGAGATCAAAATGAAGTAAATCATGTGCTTTCCATTCCAACAGCCCAGACTTCTTTGACTTGCATTTTTTGGAGAGCTACAGCATGTCAAATGGCTGCGCTTGTTTAAACCAAGAACTGAACTGGTCCCTCAGGTCCTCCAATTTAAGAAGTGAAAAAAACACTTTTAAATTCCTTCCTTCTTCACCGTTTCCATACCCTGCACTGACGATGTTTTTTCCTGCTTTGTAATTCAAATGAAAGAAGGGAGAATTCTAAACCACAGCTGGCAGGATATCATACTCCATCAGTCTTTTTCATACAGATTAGTAATATTATCTCATGTTTTGATGGGATGATCACACTTCCTTATGCACTGTGAGAAGCACTTTCATTAGACTGAATTTCAACTAGTGCTGTATGATCATCCAGGAAGAGCTATTAGGAGTTCTTTCATTTGTCTGTGCTTCACACATACAGTAAGGATACAGCAACACAGTAGGGAGACCACGTGCTCTTCCTTCCTCTCATGAGCTGTCCTTTGCTTTCCTCCTGCACTGGTGCATACAGCCCAGCTCAGCGCACAAAGATACATGGAACAGAGAACAGATTAGAGAGGAGAGAAAATGAAAGAAGCTGTATTTTCTACTTGCAGATAACATTTTATCCACAGATTATCCAGGATGTACATGTCATATTTTCCTCAATCCTCATTTAGAAATATTTGGGATTTTGCAGCGTTTGCAATGTTGTTTAGATTGCTGTTAATCTTTACAATATACACAAAGTTAGGCAAACACTAATAAGCTATACCTTTGTTATGGTATACATTTCAGCAGTTTATTTATTCATAGCATTACAACTCTTAATTACGCATTAGATTAAGCAGTACTTCAATACTCTATGAAAAGTTAACTTCAGAATTGAATGGGGCAGCTATATTTTGCCTGAATTAATTTGGCACACTAAATGTAATTGAGCAATAGGAACACTTCCTACTACCAGTATTCTAAGGAGAATTACAAATGCAAACAACCTGTAAGGGCTGTTTTATACTCACTGCAGTAGCATTTCTTTTTATGTCACTTAACTCAGTCCACTTTATAAAGTGAATTAATTTGTGCTGTAGATCTACCGATTGTCTTGCATCATATTCTACATGAAAACTACTGCTGTTAGCTGAGTAACATTTTTCTTATGCTAAAATGTACCTATGTACTAAACTGTTTTTAAGGTGTTTTCATTAGCATGTTTAATAGGTATTTACTTTGATCTCAAGTATATACAGCAGAAGGAGTTCTTTGGAACACTATGCCTCAGAGGATGTATTACAGACGAAAGCAGAACAGGCATTTTAGGGTCAGCTGTAGAGAAAAGAAAGGAAAGCACACAATGTTATAAAAAGGATAAAACGCTCCAAAAATACAAAGCTGTCTGAGCTACCTGTTATCCTTGTTCTGTTTCAGAGTTCCATTTCACTGTTATTACAATTAGGACAATTTGAAAGCCACATAAGTACTTTCAAGATACACAGCTGTAAAATGCAACCAAGTACAGATGGAACAAAAATCCCAGTTCTCCAAATAGATACAGTGTAGGTCTCAGATGAAGTACAGGTCATTACTGGTTGTATAAACCTCAAATCTGAGTTCAGCTAAACAGTGGAATGTCTGGATCTGGACCTATGTCTGAAAGTCTAATTTACCACCATTTCCCTCTCTTGCATGTCATGCAGTGAAACTAGCTACCCTGAAAACTGACTATAGGAAAAGACATTTTCATATTCAATGGGGTGTCCCCCATGTCTCTATTCAGAACTGAATTTCTGATGGTTTATTAAAAACACATTTTATTTTCAAACATCAGTAAGTACCACTGAGATAATATCCTCAGGAGGGAATGAGCCAGACCCTCAGGAATATAATTTATTTTTGCTATTTTCAAAATCCTCACTGGTCTAATAAAATTCCTGGTTTAAAGCATATATATAAACTTCAGAAAGCTTTATTACAATCCATGATGTGCCAAAGCTCTCAGGAAACTTTAATTCCCTTATACAAGCAGAGAATTTAGCCTAATATCATCACAAAGAGGAATTTACCACAGTTCAGTGGTGCTGGCAGTTTATAAACACGTCTTATATATTGTAAATCCAGAGTTGCTTTGTGTTGGAAAAAGTCTAACTTCTTTCAACCATTCCAACACCATTTGTTTCAGAATGGTCTTTATTTAGAACAGCACAACAAAATGTGCCCTATTAGAGACGAAAAGAAGTTCTTATTTTTGAAATTCCTCTTTGCCATAAATGAAGTCCTCATAAGAACTTTCTGATCAGAAATCATATGCTGAAAATCCATTCTTCATAGCCAGAAGGCTGTATACAATTCTCTAATTGCATTTATGCCCTGCTTCAGGATGTGAAAGCTGTATCCAGCAGTTACAGTCTGCAAAAAACCTACATGACACTTGAGTTCAGTTCAAAATTTCTGTTTGGTTTTTTGGGGCTTTTTGTTTGGATTTTGTGTGTGTGTGTGTGTGTGTGTGTGTGGTGGGGTTTTTTGTTTGTTTTGTGTTTTGTTTGTTTGTTTGTTTTAGTTTGAGAATAGGAACTTTTTGGATTCCTCCAATATTTCTTGTGTAAATAAGCAATTTTGAGGCAGGTGCACCCTCCACTCTATATACAACAGAGAACTCTCCAGAACTTGTCAGCTATCAGTTTAGCCAAGGTATTAGCACTCTTTACCAGCAAACATGGAGTGTCAGCGTGAGCTAAAGCACTTCAGAGAGTATTG
This sequence comes from Pezoporus flaviventris, assembly GCF_033815535.1. Classification (NCBI taxonomy): domain Eukaryota; kingdom Metazoa; phylum Chordata; class Aves; order Psittaciformes; family Psittacidae; genus Pezoporus; species Pezoporus flaviventris. The sequence goes on from NW_026892549.1 coordinate 53,947,904, forward strand.
TGCAGGATAGTCTTTCACAGGGCTGAAAGAAGATAGATTAAAAAAGACTGAGCATATCTTTCAAACTCAGCTACTGTGTAACTCTATCTATTGTACACATTCCTTATGCATTTTCTAGTTACAGCTTTTCATCTCGTGAATCAGACTTAAAAAGCTTTGAAAAAAAGAATCAAGCTGAGGCCAAACGTGATTGAGCTTTGAAAGATGAGAAGATTTTGGTTCCAGTGACGGAAATTCCAAAATTGTCTTTAATGGATCTATGATTTCAGAGTTTAAGTACCTACAACATTGGAAACACCCATGGACTTCATGTGAACTTTAGGGTGGGGTATCTGGAATCTGTGGGGAATCTGTGCTGGAAAGTTTTTTGAGAACATAATCTATCTGCTCTCCTACTTTTTAGTAAGCCAGAAACATTGTCAGAATTGCTTTTTTAGTGATCGTTAAGAAACTATTCTTTCAATAATACTCTAAGTTCTGGGTCTAGTAGCCCAAGTGTTTATTCAGCTGACTATTTCGCACTATGTGACTCGACTTCAGCAACAAACCAGGATAATTATAATTGCTTTGTCACTGAGTCAGGGTTTACTTCTGCAAGAGTTTCATAACCAGTTTCAGAAGACTACAAAGAGTCTGTGGAGCAAGAAAGATCAGATTGTCCTGAAAGACAAAATTGCCAACAAGTTTTTAGTGTTGTGCTTGTGGTCTTCAAGTGAGAGGACAAGTAAAAGGAACTCAAACCACAGAAAAATTATATGGTCATGCAACACAATCATATGATCACAGACTTGCAGGCAGGCAGCAGTACCTGTGCTTCACATACAGCTGTCAATACTGGTGTCACTTCTGAGCTATGAAGAATTGCTTAACAGCAGGTTAATTTCATTTATTATTATGCTGCCTGCTATTGTAAAGGAATAGCAGGAGGTCTGAAGTCAGAAGGGTGAGTTACATTACCTGGGTTTTATGCATTTTGTGTATTTTTTCCTGGCTGGAGAACTGTGGTGTTTCTTGTGGTTCAGCCTTGTTACGCTCATCACAGAATGTAGAAGTCTGTATTCAGCTATTCCAAGAACAAGGCATACTGTGCACTTTCATCATATGGCCATACCTGATACAAGGTGTCTATATACTTTGGCTTTCAATTCTATTAAAGTTAATAATAAACAATCCTCTATAACATCCCCTCACAGTGGGGAGAAAATTACAGAGCTCTGCAGAGCTGTTTTCGGGAGATGGTGTGCATCCTTAAACCAGCCGTGCTGAGCAGAGCCTTGGATATTTGCAGGTGTTGACCACTTCAAGGGTACTCACAGACTGCAGTACCACTGTTTTCCATTTTTACTAAAGTAATTGACATAAGAATAGATTCACGTCCTGCCACTTGCTGTTCTCACAGCCTTTGACTGAAAAATAAAGACTCAGGAGTACAGCATCCCATTTGCCAGGAAACTTGTAGAATGGCAGCTTACTTTCAGCTTTTCCCATATTCTGTAGTTTGACTGTCATCACTTCCGTTTTATTTTTCAGCTTCCTTAGGGATAGACTCTTCACTAAAATAAAAACCATTCTGTAATCAAGGAATCTGACTCTAAAACAGTGGTTTACATTTAAAGCTCAGTCTTTAAATGCTCTCAAATCAAGATACGAAGGTAGTCCATTAACTTATGAGTCATTAGCAAAATAAAGACCAAGGCACAACTAACTAACATTCAAAATTAATAGCTAGCATGCTTTTATGCAATTTATGCTATGCTATTCCAGGAAAAAAAAAATTAACATTTTTCAGATTTTATGCCCTGAATGAATCAAACTGCTGAAGAGCAGAGGAATGCAAGTTTCTCATGGACTGAGACCACACAGAAACTTTAGCCAAAATAAATGAGAGACATGCATTCATGAAGAGGGTTTTAGGATGGAAGGACGGGCATGGCCTTAGGACATTAACACCATAACAAGTAGAGCTCAGGATGACACTGATGCATTTTAATTGCAAGAGTTGCTGCTTACTGGCATGAAACATTTGCTCTTGTCGAGCAAGAAACTGGCACACTTTTGTTTCGCCTTCTATCTAAAAGGCCCACCACACCCAGAGCTCACATTTTACAGAAGCACACTTAAAACTCCTACACCATCTTACCTGAAATCCACAAAACCAACTGCACCTCTCGTCACTTTTTCTTATCATTCCTACTGCTTGCTTGTCTCTAACTGTAGATGTTTTTGTTTTCTTTCTTCACTGGCTCTCAGAATAATCAAGACTGGCAGCCTCCAAATATTTGCTTTCAAAGTAACCTTGAGGAGTTAAAAAGTAAAAGCACTGACATTTTACAGACAAAGGCACTTTTAAAACTTTCTACAATGATTTGCACTGAGCTTACTCAATCCACTGTCTCATGTGATCGACTCATTGTTTCCCTCCAGTTCCATCATTAAAAATGATTTCCAATATTTTTCAGAACAGAATACCATGTCAGTAGGACACAGTCAAACACAATGACTGTGAATAACTCAATACACTGAATTGTTCTTGCACAATTCTCTTTGCCCTGCAAAAAAAAAAAAAAAAGAGACATTAGAGTATCAATGTAATAGTGCAACCAGAAAGAGAGAAATGGTCTGGAAAACTCATTTACCTAAGAAATTGTATCAGGTGACCTTTTATTAGATCTAATCCTGTAAGAGCTATCACTACATGCATTCATAATTCTCATTAACAATTCCTCATCTGAATAAGGGCTATCTGCAGTAAATTATTGCACTAGGCTCAATGACTCCCTAGAAAGTGTCAGTGAGAACAGAAATGATAAATAGAATGGACAAGCCTTGAACACTTCCCGGAGTCAGGCATGTCCAGATGTCACAGGACTCTCAGTGATTTTTATTAGGAGCATTTATGTGCAGCTATCCAAGAAAATTTAAGTAGGGAAGATAATGAGATGGTAACGAATAGATATGTGCAAGGTTGGCATTGCCAGTCTTTAGCAATTGGAAGGAATAGCATAGACATACAGAAAGAAACAAAGGTAGGTAAACTGGGGAAAAATTAAGGGGAAATCATGAGCAGAAGAGAGAAAGCTCAAGAAGCATGGTAGCAACAAACAGTAATTTGAAACATACAGATTCAAGGATAGAAGGTGGATGTCACGAAGTTACTGGGGAACAAGAGCACCCCATAACAGTGCAATGGAAAAAATGAAGATTCCCTTTTTCCAAAATTGTCAAAGTGTACCTTTTTGCAGTCATTTCCTCAGGGATTTTTAGCATGTTATGTTGCAACATGTACAGATATTACTTCTGTGATTTCAGTGCAACCCTCAGTAGCCTTCCAATGAAATTATTTTCTCTATACAAGAGTAGCATCATTCAGTGACTGTGCCAACAACTTCATCTGGAAACAGTTTTTCATACATAGCTAAATCCAAAATGCCATTGTCAATATAGGATAAAAACAGCTAGCACTGTTTTGTTTCTCCAAGAGCTTGGTGTTACATCAAAGGGCTTCCTAATAAGTGTGCCAACTTCTAAGAAAAATAGATTTCCATTCTTCAAAATAATTGCATGTTATAAATTTATCTTGTCCCCAGTCAGCTTATATTATTTTTACAGTGAGTCATAGTCACTGAGTATTTCTCCAAAAGCTTTGAACATTTGTTTATACTATAGCAGATACGGATAGATAAACACAAATATTATTTGTTTTTGTTTTTAATTTTTAGATTTCAGAGCATTTGGTAATAGAAAACACCAGTAGTGCTGAGGACCTTCTTGCTTTGCAGCTTTCTGGAAAACTGTGCATAAAGCCTTTCTTTCCTTTGGCTTTTTTTGAGGGGAAGGAGAGACTGAAGAAAGTTTTGCTTGTGCAGGAATAAAGGCATTTTTCTATTAGTTTCCAGCATAGAACACTCATAGTAAGATTTCATGGAGATACAGTATTGCATTTTCTATATTGACTATTCAGACTCCTTCCAAAAATCGTGATACTACTTGCTACTTTCCTTTAGTTTGACTGTATACTGTCTGAATTAATTCATGTCACTAATGATCTTCCAGCTCATCGTGGTATTTTATACATACTTGAGAAACAATTTCCTTTGAGTTTAATAAAAGTATCTGTACATCAAGATATTATTTAAATTTATAACAGTATTTCTATATATTATGTATTCACTCTTTGCTGAGTCCTTTTTAGCGTTCAAATGAATGCCTAAGTGGTAGATTGGTTATCCTGCAAACTCGTACAGACCAGTTTTCTGACTTCAACAGCGGACATTAGCAAACTGTGCATTAATGGAGTAGTATCTCAGGTACCATACCTAAAAGTACCTCCTGCAGGTACTTTATACAGTATTACTAAAGTGGCAGAAAAAGCACAAATTATTATGCTTTTGAAAATAAGATGCTATTGATAAACACAGCCCACCAAAACATTGACAAAACTCAGACTCCAGATGCCTGCTTATATTGGACCTGAATATAATCAACTGGCATGGTTAGGCCCAGGGAGAGCAACTCAGAAAAGTTTTGGGGGTAGCAGATAAGAAATAAAGTAATTCCACAGAAAACTTAGGGAAGTTTGGATTAATAGTCAGATCTCCCATCTCAGTAAGGAGATCTGAATACTGGCAATCTGAATACACCCACACATAGAATCACAGGATGGTTTGGGTCGGAAGGGACCTTAAAGCTCATCCAGCTCCAACTCCCTGCCACAGGCAGATACACCTTTCATTAGACCAGGTTGCCCTGTCTAAGCCAGCACATTTATACACACAGACCCCAATATATGTATATGCACATATATCTTATAGCATCTTGAAACAAAAGAAAAACATTGAATTCTACAATCACATGAACCAGCATTATTATTCCAGTTAGTGGAATAACATGGGCATAAGCCCACGTTTGACTACAGTTTCCACTAATAAAACTGTTCCCAACGCAGATGCCAGCATGAACAGAGTACTCAGAGCTGTTAATAAATACACCAAATTAGAAAATGTCTCTATATGCACAATGTATCTGAGCTGGCCAGATTAGAGGATTAAGTTTCCCACTCCAGCAGTTCATATTATGGTGACACAGAAACGTCAAGGATAACAGAAGTTACTGCTGAAGCATTTGAAAAACTGACATTAAAAACCCATGACTTTAAAACAAAACAAAAAGTAATAGAAAGAGTCACAAATCAAATTAAGCAAGACGCTGCAGAAGTAAATAAACCCTGAGTAGGAATTATTCAACTGAATTGAAAACAGTTATTAAAAGATGAGGTCTTCCAACATTCTGTGTGACACACCAAAAACAGCGGCTACATTTTCTAACCTGCAGAAAGGGACATTTAAGATCATTTTCTACAATTTACCTCTTAGTAATTCAAGGGTTTCCACCAGTTACTTGCATCTGAAGAAAGCTGCAGCATGTGTCTTTGTGAGAAAACTCATCATTCATTTTGCTTTCCAAAGACTGTGGAGGAAGTGTCCTCAGAAAGAAGACCCTGGTGTAAAACAAGTCAAATTGTCTAAGCACAGGAGCAACTCACTTTGAAACCTTACCTCATTTCCTAAGAATATCTTCCTGTTTGTTTTGACTGTGGTTACCATAAAACCAGTATTTGTTCCATCTTGCAATTATTTTTAGTAATAACTGTGCAATACATTGCACACTAAATAACCACATGAGCAGTAAAGAAGCCAAAACTGCAAGTTTTGGCATTTTACTGCTGCCAGCCACAATTAAAAACATGCAGAAGGAGAAATGTAATTACAGTTTAAGAAAAAAAAAAAAAGCAAAAAAAAAGCTCTGTCATTGCTTCTTAACTCTTCAATTTTATGTCACATAGTTCTTGCTAGTGCCCTGGAGGATTCTTTTTGTTTCCTATTACTTCCTCACTGTCTCCATCTCCTGATCAACTAATGCCCAGCAATAATCTCCTTCCTTTATATTCCATTTCACATTTTGTCTCCTCTTGCTTTATTTCTTATGCCACCGTCTCCATCTGTGTTAATTTTCTGCTTGCATAATATCATGGTTTAACCCCAGCCAACAGCTCAGGCTAATGCAGCTATTTGTGTGAGGAGCAGAAAACACCTTGGTTCTGTGTAAGCAGTGCTCAGCTATAACTAAAACACTCCTGGTTATCAACGCTGTTTCCAGCTCAAATCCAAAACACCAGCTACTAGGAAAAAACTAATTCTATCCCATCTAAAACCAGAACAGTAAGTTAACTGATTGATAAATCCTACCCTCCCTTTTCCTTCCAAAGCTAGTATTTATTTAACCAAGTTACACCTAAAGCCTAGTCTTTTCTGAGCTTACTACTGCAGACAGTGCTTTTGTTGCTGCTATGCTTGACCTCGGCTGGTGCACAGGCTCTGTACCAATCCCTCCTTGTGTCCAACCCAAAGGTGGGCACTACTAGCTGCTCCTTTTCCCTCCAAAACTTTTACTGGCTGAAACACAACCATTCCTTCCTATTATTGCGAAGTTTCTGCTCCCAGCCTGAAGTCAAACTGAGAAATCTATTTCTCAGACCAGATGACAGAAAGTAATATAGTTGGGAGTCACAACTGCTGGACTTTTTCTATGCTAGACTATAACCTTTTGTTTAAGGTTGGAAGTAGAGATTATGACAGTGGTCTGTGTGACATCTCTGATAGATACTTCATTTGCCCTTTAGCTGTTGCTCTGTTCTACGTTAGCTAGATGGTGACTTTCATTTAATACTACGATTAGAAAACATAAGATAAAACTACAAGAATTACTAGAAGTTCACATTCAAAAAATAGATCTGTCTATACCACAATTTATGGAGATGTTTTCAGTTCAAAAAAGTGGGAATTAATGTCTTTTAGTAAGTTAATAAGAGACTATAAACAAGGTAACTGATGTCTTTCAACTACTATAGCCTACTCTGAAATTAATATTTGCTTTTGGTTTAGAGCTGGTGTTTCAACAGCTCCTTTTGCATTGCTGAAAATAGCTTTTTAAAAAAACATTATGCTTGAATGGTTATTAGCACCATAAGTGATATAAAAAACCCTATAGGAAAACTATAATGCTATATAAACTATTATCATGTGATTTAAACTAACATTGGAGACTATTTTCCATATTTCTATAACTAATTTCCTTCAGACTCCTGATACAAGCAGCTCCTTTGCCTCATCTGTCTCCCCAGTCTCTGTTGCTGCTTTCTGCTGCAACTTGCACAGTATCATTCTCTCATTTCAAATCACAAACAATTTTGCCATTCTAATTCCACATACACAATAACCATCGTATTTTTTCTCTTTTACAACTTTGTATACTCACAGGGTAGTGCCATATTATAACAAACATTCAAGCAGCACTGTTCTGTCCTTTTTATCATTTCTCTGCAATCAAATATACTATGAACAGTCTCACTAGTCTTTTGTGACCATATAATAAGGTGGGATTTCTCAGTGAATTATAACTAAATAACGTGTTCTTCTGGGTTTCAATCTGTGAATCAAATGCTTATATTTTAACCATGTTTACTAGGTGTGATTTTATGTTGTCCCATATTGTTTTATATGTTTAGATTCGGGATTTTTTTAGCTTATGTGCAAGTTAGATGTATTTTGTCAGTTGAGCTGTTCCTCAGCAGGACACTCATTGCTTACAATGAAATAACATCAGACTCTCTCTCTCTATGTTAGAAGTTAATTTTAACCCACAAATTGAATCGCTTTCTTTTATTCTTCTGAATAAATATTTTCTTTTCCATTCTATACCAAGACTTTAGAAATTTTCTTGCAGACATGGCAAATTGCTGTAGGATTTTTGTGGCAGGCTGATTAAGGCTCTTTCCTCACTTGCAGCCTGGTGCATCAGAGCTGTATTTTAACTCTTGTACATGAAGAGTCACAGCTGGGGATGCAAGCTGTATGGGCCAGATGCCTCTTGGCCTTACTCAGCAGAATGACTGCTGACTTCAATGAGGTTTTTGCTCAGTTAATGAATGTAAAATGCGACTCAATTTTACTATGGTTTCCGTGAGGGCCCTGAATATGCAGGCACTTACACATACACTTAATTTTATGTGTATAGACCCTGATTTGGTAAGGTAATTAAGCACATGCTCAACTTTAAATACACAAGTATTCTCAATGAAGTCAGTGAAACAAAGAATGCATATAATTAAGTGAAGACATTAGTGTTTCCAAGATTGAAGCTGATTTTCTTTGTGTAGGTAACAGAGAACAGAGGTAGGCTTTTAGGACCTTTTCTCTGTGCCACTACAACCTATAGGCAAAGCAAAAGGGAAATCCATGACTTGACAGGTAAAGGCTGAAAACAACTCAGCAGCATTAAAGTGAATTAAAACTCTCTTAAATATATCCAGATGATCAAAGAAATAGTAGAACACACTTCTAAAAAGGGAGTTATACTTGCCTATTCCCAGTCATTGCTCATAAGCCATACATCAAACTGTTTGACCTTAAAAATATTTGACAGGGACAGGGGAGAGCTATCTGTCCAAAACTTACCTTCTACAGTTTTCTTAGTTTGCTGCTAGAGATTTCCTGGACTTGGACAACTAGCTTTGAAGGCTCATGGCCAAAATTGTGTCTCTGTGAACAATACAGGGTAGAAGGATATAGCTTTGCCAAGCTATCCTTGTCAAGGCAGGCTTGTCTGAAAGACTTGGGAGAGCAAGCTCAAAACCACTCCTACACAATTAACCAGGAGCTGCGAGCACTTTTCACCCCACATTCACTGTCATAAGGATCTGGTGCCCATGCCTTTCCAACTGCCAACCTCACTGTTGGCTGCCATCTCACCTGCCCACTAGGCTCTCCAGTCAGGGAGGCATTCATGATGCATTTTACTCTGCAAGTGCGTGGCAGTTTACAAGCAGGAGTTGCCTTTACTGCAAGTTCATCCAGCCAGGGTAGGGCACAACAGAACCTTGTCCTTTATATCAAAAGTATGTATTTCATAACTACTTTGTAAGCTTTTTCACTCTCACCACACATACAAGCAGGATCTGATATCAACAGGGTATTAGGCTGGTCTACAGACATCTTTGTATGAGTTTGTGTGAGCTAAGGAACCCCCGAGTTACTCTGGATACCCACTGATAGAAACTATCTGATTGCAGATAACTTTGCTTAGATTAGTCCTTGGAGATAACCTTCTACCACTGCTATCCTATTAAATCTTTTATGGACAGGGTCTATCATTACTTTCCTCATCTGAAAAGATTCCAGCTAGAAACAGCTTCCAATCAAAAGCAGCTTATTTTGCCAGCATGATGTCATCTCAGAATCCTTTGTTTCCAGAAAGTTACAGACTAAGGATTTAGATACAGGGATACTGGGACAGATTCTCCTTGAACTCAGAAAAACAATCCTAAGAGAGAAATCCTCCTATAGAAGGAATGAGCATTGGAAGATCACAAGCAACACACAATTGGTATAACCTTTACCGTAGTCATCACCTTTATGGCTGACATAAGGACATGGTTGAGATGACAGGGACCTCCCTAGGATTTTTGAAAGCCTAGTAACCAAACTTTGTCCTCACAGCCTTGCAGGATCTGTGAGGAGGATGTATGCCATTTAGAGCAACATTTAAGCTGCTCTAACAGCAGAATCCAAGTGGCTAGGGCAAGAAACTCTGCTCAGCTCCACTTATGACTTACCTTTTGTTTCCATTCTTTTGCAGTTGCATATAAATACTGCTCTGGAAACCACGTCTTACTGTCCAGTAATCACACCTTACTATGTCAGTCACAGACACCTCCTCAGCCTGAGAGGAGCAAATATATCTACTTTTTCTTCTGTTCTCAAGTTCGACATACTCTTCCAATTAACACCCTGCCCTGCTCATGACCTGATTACAAGTAAATCTGGTCAAATGCTACGTCAGCATAGTTTCACACACTCCAGAAAAGTTACTCTTCATTGTCTGGCATGAGAGCGCTGTGGTCAGTGAAATTACGCTAATTTTAAAAAAGAACCAACCTCCAAGTGGAAGTCGCTACAGAAAGCCTAGGAAGTGTAAAAACGGATACAAGTAATAGGAATTAAGTTCTCTACATGTCACTTAGGTGATTACAGTCTGCAATGATCCTAAAACAAATTTCAACTAGGATGCAAATACAGTGAAAAAAAAATCAACTTATTCATGCAATTATTCATCAGTCTAGAGAAAGCCTCTCATCCCAGGCAAGGTTGTTGGAGAAAAAATACTAGAATCCTTCAGCAAACAATTAGATAATCCTGTGGAGAATGATGCACAACAAAGGTAATGACCCACCTAGTTCTTACTGTCATAATACAATTCTCCTGTTGTCCTTACAGAAAGACTCTGAGGAATGTAATACCTAGCAGGCACACAAAGACTCAAAATACACTCTACAGAAAGCTAGCTGGCCTTTTGATACCACAGGTCCCTAAAGTATAAAATAAACCATGTGTCTTTAGAAAGCACAGACTTCATTGTGGCCATCATTTAAAGTTCTACTTGAATTTTTAGAGACTTAAGCATACTCTAAATGCTTTTCTTCACACTGTTACTCTTGGGAGCTGAAGAAAAAGCTTCATACAACCAAATGGAGACAACTCCTTAGCCAGCAGCTGCCCGGGAGATGTCTGTGTTCCCCCTGTTGGCACACTCGTCCCCAGCAGAAGGGGTCTGGAAGAAAGGGAAGCATTAGCATCAAACTCTGGACCCTTTAGTGGGAGTCTTACTTGACCCACCTAAACGTTGTGCTATCATGAATTTGGGAAAAGCCTGGCTAGGTGAGAAGGAAGAAAGGCGTTCGGTGCCTCAAGGCAATGCTCAAGGAGGAAACAGCCACAAAAAGAATTTAGTCTGCTAGTATGTTTGCTTATTGCTAGTTTGCTCATTCCTTCCTCACACAGTGCAAATAACATACATTTTAAGACACCTTCTACTAAATCTGAACATAAATGATTTACTCCATCGCAGCATTTATTCTTCTGTGTACAACAAACCCACATGGCAAGTGATTTGTTGTGATAAAGTGGAATTTGAAGAATGTACCTTCAAAATTCAGGGTCTGTTATAAACAGGCATCAGTACCTAAGGGACAAGAAGCAACACAATCATTAGTGAAGCACATCAAATATTTTATGTTCAGCATAAATCGAAACCTAATGACAAGAATGAATTCTGGATCCATCTTTTCCTGTGATTGGTTAACCATCACTATAACTTTCATGGCTTCAGGATATGATTGCAGTACTTTGCCTTATTATTTAGACAGCTTTAGTGAGGAAAAATACAATACATTACATTTTAAATGACAGTATAACTGCAACATAAGTATGCATAGATATTCATATTTCAAGTAAACCCAGAGAGGAGTTTTAAGGATATATACCAAAATCACATCTCTAATGGTTATATGTGAGAAATGACAGAGTAAAAAGGTGATTTGTAGTTACTACTGTATTTCATTTTATGTAAAATAATTATGTGTTTTCTGTAAGTATCATTTGTCATGAGGGATAAAAAGGGAAAAGAAAACAAATTTTATTTCTGGACTTACAAGACAATTATTTTTGATAAGCAAAATAAACACCTACATTTCACTGATGTTGCGTATAGCTTATCAGGATTTGGTTCAGTCTAAATAGAAACAACATTTATTAACTTTACTGCTTGCCAGTATCTTTTTGTTGCAATTGTAACACTGCTGAAGTCATCCAAGCTCTGATAAAAGAAAGCTTGCTCTGTGTCTCTAGGTCACTAAGCACATCATGGGTCTGTATTTCTTATAATGGTACCAGTGCATCTCAGCACATTTTTCATGAAGCAGGTTGCTTAGAAGTTACCTGTACTAACACTGGTCTGCTGTACTTGGAGATGAAGGCTGAAGACTGTCTCTGAGGGAGAAAAAAGAATTCCCAAAGAGGGAAGAACTCCACCGTTCCTGTTATGGATGGACATATGTAGCACTACATAGCTGTACTGATTGGATTTTGTATCCTTCTAACGTTTGAGACATGTTCAGCTCTAGTGGAGAGTGGAATATGGATTTAATGTTCTGACCCAGATTCATTTGCGTGTGTGTTCCCCACCGCCTTCAGTGAGCATATGTGGGCATATGAAATTTTATGTAAAACAAGCTTGCAAGATTCAAACCTGACATTTGATGTATTTTGCAGCTGTGTCCTGGGCTCAGCAGTAGCAGTCACTTTTCTCCTTCTTGGTAGCTAATGCAGTGCTGTGTTTTGACTTTCAGCCTGATGTTTTGGTTTGGCCAAGGACTTTGTGAGCCTCATGCTCTGCCAGGGAGGAGGGGAAGCCAGGAGGAAGCAAAGACAGGACACCTGACCCAAACTGACCAAAGAGGTATTCCATACCACAGCACGTCATGCCCAGGATGTAACTGGGAGTTAGCCGGAAGGGCTGGGGGACTGCAGGGTTGGAGGAGGTATCGGTCGGTGCTTGGTCGGGCTGAGGGGGGCGAGTTATCAGTTGGCTGGTGATGAGGTGTTATATTCTCTTCCCTTGTTATTTCCTCTATCATTATTATTATTGGTGGTAGCAGTAGTGATTTGTGTTATACCTTAGTTACTAAACTGTTCTTATCTCAACCCGTGGGAGTTGCATTCTTTCGATTCTCCTCTCCGTCCCTCCGGGAGTAGGGGGAGGGCAAGAAGGGGGGGAGTGAGTGAACGAGTTGCCTGGTTCGGTTTAAACCACGACAAGCTGCCAATACAAAGCAGGCATTTTTGTGCACGAGAAATGCAGCAAAAATGACCTAGCTTTAAGCTTAAAGAGATTAATTCATTATTTAGGTATTGCTTAAAAAATATCTCATGTTTGACATATGATTAGCCTCTGAAATAAGCAAGTTCTCTTACATAAACATTATTCTATGCTATTTGTAGGAAGTTTGGGGGTGTAAATCTTTTGTTGACAGGAAACCACCTGAAAAATTAAGCGGCTCACCATCATAAGGCAACAGGGAATCAAAGCTCTCATTCACATTATTGCCAAACACAGTGGAAAAGAAACCCCCCTGATTGCAGTACATAGGCTCACAGAGTTATTACCTTTAACTTGTCTTAAGTTAGATTTGAAATGGCATGGAAGAATAGTTCAAGGAAATGGAAGTATAATTGCTCTGTCAATTATATTTCTGACTCTGACAATCACACAAACATTGTGAGAAGCAAGTTCTTCAGCCCATTTCATTATTTTTCTGTTTTGTTTTCTTTCTGGGATGCAATAATTATGTCTTATTTGCATAAGTCACTATAAGGAAGAAAACTGCATTTTTAATAGAACTGGTAATTTCTGATTTAGTTCACTTCATAAATGCTCATCAGTGGTTGCTACAGCATGAGGAATGAGGAGGTCTTGAGGACTATCTGGCAGACCACTGCCTATGAGGTGCTTCAGCATTATTTTCCACGTAAGTCTACATCTGTGGCAGTGACAATGCTCTCAGGATAAACCAGCACTTAACTGACATTCCATAAAAATGAATCATGCGTTTCAAATTAATAATGGGGTTTGATCTAAGGAAGAACAAAGCTCAAAACACTTAAAAAGAGAGTGCTTATTGAAGTATTATTTGGGTAATGTAAGTAAAGCAATAACAAACTTCCTTTGCAACGGAATACTTTCCCTTTCCAGTATTTCCCTTTTCCAACAGAATCTGGTTTTGTTGCCTCAAAAAAAAACCAACAGTTTGAACTCTGCAAAACAATTCTGAAATGCTTATCAGCTGTCTCTAATCACATGTAGATACTAGAAGACACAACCAAAATAGTTAAATAAAAGCTAAATGAAAATATTTTATACTTCCTCCCATTTTCTTATTTTCTTCTTGTTCTTCAAAGGCGTTATCTAAATATCCACTAGTTCAGATACTCTCAAACCGTAACATGATTTAAGACTATACAGCCCAATGTAGACTGACTGCTGAGGTCATTAGTGAATTATTTTAACTGGCAATGAACAACATTTTAAACAAGTAATTCCTAAAATTAGTAGCATGCAAATTAAATACATACAATATCAGAAGAACTTCAAGTTCTTAAACTTGGAAGTACCACTTACTTCTTCCCGCTCATCAGCTGCACATGCCAAGGGCCTCATTTGGATCAGCTTCAGGTGTATAATGCATCTGCAGCATTAGCTGCCTCAGCCAGACCCAAGAACCACTTGGCTTTATTGAGTTTCTTAGCCATTTTGAAAAGCTTGCTGCTTAGTTTTCTGACAACTATTCTGATTGCTTTAAGAATAGGTCACACAATTTGTTAATGCATAATATTCCCTGCTTATTTTCAATTCAGTACTCTTGGGATTCACAGTTGAGCCTACATTACATGTCATGAACATCACTATGATGGAACCCTCCATGAAGCAAGAGACCATGCATGGAGTCAATGTGCAGGACTCCTGAAAATTTCATTAGACAACACTATAGGAAGAACTATTGCAGCTCAGAATAATTCTAACTGCAAATTAAAACCTCTCATCAGTATGGCCCAAGACTGCCAAGAATTTCCGCTTGGCCATCCCCAAAGAAATTAGTCTTACGCTTTCAGGACCAGAGCCAAGCATCAAGAACCGACTCCCCGGATCTTCCTTATTCTCTAACTTTCCTTACTAAATAAGGATTTAAACCAGAAATCTTCTTTTTGCTAGGTATTCCAGTCCAAATTCACATTTGTTTCAAAATTCTATTTGAATGTAGCAAGATTTTATTATGAGTCAGCAAAACACCTCATGACCATTGGCTTCCATATTTCTTCCTATCTTTTGCAGTTCTGATGTATCCAGTTTCATAAGCCTGACATCAGATACAACTACACTGTTAGAACCAGCAATGTTTTATGGGTAAGAGGGAGCTCTCTATGTATTTTTTTTTGTTTTACTAATTTCCATCTCCCATGGAAATCAGTCATGAACAGGAAAATCCTGTATTATAGAATCATAGAATGGTTTGGGTTGGAAAGGAGCTTAAGATCACCTTGTTCCAACCCCCTGCCATAGGTAGGGACAGCACACACTCGACTATGTCACTCAAGACTCCATCCAGCCTGGCCTTGAAAACTGCCAGGGATGGAGCATTTATCATCTCTCTGGGCAACCTGCTCCAGTGCCTCACCACCCTTAAAGACCTTCTTCCTTATATCTAATCTAAACTTTCCCTGTTTAAGTTTTAACCCATTAACCTTTGTCCTATTGCTACAATCCCTGATGAAGAGTCCCTCCCCAGCATCCCTATAGGCGCCCTTCAGATACTGGAAGGCTGCTAGGAGGTCTCCACACAGCTTCTCTTCTACAGGCTAAACAGCCCCAACTTTCTCAGCCTGTCTTCAACAGGGAGATGCAACAGTCCCCTGATCATCCTCATGGCCTCCTCTGGACTTGTTCCAACAGTTCCATGTCCTTTTTATGTTGAGGACACCAGAACTGCACACAATACTCCAAGTGAGGTCTCATGAGAGCAGAGTAGAGGGACAGGATCACCTCCTTTGACCTGCTGGTCACGCTTCTCTTCATGCAGCCCACGACATGGCTGGTTTCTGGTCTGTGAGCACACACTGAAGCCAGCTGATGTTCATTTTCTCATCAACCAACACCCCCAAGTCCTTCTCTGCAGGGCTGCTCTGAATCTCTTCTCTGCCCATCCTGTAGCTGTGCCTGGAATTGTTCTGACCCAGGTGTAGGACCTTTCACTTGGCTTGGTTGTGTTAGTAATAGGTGAAATTGTGTGTTGAAACAATAATACAAAGAGAAAAGATGATTATATTTGAAAATCTGTTAATCAGTAGAGGGTTTCTTTTGTATTAAGAACAAGTTGAAATTCTGCTATTGTGTATCTTAGTTACTTTATAACTAAATAGTACAATGGTAGCTATAATGATAAGCAATTAACATAGCCATATATGGGGAAGGGTATATGGGTGGATCCAGGGGAGTATTGTGAAACTCCACCGAAGCAGAACTCACGAAGGTACCAGGAGTAGTCAAGTGAAAATAAGAGAATGCTGGCATCCACATAATGATTGGGATATGTCCAAGGAACAGAAAAGTGAACAGGATGACCTGAGGAAGACTTCTTACTTCATCCGAGGAAGACTCCTTACTTCATCAGGACGACCACCAGAGGGGGGCTGCGCAAGCGCAGAAGAGGCTGATGTCATAATAGACTGATGTGGCAATCCTTGATGCATATGGATTAGTCAATGATGTAATCTGTGTTGAATATGTATTAGTGATGACATTTTTAGTGTATAAATTGCGAGCGCAATGTAACGGGGTTGAAGCCAGATTTGGGCGCGTGCCCCTGGTTTCCCAGCGCTGCAATAAAGCACCTCATATAACCATTCCGGTGGTTATGTGTCAGTTCTTACGCTAACATTTTGGCAACCCAGATGGGACCTCGCGGGCACTACTGAGGTGGATCGCGTCTCGATCCTGCTCCAGCTGGCACCGAGAAATTCTCGGGGAGCCATCGTCCGCAACCGACCTCCGCTGCTCATGACGGACCTCCGATACGGTAAGAAAGGTGCTTTTGATCTGGGTTATGGTACCGATTTCTAGTAAATGTATGGTATTGACCTTTGGTGAAGGTCTGGTAAAAGCCTGCCTGTTACACGCAGTGAACAAGCTGCATTTGGCTAGGCTAGTGGTAAAGCCTGACTGTTAGATGCGGCGAAAGCTGCGCTTGGTTGGGGCTAGAGAGCTCTCGGGGTAAAAGCCTAGGCACCGTCCATTAGACAGTAGCAAAAGCTCTACAGGTTCGGCAAACGTGGTTTGGTATTGGTATTGGTATTTGTGCTGCAGGATCAGCATCTGTCTAGCTAGACATTGTAACTCAGTGGTGAGGAAAAAAAAAAAAGGGGAGAAAAAGAAAATGGTGTGTGTGTGTGGTGTGAAAGAAACTTGTTTTAGAGATCTCTTTGTATTTGTAAAATGTTGGCGATCCGTAAGTCGTCCCCATTAGGCTGTCTTTTAAGCCACTGGAAGAAGGGTTGATTGAGTGAGTGAACAAGCTGTCTGCCTGGTTTTAAACCACAACAATGCCCCATTCCCCTTTTAGGACGGGACTTATTGGCCAAATTGGATGCAATGATCATTTTTGAGAATGGTGAATTAATAATGCAAATCCCTGAATCAAAAGCAGGACAGATTTTGGTTCTTACAGAAAAGCCTATTGCTCAAATCCCAAAGGAGGTAGAAGAAGCTGTAATACCGGTAGTTTGGGAAACAGAAATCCCGGGAAAATCAAAAGCAACTCAACCAGTAATAGTGGAGCTAAAGGACGGGGTTAGGCCAGTAAGAATTAAACAATATCCACTGAAGCTAGAAGCAAGATATGGAATTATAAAAACAATTGAGAAATTTTTTAAATATCGAATTTTGGAAGAATGTGAATCACAATATAACACTCCAATTTTTCCAGTAAGAAAACCAAATGGTGAATATAGGTTAGTACAAGACTTGAGGGCAATAAAGACATCCACCCGGTGGTGGCAAACCCTTATACATTGCTAGCATCTGTGAAGGAAAAACATAAATGGTTTACAGTAATTGATTTAAAGGATTCCTTCTTCTGCATTCCCCTTGACAAAAGTAGCAGGAAACTGTTTGCATTTGAATGGGAAAATCCACAGAATGGACAGAAAACACAATTAACATGGACCAGACTACCACAAGGAAGGTACAGGTACTGAGATCACAATATCTCTTATTGCAATACGTAGATGACATCTTTATTGCAACAGAACAAAAATCGTTATGCATAAAGGTGACTATTGAAATCCTGAATCAGCTAGGCTTGAATGGTTATAAAGTCTCAAAAGAAAAGGCACAAATTGCACGCATGACTGTGCTGTATCTGGGATGTGAGATTTCACAAGGGCAGTGAAAACTGGAAATAAATCGCATAAAGGCAATCTGTGCCATCCCAGAACCATGAAACTTGCATGAACTAAGAATATTTTGGGGCATGACAGGGTGGTGCAGATTATGGATAATGGACTTATTGCCAAACCCTTGTATGAAGCCCAAAAATTACATGCCTTTGTTTGGGACAAACCACAGAAAGAGGCCTTCAAAAATCTGAAGGAGGCATTAACAAAATCACCGGCATTGGGACTCCCAGATTTGACAAAAGATTTTCAATTGTTTGTCCACGAAAGACAGAGGTTGGCATTGGGAGTATTAACTCAGAAACTCGGAAGCTGGAAAAGACTGGTGGGATATTTCTCAAAACAACTGGATCCGGTGAGTGCAGGATGGCTCTCATGCTTGAGGGCAGTAGCAGCAACTGTCATTTTGATCCAAGAAGCTAGGAAATTAACTTTGGGAAAGCATATCGATTTATTTGTGCCACATATGGTAACCGTTGTTCTAGAACAAAAGGGGGGCATTGGTTGTCCCCTAGCCGGATGATGAAATATCAGGCAATCCTAATGGAACAGGATGAGAACTACTAATCTGCTAAACCCAGCAGCTTTTCTAGGAACTGACCTAGAAGAAGGAACTCTTGAACATGACTGCATAGAAGTCATCGAACATACATATGCAACCAGAACGGACTTAAAGGATGTACCTCTTGAACGACCAGACTGGGAACTCTTCACAGGTGGAAGCAGCTTTGTGGAGAACGGGACACGATATGCAGGATATGCTGTGACAACGCAACAAGAGGAAGTTGAAGCCAAAGCACTACCTTCTGGAAAATCGGCCCAAAATTAATAGCTCTCACGAGAGCGTTGGAACTGAGCAACGGTAAAAAGGTAAATGGATGGACAGACTCAAAATATGCATTTGGTGTGGTACACATTCATGGAGCATTATGGAAAGAACGGAGACTTTTATCCTCACAAGAGACTGATATAAAGTATCAAAAGGAAATTTTAGAAATAAATAATTGTTGTGCAAAGACCTAAACAGGTAGCCATCATGCATTGCAAGGCGCATCAAGGAGGAACTTCAAAGATATCTGAAGGAAATACTTTGGCATATTGGACGGCCCGATGAATAGCCCGGAGGGTGTGGAACATGATGGCTTTGATACCACTGAAGGTAAGCCCGCTCCACACCTATCTTCCCCAAAGTCCAAACATTTAAAAGAAGATGAAAAGTTAGCAGGACTCTTAAAAGCCCAAAAGAACTCTGAAGGGTGGTATGTAACAACAACAGGACAAGTAATAGTGCCACCGACAATAATGTGGAAAATTCTACAAACTGAACATCAGAAATGTCATTGGGGTGCAGAAGCATTGGTAACTTATTTAAAACGAGGAATAATTTCCACACAGATGTTAACTATGGCAAAACCAGTGGGATCAAAATGTGAAATTTGTTTGAAAAACAATCCAGTCGTAAAAGGACAAGTTGGAATGGGAAGAATTAGAGTAGGAATGGAACCAGGAGATTATTGGCAGGTTGATTTTGCGGAACTACCAAAGGTACAAGGATACAAATATCTGTTAGTAGGGGTTGACACTTTTCTGGATGGCCGGAGGCCTTTCCCTGTCGCACCAATCAGGCAAAAGAAGTGGTGAAGTGGTTGCTTAAAGAAATCATTCCACGATTTGGAGTCCCTTTAGGGATATCAGCAGATAGGGGTCCACATTTTATTGCAACCATAGTACAAGAAGTTAGTAAACTATTAGGAATATCATGGAACTTACACACTCCTTAGAGGCCCCAATCTAGTGGACAGGTAGAAAAGATGAATCAGACAATAAAGAGATCAGTAAAATATGTCAGGAGGCTAAAATAAAATGGCTTACAACAATGAAAATGACCTTGCAGAACAGAATGGCACTGAATATGTTATTGATTAAAGAACATGGTGTTTGTGAATATTTGAAAGACAGAATACATCACTGTTGTATTCATATTCCTAACGTAACTGCGAATATAGAATACGATAATTCGCAACTGACTAAAATGGAACAGGAAGCAGATAAAGAAAAGCAGCATATTGAGCAAAGTTGGATTGGAGCACTCTTCGATAGTTTGAGCCTTCACCTTACAGGATGGATTCGTTCCCTCGTGCAAACTGTAATTGTGATACTGGTTGTATTTTTAATGCTATATCTGATGGATCTTTGTATCTGGAAGGAAATAACCCGAAACAGTGCATGGACCCATCGAATTATAGGAGCAATAACTAGGGAATATCCAAAGCACCCTACACTTCCACCTACCTATCAGGAGACAATCATCTAAGGAAATGAAAATACTTGCTTAAGTTAAATGAAGTATTTTCAAAGGGGGGAAATGTTAGTAACAGGTGAAATTGTGTGTTGAAACAATAATACAAAGAGAAAAGATGATTATATTTGAAAATCTATTAATCAGTAGAGGGTTTCTTTTGTATTAAGAACAAGTTGAAATTCTGCTATTGTGTATCTTAGTTACTTTATAACTGAATAGTACAATGGTAGCTATAATGATAAGCAATTAACATAGCCATATATGGGGAAGGTATATGGGTGGATCCAGGGGAGTATTGTGAAACTCCACCGAAGCAGAACTCACGAAGGTACCAGGAGTAGTCAAGTGAAAATAAGAGAATGCTGGCATCCACATAATGACTGGGACATGTCCAAGGAACAGAAAAGTGAACAGGATGACCTGAGGAAGACTTCTTACTTCATCCGAGGAAGACTCCTTACTTCATCAGGATGACCACCAGAGGGGGGCTGCGCAAGCGCAGAAGAGGCTGATGTCATAATAGACTGATGTGGCAATCCTTGATGCATATGGATTAGTCAATGATGTAATCTGTGTTGAATATGTATTAGTGACGACATTTTTAGTATATAAATTGCAAGCGCAATGTAACGGGGTTGAAGCCAGATTTGGGCGCGTGCCCCTGGTTTCCCAGCGCTGCAATAAAGCACCTCATATAACCATTCCGGTGGTTATGTGTCAGTTCTTACACTAACAGTTGAACTTTATGAGGTTGGCATTGGCCCACCTCTCAAGCACGTCCAGGTCCCTCTGGATGGCATTCTTTCCCTCCAGTGTATCAACCAAACCACACAGTTTGGTGTCATCAGCAAACTTACTGAGGGCACACTCAATCCCACTGTCCATGTTGCTGACAAAGATGTTGAACAAGATCAGAAGAGCAGTCCCAACACTGGCCCCTGAGGGACACCACTCTACTATCTATCATATTACCTATCTACATTTGTTAACAGAATAAATCTCTGCTTCCTTTTCCTCAAAAACTGTTGCAGAATGACTCTTAAGAGCAGGACCTTAGAGCCATGGAGGACTGTGCAAGCAAGGCAGGGGGTGGCCCCCACAGGTAACCTGAGACCGGACATGAGAGGAGAACGTGGAGGAAGCTGTGTGGGGCTAACCAATACTGTTGTGCCAAGAAGGAGTGGCTGAATACCACTCCTATATATATGTGAACTGCGTCACAAACAAAGTAGAAGTTGCTTATCACCCATATTGGGTTGGTCTGTCTGCTTCTCCTCACCGCTTACAAATGGCACCCGAACAGGGACGCAGACTACAGGGCCCTGGTCGCTGGGGACCCGGATACAGGGCCCCAACTAGCGGGGACCCGCAATACAGGGCCCCAACTAGCGGGGACCCGCAATACAGGGCCCCGGTCACTGGGGACCCAGATACAGGGCCCCGGTCACTGGGGACCCGGATTACAGGGCCCCGACTAGCGGGGACCCGGATTACAGGGCCCCGACTAGCGGGGACCCGGATACAGGGCCCCGGTTTAACGGGGACCCGGATACAGGGCCCCAGCTAACGGGGACCCGGAACGGCGAGTGACCGGCGCCGGCGGCAGCGGCCAGGGAGCGCGGGCAATGCTGCTGCAGTGGTGTGACGGACCCGGGTGCTTGGACTAACTGAAAGGAATCTGCTGCTGGGGTGAACCAGACACTGCTCCGTCGGAGGCCGATCCGGAGACCGAGGTTAGAGGACGACCCAGAAGAAGACAATCCGGAGAAGGCTGGCCATGAAAATGGACCGAGAGGTAGCCCTGGACTTATTACAGTGCTTTTTATAAAAGCAGGGAACTGAGCCCTGAACTTTTTACAGTGCTTTTTATAAAAGCGGGGAATTGAGCCTGAGACTCTAAAGCAGCTAGCAGGTCTAGTGGCTGTAGGGAAGGCTAAGGGATTTTTTGCAGATCCTAATACAATATTTGAGGAGAGTGAGTGGCGAAAGTTTGGTGATGAACTATTTGACTCAGTGCTTAATGATTATAAAAAGGCAAAGAAACTCGGTAAATCATGGAGGGAAGTAATGAACTGTATAAAAAGATACAAGGCAGAAAAGAAAACTGCCGCGGTAGCAACGGAGAAACTAGGAACAGACATCCCCGGTCGGTTGAAACCGGGGGAAGATTACAACTCGTTCTCCCCAGCTCGCGGGAGCACAGGGTTTCCCACCACCCCCACCCCCCACCCCACCCCCCTTCCTTTTCTCCCCCTCCATCAGAAGGTGCCGCGGAGGAGGTGTAACCCCCTGCTCCCCCACCACCCCAGTTCCGAAAGTAGGGACTTTGAAAAGGACAGAGAAAGTATATTAGAAGGGATACGCATGATAAATGTCGAGGAATCCGAAAGAAAGAGGGCAGTGCCTCGGCGCCGGATCGATTGCTGCGTCATTTTGAAGCACGCAGTAGAAAATAGAGATCATGCGCTAGCGGGAGATTTAAAGGAACCGCGAGCCTCTCCAACCCACTATGCCCTAGAGTGAAAAAAAAAAAAAAAAAAAAAAAAATTAACTCAGTTACGGAGGAGCCAGGTCTGTAGATGGCTACATACCGAAAGAGAGACATCTGATAAGAAAGACACAGCTGCGAGCAACGGAGACCCTGAGTTCGGCGCAGAATCAGACCCTGAATCCCCTGAATCCGAGCTAGATTCATATCCTCTGCTTCCAGACCCTGACTCTTCATCTCCCGGGTCGGTCTGCTCAGACTTACTGGGCCTGGAGACGCTCAGTTGTAACAATGGGTAACCAAGGTTGCAAACATTACTGGGGAATTTTCTGCAATGGGCATCTTTGCATATCCTGTGTTTACTACACAGCAGGGGGCTAAAGAGTGGGAAGCTCTTGATCTCAAAATAGTTAAGGAGGCCTGACAAACAGTGACCACGTGTGCGTTAAAATCCTCTTATACTCAAGCTGTATATGTTATGATTTTTTCTTGCAATTGACAGGGGGAGCCCATACAGTTTCTCTGTGATACTCATGTACTAGAAGTTGGTAAATATAAGTATGTCCAGGTTTCTATCAACCCTTGGAGACCTTTGTAGATACTGCCGGCCACTTCTTCCAGCACAGGCTGGCCACCTGTGTCGGAATGAGTGTGCATTTTGGTCAGTATAAAAGCCCAAGCCTCATACGATGTGGGGGAGGCAGAGCCTTTGCGGGGACGCCCGCTAAGGTTGAGCCTGCCACCTCCCACTGCAATGATGCTTCTCGGAGCCGTTTTTCTGTTAGTCTCCACAGGGTCCTTGTGCCACGTTCTGTACGTGGGACTGTAGTGGGAGTAATGATTGTCTTTTGCAGGGCCAAAAAAAAAAAAAAAAAGAAAAAAAAGGGAGGGGGAGAGAGAATAATGATGCTGCACTTAACCTCTTTAACCTGTCTACTTCTCAAGAATTTGAAGAACTGATAACCTGGGGGAGGGGGTATATTTGTGTCCTCCTGCCTACAGGTCCATGGTGAATGCCTGCAAAGTTTGTCAAGCCTTGCCATGACCTGGACAGACAAATGGAAAAACCTGATGCCTCAGCTACAGGAGCTGACCATGAATACCCCAAGCAGACTGAGATAGAGGAAGAGAAAAATGAATGACTGCAAAACATCACTTGGGGGCAGATGAAAAGTAACATCCTGAATATGTGTGCTTGTAAGGTAGCTATTATTAGAGGTTGTGATTTTGTGTATAAAACCACCTGTATTTACTAGCTAGTTGCTAATAAGAAACTGCACCTTGTATTGTATAGATTTGTCACTTGTAAAAAAGATGTTAGAGTATGGAAATTTGCAGTAGCTGCTAGAAAATGCTAAGGCAAAAGCTAGAAAAATTTTAATACAATGGTAGTGTTATAAAGCAGGTGATGGAACAAATTAAGAGGGGGGGAGAATTCCACTGGTAAGAAATTTCTTTGGCTAGTCCTTCACTGCCATCAGCATCTTCAACTGCTGCTGCACCCTGTAATAGTTACTCTGCTAATGTAAATTTGTGTGTGCCTTGCTGTAGTAGCGACTTGTCACTGGATGAAGCAGGTGAAACTGTGCATTGACAGCAAGGTGCAAGGACTGAGGCTGACCAAATGCCTGCTACCACAATCAAGGGCAAGACTGGGTTGGCTTCTGTGTTTGCCACCAAGAAGAACCTTTAGCTCCGCTGTTGGCTGCAACCCAGCAGGCGTGGAGCAGTGGGGACACATGCCATGCCAGACCTTGATGTGAAGGATCAGAGAGCTATACAGTCTGTTATCAGAGAGCCATACAGCAGAAAAAAGGGGCAGGCCCAGCAGCCTCTAGTTGGCATATGTTGGGGATATAATCTAGCCCAGATCCCCTGCTCAAGTAGGGTCACCCAAACCATATATAAAACATAAAGGGGGAAGATGTGGAGACAGTGTTCTCATGGGAGAATGCATAATTGGTACATAAACTTTGAATAGTCCTGAAAGATACAGCAAGGCCATGAGAGGCCTGAAGAAGCTTAAGCAAGCAACATAAGAGGCTGGAATTCACCAAGTTAATGAGAACTGTGGACTGTTGGCAAGCTTTCAAGGTTGAGTTCTCACACCTGTGTTTAACCAATTATATGTTAGTCACTAAGGGTCTTCAAAACATGTATCCAATCATAATATGCCAAATCACTGTAAGTGCTTCAGCCGGGGCCTTGACTCAACTAAGCAGACTGGGTTGCTGAGTTGCTAAGCAGACAATTCTACATCGAAGGCAATTTCTGATTTGTTTTAATCTTGACTCTGTAAGACATGCAACACTGCAGAACCTTTTGTTGTTGGAACAGGGACATGGATGTGAAGAGTTTGATGGAATGTGTTGAATGAGTCTCTCAGATTATGCTAATTCGGTGCATGCACAGCTGAGAACCCTGGCTCAGCTTACCCAGCAATAGTGAATGAGCAATATCCTAAGAATAACTAGATGGTTGTCTTCACGGGGCATTACAGGTTGAGTCAAACACTGCTGTTTAAAGTATTGCACTTATGTATCATTGTTAGGTTAATCATCGTAGCTATTAGACTTGCTTATAGTTGTGTGATACAACAGGTGAACAGAATAACCCACAATGCTTTGCTCGCACAAAGAAAAAGGGGGGAATTGTTGCAGAATGACTCTAAGAGCAGGACCATAGAGTTCTGGAGGACTGTGCAAGCAAGGCAGGGGGTGGCCCCCACAGGTAACCGGAGACCGGACCTGGGAGGAGAACGTGGAGGAAGCGGTGTGGGGCTAACCAATACTGTTGTGCCAAGGAGGAGTGGCTGAATACCACTCCTATATATATGTGAACTGCGTCACAAATAAAGTAGAAGTTGCTTATCACCCATATTGGGTTGGCCTGTCTGCTTCTCCTCGCCGCTTACAAAAAACATCACTGAAATAGCTTCCCTGTTTCATGCCCTTCATACTCCTACTGATTAGACAGAATTTACTGAGGTTTTTCTCTTGTGATGCCTAACATCTTTATGTTCCAAAAAAAAATCTGTGGGAAGGCAGAAAGAAATCCACAGAGAACAGGTGAAATACTGTTGAAAATGTTTTCCAGCTCACCAGGTCTCATTTATTTCCCTTCTCGTTGTTTGGGACAACTTTGCTCATTGCATGAAAAATCTAAGGGCTCACTTTGAACTTAGCAGCAACTTTCTTAAAGATTTCTTATTGCTCCTGTTATTTTAAATCTTAACAAGTAGCTGAACTCTAATGCCTTTCTCTCCACTAATATAAAACCCAGAATTATCTCCAGTTGGTTTAAGGATTTAAAATTCTTAAAGGATTTGCTGTTAATATTTCATAATACTTTTGGGAACAAAATCCCTTAAAAAAAACAGACTATCACCTTCTGCAATGAAATCAAATAATATAAATACTTTGATTGTCATCCTTTTTGCACAACTAAATAAATAGACTGGAGTTCACGGCTCTGTTTCCAGCTCTCCTTTGACACAAGCAGTGCCCGAGACTTAAAAGTGGAAGTCTGCCAGAGCTTTGAACTGTTCCTTTTTCTCCTGCCTGGGTGATTCAGCACTTGCTATTGAAGGTAAAGAATTACAGAGAGGTGGTTTGCTTCAAAGGCTGAAAAGAGGGAGGGTGTAGGTATTTGGTTGTTTTGGAGTGGGGCTGAGGGGGTGTTGTTTCTTTGTTGTGGTTTTTGATTGTTTCTTTCTTTGGTGTTTTATTGAGGTTTTCCTGTTTGGTTGGTTTGGTGTGCTTGTTTTTAACACACTGTAAGAAAATGAATCTTTATCCCTTGAAGTCATGTCTCTGCCCTCTCTTGGGCTCCTTGGTATTTTTGGTTTTCACCTTTATTTAAAGAGTATATGTAGCATCAAATAAGAAATGGGAGACTCGAACTTACAAAAATGGAAATTTTTCCAAGGAAATCCAATAAACAGGCCTTTATAATGCAGACAGTTCTAAGCCACCTTGTTGAGCACCATTAAATTCACCCTTATGCTGCTAATTCACCATACCAAAACAGCTGAGACATGCCAGCAAACAACCACAAAGGAGTTTCTGTCAATATACCAAAGCCTCTAAAACCTAGCTTAGTGGCTTATTTTTATTTTACATCTTTGACAGACATAAACCAAACTTATTTGGTGCAGTATATGTGTTAGCAAATATTGGTGCCTTTCAGATTTCAAAGCACGTATTTTTCTTGTGCTGTTTTTCACATAGTCTAGCCTCAAATAAAAGCATCAGTAATTTTGCCTTGATTACACTATAATTATTCAAATATCTTTAATGTTATACTCTGGACTAATTCCCATATCCATTGTTATCATTAAAAGAGATTGTTATAGATAATGTATCTCGTGTATTTCGCCTAATTGTAAAATGCAGTTCTTGAACAAAAAGAGCTATGACAACAACAACAATCCTGTTTAAAGGCAACTTCGGCAATATAGCTGTAATTATTTCCAATATAAACTATGGCAAGCCACCATAATTAACAGCAGAGCACAAGGACAAGCTGTCAAGAGTTAACTTTGCCGTTTTTGCCTAGTTTCTGTTTCTTTACCATGATCCAATAGACAGTGTTGAAACTTTGCCAGGGAGCTCACAAAGGAAACCTCTAATTTATAAAGCTCTGCGACATTCAGGCTATATTCCAAGTAAACGTAGTGTGGTTGTCTTGTACTGAAGATCCTGCAGCAACTGGGGCACCCAGCACTGCCATGCATCATGCTGCAGCATCATCTTCTCTACTAAAGGTATGCTTTCCCTAAAGATCCTTTCTTGTTGGTGGAGTCTGGCTGGATACAGAAATTGAGGACAGGGTGGAGGGTAGAACAACACACCAGAAAAAGCACAGCTAGGATGAATAAAGACAAGAGTTACTTCTTCCCAGATCAATTCCCCCCCCCCCCCAAAACTGGAAAGAGAACCAAGAGGGAAAATGTCAGACAAAAAGAGTACATGGAAAAGATAAGAGAAGCATGAGAATGGTCAAAAAAATCGAAAAGTTGAGACTGAGACAATAGAAGAAATGGCAGAAAAGAAGACAAGAAAATACAAGAGGAGGAAAGTTAAATGTGAGAAAAGGAACCGCATGCTGAGAAGAGGAAAACCAGAGGACAACAGACATAAAAAAGGATGCATGAATGTAATATTTGTCAAACACCAACGGAGCTCTGAGTAAGACCTTAATGAAAGAGAGGATGGAAATACCAAATTAAATGATGAAAATGAGAATCAAAACCCGTGTGAATAAAGAGTGCCATTAAGTTTAAAAGGTCTTTGGGGGAAAGGCTGCTTTTTATTGCATGCTCTTGCAGAAGTCAGTAGAATAGGATTTTTAGTATAAACTCCTCTGAGTACTATTTCTGTTCAAATAATTAACAACAATAACAGTCAAAATAATTCATAAGACTAATGACTTTACAAATGATTTTGTGCAGTTCTCAAGGGTAAGTGCTCCTTTCACTCAACTCGCTGCTCAAAAAACCACCAGAGAATTTAGCTGCTTCCCTTGACAGCTCATCTCATCTTTCTCCTTTCTTTATTTCAGCTTGAATTAGAGACCAATTAATATACTTTCTACCTTATAAGTAGAGCCAAAGAAACCCCCTACAGTTAGCTCTGTGCTGAAGTTGACTGCATGTTGCATTAAATTTGCCATGAACACCCTTCTTCTAGCACTCAGTGCTGCTTTTTCAAAGCCAAGTATTTTGGATAGATAAATAACAAATGCTGGATTGTCAGATCTCTGGAACATTGCATTTTACCAGGGATATTGCAGTGTCTGGTTACCACACTACAGTGTTAATATCTCTTTAAATGTGTGCTCTCAGGAAAATAAGTTTCCCTACAATCCCATTTGATCACTAACTTATACTTATGGACCAGTTACAGCAAAGCCCACTCACTCGTCCTTCATACTGATGGAAGGAACACACATACAGAGGGATGATTTTTTTATTAAGAACAAAACCACAGAGAATGAAAGCCCAGAGTGTATTACATGGTCTGGTTGCAGACACAAGTCATGCTCTGAGTTGTCTCGATGTGAATCCACTCCAGTCTAGAAGCGTGAATCCATGCTTTCAGCATATGCCAGCGGCCCTACCTTCATCAGATGCACCAGTGTTTGCAGCGGTCTACCCAGTAGTACTGCACTTCTGCCAGCGAGCTGTCAGTTGAACATAGGAACGCTCCTACACATCTGCTATCCATTGCATTTGTCCATGCTCCAGCTAACCAACAGCACTACATGTTGAGAGAAAATGGAGAACTGGATAACTTTAGTGTTGAAAGCATTCTGTTATCCTTCTGCAAGCTCCTTTGAATTTCTTACTTTCTTGATTTCTAAGTGAAAATATTCTTCAGGTGCGATTTCTAAAAAAAACCCAAACAAAAACCAAAAAACAAACCAACAACCAACCAACTGACACACAAAGCAAACAAAAAATGTATCATCACTTTCTCTTACAGCCCATCCAAACTAAAATCAGTGGACTAGCAAGGATTTCTTTCCTTACACTTGTGCCCCTATTGTGCATGTGACTATCTTCCCAAATGTCAGTTTAAAGATGGCACTGTTGTACTTGATCAGTGCAATTTTAATTTCTGTAGCTGGAATAATTGCAGTTGAAATAAAATCAATAAAGGGTAAAAGATGGGCAGGGAGGCTGCTGGACTGATCTTCTCCAGGATCATTCTCCACAGTTCCCTCCATCCTTCCTCTGAGATTATGTGATTACCTATTGATTAATATTCAAGGGGAAAAAATTTCCAACGCTGTAGCATCTCAATTCTTGAAAAACTGGTAGACATATTTTAAGAGAATCAGGGGAGAAAACTAATTCATGTCACCTTTGTAGTGGTGGCCTGCTACTAATATTTTACCCTTCTGCTAACTGTGATACCAGCACACACACATTGTAGAGTGGTGTTTTTTTTCTGGCAGAGGTAAAAAAGGGTCTGAAATTTCACCAACTCTGTTTATAAGCAGAGGCTGAAATGGTAGGTAGGACATCAATCTGTAGACAGCTTCCTTCACTCAGACATGAAGAAATTTAGAGGAATGTCACTGTGCCGAAGGTCAGTGCCACCTCCACTGTTCTGGGGCCCCTGCCACCACAAGTGCTTCTTGGAACTTAATGCATGCACTTTTAAGTCACAAATTCATTATTTCCAAATAAAACCTCACCACTATCTCTAATGAACACATTTTCATGCTAGCAGCAGCTACATTGCAACAGTATGAACTCTTGCTAGTGTGCATGCTGATCATGTCTCATCACATTTCCATGAGCAAGGCTCCCCTGTAATTGCAGTTTTGTTGTAAATCGAGTAAATAATAATGCAACATGAAATTACATTTGCTCTTTATGCTGTCATATTGCATCATAAATTCATATGGAATGATTTGTCTAGTCTCAAATTAAAGGATCCACTCAGCAAGCTGTTCTCCAGTTTTTGCCTTCTGTATTTCTAAATAGTATGCCCTAATACTGCTGGAAGAGCTAAAAATGAGCTGGGGGAGGGAAGGAAGTATGTTGCCTAGGAGGTAAAATATCCTCACATGTTCATAAAAAAAAATAAGTGAAAACAACAAATCTACATCAACTCTCCTTAAATAACAGCAAATCACACAAAGGCAGGCAGCAGAGACAGCTGGTCCTTATTGAAATAGGGAGGGGAAAGAGGAAAAAAACAGAGATCAGCATTCTTGCGTACTGATAAGGTTCATTTTGTAAATTGCAAATGTCTCTAAATAGCTCCTACAATGTTGGACACTGTTTTAGACAAACCCATGACAGAAAAACATTTCCATTTCCTACATCAAGAGAAATATGACTTGTAGCAGCTTCTGGCAGTACTAACATGAGCTAGTACCACTTACAACCCAGCAAGTAATTTATAGCTAAGCCGGACTGACATTTCAAGGAGCACCTTTCAGCAAGAGGGAGGAACTGCTCAGTTTGAAAAATATTCTTAATACCATATCTGCTTCCTCACTTGCAAAACTACCTTCTGATGCAAACCTCCAGTGCACAATTGATCTGACACTGAGTCCCAACAGTCCCTGACAGATTCCCACATCTACCATAGGCAGTAAGCAGCCTGTTGTCTGCTCCACAGAGGTTCAGCAATTAACAATTCATTTTATCATGCAATATTAACAGCTGTAATGACAAAACCAAGCTGAGCAGCAGCAATGTGAATAGCAACAAAGGAAAAAACAAAACCTGCAACACTCAGAAGACTGATTCTGGTTTCTTTGGAAAAGTGGAAGATGTTTACTGAGAGATGAAAAAAGGGAGAAGGAAATAGAAAGGCTGCAGCCACAAGAGCTGCCTCTCCACATCTCTTCTGGGATGAGAAGATGCAACTGGTTTGAATTCTTTGAAACCAAACACCAAAACACATCTGCACTCAAGACAAAACTGGTGCAAGTACCAATCCAGGAGCTTCCTGCACATACCACATGGCCTAGCCACGGTAAAGGTACCATGCACAGAGAACACCACCTTTACCCAGCCCCTAGGGCTCCCTCCCCGGCAGAGAGGTTGCCAAAGGGACCTGCTGGGGCAAAAAAAAATAAAGTGGGAGTAAAAGAGCTTGGCTAGTTGGCTCACTAGGTGGCATCACTTGTCCCTTAAGCAGAAAATGACAAGAAGGAAGGGACTGAATGTGCTACAGATGGTCATAAAGGCTTCACTTGTCCCCTGGTTTCTACCACAACTACTTTTTCTTTCTGAGTTTGGCAAAGGTTTTAATAAACTACTGGTAAGGGAGGATGTTTCTGGGCGTCCTCTCTTCAAGCTGAAACAGCCAGAGTCCTGAAATGGGGAAGAAGTGGCCAACCATCCTCCAATTCAACAAATGCCAGCAACAGGTGAGGTCAGCTCCTCGGTGAAAATACAAATACAGGGGGTTAATGTTTACATATAGCTATCCATATAGGATCAGTGCGGGTACAGAAGTGCCCTTTTTCAAAACAGAGATACCGATTTCCTCAGTCCACTGTAAAGCTCAATAAGCATTCTCACCTCATTTCACACACTGAACTTTTACTGGAAATTATTAATGCAAACCAAACTGAATGCAAGTGATCTCCACTGCAGGTAAGGGAGGTGAAAGACATGCTTGGGAAGGAAAAGTTTAACTGATTGACTAAATTACTTGATGTAAACACTTGTCTCCAAAGATTATATTATTTAATCCTGTTGATATTTGCAGGGTGATAGCTGAGGTTTATGCTTGAACTTGTCTGAATTAGAGTGAATAAACTGGGTGATAAATCCTAAAAAAAAAATTAAAAAAAAATAATCAAATCAAGTTGGATCTCCAACACCTCCAACATCACTGATTTTATTTTTTTTTTAGCACTCAATGCTATTTTGATTAGATACTTGCCCCATTTCTCTGAATTCCATATTATACCAAATTCATTATGATGATTGCTATAATCTGCATAGCCCTAACTGTAAAAGCTTCTTCAATAAATCTCTTCAGCTTTGTTTCTACCAGGTTCTGTAATAGCACCTCAAGCAAGACCCAGAATGGGAGATCACTTTTCCCATCCGATCCCGGCTCCAGCTCTGGTTGAATCAAGGCCACATTACCACACCGGGTGAAAGCCATACAAATGATATAAAGGAAAAGACCCTGACTCAAGAGAGAAGAGAGCAACAGTCATCTTTGAAAAACCTACAGAGATCATTAATAACTTATTGCTGTAAGATATATGGAAAATGTCTATTTTCTGTTGCCTGGGAAGGAAGAAAAAGGGCAGGGGGAAGGATTTGCGAATACAGTAGATATTTCAGTTGGAAGAAAACAGAGATATAAAAAAAATACACTTTCAGAAGGAAAAATCTTAAAATATTTTCCCTGCAAGTTAGGTCAGATTTATTTAAATGATTTCTAGGCTAACTCAGCTGCCATCAAAAAAGTTTCTTAAAATTAGCATTCTAAATCAAATCCTGAAAAAGAGACAGAAGGTGTCCTAGTCCTGCAGCACTGCTGCTTAGCAAAGCATTCAAAATTAAAATCAGACTATTAAATGCAAAAGGATAAAGAATAATGAACAGTGATTACTTTTGTTCGCTGCTTCCAGCTTTGCTCTACAGATTTCTACAGATGTAAAACATACTTAAAATTCTGGCACTCTATTATCTCTTACATTACTTCCTGTTTATAGTGATATCTTGAGTATGTTTTCCTAAGCATAACTGAGGTGTGGTAGAAAGTTGAGCTTGAGTGACAGTGACAGGCTTAAAATTACAAATGTAAGATGCTTTATATACAACTAGTGCATAGGCTGTATACACCTCTCTCCTTTGCTGCACAGATAAATCAGCAGTGCTCTTCCTAAATCTTAAAATCAAATAGCTAAATAATCTGTTTAATTTAGTAATGCCTGAGGCTTTAATATGTAAGATTAAAAGAAATGATTTCTGAATATTAGACGAGCTCTTAACAAAAACCACAGTTCTGCATGCCTCTGACTTGGTTTTACTCACCATCACCTTATTATTCTTTATTAAATTTGTCCTTTTATACTGTGTGAGAGGAAGATGCTCACCTGTTTAAATATTGCTAAAGCTCCATCTACACTGAATATCTATTTGCAGGTCTCCCAAGAGATTAAAAACAAGATGTTTGGATGATGGGAGCACTTCTCTCTGTTCACAAAGACCACACAGATCAGCCACATGTCATTCCCTTTGACACAAATTCTAGTGTTGCTTCTAGGAGATAAAATAGAAGGAAAGAAAATGGTGACTTGTCTTTTATTATAGAAGTACTAACTTAAGACTTCTCAATTTCTGTTTACTAGAGGCACTGGGTATTGATTCTACTGTAGGCAAGACAGAATCAATGGGCTTCAGGATCTGACTTGGCAACAATTACACATTGAGAAGTTGTCCTGGGTTCAGCAGTAGCAGTCATTTTTTCTCCTTCTTGGTAGCTGGTGCAGTGCAGTGTTTTGACTTTCAGCTCGGGAACAGAGCTGATAACAAGGATGTTTTGGTTTGGCCAAGGACCTTGTGAGCCTCATGCTCTGCCAGGGAGGAGGGGAAGCTGGGAGGAAGCAGAGACAGGACACCTGACCCAAACTGACCAAAGAGGTATTCCATACCACAGCACGTCACGCCCAGGAGGTAATTGGGAGTTAGCCGGAAGGGCTGGGGGACTGCAGGGTTGGAGGAGGTATCGGTCGGTGCTTGGTCGGGCTGAGGGGGGCAAGTTATCGGTCGGCTGGTGCTGAGGTGTTGTACTCTCTTCCCTTGTTATTTCCTTTATCATTATTATTATTGGTGGTAGCAGTATTGATTTGTGTTATACCTTAGTTACTAAATTGTTCTTATCTCAACTCGTGGGAGTTGCATTCTTTTCGATTCTCCTCTCCGTCCCTCCGGGAGTAGGGGGAGGGAAAGAAGGGGGGGGAGTGAGTGAACGAGTTACCTGACTGAGTTTAAACCACGACAGAAGTGCATCAGTTGGGTTTTTAAAGTATTTTTATAGTTTTGGTAAGAATTCCAGCATTCCACCCTATTGCCTTTTGGCCACAATTGTGAAAGAGCTTATCCTCCAAATCAAGCAGGCTCTCAACATCTCCAGTCAAAACCCCATTCAACTGTATTGCTGTAGCACTCTTGCTTCTCACCAAGGATTGTTAGTTTAGACAAAGCTTGTGCTAATGTACTACAGTTTGCAGTTTGGATCAGGTCTACATCTGAATAGCTTAGAATGGAAGCCCCACAGCAGCCTAAAAAGTTAGTGTTTGAACTCTGGATGTGAACTTGGATCCTGGTACCCACATCTGTTAAAATAAATACTAAGTGGCCTATGGTTGTTTTACCATCAAAATCCATCAGGCACAAGAATGTAGGTAGCTTGGGATTAAATTGAATCTGATAGCATTTCATTCACATTAACACTGCATTCAGGAGCCCACAAAAGGGAGAGTTAGAAACGCAATTTTAAGGATGTAAAATATTTATAGACTGAGGTTTCATGATTACAATAAAGCTTATTGCACTTTCAGCACATCTCCGTTGTGCAGGTCTTCAGCTCTATGAGGACTTCTCCATTATTAACAGGAGGTTGACAAATAAACACCGTGAGCAAATTGCTGAAGCAAGCCCATATAACCCTGGGAGGAATTTGTGTATGCTCTTCTAGATACAGTTTGACTCTGCCTCTAAAGAGTACACTCCGTACTCATCATGTCTGGCTCTAAAGCTAAGTTTGTGTAGCTTACTCAGAAATGGAGTAAAAGAGAATATTGAAGCAGCATCTGCTGCAAGGGATTTAAGCTTCTGTAGAACTTCAACAACTCTCGATTCCTCAGTGTGCATTTTTCCAAATCGCAGCTTCTCAGAAGTTTTGACAAATTGGTGAGCACATTTTAAGAGAATCAGAGGGGGAAAATAAGTTCATACCATCTTTGCACTGCTCTGTTACTAAGATTTTCTGTTACTGTTACTGTGATTTCTGCTAACTGTAACCTCAAAATACATATACATAGATTTGCGGAGGGAGGGGGGGGTTTGCCTGCTCAGAGATTTTTTGTGTAAGAATTACAATGTGTATGTCATCAACTGCTCAAAACCAGTAGCGATAGCTTGGGCTATTCTGCAGAAAGTTGGCCAATGGCATTTTGGCCTTCAATTTTCAGCATCAAATTAAACCCTTTGATTTTGTATGTGAAGGGCAACATCAAGAACAAATAGGCAGACTTTTTATCTATCTGTGCAAAAAGCAGTCTTCTATTTAATTATAATTAATCATTATTAAGTGGAAATATAGCGATGTCTTGTCTGACACCAATTATTAACATGAAGAAACTGCTGTCTAGAGGTAGAAAGTAACTAGGTTTAAACTACGAACTGGAAACATACTATACTGGGAACTGACCTACCTTCTGCAGACACAGCTTCAAGCAACTCTTGCACCTTACAGGAGGTACAGGTGCTATATCCCACTTTGTCAGATGCTGCAATAAAGTCTGCACTTCTCCATTTACAGGGATTAAGTAAAGTCATGGCTTCCCTAAAAATTTGGTTCTGTTTTCATAAGTATTTATAAGGACAGGGGAGGTATTATACAAATGTGTATCAAATTCAACTGATTTCTTCAGAAAAATAATATAGAACCTGTATATTTCTAAAATTCATTTCTTTTAAAATGTTACCTTCAGATCAGAGCATACAAATCATTTAATTTCAACCCAACGGAAACCTCAAGATTCTGTAGCTTAAAAAAAAAAACCAGCCCAACAAAAAAGCCCATTGCACCATCTGCTGGACACTTAAACCACAGCTGTGAAAACGACAACGCTGTCCACAGGGACAGGCTGCTTATTTAACATCCTGATCTTGGCAGAAGCACTGTATGCAGTAATAGCCAGCTACCAACCGGCAGTGTATCGTATAGACAGCAGGTATAAATCATTTTTACACAGGTTTTTAAAGTCTGAATGTGTCCAAATTATGGCTTAGGAAATGGATTTTACAAGTTCACTGGCAGGTCTGGGACAATTTAGATACATTTTTAGTATGATTACCTCACAAAAAATGCTGGGTCCTAAAAACAAGAAAATATTAACCCTTAAAACCTTTGTGTAACTTGACTCTCAACAGGATCCTCAATGTGAATCCCAAATAGGCCATTTGGCTATAGAGACTGACACCAGGAGTAAAACCACTACTGACAGGGAGTTTATTTGGGTTTTCCCATCTGAAAACTTCAGCCGACTTATAGTCCATATTTTGATGCTGCATTTAACTACAAAAGCCATATATGCCTCAGAAACAACACCATGATGCACTGCATCAATCTATCTCAAATGCCCAAACATCTGCTTTTCAAAAGGACAGCAGGGAAGAATGAGGAGTATTATTCTTGTACATTTAAATTTACCTGTCTTATATTTTGGTTAGCAGTTCATTTCAATAGCTATGTATACTCCTGGCTAAATAATTGAATGTTGCTAAGTAGTATCTTACACCATTTTTCACTGTCAATAGTACCCAAAAACTACATTTCCTTTGCTCTCGGTGAAAGGAGCTCTGAACAGGGAGAACAACAACCTACCTAGCAATCCCAGACTATTCTAGGTATCACTGAAAATAATCTTTTCCAGCCACAGCATGTAATTTTACTCACAATTCAGCTGACACTGTTGCCCTGGGTTCCTCCTCCTTGTTAGAGAATAAAATGGACTATGCTATTTCAAAAATCTGTCT
Source organism: Pezoporus flaviventris (assembly GCF_033815535.1). NCBI lineage: Eukaryota > Metazoa > Chordata > Aves > Psittaciformes > Psittacidae > Pezoporus > Pezoporus flaviventris. The sequence goes on from NW_026892549.1 coordinate 53,984,848, forward strand.
GGTAATTCAAAACCCAGGGACAGTTGGACTCTGCAATAGCTCTTATGTCCTAATGACACTTTAAAAACCTTTCCTCCCTCCAGTCTCAGCAGTAAAACCAGCTTTAAAACATTTCTGCAGTTTTAAAACAACAATTTTTCAGTTTTCAGTAGTTGACTGATTCCTGCTGAGTGTCTCCTCCTTCAGTTGCTTTAAGTTCTCAGGCAGAGAAAGAGAAGGTAAAGAAAGAACCATGCAGGAAAAATGGAAATCCTAGCTCACTCTGCCACATGCAGACAAGGCAGTCATGAAAATCATCCCGAAAAATCAAGTTTCCTTAATTTTTCAAATGGACCCTTGAGAAACTCCATAGTAACAATTTAGTTCATAGATCTGCTGGAGCTTACTAAGAAAAACCTATGTAAGCAGAAACAAGACCTCTCTGTCAACTGCTTTATCTCAGCAGAGAATTTGTTGGGTGTAAGTCCTAACTGCCTTCTCCGTAATTTAATCCTGACACCAGCTACGTATATGGAGGGGTCTCCAAAGGCAGAAAGACAAGTTCTACAGCTTCCAGGGCTTACAGGACTGAAGGCGCTTGAGAGGGATTTAAACATTCAACCAAAATTGTACAGCAATTAATCAGCAGTCAGTAAGTGCAGGACCTTCAGGAAATAAACTGTATAGAAACATAAGTGGATATAAGGCACTTGCACACGTTGCCCAAAGAAGCTGTAGCTGCCCCATCCCTGGCAGTGTTCAAGTGCAGGCTGGCCAGGGCTTGGAGCAACCTGCTCTAGTGGAAGGCGTCCCTGCCCATGGCAGGGGGTTGGAACTGGGTGAGCTTTAACATCCCTTCCAACCCAAACCATTCTAGGATTCTATGAGTGATTATCATTTAAAGTACCTTCTATCTTGACATCCCTTACATGTACATCAGAATCGTTGGGTACAGCTTAGACACTAATATGATTCAGGTAGAAATCATAGCCAGACAGAATAAAATACAAAGGAGTTTTGGCTGCTCTGAGCTGACAAAGCATCGGTTTGGGCTTACTAAGTACTCAGCTGGGAGACAGGAGAACTGGACTCTCCATTCCTGCTGACTTAATGCCCTAAACCAAAAGTATTAAGTACACAATGAATTTCATTAGAAGACATATCACTGTGGATACAGGTGTAAAAAGCCCCATTTGACTCTCAGTATGTGGGCTGTTGGTGGAAGACAAATTTAGAGCTAAGAATAATGGGGAAACACACACAATTACAGCTGTACTGCACGCAAGTGCCTCCCTAACTGCCCAGGAGAGACTCGAGTGCCAAACACTGCCCAGCTATCTGGAAAAAAGGATATTAATTTTCTCACATATTTGCCCTGGCTGCTTGCCAGCAGTTCACACACAATTTCCACATGGGTTTCCAGACTTTCCAGTCTTCCTATGTTTATCTATACATATGTGTCTAATCTCAATACACTCAGTGGGTGCAATCAGCAAAGACCTGGAGGAAAGCCAGCTTCCAGAGGCTGCAATACATGCAAAGGAGATCCATGATCCATGCCATTTAAAGACAAAGAATGAAGTCCATCTTAAGATAGAGCTGCATTTAGATGTAATTCTCCATTGGACTTATATATTTTATGTATGTACCATACATGTGTGTACATTATGTATGTATTTGTTTTCAAACACAGAACTGGTATTCTCAACAGCAGCAGCAGAGTTGCTCATCAGCTGACTTCTTCCAAAGGTAAAGTTATACTCAAAGGCATCCAAAGACCATTGAAATAATGTAAAATCGCCAAGTGGTTCCAGAAGGAAATTTACCAAGTGCTTGGTCCACATGAGGGAATGGCAACTTTGGACCCTGTTTCATTGCCAGGTCATGTGTACACTGCCACACTCGACAGATGGCAAACAATCAGAACCACGGTTAGAACCCTTTCAGTCATGCTTTGGCTGTCTCTAACCTAGGGAAAGCAGGTCTATAAAGATGCAGTTACAATAAATCATCTACTGTTTCATGAGGGAATCTCTACACACAAATAGGCTGAAGAATGATGCAGAGAGGAGGTTGTATCACTAGAGCAGTGTCAGTGATGCAGTGCCATCTTCCATGCATCAAATCACAGAATTATAGAATAGTTAGGGTTGGAAAGGACCCCAAGATCACCTAGGTCCTACCCCTCTGCCATGGGCAGGGACATCTCACACTAAACCATGTCACCAACCCACAGACATTTGAATAAGTACCTTATTCCATTTCGAGATATAAAACCATTTCTAATCACCCACTAAAGTATGGCAAAACAATCAAGGCAATTAAGGTTAATTATTCTGTTAGTGTGAAAAACACTGCCCCAGACATTTATGTAATAGCTTAAAAACATCAAAGATAAAAAGCTACTCAAGAATACTCTCCGGACAACAAAAACTTCCTTTTTCTCATCCAGCAAAACAACTGACTTTCTTCCAGAATGGGTTTCCATACTGACATTATTTATTCCTCAAGGTTACATGATTTAGGCTAAAAGTACCAACAGATCACCAGAAGGAAGGAATAGCACAGAAATGGTATGTGCTCTTCTCCTGAGACTCACGAACACAAAGGACAAGGACAGAACCTTGCTGTCGATTCAAGCCAAAAAAAAAAAACAAAAAACAAACAAACAAAAAAAATAAAAGAAGGAAAAGAGCAGCAGAACCCAACCCCCTCCACTCTCCAAAGTATAAACTTCCATCCTCACAAAAAAAAAAAACAGGTCTTGTAAACAGATAGGCTTTTCTTTAACAGAAACTCTGGCAGGATTAACTTGCAGATTTAAGACAGTGTAATTTTCTACAGTTTTGGAGAAAAGTGGGAAAGAATTCTGAATCATTTCAGAAAACGGTTAGTATAGTCTATGTGTTCCATATTTAGATCAGGAAACAACCACACTAAAAAACCACTCAGAAGTAATCTCTCCTACAGAAGCCCTTTCTGTTGATGCTTACCATTCGTTCCTCTTGGAACACCCAGCATCCGATTTGCACATAACATTTTTAATATACATCACAGGTGGTTCCACACCCCTCCAGGTGTTTGTAACATCTTAACCAACAGAACATCCATAGTGGCTACCACTCGTTCAGTCTCTTTTCCACTCAAACCACTGATATCAAAGAGGCAACAACTGTGACTCCGTCAGCAGTTTAATATCTGGTTTGTTTTGATTTCCGGAAGGCTGCCTCTCCTCTAGTCTCACAGAGAAGGAGAAGACAGAATAGGAAGCCCAAGAGACAGCAGCTGGAAACAAACCCTTTCTGCTCTTCAAATGTATGGTGTTTAGTAATCAGAGAAAATGTTGCTGCTACAGAGCCAAAAAGGTACGTCACAAAGGCAATGTGTTAAGACCTGGTTTTCACTCTGATTTTTCACAAGCAGGAGCTTGCCTCACCTTACTGTGCACAATGAGCTTCAGGAAAGGCATATGGTGTTCTTGATCTTCAGCAGTGAAAGAGAGTCCATGTTGTAAGCTATTGCTCCCACCAGTCACCTTAAATTACACAATGAGCATAGAAGAATTTGATGATGTCTTCAGTATGTTCATGCATGTATAGAGGATTCTGAGCATTAGGAGCAGCCTGCTGTAAATCCTCCAGGGAAAGTCCAATAGAGAATTACAGGCAAACACAGCCTTAACTGAAGTAGCTGGGCTTTGATCTTCACCTTTAAACACCATGAGCCTCCTGACTATGCAGTAGGACCTTGGGAAATTGGCTGCCCTGCAAAACAAGTCTGTGCTGATCACACTCCAAACACCTTACTGAGCACCCTGATATGGCCCACATCTAACTATGCCTCACTGCTGGGTACAGCACTTTCAGTGAGAAAACACTGACAGCAAGTTTCTGTATATGAACAGTGCTTTGCCCACTTTTTGTTTGAATTTGATTTTGAAAACATACTTGCCATAGCTACACCAATAAAACAGGATATACAAAATGCAGACGAGTGCAGGTACTTACTTGCATAGGATTGCACTGAAAAGCACTTCGCTTTGTGTGTTGAATATGTTTAAAGATTACAGGCTTGCATTCAGGCATATTGCAGAGCTTGCTAGCAAGCACGATCATTCAAGGAGAAGCCTGGAAGGAAATACTAGGAAATGCTATCTTTCCTTTCTTTTTTGCAGTATTTTCACAAAACAGAAGACAATCCTTTGAGAACATCCTGAAATCCAAAACTGGATGGAACTTCCCTAAAAATTAAATCAGCCTTTAGATACATACACACTGTTGGCTTTGACAGCTTTTCACAAATACCTAGAAGGATAACAGCCCTTACTGAGGGGTTTTAACCATGTTCAGACCAGATTTTACAAAATAGAGTGCAAGTTCAGAGCAAAATCTGTTCTGAGATATAATCCTCCAGATTAGCAGGTTTGATTGTTGTCTTATTTGCAGCAATAATTCACAAAAGCCATTTTGCTCCACTGATTTGTGAAACAAGTTCAGAGACTTCAGAACAGGTTTTCAAATAGATGAATATGACCCCTGTATGCTGCCCTCATGTCGACACTGAGTGGAGGATTTTTCTGATAGTTACAAGTCATCAGTAAGTCAAAGCAGATGAAAGTTACGCTACTGAGGAAATGATACTTGCAGGAAGCTTTTCATTTGCTTGTGGTATTTCACAGATATCCAGATCACAGATATATTTAAGACAGATGTGCATATCAGGAGTAGGAAGGATGAGCCTCAAAGATGCATTTGCAGCTGGCGCACACTGACACTTCTATGCTGCTGTGGTCTTCTACCCTCCTTTCTTAAATCATCAATATTAGAAGACAAGCAAGCAGCACACAAAATGCAACCCTTCCAAATTGCCACTTCTTTAAGAACAACTGCAGTTGATGAAGCCTAATCCAAATGACCATTTAAAATTAAAACCTAAGTTCAGAGTAACAGACCAACCTCTGCATGCTACAGGTAAGATACATGTATGTAACTTTCATTTTAACATTTATCATTATGTCCCACTTCAGTTTACCATTAAAAAAAAACAACACAAAACACCCACAGCATGTACCATCAGCATTTTTTCATCACAAAAATAAGTGTATACTCAGGAAAGAGAAAAACGTGATCAAAGGCAAGGCAAGCTGTGGTGAACTCTGCTGTGGGAGGTCAAGCTGGTCCACTCCAGCTACCCACCCTGTGGGCTGCAGTGCCCCCAGGGCAGAGGCTGTGCAGTTCCTTTCTCACAGCAGAACTTTTGTACATCTCTGATGAAGCAGCTCACAATAAAAAATGAACTATGAGGTAGATATGTCTGCTGTGGGGATGAAAACACTCTTCTTAAAGGGTAGCAATGTCTCAAACGGCTACAGCTGTTCATTCAGTGAGCATTACCCCTGAATCTTCAGACTGTATCTTCAGGATTAGCCCAGCTTTACCACTATATTGTCCGAGACAGGTTAATTCACCTATTTATATCATTTTCTTTCCCCCCATCCCTTCTGTTTCTCTCATGCATTTTTGATTTTTGCCACTGGCAGAGGGATGGTGTATCCCTCAGTCTGTTTTGGCCTATAGCCCCTCCTATAACTAAAAATTCTTAATGATAGTTATCACAGAAGCAAATATGGAGGCAGCAAAATGAGTGATTACCCCAATATGAATATTTGTTTGGTGCTTTTAAGTAGAAAAAAAATGCTTAGAAATTACAGTGGTCACAGCCAAAAATCAGAAAGTATACATATTTGTAATCTGGTTGCCAGGATTGCAGCTAACAGTCAGTGGACATTAAGTGATCCTCACAGACCCTCTACTTAGGGTACCTCCTGTCTTAAGTGGATTTGTACCACAAGAAGCCACCTGAGAGCAGGAGCAGCCTTCTCAGCCAGTCTTTTTCTTATTTTACTGTTCCAAGATTACTAAAAATGTAGTTTAGTGCCTTCTGAGTCAATCCTCTGTTACCCAACATGAATGGTATCTACTTCGTTTACTTCCATTTTTCTTTGTAGAAAGGAGGAAAACTGGTCAAAAAAACTACCTATGAACTCCTGCAGCTGAGTCCCAGAGTGTGTTAAAGAAATAGCTAAGAGAGAAATTCAACCATGAATCTGTTATTTCATGGAGTTATATATATCCAATTCCTTGGTGGTTACAAACAGTTAATATTTTATCTGAAAGGGCAACAAAATTCAGAAAAGCATCATTAAAAATATCACCATGGGTATTTGTTCTCTGAGTCGGGGGCAGGGAGGAGGAGGCAATACATACTCAACTACTCATTTTGATCCAGGCAATATCTCCTGTGTTTCTCTCTCCCTACATACACAGAAACAAAAATAAATGGCCCTACTGGACAGTACTTTTCCTCTTTTCTAAGGAACTCTGAGACTAATATGTCACTTTCAGACATAAGAGACTTGGGCTGCAGGCCTTTTTAACACACAGAAAATTACTCTGTTACTTCTGGGATTTTGTTAAGGCAGCAGCCTGCCTCTTTCTATTTCTCTCTTTCATTTTGTTGTTTCAAAACAAACAAGCAAGCAATTAGCTCAAAGGGCTACCAGTGATTACAGTCTCTTTGGAAGGAGAGAAGCATGAGTTGGAGAATGATGGACCTAAAACCTCTGATAAGTACCAAAAAGGAACAGGAAATACCATCAGCCCTCTCCTGAGGTCTTTCTGTAGCTAGTAGCTCTACCACAAGGCTTACAAACACAAAATCCTTCCGGCAAGTCTCTCACATATAGGTACTTTCATTGTGGTTAGAAATATACAGCAAAATATCTTTTTGCCTCCAACACCTGTAAGGATGGAGGCAAGGACCCAGAGGTAGAGTGCAAGCTGGATCATTTATTGCAAAGATAACATGATATTTATATGCTTCCAAGCAATTAGCCAAGCACATCTGTGTTTGCCTTGTGGTTACATCAGGTGAAAGGTCTATCTGATTTTCCTATCAACATCCTCTTTCCAGTTCCGATGTCCTTGTTCCTTGCCACTTCCAACATCTTTCAAGTACCAGTCAGGGACAGGTCACTCTTAATTGCCTGCTGTAGCTCCTCCTTCCCATGGTCACTCTTAATTGCCAGCTGTAGTTTCTCCTTCCCATGGCCTCTGACAGCTTTGATACATTCCAACCCCCACAATTCCCCCTTCTTGTTTTTGCAATGCAGTATACACGTCTTTCAAAAGCTTGGGATAACATTTGCTGCATACATTGTAGTAAGCAAGGTACAACACATATAATGGCAAAGAGAGCAAGCAAAAAAGATCATTTCTCCCTTAACCAAGGTCAATAGCCACCCAGTTATGCCCCAATCAGAGAAGAGTGATGATAACCAATCTTTATCATCCTCCCTTAACTTCATTACACTGTCTTTTAATTTACGGATACTTTCATGTATGGATTCTGAATGGTCTGACAAATTCATGCAACACATTCCTTCCAAAATTTCGCACCCATGTCCATGCGCTAAGAGGAGAAAATCGATTGCTGCTCTATTTTGGAAAGTCGCATGCCTAATAGAGTCAACATTAGTGAGCAGTGCCGACAGAGAGCAGATGCTGTAGCATTAGTTTGTTTTGCAAGCCAACATCCTAACTTGTTCAATGTTGCTAAAGCTTGAGCGCAAAGCTACTCCAGGAGCTAAAAATGAAGCAGCTATTATTTCACCTGGGTTCCAAAAATTTACTTTGTCATCGCAGCTCAGCTGAAAGGCCTGCGTTGACTTTCAAGAACGCAATCCTCGTTTATTCACTATCACGGTATTATTGGGATGAACATGCCTTGGGTCCCTAAGGCACACAGGCCACCTTTTATATGGGATAGCACCCTTTGCCAGGCCCGATCTTGTGGCAACTGAGGCATGGACTCTGTTCCTGGCTACAAATGAAAACCATTATTGAGTGAGCTTGCAGGCTTTTATAGTATTCTGCTTAACGGTTAGTAGCGGTTACTTCTTTTGGCACTTTTCCATCACAAAACAATCTTATTGATCATGCACTCTTTCAGCCAATCACATTACTGTCCACACACCTTTGCTTGAATAATTATTTCTAAACATAGTTCTCTGCTATCACTACTCATTACAATCTCACTTCCACTTCCCCTTGACTACACTTTCTTTATCTTGTCTTAAGCATCCTCCTGTTTCCAAATTTACAGTCCTCAGAAATTATTTTGATGCTCTTTCTTCGGTTCCACCCGATGTTCTTTCTTGAGTTCTTTCTGACTTGTCCCATTCACTTCTCCCAAGGTTTGTGGCTGGTAAGAGCCCAGATGTCTGGGCTCTCGTCCAGGTCTACTGGTGCAGCTTCTTGTGCAGCATTCCCCTCATCTACCCCTTCTTTATAAACTAACAAAACATTGTTAATAGATTTAGTGATGAAGCGATTTACAGAAGCAATTAAACAAGGAAGTTTGATTGAAATACACAGGGATTTTTACACAGATTAATGTGATTTTAATAATGTTTTTCAAGCATGCACTGATGCCCTATTCTGACAGTAAACTTTCTAGCCAATTCCAGCTAGTCTCCACTCACAATATATGAACTCCTTTAGGTTTTGAATTGCATCATGGACAGACTCAGAATGATCAGACAGGTTCATGTAACACATTCTATCAAAGTCTTTACAACCATGGCCTTGAGCTAATAGCAAAAAATCTATGGCAGCTCTATTTTGAAGGGTAGCGTGTTTGACTGAATCGTTATCTGATGTTAACAGACCACTGCTGTGGGTGAAAAACCTCTGGGGCAGAGGCTGGGTTTCTTCCCGCTTCTCACCGGGAGTGGACACCGCACCGCCCCGCAGCGCGCATCTTGGCGGGCGCAGCGCGTACCCGCGCCTGCCGGAGCACACAAAGGCGAGGGGCGGGCGAGTATCACAGCTCTCTGCCCGCGGGCAGGCAGTGGCGAGAGCCCGCCGGAGCCTGCTGCTGCCGCCGCCGGGCGAGTGAGTGAGGTCGCGGCAACGGGGAGGTGGAGGCGGCGCGCCCGTGCTCCGCAGCTCCTTATCCCGCCGCCACAAGGCGCAGCCCCTCTGCCGGAGGTGAACCCCCGCCGCAGCCTCCGCTCGGCTCCCGCAGGAGCGCCGTTTTACTCCCCGCCGTCCAGCCTCGTGACGGACGGGATGCGGAGCATTCAGGTTGTGGGGCAGGTTCACAGCACCTTGATTTTCCGCTTCTTTTTTAATGTTTTTCCACATATCATGCAGGTAAGGGGGGTAGAGGTGGGGGTCGATTACTCTGGGATCAAAAGGGTCATCTTTGCCTGGCTCATTTGCTGTTGCAGCCTGTCGGCGGGTATCTTCCCACAGATCGATAGGCGCGGGAGGGTGTGTGAGCACTGGCAACGCTTGTGTCTCGTGACAGCCAATGCCAGGATCAGGCGAGAATAGATCTGGCTCAGTTTCTAGGTCTACTGGCCCCAGGTCGAGAGGATCCGGAGTGTTCTCATAGACTGAGTGCCATATGGCCAGCAATTTGGGCGCTGCCTCATCATCTCTTGTGGCTGCACCCCAAAGGTAGACCCCAATCTTGTTCCATACTCCCTTCTGATAAATATTAGTTGATGTCACCTCTGTGGCATGGGCCGAGGCCCATATTAATAAGTCTTTCAGTTTATCTCCATTTACAGTAACCCCCTTTTTTGCTAGGAATTTTATTAGTACTCTGTACACCGACTTGTGCTCAGGGGATACTGAGTTTCCCATGTTCCCGTTCCCAGCCACTTACCTCAGTCAGAGGTATCGGTTAATTGCTGCAGCCTTTCAGAGTTCGGCTGGGCATCCTCACCGGTCGCCGAGTCACGGCTCTCTGTCTTGTCCCTGTTCGGGCACCATTTGTGAGGATGGAGGCACGGACCCAGAGGTAGAGTGCAAGCTGGATCATTTATTGCAAAGATTACACGGTATTTATATGCTTCCAAGCAATTAGCCAAGCACATCTGTGTTTGCCTTGCGGTTACATCAGGTGAAAGGTCTATCTGATTTTCCTATCAACATCCTCTTTCCAGTTCCAACGTCCTTGTTCCTTGCCAGTTCCAACATCTTCCAAGTACCAGTCAGGGACAGGTCACTCTTAATTGCCTGCTGTAGTTCCCCCTTCCCATGGTCACTCTTAATTGCCAGCTATAGTTTCTCCTTCCCATGGTCTCCGACAGCTTTGATACATTCCAACCACCACAACCACTGTGCCCACCTTTTAGTGCCAATTTTAACCAGCTAGCTAAAATGGTTTCAAAAATTCATTCTTTACGCTTTTCCACTGCTGTTGGAAAAATTTCTCTTGCCAGACTGCTGTGCTGCTTCAGGGCTCCTCTCCAGTTTGAAAGAGGCCTGAGGCCATAGACCAAGCAATCACTCTGCTTCAGGGCTCTAACAAGCTCTTGGTTTCACAGTGTGACCACAGATGCAGGCAGTGCCATATCCCTTCTGAATGCTGTTTTGAAAATAAGAGTCCCCACACTGAGGTTTTATCCACTCTCTCTTAGTTCAAAGGAAACCATAACAGCAGCAAACTACAGATCCAGCAATGAATTGCATTTTCATAGAATAACAAGGATGAGCTGCATTACAACCTGTCACGGAGAACAGATGAAACTGCTATAGATTTCTGATCTATCTATATATAAAAAAAAAGACTGAAATACCTTCAGTCTGCCCAAGAAACAAGCAGCACCCAAGTTCTTATTTATCTACATTGACTGGAGAAAAAGCAAGCTGGATTTTGTATTTCTGCCTCTTGAGAATTGAGGGATTAAGCTACACTGTGAAGATGAGAGACAGCCATCTCAAAGCTTAAAACTAAGGAAGGTTCCACCTTTTCCAGGGTAAGCTTATGCCAAAATATTTCAAGTCTTAGAACACTGGGTTTTGCTGTGGATTAGTACAGTGAAGGAAAGATGCCCACCAATGGAACTTTAATCTCTTTCGCAAACTGCTATCCCTACACATCCCACCTGTCCCAGTTCCTGTACAGACTGGTGGGAGAGTCTGCATGAAATGGAGTTCACTCCATCTTCACACACTTAAACAGAGTCCTTACTCAGCAAATTAACACCACAAACCATTTGGCCAGTTTTGCTAATGGGAAAGCTACAGATGGCATAAAGTGAGAAAGAATAAGAATAGTGCATCTAGTTGGTGACAGGCCACAGCAGATTCAATTTCAGTAATAGCAAGAGTATTTTAGACTTAGATTAAGAGGCTTTCATAGCCTCTATATTTGCAGCACAGAACATGGGGTGAATTGATTCATCTTCATCAAATTGTAGGTAGTGCAGTGAACAAAAGAGCAGATAACCTCAATTTAAAAGCTGATTGTTTTTCCTGGCCTTATTATAAACTAGTTACTCCTACTCTGAAAAAAACATGAGATCATTAGACATCAAAATTTAACAAGAATGCCTTACAGTACTCACCTATTTAAACATTTAATAAAGTTCAATTAAAATCTGTCTGCCTGTTTCCTGTACCTGTGCTCATGCAGAGCAAGCATTTGGATGTCTGCTCACACATACAAGATGGGAAATGAGCATTGGGAAGAATGGCTGTGTTACTGCATCTACAAGCATTACAAATAAATTCCAAGTAGCTGGAATTTACTACCCTCCAGAGTAACTGGGCAGAAACTACGTAGTGTGAGTTCCATCTTTATTGGCAAAAACATCTCTCCAGCTTCGCTATTCTTGATAACCCTCGATACTGTCTGACACAACACTGACTGAACTGGCTATATGCATTCTGCTCTTTACTAGTGATCTAAGTGAAGACTAGAGGCAGTTCACCACAGATACACCAGGAAGCTCAGTTTTGTGGCTCATACTGCAATAAAATGAGAATTTCACTCTACAAGCAAGTCACACAAGTATGACTGTTTACCAGTTTAGTACCTCATAATTCCTGGCTAGGCTTTTGCAAGGCTTTGGTCTTCTCAAACACATGAGCGCTTACACCTGTTGAGCTTAGATACTCTGCTGTAACTTGTTTTGTTTCCACAGCTCTTCAGGGTACAGCGTTCATAAAAACAGGCAACCACATTACCTAAGAACAGGGAAGTTCTGCAGCACACAGGTTAGTCTTTGGTAACATTCAGCATCTTTGGCCTACTACATGTAAAGCACTTGCTTCACTATAAGGTCTAGGAAAATCATCCTGAAGGTCTGTCCTGGGTTCAGCAGTAGCAGTCATGTTTCTCCTTTGTGGTAGCTGGTGCAGTGCTGTGTTTTGACTTCCAGCCTGGGAACAGTGTTGGTGAAGCCGATGTTTTCGGTTGTTGCTAAGTGATGTTTACCCTGACCAAGGACTTTGTGAGGCTCATGCTCTTCCAGGGAGGAGGGGAAGCTGTGAGGAAGCAGAGATGGGGCGCCTGACCCGGGCTAGCCAGGGAGGTATTCCATACCACAGCACGTCATGGCCGGGGTGGGGGGTAACTGGGAGTTACCTGGAAGGACACGGGCTTCCGGGTGGGACTCGTTTTCTTGGCCGGTGGTATCGTATTCTCTTCCCTTGTTATTTTCCCTTATCATTGTTGTCGTTGGTGGTAGCGGTGGTGATTTGTGTTGTACATTGGTTGCTGGACTGTTCTTGTCTCAACCCGTAGGAGTTGCACTCTTTCGATCCTTGTCCCCGTTCCTCCGGGAGCCGGGAAGGGGAGAGCCCCGGTGGGGGAGGGGGGGGGACAGACCTCGATTGTTGTCAGCTCGGCACTCACTGGGAGTGAGTGAACAAGTTACCTGACTGGGTTTAAACCACGACAAGGTCACTACCACTACAGTGCTGAAGTTCAAGTATCATTGGCCAACGCACCTAAAGGATAATCGCAGTGCAGTGCAATTATCAGTAACATTCATAATAACCCAACCAAGCCTTTGATTCCTTCTCAAGAAGGAAGGAAGCTGATCAGTTTAAAACTCATAGCAAAAGCTGCAGAACTGTTTCTGAAAACTCTCAAACGGTGATTCAGGCACAGACTTCATGCAGGAGGTAGGTTTTGTTAACACTTCTAGAAGTTTGTCTGAATTGTACAGAATCAGATCCTAAAGCAAAGGCATAGGGCAAAAGCTAAGGAACTTCTTTCCTTCATTGTAAATAAATTCACATTGTTCCCTAGGCCCTTGTAGAGATGTTCTAATCAGCATTGTTTAGTTTCTATTTCTAGTTTTCACAGCCATGTTTAGTTCCCATTTCTAGTTTTGACAGTTCTCCCTACAGCTTTGCTGACAAGCTTGTCACATTTTCAAGAAACACCTCAAAGGTAAGCCTTATTTATCACAAATTATCCACATTCTATTTAATGAAATGGAACTGCCTTGAGTGGGACAGATAAAAATTCTCCAGTTTCATCACATCTGCTTTCCTATTACATTTTATACTATATTTACACTGTAAGTTATACTATTGTCTTTAGCATACCACGTGTAAAAGCCTAAGTTGTCTTTTATACAGTTTCTTTGATCCTTTTCTACCAAAGCAGAAAATTAACTCTGAAAGCTGTATTGCTCTACCTTTTCCAAATCTACAATGCATACAAGTTTGTTTCTTACCTGTTAACAGCAAGATACTTGGGAATTACATAACCAATTTACTACCATTAGTGCCATAAAATAGTGACACAAACTCCAACCTGAATAGTTCTGCAAGGCCATCCCCACCAAGTACATCTCAAAATGGAAGAGAGAAACCCTGGACTACGAGAGAATAATGCAGATATTCATACCAGAATTCACTTCCCCCCAAAGACAGAGTCAAAGTACCAAACTGCAACTATAAACATCTAAATACAGCTAGTTTTATAGCTCTGACAAGAGCCTCTGCTCACTCTGTTGTATTACTCTCTACCATAATCTGCATGTTCTTTAATACGATTTCCACCTGTTACATTTTTGTACATCAGCCATTTTTAGTCAAGCTGGCAATAGAAGTGGAATTTGAAGTAAACCGTTTTTCAAAGCCACTATGGCACCCCAAGAATAGTAGGTGGAAAATGCAGAGTGCAACCCTGTAAGATTTTGCTTCATTAGAAATAAAGAAAAATAGTGGTTGTTCATAAAAATACCAAGTGAATTGACATTTCATTGAAGCAAAATTGCCAGAAACATGAAAGACTAATTTAAGTGTTAACATGCCACATATACACTGTTTACTATTACTACAGATAAAAGTTAAAGGATGTTCACAGTCTGGTTGTCTGTATAATTATTAAACCTAAGGAAGCTACTTTGGGATGTCAGTGTCCTTCAGAGAACAGCTACAATGAAAACAACTGCCCTATTTTAAATCAAAGTTACTTGAAAACCAAGAAGCACAATAAATAAAATTCTTTATAGCCCATAATCTTGACCAAAGACAAGTCATTTTGGAAATTAAAGACATTTACCTCGAGTATTTCCTTCATTCAGATACTTTGTTCTTTAAGTATGGATTCTCAATTTACCCACAATGTATTTTTGCATTGTTTGAAAGACCCTGGAAAACAGAATAATAGTTTCAGAAAAAGAAACCACGCCTAAGAAAGGAAAAAGGGCATGGGATAGGGTAAAATAGTACATTATACTGCTCTAATTCTGGGCTACAGAGTAGCATACAGAAGTGCTGAAGGGCAGTATTTTAACATGGTTAAAAACAACAGCTATAGCTTTCCTTGACGTGTTTCCAGGCTGCTCAGCATGGTCCATTCTTTATTCATGAAGCAGGTCACCTTTTTGTCCAGTGCGATAAAGGTTAAAGGGCAGTTTCTGGACTCCTATGAAAGCTTTCTTTATCAGTAGTTTTGCACCTAGAAACTTCTAAATATCTAGAAAGGGACATCCTTCCAGAGACATAAGACCTTTTGATCTCCTAGATTTATGTATTTGGTTGGTGAACTGTTAACACCAAACTACCACTACAGCAGTCAGGAATGTCATCACTGCCTTCTGAAAAACAAGAAAGAAAACAAAAATCAAGTAAACCCCGTTGTGCTAGGAAGATGATAGACAGTGAGATGTACCATAGGCAAAGAACATCACAAATTCCTTCTCCACATAGTCCATCACATTTCCACTCTAGCTTTCTGTTTTCTTCTCGAGTTTTGGAGTAGGACTAATCCTTCCACAAGAAATACTCATAAACCAGCAACAATGAATATAAAATGGGAAAGCATGAAACTAAAATTTGCAGTTACATCTTGATAACTCAGCTCTTCATTTTGTAACTCCTACTCCCCCAGTAAAAGGACTCTCCCCCACATCCTCGTCTACACATAAATTATACACGTATTATGCATGTAATTATGCACATAAATTATAATTATTAAATATTTTTAATTGCTCTATCTGCTTCAAAGAGACAGATATGCTATTAAGTATGCATGATCTCTCTCCATGTAAGCAAAGTATTTGTCTGCTCTGGAATTAGCTATAAACACTTTGAAATTGTATTGTCGAGTGAGAGAATGGCAAGTGCATGAGGAAACAACTGAATAGGTTTGAGGATGATTTCACCTGCACAGAGCAAACAATATGATTGCCACACAGCATGATTTGTTCTAGATATTTCCCAACTAAAGTTCCGTATCAAATACTCTGGAAACAGATCCACTCATTTCCGTGCCATCCCGTTTTACTGACCACTTTGTGATCTTAAATCTCTCCTGGATCTCACTAGTTATTCACAAAGCTATTTAGCAAGAACAATGGTAAATCTTTCATTTTAGAGTTTGCAGATCCGACTTCCCCATAGGGCACAATCAGCAGTGTACGAGGACCCAAGGGGTCAAACCTGCTCACACAGGAACCAGTGTTTTATCAATTCTAAGTTTCAGTGGCAGCAGAATTTCT
Source organism: Pezoporus flaviventris (assembly GCF_033815535.1). Classification (NCBI taxonomy): domain Eukaryota; kingdom Metazoa; phylum Chordata; class Aves; order Psittaciformes; family Psittacidae; genus Pezoporus; species Pezoporus flaviventris. The sequence continues at coordinate 54,000,647 of NW_026892549.1, forward strand.
TCTCCATTTAAAAAACTCTGTAAGAGTTCCAGGAAATATTGCTGGAACAGCTGGAAATTAAAACCCTTTTTCCTCTCCCTTCATTTTACATTTGACACATTTTACTTGTTATGGTGCTACCCCCTTTATGCTACATCATGACTGCTTTTGTCTAACAGCATTGGTATAACCAGTAGGATTTATGTGGGGCCATAACTTTGCTGGTAAGCATAAGAAAAAATTGGTCTTCAAAAGAGAAGTTAAAAAAAAACCCAACATTTTATTCCTTAGTGCTGCATTATAGAGCACAAATTATTCTTTGAGTTGTTTTTAACCTCATGGAATGTATTTTAGAGGTATCACTTTATATTTTAAGAAACACAAGATTTTTGTTTAAAGTTCATTTTCGTTACATCACAAATGAAGACTGCCACTTTTCTAAATGGGTAATTGTTGACAAGAACCATTTAAGCTGTCACACATGCTAATAAATAGCCATGCACTCTGTAGGCATTTGGAAAAGAAAAAAAAAAAAAGATGAAAATGCTTTTAAGCTATAAAAGCTGAGCTGCATAAATAGGAATAACCTGTTTTCAAGAGCAGGGCAGTGCTCTAAATAAGAGTACTGCCAGCCCACAAACACAGTGGGACAATTACTTACTGTGGTGAAAGCAAGGAGTTCAAAGTTGGTATAAAGCTCTCAAGGACAACTGGAACTCTGCTGATGCAACTTTCTTATCTTCAAAGCATAGTCTGAAAAACTGACCTACAAGAGTTCTTGAAGCAGCTCATAGTACTGAAAATTTCTATCCATTTTTATTGTCTGCTGCTGCCAAGGAGTGCATCACCTCAAAATAAAAGTGCTGCACAATATGTCCTTCAGCATAAAATCAGTAATTGTTATTAATAACAAGTACCTTTATTATTCACTGGAATTTTCCTTCTGATGCTTTTAAACTGAAGAGGGTTAACTTACCAAGCAGTGTCTTCAGTTTCTTTTTTTTTTAGATTTTAATTCTTAAAGCTCAGAGTGTTTGTAGCTGATGAATATTCAGTAACAGTTTTCATTTTCAGAACTAACATCAGTTTGCTGATGGTTGAAATCCAAGCATTCAGTCAAGCTTGTTTCCCCCGCTGCCTGGCTTAGCACATGTAGTGAGAATTATGTCTTTCACTTTCATGCCAACTTAAATACATTAGATGCAAGAATAACAGAGTCAGCAGTACATCAAGACAGACAGCACTGCAGAAAGTAATCCGATACGTTCTTACCCAAGTGGCATTCCAACTCCAAATGTTAAAACTAATGAACTAGAAAGAGCTAATGATAGGATAGAGTTTGCTTTTAGTTTAGTTTTTTGCTTAGTTTAAGCTGTTGCTGGATGCATTTAAGAAAGTATTTCCTTGAGAACATATCCTGTTCCATACAGTTTCGGTATTGTCATAGCATTGCTTAAGTAGGCTTTGTCACCTTACAGTCAGATTGCAAAAACACTTGAATTTCAACAGAAACCACTATCTTTTCACTATTTTTCATTAAAAACTGCAATCAAATCTCTGCTTTGTGTACATCATTTTGCAAATATTTTCATATCTGGAAACTACAAAATAGGTCATTTTTGCACATGAATGCATTTAACTATATGCAAGTTTTGCATTGTATTACTAGCACAGTGAAGTAAGCACAAATAATGAAAAATATTTTATGTACTTTCTTGTTATAAAAATATATTTCAGTTTATCAAATATTTGATTTTCTTTTCTGTTCAGCAGAGCACTGATGCATAACGTAAGGTTGAAGTTTCCTGTGAAGCCTACACTTAAGTCAATACTATTTAAACACATCTTCTAAACGGAACATATCCCCAAATAATTTCCTAAATAGGGATATCATAAAAACTTACATATTCCTTTTTTCAACTGGGACCCTTATCCTCAGACTGGTTGAACATGAACCTGAACTGATCATTGCCAAGAAAAAGTATTACCCAGGACTGCTGTCAGGCTGTTCTTCCATATATGTTTAAGCAAGGAATAAAGCAACAGTTGAGCAGTACTCAACCTTACCTATATAATTAGTTTTCCATTATGAAGGGTAGTAAGCAACTGAGATAAATCATATCTAGATAGTTTCACTGCTCACACAGGAACGGGTGCCTCTGTGCCTTGCTCCTCTGCAAGCCCAGTAAGGGAAACTTTCTAGTTTCAGCACAGCATGAATATGTGAAGCCAATGCCATCCCCGAGTTCCATTAACACGATATGATGCTGGAACTAGTAATCCCTGGCGGACAAAGATATTCCCACAAAACCAGTCTGATAGTCCCAGTACTTGCAAACCGGTTAAGCCAGATATGAGATAACAGAACATAAATCCTATTTTGAATTACATATTTTCCATTTTCTTGAACATAAAGATATTTTAAAATATAATAAATTAAAACTTTGTTTTGATAAACTTACCTTGTATTTTCATGAATAAAAGGGTTCTCTTTCCAGCATAGAAGGATGGCAAATTAAAGAAGCAGCTGTTCAACTGCATTACGAGACATGGGACAACCTGACAAACCATTAGGTAAGACTGTTTCTGGTAGGGAAGGATTTACAAGTGGAAATTAAAATCAATTATGAATTAATCAAATACCTGACTTTGAATTTGTGCCAAAAGGAGACTTCCCATTTTACAACAACGTAATACATTTTGTATTTCAAACACTAATAATTCTGTTAGTTTCCTTGATTTAACAAGAGCAAATAGAGATGTGTACATGGTTACAGGGATATGACATCATTGGTATCACAGAAACATGGTGGGATGGCTCCTATGACTGGAGTGTTGGAATGGAAGGTTACAGGCTATTTAGAAAAGACAGGCCTGGCAGGCGGGGAGGGGGACTTGCCCTTTATGTTAGGGATAGGCTGGAGAGTATGGAACTCTGTCTGGGGACAGGTGAGCAGTCAACAGAGAGTTTGTGGGTCAGGGTTAAAGGGAATACAGCTATGGGAGACATTACTGCGGGGATCGGTTACAGACTGCCTGATCAAGAGGAACCTGCGGATGAAGTGCTCTATAGACAGACAGAACAGCCTCACACTCGCAGGCCCTTGTCCTCATGGGGGACTTCAACCACCCTGACATCTGTTGGAGGGACGGTACGGCCCGGCACAAGCAATCCAGGAGGTTCCTCCATTGTGTGGAAGACAACTTCCTCTTGCAAGCAATAGGGGAGCCGACAAGGAGAGGTGCCGTGCTTGACCTCGTGCTCACCAACAGGGAAGGGCTCGTTGGAAATGTGACGCTCCAGGGCAGCCTTGGTTGCAGCGATCACGAGATGGTCGAATTTGAGATCCTCAGGACAGTGAGAAGAGTGTGCAGCAAGCTCACTGCCCTGGATTTCAAGAGGGCAGACTTTGGCCTCTTCACGAACCTGCTTAGTAAGGTTCCATGGGATATAGCCCTAGAGGGCAGGGGGACCCAAGATTGCCGATTGATGTTGAAGGATCACCTGCTCCAAGCTCAGGAGTATTGCATCCCAACCAGAAGGAGGTGCAGCAGGAGGGCCAGGAGACCTCCTTGAATGGACAAGGAGTTGCTGAGGAAACTTAGAGGGGAAAAAAGAGGCTTATAAAAGGTAGAAGCAAGGACAGGCAGCCTGGGAAGGATACAGGGATATTGTGCGGGAAGCTAGGAAGCAGGTTAGGAAAGCTAAGACCCAGTTAGAATTAAACTTGACTTGGATGTGTCAGGTAACAGGCAGGATTCTATAGGTACATTGTGAAAAAAAGACAGACTAGGGACAACATGGGCCCTCTCCAGAAGCTATCAGAAGTGGCTACCCTGGATTTGGAGAAGGCTGAGATTCTTAATGCCTTCTTTGCCTCGGTCTTCACTGGCAAATGCTCTGACCATACCACCCAAGTCTTGGAAGGCAGATGCAGGGACTGCGAGAATGAAGACCTTAGGCCCACTGTAGAAGAAGATCTGCTTCGAGACCATCTTAAAAATCTGAACGTGCACAAGCCCATGAGACCTGATGAAATCCATCCGCGGGTTCTGAAGGAGCTGGCAAATGAAGTTGCTAAGCCACTGGCCATCACATTTGAAAAATCATGGCAGTCACATGAAGTTCCCGACAACTGGAAAAAGGGAAATATAACCCCCATTTTCAAGAAGGGGAAAATGGATGACCCAGGGTACTACAGACCAGTCAGTCTCACCTCTGTGCCTGGCAAAATCTTGGAGCAGATTCTCCTGGAAGGCATGCTAAGGCACATGAAAAACAACAAGGTTCTTGGTGACAGCCAGCATGGCTTCACTAAGGGGAAATCCTGCCTGACCAATTTGGTGGCCTTCTCAGACGGGGCTACAGAACTGATGGGCAGGGGCAGAGCAGTTGATATCATCTACCTGGACTTGTGCAAAGCGTTTGACACTGTCCCACACAACATCCATGTCTCTAAATTGGAGAGACATCAATTTGATGGATGGACCACTCGGTGGATAAAGAACTGGTGGGATGGCCACACACAAAGATTTGTGGTCAATGGGGTGACACAGTCTAGTGCAAGGTGTCCCTGCCCACACAGGGGGGTTGGAACTTGATGATATTAAGGTCCTTTCTAACCCTGACTATTCTGTGATTCTATGATTTTGCTAATGTAAGAAGACAGACTATCATCATAAAATAAAACCACAAAAACAAACTGACTGTTCCTTTCTTATAAGTCAGCTTGACACAGAATTTGCAGGTCACCATCAGGTAAACCATCTGCTGCTCTCTAGGGTTTTTTATTTGCATTTCCCCCCCCCCCCCCTTTTTTTTTAACTAATACCTTGCCCAAGAACCAATCCTGTAAGAGTACTCAGTCCGTTAAGTAATGAAGTTCTGTGTGCCCTCATGGTGATGTAGAAACAAAACAAAAGCTTGCACCACCACCACCTGATGCAAGACAATATAAATCAAAATTACACCACTAAATTTATCACACTGTAAAGGGGTAAATGCACATACAGTTTAATTACTTGGCTTAATTTGGTAAAAAAAAAAAAAAATCCATTTTTTCAACAGCTGATATCCTAAATATCACTTTCACTCTACTTCCAGTTCTTTTTAAACTGATATGGAGAAAACTCCAGGAACAAACCTGCCAACAAAGTTTTCAAGCTAACAAGCAGGTATTCTTTATTGCGGTGCCGGGAGACACAGGGGATAGCTCCTCCTAACGTGTGTCTCCCCACTGCCACATAAGCCGTCCTCTTATAGCCACTGGGTCCCAGAAATTCAATAATCCCACCATTCACTGGACACATTCTTCCTTTGTTTCTGTAGCATTTAACAGGTCATCCACATATTGTAACAGAGTCCTCGTCTGAGCAGGTGGCTTTCATAATTCTAATTCTCGTGCTGATTTCCAAAAATCACTGGACTGTTTTTAAACCCCTGTGGTAATACTGTCCAAGTTAACTGAATTTTTCTTTCTGCGTCAGGATTTTCTCATTCGAAAGCAAATAATTTTGGCTTTCTTTGGCCAATGGTAAGCAAAAGAAAGTGTCCTTTAAATCCAGGACAGCAAACCATTTCTGATTATTATTCAATTTAGTCAATAAATCATACGAATTAGCTAATACTGGACAAATATCCTCTGCAATTTTGTTGATTACCCTGAGATTGTAAACCAATCTGCAACTTTTCCCATTATATTTCTTTATTGTCCAGATACAAGTATTATATTCCAATTCACATTCAATTAATAATCTATATTTTAAAATTTATCAATTTTTTTTTCATTCCCTTTGATCTTCTGATTTTAAGGGATACTGTTTTATTCTAATTGGGCAGGCCCCCCTCTTTTATTTCCACTTTAACAGGCAAATTAGTTTTTGCCTTACCTGGAACTTCAGATGCCCGTACTCCCACATATACCTGATTAAGGATTTCTTCTATTTCAGGAAGGTCCTCCTTTTTGCTTTTCTGTTGAATTAAAGATAAACTCAAAACTGCAATTAATTGATTTTTTTTTTAACTCTAAATTCCATTTTGCCTTCTTTAAATGTTGCTTCTCGCCCTAATGAAGATTTTAGAGAATTTGGCGTGCATAAAAATTTATGCATTCCTATTTGTTTTCCCAGTTTGTACTTTAAAGGTTTCAGAAAGAATGCCTTCTTTTTTTTCCCTGCTTTTTCTTGGTGGCCAGTAGCTCCCACATCTGTAACAAATTCTTTTCTCTCTGAGTTAACACCAAATAAGTTGCTCCTGTATCCACTAAAATTCCTAAAATTCCACTTTATTTCCTCTAGTCTGTAGTTTTAATTTAACCAGTGGATCTGCTAGGGTAGATTCCCCAGGTCCCTCTCAGTCTAGCTCCAATTCAGTCACCGGAGCCACCCCATGGCACTGCCCCCGCCCCAGGGCAGTCTCACTTCCAACGTCCAAACTCCCCATAGCACGCACACCAATCCGTTTCCACAGAAGAGCCCACTCCCCCAAACTCTGCCCGTCGTCACTTCTCCATGTTCAAACACAGGAGCTGCCCGAGCTCCCCCCCTTGGTTTTCCCTTTTTTTTTGTTTTTCACAGCTGCTCACCCTGCTCTGCAGGGGCTGCAGATGCCTGCCTCTGCAACAATATTTCTGGTTTAACCCCTTCTTAACTCTGAATGTGAATGTGCTGCTTGTTGCCAGTAACAGCAATCTCTTCCTCCTTATCAATATCAAATAGGATGGATACAGAGGCTGCTTCTCTCGGAGGTACCTGTGATACATAATTTTCAACCTATCTTCCTGATTACTGTTTTTTTAACTTTAAACATCTTCCCCCAATATCATAGGCTGAATAACATCTCTTCAGCTTAACTTTCAGTTTTTCTCTGTCCTTTTCCAAGGCCGAAATTAAGGGATCTAGCAGAGCTATATTAATTTTGCATTCAGTCTGTCACTCCGCGTGATTTCTTAAAGGGAAAAAACATATCTGCATACATTACTTCATGCCACTTTCCTTGCCCCCTCAAAACAACATTAATTGTAACAATGTATTATAGTTCGGAGTTCCATTTTTAGGCCATTTTTCCTGATCTGCCAAAGTATACAAAGGCCACCATCGGTTACAATATTTTACCAATGTTTTCTTATTTACCGAGCCCCCAGGAGACTCTCCAAGTTCTTTCCAGTGTGCCAAAATGCACCCAAAAGACTCTTTTTCAAGATCTCTTCACTCTGCTGATTTTCCATTATCAATCTCACATTCACACACACATATACAAACGGGATCCCACAGACACACTCCACACAGTTACAACACTTGAGACAAAGACAGAGACTAAAATTCAACCAAATAAAGAACAGTTAATAACACAGTTATAACATCCTGTCACAAGTACCAAAATCATTACTGTAAAAAGCCACAAAATAAGACGAGTACCAGTAGAATCAAAAGCAATACATCCTAACCCCTATGGCTCAGACCATATTGTAACATTAATAGGGGGGTTTCCTTGAACCCTTTATAGTTGACCAGCCTGTCAGTGTCCCAAGAAGGACGAGACCCTTGTGCCCAACCAGCCTGTCTGAGTCACACTGTGGGACATACTGGACAGCCCACTGTATCGGAGGGTGATTCGACTAACCTATTCAGGGACCCACGCTGACAGCATCACCGAATCAAATCCCTTATGGGCTGTTGATAGCACACTGGACCCAAAACCATTTCCACAAGACACCCCCTGCGTCTTGTAGGACCCAAACCACAAGATGCCCCCTGCTTAGTTATAACAGTCTGTCACTGATATCAAAATCACAAGACCAAAATCCTTAATGTAACAAGCCACAAAATGAATACCAACAAGATCCAAACCCATTTCCACAAGACACCCCCTGCGTCTTGCAGGACCCAAACCACAAGAAGACCCCTGCTTCTTATGGGTGTATGCCAGTAAAATCCAAAACCTTTTCTACAAGACACCCCCTGCATCTTGCAGGACCCAAACCACAAGATGCCCCCTGCTTCGTGTGGGTGTATACCAAACGGATGCTAGCAGCCAGGTATACGCCTTTACCTACGAGATTTCCTCTCTCGATTTATGGAAGGCTTCCAAACCATGCGTACACTTACCAAGCCAATTTACCAAACCAATTTACCAAACCGAGATGCCCCCTGCACCTTACAAACTATATAAAAGAATACCTTTTATGAGATGGTCCTTGTCTGCTCCCGCAGCGATCCGAATGAGTCAAGGGGTCCCTCCGGGAAAAATTCCCAAGGGCCCTAGGGAGCCCTGTCCTCAGTGGGTCCTGCAGCCGAGCAGAGAGGGTCCCATCTGGGGTGCCAAATTGATACGGAGAAAACTCCAGGGACAAACTTGTCGACAAAGTTTTCAAGCTGACAAGCAGGTATTCTTTATTGCAGCGCCAGGAGACACAGGGGATAGCTCCTCCTAACACGTGTCTCCCCACTGACACACAAGCCGTCCTCTTATAGTCCCTGGGCATACATACATATTCATGAGGCTACGTATGGATTACATAATTTTCCAGAAAGTTCCCTGCATGCGTACAGATTTGTGGTGGTGGTCTCTGAGGGTCGTTTACTTCTTCCAACAATCTTCATCACTTCTGGCAGCCTTTGAAGCAGTAGATGCTCATACCAGTTTAATTGGTTTGTTAGCACCAGAGACATAATAATCCTCCTATCCTCCTATTTATCAGTTAGTTTAACTGTAGCCCATCCTGGACACCTGCGGCTCCCAGATACTCCTTATCCCTGTGTCCTGTTCTTCTAGACTGTTTTTCTTAAGCTATGTCAACTATAACAATTTATCTTGTGAGAATTCTCAGTATGTTCTCTAGCTGTACTGTTCTCTATGCGTCATGCACCTCAGTAATTTTCCATTGCTACTGTTACAAAGCCATCAAACTTAACATTACTTAAATCTAATTCTAAAGGTTTCTATATTCCATTTTGTGATTTTGTGCCTCCTTGTTCCAAAACATAATGTGAAATTCAGTTTGATTCAATTTTTTCTCTCTCCTAAATGATACAGGTAGGTCCCGTAGTCCAAAACTCAATCTAGTATCACCGCTATTAATAGGACCTAAATCTTGAAGTCAATACAGCAATTTTAGAGTACAGTGAATTAGATTTTTGAAGCCACTATGAGAGACAAATTGACACTCTTTCCTCCCTCGTATTTCTAGTGGATAGAAGCAAGATTAATATGTCTGTCCAGAAAATTCCAGGTAGAAAAATGTGCAACTACAGGCACTCATTTGGTAAGAATACCCCCAACTGCATGGTCACTCAAGCCCTAGTGTCCTTTTTACACTGCACAAAGTTCTCTCACCCTGGGAATTTTCTGGAGATCTTTGCTCAAAACGAAGTTGCCAGTAGAGACCACATGAAGTCTATCAAAGATCTTTGCTGCAGCCACTACTTTTGAGGTAATGGGTCTAAACTGAAACAGGGGAAGTTCAGGTTAGATATAAGGAAGTTCTTCCCTGTGAGGGTGCTGAGGCACTGGCACAGGGTGCCCAGAGAAGCTGTGGCTGCCCCATCCCTGGCAGTGTTCATGGCCAGCTTGGATAGGACTTGGAGAAACCTGTTCTAGTGTAAGGTGTCCTTGCCCGTGGCAGGGTGCTGGAACTGGATGATCTTAAGGTCCTTTCCAACCCAAACCAGTCCCTAACTCTACAATTCTAATTATAGACATATTTGGATCAATACCTGAGAAAGTGTCTTGCACTGTTTCAAAGCACCAGTTCATTATTTTTTGCAATCATCTCCACCAACTTTCAAACCCATGTGGCCGCTTCAGAGGTCAAGGCCTGCAAAGCTCCTGATACACATGCATCCTTTGCCTTTGAGGCTATACAGAAGACAGGTTCTTTCCTACTGCCAAAATGATGACTTTAAGCTTACACCCCTTATCCTTTGGAAAAAAATATATACAGTGATTTATATAGATTATTAAAAACTGAGGAAAAAGGAATGGAAATTTTGATGTATTACCTCTATTTGTCACTGAAACCTCAATCCACCAAAACATTCCTACCAAACTTCTGTTTTCAAAACATTACTAAATCTTTTATGCAAATATTGGGATATGCATCAATTTCGTGGGGTAGCATGGGCATTTAAATCTTAATCTGACAGTCTGTTAGGAGGGAAAAAGTAAGCTTTCTTTCCCCTCACTTACAGAAGCTGTATTATGCACTTAATATTTCAGATACGGGAGTATTTTTCCCCTCCTTTGTGTAACACAAGATTTCTTTGCTCTCTTATTGAGAGATTTCTATTGTTTCTGCGTGAGAGTAGGATTTAACGTTGATGTACCTAATATTTGCTACTGCTTTGGGACACACTAACCCCCCTCTGATGTTTCTATTCTCTTCATTGCTATTATTCCACAAAAAACAGCTGCACTGCAGTGACACTTGTGTACAGCTCTCAATTTTGACCTGGTAAGAGGTGCTATAGCATTTTAAGATGACAAGGTAAAAACATAGCACAAGAGCGTTATTTCTACTCCTCTCAACAATCTTGGCTCTTTGCAGATACAGAGCAAGTACAAAACCTAGGGGGAGAGGAGAGCAGGCCCTTCCATATCTGTTTGCTTATACAGCCAAAGACAAGATGCACTAAGACAGCCTTAACCACAGGTTTCTAGCAAAAGCTACCCAGCACCGAGTTCTCTCAAAAAAGAAAATTGCTAGTTTCATAGCAATATTAGTAGAAAGTGAAGAACTCTTTCTTTTACATGTTATCTGGCCTCCACAAGTTCTGCTGCTCCAGATCTACCACACAACTCTGGAATCAGTCATTTAATCTTCCAGTTTATCTATTTCCATATGTATAAAATGAAGACCCCAATTTCCATCAATCACACATTTCCAGTTGTGCAGAGCAGTATTTACCTTCCAAAGTGCATATATAGTGCTTACAAAAGGCAGTATGACAAGAATGGGAGTTTAAAAATCAGTACAATCCTGGGTTCTAGACAAAGATCCTCCTGCAAGAGCAAGATGCTTATCACATAATAGCGAAACTCTGGAAACATATACTTCTGTGGTAACCTAAAGCTTAGAGGCCATCATCTTTTATGATTTCCTATTCCAATATTTTTCTCCCCACACGGTAAAGATCATGTGGCTTTTTGCCTACCTGGAATCTTGGCAGTTAAGATGTATAAAAAGAATACACTGGTTTATCATATGAATTGTCAGGTATTGGTGTCTCTTTATATTGATGAAGGCTTTTCCCACTGTGCCAAGGTCGATCTGGGATATAATGAGAACAGCTGTGATCAGTGACTCTGAACACTGACACAACACAAAAGGAAAAGGCTTTATATGCCTATTGAAGTACTGCTAAGGGAAAAAGGCAATGCAACAGCGCGCTACATTTTTTCACTGCAGAACATTTATTTGCATTCCACAGAAAGCAAAAATATTCCTTTTAAAATTTCAGCATGAAATAAATTGGGAAGGAAACTGTTAGACAAAAATAATGAATAGGATACAAAACTGATCAATAGAATCATAATCAGCCATTCATAATAATAGCATACAATAGATGTTCTTTTATTTTGCAACTAGCCGAAGGAAAATATGTTCATATTTAATCCCAATATATGTGAAACACTAGATCCTGTCTAAGCAAGCACTCTGACCTCATATGCCTGATCAGGTTGCTGTTTGAATTTGCTGCAGTAACCCATATTAATTTATTTTCCTTTTAAAATGGCTAGGTTCATATTCTCCTTGTATTACTGAACACAAAGTCTGTAATACCAGCTCTAACAGTGCTGGGCTAAAGCTGGGAAGGGGGGGGGGGGGGGGAGCAAAGCAACAGAACACCAACCAACCACAAAAAGCCCAACCAACTCCCTCATCCCCCAAGCATTTCATGTAAATGTTAAGACAGCTTCAGAAGTAGTGCTGAACACTTGAGGCCTCTTCCATTAGCCTGTGAACTTCATAAAAGTTCACCCTACTCACCCTGAATTTCTTTTTATGTCATTAGTACATTTGTTTCTATGAAGTTATTATTCAAATACTAAAATACATCCAAAACTTTTAACATGCTGTCAAATTCACCAACTAGTTAAGTCCCGTCATTACACAGCTGGAGATTTCAACTTTAAGATGCCCACTAACTTTAGGAGACAAAAGTTTGAGAAAACATTATATAAAATACAGTAAGACTTCAGAAAAGAACAATTAGATTTATAGTTGAAGTAAAATTCTTTTTAGGCTCTTGGGGGCTTCAGAGAATGACTGCAATACACTCTGTACCTGAAATTTCAAGTGCAGTTAACAGGAAATGATCCGGTCAATGATCAATCCTACCCAAAAATCAAAGTCTCTATAGACTACTTGCAATAAGTTTTGGGGTTTGGGTTTATTTTCAAGAATAAGTTTTCCACTCCTACTGACTGACTTGTGTGGTAGTGTTCCTCAGGTTTTTAATACTGTATCTTCAATAACTCATTCCTGCCATCTTCGTTTTTTTCTGCCCTTCATGCATTATAAAAACTATCATGTAAATTACATCCATAAATTATTGTACAAGTTTTCAACAATATCGCATTTAAATAGAAAGGAAAATCTCATCTTATGGGGATCATCGTTCATGTTCAGTAACAATATTTGACCTGAAGCCAACAAAGCAACTGCCAGATGTTATTTACACTGGTAGCTCAAATTTCAGAGGGCTGAAGTACTGATGCAGCAATACTGCTACAAGGAAACTTGTAGAGATTCAGTATCTGTTTCTCTTTAGGAGAGAAACAGTGGGGTTTATGTCTAAACAACAGGTACCAGTCCCCTTTCTTTTAGTTCTCCAACAATGCTGGCACAGCTTTCAGTGGAACCAGCCTCTTCCAATTCACAATGCAGAATTTTTGAGAGAGATGGTAAAATCTAACAGAACCTAGCACAGAAACTGTGGAATCCAATCCCTACACAGAACTTTTTTCCAGCTCAAAGAGTTCACACAAACTGTATGTATAGTGGTTCCAAATCCATCCTACGGGGACTCAAATGTCAGCAATTCCAGATGGTCGGAGAAGGATACTCACAAAACTGCTTCCAGCTATTAAAAAGAAATCATTCATCCATCAAATAAAGACCTAGCACAGAATGCCAATCAAAATCATGCTAGGTGAAGAAAACACTATTTTTTTCACTACAAGCATTTACAGCAGTGACCATATGCACATCCCACTTAGAGTTCAGAGGTGGCAGATTTTTCAGAAACAAAGGTGGCAATTTTTATCATGCACTTTCATTGTACCGAATAAGGTCAGAGGAAGAATTCTGAGAAAATGCTGCTAAACCATTTCTTACTCTTTTCATGTTGTGACAGGTTTGAAAGCAAAAGACAAATCTATTTAACCTCGCTTTTGTTTATGCAAGGTGTTAGGGTTCAGAGGTAAGTGCGCTGTTGTTATAGTTGTATGTCAAAGTTACATTCAGTTTTAAATTCAGTTTTAAACTTTCCAAATGCATCTGCAATGGTGGAACATATCAGAGCATAAGCTTCCAATATCTAGTGCACTTTACAGTATTTGGTGATAAAACATTTGTACAGTAGAAAAGTTTCCCAATCACTTTTTCAGACAATTCTTCATGCCTTACAAATTTTGTTACCCATTTTTGAATAACTATGCTTGGCCTAGTCTGTCACATTACGAATTCAGATGACACCCCCAGTATCGGGCATACACAAATAACATTTCTCAAGGTTCATTATAAGCCCATAGAGTCAGATGCCACAAAGTCTTCTTGAAACGAAGAAGCCATGCAGCTGCTCCTGTATCAGATTTTCATATGCTATTACAGCTTTAATTCATCCAAATAAACTTGTTTTCATCTCCTGGGGCCCAGAATGCCAGCTGCCGTTAACTGGACTGTGACTAGTAAAAAGTTGTAACACATACTAATGTCATTCTTGTAGTGCCAGGACTGGGACTCTATGATCCTTACAAGTCCCTTCCAGTGAGGTATTCTATGATTTTATACCTTTCAGGACCTTTTCCAGTGGCAACTCCACATACAGCTTGGAAAAAGCACAAAACAAAACTGAAACACATTTCAGAACTCAACTAGTAAAATGCTCAGGGATGACTAAATGGATAAAGGTGAAAAGACAATCATTACCATTGCCTACTCCATTAAAATAGTAATTTTCCAGTTAATCATTATATGTCTACTAGGATAGCTGTCTCTAACAAAATAATGAAAAGTGCATTTTAAACAATTACGCAAGTGTCTGTGAACAACATCAAATCAGTTGTTAGAAAGATGCTTTAAGCCTTTATAATCAAGATGTACATTCACCCTGCCCCACTCCTACAATGTACCTGGAGTTAAAGCTGTTACAAAGTTTTCATTCTAAAGATTCCCCACATTTGCTAGAAACCGGAAAGCTGGCAAGCCTAAGTGAGAGCAGAGGAATAACAATGTCACTCTTCAATTTATCATTATCAAGAACAAAACCTATATTATGCAAGTTCCGTTGTTAATGCAGTCATCTGGAAAAGATAATGTAATACTAGTCTGTTTTCCAGCTCATGTATAAGGTTGACCTCTACACAAATCTTACTTTATGACCTTCAATCAGCAAATGAACATTCTCATATGTTCGCAATCACAATTCAATTACAAAGAATGAGAAACTGTGGCACCTAAAAATCAATAGTCCATTATAGTATCCTATGATAATTTAATCTATTGAAATATGATACCACATGCTATCATATGGCATGTTCGGAAAATACTGCAGGCCTTCGGTCTATTTCACTGAAGTCAGAAGCATGATCTTATCCACCAATGCAATCCTACACAGTAAACACATTTAAAAGGAGAGGTAAGAGCACTCAGTGAGAAAGCCCAGTAAGTCAGAGAACTTGCCAGCTGAGAAAGCATTTTGTGCAAGTAAAGTTTTATGACTTTATGGAAGCAAGATCTGACTTCTGTTGCAGTCTGGACTGCCGAGCAGGAGACTGGAAACTGACACTAGCTGAATTTTATAGTCCTTTGTTATGACAGCCACTGCTGCAACCATGATTCTTTCAAACCAGCTATATATTTAGTTGCCAGGAGAACAAAGGAGTTTTGGCAAAAAAACAACTGCCAGTAAGCAAGCATGCTGGCACTCAAAATCTGGGTTAAAAACTAAAAACTAAAAAAAACCAACCAAAACAAAACAACAAAAAAAAAACAAACACACCCCACACCCCCCCCCAAACCCAAAAAACAAACCCACCAAACCAAAAAAGCCTTGGGTTACAACTGAAATTTTCAGCTACTCTCTCTGATAATCAGTTTGGACTATCTTCAGGCTTGCTCTAGTGGGAGGTATCTCCGCCCATTGCAGGGGGTTGGAACTAGATGAGCTTTAAGGTCCCATACAACCCATTCCATGATTCTATTAAATAGTCTGTTAATAACTAATGGATAAACCACACTACAGAACTACCATTTCCGAGATCTCAAGAGATATTAATTTGTCAGGTTATCCCTCCTTCATGTATTCAAGGTTATCTTCTTAACACCAGGAGGCTGAAATATCCTTGAAAAGTTAAAGAGTATTTTTTGGAACTTAATTCTGCTTCAAGGGACTGGATTCTCACAGGATACGCAGGGCTCCAAAGGCAGTGGAACAAGACGCTGACTACATAATTTGACATACAAAACAAAGTAAAAAAATAATTTAAAACCTCTGGTTTTCACTGAAAAAAAACAGAGGTTTTCATACTGAAGATTCAGTCCATCCCTACAATGACAGATGCTCATAAACTCATTTCTGCAGTAAACTACACCAAAATCTGATGCGATAAACAATTGAGCAAAATAAAACAATGACTGTTCAGAGCAATTCCTTACTTTCATGCTGTTTCTAATCAGAAGATTCTCCAACTAAACATACAAAAGAACTCTAATGAACAAAAATCAGCACTTCATTAGAGAAACCAGAGCTCTCAGGTCACTTTAACTGCATCTGCTTATATCAGAAATAAACTCTTTACAATGAAAGTTCACCTAAAGAACTGAAAACCTTGAAGAATCAAGATATCCACTATATAGAACATGAGAATTCACAGCTTCTCAGACACTCTTAATTTTAATACAAGTTTTACTTGCAGAAAATTGAAAAATATTACTCTGTTGATAGCACAGCTTATACACATTACACAAAAAGACTTGAGTCAAATGATTCCTTATTAGAAGGCCAAAAACATTTTACAAAGTTATTAATTACACATTTATTTTTCAAGGTAACTTCAACTGAACTCTAACTTATAAACTCTAACAGAAGTTTGACAGTCATTACTGCTTGCACTTTGATACTTACCAGGAGACACACTACATTAACAGAACACCTTTTATTCTTGTCCAAACAATTAAAAAAAGGCCTTAACACATAGCCATAAAGCTGCTGGAGGACTGATGTTAGCAGAAACATAGAATGTTTATTCTAGAGCCTTCTCACCTGCAGTCTGGATTTCAGTAAACCAACTCCTGATTTCAAGTCGTGTGTAAGCAAGTTTGTTTTCTCTCACTCAACAACCTAACAGCTTTAAGCAGTACATTTTTGCAGACTCAGTGGTCTAGTCACCTACTTTTATTAAATTAAAGAAAATTGATGCAAGTCTTGTTTTTTTACACATGTACTCAGACAATCAGAAAAGGCAATCAAGTTCATCCAAAATGGATATTGTGGTATTATCTGCTAAAATATCACTTGATCGATTTCTCCATCTCAAGATGATACTTTAAACAAGAACTATAACTGAAGGAATATTAAGAATTCTGCATTACTCCCAATTCATATATTTAGTAAACTCATCTCCATCTTTTCTTTTATTACAAGAACACTTCAACTAGGAGTCATCTGAGCACTGCTTTTTTCTCACTGTTCATGAACTTCCCAAAGCACAATTAAGTTACTATATTCCATTCCTTATCAGTTAAACCTCCCATTAAAAATCTGAAGAACTGCCACACGGTGGAAGTAGTTACCTACAACTTGCAATGAGAAGCACACATGACACACTAACATTTGATCTTTGCCTTATGTCAGTGTACATGAATTACCCAAATAAATATAATTTTGAAAATTACTAGAAAGCTAAATTGAGGATAGGTGGGAGGGAAAAATGAGGACAAAAATATTCACCATCTCCAAGTTAAAAAGTCTCAGAGAAAAAAACAAACCCTATTAAAATTGTAGTGAAATTACCACTGAAACAATAAAACAAATCCTTATAGAATTTAAAACTGTGCATACCAAGTGAATTAGATCCCTGAGTAAAATGCTTGTGATTAAGACAACAGCAAAAAAAGTATTTATGTGTTTTATTTTAAACTAAAGCTATAATCCCATGAAAAATATTGTCCACAGTCTTACAAGAAACCCCATACAACTGAAACCAGAACAGTTTCACGAGTTCATTACTTCACTAGCTGAAGTCCTTAACTTTGGTTTTAATGTAGATCACATCTAGCTACAGCTAGAGGGGAATCCTTCCTTACTGAAAAGCAACATGTACATAGTTAACCATTAGGAAGAATTGGATTTTTAAATGCAATGCTAACAACAGTAGAAACCTTGAAAAGGTTTAGCTGAACATCTTTCAAGAGTTTCAGAGATTCTTCACACATGTGCTTCTCAATATCCTCTGTCCTTTCACACATGGCCCCTGTACGTTCATATAATAACAGGTTGTTATAAATCACAGGAATACATTACAACAAAGCTGGGCAGTGGCTTGTGCAGTGCGGGACTGTAATATTCTCACACTTTGTAAACTCAAACCATCAACACCAGGGTTTAGTGCTCAGCACTAAGACAAGATATGAAGTCGTACCAGCAGTCTTTACCAGCAGAAGCCATATGAAGATAATTGCTTAATGATACTGCTCAGGAGTAAAGTTTTATTTGTTCTAAACTTTCTTCTCCTAATACCTCCAGAGCAAAATAAATATTCATTACTCTCGAGTGTTTCTACTCTACAGGAAGCTGCAATGACCTATTAGTAAAATCATTCCTAAAGCTAAAAGAAACAAGAACCAAAGTAAACATTGAAAAAATCCCACAACTTAGCACAGTTGTGGTACTTACTGGTAAAACATGTCCGCCAAACTACTGACTTGGCTCCAACTCCTTCCTTATGCAGCTAGCTTCAGACTTGCACGATCCAACTTCAATCAGTCTTCATCACTGAATTAAATCCAACACACATCATTACAAGTCTAAAGCACACCAGAAGTGTATTTTGCAAAGCAACTAACCAAAAAAAAAAATTTAGCTGAACTACCTATTTTCTTTCTGAAGCCTTCTGCATGAGAAATATCTTTCACCAAGAAAAAGCCAAATGTATTCTGAGAAAAGACATTCAGATATTAATGAGGCCTGGGTAGTTCCCTTTGATCAAAAGCAAATGGATGAGTAGCAAGAAATATTTCAATAGCACTGGTCAGCAAATACAGTAAAACACATCTCAAGTCTCTGAATCTGCCTGTACATAGGTTGCTTCTAAAGCATACTTGGCTTAATTAGCCAACTGCCCTGATGCAGAAACCCGACTTCTAAGTGCTTCAGGGATTTTTCTCAGGACCATCTGTTGCTTAATTCTGAAAACTGGATGTTCATTAGCATGTGAGGACATCAGGTACGTTCCTGGACTAATCTCTCACTTTCACAGTAGTGCAGTTGACGAACCTTGAGAGAACATTGCAGTGTGAAGCAAAGCATGGATATGAATACTACCGAATCCACCTGACCAACACGCCACTGACCCCAACTAAAATGCCAATGTTGATCCACACTAACATAGTCACAAAAAAGTAATAGTTGCATGTAGTTTCCAAAGTATTGGAGGAAAAAATTGCTCTCTTACCAGATCACAAAGAAACCTTTATCTCAAAGGGTATAAGCTTCAGACAAGACCTTGGAAAAAAATTCTTAGAAGTCTTCAAATGAAAGTAGCTCTTGTCATTGACATATTGAATCTTTCTATTCACCTATTTCAATATGTTAATGTTTTCTGTCTTAACAGGTAACAAGCTGCAGTATTCTAAGTACACACTGCTATAAAATACACACAAAGGTGACATTTAAGCTAGTTTTAACACCCGTTGATATTACTTCAGGAAAAATCAGCAGCATCTGCTCTGCTGATAACACTAACATTAGGCAATTTCATACTTAAGAGTATGGTGAATAGTTTTCCTAATAGAATTCATACCAATTTAAAAAACAGCCTAAGAAAAACTTAACTTTATTTAGCTTTATTAATAAAACAGTGAAAAGGTTGCTATGACATTTAGAACATTATGCCAAAGATAATTATAAACCAGCAATGAATCCAAATAAAAACATTTAAATCACAGGTACTAAGAACAGTCCCTGTCCCTGGGAGCCAGCTGCGCACAGTGTTCATCCTGTAAGTAGCCCATTGTCTTTCCAGAAAGAAAACCCCAACAAAATTACAGGTGTCAGTAAACAGAGCTGCCACTTTAACATTTCCAACTTCCTGGGAAGTTATTTACAGAAGTAATCAGAGGAAAAGTCAGTGCTGACATTTGTTTCTAAAACCATGCAATCAGAGCACAGATGGGAAAAAAAGCACTTATATTTACACTTACTTGGTGTTTAAAACCATGTGTAAATTGCCATCATTTAAAGTGCAAGCTACATGTCTGCCGAATCAACTGAAGGCATATCAGGTGAGATGCAAGTTAAAATACTGCCACCAACAGTTATACAACTAACCATGGATGCCAGTAGCATATTTGAAACCCTGACCAACTTAGTGTGTTACTTCCTCTTGTATGTTACCAGCCGAACACATATTCCATTGCTTTAGACACAATACTTTCATCTTTCCTAGGAGTTTGTCTGTCAGAAACCACCTAGAAGACAGGGGGGGGGGGAGGGAAAAATCAGTCAACATATAATTAATTCTTTTTATACTAACCAGGTTGTTTTTTTTCTATTCCTAAGTGCTTCTATATTTTGACAAAGTATGTCCAAAAGATTTTCAAAACCAGGACCTAAACACTGGAAGAGTGACAAGTCATTAATGTATAATTATTTTAGAGACTAAACAGACTGAGTTTGTACTTGAACCACATCTTTAAGGAAATGACAGGAGAACGCTAAGGTCATGTGTGTACAGCCTCATACAACTTTAGAGGAGACAGAACAAAAACACGTTTCCATTTCCCTTAAAATACCTGATAGTCACTAGTGGAAGCTTTATATGCTGTTGCAAGAGGTCTCATTGTAGAAATCCTTGTAGTATTATTTGCAAGTTGTACTGGTGTGCCAACAGATTTTGTAGGTGAAGTGAAAACTGAAGATGTTGATGATATAAAGCTTCTTTCCAAGTTTTCCATCACACTCTTAAAAGAGAGAGATAACTCAATATAAACAAATACTAAAAAAAATAAACCAACACAACTCAACCCCCCCCCCCCACACACACACTATTTCACCTTCATTATCTAGAATTATCTATTCTGTCGAATTGTTTGATAGAATATGTTCACATCTCAAACCAAGCAAAAACCACAGGTAAATTGCCTGTGAGTACAGAGCACACAAGTATACACCACACTAAGCATCTTCCTTGCTGCAACCATTTATATATTGGATTATGCCATTTCAAAGTAGTGAAAGTCCACAATCTGTTCACTGCCTGTAGTAAATGTCAGCCAAGTTTGAAAGAGTTTAGAGAAAAAAAATTGCAAGACTTGCAACAAACTTCAAGTAGTAACATTTTTCAGGCCCAGTTTAACTAAGTAATGTAACATCCTCTTTCTAAATACTTCCAAAATATTTCATCTGATGCACACAGGACAGTCTCCAAGCCTTTACCAACTTACAGGTTTTTGTTCAGGCTCAACTTGCCAACGACTGTCACCCAGTCCCCTTATCAAATGCTAGAAAAAGGAGTCAAAATGCTTCATTTTGTAAAGTTATGTTTAGAAAGGAATGCATGTAGAATGCGAGAAGCAGCAAGCAACTTGATGGAAACTGAAAGTTCCACAAGAACCCAGAGAAAACAAGGTGGGAAATGACAACCAGCCTGTGGAGACTCAATTCACTACATTTTGACTCAGTGGAGCACAGCATTCAGCCTAAAGACAGCAGAAATTCAGAAGCACATCTGGCAGGAGACAGCTATCCAAAATATAGGACAGGACACCATATAATCTGAGAACTGTAAGTGACTGTCACTTGCTTAAGCTCATGTACATTACCCAATATAAAGTGCTTGCAAGAATTAAAGGTCAGGGCATTGCCAATGCCTGGAAACTAATAGCTCATAATAAAATGTCTACCCAAACCACTACTTGCAAAAAAGGACATTTTTTTTTGTGGGGGCAGGTGGGAGAATAGGATCAGGACTGCCTTGCTAACAAATTTTCAGTCTGATGTACCAAGATAAACTGAAAAGCCAGAATCAGATAGTCACATAAAAGCAGAGGGACAGTTAGGAGCAGTAACAATCTGCCATCACGTACCTATTCCAGCCCCTAAATGATATAAATTACAGTCTGGAAAACTCTCTCAATTGTCTCCTATGTTACATTTTCACTTTGTATCTTCTACAACAGTGTAATTATGAGCACAGTAACTTCTAAGGAACACAGAGATTTAGAATAATGATTCTTCTCAGCAGGAAACCTTGCCAACTACTTCAGAAAAACCTCATGTAAGGTATAACAGAGTATACCTGTATAAAACCGAAATACTTATTTTTGTAGTTCAAAAATTAAAAAAGGCCAGGAAAAAAAAAAACCAAAGAGGAAGTCCAAAAGGAGAGTGCTTTATTTTTAAATGAAGGCAGATGTTAACTTACTTTATCTATACATGGCTTGACCCCAATCATGATAGATTCACCAAAAATTCTTCCATCTTTGCTTAAGGCTTTCCGGGCTTGAAGCTTAGACTGGTATCGAATATGCATCCAGTTTCCTGTGTTGGACATCTGCATGAGATTAAGTGAAAATTTTGAAATTTAGCTTTTTAAAGAAAGAGCCAGAATGGTTTCAGAAATCTGTCCCAAACTAAGACATACCACATGCTTTAATATGTTTCCATACTGAGCAAACTGTAGAAGAATATATGAAGCTGATGCTTGAGGAAATCTGAAAGACAAAAATAGTTAAAAATGAATAGTTTAAGAATTCTGGTTCTAAAATGTAACCCTATGAAGGGTTTTAGAAATCAAAAAAAGACCAGTGTTAATGCCATTTTAGAAACAGTAACTTGAGGAATATCATCTTTCAGGAATTTTTACTTCACATACCTCAACAGTAGAATGGTGCCTTTCTAACTTGAAAAGGCTAACATAGCATAAGTTAGAGTGCTTTACTAAAACATATGCATTCGCTGGCTTTAACCACAGCTATATTTCATGCAGAACCTAAGAATGCCAAACAGCAACATCCCTGTACTTTCCATATGTAATAAAGACTTCACCCATGTTTTTTTTAACACTTTGAAAATCAACTTACCCAAATACAGTTACCCATGTGTCATCAAGTTGATCTTCTGAAGTCAGGGAATCACCCTGAGTGTAAAAAGGATCTAGCTGAGCAGGAGATAGAGTAGTCTTCCTAGGCTGCCCAATACTTGCAGGACTGAACACACTTGAACCTGTTAAATTGAAATGGCATTAACAAATTATTTTTGCAAGACAGATAAGCTCAAGAGACTATAGTGAAGAAATTTAGCATCAAGCACTTTTCTTGTATACAAGTTTGGTGGAGATATACTGCAGACAAGCAGTAAGTCAGCCAAACTTCACATTTGCAGGCATGCTAGTCAGTTTTATGACCAGAACCATAGCTTTTCCTTGACCTCTGAACACTAGCAACTTAATACATAAGCCAAATAGGAATAAACCAGCAGAATTAAGTTTAGCAAGAAGCCACAGTTTCATGCACAAGACAGGAAATCTTACGAAGATGGAAGACAACCCATCAATCTCAGTTGCTTCGCTCAAATACAATCACCTCTAGGCTCAGTTCAAAAACAAATTTAGAATAAGTAATAAGATGACTGAAATTCAGTCACATGCATATTCCTTTTGAAAAGCTAATAAATATGCAACTCTTTCAAAAATTAGCAAGGAGTTGATGTATTAGAACAGTGATTTTTTTTTGTGTATGAAGGAAAGCATTACAACAGTAGATGGTACATTGTGACAGGACATCTACCTGTTCCAGGGGTTGATGGCATAGTTCCAACCAATGGGCTCTGTGTTAGAGAAAAGCCAGCCTGTATTAAAATACATAAAGTAAAAAATCATTCTTACATGTACACGTCTCAGATCAGAAGAAATCATTTTCAGGTAACTTAAGCATCAGGGAAGAAAATTAACTTTTTGCTTTAAGTTAGGAGTAACTTTTAAGGGTAAGAATAGCCATTTACATGTATATTTAGTACAAGATTATTAAGTTATTGATGAAAAATCACTTGACAACATTTTTACATTCTAGCTTAAACAGGCTTAAAATGCAAGTTAACTGAGACAGCATGGGAGTGTAAACCAAACTACAGAAGGGAAGCACCACAAGCAACAGGATTCAGGGTCTGTCTCTAACATTTATCACCTAACAAAAAAGAGCTATGGTATACAAGAAGAAAGCTTGTTTAGGCTTAGGGCAACCTTCAGGAACTGAAAAAATCCATTAACTAACACTAATCACATATACTTCACGAAACCAAGTAGCTTTAGGTATCAATACCTAGAAACTTGACAGTTTAACCTTTTCAAAATAGGCATCTTATTATTGCAGTAATACAGCAATTCACACATTCACATGCATCCTGATGGAAAGCATGCTGGTATCATCAGTTACCAGCATCTGATTTTCAATTGCCTAAAGGATTTACAAGTCCTGGGAGCATAGCCTCCACTTGTATTCCTCATCACTAGGACTTACTTTCCCTCTCAGCCACTTAGTGCACTGAAGGAAAGTATGCTTTCAGCTTTAGCTACTACAAGTTATTTTCTTTTTAAGATAGGATTTCAATATTCAGAATACTTTTTGTGTACTTTTAGCCTGAATCATGGCATTTCCCAGACACAAGATCAAACTGGAGCACCTGTAGACATAGCAACAGGCATTCCGATAGCTGCTCTTTTTTTCCTTTTCAAGTATCCAGTCCTTTAAGACAGTAGTGGATCCTGTCCTTCACAGAGGACTTGAACTTTCAGAATAAACTTTTCAGAAGGCAACATTCAATAAAAAGACTGCTCATTCAGTGAAAGGCCTCCTCCTTGCATCAGAAGAATCATGTTCACTGAAAAAGAACCTACTAACAGTTGGTTGACTGCCTGGCTGAAGTAAGCAGAGAAGCATATTATTAGACTGACCTTTTGGAAATTTTATTGTTACAATTTCAAAATCAACCCCACCTCTCTACCCAAACTTTTATTAGATATTTTACTCAGCACAAAATTCCTTCTATTTCAGTAAATGCCTCTATTGCCCAGTAAACAAAAAGATAACACATACTTGGATCCTTCTGGCAATTAGCAGCCCAATAAATTTATAAGAATGCAAAAAGCTGCAACAAGTCTGTACTTGCTATGTAGAAAACACAGCAGAGGCATGATTTGCATTTTTGATTCTCTATACTATCAAAAATCAGTAATAACAGGAGACAGCTTCACAACTGCAGTTCTCATTCAGACTGCACAGAACAGGTACACCAAACACCCAGACTAAGCAATTTCATGATCTGAAGACTCACCAGTCATTTTGCTACAGCAGCTTATACAACTGAGTTAAAGAATTCTCTGAAGCATTAAGGTATGTCACATCTTCTGCTAAGAATAGGCCAATACCCAACCCACTTACTGTTCTTCTTGAGGTCAGAGGTGTTGATCCAAGTCCAGGACTAGATAATTCATCATATATACTTCTAACTGGTGGAGCACCACTTTTATCTTTATGCGTAGGTACCACTGGGTGTGGGGGAGATCCTCCTGCAGTCAAAAGAAACAAATTAGGAGCATGAGAAAACTTGTAATTTTACTACACTGCTACTTGCTTTGAAACTTCAAAAGTAAATTCAACTGAAAGCTGTTAGTTGTTTCACTGGGGCTTTGCAAAACTATCTGGCATACCGAATTGTTCAGGTTTGAATGTTCTACATCAGAACATCATGTTTGTGTCAAACTGCCTCCTTACTCAGTATCGTCTAAAATTTTTATACCTCTTAGCAACCCAGTACATTTACAGTAGTAGTAAATGCGCTTGTGATTACTTACATGCACTTGTTATTTTTACGAAGCTCTGAGCATAGCTACATCTTCCTGTTTCAAGGCAGGTTAGTAATCCATTTTAATTGCTTCAGAGACTAAGTTCTCTGGAGCAGAGATGCAAAAGCAAGGAAAAGCAAGGTTTTTCAGACCTTCCACATGCTGAAGAACCATATCAAAATGCACACAGACATTGCACATGCTGTCACATTCCAACTGTCCAAATTCCTCTCCTTCCCATGTGATTTCATGGTAAATAAAAACACAGGATCTTAAGAGCAGTGACAGGATGAAGTTAAACCAGGTCTCCCATTTCACAAACTTTGGGACTTCCAATATAACAGGGAATTAAACTGACATACCTCTGAACTCCTTGTGTGGGTTCCCCCAGGAAAAAACGAAGGGGGGAGGGAGGGGAAGTAGTCTGGCTTAACAGTTTTCACTTGCAAAGCATTTGAAATTAAAACTTTTCCACAGTACTTCTCAAATCTAAATTCTGAGCTTCAAGACTCCCCTTGGATGTTTTAACATACCCAGAAACTGTTACAGCATATCAGAAAGCACACACTCAAGGTTTCCAGTTTAAGGGACATACTTAATCACTCATTTTGGGAGACCTGTGCTAGTATTGTACTGGTTCTCCCTTTTCTAGAACTGATACTCTAAGGCTGTAATGAAGCCTTTCAAAAACAGGTGAAATTCACATAACTATTTTTAATTTCATAAATATTTACTTTAGAGGCTTGGAGGGGAGGAGGAAGTGGAGTGGAGCAAACAATAGGGGGACAACAGGGGAAATTAACAAGAACAAGAAGCAGGAACACACCATCAATCATAGAATAATTCAGGCTGAAAGGGATGCAGAAAGATCAGGAAGTCCAATTCTGCTTGAAATTGAATGAAAATAATATCTAAGTTATCTTGCAGTACTTTAATTTTCAATTTCTCCTTCAAAATGACTAGCACACTAAAACCACAAGATATATACATTATATCAACTGATTCAATACAAAAGCCAAGATCACCCATCACGTGAAATAAATCAATGAAGCTATTACCTACTGTCATGGTTTAAGCCCAGTTCAACCCAGGACACCTACTCACTCATACTTCTCAGAGAAGAAAAAAAAGGCATGTAATTCCACAATTCAGAAACATGGGTAAGAACTTTTTCTAGTTGTATCAGTTGGGTGGTTTGAAAGAGATAAGCAACTACAGCTAGGAAATGTCACTACTCCATCCCAATTATCGCAGACATCAAGACTGCAAATACAACCACGAGATAGTAATTAGTTAATAGTTTTAGTTTTTCTCTATCTGGTTTTTAGAAGTCTGACAGTCGTGGTGACTTGTTAGAATACACTGCAAATAAATCTGCAGCTGGCACAAGCTGCATTTAGTTTGCCAGCAGACATCTCCCTTTTAAACCACGAGAAAACACTAATGGTTGTATGTACAATCAACTTGTCAAGAGCTGTATAAACTGATTTCATACTAGGCGAGGTGCATATTGCCTGTAAAAACAACCTTTCTTGATACCCAAAATCCCACGTTTAAAAAAAGTTATTAAACTTAAGCCTACTTTGAAAAATTTAGCCAAACTGCACTGAATACACTTGAGTTTACCACTTTTTTTAACGAGATCATTTACAGCAAGTTATAAACTTACAATAATTCAAGTCTGCAACAGTCACATACAGCAATAAGACAAACCAAATTTTACTTTCAGGACAATTTCTCAGGAATCAGCGAATTCTGACCTGTGAGTAGTGGAGACCTCATTTCCATCATCCCGGCTGAAGGGCCGGCTAAAGCACGTGGCTGCGGAGTCACTGGCGCAGGTAAATCACCCATCAGGAATCCAGGAAGAAACTGAGCACTAGTTCCAGGTTTTGGAGATGTCGGGGAGCCGAGAGTCATCGGCTCAGCTCCTGTGTTAATGAAAGCAAAGATGAGAAGCATGGATGGCGCCAAGTCACTTAGCCTTTTCCACTGCTTCAACAATGGTTTTATTAAAGAAATGTAAAACAATACGCAGTAAATGACTAAGTTCTAAACATTTATTTTCCAAGCGAGCAAAGTTTATAACAACCCCACGCTGTTTCCAACTACAAGAACTGATACGGCGAGAGCTTTGTTCTTAAAATATGCTATTTTGGTTACGGCTGGATTTCTGGGCTGAGAAAAATTGCGGGTTTGGCGTTGCTTCAGGAGGGCTTCCAATGTAAAAGCAATGAGGGCACGGCCGGGTCCTGCTCCGTCCCCGCCCGGCAAAACGTGCTCCGACACGGCACCGCGGCTTCCCCGCAGCCCTGCCGCCACCCGGCCCCGGCTGCATAGTTAAGCCTCACGCCCCCTTTTCGCGTTCCCTTCGAGGAAGAAGAGCACCCTGGTCCCGTCCCCCATGACCCACGTCAGCCCAGCAGCGTCTGGCCCTCACCACCTCATCAGGCCGCAGGGGCACAGGCACCCCTAACAGGAAGAGACGGGCAACGGCCACCTGAGGCGCCTCGCGCCGCCCAACAGCCGAAAGCATGGCACGGCGGCGGGAAGGGGGAACGGAGGGGCGGCCCCACTCACCTGCCGGCGGCAGCTCCATGGTGAAGGAAACCACCGTACACCCAAGACGATGAGAAACGAGTAGCAGCTGCTCCGCCAGGCGCTTTCAAACGCGACGGAACTTCCGCCCGCCGGCACTTCCGACCCGCCCCCCCGCCATCTTATGAGCGGCGCCGCGGGCGGGAAAGGTTTTACTTCTTTGCAGGCAGGCGCCTGCCGGGCGGGGGTAGTTACACAGCTGAACACAGTCGTAGCAGTCGTTACAAGCGCTTCTCTTTGGTTATTCCTACGGGCTGAGAACTCACAAACCTGCCGCTAAGGCGAGGCGGGAAAGCTTACGTGCCAGGGAAAGGACCGTCAGCCACATCCATGGTTGACAGCAGAGAGCCATGCACAGAGCCAAGGAGGCACAAAAGCACAAAATGTTATCAGTTCTAAGTGTGAAATACGAACTTACTCCTCTAAACAAGATAACAAGGTTTTATTGAGGGACAAAGTCAACAAAGCAACAACGCTGGGCGCATGACCGTAGCCAGAGGCGCAAGTGATTAGCATTTGTTACAGGTTTATATACTTTCACTATTACATTAGTCACATACATATTCATAATTCCCTCATGTAGGCGGGGACTATTATAACTAACTTCCGGAATTTATTATCATAAGCCTCCTTGGCGTCTGCGCACTGCTCTCTGGTGATTGTGGGCAGGGGTCTTGAGGATGAAGAGTCTTCCTCTTGTGAGTAGGCGTCTTGAGGATGAAGTAAGCAGTCTTCTTCACAGTGTACTTTTCACCTTTGGCACAGTTGGACCCCCCAGTAATCACACAACCATATCTGTCATTATTCTGATAACTAGCAAAGATTTAGAACTGTGTGCTCTTCCTGCAAAATTTATTGCAGGATGGGCAGACAAGGAGTCTCCCAAGCTAGCAGATGTCTGGGAGGCTCTGCCTCTAACTGATAAGTAGAAGGATGGTGTGAAATAACTCATTTAGTGGGGCCACTAAATCCTGTTATCTCACAGGATATGGACTTAATAACACAAACATTGTTCTTTAAAGCTAAAGGTACTTTAGAAGGATGGTGTGAAGCAATTAACTCGTGTTTAGTGGGGCCACTACATTCCACAGACTTACAACATAAACGTTTTCTTTCTACAACCTAAGTAAACTAAAAGGTGAAAAGTATACTGTGAGGAAGACTGCTTACCTTCATCCTGAAGACCCCCTACTCACAAGAGGAAGACTGCTTACTTCATCCTCAAGACCCCTGCCCACAATCACCGCAGAGCAATGTGCAGATGCCAAGAGGAGGAGACTTATGACAATAAGTTCCTGGAGCTAGTTATGATATCCCCCCCCCCCCCCGCCTATACGTGGGAATTAGGAATATGTACGTGACTAATGCAATAGTGAAAGTATATTAACCTTAACAAATACTAATCATTTGTGCCTCTGGCTACTGTCATGCGCCCAGCGCTGTTGCTTCTGCTTTATTGACTTTGTCCCTCAATAAAACCTTGTTATCTTGTTTAGAGGAGTGAGTTTGTATTTCACATAATGAAAGCATGCTTAACAAATCACTTCAGTACAAAAAAAATCCAGACACAGTGTTCTTTTTAATTTATTGCATATTAATATATCAAATAATTTGGAACTGGCATAAAGGCCATAAAAATATTAGCATCTTTTACAGATACATTAAAACAAAATAAAACCATGCCATCTTAATACAGTAATTCCAGCCCAAGACCTGTCAGGAGGATCAACAGTACCAATGCTATGATGTCTGTTCTTTATATTGGATATAAAATGGAGTGAGGGAATGCAAATTAATCACAGCATTACAGAATCCAGACTGGTTTGGGTTGGAAGGGACCTTAAAGCTCATCCAGTTCCAACCCCTGCCATGGGCAGGGACACCTTCCATTAGACCAGGTTGCTCCAAGCCCATCCAACCTGGCATGAAGATCAAATGCAAAGAAAAGGTAGTAGCAGTGAGTCAGAGATAGGTCATTATAAACACATTTTGTATCTCCACCAAAATAATCCACTAAAAATCCCTGATAGCCTGGTGCGGGCACTGATGAGAAAAAGACATGAAGCATTAAAGCATCCTACATATTTTGAGCATCCTCAAAAGGCCATCTGTTTTAATTTCTAAAAACATTTAATGGTTACACAAAATTTAATTAAATACTCTTTAGTTGCAGTATAAATTTAAAATCCAGTATCAAGGTACTTTATAGTATCAGCATTTTATTATCTAGCTTTTACAACCAACTACAATGCAGACATTTGGTTTAATATTAAAGTGAACAGGACAACTTATCTCAGTTATTTTATTTCCTTTCTCTATTTCTTGCATTTTATGATGGGGTTGGAACTAGATGATCTTAAGGTCCTTTCCATCCCAAATTGTTCTATGATTCTATGGTCAAATAAAAAACAAAAACAACAACAACAACAAAAAAAACAAAACAACCAAAACCATAATTCTGGGTTGTTTTTTTTCTAATATTTCAAGGAAAATTGAACTTTGTCTTTTTATTAGTACTCAATGCAGAGCTTGTTCTTGCCCAAAATCACCTCTGAAGTCAGTGGAATACCATTTGGCCTTCAGACTACATGGTGAAAAAAAAGGGGTCAAAGCGGGGTAAGAAAAAAACCTAAGTATGTAAAGACTTTAAAATCCATATGTGAAAGTGAACTGCAAAATGACATATTAAAGTACATCCAACATATGTTACTGTATAGTCAAAGCAGATTGTTTTGCTTCTCCCTTTTGATCAGTTGTGATCATTTATGCTTCCATTTGCCTTTATATTCTGTTCCTGGTACTTGTGTAGCTGCTCCATGAAGCCGGGATTTGGACAAGCCACAGGTCTTGCACTTTTCACCAAGGAAAAGGCTCTAGCAAAACTCAGTCTTTCTGAATTCATTAGGAAACCAATGACTACTGCTGCTGCACGGGAGACTCCTGCATTACAGTGGACCAGCACCACACCATCCTTCAAGAAACAAATGAAACATAAGCTGGAATATTCATTAAACAGATAGCAACAAGTATTAGAAACAATATTTAAAGGTCTATTTAGACCTACTAAAAGCTCCTGGCTGAGCTCAGAGCAAATATTTACACACACCAAACACAAATATACAAGCCCCAAAATAAGTATTTTTCTAACCAAAGCCACTTTATAATTACCCAATACTTCAAATCTAATTCATAACTTAGAACTAAAAAAACATTCCTCTGTGCCTTTCCCCAAGACCTTGCAGCAGCCCCCTCATGTAAAAGGCAAACTGCAGACAGCTGGGATACTAAGATACCTGATGTAACTGACTGCCAATTTTAAAATAATGCCATTAGCAATAAGGAAAGAAACTTGACTTTTTTGTTACCAGGTTAAAAACATGGCAAGGCAGCAAATAGCTAGGAACAGAGGCAGATTTTAGAACATCTTGTAGTTTCATGCTTCTTGAATACTCTGAAGCTCTTCAGTGAAGGTTCTGGATAAACAGGATCATGCATAGGAACAGAAATATCAGAAAAGACAGGGTGTAACTTGCAACAAATATCTACTGCCCAGTCACACTGCTGGTACACTGTAGCAACCGGTACAACTAGGGTCCTTTTAACTGAGGGCCAAGGTGCAGAATCCAAAACTACTGAACCTCCCACAAATTCACAAATGTTTCTCCTGGGGTTCTCATGAATCACCATGAATTATTCAGGCTTCTCATGAATTATCTATAAAATTAATGGATTTATCTTCAGCATTTCTCACACAATCTTTGAGACAGCTGAATGACTCTAGAAAGACACTGAAAGTGTCTTCATTAAGAAATAATGGGTCTGAGTTAACCCAAAGACAATAAGACTGACCTAGTGTGGCTTAGGTGACATGTCCAATGCCCAGGCTTCATGTCTGTACATCAGATTGTGTCCTGGAAAAGGCCTGGCCCAAACTGTCTGCAAATGCCTCTCTCACAATAAAATTCCCCCAAGCCCCTAGCACATCCATATTCTGAAGAAAGATACTGAAACATGACAAAATGTGCTCAGAAACTTGAGGCTAAACATATATATTCAAGATACAAATAGCCTGCTCTGTCTGCCCTAACAGGCAGAAATTATTCATAGGGCATTTTACCCAGCGGTGAAAGAGACCTTATAACCACCAGGGTTTCTCTCTAGGAACTTGATGGGTTATGTTACAGACTGAGGAGTTGCAATTATCTGGTATATTAACAGACACACAGAGCAGAAAATAATTCCTGCTCCAAAATTTTTTCCATTTAAATACTAACACAAAAAAATGTAAGAAATTGAGTGTTAATATCCTTGTTGAAGGAATGCCAAGCTGAGACTAGAAGAATGACTTGCTCAAGTTAACACTATAAGATTATGGCAGAGCTAGGAGCTGAATTTAAACTCCTGCACCCCAGCACAATGAATGACAGTACCACCCTTTTTTGCAATGGAAATCACATCCCGTTTGCACTGCCTGCTGGAAACTGTTAACAATCATTCCCCTTCTTACATTCACAGGGGCATGCTTCCCAGTCAGAGACTACAGCAGAGCAGACAACAGACTCATACATGTTATTTCAACTACCTGAGGAAGTGCTGGTGGTGACGTGTAAATCTACTATCTCCTTTATAATAAGGACATGAAAATGATGACATTAAAAATTGTATTTATGCCACTGCTAATGAAGCAAATTATGAGGCTTATCCACTGTAGGTCTGGAGTAGTTTTTACTGATCTAATGGAAGTTATTTCAGACATACCATAATCAAAATCAATTATCTACCAGCGGCACTCAGGGTAAAAAATAAGCACCAAAAGTGATTATTTCTCATTTCACAGTTCATGCTCTATTCTCCTCTTTCACATTTCTTTTAAGGTTGTTTTGTTTGGGGTTTTTTTGTTGTACATTGCCATCCTGGGTTCAGCAGCAGTAGTCAATTTTCTCCTTAGTAGCTGGGGCAGTGCTCTGTTTTTCAACTTTAGCCTGAAAACAGTGCTGACAAATATACCTATGTTTTTACTTGTTGCTAAGTAATGTTTACTGCAATCAAGGACTTTTCAGTCTCATGTTCTGCCAGTGAGGAGGGGCACAGGAAGCCAGGAGGAAGCAGAGACCAAAACTAGCCAAAGAAGTATTCCATACCACAGCACATCAAGCCCAGTATATAAACTGGGGGGAGTTACTGGAAGGCCCAGATCACTGCTCGCGTTGGGCTGGGTATCGGTCAGTGGGTGGTGAGCAACTGTGTTGTGCACTGCTTGTGTTTACTGGTTTCTTTTCCTTTTTCCCTTTTAGTTTTATATTCTCTCCCCTTGTTATTCCCCTTGTCATTATTATTATTGGTGGTAGCAGTAGTAGATTTTTATTGTACCTTAGTTACTGGACTGTTCTTGTCTCAACCAGTGGGATTTACATTCTTTGGATTCTTCTCCCCATCCCTCTGGGAGCAGGAGGGGGAAAAAGGGGGGGAATGAGCAAGCAGCTGCGTGGTTCTGAGTTACCAGCTTGGCTTAAAACATGAAAATTGCCAAAAATTATATAGTGATATCCATGCAACAGACCTCAAAATTACTGAACATGAATGAACATGGGCAACAACAAAATCAAATTTAATACTGAGAACATTTATCTTCCTTTGATAAACTCTGTTGTTTCTTTATACAAAGATTAATTTGGCATGTAATTCTTAACTAATTTTGTATTAGATGTTAATACAATATAAAATTGAAAAACAGATTGAAAGTATGTCATCAATCTATTTACTGGGAACTCCTTGCTGTGATCCATTTAGCCTAATCTTTGCCTACCCAGAAATTGTCCATGGTCTTGCAAGAACTTCTGAAGATTCAAGACCAAGGTTTTTTTTAACAATTTTTATACAGAGGGAAGCAAAATCACCTTCCACCAAGAGAAAAGTTATTATACAGTGATTATACACAGTGAGCAAAAAGCCTCACCAAGGAAAGAAATTAAAAAAAAAGGATAAAGCTTTTGGTGAAGAGCCATAAACTAATGTAGTTCCTTAGGGATCCACTTTACAGTGGTGCTAGGGCTTTTTCTTTAGGAGGAAGAGAGGGAGCAATAAGGAGAGATGTTCATGAATGAGCCAAGATCTCTTCCCTGGAAGAACAAGATTTTAGAGGTTTTATTATTTGATATTAAACAGAAAGATAAAAAAGAAATCCTTTATTCACAGCACTGTGATCTGACATGGGTAATGGAAAATCTGCCTGCCAGTTTGGAGCCTAGAAGGTGAGCTCTGATCAGTATCAGAATTTTACCATGATGTGCACATACTTTAGCAGTTACCATTTTAGTAAAAGTCAATCCTATTACAACTACCAGCTGGCAGTGACTTACTCAACAGTACAGTCTATATTTGCATTCTCAAATTCAAGTGCTCACATACTCATCAGTGAGCACCTCTCCCTCCCCCATATAAGGGAATGAAACAGTAGTAGCTCATGATTAGTTGAAGAGCACTTCATGATATAATTTCTCATAAGATCTTTTAACACTATTTTAACAAAGCAAATAAAGTGATTCAAACCATCCAGAAATCCATATCCACATACTACTGTTACATGCTTTGTAAAGTGATCCTGGAAGCCATCTATTCCATCAATTACCTGCTCTTTCACCCAACTCTCCCATTAGAAAACTAATAACATTGCTATAAAACTTTTCAGGAAAACTACATAGCTTACAAAATAGTAACTGGAAAACAAGCATCAGAGGCAGAAGGCAACACTACGCAGTTATGAATGGCAAGTCCCATTTTGAAATGAAGTTGAAACCGTAACTAGAAACCTTGAAGAGGTCATTAAGTGACAATGTGGATCACATAGCTTGTAAATAATAAATGAAAGAAGGAAAGAACATTGTGTGACACCAAGAAAGCTGGGGCAAGATTATCTGCTTTTATCCACACCTACATAAATAATGAATATGGTAGATATGGTGGAATAACATGCAATAAGGTTTGGTTGTCAAGTCATAGTTTTGATACCAAAGCAACAGTTGTCACAAATTACACAGTGAGCTGGAATTTAACAAATAGAAGTCAGGGATGGTCTTAGGAATAGACAAGTCTGCCAAGCAACCCCAGAAGGAGTTCCTTCACCCCATTCCCTAGGTCATGTCTTTTGTTAGCAGTTAAATCCCAGACTGGCTCCAAGACTACTTAACATTCTCTGACAGTCTTGGTATGTAATTGTATGTGGATTCACAACTCGATGGATGATCCAGGGGAAAGCACAAGAATGGCAGACTACTGCTGACAAACCACACAGATATGTAAAAGCCCTGTCAGGCTTGCTTCTACTTCAAAACAACATCCCCGATGGACAGATAGAAAGTCACGTTTCATCTTTTTCCTCTGTCAGATGCAGTGACTTGGACTTAGATTGTGATTTCTTTATCTAAAGTCAGCCATTGGTACTACTGTATTAAGGAAGCATTTCTCTAAAACATGTAAGACAGTCATCCTGAAAAAACAGTGCTGGAGAGAATGGGGGTTAAAGCAGTGCCACATCTCTACAAATGCTTAGAAATTGCTTAGATTCTCAATTTAAAATTTAAAAAGGCAGTGGCAAAACTATGATTTTGGTACCATACTTTTTTTTTGACAAAAGAAGCTGCTTTAGATTTTAAACAGTGTAATAAATAATCCAAACACGATAACTACTAACATCAATAATTGATATACCGTACCTGTATCTTGGCTTTCTCAATAAACTCAAAACACTCTGGGAAATAAGAGATAATATCAGTTTCTGGGAGGTCCAGAATAGAAATGGTCTTGTATATAAAGTCATCAAGGAAGGCATTTTGCACTCCATATGCCACATTTAGAACATGAGTAACCTGAGTCAAAAAAGGAAAAAAAAAAAAAAAAAAAAAACAGAAATGGGCATTTTCTGATGATAGCAGGCAAAATGAGCAATAGCAGAGATGAATTCTTCTTAAGGCATACATAGACTGTACCTTACGCAACTGCAATGTTCAGTTTTACATACATATGCTGTCTATGGTATGCTTTTCTCCATGCAAAGTTTTAATGCACGTTAACATATACTATGATAAATTTCAGTTTCTTTGGGGTTTTGAGAGGAAATTAAAAGATTTGCCCTCACCCAAACACAGACTAAAGTACGGATTTTCAACAGAAAAGGGAGTTCTCAACACACAGGTGGAAAATAGAAAGCAACAGGAATGAGAGCGCGGACCACCCAGCAATCCCCCAGATCTCAAGCCTGCCCTAACCCATCAGCTTCAGGCTTTCTGCTGAGGAACTAACCAGTACTTGCCAGTGCAGCAGAAGGATTTCAGAGTAAACTATACCTGCGCTTGTCAGGTGAGACCACCTCTGGCCTCCTGTCATCTTTGCCCTGTTCAGGCTACGGCCAGGTCGTGGGTTATTTTAACTTACAATGAAGAAGTGACACTTAGATGGCACCAGATGCCAGACTGGTGCACACTCCCTGTCCTGCAGAAGCACCACTGTCCGAAGGCCTTATCACCCCGTTACTGTAACACAGAAGAGTAAGAAGTCCAAAGTTCAGGACAGACTTAGAGCTGCTGCTTTGTTTTCCTTCTTTCACCCCGCCCCACAAGGCAGGGAGGCCTGACACTGCTCGGTGTCCGGAGCTGAAACGCCTGCCGTTAAACATCTCTGAACAGTCAACACTCTTGCAGCAAAGTATTCCAGCTTCTGGTGAAGCTCGTAGGCATCCATATCCCTGCAAAGCAGCAGCCTTTTAAAAATTAAAATGTAATATAATTTTTCTTAGGGATATTTCAGACTTTTTAACGTAAACGCACCAACAAGCACTACGCGAGAGGCGTTTCGACTTCCGTGTTACGTTACCTTATGCTTTTTCATCGTCTCCAGGTCGTGAGCAGCATCCTGCGACCCTGGGAAGAAATCGCGCCGGTCGCTACGCCAAACCAAACCGGCAGGCCCTCGGGCTCGCTCCCCGCAGCGAGCGCTGGCTCGTCGGGGCAAACGAGCGGCGGGCCCCGGACCGCGGCCCGGTCAGGAGGGACGAGGCGCGCAGCCACCGCCCCCCGGCCGCACTCACCCAGCAGCAGCCAGGGCTTTACGACGCCGACCTGCAGGTCGGCGCTGAGGTCCTGCACATAGCCGCTACCGCCGGGCGCCGCCGCCGCCTCCTCCTCCTCCACGTGTAAGCAGGCTCCACGCCACGTCTCGATGATCCTCCTGCCGGTTAGCGTCGTTACGCGGGTGCGTTGCTTACGCAGGTTGTCTCTGGAGAAGCTGCGGATTTCCTGGGCAAGGGAGTGCATAGCCCAGACACAGCCGGTCACCCGCGACTGACCGCACGTTACCGCATAGGCCGAGCAGAACCAGCCTCCAGCCCCCCTGCCAGGCGAGCCGCGATTGGTAGAGCGCGGGCAGCCCCCATTGGCTGCCGGCCTCTCGGGGGCGGTGCCTCGGTGCGCAGGGGCTGGGAGGGCAGTGAAGGGGCAGTGGCGGGGGTGTAGGTATAGGTCTGTCGGTGCCAGTGGCAGACCCTGTCCCGGTCCCCGTCCCGGTCTCCGTCCCGGTCTCCGTCCCGGTCCCCGTCCCGGTCCCCGTCCCGGTCCCCGTCCCGTCCCCTGTCCCGTCCGCATTTGCTCATGCCCTCGGAGCTGCCGGTGTGCCACAGAACTCCCTGCGAGGCGCTGGGGCCGCCCTCGAGTGCGGTCTTGTTTGTGGTGGGGTCAGTCGCAGATTTGTCACTGATTTTTGTTTAGCACTTACAAGCCTGGGAGAAAGTTTTGGGTTCAGCTAAAGCTTTGGGAGGGGGTAAATTTATATTTTTAAATTATTATTTCTAGGGGTTTGGTGTGCCAGCGAAGAACGTAGCAGATACCATTAAAGCAGCATAGGAATAAAAAGGAGGCAAGGTGAGCTTGTTTTTCCTTTATTCCCCAGCCACTGAATGTCCACGTTTACATGTGTTGTCTATAAAGTGCTGTTTGTAGTGTTAATGCAGCTAGCATATGAGTATGGAAAATTTTTGTTTGTGGAGTAGAAAGGTAATGCTGTTAAATCATGCCTTAAATATAATCTGAATTAAATACAAATTGTAACAAATACATGTTGGGGGATTTAGATTCCTTCATGCTGGTTTTGGAATAAAGATGTGTTACTACAGTACATCCCCTCTGATGTTATAATATTCCTCAAAGCTGTGCTGGCAGGGTATGATGACTGTGAAAAGATCTTGTGATAATTGCTAGAACGCAGTACAGAACAAAGGCACCTTAGTTCCATGTAAAGAGGTCTGCAGATGCATTGTCAATTTTAGAAGCAGCGATGTTAGAAACGGCAAGAACAAAAGTTTTTCCAGGAATGCCAGAGACAGTCTTCTGATGGGAATTAGACAAAAAATCAAGTTCAAACGAAAAAGGCAGAATACCTTACACACTGCCTGGAAAAGCAGGAGTCTAAACCAAGAGATAAAATCAAGGAAGATGCTTAGGGCAGGGGGAGGAACAGAACAGAGATGTTGGCTGAATCAGAGATTGAAGTAGCAAAGGTGCAAGACAGAAGCTCCAGGACAAAACGTGATTCTCAGTAATCACTGTCTGCAACAAAAATGAAATTTTAAATACAAGTAGGCATTCTTGTAACTTTCTTTATGGTAGATGTGTACTCAGTAGCCTTTATGAAAGTGGACTGTGGCTCTTAGCAGTTAAAACAATGTAAAGTTAAACCAAGTTTAAGAAGTTTTTGGAAATGTCTAATCAATAATTTTGATGTAGTTGATCCCAAGAAAGCAACAGAGAGCTTTAGGTCCATGTTAAGACAGCAACTGCATAGAATTTTATGGCTGGTTTTCAGCCTGCATTGGCTTGCTACTGCTGCCTGTAGGAAAAAACAAGAAAAGCTGGTATCCTGTGGGAATGCAGGGAGCCTCATGTGCCAGGAAACTGGCAAGGCCTGAGCAGAACTGGCTTGCAGTCCAGGCCCAGGAGGCTGTCTAGAGTAGCAAGGCTGTGGGATGTGCTTTTTAACCAGCTTCTGTCCTGTACAAGAATGGGGATATGTGTGAGTGTTTGCAAGACTAAGCTGTGACAGATCTGTAAAATGCTTACCATTGAAGGTAATAATACAATTATCTGTTGTTCCTTAACCTCTGAGGAAGAGTCTGCAATATGTGTGGACAGAGAAAGGCAGCTGATCCCGAAGTAGTAGATTCAATTCTCTGTTAGGAATGTTTATCATTGTTACAACTACCTTAAAAGCCAGGGGTCCCTGCTGGACATGAAATCTGTACTACTGTTATCCCTGAAATCCAAGTATTCTGTAGATGTATATATGCAGAGTTAGTACATTATTATTAGTGTGTCCATATCACAAGTATTAGATCTAGCCTGAATATTCAGACACTTTTTTTGTGATACAGGCATTTATATGCTACTGTTAAATTGTTCATACTTTCCATCACAAGATGGAAGAGAAGATAATAATGAGAGTAGAGTTTAAAACTGGGATCTCAGTTCACAGATAAATGCTTCTTCTTGCGTGCTTTGCTGAGGGTAGAAGATACTTCCAAAGATACAGCAGGAGCCAGGTGCTGTCTCCTCTTCATTAGCTGAATGCATTTATGGTATTGCTGGATCTTCAGGGTTTGAATAAGCTATCTACCAATGCAAACGCAGTAGAGTTTAAGTCATTTTTAAGTTCAAGGTTCTTCTGTTTCATCTGCCAAGAAATTCAGCAGAACCTGTTCTAGTGGGCAAAAACTAACATGGGCGCTAATTATTACAGAAAGCAGCTCATACACACTTAGCTCATATGATGATATATTATCTTTCTGTTGCCTTTGTTTCCTTCCACTATTCATTTTGGTCCAGCTACTGCCTGTAATCATCAGTGCAAAAGAGCTAGCTTTTATGAGAGAAATGATAACCAGACATTCCAGATAGCTGACTTAGAGAAACCAGCCTTGCACTCTGAAAAATGCATGCTGAAGGGTTGAACTTGATTGCAAAATGCACCAAAAATTGAGTCAATGGCTTATGTCAGTAATTTGACTGAAACAGACTCAGACCCTAATTAGTATACTAATTACTTCACATTTCAAACTGAAGTAACCAGATTATTTTGAGGAATAAGAGAAATGGGGCAAAAATCAAAATACTGTCAGTTAATATCTAACTAATAATACAAGCCTCTGCTCCAGACTGTATGTTCATTAGCTGAAAATAACTGAGGTTAAAATAATTGTGTGCAGCAGTTGGTCACAGGGTGACAATGAATCATGAATATAGTGTTGGTGATGAGAAAGGCAGGCGTGACCATAGCATGCATCAAGAGGTATTTAAAATAGAAATAATGCTATTGTATAAAATTCCAGTAAGCCTTTTTGGAAGTGCATTGTGCTCTTTGGGGATGACAGTATCTAAGGAAGATGATGTCATACTTGAAACAAGGACAAAGAATAGCTTAAAGCTTAAATTGTTCAACTCTTCTCAAAGCACTCCGTGGTACTTGGTCCCCTTGGGACAGGCAGCTCCTGTCCATTCTGACTTGAGTGGGAGTAGCCTCCTGACTTAGTAACTAGTTCTCCACCATTTATGCCAGCACACAAATAAGCACTTCTAGCAACGACTAGTCTGCCTTACACACTCCAGAATGTCCCGCACACAGCATGGAAGCCCCTACCTGACAGAGTCTAAGCTCCAGCTTTGCAAAGCTGTCAAGATGTGGTGCCTACTCTTCCTGTCTTTTCTGTTTCTGAAAAAGCAAGCAGTTTGGAGGCACAAGCTCAGGATCATTCACACCCTAAGCAACAGAGCAAGATGGTACACAGAAGCATGGCTGGTGCATGACATGCTCACATTTCCCTTCACAGGCATTTTCTTGGCATGTGCCTGTGCTCCATGCCATTTCACCCGTGTAGAGAGGTTTCAGCTGAAAGACAACCATGCATTTGTTCTCATCCTTGTGTTTTCCACCCTTTAGGCTTGTCTGCTTGTCTTTAGGCTTCTGATGGGCACAGAAGGAAATGTTCTAGAGTCAAAGCAAAGCAAGAGTTACATTGATGGAGAATGACTTACCCTCTTTTCCGCTTGGTTCTGTACCTTCATCTCATATCCTCAACAAGACTGCAGATACTACCTCTTTCATCCTGATACCAGTAACGTGCCTGGAAAATCTGTCTTAAGTGGCACCCTAACTGGAAAGTGAAACTTATGACCTTAAAAAGCTACCAAAGTCTAGACAAAATCTTGGAATATCTTTTTATGGGTAAGGATGAGTTTGTAGCAAGGCCTCTTCTGGAACTGAATATAGTGAAGAGCAAAAAGTCCACAAGGGTTCTCAGTTATGTGTGCTGAAACCACTACATCACTGAGGTTTTTGTCTTCTAGGATAGCAGAAAGTAGGGGTGAAGGCAGGGGTAAATTGTTAAGCACATGGCATTTAAAAAGTGTTGGCATAGTAGCTGGTCCAAATGGAGAAAGTTATGGGAAGCAGGATCATGATGAAGGCTGTGTACAGAAGTTACCAAAACAAAAAGTTGACAGCGCATTCCTATATGCACTGCTGTAGTTACACGTATTGTGACCTGTTTGTTAGTGAGCCCAGCTTCAGTGTAAGGTGTTGGTTTGTTGCTGGGTTTCTGTCACTGCCAGTTTGTAACATGAGATGTTCTAGACACATTCACTGAACAACTCACCTTTCCTTGTGTGTGAGAACAGGATGAGACCAGAGGTGGTAGGAGTCATCTTGAATTTTTGGAGTGCTTTAGTTCTGCATAATTGTGGTGCTCATTTACTGCTGCAGAAGATTTCCCATTGTAAGAAGTAGTATATATCCTAAGTACACATTTACATATTCTCTCTTCCTATACCCCTTTAACATACAAATTGAAACATCCATTAATGCTATGCTTCTAATATATGTATAATATTCTAATGTATGCTGCATCATTCTTACTGGTTTTACCTATGTCGTGTTTCTTCAGCTAAGAGCAAAGGATGCATCTTGGCCAAGCCTGGAAATAAAGACAGTTCCTCAAGCCTTTGAGTCTGTAGCCTGAGAGACTGAGTTGGTGATCTGCGTCTGACAACATGCGTAAGAA
Source organism: Pezoporus flaviventris (assembly GCF_033815535.1). NCBI lineage: Eukaryota > Metazoa > Chordata > Aves > Psittaciformes > Psittacidae > Pezoporus > Pezoporus flaviventris. The sequence goes on from NW_026892549.1 coordinate 54,042,604, forward strand.
AACCCAGTCCATGCTGCAAAAGGCTGTGAACAGAGGCCCAGTGGTTGCTCCTAAGAATATTGGTAAGTATGTGGACCTCTTCCTGTTGCAGAATGACTCTAAGAGCAGGACCATAGAGTTCTGGAGGACTGTGCAAGCAAGGCAGGGGGTGGCCCCCACAGGTAGCCGGAGACCAGACCTGGGAGGAGAATGTGGAGGAAGCTGTGGGGGGCTAACCAATACTGTTGTGCCAAGAAGGAGTGGCTGAATACCACTCCTATATATGTGTGAACTGCGTCACAAATAAAGTAGAAGTTGCTTATCACCCATATTGGGTTGGCCTGTCTGCTTCTCCTCGCCACTTACATCTTCCAAACACTGTCTTCTATCCCTGGCCTGAAGGGTAGGCAGCTTCTCTTATTTATTTATTTATTTATTTATTTATTTATTTATTTATTTCAGGCAGCATTGTTAGCTTGTTCTTACAAAGCTAGCCTGAAACAGTGGTATTTCCACTGGCATATCATCTCATATTGCTGCAGGGAAATCTCCCCAGAGGCAAACCCCTGCCCATAACCAAAGCCATGGCCCTACAAACACTTATCAGGACATTCCTCTCTGCTCTCACCACACTTCGTGAGTAATCCATGCAAATAAGCAGGCTGATTCACTGATCTAAAGATGTATCTTTTTATAGTGCGTCACGGATTATGTTGAATAATGAGCATTGAGGAACAGGGTAGAAGGCAAACCTGAAATGTTTAACAAATAGACATAGGGAGTATCCCTGGGGATCTGTTGGTGTGAGGAAGATCTGGCACAACTTATGTTTGTGTTATGTAAATAGGATCTGAATTCCACTCCTGTTTGCACTCAGGTTTCTCTTCTCCAGTGCAGCCATGTCTGAGCAAATATATATATCTCTCTATAAAATTATATATATATATATATATGCATAATGTTAATGTGCTCATGAACCTAGGTGTAAAACCAGGTATGTCAGCTCAGTAGTAGGAACACAGGCAAAGTTAATCAGGGAACGGAACAGTCTAGTAAGAGACTATAAAAATATGACCCATTTTAACACAAATGTACACATCCAAAACACCTTCCAGTCAGGCCAGCTGCTCTGTGAAGGAGTGATGGGTAATTCAACAGATAGCATAGACCATCAGTCACCCAGGCAGTTGTTGTCCATCATTTCTGTGTTATTTCATTTTCAGATTACCTTCACTTCAGAAAAAATACTACTTAAGATGAACATTGCAGTACAGCCTGAAAAGAACCTGTAAAGGTCAGGACCTTTAAAAAGATAACAGAAAAATCTGAGCTTTTCAAGAGAAACAGGTGAGCTTCTATTATCTCTTCAAGTCCTTTGAAATGCAAAGTATGTTTTTCTTTCTCCTTTTTTAAGGGGCAGGGGTGAAGTTAAAGGTAAAATTATGATTTTTCAATGGCTCACCATTATGACTACTCATGATTTGGCTTTTTATCTGAACACTCAAAAGAGCAATTTCCATTTTGCAGTGCAGCTTCTGCAAAGTTGTGCCTACTTCTGCACAAACGAAATTAATCTGCCTCCCAAACTTCCTGTTTCTCTATAGATTTATTTCAGTGGTCAAAGACATGAAAGCTACTTTAGAGCAAAAGTCCCCAGAAGTTTCTCTTGCAGCAAAGACCAAGCCTACAACCTGGAAAGTTAAAAATAAAGAAGGTAAATTCAAAGTTTATTTCAGAGTTCTCATAGCGTCTTATGTGTACATTTTGCTTATGTGTAGCTTCCACAGGCATAACAAAATATTGTTACAATTTGTACCAGAATGCATAGTAAGTTTTTCTAGCTTCACAGAGTTCCAGAAGGAAGCCATTAGACCTTCTAGTCAGGATCATAAACCCAAGGCAGTAGGAGAATTATTTTGTATATGAGCCTAGCCTGACCTGCAAGTAGGACCTATTCTTACTGTTTACCCTGAAGAGATACCTTCTGTAAGTAGGGATTAAGGTGATGTGGAACATGCATCAGCATAGCACTTCATTTCCCGAAAAAATAATAATATTGGAGAATACAGTTCCTCTGCATGCCCTTTCTTTTGCCTTAGCACACTGCTAGTATTGCATTTACTTACTTGCTTGTGTGTGGGAAGAAATTCCCTGCAGGCAGGGAAAGAAAATTAAGCTATTTGTGCCCTATCTCATTCGGCGTCTATAGCCAGATCCAGCCAGCGCATGGCTCTCTAATAACTTCCCTCTCACTAACAAGGTGAGATCTAATTTTCCTTTGCCTCTCAAAATACCAATCTAGCAGGCAGGAGCTGACCTAGGTTATTTCTTCAAATTCCTATATACAAGATACAGTTAAGCTAAGTGAGCCTTTGCTTACAGAATCCTAAAAGCTTTAATGGGTTCAAAAGGCAATGGGCATATTTACAGAAGAGAAGTAGATCAACAGGTACTAAATGCAAGACAGTGTCTCTGGCTCATAAAGCCCCTGAGCCACAAAACCGTTGGTGTCTGGGAGTACATTCTGCAGAAGCAGTGGAATGTGCTTCCCTGTTCTGACACTCTTCCTTAGTGCTCTGTTCTTTGGCCACTGGATAGAGACAGGGTGCTGAGCTGGGTGGGCTTTTGGTCTGACCAAGTTCTTGGTTTTATTTTCTTTCTGGTCTAGTGAGTAATAAAAATGAGTAAACTTAGCATTATAAACTTTAAAAATTACATAAAATCACTTCATATTTAATTACATAAAATCCCTGACCAAAGAGGCTGTATTTGTGAACTGTAAGAGAATACAAATTAGAGGTGAGAGAGTAAAGCCTTATTAGTCAATATTATTGATGATACTACCATTGTAACTAAGTTTGTAATGTGATACTGCATGTGTCATCAAAGAAAGCAATACTGCTGGCATTTATTTTTGCTGTGAGGACTGAGACAGATGCATCTATCATTATTTGGGGGATATTTTATCTATAGAAATCTACAGCTGGCCTTTTCTGTCAAATGTAAACCTCAGACTTTTAAAGGGAACATTTTAGCTTGATTTTTGCTGTAATCACTATTCAGGATCCCCACTGACTGGTAAATTAATTCCTAGAAACAGTGCAGGGGAAAACCTTTTATTCTATGGGTGTTCCTTGGATAAAATTTTCCTCCCCTAAATATAGGGTGAGTTTAAGGCAGAGGACTTCTTTCTTAATCTTTGCTGGATGGACTGTAAGGCTATTGCATTTAAAGAGGTACATGCTATTCCCCTGGTTTCTGCTGAGAGGAAGAGAGGAGACAAAGAAACCTCTAATAGGTTATTTTTGTACATTCATAACTATAGCCAATCATTAGTCCATGGTGTTACCCCATTTATCCGAGAAGTTTAACAAAGGCTAAATTAGGTCAGGACACGTGAGCTTGTATGTGACTGCCAGAGAAGGCTCTGTAGATAGATGAAGATGCATGGCCAACAGAAGCCCCACAATTTTTCTGTGTGCAGGACCACCTTGATAGGTCTTGTTCGACTAGCTGTCATCTTTATTCCAGCATCAACACATCAGTTTCTGACCACATCCCCCTTTCAAAGACAGCAGAGATCATTCTTTGCACACTGATCACTCATGATTTAGTCTGGTCAGTGGGCAGTTAGCATAGGCTAACTCATCTGTATGATAAAGATTTGTAACCACATTAGGCATCCTGTCTCTATCTAGGGGCCTCACAGACATCTTGAAGATCACTGTTAGTTCTTCTTGACTCTTCAGCCTGTAAGGAAACTGCAATTAAAATGTGATTTCTAATCTAGGTGGACTCCTAATCCAGTGCCTTTTCTGATTTCAGTATTTACCAGGATGTTCTTAAAGCTGGTGATGTAATCCCTAATTTAAGGTCAACACCCATACCAGGTCAAGACCTTAATTTGAGTTGGGTGACTCATTCTGCCAGCCCTCCTAAGCTTTGTTTCATAGCCAACAAGAAAACTTTAATCCATTTGCTTAATGGTCTCTGCAAGAGCTAACTGCAATCCTGACTCTGGAACTACACAACTGGATCTAATCTGCTATCTTGCTTCCACCTCTGTGTGAAAAGTAATCACTGCTCCAGGCTGAAACAAGACAACTCTTAGCCCACCAATACTTTTCTAAGTTTACTCTGTTTACCCATGCTGATAGCTCACAGGTAACCAACTTTCTTCCTGCTGTCACAAACTTCCATAGCCACCAGACTGACATTTGATTACTGGTTAGTCATGAACCTGGGACACATGGAGAAAGCTAGCTCTTAAGTGTTGCTAGCAACCTCCTTCTCTACTGATCAAGGCTCATTTGCACAGTGTCAGACTAGAAGTTCTGGAACATGCTTATCATACTTGTCCCTCCAGTATGAGCAAAAGTGCTCATGCATTCTCAAATGAGCAGGTTTCTGCAGCGCATGAGAAAATCACCGCTGTAGTAGTCACCTTCTGTTTCAGCCTGGCTTTGCACAGCTCTTTTATGTTACCTCTCTCCAATGTTCATGTTCTTTTAAGTTCAAAGGCCTGGTATCTCTGAGCAACTGCTGTATGTCGTATACAGCCTCAGCTAGAAGGACTTGCACAAAATTGAACAGGGAGGTGGCACACATATGAACTTGCATGCTAATGAGACAATAGATTAAAATACCTTTAGAGAGGGGAAAAAGGAGAACATGGGAAATGGCAGACCTACTGGCTTCATGACAGATTAAATAATGAAAAAGGTTTGGATTAATCAAGAAAATTATAGATTAAAATATAATGAATCTGTCAGCTAGGTTTAGTGGGGATAATAGGTCTTTTGAACCTGTTGCTGCTTCAGATAAGATTAAAAGTCTGCCTGAGAAAGGCAACTGTGTTTGTTCAATCCTATTTATTAGTTTTACAGGTGATCTAAGCAATATTACAGACTTTGTGTGGTAAAGTTTTCAGATTCTGTGCTTTTACATACAAGTTTAACAATGTAAAAAATATTTATGAATTATTAACAATAAATACTATGGCATGAGCCAAATAATTGTGATTATGATGACCATTTAAAAAGTCAGATCTGTTCAAGTAACAGTTTGGCTTTGTGTTTTGAATTGTTTCTACCTGAAAAGGAAATACTAAACAAAATGAGTGTGTAAAAATTGCTTCTGTTGGCCAAAGGGGCGGAAGTTATGCAGTGGACTGTGCTATATCACTTACGGAGAGTGCAGGTCCTGATAGCTGCCATTTCACTGACTGGTCATGGAGTTTTCAATAGTCCCCAGAACAGAAGAAGTTAAACCAATGCAGGAAAAAATGCACACAGGAAAAGTAATGCATATAAGAGAAATACTTCTACAGAAATGTAAGCTTGATGTGTGGTAAATACTTAAGTTGCAATACAGTCTACTCTGCAGAAGTAAATTGTCCATTACACAAGGTCGCAATGCTAAAAAACTTTATATACTGTTCGTGTGCTTCACTGAACACCCAGTAGTGTTGATACATGTGTAGCAACTTGGTGATTATTCTATTGAAGCTTCTCAAATAGCATTTTCGTTACTGTCTGAAAGCCCCATAGCGAATAGCACAATTAAACCCCAAATGGACCAGAAAGTTAACTTTAAAAGGACCAGACCTGAGCTCCACCCCAATCTAAGTGCTGTTTGGAACTTGCCCTAAACTCATATGTCTGGAATAAATATAGAAAGCTGTTTAAATGTTAATCATTAATAAATCCTCAAGCCAATAGTAGTCATGTCTTTTAAAGATAATTGTCAGCCTAATTCTTCCCTTCATTTAATTTTGCCACACCTGTAAGAGCTATGCTGTTACTGACAAAGCTTGTATTTCCACTTGGTTGTTAGGCTTGCTGCTAGACTGGTGAGCCCAGATTATACAATGCAGATGTTTTTATAATCTAAATAAATCTTCCTGCCAAAAACCTGTATGTACTCTTGCAGTTTCTACATAAAGTTGTAGCAGCAGAAGTAGTATGACAGCATGGGCTTTACCCAACCACCATTAAAATGATGACAAAACTGTTGACTGCTTAAATACATGCGTTCATGTTAACAAAATTTGTCTGGGTGATGTCTGTTTTCTGTTACTGAGATTTCTCTTTTCATATTTAGCAAAGGTTTCCAAGTGTTTTTGATGTGCTTTCTATGAAACCTAATTTCAGCTATACTGTATCTTCTCTAGATGTGCACATTTTCTCCTTCTAATAAGCATTAAGTGTTTAAAAGCAAGAGGAAAAAAACACATGCTTTGTAGTTCCAAGCTTGACACCAGTCCTTACGTTTAGATGTGCAAGATGCTGCCAGTTAATTCATCAGCAGTATCTTGTGTCCCCATGAGCAGTAGCATCTTCTGATGCTGAGTTTTGAACTCTCTTTCCATGTCCTTATTGGAGTTGAGATGTGGTGTGCCTTCCATTCCTAATCAGGTCTTGGTACCTTGCTGATACCTTTGCTGAAAAGCCCTCACTTCATAAAGTGTGGTAGGGGAAACTCTGTACTTGAAAACATCTGGTCTACTGGTCAGGCTGTATATAAACGGATTATTTTTTGTCTTAATGTGTCTGCTTGCATGTTAGAAGACTACTGTTAATACTCTGGCTAACCACATTACAGTGGCGATTCAGATAATCTATTTAGCATTAGGTCCGTATGGCTGCATAGGAGCAAAAATTGCTAGTATCAGAAGTTCTTGTTTACTGATACTGATCCTTTCCCTATTCCAATATTCAATATGTTTTCAAGAAAGGCAGCTAACTCAGCACCCACCATTTGATTAAAAAATTATAGCAACCAGAGGTGCTCCTTATTATAAGATCTTGTAAACAGCCTTATGAATAGCGTGGGAGTTAAAAACAGGATGCTCTGTCATTACTACAAAAGAGAGAGTCGTTTTTCCCTTCTGTGCCTCAACCTGTCATCTGTGCAGAGCAGAGAGCAACTGTGATTGTTTTCACATTGAAAACTATATTAGTAGCTACAGAGAGCTTGAAGGGCCTCCAGTGAGCTCTGTAAGCCCAAACTTAATCAAAACCAAGTTACTTTGACTCCACTGTAATCCATAGTCTTTCTACTAAATCCAGAGGAAGGAAGATTGGGATATTAGATCATAGATGATTTAATATGATGCACAAAAATGCCCAATACAATGTCACAATGCTGATATTCCATGTGCTTGGCTCTATGTAAATTACAAATTCTGTGATTGTTAATGTTTGAAACTTCTAGAAGATTCAGTATGGCTAAAGAAATAATTGGATGTGGAATTAAGAATTGGCTGCTGTTGTTTTAGCTGTAGGTGAGAAACAAAAAAATTGCTCTCAGTAGTAGTATTTGTTCTTAGTTTGCAGTGCAACTCCATGGGAAACATCTAAATTGCAACTAGAAAGATTATATTTGATATTTTAAAAAAATAATAATGGAAGATGTTTTATGTAAAAAATATTACTATAGATATTATACATTAAATACTGTGACATTACATAGCATTTTATGCTTTATAAATTTAAACAGCTATCTGAATGCTTCTAATGTTTTCCATTGACTCCAGTAGTGAAAGGTCAGGTCTAACCTAATCAAGCATTACAGCATTGTTGACAGGTATTCCTGACTCTTGGACACAAAGCTGAGGCAGAAAATCATCTGATAAAGGCCAAAGAATGAGTCAATAGCAGACTTCAGATTGAAACTCCCAAGTTCTTGCTTCCTGGTTTCATTCTTAATCATAAATTATCTTGTAACTGCTAAAAATGGAGGAGGCTAGTAATTTAATTACAGTTAGGCTTCTCACATTCATTTCTATGGTTTCTAAAAATCTATTAGTTTAAAAACACTAAAGGATGGATATCCTCTGATTCTGATTTCTAACGTGAAAATGCAACCTGAAAATTAAATAAAAGTATTAACATGCAAGAAAAGGCACAGATGGTAGTGCCACTATAGAAAAAAATAAAAGAGATTAGAAGGTTGATTCTGAAGCCTATCTCCCAGTAACTGCAGTCAGGAGCCCTGCATGCCAGCTGGCTGTGCTGGCAGCTCAGCAATGCAACTGTTTCAGTACCAGGTTGTGGTGACGAGTAGCTCTCATGGAAGCCTTTCATTGACATTCAGAGCATGGAAATAACCACTGTTTCTTAAAGATCTATGCTTTTGCTCCTGTGGCTTCAAGAGAAAAAAAAAGAAAAGTGACTCATCTAATTGATGAAATGGTATTTCATAGAACCACAGACTGGTTTGGGTTGGAAGGGACCTTAAAGCTCATCCAGTCCAAACTCCCTGCCATGGGCAGGGACACCTTCCACTAGAGCAGGTTACTGCAAGCCCCTGTGTTCAACCTGGCCTTGAACACTGCCAGGGATGGGGCAGCCACAGCTTCTTTGGGCACCCTGTGCCAGCACCTCAGCAGCCTCACAGGGAAGAGCTTCTGCCTAAGAGCTCACCTGAACTTCCCTTGTTTAAGTTTGAACCCATTACCCCTTGTCCTGTCGCTACAGTCACCTGGTGAAGAGCCCCTGTCTGGCTGCACAAGTGGTGGAAGGTCGCTGAATGATGATAGTTGTGCAATGCTTTTCTGAGCTTCAGATCTCGATTGCAGTTGATTAAAAAAAAAAAAATCCTACAGAGAGGTTCTGTAATTAACCTTGAAGAAAAATGGATATTCTTCACACACACCTTGGGGCTCCACCTGCAACGCAGCTCAATGGGTCTGCTGTTAAAAACCACAGCTAAAGCAGCCAGCCGTGGACTTTAGGACAAGAGGGTAATGGCTTTAAGCTGCACCAGGAGGTTCAGACTAGATATTAGGAACAATTGCTTCCCCACAGGGTGCTCAGGCATTGGAACAGGCTGCCCAGGGCAGGGCTGGAGTCACCGTCCCTGCAAGTGTTCACACACCGTGGAGACACGGCCTCAGTGCCATGGGTTAGTGGTGGCCTTGGCAGTGCTGGGGAACGGTTGGGCTTGATGATCTTAAAGGTATTTTCCAACCCGGTTGATTCTATGGATCTATGACTCGCCACCACCTGTAGGGACCCCCTCGTCGGCGCTCGGTGGTTGCCCGCTGTGGAGGCGCTTCCGGGGGCACGGAGCGCTGACATCCCGGGCGGCGCCGGCAGAGGGCGCCCGAGAACCTCTCACGTGACTTGTGCCGCCCCGCCGTGGCCACGCCCCGCGGAGGCCGCAGCGAGGGAGGCCGGTGGCGGCGAGGCGGTAGCGCCGGGCCGGCGGCCGCGCCACGGCGGGGCTGCGAGCGGCGGGTCCCGGGCTGGCTGCGGCGCGGAGTGCTCCGGGGCAGGATGTCGCGGTCCGTGCTGCAGCCGAGCCAGCAAAAGCTGGCGGAGAAGCTCACCATCCTGAACGACAGGGGCGTCGGCATGCTCACCCGCCTCTACAACATCAAGAAGGTGCGGGGGCCCCGGCGGGGAGGCGGGGGGTGGAACCGCTCCGGCGCGATCTCCGCCGCCGCTGCCTCCCCGCCGGGCCCTAGCCAGCCCGGCGCTCCACCGGCATTGCGCCGCTTGCGGCTGACCCGGCCGGGCTGCGGCCTAGCGGCGGGGCCCGACGGGCAGGGCGGGGAGCTGCCGGGGCGGTCGGGAGCTCCGACCCGGCACGACGCTGCGCCGCCTGTGGGGCGGCGAGGGGCACGGCCGGGGCTTCCCTACTTGGCGGGCGGTAGGAAGGGAGGCCCGGTGCTGCGGAGCGCCCGCAGGCCTGGCTCCCCCCGCTGCGGGGCCTAAGCCAGGCCTGTTCCCCGAGACAGCCGGTGCCGCCCGGAGCCGCTCCCGCCCCGCCAAGCGTGAGTCACGGGAGGTGGGAGTGGGCTGCTCGGCACGGGCTTTCCCACGCCGCGTTGAGACACCGAAGGGAAGGATTTGGGGTAAAATTAGTAAGTTTAATTTCAATAAGTTCGAGGCGCGCGGTTGCTTAGCAGCTCCTGGCGTGAGATGGAGCAGATGTTTGAAGCTGCCGTGGGTGCCAGAGCTGCTCCCCCCTTTCCCGAAATGGAGAATATCGGAGTTAGCCTAGGTGAGGTGGTTCGGCGGGTCTCGGTAGTGACGGGGAGGACGGGGTACGCCTCCCAGCTTGGTTGATTTCTCTTCCGGAGGATAATCGGTGTGCTTTCCCATAGGGAAGAACGTAGTTCATGGCCAGCCCCTGCTCCAGGTCCTTCATACATCCTTACAGGCTTAATTTTCCTAACGTGCTATCCGTCATCTGAATGTGTACAGCTGCTCAATCCACTTACAGCAATGGATAGGTTAGGATTTTATTGGTTTGATTTGAACGCAGTTATTTCTGAGAGTTTATTAATTTAAAGAAAATATTAGTTATTCCACTCAAGCAGTGAGCAGGTTTAGCCTGTTACAATTTTTGTTCCATTCACATGCTGCACTTGTAGCAATAGCAGAGAGAGGAGGCTTAGGTGTTTACCTGATTACTTCTGAAGCCAGGCTTCTGCCAGGGGTCATCCTGCCAAACAGATCTGACCTCAAGGATGTGCTTTGTCAGGTTGCTTTGCTCATATGGGAGACTGGCACTCCAGAAGCAGTAAGAGCTACTTAGCTGTACCAGGTGCAGTGTTGATTTTAATTAAGGTGGTGTTTACAGGAAATAAAAGAAATGATTGAAGTATTCAGAAGTCAGTGTTGATCCAAAGCAATGTCAGTAGTTCATGTACACTTGAGGTATTTTGCAAATCTTCACTGACAGAAATAAATTATTTAAACTAAATTATTTCTAATTCCTGTCTTTCTGAAATAGAAGCGAGGTCCCTTTTAGTTTGTGGTTTTGTATGCTTAATAATTGTTAAAAGTGAGATTCTCTTGTTACATAAAACAAATTCCTTATTTATGGAGGAAGTAAAATCAGGAGAGTCATTTGTGTGTGCGCTTGTTCTGCTTTGAGAAAAATACCCCAGATGAAGAACAGGCTGAGCACAGCAGGGTTTGGGGGGGAGAAGGCAGGAAACGAGACAGGAAGAATCATACCTCGTCTTGATATACAGCTGTGTCTTACCCATTTTGGGCTCTTATTTTCATAACCAGTGTTCTGATTTGGGAACACTTGTGTTGAGTGGTCCAGTGCCTACACATACATTTTTGCTGGCATGCTTAGATGGCAGAGTCCTGGGCAAATTTGCGCATATGGTGGTAGCTGCTTCTGCTGTTACGTGTGCCAGTGAAGTGCTTCAAATGGATAGGTTCTCAGTAGGGGAGCATCAGCATTGGAAGTGTTACCAGTATTCCTGCAGATGCTATGACCTGAATCCGAAATTGCATAGTTCTTACAGAGAAAAAAGAGGCGTGGCCAAGCAGCTTGATTATTGTGTAGCATACAGTTTTACAAACCTGGAGGTGTCCCAGCCACAGCTCTGTGTATCTATGTAGTGATTTGTGATTCAAATAGTTGTTTTCTTAAGCTGCAGTCAGCATTGCTTGCCAGTGGTAACTGGCTAGGTCTGATGGTAAACCCTCGATGTCTTGCGATTGATCACTGTGTTTTTTTGGGAATCTCTTTTCAGCCAAGCAGCAGCATAGCTGGCTGCTTGGAACACTTTGGTTTTCTTTATTTCGCCATATACATACTTCTTCCCCCTCTAAAAAGTCAATTCCAAAACTGCTGTTGAAGGTTTACATAGCTTCCTCCATTGAAGATGATCTCGAAACTAGAGATAACCGCACAATATGTGGTATTGCGGTTAAAGGAAATGGTTAAGACTATTTTTAATAAGAGGAAATGAGAAGTGAAGTATTTGTAGGCTGCCTTACAGATTGCTCTACATACTATCTAGGGAGTAGAGATTTTAATGGAGCAAGAATTTTGTTGACTGTTAAAATCCAAACAGGAAAACTTTACTTCCCAAGGAATTGCTGAAGTTGTTAAAAGCAGTTAGAAACTTATACTTTGTCTTCCTGTATAAGTTTGAGGTTTGATGTCATTGTGCTTATAGCTGTACATTGTTCATCATTTCCTGTTTACTGAAATTCTATGATGTTGCTGCCTTCTGAAATAGTTTAAAGCTTGCTGGCTTTAAGCTAGAGTATATGAATGGATAGAGTTTTTCCTGAGAGAGTGACACGGAAAACGTGAAAAGTAGAGTTACTAAGGTAATGGTGGATGTTGAGACAAAATTCATTGTAGGTAGAATTTTTGTTGCTGCTGTTGTTTTGAAGGATGATTGTTTGCTGTCTGCTTTCGGCTGTCTTTTGTACTGTATTAGTCCCAAACTTGGGAATCCTGCCATTGTGGTTTCTCTCCTGGTTTGTACCTTCTACTTTTAAAGAATTCATCCTTGGTTACTCAGGCTAGCAACTGTATTATAATTTACCGTGTAACTCTTCTGTCATCACTTGCCTATGACTAAACTTGTATAAATCAAAGACAGCAGGATCTTTTAATGATATCCTGGCTCAGATGAAGGTTGGATTTTGTCGTTAGCTTTCAGAGCAGACCGAGATGGTGTTGGTAAGCTTTGTGTAACATTGTCAGTACTGTCAAATAAGTATTGTTCAAGAGTGGTGGCAGAGAAATAATCTTGTTTTCTGTGGGCCTGTCTTCTGTTTGTTTATAAAGCACTTGCACACTGGGAAGTATTTACAATAAAAGATTTCATCTTAAAATACCAGAAGTAGAGATTTAGCTGGAGCAAACCAAGAGTGCACTTTTGCTGAATGTCAGAGTACTGCTATTGTAAACACAACTGCTAGGGGTGAAAGTTGAGGTTTTGAATTATTTAGATTATACGTTATTCAGACATGGTGAGTCTGTATTTAGCATTAATTGCTTTGTTAGCAATGTCCTGCTGTTCTTCACGGTGCAGGTTTTATGGTTTTGTGAAAATTTTTTTCTTAAAATGTCATAAATTCTTTTGACTTTCAAAATTCTGATGATTATATGGAATCTGGAGAATGAGAAACTTAAACTAATTCTTAGATATAAACTGCATAACAAAACAGAAGTCATAGATAAGGAGCAGAGTAAGTATTTGCAGGGGCTTTAGCTGACTTGATCTTTATCTTTCCAAACAAAAAATGTTGTCCCAAAACCTATTGTGAGCACCACATAACTTTGTATGAAGCCACATTTAAAATCATTTAGCAGGTGATTAGTTGCCAGTTAGTTCTTTAAAGATGCAGTAGTGGGAATATTGGATTTTTACATGTATTGAGGATGTTACTGTTGGCCATTGTAAAGACTGAGCACTTCTCATTTTCCCTGTTTACTTTCTCTTCTGTATCAGTTTGTCGTGGTTTAAAACCAGGCAGAGGGCTCCTTCACTCACTCTCCCCCTTCTTTCCCTCTCCCTACTCCCGGAGGGACAAGAGGAGAATCGAAAAGAATGCAACTCCCATGGATTGAGATAAGAACAGTTTAGTAACTAAGGTATAACATAAATCACTACTGCTACCACCAATAATAATAATGATAAAGGAAATAACAAGAGAAGAGAATACATCACCTCACCACCAGCCAACTGATAACTTGCCCCCCCCCCCCCCCCCCCAGCCCGACCAAGTTCCGACTGATACCTCCTCCAACCCCGCAGTCTCCCAGTCCTTCCAGCTAACTCTCAGTTACATCCTGGGCATGATGTGCTGTGGTGTGGAATACCTCTTTGGTCAGTTTGGGTCAGGTGTCCTGTCTCTGCTTCCTCCTGGCTTCCCCTCCTCCCTGGCAGAGCATGAGGCTCACAAAGTCCTTGGCCAAACCAAAACATCCTTGTTATCAGCTCTGTTCCCGAGCCGAAAGTCAAAAACACAGCACTGCACCAGCTACCAAGAAGGAGAAAAATGACTGCTATTGCTGAACCCAGGACACAGTTAAAGTACATGCCCTTTTCAAAAGAACAAGGGAGGGCATATGCTGTGAGGGGAAAAAGGGCCTGCATCGAGTTTGCTGTGGTAAATGGTAAGTTGACCAGCCAAGGCTGAATAGAAGTCACATCTTAATTCACTAGTCTTTTATGCTGCTTCTGAGATAAGGATGAAGAAAAAAAGCTTCCAAAGATTCTGATACTGGGCTGGAGAAGACTTGACAAAGCCTAAACATTGCAGGGACAGTTGTAAAAGCCAGTTGGTGGTTTGATTAGTGGTTTGAATAGAACCAGTGGATGAAATGCACTGTTCTGCTCAGGCACCAAAGTGGTTCTTCAGGAGAAAGTAGGAGAGATTTTAGGTGGCTGGCAGAAGGAGGGGAAGTTTCTGATCTGCAGAGCTCTGAAGTTTGGAAGGGTGTAGGATTAGATCACCCTCTTGACTCTGAGCTGGAGTGCAGAGCTTTGAGCTGGGGGGTAAAGCTCACAAATACCTTTTGAATTGGATGGTTGGTATTGGAAAGAACAGATGATGTCTTCAGGTTATCAGGAAGCATCTTAGGGTGGGGCAGTATTGCTTCCAGTGCTTGATACATGTCAGCAGTTCTTGAAAGATTAAGATGACAGTCTATGTTCATCTGTTTGTGCCTGTGATCTTGGAGGAATGGCTGAGAATAGTGTCCCACTGGTAGGAGGAGAAAGTCCTAAACAAAGTCACAGTAAGTGCTGTCAACTAAAAATGAAACAAATTCCTTGACTCAGGAAGCAAACACAAGTACCATGTCACATTGATGATACCAGGTTACATTATATTTTTAACTTGGAAGAGAAACTAATTTTGTAAAGAAACAATATGGCTTTTTCATATAATATAAAAGTGTCCCATGATACCTTCTAAAATACACAGAGAGAAAACCAGGTGGATTTATCCTTTTGCATCGAGTGTAGATGGCCAGAATTCTTTTTCATTGTTTCTTCATTTACAGGAATTACCTCCTCCCCACCCCCCAGTTACTACTCTTTGCCCTGTCTTATGTTGACACAAAACTAAATCCAATTTTAGGTTTTTAAGATCATATGCACAGGAGATGCATCTGAATTCAGTTCCCATTTTAGATTCAGAATAGAGAGGGCATTGCCTTGGTTTATTTTATTAAGGAGTTTCTTTAGGGAAAGTTTTGTGGTGGTGAAACCTTCATTTTTTGTTTTGTCGTGGTTTAAGCCCAGCCTGTCACTCAGAAACCACACAGCCGCTCTCTCACTTCCTCACTTCCCCTTGCTTCCTCCCCCTGATCCCGGAGGGATGGGGAGGAGAATCGAAAGAATTTAACTCCCACGGGTTGAGGTAAGAACAGTCCAGTAACTGAGGTATAACACAAATCACTGCTGCTACCACCAGTAATAATAATGATAAGGGAAATAACAAGGGAAGAGAATACAACCACTCACCACCCGCCAACTGATACCCAGTGTGACCAAGCAGTGATCTAACCCTTCTGGGTAACTGCCCCCAGTTTATATAGCGGGCATGATGTGCTGTGGTATGGAATACCTCCTTGGTCCGGTGTCCTGTCTCTGCTTCCTCCCAGCTTCCCCTCCTCCCTGGCAGAGCACGAGACTCACAAAGTCCTTGGTCAACGCAAACATTACTAAGCAGCGACTAAAAACATCGGTGTTATCAGCACTGTTTCCAGGCTGAAAGTCAAAACCACAGCAGTGCACCAGTTACTAAGAAGGAGAAAAATGCCTGCTACTGCTGAACCCAGGACACCTTTGCATTTCACCTGCCAGGGCAAAGGTGAGCCAGCTAAGTGTCACTGCAAAATACCAGGGATGACATGAGGTTTTATAGATGTGTCAGCAAGGTAGTCTGAAGACAGAGGAGAGTAATCCTTTTCTTCTGTATGGTATGTGTTGAGACTCATCCGCAATGAAGCTGATCTGATGCACTTTTCGAGAGAGATGTGGAGAAAGTCCAGAGCATAATAATAAGAAAGACCAGTGGAGCAGAAAATTTTACCTGTTAAGAATATGGAAAACTTTTTTTAAAGTAAATTAATAAGTGGTACAAGTTCTTAAGTAGTTAAGGACTGCTGTATAGTTCTTGCAATTCCTTATGGCCACAGATGTAAAGAAGTGGTGGATTAAATTGTAGTGGAACAAGTTGGTTAGATCTGAGAACTTTCTAATGGAAAAGATTTTTAGATACAGTACAAGACTGTGAGAATGTTTTTGAATGTAGCCTATTGGAGACCTGCAAGTAACGAGTTGGCAGGCATCTCCCAGGAGTGACACAGATACAGTCAAGGCTGCCTTGGAACTGGAAAGTAGGGTAGGCAGTTTCTCAAGGTTCTTTCTGTTGTTATCTTCTGATTTCACGTGAATTTACATTGTAATGGGTTTGATCTTGGAGTAGAGATACACTAGAATTTAAAAAAAAGTATATACTTTGGGGTTCAGGACACACCAAATAACGAGTAATGGTGGAGAAGATGGCTTGCTTAGCTCTAGGAGACACTGGACTAACTTTTAACACCTTTAATTGTAATTTTGAATTAATATGAAATCTTTCACACTTTTGAACCTTAGTGCATGTAAAATGCAATAGCTATTAAATTTATAATAATTTTGAGCTATATTTTTGATATGTCCAATGCCTATAGAGACTATGAAAATTAGTTAGAGACTTTCTTCTGATTCCAGATCCTTCTTGGATCATGGGAGCAATACAGTTCTGGTTGAATTTTAATATTACAGTTTATCTATCAAAATACAGGTTTACTTTTTGTACAAATATTGTTTATGTAACTGCATACATCAGTAAAGTTATGTAGTTAGTACAAGATTATCCAAGTGATACTGGTATAGGAACATTAAATT
This sequence comes from Pezoporus flaviventris, assembly GCF_033815535.1. Lineage (NCBI taxonomy): Eukaryota > Metazoa > Chordata > Aves > Psittaciformes > Psittacidae > Pezoporus > Pezoporus flaviventris. The sequence continues at coordinate 54,059,261 of NW_026892549.1, forward strand.
TTAGCTGTCAAAAGTATTAAACTGTACTCTAGTAATTTGTCCATGTGTGACTGACTGAGTTGCATCTGCTTACATAACTATTAGGAAGGGACAAGGCTTCATTCACAAAGCTTATCTGGGACTAGCCTGTTAATAATAAACTTAAGCTTCCTCAAAACCTAAAATACAGCAAAGCCATTACTCTAGGCTTGGTCAGAGATATTAAGACAAATACAGTTTGAACAGTTTCCTTACATATTCACTATTCAAAGAATTCAGTCTTCACTGATTACTCACCTTTCTCTCTCTGTAGTTTTTGCTTTCTAAAAATTAGAGATTGTCAGTTGGTAATCTCATTATTTTAAATGCACAATGGAAAGAGAATAAATAATGCGGTTTATCCTGCAGAAATCTAGAGCTAATAATGAACCTGTCTCTTTGAATGTTTGTTTGCCATGTATTATTTAGTATAATTTATAAGATGCATACCCTCAAACCAGGCAAACTTACAGCTGCATTTTAGGGTGAAGTCTTTTATGCCAGCAGCTACTACAAGAGAAGAAGAGCAGTTTTACTCTGTGTGTCTTTTTTGAGTGTTAAGAGAATATGCTGTAGTAAACTATAAATGGTACATAAAGAAGCTTTTCTCATTTTTTTTTAATTTGAGAAGTCTTAGTGTGTTTCCATTTACAGCTGAAAATTACCAGCTCGGGGATGGCATACATTTTATTGTTATTGAACTTCTATCAATTTACTGGTTAAATTCATGTTTTTTTTAGTGCAGACTCATTTGTAAATGAAATTTGAAGATAAGGGGATTTGTTCACTATTTCAGTATATGTTGATACTGTCCAGTGGAACTGTACTCAGCAGTGTTTTATCTTGACTCTGCAGTCAAGTTACATTGCTGCAAAATATGACATGTTTTGTGATCATCTGCTGATGTAGGAGTTTTGGGGGATGAAAATAGGACATTATTGAGTCAAGTGGCCTTGTCTCCCCTTTATTGGGAAGCAGCCCTGCTAATAATTTGGAATAGGTTGGACTTAATTATATTACTGTATTTCCATAATGTAGTAACACATTTAGGTTGTTATTTTGTTGGTGATTTTTTTTTAATCATACTATACCATGTAACTTGGCCAGTACTTTCCAGTGTTCTTACTCAAGGACATGTGTCATGTTTAAGTAAAAGAAAGCAATTTAGGTGTTGTAAAGGCAAGTTTGCACCCTGTATGCTGTACTGTGGTTCTGACTTTCAACAACTGTACCTGGACATAAGCTTGCTTTTTATTCATGTCACATCAGCTGGATATATGTAGTAATTTTGGTGATGGATTTTTTGGGGGTGGTTGTTCTCCTCCAACATCCTCTGCCCTCAAGTAGGGAGTAAAATGTTAAATGTTTTATTTAATGTAGTTATCTAGATTATTAGAGAGGTTAGGAAAATGCTGCTTTAGTTCAAAACATATGGGATAGTGAAGCATCTCTAAACAGTACATGTAGTCTGATCTCTCTGAAGTTTGATGACCTGTACATATGATTGCAAGTGAATATTCTGGACAACGAATCTCTTAGCCATAGAAATTGTATTGTTCTTGTTAAGAGTTGAATACACAGAATTATATATGCTCTCTTAGTTGAGAGCTTATTCAACTTCCATTCTAAAGTGCTGTGGGAAAAAATGCTGTGTAACCTGATAGAAAACCAGTGATTGAGTCTTTTTTTGTTATTTTAATTACTTAGGTTAGTCTCCAACAGTAGCTTTGCATCATCAGCATAACTGGTTGACAGCTGTTCAGTAATATACAAAGGAATTTAGAGATGACTGCTGAGAGATTCTTCCAGTATAATATTTCAGGGCTGAAGCAGATGGAATTCCATAGCTTCAGAGCTGTATTTCATGAATGCTGCATTAATAAGAACATTGGTTTTCTTCCTAATGCTCAAAAAATATGGCCATTCTGGTTTTATTTTAAAAAGGTAAGAAATGAAGAAAGTTGCTGCAGCCCACTTAGGGGAAGCCGTGATATTTGAGGCTGATTGTGAAAAGGCTACTGCATTTGGCTGATTCCAAAGACTTGTGTGAATACTAGGGAGCTGTATATGGCAAAGTTATCTTCGTATGCTGTACCGCAATGTATTACGTTATATTATATATATACACGCACATATATATTATGCATATACATGTATGTTATAAATATACACAATATAATGTATTACAGTAGTGACAAGAGGGTTTTTTATTGACTAATACAGCTATTAAAAGCAAAAGCTACCTTTCTTGCCTGTATTCTAAGACTATTGCCCTCAGTGTCTTTGTTCTTTCTACAGTGCAAAATCTGGTTATGTGCCTTACAACATTTGTGTGAAAGTGCAGGGGTTGGGGTTTTTATTTTCATTCTTTTATGCTTTCTGGAGTAAGCCATAGTGAGCTAGAGCTTCATAGGTCTGTTTGCCATGTAGGAAAGGTTTAGCTTATGTAGAGTGTTTCATATGTTATACTAAATGCAGGTAACAGCATGGATGAAAATGGTACTGATGCTGCAACAGCTGGTAATCAAATAATATTGGTTCTTAGAAAGGAGCTGAGCTGCTGTGGAATATGGGAGAGGAATGGAAAAAGAATTAACCCACTAATTTAGTGGTGACTTTTCTTCTTTCTATTCCACATAGGTAGGCTTGTACAGCTTTCTTTGAAATGTATGAAGGATACCTTTAACCTTTTACATCTTGCAGCAGTTTTCTTTCTTATGTATGGAACAATATGTAGTAGTTTATTAGTGGGAAGAATTATGGTTGCTTTAAGTGTAATGTTAGCAAACAAGGGGAAGGAGCAAAGCACTGTCTTGCATATTCAGATGTATTGAGGGGATTGCCAGTTAGACTGGTAATAATATTCATCATCTATGGGAAGTGAGCCCCTGAAGGCACAAGAGGATGTGCATGTTTGTGTTTTCAGATGTCTGTGTGAATGATCTATGTGTAAGGGCTTGGGGAGAGCATAATTTTTAGTAAACATATTGAAAAGCTGATTTATAGGAGGAAAACCATCCGTTGCTAGGAAGAGTAAGGAGTTTATTTGCTAGTGTTTGAATTCAGCCTGAAAAATTCAGGAAGTCAGCAGTGACAGATTTCTTGCCTCCTAGCAGCAACCATTTTGGAATTTAACAGGCCACAAATCTATGTTTTTTATAAGGGTGTTTTCTTAGTTTGTAATCCTTCTTTTGGACAACAAATTAATCTGACAGATTCTGACAAACCCATGATGTCTGGTTAAATTAAGACTTCATCAGTTTGAAGCACACTGTTTAATTTTCTGATGCCTATTTACAGTATAATTTTTTAGTTTTGAAACTGTGTGAAGACTAAAGTGTGTAAAGAACAGATCTTTTGTGGCACACGTTGTTTGCTGCTGTAAGAATATCAAAGCAACTATTTAATATCTAACTGATACTGTGGATGTTGCTGAGTTTATTTTCATTATAAATACAGTATATTTTTGTGGGGAAATAAGCAAATGGGGAAGTTCTGCTGTTAGAGTAGTACATTAGCATACATCATGATGGTCATGTACTGCCAGTAGGAATTTTAGAAAATTAAAATAATGACTTTTGTGTTTTGTTTTTTTTTTTCTTGGCTACCGTTTCTTTTTCAGGTATGTAAAAACTTCACTGAGTTTCTCTCCGTTTTTCCCCCCTGTAGTTGCATGTGGTGTCTGTTAAAACATTATTTTATTTTTTTTTCCTCTCCCTACGTGAACTTAGTTTGGAAGTACTATTCGAAGTTACATGTCTCAGTATATACATAGCACTTACTAGAATTTTACTGTTGTGCAGAGTTGATTGTGTCAGAATAATCACCACCCTGTAGAAAGTATTCTGCTTAGGTAACAGATGGTCATTATGTTCTCTTGGATGTAGGTAGTAGTCTATTAGTTCACTTAAATGTAACATATTTTAGAAGTTAAGAGTAATTTGTTTATATGTAATTTTTCTCTCTTTTTATTGCACTGCTTTCCCAGCAAGGACAAGTTTGGAAGGTTTGCAAAGCTTTTCACCTTCCCTTTGCCCGCTTGCCCGCTTTCAGAATCGGTCTCATACTCCATGACTTCTGTCTCTACGGTCCACAACTCGGTCATAGAAATCAGTGTGGAAAAGTTCTTTAACGAGCTGTCATTTGAGCGTAGAAGTGCCTAGGATGTAATTTAGTTTTGCATGAGACACTTAACTCTTTTGCAAATCCCTGAGGACTATAAAACTAAATGAATCTTTGAGAGAAAATACGATTTGAACACAAATCTTGTCATGTAAGTAGCACTGCTTTTAATATGTTTCTCCAAACTAAATGGTATAGCATGGCTCGCTGGTCAGCGTAGTTGAGTAGTGTGTCTGACACCATGCACTATAGCTGGCAAAAGTAGGTGCTTCCTCGGTCCTTTGTCCACAGCAGCTGTTCTGATGTGTCTATATAAGTTATTTAAGAGTCCTGACACTTAGTTGTGACTTCTGTTCAAATCAGAATTTAATGAAATTTAGTGATTGCTGCTTTTAAAACGCAGCCTATGCTATGCTACAGTAGGAGTAAAGAAAATCGGCAAACCCTGACTTCTTAATCCAAGGAACTAGGATACTTTAGGAAGTACTGGTGGTTTTATTGTGAGATGGAAAATTGTCTTGCAGTTAACAATTTAAAGAGAAACTAAATGCAGATTGGTGGTGGGGCTCTTAGCTTTGTTTCACAAAGGATATTTGAATCATTTACTGTGCCCAGCACTGTCCTCCACAGATGATGACATGATTGAATTTTCTAACAGTTTAACTCCAGATGAATACAACACTACCTCAAACCAGGAATAGCATTAAAAGGAAACCTTTTTTTTTCCTCCTTCTTTTAGGATTGAGTGTTTTCCCTCACTGCTGTTCTGCACTAACTGCTTTGATACTTCCATGCATCTTTTTCAGTAGAAGAGCATCTCTGTACTGTTTCCCATTGCATATTTCAGCTGTGACAGTCCCTGCACTTTGCCTTCCATTTTATCACCTGCTCACTAAAATCAAACAAAAAAAGAATCTTTCTATTTTGTCTTCAGACTTGCAACTTTCACTTAGCTTTAGATGAATGACTCTGGTTTTACTTCATTTTTTTATTGTATTTTTTTATAGGCATGCGGTGACCCCAAAGCTAAACCATCCTATCTTATTGACAAAAACCTGGAATCTGCTGTCAAATTCATAGTCAGGAAGTTCCCAGCAGTAGAAACACGCAACAACAATGTAAGTAACCAAATGGCTATATACATATTTTTCTCAATGTCCTTTGGCACTTGGTGCTCAAATCTGTGAGGGTTTATGTGTTCTTATGAAGTATCTGATGTCAACAGTTGCGTTTGGAGTATAGTAGTTGAATAAAATGTCTTGACAGGGTACTTCAGAAAGAGCTGTCTCCAAAGAGAGTGTAGTATACTGTAAGTCTGAGTCATTTTCTTTCAACTTAGGACACTTTCTCATTTTCTCTTTGCCTGCTCTCTTCTGTTCCATGTCAAAGAACTGTGAAATGAATTTAATCCTTGTAAAAGTCATGCCTCACTTAGATAGCAGAAATCCTTGGTGACCAGACTGATTGCAGAAGAGGGAAGTGGCGTAACTTGATTAGTGAAGAGACCTGTCCAGCAGATCAAGAAAAGACACCTGACGGCAAAGTGGAAAAATGTGTTAGTACTTCAGAGGTGCATGTGCCTTACAGGTGCCCTTGTGTATGGGGTCAGTCCCTGTGGGAATAGAGAATGCTTTAGTACATAAGGAGAAACCTTGTTGAAGTACAACAATACAGGAATATAATGGTTTCTTCTTCAGGTGTAGCGAGTTCAGTTGCAATAGGAAATTATTTTTCACCCTCTGAGGGATTCAGTATTGCTGAATTTGACATGTATCCTTTAGAGGCAATTACTGGATTACAGGCAGGCATTTTGGCAGGTGGTACACGCTTGTTTCTCTATTTCAATTTGGAAGTCAAGGGAAAAAGATGTTTGTTTTACCTGATCACATTTTATTCCAAAGGTGGAAAGTGGAGGTAGGTGTTGGGTTTGCATGTTCCCTGCATGCAGCTACTTGCATGTGTGCTTGAGAGGTTTAGGCATGCTTTAAGCATTCAGGTTTCTGCTGAATGGTAGCTGAAATAATTAATTTATTTTACAATACCAACTAGAATTTTTATGCAATGTCTTCAGTAATGCCAGTGGGGGAAAAAAAGAAGAGAAAAACCTTCCCTTATGGAGGAAACAGTTTCAGTGACAGTGCACTTTAAAACTGGTACATGTTTGATGTTGCCCATCTTTGTATTGGATTTGATTGTGTTAGTAAACAAAGATGGCAAATTCCTTACAAAATTTATGTAAAAATAGTCAATCCTTAAGTAGCGTTTGGTAAATACTTCTACATTTGGTAAATACTTCTATGTTTGGTAAATGCTTCTACAGAAGCTTACATTCTGTAAACTTCAGTGGCAGATCTATTAATGAAAAATTATAGACATAAAATTTATTTAATGCAGTTGCATGTATGCTCTATATGTGTTTTGGTTGTTGATTATGAATTTGGAGCTAAACTAATGACAGATACTTAAGGATTTGGTACTGTGAAAATTGTGGAAAAGCTTATGCTCGTAATGTTTTGTCATTCCTTTGTGTTTATTTACCATGAGCCAGCCAGGCTTGCATTTATTAAAATTATCAAAAGCCTACCCTCCTCATGTATGGTCACAGCTTAAAAGTAGGGATTTTGAGTTCTAGCAATAAGCAGCTGGGGTTTCCCTCCATGGAGTGAGAGCTGGTGGCAGTTCGCTTGTCTTAGTTGTATCTCCTAAAAGAAACCTTTACCCAGAACATATTCCTGATGAGACAAGCGATACCATATGCAGAGAAAGTTCTAGTTTGATCTCAGATCGATTTTCATTTGTAAACCTTAGCTTCAAGAAGTTGTAAGCATCTAGCTCCTGGTCAGGAATATGTTCCCCTCCTTGCCCTTCCCTTGTCTTCCTCCTACCACTTGCAAACAACCAGCCCTCCATGTATTAGGGCACACCAAGGAGTTCCTTCAGTAAGGAAACAGTGGATCTGAGACTTAAAAGGACAAGAAGCTTACTGGGACAGGGCACATCAGTTAATGAGCTATTATGGGAGATTACAGATGGGGAAGTTGTTGAGAAATCATAACCTGTTTCCTCCTTGCAGTGAAAATTCCAGGACAGCCTTTCTGTGAGAGGCTTTGGCTTTTGTGCATTCAACTGCAGCAGTCATCATTGCTTAGCATTATGCATTTATGCAGTTAGTAGGACCTATTGACATGTCCGTAGGTGATGTTACCAAACAAGCTTGCATTCAGTTAGAGAATAGGCTGTGCCTGCTTTCTTGATTTTTACTTTTAACCCACTTTTAGCTGTTTGTTTTTTTTCTCAGGTATGGGCATTTACAGTGTTTTGTCTTGGAGGTGAATAACAGGTTTTATCGAAGAGTATGAGCAGTGTTTTCTGTAATCAGTTATCTTGAAAAGCCTGCATTTTTATTCCTTTAAGACAAGTGATTTTGTGATGTTTGCTGATGACGGCTTTTACATCTTTATTCACAAAAAAATACAGCTCCTGGTTTTTTGTTCCTCCTTCAGAATTTGGCATGCTGAGTCAAACTAGAGCAATGTCTGGCAATCGCTGGGCTTCAAAATTGTACCAAGAGTTCAAGTTTATGAGCAGTTCAAACAATGATGTGCCTGATGAATCCTTGTTGATGAGGCTGAAAAATAATATAGAGTAGTTCATCTTCCAAAGAGTCGATTATAGATAACTCTGGACCTCATCAGTTCATAACTCGCTCTCTCCTGTTGTCTGAGAGCAGTCCATGTGGTCTTACACTTGCCCTTTCTTCTCCAATCACCATTATGTACCATATAACCTTGAAAATGTGCAGTTTGATGACTGAGCTCTTAAATCAACTGTTAACAATGTTGGCCAGCAATACAGTATTGCTTAATAGTGTATGAAATAACTTGCAGAGGATATGGTATGTATGTATAGAAAAATAATGGAAGGATTGACAAAGTGAGAAACCAACATTTTAAAGTCCTGTTTGGAAAAGATAACTTTTTATTATTATACAGTTCCCATCTTCAGTGTCTGGGAAACTTTAGTATTTATAATTATTTTAAACTGACTAAAGCTTTGTTTTGAAAAAGCCTTCCAAGCTGGAAAAGCCTTCCAAAAAGCTTTATAGTGCCTTTGTTCTTGGTCATATCAGTGATCCGATTGTGCTAGTACTCAGGGTAACGCTTATTTTTACTGAGTTTCCTTCACTATCTTCAGAAGTAAAGTTCCAAAGTAAGGGACGTGAAAGCAGCCTGATTTTTCTGAAGGATTTGTAGACCTCATCCTCCTTTAAGCCATACAGGCAAGGTTATCACCACGGAAATCTAAAGAGCGCATACCAAACAACAACGAAAAAGTGAGCTAAAAGGTTCTCTCTTCTTAGTCAATCCAACTGTTTAATGCCATTGCAAAACCAGAATAATACTTCACAATGGAGCATTGGAGATGCTGAGAGAAAAGTAGTAGATTGTTTTTTGATAGTGGGTAGGGTCTTGAAAATCTGCTGCATGCACAGGTCAAGCTCTGTGTCTTTGTGTTTCTAAAACACCACAGGTAGGAAGTAGTGAGAATTTCTGCCTTCTTTCTTGAACGTATGTTTTTCTTTCAGTCGGCTTGCTCCTCAGGAGTTTTCCTGTAGGAAAACTTGCTGTATTTTTAAATGTCTCTTGGAGAAGTTGAGGCTTAGTCATTGCTTGGTGGTGAGCAGGCAAGTGAAGAGTCACTCAGAAGTTTCTAAGTCAGTGCTTAGTGGGAGAAGTATCTGTGTTTTCCAGATACTACTAATCTTCATCTTCTTTCTAGTAGCTGTCTTCCCAGTACTTTTGTGTTAATGCATTGACTGCACATTCAGTTTCTTAGGAGTTAATATTTTGAGGGTTTAGTTACCTGATTTAACTGCAACATTTTTCTGCTATATTGTGTCAAGGGAGACTGGAAATAAGATCATATGGGAGTAAAGTACATAGAAGCAGTGCAAGTGTCTCCAGCCTGCCTGGCTTATATCTGTAGATATGAATTAGTTCACTTTTACATTTTTACTTCTTGAGAGTGTTAGCTTTTTCCTTTAAGATGCAAGTATGTATGCCTGGTCTGCTTACTGTCTTCCACAGTGAGCTGGTTGCATAGCAAATGAGCTGAATGTGGGAGAGGCATTGTGGGCACAGAGTGGCTGGACCACCTTGGCCCAAGCTTTATCGGAACGCATTAAAGCATGCTTTTATTAAACGCTTTCTTTTATAATAAAATGTCTGAAATGCACACTTTATAACCAATCTCGATTTTAATTTGGGATAGGTGGTTGCAGTAATTATTCTTTTTCAAAGCACTTAACTAAATACAAGTAACTTACCTTTAAAAGTACTCCTTTCAGCCCCTGCAAGGGGTCCAGTGCCTAAAGGAAAATGCTCTTCCTTTGCTTGTTTCTAATGAAGCTTTTAATTTTGGAATTTGCTCGGTGTTTGTAAAGATACAGAAATTCTCTTCAGGGGGAATTCTCTTCAGGGGGAATTCTCTTCAGGGGGAATTCTCTTCAGGGGGAATTCTCTTCAGGGGGAATTCTCTTCAGGGGGAATTCTCTTCAGGGGGAATTCTCTTCAGGGGGAATTCTCTTCAGGGGGAATTCTCTTCAGGGGGAATTCTCTTCAGGGGGAATTCTCTTCGGGGGAATTCTCTTCAGGGGGAATTCTCTTCAGGGGGAATTCTCTTCAGGGGGAATTCTCTTCAGGGGGAATTCTCTTCAGGGGGAATTCTCTTCAGGGGGAATTCTCTTCAGGGGGAATTCTCTTCAGGGGGAATTCTCTTCAGGGGGAATTCTCTTCAGGGGGAATTCTCTTCAGGGGAAAAATAGCATTGGAGTCTTGACTGTTCTGCCTCATGCATTGGTAAAACTTTTTCGCTAGGACATGATAGTTTTATTTTTGAGGAAATTATGTGGTCATTACTACTGTGGTAGCTGGTTTCTTAAGAGTGACTTAAGTCACTTAAATCCCCCAAATCAGTGAACTGTTAATATTTTTCTCCAGATTTCTAGAGTGCTATGTTTCTTGTATGGGAGACTTGATTTTTCAGATAACTTACTGCTTGCTTAAGCAATAAAAACCCGTATTCCGCCATAAAACAAACTGGCCTCCTGGCCATGAAGACTAAAATCCTGATCAGGTAAGAGTATGCCATGCTTTTTGTGCATAGCTGCCTGTTCAACTCTGCTGCTGCTCAAGGAATTTACAGTGCTGAAGGAACCACAAATGAGGTTGATTTTTCCAAAACTTACTGGGGCACTGATTTAGGTTATGGGAGTTAACCCCTACATAAGTAGAGCCATCTGATGAGAAATTAGTCCCTGTTCAGCTTTGTACAAGCAGTTGTGCCTGAGAAGAAACTGCAAGATATCTGCAATAAATAAAATTTTATCTACTTTTTTACTAAAAAGTCACTCAGAATTGAAATTGCTCTGCTAATGCTGTGTCCGGATACAATCACACCTGCTGTTTTGATTTCCTATGCAGTAGCACGTATGTCTTCAGTCTTCTGCATAAGAATGACTTTGCAGCCTAAAATGACTTGCACTGTAATATAATCAGAGAGTAGTATGTAAACGTTTTCAGCCTATAGTCATTTGAAAGTGAGCATTTTTTCACTGCGATTCCAAATGGTAATGTGAAAGCATGAGACCTCTTTAAAATGTTTTGCCAAACAAAACTCATAATGTAACTTATAAGTAATTAATGTAACATACATTTTTTCAAAATCCTAAATGCTGTCAACAGTGATGTTTATATTCATGGCTTAAACCATGATTGTGTATGAATGTGAGATGGAGTAGCATCGAAATACCATTTAATTTTCATAATTATTTGTAATAAATCATTGTAGTACACCTCTATAAATTGGATCAGCCCATGTGAATTACTCGCCAAGGCATACCGGTCACGTACTCACTCTTGTTGCTTAATAGTATAAGCAATACCTGCAAAGGAATGAATGTGTGTAATACTTAACCTCTTCGCTTCATCCATGAAGACTTTTTGATTTGATGATTGACAGCTTTAGGCCATTAAAAAACAAAGAAACAAACCCCGCTCATTAATACCTGAACAGTGTTTTAGTTAAGCAGTGTTTCTAAGATGCCATTCCAAAGTTAGTTTTTGTGCATTTTAAATGAATAGTTCTTTCATGATTTCATGACAGAAATGTAAGAATGCAGGCAGCTACAAAAGTATGTCCAAAACATTTTTATTTATAGAGTAGCGCAGATGAGACTTTCATTCTCTGAATAGTCACCTGGAACATGTCAAGACCTGTGACCAAAGCTTGTATGATATGATCATATGTGATGAGCCTAATGTAGGAATTGCTGTATGAATTAATGCAAAAGAAAGAGAATGGAGGAGCTGTTGCTTATGACTGACAGGTCGATCAGTGCTCCAGTTGTCTGCCATGATTAATAACCTGGACCACCCCAGGAACAGTTGCGGAGAGACCTGAGTGGCAATTTCCTTTTCAGAATAGTTAACTTAGTGCTAGAAACCTGAAAACAAACCAAAAGTAGATCATGCTGTAGAAATACATCAGTTAGTTAAATATTCTATTACATCTTTTCATATGCAGCATGTCACTTCAGAAGCTGCTTTTAATTGGAAGTAAGAAACCAAGGACATCATTGTACAGTTACTTTACTGAACTTCAACCTAATTCTCTTTATTTAATTAGATCCATCTCTCTCCCTTTTGTTCTGCTATGGATTTTGTAGGCACAGAGCTTTGTTCAGATGAGTTGAATTTAAAAAAATCTTCATTTGAAGAATCTACAGGTGGCAAGCATAGTGAGGATAATAAATGACAGTAAGAATAGTTGGCAGTGATTATTTACCCCTATTCCCAGAATTTTAACAGTCAGTTTGTAGTATTGCTTTTGGGGTCTTGTATTACAGCTAGTAAGATGAGGTTGATGGTGTCTTCTCCGAGGACATGGTGATATATATGGTGTTGGTTTGTAGAAATCAAATGCAAGTGTTTAATAATCATATACTTGCTGGGAAAAAAATCACAGTGATACAAGGAGAAAATTCCGATACCTACAGTCTGTTCCTGGACCATGAAATAAGATATTTGTTTACATACTACTGCTATCAGTCTAATAATTTTGATAAAATAGTTAGGCAGCTGCAGTTACCATCTGGTTTGCCACACATTAAAATCCTCTGAACAACCATTTCTAGTTATCTCATACTTTTCCTGAACATTCATACTAAATAAGTTGATTAACACTGGTAACATTTTCATTGTTTTCTTGTCTTTGAGCCATTGCTTGCTTGTCTCCAAGCCATTGTGTTCATGTAAGCTTTAAGTTGAGGCTGTCTTGCATTTTCTTACTTGGTTTGGGCTTCTATTAACGTACTTCTTCTAATGTACTTTGTGTACCTAACCAGTTGTGTAAAAATTTTGGGGACTTCATGTGAAGAAGATAGGGCACAAGACAGCTTAGTAAAAATCAGTTCCTTCTCTTGTAGATAACCTGCTTGGCAAAGTGTCAGCTTTGCTCTCTGGTATTTAAAGTCCTGATTTATATATAGTATTTATGTGATCAGAGATGTGGTATTTAATAGACAAAATAATTTTTATTTTTTTTTAAATCTTGCACTATTCTGAAATTTCTACAGCTTTTCATATGTCTTAAATCTGATTCACTTCATTCAACAAAAATATCATTGGCCTTCTTGGTGAATTCACTTCAGTTTCTTTAAGAACAGTTAAAACACTTCGGTCTGACCCATCAGCAAGGCATGGTTAGCTATAGGGAAAATAATGTTTTGATGGTAGTAATGTTATAAGAGTTGTTTCTTCCGCTTATCCTATTTTAAAACTTGTTGAATACTGAAAGCAGAAATGTTTGCTCATAATGAATTGCAAGGTAAGGAAAAAAGCCTCAATAGCACCAGCTATTTCTAAACAGCTGTTAGGAAATTAGTAATCTAAAGTTTTGTTGCAGTGGCTGTGGAAAGAGCTACACCCACATTCTTGAGTGATAAAATGCAAACATCCAAGACACTACATGCTGTAAGCTGCACTTTTAAACGTCACATACAGGCTGTCCTGTATGAATTGAGCTATTTGGTCTGTGCTGATTTGTCATGAGAATTGATGTGTTCTATTTAAAATATTAATATCAAAGTTCACTGACACCTTAGCACCCCAAGAATGACCACCTTAACTCTATACATGGGGCAGCCACAGCCTCTCAGGGCACCCTGTGCCAGCATCTCACTGCTTTCACAGGGAAGAATTTCTTCCTTAAATCTAACCTAAATCTACCCTCTGTGAGTTTAAAGCCATTCTTCCCTGTCCTGTTGCTGCAGGCCCTTGTCCAAAGTCCCTCTCCAGGTTTCTTGTAGCCCCTTTAGGCACTGGGAGCTGCTCTAAGGTCTCCTGGAGCCTTCTCTTCTCCAGGCTGAACAAGCCCAGGTCTCTCAGCCTGTCTCCAGAGCAGCAGAAGGCTTGATAGTCTCACTTAGCATTACACCTTGCTTAGTATGAGTTAGGATTGCAGTAGGAAAAAAGTTAAGGCATTATGTGCAGTTGTAATGTGAGCTCTGGTTTTGTCTTCTACTCTACACTAGAATTAGTGTTATTTCTGAATAATGCCATGTGGTCTGCTCCTGAAAATTCGTGAGATGACTTCTCAAATTCATCCCATTCCCACTTGTGTTGGTTGCACAGAAACAAATTGTTATTTCTGCTCAACTGTTCTGAAAACAAACCAGCTGCAAGAAACCCTTTAAGCCATAGGACCAGGGTGAAGATTAAAACAAAGCATCTTAGTTAATGAATGTTCATTGTGTAAGAACTGTTGACTGCCGAAGCAGCTCTGAAGGTACAAAATGCTCTTTGCTGTGGGGAGCTCCCAAGTGTAGACACCAGTTTACCTGGAAGTGTACCAGAGCTGTGCAGAGCTGCAGGAGCTCCAGGCTCTGCACATGATGATGCTGGGTGCTCCGCTCTCTGAACACGAGGCATTTAACGTTTGAAGACAGGTTTTGCACAGCAGCAGTTTACGTGGAAATATCCTATTTCCTAGTGCATGTGGTTATCAGGAGAAGTTACAAAATAAACGTATACGTGCACCCATTTTTCATTTAAGCCACAGCTGATGACTGTGTGAGGGAAACTTAATATTATATAGGGTAGGCATTTGAAGTCGGTGTTGAGAGTAAAATCCTTTGTACTGGTTTAAGAGAAAGCAGGAGTATTTCGTGATGTGATCATTCTAATTCATAACTCTGTATGCTGGTCTTCCTTGGCTATAATGGAAATCTTATGGCTCAAGGCTTCTAAAAATCATTATCACCTTTAAAAAAATCAGAGGAAATAAGCAAAAATTATCTTATATACGATATGCAGTAGTGGTCCAGGCAGTCTTTTTTAATTTAGAGTCATTTTAGTGCTTCACATAAAAGCAAGAGCACAGCTTTACAAGGAGTGAGAGATGAAGAAGCGTATTCCCTTCTAACCTCTCCTGAAAACAAGCTAACCAATTTGAAACATCTTAATCTTAATTGTAATTGATTTCTCTCACTGAGAAGGAAATCCTGTTTAACTTGATTGGTCTTTAATTTAAAGTCTTGCTGCTTTTCGGAGAGCACTTTTTCTTGCCAGTGTTACGACTGCTTTAACCCAGTTCATTTATCAGGAAAGAGACTTTAATTTGTAGCTGTATATTTCAAGTTAAATAACTGTATTCTTGCAGTGCTGCGAGACTAATGCATACATAAACAGAATGGCTGTTGAGTAACAGCTGCTTTTTGTGTGTTATTAATTGTGATTCAGTGATCTCTGGTTCCTGCAGCAAATTTTGATAAATATGGAAATTCAGTCATATAAAGCAATCCACGTGAACTATCTTAATGCCTTTGTATTCACATTTGCCTTTTCCATTTTATCCACCAGTGTCTAATGCTAGTGTTTTGCTGCTTCTTTTGTTTCTTTATTTTGTTGCTTTTGTTTGAATGTATTATTGTGTTTATATGGAACTGGTCAAAGAACCGTTACTGTATTTTACGTTTGTATCTACATTTTATTTTGCATGCTTAACGTGGCTTTGCCTGGATATTCTTTTTGGTAAGTTCAGAATTTAAAAGCATAATGTTTTTCTGTAGTCAAGTTTGTAACCTGCCACCTTTTCTCCCACCTCAAGTAACATTGTCACTATTTTTTTTTTTTTTCTTGTCATGCTGATTTGTGCTCATGTACTGTTCTGCTTTGGCTAATTCTACATATGGTAGCACTGTTTTCCTAACAACCCATTTTCATCTCTTGCAGAGCTAAACAGTATGACTTTGGTACTAATGTGTACTAATTTGACTTTTATCTCCAAGCGTAGTTGGCAGCTGTTAAAATGATCTGTTCTGAGAACTCTGTGTGGATTTGAGACACAGAACCTCAGCCTTAGAAAACCATGTTAAGGCTTCTTTGCATAGCCTGGTGGTTACTCTGCGCTTCACAGGTATTATTTTTCAGCAGGCTTCTCCAGGTCTTCTAAGAACAGTGTGCATGTTTATGTTTTTCTTTTAGCAACAGCTTGCTCAGCTCCAGAAAGAAAAATCAGAGATTCTGAAGAACCTGGCATTATACTACTTCACCTTTGTTGATGTTATGGAATTTAAGGTAAGGTGTTAGAAATACAGCAGTTGTTCTGTCACATCAGTTTTCTGTCTTTTTATTGGTAAAATAGTTGAACTTGTAGCTCAGTTCTTAAAATAAAAAATCGATCTCCATCACTAAGCATAGTAAAGTGATTTACTTAGATCGTTTTAAACTGAGGTTATTCCTTTGTTTTTCAAGGACCATGTTTGTGAGCTGCTGAACACTATTGATGCTTGCCAAGTCTTCTTTGATATTGTAAGTTTCTGGGTTTAAATTTTCAAGTGTCTCTTAAAACACTTCGAATCAGAGCCCTGTGTGGAGAATTGAATGGACTTAGTTTCTTGGGCTCTAATTATAAATGCAGGAGAAATAAAACCACGGTAATCATTACATCTCTAACTTGTATAACAGCTTGAAATCAGATGATACTGTCTGAAACAAGCTGCTATGGACAGCATTGTCTGTTACCAGACATACATATCTTTCTGTAATTTTTGCTTTGTTGCATCTGCAAGTTAATTTTGGGGGTTTACTGCTGTATGTATGCTTAAGCCACAAGGCAGTAATATTACTGGTGTCCACCTAAGCTGTGTGAGGATGTCACTTCTGGCATTGGCTAAAATACATACAAGAGTAGCTATATACATTTAAAAAAAAAAACAAAACAAACCACTAAACCAAAAAACCACCTCAAACACCTTTTCCTCATGGGTTTAGCTTTCTTATTATGTATAATGTCACCTTGTTACTTTTAGCCATTATTCTAAATTTGGCTCACTTAAGCTCATAATATGAAAGAGAAGCGAGTATATATCCTATGGGATGATATTACCATGCTGGTGGGATATATGCTAGCTTTTTATGTTATCAAGTCATATTTAAAAATAATTCATAGGCAAGGCACTTTATGACTGTTTAGTTGCATCCAGAAGAAGTTTTACTATCTGTCAGCTAACCTGTGACATGTAAGCCTGGAAGGATTTATGTGCATGCTTGCTTTCATGAATGCAAACAGTTCTGAAGATCTGAGTGAATAAATGAGGACAATATGAAGGTCTGTATGCAACCAGGAAAAAACTTTTGTCCAGGACAGTCCATTGTATTTAAAAAATGCTGAAAATAAGCGATAAGGTAAAGAAAAAGTTTTGTGCTTGTTTCTAAAAGTTTGGGAGTTATGATTCACTGTTTTTTATCTCCAGACTGTAAACTTTGATTTAACAAAGAACTACCTAGATTTGATTATAACCTACACAACTCTGATGATATTGCTGTCTCGAATTGAAGAAAGGAAGGCTATCATTGGATTGTATAACTATGCCCATGAAATGACACATGGAGCAAGGTAAAAATCTGTTACAGAAGTGACGTGTATAGGGATAGTAATAATAGTAACAGCTGCACCTGAGTGAATTGTTTGTTGTTGCTTTTAGTGACAGAGAATATCCACGCCTTGGCCAGATGATTGTGGATTATGAAAATCCTTTAAAGAAAATGATGGAGGAATTTGTACCTCACAGTAAAGTATGTAACAACTTTTCACAGGCACTTAACCTTAACTGAGAGAAGCAGAGATAAAAATATGAATAAGCAAGATAATAATCCTGTGTTTTGTCAAAGGCCATTAGGTATAAAGTTTAAATTCTTATTTATAATGGTTGTCTGAGGCTGGGGATTGATATCCTGTTAAATAACAGAACCTATAGAAACACAGCAATGTTAAGACCCATTGGTAAGGTTCTGTTTCATTTTCTAAGGATTAACAATTGATTAAAAATTAGTTCTGGATCATCTGTGAATACCTGCATGCATGTTCTGTTTTAGCTTGTAGCTTGAAATGAAAGAGATTGCAAATGTTTCTATGAAACCAGATTTTTGCTAGTTTACCATCCTAGATGAATGTGTTTTTCTGCTTTGTAACCTGAGGGCTTTTGCTTCGGCTTTCCTTGAACTGGGGATCCTAGATATCACCTCTGCCTCTTGAATAATAGCTCCTACACTCAAAAGCTTAGCTGAGTATCATGCTCAGTTGACTTCACCAAGTTAAATGAACCCAATCCCTTTAGCCTTTACAAATGCTTTTAAGCTTGCACTCTTACGCAGCTGATTGTGCTGCAGTTCTGTGATGGTATATCTACACTGTATCTTCATATGAGAATACCTTGGAAAAGAGACTGATCCATTCGTTGACTTCGGCAAGGCTTATCCTGCTTATCACTTCCCATTTGTCCACCAGGCTTGCTACTCTGTCTGTCAGAGGAAACCAGATTTGTTTGATCAGTACTGACTGACTGTTGTTTATAGTGGTGTTATTTTCTAGGTGCTTGCAAATTGATTCCCTAACACCTTATTTTGGAATCTTTGGCAGGAATTGAAGTTAAATGCTAAATTATTGCCTAAAGATTTTAAGGTTTGTGTTTGTTTGTTCCTGTTTTGAAGTTTAGGTACTGGTTGTTTTTTCTTCTCTAGTCTTGATATTTTTTTCTTAATTTCCTTAAATTTTTCAAGGTAGTAACTAGAACTTCAGAGAGATTCCCAGCTACTTCTCTCAGTCGTCTGAAGTCAAACAGTTTTGAATATATCTCATTTGTCTAAATAATCAGATTTTTTTTACTTTCCTCTGGATGATTCCTGCCTTAAGACTTACTCAGCTAAGGATCTCATTTGCAATTAATCTTTTCTTTTGCACTGTTAGGAAAGATGCTTTACTTTTTAGCATTTTGTTTGTTTATGCTCTTGTTTAATAGTGGACCAGTCCATTCCCTTAATGTTTGTAAAGCCATTCTTCAGTCATTTTCATTTGCTTTTCTGCTTATCCTGTACTGGAGGTATAAATTGGGGTCAGGGATACCTTCAGGCACTGTGCTATAGAAACACATTCTTAGGCTGCACTCTCATGGAACTGCACACTGAAGTTGTCCTTTTCATCCATCTCACTAGTTTGCAGAAGACATGACAGTTGTTTAGTCTTTTAAATTAGCTTCAGCAGATGAATCCCTCGCCTCCCTGGGTGATCTTTTCTGCTGGCTTAGCACTTAGACCTGGCTCCCTGAGGACTCAAACATGTACCAGTATTGATGCAAAAGGCAGGGAAACAGGTAGGACCACACTTAACTCAGATAAGAAGCTTAATCTGCTGCCAGGGTCTCCTGTAAGAAGTATCTGCTCAAAATAATTCTAATTTGCTAGCAAAGAGGAAAGGACATACTAAATGAAGTGGCAGAGAAGGGAATAACACAGTAATTGGGATGCTTGAATAAATAATGAACAACTTGCAGTTGTGTGTCACAGATTTGTTTCCATGATTGATTCCTCCCGCCCTCCCATGTCCTTTGGACCTCAACTCAACATTGGTCTTATTTTTAGTCCCTTTCAGATGCTCTGATTTCACTCCAGATGGTTTACCCTCGAAGAAATCTCTCAGCTGACCAGTGGAGAAACGCACAGCTACTGAGCCTCATCAGTGCCCCCAGTACAATGCTTAATCCTGCACAGTCTGACACAGTATGGCCTTTTAATTTGCGCTGTATGATAAAGTTAGGCAGTTTTCTGTGAAATAACGTGGGGGTGTTTTAATTTTCCGTTTCATTACCTTTATCTGTAAACCACGAAAAGCCAAAACCCAGATCCATTATTCTCTTCTGTGATGAGAATAACATCCGTTATTCTCTTCTGTGATGAGAATAACATCCGTTATTCTCTTCTGAATAACATCCATTATTCTCTTCTGTTACGAGAATAACGTAAGATTAATCTTATGCAGATATGATTTACCGTGTAATGGTATTTATAGAGCTCCATATGGGTAAAATGATATATGCGTTAGAAACACTACAATAGTAAAGGACAGTGTTTATAGTGACATGGTTTAGTGGTGGACTTGGCAGTCCTGGGGGAGTGGCTGGACTTGCTGATCTTAAAGGTCTTTTCCAACCTAGTTGGTCCTATGATTCTGTGTGGGTTTTAATCAGAGAAGTAAATAGGCTGTTTTGGAGAATACAGAGAAAAAAATTTCTTGCATTAATTAAAGCTTCTATTGCTTTAGCTCATGCCTTCATTTCCAGTATTTGATGATCAAATGATGAAGGGAAACGATGTTAACTTCTGCAGTTGTGAAGGAAGAGACCATGTGTGCTGTCTCGGATGTCTGTGGACCAACAGATGAAAATGGAGCTAATTCTTTTAAATTTTGACTGTTTGCATTTGCTGCTTCAGCTGTGATATGAAAAGTCTTAAGGTCCTTTCCACCCCTAATCATTCTATATTTGTATAATCATTGTGAAAGAATTCAAGCATTAATAGCTGTCAGGTTGTGATTAGTATACATCACAAGCCTTTTGCTCTTAAATACAGTGTTTGTCAAAACTAATTTGTCAAGATCAGTTCACTGTCTACTTCAAGGTATGGAAGCTCATTTAATGTTGAAACCCTCAGTTCTAAAGAGACGAAACAGAGTCTTGTTAGTAATCAGCAGCAGTCTTTCATGATTACTTAGCATTTAAGGATTTACTTGTCCCTTTTTTCTAAAAAGTACTTCTTGTGAAATGTATTGTCTTTTACGTAATCAGTTTTCTACAAATTACTGCTTTTCCAACAGATGCCATGTGAATACCTCTCTCTGGATGCAATGGAAAAATGGATCATTTGTGAGTAACATTCTGAAACAGCTCATGGTTGTTTTTTTAAAAATCAGTTAACATTGAAAAGATAACTTTTCTGTACTGTACAAAAGCTGTTTTACTGAGATTCTAGAGAACTTGATCAAATCTCATGTACCATACTTTTACCTGCAGTAAAGTTTAGAATTCAGCAAGTGCTGCTGAAACCAAGTTTGTCATCAGTTTAGTACAGACTTTCACTAGAAGTGAGTGCTTTAGTAAACCTGATGAAAATAGCCAAGTAGAATCAGCATGAAATAATTCATTTTACAAAAACATTACAAAAATACCTCCACTAGAACAGTGTGGGGTGTTTTTTTAATATATAAAACGATGTTATCCATTAAACTGATTATTAATTAGCTGTTTGAACTGTTCAAGAGAAAACACATAACAATGTCTGTTCTCTCACTGTCTTTGTGCATCTGGTTTGTGACATACATCAATGTGACTTCTGAAGTTGGATTTATTTTGTGCCATGGAATCCTAAATAGTGATGCTACAGCTTTGAACCTTTGGAAACTTGCACTTCAAAGCAGCTCTTGTTTGGCTCTGTTTAGAGATGAAGTATTCCATATTCACAAAGCTGCTGAAGACTTGTTTGTAAACATACGAGGGTATGTTCTTTTCTTTTTTTTTCACCTTTCAGAACTTCTGTTAAAAATTAAAAATTCCTTGAAGAACTGTTTTGAAAATGTTGCTTTGACTTCATGTAAAGTCTGCTTAAGGATAGTTAGCACACAAATGTTTTTGCTTAATATCCTGATTGTTTCTTCAACGTGTAACTTTCAGGAGCCTGATTTCATAACGATCATGTCTTTTTTTTTTTTTTTTTAATCTCAGTTATGAGGCAGTCTGAAGAATCAGTCTGAAATGGCAAAAGTCCACAAATCTTAATCTAGTGAAGAGAAATGAATGTACAGTTTGCTTGAAAAATTGCGTGTTGCTGTAATATATGAAAACTCAGAAACAGAGCTGAGACTTCTACCAGTGTGCTCTGTTCAGGGAAATAAGCCTCCTGTGAGCTTTTTGCTGTATCTTGCATGCTGTGGCGTTGCAGTTCATCCCAATTGGCCCTTGCTAACTTGTGCTACTGGTACTTACTATGGTATTGGATTGTTTTTCACTTGCAGCTACAACAAGCGTATTAATGACATCAGGGAATGCAAAGAAGCTGCTGTTTCGCATGCGTAAGTGTCTCTATACAAAGTTTTCTGTCATATTTTAGTGTTGATTTTCTTAAAGCTGTAAAGAATGTCTGAAGCTATAAGGAATGGTTTCTTGAGTGCTTAGTTGCCCATTTTCAAATGATATAATGTACTGATGTTTTAAATCTGGATTTGCTTAATGATGTTATTGATTTAACTTACAAAGTTTTAGATTATTTTTCAAATTATCAGATGGATACATTTAGTTTTTTTCTCCAGTTTCTTTTTATCTAATTACTTAATGCAGTTAAAACAGAAATGTTTTAGTGGAGTCAAATGCACATCACAGAGCAGGGGCAGAGAACTTGGATTTTAAAGTTACCAGACTTCAGGAATATACGGTCTTGGGGATGGGGGTGCCAATTTTAATTGAGCCACATCCTTTGAAATAGTGAACTTTAGAAGCTGGTATAATATGAGTTGCCTATGCTTGGGCTTACATGTTTGGAAAAAATCAAATCTTCTGTTGTTAGCACATCGGATGATGTCTCGGTTTGCTCTTTTGATGCAGCGGTTCAATGCATAGAGAGAGACGCAAGTTTTTACGTTCTGCACTCAAAGAACTGGCTACTGTCCTATCTGATCAGCCAGGCTTGTTGGGTCCCAAGGTAATTGTGGTTTTTGTTTTGCGTTTATGCAATCCTACAGTCTGTGTGTCAATGATAATATGCCACTTAATCTGTATGGGGGCAGGGGAAAACATGCACTTTACTCTGAGAAACCTACCTAGGTTTTAAGATATTTGGGTTTAGAGTCTGGTTGACTCTTAGTGTATACAAGCTGTCCAGCTGTTGCATGGATCTATAAACTTCTGAACAATTTCTGTTTTTTCAGGCACTTTTTGTATTTATGGCATTATCCTTTGCTCGTGATGAAATTATTTGGCTTCTTCGTCATGCAGATAATATGCCAAAGAAGAGCGCAGATGATTTCATAGATAAGTATGTTAATTTTTAGTGTGATACCTTAAATTTTTGAGAAGTCACAGAAAAAAATGCATTTGAAGAGAAAATCTCAGAGAAGGTTGCCTGTATGGAAGAGTTGGGACTGTTCAAAAAATCCTAATATGGAAATATTAAGCTTCCCATCAAACCAGAAAACTTCAAGTATTCTACTAGAAAATGGAGCACATCAGTGAAAATTCATTCTCTGCAGGAAATTTAATTATGAAATAAAAATACTGTATAAAAGTTGAATGTGTTTTTTCCCCAGAATAAGCAAAATTAAAGCTTTATCATGTGTTTTCAGTGATTTTTGCTTTGGGCAAGTCAATGGTGGAGGGAAGGAAACTGTCAAAAAGCTTGATTTGTCGATTTGTAAAATGTCTCTTGTAGTAAAACTGGCTTTTAAATCTGGTAAGATTTATGTAATACAGCATTAGTGTCATCATAAACAAGCTAAAAATAAAAAATGGGATGATGAGATCTTACAAATATGGATAGACAGAAAGCCTGTTTGGTTATCTTTGAGTTCTCAAGGTTATTGAACACAAGATCAGCCTGAATGGCTGTATTGATGGCAGGAATTTAAACAAGTGACAATCACATGGCTATTTGTGATTGTAATAACGTTGTGGTTTCTTCACTGGACTTTAGGTGGTAGGGAGGGATGGAGGTCCCAAACCTGCTCTGAACCAGCCTGTGCAAGTATTTAACCATCCTCATGGTTAAAAAAAAAAAGAAAATAAAAACCTGAAAAGTGGCTATTACAGTAGTAATTTTCAGATTTAATTTCTTTTTGAGGAAAAACTGCAAATTTTTTCAAATTGAGTGTTATAAAAGCACTTCTTATTCAAAATATTATATGAATAGTTATACAAACCTTTGAGGATTATCATGATAGTATCCTGTTAACTTACCTCCTGTTGAGTGGATTTTACCTTGCAGAGAAAATTGTCTATGAAAACTTATTTTACAATGTTAAAAGGTATTTTCATACAGCAATTACCTGTTAATAAATAGTTTTAAAAGCCAGGTATAAGAGGAAATCCTCTTGAGAAGTATTCCACTGATACAAATAGGTTTTCATATTTTGGGTGTTTCATATTTGTAAGGTTTTCCTCGTCTTCTTGCCTAGACACATAGCCGAGCTAATATTCTACATGGAGGAGCTCAGAGCACATGTGCGAAAATATGGACCTGTGATGCAGAGATACTATGTGCAGTATCTCTCTGGCTTTGATGCAGTGGTCTTGAATGAGCTTGTTCAGGTATGACAAGACTGGGGGTTTGGGTTCTCAAATGCAAACTGTAAAGGTTTTTCTTTGTCCAGAATGACTTTATGAAACACATTCTGGTTTGTAGATTTTGATGAACACTATGGAATATGGCAAATTAACTTCCTGTTTAATGCTGGAATTGAGAGTTGTACCTTTGATTGCTGTAAACATAACACAAGAGGGACACAGACCTGCTTGAGCAAGTCCAGAGGGCTGAGGCACCTCTGCTCTGGAGACAGGCAGAGAGAGCTGGGCTTGTTCAGCCTGGAGAAGAGAAGGCTCCGAGAAGACCTTAGGGCAGCTCCCAGTGTCTAAAAGGGCTACAAGAAACCTGGAGAGGGGCTTTGGACAAGGGCCTGTAGGGACAGGACAAGGGGGATTGGCTTTAACCTGCCAGAGAGGAGATTGAGATGAGATTTCAGGCAGAAGTTGTTCCCTGTGAGGGTGCTGAGGTGCTGGCACAGGGTGCCCAGAGAAGCTGTGGCTGCCCCATCCCTGGCAGTATTCAAGCCCAGGTTGTATGGGGCTCGTCTCTGCCCTTTGGCAGGGTGTTGGAACTGGATGATCTTTAGGGTCCCTTCCAACCCAAACTATTGTATGTATGTATGTATGTTTAGAGACAATGTATGTATGTATGTTTAGAGACAATGAAACAGGTATGGCCACTAAAGGAACTTGAAAACTTTCCTTGCTTAGCCTGACAAACGTATGATGGGCCTTCTGACCTGTTTTAGTTTTAATCTGTAGCGACCACCAGATGGAGCCCAAATTTCCCGCCTAGCTGAGCTACTCAAACTTGACGAGTGTGTCCTGTAAGCTTTTTATGTTGGGTTCAGAAATCAATTTCTCACTTTAGGCATTCCATCAATTACTAGAAGGTGGAACTAAATTACTGTTCAGTTAAACAATCTGTTTAAACAGCTGAAATACCAGTTTGTATCACTGTATAAATTACAAAATGTAGCTGAATTCTTGGGTTTACTTTCAATACTAAAAAAAAAGTGGCTTGGTATTTTATCCTTATAACTCTTAATACTTACATATTAATAGATGTTTGAGTGACAGAATTAAGTATTTTTTACACTTACCATTGATTTCTGGGGAAATTACTTTCTGGATTTAGTCAATGACTTCTAGAAGCTTACAAGTGACACAAGTGTTCTGTCTTGATAGGCTAATCCTTAGGATCACACTAAAATGAGGGGAAAAGATGGCTTGAATTTTAGTTGTAATTAATTCATAACATGTATCCAACACAAGACTAGACAGATGGTTGAGTGACAACTTGGATTTTTTTCAGCCTTTACATCAAAGTATTGGTCACAGCTGGAATTATGAGAAATTTCTGTATTATATTATTTAATAGAAATATGATATTATTAGTTGCTGAAATTGCTTTTTTGTGAACTGTTGCATTTTGTAAAAGTGGCAAACTTTGACAAAATATTTCAGGTGGTATCAGTCACTGAAGTCAAGGTTAGTAATAAAACTGCTGAGAGGGGGCCTTGTGGGAAGCAAAGCAATGCTGATGTGGGCTCCGCTATATCCTGCCACAGCCAGTTTTCTTTGCAGACAAATCAGGTGCCTGTAGAGGTCAGAAAAATGTTTGGTGTCTGCTGTGTAACAGGAAAATATTTGGTGTCCAGTTTGTAAGTGACAGCAGTGTAAAAGTGCATGAGCACGTTTGCTGACAGATACTTCAATTTTGAGCAGATACTGGTTTGGAAGCAAGCTTTCCTGTCATCAAGCAATGAGTTGAAAAGTGAAAGCTGTTAAATAGCACCATTTGAAATATTCTGTGGATTAATTTAATTGTGTAAATTTTTGTACATTTCAGAGCACAGCTGATAAATAGGGCATGGGTATTGACATTGTTTTGTAAACCAAGTTTTAAATAATAATAGCAACACCATTTATTTTAGAATCTTTCAGTGTGCCCAGAGGATGAATCAATTATCATGTCGTCTTTTGTGAACACAATGACTTCACTAAGTGTGAAACAAGGTAAGTTTAGCTTGGGAAAATGGTAACAGAATAGCAGATTCCTCTGGGAAGCTTCATCTCTTTTTGTCTCATGCCACCAGTAGAAGGAGATAACTTGCATAAACTGAATTTGTTCCCATGTTTCTTGTTTGTGACAATATCTGCTTGTTGTGTCCCTTTCCCAGGGCAGTTCTATATAGGCAGAGCTTTTGAAGAATGCTATTGGGAAGCAGTCCTACCTTTAATTTAGAAAGCATGTCCCACACATCTTCATCTAAATATTTTGACTTCTGTTAGCATGGCTGTGCTGGACTGAAATTTGTAGATAAATGCATGGGGTTCAGCACCCAAGTAATGATTGAGTACTTTCGGGTTTCTTAGAAGGTCTGATACAGCGTATCGGAATTTTTAGTTGTTTTTCTAAAGGTTGTATGTTCTATATTTTTTTCTGTGATGCAGTTGAGGATGGAGAGGTGTTTGACTTCAGAGGAATGAGACTAGATTGGTTTAGATTGCAGGTAAGTCTTTGTAAGTATGTGTGACACTTTCCTAACTTAAAACTAAAATGTTTAATAAATTACTGCTCTTCTAGATTACTCTCACTGCAAGTGGGTGACAGGCTAAGAACCTATTTATTTAAAATCAGGCAATTACTTAAACAGATAATTTGCTACATTTTGTAGCTGTCTGCATTGTGTGCTTTTTATAAGTCATTCTTTGAGGTGTTTGTAACAGTTCTGTTTTGAGGATGAGCAGTTGATGACTGCGCACTGTACAGGCTGTGCCCAGCCAGGGGAAGGTAGAGGCTGTTCAGTGAGATCACTCCTGTGTATTGCAGTAACAATATCCCCACTTTATAAAGAGGGGATATGTGTATGTGTACTGTTTAGACTGTAAAGCAATTGTATCAAGTTTTGGTAGACACGTTATTCTTATATTTTCAAAATACACATTTTCTTGCCTCGCAAAACCTGGTGGTTAAAGTGGGGGCTCACAAGTGCATGTTAGTGCTTTGTCAATAAATTTGTTCCGCGGTTTATCTGTGAATTGGTGTCGTATTCGGGTGACGTTCAGAGACTCAACTGAAAGGCAATTTGCTCTTAAGCTGTAGTGGAAAGATAAAATAGTCTGTCCATGGTCTTGAAGTACACAGGTGTCCTATGCATAGCATAGTCAACATTTAACATTTGTATTGGGCAATAACAAGGAATTTGCAAAAAAGGCAGCTGTAGATGCAATCTTAACATTTTTCTTGTGTCTTTCTAGGCCTACACCAGTGTTTCTAAAGCTTCACTTGGTCTTGCAGACCATAGAGAACTAGGAAAGATGATGAACACAATCATCTTCCACACAAAAATGGTGGATTCTTTGGTGGAGATGTTGGTCGAAACCTCAGATCTTTCTATATTTTGGTATGTTACTAATCTGACTAGAAGCTTTTTATTATTTATTGTTTGGTTTGTCCTTGCAAGTGTCATTTTTAAATAGCAGACTTGGTAGGAAGATAGGCCAGTGGGAGAATCAATGAGACTTTCTAGTTTCCATTAGAATTAATTTTATCAAATGAATTTTATCAAATGAAGCTATTTCTGAAGAACTGTCACAGGGATTCTCCAAGCAGTCACATAATTTGTCTGGAGTCATTTGCAGATTGTTCCTTAATATGTTTTTGCAAAATGTGCAAGTTTTTTTGCAGTGCTTGTGTGGCAACCATCAGAGTGAAAATATGATGGTAATAGAGAAATGCAAGTAAAATATGTAAGAAGCAGAAGCAGATAATAAACAACTTCAAAAGCATGATATGGCTTTTGGTATAACCACAAATTTGACACAAATAGTATGTTTGCATGTGAAGCAGACTTCGTTTGCAGCAAAAGTGTGTATATATTCCATTTAAATGTCTATTTCTGATCAGTTTTTATAGTCGTGCTTTTGAGAAGATGTTTCAGCAGTGTTTGGAGCTTCCATCTCAGTCAAGATACTCAATTGCATTCCCACTGCTTTGTACTCATTTTATGAGCTGTACCCATGAGCTGTGCCCAGAAGAGGTAATTTTTAAATATATTGTCTTAGTTATTTTCATCTCTTTTGAAAGTAGAGAGGACCAGAGCTGAACACTGCAAGAAGGTATTTGTTTCAGTATGATAAGATTCAAGGGAGGAGAGTGGTAAAAAGGGAGGTAAAATAAGTCAATACTTTCTTATGTGGTTCTCCATCCACTGATCTCAAAATCCTTTTCTGAAATGAGTAAGCATTATTATCTTTGCGCTAAAGAGAAATTAAGCTAAGGTCCAAAGGTTAGATGACTTTTCTGGGGTCATTCAGGCTTAGATGCTAATAAATCCCATATGCCTATTGAAAGTTATAAGCAGCAGTTTTGCTTTCAAGTGGTTTATAAGCTCCTAGTTAGAAAAAGGAAATAGGAAGTTGGGAGTCCTGTATGGCTTGTTCTAAATAACGTTTCTTTAATAAGATTAAAAAAATTATAACAAAAAAGAATAATCCCAAGTGATATATGGTGTAATGCAGGCACTTGTTTTGGTAAGAACTAGGTAATGCAAGTCCTCCTTGGTTAGAACTACAAAGGAAAAAATGCAGAGTATTGCTGAAAGAAATGGACTGTTTGTTAAAGGAAGTAGTTTAATTCTGAGGAAATTCTTTCTATTCTTGTTGTAATGAAATTGATCCTTTAGTACATTTCCTGTATGTCCATTGACTTTGGAATTACTCTGGGAGTTAACTTCACCAGTTTTGTGTAGTGCTCATGAAAGTGTGGTTTCATTCTTAGCAATGCTCATCTCAATTAGATGAATAAAAACTATTGTAATATGCATGATGTGGTTTTTCATACTAAAACATTAAATCCTCTTCTGTTGAGCTCCATCTCAGTGTATGACTAGATCATTATTTTCTCTGTATACTTTGCTTTAAACAGCTGCAAACTCTATTTATACTAGAGAAACCCTAAAAAGATTCCAGGAAAGCTTCCCTTCAGGACAAGAAATGTCTTTCAGAACAATTCTAATAACAGTAAGGAATTAGTAGCCAAAATGCCCCGTACACTAGTTACTGTGAATTCAGCTGCAGCAAGCACATTCTGCCACAGCCAGCAGAACTTTGAATTCAATATCTGAATTGTATAACTTGGTAATTATTATCATTCTGGAAAATAATCTTTGCTGTAGTGTGTACCATGTGTGGTGGTGTGTCTGTTAGAAAGCAAACCTGGGTGGTGAAAGGAGGATTTTAGTGAAGCACAGACTATGCTTGTGCAGATCCAGTGACAAACTAAATCCAGAAGTGAATGCAGGAGGGCTTCATTATTGATATTTTTATTTATTTTATTTACTTATTTTTCAGTGGTGTGAAGGGCATTGTGCTTTTACTACAACTTAAGTTTCATGTTCTTTTTCTTCTAGATTTAGTACTGGTACAAATTAATGAAGAGGAGATTAAACAGAAACCTTGGGGATGGAATACGTTAAACTAGATCTGGTCCAAAATTAACCAGGAAATCCTACTTTTTAAAATTTACTTGCCCCTTTTCCAGAAAGTATTTTGCAAAATATAGTAAGCAGAATATTTTTAGTGATAATATGCCATGTCCATGACTTTGAAAATGCTATGGTTACTTCAAAAGAAAAAAAACCTGGAGCTGAGATTGAGGGCTAATAAGTTTATAATTTCTCATACCATTGTTATATGATTTAATGAACTGTTATTTTCAGTCCAGGACTAATGGGAAACTGACCATCAGGCTTCCTTTTGTTTCCTTCTTTAACAGCGACATCATATTGGAGATCGTAGTCTTTCCTTGTGCAACATGTTCTTGGATGAAATGGCTAAGCAAGCTCGAAATCTTATCACAGACATTTGCACAGAACAATGTACACTGAGTGATCAGGTGAGTAGTTGTGTTTCCTTTTAAGATTTTTCTCTGTTCAACTTTCTGAATTTTTATGGTTCTACTTCCTGCTTGCCTTCCCTCCCTGCCCCCATTTTGGGGAAGTTTTTCTGTATATAAAATAGGTGATTTGAGGAATACTTTAGTACTAGAATTAGTTACTAGTCCAAGGAAGAATGCGCTACCTGTGTGGTGAAATCTCCACCTGTACCATAAGCTTATTTTCTATGTCATGGTTGCTGAAAAGATGGATTTTAATTTGGAGGGGCTCTTTCTTTTTGTTTGCTAGTTGCTGCCAAAGCATTGTGCCAAAACAATCAGTCAAGCAGTGAACAAAAAGTCAAAAAAACAGACCGGAAAGAAAGGAGAACCCGAAAGGGAGAAACCAGGAGTAGAAAGCATGAGGAAAAATAGATTGGTTGTGACAAAGTAAGCTGCCTCTTCAGTTCCTTTCACCTTGAATACCAAGTCAAAATATGTATGTTCTGCATATTGAATGCTTCTTGCTTAATGTATTTGGGTGAGTTTAACTGTCTGTAAATACAACAGCTTTGTAGTTTGTGAGTATATGATGCGTCTGTTACTTGTATAGAGACTGCATTCTATTATGCATTGAATTTATCCCTTGGCTGTTTCCTTTCCTGAGCAGAAAGGATCCCAGTGCTGTAGCTAGGTTTCCTGTGTATTCATACTAATTTTTGTGAGAGTCCAAGGAGTGGATGGTTTCTGCCTTGCTTTAACTGGGTTAACCAGGTAATGCACACTCTGGGCTGGAAGTGCTGCCAAAAGGCTGTTTGCTGCCTTCAGCTGCTGGGATGCATTTGGGCTCCAGTGCCTGTACCAGCTGGAGGTTTCCTTTTTGGTGGCTAGAGAAGAATTGAAAACACCAGCAAATTGATAACAGAACCAGAAAAAAAAACCACCTGAAAGAGATAAGAGGAAAGATTAATTCCTACAGTTTGGGGTGTAAGAGATGATAGGGGAGGAAAAGGTAGAAGATAATTGTTAGAAGAGATCAGAGTTATAAAAGTATGAAGAGGAAGGAATCTAAGAAAAGGAAGCAATAAACATTTAGTGCTGTGGCTGGCAGTGCCTAAGCACACACACTGCTGAAAAGGAAGTGATTTTGCTCAGTTGCAACAGCCAACCATCAGTGAACTGTGAAGACTGGAGAAGTTGAGGGAAAAGAATTTACTGTAGCTTAAGATTCCTTCCCCGATATTTTTACGTTCTTAGTAGCTAGTAGCAATAATTACTGTATTGCTCAGCTCACTTAGGAAAAAACACCTTTGCAGACTGTTGTTTTTTGAGGGGAAAAATATGTATATATATCTGGCATCACTCTATGTGATGCAAATCAGTATGCAGCTGTAGGATGCATTCTTACCCAAAATGCTGTTTTTTAAGTAAGCTAGAAAAGTGTCTGAAAGCAGAAAAAGATACTGAAAGGAGGAGTTAGAGCCGTACCTGCTCTTTGGTGTCCTACATCCAGCATGTACTTTCCATAATGTTTCTTTAAATATTTGATTTCTTGTTGCCTGTTCTTAAAGCCTGGACAAACTGCACACTGCACTTTCTGAGCTCTGCTTCTCTATCAATTACGTACCCAACATGGTGGTTTGGGAACACACGTTTACACCAAGAGAGTATTTAACATCTCACCTGGAAATCCGCTTTACCAAGTAAGAAATATTGTGAAGTATTCCTATACAAGATAAGTCTTTACTGATTTGCTGTTGGAAGTGTTGTATACTTACTACATAAAACTAGTTTTTAAAGGTGGATAGTGAAACTTGGAAGTGAAATCCCAGCTATATGAGTTAAGTTGTATGTGCACACATGCAATAGTTCCTATTGTAAAACAAAATATGTTGAAATACATGTCACCTGTTTAACAGTCTGATCCTGCATTCCTTGTCCTGAGTATTTTGTAGGATTTGGTGATGCCTATTTTTAGGCATGTGTAAGGACTCTCTTCCCACTATTCTTTTGCACAGTGCTGGGTTGTCTTAAGTGTTTGAGTTTACTGGCTTGCAGAAAGGATATCTAAAAATGAGAACCCAAGACCTGGCAAGGCCAAATTAAAGGATATTTTAATTACCTTTTTTCTTAAAATAAAAAAGTGTTGCCAGTTGATATTCCTGTGTTTTTACCTTGATCTTCCCATTGCTACTTACAGAAATAGACAAATGGCAATTTCTGGAGAGGATTTCATATTAAAACAGCCAACAATCAAATAGTTGTATTTTACGCCAAGGATTGCTAGGCATATATTTTTCGAGCAGAGCATGAGACATAAGTTTTAATTATCAAGACATAGTATTAGGTCATTAGAGCACTTCATCTTTCGCATAAGACAGGGTGGCATAAAATGAAGATAACTTCACGGCTTTAGAAGAAGTCAGCTGTAATCTTCAGATTTGTGAATTTAAACCAGTGGTGGTCACTTGTGCGTATTTTTTTAATTTGAGGGGGAGGTTGGCTGACAAATCTCATTTTGTTCATGAGGCAAGGAAAAGGAAAGCAGTCTCTGAAAATCTGAAGCCTGTGGCTTCAGCCCTGACTCACAAGCCAAACAGAGTAAATGTTCCTTTATAATTATTTTCAGCTATTTAAGTGTCATTTCTTCCAGAGGTTTACAGTTGACTTTTGAATAAATTGTGGTTTAGTGTTAGGAGGTTTTTTTTGTTTCCTGTTTTAACCTGCTCTTTTATGTATGATAGGACTAGAGATTATTATTATGCTACTTGATCTTGTAATTGTAACAATTTTGAATTGATTTTAAAACAAGAGAAACTTGTGAAAATACGCATTTCCAAACAAAAATTTAATTAAATAAGCTCATCTCCTCCTCTAGAATAACTCTTCTGTTCACCTCTGATGAAGGTACTGATTTCTTTTTGTTGTTGTAGTTGCTGTTCTGCCTTAGAAAAGTACACACCATTCAGGAGCTTAGTTCTGAAAGTCTGAGACCATTATAACCCTAAAATGAATGCTACAAGTATTGTTTCCGAAAAGTTATTTAGAACAGTTAAAATGTAATTAAAACGAGAAAAAAGGATGCTCTAGGAAAGCTTATCTGTATTGCAAAAGGGATCTTTCGAGGGATCTTTCAAGGGGTTTTTTTTTTGTTGTTGTTTTGGTTTTTTTTAATACTGTGTGAGCTGGGGCAGAAAGGAGATTCGGTGGTATGGTCTGTGCCTTTGTTTAGGTGCCCAAATACAGTAGGCACAGTTATTATTACGAAATAGTAAGACATGCCTCTAAATACTTGCGCAAAGCAACACAAGCTAGATTTGCTTTGAATGTTTTCAGTACGTAATTATATGATTTTTTGACAGATACTTCAAACTAAAACTACGACAGCAACTGTGGTCAAAGAATTTTTGCATTAGTTACTATGCTTTGAACACTTTAATACGTCATTGATTTTACATTTCCTGGAAGTTTTGCATTTAAAAAGACCTTTACTATATTAACAACTACTTTGATAAATAGGTCTTCCATGTTGTGGATTGCCCTTACATATATGGGTAAAGTTTTATTTAAAAAATGCTTGGTGAATATCTCAGTGTCATGAAATTTTTGCTGGAACCACAAATACACTTGTCTTCAGCATCTAGAGCTAATTTTAAAAGTGCTGGTGTAGTATGTTTTCAGGTAAAAGCTTTGAATACAAAATCGTTTTTATAGCTGCATCTTTGTCTCTGAATTTTAATAAATGCAATTTGTTTCTCTAAGGTCAATTGTTGGAATGACTATGTATAATCAAGCAACACAAGAGATTGCAAAGCCTTCAGAGCTGTTAACCAGTGTAAGAGCCTATATGACAGTCCTCCAGTCAATAGAAAATTATGTACAGATCGACATCACACGAGTATTTAACAATGTTCTGCTTCAGCAAACCCAGCATTTAGATAGTCATGGTGAGCCAACCATTACCAGTCTGTACACAAATTGGTAAGTAATTTATATGAACACTTGTAACATATTTTTATATTATTTTTATTTAATAAAATGTCTGCAATTGGAGAAGTGGAGTTAGAAATGTTCTTAAGTTTGCAACTTGAGTTTACTTCTCCCATTACCTTATAAAGCACTTCCGGGTTTGCATGTTGTGAAATGTATGTTTTATAGGGCGGAAATGTAGAGTAAGATACAGATAACAGTTGAACTATGAAAGTAAAACTTTAGTTTACAGGCTTTGCTGTCCATTTTCAAACGAACACACTTCACCTCTATACAGTATTGGTGAGCATGTGTCTTTTCATCTAAAACTTCTTCCCTTTCTGCCAAGGTATTTGGAAACTTTGCTACGGCAAGTCAGCAATGGTCACATAGCCTATTTTCCAGCCATGAAAGCATTTGTGAATTTGCCTACAGAAAATGAGCTGACATTTAATGCTGAGGAGTACTCTGACATATCAGGTAAACTTTGATATTTCCACTGCATGTGAGGGATAGTTACCCTGTGCTTGAGTATTTGGAATAACAGCTACTGCTAGAGCATTCTATTACAGAGAGTATTTCGTAACCTTCAGTAGTATTTAAAATACTTTCTATTCATGCTGCCTCAATGTCTCAAGGGAGTTTGCTTTTCCTGTTTTTGATCAAAATATGGTTGTTGCATTTATTTTACAGAGATAGGCCTACGATGTGTTGTTGGCTGCTGCTTCAGTTATGTTACAGGTTCTCATATCTGAAGTTCTATTTTGTGGTAAAATACTTTTGCAGTTAAAATATAAGTGCTAGATAAATGATAAGCATCAAATAATTGAAGGAATGTTTGAAGTAGAACATTTTGTTTATTTCTCAGAAATGAGAGCCCTTTCTGAACTTCTGGGACCATATGGCATGAAGTTCCTAAGTGAAAGTCTGATGTGGCACATTTCTTCACAGGTTGCTGAGCTTAAGGTAACCTTGAGAAGTTGGTGGGTGGGAAGGCGAGTAGTTGTCCGTTTAAGCTTCCTTTAGGATATTCCATAGCTGTGTTTCTGCAGTCCATCTTTGTGAAATGACTGCATCAAGCAAACGGATAAAACTGTGAATTTTACTCTTACTTTGTAGTACACTTGCATGTGTATGTGTGTATCCCAGAGTCTTCAGCAGGTGAATGGACAGGACATCATGCAAGCTCTGTTGATTTCTACCTTGGATACCCTAAGTTAGGAGTCAAGTCTCTTTGTATCACCAGTGGGAAGAGATAGGCTTTTCAATATCTCCAGGCACTTGTGAAGCACCTGCTCAAGTTGTTGATTCTCAAAAATCAGCATGAAAATCTCATGTGTCAGTCATCTATAAGGACTTACTTTCTTTACCATGCGTGTTAGCACCTGCTGTTCAGTTTGCATGGATGGGAGACTTCAGGTCTTTTTTCTTTGTTATTTTTCCTTGGGTTTAGATACATCTTTTGCTCTGGCTGAGGTGTATCAATTTATTATAATTGTCTGTATTCTGATAAATAATAACCTGATTGTCTCAGCAACACCAACAAATGATAAACTTGGTGCTATGAAAAAATACGGGAAGTATGGACATGTCAGGGAAGCTAGTTGCATGTATACTCAGAACAGCAAATAATGACAAAGGAAGCACTTGGTGCCTCTTTAACTTTTTTTGGAAAGAGGTTTTAATAGATTTAATAACGTGTACTACTATCCCTGGATAGTCATACTATAAAAATGTCACTAAGCACGTATTTGCTTTTGGCTGACTTTAGTGCCAGTTCTGAATTAAATTCCAGGATGGTATTACAGCTCATAATTTTTAATTTATTTAAACCCTTATTACAATAAGGGCATTTTTGTAATGATTCATACACGCTGTTTAAAAAATACACATAAATCACAGAATGGTTGGTTTGGAAGGGACCTTAAAGCTCTTCCAGTTCCAAACCCCCTGCAATGGGAAGGCACACCTCACACTAAAAACACCCAGGGCTCCGCCCAATCTGGCCTTGATCTCTGCAGTGGATGGAGCATTCACAGCTTCCTTGGGCAACCCATTCCAGTGCCTCACCACCTTCACAGTAAAGAGCTTGTTCCTAATGTCTAACCTGAATTTCCTCTGTTTAAGTTTAAACCCCTTGCTTGGTCACTACAATGCCTGATGAAGAGTCCTTCTCCAGCATCCTTGTAGGCCCCCTTCAGATATTCGAAGGCTGCTATGAGGTCTCCATCCAGCCTTCCCTCTTCCAGGCTGAACAGCTCCAACTCTCTCAGCCTGTCTTCATATGAGATGTGCTTGAGTCCCCTTATCATGCTCATGGCCTCCACTGGCTTGCTCCAACAGCTCCATGTCCCTATGTTGAGGACACCAGAACTGTACACAGTACTCCAAGTGAGGTCTCACAAGAGCAGAGGGGCAGGATCGCCTCCTTCGACCTGCTGGTCATGCTTGTTTTGATGCAGCTCAGGATACGGTTGGCTTTCTGGGCTGTGAGCAAACACTGCTGGCTCATGTTCAGTTCAGAATGCTTAAGAGATCTAATGAACCTTCTCTTTCTTTTTTTTCTTCAACAATTTATTATTACTAACATACTGGGCCTTTAAAGGTGTGTGGTTTTAATATATCCAATTTTATAGTTTCAAAGGTCTTGTTTTCTCTGTAAACACTGTGAATTTCAGTGCTGCTGAGTTGCTAGGATGTAGGATGCCCTAAATGATTTGAAGCCTTTATTCAGTGTCACAGCTCAAGGAAAGGGGCTGCTCATGTTTTCCAAGCCACTGCAGAAGAGTGTGCAGATACCTGAATGACCAGCCAGCCAGGGCAGTTGATTACAGTCCAATTTTTGAGTTTCAGGATAAGACTCTCCAGGTGACAACACTGTTTTTACAGTTAAATTTTGTAACTCCCGGTCATGCATAAATTGATATCTGTTGCATTTCAAGTAGAACACAAAGCCATTGGGTAGCTGTTAGTTGGCTGCTGCTGTGTTTCATAGAACCACAGACCAGTTTGAATTGGAAGGGACCTTAAAGCTCACCCAGTTCTAACCCCCTGCCATGGGCAGGGACACCTTCCACTAGAGCAGGTTGCTCCAAGCCCCGTCCAACCTGGCCTTGAGCACTGCCAGGGATGGAGCAGCCACAGCTTCTCTGGGCACCCTGTGCCAGCGCCTCAGCA
Source organism: Pezoporus flaviventris (assembly GCF_033815535.1). Taxonomy (NCBI): domain Eukaryota; kingdom Metazoa; phylum Chordata; class Aves; order Psittaciformes; family Psittacidae; genus Pezoporus; species Pezoporus flaviventris. Next base: position 54,096,109 of record NW_026892549.1, read on the forward strand.
CCCTCACAGGGAAGAACTTCTTCCTTACATCTAATGTAAATCTCCCCTGTTTACTTTTGAAGGCAAGTGTTTGTTCACTCCCTGTGGAGTTGTCATACATCCTCAAAACCAGCACGACTGATACTGTAGATTTTTTTTCTTTTTTTAAAAAAGCAACTTTAAGTAGTATTTTTGTGCTTTTTTTCTGGTGCTGCTAAGGATAAGCAGAACATAATGTAGATCCCCATGCACATGACTACATATTTGGAGAGAAAAAATTAAGTAATAAAATGTTCGTCTGTTTGGCTGAGATGCATTTGGCTTAGCAAAAGAGCACTGAGAAACATCTGTGTTTGGGAGAAGGAAGCAACAAGAGGATAGAATAAGGAGTTTATTAAGAGTAGGGTTCAACATGCTTGCTTTGCTTCCTGCTGTGGGACCAGGTGTTGGTTTTATTTCTGAAGTTTTAAGACTGGGGCAAGGAGAGAAAGTTTGCCTCATTTAAGTAACTACTCAAACTGTATTCAGCCCATTCCTTTTAAACCTTAAACTAATACGCTGGTAAAGCTGAAAGCTTGACTCAGTAACAATGTGCGTGGGCTGTTGCCTTCAGTCTTGCATTCTGGAGAGCTTTGTGGGATTTAAATTAAATGTGGCACTTCTGCCAACTTCCGATACATCAGTTGGTTTAAAATTGACCATCTTTATTTCAGTGCACACCAGTATCACTTTAGCTTTCAGCATAGAAGTACATCTTTTGTGTCTGCGTGCACATGTGCACACGTTCTTGGAGGTGGCTAGTTTGCTACATCTTGTATAGGTTACTTCTATCCTTGCTTCTTACTGAAGACAAGAAAGATAAAAGTGGGAAGACAGGGTGGATTATGAGTACATTTGAGCATATGGTAATAGCACGACCATGACACAATGAATCCGAGAGGTCTGTGCTGTTGGACAGATTTGCTTTGCGCAGGCTGCTTGACTGGGAGATGGGGGTAAACATAGACCACCACTGCTTTCACAGCAGCATTATAATTGAAGTTGCATTGTTTTTTACTCTTTCTGTAGTCATAGGAATACTTAATCTAAAATTAATTTCCCTGCTTGCCAGTTGCTATGTTCTGCCCTGTTTTCAGCGTGGGTTGAAGTGAAGTAAAATAAAACTATTAAAGCAGGTAGAACTATCACATATCAGACACTCTTGGATCCTTAGTAGTAGGTTTGTGCAGCTATGTCTTCTATTAGATTTTTATATGATATATCTTATGTGCCATGCTTATAGTGGCCTATATGTTTGATGTACATTAGATTCTTCCTGATCCCTTTTCATTGCTCCCTTTGTGCTGCCTGGTAATTAAGATATATGGGAACCCACCTACTTGAAAAAGAAAACTATTAATAATCACTTTGGAGGATCCTCCCCAATCCAGAATATCTTGTTTTCTTCCTCTATCTTTCAGTTCTTTTCTGTTGATACTGTTTAGTATACAAAGCACTAAAATGAAAGGAAACACTTCATTTAATGCTTAAAAACACGCAAGATACCTACATTTTCTTGACTGCTGGTTGTCCTCTACCTAAACAGAGATAATGTTTTCCACTTCTGAAATAGAATACTTTGCATTCAAACTAAAAAATATTTTTTATGTAAGAATAAAGTACTGTTTCTTGCTTCAAGAGATTTAGAAATACTACTTGGCACAACGTAAATTCCTCAGTTAGCAAGAAACCCATTTTGGATCTGACATTTTATAGATGTGATTATTCAATCTCTGTAATTTAAATTTAAATCTGATACATATTTGGAGAATGATCTTAGGAAAGTTACCGAATTTACCCCAAGTGGCATGAATGAGAGCAGTTACAAATTGGAAACAGACATGCATTCTCTTTCGGTCAAACTGACATGAAGAATATTGCACTTGAATTTAACTGTTTCAGGCTAAGGTGTTGGAACTTGAATGAATGTCTTTGTTTTTATTTTACATTTTAGTGGAAGAAAATTTCAAGTAAACTGCACTAAGATGTAACAATCTGACTCTTACATTCTTAATGCCATTTTTCAACTTTACTACCATTAAATTTCTAATCCTTACAGCATAACTAGTGGAAAGAGCAATCCAGAAGAATGGATTATTTTGTGAATCTCTATATTTCTTGATATATGTATACTCTTCTTATAAAAAGCTGAATAGCGTGAGGAGATGTTGACTTGTTTCACTGAGCTTCAATCCCTTGCTTTAAGAAGTTCTACACATTGTTGAATATAAATATCATGTTCCAAGGGGTATCTAATCCTCTGCATTTTATTTCAGAGCTTGCTTTTGTGTTGAGTAGTGCCTGGTGATAATACTGATATTGTAGTCCCATTAGAAAACATCTGTATTCCATGAGTTTGGTTGTCTCTGTGCCAGACTGAAACATCCGACACAGTTTATTTATCCTTTTAACATGCTCAAATGTATAGCTGACCTGAATCCTTTCTTCTTTTTAGAAACTTGTGGTGGAGAATGTTGAAGTTCTCACACAAATGAGGACCAGCTTCGACAAGCCAGACCAGATGGCAGCACTCTTTAAAAGATTATCATGTGGGTAACTAGCAGGGTCCTAATAAGGATACAGAATTGTGTTTTTATCTTGCCCTTTGTAAAGAAAATAAGAAAAATTGCTTTTCTGTATCAGGTATACTAAAACACCAAAAAAAAAAAGCGCAGTCATATAAACCAGTTCATCTTTTAAAAATTTTCTAGTCTTTTCATATACAGGCAAAATGAGATTTAGTGTTAATTAGTGCTAATTTAGTTAATGAGATTTAGTGTTAATTAGGGCATTATAGTAGTGGTGAGCTTTGAGTGTCTTTTCAGGAATGATAACACGTAGCTGTAACAGCAGTGATCTGCAAATGAGGTGTATGGCTGTAGAAAACAAATATAAAACACAGGTTTTTTTGACACAGGTTTCTGTTCTGATTGCAACACAGTGTAAATTACTGCATTATTTTTAAGGGCTTTAACAGGTAATTAACATAAACATTTTAAATGAAAATAATTATTGTAGACATTTTTGGCCTCAAGAAAACACAGAACTAATGTTAGCATCCAGTATTGTCAGCTGCATGTTAAGGAGGCTTATTCCAGTAAGTGGTTAACAGTGGTATTCTGAAAATCCCATTGTCAACTCAGCTATAAAAACGTGCTTTAGCACTGTTTATTTTAGCACTTTTAAGGAATGCCATTGTTTAAGTACCTTTCCTTTTTCAGTATTTCGGTGAATGTTTTCTTTCTGGTTTTTGAATTATTGAGCTTGTAAAGATCAACATGTTCTTGTTCACTGTTGTTCTCTTTTCAGCTGTTGACAGTGTTCTGAAGAGAATGACAATTATTGGTGTTATCTTGTCTTTTCGGTCCTTGGCACAGGAAGCACTTAGAGATGTAAGAAATAACTGAATACGTTCTGAATAAGTTTCATTGGGTTTAATGGAATTACAGGGTATTTGAAGCTTCACTGTTTAGAAATTCTACCTCTTAAGAGGCTGGTATGTGGGTAAAATGGCAATACTCAGTCATAACTGAACTCTAAACTGGAAGTTGGGGATGGGAGAATCTATTTTTTGAGTACTGTTCAGAGAAATGTTACGTTAAAACATACAGGTTTTAGTTTGAGCATGCCTCAGTGTTTTCTGTCTTTAGTACCTTTTAAAAGCTTTCATTTCCCTTTGTTTGCAAACAGCTTGATTTTGTGTTTATTAGGCTTTAATGTCTTAAATCTAAAACCAAATTAATGTGTAAAATAAAAACTCGAAAAAATTCTAGTCCAGTAAGGTAATGGTAGTGTCTAATTGACCATTAACATGGGAAGTATTTTTTCTCATTTTGTGTTTGTCTCTCTTAGGTCTTATCGTACCACATTCCTTTCCTTGTAAGTTCCATCGAGGACTTTAAAGATCACATTCCAAGAGAGACTGACATGAAGGTAATGTTTGGCCTAGAGGGTGATGGAGTCATTTTTGGAGCTTACTGAAAATACTTAAGGGGCAAGACTTCCATGCTTGGTGTGAAAAATCAAAAAAACAAAGAACACCCTTTTCTTACAAACTGCTAAGTAGTCCTGCATCTGCAGCCTCCTACTGTTCTGGGGAATAAAACCCAACAAATAACTGATAGGGTAAGCATGAGTCTCTGGTTGTGACCACATTTGAAAACTCTGATGGAAAGAACTAAGAACAGAAATTTATTATGACTAAGTGATAGAACAACACTGAGCTGCTTCTTACTGTGAGCAGCATAACTGGTAAAACTAGATGTTTCAAGGACTCTGTGGTTGGAGCTCTATGCGTGTAAAGCTGCAAGTCTGATTTTGACATTAAATTAAAAATATGTATGAGCTCACTGTCTAAAATGTTTGGGAAAAAAAGTTAGCAGCCTAAATCAGGTGCTTTGCTTCTGAATGGTAGCATGTTTCAATCCAGAAACCTGTGCCATTACATCACATGGCTCTTGGAGAGGTACGCACGGTACCTGAAGCCTAGCTGATTTTTAATCTGTTATTGTCATATGGCCTATGAAGATTTGCAGGGTTCTTAATGGTAATGGTATCATGGCAGTTTGATTTGCGGAAAATGGGTAGTGGGATATACGTTGTGCAACTCTTGATTCACTTCCACAGAAACAAGTTTCAAAAGTCTGCTCTTGAACGAAGTATGGGTTTTGAGCAACGGAATATATTGTTATTCCTGAAGTTCAGGTTTACGTGTTGCAGTTTACTCTTGAGGAAAGAAACTACAGTTCTCTTGGGTATGAAGATTCACTAAATAGAAAACATCTTTCCCCTCTGTAAAAGTTCAAGTCCATTATTGTAGGCCTCATGATTTCAGAAGAGGGTTTGGCAGTCTGTCTTGAAAATGAGTCAGAGATTGCATGAAAAATATAAGTTACTGAAACTTCATGTGTGCTATTTCATTCCCAAATATTATCGTGTGCTCTTTGAAACTCACAATGCTGATAAATCGGCCATAAATGTTTGATGTCCCAGAAAAGACTGGATTTCATATAATAGTAGAGGAATTCTGTGGAAATGCAATGGAAAATTAAACTTAGAGGATACTGGCTCATGATAAAAATTGTATCTAAATTATGTAAGTTCCTTTCCACTTCTCAGCCTTTTTGTAATTCTCGCCTTTAGTTACAGGGAAAATCACTGATCACCAAAACATCCTGTTCCGTTATTGAACTTGAGGAATCAGTATGCAAAAGAAATGAGAAGGGAAATTCACTGCTTGCTTTGCTTGATATTTTTAGAAAGACCTCCATACCTCCTACTAGACACCCTGTGGTATCAAAGGGGTGCTGAAAGATACGGTGGGGTAAAGGCTGCAATACTAATCATTGAAGGCAGTATTTTACCATTAATATTTTTAAGCTGATGCCAACAGATAACTTGAAACATCTCAGTGGATCTCTAAAGATACCACTGAACTCATTTGTGTCAGCAGGTATGAAAAAGTATAGTATTTGCTGCTTCTCTTTGGGGAAGTCACTGAAACAATTGGATGGGAAAAAAAGCTATCTAATTGTAAATGAAACCATGCTGAGGACTGTTCTCTGCTTCGTAGCACCACCTAGTTGTCTGCTTCATGTAGTATCTGGCTGTTGGCCCTCTCTGAGTCTGCTGTAGTTCTGCTGTGATTTCTGAATATACTTTGTGTGTGTATGTTTCCTAGCTCCAAGTGTCTCAAACAAATGAGTGCTGTCGTACAGTCCACCAGGCTGGTTGCATGATACCAACACAGATGTCATGTCTTGTGGTGTGGCATGATGCCATGTAAGCTTGTTTGAGAGTACATAGCTTGCTGGATAACATTGGAGGACTGTGCATGGAGAAGGAGCCAAACCTATGTAATCTTGTCCGTAGTGCCTGCTGGGAATACTGGGAACTCTGACATGTGCTACCCAGCCACTCTGCCCAAGCTTTGTCTTGAAAACATCCTGTTGGAAGGGCCAGAGCTGTGCTATGAGCCTGCTAACAATTAAGCCCTGTGGACAATCGGCAGTTCATTGAGCTTTCTCCTGGCCTTTTCTCATACAGCAGTACAGTTGTAGGCAACAAAGGCTTCTTTTAGGACAATAAGTCAGGGTTGGGTTTTTTCACTTAAATGAAAGCATGTCAACAGACAGATCTTTATAAGGCTTTGTACAATATACAGCTTACTGGGATAATTGCCCAATAAGTTGTAATTGGGCATATTTTAGGACTTAGTAATTTCCTATGTACTGAATTTACCAAGCAGAGCGTGAATAGCTTTAAAGCTGTTGATGGAATAAATACTTGTTACGAAATGTTATTTTTATTTTCATATCCAATGAATGTATTTTATGAAGTCTTATTCCTATTTTGGTGTCCCTGAAACTTACGATTTGGGGTAACTGGTGAAATGGGGGTTTCTTCTCCTTTTGTTTACTTGGGGTTTTTAATATTAAATTATTGGGATGTCTACACAGGCTTTTAGAAGCAGGCTTGCATTTGTTCCACTCTTGCTCATTAGCCACTTCATTGTGAATTAGCTCCTGTCCGGATGCTCTGTAATTCTTTTAATGCAGGACTGTACCCAGGCTAATATGATAAGCCCTGCTGGTGGCATAGCATTTACTAAACAATACTTTTCATATTGTGTGCTTTTCATATCAGAACTTGTCCTTGAGTAGCCAGGCTAAAGCACACGGATAAGGTTAGTCTGCACAGTATCTCCTATGTGCAACTGATAGAGCTATATGTGAGGATTTATGGGCAAAGTGTAACACGTCTCACATATAAGACACATTGCTTACATTCCCTGTAGTCTTTTGTAATTGGTGTAAAGTTGCTTTTTCAGAGATTCTGCTGAGCTACAGCTTCAGATATATTGTCCAAGATGTAAATTGGGAAAAGAGAACTGTGGAACATTTGTTAATAGCAATGAAAGATACAGCCTGGGATGCGCTGTGGAAAATGGAATACATTTCAAGATGTTATTGTTGGGGCCACGTAGAGTCTAATTCTTGGCACTTGGAATTCCTGGACACTGAATGTATATGAAATTTGACTGTTGTAAGATTTCTGCCTCACTTTTTCACTAGATTGACTTTTGGTTTTTGTCTAAAAATGCTGTATTTGCAGAGGTTAGCTGATACTTTAGATCTAGTAAAGAAAATGTTAGTTTCTTTTGAACAGTAAAGAAATATGTAGAAATGGCTGATTCAAAGTCAGGATGTTTGCTTTAGAGGTAGTGTTGAAAATTATACAAGCTTTGTTTGGCTTGACAAAAAGAAAATCTAATACTCAAAGTACTAAAAAATACTCAAAAGTAAAAACTACTCAAAGTACAAAATACTCAAAGTACTGACCCAGCTGTTCAGTGTAGGTTAGAAACAACCAAAATCTAGAGTCTCTTTACCTTTATATAGCCAAGTATCTGCAATTCCTCCGTGCCTCAGACACTAACATGAACGTTTTAAACATGACAGATTGATCACGTTTACACAAAAGCATTCAGTGTTGTACTTACCTTTCTTCTGGTCCTCAGGTGGCAATGAATGTATATGAACTGTCATCAGCTGCTGGATTGCCTTGTGAGATTGATCCTGCCTTGGTCGTAGCACTGTCTTCCCAAAAATCAGGTAGGAAGTTCCAAATTAAAAAACATGTTAGAATAGAGGGAGGAAAAAAAAAATGCACTAAGGCATAGAAGTTTCAGATGCTGGGAGGAGACATCTGTATCTTGAGTCCTTTATATTCCTTTAGACTTTATAAATGGCAGAAGAACATGTAAGCCTGCTGCTTACTGATGTGTTAGCTTGAGGATCTTCTCAACCACATCCAAATCAACTTGTTGACCCAGAAATACATGATGGGTACATGTTGAAGTTGTTCGATAGCTAATGGTGGAAACTGCTGTAATCTAAGGACAATGAAAATAGGACGCTATTGTAAATAGTTATGGACATGATTAGTTTTGTTACAGATGTGTAATAGGTCTGTGTCAGGTAAGTAGATATTGGGATCTGAAATGCCAGAGTGCTGCTCTTCGTGAACTTCGCAACACTGTGTTATGCAAGTGTTAACATGGAGCTGACAAGGGGAAACATGTTAAAATAAACATATTAATGTTCTGACATGTATAGTGCTTCCTCTCACTCACTTTAAAGCACCACTGTCTAAATTTTTCAGTTTTGTTTACTCTGGCAGGTTTGAAGGCATGAATTAAGACTCTTAAGTGCTCTCTGACAGTCTTCAGCTTTTTTTACTTTATTGTTTGTTTTTCCCACTGTGTGTAATGGAAAGTTAATGTTATCAGATCATGAATGTTTTTTCTTGCTTTAGTAGTAGATCTTTTGGGAGCAGAAAACACTGCTAATTTCAAGCAGTATTTTAATATTCAAACTTGAATGTCAAGCACAATTTCTTTGTGTACCTCAAAAAAAGTGTATTTTATATCGATTATGTGCATAATATAAGTAGGTGTCTCTTTGTAAGATAACTAGAATCTGAAATACCATTTAAAATAGATTATTTTCACTGTGGTTTAGCTGTGAAATGTTTAAGCTGGGTGAAAAAGGGAATTTCTGTGTATTTTCATGATGGGTTATGAGTTCATATTTTGATTCTTACCTTTGCAGTTTGAGATACTTGGTTTTTAGTAATTCAGTTTACACAGATAAGAGTACTGTATTTCACCAACTGTTTACTTTTTCTGAAAGTAATCTCATTCTTGTGCATGGTGATGCTGCTGTTCTTGAAAACAAGGTTTTAGTGTGAATTGAGGTGAGTGCATATCACCTGCTCATTCACCAAAGAGAGACTGCCAGAGTAATGCTCACCTCAAAGCACATGAAAAAATACCATTCTGCTCAGCCTATTAAAATCTTAGTAACTAAATTGTTAGAAGTGCTAGGGTGGTAGCAGCTTGCCTTCATTCTTATAGATAACAAACTGGAACATTTTTAAAGGTGTCTACCCTGTGTCTTTTGGCAAGACTGACATAATATTCCTCCTTTCACAATACAAACACTGAGTTTGTTGTTCTTGGGTTTACATTTCAGTTTTGTCAAAATTTTACATTCTGAACTTCCTGCAGTTGAAAGGAAATACTGCAAGTTACTTTTTTAATTAAAAGAGCTTTATTGTTTTTGTGTTTTTAGAAAACATTAGTCCAGAAGAAGAATATAAGATTGCTTGCCTTCTCATGGTCTTTGTGGCAGTCTCCTTGCCGACTTTGGCTAGTAATGTGATGTCTCAGTATAGCCCCGCCATTGAAGGTAATGTGGATTCAGCTGTGATGGTTCCTTCATAATAGTCCTGGTAGTTTCTTGAATACGTTTGCTTTAAATATTATGTTTTGTAGTGAATAAAATGCAACACCCAGTTAAATTAGCCCTTATCCAGGAAAGTTTGTCTGAAAGTTACTTTAAAAAGCATTTACTCAACTCTTATTTAAGGTAACTTTATATGAAAAACAAGTCTTCCACTTGAAATTATAAGAACAGTCAAAAAACTGTAGGGGGCAGTCTCATCCTAGTGTGTGGAATTGCTAGAGTATACATTCCACACTAGTTAGTGTGAGACTAGTTAGTGTAGATGTTTGAATAATCTTTACATTGGCTTTGGGCCAGTCATACAAGGAATCTTTCCTATATTTAAAACTGTTCATATTAGTAAGCATAATTTTTTTAAAACAGAATCTGGAAGGTGAAAGCTGTATATAACAGGATTATATCCTAAGAGTAGGTCAACTTCCTTATTAAAAATAAAATCTTTGCCTCAAGGAAATTCTTTGCATGTAATCCACAGACTAAGTTGAAAAAAAGGACTGACAAAGCTGTTCCAACACATACAAAAGTCACCTTTGAGATGTCCAAGCTATTTTCTTTGTGATGTGTATCACGGCTTGCATAAAAGACCATGTTTATTCTGCAGCCATTTACTGGGTACAGCATGTTTTTTTCTACTACTTTTTTTTTTCTTTCAGGTTGCATTATTTTTAATCCAGTCAAAATTTAGCTCTCAAAGAATGTCTGAACTTCTGAAAATTTAAAGTACCAGAACTTCCGAAAGCCTTCTGTGTCACTTAGTGTAATATTAAAAACACTTTTTTTGAGAGACCCAAGATTGTTTTCTTAAATGGGGGTTAATTGTATTCTTCACTTTGAGAGATTAGGAATCTGTTAACTCCAAATGAACTTGATTCAAGAGCGCATCTCTTAAATACTACTGCTTCATAGTTTTGTAAAATAAATCCCCTGGAAGCACTTTGTGGCACCAGTTTCTCCTTCAAAAGCATCTTACCTACTGCAGGGTCTCAAAAATGGCCCAGGGGGACAGTACTAAAGGTTTTTAACAGTGATTACATTTTCACATTCAGCCCTCAGCACCTCACATGAGTAAGGTTCTCCAGCAGGTAAGAACTCATGCAGGCTCATCTTCCTCAGGCTTCCTCTCTTCCAAAGACCATCTTAGCCCTCAGGTTCTTAGCAGGCTGAAACAACATATAATTCTTATCTTCTGTCTGTTTTGTTTCATGTAGCTTAAATATTCCAGTTTCTGTGATTTTATTTACATGCAGTAACTTAACATGAAGTCAGGTAAAGCCTTGTTTTCAAGTGGGTTCTAAAAGTACAGTTGTTAAGATCTCAAAACTGTGACTGGAGAGAAGTAACATCTAGAACTCAAATAAGCCTGTGTTAGGAGTTGCTACTGGTTTTATGACATGTGGCCTCTGTACTATGGAATTCTTTCCTGAGTGGGCTCTTATCTATTGAGAGGAAAGAGTCTGGCAAAAGGAATGCATAAAATCTGTTAACTCTACAAAACTAACTGAACCAGTGGGATAGACCTTGTCAGTCCTGGCTGCCTTGCATGAGACTACTTTTTCTTGTGTTTTGCCGTTACTGTAGAACACTTGGCTTTAGATACTTAATATAGATGCTGTTTCCAGAATGAGAACTTCATAAATGCTGCTTTTTATGAAGTAAAATTCCCTGGAGAAATCCTGAATTTATCCATGAACAAGTCACGGATTTGAAGGAGTTTCAGCCTTCTAATCTGGCAAGCATACCTCCCGAATACAAACAGTTCTTAGACAGTTTCAGCAATGTCTGTGTTCTCTCTGCCTACTTCAAGATTAAGCCTGTTTCTTCTACTAACTCCAGATAAAGTCTCAGACTCTTTTGTTCCCTGTAAGAAGTCTGAACTGCTAGTCAAATGTCAGGCTAGAGAACTAATTTGTTGTCTAGAGGCTAGAATATGACCTTGGTCTGCAAGAGACATAGTTGTTTCTAAATACTTGAAAGCTGTTGGAAGACAACAGTTCCTCAGCTGAATTCCCTTGCAGACTACAGTCTGCGACATAAAAAATGAAGTCACTTAAAAAAAGCCAGCCACTCAAAAAACAAATTCAAATTTGTATCAGCAGAATCAAGCACTACAGGTGTTCTTGACTGATGTAGAAGGAAAGGGATTCTGTGATTCTTTTTTGGACTAGTATATTCATGCAGCAATATTTAATTAAAAATAGGAGATGGAATAGGAGTATCAGCTGGGAGGGAGGGGGGAACAAGGGGGACTGCTGGTGGAGATCCACAGAGATGCTCATTGGGACCTACTAATCAGCATATTCATAGGCAGCCGGAACAGGGGCTGAACAGTGAGGTGAGAAAATGTTGGTGTCATATAAAGTTATTGAGAGTGTTAGAGGAGTGAAGAGCTGCAGGTAGATATTATTATGATGCTGAGTAAACTGGGCAATAAAATGACAGAAAAAATTCATTTTCAGTAACAATAGTGATCATTTTTCATGTGTAGAGTGATGGGGTCTACTGACCTTGTTGTTTAAGTGGGATTTTGGAGTTAAGATAAATGACTGAATGAAAAAGAGTTCAGTGCTCAGCAGTGGTCAGAAAAAACTGGTAAAAACCAGCAATGCTTGAGTGCATGAATACTTGTTAGCTCCTTCAGAGACCACCTTTTTTCCATACGCTAGCACTATCACAAGGTACTTGCCCAGGTGTTTATTAGTTTTGTTTTAAAGTGGTAGATTTGACTTAACTTTGCCTGGAAGAGATACTTACTGAGGAGCAGTTGTTCTGCTGTCTTTGAAAACTGGTATAATCTAATCATACCCCAGGCGTCTGAAGCCTGGGTGAATTTTAGGCAAGATGTTATGCATGGCAATGAGCAATTCAACAATTTTGTTCTCCAGTTCTTGTAGGTGTCTTGGGTGAATGCTGTCTGGGCATCATGCCATGTTCATCTACACAGAGGAAAGAAAAATAGCCAATTTAGATTGAAAAAGTCCTGCTTGCCACTTGGCGTTTTAGCCTAGTCAAGTGGTAATACTCTCAAGTTTTGTAGAAAACAAATAAACCTCCTAGATACTATGTTTCCTAATTTCTAAAAACCACAGAGATCTTTGTCAGGTTGTTGTGACCATTACAGCATTCAGAAGGGAGATCTGTACTTCTAGTAGCTTAACTGTTGCCAAGTTCAGTGTGAAAGAGTGCTTTGCTCCCGTTGTGTAAGATGCTAAACATTTATTTTTCATTGTGACAAGTTCATTTACTTTTCCATGATGTTTTCCAAAGCATACTGTTACTTTCAAGCATAATGCTGAGGTGATTTGTATGTTTTTGTTCAGGGCATTGCAACAACATTCATTGCTTGGCAAAAGCTATCAACCAGATTGCTGCAGCATTATTTACCATCCACAAGGGAAGCATTGAAGACCGTCTGAAAGAATTTTTGGCCGTATGTATAATTTCATTTCTAGAGCTGCCCTGTCCAAAAAGAGGGGAACAAACTCTTGCCCCCTAATGCCCCTCAATCCATACATAATCTGTCATGAAATTTTGCATGTGTTTGTCATGGCAAATGTTAGCTTTACAGTGGCAATCAGCCATGAGTAATCTTAATCACAGAGGCATACTATAAAGGTTTAGATTAGCATGAATGATTATTAATTTACCAGCATTTGCTCCAATAACAGTACTGCTTCATAATGTCTGTCATGTTACTTAGTTTCCTGTTGTTACAGATGGCAGAGAAACTAAAGTTATTGTATAATAAAGTGTTGATTTTTGACTAGGAGAAAATCAGGTGTGAGTAAGCTTTTGGTCTGACAATAGGGTAAAATTCATATCTTAACAAGAAAAATATCTGTTGACTTCAGGAAGTATTTGAAATTCAAGTAGAAAATGTAATGCTAATTTAGGACACAGTGTAGGTGATTTCATATAAATCTGGGTTTGGTGCACAAGAGATAATCATTATTAATTATTATTAATATTGTGTGTGTGTGTGTAACAAAACAACATAATTATTATTAATGCAGATCAATATGTAGATTAAATTGAGTAGCAGTCCTTTAGCAATAGTCAGCTCTGTGGGGTATTGGAAGGTAACAGCAGCAAATCAGTACAAGTGTCACAATTTTTATTTTAATATAATCTTTAGTATTTTAGCATATACTGGCTCTTACATTATGTGGTCCTTGATTGGAAAAAGAAATGTACAGTGCATATAAAATCAAGATTCTGTCTAGCAGACTTTTTTGCATGATGGGTTGGACTCTAGCTCACTTTTTCAAGGATGGTAACTCCAGAGTGGCTCTTGAGTTTGTACCTTTTGACATGTCTGCCCTTCTGAAACAGTAACTCTCTGATAGCAGGATGTTATGGGGATACTTGGGAAGAGGAATTTGTATGCTTCAGAGAAGGTTAAAAATGAAAGCTGCTGGAATCCTTAGAAAAAAAAAATCAAAACCCTTTAGGTGGTGGTGATGCATTTGCAATATTTTTTTTGTGTGCTGGCAGAAACAGAATTTTTCAAGTGGCTCTTAATTAGTCAGTACTCAAAGGGACACTAAAGGCTAAAACAGCAGCTTCACTTGAATTTCTAAAAATTACTACTGATCTTGAGTGATTCTTGATTTTTGCTGTTTGGCCTTGAAATGTGAAAAAATATCACCTCTTCATTTTAGATGCCTTACACACTTAAGAGGGTGGGATAATGGCAACTGTCTGTCCCTAGAAGTCCACAGAAAGACATTTTTTTCCTTTTCTTTAATTCTACTTAAAAGGTTCTTTCGCTCATTGCATTTTTGTAAAAAAAGAAAAAACCTTTTGCTGTTCACCTTGTCTAATACAACTGCTGGCTTTAAAGGATGAAGGACAAATGGTTGTGTCAAGTTGCATGCATTTGACAAGTGAAGAAAACCAGTATAGTTCCATGTGATTTAAACACTTCTGGTATAAGGTTTGCATTTTTTCAGTGTTTACGAACTGGTTTCAGACCACTGCTTTTACTGTACAGACCATGACTTGATCCTTCAGATATTTTGTTAATCTTTCTTTTCTAGCACCTTTTATGTATCACTTACTGTTAGTCTGAAATAAAACGTGTCTCAGGAGGAAAATGTACAGCAGGAAATGATCCACCTTCCTATCAAAGTTAATTAAATATAGAAAAAAAACATCTGCAAATTACCTAGTTTACCATATTCTGTCACCCTGAACTTGTAAATACCTAAGTACATGTTAGAGTTTCTAGGATATCTCCTAAAACTAGTAGCTGTGGGGTTGCTCATGGTCTGATAAAATACTATCCGTTTACATTTAGGATGACATTTCCTCAGTTGAAAATACAGCTTAGGAAGTAGAACTCAATCTTCTATTGCAAAATGAGTTTAACTTCAAACAGTTAGAAACTTGAGTCTCTTCAAAACTTACGAAAATGCAGTAAGTTTACCTGCATATTGGGAATGACAGAAGAAGCAAGATCCTGATCCTGTGGGAGTTCTGTCATTGATTTCAGTAGACTTTGTAATGGTCAACCAGTGATTACAGTGAACAGTTCTTCACAATTAATTCTGTCACTTTTTCTATTAGAATAGCATATACTTGTAATGATAGCACTACTAGAAATAAACAAAAATGGCTCACTGAGACTAAAGCTTGGTGATTGTGTGCTCAGGCTTACTGTCCTTGGTTGTTGCTAGTACAACTTGGCATCCACTGGCTGGGGTATTGGTTTCTTTAGAAAGGTAGTGTGTGTGTGTGTGTGTGTGTGTGTGTGTAACAAAACAACAGAAACTGATCAACACATTGTTTTATTCCTTTAAAATATGCATTTCATGTAGCTTGCATCCTCTAGTCTACTGAAGATTGGCCAGGAGACGGACAAAACTACTACGAGGAACAGAGAATCTGTTTACCTACTACTAGACATGGTAAGTGTTTGTTCTGCCTGTGTTACTAACTGAAGGAGCAGGCTCTGCATTGCATCATTTAACAAGGGGGGATTAGGTGTCACCTTGGTTGTAGCTCATGAACCAGTAGAAATAATTATGTCGTTCTTCCCAGCATTCTAATGTCAGGAATTAATATTTTTCATTCCCCCACCACAGACACACATTTGTACCTTTGTTGCCTAGAACATTGTATGACATTGTTCAGACCATTTTCATTGTTCACTTACGACATACAATGTTAAAATGAAATTTCACACACAGGAAGCACTGTTCAGAGTGTGTGGGAGAGAAACCTCTCTGTTTTCCTTTCAGTATTCTGTATCTTCTGGGAATGGCAGAAGTGCTGTATATGCAGGAAAGCTTGATGACTAGCTTTGAGAAGCAGTGAGTTTGTAGCACTGTGTTTTTCCCCAGCATTTAAACTTTGTGTTATTTCTTTTTGCTGTGAAACATGAGTGGTGGTGTGGTGCAGACCAGAAGTATCTGCATGAAATAGATTATCAGCAACAGGCAGTGGAAGGTGTTCTGCAAAACCTTGTATTTCTGGTGTGTTTCAGATTGTGCAGGAGTCTCCCTTCCTAACAATGGATCTCTTGGAGTCTTGTTTCCCTTACGTCTTGCTGAGAAATGCATACCATGCTGTCTACAAACAAAGCGTCACATCCTCTGCCTAAGGATCTACTTAGTGGAGATAAGACATAGCACGCGTCTGTGTGGCCTCAGTTTTATCTGTAAACTGTGGAGCTATTTTACTTCATGGCCTGATGAACAGTTTTGTGGATTATAAACTTTTTTCCATAAAGTTGTATTTCTGATCAGTGGTTTCTTATTATGGTTGTACTGCAAAATATAAGCTTGGTTGATTTTAGGTTGCACATTCATGGAAAATCTCTTTTCTCACTACTTTTATTTTGTTCTATTTTTTTTTAACTTTAGAGCATCAGTTATGTTTAAAAGATACTACTTCTGCTATATGTTTTTTGATATTGATCATGCAAAACAAAAATTGCTTGTTTATTTCCCAGAAGAAAAATGTATTTAGTGATTATTTTGGATAGTGTAGCTTTCATCTGTGTGTAAATTATTTCATATAGGGAGAGTTATAATCTTGTACCTATTGTTCTTCTTGAAAACAAATATTGGATGTGTATTTCTGTGAAGTAATTACAGCATTTCTAGCTTTATTTTGAAACATTCACCAATCTACATACTGACACTATCTAACATTACAAATGCTCTAGGACCTGCTTATCCACCCAACAGATCCTCTCCCAATACTCTTAAACAACAGCAAGTGATGTTGTTTGTATAAAGCATAGTGGAATTTTTTTTTTAACTAACTTCTGTGGTGCCCTGTTGGCATTAACACTACCATTGTACCCTGCTGTATAATAAACATTCTTACACAGTTATCACATGTTGATAAAATGTTAGCCCTTAACCACTTTTTATATGTTTTAAATTTTTGAAATTCAGGTGTACCTTCCATAACATACAATAAACACTAGACTGTATTATCTGTAGGTGAATTATTTTTAATATAAATGTTATCCTGGTATTTTAAGCTTAAACTATACTGTTCATTGATTTATATCTCACAGCTCATTAAATATCAACCCTTAGAGCTTTTATGCAAAGGCTTCTTTTAATCCTTCCCCTTTTGGCTTCTGCGATAGTGAATCTTGCAAAAAGTTGGAAGAAGGAACTAAAAACAATGTAAAAAGTGTCAGTTTAGTGCCGTTGTTCTTTGAATCTTAATTTTGCATAATAAAGTGAGAAAAAGCTTTATACAGTACATAGTGATGCCAGTTGTACCCATAGAAATAAGTGTATTGTTAAAGTATAAAACTTAAATTGATCACAAAACAGGAGAGTGTTGCTAAAAGTGTAACATCAGGCATTCCTGAAGCAGATCTACAATAGGCCTTTTTCTGTCAGTGGTGCAAATTGGCATGCAGGAGAGCATTGGCTCATTTAGCCTGAAAGCTGACAGATGGTTGTGCTCTTCAGTCCCCAGCATATAAAAGCAGTGTGTTTCTCAACAGGCTCTGGACAGTTGTATAGAGCTCCTGTTTTTGATGCAGTTTCTGTGCATGCTGGTAACTTTTTCTGTTATGAAAGAGCTGTAGTGTGCTCAGTTACAATAGCTTCCTCTGTCCAGAGGAAGAAAGCACTGGAATAAAATTGTCCTGAGGAAGTAAGACAGTACATCTATATTTTTTCTAATTAATGCATTTTATGTTATAACCATGGAGTTTTTAAATTGATAATTTTGTACCATAACAAATAAGTTTGCTTATAAAGAACTTAGGTCAAAAGCAAGACTTGAGAGTTCTATTCTGTAATATTTATGATCTAATACGTTCAAATGTCTTGATTTTAATTAAGATTTTGATTGTAATGTATCCTTTTGTGGAAAAATAATGCCTGTTTCAGGACTGACTCTTGAAAAACTCAGCTTTAAGAAATAGCCTTCTTTGTGTCTTTAATCTTTCTAAGTACAAAGCAGTTGTATTTGGTCATTGACCTCAGGGCCCTGTCAGCTTTCCACTGTCTAAGGTATCACTGAACTAAGCCTAGAAAATAGGTGATCTCTGACAAACAGGTAGCAAGTGCAGAATCTCTGCAAGAAGCTGCTTCTAACAGAGATGAGATTAGTCATGAACCTTTTAGATTCAGTAGTTCCTGTGGGATCTCTGACATGATTTTTGCTATGCTGCCTGGCACACAAATGCCTAAGATGATGCCTTTCTAAACCACCCTTCCTGCAAGAACTGGGAGCGCTCTCAGCACCGAACCAGAAAATGGGGAGGGAAACTGGGGGAGAATTGTGTGGACTCCTCCATGTCTTGGTTGGGTTTTAGAAGGGGGTGAGTTGGAAGGGTGTCCTTGCTTCTTATTCTCTGCTGTATTTTTGTTATTTCTGGTTTCAGCTGAGCTACTCCAGAGCTATTTAGCGTTCAGCCCATCAGGCATAGTCCTCAGGTCAAACCTGTGTCCATGCCCGACAGAAACGGTCTTCTAAACCAAGTTTGTTGGGGAAGAAGGTAGAGAAGGAATTCTTCTTCCAGAGCCAGCAACACCATGTCCACAACTTGGTAAGTTCAACTGCTGGCATAGTACATTGAGTCATCTCAGGTGGCCTTTGGTGCCTTTCCAGAAGTGTTTGTAATTTCTGGAGCATGAAGCCAAGATGGCTGAGCTGGGCCCATACGGAGACACTTTGGATCAAATGTCTACCCATGGGGGAGAGCTCTGCCTCATCTGAGAGAGAGCATGGAAGAAGAATGTCCTGTTGCTGCCCAGAATGCTGTTTTTATAACTTAAAAAGATGTGTGCATTGGGACAAAATATTGCCAATGAAAACAAGGGCTACTCTTAATATTTTGTTGCTGTAGCTATTTGTTCTGTAGATATGAAAAGGAGTTGGTAACCAGAGTGGAGACACTTGGATTAGACTGGCTTTGATGTACTGGGGAATGGCATTCTCCCCAGAAAATGTTGACATGAGGCTGATGATTTGAGGAAAGATAGGAGTCTTCTTCAGCAGGTCATCGTGGACTTGTATGACTTCGGAGCTTATCCATTCCAGAGTCAAGAATTCTTGACAGTAAGTACGCCTTGCCTCTGAACTGTATTTTTGCCAAAAGTTTCCCTGGTCCTGTGATGTAGCATTTGTGTTTCAGACTAAAATGCTCTGAGTTACTTACCAGTAACTTTTAAAGCTCTGTAAGTTTGGCTTTGTCTGAACTAGCGCTATAATGTTTTTTGGTGAATGGCTCCATCAAGCAGAAGCAAACTCAGAGCAAACAGCTTTTAACTCTAATACACTTCAAATACTACAGAAGTAATTTATGGTAGTTGCATTCACTTAAGGACTGAATGAATACAGGGAAACTGCTTTCATGTCAGTCCTCGTGGCTAGCCCTGAAACACCAATACAGCTGGCTGTGCAGAGCAACGTAACTTAAAAGACAGCCACATGTTTGGTTTCATGGATAAGGACCACACTTTTCCATGTTGTCAAATAACCAGTTTTCAAAAACACTGAAATTCTGGTTTTCTTCATTTCAAGTACAATTTTTTAATAATTTCTGATAAAGGTAAATCCTCCCCTGAAATAACAAGTTTTCACTTCAACTGACCCATTCTTGTAAGCTTTTGTTCTTCATCATGCTATAAAGTCTGTAAGTATTTGTACTATCACAGAACAAAATGAAAATGGCCCCCTGACCTGTGTGCAAAACCATATTCATTTGCTGTTAGTTGTGCTGTTCCTAGTGTTACTAGGTCAAAATGACTTGCTCCCTGGATATAGTGTCAGTGTGTCTTGCACAGTTCTGTAATAGAAAATATTGGTATTGGAATGAAAAGCCTGTGTTGAACTTGCCATAACACAAAGGGATTTAAGTTGTTTGAGGTGAACTCGATGGAGCCAATGCGGAGAGCAGAAGACTTGGAAAGAGCAGCATTATTTCTAAATAAAAATTGAATTATAATGTATAATTAGGACACAGCAGACTAACAAGGAAACCATTCCTTGCGCAAGAGAAGTAAAACCAAGAATGTACTGTAAATTACTTTTGTGCTAATTATGGCAATAGAAAAGAGGAGTGAAAAGGGAAGTAATGGGAGAGTGGAAAGTGGTGCTAAGCATGCTCAGAAAAGTTGGGGAAGATGCTCAGTGACTCTCAGTCCATTTAGTAATTCTGAACTTGTCTTTGACGCTTCATGGATTCAGTCTATATTGAAATCCCAGATGTCAGAATTGCATTTAAAATTCTTGGGTGTCATCTGTTTTCCACTCTGTACAAAAGGCATTCAGCTTTAAGATCATTTAAATAAGGACAAAGGATGCCTGAAAGTATAAAACTTTGAGTAAGGCACCTTAGTGTGAGCATGTGTTTGCTAAGATGGGAGTCAGCAAGGCTGGTCATGAACATCTCATGCTTGTTACTGTGAAATACTGAAGATGGTCTGTGCTGTTTGGATTTGGTTCTGTTTATGTCTTCGAAATGGAAGAATGATGTTTAGTGTTACAATGAGACCAGGTAGGTGAAATAGTTCATCTCAGCAGTTAATTTGGATAACAAAGTACTTCAAATAGCCAAAAAGCAGCTGAGAAAATGGGCTGAGCCTCTGACACTTGCTTTAGAGGTGACTTTCTTCAGGAAATAATTGTACCTCTGTTCTCATAACAATTCTGTTCTGAATGCCAAGACAATAGATGAATTTGCACCTAGTTAAAGTTCAGAGGGAAACCATAGTGACAAGACTGTAATATTGCATTTGTCATATAATACTAATTGTTTGCTGGCTAACCTGTGCTGGCACAGGCACTGGTTGAAAGTTGTCACAACCATTTGCTAAGGGCTGTGTGGGATCAGAGTTCATCGGGGTTTAATTGATCACTTCAGCTGGTGGAGATAAGACACCATCCCGTGTGGATTGCACTGGCCAAGCTGACACTAGCATAGCTGCAGTAGGTATCAGATGCCTTTGAAGAAGGATCCTGGGGCATTTCAAACCAACATCACGTTAGAGCTGCTCAAAATCCCAGATCCAAGCAGCAAAAAGGAAAAGTTGTGTCTCAATGTTCTAATTTTTCAGGAAGGTGATGGGGGTGGAGAACAGTGAGTAGACATAGCCTCTGGCGTGGTGCTTAGGTACCTGGACCTCAACTTCTAGATCTGCATGAAACTAAAGCCACTGATAACCCCTGAGGACCATCTCTAAACCATGATACATGCTGCTGGATGCTGGAGCATGTGGGTAGTTGCAAAAGCACTGGAGCTGAGAAGCAAAGCAGGGAAAACATGCTGCCTTCTCCCTGAGGAAAGCTACCAATAAACCATCTTGCGGTACTGGAAAATGTCTTCCTCTAAACTTGTGTTCGAATGATACCAGTGTGGTGACAGACACCCCTGGCATCAGAGGAGGAACTCACCAGGTGTTAAATTAGTTCTTGGCAAGCAGGTAAAATAAGTAAGCTTTTCTAAGTCACAAAACCTTGATGAGGTTTGTTCCTGTCCAGTCAAACTTGCAGATTCTTGTGTGTATGTTTGTGAGCTCTACTGCTAAAGGAGTTGTGCTTCCAGTATTAGTAAGTGAGCCTATGGTTTTGGGGAGAGGAGAAGAGCAGCATTGTTGAATGGACCGTCTGTAAACGTGGGAAACAAAACAACAGCCTGGCTTGAGAAAAGCTTGTTGAGAGGTTAGTTTTATGGATCCTGTGAAATCAATGCTAGGGCAGGGACAGAGAAATGGCCACGCTTCAAATCTTATAAATACTTGCTGAGAAAATGCTACTAGCTTTTTGCCTTGGTATTAGTTGAGATACGGAAGTTTGTTGAGAAGTAACTTCAACACGTTCAGTTCTCAACACCACCCCCCCATTTTTATTTTTTTTAAATCATCAGGGAACTGGATGAAGATAAACACATTAATAATTTTTAGGGCATGATTTTTATTCCGCCTCAGCTAAAACGTTGTGGAGATTATGAACTATGATCAGAAAGTCCCAAGGCTCCCAAAATATCCCCTAAATAACTTCTTTCTGGGGAGGAAGAGCTTTAGCATGGCCCACTGCATACCTGGAAGTGACTGTAAATCACTGGTTGTGCTGAATGCTGTAGACTGCAGCCAAGGGATAAAAGATCTGGTGAGCAATGAAAAGGTTCTGCAGAAAAATAAGGTTCTGGGGAGAGGCTGGGCACTTACTTTAAGCTGGGCTGTGGATTATGTTATTATGTAATGACTTCACACTTAACTCTAGTCCCACCGTAGGAGAGGATCTGGTTCGAGACCATCTTAGGAACCTGAATGTGGACAAGTCCATGGGACCTGATGAAATCCATCCGCGGGTCCTGAAGGAGCTGGCGAATGAAGTTGCTAAGCCACTGTCCATCACATTTAAAAAATCATGGCAGTCAGGTGAAGTTCCCGACAACTGGAAAAAGGGAAATACAACCCCCATTTTCAAGAAGGGGAAAATGGGTGACCTAGGGTACTACAGACCAGTCAGTCTCACCTCTGTGCCTGGCAAAATCTTGGAGCAGATTCTCCTGGAAGGCATGCTAAGGCACATGAAAATCAACAAGGTGCTTGGTGACAGCCAGCATGGCTTCACTAAGGGGAAATCCTGCCTGACCAATTTGGTGGCCTTCTACGATGGGGCTACAGAACTAATGGACAGGGGTAGAGCAGTTGACGTCATCTACCTGGACTTGTGCAAAGCGTTTGACACTGTCCCCCACAACATCCTTGTCTCTAAACTGGAGAGACATCAATTTGATGGATGGACCACTCGGTGGATAAAGAACTGCCTGGATGGCCACACACAAAGAGTTGTGGTCAATGGCTCAGTGTCCGGCTGGAGACCAGTAACGAGTGGCGCCCCTCAGGGATCGGTGTTGGGACCGGTCTTGTTTAACATCTTCGTCACTGACATGGACAGTGGGATTGAGTGCGCCCTCAGCAAGTTTGCCGATGACACCAAGCTGTGTGGTTTGGTTGATACGCTGGAGGGAAGGAATGCCATCCAGAGGGACATTGACATGCTTGTGAGGTGGGCTGATGCCAACCTTATGAAGTTTAACCATGCCAAGTGCAAGGTCCTACACCTGGGTTGGAGCAATCCCAGGCACAGCTACAGGTTGGGCAGAGAAGAGATTCAGAGCAGCCCTGAGGAGAAGGACTTGGGGGTGTTGGTTGATGAGAAAATGAACATGAGCCAGATTCAGTGTGCGCTCGCAGCCCAGAAAGCCAACCGTATCCTGGGATGCATCAAAAGGAGCGTGACCAGCAGGTCAAAGGAGGTGATCCTGCCCCTCTACTTTGCTCTTGTGAGACCTCACTTGGAGTATTGTGTGCAGTTCTGGTGTCCTCAGCATAAAAGGGACATGGAACTGCTGGAACAAGTCCAGAGGAGGCCACGAGGATGGTAAGGGGACTGGAGCACCTCCTGTATGAAGATAGGCTGAGAAAGTTGGGGCTGTTCAGCCTGGAGAAGAGAAGGCTGCGTGGAGACCTCCTAGCAGCCTTCCAGTATCTGAAGGGGGCCTACAGGGATGCTGGGGAGGGACTCTTCATTAGGGAGTGTAGTGATAGGACAAGGGGTAACAGGTTCAAACTTAAGCAGAGGAAGTTTTGATTGGATATGAGGAAGAAGTTCTTTCCTGTTAGGGTGGTGAGGCACTGGAATGGGTTGCCCAAGGAAGTTGTGAATGCTCCAACCCTGGAGGTGTTCAAGGCCAGGTTGGCCAGAGCCTTGGGTGACATGGTTTAGTGTGAGGTGTCCCTGGCCATGGCAGGGGGTTGGAACTAGATGATCTTAAGGTCCTTTCCAAACCTAATTATTTTATGATTCTACGTGCTTATAGACCACCAGCTCTTCCTTAATTTTGAGGAGTCTTTCTGTACCTATTTTTATATATATACATTTCTGTACCCACTCTCCATCATCTTTACCAAGTCTTGGGAAACGGGAGAGGTGCCTGAGGACTGGAGGAAAGCAAATGTCACTCCAGTCTTCAAAAAGGGCAAGAAGGAGGACCCGGGTAACTACAGACCGGTCAGCCTCACCTCCATCCCTGGGAAAGTGATGGAACACCTTATCCTTGGTGCCATCTTAAGGCATATCAAGGATAAGAGGGTTACGAGGGGCAGTCAACATGGCTTCACCAAGGGGAAATCATGTTTGACCAATCTCTTAGCCTTTTATGAGGAAATAACACGGTGGATGGATGATGGCAGAGCAGTGGATGTGGTCTCCCTTGACTCCAGCAAAGCATTTGACACAGTCTCCCAACAGCATCCTCACAGCTAAATTGAGGAAGTGTGGACTGGATGATCAGGTAGTGAGGTGGACTGCGAACTGGCTGAAGGAGAGAAGCCAGAGAGTTGTAGTCTATAGGGCTGAGTCTAGTTGGAGGCCTGTAACTAGTGGAGTGCCTCAAGGGTCAGTACTGGGACTGGTATTATTTAATATATTCATCAATGATTTAGATGAGGGAATTGAGTGTACTATCAGCAAGTTTGCTGATGACACTAAGCTGGGAGGAGTGGCTGACACGCCAGAAGGCTGTGCTGCCATCCAGCGAGACCTGGACAGGCTGGAGAGTTGAGCAGGGAATAACTTGGTGAAATATAACAAGGGAAAGTGTAGAGTCCTGCATCTGGGCAGGAACAACCCCAGGTTCCAGTATAGGTTGGGGAACGACCTGTTAGAGAGCAGTGTAGGGGAGAGGGACCTGGGGGTCCTAGTGGACGCCAGGATGCCCATGAGCCAACACTGTGCCCTTGTGGCCAAGAAGGCCAGTGGCATCCTGGGGTGTATTAGAAGGGGGGTGGTTAGTAGGTCGAGAGAGGTCCTCCTTCCCCTCTACTCTGCCCTGGTGAGACCGCATCTGGAGTATTGTGTCCAGTTCTGGGCCCCTCAGTTCAAGAAGGACAGGGAGCTGCTGGAGAGAGTCCAGCGCAGGGCAACTAAGGTGATTAAGGGAGTGGAGCATCTCCCTTATGAGGAAAGACTGAGGGAGCTGGGTCTCTATAGTTTGGAGAAGAGGAGACTGAGGGGTGACCTTATAAGTGTCTATAGATATATAAAGGGGGAGTGTCACGAGGATGGAGCCAGGCTCTACTCAGTGCCAAACAATGATAGGACAAGGGGTAATGGGCACAAACTGGAACACAAGAGGTTCCACTTAAACTTGAGAAGAAACTTCTTCTCAGTGAGGGTGACGGAACACTGGAACAGGCTGCCCAGGGAGGTTGTGGAGTCTCCTTCCCTGGAGACGTTCAAAACCCGCCTGGACACATTCCTGTGTAACATTATCTAGGTGTTCCTGCTCCGGCAGGGGTATTGGACTAGATGATCTTTTGAGGTCCCTTCCAATCTCTAGCATACTGTGATACCTTACAGAAGAATGAATTGGTGAAATACAAAGTCACAGCTGCAGCCTCAGCAACTCTGCCCAAATTTAAAGCTTTCCAGTAAATCAGAAACAAGGCAAGAACCTGAGCTTTGAGGTTAAAAATTAGCATTGAGGAGCTCCTCATCTGGAAAGCACCACTGACTCTGTGTGGTTCCTGCTGCATGGGTCTGATGGAGCAAGTGAGGCACGCACCTCAAGCAGCTGGGAATCTGGACTGGGAAGAGTTAAATGTGTGTGTTGACTTCAAGTGGAATTGTTTTTACAGGATTTGATTTCAGAGTTTTCAGCTGCTTGCAGCATCTGCTGTTTGTGTGGCTTGCAGGTGGGAGCAAAAGCCCTCAGGAAAGGTGATGTTTCTCTTCCTGAATTTGCTGAGGTTCCCCTAGAGCCCTTTGTGATCTCACCAGTAACTGCTAAAAACAGAAGTAAAAAACACATGAACTGTGTTGGCGTCTGTTTATAGGTAATGCTTGATCCTAGAGCATGTCAAACCCAATCAGCTCCCACCACAATCAGGAGTGAGACTGAGTTTCAGCACCTGGCGATACTAGCTGTCCCTGTAAAACTCAGCTGCTTGTGCAGGGCTTATTTTTAGGCATGGGTGTGATTTGGTGCTTAATACTGCTAATAAATCTGGGTAAGTGGGAGCAAGGGCAGACTTGGGCCATGCAATGGGAGAGGCTGTAAATCTGAAATAGTTGATTTATGGTGTAACTAAATTCGGAGTCATTATGGCCTCTAAGCTGGGCATCTCAAATTTTTTCTGCAGAGGTCAGATTAGAAATGCTGCATAATGTATACGGTATTATAGAGCTTTGCAGGGGTTGTGGGTTTCTTTTGCCTTAAATGCTCCATCTGGAGGCAACTGTAACTCAGGGTTCAGTGGATTCTGTTGGACCTGAATGGCCCACAGTGAGAGCAAATGACGTCATTTTCATTATCTGCATGGTCACCCCAATACAGTGTAATAACTTGTCGCATTAGAATAACAAATTGAATGCCTGCTTAAATCGAACACCTGTACATAGTACTACCATGGAGGCTAGCTCCCAGTCAGCAATACTTGAGCATCAATACTGCGATGCAGCAGCAGGTCTGCCCCTACAAGCACCAGAACTGCCATCAGGACATCAATTACATTTCAGTCAGTACAGTTGAGTGACTGTAGATGGTTGTTCTTCATCTCTGCACTGGGGAATTGCTATATTAACACAGAGGAATGGTGGAATTAAGTGGAAATGGAGCTACTTTGCTCTGAAACACAGGCAAATGCTTTCCCAGTCTTAGGTCCTGCTCTCTCCTGAGCTTATCCGTGATCACACGCTTGGCTCCAGCATGGCTTTATGCACAGCTTCTGACTTAAATGGAAACAGAGCTGCATAGATGATGCTATGCAGAAGTACTTCTGCTTTTCTGCATTTTGAAATGTGAAAACGTAGTTCTGAATGGGATCACAGGTTGTAGGCAATTTCTCTACAAAGAAGAGAGAATTACAGGGGATGTGATAATCAGATGAATTAAAGATTAGAAACAATAAAAAGCTCTCTGGTATGAATTCTGACTTTGGTGCAATGCTCATGGATTTAGCAACTATAGATAGAAATATTTCCTCTGAATTTAAGATGTGCTCTCCCAGAGGAAAAGATGGAAGTTCCATCCATGGCTTTTGCTTGATTGTGCACTTAATGCATGCTAAACCAAGGGATGAGGAAAGTTGTGGACATCCTGATCTCAGCTAAACAAGAAACAGGAGCGTTTCTCTTCCACTATCATCACTTGTGCTCAGATTTGCACAATATATTGCACAGAAAATGAGCTGGGAGGACTCAAAGGAGGATTGCAAAGGCATGTCAGGAGGTTCAGCTTTTTGTCCTTTGCTTTTAACTATGCCTGAGTGCTTTGAGAAGCACAAACCACTTTCAATAAACAGGGCTGTGCCTTCCTCCAGGATCACCAATACAAGTTCCAACATCCAGGTGGGAAATCAGCATTGCAGGTACCAGACTTCAGTATCAAGATGCTGTAAACCCTGCCATGGCCTCAAAAATCTGGGAGAAACCCAAGCAGCAAACTAATTCACCCTGCAAAATGAGGCTGCCGTGGGAGATGTGTACAAGTGAAACACAAGTGAGTTTGTGTCGGCAGACTGAATGCCTGTAATAGGTAATATGAAATGGAATTGCTGTTGGCATCATTTTGTCTTTGAAATGCATGTGAGTTGGACTTCTTTGTACTTAAAGGTAAACCAACATATTTTCCTAGCCATACTATTAATTTTACATAGGATGCAAAATACTGGGTGAATATGGTTGGCTTGTTTTTTGCTGGGACTTCAAGAGGTAGGTAATGTGAGCAATATTAATATGAATGTATCATTCTACGAGGTATGCAGCCCCTGAGGGCATGGGCTAGTTAATAATGAGCTGTCTAATCAAAACAGCCCCCCAAAATTACAAGTCTGAAAGGCTGCATTAAAAGAACCTCTTCTTCTTCCCCTCTACTTCCAAGTCATCCACTGAGAAGCCTGAAAGATGATTAAGTAAGTTAATAGTCCCATGTGTTTTCTCTACCTGAGAGAGCTGGAACAAGACCTGGGCTGGAACAAGAAATGTACAATAAATCCCATTTTTATGACTCTGTAAGTCAATGATTTTATGGTTTTAGTAACAGCTGTGCACAAACTATTTTAGGGGTTGGTTTTGGTGAGTTTCTTGGTTTTTTTTTTTGTTTGTGGCTTTGTGTTTGTTTTTTCAAAGCAGTGCATGTAAGCAAATTAAACTCTATGTAATCCTGAGATTGCTATAGAAAGGTTCAGGAAAGCACAAACCTGTTCTGAAGTACTATTTTTATCTCAGCTAGTTTTCTCCTTAGGAACAGTCTGAATAGCTATGGTCATGTTTTCATTTTCCATTTGGAATGGGCAGGAGCAGACCATAAAACAGTGCCTGGTTTATAAACAGCAGCCCCCTGTGCAGCCCAAAGCAGGAAGATGACAGGAAGCTCACCAAACATAGGATGAGCCTGTGTCTTCTCTGAACTCTGGTTGCTGGTCTGAAGGGTCTGGCAGAACAAGAAACTGAAAGGGAAAAGGTGACTGACAATAATGTCACCTAGAGCTTGCAGCCTATCACAGGCTCTGCGCTATGGTGCCAGTAGGGTTTAGAACATCCACGGTATCTACTAAGCATCATTCCCCTTTGAAATGTAACTACAGATTTGTTGATCTGCTGAACTGTGCCCCAAGCCAGAGTAGATGCTGGGCTCTTGTCATCCCTGTGCCTTCTCTGGCCTATGAACACCTCCTGCCCCAGAGAGTAAGCTGCTGGGATGTATATATGGGGATGTTTCATATACCTGAAGGGATACTGAGGCACTTGAAGACAGAACTTATGCCAACAAACACACACAGGTGCATGCCCTGGCTACAACCCATTTCTCTTGGCCAAACCTGTATGTGTTTCTTACTGGTACAAGGAAGGGTTTGAATTTCAGTTTTAACAAGGTAATATTTCTGTTCAGAATGTAGTTCTTCCAGCTTAAATTTAAAATATGCGCATTTCTGTATTTTAAGTGGTGAAGCTTTGGTAATGCACAGTTCTACCAGCTGAGCTGGGCATCAGAGCATCTCATAAAACCAGCTCCAGCTTCTAAAGCCCCTTGCTGTTTACCCGAGTTCCCCGAGAGAAAAACAAGTGGGGTGGGGAGAGAGTAGACACTCCTTAAGGAAAAAACAGTGAAGGAATTAATTAATGACAGCTGTCTGGAAGTAGCTCCTTACTCTGTCTCCTTTTGGGGAAGGGTACAAAGAACAAAGTCCTCAATCCCATTATATGTTCTCTGGAGCCCTCCTCATGCTGCTCTGTTTCTGTTCCCAAATAAAGTCGCTTGGACACCCCCCGGCTGTGAGGGTTATCCAGCCACGTCCCACAGAAATCCATCCTTGTGCCGCTGCAAAGCCACTGAGTTGTTTTTCCAGTGGGTTATAGATGAGCAACTGAGGCAGCGTGGCTCCGGGCTGTGGTCTGCACTGCTGTGGGTTACTGTGATTCTTGTGGGGCATAATAACAACAACAAACTCTTTCTGTAACTTTCATATGAGGGATAAATCCTTGCCTGCTTCCTCAGCTCCACCAAGGACTTGATTGTTCTAGGAAATGAGTCTGTGTGATAGTATTGGTTATATTATTATTCTTTAAATGTATAGGTCGGTACCACCCCCTCAAAGCCCACCAGGAAACTTGCAGGCAGGCAGTGCTCATCCCAAACTGCTGTTTGGGCATGCTTTTATGAAGACATTCTTGCTAGTCTTACAGGACATCAAGCTTATACAATGATAATACAATAATTTGACTAACCCCTGTTGGAGGTGTACCAGATTAGGGATCTGATCGTTATCAGTTTAACATTGCCCTTGCTGATGCAAGCTGTAGAAAGAGATTTTGTTTTCCTCCGAAATCAGAAAATCGCAGAATGGTTTGGGCTGTAAAGGACCTTAAGATCACCCAGTTCCAGCCCCCCTGCCATGTCACCCAAGGCTCTGTCCAACCTGGCCTTGAGCACTGCCAGGGATTTACCACTTCTTTGGGTAGCCTTTTCCAAGGGGATGCAATTCCTATCAGCAGTGTGGGGGCATCCACAGTAAAAGCTACTTTCCTGCCAACCTTTGTGCCTCTATATGAACTTTGGGTGCGAACCTGCGTACCACCTGTGGTCATCTGGATAGCGTGCACCCCCAGGGCTGCATGGTACAGGAGCAGGCAGCCTGGACAGTGGGGAGCAAAACTTTTCCCCTCTCCCTCTGCCAAATGGGGGTGGTGGGTTTGACCTCTCCCATACAGTATTTTGAGGCTGATGCCAAATTCTAGATGCTGCAGCACGCAGCTCAGCTATCAAATGAACTCCATGTTCCTCATTTTAGCTCCGGTTAACAGTTCCAGTGTTTTTGCAGCAACTGCATGTGAAGGCAGAGAGCAGGTTCTTTCTTTGCTCTTTTGCTCCAGCCACTTCATTTTCCCTAAGGTAACCTCTCCAAAGCACTACAACCATGTATTTATAGCATGGAACCACAGGCTCTCCTCTTCATTGCCCCTTTTCTTTCTTTACCAGCCTTCTCACCAGTTTAAAAAGGTGTCGAGGCTGACTGTAGTGCTTCTGTGTAACAGCAGATAACTCAGCAGACATTGAAGTATAGGTATTTGGTAAAAACGACAGTGTTCCAGGTCAGTAGCCAGATTGCATTTGCCAAGTTTCAGTCAGAGGTGAAATTTTGGCACCAGGTAGGTAATAATTTGCCAGCTAAATGCACAGGAGGTACCTTCACACTGATGCTGAAAGATTTAAAGGCAGATCTCATTGGAACATACGTTAGTGCTCATGAGTTTGTGGGATGTCAGCATTTGCTGTACTGAGAAAGTATTTGCAGTTGTAGATATAGACTAGATATAAGGAAGAAACTTCCTGTGATGGGGGTGAGGCACAGGTTGCCCAGAAAAACCGTGGCTGCCCCATCTCTCATGCCCATAGGCTGCTATGAAGTCTCCGTGCAGCTTCTCTTCTCCAGGCTCAACAGCCCCAGTGCTCTCAACCTGTCTTTGTATGGGAGCTGCTCCAGCCCCTGATCATCCTCGTGGCCTTGTCTGGACTTGCTCCAAGAGCTCCATGTTCTTCTTACGCCAGTGACCCCAGAACTGTATTCAGCACTTCCAAATAATATGTGAATATGGGAGACTGATCTGAAATCACTGTGTCTATGTTCTCAGCAACGTTTTTAGCGTTTTCTTGAAGCAAGTGCTTACTGTTCCAAGAGGATGGGAGGTATGTCTGCCTTAGAGGGATGTATGACCATAGAACGTTTAGGGTTGGAAAAAAAGGGAAGATTATCCAGTTCCAACCCCCTGCTACGGGCAGGGATGCCTCACACCAGACTGGCTCTGTCCAGGCTGGCCTTGAACACTGCCAGGGATGGAGTATTTACCATTTCTTTGAGCAGCCTGCGCCAGTGCCTCACCACCCTCACAGTAAAAAGCTTCTGCCTTATACCTAACCTGAACTTCCCCTGTTTCAGTGTAAACCCGCTAGCCCATTCACACCGCACAGGGACTCTTTCCCGTCCATGCCCGGCGCCGAGCACCTCTCCTTTGTTCGGTGCCAGGCTGCGGGTCGGCGCAGGGCTGCCCGGCGCGGCCGGAGGGCAGAGGCGGGCCCGGCAGCACCCCCCCCCGTCCCGTCCCGTCCCGTCCCGCCCGGCGCGGAGGGGCCGGTCTGCGGGCGGGGCGCCGGGGGCAGCGCGGGCGCCGCGGCCGGAGGAGCCGCCCCCCGCGCCGAGGTCTGGCCGCTCGGCCCCTCCGCTGCGCTGGGCGCGGCGCGGCGCGGCGGGGGCATGTGGCAGGGTCTGCCGGTGCTAGCCCTGGCCGGGCTGCTGGTGCTGGGCCGGGCGCCGGCGGGGCGGGCGGCGGCCTGCGAGCCGGTGCGCATCCCGCTGTGCAAGCCGCTGCCCTGGAACATGACCAAGATGCCGAACCACCTGCACCACAGCACGCAGGCCAATGCCGTGCTGGCCATGGAGCAGTTCGAGGGGCTGCTGGGCACCAACTGCAGTCCCGACCTCCTCTTCTTTCTCTGCGCCATGTACGCGCCCATCTGCACCATCGACTTCCAACACGAGCCCATCAAGCCCTGCAAGTCAGTGTGCGAGCGCGCCCGCGCTGGCTGCGAGCCCGTCCTCGTCCGGTACCGCCACGCCTGGCCCGAGAGCCTGGCCTGCGACGAGCTCCCGCTCTACGACCGCGGCGTCTGCATCTCCCCTGAGGCCATCGTCACCGCCGAGGGCGCCGGTGAGTTCACAGGACCGCTCTGTGCCCGCCAGTCCGGACAATGGGCGCCGGCGAGTGGGTGGGAGGGAGGGAGGGAGGGAGGGAGGGGAGCCCGCCCGGGGGGTCCTGTCCTCTCCGCTCTTTCAGGCTTTCTCCGAGCCTGTGTTCTGCCCACGCACACACACTTCTCTCTTCTCTCTCCGCTTTCACCAGCCTCATCGCTGCTGGAAAAGTTTTGCTCTTGGGATGGAGGGTGTGTGTCAGGTGACAGCCCTGCCGTCGTGGCGGGGAACCCTTAAAAGTGCGGGAGCGGCAACCCTCGTTCCGTGCAAACGGGAAGTGTCTCGATGCCCCGTGCTGCTGTTCCGCCGGCAGCGGTGCCTGTTCGGAAGACAGAGCCGCCCGGGAGCGGTGTGATGGCCTTCACAGCAGCCCCTGGCGCATCCCCGGCCACTCACCACCCCAGAGGGGCTGCTCCCCCCCGGCCATCACGCCCTGGGCGCAGCAGGCGGGTTGTTGGAAGGAGCCGTGTCCAGTGAAGGACATGGTCCCCTCAGCCTCCTCCCGTGCCAGTGCTGGAGGTGCACAGCTGATGGGCAGAAAACAAGCTCATCTTTGGGGTCGGCGTTGGAGGCACAGTTACAGCACAGGTTCCCCATTAGGTCCCTGGGCTCACAAGTTACAGTCTAAAGAGGAAGCCAGCTGAGATGCAGCCTTCCACTACTACTCATTCTTAGCTGCCTCCAGCACTGAGGCAGCTCTGGTGGTACCTGACCCCTGCAGCCTCCAAGGGGCTGTTGGAGCCCCATGGCATTTTTTCTGCGTCTGTCTCACTGGCTGCACTCATTGTGGTCCCACAGGCTGGCTGATGCCAGGTGTCCAGCTGCCGTCTATGGGTACTAGGAGCCAGGAGCATCTGCTGTTATCCCGAGTGAGCTTTGACCTTTACAAAATGACCACAGTTCCTGTCTTACTCGAGGAAAGCATTTGCTGCTGGTGGAACCAAGCTCCATTTCCATGCTGCAAAGCTGTAGTGTTGGTGGGTCTGCTGGACCTCTCCGTCACAGGAGTGGGTGAGCAAAACTGGCGCATGGGGGGCTGGAGCCTGAGGCAGAGCAGCACCCACACACCCTGCAGGCTCCTTGTGCTGCCAGGCTGTGGGAACTCTGGGCAGTGGATCCCACCATCCCACCTCTCTATCCTTCCCCAGCAGTGGCCTGTGAATGAAAGGGGTTTTTTACCATGTTATGCACAGCACAGTATTTGACTGTGCTTCTGTCCCATTACCAAATGCTTTATGTATCCCACTGCCAGCAGTGCCAAACACTGTAATTCCTGTTTTCCTTTCCTAACGAAACCTCACGCTTCAATTTCCTGACTGTGCTCCCCAGCTCAGCCTTCCCAGGTAAGCTGCTCTTTCCACTCTTCCTCATTTATTTGTAGGCCAGACTAACCCCATTCCTTCTCTGACTCTATCAGGTTCACCTCTCTACCTCTTGAGGTCTCATCTCGGTGACTATACACGCTGGTATCTCCGGTCATCTTGGTGACTATACACGCTGGTATCTCCAGTGGTTACTACTGTTTCTCTCTTAACTCTTCTAACTGCTCTCCTCACACCTTTCCATCCTTCCTTCCCCCACAGTTGTCCCCAGCCTGTGAACCCAACCAGCTATTTTTGCCTGCAGCTCCCTCACTGCTGTTGCTGCTCTCTGGGGGAAGCAGACCTGCTGTGATGTTTTGGGGCAGTGTGGCTTTGAACACGGAGCACCTTTCTCCACAGCATTGAGGTGCTTTCAAAACCACCTTAAAAATGGCTCCAGACTGTGCGAGGCTTGGCAGGTCTTCAGCGATCTGAAAGCAATCACATTCAAATCTGGAGGGAGGAAGTTTGGCTAAAATTGCCCCCAAGTTACCTATTTCTGAGGACCTCAGCAGTACAATACCCTCTTTGAGGGATTCCAGGGCTGGATCCATGAAAACTCTCTTTCAGTGAATGAGAACCTGATGACATTCTCATTTCTGGGCTGAAAATTTTGAACTGTTGCATTATGCACCAGACTGAAAGAATCCTTCTTGAGGGACTAAAACTGCTCCTTAGAAAGAAGAGTGAAGGATTCCTGTTCTAGGAAGAAGTAAGGTGAACACTTCCAAATTCAATTCTACAAATAAAGGATTACAGCCAAGTAGAAGACACGAATAACCAGCTGCCTAATGGGGAGCGTACAGAATACCTGCTCTTGTTTTATCTCCTGAGCACTCCTGCTCCTCGTGCTGTCTGTAAACGCCATCTCACAGAGCAGGCAGAACTACAAATCCATTGTTTCATGGGTTTCTGTTGTAGAAGAGAGTCCTTTTATTCTTCAGAAGTGAAACCTCAATTTTTCTTCAATTTTTAGCTACCTGCAAAGTTAACAGGAGTCTACTGTTTCCTTTCCTTTTGAGGTCTGTACATTAGTACTGGTGAGAGTTAATGCATTTATCTAGTCCCTTCCGTAAGGCAGCAGCCTGAAGGATGTTTGCCAGATGTTTGTCCTTGTTGGAGCAGGTGCAGGGGTTTAGGAAGCCCAGTTTCCATTCCCTTTCCAATATTAGACTATACGTCTTTCCAGGTGCATGGTTTAGCTGTATGCAGAGTCAGGTTGAGTGGCCTGCTGGAAGCTGCAATGGGTGAACATCATGCTGGGTCAGTTGCCATCTGCTCCTCTGTGCCCAGGAAGAGGTTGTACAGATGCTCATGAAAATTAAAGTAATTGCTCTTGACTCTTATTTCAGTGATGCCAAGTTGAAGATTGTTTGAAGTTCATTTGACTTTTTTGGCTAACGTTGCAGTAAAAGATGAGAAGCTCCCCTCTGGTGAGGTGCATTCCCCGTGCCCAATAGATTGTTGCAAAATGTGGAGAAACTGTGGTTTATAAAATCTGTGGCAAATCCCAGCAAGAGATTTCCTTTTGGCTATTGGGGCACAGGTTGTGATTCCTCCACAAACATCCTCTGGAACCTCTTCCCAAGTGCAGCCTGGGTGTTAAGATCTAAGACTTCCTCTTTGCAGGAACAAATGACATTCTATAGTGTTCTTCAGGGCTGCTCACTCATTGAAAGGGATGAGTGGCCTCTGCTGTGTCTAAACAAGCCACTGCTTATTTAAGGCTTGGTTAGAGGGATAGCTTGTGCTGGTTTCCAGAACGAGTGTGAGCTGGTGTACTGCAACAGGGATCTGGGGGGCTGAAGTTCCTCAAGTTACAGAGACCACCTTCAAATGTCATGTGGGAAGCTTGACTTTTCATTATCTCTGGGAAACACCCAGGTTCCTTTACAGCCAGGCAGCAGAGGGATGCTCCAGGTTTGGTATGAATGTGCTGGAGGCAGGTAACACTGATTGTTGTGGCTTTTTGTGGAGGATCCAACAAATCATAGGCCAGGATGGAGGCTGAAAATGTCTCTTGACAATACGTTAACATCCCAAATGTCAGATTGCTGCATGCTGATGTCTGATGTCTCCTATAGCTTTGATCCTGCATCTCTGTCCCATGCTTTTGAGGATGAAAGCAGTTCTGCTAGCAGACATTGGTTCAAGCTGTCTTCATCTGCAAGATGTCCCGTTTGCTTGCTCCATATATTTCAGCCTCTGTGTGCGTAAGCTGACGACTCCTTACATCTATCAGGTTATCTGCTTCCTTTGTTCAGGGTCCTGTCAGATCTTTAGTCTGTAAAGCAGCAAGAAGTGCAGATAGAAATACTGTCTTGAATCTAAAATTTCAGCACTGGGACCCGTCTGTGATATTACACATAATAAATGACCAGCCTGACCACAGCCATCATTGGTGTTGGAATGCTGATTCAGGAAAGCACTTAAGCACGTGTGCTTGGCTATACTGTCTATCAGAGTGTTTATAACTCAAGCAACATGTTTATTTCTGTTCTGAAGAGGCAACTATCAGTAAGACCAGAGCAGTGTGATCGGTACCATGTATACTGGAGAACAAATCTGTCTGTTGGGTCTGTGCCACCATATCTTATTTAGGTAGAAAAATAGCTTGAAGACACATCAGCGAGATGTTGGAGAAAGGAGAAGCAGCATCACAAGGTATCAACCATGTATAGATAGTGTCTGAGCCATTTAGGGTGACTGTCATAGGATGGCTGAGGAGAACTCTTGGATTTCTTGGAAAAAAAATAAAAGCTACCCTTAAACATTAAAGAAAATGAAATATTATTCTAGTGATGGAGACATTTTTTCTGAAATCTTATTTTAAGGTAAAATAAACCTATATAAACCCATAATCATATAAATATTTATAGAATCATATTAATCCGTGATTACTCTGTGTAGTTCAAGTCCTCCGTACCTGCCTGTCTGCCTGGATGAGTTAGTGGTTTCTTTGGGTTTTTTGCTTGGTTGATTACGGTGTTTTACATAGCATCCCTCTGAAAAGCAGTTAATGAAAATGGCTTATTGGAAAAAAACAGTTCGGATTTTTCCCTCTCCTCTTAAACAACATTTAATAGGAAGCCTTTGGATTGCAACTCTGGATAATACTTCCTCTTTGGCAATCCTGCTGATCATCAGTGACAGATACTTCTTTCAGAAAGATTGTTTTGCACAGACAAGACTTGGCACAGAGGTCGCCTCTGAGGAGAAGTGGAACAATAGGAAGTCAGTGGTTTATCTTTAAAAATAGCTTTCTTTCCTCCCTCCTTACCCCCATCTGCATTACAACTGGAAGAATGAGCAGTGTGCATCTCCTGATGGAGAGAGGTCTCTGCCCCTTAGCCTGCTGGGGTCACGGAGTGGGATTTTGTGGTGGCGGTACTGGCCCAAGACCCTTTTCCCATCTGTTCCCTCTGAGAAGGGACCAGCTGGTATGAGCTTGACTAGGGGAAGGATCAGGGAGATGGGAAGCCTTTCCCAAGACGTGTCGTACAGTGGTGGAGGTCACCGGTCCCCTCCACAAGCTCACTCTTTTATCAGCAGAAACTGCTCCCTAAATAAGGATGAATGTGCTAGGAAAGGTAAGCATCAAGGCAAGGTCAGTGCTTGACTCGCCCAAGCCCTCATAAGCAGGGAAATGAATCATGACACAACGTATCAGTACCTGTTTACTCCTTCTTTTGTCATTGACAGACACCCTGCCACAGTTGCAGAGCACAGCATCTTGTATACCATAGCCTACATACAGGATCTGAAGTGGCAGCTGTTTCCATTAAAAGCTGTTCTGAACACCATGTCTGAATTGCTCCTGTTGCACAACCAGCTGCTTCATCAGATATCTGCAACCTCTGGTTTGGGGCAGGATGAGTGACCTGGTGAATGAATGAATTACTGCAGAATTAGGAATGGGTTGAGGTTCTGGCATGTTGTAATTTGGTACAAATACAATGAGTGGTGTACCTAGGAGTGGAAATCAGCTTCTGGTGGAAAGCAGTTTAGTTCTGTGTTTGTTTGCAGGACCAGGTTTATATTGGGTGTGTTAAGTGTTTACCAGTCCTCCTTGCATTGGTGTGAGTTTGAAGGACAGTTCTTCAGCCAAGACACATGGGTATCGTACATCCAGGTGTGGCCAGGGAAGCCTGTGACCCCCTTACTGGGCTCTGGTTGATTTTGAGTTGTACTTCCAGAGTGACTTGACTTGGTTTGCTTGAATATCGTAAAGCCGTGACTACTTCGATCAGCCATGATTTAGGAGGGGAGAGTTCACTTCAGGGCTTCTTTATCCTTCCATGTTCTCTCTGTGGATGTAAAGATGTAAAACATTTAATATGATACTTTCCCATGGCTCCTCTGCTGATGAAGATTTTTTCTGCACCGAAACCAGGACACCCCAGTAACCATTTTATTTACATTGGGAATATGCCTTGAAGGTGTGAACAAACCATCCTTTTGTTCATAACTGAAGTATCTGTTTTGGTAGGAATTGTAGCTTGCTGGGCCACACGAAGCACCAGAAAGGGTTGCCTTGTCCATATGCAAAATCAGGCAGCCTTGAAGGCAACCTGAGAAGCTGGCTAAGACAACCAAATGAGGCGAGCAGTGAATGTGGAGAGCTTTCTCTGCAGGGGTCTTGAATGCCCAGGGAGTGATGAAACATCTCAGGACAGTTTTAGGCACATGGAGAGGTAGAGGCACCTCTCCTGGTTGGTGGCTTGGAGGTTTTACAGGCTTCTGTCTGCAGTGGGAGCAGATGGGAGGATGGTCAGTGTATGGACCCAAGCGCTCTCTTGTGCTTTTACTATGTCAAAAGGAATTGCAGGTTTAAAGCTACAATTTGTCTAAATGAACAGGGCAACAGAGGATTGGTCCAGGAGAGGAAGAATGAGAATAATTGTGGTCATCCTTTTAGTTACCATTTGCAAGAGGAAAACCATTTAAATTCCACTCTCTTCATGTCCTGGAATACCAGAAAGCACCTGATGCAGCATAAAAAACATTTAAATTTGATGAAGACCTCTTTTTTTCAATCTTATAATAATGGTAGAGGTCACAATTTTTAAATAGCAGTGATAACAACAGGGATATTTTAATGTGAGAATAGCTTAGGTGCAGTAAGTAGGAATTAGCGTGTGTAATTTGGTTTGGTACAAGGCAGCATGGGGAAGCCTTACAGCTGCCATGGAAGTACCTGCTAACCAAAGACCAAGCCGGCTTCATGAAAATGTTGGGCTTGTTCTATAAACTAAAATCTTGTGGTAGTTTGGAACTTTCTTTGGAAGAAAATTGATGTGAATTTTTTTATTAGCAACAGGATATTGGACATAAGAGCATCTATTCTATGCTATTTTCTATATCCTTTGTTCTTTATGTTGGTATGAATAGTTATGCTTGAGGTCTGAATTTTTCTGAAGTTAATTATTATGTTAGTGAGGGAATTAGTTGTTTTTCAGATTTTCTCTTGCCCTGTCATTTAGTCATATCCCCATTTATGTAAAGGAAGTTTCATGATGCTGTGAGTAGTTTTATATGTATTACGGTGGAGGTTTTTAATATTTTTTTAAAAAAGAAGTTTGGCCAAATTAGAAGATTAAGTAAGTAATAGTAGATTTCTTGTAAGCAGGTATTTTAAATATATATTTACAGAATTTGTGATTAAATGATGGCCTCAGCCCTTAAAACTTAGCTCACACATCTAAACCTATACCTTCACCTATACCAAGTATTATCAGTGTCCTGGGCTGTCTTACGGCCAGATCCTTACAGCTCAAGCTGCAAGAGAGGAGCTTTTGTTGCACGGTCAGGTATTCATTTGTCCTGTATTGTAAAAGCAGTGGTGTTGTGTGAGGGATCATATAAGGATATAATAAACATGATGTTTGTACGATACCAGCTTCCAGAACTGCAAAAAGCCTGCATAAACATTTGGGCATGCAAACTTAAAGAAATGCTTTTCCTTTGCAAGCTCATTTGTTTTCCCATTTTATGTATCATTTTAATAAAGTATACTGGCTCTCTCAAATCTTGTTTCTCTTGAATTTTTTTCCCCTTAACTTGTACAACATTCTATGCATTAACATACTTGGTTTTTATCATTAAGTGTATGTATAAATCCATTAAATTGTATGATTTAATAAACAATAGGTTTGAAATGGGGCATTTTACTAATGTGGGACACATTCCACTTACGAATGTGTCTAAAAGCAGTGCTTTGGACATAGTGCCTTTTTTTCCTTCTGTTCCTTATCTGTCCTTCAAACTAATCAGCATGTTTTTAAACTGAGGGGAAGGGAAAGGTCTGAAACATTTGCCTTGGCAGTTGCTTCAATGATGTGATTGTGGTTGGTTGGTTTGATTTCCTCAGTAACCCAAAAAACAAACCAAAAGTAATTTCTCCTTCATCATCTAATTAAATGCAAACAGTACACATACTTTTTGTAGACATGCTATAAATTTCCATCCTCATCCTCCCCTAGTAGAAATGGGATATTTAATTTGCGAAAGCATTTAACATCATGTGCTGGATTTGGGTGAAGTTCAGATAAGATAACATGTCAACTTTAACAGGCTGGCCTGTAGATCGTTACAATCTGTTTATTAATTAAGTGATGACGTTTTAATATACAAAATATTGGAGAATAAGAAAAGATGGCAATGTGGGTATATTGAAGTAATACCAAATTAAAAATACTAACATTTCTTTATATACATGCCAGATTTCCCTATGGATTCCAATAATGGCAATTGTAGAGGCGCCGGCATTGGTAAGTAGACATTAATAAAGCTGCATAACAAGCTATAGTTTTTCCATCTCTTTAATATTTGATTAAGTAAGAGGGGTATTGGGTGTTGTTTAAATACTCTTATCTTGTCTGGGAATCCTATACATTGTTCTTTTGTGTATCCCATGGGCAGGTGAGAGTTGGGGCTTCTCATCCTGTGGACCAAGAGGTCCACAACTCAGTTAACTCTTTAGCCCACCGTTTAGTGCTTTTCTCTTCTGCTTTTGTCAGGGCAAAATCTACAACAAATCAAGAGGGCTGTGCTGATTTCGTGAAACATTTTGTACTGAACAGTGAGAATAATCACTAAATGGATTTTCACTGGGCAAAACCAGAGAAGATAATGGCTAATTCTGACTTAAAACTTGTGGGTTAAGTTTGACACTCTGTAGCTAATGGCAAAACTCCCATTAACCTGAGAAAAAGTCAGCTTTGCCAGAA
Source organism: Pezoporus flaviventris (assembly GCF_033815535.1). Classification (NCBI taxonomy): domain Eukaryota; kingdom Metazoa; phylum Chordata; class Aves; order Psittaciformes; family Psittacidae; genus Pezoporus; species Pezoporus flaviventris. Next base: position 54,136,761 of record NW_026892549.1, read on the forward strand.
ACAGGCACTGATCATATATATGTTCTCTAATACTCACATTGTGCTTTCTTTGAACGTCACTGAAACAGAAACTGGGAGAGAGGAGCTGGTTCTACCTCTAAAATTGACTTTATAACTGACCTTGGCAAGTGGCTCTGTGTTAGTTTCTATATGTCTAGATAGTAATTAGATATAATGCAGCGTTTTGTAAAGTTCTTTGAAGTGTAAATTTGAAAAGCATTGGGGCAGCTAGGAGTTACCCTTCTTTAAAAACACAGGCAGGTCTACAATTTGTTTCTATAACAAGACTAAAAAAAATTAATAAAAATACTCCAATGCCATCTTAAAATTAAGGGAAATTTGAGGGTAATCTTAAAATTAAGGGAAATTTCAGGCTGTGTATTCTTGGCTTGTAATTTAGACTGGTTTATACTACTTGTGCCATAGAGCAAAGTACTGTAGAGCAGGAGAACATTGAAGTGTACGACTTGTTGGACTTGAATGCTGAGATGCCTGTGGAAGTGTAGGTCATAGGAGCACATCTTTTATGGTCTGTTTCAAGGCAGCTTATAAAACAGGGCATACTTTGGCCTAAAGTATGCATGAGCTCCCAGAGGCAGAAGGGAAGCCAAAAATCACTTCCGTTCGTTGCCTTTGTTATTGTAATAAAGACTCATACAAAAGCTGAAGTCTGTAGGACTCTATATGTAGATTCCTGAGGATGTGTTTGAAATTCAAGGAAACAATACACTCTTCTTCAGAAATGTTCTTCTCTTTTCCTGTTTTGTTTTCTTCTTTTTGTATTTTCAGCTACAAAAATTCTTTCAATAGAAAATAATGATTTGAGAAGTCCATAACCAAGATTCATTTATTTTTTTTTTAATATGCAAGAATCTTATGTAGCAAAAAAAAGTTCTTTTTCAGACTCTTCATGTTAGATTTAACTAAATCACTAGCTTATATGCATTGGTATTTTAGCATGATGGTGTATAGAAATAGGCTGCATTACGTCTACTTCCAATTAAATATTAAGTCAAATGTCAAAATAGATGATCAAGTAATACTGGGGCCTGCTGTTTGAAATGGCTCCGCCAAACTCCACTTAGACACTAGGTTGAAATAAGTAAATATTTGCTTTAGAACAATAGCCATGCAGTATTGGTGGTGTTAATGAACACATGAGCCTGGAGCTTCAGCATGAGCACTCCCTGGGCACTAATGAAAATGTTTTTACCTCCATTATAGTTCCCAGCTGTCTGGAAGCTGCACCACTGGAAATGCTGCTTCAACAGTGCTCATTTGATTTACCTTTTGAAGGCCATCCTTACCACCATAGGGATGGCCTAATAATGCTTCTATTTTAATTCAACCTGAGGTTCTGGGTGATAATAAAACTGTGTAAAATTTACACAAAAATTGAGGAAGAGTCCAGAGCAGGATCAAAGGTGACACCAAACACCTGAAATAGTAAAGTGAAGCTGTTCAACCTCTTAAACTCAGTCTGTCTTGAACCTCCTGCCAGACACTGCTGAAGGGACATAGTTGAGGTTCCATTTAGTTGGGACCATCCCAGAAGTGTTCGGAGCAGGGAGCCACTTGGTCCCACTATGCTCCAACATGCTTCATCTGTTGACTGTAGTTCTTGGACAACTTATAAAGGGGCTGTGCCACTGTAGGAAATCTTACAGTATACAACTCCAAAGATGGAATGTATGTTGAGAATTAGCCACAAAAGTCCTGTTCCTTACAGTGAAGGCCTGCTGGCCAGAATATCCCAGTTTGCTAAACTGAGCTGAGCTATGTAGTCTCCAATCAAATGTCGAGTCATGCTTTGTCATAGTATTTGCTTTCTGTGTCTGTATTACAGCCTGTGCAATTAAAAATGCAGAAAGGAGGGCATTCAGTAAGTGCAATACTGAAGAGAGAAGGATGTAGAGCTGCAGCTCCTGCAAGCACAGAAGAGACCAAGACTGAACCTTGAATTGCCCTAAAGTGGAAGATTTTGTCCCTTCATACTCCCAAGTCTTTTTGTCTTTGTGTTACAGGGTTAGTTGGTTGAAGTAGTTTAGTTTGGTTTCTTAAATTTCAGCATGTCAAGTTTTCTCCTGGAAACCTTTGAGGTACATGAGACCTCAACATCTTCCAATCATGAGTTCCACAACATCTTCCAACAGAACAGCTCAGGAATGCCCTGTGGTTTTTAATATTTCACTTTCCTGTAATAAAGAAGTTGTTTTGTTAGGAGTGAGCTTGAGAGAGATGGTCACTGAACATGTGCTCTTTTCATGCTGAACGAAACTGTCTGATTTTGCAGAGCGCTGCAAATGCAAGCCTATAAAAGCGACCCAGAAGACCTACCTACGCAACAACTATAACTACGGTAAGAACAGCTGCATGGCCAGCTCCCAACATTTTTAAGGCTACAGTAAGGGGAAGATTCTCATTAAAAAAGCCTCTGGTCCCAGTTACTGATAGCAAATCCAATGGCACTTATTACAGATGGAGGATGTGGCCCAAAACATGTCCAAGTAAGAAGGTTGGAGGGGATTAGCTTAGTGTTAGTGAAAGAGTATCTTTGTTGACGTTGAGTGTTATTTCAGTGTCAGCACAGGCAGCTGGGATTCATGCACTTCTTTAGTGTGAAAGGGGATATGACAAAAATGACATTGTGGGCTGCTGTGTCTGAACTGTCTCTTTGATTTCCAGCTCCTGTATGCCCTGCTTTTGCAGGAAAGGATGTTTTTACTCACTTGTGTGCCTGCAAACTCACCATGGGATCTAACAGGCATACAAGGTTCTTTCTTTCTTGCATATCAGAGCCAGCAGCAAGCACCTGTTGTGCTGTCAGTAACATCTGTAAAAGTGCATATTATATCTTTTGTTGTCCAGACTGTCCTGGTCTTCAGGCATATGAAAGGTCCAGGCTGCTACTTTTCTTCATACTATTTTAAGTCAATTAAGTCAATGAAGCCAATGAATACATGTTGCAGGAACTGAACAATCAGGCCCATCCTTTTTCCCATTAATGATGTGAATACCCTTAAGCTCAGTGAACTTAAAGACTTCATTTAAATGGTAGAGATTATGTAATATTTATTAAGATTATGCATTTATGCAACTATGGTCAGATAAACTTCTTTTAAAAATAGATCCTATTAAAAGCTAAAAATATTATGATATTATTCAGACATCAATGGTTTTTTTAGATGACTAGTTGGTTTTATGTTGTTTTATTACAAATTGACTAGTACCCGCACACGGTACAAAGTCACTGACAATGCTACTGCCCATCTTGTCAAGCTCTTGAAATTAAAGAGGCTTCAAAATGCATTTGAAATTACTGTGAACCACAGCAAGACTTTGTTTCAAAATCTTAAAAGGCTTTAAGGAAGTGAATCACTTGGGATAAATTGTGTATATTAAATGCACAACTAATTAATTGTTGACAGCTATATTTAATGTGGTTGCAATACATGGTAGTTGATGGTCTTTATGGGCAATGCATGTGAAGAAAGAAGATGTGTAAGTCCATGGTTTTCTCCCATAATACCTTTTTCACATAGATTGGAAGAAATTTGGTATCCAGGGAATCTGCTATTTGTGAAAGATGTGGCATTCTCTAGAGCATGACCTCTGGATTGGCTTTGCATTTGCATGTAGTATCAGTTCACTTGGTGACCATGAAAGAATGAAAAGTGTTCCCTGTGAAAGGCAACTTTCTTTCTATGCAACTTAAGGCAAAAAGAAAGGGTGAGGGAGGAAACAATTAGACAGGTCATCAGGTCAAGATCAGGAGCATTTGGAGCTCATAAAGAGCAGAGCAGATTGGTGCTGGGTCACTGGAGAGAGAAAAAAAAGGTAAGGGCTTGTCATCCAGCAGTAGTTGGATGAGATGTGGGAAGTTTTAATGCACATTCATGTTTCATGAAAGGCTGAGAGTGACAAATAAAGTTTGGTCCCTTGTACTGCAAGCAGTCAAGAAGGAGCAGTGACAGCCTGAGGGAGAAGGAGATTCTATAAGGAATGAATAAAATATATTTAAAAGGGAAATGGCAAAGAAGAAGGGATGCTAAAGTTAAAGCCCAACTTAACCAGGACATAATTCAACTGATATGTAACTCTTGCTCATGGGAGTACTATTATGAGATATACTAAGCTACCTGGACTGTATTAGTAGAGGATGAAGTAATAAAGTGATGGGGGCAGGGACATTGCTGGAGTTCAGCTGAGCTTTAGATAATGGACCATGCAAAAGACTAATCCTAGAGATCACCAAGAATGGCTTAGGGGTGACCTGCATTATCTGCTGCTGCTAACTACACTCTTTGTGACTTTTTCCCAGTCATTCGGGCTAAAGTGAAGGAGGTGAAGACTAAATGTCACGACGTCACTGCAGTAGTGGAAGTAAAGGAGATCCTAAAATCTTCGCTGGTGAATATCCCAAAGGACACTGTAAACCTCCACACAAACTCCGGCTGCCTGTGCCCACCACTCAGTGCCAACGAAGAGTACATCATTATGGGCTATGAAGACGAGGAGCGCTCCAGGTAACTTTCTGATTGTCCTTGGAGCATATTTGTTGTTTGTTTCCTTGCCAATAAAGCTGAACTTCCGAGCCACCAGGAAAGGGAAACTTGGTGAGACTCTTTACATCTCCTTAATGGTATTCAGTGGGGCACAGGGGTCTCTTCAGGTACACAGATCTTAGTCTTGCATATATTGGGTTGTATAGCTTGTGTGTGCCTGTTGATGGAGTAACTGGTTGTCTCTGTTGTGTAGGTTACTCTTGGTGGAAGGCTCCATAGCTGAGAAATGGAAGGATCGTCTTGGTAAAAAAGTAAAGGTAAGAAAATACCTCACCAAAAGTCAATTGTAGCAGATACCGTGAACCATTTACCTAATCTTTTCAAAATGAGGGAACAAAGTACACATTAAAAGTTAACTTTGTGTGTTATTTGCTATATTACGTAGAAATGTGTGCTGAATGAACTGAAGAGATACACTGAATTATCCAAAATACACTAGTGCATCAGCAATCAAAACCTGTCTCAAAAAACAAACAGTGGGAGTGTTTTATCTCTGTAGGCAAGCTGTGAATTCTGCAACACAGGCCTGTTTCATTGGGATTGTGATACTGATTAATTAAAAAAGGGCTTTACAAGTGTTTCCCAGAACAAGACAAAATTACACTTTTTAGTGTAATTTATTTAAATACAGTACATTTACCAAATTGTGTGGATTAGCAGCTATTTTAAATTTACTTTCCTGGCTTAGATGAATGAGGTTCATGGTAAGGTAGTCATGTCATGGTGAATTGGAAGCAATGAGCTCAAATGCAAGCAATATATGAAAATGTATTTTAATGTTTTCTAATTTAAATGTATTCTAATGCCTTGCAAGATCTGGAAGGATTTCCTTTTTATGTTTTGATGAACAGCAGATGACTTCAATGTTGTTAGGATTGTCACTTTACACAGAATATTCTTACTTTGACCTAACTGCTCTGCTGTTGATTTGACCTAATGGTTGTGCCAGTGCAAACCAGTCTCCTCTTCCACTCAACACTTTTTTCAAGAGCGATAATGGTGACTGGCAGGAAAATACTGTTCTGATTACAAATGCAGGATTTTCTCTGTGTGCGAATTTGTCACATCAACAGAGATGACATGAGTGAAAAGATATGAAGATCTTACTCAAATTGTTGTTTGATTTGGCAGAACCTCACAAAATCCAGGGCCGCAGAGTACTACATTACCACTGTGGGCTGACTTCTGTTTAGTTTTAGGTCTCAAGTGGCAGTGTCGTTTGTTGGTTACTTTTTTTTTTTTTTCTGGAACTCAGTTATTTTCTCACTTGGAGAATCATAGAATCATTCAGGTTGGAAGGGACCTTAAGATCATCCAGTTCCAAGCCCCTGCTACAGGCAAGGACACCTTCCACTAGACCAGGTTGCTCCAAGCCCCTGTGTCCAACTTGGCCTTGAACACTGCCAGGGATGGGGCAGCCACAGCTTCTCTGGGCACCCTGTGCCAGCACCTCAGCACCCTCACATGGAAGAACTTCTTTCCTTATATCTAACCTAAATCTCCCCTGCTTAAGTTTGAACCTATCACCCCTTGTCCGATTGCTACAGTTCCTGATGAAGAGTCCCCCTCTGGTATCTTTGTAGCCCCCTTCAGATACTGGAAGGCTGCTATGAGGTCTCCACGCAGCCTTCTCTTCTCCAGGCTGGAGAGCCCCAACTTTCTCAGCCTGTCTTCATATGGGAGCTTCTCCAGTGATCATCCTCGTGGCCTTCTCTTGACTTGCTCCCACAGCTCCATGTTCTTCTTATGTTGGGGACACCAGAACCTTTCATTCACAGAGGGTACAAGAAAGCGAGGAGTTGGTTTTTCTATTTACCAGTGACCTCGCATTCCTCCAGGCTAACACAGTGGAAACAGCAAAGGTTTATGTTTTGTTGCTGCTGTTGTAAAGACATGAAGTTGATTTACATACAAGTTACTTACTTAGTTTTTCTTTTGCAATCTCTTTAGTAATTTCTTTGCCTTTCAATATGCAGCGCTGGGATCAGAAACTCCACCACCTCGGGAAGGGGAAGGGAGAGCCTGGACACAGTGACTTGGCTCCAAAGCCTGGCAAACCCAGCAGTGCCCGACAAGCACGTAGTTAGATGTGGAATGCCGTACCTTGACTTGCAGTGGACTATCTACCAAGACTTCATTGTTGGAGCAGCAAAGGAGAAATTGCACTATTGCACGTTATATTCTATTGTTTACTACAAAATAATGTTTTAGGTTATATTAGTTTTTATTCTCCCTCTTGTTTTCTGCATTTTTATTTTTTTTTTTATTTGTGCAAGCTCTGGAAATATATATTTTTTTTTGCTGTTACTAATAGCTGTAGAAAACTGCCCTTATGAGATGGGGAAAGACAAGGATATGTCCAATTTACCATTTTATTTCTGAATCTTCTTAATGAGAAAATTCAGATGTAAGCAGGAATGAAATCTAGCAAAGACCATCGCTTAAAGTCATGGCTTGCACTCACTTCTGCTTTCATTCATTCTTAATCACTATTTGCTGAAACATTTTGTTGGGGGGAGGTTGTTCGAGTGCATAATTTTCTATTCTGAAATATATAAAGAAATGATGTTAAGAGAACTGTTTTAATCAATATCCTTTTAAGTTTTCATATAAAGGAACGACTTGTGTAAGTCAGAGTCTTAAGATATTTCCTGTGACAAACTCAGTGTGCTTGTACACAGGGGACTTGAGTCTTCCAGTGCTGTGGACCTCACAGGAAAGGTTGTATAGTTCTCCTACCACAGAATGTAATTTATAATATACTTCTCTTATAATGGCAGATTTTTCCCCCTTTTTCTTTCTTTTCTCTGCTGAGTTGAAAGAGTATACTGACTTTACCAGGCCTGCTTATCAGTACAGGTCTGCACTTTATCCTTTCAATTTTGTGGTTTATTCTTAAATCTGTGCCTACATAAACAAGTGTTCAATGCTCAGTAAAATATGTCCAATAAAAGAATTGTAGTTATCAACATGGACCTTCTCTGACTTTTGAATCAACATCATATTTTTATATTACAGTTGAAAATATAAAAAAGCGGAAAAAAACTTAATTCTTGTGCTTTTATAGATTTTTTTTTTGCAGAGTCAACATATTGGAAATAATCTGTTTTCCTATTTTCCCATGTTTAAAAGAAATCAAAATCAGGTAAGTAAAAGAGCAGCCCTCTTTGCTGCAGTCTATCTACAGAGGGGAACCCACTCCAAGATGTAAATGGCTGTTGGGTTCTACCTGTCAGTATTGTCTCAGGTGCATTAGGGCTGCCTTTCATTAAGAAGACAGTATTGAATTGTTAGGTATTTTGAAAATATGATGATAATAAGTAAACACAGAAATATCTGGGAATATTTAGAATCATGCTGGTTTAATATTTCAGTTAATAACCACAAGTTTTCCACTGGGCTGTCAACCAAACAAGTTGAAGCATAGAACTGTTTCCTGCAATACTGATTTTTTTAAATTTTATTTTATTTTTGGTAATTAAAAATGAGGAGGTAACTTAGGGGAAAGATGGCTCTAAAGGCTAGCAGTGGAATATTAATCCTCTGCCTAGTTCAGTGTTTGCTTAGGGTGCTGCAACAAGCTGGCTTGGAAGCAGCAGAAGGACTTCAAAGCAGAAGCTGAATTAGAAGAATGAAAATTATTTAAACAACAACAACAAAGCTATTGGCATTTAGAAACATCATTGTGATGCATCTTGAGCTTTGTGGCTTGGTGTTTCTGTTTTCATCTGCTCTCTTTCCTGGTTCCTTTGTTTTCCAGCCACACTAGCAGCAAGCAGGCCTGTGATGGTCACAGTAGGCATGGCAAGGTCAGGATCATCCCTGAAGCAGCAAGTCCTATGAAGCCAATAGTCAAGGATATTTAATTATTGAGCTTTGGACTTAGTTATTCTCTTTTTGAGAAATCAGTGAATAGCAGACATTTAATGAGAGAAGGAAAATCTGCTGTACAAAAAGCCAAGAAAACCAAACTTCTGATTAATCTTGTTTACTGCTGTCCTCCTGTCCCCATTTTCTGATCCTTCTGAAGAAAGCAGGTTGTTATTTTACATCTCGCTTAATTAGGTTTTAGGTCAAGACTCAATTCTCGACCCAAGACCTAATTTAGAATTGGAGTCTATGGTGTAAATGTTATCCTTTTTATCTTCCCCAAGTTGTGCTGAGCTTTGCTTTTTGCCTCCCCTCTCTGTCACCCCAGTCGTGCACTCAAGGCACATCAGTTTCTGCTAACAGGTAATGTTTTACTCAAATTATTTGTAAAGGTCCTGCTTCCCATTCAGAATCTACTTCAGTCCTCTCTTGAGGTAAAATACTCTTGCTTCATATTTTTTTTCCCCTTGCTAGGGTTAAAGGAAAGAAATAGATCTACTTTATCTCCTGATGTGAACTGGTTTCTGATCATCTGCAAGTCCTTAATGTTTTATTTGCTAGGCTGAAACTCGTGCCCGTTCTTCATGTGATCAACAAGCTGCTGACCAGAAGATGAAGCAGGTGTTTTTGATGTCACTGACTGCTGGTCTTTTGCATCCCCAGTGAGGAGGAGAGGGTGATGTGGCTTCCTCTGAAGGACAGCAGTGGTGCTAGTGGTGGGTTTGCTCCTCTCTGCACTATGTCAGCCAGGAGGCTTGGTTACCTGACTCTTCCCTCAGCTAAGGGAGCAGTTGAAGAGGTAAGGGTAGCTTGCTGAGATGCATTCACTTCTGTAAGGTCAAGGTCTTGGCAGCAGTCGCCTGAGATGGATGGTGGGTGAGGAACATCTTGTCTGGGGCTGTTACGTGTAGGGGTTTCCCATGCAGCAAGTGCTGGAATGGCTGGGAATCCATGGGAATCCATGTGAACCCATGTGTATTGAGCTGATTCCTTTAACTTTCTGGATCTGAGTTTGATATTGAGAGTATTTGTACTGGAGGAGGAGTCGTCTGGGAGCAAACCTGCCAAAACATCATCTGGCCATGGGTGTTACCAGGGAAGAGAAGCAGCTGTCATTCCTGTGCTGTTCAGTGTGGTGCTAGTAAGTGACCCTGCAGTTCATGCAGGGCTCTGTTCTCCGTAGAGTCTGGCTTCATCACTGGCTTCGGGAAAAAAAGACCCTGGATGGTTATAGAGCACTTCTAATATGGGCTCTGACAGTGTGTCTCCCTTAAATGACTGTCCAAGTGCTGGAAGAACGCTGGTTTACCTGTTTCCCAAGCTCTTATATGTTGTCTGTATACGTTTATATAGCTTTTAACCTTCCCTTTTTACCTGCAGTGAAACTACTTGAAGGTCATAGTCAATCTATTAGAAAAACTTTTGTAGCTATGGAAAGAGTACTGTATAATCATTAGGAGTATTTACTTGTTTCATTGCAGAACTAATTTGTTCAAAGGCAGTACTAAACTCCTAAAAAAGAAGGGCAAACTAAATGGTATGTGACAGCCAGCTTGTTAATTGTGTACAATCTAGTTATTTTACTGGGTGATGCAAATACCTACACGTGCACATGTGACCAAGTGTCATGGGATGTATGGAAGGACTGATTAAAACCATGCCTTTCCCACATCTGGGTTATATTAGCCCAGAGAGAGAAAAACATGCAGCTTAAAATCTCTGTGGATAATTACCCTGGCAAGTTGCTTATCAGAAGGCAGCTCAGCAGAGGAGGAGGCAGGAGGAACAAACACCAAAGTTGTGTATTCACAGGCAATGTCTCTAGCTTCTCCAGGGGTTGACTCCTGGTTTTAATAAATCTGCTCTGGACATGTTAGCAATAGGAAGGAAACAACAGAACTTGATTTCAGCCTGGGTGTTGTTATTTAGGTGTACAATTCCTTCTGTTAAAGCCAATAATAAGCAGAGTCTATAGGGTGAGAACAACTTTTACATTGATGCTAATGAGAAGAGCACAATTCAGTTGAGCAGGGTTGCAGGGGGAGCCAGTATCAGGAGGCAGCCGGGGGTGCTCCTGCTTTCAGAAAGCCTTTGTTCAGAGAAAAATGCAAGATCAACATCCCTGGGGAAGGGACAGGGAGCGAGGGCAAGGGAAGGATGTCAGCAGTTTTAAAGGGAGGATATCAAACAGCTCATGTAATAGAACTCAGCTGGAATTGGGGAGGGCTATAAGATTCTAGTGTATCAAGCTTGAGAAAAGTGTTAGTCAAACATAACATTGATGATGGGATGAAATATGTATGCTCTGAGTTACACCCTGGGTGAATCCAGTGCCTGCTGGAAAAAAGCAGGCTGCAAGGGTCCTCATCTCTGCAGGGCTGCCAGTGCCATTGTCTGGTTCCCCTGCTCATTGCTGCTGTCCTGTAAGATACCAAAATCCACTCCTTAAAGGGTTTGTATATTATAAATTAGGCAGGTAAGTCAACGACATAGTAAGAATGAATGAATAAATGAATATTATGCACTGTGGAAGTAATACAGCTGGTGACACTTAAATCCAGCTGTGTGGGAGAGATTTACTGGCTATTAGCTGTTTCTCTTCCCTCACATGAAATAAATTTCATGTCAGCTGGTCATGTCTGCTCACAGTGCAGTCCTGATAGTCTGTGGAGCACATAGACTTGGGATGCCGGGCTTTTCTTCCCACTCTGGCAGTGCTGCTGTGTAACTTAAAAGAAGTCCTTTGCTTCATCTGTATGACAGTACAACAGCTCCCTGTCCCGCAGGAGAGAGCTTTGTAATCCATATAGGGGGATTTTCATTCTCACCGTCATATGGTACAGGTTACTTGATTATTATTTCCTTTGGACAGTGATGCTGAAGCTCGGGTAGATGCAGGCTCTGGTGACAATTGCTGTCCTGCTGCATATAAGCCATGTCTACCTTTTTCTTCACACCGGTGCTTTGCAAGCCTTCAACATAAAATGAATGAACAGAAGAAGAAGAACAAAGTGATACCATCCCTGCAATACAGTTGCCCTTTCCTGAGGATATAGAATAGAGATAATGCATAAGATGCATTCCTGAATGGTTACTGCATCAGAGTATTAACAAGGACAACACCAAATAGTAACACATCCAGAAAGCTGTTTGTAACCGCATCGTCTGCAGCAGTTGATAGCCCCTCTGACCCGTCACCCTGGGGATGGCAACCCCACTCCCCTGAGCGCTGGATTAATCAGTGTCTAGTTCTTTCCATACTTCCTAACCTCTGAAGAGCATCAGCCCATGCTCCAAACCTGGAGCTGCCTTGCACAATTCTTCCTGGACGTAAAGTACACCCCGATTTTTCAGCTCATCCTGGTGGAATGTTATAGATGCAGAATCAGCCGCACCACGTTAGGAGCCGTAGCTATTTTGATGGGCAGCTTCTCTATGGTTATGAAATAGGGCAGGTGAGGACATAGGAAATTCTGAGGCTGAATGACTCCCTCAGCAATTCCCTATGAATGAGCCCAGGTTATGCAGTAAAACCCAGGGGAAAGACTCCATGTCAGCACCAACTAAACCCGCCGTTGCAATCCAAGGTTGGTCATGGAAAACCGAATAACTACTTCACAGAGCAGCTCTTAATGCCTACACAAGGCCCAAATAAGCCTTGTCGTGCAGGAGAGATTATTCATTTAGAGTAATCCTGTGCTGGCAGATATGGTGCTTCAGGCCAGTCAGCTGCCACCTCACTCACTTTAATGGGCGATACTGAAGGGAGACGGGGGTGAGATGTGGCTCTGCTCTTGAGCACCTTTCCCAAGCAATGCACTGTGAATGGCAAGTGATGCACCACATCTCCATTCCTGGGCAGAAGATGCCATATGCTTGCAAGAATAAAGGAGTAACCTTCCACATCCTATATGTGAAATGCAGTAAAAATGTGAGACTCTGAAACATTCTGCCTCAAACTGGGTCCCTGCAGCTATGGGGTATTTCTGGGGGTTTCAGTTTAGCTTTCTGGATGATAATTTCTCACGGAAGATAAAGTTGTTCATTCCTGTGAGTAATTTTGCCACTGAGAATGCCACCAAAATGCTGTGCAATGGGTGGGTTTTCAGCAGCCTCAGGAGGTGCCGAGTAGTTAAAAAATTCAGGTTTCCACAGATGAGATAATGTTACTGTAAGACAGCATCATGCCATCACAGGTGAATATAGTGGGACTGAATGCACAAACCATCAACAGCTCTAACATTAGGACTTCCTAAATGTTGAACACTTAACATAGCAAATCTGTCCTCCCCATACAAAGATTTGTGTGTGGCTATCTAGGGTTTAAAATAGGAGACTTGGAGAGATTTTGGTTATGTGATCCTATATGGTCCAGTGGAAAGACTGAACATCTTTGTCCTCAGTATGGACCCATTTCTGGCTCAGGTGGTGTGACTTCTTATGGCCCTTTCTTTGCTGAGACAGGCAAATCTGCACCACCTATTTTTATTTGTCCCAGACTGAGTATCCCTAAATGGACACTGGTCAGCAGGTCTTCCATCCATAATCCCGGCTTGTTCCAGCTTTTCCTTCTGGGAGGTTGTTTGTCTGAGTGAAGGGATAACCAGGCTTCTCCATCCCATGCTCCAGGGACTACACAGAGAAGCTTCTAGTCCCTCTGCTCCCCTTTCCCAGTGTTGTTTTCCTGCTCCCCCTGGCCTCCTGGAGCCTTTATCCCAGCAGCCTTGCTCCTACATCCTATCCAATGTTTCCTGAGGGCTTCCTCTCTGATGTGGGCTTCCCTCCTGTTCACCGCTGGATGCTGGTCTTGCTTTTCCTCTCTCACCTCTCCCTTTCTGCACTGTGTGTCTTTCTGACTCACTCTTCCCTGCTGTTTCCTGGCTGCTTATCTCCCTTTCTTCCGTTCATTGTCCCCCATCCCTGCGGCTGGAGTCAAGCCTCCTGCCGCAGGCTGATGCATACCAGGGACATTTGCTTCCTTCCATTGCCTTCTGTCTCCTTTCAAGGTGGTTTGAAAGTGTATCAGTTACAGGGAAATCTGCTTGATCTTTGGAGAATTTAAACAAAAATGCTCAGCAGCTCTTGGTATATCACTGACCTTGCGGCAGCCCTCAGGATTTAATGTCAGATTTCTCCCCCCACTCCAGACTGCAAAGGAATGAAAGTGCTGGAGCTGCTGAGAGAGGTCTGGCTTCTCCTTGCCTGTGTGGGTGGACAAAGCATTCTTCCCTAGCTTTGCCCCTGGAAATGACTGTGTCTGAAACCAGAGCAAAACAAAACAACCCCAGCCCAAAACCAGATGATATTTAATGTTTCAGTCTGTGCAGCTATTCAGTTGCTAAATATTTCAGCTCAGGGCTTACATCTTGGCAATGGAGAGCTGGGTGTTATTAGAAGTATTGGGCAGCCTTAAATACCACAGTGTGAGAAGAAGCCTTTCAGCTGATGAGTAAGTACTGAGTACCATTGCTCAGCATGGACAGTTTCTTCTCCAGTACAAAACACAGCACAGGATGTTCTTAACATACCACTAAGGAAAAAGAAAAAAGACAAAAAAAAAAAAAAAAAGCTAGCGTTTGCCGGTTGAATTTCAATCCATGGTTTTAGCACATTCATTCTTGTTTAATGTCACTATGCATCTGCAGCTGTCAGGAGGGCCAGCTCTGGATGGGGTTGGGGAGGCTCTTCAGGCTACAAGTTCTGCTGCAGAGAAGTTCCCATCCATCCAGCACGTGGCTGCTGTGACAACCGCCTGGCATCAGCTGGAGCCCAAAATGTTCTCACGCCTTCCATGTACAGCCAAAACGTGCTGGTTTACCTTAAATGGCCCTGAAGGTCAGGCTTTTGGTCCTTCCCTACTTAAAATCACACAATAAATGAGAAGCAAGTGCTGATGCCCACATTCCTGAAAAAAGGTTAACTCAAAGTCCTTTAATCCTTGACTTTTCATGTTGAATCCCGGGTAACCCTCTCTTATCCACTGTAAAGTCTCTGTTAACTCCCAGAAGGCTGTTTGTCTCCCTTAAGCTAAAATTCTTTTCCACTTTTGATGTCCTTCCTCATGATTTGCTTCCCCATCTTTTTGAGAATTTAGATTTACGTTTGTAATTAAGGCTTTGTGAGGGCTCCTGGAGAATATGCAGGATGAACCCAATGGTGAATAGGTTTCACACTGCTTTACTGTGCCAGCCCATGTGCTTGGAGGTAGGGGTTTTCTTGCCATTCCCTGTCCTTCTGAGACCAGTCAGATGTTTGGCTCCAGGAGAGTTCATTTGTTTTCTTCAGGCACCACTTGTCAGATAGGAGGAAGTTTCTCCAGTGATCTGTGAATGGGATGAATAGAAATAATGGGAAATATCCAAGCATCAGCCACACAAGACAGTTGGGCATCCTATGTGATTTCAGGCATTTGCAAGAAAAAAAGGATGGAATTTGTTGCTTGTTTGAGCCACCACTTGGGCATGTCTGAAACCACCCTCTATTACAGAGGAAACTCTTCCTCCCCTACTGCTGTAGAATAGTTTACAAGTGATACCAAGTCCTGCAGCATTCTGTGTAACCAGCAAGTAACTTTGAAGAACTCCTCTGTTCCAAAAATCAAATTCAACACATGCTTTAAAGTCTGTCCAAAGCTTTTTTTCTGCTCCTGCTGATTGGCCTGAATCTATCTGAAACTCAATGTTGGTTTTTAAAGGTTGCAGTTTCAGCAAGGAAGGAGTTAACCTTTTCTGCCTGGGAGCAAGGAAATTCTTAGTTTTAGCGCAGGCATTTTTGCAGAGTTAGAGGGTTGAATCAACCATGGAGAATTAATTCATAGCCTCCATGTGCTAGAAGAAAGATACACATCTTTGCTAACAGATTTGCCATCCAGAGGAGACAGGAGACATATCTCTGCCTTCAGCTGGATTTCAGAGTACTTTGTTCCTGGAAGGCTGAGAAGGTAAATGTCAGGTTATTTCTGTCTTTGCTGGTATGTTCATGGAAAACCTATTTAACAAACTGCTTTCCCTGTCACTGCTCTTAGTTGGTGCTCCCTCCCCAGTCAAGGATCTCATTCAACCCCTTGGGGATCTCTTAATGCACTGTTCACCAAAGCATTGCAGGCTTTGAAGCAGTTTTTCCTCTCCTTTTTTGCCATCCCTACCCTCCACCAGCACTTCATATCTCTCCCCTTAGTTCCATGTGCTCCACTACATTTTTTTTCAGCAATGCATCTTCCATATTGCACCTCTCATCCTCTCCTGGGCAATTCCCTCTATGGTTATTCCTAGGCCACACAGGAATCCTCCTCTGCCCTGCACAGCTGCAACCCACAGCTGGATCCTGGCTTCTGCTCCTCTGCTCTGCTCATGGCCATTAACAGCTGCAGGAGTAACACCCCAGGCTTCATCTGCAAGCCAGGGTGAAGGAGGATGTGGTGGGGAGGGGACTAATAAAGCTGGGGACTAGATATATAAATCCACTTCTGCTGTGTGATGTCCTGTCTTTCCAATGTTGTTCAGCCCAGTAAATGCTGCACTGAATGGAGCTGAATGGCGCAAATGTGTCAGGGAGGCAGAGGCAGGCATGTCCTCAGGCTCGGAATATCATCTGTGGCTCGGAGGAAAAGCCTGGTAGCATACTATCTTCTAGAAGAGCTGAAGGGCATATTGCCTTCCTCTGTAACTCAACTAAGAGGTTTTTGTGTGTTGCCATTAAGAAGATGAATAAATATTTCCTTTCACTTTTCTGATTAGGAAAAAAATCATCCCGCAGTGGACTTTTTGCATGGGCATCAAAGGAATCGTCTCATTGAGCATCAGACGCTACAGAGGAGGTCATCATCACTGTTGTGTTTCTAATCACCTTAAACTAATTTATTACAAATATTTTTATGTCCCAAATGTTTCTAAATTTCTTCCCCTTACAGCTTCTTCAGAGATGCAGGGTATGCCTGTAAAGGGTATTCACTGCTTCTATTATCCACAGGTATCCTCAAATATCACATTGTCACTCATGGAAAACACATCTAATTAAATTTCTGCAGGAAGAGAAATGTGCATCATTGTCAAAGACATGCTTTTGCCAGGTATTCTGTCCAGCAAAATGCTAGAGAGGTCCTTTGGGGTCTGCTGGTATGCTTGTAGTGGGCTTTCCATGCTGACCTATTCTGTTGAGTCTCATGTATGTTTTAGGGCTGATTTCTGTTTGACAGTGGGGGTTTTTCCTATTTGCATTGTTCTTTTTAAAGTAGCCACCCTAGTATGTGACAAAATGATACAAACAGTTTGACAACACTTTATAGAACCCTTCTGGATGTCTATGACGCTTTTTAAAAGCATTTTCTAAATCATTTCAGAGCAGGAAATAGCCCAGAAAAGTTGCTGATCTTACACTAAGACCTACCCTGTGTTTCGCTCTTTCAGAAGAGAAGCTTGATTTCCATCTGATGTCAGTGTTTGATGACTTCCACATGCCCAGTATTTTAAACAGCTTAAGCTGATCATATTCTAAGAATGTTTATTTGGACTGTGGCTGATTCTGAAACTGTTTCATAACGGGTTATTTGATATGCTTTGGTGGTATGTGGAAGACACTTCCACCTATAAACACAACTGATGTAGATTCGCTTCATGTTGTTGTAAGTTACATGGTTCAGGTTAAAATCCCCTTAAATTCCATACTTTTGAGGATAGATTTTAGCTTTTTAGACAAAAAAATTATGCAAAACCTTTAAAGACCTATCTCCAACAGTCAGTTAAAGAACAAACTGTGAATCATTCTGTGAAAGCTCTATGTATTAGCCACAGAGCTTTGAGAGTAAAGCATATCTTTCAGATGAAAAGTCCATTAATTTTGGAAAACGTGCTTTTTTGAAAATAGAAGAAAATTGTGATGTGGCTTGAAATGGTGTAGCCCAGTCTGAAACTGGGGTAAGAAATTACATGGTAATACATTAACCCAGGGATGTGTGCAACTCCAACAAATCAGATTCAGACCTGTGAGGTTAGTTTGAATTTTGCCAATCTATTACTTACACTGATGTGTAATAAAAAGTAAGTTTCATCATTGAAGCACATCCAAAACTGGCCCCAGTGCTGCTGTATGTCAGGTGTGTGTTTTATAAGGACTTTGACATGCGGTAAAGTTGTTGGGTTTTATGTTTTGTGGAAAGGGAAGGGTTAATGTTTAGCACAGGTCTCCTTTGGGACTTCAAGGCTCACAAAAGCTGATGGCTGGGGGACTAAGGGAGTTGGGAAAGAAGTGGATATATATCTCGGGGCAGAATCACTTAGCATGAGTGATGCACTATGCAGGCAACTTGAAGATAAATGGCAGTGAGCTCTGGGTGGGATAAAATCCCAGCCATAATAAGGTAGGGGTTTATTACATCAGTGTCTCACTGTATCATGCTCCTTTCCAGGAAGGCAAAGTAAGTCAACAAGATAATCAACACTGGCACTACAGCCAAACCTCACTGCCTCAGACTTCACTTAGATTCTGCAAGGACTGTTGCCAGAAGTCCTAATACCCTTAATAAACCACTGGCAGGGGTCCAAGAAGCTTCCATAAGAAAGCAGTTAAAGTATGAGCACAGCCTCTGCTGGAAGAAGGAAATGATCTCCCTATTTCCAGATCTCTTTACTATGAACTGTTTGTCTTTTTCCACATTCAGGTGTCAAACTAATATAGAGAAGAAATTTATTTATCAAACCCCTTACTTACCTTGCAGTGGACCCCAGACAACATCCTGTAGTACCAGGCACAGTTAAAGTGACACCTTCAGCATCAAGGACTTTACAGTCAAATACCAACCTACATTCAAAATTTAGTTGTAGCAGTTGTAGTTTTATAGGAAACTAATGGAGCAATCCGAACAAATGTGTGCTGACCTATCTCATTTAAATAAGAAAGCTAGTTTTAAATAGCAGAACTTAATGAATTCTAGTTGACTTTTTGACTGGTGCATCCAGCTAATGATGTGTTGGGGTTTGTCTTATGCAATGAGCTGGATCTAAAGAATACGAGGTTTAGTAGGACCCTGCAATACTTCTGAAATATCCTAGTTAGTCTTATCCATATGCATGCCTGCTCCTCTACTGCTAAGCCATTTCCATCTTGCAGGCTTTCTGTGCTTGGCCATTGCAAAGTCAATGCTAACCAAAGCAAAACAGACAGCTAAAACTATCGTCTTAAGCTACACAAACTTAGTTGTGGGCTACCTGCTGTCTCTCCCAAGGATGCCAGAGAACCAATTAGGAAAATGCCTTCATAACCCTGCAGGCAGCAAAATCCAGGAAAAAACTAGCTTGTGAATCACCAAAAGATGCACATCTTTGCAAAGATTCTGGGGAGAAACCACAGGGTTATTCCTGGAACAGTGCCTGGTGCCAAGAATGGAAAATCACTTGCTAGAGAGTTAAACTGTCCCCTTACATTCTGCTGCACGACCTGAAGGCTCATCTTAGGAATCTCATGTCTGCCTGCTTGTTTAACCAAGGCAGAAATCTAACAGGAGTTACCATTGCTGTGCCAGGTATTAAGGATATATATTAAATCAATGCATATGTCTCTGCGGTATTGCTTACCTGGGTAAGTAAAAAAGTTTATTACATTCCCACATGACATGTTACAGACTGTTAAAGCTGCTTTGGGTTGTACGTTGCCCACAGGTACAATGGTTCATTTCATGGCAAAAAGGTTGGATAAATTAAATAAAAAAATAAAAATCTTGATACAAGTATTACTGGTTTTCTTTGGCTTCCTTTGAATTTGCTGGATGCTGAGCAAAATGAAGGCAAATGTAAAACTGGAGTAACAGGGAATCAAGCTTTAAGCTATATACATGCAGGGTCTTTTATGCATACATACGTATATATAAAGTTTGCAGTGTCTGCAAGTGAAGAGTTTCTGTTTTCAGTGGAAAAGTTAATAAATATTAGCTGAATGTCACTTTGAATGAAGAAGAAAGATCTCACACAGTTCAAAAGTGGTATCTGGAAGTGTAAAGCAGCTGAACTCTGATGAGGACTATACCTTCATGATGAAGACTGGATTTATCATGTAAAAAATATGATTTTTTTAAAAATTGATTTCTGTGGTAATGATGTGATACGACAAAAAATGCCTAACATAACATAGCTACCAGCCTCAAAATGAGGCAGTGCTGTTTCAAATCAGTAATATCACTTTGATGGGCATCCAAAGTGAAAAACAGAAGCAGAAGCTAGTAGTGTTGTTAGATGTTAATGCCAGTTTATCACAATGGAACTGCTTGCATCTGAAAAGACCACATGCTAACAAGTCTCTGTATAAAGAGAAGAGATTTTTTTTTCCTAATCCTGTTTTTACAATATCTACAATCATTTATGATATTAAAGGTCCCTTCCAACCTAAATGATTCTATCACTTCTAGCAAAAATGTTGACCAAATGGAAGTGTGTCCAGGCAGTGAAGTTTTCACAATGAACTATTGTCACGGAAGATTGTCTCAAAATAAAGTATAATTGGATAATGAGAGAGCATTACATTGAAATGCCAATAAACTGCACACTTTTTCTGTGTGGAGGTGAGCTTTCTGGTTGGCAAACTTCACCCACTGTCTCCCAAATGGACTGGCAGCCTGGAAATAGGTATTTCAAACAGTGGCTTCCCAGATGCCTATTTAGGAACCTCAGGGTTCAGTGCTATTTATTAATGTAAGTATTAATTTTAGTGATTATTAATTAACAATTTGCCTCAGAAAGAAAAAAAAAACAACACTCTTTTTTTTTAGCTTACATGTATTAAAAATGTAAGACAGCTTACATGTATTAAAAATGTAAGACAGCATTTTGCTACAATATTCATTTCAAATTTTTATTATAATGTGGATTTTAGGATGTGTGCTAGCTTGTGCCAGCATTGTGCTGTTAACTGGGACTCTTAGCAGCTGTCAGTAAAATAAGAAACAGCTCATTCCCTCTCAAGAGTTTCATTTATCCATGCCACACAATGGGGCTTTGTGACTTCAGGGTAGGCAAACAGTGTTTTCTGCTCCATTCACAAAAGCCAGAGCAGTAACAAGGTGGGAGGTTTTCCTGTACACTGATATATTTAATCACAGAAGGATGTGTCCTCAGAGATAGCAGTCAGCTCTGCCTAAAGGAAGAGGTTTAGGCTGCAGTATCTTGAGCATACTTGAAATTCTCAGTTAAATAGCAAAGTGCTTTGAATGGTGAGCATTATTAGCATGGGAAGTGTTTTCCATACCTCTACAATGATAACAGAGCCACTGAAATGCTATTTTTCAGTATTTTCAGGCTCTCTTGAAAATTACAAGCATGATTTTTTAAAGTTATGACCAGTACTGTGCATTTCCTTGTCTGGCAAGCCTGTAAACCAAAGGGATATAGAAAACTCCAACTCTGTATCTACACTGTGGGCCTCTAGGCTTGTGTCTTACTGCTTGCACCATTCCCCAAGGAAGGGACAAGCCCCAGTGAGCTTACCAGGGATATTTGCCTGCATAGCATCATATGATGATGAGCAGTATCTTCCTGAAGTATAAGCTTTCTTTAGGTTACCAGTGTACCCTTTTTAATGAACCACAAAATCAACTAGGCTGGAAAAGATCTTTAAGATTATCAAGTCCAACTGTTCCCCCAGGACTACCAAGTCCACCACTAAACCATGTCACTAAGGGCATCTACACTTCTTATAAATACCTCCAGGGATGGAATTCTACCACGACCCTGGACAGCCTGTTCCAATGCTTGACAGCCCTTTCAGCGAAGAAATTTTTCCTAGTCTCCAGTCTAAACTTCCTCTGGTGCAGCTTGAGGCTGATTCTTCTTGTCCCATCACTTGTTTCTTGGGAGAAGAGACCAGGCACCTCCTGGCTCCACCCTTCTTGTAGAGAGCAATAAGGTGTCCCCAAAGCTAGACTAAACAACTTCTCCAGACTAAACAACTTTAATATTCACATCTCCTTTCACAGTGAGAGAGAATTTGTTGTTTGTTAATAATTCCTTAAAAAAAAACAGAAAAATCAACTGTAAGCTGTAATTACACCCAAAGCATCAGAGCTAATTAAATTGTGCCCAAAGTGAAGCAAGGGCTGCAGCTGCCCTGTTATGCCAGAAGCAGCATAAAATTAAATGCCACAAGCTGTGGCCCATTACTGGCCCTCCCAGTAGTTCAGGGAAAGAAAAAGGGGAAAGTCGTTATAGAGTTTGGTAAAATGAAGCTGTTAGGGCACAGCTGTGTTTTGCCTCCTGCAGTAACAAAAAGTGAGTACCTTAGAATGGAGTATACTGATTAGGGTTTTTTTGTTTGCTTTATGATGGTGTGTTTGGGCCATGTGCTTTCATCAGTGGTAAAGGTCTGTAGGAATGAGAATCCTCTGCTAGAGAAGCTATAAATGTTTTATCAAGCTTGCAAATGTTGTTCCTGAAAGTGACCCAGAAATTACTGCCAGTTCTAGTCTCGTAAAACAGCATCAGGTTTGGCTCACAGCTGTGTCACTTCTTGTTTGGTTTGGGTTTTTTCATAGAATCATGGAGTGGTTATGTTTTTTTAACTATATTTCTGCAATTCTCACCTTCTGCAGTGAGAGCAGTATTCAGTGTTGGAGGGTCTGTGTGTGAGCACCAGAGCCAGGGAACCTTAACAGGGTGAACTGACGGTTTTGCTCTAATTTCATGATGATGATGATGATAATTTTTGCGACTGTGGCTATGAAGTTCTGAATATGCTGAATTTGCATGTTACTTGCACCTTTTCAGATGCGCAGGGACATTTCTCTGCTTGGGGTATGGGTCTACAGGCTTGTAATGCAAGCAGAAGTTCTGGTAGGAGCCACAAATGCTGATATAGTGCAAATACTGATGTTATACCGAATGCCATGTGAAGCTGTAAGGCACACAACTGGCAGCTTTCAAACCCAGCTCTGCGTTAACACATGCCAACATAATCACAGTGTGCTCCTGGTTTTAAGTTTGCACTCAGCATTGGGGTTGGGTTAGCTTTTATTGGGACAGTGGAGCGTTGTTTCCAGATGTTTTTCGAGTGGGAATCTTTGTGGTAATGTGAAGTTGTCTGATAAGAATGTGTTGATGGTAGGGAATTATGCTGGAGGTTTTCATGTAGAAGCTTGCTGATAGTAGAATTCTTCTGTGGAGATTTTCACACAGGAATTTGTTGGTTGGGTGTTTTTTTTTAAGAGGAAGGATGAGTTTTAAGGTGTAGGGTGGAAAGTAGGATGCTAATTCAGTGTGAACTGATGAAAACTGGACACTTTGTAAGGTGCATTTTGGAGGGCAACGTTGAAGATGGCTGTGCAGTGAAACTGGTGTACAAAGTTAATGCAAAGTAGGCTGAGCAAGACTATATCTAACTCATATATGGTATATATGGTATAGTTCATATAGGTCATACCTAATTCCCAGCATCTCAGATGCTTATAAGCTAAAACCTCAAAAAATTAAAGACAATATGAAATAATTGTAGAAAAATCTGGTCTTGATCCATAGCTTCTATTAAACAATAGCAAGTTCTTTTCTCTCTCCAGAGTGAACATGGATAAATAGTATTGAAAGTGGTTAATTACTGTGAGGATTCATTATGGGAAGTGATGGGAATATTTAATTCTCTAACATGGTTTTAGTGTGAGGTGTCCCTGCCCATGGCAGGGGGGCTGGAACTAGGTGATGTTAAGGTCCTTTCTAACCCTAACTATTCTATGATTCTATGGTTGACATTGCACTACCACAACTGATACTGACACTGTGCTCCAGAAGATGAAGCTTAAGGTTCCTTAAGACTCTCATTACTGAGGTGGGTTTCAGACCAGGGTCTAAAGGACCTAAGTAAGTGCTAGGAGCTCTTGTTATAATTGTAGCTTTATTTACAGTTGCTTTCTATTTAATTTTGAAGTGGTACATCCTAGTGATATGATAAATACAGTGACAGCACTGTGGTAAAATATATTTATTTATTGGAAAAAGTAAAGTTGTGGGAAGGAGCCATGCCAAAACTAATGATAACGACTGTCTGGTGAAATAGAGTAGAAAACTTAACTCTTGGTTCTCAGTTATGTTTGTAAAGGCAAAAAAGTCTTTATGCTGTCTGTAGGTTCTTCACCATTTCCTACTCTGCTCTGAATCTTAATGTGAGGAAGTTAAGAATGCCTTAGCTGTTTCATGGTGAGTCTTGGTGTCTAGCACTGAGAATTTTATTCTCTTTATCTGTTTAATACAAAGCATCAGTAATAACATTCAGAATTTAGTGAAAGAAAGGAGACAACACAAAGTTCTCCAGTTCTACCCAGTGTCACCTTGTTCACATTTCTCAGGATGCCTAATGTCTATGCTACACTTAATGTAGATACTACATGGTAAATAAGGTCCATATGAGCCAAGAAGATGACATTTCTGTTAATAATAATAATCTTCTTGTTTAATGTTGCCACTTATTAACAGTCTTGATATTCTTGGAATAGGAGGGGTTGGGGTTTTCAGTGTGTTTTTCCTACTAAGGTTTTTTTGTTGTTTCTTTGGGGTTTTTAATACAGTGTCCCATGTGTGTTGCAGTGGGATTTTTGGGGTGGGTTTTTTGTTTAGTTTTATTGTTGATGTTGGGTTTTGGTGCTGGTTTTTTGTGTTTTGGTGGTGGTGTTTGTCAGTGGTTTTTTTCTCCTTTAATAAAGCTGGGCAGAATGAAAATATCCAGACTCTTGGATGCACAGAAAGGACACACGTTTACCCTTTCCTAACTCCCAAAAACATTCCTGAATTCTGCCTACTTGAAATTTGTCAGCAGGATACATCATAATAGAAAATGAACCTTTCAAACAAACTGAGTAATATATTGGTTAAGAATCCATATTAACTATTCATTCTGTGTTGTAATCTCTTTAGAGGGAAATAAGTGCATAAACCAGAGATGCATCATACTTTCCAAAGACTTGGGAGATGCTGTTTATCTTACTTCTGTTAACTATATTTTGGAAGATTACTTGATCTAACTTGTATAGAGACTCTGATCGACTCAAATTGGGTTTGAAAATAGGTCAGTCTTTATGGATGTTGCACATCAGGTTGATGAAAGAGCACTTGTTAAGAAAACAAATCTACTTTTAAGCACAGAGATTAAAAAATATTCTAACTATGCATTCCCAAATGACCTCATTAGAAGTTCTGCCCTTTAGATAGCTGGGGAAGACTGTGGGATACGCTACAAGTTAAAGGCTTAGCTGGGAGGCAAATTTCTCTTTTTTAACCTGAGTTTTCAAGGAGAATGCCTAGCTTTGTGTTTCCTTTTACATGTCTGAATGGCTGCCTGTTCCTACATGTGTGATTCTTTCTCCAGAGAAGATGTCAGAGCCATATTATTGGACTAACTCAATGGGAGTACAGCCAGGTCATCTTTCCTGGGCCATCCAAATGGTAATATTTCATTGGGCAGACAGACTTCTGGCTCACAACTTGAATGAGGTATGGAAGGGAGAAGAAAGACCCAAGCTGAAAGCTCTTCACCTAATTGGCCCTGCTATGAACCTCCAGCAAGGTCTTCCCTGCCTTTGCTGCTTGTCATGGAATGAAAAAAGTCACAATAGGGGGTTGTTCCAACATGGAAAAAGGGAACTTTTGTAGTTTTGAGGAAATGTATTGGCTAATAAGTGTTTCCTGCCAAGTTATAGTATTGTTCTACTACTGTAACATTATTGATAAGTTACTGATGGAGACACAGCAAACACAAAATAGCCTTTCTCAAGTGAATTATGAGTCCAGAAGATCAGTGTTTCAGAGCAACACTACAAAAATATAGCCAAGTGCTTTTTTCTATTAGAACTTTCTTTCCTTTTTTTTTGTGCGTTGTTTGTTTGGGGTTTTGTTTGTTTGTTTGTTTCTGTTTTTTTTTTTTTTTTTGTTACATCTGTGTTAGAAATCAATTTTTAAATTTTACTTTCCTGGTTTCACCATAAGAGCAGGAATTGACTGGAAGCCAAGGATTTTTGAGCGGTCCCAAGAACAGGGAAATTCCAAGCCCCAAAAGCTTCTTATTCTTAATTCCTTTCATTCTTTCAAAAATAATGCAGGTAAGTTCCCATTGGCAGCTTGTAAACAGTGCAGGAAAACCACTCTCAAGTACATAAATAGGATGAATTTAGAAATTTGGAGACACCTTGCCATACAAAGCATCTTCTTTTCCAATGTGTTCTACTAGGTAGGCTCAGGTATCTGAATTGGCAGTTATGACCTCTTTTATGCTTAATTATCTTCTTAGGGTAGTAAGAGTATTTACATGATAGGGTCCAAACAGAGATGCAGGAACTATCCTTGTGCATGAGAACATCTATGATTATGATTTGCTTTCCTGCAGGAAGTGTGGTACATAAAGGACTACGTGCCAGCACTTAGTTCACCTTCTAACAAAGGGGAGCCTCCTAGTAACTAAGTGCCATCCCATATTTTGGCTTTTTCTTACTCTCAGGAAGTTATCAATGAGCTCAGCCTTTGTGAAACTTTCTCTTATGTTTTTGGGGAACTCCTACCAATGTCTGAAATCAACAGAAAAGTAGAATAATAGGAATGAAGGGACCACTGGAAGTCATCTAAATCTGGTTAGATCAGGTTGTTCAAGAGTTTGTCCGCTAGAGTTTTGCACATTTCCAAGGATGGAGATTCTGCAGTCTGCTCCAGTGTCTGACCATCCTCATAGTGACAACAGTTTATTGTATCTGTCATCTGTGGTCTTCTAAAGCCTGCCAAATGCTATATCTCATCTAATGTTATGGTGTAACTGGATTTGTAATAAACAGTGCAGGTAAAATATATTTGTGAATATCTTTGTATAACAAGTGAAGTTGAAAGAAATACTTTATTTCAGGCTAAAAGTCACATGAAGAAAAAAATAATTTTTTAGTTTCTAACATTGCATTCAAACCTTAATGCTGTCCTACCCCCCAGAAAAAAGTAAAGCAAACATGAAACTGGACTGATCTTCCAAAGCAGTGAGGTGATGGGGTCCATCGCTACGATTCAATATAAGCAGTTACCTTCAGTGCACTACAGAGCTGTGAAAGCAGCACGTAGGCTCCTCCTCCTGCTTTATCCTTAAATACAGCCTGAGATAACATGTGATGGCTCAAGGGCAGCAGCAGTCAATGCAGCCTTATTCTGCATTTTCCTTAGCGCTGAGAAATGACATGCGGCAGGGGTGTGACACTGTGCAGTTGCTGAAAATCAACAGTTTTCCTTATTTATCCAGGCAAGAAAGGGGCAAACTTTCTGATGTGACCATTGTTTGGAATTCCAGTTATTTAAGCAGCAAGAGAAGATACATTGGGGTTATTAATACTTTTAACATAACTTAAGACCCAATTCTGCAGGCAAGTAACAGGAACTAAAGAGGATGGGTGAACAAAAATACTTGCAATATTAGACTTTCCTCCAGCATTTCCCAGATGAATTCTGTACCAGACTGCTGGAACAGATTCACCCTTGAAATAGGATACAGATACAGGGAAAAAAAGCTACATACTGAGCACAGGCCATTCGGAAGTTTGCTTGAAATATCTACTTCTGTTGTTAATGTTACAAATTTCCTTTACTTGCTTACCTGTAGCTACATCTATAATCTAAGGTGGTGGATATAAATGAAGAGACATAAGTATATGTTATGGTATTTAATTAATAAGTTTGTAATAGCTTGAAATGTGAATATTTCCTGTACCTCCACAAACCCAACTCTCTTTCAAGTACTCTGCCTGCTCTGGTGTGCTAATGCTCCGAACTTCCTTATTTATAGTTCTCCTAATAGTGGGAAAACAGACCTTCAGTTCCTGCCTACTATTCAAGTCAGACCACTATAACCTTACTGCTATTTTGTCCCCTTCTGAGATGTCCCCTCTCTCTTTGTAGTGGGCTATGTATCCCTTTCCATTATGTTATTTTCACAACCCAGGAAACATGACTGCTTTCCTCTGCAAGCTCACACTTTCCTGTTGCTCAAGAAGATGATGCAGGGAAACTTCTAGTCCCACTGTAGTTTATCTATAGCCAACAGATGCTTAGGTCTATGTGTGTAAATGATCATTTTCTTGTTTGTTCAACTGCAAGATTGTTTCCTGAACTTGAAATAGCAGATACTTGCTCTATTTCCATTGAAATATTAAAATATTACTTGGTGGGGTTTGTTTTGGTTTGTTTTCTGTGAAATTCTTATTAGCCTGGTAAAATTTCTGGAAATTTTATGAAATCCACCCTATTCCCTCTTTTTCTCTAATACTCAAACACTGGTTGCCCTTTAGCCCTCAATATTATCGATTCCTTTGCAGGAACTGTATTTTCCCCATCCTTTGAAGCCAACATAACTGGCTCCAGTAATCCAAAGTGAGAGTAGCAGGCTACTTGCTATGGAGTTGCAGAGTTTACCTGGGGGTTTTCTAGGGAAAGGTTAGATATATGCAGCAATAACATGCATGTAACTGCAATCTGCAGCCTGCCAGATTGAACAGGCAAGCCTAAAAAAAACTGTAAGGAGCCCATGAAGTTTGGGATGTTCACATAATTCACAGTGAGTTGCGCAGACTCATGAAGAATACCACCAGTTGCAAAAGGACACAACTGGTCACTTGCAATCGGCATCAGGTTGTTGACCTGTAGAAAGGGTGCAGAACTCCCAAAGTGCAAATGTTCAGCCCTGGCTCCTAAGCCTAAAGTGCCTGTATCTGGACAGAAAGCTGGTGTGGGGCATCACCTACACATGGTGACCACCAGAACAGTGCCACCGACACGGGAATCCACCCTTGCTTAGGCACGT
Source organism: Pezoporus flaviventris (assembly GCF_033815535.1). Classification (NCBI taxonomy): domain Eukaryota; kingdom Metazoa; phylum Chordata; class Aves; order Psittaciformes; family Psittacidae; genus Pezoporus; species Pezoporus flaviventris. The sequence continues at coordinate 54,164,981 of NW_026892549.1, forward strand.
TAAAGTCTATCTGTGTACTGCCTACACTGAGTGCACTCAGGTGCCCCAGAAACCAGCTCCCTAAGTGTGAATGTCCAGACCCTGATGCTAAGCCTAAAGTGCCAGGACAGAAAGCTAGTACTGGGCATCACCTACACATGGTGAGCTCTGGAACAGTGCCACCAACATGGCAATCCACCCTTGCTTTGCCACCTAAAATTCCATGGCAGGAGGCAGAAGGTGAAAGAATAGTCTGTATAGCCCAGGTTAAACTAGGTGTAGGTGGCCTTTGTATCTGGGATGGCAGGTTTTGCCTTTCCTGTTCCTGCCTCCCCCAAAATCCAGACCTCGTATCAGAATTGGTAATAGTCATCCCACCATTATCACTGCACACTTTCTCCCTCCTCATACAGATTATGGGTAGAGGAAAGGAATCTCAGGAATGACAGTGAGTGCTCCAGACCCTACTTACATCTCCACATACAGAGCAAGAACACAAGCTTCAACTCTGACTTCAACTGGAAAAAATGTCCTTACTCTCAGGAGGTCTCCTATCATCCCCTCCATAGGTACAGGTAGGTCACCAGAAGAGCCCCTTTAATCTGAACTAGGCTTAAAAAGATAAGTAGCTTACCAGAGATAGGATAACAAGAAGCTCTGCCATTGTGCTGTGAGCAAACTGCGCATTTCTAGGTGCAATCAGTATGGCAAAAGTTAACCAGCATGTGTTAAAAAAAACGATGCTCCAGCCTTCTTGTATTAGGCAATAGAATCAAAACCCCTATGAAATCACATACTGGTACCAGCTCAGCAATGCAGGCAAATGGCAATGAAATCAGAAAACAAAAAACCTTAAACTAAAGGACAGCAGGAAAACAGAGACTGTCCCCCATATTCACAACCCCACAGTACCTAAACAGGAGTTAAAGGCAGCCCAACAGCACTCTTGCAATAAAGACAGAAAATGAATACACCAATTAAATACAAAAACAAAAGATGTATAACACAGCTGTCAGGGAAATGAAAAGCAGACCCTGACCTGAGCTTAAATACAGAGGTAGGGACAATGGAGAAAGGTGTGTGGCCGGGGAGGCTTCAGGTGACACCATAGGGGTGATAAGGACCTGCTGGGCACTCTGAAACCTACAATCAGCTGCAGCTGGAACCGAGCAACTGCCATCTCCAGGGCTGCCTTCTCAGTCAGGCCCTCAGCACCCTTGGAGCAAAAGGGAGCAGAAACAGCATTTCAAAGTGTCTCCTCAGCAGCGATACACAGGGAGGGCTAGTGGTGAGCAGCGTCTGTGGGGTGCCCAGAGTCACCTCACACACCATAGTCTTTGGGATTTGTGGCATCAGATCTGAGTGTTTGTGTGCGGAGTTCACACCTTTGTGTTCTCATTAGAACAGGCAAATCATGGGCACAGACTATGAACTGAACATTTACTACTTGATTTCCTACTGCCCTTCAAATCAACTCAAAACAGCTGAAACAAGAAAGACCCATTTAAAATAATCCCTGTGGGTACAAGGGAGAAACATCTCCAGCTTTCCCAGATCCCAGACCCATCCCAAGCACATCAAGGGCAGCACCAGGCTGTCACCATTTCCAGCCAGCAGCACGGGTGGCTCTAAGAAGCCAGGAGGTCTCTGTGGATTATGTACAGGGACAGGAGCATCGATCCCATGCTTGGATCAGGCATTTACATGCCTCAGGGGCTCTGACAGTCCCATCTGGCCTGACGAATAGAAAGAATCATCTGGAAAGCGAAACACCTCCTTCCAAAGCTGCCTGTTCTCCTGGGACAGAATAGGACTGCCCCTGTGGAGCTGAAAGTGCTGCTCATGTGTGATGCGCTGCTGCTGTGGGGACAGAGCCTGCAGAAAGTAGAGCAGGACACACATTTGTGTCCTGGGTGAATTGCTTGTGGATGTATTTGCTTTTTCCCCTCAGAACGGCTCACAAGATGTTGATGCATTGCAGAGCTGTCTTGTGCTCTGATTTCTCCTCCTGATTTGAAAGTCTTATAGCAGTTAGAGGGGAAGTTGCTGTGCAGGACATGAGTTATAGACTTGGTTTTGTTCTTGCAGGGTCTGTGACACTGCTGTTGTGTGGGACGTTACCGTAGATGCTTGTGATCCCTCAGAGGACACCAATCCCCTCTGCTTTGTATCCTGGTGCAATCCATAACTAAATAGTTACTTAATAGAGCCACCTCAAGGTGAGTGCTTTTGGGTTTCTGTGCAATAGCGTGTGTGTGTATGTTGCGGCTTGACTGCTCTCTGACTGCTCCAGCACAGCATCACTGGCACATGTGCCATAGTGACACATGATGGCTGAGAGGGCAATGAAAACATGGGCAGGCCAGAGAGTAAAATCAGTATCAAAATCTATCCTGAGCATCAGGCCAGGATTTATGTCGCAGCAAGGATTTCTGGCTCTGAATTCTGGGAGCTCATTCATCAGGAATACCAGGGAAGAAGGAAGATGAGGTTTATTCCCCCAAGGGAAGTAGGAGTGAGTGAGTACCTCAGTGGAAAGTTAGGACAGCACAAGGTGAAGTGCTTCTGATGGAGGTGGTGGGTTTCTGAAATGCCCCGAGCACTAGGGAGCCCTCACCTGGAACAGTCTATGTCAGTCACAGCCACACGTTCAGGAAAGGCCAATTTAAACTGAATTCACAGAAGTGCTGCTGAGGGATTGGCAGAATGTGCCTTTGAAGGAGAGGAACTGCAAAGAGCTCCCAGCTGTATAGCCCTTGGGGCACGTGCTGAGGCAGGATCTTGTTTTGCAATCCCATTTGTCACTGTTCTTGGATCTCAGGAGTAAATACCAGCACAGAGAACCAGCGTATTTAGCTCCAGGTGAGTACTGAAAGGACACCCAGTGGGTATAAGGGAGCACTTTGTGCTCTTCTTTCTCCTGTGTGGCTTAACTGCCATTCTCTATCATTTATTAGACTAGTAGGTGTTGGCCACGGTCATTTTCTGCAGCCAGTGACAAAGCTGTAACTGGAGAATGAGTTGGAGTCAGGCAGTCACTTGGGGCTGGGAGGAAAATGGGCCTGGGGTGACTTTGCTGCTGTCTGTGGGGCAGGGATCATTCTCCCAGCGGAGACACAGGGGCAGTGTTACTTTTACAACCTGAGTACAGGAGCTCAGGTGGGCTGGGCAGCACAGGCTGGGATATATGATGCAATGTGAGTGCAGAATGGCAGAGAAGTTGGATCTGAGACACCCAACACCTTTGGCATTTCACTTCAGCACACCCAGATGTGGTGTTACACCATGGTGCAGCCATGGGGCTGCAGCCAGGCTGCAGCAGAGGTGGGAGGTAAGTACTGGACACCTCTCAGCTCAGCGCTAAAGATCCTGCCTTACGAAAGCAGCCAGGATCCAGGCTGGGCAGGCAGGGCAGGGGCCCAAATCCCACTGCAGACGGATTTCCAGCAGCAACATCTCTTGTGGCTCTGAAGGGTTCAGGTTAGGTCTGGCTGGCGTGAGGGCTGGTTTCCAGCACCAGCAGCCGGAAATCTGTCTGGAGCAGGTTTGGGGATGTGTTCATTCCTGCCTTAATTCTTCACTCTGTTTCTCAAGATGCTTTACTGACTGACCGTGGCTGGGCAGGGAATGACCACGTACAACATTGCTGAGGCAATGGAAGTGGAAGTGACAGCTTTGTAGAACTGGAGTTTAGAATTCCATGAAGCAAGGAATTTCTTCAAGCTCCCAGGACTCGAGGAGAGGTGGAAGACTGATCAGTGAAATCCCTGGATAAGAGGAAGGGTACCAACTGGAATGCTCTGATGCTCCCGCAGCACCTCCCTGCTCCCACAGCTCTGGTTTCCTCTACCCTTCCCTTCCATTCCCTCAAGAAAGCTGCAGGCGCCGCTTTGCTGCTCTTCCTCCGCTAGAGGGCGGCACCGCAGGGCAGCCCCCGGCACCCCCCGGCAGCCGCTGATTGGTCTGTCCAGGCAGTGCCGAGCGCCCCCAAGGGTACAACTGGCCCCGGGGCGCGGTACCGCTCGCAGCCGTCAGGGGGCGCGCTGGTAGCAGCAGATACCGTATGGTCCCGGGCGGAAAGGGGGAGGCCCCGTCGCGACCTGGGTGCTTTGTGGTGCAATTAATGCTTTTAAGGTCCCATGTGAGGCGAGTTCTGGTGGATTTGCCACATCCCGCAAGGAGACACGTTCTCTGACTGCACACAGAGCGTTTCCAGCCCCGCACAGGCCAGCACGGTTTGGGCTGTGCAGGCTGGACATCCCTGGACACCCGGGCATGACCTTGGCATCAGAACCCCCAGCCTGGATGAGTGAGCAACTGCCTGAGGTTCCTGGGGGTCTCCAAAGAGCAGGAGCAGAGACCAGGGGAGCTGCAGCTCGTTAGGGCCCGATGCTGGTGGGTGGCCAAAGGCACTCAGAACTGCCTCCCCCTGCCTTCTGCTGCTCGGTTTCTCCCCAGCTCCCTCCGGTCCCCCGCCCTGGCTGTGGCTGTGGGCTCACAGCTCCTGGTACAGGCCCTGGCTGCTTTCTGCTCCCCAGCTCTTTGTTGCAGCAGCTACCCCAAGGACGGAACCCTGCATCCTGGCCCTGGCTTTGGTGGAGCCCTAAAACTGGCTGAGTGACCCCAAGTTCACACTCCAAAACCATAGCACTTAATCTCTTTATGAGCCCTAAATCCGGTTTTTTGACCCCCCAAATCTCAGTATTTTAGTGGGGTTTTTTTGTTTGTTTGTTTTTCTGTTAGTGCCAAAGCTTACCAAGGAGTCTGGTGTCAAGCACCCGAAACTCAGGACTTGGTCCCTGTGAGCTCCAAAGCTGGCCAAGGGAGCATGGTTTTGAGCCCCCAAAGTGCAGGACTTGGTCTGTGTTTCTGAGCCGAGCCATCAGCCCAGTGAGTCACCTCATGTGAAGACTTCCATACATGGGACTTCGTTTCTAAGCTCTGAACCTGCTTTTGAGCAGCAAAACACAGGACCTGGGCTCTCTTTGAGCCCCACAACAGATCACATGAGCAAGGCTCCAGACTCCAACACGTGGGGCTTGGTCTCCATTTCTGAGCCCCAAATCTGGTTTCCTTGACCCCAGTTTTGAGCCTGCAAACCGCAGAACTCGGTCTCTGTGTCTGAACACAAAGTGGCCCCAGCAGCCGGTTGGTTTCCAGACTCCAACGCTCAGGACTTTATTGCTCAGCTCCGAGCCCAGTTCCAGGCCAGGCTCAGCACTCAGTCTCCCCTCTCAGTAATACAGGGTTAGCCAATGTACGAGGGGGTTGTACAAGGGGGTTAGAGGAATTCAATTGCTTAAACAAAAGTATTGTCTGTACCTATCATGCCTACTAAGCAGAACAAAGGCACTAATGATTGATAAGGAAAAGCAGACACCTGGTTCTATTGACAAGGAAAAGCAGAGGCCTAATTCTACTGATAAGCAGCTATTGATAAGGAAAAGCAGACACCTGAAGGGGGAGAAGCAGATGGTTTATGGCTGGGACACCGACCAAACCCTAAGGCCATATGTGAAAACTAAAAGGTGGAAAGTTCAAGAAAAGGAAGACTCATTTACTTCATCTTGACCAGATGAAGCCCATGACCAAAGGGGGTACTGCGCAGGCGCAAAGGACCTTCTAACTCATTATAATACGAAGCAGGGATAGGACATGAATATGTATAGGCGTATTGTGCAACCTTATGAATATATATAACTTTAGAGAATAAATGTAGAGGGAAACAACACTGAGGCACCCATGACTTTGAGGAATTATCCCCGTGCGTCTCAGCGCTGAATAAAAAGCATACCTACTTTACAACTTTTAATGAGTTGTGGAGTCAATCCGCGTATCACCAGGACCAGGCCACGTGTGCCGGAGCCCAGGTGCCCTCCCCGCAAGCAAGCCCCATGCTCTCAGTGTGAAATACGAACTCACTCCTCTAAACGAGATAACAAAGTTTTATTGAGGGACAAAGTCAATAAAACAAAAGCAACAACGCTGGGCGCATGACCGTAGCCAGAGGCGCAAGTGATTAGTATTTGTTACAGGTTTATATACTTTCACTGTTACATTAGTTACATACATATTCATAATTCCCACATATAGGCAGGGGATATTGTAACTAGCTTCAAGAATTTATTATCATAAGTCTCCTCCTTTTGGCATCTGCGCACTGCTCTGCAGTGATTGTGGGCAGGGGTCTTGAGGATGAAGTAAACAGTCTTCCTCTTGTGAGTAGGGTTCTTCAAGATGAAGTAAGCAGTCTTCCTCACAGTGTACTTTTCACCTTTGGCCCAGTTGGACCCCCCAGTAATCACACAACCAGCTATATCTGTCATTATTCTGATAACTAGCAAAGATTTAGAACTGTGTGCTCTTCCTGCAAAATTTATTGCAGGATGGGCAGACAAGGAGTCTCCCAAGCTAGCAGATGTTTGGGAGGCTCTGCCTCTAACTGATAAGTAGAAGGATGGTATGAAATAACTCATTCATGTTTAGTGGGGCCACTAAATCCTGTTATCTCACCACAGATTTACAACACAAACATTGTTCTTTAAAACTAAAGATACTTTAGAAGACTAGTGTGAAACAATTAATTCATGTTTAGTGGGGCCACTACATTCCACAGACTTAACAACATAAACATTGTTCTCTTTCTACAACCTAAGTTTAGCTAAAAAAGTACTTTATGTTTTCCCAGGCACTAGCTTACCTTATATCAAGCTTCACCCCCCCCTTTCTGTTACCTTTACAAATTCTTTTGCTATGTGACTCTGTTTTGATCAAGAGATCTGAACCTTTTTAACTTATTGTCTAGTCTTGTGTCTTTATCGAGTTTTGTTTCTGTTATTGTAAACTCGTACAGTTATACCCACGTAAACACACCTGTGATTTGTGAAAGCCAATACATTTATGTTTTTAGCACATCGGGAAGCCCCGGGCAGGCCCGGAGCCAGTTCCAGCCCTGCAGGGCTCGGCTCTCCCGGGGAGCGGGGCTCGGAGCCCCCGCCAGCCACGTCCTGGGAGCACGGGGCTCCCCGAACTCGGGCCCGGCTCTACTGAGCTGCAGCCCCCGCTGGAGCCCTAAAGGCCCCACTCACCGAGCCCGGCCGGGGACCGGGAAAGAAACGGTGACCTGTAGACGGCGAGGGTAAGAGCGCCAGATTCCGTCAGTCCGGGCTTTATTCCCCGGGACCCGGAGGCCCCAGCGCCCCTGACTGTACCAGAACCAGCTGCCCCCGCACCAGCACCCCGGCCCCCACCATAGGCATCACCCCGCCCTCCCCTTTTATAGATGAAACTCCGCCCCCCCTCCCCCCCCTCCCCGCCCCGTAATTTCACAAGTCGTGCTCCTGCGCTGGGGTTTTTTCGGGTCCGACTGCCAGGCTGCTCGCCCATCCCGCCCTCCCCTGGCCTCCCCGCAGCCACGTCACCTGCAGCCGCGGTCCCCGTTCCCGGCTCACTGCTTTTCCTTCCTCCATTCCCGGGCAGTACACGCGGAGCTGGACTGAAAGCTCTAGCCAAAGCCCCGGCAACGCCAGCTCCGGTTTCCACCACGACCGCTCCTCTCTAACCCCGGCTGTGGCTCTCGGCAGCAGCTTCTCCCCGCGCCGCACGGCCACGCCACCTTCCACAGGCACCCATCCCCGCCCCTGGCGTCAGCCGGAGCCCCACGGGGCCGGTTCTGGGCAATGACCCTCTTACGGAGCTCCCCGAGCAGCAAAGCCGGGGGCAGTCCGGCACCGATGGACGCCCCTATGCTCCCGGCTCCCGGGTGGGCTTTGTGTGCCGGGAGCTGATGCCGCTGCAGGACGGCCCCGGCTGTGCGTGTGTCCGTGCTCCCAGGAAGAACCGGGCGGGGCTCCATCCCCTGGGGAGGACTCAGCGCGCTCCCGCCTCGCTTCTCTATCACATCACCCGTGTGTCCCCGGGCGCAGGTCACAGAAACCCCAGTGAACCTCAGAACCGCTCTGCAGCACCAGCTCCGCGGCCCCGCGTGTCCCGAGTCCCTCAGCCCCTCGGCGCGGTGCCCGGGGTCCCGCAGCAGGGTCCCGGAGAGCCGTGTGACGAACCAGCGTCCCTGGGCCGGGGCACAACCCATGGCGGCTCCTCAGGGATGGTGGGCACAAGGCGACGCTTTCCATGGCCAAACACAGCAGCGAGGAGCCTGTTCGGCTCAGGCTGATCCCGCAGTCCCGGCACCAGTACTTTACCTTGCTACCTAAACCTCCATCTCTGGTTTAGCTCACTGGACAGCACTCTCAGGTAGCTGACAAACCAGCTCCCTAAGTCCCAGTGTCCAGCCCCTGCTCCTAAGCCTAGTGTGTTAGGATGAAACCAGGAGCTGGGCATGTCCTACACATGGTGCCCTCCGGAACAGTGCCACCAACACGGACATCCTCACTTACCACCTAAAACTCCATCTGTGTGAAACCTCACTGGACAGCACGCTCTGGTGACTGAGAAACCAGCTTCCAAAGCATGAACGTCCAGACCCTGATCCTAAGTGTAAGGTGCCAGGACAGAAAGCTGATGCTGGGCATGTCCTACACATGGTACTCTCTGGAACAATCCCACCAACATGTCAATCCACCCTTGCTTGGATACCTAAAACTATATCTGCTTACCCCCTCTGTAGAGTGCTATCAGGTGTCCTGGAGAACAGCTCCCAAAGTGCAAATGTCTCCAGTCCCTGCTCCTACACCTAAGGTGTCAGAAGAATATCCTGGTGCTGGACATCACCTACATGGTGAGATTAGGAAGAGTGCTACCAACATGGGAATCCACCTTAGCTGGACTGGGATGGGCTGGGCTGGGCACTTTCTCCACTATCGGTTAAGATGAAGTTCTTCCAAATGTACTCTTCTTATGTCTCCTGCGAGATACTTTCTTAATTGCTTTTTGTTTTCAATATAAATTCTTTTCCTCAGAAAATTAAGACAAATCTTTTCTTTGCCACCTGTTCAGAGAAGATCCAGATTTGTTATTCATTCACATGACATACCATGGTCTGAATTTTAACACACTGAAAATTATTTCAACCATCAAGGCTGTGTGAAAAATGAAGAAGAGAATGAAGATTGGTTTGATGCTAAACAGAACTTGACAGTAGCAAATTCTTCAGTAATAGCCAAAGACACAAAAAAGCAACAAGAAGAACAAGACACAGTTGATTTAAGAGGTGAGGTTGTGAGCTTTAAGCTGCTGTACCTAATAATGGTGTGTGTTGGTTATTTGAGTATTCTGATCCTTCCACAAGCATAAGTAAACTTGGAAAAAAATGCTAGCTAGGTTTTCAGATTCTTTTTCATTGACTTGCCATGAATCCTTGTACAGATATTCAGCTCCCTTCATCCACAGTTTTGCTTGAAAACTTCACCTACAGTGGTTAAACTCAATTTAGTAAATTTCCAGCCAGTCACCTAGCTGGAAATCTTTCTTTTTTTTTCCCTATTCCTCCTCTTTCTGCTCCCTTCTCCGCACTGACTTCTGAAGAGGGAATGGTCTGTGTTTGGATGCTTGGGTCCCAGTGATGGGCATAGTTAGAAGTCCCAGTCTGTTGAAAGCAGAGAGCTTGTGGGGACTTGGAGTACACTGCCCATGCTTTAGCACTGGTACCCGTTAGTTTAGACCAGCGTTTTCTCCGGTTATACCTCTTCTGCCTCTTCAAACCTCAGAGAATACTCAGGAAAAGCAGATCTCACAAACGGAACTATTCTGCTTCTCAGGATGCTTGTTTTCTGTAAGAAGATACTCATACAGGTTTTTAATAGGTTTTTCATCTATGCTGTCTGAAATCTACTGAGATGTTAGCTTGAGCTGGAACAAAAATAGTAACACTTTGCTTTCTTACATTCATTGTTAGAAGCAAGGAGTGGAAATGAGTATTCTTTTGTTTGTGTTGATGACCTAAATTCCTCAGTGTCAGAGGTATGTCTGTTCTTATTTACACAGTGCAGTAATGTCTTGCCTCTTTCTGAATTCTTTCATATTATACACTTGCCACAGAATATTCTTCTGTTTTGTAGGCTGATCTAAGATCACATTTCCAGAAGTATCATATTTGTGACATTCTTGTCTCTGCGGAATCTAATAACTGCAGGTATATTAATGGAAGTTTTACTTGTTTCAGATTATTTTTTTTTTCTGTCAAAGTAAGCAAATCATGGGAGAGAGGACGTAGTTGTTCATTCATTTCAGTAATTAACAGAGATATAGATAGGTCGACAAAAGCTTGTCATTCCAGACAGATTTTCACCTTATGAGAAGTTGAGCCTGAAATTTTCCGTTGAGTTTAATGGAGATACAGTTAATGCTCAAAAGCTGAGAACTGTCATGTGTTATTACTGAGAGTAGTTTAATGTGCTTTACTTAGTTTCTTTTTTCTTTTTTTTTCTTGAATTTTATGCCTTAGATGCGCGCTTATTTCCTTTAAAGACATTAGTAAAGCCAAGTTAGCTGTAGAGGAAATGAACCAGAAAAAGATAAAAGGAAAAGAAATAACTGTTAGAATTGTAAATACTGTATCAGAGAGTAAATATATGGTTTCCCAAGTGCTTAAAAATAAGCTTTTGCTTGAAACCCAACCGGCTGAGAAGGGTCAGAGAAATGATCAAAGTAACACACTCACTTCAGCCTCCAATGCTGTGGAAGCCCCTGTCACTGCTTCTGTTTCTGAGAAAATAGCTTCTTCAAAAACCTCTTGCTCTACACATGTACCTTCAGAAACAAAGTGCCCTGATGGGAAACCATCTACTGAAGATCCTTATTTGCTTGAAGTTAAACAAAAAGTAAATAATTATTACTAAGGATCCTTCATATGGCAAATCAAGAACTTTAAAACTTCTTATCTTGTAACATGTTGCATTTAATGTATAGAGAATGATGTTAGGATAGGAAAACACATAATGAATTCCTGGCATGCTGCTGCAGAAGAGTGAGAGCACCAGTCATGTGCTTCTGCATCAAACTCTGATACTCCATGTAGTTTTTCTTAATCCTAACCCAGCTGGGAACCTAGTAATCTGCACTGAGTTTTCATCTTGCTTTTCTCCTCTTTTGAGTTTCCACTGGTAACTCTTTTTTTTGAAAGTGAACGTCCTGTAATGTGTCCTGGGTTCAGCAGTAGCAGTCATGTTTCTCTTTCTTGGTAGCTGGTGCAGTGCAGTGTTTTGACTTTCGGCCTGGGAACAGAACTGATAGCAATGTTTTGGTTTGGCCAAGGACTTTGTGAGCCTCATGCTCTGCCAGGGAGGAGGGGAAGCCAGGAGGAAGCAGAGACAGGACACCTGACCCAAACTGATCAAAGAGGTATTCCATACCACAGCACGTCATGCCCAGGAGGTAACTGGGAGTTAGCCGGAAGGGCTGGGAGACTGCAGGGTTGGAGGAGGTATCGGTCGGTGCTTGGTCGGGCTGAGGGGGGGCAAGTTATCAGTTGGCTGGTGCTGAGGTGTTGTATTCTCTTCCCTTGTTATTTCCTTTATCATTATTATTATTGGTGGTAGCAGTAGTGATTTATGTTATACCTTAGTTACTAAACTGTTTTTATCTCAACCCGTGGGAGTTGCATTCTTTTCGATTCTCCTCTCCATCCCTCCGGGAGCAGGGGGAGGGCAAGAAAGGGGGGGGAGGTGAGCGAACGAATTACCTGACTGGGTTTAAACCATGACAGTTCTTTTTGGCGCCCAACGTGGGGCACGAAGGGTTGACATAACAACAGATTTGACTGGATTAATAGTCACTCGTCACAATGCTGATTTATTGGCTCTCAGAGTTGTTCTTGTTGATCTCACAGCTTCAGAATGTTGTAACTTACTTAGAGCCGGTATTTGCTGTGTTAGTGTTTATCAAGTGTGGGGCCTGGGCTAAGGTTCTTGTCTCACTGTGCTTTATGGCAATGGCTTGTAATACGGGCGGGCTCCAGCAGCAGGGCGGGACGGACGTGGCCGTGGACTTGTACCTGGCCGTCCGGCTGCTCTTCACCGTCCTGGCCCTCGCCCTACTCTCCATCTTCGTGAGGCTGCGGGGAGCCGAGGGGGAGCGGTCCCGGGAGCCGGCGGCAGCCGAACCGGCCCGGGAGAGCGGCCCCCGGGACCAAGCGGCGGCGGGAGCGGGGCCGGAGGCCGCGAGGGGACGGCTGCCGGTGGAGGAGGCCGGGGCGGTCGAAGAGAGGAAGGAAGCGGCTGCCGAGCAGCGGGAGAAGGCGGCGGAGGAGCCGAGCCCCGCGGCCGAGCCGAGCCCCGCGACGGCCGAGAGCATCCCCCGGCAGCCGCCCGCCGAGCCCCAGAGGATGCAGGAGACCACGCAGCATTTCCCAGCAAGGCAGAGGAGGAAGAGCTGGACTCAGAGAAGCTGGTGGTGGGAGAGCCGGCAAGCACAGCAGCTACACCAGCCCCAGTGACAAGTACAGCAGCATCGTGTGAGAGTTCTGAAGGTTTTGAATGGCCTTTGGGTATCCTTGGGACCTGCCTGCTGATTGTGATGGGGATCAGCATGTTGGCACACACACAGACTGTGTGCTACCCACCACCATTTTGTCTGATCTCAAAAGTTAAGCAGAGTCAGGTTTGGGTCTTGTCTGGGGTTAGATGACGATTCAGGGGGACCAAGAGGTTTTCCCCAAGGCTGGACAGTCATGAGTGGCAGGGCGTGTGTGACAGTATGGGCAAGTATCTAGTCCACTGGGCCCCTCCAGTGCTTTGGAAGCATCGGAGATGGAAGGCAGCTGTATGGAGTCCCCAGCAAGAAGCTGCAGAAACTGCTGAAGGGGACAGTGAATTATTTTGAGCCTGGTGGGCCCATGGCACTTCAGGCCATCAGAGCAGAGATGCAAAAGAGATGGACTCATGATCGAGGGGTGGACTTAGCAATGGACACTATTGCCCAGGTTATTCACAAGTGTGAACACTGCACACAGTCTCTCCTGCTCTGGAAGACTGTTACAAGAGATGGAGCCTGACATGGACCAGATGGACACAGCAGCTTTATAGGGACTGGTCCATGCACTAAGATAAGAGTGCACCGAGATAAGAGTGATGGTATATTGAAAATGTGGGATCTGAGCATGACGTGAATGGTATAGAATAAGGGGTGGATAATGTCCTGGGTTCAGCAGTAGCAGTCATGTTTCTCTTTCTTGGTAGCTGGTGCAGTGCAGTGTTTTGACTTTCGGCCTGGGAACAGAACTGATAGCGATGTTTTGGTTTGGCCAAGGACTTTGTGAGCCTCATGCTCTGCCAGGGAGGAGGGGAAGCCAGGAGGAAGCAGAGACAGGACACCTGACCCAAACTGACCAAAGAGGTATTCCATACCACAGCACGTCATGCCCAGGAGGTAACTGGGAGTTAGCCGGAAGGGCTGGGAGACTGCAGGGTTGGAGGAGGTATCGGTCGGTGCTTGGTCGGGCTGAGGGGGGCAAGTTATCGGTTGGCTGGTGCTGAGGTGTTGTATTCTCTTCCCTTGTTATTTCCTTTATCATTATTATTATTGGTGGTAGCAGTAGTGATCTGTGTTATACCTTAGTTACTAAACTGTTCTTATCTCAACCCGTGGGAGTTGCATTCTTTTCGATTCTCCTCTCTGTCCCTCCGGGAGCAGGGGGAGGGCAAGAAAGGGGGGGGGAGGTGAGCGAACGAATTACCTGACTGGGTTTAAACCACGACATAATGTTATACAAGAAAGATTTTGGGATACTGGAGGGGCAACTATTGGGGGTTTTAATATAAATCTAAGAAACATCTCTGTTTTAGTATTTTATATTTGCCCAGCTTGGTCCTTGGAGGATAAGGCAGTTAGTAATTGGTGGTGCTGCTTTCATAAACTATACAGATATGCTACCTTTGGGGATTTAGCTTTTAAACTTGCTAGTCCCCTGGGAAATGTATATCTGATCTAATTCAAAGTAGTGGAAACGTCAGTTACACATAAATGCATGTAGTAGTTTTATTTCTAATACATCATCTATCCAACCCAACCCATTCTATGATTTACAGATTGGATAATGTGACTGGTTGTATTAGAATAATTTATTGAGCTGAATCTATATCTGTAATTTTTTTTCTTTCTCCATAACAGGAATATTTATTAGTAGTAAAGAGATGTATTACTTGCAAAAATGAGTTAAATATTGTACTTAGTTAAGGCAATTCCAGGATACTGGAGAAAACTTCCTGTTTAAACCATTTCCTTATTCCAGTAAGTCATATGATGTCTTTGTTTTACCTGTTAATTTGAACTTGAGCAGTTTTACCAAATAATTAACAAACTTAGAGGACTTCATCCACAGGCTAGCAGGTGAGAGGATTTGGATTTCCTTTCCGCCCTGATTTCTGATGGATCAAATATCCATGGTAACTAAGTCCTAAACATATTGCCCAATGTGTTACGTGAACAGTTCTTTCTTTTATTCATCTAGAGGCACAATTTTGGCTGCTTTGCTGGAGGTGAGGAAAAACAACAATGGTATCCTAAGTGGCTTGTCCATTGTGGTATTCCATTGTGGCAAGGACCTCTGCCATTCTAAGGAAATCCAGTAAATAAGTGGGTATTCTAGCCTACAGAAATACATTGAAATACCTCCCCTCTCCCCCTGAATTTATGTACAATTCACTACACAAATTTAGTACAGCCTGAGTAGATTAGTAAGTAACTTACTATAAAGCTCTGAAAGAAGGATGTGAATGAATCCACGGAAGCAATAGCTTCTCAATATTGCTAACTCTTTAGCAGAACATCTGTAAACAATCTGGCTTGCTAGCTCTGTGCACTCTTTAAGTATATCGCTGGGTTTATTATGTCAACTATGGTATTGATTAACTTGGCGGAGACTAACATATTCTGTACAAAGCTGACATCTAATGGCCAGTCCTTGTGTAGCAGTTCATAAAGAGCACAGCACAAGCTCAATTTTGGTTTAAAACTTGAGGATTTCTCTGATGGATGAGTTCTGGAGTAGAAATCTTAACAGAATAAGTTTGTATTTCTTTTAGTTTTTTTTTTTTTTTTTTAATGCTAAAGGACACCTTATAGGATGACACAGCACAGGATGCTGCAGGAAGCTGCAGCAAGCTGAACATGCTAAAAACACAGCCCAGAATTCCAGGGGTATACTCCTGCAGAAGGCATCCTGGAGTTGATGCTTGTTTCAGTCTCCTAATAAGCCTGGTATTCTGCTTACTTTAGGACTGCTAGCAGTGCCACTATCAGGTTTCGTGCACTGTCCCAGATGTTCTTAACAATGCTCCAGCTTCACTTCTGCCTACAAACACAATCTGTACAATATTTATTCTTCCATGTTGTTTCCTCCCCAGACTGCACCAAATTCTTGATGCTTTGATTTTGGTCTCAAACCCGCTGTTTCAAGGATGTCAAGGAGTCAGTCTGGCTTTAATCAAAACTACCTCTTCCAAGATGAGTAGTATTAATGCTGATAGTTTTACATATCTAAGTATCTTTGCCACCCATTCAATGTAGCTTTTCAGACTGAATTCTCTAGTCAGATGCTTGCAGACATGTTACTGTAGTGCACAAGCAAACCACAACACAGACTTAACTTGAACAGAACTGCTGTACTTTGGATAGTAGAACTGTACTAAGAGTAGAGCGGTTCTGTCCAGCGAGACAAAACAGGAGCTTGGGCTAGAAAAGCTTCCATAGATGCATTAAATATACAAATAGATGCTTATAAGTCATTAACCTCAGTCCTTGTCAGAAAGACTGACTGTAGATTGTGTTAAATACACAGAGGCATAGGATAGGATTTTACATACATAGTGATGAAAAACATGAAGGAATCTCAGCCAAGATGCACATTTGTCTGAATTCCTTTTGAAAGGATTAGTGTGACACAAATTTATTACTTTGCCCTTTGATTGCCCTGTGAGCTTTTACAGATGCCTCTCTGAATCAACATAAATTTGACAAAAGAGAACTCTGTATTAATCCACTGACTTGTCCAGGGCTGCAGATATGGATGTACACTCATAAAATCTTACACTTGGAAATAGTTTTAGTTACTAAGGTTTTAATGGCCTCAAATGTGTTGTGCTTTCCCTGTCAAATGATTTGTTTCTTTTAAATGGTGTGTGGGCTTTATAGTCATAATTATTCCTATGATAGCATTTCATTCTCTATTGCTTTGCTAAAGAGATGCTGACCTATAACAACTTTTTCTTTCCTCAAGAGGAAGCTGTGAGATAGCCAAGTCGTGAGTAAGTAATGGGGAAAAGAATTCTCAACTTTCCATAGTAAGAAGCATGTAATATGTTTAAGAAAAGATTCTTGAAAAAATTGTGCAGGTGTTCTGCTGTTTCCAGCTCTCACCCTTTCCCTCTCAGCAGCGCTGCTGTAGGCAATGCTTCCAGAGCCCCAGCCTTGTCTTCAGCCTCCAGTACTGTAAACTTGGTCCTGAAGCTGCAGGAGAGGCCTCAACTTCAGTTTCTTTCCTGTTCATATCAATCTGAAAGCAGCCATAAGCTTTGCTCTACATTAACACATGCTGCTGGTTGGGCTCTCCAGACACGATTCTGTTACTAGGCAGGTGTTATTAACAGTTTAGGGCAGAACTGGCTTTCCTGGCATGCAAGCTGTTTTGTTTCTGCTGGGAAGGCAGAAACATGGATGATGTGAAATACTCAAGTTAGCACCTTGTGCTGGTCATTCCTGTTTCCTTGTTCGTTTGAAAGGGAGAACTAACTTCAAATGTGAGAGAACAGATACAGGGAGCAACGACCTCCGTGCAGCTGGAGCCCTCACCCTCTATCTGAATCATATCCTAAGTGAACACTCCATGTTATCAGCTGCAGGTGGAGCTATATGAGCTCAGCCAGGATTTTCCGCTCAGTTAAAGCAAGCAAAAAACCTCCCAACAAACCACTAAACATTTCCTCCTAAGATTGCATTGCATCCTCTATGTTCATATTCAACACTGTGAAAAGAAGGAAGGGAGTATTTTTAGCGTGACGCTAGACAGAAATTCCTACGGTGGAAGTGCAAGGAGGGCTAAGAAAAAAGGGATTTCTGGGTGCTTTGTTTTGTTCCCTGTCCCGTGGCTCTGGACACTCACCTGCCCTTTCCACCGGGAGGAGATGGAGCTAACGCTGCCTTCCGCGGGCATGACGGTCTCAGGTGAAGCCTGCTGAAGCCACCTGCCTTCGGTCGTGGCTTCGACTAAACGAGAGAGCCGGGGGCTGTGCGCAAGGACCCCCGGCGGAGCACCTCACCGCACCGCGGAAGGCCCCGGCCGGAGACTGGGCCCGCCCCATGTCCCCACCACCACCGGGAGCGGAGAGAAGGGGAGCCACGACCGTCGCTGGGGGAGGATCCTGCCCGCCACCCTGCTCCCTGCCGGGGGCCGGGTGTGCGGGACAGAGCGCAGCGGCGATGGCCCTGCTGCCGCGGCGGTTTCTCTGCTTCGTGCTGGGTAAGTAGCTGCGCACCCCCGGGCTCCAAACTTACCGATGCCGGGCGGGACGCGGAAAGAGCGGCGGTACCGTGGGGTGGGGGCAGCGGGAGAAGCTCCCCTGGAAGCCGCGGTGCCTCTGCCCTGCGAGCGGAGACGGTGCGCAACACTGGCCGCCTCCTCGGAGGCTTTACCCCGACCCGATCCTGAAATGTGCCAAGTCGCCAGCGGGGAAAGCAGGTGGAAATGGAAAGGAGAAATCATCTGAGAGCTCCAGGGCATAACAAAACATCTCGCTTGGCCTCTAAATATGTCAGATGAAGATGCTGTCAAATACAGCCTGTTTTGTGTAGGATTTCCCGTTTGGTGGGTGAGATTTTACTGAGGCGTGCTTGCGCGGGGAGACATCCTCTGGCATTTGTTTCAAAAGTGGAAATTAATTACCAGGAGACTGCTTTAGGAGTCTCTGTCTACCTATTTCTGAGCCGCAGGGAGAGGGCACAGCTACGAGTGCTTGTTCAAGCAAGCTGAGGTCGGGCATTCTGGGTTTTGCAGGTCATTGACTTTAAACCGGGTTGGAAATCCTGGCATTGCCTGGTTATTTTCTCAGGGTGCAGAGTGCCTGGGTTTCAGTGATGCTCCCAGCATTTCATATGCAACAGGTTGTGCAGTGTTTGTAACTGATGTATCCGCAGCAGAAAGCTTGGAAGGATCACATATTGGTGCTCTATGGAAGAAGTGTGTTTGTTTAAGGTTACGTAAAGGGGAACTGAGACCCTCGTCCTAACGCTGATCTTCCATGAAATCAAAGTGCTCTGTGAGGAAGCCTGGATTTCTCCTTCTTTCACTTCCTTCTTCGGTTTTCTCCTCCAAAGCCTGGTGAATAATGCATTGAGCTATGCTGCATGTAAAGGTCTTATCTGTATCACAGTTATCTATTTACTACTCTCTAGTTTGTGGTTATTCCCAGGAATGAGAAGTCTGTGCCGTCCATGCTTGGTTGCAGGGAAAGGCTTCGGGCTTCCTGGCTGAGGAGGGAGCATTCCCACACACAAACCTGTGGCTGATTTTGCTGACAGCGAGGACTATTAGTCTCCTAGTTAGTTAGTTAGTTAGTTAGTTTCCTGCTTAGTTAGGATTTCTGTCAGCTCTGTATTGCTAATTCCTTCCCCCTTTTGCTGCCCCTTCCTTCCCTTGGTTTGGGCACTGTAACTTTGGGAAGTGAAGAGAGCAGGAGCTGGTGATAACTCCAGGCTGCTCTATTCCATCCCCATTAGCAGGATGTCTGCCTCTGTGTGAGCCACTGAAGTGGTGTTGGGTGGTGGATGGATTGCTAAAGAAAAAAACAGAACAACAGAAATCCCCCGTTTGAGCCTTTCTTCTTTACACACAGAGAGGGCTGTGGAAAGGCAGTGAGCAGGGAGGGAGGATGAGGTTTACAGCCCTGTGCTGGTGTTTTTACTGCCAGCTCGTGCTTGCCACTGCCTTGGGACATGCTCTTGGACGGCTTCCCTGGTCACTGAAGAACCTTCCCAGGTGGCTGAGAACTTTATGAACGGCTGTCCACCTGCCACCATAACCTCCTGGCTGTACCAAAGCTGGGGTCCAGATGCTGGCAGGATCAGCTGAGGTTTCCTCCCATGCAAGAAAAGCCTTTCTTGTAAAGCTCAAGCTTAAAGTAACTTTGCAACTGGCTGCGGTGTCCCTAAAAAGCAGGGATGGTCAGGGTATCCACTGCCCTGGTCTTATTCAGCAGGCTGGAGATCCAGCTGTATTCCAAGGTAACCACTTCCATTAGAGGTAAAAGAAAGCTTTTTCTGGGTTTTGGCTGCTCAGAAAGAGGGAATGAGCCATGCTCTTGCTCATTGTTACTGGGAACAGTGATGATCAGCACTACACTGCTCTGAAGCCTTGTTTTGGTGTGTAAGGGGTTACCCGAGGGCTGGGTTTCACAAGGAGACTCATTATTGCTGGTGATGATGGATGGGGTGGGATTATGGTTCCGGAGCCAGGTCAGAGTTGTGCAGGGGGTACTTAACAGGCAAACTGTTATTTCTGCTGAAAGCCACATAGGTATATAGAGAGGTAAGCCCCTTCAGTGGCACTTCTGCTGTACTGCTGGCTGGAGGTGGTGCAGGAAAATGCCAGTGGCATCACCCAGTGTCCCTTTGTGCATCCCCAGGGATACTGGCTGGTGTGACAAGGGCTGGGCAACACTTCCTGCTTTCAGGGCTGTGGTGCAACTCACAACTATGCTAGCAGGTGGCTGGATATCCCACGGGGACAGACGTTCCCCATTTGCTGTCGCTTCCTGTGCCCGTTTCTGGTTGCACACAGTGCTGTGCTTTGCTGCTGTGGTGGCTTGTGGGTTCCAGATAGGTGTGCTGCTGAAAGAGCTAAGAGAGAATTGCAAATAAGGCCAGTAAAACATTAATAAATCAATTCATATCACATTGAGTTGCAGCTGGCTACAGTCAACACAAGAGGGACATGGAGCTGTTGGAGCAAGTCCGGAGGAGGCCATGGAGATGCTGTGAGGTCTGGAGCAGCTCTGCTCTGGAGACAGGCTGAGAGAGAGAGGGGTCACAGCCCTCACTGGCACAGACCCTGCACTGAGTAAGGATGGATAACACCATGGGGCAGCACCGGGTTTGAGGGAGAGGAGTTTATGGGGGAGATGTGGCATGTTTCAACGTGGTCAGGTAGCTAAATACCTTTTTCCCTTCTAAAATGCAACCATGACTAGGGTTTGCTGGGCAAATTCGTGCTGTGGATAGGTGAGTACCAGGGAAGTCCAAGTCCAGGGCGCCGTTATGGTGCTATGGATGCTGCTTCTGAAGCCATACTGTTTATGTCCAAATCCACTAATGAACCTGCTTAATGGTTTCGTACCTTTTCTGTGAGCTCTACAGCTTGAGCTTTTGAGGATGCAAAACCATAGCCTGACCCCTTGGGAAAGCATCCCAGTGGCACGTGAAACAGACAGCAGCCTGGGTTGAAACCTCTTGGCAGCGCTGGGTTTCAGGTAGAGGCAGGATGTGATCCCTCCAGGCTTCCCCATATACTTCAGGTATCTTCTGTTAGGAAAACAGCAGTGGTCTGTGTGTGTGACTTGCAGACAAGTGCCATCTCTGCACGTTATTCAGCTGGAAGGAGAGAAAACTGCATTGAGAAACCTCAGTTAAAAGGGAAATGAATTATCCCCAGGTTGCTCACATGGTTCAGCAGCAGATTTTAGCGTGGAAAGCGTATATGGACAGTATTCTGTTAAGCTGTTGCTATTTGCAGCCTATGAGAACTACACCAACAAGACAGTTTGGTTTTCTCCACAGTTAATTTTTATATATATTTATTTATTAAGTTCCTCTTTATAGGCAATCTGTTGGAATGAATAACGTTTGCCTGGGAACTGCTTTTTCTTTTTATTTCTAAGGTAGTTCAGTAAAATGGTTCATAGTGCCATGGACCAGAATAATTCATGTTTAACAGACACAAACCCGCTGAAACCTGAACCAACAGGATCGAAAGCGCGTTGTCTCCAAACCAATGCCAGGCGCTTTTAACTTTGGTGTTAGTTTCCCTGTTCTTATTATAGCCTCAATCAACTGAAATAGCTGAGGGAAGAAAATAGTTGTGGGGGTGGGAGAAGAGAGTGTTTGCCTTCAGAACATTCTTGAGTCTTGAGTGTGGTGCTTGTTTCTCCCTGGCTTTATCCAGTGAGACCAGCCCCGCTTTGAGACTGAGCTGACATCTGGCCCCTCTTGGCATGCTGTGCTTTGTGATGCTTTAAAAATAATCCTAAAGCATAAGTCCAGTGCTGGGTTAAGGTGTTGGGATGATGATGCTGGAAACCTCTGTCTCCCTGGGTTGGCATCCACTCAGCCCCTGATGTTTGCAAAAGATGGATGCCCAGAATTAAATAGGGATCCCCGGTTCAGCTCTTGGGGGTCAGCAAGTGGGTATTTGATGGTGCTAACGGTCAGACCTGGTTTGAGTTAGGAGTGGGTTAATGAAGGCATATAATTTTTAAAATGAGCCCGCTGTTCATTAAGGATATAATTACCTTTATAACTAATTGCTCATGACAGATTTTTTCCCTCTCCTGATTTGCAGTCAGATGGCAGTTGGTTTTCAGCATGCCTGGGTTTTGATTTCCTTCCTCCTTCCTCCCTTTTCAGCTGGTTTTGAATTTATTTTACTTAACACATGATTTTTCTTTTTTTTTTTTTTTTGGGGGGGGGAAGAAGAGTATTTGTCATTTTGCCTCACACAAAATCAAATCTAGGAACACATTAAGATTGAGTTCTGTTCCTGGAAGTATCCTTGGCTGATGGGTAACAAGGACATACTGTAACGTCTGCTAACACATGTGGGGAGACTGAGGTGGAGAGGGAAACTGAAGCAGCGTCCTCACTCTTTGAACAGCCTATTTCAGTGTATTTAGTAGTTACAATTATTTAACAGCAATACTATAGGGCAAAAAGTGAACTCTTTGTGACTCAGCTAAGCAGGACTATCCTGCACTGGGCTATGAGATGCAAAGTAGCAGCGTCTATTTTGCGTATTCTGCATCTTACAGGAGCTGTTATGTGAAAACCTCTATCAGAATGATCTTAAATTACCCTTTGTTTGGGCTGTTGCATTGTAGGTGCTCCATAAACTGAACTTGGGAAGAGGACTAACATAGTGCAGCAGTATCTCTGCTGCCCAAGTATCTCCTAAGAGTGGCAGGGATACAGCCTGGGGAAATAGTTTTCTGTGGGGCTTGTTGAGGGAGTTGCTGTATCTTGCAGTAATTTAGTGCTTTGGAAGCCTTACACCATCCCAAAACATTTTCATGTTTCTTAAGACTTCAGGAAACTAATCACCCTGATGTTCAGGAGAACTAGAGTTGTCTTTTCCCTAAAGAACCTAAATACTTTTAATCTGATTTATTATCTTCTTGTAGAAAAGGGGGACTTCATCCCTGTTCCTGGAAAGGTTATTCCCCTTCATTTTATTAGACAAGGCAAAATAGAGATAGATTTTTATTTTTTTTTCTCCAGCCAGGACTAATGAGATATTTTGCATACAACTGAACATTATATACCCAAAAGGATATTTGAGGTTTCAGTTTTGGCATCCTGTTGTTCCTGTGAAGGAATCGATATATCCATCGAGCTGATACTTTGCTGTCATTCTGTTTTTTGTTAGGATGGGGGTGTTTGAGTTTTCACTATCATTTTATAGTTACCTCAAGCATTACAAGAGGGCACAAAATAAGCTGCATAAAAATAAATGCCAGTGAATTTTTTGTTGAAGCTGAGGTAGGAGCCAGCTGCCCAAATGCAATGCCTGTTTGGGGCTTTTTTCTGTCTCTTAAGCAAACGCCTCATTAACCTGATAAGGCAGGACACTTCCAACGAGTGGATTTGATGGTACATTTGTTGACTGGTGGTAGGGATTTCTGCTCAGGCTGTGGTGGGAGCAGGGGCCACCCATGGGACAGCAGGGCAGGAGCTGGGCAGCACACTACCAGAGGAAAGCAGGTGACATCCCATGCGGGCAGGCTACCACTCTGGATGCAGGGACCCTATCACTGGCAGCAGGACCCCTCAATGCCCATGAAGAAGCCCTCTCCAAAAGGCTCTTGTCTCCAAAAACCTCTCTCCAAAAGGCTCTTTCTCCAAAAGGCTCTCTCCAAAGGTCCCTTGTCCCACGGAAAAGCAGATGCCTTGGTGTGATGGGCAGGGAAATCTCTGTTATTCTGTGGTCCCTTTGGCAGGCAGTGGGAGCTAGGATGTGGTGAGGAGGTGCTGGGAAGAGAGATGAGGGCACAGGGCTCCAGAGCTGTGTGCTGACTGGCTTCATTAGCCCACTGCTCACAAAGCGGCCCTAATTAGGGACCAAGCCATGGAGCTGACTGCTGGGTGCAGTGGAGTGTGCAGCAGCCCTGCTCCTTGTGGGGCTGCAGAGCTGAGACTGAGGGGCAGGGTCCAGGGAGTGGGGACTGGAGCTTGCCTCTCACCACGGAATCACAGACTGGACTGGGCTGGAAGGGACCTTAAAGCTCATCCAGTTCCAACCCCTTGCCATGGGCGGGGACACCTTTCACTAGAGCAGGTTGCTCCAACCCCCATAGGTAGGGATGTAGACAACAGTAGTGCTTTGGTGCTGTGTACCCTGTTTGCAGGTACATTGAAGAAACTGGGAAGTTCAGGGTGCTGGTGTAAGATGCTGCAATTGCTGGGAAGGTGTTTGTGTCCTGCTGCTGGTGTGCAGCTGAGCTGGTGCTGATGCTTATTTGTGATCCACTTGTTTCCGTTTGACCTTCTCCTCTTACTGCCTTTTATCGTAAGCGAGTCTTCATGACCAGTAGTGTTTATCCCCAGAAGTGTTTCTGGAGCATCATCACGCTGCCTCCGTATGGTCCATGTCCTTCCAGAAATAGGATTTCTGGGGATGCTCCTCCGGAAGCAGCAGTGAGACAGTGCTGGCAGGTCCGCAGTGTATCCGTCAGACCCACGTTGTGCTTCATTCCCAAAGATCATAGGATCACAGAACTGTTTGTGTTGGAAGGAGCCTTAAAGCTCATCCAGTTCCAACCCCTTGCCATGGGCAGGGACACCTTCCACTAGAGCAGGTTGTTCAAGCCCCTGTGTCTAACCTGGCCTTGAACACTGCCAGGAATGAGGCAGCCACAGCTTCTCTGGCCATTTTGGGGAACATCTGCTGCCTGAACGTTTCACATGGCCAGGTCCCTAATGGGGCCATCCCAAGCCTGGCCAATTCTCTCTCTGCCAATTCTACATTCACGTATCTGGCGTCTCCCAAACCAGCAAGGTTTTACACTGACCCTCACTATTGCTTATGCTGTGGCATGGCATTTACACTGTGACACCGCCCTCCATGGTGCTTATATGGCACAGAGGTCTCATTTTGCTGGGGTTTAATGGAATTGGCCAGCAAATATTTATGTGGGGTCTGGGGAGGCTGTTTCTTGAGTTAGCTTGGATGGAGGAGATGCAACACACAGACCTGGGGGGAGCCATGGTGATGCTCTGCCCTGGACAGCAGCTCCTGCAGCTCGCTCCCCAAAGCAGCATGGGCAGACACAACCACTTACGTGTTTCTTAGGGGAATGTGTGGTTTCCTGTGGTTGAGCTTTTCTAGCCCTGTCTCTTGTCATTTAGCAGTCCTTAAATCCTTTGAAAGCTTTTGTGGCTTCACAGCACTGAAGCTGTCTGACAGGTAAATCATGGGGTGAGCCCTCCATCTGCAGACCTTGCTGGGGCTGCTTTTGCAACTGTGTCTGTGCCATGGGATGGGTTGGGATGGGATGATCCTGCGCTGGTGGGGGGGCTCACACAGGCTGCTTGAGCAGGGGGTGGGTCTTTGTCTCCCCCACAATTGCCTGCAGGGTTTGGACACCTCCATCCCTCTCATCATTCCCCAAGCTGCTGGATCTGAGCAGCCTGGAATGGGTGCCAGTGTCTCCAGCCTGACCCAGCAAGGCAGGGAGGATAGGCTTTAAAAATACATTCCCCATGCAAAACCAGGACAGAAATAGCCCTGCCAGGGCTCGGAGGTTTCATTTGACTGCACGGGTGTATCCCAGGCTGTCAGCAAGAAGAGGGGTTCACAGGCAGCTCCCTCCTTTCCCATAGAGAAATAAACAGTGTCGAGCCAGCCACTGTGGTTCCCCAAACCCGACATCTGCATTTTGCTGTCCCTCATCTCCAGCTGGAGGGGGTCACATATTTGCTAAGCTCCAGCTTCATTTTTGACTGGTGAACCAAGCTGTGAAGCCAAAAGCAGCCCTATTGGAGGTATATATTTAAGCAGAGGGTGTTGGACCCTTCCTGGGGGCTTATGGGGCTGCAGATGCTGGAAGGGGCAGTTGTGCCTTTCTTCCTGCTTCTCCCCAACTGGTGTGAGTGACTTCCCGTCCCTCTCCAGTTTCTCTGCATGAGGTTTCTTGTACAAGACCTGTTTCCTGCTGGTTTGATTTGTAAGCACTCTGTCTGGAGCTGTACCCCACGGGCTTCTTCAGGCTGATGGAGAAGGTGCTCCTCAGATGGGTGTGCTGTAGAGGAGGTTGGTGCCCAGTGCCAGGCTCATACCTCTTTTGGGGCTCTAATTACCACCATGCCAGCTAGACGCTACGTACAGAGTGGCTGCCCAAACCTGCTCTGTCTGGGAAGCACAAAGTCAGGCTTAGGAGAAGGTGTGGACAGGTAGGGGCAGTGCTCAGGGAGGTCCCTGGGTCAGTGATGCTCTCGTGTCAGTGGTCTGCAGGCACCAGCCAGAACCCAGCTCAAGCCATTCACGTGTGAGCATTGCTTGGAGCAGTGGGTTTATTTTTAGACCTTCAAGCACTTGCTCCATCCCCCACAAAACCATCTGCTGGTCAACCCCCCCCCCAACCCCCCCCCCCCCCAGAGTTTTCCATTTTCTGACCACAAACTGGGATGTTTTTCATACTCATCTTCTGCCTTCATGCCCTTTCCCCATTCTCCCACAAGCGTTTTGGGCTGGGTCTGATCCTTCCCTTGGCTTCGTGCTTCAGTCCGGGCAGAGCACTGGGGTGCTGGGAGGGGACTTGTTCTGACACAACCCACGGATGCTCCCAAGGGTGCTCAAGCCCCTTTGTGGGGTATCAGATGCTCACCTGTCTTAAGATGAAAACTGGAGCTTAATTACGTTGTGTTACTAATTAGCAGTGGACATGATGGCTCTCCTGGTTGAAACTCCGCTTGAGAAACGTGCTTGATGAGGACTGTCTCAGCTGATCTCTTTGTAAATGTGGGTCCTAACAGGAAGAGAAGGGTTGAAAAGCAAATTTAGGTGTCCTGAGACTAAAGAACACGTGCTTCGCATGTACAGAGCGGCTTTCCAAGGGCCGTGCCTACAAAATCTCCCCCACCTCAAACCTGCTCTCCCAGAGTTTGGGGTTAGCCACAGGCTACTGTCTCCTTCCCAGCATTGTTCCCTGTTGAGTACCTGGTTTGCCAGCACACAGCACATCTGTCTGTCTGGGCTTTACCTGGTTTAATCTCACAGGTTTAATCCAGTGCAGGATTTCATCCCAGTGGATGGGGATGTAGCAAAGGCAGGGCTTGAAGCACACACAGCAGATGAGCACCAGATTTCCAGCTCTTGTTGGATTTTATTTTGCAACTGGGTCCAAACCACGAAACAACTGCATGGAAAAGTTCATCTCAGGTTTGCTGAGAGAGCTAATAATTTCACAGGGGGACACAGCATTTGGGAGAGGCCCAGGAGAAGATATTGAGATGTTCGTTCTTTGAGCCCAGGGCTTTGCTGGTACTTGGGTTTAGCTACGTGTGGCTTGTTCATTGCCAGCCCTGCTGTGACTGACACTTTGCAATTATCTCTGATCTTTTGAGATTTAATGAGACCTCTGAGGTTTTACATTAATATACCTGAAGAGGTCCAACAAGAGAGGTTCTGCAACGGTGGAGGGAAGAGAAGGAAGAGGTGGTGTCCCCCAGGTTGTTTTCTGGAGCTGTGAGCCCAGAGCTCTTGGCCCAAACTCCAGCTATAACATGTGGAATGGAAAAAAGTCCAGTTATTTTCCTTAGGTTTTTGTAACAACTCAGGACCAACACTGGTGTTTTGCTGAAATACATGAGCGATGTGGGGGTTTTTCAGCTACCTAAACTCTGGTAGGTGTTTGCTGGGACATTCCAGGACATCAGTCCCAGGGCAGTCAAGAGAATCTGGGATGCCTGGAAAAGCCTTCTCTCCAATCACTTCCTCACCACTGCTCTCCAGATGTTCCCTGTGAGGAGGCAACTTAAGGTTCCTTGAGGTTATGTCTTTTGGCAGGCAATCAGTGCTCCTCTTGGCAGTGAAGGGCATCCATCACTGTAAGTTGTTGAGCAAGATGAACGCCATGTCAGATGGTGCCTCCTTGCAGCGGAAGACATCTTTGCACGCAGAAGGCAGTGCGCACACATGTTGCAAGGATGGATTGTGGTGGTGTCACTTGTATGATGCACACGCTGAGAAGACATGGGAAGATGGACAGGACCCCCTGCTCTGTATCTAGGTGGCACCTAAACGCCAAACAGGGCTTTGGGGATACTGCATGGCTCCACTGGAATGTTCCCAGAGAACCACTGCATTCCTGCAGCTCCCGATGCCATTTTTCCAAAGGAAGTGCTGAGGGCACATGAAAAGGTTGCTCTGGGAGGCAGCTCAGCCCTGGTATAGTCAGGTTTTGGAGCTCAGTTATTCAGCAGCTCCTTACGGCCTTCACAAATGAATGCTGCTAAGTACAGGGACGTGACTGCTCCAGACCTCAGTTATTTACAGCTCACTGCAGCTGACTTACACCATCTCCGTCAGCAGGGCTGAGGGGGGAAGGAAAACCTTCTGGAATGAGACCCAGGAGATAGATACAAAAATCTCCCCCTGCTTTCCCCCACCCCTGTTATTACAAACCCGGAGCCCATCCCAGCCTGCTGTGTTGATGAATGTGGGTTTGGGGAAAGTCCAGGAGCCAGCATGGAATATCTGTGTGTTTAGTGGGGACTGTGTGAAGATGTGGCAGGAGTTTCTCCTCTCTTTGACCTTAAAATGTGCATTTAAATCTAAAACCAGTTCTCCCTGGCCAGCTGAAAACAAGAACTGTACTCACTGTGCCCACCTTGGTCCTCGCAGTGTTTAAAGCTCTGTGGAGCCTTGCTCTTGGATGCTCTTTCCTTCTAATGTATAAAACAAAAGAGTCCTTCACAGTATTAAAAGTCTAATGTCCTTGTGAAATGTCTTGGTCACTGGCTGATGGATCTGGTTTCTTCAGAGAAGAGGGTTTGCAGACAGACCCCATGTGTAGGTATGGGAAAGACATCTTCCAGGAGCACGCTCTCTCCACTGCTCCATGGGGTTACCAAGCCAAGCCTTGGCTGTCACCATCTGAAGAAGGCAAGTCCTCATATGGGGAAACCAGAGCTCCTGGAGAACATTTCCCATGGGGGAAAGAGACAGTGATGGGCCTTGGAAGGACCTTCAGAGCTGAGACAAGAGTCAGGAACAAGTTGCATGCTTGGGGATGACAAAGCTCATGTGCTGGTTCTCTCCTGGCTGCTTACACCTGCACATCCAACCCAGCAGGGTCTTTTGAGTTTGCTGGAATGACAAGTGCTTAATGCTCGTTGGGGTTTTCTTTTCACTTGGGTTGGGTTGGGTTTTGGGTTGTTTTTTTTTCCTGTTCTTGTTATGCTGGCTACCAGATACATGTGGCTTTACAGGCATCACAGCCAGTTTGTGGTTCTCAGTTACTTCATCCCCATGATTTATTTAGTGTTTCTCCTCTCTCCAACCAAGATGGAGCTGCCTGTTAAGGTGTTTTCCTCCGGGTCTGTTCTGCAGGAGCAGCTGTGTGGTCATCAGGAAATGTTTGGGCATCTCCAAGGATAGTTGTTTTTGTGGTATACAAGTGATGACTTGTCTCTAGGCCCATCTGTGCTAATTGGGAGTGGAAGGAGAGAAACCAGGTGAAGGGGCTCATCTAGCTGGTTTGTGATCTGTTTTCCTTCACACACCCCCCCCCCCCCCCCCTTCCCTCATGCAGCTTTCTCCTGCTCCCCACTGAAAACATTTGCTGGAGGCAGTTTCTCTGCAAGCTGTTTAGCTGTGTGATGGGCATAATGTTTGAAGGGCACTTATCCTTCCAGTGCATGGTCTTCACTAAGGGGTGACCCCTTGGTGTGGCACCTGAACCTCCCTTAGATGCTGGTGTTCCCTCAGCCGTGTCACTTGATTCATCCAGATTTGAAGGGATGGGAAGAGGAGAAGAGCTTCCCAGCCATCAATTGTCCTTGAGCCTGCCTGGACTGAGGTTTGCAGCCCATCTCTCAAGTAAAATGATTGCATATTGTACCTTCCTCTTCCTCCTGCTCCTCTTCCTCCCTTAGTGCTTTGCTTCAGCATCCCAAACCTTCCCATTTCAGAGCAGGGCTTGTCTGTGGTTGGACTTGATAATCTTAAAGGTGTTTTCCAGTCTAGCTGATTCTCTGATTCTCTGGCTGAGGTCGTATTATGCAGGTGCTGTAGGGTGAGCCCCTGGATGGCATTAGTTGGGGAGAGCTTTCAATTACAATAATTTCATGTTTATTATTGCAACATTGAGGGTTTAATGCTCCTCACCTACATTTCCTTGGCTTGGTAACTCACGTTGTCTTATTTTGAGCTGGGCTGAAGTGGCTGCCATGGTGGGAGGCAGCATGGGAGTCCTGTAGCCATCCAGAAACCTCACCCAAGGGTCTGGGGACCCCTTGGCATCCAAATCCTGGAGGGGGTACGGAGTTCCTGCCCATTCCCATGGGATGCTGGTCCCTAAGCACTCCTAGAATATATATGTGGGCTGCAGAGGGCCTGCTCAAGGAGGTCATCCCTGGGGCAGGATGATGTCCTATGGCTTTCATATGCAGACTTCTAAATAAATAGCTAAATTCTGTTTTGGTGAAAAATAAGATAAAAATAAAGCCCCATTATTTTGCACAAAGTTATTTATGTGTAGCAAAATATAGAGCTGGTATGCGATGCCTGCCTACAATGTACTCCAGGAGCTGCAAAGGCACTAGCTGGCACTTTGGGACCAGGATATTATCTATAGCCAGGCTCAGTAAATCATTTCTCCTAAGGTTTATTTTCTTCAAGCCTGCGCCTGCTTCCCTTTGTAGCATTACTGCCCTTCTCCCTTTCTACTCACTAGCAGCATTGCACTAGTTGTGCACAAACTTGTAAAGAAGTACATCCACCAGAGATGGATGTTTGTTTCCAAGTGTGGCATCATGCAGCTCATTTTTCAGGGGTCCTTTGCTCAGCAGCAGCAGCAGGGATCTGACTGGGAGCTGTGGGGTTATTCCCTAACATCCTCTTACTCTTTTTGTAAGCGAAAACCCTGGAAATTTAAAGTCTCAATATGTATGTCATGGGATCAGCAGAGAATAAATCTGCATCCTTACTTATTTATGACTTACATGACATATTTTCAATAACTGATTTATGTAGTGTCAAGCAATTGGGAGGGTAACGGCAGATGATATTGCATGGTCATAGTGATGTGGAAAGGGAAATAACCCCCCCCAGAAGGAGGTTTTGAGGGAGCTGTTTGATGAGGGGTGTGAGGTGATGTTCAGCTTTGCTTTGGCAGACGCCCTCAGTGTGCAAAGCTGTGTGGGGACTGCACGGTGGGAGGCAGGGGCTAACCCATCTTGCTCCTCGTCTTGTCTTCCAGCCCATCACTTCATCGCAGTGACAGCGTGCCAGGAGGCAGACTACAGCTGGATGATCCAGCACTACTGCCTGAAGCAGTTCCAGCTCAGCATGGAGGGCATTGGGCAACGGCTCTGGTGTGACTGGGATGAGACCATGGGGTAAGTAATGTCCCTCCTGTCCTGCCTACACCCGTCTTTGATTTTGGGGTGTAAGGTGGTCAGCGGTGGGTTTTAATTTTCAAATCCCTGCTCACTGCAGGGGGATTACAACTGGATGAGCTTTGAAGGTCCCTTCCAACCCAAACCAGTCTGTGATTCTCTGATTCCATCCTGTTTGCTTGTGGAGGGACCACAAGGTGGGCTTGGAGGGGAGAGCAGTGGACTTTCTACTTAGACTTCAGTGGGGCTTTTGGCACCGTCTGCCCTAAGATTCCCATGGACAAGCTGATGAAGTGTGGGCTGGATGAGCAGACAGCGAGGTGGGTTGGAAAATGGCTGAACAGAGCAGGCCCACAGGGAGGTGGTTGTTGGACAAAGTAATTGAAGGCCAGCAACCAGTGGTGTGTGTACCCAGGGGTCAATGCTACTCTGGGGAGTGGGTAATGCACCATTGAGTCATGCTGCTAGCCAGAGGGGTCTCAACAGGCTGGAGAAATGGGAACCTCACAAAGTTTAACACGGGGAAGTGCAAAGTCCTGCACCTGGGGAGGATCAGCCTCAGGCACCAGGACATGCTGGGGGGCTGTCCAGCTGGGAAGCAGTTCAGCAGAAAAGGCCTTGGAGGTCCTGGTGGGTGCCAGGTTGAACATGAGCCAAATGCGTGTCCTCGTAGCACAGAAGGTGGACGGTGTCCGGGGCTGCTTGAGGAGTGTTCCAAGCAGACCAAGGGAAGCGATCTTTCCCCTTGGCTCAGCCCTGGTGAGGCCACCCCTGGAGTGCTGGGTCCAGTCCTAGGCTCACCAGTGCAAGAGAGATGCGGACAGACTGGATAGAGTCCAGTAATGGACCACGAGGATGATGAAGGGTCTGGAGCATCTCTCCTGTGAGGAAAGGCTGAGGGAGCTGGGACTGTTCAGCTCCAGGGGATCTTATTAAGGTGCAAACTGAAGCACAGGAGATGCCCTCTGAACATCAGGAAATGTTTTTTCACTGTGAGGGTGACTGAGCACTGGCACATGTTGCCCAGTGAGGTTGAGGAGTCTCCGTCCTTGGAGATGTTTAAAAACCATCTGGACATGGTCATGAGCAACCAACTGTACGTGGCCTTGCTTGATCAGGGGCATTTGGAGAAGACAAGGAGGATCTCCAGATGTCCTGTCCAACCTCAGCCATTCTGTGATTAAATGGGCTTTCAAGGAGCCCACCCTAGCAGTGTCTGGAAATCAGGATGGTGGTCTCGCTCAGTACAGTTATATACATGTGAAGAAACTGCACACCCCAGTGATGGAGCTTCAACAGAAGACTGAAGATGCCTGCTCTATGCTGGGTATCAATGTGTTAATAAGGCAGTAGATTAGGATCCCTGTCATGGCTCCATTACATCTCCTGGTGACTCACTGCTCGATGGACATATTTTCTATGAGGTTTTCCTTTCTTTTTATTCAGTACTCAGGTTCCCCAGACAATCCCTAACGGCTTAACTCAGCTTGAAAACCCCACAACCCACTGAAATGCCTTCAGACCTCTCAGTGAGAAAATCCCAGCCCATCCCACTGGATCTGCTGGTTTGCCTGCTGCTTCCAGAAGTTGTGTGTTGATTTTTCTTAGGAACTACAAGGAGTAGCTGGCACAGCGTGTGGCCTGGCAGCCTTCTGCTGAGCCTCCTGTTTATGATCAGTGTCAGAGAATTAGCAGTGATTTATGATGTAGGAGAAGCAGAGGTGCGGTCTGCTTTTCTGGTGGAGCACTTGGTGGCAACCTTGGGGAGATAAGAGGGTGATAATGAAACCCTGCTTAGTGTAGCAGCATCAGGGAGAGCAAGGATGTTGCATATGTGGAACATGGTGCTCTGGGATGGCTTTTTTTGGTATGTCTCTGGTTTGGTTCTGGCTCTTTCCTATTTCTAATCAGCAGAGCAGAGTTTTTCAGTACCGCCATGGCATAAATCATTCTCCTGGTGAGATGGTTTTGATTGCAGTTGCAGAGACCAGCCAGGGGTGTCCATGTGTTGGGGTGAGGGCCTGAGAAGCCTGCTCTCCACTCTCAGCTTGCTTTCCATGTCGTGCAGCACAGTTGTGCTGCAGCCTTTCTCTGGGAAGGCAAAGCGGCTTGAGACACAAGTGGGGATCAAGGTCAGTTTGAAGCGGCGAGTGGATGTTGCTGCATGCCATGACTGTTTTGCACAAAAATCAGAGTTTTTGTAAGGTTTTGGTTGATTTCTTGCTTCATGGCCCTTTTTTCTATGCCAAATTAAAATATATATATGTGTGTGTATGAAAACATACACCTATAGATAGCTAGGTTTTAAAAAAGGACAGTTTGGGTTTTCCTTCCCCTTCATTGGTGACAAAATGGAGGGGAAGAAAAGAGATTGGAAAGACTGTAGGAGGTTTCCTGGTTCTGAGAAATCTCATTTGGTCCTCAGAAATGTCCCGGGCCCTGGGGGCTCCATGGGATCTGTCCCATGTCTCTCTTGACATCTTTGCAGGCAGCATCCAGATGTGGTCCAGATGCAGTGAATGGCAGGAGAAGGGGATAACCACCTCACTGGGGATGAACTCCCACCCATGGAGACATCCCATCAGAGCTGTCCCTGTGCAGGGGCTGAGTGTGTCCCACGGATAGGACTTTGCTTTTGATTCTGGTTTGGTCCTATCTGCAAGACTGGTGAGATGCAATCCATCTCCTCCTTCAGCAAAGCCATTTCACAGGAAGCAGAGGTGTATTAAAGAGCTTGTTCTTCATCTCCCATGTCCTGGTTTGTTGGTTGTTTTTTTTTTCCTAAATAATTTCCACTAAACTTGTTATCCTTGAGACACTTGGAGGAAATGCTGATAAACTTGCAGTGTGTAATTTGATTGTGTGAGTCCATTTGCTCACAGCAAAGCAAGGCTCAGGGTTAGTTAAGCAATGACATTTCTCTGATCTTCCTGTGCCCTCAGGTCACTGGGAAAATCAGGTAGAAATAGCTTAGCTACTGCTGCAAATAAGCTGCTCTGGAAGGACAGCAATTTTAGGTGGCCACCATGCTCAAGATCCTTCCTGAGTGTGCTTGGGACTCACCATCCCCTTTTAATCCTTCTGCAGAGGAACTTTGGACAAAGGTCTGTAGGGACAGGACAAGGGGAATGGCTCTAACCTGACAGAGGGGAGATTGAGATGAGCTCTTAGGCAGAAGTTCTTCCTTGTGAGGGTGCTGAGGCACTGGCACAGGGTGCCCAGAGAAGCTGTGGCTGCCCCATACCTGGCAGTGTTCAAGGGCAGGTTGGACACAGGGGCTTGGAGCAACCTGCTCTAGTGGAAGGTGTCCCTGCCTGTGGCAGGGGGTGGAACTGGATGAGCTTTAAGGTCCCTTCCAACCCAAACCATTCTGGGATTCTGTGATTTTAGGAGAAAAAGCACTGTTAGGAAATGTCCCAGCAGGAGTGGGTAGGGGGTGGCATAGGCTGGCTTGTCAACCCTCCAGCTTTAGGGGGAAAGATTGGGCTTCTTCTAGGCACAAAACAAAGAAATGGTACAGTCCTAGAGCCTGTTTCCTCTCCATATCTTCCCCTGACAAAGGAATTTTGATGCTTGAAACCTGTCTGAAACAAGAAAGAGATATGTTTGAAGGTTTTGCCTCTGCTAGGCCCCATACCATCAGCAGTATCTGGTTTTGGGCTGTGATTTCTCGTACACAGCATTTAGCAGGGAAATGCCTGTTAGTCCCATCATTTACTGCTCAATTGAGAATAACACGATGGGAACATCTGAATAAATGAGTTGTCTCAGCAGAGTTTGTAATTGTGGTTTATTGGTCCTATTTATAGGCTGCAGATTATCCTTCTCTCATCTTGCCCTCAGAGGTATTAACTGAGCTCTTTCATTACTGGAACTGCTGCTTTCAGGTGTAACAGAGGGGCCTGTCTGGACCAGGAGTGTTTGATGAGGTTGGGCTTGGACCATGTAGACAAGCACCAACTCCAAGGTTGGTCCATCATCAATGAGCTCTGCTGGCTTTCTTAGCTGTGCTTATTTGGGGAAAGTTGATGTTTTTTCATGTGCAAGTCTTACCATATAGCAAGGAAACTTGTGTGAGCTGTTGCACACTTCAGGAATGAGATGCTGTGAACACTGTCTCCTGGGAAGAGGGAAGGATTGCTGAGAGGTGTTTTCCCTTGGGTTCTCCAGTTTCTTTCCTTCTCTTCCTCCCCAAAGGACGAGTGATCTTCAGATGCTCCTGTGTGCTGGTGTCTGCTGGGTTGCTCACTGATCGAGTTGAGCTGGTCTCTCCAGCCCCTTTGTGGTGTTGTCCCATGGATCCCTGGCCCAAGGATGATTTAGACTGAGCATCCTGGAGTTTTGTTTTCCGGGGCTACCCTTTTATTCAAAAGCTAGGTGACTGTTTAGCTGGAGGTGTGCTGTGGGCTCCTCTGTTTTGTGGTGTTGGCCGAGTTGCTTTGATGAGGAGCTCAGCTGTGCATGACTGATTATCCTGAAGATCAACTTGCCTATTTTGATTGCAGGTCCAGATTCATCAGTATGGCAGTTGAGCTTTGAGGTTAGCTGTGGTCTCTCTCAGAACAGCTACTTTGGGGCTATTCAGCCTGGAGAAGAGAAGGCTGCATGGAGACCTCATAGCAGCCTTCAAGAATCTTAAGGGAGCCTACAAGGATGCTGGAGAGGGACTCTTCATCAGGGACTGTAGTGATAGGACAAAGGGTGATGGGTTAAAACTTAAACAGGGGAAGTCCAGCTTAGATGTAAGGAAATTCTGTACTATGAGGGTGGTGAGGCACTGGAATGGGTTGCCCAAGGAAGTGGTAAATCTTCCATCCCTGGCAGTGTTCAAGGCCTCGGGTGACATGGTCTAGTGTGAGGCGTCCCTGCCTGTGGCAGGGGATTGGAACTGAATGATTTTAAGTACCTTTCCAACACTAACCAGTCTATGGTTCTATGATTCTATGTGGCATTGAGACTGCAGGAGGGACTGGGCTGCCGGCTACTCACCCATGACCAGCAGGAGCTGATGACTTCTCAGTAGCTTTCCTGCAGTTTTTGTCCTGCTGCAAAAAAGGTTTTGTTTTCCTGAAAAATAGTTTTTGCCTTGCTGGCAGGCTGTGGCCAGAGGTTTTGCATGAAAGTAAGTGGGATGGGAAGATGCTCATTGCGCTGAGTGGTGCCGCAGCTGCAGGAGTCACTCCAGCCGAGCCAGGCGCCTTCATTCCAAATATATCCGCCCTGTGGCATGCCGAAAGATTTCAGGGGAATGCCTTCCCCTCATCCTGTGGGGAAGGAGCTGCCCAGTGTGAGCGTGCAGGCTGACAGCTGCAGCCAGCACCAGAAATGAGGGATGATGCTGCCAGGTCCTGGTACCCTGTCCCACTCCTACCCCTGGCTAGGGGCTGCTCTTACAGCTGTCACTACACTCGTTGTTCTTTACCCATTATCTATAGAAAACAGATTGACCCATTTTCTTATTATCTCATTATCTACTTATTTATCTTCAGGTTGCTATGTCCCTGATGGATATCCCTTTAGCATGTCTGCAAGCTTGCCCTGAAGCCTTGCAGAGGAAGAAATCAATTTCTTAATTTACAACACAAAAGGAAAGACTCGTGTTGTTTTGGGGTTTGTAAGGCTGCTTTTTTTCCTTCTGAAGCAAAGGGGTTTGGGGAGGATAGGAAAAATCTTGATACCTGTGGCAAAAGGGGAGAGCTGGTGATCCTGTGAACACCAACCAGTCTCTCCAGTGTAACACTGTTCACACCTAGGCACTGGCAAGGAATAAATGGCAGATCAAATTCCAGTCTGGGTTGCAGTGGTACAAAACCAGAGGCACTGCTTAGGATTTACAGCAGGGTAAGCATTCGGACCCCATCAAACTGTAAATCAGGCCTCGATTGCTTCCCACCAGCAGCCCAGACCAGTCTGCCTGTGGGCGTTCATCCCCACGTGGTCCCCGCACTGCCTGGCCTCCTGCTGCAGCATCCTTTCAATCCAAACCGTTTCCATGGCAACAAGGAAAACAGTTTTAATTGCAGTTCATGTTGGGTAGGAGAAACAATATTTAGAGCTAAGCAAAGCTGTGCCCCTCAGGGAGGGCTGCCTGTCTCCCTGCCCACTGACTGTGGATGGGTTGGGATAAGCTGCCCTGTTCCCAGTGCTTCCTACATCAGCAAACTAATCCCAATTTTTATTTTTGTTTCATTAATTAAAGCTGGTCTTTTCAGGCATTTTAATTTCAGATGTTGCTATTTAAGGCAAAGCCAGGGAGAGGAGAGGTGGAAGGTGATGTGGATGCAGACTGCTGCTCCTTTCCCTCTCTCCCCGTCTGGTGGTCTCTGGGGACATGCTGACCATCACTGAGGACACCCTGTACACTCAGCACTCCTCCAGCCATGGGTATCCTTCCATCTCAAAGCTCAGGCGAGACCCCGAGAGCTGCTGCTCCTTTGGGAGCTGTCGCTGGGCTGCAGGCAGTTTTTGGCACTGGGAAAGATCCTGGAGCAGCCCCAGCCTGGTTGGGAAAAGGGAGCATGACTTAGGGATGCTTCTCGAAGTTATCCTCCAGGTTGGGGGAAGCTGGATCAACCCAAGCGCTCTGCCCAGGATTTTTTCTGTACATTCCTTGCAAGTGGCAAGGGTTTCAAATACCTTCTCGTGGAGGCAGAGGCGCCCAATGGAAAGACATCCTGTAGTTCCAAATACCATCTTAACTAATTCCTCTGATGCCAGCCAAGTTTTGCAGCTTGGTTTTGGCTGTTATGAATAGCACATGGCACGTAAGCTTTGGCCTTCACCTCTTATACACAGACCCTGGCAAGCGGCATTAAAATCACATGCTTCCTTTTGCTCCCAGGCAGGTTGGGAATCTGGGGGCAATCATCCTTAGATGTTGCATTCTTAGATCCTCTGGCTGCTCCGCAGAGCTGTGGGGACATGCCATGGTGCAGGTCCATGGCCCGGTGGCTTCTCTATGGACTCTTTTATCCTGACTGAACTAGGCCATGGACATGCCATGGTGCAGGCTCCATCATGGAGCTTCTTGGAAGCCGAGCCAGGGATCTGCTCTGGGGTTAACCCCCAGCTTTCAGCCATAAGGCTGGTTTTGGAGGACAGCCAGCCCCTGGTCTGTGGGGCGAGGGAGGAAAGGATACAGGATGCACGTGTTTCTCTGCCCACCACTTCTGATTTGGGGTTGGTGGAATTCAGATCTCTTAGGTCCTCCCCCAAAAACGATCTAAGTGTTTTGCCAGGCATTGCAATGCCCAGATGACACTGACTTGGCTTTCTGTCCTCACCATCCTCTCCAGGGTGGTCCCAGCTGCACCCTGCTGGCAGTGCTTTTCTCCTCCTTGCAAGGGTATAATCTCTGGAGGGTTTGTTTTCGAAGGTCTGTGCCTTTTCTCAGCTGAAGATGGTGTTTTGGGAGATGGAGGCTTGCAAATGAGCTGTAGGGTTGTCTGAAAGCTAAAAGCTTGACTCTACCCTCCCTCCAAAGAGAGTTTTAAGTCTCTGCCTGAGGATTACATCTCTTTCTGGACCCCAGAAATAGAGTGATCATCCTTGCAGCTCCCAGAGTTTGGCTCAGCTTTGGTTGGCTGAGTGTGGTGATGGGACCTCACTCTCCTGGTCTGGGCTAGGGATGGCAAGGGGAAGCCATTCTGAGTAGGGAAACAACCCCTTGAAATGTTCCACCATTGGAACAGGCTGAATTTCCAGTGGGACCACGCTAGTGTGGTGCTAACATCATAATGTGGCTCTGCTTATGGGGAGAGGGAGAGAACCAGATGCCGCTTTGGAGACACACCGGGAGGAATGTTCCCTGTGGCTGTGGCAGGGAAGAGCATGCTCAGCCCCCGGCATCAACACTGCTGCTCTCCAGTGGGATCTTGATCCCTTCTGACAAGGCATTGCAAGCAGCAGCCTGGGCCTGACCAGTCTGGTATATCCATATCTCAGCAAATGGGATATATCTCCATATCCGTTTGGTACCCCTCTGAGGTAGCTGGTAATGTACCTGTAGGGAGAAGGTTCTCCATGCTATGTGTCTGGGTGCTCTGCATGCGAGGACAGAAGGTGGTCCAAGTCTTGCAGGACCATTTCCTGAACACCACGAGATGCAGCTGGCAAGGGATGGCCTGAGTGGTGGATGGCAGCCCATGTCGATGGATGGGAAAGGGTCTATGAGATAAAGTGGAAGAAATCAAAACACCCAGCTACGTTGCAGAGTTTGGCTTTGCTTTTAGTTGGCTGTTCATAAAACTACTATGGTCTTTGTGTGAGCAAAGGGCAGAAAATCTAAGAGTCACATACTGGTTTGGGTTGGAAGGGACCTTAAAGCTCATCCAGTTCCATCTCCCTGCCTATGAATGGTGGAAGCAGGTATTTATCTACACAGAAGCATGGGTTGAGCTGGGGAAGGGCTAAGCCAGCTGCTGTACAGCCCTTCAGTTTTAAAAATAGCTTCTCTGTTATCGCTCCCCCTCTGGTTCCTGACGATGCTTCGGCTCTCGAGATCTCCTAAGGATGCTGATGGATGGGAAATGGTAATCTGGCATATTGGGATGCTGAGCAGAAGCTGCTTTTAGTAGCTCCAGGTGCCCTATTAATTAAATGAGGGGGCTTCCTCCAGCACTGCAGTGTGCCAATGAGTACAGCAAAGACAACTGCTGCCAGCCCAAAAACCCTGCTGACGAGATGCAGAATCCGCAGCAAGTAGCTGGGAAGCTCCTTAGAAAGTATTTGTTCCCCCAGGTGGGTTTTTAATTGGCTGGCTGGGGTTTGGTTTGCTCTGCTTCTGCAGCATCAGGCCTAATTCGCATGGGGAAAGAAACAGTTCTATATACATTTTTATCCATAGCCTCAAAAAAAATGAATGTGCTGCCCGGTGAGAGGTGGGATGGGTTGTGGTCCTGTGGACCTGCAGAATAAGGCAGGGCAAAGAGATGAGCTTCAGAAGTGTATGCTCTTGGTTCAGATGCAACCCCCCTGTTTTTAGGCAATTCAGAGAGAATTTTAAGTAGATTTGATGTACTCCCTGTTGTCCCCTTTTGGCTGAACCGTCGCCCTGAAAGCAGAGCAGCTTGCCTGGCTGCTGGCAGCTCAGGATGGGTTTTCTGAAGGGCTTCCCCTAAAGGTGCCAGATGGTTATGTGGGTACAAGTGGTATTTTCTGATAGCACTAGTCTGGCCATGAAATTCTGCAAAAACGCACCAAACCAAACCAAACCAAGCAAAAAAAAAAAAAAAAAAATCCAAACCCTTTCTTCTAGTTATTTCTGTAAATATTAATTCTGTTTTCATTTACTTATAGAATCATAGAATGGTTTGGGTTGGAAGAGTCCTTAAAGCTTGTCTAGTTCCAGCCCCCTGCCATGGGCAGGGACACCTAGACCATGTTGCCCAAGGCTCTGCCCAATCTGGCCTTGAATGCTGCCAGGGATGGAGCATTTACTGCTTCTCTGGACATCCTGTGCCAGCACCTCACCACCCTCACAGTATAGAACTTCTTCCTTATGTCTAACCTGAACTTCCCCTGTTTAAGTTTAAACCCATCACCCCTTCTCCTATCGCTACAGTCCCTAATGAAGTGCCCCTCTCCAGCATCCCTGTAGCCCCCTTTCAGATACTGGAAGGCTGCTGGGAGGTCTCCAGGCAGCCTTCTCCTCAAGTAACAAAAACATCCATAACAGAAACTATTTAACATTTTATACGCTATGGGGGAGTGCTGTTGTCAGGGTGCTAGTCCCTGGTGCACCGCAGTGCCCTTGTCTGTGTTGCAGCACCTATGGGGAGCTGACGAACTGCACGGCGCTCATCGCAGAGAGGCTCGACTGCTACTGGCCCAACCGGCTGGTGGACGAGTTCTTCGTCGCCGTGCACAAACAGTACTTCAGGAACTGCTCCCCCTCCGGCCGGGCGCTGCACGACCCCCCCAACAGCATCCTCTGCCCCTTCATCCTGCTGCCCATCCTCATCACCTTGCTGATGACCGCACTGGTGGTATGGAGGAGCAAACGCAGTGAGGGCATTGTGTAGGGACACCCTGCCACTGGGACAGGGGAGGGACCACCTCTGGACTGTCTGGTTTTTGGAAGACCTTGGCAGAGGAGCATCAGTGGGGGGTACAAAGCCCTGGAGGCAGATTCAGCAGTGCCACAGCTCCTCCTTTGCACCACAAGTGTGCCACCTGCCTGGCATGAGGAGGTAATGACAAGGCCAATGGGTCTGGGTGCAATGAGACCACCACGGATTCCTCTTTGTCCTCGTTTTCTGTACCAGGAAAGGCATCTTTTCCCCCAGCATGAGGCCGGTGTCTGCACAGGCTGGGTTTTGCCTTGGAGATGGGGAGCTATGGTTGAAGGGTGGCAGTGGGAGGTGGTGGAGGTGGCCTTGGCAGTGCTAATGAGCAACGGGAATAAGGTGCTTTTCCTACCCAAATAAACACATGAATAAACCAGGTGCCTACCTGTGGTGTGAAGGCTCAGCGCTCACTCCCTCTGAGAGGACCTCCCCTCACTGCCCTAAAGCAGCCTCGGTGATCCTGGAGGCTCCCCCCTCACCTTCCCCTTCAGTAATATTGACCTCCACCTCATAGGCAGTCTTTGGGGTGGCTTTCCAGATTTCTTGTCACCCTTTTAGGTACTGGAAGCTACTCTAAGGTCGCTCCGGAGCCTTCTCCAGGAAGAGGCTTTCTGGAAGATAACCTGCCTACAATAAAAATAAATGAGAAAAAAAAGCCCCACCAAGCCCAAAACTAAAAACCAAAACCCAAATAAGAAAATAAAAAGCAGTAAATTGTTCCAAAGACTGCCTTGAAGTTACAGCAGCTGATTCCTGCACAAGCACTGTTGGCTCAGGAGCCTCCATCCACCAACTGGCCATGAGCAAAGGTGACACTTTGGGGACATACAGGATAGTTTTGCCTTCTACCATTGCAGGAGATCCGTAGGGGGCACAGGATGGAGACTAGATGGAAACATACCCCTGGCAGTGCTCAGCTTAGTGCTTTGGTGAGAGGCAGAAATCAAGGGTGGCTGGAAAGAGTATAAATTAGTTGCATCTATACAGATGTAATATATATATATATATATATATATAAATACATACAAAAACAGAAACCCCCCAAACAGCTTCTTGTGTTCAGAAAAGAATAATTCAGTTTATTTTCCCAGGCCATGAGCTGATGGGCT
The DNA here is from genome assembly GCF_033815535.1 of Pezoporus flaviventris. Classification (NCBI taxonomy): domain Eukaryota; kingdom Metazoa; phylum Chordata; class Aves; order Psittaciformes; family Psittacidae; genus Pezoporus; species Pezoporus flaviventris. The sequence continues at coordinate 54,206,910 of NW_026892549.1, forward strand.
CTTCTAGGATGAGGGTGAGGTGTAACATTTTTGCCCATGTATTCTGGATGGGAAGAAAACGCTGCTCAGCCACCTTCTACAGTAGGTAGTAATATGCAAACTTCAATATTCTGCTCACCTGCTCCCAGTAAGCAAGAAAATGGTGCTGGGATTATACAGCAGGGCTGTACTGGGAGGGGGGGTACTGGCTTTGGTAGCAGCACCTCTGGCTCTGTGCTCACACAAGCTACTGTAACCCAAACCTGCTGCATTCCCTGACACAGCTCCTCCTGGCTCGAAGTAGCAGCACCCTGTGTTTGCTCTGCCATGGCTTCAAGGCATGAGTGACATGGATGACAGCCAAGAAACAGGGACTTTCACCATTTTGTTGAAGGATGGGAGGTGACAACAGTACCAGGGTGCCACTACAGCAAGGAACACTCACCTTTGCTACAGCAAACTGGTTCAGCGTTTTCAGCTTGAAAAGAATAAAAAACACCTGACTTGGCAAGCAAAATCCATACCTATTTTCCAATCTTTCTATTTTTGTGAGTGTTTTATCCCTTGCCTTCCCTGACATTACTATTCTGGCAGCAAAGATCTCTCACACAGTTGCCTGCTTAAAATAATATCCTGATCCATGTTTCATTTTAGCCACAGTGGCAACATAACCCAAAGATGAAGCTCACGATAAGGCTCTCCTCCTGCATGCCAATCCCTGCATTTAATTTATCTGCTTTCCTAGACCTCCAGTAACAGCTACAGGAGCCTGTGAAGCTGTAAGAGAAAAGGCACAGGGAGAACTTAAACCTTTAAGCAAGGCGGCACCGTGCTTAAAATCTGCAGCCCAGCTCTGCCATGTTAATGATGGATATAAATTTTGATTTCCTTCAGTGTCTGCAGAGGGACAGTAGGAAGGAATAAAGTGTAATAATGGGATAACAAACCATCAACACCCGAGCACTACACACATACACTTGCTCTGTATGAAACTGCACCAACATTTATTTCTATGGTTTTTCTATTTATAAAAGCTTGACTTGGTTCCATTGCACCTCCTCTGTGTAACCCCACAAGTGGATCCCCAGGGGAGCAGTGTGGAGCTCTGGCCCACACCAGGCAGCAACTCTTCACAGCGTTTACTCTGAAGTGATTCCTGAGGTACATGCTACTCTCTTGTGGAGGATCTCTGCTCGCACACATACTGTGTTTGATATACAGCTACTTACAGAGAAGGCGATTATAGCATCATATCCCTTCTAATCACCAAGAAAGCCAGGTGTGCAGGAATGTTTCAGAGGTGCAGTGCGCTCTTGTTCTCAGCTGCATTATTAGTCATTCCCTTTCAGTGCAGAATGTTGAAGAACACAATTTGGTATTCTCTAGATCATGGTGCTTGAATTTACCTTCATCAGATCAGTGTCTGATGCTCCCTCACCACATCCAGATTGGAAAGTCAAAGGCAGATTTCTTACCAAAAAAAAATAAAAATCCCCCTTTTGTTATATTTTCACAGAAATATATAATATATATTTTATATATGTACATAGTTTTACTAATACTACACATTTACTTAAGTTAGGGATTAGCCTGTATTTCTTGTAACTACTTCACACAATGAACAGGAACAAAAGAAAAATACTGTAGCCCATGCAGGAGCTGAAAATAACAGTGTGAGAATTTCAAAAGTGTAACAAAAACATCCTTAACATTAAATATCATCAAGAATTTCAATACCAGAAGTAGAATTTCATTTAGCACTAGCATTCTAGCAAGCTCTAAGCTTTAGTGAATGACTGGTAGAGAAAGCTTTTTTTGTTTCTTTTTTGTTTCTTTGTTTCTTTTTTGTTTCTTTGTTGTTTCTGCTCATCAAAGGCAAACAGGATTGTGATTTGGTTCACAAGAGACCATTTTATTGCCAACCTGAAGTGTTCTAAAAGCACGCCACCTCATCTGTTTGGTTGGGTTTTTATCTTCCCCCCTCCAAACTAGGCAAGAGTTAAAAAAAAGTGTAATTACAATTTCAATAGTGATTTCTTTTAACTTCTCAAGCATATCTCATCAACAGGATATACAGTACAGTTCAGAAGAGTAAACATTTTTAAAAGTAACCAAACAACTTTTTCACCCAACATACACAATTTCTTGCTGTATTTATGTTGAACTCTCCTTTTAACATGGGTAAGTTATTAAGTTAGTTTTCTTCTTCAGTACAACATGAACACAGGACTAGTACAGTCCAGGCTGATTTTGTTGTCATTGTTGAAGGTAAGGATAACTCCAGTGTGGAAGCCATGGTCCTGCCATTCATCTCCCTTCATCATCTCGCATAGCGCTTAATGTAATCTTCAACTTTATTCCGAAAGTCCTCCTAGAGGGAAGCAGAGTCAGAATTACCCCAAGCACATTGGAGAGGGACTCACATAGGGCTGCAGTAGTGGTGGATGCCCACATCAGCAAGCAATAGGGTCAAGTGTCCATCAATGTTTCCAATGTTGTGTATAAGAACTCGGGCAATTGCTCGAGTCCTTGGCAAGCAGATGTCTGGGGATTCCTTTGGGGATTGAACTGCACAAAGTTTGCCATCACCAGCTGTGTCTGGCAGGTCATCTGTGCTGGGAGGCCAGGTCCCAGCTAGTGGCACAGCAAAGATCTGGCTGTGATTTTAGAGAAGGAAGGGAAGCTTTCCTTACCAGATGAAAGAGACAGCTCTGTCGCAAGCAGTTATTCTGGCCTCCCTAGGTAACTACACAGCATCACAGCCAGCACATAACCAGCACAAAATTGATCACTGTCATTTATTACAGCCTGTACAGCATTAAAAACTCACCAAATCACTTGTTTTTGAAAGTGGTTCAGAGGGAACACTCTTACACCTGCAGCCCTCCACACAAAACCTATAAGAGTATCATAAAACCTCTGTATCCATAGAAAAGCACACATTTCTGGCAGTTTATTCAGCATGGAGATACCGAGCAGAGAAATTCTGACATACTTTCCTCATTTGATCCTTGTCCAAGTCAGGATGTCAGAGAGATGCTACATTCCTATAATGTTTGCCTCATGTGCTTACAGCCTGTTACTAAATGTGTCCAACACAAACACACTGAGTGGTCTGTGCTCCAGATACATGTTGGGGGTACACAGCAAAGTGCCTTTTGCTTGATATCCAGCTCCCAGTTTTGTGTGCTGCTAGAATATAAAGCAAGAAAACCTGGGAAATTTATGTACTTACGTTTGTTCAAAAATAAAACCCCCAAACCACAAAAACCCCAAGACGCACAAAGGATGAAGAGGTTCTGAATACAGTGTCCTGGTGTACTGGAGCTGCCTGGAGAGCAGGGGCCGCAGAAGCACTGAAACTCTATGCCCACCAAGCCAAGGCTCTGCTTTTACCTTGTTGCCATGACCTGAGGGTTCAGCAACGGACAATCCTGCTTTAAATGACATAACTTGACATCTTCAGGCTTGCCAATACATAAAATGATGCCCTTGGAACACACATGGACTGTTCTGGTACAGCCCACTCAGCAAAGAGCTAAATAGCATGAAATTTACAGAAAGAACAGCAGTTTGTGAGTTTAATGCCCTGTAAATTATGACTGTTGGCTGTCCAAGGAGTTGGAGGTCTTGTTTACTTCTTTGTTAACAGTAGATAAAGGTGAGCACTGCAATATTCACCGTGACTTAGTACTAATGCTAAGAAGTCCTGAAAAGCATGAAGTTTATTTTAGAGCTGTAGGAAAAGCTGTCTTCCCTTACAGGGGCATGCACCAAGAGCTGGGGTTGTTCAGCCTGGAGAAGAGAAGGCTCCAGTGAGACCTTAGAGCAGCTTCCAGTGCCTAAAGGGCCTGACAAGAAACCTGGAGAGGGGCTTCGACAAGGGCATGTAGGGACAGGACAAGGGGGGAATGGCTTTAAACTGACAGAGGGGGGATTGAGATTAGACATTAGGAAGAAACTCTTCACTATGAGGGTGGTGAGGTGCTGGCAGAGGGTGCCCAGAGAAGTTGTGGATGCCCAGAGTTCCAACCCCCTGCCACAGGCAGGGACACCTTCCACTAGAGCAGGTTGCTCCAAGCTGCGTCCAACCTGGCCTTGAACACTGCCAGGAATGGAGCATCACTACTCTCACAATGAAGTTTTCAGCTCTGGTACATTTTGGACTATCTTGATACAAACTCATATTAATTACTCAGAATAATTACTCATAATGGCAAACAATGCTGGAAAGCTCTATTTTACTGCATATGGTGGATGTGCTCAGTATTATAGACTGATGGCTCGTAGCAGCAACATGCACACAACATCAGAGCATGTCATTCACAACACTGTAACTGATAAGTGAAGCCTTTTGAACTCATCCTGTTACTGGGATATAAAACTAAATAAAAGGTTACTAGCTACAAGAACACAAAAACCACATTAGCAATACCATCGATCTTTTCGGCTAAGAAAAACCACTGGATATGCAACAGGGCCAACTACATCTTTGCTGTATTAACATCCAAGAGCAGCGCAGTACAGACAGCTCAGGGCACACTCCTCTTTTTCACATGTATCTTTACGAGATTTTCAAATGGAAGATGTGCTCTCAGCAGTGTTTTAACAGAAGCAGGACCTCAGCAAAGCAGGAAGGCTCCAGAAATCCATGCTGTCACTTGGTCTGACTCGCCAGATGAAGGGGCTGACAGCATTGGCAAGAATGTATTAACATGATACTCGCTGTATGTGAACCTAGTGCTGAACAGGAGGTTTTCATCCCATAGCTGTAATACTCCATCTTCACATGACATATGGCTTAACAGTTCCTCATTACCAGGGGGCACTTTTCTATGTGCACATCTGTTTATGTGCAGTACTGAATAATCAGAAGCATAAAAATTAATCAGAGCAGCACATATCCTGCATTATGAAGAGGCACATACAAAATTCTGCTAGGAATGCTAAGGCAAAGAACAAAGCATTGCATTTTACCCTCTCTTAACTTCCTTTCAAGGACACCTCCTAAGTGTAGGACTACTAGAAAGATGGGCTAGAGGCCGGTTGTGCAAAACACCCACTTTTATTAAAAATAACGAGTCTACCCACTTGAATGGAGCTTCTTGATCCTTTCTGCTGGAGACTCCAAAGAACTGTACCCAACCCCAGATCTGCATTAGTGCCCTGTGCCTCAACCACCCTTTGATGCCAAAACAGACACTGATGAGAGGGGGAAGAGTCGCAAGGTTTGCTGCTGGAAATATGCCCCAGTAAAGCAGTTCATCTTAATGACCATGTATGCTCTTGCCAGAATGCTTGTCTAGCTGCTGGTGGTGGTTGCTTTGCCACATCTCTCTGGACCTGGATCACGTCTCACTGCTAGTTTGGCCAGAGGCACAGCTGCTGCCTCTATGCTGAAGTTGTTTCCCATATCAAGGTCACCAGGTCATGATGAAGAGGGAGAGGGTTGGCTGTAACATTCTACTACACAAGTACTGATGCTGTAAGACATGAAACGTCATCAGAAACAGTCATTAAGCTCTGCTAGGCCATCTGGAGGAGCATTTCTAAAGGGAAATCTGATTTCTAACTCCTATCATTTGCCCTTCATCAATACTATATTCTTCACAAGTTTCAAGATATGAAATATGGAGTCAGAGGAGGACAAAACTGCTCTTGTGCTCTTGGGAAATGTGCTGAGTGGTGAGGAGGAATGAGGCTTGGGTTTCCGTGTAGGAGCAGTACCTGCAGCCTTGCCTGGTTTAGGGTGGAGAGGTCTGGGGCTAAGCCAGGAAACAGAGCTCCTCTGTGCAAGAGAGACTCAGGGACTCTCTTGAAATCAGGCACTGGCTTCATGGTCAGCATGAAGCTGAAGCTCAGGCAGTGCCAATATTCCCTTAGCACAATGGCCATCCCATCATACAGCACAGTGACAAGAGTGGACAGTGCAAGTATCAGATTGTACACTTCAACAGATGCCTTCCCCATACGTTCTAAAGGAAAAAAAGATGATCAGCTGAGAATAAGAAACTAATAAAAATGTGAATAAACCAAACACTGTAACTCTAAGCACACTCCAAAAAAAGCAGAGCAGGTACTCCCCAAGCACCAGCTGGATGCAAGAGGTACAGATCAGCCCAGACACAGCTCCATGGAACCAAGGGCATCACTGCTGCATCCCACAGGTATTCTATAGGTCCCAGGTACTGGGCTGCAGCGTGTTTCCCCTGCAGATCCCTGTCCTATCCCAGATAAGCAAGACCCCGGTGGGAGCCCAGCTCTGAATATGCTCAGCTCTCAAACTCATGTATGAGAAGAAACCATCTAAAATGGGAGAGTTTACACAATTCTGGAGCAGAGCCAAAGCTGCTTTGCTCTGAGCTGTGGGGAGGTGAGGGAAAAATGAGGGGTACATGAGTAGCCCTGTGGGAAGTACTTGATGCATGAGTACTGCTGGCCAAATCGCTGCTTCATTCCATGAAAAACAGATGGCCACAAACAACTGAAGGGAAATTCAAAGTTTATCAGTGGGTGAAGAGTACGGAATAGAAGCTATGACACATTTCACAAATCATTAGCTGAAAAATGGGTTACAGCACAGATTGCAAAGCTAAAGCAGTATATCCATGGAATTCCTCCTTTGTATTTAAACAAGGAAGTTCTGTTTATACAAAAATGTTTAACAAGTAACCTTTAAGCAGATAAACCTATACATGTCTATTTTGGCAAGAACTCCGGTCAAAGACATCAATTCCAAACAGCTTACTGGTTTCATGATTTTCATTTTTACTGCATGTCCTTACCAGATAGCACACGTGCAATGATTTGCATTAAGAAAATATTAAAAAGCAAATCCTTATTTAATTAGCTTTAGATAAAAAAACAAAACAAAACAAACAAAAACCAAACCTGACTGTTGTAATATTAAAACAATTCACTGAAGTCCCAACTGGCTGTCTTAAAAACACGCAACACTGCAATGAGATTAAAAAAATGCAGGAAAGTTGTTACTACAAGATATTTTAAAACAAGCTCAGTATCTGGCCAGAGTAGAAATTTATCACAAGTTATTTATCTCTGAGGAGCACTTGGGAAAGGATTTATAGACAATTATGGAAACAACAGGAAAACTGCCACCCCAAAAGCACAGAAGAGAATTAGGGCCTACAGTTTCTAAAAGCATATTGAAGCATGCGCTCAAGAACTAGGCACCTTTTAAAACACTGGGGTTTGACCTGATTTGGCACCTCTCAGAGGAGACTGTGAGAAACAATTCCTGGTCCACCTTCACACCATTTAGATTTACAATGCTGTAAAATTAAAATAGAGACAAAAAAAAAAAAAAAATCACAAAACCACTTAACTGCACCTTCCCTTCCTTCTTTAGTGTTATAACAATAAAAAAGCACTATTTTCAGTGAACACTACTTTAATCCAAGTTATCAGCAAAGTTAAATTCCAAACAATTTCTACCAGGCCCTTTTCTTTAAAGTGTTTAATAAAGGGGTCTTCTGAGCACCAGGAACATGACAGGAACAACGCCAGGTTGGACAGGGCTTGGAGCAACCTGTTCTAGTGGAAGGTGTCCCTGCCCACGGCAGGGGGTAGGAACTGGATGAGCAGTAAGGCGCCTTCCACCCCAAACCAGTTTGTGATTCTATGCCATTACTCAGCTCCAGCCAGACCTTTGGGAGGATATAATTACCAGGTAGATTTACCCATTAGCCCTATGAGTTATATTTAAAGCGACCTTTTATTTCTTTTCCATCTTGTGGAAAATAATAAGCATTCATGCCCATCAATCCCCCCCACATCCACTCCCATTTAAAAAGGAGCTGAATGAAACCTTTGAGTAACATGAAAATCTCAAGTGCGAGGTGTTTTTCATGTTATCATTTCCCTGCCATTGATTAATTTAGCTCAGCCTCTACACCACCTGAACCCTTTTCCAAGCTCTGTAATTACAGTTTAAATTCTAAGAAGAGCGAGCGGGGGTGAAGAACCTATACACAGGTATCTCCCACAGACTCCTGTGCTTGGCATCAATTTTCACAGCCTCTCTTCCCTACTTCACCTTTTAAACACCACTTCCAGACATCAAGCGACTCTGATTTTGCAAAATGATGACTAAATGCTTTAGGTAGCTAAGTCCTAACACCAAACCCCCAAAATGCCACTGCTGTTTTTACTGTGACTATCTGTGGGGAAGAAGAGAAAAATTAAGTTTTTCACATCTTTAAACTAGATGTGTTGGGGGAGGGGGGCATCATTCCATCCCAACACACTCAGTCAGTTGCCAGCACCTATAATAAATGCTTGGAGCAATGTAGAGATATCCCAGGCACTCCAGCCAATGAGCCGGCTTCATTTGGAGCTCAGCTCAGATGCCTCTATACAAATGCCTGTAGCATAGGGAACAAATGAGAGATGTGTGCACATCTACGGGGGTATGATATAATAAGCATCACAGAAACATGGTGGGATGGCTCCTATGACTGGAGTGTTGGAATGGAAGGTTACAGGCTCTTTAGAAAAGACAGGCCTGGCAGGCGGGGAAGGGAAGTTGCCCTTTATGTTAGGGATAGGCTGGAGAGTATGGAACTCTGTCTGGGGACAGGTGAGCAGTCAACAGAGAGTTTGTGGGTCAGGGTTAAAGGGAGAACAGTGATGGGAGACATTACTGTGGGGATCTGTTACAGACCGCCTGATCAAGGAGAACCTGCAGATGAAGTGCTCTATAGACAGACAGGAAAAGCCTCACGCTCACAGGCCCTTGTCCTCACAGGAAACTTCAACCACCCAGACATTTGTTGGAAGGACGGTACAGCCTGGCACAAGCAATCCAGGAGGTTCCTCCATTGTGTGGAAGACAACTTCCTTCTGCAAGTAATAGAGGAGCCGACAAGGAGAGGTGCCGTGCTTGAGCTCGTGCTCACCAACAGGGAAGGGCTCGTTGGACATGTGACGCTCCAGGGCAGCCTTGGATGCAGCGATCATGAGATGGTCAAATTTGAGATCCTCAGGACAGTGAGAAGAGCGTGCAGCAAGCTCACTGCCCTGGACTTCAGGAGAGCACACTTTGGTCTCTTCAGGAGCCTGCTTAGTAAGGTCCCATGGGATGTAGCCCTAGAGGGCAGGGGGGCCCAAGACTGCCGACTGATGTTCAAGGATCACCTGCTACAAGCTCAGGAGTGTTGCATCCCAACCAGAAGGAGGTGCAGCAGGAGGGCCAGGAGACCTCCTTGGATGGATAAGGAGCTTCTGAGGAAAATTCAAATGAAAAAAGAGGCTTATAATAAGTGGAAGCAAGGACAGGTGGCCTGGGAAGAGTACAGGGATGTTGTACGGAAAGCTAGGGACCAGGTTAGGAAAGCTAAGGCCCGGTTAGAATTAAACTTGGCTAAGGGTATTAAGGATAACAGGAAGGGATTCTACAGGTACATAGCAAATAAAAGACAAGGGACAATGTGGGCCGCCTCAGGAAGCTCTCGGGAGAACTGGCTACACAGGATTTGGAGAAGGCTGAGGTTCTGAATGACTTCTTTGCCTCCGTCTTCACTGGCAAAGGCTCTGACCAAACCACCCAGGTCTTGGAAGGCAGATACAGGGACTGTGAGAATGAAGACCTTGAGCCCACTGTAGGAGAGGATCTGGCTCGAGACCATCTTAAAAACCTGAACATGCACAAGTCCATGGGACCTGATGAAATCCATCTGTGGTCCTGAAGGAGCTGGCAAAGAAAGTTGCTAAGCCACTGGCCATCATATCTAAAAAATCATGGCAGTCAGGTGAAGTTCCCGACGACTGGAAAAAAGGAAATATAACCCTCATTTTCAAGAAGGGGAAAATGGATGACCCAGGGAACTACAGACCAGTCAGTCTCACCTCTGTGCCTGGCAAAACCTTGGAGCAGATTCTCCTGGAAGGCATGCTAAGGCACATGAAGAACAACAAGGTGCTTGGTGACAGCCAGCATGGCTTTACTAAGGGGAAATCCTGCCTGACCAATTTGGTGGCCTTCTCAGATGGGGCTACAGAACTGATGGACAGGGGTAGAGCAGTTGACGTCATCTACCTGGACTTGTGCAAAGCGTTAAGACGCTGTCCCACACGACATCCTCGTCTCTAAATTGGAGAGACATCAATTTGATGGATGGACCACTCGGTGGATAAAGAACTGGCTGGATGGCCGCACACACAGAGTTGTGGTCAATGGCTCAATGTCCAGCTGGAGACCAGTAACGAGTGCTGTCCCTCAGGGATCGGTGTTGGGACCGGTCTTGTTTAACATCTTCGTCACTGACATGGACAGTGGGATTGAGCGCGCCCTCAGCAAGTTTGTTGATGACACCAAGCTGTGTGGTTTGGTTGATACACTGGAGGGAAGGAATGCCATCCAGAGGGACCTTGACACACTTGTGAGGTGGGCTGATGCCAGCCTCAGGAAGTTTAACCATGACAAGTGCAAGGTCCTACACCTGGGTCGGAGCAATCCCAGGCACAGCTACAGGTTGGGCAGAGAAGAGATTCAGAGCAGCCCTGCGGAGAAGGACCTGGGGGTTTTGGTTGATGAGAAAATGAACATGAGCCAGCAGTGTGCGCTTGCAGGCCAGAAAGTCAACTGTATCCTGGGCTGCATCAAAAGGAGCATGACCAGCAGGTCAAAGGAGGTGATCCTGCCCCTTTGCTCTCGTGAGACCTCACCTGGAGTACTGTGTACAGTTCTGGTGTCCTCAGCATAAAAAGAACATGGAACTGTGGCAACAAGTCCAGAGAAGGGCCACGAGGATGATCAGGGGACTGGAGCACCTCCTGTATGAAGACAGGCTGAGAAAAGTTGGGGCTGTTCAGCCTGGAGAAGAGAAGGCTGTGTGGAGACCTCCTAGCAGCCTTCCAGTATCTGAAGGGGGCCTATAGGGATGCTGGGGAGGGACTCTTCATTAGGGACTGTAGTGATAGGACAAGGGGTAACGTGTTAAAACTTAAACAGGGGAAGTTTAGATTGGATATAAGGAGGAAATTCTTCCCTGTTAGGGTGGTGAGGCACTGGAATAGGTTGCCCAGGAAGGTTGTGAATGCTCCATCCCTGGCAGTGCTCAAGACCAGGCTGGACGAGGCCTTGGGTGATATGGTTTAGTGTGAGGTGTCTCTGCCCATGGCAGTAGGGTTGTAACTAGATTATCTTAAGGTCCTTTCCAACCCTAACTATTCTATGATTCTAAGTTTTGGGACTTTTTTTGATAAGTATCTGTCCATATAGGTAAGTTACAGAATAGACCTGCCTGCCAGGACACTGCCCTGGGGAGAAGTCGAAGATGTGTTGCCAAGAAAGATCAGCATGCTGAACACGATCCATCTGAGATTCTCAGACCCTAAGTAGGAACCATTTCCCTCATGCTTCTGTAAACCCTCTGTTGTTTGCCAGTGAAGCAAAGATAAAGGAAAAAAGCACCCTCTGAAGTTACCGGAAGAGGAAAGGGCTGTGGATTAGCATGTGAAAGCTGCTGGGGCAGCCAGGGCTAACTACATCTAAATCCTGTTTGTGCAAAGGTGAGGGAACTGAGCCAGCTGAACAGGGCAAAGCAGCTTCCCCAAGAAAATCCTTCCTTGGATCAAACGTGATGCGGGTCCTGGCCCTCTTGCCATATCTGCCCTTTGGCTTATGGAGCAGCTTGGCTGGAGTCAGTTGGTGGAGACTTTCACAAGCCCTCTGGTCATATGGCCACAGTGCTTATGGACTTGGGATTTGCCCTGTGACCCATTTGCTTATTACCATTAATGATTTCACCGAGGCTGCTGAAAACAAAGAAGACTTCCTGGGAGTTGAACTTGGCAGCATGGAGCCTGCTTGCTTATTCAGTGCCTGATGTTGGGTACTTGTTTCCCCCCAGTGCTACTGGGGTCAGCCCAAGGCTGATGCCAGGCACACTGGCCATCCTGTCAATACAGTTGTTGGAAAGGGTTATAGAGAGAACCCTTCAAGAAAATTACCTGAATTATCCCAATTACACTGATGTTAACCTCCTCTGTGCTGCAAACTCACTTCCACCCACGAGGATGTCACTCATTTCCAAGAGAGGATATTGTCCTTGGGATCTGAGCTCTTAATGGATAAATTATAAGCACAGTGGAAATGGGAGCTGCCTGGGTCTGGTGAGAGGGTTTTTGCAAGTCATACTCTACTCCAGTCAAATGATATCCAAACAAACCAGGCTGGGCAGGTGAGGCACATGGGGAACTTCACTTAGAGATCAGACTTTTTGTTTGCATTCAGTAACCCTCCTGTACGGTTCTGTTTTAAAGCCATGCATTTATTTAAAGAATGCAAAACAAAAGCTTTCATTTTAAGCCACTTAACTGCCTAAAGCATGTAGAACAAAAGCTTTAAAACATCTGCATTTCTTCCACATTTCTGTCATTACCTCAGCAAGTCAAACCACTTCAAAAGCTTAATCAACTTTGCTGAACCCAAAAGAGGTTCCATCCATAATCCAAGTGTTATGAAAGATAGTTAATGGCATCAAAAAGTAATGTTTTTCCTATTTACCTCTGTTACCACAATTAGCAGCTGTACTGTTGGCTCTTTTGCACATGCCATTTAGTGTACTTTATGCCCCCTGGGAAAAGGCTTCAAAGGCTGTAACGCTGACGCAGAACATAAAACAGGGAGGCAATGCAAGAAAAACCTTAGTGACATTGTCTAAATGCAGTAATGTTGCAGAAAAACAAGTACGCATTATAGTGTGGCTGCAAGAACTTCAGTGACAGCAACAAACACCAATCAGGGTGGTTGGGTGTGCCGAGGAAGTGAAGGATTTACTGCAACAAATACAGAGATAAATAAATGCAATGACTCCCAGGGAAAATTGTTTTGAAAAGCTGGTTTTGGAGTGGGATGGTACCGCTGTTCTTAACTAGACACTTAAGCGGTAATCAAAGAGTAATAAAAACCCCACAGCAAAAATTACACAGCTTCAAAAACAAAAACCATGTCAAGTTTGAAAGCCTTTTGGGGTTAAATACTTTTCCAGTGTTGTAAAAGCTTGAAAAGCTAATGTTAGCCTTGAACACAGCAGATCAAGTTCTGCCCTTGAGAAACTACTTCTGCCGCTTATCGACTCCTACACCACAAATGTGGTGTCCACAGGCACTTGTACTGGCTGGAACTGTATGGTGTGTGCATTTAACTATCACAGAACCACAGACTGATTTGGGTTGGAAGTGACCTTAAAGCTCATCCAGTCCTAAAACCCTGCCACAGGCAGGGACACCTTCCACTGGACCAGGCTGTTCAAATTAGAAGAATTCTTCAATGTTACGTAACCCCCTGCAGATGACATCAGGAAATGATCCTCAAGTCAGTATCCAGGAATCTACATGAGTTTCCTCTTTCACTTGAATAAAGTTAAAAAAACCCTTGAATTTTCATCACGTCACAGTTTTGTACTGCTAGAAATAAACAGCAGTGTTCTTGAAAATGTTCAGAACCAGCTACTTCCTATTAGGAAGAGTGTTCTTAGGATTGTCAAGGCTGGTGCAAAGCTATCAACTGAAACAAGGGAATGAGGTTAAGTGAAAAACCTTATGTTAGACAATAGGCAAAGCAGATCCCAGTCCAAGAGAAGCTCAAACATGAATAAATAAAATGGCACAGCAAGGATAAGACTATGCTTATTTAAGCAAAACATTGACTCAAACAATTGCAAATAATGTAAAGAATGAGGGCCTAACAAAGCCAGCTTGAAGCCAACATAATGAGAGCAAGATCTGGGCATGCCTCTCCCTGTCCTGACAAGTACTAAACAGCCTTTCTGTTGCCTACCCTTCCTTGAGCTAAGAGCCAACTGCATGAACCAAGTTGTTGACCAAATCAAATGAACAATTTGAAAATGAAAATATATTAATTTGCACGCTAAATTCTTGGACCTAGATCACAAGTCAAAAGCCCAAGATGTTCCTGGAGGCCCAGATCCATCCTGGTAACTCTGCGACTCTGTAAGAACAGTGGGAGAAAGCACACACACACAGAATCAGTCAAAGAAATGGAAATAAGCTGTCCCGGATGGAGATCTCTGCTGTGTGTTTGCAGTACAAAAAGTAGCAGTGAAAAGAAAGGTGAGGCTGGCATTCTGGTCTGGAATGCTGCAAGTCCTAGAGAGACCATTGTAATGATCCTGCAAAGCAACTACTCATACTTTTAGTAAGATGTATCAGTGACACAAGAACTGGAACAACCAGCTGAGATCTGTGCTAAAACAGACACCAAGAAGAACGGCTTTAAGTTGAAAGAAGGGAAATTTAGATTAGATATAAGGAAGAAGTTCTTCCCTGTGAGGGTGCTGAGGTGCTGGCACAGGGTGCCCAGAGAAGCTGTGGCTGCCCCATCCCTGGCAGTGTTCAAGGCCAGGCTGGACACAGAGGCTTGGAGCAACCTGGTCTAGTGGAAGGTGTTCCTGCCCATGGCAGGGGGTTGGAGCTTTAAGGTCCCTTCAAAACAAAACCATTCTGTGATTCTATGAAGAAACACAAATAGTTAAGGAGAGAGAAAGGTAGTAAAACAGTCAAATTACAGCTTACCAATGTCTTTATGCATTTCTTTTGCAAACGGTAATTAGATCATTCTGTACAAAGAACTGTCTAGAGAGCTGTCCTTGAAATCTGACATACCTCAACTGGAGATGAAGCATCAGAAAACCCAGCAAAGACCAAGGGACTCCTGAAGTACTGTAGCAATCATCACATTTGACAAAACACGTCTTGTGCTAATGAGTTTTAAAAACAACATTCTGGATCCCACGGCAAACTCCTGGGAATGACCTCACAAACTTCATATCACAGTAATTCTGAGATCAGGTGGAAGAGTGGAAGTAGAGAAAGAGAAATGCAGTTTAAAGACAAACTGAACACAACTACAATGTTAAGAAGTAATCCAATAAGGTGTTCAGACATGAAAAGGAGAGCAGAATGTATACTAGCAGAGTAGCTAGGAAGACACACTATATGACTTTACAAAGGGTTTTACAAAGCTACTCTTCCTGTAAACCTTAAGATTTAAGAATTGAAGATGAACGAGCAGTAACTTCAAAGGCTTGACCTCAATTACTTTATAAATAGTCTTAATGGCACAGTATCTTTCTGTTGTTTGCATAAGAGCAGCGGTACTGAAAAAAATAAAAATAAGTTGCGCAACCCCCCTCTAAAAACTGAAGTATACAGCAGTATCGTAGAATCACAGACTGGTTTGGGTTGGGAGGGTCCTTACAGTTCATCCAGTCCAAACTCCCTGCCACAGACAGGGACACCTTCCACTAGACCAGGCTGCTCCAAGCCCCGTCCAACCTGGCCTTCTCTCTCCCAGAAAGAACTACCTATTCAGCCTGGAGAAGAGAAGGCTCTAGGGAGACCTTAGAGCAGCTTCCAGTGCCTAAAGGGGCTACAAGAAACCTGGAGAATGGCTTTGGACAAAAGTATGTAGGGACAGGACAAGGGGAATGGCTTTAACCTGCCAGAGGGGAGACTGAGATGAGCTCTTAGGCAGAAGTTCTTCCCAGTGAGGGTGCTGAGGCGCTGGCATAGGGTGCCCAGAGAAGCTGTGGCTGCCCCATCCCTGGTAGTGTTCAAGGCCAGGTTGGACAGAGGGGCTTGGAGCAACCTGCTCTAGTGGAAGGTGTCCCTGCCTGTGGCAGGGCGCTGGAACTCGATGAGCTTTAAGGTCATTTCCAACCCAAACCAGTCTGGGATTCTATCATTCCCTCACCCTCCTGCAGCCCTCTTGGGTTGCCCAGATCACCTTGCTACCAGCTGAAGGAAATGCAAAGCTCATGGTCTACTCTGAGTGGTCAGTGCCCACACAGTCCCAACAGCATCCCTTCAGAGTGAGCCCTGGCTGAGCTTGCATGGCAGACTTTCTGGGGGGCTCACTCACAGACTACCCTTTCCTTGTTGCTGCTCACAGTTCTGGTGACAGTTATAGGAACTGGATGCAAAGGAACTTTGCTGCTTTGTCGAATTTGACAGAAATTGATGTGGATGTCAAAAGTTACGGGGATTAAGAAGGAAGCTGGGATGTGGGAAGGGATCAGTGATCAGTGGCACGAAGTCCTAGTGGAGTACTCAAGGAGTTGATATTGGGGCTAATACTGTTTAACTTTTCCATTAATGACCTGAATGCAGGGCAGGGCAGAGTTTGCTGATGATGTAAAACTGGGGTTTTAGTCCCAGTGGCTACACACCACATAGGTGTGCTGCCATTCAGAAGGACCTTGACAAGCTGGCGACCCAGACAGAGAACCTCACAAAGTTCAACAAAGGCAAATGCAAAGTCTTGCCCATTAATAACTCCATAAACCAGCACATGCTGGGGAATGGCAAGCAGCTTTGCAGAGAAGGACCCTGTGGCTTGGCTGGTCACCAAGCTGACCAAGAAGACCACTAGCATCCTTGGGCTGTACTATGAAGAGAACTAGCAGTAGATCAAGCGAGGTGATCCTTTCACCCCACTCAGGTCTGATGATTTACATCTGGAGTGCTGTGCCCAGTGCCAGGCTTCCCAGGTTTAGACAGACAGGGACTTTCTGAGTGAGCCTGGCAAAGGGCCACGAAGATGGTTAATGAATGAGAGGATCCGTCGTAGGGAAGACTAGAGATTGACTGGGACTGTTCAGTCTGGAGAAGAGAAGGCTTAGGGGGACCATAATGTGTACAAATAACTGATGGGAGGCTGCGAAGAGGACAGAGCAAGACTCTTCTCAGTGGTGAAAGGCAATGGGAACAAACTGAAATAATGTCTTTTAAAGAGTTTTTTTACTGTTAAGGGTAGTGGGACATGGGAACAGGTTGCCCAGTGAGGTTGTGAAGTCTCTGTCCTTGGAGATGCTCAAAAGCTGACGGCACACAGTGCTGGGCAACCTGCTCCATATGACTCCACCCTGAGCACAGAGGCTGGAGTAGACAATTTCCAGAGTTCCCTGCCAGCCTCAGAGACTCTGTGATTCTGTGAAATACCTTCTGAAAATGCCTTGAGGATGAAGTGCTGGAAAACCTGTGGTTATGGAACGAACAGCCCTCCTCATGTGATTCAGAACACCTTACTTGGTTACACTGGGCATAAACAAGAAGGAACAAATAAATGTTTCTATCAAGATCCTTCATTTGCAGTTACATTAAAAACACAAGCTTATTTTCACGTAACCTGCTGGCTGTCTAGCAAAGCTTTCCAGTGTCTCCTTACTCAATTTAATCAGTATTCATAATTCTGTATTTCTTCAAATTACTCTGCTGCTGGTACAAGATTATTAGACTGGCAGACCAAAACCAATATCCAACTTTTATCAGAGTAATAAAAGGGACAGAAAGCAGAAATCCTTCAAAAATGAGTGGCAGAGGTTGACACATCTGTTCACACCACAGTGACACACCAAACATAGGAACATTTTGTTAAAAGTATAATTTTTAGTCTTGAAAAAGCCTGAAAGTGTCAGGCTTGTCAATGCAGTTAATTCCTTTACTCTCAGCTGCACAGATACTCTTTTGTTCTACACCTAATTATTATTCTCTCATATTTCAGTATGTTCAAGACCAGACTGTTTAGCTTATAATATATGGATGGATTACTCTCCTTTCCCTACTCAATTACAGTTCTACAGTCCAGGAAACTTTAATCAAAAAATTACTTTAAATCTCAAGTGCCCTGCAACTCTGCATCTCTCCCCACCTATAATAATTTACATTATGTTCCACTGATTGCTTGTAATGATCAAGGCAAAAACTTTCCCTTCCTTTTCACCTATTTCAGTAGCTATCTGTACTGCCTTGTGTAGGAAATAATCCTCCTGATTGCAGCCTTCATTTTTATTTTTAAGAAGATGGTCACAGACTTCAGTCACACACCTGAATTTCCTTTCAGCCAAGGAATTATAGCTGGGACTGCCTGTAGAATGCAGTAATTATATCATGGATGATATAATCATATCACCCTCACTCATTGTAAGGGTGAGTGAATGGTGTGAAGGCCAAGCCATTAAGATCAACTCTCCTCTCAGCAGAACAAGAAGAATGGTTTCAAAACCCAGGTAAGGCTGCTTTGTGTCTTCTAAGCAGTGCCCAAGAGGGGCTCCTCAAGGATGAATGGCTATCTGAACCAAGTCAGACACGAGAGCTACTGTTAGGAGCTCAGTCTTAAGACTCACTGATTTCCTTGCCAAACATTCTCTATTCTTTTTATCACAAACATGGTCTTGATTCTAAGGTTGAAGTTTCTCATGCATCTAATGAAGATATAAGAGAGAAACCCCCTAAGACAAGAGTCTCAGCTGTCACTCCAGTCAGTGCAGTGCAGTGCTGTGCTGACTGAAACCACAGTTCAATCTCAGTTCTGAGAAGCAGAAAAAAAGGATTTATTTTGCAGGCAGATAAAAAAAGTGGAATGTCAGGCTTAGATCATAAAACTGGTTGCTTCTTTCTTTGTGCATTTTAGGTTTTGTGCATAACTGGAACCTTTGGCACCTACAAGTAAGAAGGGCAGCACAGTACAGAAAGGAGTCTGTCTTTACTCCTTCAAAACTGAACTTGTCAGAGCAGAGATAAAATAGGTGAGAAAGGTTGTCTGTGTAGCAACATAACAGCCAGACTGAGAAACATTCAAGTAAAAATTAAGGAAAGGATAAGAAACAGAATGCAATTTAAATACCAGAGAATTAATCCAGGAGTAAGAGGATCCAGAGGAATGGCCACACCCCCACTGCTTTATGGTCCTGCCCGGGGTGAATTGTTTCCCTCTCTTATCACTACATTTCCACCAGCAAAGTAGCAAAACTCCTGATAAGCTCTCCATCAGTGTGCTTTGTTTTCTCTCATGAAATGACTTCAGTAAGACCTAGGCATTAGATATCAAATTTAACTGAGTTAATTGACTCAAACTGACTTAGAGTAAGCTGGGAATACCTGAGTATTTATCGCCTTTGCTACCTCGGCAGAGAGAGGAGGTAACTGTGTCTTCTTACCATAACTTCTTCTCTTCTGCTTCAGGGCTCTTGTAATTTGTGTAACTTTAAGTCCTACCTACAAGAAACTACGCTCAAAATTGCACTGCTGGAAGATCAAACTAAGTTTGCAGACATCAGACCCTATTCTATACACACAAAAATAAGTATAAAACATATCTACAAATTCTACTGTAAACCAGTGTTAACCAGCTTCATGATTATGAAAGTAGAAAACCCCATTTTTCTTTAAATTCGCTTCTTCAGTTTATTATTAAAGATATCAAAATGAAATCTCTTACAATTATTACTAATTATTATGAGGTAAATCAAGACAAGGTCAAAAGCTTGGCTTGAATGTAGCCAATGGAGAAAAAAACAGACTGGTAGTGTTGAAACATTAATTTTCATTCCTGATGAAGCAAATAAGAGTCTTAAGCCAGAGGATCATATTTGTCTGTTACTCTTTCAGGGTTATCTACCTACTTAAGCTTTGCAGACAGACATCTGTGGATTTTCAGATGATATGAAATAAACTGAATATTTAAAAGATGCCCAAACCTGGTTTACTGCTTCTTCCTCCTATTAAATATAATTCCTATTTACTTTTCAAGAGGGATTCCAGCTCATGGGTTCATGTGTTCAATGCTACTAAAGAATCAAAAGCAGCTGTTGTTTTCTACAACAAGCACTGTAAGTACTTTGGAAACTATAAAGGACTTATTTTTAGATGAGTGATATGCTAATACCCCAGCAGTGTCAGACTGCAGTAATGCAAGGAACCCAGCTACCCACAGTGGCAGCAATTGTGAGGTATCTTGTCCTTACAGATTTCACTGCACCCCATCAGGTCCTTTTGACCAGCAGCACCATCACAAGTTGCTTCTGTTGTTGCAATTGCCCAATCTATTGGGTTTAAGTATCTGTAAGCACAAAATTAGAGTAGAAAACTACTCTGTCACAATAAATTAAAAAGCAAAAGGGATGAAGGCAGAACTTCAAGCAAGCAGCAGAGCTGTCAGTCATGAATTTGATGGTATTGACAAGAATGCAGCAGAAAACAGGCTGCTAATGTGACATGCTGCAACTCCTAACTCTCTGCACAATTAGCAAAACACCAGGCTACCCCCATCACAATAGAGTTGGATATTCTATTACATCCTTCCACCAACAGCAAAGCTACATTTTGGTTTTGTCTCCATTCATTTATGCAAGATTATATTAGGGGATGTTAACCCAGCATGTCCCCAACAGCTTGCGATCCCTCTCCATACTGTGATCAGCCTTTGTTCTTGTGTACAGGAGAAAGGAACGAATGGCAGCTAATCTGTATTCATTACGCCCCTGGGTCTTGCAGGAGTAGTTAATACATTTTCATGGCCCATGCTGACACGGAAGGACAGTTAGCTAATGCTGGTTTGTGGAACAGCTGCTATGCAAAACTAAAGACACAGCCCGAAAAACTGTTTGGTCTCAATCCTTATTTAATTGAAGGAGAAACTTGCACATTTAGATGCGCAGTATGGCTTACTTGTGTTTTCCAAGCTACCATGAAGTGTTAAATGCCAATTTGAGTCTTCTGCTCTGCCAATAATTGATAAAGATGCTTCCCCAATAGCTGTCAAATAATCCTACGATCATCTACATTCTCCACTTGGTTGGCTTGACAGATGAAAGCAGGGGCTTATTATTAAAACATTTTCAGCTTTCAGTTTGTTATGCCATTATGTTATTGGCCAGGACTTAGGGAACAAACTCTGAAAATGACAATGTGCCCATTTTTTAAACCCTTGATAATAATTTAGTAAAACTTCAAAGCACCTAACAGTTGAATGTTTCCAGCGTGGGAGTACAGGACAGAGGCTGGCATCCAACTAAGTGAAAGACAAGACAGTCACATCTTCAAAGATGGACTCTAATGTATTCTGACCTGCATTAGGTAAGTTTGTAAAGCTAGGAGGAGGGAAGGATCACAAAACCACAATGACCTTTTAAATACCCCACAAGTAGGGAAAAGCCTGTGCAGCACTAAAAGAGGCAATAGTTGTGGACTCTGAACTCACAGAGCCCTCCTCTTGCACACATGCATGCTGTAGTGATTATTTCCAGGTTGGACACAGGGTCATGGCAAATGCTTTACTCTAAACATCCAGCCAGATGTTTTCACAACACCTAGTCGGCTTCATCTGGACCATGTGTGCATGAAACACTTAGTGAAAAAGCAGTGACTGCAACACAGAACAGAAGAGCTGAGAAACACAACCACCTCTTTAGCCAAGCTGCAAACTCAAAAATTTCCACCATCAAAAGCATTTCTATGAACAGAACTGACAAGGTTATCACAACAACGTATAAGAGACAATTTAGTCAGAAGGCTCTTCAGTAAAATCCGGTGAAAGGAACTGAAGAGCCACCCACGCCAAACAGAAAGGAGAGCCGTGATGTCTAGCTACATCTACTGCTTCCCCATGACAACTCTCCCTGTTGCTGTGGTAGGGGAAGAGTACTGCCAGCTCTGGGGAAGCTGACTCAAAGGAGCATCTCTTCTCCTCCCTCAGACATGAAGCCTCAGGGCCACCTTCCAAAACTGGCAAAGCAAAGGTTCTCCCCCTGTACTGTGCAATGTGACAATGAAAGGCACTTTTAGGTGCTCCTCACTTCTCTCCACCATGTGCCCTGAAGTTAAACAGGCACGGTGCAGCTGAGAAACTGATCCTAAACACTTAGGAGCATCTAGCACAAGTGATCCCTGCATGGTTGCTCCTCTAGCACCAGCTTAAACACCTTAACATTAATATTTTTTAAACACCACCTGAAATAAGCTTCAAGTAAACGTCTTCATATTTCTGTTCTAAGGTAACTTTTCCAGCTGCTTTGAGCTATCACTCAACTTTAGGAATCTTGAGTGTAAAAAATGAAAACAGTGATGATCAGAATTCTTCAAATATCATTAGCACTGTTGACACACGAAATTTCACAGGGATACATTTGGGAAGCCGGAAGAGTCTAACAAAGTTTATGGCTCTAATGGGGAACTGCTGGCAAGGGTAGAAAGTCTGACAAAGAGAACTGGGCTAAACATAATGCATTAATGAACTAAATGAGCATTATTTTAATTAAAAAATTCCTTGAGGAAGGCATTAGAAAAAACATTCTGTCATTTTGCAAATGCACTTTTGGAGTGCATTGTCCAGATCCAATCCAATAAAGAAACAAGCATTTGGATAGAATTTTATATACCCATATAAACTTGGGTAATACAGTGCTGGTATCTGAGTTTTGATCAACCAGTATGCTTTTGATTATTTTGCAAAATCAAGCCATTTCAGCTGTTTTCAGTTTCTTCAAGGAACACTACCCATCAAAGGAATACAGTTATTTAACATAATTCAAAATTATCTGAAAATAAAATGCTTCTTTAGAGCTATTTCTAGTGCTTTTTATCACAAATAATATTTCCTCTGAAATGCAGAGCGAGAAGATGCATGTGAACCACGGAATTTAATTTCTTATATTTTATATACTACAAATGTTTTATACTAAAATGTACTACCCAAACAAACTGTTTTGTACCCAAATTCATCAACAGTCACTATAGACCAGTGGATAATCTTTGTAATTCTCAGACAAACTTACTTCAAGATATTTAACTGCTAACAATTAAATCTAACAGGAAGAAAACCCAGTGAAGAACATCCACAGGAAAGCTTTTGCTTCCAGCCACACAAACCCAATTAATTCAAAGCTGGAAGAAATGTTCTTGCAGGTTATTCATTCTCCATTTATGAAGAGGTGAACCAACCCAAATGCTTTGATCAAGACAAGTTAATGCAATAAACGATGTACTCCCCACAACAGTCACGATACCTCTGCTCTTGGGCTCCGCAGCCTAAATCTCAAAGGATTAAGCCACTCTGCCCTTGAGTTTTACATAAAGCCAAAGAATTAAAAAAAAAAAAAAAGAGTCTAAGCAGTTTGGAGGTGAAGAAAAAGATGCTTCATTCCTTTCCAGCACAGATGTTGGCTGGTGTCTTATGTGAAGGCCAGTAGTTCATATTACTCAGTTGGTTCAATAAGCAAAGGTGTTGATCTGCATTGAAGATGCCACTGCCAGCTGCTCTTTCTGTTTCTGTGAAATTTGGGATGGTTCTGGAGAAATGGCAAGGTGAAAGACCTGATCTCTTCTGAACAGGAAGAATCACTGCAGAACCTAAGTCCTCAAATGTATAATCAAATGCCTTTGATATAAAAATGGCAACCAAAAAAAAAGAGCAGGTATGACAGAGGAACAAAGAAGTTACTGTAAGATCAGTTAAACAAATTACTTTAAACCAGAAGAGCTGAGGAAGAAATACAGATAATGAATACTTTTTCCAAAACTTTTTAATTTTAATTTCATTTTGTGTTACTGCTTACCTGTAACATGCTAGCATTGGTATCATGCTTTTTATTCAGATGCCTCAAATAACAATTGAGACTAGTCTTCTGATATATGGAATTACATTAATAGAAGAAAACTAGCTTCAAAGGGATCACTGACAATAGACCAAGAAGAACCCAAATCTGAACACACTATTTAGTTTCAAATGCATTTCTTCAGCTACACAGAAAAATGGATTTTCAAGGCACTTAAATCTTAATGTGATTACGCCCTTACTATGTATGAGCACAGAAGTAAAAACCCAGGAGGATAAAAGCACAGCTGGCCATGACATTATTTTGGAACAGTCTTTTAGAAGGATTGAATTTGAAATGATACACAGGCAGTGAGCTCTGGGACTTTGTAACTCTCTGAAGGCATTATCAGTTAGACTCTAAACTTCAGCAGAGATGAAAGGTCCCAAATCTGCAAGCTTCTGAATTTAGCACCCCACAGGGTAGCCTGGAAAGAAAGCACACATTCCCAGTCTGTGTGGCAGATTGATTTAAAGCATCTGATAAAACCTGAGGTGAGACTCAAGAACAGTAACCCCTTTCCACTTTGAGAATGTGCTTCGGAAGTCAGACTTTGTAGTTCCTGTTTCTTAAAAAACCCAAACAATCAGAAGCGAAAACCCCAGTGAGGATGAAATCACTCTTGGTGAAAAAGAAGTTTTACACTTCCAAGTTTTTGGTGATTCTTGGTGGCTCCAGAACTAAGGAAGCTATACTGGGCAAGGACAGCTGTTGATGCAGAGAGACAATCTCATGGGGGGGAGAATTCAACTTTCTGTATTTCCATACAGATGTCTAAAGATCTTCTATAGACATGCCTGTATTTGTTTCTTACTTATGATGGTTACTTACAGGCTATTACTGACAACTTTCCTCCAATGATTTACCTGTTTTCAGAAGATACCTTAATGTCCCCTTCAGAATCTGGCCCATGCACTGGCATTTTATCAGTTGCTGCTGGCTTGACCAGTTGCCCAAGAAAGGGTTTGAGAAATTAAGATTATTCTATAAAAATTCTGAATAGTTTGTTATTTCAGGATTGAAAAAAACCTACATACACTTATGAAAGGTTATAAAAGCTCTTCTGTGAAATACGTAGTCAGCAACTGTTCTCAATTATCAATGGATTTCTAAAGGAATTAAATTAGTGCTTTCACTTGTAAAGGCAGCAGTCCTAAAGTAATTCAAGGAAAATGTTCATCCTAGAAGACTCATTAGAACAACCTCCAAAGACTGCAAGCAATTGAGAAGAGAGACTTTTCTTTAAGCTTAGTTTCCTAAGGAACTAAGGCTATATAGCGCACTTAAAATCCCAAGGGGAAGATGCGGCTTCAGACTCCATAACACCATGAACATTATAAATCCACCTCCACAGAAACAAACCTGAATTAAAAATTTTATCACCAAGAGAAGCCTTTAATAAATTAAAATAGCAAAAGCCAACCAATGATGTATTTTCTCAAGTAAAAAGAGGGCAAAAAAGGAAAAGAGATTCATCAGCTGTCACAACAGCATGGAAGTGACACAAGCAGAAGTTTGCCCAAACAACCTCTCTTTCCCAACAGCTTCTGGCTTTGTATATTGCCGGTGTTGGCACTGTGTGATTTATCGGAGGGTGCAGTTCATGAAAATACAGCATTATCCCAGGTGAAATGAGGCTGGCAATGCTGCTCTCAGTGTCTTTTGGAGGAATTTTGCTCATGTGCTAGCATTACTCTGGTAAGGAATCAGAATGACATGATTTGAGCAGGACTAGAAACCACAACTATAATGATGATCTATTAAAAACTAGAGACCATAAAAATAACAGCCATAAGCACATAATGAATTGTCTAGAATAATGTTTAACTGCAGTATGTCATACATAAATTCCAACTCTCCTGAATTTTCCCCTTAAAATTCTTACAAATGTATGATCCCCCCTTCCTCAGAATAAAACCACAATGTCTACAAACATCATAACAGTGTATAAAGCTACATGAAGTCAATGGACTAGAAATATCATCAGTGACAACCAGAGATGCTAAAATTCAGCTAGAGTTAAAACCCATGCTGCTTCCTAAAACCTGGACCAGAACCAAACCGACACACAAACCTATGGAAAATAATTCATCATTAAGGTATCAAAATAACAGCTACAAGCTTTACTACTGATCTAGCCATGGAAAAGCTAGGGAAACAATTATAAGTCCCTTCGCTGATGGCAGCAGACAATAGCTAGCGGACAAAAGGCAAAACCAAGACTCCGTTTTACACAGGGCTGTGATGCTGCACGTTCTTTAAAACCAAACAGACAATTGGGAAATATAACAATGCAGGCATAAATCAGGAGTATGGGCACCTGGAGTGCCTGTTGGAAGCAACATGCTGGATCCTTGGTAAACACACAGTTATTCCGATGAGATTTCTCAGTTTTGGCACTTCAGAGCCACGAAAGAAGACATGCCATATTTTCACAAGGGGAAAAACATTCCTCTCAGCATGCCATCAATCCTCCTCTTTTACAGTGACACAAAGGAAGTGTTTCCATGCACTGAATACTGACAGACAAGTTTCCCTGAGAAGATGAAAAGTCTGTGCAAGAGAATACACACCAGGTGAATACTGAGGTAGTCTCTTTGCCTAGCACTTGTGAAAATGGATGTCGATGACTCTGCCCAAATCTGTTGTACAAATGGTCAGCAACAAAAAGATACTGATACCTTGCAACGTGAAAGAGCTGTATAGCTACAAACTCTGCCTTAACAACATGTATTTTAAAGCTGCCTTAACATATGTATTAAAAAATAATTCATGTAGAAGGGAGTTGATTGTCACTGGCTGAAGGAAGCTGAAAGGGAAGAAGTTCACTAACTGACAGAAGCAGGCCCCAAGGGTTGGAAGCTGAAGCTGCACTAACTTAGATCTCAGATAAGAAACGAGAAACAGTTTTTTTAAAGCAATTAACTGAACAACTTGAGCTCTTAATTGTGTCTTACTTTAACATCTTAGAACAGGGCTGCTTTCCCAAAAGCTACAACTATGTGCTCAGGGATAAACCATAGATTTAATGCAAAAACAAAGAAGTGCGTTATGCAGGAAAAGATCATAAATGTCCCTTCTAGCCTGATCCGTAACACATTCATAGCACATACGTTTTTCAAGAGCCAGTGAGGGGGATTTGATACCTGTGTGACTTCTCCCAGCATGTGCAAGGCAGCAGTCATTTCTGATGACTTAACACCAACCTGTGGGACTGCACAAACTCCTGCTTTGCATTTTCAATAATCAGAGGCAGACTTCAGATGAGCTGTTTAACCTCTCAGGCTGCCACATTTAAGCCTGGAATGTCAGCAAAGGGATCCCAGGATTTCAAATCTGAACTAACATCAGTGAAATCCTGAGTCATCTTCTCCAGACCCATAGAAGACAGCTCAAGGTACATCTATTTCAGCTGTTACAAGCCATACACTCCCATGCTGTCAAATGACCAAAGGTGTTCTCTTACAGTATCTGTCAGTTTGTGTACAAAACTATTTATATATAGACACATTTACACATCTGTTTGTATAAAGGTTGTGCATACAGGCATATATATTACATATACACTATTTGTATTATGCATGTAAAAATGTCTCAGGGAAAAATCAGCATTCCCATATTCACTGTATTTCAAGTATTTTCCTAAGACAGGACCAAAGCAGTTTGGCTTCACGACAATATGCCTATACACTACAGGATATCTATGCCCGAGAGAGACAAAAACAAACTGCAACTGTGCCCTTTGAAGGCGACTGTAAAAGCAGCCAGTTCTCTCCCTTGCATCATTTATTCTCTCCAGACAGACATCATTAGTTTTGTCTTGATGTCGCTGTAAGATAGGCTATGGAAATCCAGCACTACCTGGTCTGTCACTATCCACTGAATACCTAAATTCAGATATAGTCTAAAAACAGATAACATAGCTGAATATGAATTTTACAGGTGCCTGTGAGATTACTTAAGAGTTTACTAAATAAAAAATGTATGTTCCAAAGCTATTTTTAATCTAGAAGACTGTCAAAAAACCTACTCAATTTCACTTCTTCACTAATCCCAAAGTCCCATGCTATTAGTATAGCAGTAGGTATTTTGAGTGCTCACTTCTCCATTTTTGAGAGAGGTGTGTTTATAAAAAGCAGGTAACATCCTTCCAGCAGATTTCCACAACTTCCCATTTCTGAATGAGGCTGACACATGCCAGATAGCGAGTTCTCAGCATTTCATCACTCCCTGAGAAGAGAACATCACTGTCTGGCTGCTCTGAGGTCTATCGATTTCCTCAATGCACTGGTAAGGCTTGTCTGTCACATCAACACATTTGACACAGAACTGTACTAGTACATGGGAGCATCTCTCCTTACCAAAATCTTCCCCAGACACTAGACAAAGTGCTTTCCTTCCAGCAGTTAGAAGAAATCAAGTGCCAAATTTGACACTCAGCAATAGGGGTGTAGGTGTGTCACTCCCCAATTCCCCTGGCAGAGTATTAGGGAATAAATCAGTTTAACAATGCCAACAAAGTTATTCAGCCTGATACCTTCACTACACTGGTTTTATTTCTTGGGCTGTATTCCCTTTGTGACTATTTTCAGTGTTTCATGCCTAGTCAGGCCTCCTGACACTCTTTGCCAAAATGATGTAATAAAACCATAAAACCCCTCCTCTTCCAGAGGAAGAGTTTTCCCAACTTGGGCCTATGGTCTCATCCCAGCTCTGCAAAACACAGATAAGTACCAGAATAGCTACAAGAACTCATTAAACAAAGCACAGTTGAAAAGATGAACTTTCAATCCCAATAATTCCTCTTGAAAAAAATGAGACAAATTAGGTGCACTGCCTGACTCACAATGAACTCTTCAAATCAACAGTTACCTGAAAGCTTTCTTCAATCTTTAAGGCTAACTTCAACAAATGTATCAAAAGGGTTTAATTAAACAAAACATCTTGAATATACCAAGTGTAATTTTTATGTGCTTGGGGTATGTATGTATATAACGTGACATGACATAGCTTCAGAGATCCATAGAGGGGAGATGTCAGTACATCTCACAGATGTTTATCAGACCACTAACCATGTTTTGTTTTTCCATAACACACACAGAACAAAGAAGATCAGTGAAAAGAAAATAAAGTTCTCATCTGTTGAAAGAGCCCAGACTTCTCCTAGGTTAATAAAAACATGCAAAAGCTGTGAAGAAAAAAAAATATATTTGAAAGAGACAGAGAAGGATGAGATCCTTTTACAGACCTTAAAAGGTAAAGGCTACTCACTAACTGCACCAAACCAATTCACTATCATTTGCTGTACAGAACACGTACAACTTTGTGGAAAATCTCAGAAACAAGGTGGAAAAGATCATGTTTTGGGGATATGACTACATTATGGTCAACTAGTCCAGCATATGGTGACTAACACTACTGCATTGAATTTACTTTCCCAGAGAAAGCACATTTTGTTTGACTAACTGGTGGCTGATACAGTGAGTCACTCGACTGCCTGAAGTACCAGCTCCTATACTTTAAAAGGACTGACTGGGAACCATGTATGTGTATTGGATTAGGAACAACATGCTTTAAATAAACCACTGACTCACCTTGTCACGCAAGTGATGCTCTGCAGCCTCAATATTCAAAGGATCGTCAAAATTCAGAAGATCCTGGCAAAGGAACAGAGAACATTATAGGGTTCCCACTCGCTGCATCATACAAGGAATCCAAAGCCCTAATGAACAAGATAATGAATGAAAGTAAGACCAGTGAGTAGAGCACCATATTTTCTCACTACCTTGATTGGTAGCGCTATTAAAGGTAAATGCAAATAAGTGATGATTGCAAACCAAAGTTAATGAAAGGACAACAGTAGCAGGGCATTTGACCCCATCTGGTGGCACACAGTCCTGTGACACTTCTTTGGCAGTGATGCACGTCTGCTTGAAAACTGAGACAGTTTTAAACTGAATTTTGAAGGAACATTCAAAGTTTCAGGAGGCAGAATTCCTGTTGACTTTAGTTCAAGGTAAAGTAAACCATTAAAAAAATCCCTGCAAACAGCGTGGTGATAAAGCAGGAAGAGTTTCATAGAATGATGGAACACTTTGAGTTCGAAGGCACCTTAAAGCTCACCCAGTTCCAACCCCCTGCCAAAGTCAGGGACACCTTCCACTAGAGCAGGGTGCTCCAAGCTCCGTCCAACCTGGCCTTGAACACAACCTGTGCCAGTGTCTCATCACCCTCATAAGTGAACACCTTTTTTCTTAATGCCATTTGCATAGCAAAGCAATTTCATCCACACTGAGAAGAAGCTACATAACCTGGAGTCTGACCAACAGGAAAGATTTTACGCCATGGGAAAAACAGGGCCCAGGGGAAATGGACTGCAAACAGCCAAAGAGCTAAGGACATGTCGGGGCAGGGAGCAGAAACAGTCAAGATAAATCTCAGGTCTACCCGTTTAATCTCTGTATTTTTGGAATGAGTATAGGGTTAATAACAGTGGAGACCAAGATGCTGATAGCAATCATAGAATGGTTTGGGTTGGAAGGGACCTTAAAGATCATCTAGTATGTTACAAATAACACCGAATCACAACCCTCTATTCTGCCTGCAGCCCAGATAATTTTCCCCAGTTGAAGGTTAGTGACAACAGTGAAATGCCGTTGTTTCACACATGTGAAAAGTGCGTGCCACTCTCTGACTTATTTTCAAGTAGCAAATTTCCCATTTCACTCAAAGCTGGACACCAATCCACTTCATTTTCACTGGCTTTCTTCAGGAAAAACCCAAAAGAATCTGCAAGGCCAGTACGATGCAGTGCCAGCTTTTCAAAGCCTACTATTTTAGCAGAAGCTGGGTGTGAAGGAAATCCAAGAGGCAAGCTCGGTAGCACAGCTCTCACCTGTCATGAAAAATCCCCATGGCCTGGGATGCGTGACTATCAAACCCTGTAACTATTTGCCCAATGGATTATTCTTACATGCAGTTTTGCCTCCGCAGACATATCACTGTACCTCCAGTGAATTTTGCTTTCTTCCAGCTAATCAGCATGCAGTGAGAGACTAACTGTGAAATGCAATTACTCTTTGTTGAAAACGCAAAAGCTCTCCAAACCTCTAAATGAATTTCCTAAAGAAGTTGCTGAAACAAATCAAGCCTTTGGATTCCACGAAAGCTGAGCAGACTGTAGCCAGCCACTGGCTTGGGCTGTGCTAGAGGCCTTAGAAACGCATCATGATCCTGAGAGCATGCTGGAAGCACAGCCACTTCTCTGCACCCCTCCTCCTGCAGGGAGTAGTTGAAGGAATTCCCTTCTCTGAAACCAGGCTGTGGTTAGTGAAGCCCGCAGTGATGCTCCTCATCCAAAGCTTTTCACAGCTTCCTCTGTATGGCGTGGAGCAGCAACCAAGTTAGTGCTCTTCTTTGCTTCTTCCTGACCTTCCTACCCAACTGCAATGGCTGTGGAAGGTGACCGTAATCCTGAACTCCCTAAAATGCAGCTTCTGTACAGTAAAGACTTAGCAAATTCTGCAAGTGGGTCCTGAGGCCTTTAACAAAGAATATAAGTGTTCAGAATAGGAATGAGACTGCAGGGCAGTCATTAATTCCTAAATATAATTAAAAAAAAACCCATAACACCAACACAGTTCCTTCTCAGAGCAATATGATTTTCTATTTCCTGAAAAGCAGTGGAGGAATTTCAAACCATAGAAGATCCCATGATACCAAAATATCCCATAATAGATTTGTAACCAAAAGTAAAAATGATGTACCAAAAAACCTAGCATTTCAGCTGATCTGTAGGAGTCCTGCAGTTACACAAACAAAAGCACAAACTGATTTCATACTTGCACAACACCCACTGAAGCCAAAGGAAATAACAACCTTCAGTTTCAGAAGGAACAGACAGGGTTCATATTGGGTGATGCTGAAACCAAACCAGACAGGGAAAAGGAAAGTGGATATGAAAAAATAGTCATTTACTTACAGTAAATAACGAGTTTAACCCCCAGACAACATCCTGCAAAGGAAAAGCACAGTCAGTTAGGCATGCATGTCAGGTATTTTGATCACATACACATACTTTATTTTTCTAATAACCCATGAAATTACTGGAAATCAAATGTAGATTAAGGGTAATGCTTTACTAATTTAAGTCAAAATACTGGAAAAGCTTTCACATTTCATGGATGCTCCATATTTAGAAGCGCCCATAAAACATACTCACATAAAAGTTCAGTTCTTTCTGTATGTATTGGAGCCTTATACTTGTTGCTTCTCTGCTCAAGGAGAAGAATAATACCTTAGTATATGGCACCAACTGAAAACAGCAAAGGGTGGGCATAAAACTTAATTCAGCAATCCATTCTTAAAATTCAGAAATTGAGATGGTGTTAGACAAGTATTTGAAACTGTGTCAAAATATCAGAGAAAAGAGATTCAGGCATAGTGTGAGTATGGAGAAATGTTGTTCTTACATAAGCATATGTCTCAAATCATTTTACTGCCTTCAAGCATTTATTTAAACACAGCTGAATAAAGAGGGTTTGCAATTCCCCAAAAAAAGGAAGCTTCAGGGTAATCTGCCTCCAAATTGTGTCAAACACAGCTTATTTAGAGGTTCTACTACCACTGGCCTCATGGTCCACATCCTCCATTTACAACCTTCAAAGGCTAAGAAAATGCACAAGATCCAAATATTACAGAAAGAGATCTAAAAGGATCATTCTGAGGATAAGTTTTTCTACCTGGAGAAAAGATTATTTTCTTTAATAGCAACATAACCAAGCTAATCTACTCCAACATCCCACTGAAGTCTGGGTTTTGTCTGGAGCTCCCACCTACCAGACAAATAAGATCAGCACCTCACCTCCTGCCCGTAAGGTCTGCTGGCACTCGATTGCCTGATCATGAAATTTACACTGACCAATTTCCACTAGTGGGACAAACACTGCATGCAATTGATTCATGGCTAAAATGTACCTTTTACAATGAAAATAAAGACTCAAAGTAAAAACCTTCCTCACCACAGCAAAGGATTTCAATAAACAAGCATATTTCAGCTCATTTCCCATTCAGGGCTCCCTACTTAAGAGTGGTGGACCACAGAAATCCGTATGATTTAAGGCCACTATCCAATTACATCCTAATGAAAAAGACATGATATAGAATCATAGAATGGTTTGGGTTGGAAGGGACCTTAAAGCTCTTCCAGTTCCAACCCCCTGCCATGGGCAGGGACATCTTCCACTAGACCAAGTAGCTCAAAGCCCCATCTGACCTGGCATGGTTGGGATATTTCAAGTAGGAGATGAAAGCAAAAGTTTAAGTTCTGTGCTTGTTCAACTAAAATTACGGTCACAGAAACTGACAGAGGTCAGCAAAACTTGGCATTAAGGAAACCTGTATTAAGCAATTCTGGGGATAAATTATTTGTACAGTAGAGCTGTGCCAGGGAAAAAAAAAAGCCACAATCAGTGATTAAAGGAGAATTTCAGTGGCGTGGAAAGCCTAAAGAGTAGGAACAGGCATGAAGGTCTCAGCTTTCACTTCACTCTCCGGTATTCAGGTTTGTGAGGATGCATAACACAGCACAGGCTGCTATGGAGTCACTGCTCCCAGGGTCTGCTCCGGTTCCCCATGGATACTGCCCCTGGCATGGATGCAGCCTGAGAACTGACTGATGCAGGGTGTGTAACCAGGGATGGCTGAGATTACCTCTGTCTCCAGCCAGCCACTCTGCTCCAGTGGATGCTCTGCCCCTTCCACTGCTGCTTTCAAAGGCTGTATTGTCCTCCAGGGAAGCAGAGGGAATGTCTTGGGGGTGTTAAGAATTTCTTGTGCCTAATTTTAACCCACTGAGTATTTCTCACAACCTTTGATAACGGGGCACTAAAGCATGATAATTTGCTTTCTTCCACTTGAATAAACTCTTCAGGAATCAATTAACTTTTTAAGGATCACCTTTCATTTACACCACATGACAGCACACTCTAACTGGAGAGTATGATACAGAATTACAATACTGAGCATTAAAAAACATCCTGAAGAGATACAAGGAGCTCACGCTTGCACGCTAGGGTCTGTCCATTTGTAAGTCCTGCCTGAATACCAAAACAGGGCTGCAAACTGTTCACAACTCTTCAACCACTTATCAGCAGAGCTAAAAAGAAACAAACAGAAAAGCAACCCAGCCACACTGATTCTGAAGCCCTGAAGAGCTCAGCTTTTCTTTACACTGAACAGTCCTGAAGCTCCAGTCTTCCAGAGTCACAATAGTTGGGGATTGTCAATCCAGACAAAACAGCTTCTGCTCCAATACAGGCAGTGCTGAGCCATACACAAGTGTTACAACACAAACTAAAAATGTAGGTTATTTTCCCATTCCTTAAATACCCGCTTTTGAAGTTTACCTAAATCCTTTCAAAACTGGTATTTGCTGAACCCTGGTTTTACAACTTTGGGACACTTGATTCACTGAGGCTGGCTTTGGGTGTACCACGACATCCCCAAAAACCACCCAAAACCAACACCACAAAAAAACTCCAACGGAAACCTCTGTAAAGCTGTGAGTTTTCAGCGCTGTACATTTCCAGTCATTCAAGACACTAAAAAGCATAAAAGAACTATCATTATTGAATAACGTATGCGTGAGATTCTTAATACTGTTTCTGATGTTTCCACCTATTCGGGTTTTATGATTTGTTGGATTCATTTTATACTCTTGCATGGCTCTATAAAAAATTATGCTAAATTACTACCAGAGGGCAATACTTTTTGCAATGAGTTTGAGGCTAGCCTGGATTTAAATCTAGGATATTAAGAAAGGGAAGTGGGATGGAACAGATGAACAAGAGTGAAGCAAGTATTTCATATCTGAAAAACTTGACACCGGTGCATTGCAAAAACAATCACTTTGAGTTACTGACTTCAGCAGAGCTGCTTGCTGTATGCAGATAAGCCTTGCGTCAATGCTTGCTTTGCATTTCCTTGGCAAACTAAAAGGATTTGCAGGCCACCAAAGACCCTTGTTAGATATAACAGTTCAAAAACTTCTGTGTTCTTTTAATGGAATAAAGCATCATCCTTAGCAACATTTACTGAACTTCTGGCTTAAACACTCTGAAAACAGGAAGTTAACCCTAAGTAGAAGTTTAAAGGTTATCTGCACACACAGGAGCAGGGCATATGTTGCCTTCAAATGTTACTGATACACACCTTTATGCTGCTCCACTTCAATGAGAGAATGTACTTCAAAAGGAGAACCAGACATAGTGATCTGTCTGTTCCTAGGCCAAATACTTGATGAGGCTGCTTCCTTTACTATGCTTTGTTTTGCCTACTTTCTTCTACATGCTTAACATCAAACTTCTAGAGCACAAGTACTGAGGAGTAACCTCGGAGCAAAACTGAGGAACTCCTGTGTGGTTTATAACAAAGCAGCACAGCATGGTCTGCTCAGGATGGACCCTGCAGAAAAGGCTGTGGAATTCCCCAAACTGCCACATCTGGTTTCTGCTCCAGTTGTGCCCAGGCAGGTCTTGGTCTCCTGGAGGCTTCGCATCAGCACAGACATCACCCACAGGATTGGATACCTTTGTGAGTGAACTGCGGGTCTTGGGTATGCAAGTGTGTTTCATTCACATCTACTATGTTAATTCAGAGGATTCAACTACGATAACTGAGCTAATGAGACAATGTTCCCAAGCAGAACAGTACCTGGTTAAAACCATAGTGGGCAAGTGGAAGAGGGTATAAAGAAGGAAACACACCCTGGTCCATGGCACAGCCACCATTTGGAGCTCAAGCACGGGGAATTCAACACAAGCAAGTCAGATCACCAACAGGCTGTTATAAATAACCCTTTATAATCGCCTTGTTTCATTCTTGAGTAGTTATGTGTTGCACTGGAGTGAAAAGCTGCATTAAACCCCTGCCCACAGATTTATTTATGGCCAAATGAGGAAAAAAAAAACCCCACCCAAAACTGCCACCGAGGCAATATTTACAGTTCAGTCAAAATCCCAATTACAGCTTCTGAAGTGGCCTCTCCTGAGGTTGGGGTATCTCGAAGCACTGCAGTTGTCAGAGTCCCTAATTCAGACAGTCACCAAATCTCTGCAAGTGGCAGTTCTCACAACCACTTCTCAAAAGCCATGCCATTGAAACCATGACGCAGACAAGTGGTGAGCTGTGCTTGGCAATGTTTGTAAATTAAAATTTCTCTTTAGCAGGCAAAGTATATTTAATACATTAATTTAGACACCGAACAAGTCAGACAAAAAGCAACTAATGAAACTCCAATCAAAGAAACTTCTTTATAGACCCAAGGAGAATTTCTGATCTAATAGACTGATTAAAGCTCACTGCTAAACCATTTTCATATATAATTTAACGCATTCAGATCAATGAAAAGAGCAGCAGTCACTTATACAAGCAGATGGTTGAAGCAAGTGGTGATTTTTGTTGGTTTTAATTTGGGGGCTTGTGGTTGATTTTTTTTTGGGGGGGTGGGGGGGTGGTTTGTTTGTTTGTTTTTTTTACACACTGAAGCAGTAGCTGCAATGAAACAAGTGCCAAACTTTTCCAAACTGTGATGTACAAAGGGCTTGAAATTACACACAAAAACTCAGCATGCTGAAAGTGCATGGCTGTCTCCCTGGGCAGCTCTCTGCTGCCCCAGCTCAAGATGGTTTTCCATTTCCATTCACCTTCTTCTGCTGTCTTCTACAAACAAGCCCAGCTTCTTTCTGTATTCACTGCAGCCCAGAAAATTAAGCACCCTTCATCCCACCCAGCCCCACCTTCCCCTGGCTCTGCTGGGCTTCTCTTTCTGTCTCCTCCACAGCCCTCCATCACCATCTCAAACTTCCCTCTTTGACTATGTGTGCTTGCAGCCCACAAGGCTAATCCTGCCTTGGGCTGCATGCAAAGGAGCATGGCCAGCAGGTCAATGGAGGCGATTCTGCCTCTCTGCTCTGGTGAGACCTCCCCTGCCATCCTGCATCCAGCTCTGGAGTCCTCAGTACAGGAAAGACATGGACCTGTTGGAGAGGGTCCCGAGAAGGGCCACAGAAATGTTCAGAGGGCTGGAGCATCTCTGCTATGGAGACAGGCTTAAGAGTTGGGGTTGGTCAGCCTGGAGAAGAGAATACTCCAGGGAGACCTTGTTGCAGCCTTTCAGTTCTTAAAAGGGCCTATAAGAAAGATGGGGAGAGACTTTTCATCAGGGCCTGATGCAACAGGATGAGGGATGATGGTTTTAAACTAAAAGAGGGGAGATTCAGACTGGATGCGAGATAAAAATTCTTTACAATGAGGATGGTAAAACACTGGCACAGGTTGCCAAGAGAGGTGGTGGATTCCCCATCCCTGGAGACATTCAAGGCCAGGCTGGATGTGGTTCTGGGCAACCTGACCTAGTTGAAGATGTCCCTGCTCATTGTAGGGGGTTGCACTAGATGAGCTGTGGAAGACACTTTGAATCCAAATCATTCTATGACTAACTGCCTGCCTGTAACCACTACAGTGTAACTGACCACACAAAACTTATCGCTGGCCCAAGGGGTTAAAAACCCCACTATGTTTACATGCCTGAAACAGTAGGCAGTTTTGAGCTTACAAAAAACCTGCTTCCCTCCTAAACAGGCTTCTACCAGTTAAAATGCTCTTTCACATTTCCTCTCCCGTTCCTCTCCAATCTTGCATGTAACACTGCTCCAGTATCCTGCAAAATTCCTGTAGCAGGTAAAACACCATTTCCATCTGGAGTAAGATGATGAAGAGATCAGCTTTTTTGAATCAACTACAAAGGCCATCTCAATTCTCATGTGCCTGCAATTCCTGCTCATGCTTTCCACCCAAACACAACAGTAGCTTACTTAAAGGCATTTGGGCAATTTAAACGGCATGAACTGCTCCAGTTAGCAAACACAAAAAAGGAGGAAGGCTGGAAAACGTTTTCTTCCATGCTCAAATATACTAGCGGGAAGAAACCAGGAACAATTCCAGTCTGTTCCTCTCCCAGAGATCAAGACAGTTGTGAATTGCCAAGTATGCAGGAGCAGTTGTCTAAAATCCTTTACTTTTGTCACTGACTCCTTGACATTTGTCCCCAAGGTTACTTCAGAGCAAGGAGATAATCGTTTACAAATTGTTCCCTGGGCAATTCTGTGACAGCTTCTTAATGAACTATACTCTAGCACTGGTAACACTAAAGCATCGCCCCCTGGAGACCAGTCTACTGAACTGATTAAAACTGGCACAAACTGCGCATTCAAGAAATCAACAATTTGGGGAAAAGAAGCAGGGTTTAATTAGCCACCACACTGTTCTGCTGAGTCACTCTTTAAAATCATGTTAGTAATAACAGCTACTGTATTTAAAACAAAGATTTGTTAGAAGCTATTCAAAAGAAAAAAAAAAGGTGTTTGTAAACCTTTTATGAAGCAGAGGTCATGACAATACATTGGTTTAAGTACCTTCATCAGCCTGGGCATTTATCAGTTTTGTAAGAAGAGATTTATTCCCTACTCCATAAAGCTAATTTATAAAATCAAAATACAACACAATATATCCTTGCAGAAAATTTTCCTGAAGCTTATTTTAACAAAACCAGAATACTGTCACATCCACATGGAAGACTGCATTCGGTGGCTTACATACTGCATCTGAAGGTGGTTTTGTCTGCTGCTTATTCAATTTATAGAGGTGGAGAAGAACAGCAAAGGAATTAAGGCAGTGACAGTGGACATTTTTAAGCACTTTAGAGAGCAAAGGCATCAAAGAAATATATGTCTTTTGCACTGCACTTTTTAGATGACTTCCTTTACAGAAGGAGGCTTGAACCATCAAAATGTACCTTGTAGTAAAGCTGTGCCTCTTGCAACACCTAAAATACCTATTTAAATTGTGATTGAGGACATTCAGAAACCCAGCTGACTGCAACAACTACATCTCCCTCACCACTTGTTTGGGGCTCAACTCACCTAGTGCCTGGTGCTGATCAGAGCCACAATGGGTGGCCCAGCCCTCATGGGTGAGAACTTCCCCAAGGCCAGGCTCTGGTTGGGTTCAGAGTGTCAATGCTATTTTGAAGCAGGATCTCTGCCTATCCCCACAGTCCATGGGATCAGAACAGTTGTGCTGTGTGAGAACTAAACTGCTGGATAATATCAGGCCAGCTGTCCTGCTGCAAATGCATATCATGTGGGGTCCAGCACCAGACAGGGACATAGAGATGTGGACCAACAAAGAGAACACCACCCTCCAAACCGTACCAAAAAGAAGGCTTTGAACCCCTGGGAACTCCTAATACACCCTTAAGTACTACTTACATTCTGGCAAAAGACATAGAGTCCATCTCCCCCTTGAGATCACACACACCATTTCTCAGGGGCTCAGTTTCACACTTAGTGATCATGACAAAGAAGATCCCAGGATATGGCTGTAAAATTCATGTAAGATCAAGAAACTCCCTGCTAGCTATGCTTTGCTTCCCAGTAACATCTCCTGTGTTGTATTAACTGGCATTTGTGCTCTTTGCCACGGCCATGAAGCCTTCAGCTTTGCACTTTCAATGACTTTCTCATTCTCATTTTACTAGTATGGGAGACAAACATAATCCATTCAGCAAGGCAGCTTTTACAAGCTCATGCTTTGACATTTCTACATACAATAAAAGACCCATTCCAAAATGGAATTTAAATAAATCAATAGCAGAACAATGTTACCATAATGCTGGATGAGGAAAAAAAGTATCAGCAGTAGAATTAATGAGAATGACTCAGAATATACAGATTTACTTTTCCCCTTCATCCTCAAGACAGTGACAGTTATTGTTTGAAATACTCCTCTGCACTAATTACATATAGTTTTGACAACAGACATCAAGCATTCATTAAGATGATGGATGAAAATTTTGTGCTTATACTGAAGCTTTTAAAGCTACTCAGGTTTATGCTTAAACACTGAGATAAAGGTAACTGCAAAAATTAAGTCTGGACCCTCTGATTTATTTCTCCAAGAGACTACAGTTTGACACTTGCATGATTACAAAGAAAGTAATTTAACTCCCTGAAGACAACAGCAAACAGGGCATATTTTCTCAAATAGTATTAAATACTAACTAAATATAAGCCTCTTATGGGTAAAATCCAAATAGCAATAGTTTATTGTAAATGAGAATTATTTTTAGATTAGATAATCTAATAGCACAGGTATTTCTTAACCTAGTATCTGAAGCTATGGGAAGGGAATTCCTAACAAAAAATTGTTTTCCTATAGGTGGATATAAATAGCTTTCTGCATAGCCGTAAGTTTTAAGACTATCTTGATTTTTGCCATTCCTGCCCCTGCCTCTCCTGACAGCAGTAACACAAAAATGATAAAAGCCAGCCCTTTAAAATAGCTCAGTGAAGAACTGAAATACATATACACCTTAGCAGTAAACACGAAAATCCTACAGAAAATAGATCTCTAAGCAACCGAGACCAACTGCAGCTCTATCAGAACAGGGTTACAAAAAAAAAAAAAGACCAAATACTCCTTGTGAACATTTATCATACCTTTTTATATTACTGGTTTTAACATTGCTATGCTCAGCCCTCCAGAGCCAGCCAGCAGGGCTGCACAAATGTGCTTTTTTTTTTGATTGTTTTTATGGTTCAGAAATCAGTCACTGACTGATTTCCAGTTGTAGTTTGTTAGACGCAATTGCAGAAGAGACAGTTTGACTTTTAGAACCAATTAGGCAATCACAATACACAGACTCTCTTCTGCCTTTATTTTTTAAGATCAATCGCCGAAGAGAATTTTATAGCAAAGTGCAAACAAGCATTTGAGAGGAAGCTGATGAATACTAAGGAGGCCTCTCTTACCCAGTCAGATGATACTCATGCCAAATAAGGTACAAGGACATGCATGCTGAGGACTAACAGGAGCTACTGAAGTACTTTTGAGTTTGCAATTGGAATTATTGAGGGGGAAGAAGCAGAGAATCAGAGCAACAGCAACAGAGCTATTTCACACTAGGTACTTAAAAGCTGGTATCTCCAGTGATAAAAATCTGATAACAGAATGGAATTAAATCCATCTGTTTGCTTTCTGCCTGGAGAACTTCAATTTTGACCATCAAAGCTAAAAGTAGTAGAAAAGCAAGTTCAGACAGCCTAAGCAGTGGCCACAGATAACTTCAACAGTCTTCAGCTTTATGCATACTGTTTTAGAAGGGAAAGAAATATGCAATAAAATGATGCAGAACGTTAAGACGGAGATCGAAAGGTAAATAAGCTCCTGTTGCTAACTCATAGCTAACTATGAGTAAAAGATTACACAAAGTTCAGTTAGAAAGCATTGCACCGGTTTTTACATAACCTGTGGAACAAAGTGCTACCAGAAAATACCTAAGCATTTAGGATCCTGGAGTATTTCTACAGAGAAAATGTTCATAATCACATAAATTAAAGAATTCTATATAGATTGTTTAAAAACATTAACCTACCAATAATCTGTTTCAGGATTAAAGCCCAACTTTCTTCATAACCTGATGAAATTCTATCTAACAGGAATTCAGAGAGAACACATTCTTTACTGCCTTCTCTAGTACACAGGCTGCTTTTCACAGTGGCCCATAGAAATGTGTTCAGCAGCAGGAAGAAGTGGAAAAAAAAGGTAACATCCAACACTTAGTAACTTAAAGAGAATGCAATCATGGATGAGATGACACCGAGTCCAACAAAATGCTAGAAAGCAAAACTGAATTAGCTTTTTTTCCCTACCCCTTAAGAATTCTCTATACTGTTAAAAAAAAATTTAACAGATAATTTTTACAGAGTATTTACAAGATTTTAATTTTTATTTCAGAAAGTTAAAAGGCATAATTTAAAAGCCTCTTCAATTTTCTACCCATTTGATATTAAATAAAGTGGCAAAAAGGTCACAGCAGTTTATTTTCCAGGTAAGATCTCTGCTGCGTAGAATATGGATACAGAAGATGAGACAATACAGAACTTCTCAAACATTAGCTTTTTAAAAGGTGAAACACCTAGCATGAATGCATGCAATAGCATAGAGCAGAGCTGGTTTGTGCACAATGGCTTTAAGCTTTTGTGTTATCTATTTGAATGATTTTATTAAAGCACTCAGAATAGCTGCCATAAGTAATGCCTGCCAATTTGTCACAGACTACAAGGACACCCCCAATTTCAAATTAAGCATTTCAGCAGTGGTTTAGAGTGTTTTACTGGGCAATTTTGGGTACTATTCCTTCAGAAAACCAGGTTGCCTTCATATTATTTATGAGTTGAATATGAAATACTGACTTTCAAGTCCATCACTGGCTAAGACCGGATACTATCCATAGTGCTTCGGTGCAAATTCACACTGTAATCCACTTGTGGAGATAAGCAGGTTCTCCAAAGCATGGTGTTCAATAAGTGATGGAAACAAAGGTTTCAGGGAGGCTGGAGTACTGGGTGCAAGCAGCGTGTTAAGAGAGAAAAGTAACCTGAATCACATCTCAAGGCTTTTGTTTGCCACCTACTACAGTTATTAATGCACACTGACAAGAAACTTGACTGCATGACCATACTGTTGATAAGCCAGCACAATACCATATTTTCCATCTCAGCAGCACACGTAGCCTGGAATCTTGGAGACTAATCAAGCTTCAAAACAACAGGAATGTATGCATGAAGCTGGTGGCAACCAGCCAAATATCTGGAACAGCACCTGATGGACTGGCCATCAGGAGCCCTGTCTCTGACTGAGACTCACCTTTCCCATATTTAAAAGTCCTTTCAAAGAGCACACTTGGAATGGATGAAGAACGTCTTCAACAAAAAACAGACCACCTCAGACGCCAGTTACCATCTAATTACAATTTGTATCCCCAGAAAAAACACTATTTGCAGAATAGTGCTTGCAGCTCACCAACATCCCCAATGGCTATTTGTGCTCTTTTGGGTTTAAGCTTCTTTTGTACTAGAGACACAGTGTTAATTACGGCTTTCCTACACAGGCACAATTTGGAAGTTAGGAGCAACGTGTTGTACTTACTTTTTTTGATGACACTTCAAGTCACATGAAGTGACAACTTGACAAGCGGGAGAACACTTACTGAAACAGTACATTTCTTTAAAATGGAGACTCTCAAGACAAAAAAGAAATTAAAACTTTGCAATTTGGGGTGTTTTTTCTTAAAGCTATAAAATCTGAGCTTGCAGTTGTGGTGCTTCAATGCCCATGGGTAAAGAAAAAATCCAAGGGGGATGTTGGATTCCATTTGTTTTCTTTATAAAGGTATTATCTCCTCTTCTCTTTTGAATGTTTTATTTCAATACCCACAGACTAAGTTCCCAGGTTCTTTTGTTTGGGGTTGTGGAAGTTTTCCCCTCTGATTTTTTGAAGGTCAAAGTGGTAGCTCAGATTCCAGGATGTTTCATGTACAAAATTAATCATGCGCAATTAGCAAACTGATGAAAGAATAAAATGGAAGTGAAGATTAATCACATCTTCCATCATCAGTGAGGACAGGAAGTTAAGTACACGTAACATCAACAGCTATTCCCACCCACAGTCTAAAGGTGCAGCAGTACTTTAATCTCTATCAGAAAGATACAGTGAACAAAGCTAGGAAGGCAGAAAAAAATACATGTACACTCTTGTCCAGCTGCAGTATTGGTGTACTGAATTTCTAATACCAAAGCTTAAAACCTGTAGTGCAAAAAACTTTCTCTGGGAATGAAATACAAGGACAGGAACAGAACTAGTCAACTGAACCACCCAGTCAGCGTCTCGATTAAACCTAATATGAAAGCAGAAACATAAGGGGCAAAACAAAACCATATTAGGTAATAAAATAAAAACAGGTTTAAGAAAATCCACAAACCAACACACACACACAGAGCCCACATCACCTTCCAGAAAGTCTTATGCTCATGAAGAGG
Organism: Pezoporus flaviventris; assembly: GCF_033815535.1. NCBI lineage: Eukaryota > Metazoa > Chordata > Aves > Psittaciformes > Psittacidae > Pezoporus > Pezoporus flaviventris. Next base: position 54,250,246 of record NW_026892549.1, read on the forward strand.
TTTTACACATGAAGAAAGTCACAGACCTCATTCATAGTGCCGAAAAGGAAATCAAGTATTAGATAAAACTAATTTTCAATTTGCCTTTTGAAAAGAAACAAACACCTGATGTGTACCCTTCAACCACCTAATGCAGTTAATGTTCTTTAAGAGCTAATTCTGGCAAGCTTCCTGGCAAAAGCAAAGGGGAGATTATTGCTGCTCAGTGCTCTGCAACACTCTTCTGGCAGGAAGGTCATGTAACAGTAAATGGACAACTGACTGCATCCTGTAGCAAGACAAGAGCAGTCACTGCACTGAAGCACATGTCCTTTGTGACCATCTCCTGAAGCATATTTCATATAAGAACCATGACTGAATTTGTTGACTCTGCCCAGCTGTGGTGGGACCAATCTCTGAAGTCATTCTGCAGCCATACTGGCACAACTACCAGCAGGCCACATTTCACTTGTATTTTAGTGACTTGGGTAAAATGACATTGCAGGCAAGGTCAAAGGGTAGTTAGTTCCCTACTGGAGTGACTAAACTAGCCAAGAGTGTCCTGCTTTATGCAATACCTAAGTGCAGATGTGCTGTTCCCCGCTTTGAACACTAAGGATGAAACAGAATTCCAGACAGTGCAGTAACTACGCTCCTGATTCTGTTCCACATGGCATTTCTCCCAAATGCAATTTTCACTTTTCCAACTCCCAGAACCTAAGGGGAGAGGGGAAAGGGAGGAATCATCAAATCATTTAGGTTGGAAAAGACCTATAAGAGATTTTTCAGGAATATCTATACAGTGGGAATTACAAAGCTTATGGATTACTGTTAGCCCTGCTCATGTCATGCTCTCGCATCTGTCACCTGGGTAAAAAAAAGCAGACCATCCTTACTGAGCATGGTTTCTCAGAGTCACCTGCAAACCCTGTTATCAGCCAAAGCAGTATGTGTGCAGCTATGCTAAAACTAGCAAACATTTCTGTAATCAGTTAGCACTGTACTTGTTTCAGTATTGCCACCAACACTTGCTGAAAGACAAACCCCTCAGTTGTTTCTAGAGTAAAGCGCATTATCTGTCTCTTTCCAAGTCCATGAAGTATTTTATAAGATATATCTAGTTTGATGTATGCATCTAAAAGGAAACAGTACCTTTAATGTTCTAGTTGGAGCCCAGCCAGTGCCATCAATTGAATGTTCTCTCAATAAACTGGAAAAAAAAAAGACACATGTATTATACAGTGCAACTTCTACATAAACAACCATTGTCAGAAATCTTTTCAGAAAGCATTAAAAACTTAAGGAGAAGCTGCAAGACAAAAATTACCTCTTCTGCTATATCTAGATACTGGGATTTTAAAGTACAAGAACTGTTATGTCTTAGAATTACATTCCACATAGTGCTACTACAGTGTAGAAATTCTACATGACCTGCATCGTATTCTACATACTTAGTCCAGTGAAGCTGTTGACCTATTTACAAGTTGAAATCATTGAGGTGTATTTAGTAGGTTAGTCATTACTGGACCTTTCAGGTCAAACATCAGCAGTTATGGGAAGTAAGAATATTGGAGATCAGAACACAACTGAGAAACAAACTGAAGTCTTGCTCACGTTTATGAAAGCAAAAGTAATAATCTGAATGTCTGAATGAGAAAGTCTGGAAAACTCTTGGAAGCATCTTTTCCTAAGCACGTCTTCCTCTGTTCCTAAGTTATCTAAGCCAGAAAACTCATACAGCAAAGTAGGAAAGCACAAAAAAATCGTCACCAGCAGCAGCTTCTACTATTGAAGTAATAGGTTTAAAGTGCAATAGTCTTAAACTATTAGGCTTTACCAACTTGCAGGATAACATGTATTAAGTCATTTTTAAATTACAGTAAATGACGGGACCATACAGCCTCTGTCTAGTTATTTATTGGATATGCCTAGTTTTTAATCCAAGGAAATAAGCATTAATCCTTTTACAATGTAGAGAGGCTAGGAACAGGAAGATCATATTGAACAAGACCATTCCACCTTAACTGTGCTGCTCATCTTATTTCTGTGCCTTGGAATAGATGAAATATGCCACTACCACTAGTGAAGCTCATAGCTAATTTCAAGAACGTGAAAAATAACATCTTGCGGCTGCGGTATTTCTACATATTACAAAAGTAAAAGCAAAAATGCTGCTGAACCCTGACCTGGCAAGAGATAGGATTTTCAGGTTTTGAGCAAGCAGAGACTTCTTAGCTTGCTTTCTGTCTGCTCCTCATCAAATTGTGCTCCAGTACTCCCCTTTGCCTCGTCATATACCTCACTGTGAACTTAAAAGTGAGGAGCAAGTTAACACACACAATAAAAAGACGAAAATCTCCACTGATGGAGCTCAAAGTGCCTGAGCACAACAGCTAAGCCTCATTAACACCCCCCCCCCCCAAAGCCTCAGAGCTCTCTTGGCACATCTCCAGCAGCCAGGACTTGAGACACTCACACTTCTCAGAGCTCTGGCAGAAAAGCAACAAAGATATGCAAACCTAATACTTCTCATGTGCCGATGCATTTTTAGAGCAGCATCCTCCTTCTCCCTAAAGATTGAGAATGATCATTAAGCCTCTATTTAAAACCTTTCCCCAGCACAGGGTGTCTAGAGAAATTGCATCTTGTGCTCTCCATGGGGATCACCTAGATATAACTGCCAAACAGTTCTGAGGTCTGTCTGAACGGTGACCTGCTCTCAAGAGCATCATACACACAGCAGAATGAAGGCTAGATGAACAGAAACATACAAACCACATTACGTACTAGTTTGGTAGATGAACAAGCATCTGCACATAGCTTCTGCTGAAAGATCTATGATCAGTGAGTCCTACTGCCAGAGAGGACCTGGGCTACTTGGAAGTTCTCAAATGGCACAACCAGCAGAGTTTCTCACCCACTCAGTGCTTCAAAAGGCTGCCTTTGACAGCCTGCATTATACAGCACAAAAGTCACTTGTTCCACCAAAGTTTCAAGACATCTGATGGACAGAAAAGCCTTTTTACTTGACCATTCTAAAATAGCCAGGGCTTTGCTGTCTCCTACAACAGGAGCGCTCTAAAGCTCACCTAGTACTATTTAGCTTGAATAAACATTCCAAAGCTTCCCTTGTGATGCTTGAGAATTAATTTGCAAAAGTAAAGACAGGGATAAACCAACTGTGCAACTTCTGCAGCATTTCAAACTACTAAAGCTGGTGAGCAAGTGTATGCAATGGAGCTGGTAAAAGGTCCGGAGCACAGGTGTGATGACAAACAGCTGAGGGAACTGGGGGTGCTTAGTCTGGAGAAGAGAAGGCTCAGGAGGACCTTACTGCTCTCTACAGCTACCTGAAAGGAGGCTGTAGTGAGGTGGGGGTTGGTCTCTTCTCCCAGGTAACAAGCAATAAGACAAGATGTAATGGCCTCAAGCTGCACCAGGGGAGGTTCAGACTAGATATTAGGAACAATTCCTTCACCAAGAGGGTGTTCAGACATTCGAACAGGCTGCCCAGGGCAGTGCTGGTGTCACTGTCCCTGGAAGTGTTCACAAACCGTGTAGAGGTGGCTCTCGGTGTCATGGGTTAGTGGTGGCCATAGCAGTGCTGGGGTAAAGGTTGTACTTGATTACCTTAAAGGTCTTTTCCAACCTGGTTGATTCTACAATTCTATGACTTGAAGCAGAAGTAGCAGGGCTGGGGGTGAGCACTGTGGCATGAGCAGGAGATTGTCAAGGTGGGGACCTTCACCAGGAACAGGGAAGAGCAGTACAACCCTATTTCCATTCGCTTTGTCTTCAGCAGCAGAACCTGAGAAAAGTTGAGTGTGTCCTCAGCCACTGGGGACCTAGAACTCATAACTGCCCTGTAACATCAGCTGTTTGTATCTAAGGAGATCTCCCAGACAGATTTCAAATCTTTATATCTGAGTTCCAATGGGAAGACTGCAAAAATCAGTATGTTTGAGGCTATAGTAACCAAACCAGCCGCTGATGTGACCAGCCAGCTGCTCAGCTTGAATTTCCACAAATAACTTCTCATTTTGTGAGCAATTCCTATGTTGAGAGGTGGGCTGATGCCAACCTCATTAAGTTCAACCAAGCCAAGTGCAAGGGTCAGGGCAAGCCTGGGCACAGATATAGGTTAGGCAGAGATTGAGAGCAGTCCTGCAGAAGAGGACTTGGGGTGTCGGTCGATGAGCCGGCTTCAGTGTGTGCTTGCAGTCCAGAAACCAACTGTGTCCTAGGCTGCATCAAAACAAGCATGACCAGTAGGCCAAAGGAGGTTATCCTTCCCCTCTACTCTGCTCTTGTGAGATCTCACTTGGAGTACTGTGTGCAGTTCAGCTGTTCTCAATGTAAAAAGGACATGGAGCTGTTGGAGCAAGTCCAGAGGAGGCCATGATGATGATAAGGGGATGTAGCACCACCTGTATGAAGACAGGCCGAGAAAGCTGGGGCTGTTCAGCCTGGAGAAGCTGCGCAGAGATCTCATAGCAGCCTTCCAGTATCTAAAGGGGGGGACTCTTCATTAGGGAGAGGGACACTTTATTAGGGACTGTAGTGATAGAACAAGGGGTAACGGGGTTCAAACTTAAACAGGGGAAGTTTAGATTAGATATAAGGAAGAAGTTCTTTACTGTGAGGGTGGTGAGGCACTGGAACAGGCTGCCCAAGGAAGTTGTGAATGCTCCATCCCTGGCAGTGTTCAGGTCCAGACTGGATACAGTCTTGGGTGACATGGTTTAGTGTGTAGTGTCCCTGCCCGTGGCTGGGGAGTTGGAACTAGATGATGTTAAGGTCCTATCCAACCCTAACTATTCTATGATTCTATGAAACTAGATGACTCTAGTTTCTAGATGAAACTAGATGAATCAGTCTTCAAACATTTCTCCAATCAGCAGCCTTTAATATTACCTCATGAAGCAACCAAACTTTAGCTAGCAATATTTACTGCTGAAAAAGACACATCTGACAACACTGACCACCTCATCATGGCGCAGAAAAGCAGTGAGATTTGAGTGATTAAACTGTTTCTAAAAGCTTATGCAGTCAATGAGAAAAAAAAAAAAACAAAACACACCATCTCAGGCAGAAATCACATCAACAGAAGTTAAAAAATAAAACATTGACATGCACTACACACTGTCAAAAGAGCAGTCAACTGGCCTAATTTTTCTAGGTATCCCAATGTTTTTCATTCACATGTGAGTATTGCCTCCACTGCATAAGTATGGTCCAATGTGACCACAATGCGTAAAGCACAGAGAAACAACACTTTTTCTTCCCCAAACTATTACACTGGATCACAAGCGTAATAATTCGGTATGTTTTAATTCAGGGATGACTACTGAACCACATACCATGGTGTGAGGTAAGTTCAGTAAAGAGACAGCTAGGAAAAATACCAATGAGGATTTTTTCTGCTTTTAAAAATAACTGAAGCTATTTTAACGTAAAGACTTGTGTATAAGTTGATTGCAGGTACTATATATAGAGAGCATGCTCCATTACAACAGGCATAAAGCAATCAAAGTTATTTTAGTTTTCCCAACTAAATGGTAAGACATTTCAGAGGTTTGAGATGCTAAAGTATTTGACAATCAAATAAAGCTGACATTTCAGTGCAAATGCTGAAGAATTACTTCAGCAAAACTATGATGTTCCAACACTACATTTCATCTTTACTAATTAAAACTGTTTAAAGACAAGAAACAGTGACATATGCTCAAGAATGTGAGGCTTTATTTAATCCCAGAAGACGCTGCCCTGTAGTCAGAGGTTAAACTGTTAGCTGTCATTTGGTGTACAGTATTTCTTGTTCTGATTCCAAACAGCTCACTTACTCATTCTTTTACTTGTGCTATTAGACTCAGATCACCTAAGCTTTCTCCACTGACTAAGCCACAAGGACTTAGGTGGAATTTAAACTGTAAATCAGTCTCCCTACTGTCAAATGACAAGGCACTGAAACACACTACAGAATTGCTAAAAGTAGCAATACATATTTGCCAAAACAGCTTCTGTATCATCAGCTTCAAATAATTGTGTACAAGCAGATTTTTATGTAGTTTCAGAGGATTTAGTATGTTTTTCCACTGCTTTTAAATCCTTCAGTCTGCAGGAAAGACACCAGCCCTCACTGCCTGTAATCCTGCCACAGTCCGGCACTAGTGAGTACCATAAACATACTACAGCCTCCTCAGGCTGGTTTCTATCACTCTGTTGAGAGGAGCTTCTTAGAAGCATGGAGCAGACCACTATGGCTAAAAGCACTAGTATCAGCCTTCTACCTCTTATCAGCTGATGAGGCCGACCTGTCTATGAAGTGTAACAGATTGCCCAGTGATAATTCCATTTTCACCAGGACCTTCAGGACTTTGAACGCAGCACTAAAATAATTTTTAATTCTAGGGGAAAAATTTAGCTTTTTATTAGGCACTAATTTACTACATATGATGGCAACTGTTTTGGATTTTCAGAACAGCTTTCAGTCTCACTTATATCCATTGCTTCCGTTTCATCTATTTTCATGTCCCATTAACTTGAGAGATGACAGTCATGCTTCTCACTCCTGTTTCTGCTTGGTTTCTGGCCAATTTCACCTGCAAGTACTCAGGATGAAACACTGAAATTACAACATTTCAGAAACTGATTTTAAAGAGGAAACATTTATGATTTATGAGACATTTACTGAAACATTACAATTTATGTTGCTGGGATAAGCAGCCAGCAACATAAGCCTCTCCCTTCAGTGAAGCATTTGGGCTTCCTACCTTGACATACACTGTCCCAACTCTGTGTGGTTCTAACTGATGCATGTGTCTTACAGTGTTAAATGGTAAGTATAGAATAATTACTGTCAAAGTTTAAGGGACCTTCTTCCTTCCTTTTTGAAATATAAATGGTTTTCAAGCACGTAACACATTCAGGCATTAAACAAGTAAAGCCTTAAGCCCTCTCAGGCATAAGAACTATTCATTTACTGAGGAAGGAAACACATTTCAGTTTTATTTAGATTGGAGTTTACATTTTCACCCCAAGTAGAACAGAATAGTAAGTCTGAACCTGAAAAGCCAGGTTCTTCATGGTCTCTCATGACAGTACTTTCAGTAGATATCAAAGTTCTTAAGGGTCAGATTTGCAGGATCTGTTGAAAAACATACCGGCATGAAAATTACAAACACACACTTTCTCACACAGACAAACCTCCAAGGTTAAAAATACAGAATGCTTTTACTACCTTAAGCAGATTTCTCCTGTCTCTGTAATGTTCGGATGCCAGATTCTTGTCAAGCATTTTACCTTCGGAGGCTGACAGGAAAGAACACAAATTACAATGTTATCCCTCCAAATACAACTGCATCGCTGTCACAAATCATAGAACTGAAGGAGGCAAACATTTGATATTCACAGCCTAGGTCTGCATGTTAGAAGACACTGATAACAACCTATGAGAGTTGCACCAGCTTTCTCCGCCCTTTCAGCCACTCTTCACAAAAGCTGGGCTGGTATTAGGCTTTTTCCTCAGAGAAACATAACTTTAAAGAAAGGCAAGAAAATTCACTCTCTTCACCTGGGTCCTTCAGGGGAAGGAAAACATTCCAGGTCATTCAGTTTCTTAACACTGAATGTTAAGTGTTAAGAACTTAACATCCTAAGGCTTATCCAAATTAGGGGTCTATTAACCAGCAGAGGATGCAATGGTAGTAACAGCTGCTTTTAAATGCAGACCTTCCTGTTGGCAACTGAATATAAAGTATTACAAGAAGCATCAAGAAGGTGCATCATATCTGAACTTAAGACACTAACAGAAAAAGCCATCAAAATTCTTTTCAGACAAGATCACCAGATTTCTGAATTCCATATGATATCTGAAATATAGATTCTTAAAACACAGTCTCATTTGCTCTAGTTTTGTGAAGTAAATAGCAGGTCATAAAAACTCCAGGAGCTTAGCAACAGCATGTTTTTCCATCCCTGCTCTCCAAAGTACAATTTGCAGCTTTCGATCAAGCAGGTGATTTCTTATAGTGAATGTACTGGAATACATCAGCACAGGCCAATATCTTTCAGCACTTCAATTAAATTGCATATTACAGATGGAGCTATTTTCCTCCACTGATTCCCAGGAAATCTTCAGTCGAGACAAAATAGCTTCCCAAGCTGTATTTGCATGCCAGAATGATGCGTTTTGTCGTATCACTTTGTTCTCAACTTCCCCCAATCACTTTTTTAGTAAGGTGTTGTGTTTTTTTTAACTAAGACCCCTTGGCAAAAAAAAAAAAAAAAAGTAATATGCATGGCACTGAGCTACCAACAGCATCTCTTTTAGTCTGGCACTAAAAGAAGAAACACACATCACCACAACAAATTTACAACATACAATGCAGACGTCAATTTTCTCCACTCTTATTTCATGTTTGTGCAGCAACTCAAGGGACACTTGGGACTACCCCAATATTGGATTATGGCACTACTGAAAATGCAGAAAATAGTCTCAAACATTTTACAAATGATTTTTTGTAAATCAAATCAAGATGACTTCAAAACACATGTTCTTAGAAGTTTTCTAACAGCACAGCTTTTCATTAGCTACACCTTCACACTGTTTTGAAGGATAATGTCTGGTTCTCAAGGAAGGGGAAGAAGCAGTATTTATTCCATGCCAGCAGATCAAGATAAAGTGCAAATTTCTGCCGCATGCACCTTCAAACAGTGAACATATCACTGAGCAGGGAAAAAGTAAGCTTTATACAAACTAAGGACATGGATCCCTTGGAGCAAGACCACAAGAGGCCACAGAGATGTTGAAAGGGCTGGAGCAGCTCTGCTCTGGAGACAGAACTGAAAGAGCTGGAATTGATCAGCCTGGAGAAGAGAAGGCTCCAGGGAGACCTTAAAGCACCTCCTAGTGCCTAAAGGGGCTACATGAAAGCTGGAGAGGGGACCTGGACAAGGGCCTTTAGGGACAAGACAAAGGGGAATGGCTTTAACCTGCCAGAAGGGAGATTGAGATGAGCTCTTAGGCAGAAGCTCTTCCCTGTGAGGGTGCTGAGGTGCTGGCACAGGGTGCCCAGAGAAGCTGTGGCTGCCCCATCCCTGGCTGTGTTCAAGGCCAGGTTAGACAGGGCTTGGAGCAACCTGCTCTAGTGGAAGGTGTCCCTGCCTGTGGCAGGGATGTTGGAACTGGATGAGCTTTAAGGTCCCTGCAAACCATTTTATGAGTCTATGTTTCTACAACTCTATGATAAATCTCAAAATCCCCAAATTCTAAGTGAATTAACTGGTCTCATTTTTCGTATCATGGAAACAAAAGAATTTCCTTATCCTTTCAAAGTGTTTTCATTCTAAAAATCACGAAAAAAACCTAGCTCTGACAGTAAAGCAGTTTTCTCTTTCTCTCTCCTTTTCCTGTTACTCAAACAGGACAACTGCAGCACTATCATGAAATTTCTCTTCAGACAAAACTTCCTCTTCAAGTTTGTTTCAAGTTATCTTTGAGTCTTCTTTAGACCAAATTCACACAGGATTTCCTTGAGCTGATGTTTCACTTGAATATGTCCAGCCTGCTCCAGGTCATACACATAACGCTTTGCACAACAAAGCTTACAAAACCCATTTCGCCTCTCAAACTCTTTCTTTACCTCAGATACTGAAAGCTGCACAGGTATACCCAGGCTTCACTGCGGGTCACAACACAAGAATGGATTCATTTTTTCTCCCTTTCTAAGCAGCCACTTACCTTTTAGTATCTCTCATTAGTTTTGACAGTGAAAATCTTTCACATCCATTCCCAGTCCACTTCAACATATTAGTGAATATAAATGGTACAAGAAAGCATTACAAGCATTTGAGAACTAGACATATACCAACTTGAGTTTTGGTGGAAGTTTTGCAGAACAAGCTTCAGAAGCATCCTACAACTATGACTCCATTTTTTTCTTTACTGTTTCTAAAAAAACGTAACAGCCCAAAAGAGGCATTAACAGGAATGCACATTTCAGGGAGCAAGCGACAAGCTAACCAAAGCATTTTTTGCCACTCTCCCCTACCAGTTCCGTGAAGAGCTGCTCAAGATCAGCTGAAACTGAATGCCAAAGACAGCTAAGCGTGTAGGAGAGAGACCATGTAGTAGAGAGACACAAGTCAAGGGAAATGAGGCCATATTACTGGATTAGCCAGCTGAAATAGAGGAAGAAGAGCTGGCTTACAGTAGCAGTGGGTCTTGACACAAGAACTGCCCCTGTCGTGCACTCCAGGTCCCTTAGCTTCCTTGCACTGCCTCAAAAGTTCCAGGCAGAGCCATGATGGAGTTCAAGCCCAATTCCCTTTCCATCAGTTCCAAAGAAAAGACTTAAAGGTATGGTCACCAAAGAGCTTGATGGAGGCCCCTTAATTGTAACATCTGATCGTTCAGGAATCAAATCCCTTTGGATTGCTTGTTGTTTCCACAACTATCATGCCAGGAAAAGGGTCAAGACAGCAGCTCTGCTGTCAAAACTCCTGGCTATTGACCACTGCCTAAAGCACCTCAGGCATAAAAATATTAGTAAACTGGAGAGTCTCTGTCTACTCTTACAAAATGGTATGTCAAAGCCATAGAAGCTGCAAACAAGGCCTGACTTGCTGTGGCAGGCAGTTTAGTTTTATGTGAACATTAAACCAGATTTGTACCATTCATCAGGTTCCTTAAAGCACCAAGTCCCTAGTCTTGTAGCATCCGTTATTTCATCAGCTGTAACTCAAGGCAGAAAAGGAGTTTGTTTCTGAAAAATCAATCCCTTGGTCACTGGATTTATTTCATTATTATTATTTAACATTTGCTCCCATCTCCCACTGACCTCTATTTCCAGGCAGCTGCTCAACCAAAAAAGCAGTGCTTTGGAACAGATGCTGTGGATGCAGAGGTCACACAACAATACTCAGTGCTAAAGGCATTTGCTGCGTACAACATTAAATGTTTTGCTTGCTGTTTCACAGCTTCCTATCTTTATGGACAGCAACATTCCCAGCAGGCTTTGTAAGCACAAACACTTACAAACTTCTGTTTGATTTACAGAAAAGCTCACGGATGTGCAGCCTAACAAGTATAATACTTTAAATGCCAACTGACAGGTTTACCAACAGATTTTAACACTTCCAATGGCATGGTGGGTTTGAGAACACACTACAGAATTAGCTAACCCTGCTCTAGTTTTCTTCTCATGATCCCTCTGCAACATCTGTATCAATACCAGCTGCTTTCTGTTCTGACACAATATCCTACCACCAAAGAAAACAGTCCAGAGGCTATCTGGTAAATAATATATTACATTGTTAAAGAAGTCCTTCCTTCACTGTTACACCTGTTAATGATACAAAGAACAGCACATTTAGAAAGTATGCAATGTATTAAGGGCCATTTCATGCATGTATGGATATGCAAGCAGAGACCAGTCCGGAATCAATGAGGAATCAGTGGGGTGACGAATTACTGCTAGCATTGTAGCACAAATCTACCTGAACCATCTTTGTGCCTCCAACACCTGATTAAAAGCAGGATCTCTTTCCAGTTCTCAAGCTCAGATGCTTCTAAAACAATCCACCTCTCCAACAGTCTAAATAGGCTCACTTAATTATGGATATAGTGGAAGAACCCTTATTACATCTTATTGCTTTATAGATAATCATAAACATTTCTAATTTTCAGTATAGCAGCTCAATGTACAGAAGTCTGATTAAGCCCTAACCAGCTGAACACACTCTGTTCACAGGCAAGAAGCAGCACTTCACAGCAGTGCTTGCTCCAAAGCATCTCTCCTACATTTTATGCTCTTGAATCTTTGCTCTAAGAAAGTTTATTGCCCAGGTACCAAACACTGGTGTACATCCTAGTCAGTCATACCTAAAGCCCAAGGATACATTACTTCTCTGTATTCACAGACCCACTACTTTCCAAACAAGCCTCCCATATTTTTATTCCCTGGACAGAATAATGCATCACGGCTGCAGTCCACAATACAAAGTCTTCCTCTTTTGTTATATATTCTTATACTTTTCCACTACGTCACCGTTCTATTAACATCCACTTCTTTCTCAAGTACAGAAGCAGAATGCTTGCTTACGAGGAAAGAAGGGCAAAGAGAATCCTCCTCCAGAGGAGCACCAAGCATGAGATTTTGCTAGCAGAATGCTACAGGAATTAAAGGATGCTTTATATAAACTATACTTTAAATTATGCAGATGTTTTTTACTGCAGGCTAAAAAGACTACCTAGAAAACAGATGCAGGCTCTGAAGCAGGGCTATGACAACTTGCTAGTCTTGTCTGGTCTTTTTTACTCCCAATATAAACACACTCAGCACTACTGCAAAGAGCTGGATGCAGATGTGCAATATCCCAGCCTTGCTTATGGGCTGGTCTGAAGAGCTCTATTAAGAACACTGCCATCACTTTTCTTCTGCCTGGTAGAAAACAAACTACAGCCTCAGCACAATTATCTCAATATTTGTTAACATACACATTTTCGTTTATAACCTAACCATAATCCAATTTTCAACCTAAATTACACACAGGCAAGCTTTTTATTTTTGCATTAAAAAATATAATTACCATTTGCTGCAGAACTTCTGAGCAGAGAACTGTAACAGCCAGAAGGTTTTTTAATTATAGTAATTGAGAATCAAAAAAATCCAGATCCAAATTAACATTCAGCTCTGCTGTTAACACATCACACTTTCCTGCAGCAGGGTTGTTTAGGTAAACATCTTCAACATAAAAGTTTAGGAAATTATAACGAGTCTATATTGTGTATATTCCCCTGTGCCCAACATTGCCACAGTGATTAAACTGCTATTACTGAGGATGACAGCAAAGAACATGAAAGGGTTTCTCCCTTTATACTGATGGCCATGTTTCTCAGGTATGTGATGGAACAATTTAGTCAAGTTAGAACAAGGATGTAGTTAATCAGCCTTAAACAACCACCTTTGTATTTATAGTGTGACAAGTGTGGGTGGCCTGTATTGTAGTGTGAAATACTTTGGTGATGTTAAGGGGAACTTAAAAAACGCACAACCCAAACCATACAATGTAAACACTAACACAGCTACCTGTACTGAGAGAAGTATATAAATAATGACAGCCAGTATCCTAAACACTTTAAAACCAAAACAAAGCCAAAACAGCTTGAGCAGATAATCCTTGACCAATATTACTATGAAAGGAGAGTAAAATTCAAAGCTGTTTCAGAAATGCTGCTGCTCTTTGCATACATGAGCTTTTTATAAGCTATAGTGCACGCTCCATAGAATTTCAGACTGGCTTGGGTTGGAAGTGACCTTAAAGCTCATCCAGTTTCAACCCCCTGCCGTGCAGGGACACCCTCCCCTAGACCAGGTTGCTCCAAGCCCTGTCCAACCTGGCCATGAACACTGCCAGGGATGGGGCAGCCACAGCTTCTCTGGGCACCCTGTGCCAGTGCCTCACCACCCTCACAGGGAAGAACTTCTGCCTAAGAGCTCATCTCAGTCTCCTGTCAGGTTAAAGTCATTCCCCCTTGTCCCATCCCTAAACGTCCTTGTCAAAAGTATCTATTCATAGACTATAAAGGAACATTAGGAAACTTATGAAGTCATCTTCTGTAACAAAAATCTAAGTCCTCTGCTTCTAGAAACATAACCTTTCTACTCTGCTAGCAGTCTTAATGAGCCATTCTCCAAGTTCAGTCTGGGAATACAAGCAACTAAATTCCAGATCACTGCACCTCCTTCTCATTTGTATATAAACAATGCTAAAACTGCCACTACTACTTATACATAATGCTGAATTTCAGTGTGGTACATGTGAAAACAAGCCAAAGGTCTCCATTGTCCTCCCCTATACATTCTCTTCAGCCTCTTTGAAAGAAGAGCTCAGAACTATCAACAGCAAAAGAAAGCAAAAGCATGGGAAAAAGTTATAAAAAAAAACACCACCACAACAATAACAACAACAACAAAAAAAAAAAAAAATCAAGAAAAATTATCAAAATTTCTCAAATTGAAGAAAATGAGGCTTCCTTCTTCCCGCAATTCATATACCTAACTGCAAATACTGAAACCAATGAATCAAGTTTCTTTCAGTATCAAACTATCAGGACAACCAAATGTGGGCCTCAATTGCTTTCCATTTTTGGAGTCAACCTTGTTCTTTTTACAGCAAAACTGGGAAAATAACATCTGAAGTTATTTTTACCATAATTGCATCTCCCCCCCCTTGCAAGGTAAAGTACAATAGTGAAATGCCAACACTTCTCATGCCTGAAAAGGCCAAGCTGTCTGGAGCTTTCTATTTACCTACAAAAGACACCACAATCATATGTAGGTCTTCTGAAAAGCTGTTCATTTAATAACCATTGACACTGTTACTTTGCAAAGATATTTAACTAGACAGCCTGGGAGACAACCAGTAGAACTGGCAGAGCTTTAGGAGGCCACTTCTCACCACATCTGTGCTTTCCAAGGCCTCCGCTGCATGCTCTCAGGAGCAATTAAGCACCCAAATCCAGTACCAGAATATAAACCACCATTCTGAAGGCCACAAAGAGGTCTCTGTTCACTTATTGCATCCTTTTCTCTTAGATATGCCAATTTTTGTGAGAAGAATCATTAAGATCTCAAGAACAATTAACAAGAGAGAACACATGAAAGTGGCACCTCAGCCACAAGGGAGACTCTCAGGTCCTGTTTCATCTGTGCTCCCAAGCAGTTTCTGCCAAGAGTTACCAGTAATTATTCTTTAAGGCATATAATATCGAGGCAATAAAAGCCTCAAGGCTGCTTGGCTGCAAACACTGGACTGCAAAAGAATAGCCAGAAAAAACACTACCCCCACTCCCTGGACTCACAACACTGCATCTGGAATCACTGTGTCCTATTTTGAACTCCCCAGCAGCAGATATATGGACAAACTGGAGTGAGCCCAGCAAACAGCCGCCAAGATCAGATAAGATCAGAGCACACATAGCACAAGGAGTTGAGGGTCCTGGATTTGTTCAGCCTGCAGAAGAGAAGGCTGAAGGTGGGGACCCTACTGCTGTCTACAGCTCTACTAGGAGATGGAACTGGGCTCTTCTTAGAGATACACAGTAATTGGTTAAGAGGCCACAGACAAGCTGAGAAAACATAAATTATTACACAAAAAAAAAAAATCACAACAAAAGTAGTTCAACATTGAAACAGAGGCTCAGAGAGGCAGTGAAGCCTCCATCCTAAGAGATTTTGAAATGCCAACTTTCCCATGCCTTAAGCGACCAAATCCAACTTTTAGACTACCCCAGCTTTAAGCAGGAATTCAGATGACCCCCAGAAAACTCTAGCCAACCAAGATTTTTCTACAGCCCATGATATTTTAGTAGCAGATAGAAGATGCTTGCTTAGTGGCAACACCAAGTTCCCTCTGAAGTCCTATTATCTGGAAAGGAAATCTAAACTGACAACTATTAGCTTAATGACAAATACTTACCACCATATTGTAGGCATCAGGAACTTCAGTTTCAAACTGAAACTTTCCACCTTGGTAATAGCCCTCATCTAAAGGGGAAAAAACCCAAGGATAATAGTTAAGTAAGAGAAAATAACAGACACCATATAACACAAAAGATCTGTCATTACAAAGATTAAAATCAAACACTTAACCTAGTTATACCTAACACTAGCTGCCACCCAGCCCCAAAAGAGTGTGAACATGGTCTCTTCCTCCACTCTCAACACCTGTACAGCAGGAACTTTAAGTCAGAAGAGTTAAGAGTCTCAGAATGACACTGGAAAGTCCACCTTCCTCATCAGAATACCAGGCAATAGTGAGACAGAGGAACCTTTGATGGAGGTTCTTGCGTCTGCATGAACATAATTCGGCCACACATCAGCCACGTAGCACACAGTACCACACCACCGACCCTTGAAATAGGCTGGATACATATTCCACTTGCTAATGCTAAATCCTCCTAGTACGTCTTGTGCAGATAGGTACCCAGCCCACAGTGGGGGTATGGGACATCTAAGGAATGCTTAGGCTCAAACCACCTTGCGTACTCTAGCTCTCTGTATCACACAGTGTAGCCACGGTGAAGGCCTGAAGGTAAGGAAGGCTGTTTATCACTGTATGACAGTATACTTTTTAACTTTCCTTTGTAAAGTTGCTTTATGTGAAGTGGTCCATAGTTTACAGAAAGTTTTATTATCTTGCTTGTTCCAAACCACTAAAAGAAAATAGCTCCTCTAATACAGGTCATCAGAATCCTCATTCAGGATGTTTGTTGTCTTCTGGACTTGCTGCATTACCAATCCCTACACAGATCTAGCATGACCTTCTATTTCCTATTACCAACTACTGCCCCATATCACTTGCTCAAGTTTCAGTCAATGCTACAATCTCACCACTGTCAGCATAAGCCTGTAGCTTCCACACTGCAACTGCCATAATCACAAGAGAGCAGCCAGCTCCTGTCCTCCTCCTCTTTACAACCTCTTACCAGCTTGCTTACTGAAAACAAGAGGGAATCACCCTGTCAAATAACACAAACCCTCAGTTATAGGGGGAAGTGAGCCTGTAAAAGCTGATGTTGCCAAAAGATGAGGCTCAAATGCACACTACACCACTCCAAAGGATCTGTGCCTGCAGAACAGCAAAAAAGCTGCTGGGACAATATCGCAATCCAGCTTCTCCCAGGAGCCTGTATAGACTGCGAGAGGTTCAGCACATGAACAGCATCAGAAAGTTTGGGCTTCAACACTAGCACAGGCACAGTGTGGAAACAGCGTGGCTGGTATTTCCCACCCCACCTAGTGATGTTTCCAGTTGCCTCCACACTCAGCTATGCAAGATTTAGCCACTGCAAATCTCAGTTTAATAACCTGGCCAGAACACAGGCTTTTCAAACACGTTCTCTGTTGCCACTCCAATCCAGCTTTGAAGTGCGTTTCATTTATTAAGCAGACTTTTCATGCCCCCTTTGCTTAACCAGAAAGTAAATGCACATGCACTGATTTTTACGGAAAGGAAAAAAAAAAAAGGCATTTATCTTTTGTCTTATCTTTGTAAAGAAGCCATTTCTAATGAATGAGATGTAAAAGGTGAGTTATACAAATACCCCTTTGATGAAACTGCTCCCTGTCAAATGGGCACAATACTTGAAGCAGGACACTCACTGTTCCAGAAAGGAATGATAAGAAAAATGGTCCATTATTTCCCAGGAGTTCAAACAGCCGAGACACTACCACATTACCTCCTGGGTCACAGCTAACTGCACTTTATGCACCATCTAGCACACTGGAATAGCTTTCCAACAAAGTGTCAGGAATCCTCACTATTTCCAAGTATGATGTCATCCTGTGTAAAAAACACAGTTGGAATCATCTCCAGTCAGGACTCTGTGACAGGACTAAAACAAGCCACACCATAGAGGAATTAAGTGCTTATTACAGTGCAAGCCATGTACCCCAAAGCCTTCCATGGGCTCACAAGCCCTTCTCGAGCAATCACATGAAATACCCACGTATGTTTGCATAGGGAGAAGCCTGCTGCAGGTATAGAAAGGTAAAGGAGAAATGCCAGCACTTAAGGTTGCTCAGGAAATCAGGCAGCGAGAAATCACTTTCTTTGGCTTATTTTCACTGCTTCCTTTTTGTGGACTTAAAGTGTGCAGACTTTGTGGATTTTGTGGACTTAAAAGCGTGTGGCAACAACTCATATTCTACCCCTGCTCACGTGAAATAGGTGCCTGTTGATGGATGCGCCCTATGTAAAAGAAAGGCCTCAGATTTAACGAATCCTCACTGTAATACAATTGTCCTAAAGAAACATTTGAGAATGGTTCCCAGGGAGAAGAGAATGCCAAAAGACCGTAACATTCCTGCCAGTCAAGCAGCAAGACTAGAGCCACGTTCCACCTCTCTGCACGCCAAAAGCATGACGCCCACAGCCTTGGCAGCATGCAGGAACATTAAGGTAGGTCCTTGACTTCAAGCACAGACAAAGATCACTCTGGCATTGCTCAAGAGATGCATGGGTTGAGGAAAAAAGCTGAATAATTGGTCTTCATTTTCTCTGCTCTTCCCCATCATGCAGACCTAGCTCAGGATAGCTCCACTTCTACCCAGCTATGGAAGAAATTCCCAGTGTCCATGTGCAGGATGATATCAGAAAAGGCAAGTTCAGCTGGAGGGTACAAGACCAGCTGAGCCTCTCTCAATGTGTAAAACCATAACCACAAAAAGAGTGCAGTTTCCTGCAGGATTATGGAGATGAAATGGCATGCAGAGGGTTAAATTATCAGCAGAAAAGCAGCAGCAGGACCAGGTGGTGAAACAACACCCCTTTTCCTTAACAAAACCATGTTTTATATTAGCTCAAGCACTTTGTAACCACATATTAACACCTCCATAGGCTGTAAGAGATACCTCATGTATTAACTCAGTTTCGTCTTATTCATCTTCCTGTGTTATATGTAAGGCTGAGAAATCTCTGGAAGACTTGGAGCACTTCATACATTGTGCCTCGCACTGCAGGTCATTTCCACATATTTTCGGGATGAAGTCTCCCTCAAAGTCAACTCAATACTAAATGCTGTCTTGCATTACAACTCATTTTATATTTCAGGTTTCCCTTGGCATCAGTCTATACTAGCACTAACAAAGAAATACACTGAGTATGCTACTGGTTCTGTTACAAAATAAGCAAGGATGTATTTGCCAAAGTAGAAGCGTAAAGCATCTCTCCTCCCTCCTTTACAATTCTGCCTGTATGTTTGTAAGGTTTTCACTAAAGCAACAATAAAGCATGCTACTCATTACCCATCTCCCAAAGGTATATTAAACATTCATATCTCTGGAGAACCTCAGTACCCAGCCAGAAATCTTGCAATGCATTAACAAGATAAGCCTTCAGAATCAAGTCATCTTACAGCATCTCAAGGAAGTCAACAGGCTCTTCCACGTGGTAGTTTCCTTCCCTGTGTCCCACAGCATCCATACAGACTAGGATAAAGACCCTCAAGTTTTTAGGCATGGAACAGGGGTGGGAAGAACTCAAATTCTGGCAGAGTTAATGATGAGGAAAGTACTACAATTCAAACATAAAACTGTCAAATAAAATAGCTTTAGCACATAACTTAAGAAGTCGGCCAGTGATGAGACTTTTGCAAAAATGTGAGCTCCAGTTTTCCTCCTACCACTTAAATTTATGTCTTCAAGCTGCATTAACAGCCAGCATCTCTCCCACTTCAGTTTGAAGTTTCATTATCAACAACTTGACTATAATGTGTTTGTATTCATAAGGCGTTTTGATGGCTAAAACTGCTGTGAAAATACTAAATCAAATTATTTTATCACTTTAAAAGAAAATGCAAGATAATTAGGACAGGCCGCAAAGGATATGCTTTTGATAGTAACTCCTTGAATTTGCAGTGTTGAAATGCTCAGCCATGCTCACTGAGATTTGTCATTTCACAGCACACAAAACAGAGAACAGGCTCTTTATTAATTCCCTGAAGAACTGGGCTCTAAAATAACCACACTAAAACCAGACTATTCCAACTGTCTGGAAACTGCAGTAATACTGTATTAGTTATACATATTCCTATAGTTTTCTTCATGTGTAAGCTACCTAAAACTCACCTTCATTTTTTTTTTTTCCAGGTCATTACCATGTTTTAGTCTCAGATTCCAATTTTGTGCTCCAAATATCAGTGCAGCAGGCAGGACTCTGCCTGCATTATAAGCACCTCCTTATTTTCCTAGGTTTTGATCCAAGTGGTACTGGTGCAAAAACAAGAACAGAGGCAAGTGCCTGTCTAAAGCATTTTTTTAAAAGAGCAATTGTTTCAGATGACAAAAGAAGCAGCTTCAGACAGCAGAGAAAGGCAGCAGTATCTGCCTCACTAACACAGTTTGTCTACTGTAGCAGTAAAATCTAAGTATTACCCATTTTCTAAGATAAATCCACTCAGGGTGCACTGCAGAAAGCTATAACATAAAGGAATTCCAATTTCTTTAATTACACAAAATCAGCAGTCGCCCTTGGCAAGATTTTCTGCAAACACAGTTAATTTAAAAACTCACTGTCACCAGGATAATTTTGTGACATTAAATACTTACTAAGAAAGGTTATTATGAGAAGTGCAGACCAAGGGAGCTGAAGTAATTTTGCTTTGGTGATAAAGTTTATTTTCTTACTCAAATTAGTCTTTTTGTGAGAATTTAAAGAAGCTGCTTTCTCTGTCCTTTCAAGCCCAGACTGCATTAAACAAAGCATCGAGCATAGGCTTTGTCAATAACATAAGGTTAGAACACTGACCACAAATGGCATTTCTAGTGTTAAAAAACATGTTCAGTCAGTACCTTCATGGAACCCTGACAGCCAGCTTCTTCCAGAACTGGCTTGGTGTAAGATTCCTTATAAAAATGTGGTTACAGAATTCAAGCTCTCATATTAATCAGAATATATGAGAATTTAAACATTAGATATGAAAAGAATTAACACTGTTCTACCAAATTTATCATATAAGGATGCAACTTCTGTAACTACAGATAAGCAAACTGAGAACCTTAAGGGAGCCAGCAAGAGCCTCCTTCCTGAGCAGACTACCAGCCCTGGCTTATACACATGTACTGCATAGGTCCTAAACGGGAACTGCAAGGCAGCATTAGGTATTCCCTGGCACCCGCAGCTGTGCTGAGCACAGCTCTTGATCCGTGAGCTGCAGAGGTATTTGCAAAGTGCTCCATGAAGAGGCAGATGTATGAGCAGGATTTCTAGAAGGAACTCAGTTTCTCAATGCAAGAGAGATTTATAAGCAAGAGGAAAGCAGAATCTTCCTCTGGGCTGTCAAGATTCATGCAACATTGTTTAGACGCTACAAAAATAGTTGGCTCAAGCAAAGATTTTTGGGCCATTTGAGACAGAAAAAAAAATCTGTGATGACCACCCACCTGCCTCTGCTATCCCAAAGAAAACTAAGATTTAGCATACTCTACAGAAAAACGTCAATAAGGAAGGCAATCAGAAAGCTGCAAAGATTTTCTTGGTATGTGTTCCATTTTGCCTTTGGAGAGCTGTGCTAAGCTGTATCTGATCCCCAGATTCTGTACCTGAATTATGCACAGCTGAAAATAGATGTTTACTTGGGTCAGACTGCAACTGCAGAGACTTCAGCTGTGCAGCTATATTTAGAGCAACAAAATGTTAATTAAGATCATATCATTCCCAAGATCATTTCAGCAAGGAAGCTAGCACAAAACCCATGCTCTGCATTCAACTACTGTCTTCTGACTGCAACATCTTCCTGCACAGCAGTTAACAGAACATAAATACCTATGTATTTAGATATTATAGAATTAGTATGAAGAAGCTATCATTGCTTCACATCCCTAACTCACACAGTGATGATCTTGTAAAGTCGACTCCTCTGCAAAACATAATAAAGCAGCATCACATAAACTGGGACAAGACTAACACTCACCAAGCAAGCATGAACACATCTCCTACACAGAATGAGATGTTAAAAGTCGTGTAACAACACCTGCATTTATTCTTTATTTACAGTGACTAGGGCAGTCTTGCTCATTTTCCCATCACAAAAAGGAGTCGCATGAATGGACATGATAACAAAGACCACCCACGATCTCCACTGCTGAGGAAGTCCTAGTGGATTTTGGATAATAAGCAGCAATAGTGACATCTAGTGCTCATTTGACTTCAAGATACTGGATTATGAGAAACATACTACCCTTTGAAGGGTAAATCTTGTTTCTATAGGTAAAACACCAGGATGACTGCCATACTGTATTGGAATTCTGTTGAAAATGTGCCTCTACAAGAATCAGTTGGCAGAGACATATTGATCCCGACACATCTAACTCAATTCAGTGTACTGTACGTGTCCATGTTCTTATTTAAGTATTTGCAGAGTCCCAAAGGCAAAACACAGTAAAAATAAGTGAAAACGAAGTTTAAATGATCTTCCATGAAATTCATCCATAAAACACAAGCACAACTTTCTATCCTAAAATGGACAGCTATGTGAGCCATTTCAGAAGCTTATGTGGAAATAGTAAATTCTGAAAACATTTTTACTGAACAGCATGCCTGAAGCTTCACAGTGTGCTTAAGTTGCATTAATAATAAAAGATATTTCCACATATTTCAGTATTCAAAGACTAAGAGGCTCCTACTTGTTAAGCATCATCAGACATGCATAGACGTGAAGTTTTCCAGCAGCGTTATATCTGTCATCTATCTCTTTACCTCTTCAGAGTCAAGCAACCAGTAAGAAAAGAATAAATTTGTAACAGGGTTGTAGTACGGCAATTTATCTAGATGTGGTGCAAATAAAGCAAGGTGGTCTGAAATCAACCAAGAGGAAAAAAAAAAAACAATTCAAAGTGAACAAACAAGACCTGATTATTTCCTAAACCTGCTCAGTTTTGATGGCCTTTTTATTGGCATCTACTACCCAAAATCCAGCCCAGTTTCTCCACTGCCTCTATATAACCACTGTATTACAGCCAGTCTTTGACTAGAAAGTTTACTGGATTCTTGAGCAAACTCTTGGAATAATGTTTCCTTAACACGAGCACACTCAAAACCAAAAGTAATGTTTAAAAAAATTACCTGGGGTTACAGTTAGCTGAAAGTAATGAAGCTTGTTTGGGTCAGGAAAATTCACTTTACATGTACCTGTGAAGCAAAAGTATAATTTACATCAGAAAATTGGTTTTCCACTGTTGGGAAAGCAAGTATATCATCTTTCATATTCTCCAAATTCACTCCCTGATTAATCCCTACCTTCCAGTCAAGTGATTTCCTCTTACACTTTGTCTCTAAGCACCTCCTCCCTATACTGTTACAGGTCACCTGCAGTAATGGAACTTCACTTTGAGCTGAGGAAGAAACTTGTTTCCTTTCAGTAATCCATGGTGTCTCAAATAGCTTAAAATGCCAAAAGTTTTGGTTTTCTGCATAGATCATAGCTGCATGTTAAGATGACAATATACAGAATACGAGCACCTCTTTCTTACAAGTTCTTTAATGTTAATGTGTGTATCTTAACATTTGATCACACGCTGCAGCCTGCAGGAGGTCATGCCTCCACAGCCTGATTCTCACAAAGGATTATTTATACCTGTAGGGTATGAGATACAACCTTTACTGAAAGCCTCATCCAAAAGCCAGCTCAGCTGTCAAACTGAACAAATTTCTTCTGTATAACCAATTACATTCATTAACATATAGAGCACCATTACAAACCAAACACATTTTATTCTCAGACTAGATGTATTTAAAGAGAACAGTGACAATGAATAACAAGTGTGGAAAAAAAAACCAGCAACCTGATAAAACTAGTCAGTGTTTTCAGTTCAACAGATGCAAGTTCACAGCATAAAAGCTCTTTGTTAGCATTTCACGACAGAAACCAAGTTGCCTTCCCATGCACAAAACTGGCTTTTCTTCACCATGGCAGAGGCAAGCTGTCAATCTGGCACTAGGTGTAAATATCCATGGATACACTATTATTCATATTATGCAGCCGTTAGCTTCTTAACATATCAGGCTGGCTGTTCTTTTTCTGTAATCAAGGAGCCAAATAGTATCAGAGATAAAGACCCTATCTGCCTGAAAAAATAACCAGAACTATACACAAACTGTAGTAATGCATTCACATTGTAATAACTACAAACCCTGATATGTGTTTCTCAGGTGTTTGTTATCCTAAAGAGAGTCTACAGAAAAAAAAAAGTTTATTATTCTGTGAAATCTCTGTAATTGCCTTCAAGAAAGAAGAACATAGAGTTAAAATAACGCCTCTTCCTGACATCCCTTCTTACCGCTTCTATTGTGTATTTTTTGCCTTTGTAACTCCTCCCATCAGGCAGTCTGTACACTGAAAAGCCTGATTTTTAAGATCTGAATATTGACCTGGATTTGGAATCATTAGCAAGTAGAAGATGCTCATCAGAAACAGTATTGAGAATTTTTCTCTCAACACCCAGAGAGAAAAACACATGGTCAAAGCTCCCCCTAACTGGGGAAAGACTCTAAACATTACAAGCTACCTGCAAGCATAATTGCAGAGAATGTTCACTGGTTTTCTTGCAAGATAAACACATGGACAAGATGGTGTGAATGCACAGCACAGTAATAGCCTGCACATACATTCTCAGTCTGTTGCAAGCAGTTCCTGCCTCTTTCCCTGCAGGTAAAACCGTCTTAGTTACTCTGAACCAGGAACGTGCACCACAGGAAGTTCTGTAAAGCAAGCAATGAGCTCTGAATGTAACTGAACCTGCTTAAGCAAAAATTTGTTGTGCTCGCCTGTATTCTAAGAACTCACGGCAGAATGATGCTGTTCTGGTCAACACTTGAAAAGAAAGAGCTCAGCAGCAACTCAGCTTCACTGTCAACACCCAGCCTTAGAAACAAACACAGAGCAGTAGGAACTTTACTCCTCTTTATAAAAGGGCTTTGTGTTTTGCTCCCATTACAGAACTAGGCTTTCTAAAGCAAAGGAACAGAAAGCACTTGATTTTTAATTACCCGTCCTCAGCTCTAGAAGCAACAAGCCATTTACCTTGTGCTCTTAAATGACTACTTTAAACTGGCTACTAATATTTTCATCTTTTAGCAGCATAACATCCATTACAAGTAACATGCAGGGCTAAAATCACATAATTTTGCCTTTTATTTTTTCTAAAGGAATAAGGATCACTTTTTAAAAAAAACAAAACAAAACTACTTTTCATGAGTATTTTCACTACTAACCCACACATGAGGTTACAGATCGCATGGGAAAAAGCACTAGGTTGATTTCATGTGTTTCCTGAGAAACTGGTTATTTTCTGAACCAGATCTCCTGTTTTGAAAAAGACAGAATGGAGGAAGAACAGGAGTGAGGTTATAAATGCACTCTTCAGTTCCAGGTACCTTTTGGGTGGTTTACAAGAGGGAAGCTCCCACTCCACCAGCAATCAAATTCTGGAGCCAAATACTCAATACTGCTTCCAAAGTACACTAATTTTACTCACTACAATCCCTTAAAAGGGAGCAACACAGAAAATGAGTGGCAGTTTTGCATAGCTTTCCTTCCATTTGATACAAGGTTAACCAATGTACAGGGGGGTTGTACAAGGGGGTTTGAGGAATTCGCTTGCTTAAACAAAAGTATTTTCTGTACCTATCATGCCTACTAAGCAGAACAAAGGCACTAACTATTGATAAGGAAAAGCAGACACCTGGTTCTATTGACAAGGAAAAGCAGAGGCCTGATTCTACTGATAAGCAGCTATTGATAAGGAAAAGCAGACACCTGAAGGGGGAGAAGCAGATGGTTTATGGCTGGGACACCGACCAAACCCTAAGGCCATATGTGAAAACTAAAAGGTGGAAAATTCAAGAAAAGGAAGACTCATTTACTTCATCTTGAAGACTCCTACCCACAGGAGGAAGACTCATTTACTTCATCTTGACCAGATGAAGCCCATGACCAGAGGGGGTACTGCGCAGGCACAAAGGACCTTCTAAGTCATTATAATACGAAGCGGGGATAGGACATGAATATGTATAGGCGTATTGTGCAACCTTATGAATATATATAACTTTAGAGAATAAATGTAGAGGGAAACAACACTGAGGCATGCATGACTTTGAGGAATTATCCCCATGCGTCTCAGCGCTGAATAAAAAGCATACCCACTTTACAACTTTAACGAGTTGTGGAGTCAATCCGCGCATCCCATTAGCATTCATACTTCAGTCAAAACATTCAGCTCTATAGTCCTTTTCCCTTTAAAAAGCATGCCATTAAATGTTATACTTACAAGGTAGATTAGCTTCAAGTTCTGCAACCTCTGTTGAAAGAGGAAAAAATCAACTGTTATTTATGCAAGCAAAACTCCATTCCTGAAGTCCAAATAGTCAAATCTCATTTAAACCACTCTGTAAATCAAATTTTACTTAAAAATATAATTAAGCTGGAATGGAAGTTTGCCTTGAAATTTCTCTTTTAAGCACCACAATTCATTACTAAAAACTCTCATCTGCCCTACAGTCAAATGTATCCTACTGTGATTAGGAGTTTCAGCTCTGCCAAGACTGAAGTGCCAGGCCTTCTAATACCCAGAGCACTGGCATTTCAAAAGGTGGCATTATCCAAACCCCCAAAATTGTATATATATGGCACTAAAATCTGGAAGGCCAGAATTCCACAGCCTGCAAAACACAAAAGCAGAAAAACCTCAAGAATCAAGGTGCCAGTCCAATGACGAAAACAAGCACAGGAGGTTCACAGCCTGCGTGAGCATCAGCACCATCTGCAGTATCCAACTGTTAAAGCTCTTCCATCATCAGCCAGATTGCCTCAGGTCATGCACTGCTTTTGTAGGGAAGCCTCCAAGCATGATAGCACATACTGCACACCTGAAAACAGCTACTGAAACCCTAATTCAAGGGCACTGTCAGATGTGGTCCTGTGTGCAGAAATCAGCATCAAGAGCACCAAAAACAGAGCAAGACAAACCTTCACTTCAAGCACCTGGAAGGGTAAAATGCACTGGTCAGTGCATCCACTGTACTCCCCTCAAACATCTGCACTGTCAAACTCAGGAGTGTTATGATTTTTCTTTTTTGCTCCAGTGTCTGTTGGATATTTCATCTGGGAGCACAGTTTGTTATAGATACGCAGTCCAATTAAATTTTATTATATTTCCCATGCATAAAACTTAGAAGGTATTCATAAAAGAAAAAGTAACCAGAGTCAGCTGCACAGCTCCTAGGAAGGGAGGCACATTCACTTTCTCTACCATGCTATCTTCTCTGGAAGACTCACTGCTTTCTCCCTGTATGTGTATTTTACTGAAGTCTTACTTTAAATTACTTTTATTTCACAGAAATATAAATGAGATGCATCAAGATAGCCCTTCTGCCTTTACTTCTGAAGTTCCAGGAAACTTAAATTTAAATAATATATATTTTTTGCATTTCCTGTAGGGTTTTTCCCACCATCACCACTTGATTCCTAACTTTGCTTTCTGGTCTGCATAGACACAGCCCATTTATTTGGGCTACCAACAATGTTTAAGAGTTCAACGCCAACTCTGAAAAACACAAATCTAAAGAAAACTGTAATTCAGTTTAAGATATAGGGAGCTATTTCTTGGCGCAGAACCCAAACTCATCACAACTAAGAACTCCCTAATTCCCCAGAACCTTCCTTGCATCCATGCTTATCAAACCTGGCTGGGCTCTGCAATGAGCATGATGCGTATTTGACTCCCACCTCCCACTTGCTTGGGACAGCCCTGTAGTCCTACATCTGCAGCCTACTATACTGAGAGAAAACCCCACCAAACTGGAAGCACTGTTTCACACACACCTAAGAAGTTCACAATTGCACTCTAAAATCCCCCCCAACACTGGTGACATGCTTCTGCTGAGTTTTGAAAGAGAACTGCCTTTTAAAGATACCAAAAATTTAATTTCAGCTATAATCAAGGGGGGTGGGATTCATAACCAAAAAGTAAAACTAAAGACATGGCATTAACCAACTACTGGAGGCTGCAGCTATACAAATGCACTGTAGGAGTATTCCCCCACTCCTTTCCCTTTAAACTCATCAGCCTTTCATAGTGGGAGCCACTATTAATCCTCAGTAGATGGCAGAGTTTAGGAGCTGGCTCTTATTTAAGGAGTTGGCCATTTTCCTTACTGGTTTCTGTTCTTCTGTTGTTTGGCTTTAATAAATCCTGCCCACCCTTTGTTTCAATCCTGGGAAAAGGGCAGCAGGGCAAAGAGGGACACCAATGGACAGCACATGGTCAAACCCAGCAATGAAAGGGCTGAGCTGGGGCCTCACTTCTGCCTCCTGCAAGGGTCAGAGAGTTAACTGATCCCCATAGATCATTTGAAGTGTGAAGATTTCCTGCAGTGCATTCACATGTCTCTGTTTCCCTTTGTTTCATCATGAGTGGGTTTTCCTGCAAAAACATGAAAATGATGGTGCTCACCCACACCCATGAGGATGGAACAGTGTGCTTGCTCTTTGACGGTGTGCAGACACGGGGAGGGTGGGAGGCTATCATAACTAATACACACCAAAGCTTTGTTAACAAAGGCAAGTTCCCCAAAATTAAGGTTTCTAATCAACTCCACAACAAAACACAAATTAAAAACAAAACAACCTGATAAAAATCTAACAAAAAAAAAAAGCCAGCAGTCAAAGACCTTCAATAATCTAAACTTTTAAAATAACATCAAGTAAGGAAACATGTTACTACTAAGTGTGCCACATAAACATTGATTAACAATGACTAGACACATTTAATGGACCAAAGCTATATGTTCAAGTTTTCCAAATTCTGTGACTCTTTGGTAGTGACAGTCTTGATACTGAAATTATTTTTGTAATTTGCTTTGCCACTGGCATAGGGTGATAGGGTGCCCAGAGAAACTGTGGCTGCCCCATCCCTTGCAGTGTTCAAGGCCAGGCTGGACAGGGCTTGGAGCAACCTGTTGGCTCCAGTTGGAACTGAGGGAGCCTTTAGATCCCTTCTAACCCAAACCATTCTACGATTTTTGACTAGATCATTCAAGCTCCATTAAGATTCTGATGTTTTAAGTTATGTATTTTCTACATAAAGCAATACCACTAACAAGAATATTCTCTGTAAAAAATTGCCCCTTGTGCTGTCTGCCAATTTACTGGCAGGGTTTAACAGGTTTTTAAATAAGCAAAATGTAGAAACAGCAACCAGAGCTCCAACACACTGAACTTCTGACAGCTCCAAAAGCCTCAGTAAATTAAAGAACAAACTTCACCTCAATTTGACATCCTCTTTCAAAAAACTAACTACAGCTGAACAGTAAAGAAAATCCAATCTGTGTTTCATGTTTTATGGCTAATCAGTACCTGTGCCTCAATTCACAGCCAGGCACCACACCGTTCCTTAAGATGACAAGACAAACCAGTAGATTTAACCCACATCTCAGGAAATATTGCGCAAGAGCACTCCAGAACTTCCATGGGAAAATGGCACTCATCACCACCCACTTAGTGGGCATCTCACTTCCTCTCACAATCAAGAGGGCTATCGCCAGGAAGCAGAAAACCCAGCAGTACTGCACAGCCCTGCACCTCCTCTGATGAGCCATCCTGGGTAGGTCTGAAAGCCCTGAAGTGTAGACACATGTCAGAGCTTTTGCAGGATAAAAACTAAGATAGGTACAGGCATCTCAAAACCAGACCAGCCCCTGACCAGCCAGTCTGGTGTTCCTCAGACCTTGTGTGATCTGGTGGAGGAGCACACTCAAGTGGCATGTGTATCTGTAGTCCTGCTCTTGACCCAGTATGCACTTGCTTGAACAGCTCCAAATTCTATTTTAAACCATTAAAAAAGGGTTTAATTTAAACAGACTTTTGGAAGAGCTGAATGCAAACTGATTATGCCTCAGAAGTAGTTCAGGAACTTTATAAACCAGGGGAGAGCTAAACTTAATACAAGCAATCAAGGCTATTTATAAATGATTTCACAATAACTACTCATGACAATTCTCAGGATAGAAACAGGAACACACGCTCCTGACATGGGTACAGGCATATGGTTTATGAGACCCACATGGATGTTATATTCAGTACCATGCAGACTGTATTCATGTTATTCTGCTCCTTCCTCTTCCCCACCCCATCTCAACAAGTCATTGCCACATTGTTTACTAGCACTGCCACAAAGAGTCAGGCTGTATGCTTCCCACTGGGTTTTGTTTTGAAGTACACAAAGTGAAAGCATTATTTCCTCAACTGGAATGAACGTTCTTATCCACAGCAAATACTTACTTCTCTCTGGTTTTGTCCAAAAAGCCCCTTCTTCTGTTTAGTCCTTCTTTAATGTACATTGTTAATACTGCTTAGAGATGAAGAGAAATACCTTAACACTCTGACAAAAGTATTAATTCCAGCAGTATAATGCTGTCTGCCTCCTAATCTTATCCATCCACCTATATAACTTTCACTATTTAGCTCCTCAACTGTACAGAACAGTATTAGAAGCCAACTAAGCCAAACAATGCTGCCAGTTTAGAGTAAGAGACGTGTATTTTCCTTCCACTTCCAAATGTTTGCTTGAAACAAGACACTACCAAATCCCATGCTTCAGTTTCTATACAAAATGCATTATCCTGACATCAAAAAAAAAACAGAAAAAGCCACTGTGGTTGGAAATCTCTTAACTCTGCAATACTTCATGTATGCTGAAAATCAGAGGCATCAGAAGTGAAGCAATGCACTGAATCTGGACTCCCTTTGTCAGTCATGTTCTAGGAAAAGTCTCCAGTAGTAAATTTTCAAATGAGCTTCAACTCAAAGCTGTTTCAGAAATGCTGCTGCTGTCTGCATGCATGAACTTTTTATAAGATACAGAGCATGACCCATAGAATCACAGACTGGTGCGGGTTAGAAAGGACCTTAAGATCACCTAGTTCCAACCCCCAGCCATGGGCAGTGAGACCTTCCACTAGACCAGGTTGCTCCAAGCCCCACCCAACCTGCCACAGCTTCTCCGAGCACCCTGTGCCAGCGCCTCACCACAGGGAAGAGCTTCTTCCTTATATCTAACCTGCACTTCCCATTTTAGTATTAACCCATTACCCCTTGTCTTGTTGCTACAGTCCCTGATGAAGGTTTCTTTTTTAACTTTCAAAAGTATTTTCTCCCCTCTCAGTTTTCCTCACCTGTTATTGTGAGGAGGGATATTCCGGTACTTGAAGGACTGAAGAAAGCAAATATATGGATTCTTCTGATTTTTTCTTACAGTGCACATACACCTCACTTTTATAATCCGTTTCCCACTTCTGTTCTTTCAGGCTTATAAAAATGCACACTTGAAATATTTACAGTTACCTGGATCTAGTTGTGAAAGCCACAAATGTTGAAGACAACTGAGGAATAAACCATGCTAATTCATTTTTATTTCAAGCTGTTCACAATCAAACCAGTAATATAAAAGTGATTAGGTGCACTTAAAAAAAATAGGAACACACACTCCTGTAAATAAATTCAAAGGACAACTTTTGTGATCAATAATCATATACATTGCTGCTACTAGCATCCTGGAATATTCTCTACCTTTAATTCAATTTAGCAGTCAAATTCATTATACAGTATTAGTCTTTAATATGATTTGGACTTGTCCTCAGCCCTTTTCAAACATTCAGAAAGGATGTGCCTGTCAAGTTCAGCACTGCATGGCTTACAGCATCTTGCAGCCCCTCTTTCTAATGTAATGAATTTCCCCCTTAGAGATGAATTTAACATCAAAAATAAACTCTGTACCACAGAACAAATTGAAAGCTGCTAAAACAAGTGTACCGTTTTCTCTATTTTAACTTGTATACTGGGCCTACAGAATTAGGATCTTACTCTCCAATTGAGCTTATACTGAAAATCTAGTGAAAATACAGATGCAAGAGTATGTCACAACTTTTAACAAACTTACGCTTTATTAGAGCCTCTTTCATGGCCAGAGAGGCAGCAGATGCCCTTCAAGAACCATTTCCCCTCCTCCTCACATCAGTAATTACTTTCTGCCTTCTCCAGTTGTTTGCATTTTCTCCATGTGATTTATGGTGAAACACGTTAGTCACTGCTTGGCGTCTCTCTCCTGGCCAGAAAGCCTCTCTCTAAGGGCTGCCAGCTGGAATTACTAATCCTCACCCCCCACACACCTTCAGACACTCATGCTCTCAGTGACTTCAAAGCAGTGATGTTTTCCTGCAACTTCTCAGGGTTTCAGGTCAGAACCACCGCCATGCTCCTCACTCTAGATACACCTTCTAACCTCCCACATGTGCTCCATCAGCTGCTGAGCTATTCAGCAGGGGACAGGCTGCTACAAAATCCTGCTTAGCAGCCATGACTTTGATGCTCCAGAGGAAGAACAGCTGGAAAAGAATATCCGGCTGTCTCAGAATTACTTCCCTACATAAAATTTTAGTGGCAGAGATTCCTCCTTTGATAATACATCCATGAAATAACCCAGCAAAACAATGCCCTGAGCCATGACTGATATTTAAATATGTAACAATACTGGATATTTAAGTAAACAAAGAAACAGCTTAGAAAAAACAACAAAGGGCACCAGTGTTTTTAAAGTAGCTCTTTTACAAAGTTGGGTAAAAAAAAAAAAGGTCTAACTTGCACCCATCACTAAACCCAAGGACAGGGCATGACAACACGCTGCTAATAGCTCATGTCCTCCCAGTTTTACTAAAAGCATTTAAAATATTTTTGTGAATTTTCTTCTCACCCATATAGTGCAAATAGCTGACATCATTCCTGAATTATCACTTATATTTCCTACTTTAAGGCAATATCAGTTAACATACATATGTAGTTGGTCTGTGACAAATTTTTACAAGCCTGTAAGCACTGTCTACACTTATCAGTGGCTGGGGTCATGGTCGCCTATCCCGTAATCCAAATAGCATTGATCTCTTTTACTGGTCACTGTACACAATACATTTGAGGACTGCAGGGTTATCAGTGTAATAACGCATCCTTCAGAAAGATCCTATAATCCTTCCTGAACTGGACTCTCTTATCAACACAAACAAGGCCGTCTTTAATTTACCTCCAGATAAAAACCAGACACTGTCTGTATCTGGACGATACCTCTATTAAAACTAGATGTCTGCCTGCAGAATTTATTAGACTATCACCAATTTACCATGGATCAGTAACAGGAGAGCATCTCTCCAGCACATCACCACCACTGGGGCAGGCAAGCAGCTACCTCACCTTGGTTCATACACTATAGCCATCTCTCAGGGCTAGGTCAGATTTACAGGATTGCTTAGCACAGTTGATAGGGCAAACAAGTAAAGAACATGCTGGGCCTTTTCTCATCTCCTCCTCCTCTTGTAGATCAGACTGATGTTTTAATTCACAGCTGCCAGCAGACTGATGTGATTGAGCCTTTCACCCACTCTGCAACTCTCACCTGTTTGATATCTCCCACCTAAACAAGCATCAGTGACAACTTCTCTTACAGGCTCCCACCAGCTTTGTTTCAAATCTAATACAACAACCTGAAGTTGAGTGTACACCAGTGTATTACAGTTCTATATAATCAAGCAGTAAAAGACCCTGGAGTTGGTGCAGATGCCATAGTGTCATTTCTATATGCAGGCAGCTCTTCACCCTCTATCAAACTCATTCCTGCAGATCCATATGCGACTTAAAAACACTATCAACATCAGAATTCCCACCTTCACTCAGGCTCTTAATCTTGTAGATGCTGCTGCAGCTGAGCTATCTTAAAGAGAAGAAGCAAGTTCTAGAAACTTTTGTAACTGAATGGTCTACATTTAGTTTGAAGAGTAGCTTAAAAGAGAATATCCCCAACAAATCTTCCACACTAGCTGCTAGATTTTCCTCCCACTTTCAGTGTAGTTATACAGAAGTGACCTACTGCTACTGTCAGTTCACATTTCAGTCCAGAAACCATTCTAACCAGACTGACAGCTCCTCCTACAACTTTCTTCGGAGAGCCACATGATACAACTTTCACACACAAGCATATCATGATCTAGTACTCACACTTGTCAGAAGGATGCCAGCAGTGACCTGCTTTTAACACTTGTCAGTCTGGGACTCATTCGATACTCAGTCTGCATTGGTTTGCTAATGGCAGCCATAGCAAATACAATGTCAATACTAATTTTTTATAGCTACATTCCTTTCCCTGCAGACTTAGGTAAAGTTTTAGTCATAACTGAAAAATGATTGCTGTAAGGGTACAGTAAAGTTTCTTATGACAACTCGCCCTGTTAAAGGCATTGTAGTATAAGTGTATTTATATTATACTGCTACTTTCCTCTCAAGACTACATATGCAGGTTACTGAAAATATCAGACATATATATTTAGTAATCTGGCTTTGTAGCTTAGCCTGGTTAAAAAGCTTATTCCTCCCACCTGATACCTTTTCCCTCACAACTGGAGTTAAAGAAGGATTTCCAAACTGCAAGCCTAAAGCAAACTCATCATGAGAATTATAACATCAGGGTTTAAAGTGTTTTAAAACTCTGTCCTTAAACAGTGCAAAGGAACAAAATTATGAATATCATTTTCCTGCAGTCTACTTGAGACTTCCCAGTGCACTAAGGCAGCAGCAGTTGCACTGAAACCTTGTTCCAGCATACAGTTACATAGCAGAATCGACCCTAATTCAAACAGCCATATGCAATATTAGAATTAGGCAATATTATTCATGCAAATATACCAGTGTCCATCTCAAGCCATTCTGAAATAAAATCAGGAAATATGAGCTCCCTTTGACTGGCATGAATCCTCATAGTAACAGCTTACACATAAACACTAGCATATTTGCTATTGATCATTTTCAGCAGAAACATCAACCTAAACAACATATTGACACTAGATCAGGCTTCATAGCTCAAGCTTTAAAACTCAGCTATTACCAAAGGGAGTATATACGAGTGTAAGCCCACAGTAACTGCAAAGCGTCAGCACCTATGGATTTGTAAACACAAGCTTATCTATGCTACAGAAAAAATGAAGAGAGAGCTGTCCACAATTTTACTGTAAAATAGTTTAATAACCGTCTCACAAACTACCTCATTCACCCAGACCTGCCACAAAGTAAAAGCCTGTGGTTTTTCCCCCACCAGTAGCAAGCCAGCAACAGCCTACAGAAGCCTTCTTAAAACAGACCATATGACACTACAAAAATGAGTGTATTACACTACTTCATAAGCAACCTCCAGTGACCCCAGGCCCATGAAAAATCTTCTTGCATTCATTTTTTAAGTTTTTTGAAGTTTACTGCCTCTGATCTGTATCATTAAAGACCACAGGAATGTTGATGTTACTTTTAGGAGTTTCTTTTCTGTCACACACAGCTATGGTTTGCTCAAAAAAATAACTTTCTAGCAAGTAAAATCTGATATTCTCCTATATACTCAGTGACACTTTCGTGACAATTTTTTATTGTAATGTTTTAATTGATGACACAGTTCCCAATGAGTGCAGTAAGGAGGAAGCTTTATATGTTTTACAACAGTCAAAGAAAATAAGTGTCCTAGAGGAAAAGAGCTGTTGGAGATGTGATTTATAACAATATAATAACCTACAGTATAAATCCTGAGGTAACTCACACGCAATTTTAAAAATACTTCTGGAAATCACAGAATCAACTAGGTTGGAAAAGACCTTTAAGATCAAGTCCAGCCATTAATGCAATTTAGTATTGCTCGCTGGTGCACACCTGCAAACTGTAAATCCCCCAGTATTTAAATATGAGTTCCTTTCACCTTTAACAAGTAATTTATCCCGAACAGACACCCTCCGAGTTGAATCAGAAGCTGGATTGGATGCACGGGGTCCTCTGACACCATCATCCCGCTTCAACTTGCTTGCCAGAGTTAGCATTACTGCTGTCTTCAATCTAGAACACAAACACCAGAACAAAGTCAATGACAAAACTAAAGCATGAGGAAGAAAAGGGGAGAATACAAAACCAGGTTACAGTTTGCTCCTTATTCAACAGCTATTGTCATATGCTTCACAAACAAAGAATATGATATATACAGTTAACATGACTGCAATTAATGACAAAGCCTAAAGTACTTGAAGAATGAAAGCTTGTTTCAGATGTGAACACAGAGGGTTATAGTACACTAGGCCAAAAGGAAGTTCAGCTTTGCTGGAGAAAGGTCAGACTTTCATCATTGTTTACAATCTAGTTTCACTGCACCATCTCCCAAATTACACCACTGCTTGACACTGGTCCTTCGAAAACTGCTGTGAAAATGCCTCTGCCACACAACCTGCTGCAACCATTCTCAGCCACACTTCACAGGACAATATTCAGAGCTATTTTTTGGCAGACATTCGAGAAAGGGGAGGGGAGGGTTTAATGGAACAACTCTTTAACCCTAGGAAGTGAGCTTTGAGTTAGCTACCAGGACACAAGAAAGGAAATTTTTATACTTCAAAGAGTGCAATTAGCTATGCAGCTGCACAACAGTAACTCTTCACAGGAACAGTAGAGAAAGTTACATACAGAGATCTAGTAACTGAAATGAAGATATTTTTGCTGTGCCAGTCCTCCACTGGAGAAGATAACTGCACTAATAAATTACAATAAAAGGCAGACTGCATGCCAAAACCATAAAACCAAAACATTCAGTCTGTCATGGCTTAAAACACGTTGACACTACTCCTAGTTGAGGGCAACTCATTCTTAACCGTTCAGCCAAAACCAACATAATGCTGACCAGGTCCCTAGTCTTTAGGCACCACCACCACGAAAATGGTAGGAGAAATACTTATCCTTTAGTCACATGAATTAATTCAACAAAATAAAGGACGAAAAAAACCGTGTAGAAAGCCAGCATATAGTCTTTATGTGAACTGGTCTGCACAGAGGACCAGACAGGTATGTAGCAGTTACCAAGAAACGGATGCTCAGGTAACATCAGCTCTCACAGTATAAAATGGAGAATCAGCCAAGATAATTGTAAGGCAAATAATGAAGTCCAGTAAACCACTGAGATGAAGACAAGCACACTGTGAAATGGCAAGACATGACACAAATTTATCTTTGCCAGCTTCAGTTCTGTATGTCTTGATATGTCTTTCATTCTCGCAAGCAAGAATGAAAGCAAGCCCTGAAGTGAAGTTTAACAGGTCCATTGCAACAGCATTTACTTCACTTGTCGATTTGTTTTCTCTTGCCTAGAAAAAACAGGAGATAAAGCCTCTAGGCTGCCAATCTACTCGCTGCATCTGTACAGGACAGCCCTACTGCTTTCCCAAGGTTGTGAGAGAGCTACCAGGTTTATACCAAACATCAAGCCAACACCAAAACACTCATGAAGGGGTACAAACAAGAAATGAAACAACCACCATGACACTTGGATGTTGAGAAGAATGTAGTAAGTGATACAAGGTTTATACAAAGGAAAACATATTTCACAATAGTACCCAAGTATGAACTTCTAGTGAGATTTGCAACAAGGACAAGTTCTCTTAAGTTGAGAGGTATGTGCGGTTAGCTTCAAGAAAAGAAATACCTAGTAGGTTTTTTCCTCCCACTACACTAGAGAAAAAAAGAATAAGCAGACAAAAGTTTTTTTGCTTTTTTTTCTCTCCTTTCTTTCTCTTTTCTAAGAGAAAGACAATAGCAAGTTAAAAAAAAAATATATCTATACATAAAAAAGGAGGGAAAAGTATGAGTCTGCAAATAGTGACATAGGGTCGTAAAAGACAAAAAAAAAAACCTCAAATAAAACCAAAACCACCACAAAACAGAAAAAAAAAAACCTGTAAAATGAAGGTAAGATCGGCCACCACCACCCCGAAAAAAAATCCCACCTTTTTAAGTGCCAAATCCAAATGAAATCAAATTCAATGGTAACTAAGTTCCTAAAAACATTTACAGATGTGTTTTCTCACTGCTTATCCTAGAAACTAGGAAACCAGCGAGAAGTGTGACCAGCATGGGAAAGAGATAATTCGCCCCAGCTATACCCCAAATTTTATCGATAGAGCACAGCAAGGAAGCGCTCAAAACCTGCCAACCGCAAAGGGAGAATAAGGCTTTACACCAGTGCACGACACCGGGGAAACCGGTGATAGAGGGGTACTGTGCTTATTTATAAGGAAGGGCAAGAGAGCCGCGGGATTTCTCTAGCTCCCTCGGGAGCGAAGAAAGCGGCGGCCTGCCCTGCCCCGCACCGCCAGTGCCCGTTCCCTGCGCCGCCACGGGGGACAGGGGGACTGCTGCAGTGAAGACACGCCCCAGCTGGGCCAGGGAACAGGTCCCGGGGCTCCGCGGCCTGGCAGGTCGGGGCCATCCCGAGAGATGTGGAGGCACTGGGTGGGGAAGGGAAGTAGCCAGGCCTGAGGCGAGGGCAAACAGACCGGGCCTGAGCTAAGGGAGAAAGGAGGGCGGCGCGCTCTTACCTGAGCGCGGCGTCAGGGCCCGGCTCCCGCGGTCAACACCATCCCCGGGGCTGGCCCGGGGCAGCGGGCGACGGCGGCGCAGCTCCTCCCTCCGCTCCTCCCTCAGCGGCGGCACCGGAAGTGGGCAGCGCCGCAGACGCGACCGCCGCGAGGCGCGCACCCTTCAACTGTCTCTTCATCGCGAGACTTGAGATGGCGTCGGGGGCGCGCCTGCGGGGATCTCGCGAGAGTTGGTGGAGGAGGGATGTGGGGGGTGTTCGCGGCAGGTGAGGCGGCGCCGTTTTGGGTCAGCGGGGCGTGAGGGAAACCAGCCCCTGACATCGGCCCCAGCGACAGCCCGGCCTTCCCCCAGCACCAGTGTCACCTCCTACCGTCCCGTTGTGGGTCTGTGGAAACGTGATTTGGTTCAAGTAGAACATAAATCACACCGAGCCACCAGGGGGAAGTGATAGGGAAAAAAAGACCAGCCGCTGTCAGGGTGATTTCCTCAGGGGAGAATACACATTACGCTGGCTGTAGCCTTTGCATTACTGCTTGCTTAAATTAGT
The DNA here is from genome assembly GCF_033815535.1 of Pezoporus flaviventris. Classification (NCBI taxonomy): domain Eukaryota; kingdom Metazoa; phylum Chordata; class Aves; order Psittaciformes; family Psittacidae; genus Pezoporus; species Pezoporus flaviventris. Next base: position 54,288,765 of record NW_026892549.1, read on the forward strand.
TCAGTTACTCTACATCCCAGCAGCAGCTTAGTGGAAGCAATAGTCAGATTAAATCAGTGTAAAAAAACCTGATCATAAGAGTGCATTCAACGATCAAGAGTGAATTATTTGACATCATAACTAATGTGACGAGTTGAAAATTCAAAAACACCCACAATTAAGTTAGATCAGCCCTTTGATCTGTAAAACTTAAATATGTGCATAAACTTCCCAAATTCTTTGTTTGGTAGCTTTCCATAAATAAGGGGACCAAAATAAAAGCTATTAGAGCAGCATTAGACGGTTTGATGAAGCAAAGCTAGAGACCAGACACAAGGAAAGTTTGGCAAACAGCTATTGAAATACTCTCTGTGTCCTAAACATTCACTGGAATGATACACTTCACAATCACCAAAAATAAAATTGGAATCTAGCTTAGTCCAATCTAGTTAAACCAGTGCAGAACCATCACTCAGAGGCCTTAAATTGTTCTAACCCTTTCACAAGCTTAATGGGAAAGAGGAGCACCCAGCTGAATTGGCCGTAAAGTATTTCCCTGTTCCACAGTTCAGCAGCAGCCTCTCCACTGCATATTGCTCATGCTTTGGTTTTCAGCTGGGAAAAAAATGTAACTGGGAGATGAAGAAATAAAGTAAGTGTTTAGAAAAACCTGCTCTCAGGAGTGCTGATGATGGCTGGAAAGAGTGAACGTGGCATCCCTCCTTTTACTGTCTTCTGTGGCTATGCCACACGGACACACCAGCTGGGTGTCTAAAAATCACCAACTTCAAGGGGGAAATCTCAAAAATTATCCAAAACACTGAACCCAAGGGAGGGAGGTATGATTACAGGCTAATCCAAGTGCATGTTGATTCAAAATGAGTCCATCGGCTGGCTGTAGAGATGCAGGAGACAGACAGGACCCTGACAGGGCACCTCACACAGAGGCCGCACCTGTTCAGACCTCACTGCCTGCCTCCTCCCCAGCTGTGCCATGGCAGAGGGTCCCTTCTCCTTTGCCGGGCTGTTGGAGACTGTGTTTGTGAGGAACTCAAGATGCTAAGTGTCTTAGAAAAGCCTCTGTGTGATTCTGTTTCCAGATTCCCATACAGCTCAGAGCCAAGAAGATGTCCTGAAGATAGCTGTACCTTGGAGAGCAATAAGCCAAAGCCATTTCACACTCTGCAGCGGACTATGAACCCTACGACACAATTTCGTGAGCCCGTCGTAAAGCCTGCTGGGACATTCTGAAGCAGACAAAGGTTTCAAAGTCAGCCTCAGCACTCGGATTTCCCAGCTTGTTTGCTGGCATCATTCTGGGAATACAAGCTTGAATATTCAAGATACTGATGAACATTCCACTTTTGCTGATACTTTTTCTCTCCCAAAGGTCACTTGCCCATTAGGAATGTCAAGAATTCAATAAGCAAGGCAGACTCACTACAGCATTATTATTAGTTAGGCTCAAAATGCCCTATCTTAACAGCTAAGCTGCTCTTCAGAAAACTCAAGAAATCTGCTTCTATTTTGTCTTCAAGTATCACCAGCTGGCCTTCCTTTTTCTGCAGCACAGCAGCTCAGTTAATATCTGGCCACTGTGACCTGTGCTGGGATTAGTAAAACATTTTTATGAGACAATTTATAAAGGTGCTGTCAACAAAATGCTGCCTCTTCTAAAGACTAATTAAAGCCGAGCCAATACAGTCCAGTACAGGCTGTAACAGTGTTCAGTCTCCTTGCACCCTCAGCCAGTTCCTCTTATTAGTGATGGGAAAAATTCAGCACCCGATGTTTGGTGACCTGCGACTACTTGACAATTTCAGTTTATGACAGCATGAAGAAAAGTCTTTGCAAATCAGATTCATCTGAACCCATGCCCCAGTTACTCTTTTTCCTCAGACAGCGTTGTTGCAAGTCTAGACAGAGAGACAGTGCTGTTTACTGGAAGCAACAGTCTCCTATTTTTACTGTGTTCCCTTTCTACCCACATAACATCTAGTCTGGGAAAAACTAAGTGAATGTGTTGTATATACACAAAATATGTATCATAAGGGATACATGGTGAGTGCACACGCTTCCCACTCCCACAGTTTCTCAACTCATATTTATTCATTCTTTCATGTTGTGTTTGACAAGAGGTTTTTCTCATTCTCTCACCTCCTTTTCTCACTTAGGCTCAAAGAGCATAGTATAAGCTACTCCTGAAGCTGAACTCTGAGTCACCCCAGGGAGTGAAGAGACCAGAATCTTGAGCAATACTGTTTGCTTACAGAGAACCTTGGTTTTCAGAAGTACCAGCTGATCTGGGGATAATTCAAACTTTTCCAGTGAAAACTTTCCTGGTGGATACCCGAGTCAGGCATGTTTAAGGCCTCAAACCAAGATATTTCCAAAGGTGCTGCTGAAGAGGCAAGAGTCTCAAAGATTCAGCACTTGAGGAAGTAACCACTGGCAAGAGTAGTTTCTAACGTAATTTTGTAATCTCATCTCAATTGATGCACATGTGATAGAATATTTCATTTTTTGATCATTGCGTCTGTGACCTGGAAAGTCTTTCATGTTTCCCACAGCAAGAATGCAAGCAGTTACAGACATCACCTCCTCCTGCAAACAAATGCAAGGTTTCTTCTGTGTTGGATTTCAGGCAATTACCGAACCATTTCTCATTACCCCACTGTCACTGTTGCTAAAGCTAGAGAGAAGATGAAACAAACATCTTGCATTTATACTGTACCACCATTTAAAGAATATGCATGTCTTCTTCTGTCCTTATTGGTCTTTCTCTCAAGCTTTTATTTAACATGTCTGCTGGGGAATTAAGCAAAGGAAGTCTGCTTTTTTGTTAAAGTATGAGCTCCTGCTTTTATAAGCAATTGTGAAAGTTCTCATATTGTCAGGAGCAAAGAGAAACAGCCATTATCCAAACTCCCTCATGGGTTCTCTAAACACAACTTTTCTATGCCCTTACTTTAAAAATGCTAACTCTATATTCAGACACATCCCATCCATTGAAAAATAAAGTAGAAGTCTCTGCTGCTCATGTTTTGGTCCCTGAGTCTGCAATCTCAGAAGAGATGCTAGTTCTCAAGTGCTCAGCAAGACAGGACAACTGGGATCACACATTTTGCCTAGAGAAAATAGAAAAATACAGACTTTAATGGAGAAAGCCACATGGCTTCAGGCCTTAAGACAGGGTCAGATTTAGGCTAGTTTTCTTACAAGCTGCCCAAGGAAGCTGTGAATGGTCCATCTCTGGCAGTGTTCAGGGCCAGGTTGGACAGTGCTTGGCAGCAGCCTACTCTAGGGGAAGGTGTCACTGCCTGTGGCAGGGAGCTGGAACTGAATGAACTTTAAGGTCCCTTCCAACCCAAACCAGTCTGGGATTTTATGATATATCTGGTTTGAAGGACTCTATAGATGAGGGGTCTGGTTTTGACTACAAAGATAAAAGTAACACAGTATTGCACAACTTGTGTTCTAACAGTGAAAGAAGCCAGTGAACAAGGAGGACGCATCTCTCATGTGGCAGATAATCTGCTTACTAATAGTCTTTGCTTTCCACCACCTTGCTCGCTTGTTCGGGTTTAACCTGTGTTGGCTTTCCCCCCTCCCTCTCTTAAACAAAAGCATTCTGCTTTTAGACTGAAATCATTAGAGTTGTGACTGACCTGTCACAGCAGACCTGAAAATGGCTTTGGAGTATCAGAAGGAAGAGGATGCTGTGTGACAGTAATTATGACAATGGCATGTGCAGTATTAGAGCTGTTAGTTCATATGCATGTAGCCAAGAAAAAGTGAGTATCACTGATGTGAGGCACATGAGATTGTTGCAACATGTAACACTTTTCCTCCTGAACACTTCAACTTACATCTGCTGCAAGCCATTTGGAAGAAGAGCAGGTCGCTGTAATTTCATTGTGGTTGTGATGGCAACATCAGAGCGTTTTTCTACACACTGCTTTATTAAAGTCATATTGAAAAGGGATCTCAAGAGTTCCTGCAGTAACAGCTGGCTTTCTGTTAGTCGATAACTTCATCACTGTGGACAGTTTGTAAGCAGAGCACTGAAGGAGAAACATTCCAAGAGGAGGGCAAACAGCCTCATGGGCTGCAGCTCATGATTACTACCAAGCGGCTTAGATTTGATATATGCTTTATAACAAGCAGTCACACAACCCTCCGATTAAAATCAGTGTATGTGTTCAACTGCTGACACCACTCAGGGACTGCATTGACCTGAAATTTAGCTGCTGCTTCCCTGGGCAGTGCTAAAACCAGAGAACAAAACACCAGAGCAGGGTTCAAAATCAGATTAGAAAGCCATTTTTTTTTTCCCTGCAGGTCTAGATAAAAAAATAAAGCAAGAGCCCCACAATGATTTTGGTCTTCTTAAGGTTTGGGTTTCTTGCTTAGACCAGTCCTAATCTTAAGTTCTTTTTCGTGGACAGAGTAATCTTCTCCTTCCATCTCCTGAAGCATGGTCTGCCTGTGTGACTTCATGTCCATGGTGGTCACAGTCCCCAGTGACAACCTGGAGTTTGGAGTTGGGGTTAAACTATGGAGGAGCCAGGACAGGACCATGAGAGGGTGTTGATTTTTGCAAGGCATCCCTGCTCCTAACAGTGCCAGAGCCTGGGCGCCTGCTCCTCTGTGAAGCAGACCTTACAGTTTTTAGTCCATCCCTTAATCTGTTCTCTGATAAACATTCTACTGGCTCATATCCATGTGCCGACATGGCATGGCACATAGCCTACAGCTGTCATTCAGTTAGGATGGTCCAAACAGGTGACTGATGCTGCAGTGTTGAGATGACAGTAACCAAGGCCAGACTCTTTTCAGTGGTGCCCAGTGATAGGATGAGGAGCAATGGCCATAAACTAAAACACAAGAAGTTTCACCTCAACACAAATAAGAACTTCTTGACATCAAGGGTGGCAGAGCACTGGAACAGGCTGCCCAGGGGTGTTGTGGAGTCTCTACTCTGGACACATTCAAACCCCAACACAGTACAACAGACAGGGATCTGGGAAGCCCCCAGCTCATCAGCTTTTAGGGAGAGAAGCAGCCTTTAGAAATGTAAGGAGCAGCGGACAGAACAGGGGCTGAGAGCTCCTCTGGTCTGATGCAAAGAAATATGACCAGCAGGTTGAAGGAGGTGATCCTGGCTCTCTGCTCTGCTCTCATGACACCCCACTTGGGGTATTGTATGCAGTTCTGGTGTCCTCAGTTTAAGAAGGACATGGAGCTGTTGGACCAAGTCCAGAGGAGGCCACGATGATGATCAGGGGCTGGAGCACCTCCTGTATGAAGACAGGCTGAGAGAGTTGGGGCTCTCCAGCCTGGATAAGAGAAGGCTGCGTAGAGACCTCAGAGCAGCTGCCAGTATCTGAAGGGGGCCTCTTAGGGAGAGGGACTCTTCATTAGGGACTGTAGTGAGAGGACAAGGGGTAATGGGCCAAACTTTATCAGGGGAAGTTCAGTCTAGATGTAAGGAAGTTCTTTGCTGTGAGGGTGGTGAGGCACTGGCAGAGGGTGCCCAAAGAAGTAGTAAATGCTCCATCCCTGGCAGGGTTCAAGGCCAGGTTGGACAGAGTCTTGGGTGGCATGGTCTAGGATGAAGTGTCCCTTCCTATGGCAGGGGGGTTGGAACTGGGTGATCTTAAGGTTCTTTCTAAGCAAAACCATTACTGCAAACCATTCTATGACTGGGGAGCTGTTTTGCTAAGTAAAATGATTCTTTGTGGAAATAGCACTTGAAGCAGCCTCAATAAAGCACAGTTATGGTACCCAACCCAGACACATCCTACCAGGCAAGAGACCATGGGAGTGACTTGGAGAAATACTTATGAAGCATACCTGAACTTTTCTCCTTCACCCTTTTTCATTCCAGCATTTAGGGATGAGACTTTTACCGTGGGCCTGTGAAGGCCAGTGCCTTCCCTCAGGGCTTTCCCACAAACCAGCTGGAATTCCTTACTACTTTGACAAATTGGTCATACTTTAGCAGATGCAAGGGGCTGTTTGATAAAACCTGATCCTTTAGATGCCTGCACCAAAGTTATTTCAGTTACTGCATTTCTCCCAGTATACCTTCTCCCATTTCTGCCAGGTTTGGCACAAATTGCAGCCTTCTGTTTTGTAAATCTCCATTTTTTCCCCCTCTCAAAGGCTATTACATTGATGTATCAAGTCTATCAGTATGGGGCCAAAACTTATCTGAAGCAGTTGGAGACAGTTGTTTGTGCACACAGAATTGTTGTCTTGGGGCAGTAAGTCTTCCTTTCTGAGGAGAACATAGAAATAAGATTTCTTTAATCAAAAAGAAAATTAAGAATACCCTGGGACAGAAAAGCCACCCCAGCCTCAACTGCAAGCACATCTGTGGGAGCATCAGTGCAGAGGGAGAGACAGGGGACGTGGGTTGCAGGGCAAAGTTCTCCAGAAGGAATGGTTCAACTGCAGCTACAGAGGTGACAGCTAAACTGAGACATCTGATGTGCAGGGGAAGCACATCATTGCTGACTGAGGCAGCAGTACGGACTCCAGGGAGCCTTCAGCAGTATCTTTTGGCTTGTCCCTGTAGTCCAGAGTGCTGTTTTTTTGCATGAAAATGAGTAACCCATCAGCTACTCCTACACATGCAGCTCAAATCACCTGTGGTTCAAAGTGAAGTTTATTCCTCAAATAAACTTTTTTGTCAAAGCAAACTAAAAGCAGTCAGATCTCACTGAACACTCCCCAGGTGGTAACATGGGAACATAACAAAATTTTTCCCTGTATGATTACTGATAGACAGGAATTATTATTTTGAATCACGGACAGTACCAGATGGGAGCAGAAATTACAACATCAAAAGTATCTGGTGCATTAGAAAACAGTACATTCCCATAACACCAGCAGCAACTTGTTTTCCTGTTCTTCAGAGTGCCAGGCATCCCCAAAACACGTTCCCACTGAGAGGTGAGAGCACACTGATTCCTTACACATGATCAACCCGGATTCTGGTCAGAGGGTTTGAAGCAGGAATGTATAACATGATCCGTCAATAAAGCTCAGCTGTTGGCTTACTTGATTTGTCTGCAGAAACATCACCTCCAACATGTAAGACAGCACTCCCTGCATAGCTGCAGAGGCTCTGCCACTCAGGACCAGCCTTAAGAACGTTCAGCTGAAAAACTTCCAAACTCCACTGCTTTCTCTGTAATTCGGTAGATGATTTTCCCTGCTTATTTGATAGCATGAAAGTGTGTATATATGGGAAATAAGAACAAGTCTTCCAAAAGAAAGCTCCATTGCATAAACAGCTCTTGGAAAAAGAAACCAAAACAGATCTCAGCAGCACAGCTTAGCCACATCCCTCACCACAGCACCAGCATAATTTAGGTGATGTTGAAAGTGGCACAAAAGCCTCAACAGAAAAAAACTAGCTTGTTATTGCCTTACCTTAGGCAGACATGTGCCAAATCCCAAGGGACCTTACCCTGTTTGCATCCTGCAGGATTCCAGGATTTTAAATCCCAAAGGGTTTTCCCTTTGGAAAAAAACACAACTCTTCCCTATTCAAAACCAAGTTGGGCTAGTATTAATTTGCATATACAAGCAAACATCCTAGTAAGTGCAAGGCTGCTACAAGCCAGGGCTGCCTAGCAGAAAGCTTCCCTCATCTACCCAGGGGGAAGCTGAAGCACTGCTGGCTCAGACAGCACCCTCCAGGAGAAGCTGATGGGATCATCCTGAGCTACAAAAAGCTGGCAGGGGTGTTAGGCTAATGCTGGCCAGTTGTGGCACTTGCAGCTCCATCACCCATGGCTGGCAAAGGAACACAGTCACCCCACCCTTAACTTGCAGTGAACTTCCTTTGCATGGGACATACCCAGAGCTACTCTGCCCCAGTGTGGCCATCACGCTTACATCACACAACGCCCACGGCAGGGAGTGAGAACTGGATGAGCTTTGAGGTCTCTTCCACCCCAAACCATTCGGGTTCATCTCTGGTTGTGGGTGTCACACCATGTCAGGTGGGAGCTGGCTGAGCAGAGTGAGACCCTTCTTCTGCTTCATTTCAGGATGCTGGAGATGATGGGAGTTTCTTCTCGGGAGATCCCAGTGGAGTTCTGGGTGAGGCACGTCTGTGTGCTGGGGTGCAAGGCACAATGAGAGGAAACCCTTCTGAGCTGTGCTGGAAGGAAGGAAGGAAGGCAGGCAAAAGTGGGTTGTCTCCTAATAGCCCACTTGGTGCCACTCTTATTCCTTGGGAAGATTAATTCTGGGGGCTTAAGATTTGGAGGTGTGGAAAGCAGATAAGGGCTTATGCCAGCTCTTGGGTTCCTGTCCAGCTTGGTCCTCCAGTCTCCCCAGGGCTGCACGGGAAGGGTCCTGTTTCAGACTGGTGGTTGGGCTGCACCCCATCTCTGCAGACGAGAATCACAGTAACAGCTGAGAAACTTTCTGCATTTCTTACACACTTGGGAATAAAACCAGCTGAGAACAAGTTGCTGCGGCTCCTCTTTTGTAAGAGAGGCTGCAGAGCACCTGCTGGCATGGGTTACATTGGTTACATTGCTTTCCTAGGCCTTGCGTGGCCTCTTGTTCCATGGGACAGATGGGCTTTAGGTAGAAAAGGCTGTTTGCGCTTCCCCTGCCTGGGCTAAGCTGGGAGCTGTGTGCTGCCCCTTAAGGCCGAGCTGGAAAGGGGCTGTTCTCACCCACTGTGTGACCATCGCTGGTGCTTTGCTGGCTGGTGTGGATGTAGCAGCAGCTTCTCTGCCCCAGGATTGCCCAGCACTGCTGCTTCAGCCCTCAGGAGGTTTCTTCCCCACAGCACACTCAGGAGCCTTTTTGGGCTTGTTGCCACAGGGCCAACAGCCCACTGTTGTTCAAAGGGAAGATCAGAGGCTGTGTTTTGTGGTGGGGCAGATAGAGGCAACAGGGTTCTACGCTGGGCACAGCATGGCACAGGTTTCCTCCTGTTTGCCTTTTGGGTATTTTCAGTCCAGTCACAGCCTCTGCTGGGATCTTCCCTTTCCTGTAATTCCTGCACTTGGCAGGAATGCTGCCCTGATGCCATGGGGAGGGTTGTGGCCTCTCTTGGTTACACCTTGGTGCGTGGGTAAGAAAGGCAGAACCGATACCTCTGCTCCCTGCCTCAGAGAGCGCTCCCGGAGGAGGCTTGTGGGGCTGGAGGTTTTTCAGTGGGGTTCTGGGGCTCTCAGGTATGCTCCTGCCATGGCTGCAGAGTCTGAGCCTCCTTGCCCTGGCTAAGGGTGCCTGACCCTCGGTATATCACCACTGGGGTCACTGGATGCTGGCTCAGCTTGCCCAGGGTGGGGAGCAAAGGCTTTGACCCTGCTTGGTGCCTCCCCGGAGGGATAGTGGGTCCCAGGAGGACAGCCGGGGGAAGAAAGCCCATCACTGGTGCGAGGCTGGTCCCTGTGTGCTTGGGCGAGCAGCAGAATGAAACCTCCCTTGCTGGGTGAGGATGGGGCTGGTGGCTTGTCTTCTCCTCAGGACGCACTAGAGGTCTCTTCCTGCCCAGGACACGGCTGTGGGGATGCGTGTAGGGAGCCCCAGCTCTGTCCTGGTGGGGTGAATTCCCACAGCCCAGGGACACCCCATGTGCCTCCAGTGCCAGCACAAAGGCTCTGGGGACAAAGTGTTGTTTGGGGTTTTTATCTTTAAATTGAACAGTTTTTTCTCTCTATCCAATGTCCTCACTGAGTAACTCTGGAGCTACCAGCCCTTCCCTCCCCAGCACTGCGCGTTGCTCAGCACAGCCCCAGGGTGATGCAGGAGGTGACTGGCAGTGATGTAACACCAGGGATTGCATCACCAGCGTGGGACACACAGCGTGGCACAAGCCAGCCCCACGGCACCAAGAGGCGGTGAAGGGTTCTGGGGTGCACAGTAGGGCCAGCAGCACTTTGGTGGCACTGACCCACTGGGCTGGTGGGTACAGTTCTGGAGATGGTGCCAAGTGGAGGCCACCCGATGTCCCTCCCCTGCCTCAGCACGTGGCCATGGGCTCCTGCACGTCTCCCAGGGGGGTTGTTTTTTAAGCTGGCTTTTGGGGACAGCGTTTTTGGTTCTTTCCCTCATCTTTCCCAAGCCTGGCGACTTTGGCAGGAGCCAGTTCATCCCAGACAAGCTCCAAAAGGGCTCAGGAAGGAGCCATCTGGGTTCCCCCTGCACCTGCTCCCGCAGCGTGACTTGTGGCCAAGGCTTTTCCATGCTGGCAACACGCAGCAGCCGATGAGTCACGGGCAGTTGCCTCCCCTGCCTGCGGCCGTGCCCGTTTTCACTTTCCTTCTTGCACCCAGAACTTCCCATGTACCGGAATTTCTTGTCTGAGGCATTCCAGTGGCTCTGCCGGGCTGTGTGCATTGAGGAGGGAGCTCCATCGATACCACTTTCCCAGCACAGCACTGCCTGCAGGTGCGGCTGGGAACCACCAGGGCTGGAGCGATGTCTGCGGCGGGTCCCCAGCACCCTGCAGACCCCGCAGCGCACAGCCCGTGCTGGCTTTGGGGTCCCTGTGCAGTCATGGCAGGAGCTGACACAAGCACCTCTGCGGGAGCCGTGCCCAATACAGCCAGGCTTTGCTGGCGGGGCTGGGACTGGGATGTGCTGAAGCGTGGCACTGCTGTGTGAGGTGTTTGCCGGGGTGCCAATGCCCAGCATAGTGAGACCGCATCCCACCAGTGACAATCCCTCGCTGCTGCTCAGCTACAGCTCGGGGCAAGTGGAACACGGGCATCCAAGCAAGGTGCCCAGGAGACCTCGATGAGGCACTGGCACAGGGTGCCCAGAGAAGCTGTGCCTGCCCATCCCTAGCAGTGTTCAAGGCCAGGTTGGATGGGGATTAGCTGTAAGGTCCCTTCCAACCCAAACTGGTCTGTGATGATACGATTCTATGATCTTCAGCCTTTCATTGCAGCCAGCCTGAGTGCTGGTGCTGCGCTTGTGGCCGCAGTTTCACTGCTCAGCTTTCGCTTTTCCTTCGTTCCTCTGGATCTCCTTGTGCCTGCATGTAGACATGAGGTTTTGTTTACTTCTCCAACCAGAAATGTGCCCGAGAACTAAAAGCCACAGTGGTGGGAAAGAGAAGCCAAACTCGGTCCCACAGGGATGTGATGCTGCTCTGGGACTTGACGGGTGACCCGAGCGTCCCCAGCCCTGGCCTTGGCAGGGGCCTGTGGCAGTGGTTCGTGGTGAGTCTGTGTGCATGCCAGGGCCATCTTCTAGCCCTGCTCTGGGTCCTGAGGGTGCAGATGAGGCCATCCCAGCACAGCAGGCACTGAACATCATCTTGGTGCTGGACATCACTCTCTGGGTGCTGTGGACCTTGCTCCAGCCCCACTGGTGGCTGCTGGAGATGCCAGAACACCCCGGCCTGGCCCATACCTTGATCTGGAGGAAGAAACGCCCCACAGGAACTGCCCTATGACCTGGCTGGCCTCCACCGTATGAGACCCTGAGCCACCATCACTCTCCTGCTGCTCCACTGAGACTGAAGAGTTCCAGGCAGGGCCTGGACCTGCTTCCTCCCCTTTCTGCCTGGGGCCATGTTTATTTTTATATCCATTGGGATTTTCTACTGAGGTGCCACCTATTAACAGCCCAGAGAAGCTGTGGCTGCACCATCCCTGGCAGTGTTCAAGGCCAGGTTGGACACAGGGGCTTGGGGCAACCTGGTCTTGTGGAATGTGTCCCTGCCCCTGCAAAGGTTGAAACTGGGTGAGCTTTAAGGTTCCTTCCAGCCCAAACCAGTCTGGGATTCCATCCCAGCTGAGCTGTACCTCACCTCGGTGACGGAGGTGATGATAATTTTGCTGTTTGGGCTTTTATTTCATAGTTGTATTGATTGTGAACTCATTGCAGTGAATAAAGCTTATTCTTATAAACCTGTGCATTTCTGGTGGGAGGCAGAGGTTGAAGACAGTGCCATGGTCTTGCACACTGGAGGGCACTGAACCCTGGCTGGGGCTCAGGCTTTTAATTACTGCTATACCAGAAGAGGCTGGTGTGGGAGCCTGGTCCAGCAGCAATGTGTCTGTGACATGCTGTGGAAGGAAACCCTGATGGGAACGTCATGAAGCTCAGCAAGGAGAATTCAAAGTCCAGGCTGTGCTGGCGACTGCCCACATTGAAAGCAGCTCGACAGGAAACGCCCTGGAGGTCCTGGTGGGTGCCAGGTTGAACATGAGCCAAATGCGTGTCCTCGTAGCACAGAAGGTGGACGGTGTCCGGGGCTGCTTGAGGAGTGTTCCAAGCAGACCAAGGGAAGCGATCTTTCCCCTCGGCTTAGCCCTGGTGAGGCCACCCCTGGAGTGCTGGGTCCAGTCCTAGGCTCACCAGTGCAAGAGAGACGCGGACAGACTGGATAGAGTCCAGTAATGGACCACGAGGATGATGAAGGGTCTGGAGCATCTCTCCTGTGAAGAAAGGCTGAGGGAGCTGGGACTGTTCAGCCTGGGAAGAGAAGGTTCCGGGGCTCTTGGTGTTGCCTACTGACGGGAGAGCAGACAGTGGGCACAACCTGAGACACGTGGAAGTCCATGTGGACATGAGAAAACACTGTTTCTGTGAGGGTGGTGAGACACTGGCACAGGTTACCCAGAGAAGCTGTGGAGTCTCCAACAAAACCAGACACAGCCCTGGGCAGCCTGTGCTGGCTGACCCTGCTTGAGGAACGGTTGAACTGGACAATGTCCAGAAGTCCCAGCCCACCTCCATGCCTCAGTACAGCACCTCTGTGCTGGTGTGCCCACCATAGCTGTACCTTCCCGTGGCCTTGTGTAAGGACTTTGCGCATTTGCTTGGACTCCTTGAGGTTGGCAGTTTGTTTCCAAATAGGAGCGTTAAAAATTGGGTCCTTCTGGAGCAGTGACCTCTACGGCCACCACGTGAAGCCCTGCAAAGTGTGCTTGTGCCTCTTGCTGCCTCACTGCAGGTTTGCTTTTTGGATACGGGCATTGCGCTAATTTTGAATCTTTAACGCTTGATGAATGCATGAAATGAAAGCCCAGCAGTGACGGCTTCACATCGCAGGACGGTACCTCGAGGAAGGATGGACTTTGCTGAGTGGAGGCATCATTCCAGATCTCAGCAGAGAGATGTCCACACGTGAAAGCTGCATTTCCAGACTAAGCAGGGAGGAAGCCCCATCCAGCTCCAGCGCTGGCGGCGCTGGCAGCACCACTCATTTCCAGCAGCCTCCCTGCAGAGCTCTACATCCCACCTGGAAAACACTGTGGAAGTACTTCTGCTTTCACCTGTTTTCCTGGTTTTTGTCATGAACCTGGTCTGTCTGCATAACCCAGAGGTGCCCGCAGGCTGCATTGTGCAGTGCCCGCTCTGGCTGTTGCTTCCATCCCCTCCCTGCCACAGCTGTTGTGCTGTGCTTCCCACGGGGAAACTGAGGCACGAAGTGCTGCTGCTGCTCAGGAGGCAGTGGGACCCTCCGAGCCCGCTGTGCCCATTGGGCTGTGAGCCTGGGGACTCCCATAGCTCCCAGCGCGTGCCAGGCTGGGTCACGGCCGCCTGCGCCTCTGCACCACTCGACGTGGCAGCAGCGTCCCCCCGTTCAGCTCCATGGAGGGTGCGCTGGAGGCAGCCCTAGCATCCCCCTGCTATCCGGGTGCTGCCGCGCTGCCCTGTCGAGGCGGCAGTGGGAGGCGGGATTCCCTCGGCCGCCGCTTTCACTTTCCAGTTTCCAGCGCCGACAGGCTGTGGATTTTCCTGCCACCTGAATGCGCCGTCGGGGCAGCATAAAAAGCCGTGGAGATGAAGCAGAGAAGGGAGGTGAAGCAGCTCCCCAGCACCAGCCCCCAGCCCGACTGCCAGCATCTGAGTTCACTGCCTGCAGCAGTACCAACAGGGATCCAGCCCGGAGCGCTGCGCTGTGTCCTCTGTGCCTTCTGGCTCCACAAGCTCCTCGCCCCATCCATCATCACCTGCTCACTGTCAGGCTCTCGTCAGCATGATGCTGTGCCTCAGCTTCATCCTCCTGCTGGCGCTGGTGGTAGGGACCAGCCTCGGGGCTGCCATCCCCCAGGATGCCCTCAAGAGGAGCTGCAGCCTCTCCAAGTACCAGTTCCTCGTGCCCCATGAGCTGAAGGCTGTGCAGAAGATGAAGGAGCACTTTGTGAGTAGGGCTAGCAACAGGGGGCTGTGAGCTGGAGAGGGCAAGGCAGAGGGGATGCCAAATTCGAGACCCTCAGTGACAAGGTGGATGCTTTCTGCAGCAGTCTGGGCACAAGGAGGATGTTTCCCAAGGGAGTCCTGGGGACAAGAAGCTTGCTGACTCAAACTTCAACCTGGTTTCAACCCCCTCAAGGCTGACCAGATTTGCACAACGTCGCCAGCGGTGCAGATGACATTTTTTCAATGTCCCCCTTGGTTTGTGCCTGCAGGAGGACATCATGCTGCTGTCGGGCCACAAATGCAACACCAGGCTCTTCCATCGCAAGTGGAGCACGCTGGAGTTGTCGGTAAGAGCGTGGCAATGCTGTAAGAAGGGGGTACAGCCCCCTCCAGCCAGGACCTCCCCATCCCACCTCCATCCATCTGCACCATGGGCAGTCTTTGAGACCCAATCCTCCAGCACATTGCCATCCCTGGCAGTGCGGGTGCCTAACCAGGACACTGCTGCCCACAGGTGCCCGACCGAGTGATGCTGGTTGAAGCTGAGCTGGACCTGGCCATCGCCGTGCTGGGGCTCCCTGCTGTGCCCAGGCTCACGGAGCTGCGCCAGCAGCCCCTGGCCTTCCTCACCCAGGCTCGGGAGGACCTGCGAGGCTGTGTGAGTGTCCCTCCAAGTCCCCAAGCCCGTGCACCCCATGCACCCAGGTCACCTCTGGTCCTTACTCAGCTGCTCTATCGTAGGTGGCCATGGAGGCTCCTTCTTATCATCCCTCTGGGAAACTGCGGCACTGGCTGCAGAGGCTGGAGATGGCCAAGGAAACGGTAAGTCAGGGCAGGGGGCTCCGGGGTGTTAACCAGCTGCACGCTGCATGGGGCTGCTGCACCCCTCTATGGTGCAAACCTGACCCTTCTCACCACCACAGGAGACTCCCGGCTGCCTGGAGGCCTCAGCCATCCTTCACCTCTTCCAAGTGCTGAACGACCTGCGGTGTGCAGCCCTCCGGGAGCAATGCACTTAGTCCCTGCCGGTGGCATGGCACAGCATGGTACAGCACGGCGTGGCATGGAATGGTGCTCACCAGCCCCAAAGGATGTCTGGAGGACTGGGAAGAACGATCTTTACTGCATCACTGGACTGTAATTTCCTATTTAAGCATTTTTCTTATTTATGTGATGAGCTCAGGGAGCAATTCTTTTTCATAGTCTGTTAAATTATTGGGGTTTATTATAAATGACTTGGGAGGAGGTAAATGTATTTATTGGATATCTTTGTTTTGCTGGTTTTCAAAACACTGTTTTTTAAAGAAATCTATTTTTATCTGCTATTTATTACAGAGTACATTATATATATTTGCCTGCATAAGTTATTTCTTACATGCTATTTAATATGCAGAATAAAACAAATTTTATAAACAGATGAGCTGCCATCATATCTTTTGAATACGTTTCACAGTAACTTCATTCCTTTGGAAAAGTGAGGTATGGGGGAAGAGGAAGGATATTGGGTGAACTTTGAGCATTTGCAAGTAAATCACAAACCTTTGGCACTCATGTTCACCTCCAGCTGCCTGGGGACACCCCAAATGCCCCTTGGGGTTGCCTCTGGGGACAGATGAATGCTGTGGGTGGCCCCGGGGACAGGAGCCCTCTGGCCACCCGTGTTGGGTGGTGCGAAAGAGCACATGAGGCCTGGAGGAACACGCAGCCTAATGCAATGCTCACGTCCTAGCATGGGCTGGGCAAGCTCCTGGTTTGACCACCCCAGGGCCACTCAGCCATTGTATCTTTTGAATATTCTTCACTGTAACTTCATCCATTTGGAAAAACGGCTTTCTAACGGCTGCCTCCAGCGCACCCTCCATGGAGCTGAACGGGGGGACGCTGCTGCCACGTCGAGTGGTGCAGAGGCGCAGGCGGCCGTGACCCAGCCTGGCACGCGCTGGGAGCTATGGGAGTCCCCAGGCTCACAGCCCAATGGGCACAGCGGGCTCGGAGGGTCCCACTGCCTCCTGAGCAGCAGCAGCACTTCGTGCCTCAGTTTCCCCGTGGGAAGCACAGCACAACAGCTGTGGCAGGGAGGGGATGGAAGCAACAGCCAGAGCGGGCACTGCACAATGCAGCCTGCGGGCACCTCTGGGTTATGCAGACAGACCAGGTTCATGACAAAAACCAGGAAAACAGGTGAAAGCAGAAGTACTTCCACAGTGTTTTCCAGGTGGGATGTAGAGCTCTGCAGGGAGGCTGCTGGAAATGAGTGGTGCTGCCAGCGCCGCCAGCGCTGGAGCTGGATGGGGCTTCCTCCCTGCTTAGTCTGGAAATGCAGCTTTCACGTGTGGACATCTCTCTGCTGAGATCTGGAATGATGCCTCCACTCAGCAAAGTCCATCCTTCCTCGAGGTACCGTCCTGCGATGTGAAGCCGTCACTGCTGGGCTTTCATTTCATGCATTCATCAAGCGTTAAAGATTCAAAATTAGCGCAATGCCCGTATCCAAAAAGCAAACCTGCAGTGAGGCAGCAAGAGGCACAAGCACACTTTGCAGGGCTTCACGTGGTGGCCGTAGAGGTCACTGCTCCAGAAGGACCCAATTTTTAACGCTCCTATTTGGAAACAAACTGCCAACCTCAAGGAGTCCAAGCAAATGCGCAAAGTCCTTACACAAGGCCACGGGAAGGTACAGCTATGGTGGGCACACCAGCACAGAGGTGCTGTACTGAGGCATGGAGGTGGGCTGGGACTTCTGGACATTGTCCAGTTCAACCGTTCCTCAAGCAGGGTCAGCCAGCACAGGCTGCCCAGGGCTGTGTCTGGTTTTGTTGGAGACTCCACAGCTTCTCTGGGTAACCTGTGCCAGTGTCTCACCACCCTCACAGAAACAGTGTTTTCTCATGTCCACATGGACTTCCACGTGTCTCAGGTTGTGCCCACTGTCTGCTCTCCCGTCAGTAGGCAACACCAAGAGCCCCGGAACCTTCTCTTCCCAGGCTGAACAGTCCCAGCTCCCTCAGCCTTTCTTCACAGGAGAGATGCTCCAGACCCTTCATCATCCTCGTGGTCCATTACTGGACTCTATCCAGTCTGTCCGCGTCTCTCTTGCACTGGTGAGCCTAGGACTGGACCCAGCACTCCAGGGGTGGCCTCACCAGGGCTAAGCCGAGGGGAAAGATCGCTTCCCTTGGTCTGCTTGGAACACTCCTCAAGCAGCCCCGGACACCGTCCACCTTCTGTGCTACGAGGACACGCATTTGGCTCATGTTCAACCTGGCACCCACCAGGACCTCCAGGGCGTTTCCTGTCGAGCTGCTTTCAATGTGGGCAGTCGCCAGCACAGCCTGGACTTTGAATTCTCCTTGCTGAGCTTCATGACGTTCCCATCAGGGTTTCCTTCCACAGCATGTCACAGACACATTGCTGCTGGACCAGGCTCCCACACCAGCCTCTTCTGGTATAGCAGTAATTAAAAGCCTGAGCCCCAGCCAGGGTTCAGTGCCCTCCAGTGTGCAAGACCATGGCACTGTCTTCAACCTCTGCCTCCCACCAGAAATGCACAGGTTTATAAGAATAAGCTTTATTCACTGCAATGAGTTCACAATCAATACAACTATGAAATAAAAGCCCAAACAGCAAAATTATCATCACCTCCGTCACCGAGGTGAGGTACAGCTCAGCTGGGATGGAATCCCAGACTGGTTTGGGCTGGAAGGAACCTTAAAGCTCACCCAGTTTCAACCTTTGCAGGGGCAGGGACACATTCCACAAGACCAGGTTGCCCCAAGCCCCTGTGTCCAACCTGGCCTTGAACACTGCCAGGGATGGTGCAGCCACAGCTTCTCTGGGCTGTTAATAGGTGGCACCTCAGTAGAAAATCCCAATGGATATAAAAATAAACATGGCCCCAGGCAGAAAGGGGAGGAAGCAGGTCCAGGCCCTGCCTGGAACTCTTCAGTCTCAGTGGAGCAGCAGGAGAGTGATGGTGGCTCAGGGTCTCATACGGTGGAGGCCAGCCAGGTCATAGGGCAGTTCCTGTGGGGCGTTTCTTCCTCCAGATCAAGGTATGGGCCAGGCCGGGGTGTTCTGGCATCTCCAGCAGCCACCAGTGGGGCTGGAGCAAGGTCCACAGCACCCAGAGAGTGATGTCCAGCACCAAGATGATGTTCAGTGCCTGCTGTGCTGGGATGGCCTCATCTGCACCCTCAGGACCCAGAGCAGGGCTAGAAGATGGCCCTGGCATGCACACAGACTCACCACGAACCACTGCCACAGGCCCCTGCCAAGGCCAGGGCTGGGGACGCTCGGGTCACCCGTCAAGTCCCAGAGCAGCATCACATCCCTGTGGGACCGAGTTTGGCTTCTCTTTCCCACCACTGTGGCTTTTAGTTCTCGGGCACATTTCTGGTTGGAGAAGTAAACAAAACCTCATGTCTACATGCAGGCACAAGGAGATCCAGAGGAACGAAGGAAAAGCGAAAGCTGAGCAGTGAAACTGCGGCCACAAGCGCAGCACCAGCACTCAGGCTGGCTGCAATGAAAGGCTGAAGATCATAGAATCGTATCATCACAGACCAGTTTGGGTTGGAAGGGACCTTACAGCTAATCCCCATCCAACCTGGCCTTGAACACTGCTAGGGATGGGCAGGCACAGCTTCTCTGGGCACCCTGTGCCAGTGCCTCATCGAGGTCTCCTGGGCACCTTGCTTGGATGCCCGTGTTCCACTTGCCCCGAGCTGTAGCTGAGCAGCAGCGAGGGATTGTCACTGGTGGGATGCGGTCTCACTATGCTGGGCATTGGCACCCCGGCAAACACCTCACACAGCAGTGCCACGCTTCAGCACATCCCAGTCCCAGCCCCGCCAGCAAAGCCTGGCTGTATTGGGCACGGCTCCCGCAGAGGTGCTTGTGTCAGCTCCTGCCATGACTGCACAGGGACCCCAAAGCCAGCACGGGCTGTGCGCTGCGGGGTCTGCAGGGTGCTGGGGACCCGCCGCAGACATCGCTCCAGCCCTGGTGGTTCCCAGCCGCACCTGCAGGCAGTGCTGTGCTGGGAAAGTGGTATCGATGGAGCTCCCTCCTCAATGCACACAGCCCGGCAGAGCCACTGGAATGCCTCAGACAAGAAATTCCGGTACATGGGAAGTTCTGGGTGCAAGAAGGAAAGTGAAAACGGGCACGGCCGCAGGCAGGGGAGGCAACTGCCCGTGACTCATCGGCTGCTGCGTGTTGCCAGCATGGAAAAGCCTTGGCCACAAGTCACGCTGCGGGAGCAGGTGCAGGGGGAACCCAGATGGCTCCTTCCTGAGCCCTTTTGGAGCTTGTCTGGGATGAACTGGCTCCTGCCAAAGTCGCCAGGCTTGGGAAAGATGAGGGAAAGAACCAAAAACGCTGTCCCCAAAAGCCAGCTTAAAAAACAACCCCCCTGGGAGACGTGCAGGAGCCCATGGCCACGTGCTGAGGCAGGGGAGGGACATCGGGTGGCCTCCACTTGGCACCATCTCCAGAACTGTACCCACCAGCCCAGTGGGTCAGTGCCACCAAAGTGCTGCTGGCCCTACTGTGCACCCCAGAACCCTTCACCGCCTCTTGGTGCCGTGGGGCTGGCTTGTGCCACGCTGTGTGTCCCACGCTGGTGATGCAATCCCTGGTGTTACATCACTGCCAGTCACCTCCTGCATCACCCTGGGGCTGTGCTGAGCAACGCGCAGTGCTGGGGAGGGAAGGGCTGGTAGCTCCAGAGTTACTCAGTGAGGACATTGGATAGAGAGAAAAAACTGTTCAATTTAAAGATAAAAACCCCAAACAACACTTTGTCCCCAGAGCCTTTGTGCTGGCACTGGAGGCACATGGGGTGTCCCTGGGCTGTGGGAATTCACCCCACCAGGACAGAGCTGGGGCTCCCTACACGCATCCCCACAGCCGTGTCCTGGGCAGGAAGAGACCTCTAGTGCGTCCTGAGGAGAAGACAAGCCACCAGCCCCATCCTCACCCAGCAAGGGAGGTTTCATTCTGCTGCTCGCCCAAGCACACAGGGACCAGCCTCGCACCAGTGATGGGCTTTCTTCCCCCGGCTGTCCTCCTGGGACCCACTATCCCTCCGGGGAGGCACCAAGCAGGGTCAAAGCCTTTGCTCCCCACCCTGGGCAAGCTGAGCCAGCATCCAGTGACCCCAGTGGTGATATACCGAGGGTCAGGCACCCTTAGCCAGGGCAAGGAGGCTCAGACTCTGCAGCCATGGCAGGAGCATACCTGAGAGCCCCAGAACCCCACTGAAAAACCTCCAGCCCCACAAGCCTCCTCCGGGAGCGCTCTCTGAGGCAGGGAGCAGAGGTATCGGTTCTGCCTTTCTTACCCACGCACCAAGGTGTAACCAAGAGAGGCCACAACCCTCCCCATGGCATCAGGGCAGCATTCCTGCCAAGTGCAGGAATTACAGGAAAGGGAAGATCCCAGCAGAGGCTGTGACTGGACTGAAAATACCCAAAAGGCAAACAGGAGGAAACCTGTGCCATGCTGTGCCCAGCGTAGAACCCTGTTGCCTCTATCTGCCCCACCACAAAACACAGCCTCTGATCTTCCCTTTGAACAACAGTGGGCTGTTGGCCCTGTGGCAACAAGCCCAAAAAGGCTCCTGAGTGTGCTGTGGGGAAGAAACCTCCTGAGGGCTGAAGCAGCAGTGCTGGGCAATCCTGGGGCAGAGAAGCTGCTGCTACATCCACACCAGCCAGCAAAGCACCAGCGATGGTCACACAGTGGGTGAGAACAGCCCCTTTCCAGCTCGGCCTTAAGGGGCAGCACACAGCTCCCAGCTTAGCCCAGGCAGGGGAAGCGCAAACAGCCTTTTCTACCTAAAGCCCATCTGTCCCATGGAACAAGAGGCCACGCAAGGCCTAGGAAAGCAATGTAACCAATGTAACCCATGCCAGCAGGTGCTCTGCAGCCTCTCTTACAAAAGAGGAGCCGCAGCAACTTGTTCTCAGCTGGTTTTATTCCCAAGTGTGTAAGAAATGCAGAAAGTTTCTCAGCTGTTACTGTGATTCTCGTCTGCAGAGATGGGGTGCAGCCCAACCACCAGTCTGAAACAGGACCCTTCCCGTGCAGCCCTGGGGAGACTGGAGGACCAAGCTGGACAGGAACCCAAGAGCTGGCATAAGCCCTTATCTGCTTTCCACACCTCCAAATCTTAAGCCCCCAGAATTAATCTTCCCAAGGAATAAGAGTGGCACCAAGTGGGCTATTAGGAGACAACCCACTTTTGCCTGCCTTCCTTCCTTCCTTCCAGCACAGCTCAGAAGGGTTTCCTCTCATTGTGCCTTGCACCCCAGCACACAGACGTGCCTCACCCAGAACTCCACTGGGATCTCCCGAGAAGAAACTCCCATCATCTCCAGCATCCTGAAATGAAGCAGAAGAAGGGTCTCACTCTGCTCAGCCAGCTCCCACCTGACATGGTGTGACACCCACAACCAGAGATGAACCCGAATGGTTTGGGGTGGAAGAGACCTCAAAGCTCATCCAGTTCCAAGCCCCTGCCATGAGCGGCAACACCTTCCACTAGAGCAGGTTGCTCCATGCCCTGTCCAACCTGGCCTTGAACACTGCTAGGGATGGGGCAGCCACAGCTCCTCTGCGCACCCTGTGCCAGCACCTCAGCACCCTCACAGGGAAGAGCTTCTGCCTAAGAGCTCATCTCAATCTCCCCTTTGCCAGGTTAAAGCCATTCCTGTTGTCATGTCCCTACAGACCCTTGTCCAAAGCCCCTCTCCAGGTTTCTTGCAGCCCCTTTGGGCACTGGAGCTGCTCTGAGGTCTCCCCTTAAGGAGCCTTCTCTTGTCCAGGCTGAACCAGCCCAGCTCTCTCAGCCTGGCTCCAGAGCAGAGCTGCTCGCCCTTGCAGCATCTCTGTGGCCTCCTCTGGACTTGCTCCAACAGCTCCATGTCCCTTTTGTTTTGACCAGGACTCTTTGACTGTGACCATCCTTATTCACCAAATTGTCCATCCATCACATACATGGCTCCCCAGTTTAGAGGCAAGGTTTTCATGTGGGACAGTGTCAAATGCCTTGCATGGCGGTCTTAACGGCAGATGCTTCCAACACATACACAGAATTTGTCTTGGTCAATGAGTAAGTCAGCAGGCACACTTGCCCCTTCCCAGCTTTGCAGCAGGCCCTTGTTGTGGGCCAAAATAGGCTGGTCAAGATGCAAGTGTCAGTGTTTTCTCCTGTCCTCTGCTAGTCAAGAGGATAGCAAAGAAACCCAAGACATCTCTGAGATGAGACTTAACATGGATACATCAGTGCAAGCCCACTGTACAGCTACATGGACTTCAAAAGCTTTAAGTCAACTGACTCAAACTGATGTCAGTAGTTCTGTGGTGAGCTGAGGATCTGCTGTTTAACCTCTGATGTGTATCCCTCCACAAGGGGGGAAGGAGGGAGCACATCACTGCCCAGCTCACTTCCAGCTTTGAAGGGGTCTCCACAACCTCACCCTCCATGCCCTGCTTGTTTTCCTAAGCAGATTTCTCACCTCTTTTCTGTCTCTTGGAGGAGGGATTTTGCAGCTTCAGGGTCATTCTTCATAAAGGCTTGATATGGAGAAGATGACTCTAAGTAACCCACCGCACCAGCGACAGTCATGGGAATTTTATCAAAGATATCGGTAATTCTAGGAGACATGAGGAAGAAAGCAGCATTGGCAAGTTAAATTTTAAAGGCAGTGAAACAAGGACAGCAGATTGACAAGGTGGTGAATACCTGATACCATGAAATACCAACAGATGGAAACAACATCCAATTGTGGCATTTGGTAGGTAAGAAGCTCCAACTGATGCACTACTAGGGAAGCAGAGATGGTTCTAAGGACCATCTAACATAGTCTGTGACTTGATCAGCCCTTTCAATACAGGCCTATTCCCCTCCAGGAGCCAGGACACCAACACGTCTGCACCACCACTGCCAATATGTCCTTTATGCCTGCAGAGTCAGCCCCTGCCCCAGGCCTTGGTGGGGAGGCAGGCACTGGCTCCCTGCAGTTCTTGGCAAGTTCTTTCACTCACTCCACTGTTTCCCCTTCATCATTAAGTGATCAGCCCAGACCCTCAAATTATCATAACTTACCACAAAAAAAATCCCTAACCCAGTTCTGCCTTGAGCAGGAAGGGCTTTTGCACCCCTCAGACCTCACATGCTGGCCCAGCATAGACCCACATCCAATTCAGCAGAAGTGGAAGTGCAGCCCATGCTGGCCACAGTACAAAGACATGTGCTGGAAGCTGGCAGCTGCCTGCTCTGGCAAACCCAACTCTGTCTGGACTGGTGGCAGAGAGAGGAGCGGAGATGACACCTCTGTCCACTGCTGGTGCTGCACCGAGGGGGTTCTGCTCACCTCTTCTTGTCTGGGAACGGCAAGGCCTCGAAGATCTCTTTGTAGTCTTCCAAGACAAGTTTTATTCTGTGATGCGAGTATTTCAGAAGCAGGTCCCAGCACTGTAAAGGCAGTGTATTAAAAAGCAAACAGAGCCCTCCTGAAAGCTCTGTTTCATTTGGCCCTAGATCTGATGCATTCATAAATGTACTTTTTTATTAAACACTCTTGGCGTTGAAACACACCAAAATCTTTCTTAGCATCAAGAACTTCAGAATACTCTTTTATTATAGAGATAAGGGTCCTGTCCTGCTCCCTGCACTGCTGTTACTCATAGTGGAAAGTCTCCTTTTATCAAGTTATTAAAACACTCTCTGTCAAGAAACATCACTAAAAAAAACCTCTTTCTTTACTTCCCATTCTTTTCACTGTAAACAGAGCAAAAGAAGTCTCTTTGACAATACCAGCCCCCCCACATCTGCTCTGCAGCCCTTCTCTCCACATCAGTCTGCCTTATTAATCCTAATGCCCTCTTTTTCTCATCCATCCATCTTGCCATATCCCCCAAGCCCACTACTTTCCTCTCTGCCTCTAAGTACTACACACTTTCCCCTGCTCAGACCAGGAGGGGAAGCCCTGAGGTTTAGGTTTCATCACCTCACCTCCCTAAAGACCTGGGTCAGTTTTTCAGAGCACTTTCCATAGCGCAGACTCATGTCCATGGTGTAGGTGCTGATGGCCACGCAACCCCCCGGCCTGACCACACGCTCTGCTTCCCTCATGAACTTCTCAGTATCAAACCAATGTGCAGCAGTGAATGAAGTCAGGAGGTCCACTGAGGCATCCTTGAATGGCAGCTCCTCTGCAGGGCACACACTGGAAGGGGAATGGAAAAGGGCAGTGTGTAATATGGGAATTAGAGAGTAGCATATTAAGTCAGTACGTATTTCTTGGAGTTGATGATGACCACTTGGGATGTAAGACCATGGCTACTCAAAGTCTAGGATAATGCCCGCTCACACCAAGAATTCCATCAAATAGGATTTTCTTTGGTGCCAGCTGGCTGTTATAACAGTGACACTCAGAAAACTCCACCTCCACATGAGGACCTGAATTTTGCTGCCCCGACACTCACAGGTAGGAGACATTGGGCATGGAGGGGCCCTCCCTGGCCTCCTGGATCTGTGCTTCGCTGATGTCCATTCCCACCACTTTCTTGAAGTGCTCTGCAAGGAAGCGGGTGCCTTGTCCAGACCCACAGCCAACATCCACCACCAGTTCAGCAGGGTTTATCCTCTGCAGAGAGGAGCGGATGCATCTCAGCAAGCTATCACCCTATTTTGGTATTTTCACTCCATTTCTTCCCCCAGCATCCACACAGGAAGAGCCTTGGAACGGTACAACCCGTGGAAAAAGCTCTTCTATGCCCACATCTTGCATTAAGCCCTACTGATCTATCCTTCCCAGTGTCACCAACCAAGGTGACACTCTCATCAAGGCAAATGCCACCACCCCACCAAATGCCACCACCCTGTTTTCCCTTCAGCCTGGCCATACCCCACGCACCTTCTCCCGCAGGTAGCTGAGAATGGTTCGCTGCAGCTCTTTGCCTGGTGCAAACCTGTATTTCTGGTAGATGGCTGCGTGCCCCCTGGTCTCGAACATCTGGGTGGCCATGCTGGGGTGACCTGGCATGTGGGAGGAGGCAGCCAGTCGGGTTTGTCACCACAGAATCCAACTCCTCAGCATGTGACCCTGAGGGCTGGACTCTCCATTTGCTGGCAGGGGCCCAGGGAGGATTTTGCCCATGAGGCTCCAGGCAGAGTGTGAGCATGCTCTCCAGGCATCCCTCCCACAAGTATGAGCTAATCTCAAAGCAAACTAGTGGCGTCTGACAAGGAAAAGCCTTCTAGGTTTTTAAACCCTTCCTCTCCTTACTCCTTTGCTTTCCCCATCCGCTTGGGTGCCTTCTGAAATAAATCACCACTCCAGCTGGACTGTCTGTGAAATTTGGGGGGACTGAGCAGAGCATCAGAAAAAAACTGACTGCAGAAAAGTTTGTTTCTAAAGGAAATCCGTGTTTTAGCGTTAGCAACACGATCACAGCAACTCCACCCTGCGTCTCCTGAACCATCCAGCGTTCCTTTTGTCCCTTGCTGCCCCAGAAGTGTCCAAAGTCACTTTTAAATACAGACTCACCCCCACAGGCAGGTGAGCCTGGCCTCACTGCAGGACCCCTCAGGCCTCCCATCACATCAGCCCCACATACACAGCACCATCTGCCCAGCATTCAGATCTGCTTTCACAGGTACAGCACACAGATCCCTTGCTCACCCATCAATTTACCCTCCTCCAAGTCCTATAAACCATACTGGGCAGGCTCCCACAAGTCCCTGATGGGCTTGATGATCTTAAAGGTCTTTCCCAACCTAGCTGATTCTATAGCACGCTGCTCTTCACACATCACAATGTACCAGAAGGCTCTTGGCCATATGACTACACCTCGGTAGCGTGAGGACAGAGCACAGGAGCCTGTCCAAAGGCCTCCCTGCAGCTTGACCAGCAACTGCTCCTCTCACATGCTTGCAACAAGCAAGGCAGAAGGATGCAACGACAGCGAGTGACACAACTATCAAACATCAGGCAGTAAAGGGTTAGGGCATGTCGTGGTGCAAGAAGGGACCCTGAACTGCCCCTGGCAGGCTACAGCAGCCCTGCCAAAACCCTTTTCGGAGGGGAGCCCTCGAGGTGCCTTCCGTGTGCTCACTGCAGCCTTGTCCCACCAGCAACCCCCTTTCTCCCAACTCCCACGCAGCTTCAACCCTCCTCTTACCGCTCCCAGCCTCGGCAGCTCCCAGCGCGCCCCGCTGCCGTGCTCCGCTCTGGGCAAGGCGGAGGCCCGGCACCACCCGCCCGCTGGAGCAAGGACCGGAAGACAAGGCTCGGCGCCTCCGCCCCGCCGGGATCCGGCCCCGCTGCAGCGTTTGCGCGGTTCTTGAGCCTGTGATGAGCTACGGACCGCGAGTGGGGGTGCGGGGCGGCGCTGCGCACCCCGGGGAGCGGTGCGAGGGGCAGCAGGTGATGCAAGGCAGCAGGAGAACAGGATTGACGTGCTGCGGGCACCCCAGAGCTGTACTCACAGGGGTGCTGGTGTCCACCAGAGAGCAAAGGCGCAAGCAGAGCCTTATATGACACCTGCACTGACTATAGAACACACAGCGTTGGAATTTCAGGACTAGGCAAAGCCCCTCCCCTGGTTTGGGGCAGGATTTTACCCGCTTGCCTGCTATAGTAATGCTCATTCCATACAGCATGAAGCCAGCATGGCCCTGGCTCGCTTGAAGCACGTTCCCTTCAGTGTGTATTCTGCACAGGACTGTGAATCTGTGCTCAGTAACACAAACTTTAAGCCCTTCCTAATGTAAAGAGAAATCAATGAAACTCCCCCGGGGACTGCAGATGGAGGCTGCCTTGAAGCAGTTTGCAGCATGGGTTGTGTCCTGAGTGTTTCATCTGGGTCATCTGCTTTTAATTGTACCTGGGGTGTCTGTATGTATGTGTGTGTGTATCTGCACCAAGGGAAAACACAACACAAGCACCACAAGCCTCCCCCCCCCCGCCATGTTTTCATTATCTGCAATGTCCTACAGCATCTGGCAAGAGTTCAGCTTCTCTGGGGTATAGATATTCCCACTTTTGCCTGTGCTTTGCAGAGGGCAGGGCTGCACACAGGAAGGGATGATGTCCTGGGCTTCAGTCACCTGCCCTCTTTCTAACTCTGAGGTCTCCATAGCACAGGCTGCTCTCATGAGCAATGTACAGATGAGTCTCAACCTATGATCCTGCCAGGGGTGGGGCAGCTGCAGCTTCTCTGGGCAGCCTTGTCAAAACCTCCTACCTTGTTTTGGGAAGAGCTGCTCTGTTGTATCCAGAACAGAGCTGTGGCTCTCGGAGCAAGCCTGGCTCTGTAATTGTGTTTATGCCATCGCCAGCAGTTAATTTTCTGGCAGAAAAACCTTCCCTCATTTCACCTGCAGAACGCTTAACCAGCTTCTTTTCCTGCAGCTACAAAACACGTGTTGCAAAACTCACGAACTCCTGTAATTAATTACCCCCATTTCTCAAATGGAAAACAAATCCTAATTTCTGTATTTTAAACCCAGACACCACAACCCTGGGCCCTTCTGTTTTCTACCTGGGAAGCTTTAAAACTGAGTTTTCTCTTTTCCCTAAAGATGTGCCATTCATCCTCCTTCCCTGCAATGAAGTCAATGTCCCACTCACCTCCAGGTTTCACAGCTCCTACATCTCTTCCCATAGGATCCGGTGTCCCAGCTGACTGCTACACCCTTTTCAAGGCAGTTGGCACGTTGGCTGGTTGGTCTCATGCCTGAGCACACAAAATGTTGGAGAACAAATAAATTCTGCCTCCTCCCTTAGCTCACCCTTCTGTAAATCCTTCCCCAGAGCATGTGGGGGAGTTGGAAGCCCTGGCTGAGAGCAAAGCCCCAGCATTGGGATCTTCAAGAAACAATAAGAAACAAGTCCTTCTCCCATAATTTCACCTTTTAATTAAGAAAGATGGGAAGACTGACTGTGTGGTGATGAATGAAATGGAAGTTAGAATTCACCTGAGAATTCCTGGCAGAGCATGTGAGATCTTCCATGCTCCTGTATGCTTCTGGCCTTGAACACTGCCAGGG
Organism: Pezoporus flaviventris; assembly: GCF_033815535.1. NCBI lineage: Eukaryota > Metazoa > Chordata > Aves > Psittaciformes > Psittacidae > Pezoporus > Pezoporus flaviventris. The sequence goes on from NW_026892549.1 coordinate 54,316,948, forward strand.
ATGGGGCAGCCACAGCTCCTCTGGGCACCCTGTGCCAGCACCTCAGCACCCTCACAGGGAAGAGCTTCTGCCTAAGAGCTCATCTCAGTCTCCCCTGTTCTGGCAGGTTAAAGCCATTCCCCTTTTCCTGTCCCTACAGGCCCTTGTCCAAAGCCCCTCTCCAGGTTTCCTGCAGCCGCTTTAGGCACTGGAGCTGCTCTGAGGTCTCCCCTTAAGGGGCCTTCTCTTGTTCAGGCTGAACCAGCCCAGCTCTCTCAGCCTGGCTCCAGAGCAGAGCTGCTCCAGCCCTCGCAGCATCTCCGTGGCCTCCTCTGGACTCGCTCGAGCCACACAGTGGTGGCCAGTGATGGCCCGTTACAGCCACAAGGGACATAAGGGCCAAGAGGCCATGAACGCAATGCAGCGCCGCACCGAGAGTCCGGCAGGATGCGGGATGGTGCAGAGAATGTCTGGCCCTAAGTCGACCCTCTCCGAGCAGCCGGGGGAACGGGGAAGGGCACGGGGGCGGAGCGGCGGCCGGGGGCGGGACCGGGATGGGGGACGGAGGGACCGTAGGAGGGAGGGACCGTGGGAGGGACCGGCCCGGGGAGGGCCTGGCCTGGCCCGGCCCGGCCCGGCCCGGCCCGGCCCGGCCCGGTCCGGCCCTGCCCGCCGCGCTCTTCGGCGACGCCGATGGGGCTGCGGGCCTGGCTGTACTCGTTGTGCGGCTGCTGCGGCTGCTGCGGCGGGGAGGCGGCGGCGGCAGAGAAAGAGCCCTTGCTGAGGTGAGACCCCGTCGGTCCCCTGCCCCTGCGAGAGATGGGGCTGAGCCCCCTCTTCCTCTTCCGCCGATGCTCCCACCGGGGATGGGTCCGGTCCCCTGGTCCGCAACCGTGCGTGAGCCCCTCTGCTCCCCCACTCTCAGCAGCTCTTTCCCGCAGGCTGGCTGCCCCGGCGCGCCACGCCGAGCCCCGTCTTCCCCCTAAGACCGTCTCAGTGATTTTACAGCCGCTGCTTTCCCTGGGGGGTTGGCCATCCCCTGTCAGAGCCGGTCAAGGTTCCCAAGGGATTTTCTGCCGTTGGTACCAAACTGCTTTCAGTTCTCTTTCCACCCGGGTTGGTTTCCCGTAGGGGCCGGGTTCTTTCTGACACCTCATGGGACAATGCATGCCAGGCTGTTGGACAGGGCTTGGAGCAGCCTGCTCTAGTGGACGGTGTCCCTGCCTGTGGCAGGGGGTTGGAACTGAATGAGCTTTAAGGTCCCTTCCAACCCAAACCGTTCCACGATTCTGTGCTAAATTTTAGCAAGTGAACCAAGGGCAGCATCTCTGATGTTTCCTGTGTGCTCCTCGCCATAGGAACTGTTCAGCTTTTGTCTTTCTATGGTGGGGTTTCAATAGAGGAGGCTGAGGCACTGAACAAAAAAGGGGTCCCCATCATTACGCTGTGGGTCAGGTCCCACTGTTGGGCAGAACTCTATTCCCAGGCAGGGGATGCTGAAAAGCAGATAACATACTGCTGGAGCCAGCTTTATATGAAAGCAACATGCATGTTGCTTCCTGGAGAACAGCTTTTTCCCTCCTGCTGTCGGTCACATCTGTCTTGTGCACAGAGCTGTGAGGTTGCTGGGGAAGGGGGTTTTGTTTAAAGATGAAGCCCCAAGTCATGGAAAAGAGCTGTGAGCTGTGCAAGCGCATAAAGGAGGGTTTGCATGTTGCAAAACATCTGTGCGTGGGGATTGCGGCACCTCTCCTTCCTTTCCAGCTGCCAGCTGGGGTCCTGGCTGCTGCTGAAGCCCATAGTGGGATCCCCAGCCCTGGGATGGGGCAGGGACTGTGCCCTCCCTGTGTCATCAGTGGGACAGGGGCATTTCAGGAAGGAAGGTGGGATGCTTCTGCTGTGGCCTACATAGGTGTCAGGTAATAGCAGAGCTGGCACCAGTGTTTGAAATGTCCTGATTTTGTGCTGTTAGAGCAGTTCCCTAAATAATAACCAGATAATCCCGAGCATGGGGCTTTCAGTGCAGGAAATTGGCAATTAACCTAAGGGGAGCAGAGCAGGCATGCAGGGAGGCTCCATCCTGTGCATCACTGGCCAGGGTGCCTGTCCCTCCCCAGGCACCTTTCTTTAGTAACATGCCTTCTGCTGGGGATCCACTTAATGCTGCTGGCTCTACGCAGGAAAGCCTGTATAAATGCTGGGCGTTCCAAAGGCACCTGCTCTTGCACACTGTGCTGGCATAATTAATCTAACAGCCTAATCACTGGCTTGTCCCTCTTCAGGAGGCTTTGGGCTTTTATTTCAAGGCAGGGATCTTGCCAAAGCACAGCTGCTGTATTGTCGGTTTTATTGCAGCATTGTTTAAAAGGAAGGACTTGCTTGAGATTTCAGATATTTTAGCTGAGTTTCAGATTTTGGGGAGGTGGTGTTGCTACCAAAAAGTTGACTTTATGACTTTTCACCTTATTTTCCCCAAGTGGACTGGTTGCTGCCTTATAAGTCCAATGTGTCAAAGAATAAAGCAGTGAGGAGGAGGTAATCTGTGTATAATGATGTGCATATTTACCTGGGCATATACAACCCATGAGGCCAGTGAAAGCAGCCAGCACTCTGTGTGGAGATGGGGATGGACCATAGCGTGGGGCTGGGAAAGGAAACCCTGGACAAAGCCAGTGAGCTGGGCTGTTGCAGGGAAGCATCTAGGCTGCCTGTCTGCCTCTTGATACACAAAAGTGGAATCTGGCTCAGGTGGTGTCCTTGGGATGCAAATAAAATGAGAATTTGGACTCCAAAATGAGTTTAATCTGGACTGAATGTCCCTTGGAGCAGAAATGCGTTGATGAAGCATTAGTGCTCTCCATTTTCTGGAGAAAACCCAGAGTGTGAAATGGGCTGGGTCCCCTCTGGTCCCACAGTAACCGCCAAGCAGGCTGCTGTTTGTGTGCTCCTATTTTTGCTCCTATTTCTTCATTTTAAATGTTTCCTGGGAGTCCAGCACACTCAGGGTGTTCCCTGTTGGCAGGGCTCCTTGTGCTTGTGTGGATTTGCTGACTCCTGGGCACTGCTTGCCTTCCTTACAGGCTGCTGGATGCTTTGGAAATAGAGGCACATTGGGAAGTCCTTACAAACTGTGAGGGAGTGGCTCATAAAAGCTAAGGCTTGTTGGTGTTACTGTTTGAAGTAATGGGATGCTGTGGGTACCAATAAGTCACTGAGTGGGAAAAAGCCTGTTGAAGGCAGGATGGGACTGGACACATGCTGAGAGCACATCTGGCTCCTGAGAGATGCCTTCCACGCTGGGATCCTGTCTGCTCCACCTTTGGAAAATGGTTTGAGAAAACCCATGCTGGCTCCAGCGTAGGAAGGGTTGAGTTATGCCATCCACACCTTCTAAGTTACGTTTGTTTGCTTGTCTTTAACGAGAGATTATAAGAGATTATCTTTTCCCTTATTACCTGTTGCTCAGGTTTTTGGTTTGTTAAAAGTCTAATTAAGCTTCCTGCAGGAATGCTGATGTGAAGGGCTTTTTCTATTTTATCTACGTGCTGAAGCTCATCTTAGCATCTTTTTTTTTGGCTTGGCATCATGGTTAAGCACCCGCAGTGTTATCTGATGTTTTGCTGGATAGCTTCCTTGTGAAAAGAATGAGATTTGGATAGCAAATGGAATAAACAGTGGAAATAAACAGAAGTGAGCAGGGATTGCCACAGGATGGCTGGTGAGACTATTGGGTAAGGCTGAAAATACTTTTCCATTTGTGGTGTTCTGCTCAAGTGTTTGGACATCTTGATTAGAAAAATTATGGAAATCCTCTGCTAAAAGATGTCCCAGCAGAATTCATAGAACTACAGAATGGTTTGGGTTGGAAGGGATCTTAAAGATCATCCAGTTCCAACTGCCAAATTAAATAATCCTGTAAAGAAAAATGCATACCCCAGTAGCAACATAAATCCATAAAATCAACAGAACTGCCACCAGTGCAGAGAAGACTTCACTTGGTGGGGACAGCCTTCCCAGAAGATGATGGTCTGCTTTGCTGACCACATAAGGCTAGAATTCACATGCAGGCTGTGGACATTTCCATCCCCAGATAGAGACGGGGCTACATGTCCTTTCTGCATGTTGGCACAGGTCCCCGCACAGCTCAGTGCATCTCTGTACCTCTCAGGTAGGAGCTGCTGGTGTGGTGAGCACCTGTAGGGATTGCCTGCTTGATTTGGTAGGGTTTGGGCTGCTGGGGAGAAAACAGACCTCTAGGGTCACACAGAAACATGGTGGTGGATGTGGGATCTCTGGAGAGCATCCACTCCAATCCCTGCTCGAGCAGGGTCAGCTGGAGCAGGTTGCCCAGGACCGTGTCGGGTTTAAGTGTCTCCAAGGACTCCACAACCTCTCTGGGCAACCTCAGTGTTCACCCACCATTCTTATGAGTAAACAGAATTTCCTGTATTTCAATATGTGTCCTATCATGGGGCAGCACTAAGAAGGGTCTATCTCTGTCTCCTTCGCTCTCTCCCATCAGGTACTTGCACACAGGCAAGTACGCGATGGTACTTGGGGAGGTAAAAGGATGATGATGAAGTACCTAACGCTGCCTCGTCTCTCCCCTTCTCTGCAGTAACAACAACCCCTACGCCTCCTTTGGAGCCACACTGGCACGGGATGAGGAACAGAACCTGTGGAGCACCCCACATGACGTGACCCACACAGAGGCAGATGATGACCGGGTTCTGTACAACATGATTGTGGTCAGGAACCAGCTGGACAAGGACTCGGAGGTGAGGTGGTGCCATTCCTGCACTAAGTTTCACCAAGCACCCGTTAAGCTGCTATAAACACCCCAAAGTCCCCCACTCTGGCTCACATAGACGTCAGGTCCTCCCATCTGCTCCATCACCCTCCAGATTTTACCCTATATCTGGTGTGGATGCATCTGTGGATGTCATCCCTGGGATGCTCCCTGAGCTGGGATGCACGGTGCCCTGCAAGCACCTCTACGCCACCACCACCAAATGTGTACTGGTAGCAGTGGGATCCCCAGCTCAATTGCCTAGCTTCACAGGCTGCTTGTTTGTGTCCAGTATTCCCCTGGTTTGGCCTTTCCCTGGTCAGACTGGTGTTAGCCCCGCCCGCAGTGGCGTTCACCCGGCAATGGCAGCGCCTGGAGCTGAGCTGCCGCTCCACTGACATGTCAAGTTAAATACTTTCCTGATGGGTTGTACAGCAATTATTGAGAAGCAGAGAACTGGCACAGCTCTTGGTGCAGAAGGGAAAAATTATCACTGTTACATAAAGGCTGCTTTGCAGCCCTGATTTCCTTCACTAAAGCACTTGGGTGCAAAGCAGATTTCAGTGGCCTGATTAGGAGCAGGCTGTAGCAAATAGTGACACATTCTCCCCTCTCTGATTGCTTCTAAGACCTCAAAATGCTTGCAGCAAAGCCTGGAGGCTTCCCATTTAATTTCAACATGATTCCATTTCATCCAAGAGACTGCAAGACTGTAACTCTTCCTCCTGTTATAGTCCCCTCAAAACCAAAAGCTAGCTCAGCTTTCACAAGAAGCCTTAAACTCCAGAGGTAAAGCTGAGATCAAAATTACAGTATTTATAACTGAAAATGAGATAATGCAATCCTTGTATACAGCTGACCAGAATCCCCATTTAATGTGTTTGTTTCAGGGGCTTTTGGTGGGGTTTGAATAAATATTAATATTAGAATAGATGATTTTGTTATGTTTTAATGGCTTCATGTAACCTTTACAGTTATAACTGAAGATATGCTCTTCCCTCCCCACTGCTGTTTTCTCTACCTTGTGATTGCTTGTCTTCAAGAAGACAGGGAGTGTCATCCACCCCAAATTAGCTGAAGGAAACAAGGACATCTCTGTTTTAGGGGGCTATGCCAATCCTTGGTTGTTGCAGAGCTGGGTGTACTTAGGCAGTACTGAAGCTCCTGATTCCAGCCCTTTCAAGCGCCTTTTAGCTTGGTTTAGGGCTCATGATGGGGCAGGCCTCCTACAAGCTATTATTACTTATAAAACAGTATCACAAATGGATGGGCTGCTAAAAGGATGGCTCCCTGGGCAGATGAAAGCTGTGTGTCAGCCCTGCAGAGGACAGCATCAGTTGTGGGTGAGCAGGAGGGCTCTCCTGCTCCTGCCTATCCTTACACCAGTGCGCCTGCTTGTCCTAACCCCTTGTCCTAGCCTGCCTGTCCTAACACCAAGGCTTTCTCCTGCATTCAGTGTATCAGTAAGGTTCTTAGTGGGTCTGAGCAGTCACCATTCCTGCCAGTGAAAAAGGGAAGTACAAAGAGCATGCGGCTTCCTCTCCACAAGAGATATAAGATCACATACCCTGGGGTCTTTATGCAATGCAGTTAATAAAAAAGCCTGAGGAGTACAACATCAGGCTGACTTTGAAGAAAGCCAGTGCTTGATGTGCTTTATTTAAATGATGGCATGGTGCCCTTTACAGCTAGTCATTGCCTCTCTCTTTTACAGCTAAGGAAACTGAGGCATAATGTATAAGCCCAGCAAGCTGTTGCAGTTTCCAGCTGCAACTGCTTCTGTGTGGCAGGACAGGGAGGGACTTGGCCAGCAAAGCGAACATTCCTGTGTTCGGCCTCAAGTGCCAAAATCTCTCCTTACTACTGGCAAGCATTTTAAAAGTAGGCCAGATTGCATTGCCCTCCCCTCCTAATGAGACTTCAGCCCTGAGAGAGAGGAAAAAAAGTCTAATTGCAAAGGAGCACTGGGCTGCAAAAGCCATAATCTGCTTTGGGAGCTGCTCTGCTCCCAAAGTCCCTAGGGAGAGCGTGTGGGTGCTGCTGGACAGGAGATGGAGGAGCGAGTTTTGTGTGTGCAGTGCACCAACATTACAAAACCATAGGTCCTCTTTTGGTTAAAAGGGGACTTAAAGGAGAACTATTGCCTCTATTGCTGCTCCTTCACTTAAAGAACTTCTGGTGTGCTGTGCACTTAGTCTATGCTTTGCCATTCCCCACCTTTTTCTTAGCTATTTTCTAGCACAGGACTTGGGAAGGGTCCCAGGATGGATCTCTTCTGGCCTGGTCATCATTGTGCTGTGGACTGCGGTAAATGAATAAACCAAACTGCATTCAAAGGGCCAGGTGCTCCAACACCGAATGCACCGTGTTATCATTTGTGGTGGGGCTGTCAGCAGCTTGCAGTGTTGGTGTCCTCCTTCGGGATCATTTCCTTGCTCCCACCGTGGGGCTGGACGCACATGTGATCCATGCGGAACTGTTTCTTCTCCCTGGCTCTTCCTGATGGCCCCACTGTGAGAAATCTGGCAGCTCCAGCCCAAACTCAGTGTACCCTTAGCTTGTATAAGGATGGCAGGGCTGCTTCTCACTGAACTAGGGCAGGAAGCTCTGCAAAGCAAGCACCGTGACGTCCCGGGTGCATCCTGTTTCACACACGCAATTGGTCTTCCTGCTCAGTGTTGTGTGCTGGGAGTGTAGGCTCATGGGGCCACTGACCATGGTGGAGCTTGCTGGAGCGGTTGCCAAACCCATTGTGCAGTAGGTAGATGAGGCAAGATTCACTGGAGCCTCCTAAAGTCAGAAAGACTGAGCGACTTGCAGCTTCACATTTCTCTCTGCTTGAGGCTGATGAGTGTCACATCCTTGGATGCACTTTTGGAAGCAAAGTGTGGGCAAGGAAGAGTATGTGCAGAGAAAACCAGAAAAGCCATAGCTGAAGGGCAGGCTGAAGGGGGCTGATAAAGCTGATGCAGCCTTTGGAGATCAAAGCTGTTGTCAAAGCTTTTGAAGGCTGGGGTCAATGTTTCAGATACGGAAATACGCTCCTGTTCTGCAGCATTGTTGAACCTGGTGTGATGTAAAGCAAAACCCCATACCTGGAGGTGAACTGGGGACTTTCTAGGAAAACCGGATGTTCCTTAAGATACTGCATATATATAGGTGAAGTCACTGTTCTAACATGTGCCCTGCTAGTGTGGAGGAAAGCATTTTGTGGGGAACTGGACTACTGTGGCTCTGACAGTTCTCCAGTTTTAACAGCAAGAGCTGCCCTGGGCTCATTGCTTGGCTTATGTATGTGATGTGGACCTCCCAGAAGTCCAGTTTGTGGTGGTTTTGTTGCTTCAGTGTCTTCTGATGGGTTGCATGGCATCACCCAGCTGTGGGCAGAGCGCCTGAGCTGTTGCACTAGCACTGGTTTCAGAGAAGGAGCCAGGTTTTGGGCAGCTGCACCACAGGGCTGTGAACAGAAACTAAAGGTAGGGTTTTGCATTATGACTAGGGAAACATTGTTCTTATGGCTTGTAAATGCAGTGTTTATTTCTTCTTTCGGCTTATTCCTTTGGGGCAGGTGGCATCATAAACCCCGGTAGCAAATTCCTCTGCCTGCATTTCTGTGAGGGACCTGGCTAGCAGAGTTATGCATGATCCTCCTGGGAACCCATTAATGAGCTGACACAGACCCTTTTTCTGCTTTCTCCTGCTCTCCTACTGGCTTCTTTGTTTTTAAACAGATTGCAGAGAAGGTCAGTATTGCAACGTGCTGTTGCTGGGGCATGCTGGGTTTGAGTGCTGATGGGTTTGTAGAGGGTTGGGGATGCCAGCTGGGGAGCCCAGAACTGACCCTCTTAACCTGTATGCCTTTCTTAAACTGAACCCAGTTTAAGCTTTTTCAAAGCTGCAAAGTCAGTTGATGGTTCAGTGTATGAGCGTGGATCTAGAGTTTGTATTTGCTCAACTACTTCCGGCGCAGCCACACAGGAGCATCCCTGGATGCCATGTGGTACCTTCCTGCACTGATATTTCAGTTCTTCCCTGACAACTCTGTTTTGACCTCATTTCCAAAGTAACTCTTGAACAGAATGGTGACACCAATTACTTTCAAAGAAATAAAGGAAATGTTTCTGACAGAAGGTTGCTTTGGCAACATGAAGAAAGCTCCATACTAACTAGAAACTTTCATATGATCAGGGATGAAAAGTTGGACAGTGCTTGCCTGTTTCCTTGGCACACTTTTTTCCAGAGCTCTGAGTTGTGCACCAACCTGGCTTGTATTTCGTGCCCAGCATTTTCTCACCTCCGTTTGGCATTTGCAGTTTTAGTGTATCACACTACAGTCAGTTTTCCAGGTAAATATCTGGAGGGCTGAGCACTCAGAGAAGACAGCTGGTGGAGTTCCCCTGCTGCTCCTGGGATGTTCTTGACCCATGCACAAAGGATTTTCTCACCCAGGGCCAGTAACTGCAACCTGCTCTGGTTTCCTGCGGTTAATCCATATTTTGGGCAAAAGGGCATTTATTTCTTCAAGGATTGATTTTGAATGCAATGCTGGGATGTCCCAGACCCATAGAAACACCAAGGATGTGGGTGCACAGAATGCGGTGCACAGATGCAGCCGAAGTCTCTGATGTTGCCCATTCCTACACCCAGGCAGGACGAGCATTGCTCTTCCTCTGCTTTGTTGTTAAAGGGAGATGCTTGGTAGAATAATTTTGGGTGTGGAAAGATTTCCTCATTAAAGTAACACAGCAAACAGCCTCCTGCCCACAGTGTTTAGGATGCCTCTGCCACAAGAAATTGCCTGGGAAAACTCAGGATTGCTGAGGCTGATGGAGAACAGGGCATGAGTCCCTCTGAGAGCTCAGCCCATTGCTGCTCAGCCTCATCCTCATGATCTCTGCTGTTAATCCAGAGAAAATCAGGAGCAGCTTCCCTGCATGCTAAGCACTGCTTGCCGTGGAGCTTAACCCTGAAAGCTGCTGCCAAGTGCCAGCAAACTACGTTTCAGGGAGAGGAGCATCTTCCTCCCCCCGTCCCCCCACCCTGCCCCGGCTCGCTAAATCATCTGCATGAAGCACACTTGGAACCACAATGGCCATCTGGATTGACTATCTGTGTTAAAGCTTGTTTATCTCTGCAGGAAGGCAGAGACATGCCGCTTATATCCCCACAGCATGCCCAGATTGGTTTGCTCTCCTTTCTGCTTATACCATGGGATCACAAGCAGGCTGAGATGTTTCCAAGTGATCCCTGCCAGCAAGGACCATCGTGCAGCCCTTTTAATCTCTTTTTAAACCTTTCAAGTCTGCAATAAACTTCCCACAAAGCTTGAATGCAATTCAGCCCCCCTTCTCCTTTTCACTGAGGGGATCTGGGTTCCTGGGTGCCACAAGAGAGGAGGGTCTGGTCCCTGCCTGCTTTCTCTTGCAAAACTAGCTGCAAAAAACTCCAGGGCTAGGAACTGCAACCTACTGTGGCTTCCTGTGGTTAATTCAGATTTGTGCAAATGGGTAATTTTAATTCAAGGATTGATTTTGAGTGCAGTGCTGGGATGTCCCTGCCTGCTTTCTCTCTGCTCTATGGGAAGATGAGCAGCGCAGAGTGAGCAGAGCTGTTTCCCCTGCTCTCCTGACCTGAATTCACCAGTGACTTAACCCCAACGGCTGCTTCTTCCAAAGTCTGATCTCCAGCTCAATATCAGATCAGTTCTTTAGGGCACCAGGTATCGGAAAACCGGTGGGATTTCTAGAATACATCCAGCCTTTCTGGGTGTTGTTTAACCCCTTTGAAACCAGCATGACACGTAGGAAAATCCCAGGCAGACAGCACAGATTAATGCCTGTTTATTCTACAAGAGTCCATCTCTGTAATCTGTTGCTGAGAAATGAGATTAATTAAGGTTATTAGTGCAAGGGAATTAGCTGAGCGAGGTTATGACCTGCTGTTGGGATGCTTCTGTGAATGCATCCTTTGCAGTGTGGGCATTGATTAAACTCAGCTAGTAAAGTACTCCTGGTTTTCCTGCAGAATATATGGATTTTCACAGGAATGCATACTTATAGAATGGAATCATAGAATCATAGAATAGTTTGGGTTGGAAGGGACCTTCAGATGTGTTTAATTGTGCTGGTATAGCTTCAGTAAATAACCTTAAACTCTTCCCTTTTAGACAGTGACCCATTATGCAGATATATCATAGAATCATAGAACGGTTTGGGTTGGAAGGGACCTTAAAGATCACCCAGTTCCAACTCCTGCCACAGGCAGGAGCACCTCACACTAGACCAGGTTGGTCCAAGCCCAGTCCAGCCTGGCCTTGAACACTGCCAGGGAATTTAAAGCTTGAGGTCAAGTGCAAGGATTTAAGCTGTAGAGCTAGATGAGGCATTAGCTGTAGCAACTGGCAGCTACTAATAGTTATTATGTCAAATGACTCCAGCTCAGTCCTCAACCATCCACATGCATCCCACTTCTCTGGTATTTAAAAAAGGATACCCCAGCCTTTAAAAAAAAAAAAAGTCTATTTTTTTCTTGTTTTCTCATACTTTTGAAACCCTGCCTACTCCAGTTAAATGCCAAACAGAGGGCTGAGCAGTTTGGAAAAGCCAATGTTTGACCATGCTGAGAGCAGTAACTTTTAGTTTCCCATGGGCTATCATCAGCCATGGGAACTGCATGGCTATCATCATGCCAACTGAACTGCAAGGCTATGGAAATAAGTTGTTGCAATATATTAATGTGTGGTTGTGGTTTCTCAAGCTGTAAGGGCCGAATAAGGTACTTTCACAAGCTCAGGTTTTGATACTAGCTGGAGTGTCAAGGTTTGGGGTAAAGGGCTTTGGCCCACAGACCTTTGTCAACCTTCATACCAATCCCTCTGTGCCAACATCGACAGTTCTGCTCTGGATCTGTTTCTAAAAGCTGGAATTCCTAGAAAATCAGCAGAAACCTCCCCACATGCAAATGATGATCTCTTATCCCTTTGCTTTGCAGGAATGGCAAAAGCTCAACTATGATATTTATACCTTACGGCAGACCCGAAAAGAAGTGAGAAGCAGGTGGAAACACATTTTGGAGGATTTGGGTAAGCTAGGGGACAAAATGATGTGATTTCTGTGGTACCAGTGATGGTTCAGAATGGGAATAGCTCTACAGAATTAGGCTGGTAGAGGAGAACCATAGGCAAACAGAATGAGGTTGCTGAGCAATGCCATCAGGTAGCCCACATAGCAGCTGAGAGCCTGTGGAGATTCTCCAGAGCTCAGGCATGGCTGGGAGGAGATGGGGCTACCGTGGCACATCAAAACGCCTGTAAATCATGATCAGTGGTGGAGCCTTTCAAGCCTGTAATAGCATGCAGAGTCATCTGTTTCAAGCTTCCTTGTGGAAACTTAGCAGGGACACCTGCGAGTTCACATGGGTTTTTCTAAACAAGATCAACAGGGAGAAATGAATATTGCTTTCAGATTTGAACACAGATAAGTCTTATTTTTCTTCCTTAGCCCATGCCTTTAGCTGATGAGAGCTAAACCACCCACTTTGTTTACTCCTATTTGAAATATTCTTTCACCAAATGAAATGACTCAACAGTGGCCTTCCTACTTTTGGAATGTTTCCTAGCCTGCAAATAGTGAACTGCACCCACCAGTCCTGTGTTCTGAGCTGCTGCTCCTCGGGAGAATTCAGTGTGTGACCTGGTTTCTCACATACATACATAGCATGTGACACTCAGGCCGAGGAGATGTCCCATACTGACACATCAGTGTGGGGACTTGCATCATGCTCTGAGGGAGGTTGGCAGCTAATGAGAGAAGGATGTGGGAATTGAGCACACTTGTTGGGCTGTTCAAGGGCATTATCACTGGGAGACAGAGATGGGTATCTCAGCTGCTCCTGCCCTACCTGCTGTTCTGGGTGGGAGGAACACGATGAATTCACGTAGCCGGTACAGAGCAAACACGGGAAGGATCAGTTGACACCCTTGCATTTGTTACTGCATGTTGATGTGGCTCTCCGACATCTCCCTCACGTCTGCAATGGCTCAGGAGCTGTTTTGCAAAGGGTGGGGAAGCTCAAGGCTGGGGATCATTTGGCCTGAGCATAGCTAAGTGCAACCAGATGTGAAATCTGCTGTCTTTTGTTATCTAGAGCTGTGCTTTAATCCAAAGACCACCACTCTTTCCTCATAGGTATTTTCAGGTGAGACACACCACCACCAGCTCCCTGGAGCTGAACAAAGAGTTAATGGTAGCCATTACACTGAAAGATCCCTGCATTTATTTTCCTCCTTTCCTTCCTTGGATACCCTTCCTATAAGGGATGCTGACTGCTAAAGGAAAAATTACCCAGTCATTCTTTACTGCCAAAGGTTTTTTATCACTGTTACCTTCCAACAACACCAGCCCTGAAAGCTCTGGCAGCATCAGAAATCAACACCCTGGCTGTGGAAAGCTAGCAACAAACTTGCTCTGAACGCTTATACCTGCCTCAAATGCAGACACAGCCTGCCTGAGGGAAATGCTAGTTTGTTTTAGCAAACAGGGAATGCAGCAGCCCAAGGTGGAGGGCAGGAATGAACCTCGCAAGAGCCTGGAGGGCTCAGGGATGACCCTGCTTGCCTGTTTGACTCATTTCTGTAACATCCCTTTCCCAGGTTTCCAGAAGGAAGCAGACTCCCTCTTGTCAGTGACCAAGCTCAGCATCATCAGTGACTCTCAGAACATGGGCAAAGCCCGGGACATCTTGTTAAAGCTCTCTGAAGAGACAAACATCTTTCCAACTAGCTGGGAGCTTTCTGAACGCTACCTCTTTGTGGTGGTGAGTAGCTCCTAGCATGCCTTCCTCCCCACTGCCCCATTCCTGCAGGTGAGCTCAAATGAAGGGAAGCAGGTAGGTGAACTGTGTGTAGTGACTGTGAACCTCTGTTGCTTTGTTAGGACCGGCTCATAGCCCTGGATGCTGCAGATGAGTTCTTCAAGATGGCCAGCATGGTGTACCCGAAGAGACACAGTGGGGAAAGAGTGGATGATAACCAGAAGGCCCCGCAGTGCACCTCTGTTGTGATGCCCTGAGGAACCTGCCATGCTGGCACAAGATGGGTAGTAGGTTTCTTCCCTTCTGGGACCAGGCTCCTCTGATGAGGGGTTAGCACAAGTAGTGCTGCTCCTTGTTTTCCTGCAGAGAAGCAAGTGGGCCGGCCAGAGCAGAGCGAGGAGGTCAGTGAGCTGTGCCCCACCAGGAGGGTACAGGAAGGTGGATGCTGGTCCCAAGGTCCTCCTAAGCAGAAGGGAGCAAGAACTGCTGTAGTGTAGCCCTGACAGAAGACCGCTAGCCAAGTAGCATATGCAATAGGCACAGGGAGAACCTGCTGTGCCAGGTGTTGCTACCAGTAGCTGCAGAAGTTGAGATGCCTGTAGTTGCAAACCCTGCAAGGAGATCCGCGTTTTCACCATCCATTGGTACCTGCCACTGTCCCCTCCTTTGACCCTGCTAGCCAGGATGATGAGAGAGGGAGGAAAAATACTGCAGTCTGCAGCTCCATGATGTTTCTCTGTGCACTGCTCCTCTTCCTCATACCCAGTCCATGGCAGCCACACCAAGGGATTCAGCAAAGAGGAGCAACACTCTCCGGGAGAAGAGTTAATGCCCTGGCAATGCCTCGGAGCAGTGTTACAGTTGGGTACTCTACCCCAAGCCATTAGTGGTTTGGAGGTGTTTGTGTTGGGGCTGCTCAGCCTGACAGCTTAAAAGAAGGTAGATTTTAGGAAGGTGCCAAGGTCAGAGCTGCTGAGAATTTGGCTCCTGTGTTGTCCTCAGATTGGCTGCCCAACATCTTAATTCACTTCTGAAAGTTTTGGTCTTAATTACATTAAAAAAAACCACTATAAAGCTGCATGTCCTTTCAGAATATATGGTCCCTGCTGTTAATGAGGATTTTTAATGAATATCGTTTATATCTTGGGTTTTGTCTGATAATGAGCAATAATTTTAAAACACTGGATTTGATCCTTTAAAAAAAAGTGGAAGTTCTACACTGATTAACACACGTGCTGCTAATTGGCCAGTTGGAAATGCTGGTTACACAGGACCTCCCAAAATAGCAAACCAGAGCTTTTATTTGTTTATACCTACAGTGTTTGGAATATATATAAATATATTTATGAATTGCTTCTGTTCGTCTGTCTTGATGGGAAACATTTTTGTCAACTCAGGACATCAGTGAAAACGGAGCTTAATAAACAAGACACATTACAAAACTAATGTTTCTTACTCTCTGCAACCCTATTCAGGCAGCAACATTTGTATTGACTGAGGACAGCAGTTGGGGTATTTGTAGAGCATACGCCTCAGCGACATGTTCTCTGCACACTTTCAATTGCCTGTTGGCTTGCAAGAGTAGGGTTGTTTGCCAGCCTAAGACCAAAAGTCTCTGTAGGAGATGAGGGGGATTGAATTTAATTTCAGTGGGATTTAGGTGCTCTGCTCCCGGTGATTTTCTTCTTTTTCTCAGTAGTTCATCTGCACTTTGGAAAACCTCCCGTGTTTTTACAGAGAATAAACTTCATTGCATGACAGCTCAACTGCTGGAGAACAGACCCAGCAGTCTGAGGAGCACAGTGCCATAGTACGTGACACCACCCAAAAGTCAGCCCTTGGGATGCTATCGCTTTATAGTACCGCTATTACATGTTTTATGTAAGCACGTGGTGCGTAAAAAGACCTGATGGTCTCATGGGTGAGGACATTGTTAGATATGGTGCTGCTTTATTTGGTGGTGGTCAATGTTAAACAGCGCCTTTGCAGAACCATCCCTTGGTGTCACTTGTGGCTGTGAAACCAGTTCTGATATCAACAAAATGCATTTTGTTGTGGTAACTTAATAGGACAGCAACTGCCTAAAAAGGGCAATAATTAGGAGCTCTGGATGAGTTTAGGTACTGAAGAAAGGCCCTGTGCAGGGGGATAATGGAGTTTCAGAGCACAGCCGCAGGGAGGAGAAGGAATCCACAGCAGCATGGAATCAGAGCAGAGCTGCTCACTTCTGTGCAGCAGGGAGGAGTCACCAGGCTCAGGAGCTTGTGCATCGCATTGTGCATTGATCCCATCATGAGCAGAAAAAAGTGTCAGTCCCAGCACTCAGATAAAACCGATCATGGGGTAAGCAGCAAATATTGCAAAACAGCCTTTGGTGAAGTATAAGGATGCAAAAATGCTAAAAAATATCTGCAATTTGAAAATTTACAGAAGCCATCAGAAATGGTTTTCATAGGGGTCCAAGCTCAAGTTTGTCATTCTGTCATCTCAGTAGGAAACCCCCTGTCTTTCATGCACTTGAGGTAGAAGTCCAATAAGCTGTATTTCAGTCAGCAAAATGCAGAGTAATTTGCCTTTTATAATGTGCATAGAACTTACCAGGGAGGCACACATCTTAAACTTAGCTCAGATTTGGGCCTCCTCATGCACCAGGAGAAGGAAATGCAGCTCAGTTTGTCTCCAAGTGAGCCTTTGGCTGTGTGTCAGGGACCAGCAGTAGAGGGCCCTTCACCCGGAGCCCAGAGATGGAACACACTCACATAAGGTTCAGATGCTGCCCAGTTGCCTATTGGTACTGATCTGCCAGAGATGTTTAAATGCCGTGTTTAGGCTCTCCAGAGGAAAAGTTACCTGTGTCTGTACAGCAGATATAGTGGGACTCTCCTGTTTAATGGCAAGAATAGAGATGGGGACATCTTCCAATCAAACTCATACCAAATTCTGGTAAGTTAAAATCACTGGCACTGGCAAGCACTTGTATTTGGGGTTTTAAACTGAGAACATGATATTAAACTGAGACATTCAGATGGTAAGACCACAGTTAAGCATGATACCCTGGAGCTGCTGTGACACAGACTGTCAGAGGCATCTGGGTAGACAGAGGCTTCCTAGTGATGCTGCCTCACTGCTGTGGTCCTGGATGGGGAGAATTCATCCTCCAACAAGAGCAATTACCTTCTTCACTAGAAGCAAACTTTGGTTTTGCTCATTTGATGCACCATCCAGCCCTCCAGCTGCTGCTTAGATGGGCTTGAGTCTCCCCTGTGACCTGTATCATGCTTGGACATTTGTACTGATGTCTTTGACATCCTACATGTCTCAGGTGCCGCTAGATATCTGCATGCCACAAAGATGATCAGAGGACTGAAGCATCTCTACTATGAAGACAGGCTGAGACAGTTGGGGTTGTTCACCTGGAGAAGAGAAAGCGCAGGGAAATCCTAGAGCAGCTCCCAGTGCCTAAAGGGACTACAAGGAACCTGGAGAGGGGCTTTGGACAAGGGCCTGTAGGGACAGGACAAGGGGGATGGCTTTAACCTGCCAGAACAGGGGAGGTTGAGATGAGCTCTTAGGCAGAAGCTCTTCTCTGTGAGGGTGCTGAGGCGCTGGCACAGGGTGCCCAGAGAAGCTGTGGCTGCCCCATCCCTGGCAGTGTTCAAGGCCAGGTTGGACACAGGGGCTTGGAGCAACCTGCTCTAGTGGAAGGTGTCCCTGCCAGTGGCAGGGGCTTGGAACTGGATGAGCTTTGAGATCCTTTACAACCCAAACCAGTCTGTGGTTCTATGATTCTATGTGGGGAGCCAAATCCTGCCTGCGCCCAGCGAAGCCAGCCAGGGAAGCGGTGGCTGCAGGAGAGCCCCGCGGACACTAGATGTCACTGTTCCATCAGCCATGCTGCAACATGCTGGGGGAAACCATCCTGTTTACAGTGCAGGGGAAACTTCTCAACTCTTTCTTGCATGCACCACGTCTCTGAAGCCTGCAAGCCCTGTCTGCCTGGTAAAGCTGGCGGGTAGATGGTTGTAATTGCCCGGTGCTTTCCGTGGCAAGACCATCTCTCCTCTGCGAAGGTTCTAGGGCTGGGGCCAGGGCCTCTGCTCCTGCTTGGAAGTGCCTCTCTCCATGGGGCTGGCTGTTGCAGGAATTAGCATGTTTGCTAAGGACGTCAATTTTTCTAACTAGAGGGTAACTTTGGTACCCCTTCCTTTGCCAGGAAAGGTAAAATCCCAACAATTCTTGACCATGAGCAATGTGAGAAGGGTTAAAGTGCAGCTGGCTTTAGCTGGCTTTCAGGTGATTTTTTTTATTCTCAACTTTGTATTTAACTAATATTTCAACTGGAAAGCAAGAACAAGGAAAAAAAAAAAGAACATTTTTCTTTCATCCATAAGACATAGACATGTGCCACTTGGGTTTCCTTGTTCTAAGCCACAGTAGAAGCAGACACAGCTAGCACAGTTCGTACTGATAACCACGGACAGCAGGGTAGCTTCTCCAAAATGAGAAATGTGAACTTATGCCAACTGATGGTCTAAGCCTTGTCTTCCGTCAGCACCCATTTGGATGTTCCAGACATTGCCTGTATCGATCAGGCTGTTGAGCAAACGTGGAAAAACACTTGTGCCTCATTGTTGGCTTGACAGTGGCCGAGCGAGGAATTTTAGTGTTTTGGGTCATGGGGAGAAACGCTATCAAGTTCCCTTCTTCTAAATTGAAGCTGGGAATTAGGTATAGTTCCAACATGTCATCTGTAATAGAGACCTGCCAGAAACAAAGGTCAGTTTACAGACCATCTTGATTGTGCATGTGCGCACGTGGTTTCTTCTTTGTATTCCAACTTTTCTTTGACATACATCATGAATTTGGCAGGATAAGAAATGTAAGAATCGTGGTGGAAATTCAGCTGTGAGCTGTCAGGCAGAAGGTGGCAGTGTAGGTGTTTGGGAAAAGCAAAGAAGATGGGAGGCAGTGCCTGAAAGGAGTCGAGCTTTCCATTTTACTTGCTATGGATGTAAATCACAGCGTAAGGTGTGATAAATAATGAGAATGGACATGGGAAAGAAAACTGTCATCTTTTAAATTTCAGATACAGGAAAAATTACCATTTCAAACCACTCAGTTTCAATCATTTCTAATGTTAGAAATTCCAGCACTTACATCCTGGAGGGAAAGCTTGTACTTTTCTAATCTAATGAGGATCAGTAATGTTGAGTGACTTACTACAAAATAGCTTTCTAAAAGTATTTGTTTGAAGAAAAACAACATTTTTTTAATTATTATTTTTATTTGCATGGGGAGTCCTTGTTAGGTAAGTTATGGATTATCAGAAACATTTATTTGTCTTACAAATTGCAGACGTCGCAGACACATCCACTGGGGAGCTGCCCTTGCACACGGGAGGCCATGGAGAAATCTGCCCACTGACCGCTCCTAAAATGCCCTAAGGAAAGACTTGTACAGCCAAAATCTTGTCTGTTTTTAATATCAGTTGGTTTAATGAAACATACCACCTCTCCCTATAAGCCTTATGCTTACCCTTTAAGGAGAACAGTAATTTTTCCAAGTAATAAATTCTAATAAATTCAGGTAATAAATTCAGGTGACTGTTTTGTCTTAACTTGGATTAGGAAATGAAGACACCATGCAGGCTGTGGAACATGATAGGACCCAGCACCATTAAAATAAACAGCTTTAGTCAGTCAAGCTAGTCAACAGCTGAAGAGGTAGAGCCATATCAAAGCAAAGACAAGAGGGCAGCAATGGAGGCCAATAGGCCCAGCCACTGGCCACAAAGTGGAAAGAGGGTTTGGCAGGTGGGGAGGGTTGTGTGCAACGGGTACAGTGCTGGTGCCAAAAGATGTTGTGATGGTGTGGCAGAGTGCGTCATCTGGGTAGCACCAGCAGGATGAAATGTGTTTGTGTATGCCTGAATAACCATCATTAAAACCCCAGTCTGATGATAGCTCACCAGCAGATCAGAAAGAAGAGAGATTTATGAAACCACGTGTTACCGAAAGTTTATCCTTCCAAGAGTGGCAACTTTATATCTGTTAAGCTGCTGGGTTCTTTCCGTTGGCTTGAACTGGGTTTGAGTCAGACTTTGGAGACACAAACACTAGGGCAAGTCCAGACACCAGTGAAGTCAAAAACAAAACTTGTGCCAGCTGCCCATCTATTCCTCTTCTGCATCAAAGTCTCAGAAATAGCAAGTATGGTTTCTGAAAAGATTTCCATAAGTGATGAGAGAATCTACCTAAACTTGCCTGAAGGAAGAAAACAAAGTGTAAACCATTTCTCATGGCCAAGGGTATATTCAGGTCAAACCTCAGGAGGTCTCAGCCAACCCCCATTATTTCTTGCTCGAAATAATCTCTTCCATTTTGAAAATTTTGTGAGCAATTTGCTTTGAAAACATTATTTGCATACAAAATATTTCACCCATCGAAAGAAGTGATGGTTGGTACAACGGAAATACATTAAACTTTTTTCTTTTTTTAATTAAAAAGAAGTGAAATAGAAGATTTGTGACACTCATCTGGAGAGCAGGTTTGGAGTGAATTAATCCCTCTATGAAATACTCCTTCAATACCTCTAATCATTCTTGGGGATAGGAAATTGGCCTAGAATTTGGAACCTCCATTTCTATTCCTACACCTGCCCCATCTGTGTCTGCCCTTCAGGTCACCCAAGTGCAGGATGGGCAGGTTACACCTACTAGTGCTGGCGGCAAAATGGCCTTCCTGTGCTGGAGGTGCTGTCAAGGTCTTGATATTTCTGCATCTGTCTTCAAGCAAAACTTTGTATCTCTAAAACATTCACCAGGCTATTATCCAAAAGACTCTGCTATAATAATTTCAAGATGTTTTGCTTCAATTTTTACTTTTTTTTTTTTTTTTTTAAATGCTCTCCAACTTTTTAGTAGATAAAGCATTGTTCCTCTCCAGAAAATAAAAGTTTAAATTCATATCACAGCAGTGCCTTTTAAATCAGTGCTAAAACAGTTTTGGTTTATTTCTTAATCCAGGGGAATACCTATTCCCACAAATAGTTTCAATTCTGATAAATCAGCGTTTCCAGACAGAAAATCAGTTAATTCAGTTTTGTTTTAAATCCTAACCCTGCCTAATACTTAACTCTTTGTTGTGAACTGTTTTGGGATCTACTAACAGTTTGTGTTACGTGGCAGTCAGTAGCATTAAGATCTTTTTTTAAGAGAAAATCACATTTCAAAACAAAAGAGAAAAGAATCTTTTAATCATTTTGGCTATGTTTAAGTGAGATCACCAAGAGAGACTATAGCTCTGCAAAGGACATGTGCAGGCATGCACAGGAATTTGGCTTGCCTGAGGTTTATCTGTCCCAATTAAAGGCAGACGCAGCCTTTTTGCTTCCATGAATGTTTATGAACTGGCAGATCTGCTGAACAGGGAGACAGTTAACATACAGCAACTGGTCCTGAACTAATCAGACACACATTTTTACAGTGTTGTTTGGCTTCAATTTGCTCAATTGCATGAAGATTTTCAGTTTTCCTGCCTACCTCCTTGGACAAGATGCAGCACAGAAATTCCCCAAGTTTGAGTAATCACGTACTTTGTGTCACTTCTCCAATGTCTGTGACAAAAGAGGAGAATTACAGGATGCACAAACTATCCAAGTGCTTCTACTCTAATTCTGCTTTGCAGAAGAGAAAGAGCTTCCCAGAAGCACATGCAAACATACTGGGAATGGTGAATGGTTTGGAAAACCCAACAGGTACTTAAATCTGCTTAAGTATCCAAGGAGGCACCCTAGACCTGAACACCACCATTCCCATGCTGAGGTGCTTAGTGGTGTCCTGCTGATGAGCACATCAGATGCCTGGTGAAGCTGTAGTCAGCTGTCCATCAGGGCCAAGTCCCCTGCAGCCCTGATGTCTCCCACAGGATCAGTTGAGCCTGGAGATACTTCAGAGGCCAAACATGGTCACAAATGCAGCATCCTCTCACTATTACTTGCTCCTTGTCCAGCAGGAAACCTCAGTGTCAAAAGACTCTCTGGGCAGTTGGAAGCCAACACAAACCCTGCTAGATGATGGACAAACAGGATGTTTAAAGGTAAGCTCAGTGCAGTTTTTGCTCCTATACTCGTAAATACCACTTACAAATGCTAATTTCTCTTTCAATTATGTATATGTGTTATCAAGCTCTCAAGAAGTTAACAGCACCGCACATGCTTCACACATCTGCAGAGCATCTGCAGGATCAGAGCAGAAGTTTCTTTCCTCTCCAGCCTTTATTTTTCTTTAAACAGTGACAATTTACACTCCTACTTCCAAACGCTGGGGCTTGTTTTTCAATCCATCACCCCTTCTTCAGAGTCTTTCCTTAGGTTTTATTATTTTTATTTCATGTCAGGTTTGCTGGTACTTGTTTTCTCCCTTTGAGCCTTACCTTTCACACCTCTCTATTTCCTAGTTTTTATTAATGTAAACCTGCATGTTTCAGAGTTAATGAGGTGGTAGGGGGCTGGCTGGGATCAGGACAGCCTGACGTCAGTGGTTACCAGGCTTTTCCTATATTTAGAGCAAGATGTAGCCATGAAAATATGTGAACTGACAGTTGGCAAACCTACAGCTATACTGTGAAATATGTGGTAGAGACGTAACCATCAGCCTGGGACTGAGCCTCCCACCCACCACACTAAGCAGAAAGGTTTGTTAGGCGTAACAAAACTCTTTCTGTCTTGTAATGATTCATGCCAAAACGGCTGTTGACTTCAGTGGAGAGAGCTAGAGGCTTAAATCTGGGAGGGTGGGTAGTCACCATTCAGCTTCTAGGTAAAAACAAATACCCTTTTCAATGCTGAAGAAAGATCATCTGGAAGAGGAGAGTGGTCCACACCACCCAGCTTTTCATTCCTATGTTTGGAGCAACTTTTGGAGGTGCTATTTGATATTATTTCTATTTCTTTTAGATTAAAGACTAGTTGCACGTGGTGTTGAGTATTTTACCGCCCTCATTGTAACAAATTTCTTCCTCGCATCCAGCCTGAATCTCCCCTCTTTTAGTTTAAACCCATCACCCCTTGTCCTATTGCAACAGACCTGCTAAAAAGTCTCTCCCCATTTAATCTTACAGTCTTGCATGTAAAGGGCGTTTTACATGCAGGGAACAGCAAATTGTGGGTAATAAAGAAGTCAGCATGGATGTCTGTGACAAAGTTGTAAACACACCTGATTGGAGCAGGTTCTCTTCTTGGTTTAAGTGCACCAAATACTACTTTTCACTTGAATTCCTTTCTCAAGTCCCTCTCTGGTTCAGCAGGATGTCAGCCTGCATCCCCCAGGCCAGTAGAGCATCATCACTCACAGCAGGCAGCACCCTTGAGATGTTTCTGTATCTTCAAAGGTCAACAACAGCAACAAGATGTGAGGATACCCAATCCTTTGTGTCACAGAGTTCCCAAGATGCCATTCCCAAGACTCTTTCCTATCCTGCAGTGAAGATGGTTGTGGCTCAGGACACAGCCCTCTCTCGATGGCTTTGGCAAGCTTTCCTGGTTGAGGTCAGCTCTCCAAGCAGTGCACAAGTGGATGGTCCATGCCTTGGAGTACACTCACATAAATCACCGCAGCTCTGCCCACTCCAGGTGTCTCCGGACCTGGCCCCAGACACTCTGTTTGTACAATTTCTTCTTCCCTTTGAATGATTTGTGTCTTTTGAAGATGCAGAACTGATTTCATCCTGAGCCAGGGCAGTGGCTCCCCCTGAGAGCTGGCAACCTGTTGCCTGGGTTCATACATGATAAATGACAGTGGGGAGGAGTGAAGGGCATTTGCTCTGACTCTCAGATATAAGTCTTCAGTAAACAAGGGGATGGAAGCAAACACACGCTTTCCTAGCTATTAACTTTTCAGTTTGAATTTACAGCCTTTGTTACAGTGATTTTCCACCCCAGGAAAAGACAGATGCGATGTTTTCACGGACTTTTTGCTTGCTTTGCACTGTACAGCTCAGTACCTTGCTTGGTCAGAGCACTACAGTGAGTACAACCAGTTTCTGACATTTCAGTGGAGGTTTTTATTAGTTTTAGTCTTCTCTAGGTCCACATGCCTATCCACATATCCTGCTCTAGGAGGATTCTTTGCCAGACAGAGGTGAGGAATGAATTTAGGCTACGCGGTTTGATGGGAGAGATGAAAAAATTCCCAAGGACCCCACATTTGCCCACCCTGGAGCGCAGCAGTCTCTCCATAAAAGACTTTGGGAAGAGGAGTAGAGGGAAAGTAAAGACTTTGGGAAGAGGCAGCTGTCTCCTTCTACCCTTACAGGCGCTAGCCCCTCCTGAGCTGATAATCATTGTCTATGAAAGACCCTACAAGTGATTAAATTCAGGGTACCTGTTCCTCTTTGTATTTCTCCTGTGTACTCCTTTGACGCATATTTTAATTCTCCCTCTTCCCCAGCCTCATTTCAACTGATGGTGCTGGAAGGTATTTAAAGTTACAGCCATACTCCCATGGGTCACCATGAAAGAAATTAAAGGGGAAAAAAAAGGAAAAGAAGCCCAGAAAGAAAGCCTGAATCTGTCTGCTGCACAGCAATGCTTATATTTCAATTACAGAGATCGAGGGGCCAGACTCAACAGAGTCTGAGACAGGGAAAGGAAGAATTATGTTGGAAACCCAGACACTGAAGCCATAAAAGAGTGACTGCCTGTAAATGGCTAATCCAGTTAACAAAGCAGGCAGGTGGCAAACATGCTTTTGATCCGAATTGAGCAGATTTACACTCCCTGAGGGGCTGACCTGCAGCTGGGTTGTTCCTGCAGGGCAGGAATGACCCACAGGCCCATGTGTGATGGCATTAAAAAAGCAACACAACCCCAAAAATAACTTCTCAGCCCTCCTTCTTCCATCTCACACAGCGCTGGTTCAGAGCAGGCAGCTCCCCAGCTCCACAACACCATTTCCTTGCTCCTTCCATCCTAGAGATGCTGGCAGCAGGGGATTTCTGTCCTACCTGATGATAGCTGGTGCTCTCCTCCTGCAAATGGCATTTATGGCAGGCCTGATTCTGCTGCTGCTAGACTTTGCACACACACACTGCCAGGGAAGACAAAGGCACCCCTTGGCTGAGCTGGCACAAATCCAGGCATGGGGGGATAAAGGAGCATTATCCCATTTGTAGGATGTTATGAGCAGGGATTTGCACGACGGAGGTGACATGGTGCAGCTGCCTTCCCAGGGGAGTCTGAGATAAACAGACTCACCGGCTCCTTGAGGCCACTTCTCCAATTACCCAATCTTTTCCTCTGGGCTGCATGTCTCATAAATCCCTTGGCTGGTTGGGCCCTGAGCAGCGATGGGGGCTGTGAACGTGCAGCCAAGCGATGCGCCCTGTTCCCGGGCTAACAAGGGACTGTTTGAAAGGAACTCCGGGAGGAATGAAGGCCAGCCAGGAACCTCTGGGAGGATGCTGCAAGCCAGACTTTGAAGGCATAGTTTGTTTAGGGACATCAGGTTTCAGCTGGATCCACTGATACTGGATATGCCAATAAGAAATTCCAATTACCAGGCAAAATTGAGTAAGAGGCTTTGAGGCCGCAGGTACCTTTAGCTGAGCAGTACATAAACATCCTGCTCTCCTTGGCAGGAAGGGATGGAGAAATCACTCTGCCTTGTGTGCTCTGTCTGAACTAAATTGGAGCTCTCAGACTTGAGTACCTCTTCCTTCAACATGCACCCAGCAATAACCAGGGGGAGCAGAAAACTCACAAGAGGTAGTGTGTTGAAAAGGGCTTTGCTGTGTCCCCCATCAGCCCCTGAATGCACAGATCCTCCTCAGAAACAGCACAAGCCTCATCCACATGCAGAAGCTTGGCTTGAAAAGGAATAACCAAGATCTGATGCATCTTTCTTTAGAAATACCATGCAAATAGATAGGCTGAGTTTTGAGAAAGGGTTAGTAGCTTTTGTTGCGTTTCCAAAGGGCTACAAGGAGATACCAGGGGAAGGACAGCTTCCTAATCCTTGGGCACTGCTGAGGTTTCTGGAGTTTGGGACCCAGCATACCTCTGTAGAACATGTGAGACCAGAACAGAGATGTGCTAGATTGCCCTGTGACCCTAGAGAGATGTCAGTCAAGGCTTACTGAAGTCACCAGGAGAGCTGTAAACATACAATGTTTATAAATAAATGAACTAGGAAGAAATCGTGCTTGACATCACTGACAACCAGGGAATGGGATATGGCCTTCTGAATTCCCAAACTGTGGCTTGCATCCAATCCTATTAAAAACAAGGTTTCCCTAGGAGTTGAATTCTTTCTGCTCCTGCCTGCCTTCGGCCAAGATTTTCCAATAGGACATGGGACCACTTTGGACTTTGTCCAGAAACCACCCCAAGTGGGGGATGCTTTATTTCCTCTGCTTTGCTGCTCTCAAGGTGGGCTGCATCAGAAGTCCCAATCCTGGAAGCTGTATCAAACAGCTTAGTGCTTTTAGGAGATGCAACAGATGCAGTCAGACTTTTATCTTCCAGGGCCTCCAAGTTGCTGGATCTGTATTTTATTTCAGTGATCTGTCAATTGCTAGCAGTTACATAGAGCAAGAAAACGGAACCATTTGGATATCTTTTTGCTTGGTCAAAGCCTATATTTAACTACAGTTCCTGGCTCTCTTTCCAACAGTCCATGAGAGTGCTTATTTTCCAGCCTGCACCTGAACAACCCAAAGCCCTCAAGAGATCAATACAGCTGGAAATGATCCATGATCCACTACCTGCCAAGAGCTGAGACCAGTGCTTTTGATTGCTGTGAGCTTCCTTTACCTGTCAGTGAATCCCCAACCTGTCAAAGTGCCACCAGAGAGCTCCTGCACCCAGCCCTCTGTGTTAACGCTGTCAGCTGCTGGTGGCCTCTCCAAACAGCTTCATTTCATGCCACAGCTATCCATCTGCAGCTGTATTCCACCAAGTCACTCTTTGGGAGCTTGCTGACCTTATAAAGCATGATTTGGGTTTGTTTAAAGAAACAGAACTGCCTGCCTGCAGGATGCTTTGATCCTAAATAGCGTTTTTAAGTGATGGGGCTGGGTGAGGCAATGAAATGATATGCTGGTGAGTCAGGACATCCGCTTTGTCAAACAGCATACCTGATTTTCTTGCTCAGTGTCAAATATTTGCTGTCTGTCTGAGTATAAAGGATATTTCACAGCAAAAACAAACGCCTGTTTTTACAGTGGTGCATCCTTTCACTGCTGGATGTTCTCTCTCACACACGTGTACACACACTCAGTTGTGCAGAGGAGTCTGATATAAAGCCAAGGTAAAAAAACAGTAATCAAAGTTACCCACAGAGCAAAACGAGACACCCCAAAATTGCCATTAGCTATCAGGAAACAGCTTTCAGAGTTCAAATCACCCTTGGTGAAAGCAAGCCCGGCTCCATTAAATTCAACAGACACTGTTCCACTTCACTGGAGTAGTGTTTTTAGGGTTTATTTGAGGTTAACTGCCCAAATCCCCAGACCTCTTTATGTCCAAGATAACAAATGCAAAGGCAAATAGGAGCAGAGAAAGAAGCCGTACTAGCCTCTGGTTCCCTGCTCCCTGGCTTGCTGTGTTTGCTGACAGCGCAACTATGCAGAGCATTTGACTCCACACACATTGTGGCTGTCCTGCTTTTATTTCAGCCATTCCCAGTACAGCCCTGTTCTCTTGGTTTGCTCTTCTGGCAGGAGCCAGGTTGGGATACTCACATCAAGTAAACATGTCCTATCTGCACTTTTCCTTGGTAATGAGAGTGCATTATAAACAGGGACTGGCCATCCCCAGGCACAAAAGCTGGGCTTTGTCCACACCTGGAGGATGCTGGAGTGAGAAAAGCCCAGTACTGGTCAAACTGGGACAAAATCCTGTGTATCCCATGGGCAGAGGGTGCTGTCTGCTGGTGCTCTGCAGAATAGATGCTGTCTGTAGCTGATGGAGGTAGGGGGTAGGACTATGGCACCCACACTGAGTGCTCCCCAGTATTTCTGTATCTTTCTGTTTCCCTGTGCACAGGCATGTCTGTCTATATGCAAGTCCAGCAATTAATCTCACATTCAAGTGTCTGTGTTATCCAGACTTAAATTCCACCAAGGATGATTTTGGTTACATATTAAGCAATACTTTCATACATCCCTATGCTTGCTCTCCAAGATTGCCTGTGGAGTCTCCCTCTCTGGATGTTTAAGAAGATTAATTTCATACTTACTATATATAAATAGATATATAATATAGTAATTATATATAATTTCATATTTAATGGTTGTTGATGTTGTTGATTTGCACTTAGGAGGGGTGAGGGGCCTTAGCCTGTCTTTTTTCTTTATCTATATATTTTTTAATAGAACCAGTTCAACCCTCCCTTACCAATCTGCTTGTTGTTATGGGAAGAGTCCCTGTGTGGAAAGGGGTTTGGGGATCAGAGCCCATTGTTATCTTGGAGTCCATTATTATCTTTTAGTCCATTATTATCAGAGTGCATTATCTAGGGTCCTTCATGAGATAAGAAACAGCTCCAAACTACCAGACATCTGAGGGGAGATGCTGTGGTATCTCTCCCAAAGACACAGCACAAAGTCACAGCACTGATAAAGGCTCAAACACCTTTTCTTGCACTACAGGAACATAAGCATCTCCCTGGGCTCCTGCAGACCTTCAGGAAGGAGCCAAGCAGTGGTGCTTGTACCTGGGTATTCCCAGCATTCTTCTATTTTCTTTCTCTTTGGGATCATCTGCCTTCATGGTCCTGTTCCTCTCCTTGACCTTGGAGCCTCCTGCAGCTGTTTACACCTTCAAGAGAAGCATAACTACCACGAGTTGCTGGCAGTAGCTCAGTCTTTTCAGGATGAGGCAAAGAGCACCATTGGATTTACCACTGCAAATAAACGCTCCTCTCCTGTAACTCCCAGAACAGAGCAGGGGTGCAGAGCCAGACTGGCTGGTCTTCCTCACTGTGCCTGGGGACACCTGGGAGGTGGGAGCTGTGGGGGAAACTCGTGGTTCCTTACAGCCACTCTGCCTGCAGCCTTGCTGTGGTGTTTTGGCAATTAAAGACAACCACCTATTTCCTAATGGCTGTTTCCTCTCCCACAGTCTCTGTGGCCACAACCCACAGGCTGGGATATGCTCCACTGACTGTTTTGTTCAGGATAGAAGGGTCTCAGTGAAGATGCCCCATCTCCACCTCTCACACACCTCGTAGAATGAAGCTTGTTACAAATTGTAATTAGACTTGGCACTGGCAAATGCTTGCAGCACATTGTTCCAGTTGCTATTTTGTGTCCTTGCTTTGCCGACATGGTTAATGAACCACCAGTCCCTGATGGATGTCCTTGGTTCCCAGCAATAACCAATGGATCTGAGCTGCACTACAGCTAATGTAAATTAGCAAAGCTTCTCTCTCAGATCTCCACCAAGAAACAAACCCAAAATTGCCTTATTATAGTCAGCTAAGTGCCCTACTGGATTCTTTTTTTAATTGCAACATTTAGTTAAAAACCGTCACCAGCTTTCATATCAACTTATCATCATAGAGACACAGACTGGTGTGGCTGGAAGGGACCTTAAAGCTCATCCAGCGCCAACCCCTGCCATGGGCAGGAACACCTTCCACTAGAGCAGGTTGCTCCAAGCCCCCGTGTCCAACCTGGCCTTGAACACTGCCAGGGATGGGGCAGCCACAGCTTCTCGGGGCACCCTGTGCCAGCACCTCAGCACCCTCACAGGGAAGAGCTTCTGCCTAAGACCTCATTTCAATCTCCCCTGTTCTGTCAGGTTAAAGCCATTCCCCTTTGTTTGTCCCTACAGGCCCTTGTAAAAAGCCCCTCTAAACCCAGCTCCTTTTAAAGCTAAATATTGAAGTACTAGGACTGCAGTAGAGACTAAATCTAGGCTAAGTCCCTCCTAGCAATGCCTAATGCATACCAAGCATTCTCAAGACTCAATGTAGGAAAGTCTCCCAAGAACTAGTGATGATCCCTGTAACCTCTATCAGCAATAACTTGCTTAAATACAATTAATTCCTGTAAATCTCCTGATGATACTAGTTATCTCCTACAGATACTGTTGTAATCTTCAAGTGCAGAAAGAATTCTTTCTTTATAACTTTCATTTTCTCTATGGAGACCATTATAATTTCTGCCTTCCTACTTTTCAGTGTCATCAAGTTGCTCAGAATCTTCTCCCAAGTCTCCTTCCCTTCAGCTTCTTCCCAATGTCTAATCTCAATCTCCCCTGTTCTGGCAGGTTAAAGCCATTCCCCTTGTCCTGTCCCTACAGGCACTTGTCCAAAGCCCCTCTCTGGATTTCTTCTTGGCCCTCTACAAGGTCACATCTACATCCCCATATGCCATACTAGGATTGCCTGAGATTCAGAAGACCCTGATATCTTTCTTCCTCTCATAGCAGGCAAGGTTCATTGGTTTGGGATGGTTTTGCTTCTGGTCTCAGCAGGAGGAGATGGTGGGATATGTTATCTCAGGACTGCCATCACATCTGAGACAGAGGAGTTCCCAAGGGATGCTCTGGTCAAGGGAAGGCAGCTGGGGAGATGGTGGGAAGGGAAGAAGGCAGGGGGAAAGGCAGAACAATAGTTATTTATTTTGATTTTAAAACCCAAAATTTCTAGTTTGTTTATTCTGCGCTCTGAGGAGAGAACAGAGATTCCCAGAAAAAGTATCTGGGAAAAAGAGGCTCTCATGTCCTTCAACCCATCAAAGAATAGCACCACAATGTTTGTTTGAAATAAAGATAAAAATAGCACAAAGCCGGTCAAGAGCCCCACAACAGCCTTTGTCCTCAACCACACATGTGCACAGGCACATACGGATGCTGGTACATGCTTGCCCAGAATACCACCTTGGTCTTCTCTAAGCCTCCTGTGGTCTCAGAGTAGGTCTGATCAAGTGTATTTTATGATCTGGACAGGCATCTCCATCCCTCAGAGCACTGGTCCCTTCAGCTTATATTCAGCACTGTAAGACTTTGAAGCAAGGATGCATGAGAGAGCAGAGAAACAAATGAATAAGTATCTTAACTGACAACCTCAGTTCACATAAACCGACTGTATCCTTCTTCTGTCTGTGTGCTGCCAGTCCCTGAAGCACTTGTTATACCCAGAGGTACTGCATGTCAGGCAAATCCGTTCAGTGCAAACAGGAAAAAGCCCTTGTTCCTTCCTTCCTTCCCTGTTCTAGCGTGTCTACCCTTTATAACAAGAGATCTTGATGCTTTGCTAGGTGTGGTGCATGCCGTACTTTGGCAGACAGCATACATACTATATCTGAACCAAGCAGTTGCTTGCACAGACGTCCACTCAGACTTCTTTGTTGTAGAGTTTTTGGGTTAGTGGGTTTTTTGGGTGGTTCAGTTCACAAAAATCCACACCTGAGGAGTTAAAGAGGACATCTCTCCTCAGCTGCTCAATCCCTTCTGTTGCTTCTATGGAATCTTTCAGTTTTCAGGCAAGCTCACTCTCACCCCAAGGCTGACAGCCTGTCTCAGGATATGATTACACACCTGAAGCACAACTGCTATTATACTACCTGCCCTTTAGCCAACTGCAAAGCAGTACAAGTTATCCTGAAACAAACCTTGAGAAACGAGGCAAGTGGCTTACCGAGTAGTAATACTTGGGTTCTTTTGATCTCGGTTTGTCAGACAGTAGAGTTGTATTTTCAGGCTTTGAATCTACAATTATGATAGCTACAGTTTTATTCCTTTTTTTTTTCACCTCTTGAGTTTATCTCAAGGTCCTCAAGCACAAAATAACACAAGAGTTGCAAGAGCTGGCGACACTGCCAGAGAGCAAATTTTGCATCCTGCTGGCCTCTGCTCTCAGAATTGCAAAGAGAAATGCATCCAAAGAACCCTGCTCCTTTTGCAAGAAAACTCTTGCCTCTGGCTGCTGCAGGGTGCAAGATGAAGCTGCTCTGCAAGAGTGGATCTGGTGGGCTGCAGTGGGCCTTGATAAAGCAGGGCTTTGCAGTCCCCAGAAAGAGAAGAGCACCAGGTAACCAGGATGGCAGAGAGAAAAAGAAAAGGGGGAAGTCTATTAAAGAAATCATACAAACATTAGAATAAGGTGTAAGAAAATGCAGTGCACATGTTTGTACTTACTGCACATAATTTAAAACGCAAGGTAGACACCAGTGTGGATGACCACTGAAAGGCTGCACGGCACAATACCTCATGCCATCAGACCTCTCGGAGTCCAGATATAGCAGAATTAAATTTATTCTATTTCTTTTGGATAGATTTTATCCAAAGCAACAGCTTAACTCTTTGGGGTCCTGTAGCAGGCACTGTGAAATATTACATGTCAGTCTGATGTGTGAGCCGAAAGAGCCTTCTGTTTTTGCTTAGACCTCAGGCTGGAGAAGTCTGATCTGACACTGCTTTAGTTGGAGAAGAGAGCTCATGTTCAGCAGAAAAAAAACCTTGAAAGCAGGCCTATCACAAATGTTGGAGAAGGAACCTTGCCTGCAGTTATTTATTCATGAGTAGATATCTGCTGCATCAAGTTCATGGGAACAGAAAGCATACCTATAAACTCACCTGAGGACATCAGTTCACATGCTGCTGGAGTCAAGGTTGAAATGCCAATCTGCTGCCCAGCAGAGGTGTGTTTCCACAGGGCATGATAAAAGGGAGCCAAAGTCAGCCACAGCACATGGCCCAGCTCCTCACTGAATTTGGGATAAGCCAAGTCAGCTAGCTTGGGTGAGATCAGAAAGTGCATAGCATTGCACAGGGAAAAGGAGAGACACAGGAGATGCTGTCCCGGCTCAAGGAGATGCATGCAAGAGAAAGTCTGCCACTGAAGAGACCTGGCATGGAAAACATTTGAGGTGGAAAACAAATGCATATAGATGTCTTGGGGACCAGATAGGTTAAGTCCTGAAGCAGCAACAAGGACCAAAGCACATCTATTTGCCTGGCTGGAATCAGCTCAGGAACCATTTCCACTAAATTGCAAGAATTAGAGATGGTGAGGTCTGAGTTTCCCTCACCCATCAGAAGTACTACAGGCACATACCCCAGACGTGTTTTGCAATATTCACATGCTGCAATATTCCCTGGATGTGGTTTATCTCCACACTTCAGAGAGACTTCCTGGACTCTCATTTCAGCTACTTAGGAGGGAGATGACTGCAATTCCCTCTCACTTTCTCTACTCTTCTGCACAATATACTTTGTATTTAACACTCGTGTTAGAAACTGTAGATCTTTGTGATACTGTCTCAAGCCCAGCCACTAACCAGTCCTATCCTAGCTTTGCTCTTCCCACTGCTTCTCTGACATATTTGGAGGTTTCAGAGTTACTGGGGCTCAGGAAGTGGCTGTTGACATTAAAGCTCTGTTCCCAGTCTCCATTTCTGGTAGGCAAGACAGTATTTGGTCAGATTTTGGTTCTTACCAGGGACTGAAGGCAAGGAATTGCACACCAAGATGTGCAAAAGGCTATTTTTATTCTGTCTGGGTTTACACCCACATGTGTGGGTTTGTTGCATGAGCCAATTCTCAGCTGGTTTGTTGATAAAAGCAAGGAACAACTCATCATTCCGAATGGAAACAGGACCCTGATTTAAAACAATGAGTGATCTGGCTTCTAAAATTTACTGTAATAATGAAAGCGTGCATTTTTTGCTAGTAAGTTGTGGAGAAAGTAAATTGACAGTGAACTCATTTAAGTGTTATTAATGTCAAAATATATTTAACCTCTCAAAAATGGGGCTACTGAAAGAATTTCTGGTATGTAAAATGCTGTTAAGTAGAAAAGGAACATACTAAATTTTGGTATTTGGTAGTCAACTCAGAATACACAAGAGAGTAAACCAGACCAAAGATGTAGACACAGCCTGTGGGCTTCAGAGGTTCCCAGCCTGTACTGGTGGATGTTGGGTGGGTAAGTCCATAGACGCTTCATTCTGTCTTGCTCTATCCTTGAATTCTTCCCCTCTGCACACAACACCAGTTACTTGTGGAAGAAGGATGCTCATAAAATTGAACCTTTGTTGTGAGCCACTGTGGAGACATCCCTGCATTTGGTGAACAATGATAATTAGGCTGAGCTTTTATTCCCTTCCTGTAAGTTTCCATGTTCCCTTTTTAATAAGGTAGCCATTACAGAAATGACTTTAGGAAAAAATGTGCAAAGAGCAGCCTTTTCTTGTTTTCTGGCAGCAAAAACATGGAATAAAGCACAAGAAAATTCTCTTGCTTTGCAATTCCATGTATCTGTCAAAATACTTCTCCCACTGAAAGCAATCTTTGACATGACCAGGAGTGCTTCCCAGCCCATGGGAACATTGCAGCAAGCAGAATTTACCCTGTGAACTTCCTTTTCTTTCTATTTCCTCTCTGCAGTCCACTTACACATCGATGTCTACCTACATCCAGAAGATGCCTGTGGAAGCAGAGGCTAGAGGCTTCCCCTTTGGGGAATGTGGAGGTTGTTTTTTAATGGTGAACTTCTTACCCTTTCTTTGTCAGAGGCCTTTCACATTCTGCTAACTAGACCCTTCATACACCATTTCAAGCCAAAGAGACATCCCATACCACATCTGAACAATAACAGCACGAATTCAAGATTATGTACGTACCCCCCCCAAGTTTCCACACAGTTTGATTGATCAAATATTTGCTTTTCACAAAGCAGATAACATTTGTGAACTTACAAACTTCAGCCACAAACCCTTATCCCCTTGTGCTCCTTATCTCAAGAATACAAAGGCCAATTCATTTCTTCCAAAACAGCCAGACCCAGGCTCTCAGCTTTCATGCCTATTGCAGTTCCTGGTTTTACTCTTTGGGTTGTACTTATCTGATTTAGAGAACAAGGGAGAATAACTGGAAGAAGAGGGTCAGTAAGGAAAAAAATTATACCTAAAAGTTCCAGTTAACCAGTCATCTGGGCATAAAAAACCATTCAGCTGCTCTCTACAACCAAGGGCTAATTTAGCCCACAGTCCTTTAAGGAAGTCACACCAGTTTCTGGTGCTCTGAATGGAGGCTGGCATTTGCAAAAGGCTCTTCCAGCCGAGAGAAACCACACACCCAGCTTCCAGTGGCTAAAGTTACCCAAGAAGTACCCTTAGTACCTCAGGGGGTGAATGCCCGGAGCTCTACAGACCCTGAGATATCCAATACGGTTACAGGATTAACTTCTGAACCTTGAAACACGAGGTCACATCTCCATCTTCAATTGAGAATCAGAAGCAACATGCTAGTGTGCGAGCCCCAAAGGAAAGGGGATAGCTGGAGACACAAGGAAAGCGCAGCTTGGTGCAGGGACAAGCTGTTGCTGCTTCTCAGTTTCCCTAAGAATCCTGAGATCTCCATCAGGCCAGGGAGGCTGCTGGAAGAGTGATGCCATGAGGATCTGCAGCCTTAGGATGACCTTGAGAAACAGAATCACTTCAGGAAACAGAGCTATGAGAAAAAGATCCATTAAAAAAAATAAAAATACCGTGGAAAAAAACACATAATTTGGCTTAGTTTTAGTTTTGAAAGTAAGGAAAAAGCCTTACATTTCTCACTCCTGCATTTTGTTTTTCTTAAACCTTTGCTACAGAGGAAAGATCAGTTCTGCCTGTGACTTGTGGCTGTTGCCTGAATGTGTGGGGAGCTGTATCCACCAGTAGCGGGAGTCTCCCTTATTACTCCAAAGGGCTTGAGAGCCAGCGCTTTAACAATATATTATGTCTGGCTTTAAAGTGTCAGGGAACTACACAGGCTTCTTTGCTGCCCTTGCAACAACCCTTTTCACTCTTTGGCTGAAATACCTACCAGGACAGTTGGACATCTCAATCATCCAGTTCAATGAAGGCTTAATGGCAAGATCTTCTACCCTTTAACCTACTTGAAATTGTCCTTTCTTGGGCACTGACACTGTGAATGGAAAGAAGACAATCAGAATTAATCCTTTCCAGGAGCATCATGAGCAGGGGGAGTCAGAGCCAGGGCTGGACAGACTAGAGAGCGTGCAGAGGGCTGATTAATCATCACTTGAATTAGTCATCACTGGAATAACGGTAAGAGTGGGTATTGCTGGAATCCAGTTTCAGCCTTGAGGACCATGAAATCACTGGATCCAAAAGCTCACTTATCCCTGCCTGGCATTTAGGGGAAGTACACATGATTTCCTACTCAGCTGACTGAAGTTTTCATTGTATTCTCATGTAAGCACAAATAAGGTCACCTGCATTGCATAAATACTGGAGAAAAAAACCCACAAAGCTGCATGCTGCAAACAGAATGTGAGGATCAGCCAAGAGAAATGATTTATGACAAACTTCCCACTTCAGACATTTTACCTAGGTGTTTGAAGAGTATGGCAGAAAAGTAGCTGGACAATCTTATATAGTTTCCCTCTTATAAAACACTTTAGTTTCGCAAAAAGCACTGAGATGTGTCCTGAGAAATCTCCCAGTATCCTCAATATGAAAACCTACTCTTTGCAGTTCAGCTTTCTGTCTTCTTAAAGACCGAAATAGAGCAAATATTGCCAGCCTAGGCTATCCTAAGGAGTACCTAGGTGTGCTGGCAAGGCATGAGTTACTACACCACTTCTTCCAGAAGCATAGCTATTCTTCCAGCTTCCCTTACTTGAACACCTCATAGGGCTGAATGAGATCATTAGACACAGAGAACATAATTCAGAGCCTGTCCTCCAGCTACTTTGCTTTTTATTCTGTATTCCACCCCACATCTGAATGTTAAAGGATGCCATAACATGCTATCTCTCCGCAAACCATTGTTCTCCTCTAGATATAAAGGAGATTTACTTTCTTTAAGGAATCTGAAAGAAAAAGAGGAGACAACAAGATACTCTAGAAACAGACACAGCTCTGCCAAGGTTATATCAACTTACAGAAAGCCAGAGTTAGGAGCAATCCCATTAATTGCAGTTTACATAAATTCAGAACATGCCTCTCAAAGTTTTAGGGTCACTTAACCTGGCTCTGTATTATGGGATCCTATTCGCTTTATCACCATGAAATAACATATCTGGAATTTGGATTATTTGTACATGAACTCAATAGCAAAGATAAATGAAGTAGGAACTGCCCACATATCTTGCATATGGAAATCTGTGTTTAAAAACAAGAACACCCACACAGCTAATTATCATGAGATGAGTTTCTTGTTTTGTAGTTGTGCTTACAACAGAAACACTGTTCTGTGATACAGTATTTTCAAGCTCAGGTTTTGTGGTTCTCATGGCACTTTCATTTACATGTCCACTCTCATCCACTTCTCCCTTATATCTAACCTGATATACCTAATGGTTATTTACAGTTTATTGATTCCCATTAGAGTTCTTGAGGACTCCATCAGAACTGAGAATCAAAGGTGTGGAAGAAGAAAGTACCTAGGCTTTGGAGGTCTTAAGGAGAGCCCTGTGTGAGATTCAGTGGCAGAGCTAAGTGGTTGTTTTCAATCTAACCTCCCTCCCAGCAAGCTGCCAAGCCCATTCCTTGTGGGAATTTCGTCAGATGCACCTTGCACTGAGTCCAAAGGTCCCTCAAACGTGGCAGCCAGCCATGCCCTGCTTCCCAAATCAGTGCCATTTGTTCCACTCGGGTCAGGCTGGAACAAGCTTATTTGATTAGAGACCTGTTACCACATGCAGCAGCTGATTGTCACAGCTCCTTATTACCAATAGTATCTACTGGCATGGACCCTTGTAGTCTCTGCAGGAGTACAAAGCTTTTATAATGGAATCATAGAATGGTACAATGGTTTGGGTTGTCAGGGACCTTAAAGCTCATCCAGGTCCATCCCCCTTCCACAGGCAGGGATACCTTCCAGTAGACCAGGTTGCTCCAAGCCCTGTCCGACCTGGCCTGGTTGGACTATTTCAAATAACAGATGAAAGCAAAAGTTTCTTTAAGTTTTGTGCTTGTTTAACTAAAACTATGGTCACAGAAACTGAGTGCTGGAGAGGGACTCTTCATCAGGGACTGTAGCAATACGGCAAGGGGTCATGGATTCAAACTGAAACAGGGGAAGTTCAGGTTAGATATAAGGAAGAAATTCTTTAATGTGAGGGTGGTGAGACACTGGTGCAGGTTGGTAAGAGAAATGGTAAATGCTCCATCCCTGGCAGTGTTCAAGGCCAGCCTGGACAGAGCCTTGGGTGACATGGATTTGTGTGAGGTGTCCCTGCCCATGGAAGGGGGTTGGAACTATATGATATTAAGGTCCTTTCCAACCCAAACCAGACTGGGGTTCTATGATCCTATGATTATTAGAAACAGATGCAGCATCAGCCCAGCAGTTGCTCATGTGCTTGCAGCTGTGCTCTGCTAAGACCAGAGAGGTCCATGGAGCTCCAAGGAAGAAAGGCATTGCTCTTGAAGGTGGGCAGAGGCAGTCACATTCGACAACTGGGCTGGATAAAGAGGGAGCAGCCACACCCTCTCCCCAGCCGCACAGTGGGCCAGTTCAGCTGAATGTGAAAATAAGGCCCATCCTCACTTCTTTGTCCAGGCTCTCTGCCCACAGTCACGTTCCTCCAAGGGAGGAAGAGGGTGGGAATATCAGCACTTGCACTTGTTGACAGCCCTTCACACGCAGCCTTCCCAGGAGAGCAGCAAAATACATCTTTCAGGAAGCAAAACACGTTTTTTCCGCAGTGATGAATGGGAAGGGTTCTTCCCAGCCAGCCATGAGCATGACCCCCACACATCCCAAAGCATGCACATACCTTACACGCAGCTCCAGGGGACTGCAGCAGGTTGCAGCTGTCTGGATTAGTGTTGCCCATGAGGGACAGCAGCACTGGGGCAGCATGAAGCATTGAGCATAGAATCATAGAATCACAGAATTGTTTGGGCTGGAAAGGACCTTAAGATCATATGGTTACAACCACTGTGCCATGGGCAGGGATGCTCTGTGCAAACTGGCCTTTAACACTGCCTGTTCCAGTGCCTCACCACTCTCACCTTAAAGAACTTCTTCCTTATATCTAACCTGAATTTCCCGGTTTCAGTTTGAACCCATTCTCCCTTGTGCTATCACTACAGTCCCTGATGAAGAGTCCCTCTACACCATCCTTCTAGGCCCCATTCAGATACTGGAAGGCTGCTATGAGGTCTCACTTCTCTGAGCCTTCACTTCTCCAGGCTGAACAGCCCCAACTTTCTCAGCCTGTCTTCATACCCTGGGACTCCGTATAAAACTCCTTGTGTCCTGCATAAGCTACTGGGAAGCTTGCTTGTGCATGAAGGGATAGGCAAGGATTTGTTTTTCATGCCACCTCGATTGAGGAATAGGGAATCTGCTCTCACCAGTAGCAAGCATTGGCCCCAAAGCCCACTGTTTGAGCAAAGTATCATGCAGAGGCCACTGAAGTGCCTGTGGCTGGGACAAAAAGACTCCTATCATCAGGGCCTCCAGCACAGTGGGGAGCACACATCGCTACTGAGCTGCTTTTGTTAATATTCACTGCTGGTTGATGGCCTCGGGCTAGTTTCTCCAGAGTAAAGAGAGGGTGTGAGGGGGAGGAGGAAGAAGCTGCAGCTAAAGAGAGGGTATTTGGTGTCTGCTGTGCAGCTCCCAGGACTTCTGCATTCCAGGGCTCATAATCAGAGGTCAAGTCCACGGTGACTCCTAGCTACATGCACACCTCCTACAGACAGCAGATAGGTCACAACCTCTGCTCGAGTGGCCCAATGCATCTTCCAAGAGACCTGTGAGACAGCAGCAGAAAAAACACCCCAAACACACAGCTCTTCAATTCCCTCATTACACTTCCATTCCACACACAGAGGGGAGTCAGTGGCCTTTGGACTTCTAGGGCTGTAGAAAATCTCCACAATGCTTTCAGTGCCTTGACACCTTTGTCTAGTGTAATCCCACACTCAGGTAGCTGAAGCCAGCATTAACATTTCACAGGGTGGGTTTAAAGCCAGGATGACGATACAGAGATACTGACATGGCTTGCTAAGCCTGATTCAAATGAACTAGAGCTCAAAGGCAGCCTGGGAAGAATACAGGGATGTTGTCTGGGAAGCTAGGGACCAGGTTAGGAAAGCTAAGGCCCAGTTAGAATTACACTTGGCTAGGGATGTTAAGGACAACAGGAAGGGATTCTAGAGCTATGTAGCAAATAAAAGACAGACAAGGGACAACTTAGGCCCTCTCCCGAAGCTCTCAGGAGAACTGGCTACACAGGATTTGGAGAAGGCTGAGGTTCTGAATGACTTCTTTGCCTCGGTCTTCACTGGCAAAGGCTCTGACCGCACCACCCAAGTCTTGGAAGGCAGATGCAGGGACTGTGAGAATGAAGATTTTAGGCCCACTGTAGGAGAGGATCTCGTTCGAGACCATCTTAAGAACCTGAAGGTACACAAGTCCATGGGACCTGATGAAATCCATCCACAGGTCCTGAAGGAGCTGGGGAATGAAGTTGCTAAGCCACTGGCCATCATATTTGAAAAATCATGGCAGTCACGTGGAAAAAGGGAAATATAACCCCCATTTTCAAGAAGGGGAAAATGGATGACCCGGGGAATTACAGACCCAGTCAGTCTCACCTCTGTGCCTGGCAAAATCTTGGAGCAGATTCTCCTGGAAGGCATGCTAAGGCACATGAAAATCAACAAGGTGCTTGGTGACAGCCAGCATGGCTTCACTAAGGGGAAATCCTGCCTGACCAATTTGGTGGCCTTCTATGGTGGGGCTACAGAACTGATGGACAGGGGTAGAGCAGTTGATATCATCTACCTGGACTTGTGCAAAGCGTTTGACACTGTCCCACACGACATCCTTGTCTCTAAACTGGAGAGACATCAATTTGATGGATGGACCACTCAGTGCAGAAAGAACTGCCTGGATGGCCGCACGCAAAGAGTTGTGGTCAATGGCTCAATGTCCGGCTGGAGACCAGTAACGAGTGGTGTCCCTCAGGGATTGGTGTTGGGACCGGTCTTGTTCAACATCTTTGTCAGTGACATGGACAGTGGGATTGAGTGCACCCTCAGCAAGTTTGCCGATGACACCAAGCTGTGTGGTTCGGTTGATACCCTGGAGGGAAGGAATGCCATCCAGAGGGACCTGGACACGCTTGAGAGGTGGGCTGATGCCAACCTCATGAGGTTTAACCATGACAAGTGCAAGGTCCTACACGTGGGTCGGAGCAATCCCAGGCACAGCTACAGGTTGGGCAGAGAAGAGATTCAGAGAAGCCCTGAGGAGAAGGACTTGGGGGTGTTGGTCGATGAGAAACTTAACATGAGCTGGATTCAGTGTGCACTTGGAGCCCAGAAAGCCAACCGTATGCTGGGATGCATTAAAAGGAACATGACCAGCAGGTCAAAGGAAGTGATCCTGCCCCTCTACTCTGCTCTTGTGAGACCTCACCTGGAGTATTGTGTGCAGTTCACTGGTGTCCTCAACATAAAAAGGACATGGAACTGTTGGAATAAGTCCAGAGGAGGCCACAAGGATGATCAGGGGACTGGAGCACCTCCCGTATGAAGATAGGCTGAGAAAGTCGGGGCTGTTCAGCCTGGAGAAGAGAAGGCTGCGTGGAGACCTCCTAGCAGCCTTCCAGTATCTGAAGGGGGCCTACATGGATGCTGGGGGGAAGCTCTTCATTAGGGACTGTAGTGATAGGACAAGGGGTAACAGGTTCAAACTTAAACAGGGGAAGTTTAGATTGGAGATAAGGAAGAAGTTCTTTACTGTAAGGTTGGTGAGGCAGTGGAATACGTTGTCCAGGGAGGTTGTGAATGCTCCATTCCTGGTGGTGTTCAAGGCCAGGTTGGACAGAGCCTTAGGTGACATGGTTTAGTGTGAGGTGTCCCTGCCCATGGCAGGGGGGTTGGAACTAGATGATCTTAAGATCCTTTCCAACCCTAACTATTCTAGGATTCTATAAAGGAGCTAGGAGGAGCTAAACAGAGCAGAGGAGTCTTTGTTTTGCCAGCTATTCCTTACCTGCTAAACAAACCTTAAGCATGGGGGAAAGCATTTGGGAATGAGATCATGACATCAGCTGATGCTGATGTAATCTTCTTGCCTAAAGGGACAAGCTGCAACCCACTCTCCTGGGAGAAGAGGGTGCTTGGGGCCATGAGCAGGAAAGAGGACTCACACCTGCAGGGAAGCTGACCCCAGCCAGGATGGGGTAATGGCCACTTATCAGGAACACTTCCATTGCTGGAAGAGTCTCAGTTCTGCTTGGAATGCTGCCCCACTCCCTCCTCACCACCACAGACTTCCTCAGGTCCCTCTCTCTTGCCACAGCCCTTACAAGCACTGTCCCAGGCACAGGCCCCTCACCAATCCCTCACAAGCACCTCCGGAGGGCTGTACTGCCCTGGTGCAATGGCTGGATCTTTCAGTGGGAGGGGTAGGGAGGGACAACTTCACTCCTAGAGCTTCCTGCAGTTCCCCCAAGGACCGTACAAATCATACATGGTGACAGCCAGCCATATCTCATTTCTTTCAGCCTGTCAAGTCTTGGAGCACATATAAAGCCACTAACCTGAAAACTCTACAACAAAGAAGTCTGAGTGGACATCTGTGCAAGCAACTGCTTGGTTCAGATATACGTATGTATGTATGCTGGCTGTTGATGTAGGACATGCACCACACCTAGCAAAGCATCAAGATCTCTTGTTATAAAGGGTAGACACGCTAGAACAGGGAAGGAAGGAAGGAGGGAGGGCTTTTTCCTGTTTGCACTGAACGGATTTGCCTGACATGCAGTACCTCTGGGTATAACAAGTCCTTCAGGGACTGGCAGCACACAGATAGAGGAAGGATACAGTGAAAGAATAAGAAGGATCTGATGAATCTGGTAAAGTCACAGTTTTTTAATATAGATGCCTGAGCTTTCCTGGGCTGCCCACTAATAGCCCAGTCTGACTAAGAATTTCTCAAGAATGACAAGTATTTGTCTCCCAGATACACAGAGCAATTTGGAATCACCAAGGCAGTTTTACTACTTCAATAAAGGAAGCCATCGGATTATTTTTTCCCTTTGAATATGTCAGGTTTCTATTTGGCTTGAGGTGCTGGGGGAATGCATTTTTGGTGTATTTAAAGTGTAATGGTGAGTTATTAAGAGATGTTGTGAAGCATGGATCAGGTTTTCAGATTCACTCTGCTTCAGTACTAGCCTTCTCCATTACAAGTTTGGCGAAGGGATCTGGCAGAGGGATATGTTCCTGGAACTTACTACACTTGCTGTCTGTGCAGCATGTCTCATTCATTTCTACTAACAGGTTATGGAAACTCAGTTCAAAGGCCAAACCATTGCACCTAATTCAGGGCATGTGTCATAGAATCCCAGAATCCCAGGCTGGTTTGGGTTGGAAAAGACCTTAAAGCTCATCCAGTTCCAACCCCCTGCCACAAGCAGGGACACTTTCCACTGGAGCAGGTTGCTCCAAGCCCCTGTGTCCAACCTGGCCTTGAACACTGTCAGGGATGGGGCAGCCACAGCTTCTCTGAGCACCCTGTGCCAGCGCCTCAGAGAAGTTCCTCACAGGGAAGAGCTTCTTCCCAATGTCTAATCTCAATCTCCCCTGTTCTGGCAGGTTAAAGCCATTCCCCTTGTCCTGTCCCTAAAAACCCTTGTCAAAAGCACCTCTCTGGATTTCTTGTCAGTACCCATTAGGTATTGGAAGACTGTTATAAGGTCAACAGGAC
The DNA here is from genome assembly GCF_033815535.1 of Pezoporus flaviventris. NCBI lineage: Eukaryota > Metazoa > Chordata > Aves > Psittaciformes > Psittacidae > Pezoporus > Pezoporus flaviventris. The sequence continues at coordinate 54,360,221 of NW_026892549.1, forward strand.
ACAGGCCATTGAGGGAAGGGCAAGAGGCAAGCACAAATTGGCTTCCCAGAAAAAGGGCAGGCACTCCCAGGCTTGGCTTTTGTTTCTTCCCTGCTGGTCTACCAGAAATATCTGCATCAAAGAGTAAGTTCTATTTTATTTGAGGACATACGAAGTGTTCTCTTTTTGAAGCTTGAAATATATACATATAAACTGTCCACAGCCCCATCAGCAAGACATTCTCAGGAATGAATTGGACAAACCATTTATTTAGCCACCAAATACGATGACAAAGCAATTGTCAATAGTTTCAGGCCATAAACTCAACAGACATTCCCATTCCAAGGTAACAGCGTGGCTCTGGTTAGCAGTGCAGGCATGGGTCAAACCTTAAGGAAAAAAACAAGGGATTCTTTTGTGAACCCAGCCTGTGGGGCTTCTCTTTGTCATACAAGACTAATTATTTTGCATATCTCATCTCTGCTTAAGCCAGCTATCCATAGGGATAGCTGTTGTACCAGGCTTTAAGGAGAGCTGATCCTGAAGGGAGCAGAGAGAACTGGATACTGAGAGACTATTAGTACAAATGCACTATTAGAAAGAACATAGCAGATAAAACAAATATGGCCCCTTTAATTATGGCCAGGCAGTAATTAATTCATGTTGTTAACTAATTAATGACTCGCTTTGAGGACAAGGAAAAAAGGTCTGTTTATAACTTACAATGATGTTATTGCTGCTCAGAAAACAAAAACAAAACACCAGCTGAAGATCAAACAGCTCTGTCAAGGCCTGAATTTGTTTCCAGGAAATCCTGTGTGCTTCTCACCACAGAGCAGTGATTCATAGTTGTGTCTTGCTAAACAGACTAAAGCTGGGTGCTCTCATTTGCTCCACATTGACAAGTTTTCACATTTTTTGTCCAAATTTGCAGAGCCAAAATAAGCTGCAGAGTGTCAGACAATGATAAAAATTGGAGATTTATTACAGGGCTAGTATTATTTTAGCACTTTGGAGACCTGGTAGAGAGCCAGGACACCCTTCTCTTTCCTCTTTGCCAAGTATTGTATGAAACAGAACAAAACAATATGGTGCCTGCCCTCAAACACTCATGTTCCAGCAAGCAGGCACAGGGAAAATGTTCCAGGTCCTGCAAAAACAGTGACTTTCCTGGGAGGCTGTGATAGCAGTTGCGTCACACAGTCCCTCCCATGGGCCTGGGGCACCCATGATTTGGAGAAATGTATGGTGATCTTGTGCCCCTATTGCTCTTCTGTCTCCAGTAAAGATGAACCTAAAAAGGCACAGTCTCAAAAGGCAGGACAGAGATTTAGATATCTTTCTACTCTCTCAGTCCCTTTCAGTGTCCCATAAAGCTGGCTCCCTTAAAATGGTTATTTGCTTTATACAGAGAGAGCTCAAGCTCATATGGCTGCTCCTTGCCTGAAAGAGCAGCAAGATCTTAAACCAAACCAGTGTGTCATTTCCCGTGCAAGAAGAATGCTGGAGGAGCTTGTTTGTTTCTTGCTCTCCAGAAATGAGAGATCTGTGACCAGAATCTCAACTACTGAAGCCTGTATGTACTGGAACAGCTCTGCTGATTAGTTTATGGATGATCAGGTCATCAACTGCAGTTCTGGCCTGTTTTGTTTTTCTTCCAAATTTTTCACAAGAAGCTTTTCTGAGACAGGGCAGTAAATTGCTTCTTGCTGATTCTCCTTCTTTCTACTTGGATGTGCATTTCGTCACCAAACTAAGCAGAAGCAGACGGGGAAAAAAAAGCCAAGTAGGCCAAGAGCATCACAAATATCAACCACAAAGAAAAGCTTTCAAAAACCCCCAACAACCCTCCCAAAGCCCCCTAACTCACCTAACACTCATTACTTCAGTTGCACTAAGAGACAAATTGGTCCCCACTGAGCATCCTACGAGAAATACAACCACTCCGTATCTTAGTGAATGAACCATGAATAGGGGCAAAACACTGAACCAAAGAGCACGTGTTAGCATATGCAATGGGCTTGTTAGTAGATGTGCTAATACTTGGCTCCCCAAAATGCTATGGAGAGCATTACTTCCCTTTTTTCAGTTGAACTGACACAGCGAAGCTGTGGCTATCCCCCCCCGGCAGTGTTAAAGGCCAGGTTGGACACAGGGGCTTGGAGCAACCTGCTCTAGTGGAAGGTGTCCCTGCCTCTGGCAGGGGGTTGGAACTGGATGAGCTTTAAGGTCCCTCCCAACCCAAACCAGTCTCTGATACTACAGTTCTAACAGCAGAAACCCACAATAGTCAAGTGAGCAAGCAGAAGTGTGAGCTGAACAGACTGTTTTACTATATTAACACAGTCTGTAGCCATTATTAGGAGAAAATATGTGAAAGATTATTATTGGCAACACCAGGCTTTAAGGACATTGATCATTCAGCCTAATCACACAACTGAGCATATCTGATTTCCTTTTGCACTTGTCACAATTTTCTCTGCAACACTTTTGCTAAAAGAAAAGAAAACCCCTTTAGAATCTCAAGTAGTTACACAACTCTGAGCTAGGAAAGAGAAGGGGAAGCTTGAAATTCCAGCAGCAGATACAGAAAATCTTAGTAACAGCATGAGAGTGGCCAATACTTACTCACTTTTGACCTGCCATTCCTGGGAAAAGCAGGATTATATCCTCCTCCTCCAAAACCCAATACATGTTATGCTTTCAGCTCAGCTCTTGGATCTAATTTCCTACAATTGCAAAAGCCAAAATGACCCAGCTGGTCTGTCATTGTAATTAGCAATATAATAATTGCTTTTATTATGACAATAAACACACTGACAACAACAATGAACTGAAAAAGGGATTTAAAGGCTGGGGGATCATCTTGAAACTGTTATTAAGTATCAGATGCTAAGTAGCAACTAGGTGATGAGTAAGAAAAAACTCAAAAAGGGCAAGGTTAGCATAGTAATAGAATCATAGACTGGTTTGGGTTGGAAGGGACCTTAAAGCTCATCCAGTTCCAACCCCCTGCCATGGTTTCCACTACAGCAGGTTGCTCAAAGGCTTTTTTAGTGTTTTCTTTTTAATATTGCCCAAGCATTAATAATGTTAATAATGTTGCATGTGATGTGTCCCCCCCACACATCTACCCTGCTGCTTCTCAGCAGAGATGCTTGAGGCCAGCAAGTCAGACTGGGAATTTCAGAACACTGAGGGTTTGCTGTTTTGGAAAAAGCAGTCAGTGACTAGAACAGACATTGAACACCAGGCTGAAAAGAGATGAGGGCCATGAGAACTCTGGAAACACAACTTGGTTCTGAAACTCTTTTTTGCCCTAAGCAAACCACCTTCCAAGGATGCTCAAAGTGTGTTCCATGTTAGCTCACACCGAGAAGAACACAGAAAGAAAAAATATGACCTTTCAAAGGGGACAGATATCAGAGGTGTGTATCTGGCAACAGTTAGAACAGATTAACTTTCGTCTTACAAAAACATCCCAAGTAAAATCATTGGTTTGATAGGAAAAAAAAAACCACTTTAAAATAGTATTGTTTAGGAAAAACTTCAACTGAATGTTTTAAACTGTATTGTTTTCCAGAAAGCTTTGAAATTAAAGTAGTTTTGAAACGTTTACAATTCTCACCCTGAATCTTTTCAAGTGATTTGGGAAGAAACATCCAGGTCTGCCTTGCATTTGGCTAGGTGTGTGCAAGACAACAGTACACTGGCAGCTATAGATACTGCAGCTTTTTCTCCAGCCACCATTGCATGTTTTTCTGTAATCTTCCATCTGTTCCCAATAGGATTAGAGAAGGCAAAACACTGCCTTCAACAAGCTGTACTCTTCTGGATGGAGTCCGAGTTAAAAGAAAAAAGAAAAAGAAATTGGAAAACTGTTGTCAAGGAAAAAGATGCCAGGGTGGAGGGTGGAAAGGAAGGGAATTGCCAAGAGGGCTCCAGTTTCCAGAGCAGAGCGTGAGTCAGCAGAGTGATCTTTAATACTACAGAGTGCAGTGATGCCCTGAAGACCACAACAGATAAAACCTCTTTACTTCAAGTTTGAGTGTGTTTTATCAATCAGGCAGCAAGACCTCATTGCTTCCTGACAGAGAAACTCCGTGAAAAACCAGCTGTGATGGCTTTTTATTTGTTAAAGAAAAAGAAAAGCTTGTTTATTTTGTTAAAGAGAGCTTGGGCAATCTGTGTGCCCTTGAAGGGCCTGCCAGGATGAGCAACTTCTTCCATCTCCTTGTATCTGATTCGTCACCACAATATATGTGAGTTCACGGATCTTACAGCTTTGTAGGATTTAGGAATTCTCAAGGGCTCCTTTGATTTGCCCTTATATCCTGCTGAGAACTTTTCCTTTCAGAAAATATTCACATCTCTTGGTGGCTGCTGTCTTTAATATCTACTGCAGCAGCCAGCCCCTTGGCTAGTGTTTACTCTACTTCACTGGCACTTACATGTCACTTTTGTGCACCTCTGGAGAAGAGAAGGCTCAGGGGAGATCAGTCTTCACATACCTAAAGGGGCCAACAAGAAATCTGAAGAGGAGCCTGTAGGAACAGGACAAGAGGGAATGGCTTTAACCTGCCAGAGTTTAAACATCTGGCAGTGTTCAAGGCCAGGTTGGATGGGCTTGGAGCAACCTGTTCTAGTGGAAGGTGTCCCTGGCAGTGGTTGGAACTGGATGAGCTTTAAGGTCCTTTCCAACCCAAACTGATCTAGGGTTCTATGATTTTATGTTGGGTAGAGCTGAACCTAACACTGCTGAACCTAACACTGCTGAATCAACTACCCATTTAGCAGCCAGGGCAGGTGTCTTCAGACAGATTCCTGCTCTTCATGGTTCTGGCCCAAAGTGCAAAAGCACTTTTCCCAAGCTACCTTGGAAAGCATCTAAGGAGTGTTGTGTTTGTGCCATCTGCCTCTCTGGGACTGTCCCAGGGCCTACTTGCATTCAGGGAAATCACAAACACGTTGCCTGTGAAGACAGACACTTTTTGGGCAGTCTGACTCAGAGCTTGGGTCAGGGTGACCCTGAACTTTCTACATGTTGCAGACGATTTCTGGTCTTTCACAATGCCAGGAGGGATAATTATTGCTCTTCAAAAGCAACCAGACTTTCATCAAAATGACCCCAAATTGTGATACCCTAGAAAACGCAGAAATGACCTTGTCTCATCAGTGATTTTGCTAGACCACCAAAGCACTACCCATGCTGAGAGCGCCTCTGAGCTGGTTTTTCCTAGGTGTCAGGAAGCTTGTCACTTCTCAGCATTGCAGATCCCAGCTTCACAGGCCAAGGAAAAGCGTTACCAAGCTCAAGACCTGATAACACAGGCAGGCTTTGCAAGCAGTGACTCGTTTTCCTGTCCCTTCTGCATGGGCTTTTATTCTGAAGCGAGAGTTGTAGCAGCTCCTCCAGCCTGGTCTCCAGAAGCATTCCTCCCCATGTCTGCAAAGCATCAGAGGCGTTCTTTTCAAGCACATGTGGGCTCTTGCCCAGCTCATCCTCTCCTCTTCCATGTCTCTGAATAGAGCCAAATACTTTTCTGCTCTATTTCCCCTTACTGAAACAGATTTTGACCTCAGTACTTGCAGACCTGAGGGCCTGAATGTGTGACCTCACCACTCATTTGTATGAAAGCAGGCTGTGATATCACGTGCGGAGGAGATCCAGCATTGACCCAAAATCTATGGGGGTCAGTGGGAAGGCACTCAGGGATATCAACAGGCTTTGCATATTGCTGTGGATGCCAAGTTCAGGGGCTAAAGCACTGAGCTCAAAAGAAGGCAGAAGAGGGGTTCTGCTCCTGGCACTTGTCTGTTGGGTCCCTCTGTATTTCACCATACTGCTTCCATAAAACATCTCCATCATGAGAGTCCCCCTGTACATCTCCAAGGGGAGATGTCAAGGTCAGTTTGCAAACAGACTGTGCGGGAGGAAATCTGATGCATAAATAATCTGTCATGAACTATTCACCCCTTGCTATTCCTATGACATCCTCAATAAGCTAATAAGCAGTCCTGTTGCTCAGTGGAAGATTGACAGTATATTTGCCTTCTGTGGTGTGATGTGATCTCTCCTAATTGATTTTGGCCACTGACTCACAGTGCGTGGTGTGTATCTGGTAAGAGCAATAACTTTCTCATGCAATCATCCTGGTCAGCGACCAAGAAAAGCTATTCTCCAGCAATCACTGGATACCTTCCTACGTGCAGCTTCAGCACTCCAGTGTAGCTCGTAAGTTTGCAGCCCTCCAGAATCCTGCTTTCTGGAAAGCAGGCCCATTGCTCCTGGCCATTTAACCTTTTGTTTCAGGGCTTTGATCATTGATGGTGAAATTTTGTAGGTTTTTTTTTGGAAAAGCTAAACCCTTCTGTTAAAAGGACTAAAAAAAAATCTCCAAAATATTAACAACGTGACGGATTTGGAGGTATGTAGGTACACAGCTGAGCTGCTATGAACATTGCTGTGGGTGACACAGTACAAAATAGCTTGAATCCTAGCAGAAAGATTGTCCTTTCCTCTGGTACTGTGTTTCATTAGTATTTCCACTCCCATTACAGCCCCAAACCTCTCCCCTTCATAATCAAATACTCTTATCTGGCCAGCTCTCCTTTCAAGATCTACTCTTGCCTTGTTGGACTTTCACAGTGAGGTTGGTCACAAGAGATATTTCACTTATTGGACGAAAAACAACCATCCTCAGGTCATGGCATAGGTTCATCCATCACCAGATTTTAGGACTTCTCAGGAAAGGTTTCTCACTAGGATCTTGGCTGTGAGTTTAATCTGTTGCACTGAGAACAAGGGAAAATTACCTAGCTTTTGTTTGGTAAACCTAAAGTAAGTACTGACTGAGCACGAATTTAAATAAACCCAAAACTTCTTTACCAGAATGGGAGTTTCCATCCAAAAGGTGGATTGAATTATAAACCAGTCCAGGTTCATATACCTGATCCTGAAAAGTCTCTTCCATCCTGTAGCTGCGCATGAAAAGGAATAAGTGCCCTTAGCTTCCCACCACCTTCCTTTTAGGAGAGACTGCTTGCTGATTCCTAAAAGCATTTCAATGCAAATCAGCCCTTTAGCTTAAGCATTTCAGATAAAGAGACCTCACTAACACACATGGCTTTGACTGAGAAGAACCAAGGGCAATTTGCACTGGAAAAAGGGAGGATTATCTTCAGGAGATGGTCATGGCAAGCTGCTGGAGCAGCACGGGACAGTAAAGTCTTGAGCTAGAAAAGAGCATATGAATGGACCCTAATGGCAGCTAGGGTAGAAACTATCGTAGGAACAGATCTTTCTGAGGTCAAATCAAAGGCCCATCAAACCCAGCACATAACCATATGTAGAGAGTGAGAGCAAAAGGAGGGAAGCCTGCAGAGATCCTTCCCTTGGCATGACCTCCTCCTTGCAACCACCAATAGGTCAGGGACTGCCAGATATCTTCTCCCTGAGCCTGACCTGCACTGTGGTGAATCCTGTTACATTTTCAGTCCCTGTTGAGGAGTTTCAATGTTGTATTCTCTGTGCCACGTGTGATCGAAGCCCTCTCTCATATCCCTTGAAAGCACTCATCCTTTCACTTGTTTTCCTCCTCTTTCCACTATGCCCTTCATGAGACAAGATGAATAGGACTGCACACAGAATCCCTGCTCCAGGGATTTATTTAATCATAAAGAGTGTTTTCTGTGCTATTTGCTATTTGTCTGTGTTAAGGCCTACCTTTTGGTCTCTAGTGAAAACTGAGCTGATGTTTTCACAGGCCAATTCATAGTACACTTTCCAAAGCAGTGATAACCAGGTGTGCTTGTGGTTGGGGTGCCTCTCTCCTGTGTGCTCTACCTTGCCTTTGGCAAAATCATATCTCATTTGCCAGTTTTAATGAATATCTCTGCCCCATTTTACTGCCCCATTCCTGGCAGTGTTCAAGCCCAGGTTGGATGGGGCTTGGAGCAACCTGCTCTAGTGGAAGGTGTCGCTGCCCATGGCAGGAGATTGGAACTGGATGAGGTTTAAGGTCCCTTCCAACCCAAACCAGTCTGCGGTTCCATGAACCCTTCAGTACCAGGAGATCCTTCTGCATCTCTCTGCAGTCAGCTGTAGTTGTAAATAACTGTGCATTATTAGCAAACACAGTCACTTTTTTGCCACACTCCAGAGTGTTTGTAAAACACTTCAGTGAAAAATCTGAGGATTTTTATCCTTTGTTTGCTAGTGTTATAAGTTTGTAGTTGATGAAAAGTCTTTCCCTGTGAGGGGGTTGTTAAAAGCCGCCTGGCTCCATCAGCCACCTCAGCCTTAGCTAAGGGTTGTTTGACACTTCAAATAGTTGTAATAGATTTGTGAAGTGTGATTTCTCCCCACAGATGCCACACTAACTCCTCCCCAGTCTATCAGTTTTGTCCAAGTGCCTGCTAATTCTACATTTTCTGTCAGCTTGTCTGACATAGAAGTCAGTCTTCCTGGTATATGGGTCCCAGGAGATGCTTTAGGAACTGGTGACATATTTACCATGCTCCAAACTTTAGGCACGGAGACTGATTTAAGCAAGAGGCTTCACACTACACCAAGTGATGCCTTAGTTTCCTATCTAAGCAACACCAGAGCTTCTGGGAGAAGAGCATCTCATTCCAGCAATTTATTGCTGTTTATTCTCTCAGCTTGGTCTGATCAAGTTATGCTGGGTTAATAAGCCATCACCTATCAGGCAAGCTGACTGCATTCATGTCCCATTACAAAGATGGGGGATTTTAAGCTATTGCATTTTACTTCACAACAGAATTAGATGCAGAAGATGCATTTATTCCAGCTTTGCTGACAGGCAGTAACTGATTAGATAGGATGATTCTGCTGCTTGAAGTTGTAAATCACGTTCCCTGGTGAACACAATGTTCATATTCAAGCTAGCTGGAAATTGCCTCAAAAATACCTACCAGTTCCATTAGCCTCCAAAGGGCTTTCAGCCTAAAGAAAGGAGGGGCAGAGGGTGCAGGTATTTTCTGGGGATGAAGCTCTGTGCAAACCCTTGTCCTTGCTACAGAGCCTGCATTTCAGGCTTGCAACCACAGCTACTGTAAGAAAATTGTGTTGTGGTGGGATAAGCTGGGACTGAGGCTGCAGGACTGAGAGGTTAAACAATTCTTCAGCTGAAAATACCTGAAGAGAACTGTTGCCAGGTTGACTCCCAGAACAATCAGCCTCAGCCCGAAGGGCAGGTAGTAATGGGAGTATAAACTAAATAAAGTGCTGACGCAGCCTTTGGTGGAGCAGCTCTCTCAGCGCCCCTGTAACACGGGGCCAGGATGAAATTCCGCTGTGATTGACACTCTGCCATCACATCATTTGTTACCAATCCTAGTTTTCCTCCCTTACTCTGCTTTTCACTTCAAGGGACAGGACCTGCAGCAGCACAGCCTGCAGAACCCTCCTTCGATCTGTTTTCCATTTGAGCATCCTCCCCTGGGGATTGACTCATGCTTCTTGACATAAAGCACTGCCTCTTTGGGCTTTTATAAGGAAATAGCATGAGAGAATTGTCTAATTCAGACTTTTCGGCAGATTTCACATACTATGCACTACAGTGTACATTTCTAGCCTATGTCTTTGCCCTTTTGTGATCATTTCAGAACAAACTAAGCTTTCTGCCTCTACATTTGGGTACTTTTGCAACCTTGCAATGGTTGAGACCAAACAGAGGGTTGAAGTAAATCAAACTTTGGTGGAATTATTTTAACATATGAACAACTCCTATTTTTGCTTTGCGACTAATTCACATCACAGTAACTGCAAGATTCGCTATAGGGAAATACATTTCAGCATCAGATATGACAAATGAGATGTACAACTATTATCATAGCTATTGCCTGTGTTTATGTGAGCCGTGTCTCTGTCCCACACTCAGGTCTTTAAATCTTGAGCTGTAAAATGAATCTGTAGTGAAACATGAAACCAAATGAGACTGACCTAGACTGGGATTTGGTTTTACGTAGGAAAGTCAGGCCAAGTTCACCTAGAGAGTTGTGAAGGTTCATGAACCTTGGAAATGAGCAAAGACCCCGTTCTGAACAAGCCTAGCCAAATGTTTTCCAGCAATTTTAAACAACTACATATTTGGGAACAGAGATCCTGTAAAACTAATAGTTTTGATAGGAAGTCCATTGGAGAGAGACCTGGTGGTTTCAACAATGTTTAGCATTAATATGTTGAATGAATTGAAAGTTCAAGCTCACAGAGAGGCTGAGCCGTGTTAACCAAGTAGGGCTGAACCACAACCCCCTTGTTCCTGGGGCTCCAATTAGAAATGTGACATTTGTAGCTCTGCAGTTAAGGAAAGTTCGATTTTGTTTTATGGGACAACTGCACTATGTCTGAACTATGGATGTCTCTAACTGGCCGAGACCGCCCTATATTGAAAGCATCTCCTCATTTTCTCCTGAAAAGCCTCTGAAGAGAAACTTTTTACTGTGAACTACCAATCTGCCATTTATACACCTCCTTTTGGCCATGCTCAGCAAAATACTTCACCAACACAAATGCAAGCTAGCTGAAGGTTCAGTAAGCACTGCTGTTAATAGAGAGGGTGTTTTTCTGAACATCACAATATTTCTGCAGAACAGATCCTTAGAGACAGGTCCCTGATTATCAGTATTATTATACTCTAAAATAAAACCTGGGATTCATCAATGTAACAGAGTTTCTCAGAGGCAAAGAGACATGCCAGCAACTGGACAGCAGCTGGGGACTTCGCTTTGGGTCAGGACTCTAGCTTGCTTTTACAGCTTTGGCCAGAGGAAATGGAAAAAATTACCATACAACTAGAGACCAGCCACCAAATCTCTTGCCTTATATAGTCTTGTATCTAATCTTTAAATTGGAAAAGAACCAAAGACACAGCTTCAGACTTTCATTACCACTACCACTTTCCTACAGCTGAGGGGTAAATGCTTTTAAATGCCACATTGCTAATCCACAGTGTCGTTGACACGCTACCATGTGGCAGACATGCTGGTGTCAAAGTGACTCTTTTGTCCCTTATTCTGTGGGTTTGGGCAGCAGTGGTGATGCACAAAACCATTTATATTCTGCCCTGAGCTCCAAGCAGGAAGCACATTGGTGGTCTTGGCCTCGTGACAAGCTGATAGTGACAGCACAAGAGGGAAGTGGGTGTCAGGAGATTGACCTATTTGGGTGACAAAGCCCCCCTTGATGTCTCTGGCTCATGCCCCTCCTGGTATGCTCACTGCAGAAGTGAACAGAGAGAGGCAGGGCAGAGCAGTCAGCTCAGCTGACAAGTTAACAAAGGAGGAAAGGAGCAAAACTTCACAGCCATCTTTATTTATTTCTCAAGAGTAAGCCTAGAAATTAGCCTTGCTTTCCCCTCAGAAAACTCCCCAACCATAGTGTGGTGGGCAAAGGATTAAGAGTTAAGAGAAAGAGCAGTGGCGTGCGTGCTATAAACATTACTTCCGTGTGCGCTCCATTGCAGAGAACACATAATAAAGCTTAATTTCCTGGTGCTGTGCCCTGACAGTGATACACTGCCCAGATCTTCCTCCTGCTCTCAGCTGACAGCCAAGTCATTCTATAGAATTATTTTGTTAACAGCAAAACTATTTGATCCAAAGGTTTAGCACCAGATTATTGCCACAGCTTTTTTTGCATCAGCAGCTGTAAAAGAAGAGTGCAGGAGTTATCTGGTGATTTGAGTTGGAGCCAGGAGCCTGGGAGACCCAGATTCAGTCTTTACAGCAGGTTCCTCATACCTCCAGAGATAAGATACCTTCTACTCCTCTTTCCAGGTTTTGAGGAAGGTGACTATGTTAGAGAAGTGAGAATGGGTTAGATAGGGCTTGGAGCAACCTGGTCTAGTGGAAGGTGTCCCTGCCCTTGGTAGGGGGTTGGGACTGGATGAGCTTTAAGGTCCCTTCCAATCCAAGCCATCATTCTATGATTCTATGCTCATCTGTTATGACAGGGATGGACTACAGTTTTGATACCAGCACATGCAAAACCATCTGGAAGCCAGAAGCCACATGCCTTTACAGCACTCTTGAACTCTTCCCTCAGCCTGATGCCACATCTCATAGCCCAGCATCTCCACCTGAAAACAGCTTTAGTGCTGTACGGGCTAGCAGGGACGACCAGCCCCAGGCCAGGCCTTCAAACCAAGTGTGGTTGGAGGAACACATGCGCTGATATGGCCTCACCTCACACCTCTGCCATGAGGTTAGCACTTTCCTTGCCCTGGTGCAACAGAAAAAGCAGGTTTTAATAGAACTGATGATTTAGGGAGAATTCCTGTTTTTCATTGCTGTCCTTTGTTTCATGAATTGTTTAATGAAAACAAACTTTCCCCTGGACTCCTTAAATTGCAAGTACATCTTTTATTTGCATGTAAGTATTCACTTCACACACAAACAACTGTAACTTGTAAAGGCTGTGAGAATAGCCTTACAAATTTTATAGTGCCAGCTTTCCGTGTAAGCCAGCTCCAGCTCGGGTTGTTTATTAAAACTTCCTTTGGACTCTCACCCTGTTGGTAAGAGTTACCTGCATATTTCTAGTGAAACACAGGTATGTACACCTCCTTAAAGGTGTACAAAAGTAGATTGTATAGATGGGTGCCATAACTTCCTGGAGATATGCATAGGCAGACTCTGCTTCTAAAAGCACTCTGTGACAACAAGATTATAAGAAATGACTATTGTTAACCATATCCTCCCCCAGAAATGCTCTTCTGCCACACCTGCAGCTCTAGAGGGAAGGATGTCTGTCTCCGTGCTTTCAGTTGGGTTGCAACCACCATAACCATCACTGGCACTACCATGAATAGGTCTTTCTGTAGTAAGTACAAGTTATTTTACAGCAGGAAAATCTTTCCAGAATTCCAGATTAGCTCCACAGTGGGGGAAATGAAATGGATAATACATCCCTTCCAGCCCACAGGCTGAAACTGCACCTGCAGTTGGCATCCTATCCCATCTCCCCAGCCTGTCTCTATTTCATACACCAAACCCATTACTTTTTGAATTTGCATCTGGAGCAAGCTGTGACTCAAAGAACAGTGATAGAAACCATAATTGTAACTCCCAAAGCAGCCATCATGGAATGCTCTGAAACTCTTCCAACTTCATAAAACAATGGCAAACTCTCCTTTGATTGCTATGGGAGCAGCTTTTTGATCTTTCTGAACCAATTAAACCCTTCCTTCTCCAGGGCCATGCTTTAGGGTTAATTCTTCGTAAAATACTGAAAAAAAAAATCCCTTTGAGAACAAGAATGTAGTAGGTAAGAGGTTCCAAATCTGTTTCAATTTTAATGGGTGTGGAACTACTAAGCTGCAAAAGGAACCATCGCATACCAGGGTACCCATCTAACATGTCAAGCCCTTTGGCAGTGGGACATAAAGCTTCATATCAGCTAGCAGGGGTCTCTTTTTGAGTTTGCAAGCAAGTGCAATCCATGGACCAGCTCTGGGACAGTCAACTCGCAGGGTTTTGCAAGCCTTACTTTAGAAACCACAGGACTACATCATAAAAATAACACAGTAATGTTACTTAGACTGGAAAAGAAAAAAGTTTGTTTAAATAAAACATAATGGAATGTAACTATAATTATAATATTACCACTTACACAGCCCTACCAGTTACTGGAAATACTAATCAACTTAGAAATACAAAACAACTACTCTTAGAATTTGATATGCTGGTGAATCTTCTTTCTCAGCTCCATGCTGAATTGCTGGATGGCTAAACAAGAAATGAGGACTGAACACTGTACTTGTGGTATAAATAGAATCACTAACGGTCAGAAACAAAATGAGAAGTGACAGAGGTGGTTTTAAGCCTTGGTTAAGGCACTCTATTAATTCAGTGGACTTGCTAATAGTTTGTGCTAAGTGATTAAATTTGTACTGTTATTTATGGATTAGCTCTTTATATTTCACTTACAGATTAACTTCACTGACGTAATGATGACCCCAGGTCTTCAGCTTCCCTACTGTAAGAGCAAAACTGAAGGCCTGGCCAGTGAAATGGTTGGCAGGGTCTGATAATTTGAGAAACATGGAATAGACAAACACAGTCTCCTGAGACAAGTAAGAAGGAATAGACTGGTGGTCTGAGCCTCCACAGGCCCTTGGGAAAGCTGGCACTGAAAAGGTGGTGCACAGGAGCCCTTCTTGTTTGTTCAGCTTTAGAAGCCATGCATGACCTCTTTAGACTATAAGCAATGCCACAGGGATTGTAGGCATCATGTTGCTTAAAAGTTTGATGTGGAAGACTCTAGCTGAGACAATTTATTACCTTTCACAGAGGAAATGAGTACAAATTTGGCTAGGGACATAAACAAATATGAGATCATTTTCTCAGTCTGACTGTTGATTCTCTTTTAACTGTTTCCCTCACGTTGTTCAAATCCTGGAGGTAGTGTCCTCCTCCTGAAATCAACAGGAGCTGCAGATGCTCTTCACTTCAAACAGCAGGTTTCTTAGAGCCAAAGCAAGCACCAGGAACTTTTCAAATCTCTCTTCCAGGATTTTACATTTGCAGCATTTGTTACAAAACAAACTCCAAGTAATTGTGTTAGTCATGAGACAAATCATGAGTTCTCGTTATCAAATTTTCATCTAGGCTATTTTTTGCCCTTACTTACACTAAATGCTTACCAAGTCTAAGTGTTTTGAACCAGATTTTTCTTCATGATTATATATATTGAAAGAAAACTTTAAAAGTAGCACTTTTTGTAGAAGAAACCTCAGTGTAATTTCCAACTGTTTGACATTCTGATCAGTGAAAATCTTATCACAATGCCAGTCCCCAATGCTCAGCCCTATGTGGAGTTCTGACTGAGAGGACCTGATTTTAGTGGCATGATTATGCACACAGCATTAATAAAGAGTATGGCAATAAATCAGGGCTTGTACTAGTACCAAACTAAGCACTCCAAGTACAAAGTTTGGTTTCTACCATTAAAGGACTCTGTGAACAATAGGAGTCTGCACTGAAATAACTGCATGTTTGTATCATCAGATGGAGGGAAGATGTGGATTGACTGGGGGGAGGCTGAAAGGAGGAAAGCTCTGAGCTCCCAAAGATTTGCTTTTGCCCTTGTCAGAGGAAGCACACAGTTTAGCCTAAATCACTGCAGCCTTCTTCATGCAACTGAAGACACATTACCAACCGCCTGAGCTAGAGACAATGTCACAAGCCATGAAAGGAAAATGTCCAGGTCAAAAAAACTATAGGTTTTGACAGCCCTGGGAATAGCTGCATGTTATAAACTGGAGGAAATGTGCTGTTTCAAAAGCTGTAGGCTTCTGTGTTCTTCAGGTGAGATATACAAAGTAACCAACTCCTGCAATAGCATCTTGGGCTACTGAGTGTTTTACTTGAAGCTCCATTTCATCAAGTCACATACCAAAGATCTATGGAAGGCACACTGGAGCTCAGTGGAGCATTTTAAAGCTCCTTCATACTGCCAGACAGTTCCTGTAGCCCTGGCCTGGGATGCTGTCAGGGGTACGCTACCTGCCCTGGGTCCTGTGCAGCAGAAAGTTAAAAGACAACAGCTTCTGCTCTTAATCCGGGTCCTGCTGAAACCTGCTTCCCATTGTAGTCCTGAATTTCTGGGAATAATCTACACGTACTCTGACAGCAGCTAAGGGAATCACAGGCTATTCCTACAGTTTGTTCCTTTGAAAATTGTTATCCCCAGAGAAAACTCAGGTGAAACAGGCCAAGAGGAACTTCGTACCTTGTTATCCCAAGGGATACTTCTTAGAGGATCCTGTTCTGCTTCATGTTTCTTTAGCCCTGACTGCAGCCAACTTGACTAAACCATGAAGAGCTATGAGCCACCCCTGCTAGTGGCATAGGGCTATTAGACTTTGGAGCAAAACGTGTTTCTTGCAAGTGGCTCTTCATGCAGACAGTCCTGGGAAGAAAACCAGACCTAAGCAAAGGCCACCCCCCATGCTCCTTAATGTCCGTCTATACTCAGGTCTTTAAAAAACTAATGTTGCTGCTCCAAGCACCTTACTGACAATAAATCCTTCCTCATATATCCTTTTAGTGATAGTGCCTTCAGGCAATGCCAAATGGAAAGAGTAAGATTTCAGGCTCTGTACCAAGGAATTCCTGTTTTCAAAAGGCCAGACACAACAGCTGGGACATTTTTTGTTATTGCTGCTTTGTGTCAGCTCTTACCCATTCCTGGGGAGGGGTGTAATTTCTGAAGCCTAATAGCATTAGAATCAGGCTGAGCAATGTTTGAACTACATTTTGGCTGACATTTCATAGAGGCGGGAATGTGTGTCCTAACACATAGCTAGATGTGTATTTTCTTTCTGTATATAGCCACACACGTCTTGGGGGAAGGAAGCAAGGCGGGTAACTCAGCATGTCTAGCTTTCAAAATGCTGATTCAGGAGACTGGAAGCTGCCCCCACATTGCTGTTCTACCAGACCTTGCCTAGATTTCAGCCAAGAGGAGTCCAGGGGTGCCCAAGGAATCTGTTGAGGGTGAGGGTCCAGCCTGAAAAGCAGCACTGCTAGCAGCACTGCTGGGCTGTAATTATTAGCAGATTTAGGTTTGTGGTATTTGCATTCCCAATGCTTCCCCTGCCTTACTAGCTCTCAGGAAGCTGTCTCCTCCCCCTCACATATATGCCAAGCCCCTGTGGGGACACACATTTCCATGGGCAGGAGCAGTGGAGAAGTCCTTGTGCTAGCCCAGTCATCTCCTGGAAGCTGTGCCTTGCTTTCTCCAACACTACATTTCCATTACAGCACGAGGGGACCTCTCTGTACTCTCACAGGTGCTTTTGCCCTTGGATCCTGCCAGGAGCAACAAAAAGGTGTTATTTTGCTGTCATCTATAGTGATAGTGTGGCTGCTCACATACATACACACATGCCTACAAGCATTTCTTTCCCCAGACTCTTTTTCAAGACACACATGTGCACAGCAGAGGAAGGAATCTCCTCATTTCCAGGAAAAGCAAACAAAGCTGTCTGAGCATTTAGCCCCTGGATAGGAGGTGAGACCTTCCACAGGTAGGATAGAGTACTGGAGACTTGACACTAATCAAAGTGTATTATCCATTCTTCACTGCCCTCCTGGGCATGCTGTTAGAGGCTTTGGCCTGGGTTTGCCACCCTGAGTATGCTCTGCCATGGGCAGGGAGTATCCAGCTGCATGAGCAGTATCAAGACATGGAGTAAAGGAACAGAACCTCTAACCCTTAAGACTCATGCCCTGATGACAAGTTTGAGGCACTTTGGAGCCATGATCATCTTTTCTAGACTTTGCACCCTGATCATTGTGCTTTCACAAGTTCTTTGGGTCTAAGCCTGAGGAAGAAGATCTTCTCCTCTTCCTCTGACCCTCCTGAACCAACAAATGCAGGTGGTGGGGCCATTTCTCAGCACTTTCCTGTAGGATCTTGAAGGGGCTCTGCAGCAAGTCCCTGCGGCTGGCTCTGCCCGTCTGCCTTCCTGTCTGTCTGCCTCTCTCATGTGGGGATCAAGACTCTGCTGAGAAAAAGCAGATAGGGTTTCACACAATCCAAAGCACATGTACAGTAACTAAAGCTGCGTAAGCACTTTTCTTTCCTAGGGAAATTTTCCAATCTATGTTTCAAAAGAATGTGAAAATATTCCCTCTCCTTTCTTGCCTGCCTCCTATAAATCCAGCCTGATGTGGATGATCCCCTTGGATGCTTTTCTCCAAGTGGGATGGAAGGCTCAAAAAAAGACAACATTGGGAATTTATGCCTTGAGCAGCCAGTGCAGAGCAAGCCCTTAGAAAAGGCTTATCAGTTGCAGAAACCACTTAAGGATAATCACACGTTATTTCTGTAAGAAAACATGCTCAAGCACTTCAGTCCAGTGAAAATGAATGTGTTTGGGGTTATTTTCCTCTGTCTAAGCATCATCAGATGTTTACATCCTCCATAAGCAATTCAGTGTTTTGGACAATCCCCCCTCCTCCAGGAATGTCCATGCAAAAGGGAATTTCTCCATGGGAAGTAGTTTGTCTAAAAGCCATTTTTATGGGGGAGGAGAAAAGGAAAGCCTTGACCAAACACTTCTGACCAGTTGCTTTGTGTGCTATAGGCTGAAATGACCTGCAGAGAGCTGCCAAAAGCAGAGCTTGGTGGGAGGGTGGGGGGAGAAGGCAAAGATAAGGTGTGATAAGCAACACCCACTGCCTACAGATAGGCTTGTTGCTGGCAACTCCAGTTGGAGAATGAGCCTTCAGGATGGTGCCACATGAACATGGGCCCGTGTGCCCCGCTGATGCTGTGATGGCTGACCCCAGACTATGTGTCCTTCACTTTTCAGATCTGCCTGTGCTGAAGTGGGTACATCCATGCACACTAACATGTGAGCACATGCTCCTACAGAATCCTGCTTCTTCCACCCATCCCTGAGGGCTGAATGTAGCCCTCATGCAGGGTGGAGGGATGCTGGCTGTGAGCAAGGACCCATGGGGCCATGTGGGAAGCAGCTATCCCTGGAGAAATGGCTGAGGAACACATTCATATCCCCATTTTTGCACTGTAGATCCCCAACACAGAGCTGAGTCACTGCAGACAGACTTACAGGAGATGGTTTCCCCTTTAACTCTAAAAGGATTTGCTGGGTTAGAATTATTCTTCTTAAAAAAAACCCCAAGCCCCAGAAAAAGCCTCCTCCTCCAAACACTGTATACATAAAGTCATGGAGAAGGAATGCTAAACTTGCAGTGTTTCTGGTGGGTTGCCACATTCATTTGCAGACTCTGTGTTCTTGAAAAATGCCGTCAAAAGTCTGCACACAGTTCTTGTTATGGCCATTTTTTTTTCATATCCAAACTTAAACTACAGATCCATTTACACAGGAGAAGGAAAGCTGTAGGATTTTCAAGAGGTTAGTTCCAAAACCCCTTCCAGTGTCTTGGTCTGTACAAGGATGCATGCTGGTATGTGTGTGTGTCTGCATTCAGAAGACAGACAGCAGAGGTGAAGAGAAGGAATACACGTTTGGGCTTTCTTCCCAGTTAATGTCAGTCAGCATCACTGCATTGTGTATTTGTGTCTATTTATACCCACTGAGGAGCTACAGTTACGGCTTTATGCAGGAAACTAAACCTAAGAGCTATTAACAAGCCTAAGCAGTTGAATTCAATGCTCAGGGGCAGGGGGGGACAGTTCTGGTACTAACTGGAGGAGGACTAGACTTGAGAAATAGTAACAGGAGACAATTTTCACCTTATTATTCATGTTATGGAAACCAAGCCTTTTTAAATATGCCTCATGATAGAAGCCACAAAATGTTATTAATGTAGGAAGAGCCTTTCTGGGACTTACAGCAGCTTTCAGTCCTGGAAAGGCAAAAATACACACAGACCTCTCTATTTTTCTTGCAGACAGCTCCAGATCAGAAACTCCTGACACCAAACTTGCCAAAATTGTTCAGACATGCTCAAAATCACAAATAGAAATGAATTGTAGCCCCAGAAATGAGAGGGGTCAGAAGCTACTAACCAGGAATCTAATTTTGTAACCGGAACCTTTATCTCTTTTACAGGTAATTTAGTTCCTGGATAAACCTCATGCTCAGCATCCCCTAGAGAGGGGTGAGAGACAGGAATCCTGCATGGTGAAACTAAGGCAGGCAGCTGTGAAATGACTTCTTGCAGTCACACTGTGGGTCAGGAGCAGGACTGCAAAGGGAATCTGCATCTCCTGGATCCCAAGGGCACAGAAATGCTGAAACGGAGATTAAGCACTGCCTGCAGGAAGGAGCTGGAGTGAGGTAAAAGGCCTGACCTGTCATCAGTTTGCTCTCCCATGCCTCACTCCAGAGCAGCAAAAAAGCAGATTACAAGAGGGTAGAATCCTTCCCATCCCTCCCAGCTGGGGCTGAGGCTGATGTTTCTTCTCATCATCCGGCAAAGCCCATTGCCCGGCTGTGGTGGCCTCTGCTCTGGAGCTCAGATGCAGGGTGGAGAAGGTGAAGACAGGATTCCTGCATCTCCAAGCAAGGAGACAGCTTCCAATTTAAAGGGAAAAAAAGCACAGAGGGAGCTCTGCGGTCCCATCCCCAGGAGCAACTGCTCCAGCCAGAGCTGCTTCCCACCATAGTGTTGTTTTATAATCACACCTAAGCTGCAAACAGTGATCCCTGTGCTACATCTCTGTCCCTCTAAGCCTGTTGCAGGGGAGCCTGGTAAGGGTTTGTCTGAATCTGGACTCAGCATGAAACCCTCTGCAAGGCACAGAGGGACAAAAGCTTTCTTCAGGAGCTCACTTCCAGATCTCAGTCTCAGTCTAGTTATTATTCACAACAGCTTTGCCTGGAAATGACTACACACATGAGCAAAAGGTACCAGACTCTGAGGATGAGCATGCAAGCAAACTTCCAGGACAAAAACTCTGTCTGTCCTGCTCTTTTTGGGAGAGGCTGGAAAGGCACAGGAGCCCTTTTCTCACTGTTGTCCAATAAGTATGGAACTAAACCACGCAGGACCTAATGCAACTCCCAGGCATGAAATTTCCTTTAATATATGGCCTCTTATATTCACCTTTTCAGCAGTCTGATTTCTAAGTGGTGCACAGAGTTTGTAAATGGTCAGTGGGTCTCTATGAGCACTTTACAGATGGGAAAATTACACCCAACCAACAGCAAGCTGCTGGATGCTACCCATTGATTACTCATTTGTTACAACACAGGCCCCTTTCTACCACTTATAAATAAAAAACATGCTATAAAATGTAACTCTCTTGGAAAGCATGGAAGTGCATGGAGATGAAATTCTTTCCCAGACGTGGAGGTGATCTGTATTTACTGTAAACATTATCCCACATGTATATTTGGAAATGAAACAAGGGTTCCAGGCAGAGCTTCTCTGCAGTTGGAGGTTAACTCCTGTGCCAAGGCTTGCTCTAGCCCCACTGTCACAGAAAACCCCAACTTTCTTTGGATCACTCTGTACGTGTTACAGACAGGGTGGGGGAAAGGTTCATTTGCACAGACATCTGATGAGGCTTACTCACAAGTGTTACTCACCAGCCACTTGCTTTTGGGGAAGGAGAAGTTCAAGCCCCCTTCTTTGCTCAGACCCAAGGAACAGCCGCAAATTACCTTCAAGTGAAAGGGCTGGGTTTGATTCAAGCCCATGTACCCTGCGGTTTGTATAAAGAAGCAACATCAGTTGGAAGGAATTTCTCTCAGCTGAAAGTCAGGAAACACATTTATGACTCTCAAATGGTCTAGGTATTTCTCAGTAAGCACAAAGATAGTTCTCCAGAGTGAGGAGCAGGGGGAATCCTTCCTTGCTGTCAGGTGTTGGCTATATGACTAGCAAACACTGTTCAGCAAACCACCCTGACCGTGTGCACAACCTCAAACAGCATAACCCATCTGTAGCAGAAGGCTAAACCATGCCTCAGTGAATTAAGATCCGAGGGAGTAAATTCTCTGTGAAGGAGTTACTAAGGAGTTGCTAACTATAGTTTGCTATATATGTTGTACTGACTGTGTTTTTTTCATTCGTGTAAATGAGAAAAGGAGGCATTTGGCATTTTTAGGGAGGGTATGGAAACCCCTTTTTCAGGAATGGCCCTACCTGCCTTTCTTTTCTGCCTGCCTTTTCTGATGCTCAGCATAAGCGAGGGGTCAGAAGTCTGACTTGTAGATTTCACCAGCATCCCATTCCCTTTATGTGGGCTTGCTATTCCCAGTCAGGCTTTTGTATTCGAAACTCATATTCCAGGCAAACAAAACCAGACACTGCCAATTTGAAGTTTGAAGCTTGCCCCATTCTAAGAGAGGCTCAACAGGAAACTCATCTTGCTTCAAGCTGAAGTTTAGGAGGTCCTGCTGACATTAAAGAATGCCTGGATCTAGATTCAGCTCAGTCCTATCTGTGCAAGAACATCTGCAAACACAAAGCTGAAGCCTGAGGGCACTTGTATGACAGCCTCTTCTCCTGGGCTTCCCAACCCAATCCCATAGCTTTGAGAGAATGAGGATCCAGTTAGCCTCTAGAGTATAACAGGTTGTCCTAGTGGCTGTCAGTATAGAGCAGCATAGAGAGTTCTGTAAATGAAAAATTATTTAAACCACATTTTAACTAAAAAATACAAAAGAAAGGGAAAGACCATTTAAAATATTCCTCCCTTGCTATATAGACTCTGTTTCCTATTAAAGGCAACTGTATGCGGCATTTCTGCTTCCTGTTGTGTAATATGGAATGTTAAAATCCCAATAGCACTTAAGAAGTTATTAGAAACTCCAGAGAGTTTTCTATTCCCAAGAAATCTCTCCCAGTGAGAAGCAGGAAAAGTTCCTGTTGAATTTACAGCAAATACCTCAGACCCTATGTAATATTTATGGTCTTCCTCTCATCTTATCCAGGCTGGTTTGCTGTTTTGCTGCTGTGAAAGAAAAGCCTGTTTCAATGGTTAAAGGCTGTGACGTTCACTTTGAAGCATACTGAAGAGGATATGATAGCCACAGGAAATGTTCCAGTCTCACTGGAGTACCTCAGAGAGGTATTTGGCCAAATGAGAATTCTCTAATCTGATTCCCAGGAAAAAAAAATCACAGTAAGTTAATGAAGAAAGAGAAAGAAATGCGACGTATCTGCATTCATGGATTGCCAGATCAGGATTCCAGGAAAGCCAGAGGAAAAATTCCCATTTGCTTTCATGGGAATAGGATTTTGACCCCAAAGAACTCCATTCAGACATAGTTATGCTATATTCTTAAACACTGTGAAAATTAGGTGGTGTCCATTTGCATTAAAAAGAAGTCACTGCACGATATGATGTGGATGTGTATTTGTATGGTCACAGGCTACAGATACTATAGCTTTTCTTGTTAGCAGATCTATGAAATGTCTCATAGGGGCAGTGAAACAATCTAGTAGTGTTGTCCACCACTTCATTCCTGAGTCAAAAAGCCAAGATGCCACCTCCAAATTGCTGGTTCAGTATTGCTCCACATATAAAAGTGCCTGAGCTGTAACAACTGCAGAATAAATTTCTTCTCAAAAGTTATTCTAACTTTGCTGCCAGCTGAAGAAATGAACTTACAGTGGAAACAGTTGAGTATTCAAACCTGTTGGAGAGAGAGGAGATAAAGGAAGGATGCTTCCTTTGGGTTGAGCTTGGTACAATATAGAAATGATAAATAGATGATGTATGTGTACTGACAGCTCCTTTAGTGAACATTTCTGCAGTCCTATTTACAGCCTAAACTTTCAGAATAGAGGTTAGGGCTAAAAGTCTATGTTTACCATGATTCATATGTGCTAAGCACTCAAAAACTTTCACTGGTCCTTAGGGAAGATGCTGGGTGCACAATGCTTTTTAAAATGTAGGCATTTTCTGAGGAGTTGTGAAGCTTGTAACCAGAAACAGCATGTCCCAGTGGTGCTGAAGGCATCAGTCATGTTGAAAGGTGAGAAAATGGGACATGGCACCTGGATGAAAGGGATGAAGTGAGCAAAGAAGCAGCCAAGGGGCTAAAGATGAATCCTGGCTGTGAAGTCTGCTAGATGGTAGCATCAACTCTGAAAGGGAACAGCCTGAGCTTGAGTCATAGCAAGGTGGTCCGAGCAAAGTCCTGGAAAACACTGCCAAGATTAACCTGCTCTGTTCTCTGTGGATGAGCGACACAACCCAACAGGTCACAACCCTGTCTCCTGCTGTCTCCACAAACAGAGAGAAGATTATGTGGGAAAGAGAAACCCGCATTAGCTGTATCCTTAAGGGCAAATCATAGTTCAGTATACAAAAAGTCCTAGGAACAAGAAACAGCAGGGGTGCTAAGCCTACATGTTCATTTTTAGTCTCCTTTGCGTATTCACACGTACACAGGAAGAGAGCTTATTGCACCAAATAAACCACAACTCTACTTTAGACATGGACAAGTAGTCCCAAACGAGTTGAAGGTGATGTTGCAGGGAAAGAAAGAAAAATTTAGTATGATGTCTCAAGAGACATATAGAGTGGAGAAGATGCGAAGCCCTTCATCCAGAAAGCAAACTGATGGAATAACCATAGAACAAGAAGAAATAGTAGCTGTTCCACACTGAAAAGCAGAGATACTGAGGGAACAGGTAAAAAGATTAAAGTTGGTGTCTGGTTTTATTTAACAACCTCATTAATTCCTTGAGAATAAAAAGGAATGAGTACATTCACATCTGAAATGACTTTGAAACATGCAGCCAACATCCGTGTTGCACTGAACACTTCGAAATATGAGGAGGAAACAGTGAAACAAGACTCAGTTTAGGGTAGTGATGGGAGGGAGGAAAGGTGAAAAGCCAGGGGGGGAGAGTGATCCAAAATGCAGATATTCAGTGGAAGAAATACAATCTGAAAGTGGGGATTGGAGTGGAGGTTATCATCTGAGACACAGATTTGTAAAACAGTAAGTGAAGATGGTTATAATTCATTTGTATGTAACTGCTGTGTGCGTTAGAAATGGAACATCTCTGGCAAAGGGATCACCAGTGAGACTAGGTGGAAATTACTGGTGATTCCAACCCTGAAGGGAAAAAAGAACTCCAGCAGGTATAATAGGAATAATTAAGGGATAAATGCATATGATTATATGACACATTGAAATAGTTACATTTAGAAAATCCTTAAGAAAAGGTAAAGTTACCCTTTGAGAGCTGTGATATCACTGCTCTAAGAACATTCACAAGCCCCCACTAGACACTGGGTATTTGTTCAGGAAAATATCCCAAATCTCAGCCTTTCATAATCCTAGTAAGAGACCTAGGTTGTGGGACAATGCAATCACAGTGCAGAGATACAGTCATCAAGGTACTGAATCAGCTCTCTGGTATGCAGGCCTCATCTTTAGCCAGGCTATATGCCTGCTTACCTATTAACTAGGTTTTAAGATTGCATCTGTGAGTTTACTCCTTTGGTGACATGGGGTGAAGCTGAGTTTAAGGAGAAATTGTCCGTCTCTGCATATGAGATCTTCTGACTTGTTTATGTTTTTCTTTCCTGGGGTGATTTTGCTGCTCATGGCTGTCAGTTACAGTCAGAGCATGCAGTGAGATGGAACTGATGAAAATGATGTTTGGGATATTCACTGGAATATCAGAGCACTTCAGTCTAGCAGCCCAATTGATGTATGCAAAGATGAAGCACTTGAAGAACAAGAGCTTAATGCAGGAAGTGAGTCTGCATGGAAGAAAGCAAAGACTGGCCTGGTTCACATCACCAGCGAATCCTGCACCCCTGGGAATCTTGGATTTATCCAACACTCTCCATGGAAGCAGGATCTGAGCTGGGGTCTGGGCTGTGTCGGCAGCAGACATCACATGGTTCAGGCCATTTAGCCAACATGGTGTAAGAGAGCTATCTTTCAAGCAAGATGCTTGGAAATTTCTTCTGGGACTAATGGATTGAGAGTTAGTCAGAGAAGTGCTGAATTCAACATAAATTCCTCTCACCACCTCATTACCTCCCAGCCATTCTGCCTCTTGTTTGTTTAAATGGAGCTCCTGAAGACAGAGGATGTTCATTAGGAGCCTGGTATGATAAACATAACACTTGTATATTTGCCTAATTTGATACATCTGATGAGCCAGAACTTCATAAATGCAAACTGCTACCAAAATTACTTAGACTTGTTGTTTTCTGTCTTCCTCAGTATATTCTATGGGCTGGTCTCATGACATTCTCCTTTGTGCAAGGTTTTTTGTCTATCTGAACTTTCTTATCCAGTAGAAGCCTCCAAGCTGGGCTCCTCTCAGGCACTTTACACATATTATTTCACTGCTTCAGGGGAATGGTTCAAATTATTATTTTCCAGCTGAGATGAAAAGACTAATTCATTCAAGACCACTTTTTCACATGTGACAATGTAGATTCCTTTGTGGCGCTCAAGGAGATAAAATGTATGCAAAGTGCCATGGGAAAACCAGGGAGCTAAAAGCAAGCATTTGGACACAGGAAACATTTGGTGCTCTGCAAGTAGTGTGAAGTTGTGTGCTTTCAAATGTATCCTGTGTACTCTTCGGGGATAACCTGATTGTCAACTTGGGATGATGGGAGAGAATACAATATACTAGACACTGAGTAGGAATAATGATTGACAGATACAAACCTGAGCTGAAATCCTTTGCTGATACTAACCAAATGAAGCCAACAGCACTAGTCAATGCCAAGAAATTGGCTGCTAATCCTGTGGCCAAGCAGCATGACCACCCTCAAAGCTGCTCCAGCAGGGAGGATCAGTGCTATGTCACGAAGGTCAGGAAGTGATGTTAATCCTTTGCCTTGAAAATCAGCCACCTGTGTCTCTTGCCAGTCATTGTTGAGCCAAGCAACTTAGGCCCTGGGGTGATGTGAACCTCCTGTCTTCAGCTGTCTGCCCTGGAGGGAATATGGAGAGGTGACCTCCTACCTTCAGCCTTCCACTCAGGATGGGATACATTCAGGAGAGGGAAGATTGAAACAGCATCTTTTAGTGGGCCAGAGCAGGGCTGGGAGGCCATGGCTTTGAGAAAGGCAGATCTCTGCTCTGGTGTTTGTGCCAGGGATGATCTCACCTCTAGCTCATTGGAAACCAGGCTTAGGTGCTTCTGATCTTTCCTGGAACAGACAAACTGGACAGTGAGGCCTGGAGCTGGTCACATGCCAGGAGGCTCTGGATGTCATCATCCATGCGTCATCATGCAGGGCTTACAGCTGCAGAACCTGCTTCATGGCTGTAATCCCAGAGAAGAGGTTCAGGGCAGCTGAGAGAGATGCCAGGTAGGTGCCTACAGTTAAATGCAGTGAGTGTAGGTCTTAATGACAGCCCAGCAGATCAAAAGCAAGCAGCTGGGGCTCTGAGCAATACATGACCCTTTCTTCTCCTGCTGGCAAAGTGTGGCCGATGCTTAGGGCTGCCCTGCCAGCACTGACCTCCATGTCCTGGACACTGATGCAAGCATACCTCATTGCCATGGCCCCAAATAGCAGTGAGGAAAGCAAGCTGCCCTGGAGGGCACAAGAGAGATCATCCACAAAAGCATGTTTGGCAAACAGCAAATCAGTGTAGGCAGTGGGATGTCATGGCACAAGGGGAAACATATTTGGAAGGGTGAATCTAGGTTTATTTCCATCCACCACTCACGAAAGAAAAAAAGGCGGACCATTTCATGGCTGTAATCATGATATCTGACAAGTAGCTAAGATTCACGTACAAAGTAATCTTATGAATTAAATAGCTTTGTTCTGGTGCACTTAATTTAAAGCACTTGATGTGTTTTAACACATTCTAACAGATTGCACTTAATAATGTCTAAAGAATAAGGGTTTCCAATCCCCACAGAGAAGAAAAGTCATACCAGCTATAAGCTGTGAAAACTCATCTCCTTCAGCCAGTTCTTATGGAGAAGAAACAATTCCTGTGCCTTAGGAACCAATGCAGCCAAAGGAACTTGAATTGCAATGCACCAAATACCTGGATGAATGTTTTGTAAATCAACTCACGGGTGATTTGAGGAGTCACAGTAACAGCAAGGAAGAGTTAAATGCAATAAAAATCGCGTTCTGCCCACACAGCTTATTAAGGGCCTCAGGAAAGGAGAGAAAAATAGAGGGAAGAAAAAAGACAAGAAGGAATCAGTTTGCAAAATATGATTGTTTTTGAAACCTTTGCCTAGCAACAGCCCAACAAATGCTGTAAGGATGGCTTTATTTCATATTCCCATTGCAATACCACAGAGTGTTTCGACACTAGCCAGCTCTCACTCTGAAACCCACCCTGGTGACCTCAGCTGCCCTGCTCTGATACTTGGGCATCCCACAGCTTCTATCACATCCCCTTCTCAAGCTGACTGCAGCGCTGCCTGGCCATGGGGGAGCAGAGTTCCATCTGTTTCCGCTTGCCTACGTTGCAACAACCTATTCTCCCCAGTTGCTCTTGCTTGGCACAATGGAAGAAAACAACTTGATGTGCCAATTTCCTTCCCTCTGCTCCTGGTGTCACGCTGATGCTGCCCACCTCTGCACACTTGCCTCTGCTTGACCTTTCTTTCCCAACAGGCTGTCTGAGCTTGCCGGTGAAGAAGCCAAAGTTAGGTCAAGTTTTTACGCCCTTTCTTGTTGGACGCAGGAAAGAAATCAAAGCCCAGGTAAAATCTCTTCCCCATGGAGTGCTGTTTACTTTTCCCATCGTCAGGCTTTGGGAACATGGCTTTGCTTTTCATTTGGGAACATGGCTTTGCTTTTCAGAGCAGACTCATAAATTTGAGTCCAACAGCAGAAACATATCAGGAAATTTAAACGAAGTCCACTGGAGCTGCTCGGAAAAGAAAGGCATCAATCTCTCAGAAATTTAGCCTGAAATGAGTTTCAGTTCCATTTGTATCCCTGCTTTCCTATGGAGCTCAGATGCTGAGAGCATAACCGGTGGCCACGCTGTGAGAAGCAGACAGTTGTGTGCATGGTAGAGAGATATAGGATAGCATACCACTTCCCCAACTGCTTATGTTGCTACTGAGATAGGTATACCAGCATGTTCAAAAATGGGGTGGATTTAGGTGCCCCTGCCTCTTGCAGCTGCAAGGCACAACTCAACAATGGAATCTGAAGAAAACCTCAGACTCTTGGATCGCCTGCTAAGCTCTGTGCTCAGCAGGAGTTGTGAGAGGCAGTGTCTTGGGAGAACAGCCAGCTCTCAGAGCTCCTGCTGAGCTCTGAACTCCAAGGAAACTGCAGTCCGGCAGTCTACATCCAAACATATCTCTCCTGTCTGCTTTCTTCTTTCCTTTGCCAATAGAACAGTGAGTCTCATCATAGGCACCAAGGGTAGAATCATAGAATCCCAGACTGATTTGTGTTAGAAGGGACCTGAAAGCTCATCCAGTTCCAACCCCCTGCCATAGGCAGGGACACCTTCCAATAAACCAGGTTGCTCCAAGCCCACTCCAACCTGGCCTTTGGTAGGAACAATTCAGCCCTTAAGCATCAGTGCTTCCTGCTTTGGTGCCTCACTGCCCCATTGGTTAACAGGGACAGTAGCTCACCACTATCTTGCAGGGGTACTGTACAGCCAGCAGTTTAAACACTGGGTATTCTGGTGATAGACACATCAATGAATGTTAGATAAAGACGCCACTGGAGACAAACTCCTAGCAGGAAGCATTTTGTGGGTCATCTCCTAATGTGCCCCATCAGCCAAGAAACAGCACGTGCCCAAGCAATGGCTGATGTGTCCGGAACAAAAGCTCAGCAAGGCAGACATGAACATGAACTTGCTCATTAGCTTACACACATTTGAAGCAAAAGCAGCTCAGCAGCTGTCATCGGGTGGCCAAAACTTCCTTTTATGAGCCCAGTTGCATGGAGTTGGGACTGCAAATTGCCACCTCTGTTCTCCAGGTCCAGGTCCTGGAGACTTGGTTCCACAGTAACTGGAAGCAGATCTATGTACTTGCATCATGGATGCAACCTTCATCACAGCAGCTCACACAATCACATTTCCATCAACTGGATGTATATGAGTATACATATACTGAGTATATGAGATGGAATTTCACCTGGCTTCATGCTTTGTCCTAGCTGTCAGAAATCAGACACTTCCTAACTTAGCATAACATTTGCTAATGCAGAGTTCACCCAGTTGCACTTTTTAGAACATTTTTGAGGTAGAAAAGTGACTTTACATGGGATTGTCTTGTTTTGCATCATGCTGCCACCATGGTTTGATCTAATGCTAGGAACCCAAGAGCTGGACTTACCATACCACTGAATCATGGTCTTCATGTCCCTATCACAAATCAGAGGCAGAGGGGACAATAGCTAATTAGTTACTATCTGCAAAGCACCCTGAAGCCCACAGAGAAGCATGGCAGTAAGTGACACGTGTTACTTCTTATTCTCGGAGTTAACAGTCCTTTACTTTGCAGTGTATCTTTGACTGAAGCTATCATACTCTTCCTACCTCCCCAACTCCCAACCACAGAGAGTTACAATACAGAGTACATCTGTTTCCTGTTTCATAAACTGCAATTGCACATTTCCAACAGGCACTCTCATCTGAGATTCACAGGCAAGCAGTTTTATTTACAAGAAGTATGTGTTCCTGAACCTGTCTCCTTCGCATTGTACAGCCTGCTGAAAATGAATAGCAGAATACAGCAGAAATGACTTTCTGGTTTTTGGAGAAGTTTGCATCATCCCCTTTTTCTCTCACTGCTATTAAAAGTAAATAGGTATCTGAGACATCCAGGTATATTTAACAGAAATAAATAATTTACACAATATAGACAGAAAAGACATGCAGCAGCTATTTAAACCTGCCATAAATATTCCTTAATAAGCTATTACTAATATTGTTCTTTGTCGTGAGAACCTGTGGGCTGAGTAACAGTATCATTGCTCCACTGAAGCGAGGCCAGTGAGTAAAATCTTGGCCAAAAGAAAGTAGTGGTCAGAAGGTCCCAGTAACTTGGCTACAGGCTACATCACACACTTCAGCAGAAATCTCTCATGAGCATCATCTTTCACCAATCTGGAAGTGAAAGGAAATGTAAAAACCAAACACCCTTTATGTATACTATTGTAAATGATGACTTTGGGATGAGACTTGGGGTTTTGTATACCAGTGTAACAAGTCACCACTCTTGCCTACTGAGCCCCAGCAGTTTACTGTCAAGTAGAGAAGCAGCATGGTCCCATTCCTGAAGACTTTGGCCCAGTTCCTCTCCATCCCAGGTGGGGAGGCTGTGAGCACACCCTGACAGTGTCTGCACCTCACCTGATGAGTGGTAATTTATTAAGCTGCTGAAAAACAGTTCTGCATCTGGGCCCATCAGCTGTCATGCGCTTGATGAAGTTACCCTTATCTGAGAGAATCAGCCAACACGGTGGGATCCAGGCAGCACCTTCAGGAACGGACACACTTTTTAACACACTGCACACAGAGGCAGGGCAGGTTTTGCAAAATACACCTATTCAGGTCTGTCCAAGATGCTCTAGGACAAAGCCTGAGCACCCCACAGTTTAGGCTGTATATCACCTTCTGACAGAGGGGAGATACAGATGAGCTCTTAGGCAGAAGTTCTTCCCTGTGAGGGTGCTGAGGCGCTGGCACAGGGTGCCCTGGGAAGCTGTGGCTGCTCCATCCCTGGCAGTGTTCAAGGCCAGGTTGGACTCAGGGGCTTGGAGCAACGTGGTCTAGTGGAAGGTGTCCCTGCCCATGGCAGGGGTTGGAACTGGATGAGCTTTAAGGTCACTTCCAACATAAACCAGTCTATGGCTCTATGATTCTGCTCACACTTTGGATGCAGACTAGAAGCTCTCTCTCCTGCCATGATAGTTAGCCAGTGAGACTGAGAGAAATGTATTCATCCGACCACTCCTCTCCCTCTGCCTTTTGTATGCTCTGGTGCTGTTTAAAGGAGGACTACCACCAAACCCAACACAGCTCCCTGCTGTTCCAAGTTAAGCAGCTTGCAACTGATGGGCCCAGCCATGTGCTTAGGGATAAACATTTGTGCAAATATTTGCAGATGTGGGACCCTAATCTAGAGAACAATGTCAATCCCAGATACCATTTTGTTTATGAGTGTCAATCCTGGGGCATTACTGAAAGCCCAAGGAGAAAGTCTGTGTTTCAAGATGCTTACAGTACCAAGGTCTTATCCCACAGCCTGTCACAAGCAAGCAGCCTTTTACTCACCAGAGCAGTCAGAGTCTACTATGCAACTAAAATGGCCAGCTGCCATAGGATGGATGTGTTTTGCAAACAGAATTGGAAGTTGAAAACATGCAGGCATGCAGAAGTCCTGGTACTTTGCAGGACAAGAATTTGCAAATGCTTTGGCCAGCTCTAAGTCCATCCACGATAAAAGCTCATGTGGACTGGCTGTGTATGGAAAGAGAAGAGAGAAAACAAACTGCTGCACAGGCCTGCTTTGCTTGAGAAAGTGAATTACCCATCTCATTAGCTTCATGCTTTTTACTTAGCATGTTCCTTTCTACTTGCTGAGGCACCAAATGCAAACAGCTCCATCACTAATAGTCTCCATGCGTGTTGGTCTGCAAGGCATCAGCTCTCTGCTACAAGCTTTTGTCTCTCCAATTCTTTCTCCCAGTTTTTGAGCTACAACATGGTCTTCCAAAAGATTTGCTGCTGCTTAAATGTGGAATAGGAACTAAACCTCTGAACCTCAGGTGCACGCTGTTTATAAACCCTGCTTTTATCCCTCCAGCAAGCACACACAGCAGCTCTTCCTTGTGCCAAAAGAAAAGCTACAGCACCTTAGCTTTTAGCTTAGAAAACAGCATCCTGGGCTCTCAGTTTTGCTTAAGCCTCAGCATGCACAGCTCCATGCCAGAGCCTAATATTTTTGAGAGAGTTTTAGCACACACAGAGTCACAGTGTTGCAATAGCGGTGAATCCATCAAGAGAAGGGAGAACTGGAGGGATTCCTGAATTACAGGTGACTGCCTGTGTTTTCCCAGGGCAGAAACCAGTGTTTGGGAGCTACAAAGTTGGCTTCATGTGTTTACAAGAAGATCTGCTGTGCGCACGATTTGCTGATGTTTCCCAGGCAGCTTTGCAGACGTGACAGGAATAAATATAGGCCTCTCAAGACCACACTCACTTATAAACAACTCTCTTATTTGCAGTGGATAAACAACACTTCTATCTGCAGTAGCTCTGTTCCTGTTAGATGACTGCTAATGGCTTGAATGGGTGTACTGGTCACTGGGTAAAAAGGTGGCTGGATTTGTAAGCCCAAAAGATGGTAGTGAATGGAGTTAAATCTAGTTGGTCACAACCATACTGTTTAATATCTCTACCAGTTATCTGGACAAGGGAACTGAGTGCACCCTCAGCAAGTTTGAAGATGACACCAAGTTGAGTGGGAATGTTGATCTGCTGGAGGGTAGGAAGGCTCTGCAGAGGGAGCTGGCGAGGCTCTACCTAAACCCAGCTTGACTAAAGTGTTTTCTGCAGAGAGTAATTCAATTAATGCCCTTAAAGTACTGACAATAATTTATGATGCATCACGTTTCTGCAGTGAGAAGGTACGCCATGCCCACACTGTGATGCCCTCTTACGGCAATGTGCCAGCTTCTGGGGAAACTTTTGGTCAAGATCTCTGCTGGATATGTAGCTTTGAATATGATTTTATGGCAGGCAATGAGCTCTTTTTCTTGGACCATCACTTGTGGTAGTAATGATTTTGCAAGAGAATAATATTTTTATTTACCTCCTTTTTTTCCTAAATATAACAAAATTTTTGTGGTTATTTCTTTCTTTGCTTTAGCTCAAATTTCCTCTCAGAGGAAGCTTTGATTCCCTGTGATTACACACACAGTTGCTGGTAGATTATAGAGGCTGGAGAGCTATAAAGACCCTACTTTTGTAGACTACCCAGACTTTAAGTTATATTTCAAGAGACCATATCAGATTTTGGGGGAAGGAAAGAGAAGGTATTGTGTCAGATCAGCATTAATTTTAAGAGAAGAAAGGGGGGAATCTTTATGTGTGTTTTGTCTACAACAATCAGGAAATGCAGCAGACACATCTCTTCAGCATCATCTGCTGTCCTTATTCATTCTCTTAGGCTGAGGCATGCTGGAGAGAAAAGATTTTGCAGCCCCAGCAGAAATGTTTGTGCAATGTTTATCTGATCAGCTAAAGACTTGCTTTGGGAAGGAGTTCTAACACTTCATAACTCAGATGTAACTGAAATTCTCAGTGTCCCCTTACTATTTGCAAGAGAGACCTCTATTTAGAGCAGCAAACTTTGTACCAAGAGCAAGAATTAGGATGAAGTCGGTGCTCACTGAAGTTTTATGATTTTCTTTTCCTGACCAAAGCTAGTGATGGGATTACATGCATTTCACATTATCAGACACACTGTACTGTTCACCACCTAAGCCATACCTGAAAGGGTAGAAACCCCTATTTTTTTACTAACTGCAGAAACCATCTACAGATGCACAGGCAGGTGTATGCTCTTCCTCTGCACAGAAAGAAAACCTGATATTAGCCCTTATTATTCCCTTCAATGTCAAGAAGGAGACTGCACAGTAGGGAAAAAGCACTACACGAATCTCTGTGCTAACAGGAAAGGTATCAGCTTTTCAACATGGAAAACATGATGTGACTGTCAGAGACACGTAAGCAGCTTGGGAAGAAGCAGCTTACTGACCTGCTCCATAGCTTACCAAGCTGTTTGACAACCAGGCTCTGCTTCCTGCTCTATTACATGTGATAAGGATGAAGCTTAGAAAAAGCAACCCCTGTTATCAACTTTTTACACTACTCAGCATATCCTAACTTCAAGGTCAGACTACCAGAAAAAGGTATGTGGAAAGATTATAGCTTTCGAAGATACTAAGTATGCCTAGTGTCCTTACCTCAAGCAGAACTGTGTAGGTCTGTACAGTCATATTCTGTGCTTACATGTGCAATGTGCATTGCCCAGTGATCTACTTTGATTTTAGGTGTTTCTAGCAGCCCAGCTACTTGATGCATTTTAATGGATGAATCATAGAATCACAGACCAGTTTTGGTTGGAAGGGACCTTAAAGCTCATCCAGTTCCAACGCCCTGCCACGGGCAGGGACACCTTCCACTAGACCAGGTTGCTCCAAGCCCCTGTGTCCAACCTGGCCTTGAACACTGCCAGGGATGGGGCAGCCACAGCTTCTCGGGGCACCCTGTGCCAGCACCTCAGCACCCTCACAGGGAAGAGCTTCTGCCTAAGAGCTCATCTCAATCTCCCCTGTTCTGTCAGGTTAAAGCCATTCCCCTTTGTTTGTCCCTACAGGCCCTTGTAAAAAGCCCCTCTAAACCCAGCTCCTTTTAAAGCTAAATATTGAAGTACTAGGACTGCAGTAGAGACTAAATCTAGGCTAAGTCCCTCCTAGCAATGCCTAATGCATACCAAGCATTCTCAAGACTCAATGTAGGAAAGTCTCCCAAGAACTAGTGATGATCCCTGTAACCTCTATCAGCAATAACTTGCTTAAATACAATTAATTCCTGTAAATCTCCTGATGATACCAGTTATCTCCTACAGATACTGTTGTAATCTTCAAGTGCAGAAAGAATTCTTTCTTTATAACTTTCATTTTCTCTATGGAGACCATTGTAATTTCTGCCTTCCTACTTTTCAGTGTCATCAAGTTGCTCAGAATCTTCTCCCAAGTCTCCTTCCCTTCAGCTTGCTTTTATTATTTTTTTTCCCCCCAGAAATGGCTGTAATTTGATTGTATTGCTCCTGGTATTGCTTCATCCATACAACCTTCATTGCTGAACAAAATGGGACTGGAGCCTGAGCAATATGACTTCAGAGCAATGAAGCAGATAACTGAGGCAGGAGTGAGACAATATGATGCCTTCCTCTTGCGTTAGAGAAATCAAATTGCTGAGGCTGTAAACAAGTGCTTCCTGGCGGATCAAACTCACACAACATTACAGGCACCAGCAAAGAACGGTTTCAACATACTCAGGGCTGTGGTGTTTAGCATTAATTTGGCATATTTTGCTTTTGCTGTGATTTTCAATCTTGCATATTACCATAAGTCTATGAGCAACAAGCAGTGCGTATTTTAATCTTGGAAGTTCCTCAAAGTTACTGAACTATTTGAAGCTGGTTGTACTTCATGGGCTGCTTGAAAATATTCCTCCAAAAGGAAACTGGAATTGAGATATAATTTTATATCATTTTATTGATGTTTTCTTCCATGATTCCTTGACTGTACTGAGCACTATAAATATTTCTAGCAAAAATGAGTGTTTATTTCCAAGTTTTATTAGCACTGTTGCAAATGACTAGTTTTTAATGAGGAGGTTGGTGCAAATATTGAATGTGACCGTCACCTTCACACCAAAAGGTGAAAAAAAATATATAAAGAGGCAAAACCATCCTGCTTTGAGGTGAATAAAATATAAATGGAGAAATAAAGAAAACCATAACTTAGGCAGTAAGCTGAAGTGCAGAGAAATAGAGGGACCTGCCCAAGGTCACCTAAGAAAGTCAGTCAGACCCAGGTAGAATCATATAGTGTTTTGGGTTGGAAAGAACCATAAAGCTCATTCAGTTCCACCCCCCTGCCATGGGCATGGGCACCTTCCACTAGACCACGTTGCTCCAAGCCCCTGAGTCCAACCTGGCCTTGAACACTGCCAGGGATGGAGCAGCCACAGCTTCTCTGGGCACCCTGTGCCAGCGCCTCAGCACCCTCACAGGGAGAACGTCTTCCTTATATCTAACCTGAACTTCCCCTGTTTCAGTTTGAACCCATACCCTCTTGTCTTATCACTACAGTCCCTGATGAAGTTGATCCTACATTTACTCGTTCTAACTTTATGTCCAGGGTAAGAAGCAGAGATATTTCACAGACAAAACTTCAATCCCTATTAGCTGTTGTATCATTATTTTTGTGAGCCCTAGTGCCAGCTAGGATTAATTTAGGACGTGTTGCCACTGGGCACTGCAATGCCAGATGTACAGTGAGCTGAGAAATCTCATCCTAAATTTGACTCACTTCAAATCAGGAAAATATATTGTCAGGTGTCAGACACATCTGCATTGATTTTCTTTAGCAATGCTTCAGGCTTCCTCATCTATCCATCTACTCCCAGTTTGAGTTCAGGGAGATCTGGCTTGCCGCAGAGGCAGAGGAATTTGCTTGATTCTGCATAGTAGCAAGAGGTATTAAACAAATAGCTTCCTGGGGCAATGTCAGCAGAAGACTGACAAAGGGTTTGCAGCTTAATATCAGAGAGTTTAGAAAATCTCAGGCTTTTTCTAAAAATAGAAAATCTCAGGCTTTTTCAGGATAATTATTTGTATCCACGGTATTACATCTGAGACATGGTATACTGATAGGCTGTTGTTTTCTGATGAAAAGCCATTAAAATAAACACACTCTGAATTTCTGTTCTTTGGTTTCCATCAGAAATGTTACAGAAGATAAGCACCTTCCAATTTTGAATTTCATGTTGGGTTGCATCTGTCTCTGCTCCAAGATGTAACAAGAGAATGAAAACTATGTTGGCATTGCATTTGCCCAACATTGCTTTTCCTTGTGAGCACACTCCAGGATTTAGTATACAACTGTGAACCTTCCAAATTTACTTGCAATCTGGATCTCTGCTAAGCAGATCCCTACAGATAACCATGGTGCTTCAAGAACTAAGTTCCAAGTTTCCTAACAAAAAAAGTATCAGGGAAATCAAAAAGAAAAATATATTTCTGATTTCTATCAAATTTTATTCTGAATTTATACATTGAGTTTTGGACACCAGTAAATGTCATCAGCACAATGACATCCACCAGTACAATTCATCTATCAGAACAACTTACCTTTTGATTTACAGTAAAAAACCCTTCTGCCCTGCACCCTTTATTCTTGTGTTCAGATTTTATTCACTGCAAAGGAAAATAAAGATAAATATAAATATTTCTACTACTTTTGCACTGGTACGTGCAGCACAGCTATGGAGAACATGTTTATCCTGTAAGGAGCAGTGTGGGAAGGAAATGGAGAACAAGCAGCCCTTGTGAGTGGGTGATTTCAACTCAAGTGAAATACAGAAGCATTTTCTTATCTATCCCCTCTGCTGAATTCACATTGGCTTAAACCACCCCAGGGAGGCTTCTCTGTGTGGAGAGGCTGAAGTCAGGGTTCAAACTCAGGCTAAAAGTGCAGTGGAAACTCACCCTGTGTCAAGGAACAGTACAAAAACTTTATGGTTTTGGTGTCCACATCTCTAAGATGTCATAAGATATCCTAGTATTGCTAGGGAATAAAATATTTTGCCAGTACTGGAGACCAAGCAGAATATATTATTTTCTAATGGAAGAAAAACACGTGGATGCATTGTTTTCAGAGAAGCTATTATTTTCCATTGGGAGGGAAAGGGAGTATTTTTGGTCCAACACAGTGTTAGTCTGCTTCCTCTGGCCTCAAGAAAAGGCTTTACATAAAGTATCCTGATAGAGCTAGAGTTAGAACGATAAGCCTCATCCCCCTCTGCAGGCATCTTTGCATTGAGAATATCTCATACACAGTGAACTGCTCCTAGCCAGCCCACAAATGGAAAAGATACTCAAGGTGTTCATTTCAAGCAGCTAATTACCTGATCTAATTAAACCTTGGAACAAGCTGGTCTAGTGGGAAGTGTCCTTTCCCGTGGCAGGGTTTAGAACTGGATGAGCTTTAAGGTCTTTTCCTACCCAAACCAGTCTGTGATTAAACAGCCCTTGTCTCATTTTTGCCACATGGTGCATGGCTTATCCCCCTGCCACTGAAGAGCAAGAGCTTAACATCTTAGCATGGACATAAAGAAATTATGGATGACAGCTATATCCAGACTTATCTAAATCAATCAGAGGTACTTGCAAAAGTTATGGTATATATTTCAGGTTGAAGCTCACTTTTAATGACTGCAGGCTGAAAGAGCTTCCTGAAGCAGAGTATCTTGAGGACTGATTCATAAAGAGCTTTCTACACATTCCTCTACAGCACTGAGCAACGACCACTCTTGTAAACAAGAAACCAGGGGCGTGAACTGTTGGTCTAATCTGGGCTCGCAACCCCTAGTTCTTCAAGGTTTCAGGTGTGTATAAATACATTCATATACAGGTGTGTGAGTGTGAGTAGTTTAGCAGAGAAAATTACGGGAAGATGCTTCTAAAAACTTATAGGCAATCAGGATATCATTGCCAGAGTTGTACTTAAGTAAAGCTGTTACAATTCTCAGTTTTATTTTGATTTTACTTTAATCCTGAAGAATCCTATAAAATGTACCTTCCTGGAAAACATAACATGAAAGGATCTTATTGAAGCACCTGCTGTGCTTGCCAATGAGCTGTAAAAGAGGGAAGGACATTTGGAAACTAATGTTCAGAGGCTGGGCAGGAGGACTGGAAACTTTGCAGAGATGCTGTTCTGTTGTCCTGTCCTGTTTATCCTCTTTTCCTCTTTTGCTCAGCTGGCCAGTGGTTAAGAAGAAGTATGTTGACTCTTGTGAGTCACAGTTACCAGAAACATTTTGCTTTGGGCATTTCCTTTTTGCCATGATCCTGGTCCCCATTCTTTCTGTCTTTCCCATTTAAATGGAAAGACACCAACTACTATGTGGAAATATTACCTGTTCTTGTATGAAGAGCACTGCATTGGTCATATCCAGATCTTTCCGTTACTGCAATCCAGTAACAACTGCAAATAACATTTGTAATTTGAGTAGGACCCATAAGATGAGCCACTGATATGTGAGAGGTTCCTGGCTATGGCATAAGCAGCTCCCAATTTGTGGGAAGGGGGTGGTTAAAAAGTAGGAGAAAACAAAGTTTGGTTCTGGTCCAGACTTATATCTATACTGGAAGTGTGGAAGGAAAAGTGAAAACTTTCCTAAAACACCAATGGAAAAACACCCATTGTTCCCTCCAATCTTTTTTGTTATCCCATGGGGTAGTGCAGCTCCCTCATGAGAGGAACTCTCAGCACATACAAGCAGCTGCTCCAGAGGTTTCTAAGAGGGTGTACAGGTTATGCTCCCAGTGCAGACGGAAATGAATGGCCATGCTGCCCTGCCTTGGCACTGGGAGCCTCCTGAAGAAGGGTATGCCTTGCCTCTTGCTCTGGGTGCTGAGAGCAGCAGAAAGTCCCTCAGGACTTCAAGCTCCAGACCTCCTGATTCAGTTTTGAATCACAAAAAAAACACCCAAACAACCTCAGTATGAAGGAGTTACCCACAGGCCCGCTCTGTGCAGGAGGTTGAGAGCCCTGATCCCATCTATTGAAAACCATGGGCCCTCACCAAAAGAAGAGGCACCAACTTACAGCTGGTAACAGCCATGGGCAAAATAGCTGGGGAAGATTTCATGCCTACCTCTACCCTCTCCTGGATGCAGAACAAAAAGTGGAGCATCCATCCAGACAGGCAAGACTCTCAGGCTCAGATTTTGGTTTTAAACCAGGTTTTCTCACTTCTGTTATTCAATACCAAGGACTGCATTCTAGTCAATGGAGATCCACAAAATAGCCATGGTGAGAGTTGCCCCAAGATACTTCTGATCCACCATCCTATATCTTATATATATATATATATATATATATATATATATATATCTCAGATATATCCTATCTGAGTTCATAGAATGAACAACAGAATGGTTAGGGGCAGAAGGGATCTTAAAGATCATCTAGTTCTGAAATTCAGAGTGATTGCCCAGCTCAGAGATAGGTCAACCCTCAGCAGACATACCCTGAGTTTCTACAACATTCCTCATCATCTTTCTCAGTACAGTATCCTTAATTGAGGGCAAGCACATCCTTCTTGGTGTCTACTGCTTGCCAATGCTACAGCTGAGTGGATCCCAACCATTTCTGAGGAAGGAGCCCCTCCCTGTCCTCAACATTGCTCATTTCTTAACAGATGTGTAAGTGATGGATGGTGTCTTGAAGGTCACTCTAAAGGGCCTAGCAAACAGCCAGCAATCTTCAAAGAATATCTGGAACCACTGTGCAAGTGGAAAGTATTAATAAATACATTGCAAATCCACATGACCCCACCCAAAACCTCATTGGGGTTGTCCTTCTTTTCTCCAACAGCCTATCTTAGCCTCTGGACTATGGCAACAACTAGAAAAAGCTGGAGGTCTGGATCATTGCTGCTGCTTTTTACAGGGCATGTTGTAAGTTATAATGTGGTACAAACCCCACCCTTTCCATGGCTTTTGATTCCTGTAGCCTCACCTCTCACCCTGACATGCAGTCATGTTTTGCCTGTTGCACTGCCAGTGCTGAGGTTGCCTCGCTGCTCCAGTAAGATCCTAAAGCCTTTTGTCCCTCAGAGGCTTACCTTGGTCTACAAATGTTCCTAGTTTTGCTCATCTCCATTTTGCTGAATATCCATTCTCCTACCTCCTTAAATTAGTAAAGAAGGCATTCCTGTGTTATTCTTTTCCTAAGCCATGCAAATTTGTTCTCATCCTCATTTTTCTGGACTGGGACATGAAGTTCAGACTTCTCTACAGACTCAGCTGTGCTATATTTAACTTCACATCCGATTTAACCCTCAGATTTTCCAGAAGGAGCCCAGATGAGATTTTTCGACTATGCACCATTCTCAAGTGAGGCGAGTAGACCAACTCACACCAAGATACACAGCAACATTTCCAAGACAAACTTGGCATTCCTGTCCTTTGACACCCAGCTGAAGCCAGACTTGGTTTAAGGGACAATAATTCTCACTCAGGAGGGCTGGGTGTGCTGCCGTGTTAGACCAGGGAAAAGGTTTCTCAGTGGCCTCACATCTGGCTTCAGTGAGTGAGTCTGGTTTAAGTCCTGGAGTCAGTCATTGGCCATCTTTGGTACAAATGGAAACCAAACCCGCTCTAACTAATGCCAAGAGTCAGGGCAGCTCACGATGAAGACTCAGAAAGAGACTGAGAATCAGATTCTCTCCTTTATTCTTGTAATAATGCATCCATGGCTGCAGATTGGAGTTTTGGATGGAATACTTCAGGAAGCCAGCAGAACATGAAATTATCTTGTGACATGTCTTAATGTCACAAACCTGTGGTTTCAACAACATGTCTAGTGACAATTTCAACTTTGGGGCAGAAATCTGTACACTTGACTACTACAGCTAAAACTAAAATTGTGGCATTCAAGGAAACCTCTGGGTTTGGCTGGTGATCTTCCTCTCCCTTTATCTTCTGTAAGCCAAGAGGTGCATCAGTGCCCTACCACAAGAAAAGATATGATGGGAAGGCATCCTGGGAACTGCTGCACAGCTGAGGAAGCTCAGTGCTGTAAGGTATCTGTGCTAGAGTTCCCATGAATTAGCACAATATGGTTCGGGGTGCAAACCAAAGCATTTCTGGATTTCTTGAGTGCTCAGCTTAAAGGTAAAAGTTTTCCATGGATTTTTTTTTTTTTTTTTTTCCACAATTCACAAACTTCTTGTTTAAAAAGCAACATTTACTTTTTTAAAAGTCTGATTCCTTGGCAAAAAAAAGAGCTAAATGGCCAGAGCATTAGGAAAGAATTCTTCCATATGAAAGCGGCACAGGCTGCCCAGAGAAGCTGTGGCTGCTCCATCCCTGGCAGTGTTCAAGGCCAGGTTGGACAGAGGGGCTTGGAGTAACCTGCTCTAGTGGAAGGTGTCCCTGCCTGTGGCAGGGGGTTGGAACAGGATGAGCTTTAAGATCCCTTCCAACCCAGACCAGTCTGTGATTCTATGATTTCTGATCAGCTACACATGCTACAGAGTTATCTGAGTTATCACTGAAGGATCCTTAGCAGTGATGAAAACTGATGTTCCACCTCAACTAAGTACATGATGTACAAGGCATAAAGTAAAGTCAAAAGAAAAGTGGAGGGAATTAATCTCTGGTCTGTGGGCTGTTTATCAGCTCTAGCCTCACTTGTCTCATGCAGCTCTGGGGGTGGCATTTCTGTGGGACATGATAATAAAAGCGGGGATGTTTTTCCACCCAAACTTTTTCATGCTTTGCTTTTGCTGTAGATCCCAGAGACCAGATGTCTCATATCAGAGAAAGTGTAACTTACTCAGCTTCACTTTGGGGACACATTTTGGGGAGGAAGGGAGAAAGAATTTGTTCTTGATTTGGAGTTAAATTGACACACGATAGATAAATGGCAGGCAGAGACCAGGTATCCTATTGATAGAAGAGAGGATAACCCTGATCACCACAGGAGCTGAAGAAGGTATTTTTTGGAAGTAGCTTTCATCAGGACAAGGTTCTCTGTAATACCTACAACAAAGCACCTGCACTTAGAAATTGCTCTCAAACAGTTCTCAGCTGACACCCTCTCAGCTTACCTAGCCAATTCATAAGATTTTTATGTATGCAGACCCTGCTCCAGCCCAGCCTTGCATTAAGGTTGTGAGGGACAGCATAACTTCACCCCTGCAGCTGCTTCAGCTGTGACAGCAATGAGCGATGGCAGTGTGCTGCAGTGTCTGCTGCTTACAGACTTGTTACTCATCCTCCCACTGTTTGGGCTTCTGTGTCTGGCTGGGTTCATATGCTAGGCCTTGTAACAAACACACTGACAACATAAGCCATCTCCTTGCACAGTGAATCCCTGTGCTTAGCAAACTGGGACCCCAGTCTCCCATTCGAGCTTCTTGCTGATAGTCTGTGCAAATGCATCATTCATGAAAGAAGCTACACTCAATAAATCATTCCCTTGACAGTGCTTTGAGAATGGGATATGAATGTCACTTATCTCCACCAGACTGGAGACCAGCTGGGACACTGAAATCACTCCCCACAAGTCCCAGAGAAATACAGCAGAGCTGTTTAGTCCAGTTAAAATCCACAGCACATTTATCCCACACTCACTGCAACCATAAAACAGACCTAACAAAATAAGGCTGTTAGCAGAAAAAAGACCAAAACCCTCAGAAACTATAATATGCTACCGAAAGGGAGTGAGAACCTCAGGTGGTTTGGTGTCCTGAGGTCTTACAACACTAGAGAACAGACTTCAGCTCATTTATGCCAACACAAACACGAGGGCATTTCAGTGTCAGATGGCATCAACACATGGTAAAGCAAACAGGCTGCTTCACTGTCTTCAGCTCCAGATGTGAAGAACAGCTGAAGGACCATCACTTGTTCCTCAACTTCTTCTGAGCCTCCTTCAGTCTTCAGACTTCTGTGTCCCGCATCCAAGAGTCTTAATGGAGCTAATTTCCTCCATCTTTCCCAGAGCTATAAAGTGGCAGCTCTCCGTTAGGATTTATTAGCTCCCACTGAGAGAGAAGAAGTGAGATTCATGTGAGTCATTAAGTCCTGCCGGCAGGATGACCATGAAAAATGGCATTTTAGAAGGGTTTTCACTGGCACTGCTTACCCTGCTACATGCTATAAGATAATTATTGAGGGAAGAAGGATGTTTTGAGAAAAAAAAAAATACAACCCAAACACAGAAATACTCCACAGAACCCAAACAAGCTACAGACATTGCTGCAAGTTATTTATGGTGGAATGGGCTGTTCTGCTCAAACACGTTACATGGATCAGGCCTCCTCTGTCCCCAAATCAAGATCCTGCCCTGAAGATTCATTTTGCTTGAAGGGTGAGCAACAGGAAGAGCTACTGCCTGCTGCAGAGGTCATTAGGGTTAAAAAAATCCTGGTCAGAAATTATTCTCAGAATCATTTGTGAGGCATAAAAGGACAAACTCAAATGGATGCTTGAGCTCAAGCTTGTTTTTTACATCCAGTCAATGACAGGAAAGCCAAAACTTTTAGCCAAAAAGCATTCATGCACATGTCTGAAAGATACTTTTTATTTTCCTTCTGGTAGTTTGACTAGATT
Source organism: Pezoporus flaviventris (assembly GCF_033815535.1). NCBI lineage: Eukaryota > Metazoa > Chordata > Aves > Psittaciformes > Psittacidae > Pezoporus > Pezoporus flaviventris. Next base: position 54,404,546 of record NW_026892549.1, read on the forward strand.
TAATAAAAACATATAAAAGCTGTAGGTAGCTATTAGCAAAAAATCACCACCAGCAAGCTCTTTAAATCTTTCATTCTCTCCCCTCCACAGTTTCGGTATCACCACCATTATTAGCCCAGCTTCCCAAAATAGTGTAACTTGGATTATCCAGCTGCCTCTGAACTGACAGGAAGCTGTGGACAGCAGTGGAGACAATACTTTCTGTCTCTCCATAACATCACTGTCACTGAATATGACACACCACTGGAGCAGCCCAATGACATGACATGCTACACCTGCAAGGTGAGCTGGTCAGATCAATGTGTGGCTGCCTTGTCACACTGCTCTCCTGGTCTTGGAGAGGGCACTTATTTCTCTGCCTAGTCTAGCACGGCTCTTTCTCCCTCTCTTGCACTATTCAGTCCCTTCTTACCAGCTTAGCAAAGGTTACTGACAGTGATGGGGTCTAATGAGTTTCAGCACCTATGCATGTAGCTAGAAACCATCTTGCCACACAAACACTGCTTTGTAACATATGGGGAAATGCAGGTTCCTTGGAATCTGGATCAGCAAGAACCATCGGCTCCCAGTGAGCATCTAAGTGATCCCACCAGGGCAACAGGAGGAATTGACTGTATTGAGAAACATGCTATAATTAGAAATGGGTTAAAATCAGATGGACAGACCTCATCACTGGTTTTTTGTTTGCTTTTTGCAAAACCAGTACCAAGAATGATTTGGCTGCGGGCCTCATTTCTGAGATTATAATATTCATGGGTGGATTTAGGGATCAGAGAAATGGTTTTTGTCAAAAGCTGATGGCAGAAAGAGCAAATTATTATCCATTTCAGCATGCTCCCACCTTTGTACAGCTGAACCCTTTCTGACTGTAGTGGTTTAAGCCCAGCCTGTAACTCAGAACCACGCAGCCGCTCTTTCACTTCCGCCTCTTCCTCCTCACAGCTCCTGAAAGGATGGGGAGGAGAACTGAAAGAATGTAACTCCCACGGGTTGAGATAAGAGCAGTGCAGTAACTAAGGTATAACACAAACCACTGCTGCTACCACCAGTAATAATAATGATAAGGGAAATAACAATGGAAGTGAATACAACTGCTCACCACCCGCCAACCGATAGCCAGCCCAACCCCAGCAGCAACCTAGCCCTTCCAAGTAACTGCCCCCAGTTTATATACCAGGCATGACATGCTGTGGTATGGAATACCGCTTTGGCTAGTTTGGGTCAGGTGTCCTGTCTCTGCTTTCTCCCGGCTTCCCCTCCTCCCTGGCAGAGGGTGAGACTGAGAAAGTCCTTGGTCAGAGTAAACATTACTGAGCAGCAGCTAAAACCATCAGTGTTGTCAGCGTTGTTCTCAGGCTGAGAGTCAAAACACAACGCTGCACCAGCTACTGAGAAGGAGAAAAAAAAATGACTGCTACTGCTGAAGCCAGGACCCTGACCATCATCACATCTATCACTATGGGTCTAGAGATCAAACGGCTGAATGAGCCTGTGAAGCTGCTTCGCTGCACTTCAGTGATGGAGTTTATTCAGCTTGGGACTCCGCAGAATATATATGCACTCACTCCTCAGCCAGGAGCCATCAGGTCTGTGAGATGCTCATAGAGTGGCCCTATTAGTGCAAATCAATACTGTGGGCTCTAGACTTTGCTTGGGTGTGAACGAGGGGCTTTGGTCATGCAGAAGGGAGTCCACTTCCTATTCAGATAGCTCTGCCGAGTCCCAGAGCATGGAGCTTATAAATATTCTAACATCTCTGGAGAGGGATACTGCCAGAAACACCTGATTTCCCACACATCGAGGGGCAGTGGTCAGTACCCTCTCTCCTTCCCACTCACATCTATGCAAGGCTACATGTACTTGAGTATCTGATCAAAGTCAAATGATGTGATACCTGAAGGTAATACTACTAACTTCTGCAGATATGTGACCTGCCAATTGCATAAGCCCCTGTATTTGAGGAGCCTAATAAGTTTCTGGGTAACATGAACTAACACAGGCTTAAGTGCTCTTACAGCTCCACAATTTCCTATGGGTCCTACAATCCTAACCTAATTCAGGAAAACACTTAAACAAAATTTATCTTCCACACCACTGACATCCATTGGACTATATCTGCATCGACACACTGCTTTATAAAGCATTGCTCAGTAGAAAGCCCCATTATTTTCAGTGTATTCACTTTTATGGAAAATAACTTCCCAGCTGTTTGCCATTTTACCATTCCAGTATTAAGGGATGGAATATATGTTTCCTTAGGCCTTATCACTTCTCATGCTCCCACATCAGCTGCCTTTTTTAATAGGTTCTTTTTTTGTAAGGTAACAACAAAGTCATAGTTCTTAGTCATTTGTTGTTCTTCCCAAGCATTAAAGTCCTCCAGCTAAAGGATCTTCTGCTCCCTATGACACAGTGCATGAACTGATCTATAGACAGAAATACTCTGTTAGAGCAGCTACTGCTGCAGAGGAGTAGCAGCACAAAAATCTCTACATATTTCAGGCAGGATAGAATCTAGATCTATGGCAACCACGCCTGAATATGAGAAGGTATTCAAGCCTCTGAGCCAGTCATTCCTGTGCCAGGGTGTGAATTTGTGCCAAATGAAGTGATTTGCCATCCTACGTTCTGTCCACAGCATTACATCCAACCAACTTATTTAGTACAGGTGTCTGAACAGTGCCTTCAGTAAAGACAGGAAATCCACTGCCAGTTCACTTCCCTTTGCATGGAGCAGTGTTTCAACCTTGGCAGGACACAGAGAGCTGGAAATCATTCAAGCAGTGACCGTTATCAGTGTCCTGCTTGCTTTTGCCTCACTGGTCAAAATGCACCTGTTTCTAGAAGCAGAATCATAACACGGTTTGGGGTGGAAGCTCATCCAGTTCCAACCCCCTGCCATGGGCAGGGACACCTTCCGCTAGAGCAGGTTGCTCCAAGCCCCATCCAATCCAGCCTAGTAATAGTGATCTTTTTGTAACTATATCAAATAAGCAGGTCTCCAGCTCTTCTCCTCCCCCCCCCCCCCCCCCCCCCCCCATTTAATCAGCAGAGTTGTGCTGTTAATGGCATTGGACCATTTGTTTGCAGTTGCAATTCAGCCAGACTTATACTGACTTTTATTAACTGAGGATCTGATCTAATACCTCTGCATTCCTCTGCTTGGTCAAGCAGAGCTACAAAGCCCTTGCTGTGATTCTGCCAGCTTTCATTGGTTACATTGGTCAAGCCTGAACTCTTCCTGGACAGGAGTTTTCCAAGAAAAATCCAGTGAGCAGCCAACCCTCCAGCACAGTGCTCATGGGCACAGTGCTGTCAGAGGAGCTGTATATCAGATGTGGTCATACCCAGGCCTGGATTCAGGACTGACTCAAAGGAAAGAATACCACTCCCTGAATCACCAGCACAGCTTCCTGCAAACCTTGAGGTTTCCTGGCTGTACATCAGAAGAGGTTTCTGTTCCTTTGGACACTTTTGTTTACCCTCAGTAATTTTCCACTATGTTAGACTTCCATGGATTTTTCTCATTGGAGCAGGACAGACTGTGACCCAATGCGTTTACGTGGTGTATGACATGCCAAATGCCTAACATGCCACCACCACACCCTCATGGGAGGAGCAGCAGCTCTGCCGAGGTGGGCACTCTCACCAAGAGTCTCACATGGGCGCTTGGTCCCCTTGGCTGATCCCTAGAGCTTCTCCAAGGTTACCAAGAGGAAAAGAAGGAAAAAAGGGAAAACACAAAGGAAAAAGAAAGAAACCCATCATTCGTAATTACTTCTTATTTCCTCCAGAGCCTGGGCCTGGCCCAGCAGCATTCACCAGCAGGTGCTTGTGCAGCAAAAGCTCTGGATCCAGCCTACCACTTTGCCAGGAACACTGCACAAGGAAGCCAAAAGCCAGGGTTCCTCCACCCAGAGCCTCACAGGAGCTCAGGTACACAACTGTGCTTCCTCCAGGACCTCTCTCCAGCTCAGTGCTGGGCTTTGCAGTTCTATGCTTCAATGTGGCCTGAAATGTCATCAATTGCTCTTTTACTTCTCCCTGTGGTATGGAAACAACTTTCTCACAAATTGCTGAGACTGAGGGTTTGAAATCATAGAGTCTTGAAAAGACTTGGAAAAGCCCTTTAAGCTCATCCAGTCCAACCCTTACCCCAGCACTGCCAAGGCCACCACTAACCCATGGCACTGAGGCCTTGTCTCCATGGTGTGTGATCACTTCCAGGGATGGTGACTCCAGCACTGCCCTGGGCAGCCTGTTCCAATGCCTGAGCACCCTTTGGGGAAGGAATTGTTCCTCAGCTCCATCTAAACCTTCCCCAGTGCAGCTTGAGGCTGTTTCCTTTTGTCCTATCACTTGTTATGTGGGAGAAGAGACCAACCCCCACCTCACTACAACCTCCTTTCGGGTAGCTGTAGAGAGCAATAAGATCCTCCCTGAGCCTTCTGTTTTCCAGACTGAACCCCCCAGGTCACTCAGCTGTTCCCCATCACACTTGTACCCCAGGCCCTGCACCAGCTCTATTGCCCTTCTCTGGCCTGCTTCAGCACCTCAATATCCCTCTTGTAGTGAGGGGCCCAGAGCTGAACACAGGATTCAAGGTGCAGCCTCAGCAGTGCCCAGTACAGGCGGAAAATTACTGCCCTGGCCCTGCTGCCACACTGGTGCTGATACAGGCCAGAATGCTGTTGGCCTTCTTGGCTGCCTGGGCACAAGCTGGCTCATGTTCAGCTCCATCAACCAGTACACCCAGCTCCCTTTCCATGAACAACTTTCCACACTTCCCCAAGCCTGGAGCATTGCATGGGATTGTTGTGACCCAGTACTTTGTTGAACCTTATACCATTGGCCACAGTCCATCTATCCAGCCTGTCCAGATCCCTCTGCAGAACCTTCTTGTCCTTCAGCAGATCAACACTCTCAGCCTGCAAATTTACTGAGGTGTCTGCAAATTTACTGAGGGTGCACTCAATCCCCTCATCCAGACTGTTGATAGATACTGAGCCCTGGGGAACACCGCTAGTGACCAGATGCCCTGATAAGGCCAAGCACAAGGCCAAAGGCAAGCAGCTCTGCTCTCTGCTTCTTCACAAGGGTCTTCTTTTGCAGCTTCTTTCTACTACAGTTTAATAAGGTACCTTCCCAAGATACTAAACTCCTGACTGGACAAGGTCATGGCCAACCCACTATAGCCAACCCTGCTTGAGTAGAGGTTTTTGACTAGATGATCTCCAGAAGATACTTCCAACATCATGGTTCTGAATTTCTTAAGCACACAAACCAATTAACACTTGATGCCAGAGAGAGAAGTACGAGATCTTCCCCTCATTCTATTTCATTCTGGAAATGAACATACATTGGTAAACCTTACTTCTTCCCTGCTGGGAAAACAGTTGATATATCTTTTGAGGTTGTAGGCTTTTTAGTGAGTTTTTTTCAGGGGACTCGGGAGAGGGGGAGATGCTCCAAAGTAAGTGAAAATACATAGGCTTTCATAAATTCAACATGTGAGAGAATCTGCATTCATTCCTTGCACTCTCTGTAATTCTTTTCCATTCAGTGCAAGGCTGCAATGGCCCCAGAGTCCCAGAAACCTACTGCCATTGAGAGAAACTTCTGAAGAGGTATAAATATGCCTCCAGAATCCTGAAAATCAAAAAGCCCACTCATCCTTCTATATATGCCTGGACTTCATAATTGTGTTAAAGGGAATAAACTCTTTTATTAATCTCCTTTACTCAAAATAGCAGTGTGTTGCTTCCCCTAACCATACAGTTGGAATAGAGAGTCCAAACCTTATTCCAGGACATGGCTTTGAGCTCAGATTTGGTGGGCTTCTAGGACTCTGGTTATTTACTCAAGGTTGTGCAATTTCCTCCCACGTAGAGGCCAGTAATCAAGGCCTCTTTAGCCAGATGTTAGTGCTGGATGGTTATGACTCAAGGCTGACTCAACAAGCCTCTTGCCTCTGCTGATGCTGCAAGACCATTTACATGTGATCTGATGATGCTGTTTGTCCTCTTCTTACTGCAAGAATGGGGATGCAGGGAGACACCTCATCTGCGTACAGCTAGGGAAGGCCTGGCTTTCAGAGAAGCACAAAAGCAGCCATTTCCAACCCTAACGATTCTACGATTCCATGATTTCTAGATGTCCTGACTTCAGGGAGGAAGTGCAGAAGGATCAAAATCAGAAACTGTGTCTGATCTGCACAGTGCCTGAGAGAACACAGAAGCCTGATAGTTAGCCCCATGAAATGGGCAGTGTGAAATACAGTACAGGCAATAAAGCATTTGATAGGAGGAAAGGGGAAATTAGATGGGAAGGCACCTTAATAGAAAAGTTCCCAGCCTCTTTAAGGACTGAAAAGAAAAGCAAACATCATGTTTTTGAAGCAACAGCTATGCTGGGTGCTTACTGTTGTAAACCACTATAACAAGAAAGGAAAAAGTGACAGTGCCAACAGAGGCAGAGCATTGTCCTAAAGCTAGAAAAGGGAGGAGAGGCTTGGTGTGGAAATCTAGACTTCCCAAGAGCATTCCTGTGCTGATCTTAGAAATAGAACCCTTCACTAAATATTTTATTAAGGAAGGCATGCCTTCACATATGCCTTTAGTTATCTTAAAAGAACACATGCTAGCAAACCTATTGTGTTTCTCAAGCTGCCTATAAATGCTTTTTGGAAGGGAGAAGCAGCACACTGACATGGGTTTCATTAGAGATCACCTGATAAGACAGCCAGCAAAGGTGGTCTGCTGGCCAGCTGCACTGTTCCCATGTTGGAGAGCTCTATAAGCCTAGGTCATATTTAATCAGGAAACCATTTTCTTTCATGCTATTTCTTACTGCATCTACTTACTGCAAAAGATACTGCAGCCAACTGTTGTGTGCTTCAGCTCTTACTCAGTTCAGTGAGAGCTTTGCTCAAGTCAGAGGAAATTTGTGGATTCATACATTTTGCTAAGGCCAGAAAGGACCAATTTGTTCACACATCTTCACCTCTTCTGTCACCCAGGCCAGTGAGCCTCTGTCATTACTTTCCTGCGGGTGAGAAATACCTATCTTTTCTATCTATGCCATCCCTAACAGGCCCAATAGCTTTGACTGACTTTTTCAGAGCACATTCTTGAAATAAGGCAGGAACATGAACTGTGATGTAAATGGTTGGACTTGAGCGCACCTTTCTTCTGCAGCCTTTCTGCTTCATCTCCTTGTATTAAAACAAAGTAATGTGATGCTGCCATGATTTCCAACAAAATGGTATTTGATGTCATGAGTGCAGAATGTGATAACATGATTCCACTTCCCTGCTGTCACTGTGCAAAGTTCACAGATCATTCAGATAAAGAGGCACGCTCAGATTCCTGCTACATCAGTAAGAAACTCCACTGATTTCACCTGGATTTTATGAGGTGGAAGACTCCTGTACAGAGGTATCAGTATGGCTGGTTTATGATTTTTATCTTAGACACAATGTCTGGTCAGCTAGCATCAACCTAATAACTTTTGACACAAAGGGAAATGACCTCCCTAGTTGCTCCATCCAGTGGGAAGTGACCCAAGACATTTATTTCCTTGGTCATAAACTCCTAAGAATGGTCAGAAGTGTTTCCTATTCATTCACCAAACTCCACACAGGTCTCCACATCCGCACAGAAATCCTGGAGGAAGATAAGAGGAGGAAGAGAATCCAGGTTCTACAGCCCTTGGTGAGCGCTGGGGCAGAGCCATGTGAAGATGGGGGGAGGAGCTCTGCATGAGGAAGAAGCCTCAGCAGCTCACGCTTCTGGCAGCAACAGAGCACATGGCTCCTGCAGCTCACCAGGGCCTGCCAGCAAACATAAACCTGGGGCTGTTCAGTCTGGAGAAGAGAAGCTGTGTGGAAAACTGACAGCAGCTTCCAGTATCTGAAGGGGCCTACAAGGATGCTGGAGAGAGACTCTTCATCAGGGACTGTAGCAATAGGACAAAGGGTGATGGGTTCAAACTGAAACAGGGGAAGTTCAGGTTAGATATGAGGAAGAAATTCTTTACTGTGAGGGTGGTGAGGCGCTGGCACAGGGTGCCCAGAGAAGCTGCGGCTGCCCCATCCCTGGCAGTGTTCAAGGCCAGGTTGGACACAGGGGCTTGGAGCAACCTGCTCTAGTGGAAGATGTCCCTGCCTATGGCAAGGGGTTGGAACTGGATGAGCTTTAAGGTCCCTTCCAACCCAAACCATTCTATGATTCTCCTTCTAGAAACCAAGATGCATTGTGACCATGATGATTCTATGATTCTTAGTGGCCTGGCAGGGTATGGAGGAACTCAGCCTCTGTAGCAAAGGTGTCCTCCCATCCTTGACCACAAAGACCTCTCCCTATCCTCACACCCACTATGCTTCCAGGCATTCTAATATTCAGCAGGAAAATTAATAGATTCTGCTTTTTATTCCTTGCATAAAACACAAATCAGTAGAAGCCAAGCAGGTAGTTACTTATGGAAAACCAGAATCACTCCTAGAACATAGTAACACAGATATGGGGGTACCTCACACCAATGATTTGGTCTCCTCTCAGCTCTGCAAGGTTAGAAAACAGTTGTCTGCACTTTCTGCATAGAAAAATTCAGGCATCAAAAGGTCACCAAGTCACTTCGTAAATCCCAGACAAGCCACTTACGCAGAAGAGGTTTCTTCCTCTTTCAGCAGGGACATGCTGCACTGGTTATAGCTGACCTGTGTGAAAAAGTGACTGCCACAGCTTTTTGCCACTGTCTGACAGCACCCCAGTGTAAGAACTTACTGATTCTTTAGTTTTGCCAGTGACAGTGATGTCTCCTAGAAGTTACATGCAAAAAAATTACCCTCTTAAGCTTTGCTGATCTCTGCCCCAGGTCATCACTCTGAGAGAGGACTACATGAGAAAAAGGAACTGAAATTCTCAAATGTGGATCCAGCTGCTGAGTAGTTTGGGGAATTTTATAAAATACCCAAAGAATTAGGGTCGCACTGAAGCCAAGAGATTTACTCCAGTCATGTTGGGAGGCACCGAGTCAGGCAGCCAAGACCTGCTTCCACACCAGTTGTGCTTATAAACGGTGCCTTGAAAATCACAGAGATAGCACACTGAGGACATAAATGCACTTTTCTCCCTTCCTCACTCCCCTTGCAGGGCCTTCCATTTCTTTTGCAAAGCTTTGGATGGCTGATGGGACTTTGACTGGAGGCTTTGTGGAGCCTGGCGGGTCTGGTGCAGGCATTAGTAATCCTAGAGCCTCCGCATCCTACAGTAGGCAGGAGCTGGCAGGTACTGCAAAGATGTAAGGAGACTTTGCTAAAAGGCAGAGCAGTGGTTTTTGGCAAAGCCCCTGCTCTTCAGACCTCCCCTCCACTTCTCTGAGCTGATATTTGTCTCTGCAGAGTGAGAAGCGTCACTGTTTGAGGGAGCTGAGCAAACAAGGAGGGGGTTTGAGGAAACACAGACACATGTATAGACAGGGAGACACAGCCAACAACTTCTGCAAAGTCACCAAATGAGAGCCAGCCTTAACTGCAAGTGCTTATTTGATGTAACGGTATATACACAGTCAAGCATATGCACACACATTTGTATATATTACATTCTCCAGCATCTATATCCAGCAAAGACATATAAAACTACATTTGCACATACCTCTGCTATATCCTTTCATGTACTCACAGCATTCCAAATTTTATGTGCTAAAGAACAGGGCAAGATTCAATGCTGGAAACTGCTTTAAAGAAACCTATCTCTAGTGCTTTAGAGGTGCCAGAACATGAAAACAAGTTTACAGACTCCTACCCAGCTGATCATTCAGACATCTCCAGCTGATTCTGGTCATTCTGCACTGCTCCAACATATAATCAGCCTTGCTCATAGGCTATGAAGAAAGGAATTCTGTGTTTTTCCCCAGGAATACACCACCAAAATTCCACTCCCCCCCCCTTTTATTTTCTTTCAGCAACTGTTAAACAAAACATAAGCATGCACCAACAAAAAGAAATTCACCTCCACTTCAGCATAACCAGATGCTGCTTGAAGAATTATATCATAATATGCAGTAAAAGAAACCCTCACTGAAAATAAAAGTTTTTCATAAAGCCTCTTTACTTTTGTTCAGTGGAAACTCATTTAAACTTGATTTACTGCATCTTGGAATTTAAAGCTTCAGATGAGATTAATGGGCTGTTTTCTGGTTACATCATCTTCATGGATTGTCAAGACAAGCCTACACTGAAATCACAAAGGAAAGTTTGGTTACAGTCCCCTGTTAAAATACTGGAGTGACTGCTGTTTCTAAGTAACCCACTTGGATAACATAACAGATAGGCTTCATGAGAAATAAATATGGAATTTCCACTGTATTAGAGCAGGGAGCTGTAGCCATGTTTTACATTACAGGAACAGGCCATATATTTTTAAATCCATCAGACATGAGTCATTCTTTAATGCATGTTCTGATTAGCTGGGAGAACACTTTTTGCCCTTTTGGACTGCATTATTTTAGTGAGCTTGAGCACTATACTTACAGCCAAACCATACTGGAAAGGGTAAGTTGATAGCAATAGTGGATAGGTTGAAGGGGGTGGGATTTTCAAAGGCAAAGATAGCCAAATATCCTGCTGCTGCAGAATCCCAGACTGTTTTGGGTTGGAAGGGACCTTAAACCTCATCCAGTTCCAGCTGCCTGCCACGGGCAGTGACGCCTTCCACTAGAGCAGGTTTCTCCAAGCGCCTGTATCCAACCTGGCCTTGAACACTGCCAGGGATGGGGCAGCCACAGCTTCTCTGGGGTATGAGGCCAGCGCCTCAGCACCCTCACAGGGAAGAGCTTGCTAGAGCAAAGGGTTTATTTATATTAGAGTTGCACTTACAGACACCCTGGAGTTTGGATCTCATAGGTTCAAAGACAGCAGCAAACCTCTTAAACCTGCAAGGGAAACAGCAGCCTTAATTGCTGTTGTGAAAAAAATGAAGGTTTACTCTACAACCAGTTCTCAGAAGAAAGGTTAAAATTGTCCAGCACTACAGCTCTGGCACACGTTGTTGTTGCTCTGACATTTCCCTAGGGATAGGCAATGACTTCCATCAGATATTCATACCAGCATGTACAGAAGAATGAAAACCAAGTCCCACTGTCTGGCAGCAAAAGCCTGAGGATCAGATCCCAAGTGGCACAGGAGGGCCCAAGTGCCGACCCAGAAGGGCTGGGAGGAGGCAGAATAGCAGATGGGATCTCCCCCCACACCAGCCTACAAAGAGAAGCTCTTAAGGGGTTACAAAACAGGTCCTTGCAATAAGCTACATCTGATCCACCCCACTTTAAGGTGGGAGCCTCCCCCAGAGCCCTCCAACAGGCTCCACACATTTTAGCAGCTTGATAGGCTTCCAGGAACACAGCCTAAAGCCAATAAACAAAAACAGCTTGGTAAATGTAAGATGTAAAGAATGATGCTGTTTGTTAATGTACATCCAACCCATAAGGATAGCCAAGCACTTGGATTTGGCTTTGCTTCCACACAATTTCAATCCCTAGGGGTAGCTAGTTCAGAAAGCAAATTTCTTTACAATGAAATGGATTTGGCAGCCCCACTGCAAATGCAGTTCATCTTCAGGGCAAAGAAGAAAAAACACACCAGCCTCTGAATCCTGCTAAGCAGTTGCTGTGTAATTTATGTCACATTATTTGTTGCTAGGAGGAATCAATCCAGAGTTGCCCACATTTACTACAGAAAAGGAATTATAGATCTTTCATTCAGCCCATCATAAGTATTATCAGAGCTGCAACTTAGCCTGACAAATGTCTGATAAATGATTTGGGGGGGAGTAGAGGGTGGTGGTGTCCTTGGAGGTTTCATTTCTTTAACAGCCTTGTCTAAACCCTGGAGAAGAACATTAGCCGACTGTAAGGTTGAGCCATACGTGGAGCTCTTAGAGGACCAATAAAATCAGAGTATTGGAGCTTATAAACATCTCAGATTTGTAAATCTCCAGAGAGGAAGGTGTGAGAAAGTGCAATAAAACCAGAAAAGTAGATACAAACCAAAAGATACAAACCAAAGAGGGGAAGTGGGGGAAGGGAGAGGGAGAAAAAGAAATTAAACCAGACTAAAATACAAACTTTGCTAACAAAAATATAATATGATGTTTTAGACTGCTTTGGGGGTTTATGGTGAAGCAGCTTTACTTCCTAGCCTGTATAAAGAGCTCACATTCAAGCAGGAGTTAGCATTAGTTAGAAATTAGTACCACTGCAATTTTCTTCATCAATTTCAGTCTACAGATGTGCTCACAATTTGTTTAGTCTCAGGTTTCATCTGAAGGAATTCCAGCATCCTACTGAATAAATGCAATCCAGCTATCAACACACACCTGACTAGTCAGTGCTATTAAATATATGTATATATATTTCCAAAAGGATGAATCTTTAACATGTAAGCAGCTGTTATATCCAGATCCCATCTACTTTCTTTGCAGGAGTTGGAAGTACATAGTAAAGCAGCACGCAGGGCAATTAAGGCCGAGACCGAAAGCCAGCACATTTATGGGCCCCAATACACATTTCTCAGTAGTTCATAGGGCTTACCATAAATTTACATGCTTTTTTAACTGAGACTGTTCACTGGATGGGGATTTTCTTCTGCTTTGACAGATAATTTTTCTAATGTAAGAATATATAATTCATGCAGAACCAACCTGCTGCAGCACAGGGTCCTGCAGCTCTGCTGCACAGCAACAAATTCCATTGAGCTGCCTAGTGCTGCTGACCAAAGATTTCCAGATTCCGGATCACGACTTGCCCCATGGTTTGCAAAGCAGCAGCCTGTGGTCTGGACACAGGTGAGCAGCAACAGGGTCTTTATTCTTCTTTCTGAAAGGGATCTTAAAGCTCATCCAGTTCCAACCCCTGCCACCGTCAGGGACACCTTCGACTAGAGCAGGTTGCTCCAAGCCCCTGTGTCCAACCTGGCCTTGAACACTGCCAGGGATGGGGCAGCCACAGCTTCCCTGGGCACCCTCAGCACCCTCACAGGGAAGAGCTTCTGCCTAAGAGCTCATCTCAGTCTCCCCCCTGGCAGGTTAGAGCCATTCCCCTTGTCTTGTCCCTACAGGCCCCCGTCCAAAGCCCCTCTCCAGGTTTCTTGTAGCCCCTTTGGGTATCGGAAGACTGCTATAAGGTCTCTCCTGAGACCTGATAGATATTGCTAGTAGCTGTATTTGCAAAGGAATGAGGTGCTTTCATTGTACCTGTTAACCGCACCTGAGTGAAATGCATTTTAAAATTCCCATGGAAAAATCATGTCTTTTCTATTCTATATATTCAGTAACTTTGCTCACAAGGGCTTCTTCTTCAACAAAATCCCATCATGAATCACAGACACCAGCTTCTTTCTGTAACTTGTCGATTTTTATCCTTGTAATTACTGCAAATTCACTAACATGAATGAAACATAGTTAAGAGAACTTCAGACCAGCCCACCACCAACTCCTTGAGAACCATTTCAGTGCACGTACACATGACTGGTTATGTCAGGTACATGCTGTTTGGAAAGTATTCCACAGTTACTGAGAGAATCCTGGGGGACGAATCACCTCAGTACAAGTTCTGTCACCAATCAGCAAAGGAAGGGGAGCGAAAAGCCAACCTAAACAGCCCAGGTAATTGATCTCAAATTCTTCTGTTTATACACCCAGTGCCCTGAAGACATATTGAGTCCCTCCAGATTGCTGGAAATGTCATCTTTTCCCCATGTTTCCTTAGAGACAGGGGTGAATCAGCCTGGAGAAAAGCAGCTGGAGCCGATAAAAATTCCAGAGGGATAACCTGGCCCCTCTGCCTCTTTGCCTAAGACTTCCTGAGTGGGACTTGGCTTCCTCCTGTTACTTCAACCATAGGGACTTCTGTTTTGAGGGAGGAATGCAATACCATCACAGGAGAACTGCCTTGGTCTTCTGGCGGGGGGTGTCCTCATTCTCTCTGACATTCAGCTGTTTCCCTATTTCCCCATGCTTTGTTTATCCACCACTATCTGTTATTAAGCAAGTGGCTCAGGCAGCCCTGTCCATCTGCAGCTTCCTTAATGCACAGGCTGAGCTCCTCAAGTAATCAATTAATTTCCCTGTCCCTCTGACATACAGGTTTATTGGTATCCTCACCAAAGATGACAGGCATCATTTGCAGCCTGCTGGACCAGAGGCAAGCTTTCACTGTAAGGGATCAGGAGCAGGAGCTGAGCATCAGGACTGGAGTTTTATACCCCTACGCAACCTCTTCTCCCTCCTCACATAGAATCATTGAGTGGTTTGGGTTGGAAAGACCTTCAAAAGCTATCTAGTCCATCCCCCCTCTAGCTGGAACCCTGGGCTTCCTTAGGCAATAAAAGATAGTCCTGTTCAGATCCTCTCTCTTCCAAGCTCATCATTTCAGAGGAGATGCTCTGCTTGGTGGTAAATGCCCTGAATCAGCAATGAGGGACATGACATGTGGCCACCCTTGAAAGGCATGAAAAAACTTTCATCTGAAAGCAGCACAACTCCTAAGCCTGTGGGCCTTTTTGAAAAGGCCATCCAAATTACTTAAGAGGTTGGGTCTAGTCAGAAAGTAGAAGAATCACAGAATGGTCACAGGCTATGTAAATAAATACAGTTAAAATCAAAAGAAACAGATTCCTTAGAAAGAAAGAAATGGCACATTTTCTACGATTCTATGAAATGGCATATTTGTTATCATTACTTCTTGGGTAGAGGCCAGAGAAATACTTTCAAGTTGTCTCAGCCGATCCTTTTAACTTGATTTCTTTTGTGCTTTAATTTGTATGTTACATCTATATCTCTTAACTGAACCTAAGACAATCTACTGACTTATATTTTTATTCTAAATTCTAAACCTTTAAGATGCTACTATACAGCTCCAGACACCACAGGGATATATTTAACATGTTAATGTTTAACAGGTTTCATTCATAAGTCTCAATCTATTCTGTAGCATAACAGAGCCAGAGTCAGATGTGCTGTAATTAGCTGGGGCTCCACTCAGGCAGAATGAAACTCAGCCTTCTTTGAGTGCCTCTTTCTGAGGAAAGCCTCTGAAATCCACAGCAGACCGGAAAAAGTGAGAAGTTCCTTCCCACTCCTTCCAATTTCAACAAGTTGAAGGTTTTTTCTCATTCCTGAGCCTAGAAGCTACTAATAAAATTACTGAATGAGAATGGTTAACCCCAGAAAGTGACACATACCTTATGCTTTGCGAGCCAACATGACAACAGTCAAAACAGAAATCAGCCTTTCAGTATCTCAGCACGTAAATGCTGTCTGCAGTTTAATACAAACATATCAGACGACATCCTATCAGTTGCAGACAGATGAGTCACTAGAAAGCTTAAGACAAGCAGACCCAGAGTCACCTCCAGCCTGCACAACACTTCCTGTCTTGGATAGAGAGTGGTGGTGGGTTTTGTCAGTGAAGCAGAATGCCTGGCAGGCAGATGCAGAGCCCTGCACTTCCCATCCCCTCCTGAGGAAGGGGAACAGAGGGTGAGGAAAGAGAAGGAGCTGCTCTCCAGCAGGCCTGCAGTTGGTAGGGAAACAGGATTTGCTCCCAAGCAAAGGAATATGAAAACATCCTTTAAAGAAAAAATGTGGAATGAGACATTTGGGGCTGGAGGGTAACAAAAGCTTTGGCTGGTTTGGTTCCTTACTCCTGTTTCATAGAACCACAGACTGGTTTGGGTTGGAAGGGACCTTAAAGCTCAACCAGTTTCAACTCCCCACCATGGGCAGGGACACCTTCCACTAGACCAGATTGCTCTAAGCCCCGTCCAACCTGGCCTTGAACACTGCCAGAGATGGGCCTTTATAAAGCCTGGAAGTATAGATGTTCCATCAAGCAAACCTGACATTTTGCTTTTTCTCTCCTAAAAGCACAACTACATAGCAAGGTTTTGCCCCAGCAAGAGCTAGCGTCTATCAAAGTGACCACGTGTGTTAGAGCAAGCAGTGCTAGAGGGCTCAGAGCAAAATTTGGGCGCCTGTTTAGAGGGGGGTTTCTGCCCCTACCAGGGTCAATCCATGACTGCAAATGCCTTCTCCTCTCACCCCTGTTAATAAATAAACAGAACCATTTACCAGGTTCTGCAGCATCCTTAATTGAGAGCAGTGCAAAGAGGAGGGAATGCTGGTCTCAGCTCAGAGATCCCCTTTCCTGGTGCTGGAGACCTCTGAGGTGTGACTCATATCACAGCCTTCCTAAGGCAGTGGGGGTCTGCCTACAGCATGAATGGGTTAGCACCTTGACTCAGCATATTTATTTACATTGTTGCTCTGTTAACGAAATCTTCAGTCTTCCCCTTCCAAGCTTGCAGCAGAGAAAGGAGAAATAGAGACAGAATTTCTGTAGGGAGGCCTCTCTAACTTAGTTCTCATGAGATAAATCAGAACAATAACTCTCAGCACTACCTCCTCTTGCACTTCTCAGATCCCTCTAATAGGTTACAAAGAAAAAGGGGCTGCACAACCTCAGGCATGTCATTTGCTGTCTACACTGTCAGACGCCATACACCCTCATGTCCTGCCCTTTGCTACCATCTTCCTTGCAGCAGTGAGCCTGCCATGAGATGCTTTCAGGGTGGAGCAGGTAGGGCACAGCTCCCAGCCCCTGGAAAAACATCTCTGAAGGTTTGGCTTGTGAGTTTTCCAATAGATCCACACCCATGGCAACGCAATGCTCAAGGGCAACTGAGTGCCCTGGGGAAGGAGAGCAAAGGGATGGCTGGGCTTAAACCAGGGCAAGAAAAGTCAAGCCCCTGCACTGCAGCCTGTGGAGCCCCTTGGAGAGCCGTGTATGCGATTCTCATACACACCATGCAGCTGGGGTATAATCTTGAATTTCTGTTGAGCATTTGATGTGAAAGTTATTTCTTTTGGACAGCTTGCTGTGGTCAGAAATAGCATTTGCTGCCTTCTCTACCAGGGTAGCTGCAGAGGGAAGATGGGCAGTTTAAAAGTGCCTCTGTCTTCAGGCCAGTTGAGGTGCTGGACACGGGCTACAGATTGGCTGGGCAGGGGAAAAACACCCAGGCACACTGAGCTGGAGTGGCCTTACCAGCCACATCAGGGTGGATGAGAGGGAGAGCAGCAGGGAGCAACCAGAGCAAGCAACATTGCAGCCTAGAGAAGAAGTTACGTACCAAAAGAGGAATGTGTGTTACCTTTCATTGAAGGCTAGAAACACAGGGAGACATTTTTCTCAAGCAGATGATTCTGAGTCCAAAAAAGCCAGATGCAAGCACTGGATTTTAAAAAGAAGTATAAAATTTAAGCACAAGCTCAGGTCCTCTTTTGATAAATACTGCGCCAAAGGGGGATTCAGCTCCAGCTCAGGCAGGGTCCTCTATGTGACCCTATGAAAATCTCTAATTGCCTTATGTTTCGCCCATCTGAAAAATCCTAGAATGGTTTGGGTTGGAAGGCACCTTAAGGCTCATCCAGTTCCTACCCCCTGCCATGGGCAGGGACACCTTCCACTAGAGCAGGTTGCTCCAAGCCCCTGTGTCCAACCTGGCCTTGAACACTGCCAGGGATGGGGCAGCCACAGCTTCTCTGAGCATAAAATAAAGAAGAAAGCTCCCTTATCACCCAGGATTATAAGGCGAATAAGAGGAACAAGATGCAATTGAACGACAGTGAGGGATGGAGAAGAGGGTCACATACTTGGGAAGAACACTACAGCATCCTTTTGCTTTCCGTGGGATGAATGAAATAGCGTGGTTCTAAGCAACTATAATGCTTCAAACTCAAATATTTGAGCAAGAGATAGCTCCTGAATATTGCAGAACTTAAAGCAAGGGGGGGGGAACATGAACCAATATGCTACGAAAAAACCTCTAAGTTTTCCAACACTGTGTAACTGGAAAGCATTCATCCAGGAAAATACCTGCCTTGTATACATATGGTATCAATGCATTCTTTTTTTCAAGCCTGATGAACAGGAGTGAATGTATCAACATAGCAAAGGAATTCACATCTGTGTGTTTCTAATTGTAGAAGTTAGTAGAATTAGCAGAAAGTGTTCAAATTCAGGTGGCCAGGAGTGGGAACTTGCATCCTTTCTGATTTTCTGTGTTCTAAAATATCTCTTGAAACATTGCTGTCACTGCCTGCTCTGCATGTTAGCTGGGTAGCCACACAGGCTCCTGTTAGCCAGCATGTCACCCAATCTCTAAGCCAGCCCAGTTCAGGCACTTTCTTTCTATCCAAGGCACACAGGACCCTCTGACCTTCACAGTTTTCACAGATCAGTCTCACAGCCTGCTGTTGCCCAGCTTTCCCACAGAGGACTTCAACACTCCATGACCTGTCCACGGTTCCCATCTTGGGAGTAAGAAACTTGCCTCAAACCTGCAAAGAGCCTTCAATTTCCCTCATTTTTGAGGAGGGGTAAGCGGCTTTTTGCCCTTGTTTGAGTTGAGCTGGGGAGGTTTCCCATCCCCAGCAAGGATTCCCAACCACAGCTAACCATTTCCTTGCTATTTTCCAGCTGCTCAGGCTCTCAGCAGCGTGAGAAACCAAATGTAATGTGCATTTCAAGCATTCTACAGGTAGCAGTTAAGCTAAAGTAGTTGTTACTTTTCTGCTCTTGGCTGAAGGGATTTTGCAAAGGACTGAATTGAGACAGGGAATCTTTGCACAGCAAAGGACTAGCCCATCCAAAACATGAGCAGTGGTGGTACACACTACACCTCTACTTTGTACTGACACAAATGCCTTGAGAGCTGTAATGGTCATCTCTATTATTTGAATAGCATCTGAAGGAAAACAATGCATAGAAACAGAGGTGGAGAATGTTAATGGTGTGAAGTTTTAAGTGTGGATGAAAGTGCTTTATTAAATATTGTCTGCCAAAGGCTCTAATGCTGGAGGAACTTTGCCAAGCAGGAATTTGGCTCTGTGCACTTCTTTGTTTATCAGGTTTCTTTACGCCTTATCCTAGCCCTTACCCCAGACCGGGTGCGTAAGTAGGTCTAAGATAATGATGCCTATATTTTTAATATACCATGAATATTTAATATTCATAAAGTAAGGCCTTTAGGGTGTCAAGAAAATCATAGTGTTCCTAATCCAGCAAAAGACTTTGGCAGAATTTAACTTCTCAGCAAACAGGGGGCCCTGCTGCTTCCCTGCTCTGTGTAACATTGTTAAGGATTTGATGGGATCATTTCAAAAATGCTCTGCAAGTCCCAGCTTCATTTTGTGACAACCACAAATATAAAAATCATCCACTGTTATTTACATTAGCTGATGCCTTCCTTTCTGTAACTCCAAACAATAAAATCTCTTTGTTTGACTAGATAATGAGCCACCAGCAAGTGATGTTTATTTAAATCATCTTCAAAGAGCCTCACAGCCAAGAAGACCCAAACAAAGCTACTCTATAAAATCCCCTTGCCTGTTTCTGAAACCCCAAAGCATACCACCATTTTTATGTGCCTATTCAAGATAAAACTCATGTTGAGAAAGACTGGTCTGATAGCTTGGATATTTTGAAGACTATATCTAACAATAATAGTGAGAGGTATCTTGATTAAAAAGAAGACAGTTCAGAGTAGTCCCTGCTGGCACTGCCTGACACAGGCAGGCCACAGGTAGCTGTAGCAAATGTGAGACAAAGGGGGGACTAAAAAATGAATGGTTCAGCTATAAAACAGCCTCCTATCTGTTAAAGGCACAATAGCTTTGTTAGATGAAATCCAGCTACTTAGCTAGAAAGTTGGATCCAGCACCACACAATTAGGGTAATTCAGCCCTGAGAACAGCCTTGGACTCACACGCATCCAAGCTCAGTGGTGAGAAGGTACCAAATAGATGTGTCCACAGGCTTCCTGGACGCCCCACTCACAACTTCACTCCCTAGTAAAAGTGTCACATGTGAGTTGGGGTGAGCTTTTAGTCTTTCTACTCATCAGCTGTTCCTATTTGCCACTGGAGGTAAGGACTGATGCTGAATGTATGAAGTCATTAGTATCCTTTATATGCCCTGCGTGCCAAAGCCCTTGGATTCCCTCTCATTTTTCCTCCCAGGCAGTAAGTAAGGCCACCACTGCTTGCTACAAGCCAGGTACGATGCTCATAAAATAGTTTTCAACAGCAGATGTCAAGAAGCTGCAGAAATGCTTCAGGGTCAGAAAGACCTTTCTGGAGCTGGAGGATCAAGGAAGCATAGCTGAAGGCTGGCATTTCCTATAACTAATAGTATATAGTTAAGAATATAATCACCCGTCACTAACTCAGAGCTCAGAGTTAAAGTGCGCTTTCAGCTATTGAAACCCAAGCATCCAAGTTAGATGCACTGCAAAGTGTACGGGCAGGTTTACTGCCACAGAACAGGAATTGCTCTGCATTGGAAACAGCACCGGAGTTAGTTCCTAAATGCCATCATCTCATGAATTTGGCACCCAACCTTAAATAGGAAGCAACTCCTTCCACTTATGATTCCCAGTGCAAAAGCTTTCCCAGGAGCTTAACTTTTAAAGGCTGAAGGAGAAGTTTTATGGCCCCCTGTTTCATCTGACTGTTTCACTGGTGGTTATCGCAACGGGGTTCAGCCCATTGCTGGGGGGGTTAAAACTTGCAGATTCTGCTTTGCAGGAGGCTGCCCTAGCACCCAGGTTTTTGTAGAGGTGGTGCTCTCATTCCCTCTATTTCCCAGCATACCACAGCCATTAGAAGTGAGCTGAGAATTAGGACAATTGTTTAGTCTTTTGGGTACTGACAGGAAGAGAGGGTTTGGGTGCAGAATCCTAAGTTTGCAAAGTCTGACACTTGTAAATGGGACTGCTCCATCCCACAATCAACATTTTAAAAGCTAGAAACCATTGGGGAATGACAGGGATGATGTGCTGGGTTTGACTCACCTTGAGGAACCCTGAAGCTCAGCGTAGCTCATCCTTCCATGTGCCACAACCATCATTTCTTGGAAAGGGGCAAATACTACTGTGCCCTGACCTGACCAGTCTGACCCTGCACAGGCTGAGGACATGTACTGGTTTGAACCCTGTGCATAAAGCAAACTGAAGGATAACTAATATATGGGGCAAGGATTAAGTACTGAAATGTCTGGCTCTGTCTAGACCACAAGCATACCTAACTACGAGCAGGATTTTAGGTGGTTGGTGAAGTCAGCCTGTGTTAGACTCAGCAGCTACGCCAGCTTAAACAGCTCCCACCTTTGCCTGTTTCCCATCAATCATCCCCTCTGCTTTGACAGCCCAGTTGATCTCAGGGCTGCTCAGGACACAGCATTAGTGAACAGATCAAGTTAGACTTTTCCTCTAGGATTATTTTATAGCCCAGATCTGCTCAGATCCAGATTTACCATGCAGACAGGCATAGCCAGGCACTGGGTCAGAAACAAGCAGGTAAAGGGAGGGGACATAGGGACCACTTTAGGATGCTCTTGCTACTGAGAAAAGACCAGTGAACCTCCTGGGATTGGGAAGCAGCTGACTGAGGATGTGGGGACCCCTTTCTGGATTCAGGTGCTTTCAGTCTTTTCTGGGGCAATACCATAATTCTGAACTAGAGAATCTCTGGCAGACAGATGCTCTTCAGTATTGCTCTGTTAAATTACTCCTACTTAATATTTAAACCTTTCCTGCAACAATGCCTCTGTACCAGCCTTCAAAATTGCACTTCTTCTTAATATCCCACTAATTTGCCAGTATCATGCTGTTGACGAGTTGCTGAAAACTGAATACATGTTGCTAACGGCCATATATTCAGATCCTGTTACCCCCTCATCTCAGAAACCAGTGCTTCAGGGCACTGAGCCTACCATTGAACTAACAGTTATCAGTGGTGGGAATTGAATACATTGCAGAAGCAGTCAGTATAGAAACAGCGTCTGGGCAGACGTGTCAGAAGAGGGGATGTCTTATCCCTGCAGCCTGTGTGGCACAGGGGTCTCTGGGTTAGAGCTCTATTGCTGTTTTAACCAGTACAGTTGTAAATGAACAGCTTATTCCAGGACACAAAATAGTTGTGGTTTAAGGCTACGATGCAGCTCTAGGTAAGCCACAAATGTTTGCATCCCAGAGTAAGAATTTCCAGGTTGTCCAGACAATCCAGGAGAATGAATTCAATTGAGCTGTCAGGCAGATGCAGACT
Source organism: Pezoporus flaviventris (assembly GCF_033815535.1). NCBI lineage: Eukaryota > Metazoa > Chordata > Aves > Psittaciformes > Psittacidae > Pezoporus > Pezoporus flaviventris. Next base: position 54,426,709 of record NW_026892549.1, read on the forward strand.
TCTGTCTAGACATACAAAGCATACGTCAGGACAGGTAGACAGGACACATGTATGAGAACATGGGTGGCAGCAGGAGATAGTGAAGGAAGCAGTGTTCAACAGCACAGCAGATGTTTCAGTGTGTCTAACCAACACCAGACAGCCTTACAGGGATTTTATTTGGCAGAAATCTTCCTTTGTCTTCCTTGAGGCCACGTCCTGTTGTAAGTCCGTGTGTGTATTTGCTGTCATGCTTAAGAAGGCAGCAACACAAATACGGGCACATAAAAACAAATGGATTCTAACAGGGAAGATAATCTGCGGATAAATGCAGCTTTAAAACATTTGCCCCCAAATTATAACTTGTTTCCTTGAAGGAAAACCTATGGACATGCTCAACTCTTATAAAAACTGGAGCCTCAGCCCCTTGTTGGGGATTCATCTCTGTCTCTTTAGGAACTATGGTGAAAGGATGACAGGACATAGGAGGTCAAGGATTTCAGATCCATAGGAGGTCAGTTCGACTACCTCTAACTTCCATGGGGCACAGCAACCTTGCATTTCTCAAAGGAATTCACACCAGATCAAGTTATTTGAGGGTCTTTGATCATAGGGAAAGAAAGAAAACAGCAATTAAGCTGCAATGCCAGAGCACTCTTCACTCCTGCCCCATATTTAAGTGAGACAGATGGCCCCAAGCAATGCTAAAAGGGCACATTGGGCAGATCTCAGACCATTACTGAGCATGGATTTGCCAGTCAAGATACAACTTAGCAATAATATTTTCCTGGATCCTTCCAGCAAAGTATCAATACATCCAGGGGGATGTCTGCTTGGACCACAGAGTTGTTCAAAGAGTCTTGCTGGAGAAGTAAGCACCCCAGAAGCCTCCAGTCTGCTTTAACCAACTTGTGCTAAAGCTCCCAAAAGCTTTAATAATAAAGCTATGTGTATATATATATATATATGCACCCAGTCATTAAAGAGAGGCAACACTGTCAGTGACCAAAGGAAAGAACAGGTCCCTTGCCAGTTTCAGAAGTAATTACATACCTTGTCTGGACAAATGTTCCCCTGCCAATGGAAAAAAACTTCTAATAATTTTTTAAGAGGCTGTTTTTTAATAACCACTCTCTAAAGCGAGCTGGGAATAAATACCCATTAAAATCAGCTACAGAACTCAATAGGAAAGAAGGAAAACAAACACAGTGGGTTTAATTTGGTGAACTTTCTCCTCTGTGTTCCCAAACCTTGCCTTGCTGCACTCTGCAGTCCTTTCAGTAATTCCCCCATCTCCACTAAAACTCAGTTGCAGACAGAAACTGGACAGGCCAGACTCCTAAAGGATATTGAACCACATGGCTTTGTGCTAAATAATGTGGACCTGCAGCCTCCTCTTTTTTCACAGCCTCCTTCTCTCTTTTTTTCACCTGAAAGGAAATGCCACAGAACAACCCTTAGCCACAAACTCTGGAGCAAACAGGTACCAGCCATCACAGCACTTAGGGCAGAATAGACTATGACAGAAAGAAGAAAAATGTCTCAAAAATGCGTATTTTTGCCCTCACATATTAAGCTAATCTTTAAGCATGAGCACTAAAATACAGCCTCCATTTAAGAATTCTCTTTTTACGTAAGAATTATAGAACAGTTTGGGTTGGAAGGGACATTCAAAGCTCATCTAGTTCCACCTGCAATGACCAGAGACAGATGAGCAGGTCCAGACAGAAGAAACTTTCACCTTGCCACATTAGCAATGGTCTTCCAAGGCTGCTCACATCCCCTGGGACACGGGCTCAAGCTGGAGGTACAAGGAAGCTAAAGAGACAAGCCGGTGAAATGATATAAACCTATTTGCTGATATAAAAATAGAATTACTATTTTTCTTTGGAAAGCACTTAAAGAAGACACTATTTTCTACAACCTTCTCAAAGTTTTTACAGCGGCTCCCCAGGTTTTTAATGCAAATATCAGGAGTACATTCTGACCACTGGAAGATGACAAAAATGTTTTGATAAACAATTTTGCTGGAAGTTTTAGAACTTGGGGGAGGGGGGAGGGGGGGGGGGGAAGGCTATGAAAAAATACTTTCACAAAGGTACCTTTCTGTGGAAAATTTTGGTTTAAAAAGCCCATTGATTTTCAGACAGTTTTTGGAGTGCTGCTAAGGGGATGAAAGCTGCTCCTATTTACTTATAAACATGATTACATTCATGGAGTTGTAAGGACAAAGCACCACATTAACGTAGCTCAGTGACCCAGAACAAAAGAGGAGCTGCATTTGCTCATGAAATAGTGTAGACATACCTTGAGTTTCCTACTGTAAAACACAACCTGTTAGTTGGGATGCTGCAGTGGTCAACAAAGGAGTAGGGCGGTGGTCATCCTGCATTTCAATGGGTACAGACGGGAGGGATGCAGAGCTCATGGCAGGGGCTGGAGTGGCCTCTCCATGCACCTGGGGCTCCAGGAGGAGTCATGTCTCCTTTGAAGTATGATTACAGCTGTGCAAATAATTGTATTTTGGTTTCCTGGCTGAACTTAAAAACACAGTATTTTTTTTCAGATCCATCCAAAAATGATTTAAAATTTTTGAGTGCACCAAAAAGTAGGACTCATCTGCTCCCCCCCTGAGGTCAAACAAAACCTTGCATTTAGCCCAGAAGGAAAAAGACAAAAATATTATTTTAAATGAGCGTTTTTCAGCCACTGACAATGCCCTCAGCACAGTACCAAACTCACAGAATCCCAGACTGGTTTGGGTTGGAAGGGACCTTAAAGCTCATCCAATTCCAACCCCCTGCCACCGTCAGGGACACCTTCCACTAGAGCAGGTTGCTCCAAGCCCCTGTGTCCAACCTGGCCTTAGACACTGCCAGGGATGGGGCAGCCACAGCTCCTCTGGGCACCCTGTGCCAGCACCTCAGCACCCTCACAGGGAAGAGCTTCTGCCTAAGAGCTCATCTCAATCTCCCCTGTTCTGTCAGGTTAAAGCCATTCCCCTTGTCCTGTCCCTACAGGCCCTTGTCCAAAGCCCCTCTCCAGGTTTCCTGCAGCCCCTTTAGGCACTGGAGCTGCTCTGAGGTCTCCCCTTAAGGAGCCTTCTCTTGTCCAGGCTGAACCAGCCCAGCTCTGTCAGCCTGGCTCCAGCGCAGAGCTGCTCCAGCCCTTGCAGCGTCTCTGTGGCCTCCTCTGGACTCGCTCCAACAGCTCCATGTCCCTCTTGTGTTGTTGCCCCAGAGCTGGATCAGACCTGCAGGGGGAGATCTCCCCAGAGTGCAGCAGAGGTGAAGAATCCCCTCCCTTGACCTGCTGCTCATACGCCAGGGATGCAGCCCAGGACACGGGTGACAAATAATATGCAACAGAAGAGAAATACCTTAATTTCAAGGGCTTGCAAATCAACATTGCAAATACATAGCACCTTTCAGAATGCCTGAAGGATTGACACAGGACCAGGTCAGCACAGGCAAGACAGGCAGTAGGTACAACAGAATGGCTGTAGGTCTCCTGCCTGCTTTATCCAGGTGCCACACTGATGCTTTATGGCACCTTCCTTTTCCTCTCTATGCTCCTATAGCAGCCCCAGCCACTGACAATTAGAGCACAAGACTATTTAAAGTACCCATCTGAGAAGCCCTGAGCCAGCTTGCAATAGAGACATTTCTTAACCCAAACATATCCAGACCCAAACACTTGAGTTCACGTTTCGCTCCTGTGCTTGGTAGCTCCACAGCTCGATAGTCTCAGGGTGGACCCAATTCCAGCCTAATTCAGCCATGACCTGCATTCTGTAAATAGATTCCACATTTACACAGAGGGTAAGACCTGAAAAACACATGGTGCTTGGAGAAGTCAGTCCTGCTGGAACTGGAGTACATATCCCCTTTGGAGAAGGGCATGGGCAAATACAGAGCTAGTGATCACCTTCCAGAAAGTCAATGCATTTATGTATTAATGAAGGTGTGAAAACCTCTCAAACACACTTTATTCCCGCCTGTAAGATCCAGAGCTACCTCCATATGCCCACTATAGGAGGAGAGCCAAACACATGCCAATTCCCCCATCCCAGACAAAGGCACAGGAGAACTGGAGCTTGTTCAACCACTGCAAGGTTTCAGCAAGTGTAGAAGCTGATCCAGGGCCAAGGAGGATGCATGTAAGCTTGCTTTTTCTTGGGAGGCCAAGAACTGCCAATTTCAGTGGCTCCTGCCCTTTTTTCCTGGGGTAAGAGGTGCAGAGGAACTTGCCTATCAGCCCTTCCTTTGTTTGTGACTGCTCTCATGCTACTAAACCTGCTTCATCCACACACTGACTTCCTCATTGCAGGCAATAGCTGTGATGGTTCTTGCCAAGGTTCTTGCATTTGGTTCTTCCTCTCCTTCACACATGGGATTTGCAAAGGAGACTATACCAAGTCCCTGAAGCCTGTGGAGAGGGAAAGGCACACAAGCTATGTGAATGCTGAACAGCAAAGTATTAGACCCCAGAAAGTCAAATTCAGCAAGTCTGACAATACTATGAAAATGAGATTACTGAACCTAACCATTCAGTATTTCCAAACATGTTTGTAAAACAAAGTTTGCTACTTATGTCTTTACTACCAGTATTATCTTAAACTAACCTGTAAAGTGATTTTGGCTTATTAAAATTAGCTTTCTGAGAGGATGGCATTTATCCTCTCCCATAAAAGTAGGAGAAGATATAAACAGCGTCGCCATCACTTGCTCTACAACCACATATGAAATGCCAGCTAGAACTCACACAGAACAGAACAGCCACTGCCTTGAAAGGCCTCAGCACTTTGAGCTCAGTTTAGAGAAGCCACTTCTACACCACAAGGGCCCCACAAAGGTAAGTAAGTGGGAGTCCATATGACTGAGATTTTGTGGCCACATAGATGAGGTGGATAAAAGATGACAGAAATAACAGAAGCCCTTACATTGCCTGACACAGCAAATGCCAGTTCCCATTCCCTCAGGGAATCCTGGCCTGACTGTGGCAGTGCAGCTCCAGCTATTATCATGAATAAAAGCCTGCACATAAGTTTCCTTAAAACAGTTTGCATATAAAGTGAAACTGGCATACTTTGGCATATAAAACTGTACTTAACGAAGGACTGGTTTAAAAATGCTTGGCAGTTGCCAAGAATATTTCACCAAATCAAAACAGGCTGTTAGCCAGGCTCTGGCTGTTCCAGATGCATTCACGTCAGGTTCCTATTCTGAAAGGCTGGATGTCTCAATGGCAGATATACTCCAGCCCCAGGCTCAGTGTGGAGGGTGGAGGGAGCAAGCTGGTCCAACATGAAGACACAGACAGACTCAGTGGGAGCCTGTACATTGCCTTTAGTGGTCTTGGATCTGGACCTAGATGTGTTCGTATTCCCAGCACACATTTCTTTTCTTTACCAATATCCCAAAACTGCATAAGCATCCTGGGACACCTTCCCCACATCATCTTATGCCATGTCCTCAGATTTTAGTTTGGTGATCAGAAATCAAACCTCTCCTATATTTTTTCAATTTTCTGTTTCGTAGCACAGAACAACCCCATCCAATGCTCTTCATTTCCTGAAGACTGAAGTCCGACAGTGAGAATTAGTTTAATTACTTGTCTTTTACTTAAGTCTAACATGCAGTATTATGTTGGGAAGCACTTTTCCTCTATTAAGACAGATATATAACAGGCTCCAGTTAAATGATATTTACCTACCTTGCAAATACAACAACAAGAAGAGTGACACCATGAACACACCATATATTTTCTTGGGCCCTGTGAGCACATCCATAGTAAGTCTGGGGAGCAAAATTGTTTAGAAATCTGTGATTTAAGGTCTAGGTCTGCCATCCAACTCCTGACTGCAGTTGAAGATTGAACAGAAATGGTCAACAGCTTTAATAAGATATGAGAAAAGGGACTGAGGAGAAGATGATGGATTGTAGAAGTAGAAGGAACAAGATAAAAAGATCAGTCACAGCAGAAAGGGGACCTTTCTTGCTTGCACCCAACCTAATTCCAACTGGAATAGATTCCCTGTCCTCAGCTATCAGTTTAGGATAAAGAACAATGAAGACACAATATGAGTTGAATGGGTCAAGTGTACAGTTAACACATGCAAGTCCATTCCTGCTTTGACACCATTCTGTAGCAGTATGCTGTGTTAGACAGTTCAGTCATCCTTCAGGCAGAAGTTATCCTCCTTTACAATGCCAGCAGACCCCTGGCCAGCAACCACCCTGAGGCTAAAGAGATGCAAGGTTCTGTTGCATTCAGTAGGTTTCCAGCCTGACAGCCCATGTATTACAGACTGATCATGCTATAACCATGATATGCTACTGGAGTATACTTCAGTCCTTGCGCTGATACTCCAGTCAAAGTTTCACTGCAATGCGCAGAGCCCAAAAAAGTGTGCCTGTGGTTCTTGGAAGCCTCAAGCTAAACTTAATAGCATAACAAAAACAACTGAGAGCTTATTCAGTGCATCATCCATGGCATTTATGAATATTAGATCACCCACGTTCATTGGCTGCTTTCCTCTTGTGAGTAGATATCAGTAGAGATTTGTTCCCTTCCAAATCATTTCTCCTTCCCGAGTCAGAAGGGACCTATGTGAGAAAGTCATCTTTTGGAAAAACAGAGTAAAACTTTAAAAATCTATCCCTAAATTGCTCCTTTTCATCACAGTCCAAATTCCAGTAGCTTTTAACAGAGCAGCAGAATAGCTCAACACACAAGGCTTCCTTTCTGTGGCAGATGAGGCTGACACAAAGTTAAAACTTGATGTTTACATCCTCTTCTAGTCAGATTTTTTTTATCTTGTGTAACCAAATATGTGTATCTGGCCTGTCTCCAGCACACTGGTGGTGCTGTCATACTTCACCCCTGCCTCCTGAACAGCAGCCCCCCCCGCCCCCCCCCCCCCCCCAAGCCTTGCTTCTCCTCACATACCCAGCTAGACACTGTTTTCTAAGCCCATCACTTGAGCAGCAGTCACTGCTTACCTTTCCAAAACCATGGAAATGCATCTCAGCACTCATTACTAGCACTGATGTGTCTTCTCATGGTTCAAATGCCTTCAGCAATGAAAGTGCTGCGGATTAATCTTCAGCAGCTCTTTCTACTGAACGGGGTGAAAGGTGTAAACTGCCCATTTACAGCTTTCTCCATAAATCTTGTTTCTCTCCAGCTTCACAGCCTTGCTCATGAACTTGAGCAAAGGGATTTCCATTGACATCAGGCCTTAAGCAGCTATAAGTGTAATCTTGCTTTGCCTCTAACAAAACCTGTGAGCTTCTTTGCCTCTTAAAAACACTTGAGAACTTCTGTGCTTGGAATTTTGCACTTTACAATCCAAGCTCGTCAAACTCTCACTATTTCTGGAAGCTTTCAAAAGCAGTCCAGGGAGTGCCTTTCTTGGCCTGGCAATCATGTAACTTACCTTTACCCAGTTACTAAAAAAGTGAAGGCAATAAGTAAGTAAATATGCAAATTCTACCTTTCTTCATCGTGGCGTTCATTTTTCAGTGGCTCAGACAGCAGAAGGCTGTCATCACAATTGTGCTGGACTTGCCTGAACTGAGAGATCACAGCTCTGATTTTTATTAGGTGGACTCAGCCATTTGCAAGGGATTTTGCTTTAAATCAGAGAATATGCCAGCACATCTGACTTCAAATTCAGTGAACACACTGTGCATTTTCTTGGGCCCTGTGAGCATGTCCTAAGCCTGAAGTACAAAAAGAAGCCTTTCAAAAGACTTCATGGATTTTGAGATAGGAAAGAGAATTACTACCATTAACATTGCTCTTGGAACATCTCTTTTCCTTCATATCAGTCACAAAAAAAGCAGTTTTTTGGCCTATTGATACCTGCAGTTTTCTAGTTGAGGTTCTTCACTGCCTTCCTGCCTTCTAAACCAGCCGTGATTGCTGTAACATAATTAAGACATCATAATCGTCTAAAGTTTAATTAATACCTCTCAAAGTACCAGTTCCACCACAGACCCCAAATCAAGGGGAAGTGCATTTCAAGCACTCAAGCTTGGGTTGGTCTCCAAAGAGCTAATCCATGCACAGTATTACCTATTTCCATAGAAAAATATGAATAAACTGAAGATATGACAAATACAACATTTTCCTAGGAAATCCATTGTGTCCTTACCCCACTATCACAAAGGATGAATCCTTTGTAAGATGAAACAATATAGTACAGACACAAGAAGTTTTGTTTTGAAGATGAATGGGAGGGTCTTATATTCACTGCACAGATAATATTAGTGTGTATTAATCAGAAAGATATTTACTTTTCACTGTCAGCCAATTTCACCTTACTGCAATATAAAGGCCTGGCAAACTTCATGTGGAGAATGGGCTTGATTATTATGGTAAATATTGGTAGACCGTGATCCTAAATGTAGTAGTTACATTACATGGAGCTATTTGTGCATCATATTTGAAAAATCATGCAGTCAGGTGAAGTTCCCAATGACAGGAAAAAAGGAAATATACCCCTCATTTTCAAGAAGGAGAAAATGGATGACCAGGGGAATTACAGACCCAGTCAGTCTCACCTCTGTGCCTGGCAAAATCTTGGAGCAGATTCTCCTGGAAGGCATGCTAAGGCACATGAAAATCAACAAGGTGCTTGGTGACAGCCAGCATGGCTTCACTAAGGGGAAATCCTGCCTGACCAATTTGGTGGCCTTCTACGATGGGGCTACGGAAGTGATGGGCAGGGGTAGAGCAGTTGATGTCATCTACCTGGACTTGTGCAAAGCGTTCGACACTGTCCCGCACTACATCCTTGTCTCTAAACTGGAGAGACATCAATTTGATGGATGGACCACTCGGTGGATAAAGAACTGGCTGGATGGCAGCACACAAGGAGCTGTGGTCAATGGCTCAATGTCTGGCTGGAGACCAGTAACGAGTGGTGTCCCTCAGGGATCGGTGTTGGGACCGGTCTTGTTCAACATCTTCATCTCTGACATGGACAGTGGGATTGAGTGCGCCCTCAGCAAGTTTGCCGATGACACCAAGCTGTGTGGTTTGGTTGATACCCTGGAGGGAAGGAATGCCATCCAGAGGGACCTTGACACGCTTGAGAGGTGGGCTGATGCCAACCTCATGAAGTTTAACCATGCCAAGTGCAAGGTCCTGCACGTGGGTCGGAGCAATCCCAGGCACAGCTACAGGTTGGGCAGAGAAGAGATTCAGAGCAGCCCTGCGGAGAAGGACTTGGGGGTGCTGGTGGATGAGAAAATGAACATGAGCCTGATTCAGTGTGCGCTTGGAGCCCAGAAAGCCAACCGTATCCTGGGATGCATCAAAAGGAGCGTGACCAGCAGGTCGAAGGAGGTGATCCTGCCCCTCTGCTCTGCTCTCATGAGACCTCACCTGGAGTATTGTGTGCAGTTCTGGTGTCCTCAGCATAAAAAGGACATGGAACTGTTGGAACAAGTCCAGAGGAGGCCACAAGTATGATCAGGGGTCTGGAGCACCTCCTGTATGAAGATAGGCTGAGAAAGTTGGGGCTGTTCAGCCTGGAGAAGAGAAGGCTGTGTGGAGACCTCCTAGCAGCCTTCCAGTATCTGAAGGGGGCCTACATGGATGCTGGGAGGGGGACTCTTCATTAGGGACTGTAGTGATAGGACAAGGGGTAACAGGTTCAAACTTAAACAGGGGAAGTTTAGGTTGGATATAAGGAGGAAGTTCTTTACTGTAAGGTTGGTGAGGCACTGGAATGGGTTGCCCAGGAAAATTGTGAATGCTCCATCCCTGGTGGTGTTCAAGGCCAGGTTGGACAGAGCCTTGGGTGACATGGTCTAGTGTGAGGTGTCCCTGCCCATGGCAGGGGGGTTGGAACTAGATGATCTTAAGATCCTTTCCAACCCTAACTATTCTAGGATTCTGTCATTCTATGTCAAAGAGTGATTTTTCTCCATTTGAAATTATTAATAAATCCCAACACAAGTTCAAACATCAGAGCTCCCAATATGCTGAAATTGCGACTCTCACCTTCATTGAAATGGGCATCATGCAAGTGTAAGCAGAAGGATAAAAGGGGAGCTATGCCACTGCATCCATTGGCTGGATATGAGAAGAAAATGGTACACCATTTCAGACTAAGACCAATGCCAAAACATTCTCTGCTTCCCACTGACAAAAGCACTAAAAGAAAACCTAAAACCTTTATAACTTCCTTTACATCTCTCTCCCATTTTCTTCATAGCCCACGAAAGTTTAAGAAAAGCAGCAGAACAGGGAAGCCACATGCAGAGATTAAATTCAGCCACCTCTGGATTTAAACACACAGCTCTTCTGCTGTATTTTCAGCTTTTGCTGGTGATAGGGACATAAATGTAGAGGGCAACAAGAGGCCACAGGGTCGCAGCTGGCTGTATAGGCAAGTTGTTTACAGGTTTTTATACCACCCCCACCATGGGCTTCTACAAAGGAAGAAAAACATTTCAGATGCTTCCATTCAGTCTTAAAGAATGGTAGCTCTGAAGAATGAGGGGATAATACCCTTTATGCTCTCCCATGGGAAGAAAGCAGCATGGGGTTGCATCAACCCAAAGATAATGCAGTTGTGTTATTATGTGGTGCTTCTGCAATGGGAATGTAGAGACAGTCCTTCAGTTTCTTACTGTACAACAGCAGAATGCCAGCTCATTTTCAAGCATTTATCCCCATGTTGCTTGGTAGTTTCATGAAGTTACTGTTAAACTGTTAAAGAGCAGAAGCTCCCAGTCCTTTTGGATTGGTGAGCCATGATTTCATGCTGTGTCCCAGGAACCTCTTTACACCTTTACCATTAAGCTATAAATGCAAAATGCCAGAAAGTTGATGTAGTTCCATAGAGGTGAAGCTAAGCTTTTCCCACTGACTTGTAGTTTTCCCCCTTATCAAGAACTCTAGGGCCAACCCTTCCTCAGTTTTCACAACAGCAGAGGGCTGGATTCACAGTTAATTCCCACTGATCCCTGAAGCAGATTACAAAATTTGTGACATAAAGGATCTTAGTGCACACATTTAAAGTTAAAAGACTGTTAATGTACAAGCAGCAGCTGAGTCAACTTTAGGCAGCTACAAAATAGGGACAAAGCGTACATTAATACATGCTCTTGTAAATCAAGACATTACAAATGATACGTGGCCTTGATGACAGATTAAGAGGAACTCAAGACCCCTTTTTAATCTATTGATTCACAGGCCTACTGAAACATTGTGTCCCCACTTCCATAAGAGACATATGTTGAAAGTGTTCCTATATTTGATAGGCAGGAGGGAATATTTTTGGGCAGAAATTATAATTCTTTCTTGACTGCTAACATCTGTTTGCTAAAGCCTACAGAACTTCCCTGGAGTTTTGAGGTTTAAAAACATTGCTTGAAGATGACATACTAAATATTACAAAAATATGCCTCACGATCCACACCCAAAACCCCCCAAAGAACATTTCATATTTTCAGACTTCGGTCAACAAAACTTTTTTGGACTGTTTTTATTTCCTTAAATGATGGGCATTTAATTAAAAATGAGACCATGTAACAGAATGGAGGGGGAACTAGCCAGCCATAAACCCACAAGACTAACTTTGAACTAGACTATGATGGAGAAAATAGTGGTTATACACAACATCATCTTATTGGGAACCAGGATCATTTGCAGACACACTCATTGATAGGTAAACATATAGTAGATGGGTATTTCCTGTCTCAGACATCCTTGGAAGGCCTGCAATGGTGCAGTATACTCTGGTAAACTGTCCCCATTCAGAAGGGAGCCTAATTCATCTTTCAGTATAGCTATGATTTGATAGTACATTGCTGACCACTTCCTAGGGTGATATTTGTTGACACTGTTCTCCCACAGTTTTTCCCACGCTGAATTTGCTAAGCTTTTCCTCATTCTTCCCTTTCCCCTAAAATCAAGCCTGTCCACTACTGTGATTCATGGAACTTCTCCCCTGCCATCTCTCATCTGATTTCTGTCTCTGGGTGACTTGCTCAGATGGATGAGACTTCTTTAAGTTCCCAAGCAGAAATTTTCATGTCTACAAATGCAGGAATGGGCACAGCCTGGGAAAGAACAGGGCCTTTACCAGACAAGCAGGTAAATATCCTTTCTGCTGCTAAAACAGAGCATGTAAGAACTAGTTATATAGGTCTATTTAAATATAGATGACCTCTTTTTTGAAAGAGCCATAAGGATACAGATTTCTCCTTAAAATATATGGCACTTAAATCTCCAAGCATCTTTAAAGATCCAGCCCTGCCTTTTGAAAAGAATCAAGTCCAGAATACTAACTCCTCAAAGGAAAGAGGGTAGAAATTCAAATGGTTGCTCAGGGGATATGTTTGTTAATCAAGTTCTGCAGCACTGCAGCCAGCCTTTCAACTGCAGCCTATTGACTCAGGAAGTTTTGCCTCTCTTGGGGGACCTGCATACAGTGGATTAGACTATGGGGCCACCCAAGCACAGTAACCTCCCTCGAACTGCTGCAGCCAACTATAAGGAAGCATGTGAGGACAGACATTCATGAGGGCACACATTCAGCAACACCTCCCATTGCTCTCTCAGGGTTTGGTCATGTGCAGCTCAGACTTCTTGAGCTTAAGCAGACCTTTGAGTTTAACAATCCCCAATAAATCTTTACAGTAGTTTCTCTAAAGTTTTTTTTTTTGGGGGGGGGGGTTGGTTTTTGTTTTGTTTTTTTTTTTTTGGTTTTGGATGCATTTTGGATTTTTTTGATGAGAAAATGCTTGGCAACTTTTGTCAATGACTTCTGCACCCAATTCATATGTGGTGTGACAAAGTACCTCTTCTCATTTGTTTTGAAGAATCTAGCTAGCAATTTAACTTGCTGTCTCTGAGTTTTAAACCATGAGGTGACTAAGCCTTCCCCATTGACCTTCTCCCCGCAGGTCATGGAGTTGAAGACAGCTCTTTCTTATTCATCTTTTCCATGCTGAAACAACAATTTCAGTCACCTCTTGCACAAAAGCCATTCCACACCCTTCATCTATTTCTGTCCTTCTCTGTATACTTTTGAGTATCAAAATCCCCATGCAGATCTTAAAGGAAGGATGTGCTAATGACCCATACCTTGTCATAGGTTTAGCTCATTCTTTTTCCTGTCCTGGTAGTTTTTAACATCATTTCATCTTTTTCTTACCCCAGCTGAATTGCTGTTTTCATACAATCACGTATTCTAGCTTTTACTGAAGAAGGTGGGTTTCAAAACATTCCCACTCACAAGAAGTTAGATTTCCATATGCATGAGGAAATGCCAGCCTGGTCACAGAGGGGTTACAGCCATGTTAACCAAGGTGATACAGTACCCTAAAGTGACAGTCCCTCTTTGAGCTAGGGAGCTAGCAGAATATCTCAGAGTATCCCTTGCTATGAGGCAAACCTAACTTGTCACCTCAAGACCTGGATGTGAACATAGTTCTTGCAACTTGACAGTGCCCACCAGCAAAGGACAGAGCAGGACTTCATCCTTTAAGCAGGCAATGGGCAAACACCAGCTTGGCCATAATGTGTGTTTATACATGTATAAATATATATGTTTATATAGGTATACATATAAAGATTTTTAATAAAGTCAGTTTGAAGTTTATTTTTAGGCCGGCAGAAAGCCACAGATGAAGAGGTTTGTTGTTTGGCAGTGATCCAGCTATGCACGTTTCCAGCATCTGGAATGCTAATGAGTCTATTAAAATGACTCTATTAAAATGAGCTCCTTGGCACTTCACTTTGTGCCAGCTCCCTGAAACACCAGCCAAGGAGCACTTAGCATGACAATCTTCATAAAAGAAGAGAGGCCAGCTCAAATACCTGCTAAAGCTTCTCTCCAAGGTCACTTTCAGGATCCGATTTGCTTTCAGGATCAGACACTCTTGGAGCTAGGGTATCCAACAACATCTATATAGAGTGTGAAGAGATCAGGAGGAGACCATTAATGAAGTCGGCTCACACTCTGATATGGCACAGCATCATCTCTAGTACTCTGTTGGGTTCCTTGTGTAATGATGTTTCAATGATCTTCATAGTAGACTCAGGTAGTACAGACTACCTAGAAAGAGCATCCAGTGAAGTACTAGACTGAGATTCTCGTTTAGCTCTCAACTCTGCTGTAGGCATGCCCTTTCAGCATTCATTTCTGCAGGTATTTTGAACCTGTAGTTCTCTTCCAGTTTAAGAGTTGGAGACTCTAGAAATGCAGATCTTAGATTTGCCCAGGGTTTACCTTCTGCTAAAATGACTTAATTTCTCCTATTCTCAACCATTTAAAGCAACTGCATTTGAAGTGGGAAGCTATCCCTAACTCTGAATCCAATATTGGCTGGGTTGCAAAAGGTAAATCACTGTCTAATATGTTCAGAAGTTAATTGTAGAGCAATAGGCAGCACTAAGTTAATACTATGTTTTAGATCTATTGTCTGTGCTACTTTATGAGTAAACAGCCATGACCATTCTCTAACTTCTTTGAAGGGCTCTGAAATTCACCATAAGTGCAACATTAGGAGATATTTTTCTTCTTGACGTATAATTTTTCCAAAGAATACGTTTGGTAAATACCATCATAAGCCATCATGCTTCTTTATTCACCTGTAAAGTCTTAACACAAAGCCTGAGTATTTTAAATCTCTCTGGATTCTTCATGCTTTGCCCAGATTAACTCAAGAGCAAGAAGGAAAGCAAGGGTGAGCCCATTTTCTCCAACAAAACTGAGTTTTGATAGTGTCAGATCTATTTCTCACAACCATTTCCCTTGAATCTGTTAGAGTCTATCAAAATAAATAAGACTGGTTCAAATCAGGGTCTTCAGCTCTCAGGCCCCTGATGTATAAGTTAGAGGGCTGACAACAAATGGCCCCCTTTAAAGACTGCATGGCACACTGTCACCTCCGTGGTTTCTCATCCCCTTCTCTGCCTGTCAATAATGAGAAATCACTTTGCAACAAGAGCAACAAGTAGAAGGGGGAAAACAAAGCCTTTCCCTGCCTGGGCATGCTCTAAGTAAGGGGACAACTTTACCACCATCATACAATGTAAAGCCTGGGGCACAGTTTACACAAGTCACCTTATGCTTTCGTGGTTTTAAACAAGCTACACTATCCCCAAGATATAAAAGTTTTCCAGGTACAGATTAATCTACTTTCCTTTCTCCATACACCTGATACATTTGACTACCTTGCTTTTGTTCAGTTTTATACCCGGTAGGATTCAGCATTTCTTGTTTATCTCCAAAAGGGCCAAGATTTTCTCAAATATTCCATCTTAGAATATGCCAAGGACATTCACTGTGGTCAAACTCTGCAAAGGGGGCAGGGGAGAGTTCCTTCTCTTTTATATCCACCCTGACGAAGAGCATGTTTTTTTCCACTAAACTACAGCAAAAGGTAAGACTACTGTAGTAATATTTTCCCAAACTCCAATCTTCAATCATATTGACAGTAATTCCCAAAACCTCACCCCAGCACCAAGACAGTCATCAAACATGATAAGTATTCACTTTTTAAATAAAATCTAAAAGCTAGGTCTGTCTAGACAGGAAAGGATGAGTAATCAAGCTTCTCAATCAATCCAGCTGCACAGGTTTGTGAGGCTATTTGTTTCAGACAGCATTTCACTTCTTATTGGCAAATTCCACCTTATGCTGATACTGCTGTTACGCTTCAGATTAATTTTCTAAGCCCAGGCTTAGGAGACCTCTAATGATTGGGGTTCCTTTGCTTTCAACTGGCAATGCCTTCCAGCTTTGCATGGCTCCTGTTTCCCCTAGACTAGAGAACAGAGAGAATTGCTTTATACATAGTTAAAATCCATCTGGTGAGTTACCCAAACATATGCCTAAAATACAAGTAATCTCAGGGAAGGGCTTTCAGTGTAGCTACTATAACCATGAAAACACAACAAACAGGCTGAGCAAATCTAGGGAGCCAAGTGAACATAAAGGTGAAATGGCCCTTACTTTGTAATGAACACAAGAATTTTAGATGCTTACCAAATGCCTCAGATTATGTTGACTGCTGCAATCAGGAACCCTCTCCAGTAGGAATCCCATGGGAGCAGAGTCTGCACATACGACTTCACATCTGAGATCAGCCAGTTCACGCAGCATCATTACCTGCTCTTCTTTTTGCATGTGGTGTGGTCTGATTTTTCAGAACTCAGCACAAAGTAATAACAATTCTCTAGAGGACAAAGGAACCTCAGCATTCCACATGCTTAAACTCAGGATATTCTCATAGTCATGAGATTCTGATCCTTCCTTTGCTTTCCAGTGTAACAGAACATCAGTCAGCAAAGGCTTTCAGAGACTGTTCAAGCCTTTGAATAATTGGAGGCTTCAGGATTTTCAAGACAGCTTAGCACTAACCACTGCTCTCAAAGCATGTAAGACACAAGAGGTTTCAATCCGCTGGGCAATGTTTCATCTTCAAACACTTAATTCACCCACCTCTGTCATCTCCATTCACAACCTGGAATTTCAGAGGTGACCCCATTTGTGGCCATCTTTGTTGGCTCCCTCCAAATACAGGCAGAAAACATTGGTCTGAAAGAAAGAGGCCATGTTTCCAAGGCTGCTGACAGAGATTCCCAGATCAGAAGACACAGCTTTCAGGAGCTTTGCTTTCCAGAAAAGGACCAGCTCAAAGTGGGTGGCCGCTTGATAGAACTGCTCAGAAAGTAAAACCATTGTGATTTTTTTTCCCATATAAGTGTGTGTATATATGCACATTCTAGAAGAGTACCTATATTACAGAAGAGGGGGTTTTGGTATTATCTCTGGAATAGAAGAGTATTATTTTTTATTACTTGTGAACCAGAGAATTCCAGTATCTTCAGATACTGAACAACAGCCCAATTCCTCAAAGTTTCACTACAACAGACCCGTTGTCTGGGAGCTCATTGCAAACTTCATTATTACTCAGTGCTCTTATTCAGAGGTGTCAGTCACTCAGCCGAGGTGCAGACACAACTCCCAGTGGCCGAAGTAATTCATTACAGCTCAGTCCTCACCTCCAAACTGCCTGAATTGAAGCAAGAACAGCTCAGAGGCAAGCTCACATTTACCCACCTATCTGCCTGGGTGGGTGGGCTTCAGCATACTATGTGATATTATATTGCCCATGCCAATGGTGAAAACCTACATGTTTTTGCAGAAAGCAACCAGCCAATAATCCATATTCACCCCTTTTAGTACTTTTGGATGAGTTCAACTTGTTAGAAAAGGACTTCTAGCTGTGATAATCAGAGGAAAAGGAAAAGCCGAGCTCTGCCTTTATCTGAGACTCGCTTGTCTCAGTCTGTGGTAGGTTTGAGATCAGCGAGTTGTTTTGGATAGCAGCTTGGTTGACATTTTCAACTATGGCTGGTTTAGACTCAACTTGAGTGGGATTCAAAATGAGAACAGCTCATAGAAATGAATGGTCAGATAAAAAGCTTTCTCTGGAGAGTCTCCAATACTGCCACCTATGCAAACCGAGCTCTGGCACTAAATCTGGAAAAAGAGTTGGCTTGGATTTGTCATGTTTCCTCAGTACTGTGGGAAGCCTATAACCATAGCAAGTGCTATTATCATCTCTGCTTTAAATAGAGCATCTAGCCAAGCCTAGCTTTGTCTACAGTGGTAAATGACAGCTCAAAAGGTACATTCATACACCAACTTTGGCAAGGACATTGGTGTTAGAGGTAGAGGATCCTATGTCATACCATACGTACGCAATGCCAGCATCAACACTCAGCTGCTTTCAAAGCTAATGAAGCTATGACATTAGCCTATAGGCTTCTCCTCAGATCTTCCCAGATAAAGTCTTTTTGCACATTGAGGCTGATGCTCAAATTGTTTCGTTTTCTTAAGATCCATTGACACATCTAATACTGTTTCTGCTCATTTCCCCCTCATACATACACCCTCACACAGCCTCCTTTCAGATCCCCTTCAGAAAACAGTTCACAACATGGGAAGTGGCTTATTCCTTATCCAGTCAGAATAGGGGCTTTACTTGGTAAACCACATAGCAACTACTCTCTGGTTTGATCTTTTTGGCAATTTCAATGGTTTTTCAAAGAGGGGCTGCCTCGTTCAATGTATTCATGTAATGCTGACATTAAGGGATGATTGATACACTGCCTATTATAAGAAATAGATGTTGTTGTCCCCTTTGCTCCTTTGAACATCTTATGTATGCTCTCCTGCAACCATTAGCTTTGTTATTTTAAGACAAGAGCTATAGTAATACAGGAGATAAATTTCCAAGGTAACTTAGAAGAGCTAAAATGGCCCATTCCATTGGGATTGGAACATGTGGCTCTTCTGGCCTGTTGAGCACACCAAGCTTTTTTTAAGTAGCAGAAACAACATGGAAACAGCAGCCAAATAGGCAGTTAGATGAATAAGTAAATGCATTAAGTGCTGTCTGCATGACAGCACAGACGAGTGTGAAATGATATTTTCAAAAGGGCCCTGAAGTGTTCATACACAGCACTAGAGAACAATATTCCTGTGCTGCCACTGCTAGACCATCACTGCGGCCTGAAGATGAGCTGGAGAGAGGAGAATCCTCCCCTTAACACTGAATATTAGCACAATCAATATTATTTTATTAAGAGACCAGCCTGGAAACTATGGAAAACAAAAAATACCTAGAACAGAGGCACAATTTCCAGCCCTTAAACCACACATTTCAAAATACATGTTTAAAATATGCAGTTCCTACCCACACAAATCTAGCTCCATGGGTTCAGGACACAAGGAAGTTGGCGGTTTTCAGTTCAGTCTACTGTAACTCAGGGTATGTATCTAAATGGATTTTGAGACTATTTATATAGAGGTTTGGGTCAATCACTCTCTCCCCAAGTTTAAATGTGAAGAACTGAATGCCAGCTTAGACTAATGGCTCTTTGCATGGCACTAGTAGCATAAAAAGGGATCTCCTCAATAATCTTTCCCAGAATCATGCAGAAAGACTTAATCTGTCATTAAACCTCAAAAGGTTCTTGGTTTCAATGTGTACATGGTAGCAATGCATTAATAAAATCAGACTTTTACCAAGGGTTTCAATTCCCCCAAAAATACACCAGGAAAGTGATTTCAGATTGCAAAACGTTCCCATCACCTTTGCAACAGCACAGTCATAGCCAACATTTTTATCCATGCTATGCCTGAATACACAGAGCAAGGCTCACGAGTAAGTTCTGGGGACTCTCTGCTGTTCTGGCACTGCAGAGCTGTAAATACAGCACCATTAGAGCATCTCTGCATTAATGGAGAAGACAGGCAAAATACACTAGTAAACATCTTATTTAAAATATCAAACCTTTCTGAATAATACAAATATTCATAGTATAAAAAGTAGTCAAGAACAAATGATAAGACAGGCAATCAAAGCAACTATAGAACTGACCTGGTTCTAGATAAATCACTGCTTATCCATGAGAGAAAAAACAATAGAATCAACTTCTGAATGTTAGCAGCTGAACAACTATAATTTCTACTACAGCATCTGGCTGGAATGTTGTATTTTAGTAAGCACCCTCTGATTCAGTACCCAAAGTCTCATTTTACTAGACTGAATTAGGCCCCAGCAGTAGGGGCAGATACCTAAACACCTTGAAGATTCTAGGGCATGGGACCAAGTTAAGAGCTACTTTAGGATCTTAAAGATGCTGACACTGATAAAAGCAACTTTCTCTTTTTTCAAGAACTATGTTACTGAATATACGGGACTTGGAGGACTAAGTGATTCTTAGTACAATCAATGTATTTTTTTGTGTGTGTGTGTTATGTGCATAAAGAAAAAGAGCACTTAGTTCATTCAGCTCACCAGCATTTTGTCTTTTCCTCCAAAGACAAGGATCATGGTTGAATTGTGCTTGATCTAGCTTAAGCTTCAGGGAATGTTAAACATAACTGTAGCAAAAAGCTTACTCTAAGTATGGTGCACATCTCATAAAACTTAATAACTCCACTTACAAACTCAATTCCTATCAGAATTTAGTGCACCAATATTCCCAAAAACTCCAGAAAACACAAGAGAATGAGCCCCACAGAAGTGGGAGCTGGAGGGCCTGCAGCTTATCTTCTTTCCCACCAACACTATATATAGCCGTATACTTCCACATACCCAGGTGCAACCTTCCCTAAGTAAGGACAAAACACAAGATAACAAAAGTTGGTCAATTCTTCCCTAATGGGACCTTTCAGTTGCTCACAAGCAATATTTTGCAGCACCCCAAGTGCATTATAGCAGATGAAAACCACAAGTGAAATTAACATCTAACACCTATAGCAAAAGAAACCAAAACCTTTTCCATTTACTGGCTCTTGCTACACTCTCCAGTATGAGCTGGCTATTCATTTCATATGTTGCTGGTCATCAGGGTTCACAGATATTTTACAGCTCCTTAGTTCATAAAAAGCTCAGTGAGATGTGAAATGGGTCAAGATTTATCAACTGCTTACCCAGTAACCCTTCATCAGTCTCTCAACTATTTTTCTATATGTACGTGTATTCGGCTTGCAGCAAAATAGGTCATGTTTAATAGAAGGCATGTTTGAAAATAGTTTGTGTCAAGTCAGATGTTCCAGAGATTTCCACCCAATATGGAGTTCTCATACCACTGTCCACTTTGAATAGGAACTCAACGAGGAGGCAGACATGTTGATTGTAGATAGGGGCTTTCAGAAAGCGTGCTGGTTAGATGGGAGAGCAGCACTACCACACTACCAGCCTTCCCCTCCACACAAGAGGGGTACAAAAACCATATCGAAACTCCTTAAATTCTACTAAAATAATTGAGGCTGGTCTTTTTGTTAGGCAGTATTGAGGGACAAGACTGACCCCAGCCCTGCCAGAAACATAAGGTGTTGAAAACTCAATGCCCCTTGACATCTGCAGGTTTCACAGTGTCTTTCAAGCCCCATTCTCCATTTGAGCACAGCCTGGAACATGGTGCACAGGAAAGTAAGTCAGAGACACTGACTATGTCCTGCACCGGTGGGTCATACAGGGAGTGAGGGCAGAAGTTCTCCCCTTGGGCATCCACACAAATGCCACCACATCACTGTCTGCAGCACAGAGAGGAAATTACTGGAGCCTCCAAACTGAGAAATGGGGCATTTTTGCATGGTCTACAGTGGCAGAGCTTTCACAAGAGTCAATTATTCAGCCTGTGTATTTAAAGACCTGGTAAATAACTAGTCAGGGGATGGGTTTTTCAAATGAACTAATGATACTTTCATCAAAAGACCCTTTTCACAGAAATAGACGAAGGAGAAAATATTTATTCAGAGTGTGTTTCATGGAAGCTCCAGTGGCTAGTGTTTTATGGTAAATGATTACAGTGTTCTGGGGACAAACATACCTGTCAGGCCAGATTTAGTCCTGTTCTTGAACAAGCACAGGTGGAACAGAAATAAGTTGTACCTTGTCTAGTCCACTAAAGGGATTTTTCCCCTCCAGGCTGCTTGAGAATAGCCCTTTAGTACACAGATAATCCACGGACGTGTAACATTGTCCCCATCATCATGCCTCTTCCTTCTCTAGCTCTTATTGAAGCTTATCAAAGGGACAGATTGAGGTCACCCAACTCCTTCCAGGCTTTCTGGGATGCTCAGTCACAAACATTCAGCTCCCCTTTTGGAGGAACAACTTGCAGAAAAACCTACAGACACATCCATCTGCCCCTCGTATATGGTTACATATTCTAGTCCCCAAGAGAAGTACCTCTTACCAAGATAACCAAGGAAGGTTTCCAAAAAAAAGGAGAATAAGGTTGTTTTAAGTAGCAGTAGGCCGTAACTTTTCTTCTCTACAGAAGGGTTCATTCCCAGTTACCATTTCTACCTTAGGTCAGGAATTTTGGGTGGTCTTTTTTAGGAGCACTTTGGAAATTTCCCCCTAGCTGCGCAGTTAGCTGCTCTTAAGTTTGTCTGCAACAGGAGACAATGGGAAACAACATGAAAGGATGGACCCAGTTGGGCTAGAGCTCAGAAGACTCCTCATACCAGGATCTTTCTCATAGCTGCTCAGACCGCTTGGAATATTATTACTCTGAAGTGACTCATATGATGGCGTCTTGTCAGTAAGGCTGTGGCCTTTTGTACAGAGCCACAAGTCCATGCCATGCCTCTGTCCAAAGCAGGGAGAGATGCCACAACTGTTCCACATCTAAAAAAGCAGAGACGTGCTGCCAGTTGTGCAAAAAGGGACATTAGAACTGGCCAGTGACTCAGCCTGTTCTGAGGAAGATATGCAGTCAAACAGCCCAGTGTCTGCAACAAGGCCTGAAAGCTGCTGAAATGGAAAGAATTCCTCCCTCCATGCCAGCGCAACATATTTTTGGTGCTTCAGGATTAGAGACAAAGCTCCTCTACTGTAATCCCCTATAAAAGAGGGGCTTCAAGGAAGTCAGATACCTATAGAAGGTTGTATGCAATGGAGCTCACATGCTCCCTGTGACATTCATTTTGGAGTGGGGATGCAGATTTAACCTTCTGCTATTCCCTCTAACTCCAAGGACAGAAGTGCTCTCCCTCACTGACTCAGTTCAAGGGAGTCATCTTATTCAGTAACAAGTACTCCATCCTGCAGTAAGCCACAGAATTCCCCCCAAGGAGGAATACTGGCTCAAGGAAAATATCATTACGTAGGCCATCACAGTCTGGCTGTTCACACAGAGCTGAGTGCTTAGAACTGAAGTTAGATGACTTTACAACAAAGGACCATAAATGTTTATATCACACAGATATCCCTGCACTCATGGATGAAAGCTGCAAGCATGGCAAGGCTTCCACCTTTGCAAGTGTCCAACAACAGCAATATATCATGCAAGCTCCTCCCAGCTGACCTTTCTGGCACATTTAGACAAAGATGTGTGCCCATAACAAATAGATACTTTTCCAGCAAGATGCATCAGTGTCCTAACATCACTTATACCAGTAACAAATACCAGCCACAAAACCCAGAAACCAGTGGGCCTCAGAGTTCACCCTACTCAGTACATGATATGATCATTATGATATATTTACAGAAATAGCTAAGCTGAAGTAAGCTGCTGCAGGATGAGCACCTACCTGCTTTTTTTTCAGCTTATTTGTTATGGGTCAGATTTAACCTCACTATACCCAAGTGGGAGACCCTCTGAGTACTTAATTTTATCCTGTGATATGTAAGACATTTGTTTAGTACTCAAAAATTGCTAGAAGGAGAAGAGATACACATTCAGGTGCCAGATAAATGATAGATCCTTATATCTAGATGAAGATGTATTATTGACTGCTTCATGCACTATATAACCTGTTAAGGAAATTGGACATGAGGTAGCCTTCACTCCCATGTGTATTTTTTGCCATATGATTCTTCCACTTGTGGACTTGTCTGGATTAATACATTAAGTGGAGTTTGCCTTCCTCTGGGAAACAATGCAAATCTATTCAGAAAAGCATTTCTGAGAAACAGACAAACAGTGGGCCAGAGCCTCTGCTGGCCCTACTCCACTGGAATCAGGGCAGCAGTAGATAGTTCAGCCATACATTCTTAGAGCCTTACTGCTAAAGAATCTCTCCCAGAGGGAAACAAAAAAAAAAAAAACAAAACCAAGAGAAATAGTCTCATTAACAAGAAATTAGATAAATTTATTTCAGAGATAGAAACATTCAATTCCTACCTCTCCATATCAAGAGTTTCCCAAATGACCATCACTTCAGACTGTGAAACCTCTGAACTTCAGAGGAACTAGGAAAGAGGAACAAACAGAAAAGGAAGGGAGGTGCTGCTAAGGAGAAAAAACTTACTGTTTTCCTCAAAGCTTATGTTTCTTTTCAAGAGACCCAAGTGATCATTACTTCATTCAGCTGAAGCAAACAAAACACCACATCTAAAGAAAGCATTTGAACAGTAAGTAAAGTTCCATAGAGCAGAGAATGTATCTGAGTCTTTAGGTGTCCTGGAGTGTCTCAGCTTCCAGGCTGCACAATGGTTTCTGGCTATAGCCATCTACAATACTGTAGCCTCAAGGTTTTGCTGGAAGATCTGTGGATTATGACACCTCATTCTTCAAATCAGTGCTATCTTTCAAAGGCTCCAGGCAGATGCAACTGGAAACAGCACATCATCACAGGGAAGAAACATAGACTGAGAATATCCAAGCCAAAAGGTCTGAGGCAATTTCTATCTAAATTACGTCTGAATCCTTTGGTGCCTTTCAAAGATTTCCCAATACTGACTTAAGTTTTTGGTACTGATGTTTTGTTTTGGAGGGTTATTACCAGTTTCAGTGCCCAAATTCAGTTCCAGTTAGAATTACACCCCTGAAAATCCCCCCTCCTTCAAGAGGCTGCAAATTCACTACCCAGAAAAACTACAGACAGATAAAAAAAAAGTCTAGGTTTCAACAGCTTTAGTGGTAGCTCAGCACTGCAAGGGATAGTAGCAGTTAACTTCCTGTGGCTTCAAACAAGCACCTGACACCCACACTGCAGAGCACCTTTGGCTTTCCTCTCCCTATTTGATAGGATGGATTTTCCTTTTCTCCGTATTCTTCCTCTCCCCCCTGGAATCCCTGCCCTAGAAAACACTCAGGACAGTCTCACAGTGGTTACCAGGTTTATATGTAGAGACATGACAGAACTCAAACACTTCTCATTGTGTTATCCTCCATCTTCTGCTGCAATGAGAATTTTTAACAACTCAAATCAGTTTGTACTGAGATACATGAAATGTTTCTCACTTTATTCCACAGCTCTTGTGAGGCAGTAAAGAAGTTGGGCAGAGAAAAATATCCACTTGTCAGTCCTTGAATTTGTCAAGTGTTATGTGGGGTCTCATTACACACCTTGGAGGGAATTAGAACAGTTCCTAAGCTTGTGTTCTTCCATAAAGAGATACTTGTGAAGGGCAAGTAGAGCAATTTATCCTGCTGGAATGGTTTTATTTGTAACTAAGCTGAGGGAGGTATGCAGTATTAAAAGAAACCAAATGTTCATATGGGTAAAGATTTTTATTGCTATGTTCACATCTCAGTTGTGGGGAACAATGATTTGCCTCATCTAGTAACCAGTGAATTTCCAGCAAGTGGAACCAAAATTGGATGAATTCAAGCTAAGCCATTGCTCCCCGAAACTGTTTCTACTCCAGACTTCTAGAGGAATTCTCTCACCCCCACAATACCCATCTCTGCAATGTATCCAATACAATCCAATAGCTTTTTTTCATTTCAAAATTGGGCACACTTGCATTTAGACAGAGGCTGAGCAGGACGAGATTAATTCCTTGATTCAGAGTTAAGCTCTTCTTATTCAGTCATCATGTATTTGTGAGTATTCAAAGTGCTCTCTATATCCTCTAACAGATGGGCAAATCACTTTCATCTGCTACAGCATCTTTTACTCCTGGGGATCAGCCTGCTATGTAAACCAAAGGCAGAACAGAGCACTAAACAATGGATTCACTCACTGTTCTCCTGGTCACGTAGGATTGATTTCTGTATTGTTTCATAAATTTGGTTTTATTTTTATACAAATTAAAACTTCCCTGGGAAGGCATTTCGTGAAGTTTCATCCTGCCTGAAGTCTTCTGTTCTGGCATGTGAACTGGAGACACCAAGCTCTCCCAAACGATTTTATTCCAAGACCATCTTGTCCAGCAACACAAGGTTATAGGTTTTAGCTGTTTTTTCTCCAAATAAGTGGATTTCAGCTGAAAAATTGAGAAAATAAGAGAAGTCAAAATCCCAAGCCTTATCTTTACTCTGATACTGCAGGCAGTGGGTATGGAGTTTGATATTGCTACCAACTGTCAAGCTAAACCCTGACCTCTTGGCCACATCTTATTACAACTGAAATCAAAGCTGTTGAGAGCTGATGCCAGTCTGGAAATTCCTCCTAATAACGTTGATGTGGTTTCAGAGGCTCCAGGACTGGCTTTTCAAGTTATTATTCCCTATTGATTGCTTTGTTTCTCACATATGAATCCAGATGATATCCTGGGGCACCCTGCAGTTTCGTATTTTGTAATAATTTTAACCCAAGGGTTTTGCAAGCAGATGGACTCAAAACAGGTTCCTGACAGCCAGATGAGCTCATCCTATATCATGTATGAGCTCTCACCCTCCTAGATTCAGACCAGTTAGAATGCAGCTACCAGTTAATACCACCCTGTAGATTTTGTACCTGTGTACAAGTGCGCTGTATGGCAATGCTTGTTCTGACAAATGAGGGGAACTGGAACATGGGCTCTTTTCTTGCACTGTCTGTTACTATCTTGTTGAAAAAGGACATGGTGAGGGTTACACATGCTGCTCTGCAAGAGGAAGGGGTGTAACAGCTGGCTAGTATCCCTGCAAAACCAAATATTTGGGAACAGCTTAATCCAAAGCCAGAAAAGAGTAATGATTTCCAGTGCATCTAGAAACCCCCAAGGCAGAACTGTCAAGATGGGACAAGAGCCTCTGCCATCCCCACCCTTGTTTCATCAAGATCTAATGCAGCTTGCTTTCAAATGTTAAGCTTCTTGTGTCATGATGGTACCCACAGGGGTACACTGGTCCTTTTCAGTGTCCCAGGCAACAAAGCAATGTGGAGGTTAGAAGAGAGCTATTTAGCTTTCATTGCATGAAGTAGAGCTGGGCAGCCACGCTGGCAGCATTCACTGAAAAAGAATGTTATTTTCCTTACGAGTTAAGCATCAAATGGGGATTTATTGATATTGTA
Organism: Pezoporus flaviventris; assembly: GCF_033815535.1. Lineage (NCBI taxonomy): Eukaryota > Metazoa > Chordata > Aves > Psittaciformes > Psittacidae > Pezoporus > Pezoporus flaviventris. Next base: position 54,453,419 of record NW_026892549.1, read on the forward strand.
AGTAAAGGCTACAGGCTTCAGATAATCTACCACCAGTGCTAAAAAAGGAGGCCTGCCTGTAATATATTAAATAAATATAACACAAACATTAATACAAGAAGTGTAGTGCAGAAGAAGTGGACTCAAGGAGCCAGCACACTACCAGCAGTGGTGAGAGCATAGAAGCACAGACTTCTAGCACAGTGAAATAACCACTAGGTGTCCCAGGGGTTTAGTATTATCCTTCTTGATGTTTTGTCTATAGCCCTTCCCCGATTACTTATGTATTAGCTAAGTAGATGCTAGCTTGGACATATCCATATTAGTGACCACATTATGGAATTGACCTTAATAGATAAAAAAAACAAAACAAATGTTTCTAAGAGCATTCCAAAAAGAGTGAAGCCAGACTGGCACATAGCATGAACAACTTGTTCATGCTATGTGCTAGTTCATTCAACTGTCACCAGGTGCATTCAGGTGCATCCCCACACTTTCTAGCTTTGAAATTTAAGAATCAAAAGGGCAAACTTCAGCATCAACTGCAGCTTTTCCTCAGCTTGGCTCATTTGCAGCAAGCTCTCTCTGGTGGGGACTCCTAAATATCCTCTGAGTATGAGGTTACAGTTCACAGCTCAGTTGCTCCATGTATGTTGAGTAATACTCAGAACTCAGATTTAAAGTAGCAATGGTCAGATATCAGCAACTTATTTGATAATTCTACAGAGTTTTAGAACTGAGATATCTTAATGATTTAAGTACATGACAAAAAGTGTACTTAATATCTAGGTTAAAGGAAAAAACCTTTGGAGATTGGGGAAGAAAACCGAGAAGCTTAGAAATAGGACAAGGAGGGCTTTCTACAGAAATTCCGGATCCACAGAAATGCTTGAAAGAGCTGGAATCATATTTAATGACAAACTAGGGAATGAGAACCCTGATCTATGAAACAAAGAGGAGAGCATCATCCATGTGACGCACAGCAACAGTGCATGTCACATGTGCACAGGTCTTGGGAAAGGTCACTTGAAGGCCAGGACAAAAAGTGAAGATCTCGTGACAGATGCACAGGTCAAGATGTAACTCTGAAAGCAGCAGCAGAAGAAGGAGCTGGTTGCATTTGAAGAGGCAGGTCCAGGAGAGGTCAGAAGTGGTGTAGGGCTTGCCATACATCAGCATGTTTCTCACTGCTGCAGGGGAAAGAGAAACCCAGAATTCAATTTTAAGTGTCTCTGACTGGTCCTTATGAGGACCATATGCTTTGTTAGAAGGAGAATCAAAATTTGTGTACTTTTCTTTATACCAAAACAATAGCAAAAGCCTTTATAACATAAATGTTTAGATAAAAGTCTTAGTCAGAAGTGATGACTAAACCCAGATGAACAGCTTTGGCAGAAAGACGCAGCAAGGACCTAAGAAAGGTTTTACCAAAAAGGCAATAATGACTAGTCTTCTTTGCTTTAGTTTATTGGATAAGGCATTCAGGAATAGTTGAAGTCTTTATCCACATCCTGCTCCGGCAGGGGGATTGGACTAGATGATCTTCTGAGGTCCCTTCCAATCTCTAGCATACTGTGATCCCTGCTTCTACTTCACTGTGCCCTCGTGCCAGTCTTAACTACAGGATTGTTGATTCTGATACAGGTTCTTAAAGCCATCTAAAGGAAAAACTTAAGGTGGCTTATTATAAGCTCTTCATCAAAATGGTTATGCTTACAGTGAAGCTTTTTGTTGGGGAGGTTCCTCCACGCCACAGTAATACAGATTATCCTACTGAAAATATTAGTCTTGGCAATACTGTCACCCAGGAGCAAACATTATTCTGTGCTAAGTACAAGCCATGTTATCCAAGTCATGCTAAGAGATGACCTTCCCAGTCAGAGATACCCCCTTTTTCTCTATTTTAAGCCATTGCTTCAAATAGAAAAGTATGAATAACTGTGACGTAGCAGAAATAGCAATAATGGCTGTGAACTGTATGGTTAAGAGTGCATTGTGTCTGCAACTCAGGAGGGTTTTTTTTTTGTTTTCTACTTTTCTGAAATACTCTACTCTGACAGGAAACTGGTAAGTCTCAGCTGTTCCTCAAATTTGATGCTTCAAAGGCCAGGTTGGATGGGGCTTGAAGCAACCTGCTCTAGTGGAAGGTGTTTCTGCCTGTGGCAGGGGTTGGAACAAGATGAGGTTTCAGGTCCCTTCCAACCCAGATCAGTCTGTGATCTTATGAAATGCTTTTAGTTACAAGAATGTATCATACCTGAACCAAATCCAGATGAAAAAAATTCTTAATTTTGAATGCATGTTGACATAAATCTGTAGTGCCCATTTTGGTATATTTGGGGAAAGAATATGCCACCGATTTTTATATGCAAGTATTAGTTACATTTCGAAAACATTCCATATATTCACCATAATATTTCTCCACACATTTAAAATCAATGTACAGTTACAACCTACAATTTCACTTGCACTGTCTACCATAATGTACAAATTAAGCATAGCTCCCTCAAAAACGCATTTTGTTCTCCATGTGTGAGAAGCATCCCTGCATATGTGGTCTTCACTTCCTTACGTGCATGGTTTACAGCTGCTCACCACTCCCCATCCACATTTTGATGTATTAATGTTCCTACACTAACAATGATTAAACCTATTTTGCACACTTTTGACAAGACACTAAGACAATTCACATTTGTTGCTTTTTGGACACATTGAAGCTTTAAGAGCAATCATAACACAATATCTACCTTCTAACTACAGCTAAAGGCAGATTTAGGGAGGAGAGGGCTGGGGAAAAGACTAAGGCTGCAGGAGTATGTCCCACTATACTCTACTGGCTTTCAGAGATCAGTGGTTTTGAAAACCTTTTAGACTTGCATCTGCTTAATGCACCTTGGTAAACTGAATTACACAGGTAACATCAAAATATTGCCTATATTTTGCATCCAGAAATGCTCAGTATTAACTCCATGTTTTTTCATAGGCCACACAAGCCACTTCTTGTTTGTACTTGTGGATGGGGTGAGGGAACCATTCTCACTCTCTAATTTCAAGCACCCTATAAATACAATTCAGTATATGAGCTCTCTGCCTCTGAAGGGAGCCTCCCTCTTGCTCCTGAGCACATCTGTACATTGCACAGCTGCATTCTCTCACTTCCAGACTTAACCAGATCAAATGTGCGCACAAATGCGTAGCCACCCCTGCTCTGTAAGCAGCGTTGTTTGCACATACAGGCACATGCATGTGTGCATGCACCACATACATTGCTCTCACCAACACTCACTCCATTAAACTAACTTTTCTCTTTTTGTCCTTTACACTATTTCTTGAGGGCTGCCTCTCAGCCCCCAAGTTTTCAGGGTTTCATGTTTTTAATGCTTTTATAGTAATTTCAGAGCCCCAAGTATTTCCACATGAAAAGCCCTCACTGTTGACTTGAAAAATCTAACAATGAAGCACACAAAACCCAGATAAAATCCATGTTAAAGATGACACATCATTCCCCCCAAGCCATTAGGGCTGTAATATTTGAAGTAGTACAGCCTGCAATGTAACTAAAGCCATTGGGGTGGGTGACTTTATTGTGCATTTCAGACTTCACAAAACTTTTGTTTACATTTGTTTCTAATGACAGTCATAAGAACAGCATTGTGGATACGTATAAATACAACACTCAGAGCTGAAAGGGTATCCAAGATCAAATAACAAAACCTGGGATCTAGTTTTGAGTATATAGAGTTGATTCAAAGCTGCCCAGCTCTGCAGTCACACCATGTTCTGAGGCATGTTTTAAGTGTGCAGCTCTACAAACCCTATTTATCACCGCCTTAAAGGGTAGGTCTTCATCATGCTCCTGTCCGAAAGTTTTACTACTTATTGCTCTGTGAAATACATGTGTAGTGCAAATGAAAAAAATAAGAAAGGATTTGGTTTTACATCTAGTGTAGCTTTCTTATGAATAGTTAAATTGACTGTATTTAGTTGCTTTGCTGTTTGTGTGTTTTTCTCTTAGCAACAAGGAGAAACAGTCTTTTAACTATAGGAAACCATAACTAAGATCGTAAAAATAGGCACAGAAAAGATATTCAAAACTACCCATAACAAATCATTTAAACTGTTTAAGCTACAAATGGAAGGTATTCCTTTATCTTTGAAGGAATGTATTTTGTGTAAATACAAACAAATGCTTAGAATTGTGTTTTATACAGAAACTTCTTCCCACAGACCTTTACATGTGGAACCCATTCAACCCCTAGGAACCCCCTGAGGGCTTGTGTTCATAGGAATATTCCCAGCTCAGTGAGATTATTCATTTATTTAAAATTAGTCACCAGTTGGTGTATTTGCAGGAGTGAGTATGCATGAAAGATCTGAGACACCACTGAAATACAGACACCTCTAAAGCAAGTTAATGTTGCTCAGCAGCTCAATAGCACAGAAGACACCAAGAAATAAAGCTATCAGGTTTGAACAAGAGTTCAAGGAACAGACAGAAAGAAAGTCACAGACTAAGTTAAAACTTGACCAGGACTTTATATCATTTCTCTGAAAAAAAAGCATACCACAACCTGTTTAGCAATAGGTTGACAAGTCAAAACTTTGCCTCTACATCTCTACCAAAGATGGTTTATCCTTATTTAGCAAACCCCAGAGGGTGCTACTGGTTTGAGCACCATTAGCATCACCTGCAAGAGATAAGATATTGCACAGGAGCTTAAACAGAGCTGGAGGGGAACATGCTCCAAAACTTAACAGCCTAGAGGCTGCAGAATTTCTACTAAGTGGAGGGAGGAAGTTTTGCTAAAGGAATAATATTAGCATACAGCTGACAAAACAAACTTGGCATCCATTATCATCCTGTAAATCTTAGGCTGAGATTTACTACCATGGCCTGTTAGGCACATCCCATGCAGCCTTAAGGTCTTCCAAATACCCCGGTGCAGGTTGGTGCAATGAGCAGCTTCAAGCCAGCACGCAGGCCCTGCTCTCTGTTTGTCACAAACAAATATTTGTTGCCAGTAAACCACTAAGAAAAACATGCTCACCTTTGCACCTTTGGTTTGAAAATTACTGACTCATGAGTTGGCAGCACACCTCTTTCCTTGGGTTTGGAACAACTCAAGTAAACTACGATAGCAAAGTGCAGAGCAGGGTTTAAACAAGAGACTTCCCGGCGTGTTGAGGTCTTCAGCAAATTCCTTTTTCTTAATCTCCATTACTGTATAACAAGCTGCTGTTTGCGAGTTTTCTGTGGGAGAAGGAACTAGCTCTTATCAGGTGGAGGAAATCAAGGGTCAGAACAAGAGCTGGGCACTGCTTAAACTGCCCTCAGATTTTCTTTCCTCCAATCAGTATGCTAATCTCAGCCTGAAGATTGCCTACAGGTAAAAGCCAAGTCCCCCCTGCAGTTATGAGCACAAAGAAGGGAAAAGAGATTATGATCTTAAAACAAGATGGGGGAAGCAGGTGTTATTTGCTGCAGCGTTTGAGGGTCAGTACTAGTCATATGCTAAGTGATTTAGCTGACTGCAGGGATTGTGTCATCCCTCCCCCTTTTTCTGTACAATACCAGGTACAGAAGCAGGATCAAACCTCAGCAGGCTCTTTGAGCAGCATCACCAGTATTTATATTGCTTTTAAGCATCTACATTGATCAAGACCTAAGGCTGCAAGCTAGTTCTGTATACTTAGCATTAAACTGCACAAGGCAAGTCCTCCAGCATTTCAAAGTACACCTGCAGTAGCAATTTATAGAGCCAGAAAGGCTGAGACAAGCAGGTACATACAGTCCCACACTTGGTGGTCAGATGTGCTTAACTATTTGTTCACCATGCAACACACTGGCTGTGTCATACAATCACAGAATGGTTTGGGTTGGAAAAGACCTTAATATCATCCAGTTCCAACCACCTGGCATGAGCAGGGACACCTCACACTAGACCATGTCACCCAAGGCTCTGTCCAACCTGGCCTTGAACACTGCCAGGGATGGGGCATTTACCACTTCTCTGGGCAATCTGTGCCAGTGCCTCACCACCCTCACAGTAAAGCACTTCTTCGTTGTATCTAACCTGAACTTCCCCTGTTTTAATTTAAGCCTATTACCCCTTGGCCTACCAAGTATTATTCACATTGACAACTGCTACTCTAGGCTACCATAGAGACTGGGGGCTTAATAGTAAGCTCAAGCTGATTTCTAAGCTCAAGCTAACTACCCTGCAGCATTTGACCCACTTGGCAAGATAAAACTGCATCTGATCCAACACACATTTTGCCCAGGACCCCCTGCAAAACCAGAACACACCAGCTGAAGGCACAGCTGTGGTTCAGCACATTGCATTCCTATCAGAACTGCCACACAAATGATGTGGTGGCACACGAAGATGCCAACGCTGCTCCTGAATAGCATCTTATCAAAAAGGCACCTCTGTGGTAGGAGTTGAAAAGCAACTTCCTCCGACAGCATATGGCAGCTTTATCTAAAACTGTTCTGCAGACTGAACTGTACCAGCAGTCTTGGTCGAGAGACATTACTGTAGAAATGTATTTCCTTTTAGCAAACTCAATGTCTCTTGGCCAATTTCAAGTTGGAATTAGTTGCTTTCATTCTAGATTTTCATTTTAGCTCAAGCCCACAATTACACTGGATGTGGATTTGAGCTGTACATGCTTACTGGAAGTGGCAGGCTCCAAATGACTGGCATGCCTCCAAGCTTGTGAGATAATCACACTTACCATAGGCCTGCTACAGTCAGAGGCGCTTGAAACCAAGTCTCACCACTTCCTAGGACCTAAAGTATGCTCACTGCATTTGGGCAAGGGCAAACCAGCCAGTGGCACCTGTGAAGATCAAGAGGACACCAGCAGACAGGAGCAGCTGATCCAGAAGGCATTTACAACTTTTACTGGAGGTATTTTGAGCAATTTGACTGCATCTTTCATTTATACAAAATGAAGTCTTGTTACCATCCTGCTACCTATGGTACACTCCCACAGAGCAGCTGCAGCAGCTGGGTATAGTCCCTTTGGAAACCAGATCTACCTCATCCCCTCTAATGCATCCTGGAAGTGATCCCATCAAAGAAGAATTCAAGACAGGGAGTCAAAGAAGAAGCTGTGCAAGAACAGGGTCTGTAGGCTTCAGCCACAACCTTTGTGGTGAGTTTCATGACCCACAGAATAGTGGGAATGTGATGGAAACCCTGAACACCCTGTGAAAACATCATCACTTGATAGCACGGAAAATGATTCCAGACCACCTCATGAGTGCCGGGATTCCTACCATTCGAAGCTTCGCATGCAGCTGGGCTGGTTGTATGAACTTGTGTCAACAGGAGTATAGCTACATTTGTTAAATAGCCTGAGGTCCTTGCATAGTAAAGCCAAAACCAGCTTAAGGAAAAGTTCTGAGCACGATTATGTTTGGTCAGACTGACAGAGCACCAATATAACTGTATTGGTGGCAGTTAAACTTCCTCATTACAAAAGCTGTAAGTATGTGCAGGAGCACCTTTTTTAGCATAAAACATGAAACTTGAACTGTCTACATATGTATTAGGTACCTGCAAGCAAACTGGCAGGATGAATCAGAAAGGTGGCTTGAAAACTGCTTCCAGGACTTGCTGTTAAGGCTGACAGCATTTTGGTTTTAAACAATTGCACAGAGCTTTCAAGAAAAAAAGAACACTATAAAAACCACTTCACAGCAAAGTAAACACTCCACCCTAATAGGCAGTCGCTCTCTCCCCTTTGGATCAGACACATTTTCAAGCCTGAATTTCAGATCCAACCTCAGAAGAAGTCCCAGTCTGACAGCTATTGGACAAAACCCCAGCACTATGCATTGAGGCACCTTAGTCCAGGCAGTGTCCTCACAAAAAGTAAATCAGTACTCTGATGCTGGACATCCTGTGTGACAGATCCTGGTGTAAGGTACATGTGGAGATTGACGACAGGTACACAGGGAAAAATCAGACTAAGCTAATTTCAAATGGCAACTTAAAAGCCGTTAAGAACTCCAAACTGAAAACAAAGCTCCAAAAGTAAACATCAGTCTTCAAGTGACTGCAATCTTTTGGGGTTTGCAACAAACTCAAGCCAATATCATACATGATCAGCTGTTTTTAGTGTCTGATGCAAAGCACATCAATTCTAATCAACAAAGTCCCATCAACTTATTCCAGCCCCTTTGGCTTACTCTATTCTGTATTCAAATTTGTTTGATGCAACATATTTCTCTTCCCTGATGTCCTGCTGAAATGCCGCTGAAGTTTTATTGCATTCATCTCACTGCTCATTTTTCAGTGCTGTTTAACCTCTGTTGCATGTTCTGCCTGGCACTGTACCTACCATTCCCGTACCCAGTCAGGCTTGTACTGGGTCTCTGGCTCACTGCATGTCCAAACCCAGAATGAGCTGCACTGAAGTGAGAGGTGGGCACTCATTTACCCATACAATAGCAATCGAGTTCCCCCACCTACAGTTGGTCAAAAGAAATCACTTTAAGATTAATACTGTAGTGACGATGAACAACACACACTTGTAACAGCCAGATAACTTCCTCACCTCAACTATTAGCCATGCCTTAAGCAGAATATGAGCCAAACCATTCGGAGAGTCAAAAAGCAGTGAATTTGAATGGTTTTTCCATTTGCCCATTTGGAATAAGCAAGAGTGTTCTTGGCTTGTAGAGTGTGAGAAAATCCCTTCTCAAAGCTTCTCCAAAAAAGAACAGGAGCAAACAAGCGCCTTTGCTCAAAAAACATATGTTTCCAGAACATTACAGTAAGAGTTTGTAGAGGCTGTAGAACTTTGGATGAGAATTAGCTCTCCTACAAGCAGAATCAGACTCTGGGCTTTCTGAAGTTAGTTCTTGCTCAGTCATTAGCACAATGGGGTTTTGCCTAGTGAGTTTTTACACTGTCAGTAGACAACTCCACACATGCTTGAAAATACAAGCCTGGAAGTTTCAGAAGCTTTCAGAAACTGAAAAAAAAGTAGGAAGTGTTTCCACTCTTTTAGCTAGTAGAGCAGTATGTGTTGCCCGAATGTTAGGATAACAAGCCACCATTACACCACTTACTTAGAAATAATATTTATCTACTGGAGTTGTGTCAGCTGCAATAAAGTAATCGATTTTGAGCAGTTTAAAAAGGGCACTAAATTATAGAGAGGAAGTGCTTAAACATACAGCTTTATCTGCAAGGAATTTGCATGCCAGTTTTGCTTTTTTATCAAGAGCTGGCAAACAAGAATTTAGCGTGGTTTTATGATCCTGGCATGGAGTAGACTGTGGCTGATGTGACCGCTTCAGGCCTTGTCCAAATACAAGCTTTTGCCATTTATTGCCTACATTTAGTACGCTCAGACATTCACATCTAGTCTTGCAAGAGTAGTCCCATCAGCCCTAGTCCCAGTAGGACTGGTTTGTTTTGGTGACCTAAACTCCACCCAGAGCTAGTTCTTTGGATGTGGGGAAACATTTTATTGCAGGACTGGCAGCAGCACCTATTCCACCCTCTTCACAGTACTCAGTACAGGGCAAAATGAAGTAGAAAGTGCTGCTCCTAGTCAAGTATCTCTAGGAGGATTAGAGAGTGCCCAGATTTTATTTCCTTAGCCCTGCTTTCCCTAGTGGATCCCCAGCCCACCCCTTCCCTAAGGACATCCCTTTCTCTGTACTCCACTCCCTTCCTGTCATTTTTACAGCCACTTCATTCTCCACTGTGGATCAGAGATGTAGCCTGAAGACAGCTGAATAAGTTAGAATAAGCTTTAAAGATTCAAACCGTATGTTACTTTATCAAGCATGGATCTGAGGATCTGTGAAGAGAGGAGATTACAGTTCTGCTTCCACCATCAACTTCTAATGAGGTTCTGTGAAGCACTCCCAGCATTATGGTGTTTTGTCATTGATTATACAGAAATTCATTAATGAAAATGACACTTGGAGGCATATGTTTAAAACAGGGCTTGCCATTTCCCCTAGCCTGCCTTTCAAAGTTTCCTTCTCTATGTTGGACATCCTCAGAACTCCTAATTAGAGACATAGGAAATGAGATTTTACTGAAAACCTCCAAGTCAGCTTTCATCCCACATTAGAGAAGTTTCATGTTTCAACAGTTAAATCACCATCTCAGGAAAATGTCTGTTGGAGTCAAAATATACCATTCTATTTCAGTAAAATTGGGAAGACCTGAAGTGGTGTTTTGAAGTTGGCCGATGCTGTAAATGTTTTAAGTGAAAATTTTATTCTGAAAGGAAATCCTTCATCTTCATTTGTTTCTACGACTGAGCTACACTGATGCCAGCATTTTACCAAGCAAGTTTTGAATTTGCTAAAGCAAGTTTTCTTTGTGTGAAAACGTTCTGTCAGAAATCTTTCTACCACATCTGCTCTGGAGATCCTGCCTCCTTAGCTGTCATCACACGCCTGTTGAGCAATGCACCCTGTGAATGGAAGTCAGTAGATTTCTGACACAGTTACTAATGATCAGCATCTCCACACTGCTAAGAGAACACTGTTTACATAGCAACAGATTTCCAGCTGCTTTATATTCTTTAAAGCTGACCTCAGCTTCCTTTCCTTGCCTATTGCTTCAGCCCCATTTTTGCACGATTTTCCCACCTCAATGATTTTAGATCAACACAAGAAGGATAAAACTTCAGACTGTAAATACAGCATTTATAGAGCTTCCAATCTCAGTTTCTATGAGCCATACTTCAGAGTGGTAATTATATGGGCAATACCTCCATTGAAGCCACTGATTTTGTGCCCTGAGAGGTTCCAGCCAGGTGAGGAATACTCTATGTGCCCATGTATCATCTTTCCACCCAGGCTTTTGAGAGATATATGCTTAGTGTTTAATAAATAGTTGACTTTTCATAATTTGAAGCTAGAACCAGCAAAAGATTCACTCTCATGGGCAGCTCCCACGTAGTAAACCAGTGGCACTACACACATGGATAATAACAGCTCTTCTAACCAGTGCTCTTCCACATGGAACTAGGGAATTGGTGGTGAAAATGTATTTGCATGAGAGCATGCCCCAAACCCACAGCATGGGACACATCCTTAAAATAATTATATTCAAACAAGTTACATCAGATACCACTGTTCTACTCTCCTGTATTTATAATGAAATGTTTCCAAGGGGTAGATCTCAGACACATGCACAAATTGCACCGGTAACTTTCCAGTGAGAATTTGTTATGTTTGTTCAAAAGTGGCAATTCAGTGGAGAAAATGTAGCCTTGATATTTTACTTGCATAATCAGCAAATGAGCCAGAAAGAACATCAAAGCAAAGGAACCAAAGGGCTGGCCAGGAGAAAAGAAATTCAGAGACACTAATGTTAGGGTCGGAATAATCAAAAAAAAAAAAAAAGAAAAAGAAAAAGAAGGAAAAAGAGGGATATTGAGCCACGGTCTCCAGTCTTTTCTGCTGTGAGAGACTTCAGCCAGTGTTTGGAACATAAAATTCCCACAGTAGGGTGTAAAGCCAGAGGCAGCAGTATAGAGAGGGGATAATATGGTGGATCACAATGAGCCATCACTGAAGAAACAGTGCAAGTTCTAATTCTGTCTGTTGTTCTAGCCAGCTACTGTCTGTACTCAGGATACTCTAAACTGACTTGTAGCAAAACCAAGCTCTCAGCTAGTTAAAAAAGGACAGTATTTAGTTATATCAAGCTTGTAGCCTCCCCAGGGTGCAAGCTGAATGCAGTTTCAGAATGGCAGCCAGCCTTGCCAGAGTTTAAAGCCAGGAGAGGCTAGAAGTTTCCAGGAAGAATCCTACACCTTTGTGGTAGACAGGAGGTATCGGAGCAGGCCTTTTAGGTTGGACCGTAGCACTTCCCCAAGGTTGATTAATTCTGGGGTAAATGCCCCAATTAGCTTATGACAGCTATAAGCAAAACATAACACCAGAACACAGTCACTAACTTGCACAAGACTGCACCACAGCTCCTTGTGCAGGAGCTCCAGATAGCCATTATCCAGTTCGTCCCATCTGACACTCAACACATGCCCTGTAGGCTGACAGCATACCTTCGAGAAGCATTGCTGCTCTTCCACTGGTAAAAGTGGGAATACCAAAACCTTCCTCCTTCCCTTGGTTGTAAAACTAGCCAAACTAGAACTCTAAAGGGCTTTAGGGGAACGAATAATACCAACATTATGCACATTTTAAAGAGTATTCACGGTACTGCCTTGCCAGATCATTATCTATTTCAGCTTAACATACACCTTTCCTAAAACAACAGGAATAAGAATAAATTTACATTAATATCTTACTCTGCCTGTTCCCCCAGGACTAGGAGTGTAAGAAATGGGTGGGTCTGTGTGGGGAAGACAGCAGCTATGAAAGGATTCCTCTAATTCTCAACTGCTTGCAGCTGCTATATTGTGCTATAGTCCACAAACAAGCCAGGCTTTGTCTCAGGCTGAGTTCTGTGCATTGCTCCAAGGGAAATATCACTGTCTAAACCTCCTTACAAAAAACACTTCCAATGTTTTCTGCAGAAACATTAGCACTTCCCCAAATAAGAAAACAAAACTTACACCATTTTCATATGAGAACAAAGAGTTTTAAAATGAGAAAAAATACTGGAATTGGAATAATTGACAAATTATAGTAAACTCTTATTTATACCCTACACATGTTCTTCTTAAAATAAATTTGTTTCCTTCTCATAAAGGCCACAAAACCGAAGCAAAATTACTTTTTAGGACAAAAACTGGCTTTTATTTTTATTCTGTTTGTTAATAGGACGTTTTTAAGCCCTGTCTGAAGTGTGCAGAGAAACCTACTCCATTATTTTGGCCAGGAAAAGAGGCAATGTCCTGGGTTTAGCATTAGCAGTCAGTTTTTCTCCTTCTTGGTAGTGGGTGCAGCACTGTGTTTTGACTTTCAGCCTGGGAACAGTGCTGATAACAATGATGTTTTTAGTTGTTGCTCAGTAATGTTTACCCTGACCAAGGACTTTGTGAGCCTCATGCTCTGCCAGGGAGGAGGAGAAGTCGGGAGGAAGCAGAGACAGGACACCTGACCCAAACTGACCAAAGGGGCATTCCATACCACAGCACATCATGGCTGGGATGTAACTGAGAGTTACCCGGCAGGGCTAGTAGACTGTGAGGTTGGAGGAGGTATTGGTCAGTGCTTGGTCAGGCTGGGGGGGGGCGAGTTACCAGTCGGCTGGTGCTGAGGTGTTGTATTCTCTTCCCTTGTTATTTCTTTTATCATTATTATTAATGGTGGTAGCAGTAGTGGTTTGTGTTATACCTTAGTTACTAAACTGTTCTTATCTCAACCCGTGGGAGTTGCATTCTTTTCGGTTCTCCTCTCTGTCCCTCTGGGAGTAGGCGGAGGGCAAGAAGGGGGGGAGTGAGTGAACGAGTTGCCTGACTGGGTTTAAACCACGACAGGCAAGAAAAAAGCCATCCAGTTTCTCAAGAACATCATGGGCGATGTCTCAGGTGGGTGAGTATCTCTTCATCGTGGCCAGCCATTCACTATGCACTTGTTCATTTCCTACATGTATGTATGAAGAGATGCCGTCTTTAAGCTTCTGTATTACAAACAGCCTCAGTTTTACCACATGACAATATGGAGAGCTATTGCAGAAAACTTGTATTTCTGTTGCTACATTATCTTTTTTCATCCCTTTTCCACATCAGCTCCAAGAATAGTTGTGTCACCTGTAAACTCAAGTCAGCCAGACCAAAAAGTTCAGAAAGAATGCCCATAAGTTGGTAAAGGAAAGGCATTACCTGTCGTACACATTGAGGATGTTCACTCAGTCATAAAGCAGTAGCAGACCACTTGTTGGCATTCAATCTAAGCTCATGCCCAGGTGTCCTGGGTTCAGCAGTAGCAGTCATGTTTCTCCTTTGTGTTAGCTGGTGCAGTGCTGTGTTTTGACTTCCAGCCTGGGAACAATGTTGGTGATACCGATGTTTTCGGTTGCTGCTAAGCGATGTTTACCCTGACCAAGGACTTTGTGAGGCTCATGCTCTGCCAGGGAGGAGGGGAAGCTGTGAGGAAGCAGAGACAGGGTGCCTGACCCAGGCTAGCCAAGGAGGTATTCCATACCACAGCACGTCACGCCCGGGCTGGGGGGTACCTGGGAGTTACCCGGAAGGACACGGGCTTCCGGGTGGGACTCGTTTCTTGGCCGGTGGTATCGTATTCTCTTCCCTTGTTATTTTCTCTTATCGTTGTTGGTGGTAGCGGTGGTGATTAGTGTTGTACATTGGTTGCTGGACTGTTCTTGTCTCAACCCGTAGGAGTTGCACTCTTTCGATCCTCCTCCCCATTCCTCTGGGAGCGGGGAAGGGGAGAGCCCCGGTGGGGTCAGGGGGGGGACGAACCTCGATTGTTGTCAGCCCGGCACCACTCACTGGGAGTGAGTGAACAAGTTGCCTGACTGGGTTTAAACCACGACACCAGGAAAGCATGATGCTGAAAAAGAGCACAAAAAGCCCCCACATTAAGTCATCTTCATGCCTGGCCTTTCATGGTATTTTCTAGCTAGTCTCACACTTCAGAGCTACTCAAAGCAAGCAGGGGCAAAAGAAGTGCAAGGGCTTATTGCAGTCACCACTGGTTAGTAGGAGCAGAAAGCACAAGCAGCAAAAAGTTGACTATTCTTCATTTTAAATGTCCTCCTGTGCAAAAGGGAGATTTGAAGAGTCAGCTCAACTTTCCCTAAGACTTCCTAGCCTTTGAGGGTAGCTGGGCATATAGAATGGAGCAAAGTTGTCAGCATCTAGAATCCCCCTTCAGACAGAGCACACTTCTAACAGCAGATTTCTTGGGAAAAAGCCCTGTATAAAAAGCCCCCCATGTTTTTGAGCTTGGAGAAATCTCCATGCAAAGTTGGGTCAAACAAGAAAAAAAAAAAAAGTAGAAGAAACGACACAATAATCCCCAGGCATACCTCTTCCAAGCAGTGGAAAGCCAATATTCACACTAAGCTTTGCACTCCACAAAGACACCTAGTAGAGACTCTCCTTTATAAAGCACCACCTAAACAGCATCTGCTCCATTTAAAGGGGTATAAGCAGCAATCACCTGGTGCATACCACTGGATCCCCTTGTAGTTCTCCCCCTCCATCCCCGTTATCACCCAGTACTGACTTTGTGCTGCACCTGAGCACTGATGCTGGACACCTGTCTGATAGGAGCTGAGGTTATTTTCCCCCTTCCTTTTCAATACAACTAAAAAGATCCTGTAAATTCAAAGCTTAATTTGGTTTAAATTTTACTCAGTACATGCTAAAATGATGTGTTCCAGAGGAAAAAAGTCAGTCCCTCTTGCACTGCTCTGTGTTCCTAAGCCTCCTACCACACACAGAGCCTGGCCTCACTCCTGCACAGGGGCTTCTCCACCTAAATCACACAATGTGGGCTTCAGAAAAATTGGCATTTTCCATCAAAACTCTGCTTTGACAGGAAATTTCCAGCCAGTTTTCCTTCACCCTGAATATATTAGAGGCAAATGATCATAACAAAAAGGGGCTTTCAGTTTCAAATCACATTCCTCACTCAATTCAACAATTCTGTTTAACAAGCCTTACTATTTATTTATTCCTAATCCAACCCTTTAGAAGCACCAGTGTTTCTCTGATTTCTGTTACAACCCATTTTTAGCCTGATTTTAATTACTACTCAGTTACAGGAGGGATATGGCCGAATGAAATTGTAATCTGTGACCTTACATCCCTCATTTATGAACGAAAAGAGCCATACAGCCATCCTTTTCACTAGCCCTCCACTAAGAAAAGCTGGAAAAAGAGAAAACCATCAGGAAAACGGACAACAAACTGTTTCATTACTTCTCCTGCATGCTTCTAACCATCACTCTTTAAGCAGCACATCCTGCTCCCTGCTCCCGGGGAGGTGAATGGCAAAACTGACCCTGGTTCAGTGGAGTGGAGGGTAATTACATGGGTGGAAGGGAACCACAGATGGTATTTCCTGGTTACTGGTCCAGGAGTACCCCACATCATCTGCTACACAGATGTGTGGAGCTGTGGGAGTGGCAGCGTCCTCCTCAAGCGTAGTGACACCTTACACAATGAGAGCTCCTGAGCTTGGGACCATAAGACAAGGACCACTCTCTCCTCCGTTAGCAGCTATATCATGATCGGTTTTGGTACAGCCTCAGAGGGAAGCATCAGCACTTTGACCAAATGGGGTGGGTTGGCCCTGGTCAGACATCAGGCGCCCACCAAAGCTGCTCTATCTCTCCCTGCCTCAGAAGGGCAAGGTAGAGAAAACAGAACAGAATGCTTGTGGGTCAAGAGAAGGGCAGGGAGAGATCACTCACCAATAACCTTCACAGGCAAAACACACTCTACTGGGGAAAATTAGTTTAATTTGTTATGATTCACATCAGAATAGGATAATAAGAGATAAAACTAAGCCTTAAAAACACCTTTCCCCCACCCATTCCTTCTTCCCAGTCTTAACTTTAATCCTGAATTCTCTACTTCCTCCTTAACCCAGTGGAGTAAAAATGATGAATGCAGGTTATGGTCACTTCATCACACTTAGTCTTTGCTGCTCCTTCCTCCCAGAGGAGGACTCCTCACCCTCTGCTCTAGCATGGGGTCCCTCCCACAGGAGACAGTCCTCCATAGACTTCTCCAATGTGAGTCCTTCCCACAGGCTGCAGTTGTTCACAACCTGCTCAAAGATGGGTCCCTTCCATGGGGTGCAGTCCTTCAGGAACAGTCTGTTTTGGGCATCCCCCTGCGTTGGTGTGGGGTCCTCCATGGGCTGCAGGGGGATATCTGCTCCACCATGGACCTCCATGGGCTGTGGGGCACAGCCTGCCTTACCATGCTCTGCACCTCAGGCTGCAGGGGAATCTCTGCAGGGCTGTTTCTCACATTCTCCCTCCTCTCTCTGGCTGCCCTGTAACATTTTCTCCTTCTTAACTATGTTATTCCAGAAGCACTACCACTGTCACTGCTGGGCTTGGCCTTGGCCAACAGCAGGTCCATCTTGGTCTGATTGGCATTGGCTCTATCAGACACAGAAGTCCTGGTTGATACTGACTCTATCAGACATGGGAGAAGCTTCCAGCAGCTTCTTACAGGAGCCACTCCTGCAGCCCCTCTGTTACCAAAATCTTGCTACACAAACCCAATACTCCAAAGCAGCAGCTACCCTCAGCAACAGCTCAGGAGAACCCACACAATTCATTACTGTAGCATCGGTGGCAGAGAGGGTATCAGTGTATCACCTCTGTCTCATGTAACCACCAACGTATCCCATTGTCATGAGGAAAGGATCAGACCTGGGGACAGAGAACAGGTAAAGCCTAAGTATCTAGATTTTTCAGGATCAACAGATCATGGAAGTTACAGAAGGTTTCTGGGTTGTTTTGGTTTTAATCTGCAACAAAAAGAATACATTACTTTCAGATTTTGCTTTGCTTTGAATGAAAAATGTATCTGCAGATCTGCAGTAATGATTGTTTCCAGAAGAATCATAGAATCGTCTTAGTTGGAAAAGAGCTTTAAGAACATTGAGTCCAACTGTTAATCTGGCACTGCCAAGCCCATCACTAAACCGTGTCCCTTGGCACCACATCTTTTAAATGCCTCCAGGGGTGATGACTCCACCACTGCCCTGGGCAGCCTGTTGCAATGCCTTGCCACGCTTTTTGGTGAAGAAATTGCTCCTAATATCCAATGTAAACCTCTGCAGGAAATCCTCATGAGAAGGAGGACTGAGAGCAGTGATTCATCTGGTGCAAGGCAAAGCAGCTACATAGAATCATAGAATCATTTCAGTTGGAAGAGACCTTTAGGATCATTGAGTTCAGCTGTAAACCTGACACTGCCAAATCTACCACTTCAGCATCAATGAAATTATACTGGTTCACCAAAGCTGATGCTTTGAACAGTTGAACAGACAAGTTTCCTCAGCCAGCATTTTTCCTCACAGTCACCAAGACCTTGCATGTGCCCTCTCCACCCTGTCCCCCTTGTTTTGGTTGGAGGGTGTGTTATTTTTTTACATTCTCCCCATGGAAGAGAGTTGAAGTTTATCTTGGAAATGGGCATTTCCTCTCAGTCCCAATTAAAATAGAGGTCAGACAAAGAAACACTCTGGAACTCAGTTTCTCACATTTCTTATAGTCAGTCCTCACTGGCAAAATAAAGACTCAGATGTCTACAAAAAACCTGTTAAACCATTTCTTGCCATTTTCAGGGGTCTCTCAACATCTGGTTATTGTACTTAATGCCCCAGCTTTGGCATAACATGGTGAAATACTAGTCCTGGTCCTGTTGTTAAGATATCCAATAAACCTTGAGCCTAATGCAACATATTTAAAGGCATCATAGAATCATAGAATAGTTTGGGTTGGAAAGGACCTTAAGATCATCTAGTTCCAACCCCCCTGCCATGGGCAGGGACACCTCACACTAAACCATGCCGCTCAAGGCTCTGTGCAACCTGGCCTTGAACACCACCAGGGATGGAGCATTCACAAATTCCCTGGGCAACCCATTCCAGTGCCTCACCACCCTTACACTTAAAACCTCCTGACTGAGGAAGAAGAGCATTTATGGTGTACAAAACCATCATGATTGTTAAGCCAGCTTCCTGATCTGAGGGCGCCTGATCAATGAGTTGACGGGCTGAGAGGCACAACTCTTTGAACTCTCTGACTTCTAGGCTCAATCTCATTTCTAGATTTCTCTTTATGGGCCTTGTTTAAATTTTCAGGATATAAAAAGAGAGATTTGAGTAGCAAACGCTTGTGGGAAGCTTCCAGGTGTCCTTTTTTCCCTCCAAAACTTGAAAAGCTTGGTTTCATATCCATGTAGACCAAGGGAACATCATGGATGATGAGGAAAAGGCCTGATGTTACTACAGAGTCTTGCCTCCTGCAAAAGCCAAATCTACTTATCACAATCTCCTCTTCAGCAGAAATAACAGCCTCAGCTATTTGCTTTTCTGGATTCTGGCATAAGGAAGTGAGAAGCAGGACAACGATCTTCTTTTTGGCATTGCCAGCATTTTTCTCCCACTGGCAACTTTGCCTGTACCCAGACCTAGATCTGGAGGAACTTGTTGGCCTCAATTTCCCTCAAGCTGTCCAAGTCTTCTTGTTACAGGGCATGAGGTGCCTGCAAGTCAGACTGAATACGTCAGCTCAATTCTGCAGCCTTATTTCTGCCTGTCTTTCCACAGATTGACACAGATTGGAAGAAAAAAAGAGGATCCTCGATACTGGGCTGCTTTGAAAGTAGCAGTTGACTTTCCCTTTAATGACTGGATAGCTTGCAAACATCCTCAAAGGGTGTTCCAAAATAGACCAGCAACATCATAAGAGTCCTATCATCATACTCACAGGACAATATGGGTTGGAAGGGACTTCTGGAGGTCTTCTGGTGCAACCTGCCTCCACTTCAGAGGAGGAACAGCTTTGATCAGGCTGTTCAAGGCCTTGTGTAGGCATTTTTTAATATCTCTAAAGCCACTTGAGCTACTTCAGGAAACACAGAGACCTCAGAGTTAATCCAGGGAGGCATCAGAATAAGTCCGTTGATGGGAAGGTATAGGAAAATGGAGTGAAGCGTATATAGAGAAGCATATTTTTTTCTATCAATCCTATCAGCATCACGGCCATGAAATTGTTTCCTGACAGTTCATAGATTCATGGAGCTCCTGTGGCACATCGCTTCTGGGCCTCCATACCAGTATAATTTAAGATTCTCTAAAGACCTCTCTGCTGTGCCATCAACACCTTGAATTCTATCATTAATCTCCATTTATTTGGCATTTTTTTTTAACAGCTCAGCTTCTAAAGACTTAGAGCTGTAGAACAATGTCTACTTTCATGGTAAAACAGTAACCTGGTAGACTGTAGAAGAAAGCAGAACAGAGAACCTTACAAATTCAAAGGCCACAAGTCAAAATCTCCCCCAATTCATTTTACTAGTTGAACATGCAGTGAAAGCTGCTTTGCTTCTGAGCCACATCGGATGTGTGGATTCTCAATCATTTCCCCATTAGAGAAGCTTTCATAACATCTCCCCTGGGCACATTCAGACCTACTCATGCCTGAACTCACACTTCAAACTTTCCTTTCAGTCACAAGATCTCTCTCTCTCCTACTCAACAATTTATTGCTGACACTTACAGAAACAAAATTATCTTTGACATTTCTACCCTTCTGGTGAAGTTGGTTGACATTAGTCAGTTGGTTCAGGAACTGAGGGGAGTGGAGCATGATCGTGTAACGAAACAAAGCGTAGGCAACACAGCTAAAATGATCTCACAGTTTGTAAACCAACCTTGTCTTTCTCTCTCTTTAAATGCCTGCCCTTTCAAGGTAGAAAGACTCAAAGCAAGTCTAAAGTTGAGTAGAATTTATCACAAGGAGGCTCAAACATGGAACATGTTGTGTTTTAGTGTTATACGATGGGTATATAGATAGACAATGCCATGTTTTATCCTAGGAAGTGGGAAGCATGGAGAACAGCTGTTGAGAGCACATTTAATACATTCACTACAGCTATACTAGAAAAGCAGATCAGCCCATGTACTCCTGAATTAAAATAAATATTGCAATGACTTACAGACTGGTTTCCTGTTGCTGCAGGCACTTGTGACCAGCTTTCCAAGGAAGCAGCATTTCACAAGGGCTGTCTAATTCTATCTGCTGTGTCATGTTTTAAACCAATACCTTTTTCAGAGCATTGGACCCACCACCCATTTGACTCAACAAAATATCCCAGGAAACTTCTTCCCTTTATTCTCTCTGCTACCAATTCTGCCCTTCCTTTTTGAATGATGTTTCTCTGTAAAGAATGGTAAAGCCAGTCTTTGATCACTTTACTCTTAATAAAACCCTTCTCGCTTCTATTAATCACCAGCTACTGTGTTTAATAGAAGCAAGAAGCGCTAAGCACTCTGCTTAATGTCCTGTGGTTGAAAAGCAAGAGGTTAATGCCTGGGGTTTTTATCCCTGTCTAGCAACTTTGCCCATCTTCACCTAAGCAAGTGTTTAGCATTTGTACGTATCTCAACCCTGCCTCTTGACATTATTTCTTCCTGGTAAAAGACAAATTCTCAAATCCTTACTCTCAGAAACCTGTAAGGATCCCAAATCCAGGAACAGAACAATCTCTTGCTGCAAGAAAGAGAAGTAAACCTCCCTCATTTTCAGGCACATTGACTGGTTTCATACTTCTAACTGTTCATTCATCATTTAATCCAATTAAGAGTCACTCCCTGGATTTTAAAGATCGCCAATGTACTCATCTCATCCTACTGCTCTGATCTCATGTTAACTTGCCCCCCCAGAGACTCCTCTGATTGTTTTCATTTGCACTTCTGTTCTGCCTAATTCACCCCACTGGAGGATTGTTATTTCATTTGTGTGGGTCCATCTCTTTGGCATCTTTGCTTCTGTTCCTGAATCACTTCCTCTACAACAAACTCTTTCTTATTTTATTTTAAATTAGGCTATGTAAGAGCTGATGGTAAAGCATTAAGTAGAATTAAGTAGATCTTTGGTGGTAAAGACTAGCTGAATGTGTTCCAGCTTTCAAATAGTGAGTAGGCTGTGTAAATGGCCTCTGAAATCCTAAATTACATGGCATTGTTTTTACTGAATGATTAAAACACTCCAACACACACAAAGAACTTCCAAAACAGCTGAGCAAATGCTTTCAGAGGGTGTTATACTTTTTCCTTTCCATATTTGAGACTCTTTTCCATGAATATACTGTTGTAACTAAAAATGGTTGTACAGATATTTGCAAAAAAAGGAGAAAAGGGGTCACAAAACCCATCAAAGTGCAATCAATCAACTCTGTTCTGATCTGGAGAAATGGGTCACAGTTTCTCTTATAAAATAAACACAGATTCATCCACCTTTATCAGCCAGTCACAATCCATGTTCATTGTACACTGTCTTCCAAGCAGAGTGAAGAGCAACGTAATAACCATGCAACACTGAGCCATCACCCAGAGAAGGAAGAGTAGAGAGAAAAGTATAACACAAAAATAGAAAGATCAGAGATCCTTCTAAAACCAAAGCACATCATAAAAGGAGAAAAGAAGTTCCATTAAATGTATGTCCTGTAATATCTGAGAAAGCAATGTTCACTTTTATCTTACACTAGCACCATGAGGTTTAAAATGATGCTCAAGAACTCTAATGCATGATGTTCTGTAAAAAAAGCTATAAGAGAGTCCTTGCTTTGAAGTATTTACTGCTTCAGCATGGAAGGCAAGAGCAGAGGCAAAGAGAATCAAGGCACTTGTAGCAGAGAGAATGGGAACAGCACACTGATTCTCCTGACACCAGTTAAATGTTCAGTGTAACAACTCCCTTGTCTGTTATTTTCCTGGGGGAAGAACAGATCTCTGTCATTTAAGAAATGTTCATAATTTTTACTATGAAGTCTGAAGTGCTATTTTGTAAACCCATCAGCCCAGTCTCTCACCAGTGATATCTTCCAATCAATAAGGATGGCAAGAAAGGTAGCAGGAAAGAAGTGAGGAGAGGTTACCCCAATGCACAGGAGTGGCCCCTGATAAAGCTGCATTCCTGTGGTCACAGGGACTGAGGTCTTCCAAAATGATCAGGTCCACAGATCAGGACAAGATTCCCAGCTGAGCTATCCTGAGATGGAAATCAGTGCCACAATGAAATGACCATGGTCATCCCACAACACAGTTGCAGTTCTCAGCTATCTTTCATCACCATTTACAACTTGACAATGGGGCAGGACTTTCCATACCTGCATGTTGGACAGGCTTGGAGCAACCTGGTCTAGCAGAAGGTGTCCCTGCCCATGGCAGGGGGGTGGAACTGGATGAGCTTTAAGGTCCTTGCCAACACAAACCATTTTGTGATTCTACGTTACTGGAAACACTGCATTCATGCAGCACTCAAAACAGGGTTATGGGGCAGGGGGAGTTGGGGAACAAATCAAGTTTTAGGTCACTCCAGGACATGATATATGCTTCAACATGGTCTATACAAAGAGTCCTCTTCCTTACCCCAAACATAGGATATAAATACTCTGCTATTGCAGCACTGCACCATGTTGTTTTGCTGTGTGTTTTGCAATAGGACACCTGTGCAAAGGAACCTTTCAAAGTTACGATGCCAGTTTTCACTGGGGTGGGTCTAGAGGCTGAACAAAGATCATTTCATAGAAGGCAGGTCCCTCTTGAAAACAGGAAAAATTAATTTGGAAACTGCCAGTTGTCTCCATCTATTCCAACTGGTGCCCACCAGAATAGATCTATGAAAGTGAACTGGCACCTGTTGAACATCTTGACACTAAATAACTGCCTTCGAAAAAAAAAGAAGTTAAAGGTATTTTGGTATTCACATTCCAAGCATGAGAATAACCCTTCTTTGTATCTATACACAGCAACAATGCCCACTCTAACAACCAGGGCCAACACCAAGTTGTGTCAACATATGACTCAAAAGAGGAGGAGGAGAAGATGGAAAAACAGGCCAAAGAAAGGCAAGACTGCTGGAAGAAAAGCAAACAAAACCCCGCAGTCAAAGCAGCTGTGTTCTTAAAGGAGAATGTGCAACTTGGAAATGGGTTAAATTCAGGGGAAATTCACCTTTCATACTTCCTAATATTTGTAACAAGCCTGTCTCACATACTCAGAGGGGGCAGGGGAATGAAAGACATACTTTGGGATAAATAAGCAAACACAGGATGATTAAGAAGTCAAAGTTGTTCTCCCTTCTATCGAAACCACCATTCCCACTGCCTCAGCTCAGGGCACATTCCATGCTTATTTTTCAAATCAGCCCACTCCTGAACTGCTTCCGTATGCAGGCAATATGGCAGGTCTTGGGACAGAAGTCCAACCATTCATGAAACACACCAAGAGCTGATAAACTCCATGCAGGTATTTACAGTAAAATGCTTCAAGGGCAGCAGCCCCACCCTAGAAGTTGTGACTGATGTTTAATAGAGCAGGGCAAAAAAAAAGCCCAGAGGATCTCTTGTTTGTTGTGCTCCAAAGGTCCTGAGAAAAACAGAGGTGGTTATTTTATGTGGTGGTTTCCCCAACACTGTAACACAGAAGCATTTAAGAGACATCAGGGGCATACCTGTGAAGAAAAGTGAAGTTACCCCTAACCCATGGGAATTTCTTTCTGGGGTAATGATTGAACTTGAGGATCTTAAAGGTTTCTTCCGACCTAGCTGATTCTATGGTTCTTGCATATCAGTGAGGGTTAGTACAGACCTGTGTTTGAAATCTGACTTTCCTGTCAGAACCAACCTGTACATAAGGCATTTCAAAAGTCCTGCAATTTCAGCATTTATTTTCATCCCAAAAGAATGGTTTTGGCTGAGATAATTTTCTTCCCAGTAGCTGGTGGAATGTTGTCTTTTGGATTTCATATGAGAATAATGCTGATAACACGCTGATGTTTTAGTTGTTGCTCAGTGTCGCTTACCCTGATCAAGGACTTTTCAGTCTCTGAGGAGGGGCACAAGAAGCTGGGAGGGAGCAGAGACAGGACACCTGACACAAAGGATTCAAAGGGGTATTCCATACCACAGCTCTTCATGCCCAGTATATAAAATGGGGGGAGTTGGATGGAACAGTCTCCATCCCTTCCATCCCAAGCAGAGACCCTTGATATCTGCTCAGGTCAGGCTGGGTATCGGTCAGCGGGTGGTGAGCAATTGTATTGTGCATCACTTGAGTTTCCTGAGTCTTAATCCACTCTCTTTTTGTTATTTTCATTATTATTGTTATTGCTATTATCATCATATTTTACCTTATTTAATTTATTGAACTGTTCTTATCTCAACCTTTTTTAACCTTTTTTCCAATCCTCCTCTCCATCCTACTGTGGATGAAACTGGGGAGAGGGGACTGAGTGGGTGCTCTGTGGGACTTAGCTGCTGGCTGGGCTTAAACCACAACAAACAGGAGTATTGCTTTTCAAGACTCTCAGCAAAACTGAAGCCAGGTTGGATGGGGCTTGGAGCAGCCTGCTCTAGTGGAAGGTGTCCCTGTCTGTGGCAGGGGCTTGGAACTGGATGAGCTTTAAGGTCCCTTCCCAGCTCAACCCATTCTGTGATTCTATGATCCTATGATAATGTGACCCCTCTTTCACTTTCATAACAGCTTTTTAAAGAAAATGCTTTTTAAAATGTTAAAATTAGTAGAAATTTTAAAAATAAAATATTCTAGTGATTTTGGGGATGTTGATATTATCCAAATGGTGGATCTGGTTGTCTATAAATTTTGTGGACATTTTGCTTACATTTCCAAAGTTTTGGCTTTGAGGATGCAATACTTTCCAACAGAAAATATTCCATGAAGGCATTTGAGTCCAACAGATTCTCACCCAGGAGTGCACCTGGATCATGAAAGAATTCAAAGTAACAGCTATTAAGTTAAAGAAAAAGAAAGATACACATTCCTAAGCGACATACAAGACACTGGATGGATGGATTGGATGGATGACAAGGACATAGGATTAAGTCCACTGAGGAGTTCCAAAATGTCAGTGGAAGGGCATCTTCCTGCTTCTCACAGGAGGCATCACTTTACACCACTGACTGTGCCTCATCATTCAAAACCCCATCTCACTTGCCACAAGAGTAGGAGTGATAGCCCACAGCCCTGGCTCAGGTTCAAATGAGATTTCACCTGGTTATAATTTCACTTGTGGTTTCAGCCAGGAAAGCTGCCGTTTCCCTCCTGTTCTCGTAAATGCTGTTGTGCGTGGTGCATGGATATGTTGCTTCATTCCCCCTCAGCATGCTGCTTTCTCTAGAGTCATTATTTCCCTTGAATAAGGATTTCCACTGAATAATTATTCTGGTAAATAACAAAAGCACTTCAGGATCTTACAGGATGGAGTGGAGCACATCTTCCATCCCAGCTGTGGAACAGCTGCAATAGCTGTACGCTTGGTCTCTCTCCTGAGCCCTTTACTTAGGGCCTATTTTGGGGCTGCCTTTGGTAAAATAAAGCTCTGTAACAGCCAGCTTATGACTAGCTAGGTCCTCATGCAAGCCTTTCTGAGGATTTCCACTCCCACTGTGGCAGGGAGAACAGCTCCTCAGAATTCAATTAAATTACACCAAACTACACCAGCTAAAGAGCTACTTGGGTTATTCTCGTTCTCCTCAGCTCTGCAACCAGAGGATTTCATGCCTGCATGAACACCCTTAATCACACTCTCCATGAAGCATGTCTCTTACTCTTTTGCCTTGCTTCGTCTGCACGTGTTGGCTGTTGCAATATCAAGGTATTTGTATTACCAGGAAAAGTCTTGGGTGTGAAAGGAAATTTTAATTTCCTCTTTAGCTGAGCACTTTTCAATATGTGTTTTAATAAACCAGAGAGAGTCAAATGATTTGCTTGTAAACGCCAATGCGCAAGAGAATTAATTAGAGCAGCAGCCGCCTGGCTGTAGAGCCTCTCTTGAGGGGTTTCACATGCTCAGCACAGCCAAAGCATGTATTCCCTGAATAAATGTCTTCTGAAATTGCAATCTCTCTTCAAAAATTGCTGCTTGTGAAATCAGACTCATGATACACCAGGGGCCAGGTTTATCTCTGTTCCTACGGTATCATTCATCAACACTGAAATTGATGAAGATCCTGATATGAAGGAGGTGTGATTGCCAATGTGTCCAATGTATTGTGTAACCTGGAGGAGATTACACGATATTTTTTTATAACTCTCAGTGGGAATAAATCTGGAGGGGTATTAGGCAAGATGGCATAACAGTCCAACTAATCTGCTCCTTAGAGACTGGGTTTAGGCCAGTATGTAATGGTATAGTAAAATAAAAATAGATGTAGAGGAGAATCAGCTGCTATAAGCTGAGATCCAATAAATACCCTGGGTGTTTAATGCACATCATTTTACACGCTGTAATCCCTCCCCTGACACCTCTGTGCAGCTCAAAATGCTGTCAGTCACCTTAAGCTTTCACAAAGCCATCAGCTAGCTGATTGGAGGAGGGAGACATGCTCCCTTTGTCTCTCAGAGCTCAGCATAACCTCTGTCATGTCCTCCAGAACTGAAAGTCAGGATACAAAATAAAGAGGGAGTGAGAGACCGTGCGATAGCCAGGATGAGTGTGGCTCCAGAGAATGGAATAGGAGCGAGCAGGATCTCATGCTCAGAGGTGGCTGGGATGGGTCAGAGGATGGATAGCATATCCTCAGTTGCATGAGAGGAACCCATGGGGTTCCTAAAGGCTGAACATGCTTAGCAGATAAAGCACCACCACTACAAAACCTTCAATATCCATTGCACCAAGGCAGCAAAAAACTGAGCAAATAAGGCAGTAGCCTGACCCCATGCAAACCCTATCTGATTTATCTCTTCTATCAAAGGCAGGCTTGAGTGCTTCTCTTGCAGCTGTCTCCTCCCCAGTGAGTGCAACAGTCTTGGCAATATCCTGATCTTTGTTGATATTAATTCCCTGCAAAGTCATTAGAAGAAACGGCATACTGAGTGTTACTGGTGGCTGTGGGCAGTCTAGTTTCTACAGTGGAGAAGACTGGTCCAAATTCTTATAAGTGAGTGCATTTACCCCAGTGAATTCCTACCAAAGAATCCTTCATTTTTCACGGGCTGCAATAGAGACAGTGTGGTTAAACCAGCAGAGTAGCTGGATCTGTGTTTAAAAGCCTGTTGATGAAAGAACATCAGTATTCAGTGTACTGATGGGAATGCAGAAATGTACAGAACAGGTTAGGAATATAAAGTGAAGGGGGAAAATCCTCCTGATTTATGCAGTTAGAAAATGATTGTTGTCCCTACCTGCCTGGACAGCTAATTTTTCCATGACACTGCTATTCTAGGCTCTGCCAGCAACACGAGTCTGTGAAGCTCTTCCAATGTGATTCACTCCAGTTTGTTTTCAAAAGACACACATATACACAAACACATGTACATGAGGCACTTCAACTGCAGTTTACATTAGGAGCAGAACTGTTGGTTTCATACAGCTCAGCAAGCAAGAGAGGCATTTTTGTTGTTCTGTCTGTTACTCTGTATGTAAACTTCACATATTTCTTGGGATGTTCCAACCATGGCAAGTCATCAGAATGCATGAAAAAAAGAACCATTTGCCATATAATCCAGTTTCTATTTCTGTTTTGCTGCTGCACATCATTAGCACATTGAACATAACTGCTAGTGCTCACTTAAAAAGACTATGAAAAATCACTTCTTTGATCTCTTTCAAAAACCAAAAGAAAGAAGAGATAAGGTAGGATAAGGATTGCATTAAATACGATTATGTTTAGAATTTTTTCAGTCTTGAATGCTCCTTTTTTTAGGGAATGACTTTAAGCTAAAAATTCAAGTTATTCCAATTAAAACATAGTTCCCTAGTACAGCCGTCAAGAATAAATAGAACGTGACTGGGACATTTGTGTGTGGCCAAAAGTCACAAACCTTCCAAGAATTTCAAGGACAGTGTCAGATTCCAAAATGACCTTGCCATCACCTCTGAAATCAATAACATGAAAGTTGATTTAGACAAGTGAAGATCGGTCAGCAATAAAGGGAGCAGCAGCAAAACTCCAGCAGAGAATTAAGGGATAAGGAAAACTTCAGATTATAAAAGTATCAGTAAGATGTTTTTGCCAAAAATTATCCCGTGCTCTGCCTGATCAGTTGTGATACCACTCCATTAATTCTGGTGCTCCAGCCTTTCAATGGGTTGGCTAGGGACAAATTGGGAAAAGTCTAGATGGGAGCAGTAGAAAAGGTGCAATGGGAAAGTGGGGTTTATCTGTGGAAAAGAAGGAAGGAAGAAAGGGAGAAAGAATGGGAAAAAGGAAGAGAGCGAACAAGAGAATGAGAAAGAGCAGGAGAGAAAAAGAGAAGGGGGAAGAGGAAAAGAAAGAGGAAAAGAAGAGTCCTGTAACCTTACTTTCCCATGATTACAAGCACCCTCAGTAAACAAGTCTACATCCAATTCCTTTCTGCAGTCAAGATGATTAATAGCTGAAGCCTTGAACTTCTTAGAACTGAAGGACTTCTACCACGGGCTTGAAAATAACCTAGATCCCAAACTTTGAATCCTAACATTTTCAGTGTGAAGTTGAAGGACAATAACCAGTGAAATTTATGGGCTCAAGTTTTCTGTGTTACAGCCTTGAAAAATCCTTACATACAACACACTGCAATGGGCTGTACTGATCAGCTACAGCTCGACAATGTCTGCTATGTGATATATGGCTGTGACTTGCCCACCTGCACATGCCTGCGTTTCACTGGTGAAGTCCAGCAGATGTTTAACTGGAGACAGAAATGACAGTTCTTGAAAAATAGTTTGGGGATTATTTTTTCCTTAATGTAATTCCATTATTCAATTATTCACCTTCTGGTTTGTTCTCAGAGGAAGTTTCTTAAAATCTAAATATTTTGAAGACACTGGATGTTCTTCATCTTCTGTACCTTCAACACAAACTAGGCTGCATTAGCACACACACAGACACATTAGCAGAGTTAATGGTTGATGTTAGGACCTTCAGAGTGGAGATCTCCATCTTTTCTTTCATTCATTGCACCTTCTGTCATTTCCACTTATGACACCCAAAATACACATCTGATTTTATGACACTTTAGTAGACCTCTCAGGAAGCAATCCTTGCTTTAATATCTTGCTTTCCTGAGTTCCCTCAGTAGTGTTTTTCAAGTCAGTATCAGGATAACTAGAAACCTTCATGGGCATTAGACTGGTTTATTTTTCCATTTACTATTAGGATCTGCCATGACATTTAGGTTGAAACATTTCTTTGGCTTTTTTTTCTTTACATAAATTATACATTTTTTTGTTCAAAATAAAGACTTTTTTTCCCTATAAAGATGAACTTGAAAACTGATTTTCTCTCTGTAAACTTTCATTTTTTTCAAAGGGAAGGGCTCCAAAAGTTTTCTTTGACTCAAAAACAATTGGAGGATTAAAAAAGAGCATAGTCAGCATCATGCTATTCCATGTAGCACCTGACCTGGGGAAACACTAGGGAAAAACACCCAGTGATTATCTGAGATGTATTTGTTTCAGAAAGGCAAACAGACATTCAGAAGCATCTGGCCACATGAATTCCTTTTGACCCCAGGAGGACCAGTTCTTGCAATCAGAATATTTCAGTTCTTAAAAAAACCCTGAAACATAGATCTTAAAATGTCAGTTGGGATGGGGACAATCCGCACATACCAAAGATGTGGTTAAGGGAGGATTTCTGGAAGAGGTATTTGTGCACGGGGTGATCAACAATACAATACACAAGGATCCATGGTATTTTACTGTAGTGATAGTAGAGATGATTTAAAGCAGATATGTTCAAGACAAGGTTTGCACAGAAAGTCCTTTGGTCTTTTAAGCCAAATGAAAGCAGGCTGTGATACCAGCATAAAAGATGGTTATTACTGTAGTTATAAATTCACTTTTTGTCTAGCTTGGTCCTCTGCCATAATGTGTCACAAACAATGCCTAGACATAGCATACCAAAATGTCTTCCTTTGGAAGCATGCCTCCAGATTGCAATGTGTACACTGTTATTTGAATTCCTCAGGTCATCTTGACACCCTATAGTATTTTTCAGATGCCCTGTAGACACATATAAGTAAGGACATCCTATGCTAGGAGAAACCAGACTAGTTTTTACTAGCTGTCTACAAATCTTAGGTGCAAACCATGTTAGAAACTGCCTACCAGAGCACCACAGAGCAGTAAGACCGCTATTGGCAGATAAGAATAAACACCTTCTGTCTGTGTTTCACTGTCAGAAAATCTACAGCTTCCTGCTCTGAGTCTGCTGCAGTGAAAGGGAGCATTTGCTAAGAATATCACAACTGTAATTTTAAAAGAAGTTTTGTAATCCAATATAGCAAAGATTTTATTTCAAGAAGCATCTGGATTTTATTAGATGCGAACACAGTTGGTAGACGTCTGAAAGAGAAGAGAGAGATAAAAAAAATTTCTCTCTGGAATATTTGAAATCAGAAGAATTCATCATGCTCAGCATACCCTTATAAAGTAACGGGTGTTTAGGATGACTGTGCAGTTCACTATTCCTACCACAGTGAGTTATTGTACTTATACTCTCACTGATTCTGGCAACTTGTAAATGGGGACAGGTGAAAAGTTTCCTTTCTACTTTGCAAGGTTCAAGGTGCTTGCAGCCTCATTCACATTCCCTAGCAGCAGAAAAGACTGAACACTGATTTCTAGACATTCACAGGCAGTTATGGGCGTTTCCTGAGCCTTTCCCCTACCAAAACCCTTGACTTTTGGGACGTCATTGCTCACAGGTGATGCTGTCCCTGCTGTTGACTCTTCCAGCACCAGTTTAACAAAGTCATGTCTTCTAGTTCCCACCCAATGAACACTATAGATTTTGTTCATTTATACAGAATTTATACAGCATGAGTATCTAGCGACATATGAATGTAAAATTGAATATGAATCTAAATTTAAAAGTCCCAGATCAAAATGCCCTGAATCTATGCTTGGATTTAAAATCAACATCAAAACTTCACTTTTATAAATCAAGTCTCTTCTTTCAATGAGGCAAAACAAATCAGTGACTGATTTCTAGTGTGACATTTGAATCTCAGAAAGTGTTGCCTTCCCTGGAGGTTAATTTCTTCTTTAAACATACAACTCACTGGAATTATATATGCAAACAAGAACATGTTTGTCTAGAACTACATAATCACAGTCCATATTCACATGCACTGTGATGTAATTTGCACTGGTAGTGACATCAGCCACATAGCAGGAGGGCTGGATGCTCATCAGCAGGTCCAGCCGTCTGTGTTCACACGCAGGTGCTAAAAAGGATCCTCAGAGATCAAGCGGATCATTTTTTATGGGGCAGGAAGGGCACAAGGCTGCTTTCTCAGCCGACTCTATCCGCCTGTGGTCACTAGTCCAGGCAGCATGTCAGATCAAATGGGCAAGAAAGAAACATGGGGAAAGTCACCTTCATCACAGCAGCATACAGCAGGTCTAAATCTCTCCTTCTCATACTTGGAAACTTTTTGCATCAGGGAAGCATGTGGATTAGCAGCTTACGAAGCCCCTCCTTGCCTTAGACCGCATAGCAGAAGAAAGGATAAAAAGACATTAATCAATGATGAGCATCATACAAACCACCTTGCTGGAGAGGTACCACTCTCTTTTCCACTGTCTAAACCTCACATGGCACGCAAAGCAAACTCCAGTAACCTGAGGGAAATGCTGCACACTCCCTTCATTCCTGGGGGAACTGATTCTGCCAGCTGGCTTTCTATCCTGGGTCTCCCATTCACCTAACACCCCACCGCCCCTTCCAAGTGTGAGCACACCATTCTGACCCCATCCTGTCCCCACGATGAATAATTTAGCTGTGGAAGAAGGTGGGTGTCATTCACCATCTATTTACATTGTGTCTACCATTTAGGAGAGAATCTGACTGAACAGGACTTAAAAGATGTAAGCAGTCACCTTAGCTGAGGCATGTTTGCAGTGTCCCTGTGCATTCATAAAAAGAAATGGTGTTCATAGCACTGGACACACTGTGAAGCATGGTTTTGAAATTAAATTTTTCTGCATGTCACTTCTGATTTAAAGTGCTCTGATTTGGGAATGTTCTCAAGTGAGGTAGTGAAGCATGCCCTGAATGCACTGGCATATTCTTCCATCCCTACAATAAAATGTAGTATTGTTATGCAGCAGTAATAAATAAGCAGATTTCTGGAAAAACTCAGTAGTAGTGAAACCTTCTGTGTGGTACTCGAGGACAAGTGTAAATGAATCATTTTAAGATTGTCTTGAGGATGGATTAAACTCAGGCCATTTCCTATTCCCTCCAGCAGCTTGGATAGAAGCAGCAGTGTTGGAAGGCACATTCTGTGCATCTGAGAACCGTATCCAAAAAGCCATTTAGTACAACTCATAAAAGCCAGTTAAGAGCATAAGCACACAAATACTAACTCTCTCTGTTGAGCTCTCACTGATTCATGGTATAAGCCTAGGCAGACAACAGCAGCTCTCAGGGGAGGGGACTTTTGCCAATATGCTTAAATCCCTCCATGGGAGGGATTTTTACAGATGCCAAAAGGATTAAGAGGCTCCATTTTCATATGCAAAGCCCCGCAATGTCTTTGAGAGTTGTTCAATATGAAATCATCTGATCAATATGAAATCATCTGATGGGCTGCATCCTCCAGTGAGCGCATCTCCGCTTGTTTGCCTCCAAACCCAGGAATAAACACTTAGCAATGGGGTAGGACTTAATCACTGTGTTCAGATCATAACCAATAAAGCATTATGGGCTTTTACTTCCTGTTTTGTGTTGATTTTTAATTAACGTTGACATTTATATATAAAATAGTTGGTTTTCCAAAGGTCAACTGGAAACCCTCTTGTGGATTACCTCATCTAAGCACAGATTTTTTGTGCGTGCATATTTGTAATTGTTCGAAGGTTTTCCAAGCATGCCTTAAAGTCACACTATATTTCTAAGAATAAGGTTACAAGATTTCAAAGGAAAAAAAATTATTTTACATGGTAATGGTGTTTAGACTTTGTGATGGACACTAGACATGGGAAGAGCATTTAGGCCCACATCCCATGAAGGCTGACACACAAATTTGAGGATATAGCTGCAGTCATGGGTTTAGACATAGGCATGCACAGTATACACGCTTTTGTGGGATAGTTCCAGCCTGCTTAAAAGTCAGTTTCACTTTATGGTTTGGATTTCGGTTTCCTATAAAGACAGCAGAATTTCTAATGGTCTTAAAGCATCAATCCTTCCCTGAAGGGTTAGACAAAAAGGAAAACATTAACAGAAATTAGTAGACCGAACCTTCTCCCAAAGAAGCCAAGGTCGGAAATGGTCTCATTTCAATAGAACATAGTCTAGTAGCAAAATTTCTGCCTTCCTCTTAAATAGAAGTCTTCTTTTCCTTTTCTCCTCATGTGTATGCCATAGCTCTTATCTCTCCAGCAGCTATGACGTGCTGCCAAAATTTGTTCTACTGTCCATGTAATTTATGACCCTGTCATGCAACTTTTCATACACACTTTCCCAGTGGCAAGGCTAAGGGTAGTGATGTATTGAAATGCTGCTCACAGAGGTGTGGGGTGCAGGCTCTGAAGAGACAAAGCACATGCTTAGCTTTATTCAGGTGACAGCCAAGGTAAATCAAATAGTGGAATTACTGCAACAGGTAAAGCTACACACCTTAATTAATCTTTGTTGGGTTAGCATCTGAGCCTTTCAGCTACAAAAAATCCCTTGCAAATCTCTAAGCTGTGAGCCAGAAACAGTAAGGAGTTCGAGGTGCTAGGTTGCTTCTAGCTTGGTGCTGCTGACCTACCTTCACCTTGGCAGTGCTTCTACCAGACCCTACGTACTTATGGGAGCCAGAGGCCTAAAAGACATGCCTATATAGGCTCATGTACCAAGAAACCTAAATTGTACTGTCTTTCAGTTAGACTTAGGCTCACAAGTCCCTTAGACCTGGCCTGTCAAACTGTCTTAGGTCTAAAACATGGGAGGTAGATGTTTGTATGCTGACCTGAGCCCCAGGCATTTCAGAGGAGCTTAACCACCAGTACTCCAGGACTCAAAGCTCTACCATAAAGTCATCTTACAACAACATTGGTAAAATACTACTGATTTTCCTGTGATCCTTAGAATTTTGTTGTCTTAAGTATTTCTTTCCCATGCACAGATGCTCCCTCTTCTATAGAAACTTCCTATGAAAGGTATGTTTCTCTCTTCCCCTTTTTGTTTTCTCCTTCAAGGCTTTCCATATAAGAAGTGTCTCAGTCTGCTTTATTTGCCAGAGGAAAAAAAAAAAAAAAGATTAATTTTTAGAACTTATATTTCAGCAAAATATTCTCTAAAGACAGAAGACTTACGCAGGCCTTTTACAGCCTCTCATTTCCACATCCCTGCACAGCACTGAAACAGAACCTGAGAACAGCTAGAAGGAAGTGTCAGTCAGGAGATAAATGCCATGTGTAGCACTTATCTTCAATATTACACATTACATTCTGATTCTAAATTAATTGAAGCAACATACTGTCAAAACCTTTCCTTTCATTTAATGTGCGTGCAATCTGCATTTTATACTAATGCACTCTATGGAAAATATGAATGCTGTTCCTGGAAAGAAGTTAGCTATGACCTCTTTCCACAGTGTATATAAATCTGGAGAGGATAATCAAATGCAGAAGCAATGTATATCTCCAGACTCTGAAGCTTCTACCTGCCCCTATAAATCTTTCAGCTGTGGAATGGTCAGCAAGTAGTTTATACTAATCTAGCTGGGTTAAGAACCCTGTTTGATGACACGTATTTAGGTAATGTTTGCTTTAACTTCTACATGACCCAGCTAAGTAAAAATGTGCCTCTAATAAATACGGCAGGCTTGGAAATATTCAATGAGTACAAACACCAGATGCATCACCAAAAGTTTTGGGATATTGTTTTTAACACGACTATAACACATGATGCATGTTTGCAAAACTTCCTACTAAATTTAAGAATTGTCCTCAGCTTTTTTGGTGTTGTCAGAAGCTATCCTGGACAACATAATGAGAAGCTTTCCCCTCCAGACTGTGTCAAACTATTTAGGCTTTTCTTTCCTTTGAAACCCCCTTTTTACCCTCTGTTTCCATATCTATGGAAATGCTAATAGTTAGCCAGTTTGGAAAGCCCCTAGCTCTACCTTCTAACAGGCCCAAATCCTGCTTATTTTAAGAGAAACATGTGTTTTATTGTTCAGTTTAACAGGCTGGTCTGCAGTCACCTACTGTAACCAGTAAAAGGATTTAGTTTTCCATCCATTACACAGTAACTGCTCCTATGCCACTACAGAAGAGGTGTAGGCAAGAAAGTGCAGGTTAAATCACGATGCCATCCATTCCCCACACACTCCTTGCTGGTTTTGAGGGGAGAAGAGATGTGCCTGAAGCTTTAAATCAGTGCGCAAGCACTTGGAAGCAGTGCATCAGATTCCTGAAACATAGGCATGGCTCCTTGTTCTGGGCAAACTGACTTTTTTTCACTTGCCTCCGTGGAAAACCTCTTGCAGTGTATCTAGCTAAGGCAATCATACATACTTCAATGGCTAAATACTGTCGGTGATAAAGCTTTAATTTGCACACAGAAACTCCTATAATGTGACTGTATCAGTATAGATGGCAAAAAGAATGATGTAAAATGGCCCATGAGAACCATGTATATTTCTCGTTACTACAATAATTCATCATCTCGAGAGTAAGGAACACTACAAACCACATAAATATTACCAGAAAGGTAAAAAAAGTGAGGACTTTGGAAAGCATCAGCTCCAAACGTGTGTGATTTCATGGACAGGTAGTTCAATACAGACTGATAATACAAACTGCAAGCCAGCTCAAGATACAGAGTAACTCCAGAGCCAGAGCAAGGAAATAATAAAAAAGCACATGCACATTATTATCAGTTTTGAGTGCCAGCAAAATAAACCCAACACAAAACAAATAAAGGTCTAGACCACAATAATCACTATTATCA
Organism: Pezoporus flaviventris; assembly: GCF_033815535.1. NCBI lineage: Eukaryota > Metazoa > Chordata > Aves > Psittaciformes > Psittacidae > Pezoporus > Pezoporus flaviventris. Next base: position 54,489,971 of record NW_026892549.1, read on the forward strand.
ACATTTTGTAGAATCATAGAATCATAGAATCATAGAATAGTTAGGGTTGGAAAGGACCTTAAGATCATTCAGTTCTAACCCCCTGCCATGGCCAGGGACACCTCACATTAGACCATGTCACCCAAGGCCTCGTCCAGCCTGGTCTTGAGCACTGCCAGGGATGGAGCATTCACAACCTCCCTGGGGAACCCATTCCAGTGCCTCACCACCCTTACAGTAAAGAACTTCTTCCATATCTCCAATCTAAACTTCCCCTGTTTAAGTTTGAATCCGTTACCCCTTGTCCTGTCACTACAGTCACTAATGAAGAATCCCTCCCCAGCATCCCTGTAGGCTCTTTGTGTGCTGCCATCCAGCCAGTTCTTTATCCACCGAGTGGTCCATCCATCAAATTGATATCTCTCCAATTTAGAGACAAGGATGTCGTGTGGGACAGTGTCGAACGCTTTGCACAAGTCCAGGTAGATGACATCAACTGCTCTACCCCTGCCCATCAGTTCTGTAGCCCCATCGTAGAAGGCCACCAAATCGGTCAGGCAGGATTTCCCCTTAGTGAAGCCATGCTGGCTGTCACCAAGCACCTTGTTGATTTTCATGTGCCTTAGCATGCCTTCCAGGAGAATCTGCTCCAAGATTTTGCCAGGCACAGAGGTGAGACTGACTAGTCTGTAGTTCCCTGGGTCATCCATTTTCCCCTTCTTGAAAATGGGGGTTATATTTCCCTTTTTCCAGTTGTCGGGAACTTCACCTGACTGCCATGATTTTTTAGATATGATGGCCAGTGGCTTAGCAACTTCATTCGCCAGCTCCTTCAGGACCCGCGGATGGATTTCATCAGGTCCCAGGGACTTGTGTACCTTCAGGTTCTTAAGATGGTCTCGAGCCAGATCTTCCCTTACAGTGGGCCTAAAATCTTCGTTCTCACAGTCCCTGCATCTGCCTTCCAAGACCTGGGTGGTGCAGTCAGAGCCTTTGCTAGTGAAGACTGAGGCAAAGAAATCATTGAGAACCTCAGCCTTCTCCAAATCCAGGGTAGTCAGTTCTTCTGATAGCTTCGGCAGAGGGCCTATTGTCCCTAGTCAGTCTTTTATTTGCAAAAAAAAAAAAAAAAAAAAAAAAAATTTGAAAGTAAGGAATTAATTAAAAGGATTAATAAGAGAGCAGAAATTCTCTGAGTCAGTGTAGAAACTTCTCTTCCATGAGGTACAGCTTTCAAAAAAAGAAAAAAGTTATTCAAAGCACATATAGATTTTAACATGTAACCACACCAGAAAGTTACACAATGACACATAGGACTGAGGTAGCTCCCTTTCTCAGCCTGACTTTACAGTTAGACATTTCCAATAAAAGTGACTTTGGAGGAAATAAATCTTACCAATACCTATGCTTATACACGACGAAAGGTCTCCACTAGCAATGCTCCCTAGGTAAGAATCATACCTGTAAGAGGCCCTGACTTCAGATTCAGAATGAGTTGAGTAATGAACACAAAATGAAGTTCCAGCCTGCTTTACTAAAATTTCTTGTTAAAAACTCATCTTCCACAATGGGTTTGAACAAGTCAGAAACATCCCTTACTGGGCCTCACTCTGGGCTGGATTCCCATCCACAGCAGAGGAATAGTTGTGAACATCCCACAGGAGAAGTGACACTATTGCTGGGCCACAGAAACAGCCAAGCTAAAATAAATACATCAGAAACCAGGGAACATCTTGCTGGCCAGGAGACCTGGAGTACTGAAAGGGAAAGGGTGGAAGAGGAGGGAAAAGAAAGTGAGAATGAAGACAAGAAGACCCACGTTCTTCCTCAGAAGCTGGAAAGTATAAAAGGCCGCCAACGAGAACTTCTGGGCAGGGCTGAAAAAGCAAGTGAAAGCTTCTCTCATGTGAGAGTGCAGCCAAAAAATCAGGTTACCAACAGTAAAAGAAAGAGGGGAAGGGGAAAAAAAAAGGAAAACCCTCAAAAACTATTGGCAGCAAGGAACTATCCACACTCATTGGCTGCATGTATGGCTGGGAGGAAGGGGTAAGATGGAAACAGCAGACAAACTGCAGCTTGGAGCCAAAGTATTTTCTTTCTGGATGCTCCTGGCTCAGTTCAGCCCTTTGTGACTCTTAATTTCAACCCTTTATGCACTCCCCCATAATCATCATAATAAATAGCTGTTTGCTTGCTCATTATATTCAACTTCCTTGCAGCAAGCCAAGCTCAACCCAGCACTAGCATTTATTTCTGGATGTTGACCAGGCCTGCCTAAAACCAAACAAGACTCAGTGTGATTTGCCATATTCACTGGGAGAGAATAAAAGCAATTGCACTCAAACACCAGGGTTTGTGGCCAAGTTCACCTCATGCTGCTGGTGGTGATATCACTGTTATTTAACTTCTCTTTAGTACTTGTAAGACTGCAGTGGAAAAAAGGGAGGGTTTCAGTTCTGTTTCTGTGCTTTGAGGGATATGCAAGTTATGCTCAGAACATGGATGTAACTAACTGTTGTCCTTTCTTTAGAAGAAAAAACTATTACTCAAAAGTCAAGTTATTGTTAGAAACCTGTAATGACAAGAATGACAGAATGACAGAAGAATGACAGAGCAGACACAAGACACAAGAATTAGCAACAGACACAGGAATTAGCAGCCTTACCCTATTACCACCAGTGGGTGGGATTTTAGCCAAAACACAGAGATTAAAAAGCAAATAACAGTCAGAAGAAACTGTGCTTCTCCAGCTGTCATACCTTTTTTCCTTCCTTTGTCCATGCTTGATGTTTACAGGCTTGTACTGGATTGAAGGAGGCTTCTGCCTCCTCGTACTTGATCTGTCACAGCAGTGTAATCCCCCGTGCTCCCTGCAGCCATACTCTCTACTGCATTTTGTCCCAGGTAGCCCTGTTTCAGGGCATTTTGGAGCTCTCTCTGCTTCGAGGAAAAGCTGCAGGATCCCATCTGCTTCCATGTAAGGAGGAAGAGAAGGCTTGCCTGTTCCCTGCAGTGGTCCTTGGGGGCTGCTTAACCTCTGACAGGAGGAACATAAGTGGCACAAGAAGCCAGTTAGAGGGGGATTTCCTTTGAGCAGAGCAGACATCAACTGGGAACATGGAACATCCTTCATTAAAATGAACTAGTTCCAAGTCTGCCTAAAATAACATCTTTCAAGAGCTGGCAACCCCATGCTTGGTGTCTCAAGAAAGGTCATGCAGCCTGGTTCAATGGTGCCCATGGCACATCCCAAAATGCTGATTCAGATTTCCAGAGCTGTCTTGACAAGTTCTCAGAAGTGCTGCAGAACTTCCCCAGCAGTGCATCAGGCTGGGATTTCCAAAGGATTTAGGGCAACAGGATTCAGACATCTGTGAAAATCTCTGCCAAACATCTCAAAATGTGATGAAGAACATATTTGCAGCTATCTCAAGATGGTTTGCCTTTCCAAAAGCTTCTTCTGAACAACGGTCTGTCCCATGGTACTTCCCTGGCAATTCACAATGCCATGAGAGTTCTGATTTTTCTTGAAGTTCATTAGGAAGCATGTCAGAATCATAGAGTCCTAGAATGGTTTGGGTTTGAAGGCACCTTAATGCTTGTTCAGTTACAAACACCTGCCATGGGGGTGAACCTTCCACTAGAGCAGATTGCTCCAAGCCCCATCCAACCTGGCCTTGAACACTGCCAGGGATGGGGCAGCCACAGCTTCTATGGCAACCTGTGCCAGCGCCTCAGCACCCTCATAGTGAAGAATCTGTTTTCATTCTCAAATAACTTTGTATGTGATTCCTCCTTAAAGAATCAGGAAAACAAGCAAACAATCAGAATTCCCAAAAGAACCTCTCTACCTGGAAAAGGGTGAAAATCTCTCCCCCTCCTGCGTGCAAAGCTTTTCCTCTAATTTTGCAGGGAATGACTCAGGAGTGTTGAATGCCTGGGGCTCATAGTAGTGCAGACACAACTGCAAAACAAGGCTTGTGGCTGTGAACTTCTCATTACTGGCAAACTGCAACAGTTCAGGTAGACCAAACCAAGTAACATAATCGCTGGATAGCTAGAGAAAGAAAATGCTTTTTTCTGCTTTGATGACACTGAACAATATTTTAGGTAAGACTGGGAGAAGGGAATTTCCATGGAGAGTGCCAAGGATCTAATTAATGCCCAGTCATGGCCCATTTATACACAATGAAATTCATTCCTACATTGCGAGCCACATAAAGTTACGTACCACTGAAGTCACTGTTAACAGGCAGAAGGAATGGATTTCATTTAAAAAGCATGTTCCAGATTCCTGGATGAGACACTCAAGAGTGAATGAAGCACTGTGCAGCAAAGCCTCTGAAATGAATTTTGCTGTGACCTAACAAAAACCACAGACTTGAAATTGTGATGATTCAGAAATTTTCAGCTTGCAAGAGGAGTTCTTGCAAAATATTTGGGAACTGCAGGAAGAGCTTAATGGTCTCCCTGTGTCAAGGAGAGGAATCCTGACCTCTTGTCTTTATGGTTCTTGTTCCTCTGAGTGATACTTTTAGGAGGGGATGATTAAGCCCATGTTGCTGAAAGAATAACAAGTGACCTAGCTTGGTCCTTTCTGTACTGATTCATCTTCCCACTTTGCTGTTGGAATTTGCAAGAGAATGGTTACAGGGACAGACTGTGCTCGTAGTCACACATGTAGCCCCCCATGAGTGTGTGCAGTAAAGGAAATCAAGTCGATCCAGTGGAGATGTTTATCTGCAAAGCAACACAACAGAGCAACAATAGTCAGAGAACCTTATAAGGGTGTGTGCCTGTTCTAACCAAGAGTTAAAAAGTTAGGATTTCAGCAGAAGAAAACCATGAATCAGAATACCCATGGCTAAGGCAGAGGTTTAGGACATTCTTAATCCTTATTTGGATGCAAAAACCACAGAAGGGTGGTTATAAATTCAAACTGATCTCATCCTAAGAAAGTCTTCAGGTGAATCTTCTTGCTCTTCCATGCTCTGTTAGCTCAAGGGGGGAACTGACAGCAGAACAGACAAAGGAGTCAACAACCATTTCCCAAAATTGATAAGAGACATCTCAGAAAGTCTAACAGCATGCAATATGACAATTACTACATGTTAGTGTCATAATTACTGTCAGATTCATTTAGAAGTGAAACCAGGCTGTCCCAAGTGGTGTTGAAATAGGACTTGTAAGACTGTTTCTGGCTGCTAACAAATAATGGCTATGAAAGAAACTAATTTAGCAATGTTGAAAATGATCATTGTGTTTTGTGTGCTTCCATTAACGTTTTCTTAAACGAGAATCTTACGTTTGTCCCTGTGTACATTTGTACGCAGCATTTGTGTAACTAATGCCATGGAAAGCATGTGACACAGTCACATACTTGCTAACACTGTATTTCTCATTCAATTTTCAGAGTGAATTCCATTTTCAGGTTTGTGTAAATACTTAGAACTGTCCCTGAAGACCTAGGTGCAGTGCAAGCTTAACATGAACTGGACTTGAAGCAGCCATGGGAAATGAGGTCCATGTCCATCATTTAGCCCTCATGAGAAGTGTGTCAAGTATACAAACCTTTTAAATGACATTTTAAAACAGTTGCTAAAAGCATGCTGGAAATGGGGGTCACCAAAAGCAGCATCCTGGAAACGCATCTAAAAGTCTTTTTTCCTGGGAGCAGGGACTCTTGTCATCCAATGCCAAGACTTACAGAGGTTATAAACTCCCTGGAGAACACTTGGGCTCTGTTTGCACTGCATCTAGCACCCACAGGCTCTTTCTCCACAGTGAGGACTGCTGGTTGCTTCCTCATGTTTGCTCATTCCACCATAGCCTGTTCTTATGGATTACCTCTACTCTTACATTTTAAGCAGGTTTCCTCTGGCATTTTTTATTTATAATCTGCCTATTTATAATCTTCCTATACTTGAAGACTCCTCGTTACCTTTTCCATGTCAGCTGAGCTTAACAGGAGGACATGTTTGCATACTGAGCAGAAGAAACTGAACTGAAAATTTGACCAAGACCTATACACAGTGACTGGATAAAATAGCCTAAAATTGCCTCCTCACTGCACATACAAGTTTCCTGGAAGGAAAACTCTTCTCTTGCACTGATTTCCACTCAGTAATGCTTCCTTTGGAGCAGGATAGGTAAAGTAGACCCCAGTTACAAAGAGTCATACAGCATCATTTTCTGACAATGTGCCCTCCACCTTGTTTTTATCAGAGAATTCCAGATATGTCATAAGCTGGAATTTGAAGATGATGCTTCCTATCTTAGGTCGCAGAATAGCAGGAACACTTTCTGAAAGCAGGTTCTCATTTTAAGAAACCAGATATTTGCTAGTTTATGATGATGTTCACTGCTCCAAAATCTAATGCTCTCTCTTGCTATGGTCACCTTAGTACTGTGATTATTTTGAGAAGTGTCTGGTAACTCAACAATCACAAAAAACTGCAGCACAGTACATCTAAAAATAAAAACTAGGAGAGATGGGATTGAGCTCACCTCAATTGCAAGCTCAGGTTTCAGTTTCCAGTAAGTTTTCAGCAGGGAAGCTTGTGTTAATGTATCTGTGGGCACTCCTCATAGAGGAATAGAAATTTCTTTGAAAACAGCTGCCTGACATCACAACTATGTGCTTTCCTGGCACAAAGCAGGTGCTGGATCTGTACACCACCTACTGAAAGAGTCTTCATCCCAAGTGAGATATTACTGCTTGTATTTCCATAGAGATAATACAATTGTTTGACAGTAAGTGGAAATAAGAGCTTGGAGCTCAACTTGATGAAGAACTCTTATGGAGACCTGTGGATATTCAGTTTAAGATGTCTGGAAACACTGTAGTATACTCCACACACACATTTTTCTGGAGAGTTGCTTTAACACATCAGGAATCACATCAGACTTCTAGATTAATAATCCCAAGGGTAACGGTTGGACTTGGTGAGTTTAAAGGTCTTTTCCAACCTAGAATCAATTCTATGATTCTATGATTCTATGCCTGAGGGTCAGGAAGATGGTTAGCAATATGACCTTCCTATATGATCTGAACTTGAGTGTTGGTGCAGGCACTGGACCAGGATGGGGCACACCATTCTTTGCTCACTAGCAGCTTCCACAATGGCAGTGCACGCTCTCTCCTCTCCTTCAAACAATGGAAAAGAGACACCCCCAAACAGTAGAGATGTCTATGAGAAGACAGGGGAAAGACAATGCCAGAAATTGTATTCAGCAGGGTTACATTAGATCATCACACTGAAGGGGTGACTTAAAATGGGGTCAAATCCTAGCATTTCTTTTTTTTTTTTTCTCTTTTATTTTGTTCTCAGAACTGATCTTGGGCAGCAAGAAATAAAGTCAGAGAAAGAGGCTGTTATATTTTTTTGAACAGAATGTAACCAATCCGGATTTTTCTTTCCAAGTGAGGTATGAAACATATTAACCTTGAGTCACTAGGAGATAAAGCGTCACTTTGGGCTTCTCATTTCCAACACTGTACCTATGTTACTCCTCACCTTCTCCCTTCATGCAGAACATTATTCCTCCCGAATGGAGCGGTATCAACTTACAGGCAGCGTAGCTCAGAGAAAGTTTGTCTCCCCCTAAAAAAAAGCCATTTTGTTAAGCCAAATGTTCTACAAAATGGCACGACCGCCTTGCAGTCAGCTCTCCTTACGGGGACGGGCATTCCACCCAGGACGGGCTCCCTTTGCAGCCCAGAACCGACCCGCCCGCTTCGGCTCGGCTAAGCTCTTTGTGGCGGCCGGGTCGGGTCGCCTGCTCTCGACAGGGCGGTGGCAGCCCCCGCCCGGCCCCCGGCGACTCCGAGGCCAATGGGCGCCGGGGCGGCAACGGGCTCCCCACCTCCCGCGCCGCCCGCCCTATATAGCGCCCGGGCGGCGCCGCTGTCCCGTTCTTCGGGCTGCCTGCGAGCGGCGCCGCTGGCCGTGCCGTGCCGCGCCGCGCCAGGATGCCGTGCCGCGCCAGGATGCCGTGCCGCGCAGTGTGGCGGCTGGCGCTGCTCGCTCTCTGCTTGGGGGCTGCAGCGGCAGGGGGTGGTGGCGGCGGCGGACAGCGCCGCGGAGGCGGTGGCAAGAGCCGGCGGCAGGCGCAGACCACCTCGGTACCTCAGGGCACTCCCGCGCAGGGAAAGCGTGAGTACCACGCCGGGATGGGGTCCCGCAGGCAGGGTATGGAGGGGGGCCGGGCCCGGCCCCGCTGGGTGACCCCCAGGTGGTTTTTTCTGGCTCCGCAGCTCGGCCCGTTGGTACCCGGAGGGACCGCACACGTGCGAGGCTGTGGCGCGGCAGCCGATGCCCGCTGCAGGCGCGGTTTGCCTGTGCCGTGCCGCTGCTCTCCCTTACCTCTGCCTCCATAACGTCGAACTTTTCTTTCTCTTCTCCCCCCTGCTTCTCCTTTTCTTCCCCTTCCCCCCTCGCCCAGAGACGTGTTATGACAATGGAAGATACTATCAGATAAACCAGCAGTGGGAGCGCATTTATCTGGGAAACACGCTGGTCTGTACCTGCTATGGTGGAAGCAGAGGGTTTAACTGCGAAAGCAAGCCTGAACGTAAGTTGGTGGTCTCTTTTGTCAGCACCAAGACCTCAGCATGGCTTTTGATGCCGAGTAAGCTAAGCCTTGTACCGAGATATAGCTGGCAGACGGTTTTTTCAGCTGAAGTTTGGTACTTAGGGTCAGTAATGGATCTACACTCAATTACACTGAAGATCTGGCTTGGGATTTAAGAAATGCTTTTCATTAGTGATGGGCCTGCCAGCAGAACTCTGAGCCAAACATCACTCATCCCTCTGGAGGATTGGATCTAAACATTAATTTTGGAGCCAACCTCTTCTTTATAATGAACTGAACTGACTCCTGGACTCGCATGGGGAAGTTCAAATCTGGAGTCACTTTGCAGCTCTGGCTCTGTGCTGTTTGATTGCTTCACCCCAACTTTTCATAGCTGTACAGTGTCGTCAGCTTGTTTAAAAATATTTCAGCTTACAGCTTTCCACAGCCCCCCCCCTCCCCAGCCGTGCTGTGAGCTTTCTATAATTGAGTGTAAAATGAGATTGTTTAGTCTTCTGCAGGAAAAGCTTAGGTAACACAAAGAACTCTAAATGCAACGTCTGCTGGAAGGTGCATCTCCCTGGGATACAATGTAGTTTAGATTATCAGATGCAATCTGTCTGTATTTATTTGTCTGAAGCCACTGGTTTGCCATAACTCCTTTATGTTGCTGTAGAGATATGAGAGAGAAAAACTGGTTCCTGGCTGATAGTGTTCATGTAAGACAGATGGGAGAGTCCCAGCAATCTGTTTTGCAAGGCTTGTGTGCTGCCTGCCTCACAGCTAGAGTATGTTAAGGAGTACTCAGTCTCCTTACTCCTCCATAGAACAGGGTTCAATTTACCTTTCCTCCCCCTGCAAGGATTCCCAGGTTTTACAGCTTTACAGTCCAATAGCAAGTTTCCTGTATGACACAGTTAACTTTATCTTTCCAGAGGTGAAGAAGGTTGTTCTGTTGCAGATCTCAAAGTTTGGTGGCAGCATTGACATAATGATTCAGTAGTCAATTTTTCATGCACGAGTGTGAACAACTCACAAGTAGTGCTGTTGACTTTGGAACTGCTGTAGATTTTGGGATTAATACACTCTATCTTTTGCCAAGTCAGAATGAGGATTAACATGACAAAGCACACAGCTTCTATGGGATGTTTGCTCCCTCACATCTTTGGTTCTGTTGCAGTTCAAACAGCTGGGATTGATGTTTTCAGGGCATGCCTGCCACATGCCATGTTCAACTTCTTGCCCTCTGGGGGAGGGAAGATGGGCTATTCAGCATCATGGGGACCTTGAGGGGGTGAATTTCACCCAACTTCCTCTCCTGTTCCATCCCAGGAAGAAATAGGAGATTGATATGCATTTTTTCCCAGGAAAAAAAAAAGCATCTGTGTGAGGAGGTGAGGAATGTGTGTTTCCATTGACTGTGTTACTAGCATGGTTACATGAAGCTGATTTTTCTCCCCTCACAGCTGAAGAAACTTGTTTTGACAAATACACTGGATCCACTTACCGAGTAGGGGAGACTTACGAGCGCCCCAAGGACTCCATGATCTGGGACTGTACTTGCATTGGAGCTGGACGTGGGAGAATCAGCTGCACCATTGCCAGTATGTAACCAAGAGCCTATTACAAGAGCTATTGTTCCTTAGTATCATGTTTTCCAGGGCAACTTACACAGTGTTCCAGATGGCCATTAACGAATCTTTGGGGGTTTTGATCCAAAGACTTAAAATCTTGGAATTGAAATTCTTTGCCCCACGTACAGACAGTTGCACAACCAAATTCCTCTTTTATTTGAGAGGTAAAGGGCTCTGTGTGAAAACGTAGGCGAAAAATTCATGTTAGTGTCCAGCCAGTGTACAGGTTAGTACATTTACTATATACAAGAGTGTGTTACATCTTCACAGGTGAGTTTATGAAAACAGTCTCTTTGACTGGGAAAAAAAAAACAAGTGAGAGTCTGCTCTGCAGCTGGTGACAAGCATGCCAACATTTGTCCCTGATGGAACCGGGATTTGACATCCAGACACCAGCTCAGTGTGTTTCTGCAATTCCATTTTGCCAGCTGGCCCCTTACCTTCCTCTTGTTCCTTCTCTTCCCTTGATTCTTTATCCCCAGCTCTGCCTTTCATGTCTCTGTATGGAATCCTTTCCTTACTGAGTCGGTGAATTGTTCACCATTTCCCTCCAGTTCACAATTAGACTTTCTATGAGCACAGATGTAGATCACCGTGTGTCAGGACACTGAGATCTCAAAGTCCCTGAGGCACTTTTGAGAAAAGTCTTGTTCGTAAAAGTACCCAGATTCTTGTTTTAAAATACACATTCTGATCATATCAGCATTGCCACAGAGGACTCGGAAGCCAGCCATCATTATGGCATGGACAAAATGTACTGAATTTAACAAGTAGAGCTGAAGCCCTTCTGAATTTAATGGCCTTTTTGGGCAGGGATGATAAGCATTGTAAGGAAAGAAAGTCAGCAAGGAAACTGCAAACATAAAAGCAGTCTCATTTCCTCATCATCAACCTGGTTTAGAGCTGACTGGATGGTCTCACTGACTGTCATTGGCTTCAAATCAATCTTTGTAACTCTTAGATTCCCTACTTTCACAAATGAGCCAATGAAACATTTTAGTGTCTCCTAATAAATGACTGGATATGTGTTCCTCCTTTTTTTGTCATCTTGGAAGAAAATCCTGTGTTTGCAAACTGCCCTTCTCCATATTTTTCCCTGCCTGAGCCTTCACCTCAGGGTTGTGAGCAGTGGCAGGCTGGGAAGCTGCCTTTCCAAAGGGTGGCATTTCCAAATCCAAAAGAACCAATGTCTGACTGGGATGTCACACCAAGCACCTCCTACATGCTATTTAGGAATGGACACAGAGCTCTAAGCCCAAGAGGTACTACTCAGAACAAGGTGGAGGCAAACCCTCCCTCACCAGCCCTCAGGCTGAGGGAGAAACAGCACCTCCTTAGGCTGTGGTATTCTGCTTTCACCAGCCAGGTCTTGGCTGTGGCTTGAAACATGGAGGGGGTTAGACGAAGAGAGAGGATGGGACCTGAGGCTCAGAAAATGGTCAGTGCCTATGGAAAACATCAAGCGCCATTCTGCAGGCTGGAGGTGGGACAGCCATGGCTACCCTGCTCCTTCTCCTTACCCCCCCACACCTCTGCCCCAGCTGGCCCTCTCCACCCCTGGCCGGGCAGCCCTTACACTGTTGCCACACTGCTATCCCTGGTGTGGTGCTTCACCTCAGCTCCCCTCTCTCTGCTGCAGATCGCTGCCATGAGGGCGGCCAGTCCTACAAGATCGGCGATACCTGGCGCCGGCCCCATGAGACCGGTGGCTACATGCTGGAGTGTGTGTGCCTGGGCAACGGGAAGGGCGAGTGGACCTGCAAGCCTGTGGGTAGGTGGCAGCTCCCTTCTTCTCCCCCAGCTCAGCGAGGGTGCATGGCTTCTTCCTCCTTGTCTTCCCTGGTGCATCCCAGTGTGGGATAGCTCTGAGTTGACTCTCACCCCCTTTCCCTCTCGCAGCTGAGAGGTGCTACGACAACACAGCCGGGACATCCTATGTGGTCGGTGAGACCTGGGAGAAGCCCTACCAGGGCTGGATGATGGTGGACTGTACCTGCCTGGGGGAGGGCAGCGGCCGCATCACCTGCACCTCCAGAAGTAAGTGCTGGGCTGGCCCCTGCCCCCTGCTCCTTTTTATTTACCTGGAGTTTTCAACTCTGTCCTGCATCAAAAAGAAAACATCTTCCTTTTTCACCCTGTTGCAAGCAACTGTGGTTGTAGAGGGATGGCTGCCTCTGAGAAGCAGGGAAAATAGACCCCTCTGAGGTGAGGGGTCCCATTTGCGATGTCCCCCTCTCGTTGGGGAGCTGGTGGTTTGCGGTGGGATTATTTGGGGTTTTAACCTGATTTGGAGTGAAAGGTGTGAGAAATCTGCAGCCAGCTGAGTCACAGCTGTGCATCTCCCTGGATTCCTGTCAGGGAAACTGCTTGGTCTGCAAAATGGTGGAGTTTGACTTCCTTTCTGATGTAGTTGCTCCTCAGGGAGAATTACTTATCTACTCCAACAGCGGGATCTGTCAGATTGAAATGTTGCCTTATTTCTTCTCTTTGCTGACGTTTGATATGTATGTTAGCTGAAACAGGTTTTGTCTTGCGTGCTCTACTGTCTTGCTTGTTAGTTTTTACTGCCATTTTGTCTTCTGTGTTAACTTGCTTCAGCCAGGCAAGTGACTGCTTTACTTTTTACATCACTGAAGGACATTACCCTAAATATTCCATTTTATTTGTATTTGCAAAGCAAACAGGGCTTTTAAAACCCAAAATCTCTCTTGTTTATTCACCTTCTGTTCCAGTTCTGTTAGGGGCAAGCTCTGCTGTGGAGCTATCATGCTTTACACCAGTTGCCTCAAGAAAGTTCAACTTTGTACCTTGCACTTTTGTCATGCAAGGTTTGGTAATGCTTCTGCAGCATTTAAATTGCCTTGTATTCAGTTGCCTCGGGGCACATGGATAATTGCTTTCAGCTGATACAAACGGCAGATCTCTAAAGAACTAGAACACTTAAGGAGGATTGGGATTAAAACTGAAGATCTGGAGAGACTTGGTCAAGAAATAAGCTATAAAAGTCAAACCAGCCTTGACAATATTAAGTTTGCCTAAAAACACATGGGGAAAAGTCATTAACTGTGAAATAGGAATGAATAAACCAGAATGTGTTGTTTGTGAATTTTGGAGGAGTTACTATTACTAATAAAAATTATTTGGCAGTATCTTTCCTGCTATAACTCAGGTCTGCACTGTTGTATTGTAGAGGAAATTGCAATATAATGACCAGTTCATTTTTCAGTTTGTTTTCAAATACAATCAAATAGAGAAATTTGAATTTATGTATATAAAACGATAGCTGTAACCCACAAAGGGGTAATACAAGGTTGGACAGAGCGTTGGGTGACATGGTCTAGTGTGAGGCATCCCTGCCCATGGAGGCAGGTTGCAACTAGATGACCTTAAGGTCCTTTCCAACCTTAACTATTCTGATTACACTTCAGTATGTGCTGCAGTTATATATCTTTTATAGCCAAACTTTTCCAGAATCACAGCCGATTTCTTAGTGGACATTTCAGCTTCTCATTGTCTTAATTTGAGAATCAGCTCCAGGTTTTTTTCACATTTGCAAAATTACATTTTGAATACTTCACCAATTTACCACTCTTCTGGCAAAAGCTGTATTTTCGGTAATTTTATATACTGCAAATTAGTAACTTGCTTTCCACATTCATATTCTATTTCATGTGCTCTTTCAGGGGCAATCTGGTATGATGCCCTTTCACAGTTCTTCATAAATCCATGTTCATTGATCCATGATTATATTTGAGCCACTGTATCAAGTTGCTTTTGAATAAGAAGGTAAAATGTTATAATGGAAGTACAACTAGTTAATCCACATGGATCTGGCATCAAGACAAAAGTAGTTTGTTATACTGTCCTTTGAACCCCTTTACTCAATTCATCAGGGGATGCGGTTATTAAAGACAGCAGGGAGATTTAGAAAATCTAATATTCCTAGTATGACATGAGCAGCTTATGTTAACTTTCCTGGAGCTTCATGCACAATTCTGTTAGAAGAAATGGAATTTAACATATTGCCCTCAAATAGGCTTTAGTTTCCTTCAACTGAAGTAGATTCCCAAACTTGAACTGTGTATAGTATGAAATTATCCAGCTACAAAGACATCTGGTTTAACCCTCCCCCCCAAAAAAAAAAACAAACCCTGACATTAGAGCACATTTAAGCTTTAAGGTGTATGTTAGATAGAATGGGGCTAAAATAGCTTTAAAAGTAATTAGCAGGAAGGTTTTCAATCCAGAATGTGCTTTTTCACATTGATTTTGAATATAGCTTAACATGTTCACACTGGAATGTTACGACACTGATTTTGACAACAGCCCCAGAGTTCTGGAAATAAATGTGAACTTTCTCTTAGACTAAAGCATCAGAATTTTCAGATGCTCTCAGCCAATGCAGTTTAATGCAGGCTTTAGTGCATATAAGACTGGTAATGGTGAGCTGCAAAAAATGAGGTGGGCTTTCAATAAAGGCTTTAAATGATCAGCTCATTTGAAAGTGTTGATGGTTAAGTACTATAAATTGCATGGTGTGAAGTCATTCAATGCAGAACTAGCTAACAGTCATGTTCCTATACAGATCGGTGCAATGACCATGACACCAAGACCTCCTACAGAATTGGAGATACTTGGAGCAAGAAGGATAACCGTGGAAACTTGCTTCAGTGCATCTGTACTGGTAATGGCAGAGGTGAATGGAAATGTGAACGACACACATCCCTGCATACGACTAGCACTGGTAAGTGAGGCATCACAATGTGTAAGGAAGGGGAAGGGACAAGGAAAAGCACAATTTAAATGGCTAAGACTTGGGGTTGAATTGTGCCATCGTAATTTAGGGATTTTAGAAGTCTTGTCCAGGAAAGATCAACAACAAAGAGGGTCAGAGTTCAGGAAATGCTCCTTGTTTGTGCATGAATAGATAATATTAATTTATACTTTGTTTCTGTGCACAAATGGGGCTTGTGCATACAGATGTGACAGCCACAGAACAGTAAATCACTTCTAAGACCCTGCATACACAGGAACTCTGTACTAGCTTTGTATTGGAAGCAGGGCAAGTCAAGTTGATATTTGAACTTTATGTATTCGCCTCAGGGTAACTTTCTTGAAATGTCCTTAATTTAAACTCCACTGAGACCATCTGGTTTATTTGACAAGATAAATACACCCAGTAAAGGTTGAGCTTTAAAAAACAGAAATGTCAAGGAATGTGTGCAATGCTATTTAATACATGTTCTTTAGATAGTTTGTAATTTTGTCATGAAATATTACCTAGTTTATAGGTAGCATATATTTTTTGCCCAAGGTTCGTTAAAGTCTTCAGCTTTTAAATGATTTTTTTTTTTGCTATTTTAAGGATCTAGGTTTCCTGTTGGTGAATGCAATGTAAAGCTTCTCTGTTTTCATGCAGTACCTACACAAATTTTTTCTTTAACTATTTGGTACCAGCAGATTAACTTCAGGCTCTTAGAAGGTCTGAACTTCAGAATACACAAAGCTTCAAGGGTGCCAGTATTTTTTTTTTTTCCATTATTATTTCCCCTGTTTCAGCAGAGCTGAATTTATGAAGATGCCTGTGGGAATCATCAGCAAATATTTCCATAATGTAGACAACAAACCTCTTTGTCTCTCAGTATTATTCCAAATGACAATGGGCCAAAAACTTTGATTCAGAGTGAAAGAATCCCAGAGTAAATGAATACATTTGTGGTTTATTTTTCTTTTTCAATGAAAAATTCTAAATTAATCCTTCTTGCTTTCTCTCCCTACTTCTTGGTAATTTTTCATTGTCTTGTCACTGACTTTGATTTTTCTATTCTACAATTCTTTCAGTGAAATTAAGAAAAAAAAAGTTTCTAAAATATTCCTGTGAAAAGCAATTGACTCTTAATCCTCTCTAAAGGCACTCTGCAGAGGCAGAAACCAAAGGCTGTCATTAGCAGAAGCGGGAGTTCTTTTAACTTTGTAGTTTGCTAAGTGGAATACTAAAATGTGTCTAGGGAAGCTAATAGAGTTGTGTCTTCGATATGATGGAGTGCCTATGGTTTTATTAGCTCAGCATTTTATGGAAGCATTCTGTTCTTTAGCTTTGTATGTCATGTCTCACTTCTCTCCTATGTTCTGGTGCAGGATCTGGCTCTCCTAGCTTCACAAATGTGCAGACTGCATTGTACCAGCCCCAGCCTCAACAGCCCCAGCCTCAGCCATATGGCCAGTGCATAACTGATAATGGAGTAGTGTACTCTGTGGGTATGCAGTGGCTCAAGACACAGGGCAGCCAGCAAATGCTTTGTACCTGCCTGGGCAATGGAGTCAGCTGTCAGGAAATAGGTATGTTTGCATTTAGTGTCTGTTTAGTTCAGTGAGATCTCAAGATAATTGCCCTGGGGGTTAATTTTGAAGTAGAATCCTTTTATGTATGCAAAAAAACTGTCTTCTGAAGAGGACATGCTGGAGAAAGGTGTAAGGGGGGGAAAAAAGTTGTTTTGGTTATTTAAAGCCTGGTTCTGTAGGGCAGAAACATTTCCCAGTGATTTATATATAACATGCTGAGGGAAAAGAGAGCCCTTGGGAAGCAGCATTAATAACTATTCAAATCAGGCTGCAATAATGTATGTTTGGAAAAGAATGTAAAAGAATGACACAGCTGTGGAGCTAAGTCGTCTCTTGGTGTGTATTGGCCCAGGTCCATGGCAGTCAGTGTGGGTTTGCAGCAGTCAGTGACTTGGCTTAGAGGGGCTATTGCTGATTTAGAGTCTTAAGATTTGGGGATTGCTTTAAGACAGAATCTAATGCTGTGATTTGCTTGTTTTAAAGCTGTGACCCAAACTTATGGTGGCAATTCTGATGGAGAAGCCTGTGTTCTGCCCTTCACTTATGATGGAAGGACTTTCTACTCCTGCACCACCGAAGGCCGCACAGATGGGCACCTCTGGTGCAGCACTACTTCCAACTTCGAGCAGGACAGGAGATACTCCTTCTGTACTGAGCAGAACGGTAAGTTTTTCTCAGAGGATCTTCACATGCACATGAGCCTTGTTCACTGATAGAAGAAGGAGCAGAGAACATAGGGACAGATGTCCTGAACAATTCTTGCAGCCTGGAGGGACTCTAGGCATGCCTCAGCAGCAAGGCAGTCCTGTGAATGAAGGGCTGCCTGGTGCCAGGGCATTTTCGTGCTCTTGGCTTCTTTGGAGGGTTATCAGGGTGATACAAGTGTATCCTTTGAGTCCTGTTCTGTCTCCTCTAAGCTGACCTTAAATTGGGAGCACCTAGTCAGGGCAGAGCTTTGGCCAGAAGGATGCTTAGACTTTGGGTTTGCTTGGCTGAATTGCTAAAGCAATGCCCATATTAGGCTGGGCAGAAGAGGTTATCCATAGCGTACAGTTTGTGCAGTCCGTTGTCACTCCCTCTGTCCTGACTATCTAGCCAGATTGCCATATATAGCAGTAATCTTAATGTGATTTGTGATCACTGATCAAGAGCTGGTGCCTGACTAATGCGGAAGCATTCCCTCTTGTTTGTGGATGGCTAGTGTTCCCTTCACAGCACAGCTCTACCTGTGTGGTTGCACTTCCTGGGAAACCCATCAGACATCCTTGGAACACAATCCAGGCAACTCCTCTGGGATCTGAACTTGGAGAGAATATTTCACATTCCCACATGAAAATACCACTTCTTACACTGTATACATTTATTTTTTTTCTTAACTCTCTTCTACTTCAGCTGTTTTTTTCTAATAAAAGTCAAGACTTCCTCTGTAGTGCATACATACAATATTCTTTCTTAAGAAAAAAACCAACCCCAAAACCCAAACACTGTCCCTGTCTCTGCACACATTCTTGTTTTAGTGAGGCTTCTTGTGCTATACTGTGGGGAATGAGAAATATCAATATAGAAAGACCTCAACAAAAGCCTCCTTGTTTTCCACTATCTGTAAAGCAGAGTTGCTCAAGAGGTGAGTAGTTCAGGTAGATTACAGCCCTCTTTCCACTGCTGCTTGCAAAACATGAAGGTTCCAACCTGCAGAGAGGTTTTGACTTGTCCTGTTGTACATAACTGAATTGTAACCCTCTCCTAAAGGTTAACACTTTGCTTTAAGCCAAAGGGCACAACTGGGTAATAGCCTCAGTGAGATAACACAGGTATGCTGAGAACTGAGAGTTTATTTGATTCCCTAGACCTTGGCACAAAGGGTCTACAAACCTATTTCCCAAACACAGTAAGCTTTGGGTTTTGCTATTCCCTAGGAATTCCCATGGCTGGCTCCACAACTTCTTCCAAAGAGATGTTTGAACTGAGTTGACCCTGTGCAAGGCTTATGTTTCCAGATCTGAATTAATTAAAGCCAAGAAAAGAGGCCTGTGAATAATATACAGGGTACACATGGGAAAAAGTAGTGCTAGTTGTTTGCTTTCCAAGCTTTTCCATGCACGCTAAGGGAGAGTGCAGGCTTCATTTGCATCTGTTTTCTTTTCACTTTTATACAGTTTTGGTCCAGACACGTGGTGGCAATTCCAATGGTGCTCTGTGCCACTTTCCCTTCCTGTACAACAACCGCAACTACACTGACTGTACTTCTGAGGGACGGAGAGACAACATGAAGTGGTGTGGAACCACTAAGAACTATGATGCTGACCAGAAATTTGGGTTCTGCCCTATGGCTGGTAAGTTTGAAAACCATAAAGGAATTATGGAGTACCTATAAGTGGTTCTTTGAGGTGGAAAGTAAAGAGCTGCCTGTTGTTGATCAGTTAATGATGACTTCCAATGAGCTGCATTCCAACCCAGAATCCTTTAAGACACTTCTGAAGTTTCATTTTGTCTTTTTTCCTTACTGATCACCTCTAGTACAGACCTAGGCAGTGCCAGGAGAATGCAATTTTCATTACTTCTTTGCTACAAGCCAGTGGTAGGCACACTTCTCAGCTAGTGCAAACTGGTATAGATCCATTAGAGAGTTTTGTAACAAGTGAGGTTTTTATCTTTCACCTACCAAAGCTTCTCCTTCATGGCTCATCACTTTCTTTTGCCTGATCTGTGATTAGAAGTAAGTCTGTACTTACAGTATCAGTGTGTTACCCTGAAAATCGCAATAATTCAAAATCAATATTGTGGTCCATTCCTCAGTTCATGCTTATCTCTGTGATGCCATAAGGGGGCATGTGGGAGGAAATGTCACTGCCAGTTCTTAAATGAAAGGCTTTTGTTAACTAATGTCTATGTAGCATCTGAGTCCTAAAACAGCTTGTGGAACACATGAGTCTTCAGATGACTGTGTGCATATAAAGGCATGGATGTAACAAGAGCTGATTTTTTTCATGTAGCACCTTTTGGACATAGTACAGAAGCTATTTCTAGTAGCTTTCAAATGAGAATCAAAATGAATGAGCCCCTACAAGGAATCTGCACTTAGAGAATGTCACCATCCAGCAAAAATGCTATTTGAAATTGAGTGAGTGCCTAAAGCTTCCTTGTTAAGATGCAGAAGCCACTACACAGTATGAAGGGGCATTGCAAATGGTCTAAGTCCTCAAGATCTTGTTAATTCTGGCCACATAAAGTATCCTCTTGCTTTCTTCTCAACCAGCCCATGAAGAAATCTGCACAACCAACGATGGTGTCATGTACCGTGTGGGAGACCAGTGGGATAAACAGCACGATATGGGCCATATGATGAGATGTACTTGTGTAGGAAATGGCCGTGGAGAATGGACATGCATTGCCTATTCACAACTCAGAGGTACTGATTCTCATGTTGATGTCAACGCTTTAGTCTTAAGTGACTTTATGATTTAGCGTGAGGTGTCCCTGCCCATGGCAGGGGGGGGTTGGAACTAGATGATCTTAAGGTCCTTTCCAACCCTAACTATTCTATGATTCTGTGATTCTAAGTGTTTGGGGGTGGGATAAATTGGTTTTCTTTTTCATCATTGTTTC
This sequence comes from Pezoporus flaviventris, assembly GCF_033815535.1. Classification (NCBI taxonomy): domain Eukaryota; kingdom Metazoa; phylum Chordata; class Aves; order Psittaciformes; family Psittacidae; genus Pezoporus; species Pezoporus flaviventris. Next base: position 54,510,106 of record NW_026892549.1, read on the forward strand.
AGCCCAAGTTCAAGAACTATATGTTGAGCTTTGGTTTGGAGTAGAATGTGAATCACAAGAGCAAAGTTCCTGTCTTGTTTATGTGCTGGAATGCTGTTTCAGCTTTTGCAGCCTAGCAGGTGGAGGCAAAACTTAGTTAACTTGGTCAGCAAGTATCCCTACCCCCTTTTGTCTACGTTAGGAATCAGCATCACTGGGACTTTATGGAGAGTTTGGTAGAGGCACTTCTGCCTCTCAGGAACAGACAGAACTCCAGACTAGTCTGAAGCTTGAATGTAGAACTGTTCTGTTTTATTGTTCTGCAATAAAATTTTCAATTTCTCTGTGCTGGATTAGCCATTTGCTGTCTAATCTATATGAAAAGTTGGCAGGACAGCACTGGATTACTCTTACTTATTTACTTATTTATATGAGTGGTCCAAGTGGAAAAGTGCTTAAGCAATACCAAAAAAAGAAAACTTAAAAGCACAGACATTTGATCATCCTACATCTAGCTCACAGCATTGGCTTCATGTCTGGAAAAGGCAGGGGGTTGCTGTCAAGCAGCCAAGAAAGGATTCTTAACACCACTGGTGAAATGGGATATAATTTATAGGAAAAAGCTCACTTAAGGGCTTTGGGAGGTTTTTTTTTAATGTGTTTCTATCACAGCAATGGGAAATGCACTGCTAAAAGTTCTCGTCTGTAAAACTCCTTTTTCCACATACACAGCTAGTTCTCTGCAGCTCCATTCTGGACTTAAAGTGGTCTTTCTTGATGAGGAGGGTGGAGATACTTTGCTTTTTCAAAAGGCAAAGGTTATCCAAGTAGAGCTGTTTAAACATAGCAGCCAGAGAAGGTCTTTGGCACCCATAGGAGGGTCTGAGCTGCTTGGGTTATCCTGACGCCATACCCGTGGTGTGGGAAAGTATGATGGAGAATGAAAGCCTGGAATTAACTGAGTTGTTTCCCCAAGGACAGATGGTCTGTGATTAACTCCGGAACTGAACTTGCGTCTCTTGCGTCCCAGTTAACAAAACAACATGCTTCTGGGGTGGTTTGCGTGTTTGTTTGGTCTTTCTGTTCCTTGCTGTGATTAGACTGGTGGTAGGAATTCTGGGCCAGATCACAGGTTGATGTGTTGCCATTGAACCTAAGAGGCTGACACCACAGTACCCAAGCATGGGTTCTGTTTACTGTGTTTTGAGTGAATAGTAGATTAGTAAGCGCCACTAGCATCTCAGATGTGTAATATATCTGCTCCTATCTTCAAGTTACTACAAAGTGTAGCAAAGATACCCTTCAGAGTAATAGCGTGAGGATGTTTGTTCTTCTTTGTGGTATCTTTGTAAATGTGGAGTAGCCCTTTTCTCCATGGGTAGTTCAAATGATCTCACACACCTTTCTCACACCTCAGAGGAGGCAGTAAGAGAGTTAGTGTGCTGGTTTAGATTTTCTTTCATATGTGGAATCTGCCAAAAGGAAAAATTGGACAGTTCTGTAGTTTGAGTAACATCCAGTACTTTGGACTGCACCCTACAGACCTCTTTTCTGCCACATTGCTTGTTTGCACACTGCTGATAAATTAAATGGGGAGCAGTGGTGTGTATGCAGCACTAACCTGTGATGATCACAGATAGTAGAAGGGCTCCCTTTCGCTTGAATGGAGCTTGTCATGGTCAGTCTCTATAAGCTGGTCAGGAAGAGGGAACAGTGTGCCAAGCAGAAGGATTTTGTCTTAACACTTAGAGCTCTTGCTGACAAACTGTCTCTGCTCTTTCTCAAACAGACCAGTGCATTGTGGATGGTATTACCTATGATGTGAACCAGACCTTCCACAAGCGTCATGATGAGGGGCACATGTTGAATTGCACATGCTTTGGCCAGGGCCGGGGGAGATGGAAATGTGATCCTGTTGGTAAGTCACCAGCTGTTCCCACATGCCAAATGCACTCTGTGGCTATGTAGAAAGTGATTATGGTATGGTGAAATTGGTGTGTGTGTTTCGGCCCAGTCTTTGCCCACTTTCTGTCCTGAATTGCACAAATGCAAAACTAGAAGTACCACTGGATATGCTGGAGGGTAGGTGAAAGGGCATTTGTAGTTTTAAGGACCTAAGTTTGGGTTATCAGACATGCTACAGAAGAAGTCAGTGATGATGCAGTGATGTCGTAATGGATCATTTCAACATACCTCTTAAGGTTGTGATAACAGGGCACTTCAGCCCTTGGCTGGGTGATTTGGCTGAATTGTTGTACCTGAGATGTTGATCAAGCAGGCAGGGTTCTCAGACTGAATGCTGATAAAACAATATGCAGCTAGACACTGATGCTAGGATCAGTTTTCTTTCTCTCTCCAAAAATCTTTAGGTCTCCTCATTGAACTGAGAGAGGAGCACCATCATATATTAAATTACTTTGGACTAAATTGATTTTTTTTGGCTGTCATTTGTTCTGGCAAAGAGAAGGCTCAGGATGAGAACATGTGTTAACTCTGGAGGTTAGCTAAGACCATCATGGTTCTCTGCAGGAATGGGGAGATTTAATCTCTTCTGCCTCCCCCCTTCCCTGGTGAACCTTGATTGGAAGATAAGACCTAGCTGTTTGGCTTGCAATTACAAAATTCAAGAGAACTTCAAACTATTTCCAAGAAAATCTGATTTATTTACAGCAATATCTGTACAGGTTTACTGGAGAAACTTGGATTGTAAAGCTCCTGAAAATTACTACTTTGAAGGAGAGGAGGAAGAATGATTTCAGCTATCTGTAAAAGCGCAATCAGTTCAATTTTGTTGTTTCACTCTAAAAAAGGCTTCTGTTTATCCAAGCAAGCATAATGCTAGTTCTCACTGTACATTTCCAATGAACCAGAAACACAGGCATAAGTGAGACTAGAAAGTGTACCCAAGTGCTTGCACTGTGTTGCATTTACACTAGTTAAGCTGATTTCAGGATTTGATCTGTCCTCCTTTGGTTTATACAATGGTAAATTGGGAAAGACTCTGCTAAAAACTAATGGCGGAGTTCCTATTTATAAAGTTTTTTATTTTACTGCTCAAGCGAGTAGGAGTTTTGCCATTGATTTTCTTGAGAGCAGCATGGTTTAGCTTTGGATGAGAGTGATGGACTTAGTTGACTGCAGCAGAACTGGGCTCCACAATAGGCAGCGCAGACTAAATCCTTTCTTGAAGGAACACCCCAGTGACTTCCCTGGGAAGTTTGCCAGGTGGACAGCTTGTACCTAACAGTATCTGAAGAAATGCATCACAGCTGAATTAGCTTCCTAGTAGCTAACTTAATACATGCAGTGATACATCAGGAACTTTGATCTGAGATTCAATTTCTGTTGCCACTTTGTCTTTATGTAAGTATACTTGCAAATAAACATTTATTTGCCTAAAAATCTCATGATTTACTCTCCTGTATTTCTCATAGATTTTCACTACAATTTCTATAATGTACAGTGGTTAATTGTCTCTTTTGTGCCTTTAGATCAGTGCCAGGATTCAGAGACCCGTACCTTTTACCAAATTGGAGATTCATGGGAGAAGTATGTCCATGGTGTCAGATACCAGTGCTATTGCTATGGTCGTGGTATTGGAGAATGGCATTGCCAGCCTCTGCAGACCTACCCTGGTAAGAAACCCAACTCACCTGCTGAGTTATACTTGAGGAAAGCAAACTTTCCACCCTTCAACCTGTTCAGGTTTCCTTTTTAAACAGAACCATTTCCCTCTCTTCCTTGGCAAGCACAAATAGGTGTCATGATTAGAAAGAGGAGGTGAGGGTGTTAACACCTATTCCTGAGGCTAGGATTAGTTTAGAGAATGACTATCAGTTCACACAACTTGGGTTTACATTTCCTCATGGTATTTAGCAATACCACACCTGCAACCTTCAGTTTCTATTGCTTAAAACTCTAATATGTGTAGTCTTTCCGTTTCCACTCACTGCAGAAGCAAAATCCACCATGGAGTGAAACATTTTTCCTGATCAGTGCCCTGAAGAAATTAAATATTTGGCCTTTTTTTGACCAGTCAGTTCCAGGAAATCTTTATAGGGACAGGCAATGCCTGCTGGTTGGCTTGTTCTATTACAGTTTCCTGAACAGAACGTGATAAGGAGAACCTCTCTACTTTCCTGTTTAAGGTTGCAACTGCCACTGTCTTAATTTGCTGTTAAGTAGGGCTGTGTTTGGGCTCAACACAAGGAGGAGAAGGCTGTGCTTATGAAAGTGGTTCCCCAGCACATCTCTGAGCATAAATGTGGAGGAACTGCATAAAGATCAGATATGGCAGTTTCAATGCTGAGGTGATTCTCTGCTTTTATATCAAGATAGGTTAAGAAGAGCCTGTCCACTCATTAGCTGCAATATATTTACACCCCAAGTGCCCTGTAAGTTAAGAAGGGGAAAGTGAAGCTCATTCAGAAAGAGGGTTTTAATATAGGTGCCCCTGCTGTTTATGCGAAGCCACTGTGTGCTTCACATAAATAAGGTACCTCTTCCCTGTGGCTGGCTTCACTCACATCATATTGTGCCAGCACCTTATTGAACCTGACCTGTACCCAGCAGTGCTGTCAGTGAACTGACTGCATTTCTATCTGTGGCCAGCTAGTGAGCCAGAGACAAGGCAGAAGGACGCTTGGCAGCCAGAACTACGTGGACTTGCCTTTCTTTGAGGCAGCAAACTAAGGAGGGCAAGAACAGGAAGCAGGCCTTCTTTGAACTTTTTTTCTTGAGTTTCTTATGGAAGCTTGCTGAACTTCATTGACTCCTGACAGACTGCTTAAGCAAACATCTTCCTGAGCTATGTGAAATATTCATGCCTCCAGACTGGAGACCAGGGCTTTGGGCTTCTTTAGACAGAGGAGTGACTGAAAATGTGTAAATAAACCAAATCTAATGCTTCTGAATGTAGGTTTGGGGTTAGGTGAGCTTTGAAATTTCTGCCTGTGGGCACAGGTTTGTTTGCCTGGAAGTCTGGTTAAATGTGAAGCAGGTATATATGTTACACAGTTGTCCAAATAAATTATAATTAGAAATGTTGGGAGTAGGGGGAGAGTGAAGGTATTTAATGGCTAAAATGAGACACTTCCTTGCAGATTCTGGGGTGCTCTTTGCTGGAATTTTCTGAGAATTAACATGATTACATTGCTGCTGAGTCTTCAGGGACATCTCCCTAATAAGGCTAGGAGGTAGTGAAAAGAGAACCATGGGATCATAGAACCTTTCCTTCTCCACTGGGGAGCTTTGTGGAGCTGAGCCTAAGCCTGATCTAACTAAATGCAGACAGTAGTCTTAAGCATTAGAGTACTGCTGATCTTGTATTTGCATCAGTTTCTGGCCTGATTTCAGTGTTTCAGATCAACTGATAATCAACACCACAGTAAAAGCCTAGTGTCTCTTTGCAGGGTATATGCAATGGCAGATCGGGAGTTTGCCATGCCACAAGATTAGACTGCACTCGGCAGAGGTTTCTCATCTGTTTCTCTGCTCCCATTGCAGGAGATATTAATTGATGAAAATAGTTAGTTGCTGAGGAGCTCCCTCTCTTTGAACAATGCAGCGTTGCTTTGCAGACTTTTTCTATACTGGACTGCTCCTGTTCTCTATTTCATTGACAGCTCATAGGAAATTAACCTAAACAGGGGATGTTAATCAGTTTTTCAACTAGTGATGAAGCTTTAAGGGTGGAAAGACAATATCATTCATTTTCTGGGTATAGCAATAGTACGTGAGCCACGCAACTTCCCTCCTTTTTATGACTCCACAAAGAAGGCAGAAGAAAAACACCTCCAGTATGTTAAAAATAGCAATTCTTTTTTTTTTCCAGGGTCATCTGGGCCTGTTCAGGTGATCATCACAGAGAGCACGAACCAGCCAAACTCTCACCCCATCCAGTGGAATGCTCCTGAACGATCACACATCACCAAGTACATCTTGCGCTGGAGACCGGTGAGTGCCACATGCATCATCATTTGTTCACCAAAATACTGTATTTTTTTTGCATTTTGTGGTGTCTGTAAGAAGTGGCTGACACTGTTTCAGCAAACTTTAGTTGCTAATTCAGTTTCCTTGTTTTGCTGAGGTCAACAGTTACTCTGAGGATCAAAGACAAGTGCTGTATAGACACTTGATGCTTTCTTGCTCAAATTTTAATGGTCACTGTGTTCATGAGGTATCTTATTAACCAAAGCACTAGCACAGTAAGCAGACAAGTTTATATCCTTCCTCACTTTAAGTAATGTAAATCCTTGTGGAAGCTTCTTCATCCTAAGAAACATTGGTTTAGTACCATGTGCATGGCCAAAGAAAACTGGGAGATTTTATCCTATTAATGAGGAGGTAAAAATAAGTAGGATATGCAGATATAAACAGCTAGCATAGGATTAGTCATCTCCCATCTTTTCTAAAGTCTAAACCAAAGCTGGTTGACCATCGCTTGTTGGCTCATTTGTATTTGAGGAATGATTCAGTTTAACCAACGTAGATGAGTTGTGTTACAGATGTGCCCTGAGTGCAGCTTCACAAAAGACCACTTAATGATTAAGAACATTAGTACCTCAATGCTGTCTGTTATTAAAAGAACAATAGAGGCCCTGATCCAAAGCCATTAAAGGCACTAGAGTCTTTTTACTGACTTCAGTGTATCTTGGATCAAGGCCTGAATGAAATGGACTTTAAAGCACTGGAGTACAAACCTCAGAGGATGGAGCATTACTTTAGAGCTTCCCAGAGAGTTCAAACACAGGGTAGGTGGGAAGAACATTTCTATATATTGTTTTCAGATGATGGCTCGCAGTGTTATTGTGAACAGCCTTCAAATATGCATTTTCCAGCTATTCCTTCATGCTTTACTGTGTTTTTGATAAAGGAATGAGTTTAGTTTATGTATTACAAATAATTTTTCTTTTAAAGGCAGAAAGTTCAAAGCTAGATTGTTTTTCAGTTTAACCCAGTAAAACTTAATCTCCCAAAATGTCATTAGCCCTGCTTCCTGGCATACTTTTCTCATCTCCTTTGACTTGATTCCATCTGTGCATTAGCCATTCCAGCCATACCTGTGTTTGAATATCAGAGTGTTTGGAAAGCACGTAACAGATGCATCACTACATACCTCTGCTTGCAGGAGTCTCTTACTGACTGTCCTTGTTCTTTCAGAAAAACTCTGGAAGGCCATGGAAGGAAGCCACTGTTCCTGGCTACCAGAACTCCTACACCATCTCAGGCCTGAAGCCTGGTGTGATATATGAAGGACAGCTCATCAGTGTTCAGCAATATGGCCACAAAGAAGTTACCCGCTTTGATTTTACCACAACCAGCACCACAGCAGTGACAAGTAAGTTGAACAGCAGGGCCGTGCAGAGAAGCAGAATCTCCTTCACCTAAGTCTTTGTTTCATGCACCCCAGGTAACATAGAAGAAGTGCTGGTTAATTAAACCTTTCCTGTTTTCTCTCTTGTAGGCAACACTGTCTCGGGAGAGACAACTCTTCTTCCTCCTATGGTTGCTACATCAGAGTCAGTCACTGAAATCACATCCAACAGCTTTGTTGTCTCCTGGGTTTCTGCTTCTGACACAGTCTCTGGATTTCGTGTTGAGTATGAGCTGAGCGAAGAGGGTGATGAGCCACAATATCTTGGTGAGACAATATTTGAGTTTACTACAGCAAAGCATTGCTAACCGTTTTCTGTGACAATCAGAATAGTGAGGATCTTCCTGTCTTTCCATAGGATTCAATAGGATATGACAGCAGTGAGACTAGGTCAGATTAAAAGCTCACTTAGTTCATTGTCCTTTCTCCATCAATGACCATATGTTCATGTCCAAGGAAGAGTAGGAAAAGAAGGCAATATACTGTCCCAGATCCTGCAGAAGAAAACTCCCTGAACCAGGGATGGTGGATTTGTGCTAACTGGGGATAGATATATATATTATTTTCAGCTCTGTGAATTTGTGCAGTATTTTTTTCCTTTTGAAATTATGTTAATTAAATAGCATCCTGAAGTGAGCAGCAGTGCAGCTGAAAAGAGACCCAAATGTATTTATTGAACTTGCAGCCTGGCTAATTTCCTTTGCTGTACCTTTGTCCTTCCATCCAAACAGATGGAGAGAAATCTTTTCCAAATGTCCTCTCTTGGCTACTTGCCATCTTATATCTGTTCCAGTCCACTTAGTTGTTTTGTTTCAATTGAATCTTCCTCATCTTTGATACTGTGACAACTTAGCTAAGCTGGGAAGGTGGTTAAAGGCATTGGACTCAGATCTAGGATTTGAATCTTCTCTTCTAACGTCTGTTGTGGAGCCTGTGTCACCACATGTAGTTTCATCTTATCTCCTTTTTTCTAATTTCCTGTCTTAACCATGGCAATGGCAGTTATCTCACAAGGATTTGAGGTTATAAGAGCTATTCAGATATGAGTGTGATTGATAGACAGACACATAAGAAAAAGGCCTAATAATTCTCCCTGGACTGTTGCTTTCCTCAACTGTCAAGCTTAGACTCCTGAGCAGAAGTGACTTAAACTGGGACTGCCAGCACTGTCACCACCTTCCTTATTTGCACAGTGGCTGCCCAGACAGCTGAGCTGTGTTGTGAAGCAGGTCCTGAGATCATCTGTCTATAGAAAGTGGTTTCCAGGCAAATTGAAAGGCAATTCCCAGTTCCCCTTAAGATGCTTGGCTTCAGTCTAGCCAGTAAGGAGCTGCTTCATGGAGAATTTCCTACATCTGGCATGTAGGTGGACATCTGGGGGAAAGGGAGAGGGGAGAGAAGTTCATCAACTCTCATAATGTCATTCTTCTCTACTCATGAGTCAGTCTTTCCACATAACCTCTTCATGTGAAAATTTTTCCGTAGATTTCTGTATTGAAAATGCCATTTTGGGGTATGAAATGACTACTCAGCTGACATGGCTTAATGCCAGCAGTGTGCAGCTCACATTTCAAGCCATGCTGTCCTAGGTGTTCTCTGCCTGCTGAGCATGGAGACCTTGTCCAACTCTCCACACAACTTCTCAGATGTGGACTAAGGACACAGTGCGGAACAGATGCTGTTTTATTACAGGAATACTGTGATTCAGCCCATATTAGAGCAGTCTCAGTTTTTTCATTTGGAGAGAAAGCAAGAAGATGGGTAGAACTGCTAAGGCAGTTTTTTCTTTCCTACCTTCCTTAGATCTTCCAAGCACCGCTACTTCTGTCAACATCCCTGACTTGCTCCCTGGTCGCAAGTATATTGTTAATGTCTACCAGATCTCTGAAGAAGGAGAGCAGAATCTGATCCTCTCTACTTCACAGACTACAGGTATGTGTGAGTGGCTGTTGCTGCACTTTGAAAGCTGTTTCTATTGTATGCTCAATAACTTTTTGTTATCTTTTATGCTCACACTTGCTGGCCTCTTCTTTTTACTTCCTTAAACAGCTCCTGATGCACCTCCTGATCACACTGTGGAAAGTGTGGATGACACATCAATTGTCATTAGCTGGAGCAGACCACAGGCTCCAATCACAGGTTTGTCTAGTGGGAGTGTACCTCTTTTACATTATTGCTAGAATCTGAAATCTACGTAAAAACTAAAAGTATATATATTCTGTAATGTGCAGTGGTTAATTGTCTCTTTTGTGCCTTTATAATAATTTTGTGCCTTTATAATTGTCTCTTTTGTGCCATATATAATATGTCCTCTAGGACAGAGGGCTAGTGCATAATACTGCCCAGTCTGAAAAACCAGCTGGAAAGCACATGAGCAGTTTAGCATTTGCTTGGTTTCACTGTCTGAACCAAGCAATTCAGGAGGCTGGATGCAAAACAATTCCTTCTGGATTTGTGTTAAATAAAAACAAGCCCCATGACCTTCTCTTTGTATATGTCATCCAGACCATCCCATAACAAGCAAGAGAGATCCACATGTCAAATGATAATCCAGGTCAGGTTATGCTTCGTAAAGCATTCTGGGTGTGTGATCTGTAGATGGGGTGTGAGCACAAGCAGGCCATGGGTTCTGCTGAAGTTCAGGACTATTTTTATAAAACCTCAGAAGGAAGATGAGTTTAACTATAATTTTTTGGCATTCCTTGTACTTTCTTACTGATCATGGCTGAGGACTGTATATACTTCTCTTGCTTTAGGCTACAGAATTATCTACACACCCTCTGTGGAAGGCAGCAGCACAGAGCTCAACCTGCCTGACACTGCAACCTCTGTAACACTCAGTGACTTGATGCCAGGTGTTCAGTACAACATCAGCATCTACGCAGTGGAAGAAAATCAGGAGAGTACTCCTATCTTCATCCAACAGGAAACCACAGGTGTCCCACGCGCAGGTAATGGGCAGCATTAAACTCTGTCGCTGAGTCTTCTCTTAGCGCACAGAGCCAATGACAATGCAAGCTCACATTACTCTAGCTAAATGAATACTTAAATGGACTCAGTTCTAGTTTGTATCATTGGTGTTGTGTTTCTTAATTGTAAATGTCTGTGGTACTGAAGTTTCATAGTAAAGTCATAGTAAAGCAACAGTGATGAACTGACACAGTGAAGCCATCACTGCATTATTTGAGGTGTAATTCCCAGGGATCAGACTGCAGGCAGATCTTGCATTGTGTCTGTGAAAACAGAGATCAGAGTTTCCTGAATTGTCTTAAGGGGATCCTGCTAAGAGATCTTTTTAGGAGCCTGGTATATCATTTTGCTTCTATACTTGGCCTACAGATGTGGTGTCTGAGTACATAACATTACACAACACAAATCCAAATTGTTCACCTGAGTTCTCCCTGTCTTTTCCAGTCCTAACCATTATTTTCCATTGCAGTCAGTGGAGATGGGAGATTGCTCAGCACTGACTGATGTGCCAGAATAGCACCATGCCATCTAAACTTGAGGCCCCCCACAATTAAAAAAACCTACTGGTTTCAGGATTCTTTAAGTATCCAATTGGGCTGAATAGCCAAACCAAAAGAAAGGATAGTGAAAGACATGAGATCTCATGTGGTAGCAGTGGAATGTGATGGTCCTGCAAGTTGCAAGCCTGTGTTTGCAAATGGGAATGTACCAGGAATGAACTCAGCTCAACGTTTTTATGGTTTGGCATCTGTTTATTTCAAAAATGAGCATTGGTTAACCTTAGGGCAGTATCAGTTTAATTTGAACATAGGAAATCAAGGCTGCTGTACTGTGGGCCAGCACAAAGGGAACTGGATATTGTCTTTGACTACAAGGGCTAGATCAGCCCGTTGTTTTTTAATAAAAAAAGATTGATTTTAAGTTAATTATAGATACTGAGAACATGCCACGGGTTTTGAAAACCCTTTCTTTTAATTCTAAAAGGAGGTTCCTGTTTCCAACTCCTGGAGTATTTTTTTCCCCCAAGCTCTTGGTTCTGCATGTACTTGAATTTCCATAGCGTATTACATCTGGTCTTTCAGTTCTCTGTGACAGCAAGATACTTTCTATGACTGAGGCATAAAATACATCAAACTATGCAGTGACATTTTGAACTGTAGTCTTCTCGAATATTGGCTGGGAACGTGTGCAAACATGTTTATGGTAAGGTTACCATGACATTCTTAATGTGGTACATCTTCTTTGGCTAGCCACTGCTCAGTCAAAATTAACTGGTTTTTTTTTCCTCCATATACACCTATAGCTTCTCCTGCCAATTGCCAAGGATTCTCTCTAACACTGTTGCGTCACTATGCTTTCAGATGAAGTTCCTTCACCCAAAGATCTACAGTTTGTGGAGGTTTCTGATGTCAAGATCACCATCATGTGGACCCCGCCACAGAGCCAAGTGTCTGGCTACCGAGTGGAAGTGATCCCTGTCAATCGCCCTGGCCAGCATGGCCAGAGACTGCCTGTCACCAGGAGCTCTTTTGCTGAAGTCATTGACTTGCTCCCAGGAACAACCTATCTCTTTAAGATCTTTGCGGTGAGCCAGGGCAGGGAGAGCAAACCTTTGACTGGACAGCAAACCACCAGTAAGTGCTTCATGCTTTTTTCAGCCTTTTGAAACGCCTATTTCTCTGTCACTTAGAGAATATATAAGCAGAACACTTAAAGTGCAACAGTTATAGCCCAGGAGGTATCCCATAACTAGGATGACAGGGATGGGAATTCATTCAGTCAATGATCTCTTCAGCAGATTTATCCTCCTCCAGGGCTTTCCAATGGGAGTTTAACTCTCATGGCACTTTAAAACAATTTTGTATGGCTGGAATTCAACTTTTTTATTACTCACTGAGAATTGATGGGCCCTGAAGCTCTTTACAGCACAGATCACAGCCTGTGATTGCTTTTTTTTTTTCTCTTTGTGAGGATACTTTGGGGCAGATTTCAACATGACTTAAGAGCCCTGCTGAGACTGCTCCGAAAATCCTTATCTACTTTCTGACAGCTGCATGCCTATTTGGCTCCACTGTTAGCAGCAGGAGTTCTGCATGCACATGTAAGGGCAAGCCTGGTCATTAAAAGGACTGCATTTCAGCTTTGCCAGGTCAGGCCTGGCTTTCCACAGGCTGTCTTACCACCCCAGAAAAATGTCACTATTATCCCAGTGCAATCTGGGGAAATGGTTTGCAGCGACTTCAATGGATTGTTGACAAGACCCATGGGAGCATATGTTTTTCAGGAAGGGCTGTGCAAAATCTCTCAGAACCCAGCTGCTAATGATCTAGTGGCAGTGCAGCATCCACCAGTGTGAAGCAAGTGACAACCACAGTACACAAATGTTAGACATTTGCAGAATGTTAGACTTCTGCAGAAGTGCAGAGAAGAGAGAAGCAGTGGTTGGGCAAGATACAGGCTTTCAGACAGAATAAGAAGAATTTAGCATGGGTTTGGGTGGTTATCTCCATTTTTGATCAAAAATAGACAGATCAGACAGAAGCTGGGAAGTGGTTCACTTGGGCAGAGCCTGTTTATTGGGCAGTAGAAGGGTGACTTGGTGTTTGTGGTGTTCTTTGACTGGGTCACATTATTTAAAAGACAAAAAATTGGCTATGGATTTCTTGCTGCTGCTGTGGCATTTTTCAGTAAAAGAGAGCAACTCCAGAGAATCCAGGCCAACTCTTACAGAGATGAGAGGGAAGGAAACGGGATAATCTATGAGTACAGTCATGCTGTTTGAGAAATGCTACTTACTTGCATCCATAAAGTCAGGAGCCGTGAATAGTGCCTCTACCTCTTACCATCTCCCTTGACTATGCAGGGACAATGGGATCCTTATGTTCATCCTTTGACATAAGTATCTGTGTGAGTGCCCCCCCTCCTCTTTCAAGTGAGGCTTTCAAAAGCAAGGATACAGCTTAGGAGGCTGGACTCTTTTGGAAGCTTTTAGAACAAGAAGAGCTCAGTTCCCAGTTAGATCTGTAATTTTAAGTGGTTGTTTTCAGGAGCCTTGGCTATGTGTAGAGCCCTTCTGAAAGTCCACACACAGAGTTGTACATTGGAGCACAGGCATTTCATTCAGACAGCGCAGGGCTAGTTACAAATGTCTGGAATCATTTTCCATAGGCTGTGATCACCCGCTTAACTGCTTTGCCTAAACCACATTTCAGAAAGCATTCACATAAATTGCATCCTGTAATCGAAAGTCCTGGGAAACAGAAATCAGTCAGAGTTCCCAAGGAAAACCCTGAAGCAAAAGTCTCTTCCCACGGTGTAAATGTGCTTCTCTTTTTGGCCTTCCGTTAAAAAACAGTCTACAAATAAACTCCAAGTGTGTGTGTGTGGCTTTTTAATCTTCCCCTTTTTCCTTTACTATGGGGAGAGGAAGTGATAAAAGCCTAATAGAGCTGGCAAATTAAATTGTGCAGAAAGGAACTGACTGCAGGCTATAAATTGGTGGAAGATAAAATCCTTGTCAGATGAGACTTAGGACAGATGTTAAGTACCAAGAAGCAATAAAGCTGACTCCCAGCTTGTGGGTTGGAGATGGGCCTAAGGAGTGTCGCACTCATCCTTTGTCTGTTAGAACTGTCATCTCCTCCATCTTTGCAAGTGGTGGAAGAAGGAAGTCCTCACTTCCTTTACCCTCTCTCCTATCCTGGTTTTGACTGGGATAGAGTTAATCTTCTTCCTAGTAGCTGATATAATACTGTGTTTTGGATTTAGTGGGAGAAAACAACTGGGGAGAAAACAAAAGGGACAAAACTCCCACTGAATTACTGTGACAGCGAGAAAACATTAATTTTTATCACAAAAATGTTAGTTACTCAGGGGGAGAACTAAAAATGGTGGTTTTGCTGTCAAAAAAAAACAATTAATTTCAACATAGAATTGGGACCTAGGGAAAGTGGAAAACGTGCCGCATGGATGCTATAAACTCTTTGCTGCAGTCCTGCCTGCTGTACAGGACAAATTGCTTAGGTGTCTTTCCCAGTCTGAGCCTCATCTTGTCTCAGCCAAAGGTAGTGACATGTCCACTGTTCACTGGACTCCAGTGTAAGTGCTGAAGAAGCTGTGTTGCTTCAGCCTCCTGTTTATGTAGTTTGCTGGGTTATCAGTTTCAGCAGCTTCTCAGGGGCAGTGATAAAAAGGGGAGGAAGCCTGCTAAGAGCAGTTGCCTGAGTCCCGAGGGAGAGATGAGCATGCTTAGAATTGTTGGATAGTCAGTTCCAGGGCGTGATCGTTTTTAAGTAGATCTGGGGACTGGTTTTCTGCTGAAAGTCGCTGACTCTTCTTTATTTTTACATGAAAATGACCGACTTTGGGGGTATGTTGTTTTGGGAAGGGATATTGAGAGGGCAGGGAATAGGGCTGGGCAAGGATTGAAAAGAATAAATCTTCTTAATGAAAAAGGGCTAAAGTTGGGTTTCTGTGCTTATGCTGACAAGTCTGAACTGAGCTGAGCTTAAAAAAATGCTCAACATTCATGAGAAACTATTGAAATTCCCAAATGTGGTTGGGTTCATTTGTCTTGCCTCAGCTGTTAGTTTCACTTCCCATGGGATGGCACATATGGCAACCACCCAAATCAGCACAGCCAGGAACATGCAGATCTGCCTCACCCAGCGTACTACTGGATGGCACTGAGGCATGGATGTAGTAATTTCACGTCTAGCAACATAAAAGGGACATGGAGCTGTTGGAGCAAGTCCGGAGGAGGGCCACAAGGATGACCAGGGGCTGGAACACCTTCTGTATGCAAACAGGCTGAGAAAGTTGGGGCTGACTAGCGGGGTGAAGAGAAGGCTGCATAGCAGCTTCTAGTGTCTGAAGGGAGCTACAAGGATGCTGGAGAGGGGAGTTTTCATCAGGGACTGTAGCAATAGCACAAGGGAGAATAGGCTCAAACTGAAACTAGAGAAGTTCAGGTTAGATGTAAGGAAGAAGTTCTTTACTGTAAGGGTGATGAGGCTCTAGAACAGGCTGCCCAAAGAAGTGGTAAATGCTCCACCCTGGCAGTGTTAGAGGCCAGGCTGGGCAGAGTGTTGGGCAACATGGTCTAATGTGAGGTATCCCTGCCCATGGCAGGGGTTGGAACTATATGATCTTAAGGCCCTTTCCAAACCATTCCATGACTCTATGATTACCAGCTCTGTCCTGGTTCCTACCTTCTCTCTTCCCTACTGTTGCACGAACACCCTGAGTAAGAAATACACTCTCAACAACCTCATTGTGTACCTGTGTTTTTTGCACGGTAATGGGCTGCCTTGGAAGTAGGGGTGAAGTACAGATTCAACTGGGAAATTGATTCCCATTATGCTTTTTTTCTTCCCCAGAGCTCGATGCCCCCACCAACCTGAGATTTCTCAATACCACGGAGCATTCAGTGTTAGTGTTGTGGATGCGCCCCCGCGCTGTGATCACAGGATACCGGCTGACTGCAGGTCCCACAAGAGGAGGTCAGCCAAGGACCTACAATGTAGGACCTTCTGCCACCAAGTACCTTCTCAGGAACTTGCAGCCTGGCACTGAGTACACCGTGTACCTTGTGGCAGTTAAAGATGACTTGCAAAGTGCCAGAGAAACTGGAGTCTTCACAACTTGTAAGTATGACAGGCTCATACTCCTCTTCCTTAACACCCTGGCCCTCCTTCAAAATTTGCGCTGAAAGTGTCTATTGTGAATTGGTTTACAGAAGAAGCCTTTTGAAGTAGCATTCCAGCCGAACGCTTGGGAAATATTCCTTGTTCTTCTTTCCGAATTATTTGTCAGGATACAAGAGAGTAATTTGTACTAAAAAACTTTTAGTAAAATATATTTCAGCTTTTTCTGTCATTAGAGACAAAAGGGAAACTACTAACTACCGGTACTTTAGGTTTTGTTTAACTGAATAACAAAGAAATTTGGTTTTACTTGATCTTTCCAGTTGTTTGGTTTTGGCAAACAAAAACAAGGAATCAAGGAAAGGAAACAGCAGCCTTAAACTAGGCAAGGAATAATTAGTCTGTCATCTGAATAAAGTTGAAAGCAGTCATTTCTCAAGTCCAACCATACCAGCTTAACTGTAGTTACAAAACTGATACAAACATTGTGTTCTAGCATTTTGCTTCTTTATTTCAGTCACATGTGCTGCTGGGTTGGAAAAAAGTACTGAGCAAATTTGGAGAGGAAAAGGAGTTCCGTAAGAACCCAGATGTACTTATAGAAAAGAACAAATACATTCACTGTTGAAAAAATGATGGAACCATCACAGAAAGTATCAAAATTCAAAGCCATCCAAGCCCAGAACCACATCCTCTTTTCAAAAGAGAATGTGGTTTCTTTTAGAACAATGTGAAAGTGTTCAAACTTCTAATCAGAGTAACACTGTTGACACTGGCAAGATTCTTTTTTTGCTAACAGACAGCCTTATCTTTAAATATTTCTCGATTAAGATATGATTTGGTATCTTAGATGAATATTGCCTTCAAATTTGGGGTTATCTGAATGAAACCAGTCCAGTTCAAGACTAAAAATTAATAAAGCAGGTCTCTTCATTGACAGTGAGGTCAATGTAGATTAAATTCAATGGAGTTATTCTGACTCTTTCTGGGGTACACAAATGCTTTGGCTTCTGTCTGATGCTCCTGGCAGATATCAATGAGACCACAAATTCCTCAGATAGACTTTGAGTTCCTTTTCATTCTGCTGACTTCAAAAGAGTTGAAGCTGTTGGTGAGAAATGAGATGGTCCTAACTGGGACAGCTGGGTGACAGACAAGGGTGTAGTGTTCTGCTGATCGACTGGCATATGGTGGGTGAAGGAAAAAAAGCTGGGGTTTGAGGAACTCTTTAGATATCATGCCAAAACCAATATTCCTCAAATTCTTGGGGTTGGATGCATATAGGATTCATGAGGCCCAGTTCAATATTTTCCTTTTCCTTAGGAACAACAAAAGCACTGCCACTTGTGTACTGGGTCGATCAAACCCAGCAGCAGACAGAGTCATCTGTCAGACCTCTCCCAAATCACTGGATTTTTAGAAGTAATATAGTTGAGCACCTATCACATACCCCTTGCCATCTGAACTGCTGTAGGTCAGGTTTTCTAGCTGTTTGGTACCACCACAGCAGCAAGACTCCAACTCTGTCAATTCACTTCACAGATCAGCCTGCTGGCTCTGTTCCTCCTTTTAACACAGAAGTGACTGAGACTTCTATTGTCATCACCTGGACACCTGCCCCAAGGATTGGTTTCAAGGTAG
This sequence comes from Pezoporus flaviventris, assembly GCF_033815535.1. NCBI lineage: Eukaryota > Metazoa > Chordata > Aves > Psittaciformes > Psittacidae > Pezoporus > Pezoporus flaviventris. Next base: position 54,527,716 of record NW_026892549.1, read on the forward strand.
GAGAATTGATCCTGTGTTTCTTTTTTCTCTTGCTTCACTGTGATAGGAAGGGCAGATTAAAGCTGTTTACTGTGGACTGCATTGAAGACAGCACGAAGTACAAAACACATGCTGCTTACAGGGGGCAGGTCTAGGTCACAGAGGTCAATGCAAGCATCTCATCTGGGCTTCAGGTCAAGTTCCTCAGTGGGACATCTAAAAAAAGGATACAGGGTGAACAGTTGGCATTCAGCATAAGGGCCTATGATACTCATATTGGATAAGTCAGGATGATAGTTAGCTGGAATAGGAGTATTTGAGACTGGAAAGCAAACTCTCTCCTTCTCTGCAGCTGGGTGTACGCCCAAGCCAAGGTGGAGAGGCTCCTCGGGAAGTCATCTCTGATTCTGGCAGCATTGTGATATCTGGCCTGACCCCTGGAGTGGAGTACACCTACAACCTCACAGTCCTGATGGATGGCCAGGAGAGAGAGACTCCTATCATCAGGAGAGTGACTACACGTATGACACATTTGCTTTTCCCCAATTATTCCTTCTTCTACTTGTTTCCCTTGCGTGCCCTTGTGCTGTCTTCTGGGGCTCAGTTCTAGTCTTTTCCTCCTGTCATGGTTTAGAGGGTGTCTTTGATGCATAAGTGATGGTAGCACTAGCTTATGCAATGCAGGGTCAAAACTTAAGAAGAATATTTTTAAGTCATTTTGAAGGGTGAGGATAAAAGGTAGGGAGAAGGGATGTGAGGGAGCTAGCATGATTCTCAGTGCCACAAATGACCCATTTGTCTTAATGCTTGCAGCATTGTCTCCACCAACCAACCTGCGCCTGGAGCCCAATCCTGATACTGGGATCCTGATAGTCTCTTGGGATAGAAGCACAACTCCAGGTAACTATGTCAACTCGCACTATGCTCAAACCTTCTGTTGTGTCAGAATGCCAGCATTTGTTCTGTGGTTATCTGCAAGTCATTAAGGAGACTTTAATGGGAAGCATGCTGTAATTTAAGCAAAAATTTACATATTTTTTAATATATTAAGGATATGATGCAGTTCTGAGCAACAAGATCTAGTTGAAGATGTCCATGATCATTGCAGTGGGTTGGACTAGATGAGCTTTGAAGTTCCCACCCCCTGCTACGGGATGTTTTCCACTAGAGAATGTTGCTCCAAGCCCCATCCAACATGGCTTTGACTACTGCCAGGGATAGAGCAGCCACAGCTTCTCTCAGCAACATGTGTCAGGGCCTCAGCACCCTCACAGGGAAGAACTTCTGCCTAAGAGCTCATCTCAATCTCCCCTCTACTTAATAGTCAAGTTAAAACTATTACCCCTTGTCCTATCGCTACATGCTCTTGTAAAAAGTCTCTCTCCAGATTTCCTATAGACCTCTAAGTACTGGAAGACTGCTCTAAGGTCTCCCTTGAGTCTTTTCTCCAGGCTGAACAAACCCATCTCTCTCAGCCTGTCTTTACACAGAATGTAATGTGTTTGCCTCAGTTGTTTATACTGAGACCTGATGTAAATAAGTACATCATGAGATTACTGCATACTGGTATATCTGTATTTCAGGCATCAGTGGATACCGAGTGACCACTTCTCCTACCAATGGGCAGCAGGGCTCTACCTTGGAGGAAGTAGTAGGTGCAGATCAGACCACCTGCACCTTTGAAAACCTAAACCCTGGTGTGGAGTACAATGTCAGCGTTTACTCAGTCAAGGACGACCAGGAGAGTATCCCCATCTCTGAAACCATCACACAAGGTAATGAAAGGATGAACATCAGTTTTAGCTACTCAAAGTCAAGTTGCTGAGCCCGAGAGCTCTATATTGCAGAACTCAAATAGTAGTCTGATGACAGAGGGCTTAAGAGAGAGTCTTAAGAAGCAGAACAGCCATGTACTAGCATATGACAGAGCAGTTTTTATACCCGGTTACTTCTCTGCATGGGCAGCCTACATTGTCTGTCAACAGGGTGGTGGTAAAGAGATGGGTCTGTTTATCAGTACACTGAGCTGGAACGCAACAGAGATTTAACTTGGCTCTGAAGTGCCCTAACATCTGGAGTACAGAGGGTGGGAAAGAGAAGTAGGTGAAAAGAGATAAGAGTGGGAAGCAGCACAGGAGAAATTTTGGCAACAAAAGTGGTGGAAGATCACTTCAGCACAATGGAGAGGAAAAACAAGATTGAAAGGCCCATCACTGTAGCACTTACGGGACACAAAGTGGTGTGTGCCACCTCACATTACATGCTGTGATGATTGCAGAAACCACCTTTGTAGCCACAGTAGCAAAATTAATACGCATCTCTCCAAATGGTTTCATTTCATTTTCCTTTGTGAGGGCTTTGTTTGTTTGTTTTTGTTTCTGCTCAGCCCTGAAATGATGCCAACTGCTGTGTTTGCTTGCTCTTATAACACTGCTTTAAAATTTCTATGCTTCACTGAAGTACTGTATGCTCCCTGGGGGTGAACTAGTACTGTGATACTGCATAATTAAAGCAGTAATAGCTTTGGCCCTTTACCATCTTCTAGTGGGGGAAAGCTAAGGATGTATGTCTCTGGCTTTTAGCACTCTGCAGGTGATATGGTACATGCATTCCATGTGGATAAACAATGATTTTACAGAAAACTGACTTTTTTTTTTTGGACCTCTCCTGTAAAATAAGTCTTTCCACAGAAGGACATTAAAATGGAAATAACCACTGTTATTAAAGCCAGCCTTTTGAAATATTACTGTCCCATAATTCCTTTTGAAGATAACTTGTAATAATCCAACAGAATGGGTACTGAGTCATGCATCCTTGACTCACCTTTGGGTGTCTGATCCTGAGTGAGGAAGAGCATGCATAAGCTCCCACTGATTTCAGGATCACCCTGCTAAAGTTGCACATCCAAATCTTGTGGCTTAAATCAATACCAGTCTATTGACTTGAGCAACTGAGGGTTTGGCCATTGTCAATTAAAGAGGCATCTAACTTTCCCTGCTCCCTGCCCAATTCTGTTGGTCCTAACATGCAGGAAAAGAACAGCTTTGCTAATAGGAATAACATGGATAGGGAAAACAGTCACAGCTGTGCTTGTTTGCCATACAGAAATTTAGACAATATCTAGGTTATGAAAGAGGATCCTTGCTCAGTGCTCAGTGCTCAGTTCAGAGGTTTTGAACAATTTAGCCAACAAACCAAGTCAGCCTGTTGGCTCCATCATGTGCTGGGCATAACCTCTGAATATGGGGACACTGTCACTTACAGAATTCTTTCTATCTAATGCTTATTTTAAACCATTTGCCATCTCTCTGAGGAAGTATTTAATTATTCACTGTGCTGTATCATCTGTTTTTGCACATATATTGCAGCAGTCAGTGGTAAGTAGAACATAAGGAATTCTGGGCCAGATCCTCAAACTGTTACAGGGATTTGAGACTTTTCCCCCAAGTCCAGTGTGAATAGTTCAGGTAGTGAATGATCTACCCTGAAGCTTTGTGATGGTTCTCACCAGCTGAGGGTGAAATCTGATTTAAATAGATTGATATGTTTTATGATCCTAATGATAAAAGTTAGACTCGCCATTTGAACAGGACAGAAATTCTAGAGGGTAAATCAACAATTGTTCCAGATGAGTTGTTTTATTTATGTGTTAATAGACTTTGATCTCTTGTTTTCTACTTGCACAAAAAAAAAAAAAGAGGTATGTTTTTCCTGTTTCTATTTTCATCATTATGGCTCATTGTTGCTCAAAGTAAATTTGTTGCAAATTAAGTGCCTCTTATAGGTTTTTATGAAAATCAGGTGTCTAAAGTGGCAACTCAGGGAGTTGGAGTTTCACCTTCTGTCTGCTCAGGGAGGCAGTTGGAGACTGCATTGAAGGGCACAATACAAAAAGAAGACCGCCCCACACACACACACACACACAAACCAAAACCCACCAAAACCTTCTCCTTTTCCCCCAAACCCCATGAGAAATTCTGCATATCACCGCAGTTGCTTCTAATGTGCTGTCAATGTTAAGAGTGATGAACACTGCTTTTTTTCTCCCTTATCTTTCTTTTGCCTCTGTATGTCTTTGCCTTTCCCATTTGCTCTTTAACTCATTAGAGGTGCCCCAACTCACTGACCTAAGCTTTGTTGACATAACTGACTCCAGCATCGGCCTGAGGTGGACCCCGTTAAATGCCTCCACCATTATTGGCTACCGCATCACAGTAGTTGCGGCAGGAGAGAGTGTCCCTATTTTTGAAGACTTTGTGGACTCCTCAGTAGGATACTACACAGTGACAGGCTTGGAGCCGGGCATTGATTACGACATCAGTGTAATCACACTCATTAATGGTGGAGAGAGCGCCCCTACCACTCTGACACAGCAAACGGGTGAATCTTGCAAACTTGTGTGTTTTGTGATGTGGACGGTGTTTCATGCTGTCACTGGCTGTCAGGAGGATGGGGCTTTGTCCAAAGAGGAATTGAGCCACTCACTGCAGGGAAGCCAGAAAGACTCAGCTCGCTCCTTTTGCTAAATGGCAACTGGGGATGGATAGGCTATTTCCAATTGAATAGCTGCAGACTTGTCAGACACATTCAGTATCCACTATTCATATTTCTGGGATATAGTTGGAATCAAGAGCCTGAAACATGAGCTGTATATTCACCAGACTATGAAACTGTGATCCCCCAAAGTAAGCTTGCAAAGGGTGGAGCAGTTCAGCAGACACCCTCCAGTCTTGATAGCTATTTGAGCTTCCAGCAGCCTGTTTCAGTGGTGGCTCCGCTCTTTCCTCAATGCCCCAAAGGATGCACATGAAATGGAATGGCCACTCCCTGTGTACAAGCCATTGACAGCCATGCCATGCCGTCAAAGGTGTCTCTAGTGCATGAGCAGAAGGCAAGCTGAAAACTGGTTCTTGCATGAAATCCTATTGTGGTTGAGGCTGTAAATCCTTTGACATGAGTAGAAGTAGAGCTATAGGAAATTAGTGATTTACCTTCTCCTCTCCTATGTGTGCATGTATGAATTCTAGATGAGATGACTTTTCCATCTGTAATCTGCTGTATGGTGACTTTAAACCTCTCATGGCTCCACATCTGTAATATGAAATGTAGTTGCAAGAAGCATGTTACTTTTAAACTTGCTACCCTGTTTTCAAATTATCCCCACAGGGTGTATTTCAGGTATCAGGAATTGCCAAGAGGTTAAAGGAGCCTGACAGTAGTACAGACATATTTTAACTATAGTAGAACTGAACGTAGTTTAGAAGTCTGTTTGCATGGATATGACTCAGTAGTTTGATATGCATGAGATGCTGATTCCCTGAACATACATCTTGATCAGCTTTTATGAATCACAGAACTAAGAGGTCTGTTCTTTGCCATGTAGCTGTGCCTCCTCCCACTGATCTCCGCTTCACTAATGTGGGGCCTGATACTATGAGAGTGACTTGGACTGCACCAACTTCCATCGTGCTGAGCAGCTTCTTGGTGCGCTACTCACCTGTGAAGAAGGACGAAGATGTTGCAGAGCTGACAATTTCACCCTCAGATAACATGGTGATCTTAACAAGTAAGTAGGTTATCTACAAATATAAAGAGGCCCCTTATATATCACATAAGATGGGGCAAAAAAAAAATGCTTACTGTAAGTACAACTGGCCAAATTCTCAGCTGATGTAAGCTAATGTTGAAGTAGCCTCCTGCTAACTCACACTAAATGGGGTTTGGCCACGTGCTTTACCCAAGTTAAAACCAAACTGCAGGAACATTTTTTCCTATCAATCCAAGGACAGTGATGAATCAGGCTGTGAGTCAATTGCATTGATTTGCAGCCTGGTTAGGTATTAAGAGTAAATACCTATTACTCACCTGGTTTGCCAGAAATGTCAAGGACTTGCAGTGCAGAGGCTCAGGGAGAGGATCAGAATGTGCAAAAGGTCATTGCTCCTTTGGTTTTGTATGCTCGGGACCAGAAAATAAACACTGTTTGTAACCTTACAGGACACGGCAACAGAACATTGGGCATTTTCGAAAAGCTGACATTAATTTTTGCTGGTGCAAAAGCTCCAGCTTTTGCATTTGAAGTCTCTTTTTTTTTTTTAATCCATCCTAGAATCAGGTAGGTTGAGTTGAGTGAGAGACAATACCCACTTTCAAAATAAGAGGCCAGATATGAAGTTTATCCGAGTTAGAATAGCTGTGCTGGAAATCCTTGGCCCTATTCCACTTTATATCAACTAAAGATTTGGCTTGGTGCATAACTAAACTACTGGATAACTAGAAGGGACCTTGTAGAAAACTACTTGCTTCTAGCCTGTCTCCACAAACTGATGAAGCAATGATATAGGATACCATGCTCCTTTGAGCTAAAACATTGTAAGCAACCATAATGCCACAAAAAGAGCTGATTTAAATTTTTGTCTGTCCTGGAGGCTCAGATCTTCTATCAAGTCAAACCTGAATCTCTTCCTTAAGAAACACAGTTAAAATTGTGTAGGCTGAATGACTTCTAGCTATTAGTAAAGAAAGATATCTGAATTCCTGTACTTGAATTTCTGTCCTTAAATTCCACAGATCTGCTTCCTGGTACTGAATATCTGGTCAGAGTCTACAGTGTTTCTGAGCAACATGAAAGTGCACCTTTGTCTGGAATCCAGAAAACAGGTACTTAGATGCACGTTGAGACACATGTAAGATTAACGCCATCCAGTAAGCATTCATTTATGGGACTTTGTTGCTTGCTCTTGTATATTGCCACCTCGTTGGTGGGTCGCCAGTTAGATATCAAAGAGCAAAGCAGAGGAACTTCTTGGGAAACACTAACGAGTTTTGCATTTCTCTATGCCTGAGGGCCAGAACTTCTGTTGGTTTTAAACAGAGCACCTGATGTGAACGTACTTACGGTGTCTGCCTGAGAACCAGCCAGGCAGAGCCTGTCATATCTATCACTCAGTCTTTTGTGTTTCATAACTGTGTAACGGAGCATGCTCATGTGCATTGTTTATGCTGTGTTGTCTGTGTGTGCCATACTTTCTTTCCCTACAGTTGTGTTTCAGTACTTGTTTATCTCCCTTTGATCATTAACATATTTATTTAGTTCTATGGGTAAATGGCATTTAGCTTAGGATCTGGTAGAGCTGCAGTATTGAGCATAATGAAATATATTAGTGATCATGATGACCAGTAGTTTGGCTGAGCTCAGTCTCTTGTCTCTTTGAAATACCCAGCTCTTGATTCCCCAACTGGCCTTGACTTCTCGGATATAACTGCTAACTCCTTCACCGTGCACTGGATTGCTCCTCGTGCAACCATTACAGGCTACAAAATCCGGTATCACCCAGAGCATGGTGCTGGCAGACCCAAGGAGGACCGCGTGCCCCCCTCACGGAACTCCATCACCCTTACAAACCTACTTCCAGGGACTGAGTATGTGGTCAGCATCATTGCCATCAATGGCAGAGAGGAGAGCTTGCCCTTGGTCGGCCAACAAACGACAGGTAAGCCTTGAGAGAGCACTGGCTAAAAGTTTCCGTGAAGAATTTTGGTGTCCTCTAGCAAAGTAGTTGCTCTTGAACAAGATATTCCCTACCAGCTAGTGAAACTTTGCTTATGAGGAAGTGTCTATGATACTGAGGTAGGGCCTAATTTAGAAAATGGTGAGAAACTATGCTACTTTCAGATCAAGTTGGATGTCCTTAGGGCCAGCAGACTTTTTTCATTAAATCTAGTCCAGTACTGGATGGATTTTAACCAGATACATCACTTGTAGAAGTGTGTGCACTGGCCTAAAAGCAAGGGAGATAAGTAGCAGAGGAGCACAGTATGATAGGTGGAGTATGTGACTGGTGTATGTTAACTGCATTTAAACTCTCTCAATTCTTTGTTTCTAGTGTCTGATGTTCCAAGGGACCTGGAAGTGACCCCCACCAGCCCAACCAGCCTTGTGATTTCCTGGGATGCTCCTGCAGTGACAGTCAGATACTACCGGATCACTTATGGTGAAACAGGTGAGGCTAGGCTGCTACGGCCAATCACAGAACAGAAATTCTATTCTGAGGCCATTAGAGAGCCACATCAAATAGCAAAGGCAGGTTTGACTGTAGCCTCTTGTATCTCTGAGATTCTTGCAGTATATTTAGAGAAGATTATAAAATGTAGGTGTTGTTTGTTTTTAAAGGAGAGCAAATCACTTTTTGTCTACCAAAAAGAAAGAGTATCTGGAGCATTCCAGACATTTAGAAGTAGTTCTCTGTACATATTTCATTCTTTTCTTTGGATTGGTCTGAAAAAAACTTTGACCTAACAACCATTGAACTCAACAGGGTTCTGTCTTCAACGAATGATGCATATAGGATTGTCCTGGTTTTGGTAATGATTTAAAATGTAGAATTTAGAGATCCATTATATTTCTTTTTCCACCCAACCCTTCTTAGGTGGAAGCAGCCCTGTGCAGGAATTTACAGTGCCTGGCACTATGTCTACTGCTACCATCACTGGCCTCAAACCTGGTGTAGACTACACCATCACCGTGTATGCTGTAACTGGCCGTGGAGACAGCCCTGCCAGTAGCAAGCCAGTCACTGTCACCTACAAAACAGGTGAGACCTGTTTAAACAAAACAAAACATACAAACCCCACTACAGCCTATGTTCAATTATCCCTGTAAATTTTTATCACTGATCCCTGGTTTCTTTTACAAGTCGTGGGCTATGTTGTAAGCCCATCACTTTCAGTGGAGCTGTGTATCATAGAATCATAGAATAGTTATGGTTGGAAAGGATCATCTAGTTCCAACCCCCCTGCCATGGGCAGGGATATCTCGTTCTAAACCATGTCACCCAAGGCTCTGTCCAGCCTGGCCTTAACATCACCAGGGATGGAGCATTCATAACTTCCTTGGGCAACCCATTGCAGTGCCTCCCCACCTTTACAGTAAAGAACTTCTTCCTTGCATCTAATCTAAACTTCCCCTATTTAAGTTTGGACCCCTTGTCGTGTCACTACAGCCCCTGATGAAGAGTCCCTCTCCATCATTCTTGTAGCCCCCTTTAGATGCTGGAAGACTGCTCTAAGGTCTCCACGCAGCTTTCTCTTCTCCAGGCTGAACAGCCCCGACTTTCTCAGCCTATCTTCATACGGGAGGTGCTCCAGTCCCCTGATCATCCTCGTGGCCTCCTCTGGACTTGTTCCAACAGTTCCATGTCCTTTTTATGTTGAGGACACCAGAACTGCACACAGTGCTCTAAGTGAGGTCTCACGAGTAGAGGGGCAGGATCACCTCCTTCGACCTGCTGGTATTGTGGTGCCCCAGCATGATAATGGCATGACACAGAAGGCGATCTTCTGTGGACTTGAACTGTTGGTGGAGAGACACCCTGTGGAGTCCTGGTGGGGACACAAGCAATATTTGACTGCTTATTTCAGAGTGGCAATCCTGTTGGGCTCTTGTATCATGGGACCACTCTTGGCTTAACTAACTCTGATGCTTGAGCCACACTGTCATATTATGTGATCCTGATGAAACCTGGCTTTCTAATGCCAGGACTGTCATCTCACTCCTCACCTGGATATAGCCTAATCCTACTCCTTCTGTAGCTGCAGATAAAGGCATTTAGTGTCCTTTAAAACAACAAAAATCCTCAGCTAATATTGATACGAAGTCAGTCACCCACACATATTGGTTAAGGCTTTTTTGCTCTGGGCTATTGTGAGGGATAAATGAGTAGCAACCTGTGTTTGCTGTTCCAAGAAGCACAGCTAGAAAAGGAAGAGCAGACTAAAATTCAGAAAGGAGGCAAGAGTGGGGACAGGGTTCCCTGTACCAACATACTCAAAAACCCCTTTTTTTGTTGCCCAGAAATAGACACACCATCCCAGATGCAAGTTACAGACGTCCAGGACAACAGCATCAGCATCAGATGGCTTCCTTCGACATCCCCTGTCACAGGGTATCGTGTGACAGCTGTCCCCAAGAAAGGACATGGGCCCACAAAAACTAAAAATGTCCCTGCAGGTAAGAGCAAATCTGTAAAGAATGAAAGATGTGGCCACCAGAATCAGCACTATCAGGCACTGGGCATATGCCTGAAGCTCAAACCCTGCTGACTTCCGTTGGGTCTCATTCAGGAGAAGCTAAGACAAACTTTGCCCTGAAAGTTTTGCATACTGCAAAGGTTTGCTTTGGAACCCTCAGTATCTCTGAAAGGCACCTGGATTTCAAAGAAATGCCATTGGATTTTCTAGCACCCAGCAAAACTTCCTCTAAAATCCTTTTGAAGGTCCCATAATGTGGCCCTTGCTCATAGCATGGACTAGGTCACACAGGCTGCAGGCTTGGCCTCATTACCATAGAGCTTGCCAAGTCAGCTCTCGGGTTGCTCTCAAGAACAGTGTATTTTGTAGGATCAGCAGTGATTAGCACTCTAGGGATGCAGTTGGGTTAATGGTCAGACTTAGTCCAGAAAATGATGAAAGCTGGTCTTGCTTTATTTTTTCTACTGTGCTGACCTGTCCTTTCAGCTGGGGGGCTTGCAAACAGGTTCAAATTGCAGATGCTGTGCTGTGCAATGCCAGAGAAGCATAGTGCAAGCAAAAGGCAATCTTGTCAAACAAATATGTCAATCCCATCTTGTTTAATGATGTTTATTCATGGTATGGCTTATACAGGCCCTTCATTCAAGGCTACTTAGAGGCCAGCTCTGATGGACTAATGTTGTTCTTTCCTGCCAGATCAAACACAAGTCACTATTGAAGGTCTGCAGCCCACAGTTGAGTACATGGTCAGTGTCTACGCTCAGAATCAGAATGGAGAGAGCCTCCCCTTGGTAGAGACAGCTGTCACCAGTATGTATTTCACTTCACGGTAACAAAACAAGTGTTATCTATGGATGTCTACCATGCAGTATCACATTCCCAGTGAAAGCAAGGGGCAGCTGCCTAGTCTCCAGGAGAATGCAAAGTGGTCTCTGCCCTGTGCTAAGTATCATGCACCTAAATTGCAGATGCTGGCAAAAAATGCAGTTTCCTTACCTCAAACAGTGGCAAAATGCAGTTCCTCACCCCCTCAAAATGCTGTGCTTCTGTTTTTTCTTTCACTAAAGCCACAAAATCTTTTGGGGTTCTGTTTGCCATCAGCCAATCAGTGGGAAAAAATGTGCAAAGATCTTTCTGGAGCTAGGTGGCAAAGGTGATTACTGGCTACAAAGAGAAGGCAAGAGGGAACATGTAACTCAGAGGGGAATCCCTGATGTCAAGTGCCTTTTTCAGGGACACCTTTGGGATAGAGATTTTGATGCATGTTATTCCCTTGCTCGGGCTTGTATTCAACACCACAGCTCAGCCCCAAATACTTACAGAATTGTCCTAAAGACAAGAGGAGCTTGGGAATAAGGTCCACATCAATTTCAAATGAACAAATTCCTGGACAAAAATCACCTTTGCCAACTAGAAGATGAACTAATAAAACATGGCAAATAAAAGAGTTGAAAACCTCTAGAAAAGCATAATTTGGATCCAGTATAATGATATGCCAGATCCTCACCTTTTGTGTAACAAATGGGTATAGCTCTGTGGTAGCCACTCCTGTGGAGCAAGGCTCACTTACTTTGCTGTCCAGCACTGAGCTCCCATCTTGCTAGGAAAAGGTGATGAACTGATCGAAGCAGGAAGCCTGCATATCACCCAGTTGCACCTATGGACATTCCCTGTGCACTCAATATGAAGCTAAAAAGTTTGTTTCTAACTGATTTGAAACTATAATATACTGAGTAATTTGCTTTCTTGATGAGTGTGTTAATTGGATATTTATGAAAGAAAACAGCGGGACTGATTCTCCTTGGACTGGCGCTTTGCACAGCAGCTTACAATAGTGAAAAGCAAATGCAGCATGAATCCAAACTTCCCAAAGCAGGTGGGTTGACTGGTGACCTTTAGCACTAGAAACCAGTTACTGGCTCTGATGGTAGAAACAGGGCTCAAAATTCCCACTTCCTTTTCCTCTGTTGACCACTTGAAGGTAGCTCAATGCTGCAAGAGTTGTTTGAAAGGGGTTTAGTGCTAATGGCACTCAAATACAGGTAAGGATTGGTGGCCTGGCTGCTTTGCAAGTATTAATGCAAGTGCTTTTTTTTTCACCAAGGCCAAGCTAGCCTTCCTGCTGTCTGGCACCTGCAGGCTCTCAACCTCACTCGGCACAGTGTAAGCACGTGTGCAAGGTGCAAGCACAGAGGAGAATCAAGTCCCCCCCTCCTGCGCAAAACCAAAAACTGCTTTGCATGTAATAGAAGTGCTTTTTATTTTCCTCACCCACAATCTGCTTTTTATCACATAACCTCTTCCCGTTAATTTGCCTAACAGACATTGACCGCCCTAAAGGACTAACATTCACTGAGGTGGATGTTGATTCCATCAAAATTGCTTGGGAAAGCCCACAGGGGCAAGTCACCAGGTACAGGGTGACCTACTCAAGCCCTGAGGATGGAATCCATGAGCTATTGCCGGCCCCAGGTGGCGAAGAAGACACTGCTGAGCTGCATGGCCTCAGGCCAGGTTCTGAGTACACTATCAATATCGTTGCCATATACGATGACATGGAGAGCCTGCCCCTCACTGGGACCCAGTCCACAGGTACACCTTTAACTACACCACCCAGTAGGCCATGGCAGCAGTGGCTTCTGCCCTGTTGGGTAAAGTGTGCTTCCATGCGCAACTCTGTGCTGGGGAAGCCCCAGGGGCAGCTGAAGGGATGTGATTGCTCTTGAGAGATGGCTTAGTTGGTGTTGGAGAGCTAGCTGCCAGCAAATTCAGCCTATATGCGCATTAGGAAAGTTAGGGAACGCAGGAAAGATTGGCAGGGTTGAAGGAGCAGATTCTAGAGGAAGGAAGAATGTCACTTCATAGCCTTCTCTTGGTCCTCAAGTGGATCAGTAATGTCTGGTCCCTACTCACAGAGCCTAATTCATGGTGAACCACCCTCTCACAATGCTCTTATCTTGTCTTTAGGATGTGGAGCACCTGCAAGCAGAAGCAGTTACCAATAACAAAGAGATCAGGGCAGCTTTCGTTCCTCAGGGTCCTCACTGTTGGATGGAGCAAAAGGAGCATGAAGGGCTAGGAGACTGCCTAACCCTCGGATCTCACAGAGATCCTTCACTGGCACTACCCTAAGTACTATAGCCCCTGCGCATGCCCATGCCTCTGCTCACATCACCTCCACAAGGAAAGGACATACTCCAGTCAGGAGAGTCCCTTATGTGCCAGTCTCATCCAACTCCATGTAGAATACGTTTCAAATTTCTTTGTCAAAAAGGAAAAGGAAGCTCATAAAATTATTTCCAGCAATATAGAATCCATTGCAGATCTTCCAGCATTACCAGACATGTCCTTATGGCAAAGGTAGCACCTCTGTAATAAAGGTCTTCTCTTCATTTGTGGTTGAAAAGTTAGCATTATAATTCCAGGGGTGTAATGAAGGCAGTGATTCCTAGTGTACAGATTGTTATGCTAAACTGAAGCTAAGTGCTATAATGATTGAAACAGCTGACTGACTACCTGCCAGAAATGCAAATATAGTCATTTTTAAACCCCGCTGTCTGGTTTAACCTTTGCGGGCTCTTCAAAAGTGTATTTGAAGTCATTCAAGATGTTCCATTGACTCTCTTGAGCTTTAGATTGAGCTTTGAGGAAAGCAACAAGGAAGAATTACCTTATATTTCCACTCTATAAAATTAGAGAACTTCACAGCAACATGCTAATAGTGGGCATTATGGTAACAATGTTTATTTCCCTTGTTTACAGCCAAAGGATTACCAACTGTAAGGCAAAAAAATGTTTCAATGGATGCTCCTTTTTATGTAAACATTTGTTTTCAAAGACATCAATCAGATGGGTTCACTCATGAACAGGCTCTTGTGTGATGAGCCTTATGGCCACCATAGCTCTGCTTTCCATTGCCTTGCTCTCTGTGTAGTAATTTACACTTGTGTAAGTGGCTGTAAAATGCTTCCCCTCCGCATTTGCAGTATTTTATATTCTCTTTGCAATTCCTGAGCCTGCTTCCTACTTACTTTTGTAAATCATCCATCCTATGTTAGAAATGAACAGAAACAGGCAAGTGAAGCAGGACTGAACTATTGGCTGTGTGATGAAAAGCAGAATTAAACCAGACTGGCCTACTGCAGATTTAAGCACCTCCCAAAGCCTTCAACTTATATCACAGCAAGTGTTGTTACTCGGCTAACTTCAGGGCTGAGGCATCAAGACCCTATTATTTCTGCTGAAAAGTAGTACTGTAGATTTGAGCTCCTCTTTCTGAATTCCTTGTCCCCTTGCACGGAGCTTTGTGCCTGTGTCTGCAGGAGACACACCACTTTTCTGCCCATCTATTTTGAGCCTAAACTTGTCTCATGTTTAGGACAAAATATTGTTTTATCCAAGATGGTTTTCTTTAAACTAACCATGTGCCAATATGGATTTTTGCAGCAATTCCACCTCCAACAAACCTGAAGTTTACTCAGGTGACTCCCACCAGTCTTACTGTCAACTGGAATGCACCAAACGTTCGCCTCACTGGCTACCGAGTCAGAGTGAACCCCAAAGAAAAGACTGGTCCTATGAAAGAAATCAACCTTTCTCCAGACAGTACATCTGCTGTCGTGTCTGGATTAATGGTAACTCTTTTCTCTGTGTAAAGCAGACCATGTTGTGGGAAGATGTTAGGAAAACCTGAAGCTGATGGCTAGTCAGACTTTAACTATGTGTTACCATAGCTTTTAAAAGGCAAGGAGTTGGCCTGCTGAATCTGTATTCTTTTTCCTTCCTCATTGAGCACAGACTGGATGCCTTAATGAAATGGAAATTATCAGGTTCACAATCAACAGTAACCCAGTAAAAAACTTTTACTCATCTTTCACAAAAGAGGTCAGATAAGCTGATCTAATGCAGAGGTTTTCAAGCTGTGATATGGGAGCTCTGACAGTCTTTTGCCTATTTTTAAGACATCTGTAAAATATAAGTACAAAATGCAAGTCTTTTGTGAGTAGGCTTAAATTTGCTATATAGCCATCTTCTCCACTGGAAACACTCCAGAAGTTCCTGAACTGGAAAAAGCTGAAAATCACTGCTTTTATGGTTCCTGCTATCTTAAAAAGCTGTTTTTAAGGAGTTTTATGAATCATTTTCAAAAATGAACCTTAAAAAAATATTCTTCTCTAAGTGGACTCCTGGTCTGATGCAGGCAAGGATGAAATACCATGTTATAACTTCCACCATTCTTTTCACAGCGAGAACACCTTATCATAGCAAATGGCATCCATTAACCCCAGGATAAACAGGAGGTAAAGTAGGTTTTTCCAGAGAATCAGCTTTGAAGCACTGATTCCAAAATGAGAGATGACAAATAAGCTTCTTCCAGGATTTCATCTGCTCCTGTGTGTGCATATGTGCACTACTGGTGTTATCAACAAGGCCCATGTCTACTCTTTTTTACATCTGTAATTAGAATTATGCCATCAATCCTTCACTGATTTCAACTATTTTAAGGTTTCACATTTCAGTGACTGGTGATTGAGAAATGTGACTCTGACAAACTCTGAATGAGGGCAGGAGTATTTCCTGCTGTGCCAGCTCCTTCTGATAACATGGTGTAATTGTCCATTCTAGGTAGCAACCAAGTATGAAGTGAGTGTGTATGCCCTGAAGGACTCTCTGACCAGCCGACCAGCCCAAGGGGTGGTCACCACTCTTGAAAGTAAGTAATGATCCTTTCACAAATGACCAGTTGGTACTGTGCTGGGTGCAGAGGCTGAGGTCCTACTGTGTCAGAAGTAGGGCTCTGTACAAAGCTCCAGCAAAGGCTTTCACAAACACCTGGTGAGATTCAGAGTCCCCCATGTACTGAGAGGAGACTTTTTCCTTCTGGTGCAGATGTTAGTCCCCCTCGCAGGGCTCGTGTGACAGATGCTACTGAGACAACCATCACCATAACCTGGAGAACCAAGACTGAGACCATCACTGGCTTCCAAATTGATGCTGTCCCAGTGAGCGGGCAGAACCCCATTCAAAGGACCATCAGCCCTGATGTTAGGACTTACACTATTACTGGTAAGTGAGTAGCTTCTGCAGGTACAGGTGCATATCAGGAGGTACACTGAGTTCTTCCTCAGATTACTAACATTTATGTTTCAACTTCATTTTAGGCTTACAGCCTGGCAATGACTACAAGATCTACCTTTACACTCTGAATGAGAATGCACGCAGTTCCCCAGTAGTGATTGATGCCTCCACTGGTAAGGAACTTGTCTGACTTTTCTGCTTATGCTAGCACATTGTAATCACATATGTTCAGTTGGTTTTCTATATCTGACCCCATATAATACTTTTACTGCGACTTGCAGCAATAGGTTTTACTCCCAAGTTTGAGAAGGGTGTCAAGAAGATGAAGTTCAGGTGAAGAATATGCTTGGCCTTTACTGTGTTTGACTTGTGTCCTTTTGTTTTCACCTAGCTATTGATGCTCCTTCTAACCTGCGCTTCCTTACAACCACAAGCAACTCCCTCCTGGCTACCTGGCAGCCTCCAAGAGCCAAGATCACAGGCTACATCATCAGATATGAGAAACCTGGCTCACCAGCCAAAGAGGTTCTGCCTCGCCCTCGGCCTGGCACTACTGAGGCTACTATTACTGGTACCTGTCTCTGTCTTGCATGGGAGCTCTTCATCTGAAATGTTTAAATTTGAAGGGAGAGGGGGAAGGCCTAATCATAAAACGTGTTGATGGTCACCTAAGAGAAAGACAAAGTTTTGCCCCTTCATTGTGGTTTCTAATGATAGACAGTGGTTTTATAAGGATACTTGTCCTACTAACATGATACACTTAACTGAGCAGATCAACCATCAGGTTAGAACAATTCACAGGTGTTTGTTCCCACTGTCACGGCAACTATCATCAATTCAAGGAAAAAGCCCTTGACCCTGGCACCCTATCGGTCACATGTTGTGAAGTTTCATTACGCTTTGTGTCTGCAGCACCCATGATCCCAGCTGACATAGTCAGATTTGAAACTTGCTCCTAGGAGCAGGAGGTTGGACTCTTTATACTGTCCTGAAAACCTCAGATCCAAAATACCCATACTGTAGCCCTACCGACCTCCCTTTCTACCCTAGATCCCACATATAATCATTAAAGAAAAGCAGCTCTTAAATTTCAGATTGCTTTATGTCCTTCCTCCTTCCCTAGGTTTGGAACCAGGAACTGAATACATCATTTACATCATTGCTGTGAAGAACAATCAAAAGAGTGAACCACTGGTTGGCAGGAAAAGAACAGGTAAAACAAAGCTCTGGAATGCTGTGTGCCAACAGGAGATGATGTCTTCTACTTGCAGAATGTAATCTCAGGGCTGAAATAATAATGTTATATAAATATTCTGTTCACACCATTCAGCCACACTTTTTTTATGAGTCAAATAGGCTTTGTAGGGAGGTTTTCCTTTTTAGAATGCAGGAGGTAAGATTCTGAAGTTACTTTAATCACATTTAACTGTGTTTGAACCCCAAGAACAAAACAATATGCTTGGTGCTTGATTCCTGCCTGGTTACCTAACTACGAATTGAATTAGGATTAACAAACACATTACTATCCAGCACATGGTGGCCTCAAGGGCAGGATACTTTAATTTGTTCCCCATTGTATTTCTCTTACTGTAAAACCTCCACAATGCAAGTGCAGTTTCTTACTACACACCTTCAACAAGTAAGCTGTGGATATCTCTTGTAATCATTTCTTCTTAATTTGATCAGTGGTGGCTTCTTCATGTAGCAGTGTTCAAAACTGTTGCTCAGCTGTATAAAAACTTTATACCAACACACTTCTTATGCCTATGTATTAAGGATATACATGTATATAAATATATCTAGAGATGGAAATGTCCTTCACAATCACAACGAGGTCACACAAAGTGTTTTGTATTTTGGGATGATTGCTAATCTCTGATGCTTGGAGCAGTGTACAGCCTCCACTCTAGCTGTTTAATTTACCATTTTTAATGTTTTGCTTTATGGCTTCTCACCTCCTTTTTGGCTAGATGAGCTTCCCACATTGATTACCAGACCTCACCCCAACCAACCTGACATTCTGGACGTACCTTCCATCGATGAGGGCACCCCTTACCTCACCAACAATAGGTATGACAATGGAAACGGTATCCAACTCCCAGGCACCTCTGGGCACCCACAGACAATAGGACACCAGGGCCAACAAGTCTTCTTTGAGGAACATGGCTACAGACGGCCTGTACCCACTACAGCAACACCCCTAAGGCCGGGGTCAAGGCGGCAACCACCAAATGTAGATGAAGCAATTGAAATCCCTGGGTACCAAGTGCCCATCATAGTTGAACCTTCATACCCCCACCCCCATGGGCCCCGGCGCAACGACACCACAGGAGAAGAAGCTCTTTCTCAAACAACCATCTCTTGGAGGCCGTTGCTGGAGAGTTCTGAATACATCATCTCATGTCAGCCAGTCAGCCAGGATGAGGATACTCTGCAGGTAACTGAACTCTCCTGGCACAGGAATGGTGTTGGCCTCACCTGTGGTACCAGGCATCTCTTGGGAGTCCAGTCCCTTTGCTGTGTTAAGGGAGTGGCAGTGAGAGTTAGCTTCAAGAGTCTTTTTAACACGTAACTGAAACAAGGCAGGGTAAATGCCTCCCTCCTCTCCATGGTGAAGGCTACAGGATAAAACTGATAAACCAGAAAGTCCCAGGGAAAGGGACAGTCAGGGAGGTGGTTGGGGGTTTCAAAGACAGATGCTGCTTCCCTGAAGACTCTTTTAGCCCTTACCCTTTGTCTCCCTTGGTTTCTGTTTCCCTTAAATGGTGGTAATGACATATACCTCATGGGCTCCATCAGATGCAGAGCATAGAAGTCAACCTAAACACCTACGTCTTTACTACTTACCTAGGGAGTAATCACTCTTTCTGGTGACTTGGCATTGCCTCTTGTTGCAGTTCAGGGTTCCGGGCACTTCTTCTAGTGCTACGCTCACTGGTCTTACAAGAGGGGCCACCTACAACATCATAGTGGAAGCCCTGAAAGATCACCGTAGACAAAAGGTGCTGGAGGAGGTGGTCACAGTTGGCAATACTGGTAAGTAAAAGCCTTATGGAGTCCCAGTGAACCTGTGCTGCCCTTGCCTCATTTCTCTTACTCAAGGCAACCTACCTGGTGCCCAGGCTTGGGAGCAGTTCAGAAAGGAAGCTTCTCCTGACAAAGGAGAGGTCATAGCAGGACATCAGGACAAATGATTTGTGGGTTCCATTGATGTTGGATAACTGGCCCACTGACTGTATGACTAGAGCTATTCTGATCTGCTGTCTAATCATGAAAAACGTGTTTTAAGGCACCATACACTCCTCCTCTAGGATCAGTGCCAAGGAGAAAGCAAGAGATCTGGTGTTTGCTGCTTGCAGAGGAGGTCAGGGATCATGCTGGTGTTGCACATTCCTGTCCAGTAGCAAAGGTCTGCTGTCCAAATATCACATCATGCTTATGTGAAGGTGCTGGTGGTCAGCTTAACTGCTCTGTCAGTCACTTGCCACTGCTGCTGTGTTAGCTATCCAGCAGCACCACTAGCCCATTGGGAAGGTCTGGCAGCAGGGCAGGCTGCCTGCCGAGATGCTGATCATGCACAAACAAGCAGCACTTAGAAGCCATGTGACCAACCACAAAGTACTTGTGGTCTCAGACAGCACTTGCCGCAGATGGAGAGCCCAGAGCCCACACACACCCTGTGGGACCTGGGCTTTGCCTTTAGCAGCACAGGGGTCTAGCCTGGTCTGGTCTGGTCAACAACTGGCTCTCCCTCCAGATGCTCCTGTGTGTATTTTGAGGTCAAAAAGGAAGAAGAGGACAGGATGGGAGAAGAGGAAATGAAGAGTTAAGGATTTATTTGTCCATCCATTACGCTGCTCCACGCAGCCTCACTGGGAAATCAGGCTGTTTCTCCCCTTGCAGCACCCAGTTGCCTTATGTCTGTCACAGACTGAACCGTGAGCATTAGCCTCAACCTTGATCATCACACACTGAGCTGTTGGTGTGAAACACCCACCTTTCAATCAAGGCACATACCTAAGGTGTAAATCAGTCTGTCCTGATTTCCACCTTGGTTTGGTCTCCTCCTCCTGTCCCCCTGCCATGAGCTAGAGTCTGAAGTGCCTCAAAAATGTGCACGTGCAGCTCTCAAGCTCCTGCTGTTCCCCAGCATCTCACAGCATGCTTCTCTCAAAACCAGGCTAAGTTGGGTTGTTGCTCTCCAGCAGCAAATGCAGAAACTCACACTTGCTTAAAACTTGGCAAATCAAAATGAAAATAGCCTCCATGTCAGCTTTTTTTAGCATTCAATCTCTCTGACACATGCAAATGGAAAATAAATCATAGGGAGTCTGGGCTGCTGACAGAATCATCAATATGCCCATGGGGGAGCTCTGTTACTGCCAGGATATTATAAGAGAAAAAAAGCCACATGTATTCAGTGAAAATCATTCTGTCTTTCAGTAGTTCCTATTGCTGTGTGTGATGCCTGTTTCCTCTCTTTCTGTTCCAGTGTCTGAAGGACTAAACCAGCCAGCTGACGACACCTGCTTTGATACTTACACTGGCTCCTTCTATTCCATTGGCGAGGAATGGGAGCGGTTATCTGAAACTGGCTTTAAGCTCTGGTGCCAATGTTTAGGCTTTGGCAGCGGCCATTTCAGATGCGACTCTTCTAGTGAGTAGCTTGCTTTTGACCATCCCTCTCTCCAAGCTCCCTGAGTACTAATGACATGTTTGATGGAGCCAGCCTGATCCAAACATGATGCAGATGGGTGCGAGCTCTAAGTTTTGAAACCGAAGCAGTGTTTTGCATCACGAGAAGTGATGGAAAACTGGGGTTGTTCCTGAGCTGTGCAGCTTAGCTAGTAGTGCCACTTACTGCCTCATGAATGAGCAATGCTGTATTGATACATAATGACTTGTTCACCGAAGGGAAATGTTTTATTTTCCCTACCCTTGTCAGTCACATCTAGGTAATGGGTAAGAGTCAGATAGGCAAGAGGCCTAAGTGCCAGTGAAGAAGATGGCTTTGAATAGTAGATTATGGTTGAATCTGTATGTCTTAAATATAAACATGGTTGTCATGGGCCAGACAGAACTTGTGTGGATTTCAGTGGGTATTACAGAAAGTCCCCATGCTGTTTTGCAAAGCAAAAGCAACTTGTGGAAGCAGCTGTGTTCTTGCCATGGCAGGAGGGTTGGGCCAGATGATCTCCAGAGGTCCCTTCCAATCCTGATGATATGGTGATTTTCTCAGCAGCTCTTTGAAGCTCTGCTAAGCTCTGCAGGCACCACCTTGGCTGGGGCACTAAGATTTATTTTTGCAGGACTGGGTTTTACTTGGAATAATCTCAAATTTCATGAAAGGGGATGGAAGAAAAGCCTGTGATTGAGTGGTTTAACACAACACATACCCAGCTAATTTAAATTTTAGAGTAAGCTCAGCATAGAGGGCATTTCTACAGTTTGCATGGCCTCAGAGGAGTGACTGCAGGGAAGACTTTTGTTCTACAGGATTCATTTTTATAATTCATTGTTTGAGACACATGGTTTACCCATTGTTTTGCAGTCTCTGTGATACAGTTTTACCAGGTATTTGCTCCAAAAGAGCATTTGAAATATTTCTCTCTCCCTTCTTTCTCCATGTCTATTAAATTCCCTTTCCTTTCTCTTCCTTTCCTGTTATCCAGCACTCCTTTCCCTGTCCCCAGTCTTTGTCACATCCTACTTTTTTCCTAAGAGCCTCCAGTCATTTCCTAGAGCTGTAATAGTCTTCAGCAGTTGAAAGCTGCAAAAGCTGAACCCATTTCCAGCAGGAACTCACTTCATCCTTGGGACGTGGACAAGCTGAAAAGATCCTTTCTCCTGACTCTCTGTTGGTTGCTGGGTCACCAAAGTGTTCTGCTGCTGGGTCGCCTCAATGTGTGAGATAATTCCTGCTTCTCTTGTTCCTCTGCCTTCTTCAGAGTGGTGCCATGATAATGGTGTGAACTACAAGATTGGGGAGAAGTGGGACCGGCAGGGAGAGAACGGGCAGATGATGAGCTGCACTTGCCTTGGAAATGGGAAAGGAGAATTCAAGTGTGAACCTCGTAAGTCCCCTTCTGATGTTAATCTGAGCTCCTATTCAGGAAATCTCAGCACCTCAGGACCCTTCCCATTAACTTTTGGTCCTGCCATGGGCGCAAGCAGGGTATCGGGGTGTCTGATCCAGGTTTTGGAGGCTGAATCTGTGACAGATTGAATCTGTTCTCACAAGGGCTGAAGGTGTAAAAGTCACATTGCCAAACTTGACAAGAAGAAAACTCTCTGTTGTTAGCTAAGATCACAGCACACTCAGCATCTGGCTGCCTGTGGCCCTGGAGCTACCCAAGAGGGACATGTAACTGCACCAAGGGTTGTAGATTACCCTAATCAGTAACACAGGACTTTCCTGCAGGGCTTGTCACCTGAATGTCCTCTGACTTCACACTCTGAATTAAACTGTATTGCTCTTGTCAGGCAAATGCCCTCATGCTCTAGTTTGAAGTGTCTGGAGAGCTATAAAAATGACTGATGTTCTCCCTGCCAGTCAGTGAGCATCTGTTCAGACAGGAGCCAGAGGCTCCTGTTCTCAGCACCAACCTGCTCTGAGGCTGCTTGGAGCCAAGGCCAGGCCGTGCAGCTGAGCTCTGCCCATTCCTTCACAGATGAGACCACATGCTATGATGATGGGAAGATGTACCAAGTTGGAGAGCAGTGGCAGAAGGAGTACTTTGGGGCCATCTGTTCCTGCACTTGTTATGGAGGACAGCAGGTAAGCAGGAGGGACGTGGCACGCTGAACACAGGGGGTGAAGAGAGGAGGCTGTACTGAGGTCAGTCCTAAGACTGCTGGGTTTCAGGTCAGATGGTGCCTGATGCCTGGCCAAAACAGGCCTCTATAAGAGAAAAAATGACTAGCAGGAGAGCTTAAATCTTCCATCAGGGCCTGTGCAAGGTAAAATGGGAGCAGCCTCTGTGGTGTTGGTGTGAATACTGGCAGCTCCTTGGCTGCCTGCCTCAGCGTGGTCTGACCAGTGCACATGTTGTTGTGGTTCCCCAGGGCTGGCGTTGTGACAACTGCCGCAGACCCAGTGTGGAGGTGGCCCCTGAAGGCTCTGCTGGGCACACCTATACACAGTTTACACAGAGATACCACCAGGCCACAAACACCGTGAGTAGTTTCCTTCTCTGCATGGGGTGTGTACAGGGCTTGAGAGTGAGAGTAGCGTGCAGCACTCTGCTTGGTCACAAGTGCATGGTCCAGCCACTGATCCAGCAAACTGTTACTGAGCTTACCCTTCCACATGTGGTGTTGGGTGCCACACTCACATCAGTAGTTAGTCAGTTCTTGGTTAGTTCTGGGGTATTCCTGCATGCTCTGGCTGAGGTGGTGGTGCATGTAGTGATTTCCTAGTCTTCACTTGCTGCTCTAAACCAGCTTGTGTGCTTTGTGCTGAGGAAGCCTAAGTGCTGGCAGCAATCCTCAGCCCAAACCACAGCATGGAAGTGTCCGTCCTTACAGGACAGAGCACTAACTGATTTCCTTCCCTCCTGACAGAACGTCAACTGCCCCATTGAGTGTTTCATGCCCTTAGATGTACAGGCAGACACACAACATCCGCGGGGAAAGTAACATCCAGCAAGACCTCTTGCAGCAATGACAACAGACAAACCAAAGTCTAAATCCCTGTCTGCCAGGATTACCACCAAACTGGAGTGATGCTAAAGCAAAACTGCAGCTTTGGAGAATGGCCAAATGCTCTGGAGCCATTGTCCCAGCTTAAGCTCAACTCACAGCTTCTCCAAGCGCCACTCTTGGAGTGTTTCAGACTTTTCTCATGATTGATAGCAATTGTCTTGGTTTTACTCAAAGTGTTGAATACCAGTCAGTATTTTCAAATTTAAAGGAAATAAAAGGGGGTGATGCTAAATCACAAATTAGGGGGGGATCAAAAGATTAAGGGAAAGGGGAGGGTGTAGAAATTCAAGGTTCCCCTGCTATGCAAAGAATATTTGAGTACAACATCACTGAAGTTTAGAGATAGGAAAGTCCATCAAACACTTCTGCTTTCACATAAGCGTGCAGCCAGCAATAAGATAGGAACAGCAAATCCAGTCACTGTGATATTTAAAATATGCACAGTCCTCATTCTTTCTCCATGATCCTAGTATTTTTCTAGCTGTATCTTTGTATCTCATACTGTTATTTATCAGTTTTGTTCCCCTGACCTTCAAGTGTTTTTATATGGGAATGAAATGTATTGAAGACACTTAGTATGCAGTTGACAAAGAGGAATTTGGTGTAATTATGATCAGTGATTATTTTTATACTGTAAGTGCCAAAGCTTTACTACTGTGGAAAAGAATAAAAAACAACTCTTTTAATAAAAAGATTTACAAACCAGGCATGCAATTTAAGCGCTTCTCTTTGCTACTACCATGGAATCTAGGATGAAGATTATTATTCTGAGCTGGAGTAACATTGCCTTGAAACAAGATGGAACAAACATCTCAGTGAAGCGTGGAGTAAACCTCAAGAGAATAC
This sequence comes from Pezoporus flaviventris, assembly GCF_033815535.1. Classification (NCBI taxonomy): domain Eukaryota; kingdom Metazoa; phylum Chordata; class Aves; order Psittaciformes; family Psittacidae; genus Pezoporus; species Pezoporus flaviventris. The sequence continues at coordinate 54,552,352 of NW_026892549.1, forward strand.
TTGTAGAGCAGTTTGCTAATTGCAGACTTCCACCTGCACCCCCTGCCCCAGTAGAGCCACTGTATGTATGTATGTATATGTGCCATGCTGCTGGAGGCAGGGGCTTGCTTGCTTTATGGGAATAGGTGAGGAAGTGGAAGGGGAAAGGAAGTATTCCCTGCTTTGAACAGGAACAGAGGTAGCAATGGCCTTCAGTCCAGCTAGACACTTAAATATCTATCATCAAATATGCTTTCGGTGAGGTTGAGTTGCCGAAATGAAAGAGGCCATCCACACCTGTGAAGTCAGAAAAGTTCAAAGATTCACTGTCTGTGGCCCCAATGACTCCCACCCAGGTCCAAATTGATCCTGGGTCTCTGAGACCCTGCTCCATGCCTCACCCCAGAGGAGGCCACAGTTCACCCCTCTCTGCAATGAAGCATCTCTTCCCCATGACCACCTAAAGGGTTTGCCTTCCTTCAGCTCTCAGCTATTCCATCTCCATTTGACCACAAGGAATTCAAATGCCCGAATCCAGAACTGAGGCTGTTGGAGCAGTAAGCACGCCCTTGGGCACTGCTGCCACAGCAGCCTACGTATCCTTCATCCTGCCCTTACCTCTCCAGAAAATAAGAGGGGAACAGAAAGCGCATGGGTCTATCCTGGCTTTCAAGTCTGCTGTGCTGCTGCCTCATGGGGTGGGGAGGGGGGTATTGGAACTCTCCTCAAAAGCTTTGTTTAAACTGAAGCCAGTCTTGATTTTACTGAACAAAGTTTGCCATAAATCGCTCGTGCTGCCAACGCTGCAAAACCTGTACAGCATCTGCAAGGACAGGACAAGAAAGGTTCTGTCATGATCCCTCGGGCCACATCCCTCTCTCAGCTGCACAAGTACTGTATTGCTCAAGTCAATGGATTTCTCTGGGTTGAATAAAGCATAGCATGAAAATAGAATCTGGCTTCTTAACACACATGGCAGATATTTTCAGAGGTTGCTATCTATAGAGCAACCAAAACATTTGCAAACAGTGAATGCAGCAGAAATCAGTTCTGTCCCACCAGCATTCAAGAGCCAAATGGGTGTTAAAAATTCACAAGAACTAAAACTGGCGTAGACAGACACACAGAATACTTTCCTTTTAAAGCACATTTCTATACGCACAGTACATCTCATGTCACATCACTTGTGACAGCAGCACTCCCCTCCCTGCAGTGAGCATTACGAGATAAATGTATTTAAACACTGCATTTGCCTCAGGTCCCTCTAAAGGTTTGTTTGGGCCTTAAATCATGAGGGTTTGCATCTCTGAGAACATCCGTTTAACATGTACCAGGGCTGGGTGTTGGGTCAGCCACGTAAATCATCTATTTTCAGTTACATTTTACTGTAAGTTACATTCACAGGGTGCCCAAAGAAGTTGTGGCTGCCCCATCCCTGGTAATGTTCAAGGCCAGGTTGGAGGGGGCTTGGAGCAACCTCGTCTAGTGGAAGGTGTCTGGGCCAGTGGCACAGGCTTGGAACTGGATGAGCTTTAAGGTCCCTCCCAACTGAAACCAGTCTGGGATTCGAAACCCACCAGCAGAGCACAGCACAGGGGCAGTGGAAAGGTGAGATCCAAGGTACCAACCACACACCTTCCCTTTTAGAAAGAACCAAAAGGAACCAAAGCTTCTGAAGATTCCCATGCTTCACCCAGGCTGCAGCACAAAGTGGCAACAGAACAGTAGCTGGGCCTTAAAAACACCATTTATGTCAATGGTCGCCTTGAGCACTCAGAGCAACTGATGTTGTCCAACCAAAGCTACTTTTAAGGCTGGGGCAGCTGCCCCTGTTAGCAGGGAGCCTTCAGATGTCCTGAGCTCTCAATCCAGGTGCTCACAGCTATGCCAAGCCCAGTGGCATTTAAACCCTTTTTCTGCAGAGGCACATCTCCACATGGTTTGTCCTCTCAGCTAACTCCAAGCTCCAGTCAGAGCACAGGAGCAACCAGAGTCAGGACTCTACTGCAGGGAAGAGGCCCTTGGTAGCTGAAGGGGAAGAAAAAAGGAAAGAAGATATCTGGTACTGACTGAAAACGTGGAGAATGGCTCCTCCTGCTCTGCTTTTGCTTCCCCCCTTTGGGAGCTATTGCTCTGCCAGCACGAGACCTGCTGGGATCAAGGCACCACACAGTGCAAAGCAGAGCCTGTCAGCAGCCAGTTCTTCAAAAAACATCAACCAAAGCAGCAGAACTATCCCCTCCTTGAGAAGAGACATGGCCTTTCCTATGGAAAACACATACTAAGCAGAGCTGCCTTTAATCATTGCAGATATCAAAGGGAGAAGTAATTCACTCAACTAGCAGGAGCTCAACATACCTCATGAGGAGCCCTTCTGGACTAGCACAGCCTGCTCTTACAAAGAGCTGTGCGAGGGGAAGGCGCACAGCTCTTCAGCCCAGCTGTCAGCAGGGACTTGCTACCAGCAGGGACTGGATCCCCCCTTCAGGGCATCTCTCAGCAGCTTGGAAACAGCAGCTCCCGCCCTGACCTTACAGAGCAGCAGCCGAAGCCCTTGTTTTCAGACCTGCATCCTAGGTTTGCTAGCATCTTCTACAGAAAGCTCACCTGGAAGATCAGTGTCCATTAACTTCCATTAACAGCGCACCAAGGACAGCAAACAAAAGGTATATTACGAGCAGGAACACAGAATTTGCCAGGTGCTTATTACCAGCCTCTATTTTAGCCAACACTCTACATGATGCAGATGAAGAATGAGCTAAAAGCTTCTGAGAGAACCTCATAGCATCTATGTACCAGCTACAGTCAGAACAGTATGGCAGAAAAGACATCAGGAATAGCACAACAGTGGAGGAAAGTGTCTGAAACCCAACTTTTGAAGTATAATAAAACCAGGGAAGACTAAAAACACTGACAATCCATGGGAAGCAACAGCACAGAAAGCAGTCAGGGCCAGGGCTTGGGGTAACACAGACAACAGGCAAGCCATAAGCAGTGGACTGTTTCTACTCTGGACTGTCTTCATCTGAGCCCCCAAAGGAGAATCCTCTCTCCCCTGTCCTGCCTAATCCAGCCACTTGGAAATAAGCCACTTTAGAGACCAGAAAAGAGAGAAAACTGCTCTCTTCAGCCAGAGCAAGGGCACACAGAATTCCTAGGCAGTACCCAGTGCCTCTGACACAAGGAGGGTGACGGGCACACACATACATACAGCACATGGAATGACAGCATTAAAAGGAAAACCAGCGCGTGGAAAGGAAAACCAGGTGCACAAGGGGCAGGGCTGCACTCGGTGCTCCGTGGTGGAGGTCCTCCAGCAGGTGGCTGGGTGTGGGATGCTATTAATAGGCTACAAGATGTCAGAGTAGCTGAGAGGAAGCAGGAATGCTTGCTCCTGGCCCAAACTGTGCCGGGGCCCCAAGCATCCCCTCTAGCTCATGGAGGAAAGAAGGAGGCCGTTAACCTGGGAAGATGGGAATTAGTGACACATAAAAAAAAAAAAAAAAAAAAAAAGGAGGAAAAGGACAATCAAAACCAAGGGGCTTCCTCCTAAATCGGTTGTTCCTGCCCAGAACCACTTTGCTGTCCTGCAGAGGGCTGATGAGGAAACATACTCACACCAGAAACACCTGGCTGATGCACTGGTAAAGAAGATCTCTACTGGTGCTGCCAGGAAAAAGAGGCAGGTCATAGTGGCAGGGGACTCTACTTTGAAAGGGACAGAAGCATTCATCTGTCGGCCTGACCCGGTCTCAAGGGAGGTGTGTTGCCTACCAGGGGCACGGTTCAGGAATGTTGCAGAGAGGCTGCCTGCTCTAGTAAGTCCCACAGACTATTAGCCACTTCTAGTGATCCATGTAGGCGCTAGGGATATAGACAGCAGCAGCCTGGAGAACATAAAGAAGGACTACAGAGCCCTGGGAGCAGTGGTTAGGGGCTCTGGAGCTCAGATAGTCTTTTAGTTAATTCTCCAGGATACAGGGGAAGACCTAAAAAAAGCTAGAAGGATTGGCCAGGTTAATAAATGGTTAAAAGAGTGGTGTCATAGTCAGGGGTTTGGGTGTCTTGAACACGGGACCCAAGTTTGGAGGCCAGGTCTAGTGGGGGCTGGTGGAGCTGGTGTGATAAAGAAGGGAAAGAGCAGTTTTGGTAGGAGGCTTCCCAGACTTGTCAAGGAGGCTTTAAACTAGATGTGTTGGGGGAGGAGTGGCATCATTCCATCCCAACACACCCAGTCAGTTGCCAGCACCTATAATAAATGCTTGGAGCACTGTAGAGATATCCCAGGCACTCCAGCCAATGAGCCGGCTTCATTTGGAGCTCAGCTCAGATGCCTCTATACAAATGCCCGTAGCATAGGGAACAAACGAGAGATGTGTGCACGTCTATGGGGGTATGATATAATAGGCACTGCAGAAACATGGTGGGATGGCTCCTATGACTGGAGTGTTGGAATGGAAGGTTACAGGCTATTTAGAAAAGACAGGCCTGGCAGGCGGGGAGGGGGAGTTGTCCTTTATGTTAGGGATAGGCTGGAGAGTATGGAACTCTGTCTGGGGACAGGTGAGCAGTCAACAGAGAGTTTGTGGGTCAGGGTTAAAGGGAGAACAGTGATGGGAGACATTACTGTGGGGATCTGTTACAGACCGCCTGATCAAGGAGAACCTGCAGATGAAGCACTCTATAGACAGATAGGAAAAGCCTCACGCTCACAGGCCCTTGTTCTCATGGGTGACTTCAACCACCCTGACATCTGTTGGAAGGACGGTACAGCCCGGCACAAGCAATCCAGGAGGTTCCTTCATTGTGTGGAAGACAACTTCCTTCTGCAAGTAACAGAGGATCTGACAAGGAGAGGTGCCGTGCTTGACCTCGTGCTCACCAACAGGGAAGGGCTCGTTGGACATGTGATGCTCCAGGGCAGCCTTGGATGCAGCGATCATGAGATGCTCGAATTTGAGATCCTCAGGACAGTGAGAAGAGCGTGCAGCAAGCTCACTGCCCTGGACTTCAGGAGAGCAGACTTTGGTCTCTTCAGGAGCCTGCTTAGCAAGGTTCCATGGGATATAGCCCTAGAGGGCAGAGGGGCCCAAGACTGTTGGTTGATATTCGAGGATCACCTGCTACAAGCTCAGGAGTGTTGCATCCCAACCAGAAGGAAGTGCAGCAGGAGGGCCAGGAGACCTCCTTGGATGGATAAGGAGCTCCTGAGGAAAATTCAAATGAAAAAAAGAGGCTTATAAAAGGTGGAAGCAAGGACAGGCGGCCTGGGAAGAATACAGGGATGTTGTACGGGAAGCTAGGGACCAGGTTAGGAAAGCTAAAGCCCGATTAGAATTAAACTTGGCTAAGGGTATTAAGGATAACAGGAAGGGATTCTACAGGTACGCAGCAAATAAAAAACAGACAAGGGACAATGTGGGCCCCCTCCGGAAGCTCTCAGGAGAACTGGCAACACAGGATTTGGAGAAGGCTGAGGTTCTGAATGACTTCTTTGCCTTGGTCTTCACTGGCAAAGGCTCTGACCGCACCACCCAAGTCTTGGAAGGCAGATGCAGGGACTGTGAGAATGAAGACCTTGAGCCCACTGTAGGAGAGGATCTGGTTCGAGACCTTCTTAAAAACCTGAATGTGGACAAGTCCATGGGACCTGATGAAATCCATCCGCGGGTTCTGAAGGAGCTGGCAAATGAAGTTGGCCATCATATCTAAAAAATCATGGCAGTCGGGTGAAGTTCCTGATGACTGGAAAAAGGGAAATATAACCCCCATTTTCAAGAAGGGTGTCCTGGGTTCAGCAGTAGCAGTCATGTTTTTTTTCCTTTATGGTAGCTGGTGCAGTGCTGTGTTTTGACTTCCAGCCTGAGAACAGTGTTGGTGATGTCGATGTTTTCAGTTGTTGCTAAGTGATGTTTACCCTGACCAAGGACTTTGTGAGGCTCATGCTCTGCCAGGGAGGAGGAGAAGCCGGGAGGAAGCAAGGATGGGGCGCCTGACCCGGGCTAGCCAGGGAGGTATTCCATACCACAGCACGTCATGCCCGGGGTGGGGGGTGACTGGGAGTTACCCGGAAGGACACGGTCTTCCGGGTGGAACTCGTTTTTCTTGGCCGGTGGTATCGTATTCTCTTCCCTTGTTACTTTCTCTTATCATTGTTGCAGTTGATAGTAGCGGTGGTGATTTGTGTTGTACATTGGTTGCTGGACTGTTCTTGTCTCAACCCGTGGGAGTTGCACTTTTTCGATCCTCCTCCCCGTTCCTCCAGGAGTGGGGAAGGGGAGAGCCCCGGTGGGGGGGGGGGGGGGGGGGGGACACACGACACGGACCTCGATTGTTGTCAGGTCGGCACCACTCACTGGGAGTGAGTGAACAAGTTACCTGACTGGGTTTAAACCACGACAAAGGGGAAAATGGATGACCCAGGGAATTACAGACCAGTCAGTCTCACCTCTGTGCCTGGCAAAATCTTGGAGCAGATTCTCCTGGAAGGCATGCTAAGGCACATGAAAATCAACAAGGTGCTTGGTGACAGCCAGCATGGCTTCACTAAGGGGAAATCCTGCCTGACCAATTTGGTGGCCTTCTCTGATGGAGCTACAGAACTGATAGACAGGGGTAGAGCAGTTGATCTCATCTACTTGGACCTGTGCAAAGTGGTCAACGCTGTCCCACACGACATCCTCGTCTCTAAATTGGAGAGACATCAATTTGATGGATGGACCACTTGGTGGATAAAGAACTGCCTGGATGGCCGCACACACAGAGTTGTGGTCAATGGCTCAATGCCCGGCTGGAGACCAGTAACGAGTGGTGTCCCTCAGGGATCGGTGTTGGGACCCGTCTTGTTCAACATTGTCAGTGACATGGACAGTGGGATTGAGTGTGCCCTCAGCAAGTTTGCTGATGACACCAAGCTGTGTGGTTCAGTTGATACGCTGGAGGGAAGGAATGCCATCCGGAAGGACCTTGACATGCTTGAGAGGTGGGCTGATGCCAACCTTATGAAGTTTAACCATGCCAAGTGCAAGGTCCTACACCTGGGTCGGAACAATCCCAGGCACAGCTACAGGTTGGGCAGAGAAGAGATTCAGAGCAGCCCTGCGAAGGACTTGGGGGTGTTGGTTGATGAGAAAACTTAACATGAGCCCAGAAAGCCAACCGTATCCTGGGATGCATCCCAGCAGGTCAAAGGAGGTGATCCTGCCCCTCTACTCTGCTCCTGGCAGGGGGGTTGGAACTTGATGATCTTAAGGTCCTTTCCAACCCTAACCCTTCTATGATTCTATGATTATGATCACAGACTCAACAGAATGGTTTGGGTTGGAAGGGACATTAAAGCTCATCCAGCTCCAGCTCCCTGTCACAAGCAGCGACACCTTCCACTAGAGCAGGCTGCTTCACGCCCCATCCCACTGGCCTTGAACACTGCCAGGGATGGGGCAGCCACAGCTTCTCTGGGCAGCCTCTGCCAGGTTTTCTTGGTATCTTAAATGCCTCATATTCCCCAGGAAATATCTTTGCTTTGCTCACTTCAAGCAGTATGGATCAAGCAGGCAGGCAGGAAGAATTAAATACATGCCCACAGTCACAGGAAGTCAGCAGCAGAGCCAGGAACACACCAGAACTTCCGCTCTTCTCAATCTGCCTCCCACCTATGCACCCCTGCAGCTGCTTGAGCAAAGGGAACACAGGCAGACTTCCCGCTCTGTCCCTGCCAGGATCTGAGGCACGACTCAAGTGTTTATTGCAAAACTGTGAACTGCTCTGTGCCAAAAACTGAACAGATTTTGCAGAACAGAACCCAAATTCATCCCTTTGAAATGGTCACAGCAACTGCCAGCAAGAAACGTGCCTGGGCTTGGCTTGGTTCATCTCCCTGTGCTCCAGATTTTCACTTTGTTTTTCTAATCAGAGTTCAAATCTGCTCAAAGCAAATTGCACACAATAGAGAAGGGAAGTGGCTTCAGGCAAGATGCTTCCCAGATGCCTGCATGTGAACTCTGAGCTGAACTCCCTGGAATGAGAACAAGCATGTCAAGCTCCTGGCAGGAATGAGCCTTTCACCTTGGAGAACACAACCTGACTGCCTCTCAGCCCCAAAGCACTGGCTAGGGCAGGATTCAGAGGGTCTGGCACGAAGGACCTGCTCCCCTCTCCTCACAGTGAATTAGAAGCACCTGGAGAAAACTATCTGCTGACTCCCCCAAAAGCAGCTCAGTTCAGTTTACAACACAGATTCTTATCAGTTCATTAAGAAGTTGGGCCTGAGCCCGGCTTTCATACCATTCCATAAGCCTTCTAATGAAGTTGTAAAGTCTGCACTGTAAAATGTACCGCAAAGATAAACCTGTTTTCCTGAGGACAAGGTATTTGGATGACACAAGAGTACAGACTTCACCTAGCTAAGAACCGTATGTTTATTTGCAAAACACTTGTTTTGTACATTGGAGGTCAACTTCTTGTGCCTTTACTCTCTGCTAACACAGGGAAAGACTCATTTACAGACCCTACAAACACTTGCTAAACACAGGCTGTGAGTGCCTGCCAATTAAATTGGTGATATTCCAGCCACTGCTACTGGTGAGACTGTGACCAAAGAGGGCCCACAACATCTCACAGCAAACTCAGTGATGAAACAGCCGGAGGTTAGTGTGAATCAGGGTTATCCCCAGCTCATTGCAAGCTTCAATCACAACTTCGTCTGCAGCCGAGCCAGATGGGGCAGCGATGAACTGTACTCCACTCTGAACAAAAACAGAGAGAAGTGGAAGGATTAGAGCATGGAAAACCAAAATCCCCCTGAAAAGGAGCTGGCAGCCCCAGTCCTTCATTCACATCCCTAGATACCAATCAATAAACAAACAAAAGCTTCCATTGCCCAAAGACATTCACAGGGGAGTTCCTCATGTGAGGAGTCAGCTCTCTCCACAGTTCAGAAGAATAAAACAGTTCCTCTGGAAGGAATAGGCCTTGTCTGTTATTCTTGCATGGTTTAATCAACTTTAATCCTCTATTCATTTCAAATCAACAAACTGAGCAATGACTGGATAATGACTATCCACATGAGACCAGTAACCATGAGAGGCATCCTTCCCAGGATGCACTACTCCAACTAACAGTGCAGAGCAGACATTCCTCAGCAGTCCACACAAACTTAAAACAGAAAGCCTAGCCTGTGTAAGCATTTCCTTGCAGTCACCCTGCCACCATCTTACCCGCTTAGCTCTGTCAACGTTATCCCTGAAGGGGAAGAAGGCATCGGAGCTGAGGGACACACCACTCAGCCTGGCAATCCACTGCTTCTTATCCACTTCTGTTAAGTGTGCAGGCACCTCTTCGAACAGTGCCTGCCACTTCACCAGGTCTTCACCCTGGGAGAGAAAAAAGCCAGCTCAGTGCCAAAACATGGGTCTCCCAGCAGTCCCCTGCCAGAATGAGTGGTGGCATCAGTCTGAAGCTCAGCAGGGCTTTCTGCTCACACAGCCCTGCTGCTGGGAATGTCACCCCCAGGGATTTAAAATCCCAAGTAGTGGTGGGGACATATTACTAACATCAGCTCTTTTTGCATCCTTTTATCTCCTTTCCTTCCCTCTCCTCATCCCAGGGTTTGAGGGATTCTTTCTCTTTTCCCTTTAATTCCAAGATGCTCTGCTTGGCCTACCTGCAGAACGCTCAAAGTAAATGCCAGCACACTCAAATGGGATCTGGCAGATGACTTAACACATGACAAACAGCAGCCTGGTTTATGATTCACCTTCTGAACAGCAGTTCTTAACCCCTTATTGATGAATCACCAGGTGCCAAATCCCACTCCTGGCTTTCAATACTTAAAAAGGACATACTATTTTCTTGCCTCACTATTGCTTGTAACTGGGAGGTCAGAGAGATTCTGAGAACCCAGAAATGCCACACAAGCAAACAGCACCAGGTGAGAAGGTGCCACTGACATTAACTGTAGCTTTAACTTTTCCTTACTGCTGGAGGGAATTATCAGATGAAACTATGCTGCACACCAAAGCGCAGGGCGGGTTCCAGCACCTGGAGCAGTGGGTGCAGTATCACAGGGGCACTTTGCCACTGCACCATTAGGGAAGTCACCATCCTGGGCCCTGGCCACTTGATCTCTGGGATCGTCTGTTACCCAAACCCGCAAAACTCAAGCCACTACTACTTAAGGACAAAGAAGCTGGAATCTCCAGGAAAACCCCTCAGCCAGCCCTTACCTCACCAATAGTCCCAGTGACATACTGATCAATGGCATTGGAGACCTCTGCTCTCTTCACACCCGATTTGAACTTCATGGAGAGCACCCGTGGGTGGTGCCGCAGCCACCAGTTGTTTGCCTTGTCCCCAGCCAGCCGCGTGCAGTGGATCCGGGACTGCTGGCCCGCTCCGATACCTATGACCTGCAGTAGAGAGGGACAAAGCACAGTCACACCTTGTTGCACAGGGACCACAATCAGAGCTGCAGTTTCAGCCAAGCAATAAGGAAAGGCCTCCCAAAAATCAGCTGCTCCTCACTGAAGCAGAGCAGGAATGTAGGTGATTAGTGAGGTAAACCAGGGAAATACCTGCATCCCCTCTGCTGTAAAGCAGTGACAGGGTCAGCTCTCTGCACTCTCACTTCAGGGCTCTGCTGAGCTGAAAGCCACCACATTCTTTCATCCTTCTAAACAACACAGCCCCAGCCATCAGAGTCAAACTGTTCACCTCAGGAGAGAGATACAATTACAGCTTTTGTTTCAAGCAAAACAAAACCCTGTCAGTTGCAGAAACAAATGTGACTGCTAGAAGAAATGGCAGGAGGATTAAAGTCTGAGCCCAGGTCACCCAACCACCATCATCTTTCCTTATAGGCCAGGCATACACAGCTTGAAGAGATCAGCTGTGGGATGTAGTGGATTACAGCACAGTTTTTCTGTCCATAAGAGACTAAATCCACTGCTCAGTGGGGGAGGCTGGTCAGTAGAACCATTGCATTGCATGAATTGTCAAGGTGCTGGAGCTACCAACACATTTCCTACTCTGCCATGTGCCCAAGAGTTTGGGGCTTTTAGAATAGCTGCAGCTAACCTTATTTAATGGCACTTGTATTTGATATCAGACCCAGTGCTTCCAGAAGCTAAACACAAATGGTGTTTTTTCTATTTCCTCCTAGTAGGTGCTGTGAAAATATGGCATTTGCTTAGTTTCAATTTGCTTTTATGAGACCGCTTTCCTAGGAGTTCTCAGGCACATTCAACCTCCGTCATTTTTTCATGTACCCTACAGGTTAAAGCACATAGAAACTCTTGGGAGTCCAGCAGTCAGGTCACTGCAAGCCATTTGTCACAATTCAATACACACTGCAAACAAACTCTTGTGTCCCCTCAGAGACAAAGGCACATCTTAGGTGCTGACACTGCGTGTAGCTGGAGACATCTTGGTTATGGACACTGGTAGAACAACCCCTTACAGATGTGGTCTGCCTGCACTCACAACTGACAAGTCCAAGGGATTGAGCTGAGGTCTCTTGGGCTCCAGACTGCCTGCTGTCCCTCAGCTTTGCCCCTGCCATGACCATATGCCAGGCACACAAAGGCCAGACCCCAAACCTGGCCATCACAGCTGTCAAACTCAGGCTGGTAACTTTTCTCCATGGCTTTCAGAGCTGTGGGTCCTGCTTTCCAAAGGCAGTTCCTGCCATTTCAAACCACGGATCTGACAGAAAACAAGTCTCTCCTGTAATTTCCTCCTGCTGCGAAGCCATAGCGAAACTGTTCACCAGACTCTTTGCATGGGGATTGCTCCAGGGATACTGTGTTGAGGCTACTAGCAGTTCTGGCCAATGCCTCAGATTTTCCAGCTCAGACTGAAACAGATGGTAAAGCTGTAAGTCAAAGGGTGCCCTCAAAGGAATGAATCATTTGTCTTCTCATTCATCGAGACAGTGACTTCACCTCTTACCAGAACTGTAAAACATGCTGCTGGATACTAGTATCCCAAGGAGCAAATCAGAGACTTGGGCTCCTATCTAGTATCATTTGCTCAGCTGTAACTGAAGTCATTGGTGCTTAACATACCCACAAGGACATTAGTATTATCATAAATACAAAATAGATGCAAATTTTCCCATGGCTTAGTGACACCTTCCCCTCTACAAACACTCCTGATGTCCAACCTCTGCTCTCATGTCCAACTTGTTTAACCCTCAAATGCACAAGAGGCCCTGCATCTCACAGGATGCACACCAGCTGCATGTAGGCACATCATTTCTTCCAAACAGGTGTAGCCTCTTACCCTGGACAAAGGAGAGGGCTTAAAATTGTCATACACTGCACACCTTTAGGCATCACTCAGCCCCTAAGAGTGGGCCTAGCAAGCCAGACTGGGCCAAGGCAGAAATGTGTAGCTGAAGATGCAGATGGTGAAGAGTACTGGACAGGCTGCTGGTAGCAGGGATCAAAATACCATGAAACATTCCCAAGTTTCATGTGATGTCATGTGCCAGAAGTGCAATGTCCTGTGCCAGAATGGTGCCTCATCTTCATCATGTACTTGTGAGCTGTGGCCTTGCACTCCTGTGATGGACTGGCTCATCTGCTACAAGCCCTGGCCTTCAGCCAACAAGGGCAATGGTGTGCAGAAAAAGTTTCCAGGCCAATGCAGCACCAGCCACACACAGCTCATCCATGGGCACACATCAGAGGTACAGCTCTCCTACCTGTCAGCACTCTCCTCAACAAGAGTGTTTTCCTTTTCTCTCTGAGCTACTCAAAATATGTTACATTTTTAAAAACTGTCAAGAGATGCTTAACAACTTGGCTCATGTTCAACAACTCCAAAATGGCAGGAACTTTGTACTTCAACTGAAGTGATGCATCCTGCAAACGATTCATAGGCACCCCCAAATCTACAGAGATATTACCTGCACCACACAGAACTGACTTTGTAATGGCTTAATGGGCAAGAGAATACAAAAGCTGCTTCTCTGTGCCTCCTTCTGATAAACCCACATTGTCCTAGAAGTATGTTCACAGCTACAGCCTAGGAGAATAAGATGCTTTTCACTGGAAAATGCTGATTCAGAGGAAGTGAAATCCTTTTTGTGTAGAAAAGGTGTTCTGATGCAACACAGCATGCTGGGGAACATTTCCTCAGTGTAGTCTGGAATTTCTGGTCTAGACAGAAGAAATCAGAAGTCTGAGCTTCTGCTCAATGCAAACTAGACTTGTATCTGAATCTCTCCTCACACTGTCTGAATGTACCTGTTCTCTGCCTTTTTCATTTCATGTGAAGTGAAAATCTCTCTCCCTTCCTCAAATGTTGGCCTTTCACCATACAAAACCATAGCTGAAAACTCAAAATCTTCCACAAAGGAATCCTTCCCCTTCAATTTTCTGCCTATTTTCCACACAAAAATTATGTTTTTTTTCAGACTTTAATGTCCTGGGAATCAAGAAGTGCTTAAGCAGGGCCTAGTAAGTGTGAGGAGTAGCAGGAGACAAGAATACAGGCCGAGAAAAAAAAAAAAAAAAAAAAAAAATCACTTCATAAAGAAAAGCTTGGGTGAAAACTGAGAACTACTTCACCGAAACACTTCGTCTCACAGAACAGCCAAACATGCCCCATAGTTGGAATACTGTGCAAAAGCAGACAAGATGGATAATGCCCAAAGGATCGTTGCAAAATGATCCAGATTGGCCTGGATTTACTCAAAAGATTTACCCTGAATGTGAAAATAAAACCCCTAAATACATTTGGTATTACAAAGATCAAATGAAAGACTTCACAACTGGGAAGACAGAACAGTGACATTACTGACAAATATCTGCACCACTGGTGGAAAACAGGAAGGTAAATTAACAGGTTTGTTTAATCCTACTGTGCAGAGAATACAGAAAGAGAAGAATTCTCAATTGATACTTTGAAACCTGATTATATCATTAGAAAATGGTAAATCAACATGTTACAGACTGGCTTTGTGGGTGCTGAAAGTCAGACAAAACATGTGCAATTAGTGACTGCTGGCTTCCTGCAAATTAAGTGCCACTCAAGTCCACAAAAGCTTTCCTAGAACTTATTAACACCAGCACCAGCCCTTGCTGGAGCTGTCAATCCACTCAAAACCCAACAAAGCTGTCAAAAGCATTCTGGGTGTGTGACACACAAGAGTTTTGCTTGGCAATGGGGATGCTGGGAGGCTGAAATAACCCCTGGAAAAACAAAAGCAGTTAAGGAAAGCTAGACTTCCCAGGCTTGGCTCATGTAACCCCAACAAAGTCAGATCCTGGAAAAGCTTTAAGTGTAACACTCTGGAAGTTACTTTCCATCCCTGGTGATCATGCTATCGGTTTGCATCCAAATATCCCTGTGCACAACTTATGTCTCGGTAAATGATACAACCAGCAGTTAGCTCTGCACAGCATTACCAATATGGATCTAAGCTAACCACTTAGTAAGACTGGGTTTCCATGTACCTTATTTCTTTCCCCATTTATACATTAAGAACAGGGCTCTTAACAGTCTCAGGAAGCTTTTGGAGATGTTAAAACCAGAAGGGAGCTCCCATTTGAGCTCCTCCATCACTACCTGTAGCATGTGCCACTGCTTTTTCTGCATTTGGACTGTAATGACTCTCTCTGGGAAGACGTCAAGCTTAGACTTGAAGACCCCAGTGCAGATTCACCACCTCCTTGAGTAAGTGATTGGAATGGCTGCTGACCTTTACTGGTAAAAAAAAAAAATCACTTGTTTCTTGCTGCAGCACACAGAGCTCTCATCATGACCTTCCCTGTCACACATACAGCAAACCAAGACAATGCACATGTGTATTCGATTAAAATGTATGCCTGCAAATATGCACAACAGCACTGAAGCCCAACTAGTTAAATCCATGCCTGCCCACACTGCTTTTCACTCCTCCCTCATGCCTTCTCCCTTCCATACGGTACACACATTACCATACACATTTCAGTAATATCTGCAGCACCATGTTCTGTCCAGACTTGCAAAAGCACTGGGGAAATTGCTGCTCTAATGAGGGAAAAGGAGCAAAGATAGTGACACCTTTGTTCTGGGGCTATGAGAACTGACACTCTTGAGTAGAGAGAACCATTTAAAAGCAAGGGGGAAAAAAATCCCAAATCTGAATAGAAGAAAAATGCCAGATCTCCAGAGACATGTTTATTTTCAAGAACCATGCAACATATGACCCCAGGAAGAGCTGTGAGACAGCACTGCAACGTTTCCAGGCTGTAACAACAACCTGACAAATGCAGATGGGTACCAACGCAAAAAGGACAGCACTGCAGCTCACTCACAGGCTGCACCTGCAGGGAACACTGTTCGATCCATTTTGCTGATTTATGATGTACCAAAGCCTAACACCAAAAACATTCTTTGGCTTGAATTCTGTACTTTTAAAAAATAATGCAGGCCCATGGAAAAGTTACCATGGAAAGCAGAGAATCAGCTAAAGAACAGCATTATGAGAACAGGCGGCTGGGCAAAAAGACATTTTGTAATATCTTTACAACAACTTTAGGACAACTGATTTGTTAACTGATTTTAGGTTTTTTTTTTAAGACTCAAGAGTCTCAACTCAAATCTCAATTCAGATCTCAACTACACATTTCATAATGCCCCATAAATCCTATTTATCATAAGTTTTTAAATCAGAGAGAAAAGAAGATTTCCAATGCCCCGAAGGGGTAAAAATAAAACAGACCCCATCTTTCTTACATAAGAAGTGACAAATCAAACTAAGAGCCATTCAGACAGTGAGAATCCAGCTGTGAAAACTCCTGTCATTTCCTAAGGCTCTATATAGACAACAACATATGCACATGCCCTCAAAAAATTATATAAAAGCACAAAGTAGTTAAAAAGAAATGACTCAAGGCCAGACTTGCAGAAGCACATAAAGGCTTTTCCAGCCCTATCCCTGAAAGAATCAGCCCAGTCACTACCATGAATAAAGGACACCAAGGTTCTGAAGCAGCCTCTTGAGAAACAAATGTTTAGCTACCACCCTGTATGATGCTGTCTAGGGCAGTTCATCTGTACTTGTTTAATAGCTTCCTGTATGCTAAATGATTTTAGAACTCAAACCTGGCAAAAGTGTTATCTGACCAGCTTGGCTGTGCAACCACACTCCAGAGAGCTGCCTGATTCAGTTACCTGCCCATCCTTGGCGTAGCAAACAGAGTTGGACTGGGTGTATTTAACAGCAATGCTGGCAACAATCAGGTCTCGGACAGCAGACTCGGGCAGCTGAAACAAAACACTGTTGTCAACAACCATGACTGGCCATGTGCCAGAGATTTGCAAGCCCCCAGAGCCATCACAAGTACTGTAGCATGGACAGCGAAAACAAGGTAACTAAAAAGATCCTGTTTTCAATTACCAGCAAATTTTGTTTAGATTAAAAACAGTAAACGATTGGTTTGGCAGCTGATCTCATAGCTCATAGGGATTAATGATGGTCTTGGCAGTCCTGGGGTAATAGCTGATGATCTTAAAAGGTCTTTTCCAACCTAGCTGATTCTATGACTCAACCTTACCAGGTCAAGAGGGCTCCATCACTGGTATTAAGCCTGCGAAGTCTTCTGTACTCACTCACTGACATCAGATATGCTTATAGGTAAAAAGCTAAGCCCATGCTGAAGTACACACTACACCACCACAAAACAGTAGAGCTCAGCATCTTCATGAAGTATTATTAAGTCTGTTCCATTACTAATTTACTATGCTTATTTTTATTACCTCAATGCCTGAACTTGCTTCTGAGCCCAGGATTAATCACGTGCTCATTAACATCTGTCTTTTAATGATAACAAGATCAAAGACAAAGAAACAACTGATAACTTCCTGATGATGTGACCAGTATTAGGAAGGCCAGGGTTTACACAACACATTGAACACAAAAAGAAGAACTAAACAGTGGGTCAGAATGAGATCACAAGAGATCCCTAGCATATGGCTGTCTCACCATAAGGAATCACACATGGTAGCTTCTTACTTGTAAGAAATACAAGTATTTTGCTAGTCAGAGATAAAAGGCAAGGTTCAGCTCCTCTTATTTATGCAAGGAATCAAACCAAAGGCAAACTACTCTGATTTACACAAGTATATTTGGCCCAGAAATTTGCTGCACTGTCAAAACAATTTAAAAGCCAATTAAATTTCATTAAAATATTTTAAGAGCTCTTAAAACAAACCACTGCTGACTTCTTCCACGAAAGCACACCAGCCCATTCTACCAGGATTTAAGCTCATTCATCTCCTGACACTTACATTTTTGTTCTTTGTAACAATGTTCTTGAACAAGAACCGGTCGATGACTGCATTGTTCCTCTTCTGCATGAGGTGCAAGCCATAAAGAGTTCGAATCTCATTGTCGTCTGGCTCGTAATGGGGATCCATCTACAAGCCAAAGGAGAGGCCAATAAAACGCTCTTAGAGCAATTAAAAGCCTACATCCACTAACAGCTTCAGTTAAAATGCACTCATGGAAAGCAATGTCAAACCATCAGAAGTAATTAGAAGCAACTGGAGCAGCAAGGTCCCAACAGCACAAAGTGACACGTACAGGGTGAAGAGAGGTAATGCAGTAGAGATGTTTATATACAAATGTTCATATTGCAAGCCATAAAATCTACAAACTCTTCTAGGCTGGCACAGAAAGGGGAAGACATCCACACAAAGAGAGTCTTGCAGTCTTGCACAGGAAAGTAGAAATATTTTTGAGTTCTTTCACACATGCCACAAGGTACAACTCCCAACCCTCTTCGACATTCAAGGGAAAAGAGATTGTGCTTATTTCCAGAAATGCACTCTCTTGGGGCACATCTCTGAACAAGCATGTAGCAGTGTAAGGGGTAAAGTTAAATGGAACTGTTACAAACTGCATTCAGGTCTACCATGCATGGGCTTATTTAGAATTTTGGTAGCCTCAGGTTATTGAGACATGAAGTAAACTGGATTAAGGCTATCACCTCTGAATGAGGTTTCCTTAACCTATTTACATTTGTTCTGACCAACTTTTCTTAGCATCCCTCTGCAGACAGGCCCTGAAGATACATGGTTAACCAGTACAACCTCATCCTTGCAAAGCTAATTGAATTCAGGAAGCAATCATCTACCAAGATTGTCTGCCATTTCATTCCTTCTTGCCTGAAGCTCCTGAGCCATCTTCTACAGCTCCCCTGGTAGTAACACTACAATTGAAGCTTCAGCTAAGCCTTGGATTTTCTTTTTGTAGCACTATAGCAAAGTTCTCTGCTCATTTGTCTCTCAGAGTCAGGCAGAAATAGGACGTGTCTGGCTGTTGAGAGCATTCTGTAATCCATTAGTCATGTTCACCAAAACTGGATGATTTTGAAGTCCTAACAATCACTGCAGAAACTATGAAGGCAACCTGATACTGACTTGACCACACTATAGTAATACTTCAACCAGGATGCTTGTTGAGAAATATGTAAAGGTGCATCATCCCAGGTCCAATCTCTCCCTGTGCTGCTATCTTCATCACTGACTGTCGTGTAGACTGCCCTATAAACACCCCATGCCCAGACAAGAGTTCCCCCACTGATAAGACTCACAACATCACTGCGACACTGTATCTTAGATACAAAGAATTCAGAGAGAAAACAAATTCAGGAGAAGTGAGAGGAAAGCTGGCAAAGAGAGCACAGAAATTCTATCTCTTTGAAGTACTCTGGCTGGTCACAGACTCAATTACTTTAAATCCACATCACTGTGAAAGCCAAGGAAGGCATTACAGTCATAGAGGGGAGTAATTTTATAATGACATGACTACAGCATTGCTGGTGGAATTCCAGCTCATACAGGAATCCCCAAAGACCCAAAGGAAACACTTCCAGGCACTGTAGAGGGACCTGGACCAGCCCTCCCAGCTATTTGGACACTAACTTCTGTGAAAAGCAGGTACAGGGTTATAGTGGAGCAGGAATACAAACCTGAAGGACACAGTAACCACCATTCTTCTTTTTGGAAAGGATTTTGAGAGATTCTTCCTCATAGCCAGGAGCTACCACACCATCAGACACCTGTAACACACAGATTTCAGCTTCCGTGTGAAAAAAAGAGGGGCTAATACCGAAAGCTCCACGTGCCATTTCCAGAAAAGCACTGAAGGCACACCTCTTTGGGTCTGTATGTACCCTATAACAGAGGCACCATAACAACTTTGGTTTCAATTCTGGAAAGTGGAAACAGTGGAGTGCAGTAAGCTCTTGGCAGGAGTTAGTAAAAAATAGCCACCATCACTTCAGCAGAATGGAACTAATAACTAATATTCCTCTTTGGGGGGGGAAGAAAACTCATGTACAACATCCCCACTTTAAAGCCCTAACAGTAAAGATGACTTAAAAAAACCCAGATCTTTATTTCAACAGTGACAAGTCTAATGAGACAAAAATATTGGCCTAAGAGCTGTTAACAGCCTTAAAATTGAGGAGAGTTGCCATTCATCAGCTCCGTGAAGTGATACACACCTTTCCCATTCTTATCCTACAATGTAGGTGAGGTTTTATTTGTTTCTAAGTAATAGTATACCAAACGTTTTCCTCACAATCCAGTCAAATGTGCTCTGTCATTTGTTTGAAAGTAAGTCTCCAGTGTACAAGACAGCCCTTTTCATTGTGACTTCCCCCTCAAAAAAACACTGTAAGCAACATATAATGGGATGAAGGTGTTTGGTAAAGCATGAACTCCCTTGTTTAACTTTGTATGTAAACTAGAGACTTGTGCAATGCAGTAAGCTACGGAGTTCACGTTGAATCCAGTGAAGTAAAAAATACAGCCTGGAAAGTGGCTGAGCCTACACATAACTTGTATCAACTGGCAGGCAGCAATTTACAGCCACATTCCTGCCTTGGGCAAGAGGCTTGCCATCAGCTCTCCAGTCCTATTCTACTTACAGCCCTTTAACCAGTCATATACTTGTGACAGTAATCAGGGCTCATTTCCCGAGGCCTACTCAGAAGCTGAGGTTTCCAATCACCTCCTTGAAAACAGCATTTCAAGCACTGCTGTTTCACAGGCTCTAGCACACATCCAGGTTTAATCTGGTAGGGAGAAAAGTACATCAAAATTCTGCCCTCCAGATACAGACTTGCACAAACAGACCAGTCTTGAGTAAAATGTAACAAATTCAAACAGAATGGCTGTTACAAACCAATGACTTCATCTAGTGCAATTCTCATTTTTACACTCAAAGGCTTTGCTGCTGTTTAACTAACCTCTCTGGAAATGATCTTGGCTGTAGCCACATCGCAGATGTCAGACAGGGCAACGAAATCACCAAAAGAAGACATCCGGTCAGCACCTGAAAAATCCTATCTTCAGCAACTTATCAAACTCTAGCGTAACACAAAGAAAAGTCTGCTCCTACAACACAGTCCATTGCCATGAGAGCTAATAATTTAATCCTACAGCAAAAATAAGAGACCATGTAAGAGCAACAAGGACGAAAAATCCTACCTCAAACACATGCACCCTTCAATATTCCCACAGTTCAGATATTCTTTCTTTTCTACTGCCTTTGTCAGAGCTCTAACTCTGTAATGACTACCTCCATCCCTACAAACAGCAATGCTGTAGCCATGGTGGCAAAAGGACAAGGAAAGGCAAGAGTCATGCAGAAAGATTTTAGACGGGAGATAGTTGGAAAAAAAAAGAAAGCTTTTAGCTGCCTATGCTCCCATCTGCCTTCTCCTGTAAGAAACCAGAGCCAGAAAAGTAGCTAAGATTTTTTTTAATAGACATTCTGTATATTTAATGACATAGCTAAGGTAAACTCAGCTCTCACCACAGATGCTCTGCTACTTAGCAAGGACAATTCTTCTGTCCCTGCCATTCAAAAGGTTTATTTTTCTATCAATCATGCAATGGCTTTCTGGGTGCAACATTCAAAGGTGGTCTTTAAAGGGTAAAAAGTGAACTCAAGCCGATGTGCCCCTTGTCAAATAAGTTTGCTTTGTTATCTCTCATCTGTGCAGATTTTCCAGGAACGCCATGGAAAATGAGAGAATTAGCAAAGTATCTCAGCTGAGAAAGCTATTTTTATTTACCTATTTTTGGGGGGGGGGGGGGGGGGCGGGGGTGAGTTGTGAGCGCTGAAGAACAAAAGCATTAAAAGCACCCACCAAATACCAGGCAGAAACATTTCTACTCCAAATAAGTACTCCTGAGCATCCCATCTGCAGTGTAAGGATGAGTGTGGTAACAGCACAGCTGTTTATCCAAATCCTTTAGCCAAAACCTCAAAGATTTATACAAATATGTGTGCATATACATATTTAATTAAATAAATAAAATCTACACATCTTCTATATACATCAAGGAACAGAATCCAAAATTATTTTTGGCCTCTTTGAAACAACAGGTCTGCTCACTTGGAAAACAATGCTTGATAGACATTTAATTCAGTCAGTAAGAACCTTATGGAAAAAAAAACATACAGAGGAGGAATCCAATGCAAAGGGAAGAGCCTGCCACGTGCTAAGCATGCTGTTTATGTGCTGAGAATTCAGCTCAGCTCCTTGGACACACTAGTTTATGCCTGGACCTCTCACCTCTGCTTCGTGCATAGGCAGATGCCAAGGGTGTTAAAGTCTTGTGGAAGTCGTGCACCATGCAGACTTGCGCCTCCTCTTCGCTGAGGGGTATTCCAACAGCAGCACCTAGTGGGAAACACAAGGAAGGGCACTCAGTCCTGGGACCTCCCTGGAGGCTGCCAGGCGAAAGGACACTGATACACCACTGACGGGGCCTGCCAAAAGCTGGAGTATTTTCAAAGAGAAAAGCATGGCAACATGAAGCCACCCTACCTGCAGGACTGACATGCTTGAAGGAGGCTGCAGCAGGAATGCCTAATGCCAGCTTGAGTTCCTTCACCAGCTGCCAGGCATTGAGAGCATCACACAGGTTGATGAACCCTGGAGAGCCATTCACCACTGCAAACACAGCACACAAATAGATGCTTTAAAGCAGGCAGACCCCTCTCCCCAGAGTCTGGAGAGCAAGCAGAAGAGATTTCTCCCCCCAGATACCAAAATAGCTATGAATTGTTCTTGTTAAACAAGCTCCTCAGCAACTGGTTAATCCTGAAAAGCCTCAGTGTCTTGTAAGGAACGCACAGGTTTGAGACTGGGAACAAATGTATGCAAATACAATTATCTTCCCTAACTGAAGCTGTTGATATGACCTTGGAGCAAGACACACACTGTCCCTATGCACATTCGCTCTTGTGAAAGGGGAACAAAGAAAGAATATCCCCCCTTATGTTCTTTGAGTTCTTCAACTGGCAGCCATTTGGAAGAAGAGCTCTCTCTTTCTGTGGAAGTCTGCCAGAGCTTGATTTTGATCAAGGTGCATAGCCAGAGTTGTTAGGGAAGAATACAAAAACCACATCCACTAGCAGGGTAGATTTCTTTACAAATCTAGTATATAAATTTCATATAGTGACTATGGCTCCGATTCAACTAAGTAGTCTGGCACTAATCTTTAAGCAGACATTGTCTCTAACTGATGTCAACAGAACCACTTAAAATTTAGGGCAAGTTTGTATGAAAATGCTTGATCTGGTCCTTTCACCAGAAATACATGCCAAGCATGAAGCCCATTTAAAAGTCTATTCTCAAAACCTTTTGCCCTGGCTCTGCAAGAACTGCTTGTACCAACATGGCAACTCAAGAACAAGAGCAGCCAGACTTTCTCTCCAAAACACGGGTATCCCTTAATGCAACAATGCTGTCATGGGTGGCACACCCTACAAAATAGCAGATACACACCAGACATGTCTCAAACTCTTGCGAGTGAGACTTGTACCCCTTCCCTCTGCCATCACCAGCAGAAGCAGCAGTTTAAAACACCAACCTAAAAAAAAACTCTCCTCAAAACCATCAAATAAACAAATAAATAAATAGATTAAAAAAAAAACAAACCCCATTCAAACCTAGAGAAAACAGCTTGGTTTCTAGACAGAGTAAATGGTGGCAAAAAAAAAAATGGGAAGACAAGTAAGAAAAACAGGAAGTAGCAAAGCATCTTAAAAGGATAAGGAGATTTTCCTTCACTAAATCTGAATCTGATGTAAAGCAGAAAGTTCATTACGTAAATCTGTTCCAATTGTCTTCAGTGTGGACACACCATCCTACACCAATAGGGAATGCAGAGCTACAGCAAGTCTTGCGCAGACAGGCTTTCCTGTCTCACACAACTCCACCTTTCCGTTGCAAAGCTAGTGCCAGTAATAAAGTAGTTGTTAAGGCACTGCTTGCCATCCTTTGGACTAAAGTACAAGGTGATGTTTCAGTTTTAAAGACAATGAGCAGACATGCCCAAGCACCTCCTTTCCTAGCTATCTCAGAGCTACCTTTTGGCCAGCATGGCCTAGGCCTCACCTGTCATGGGAAGTTTGGATCTCATTGTGTAGAGCTGCGCAGGACTCTGGTGAGGATTCATACCATACCTCAGGGGCAGCTGGGACACCCCCTTGCTGTACTCCTTCCTAAAGTAGTCAGAGATGGCTGCATCATATTGAGCAGTGTGGGTGAAAGCCTGGGGACAGAATGGGGAACATTTGTCAACTTAAAAAGGATTTGGTATTTAAAGGCAATCAAGTCTGGCTTAGCCCTTCACTGCAAGCAAATAAAACAAACCTTGAGTGCAAGGCGACGTCTGGTCTCCATGGAAGTGTCTTTGTCCCCTGATGTTGCCATCTCTTTTGCTACTTCAGAGTAGTCTGCAGGGTCACACACAACTGTCACACGAGCGTGGTTCTTGGCAGCTGCCCGCAGCAAGGCAACTCCTCCTGCAAGAGAGGAATGGAGGCATGAAGCACTTCCCTTCTGGATACAGCAAAAGCAGCCACATCTGAGGCCAAGAAAGCACATGCACCAATGGATCATTTGTGCCTGATGAATGTGCCTCCCTCTCTCCAGCAAGAGGGGACTGCAACAGTACTCTTCAAAATGCACAAGGCTGGTGAGTTTTACTCTGTCCACTGGTGACTGGCCTTTGGAGACACAGGCAGAGCTGCAGCTGGAGACACAGAGGAAGGAAACAGGTCCCAGGCTGCACTGAGCAGCTGGGGCAAGAATGTCTTCAAGCAGCACAACCACATCCTAAGGAAGATGGCTCATCTCCATTTGCCATTTAAGCACCATCCTCTGCAACAATGGGCTGAGGAGGGCTCTATAGGAAGATTTGCTTTTATGCTGCCAAGCAACAGATGTTCCCAGAGCTCTCTGCAAATATTAACAACTCCTGCCCAGGTCCTCTGTGTAAAATAAAATGCCACACTTCCCCCTTAAATGTGACTCTGCACAACTATTACAACAGTTTAAATCATACGAGATACTAGGCTGTTGCAAAGGAAAAGTAGAAGCTGGCACTGCTACACATCACTCCATAAAATATTTAATAGAGAGCTCTGCTGGGCATCATTTGGACTAAACTACTCCAAGAAAATTCAATCTCAATCCAACCTCATGGTACAGAAGCGTGCCTGTACTGTTGACAAGCTGCCAACTAGAGCTGCTGCACTGAAGGAACAGCAAGCCTTATGGGGTTAATAACTAGCAGAAAGAGCAAAACTGCTGATGATACAGGTGTCCATGCTTCCAAACTCGGGTCCCAACTACTCTTGCATATATGCAGACCAACCCCTTTCCTTGTAACAGCTTCCTGAAGTTCTCAGCAATACCCAAAGCTCTTTCAGTGGTAGAGCTTTTCCTCTCCAAAGCTCATGGTTTTTATTTTTATTACACTGCCAGATGCTGCAAAAGAGGTATAATCTGCTCTCTGTGTTTAGTAGGAAGCATGCTCCACCTGGCCTTTCCTAGCAGAGCCTTCTACAGTACATCACACTGCTTCTGGGCATGCGTGACTTGCATGGCTTGCAAACCTGTGCAGCAGCCACTTGCCACTTTAACTGTACATCTGCTTAAAAGCAATGAGGTTTACCCAACTATGCTTTCAGTCTGCCCCTTGCAACTCCTGAGCAACTTAGAAGACTTCCTTTATGGGTGTGCAAGGATACCAAACAAAAAGGAAACAACAGAGACCGCTTAAAGAGACCAGAACATCTGGTCTGCCTGGAGAATAGATATGCTCTCCCTTTAACTTACCAATATCAATCTTTTCCACTGCCTCTTGCACAGTTACACCTGGAGAAGATACGGTCTTCACAAAGGGGTAAAGGTTACACACTACAACTCTGAGAATTGAGAGAAAAAGTAGGGTTATTCAAGAAGACATAAAAATTGCAAACTGGGCTCAGCATTCACAGGCTACCATAGTGTGTTTATGTCTTGTTTCTCTCTTAGATCAGGGACCAGCACAAAATACTGTAGCCAAGGCTTCTTTCTCCAAAAGACTTAAGAGACAGCAGCATTCAGCCAAAGGCCAAGTGATGGTACAATGCATTATGAAATCTGGCTGAACTGTGTGCACTAAACAATATTACAACAGATAAACCATCTTCTGTAAATTGTGGTTTTAAGAGTTTCTTTAAACACCTGGGCCTGTATTTAAATGTTTAGTAACTTTGGTGTACAACTTGAGCCACTTCAAAGGACTTCAAAGTGGACTCTCAGCAGTGCTGAAAATAGGCATCCACGAACTGTTGTAAGAGAGTAAGCACCCAGGGCAAGGTCCATTGCAAACAAAGTACAATCTCATTTTCCACAACTTTTCCTAGAGTAGAAGATGACCTACGTATCACCTTGTGGACTTTTAAAATACCAACAGCATATGAAGCCTGAGTGCACAGCCTGGATCCCATAAAATCTCTGGATCACATGAAAGCAAGAGGGAGAATTGACTTTCCCCTCTCAAGACAAGACTGGACCTTGCTGGAATTAGTTTTTTCATCTGATCTGGAAGAAGCTGCAGTCTATTCCAGAAAGCATGAAGTAATAACTTGCACTGTCCCATCCTACCAGTGACACATGAACTGCAATGAATGGAGGTACATTTTTTGACCTTCACAATGTTTTTCATCCAAGTGAATTAGTTTACCCTCTTGATCTGAATATATGAAGGTACTGAACTCCCATGCGTGCGCACTATTGGCAGCAAATTGCTGTGATGCATACACTTATGTCCAACTTTCAATATTTCTTTGTTTCCACACTCTGTGATGAACTCAAGGGATGATCAGCTTCCAGTATGGTTTTCAGAACCCTCTATGTCTCTAAATTTCATAGTGTCTTTTATTGTCTGTTCCACCCCAATCCATTCATGCTCCTGAACTGTTGCCAACCATCTGTGGACTTTAACACTGCTAATTCTTTCATCTATGGAAATCAAGATAAACCAATACCAAGGTTTCCTACCTTGATTTGGGAATGTAAATTTTATGCAACCATGCATAAAACACTCTGGCTGAGCATCAGCTCCTTCTGCTTTATATAAGACAATCTAAATACAAATTGTTACTTCAAATGCAAGTGCACTGTAAGTCACTTATGTAAAGGCATGTTACTCCCCCTGGAATCCAGCAGAGCCTGATTTAACATGCAGCATACTCTGAAGAGCTACTGCTGCGGAGCTGTCCTGTGGTTTTAAAGCTCAGGTTTCAAATTCAGCCTGGAAATCCATCTGAGGCATGTCAGTTTTTAAAAGTAATTTTAAAAGCAAAGATGCATTTTGGCCCAATCACCACAGTCAAACTATACCTCCCACCCTTTACTATGTTCCCTTCAGCTACTGTTTCTAAATCAGGAGCTACCCACCAGCACAGAATTGGTTACTCACAATTTCTAGTTAGATGTTGAAACCAGGCAGTTAAAAATAGTCCCAAGCTACCCTCCCTGCATGAGTGTACTGAGCAAACAAATTCTCACAAAACCAGAAGAAAATCTTTGGTATGTTAGTGGACAAACTGTTACTTCAATTCCTCACTTCTGATCACTTGCTCCCACAATGGCTCTTGGAAAGTAAGCTTCCTGTCATCTGTGTGTTTTCTGTTTGTACAAATGCTGCATGTTCCTGGCTGTCTTTTCCTGTCTACTCTTCATTTACATGTTGAAACTCAGCAAACATTATGCAAATATCAAAGGGTATATTTACTAAGCTAGTATTTCAAAACCAGGAATTGTCATGCACCCAGAGCCAAGTTGAGGGGAGATGCACCAGCTCCAAAAGTACTGAAATGAACCATGCAAGAAGTGTAATATGATTCAACCTTGACCAGATGTAGTGCCAACATTCCCAGATAACCAGAAGAAATTAAAATCTCTGCTGCCTGTGGAAACCAGAGTATAACTTTCTTGTTTTAGTTTTAGAATCATAGAATAGTTAAGGGTGGAAAGGACCTTAAGATCATCTAGTTCCAACCCCCCTGCCATGGGCAGGGACATTTCACACTCTCTTACTACAAGTGTTGAAGGCCATAAAAATTATCAGAGGGCTGGAGCACCTCTGCTCTGGAGACAGGCTGAGAGAGCTGGGCTTGTTCAGCCTGGAGAAAAAAAGGCTCTAGGAAGGTCTCAGAGCAGCTCCAGTGCCTAAAGGGGCCAACAAAAAATCTGGAGAAGGGCTTTTGACAAGGGTCTGTAGAGACAGGACAATGGGGAATGGTTTTAAGATGAAAGAGGGTATATTCAGATTAGCTATTAGGAAGAATTTTTTCCTTATGAGGGTGGTGAGACACTGGTACAGGCTGCCCAGAGAAGGTGTCCCCATCCCTGGCATCAAGGCCAGGCTGGATGGGGCTTGGAGCAACCTGGTCTGGTGGAAGGTGTCCCTGTCCGTGGCAGTGGGTTGGAACTGGATGAGCTTAAAGGTCCCTTCCAATCCAAACCAGTCTGCATCTTCTGACAGAGAAAAAGGAGACTACAGATCTTCTGGTGTGTGGATATTAAATCCCTTCTGCTCCCTTTCAGTGGCGCTGACTAGTTTCCAGTGCTCATTTTTGATTACTAATTGATTGCATGATGTCCCCCAGTATTTACCTTACAAGGCTGAAATCCTGTTTGTTCATATCAGCATTATCTTCTGGAATATTGCGAGCCAAGATGCCTAGTTACAAAAAACAGTGTATCTTAACTGAAAAATAATTAAATCATAATCATTTATTTAATTCAACACCTTCCTTCAGACTGTGCTTTTCCTCAGAGATTTTCTATCGCAAATTTTCTGATTCTAGCTCAGACAACAGTCCTCAGCCCCTCCATCTATCCAAGAGAGGACACAGGGTAAACCCAAACTGCCTAGGAATAAGAAGTATTACAGCATGCAGAAATCACCGAGTAAAGACTATGCTATCATGTTCCTTATGCTGCACACCAGATTCATCCACAGGTTAAATTCCATGGAGCTCTCTGCACAAACAGCTCTGAAACTGACTCTGCAAAGAACGTGCAAAGGCATTTACAGAGAAGCCCTGTTACTTATAGCCCTAGGGAGAAAAAGATCTGCTAACTGCATAGATGCCAGCATAGCAACAGAGGAAGTAATTCAGCCACTGTGCACTTCTTTACCTAGTGCTTTTCACCTCTTCTTCTGCCCCTAGAGCAAATCTGTTATTATTCCACACAGACCTTAAAAAATAAAGACATCTGTCAGCCCCTTCTTCCCACCCTCAATTCTCTTTTAGACTGAAAAAAAGAGATTAGCAGCAACATACCAGCATGAACTGCAGGATGAAGGGTTTTCACACGTCCACCTAACATCTCAGGGAACCCTGTCAAGTCTGAAACATCTCTGCACAATGAGAAAACATAGCATGATAATACATGTGCCATTCTGACTTTATCTATAGGTTGAATGGTTATTATTCCCATTGGGACAGTAATCTAGATCTACTGGCAATGTTGGTTTTACTGGAAGGAGATTTAAAAGCTAGGAGTTTTGAAGGCCGTAAGGAGGTGAAATAAACCTAACTTTCTTTTGGTCTATTTGTGAAAAAAAGATAAATCACCAGCTTTCCATCAATGACAGGGGGAGTTTAGAGAGAAAACAAATGCATGATTCCTTTAAACTTCATTATTTTGTACCTTGTTAAGAACACAACATATGGAAGGTTCCTAAACTGCTAGGAAAAACCTGTGCTGAGTGATAGGCTATGATGCTTCCTTCATGCAGAAGGCTGGGAACTAGCTCCGAGATGAGGCATTAAGACACATCTGATTGTTTTTATTATGGCTGGCATCTGTCAACTAGCTTGTTAAATGCTTCTAGGTATAGAAGCCAAAATGTTGGTTTCATGCTCTCTTACTTTTCACAAATGTTGGTCTTGTGCAAAAGCTACATCTGACAGAAGACAGCTTTCTAATAGTGACCGAAACAAAAAAATTGCATAGGTTTCACTACATACACACACCTCATGCCAAAGGGGCAACAACTGCTTTTCCCATAAATGGAAATAAAGTTAATGGGTCACACTAAACTAAGCAGTAATTTCTCAAATACACTGAAACACCCCGGATAAGCAAATCCCAACTCAACATGGTTTACAGAGAAAATTAGAAGATGCAGTACATCAGTACTCTGCTTTCCAGCTTAGCCAAAGCATTAAAGTTTCACCGCTCCCTGTGACTGTTCATGATGGTAAAGGAACAACAAATTGGAAAGGGAAGAGCAAATGTGACCATTCTTTGCTTCAGGCTTCACTGATAGCACAGCCAAGCAAAGAAGTTGGAGAGACATAAGCAAGTTTGGTTGGAGCTGTTTTTTAAATCACAGCAAGGAAGAAACTAGAACAAATTTCCTCAGAATCATGGACCAAAACATGCCCTTTCTGCAACAGTGGGTGCACAACACTTGAAGGCTCTACCCAAAAAGTTGACCATGGTGCTGGGAAAATGTTATGTAACAAATCATTATTTTGTAAGAAATTGTAAATTATTTTGTAACAAATGTTGAAGCTCCAGTGAGTTTCAACATACTCCTAACACGTCAGTCCTGTCCAACAACCAGGCAAAGTTCACCATGACCTTAAGAGCAGCACTAGGGGCAGATTATGAATGTCAAGAGAACTGACCTTCTCATAGGGAAAAAAGGCAGCTCAAGACAGACAAGGCACCATCGCCCAATAGCTCTCTGTGTGCTGTCCTGTACAGTAACACTCTTTGGCCTCAGTCAACCAAGGTCAACCTTGCTGGTCAAGGTGGTGCTGAAGTTTGCCTTAGGAAAGTGTGGTTTTTTTGGGGGGGAAGGGAAGACTTGCTTTCAGAGCAGTTTTCCTTGCAAATGGGAGAAAATTTAAGCAACCTGAGGACCAAAATGAGCATATTTAGTGGAGATGTATAGGAAAATGTCTGTACCTGACAGGCAAGCCAGCATCTCTCAGGGATTTGGCTGTTCCTCCAGAGGCAATCAAACCCAGGCCAAGAGCATTCAGACTCTTTGCAAATTCTACCAGGCTGGTCTTATCAGAAACACTGAGCAAAGCTAACAGGTGGGAAAGGCACAAATATTGTGGGTTTAAACGTGGAGCAGAGAAAGAAAACAACAGGATTAAGAGTCAGAAGCCTTTGCAAGCCCTGTAACTTGGGAATCTTCTCCGATGTGAGGTACTGGGAATAAGGAGCTGACCTCCAGCCCCTCACACACCACAGCGGAGAAGCCCCTTCCACAGACGAGGGCAGGCAGCACAGCCGTCCTCGCATCCTGCCTCAGGGCGAAAGCGCGGGAAGCTGGTCCCTCACAGCCGGCCGCCTCCTCCCCACACAGCGGCGGCCGCCGACCAGCTCCGACCCAAGGCAAGGTATAACCAACCACCCAAAAGGGAAACGAGCGGCCCCCAACCCCTCAGGGCACAGGAACTACCGGGTTAGAAGCGGCAAACCCACTCCCAGACGAGCGGCACCCGGCCGCCCCTCGCCTTCCGGAGCTACCCTGTTTAGCTAACTCGGGGGATTACATCTCGGCCCAGCTGGAGAGCAGCTTCCCCTCACCCCCAACCCTCCCCAGCTGCTCCAAGTGCAGCGGGCGGGCGTTCGCGGTTCACCCTGGGCAGCCAAGGCCTCGCCGGCCCCGCGTTACCGAGCTGCTGCCGGGCAGCCATGGCGCCGTCGGTGGGAGCGCGCTGGCGGCGGTGGAGAGAAGACCGAACGGCGGCGGCCCGGCGGGATTTGGGTGCCCGCTGCACCGGGGGGCGGGAGCACTGGGTGGGCTGGTCCCGGATGGGGCGGGGAGTAGAAGGGAGGTGGCGGGGGATGTGCGGAGCACTTTGTGGTGATCGGGCAGGCTGCGAGTGCCCCATGTGAGCTTTGGGCGTAAGGGAAAGGCGCTGGCGGGAAGGCGGAGCTGTGGTGAGGAGGGGGGGCTCTCCATGGCGGGGAACGCTGGAGGGCAGCCCTCTCTCTTCCCTGCCCGGGCTGCCCATGGCTGTGCCCCTGGGCACTAGGTCCCCGTTGGGACAGGGTGCGGGCTACAAGCGCGGTACAAGCACCTTGAAGTCATGATACAAGTTCTTTTGCGGGCCTCTTCAGCGACAGGAAGCCCAGCTTACTCCGCTGGTGAAAGTGAGGTGCAGGTGAGGCAATGCCTCGTTGCATTAAGGATAGTTTTTCACAGAAATTATTCTTGGAATTTCATCTGTGGAAAATCCACTTGGAGAGCTTACAACCTACTGATGAGCAGGGATAAAGGCAAAACACTTGTTTACCAAGTCCGAGGTAAAAAATTAAGCTTTCAAATAGTAAAAGGGGCTTCTCTTCCCTTTATTTTTTATTTTCCTATGTAAATGGGTTAATGGGAGGAGCTTTTGTCCCCCACAAGCCTCCAAATTTTCTGGAACTCTTTGCAGAGGAGTTTCTTGTTTTCGTTTTAGCTTGTGGTTGGCAGGTAATGCTGACAGAACATGTTGGTTTTAACACTGCTGGTTAAAATCTCTGCTGTGCCACTGTCCAACAGGGTTAAACTGCAGCAGTGGGACAGCTGGAGAGAGCTCTGGAGTTAATTTGCGACACAACCCCTGCCCTTCACAGGTTGCCCAGAGAAGCTGTGACTGCCCCATCCCTGGCAGTGTTCAAGGCCAGGCTGGACACAGCTTGGAGCAACCTGATCTAGTAGAAGGTGTCCCTGCCCATGGCTGGGGTTGGAACTGGATTTGCTCTGAAGTCCGTTACAACTCAAACTATTCCATGCTTGATTCACCATGCCAGTGTTTACACAAGGTTTCTCCATGCTTGTCCTGTCACTTCAGCAGCATGCACTCAATGCTGCCATTCCCAGCCAGTAGCATTGCCCAACAAAACAGCAAATATTTTGCAGGTTTCAGGTCCAGCTGGCTGGGACTTGGTTACATTTGTGTAACATGTAACATGTCAGGGATGTGCATCTGGAGTAGTGGGGCCTGGTATATGGGGTTTAATCGGGCCTTTAAGCAATAAAACCAGCATGGGCAGACCCCTAAGACATCCCCACATACATCTTTCATGGTTTTCATTGTTCATGTAGGTAGTCACAGCACACTTGGAAGCTTCCTGAGCAGGCTAACTGCATTCGGCTCTCCACTTTCATTTAAAAAAAGAATAAATGCATGGAAGTTTCTAGATCTTGTAGACAAGAAGCTGGGATGTGCAAAACAAGTGCAACTGCAAGGCCCAGAAACTTGGCTGCTTTGATTTCTGAATCTCTGTGGGCTTGGGCAGTATTTTCTGTGTGAGAAAGAGTCAAGCAAGAAATACTAAACACACTGAACAAAGCCAGTATATGTATTACTCTTAGTAGCAGCTACTGACAAGCAGTAATAAATTACTGTGCAGAAGTGTGGCTGGGGCCAGATGAAAATATACTGTTAAGTGGTACATGAGCACTATCGTTACGAAAATACACACCTTTGTGAGAATAAAAGTTGTACAAAGAGTACAGGTCTGTGCAGCTAAGGTGGGCTTTGGGGATGATTAAAGTATGTGAAAATTAAAAATTTAACTGAGCTCTGCATATTTATCCAGTGTTGGAGAGCAATTGTGTATTCTGGTCCCTACACATTAGGAGCAGCATTTGGGAAGCAGGGTGTTTTGTGCTACTGCAGGAGCTGCATGCAAGCAGGTGGCCCTGTCAGCCTGTGAAGAGAACAGGGCTGCTGGTGCTTTCAGACAATGGGAGGGACATTATCAACACAAATAGTGGCATTTTCTTTTTTGGCTCATCCAGCAGTTTGCTGTCCCTTAGCCCACGAGACAAGGTTTCTGTTTGCACAGGGGCTTGCGTGGCAGGAGGGCGGTTTGGGTTTACCCTGTGTCCTCTTGGATTGGTGGTCAAGAAGGGGCGTTTTGGCTGTATGCTAGAGGGGCGTGTGGGTTTGGATCTGTTAGATAGCTCCTGGCTTTGGGATGGCTACACAGGGAAAGCAAACAGTCTGCCTCCTCAAAGGTTTAGTTTTGCTTTATAGAGCTTAACTATTTATCTGGTTTGATGATGTTTAGAAGGTGTTCAGGTATTCTGTGCTCTGCTCATGTGCCATCATTTATTCAGTAGGAATGAGGTCTCACTGAAGGTTTTGTCCTGGTGTTTCAAAGCATTGCAAGAAGCTCATCTTGAGCCAAGAATGCAGCAATATCATATTGGAAATAATGGGAAGAGGTAAATACTGGAATTACCAAAATTACATTAAGGTTATTGCTAAATCCTCTTAGGGGCCTACATCCAAGAAAGAAAAATCAGGCTTAATTAGCAATGTACTCTGCTGTGTTAATAAGGAAAAGTAAAAAGAAGCTGAATAGAGACATACAGAAGGGTTGACATTCCTGGTTTTGTTGTTGCTAGGACAATACCCTAGGTAGCCTTCTCTTGAGACTGCAAGGAGTAATAACAATGCTTTGTCGCTTGGCTTCAAGTCACTGCTGTAAGTCTGTTCTTTGTTGATTTTTTTTCCAGGTAGCACACCAAGAGGAATGTAGAAAAAAAACAGGTTAATTTGGCTGTGTATTAATTTGTTAGGGTAGGAATCCAGCTAATCCTGCAGCTGCCTGGGGTCTAGCACTGGGGGGGGCAGTGAATCAAGAAGACCCAGCCAAAATTTAGGAAATCAAAGTGGAAGTCCTTGGTATGTCTGGTTTGGAGCTACCCTGACTTCAGGAATGAGGTGTCATAGGTGGTGAGTGTTCCAGCAGTGGTCTGATCTGGATCTGCTCTACTCCAGTAGATGTGTCTCATTGCAGATATTTAAATGGGAAGGAAGAAAGTGTAAGTGGAGAAGATGTTACCTTGACAAGGGGCACTGCTGTCACCTGCATTGTTCAGGATGCTGTTTGTCAGACACTGGGCCTCAATTTCTCAAGCCTTACAGAGTCCACAGTGTTGCAAGCACTTGTATATACCCCTATGCTCAGTATTACGAGATTACTTACTATAAAGTTGAGTAGTCCTGAAGGGGCATGCTCAAGCAGGCTTCAAATGCCCTGTCTCAAATGTTACACAACAGTAGAGATGGGAGTGGAATTTAATACAGGCTATTTCTCAATGGTTGGTGCTATATTCAGTCTTCTGGTTTATCGGCCTTTTGTTTCCAGGGTTCATGAGAACTGCAGGGTGAAATCTTTTTAGTGCCTTCCAAAAGAAAAAGAGCTGCTAAGTATTGCTCTGTTGAACCTTGTTTAAATGTTACATCACATTGCCCATGCTACTTGCCACCAGTTACCAAATGTCTGAGGTAGCTTCAGCAGCTGAGCTCATGAACAGGCTAGCCAGGAGTATTCCAAAATTACTGAGAGACTCAAGAGCTCTGATGGATTTTGAGTTTCTTTCTCAACCCTTATCATTTTGGAGCAGCTTTTGTTTTACTGTGTTCCTTGGAGGTCCCATTCAAATCACATCTGTGAGGCTGGCATTCTGTCTGTTAGCTGTACTTGTAAATCCATGATCAGGGCCTGCATGGCTGCAAGATGGTGACTGGCATCCTAGCTAAAGTTCAGAGACACCAAAGAGCTTTGCGTGTACAGTTTGACCTGGAGTTTGAAGTTTACATCCCCTGTTCAAGGATCAACATAAGTGGTCAGTTTTCCCAAACCTTTGATACCACTATCTAATGCTTTTCCTGTGAAAGAAGCCGTTTCCTTGTGATAGAATAAATATTACAGGTTTCAAGCTGAGTTATTCTCCTAATGCTCTGGATATGAATGAGACCCAAAGATGCATGAACTGAGCAACAATTTATTTTCTAAATGTTCCCTTTCCTTTCCTCACAGAGGTGTGTTCCCATCCAAGAGTAGAAAGAGTAGTAATAGTAGAAAGGAAAGAAATAGTTTCTTCTGTTGTTGAATTGGTATCTACTCTACTGTGTGAAACTCCCATGCAGAATGAATCTGAGAGCATAAAACCCTGCATTGGTGGTGAGGCAGCAGCCTGTAATGTGTAAGCAAAGTGGTGGTTTATAGGAAGGTTGTGTGCCCTCAGAACAGCCTCAGCTGAGCAGATGGAGACAGTGGTGGTGGTACAGGGTGCAGGTGTAAGAGGAAGATGATATGTGCAGGGTGTGACTGAACAGGTCTGTTTCTAATTGCAAATACGGGTTTCACAGTGAAAAAAAATCTCATCCACTCTGAGGTTCTTTATGTGCCTCCTTGACCTGTTCATGTGGAAGGAAAAATTTCCATTAAAAAAAACCCACAACAAAACGGAAAAATATTTGAGATTCTCCCTTTCCCTCCCTTCCTCTTCCACCCTCCCCCGTAGTTGTAAAGAAATCACATTATCCTCAACTCATACCAGGCTGGCTTACTTTTGTTTAATCTGACCACTGAGTTCACTGACCCTTTCCCAGTGGAGCTGAGTTTATAGTTGTCCCCTTCTCTTTGGACACCTGCATTGGTTTACCCGGTGTCCTTGGGTGAGCAGGAAGACTGCCAAGCCGTGAAGGGAAGCAGCCCCCACTAGAGTGCGCTAGGGCAGTTCAAATGGAATGGTTTTGTTCTGGCATCACAGTGGAACCATCAAAGATGTCTATGCTCTGCATGACGGAGGAAGTGGAAATCTATGTCATACTTTGACAAGGACAGGAGTCCATCTCAAGGTCCCATTAATGACCTCCTATTGTCATTCATGCATTTCAAAACTGTCCCTAACAAACCTGCCCAGCATCACACAAGAATTTTCTGCCTCAGCCAGTATTTGTATGGAGGCTCCTAGACCTTATCCCTTCTCTTCTATCCTCATTTGCTGCAGGTTTGCTTAGTTAGCCAGCTGGAGCATAATTCCTTTCATGATCTACAGTCTAATACATAAAGATGACAGTGATGCAAATCTTTGCTTTGGATTCAATTTGCATGTTAATTCATTGTCGCTCCCCAGGTACCTGGAATTTGCTCTGACAGGATCTGGGAGATGATGAAATGCTCCCTGGGTGGAGTGTTCTCCTGTCTCCTGAGCCTGGAGGGAGAGGTGACATAGTTTTACTGTCCACCAGGAATCATCTTTTGTGCAGCATGGGAGATCTGCAGCAAAAAGCAAAGCAAAAACAGAAAGCAAAGCAAAAAATGTCATCAAGGAAGAGTTCTTAGTGCACAGTGCAAATAGAGTCAAGGTTGATTATAGAGAGTTGAGGAGGATCTGGAAATCAGTGCAGCCTGGCGAGAGATCATGTGATAGATTAAGACACCTTCTGCTAGACCAGGTTTCTCCAAGCCCTGTCCAATCTGGCCTTGAACACTGCCAGGGATGGGGCAGCCATAGCTTCTCTGGGCACCCTGTGCCAGTGCCTCACCACCCTCACAGGGAAGAACTTCTGCCTGATACCTCCTCTCAATCTCCCCTCTGGCAGGTTAAAGTCATTACCCCTTGTCCTATCCCTGCAGGCCCTTGTCCAAAGCCCCTCTCCAGTTTTCTTGCTGGCCCCTTTAGGCACTGAAAGCTGCTCTATGGTCTCCCTGAAGTCTTCTCCAGGCTGAACATGAGATGCTTTTATTCTAATAGCAGATGTTCTTAGTTGTAGCAAATAATCCATTATCAAATTTTGCTGAGTTTATATATAGTCTAATTTTAATAACAACAACAAAAAAGAAAACAAAACACCACCAAAAACAGAAGGAAAGACTGAAACATGACTTACTCCTTTTTTCAATCATAAGTGAGTGGATCAGGTGACTGTATTTTGGCCTTAGAAACATGGATAACATCTTGAAGAAGAACCCTGGGAAAAAATAAACTTGTTTCTTTTCTGTGTTCAAACTCAGTGGCTTTGGATTCCACAGGAATTTCTTGTGCTTTCTGAAAGCTGCTCACCTGAATGCCCTGCATTCATAAACAGCTGCGCCTCCTTCTTTCTATTCTGACCTTCCTTGCTCAGTTTCCAGTCACAACAGGACAGATTCTGGCTTTTCAAAATCATCTCACTGATGTTTTTTTAGTGAGGAATGACTAGAAAAAGAAAGATTTTTTTTTCCTCCAGAAAACATCACTAAACTAAATCTTTTTATTTTCACTTCAATCAAAGCCAAGTTTTTCAGCTTTTCATTAAAAATCACATTTTGATTTAAGAAGGCCTTAAAATGAACATTTCCAGAATAAACAATGTTATTTTCCAGATAATACTTTTCAGAAAAACTGGGATTCAATTCTGTAGCTACTCATCCATTAACCAGGATCCCCAGGAAAACTCAGCAGGCTTTGCGCAGCTCTGGGCTTGGAAAATACAAATTCTGCTTCCTGCATGATAATCCTGTGCAAGTCAAGTGAGGGGTGTTTGTGTTTTCCCCCATGGGGAAAAGACGTGTCTGCATCTGGAGTGCAGAAATGTATTGATGAAAAGCCCCGGGCAGGACTGGGTTACATTAATTGTAGGCACAGACTGTGTTCATGTGGCAAATCCACCTGTAAGAGGTAGGGAGCCTTCAGGATGGGAATGACAAATACCAGCCCTCATTAAGCAAAGCAGAGGTAGGTCCTAATTACCCTGGAGCTGCAGTCAGGCTGCATGGGTTCCTGCCAGTGTGCGAGCTGTGTCCTGACTTGCTTGTTGATTCCTGCAGTGAAGCAGTGAAGAAGGTGGCTGGGTCTGACCCATTTGGGATGACAGCAGGATGGAGTATTGGTTTTGCAGCAGTGCATCTCTCCTCCAGACTGGCTTTCCATTGGCTCCATGCATTTTAGGCATTGAAACTGCATCTCTGTGCCCATCTCTACTCAGTGGCTCTTGTTCTGGAGTCACTGGAGCGATCAGTCATGCTTAATGGGAATTCCTGCAGAATGCAACTACAGCCTTTAACTGTGTTCTCCAATTTACCTAACTGATGTTTTCTCCAGTCTTGGATTTTAATTACTGGTAATATCATTAATCACATAATTATGGCCTCATCCCATTATCTTACAAGACTTGTGTGACTAATAACAGGACAGGGGAACACTTTTTTTCTGTGCTTTATTGACTAATTTAATGTAGTTGAAAAAAAGCAAACATGCTGGGGATAGAAGTCCCAAAACATAACATTTTGTTGACAGTGTGCAACATTTAGGTATTTCTGGAGAGCTGGAGAGTAGGATTTTATTTGTTGTTATTTACACTGGTTTTCGCATAAATGCACACTTTGTCAGAACCCGGAAAAAGACCTGCTTGAGTCTGATCATGTCCATTTAAGTTGTCTCACAAGCACACATCAGCATTATAAGAAACACACAGGGGAAGAAAGGAGTTTCCTCCAGGGAAAAGGCAGTTTAATCATGATGGGTCAGGTAAAAATCTTTTGAATAGACCACGGGGAGTTCTTCCTTTACACATTAACTTCTGCAGAGGGCTGAAATCCCTGTGTCAGGCAGCATCAAATCCCTCTGATGCTATAAAACATTGCAATGAGCACACCCAGATTATGAATTAAGAATGCATGTGATTGAGTCATGTGAAATGTTCTTTCTGGATTGTTAGAGGTTTAGTGTTATGGGTTGGGAAAAGGATGGTTAATTCTTCACATCCTGTCTTTCTGTTCAGTTATGAAGCCCCATCCCTGGCAGTGTTCAAGGCCAGGTTGGAGGGGGCTTGGAGCAACCTGGCCTAGTGGAAAGTGTCCCTGCCCACGGCAGGGGAATGGAACTGAATGAGCTTTAAGGTCCCTTCCAACACAAACCATTCTAGGATTCTATGAAAACATGCTCTACTGTTTTCTTTCCCACAGGCCAATCTACCATTCTGAGTTATTGTGACTGGGCAGAAAGAACCCTGCTTAACAAGGTGCCTCAAAGCTGCTGATCTGATTAAAGCCACCACCTGATTAATTCCTTCCAATCCTTTTCCATCTTCTGATTCCACCTCTTCACTGCTATCAGTATTTATGTTCTCTGTCCAAAGACTCATTGCTACTTGGTTTGCAGCTGGCTTTTGTTGACTGCATGATTTCACTGCAGATCTTTCAATAAATTAGTGGTTTGGATTTGTTTTTTTCTGAGAATGATGAAGCTCTTGTGGTTTGTTTGTTTTTATTGCTTTGTTTTCTTCAGGAAATGAAGCTCTGGTTCAGTTACTGCAGAAAACTGAAAGTTGCAACCAAAAGTTGCTTGAAGGTTGAAAACTAAATGGCAGACATTCAGTGTATGTGGAGTGTTTTTATAAACCTGCCAATTTTCAAGCCACAGTATCACAGAATCCTAAGGGTTGGAAGGGACCTCAAAAGATCATCTAGTCCAACCCTCCTGCAATAGGAGGGTAACCTAGAGTACATCACACAGGAACTTGTCCAGGCGGGCCTTGAATATCTCCAACGTAGGAGACTCCACAACCCCCCTAGGCAACCTGTTCCAGTGCTCTGTCACTCTCACAGTAAAGAAATTTTTCCTGATGTTCACATGGAACCTCCTATGCTCCAGTTTACACCCATTGCCCCTTGTGCTATCACTGGACATCACTGAAAAAAACCTAGCTCCATCATCCTGACACTCACCCTTTACATATTTGTAAACATTGATGAGGTCACCCCTCAGTCTCCTCCAAGCTAAAGAGTCCCAGCTCCCTCAGCCTCTCCTCATAAGAGGGATGTTCCACTCCCTTAATCATCTTTGTGGCTCTGCACTGGACTCTTTCAAGCAAGTCCCTGTCCTTCTTGAACTGTGGGGCCCAGAACTGGACACAATATTCCAGATGTGGCCTCACCAAGGCAGACTAGAGGGGGAGGAGAACCTCTCTTGACCTACTAACCACACCCTTTCTAATGCACCCTAGGATGCCATTGGCCTTCTTGGCCACA
Source organism: Pezoporus flaviventris (assembly GCF_033815535.1). Classification (NCBI taxonomy): domain Eukaryota; kingdom Metazoa; phylum Chordata; class Aves; order Psittaciformes; family Psittacidae; genus Pezoporus; species Pezoporus flaviventris. Next base: position 54,592,464 of record NW_026892549.1, read on the forward strand.
AGGGCACATTGGTGGCTCATGGTCATCCTCCTATCCACCAGGACCCCCAGGTCCCTTTCCCCTTCACTACTGTCCAGCAGGTCAGCTCCCAACCTGTACTGGTACATGGGGTTGTTCTTCCCCAGATGCAAGACTCTACACTTGCCCTTGTTGAATTTCATCACATTCCTCTCCGCCCAACTCTCCAGCCTGCCCAGGTCTCGCTGAATGGCAACACAGCCCTCTGGTGTGTCAGCCACTCCTCCCAGTTTAGTATCATCAGCAAACTTGCTGAGGGTACATTCAGTTCCCTCATCCAGGTCGTTGATGAAAATATTAAACAGCACTGGTCCCAGCACCGACCCCTGAGGGACTCCACTAGTCACAGACCTCCAGCTAGATTCTGCCCCATTGACCACAACTCTCTGCCTTCTTCCTTCTAACCAGTTCTTGATCCACCTCACTACCTGATCATCAAGCCCACACTTCCTTAGCTTATGTATGAGGATGCTGTGGGAGACAGTATCAAATGCCTTACTGAAATCAAGAAAAACCACATCTACCGCTCTACCATCATCCATCCACCTAGTTACTTGCTCATAGAAGGCTATAAGGTTGGTCAAACATGACTTCCCCTTGGTAAAGCCATGTTGTCTGCTCTTAATGACCCCCTCATCCTTGATATGCCTAGAGATGGTGTCAAGAATAAGTTGTTCCATCACCTTTCCAGGGATGGAGGTAAGGCTGACCGGTCTATAATTACCCGGGTCTTCCTTCTTTCCCTTCTTATAGACCGGCGTGACATTTGCCATCCTCCAATCCTCAGGCACCTCACCTGTTTCCCACGACTTACCAAAGATGATGGAGAGTGGCTCGGCAATGACCTCCGCCAGCTCCCTCAGCACCTGCGGGTGTATTCCATCCGGACCCATCGATTTATAGATGTCCAGATTACTTAACTGATCCCTGACCCAATCCTCATCTACCAAAGCAAACTCCTCCTTTATCCTGACTCCTTCCGGGGCTATAGGAATCTGGGTCCCCCGGGGAGAGTCTGCAGGAGTAAAGACAGAGGCAAAGAAGGCATTCAATACCTCTGCCTCCTTTATATCCTCTGTCTCCAGGGCACCCACCTCGTTCAGCAGTGGGCCTATACTGCTTCTTGTGTTAGTTTTATTTGCTATGTATTTGAAGAAGCCCTTTCTATTGTCCTTGACCTGACTTGCCAGATTAAGTTCCAAGGAGGCCTTAGCTGTCCTAATTGCTTCCCTACATCCTCTAACAGCTATCCTATATTCCTCCCAAGTGGCCAGCCCCTCCTTCCATAATCCATAGATTTTCTTTTTCCGTGCGAGTTTACCCAGCAGTTCCTTGTTTAACCATGCTTGTCTCCTGGCTCCCTTACTTGACTTCCTACTCATTGGGACACTCTGATCCTGAGCTTTGAAGAAGTGGTTCTTGAATGCTGACCAACTATCTTGAGCCCCTTTACCACCTAGTACCCTTTGCCATGGTACTTCCCTTAGCAATTGATTGAAGAGGCCAAAGTCTGCCCTTCGGAAATCCAGAAATGTGTCCTTGCTAGGTATTCTGTTCCTCCCACACAAGATCCTAAACTCCACCATCTCATGGTCACTGCAGCCCAGGCTGCCACTGACCGTCACTACTTCAACCAGACCCTCCTTGTTGGTGAGTACCAGATCCAGCAGCGCTCCTCTCCTAGTTGGTTCGTCCACCATTTGCATTAAGAAGTTATCATCAATGCACTGGAGGAACCTCCTAGACTGTGAATGACTGGCTGTGTAAGTCTTCCAGCAAATATTGGGGTAGTTAAGATACCCCATAAGGACCAAGGCATGTAGTCTTGAGGCTGCTTTCAATTGTCTGTAGAAAGCCTCATCAACTCCTTCGTCCTCATCAGGAGGTCTATAATAGACCCCCACAACTGTGCCACCCATACCAGCCTGTCCCTTAATTCGCACCCACAGACTTTCCACTTGGTCCTCACCTGCCCCTGGACAGAACTCAATACATTCTAGTCACTCTTTCACATAAAGAGCGACTCCACCACCTCGCTTTGCTGATCTATCTTTCCTAAAAAGGACATAGCCATCCATAACCACATTCCAGTCATGTGAGCTGTCCCACCATGTCTCTGTAATTGCCACCAGGTCATAACCTTTAGACCGCACACAGACTTCTAACTCCTCCTGTTTATTCCCCATGCTCCGTGCATTGGTGTACAGGCATTTCAGGGAGCAAGCAGAGCACGCTAGTGGCAGCCTTGGAAGGCGGGAGGCCTTCTGGTCTTCATTCATACTAGAACATTGCCCAATAGTTCAAACCCAGCTACAACCCCCTCGCACTTCGAATCTAACCTAGAGCTCTGTGAGTGAGCTCTATTAACTCTTGCCCAGGTACCCTTTTTTCCCTGCAGGACAGAGTTTAAACAACTACACTTTCCCTCAAATGAAACAATAGATTGAGAGTTCTCCCTAGTCTGCCATTCTTCAAGCCCTAACATGTTTCTCTTGGGCTTGTCCCCAACAGGCCCAGTTATCTCCCCTTCCCCCTTCCTACCTAGTTTAAAGCCCTGTCAATGAGCCCTGCTAACTCCTGCCCCAGAAACCTTCTCCTCCTCTGGGACCGATGTATCCCACCTGCCACCAGAAAACCAGGTGTCTCATATAGCAGCCTGTGATTGAAAAACCCAAACCCCTGCCTTTGGCACCAGTCCCGTAGCCATATATTGATCTGCAGTCTCTTCCTATTTATCTCTTCACCTTTGCTTGTAACAGGTATGGAGGCAAACACCACTTGTGCTCCAGACCCTCTAACCAGCCGTCCCAGGGCCCTGAAGTCTCTCTTCATTGCCCTTGCCCTGCTTTAATAATTTCATCACTGCCAACCTGAAAAAACAGCAGCAGATAGTAGTCAGAGGGCTGCACCAGATCAGAGAGTTTCCTTTTAACATCTCCAATCTGAGCCCCAGGTAGGCAGCAGACTTCCCTGTGGGATGGATCAGGTCGACAAATGGGCCCTTCTGTTCCCCTCAGAAGGGAGCCACCCACCACAATTACTCTTCTTTTCTTCTTTGTTGAGGAAGTTCTAAGGCATGGGGGTGAGTGACAAGCCCTAGGTGACTTACTAGATGGATCAACCCCTCCATCACCATTTACCTGGCCCTGTAGTTCCAAGACCTCATACCTGTTACTCAAGGGCAACTGAGAGGAAGGAAGAGATTGCGAGGGTTTTCGCTTACCTCTCCGAGGAGGGACCTCCCTCCATACTTCCTTGTCCCTTAAGTTTACTCTTCTATCTGATGGTAGGAGGGAAGGGGATCTATCACTTGTTCAGCCACTTCCCTCTGCCCTTGCCTTAGGGTGTGGCTCCACCAATCAATTTCACTTTCACACTCTCTGATAGCTCTCAACCTTTCAACATCCTCCCTCAGTTCAACCACCTGCTTTAGCAGGTCATCTATTCGCTGACGCCGCACACAAGCGGTGTTGCTGGCTCTCTCCAATACAAGTGCCAGGCTCAGGCATTCACTACAGCCAGAGACCTGCACAGCCGCATGTCTGCGGGAAGGCTCAGTCTGGGTACCCACGTTATTCCTAACTACAGGTTTTGATTGAGTGGTGACCATGATCTATCTGGTCGATCGGTCCGTCTACGTCTCTCTGCACAAGCAAGCAGTCCTTCCTTCTCCTGTGATCCAGTCGAGTCCTCTTGATCAGGCGATCACTCCACTCGCCTGCCTGTGCAAACTGCCTCGACCCGCTCTCTTCGCCGCGCTCTTGGTCGCTCGCGCTCCCTGGGCAGGTTTTTAACCGCTCACAGCTGCCGCCGAGACCCCTGGCTCTGCCCCCGGTGAGTCAGCTGCTCACGAGAGCTGAGCTGCCGGCTCCTGGGCAAGTCCTGTTGAGGACTTGAGGCTCCCTCCTCAATGGCTTTTGTCGCTCTGAGTTGAGGCTCTTGGACGCTGATCTCTCCCCACTCCACTCCGGTGTTGCAGGCGTCCTCTCTCAATCTACTCACCTCAGCAATTGACGAAAAAGCCAGTTTCAGTTTCCAAGCCTGACATGAAAGTTTTGAGTGTTTGTGGTAGGCAATACTATGCAAACAATATACATTTCAGATACATGTGCATCCACAAGCCTGTCATTGTTGGCACTGTGAAAATCTTGCTATTTCTCCTGCAAATAATACCATGTAATATTATCCATACTAGTTTGATGCCCCAGTTTGAGCTTGCTTTATTTTCCCCTGGTTTTTAGTTGTGTTCAGATGAACCCTTAGTCATAGAATCACAGAATCCTAGAATGGTTAGGGTTGGAAGGACTTTCAAAGCTCATCTAGTTCCAACCCCCCTACAATAAACAGGGAAATCTTCAACTAGATCAGGTTGCCCAGAACCACATCCAGCCTGGCCTTGAATGTCTCCATGGATGGGACATCCACCACCTCTCTGGGCAACCTGTGCCAGTGTTTTACCAACCTCATCGTTGATTCGGAGAAAACTGCAGGAACAAACTTGCCAACAAAGTTTTCAAGTTGACAAGCAGGTATTCTTTATTGCAGTGCTGGGAGACACGGGGGATAGCTCCTTCTAATGTGGGTCCCCGTATTGCTACACAAGCCATCCTTATATAGTCCCTGGGCATACATACATATTCATGAGGCTACATATGGGTTAGATCATTTTCCAGAAAGTTCCCCGCATGCGTACAGATTTGTGGTGGTGGTCTCTGAGGGTCGTTTACTTCTTCCAACAATCTTCATCACTTCTGGCAGCCTTTGAAGCACCTGCAGTAGATGCTTATACCAGCTTGATTGGTTCGTTAGCACCAGAGACATAATAATCCTCCTGTCCTCCTACTTATCAGTTGGTTTAACTGCAGCCCATCCTGGACACCTGCCATTCCTAAATACTCCTTATCCTTGCATCCTGTTCTTCTAGCCTGTTTTTCTTACATTCATTTTGTACTAAGGTCATAGGGCCTAAAACTGTGTCAACTATAACGGTTTATCTTGTGCAAGAATTCTCAGTATGTTCTCTAGCTGTACTCTGCTTCTTTTTTTCTGTGTATCATGCACTTCAGTAATTTTCCATTGTTACTGTTACAAAGCCATCAAACTTAACATTACTTAAAACTGATTCTAAAGGTTTATATATTACATTTTGTAATTTTATGCCCCTCTTATCTCATCATAAAGAATTTTTTCCTCACGTCCAGCCTGAATCTCCCCTCTTTTAGTTTAAAACCATCACCTCTTGTCCTGTCACAACAGGCCCTAGTGAAAAGTCTTTCCCATCTTTCTTATAGGCCCTTTTGAGAACGGAAAGGCTACAACAAGGTCTCCCTGGAGTCTTCTCTTCTTCAGGCTGGCCAACCCCAACTCTTAAGCCTGTCTCCATAGCAGAGGTGCTCCAGCCCTCCGAAGATTTCTGCGGCCCTTCTCTGGACCCTGCCATGTCTTTCCTGTACTGAAGACTCCAGAGCTGCACTCAGGACTGCAGGTGGGGTCTCACCATGGCAGAGCAGAGGAGCAGAACCACCTACATTGACCTGCTGGCCATGCTCCTTTGCATGCAGCCCAGTGTAGAACTGGTTGCCTGGGATGCAAGTGCACATTGCCAGTTCACATCCAGTCTTTCATCCACCAGTATCCCCAAGTTCTTCTCCTTAGGGGTACTCTCAATCCCTTCATCCCCCAGCCTCTATTGATACTGTGGTTGCCCTGACCCAGGTACAGGACCCTGCACTTGGCCCCATTGAACCTCATGAAGTTCACATGAGCCCACTTCTTGAGACTGTCCAAGTGCCTCTGGATGGCATCCCATCTTTCAGGCTGTCATCTACACCACTCAGCTTAGTGTCTTTGCAATACTTGTCTTTCCCCCTTGTTATCTCAGACACGATCAACAGTTGTTTGCACAGGATTTTTATGAACTTCTGCACTCACTGACAATGGGCCAACTTGACTTTTGAAGTTTTCCACTTCAACATCTCCTGCAGCTTGCCATTCCTTAACTTTAATTTCTGTCACTTCTCCTGATTTTCCAGGAAGAAATTCTGATTAGGAAGAAACTGCTGGGCTGTCCATCGTGTGATGCCAGTCACAAGTTACATGGTGCTTCTCAGCCTGTAAGGCATACATTGTTCTTAACCAACTGCAGTGAGCCACAGGTAGAGGAGCTAAAAACCTGATTTCCATTAACATCTCCCTTGCCATCCTGTCTGACACTACCGAAGTAAGGCAGAGCCATTGTAAGTGCCATGTAACAGCACACCTGATTAAAACCCTGCAAAGCTCACAAAAGTCCTGTCAGTCAGCTTGCATGTGATTTCAGGTCCTGTTTTCATTTATTTACATTATCACCCATTATGTGAAGAGTGTTTGCTAAACACTGAAGAATGATGGTCCTGTCCCACTAGCTGACAGCAGAAGGGCTGACAAAGGGAAGGAATGCAGTAAAAGTGGTAATTTATGTCCGAGTCATGCTTTCCCAGCCAGCTGTGCTGATAAAAAATGGTCAATATCATGGGAAGGCTGGGAAACAGCAGCAACAAAATTACCGTTGTGGGGGAAAAACAAAAAGCCAAAGTATTTAGACCAGTACTTTGATTAAAGATGGCTTATTGTACACAGCACAGGAAAGGAGGGCCCAAAGAGACATTTAGGTTTATCAGATGCAGGCCTGTGTAGGGGAAAATATTTCTGGCGTGGACACATGCACCTAAGACAACATGGAGACAGCAGCAGCAGTGTCTTGCCTGCGGCACAGAAAAAGCTGATAAGGAAGCAGGAAAAAAGAAAGTGCCAGGTGTGAGGGATGAGAATTGATAAATCAGGGCTGGAGTTATAATCTGAGGGCAGGGTGGGGTGGAGTCCTTTGTCTACCTAATGCAGAGGATTCTACAGGAATTGTTTGTGTTTTCATCCACCAGTGTGACTTGCAGTCTGACTTTGCTCCCCTTAGGGGCAATGACAGACTCCTGTTGATTCATGGGAGCCTTAGAAATACAAGCAAACTTGCTGTGGCAACTGGCTAATTCAATAAGAGCATTGATTTCTGCAGCTGGACAAATAAAGAGTATGAATGCAGTGTAGCTGTCTTCTGTCTCTGAATTCATGTAACAAATGATCACTTATTCAGGTGAGAGGAAGCATTACCCCAGAGAGGGTCTTCCATATAAAAAATTCCCCAGCCTGTGTTAGTCTTTAATGTGCCACATATAGAGCTAGTTCCCATTCACTGGGAACCCTTTGCCTGCATTTTGCTATCTAACCTGTCACTCTGTGTAAAGCACCCTTGGGTTCTTCTTCAACAGCCATGGAACAGTCTGTGGCTTGGCTAGAACACTGACAGTGTTCCTATGGAGATTTAGAGAGTCCCTCTTGGACTGAGACACTTCAATATCTGCAGAAAGGTTGCTTAGAGCCCTGCTTGTCTGTGCTTGGCACAGCTGAGCTGTCTGTGCCTGCTGTTTGTTGTAAAACAAAACCAGTCTCCATGCTCATACTTTTCTTCCTTTAATTCCCCAGCAACTGAAAAAGGGTTTCACTCAGCCACACCACAGTGGCGCCAGTCTGTTGGTTGTTTCAGCCACTTTAGAAAATGGGAGAAGAAGAATCTCTGCAACATCTCTGTCTTTCCTTCTTGCACAGGTATGTCTTATGGACTTAAAACCAAAAGCCTTAACTGCATCCTGTAGCAGGCACCTGGACACATTTTTCCCAAGGCAGATCTGAAGGTGCCTCATCTCTGCTCTTTGCTGTATGCATCTATGTTGGTTAACAGGACTTAGAAGTTAGTTGCCTGGGTCCTCCTTATCTCACAGAGCAGCCAAGTTAAAGGCATACACACAGGGACAAAGAAGACCTCAGAAAGTGGATGCAGGAGCTGATAGGGTTCAATACAGGTAATGGGAACACCTCATAGCATCACTTCAGATGTCTGGTGATACTTTTCCCCTGGGTTCCAAGAGAGCTGACTTTTCCCCCATAGTGGGGAAGATGCTTGGAGCCCCACATCAAAGCCATAAAAAAGGAAATTCTCAAAGCACTCATGGTATCTGAGAATAGGCCCTGATATTTTCAGGGCTGCTGAGTAGTTGCAGACTTAGTTCATGGCTTCATGACAAGTCAGTGTTTGATGCAGTATGATGACACTTCTTTCATGGGCAACTGGTTTGCCACTCTCCATTTGCAGACCCCTTTTTCCTGTTGACGCTAGCTTTAATGGTCTTCATGCTGATGGATAAATCTTGAATTAACTGCACCACAGAACCATAGAATCCTAAAGCCACAGACTGGTTTGGGTTGGAAGGGACCTTAAAGCTCATCCAGTTCCAACCCCCTGCCACGGGCAGGGATACCTTCCACTAGACCAGGTTGCTCCAAGCCCTGGCCAACCTGGTCTTGAACACTGCCAGGGGTGGAGCAGCCATAGTTTCTCTGGGGAACCTCTGCCAGCGCCTCACCACCATTCTCACAGTAAAGAACTTTTTCCTCAGATCTCATCTCAGTCTCCCCTCTGTCAGGTTAAAGCCATTCCCCCATGCCCTGTCACTACAGGCCCTTGTCAAAAGCTCCTCTCCAAATTTCTTCTAGGCAGAAGCCCTGGCAGATCAGACTGCAGTGGTCTTAGCTTGTTGACAAGACCAGTTTCCAAGGGTGACTAGCCTTGCAGCAGAGAACACTTCCTAGTACCCCTGGCTCCTCATTTGCAGATGAGGTGGATGGTGTTTGTGGCTGCCAGCAGAGGTGGGTGCCACGAGTATGCTGCAGCACTGGCACAGAGGCTTCTTGCTTCTGCTGTGACCTGCTAAAGACAGTCACTTGCAGCACAAGGGCAGGCCAGGCAGTAATATTTAACAGCTACGGCTGTTTGCGTCAGTGTATGAGAGTTGGGGCACTGACCTGAAGAATGTCCCATTTCCACATTGATCCATGGGCTTTGACGTAGTGCAGGCTCACCTCAATAATAAGTGTGATATCATAGAATCATAGAATAATTAGGGTTGGAAAGGACCTTAAGATCATCTAGTTCCAACCCCCCTGCCGTGGGCAGGGACACCTTACGCTAAATCATATCACCCAAGGCCTCGTCCAGCCTGGTCTTGAACACTGCACAGTCTTCCATCTAACAGTCTTCCAGTGCTTAAAGGGGCCAACAAGAAATCCGGAGGGGCTTTTTACAAGGACCTGTAGGGATAGAACAAGGGGGAATGGCTTTAACCTGACAGAGGAGATTGAGATGAGATCTGAGGAAAAAGTTCTTCACTGTGAGGGTGCTGAGGCAGTGGCACGGTTTGCCCAGAGAAGCTGTGGCTGCCTTATCCCTGGACAGTGCTCAAGACCAGGTTGGATGGGCCTTGGAGCAACCTGCTGTAGTAGGTGTACCTGCCTGTGGCAGGGGATTGGAACTGGATGAGCTTTAAGTTCCCTTCCAACACAAACCATTCTATGGCTCGACTCATGATCCCAACAAACTCTGACCTGTCAGAGATACCATCTCCTATCTTCACCTTGCAATAGTAGGCTTCTCTTTTTTTTTTCCCTTTTCTAGTAGCCTTCAACTACAATAGATATGTTCTGAGACACCCCAGAAAACACAATGCAGCTTCTGCCCTTCAGCTCAGGAACAGGATTTAAGAGGTGTGATAAGAGTTGTGGAGCATTAACAGAGCAGGATGCTCAGTGCTAGAGGGGAGGAGGGATATTTTGATCAGTCACTGGGATAAACACTAAGCTGCTTTCCAATACATCCTGAGAGAAATTGGCTGTTAGAAAAATGTGTCTATTAAAAGGTCAGATGTTGTCTTGTGTTTTGGACTGACACTTGCACAGGCTGGTAAACGATACATACTGAATACTGTAGTAGGTTAATTTTGCCTAATTGAGGTCACCATGAACAGCCTATTAGAAAATAACAGTTTTCTCAGAGGATGCAAAATTGCTGGTTGTGATTTCTGCAAATAATACTGAATCTGTAACTCATTTGAGAGCAGCTTCTTGCAGTATTTGGTGGTCAAATTGGGAGTGTTAGCTGGATAGATATCTACTTAGTGTGCTTCTCTTCACTCACCCTAGGAGTGTAACTCTCAGAATCCATTTTTTCATGTGCAATAGGCAGAGACACAACAATAAGTTCAGTTTCACTACCCCCAAAAATTAAAAACTTGTGACATTTTTGCATTAGGTGGTCTTTCGGATGTCCATGTCCCTTTAGAGTTTATGGTTTTCAGCATTTCTTTTCAACTGTGAGAGCCAAAAAGGGATATTTTGCTTTAAGGGAAGACAATACTCTCACTTATATAGGGGAAAAGTGAAATAGCTGAGAGCACAAAACTGCAAATGTTGTTTCAGAATAACACACAGGATTTGCTCCCAGTAAAGTGTCAGTGTTCCTGCAGGAAGCATGGAGTGCTTGCTGAAAAGCTCTGTGAAAAGCAGCACGCTTGTTTAAAAGTTCAGATACACATTTACAGACTTGGAACTTTTTCCCCAGTAGTAAGACAGCTCTACTCTTGTAACTGCTGGTAGTGTCACAGAAGCTTTTTGTTTCCTGGCGAAAAGTACCAGAGGCACCAGTGGTATGTTCAAGAGAGCTTTGATGAAGAATGTTCAAAAGCATTATTTGTATTCCCTTTCCAAAGCCTGGCCCCTAGAAACCTTCCTTGACATCTTCCATGTATGAAACAGTCCTGCATGAGCTTTGGTGCTCTTCTTCATAAGATTCTTCATGTCCTCCCCTCCTGCATCTTGCCAAACAGACAGCTGAAATATTACCATCAATGCTTTCTTCTGTGGGTGGATTTGGGTTATTAATTGCTTTAAGCTAACAGAGAGGAGATTGAGATGAGCTCTGAGGCGGAAGTTCTTCCCTGTGAGGGTGCTGAGGCGCTGGCACAGGGTGCCCAGAGAAGCTGTGGCTGCCCCATCCCTGGCAGTGTTCATGTCCAAGTTGGATGGGGCTTGGAGCAACCTGCTCTAGTGGAAGGTGTCCCTGCCTGTGGCAGGGGGATGGAACTGAATGAGCTTTAAGGTTCCTTCCAACCCAGACCAGTCTGGGATTCAATTATTATTAATAAGATGGTCAGGAAGAATGGAACTATTTCACATCTTGTCAAAGCAGCACAAGTAGGATGCTGCTTTTATGAGACTTGCCACTACCCCTCCCTTCTCTAGATCACCTCTTTCATAAGCTTGAGCTCCATAAAATGCTGCAACAGCATGGGAAACAGCTCAGGAAGTGTCATGGTTTAACACCAGCCAGCAAACAAGCCTCATGCAGCCACTTGCTCACTCCCCCTCATGGGATGGGGGAGAGAATTGGAAGAGTGAGAAAACGTCTCAGTTGAGACAAAAACAGTGTAGTATATAAAGCAAAAGCCACACAAGGAAAGCAAAACAAGGAATTCATTCAGCACTTCCAACCAGCAGAGAGGTGTTCGATCTCCAGGGCTCCATCACATGTAATTGTTACTTGGGGAGACAAATGCCATCATTCCAAGTGTGTCCCCCTTCCTTCTTCTTCCCCCAGCTTTATATGCTGAGCATGATGCCGTACGGTCTGGAATATCACCTTGGTCAGCTGGGATCAGCTGTCCTGGCTGTGTCCCTTCCCATCTTCTTGTGCACACACAGACTACTTGCTGGTGGGGTGAGAGGCAGAAAAGGCCTTTACCTTGTGTAAGCACATCCAGAGATGTTTTCCTTACTGCTGAGTTTCACTGTTTCCAGCCCAAAACCAAAACATAGTCCCCTACGAGCTATAATGAAGAAATTAGCTCTATTGCAGCGAAACCAGCACAGAAGTAGTTTACAAACAGCAAAGAGAAAACTCAGGGACAGAATGACAAAGAAGAGTGCTGATAGCAGTTTTAAGCTGAATTCCCACTACCTTCCAAGCAGGCATTCTAGTATGGGTACATTAAGTTCACGTTACTCAACAGCCAGGGCTATTTAGCAATAAAGACTTCTGACACTGAAAGAGACTCCAACCAAATCTTTCCAGCCAGCAGTAAAGCAAGGAGTGTCATACTGAAGATCACTGGGTTGTATTGCTTGTTAAGGCAAGAGGCTTGAAGCTAATTTGTGCAATCGCTGCAGGTGATGTTGTCCTGTGACACCCTCACTGCCATAGATAACTGCCTTGGAGATTAAAATAGAAAACATTAAATGCAGGCCTACAAATGCAGTTCTGTAGCCACAGTAAATTAAATTGTGCACACACACATACGCAGAAAACATGAAGGCTTTTTGAAACTTGATGCAAGCTGCCTTTGGAATGGTTTTATAGCTCTTGATTGTTGTCTGCGGGGAAAAAAAAACCTGCAAGTGATGCTTGTGTGTCATGGAAAATGAGGGGGAAAAACAAGGTTCAATGTGAATGCAAGATACAGAATGTTGTCTGGAAGTCCCCAGCTTCCAAAGGAGGGAGGCAGTGCAGGGTTTTCACATTTTTTCATGGAAAAAGGAGAAGATGCCTGACTCCACAGCTTTCCTGAGATTTGAATAATGAAATAGTTCTCACTAATGTTTATATTAAGGTTTGACTTCTGGGGTAGTTTACATTGCTTCCACATCATGCTATGTACCTTCCTGCCATTAAGGAGAAGCCTCTGGCCTCCACAGTCTGATGCCCCAGTCCTGAAGGGAAGCATCACAGGTTTTTCCTCCCATATGTAGGTAGCTGTTTCACTTTACAGTTGTCTGCAGAGTTAAGCATGTGTGTAAATGATTGTAAAAGGGGCTTTGGGTTATTTAAGGGCTATAAATTTTAAGGTGGTTTCTTCTGAGGATTTTGCAGGCAGATGTGAGTTTGCCATAACTTGCTTCTTGTAAAGGCAGGAGAAAAATTGTTGGCTCTGCAATAGCAGGAGTAGTCATACAAGCCAGTGTCTAGATATCACAGACTGCTCAATGTGGATGTTCTTGTGCTGAGAGGAGAATTATTTCCTATGGGAGATGGCTGATCTTTTGTTTGATGATTTCTATTACATGTAATTTGTGCACTCTAGGTTTCTTCCTACAAGTTAAACAGCCTGCACTGGTGAGAAGGTTAATGCCTTGCTATGTCATCTGACCGACACTGGATATTATCGCCACGTTTATCCTCTGATTTAACTTTTAGGAAGAAGTTATATCCAAGATAAATGCCACAGTCCCATTTGCTCTCAGAAATCCCAGAAATCTTTGAATTATCAGAATGGCACAAACTGAGGTTTGCTCACCCATTTCTAGTGAGATACATGTATATATATATGTATATTATAGTCTATCTTGGAATTCGTTTTGGAAAACAAGGCATCGGTTAGTTCCTTTCAAGGGGTTACGTAGGTTAGCGTCTACAGAGACATGGTAATTCTTTTCTCAAGCAGACATCTGATGCTACTTCCGTTTTCTTGAAGGCAATGAATGTTGCTTCCAGTGCATTATCAAATGTCTCATTATTAGAGAATGGGTTTTATAAGCATTTTGACTATAAAAAGCCCCAGTTAATATTGTTACCACTACCTTCCAGCAATGGAGAGGAAGACACTGATGAATCCTCCTTTGATGTCTGTTGAAACAAGCTGAGGGAAAAGGGCAGCCCTTTGGACTCTAAATAGTGATACTATCCATAAGTAATAAAGCTCTTCAAGGCCCCTGTAGACAGACTAAGTTCTCCCATAAAGGTATTCATCTTCATGCACCTGCACATGTCCTGTGCTCCTGTCTTACCACTTGAGCAGCTACACTGCATGGCTATAAATTCCTTAGAGAACATGTTTCTTATGGTGGTAGTTGTAATGGCATCCAAAAAGACACACATATGAGGGATGAGTGGGGGATTTTTATAACTTAAAAGTGTTTTCCAGATAGAAATTTAGTTTGGTAGCTGCAAAACCCAGCAAGTCATTTAGGATGTCTTGGGCTTTTGGCCAGGGAGCCCTGAGTATAGTCACCAAACAACCTTGCTAACAGTCAGGGAGGTCTGCCAGGCCTGCCAGGCATCCAGAGCTCCTGGACTAATGGCTCTAGACAACTTGCTTCTCAGCTTTGCAGTGCACAGTAGGACATAGTTCACATAGTAGGACCAATACAACCAGGACCTGTCTGACCTGCTGAGGAGGTCCTGCATGGTGGTTTGCTCTATGCCCACCAAACATGGGGTGTTTTGGGTGTGATTGACTATCTGTGGCTATCCAGAAGGTGCTGGGCTTGCTGTCCCTTAATAAAAAATGGTCCAACAGTACTTGGTTTAACTTGTTTTTCTCTGTTCCATAGCCAAGAAAGCTTCTATGTGATGGCAAAGTTACAATAGAATCATAGAATCAGAGACTGGTTTGGGTTGGAAAGGACCTAAAAGCTCATCTAGTTCCAACCTGCTGCTGTGGACAGGGACACCTTCCACTCTACCATGTCACCCAAATCTCTGTCCAACTGGCCTTGAACACTGCCAGGGATGGAGCATTTGTCACTTCTCTGGGCAACCTGTTCCAGTGCCTCACCACCCTCACAGTAAAGAACTTCTTCCTTATGTCTAACATAAACTTCCCCTGTTTCAGTTAAAGCCCATTTTCCCTTGTGCTGTCGCTACAGTCCCTGATGAATAGTCACTCTCCAGCATCCTTGTAGGACCCCTTCAGAAACTGGAAGGCTGTTATGGGGTCTCCACCAGCTTCTCTTCTTCAGGCTGAGCAGCCCCAATTTTCTCAGCTTTCCTTTGTATGGAAGGTGCTCCATCCTTGATCATCCTCATGGTCCTCCTCCAGTATCAACTCTAGACTTTGTCTTGCTGCCATTTCTTTGTGAAAAATAAAACTGCAGCAAGCTGTTAGATAAGTCCAGCAGTGACAGCTCTCTCAGGTATATATCTAGAGTGGGGTCTTGCCCATTTGGTCATCCAGGGATGAGCATATCCTAGCTAAAGAGCTCTGTGTGTATCAAGGGCAACTCCCAAGCCAAGGGCAGCTCCCAAGCCAAGGGAACATCATGCAACCACTAGTGATGAGGGCATACTGGTGGCAGGCAGGTGTGTAATTGCAAACCCTAGGCCTGCAGTTAAGGCCCAGATACATGGCAGCACGTCTTGACAGCAATCGCCAGGAAGATGCTGCCTTGCACATCAACCACACTGCTGCCCAGCCCTCCACAGTACAAATGGTGTACCTTGTGCTCAGGCACACACACATTTTGAAATACAGACCATAAACTCAGAGCGTGCCTTTTAATATGCCCTTCTCATCTGCATTGTGCCACCTTCAGTGAATCAGGAGCCTTCGTGAAGGACCAGGCTGTTTTCCTTTTGGAAATGTGCTGTGGGAAAGGAGGGGTGAGCACTCTGTCCCAGGCTGATGACTGAGCCTCAGGTTGAGCCACCCTCCCCAGCCCATTCAGTGAAGATTGCCTATCTCCATTGCACAAACCAGAGAATCAAACCCTCTTTTGGGGCATGTACCTCTTATCAACGACCTGAGAGGTAAAAGGGTTTTTTAAGTTTTCCTTTGCTATGAATTAAGGAGCTTTCAGAAACAGTCTGTAGGTGAGCAAGCCCTTCTCTGCTTCAAGTCTGTGCTCCTTCATCACTGTGGTGCTTGTATGAGAATATTACAACATGTATTTTTCTTCTTCAGTGAGCAAGTTTCCAGCTGCAGGAGCCTGACAGGCCTTGTGTAACTTGTCACCAGCACTCCCTACACTCATTTAGATCTCAGGGTGTGGTGTTAATTAGGTGATTTTGTAATAGCACCCAGGTGACTTGGGGAGGGAGCGGCACCCCAGAAACCTATTAAATAAGAGTGTCGTGACTTTATATCCTTAGAGTATTCTCGGGTTGCTGTTTGCTTCTAGAAATTGAGTCTGTGGGGTTGCTTGTCCATTCATCCCTGCAGCTTCCAAACCTCTTGCTTGAATTCAGCCAGGTTATGCTGGTGGATAAATGCCACAGAAAGGGTCAGACTTATGGGTATTTTACAGAAATGTACTAGGTAGAAAAGAAAGAATATGTTAAGTGCCTAGACTGAGAATGCTGTGCTTTTCTCAGGTAACAGAAAAGCCATGTGGAAAGGAACATGTATGAACGCCCCGATTATGGGGGGAAAACATTGCTCAGAACTCGGTTACTAAATCTGAGCAAACCTACTCTAAGTAGGTGTCTTATGATCCTATAATAACCCTAGTTAATGTTTCTTTCCTGTTGCTACTTTTAAGTCCTCTTATCTCAGCAGCTTAGTGATGTCTTCCATTTTACTAGGCTTCTATTTTCTTCAGCATGTGTCAACCAAGTTTCATAAGCTTTGCTGAAGCTGCTTGGGGCTTTGAAGTGGTCTGCCATCAAGGTATGTGCTTGGCCAAGGACTTCTTAATATCTGTTATCAGATAAAGCCAGTCTTATAGATCCAAAGTCTCGATACTGTTTGGAGCCAAACAAATCTTTTTTCACTAAACAGGTTTTTGGTCTAGCTGGTTGCCTTTTGAACAACCACATCTAGTGGCGCCCTCTGTAAATCTTGAACTTTTGCTTTATCTCTGTTTTGTTGATGTTTAATCAGACTTGCTTTTCGGTGATATCCTTAGATCTGAAATATCAAGCTATTTTTTCGCCTTTTGCAGTCAAGGCCGTTAAATACTTTCCTAAGAATGTCTTGAAGACAGGCTGAAATAATTAGGGCTCTTCAGCCTGGAGAAGAGAAGCTGCGTGGAGACCCCATAGCAGCCTTTCAGTCCTACAAGGATGCCGAAGAGGGACTCTTCATCAGGGAATGTAGCAATAGCACAAGGGAGAATGCATTCAAACTGAAACTGGGGAAGTTCAGGTTAGATATAAGGAAGAAGTTCTTTACTGTAAGGGTGGTGAGGCGCTGGCGCAGGTTGCCCAGAGAAATGGTAAATGTCCATCCCTGGCAGTGTTCAAGGCCATGTTGGACAGAGGGTGACATGGTCTAGTGTGAGGCATCCCTGCTGTCCTGGGTTCAGCAGTAGCAGTCATGTTTCTCCTCCTTGGTAGCTGGTGCAGTGCAGTGTTTTGACTTTCAGCTCGGGAACAGAGCTGATAGAGATGTTTTGGTTTGGCCAAGGACTTTGTGAGCCTCATGCTCTGCCAGGGAGGAGGGGAAGTTTGGAGGAAGCAGAGACAGGACACCTGACCCAAACTGACCAAAGAGGTATTCCATACCACAGCACATCATGCCCAGGATGTAACTGGGAGTTAGCCGGAAGGGCTGGGAGACTGCAGGGTTGGAGGAGGTATCGGTCGGAGCTTGGTCGGGCTGAGGGGGGCGAGTTATCGGTCAGCTGGTGCTGAGGTGTTGTATTCTGTTCCCTTGTTATTTCCTTTATCATTATTATCATTGGTGGTAGCAGTAGTGATTTGTGTTATACCTTAGTTACTAAACTGTTCTTATCTCAACCCGTGGGAGTTGCATTCTTTTCAATTCTCCTCTCCATCCCTCCAAGAGCAGGGGGAGGGCAAGAAAGGGGGGGAAGTGAGCAAACAAATTACCTGACTGGGTTTAAACCACGACAGTTCTTTTTGGCGCCCAACGTGGGGCTCGAACCCACGACCCTGAGATTAAGAGTCTCATGCTCTGCCAGGGAGGAGGGGAAGTTTGGAGGAAGCAGAGACAGGACACCTGACCCAAACTGACCAAAGAGGTATTCCATACCACAGCACATCATGCCCAGGATGTAACTGGGAGTTAGCCGGAAGGGCTGGGAGACTGCAGGGTTGGAGGAGGTATCGGTCGGAGCTTGGTCGGGCTGAGGGGGGCGAGTTATCGGTCAGCTGGTGCTGAGGTGTTGTATTCTGTTCCCTTGTTATTTCCTTTATCATTATTATCATTGGTGGTAGCAGTAGTGATTTGTGTTATACCTTAGTTACTAAACTGTTCTTATCTCAACCCGTGGGAGTTGCATTCTTTTCAATTCTCCTCTCCATCCCTCCAAGAGCAGGGGGAGGGCAAGAAAGGGGGGGAAGTGAGCAAACAAATTACCTGACTGGGTTTAAACCACGACACCTGCCATGGCAGGGGGTTGGAAGTGGATGATCTTAAGGTCCTTTCCAACCCAAACTAGTCTGTGATTCTATGACATTCTTAGGAATGTTTGTTCATCTGCATTCATCAGTACTTTGCCCAAATATGTATTTGGGTCTTTCAGCCCACTATTTCAGGTCCAGTGGAAGGGTGTCTGTTCGTCCCCATGGGAGCGTACTTGCTGGCTGGTCCCATTTTTATGTGGGAGAAGAAAGATGAGCATTCTTTTTGAGTGCTGGTGACCACTGATCTGTCCATACTGGCTTCATGTTGTGTGTTGCAGTATCTATCAGAATATATGTTCTTAAAGTTATTTCTTCCTACTTTTTCAAGTCAACCAGGTGTGAAGCCAATCTTCCATTTATTATGAAAGAAAAAAATCCTTTTCTGAATCCACGTGACTGAGGGTTTATTTGCCCATTATGTGCAGATGACTATAGTTAATTTTTAACTTAATAAAACTAATCTTTCAGGAAATAGATGTTTCTGTTTCATGCAGAGCAGCAGACTCAAACAGCTGTTTTCACAAGTGCATCTTGCCTCTGCTGTTTCCTTGTCCTTGCAATCTGTCTTTAGGTCTTTTAATTTGGAAGTCGGTTTGTTGGAGGTTTTTTGATAGCTTCGCTGACACTCTCATTTGGAAAGCACAGTTGTCCCAGCCTTGGCAATACCCATTGTTCTTTGCAAAGTCAAAGCCATTTTTCACAATGACCTTGCTTTGACCTTATCAGTCTCATCATAAATAGTGTGATCCCTAGGTAGTCCCATCTGTGAGGTGTCCAGGTTCACATAACAGGACATGAGCGTTGCTGTGCAGATTGGAAGTGAGCTGAATGCACAAAGAATGAGAAATAGCAGAAGATTTGGATGCTGATAGCTGTCTAATGTCTTGTTGCAACCCTTGGCATAAGATCCGGTGTTACCACTGCTGTTAACCTGGACAAAGGGTTAAAGGACATAGAATCATAGAATGATTTGGTTTGGAAAGGACCTTAAGATCATCCAGTTCCAGCCCCCATGCCATGGGCAGGGATGCCTCACACTAGACCATGTCACCCAAGGTTCTGTCCAACCTGGCCTCAAACACTGCCAGGGATGGGGCAGCCACAGTTTCTTTGGTCACCCTGTTCCAGTGCCTTATCACCCTCACAGTAAAGAACTTCTTCCTTATATTTAACCTGATATGCTAATGAAACTTGTGATGTAACCTGCTTGAGCAAAGTTTGCTTTGAATGGGGCATGCCTGTTGTTGAGTTAGGTAACGCCCATTTGCAAGCCTTGGGATTCAGTGGGTTTGTGGAGATTGAAAGTTATACCATTGCCTGAGGAATAAGGGTTTTGAGAAGGGGTTTTAGTTAAGGAGGCACTACACATAACTGAGCACAAGAGACCCCAAGTTAGTGGGCTTGAGCACACTCTGAAGAACTATACGTTGCTGGGCTTATTTGATAAACAAGGGGGTGTATAGCTCTGCTGGTGAGTTTCTGCTATACTAGGGAGAGACTAAACTGGGGGTACTATCAGTAGCAGCTGCTTCTCACTCAACGGTTACTTGTGCCCACAACTCTTTTCTGACTAACTTTTAATCCTGATTCAGTGCTGTGAGTATTACCAGGGAGATTGTAACTGGTGGAGAAGGGGCAGAGTGAAGCTTGCAAACAATCTGTGGCAAGGTAGGGATGCACATGGAAGCCTCACAAATGAAGTCCTCAGTTGCTGGGTGTGGTGGGAAATGATTCATGGACTTGTAGGTTTGCTAGGACAAGATGAAAGTGACCTTAGGAGCAAATGAGTAGGGTGAAAGGCTGGCTGGTAACACTGCACTTCTGAACATAGGCACAATGGCTTTACAACAAAAAGTTGTATTTCCTTATCCTTCCCTAAATCTGCTCCTGCAGAATGTTGTTGACATAAGAGGAAAAATCCCAGTGATGAGCTCATCTGAAAATCATGTCCCAAATGTTATGGTGCCTTTTAATTCACTTCCAAGAAGCTCTGACATTTTGGAATTGGTGTTTAGCTGCTATCAGAGTATCACAAAACTCATACTTAGTTTGGGGACTTATTCCTGGAAACAAGGCTGCCCTGTAAAAATAAGCAGTTAATATCCAAGGGCTTTGAGCCAAATATCAGCAACATAGTTCTTGAGCTCTTTGGAGTAGACCCTGTGAGAAAAACATCCTTGCATTCCCAAGCTAATTGATGACTGTGGACCACCGGAGGGAAAAGTCATCCGCAGTCATCAGGAGGAGCTGTTTTGCAAATGCATTGTAATGGAGAGGAGGAAAATCAGTAATAAATTGTGGGAATGTGTTTGCTGGTGGCAGAGTGGTCCTGTGGTGATGCCGTATTATCACAGTGGCTAAAAATACTGCTGCCTGTTTAGAGGGTTCTGATTCTTTTCAAAATGCTGAGGCAGCATTTCTAAAAACCATATCCCATTCAGGTGGCTGGAATTAGCACCCAGGAAATCTGGAGGAATTTACATTTCTAGACTCCTGCCATGCCTTTGGAAGGAATTTGGAGCTACCCAGAGAGTATATGCAGCCTCTCACTGGGAAATGCCGTGGGCTGCTCAACAAAAGTCATTTTTATCCTTTAGCAAATGATGTTCCAGTTAACACACTAGTCATGCGCCATTTCAGCATCACTCAGCACTGCACTGTGTTGCCTAATGCTGTCAAGTCCTTAGGCAACTGCTTCTCTAGTTGTGAGGAAGGCAGCGTTTTAAGTTGGCCCTAGACTTTTAACTTTTACCTTCCTTGGTGCTGCGAGTGCATGTGGTGTTCTTTGATTCCTACTCATTCTGACTTCAGAGCATCCTAAACCCTGGATTTGGTTTGAAGGCCTGTTCTTTGATGGATGGCATGAAAATGAGCAGCCATGGGCTTTGAGCTGAAGGATAATTCTACACTTTGCATGAAGGCTTTTCTTACTCTGTTCTTCACCAGTCTCTGTTCTGGTAGAAATAGTGACACTTGTATTTTGTTGTGCCTTGCTAGTGCATGAAGCCTTAGCAAAATGCTGTCTAACAGGACATGTAAAAATGCACTTACCTTAGAGTGGGTAAGTCTGTGAGTGCCCTACACACTGGACAGGAGTGTGGGACCTAAGGCTGCTCACTCAGCAGTCCATGGCTTGGTTTGTGGATAAGAGATCACAGCTGAAGCCTATGCACAGCATCTCAGGTCTCTAAGGACAGCATGTCAAAAATTTGGTCAATATTAGCTTACACAAGCCATGGGGAAAGCTCATCTGTTGCACAGTCTGGACTTGCTCCTGAGCTAAGTACAGTAACTAAATACACTGCAAACCCTGTGTAAGGAAAGTACTGTGTTCAGAGTCCTGCCTCTTTATGAGTCACAGCATTATCCCGTCGCTCCCCTTACAGATCTCCTTCAGTTCATTCTGCTTTGCAGGCTTTTCTCTGGCATGGTAGTTCATCTGGTTATGCTGCTTCACCCACTGCTGGTGTGATCTCTCCTCCTCCAGGCCCCTGAGGGCACCTAACCACTGTTCACCTGTGTGCTCTGGAAGCCTCTGCTGCGGGTTAGTTGTAGCATGCACAGTCACTGCAAGATTAGTGTTGTGTTTGGTTTGTTTTTTTTCTGATAGCCAGCAGAAGAGGTTTTCCCTTTCTTGCCTGGCACTGACTTCAAGGGGGTAGATATTCTGCCCTGTCAGATTTGCTGCAGGTACCTCTGTGTTTAAAAGCCAAGCAAAGAGTGTTAATGATCAGATAGCTGTTTACATTTTATGGTGGTGTGAGCTTTCTGCTGTATTCAGGCTTGTTTTGGCCAAGTAGCTAGTGAAACATTAACTACAATGCTGGCCATTTCTTCTCATCATCCCAGTGCATTTGATCTGTAGAGAGCCCCCCACATCCCTGTTTTAGCCCTGTGCAGCAGGACAGTGTTCTCTATTCATGGATCCCTCTGTTATGTTGTACATTGCTGCTGGCCCTGATATAGCAGGACCCATAAGGGCATGTCCTCCTGCAAGCATGTTTCCAGCACTCTTGCAGACTATTCACTCATGGACTTTATCCTCTTCTTCCACGAATTCTGTCATGCATCACTTCCCCATGTTTTCATTTCTTGTAGAGGTCATCCAGCACACTTGGGAAGCATGAGTGCATTCATTTTTAGTGAAGTAAAAACTCCTCTACTTGAAAGAATGCCTCAGAGTTTGTGAATTCCTGGTGCTCTTGGTCTTCTTGACATGGCAGCTACAGCCCCTGCATGGTCCTGTAAGCCATAGCCACCACTGCATTACATGGGATTTGTTGTGTCTCTATCAACCTGCATTGGATGAAATCACAGTTCAGAGCTTCCTTGAGAGTTTCCTCAGCTTCACAGTCACAGAAGCAGGTTCTGCTTTTCTTCCCTGTGATCTGAACCATTGATTTGCCGTATAGCCCAGAAGAAGAAACCAGCTGAGGATT
This sequence comes from Pezoporus flaviventris, assembly GCF_033815535.1. NCBI lineage: Eukaryota > Metazoa > Chordata > Aves > Psittaciformes > Psittacidae > Pezoporus > Pezoporus flaviventris. The sequence goes on from NW_026892549.1 coordinate 54,614,922, forward strand.
TACTGGGAAAAGGAAGAATTTGGCCTTTCCCTCTTCTCCCCTCCTGCCTATAGGCACATTTACATTTTCACAGGGACATGTCTGCTCTGGTCACTTTGTCCAGGAGTGACAATGTTGCTGCACAGCCTCCTGTGACATCTGCTGGAGTTATCTAATGAGGAATTAAAAAGCAAAAGAATATAATGGCTTAATACAGTTCTTGTGTTCTCAAACTGGAGTGCTATGGTGTTTAGGGATTTGAGTGCAGGTGCTCTAAAGCCAGCTGGCACTGAGTTATTCTGGTTTTACAGTGGTGAACTTGAACAAATTACTCTTTGGGTACTTCCCAAGAGGAATGTTTGTTGAGTCAGTTCACAAAGGAAGTAAGGATGTGCATTTGCTTGGGAAAATTATTATCCAAATCATAGTGTTCTTTTGAAGCAGTTGTTTGAGTGAATACCAAAGAGAAGCAATCAGACATTTGCCTTAAAGATCTTGGCAAACCAGTAAATGGTGAAATGATAGATTTTTCTCTCTTACCCCCTCAAAGCAGAATTATCTATATTTGGATTTCTTTTTTCAGCTCCAGAGAAGAATTGAATCAAGTTTACAAATGGTGTTTGAACCAAATGCAATGAATCTGGCTGCGCCTCTTACGTGTAGCTGAACTGAAACAGTGTCGTGAGTAGTTGTGCTTGTTCTCAAGTCAGACCCAAATGAGATCCCTCACTCTGCTAAGGACTTTGGTAGAAAAATGTGAATGTAGATCTGGGAGGTCAGATGTTTGGGTTCTTTCCATTGCTATGAAAACTACACCAGGGAAGCCTTTTACACTCATTTTAGCTCCAGCTCCACTCCCACCATTGGAATGTTCAATCTATTTAGACTGAAGGTATGTGTGGTAGGGACTACTCCATCTCTGTTGCTATTCCCATCTTTGAAGTAGTTCCTAACCAAGCCAGAGAAGCTGTTTCTCTTGACTGAGTACCATATCTTTCTTCCTCTCTCTTACTCTCACTTATTGCTTCTAGCAACCCTTAGATCAAAGCTTTTCTGCTCCAAGATCACCCTGGATGGCAGGGCTACTGCTTCCGCCTTTGTCCCTGGGTGAAGTTTGACAAGGACTTATTCAAGATGTTTTTCGTTTCTGAGGCACAAACTTTGTTTGTGGCTGGAAGAAATGCCATGGAGGAGAATCTTTTTTGATCTCTTTTATGAAATATGCTGGAGCAGTGAAGTCTTTCATAGCTTACCTAAGCACAATCTCAGTGTTATCAGATGGGGTACTTGAGAGTACATGCTCCTCTCCTGAGGGGACCAGAGCTCTGCTGGATGACCAGAACTCATCAAACAAGTCTGTATCTTGGATTTGTTACAGACCTTTGTGCAATGAGCAGTCCCCTCTGCCATCATTGCTTCCCCCTGTGCTTGCAGTTTACTCTTTCATCTCTAGCTTTTGTTTTGTTTGGGCTTTTTTTAGGTATATTACCACTAGTTGGAAAAGTTCCATGATCAGTTGAATAATACCAGTGTACAAGCCACACCACTGCTGTGAAATTTTTGTGAGCTCTGATCCTGCAATCCCATTCCCAATGGATTTGATGTGTTGTATTAAATTCCATTAGTGAAAAATCCCAGGACTCATCTCCCAGAGGAAAGGGAAGATGCAGGAACGTGAGCAATTAGATCAGTCCGGGAGTTTCACCTGAATATATTTTTTAACTCTTTCAGTTAATTTACCTGGCCAGGTAGGTTTGAGACATTCAGAAGTATTAAAAAGCCCTGATTCCCAATCAGCAATGCCAGGAAGGTGCGTGCTGCAGCCATGGATACTTTCTTCTTCCCAGCTATTCCCTGTGAAACTGGGGAAGTCGAACTGGCCTGGCAAGTGGCCTAACTCTTTGCTGTTGATGACACCTCTCCAGCAGAAGCGGTGTGTGGGCAGGCAAGCAGTTTCATCATGGGGAGGGAGGAGGCATGCATCACCTTTTGTTTAAGCAGAAGCATCTTTTTGGAATGCTATCCATTTTATCGGTTAGGGCTTGAACAAGGAGCATCCAGGAGAGGCTGGATATTGTAATTAACACAAGTGGAGACAGGCTGCTGCGCCTGCCTGCCTGCCTGGAGAAGAAGAACCTGTTGAATTTGCTAGAAGCTATTGCTGTGAGGACAAGAGCTACATTTCCTGGGAGTACAGCAGCCACAAGTGGATGAAGTAGCTGCTTTAGAGCTATGCTGTGGGGAAGAGGAAGAGGCTTGGATATTGGACACTGGATGCCCATTTGGGTTAGAGCCTCTGCTTTTGCTTCCTAAGTCTGGGGAGGAAGAACACGCAGCCCCTTTGCTTTTGGTCAGCTCAGCTAAGGATGGCTGCACTCTCTCAGCACTTGAGGATTCTGCTCTGGAAGAACTGGCTCAGTGTCAAGAGGCAGCCGGTGAGTGTGACAGGGGGAGCCTGGAAATCACAGGAATTGAGGAGCAAGGGGGGCACTGCAGGAGAGGAAGGTCACAGTTTTAAAACAGAAATACTTTGAAGGTGATAGATGCAGAGGGAAGGAAGGGAACGGCATGGAAGTGAAGATGAGCCTTTTTAAGCCAAAGTGATTAGGTCTTGCATGAGGGCTCAGGAGTCTGGATTAAGTATTACAGATGTCGCTGTTGATCTCTTGGGCAGCAGTCCCTGCAAACAAAACTATGCCCAACTCAGGGGCAGACCATTTACAGAAATGTCCAGAGATCAATCTGAACTGCAGCAGCACCAGGGAGGAATATGTTCCTTTGGGTGGCATTGTATGTCCAGACAAAGCCTGGCCAGTAGTTTTGCTCCAGTCTGATTTCAATACAGCTGCACTGTGATGCCATCCTAAACAATGCTGCAGCTTACGGACTTGCATTGCGACAAGTCCTCTTGGTAGTAATCCAAATGAGGTGGGTTTTAAACTTGCTTTGCTGAATGGAAACCTTGGTGGGTGCAGAAAATGCTGACAAGAGAAAAATGGCCATGAAAGGTGTGATCTGAGGATGGAGTGAAAGGCTTCCTATCACCACATGCTTCTGCAAGGTGCATTCTTACCAGTCCTGTCCTGCCTCTTGGTTTTGGAGCCCGATCTAGTTAGGTGCTGAGTTGACCTGACTCCTTATCATCCTCCGTAGGAGCTGTGGATGTGCTGTGCACCTCAGAATATCTTTCACTGCTGTCAAGGATACAGAAGACTTTTTCTGGGATGCAGAGGAATCCCATCAAGTTACCTCTAAGTTCTCAAGAGAAATCCTAACAGCCTTGTTAAAAGCAGAAAAATTGCATCTCTTTCAGCTCTTTTGTCCCCAGAGTCGATGGTAACCTAAGCCCTACCTGTACTTCTGACCTCATAGTCTCACTTGCTTTAATTCTGTTTTCCTGAGGAGCTGAAATATCAATTCTATAGAATTGAAATGCCAATTAAAATCTGGCAAAGTACTGATTATTTTATGGAAGCATTCCCTGCAACCCTCCTTCATTTCCTTCTCTTGCTCCAAGTTAGGGAGCTTGCTTACACTGGAGAGGGTGTGAGGAGGTAAACCCAGATCTCTGCTCCCAAACATCCTGATCTCTCTATTCTCCTGCTTGTGTTTCTTGTTTTCACATGTGTAGTCTGCCTTCATTTACAGACCAGGCTTTTAGAAAGCTTTTTTCTTTATTTTAGCATGCTTGTTTTGTGAGAAAATGTTCTGTTGTGCTGCTCAGTTTCTGATTAGGAGTGAAGGTTGCTCCTGCTGCTGCAGTGGTGTTGGCTGCCCTCACTGGTCTGATGGGTATGGCTGACACCAGTCAGCTCCCCCCTGCAGACTCATGTGCTTTTCGTCTCTGCTTGTCAGCCTTTCCAGAGCTGGCAAACACATTTGCTTCTGCCTTTTGCCTTACACTTTATTTCCTCTGTGAGCTTTCTGCAGATCCCCTGGAGAGAGTGCCTCTATCTGTGCGCCATGGGGAGAGCTACAGCTTGCTTGGCTGTCAATATGTTGAAATCAGCTACAGGTCTGCATCCATGGCCAGGGAGTGCCTCAATAGAGGTTACTCCTGCTGAGACAGGAACAGTCATGAGCTTAGGTGGCAGCCTTCTCAGGAGCAAGGTTTGGCCTGTGTACCAAGGGGAACTGGGGAAATCAATGCCTCTTGCATCTCTGCCACTTCTATGCAGTGTGGTTGTTTAAACAGAAGGAGGAGGGAGAGTGTGTGCCTGCATCCAGAAATGCTAAGTATGGTCTGAGAAATTAAATCTACTTTTAGCAGCAGAATAATCCAGGAACCAAAGGATTATGCAACCTACCTCACAGAGCTTGATGTCCCAAGAGCCAAACTGAGATTGGTTATGGCTCCATTCAAGTCAACATGTTCCACCTGCAAGCAGTTTGGCCAAAGTGATTGTCTTGGGTTTTGTGAACTAGAGGTGCCTGTCAATGGGAATGCTGTTATGTTGCAACTCGTGTGCCCAGCTACTAATTCCAAATGAATCAAAGGACAGAGGTACTAAGGGAAGAGCTGTGTGGAAAGTGGGGAGCATAAACCCTGTTTTAGCTAAAAATTGGGAGGTACAAAGATTTCCCCGAGTAGAAACAATCGGCATCATTTCTTGCCCCAAGAATATGACAGATCTCTTGCCCTTCCTTTAGGCATCTTCTGACTAATATCAGATTCTGTGCTGTTACCCTATAATTTTACTTTAGCCTACATGGTACTAAACAAGGAGGATGTGTTAATAATCCTGTTTGCTTGTGAATTAATCAGAGCTAAACAGCATGTTTGGGACTGATTATAGAGAAATCATATGATATAAGAAAAATGAAAATATATTAGTTTCTGTGGTCAGTCTTGTTAGAAGTTGTATATATAAAAACAGTAAAAGTACTGTCTGTGAAAGCTAAAATGTTGCTGAATGTTGAAGGTAGAGTGTGAGGATGGAGGCACGGACCCAGAGGTAGAGTGCAAGCTGGATCATGTAGAGGAGCATCCTCTCTGAAGGGATGTGTGGGGAGGTGCCTTGTGGTTTGATGTTTTTCAGTTGTGTGCTTTTGAGGCATTAATCTTACTCCTAATTCAAAGGCTGTGTCATCTCATCAGGGATGATAGGGATGGAGTTGCTGTGAAACAACCATCTTTAAGCTGAATTGCTCTCCAGGATTTGTTTGTTTGTCTGTCTGTTTTTATGTTCCAGTGAGTGTTTCAGGAAATGAAAACACTTATGGGCTTGGAATTACATTGGAAAACCAGTTTGGGGTAATATGTGCTGATCTGGAAAAAAATTAGCAATGCAACAGTGAAAAATGGGATGATTTTGAAGAAAGACATCTTTGCAGCTTCCAAACTTGGCATGAAAATAGCACAGCAATTTTGCAGCACATGGTAGTTTGAGCTTAACTACTGGTGGATGGAAAGCTCTATGCAGTAGCCAGCTAGTGCAAAAGCAGTTGCTGATTTAAATAATTGCATTTTCTTAGCTTACAAAACTCCAAGGCATGCACTTTTAAGACTGACTTTGGAGCTTCTGCCTAGGTTGGTTTACTATAGTAGATGATTAACAAGCTATATTTTCTTCATTCTCATCCACTGAGACAGTCAACCCTGTGTCAGAGGCAAGACCTCTATAAATGTTCATGGGTTTTCCAAAATGCTAGGCCAATTTTATAGCATCTCTTCCATCTCAGCTCTAAATAGAATGGTGCCAGGGATTTTGGCTGCTGGGGTCAGAAGCTCATATGAAGGATCCTGGTGAGTGATTGGTGCTCAAATGTGACTTCTCCAGTTGACTCATTACACAATTCCACAAATACCTTCCTTCCCTCTGCTTTGAGTTGCACTTCTTTTTGATGAATACTATGAAAACATCCTTTCTTTCAGCCCCGCTGTGAGACTCAACTACTGTTTGTGAAGAACAGTGAAACTTTTGGGGGAAAAATGTGCTGTAGAGTTGCCAATTTACTTGTCAAAACCTTACATTTTGGGGTATATTCAATCAAAGTCATTTTTACCCATTGTTTGAGCAGCGACAGTCACTGAAAGTGAAAACAACCTTTCACACTTCAGCTCTTTTATCTTGTGACCAGTGCTTCCAAAAGTCTTATACATCTCAGTGTGCTTTTGTTATTACATAGCAGCGTCTTAAAGCTGTAATGTTGTCCTCTTATAATCATCAGCCAAACTGAAGCCCAGAAAGGCTTGTGTTTCTTTCAGACTTGTTATTTGTTCTTAAAATCTTACATAGTCTTTTCTTCCTGCATAGATAATACTTGGGTTTAATTGTATGTATACCAAGACAGGAGTGATTTACAGAGCATCTCATTACTCATTTAGGGCAGCACTTGCACATTCCAGCCAAGTTCTGTGACACATCCATGTGACAAACATAACCAATCTATTTTCATTGCTGTTTTATAGGTATGGTCGTTCATTTTAATTTCCTGGCCTGTGGTTGTTTTCATAATCTTGGCCATTATCCGTCTCAAATTCCCTCCAGAACCACAGCCAAACTGTAAGTAACTGGTTTGTTTTTATGTCTTTGGGATTTCGGTCTCATTTCAATGACTGATGTGTTAATTTGATGTGTTTTGTTACTTTTACAAATTGGGTTCTTTATAGTTTCCAGTGGAGATTTCCTGGAATGCAGAATGCTGTAAATAAAATGTGTGTGTTCCTCTGAGGTTGTTTCTATTTTATTTTTTCCAATTAGCTTTATTATTAGAAAACAACTTTAAAGCACTGTCTCCCTGAGAGGCACTCAGTGCTGTTGCTGACAGCAGTATGAATTTACATAATAAATTGATGGACAAGAGGGCAGTTGGTGGAGATCTTCAGTAAAATGAGTAAGGGCATAGGCTTCAGGTGTGATTATGAAGGTAAGGTAACAAACATGAGATTGGTCAACATGAAGGATTTTACCTTGTGTGTGTTACTGGCAAGAAGTACCAATTTAGGCAGCTTGCTACTAAGGCTCAGCTGAAGAGTGGTACCTTTTTTGGCTCCTGGGACCTGATGATGTAACTCTGTGAGCACTTTCTAGCAAGTCAAAGAACAGCTTTTTGGGTGGGTGAATATCTGTTGGTGGTTAAATGAGTGAAGAGTTTGCACAAACTGTTTTGTGCTTGCAAGCCTTACTTCCTGGGTCAAGAGAACACGTCTGCATTTCAGAGCATGGGTGCACCTTGATCTGCTCTAAAACACACTGATTTAGTGAGTGGTCACCGTCATCAGAAGCAGCATGTCCCAGCCCTGGGCACATTTGTTCATGAAGCGATATAGTAAAACAGAGCAAAGAGCTTATCCAAATGGAAGCCTCTTTCCTTTTCACAGTGTTAATTTTGAATTGGGTGAAATCTCTGATTCTGCTGTCTGTGGCCTCAGAAGTGCAGCCTGAAGGAAGGGGAGAGGAGTGAGTAAAAGGGCTGAGACCCTCTTTCCAGTGGTAGCCTGCCTTTGTGTTGGGAGGAATCAATCACTGAGCTACACTCTTCATTCATACACCCCTTCTGCTCAATAGAGGGGTTCCTTGTTGCAGACACCCTAAAAGGTATGCAAGATTCTTGCTTCATGTTGCACAGCTAGCCTGCTGAATCACATCCTTGTGCTGCAACACAAAGCTGTGAAGAGATATTATTGAGAGCCACAGTTTCCCAGCACAGGGTAGGAACAGGACCTCAAAAATTACCATGCACCAGGTGGTTGACAGGAGAGACACCAACAGGGACAACCTACATCAGGCTGTTGTCAACTTGATAAGAATAAAGCCCTGACATGGGCAACTTTGGATTTGTATATTTAGGGCAGGGAGACTGCTGCAGGGGGAGAAGAGGCAGTGTCTGGCAGCAGTGAGGGCAAGCAGTTGGCTTCCAGTCTTTGTAGCCATCAAGCGTGTAAAATACGGCTGTGAGGAATCTGCTTCCAGTCTTTGTAGCCATCAGGTGTGTAAAATACGGCTATGAGGAATCTGCTCTTGATTCCTCATAGCATGTATAACATGCTGGAAATACTCACCTCAGTGACATGTTATACTCTGATTAAAGTCATTGCTTCTGTATAATTTGTGAGAAACGGCCACTGTGAAAAATACTAGATATGCATTTAGGATAGCCCTTGTCCCAGAGAGCTTGCAGCCTAATCTGACTAAAAGTTTGTGTACCTCAGGTTGTAATCAGGGATGGGAAGGCTGCATAAATAACTATCAAAAGTGTCATAGGAAATATTTAATGGAGAAATATCCTTGGTGTCTTAGGGTGGTCTTTTGACTCAAAGCCCATCTCTGTTAGTAAAAGGCCAGTTATATCCTTTGTAAGTTCTCCCAGACTTGAGGGTGCTAAGGCCCTGGAAGAGGGTGCCCAGAGAAACTGTGGCTGCCCCATCCCCAGCAGTGTTCAAGGCCAGGTTGGATGGGGCTTGGAACAACTGGTCTAATGGAAGGTTTCTGTGCCTGTGGCAGGGGGTTTGAACTGGATGAGCTTTAAGGACCCTTCCAACTCAAACCATTCTGTGGTTCTATGCAATTCCCTTGAACCAGTTGAAGCAGGAAAGACAGGACGAGGTACTTTGTGAAAGCCCCAGGTCTTGCCAAGTGTGGAAATGGCAGTCCTCCCACGCTGCTCCATTGGTTGTGCTTTCTGCCCCAGATAAATCAAGTAAGAAGAATGTCAAGAGAGCCAGCTGAATGGTAAAATATGATTTTTTTTACTCTACATGGCTATTAGTTTGAATTTATATTTATTTGGAGCACTTTGGCTCTGGATGATTGCATCTTTGAATTAATGGATTAGAAGGAATGTTCTTAGGAAGAGCAAGTAGCTCTGTCAGTTGTGCTTTGCAGGAAAGGGGGAGATTGGGCAGGATCTTTGGACTCATCCCCTTTTCTTCCATAGGTAGATTCTATTTTGAGACAAGTATCACAAAGTACGCAAGTCTGTCTACCTTAGAAGTGGATAATAGTAACTCTCTATTGAAAGAGATGCTGGAAAATAATGATTGTGATGTATTCTTGTGATCCAGATATTCAGATACCACCTAAGAATCCCAAGGGGATGGAGAAGAACGTTAACCAGAGCATCAAACAACCAGTTTATGCTGCTTTTCTAGTTAAATAAGGATAGCCTCTTGACTATTAATAAATTAATTTTTTTTTGACACTTGAAAAAAATGTATCAACTTTTTGCTTGTAAAGCAATAGAGAAAGTATTTGTGAACATTCTTTTCTATTAGAACTTTGGACACATCTAGGAAAACTATTACAGGAGGGGGTTTTCTGTTCATCTTGAACAGGAATAAAATCCACTTTATGCTGAGTTCCAACACCTGCCTTAAAAAACACAACCATTAAGTAGTGATAAGAAGCTGTTTCAGTTCTGCTGTCATGAAATTACTGTAGGTGGACCAAAAAAGTCAAGAAGCCCAGAATCAATGACACGGAGATAGAAGGAACTACTCAAATGCTAAGTTTTGGGACCTTAGTGATAACCCCACAGAAAATCAGAGTCTGTAAGTTTCTCTCATGTATTGAGTGCCACAGAAATATCATGAAATCTATTACTTGCTCAGTTAAAATAGCTCAAATTGAAGACAGTAAGGTCTTCTGAAGGATGTCTAATACACATTCGATATATAGAGAAATTACCAAGCAAATATCAATCAAGAACGAGCAAGTGGCAAGAGCTTCCCACAAGAGCAAGTTGCTTTGAATGATGTGTAGTACCTAGTGCAAGGGGAGCTTGTGCCAGACTAAAGTCCGAAGGGAAATGCCATGTCAACTAAATGTCACCCATCAAGAGGATGCTCAAAGAAAAACTCAGAGCTGAAGAAAACAAGGAGCTGAAATCCATCTGTTATGTAATTTTCTTCACAACTAAAGCATCTAGAGGAAAAAAAACACCTCTCTCCTTTCTCCCAGGCATCTGTCTGATGATATATACCCAGGTCAGCAGAGATTGTTGTCAGGAGAAATTGGAAAGATTTCTCTCTGCATACCCAGTTCCTGTGATGATCTGAGAGTCTAACCAGACAAAATCCCTATCCAACTTACTATGCACATCACAGCTGTGGCTTTTTGACCTTGCTGTTACAGCATCTGTATTTGCTAGGAGGTATTGGGATGTGTTTTGTCACATACATGTAGAATAAGCTCTGGACTGGAAGCCTGCAGTGTGAAAGCCACTGAACTGGGTTTGATGGTATCTTCCAGTCTTCTGTGCCTCTATCACCTGTTCTCTGCAGCGAGTAGGGATAAAAGTCCCTTTCCATCACTACTGGTTTTTGCAAGGTATGGGAGCTGTATATGAGATACAATCTGTTCCTCAGGTCTCAACCCACTCAGTCTACAGAGAAGCCCAATTACACTCTGGCTTTAACTAGCACTGTTAACACCCTCCCTGCCTGCTTTCTTCCTTTTCTGTTCCCCTTCTTTCCCGTCTTGTCAGTTTGTCCTCGTCGTTATCCTCCACAGAAGCTCTTCTGGATGTGATTAGCAGTCCACTCACTCAGAAACCCTGCTCTTCAGTGCTAGACACCAGTCGGCTCTGCTCCTTTGGCTTTCCAAGGGACAGCCAGTAGGCTCTTAAAGCCATACCTCATTCTGCATAGAAAGAAACTGTGCTCTTGACTCTGGCCTTAAATCCATCAGTTCTGCCAGGGAATTTGTTCCCTGAACATTTTCAGTGAAAAATGTTCTCAGTGTTTCTCAGTGAAACAACTCCTCCCACAATTTCCACCTGGATTTCATCACCATTGTGGATACGCCTGCAGGGTGTATTGCATTCATTCAAAGGTATTTGTGATGGACTCAGTAGCAGTGCTCCACAAGGCTGCTCTTTGCAGCTAATATTTGTGGGGAATATCCTAATAGTTGAGCACTAGAATGTTGGCCAGTACCAGCATAGCTGCTGTGGTCTAGTTTAGAGCCAGAGCTGCATGCACAATTATGTAGGAGCAGCTTCTACATAACTACGTAGGAGCAAATACTCTGCTCTCATTCTTGACTCCAGTGCTCCTGGGAGAGGGCCCAGGAGAGGGGAGTCTCTGAACTACACTTCATCCAGTGTTACTGTGATAGGTAGCTAGGATTTGAACAGGTCCAGAATTGGCTGGGAAAATTAGTATGAATCACAGTGGAGATCTGAGAATCCTTAGGAGAGAGGCTGTGGCTTGTGGTACCTGCAGACACACCTTTTCTATGACTTCTTTGCTGAGGACTGTTGCCATGTTAGAAGTAACTGAGGCATAAATTGCCTTGGTTAGAGCAGTGTCAAAAAAAGGAGGATACTCTATATTGCTTAAAAGGATAAATGCAGATAGCATCCGCTTTCCCATAGCACTGAGGAAGCAGGTAAGGCAGCTGGTTGTGATGGGTGCAAGGTTCTGCCAAGCACATGACAGGCAGTGCCTGTCACTCTCCGTCACCCATGCCCCTTTGGCTGTTGCAGCAATGTGGTGGTAGATGAGTTCAGGGGGTGCTGCCCTGGGGGTCTGCATAACTAAGGATGTCAAACCACTTTCAGCTCTGACAATTCCCTGCCTCAATCCCAGCATGTTGCTCTGATGCAGAAACCCCTACATTGACTTTGTCCACAGTTTCTTCCAGGAACAGAGAAAGATCTTGAGCTGGGTTAATTCTCAACGTGAGTGATGGCTGTGTCTGCTAGTACATATGTGAGGGTAGATGGCATGAAGCAAGCTGACCACAGCACTGTTCTTCCTCTGAGATACCATCCTGGAGATGAGAAAGCTCTGAAAAGATGCTTGCACTTTAAAGGATTTTTTTTTCACAGTTGGAGGGACCTGAAATAATTTCTTTTCCTAATAGTATGGAAAAATGAATAGGTTACCATGCTAATTACAGGGAGTTGAGTTGGTGGCTCAGCTACATAGGCCACTCCATTCATTTGGAGAAGTCATAGGCATTTATGCAAGGCATAATCCATCCCAAGGGTTCAACCTACTCTTTACAAGTACATCAGACTTCCAGATCTCCTTCACCATTTGTCTGTGGTGGAGCAGCCCCAGTCCTCATTTTCCTTTACTTTGCTTCATTTTCCTCCCCTTCTTTTCTGTCAATTTTCTCCCCTTTTCCAAACACACACATCTCCACATCCCTGATGCTTTCTACAGACTCTTCCACCTTGTGAGGGGTGACTGAAGGACGTTTAGAGTTGGAGCTCCTGAGTTGCCACTGTTGGGGCTTTTTTCCTCCTTACTGAATTACAACAGGGCATTGGGGCAGTCACTTAATTCTGACTCCCTGAGGCAGTTGAATACCAATGGTGGGACCTAGAAATGCAAACTTATTTTCCAAACATGCTGAACAGTTGAGCTTGGGCTGAAGTGAGAAGTTGTTGATGTGTGTGTTTCTGGAAAGTTCACTTTTGTTTAAAGAATCTAAACCTGGACTCTGGAGACTACGTGGAGGCACTCACTATTGACACGTTGGTTTAGTAAACACAGCTTTTGTGCCGTTTGGGGCTTTTTTTTCAAGAGTCTAGATATGGATTTAAGTTTTTAGGTTCCAGGTTCTTGCTGGGAATATCCTGAATCTCTTCTCAGGTCCTGTTTGTGTAGTGCCCTGCTGCTTATTTAGACAAGAGCAAGTTGGCTCTATTGCAACAAGACCAAATTAGCCTTTTCTGCATTAAATACTGCTTGTAAAAGCCCCATAGGAAAAGGACTAGTGCGCAGTTTCTCTTCTCTCTCTCTTGGTGTGTTTGTGCTTCAGGCAGTGTAGCATCCCTCCACAATACAGTCAACCTCCAGTGCCGTCCCTGCTCATCAGCTTTGTCATTTCACCATCTCAACCCAAATTTGCAATACCTCTTAGGAGGTTTCCTTCTCCCTCCTTTGTTCTTTTGCTTGGTTTGGGGGTTCTTTCTCCTCCCTTTACTTCTCCCACTCCTTTGCAATTTTTATGCTCTCTGATCTTTCTGATATCCCTGATCAGTACATGAAACCAACACAATCACATTCAAGTGCTGATTTTGAATTTATTAAATCAGGGGGTGGGAGGTGAAGGTCTGTGGGAGAGCAGAAGTAGCTTTCCTGGTCTTAATAAGCATGGAAGCAGATGCTGTCTGCCCTGGGCTGGTCTTATTTAAAGAGCCTGAATTGCTCAAGGGAAGAATTAGGCAACGAAATGCTTCCACCATTGAGGCCATCAATACAGAGGAGTCTCGCAGTGAGTTTTCTGCTGTTTTGATCTCACTGTTGTAGGCAGACAGCTGAGGACATCGTGTTATTGAGACACTAGGGGAAACAAGGATGCTGTCGCTGTAAAGATGGAAAATGCAAGCTCTTGAATCTCCCCCAGCCACACTGGGCATCTTGGGGGGAATGGATTTATCTGGGGTCCTGCTGAACTTTCATTTTGAGAAACAGGATGTTGGAACTGGCATATGATTTCTAAATCAGAGTAGGCTGTGAGGTACACAGGGAAACTGATGTATGTGCAAGAGATGCAACATTTTTGTTACACAATTTATACAGGGGAAATAAGAAAATCCCTCATAATTCATATGAGGGAAGGAAGATGGCTAAGGGTGAGACTGCTTAAAGCATAATAGGAAGGCAGAGGGGGAATGTGCATTCTCCAGGGACACTGAGACTTGGCCTAACACCAGATTGCCATTACTAGCGTGTGTAGTGGCTTGTTTCACTGTGCTGTGTGCCGGTGTGACTCTGATCCAATAGATACTGAGGCCTTTTGGTGTCTTGCAACTTGGGGGTAAGCTCAGGGAACCTCTTCTTTGAGTGCTGACTGCTCAACAGGTGAAATTGAAGAAGTCAGTGGCAGTTCTGCTGGCTGGCTAAAAAGAGGGTGAAAGAGACTGCCTGCTCTCTCTGGAATGGGTTTAAAAATGGCTTTTATGATATGAAAGGCAACAGTGGAATAGGGAGTGCAACACTGAACCATTAGTTCTGCTCCAGCACTAATGTCTGGAGCATGTCTGAGTAATCCCGTTAAAATCAATAGGACTAATTACTCCTGTGGGCTTTGGAGACACTCCTCAAGATTGGGGCTGTACTGCCAGGAACTGTAACACTTACTGTCCTCACCTGTTTGTTGCAACAAGTGTGGGGCTAGCATGGGCATTGATCTTGCAGGTGTGAAAAGGGTAGAGGAAAGTCTCAGCTGGCATTTTCCTCCTGGCCCTGCTCCCTCATTCCCACGTAGCTATGGAGGTCCCTTTCTCCAAGGTCACATGTGAGTTTCAGTACACATGAATGTTACAGTGTCACAGCAATTCAAGTGCCATGGCAATTAAATATTCTCTAATCACAGATAAGGGATAGGCCAGTCATCTATTTGGGGCTTTAACCTGGTCTAGCAGAAGGTGTCTTTGCCCATGGCAGGATGTTTGGAATTAGATGAGCTTTAAGGTTGCTTCCAACCCAAACTATCCTATGATTCTATTAGGACCATTCCTCATGTGTGTAAAAAATACCCTGCTTCAAAATTGATCTTATCCCATAGATTTGATGGCGGGGTTTAGTGTTTGCAGAGAGATCAAAAGTCCTAGCATTATCATAAAGATTTTCTACAAAAAATAGGCAGCTTAATTTGTTACTGATAAACAGATGTGAACCAAGCTGGAAATGGGCAGATGCACGTAGTTGAAGAGGAACAGTATCGTCATCATGTCATGACACAGGCATGTTTGTCTTTGGCTGTTTAACAAATCAAAGGCATGAAGTTTAAAGTAATGCTGTGTGAGTACGGGAAAGATGAGAAAGGAGGTGAGAAGGTTGTGTGTACACAATATAGTTAAACATTTTGCTTAGAAAGTAGCAGTAAATATTTTCATTCTGTGTTGTGACTTCTTAGACAAATATAAATCACATCCGATAAACTCACTCTGGGTTAGACTCCCTGCTGCTGCTTGGTGATGACTGAGCGAGTGTGTCGGACCACAAAGCACAGTGTTCCTTCCAACACTCAAATCTTCAAAGGTTAAAGGTTTCTTCAGCTAGAATCTGAAGGGATTGAATCCAAGGGATCATAGAATCATAAAATGGCTTGGGTTGGAAAGGACCTAAAGATCATTTAGTTCCAACCCCTTGCTATGGGCAGGGATGTCTCACACAAGTCCGTGTTAACCAAGGGTCTGTCCAGCCTGGCCTTGAACACTGCCAGGGGTGGAGCATTCACTACTTCTCTGGGCAACCTGTGACGGCACCTCACCACCCTTACAGTAAAGAACTTCTTCCTTATATCTAACCTGAACTTCCTCTGTTTCAGTTAAAACCCATCATCCCTTGTCCTGTCGCTGCAGTCCCTGATGAAGAGTCCCTCCCCAGCATCCCTATAGGCCCCCTTCAGATACTGGAAGGCTGCTATGAGGTCTCCACGCAGCCTTCTCTTCTCCAGGCTGAACAGCCCCAGCTTTCTCAGCCTGTCTTTGTATGGGAGGTGCCCCAGCCCCGATCATCCTTGCGGCCTCCTCTGCACTTGCTCCAACAGCTCCATGTCCTCCTTATGTTAATTATATTTGGTAGCCACTGCCAAGTATATTTTTGTGAATGTGTCCAATTCTTTTATAAAGGAATGTCTATTTTTCAGCATACCGCACCCCATGGCAGTGAGTTCCACAACATTTTGGTATTTTATTTATTTATTTATTTGTTTTTTAAAAGTCACTTTCTCTCCCTTTTGCCTGCTACCTCATGATCATAATGTGTTTCTTTGTCCTTGTGTTGCAAGGGATGGTCATTTACTCACCCTTTTCATTGCTGATTATGGTTTTATTTATTTCTGTATCAAACCACTCTTTGGCCATCTTTTTCTTTGCTGAAGAGTCACAGTTGTTAAGTCTCTTTGTATGATTGAGCAATGATTGAATGCATTTTCACTTAAACACAATGCTTCCTAATGAAGCCATTTGCTCATTAGTGCCTCTAATTCACCGGTGAGGGAGCTGAGATTTGTATGGATTTTTTAAGAACTATGGAAGGACTTAATGCATAAGGTATATGCAGTATCAGAGTGTGTGAGATCTGAAGCCAAGAGAATCTTTTCATGGCCAAGAAGTTGTAATGATATGATACTGAACTATGGGAGGATAGAAAACAGAATAACTCACTATGCCGTTTTAAATTAATCGTGAAGGAGGAAGAAAATACAATTAATGTACCTACTTTTATTTAAGAAAGCCATTCATAATGGAAATCCCACATCTTTGATAAGGAATAAATGGAATATAGATTTTGTCTGGTTTTGCAGGATAGAGGGCAGAGCAAGGCAGGAAGCCCTGAAACCAGATATACAGTGTGGGCAGAAAAGGGAGAAGGAATGCATGGGTGATCTTTCGAAAGCAAAAGAAATGGTTGGAGTAGCTCCTTTTTATTTAAGGGGATATGTATGTTCAAATGATGGGGCTGCAAAATATCTCTCTTAGTAGCAGAGCTGGGACTGGGGAATTGAGGGAAATGAAGATGCTTAGCAGCACACTGGGTGAGCTGGTTGGTAGTTTACACAGGAGACCACTAGAAAATACTACCTGTTTCCTTTTCTTTGTTC
Organism: Pezoporus flaviventris; assembly: GCF_033815535.1. Lineage (NCBI taxonomy): Eukaryota > Metazoa > Chordata > Aves > Psittaciformes > Psittacidae > Pezoporus > Pezoporus flaviventris. The sequence continues at coordinate 54,631,412 of NW_026892549.1, forward strand.
TGATGTGGATAATAATAGCTGCTGTCCTCACAGCACTGATGTCCTTTGGCTCAGGCAGCCTCAGGTTGAAGGGAGTAACACTGGGGTTCATGGTGCTGTGCCTGTATTCTGTTAAAAAAAGCAGTTCCTTGAAGTCAGTGCCTGACACCTCTGCAATGAAAGCAGCAAAATCAATGTGGCAGCATCGAACATTGTCCAGGTAGATGGAAACACTTCAGTCAATTTCAATTAATCTTATTGATTGTAGTGAAATAGTACTTTTAATATTTCTTATGTGACATTTATTATTACCCTGACGTTTTTCATTGTTATTCTACCAAGCACCTTTACTTGAAGGAAAGATGTTTTGCTCATGTTGAAGGAAAGTATGTTGTAATTTACAATATTCAGGAAAGTAAGATAGTTTTCTTCATTTTATTTGGAAGCAAATGTGAAAATGCCAGGATTTCCAGTGGCATGCATGTATTATAAGTATCTTGTATTTATTAAGACTACTCTGCATGCCTTTCCTCTTCTCAGCTCTTGGAGATGTGGTTGGCCTGGCTAGATGATACTTGAGCATGGAGAACCAGCACTTGGCAGCTCTAAGCCCTTGGCCTCTTCTGCCCTTTGGGATTCCTGTCTTGTTTTCTTTAGGTTCAGTGTCCTTCTTTCCATGGTGATAGAAAATCAAAGGTCTCAGTGAGAGGGGACAGCAAAAGCCTCTGCACTTGGGATTCTGCTGCTGGCAAACCCAGGAGTCAGTCTTTACTAACAGAATACAGATCTGGGCTCAGATTTTGTTTGCAGACAAGTCAGTTTGACCAGAAATACGCTGGGGTGACCTCTCAGATATGGGGCAGCTGTGGGTGCACTGATGTCTCCCTCTGGGCTCATAAGCAGTGTAGTGGGACCCTCCGAAGGTAATTGTAGTTTTAGGAAATTCAGAGGTTTAAAGCTAAAGGCAGTGGGGAGAATGACAAATTATGCTGTGTTGTGAATCTGCTCTAGCGTGTGATGTAGGATCATAACGATGGGGACTATAGGTCTATGTAGATCCCTATTCCTTGGATAGGAATCCTATCTTCCTATCTTCTGCAGCATGTAGGAGGCTGAAGGGATTCCCACCAGTAGAAATATCACAAAAGTCAGTAATGGTGATGTTCTGTTTCAGATTGTGAAACTATCTCCATCAAATCCTGTCCTTTAAAATTTGAGGAGCTTTTGCAAATTCCCTTCAGTAATGTTTCATAGCTAGTGCTTATGTTGTGTACTAATGCAGCTGACGCGCTGGATAAATCCCAGCCAAGGTAGGGCCAGGTACTTGCAAGTGTTTCCTAAAGCACTGCAGGGAGTCAGGAGCCAACTTCCTCCCTGGCTGTCTACACAATGGTGTATGAGGCTGGCACAGGTAATGAATTTACATGTGTGGGCAGAGCAGCCTGTGTGGCTTTGGGGAGTCACATCTCCTTTCCACAAGCAAGGGGATGGAGGATGGAAAGATGGAGCAGGGAGGGCGTTAATCTCTTGACTCACCTTCTCATCAGTAGATTCCTTCCTCTGCAGGATGAGAAGGAGTTACAAGAAAGAACTCTGGGGCTACACCATGTTAGTCTGGGCCTCGGGCTCCTGAATCAGCCATGCTTCCTGCACAGTGCCTTATGCTATGGCTGCTCTGATCTTAGGCATGCTGGACAAAGGCAGCATGGTCAGAAGCTGAGCTTGCTGTGACTGTGCTGCTCAGCTTCTATTAAAGTCGTTGGCCTCTGTGGCCCTTGAAGGACAGGAAGGGCTTAGAGCACAATTCTATAAGCAATGACTGAGGGAACTGGGGTTGTTTAGTCTGGAGAAGTTCAGGAGGGACCTTATTGCTTTCTACAACTGCCTGAAAGGAGGATGGAGCCAGGAGGTGGCTGGTCTCTTCTTCTAAGTATCGAGTGATAGGACAAGAGGAAACAACCTCAAGCTGCACCAGGGGAGGTTTAGACTGGGCATTCTGAATAATTTATTCCCTGAATCGGTATTTACGCATTGGAACAGGCTGCCCAGGGCAGTGGTGGAGTCATCGTCCCTGGAAGTGTTCACAAACCATGCAGACGAGGCCCATAGTGACATGATTTAGTGGTGGCCTTGGTAGTGCTGGGGTAAAGGTTGGACTTGATGATCTTAAAGGCCATTTCCAACCTCTTTGTTTCTATAATTCTATGATTTTCAAAGCAGTATGAACAGGGAGACAAGTATTTGGTGGCTCTAATGGTGGTGAGGTTGACTGCTTGTCACCTGGGAGTGACAGACCTGTTACACCAGTCTGGCCACCCTGTTCTTGGTTCTGTGCAGCCCGTGTGTGAAGAACGCAGTGTGCACAGTATGTCCCCTTCAGCATAATCAGCTGTCACATGAGAAAGCAGGGGTGGAATTCATCTCCCAGTGGAGTGTGTCTGTGGAAGGGGTGCCTGCATCTGAACCAGGTGTTTAAACTTTATTTGGAGTCAGTGGAGATTTCCTCCATGTAGGCAGCAGAGCTAATGTAACATCAATCAATTTCATCACGATGCATCCTGTGTGTTATTTAAGTGCTTGACACAGAGGATGGTTATGCTGATACTCAGGGTTAAGAACCAGCATAGGACTAACTTACAGCAAATGGGAGTTCAACTCAGACATTTCAGATTTTTCTGCGTCATGGTCTGTCTTGAAGAACCTCCTTAATTCTCTAACTTCAGTCAGAGTCCAGGCCTCTTCCAGAAAACTCCCCTCTTCATTGCCAAGAACATCATGAGGTTACATCGGTTCATGCCTGCAGTGATTCAGTGATGGATCAGGCCCCATGGTTGTACCCAGGTTCCAGCAAACTGCTCAACATCTGATGTGAGTTTGCAAAGCCTCCTTGAATACTTCAATCACATCAGGCCAATGGGGTCTTCACAGGCATCGTGCCACTACCATGAGTAGCAGCACTTCCAAATTATAGGTCATGAATTCCTGTCTCTTTATTTTTCAGGCTGCTGTTCCAAAATAAAAAGCTAAGAAAGAACTGATACCATCACTGTGTTCTTATGCTGTACGTAAGAACAAGCATATTGCGAGCATCAGTTGCTTGTGGTACAGCAACTGATTGTTTAATTGTCCATTTTGGTCAAAGTGTTCCACCTTTAGGTCCAATTTTATATTTTTTTTTATTACTACATATATCTCAAGAAAGTGTCTTCCTCTGGATTTGTCAGGATCTCTTTTGTAATTGCCTCTACACATCTCACATTGCTCCAGAGAAGACCAGTGCTCCCCAAGCTCCCAGCCTCATCCTTTCATTCCCCACTCTGCCATCCTGCTAGGAGTTACACAGCTTTAGCTGCTCCAGGTCTACTAAGAGACATGGGCTTAGATCCTGGCCCTGGTCATCATTTGTAGATGTTCTTTACTGTGAGGGTGGTGAGGCACTGGCATAGGCTGCCCAAAGAAGTGGTAAATGCTCCAGTGTTGAAGGCCAGGTTGGACAGAGCCTTGGGCGACATACTGTAGTGTGAGGCATCCCTGCCCTTGGCAGGGGGTTGGAAGTGAATGATCTTAAGGTCCTTTCCAACCCAAGCCATTCTATGATTCTATGATTCTGTGTGGATGGCAGTGGAGGGTATAGCTGTTTCCTTCCGGGCTCCTACCTGTCTCATTATGGTTATGTTCTCTATCCTGAACCTCATGGCTTCCCAGGCCTTTGAAGCTTCATTTTGGTAGGGACGCTGATAAAGTGAGGTCTGTTGTGCATTTTTCGACTGGCAAGTAAGTCCATTTCCTGCATGGGAGTGAGGGTGCGGGAGATCAGAAGGAAGATGAGAGGGAAAAAGGCCATTTTGCGGGGTTGCAATTGGTAATCTCAAAGGGCAAAACATCCCAGACAGGGATGTTCCCACAAGGATGCTTCCAGATTAAAGTGCCCTACTCTAAGGTTTTGCTTGTGGACAGCTGATTAATTACACTTCAAAACCTGTATAGTGGTGTGTTTTGTCCTTTGGCCCCAACACCTGAAGGACTGCCTGCCTGTAGGGATAAGAAAGATCTTTTGCTCTCCTTGGTGCTCTGTGATTACCAGGAGCTGGCTCAGCCTGCTGTATAACTTCTGGTGGCCTGGGGGATGCAGTGAGTGTTGGGGGAGCTTCCCACAGCAGGCAGCTTTCTCCTCTGGCAGGGTATCTCCTTTCATTTTCCAGAGCAGTTCTCTGTTGAGGCATCCAAGAGAATCGCAGCACCACTCAAAATGGGTGCCTTTGACTCTGCAGGTCTCAGCAGAGCTCTGTGCCCAACACTCTCTGGCCTGAATTTGTGGGAACTCGTGCTAAACCATGAGCTTTCACATTCTGATCGAAAAATGCAATGCACACTCATGGGCTGTAACCAGCTGTGCTGAGGAAAGCTCAGGAAAGGCAAGTCTCCTTCAGGGAGACCAACAGTCATATCCTCATCTGGCACTGCCATTCCCTTTGGGAACATTTCTTGTTTGAGCACTGCTATAATTAATAGATGCAGTACAAATGCAGTATGGTGTCTTTGTTGGAGGGGTTAGAGACAAAGCTGTGCCAGGGTGAGAGTCACAGGTCATCTTTCAAGACTAAAGAGTAAGGTAATCTATTACCACAAGCCTGCCTGTGGGCCTTTTGTATATCTGGCTCCTTTCCATAGTAGAAATAATAGCAATGTCCTTTGCCAGGTAATTTTCCAAATGATTATTTTAAAGAATATGTTGCTGTGATCCAGCAGAAGAGGTTTGAGATTTATTAGGATGTTTGTCACTGAGAGGAGAAGCAGCTGGTGAACTCTGCGGGCTGGCAGTGAGCAGCATGGGGCAAGTGGCACATAAACTACTAAAGTCGCTAATTACTCAGGTCCACTCTGTGCTTGCAGAAATGGGAGACAGGGACATACATCTCGCCCCACAGTGCTGGCTGCCAGCAGCACAGGTCACCAAGCAGATGGTTCAGTAGCTGCTCTGAGACGGCAGGAGTCACAGAAGGGGTGATGGTGATAGATTGCTCCTCTTCCTTCTCTGGACGTGTCTGCACAAAGAGCAAAGGAGGCTTTCTGGTGCTATATCCATTGCCCCTTCCTGTGGTAAAAGCTGAGACAGAGCCCTCTTAGCAACCTGGCTTGAAACTGATCCAACAAGGACTTGGAGAACATGCTCTTATGAGTGCTTCAGGTTACTTTGGATGTATGCCTACTTTTATTTTAGTTTTTAAAGGTAGAATTAGGATATAATAAATAGGGTGCTTCTGTCATTTCTGGCCTGTTTCTTGCATTTTTGGAGTGGAGGGGGAAATCTGCAGTTGCTTCAGGGCCAACAGGTATCTTACAAATAGCTTGACTCTTTTTCTTATTAAAAAAAAGAGCCTTTCATGGCTTTGGCAGTGTTGAGAAAGTGTTTCTATTGGGATTTGGCAGATAGTGCTGCCAGGGTGGAGTGAAAGAGCCTCACTGAAACTGAGAATCAGTCTGTGGTTTGGGAAGAGAAAATAACACATACTAATAGAAACACATGGCAAAAAAAAACCATGCATGTCCTCATCATAATAATGACATTTTCTTTATCCTCCTTCTTCTAGGTTATCTTGCACCTCGAAACCTTCCTAGTGCAGGCTTCTTCCCATTCCTGCAAACCGTGCTGTGTGATTCAGATGCCAGATGTAAAGGCACACCATACATACCAGAAGATCTACTGCCAAGACTTAATGACATATCATCTCTCAGACTGTAAGGGGATCTAAATATATCTGGGTGTTTCAAGCTGTAAAGCAAAACTTGCTTTGAGGTGGAGGGAGCAGCCATCGATGTCTGTATGTACTGGTGTGTCTGTAACAGAGATCTCAGATACCTGTTATAACACAGATATAGTCTCAGATATCTGAACACTTAGAAATGAGAATATAGGCTTCAACATGGGGCACTTTAAAAATCTTCATACTGGGGACAGCTATCAGTAATGTGTCAATTGATCCAGGCTTGGTAGTAGAATTTTAGTCCCTGAGAGGAAAAATGCTTCTGGTCACCCAGACTAGAGCAAATGCACTTTTGTTTTTTTTTGGCATGATTGTGGCTCAGGTCCTTCAGGGTGTGAGTGGGTAAGATCTGCACCAAGAGCAGCCCAGCCTGCTGGTCTGCCACTGTGTCCATCAGCTCAGGATGCTTTGACTGGAAATGGCAAATGTTTCCAAACAGCTCTAGTTCGAGGTACATTTGTTCTGGAGAGACTGCTCTTTCAGTAGGTCCCCCAGGTGCCAGCCAGACTCAGTCTGGTGTCCTCTCTGGAAGCCATCAAACCTATTGGGAAACAGATGGAAATGAAGAAGTTTTTGCCCACGAAAGCATGTAGATTTGCAGCATGGAGCTGGCTGGCCATACTTTGTTGGAATGTCAGTTTGTTGAAGTGTTCAGTGGAGGCATTTTGATTTCATTGATATTTCAGTTGAAGCCAAGTAGCATATGCTTTGATACATGCCAGCCACGGTTGTTTGTATGTCTTTGCTGCCTGGTTCTGGGACACGCCTGAGGAAAATGCCACTCTGAGTCCTGGTTGTTCATCCAGAGCTGACAATCTGGGCATTTTGCACACAAGGTCCCTGGTTGCTCATCTTTGCTTTCAGGTGAGAGGCTGTTCAATAGTGGCTATGTCAGAGCCTCAAAACCTCCCTTGGCCAGAGCTTGAGAGTCTGAAGAGCTAAAGTAGGTCCCATAGTTTCCACTAGACAGCCCATTAAAAAGGGTGAGGGATCTTGGGGTGGGTTGCTTCTTAAGCGTCCTCTTTAGTGCAGAGGACTGGCATTTCCTGGGACAAGTAAATGGTCAGAATGTCTCCATTGGTTAGAAAGAATCTGGATGACTAAATATATGGATGACTGGAGGTGAATCCTAATCAAATTCAAGGTCACACAGCAGAGGAGCACAGAGCCACATAGAGACTGGATGCCTGGATTCACAGCTCTTCCCTCATTTCCTCATTGCAATTGTTTTTTCCTGGGCATGTTAAACAATGGTTAATTTGGGGTATTGAAATGAAGAAATGGGAACTTCTAGTGCCAAAGCTTGAGATTTTCCATGGGTTTCAATAGCTATAAACTTTCTGGGTTTGGTTTCTGTATAGCTGTTTAGGAAATAACTGTTTTTTCCTGCCAACTGAAAATCAAAGGATTTGGCTAAACTGTAGTTCAAGTCACATGAGTCATTAATAAGCATCTTGACCACTATTGATGCTAGTAGTTGGCTTTGTGAAGTGTCATACAGCTGTGTGTGTATACCTACCCTTGTGTGGTGAATGTTAGCCTTATAAATACACTGTATTCTACAAGAAAAAATCATCAACTATTAAGTAGCTATAGCAAAACTAGCAGGACAGAAGGTATAGCTTTGAATATAAAACCATGGGTGAGTTTGTCACAAAGGCAAACTATTTGAGCAGCGATCCTTCACTGTCTGGTTGTTGTATTATGTAATATTCTAGTTTGTAATATTCAGCTAATCCAGACTTTTTTATCCGCTCACACTGAAGCTCGTATTAAACTGTTTTATACTTTGCCCTAATAATCTTTGTAGCTCTGCGCTGGACTCTTTCAAGCAATTCCCTGTCCTTCTTGAACTGTGGGGCCCAGAACTGGACACAATATTCCAGATGTGGCCTCACCAAGGCAGACTAGAGGGGGAGGAGAACCTCTCTTGACCTACTAACCACACCCTTTCTAATGCACCCTAGGATGCCATTGGCCTTCTTGGCCACCATGGCACATTGGTGGCTCATGGTCATCCTCCTATCCACCAGGACCCCCAGGTCCCTTTCCCCTTCACTACTGTCCAGCAGGTCAGCTCCCAACCTGTACTGGTACATGGGGTTGTTCTTCCCCAGATGCAAGACTCTACACTTGCCCTTGTTGAATTTCATCACATTCCTCTCCGCCCAACTCTCCAGCCTGCCCAGGTCTCGCTGAATGGCAACACAGCCCTCTGGTGTGTCAGCCACTCCTCCCAGTTTAGTATCATCAGCAAACTTGCTGAGGGTACATTCAGTTCCCTCATCCAGGTCGTTGATGAAAATATTAAACAGCACTGGTCCCAGCACCGACCCCTGAGGGACTCCACTAGTCACAGACCTCCAGCTAGATTCTGCCCCATTGACCACAACTCTCTGCCTTCTTCCTTCTAACCAGTTCTTGATCCACCTCACTACCTGATCATCAAGCCCACACTTCCTTAGCTTATGTATGAGGATGCTGTGGGAGACAGTATCAAATGCCTTACTGAAATCAAGAAAAACCACATCTACCGCTCTACCATCATCCATCCACCTAGTTACTTGCTCATAGAAGGCTATAAGGTTGGTCAAACATGACTTCCCCTTGGTAAAGCCATGTTGTCTGCTCTTAATGACCCCCTCATCCTTGATATGCCTAGAGATGGTGTCAAGAATAAGTTGTTCCATCACCTTTCCAGGGATGGAGGTAAGGCTGACCGGTCTATAATTACCCGGGTCTTCCTTCTTTCCCTTCTTATAGACCGGCGTGACATTTGCCATCCTCCAATCCTCAGGCACCTCACCTGTTTCCCACGACTTACCAAAGATGATGGAGAGTGGCTCGGCAATGACCTCCGCCAGCTCCCTCAGCACCTGCGGGTGTATTCCATCCGGACCCATCGATTTATAGATGTCCAGATTACTTAACTGATCCCTGACCCAATCCTCATCTACCAAAGCAAACTCCTCCTTTATCCTGACTCCTTCCGGGGCTATAGGAATCTGGGTCCCCCGGGGAGAGTCTGCAGGAGTAAAGACAGAGGCAAAGAAGGCATTCAATACCTCTGCCTCCTTTATATCCTCTGTCTCCAGGGCACCCACCTCGTTCAGCAGTGGGCCTATACTGCTTCTTGTGTTAGTTTTATTTGCTATGTATTTGAAGAAGCCCTTTCTATTGTCCTTGACCTGACTTGCCAGATTAAGTTCCAAGGAGGCCTTAGCTGTCCTAATTGCTTCCCTACATCCTCTAACAGCTATCCTATATTCCTCCCAAGTGGCCAGCCCCTCCTTCCATAATCCATAGATTTTCTTTTTCCGTGCGAGTTTACCCAGCAGTTCCTTGTTTAACCATGCTTGTCTCCTGGCTCCCTTACTTGACTTCCTACTCATTGGGACACTCTGATCCTGAGCTTTGAAGAAGTGGTTCTTGAATGCTGACCAACTATCTTGAGCCCCTTTACCACCTAGTACCCTTTGCCATGGTACTTCCCTTAGCAATTGATTGAAGAGGCCAAAGTTTGCCCTTCGGAAATCCAGAAATGTGTCCTTGCTAGGTATTCTATTCCTCCCACACAAGATCCTAAACTCCACCATCTCATGGTCACTGCAGCCCAGGCTGCCATTGACCGTCACTACTTCAACCAGACCCTCCTTGTTGGTGAGTACCAGATCCAGCAGCGCTCCTCTCCTAGTTGGTTCGTCCACCATTTGCATTAAAGTTATCATCAATGCACTGAAGGAACCTCCTAGACTGTGAATGACTGGCTGTATGTTGGTGGAGGGCAGAACAGGACTTGATACAAGGAAGCCTTCTTTCCAGAAGTGGGAATTTAAGATGAGACCAAATGCATATGTTAAGCCTTGTATGTCCTTGGTGTTCCTGCAGAGTAGGCATGAATGTGGTCCCCTCCTGTTTCGTGTCTGAGAGCGTTCACCAACATACATGCCATGCTTCTAGAAGGAGCCAGGCTTTTGGACAACCCAGATTTCAACACACCTCCCATGAAATCCAGCTATAGACCCATTCTAAGTCATGCAGTAGTTAAGTGTAAGCTTGATCATAAGAAACTCTGTGAGTTGTTACAGCTGTCTTATTTTCTTTTCTTCCTCCGCAGTAAGCGAAGGAGCTCATCCAGTGCAGCCAAGAACAACCATTCATCACCATGGAGAGCAGAGGTTCCTAAAAGCAATAACGCTTCACTGGGTAGGTTATTTGCTGCTCTGAAAAGTTCTGGTCTTTTTAAGGTTTATCTTTTGAAGGTCTGTGGACAGAGATGCAATTCTTAGAGCACTGCTAAAATGATTTATGTGTTCTCTACAGGAACATGACCATGGCCATGACATTAGTGTAAATTCTTGGGAATAAGTGCAAGTAACTAGAAAACCTTCAGAATTTGCCTAAGAAACCAGGGTTAAATTTCTGCACTTCCCAGGAGCAATGTGAGCTCACAGACTGTTTGGACATTACTGAAAGACCTGGCTGTTTATGGAATATTGCCCTTTTACTGCCCACAAATTGTCCATAAACAGCCTACGATTTGTTTTTAAATGCATTTCTTATTCACACTTACCCAGCAAATAAGTTGTCTTCTGTGCCCCAGCAGATATTTATTGCTGGTGATGCACTCCTCTGATGTGATTTTCTTCCTTGAAGGAACTCTCAGACTTAAATTTTCCATAAAATCATTACAATTATTATTTATTGATGGTAATGGCTACTACTGTCCACAAGCCACCATGATGGATAGTCTTTTCTCTAGGGAACTCACAACCAAAGGAATGATTACAGCTTTGCATTCTGTGACTGTTCTGCCCCAGCCATTCACAGTTCCAATTAGCATTCCTGCCAGTGCATTTGCTCTTTGGTGTACAGGCAGAAAGAAGCAGAACAGAAAGGGCACTGAATGCAGAAGTGTGGGGGGAAAAACAATGATCAAAGAACAGTGATGAGAACTAGCAGCTCATTTTGATGGCCACAGATGGTCAGGGAGGTGCTCAGTTCTACATCTTACTTTTGAAAAATAAAATAAAGATCACAGGTGATAGCCTTTGCTGGTGTAAAATGGCATAGCTCCTTTCATTTCTGTGAGCTGTGTAGTTTTGAGAGTGCAGCTCTGTACAAGCTGGAGACCTGGCAGTGTGCCTCTGTGTAGAGTGGGCAGCAGTGCTACAAATCTGTGTCAGAGCTGTTTCTGAATAACCAGTACCACACGCAGGTGCCAAAGGCACCTGGAGAGTTCTTCCTTACAGGGCTATTTGCTTGAGCTTCCTTGGAAGGCTTACCCATGTCTCTTCCTGCACAGGGGAGCTGCAGAACTGGAGAAAAAAGGTGGGAATTAATGTTGAACTGTAAGCACATAGTTAAATGCATTTAATTTTTAGAAGTTCCATAAGAAAATAGTGTAATCCAGGGTTCAATTATGTCAGGAAAAAAACCTTAAGTAAGTAATTACAGGATGCCATTGGCTGTACCATTGGGAACAGATTAATAATGATGGCCTGCCCAAAGCTGTTGTTGGCTATCTTGTCTCATGGTTTGATGTGGCAAAGAGATTAAAAGACATTAAGTAAAATATAGTGTTTCAAATTGTTATTGCAGCGTTTAGGGATTTGGTATCTCATGGAGAAAAAGCCCTTCAGAATACTTCATTACCATCCAACTTGACTTCCGGCATCAACATGTTCAACAAAATTCTCAATTTTGGGAAGGTAAGTCTGTATTTGCATAAATGCTGAGTGTGAACATTTATGTATCATATTTAAAGAGTTAGAAGCTCAAAGTACCAACATACAGCCTTCATCGCTTTCAGATCTCCCCTATTATATGAATTAACTTATTTATTTTGGGAAAAGGAAGACAGTTATTGTGGGTGGATTTTAAGCTTTGTAGTAAATTTATTAACCTCTAAGCAGAAACCAGATAAACCAGACACCGTGGGACATAATAGCATGAATTACCAAACAGTCACACACAATACCCTGAGATATTTTGCTCAAAAGTTGTGTGAGTTAGGGTGTTTTGAGTGTGTTTTCTTTCACATAAAATTAAAGATACGATGTTACAGGCTTTGACATTCAATTTGTTATTTACCCACAATACTTCTGCAGTGGCATCAGAGGCAGTGTGTGTTTACTCTGTAGGTGTTGACTGTCTATAGGAGCAGCTACTTTTTAACAGAAACTTGGTACCATTTAATGGGCACTAGCATGCTTATGTTTTTGTATTAAGGCTTATGAACATTTATGCACACATTTCTCTCTTCACCTCTTAGTATTCTCTGTGTGTGTGTGCTTGTAATGACAATGCTTTTTGTATGTCAGCACTACTACTTAAAGTCTCATCACTGTGCTTAAAACTGTCCCAAACAGAGTATTGCTTTAAAACTACCTTTAACATGACATCTTATTTTTAGAGCCAGACCCAATATTCAACTGCAGCAAATCTCAAAGTCATTCTGTGTGAGGTGTTTTCACGATATGTAACACATCCTGATCTTGCTGAAGAGAAGATGGTAGCCAATATCCACCAGACATTCTGCTTTACTGACCTATCACTTTTAGAGTCATTTACCCAAGAGTTCAGAAATCAGCTCTCCGAGGTAAGTGGGTCCTTTCCTAATATCTGCCGCTAGTAGCTTTGTTAGTTCACACACATTATTGCAGTGTTTGGAGATAGAATGTGACCCCAGCTGGTAGGAGTTGCTCATCTCTATACCAAAGTGCATGATGAGGCTGAGCTAAATCTTGCCAATGGAATTAGCCCAAAGACCTTGGAATTGAGTACACAGCTCAGACAGGCGAGGACACCTAGCTGTCAGCTAGTGGCCATTAAAGGTTCTCACCATGACTAGGTGGTGTTTCTCCTTATTTGCCCTGCTGCAGCAATAGGTAGATAGAACACAGTGAAGATGTGGAGTAAATAAGAATATTTAAAGCTAGGGGAGGCATTAAATTTAATTTGTGTATTACCTCAGCTGTAGAACTTCATCCAGTAACCCCTGCAGCTAATCCAACAATTCATGACTGAAGTAGTGCTTGTCTTTGGGAAAGTTATATAATTAAAAGCAAATGAATCCTTTAAAGGTAATACCTTCTTTTTTGCCAGGGTGAGGATTGATATTAATTTTTCTTGTATTCCTAGTCTTCGGGCTGTTTGGAACATTGTGCATTGTAGGGCTTGTCTAAACAGAGAATTTATTGTACAATCAGGAATGTGAAGGTAAAGCACAGTCACTCAGTTGTTGCCTGTCACTACAGCCCTTTGAATGTATTGTTTTGTAGAGTTGCATACAAGTGCAGTGCAAGCTGAAAAGTATAAAAAGACCCACTGGCAGAAAGGGTTCTTGTTTTTAAATAATTCCTTGCATTGTTATTTGTTAAGGTGCAACACAACCCACAGTACCAGGCAGCATTTGTCAATGAAATGGTCTCGTTTCTAAACCTCATCTCCCAAGTGCAGAATGACGCCTCCCTGTGGCACCTTCTTTTGCTGGCCCCCGATGTGTTTCAGGGCAGCATGCAACTGCAAGACATAATTGATTTTCTTCAGAATCCAAGCAGGTAAAAATACAGAAAATGCCAGGTGAGGCACTGGAAGTTGGAAGGTTTGTGTATTGACCTGTAAGGACACCCCCTCTCATCTTGAAGAAAGGGTGTTGGCTTGAAAGCATCCTTTATTTGGGGGATGATAAAGTTCCATATTAATGCATCTCTAATGGTCTCTATGGACAGTAAGCAGTGTTTTGATTGTCAATGACTGTTGTGTCGCTTTTTAAAATGAGAGCTTGCTATGAACTCTTAGTTTCTTCCAGACTGCTTAGAGACACTGTCATGCCCATGTGCAGATAGAAAAGGTGGTGAGTAACAGCCACTGCCTTTGGTTGAAGAAAAGCCCTTCTGTCTGGATAGTTGTTCTGCTAAAGCAAGCAACTGTCCGTTTCTTTCCAGCAAAGCATAGAGCCAAATTCAGATTGCTTTGGAACACCTCAAGCATTTGTAGGGAAGTCATAAGTTCTTTTTTGGTTGGTTGTATTCTTTTTAAATTGATTACCTGATTTATTGATATTTGAGCTTTCAAGATTGGTCCCAAGAAAGCAGAGAAAAGAGGGAGCCTGGTTTTTAGCTTAAAGGGATTTGAATATGTTTGACTTTAAGAAGAAAGTACCAGTTATGTTCTTTCTCAATGGTTATACAAAGCAGATCTATCTTAACTCTATTAATTAACTGTGCTGAAATATTTGACGCTGTATGCAGCTAGATCAATAAAAACTCTTCTAAAATGGGCTTAGCCTTTAAATACCTTTTCTGGTCTGTAGCTGGGCTAAACTCTCACTGATCTCTTGAAGACCTGAGTTACTCAAGAGATTAGGGGTCTCTGTCTCAAATCATCTACTGGCTGTGTTATTGACACTGCTATAAATTATTCTGAATAGACGACTTGTTACAGCAAGCACCTGTCTTCAGACTTTTCTTTTCCTTGAATGCATGAGCAGTTGGGTAAAGATGCCAGTAGAGGTTGTAGATACTTTGCCACTTTGATTATGCCCAGGCACAGAGGGACTCACTTTTCATCACTGGCATATTGCCAAGGCACTTAAAGCCCCATGCATTTAATACTTAGGTAATTTGCCATACTGCATTGTGGGAACTATTTGTAAGTTTTAATGTCTTTATCCTTGAAAAAGTCAGTACCTGTGTGGCAAGAATTTTGATTTTATTCAGAGATGTTTTGTCCATGCTGTTGTTTCAGTCACAGGATCATTGCATTTGTTTGCATTTACTGGCTTTCAGATCAAACCTGAAGAACCAGCACTGTCTGAGTGCCCAGCAAGATTTAGTATTTACTGTGCTGCTCTGCTTTGCTCTACAGTTATCATAGGCACAACAAAGAGGCACACAGAATTTCACCACCGGAAGTGTGCAGTGCTTTTATGCCTAGCATCTGGCAGTGTTAAGTGCATGAGTAAAGAGTTACTGCAACGAGATTGCACAAATAATATGTTTAATGATGCTTACAAAAGCGTATCTTAGCAAGTCTGGCCATGTCTGTTACTAATGTAGTACTGATCTCCTAAAAGAAAATGCTGTCCAGGGAATTTTTTTTGTAGTATAGATATGAAGATTCAGAAGAAAAGAACTTTTGCTTATTGTAGCATCCGAATTAACCGTGTGATGAGCACCAACTGCTGTGAAACAGTGACTTCAGAGTCATGAATTCTATAGAAAGTTTAGGAGCACATTTTGTTGCACACACAAACCTGGTTTACAGACTGAATTCACAAATGCTCCTGTTTGTTGCTTTAAGATAGTTTTTCAGATAAGCAAGTAAGCTGAACTTTTTCTCTAAAGCAAATGTCTGTAAAAGCCCTGCAAGACTGAAAAAAAAGGCCAACACCACCACTTGCTTCCATAGGATCATATAATGGTTTGGGTTAGAAGGGACTGACAGAGGTCATCTAGTCCAACCCTCCTGCATGAGCAGGGGCACCTTCAATTAGATCAGGTTGCCCAGAACCACATCCAGCCTGGTCTTGAATGTCTCCAGGGATGGTGCACCCGCCACCTCTTCGGCCATGTCTGCTACCTTATGATCTGCATGATATGCATCCAATTTTGGCAAGCCTATGCCTCTCTCCTCCTTGATTCTGCCATTACTCAACTAAACATGTCATTTATAACTGCAGTTTCTTCCCCCTCTAAAACTCTTACTAACAAGCACAGCTGCAGAATGGAAATGGTGAGCACCAAGTCCATGATACCTGCATGGAAACATTATGTTAAATGAGGAGAAAAGAGTTCCCTGGTGCTCTGTAAGTTGCCACTGAAATCAGCTCAGCTATCTTCTTTGTGTGTCAGCTGCAGAACCTCAGGCAGGGGAGAGATCATGCATTTCACAGTGACCCTGTGCCTGCGGTGAAAAGCTGCTCTTTATACAGGAGAAGCAAAAGAGACTAATAATCACCATGAAGTTTTCAGTAACCTGCACACAGTGAGCAGACTTTTAAATTACTTCCTCTGTGATACAATATGCCTGATTATCAGCTTATTCTTTCCTAAGACTGAAAAACATTCCTTGCTTCACTGTCAGACTGATTATTACAGTATAAAAGAGGAAAGAAGGAGAACAGGAAATGATAACAGTTATTTGTGATTGCTTCTTATTTCCACAGATGTTGTTCCCTAGGGATCCCTGCTCAACCTGGAGTTTTGTCTGCTTGCCTCTTGGTTTCTCTTAGGAAGAGATTCACAGCAGCAGTGAATCACTGGGCTGGCGTATTACCTGGGTGTTTTCTAAGACCTTTTGTGAGGATTTAAGTGGTTAAAATCTATAGATTTTACATAACCTTTTGAAAAAGTACTCCTAATGAGTACCACACATCTGTTTGTGCTACTATACTACCATGCTTTCCCATCAAAGCCCATTGTATTTGTATTTTGTGCATGATCAAACAAATAGTTAAAAGTCTTGTGTGTCAGGCACCTTAAGAATGCTAGGCTGTACTCCAGCTTGAATACTTGTTTTATTTCTTTTCATAAACCTGGGTGTGTGTTTGTTTTTCCTTTAGCATTCTGCTGGCAGCTGAGAATGTCTCTGCATCACTTGTGACTGATGACAGATTCAAAACTAATCAGAATGGGGTTAGAGATCTTCCATATTCCCTGAGCTGCTTGGAGCAAGGTAAGACTCCTCCATATAGTCATATCTGTGCTGAAAACCTGTGGTGCTGAGGAGAAGCAAACTCTAGGCTAGTACATAACCATATAGATTGCATACTGTTCAGGGCTTAACATAATGAAATATTCTTTCAACTTTTTACAAATTGAGTAAAATACCTCATTTCAAATGGAGAAGCAAAAAAGCTTTGTTAATACACTGTATGAACATGAGTTTGCAGTCTCAGTGGACATGGGGAGTGGTCATTTTTTATCTTGATTTTTTGGGGGTGAGAGGCTGTCAAAATCTGCCTGTAGTTGTGGGCTTTGTCAATTTCACCTCAGTACATCAAGGTAGGGGCTGGGGCTGGAATGTGTAACAAGCAGTATTCATCAGGATTAGCCATTCCTCTAAACCCCTTTCAGCTTATAGCAGAGGCAGAATCTTGATGTCCACCTCTAACTGAGGTTATGTGAATAGGCAAGGGAATGGTACAGCATCTAGATGCTACAAGGGTCAGATAGGTAAATGCTATCCATTCTCTACTTATTTCATGGAGGTTGTGGCAATTGAGGGGAATAAGAAGAAAGATTAATGCAATTCAAGTAAGGAGGACATGGAGATGTGTCTTGTGAGAGGACTGGACACTTGGGGATATCAAGATGAATGTAAAAGGATATGAGAGACGTAAATGATGCTGCAGACAAAGACTACATGTGAGTCGTAAAAAGTGATTCCCAGATGAAGGGAAAGAAACAAGCTGCATAACTGATGGCGAAATGGTTCTAAAGCAGGAAGAGAGCTCCATTAGCACCCAGATCACAGGGGCATTTTGCTGTTCCTGAGATGGAAAATCATTTCTACAATGGTAGATAGCATCCTGACTTTGTTCGGAAGGCCCATAAGAGTTACACCCCAAAAGAACACCCAAATTTCTAACCAGCATCTTGTGTCTTGTTATAGGAGCCTAACTTCATACATGCGTGTTACCCTTGACAGATTTGCAATGCAGCTTTTCTCAGTTTCCAAAGTAATGTGATCTTTACTCTTTACATATTTGTTCTAGATAAAGATTTGGTGACCAGATATATTTGTGATCCCTTTGTTAACTGGAAAGACAATTGGACTTTAGTATCTGAATTGGAGGAAGTTCTGAGGTAAGATATCATCTAAAGGGATATTACTAACAGTATAATTCATATCTATGATCTTTACTCTAAATCACCTTTCATTTCCACTTGCATTGATTTCATATTCACTAAAATGCTTTTTTGTTCCCCTCCAGAAAAATGAAGTCACCAGAGATTGGTGGAAAATACTTCAAGATGTCCATTAATTTGAATGAGTTAGAAGCCATACAAAAGTCTCTACATCCTTTAAAAGGCTTTGAGAAAAAAATGAATAGAAGTGAATTAAAAAGCTTAAATCTATTCAGAAATTTGAAGAATGAAACATTACAGAAATTGTATGCAATTCTTGAACTGGGAATGAATCCAAATCATGATTATAAATTAAAGGAACCATATAATAAGGAAATAATTGATGAAATCTATAACTTCACATCAATGCAATTACAGAGTGACTTTAACGGGACTTCCATTTTCAATATAATGACCCAGTGGAAAGAAATTCAGAGTGCTTTAAAATTAGCTACAAGGATTTGGAATCCAGTTCTGCTAAATACTTCTAATTCTAGTGCAGTGCACACTAAGGATGCTCTCAAATTTTTGCTCTCCACTAGCGTGCCATCCTCTCTGGAAGACTTCAGAGACAATTTAAATAGAATGCAAGAAGTGTCATCTCTGTTTTCTGGTGATCTCCTAAAGCCTGTGTCCTACAGAAACTTTCCAGACCAACTCCTAGCTCTCCAGAAGCTGTTTTTTATAATGACAGACAAAACCATAGGTTATCAATACCTACTGATGCCTGTGTTTGAGCTGATGCAGAAAGTAGAAAGCTCCATGGGTGAGGCCTGGTGGGATGAGTTGAATGCCTATTGGCGCTTTGGGGAGAAACTGAGATCAATGAAGTGGAATAACACAGGCATCAGAGCCTATGGGCAGTTTTTAGATGTACTAAATAGCCATTTTCAAAAGCTCAATAATAATTCAAATAGTGTTTTCAGTGAGCAAGTGGATCAACTGTCAGAATTTATAACAGCTGTGTTTAGAGAGCTTGGGGAAAACTCTGAAGTAGCCAATATCTCACTAATCACTCAAGCCATACAAAAGACCTTGTACATATTAAAAGACTTACAACTGAATTATAATGTCAGCAAATTAAAATCTATAGATCTTTTCTTTAATTTTGACAATAAAACCTTTGAAAGGTTGTCTGGACTTCTGAGGACAGCAATGAAAATCCTTCGTTATGCAAGTGCCAGGGAAGCTTCCAGTGAAGAAATAATGAACACTGTCTATAAGCTAACACATCTTCTACTACAGGAGTTCAGCAAGTCTTCCTTACAGCACAATACTGCACTAGAGGCAAACATTTGGCAGTTTTTGCATTTAGCCTTGAGGCCTTTCCTTGAGAACAGCAACAATGGTTATGGGCCATCCCAGAACTGCTCTGCTCAAGACATACTCCACATAACGCTAGAGATGCTGTTTGAAAACACCATTCTAAGTGAGTCCTTAGCCAGGAGCCCCTGCAAAGCCCTCTTTGATTCTGTGGTCATGGAGGCTGCAACAGGGCAGAATGACACCTTTGCAGACATGTTCTGGCAGGCCTTAACAAACCTGAAACTGTCTCCCGAGTTCGCTGGTGTCTACAAGAACAGCAGTGGCCACTTTAACAAGGAGCTGTCGTGCATCATCCAGTCTCTGCAGTTTTCTCTGAGCTTTCTTTCTGAATTAAGCATCGTCTCCAATCTGGAAGGCTCTTGGGTAGAAGAGAAGGCGAGAGCTCTGGCTGCTTTCACAGGGGGGCTGCTGCAGAGTGATGCCTCCTGCCCTATCCCAGTCCAGGATGTGCGTGATGTGCTCCCATCTCAGCTTTTGGACATGATCATTCCTCTCATGCTGAATGAAACAGTATGGAACTCCCTAAATTTCTCTGACAGCTTAGCAGACTGGCATAGGCTGCCTGTATTTTCCCATCTGTTATTGACTCTTTCCATGAGGAACAGCAGTATATATGAACTGCTACAGGTGGGCAGAAAAGCTTCCAACCAGTCAGAGTGGGCATATTTCTCAAAGCTATGGCATGCCGCTGGCAATGTGTTGACCACCAAATGGAACCTAACAGAAGTGGATGAATACATGAAACTCCTGGAAGTTATGAGGAAAGCTCTGATTCTTGTGGACTTTGGGGTAGCTCCTGGGAAAATGTTAGTAGATCAGACCTTTCACAATTCTAGTGGTGGAATTAAATCCTCAGATCTGGGTCATTTGTATAGTTCCTTAAACCTCTTTTTCAATTCCACTTCTCCCACAAACAGCACTCTGGACCTAGAAAGAATATTTCCAGAAATACTACCACTGTATGAAGATGGTGGTGAAGGATTGTTCTACCCTGATCCCTACGGAAAAGAAAATCAAGATATTCTAACCATGGCTGCAGTGATTTGGAATCGAATAATTCTAAACGGAACTCATTTTAATACAGAGAAAGCATGGGAGGCTATCAAAATGATTGTGCTTCATGAAATCTCACTTGAAGACATTGAAAATTATCTCAGCACAAATGAAAAAGTGTTGTCATTATTTTCTGACTTCTTGTTGACCCCTGTAACTTCTGAACATATTGCAGAACAGCTCTTGTCCCTTGAGCAGCTTCTTGCTACCCTGGCAAATGTGAATTCCAGTGATCATTATCTGCTGGTCTCTTCTTTATCTGTGCTAATGGAGAAACTCCAGAGTTCCCCTCATGAAAGGCAGGCAAATGAACTTCGTGCTTTCTTGCATATTGCTGAAGTACTCCAGTCCATGAACTGGGATACTACAGATGACCTCATTTCCCAGTTACTTCTAGACATGCTGCAAGATCAGTTCACTACTATGAAAGATTACTCCAGTCTTCCTTTCAGCAAGGAACTGGAGCAGCTGATAAACTTTGCATTCTCCATGTTTGAGCTGTATGGTGAAGACAACTCCAGAGGAACCAATATCTCCACATACTTGCAGGCCATGCAAAGGGGAAGCTTAATTTTAAAAGGTTTGCAGAAAAGCTATAACCTCAGTGAGCTTGAAACTATCAACCTATTGTTTGATTTTTACAGTAACTATACGCAGAGACTGATAGAAATATGGAGAGCAGGAATGGAAGTCCTTCATGATGTCAACTTGAACAAAACGTTTGAAGAAAAAATGGACGTTGTCTATAATTTCTCACATTTGCTGCTGCAGGAGTTCAGCAAGTCTTCCTTACAGCACAATACTGCACTAGAGGCAAACATTTGGCAGTTTTTGCATTTAGCCTTGAGGCCTTTCCTTGAGAACAGCAACAATGGTTATGGGCCATCCCAGAACTGCTCTGCTCAAGACATACTCCACATAACGCTAGAGATGCTGTTTGAAAACACCATTCTAAGTGAGTCCTTAGCCAGGAGCCCCTGCAAAGCCCTCTTTGATTCTGTGGTCATGGAGGCTGCAACAGGGCAGAATGACACCTTTGCAGACATGTTCTGGCAGGCCTTAACAAACCTGAAACTGTCTCCCGAGTTCGCTGGTGTCTACAAGAACAGCAGTGGCCACTTTAACAAGGAGCTGTCGTGCATCATCCAGTCTCTGCAGTTTTCTCTGAGCTTTCTTTCTGAATTAAGCATCGTCTCCAATCTGGAAGGCTCTTGGGTAGAAGAGAAGGCGAGAGCTCTGGCTGCTTTCACAGGGGGGCTGCTGCAGAGTGATGCCTCCTGCCCTATCCCAGTCCAGGATGTGCGTGATGTGCTCCCATCTCAGCTTTTGGACATGATCATTCCTCTCATGCTGAATGAAACAGTATGGAACTCCCTAAATTTCTCTGACAGCTTAGCAGGCTGGAACAACCTGTCCAGACTCTTAAGTGTGGCACAGGATGAGCTCCACATGAACGACCTGCTGCAGAGATTTCAAGGCACCTTCAGCCTCACCAAATGGAGTTATTACTCAAGCTTCTGGGATGTGGTTGAAAGTTTCCTAAATACCCAAACAAATCTAACTGAAGCAGCTGTCTTTGCAAAGTTGTTGGAAGCAGTGGTAAATAACTCTGCCAGTGATGTGTCAACTCTAGAAATCACAGAAGCCATTCACTACATTCTCAAGAGGCTGAACTTCTCTGATCTGCTAAACGAATTCAATACAAGTTCCAGTTCGGCTTTTCTCTCCAACAAAGCTAGTTTTGACACTGTGATTGATATTGTCACTCAACACTTCATTGTCATGGCAGAAAACCTCTACAACAAGACTGTACCTTGGACTGAGAGTGACCGTTCTCTGTCACCAACCAGTTTGATCACACAGTAAGTTTTGGTTTTGGGTATTGCAATAGCATTTATGGGTAGTGACCACCATCCTCATTCCAGCATGACACGTATGTAATTTTCTTCCAGTGGAGCACCTTAAGCCTGCAATCACCATAATTTAGGATACTAGCTATAAGGTGGGTTAAATTGAAGAAGAAATTTGTCCTTGAACTGAAAGTACAGCTAAAAGTGGGACTTTCAAAAATCTTCTGGTTTAGGGTGTGTCAGTTCACAGTGAAAGCAGAATCCTGTAGGAGGTTTGCGACCAGTGGTAAACTCTTTGGAAACCTCTTCCTTATAGCATAACTCTCTAATTTTTGATTCTCAATCTCCCCTAGGCATTACTTTCCAACTTTTCCTTGTATCCACAGCGAACTTTTCAAGTGTGTTTTCTTATACATATGGTTTGAGAGTGAATGACAGCTTTGGGAGATTAAAGTAAAAAGAGTTGATGAAATGTAATTGGGAGGATACCCACTTAGGAGGTGCCATGGGAGACACATGGCTTCATCTGGAATTCTTATTTACACTGCCAAGGAACAGCATCTACACAGCTGACAGGTTGCTCACTACTGCACCTTGTCTCTGAAAGAGAAGCTGGTTTAAAAGCCTATCTTATTTTTCAGATTTCTGGTTTTAGAATTTGAAAACACCATCTTACAGGTGACAGTGAATAACAGCTATAACCCCTACCTGATGTGTTTAATAAATACCACTGAAGCTGAAGACAGCAAATTGACAGGTAATCATGATTTCATTAATGTTGTGGGACCTCAGCTGGAATATGTTGTGCCTCTCTTTCCAAAGTGCTTTGTCCAATTATGAGAAGGAATGGTGCTGCACTATTTTGCCTGCTGGCAATTAACTGGAGCTGTGAGACTTCAGGACACAGACTCCTTTTTTTGTTTGAGTTATGTCACATTGTGAATTTAAGTTTTCCATCCAACTCTATCCAGAAGGCATGTCTACTCTTCGTGATGTGATGACAGGCTGCTGACACTCAGATAAAGAAATCTTACAAATAAGAAACCTGTATTCCCTTCACAGCTTTATGTACCTGTAAGATGACAGGAGTTATTTTTGAGAGTTAACATGGTATTTCACATAGATATTCATCGTATGAGCTTATTGTAGAACCTGAGAGGTTTATCTGCTCACAGAATATAGCTACAGAGTGTACTCTGAAGGGCGCTGTCAGAAGTTCTGTTATCAGTGGGGTGTGGATTTCTTTCAGACCAGAGCACCTACTCAGACTGGATCCATTATAATCCAGATTACAACCTAGGTCTTGGTCTGTGATTTCAGAGGCCATGACAATGATTTTTCAGAGGCCATGACATGATTTTGAGCCATGACAATTTGGTGGAAAATATCAATGATCAGTAGGCCTCAGGATAAAAGTGCTAATATTCCCATCTGCAAAGTATCTGCAAGTCTGGTGGTTTTGTCTCTAGTAACTTTTGTTTTCTTCCTTGCACAGAAAACATCACACTACTTTTGAAGCAAACTCATCTCAAAAAGAACTCTTTTATGCAAAATAGTACCTCTGAGAAACATTCATCCATACCAGAGCTCCTCAAGCTAAAAGTGAGTCTGCTTAAAATGCTGACTTGAAGGACATCATGCAGTGATACATGAATGTGCAATGGAGGTTTTGAAAAACAGCATATGGAACAAAAGTTTCTTAAAAGAATAGCTGATAAAAACTAGAACTGAAATTCTCTTTTCTGCCTGCTGCCTATATTTAAAGGTCACCATCAAAATGGGCTGAGGATCTTGTCCCTTCCAAGTGTACCCCCATTTTTCTGAGAAGGCAGAGGTGTTCCTCTCCTTCCACTTTGTTGGCTAGAATGGCTTCTGGTTTTCACCAGCCATCCCAAAAGGATGAGCACTGCATAGGTTGCCAGTGGCAGCATATTCTTCATAACTCAGTACAACAGTAGTTTTAAAGTTCAGTACACTGAGGTTTAGCAAACCATCGTGAAGAGCAGAGATCATTCTGGGATGCCTCAGCTTCATTTGAGGTGTAGGGAGGATTTTTTTGAAGGCACAAATAGCAGTTGGATACCTCTGCCCTGCCAAAAATCAGTGGAATTGTTCATGCCCTACTGGTAGTTTTAAAGATGGTTTAGTTACCACATGTCCAAGTCCCCACATGCTTCCTTTATCCCTAGATGTCTCACAGCACCATAATGGTTTGTGAGATTAAGCACCTAAGCAATAGTGACTCAGGGATTTCCCTCACCAGCCTGGGATTTGGCAATGCCTCATTTGAATAAAATGCTTCTTACACCATACGTATGTCCATGACTGCAGTAATAACATGCATGCACTTTATTGTGTAAGAAATAGAATTTAGAACTCTTTCTTTTAAAACAAACAAGATAACAGTATGCAATGCTGTTAATATATCTGTAACAATATGACAAGCTGCAGTGTGACAGATACTGATAGGCACAAACCAGAAAACAGTCCTTGCCATGAGACACTGATAATGTAAATACTGATGTCAGACAAGAGGGCAGCCCATAATAACAGAGTAGGAAAAGGACCATAATTTTACACAGGTTGGCAGTTGTGGAAGTCCTGACTTGTAGCCATCTGTATTTCCTATGCTGTAGTACAGCTGACCAGGTGGTATCTGAAAAGTTAAACCTGTTTCATGAGGTAGATTTATTTGGTCTCTGGGAAGATTAATTGGTCAGCAGGTAAGTCCAAATAAACTATTGCTGTGTATGCATTTTGGGCAGGGAAAATGATATGTTAAGGCTTGCAAGGTTTATAGATCCTGTGCAATGTTGCATAGCTGCGTCTTCTACAAACTCATGTAAGAATGACTGTTATAAACTCGAGACGTTTCAAATGAACTAAAAATTTAATATGTATTTTTAATTCTAAAGAAAAATGGAAAGGGACATCTAGACTTTTAAAAATCTGCCTTTTATAATTCTGTCACCTAAATGGTGTTTGTTTTCCTTTTCACAATTTCTTTTGAAGATATCTCACCTCCGGGATTTGACAACAATTCTTTGTGACTATGAGAGCTTTAAGTCAATACAGGACATCTGCCATCTCCCTAATGTTAGTTTTGGAGAACTGTGTGAACAGAGTCAATCTTATGTGCAGCTGCTTCACACTATTGAACTGAGCGATCAAGTTGTGACCAATGTACTGAATCACAGAAGAATCTCCCAAGAGCTTCAAAATGTACTTATTGGGGATGCCACGAACATCCAGACACAAGTGAAGTGGTGAGGCTCTCACTCTACCTTAAACTGCTTTAGTATTCTGTTCATGAAATGGCTTCTTGTCTTTTTTACATATTCCAATTTTATTGGTGGTTTTGTTTTTTTCCGATTTAGGTTTCAAGAAAGTGTACCAGAAATTGCTTTCTTTCAAGAGATTCCTCAATATATGACTGCTTTGAATTCCATATTGAACATCGCTGAGAACTTAACATACTCTAACAAACAAGGTAGTTTTCTGTATTTACTTTACAATGTGGGCAAACACGATTACTTGTGCCATACTTTCTGCTGAAAATACCAAGGCTTCCTTAGCTGCCAGGGAGAAGAGATATTAATGAAATAACTGTACACCAAGTCCTTGGGATCTTTTATCTAGGGTAATTCTGAAGCCTGTTCTATACCACCCTTTGTTTCCCACACAGCCCAAATAGTTCTTTGTGCTGCAAGTCCTAAATCTTTGTCTTTGAGCAACTTTTGCCATCACTAGACCTGTCAAGCACAAATCAGACTTCAAAACCTAGGAAATATGACTGTATTTTGAAAGGTTTTGGGTTTTTTATCAGCAGCTAGTATCACACTTCCATACTTAACCTAAAGTCCTTTCTGTATCTTTAAGATAGCTGTATGTCTGGAGAAAGCAATTACATTAATTGTTCTGTGATTGTTCTTTACAGAAAAGTTAAGAGATGTGTTTAAAAATGTGGACCAGCTCAAAGAAGATCTCAAAACCACAACAGGAATGCCCACAGCCAGTATTGATGTTCTTCTGGAAGCATCTCTCCCAGAAAACAGCAGTCAGGTAAGTCTGTGGTCATCCTTGCACGAGGTCTTGTTGCTTTCTTGCCCTCAGACCATAAAAAACAGAATTTGCTAGTGAATACAGCTAAGCAGATCAGTGCATGCATGACAACGCAAAGAGAGGTGGATGATCCCATAGGGATAGACAGCATAGCATGTTATGGATCAAAATGGCCATCAGAAGTGCAATAAGAGCAGTCATTGTCATCAGTCCAGCCATAGGAGACCAATAGCCATATGGTCTCTTTGGCTGTCACCAGCAGCTAGTACGCAGCCAGGCACTGCCTGGTGAGTGATTGCTCTGATCTGCAGCAAGAGGCCAGTTCACTATAGCAGACTAATGAGGACTGAGTGGGATCATTGGTGGGGTCTTCAGTGCTGAGAAATCATTGCAGTCCAGATGGAAAACCACACTTCTAACCATGTGAGAGAACTCAGGATCCAGAAATAGCCTCCCGTAATAAGGGATGAGCTTGCCTTCCTCAGCCTCCTGCACAAATAGAGCTCCAGATGCTTTTGCCCTTCCCAACCATCTTGTCTGGACTGAGCACACTCTTTTCTAAACTTCACATGCATCAGTCGATGGGAAATTGAAGCCACAAAAGCTTTTACTACTGTGCAAGCTGGGCAGTAAAACACAATCTTTAGGATTTGTCCCTTGGAGCAGGAGTAATGGGGTAGGCATTTTCTGGTTCTCAGGGTTGAAATATGACCCTGTGGAAAGAACAACAGCGAGGCAAGATTAATCTATGCATCCTAGAGTGAGCAGTCTACCCCTTAACAAATCTTTTCTTTCTTTGTGCAAACACAGCTCATTTCTCAGATGCTCCAGCTGGAGTCTTGTAGCGTCCATCCTGCTGACCCACAGCTGCAAACACTAGTGAAGGAGTTCTGCAATCTCTCTCTTTCAGAGAGGACTCGTGAGATGTACATCCTGGGGGTCACTCTGTTGCGACACTTAGACATTTACAATTTCTTATACAAGGTTAGTGCTGGATTTGTAGAGTGCTTTCTGTAGTCTTTGCTGCATGTAGCGGCTGAAAGGTCATAAAATACCATTGCAGTGGCCAGAAGCGATGCTGATTTACAAGCCAAAGATCAGGCTTTGCTCATGCAGTGATTTTTATTGCATATCCATGCTGTGACAGTGCAGATATAAATGAGGATCCCAGCTGGTGTAAACCAGCTAACCTCATTGAAAGGCACCGGACCTACTCTAAATGCCTCCCTATTGTCTATCATTTATATGCTGCACAATCTCTTGAACATTCCCCTCTGCGTTCAGGCTTCCCAAAAAATAAGGCACTGGGCTAAATGCTTTATTCCTTGGAAAGGGAAGCCCTGGAAAATTTCCTGTAAAATACATGTTCTCAATCTAGTTGGCACTGCCAAGTTAATAAATTATTCAAATATCCCATGCACACAACCATAGAAACAGCATGTAAAAATACTATTTACAGAGAAGTGCATTGAATCCGTGTTTAAAAAAGCTACAGAAATGATCCTGGGGAAGAAGATTCATTAACTGAGAATGAATTTGGCTCAGGCCAAAAGTCACTCACAGTGTTTGACATCTATGTTGTGCAAAATGCTACTTCATAGAGACTCGGATTATGTTCCAGCCAATATGTGGTACACATTTCCCAACTGTAGGTGTTTGGAAATATGCACCGTTCAGGATATGCAATATTCAGGGGAGTGTTTCCAAAAGCACTTGGGGATTTAGGAATACAAATCCCATTCATTTCCTATGGGACATCCATTCCCTAAGCCTCCTTACAGATTTGTAAATCCTGCAATCTTTGTCTTGGAATTAACACAATACACGTATGTGCTCACAGATGCCTGCTAATCATAACTGATTTCCTTCCTGCCTCTTGTAGATGTTTTTCCCTAAGGAACTTCAGAAACCCATGGACAAGATGTTAAGCCTTCTGACAAAAGTGAAATATTTCAGAAACCAGGTTGAATCTGATGTTGATCCACTGCTACAAACTATTCATTCACTGAAAAAGCTCTGGCAGTCTAGAAACATGCCACTGACTAAGGTACGTGTAGACTGCATGTGCTTTGGAGGCAAAACACCACTGGAACAGTTTCCACAATAATTTCTTACCTTAGAAGCCAAAGGTGTGTTAAATCATAGATTACTGAATCTCTTTTAAAGTAGCGGTGTTCTAAGAATCTCTTTTAAACTTATACATTACCTTCTTGGGAGAGCTTTGATTTGGAGCAGTGGGACTGCCATGTGTTCATCACAGGAGGGACACTAGGTACATGTGCCATGAGAGGGACAGCAAGAACAAAAATACAGAAGACGAAGAACTGCCTTGAGAGAAAGGTAGAGTTCCAACAAAATACTGGCAGGGGTCAGCTTGCGAAAACAACTGGAGAACTGCCCGCTAAAGACTATCCAAAACCACGCAAGTCAACAGCAAGACTTTGCTCTGGCTTTAGTGTGCATTAGATCACGCCCGAAGCCTCAAGACTACCCAGAACACTGGGTACACCCCACATCCTGCTCCGACAGCTGCAGTAACATCAGCTTGCACTAATTTAGTCCAGTACTTCATCCAGTCAATGACAGCACAGATCACAGGAATTGTTTCTGGTAATCACTTTGCCTGGGCATTGTAGAACCGCATGCAGTCATGGGGATAGAGGATGTTCACATTTGTGCCTCAAATTCTGTCTTGTAACCCAGGGTGTATATGTGCTACCAGGCACACATTACGGGCAATTCCTGTACACATATTATAGACAATATTTACATTGGATCTCATACCTGGAAATGAGTTTACCACCTGTGTCATAGCAGAGGTTAATATAAAAAAAAGAGCATGATTTCCATGAGAAAGCCCCCCCCCCCCTTTTTTTTTTGTAGAGACAAACAAGAAAGCAGTGTAAAATGTCAGTCCTTGCTTTCTAATTCTGTTATTCCTTTTTCTCTCAGAGTGGGATGCTTTTCATGTGCAGGATTTTGTCTTTTTTGCAGGCGTTATTTAAACCAAACAACTTGGGAATAACACGTGGCACATTTAAGTCAATGTCAAAAGTTCTCTGCAACCAGGAGATCACACCCCTGTTTTTTGAGTCCTTGCTTCCAGATTTTGGAGACCCTGTAAGCAACAGTTCTTATGTAGAGGATGTCTACGTCCAAAAGATGATGAGGAAATATGGGATTCCACAGGACTCCAGTAAGTCTGGCTTTTCCTTAAGTCAGAAACATTTCAGAGCCAAACTCTACTCTTTCCAGAGAGATACGGTGCTGAGCTGTTCCCCTGTGTGTCTTTGGAGGGCTGTAAGTGCTCATTATTTATGCTAGCAGAAGATCTGGGGGTTTATTTCCATTAATGTTAAAAGGAAAACAACCTATGTAGCAGGGCAGTACTTGACACTGCACTGTTTCCCGTTTGTTGATGATCTGGTCTTAGGGCTTGACAGGTCACTGCTTTTTCTTGATGTGTAGTTTTTCCAACCCTGCTGACATTATTAGCTCCTCTGACCTCTGAGTTCACAAAACTCCATTTAACCTTCAAGCAGAGAATCTTGGCTCAAACAGTGAGATTCTTGTTGTCTTGAGTTCAGCAACAGGAGATCTTAGGAGTGGAGCGCTTTTCTTAAGGCATTATATCAGCCAGTGAAGAGGGCCCTGAAGTCATTCACTGGACGCAGCCACAAACTGGGCAGATGGGAAAAAACACTGGTAGCTTTCTCATGTCTGGTCTATTTGTACTCTGTGCAATTTGTTTGCTTTTGCTCCCTTGCAGCACCATTTTGCTTATCCTTTTATCTGGATTTGGTCAAGACCCCAACTGGAGCTTTAATTTGGTCTTTTTTAAAACCTATGATTTTGGGGAAGATCCTTTACACACCAGATACCGTAGAAACTCGAGCAATCATGGGAAAGGTATGGCTCTTTTTACAGTATATCAGAATATGCCCACTCAAAAAGACTGTAATTTATCTATCACAGGCTTGTTTCTCTGAGAGGCACAAGTCTGTTCTCTGACTGTTTGGAGTATTAGTGAAATTATCTTTTCCGAGTTGCCTTGCTGGTCATATGAGTCATCTTTTGTCTTTGAATGAATCTTACCTCCAAAAATATTGCTGTTGGTCTAATATTTAATTGTTTTCTTTTAAGGCTTTCAGTTTATGAAGTTTCACCCCCATGTTTTCAGCCAATAACAGATGTGTCCCGGGACAAATGCTATAACCAGTATTGTTTGCAAGCAGACCAGTGGCAGAAGAAGAGCTTATATCCAAGACATGCTCCAAATGCCACATATGAGGCCATATTTTTAAGTACTTGCATCCAAATTTAGTTTCTATAGGGGCATTTTGCCAAACAGATAGGATGCTAAGAAAAATCCTGAGGAAACCAAATCTGGTCTTAGCTGTTTTGTTGACTTATTTATTATTTAAAAGCTGTAAGGTAATGAATAAATGAATCCTTGTATGTTGTGGGCTTTTGTGTAGTCTAATGCAACCTTGGAGCAGATGGCTGATCTAGCCCTGAAGTCCCAAGAGTGGCTGGACAAGTCTTCTGGCATCATGAATTCACTGACTAAGTTAAACCAGACAGTTCCGATGATCAAGGTATGATATCCCACTTGCCCCATCTCTTTTACAGGAGTGAATGGGGAGATGAATTTCTTCACTGAAAGTGGGGTTCCAGGGACCTCAGGGACATCGTAGGTCATCTGGGGAGACCTTTCTCAGGCTTTTGACCCGGACTTCACAGTTTCTGTGCCTGCCTGCCTGTTCCTGCAACAGAAATACTCCTGACACAGCTTTCCATGCAGACTCTCTTTCCAAAATGATCTGTTTGTAATACGGCCATGCTGAGACCTGCTGGAGGGTTCAGATGAGCAGAGAATGCTCTTCAGTTTGTAAATTAACTTTCTGCTTGATGGAGTGATCCAGCCAGGCAAGACTAGGCAAGAAATGAGTTTTTCAGAAAATGAAACAGTATCTATAATAAGCATGTAGGTCTGGATACACACATAAGAGCTAGAAGGTGCCTTTGTACATCAGTGACTGTAAATAAAATTCCTTTTCCCCCTCCTAAGGAGCCTAGCCTTGCTGGGATACAGAAGGCGGTATGCTGTAATGTTTTGCATACTTGCTTCCTGTTTTCTGCAGTAAAACTTGTCTCCTTTTTTTACAAAAACGATGAAAAGTTGCTCTCTGGAACCCTAAAGCATTAGAAGTTAATTTCAGTGGCTGGAGTTCACTGTCATTTTCATGGCACCGAGAGAAAATCCAGAGTGGACTATGCAAAAGTGAAATAAAATATTCTCCCTGACTGCACTTATTGGTGAAATAATGAACTGTTCAGCCCCCAAAAGAATATGTCTGCTGGTCTCCAAGCTAAATATTTGTTGCCTGTGTGAACAGGACTTAAACCAGACACAAATGAAATTTACTGCACTTCTAGAATAACAAAGATTATCCATGATTTTTCCATGAGACTCATGAAGACTCAATAGACAACATCTCTTGACTCCAAAATAGACAACATCTCAATAGACAACATCTCTTGACTCCAAAAACACTGGTAACTTGGACTAACATTTTCATTGCCAGCATTTCCCCGGCCTGATACACAGAGTGATTATATGGAAAGGTCAGGAAAGGAGTAGGAGGGGATTGTACAAATGCTCAGTGAGGGCAAGCTGGTCTGTTGTATTTTAGAAATACACTGAATAAGCTCAAAGGGCTTCTGGTCAAACTGATGCTTTTTTTTTCTTTTTGCTTGTTGATAGAACACCCTGAGGAATCCCTTTGTCCAGGTTTTCATCAAGCTGATGGTGGATTTGGATGCAGCTGAACTGCTGGCTCAAATAAACAAACTGGGTAAGTTGGTCTGCATGTGCTGCCTTCTCTGGTCTCCAGAGTCGCCAAGCTATAGCCATCCTCTGGTACAGCTCTTCTCTGGCCAGTATCAGATGCTGTGGTGCGAGGCAATCTCAGCTGTGATTCAAAAAATTTGTAGGCTATTGGAAAAGACCCTTAGAAAGCCAAAGGGCTTGTATGAAGAGATGTTTCCTGTGAGTGTTGAAGGGATAGTAGGATGGGAATCTCTGCAGCTGAGTGTGGCCACTGGAGGACACTGTTTAGCCATAATTATGACTTCAAATGAGTTACCTGGCACTGTTTGGAAATGTGGAGAGCTCAGTTGCATCATATAAGGGTTCAACTTAAAAGTTTTACAGAGCAGAAAAGCAAGGAATCGGATAAAGGTGCCCAGGCTCATAAAGCCAGAGGCGTCATTGCAGGAGATACTGTGCTGGAATTTGCTGTTCTCTGGTGGTCTTGCACAGGCCTTCATGGTGAGAGTTGCTGATCTGTGCTGTGGGAATCATCAGCGACTTGCAGTAGTGAATACCAGCACAGCATGGGGATCACAGTCCCTTCCTAGTTGGTCTTAGTGCCCCTACCTGCTTTTTCAATGAGTAGCCATATATGTCAACATAAATCTGAGTTAGGCTAGCAAACCCCAGCATAAACCAAGAGTGTTTGTAGTCTTTTGCAGTCAGAAAGATATTTGCATACTGTTTGTGATGACCCCTTTGTTATTTCATGAGTAGCAGCTTCTGTCTTAACTGCCCGTAAAATCATCATGGTTGCAGCAGCTGTTCCATATTAGTTACACTGCATTATGCAGTCACCTTTTAAAACAGCCAGGAAACAGCAGTGTCTTTATTAAACTGTATTATCAGGTTTAGTACACACATCAGCACAACAGACATAACTTTTCCTTGATGTGCTTTCATAAAGCACATGCTCCCCTGAGACAGAACAGCTCAACAGACAAATTGATTACATCAAAACCCGTAAGATGTGGGATGAATGGGTAGCATCATATGTGGGTATAAAACTTCAGCAGGTTAGTAGCATCTTCTGATTTGGGATGGCTGTCACATTCCATTGCTGGCATCCTCCCAAAGGCAAACGCACGAGCATATTACAAAAGATTAGCATAAAATCTGGGTCAACAACATGCCTTCATTGCACTGTTAAGTGCAGAAATGTTTTTTACATTTAATGTTCAGTATAATGGGTTTTTTCCTTCCTGTCTGGTGTCATTGTTAGCGTAAAGAGCAGAATGATGTGATGATTTTTTGTTGTGTGTAATGATGCTACTGGTTTTGCTTGTGGATTTGTTTTTTTTCAGATGATATTTTGCTGGAATTGCAGAACAACTCTGACATTGTGGAGCAGCTGAACACACTGGCTACCCTCGCTGTGAATGTGTCCTCCTGTGTCTCATTTAACCGCATTCAGGCAGTCAAAAACTTAGAGGAAATGGAAAGGGTTGCTAAAGAGCTCTTTCTGAAGAATGAGCTTTTTGCAAGTATGCGACAGTCTTGAATCCTCCTGTAAATTAGCTTGGTATAGGATGAAAGTCCAGCATAAGAAGTTTGGCTTTTCATCAACAGCTCTCACCACACAGCAGTTGATTCTGAGCCAGTGTGCATGGGACTTGCACACTGAGATCTCCTTGTGGCAGTGTTTTACACTCTCCTGTTTATACCTTCTCTTCTCTTACAGCTCCACTGTCTGTATAGAAAGCCTTTGGTCAACTGGTGTTTTCTTTTGGTTAATTCTCAGTTTGAATGACACTTCACTGCCCTTAGGAGATCTTCATGACAGCTACCTTCTTTCAGGCCCCCATGGGAAAAGATCGTTAATCAAGAAAGATATTGTAGAATCATTTAGGTTGGAAAAAACCTTTAAGGTCTCAAGTCCAAATATGAGACAATTCCATTTATCAGAAGGTCATAAAGCTGTTGAGATGTTCCAGCCAAACACTGCAATATTAGATTGGGTTTTCTCAGTCACACTTTTCATATTTGTGGGATCAGATTGCAGCTTCAGATCAGAGAACAGGAACTTATATTAATTTATATTAACTTACATTAATTTGATGTAGTGACACAAATGTGTCTTAATTTTTAAAGAATGCTCAATTTCGCCTCAATTAGGATTTACTTATAAGTCCTGTGATCTGTTTGGGTTTATACCTCATAACTGAGGAGTAGATAGAAACTTTTTCTTTTCTTGTGACTTCACACCCTGATAATACTTGTCTATTCCCATGAAAGCAGTTTTCTCCCATGATTGTCCTCCATTCCATCATATGCTTTATATATGGAATACTAAGGAAAAACATTCTGTAGGGAAGAACTTCTGTTACCTTTATTTAAACAAACAATTAAATGGAAAAAAGTCCTGTCTGTCAAACTGTATCTACAGCATGCCATTTCCTAACAGGAGCCTGCAAAGCTGCTATATTCACGTCTTCTATATGGACATCTCAGCTCTGCAGGACTTTGTGTGGGCACAAAAATATGTGTATAGGTTTTTATGTCACAGCATCACTGCATGGCCTCTATTGATAGAGTAACTTTGAGCACGTTCACAAGTGCATGTACTGACATACCTAGCAGATATCTGACAGTCCACGTTAACAGCAAGATTTTTCCAAATACAGCCAGTTATTCTGAGAACCTCTGTTTTTTGAATGTTCAGTGGGAAAATATTTAAAAGCTCTTGGAGTTGTATCTCACACCCAGAATCACTGGTCACATTTGGAAGTATGAGTAGCTGCAGTGATATATTGTTTCCACTTGATAAGCACTCTGCCCATCTAAGCATTATTTGTGCAGCAAAGAAATTAGGTGATGGACTGTAATGTAGAAAAGACATATAAAAATGAGGAGTTTCTATGTATCCCTGTGTACTGCTCCCATGGTGTCAGCTCTGAAGGAAAGCCTTTTCCCTTTCTGTTCCAAGGTATAATTTTCAAGCTGCCTTCAAGCCATAGCAGCCCTGGACACTCAGTTTATGGGGACTTGGCCCTCCCTCCTGTGCTCAACTACACCATCCGAATGAGCAGCAGGATCACACAAACCACCAACAGAATCAGGGAGCGCATCTGGACAGTGGGTCCTCACAATTCCACCTCCCAGAGCCAGATTTACAGCCGAGCATTTATTTATATCCAGGACAGCATTGAAAGAGCCATCATTGAATTACAGACTGGCAAGAAGCCAGAGGAAATAGCTGTTCAAGTCCAGGCCATGCCTTACCCTTGCTACAATAAGGATATGTAAGTTCATGTGCCTTTTGTTTTCATGCTTTGTCTAAGCTCATCTTGTCTGACTGGTGGAGTTCACCAGCTGTACTGGTCTCCTTAATACCATGTTCACATTACATAGAAATTATTTCATTTTGTGTTTTGTTCTTTTGGCTTTTTTTTTTTTTGGTTGGTTTTTTTGGTTTTGTTTTTTGTTGTTGTTGTTGTTGTTGTTTTCCCAAGGATCTGAACAAAAGAGGAAAGTTTGGACTCTAGCATAAATGATCTATATATATATGGTCTATATAGTTTGCCTGTCTTTTGTTTTCAGCGCTCTGTATGTACCTGAATTGTCATGGTAACTATAGGTTTTACGGCAAGTAAAATTTGCTGTCCCTGTTTGACTACACATGGTAGAACTAAGGCTTGGCTTGGCAGGACTTGGGTTAAATATGAAGTATTGGCTTGTTCTACATGTGTTTGCATGCTGACAATGCAGCAGAACTTAGAAAATGTATTTATTGGGCAAAAAAGAGTCACTAGGTTTATGTGCTTTGTTCGTGGAGATTGCTATCCAGCTGTGATATTTGTTATTCATTCCAGTGATTCTAGCTAATGATTAGTGCATAGTGAATAGTTCTCAATACAGGTGCCTCTCAGATGCCGCAAGAAGGAAGATAAAATTGTACCATTCATCTCTGCTATAATGAGGGAGGACAGAGAATCTTTTGATGTGTTGAGTTGCCAGGTTAACAGCCTGTCACACAGAATAGTGCAGCATTATCTTTGTGTGGGCCAGAGTAAGTTTTAAACTGTGGAACAGATCGAAAAGTTTTAGATTATCTTCCTTTCCATTCATTTTTAGTCAGATCTGCAGCTAGTATAAACTGCTTCTCTGTCAAATGCAACAGAGAGAAGCGAATCTCTAACAGATGAGGACCTGCCCCTCTAGCAAGGCAGTTTCTGGTCTGTGTTGGAAAGCTGGCAAGATGGTACTTCCTCAGAGTTATTACCCTGGCAGCAGGTGGTGGCCAGGCTGAGCGGAAAGCACCCAGTGAAGGGATTTCAGTGTCTGTCAGAAAGCACTGAAGAATCTTCCGCAAATAGTATTGATAGGTTAGATGGTCACTCCACCCTGACACGAGTGTCTTGTTTGGACCTAAGGTACAGACCAGACATAGGAGCTCTTCCTATTGAAAAGCCTGTGTGTCTACTGCATAAGCTAAAAGATTATCTGGGAGCTATAGCTATAGGAGCTAGAGCAGATCCATTAATCTTCTGTGTCAGCCTGTCACTTAAGAGAGCTGGGGACCTATAACCTCTTCTCAAGAGCAAAGTGCCTGCAAGTACACAGGCAGTAAGCATTCAGACAGTGTCAACTTCTTGCAACAAATATGTGGATTATTGCTGTGAGATAGTTTTGGACAATGATTAACTGTATGCTTGAGGCATACTACAGTGCTTATCTGCTCCTTTTCTTGTTCTTGGGCTGCTGAGAAAAATTACTGCCTTCAGGTTTCCCTCCACACCCCAGGTACAGAGGGACACAAGTTTGCTCAATTATTAAAATAGCTAAAGGCTTTGGATTTGCATACAGTAGTAGTCATAAAATGACTTTATTGCTTGTTATTCCATGGTTTCCCTCCTGTAGGGAGAAGAAGGGAATATATATACACCAGTAAAGAGAAGATGTTGGGAAATTATCAATTTTTAGTAGCCTAAAGATCCTGTATAAGGTGGCAGCCAAAAAGACCCCAAACAACAAAGAACTAGTAGAAATGCTTCTTTGTTGTTCTTTCTCAATATGGCTTCAGTTGCATGGAAGCATTTCCAAAAGCTCTGGTTTATGGGAGATTTTCAGCTTTACAGATAAAAAGAAATTAAAAAAACAAATGTAATCGTATTATTTTCTCACTGTGATTGTTGTATATTAAACTTTTCTCAGGAATAACACTGATTACTTTTTTATAAGCCAGGTTTAGAAGTGAGGGAGGAAAGCGTAAGCCCTGTAGATACAGTGAAGTGAATATCCTGCTTATAAAAACTTGCTTTCCCTCACAAAAGGAGAAATTTACTGTTTGCCACTGTTGTCTTTTTTTCTGTGCACATCTGGCACAAGGAAGAAAGTTTCAACTAAAGTGAAGAGCCAAGAATTGTGAAGCCATGCTGTAGGCCTGGATCCCTAATAGCTGTCCTGTGGGGTGATAGGACAGACACTCTTGAGGGGAAGCGCCTGAATTCAAATTCCAGCACCAGGAAGTATGGCCTGATAACAACATTTGGTCGTTATGTCTAGTAACAGAACTGGGAATTATGGCTGGCTGCTCATTCCAACTGGAATGCACCCCATCAGGGAGCCAGGAGATGCCACTGACCATGGTAGCTCCTGCTCCTTGTGCTGCTCAGCAAAACTTGCGCAACGCATCTGGAAATCCCTCTGTAATTTAAAAAAAGAAAAAAGAATTTGAACAGTCAGGCATTTTGTGAATGGAAAGTCCAGTGCAAGGGCAAAATAGCCATTTTTGTAATTATTAATTATGCTCCCCATTTTGAAACATAAGCATGTCTTTTCCTGTGCCAAAGTATTATTCTGACAAATATATTCTGTATAAAGCCTTAATCCCCAGAACATTTTGTATTCAGCTAAAGCTTGCATTTGCCTTTTACAGGTTCTTAACCAGTGTGACCTACTCTCTTCCATTTGCTCTGATGGCTGCCTGGGTGCTGTTTATAGCTGATTTTGTTAAAACACTTGTTCAAGAGAAAGATCTGAGGCTTTATGAGGTACGGTGAAACCTTCTGGGGTGTGCAGAATTATAAACAGATTTTCCTTATTAGTGGGTAGCATGTCTCCTGTGCAATATTAAATGGAGCAAAACATGCATTAAGGAAATAATACTCCAAATACCTATTGTTTGACCTGCAGTGTTTGAATTCTGACAGTGTAACCAAACTCAAAACAATAGAAATGTAGGGACTTTGCCCTTCAAATGGTGAGAATATTGCTTTGCAGTTTTGAACACTGGAAATATGGGGACTCCACAAAGTTTTCTGAAGATTTTAAGCTCTCTAAAACTTGACTTTGAGGCGTACCTATTGGGGCAAAGACACGGAAAGTGACTTATTTCCTATCCTTGAAATTATTATACTTAATATTTCAGAAGGTGTTACATATTACATCAGCTCCTCTGAAATGAAGTTTTTCATCTAGCTGCCTATTGGAAAAGAAATGACATTGAGACCTAGGGAATTTGTTATATTAACTCAGGTTTTTGGTCTAAACACTGTCAACAGAGATGAGCAGCAAAGAACTTCTGTAAAACTAAGCTTCAGCAAGCAACAGAAGCTTGAGCAGATTTGTTTTTTATCCAGTACCATGGAGACAAATACTGATTCACCAAAATCATTTCCAGTAAAGGGCAGTCTATGAACTGTGATGAGATTAAAAATGAGTGAACCCCAGTGGCTAGCTGACAGCCCTGTTAATTTAGGGAACTCAGTTTCGCTGTCTGCAAGACCCAGGGTGTCAGTAATCTTTTTAGGTGTGCAATAATCTACAAGAAGCCATCAGCACCTGTAGTTTCTTTTGGATTTATAAACAGAAATTGACAGTTTTATGCAAGTCTTATGGACTTGATCATCAGCTAGTATAAATCAGCTTCCTTAAACCTTAAACCAAAAAAACAAAAAATGCTTCCTTATAACCACGGTAGTTTACCTATTGTGTGTTGTCTTGGAGTTCTGTGAGAAGTGGATTGGTTTCAAAGATATTTAAGAGCTTTTACATTCAAGGCACTGGACCAATTAGCATTATTTTAAAGAATAACAAAAATGTTTTAGAAAAGTTACAAATCTAAGGCTAAAAGTTGCTCTGGTGCTTTTGGGCTACAGTGCTTCATACTTGCAGATCCAGTCTGTAGCGTTCCTCTGCAATAGACTGCTTTGCAAACCTAGGGCATTGTGGAAATATGTGCGGTTTCTTCTTGGTTATCAATATGCATTTGAGTATGAAAGAGCATGGTTTGGTTGATATTTTGTCTAGAAACTGAAAAAAAACCAGCAGTTCAATATCAGCAGAACGATCTCTCAATGAACACTTGTCATTTGTGATTTTTTTTTCACCTTTCTCTCTGTAGTACATGAAAATGATGGGTGTTAATGCCAGCAGCCATTTCATCGCCTGGTTCATAGAGTGTGCCATCTTCCTTCTAATTACTGTCACCTTCCTCATCATTGTTCTAAAAGTGGGTGACATCCTTCCCAAAACAAATACAGCACTCCTGTTCCTGTACCTTATGGACTACAGCCTGTCCATCACAGCAATGAGCTACTTCATCAGCGTGTTCTTCAATAACACCAATATAGCAGCCTTGGTGGGCAGTCTCGTATACATCCTCACCTTCTTCCCCTTCATCGTGCTTCTTGTCATTGAGAATCATTTGAGCTTCTCTGTGAAGAGCCTGCTGGTAAGCTCTGCTTTTCAGTAACAGGGACCATGTACGTGGAAGCAGACACCTTCAATAAACTTCAGCTCTTATTATAGCTTGTGTCACAAATTGTCATGGTTGGGTGTCTTTCTAAATTCCATCAGTGAATGTTGACAGGTATGACAGGAGAGTTGGCCATGACCTGTTTGAGGGAGACCTGGAATTAGGTGTGTCCCGTGACTGAAAGCACTGAAATTCAGAGAGTTCCTACCTGCCACCTGTAGAGTAGTCTGAGCTACGTATCTCACCCTTACAAATTGCAAACCAAACTGAGTTACTTTCAACCAACAAGAAAAACAAGGCTGTCTCATTAAGGAGTTCAGGCTGTGAAAGAGGTCTGGCTCCGCTCATGGCTGTCTCTGCTCATCCTTTAGTTTCATGCATCTCAAATTCCTAGCTATGGAAATAGATGTAAAGTATTGTTTCTTACCAAGGGTAGAAATGGGTAGGTATTAGGTTCCAGAAGCCAGGCTTGTTTTGAATCACCCCATTCAGAAAAGAACAATTATTAGTGCTAGTGGTAAAACTATTAACCACATGGCAGGTAATTCTCAAGCACTGCTGTATTTCAAAAGCCTAAAATAAAGGCCTTTATGAGGGAGGAAGTTGGGTCCTGGTGTGAAGCAAAAGAAAAGCAGGCTCTAAGGAGACATTACAGCCCAGCATCAGAAGTAATGCCCATCATAAGCCTGGTCCAGTGCTTTTTGTGACTGTTGGGGGGGGGGGGAAATGCTCGTTTTTCTGGCTGCTGGACCAAGCTAATGAGGTACCTGACTGCTGTTGACTGACTTAATTTCTCTTTGAGATTAATTCATTAGTTCTCTGTT
Organism: Pezoporus flaviventris; assembly: GCF_033815535.1. Taxonomy (NCBI): domain Eukaryota; kingdom Metazoa; phylum Chordata; class Aves; order Psittaciformes; family Psittacidae; genus Pezoporus; species Pezoporus flaviventris. Next base: position 54,671,700 of record NW_026892549.1, read on the forward strand.
TTCAATTTTGTTTATTCCACAGAGTCTGTTGTCCCCAACTGCATTCAGTTATGCAAGTCAATACATCGCTCGATATGAGGCACAGGGCATAGGTATGTTTATTATAGACAAAACTAGGTTTTGACTCCCATGGTTGTGACATTTCATTAACTTATGTAGAGCCTGTTTGTATTTCTGAATTCCTATTTGCAGGTCTGCAGTGGGACAACATGTATAAGTCCCCAATGATTGGAGACAACACTTCCTTTGGCTGGATGTGCTGGCTCATTCTGATAGACTCTTTCATTTACTTCATCCTGGGATGGTATATAAGGAATGTTTTCCCAGGTAAGGATACAAAACATTGAGGCTGGTCCTGTGCCATCTCTTGGAAAACAATGAAGACAACACTGGCTGATTCCATGGTTCAGGCAGTATGACAGTCTGCATACACAGGATACCCCTGTTTCTAGATCAAAGGGAGTATGACTTTGTGGATGTCTGACAGTATTAATGAAACTGAGACAGAGAAAGGGAGAATTTGGGCTCCCCTGCTTATCACATGGGTGAGTGGGTCTCCAGAAGAATCTGAAGCCAAGGACATGGGAGGATGTATTTGCAGTCTGATGGGTGAAAATGAGAACAGAACACGTTAGCCTGCATTTGTCAGTTGAGTGATTTTGTGTTGTGTAACTTATATCATTTGATTTCAAAAGGTAATTCCTGCCTTGGGCAAGAGCCAGTATATTTGTCTTCTGCTTTTCTTCCCAACCTAATGAGGCAGTCTAGTGGCATACAGAAACCTACCCAGTGGAAAATGTAAAATACTCCTGCTCTCTAGCTATGAAGTTACTCAGAATAACAAATTAGCGAATGCTTCCTATTGTGTCAGTCAGGCAAATTCTCTACCAAGTGTCAGTAGTACATGAACAGATCAAGAGGGGAGAGATGTCTGAGGAGTTTCTTTTTGCTATTTTGAGTGTACCCTGATAGTGATACTTCCTGGGAAACAGATATATGAATGAGATTCCTCTTCTTGCAGGTAGATATGGCATGGCTGCTCCCTGGTATTTCCCATTGCTTCCATCTTACTGGATTGAATACAACAGTTACCTCCCCTTCTGGAATGGGAAACAAAGAGGCCTTCTCTTAACCAAGCTGATGTTAAGGAAAGAAGCTACCCTCAACAATAAGATATGTATGTGAATGCTAGATGGGGTAGTGATACTAACACATATTTTAGATGAAGCCAAGCTACATGAGGTAGTGATACTAACACATTTTTAAATGAAGCCAAATTTATAAAAGGTCACCATACTCAGAAAACACATTTCCCTATTGACCCTTATGTGGTAGCACAGGAAAAACTGGAAGCTGTTCCTTACATGAATAGAGATTTGGCTTTTAATTTATATTTTTTCTTCCTGTTTGGTTTGGAAATCCATACTGATTTTCACATGCATATTTGTGTGTGTTGTACTTAAGCAGTTAGTTTAGATGCATGTATCTCAGGCATATATCTCAGTCATACGCTTTTGTTTGTGCTAGCAGATAGACGTTTCCACTTGATAAAGGGGATATGTGCTTCTTTGTTCATCTCTTTAAATATTTAGCCTGTAAAATATTGTGAGATCACACATAAAAGCTTCCTGATTCTATCTAACTGAAAATAACTCAGTAGTTTTGCTGTATGTCCTCTAATTTTCTGTGCTTCGTAAAAACTTAGTTAGGTGCTGTGAAACATCTGGACATGAGACCTTTTCAAAAGTGATAAATATCTATTGTCAGGAGTTATTAGAAGCTGCAGAGGTAGAAAGGAGAAATCCTAGGGAGCTCAAAATGGTATAGATCCTGTGAAATGTTCTCTACATTCCTAGCTGAAAGGCACCTACTTTTGCTGTATTTTGGTTTTAAAAGCCCTGCTTGTGTCTAAGGTGAAAAAAAAGTAGCACAAATATCTGCAGCAGTGCAGTACTGACCATTCCTCTGACCATTCCCTTTGGTGTATCAAAGGTGCATCCCCTCCTCCTGTGGAACCAGAGCCCACTGATCTCACCTTGGGAGTCTCTCTCTGTGGCATAACGAAGGTTTATGGATCCAAAGCTGCAGTGGATAATCTCAGCATCAACTTCTATGAAGGGAATATCACTTCCCTGCTGGGACACAATGGAGCTGGGAAAACTACAACCATGTGAGTATCCTTTAAAGCTGGTGGTTTTTTTATATTGTGGGGCATGATTGGGTGAACTCTCATTCACCCAACTGGTGAGCAAGTGGTGCTGAGCAGTGTTGGGAGACTGAATAAGAGACTTTATCAGGCCAAATTTCTCTGTAGTTCTATCTTACTCATGGATGACCTCATCAGTCCCTTCATCTATTAGAATTAAAGGTTCTTTTCTGCTTAGGAACATGCTTTTTATCTGTTAGGAACTTGTAATGCACAGCACAGTAACTGTTCTAGCATTTTGTTCCATTGCACTTTGGTGCCTGGGGTTAGGCTTTTCTGAAAGTTGTGGGTAGCTTGTGAACACATCATAGCAGAAGCAATATTAGCAAGACAGCTTAATAAAGATATACTTGAGCTGTACAAACTCATGTATTGGTTGTGCTGGAATGGCAGTGGGTTAATACATTGGCCTTTCAGTCCTTCCAGCCTTGCCATTTGTAAATTATTATTTGTGTTGCTAGATAACAGCACTAAAACAGACATGTAGAACTTGGTTTCTCCAGTGATATTTATGTGCATCACTCTGAAAGCAACATTAAGCTGATAAATAGAAGACTCAGAAGAGCCAAACCTGATAAAACAGATGTGTGCTTCATTTCAGCTTGTTATCAGTTCATTTCGTAGCCTGTTTGCAAAGTGTAGGCAAAGGTGATATGCAGAAAAGTATAATAGCTTCTTGAAACCTAGTGCAGGCTTCAAATCCTGAGTAAGGTCACAAGTTACTTCTTCCCTTTTTAATGATAGTTAAAAGTCCCAAGAAAGAAAGAAACTCTGGGAAGATGAAGAGCAGTCTGAGACATATCTTCTCCCTTTAGTCCCTGCAGGACAGCACCAAAAATTACCTATAATATGCAAGTAGTTATTCTGAGCAGAGGGCCTATTTGACTCACGTCTATTGGGTATTGCTAGGGAGGTAACTTGCTTGAACTAGATTAAAGCACTGCCCACTGTGAGGTGTCTTGTCTGGAAGTCCTCTCCCATTTCTAGTTAATAATGGCAGTGAAATCTTACACACATCCATGCTCTGATGTGATTAGTAAGATGAAGATGCAGTTTTCAATCCCTGTTGTGGTTAGCAATATGAGGCTGTCTGGATACTGCAGACAAACCTCAAAGAATGGAGATTAACTACATTATATGAGTGTCCAGTGATGTGTCAGTGACACTGGATAATGGCCTGTGGGGAAACACACAAAACCAGAAAAGTACTGTTTGTCTTTGGTGGCTCCTCCCTGGAAGGTCCTGCTTTGGTTGATCCCCGGAAAAGTCCTGACCCTGGGAGACCTTTCTCGATATACCTGGCCACTTCTTCCGAAGTAGGCTGGCCTCCTACATCAGAATGAGTGTGCATTTTTGATAGTATAAAAGCCGGAGCCTCAGGCAATACGAGGAGGCAGAACCTCATACCACCCAGGTCAGCGTTGCCTCTGCAGGGACACCCGCTAAGGTTGAGCATGCCACCTCACACTGTGATGATGTTTCTCAGAGCTGGTTTCCTGATTGTCATTACATGGTCTTTGGGGTTGTTAAGATAACCAAACATCAGAAATATCCTTTACTGTATCTTTTGTTACTCTGTATTTTCCCCGTATTAATAAACTAGTTGAGATTCTTTATTGTGTTTCATTTCTCTCAACCCGGAATCCTCGAACGCTGGAACAAGTGATTAAATTGGAAGTCAAGGGCATTCATGAGTATTGATGCATGCGTTATGCAGTGATCTTAGGAAGAGGAAAGCTGAAGAAGATAAAAGTACATATGAAAAGTAGCCAGAGTTCAGCATGTGAGCTTGGTACTTGCTCTTGAGTTCCTATGAGGGATACAAGGGTGTCCTTTGATGTTAATTGACCACTGCTCTGACAAGTGCAATGGTCAGACATGGACAAGTACATAGTCAGACAGCAGAAGAAGCAGCGATCAGTGGTCCCTGGCTGGAAGAAATGTGATGGTAATGTAAGAAAATATTGAAAGTGATGATAGATACAGGATCGTGTGAAAAACTTAAATATGGCTTTCTCCTTTTTCTGACTTCCTTTTCCATTTTTTTTTTTCCCCTTTCAGATCTATTTTGACTGGGTTGTTCCCTACATCATCAGGTACTATCTTTGTGTATGGCAAAGACATCAGGACTGACCAGGAAGTTATCAGGAAGAATATGGGGGTGTGTATGCAGCACAACGTGCTGTTTAACTACCTCACCACAAAAGAACACCTGCTGCTCTACGGGTACATCAAAGTCCCTCACTGGAGTAAAGAGAAGCTCTATGAAGAAGTGAAGAGGTATAAAAATAGGCTGTCAGAATTATTGTGTGGTAGTGCTATCCCCACTGCAAAGCTCAAGTGAATGTTGGAGAAGTGCTGCCGATCCAGCACAGAGTTCAAATAATGCCTTGGTCTGCCTACAGGAATATATAGATATCTGTGGCTGTAAGAAAACAATGCCCCTTCTCCAGGGGGTTTACAGGCTTCTGTGGCTATTCTTTGGAGATGCATTTATAGGCTTCAGGGTCTAGTCCTTGCTGCTTTACAATTTGCCCCAGAAAGAGGTTTAATCAACCAGTCAGAAAGATGATGTCGATTTTATTGGTTTTGTGAAGAAGTGAAGCAGCAGAAACATCTCAGGGAGTTTGGATCTTGGTGTTCTCAGATGATGAGGTTGAGCCTTTAACCTTGATTTGTCAGATGAAAACTTTGAAAGCATCCTAAAAAAAAATACGTTTTAGATAAAAGTCCCAGCAACTGAGCTTACAGGGTGAATCATCTCCCTGCACTGTGACCATTCAGGAGAACACTCCATACTTGAGCAGTTTTTCATTTGCAGTTATGGGAGGGGTTTGGGTATTTTCACATTCCCTGCTTTTAAAAGATGCCTGAAGGACAACCTTTGGGGGGTGATTTTTCTTTGTTTCAAAGGACTTTGAAGGAGACTGGCCTGTACAGCCATCGCCACAAGCTAGCTGGCTCCCTGTCTGGGGGGATGAAGAGGAAGTTGTCTATAGCTATTGCTCTCCTGGGTGGATCAAGGGTGGTGATACTAGATGAACCGACCACAGGAGTGGATCCATGCTCTCGGAGAAGTATTTGGGAAATTATCTCCAAGAATAAAAAAGGTACCATCATGAGACAAGATGCTGCCCAGGGGCAAAGGTGATTCGTGTCACTTTTGCATATATGATATCAGTGGCTTTAAACTGTGGAGTTTGAGACCACAGAGAACAAATTCTGGGAGACTGGGATTTTGCAGACTTTCTGAGTGCATCCTGCTTGGTTTCTGTAAATTCAGAATGTCATATGAAAAGTAACTTTACTATAATACACAGTGTACAATACAGTAACTTCCAGCTTCTCTCTAATGTTGCCTTCCATCCAGTTTCACTACTAATTACAAAAGAGCCCAGTCAATTTCTGCCTAATACTCCCTATCCCCTCAATCAGTCTGATGTAATCACATGTGTTTGTGGTGGCTGACATCAGCTTTGTGTTTTCCAGGCAGAACCATCGTTCTCTCAACACATCACTTAGATGAAGCAGAAGTTCTGAGTGACCGAATTGCCTTCCTGGAGCGTGGAGGGCTCAGATGTTGTGGTTCACCATTCTACCTCAAGGAAATGTTTGGTGATGGATATCACCTGACACTCACAAAAAAGAAGGTTTGTTTATGAGCTGGTCCTAAGTTTTTAGTGTCTTGGGTGGGAAACAATCACTTGTATGACAAGAAAGAAGGAAACATGTCATAGTGTCTCACAGAATTGAAACATGCTGCAAAAGGTTCATCTCCGTGTTAGATGTCTGCAGTGGAATGGTTGTTCCAGTATAATTTCCCTTTTGTGGAATAACTTCTTTATGTAATTGTTTTATGCCTGGGTAAAAGTGGAATGTCTGAAGCCCTTTGTTTTGGCCACACAGATTCAAAAATACACTGTACTGTATCCTTGGGCTGCCAGTAAGATCATTTTCTATATGCTTCAAACACTGGTACTTGGGTTACAGTGCACTCTACTCCAGCTCGCTCTGTTTGTCCCTTGCTAGAATTTGCACACTTCCCTTCAGAAAAACAGCCTATATGGAGAGTTCCCCAAAACACAGCAATGTGCAGCCCCTCTACACAAAGCCTTGCAGTTCTGATAGGTAAGGCAGAGGTCTGAACTTGAGTCTCCTGTATTACACATGCACAATGCAGTCCTCTTTACCCTCCTTTCCCCACTGGGCCTTAGTTCCCTTTTGTGTTGCATGAGCATGGTCATTGCAGCACACACTGCTAGGGGCAAAGGCAGAGCCGCTCCTGTTTGCAAGCCTACATGGAGCTGAGCTAGGGTTCTCAGAAGCATTGTCTCTGAGGGGAGCCATCAAGGCTTGTTCAGGGATGCAGGCACATATTGACAGGAGCTGAGTGACAGGTCCAAGGACAGTAGGGTACCAAAGAACTATTGAGGATCTGGATGTAAGCATGCTGCTTCTCCAGGAGAGAACATGTGTCCCCACACTTTCCTCAAAGCAGAGGGAGAGTCTCCAGCAGGACCACTGGACCAGCCCCTGTGGCCCTTGGAAAACGGGAATGTCAGTGCTCTGCTTTGTTGAAAAAGAAGTTCCTGAGGGTTAAAAGCAAGGCTGGGTGCAGAGCATGAATTCTGAAGTTCAAAGAAAGAAAGCAGATGGGAAGAGCCCATCTATAGCATCTAGCCTGAGGAAAAATGTTCTGCTTGCAAGGAGGGGAAAATCTGCTCTTGATACAGCATTTATTACAGTGCTGTTGGTAGTCCCAGCACACAGAATAATGTGCAGATACCATAAGAGATAGCCCCCCTTCCAAATTGCTGGCAGTATAGATAGAGAAAATGAAAAAAGATCTGTGTGAAAGCCCCATTTTTCATGGGAAAAGACTGTATTTGTGCTGGCAGCCAAGTTCAGGTATCAGCTTCTTCTCTGCTGTACAACAAATGCTCTAGCTGGTGCAAAGTGGTTGATTCAACCCAATCCTAGTATCCCCATAGACAGAGGGAGCCCAGCAAGGTTTGTTCTGGACCAAGGCAGGCACAGAGCCACACCTCCCTCTTCAAGGGCTAGAAAACCACTTTAATTTACCTTTAATATTTACCTTGAAATGTTGCATACCTGGACTGAGACCACTGTGGATTATGCTCTGGGACAGCATTTGGGCTAAATCCTGCAGTAGGAAGCTTGACCTCACAGCTCTCTCAGTGAACACAGTATTTTCCTTGCTTTTCAGAACATGGTAGAGGAGTGTGACACCACAGCAGTGACCTCCTTGATCCAGTCCCACCTCCCAGAGGCTTATCTCAAGGAAGATATTGGTGGAGAGCTCGTGTATGTGCTTCCCCCCGTCAAGTCCACAGTCTCAGGGGCCTACCAGGCACTTCTCAGAGCTCTTGATACCAGCCTGAGTGATCTTCACCTTGGCTGCTATGGGATTTCAAACACAACAGTAGAAGAGGTATGAGGATCTGCTTGATTTAATGAAATGTTATGGCAATTAACTTCACAGCCCTGTGTAGCTCTGCTTGCTGGGCTAGATGGTGGCATGTTTTGGATGTGAGAGTTGCCAGCAGGGGAAGAAGTGGTTTGGTTGTTCACTGTTACACTTAGAAATATGTGTGTAGATGTATTCACAAATCTATACGTATAATGATGCACAAAGTGTACCACTGTCTCAACTTGCTAACAGTTTTTCGAGCATTTTACCTAGGAAATGAGATACTGGAGTTAAACTAAGGAGAGAGGACAGTGATGTGTTTCTGTTTGAACTAATCTCTTTGTCTCTGTGAATCTGGGTTTGCTACAGATGCAGTCAGTAGGGAGGGAGTTCATCTAAATAATAAACTTCAGCATGGATGCTGTATTGGAGAAATGAATCACCTTAGGCATCTTGGAGTACCACAGGCACCTTTCTGCTCATGGGAAATCTCTGGTCAAATAAACACAAACATTTAGTTGCATCAGAAACAGAGAGTAAATGATAGCAGTGATGACCTTTGTCTTGCAGAAAGGAAGGTGGGACATTGTTACATTTCTTGCTTTTAAGGTGTTTTCTGAAGGCATCAAGAATGAGTTATACAGCATGTGCAGCATGGACAGCAGAACTGTGCAAATTCCCAGCATGGAGGAAGATGGCACTGTCAGAGGCTAGAGGGGAAAATACCCCAGGAAACAGCCCTCCTTGTTTCCTCACTGGTGCCACGCAGGGAGAGCAGTCTGTGTGCTGCTCACTGTGTGAATGTGGAGGGTGCAGAGTTATGTAGGCCTTGAGCTAAAGTGCAGCTTCATTTATGCCTGCTGAGTAGTCATGTAGTAGGTGGTACTAGGACAAGGTAAGTCCAGGGCAGCTGCTAAGTTTTGTTTCCACTGCTGCAGCAGGTGACAAGGAGTTGCACAACAATGATTTTATACTGAAAAAAAGTGAATTTCCCTCACAGAGCACAAAGGGAACAGAAAAAGGAGTGTAATTCACAATTGCTGCACCAACTGCAGCTACAAAGTGGAAGAGTGGATTCTGATTATTATTTTGGTAAATGGAGTCATTTGGACCAATTTTCCTTCATATTTTCTTGCTCCATAGGTGTTTCTCAATCTGACAAAAGAGCTAGTGAAGGACCAGAAAGAAGATGCTGCACTGCCCCAACAGCTGCCTGGAGTCAGTGGTCAGATTGGCAGTGATGAGATGTCGATGAGCACAGATATCTTCACAGAAAGAGATGGTACTAAATTATGTCCGGGTTTTATTCCAGATTCGTTGCAGATGCAAACAATGACAGATGGACTGATTTGAGCTCCCCACATTCTTTCTTTGTTGAAAACCACATAAACCACATTTCCCCCAACCAAGGAATCACAGAACAAATAAATCATTAGAAGTACAGCACTTAACAGTTGTTTAGATCCACTCATTCAGAATAGTCTGAATCACAGAATAAATTACAGAGGGGGTTTGTTTGCATCCACCTTCCTTTAAATTGAGCCAGGTTTTAATCTAATCAAATACAGTGTGTGGGTGAAAGAGCAAACGTATACCTCTGAAAGTAATTGCTGTAATTGATGTGAAGGATTATTTCTACATAACTAGTGGAGTTGGAGAGAAACTCTCTGTAACCCCCCTAGCCTGTTGCAAAAGCAGCACAGCTCTGAGCTGGGTCCACCTTTGCCACTTTTTGCTGTGTCCCAGCCATTGCAGTGTGGTAAAACAGCTCAAAGGGCTAGGCAGTGGGATAAATTCATGATCAGAAGAGAATGAGACCAGTATCTCTAAGGGGTTGAGAGCTGCAGAAGCTTGTACAGCCCCCACATATGAAAATACCTGTCTGAAATGCTTTCTCAGAGCTGGAACATTTTTTGTATATACAAATATACAATTAGGAAGGCATCCAAGGGGCAATGCAGGGGTATTTTTGCACTCACTTCTTAAAGCTGGCCTGCCCTGTATATGTTACTGTAAACAGTAACTCATATGCCTAGAGAAGTATTTTGTGTCACCCCTAATAAGAGCACTGAAAAGGAAATGCTTTGTGTTGTATTGTATAGGTTAATATTTCATTAAGAAATATAGGTTGCACAGGATTAGGCTTCGCTTTTTGTATGCCACAGCCCTTCCATGCAAAAGATCAACTGGTTTATGTGCCTTGCTTTCGTATTTTATAATTAATTCTCTTACTGATTTGTCTAAGGACCTTCTTTCTAAATGATGACAATTTTCAGTTTGCAAATATAGGAGAATAATATGTTTTTCCTGTAAGTTGCAGCTGGGTAGGCAGGATGTAAACAACTCATTGCATCTGGACACCAGTGTTCCTCTTGCAGTATGAACTCAGTATGAAGTCACTACATGTACGCATTTGAAATAAAACAAAAGCAATGATGTTACGTGAACTCGAGCCAAAATCTGAGTCCTGTCCCAAGCCTGACCATTGTGCATGTTCCAACTTAGTAGTTTTGATTTGCTCTCTGTAATGGAGTGCAGGAAGCTGAATGTACTCCCAGGGTATTATAACCATCAACTCCCTGCATTTCACAAATACTGATCCATGACACAAGACTTTCTTCTTTCGTACCCAGATCAGCTCCTGATTAGATCCAAAAGCTTGCAGGGTTTGCCATTGCTGCTTAAGAAGACATCAGCATTGTTCATTAAGAGATTCCACCATACCCGGCGGGATGTCAAAGGCTTCATTGCTCAGGTCATCCTCCCAGTCCTCTTTGTGATGGCTGCAATGGGGCTTGGGACACTGAGAACTAAGGAGACCGAATATCCCGAACTGATGCTTTCCCCTTCTCTGTATGGCACATCCGACCAGGCAGACTTCTTTGGGTGAGTGGTGGTGTTTGTGATCCTTATAAAAAGCAAGTTTCACCATCAGGATTATTTATAAGTGCACCCAGTAGAACAGTTACCCAGATGACATGTAGCTATGGGTCTGCGTAATTACGTTACGCAGGCACATGCAGAAATCCTGTTCCTAAGGGATCTCTGCAGGAGATAGCTTGGCTCAGCAATCAGAAAGCTTTAGAAAAACAACTTATTTGGAATTAACTGTGAAATATGTGAGGAACTTTCTTTGTGTTTCCCACTGGAGTCTTCTGTCCTTGTTACAGCCATACTGTCCCATGGGGATTTCTTAATATATATACTCTTCCCTCAATGTGAAATAGAGGTCTCCATATCAGTTGCCTTCAGTATTACAACTCTGGGATGAAATTGTGTCCACCTTGTGAACTGTCTGCATTGCCTTCCTCTCTGTGGGTACAGAACGTGCTTTCCTGTCCAGACCCCGTAGTCTAAGGCACACAGTCAATTTAAAGGACATTCACTTTTTCAGTGCAATTAAGATGCCACCACTGAATTATTTCATTGTGCTTAAAAATGTCATATCCCAAATGATTTTAATTTGTTTCATTCTGATTTCATGGTGTGAACTGCTATCTTTCACCAGTAGTTCCCAGCTTTAAGTCAGAAACAGAAAACGTAGCTCTAAAGCAGTCATGTCTGCTCTTAGGTGTTCTTTCCCAGAACTGCTCATGCTGTTCTACTCTAGTCCTTCTAGATGGGGGAATGAGCCAGAACTGCACATCTGAGTCCTCTATTCCTCATGTTCTCTGCTTCTGCTGATGGAGCTGGGTCAAAAGCAAGAAGCATCTTCTTGAATGACCAAATCCTAAATAGACATCACAGATGAAAGAGCTGATTGAGACAAGACTGGAGACAGTGACTTAAAATTGCAATAGATGCTCTTCCCCTGGAAACAGAATTTTGATTGTCCAAAAGTTCATCAATATCTTGCTTAAACCTAGAGGCAGCAAATAATTAGAGTAGTTGTGCGGCTCTAAGCAATGAGTAGTCTTTTTAAACTTGTGTGACAGTCCTCATGTACTGCATGTACTTAAGTGATTTGCAGGGCTGGCACCACAAGTAATCATTTATTTAACATCTTAAATCCTTTTTCATTCAGACAGTTTTTCTCTGCTCAGTGCTAGTGGAAGTAGCTTGAACATTTTGCTGTTTTCTTTTATCTTTGTTAAATCTTAGGAATTTTAATGAAACCACAGACGCTTTAGTTGCTTCCATGCTTGCTTTGCCTGGGACGGATAACACATGCATGAATGAAAGCAATTCGTAAGTAGTTCTTGGGTTTCTTGCATTTGAGTTTTGAATCTGCAAGAGAATTGACATAACACTATTAGCCATATGCAGAGAAAAGAAAAAACTATCTCCTGCCTCTCTTCACATTGAATTGCAGACTCTTTCAGCTCATTAGGAGATGCCTAACTGGACTTTTGCAAGCAGGAGCGAGCTTGTGCTGTTCGCAGACTTGAGCTGTCGGGGATGCAAGTCAGTTCTGAGCAGGAAGCTGTGCAGTCACAACTGCTGTGAAGCAGACCTCAGCCCTGCTTAGAGCCTGCATGTCTCCCATGCAGCTTGGAGCGAAGGCTTGCATCTGCCAGCACAGAACTAGGAAAACTATGCTGTGCTTTCAGGCTGAAACTGGGACTTCCAACACTGTCCCAGGACTGCGATGCTGGTGTTCTTTGCTTATGTCAAGAAGTGTTCACCACCACAAGTGAACTCATTACTAGGAGCAGTAAGGAAACAGCTTTGGTGGTGGCAGGATGCCAGAACAAGAGCAAGCTATTCTTGCATCTGGGAAGTAGTCCTTACCTCCCCAGTAATCCCAATTATAACACTGAGCACACCCAGAAAGTTCTCTGTGTAGCTTTTGTAATCTGTGTCTAAAAGCTGTGCCATGAGGGCTGTTTTGCCTGCAGATAAATTTTCAAGGAACTGGTAGTAAAATCCTGGGCAGACTTGCATGCTCATGTGTGCCATGTACCTGCAGGCAAATATTTATATTGAGTGTTTACAATGACTGCCTAGTCAATACAGTCCATTGCAGGACTCTCGTTATTGCACTAACAACATCCCTTATTTCTGCACTGTAAAATAATTTTGGCCTATGCTAACTCCTCACACTGTCTACTGTGGAAATGAGATACTGTCTGGATTCCTTCTGATCAGCTGAACAAATCCAGGCATGGAGAGCAGTAGTGAGGTCTCTCTGTTGAGGGGCACTGAAGGCAGCAGGAGGATGGGTGTTCCCTGAAGCACCCAGAGCTGACAAGAAGGTCTGCTTCTCTGCTGAAGCTACTCAATGCCATCCTTGCTGTCATTAAACATGATAGCAATTAGCATAATTTGCAGACCTGAGCATAGAGAATCTCAGAGGGAAATATGTTCATTTTCAGGCAGTGTTTAAAGGAGGACATGCTTGGCCCATGGATTAGCAGTGGAGACCAGAGAACTGAGTATTCTGCCTGCAACTGCACAGATGGCACCCAGGTAATTTCAATAAACCCAACACTGAGGAGTTTTGGGGGTATACTTGTGAGGCCTTTATAAGTTGGGAGTGGTTTTGTAGGCAGGCATGACACTAAGGAGAACTTGGTGTTCAAATTCCTCCTGTATCTTTTTTGGCCTGTTGATTTTGTACATCGGATAACCAGTGTGTGCACTGGTTTGGGGACAGGACAGGAAAGAGCATCTTCAAGAGATTTGCATGCCAATATAGCTGTCTTGCTCCCCATGGTGGGAAAAGGTTTAATGCTTTTGAATGTTGTATGATTGTCCCATTTAGCAGAGGTGAACATGTATTCAAGGGGAAAATTTCATCTTATACAAGTACTGTCATTATATGAAAGCACAGCTATTACTGCCGTTTGATCTTCAGAATTTAACTTTATGCAAAGTCTAGATCCATCACCTTTTACTCTTTTCCGTATTATAAATAGTGATGATTAATATTGGTGTTATGGTGGTACACACAGAACCAGATATGAGCACTGCTGGGCTTAGTATCTTCACATGCATGTGGGGAAAAGGCAGATTCTGCCCCAAGGATGTTGCACTTTTGCAGTCCAGTTTGAAGCTGAGCTCTCCTCCCTCCAGTGCTCTATTTTCAGGTTTTTTTTCCAGTAAGAAATCAGACTTACAGTGCAGCATGGTGCCATTTGTAAGATAAAGCATGTACTTACCTGAATGTTCCTTGTCATTCCTTAAAATGCATCTATTTTATGTGGTTTTCAGGACATACACTTACTTTCACATCATTAAAAGTATTGGCACCATTAGTCCAGGAAGTCAGGATAATGTTCAAAGCTGATTCTCACCTCTAGCAGGCTGTGCCTGTGCAGGAGTCCCTCAGCATGAAGGAAGCTATTTTTTTGTGTTCTGATGCAAAGTTATGAACAGAAACACAATGGGGAAGGCCAGGGTTTTTGTTATGGATGAGCTGAAAGAAGCAGCCAGAATGCTGTCTGGTAGGACACTTCAACCTTAGGAAGCAGTTGATGTGGCTGACCCTCAGCTTATTAAATTATATATTCAGGGCTAATCAAAGCTTCTCTGAAGCTTGGGAAAACATTCCCAATGCCTGGCGGTAAAGCAAAAATGTGGAATGTAACTGCTGTGAAATGCAAGACGAGAGTTTGAGGCCACCACAGTTTCCTGCTCTGTGAGTTGTTTTGCCCTCTGCAGTTATCTGTGCAGTCACTGATGCTCTGCTAAGTAAGATCAGCCTTAATTCAGCAAAATCTTCCTACATAGCATGAAGCACATCTCAAGGTTTCTCTGATGTCAGTAGAACTGAAGCGTAGACTTAAGGAAAGGTTATTTTTAAGCACTGCACTAAATATGTTCAGGACAGCGCGCAGGGTTGTATGCTGTGTGTCTTTACACGCTGATTTGTGACTCATCAGCTTCTGTAAGAATCAGTTGCAGTGTTGTCATTGCCTGCTCTCAATGTTGTCATGGTGTACTAGTTTTCAGTTAAAACAGATATTAATTGTTGTGTTCGTTTGTCTCCACTCAGACATGTCCACAAACAAACTACACTCCCCCTCACAGAAGGACCTTCTCCACACGGACACTTTATAACCTCACAGGACACAATGTGGAGACCTACATTTTGGCAACCACCAAAGACTTCCTACAGAAACGGTACAGCATAGATCTCTGAACTGCACTGGGAGCAGCCTCATTTGTATCATATCCACTGTGCTTGAAGAGGTGACAGTGCAGTAGGGGTTTAGAAGGGCCTCTCTACAGATGGTTTCTGTGAATCTGGTGAAAGGAGGTAAAATGTCCTGCAATCGTGGAGTTAAAAAGGTTCAAGCAAGTGGTCTGCTCGATCACAGAAGAGATAGCCTAGAGATAATGTGTCAATCACCTGGTATGTTGATGGCTGAATCTGCAGACAAGGCTTTGTCTGACTCAGAAATGCTTAAAAAGGAAAATCTGACACAGCCTGTCATGAAGTAAACCCTGGGGAGAGACATTCCTCTAAGTTTGATTCTCTGAAGAGTCCCAGTGTGTGTTTCACTTAAACAAGTGCATCCGTTCCAGTGAAATTAGAGGCTGAATATTTTCTTGCACCATGGGGCTGTGGGAGCTATTAGTGTGTCTGGACTCTGCAACACAGCTGCACAGCATGTCTTGGGGCAAAAATAGCCTGTTGTTAAGGTTGTCAAGGAATATGTTCATCTGCCATTGATGTAAACTGAGCTGCTTGTCTTCTGGCAGCTGTCATCTTATTCCAATGAGGTAGGGTTAAGAGGCCACACAGCTCCAAAATGTTTCTCAAATGGAGGCTTTCAGCATAATTTTGTGATAGTGCTGTTGAGTTTCTCTTTCCCTTTTCCCCCCTCCCAAAAAAAGGGCTGTTGCAGCAGTGTTGGCTTGGCCACACACTACATACTGGGTTAAGTTCTTTTCAGTTAAGCTTGAATTAACTGGGGTGACAGCGGCATGCTAGCATGCACCAACCAAAGGGATTAAAGCTTTTGAATGAGGGTAGCAACGCATTTCCTTCTGGTTTTCACTCAGGTATGGTGGCTGGAGCTTCGGACTGCCTTTGACAACGGATCTCCAGTTTGATATCAGGCCAGTGCCTCCCAACAGAACACTGACTAAGGTAACTAACTTCTATCTGCTCATCCTAGCTTGGGATGTGTGAGACCCAGGAGAAGTGATGTCAGGTTAAGGGATGTTTCAGAAGATAGAGCTCATAAGCAGGTGTTTTCACCTCTGCAATATCTTACAGCTTCATCTTAGATCTGAAAGCTATAGCTTATATATTTGCTTATCACATGTCAGATTTAATACCTGGAAATCTTGATAGCGTTGGAAGCAGGGCAGACTCCAGTCCTTGCTCTGCTAGGGCAAGCAGAATGAGATCGCTGAGCATGCAGGACCTGGGGATATCCAAAGGTGGATGCTGTCAGCTATGTTTAAGCCGCTAACCTTAATAGCCTTAATGGCTCTGTCCTTTGGCAGGTAATTTACACCTCCAACCTGGGTGTGCCTGAAGTGGGTGACAGTAAATCCCCCCAAAGTGCATGTCCTGTATCCTGAATTTTCCCCTCAGTCCTCAGGGTTTGTTGCAGAGTAGGTAAGAAAAGTTATCAGAAGGCTTGCTGAATGAGAAGGTGATGACTGGCAACCTTTTCCCCACTGGCTTTCAAGGGATGTCGGACATTTGCTTAGATTTCTTAGGGAAGTCCCCACTGCTGATCTTCATCAGATCTGCGCAGAAGCCAATTTTCTGTACTCTTTATGTCAAATATCCAGCTAGTGCTTCTTTCTGCTCTCCCAGAAGGCAAATGAAGCTGGCGGGACTGCTTGTGCTGAAAGTGAAATGTGCTTTCATACTCATTCAGTACTTGATGTGGTTTAATCATTGGACTTTAACCTGTAGAGCTTATGACTTTAGATAACAACCATGCAATGATTCATTAGTGTAAGCAGAACAACCCAAAAAGGTTATCAGTAACAATTTATCTTCCAAATTGTTTCAATTTCTCAATGTGCGCAGGTGTGGTACAACCCCGAAGGCTATCACAGCCTTCCAGCCTATCTCAACAGTTTGAACAACTTCATTCTTCGAGCTAACTTGCCAAAAAATGAGACTTCCAGATATGGTAAGTGTCCCTTTACATGAGCAGATAATTTCTCCCCTCTGGGGGGAATATCATGGTTCTTTGAAATTGATGACAGCACTCTCCTTGACTATGAGGCCATTTTTTTATTCCCAATTATGCAATTCCTTTAAAAACAGAATTCAAAAAATGAATAAATCACATATCTCATTTGTCTTTGTCAAAGGCTCAGGGGAGCTGGACAGGGAAGGACCCCAGCTCCTATGTAAAACACTTCCTTCATCCAGAAAATGCCAGTGGTTGCTATTTGATTTATTGCCTCTCATCATGGTACTGAAATAGCTTGTCTCTTGGAAGGTGCCATTAGTTATGCATGGAAAGGCTACTTTAGGTCATCTCTGGGGGTGGTTTAGGTTAGTGAATTTTAATATGTCACCCTTCTGCTGAGAGCAGCTCAGGATGTGTGGGCATGTGTATGTTTGTGTTTGGGGTTATCAGTTTCCTTATCTTCTCCTCAGTAATGTAATGCAGCAACCCAAATTCCTGCTGATAAACCAGGACACCCTGTCTTTCCACTTAAGAGTTTAGCCTATGTTAAGGGTGCAGCATGGGCACATAAGTCTATGTATGTATGCCTGTCTCTAGAGATGGGGGGGTGAAGGCAGAAGAGAAAGATTTATGTTGATGCCAATTTGAGAAACCTTATACAGATATTTATGGGATCCGACAAGAGCAGCAAAGTTTTCTTTGACAAATGGTGCCCTCCCAGCCATGTCCTGGTCATGCCTAGCACCCCTCACCTCAGAGGCCTGCTGTTCCAGGTGACAGTGAAATAGGTGATGGTGTCTCTTTGCTCATAAGACTGTTCCTCACTGGTGTGTCTGAATTGAACTATAATGAAAAAGGCATCTTGGTCTGAAGCTGAGTGTCATACCATGAATTAAAGAAACAGCAGAATGCTGATTACAAGTCAAAACAGCATGTCTCTTTCCACCTCCACATATTAATGCACTCAAACGCCCCTCGCAACAAGCTCAGCTGACAACAAGTGAAACCAGTGCCTTGTCCTCGCCACCATCCTAAAATGCCCACTAGCTCATGCCTTTTTGATTTGTATCATGCCCTCTGGGTCAGAAGATTTGAGCTCTTTGCTGTGCACTGCAAGGGCATATCACAAAGCTGCAGCCCCTGCCCAGGTGCAGAGTGAGAAGACCTGAGCCAGGCACTTCCAGCTGCAGGAACATCCAAGAGCACCTGAATTACTAAGCAGTGAAACTTCTTGCTGTGTCTCTGTATTCCCAACACATGCTGTAGTGAGAGGAAAGGCAAGAAGTTTGTATGAACAGTCCAAGTTTTCACAGGGAAAGTTTTATATCAGCAAAATAACAATTTTCAGTGGGAAAGAATAGCAACAGTTTTTATTCCATCTGTCCTACTGCCTATGTGTTGTTGAAAAGAAATGCTTAGTAGTAAATGACCAGACAGATAATTCCCCACTTCCCACTAATGATTGAAGCCATCGAATGGGAAAAATAAAATGCATGGATGAGGATAGCTCCCCTGGGGTAGAGTAAATCCAGTCTGAAATACAATTGAACAGACGTTCTGTGCGGTGTGTTCCTGATAGCTAAATCTATTTGTTGTTGTGACAAATAAATGACGGTTTAAGAACCATTGAAATGGCCAGATAAAAATACGTTGTCATTTCAGCAGTTTGAAAGAGGTGCCAGTCCCACTTTAGAGGTTTGACTTAGACTGCATAGATTTAAAAAGATAAAATAGAAAAAGCTTTTTACCGTGTCACTAAGCAAGTCATAATAGCTTTTGACTTTTGTATATCGTGCTTTCTCTTCTCTCAATCCCAACCAACAAAGAAGAGAAAGCATTGAAATGGAAATTTTGACTTCTGGCCTAAGCTTCAGTAAAGGAAAATGGCTTTATAGTGAAGTATTAACAGATTAGACAGATGGTATTTGTCTTTCTCTCTCTCTCTCTCTTTTAGAGAAGGGAAACATTTCCTGGCTGTTTGAGTGGCTTTATCAGCAGCCCAAGATTTTAATTCCATTTCTCTCACTGATGACAAGACTGAGGTGTGGGGTTTTTTTTCCCCTCCAAGATGTATTTCCTGTGAAACCTTCCCCTTCAAATCCATTTCCTCAGTATGCCATTTGTGCAGCAAAACCCTCAGTCTCCTCCTTTTTGGTCCCCACGTCAGAGTGCTCATTCTTAGGGAAAATATTCCAGAGGATTTCTTCCCTATATAACTGTGGAAAGTCAGGCACACGACCGTAGGATCTTAAGTTTTAGAGATGGCATGTTCAAGCACATCCCTCTGGATTTAATAGCAGCTAGAGGTCATCCCACGCGCCCTGAGAACTGCGGCGTTTCCTTAGGTGCCTAAATATGGATAGAGAACCTTGTGTTTTAGGCACATAAACATCTTAGCCTAAACCCTTTCTCAAGTGCTAGAGACCGAGGCAGAAATCTTCACTGGAGGATGGAACTGGCCCTTTAGAGCCCGCCACGTTCCATGTTTTGTTTCTATAGCACAAACCCATTTTTAAGGGATCCTTTTGGAAAACATCACATGGGGCTTCCAAATGTAGTAACTAGTTTTTTGCTAGTTCCTTTGGACATCTCAACAGATGCCTGTATTGAGAAAGACGTATGTCACAGGAAGGTAGTAGATGTGGAGGAAGGCAACAGGAATGATTTCTTTCTGATGATAAAAGAACAAATGAAGTGAGATCACCAAAGAGCAACTTTAAAATGAAACATATTCCTCAGTTTTGGATGTGTCAGTGTTGAAGAATCTAACCTAAAATACACAGACCTACAAGCAAGTGCCTGATTTCAGGTGTGGGAGTGCTCTACTGAAGCTATCAGCCAGATAGATGCAGAAACAGGACGTAGGGCTTGAATTTTAGATCTGCAGTGAAGTCATAGGAAAAAAAGAAGTATGCTGAAAATTTTGCCCAAGATCACACCAAGACGACAGAGCAAAACCCAACTTTTGATCTGCTTTTCTTCTCTACACAGTTTTAGGTGTTACCATATTATCAGGAACTGGTGAAGGAAACTTTAAGTACCCACATCTTCGATTTCTTTTCTTTTTGTTTTTGTAGGTATTTTCTTATCAGCTCACCCATATCCTGGAGGACAGAGTCAAGAACAAGTAATGTAAGAAGGTTTATGTGGCCTGAATTATTTAGCTTCTAAAGGAGCAAACCAGCTTCTTAGAAACTAAAAACCAGCTTAAACTACTGAATATCTTTTTCTAAATGGTGAAACTGCTGTCGTCCTTGTCTTCATTCCCTCTATGCATGAATATCATCCTGTTTGCCATCAGAGATGCTGATTCCTGCTAGGGTTTCTCTGCAGGATCCCACATGGATGTGGAGGTCACGGATAACGGCATCGCACATTTTTGTGCTTTGGCACAATATTAATAATTACATAATTTTCCTTTTGGCCTTTCCACTCAAGGCTCTGGAACACTGTTTTGACTCAGTGCTGTCAGTCCTTTTTGCTGGGCATAATTAACATCAGCTTTGCTTCTGAGCTTTAAACAATGCCTCTGCAATGACAGAAATCTGCCACTTGGACTCACATCTTTCTCCTCTTTCTCCTCAGGCTCAACAGCTTACTTGACATCATAGTTTCAATGTCTGTTTTGGTTGGTTACTCTATCACAACGGCAAGCTTTGTGCTCTACATGGTAAAAGAACATCAAACCAAAGCCAAACAATTGCAGCATATTTCAGGCATTGGGATGACAAGCTATTGGGTGACTAACTTCGTTTATGATCTGGTAAATAATTCACATTCCTAAATGCACCAAGAGTAGCATTACTTAGCAGGGAAAAAGAAAAAAAAGTGCTTTATTTAAAGTTAGTTGCCTAGACTTCTTAATATTATTACTACCGAGAGTGTTATGTAGTAATTGTTCTCCAAGGCACTGAAGACTATTAAATGTGAACCGCAACACTGGATTTTGCTAAGTGAAGGCATTCCTTCTCTCTGGAGTGTATGCAAAACGCTCAGCACATTTATATGAGAGCAACACACCACAGGCCAGAGCTTGATTTCAATTTTAACATGCAAGCAGCGAGCTGCTTTTCAGTTAGCTGGCGGGGCTGGATTAGTTGTCATGCAGACTTTACACATCTCAGTAAGGCTTTGGGGCTTGAGGCTACAGCCATTCTGGAAACCCTGGGAGTACAGGGTGTGACATTTCACAGCTGACACTCTCCTGTTGGGCAAAAATCCATTGCTGGGTTGAATGCTCTCTTTAAGATTATGTATTTAAAGGGTTTAAAGTCAAGGAAAGCTACCAATGCAGCTATATGCTTTTGAAGACCTGAGCAAATTCCTTTCTATGGTGCTGCACTGTGCTGCATAGATTTACCACCTTGTTTCTACAGACAGTTGAGCTTTCCAGCACTGTGCTGCATTACATCCATAGGCATGCCCTTGTTCTCCCTGAAGTTAAGTTTCTTTATGGTAAAGAGCATTAATAGCACTGCTGGAAAGCATCACTGGGCTAAGAGGGTAAATATGCACAGTCTGTAGACTATAGTGCTTTGTGTCTTATGAATTACCTTCGGTGCACAATGTTAAAGCCTCACATAAGGATCTGCAAGTATAGACTATCTCTGCTCATGAGCTCTGGCATTGCCAGGTATGCTGTAATGGTGATCAGCTCTACATATCTGACACATTTCTATTGATGCAGTTCTGCAAGTGCCTAAAATCCTGGTGATATCATCAGTTCCTAAAAATATGAAATTTTCAGGGGCGTTTGGGTGACCAGCCCCCTTTGATGCAGTGAGGGCTAAGGGCTGAAATCCCTCGGGGAATATGAGCCTTGAATCTTTCTGCAGAGCACAGCTTAAGCATCTAGGTGTATGGTAATACCGATGCACACTAACAATGCAGGCAGATACAGTGCTCACCACTAAGTAGCCTAAACTGCCTGCTTATAGGAGCTGCTTTGATAAGGCAACAGCACAAATATCTCCTGCCTTGCACAGAGGGCTTGAAAAGGCTCTGAAGACAGTGTGGCTGCAGCCTGGCTTTGCAGAGCAAGGACGAGGATGAGGCAGGCCTGTGTGTGCTCAGCACTGCATATTTGTAGATCAGCCTGTGGAAGAATCCCCAGAGCCCCAACCACAATCAGTATTCAGTGGCCTGAAACTAATCCAGTGCTCTTGGCAGCTTGATATTTTGCGGTGAATCCCTGCCAGTAAATTCTGTTAAATCCCAAGGCTGGGGAACAGAGGAATCTCTCAAGGCAGACGTTTGGTGGGTCCCTGGCTTGACTCAACATTAGAAAGACTAGATTTAAATGGCACAGTGAAGAGGTCTGACTGCAAGGCTAACAGAAACCCCAAAGGGGTATTCTTCATTTGCAACCTTTGTTTAGGCACTTTCTGCCCACAGCCCTGACTGTTAAATCTCAGCCTGTGCAAACTAGTTTTGTGAGAATTCATTTGCAAGACTCCCAAAAGCTTCAGGAGGACTGAAACCCCACCTGCATTTGGTTTCCCCCTCAGAAAAGACAAGCCACGCTTGTGGGAGCAGGTTCAGACCTGGCACTGTTGCTTCTGCATAGTTCTAAGAAAATGTTTAAAAACTGTCATCCTGATAACATCCTTTTAATATCATTTTGCAGGTACTTTTTATGATCCCTATTGGACTCTCAATCGGAGTTATTTCATCCTTCCAGATACCAGCTTTCTGCAACAACAGTAACTTACTGGCAGTATTTCTGCTGCTCTTACTGTTTGGGTGAGTGTGGAGCTTAGTTACTTTGATATCATTGCACAGAGTGAGGAACTGGGTATTGCAGGCTGCTGCAATTTTAGATCCAAGGGAGGAATATGTGGGCTTTTTTCTTCAGTGTGCACTTTACACATGGTGACTAGCTGCTCCTTTCAGGAGCAGTGAGCTAAACTACTATTGTCATGCCTGCTTTATTCAAAGCAAACTCTAGGGGAAGGTATGTAAATATACAGGGTCACAGTGACAGGCCAAGCTGTAAGCAGATGCTTACTGAACTCTTGAAAAGTTCAAGATAATAGAAGCATTTCAAAATCAGAGGGAGAAAATCAAATCAGCACCACAATTTGCGGAAACCTGGCAAAGCTGTCTCCCTGGCTTTGAGTCCTCTAGGCCCAGTCTGCTTTCAGTCAGGGCTCCATGTTCAAAGTATCTATCATAAGCTTCTCCATATTCTAACAGATACAAAGCCATTTGCCCTTCTTTAAGTTCCTTTTGTAAGTTATGTAGGTTAGTCATGTGCTAGAACAGAACTAGTACACTGTCTGATGTATTTAGTTGTTTTCTTTCGATTACTGTAGCATTCTCTGCACTGTTGGCAATTTATAGATACTCAACGTTCTCATGGATGTACCTGCTGGCTGGGTTTTTCAAAGAAACGGGCATGGCCTTTATCGTTTATGTCTGCGTCAACTTGTTCTTTGGCATCAACACCATTATCACTCACTCAGTTGTATTTCTGATCTCCCAGGAAAAGGCCACGGACCAGGTAGGAGCCATACTAATACTCAACCCTTGGTAAAGCAACAGGAGGCTCTTGTTGAGTTTGGTGGCTTTGATCATGTGTGTAGTATCTAGTTGGTTTCCAGATATCTGAGGTAGACCAAAGAGAGGATACTAGTCGCAGGACTTAATGGGGCTCCCTAAAGACAGGACATGTCTCAAATATGAATCTTGTTTGTGTATAAATCTGCACTCCTTGCAAAGGAGACGATGGTGACAGAGGGAAGAATACAGAAAAAGAGGCAGAAAACTGCCTGTGCAGAGGAAAGCAGGAGGTGCATGTAAATGTTTGATAACCAGAGAACACTTTGGGTTGGAAGTGACCTTAAAGCTCATCCAGTTCCAACCCCCTGCCATGGGCAGGGACGCCTTCCACTAGAGCAGGTTGCTCCAAGCCCCTGTGTCCAACCTGGCCTGGAATGCTGCCAGGGATGGGGCAGCCACAGCTTCTCTGGGCACCCTGTGCCAGCACCTCAGCACCCTCACAGGGAAGATCTTCTTGCAGCACTAACTGTGGAGAGTAACAACTAGATGTCATGGCCCTGAGTCTGACATGCTGCATTAAGCCCACCACTAGCTGTCTGTCATCTAGATCTGTAATGCAATCATCTTCTCCCTGCAAGGATGACAAATGACTCTGAGGCAGTGATGATTCCCTCAAGTAAAGCCTTCTTTTAAACTGAGATACCCCTGGGAATCACTGTGATACAATGTACACCTTACATTTAGAGTTTTTTTTTATGAAGGGCAGTCACCTCATAAAACAATAGCTGAGTTGATTTTCCTCTCTAGCTGGACAGTGCTTCTTCAGCAACCTTCTGGATTTCAGGCATGTGCAATTCTGCTCATCTTTTAGCCCTCTGTGCCTCAGTGGCAGGGAGTCAGTTTCTTTCCATGCTAATTTACTGCCTCTTCTCTTTGCTGTGCAAGCTAATGCTTTCTTCTGCTAGAAACACACCAAATCTCTGTGTACGAGGGTTCATAAGTGTGAGGCTGTGCACTGGGCTGTTTTGCCATTAATCAGCTAGAAAAGCCCTTCTATGTCTATGAAAGACAAATCACAGATCTTGTGTTTTATGGAGATGCTTGTCCAAGGGAAGCAGCTAGGACAGTGCTCCAGGGGAGTAGGCTGCTACGGCAGCTGTTTAGTTTTTGGAGGCACAGGGCAGCTCAGTGGCAGGATTCATCTCTGGTTAATGGGTGGATATGGGGCTGCTGCATGCATAGGGTGAGCAGCTGGAGCAGCAGTGAGGGAGTCTGCAGGGAACTGGCTGCTGTTTACTATGGGTGATCACAACCTCAGGGCTGCCTGTTGACTTTTCTGACCTTGTGCCTGTGAAACGAGCTGTCTCCAGAGCTCTTTGCTCTCAATTTATCTCTGCTCTGAGACACAAGCAAATCCCAGTGTAATTGTTACACTTCAATCCCACGGTAAAACCTATGAATTTATTCCAAGAATAAAAGCAGTGACTGACTGTGCGGCTTTTTGTTGTTGTTTTCAGGGCTTGCATGATCTTGCTGAAAACTTGAGGCATGCGTTCCTGCTGTTCCCACAATTTTGTTTCGGCTATGGCTTGATTGAACTGTCACAGGATCAGGCACTGCTAGGCTTCTTAAAAGCCTATGGAGTAGACTACCCTGACAAAACCTTTGAGCTGGACAAGACCACATCCAAGCTGTTTGCCATGTTTATCCAGGGCACTGTGTTTTTTGCCATTCGTCTTACAGTCCATGACAGGATGATTCAGAGGCTCTGGAACAACATACTAGAGTAAGTAACATCTGGAGCCTTGAAATGAAAACAGACCAAGCCAGCGCTCAGTGGTTTAATTCTGGGCTCTCACACCATCATTGTCAATTACAAAGCCCATAAATTTCCAAGACATTTTGCAAACATGGAGCAAGTTTTCTCTGGCAGCAGTCCCATCACCTACAGTAATTAGTGTATTAACTAATAGAGGTGTAGGTTACTGGAGTCTCTTGGTAGTCCTTCCTGGCTTAGACTACAGCCCTTGCTTCAGGGCTCTGGCTTTGGTGGGCAGATGTTCTGATGGGGAAGAGAGGCAAACATTTGGTATGTCCCTGGCTTGGCTCAACATTAGGCACTTTCTACCCACAGTCCTGAATGTTGAGGCTTAGCCTGTTCTAAGTGGCTTTGTGGGAATTCCTTTGCAAGATTCCCAAAAGCCTCAAGAGGACTGAGACCACCTCCTGCATTTGGTTTCCCTTAGGAAAGCCAAGCTGCACTTGTGGGAGCAGATTCAGACCTGGAGTTGTGTAGGAGCAGTCAGTCCATTGACAACCAGCTCTGTTAGAACCTCCCTGTCCCCTCTGGCTTGGGTGCACACAGGCAGGAGTGAAAACAGTCTTGTCACCTGCATTGAGTGTGTCCATGAGGCAGGGCCTGCTCCATCCAGAGTATTTGCTGAGAAAGAGAAAAAAAGTGGGATGAAAATGAATTCTGGTGGTTTTAATCCCCTCGATGGAGCACATACCAAGAGAGAATAGAAACTGCCTGCATGTCTGAGTATTTTTTTACATGCTCTAGGATCTCACAGGACCTTAGTATCTATCCCAGGCACATAGGCCCACTGCTGTCTGCTTGCAGAGGGTAAGGTCCCATCTCTTCCCTTCCCATAGGTTCCTGTTTGACAGAGTACATGGCAAAGCATCACTTCTGCCACCTGCAGCGGAAGAGGACGGGGATGTCCAGGCAGAGAGGAACCGGGTGGAGTCTGGCAAAGCTGACTTTGATGTGGTGCAGCTCCAGAACCTCACAAAGATCTACCACCTTCCTCACAAGCGCATCACGGCTGTGAAAAACATCAGCCTTGGCATTCCTGCTGGGGAGGTAAGCAAGGGGAAAAGGCTGCTTGCATCTTCCACCCTGGGGAGGGAAACTGGAACACATCCACAGTCCCATAGTCATCTTCTGACCTTGTCCTTGCTGCTGTCCCAGCACAACTATAATGGTTTGTTCTGCTCTGACCTCTTCCTTCTTCATGGATTCTTGGGGTTACTGTAGTGCTGAAAGGGTCCTGGTGACTTTGGGACACGGGTAACAGTATGAAGGCCCTAGAAAGACAAAAAATGGGTGGGATAGTGATAGAGCTGTATTCAGAGGAAAGTGTCTGCTTGCTGTTTGCACAGCACCTAACACAGCCTGGGGCGTCACTGGGAATTAGCATATGGTAAATGAAGGCAGCAGAATTTGTCCAGGTGCAATTATTCATCTAAACTGCATGTGAGACAGTGAGTCAGGGTTATCTGCTTGTATTTTCCCATCAGGGAAAGACAAATCACTTCAGCTGAACACCCATTTCCATGAATCAGGACTTTAAGGAAAAAACATTCTTTGGCCATGTCAGTGCAGTTCCGACTCATGAGAAAAGAAGGAAGCACACAGAGCACTTTTGAGATCCAGAGGAAAGTGGAGACCAGATTCTACCTCAGGCTGTTGTTGGGAAGCTTGGAATTAATCCTTGGTACCTGATTTCATTTAATTATATGGATCCCACTGAGATGAAAGGACACAGGATGCTGGGCAGGAGGACAGCCGTAGAGACTGTGGTGCTCATCTTTCTGGCAGAGGATTTTTTCTTTCTTGCAAAAGTCACCCTGATGCTGGTGGGGTTTAGGGTGCCAATCCCCATGTGTCAATCAGAGGCTGCGGCCCTGCACTGCAGACTGTGCACAGATACTGTCTCTGCATGGACCCCAAGGTGGGGAAGAGCCTTGGATAGATGCTGTGCATCTGCAGTGAGCCCAGCACATGAGGGTTTTCATATCACAGTATCACAGTATGTTAGAGATTGGAAGGGACCTCGAAAGATCATCTAGTCCAATCCCCCTGCCAGAGCAGGAACACCTAGATAATGTTACACAGGAATGTGTCCAGGCAGGTTTTGAACGTCTCCAGGGAAGGAGACTCCACAACCTCCCTGGGCAGCCTGTTCCAGTGTTCCGTCACCCTCACTGAGAAGAAGTTTCTTCTCAAGTTTAAGTGGAACCTCTTGTGTTCCAGTTTGTACCCATTACCCCTTGTCCTATCATTGTTTGCCACGGAGTAGAGCCTGGCTCCATCCTCGTGACACTCCCCCTTTATATATTTATAGACACTTATAAGGTCACCCCTCAGTCTCCTCTTCTCTAAACTATAGAGACCCAGCTCCCTCAGTCTTTCCTCATAAGGGAGATGCTCCACTCCCTTCATCACCTTCATTGCCCTGCGCTGGACTCTCTCCAGCAGGTCCCTGTCCTTCTTGAACTGAGGGGCCCAGAACTGGACACAATATTCCAGATGGGATCTCACCAGGGCAGAGTAGAGGGGAAGGAGGACCTCTCTCGACCTACTAACCACCCCCCTTCTAATACACCCCAGGATGCCATTGGCCTTCTTAGCCACAAGGGCACAGTGTTGGCTCATGGTCATCCTGTCGTCCACTAGGACCCCCAGGTCCCTCTCCCCTACACTGCTCTCTAACAGGTCGTTTCCCAACCTATACTGGAACCTGGGGTTGTTCCTGCCCAGATGCAGGACTCTACACTTTCCCTTGTTATACTTCATCAAGTTATTCCCTGCCCAACTCTCCAGCCTGTCCAGGTCTCGCTGGATGGCAGCACAGACTTCTGGCATGTCAGCCACTCCTCCCAGCTTAGTGTCATCAGCAAACTTGCTGATAGTACACTCAATTCCCTCATCTAAATCATTGATGAATATATTAAATAATACCGGTCCCAGTACTGACCCTTGAGGCACTCCACTAGTTACAGGCCTCCAACTAGACTCAGCCCCACAGACTACAACTCTCTGGCTTCTCTCCTTCAGCCAGTTCGCAGTCCACCTCACTACCTGATCATCCAGTCCACACTTCCTCAATTTAGCTGTGAGGATGCTGTTGGGAGACTGTGTCAAATGCTTTGCTGGAGTCAAGGGAGACCACATCCACTGCTCTGCCATCATCCATCCACCGTGTTATTTCCTCATAAAAGGCTAAGAGATTGGTCAAGCATGATTTCCCCTTGGTGAAGCCATGTTGACTGCCCCTCATAACCCTCTTATCCTTGATATGCCTTAAGATGGCACCAAGGATAAGGTGTTCCATCACTTTCCCAGGGATGGAGGTGAGGCTGACTGGTCTGTAGTTACCTGGGTCCTCCTTCTTGCCCTTTTTGAAGACTGGAGTGACATTTGCTTTCCTCCAGTCCTCGGGCACCTCTCCCGTTTCCCAAGACTTGGTAAAGATGATGGAGAGCGGTCTAGCAATGACTTCCGCCAGTTCCCTCAGCACCCGCGGGTGCATCCCATCTGGACCCATGGATTTATGGATGTCCAGATTGCTCAACTGATCTCTAACCCATTCCTCATCGACTAAGGCAAACCGCTCCGTCGACCTGACTTCATCTAAGGTCTCAGGGGTACAGGGCTCTTCAGGACTGCCTGCAGCAGAGTAGACAGAGACAAAGAAGGCATCCAGTAACTCTGCCATCTCTGTATCTTCTGTCACCAGGGCACCCATCCCGTTCATCAGTGGGCCTACATTGCCTCTGGTGTTAGTTTTGTCTGCCATGTATTTGAAAAAGCTCTTTTTGCTGTCCTTGACCCTTCTCGCCAGGTTTAATTCTAAGGAGGCCTTAGTCCTCCTAGCTGTCTTCCTACATTCTCTAGTAGCAGCCTTATATTCCTCCCAAGTGGCCAGCCCCTCCTTCCATGACCTGTAAACTCTCCTCTTCCACTTGAGCATACCCAGCCATTCCCTATTTAGCCACGCAGGTCTCTTGGCCCTCTTCCTTGACTTCCTATGTGTCAGGATGCTCCGATCTTGAGCACGGAAAAAGCAATCCTTGAATGTCAACCAACTATCTTGGGCCCCTTTACCTTCAAGCAGCCTTGCCCATGGGATTTCCCCTAGCAATTGCTTGAAAAAGCCAAAGTTTGCCCTGCTAAAGTCCAGGGTTGCAATTCTACTTGCTATTCTACTGGTTCTACCACACAAGATCCTGAACTCCACCATCTTGTGGTCGCTGCAACCAAGGCAGCCCTCAACCCTTACTGCTTCAACCAGACCCTCCTTGTTAGTGAGGATGAGATTCAGCAGCGCTCCTCTCCTGGTCGGCTCATCCACCATTTGCAGGAGGAAGTTATCATCCATACACTGGAGGAACCTCCTGGACCGTGGCTGGGTTGCCGAGTGGTCCTTCCAGCAAACATCAGGGAAGTTAAAATCCCCCACGACGACCACGGCCTGTGACTGTGAGGCCGCTCTCAGCTGCCTGTAGAAGGCCTCGTCAACTTCCTCACCCTGATCTGGTGGTCTGTAACAGACACCTACAACAGTGTCCCCCCTGCCAGCCTGCCCCTTAATTCTCACCCACAGACTCTCAACTCGCTCGTCATCTGTCCCCGGACAGAGCTCGGTGCATTGTAGTTGCTCCCGTACATAAAGAGCAACCCCACCACCCCACCTGGCTGGCCTGTCTTTTCTGAAAAGGACGTAGCCCTCCATGACTATATTCCAGTCATGTGAGCTGTCCCACCACGTCTCTGTAATTGCCACCAGATCATAGTCTCCTGACTTAACATAGGTTTCCAACTCCTCCTGCTTATTTCCCATGCTGCGCGCATTGGTGTACAGACATTCCAGGGAGCGAGCTGAGCACACCAATTTCACCCTATCATCTGGTCTGTACTAATGACATGAAAATAACAGTAATTATCAGCACAATGGTGATTGCTTATGCAGCACACAACTGTATATCTCCAACCTTAGCAATAAAACATAGATTTTCACATGAGAAACTGAACTGCACTACAGGAAGCTAGTTCTTAATCTTATTAATGTAGTGCATTAGGGAGATTATTTGATAAAAATCTTGTGTTGCATTAAGGTTTTATGAATGTCAGCACAAACCTCACTCACCTCATTCCTATGAATAGCTCTGTTCCTGTCAATGGAAGGCTTTGCACAAATGAGATGATGAGGATTGGCCTGTTGGATGAGCTCGCTGCAGAAATGTATCTTGCAGTGAAAGGAATGACTCTCTTAGAGATACATCTGTGATTCTTCACCATATTAAACAATCGGTCCTAATGTAAGCTGCAGTATACTGCACCACAACCAATCTCCATTATAACATTCATGCGCTCTGGGTACCTCTACCTCTCCTGCAGTTCATCTTGCTCCAGGGTCCAGGGTAAAGAAGAGACAATATGCACTGAGCACTCATCTCAGAGCAGTATTTCTGCATTATAAATACAGTGTGGTTTCATTTCTACTTTTCTCTCCCTTATCCCAGTGCTTTGGCTTGCTTGGTGTGAATGGAGCTGGCAAGACAACCATCTTTAAGATGCTGACAGGTGATATTGGAGCATCCAGTGGAAGGTTGCGGGTCCAGGATCATTCTGGGTACGGAGGATGTGGTTTCTGGGGAAGGCGTGTGATCCAGTTTTTAAGGCTGGATGGCGAAAGAAAAGAAATGTAGAAGTCTGAAACAAAACATTCAAAACAGAGCACAAATAAATAATGCAGGGAATTTCATTCTTTGAAGATGGTGTGGTTGCTTCCCTCGGGGTCTGCATTTGGCTGTTGTACCTCTGCTGTTCTCAGTGGTGTTTCTTCCACTTCATTCCATTGCAAATGGGATCCGACTCAGATCCTCAGCTGAGTGTGATCCCACTTCTGAGCTAGTATCTGGAGACCAGTAGGACTTCATCTCAAAATGCTCTTCAACAGGAGTAGAATTGGTGGTAGCTGTGCCATCTGAAGTGCTGGTAATTGGAGAGCTACGTACTAGAAATCATGTCTAACAGACATCACAAGCCTAATTCTTCCTTTGTGGAAGTGAGGGCCTAAAAGTTGAAGGTCTGCAAATTCATAGCATTTTCCTTCAAGGGTTAGGGAAGGGAGTAGGAAGCAGAATAAACAGGTTTTCTCTCTCCTGTCTGATTCTAGAGTGCATTGGCAATTCAGTGTGTTTAAAATGACTTGCCTATTTTCTTACACAGGTCCTTGAATGACATTAGTGAGGCACACTGGTCACTCTTTGGCTACTGTCCTCAAGAAGATGCCTTGGATGACTTGCTGACTGTGGAAGAACACATGTATTACTATGCTAGGCTCCATGGCATCCCAGAGAGAGATATCAAAGGAGTGAGTAACACTGGGGATTGACTTAAAGCATTTTCCAGTTATTGAGAACTTTTACATTGATTTAATTAGTCTTTCAGTAAACAGATATGAATGTGGTAATTTATGGCTGGACACTGGTGTGAAAGCAGTACTCTTGCTCCCATAGGTTGTACTCCAGCTTCTCCACCGGCTGAATCTGATGCCCTACAAAGACAGAGTCACCTCTATGTGCAGTTATGGCACCAACAGAAAATTGTCAACTGCTCTGGCTCTCATTGGGAATCCATCAATTTTGCTGCTGGTGAGAAATTGTGTCTTGTTGAAGGAAGGATGAGCAGATTTTTGGGCTGGCAGGGCTAGTCTTTGACAGTCTAGCAAAACCTCCGTGGGCACAGATGCTGCAAGGGCTGGCTCAGCTCTGCTCTACAGACAGGCTGAGAGAGCTGGGCTGATTCAGCCTGCAGAAGAGAAGGCGCCAGGGAGACCTTAGAGCAGCTCCAGTGCCTAAAGGGGCTACAAGAAACCTGGAGAGGGGATTTGGACAGGGGACTGTAGGGACAGGACAAGGGGAATGGCTTTAACCTGCCAGAACAGGGGAGATTGAGATGAGCTCTTAGGCAGAAGCTCTTCCCTGTGAGGGTGCTGAGGTGCTGACACGGGGTGCCCAAAGAAGCTGTGGCTGCCCCATCCCTGGCAGTGTTCAAGGCCAGGTTGGATACAGGGGCTTGGAGCAACCTGCTCTAGTGGAAGGTGTCCCTGCCTGTGGCAGGGGGTTGGAGCTTCATAAGCTTTAAGGTCACTTCCAACCCAAACCATTCTATGATTCTATGACGCAGTCAAATGCATAATGCAATTGAAGGTAATCCTTCTCCCAGATCTGTACCAGTGTACTAGCAAATATAATCCTAATGATGAATCTCAGAAGACCACAAGTGTTAGGAAGATCAGATTTTGAGTGCAAATTTATATTCAGCCCTGTCTTTCCCAATAGGATGAACCAAGCTCTGGAATGGATCCAAATGCTAAACGCCACCTTTGGAAAATCATCAGTGAGGAAGTGCAGAACAAATGCTCTGTGATACTCACATCCCACAGGTAGGGCTGGTTTGGCTCTGCCTCCAGTTTCAGTGTCTGCAGAAGGTATGGAGAGACCCCTCCTTCATGCTCCCCACTGATTTCAGGGCACCAAGATCTTACAGGTTTGGGGGTTTGATGTGGCTGAATGTGGGTGCCCACAGAGACCCACAACACTTTAGTGGGTAATGTTCTCTGGTCACTAAAATAACTGGTTTTTATACCTTCTCAATGACTGATTAGAATTTCTTGGTTGTTTTTCCAGCATGGAAGAATGTGAAGCCCTCTGTACCAGGCTGGCTATTATGGTGAATGGCAGTTTTCAGTGCATTGGCTCTCTGCAGCATATCAAGAGCAGGTCAGCAAAATGCACCTATTTCACTTGCACTGAACAGCAAATAGTTACTGACTGCCAGCTTTGAGGCTCAGAACATGAGCCTTCTGTTAACAGGGCATCAAAAGAACATAATTTTCTGGTTAAAGTTTCTTTCTACACCATAGAAATTCTGTGTTAACTAATGCACTTTCTACTAACTCACAGCTTTTCTTCCCAGACATGTGCTCCCCAAAGTAATCTGTTCACTCCTGAAAATGTAAAATACATGTTAAGGTTGAGCTTCAATTTTATTAGTTATCACAATAGCTCAGCTTCTTACTATGTTTCTCTCCAGGTTAACAACCCTGGCCCCATTCAAGCTGCACTCGGCCTGCATTTGATTTCCCTAAGGAGGCTGTGTAGCACTCTCAAAGGATTTTCTGTTTCTCTTTTCTACTGTGTTAATTGTGATTTTCTCTTTCCCCTAGGTTTGGAAGAGGATTCACTGTGAAGATGCACTTAAACAGCAACACAGTTTGCACTGAGATGTTGACAGAGTTCATGAAGTCGCACTTTCCAAATACCTGCCTGAAGGTAAACAGGACAAATGCTCTTAGGAGAGGTCCTCTCCATCCCTTAAAATTAACCAAGAGCACCTTGCAAGATAGTAATCTTGTAACATACTGTGCACATAGATTCATGCTCTCAAGAGTAAGATACTCATATACACACACTTGCCAGTGCTATCAGAAGCATTGTTCAGGGGCTGGAGCACCCAAGTTCCTTGGTGGCTTAAATAACTTGAGCCATACAGCTGCAGTGATCCTATAAAGCAGCTCTGCCTCAGGAATGGTCTCACTGAAGCCTGGTCTGCATGGAGACCCACTTCATATTCAGTGGATAATGAGATTGTTGAGTGCTGCCAGTAATTGGGTAACTGTGAAACCAGAGTAACCAAGTCACAAGTCCCATCCGTTGTCCGTAACCCAGACTTCTAGCTGGAAAATGCTATGGCTACCCTCAGGCTTCCAGCGCTGGGGCTTAGTTATCATCTTCCAGCCACAAACAACACAAAAACTCCCAATGAAGAAACACTGGTCAATACTGGACAACAATATTCTTCAACTTTGGGAGCCAGAAGGAGAGAACACACCCTCTGCCCCTTCATTCTCCCATGGTTAGCTCCTCTTTGCTTGTATCAGCCAGCCAGCCATCAGATCTGTTTGGGTGCAACCTCTTAACTTGACCCGACCACTCCTGTTCCCACAGGATCGGCATTTCAACATGGTGGAGTATCACGTTCCAGTCTCTGCAGGAGGGGTAGCTAATATATTTGATCTCCTGGAAGCCAGCAAAGAGGCCTTCAATATCAGGCACTTCTCAGTGAGTCAAACAACATTAGAAGAGGTAAGGAATTAAAGATGTGTGGCCATCCATTTAAAACTGTTAACAGGGGAGCAGACTGATGGTTACACATAATGGACTGCTGCACACAATAGACTATATTTTGAAAGGGATTTCCATCTATATTGCTCCTGAGGATATTTAATCAGTACTACTGTCTCCAGATACCTGTGCTGGCACTACGAATACACACATAAAAAGCTGCCTGCAGCATACAGGATCTGTTCTTCCCTCTGTCACTACTGGTTTCAACATCCTTGTGGGTGTGGATGAAAGGCAGGATTAGGGACCACTCCTGAGTCCAGTGCTAGGCTTTCCATCGGCCCTGGAAATTTGCTTGATTTCACTCTTTCTTGTATTTGGGTTGTAAGTTCATTTAGCATTACTCCAAACAGCTTTGTGGTTAAGTTCCTTCCAATTTCTCTTGCAAAAACATTCCCACTAGCCTAAAAATCTTGCAGGAAACAACGGATGCTGTAAGGACTATCCAGAATAAATCATCCTGTTGAGTATCAGCACCTGATATTTTAGGTCTGTCCCAGAGAGAGGAGCAAAACTGCAGACCTATAATCCTACAAATGGTTAAACAGAGATCCTCAGTATTGTTTTAGTAAGGGGCAGTGGCTATGAGAAACAGGCAGGCACAGCACAGGAAGCCCCAGTCATGTTCTGTGGGAGGACAGTCTGGTATATGCAAATGTGATGGCAGGTAGTGTTCTAGTGCGAGTGTTTTATGTATTCATTAGATACTGTTCAAACAAAGACTGCTAGTTGTGATTATACATACCTTTCTATATCATATGCAGTTGTGCTTGCATGGATGTCAATTATATAGAGACACATGCTTTTATAAAGTAATAATGTAGCTGTATTACACTGTGATCAAAAGGAGCCACCTCACAGGTATTACCTCACTCGTACTGGTGAAACATGAGCTTCAGGACAGAGTTTTTGTGCAGGAATGTCTCCCTTCACATCCCAGGTGTCTGTTTGGCACTACAGGAGCATGCAGCCATTTCTTTACATTAGCCCATAAAAGCCTAACATTTGCAATCCTCAAATCCAGTGTGAATCCATTCCTGGCCATGCTCTCCCTTGGCTCACAGTCCAATTTATATTCATCCCTACTATAAGTTCTTTGTGGTGTCACATACTGAATGTTTTCCTTTAAACTTGTAGGTTTTCATCAACTTTGCTAAAGATCAAGCGGATCCTGACAGTGTGGATGCAGGTCCTGATGTGAGAGTGGGCAGCTCTGACACAAGTAGCCAAAATAGCACCATAAGCTCCATCTACTGAAGGGACTCAACCACAGGGTATCATAGAAGCTGGGGAAAAGACCTGACTTGTGGTTCTTCCAGCCCTGTTCTCTATGATTCTGGGATGGTGGGGTTAAAAAGTCCCATTTTCTTAAAGTACTACTTCTTTTTGATATGCACTTATTTTGTTACTAGGAACATGGTAGGCATTTAAGACTGGCATTTGGTTACAAATCAGATTGGTCTTTCCACTGGTTCTTTCTCCCTTCTCCCAGTTCCTGTTTTATGATCACTGCAATGCCTGTGAGGAGTTAGTTGACATCACCTGCTGCTCATGGCATGGAGCAGGGAAGCTGTCAGCACTGTGGGGTGTTTGACAGTAGAGCAGCCCCCATGTCTGAAAGCCCACAATCCACTTGTTGCTCAGCAACATACTTCCTTGGTGACCATGAGCAAGTGGGTAAGTTTTGACAGGTTCCCCACTGGTGAAACAGGGTTCACGGCCTTGCCCCACCTCACAGGGGTGTTGTGAGGACATAGGTGTTATGTATTGAGTCGCATGTGCAGTTGGTGGGGGCCATCTTTGGTAATGACATAAAGCTTATCTGTATGTGTGGGTTATGTCAATACAAATAGAGTTATTTTAAAAGTCAGCACTTCCAGTGGTTTTATTTTGGTCCTGTAGTTTATTCCAGCTCTGTGTAACTCCTCAAGCAAGTGCTGCAGTCCCAGGCAGTTCCTTGCTCTTGGTACCTAATGGCAGATCATGCCACCAACCAGCACCTTTTTCCTTTTGGCTGGTGTCCATGGCTTCTCCATTACAGCAGAAGAATGGCACAAGGAGTGAATACGTTCACTGAATCCTCTCATATGAAGAAGTTTTCTTCATAAGACTGTGTTTCCCTGAGCAGAGTAAAAGCAACAGGCATCTCCCTTGCTCAGAAAAGCTCCATCTCCCAGGCGGCTCTGCCTCTCTGACTTTTTTCCAGTGACCTTCCTCCTCACCACCTGAGCGGTGGCTGCCCCTGCAACTCTAGAGCTGGGTTTTCCAACATAACAAGGGATAATCAGGTTCTGCTTTAAAGGCTCTGCCTTTGAAGGCTACAAATGAGACCTCTGCCTATCTTTGAGCAGCAGCCGAGTTCAGCGAACCAGCATGCACATCCTGCTTTTTTCCCTCAGAGTCATTAATAGGTAGAATAGTTTAATATTACTCCTTATTATATCTATCAGCATAAGGCCTCACAGACTGTTTTGGGTCAGGCACTGATGTATGTGGGGCTATTCAAGCACATAATGAACTTAAACTCTTTGAGCTCAATAAACTTACTGCTGCTGGTAAAAAGAGATTGATGCTAAAGCCAGGTCGTACCTGCCTTGTAAGACCCAGGAAAGGCCCATGTGGCACTCGGCTTGGTGCTCTCACACACAGCTCCAGCCACAGGGTTTCTTTATTCTTCCTTACTTTTTTCCCCCTTTTTTTCCTTTCCCCGAAGCTAATTTAAGCTAAAGGAAACTTTAGATGAGAGCTGCAATGACACATTTTTCTCACCCTGACCCTTGGAGCAGTTTTACTAGCTCAGTTCTCATTTGATGCTGAGGCTTGCTGAGAGAGTCACACAAGGAAGAGGTACTTTAAATATGGAGGGTGTCTGGGATTTTACAACAGGATACTGAAGTTCAGAGTTTAGCTCCTGGAAGGAGGTCGCGCCTTCTCCGTGATCTTGGTGTAAGCTTCTTACTGGAGGCAGGAGGAGTTTTGTTATGGATTGGAAGTATTATCAAGCCTTGAATTATGCCTCAACCTGCTGACTGTAATTAAAACTGGAATTCATCTTCTTTCCAGAGCACATTTGACACCTGCAGTTTATAAGTAACTGAAAAAGCTGCCCAGACATTCATTGTAGCTTCTATTATTATGTCTCCAGCTCTGCAAAAGCTTTTTTTTTTTTTTTTCTCATTTTCATTGCATATCTTATAGAGATCAGAGTATAAAATTACGCTTTTCTCTAATGGAGGGCTTGTGCTCCCTGCAAAGGACTCGGAGCATGAATGCCAATGATTTAAATGCAGCCTTGTAATACCAATCAGAGTATTATTTTATTATGTCGATGGCTTTGCAACTGCCAGCGGAAGATGGATCTTCAGACTCTGTCCAGATGTACTTTCCATTTAATTGAGGGAGACTGATACAAAGCTATTCTTTTGTCCCTTTAGAGCCTACTAATCAAACAAAAAAGAAAAACCCAGGAAGTGATTCATTGGAATACTTCAGTGAGTTGCAGTTTAATTGAGTAAAATAGAGTTTGGGAGGAGGAAAAAAAAAGGCAAAAAGCATCATTTGAGTTTCCACCCAATTCTGGCATTAATAGAAACATCTGCTCCATGCGAAATGTGTCATGGCCATGATATACGCTCCCCATTTTCACTTGCAGGTAAAAATAAAACATCTGCTGTTGCAATTAGGTCTGTAGGTATTGGTCCAAATAAGTCAAACTTTACAGACTTAAGGGAATTTAACTGAAACCTGTGGAGAAGCAGTTACAACTGTTTAGGGGGTTGAAGCATCTGGCAAGGATGTTGTATATAACATCACCAGGGGCTGAATTACCTTTTGTGCCATGTTACAAATATCCATATTCCCTGCAGAGCCTCAGATTCAACCTGTCCCTTTTGGAAGTAGGACACACCACAGGCTCAACACCAGGGCAAAAAAATGTGGAAGTAATAGTGTCCTGCCTCTGAACAGCAGCTCCAGGGTTCATAGAATCACAGACTGGTTTGGGTTGGAAGGGACCTTAAAGCTCATCCAGTTCCAACCCCTGCCATGGGCAGGGACACCTTCCACTAGAGCAGGTTGCTCCAAGCCCCTGTGTCCAACCTGGCCTTGAACACTGCCAGGGATGGGGCAGCCACAGCTTCTCTGGGCACCCTGTGCCAGCACCTCAGCACCCTCACAAGGAAGAGCTTCTGCTTAATTGCTCATCTCAATCTCCTCTGTTCTGGCAGGTTAAAGCCATTCCCCTTGCCCTGTCCCTACAGTCCCCTGTCCAAATCCCCTCTCCAGGTTTCTTGTAGCCCCTTTAGGCACTGGAGCTGCTCTAAGGCCTCCCTGGAGCCTTCTCTTCTGCAGGCTGAACCAGCCCAGCTCTCTCAGCCTGTCTCTAGAACAGAGCTGATCCAGCCCTTGCAGCATCTCCATGGCGTCCTCTGGACTTGCTCCAACAGCTCCATGTCCCTCTTGTGCTGTTGCCCCAGAGCTGGACACAGGACTACACAGGGGTCTCCCCAGAGCACTGCAGGTGGGGAGAATCCCCTCCCTCAACCTGCTGTTTACACTGCTGGGGATGCAGCCCAGGACATGGTTGGTTTCTGGACTGTGAGCACATATTCCTCACCCCTTTGTCTCTCATAGAAGGATTCATTCTGGTTCCAGAGGTGGCCAAATATTCATAGCCCTGACTCAGAAAGAACTGGTCTGTCTCAAAAATAATGAGCAGGTTGTACACACCAGGGAAAGGATGGAGGCACTCATTTGCATACGGTGCTTGCGGTGATCTTCACCCTGCTGATGTTCAGGTGTAATAGCAGGTGCCCCCCATTGTCAGCCCTCTCTGAATCCCCTCTGAAATTGTTGCTTTCCATGACTCTGGTTTCCCACAACAGGCAGCCAACAAGCCCGGTCCTTTCTTTGGTGTGAGCAGTGAGGGAAGATCATTGCAAACACTGACCCTGGTGCCCCTGGAAGGCCTGGAGAAGTGCTTTGCATACCACTGCACATCACCTCTCCAGGAGTGAGAGATGAATACTGAAGTCTGGGGTGGGCGGAAACAAGCTTTTCATCTCACTTCTTTCATGCAGTCATGCTACAGCCACCCTAATAACCCTTGTTGGAGGCAGCAGGAAGCAGCAGTGCCAGGGACAGCCCTGCCAGCATGATCATGCTGCCCCTATCTGTTAATTGGAACTGTGTGGGCCTCAGCTGAGTTTCATTGAAAACAACTCTAAAATATCACAGACACAAGGTATACAGAATTGCTAAACAAGTCTGGGGCTAGGGAGTCAAGGAGGAACTTCAGAATTGGTTATGTGGATTTGAGACTGATTCAAATCTGTTCTGTACTTGGAGCTGTAGACTTGGAGGCGATGATTCAAATCTCCATCCTGGCTCTCCTTCATTTATCACTTTATGCTGCTGATGGAAGCATGGTGCTTCTCCAGCCTGATCCTTGCTGAGCTCCGGTCTTGATGCAAATGGCCACTGTGGGCTGGCTTCGCAGGGTGAGAAAAGGTCTGGCAGGGGCAGGAAAGCTGTCTAGTGTTAAGCAGTGTTTTCTCTCAGCCCTGACCACTGTCACAAATACAAATCCAAGGTCTAACCAGATTGTTTTTGGTTTTTTTGTAAGAGCCACAGGAGTGGTTTGGTTACTGGGTCGGATCAGAAAACATGGTGCCAGGTCAAATGAACACGTCCAGGTAAACATAACCCAGTAGGCAGTAAAGCAAAGGAGCAGGTGATGCCCACAGACCTGCTGCTTGTCTGGGGTCACTCCTGGGATCCAGAAATTTGAAGGATGTGACCTTGTAACAGGCTCAGGATAAGGCCCCAGCCTGTCATAAGGGCTTTGGCTTCCTTACATTGCTGCAGCTTCACTGAAGCTTTTTACAAGCCAAGAAAAATGTGTACTCCTGCTCTTAATAAGGGAAGGATTTTTTTGTGAGCTGGTGGAAGAAGAAAAATGGTTGTTGGATGGCAACAGCACATAGCATGATTTTACTCTTTTTTTTGCAGACAACAGCTGTGATCTTGCATAGCTATAACAAAATATCAACAGTGTATTAACAGCGAGCACAACAGAGAAGAGAAGCAGTGGGGAATGACAAAAAAAAAAAATTCATCAGAATTATTATTCCATGACAGTATTTAAATGTAAAAAAAAAAAAAAACACAACACTCTAATTAATTTAGTTGTTCAGGGAGAGGGTGGAAATGAGGAAGATGGCACGGAAATAGTAAGAACAACATTAGTAAGGGACACAGCCAGCGCTGACTTACTGTTGGCTCTGCTCCTCACGCTACTTGCATACACAATGCTGGTAAATGAGATGGGCTCTGCAGCACTAGGGTGCAGCCTGTGCTCAGAGCAGTGTAGGGACACAAGGCCACCCCAAGGGGCATTAATACGGGGCCTGACCTGTGTCAGGGTACAATCATTCAGCACTTGAAAGTTGGCACAAGGGCAGAGTCACAGTGGCCATATTTAGCCCAGGGTGAAGAAAACGTCCAGTTTGTGCTTGCAACCTACGGAGCAAAGCTTAAAGCCAGGCACCTTCACAATGTGCTGGGTTCCTGGAGGTACAGCCCCCTACTTTGCTAATGGGGGCTAGAAGAGACTTTTGGAAATAGGCCATTGCCAGGGAGAACAATTCTAACTGCCCTGTGATGGGAGGCCCAAAGCAACATGATCTACCCCAGCCTCCAATTTAATGGAGGTTCTTGAATTTTAAGCAGTGGGTCTTTCACTACAGACAAGCATGTTGAGTAGAAATGAAGCATCGCTTACAGAGAGCTCAGA
Source organism: Pezoporus flaviventris (assembly GCF_033815535.1). Classification (NCBI taxonomy): domain Eukaryota; kingdom Metazoa; phylum Chordata; class Aves; order Psittaciformes; family Psittacidae; genus Pezoporus; species Pezoporus flaviventris. Next base: position 54,712,661 of record NW_026892549.1, read on the forward strand.
TCTTCACTGACCCCAAAGAAAGAAACAAAAGAATGTAACTTCAGGGCATAGTAACACATATGAGATATAATCCAAGTGTAATAATCCAATATAATGTAATCCAAGGGTAATAATTGAGGTTTTTACCTCCATTAGCAGGTCAAGGTGAACTCTCAGTCCTCTACTATGTCCTAGTTACTAGCTGAAGGGGTTTTACACAGCCTTTGCTTTAACATGCGGTGGCTGTTTCACAGCCAGAGCCAAACAAATTGAAGCACATCCAGAATGTAATGGGGAGGAGGAAGGAGGATGATATGCCTCTCCATAACCAGACCCAGCTGGGTTATTCCCATGCAAGACAGCATTGAATTTAAGTTAAAATGATGCCAACCAGACTGAAATGCAATTAAAGGAGTTCCCCTAGGTTTGCACATCCAATTAGTAGAGTACCTTTAATTACACCAGTGCACTTTCAAACAGACACATGCTGAGAGGAGCATCAGCACAGAGCTTGTCTGCTGACCCATATCCATGAGGGCTCCAGAGGGTGCTTGTATCACCAAGTGGTGGTCTGCTCCTCTAGTGGGGGAAGAGCTCCTGGGGTGCCCTGAATCACCTTCTCAAGGATCATTTCTTTGCTGGGTGGCTGCTGCAGGAGCCTGGAGAAGCTCCCAGGTTGAGCTGGGGCCCTTGCCTGAGTTAGGTAACGTAACCCAAAGGGCTGCCTCTTACTTATCTTCAGCCAGCTCTAGGAGTAAGGCAGAGGAGAAACATGGTAGCCACTTTCAGCTTTGTAAGAGCACTTCTATCTAACAAATAATTGCTGGAAAGCAATTAAGATCTAGGGGCTTCTGAAAGGTAAGAGATTTTATAAATTTTGTATGTAAGGTTTCCCTCTGGCAGTGACTGAGCATACCCTAGTCCCAGGAACTCTGGAAGCTAAAACGCTGGAGTTGACTTGATTAAGAAAATCATTAAAAAAAAACAACAATGCAGACATTAAGAAATGCTGGAAACACCGGCATACTTCTAGGTGCTCTTCAACCATCTTGGGGAGTTATGTGAGGTCAAAATACCCTTCCGTCTTTAATCTTGAGCATAATAACATCCTCAAAGCAGCCAGATGATGCTGGTGCAAGTCAGAAGTGCAGTCCTTGGCTCGCAGCCTTAGTCAAATTCCCAGCTGAAGCCCATAGTCAGGCTGCTCTGGACTGCAGCAGGCTGTGGGACCTTGCTTCCCCCAAATTCCTTTTTAAAATCCTGTCAAAGGAAGAAAACAAAGCTGAAGGAGAGAGACTCTTTGCCTACTGTACCACCAAGCCTGAGGGCTGGTGTGTGTTGATAACCCAGGGATCCAATTTTAATGCAAAATCCCATCAGCTTGCAGCAGATCAAGCCCCATGATCAATAATAACAGGTGCACAGAAGCACGTGCTTGGTGCATCTTCATATGCACCTCCTGAAGTGTTTCTTTAAGTACTTTGAATGTCAGTAAGATAAGCAAAAGTTGAGACCATAGGCTTAATCAGATTAACAATTATAATCACTCCCATCCATCACCACAAAGCAGGCTGCGATGCTGCCAGATCCGTTCTGCTTCAGGAACCCGGGAAATCAGAGCTGCACCTGATCAACCAGACAAGGGCAGCTCGAGGCTTGCTGTAGAAAAGGAAGAGAGCAATTGCTCAGGCTGACTTCTTTATTCATTTTGTTATTAGCCTTCAGAGCCTCCCTAGAAATTATGAAAGCTTCTCTGAGAAATGCAGCACTGCAAAGGGAGCATCTTGTTCATGGGCTGATGCAGTGAGGGTTACTCATGCCAGAGTGGCCCTACGGGCTTCCGACTGTAGGCAGCGAGGCCCTTCCTTTAAACTGCTTTCTGCACCTTCAGCACTTGACCATCCTCATCATAGACTCAGCCAGCAGCTTTATTTTAACCCTCTAAAACAGCTTTTGCCATACATTGGTGGATGGCAGCAAAGGCAAAGCTTATGTTCGTTATAAACCACCGTGGGTGTCTGCCTGAGGGTTGCTGGGTTAAATGGAGCTTCCTGCTCCTCGGGGTTGGGTTATAAACTGGGATTTGGGAAATTGGGCAGGATTAGGGAATACTAGGGAGTTGCAGGAATGGGGACCTTCACTGGGAGGTTGGGAGCTGAACACTAGACAGTGTACATGCACCTAAGCTAGAAGCCTGTACCTGGGGAGGATGCTTGGGAACTGTTCTCTCATCACTCAGTTTTAAATTGGGAAAAGCACCTTAAAAACCAGCAATGACAACAGCAAAAACCTAAACCCAAAGAAAAAGCACTCACACCTTCAAAGGTCCTTAGTCCCTATCATCCTGCATCCACTGACAATGGAGGCAGCAGAGCCCAAGGATGCAGTTTCAGACAGGGTTCATATTTTGCACTGTTACAGAAATCCCACGTACCAACATAATCCCATGTGAAGTTACTGGGTGACTGTTAGTGGGGCTTCAGCCCTGCCCTGTGAGAGCAAAAAACCTGCACAGCTCCCTGGGAGAGTCTTGATGTTATAGAGGTTAGGTTTCCACAATGAATAATGGGGTGATTTCAGTGCCTGAACTCAGCTTGTATATAACACTAATATAGTGCCCTATTGAACAATACACTACCACTTCTCACGCTTAGTTAAATGACAGAGATAGGTGTCATCCCAGGACTGCTAAGTTTCTGTGTTACTCATCAGTCTCATCCTGACAAATCAAAGCTGCTGTGTTTTATCTCCCTTCCACTCCCATTTTTGAGCTCTGGTTCAAGCAGAAATTATGGGGTGAGATGGCTTGACTCATGTAAGACGGGAGGCCAGCCTATGGGGTTATACAATTCCCTGAAATCATCTTAAAAGATGGGAAGCTGTTTTTCCACCCACCCAGGCTATGACATTCGAAGGTGCTCAACACTGATTTCATGAAAACAGAAGCACTTTCCTGTCCCCAAGGGCCTGTTTGCAGGGTGGATCAGGAAAAGGGGACCTTTTGGGCTTGAATGGCTCAAGGCCAGGACGAGAGGAGGTCCTGGCAGCAGGATGGAGCAGTGTTAAGTGCAGGGGATGTGCACTGGCTCTGGATGGGAGGTTTTCTGCGATGGTGCTCACAAACTATCTCACTTGCCTCAGAAGTGAACTGAGAGGAGGGATTATAGGAAAAACAAAGCACATAACCAGGGGTTGGTGCTTATGGCATGGTCCATCAGAGTGGCAGACCCTGACAACTCAGAGGGGAGGGTGCCATGGTGTCGGCTGCCATCATAGTTCTGGCACTCTTCCCTGTGGAGGCTGTGAAGCCAGACCTGCCCTGCAGACCAAGGGGAACCAGCCTCTGCAGCTCTAGGGTCACACTAGCATTTCTCCTGGCAGTTTATAGCCATCCTATTTGTGGATTAAAATGCAGCCGTCAAGGCTGCTTGTACAGGATTTACGACATTGGCCTCAAAATACATGAGAAAAGGAAAGTTGAACTCTCCTTTGATGTTTGCAAGTGTACACTGCAGACCTGAGCTCAAAACACTGTAAATAAGGATCATTAATCATCAGCTAAGTCGCACGCAGTTGCTGTTAGTTATTATAACAACATAAATCATCAGGAACTGCTACCGTGTTAATTTGGATTTAGTATGGATTAGAATAGAACAAAGAATATACTTACATATTTAAAATGTATATATCCTTAGTTGTAAACACATAAAGATGTGGTGGGTTTTTTGTTCCTTAGTTTCCTCCTGCTCAGAAGCAAGTCAGGAAAATCCTCTGGGAGCTCAGCATGTGAGTGTGTGCAATGGTCCAGGCCAAGCCACAGCACATCATAGGGAAGGAGCAATTTGATTTACCTTAAGGGTGCATAACCCACACATTTCATATTCTCCAGAAAGGCCAGATATACTTCTTGCTGATATATATATATATATATACACACACATATATGTAAATATTCCTTTTTTTTCCTGGTTTGACTTTATTCAAGCTAAAATGGGGTTACACCACTCATACACCACAGCAAGGCCAGCAGAGGCATCAGTCTGACTGTATACAGCGTTTTAGGTGTAGAGCTCCTGCCAGGGCTGGAAAGGTGGCCCCATCCCTACCCAGAGAGCATTTCTGAATTCAGTGGGGACAGAGCTTTACCCCACAGGGATCCCCATCTTGGTGTTTGGACACAGCATCTGCCCTGCTCTTGAGAACTTGTGTGTAGCTGAGGAGTCTACTCAAACCTCCCCAAAATGACTTGAATTCTTCAACACCCCAAAAAAGCAATGTATATAGTGGAGCATGTGCTGCCCTTGGCATCTTCCCTTAGAATGAGATGGACACAGAGATTTTGAACTCCTTCACAGACCCATTGTAGCATGTGTGTCACAGTGCCATTGCTGCTGTTGAGCTCTGGTCCACTGCCCCCATTATCCCCTCGGCACAGTCAGGAAACCACACCACAACCTTTAGTGTCACCAGTGGTGCCTTAGCTGGAGGTTAAGATTAAGATTAAGAAACAGGCCCTGATATTTAGAAAACAGAAACCAGAACAATTAGGATTTGGGGATTTAAAAAATTAACTAAAAGGGAAATAAAAAGGAATTTATGTTTTGGGATGGCTCAAAGATTTCCCACAGGTTTGATGCTGCAACAGTACATTTAAAATCAGGCTTGTAAGTCACTGAACAAAAGCAATACTGCACCTGCACCTTGACTCCACTGCCTCCAAGCATCCTGTCGTGGTTTAAACCCAACCAGACAGCTCGTTCACTTACTCCCCCCCCTTTTCCTCCCTCTTTCTTTCCTTCCCCCCCCTCCCTTCCCCACTCCCAGAGGGATGGGGAGGAGAATCGAAAGAATGCAACTCCTACGGGTTGAGACAAGAACAGTCCAGCAACCAATGTACAACACAAATCACCACCGCTACCGCCAACGACAACAATGGTAAGAGAAAATAACAAGGGAAGAGAATACAGTACCACCTGCCAAGAAACGAGTCCAACCCAGAAGACCCCGTGTCCTTCCAGGTAACTCCCAGTTACATCCCAGCCATGACGTGCCGTGGTATGGAATACCCCTTTGGTCAGTTTGGGTCAGGTGTCCTGTCTCTGCTTCCTCCCGGCTTCCCCTCCTCCCTGGCAGAGCATGAGGCTCACAAAGTCCTTGGTCAGGGTAAACATTACTGAGCAACAACTAAAACCATCAGTGTTATCAGCTCTGTTCCCAGGCTGAAAGTCAAAACACAACGCTGCACCAGCTACCAAAAAGGAGAAAAATTGACTGCTACTGCTGAACCCAGGACTCATGCAATTGCTTTTATTTGCCTGTGTAATTTTTAACCTGTGTTTTGTGCATGCCAGAAGAGCAGACACTGAATTTCTACTAGTACTGAGGCAGAGCTGAGGCTCACATTAATTGAAGTTGGGTTAGATGTAATAACTCTAGTAGTACAATAAGGATAGTATAGCAAGACTAATTAGAGTGGCTCAAATAGCAAGAGTGTTCAAGCAACAGCAGCCACTGTATAAACCTGCACCCAGGTTCTTCAAAGGTTTCCTCGGACATGTATCCCACTCAACTCAAGGGCAATCCAACATGTAAAAGCTGCTGCAAAGCTTTGCCTGCATTTCCCTGAGCATCCGAGCTTGCATCACACCGAGCATATGTCTGCCTCTGCCTGCTAGCAGATTGTACCAAATATTTTCCTTTTTGATCGTGGCTGAGCAAACAAACACCATCTGTGGGGCTTGTCAAGGGAAATCCTGGGCTGCTCTGCGCCGATGGGAAAGCAGCCACGTGCATCCATGGGGCCTGACGGTTCTGCCATCCATACTCTGAGACAAGAGCTTTTCTCTGCTCCTCATCTCTGCCCACCCACCAAGTTAAGACCTGGCATTTTGCAAAAACATCTAAATTTTGGCTTTTGTTACAGAAATGCTGGGCCCCATCAAAGGAGACTGCCTGGCAGTGACCCAGGGTGGGGGGACTGCCCTGAGGTGGTGGTAGGCAAAGAGGGCAAGAAGGCTTTTTATTTTTTGGCTCTATACACACAGGTATTTCTTGGACGTATCCATACTGCCAGGGGCATCTTTGAGCATCTTCCAGCCATGCTCAAATCCCTGGCCTGGGTCTGATGGTGATTCTTGGTCCTGCTTGATCTGCTTAGAGCCAGGGGTCTGGGTGCACAGCTGGTGGGGAATGCAAATTATTCCCTGTTCAAACCTTTGTTCCTTTGGAAGGTAAAAATCCTGGGGGGCACTGCTTGATATGGAGGGTCTGTGCCATCAATTTGTGCACCTCACATTCTGGGGAGCTGGGGAGTATCAGCAGCTGAAGCACAAGTGTGCACATGGTCCCCACACTTCCTCCCACTTTGCTCTTCTGCTACTTGCCTTTCTGTCAGAAACCCCTCTTCTCCCTGTTCTGAAAAAAACCAGAAGGATAATCTCAATTTTGTAAAATCCCCCGCTCTTTTGACCCAGCCAGGGATTCATTCTCCTGGGGAGTGACGGGCCCAGCAGATGCAGGTGTGAATTATCTGTCACCTTGGCTGCTTTTCAGCTCGTGTTTCTTCAGTGCCAGGTCCAGAGCCTGTGCTCTGACCAAATCTTTTGTACATGTGCCCCGTGGATTTAGAAATTCACACGGTGAAAGCAGAACTGATGAACCACAGGCTTCTCTGCTGCTGCCTTTAATTAAAAATGCCATGTCTAACACCAGCAGATGTTCCTGTTATCGAGACTCGACTAATAATTTAATGCCGTGTAATGTAATGCTGACTCTGCTGCTTAGTCTGAAAGTGTAATAGACTTTTAAAATTGTTATTATTTCCACGGGGGCTCAAATCCCTCAATATTTGAAATCTTAAAACTTGCTAGTCTAATGGCCCTAACCAACTACTGCACCAAATAATTAGAGCAGCCCCGTGTCTTTCAAGTCAGCACCAAAGCCCACAATGCCTCTGAAGGCCATGGTGAGCTTGCAGGGCTTTGGGCACACAGCAAAACTAGACCCAGAAGGGAGGGCAAGGAGCAAAGTAAGCCTGTTAAAGGCTTTGTTTGAGACATTTGGGCAAGGAGGGAATTCAAAGCGTGAGGCTGCTCCTTCTCCCATTTTTTTTCTTTCTTCTACAGAAGCAGATCCATCCTGTTGCTTGTTGTGGGCGCTTCACGCATTGGAGCAGGACACCCTTTCCCGGCAGGGGGCAGTAGTTTTGGAAGGTGCTCCATATTCAGGTGGATGAAAAGACAGGGACCCCCTCTTCACAGATGCTTTGGCTCTTTTAACCCACAGGAAAACAATTGACTTGTGAGAACTGAGGGAACTGCTTCCCCCTGCACACTCCATCCCTCTGCACAGTGAATCACGTAACGATTGTGAATTTATTGAAGAACAGCTGGGGAGCTTTGCCTATGAATAAAGTATCAGGTACCGGTGTATTTACATAAAAGGGTCTTTACCAGATGGGCAATGCTTTGAAATGAAGCATGAGGTAGACACAGAATTTCTACCTCCCTCGTCAGCTGAGAAGCTGAGCCCCATCTGTCAGCACGGGCTCAGCTCTGAAGCCCCGCATTGTTTGAAAACCACATTATCAGTTTAGCATGGGGAAGATGATCGCTGCCTCGGTGGGGTGTGGAGTGCCTGCCTTATGCACGTCCCAAATGCGACTGTCGCACTCTATCACAGCACTGCTGCAAACACTTTACTGGCTTTCTGTCAGACAACAAATTTATTTTAAACTGTGTGGGCCTTATACTGCCTGGAATGGCTTTACTTGTACTTTAAATACTGCAGAGACCACATTTAGAGATGTATTTCTCACTTCCCTCTGTTCTCTGCATTTTTTTTCTTTTTGCTTCTGACTGTCCAATTGGTTGCAGTAATTCACTGCAAAGGAAGACGTTTCTTAGATTTCCAAGAACGCCAATTCCTTAATCTTTATGAAACTAGGGAGAATGAATCACTTGTGACATTTACATCTTTCTAGAACACAAGTATTAGATGCTGCCAGCACAGGGTGGTGCTTTGCCTCAGTTTAACTTAGTTGTAAATGTTTGTAAATTTGCAAGTAATGTCTCAGCACAATGGAGACTACGTGCACACACATGGATTTATTGAGAGGGACACTAAACATATTACAGCGGGAGGGATGGAAGATGAGGTACTTATCTGTTTTATTGTCCTATACAGTATATATTGGCATCTCATATTTTGTGAACATAAATGCCAGGTTGACTCAAGAGATCTATGGATCAAGTGTTGTTTGTAACCTGAGCTGAACGCTTCAAATTGTGTTAAAGTTTCATCTTGGCAGCAAGGCCTTTGCCATCTTTGGTGCGCCAGGCGCTGCTTCTTTGGAGCACAGGATGATTACACAATGGCTAAGTAAGAGGGAGTAGGATGTGAAGGTTGCATCTGGCAACTGTTCTTTTTTAAGGGTAAAATTAGTGTTTAACTTATTAGTGAGTTTATCCTTGTTTTGGCAGTGTGAGGGAACAGGTCCTGTCCTTATCCCAGCTCCATCGGCTGCAACCCAAGAAAAGGAGCAATGGTGCCCTGTCCAGCTGTGTCCCTTGCTGTCATCCCTCTCCTGCATCCAGATGTTTTTGATGCTTTCACACATGATGGGAAAAGGCACTGTGGAATGTGTCCAGCCCCCACCTTGCTGGGCGTGGGGACAAGCTGCCCTTGGGGCAGGACAGGGCCTAGGGCACCTCTCTCTGCCTGCTTCCTCCGCTAAGATAAGCAAGGAGGATGTTCGCCTGCTGCCTGGGAGCATCCAACACCTACATGTCTCTTAACAAGGTGCAGTTTGCATTTGGTTTTGTTTTACTTCCGTGCTCGCCTCCGTGGCTGTTGTTTCTTTCCTCAGAGCTGCTTCCCTTCATGGGAGAAGGCCTGCTGATCCCCACCACTGGGTACAACAGGCCGTTAGCAAAGGGGACACTGCTTAGAGATATTAACACAGCAGGGGGTTTCCTGAGCGCTAGAAAACAACAGGCTATTACAGAGATACGACTGTACTTTTCACAGCTGGATCCGAGAGCACAGATGCTGCTACTGTGCTGTCGATGACAACAAACAGCCCTCCTCTCCACGCCGATGAAAATGAGATGTGCGTGGATGGGGATGTCTATATCCATGCCTCTTCCTCCAGGCTCTGGAGGGAGATTCTGCAAGGAAATTCTTGTCCTCTGATTCTGCAAGCACAGTGTCACCTGCAAAGGACAGGCTGTTGGTTGACCCTTCACACAGCTCCACAGTTTATCATAGATAAGCATTGGAGTGATGAAGAATGCAGAGAATGCCAAGATGGCATTTGCTGAGGTCAAGCAGGTTAAGAGATATGACAGCATTGACTTAACAAAGGCTGAATATGCCACCATCCAAGTTACATGATAGTGTTTTACCCTGTGACATGATGGCTTGCCCCAGGTGACAGTAGCAAATTTTCCTACATCAACAGAGCACAATTCCCCATCCTGTGCAGTGCTGACCTCCTTGCACCTCCGGCTAATACTAGTAGCAAAGTATTTAACTTTCCATAAAGAAAAGAAAAAATCCCAATTTAAACCATGTCCAGTGTTGAGGGCTATCTGGGGAAACAACTGTCAAAGCAGAAGAGTGTGAAACCTGAAAACTGAAGAATCTCCTTGGAAGACATGGATAACTTGTTAATAAATGTTTTCAGCCCCTATTTAACACCATCTAAGTAGAAGTCCTTCTCTGTAGATGAGGTAAGAGCTGTGGAAAATGTCCCTGTTGTCACCAGTGGTCGAATTAATCCCTCTTGTTCAGGATGCCATGGCAGCATCTTGCTGCTTTCACTTTGCCTCGTGAGCAGGGGCAAGATGAAACCACCCACCAACAGGAAGCAAACGGATGGATAGGCGGGATGAGAAAACATTTCAGATGGGAGGCTGGGACTTGCTCTGATGGCTGCTTTCTGCTACTGCTGCCAACCAAACTGCAGCTCCACACTGCCACGTCCTTTTATGATGAAGTTCCCTCAAAGAATAACTCGCTCGCTTTAATCATGTTTACTCTGAGATTTATGGCTTGATGTTTATTCACTTCTTGACATGAAATGTCAGTAAGCCTGTTATAAATCGCTCTTGGCATTCCTGCTCTATCTTTTATTTGGCTAGGAGTACTTCTACCTGAAAGTGATAAATCCCTGCTATAACTGCTTTATGTACTTCAGTAATTACACTGTGCAGGGATGGCAGGGCTGTGTCTGTGGAGTTACCACCTCAGAAACAGCAACCTGTAAAGAGTTGGAGATTGGGCTGAACCCTGAGGTGCTAATTGGCTGAGGGAAGAAACACTCTCAAAACTCAAAGGAACGGTGATGGGTGAAGAACCTCTGCCAGGCTGAAGGTGGTAAATGGGTGAAAGGAAGAAAATTAGGTGTTTAAAGTTAGGGTGGACCAGCACTGGTGTGGGGCAGGCAGCCTGGCTGAGGACAGAAGACCCTCAGCACCGTAACACTGGGCCCACCTGCCCTTTCTGGGACACATTTGGGCCGGAGATGTTTGTGCTGCATCTGTTCGTTACAGATAACAGGTATTGGAAGGATGTATGTAGATGCAACGGACTGGGGTGCTTGCTTGGTGTGGACGCTATTGAATACTTCAAGCTGGCTGGCACCCAACCGGCCATTTACCTCAGCCCGCCATTTACCTCGGCCCTCCCTTCGCCAGTGACCCCGCCCCGCCCCGCCCCGCTCCCGAAGCGCGGTCAAGCGCGGCTTCTCGGGACGAGCATGCGTGTTGGCGGGCATGCGGCCGTCCGCGCTTGCGCAGTGGTGGCAGGCGGGGAATTCGGAGCTGTGGCGACGGCTGCAGGAGATGCGAGAAGCGTTGCGTGGCCGTTCGGGCAACCGGCCGTTTCTGGGTGCCGCCGTTCCCCCCATGGCGCTGCCTGGCCCCGCCTGGGCCTGCACCCGCGCCGCACTGGGGCGGCTGGAGAGAGCGCTGAGCTGCTCTCGCTGGTAATGGTTGCCCTCCTTCTCCTTTCTCCCGCAGCCGGCGAGCTTTGCCGCCGCTGGCGCAGTGCCCTGGAGGCCGCGTGTGTTTAAAAGTGCCGTGTTTCTCCTTCCTCTGCCTACAGCGCCGGCGTCCTGCGGGAGCCCGTGTCCCTGGGGCAGTGCGAGCACGTCTTCTGCCTGTAAGTAGAGCGGTGCGCCGGGCTCGGCCGCCCGCCTCCCTCCCTCTCTGGCCGCCGGCGCTTCGAAGGGTTTTTCAGGTGCTGGTTTGGGCTTCAGGATTTTGGTCAGGTTGAAGGGAACCCTCACTCTGATGGAGGTGTGTGGGGAGCTTGTCCAGTCCTGGTGGGGTAGGAGGCAAAATTTCCATTTCTTGTAATCTCCCAACTTCCTCTTGCTCCCTTCAAAACGAACAAGAAAGAGCAGTCTGGAAAACGGGGTTTTGGTGTGCTTGAGAGGATTGGTTGTTGCTTGTCATTGCATTGGCATTCTGCTATGTTAATGGATTCACTCATTCATATCTGCCACTGTAACTGTTCCTGTATTCATGTCCATCCGAACATGAGAGCAGTTAAAAATTGCTAAGTTAGAAGCATCCTGCCAGTGGGACAGTTCTGAGGAGGCAGTAGTCACTTGGCCTCTCTTAAAACAGCTCACTGCAACATTGGTACAGTCAGAATCTGAAATGTTCATGCTCCAGAACCTGATATGGGGAAGCCACTGGATGGAACCTTCTGGCTGTCGTGTATGCCACTGCTGTTCATGGCATGCAAATGCAAACATGGGGAATTAAAAGTTCAGTCATGTATCTTGAACAGTTTCTTTGGACAGTACAGATGGGATGGAGAGGATAGGCCCTTTCAAACTTCTGCTTGTAAGCCAGTCTAGATACTCACCTTTTTCTCTTGTTACTACTGTAGTCACTGTGTCAGTAAAAGCAGAATGAAGTCCTGCCTTCCTCCCAGCATTGTATTCACTCCCTGTCTTTGGCTGCATCTTACTTAGAGGAGCTTTAAGTGTTGAAGGCCCGAAGAGTAAAATACTTGCTTTTTATGGAGTAACTGATAGTGGGACAGATGCCCTCAGCATCCCTTTCTCTGGTATAGATATATTAAAAGATGGACAAATTTATTTTAATACAGACATGTGAGTTCTTTCCCGGCCTTGGCCATCAATTGCTGTAGAAGATTGTGCCACCTGAAGCAAATTTTGTTATTTGTACTTGGAGAAATAACCCCCAGAAGCTTGTACAAGTTATTTATAAATATATTCTTATCTACGTTATAAAATACCTTATAATTATCCCCCCCCCCCCCCCCCCCGTATAGTGTGGATTGAGGGAGGGTAATGCAAGAGTGACTTAATAAACACGACTGTTTAGTTGTTGGGTATCTAAGGCCTTGTGGTTTTATTTTGAATATACACACCCCCAGTGTGTTCTAAGTGACAGACTTAAAACACCTACTGTTTGTTGAAGGATTTTTAGTTATGCTTTTGTGAGTTTGGGGTTTTTTATTTTTATTTTCTAAGAAAAAAATTGATGCAGTTTGCAGTGATGAGACTGGAAAGAGTAGCTAATATGAATGTTAAGCACTCATTAACAGCTATTTCTTACTCCAGGAAGAGAGTTTATTTGCTCTTACCAAGTTGCTGTTATGCCTTCTCTCTTCTCATTTGCATTCCCGAGCTTTTAGTCATTAACATAATGTGTCCTTTGATGATTGAGTCTTGGATAGGGGCTATTTTTTTAAATAAACCTAAGGAAATTTAGATTAATTTGTTTACAAGCAAGTTGGATTAAATCTGCAGTATTCTGACCCGAACTGATTTGATTTCAGTGCTGAAGACAGGCATTTATTAATATGCCCAGGAAGGAGTGGAGTGAATGGCTGAAGCTGGCTTCTGATATATGCAATAAAATATGTGAAGCTAATGAACTTCAATAATCGGGTCACACATAATGTAACTGGTTCTCCCTCAGCATGGGTTGTATTATGGACAGGGATATTTATTAAGATCAGTTTCTGCAGTTTTGTCTGAGTAACTCTACTAAGTTAGTTACAGTCATTATCCATTAACTATAAAAACCCAGCAGCTAGATGTAATTAGGAAATGTCATGGTATAAAAGTCGTTCTGCATTTCCTTTGCACTACCTTTTACAGATGGAAATCTGAGGCCAGCTTTCCTAGAGAATGAGCCCTGGTTGGTTCTTTGCTCCAAGTGATTTATCAATGTCATGTAGAGTATATCAAAGCCAAGAATGGTACTTCAGTCTCCTGATCATAGCAGTGTCTCAACCCCAAGGTCCTTTGCTGGTTAAGAGCAGGCTGGTAAAAGCACAAAACACACCTAGCAGCAGTTTTTACATAGCAAATTTCCTGTCTTGAATTTAACTGAAGACATGATGCTTTTGTGGTGCTTGAGGGAGAGATGCCAGTGTAGAGAACAGATCTGAAAATAATGCTTCACTTAAGAAAAGTGATGGTAGTTGTAACTCTGGTATTGTTCACTCATACAGTACTAGTTTTGGGGTGAAAGACTGTCAGCTTTCAAGCTGACTATGTGTTAAGAGTCTAGGTGTACAGACTTTGATCTTCCTCTCCAAATAGCGGTGCCTTGATATTACTTGCATTCTGTTCCTCTGAATGTTTAACATGTTCTGCTCGCATTTAACGTTATGCCTTTGGCTAGAATTGTGTGTGCTACATGATAGTAAGGTAACAGATTTTTGAAATTAATTCAGTCTTGGGTATTTGAAATCATAAGCTGTGTTTAATAGGATAGATTGGAGTTGAGAAGTAACAATGTCCCTTGAATGTTGCAGTTTGGGTGACAAATCATATGGTATTCTCACTAGACTAATCAAACAAATAAAAGATTTTAGGCTCACATGGGAAGACAAGTATTACTAAGAAGCAACAAGTGTTAAATGACCTTTACTGAGTAAATGTTTGCCCACCCACCTCACCTTGATCATTTCCTGATACAAATGCTCTGAAAAAGTGATGGAATACTCTGCTCACCTGCAGATCCTGTGGGACTACTTGCAGAAAAGAGTTCAGAAATGTGAAACTTCACAGTATCAAGAAAATTTTAAGTAAAAAAAATGCAAATGATAGTTTACTGTGGGTTGTCTTTCTGTTACTTGCTTAAAAATGAGGCTGCAAAATAGCCCTACCATTAGCTGAGGTTAGAATGATGCACAGTTTTGATACTTCAAGCCTAATTGTAATCTGGAGACAAAACAGCAATGGAGCATACCTTGAAAATTTGGATCAGTTAGTTAGTGGGAGTTACAAGATATGTCTTCACGCATTCAAAATAACTTTCATTCAGTGTCCTGATGAGGCTCTGGGCTTGGCTTGCTTGATTATGAATTTTCACTTGCTGTAATAAATATGTCCTCTCCTCTATTTGTGACTAACTCCTGTGGGCTTTACAGTAGTGATTTGTCAATGCGTAAATAAGAGATTCTTGTTGAGCATTTGGGTATGAAAAGGTTGATAGTGAGTACAGTAGATAACTTATGCTGAATAATGGATTGTCACATTTGACTTTCAGATCTTGTGTGGGTGACTGTGTTGGCATAGAATGCCCAGTGTGCCACATGCCAGCGTGGGTGCAAGATGCACAGATAAACCGTCAACTTGATAACGTGATTCAGCTTTGCAGCAGGCTGCGGCATCTCCTGGGTGTGGACACCTCGGGTAAGAGCAAACCTGGGTCTCTGACTGCTAGTGGATCCAGACCACTCTGTTTCATTTCAGAGGCTTGCTAGAGAATGAGTAGTGCAGCCCTGTTTAACATTCTGAAAGGATGTTCTGAATCATGTTTGGAAAACTTGATTTGAAGAGAACTGTCTGTATGGATTGCTTGTTCTTTGAATCTATTTTACTAAAAACTCCGCATGAGTGGCTTAGTCCATAATTCATTAGAATCTGTCTTCCAAAATTAGACAAAAGTGGGATAGATTCACAAGTCACGTAGCAGTTAGTTGCACAAATCAGGGGCACAAGTTGTCATGTCCTGTGCTTCAGGGGAGCACAAATGTGTAATGTTCTGCAGTGTAAATATCTCTGGGGGGACATGTATTCTCTCGCCTTTCCTCCTTTTGTGTATTTGTGCACTGAGGCATGTGTCCTGTCCCAGTAGTTTTCAGTTTAGGGTTTTTGCACATGGAACAATTATCTGTGTGTCTTGCCTAAAGATGAAGAAAGCAAGTCTTAACTCATTTATTTGCTTGTCTCTACCAATCAGCTAGTCTGCTACAACGGAATTTTGTCATTGCTGACTGTGCTAGAAGATTGTGGAGATTGTACTCTGGGAATTCGTCTCTGTATGAAATTTTAAGCTGATTGTCAAAGTAGGAAAAAGCTAAGTGAAATAAGCATAGGTGAAAGTATGTCTCTTCTGCAAGCTCAGAGAGCATTTTATGTAATACTAACTTTTAGAAAACATTAATTTAGCTATCAGATACAGAAAGTTATTTTTCCTTCATTGTTGCTTCCTAATATATTTGTCTAAATTAAAGATTCTTTTTCTAAATCTAATCCCATCAGCACCTTCATGATCATTTATGGGGTAGCTTTTTATTGACATGAAAATGTATTTAAGTGAAGAGTCTGGAAGCCTATGTCCAACTCTAAAGGAATACATTCTCTATAGATAGAAAATCCTATGGTGATTAAATCTTCTGGAGGATAGAAACACAGATGATGGCTTAAACAGGATTTAAGGGAAGCATTTTAAGTGGTGAAGGCTTTTAAAAACATATTTGGAAGAGAATCTCGGAGAGGAGCTCGTTGTGATGCTATAGAAGTATTTGAAATGTAACATGGTCATATTATTGATACTAATTAGATGCTTTGGAAGACTTACAGGTGGATTATCTCTTAAAAATTGGTCTGATGTTTTACTGCACTAGAAGTTGAATAATACACTTGATCCCATGGTTCCTCTAAAATAAAGTTTGCATGATGTGGCTAAACCACAGAACAAATGAGGCGATTCTTCTCATTCCTTCTTCTGACTTAAAAGGAGCTTAAGTTATGAAACAATGTGGAAATTACTTTCCATAACTTGTAGTCTTTACAGTGTCTTAAGGATTAATGGCCTTTTGGGTATTTCAGACTGTGGTTGAAGGGAAAACCTCCTGAGTTGATTGGTCACTGTAAGGAATGATTTGGATACCCAAGGATATGGGCATGCCCCTTAGAACAGCCAGTTATGTGCTGTACTATGGCAAATCACAGAATGCTGTAGCTTTAGAGATTTTGAGAGCAAATCTGTTTGATATTTTGTCGCTCGTCTCTGGCAAATCTGTCACCTCCCATAGATGTATGTCTTGAACTTAATGTATACAAAGTGAAATATGTTTGAGTTGGGAGAATCGGGGCCTCTCTTGCTAAGGAATTGCTTTCATATTCTATAAGCACTGTATTTTTGCCACAATCCTGTCAACAGTAGTTTCTTTTTTGTTAGAAGGTCAGAAATTGTATTTTCTGTTCCAGTAAAGAGACTGAAAAATCAATGTCTGTGGAAGAAAGGAAGAGAAGCAGTTGAAAAAGGAATATTTCCATATATTGTTTTATATCCCTTTTGCATATTTATATGTCTTGTTTTGAGACAGTTGTGGCTTGTCTCAAGGGTTCTGTTTGAGATCCTTGTTGACACTGAGGTTTCTAATACAAATGCATTGTACTGTCTACAATAGCCCTAGTGAACACAGCAAGTGTGTGTGTTGTCTTTAAAAACCTACAGAACTGCAGTGACTGAAGAGGATAGGGTTAAAGTCACCTGTTGAATATTTCGAGTATAAAAATCCCTGTACCCTGAAATCCCACAGTAGATCTGAGAGGGATCTTGCTTTGTACTCCATTGGGATAAGCATAGCTTATTATAGGCTGTGTGTGCACTCTAAAAAGCAGCAGCAAGTAACTCGGAAAAGACTGCATAAACCAGCTAATACTTTCCCTTTAAATTAAAGGGAAGCACAGCAAATGACAGTACAGAATAGCACTGGGGTGACTGATGGGGAATTGGCAAGTAATTTCCTACCTGAAACTGGCTAGAAAATGCAAGCTATTGGTAGCAAATGCTGAGTCTCAAAATTAATTCACTTGTTTATACCCTTAGTCTGTGGGAAGGGCTGCCTGACCTTTTCATTGCCTAGCTAGTACCTTTGTGAGGGTAATAGCAAGCTAACTGCCTAGCAGGCTTCATAGATGGGATGTCTGCACCTCAAAACCCTTAGCTCTAATTTTGTAGAATCCAAGCCATCTTGAGAATTGAAGTTGTTGGGATGATGGGCTTAATAGGTGGGTAATTGGTTGAATCATGGACATAGCGTATAAGTATAGTTGAGGTGAAGAAGGTTGATTTACAGTTGTGATTTTGCAAGTGAATTTCTGAATACTTCAGTAGATTTTTCTATGCGATGTTCTTTAAAAAAAAAGACATTGTTTTAAATATTCACAACAACCATTTATAGATTATTTTTACCTTATTAATAATATAATCTGCTTCAGTCAAGTGTTTCCTCTCCTCATACAGAGCTAGATCTTGCAGGTGTTGGTCAGAGCTTCCTAAGGTCATGCTGATGCAGGTGGACAGTGGGAGAGGTTAACTTTTGAATAGCCTTTATAATATCATAACTTAGTTTCACATTTACTGATGTGGAAGGAAAGATGTTGAACTCCTGTTGTAACAGATTACATTGTATTTCCATGTATGTTACGACATTTTTCATAATAGCTCAAGATGAGGTTTTGAATGGCTGGAATTTCTCTTCTTTTTCCCTGTGTTGAATACTTAAGGTGCAAAATAATAATTCTTTAGTGAAGGCACTAATGTTGCACAGATGGTACCAAAGCACTTCCTTTGATTTTTAATAAGGGACTAGTTTGTCAAAGAGATTTCTCAACTTCTGTTCTGAAACCCATAATAGAGCATAATTTGGAAGGCACACAATATGCATCATTATATTCTTTTGATGCAGATTAATGATAGCTAAACCACATTTTCTAATTGCTCCTTTTTTCCCCCTGCTCTAGCCTGTTACTGCACTACAGCAGAACTTAACAGATGTAACTCTAGTTGCAGGGCACTGTGTTATCTCCTAGTATTTTTGTCTACTCTCAAGCCTTTTAACACTTCAGAAGTTCAACTCTGTTAAACGTCAGCATTAAAAAACTTTCGCTTATTGTGTGCAAATCAGTAATTTATAAAGAATTCAGTTATTAGTTTATGTATATGAATGTTATATTTAGTAGCTAATGGAGAGTAAATTTACTGCATGTATTATAGGCTGATTCCAATACTGTTGTTGTGAATACTCTTTATACTATTGCAAATGGTTAAAATCTAGAATTAGCAAGGCATGTTTTACTGATTTATCTTGTCTCAATGCATCTCTAAAAATTTTGAGAGGATGCTTCTTAGGTATTAAAAAGAACAAATCTTAATCATATATAGTCATTTTTTTCATTCCAGTTGAGACAATCTCTGGCTTCCAACTTGGAGACAACAAAGAATTCCTTTGGATTGATTTTTTTCAAAGAGCAGTTTTTCCTGGAGGTAGTTTAACTGAATGCACTTAGCTACCAGATAATACCCTCTTCATATAAATTAGCATTTACATGATAAGCCATAAGAACTTCCTTTCAGCTTCTTAGCACTGTGTCTCCTCTCTCTTTTTCACAGCACTGGGTGCATCAAAGGATTAAATTTTCAGGTAGTGTAGATTGGCCATTTGTCCTTATTGCTTCTACACCTTACCTTGTACATTTTGGAAATGGAGGAAAAGAGCAGCAGAGGCTTAAGAATAGTGTTTTTCTGTGGTGCTAGGCAGAACTGTTCAGGGGAAGTTTATGTTAGCTACAGAGTATTCCAACAGATGGAGTCATTGAAGAATAGCTGAGACATTTCTGCCACTCCCTGGCAGAAACTGCAGTTTGTCCCCCAGTTGGTCATGAAGATGCTCTGCGTGGCCTCTTGATATGACAGATCTCTTCTGCAGTATGCATGGCCTTTTAATCACATTCATGGCCTCCCTGTGCTAAGACATCCAACATATTCTTACACCTGAAGTAGTTGCATGTGAGGAAGAATAATCCTGAGAAAGTATTTATTTCAGCAGGTTTTTAATAACCTGACTAGTAAGTCCTTGCTGAGCGACCAGTAATGAACAATCAGTTTAAGAACCCTTGTGTTTAAATTCTCACAAGCTTCCTTGCTGCCAGAAGTGGCATATACATAGCTTCCAGTGTAAATACTTCATTGTGTTATGCTGCTTTAAATCACACTTCTGAAAGACAGTGCTTTTACTTGAATTTGTCACTTGGACTTTAAAGTCTTACTGTGCTATGCACATCAAAAAGAATTCCAGCCATTGCAAAATTGTTGCTCAAATTACTTTTGTAAGCTGATTTTATTCTACTCTTTACTTGGATATGACTGATGGTTCTAGCAAGGTAAATATTTTAGAAGGAAATCTGCTAGTTCTGTAAACAGTGAAGGCAAGACAAGTAAATAGTAACTGTGGTTTATGTTTTGCATCTGTTTGCAATCAAGCTCTTCCTTTTTTTAGATGTGATTGTCAGAATGAAATTGGGTAGGATGTCTTTCTGAAGGCTAGCTAGTTATGAGATTTCGGTCTCAATTTCAGTGCTTTTTTTATCTCTGCAACAAGCCCAGCTCTACAGAAAAACCAAATACCTGCAGTTCTGTACTACTTTATCTTTAGATACCTAAATGATTGATTAGCTAGCCTCAAGCTATATTCTTATAGATACTTTTGGTCTGATGCCTTACTTACAGTCTTCTAGTTATATCTCCTAATACGCAGGGTATTTTAATTCAAGTGGGAAGTAGGGTAATTTAAATCAAGACTGAGGAAACATTTAACCTTGAAATACTGCTTTAAAAGAAAATAACATTTATTTTGGTGTTATTAGCTACACAGTTCTGAGTGAGATTTCAAGCATTTTTTTTTTTTGTGGCTAAGGGATTGGGACTACTCTGCTATCTGTGAGTTTGTCACAGCTTACTGTGAAAACAGGCTATAGTTACTAACACCACAAATGGAAGAGAAGGTGTGGAGAAAACAAATTATCTGTAGAAAGTTAATGCACTGAAGTGAAAGTAATCTATTGTTGCAGTCAGTGTCTGTCACTTTTAATAATGGAGACTTTGTATAGTTTATTTCAAGAATGTTTGAATCTTGGTCTTAGTTCTGTTTAAAAAAAAAAATCACCCTACTTGCCTCACTAGGCAATATTAATATTGGTTTTGTGTTTGATTACTATAAATTACCAAGACTTTTGTGAATGGTGGTTCCTGATGCTGGAGGCAACAGGAAGAATGAGTTTTGTGTTGACTTTGGAGGACTCGTCCAAGTAACCTAAAATAACTTTTTGAGGAGGAGTCTGTAAAAAATCTGTCAGTTCTTTTGCACTGAGTTGTTGTCAAATTAAATTAATGTCTAACTTAGATCACTTGATGTTCCTTAATTTATTCTTAAACCATTGAGAACACCATTTATAGCCCTTGGTCTCAACTGTTATTTCATGCACTGGGAGTACAGGATATTCCTCTCTCATCTTGGTTATTGATTTGTAATTTGCTGGATGATGTGACTTATAAAATTGCTTCACCACATATTTAAAGAAAATGTTTGAGATGATCAAAAGGTTTAGCTTTGTTGGAATTATTTACTACCAAAGGGTAAGTGATCCAATGACATGACACAATTTCTTAGAGTTTTTTTTTCTATATATCATCTGCTGTATCTGTGGAATCAGTCAGAATTTCTCAGGAATGTTCAACATTCTTATAAGGATGTTATATTTGCTTGCTTGCTTGCAGTTATTCTATCCTGTTCATCTTCAGATAACTGTTAACATATTTTTTGGAACATTCTTTCCACTTTTTTGTGTGTGCACAGGCCGCTTTGATAAACCTATTTCTGAGGAAACCTCAGTAGGAGAACCAGCTTCTCTCCTTTCTCTAACCTGGGCAGAAATCTGTGTGCATGCGGTGTTGTGAACCTGGACTATTGAAGGAATTTCTCTATCAGTGCTCGCTTGCCTAGTGGGTAGCTTTAGCTGCACTGGGATCTCTGAGCTCCAGAGTGGCATGTGACCTTGCCAGCTGTTTTAAAGCCATTACATGTGTTCTTTTCAGAAGAAATGAAGGCACTCATAGGTTGCAGTTAGTAACACTTCATCAGTTATTACAGTTATTCTGATTTTTTTTAATCTTTGCAATGTTCTACTGAAGAGTACTCTAAATTTTTCCTCTTCCCTGCTGCACTTAGATTCGACAGAAGGTATGTCCACACCAACTAACTCAAATGTTGGACAAAAGAATAAGAAGGAAAAGATAAAAATGTGGTTCAGCCCAAGAAGTAGGAAGATTCGATGCATTGTGAATAAGAGTCACTCTAAGACTAAAAGCGATGACCTTTTTCAAGATAAGTCTTCAGTTTACGATTTCATTTCTTCCCCTCCCCATGAAAAGCCCTCCACCCTGATAAAAAAGCCAACACAGAAACAGAGTAAGAAGATGAAGAAGAAGCGTCTAGCAGACATAAACAAAGTGTGGAGCTTAGAGAAGCCTGAGCAGAAAGGAAGAGTTGAGGAGAAGACTCCTAAGGAGAAGTGTGTGACCATCTGCAGTCAGCCAGTAGTCCTGTACACTTCAGAATCGAATAGCCCTGAAGAGACAGTCCATCAGCAGTCTGTAAAGGAAGCTGACTCCAGCAGAAATACAGAAAATGTGGAAATACTGCCACATGTAAAATCCTCAGGAAACAGAGATAATAGTGAGGTTGTGTGCCTTCCACAAGACAACAAGGAAAAAAAATTTAGTGCAGAGACATCACTGTCAATAGAAAATGAAGCTATGCCTTTAAAACGCGAAAGGGAGCAATCCAGACTTCCAGTTGCTTCTCAGTGTAAAAGACCAAGAAGAACTGAGAGGAGCATTATTGGGAAATCAGTCAATCAGGCAGATTGCTTAGAGGAGTTGCCTCGGGATAGCCCCATCTCCCCAGTGACTGAACACAAGACACCAGTTCAGGTTTCCTCCCCTGTATCCAAACTCACTGACATCGTCATGAAGACAAGTAGTTCTGCAGTCTCTCAAACAATAATTAGTCCTTCAGAATCTCCCTCTACTCCATCTACTTCTAAGACTTGTAATCCAGTAGGAATACCACACAGTCCTGTGTTGAAGTCGCCTGGTGGTAACGCAATTGCCAGAAGAAATTACAAAGGAGAGACTTTACTCCATGTTGCTTCCATCAAGGTAGGATCATTATCTTCTAGTTCAACTTTAAATAGAGGTTTGAAAAGACAATGTTGTGTTAAAAATATCCTGGAAACTAGTTACTTGAGTACATCCTATTTTTGCGGGGAAGGAGGGGAGGAAATACCATTTTCTGGTCTTCTAGATTTACTGGGGAGTTTTCAAACTGATTCTGTGATTTTTATTTTTTTTTTTAATTTTTTTTTTAAAGAAATGACTATTGGAATGATCAAAGATGGCTATACTTGATGAAACTCTATGTACTACAGTGCCAATTATCCCTATGAGTTCTAGAAAGAGATAAGCATTCAGATGTTTTGGCCAGAAAGCTGTTTCTGTGAATAGTCATAAGGAGTTTAGCTAAGTATTTCAGATCTTACTGGGTGATCTTGATCAGTTTAACTTGACCTGGTAACTCAGCCAGGACTTGATCTGAATTATCTACATCAAGATAACTCTATTCAACCTTCTTTGACATTAACCACTATATAATCTTTGAGATCCTCCCCCTGATGCAAGTGTTGGCTCAAGAAGAAGGAAATGCTGTGACCTGTGATTCCCATGCTGAGCCCCATGCTCTCAGCATGCTTTCCTCAGAGATATCAGAGTTGGGAGATTTGGGACAGAGTTGGGATGTTCTCAGTGGACTTCACTTTTATGTTGGATCAATGTTATTCTTGCAATAACAGCTGTCACTCATTTTGCTGTGAAGTTGTTCTCTTCGCCGGTTTCTGCTGTGGTAGAACGTCATGGCTTTGCTCTTTGCAAGGGCTGTCCTTCCCTGTTGCTATGTAAAAGCAGGCAGGGCAAGGTGAGTGCTCATAGCTAAACTCATCAGATGCACTAATACAACAGCTCTCTTCTGAGAGGTCATTTCAAAGAGTTTGTAGTATGGCAGTTTAATTGTACTTTGGGTTTAATCGTAATACAGAAATACTGTGTGGTTAATAACCTACCTATACTGGAAGAACTGATTCACCTGTAAGCATCCTGACACTTATATAGCACTTCTGTTTGTGGAGACAAAGGCTGTTCTTGATAACTGTGTCCTCTTTCAAACACAGTCTATTAAGCCACTCCTGCTGCACAAGACTTTTTAAATGGATGTGGCAGCTGAACTAAGCTGAGTTCAAATCTCATACTTTGTCATTAATACAAAATTAGGAAGTGAAAATGAAACATTGTCCACACAGGACTCAAGAGCTTTAAAGGATAGATCTCTTCCTACCTTTCATCATAAGTCTTGCATATTTCACTTTATTAAAGCACTATTTACAAATTATCCCTCCATGATTTTCTGGGAATTTGTAAGGAATGCTATCATGACTGACTGGTTCCAAAAAAGAAAAAAATATCTACCTTGACAGGTTTTCGCACAGGTATGGTTCCCAGCAGTATGTATAATATTTGTGTTCCAAAAAAGTATTTAACCTAAGAAAATAGAGCATTTCTGCAGTGACACAGCAGTAAGGTGTTTTTTCAAAGCAGAGCATTTTGAAGATAAATGAGTAAAAATGAAACTGTTCATTCTATAGAGAAAAAGGATAAAGAAGTTTTCACTCTCCAAGTGGAGTGGTGTAGCTGGCACTGCTTGTTGGCAGTGGTACAGCCCTCTGAGAAAGGGATAGGGCCATTCCAGTGGGTTGAAACGCTGACCTCCAGCTGCAGAGTAGGCAGTGGAGTGGGCATACACATGAATGCTTTTTTTCAGTCCTGTCTGTGCATTAATTTGGTGTTGTCAGTTAATGTTTATAATTACTGAGCTAAAACGGGAAGTCAGTTCTGTTCCTTGTTAATTCTGCAGCGGTTTTCTATTTGCATTGAGGTGCTCATTAGTGAAAGCTTTTTTAACTAGGTAGGGTTTCAGGGTAATGCCAAAGTTAACGCTCTCTTTTAAATGCAAGTAAAATAAAGCAAAGAGAGTGATTCTTTGGTTATAGCTGTAGTTTTTGTTTCCAGCTACTAAACTTCCATTGGATCTCTGCAATGGAAAGTTGTTTTTATGTCTCTGAACCTCAGTTCCTCATACGTAGAAGGTTATACAGATCCTTTAATTTGTGGTGTTCTTAGTTCTGGTTATGTAGCTTAATCATGGGTATTCCTAAGAAGTTGGTCCATCCCCTGATAGCTAGTAGATGTAGGCACAGTTACTAATTCATGTTGAAGTGGATTAAGTTGCTCAAGCCAGCATGATGTGAGGACTTCACCTTGAGGTTGTGAGGTTTGGTAACCCTTTACTTTGTGAATTGGTGAGCAAGAAATACTAGTGTTTAATTGCCATGAATCTGCTGGGGATATGTGGCAGTTGCAAGAAAACAGGTTTTTTGCATGCGGTTGTCTTTTGTGTAAGCTGTACATTTCTAGATCACTCTTCTAAACCTAGCCCTGCTATGGAACTGATAGATGTGTATTCTCAAAGAAACTGCTCTGGAAAATACTAGGCTTTATACTGTATGTATATTCTAATTGTGGTTGTGGGGGGTTTGGATTTTTTTCCAATATAGCCCTGTCATTTTTTTTTTTCTGTTTCTGGAAGAAGTATTTCTCATCCAGTTCAGTTTTATGGGTGATATTTTTATCTTGTTTTTTCCACAGCCAGTAATGTTTTTCCATGTGTGTAATGGGAAACAGACTTGTAGCTGCTGCCCTCCCCCCAAAGTGAAATAAAGTCTTAATTCTCTGGGATTTCATTAATTATGCAAATAAATCTGTATTATTTTCATTAGCTGCTAGGATCTAATGCCCTGAATTTAATTAAAGCTAATTGAGTTCTCCTTTTTTTTTTCCTTGTTTAAAAGAGATAATAAACAACATTATCAGGCATTAAAATTAAGTGTACTGTGCTGTTTCAGATGATTCAGAGGGATTGTTCCTGTTTAGTACTACTAGTTATTAACTTACTGAAATCAAAATGGCTCTCAAGAAAGGTTCTAGTGTGCGTGAACTTAAAGCTGGGTTAAATAAATGTGGCTCTTCCCATAGCAAACAGCAGTCGTGTTTATTTTCCTCCATAGTCATTAAAGGTAAAACTTGCAATTAGTTAAAATACAAAACTGACCTGTTGGTCTCCTAATATTCTAAATTGGTGGGAAGATGCCCAATCAACAGCCCTTTATATAGGAAATATTTTACAGTAAAATAACAAGTTTTTTGCAGGACTGGCTCTTATGTGGCAATTAAAAATGCAGTGCTACTTAACTAGTTAGCAGAGGGTTTTAAATCTACAAAATGCTGTAGCACCAAACTATGATTTCAGGTCTTGATTGTGCCTGCATTTTTTCTGCATTGACAAGGGAGATGATGAGTAGTTCACAGTGTGGAATTGCTGCCACTATGGATTCCAGGAAGAGGAATAGTGAACTGCAGTGCATCAGGATAACAGCCATGGGTGGAAGGTAG
This sequence comes from Pezoporus flaviventris, assembly GCF_033815535.1. Classification (NCBI taxonomy): domain Eukaryota; kingdom Metazoa; phylum Chordata; class Aves; order Psittaciformes; family Psittacidae; genus Pezoporus; species Pezoporus flaviventris. The sequence goes on from NW_026892549.1 coordinate 54,738,328, forward strand.
CTGGGAGAAGGCTTTGATTTTTATGGTTCAAGTTAGAAGCATTTAGAGAGTTGTGCCTGTTCTGAGGAAACAAAAAGCTTCATCTATGCAGAGCATCTACCAAGTCTGAAGAAAGGGAGAAGGAACCTTGGAACCAGTTTTGATTATCTCCTGTTCCAGGGACCTTTTGACAGATGACCAAGGGGGCCTTCATAAAAGCTTCTCCTGTGTCTAGCCTGCTGTGCTGGATTTCATATTCATAGAATCATAGAATGATTTGGGTTGGAAGGGACCTTAAGGTCATCTAGTTCCGACCCCCTGCCACGTTCAGAGACATCTTCCACTAGACCAGGTTGCTCCAAGCCCCCTCCAACCTGGCCTTGAAACCTGGTCTTCATTATACTTAACACTGTAGTAACTATTAGATAATTCCTCCCAAGCGTGTGAGACTGTTCTTCCTATTTATTGCTTTGTTACCAGTTAATAGCACACTGGAAAGGAGAGTGAAAGAACATTTTGTGGCTTTGTGAGCATGGGAGGGCAACATCAGAAAACTTTATAGATCTTTTCTCAGTTGTCTGACCTGCTCAGCCGTGCATTTCCTCGCTTTTGGCACCAGATGGGTATGTGTTTTGGTCTCTCATTGGGTGACACATGTCCATGGGAGGGAAGGTCTCTCCTCCTGCTTTTCCACTTGAGCATTGAGGGGAGTTGTGCTCCTGTGCAGATGGACACCTCCAGCCTCCCCCGAGTGGTAGGCAGTGAATTGATGGACAGCATAATTTGTGCCAGCTGCTTCACAGTGAATGAATACATCCATTGATCTAAGGTCTTATTTATCCAGACCTTGTGATTTTGTGTGGTTGATGACTTAGCTGTTTGTATGCTGTCCTTTTCATTGGAGATGTGAGGTGTGCTGACAGAAACTTGATCTCTAAAGTTGACTCTCTAATGTTAAAGCCAAGTGCTATAGGATTGATAAGCAGCCCTGTAGTAGTATCCAGCAGTAGCGTATCCAGTAGCATTATGGTAGTATCCCCCCGGTAGCATGACATATGAAGCAGTGTGATGGTTTCAATATGAAATTTGGCTGTAAGTCAAGGCAATCCATCTTCCCAAGTGCTGATTTGAAAGCTTAGAAGCAAATTGCCATTTCTTTTTCAATAATACTTGGTGTTACTTCTGTTTCTGAGGTGGGTTAAACTTCTTGAATCTTTTGTTTTTGTTAAAGGTCAACCATAGCTACTTATATGCTTGTTAGTTAATAAATGGCCTGCTGGCTGGTGAATAAATACAGAGAAATTTGAGGTGAGAAACTTTTGGGTTCCTGGAAGTAGTTGGTTCCAGCATTCACAATTACTGCAAGCACTTTGTAATTCATATTTGTCCTCTTCGACCATTTAGGAGTTGTAAATAACCTAGTTTTCTCCCCCCCCCCCCCATCCCCCCTGCAGTAACTCAGACAAATGTATTTGGGTTTGAATGGTGGTTTTTGTCAATTGTTTGACCTAAAAATTGAAGTAACTTTGCTACCTTTGCAAATAAAGAGAGAAGTGGTTGAAGTGGTACAGGTTTTTAGCATCATCTTAATATACTGCCCTAATTCTTTGCACCTCTCCCTTTTGAACTGATAGAATACGTTTGCATTAATTTAAATGTGACTTTTGGGTGGAAAATAAGTACAGTTAATGGAAATAGTAAAGGGTAAAATGGGAAAAAAAAACCTATAGAATAGGGTTGAAAGGACACTTACAGTTCTTAACTATCTGCATTAAAATCATGACACAATTGACTTGGAAATGAAAAAAGAGCAAATCAAAAAGCCTTGTCTAGGTCAAATGAGCTGTTTTGTTGGGCTCATGCCATCTGTCCCTGCAGGAACTAAGTTCGTCTTGGGAAGGAGGTGTTTGTAAAGCTGTGTACTCTTCTCTGTGTAAGTTAATGCTGTCTTCTAGATCTGCCAACAGATGGCCCCAATGCCTTTCTTGCTTGTGTGGTTTTCCTAGAGCTTCCTTAAGCTTTAGCAGAGGAAGAACAAACCCATTGCATTGTTGCGTTGTCACTGTACGTAAGCTTTGTTACAAGCTTAAAATGTCCTTTGCTTTGTTTCTTCCAAACAGATAATTTTACATTCTGCAGTAGTTTCTGCCTCTTCAGAAGCTTGTTGTAATCCTTCATGGATAATGAGACTTAAAAATCAACACTTCCCTGTGAATTGTTAATGTTAGCGTTTTTCTGCCTGGTGTTTGTCCAGTTCTTCATTTCTGAACAAGTACTATCTACAGTTACATTTCCACTCTGCTGTTGTCACAGACTAACACAAGCTATGAAGGCTCCTGCTGGTATCATCTGGTACGGTTATGATTCGGTATTTGGGAGTGATGATTTTATGCTGGCCTTGCTAGATCAAGGAAACTCAAGGGACTAAATGTACAAAGTTGATTTCATTGTTAGTCAAAGTACAGCTTTGTGAAGCATGCGCAAATTAGTAATTCTGTGCTGACAGGTGTAGCCTCTTCTGCTTTCTTACTTGTGGAGGCAAGATAATATGGTACATAGGTATTTCTGGCTGGCACTTGCCCCTACCAGGTTCTTACTCTTTCTTTCTTAAAGTTGAGCAAAACATTTATAAACTTTTAAATGTGAGTAATTCTATTAACTTCGTTAGAACTGTTAAGTGTGTTAACTGCACTTTTTTTACTCTTGGATCACTGTCAGATGGTAGTGATCCTGCTTGCAGGAGGGACTTGGTAACACACACAGCTGGTAAGGATCTGCTGCTTGAAGTTTAGTCTTCGGCTTTTTTTAACTAAATATTCACTCTATGGTAACTCACTAGATAGCCTCTGAGAGGACAGCTAGTGTGTTCTCCCTTCATAGAATCCTGTAGAATCAATGATTGGTTTGGGTTGGAAGGGACCTGAAGATCATCCAGTTCCAACCCCCTGCCATGGGCAGGGACATCTTCCATTAGACAAGGTTGCACCAAGCCCTGTCCAACCTGGCCTTGAACACTGCCAGGGACGAGGCAGCCACAGCTTCTCTGGGCACCCTGTGCCAGTGTCTTACCACCCTAATACTGAAAATTTTTTTCCTAATGTCTAATCTAAGCCTACCCTTTTTCCTCTTAAAGCCATTTTTTAATATTTTGTTAACAAATCTCTTGTAACCCTGACAGCACCCGTCCAGTCATTCATTGCACAGTACAACTGGCATGCCAGCTTCTCCTCCCTTACTGTCACTCTCATTACTTGGTGCTGGTTTCACTTACAGCTGAGGTGATGACAATATTTGTCTTCTGTAAACAGCAAAACACCAATTTTCTTATCTTGAGGTAGACCTGGATTTCTGTCTGTGGATGTTGTTGGTGCTCATATTCACACCAGCAACATTTCCTTTGATAAAACTGCAGAGTGGTTTTACAAATCAATGTTCTGGTAACAGTTCTGAAAAGCTGTGATACTACCTAATGCCCACACAAATTATTAGCTATGCTTACTGCTTTAAAAGAGTACTCTTGAAATGTCAAACCCTTGCTGCACATGTTTGCAAACTTAACTTTAAATGATAAGCTCAGATCTTGCTCATTATAGATAATTGTATCTTCTCTCTGTAGAGAATGATCTAATGCTGAGCGCTGTCTTTGCTGCCTCTGAATGACTCTTCAGATTTGATGCATGTCTGTTACCTTGCAACCATAAAGAATACTCTGCTGTTAGAATTCTTCAATTGCTTTGAAAGGCAACATTTTGATGGGACACCTAGGTTGCGAATATAATGAAATGTCTCTCTGATGTGTTAATTTGACTGTTGTAAAGCCAGTGATTGTCAACATTTTGGGGGGGGGGGGGGGGGGAGTGAATGCTGAATTTACAATTGTTGCTTGCAGGATTTATATTATGCTGAGCAGTCTGTCTTAATATTTTCTCCAACTAAAGAAGAAAGCTATTTTGTATTTCCAAAGTGTTCCTCAACAACAGATGGGATTAAGTTTATTTTAGTTGTATTTAAAGTCTAATTTAAAATTCTCTAAGGTGTGCTTGTCAGAGTCTGACTGGAGAAGAACCCCAGTGCCGGACCCTGTTTCAGTTTGTGATCCCAAGAGTGAAGACACAAATGAGCTCAAGTACCCTAATCAGACAGTTTGTTCATTACAAAGAGACAGTTATTGTAAAGAAAGGTATTGCAATAAAGGGGATAGTGGTAGAACAGATTGGAAAAAAAGGCAAAAAATGAAGCAAGAATTCAGGGTGCAGAGAGAGAGAGAGTCACCATGGTGGACCCAGCGGTGTCCTGGGGATCCACTGTCATCGTCATTGGTGGTGAGAGTTCTTCAGGGTTTGTAGTATCGTAGTATCAGATCAGTGTCCCCCAAGAGTCCGTCAGTGGTGGGTGTCCTCGTGGAGGCATCCTTCTGAAGTCCCTTTGAAGGTACCCCATGGAGTATGTCTTGTGGAGTTGCCCTCATGGCGATCTCATCGATGGAGAGTGTCCTCACGGAGGTGTCCTTCTGGAATTGTCCTTATGGCAATGGCTCCCTGGAGATGTGTCACTTGGTGATTACCACTTCCCCTTTTGTAAAGAGTTGGGGCTGGGGGTACCTCTGCTCTTCATGTCATGTATTACACAGTCCTGGTGGACCAGTTTCCCTGGTCTTGCAGCCAGGTCTTTGACACACGTGTCTGCAACAATTCTTGGGATAATAGCTCACACCAATCCTCAAAGTAATGGATGTCTTAGTTCTTTCCTTCTAATCCCTCAGGCAATGGATGGTGGAGTCCCAGTTCAGCTCCTCATACCCTTCTCCCAGGCAATGAATATTGGAGTCTTACCTCAACTCCTCCCACCCATCTCTGAGACAAAAGATAGGTGGATTTCCATCTCGGGTTCTTAGATCGATCTTTGAGACAATGGACAGTGGAGTCTGATCTCAGATCAGTCTCTCACAGTGCTGTAGAGTAACAGCTAGGAATTCCTGACTTGCCACTACTTAAGGGCATGGAACTTTCTGTATGTCATGGGTTAAACTTCTCTTCCCCCCTCCAGGTCCTAATATTTTATATATAGTGCAAGTTTGGCCAAGGGCACAAGAGCTAGATACCAGTTTGTATTTACTCTCTTCACTGGGGATCACAATACCCTGGTCTAGGGAAAGTGCTAGGAGTTGTCTTGAAATGCTTGGTTGGGGTGGATCCTGAAAAAAAATAAAACCAACCAAAAAAACACATCCAAAACGTACAATGAGAATAACTGGGGCATCGGTGACAAACCATGCAGAAACTACTATGCTAGTTTAGCCTTTTAAAAGCTTGCATTATTTAGGTAGGTTTTGGTCATGTGGTGACACTTGGCAATCTCCTTCCTCCCTGTTACTCCATCAGCTGAGAAATGGTGCATGACTGCTCGTAATCTGTAATAGTGCAGGTAAATCATTCCTTTGGCCTGTTCCCAGGTTTTAGCAAAAAATTTGGAGCAGACTTCATAGTGCCTCTTCCAGTAGGGCAGACCATTGCACTGGCTGCCATGGTGCAGTGAGGTTGAAGTACCAACATGCAGCGGTGCAGACTGTTCTGTGAAAGGAGAAGGGCCTCATAGTCTGCTTGATTTTAGTCTCTTTGGGTTACTTTTCCCAGCTGTTTTTAAGAAGATCTGCACTGTTGAGACTTCTGTGCCTCAGCGTCCACAGGAGGATTCTCCTTGCCTATTTGTAGCTGCATCTATATATGCTTCAATCTGTTACCAACTTTCTCTTTTATACTTGCCTTTTAAGAGTGTCAGAACCTCTGATTCACAGACTCTGCCCTGTTTCTTCCTTTGCCTTGTCTCAGCCTCTTCTCTTCCCACCGTTTTCCACACACATTCTCTTGCTTAGCATTCTTACAAAAAGCAAATGAAAACTCTTTGGGTAGAACAGCTGTCAGAGAAAGTGTCAGTGAGATTCAACATGAACAGAAATTGCAGTGTTGAATAAAACTCTTCGTTTGGTTCAAGACTTGTCAGGCTTATTAATTTGTTTCACCTAAGCATGTTTTTAATCAGTTATTTAGATTAGCTTGAAAAAAATCTAATCTGAAGGGCAAGTAAATTCTCAATAAATGTTCCTGACTTTAATCCTTGTAGCACAAACTTGTCCATTTATTCTGGGTTAAGTCTGTTATGTGCATTTTTATCTGACAGTATATATTTGTGTAAAGTGTGTAGGTGCTTCTAAATGAACAGTAACAATAAACCATGGCCTCCAAACCGATCGAGCTTTTGTTGTCTAAATGGGAGACTTGTGTAATTACATTTTTTATTGCAGCTAAATGTATAATTCTGCATCTTTTATTTTTTGTAGTCTTTTAGTGTCTCCTCCATTGCTTTTTAGTAACTGTATGTTTTTCCTGTCTAGGGTGACTTAGCAGCTGTTGAACAACTGCTGAAAAATGGAGCAGATCCCAATGTCAAAGATAATGCAGGCTGGACACCACTGGTGGGTGCTGAAGACTTCTTTTCTGTCATCTGTCTTCTAATCACATTTCATTCCTCCTTTCCTCTCCCATGTTTTAGTTTCCTTTACATGCATTTTGGTGAAAAAAAAATTAAGCAAAGTGAATAAGTGGCAATAAACAAGTTTAAAAGAATTTATTCACAGTTACTGAACACTGATGTGCCCAAATCCAGCTCTCCTCTGCTGGGGTAGGGCATGCCAAGAAATTTTATTAGCCTTCAATTTTGCCAATGTAGAAAATATAACTGTGGTAACTAGAAAATAATCAGTTGCAGGCAATATGTATATTTTATAGACTCTTAATGTCCTCAGTGTTTTTTAACCATTTTGGAAATACATCAAGTAGTTGAATGAAAAATTTCCTTATTTGAATTACAGAAAATAAGCAAAAGGTTCTTTTCAACCATGACTTCTTCTACTCTGAAGAATACTCTTGACAGAGTCTCTAATCTGGGAGGCTTTGTTCTCTATAGTCTTAATTTGCATGAGATTGGCCTTTGTTCAGTTCTGTTCTGTGCTTTTTATTAGGGCTAAGGTCCAAGGTTAATTCATGTCAGGAATGTAATGCAGTATCCTAGCATCACCTTCCCCACCATCTACTGAGAGGTATTTGAAAATGAATGTGTTAACTGGTGTGACAAAAATCCTTGCTCTGAATTCTGTTTCATTTGAGTTTCCTCTCCTGTGGCTTTACTCAACTAGCACGAGGCATGTAATCATGGGCATAGAGAAGTGGTGGAGCTGTTGCTGCAATACAGGGCACTAGTGAATACTACAGGGTACCAGAACGACTCGCCGCTTCATGATGCTGCCAGGAATGGGCACGTGAGCATTGTTGAGCTGCTGCTTTTGCATGGTGCTTCCCGTGATGCAGTGTAAGTACATGTGGAATGTTATTTTAACTGTGGCACAGCTGCAACTTCCAGGGTGTATGTTAAGTAAACATGAAGTAAAGCTAGTAATAAATGTGATTTATCTGAAGTGAGGGGGTGCGTGTTAAACATATGCTCTGCTATGCTTACATCCTTCTTTTCCACGTAGGTATTTTCTTTCCATTTTGCTTTGTCCTAAGCTTTTCTGAGGATGTCTGAATCATAGATAGCTGGAGTATTGGAGATTATAGTAGGAAAGTAACAAAATAAGCTTACCTGGTTCTTACACTTTCTTGTTGGCATCTTCTTATAGCTCCTGTCAGATCTAAGGTGCTGAGCTAGGTGAGTTTTGAACTCCTACAGCTGTTTCTTTGTCTCTTTACTTTTACTGCACTTACAAAAAGGTGTTTTAGTCCAGTCTCTACCTTTACAAGTGACATGGACACAGGCTGATACGTGGGGAGTGTGTTTCATTTTTTACCATTCTGGATTAAAGCACTAATTCTTGGTACACTGTTTAATTAAAAAAAAAAAATAAAGCTTAGAAATATTTTTAGTTGAATCTTCTATACAGTTAAGCCTCTCAAAGATTTTGGCATTTGGATGTAGGAGGTGCGAAAGAATCCATTAGTCTATGAATAATCCTACAAGCTATAAGTTTCTCAGACGCTTAATGTAGGTTTAGGTGTTGTAGTATTGCTGTTGTCCAGGCCTGTGTGTATAAAATCTGAGTTCGATGCATGTTGTCCATAGATGTGTGTGTATAGTAACACAATAGGATGAAGTCTTGTGTGACACAACTTTCCTTGCCAGCTGCATAAAGAAGCATAAACAATTCAGTTTAATCACTTCAGCCCTCTATATTAGCTCTTGAAGCTTAGAGAACTCAGGTATTCGGTGGAAAAGCATAAGGTTTTCATAACGGGTGCTAATCTTGAATATAAGGGAGTTAAGACCCAACAGAACCCCACAAAACAAACCCACAAAACTTTAGCATGAAAAAGTAAAACAAGGATCAGTTGTTCATCTTCACTTTGTTCTTGAACAGGAAAGACCATGCATTACACCTTGAAAAGCTGACAAACTCAGAAACTGATTTCAAGCCACTTGAATACTGCAGACTAATTTTGTGGCACTTCTCACGGTATTTGAAAGTCTAGCACAGTGGATGGCTTTGATGCAAGGTTTTAAGCATTGGTAGATTTGCACAGCTGAGACTCCAAATGCCAACAGTGGACTCTTCAGGTCTCTCATTAGCCTTAGCCTGTAACTCGTGTCCATGCAAACTGAGATGAAACTGAACCTCTTTCAGCTCATTCTACATAAGCAAACATGACTTTCTATTAAAACAGAAGCTTTTTGATCATGGAAGGAGAGCTTTCTGGAAACCTTATATGCTGTCTTAGCTTTTCACTGAATACAGGTTATGTTCAGTTGTATATTAAAACAGTGTGACATAGGATATGTCACAACTCTGCAACTAGCTCCTTCTTAATATCAAAAATGGGTTCTAGTGCTCTTCTAAGTGTTCACTGTTCTTGACTTGATCTCTGGGGTACTTGAAATAGCTAGTGTTGCGGTGTTAATAAATAGATGTAGACACCTTTTTTAAACTTAAAATCTTTTGCGGGAACAAATTTAGCCACCTGTTATCTTTGTTTCATTTGTCTGGCAATAGGAACCACAGGTGCTTTGGCAAAAATCCAGCCCTGTATGTCCCATTTGGAAAAAGATTTCCAAATCTTCTGTAGCTGGAATGCTACTGTGCATGTTACTATTGCATTGATGATGGAAAGGGCGTGTTTCTCCACGCACACCTATTTTTAAAGAAAGCATTAGAGACACAGAGAAAGGGATGTGCAAGCCAAGTGTTCAGGCTTGAGTAGCAAGATTCTACTGACCTCTTCAAAACACTACCGAGAAACAATAGAACCAAGAACAGTATGGCTGAGACTTCTGAGAATGTCTTGTGCCTCCCTGCCTTCCTGTGCCCTGCTAGCTTCCAGCAATGAATTGCACCGTGATCTTTCCGGGCATCACGACTTTGCAAATCTTACAGTATTATTTTTTCTGTCTCTGGTAGTTGCAGTCCCAATTAAACAGTGGTTGAATTTCTTTAGATATGTGGATTTGAGCTGCCTTTAATGTAGACGGTTGAAAATTTTTTTTTCCAGGTACCCTTATAATGAAGTCACATCTGACAAGAAGGTTGCTTTCTTTGGCGACTTCTTTGTTTGAGATCCCCAAGATCTGCAGACCACAGTTTTAAGAGGCAAGGGCAGGGTGATCACTTAAGAAGGTACAATAAAGTTCTTTTCAGTGTGGCTAGTTCTAATTGGCCTCTTTGTACTTAATGCAGGCTCTGCTCAATATCACATTATCACTTTAGGATCTCTAAAGTAGAAATTGAGCAGTGATGAGTAAAACTTGAATCTCTTCTGAAAGGTTTATTTTCTTTAGGAATATACTTGAGGAGTGCCTTAACTTTAGAGGCACACTGTGTGTGAACTAAGACAATGCCACACTGATTTAACCAAACTGGTAATTTGTCTAATTTTGGTGGATTTAGTTTGTTTGGGCTTTATTTGCTGTATGAAACTTCCTTGGTTCTTCTGAGGGCTCTTCAGGATCTCAGTGAGGTAACTTTCAACCCAGGAGAGAGCCTTCTTTGTCCTAGCGTATTAAAGTGATTCTTCATAACCTTAATGGGGGTCGGGGGAGAAGTTTAAATAGTTCACTGTGGTTACTTAAAGTCTTTTCTTTTAGCTAAGCTAAGTAAAATGTGAACATGATAAATGTATTCAAATGTGGCTTGGGATACTATTAAATATATAGCATGAAACCTCACAAAAGTGACCGATGTCTTGCTGCTGTTTTGACAGTAGAATTAACTCGGTTTTGTGTCTTAATGTCCCTTGTGTGTTGAAGAGTTAATCTACTGGAATAAAAACAGAGCTTGTGTCGAATAGCATGCTTAGAGCAGTAGTTTTGAAATTTAGTATGATACTCAGTTGTGCAAGATGAAATGTTTTTTAAAGATGTGCAATATTTATTGACTGCAGGCTCCAAGGCAGGTAAGATCTACTGGTCTGTAGAGGGATGCAAGATATACCTAGGAGCAAACACAGCCGCTTTCTGAGGGACCCCAGTTCATGAGGCACACAGATACTAGCATAACCCTTGCTGTTAGAGAGCCAAGGCTAATTCAGTTTTAGATCATCAGGTTCACAGACCCATCAAGTACATTTCATTCCACGTGTCTTTTCAGGCTAGTTCTCTCTCCTTGCTTGTTTTAATACCTAGTGCATTGAATGTATGTAATATGAAGCAGCTGTGTATCTTTTGGACCAAGTAAACACAGATGAAAACTACCTTTTTTACCAGAAGGCAAATACTGAAATCCTGGGATTTCGTTATCCCTTGGCAAAAAATTTCTTTGGAAATCTGTATGATTTAATAGCTGTGGCACTTCATTTGCCATTTGAAGTTTTCACTGACTGGGGAAGATAAGAACTACAAATGAAAAATATTGTATAGACCAGTGGACCTATTAATTGTCCTGGTGGTCTAGTTATTTTTTTAAGTTAATCTCCTACACATAGCTAGTTTTTCTTTTTATGGCTTTTTTTTCATGTGCTCACTCCCTTGAATTCTTTTTTCCTTGCTTCACAGCAAGCCAAGTGATTTGAAAAATTAGATCTGTGTGTTTGCAATTTCACAGTACTTCCTAAATGCTTTCACTCAAATGGGCTCTCTTTCCAGTTCTTCATGCACAGTAAGTTTAGCATTGGTAAAAATTGTTGTGTTGCCCTATTTTTTATTTCTTCTTTTAGGTGATAGCTGTCTTTTGAGTAGTTATGAAGCTGATTCTGACCAAACCTGTGGGAATGCTTTGGGGTAGGTAGTGGTCCTCAATTATGAATGGCATAAGGGCAGAAACTTATGTAACCTGCAGTTAATTTTAGGAGGCACAAGACCCATGACACTGACATAGTTTTGTCTGCTTTTTCTGAGTCAAGCCAGTGCAACTTAGCATACTGTCTTGCACCAAGACAGCTTACCTTCCTGCTGACAGCAGGTTAATTGAAACCCTGGCCCTCTGTGGATATCTAAGACGGTCTTTCTGGTTACACAGATTAAATTTTCTTCTTTTTGTCAGGTTCTCTGCTTACCACGACATTACCATACCCTCAAAATATAGGTGCTCACTGGAGATCCCCAAACTGGTCAGCTTTCCACATGGGAATAAGTGGTTACAGATCTGCACTGGGACATGGTTGTGGGGCTTCCATTAAATACTGAACTCTTGTGGGGCTGGGATAAACTTTGGTTTATGCCCAGCTGTAGAACAGCAAATGACATCTGAAATTAAAGTGGAGCAGCTTAAAACTCCTGATTACGCAGTATTATATAGTTATTGTTTGCTTGTACTAGAAGCTGTGCAAGTTTGGGACTTCTAAAGAATTGACAGGGGTGTCTCCTGATTTATCTTGTCTGTGGTCACTTGTTTCCTGAAAGTTTAATGAAACATTTAGAAGGTAGCTGTTAAATTTCTTTCTGACTATAGCAGTAACCTCTGTTGTCTTCATACCATAGACTTCAGCAATGTTGCACTATAAACTGAATTTCATTTCTAAAGCTTTTGCTAAGAAGTTCTTTTATCTGTCACTCCTTAAGATACTATCTATCATCTCATGTAAAGTTATACTCGGAAGATTACACTGAGTTGCTCTTCACTGGGCTCATCTTTGTTCTCAGCACAGTCATTCTGTTCTTTGATTGGAATTTGTTCTAGCTGTAGTAGCCCTCTACTGCCTATTCAGTACTTTAATGACTTACTAATAGGAGACTGCTTGTATCAAAGGATACATCTGACTCTTGAATGTTTAAAACAACTTACAAAAAGCCCTTTTTCGTTCTGATAAAAAGAAGTATGCCTCAGAGACCTTGTATTCTAGCTTAAGCACTAGAGACACGTTTTATCTCTTGTAGAAACAAGTGTGTCTTCCTTCTGAGTGTGGAACTTACGCTGCTAAGCAAACATGTACACTGGACTTGTTCTCAGCAAACCCAGACCTATAGTAGGAACACACAAACATAGTTACTGATATTTCTAAGAATGCTCTATCTGTGTGTGAGGGTGGACCTAAGATGCATGTCACTTAACTTTGTTTTGCAAACTGAGTCAAAATTCATTTTTTACTCTGAACAAAGTGGATGATTTCTCTTGTTTAGTTTGGCTGAATAAAGACAGAGTTGAGCACATGCTTTTGCCAAAAGCTGTTTCCCATTCCTGTGCCTTACCAGTGTTCTTGTGGCTGCATAGATGTAGTCCTTGATCCTAAAATACATTCCTGAAATGTTAAAAATGGTTCCTCAAGCAACTGCACTCATATGTGTACCAGCCCAACAGAGAGTGGGCAAGGTCTTGTTCTGATCATGATTACTTCTTGGATGCTTAGTAGGTGCCTAACTAAAAAGAACAAACCATTTTCCATCTCTTTTCTCTTTAAAAAGGACATGTAAATCATAATGCCATACTTGAAATCTGTTGTTAGGACATGTTCTTTGCCTTAGTTTTTATTTTGCAAACTCTTTTCTCCTGTTACAGCTACTTTTCACACTTTCCTTAAGCTCAGCAAGCTGCTTTGTTACAAACATGCAGAACTCTTACATCCATCCCTTAGGCTGAAGTTCCTTTTTTCAGACCTCAGCTCCCAAGTTTGTCACTTTTTACTTTAACTATGCTATCTTAACATCCTGTGAATAGCCATTAATTCTTTAATGATGCATAATGATGGGATAGCAATACATGGTAAGAAGCAACTGATACCATCATAAAAAAGGAGGAAAAAAAAAAAAGAGAATACAGAGGGAGTAGCTGGAACTCTTGTTTGTACAGTTTCATTAGTAAAAAATGTGCTATATCTAACTGTGGAGGTGTATATATTTATCTATGGTAAACATTCATGAATTGTTTTCAACAGTCAAGGACCTTACTGTGACATAGGATGTGGGGGAGAAGACACTCTCAAATCTCTGCTACTGCATGGAATGATTCCCCCCCCCTCCTGCATAGTTCACAGTAAAAGATCAGCCATCTAGTCTAAAGGTGATTTTAACATATGTGCTAATATACATCCACCCCTTCTCCTTATGCATTGTTCAAAGGAACTCTGTCCTGCAGCAGTGTGAATTGAATATGACTTTTATTTAAAGAAAGGGCAAGAGCTACCCTGATGATGTACGACAAAGCAGGAGCAGCATGACAATATTTAATGGGCTGCAACTCCCAGGACTGGGCTGAGATTTAACCAATTATGTTTTAGGCTGCAGAATTTGTATTATGTTAGCTCTCTGCTCATTAGTACACAAAAAAGTTTGGGGTTGGTAATATTGTAAAACTAGCTATCGTAAAATACCATCCCAGAATCTTCTGTATGGGATTTTTGTGGGTTATTTTCCCAAGAGGCACATCAGTGAGCAGTGCTCAGTCAGGAGCGTAGAAAGGTGCTAAGATCTGATGCATCTTTCAGCACTGCATTGGCTAAAGCCCCTTGGTTAAGTCAGTGAAAACTTAATGATTTGAGCTTATATTTGGACTGTATTGGGTTATAGAATTCCCTATAAAGTTTCCTAGATTCCTTCTCTGCACAAGGGCGTGTGGCTGGCTGAGAGACAGCACTTCAAAGATGCAGTGTTTTTTTGACCTCTTCAAATGTTTTATTGTTTGATGACTAAACTTACCGGATTTCGGATACTGAGTCAGGGCTTTGTTCTTGGTGACAAGCTTCCCCTTCATAACGAGCTTTTATTATGGTTTTTGAGAGCCAGAGCTACATGAGGTGGGGAGAAGAGGATCAGTTGGAATAGCCATTATTCTTGCAAAGGGCAGAGCAAGCAGAATATTCCCAAGAATCCTGGCGGAGGATCAACCAGTGACAAGTGGCGTCCCTCAGGGGTCTCTACTGGGACCAGTACTATTTAATGTCTCCAACAGCTACATAGGCAGTGAGATTAAGTGTTCCATCAGCAAGTTTGCAGATGATGCAAAGCTGAGTAGTGCAGTTGATGTGCCCAAGGGACGGGATGCCATTCAGAGGGACTTGGACAGGCTCAAGGAGTGAGCCCAAGCAAACCTCATGAGGTTAAACAAGGCCATGTGCAAGGTCCTGTACCTGGGTCAGGAAAAAACCCCCACTATCAATACAAGCTGGGGAATTGAGAGTACCCCCAAACTACTCTGTGATTCTATGAGCTGGCAATGTGCGCTTGCAGCCCAGAAGGCCAATGCTATCTTGGGCCGCATCCAAAGGAGCGTATACAGAAGGACAAGGAAGGTGGTTCTGCCCTTCTGCTCTGCCATGGTGAGATCCCGCCTGCAGTCCTACCTCCAGCTCTGGAGTCCTCGGGACAGGAAAGACATGGACCTGATGGAGGCACTCCAGAGAAGGGCCACAGAAATGTTCAGAGGGCTGGAGCATCTCTGCTATGGAGACAGGCTTAAGAGTTGGGGTTGGTCAGCCTGGAGAAGACTCCAGGAAGGCCTTGTTGCAGCCTTTCAGTTCTTAAAAGGGGCCTGTAAGAGAGACTTTTTATCAAGGCCTATTGTGACAGGATGAGGGCTGATGGTTTTAAGCTAAAGGAGGGGAGATTCAGGCTGGGTGTGAGGAAAAAATTCTTTATGATGAGGCTGGTAAAACACTGGCACAGGTTGCTCAGAGAGGTGGTGGATGCCCCATCCCTGGAGGCATTCAAGGCCAAGCTAGATGTGGTTCTGAGCAACCTGATCTAGTTGAAGATGTCCCTGCTCATTACAGGGGGCTATATCTAGATGAGTTTTGGAAGACCTTTCCAAACCAACCCATTCTATGATTTTATGTTTGTTTAACAGCGATCAGACCTGTTTTTTGTCTTCAGGCTTTTGCTCACTACTGCCCTGCAGCTGCAAAGTTGTGTGAAGAAGAGAAAGAAGCCATGGCTGTGCTTGATGTTGTGTTTATAGCAACTCATATCTGTCTGAGTAATGCTAAAAGAACGGGGGAGGAAATGGGTCTTGAAGCGTATCTAATAACTATGAGGTGCCACATAGGATGAATAGTGTTCAACAGAATTGGCAAAGCAACTAAAATCTGAATGAATTTGCTATAATGTGTTCTGTGGAACAGCATGCTGAGCAAAAATGAGATGCATGCTCAAATTCTGGAAGTGTGAGGGAGTCACAGTTCCCAAGTAGGAGGCAGATAGTTTTTCCCATAAAAGCATAACTACATCGAGCTCTAGTGTTTAACACAGTATGTAGAATCTTCTGACATGTCTTTTATGGCAAATGGATAAGCCAAAAATACATTTCTTGATTATGTGACTGTAATGAAATATTAAAGCTGAAGTTTCTAGGTCTTGTGAACGATGTCAAAATGCGTGTTGAAACAGTTTAACAAGGACTGGGGTTTATTTAACCAAACATACTGCTCTGAACATCCCTTACTCCTCAACTGAATGCAGCAGCTTGTAATTCAGTATCCATCTGTCTTGGATGCAGTTGATGCAGTTCTTACTTGAAGCTTTGTGGGTTTTAGATGAAATTACATATTAATAAGAATGTGGGAGGGAAAGTTTCCCAGCTAATGTTCCCAGTTAGTTAAGAATCAAGTCACATTTTATTTACTTAAACCCATCTGTGCTTGTTTTGCCAGTAATATATTTGGTCTGCGGCCTGTGGACTATGCAGAAAGTGAAAAGATGAAGTCTGTGCTAATGTTACCAGTGAAGAATGAATCATTTCCATTTAACCAACCCTCTGAGGTAAACATGTGTGATTGTTTGGTTTTGTTTTGGTTTTGAAAAAAATGTAAGTCATCCTGTAAGTATTGAAGGCTTGGACTAAAGTACAGTGCATCACCTGCCTTTACAGGGACATTTAAAATGGGCTGGGAAACTAACTCAGCCAATATTTCTAGAATGTATGTGGGACACTTACAAGCTCTGGTATTCCGTGTTACAGCTTCATCTGGGAAAACAAAGGATGTTTCTTGTAATGTGGCTTTAGCATAGAATAATGACCCTTGTGTTATTCTTGAACTATTGCTGATTTAACTTTGCTGTTGTTTTTCTGCATATTTGAATGCATTCTATGTACCAAACTGTCTGAAAGCAGTAACATCTTTGCTTTTTGTGTGCTCTTAAAATGCTGTTCCAGTATAATTCTTTGTCCAAAAATGAAGATACCAGCTCAGCAGTTAAAAACAGGTTTTGGAAGATTGTTTTGGTGGTTTCTTGCCAAAGACTTCTCAGGACTTGTGGTCAAAATCAGGTTATCCTAGTGATACCAGCAGTCTTAGTCTACTCCAGGGTATAGAGCCTGTTATGTTCCCTCCTTATTGAGGTAATAAGATAACCATTGGCCAGAAGTAAACTGTTGCAGCTAAATCTGCAAGGATCTGACTGTTACTCCCACCTGAAGCAAATGAAAGATGCAGCTTTTCTGTTGCAAAGATAACCCTCAGTATTTGCATTTGCTTTGGGATGAGTGTGCACCAATGGGTGCTTACTAGCTTGTATGGATGATTTGATCCGAAGCCTGAGACTTTACGGTAACTGGGTCTCAAAGGTGTATCTGTATATGGGATCTGGGAGTACTTATAAAGACCCCAGAGCTGAAGCATCACATCCTTGTCAGCATAAAACTTGAGCAAGTAGATCCTTTTACTTTGCATTAGCAGTATCCGCATAAAACAAACTTAGCATTCATTACTTACACAGCAATGTATTGGGGACTTTTTAGTAAAAGGAAACACACATGTTAATTATACAGGCTACTCAACATATTGGTAGTGTAGCTGTGGGTAATGCTTCATTAAGAAAAGGAGGCTTTACTATATTGGGAATTATTTTTTTCTCTTTCAACACTGCAGTCAGACAGGCTGTTTCACAATGTTCAACCAGCTACGTGTGTGTATACCAGTGTCCTTATGGAAAAAAAAGGCAAGTAAGAAAAAACTGATGCACAAGCTGGTTTGGTACCTTGCATAAGCTAAATGAAGTACCTCAAATGTCAAGCTTTTTTCCTCTAGAACTGGTTTGTTATATAGAGATTTATTTAAGGACCCTGTCCACTAAACTTGTCATGAATTGTTTTTCAAAATGCTTATTATTATAGAATGGTTTGTTTATAGGTTAATTACAAAATGGTAGAATAATAATGCTTATTATTATAGAATGATTTGGTTTGGAAGGGACCTCAAAGCTCATCCAGTTCCAACCCCCTGCCAAGGGCAGGGATACCTTCCACTAGAGCCGGTTGCTCCAAGTCCTGTCCAGCCTGGCCTTGAACGCTGCCAGGGATGGGGCTGCCACAGCTTCTCTGGGCACCCTGTTCCAGTGTCTTACTCTTATTAAATAAAACTGTTGAGTTAGTTGCTTTATTTATGTTCCTAAACATTCAGTTTATTTCCTGTTCATGCAGATACTGAGCTTCAGCCAGCCAAGAGATGGACCTCTTGGTATACTGGGGAGCAGTCTTAGTGTGGAACAACAGAAACTGCTGAACAAACTAACAACAGTTCTGAAGGCTCGAAGGTGTACTGATTTTAACAGCAGAGGTATGCAGTCTTGATGAAATGTCTCTGTCCAAATATAAGTACTACAGTTCTGCACTTCATCCTTTAAGATGCTAGCTGCAACAGCATTTTTATCGTTCCTGATTAGTGTAGTTTCTGAAATCCCTGAATTATAGCTGTAGTAGAATAATGGTGTGTTGTTGCATGTAAATACATATAAAACCTGGTTACTACAATAGGAATCTTCCAGGGGAGCCACAGTTTGGCAGTACATTTAAAATCACTCTGTCCTCCTTGAAGTCTCTTTACACTTCTTTTACCAACTTAAAGGTCTCTGCTCATATGAGACACGATAAGATTCTTATCTTTCAGAAATGAGTCTTAGGCAGATGGTGGTGCCTTTAGAAAGAGCATGTCATCGAGTAGAAGTTGGCAACTTTTTTCTCACATGCTATCTTGCTTTTAATTTGGTTCTTCATTAAGATGATACAGCCAAATTATGGGCTTTGGGTGGTTTTTTTTTCTTTTTCACCTTTGAGGAGAATTTTGTCTTAATCCCTCCTATTAGTTGTTGTTTGGAGTGCTGCCTTTCCTGCTTGTGAAAGAAATGCTAAGGTTATTTTCCCCTACCATCTTTCACATCTTGATTATTACTCCAGGATTGTGAGTTAAGTTCTGTTAGCTCCGAGTTAAAGCTGTGAGATCCCATAGGAAGATTCCTGTCTAAGTTATATTTAACTTTAAAAGGCCTGGGAAAAAAGGTACTATCCTATAAACCAGAGCCTCCTCTTCTAAAGACTTCAGTGTTAGCTTAGAACTATAGAAGTATGACTTCTCTTTTTCACAGCAGGTATATGTTGAAACCCACAAATTTTCTAATAGCTCTCCTACTTAATCTTATCATAGTGTCACAAAATTCACATACTTGTGCTGGAAAGAGTGGCTGATAAATTATTATAGTTTGCTTATTCTTTAAATGGTGATTGATTGCTTTTCAGCCAGGCATGGTTCTGATTTTTATGTGCTTTTAGTTCTACTGATGTCATCTTTTTCCTAGTAACTCATCTCGTTATCCCTGATGTTCCAATGCCAAAAACTGTCAAATGTATGATGGCTATTCTGACTGGATGTTGGGTCCTCAAATTTGAATGTAAGTATTAAATATATGGGATTCCTTGGGTTTTTTGACCACAAATTGTAAATGGGATTCCAGAGAAAATTTTCTTTTCTAAACCAGCCCTAATATCAATACTAGCTTAACATAAAGTATGAGGGGGTTGGTTTTTCAACTCCTGAATGGAATGACAAGAGAATTAACTTAGATACAACTGCTCCTTCCTTGGCAAATGTGTGCATTTCATTGTTAGATGTAATGGGTTGGTCTTATCCTAAGTGTCAGTAGGGAATGAATTTGTTTATTGCTACATTACAAGTGATTTGAAAGATTATGGAAGATATCCTGGGAGAGGAGGAAGGAATTTATTAAACCCTTGGATTTCTTATAAATAGCTTCCCTTGAAATTGATAGCAAAGTTTTGCTTGGTCAAGGCCTGTAGGAAGGTAAGGTGTTGCCTGTTTGCACATAAGGTGAGATCTGTTGAAAGTTAAGATTTCTAACCAAAGTTGGTCTGTCATCATAAGCACCTTTTGTACTTTCCACTGAAGTTCTTAATAACTTCAGTTATAAAGAACTTCAGTTTCAGTTGAGAAAATTGTCGGGCTTTATGCAGGCTCAGGCAGATCAATTGTGTATGTAACTTTCAGTACCCATTTCTGTGCGTGTGAGCCCAGCAGACTGGAGTACTTGTCAACTAAAATAGTAACCTCCAAAGGATGATTTGCACAGTGTCCCTTCAGCGTGTGAGTAGTTTTGATGTAATTTCTCATGTAATTTGTAATTAGTTTTCATACAGTGCATGCTTCTTTGAGCAGCTGTTCAGTGGACTTGCACCAAATCTGCTTTTTATTCTTTCTAATATATTTCTTAGTATCCGCTCTCACAACAGCTGTAAAAGCCATTTTCTTCCCCTTGACCTTTATGGCTAAGGCCTTTTAGCTAATAAGTACCCTACAAATGAGTTAATTATCCATGGAAAACTCAGACGAATATTCTGGTTTTCTATTGTGTGACTAAACATCAGAATATAAGGATTCTTTAATAGTCTAAATTTTCCAGTCACTGAGGTTTGTGAAGGTACTGCTTAAAGCTTCAGAAGTTGCATACTAGTTTTTCAAACAAAGCACAACTCAGACTCTTGAAGACTGGGTTCTTTTATTCAGAGTGTTCCTGTGGCTTCCAGGTAGTCAGTATTTGTTCCATGCTTTTTTAAAGGGTCTCTTGAATTGCTGTCCCTTCAGAAATGTTTTCCGCAACACTGGCTATGTTTGTAGCCTTATGAGAGCTTGCAAAAGGAAAACATTGGTGCTGTGATTCCTACAAAGAGTAGCAGTTGAATGTAACATGGAGAAATACTGTTTCAAGCAAGCAGGGGGATTTAATAGACTCCAGATGCTTTGTTGAGAAGCAGAAGGGAGACAGTTTTCTGTTTGGAGGTAGGGATGCAGGAGGAAACTCAGAAGACTTAGAAGTGATATTTGGGTTGTATGATGGGAAAGGGTGTGTTCAGGTGCTCTGGAACAACATGCTGCTTAGCTGACTGAATAACCTGTTTCTGTGGGGAATCACTTGGCAGGTTCTTGGCTTCGCTCAGGTCAAGAGGTCTGCATACCTTCTGTCATTCTGCTAGGATGGGTTTCCTGTTTTTAATTGTATCTTTTTGCTGGTCACATGCTTAGAAAAATTCACCTGAATGGTAGGGAGATTAAATTAGTGAGACCTGAGTTTAAATCGTTGTGGAAGAACTTTTATAAGCTATTGGAAAAGAAAAAAACATAGTCTGAGAGTTATTCGGGGACTATTTTCATATTTTTTTTGTTTGCACCTGACTTTTATTTTATGTTGTTAGTACTGATTAGTACAATCCTGGCTGCTAATGCTCCCAGCTTAGTAAGCAACATACCACTTAAAAGCGAGTGATTCCCCTCCCTAGTGGGAATTGTTTGTAATAACTCATGGGGTCTGATGCAGCTAAGTGCCTATAATTAACAGCACCACTCCATCTGTTCCCACCAGTCTGTTATTAGTCTTCTTCAGAGTCATTACAAGTTAAAGATTGTTATAACAAATAATGGGACTCCTGCTGATGGAACATGTGTCTAGGAAAAAGAGGTCTTTGCTTTTCCATAATTTCTGTCAATTTTGCCTTCTGTTTGTTTCCTTAAATGTGATGCAAATAAACTTCCAGAAGTGTGCACATACCGTGGCTTACTTCTGTCAAAGCCACTGTAAATAGATTGAAGGAGTTGCTTATAGCTCAGTGATCTAGACTGTTCAAAACCTTCACTGAACTGTTTGAGAAAGTAAAGCTCAGTGTAGCACTTACTGAACTGCTGACTGTGCATAAGTGAGCATTTGAATTTTTTTACTACGAGGCAAGCTGCATTTGTCTGTTATTTCTAAAGTTACGTTTATAGCCCCTACATAATTATACCACTTCTTTAAAAAACATCACATGCTTGCAAAACCCAGTATTTCATTTAGGAGTGTATTTCTTATGTTAACTTTTCTGTTCTAACAGGCTTTCAAGCTGTGTTTCTTTAGTAAAGAGCAATTTGCTTTTCTTGTTTAATTCTACGGTGCTTCTGTTTACATGTGTCTATACACACAGATAAAGCATCCATTAGTATCATTGGAGAGGAAATGGGGAATTTTCTGAGCTAAACGTAAGGTCTCTAAGTATTAGAGAGCCAAGGTTTAAATACATATCTTCATTTTTTGGGTTCCCTTTTTTCTTCAGGTAGATTAGGATGAAAGGATGCCGCCACTGAGCAGTATTAGATCTTCACAGAAGAAAAATTTCACCTTATCAGTTGCAGTTCCATATTTTCCATGTATATAATACACTGTCAGCAATATATGCACTTTCAAAGCAGCATAGGATTCAGTTGAGACACTGTTGTCACAGTGCTCCTTGCCCTTGGCCATATCTTTCATTGGTTTCATTATTTTATTGCCTTCATTATTTCTGAGATGGTAATAGGGCACAAAGTAGCGTATCATTATCCTTCTGCAAGTAGGCTGAAACAAAGATTCAAAGTATCACTGTATTTCCTCTGTGCTTTTTATAGAGCATAGAATAATGTAATTAAAACCAGCAGAAGTCTTTAATAGCTTTTCAGCTTGTTTTTTCTTAAACTGATTGTCATCTGTTAAAGCAGGGGATGAAAAATGATCTTGGTAATGATACACATTGGAACAAGCTTGTGTCAGTCTTTGCAGTGAAGCATTTGGCAGAATTCTAAGCATCTGATTGCTTACGCCTTCATCTGTTTTGCTTACCTGGAGCAACGGCAATGATTCAGCTCTGATCATATAAAAGAATGCAGAACCTCCATGGTTTCCCTGTAAGGCCACAGAACAACTGGAGGTTGACTGGAAAAGCTAGGGAATTGCATGACTGATGTTTTAAGGTGAAAACATTTTTATGAGTTTCTTGGAGTAGTATGCCCATCCTTGTTTATGCTGTTAGACAGGAAAAGTGCAAAGTTGTTTGAGCTGACTGCTTCTTAGGCTCCAGTGTCTCTCTTCCATGCATGAACTTCCTTCAGGTAACAGGCTGATACTCAGCAAAGCCCTCTCTCCTGAAAGCAGCTCAAAACTTTTCATCACCGGAGTTTCATGCTTCTTTTGCAGTTGGAGGCTTACTTCAACTGCCTCCTCCTACAAAAAGACTTAGCTCTGTGGGATGTGGTTGAAATCTGTGTATGCATGTTGTGTACTGGGTGTAAAGCTGCGAGGAATGCTTCACATCAGCAAAGTCTGAACGCCTGCACTCCTGTAGTGACTGCAGCCTCTGGAAAAGAGGCAGCAAACAGTTTTGTTTCAAATTCAGCACAAAGCTAGACTGTGAAACTTTTGGGGTTTACAGAGGAGAAAATGGGGTGAGAATATCTTAAATGTGGTGTTTGCCCTTTGTCTGCAGAGCTAGGAAGTGGGCTGTTTTGAAATAAAGTCTACAGGAAAAGGAAACCAGGTTTCCATTATTCCCTCTGTTCTAGGTCATCCAGATACTCAGTTTTTCATATTTAGAGTCCTTGTGCTCTAACTCTTAGTTTGAAGAAAATATTGCATTAAGGAAGCCCATTGTAAGGAAAAGGATGGAAAATACTAATTTAACAGTATGTGGTGGGATCCAGAGGATAAGCATACTTGGTGGAATTTAACATGACCTCTCCTCCTCACCTCCAGTCACCTTGGTCGGTCTAGAGGACACCTGTGGCAAACATTGATTCCTTAAAGAAGTTAGGACGCTTGGGGGTTTAAATGATGTAGTGATTTTCATATTATATGCTCCTAGCATCTGGGAATTGATGTTTAAGGACTTCCTAAGCATCTGCTCCATCATGTTTAATAAATATCACCTGGATAACTTGTTAACAACCTTTCTTAAGCCGATTCATTTTAGTCTGTGCAGCATCTTGTGTCATTTCTGTGTGTTAGAAAAATGGACTGCTCTTGTTTAACCAAATGGGATCTCTGCCTCTGTGAAAATCTCAGATTCTGAAGTTACTTTGTAAGAATATGAGACAGTATAAAAACTCTTCTCTGTGCTATAGCAGAGACCGGTAATGCTGTTGATGAGAGCAAATTGAAGCTAGCCGTGCCAGATTTCCCTAAGGCTTTCTCTCAGTCTAGATTTCTTCCTTTTCTAGGAAAATAATCTTATCAGGCTTTACTCAATCTGCATGTAAATCTTAAAACCCAGTGCAGGCTGAGCTGAGGAAGTTTCAGTTGCAATCTACTAGATCTTGGATGTGCAGCATTTTATCTTCTTTGTTGCTATTGTGTATTTCTGAATTGCCTTTGGTGTTCTAGGAGATTTTTTGGACTAACCCCTGCTCTTTCCTTTATTAATGCAAATCCAACAAAACTCCGCTAAGGCTAATTGAGTTGCTGAGAGTTACCCCTGGGTATCTGTGGGTGATTACTACTTGTCCTTGGCAACCAGTTCTTTCTGTACTTCATCCTGTTTAAGTTGTTTTTGCTGATGCAGTTAGTTTCATTATAAATCAGTAAGACTTTCATAAATAAGGATCATAGGCCTCTGATCTTAAATTTTGCAAATAACGCTGTTATGTATACCAGCACTAGTAGCTCCTGTTGTATCAAAGGTCAAATAATGATACTGGGTGGTCACCCTTTTAACCTGCTTGTTCCATTATATACCCGAAGGTGAGAAGGTAGGGGCAACCGTTCAGTGAGGTAATAAGGTTCAGCGTAAGTATTGATGCTTTACTATCTTGCTAATAATGGGGGAAAAAGATCAGTATATTCTCCTTGCCAAATGTAGTAGCATCAAGCTAAAATGTGGTTGTATTAGGCTAAAACCCTTTTTCTGCAGTATTTTCTAGGGACTTGAAAGTAGGCTTGTTTTTCTGCCGGCATTTGGTGCAAATGATTTTGTTTACATCTACAAATTGCAAGTGTGAAATCAGCTATTTAAGAGGCTTTTAAAAATTCTAATGTTCTGTATTTCTAGGGAAGAACCTTGCATGACCACTCTGCACATGTGATCTTGCCCCAGTGTGTTTTTCTCTCGGGCAAGCTTTATTAACAAGTGCTAGCAAACGAGAACTGGACACTGCAAAACAGCTCTGGTCCACATGAAGTGCCCTGCTACATGTCTTGCCTTTTAGAATCATAGAATAGTTAGGGTTGGAAAGGACCTTAAGATCATCTAGTTCCAAACCCCCTGCCATGGGCAGGGACACCTCACACTAAACCATGTCACCCAAGGCTCTGTCCAACCTGACCTTGAACACCACCAGGGATGGAGCATTCACAGCTTCCCTGGGCAACCCATTCCAGTGCCTCATCACCCTTACAGTAAAGAGTTTCTTGCTTATATGCAATCTAAACTTCCCCTGTTTAAGTCTTAACCTGTTACCCCTTGTCCTATCCCTACAGTCCCTAATGAAGAGTCCCTCCCCAGCATCCCTTATAGCCCCCCTTCAGATACTGGAAGGCTGCTAGGAGGTCTCCACGCAGCCTTCTCTTCTCCAGGCTGAACAGCCCCAACTTCTCAGCCCGTCTTCATACGGGAGGTGCTCCAGTCCCCTGATCATCCTTGTGGCCTCCTCTGGACTTGTTCCAACAGTTCCATGTCCTTTTTATGTTGAGGACACCAGAACTGCACACAGTACTCCAGGTGAGGTCTCACGAGAACAGAGTAGAGGAGCAGGATCACCTCCTTTGACCTGCTGGTCACGCTCCTTTTGATGCAGCCCAGGATACGGTTGGCTTTCTGGGCTGCGAGCGCACACTGAAGCCAGCTCATGTTCATCTTCTCATCAACCAACACCCCCAAGTCCTTCTCAGGGCTTCTCTGAATCTCTTCTCTGCCCAACCTGTAGCTGTGCCTGGGATTGCTCCCACCCAGGTATAGAACCTTGCACTTGGCATGGTTAAACTTCATGAGGTTGGCATCAGCCCACCTCTCAAGCGTGTCCAGGTCCCTCTGGATGGCATTCCTTCCCTCCAGCGTACCAACCGAACCACACAGCTTGGTGTCATCGGCAAACTTGCTGAGGGTGCACTCAATCCCACTGTCCATGTCACTGACAAAGATGTTGAACAAGACCGGTCCCAACACCGATCCCTGAGGGACACCACTCATTACTGGTCTCCAGCCGGACATGGAGCCATTGACCACAACTCTTTGCGTGCGGTAATTGATCCAACTACTGTGAATAAACTAGAGGGCCATTAAAGTGTAGTTGCAGTAATCACTCTCTTTAGGGAAAAGAGCATGTTAAGTGAATAAACTTGGATCAACCTCAAACCTAGAAGGTCTACAGGTCTTACTGGCAATAACATCAAGGAATAAATCAAGATGGGCTGAGATCCTGAGTAAGTTGAATGGCCTTACTTTATTTTAGAGCAGAACAGACTAGATTTTTAGTCAGGCGTGCCAGTGAAGAACGTACAGTGAATGGGGGAAGGAAAACAACGTAACCCTTATCTCTACCTCCACCTAAAATTACAGGTGTCTTCTCAAAAGTAAGTTTACTTCACCCTCCATTTTCAGAGAGTTTCTTTAAGGATGTTCTTGTTCTTCCAAGGTTCAGCCTTGTTCTGAATTGCTTTTCTTGCATAAGTACTTAAGTTGTCCATCCCAATTTCAGAAGGGAGGTGGCATAGTATTGATGGTGTCCTGATCACTTTCTAATTAGGGTAATAGCAATTCTTTGTTTCAGTCCATTCATTTCAGCAGTGTCTTGGCAGCAGGTTCTAACTGGTGACTTTTCAATACAGTGATGGACAAATGAGAGTCTGTAATCTCACGAGTTCTGGGAAGCAATTTAACATAGCTCCTGTTTGAAGTCAAAGGGTGCTATACTTCTGACTTAAATAGGAGTGCTGTAAGGTCAAGAGAGCTTCTGGGAATGTCCCTGTAAAAGAAGTGGAGTGATGTACCTTTGAGTGCATTATGGAATTTTATTTCCTTTTATATGTCCTCTTAATCAGCATGACACTCAGTTGGATGGAGAGACTATTAAAAAGGAACTGTCATGTTATTCAGCCACTTACAGATGTTAGCAGCTTTAGAATTAATAATGCCTACTCAAGAAAAAGACCTGGGCTTTATTGAATGGATTCAGCACTCAGTTTTCACAGAAAATAAAATCCCTATCTGTAAAAAAAAAACAACAAAAAAAAAAACAAAACAACCCAGAAGCTGAGGTTTGCTCTAATCTTCTGTTTGTATTCTGTTTATACTTCTAATTGAGTATGCTCTAATCTTCTGTTTGTATCCCTACTCATAAGTGTGAAATTGAGGGCTTTTTTTTTTTAGCACCAGGTCATTTGGTGGTGGTTGTGCCATCTCATAGAAGGATGATAAAGCTCATACATTCCTGGTGCTTCCAAGTGACACTGAAGCTAATTATGCTGTCTTTGAGAAGCTCAGTTTGGCTGTTGGAGCCATTGTATCTGCAAATGATAATGCAAAACCAATAAACTAGAAGCAAGTGACTTTTCTGATTTCTTTTTTATTGTGGTATGTGAATTCTTTAATTCTTTAGTACAGAATCTCTTTCTAAGTATGCAGGAGTCACTGAAGAGAAATGAGTGACTCAAAGCAATCGGTCTGAACAAAGTCTGCAGTTAACGGACATACTGGTCTCTATCACTTAAATAAATTACTTTAGCTCCGTCCTTCTAATTAGGAGGTCTTCCATTCCTTGACTGTTCACCTTACGTTTGTAAGCACCTTCCTCAAACACTGGTTGCTAACTGCATCGGTTTTCTGAATATATAGCTAGACCATGATTCTGATGATACGTGTCTTCAGTCATTCCTTGTTCCTTAGGGTCTTTTGCTGTTACCTTGTCTGTACTGTCTTGTCTCTTTCCAAGTGATACTCTTACTACAGATTGGCTGTGCTGTTGGTGGCAGGATTGCCATGAATTATTTTGAAGTCTGAAACACCATCTCCTCAGAGCTTGAGGATTGCAAAGACTGTCTTTCCTCTTTTGCAACCTGCACATAGTGTTAGATGAGACTGCTTAAAATGTCCCTGAGCACAGTAGTTCCAAAAGCATTTGTAGTTATCTCTCAAATATGACAAGACCCATGAGTCAGAGCAAGTTCTGCTTCTACATCTTGCATGAAAAATATGTTTGGGAATTGAAAATGTCCTAGTTTTCTACCACCAAATACCACAGAATCTGTTGCTCCACAAAAGGGCTGGGTGTGTGGTAGGTCTAACGATGTTGTCCCTTAACATGCTTATATTAAAGGAAACACCTGGGCACTGAGAACTTACGTTCATGGGTTTTTATGGTAAAATACCTTCTGTGCCACAGATCTGTTAAGGCGCAGATTTGTTGTGATTCTAGCTGGTTAAGAAAAGCCAAAATGAATCATCGAATCATAGAATAGTTAGGGTTGGAAAGGACCGTAAGATCATCTAGTTCCAACCCCCCTGACATAGGGGTTTAATAACCAGAGCACTCATCACACATACACTAGCTAGACAGATGGTCTGTTTGCATGTTTCCAGTTTTTCAAGGTAACAAATGTTTCTCTTGTGGTCCTTCTAGATACGATGAAAACGGGATGTATAGGTGAGCTTCTCTTCTTGCTCTCTCGCTTTGGGGCATACAGGTTCCTTGGAGAACTTTGGTGTGTGAAATGGACGGACATATGTATGCATACAGTCATAACCTATTTTTCTAACATAGACATTCCACTAACAGTCAGTTTCATAACTTAATTTTTAGTTTCTCAGGCGAGTAGCGGTACAAAAAGAAATTGTAGGTTTTTTTTATTCATTCAACCTTTTATTACTTTCCTATCACATTTGCTTCATTTGCTAATGCTGGCTCTGGATGCTCTATTTGTGATGTACTTATTGTATAAAACCCTCAGCTATAGTGAAGCTTTAGGTAGTGAAAGTCCTTTCATAGAGTTTTTGATTGCAGATTGAAATAAAACATGCTCTTAATGAATGGACAGTTTTGTTCTTTAGATGAGATGGTTTTTCCTTTATTATAAGTGGCATCCATTAACATCTAGATTTTCTTGGAAGGAAAGAATAGCTGTGTAAGTTAGAGAGAAACTGACACAGGAAGTCTTGTTGAGTTGTGATGATAAAAAAATACTGAAATAACTTAGATTTATTTTTGAGTTATGAGTGCTTTGAAAATGTATTCATTGCTGTTACCAGTAATGAATATGTAAGTTGCTATTCCAGAAAATACATGACTAGGTTGCTTTTCCAGTTCATGTTAATTTTTCTAGAAGGAATGAACTACTGTAAATAATCAGTCTTATACCTGTACATGGAGGGATATTTGCCATAGTATTCAGCCAGTTCTGGTTTTCTGTATAGGTTTATCTTTATTGATTTAACTACATTGGAGGACTTCGAGTAATTAAAATATGAATTCCCATTGCATTGTGTGAGTTACGTGACCTCATAGTAAATTACTAACAGTTGGCTATCAAGATCTCTCTACATTAGATAATTCCTGTCTATTGGCTACTTACTGCCATGGTATCCAATACTTTTGTCAGCGATACTTCTCTTTATAGTCTTGTGCTTTCTTCCTTTTTAGGATCAACCCCTCACATTTTACTTCTGATTTTGTTCAGTTTGTATTTTTTAGGTACTGTGGGTTTCATGTTTGTACAGTGGAAATAAGTTGCCTGAGTAAGAAATGCTGTGCAAGGCATGAAGTGCTATTTTAACAGTTACCAGCTCTGACAGCACTGTAAATCCTCATGGAGCAGTCTACAAAATTAGCTTTGCAAACCTTTTCTTGGGTAATTTTTATTAATGAGTGCAGTGGATGTGTAGGCAAAATGTTCCATCCTTGAATGGGTGACCACAGCAATCTCTCTTTCCAAAGTGAGGTCAGGTAGTACATTTAAGTGATGTTAGCAACACATTAGCACATTCTGTATTGGAAAAAAAAAACTAGGCTTAAAACAAGGTAAAACCATGTTGACTCTAAAAGACAATATCATTATGCAGCAGTGGTAACAAAAATGAATGCCACTGTTTAAACCCTAGCATAAATCTCCAGTTTGTGCTGATCTTGGAGATTTTGAAATCCCATCTGATTTGTTATTTGAGGGCATAGCTGTTCAGAAGCCAGCTTTGTGCTTGCTTTGTAATTGCTCTTTATCAGGCAATTGCTTCCATTTCATAACTGCAGAGTTGGTTCTACATGCTGGATTTAAGCTTCCAAATGATCAGCATTCTGACATTTGACATTAAGCGGTTGACCCTTAGTGGGTAAGAGGAAAAGCTAAAAACTCCCAGTGTTCATAGCACTGATTTTAGTGTGATATTACTTCTCCCCGTCTTAACTTGCATCTTCAACCCCGTGGTTGGAAATGTTCTCAGGTTTAAAGGCAAATTTCTAAAGCACATGGGCTTTGATGCTATGTGGATGCAATATTTTGCATTGTGGGTTATCCTTTTATCTTAGTGCATCTCCTGAGTCCCTAAAATGTCATGCAGCCTCTGTTAAAACATGGGGTCTCTAATCTTTGCCTTCCTCATTGCGGTTTTTGTAGGGGTACGAGCCTGTCTACGGACCACAGCTCGAGAACAAGAAGAGAAGTATGAAATTCAAGGTGGCCCACAAAGAGGCCGGCTCAACAGAGAACACCTGGTAGGTTTTATCGCTTGAGACAGATTATTTTAATGACCTTTGGTTCATGCATTTTTTTTTTGCCCTTTGCCACATGTAAAAGTGCAGTAGATGTAAAAGTTTAATGTGGTCTTGTACAGAAATTTGATTACGTGCAAGGTGATGGAAAGAACTGCGAACACCCATAAAGCTGTCATTTTGCTCTATTAATAGATATGTTGCTATAACCTTGTCAGAGGCTGCGCTACACTCATGGAAAAAGCTGTATGGGACCGGAAGTGATGCTGCATCAGCCTTCTCTCTTCAGCTTTAGAAGCCTGTTGAAATTATCTGAGGAAAGAAAAAGGGGTTTATTACTTCTTGTTTCCATATAAGGCCACTTTTATATTTAACTGGCTTAGTTTCTGGTTACTTACTGGATTACACTAAAAACGTTCATTAAATGTATTGTAACAGTAGTTGTACAGAGTTGTAGCTCACCGTTCAAATCCTTTTATGCTGGAAAATATTTGAACATAAGCAAGAATTTGCCATGTAAGCAAGCTTTTCTTGATTGCGTACTTACACTGAGGATGGTACATAGAATCATAGAATGTTCAAGGTTGGAAAGGATCTTAAGATCATTGGTTCCAACCCCTGTGGCATGGGTTGGGACTCTTCTAGCTTCCTGTATTGATTATTTTAAATGATGTCTTTTTGTAGGCACTGATTATTCCTTTCCACTGTTTTCCAGTGTGCTCAGTTGTGATGACCTGTATTTATACTTCCTTTTTTTTTTTTTTCTTTCCTTCCACATAGCTGCCTAAGTTGTTTGATGGATGTTATTTCTATTTCTTGGGATCTTTCAAACATCACCAGAAGAGTGACCTTGTGGAGCTGGTCAAAGCAGCAGGAGGACAAATTTTGGTTAGACAGCCAAAACCAGACAGCGATGTGACGCAGACAATAAACACGGTGGCATACCATGCAGAATCTACTTCTGACCAGAGATTTTGCACTCAATATGTGATCTATGATGTATCTTCTAAATTCAAGCCGGAGAAAATTCGTCAAGGCAAAGTCTGGATGGCCCCCTCCAGCTGGCTTATAGACTGTATGATGTCATTTCAGCTCTTGCCTGTAAAATGAATATCCATCTCATGAGCAAGGTTTTGAAATGTGGTGGGTCTGGAGCAGTTGGAACACTTTGGTAAACATTGTTCTGCAGCTATGATCTGTGTTTTGCTCTTAGGAATACAGGAGAGATCTGACCATTTCAATGAGTTGCTAAAATCACTGAAGTGCTGGAATAAGAGAGATAAATATACTGCATTGACAAATGTGCCTTGGGTTCTTTAATATGCTTTGGTTTTGCATTTAACTGTAATAATCACTGACATTTTGCAACTAAGATTGTGCATAATGAAACCTTTTTCATTCTTGATTAGAACCATCCCTTTGTAAGTAATAGAACATGACCCCATTTATTTTGTGTTTAATATCCATTGACAAGGATCTGCTGTATGCGTTCTCATCTGTCAGATGAGACAGGAAAACATCCTGCAGCTGGATTTTGAAGGAAATTCTTGGCATGGGACAAGCCTTATAGAAATTGGAGTTGAACTAATGGCCTGAATTTGTTTGAGGCAGATGATTTTGAAAACAGGGTCTTTAAAATTTAATCTTGGTCTACAATTCCTTATTAGAGGAATTCCTTATTCACGTCTGTCCTCTTTCACACTTGTAAATGTGTAACTTAAACTCTATTCTATTTTCTGAAGATTTTTAAGCGTCAGGATCCATATTTAATTATAATGAAAAATATTTCTGTAAGTATCGATGGTTACTATCATGGTTGCTTAAAAAATTAATGCTCAAAAGAATTGTGCCTCACTCTGCACAACTATACTTAAACTTAGCTGTCTACATTGGAGCAATATTTGATTCTTTCATATTTGTTAGAATATTTCTCATAATTGATCATAAGTTATTGTCAGACTTCTTCACTCTGTGCTCTTATGTAATGTCATGCATCTTTTGTATTGTCTGTGAATTCATAACTGAAAAATGGTGTCTTGTAATAATATATAATGACAATGGTGGTTGTGGGATAAAACAAATTTTCTTGTATTTTGCTCTTGTATTGCTTGTAATAATTAAAGCTTTTGGTGCAAGTAAGCTTGGAGTATCCTATTACATGAGCTTAGCTGCAGAGTAAGTGCACAGTGCATATATAGCTCAACAGGTAAATGGAAATGTAAGTACTTTCCTGTGAACTTGATACAGCTGTGAAGACAGCATATCCACTTGCAAGAGCAGCTCTTCAGTGTGAGAGTTGTTTTCTGTAACCATTGCCATTTTAGATCCTATGCTGATTTTCAATATGCTGTGTAGAACTCTTAGAACTGTACACTTCAGGTGTAAAAGGTTTAGTCTTCAATAGGATCTACTAGACTTCAGTAGCTGGAGTATCTTGATCTATCACTTGTGCTACACTCAGTCATTGCTCTTCACTAAATGCAGTTCTCAAGTACTTGCACGTCTGTGTGAGCGAGCAAAAATGCCACGAGGCTCATTAATAAATGGAACAACCCATGGTATTAATGTTTGGGGGTTTTGTGCAGATAAATACTGGCAGCAGATAAGGTTCTGAGTCAGTACTGCATGGACTTGGTCATTTATTTGAGCAATTGTTGCACATTTTAACTTGGCATTTCATAGCACATCAATGTACCGGCTGTAGTATTCTTTGCACAAGTAACAGTGGATCTCTGCAAAATTAAGAATGGAGCTTTTCTGCTGTGTACCAGGAAGACATTTGGCCCATCAATAATACTGCTCTAGGTTCTAAAGTAGAGGCAGCAGAGGGACAGGTTTTAAGAGCCATTGTTCCTTGGCAGCTGAATAGAAACTCTGTTAGAAAATTGCCATTAATTTTTTTTCTTTAATCTTCTCATTCAAATGAGGTCAAGATTAACTCTGGCCCATTCCTTCAGGTCTCAGGAATTCAGCTTTTGAGTGTGATCAACTTGTGTAAATGGACATGCTTAAAGAGCCTCACAGAACCACAGGAGGTAGACCTTGATGCCGGAGCTACAGCAGGTGTCAAACACTGTTGAAGCAACAGGTAAGTACACACACAAAAAGAGATCAGTGACACAGACCCTGCTTAATTCACTCTTGCTAATTGTTGAAGCCAGAGGGGTAGCATTTGATAAAGCATGTCTAAAAAGGTCTTGTAGTAAAGATAAATCAAGTCCCTTAATCCACTGGATTAGTTTTGGCTCATGAAAGCAAAGGTATAGAATCATGAGGCATGTGGTGAAGGGTGTGTAGGGATCATTTCTCACTGTCTCTTCTAGCCTGAAACCAAGAATGCAGTAAAGGAAGCAAGGAGGAGGCAGGCTTTAAACAGAAGAGGTATTTCAAGCTCTGTGAGCAGAGTTGTGGCACTGACAGCCATAGCCTCTTGTGGGTGCTGTATGCTTTGGCTTAGTCTGAAGCCAGGGAGTAGATGAGTTCATCAAAGCAAATCTGTTAAAGGTTGATAAAGAACTTCAGCTATAACATGAATTTGTATTTGCATTCTTCTGGTAAAATACATACACTTAATGTGCATTGATGATTGGGGCATTTGAAGAGGTAGAAGTCCAAAACTCACATTCTGGATTATAGATGGTTTTGTTACTTATACCTCAAAAATGTTGTGAATCTCAGGCTAATGAGTTATCCCTTAAATTGTACCTATTTATGCAATTATGAATTAGTTCACAATTAATCACTCCAGTACTAATAACATAGCCATATGTTATTCAGTAGCCATATCTGGGGTTCAGTAGTGTCAGCTTTAACATTACTAATTGTTAATAAATATATAGAACACTTCTGAACGGCTGTGGCCTGTAATCTAAGGGAGAATATATGAAGTCTGGCTGGTTTGTTTGCTTTTCTTTGTTGTTGTTTTGTGTGGGGTTTTGGAGTTTGTTTTTTGTGGGTGTGTATTGAAGTGAAAGATATTTGGGAAGAGGTAGCCTTCTTGCATCAGTGTCCTAGGTAGATCCCAAGGAATATAACCACAGAATCCTAGAATGGTTTGGGTTGGAAAGGACCTTAAAGCTCATCTAGTTTCAATCCCCCTGGCACAGGGACATCTTCCACTGGACCAGGTTGCTCAAAGCCCCATCCAGCCTGGCCTTGAACATTTCCAGGGATGGGGAATAGTCATGGAATGGCTTGTACTTTGGGTTATTGAAGATAAGTAATTCAAGGGTGGGAACACTAGGCAAGGAGTTGAAGCTGGTTGTATTCCCTGAGGAATTAGGTCCAAACTTGATCTGCAGCAGTTATTTTATTCTGCATTCTTTTAGTAGATCATCACTATGGCCAAAGAAACTTGCAAATATTCTGGTCCGGACAAAGATGTCTGTATGGAAGCCACAGGCTTCCACCAAATGATCCTTCTTGTGCTTTCTGTGCTGCTTCCCATTCATGTGAGCTAGCTTTACTGTCAGGGGGTTCAGGGATGAGGAAAAAATGGGTTTAGAACTGCCAGGGCTACAGTGCCAGTAGAGCCTCCGGCAGGATTGTCTGTTCTGGCCCATCTTGTGGGTCATCTGAGCTGCCAGCAAAGTCTAGATAGCAGCCTCTTGAGATCTTGTTGAGGACATGTCCATGAAACATGGCAGAGCAAAGCTTTTCTTTTTTCCTCCTTGAGCTGTTTTTACTCTAGTGCTGGAGGATTACCTGGTTTTGCTCTTGGAAATGGGGTGAATTTGGTGTTAAATTAATTGGTATTAATCAGTTTGTCCCTATATCCTGTTTCTGACTTCCTCCCATACTTTGCAAGAAAAAGCAGTTTGATGGCAAGGTTTGAATCTTTCTCTGATACCAAAGCAGACTGCACTGTGTTCCAAAAGCCAACAAAGTAGGCTTAAATATCAGCTTAAAAACTGCAGAAAGAGGTCTTTGGACAGCCAGACAGTATTGGCTAGGAAATGGGCAGTAATGTCTCAGACTAAATGAAGATTCAGCTGTTTTAAATAGCAGTTCAGCATGTTCTATCTTTTCAGACTTGTTTGATTTAAATTAATGGTAGTTAACTAGTGTTAAATTGCCCTTAAAAGCAGAAGAACATTTTGTGTGTAATCAGATGGGGGGAAGGGAGTTCCCACCTTCCTTATTTTCTTCCTACAGAGAAGATGCATTTTCTGTGCTTCAGTTCAATTCCTGGCAGGAGGTCTGGTCTGATGAAGTAGCAGAGAACCATCAGCTCCTGCTGTGTGCTTGAGACACAGCTGTCATTCACCCAGCAGAGATGCTGAGGCAGTGACGGGCTGGGATGTCTGGTACCCATGGTTTTGTTAGGCAGCAGGGGTTGTGATTGTCTTGCTCCAGTGGATGTTGGATGTGTTGTGCACCGCAGTTGGGAGAAGTTAACCATGAAGTGCCACAGTTAGTTGCATTATAGTATCTGTCCTGGATGTCCAAGTGTGTTTAAGAAGCAGAGAGGTTTCTTCCCTGATGGGCACAGCTATAAACCACAGCAGCCCTTTCTCAGGTCTGAGTTGACCTTGGGGTGATGTCTGTTGCAGTCAGTGTGCTGAAGAGCAGTGCTGTGCTATGAGGGCTACACAAGGATGAGTGGTGCTTACCTTCACAAGCCTGTAAGTTAAACAGATGCACAGAGAATGGGGTTAAAATGTGTATTAAAATATAGGATGTGAAGCAACAGCTAAGCTGACTGTCTTGCTCGGCTTGCTGAACTGATCAAAAATTACTTATTTCTTCAGCTAGTGTGGGGCTGGGTTGGTTTCCTCCTGGTTTAGCAAAATTCTCAAGAGTCCAAAAAGTATTTGGCTGGAGGAACAGGCATCAGACTGTCTCTTTTGGCAGTAATCAGCTGAGATTCAGTTGTGACATGAAGTGAGGTTTTCTGATTGACATACACACTCATGCTCTCCATGCTCCCCTGAGGGGGCCCTAGTCTCTGTTTGCGGGGTGCTGGTGGCAGCCTGACCAGGAAAATGGTTCTCTGCTGCTCTGCTGGAAAGGTCAGTTTTGACTAGCTGGTGCCAAGGGAAACGCAGATGAGCTCTAGTTTGGATCCACTGGAATGCGTGGTCTCCAGCAAAATTTTACTTTTCTTCAGCACAAAAGATCTGAAGGAACATTATTAAAGAAAAAGGGGCCTTTTAATATAATTAAATATTAATATAGATAATGCAATCAATGCTGTATTGATTGCATTAGCCACGGTAATGTTTAATTCAATAAGTCTACAGTACTGTTATTTCCCCCCATGTTTATTTTCTGCTGTGCAGCAATGTAATACCCCTATGTTCTGCCCAGCAGTGTCCCCTAGGCTTGATCTAGGAGAGCAGGAAGTGATAGCGTGGGGAGAGGGCAAAGCAGCCAAGCTGTATTCTGGGTTGAACTGCTTCACGTCCCCTCAGAATGATTGTATAAAGTCAGGATCACCTGCGTGGCTGATGCAACCTGGATTCAAAACAGCTACTCTCAGTGGTATGCATAGTTTTTAAAGCCTGCGCAGTCACAATATTGCTATTAATGTCAAAATTGACCATGACCTCCATGTGCTTTCCTTCGGGAGCCTGGGCCCAATGCCATGCTTCACTCTTGCTCTCAGCAGCTGAGTCCTAGCAGGTAGAAGATTTTCTACCCTAAGCTGTTGAACATGTTTCTGAAGGAAGAGGTGCTGGGTTCTGGTTTTAAACTTAGCCAAGCTTGAACAATTTTATCTGTGGTTGTAGGCAGAAGGTTTTTATTAAATTAAGAGTCACAGTTTTCTTTAACTGAAAAATTGGAGGTAGATGTTCTCCTCAGTTTAACCCACTACAGAACAAGTTTTCTGGTCCCTGGTTCTTTGCTTGCTGTGTACCTGTGGAACGAGGTTTGGTAAAAACATTCATGAGCAACCTGGAATAAGCAGTGTTCAAGGCCAGGTTGGACAGAGCTTTGGGCAACATACTCTAGTGTGAGGTGTCCCTGCCCATGGCAGGGGGGTTGGAAATGACCTTAAAATCACCCAGTTCCCAGGTTGGAACTGGGTGATCTTAAGGTCATTTCCAACCCCAACCATTCTAGGATTCTATGACTTTTGGCTTCTGGTTTAAAAAAAAAAACTGCTTGAGGAAATCAACCCTGACTCAATGATGAGAGGTGGAGAAACTGCTTACACTGGGCTCAAAGTTGCTGTAGTCTGTGCAGCAGCACACATTCTTGTGGTGTTTCTGCAACTCATGAGGGGTTACTTATCCTGTGAGAGGTAACAGCTTAGGCACCCAGAGGATGGAAATAATCATGTTGGTGCTACCCAGTCCAGCACAGGAACTTGGGAAGGAGCCCATGTGGAGTGGTGTTGCACTGCCCACCAGCCAGGCACCCAGAGTGGAAGGCTGTGTTGGATCAAGCAAAGCCATTTCATCTACCTTACCACAGCCTCCACCAGAGTGCTGTGCAATGCTTGCATAGGCAGGCAAGCAAAGGAAGAGAAAGATGCAAGAAAAAGCCAGTGTTTCTGGCAATGGGAGAGGTTTATGCAGGTGCTTCAAAACTCTGACTTTGAGGTGGGCAACAACATTCTCCTGCAAAAAGGGCAGCTGCAAAGTTCAGTTTCCAAATCTTCACCTCTCCAGGCCCTTCTTAGCAGGGTTTCTCTGCCTGAAACAAATTGGAGAGCTCTCTTTAATCATCTTGAACTTGCAACCCCTTCTGCATGGGTCTCTGTCCCTGCTGTGGCTGCTTCAGATTTTTGCAGACTTTTTTACTGCATTATAACATTTACGCACCATGGTGCCCAGACGTTTCCTTCTAATGGGTTTTGCATTAGTAGCTAGTATCGGGAAATCTAGTACCAAAAGGTTAATGTACATCCATTAGTCCTTTTTTCCCCCCCTTCTTCATGTGCTAGTAGAAGACAACCAATTTCAGTAAATACATTAGGTCTGGAGAGGGTCTGGAAACTCTGTATGTGCAAAGCTGTGAGGTTATTAATATTGTCCTGTCTTAAGTGCTGTAGGTAAAGTGGGACTTGCAGATGTTTAATGATACCTTTCAGGTGTTTTCCTCATAAAAGGAGCTGGGTTTTTCTGAGACCTGTTTTTTTCATCAAGTGCACTACTTGTTCTGCATCTCCTGCGTTGTGAAGGAAGCTGTGCTTCTCTACCCATGTGCTCTCAGCTACAGGTAAGCTAAGGAGGAACAATGTTAGGGTAGTTCAGGCTGTTGTGTGGGCAGCTGAGCCAGCTTTAACAGCTAGACCATTTCTGGGCCTGCAACAAATGGTTTCCTCCCTCCTCTCCCCATAGCCAGCGTGACAATTTCTGTCCTGCTAATTGGAGCGAAGCTGAACCCTGGAGCGTTTCATTGCATTCTCTGACCTGCACTTTAGACAAGGTCAAGCTTTTTCACTGAAAAAAATCTATCACGCTAATGACCACAAGAGGCAGGTGCAATGCTGGAGAGGGCTGGCTATATATATGTTCTGCCTCCTCATGTATTTATGATTTGCAGACATTGCCATGTTCTTTAACTGAAACCTTATGTTTTAACTCCTTTGAAAATTAAGAATTCAAGTTGTGATACTCTCACTCTGGATGACTTTGTGTGTATTGGGTTTGTGTGGCAAGGTTTTGGTAGTAGATGGGCTACAGGAGTGGCTTCTGTGAGAAGCTGCTGGAAGCTTCCCCCATGTCTGATAGCACAAGTGCAGCCAGCTCCAAGATGGTCCCCGCTGCTGGCCAAGGCTGAGCCCAGCAGCAATAGTGGTGGCACCTCTGGGATAACATATTTGAGAGAAAGTTACGGTGCAGGAGCAATTGCAGCCAGAGAGAGGAGTGAGAATGTGAGAAACAGCTCTGCAGACCCCAGGGTCAGTGCAGGGGGGAGGAGCTGCTCTAGGTGCAGAAGTAGAAATTCCCCTGCAGCCTGAGGTGCAGACCATAGTGAGGGCAGGCTGTGCCCCACAGCCTGTGGAGCCCACAGTGGAGCAGATATCCACCCACAGCCCATGGAGAAGGAGATATCCACCTGCAGCCCATGGAGCCCATGGTGGAGCAGATATCCACCCACAGCCCATGGAGGACCCCACACCGGAGCAGGGGGATGCCTGAAGGAGGCTTTGACCCCATGGGCAGCCCATGCTGGAGCAGGCTCCTGGCAGGACCTGTGGACCCATGGAGAGAGGAGCCTGTGCAGCAGCTTGCTGGCAGGAGTTGCGACCCCACGGGGGTCCCACGCTGGAGCAGTCTGTTCCCGAAGGACGGCACCCCACTGAAGGGACTCTTGTTGAAGCAATCCATTCCTGAAGGGCACAGGACATGCAGGATGAGGCATGGCTAGCTCACTGCTCTGTGATCCAGCGACTCCTGAAATTTGTTGCTCTTATTTCCCAGTACCATGTTGTTCAGACTGAGGGTTCGTGTCTGCCACTAAAATCTGTGGCTCATGGAGAACATCTGCACTGGTCTTACTTGAGCACTAGGGTGGACATCTCTCTGATGGCCGCTGCAGGATGGTCTACCAGTGTGTGGGGCTCAGTTCTCAAGGTGCAATATCCCCATGCCTCTGATTTTGGCTGTTCTTCTGGTAATCTCTCTGGAGATCACTGGAGGCTCAGTGACTTGAAGATACTCAGACGAAATGGGGGTACACAAAGCTGGGTTGGTGAGCAGCTCTAAGTATGTGAGCTCAAAACACTGCAAAACCCAAGCCAAATGAAAAGACAAAATCCTGTGTGGTTTGATTTCACTTAATGAGGAACTATTCACAGCTTTCCATTTCTGATCTGTATCTTTCCATTTCTATTGTAATGGTAATTACTGTAGCAGTTTATTAACAAAGAAATCATTTGATAGCTTTCACATATTCCCATACTTCAGGTATCTAACAACCTATTGATTCAATAGCTTGGCAGTCTTCCTGACTGAGGAGCTGGAGTTAGATTTTTTTTTTTTTAAAGCACTTTGATCATTTTATACACAAAGGATAATTACTCTGGTTGAAACAAGGGCTGGATTGCAGAGTGATGCAGTCTGCAGTACATTCTGGTGTATGATCCCTGCCGCGCTTGCAGTCAGAGCAAGCACTGTCTGCATTTTCTCATAGAAGGACTTTGAAAACTTGTCACTGGGTTGGATTTCTGATCCCTGGGTCCTACAGTCAGCAATGGAAAGGTATGCACACCTGTAGAGAGGTAATGTCAATATCTGACACGACTGAGCCTGTCTTTATGAAAGCTTTTTGTCTTTGCAGCTGTATGCCCTGCTTGCCACTGGTGCTGTGTGGAATAGGTTTTGCAATAGCAATGTGCTCCCTCACACTGCAGACTCATGACACTGCTGGTTGCTTCAGCACCCCTCCTCTCTCTTTCCAGATGGTTCCTCATGTTCTCAAGGTGTTTGGAGAAATTTTCCCTGACACCAGTTCACACTGGTACAGAAGACCAGGGCCCTGAAGCAACAGCTATGCAGTGTGTGATGAGTGAGTCTGCAACAGTGCATGAGCCCACTCATGGTCCAGCCCCTCACAGGTAACCAGAAGCCAGTCTGCACTGGTGGCTGGTGTGCATGAGATGTGGCAGAGGCTCACAGGGGTGAAAAACAAGGTGGTTCTAAAAGCAGGGCGTGGTGTAGACTGCCTGTGCAAATTACTGTCATGGTTTTTGCAGGTTTCTAGCAAATTTTTCCCAATTATATTGGAGGCCTATTTGGGAATTGTATTTCTGCTATTAAATAGCACAGAAACTTGCCTGGAAAGAGGGCCCAGCTACTTCAGTTAGCCCAAACACCTTCCATCATATCACGAGCCCTTCTAGAAGGAGTAAGGGGAGCAAAATGGATGGAAACTCTCTGCTCTGAGTTTTCTCATGGAGTCTGGAAGGAACAGAAACATTTGACCCCTACAAGGAGAAGCTGCTGCTTGTGTCCTCAGAAGGCTTTTTATGCATGTGACCCTAATGGGCTTCCTAACTTGGTTAATAATTCATCTTCTTCTGAAATGGCCTGGTTTGATCATTCAATGCCTAGGTGACCCTACAACCTATTGGGAATAAGGCACTGATAGAACTTGAATTACAGGTTAGTCATTTTCCCATCTAATATATCACAGACTGAAAGCTTTATGACTTCAGAGCTTACTGTATTAATTTTATGCATGAATGCTTTATTTTTGCCATACGAGATATATCACTGGCTTACTAGAGCAAAATATCATTAGACCTGGAAAGGGATTTGGTCACTTACACTTTGTCACCAAGGATCATTGCACATAGATTATGTAGGGCTGTGCTGTGCCATTTCTCATGTGTTTATTAAGTGATTATAAATACTGAACAGTGTGCCTTCAGGGGACACTTGAGATCTGTTATTGTAGCAATATTTCATTTAGAAAGATGGCACACATGCTGTTATTCGTGCTTTGGGAGGGTCTGTTGAAGGGGTTGTGGGATGTGAAGAGAGAGGTAGCCTGTTCTGCCTTGAAGCAACTCTTGGTTTTAGCTGTTGATTGTTGTGAATCTTCTCTCATCCTGGTGGCACATCCTGGTGGCTTGTGTCAAGGACAGGATCCCGAGATACCCAGGATGCAACCCTGCCTGTGTCGGAGCCCTTGACTACATCACATTGAACTACTTTGGGTCCATAGGTTTTCTGTATCTCAGTTCAGGATGTCAGTCTTGAAAACACCACAAATTTGACTTTTCAGAAATGCTAAGCTCTCAGTGTTTGTTGTTTCAATACAATGAGTGGGTTTTTTCTATGGACCCATAAAAATCAGCTGTTTGTCCTCAACATTAAACCTAGCTCTGCAAAAGCCAGAGAAAAAGAGCTTGTGGACATACCAGTGGCTGAGGGACAACTCTGACCAACTTCTTGAGGCCTTGATGCCATTTCCCACAGCCCAAAGGTGTGCAGGAGTCCACCTCAGAGCTCTTCCACTCCTTAATCACCAAGACCAAAGAGCAGCCCCAATCTGCAGACTTGGCTTTTCATTTGCTGCCCAGGTTGCTGGTAAGCTGATGTCTTGAGTCAGGTTTTCAGAAGAGCTCAGTTCCCATCTGGTCACTGCAATAGGTTTGATTTTTCCACCAAAAAGTTAACTCGTAAAGCATCTGCAAGACAGCTGGTAAAGGCTGGGCCTCTTCTGGAAACTGATGTGTCTTTAAGTCCCTTATTTTAATTTAAAAATTTATATTAAATTATTTCCTGCTGGCTATGTAAAGCACAACCTGAAAATGCATCTCGTCTATGGATTTCCACTATAACTGAACAACACAGGCCCACTTTTGATTAAGTGATCCTTAGAAGAAAAAAAAACCCAAACCCATGTTATCTGCCTCTTAAATGTTAATTAAGAGGCAGAATTTAAATGCTTCCATGATTCATTAATGAAAAAGACCAAGATGAAGTAGGTGAGCAGTAAAGAGCTGCATAAATTCACCAACAAAACTGATAGAAGCCAGCAACTCTATTCTGAGACTGCAAACACAGGGAAATGGGGTAAAAATGATTTGTGACCAGGAGGAGGAAGAATTTCCTTGTGTTACATGACTGCATGCTTTTATTAGTTTGATGATGTACAGTGGGACTATTTATCTTGGAAATGGCTTTTTGGTTAACATTTCATTTTCCTTCCCAAACTTAGTGATATGAAGCACAGTTCTCTGCAATTGGCTATCCCCGGACTTTATTAATACCACTTGTTGTTGTTGTAAATGATCTATTGCAGAACAAGTAATAAAGCTCCTGTTTTGCAAGTAAGCAAGCCCTCACCCTTTTGGGGGAAGAATGAAAAATTTGTTAATAAAAAATAGTAAGAATGAAACTCATAATACATTGCACTGATAGTTATATCACTTTTATGCTACATGCTTCTCTTTAGGAATTTGAGGCCCTGCACTAATTTAATATCACTAAATTGGCCTGGTTTTGGATGTGATCTATCCTATCCTATTGCTCTGCCAGCCGCTGCCACTTCAATATTACACAGTGCATCCAAATAAGAGCGTCTGGGAAAGTACCAAGTTCAATTTTACCTGCAAAAGGCATGAGTTTCCAAGGTCAGAGAGGTGGTGCAGATTAGCCAGCATCTGCTTAACATACGCTTATCACCAAGTTTATCACCAAATCAAGCCTTGTTGCTCGTACCCATGGGAATAATTCCCTGTGGTGAATGGAGCTATAAATTTCAGGGCTGGGGAATAGCAAGAGACTCCTGGTGTTGCTGGTGCTGGGTGCAGCATCTTTGCACAAGGCCAAGTTATTCCCATTCATCTTTTCCAGGAGCAGATTCTGGTGTAAGTTTATGCTTGTTGGAAAGAAAGGTAGCTCAGGTGTTTTCATGTATCTTTCTTTTTCATGTTTTCTATCCTTAGTTTCTCTTTTCTCTGTTTAGGAAACATAAAAGTTGCGATACCTCAAGATTTCCCTAGGGCAAGGCTCCAGCACTGCTGCCCACTGGTTCCCCCTGCATGTGGAGCAAAATGTTTGCTGTATGTTACATTCCTACAGGTGGTTTTATTCTGTCTCAAAAACTAAGACCAAATGCCACTTGTGGGGTAATACTAATTGAAAAGTGTATCTGACAAAATGACGGAAGAAGTCTGTAGTGCACATGGATTGCTTTAAATCTCTTCTCTACCCTGCTCAAAGCTGGAGGAG
Organism: Pezoporus flaviventris; assembly: GCF_033815535.1. NCBI lineage: Eukaryota > Metazoa > Chordata > Aves > Psittaciformes > Psittacidae > Pezoporus > Pezoporus flaviventris. The sequence goes on from NW_026892549.1 coordinate 54,782,108, forward strand.
GTGAAACTTTTTCTTGCTGGGGTAACTCCTTCAAAGCATGTGTGTCTGCTTCACTGGTCAGAAATTCAAACACGCATCCACCTATATTTCTATTTCTACACTGACCTACTCCTCAGGATCTTGTCTCCCGTCCTGCAACTTCTTATTTCTGCTCTTAACATGGTTTCACAGAAGAAAATTCCTGTATTTCTGCTCCAAGGCATCACAAATCACTGGTAGCATATAAACACATTGGGTGAGTTTGGCCTAGGAAATGATGGGTTTTGTTTGTGATCTTTCTCAGATCCAGTAGGATAGAGCCCTGGTTGCTGCTAACAATTTTGGCGAGAGGTGCCCCTGCAAATGATGCATCAGACCCCAAGATCCAGCTGGATGGGGACCAGTCTTGTATCTTCTCAGAAGCAACCAGGAGGAGCAGGCAGGGAAACCCTATCGTCTCTTGGGATTTAAGGTGTCTCCAATTTTCACGTGCTGTCCACTAATCCAGGGAAACTCTTATCATTAGGGAGATTTTAAAGATTGTCCTACATACCTCCTGCTCCTTTGCCTAAGGCACCTGAACCTCCTTCCATTTGTTTTTCATGCTGCTGACAAAATCAGTGGGATTTAGGATGTTTTAAGTAAAAATATGAGGGCTAGAACATCCTGTAGAGCTTCACAGTATGATAACAAATGCTCTTGCTTTCCAGGCATGTCTCCATTTGCTTTCTTTTCATGCTGGTGGGACAAGGAGGGGCAGTGCTACTCTTTGTTTAGAAATGCAATTAGCCCAAGTGTACAGGCCTGCAGCAAGCCAAGTGGATAACCTTGAATCCAGAAAACGTTAGAGGAAATTTAAAGCCATCTGCAGCTCCAATGGGTCCCCATGCACCCCTTTTGTTCACAGTTTCTATTCATGCTGATAAAGTGCCAGAAGATATGCAATACAATGGGAAATTGCTTCTTTGGGTATCATAGCATCTTGACTTAGAAGTGCTTTAACCTTGGCCTCATGCTTCCTGCGGGGCCTGTTGTCTTTGCTGCACAAGTACCAACACCAGCCAGGAAAGTGCAGGATTTTTCATCTGAGTAAAATTAAAACCTGAAGCCTTTACCATCCTCTCGATGCCAGACATGCTCTACCTGCATTAACTTGAGCTTAATGGACTGCAAAACGAGTGTTTCTGTGCATATGGGAGTGGGTTATTTCCAGGAGAGCAAGTTTTTATCTCTTCCCTTTCCCAAAACTTTTGTCTTTTTAAAAAAAAGAAAAAGAGAAATGGCAAATATAGCTAAATCATAGGCACACAGCTGGGCCCTGGGAAATCCAGAAAACTGTTTGAGCAATGCACAGGTTGCATCCCTCAAGCCAGCTAACTAATGCAAAGAGCAAAGATCACCAGTCCCTCTCCATTAAACTGAAATATTTTTATTAACCGAGTTCTTGATGGCAGTGTTGAGGATGATGTAAGTATTTCTCAGCAGACCAGCTGAAAACCTCAACCTGGTTTCATTGCAGACTCTTTTGAAGTCCTTCAAGGTAGGACCCAAAGCTCTGAAAGCTGGATCACATGAGCTCCAGCCACCCCAGTGCCTGGCACACTGGCTGCATAGCCAGTGGTAGGATGCTCCACCTTCACAGCCCACTCCAAGGCATGGAGTGCATTCTCTCACTCTGGTCACCATGCTCCATCTCTGGCAGTGTTCAAGGCCAGGTTGGACAGAGTCTTGGATGACATGTTTTAGTCTGTGGTGTCCGTGCCCATAGCAAGGGGGGTGGAACTAGATGATCTTAAGGTCCTTTCCAAACCAAACCATTCTATGATTTAAAGGGAGAATGTAAAATCCTGGTGAGCCCCATTTTTCACCTACTTCCTTGGAGTTTTGCCTTCCAGTTTCATATGATTTTTCCAAAACTCCCTAGACTGTGATTTAGCTGTTTCTCCAAACACAGAGGCAAGCCACCACTGAAATATGTGAAGGACAATCTGTGTAGGTAACACGATAACCCCTATGGGGAAGCAAGGGTTACCAGGGAAGAATGGTCTGGTGGTTTCTCTTTGAGCTTTCAAAGGTTATCACTATAAGGAAAACAGCAGAGTGAAACACTTTGTGTGATTGTGTGTGTGTTGTAATGACCAAAAATAACTTGACTGTGTCCTTTCCAGTGCCAGATGCCTTACAGTCTAAATGAGCATCTTCAGTAGTGGCATTAATTATTATTGAAATCCTGCAAGAGCAGGATCCACTGAAACAAGTCTAGCGCTCAGGCTTGGTCTTTCTCTCCCTTCTCTCCCCCTTCTGAAGCAGACATCTGAAAAGGGCCCTTACACCTGACTGGTCCACTGGAGAGACTGTGGGACTTATGCTGAGCCCTGTGCTGTTCAGGTGAGCAGAAAGCACTCTGGATTGCATGGAGAGCACAGCTCTGAGCGTGCAGATGGGGTCAGGCATGGGTACCAGCACGAGGGATGCTGCATGAGCTGAGGATCAGAAAGATTGTGTTGGGAAGGCTTTCCTGATACTGTCAGGTAATGTCTTTTGGTGCTGCTCTACCCACCCTCTTGCCACCTTCTATGGAAAGCCCAACGCCAAGAAAATATTGACAAGCAGCTCCCAGGGGTGCAGATAACTTTAATAAGTGACCCCAAGGGAACCAGCCTGGTCAGAGGTCACTGAATCCTTGAGAAAGAGGAAACTTCCTCCGGCTCTTGCTGAATGGCCTTTGATAGCACTCAAATGACTGCCTGATCTGAAAGATGAGGCCATCTGTGCAGATGGGCGCAACCATCACCTGTCCGTCTGCCTTGCTGGGGGTTACTCAGCAAGGAGTCCTCAACTGGAGGACACCAGCCAGTGCTGGTGGGGACACTGGCTTGTTCTGTGCCATCCCAAAGGAGCCTGACTTGGCTTTCTTGTTGGGTTTTGACTTTCCTTTCAATTTCCTAATGCGTAGTTATCACTGTGCTGGGTTTGCATAGCCTGTGTCCAGAAGCATGACACATCTTGGCAATGGCTCATTCTTCACTGTCCAGGGCCGCTTATAAATAAAGCACACATATTTGCACATAAAGTACAGTAAGGCCCCAAATAATATTTTATATGGCTGATCCTTTGGGTACATAAGGGCCTCTGATTGCTGTTTACCAATGGGATATTGGTGCTGGCCTGCCTGCTTCGCAGACTGTTGCCATGCACATCCATGGATACAGGAAAGTGAACTGCCAGAAGGAGCTATTCAGTAAGCAAGGGCAGTTACCTGGGTTAAGATGATATGCTGTTGGGGTTTCTGTGGATCTCAGGTACTTCTTTGTTCCTGTGTGAAGCTGCTGGAAAAAAATACTAACCATCTATTCTGTGCTCATCTGCTATTTATTTGGATGTCAGTCTGTGGCCACATTGGTTAAAGGGTTTCCAGGCTCATCTTCCGTCTAGGTGGCTTGGAAGGTGGACCAAACTCATGCTTGTCCTATATGATCCGTGCCTTGAGAAACCCCTCAAAGAGAACTTGGCATCACCTTAGTATGTGAACTGAAATAGTCATGTTCCCAGAGCTCCTGTGTTCACAGAGAAGTACTTGTTGCCATGTTGTGTTGACGTTGTCCCATACTGGGCATATTTGGATGCAAAACTGCCCCTGCAGCCTGTGTCAGTGGGTTGTGCTGGCTCTTCTGGGAGCACACAGGAGGAGTGTGGCTGAGTTGGGGACATGAACTGGCATCTTCTGAGAGCAGGGCTCTTTGAGATACTGAAGTTAGTCATGGTAAAAGGATATTTTCCCTTAAAAAAAAAACCAAAAACAAACAACAAAAAAACCCAAAACTCTGAGAATGTAGGGATTATATTTGCAAATACAAATAAATACATATGGTATGTTAAATATATAAGTACAGGCACTTAATGTCTTTCCATGTGCTCTATTCTATTCCCTGTGTTAAGAAAACTAAGCTTCTACACTAGAAAATAAGGTGGAATTTTGATAAATTTTTCATCTTCTATATTGACTTGCTGTTGCAAACCCATGTAATTCTGCTATATAAAAGGCATTCATTTGCATTCACATGGGTCCTCTTTTCCCTTTAACAGCCACCAAAGAGAGACAAATTATCGCTTACACTGTGCTAGAAGCCAAGGATTTGCTTTTTGCCTTTACATTTAGCAGGGCTGTGGCTGTATTGGGGTTGTCTGGGAAGCCATGGTCATGTCAGATGGGACTCAACTTGTTACATGCCGCTGCAGCCGTTATATGCTGCAGATTCAGGAGCTGGTGCTCAGCATCCCAGTACTGCATGGAGCCTTCTGGGTGGGGTGGTAGGATGGAGAGTAACCAAAATCCTGCCTTAGCCTGCTTTTGAGTGTTCCTGCAGGCTCCTGGAGGAGAATGACATTGCCCTGCCGATGCGTCACCAGTAATGGGGAGCCAAGACAGTTTCCACCACCCTGCCTAACCCCCCGGATGTGCAGGAAATTATGCTGTAGTTATAAAATAATCTTGGGTAATGGCATATTGATGAAGGCAGGGAAAAGGTGGTGTCTGGGAGTGGGTTTTCTTCCACCTGGAGAAGGGAGGCTGTGTACAATTGCTGCGCTTGGAGGGGGGTGTCAAAAAATGGCATCACCTTAAAGTAAGACTTGGGTGTAAAGCACCCCAGGAGGAAGGATCATACTCTGGCTCTGGGTGTGTTTCTTCTGCAAAATTCACTGTGACTCATCCTGAAGGTGTTGCCTCTAAGCTATCTGCTTTTTGACCCACTCTTTTGTTCCAATTAGAGACCATTTGGTTCCCTTTTCTATCCACATCTCTTAAGCCGTATCATTTCTATCTCCCTTTATGCTGTCCTTTTTATCCTTCATATTCCTAACCCATCATCTCCACCTTCCCCCACATTCTGCCCTACCAAGCCCCCTACTCTTTCCTCTACCCCTCAACACCTTCCCTTTGTCCACCTTTCCCTCTTTTCCACTGCCCATAAATACCTCTTGTATTTGCAAGAACGTCAGTGTGGGGAGATGGGAAGGACAGTGCCCGTGGAGTATGCTGTGCTGCCCCATCTAATAACATATGTATCAGACACTTCTCCCTTGAGATTGCAGCCTCTGGAAGCCCAAGACAAACCTTTCAACAAGATTAAAGAGATGGTATTAATTGTTATCGATCATGGGTCAACAAATTAAATTGCATCTGCAACTGCACCTCTGAAAGGTCTAAATAAAAAAGGTAGTTAATGGGTCTGGCTGGCCCAGAGCTGTGATTAATTAAGGGGAGAAATGAACTACAACATTAAAAAAAAGACAGAAAGGAGGTGATTGAGATCAGGCTGAAGTCCTTTGGCGTGTCAGGTGAGCACTCAACAGCATTTCAGTTCTGGATTCACCCTGCCTGGCCTGAGCCAGGCTGCTACAAAGCGGAGCTGGTGGCAGTGATTTTAGAGACTCGTGCTCCAATTGCCCCAGGTGCTGTTGGAAACACTGCACACCCAGGAGTGGCAACTGTTCCACAGAGACCCTCAGAAAAGCCAGTCTGTGCCCGTTGCTCCTCCCTGCTATCCCACTTTGGTGCTCAGGGAGAACTACACAATCCCTCAGTGGGACCGTGTGCCTGATGCCCCTGGATTTGGGGGAATCAGATCCCTTCTGCCATCTGAGCCAGCACTGATGGGGACCTCACAGAAATATCTGATGGAATCTGCAGGGCTTCCTCCTCATTTCACCCAAACATGCTCAGTTCACTGTGTGTGGTCCCTGAGGCATCCCTCAGCCAGCAGCTGGAGTTTTATCCCATTTGTTTCATGGACTCAATGCCCTGGAACAGCAAAGGGGAAAAAAGTAGCATCCCCCTGGTGTTCAGGAATCCCTGTAGGTAATGCTCTTTCAGCTCTCATCCAGCATGGCAGCCAGCACCACAGCATCCCTGTGGGAGCGGGAAGTAAAGTACTCCTGGGTGGGAATAAGGGTGCCACTGCAACTCCTTGGGAAATAATGATGAAGCACAGCATGGAATAGAGATGGTGCTTAATTAATAGTGAAGAAAATAATATGCGGGATGTATAGTGCTGTACTTGTTCCAAGCACTGTACAAACATTAACTACAGTAATTAAGCTGTAATTAATTAGAGTAACTACTAATCAGTATAAATAATGATGCATCTGGAGGTACCAAATGGAGTTTGTGAACTGAAAGCAAATTTCCATGTTCAGGAAATGGCACCAAATATAAAATGGCACCCATAAAAGACAAAAACAGATGGGGATTAAAGCAAGAGCCTGGGAGTTGTGTCGGTTCATGACGGCTCCACAGAACTGAATCCCAGTTTGGCACACATCTTGTGACAGAGCAAAGCTGATTTGCTGATTTACTGATTCACTGCTGAGGAGCTCCCTGGGCAACCCATCCCATCCACAGGACTTCCACGACTGCTTCCAGGCTCCAAGCCTGCTCCTCCCATCCCAGCTGCACTCACCGGTGCTGCAGAGTCAGGGGCTGAAGCAAGGGCTGGGAGGAGGACCTGGGAGCTTGAGGAGGTAAAATACACCACAAATATATAATTTTGGGGATTTTTTTGCTGGTTCACACAGTTTATATTTAACAAAATAATTTTTAATAATATAGTCTTTTACACATCAAATATTGTTTCTAGACACCCCCCCACCCCCCAGTTTTTACAGACTGTTTCTGTTTTTCTCACTAGTTTCAGGCACGCTATTGTTTGAAAAGTTTGAAACCAGGTAGTCATTGACAGGCAACAACTGACAAAGAAACGTGGCGATGACATCTTTAATGGTACCAGTTCTACTCGCAGGAAGCCAATGCTCAGCCTGAAGTACAGTGATGGCTACAATCACCAGTGCTCCTCCTACCCCCTGCTCTCTGGTAAAATACAAAAATTGGGAAGAAATCAAAAATACCAAGGCAGCAGTGTGCATAATAGACAGAGCCCAACCGTGCTGATCTGCTTCGGTGGAGGATGCTGTGAGCAGGATTTGCTGCCGTCACTGTTAAAAGCAAGTGCCGGACTGAAATCTGAACAAAATAAGCACCACCACCCTAATGGCCATGGCCAAAATGCAGCAAAACAAGTGTGGACAATGATGGGAAAGGCTTGTGGAGCAGAGAAATGACATTGGTGGCTTTTCTCTCACAGTATCGCTTGGAAGCTGCAGCCTGAGAAAGCACAAGGTGTCAGTGCCAAAAAGCCTGAAGGGGCCCCTTGGCTGCTGGTGGGGAACCTCTCCTTCCCGCAGGCAGGCACATAGCTGCTTTCTGAAGAGATCCTTCCCCAGGAAATTACTTCCACAGATGCAGCCTGCCTGTCCCCGTGCACCGTGGCTTGCTTTATCTGCAGCAGAACGGATGCTCCTGGAACTGGGGGAGAGCCAGGGCAGCTCCCTCGGGTCTCACCCTCTGGTGCAGTGATGGGACACTTCTGCAAAGCTCCCTAAGGGCGATAGGCAGAGAGAGATCAGGTGTTTTAATTCTGACTTGTGGTGGCCACGTCCCACTGCCGCTGAAGTCACAGAAATGATGCCCTTGGCTCCAGTGAAAGCAGCCCCAGCACCAGCAAAACAGAAATGGGGCAAGGCTCATCCTAAGAGCCAGCAGAGCTGTGGTACGGTTGGGACCCTCCTCCCTCTGCTCCACCACTGACGCCCCAGCCACAGAGACAACGCAGGTAACACATTGCTTTCTTGGTGCCCTTCCAGCCCATTCTGGCTCGCCACCCCGGCCTGGTCCGTGCAGCCGGTGTTGGCTTGTTGTCTGATCAAGGTCACGGTGACTGTGTAGGTGTCTGACTTTATTGTCCCCACTCAGTGGAGAAAGTGTTAACACAGATACAGCTTGTGTCTCGGGTGTCCAGTGGCATACCTGTGCATCTACCATGGTCTTTCTGCAGGTTACATTCCAGTCAGGGTTCTTTCTTAGACCCTTCTTCCCCTTCCCTCCTGTCATTAACACACACACACCCCCACGCGCCCATTACAGACACAATCAAAATGATCCATCACTTGAGTCACAGCTGTATTGTCCTGACAATAACAGCTTAGGAAGCATCTTAAAAAAAAAAAATCACATTAGCAAAATAATCCTTGAATAAATAAATGTGGAAAACCCCCAGGATCCACACTGTAGACAGTGACAGCAGTGACTCAGTCGGAGGCATCACCAGTCTGAGAACTTATGTGGGTTGTTTTCCATCGGTCCTCCCCAAATGTGACCACCGTGTCCCTGTGAAGCACTGATAATTACTAAAGCAGAGTCGATACCTAGATAAAGGATACATAGTGTGTAAAGCGGGACAGGAGCAGGACAGGAGGGAGAGGGAGACCCTTCCCCACAAGTAAAAACCTCTGCTTGTGTGAAACTCTTGCAGGTTTTGCTGGTGACCCTGTTCCAGCTGGCGGGAGGTCGGATGCATGTGCAGCATCAAAGATGTTCCATTGTCATCATCATCATTGTCATCATCATTATCAGGGGGCTGCTTGTCCAGCAGTGCCACTGACAGGGGATTTTCCACTACAGAGCCTGCTTGCCCTGGCACTCGCGCTTGGAGCACTGCGCCGGCTTCCACCAGTCCCCATTGTGGCAGTGGCAGATGTTGCAGTCGTCCACCTTCACCTCGATGCCGGCAGGAATTATCGTGGTTCCTGCAAAGCAGTTTGGACCTGCAGAAACACACGTGAGTAACAGGAATAAATACCTTTTTGGTTCTAAATTGGGCATAGCAGCCCTGCTCACAGCACCTGGGAGCAGGCAGGTGCTCAGCCCCAGCTCCTTGCTGCGCTCCAGTGCTGCATTGCCACTGCTGAACTCGGCAGCAGTGCTCCCAGCCTGCTCGGTGCCAACCTTCACCCCATGCTGATCACTTGCCTCATTTTTCTGGCTGCCCTCAGGCACTAAAGGGAAAATAAAAAGGCCTCAAAACTTTCCTTCTCCTGTTTCTATACCCACCCCTTATACAAATAGCACTGGATGCCCCATTGATGCACCCAGGTTCTTCTACTCAGTTGTCCTTTAATTTAGTCTGTCTTTCACCTAAAATTTGGCTGTGAGATGGACAAGACCATGAGGACAAACATCAAAACACAAATGAGCCTTTGCCAGGTGACACTGCGTTGAGCTGCAGGGACTGGAGCCAATTCATCCCTCAGGACCATGGCAGCCATGCCTGAATGCCCAGTAATCCCACCAGCTCAGGACTATTAGCCATAGAAGATTTATAGCACCTTCCAGATAAGCTTTCTGATAAAACCTGGGTCTTCTCAAGGGCAATTCCTTTAATCTGCTCATTACTGCTAATTGCTGTGGACTTCTGTATTGTACAACATCAAAGCAGCAAGCCAGCAAGGATCTTACTTTCCTCCTTCTCTTAAAAGTCCCACAAATACCCATGGCCCAGCTGTCCCTCTGCACACCCTCTCCTCCTCCCCTCTTGTTCCTGCATCAGTTAGTGCCAGGAATTAATGGCAGAGGCCACAGCACATGGGGAAAATAATCAAGGTGGCTGCATGCATGGTATAGGTGAAGCATGAAGACATTTCAAAAGTGTCTGGTGGCTCGAGTGCTGCTCTGAAATGTCACCCCTCAGCTGGCCACTGGTTTTAATCTATGCCTCCAGTGCACGAATTGTATTCAATAGATGGCAGCGTGTGCAGACCTGAAATTACAGGCAGGTTGTTAGTGTTTAAAATAAGGCTTGACTGTTCGAAAGGGAAAATAGGGTCCCTGCATGGCTGGAAACAGGCTGAGCTGTAGCCAACCCAGTGCTGGGCTCTCATGTTTTATAGTCTCACAGAACTATTAATTTTATCTCCCTGACTTTATTGGTGCTCCTCAAGACCCTATGTTTGAGCTCAACGGACCATGAGTTTGACAGGACTGGGCTTAACCAGATGTAGACAATGCAGGTTGCTGCTGAGCCAAACAGTGAGCAACTTTTCTGAGCAACTTTTCAGATCTATTTCAGTGAAGCCACAACAGAAGAGCCTGAGCAAGATGCCTCTGATGGCTCCTGGAGCAGAATTTGGGGTGAGTGGGTGTACCCCAGGGCTGCTGCTTCTGCTCACAGTCAGGACCTGGGAAGGCAGGCTCTGGTGCAGGGAAGCCCTGTGTCTCTCCAAGCATGTTGCCTCCTCCTTTGCCCAGCCAGCATGTGAATCCACCAGGATGCCAGGAAGAAGCAGGCTTTTGGCTCCAAAGAAGGAAATGCAACACCACTGGCTGAGCTAGAGTTCAGGCTGTGGTGAAGTGCTGGCAATTGCGGAGCAGTGCACTGAGCACAGGGATGTCTGCTTTGGGCTGGGCAACCGCCAAAGGTCCCCTCCAACCTCAGTCATTCCATGGCACAAAGAATTTCAAAGCCAGGAGTTACCAGTCAAGGGCATGCAGTGATACAGAAAAAACAGACTATGTACACATATGCATATACTAGACATGTTTTTCTTTACATGCATGAAAAAGTCATGACTCGTTTTAAGTCACAAGCTCAAAATTTCCAAAGTTGGCATTTCTCTGGAAAACACGATTCTGGCTGGAAAGGCTGTGATCCCAACTGCAGTTTTGCTCTGGCAACCCACTGAAATTGTTACTTCTTCACAGGGCTCTCGGGTCCCTGCACTGGCTGTGCTGCTGCCTGTCCTGTGCTCTTCATCACAGAGTTTAACTCTGTTTCGTCAAGCCTGGTGGGTGTTGCTGTGTTGTGACACCCAGCATGGGCTTCACCAGCAGGTTGGCTCATTTGCTGCCACTCCATGTCCAGGGTTCAAACGCAATGAAAATGCCACTAATGGTAGATAGCTGTATTTAAAGTTGAAGTCAGCTCCTGTCCCTCTTTAACAGGATACTCTGATTGCCTGCCGATGGCAGGGACACACAGGATGGGCAGCGCTCCCCCCCAACACCCCCCCAACCCCCCCCCCCGCTCCCTCAAGCAAAGAACCCTTTTCATTAAAACTTAAACAAAAAGCTTCCTCTGGAGCTGAGGGTGGCAGGGAAAATGGAAGAGTGTTTTCCATCTTGTTGCCCTGCGGCTGCCTGTTAATTATCTCATTTGAGAAGCCAATACTGCCTTGTCACCCACACACGTCTGTGGGTGCTGAGCTCATTCAGTGTGGCTGAAACCACATGGGAAGCTGGTGAAGACAGGAGCCAGCCTGTTTTATCACTCACTGGTGGGCCAACCATCACTGTCTGACCTGGGTCTGGGGACCCTGTGACCCCCTCATGTGGTGTTGGCTGCATCCCTGCACTGAAACACCGCAGCAGCAGAGGATGGCTCAGTGAGTTAGGACTGGCTGATGCGGTATTGCAAACTGGGGAAAAGCTTATTTTAACTTGCATGGCCACAGCTGCCCTTTCTCCTCCTGGCAGTCCCAGGTTCCTTCTCCCTCTTGAGCTTCCCCAGTGGGGTCATTTGGACATCCATCTCTTCTGTCATTTACTTTTAATTTAGACAAACACTACCACTGCTCTGGACCTCTCTTTTGCCCCAGCACTTTCTCAAAATAGCCACCTCTGCACTGCCAGAGTGAAATGGTTTCTTTTGCTCATCACAGCAAGCTGGATGGAGCATTTCTGCACCCCCACTCCCCACCCTTATGGAAAGGTGGCTTTCCACACTCCATTTGTGAGAATTCAACTTAAATTTCCACCCCCTGAAAATTAACTTTCCAGCACAATTGCTATCAGCCAGCACACCTCCCTGTTTTTCCCCATCTAAACTTCTCCCACCTTCATATTGGAAAAGCGGATCCTGTTTGTCAAAAACGGGATGCAGTGAGCATCACACTTCTGGCTGAGGCATGACAAAGATGCACTCAGAGGGGTACTGCATTGCTGAAACGCAATTGAAAATATGCCCACAAGTGGCATTTCCTATACTATGGCACAAGCCACCAGGGGATCTTCCAGTAACATCCAGCACTAGGGGATGCTACATGGCTTTATGATGTGCCTTAGAGAGGAACTGCAGCCATGATGGGATCTCACAGCAAGAAACCAATCCTTTTTTAGCTCTGCAGCTAACCAGACTCCTTTAGGTTCTCCATTTCCCTCCCCTAGATAAGCCCCTCAGCATTTCAAAAGCTCAGTGCCCCAAACCCACACTGCTGGGGACTGTCCTGAGCTGCTCCCACTGTGGCTTTGTGCTTCTTGGAGGAGCAGGCTGAGACCAGGATGTGCCCAACTGATGTAAAGAAGATCACAAAGAATGAGACTGACCAGCACAGCAATGTGGGTTTGTTTTTTTTAAATTATTATTCAAAGGAAGATGCTGCTCAGAAACAGTTGATGACATGTCAAGCATGTCAGCACATTTACTTATGATATTAGCAGTAGGAACAAGAAGCTGCTTTGGGCAAGGGCTGTCGTCCCGGTCTTTGTAAAAGCATCCTAAACCACAAAAACAGGGCCATAATCATCCTCTTTTCCTTGCTCAGGGAGACTGATGGGACAAGTTTGCTCCTCCCACAGACACCGTAATTGTGAGATTTGCTTTGCTTAACATAGTTAATGCTCAGACCACAGAACTCCAGGATGTTTGCTAGAACAACTGTGAAGATTTTCATGAAGATATATTAGGGACATTCAGATGCTGCTTTGATGGGAGAGAGCTAGAAAAATCCCATATGGTTTGTTGTTTGGGAAGAGTGATGGCAAAGTTTGCAACTGTATGTGTAAGACCAGATGCCTGGGTGATGACCCATGTTGTGCTGCTGAACTTCACCACTGGTATGGAGGGAATACATCTAACCCCATGCTCAAGCATTAATGCATTCCTGCTACCTCGTGCAATGCTACCCAAGGGTGTGAGATTAAGTCCTCTTGGGAGTCTGGCATGATGGTGTTATAAGGAAACTCAAAAGCCCCTTGATCTGACATTTCCTATCAAACTGGAAAAAACTCACAGCCCAAAGGCAATAGGAGCAGCCACTCCAGCTCACAAGCAAACTGCATCTTCTGCACAGTCCCCACCACACCACTATGGGGATGAGGAGGAAAACACGTGAATTCCAGAGCACACTGCACAGATGCCAAGTTAAAGCTGGAAATAGCAGGAGTGTGCAGTCTGATGCATGCAGTGTCATGCTGATGATTTGGGGTGACTTGGTGCTGAACACCAGCCTGACTCCTGGGGGCTGTGGGCTTCAGGCTGCTCCCAGTTACTTCTCTGGTGGTTTTACTGAACTCAATAGCTTTGCTCACAGCTTACAGCAGCTCTGGATTTAGCTTTGTGTGTGCAAAGAAGCAATAAAAGGAAATCAAATGTTAAGCACCACAGCAAGCACGAATCACTTCAGGCCAACTGTGATATTCAGATTTGTCCTGAATAGGATCTTGCACCAGGCAAAGCTCATCACCTTCACTGGAACTTCTCATGGTACAACATCTGATTTCCACAAGCAGTGGTATTTTCTTGTTAAATATTTTCCAGTGATAATTCTATGTCTCCAGTCACTACTTTAGGAGCCTCCCCATCTCTTTAGGAAATACTAAAGTTGACTCCAAGATAATTTACCTTATTCAGTCAATGAACAATGTCAAGGAGAGAGGTGCTGATAGCTACACTTACCTACCTCGCACTGGTAGTTTAGATAGCTGCTAAATAGCAACTCAATATAGCAACCTGTCCCCTAGGCTCCCCTCTGATGTGTCTCACAATATAAGTTGCAAGGGATAAGCAGAAAACAGTGGTGTTTTCTGACACTTATTTAGGAATGGCTAGTGCCTGAAAGCAACCCCATGGACACTCATCCAGCTGAATGTTGTCGTGATGACTTTGCTTTTGGACCTCAACCATGAATACAACAGCGGGAACTTACTGCTGGTCATCTGCGTGGAACTGGAGGAGCCATTTCTGTGTCTTTTCAGTGGGTAGGTGGATTTTCCTTTGCATGTCTCCACAAAACAGGCATCTTCACCATGCTCCCCCATGCCATAAGCCATGCAGCCTCCCACACCAGCGTCCAGCATTGCTTGGCAGAAACATTGCTTGGCAGAAACACTCACAAAGGAATGGCCAGGTGAGGATTACACCCCAAAACCCACACAAGGAAGCTTGTGGACAACTCCTCAACAAAGAGAGGCAAAATACATCAAAAATACAGGCAATCCCCAGGCTCTGGCAGAGAGGGCAGGGCTTGCCAGCTGCCTGCACCTTGTGCTTTTTCCACATCCAGGCTGAACTCTGTGCTCAGGGAGGGAAGAAAAAACAGCACCTTGTTTTCGATGACAGCCCCATTTTGTGGGTTAACGCAGCTCCTTGCTACTGATCCTGCAGGATCTTTTCCCATGTTCATTGAGCTCCGTCAACGCTATTTAACCAATCACTTCAGATTGCAAGAAAAGAGCTCAGTTTGTGGCTGTAATTGATAAGTTGAGGAGGGAAGTAGTATTGTTTTCACTGCCTAGTATCGGGACTGCCTGCCGCCCTCACAGGGAGGAAAAGGCAGCGGGTGAAGCTGGAGGTGAGCCAGCTGCCGATGCTGAGCTTTGCTTTACTGAGAATTAAATTAGGTGATGCTCTGCAGCAGGGGCTGGAAACCCCAACAAAAGATAACAGCTCTGGAGCTTTGTTGTGTTAGAAGCTGAAGCCAAAGATCCTGGCTCAAAGCATGGCTGAAGCCTGAGGGTACATCAGGAACAGAGCTGCCAGAAAGAGAGACTGAGAAAATTGGGGCTGTTCAGCCTGGAGGAGAGAAGCTGCATGGAAGCCTCAGAGCAGCTTCCAACATCTGAAGGAGGCCCACAAAGATGCTGGAGAGGGACTCTTCATCAGGGACTGCCGTGATAGGACAAGGGATGATGGGTTCTGACTGAAACGGGGGAAGTTCAGGTTGGAGAAGAGGAAGAAGTCCTTTACTGTGAGGGTGGTGAGGCGCTGGCACAGGGTGTCCAGAGAAGTGGTAAATGCTCTATCCCTGGCGATGTTCAAGGCCAGGCTGGACAGAGCCTTGGGCGACATGGTCTGGTGTGAGATGTCCCTGCCCATGGCAGGAGGTTCAAACTGGATGATCTTAAGGTCCTAACTCCAACCCTAATTATTCTATGGTTCTATGATTCTATAACCATGGCACCTGTGTGTGGGGTGAGCCCAGATCAGATCCCTGGTCTGTGGCTAATCACTTGGTAGTGGCAGGAGGAAAGGGAGTACACTGTGGCTCTGCCTCTTCCCTGCTCTACAAGGTGATGTCCATGTCCTCCAGGCTATGGATGACACAGCTCTTTGCAGACTAAAGGACATCCATTCACCATGCATGTTCCCAATACATACACCAGGTGAAAATACACCCCTGGACCCCTAAGTCCAACACCACCCAACCTGTACAAAGGCTCCTGCAGGGCTGAGAAATGGGACCGTTTCAGGTCAGTGCCCCCATCCAGATCACCAGTAAGACTTTGAAAGCCCCTTTCCAATCTACTCACACTCACTGGCAGCAGATGAGCTCTCCTAAGATGCCTCCACCTAAATGTGGAGGCTGCATCAATGCCTCAGCCACCACCTCAATGAAATGTGGATGCTGCTCTGCCTTTGGAAAGGACTAGAAGTCGAGTCTACCAAACCACACCAGCCTCACTGCTGCAAATTAAAAGTCCCTACAGCAGGTAAGCAGGAGATGCTGGAGGTGTCAGTGCTCCCTGCTTTATGCAAAACACTTTGCAGAGTCATCTGGCACCCTAAATGCTAATCAGCTGCACACCTCAGTGCTGGAGCACGTCAGTGTTTTCAGCATGGGTAGGTGAAAGCTGGTCACCAGCACAAACCAACCATCATCTGCTCATCCCCTCCTCACGCTGCTGCAGACCTGTTGGTTAGCAATCGCATCCTGTGGTTGAAGGAAGCTCTACCCAGCACCGCAGATACCAGAAATGTTGCATCTACATCTGTCAGGTGAGGAGGCTCCATCTCACAGTGGGGTGGGTGGTGAATAGGGGGAGGAAGTGAAAAGCAGCTGTGCTTTTTTGTTTGCAAAAGACCCATGAATGAGTGGTGGTAAAACACTGGCACAGGTTGCCCAGAGACGTGGTGGATGCCCCATCCCTGGAGACATTGAAGGCCAGGCTGGATGTGGTTCTGGGCAACCTGATCTGGTTGAAGATGTCCCTGCTCATTGTAGGGGGTTGGAACTACATAAGCTTTAAAGGTCCCTTCCAACCCAAACCATTCTATGATTCTGTGATGATTCTATGAAATCACTGAGTTTCGTCCTGTCCTTCTCCATGAGCTGAGGGATGAAAACCAAGGTAGGCATGGGAAACTTTGGGCAGGAGATGTGAGCAAGTAAAGGCTAGTGATACCCCCAGAACACACACACACACACACCCAAGTCCCTCTGCCATTCATAAACCTCAGGAATTGCTTTATGGCTCTTTTTTATGGTTGCTGCTGGTATTTTAAAATCTGAAAAGAAAGCCTTGCATGCACACAAGCAAAACCAAGGGAGTCCGAAATACACACTTCCTATGGCCTTTTTTTTCTTTTCCCTCTTGTTCATTTCCTTTCAGCCAGTGTTTTCCTGGAAGGACAAGAGGTTTGTGCAAGCTTTCCCATCACATTTCAGCCTGCTTCTGTTTCCATTCACCAGCACAGACAGCTCCAGCCAGGTGGGTATGTCACTCCTGCCCTCTCTGATGAGAGGAACTAACATACAGATACATGCAATCTTGGATCAAGTGATGTTTTGGCAACAAGGCCACCTTCCGCCTGGGGTGTTTCCACTTTTAGGCAGAGTATCCCATAATGATGGCTCGTAGCTGTGGTAACAAGTGTCACTTCCTCAAGGTGACCCCAAGGTGGAAGGTTCACTTTTCCCTTACCACCTTGTCCAGCCACCCATGGGGAGACGGCATCTCCAATAAATGCCTCCAGTTTCACTCCATTGCCTAAAATATCACAAAATGTGAACCTTTTCTTTATTTATTTGTGGACAGACCCCACTGGCTCTGGCTAAAAGCTCCCTGCAGTCAAGTGGTGGTATCTCCTTTCCACCTGCAGGCTTTCAGTCTTACACATCACTTCCCCAAAGGATTAATCTCCTCCATAGCTTTCTGCAGCTCTTTCCATCCTTCCTGCATATTTCACTCCTCACAAGATGATGCTAACAGCCCTTCTCAAGCATTGCCTATTTACATGAAAGACTTTTCCAGCCATAATTCACATTGCTGGGTGTCTGAAGATGCCTAAAGCTTATTTAATCTCTGCATTAAAAAATACATCTTCAGTATCCAAATTAAATCCCAGTTCCTTACTCTAAGCAAGCCTTACATCATTAAAGGGAGTGCATTAAAAAGATCGAGCTGAAAAGCTAAATTCAGGGCAACAGGAGCCTTCCCACTGACTTTTGCCAGCAATGAAGCCAAAAAATAAGGTAAACCACACCTGCAGCTCTCAGCCAGCCCAGTGGGACAAGGACCTCCTGGAGCCCCCCATCACCTTCTGGCTCTCCCCATGCAGCGATGTTTGCATACAACCATAGAATAGTTTGGATTGGAAGGGACCTTCAGAGTCCAACCCCACATCATCCAGGCTTTGCTCAGACAACCCCAAGCACCCACTGCCTTGGAGTATATAATGGATGCAAGGGACCCGCTCGAGTTCCCTGAATTATGACCTGGCTCCCAGTGGCACAGACTGATTTAATCCTCACTGCTTTGCACCATGGTTAGAAAATTACTGATAGCTCGTTTTCTGTCTTAATCAGGAGCAGTAAACAAACAAGGGACAGGGAGACATCCAAAAGGGAATATACTGCATTACTCCTCCTTATTGATAGCACAGTTACTTAATTTGATGTGGAGGCATAACTTCAGGCATCACTAAATACTGGAACAGGAATGTTTTGGTGCAAGGAAGATCTACGGGTGCAATTTAAAAGCAGTCTGTTTAGGAGTGCTGACGTCTACCAGGGCCAATACAGATCCAAGCTGTGTGGACAGACTTGAGATTATCACTCAGCAAGTTAAATAAAGACACTTAAAAAGCACCAGCTGAAAACTGCAGCCCCACTTCCCCCTTCATCTGCTGCGCTTGTGGGATGAGCATGATGATGGGGGAACCAAGCCCAAGGTTGATGGTCACCTCCAACCTGCCCATCCCTGGGCAGCACCTTTGCTTGCTTTCTGATACGTAGCTCTGGCCATGAGGGGCAGCAGAAAAGCTCTGCATTAACCTTTGGGCACAGCTCAGTGCAGGGAAGACAGCATGCAGATGATGCAGAAAACCACATATTCATACAGGTATCTGCAGGAAACATATCAGCCACAAGCGCTGCCAATGACTTACAGCCAGTGCTGTCACCAGTGGGCATGAGGAGATGTCAGACTAGGCACTTCCAAGGGTTAAAGCCCAGAAGGAGCAGAACTTTTCCTCCAGCAGGAATATTGCGGAGTGAGAAATGGTAATAAACTACTAGGAGTCTCAACTGTGAGAACACATCTTTTTAATCAGGTTAAACCATCTGAACTAGTGCAGATAACCCAGTAAAACTGATCTAGGCACGCTAAAATAAATAGGGCAAGCAGTATGCTTCCTGCTGCTATAGATTCAGGGCATTCACCTCATTGTATAGGCATCTCCCCCAGCCTATTTGCTTCTGATCCCAGGTGAACTGAAATCAAAGCTGGGAGCACATCTGAGGGCACTTCTACCTCCTGCAAAAACTCCATTCCCAGTCTCCCCGTTGTTACTGGGTTCCTCACCCAGTGGTGGGTTATGGACTGCTAAGCAGTCCATTTGCATTGCTGCAGCGCAAATTAGTAGCTAGTATCAAATTCATAATTTACCCACCCTGCTGACTCAAATATACCCAAATTGAGGGCAGTGTTGAAGTCTAACTACTGCCACCAAAGACATGGCATGTCTTAGCATCACTCCTCAGACACCAGAAGATCAAATCACAGGGCTACAGACCTAGCCTGAAGTATAGGGTTTTCCTCCCCTCTTTTAATATGCAATGCTGCTTGGCATTTTCAAAGTCACCTGTGGGATTTGCACACTAAATTCTTCTTCATTTTACAAGGCTCTCCATGTGCAAATACCTTAATCAGCACTGAAAAGTTTAGCTTATGGCAAAAAAACCCACACAGGCAAGGTGCCTAGCATTGCACAGGCAGACACTGTGCATATAAAACAGCTTTTCTGAATCAGATTTTTATTGTGTACCTTCAAGGTTGAAGAACAAAACCAGTAACTTCTCAAAGACAACAATAACCAGCTATTAAGTGAGAAATGCATGTTTCAACATCTACCTGACCAAACAAAGAGGATTAACTTTTTACAGACAGCATAAAGCTTTGGGAGAATCCCACATTTAAAAACTCCACAGGCAATTGCAGGCAATGACAGCTACTCCTAGGTCATTATAACCTTTCAGGCTTTCAAAAAGTTGTCTAAATAGATATTTCCCAAAATGAGCCCCAACAGCACTGAAGGTAGAGTAATTCTTTTAATGGTTCAAGCATGGCAAATAAGGTGAGGTGGGGTTTTTTTTGGAGCTGGAATCAGGTTAATTTAGAAGAAATCAACTAATAAGGATACCATTAAAATAGTGCCTCAGCTAACAACATTACCAGATAAATTAACAGCCAAAGGGAATTGGAACAGCCTTCCAGAGAATAAACTTCCAAGGCAAGAAATATAGTCAGAGGGTGTTGTGTATATATATGTAAAACATGCTGTTGTGTTTCTGCTGCCTTCACCTCACCAGCTTGGGTACTGAGAGCAGCCATGGGACAATGCATGCTGTGGGACAAGCTCTGTCCAGGTGATCGTGCCCTTGCAGTGAGTATTTCCCAGGTCACCCATGAAAGGAATTGGGATACAGAGGGGCAAACTCAGACAGGGACTCAGCTGGAGGTTCATCCTGCCCACTGAAACAGTGCTGAGGCACGTCCCAAGGCGCCGTACTTGGACACAGGTAGGGAGCAGCAGCTCCAGCAGGCAGCAACAGCTCTTTGTCCATGCAGACGTGAGAAGAAACCCTTATCCAGAGAAGCAAGTGGGCAAAAGATCCCCTGACTGCCAAAGTACCAGGTCTTTGCTCTCTGCCTGGGTTTCTCCATTCAAAGGCAAAGGTTAACAACAAAAGAATAACAACTGGGACTTTTTCTTTGGGTCTTTCCAGCTTTTAGCCAACTTATTCACCTCTTGGTTGTGCTCAGTGTGAAAATATAATGATTTTTATGGCCCATTTTAACATTTTTATGTCTTCTTTCTTCAGAAAAAAAACCCACATTTGGTATAAGAATTAAAACAGTATTTCATTCTTAACTGCAATCACAGATGATGTATGGAAGAGAGCTGGCTGCATGTCAACTCAATATAAAGCCAGAATTGAATCTAACTGGTTCACTACAGCTGTGCATGATGTTTTATGGGCTGGTTTTTATTCATATCAGTCATAAATGAAGTGGAAACTGTGACTGTGCTAATTTTGTATAAAACAGGAGGAAAAAAATGCAATACGGGGGTGGGGAGGAAGAACCAGGATTACCTGAGTTGTGCATTTAGACGTGCAGTCTACTGAAAACCCAACTCACTGCTGGGTAATGAAAATACAACAGTTATTAATGCACAAGGACAGTCACCCCACCACGCACGTTAGTCCTGGCAATGGTTGCCTGTTGATATGATAAACCTCTGCACAAACCCCTTGTGAAGGGGAAGAAGGGTTTCTTTAGCTGCAGGAGACCATTGCATGCTCAGGACAAGCCTTCAGCTCCTGTCAGGAAAATAGAGCAATCCAGATGACTGTGGGAATGTGTCAATTGGCAGAAAAATGTCTTTATGCCTTCCTGCCCCCATGAGATGAAACGTGATGCTTGAGAGCATCAGCATGGTCCTTTTTTTCCCCCCACCTGGTGACAGATTTTTCTGATGAAGATTTTGAACACGGGATCATGTTAGAAATGGAACTTCAAAGCAAAGCAAAAACTTTTCATTTGAGAGCTGCTGCTGAAACTATTTCTTTCTACTCTCATGTTAGAGTTGGGTTTTCTGCTGCCCATTTTGAGCACAATCCAATTTTCAGACTTTGTGTGACCCAGCAGGACCATCTCCTGCCATCTTCACCACCACCCCTCAGCCTCCTTCCCTCCACAATGACAGACACAGAAACAACTGAAAAGTAAATTTAATGAACATGTATAAAAGCTAAAGTTTAATTCAGGCACCAAAGGTTCCCCTTCCAGTCACAGGACAGACTGTTCTCGTGTTTTACACAGCCAAGTGGCATCAGCCTTTGGATCTGCCTTTAATTCAACTGTATAAATTCAGGTCAGGTTGCAGCAGCAGAGCTCCCACTTTTATGCACATTCATACAAAAGACTGATTACCTGGAGAAAGGGAATAACCACAATGGCAGAAACGTAATTTCCTCATTTGCTTGGGGAATTACTTGCCTGGCACACATAAAAGGAAACTTGAGCAAACATCTCCCTTCCAACCCATCCCCAAGCAACTGATAAGCTTGGTGTTAGAGAGAGAAGACATGGCACTGCTCTGCTGAAATCTGTAGCTCCTGAAGAAACAGGAGGAGGAGGAAGAGGCAGGATGGATGGATGGATCTCGAGTGCACACACCAGGAGCACAAACCACTGCAAGGATGGGCACACCTCGCTCCAATGGACAGATGGGACACACAGAGGTTGATGCTTCTGGAATAAACATGCTCCTAAACCCTTCTGCTGGGACCTGCCCTGGTTTCTCCAACAGCTGCAGAAACAGCTTTAAACCACGTTTGTCCCCAGATTTTGCTCTTCCTGTTACGCTACCTGAATTTAATGGTATCCATGGCATTTCCACAATGCTTTCTGATGGTGCCGTGCAAAGAGCCAGGTTGCTAATAAAAAGAAAATGGGTGGTGCTGGTTTTGCATGTGAATAGTTGCATTTAATGGAATCATGACGTGGAAAAGGATCACCCTTTCCTTTACTAATAATTCCGTGTGCCACTACAAAATGCTTTACCACAGTCTATATGGTCTTTTACACTCTGGCAGATGCCATATGATATGCTGATGTATCAGGACAGGATGGTTATCCATACAGCAGCAGCTAGGAATGATGAAAAGCTGGGGAAAATTTATCGTGGATATATGTGTTTCTGCATCCCTCCCCTTCCCAAATTTTCAGAATGTTTCATTACCCTGGGCTGGTTTTATTCCTTAAGCACTGGATAAACTATTGCTCACACTCTGGTCTTGGTGCCATCATAGTATCTGAATGACTTGCAACCAAGAGCCTGTTTATCATCACAGCATCTCCACAGGGCAGGGAAGTGCAAAGGGGAAACTTAGGCACAGAGGCAGTGCCCTGCTTGAGGGGATGTGGGTTAGTACAACTAAAGCTGGCAAACAACCATTTTTAATGAAACTTGTAGGAACACGACAGGTTTGAGGCTGCAAATTGGGTTCTCAAATGTGACGGAAATTGGTTCAGACTCTATTGGCAAGGGAAAGGAACTGCGGGACAGAGCAGCAAAGTGATGGGCAACGACTTCCAAATGAAATTTCCCATATCTAAGTGTTTCCACACTCTTTAGCAAGTATTCCCTGCCTTGTTTTTCAGCATTCATTTTGTCCTTTGGAAATGTTTTTGAAGCCAGAAGGGGGATTTAGACATTAGAACAGCTACTGACCTTATACAAGTTAATGATTTTATAAAACGCCTAAAAAAATGCTCTACTTTAAGAGATTGATGTTTTCTATTGTATTTTTTCAATGCCAATTAATTACTTAATTCATTAGCAATGTAACACAAGAATAGTCTTTGAAAATCTGGTGCTTTGTGTAGATGCCTTTAATTATGGATAATTAAATACTGTGGAAGGACCTGATTATACCTCTGAGCATTTTCTAATTTCAAACTGAAACACGCTCTTGTACTCCTGAATGCATATACCAAAAGCTGAGCCCAACAATTACATGCAGTAAAAAGAGATGGGAAAAAAACCCACCCCAAAATCCAAACCAGCCCAGACCCCACAACTAAAGTAAAAACTGCTGGGGAAGCTCGAAGGCTTTGTGCACACCCAGCCTGCTTGCTCCCAGTCCCTGGCTTGTCAGGAATATGAGCATAAGCCCAAGGAAGCTCAACACGGAGCTGCTGCAGCCTGCAAACAAATGTGGGCTCAGGACGACTCGATGTTAATGCTTGCTAAAGTTAGGAACAGGTTTCCAGATGGTCCTTTGTATGTATGGCTGCAACAACCAAAACTGCTACAAAGAGCAAAGCACTCTCTGAATGAAATCAGGGCTGACCTTGGAAGATGAAAACTTGCCGATGTCAGAAGATACTCCATTAGTTTGGCTTTGCATTCCTTCCCCTTGCTTTTTTTTCTTTTTTCTTTTCTCCCCTTTATTCCTCCACAGAGACCATGGTGAGAAAGCATCCAGAGGGCTGTAAGAACCACTGCAGCTGTCTCAGAAAGGGGTTTTAATCTCAGAAGCAAGGCAGGGAAATGTTTGTTTTGAAGACAGCATCGCCCCAGCACTTTCAAGACAGCTCCCCTCCCTACTGCAGCTGAGATCCTGCAGGGGGGCCCAAAGAAGATATATTTTTGGCTCCTTTTGTACTCACTGGAAAAAAGCAGGGGAAAGGAGGGGCACAGATGTCTACATAAAGCCAATTAGTGCTGTCATGCCAGGCACCCTCGCTGTGCACACCTTCTCTCCCTTCTCCCCCCAGCATCTTATTTATACCACAGCCAATTCCTCCCAGCATCTCTGCCCCTCCTGTGCCCTCCACAACCAACTGTCTTCTGCCTTAATTAAAAGCCACCAGTGATGGTGCTGAGTGATAAAATGAGGCCAGGGGCTTTTCATTGCTAGTGGCCACTTCAACTTGGCTGACTGGGAGCTGACTTTTGCCACTGGGCAGTCTAACCCAGCTCCCTAATGAATCATAGAATCACAGAGTGGTTTGGGTTGAAAGGGACCTTAAAGCTCATCCAGTTCCAGCCCCTGCCATGGGCAAGGACACCTTCCACTAGAGCAGGTTGCTCCAAGCCCCTGTGTCCAACCTGGCCTTGAACACTGCCAGGGATGGGGCAGCCACAGCTTCTCTGGGCACCCTGTGCCAGCGCCTCAGCACCCTCATAGTGAAAAATTTCTTCCTTATACCTAGTCTAAATCTCCCCTGTTAAAGTTTAAACCCATTCCCCCTTGTCCTATTGCTACAGTCCCTGACCAAGAGTCCCTCTCTGGCATCCTTGAAGGCCTCCTTCTGGGGGTTTATAACCCCTTCCTTTGAGGCCATTCCCCTTCCATCACCACTTCCCAGGCCTTTAGAGCCATAGATACAAGCTAGGTGAAGTCTGTAAATAAAAGGAATTACCTTTATTTTACCAGGTGACCCACTTGGGAAACCCAAGTGACCACTTGGGCAGGGAAGTCCCTCAAGTAAGAGTGAAACGGTTCAAGAAGGGGTCTGGGAGGGTCAGACTGAGCACCAGGAGAGCAGAACCAAGCACAGCCCCTCTGTGTTTCTCAAGTCCCTTACTCTGATCTTGGCAAGACCTTTTTGGCAAAATCTGGCAGCAAACCAAAGGAGGCAGAGCAGCAATGTATGGGGTGTGCAGACCTTCTAAGACAATTTCCCTGCCTAGGTAAATGCTTGCTGGGAGGAGGGCTGGCTGTTACTTCACCTTTGGACTCACTGCTCATCCTAAAGGGAAATGCTGCCTTGCAGAGGTAATGGCAACAGCATCCTCTGATTTGGAGGGCATGAGGCCAGCTGATATGGGTGCAGGAACTGGCTCTCGCTATTTTTTGCTGTAACAACTTCACTGTCAAGCTGTTAGAACACATGACAGAGGGGAGCAAATCCTCAGCTGTTGAAAAAGCATGGGTATTTCCCTCGGAGCAAGGCAGTCAGGCCAGCTTACGCCAGTCTCACGAACTGGATCAGTGTTTGCTCTTAGGAGAGCACGAATGCAGCCAAGAAAAAAAATGATTTCAGTGCACAATATAGCAAATATATCTAATTGTTATTATTGCAGACAGGTTTCCATTTTTAATCACAGTTTTCCAAGTCCTTATTAATTACCATTTGACATTTCCTGTAATACATTTCTTTTTTGTCTGACACAGCTTGAAAAGCAACCAAAGAGTCTCTTGATTCTTTCCTTGTAGCACAGTGAGGGTACCAGAGCCTCATGCGCATCAACCACAGCAACTTAAATGAAACCAAGCTAAATTCAGTCATCAGTAGTTGGCAGCCACTGCCCCGATCCATAACCCAGAGGGCAGGTCTGCGACTGCTGTGCTGTTGGAAAGGGGCCGGTGCCCACAGTGCTGGCGCGACTGCCGGCCTCTGCTTGCTGGGAGATAAGGGATGACGCATGGGATGCTGCTGCGGACTCAGTTCAGATGAATAATCCTCATGCAGAAGGAGTCCCTTGGACGTCAGAGGGGGCTGCGATGAGTCAGAGATCGGAGAACGAGGCTTTTCTGGAAGGAACACCCAATGCTGGCTTGGCCTTGTGAAATCAGAGCCTTTGACTTGCAGACCGAGCTGGCACTGACACGCTGCATGTCAGCTGCAGTGTGTTCCCCAGCCCCTGGGCACAAGCAAGCCCAAGGAGCTGAGGGGGGGATTATTCATTCCCTGGGTTTTGTAGTCCTGAGTGTATGTGGTGAGAGCTGAGAGGGGATGGCATGAAAGCACACTGGTATTTTGGTTCACAAGCCAGAAACCAGGCAAATGCACTGACCAGAGATAATGAGACTCAGGAATACTGAAGCAGTATTGAACGAGGGCTCTTCCACCCCCACCTCCTGACATTTCCCATCCATTTCAATCAGACAAGAAAGTGCAATCCAAAGTGCAAACAGCTTTGCAAATAGCAAAGCCTGCAGACCTCATCGTGCAAAGTGCAGAGGGTTTTCCAAGAAGCACTGGGTGCCAGCAGCCCTCTCCCACCAGGCATAGAAGGTGGTGATCCCAAAGGCATCTAACCCCAGAGGAGTATATTAATACCATCCTGGAGCTGACCACTTACTCTGGCAAGGAGGAAGGGTGTTTCTTTCCCATTACAATGGGGAGCTATTTCTGCTACTCCTCTCTTACTCAAATGGGGAAAAAATGTCAAAGCTGCAAACACTTTCTGATTTTAATAAAGATCCGAGCAGGTTGTCTGAAATAATTCATTGAGAAAAAAAGCTCCTTTGTTTCCTGTCTTTCCTACTTGAAATGATAAACTGAAGATCTACACCCAAAACCATGTCACCCCCTTTTCCCTCCCAGATTTAAGTGAGTTAATTTTGAAAGCATTAAACTATGGCATTTGATCCTTCCAAGGTTTTTTCCTGACCTTTTTTAATGTACAAACAGCAAGTTTGCTATAATTGGCCTATTTCTTATGGATGTTTCAGTAAGTCAGCATTTTCTGACCAACATATTCCCATCTTCTTCAAATACTCTCAACTGGCTGCAATGAAAAAAGTCTGAGTTTTGAAAGGTCAGGAAGAACTTTGGCTGCTCATCTTCAAACAGACCCATTTCTCTCAGTAGATCCCTGTGCAGGACATAAGTACTTTTCTTTTTGGTGCATCAGCTCCTGCTTCATTTATTCTAACAAACGTGAGCTTCCCTGCCAGCACTAATGGCACAAAACACTTTTAACTGGGACAAGAATGTGGCTTAGCTGACAGAAAATGTGTTATACCAGCTGTGGGACTCATCCATATCTATTTTTTTTTCCCCTAAAAAGTGCTTACAGAATTCCTTGTGACCATTATAATTTCAGAAATGGGTACAAGTGGAATATGTATGCCCTAGAGTTCACCTGAAAAGAATAAACTTTCCACGCACAAGATAAGAAACTCTGCTCACATGCTGTAGGATACGTGTGATGAGGATACAGTTGCTCTGGGATACCTTAGGGGAGCTTTGATTGCCCTTCCATCTTCCCAGGAGATGAAAACTGCTGTTGACATCTTTTGTGTAAGAATAAGGTTAAATCATGTACACGATTAGATCATGTACATCCTGAGCTCATCGCAGATAAGGCAGATGTAAAACTCTGTTAGAATCACAGAATCACAGTGATTTGTGCTGGAGGGGACCTTACAGATCATCCGGTTCCACCCTCCTGCGATGGGCAGGGACACCTTCCACTAGACCAGGTTGTTTCAAGCCCCATCCAACCTGGCCTTGAACACTGCCAGGCATCCCTAATAAGACTGCCAGTCTGTTGTGTTTTCCATACTATTTCAAAGGGGGTTTTAGCCTGATTTTCTGAGTTTCTACCATGAGCAAATTCTGATTTTTAGTTTTTTTAAGTTTCAAGAACCTGTGTACAACGAAAAATGATAAGGAATACAGGCATGCTGACACAGGGTGGCTAAGAGTGACCATGTTTTGCAATGAGACCCACTCAGTACATACTTACACCCTCAAAGGACAGGTTCCTTCCATCCAGCAAAAAACTAGGACGTCCTCAGGACACAGAAGGTAGGAGGACCATGGGACTGTCTTTGCTAATGACTTATGGTATCACCTGGGGTGCAGCACTGCCCTTCTCCCTGCCTTCTCTCCTCCCCAGCCCCTGTTTCACGTGTAAGCTCCGCACGTCATGTCTCAATACACAATGCCTCCTGGTGGCTCAGTGCTTTTGGAGGGAAAAATAATAAGGGGTAAGAGTTCAGTGGCAGCAATTCTTGCAGAGGGACTCAGCACACCCATACTGCAAAATGAAACAGGGCATGAGACTCCTCTGGCTCTAATGCCACATGGCAAAATCCGGCCACATCCTCACCACATGGCACTTCTCCTTGGGCCTCCTCTGGACCTCCAGACATCCTCCAGAGGGCACATGAGGAGTTGCCCTCTTCACCCTAAGATGTAACTATTTTGTATGCATTTTTTTGTGCTTGAGCTAGCAGGAGGGTGGCCCTGCAGCCCAGTGGGGTGAGGGTCCCTTAGCATCTGGGTTAGGGTGAAGACATGAAGACACAGGTGGGCAGAGGAGCACACAAAGCCTGCTAAAACAGCACTGGGTGACTGCAGCTTAGGTGTGCCACCCATTACAAAGTGCTGACAATCAGGGTCCCCTCGGTGAGTTCTCTGCCCAGCTCTCTTTTATTTAGCTGTACCAATATAGCCAGAGGCGCAAGGAACCGAACCACACTAACCCAATCAGCCACAGAAAAGAAAGCAGCATCATCTCCTCTTTTCCACCGGGCTTTTATTTGCTGATGACTAAGCCTAAGCTCTTGTGTCTTAGGCATTAATTCAGATCGACGCTGCAGAAGGGTTTTCTAAACACAAACACAGAAAGCAAGAAATTACCCCACTAACCAGACAAGTTCCTTGCAGCCTGTGCTACAGGAAGTGAGGTGGGAAAAGCTTCATGCTGCAGGAGCAATGCCATGGTGCTAAGCTTGTAGACTGCACCGAGAGCTCAAAGTCGTTGTGGAAAGCCAGAGTATGAAGACAGTTAACTGAGAGGGAGGTGGGCCAAGGGGGGGTGGAAGGGATGATTATGGGCACAAGAGTGTCTCTGGACAACAGGGACAGGCAGTATCTCTTGGCAGGCTTGGCACTGTACCAGCCTCAAGACTGTACCTTCTCAGGAACCTTCTCAGGCAGCACAGCTCAACCACTGTCACACAGCAGTTCTGCTGCCATGTATAAAGAACGTTCTTTTACCCTCACCTGGACATGCTGTTAACAAACTATGAGTCCCTCTGGCAAATGGTTCCACTAAACTTGCATTTGTTTTCATTCTGTCCAGGAGCTGCACTCTGTCAGCAGATCAGGGATAGAGATGACGAAAAAACGCACCTTAAAAATGCTTTTTAGTCTCTCTAGCTGTACTAATTGGTGAGTTGGCAAGCATAACAGGCTAGGATGATGTGCAAACATACAGTAATACCCAGAATGAGATTACTGCACCAATTTCCTTTGCAAAGGTGCGTAGGTGTAGGAGAGGCAGAAGGCTATGCTTGAAATACAGGACCCTTCCGAGGGACAAAGACACAGAAATGTGCAGGGAAGGAAAGGAAGCGGGAGGAGAAAACTTCTAAGTGCCTTTTTCAATTCTAAGTTTTCTCAGACTTGCTTAGCTCTAATCTTTAATTCATATTTTCATTACAGTCTCTTTGCTCTGTAAAGTCTGCATTTCATGTAAAAGGAGCAGCTCAAACATCAATTATTTGACATAAGTCAACCCCTTGTTCAAGTCCTCTACTCTACATATATGTAGGCTCCAATAAAAGAAGCATTAAACATTCATTAAATTAGAAATACATGAAGACAGAGCCTGCCACTCTTCTCATAGATAGGCTTAATAATCCCAACCTTCTAGAGCAGCAAAAGCAAACCCATCTCTAATCCTTTTAGAAAGCCTGACCATGCAAAACACCCCAGCCTCCTGCAATGTGCCTGTGAGTCACACAGATATTAGCTCCTTCAGGTTCGATCCTCAGCTAGAGCAAATCACAGTAAAACAACACAGCCAGTGTTACACCAAGTGACACGTACTCAGGATTTGGCTTTAGGCTTCTCTTGCAGCAAAATGGCTTACAGCAAAGTAATTGGATAATAACGTCACTTTTGGTCTTTCAAGTTACACCACAGACCCATTCCTGCTTTAATTTCAGTCCTACCTGGGCTGCCTGTGTTCTGTAAAAGGAACCTGGTTTCCCAACCTGAATCTAGGAACTCTTCCCTCTCCCCAGAACCCCAAACGCATCCCCTCCTCTACAACATACTATCATGATTGTAGTGGATCTTGAGCTACCCCTGCCATAGGCTTGTGCACACAAATTTCAGCAACATTTTTCCCAAGGAGAAACAGTCACCGATGAGCAAATGCTTCTTCATAAATATTTCTGAGTTTAAAGAGCAATGCAGAGACGATGTAATGTGCTTCCCACGTCTCTGTGAGCTGTGTCTGCTCAATGAGAACTTTGGCACAAGTCTCATCCAAGAAATGACTTTTCATAATCCTCCCAAACCCTTCTCCTTAGGGTGCCTGTAGACATTCATTTTGGACTCTGCGGGGATGAAAGCATGGAAACATGGTTAGGGCCTGGGGTACATAAGCAGGACAGTGGCTTTCAGTTCCTATACTGCTTTTGGCTGTCTGGCAGAGTCTTCTTCCACCTTGTTTAATATGTGAATTATCCTCTGCTTGTTTCCTGGGCAGAGGAAGAGATCACAAATGCTTGGGAAGCATTAGCTGACCTGTGAGCATGCAGATGGACATGTCTGGTCAAAGAGGCTGCTGTCCCGCTGGCTCCCTACACAGCACTCTTTGAATGGAGCTTTTCCTGGCAGCATCCCTGTCACTCTGAGGCTACACAGTCCAGCAGCTTCTACTCTGTGTGAGCACTGAGCTGTGTGATGGAGTTAATCACATTAAGCACTGTTCAGTTCATGTCTTTTTTGTTCTCTAAAGGCTTTTCCTCTCACTTGCCTCTTTTAGTCTCTCCTTCTTCTAAACTTCAGGAGGTGGCAGATTCAACTCAGTCCTCCTCGATGCAATCCAGCATCAGGATAACCAGTTTTGGAAGGTGTAACCTCTATATACCTTTCCAAAGCTTTTCACCATTATTAGATGACTCTTCCAACAGCTGTGTCCACAGGGAGCAGGGTATAGTTTTGAGTTAGCAGGACATTTAAGCATCCAGATAAATCCAACTGGATCTCTCTTTGGAGATTTCCAAAAGCAATGGAGGAGCTAGCTCTTGACAGGTGCTTACATACCTAACTCTTATCAGCTAATTCAGCACCTACATGCCTTTAATCACTTAGCCCAGAGTGATGGAGGTGAATGAGCTCCACTGAAAACCAACTTCAGGGAAATGACATTTTTCAAGGAACAGTGAAGTAAGTACTGAAGTATTTTGTCAGGCTGGTGACTTCTTGGCCAAATATACCACCTTGTTTTCAGTCGTGATCGTCTACCACTGCTTAAATTGATCCTTCTTTCCCCTCTGTTGGTAATCAAATCAGTCCTTTAATTAAGCTAATAGGGCACCACAGTTTACATTCCTTCTGGTAAATACAAAGAACACTAGCTTTCAAACCATCAAAAATGCATCCTTTGTAGTCTCAGGAATTTTCTTCTGTATTCAGCCTTCCAAGACCATCGATGTTCACAGCTGGCCACGAAGTCTTGGTGCTCTGGGCTCTGTCATTGCAATGTTCAGATGGCTTCTACAGGTTCTGCAAAACTGGAAGATGACTCCTGATCAGGGGTGGCATCTCTGCATCAGCACAGCAGTGCTAAGGAGTCAGCCATGACACAACCATCAGCCTCCATGCGCTGGGCAAGCATTGCCTGAAGAGGAGCAGGTCCTTCCTGTGACCACTCAGAGATCTGAACAGGGTGGTGGGGTCAACTGAGTACCCAAAAACCTGTCTGGCTGCCATGAATACTTTATCCACCAAGAACAAAGGGTGAGGCTGCTATGCTAGGCTACCAGCTTCAGTCTCTGGGACCTCTGAAGAGGATTGTGGAGTCCACCAAAGTCCAGCATGGGGGATACATCTTCTTGGCTGGTCACACTCAACTTGCATCTGCACACCCAATCAGCGTATTGCATAGACTTTGACTGAAGGGGTTTTAACTGCAATCTTAAAATCTGGCCATTTCAGGAATTCCTGAAATAAATTAGAAGAGGAATTTTATTTAGTTGGGGCTTTTTCTAAAGCCCCATGGCTCCAAACCACTGTTTTCCAAAACATAAATGAACATGAAGTCTTCTCTCATCCTCTTGCCACATTTTCTGTGTCACCTTTATCCTGCAACAGTTGTATATAACCAAATGGCCGAGAAAACATCCTCTCCCCAAAACCTTCCTGTTTTTTTCCTCAAACTTCTAGCAATTTTTTCCACACTTCATTGATTTTTTTGTTACTTATCATGTTAGAAGCAGATGCTTTCCAAAACAATGACCTGGAGAGTCAGTGATCCACATCTTGACCATAAATAACAAGCTCTATTTATGCAATGAAGCACAGGTAACTTAATATCCACGCACTGGATTATTCGGTATTAAAATTTGGCACTTTTCAAGATAGCTGATAATTTGGAACAATAGAGACCATGTGGGAAAGTTCTTTTTGTCAATATTGGTTAATAACATGCACTTTTAATCCACTACCTTCACCTAAAATACAATAAATAATTTACATTTATATGGAGCTTTATATCCCTCCAAATCCCAAAGGGTGTTGCAAAATAAACACCCCCTAAGATAATACCAGGGAATTGATTTGGTTGTGTCCCTGATTTGGAAGGAAGAGAAATCATGAACTGCATCACCAGCACCTCCTTTGGTGGCATCTGGATTTTCCTGGGAAGTCTACCCACTCGAGTGGTATTCAGTACTAACCTTGCTTCATTTATAAACGGAAATGAAGTTCCTGAACCAGTTTTCACCCAGCATGTGGCTGGGGAGGATGGGAACAACCTGACCTCGGGACTGCATCAAATTCCCTTCGCTGTCCATGGCAGAGCTCTTCCAAAGGGACACTCCTTTAACATTTGGGAGCTTCCAAAAATCTCCCACTAGAAGAAAGGTATTTCTACATACCCCTCTGTGAGGAAAAGGCAGCCTTGAAGGTCAGCCCCTGGGTGTTATTCTGCAGAGTATAACATTTTTGCCATTGCATGCAGAATTCACTCCAGGACACATGTAGCATATATTTGTTTGCTAAAGCAAAGGCTGCCCTCAGCATCGACAGGCTGGGAAAATCCCTGGGGGTTTTCTGAGCAAAACATACTGTTATTGAAGGAACAGGCTGGGGTACAGAATGCTTATTGCAAATTAACTCAAACAGAGAAATAATGAGCAGCAAGTTTGGATTCTCAATAAATTAAGGAGAAGCTTAGGTAAAATGCGGCTTTCTATGCATGGAAATAAATTATTATTTATTCACTTTTGTGTTTATGGCCTCAAAGATGAAGACATTTGTATGGAATTATTAATATTTATAGCATATTAAATTAAATACCCATAAGAGCTTTGCCTGCATACATGCTGTTTTACCAAGATAAAATCTGCTGAAGGTCAAAGGGATCTTTTACTTCTTTGTGGAGGGTAGTAGGATCAGAGTCTACCTTGAAATCTGTATCAACTGTGATAATTTAGAACTTTAATTAAAGACTCAGTGACAGAATATCTACAAAACGTCTTCCTGCTGCCCAGTATTTCATCACAAATGTCTCCAGAAGCCCATGCTAATGTGAGGAAGCACACTTGCCAGGAAGTATTTCATTGTAGACACGTTCGCTTTTATCTGTCTTGTTGGGTAAAGGATTCTTTTGTTGATGATCAGTGGCAACAAAAATTAAAGTAGAAGCAAAACCAGATCCCCAAACAGGAATTTATAATGCTTATTCTGTTCATCCCTCAAGAAAATGGAAGTGCCACAGCAAAGCCTATTTTAGCAACTGTGTTAATGTATGTGTAAATGGGTGAAGGCGCCTTTGAAAGCGCTTTCACACTTTGGAGAGGAGAAGTTAACAACTCTATTGTGGCACTTGTTAGAATTTTTAAATTAATTTCCCTGACACAGCTGTGCCATAAAATTTCCCATGATGGTGAATTTTTGCTAATGTTGAGCTTATTTTTGGGTACGATTCTGAAGGACCACTTTCTAAAATCAGGAGAACATGGGTTGCCAGAGCCCTGTGCTGCCCTTCCCTTGCCTCCACTTACCTCCAGCCTTTCCCCAAGCAGCTGGGAGGCCTCTAATTTGAAATTGCATCTGTTTTTTCTTTCAAAGAGCAGCAAACAATGGATAGATGCACAAGCAGCATGAAGCTGAGCTCCTCTAAGAGCAGTGGGCAAAGATCAGTGTGTCACTAAGTCAGCACAGCATTAGAGGAGGGACCTCCAAGACCAACTGGGGACTTCCTGCTGGAGCACATCTATTCACCCCCTCAGAAAGAGCACGTTGGGCACTCTTTGGCTCTGAACAAACAGCACTGGGGAAGCTGAAACACAATGGATTTCTTCCTTTGTGCACAGCAGCAGGTGAGAGTTGTTTGCAGTTGGCAAAGAAGAGGAACCCATTTAAACTAGATTGAGCGATGCAAATGATGATACACTGGGGATCCCCTCCCATCCCTGCATCCTTGCCAGACCATGACCAAAGGGTTGAAGGAAATGTAAAGAGCAACCTTGCAGTGATGTGTAAGGGAAGGCTTTAAGAACCACAGGTCCCGCCAATAACAAGGCTCAGCCCTCAGCGGCTGATGAATTTATGGGGAGGGAAAAGCAGAGGGTCAGAAATGAAGAGTTCAGTGTTAGGTGAAAAGATGGAGGGGAGGTATGATTAACACCACTGCAGCCCTGGTCCCAGAAGCATGGGGACTACATGGAGGATTTTTGTTCTGACAGGCTTTGGTGTAAGCAGAGCGGATGGATGTTCTCACTGAACTGCAGAAGAACCTGGGGGCAGGAGGGATAGCACAGATGGTGGCAGCCCTGAGCTTGATTTTGCCACTGACAGGCAAGTTTTAGATCCTGCAGAGGAGAGAGTTAACAATAGCTGACACACTTTTGTCTCGATAAGTCACAATGACTCGAAATAACAACTCAGGGCCATAATTCTGCAGTCTGCCACTACCAGGAAAAGTGAAATCCAGTGACCTTTCATCTCCATGATAGAAACACTGCATGTCATCTGAAACCATCGACCTTAAAATCTACTCTGACAAACTGGACAATGGGACATGGAGAAGAAAACATCCTCTCTCTCCTTCACCCCCAGATTTTAGCTTCCCAGTGCCTGTTCCAGGTGTAATGCAGTACTCCTTGAAAGCACAGTCAACTTTGCATGAGCTACAGCATTTAGTGAAGCACAACATAACACTTCAGTTTCCTTTGACAGTAAGGAATAAATCTCCAAAGCCACTTGTTCAGACTGCTCTTAAATGATGGTAGGGGGAGGGAAATTGGTATTGGCTTTTTATGTATCTTCAGGTCAGGTATGTTAGATTCAACAGATTTTTGCATTATCGTAGAATCATAGAATAGTTAGGGTCGGAAAGGACCTGAAGATCATCAAGTTCCAACCCCCTGCCATGGGCAGGGACACCTTCCACTAGAGCAGGTTGCTCCAAGCCCTGTCCAACCTGGCCTTGAACACTGCCAGGGATGGGCAGCCACAGCTTCTCTGGGCACCCTGTGCCAGTGCTCACTGATTCACAGCACTTTTGCCCTTGGCAAGACATAATTAAGAATGGTGTGAAAAACTTTCTGAATGTATTGAGAGGAAATTATTCTTCCATTAATGGCAGCAAAAGCTAAACAAGAAGGTAAGCTATGCTGCTAGCAGACTGCAGCAAACGCAGGGTTGTGTTTTAACCTAAAACGAGGATCTTTACCAAAATTTTAAGGAGTAGCTTTTGGAATGAGGATTTGCACTACATGTTGTTCTAGGGATTAACTTCCCCATCCACCCAAAAGTTGTATCCCTTGAGCTCTCCTGTTTGCCAGTCTAAAATGATGACTGCAGGGACTGAGATGAAGCTAAAATCTTTTCATCACACTGAAACACGGCACTGTAACTGCCTTCACCACTTATGGAGAAAGCAATAGCTACTGGACTGAAGAAAAAAACAAATAAATTAAAAAAAGAAAAAAAAGGATTTTCAGTCATTTAAGTGGGTCTGTCAGCTTTTGTTATCTTCATGCATTTGTAAGACTGAGCTTTAATTGGCTGGCTGCAGCGGAGAGCTGAAGATAACATTCTGGTCTCAAGATGACTAGACAGCTTAAAGCACTGTGATCCTCATTCATTAGGTAGTGTCAGAGGGATTCACAGGGGTAAGAGACATAGCAACGTCTGCTACTCTTTCACATGAAGTTCCCAAAATGTTGGAGGGAGGCAAGGGGTGTGCGCCACACTTGGAGCCACATCCAAGAGCAGTAACAAAACCTGCCCATTAGATTCCCTGTGACAATGGAGACTATGTTGGTGCCTACTGACTTCTAACATCGTGTGAATGATTTAATTTCATTTGCAAATGGTAACGCCAAACCTGGCCAGTCATCTCCAGCTCTGCAGGAGGAGCAGGAAGCCCTGCCAGCTGTGGGTTTTCATACCTACAGCTAGGATGGGACGGCAGAAAGCGTTCAGCTCCCCTCCACAGCACCCCCGAAGGAACAGCCACGCCACTGCACCGCCTCTCCACCCACCGTTGGATGGATGAAGGGAGCTGTCGGCGCTGTTGCTGCAAGCCCTGGTCTCCCTGGCCCCAGAGATCAGGCATACAGGCTGCTCTTAAGAGGATGGTGAGAAATACTTCCCTGCCTAAAATAGTTTTCAGACAATTTTATATCTATACCTCCAACTAATGAGCGAAGACAGGAGTGGAGAAATTCGGCAAAACCATGGAGGAAGCCTCCTGGCTCCTAGTTCCAATCACGATACTGTGCCCTGGAGCCTCTTCACCAGGTGTCTGATTTTCTTTCTGTCCTCCCATCCTCATTCCCATCAGTAGGAGCTGCTTCCTTCCCTGTCCTCCTTGTTACCTGGGCACTCTGACTGTCTTTAGAAGAAAGATGATGCCCTTTCCTGATCATCAGATATGTTGGGGACTACAGAAAGCCACCAACCCCCTGAACTGGGGGAGTCTGGTTATCAGAGGAAGTGGTCATGGTGTTGATAGGGAAATCCAGCAGCTCCTGGACCCATGTGAAGCCACCTTTGAGTATACTCTCCTGGGAAGCCTGCTCACAGGCTGGATTCATGTGAAGCAAACCAGATGGGAAGGAATTGACAAGTGCTGCCACTGTAAATGAGGGGCATTCAGCATGGCACCCTGTACTTGATGGGAACACAGAGGCCAAACACACACAAGAGGCATTTGTTTGGGTGTAAATGAATCTGAGCTGTGGTGACAGGCACAGCAATGGCCACTGTTACCCCTCCCAGTCATCAACCCAAGACATCAATCTTGCAGAGTGCAATGGGAAACCTCACACCCAAGCGCAGTGGGACATACATGAAGGTGGTGGACAGAGCTGGTTAACACAGCTTTTCTCTTAAGTTCATCCACAACTACAACCCAATGACATTTCCTGTGAACATTTTCTGCTTTTCAATAGAAACATAAAGCTCTAAATGAAAACCTTTCAAACACTTTTGAGTAAAAATAATTGTTTAATATAAACCTCAAGGTTACAAGTAGTATTTTGGGTACAATTTTCCAGACTAGAATTATTTATGCCAATTCCTTTAGTAAAAATATTTTGCATTTCCAACTCTTTGCTTTTTCTCCATCTTAATGAGCAGAAAATGTGTTGAAAATGTTATTTCTTTCTAAACATTTTCATTTAGATCCAAAAGCAACCATTACTCTTATCCAGCAGTGGTGATGTATGCAAGAGGAAATATATATGGACAGTGAATTCCAATCACAAGAAGATGAGACTAAGTAGCTATTTCTTATATGTCAAGAAAGCCATGAAGATGTTTATGTGATGCTAGCTCATCTTTCAATCTCGCTTCATATGTGCACTAGAAAGATGTTTTTCCAGAGACATATGTGCATACAGGCTGTGGTACAAGACTGGGGAGACCTTCTTGGAAACAGATTTCTTTTTTGAAGAGGCACTTTCAGTCATCCCAAAACCTTTCTTGAAAGTATTGCTATATTAGACTTCAATAAATCTTTTCAGACGGGCAACGGGGGCCAACACTACACACACAGACTCCATCACACAACTAACAATGTTACAGGCTTGGTGGGTGTTTTATTACCCCCAATGGAAGTTTTGCCATCAATTTCTGTGAATTTTCCCCTAGTTTTAGGTAATAATAATCGGTTTCTTAATTTAGGACAGAAACTCTCTTTTTAGTTATATAGTTGATTTCACGTTAGACGAATTATGAGAAAAAAGCAAAGATATGAAGCGACTATCTCAGATACCAGGACTCACTCCTCTAATGCCTTACTTAAGTCAGCAGTCCCATCAGTTTCAATGAGAAGACACAGGCCAGGAAGGGAAGCCTTAGTTTTCACAGTTGCCACCTTGTACATGAAGCCCAGGCACAAGGGGAAGCAACAGACCCACCACTACCCTGTGCCGATGGAAGCAAATCTCCTGGCGATGCATCAGTAACAACATTTTAATAAACTGTTTCCTTTATGTCTGTTTGTTAAAGCCAACACGGTACTTTCTTACCATTTTTGCAGACAGGACAACACTGTTCTGGTTCATAGACTGGGTTGACACACTCAGGAACTGCGCAGTCTGCTACAACACAGTGAACTTCATTGCTGGGCTCGCAGCGACACCATTCGCATGGCGAGGGCTAGGAACAAATCTAAAATTAGCCCATTTCCTCCTGTAGCTCACAAGTTTGCAACATTTCTATCTTGCCATAAGATAAACACATTAGCGTTCAACACCTCTTGACTGCATTCATTCATCACGGGTAATATAAATTAACCTATAGGACAAAATAGCAACACCTGAAATAGGCAACTGGAACATTAGACAAACTAGCGAACAGGATACCTGTTTTCCCAGAGCAGGCATGGGGTGTTTAGGCTTTCATGAGGTTCCTTTGTCAAGAAGACTGAGCGGAAACCACTAGGTCATCCCTCTGCTCTAACCCACTTGTTATTATCTTACATATTTGGCTGGAAGCACAGTTGGATTTTTGGAAGATCATGAGTGGTGGCACATCCCAGGAAGGGCGGACAGGGCAATTTTCCAGATGACAGAATTACAGAATGGTTTGGGTTGGAAAGGACCTTAAGATCATCCAGTTCCAACACCCTGCCATGGGCAGGGACACCTTCCACTAGACAAGGTTGTTCCAAGCCCTGTCCAAGCTGTTTAAACACTTCCAGGGATGGGGCATACTCATATCTCATGTAGACTGCCATTGCCAGAAAACCCCAAGCTGTTGGAAAGGTGCTGACAGGGTGGCCTGCCCATTTGCCAACCTCTCAATGTGCTTACATTCCTACTTTTCAGAACAGAGGAGAACAGTGTTGTTCTTGGAGGGGCAAAACCATTTTATTCTGTGCTTGTGCAGTACCTGTATCAGGGGTCTGTAAGCACTCCCATAACATAACCATTAGACCTGGTCCTGGCCTCAGTTTTGCCCAGTTTTCAACAAGGTTTGTGAGCAACTGCCTCACACAGAATATATAAAGAGCTTGAATAATTCTGCTGAATAATTAAGAGCTTGAATAATTCTGCTGAAGTCAGGGAGTTCTGGATTAAAACACCCAGCTAAATCGTTCCATTTCAGCTCCATCAATTCAAACAGGAATCTCTATCCACCTCTGAGTAACAAAGAATTGTCACGCTCTCACCCTTTGAAAAGCTATGGAAATCTGCTGAAAAACGTAAAGGTCAGTTTCTAAGGTTCACAGTGTCCTACGTGTGTGCAAGTGTGATGAAAGGATGACAACAGAGCTGAGAAAGGAGGATAAGAGGAGAATCTGAAAGGAAAATCACTTCCTTTCAGTACCTGTATGTTCAATACGCAATTCCCAATTCCTCAGCAACTGCAGGTCAATCACTGACACTTAATGTTAGTGATAAAGAAAATGTGGGTATTGAAAAAATCTTCTTTCTGTTGCATTGATGGGAATCTGCAGAAATGATAATTCCTTTCTCTATATATATTAAAATAAACAGATGCAAAGGAAAGGAGAATTCTTCCCCATGTGTTTCACATGCCAGTGATGGTCACTCATTTCTATGAGACAGATACAACATGTGAACTCTGGTTCTGGCAGATAAAAAGCTTTTCAGTTCGCCTCTAAGAAGCTCTGTATGTCTTGAGTCAAATAATTTATTCCCAGGAAATTCATTTCTACCTTAAAATGCACTAATTGAAGCTTCCCTTGCTTTGTCTCAGCGTCTGCAGTCTATAATTCCCATCACCCCTCATTTGCTCACAGCTTTGGCAATTTAGATAAAATCAGCACTCCTCGAGCAACGGAGGAAGTCTGTGGAGGTGGAATTCCTCTCTCTAATTATCTTTCCTCATTCAATCCTGCTTTGATTTCTGTCTAAAGCACCAGGAATCTAAATTCACTTGACTGACATTTCTTATTCAAGGCTATTTAATAAGAAGAAACAATACAGAAGAAAATAGAACTATTTGCTGAGGGATCAATAAGAAAATTGCTGCTTTGTTTTTACTCATCTTAATCGCTAATTATATGGAGCAGTAGAACTAGATCTTGTGATTTGCAGGGGCTTTCACTGATGTATCCTTCAGGACTTGTCCCCATCTTCACTACTATAGTGGCTGTAATGCTAAGAAATACATGATGCATTTCCAGGACTGCAGCCCATCTACGGCTTAAAGATGATCAGCACAAGTAGAAGATGCCCCTGAACGACTCTGCAACTGAGTAAATGAGACATGACGTTCACATCTTTTGCTTTTGCGTTGTTCGTGCAACATGAAAATGACACCGTAATAGACCATGATGTTGCTTGACACTGAAAGCAACTTTTCAAGAGGGAAGAACTGCACACAACTGAAGAAGGAAAGCACACCTCCGTGGTACAAGCGACAGGCAGCAAACAAAAAGTCTGCTCTGGCAGAACAAGAAGACTCTTCTCAGCCACCTCCTCTTCCCCATCTTATCAAGGTCAAGCTACTTGGTCTTGCCTCCAAGATCTTCCTCTATCTGACCACTCTGCTCACTTGCCCCCCAGTGTCCCTTACCATGGTTCTTACCCAGCCCTCACCTCCATGGGTGACTCCAGCCTTCCTGACCACTTAGTTTATAAATGTCTCAGATATGCTAACATCCGAGTCCCTTTTCAAAAGGGCTTTACCACAAGCACACTGATTGAGCATCTTTTTACTGTGGACTCAGCTATTAATTTCCCTGTAGCTACCCTTCTTGTGGAACAATTATGGGACATTGGCCAAGAAAGTCCTCTATTTATTTATGTAACCAGGACACAGACCAAGCAGCAAATGACAAACCGGGAATTAGTGAAAGGTGTCCCAGAGTTTTGTTTCCCGACTCACTGTTTAAAGATTCATCCCCCATGGAAAAGTGGTGGTTTACACTTTTGTAGCCACTAAAGTTCAAATGCTGGGTGACACCAGATCCCGAGAAGAAACTCTCACCCCTACTGAAAACCCAGGTCAAAAAACCGTGGAGGGTTTCTGAAGTGCAAAGCAGAGAGGGCACAGAGGCTATGCCATTCCCACACAGACAGTGCAAACGCTTTACTGGTGTCTCTTAAACTGATATTCTGGAAGAAGTGGTAAGATTAAAGGATCATAAAAAGCTTGGACCATAAGATGATTTATTCACTGCACCTGTCCAAGGCAGAATAATCTCTTAGAAGACTCTCTAGGGAAGGATTTGTTAGGAAGGATTTCAAGAGATACTGGTGCAGAGACATTCCTCTCACCATGATCCTCAGGGAAGGATGTTCACTGTGCCCAGCCATAACTTGAATACATGTCCACACAATTGCATGGTCCTTTACTGTTCAAGGTGTATTTTAAGAAATAAACCTATCATTAAAACCCGAGGTGCAAACTAGGTCCTTTTGTAGAAGGTATCAGTACAGCATTATGACTTGGGAAAACTGGTGCAAAGCACCTGAAACTCCTTTTACCCAATTTTCACTTACAACAGGGGAGACAGCACTAACCCTCGGAACTAGTGAGGAAATACGTTCTTTGATATTTTCAGAGTAGGGTCCTATTGTGGTTAAGTTGGTGAGAAGTAGATACGTATTCAAGGGCTTTTGAAAGCAGATCAAGTGGGACACAGAGCACAAAGGACCTTCTTAGTCTCACCACTGACCGTGATTCACCTCTCCTTTGGCCAGTTGCTTCAAAGAGATAAAAATAAGCACAAGGATGTGGACCCTGAACACCCTTGTTTATAGCCACACCTAAGGTCACAGCTCAACTTCTATTTCTCTTCTGTTCTATTGATCTCAAGGAGGACTGTGACCCCAGGTTTGGCTGGGAGGTCAGG
Source organism: Pezoporus flaviventris (assembly GCF_033815535.1). NCBI lineage: Eukaryota > Metazoa > Chordata > Aves > Psittaciformes > Psittacidae > Pezoporus > Pezoporus flaviventris. The sequence continues at coordinate 54,824,032 of NW_026892549.1, forward strand.
TTCATTCCCTGCTTCTACCAGGGAACAGCCCCATCCTGCACAGCAGGGTGACCAGAGGAAAAGAGCCGGGACTCAACTGGTTGTGTGGCTGGAAAAACCTTAGTCTCAGGTGCTGTCAAATGGGAAACATCTGCAATCAGCAGAATTTGTTAACAAAGAAGGAAGGAAGGAAAATTAAAACAGAGAATAGAGAATATGCATGGCTAATAAAGATTTTATGTGCATGAACCCATAATGACAAACTTGACAGATGATATAAACAAACAAACGGAAAAGGCAGCAAAGGAAACAGAAAGAAAACCAAGATACACCTGGAGCAGGGGAAATGAGGAAGCCAAACAAGATGTGGGTACCATATCTCCTCATCTTCACTTTCATGCCCACACAAGCTCCCCACCATTTTTATCCTCTTTGTGGAAGCAAATGCCAGCACATGTAGGAATTATGACTGCTAAGATCATCCAGCTACTCCTCACAGTGACAAGAGAATCCCGCTCTTATGGAGTTGGGCACTACATGGGTCTTTCTTTAGTCAGCTGCTAGGTTTCATAGAACCACAGAAATACCACAGCTCTGAGAGATCCATACTTGAGGGCTTCAGCAGGACCTCAAGTCACCCAGATGGACTGCTGGACAAATAGAGAGATCCTATGATCAAATAATTATTTCATAAAATAGCCTAAACCCCTCATTCATTCCTTCTACCAGAGAGAGGTAGAGAAAAGCAAATGGAAAATTGAATTCAAAACTCAGATTCAAAAAATACTTTTATGCTTTTCTACAGCTGAAGAGATCTGAATCAAACATTTCTTTAGACCAAGGCAGCTGGTACAATCACAGAAACAATTTTAGGCAAGATCTTGCAAGAAGCTTACTGTATCTGAGCTATCTCATTTGTCACAAAAATCTTCTTGTCCCAAACACTAAACTTCACCCTTAGCTTCCATAACTATAGCACCCTAAGCCACCACTCTGCCTCCTCAAACTTGTGCAAGACTCTTCTATAACATATAGATTGCCTTGCAAAAGCTTATTACTGCGTAGTAAGTATTCTTTTTGAGTGAATGGAGGAAGCATATATATATATATATAACATTAGACTGCAGCCCCCCTCTTCCCTGCCTCCAATAAGGATCCCTCTGTCTGCATGTCTGCTTGTCAATTACTCTTAGCTGCTTCTACACAAACATCTCTAGAGAGGTGGAAAGGGAGTGATTTACCTAAGACAAACAAAAAGCTCTGAAGATGACACCTGACTGATACTTTTTCTTTACCCGTTTGTTCTGTCAATCAGAAGCAATTTTCCTCGGTTTTCACTTTGCTGTCACATTCACCAGGCTAACTGCTGCTGCTTCCAAGCTCACTCATTTCAGTCCCGCATGTGGGCTATCACCCAGCTCAGGAGAGATCCCAGACCATGTTTTAAGGCTGCAGTCTCCTGCAATCAGCTGTGATTAATCCAGCTGGCTTCTCTCAGACTTTCAAGTCTCAGTATTTCAAGAGTTGGTGGATCTTGTGTAGTTTAACAGACTATATACAGACCTGTAACTCCTTCAGACTTCCCACTATGTATTTAGATGCCAGCTCCTCATTTCCTCCAGGCATGTTTAGCACAGCCATCTCCTGAGACTCTGGACCTCTCCTCACCTTTTCAAAAGGAGACTGAATTGTGTGGTATTTTCTTCATACCTGAGTTTTCAGCCTCATGGAAGAAAGTTTACATTTCTGCTGGAGCTAGCATCCAGGCTGCTCAATAGCCCTGGAGTAATCTATTCTGAGATACGGTTAGCAGAATTTATTGGGCTGCTCTCTTCCCTCTGCTTTCTATACTTTCCAGCTAAGCCTGAAGAGGGTATTTGTCCCATAATCACACTTGAAGACCTTATCTCATTGACAAGGTCCCATGAAGTGGTCACTTAAGGACCATGTCCTCATGCTGTCTGACTACTGCACAATAGCCCTTTATCAGTTATACACAGCTACAGAGCAATACACACTTTACAACTATTGTATCACAAACACTTGACATTTCTTTTGAGGAAGGAAATTGTAAAGCTTCATGTAAGTGTTTACAACCATCTGATCATGTTACAATAGACATAGTAGAAGACAAGCTAAGTATTTCCGCTGAATTGAACTGACCTGCTATCAGGACCTGTGATACTCTTCACAGTTAAATAGGCATTTACAGTATGGGCAGAACAACTGGAGAAATCTGCTTGGTTGACTGGAATTTGAAGTGTTGCATAACCAGGAAATTAAGCCAGTGGGCTTGCTTTCTGAGCCCCGTGGAAACCCAAGCAGCCATCAACTAGAGCAAACGCAGAGCAGACGCCAGGGCTCCTGGTATAACTGCAAAACTCATCAGCATGTTAGCTCCCACCTCCTTTAAATAAGATGCCATCATCTCCATCTCTGCTGATGTCAAGGTGGTTTTGAATGCAATGGATCTAACCTGGTACTTCTGCACACACTTGTCAGTACCTTGACTTAGATCCAGATCCACCAGCTGTATCCACATGCATGTCTTTCCTACGTGTCCCTGGGAAGGACTGGGTATCTCCCATCCCCTGTCATTGCTGGACTCCAAGGGAAAGAAAGCTAAACACCATCAGCGCTGACAGTCTCTCCATCTTTTAATTTTCAAGAGACTGTGTGCCAGCACTCATATCACACTCAGCCTCCCCTCTCAAGACAGGCTCATCTGACAGCGTCCTGCTCTATGCAGAGTAAAGAGTGGGAAAAGCAAAGCCATGTAAAGTGAACTCTGTCAAACTGGGCACTTACACATTAAGAGTAGCTGTAACTTTTAATGACAGTAAGGACAATGGCAATTCTGATGGAAATGATTTTTGTAGCTACAGGTTCAGGTGGTGAATTTATTGGCAGGAAGCAAAAGAGGGAAGAAAGCTAAAAATGACCTGATGAATAAAATGGAAGGCAAAAACAATTTCTGCATTATGGCTGAGGTGGAAGTCATAAACCAAGGGAGATGAATAAAAAAGAAACCAGGATAGCATTCATCAAAGATATTCCTGAAATCAAAATTAGAATCATTTTGATTGTTACTGAAATTGCCTGTGATCTCAGCCAGGTTAGCAAGAGATTGCAAGGAAGTTCAGGGAAAGCTTTTAAATGAGAAATTTTGCAGGTGCTGAACTACAGAGAACAGGTTAGCTAGTGAGTCCCGCCTCAAGAGGAGATTGACATCAGCCCATTTCTCTTCTGGGCTGCTCACTTTGCTATTAGCATAAATAATAAGTGCATAGCATATTAGCATAAATAAGTGCATAAATAACCATCTAAATTGTGTTAAAAGTCTGGTAAATGGCTCTATTTTTTGTGCATTCCTGTGTGTGCCAATACAAAAACTTGCACCAGCAAAAATTTCACTCATTTTTGTCATTTACTTAAAATACAAGTCATCCATCCAGACACTGGAGACATGGCATCACTTATGCTACAGGAACTGTAATGACTTGGGCTTTCCATAAGTGGAAAGTTGCCCAAATAAATGATCTGGTGAGTGATTATAGACAAGTGCAGTCATGGAAAACGCCACCAGGCTGCAAATGATTTTGCAACAGGAAAAAAAATACTGAGTCATTAGATAATTTATTTGCAGTGAAAAACTGGAGCTGTATCCTACTTACATGGAGCACTAGCAATACAAATGAACTGTGCCACCCCAAAATTAAAAAATGCTTGTACCATCCTGCAGATCAGCTGAAACAAGGAACTGGCTTCCAAGAAGCAGCACAAGTGGATGCTGAGATCCCATATTTCTAAGAGAGCTCCCAACATGCACACAAACATTGCTAATGTAAGACTGAAATGAAATGACAAATCTCTCACTCAATGGAAAGGATGAGAGAGAAGTATACGTTAATGAAAACCTTTTCTATAAATGGTGACTCCATCCTATACTCAAAGCAGCCCCACCAAAAGGAGGTTGAAGATGACTTGCCTATTTTCTTAGCCTACAGATGCTGCAGCTCTCCAACCAAAGCTTGATTTTAGTTACCCCTAACTGCTGCTTGTCTCTTCACAGGTACCAGAGTCTTTCCAGCAGGCTGGTGACCAGGCTTGGATTCTGGAGATGGAAAGGCATAAAGATGCTATAATCTCCTGCATTAATGTATCCCTCTCCTCCCCTCAGCTCCAGACAATGCCTGTCCATACCTGGAAACAAAATGACTCCTGCCATCCTGTTGTAGAAATTCCTGCAGAGCTTACAGATCAGTAAGCCAGATGAGGGAGAGAAGCACGTATGTGCCCCATTGTGGGTATCCTGGGCCCACATCTGATGATTCAGGATTGTGATGGCAGTGAGAGCTTTGTGGTCATGTGTTTGTTGCTATGTGGCACACAACTTGACGGGTTTAAAAGGCTCCTGGAACCATTTCTGGATCTGGAGAGTGACTCCTCCATTAGCTGATGAGAGAGAGAGACAACCTTGAGCTGAGCCCTGGCCCTTTTTCCACAGAAGCTGTGTATCTGCAGTCTCGTGGTTGCTCTTCTCTCCTGAGAGCAGCAGTGAAGCTCTCTGTAACAACATGACACTGCACTTCTTTCATCAGAACGCTCTCTTTGTTTTGATATATGTCTCACTTTATTCCTTACTATAGTTGCACCTCACCTACCCTGGGGCTGAGGGGACTGGAGTTCTCTATTACTTTGGTGATAATTTTTATGACTCTATTTCAATAGTTTTTTAGTTCAGACATGCTCAGTGCACAGGGAACAGAACTCCTTTTGAAAGGTTAGGGATATGACAGATGGGACTGTGGCTCCAATGTTCAATGAGCGGCCCTGTTTGGACACAGACAAAATGTCTGTGTGCGCTTCACATTTGTTAAGCTCCTTTTAATACCAATAGGGAAAGTGAGCCCAGCTGGCAGCTTCGGCTGATGCTTGTTAGTCTGAACTGAAGGCAATCTTTAGAATCAGTCTGCTTTGTCTGAAGACAAGCTCCATGTCCCCAAGCAGCTCAGGCAGCTGGGAATGATCATCCTGGTGTATGGGTGACTCCTGGCTGGGTCACTGCAGTCCAGGGCAGGTGTGAGCTCCTCTTGCTGTAGGCACCACTCTGCAGGTTTAAGTGCTGTATCACATTCTGCCTCAGCAATTCACACAGTTTGGCACCTTTTGTGTCCTAATGGAAGGCTAATTCTAAGGGTCCTGCACCCTAAGGGTCCCACACCCCTTGTACTGCAGTAGGAGCTACTGCATCCTACTGACACGCCAATATGCTCCCTCCTTCCCCCCGAAAGTAGCAGCTCCTTCCTGGATGCCTTGCTCTTGTTCACCTCTGCTGAGCTCAGGATTCCCTCCAGCATGGGACCTGGAGACAAGAGCTTACTGCTGGTCTCCATTAACATGCTCTGTTGTTGCCTCACCTTTATCTCCTCCCAAGGAAAGACATTGGCTGGAACCAAGTCTACGTCAAGGAGCCGACTTGCTTTCCTCCTTTACATTGCTGAGGTTATGGGAGCTCAAGGGTGCTAAGCACCCAAGATTACATCCACACACACACACCCTTCTCCTTTGCTGTCTCCAGGCCCTGCTTCAAAGACCCGTCCTGGCTAGCAATGAGGTGTGTTTGTACCAGTGGGTTAACATCATGTATCTGACTGGGTTTGTTGTGCTTCTGGTTTCCTTTGCTCCTGGGCTTCAGCACTGGTCCTGTTTTCACTGCATGTCGAGAGGTGGGAGAGGGGCAAACATATCACATCAAACTCTGACTTGTTCCTGGTTGCTTTATCTCTCTCATTGTCTGTACTTTTTTGAAAGCCTAGCCGAGTTTTTATTTTCTGGCATCTGGCAAAGCAGATTAGGCTTCATGGGAGCCCCCTTGGGCAAATTCTTATCACAGGTCAGCATCATGCAAACTACATAAAGGAGAATAGAAGTGGTACCAAGCTTCACACCAGTGTAATATCCTAATGGGCCACTTGTGATCCATGAGGCTGCAGCAGTTCATAGCAATGGAGAACCTGCCCCACGGAATAAAGCAGCTCTTTACTAGCTGGCACTATGCCTTGTTATAAAAACCTAGCCAATCTGTTTTAATTGATTTTTATTATAATTAATATCGAGAGACAATAAGCAAGCAGCACTGGGTGCGCCAGGGAGTCTCCGCTCTGCCCAAGACGCACACTGGGAACTTCTGAGGATAGTCTCTTATACTTTTTGGTTTCCCGGGCTTCTTGAGTTTCAGCCAATCCTGTTGTCTTCTTTTTCCGGGCTTCTTCAGCCAATCCTGTTGTCTTCTCCACCTGTTGTTGGGGTCTTGTCTCCGGGTAAAGAAATATTACATCTATCACAAGTCTGACCGCCATTTTAGCCCCCATAAATTCCACTCCTTCTGTGTTTATTTGTTCAGCGCACAGATTTCACAATGTTCTGTAACAGGACGTATCTCTAAGTTACCTATCCCCCCCTTTTCTAAGAACATTCATGCAATTTAAACAATAAACAAAACATTTCTTTGCACAATACTGCAGTTGACCCAGGGGAATTATTCCCTTGTTTCTTCTTCCTCCTCACTGTGGTATTGATGGGGACACTTCTCATACCCTTTGCCCATAGCACAATGATCACAAGGGATTCCATCTCCACACAAAGTGCAATGATCACTAGGACCCCTGAGTTGCTGACACAAATCACTCTGATGTAACCCACAGCCTGCCACTTATGTCCAGTTCCCATTGCTTAAACCCTCAGGAGAGAAGCCAGCAGAGTCCAGGAGGTTTCTGTCCCTCAGGGGATGCTGCTACGTTTGGTTATGAGCACAAGCTGGGAAGGATATGAAATGAAAACAGGTTTGAATAGGTTATCTGTGATGAGCTGGAGTCTGCTAACACAGGGAGTACACTGGCTTAACCATCAGAAAGTTTTCCTGCCTGGGCTGACCACAGTTAACAGACTGCGAGATTCCCTGCTTTGAGGAGCTGCTTCAAGCCCTAATGCTCCTTGAAGCTTACCCATTTTATTAGAATTCCCAAAGAACTACCTCTGAACTGCAACACAGAATGAAGAGTATGGAAGCCTCATGCTACTTGTATTTTTATTTTGCAGCTAGACTGGGCATTGCTCACTACATGGCTTATCTAATTATATTCTTAAAACTAGTAACTAGGGTAATTAGCTAACCGAGCATTATTTTTTACGAATGCAATTCTGCATTCAGCACATTCCGGCAGCAACAAACGCACACCCGCACTTCCCCTTGCTCTGGCAGAAATGGGTTTCTAACAAACTTCTCACCAATGACCTGTCAGCATTTCAATGGCTGAAATTCTTCACAATCACAAGCTGATTGTGGACCTCAGACCCACCAGCCCTACAGAAACATCTTGGGTGACACAGATGGACACAGACTGCGAGAACCAAGGGATGAGCGCTTCTTCCCCTGGTGCCACTGAGCATTGCCTGGCACAATAATAAAGCCTCAGACTTGAGTTCACCACTCCTGGAAGGAGCTGGTAACAGCTGCATGTCCTACACATCCCATTTTCTTCACAGACCTCTTCTCTGGCTGTGCAGAGGTACCTCCTCTCTTTCAGCAGCTCCCTGGACAGCCCCCAGTTCTGGAAGCAAGCAGAGCCAATGAGCTATTTCCTGAAGTGGAAGCCCAGCCACAGCTTTGGTGGTACAAATGTTGGGCACAGGTTAATTCCTGTGTCATATTTACTGGAAAAATACCAACCCCTTGGGCTTGCACGTACAGGCCAAATGCTGCACTGCTCTCCTGCACCAGTGCACTGTAATTAAAACACAGGAGCTTGTGCTTAATTCCTGGTGATTCTGAATCATGCTGATGTGCAAGTTTTGGGTCTCATCTATTTCAATGGAGAGGTCTGAGACAGTGTGTGTGTGTGTGTGGCACAGCTGGCACCACTGAGCTCTGAGCTTTTTGGGCCTCCATGTATTACTGTGATCTGGGGAAAACAACAGCATGGATTCTTGGTAGCAAAATTCTGAGTACAGCCCATCTTCTTTCCCCTATCATAATAATATACCTGTGCATAATGTAATATGTATGTTAAAGAGTGAGTAGCTAAGTACATAACAGAATTTAAGAAAGAGGTATCACTATAGATCAATGTGACATACGTATCAATTTTAGTATGTTTTCTTGGTACAAATTATGACAGAAATACAGTAAGTCAGTAATTTCAGATTCCTTTGCATAGACATTGTCACTGTAATTTTGCCAGGAGGGAGATAATAAATCATACTTTTCCATCTGACTGATGCTCTGTTTCCCCTGTCTGATTTCAATGACTGTGCGTTATCTTCAGAGCTGGCATTGTTCATGGCTCCTTTTATTAAAGCACAGGCACGTTATTGAAATTTCTTTTGTATTATGATTTTCTAGCCGTACGTGAAATTGCAGCACACACAAGGAGAAGAAGCAGCAAAAAAGAAGCCCCATTAGTTTGAGTCATAGTAGGGAAAAAAATCTGCTGCACACATCTTGGAGAGAAAAATGCCTATATTAAAATCCTCAGGCTGGCTTGGGATAGTAATCAGTTGCTTGGAATTCATGAGTGAAGCTCTGTCTAAAAACTACCAGTAATATGGAAGACAGCTTCAGTGTACTACCAAAAGGTTGTAATAGTGCTAGTTTTTGCAATGATGAGTTTTGCCATGATTTGAGCACTTTCCAAGATTCAGGAAAGTCAACACTCCTGTAACAGAGAAGACAATTCACTGAAGAACCTTCCATTTCTCCCTACTTTGTCTCTCTAGTGGCCTAGTGAAGCTCCTCAGATTTAAGGTGCTGTATCTCTGTTCTCTCACGCTGACGCAAACCACAGTATCCACAGTCCAGACCTGCAGCTGGACAGTTGAACAGGGATGAAGGGCTCTCAGAGCAGCCTCTGCACCACACCAGCCAATCTATGGTTGCACACTTCTCCCCATCACCTTCCCTTTCAACCCAGGGCTGCAACAAACTCTCGTTTTCCCCCTAAGAGCATCATCCCATCAGCAATGCTTCGGGAATGTCCCAGGTGTTTCATTCATATTTGATAAGGCTGCACTCCCAAGCTGGGTAACTAGTGGTCAGAGCCACGCTGTAGTTTGCACCACTTAATTTCTATTTCTGGCATGGTTCTGGGGCTGGAAAATCACTTTTTGATTTCACTGCCTCCTTTTCTCCAGCGGCAGAATAGACACACTGCGTTTCAGGGACTGAGAGATGCTGAGATAGCAGCTGAATACACTCCTCCATGCGCTAATGCCTTCTGATGAGAGGTCTTACTTTGTTAAGTTATATTGAGATAATTGCATTAATAAAACATTTTTAAAGAGCATTAACAAAGGAGAAGGAGGTGCCACTGTTCTGAAGTAACAGTTTCCATAATGAGCTGAGAATTAGTATATGATAATGCTATGCTTATATAGTCCCTCATTTATTTTGGATTCTGATTATACCCCAAGATCCCTGCTAGAGCTGTGATCCCCACTGTGCAAAGTGCTGCTCAAGAAGACATAAAGTCTACTACATACAGAAGCCCTAGCTGAAGGATTACAGATGATTTGTAGACAAAACAAAGCAATGAACTTAAGATATACTGGCAGGAAACATAGGGAAGAAAACTAAAGTAGAACTCCAGCAGTAAAATCCTGGCTCTTTTCTAGTCAGTGGAGGTTTTGCCCTAGAATGAAGCTAAAATTCATAGAATTCCTTCTTTTCTGTTTTGTTTGGATTTGTTTTTCACAGAGCAGAGGCCTACCCTGGAGAAAGATTTGTTCTCCCATTTTCCACACTTCTACTTTATGCAAGGGACAAACGTCTGGGCACCATCTAGGCACCTTTTGAGTGCAGATAAGTTTGGGAGCAGTGAAGGTGGGAGGGGAGAGGAAAAGGAGGTGCAAGTCATTGGGAAGGGCAGACAGATGAAAGGCAGCACCAGAGGTTAAGCACTGGCTGAGCCATAGGCTGGAAGAAATTGCAGCTCTATGCTTGGCAGAAAGCAGGGTGGCCACTGAAGAGCACTCAAAAAATGTCCTTGATATTCAGAGCTGTTTCCAAGCTCAAGTTCAGGTTGAAGCGGATCTTCTCTCCTGAATACTACCAGAAAGCCAAGTTGTAATGCCAAAGCCTCTTGCATTACCACCCAAAGGATAACACACCCAAAGTCCTGCCTGGCGAACGGAGGTATTTTAATGCCTAGAAAATTTCTGCCATTGACTTTGAGAAGGATGGCACCATGCTACCAAACCCCACGTCACCAGGACTTGCTCTCCTGAAGGAAAAGGGAGCAGTTCCTGTCTGTAAGGTCTCCAATGAAGAGAATGTTTCAAGACGTTAGCTTGAAAATCTCTTGTGAACTCATCATTCATTTCCCAGTGAGGGTATTTTGCTACAGATTGACATAGGTCCATAGAAGATTATTCTGGATATGCCTATATTGGGTGGTGAGAGATCTGGGAAATTTGGAAGTGATTATGGAGTTTTCCAACTGACAGCCTAATCATAGAATCATAGAATAGTTAGGGTTGGAAAGGACCTTAAGATCACCTAGTTCCAATGGCAGGGGGCTGCCATGGGCAGGGACACCTCACACTAGACCATGTCACCCAAGACCCCTCTTCAAATGGCTTCTAACTGTGGCTACAAATACTACTTAACCACACTGTAAACTGCATTTCTCTAATGTGGGTAGGTGTGTGCTTTTCGGTCAGCAAGTTATGCAGGAGAGTGAAAACCAATCAGCACTTAGGAAAAATGTTGTCTCACTGACATTTGCACTTCTCCTCCATAAGCTGCCAATGAACACCCATCATGCTGGTGGTACACCGTCCCCTTAAGTTTATATAAGCTGCTGCCTGGGAACATTCATTTAAAACACAACCATGTGGACTTAACAATACCTGAGACTGCTCTTTGAGTTGGTATTTGCTCGTCTTCTCTCTCTGGGAAGAAAGGGGAGGGTTAACAACCTGCTTGAAAGATCTCTGCTAGTACAGGCGAGTGCAGAGCATTTGGGACTCAGACCTTAACTGCCACGACTGAAATCAAAACACAGCTCCTGTGTGGGAGAAAAAGCAAGCTGCTAAGTGACCCTGAGAATCCCTGCCCGATCTCTCTGGAGAAAACAGAGAGACTGCCTGAGACTTGCAGCATCCTCCACATCTTCCCTTGCAGCCACCACAGCCAAGTATCACCTTTGTGTTTGTCTCTGAGAGGGACCAGAGGAGATGCAAGAGACCAGATTTGAGGTCAACGAGGAGAGAAGTGGAAAATGAGAGAGAAAAGAGATAGATGGATGCCAGCAAAAGTCACCAGACTTCTCCTTTCTCCAGCATACTGCTCCACAGGAATCATAATCCTGAATACTGTTCTATGTATTAGACATACTTGAGTCAGATCTTGATTCACCTCAGAGACTGTGATGACCTTTTCTGCAGGGGTTTCTATGTGGAACCACAGCCTCAGCCAAAGTTGGGGTTAAATCCCAGTCAAACCAAGGGGATAAGGCACTCTCTGTATGGGCAGCTGGGGTCCCAAACCCACAATGATTTCCCAGGACCCACAGCAGAGCTACGAAGATGCTACATGGAGTTACTAAACCATCTGTAAGGAACACAAGATTTTACAGAAGTATACAAGAAAAACTACTAATGGGTTTAGATTTACAAGTGAACTTCATTTCAGCATTTCATTTATACCTGGTAAGGATTTAGGGGCACAAGAATACACATTAGGACAGCTGTCTAAACTAGATGGCTTGTTGCTGTTTGTATTTTGCACTTAACGATTGTTACGAGTCAAAACAAATCCAAGGTACAAGATCAGTTCACTAGAAGAAAGCTAAATATTCAAGAAATGGACCTTTGTAACTACTACTGTATGAAGATACTCACAGTTACTGCCAATGTTAAGGAAAAAACACTACATTAAATTGCATTTGGATTTCTCACCACAAACCTAAGCAGAAATCTAGAAACCAGGCATGAAAATTTTCCTAAATGTAAACCTCTCACAGATTTTGATACCCTAGGGAAGAAAATTTCCTAGTGAAAAAAAAAAAGAAAAAAAAAAGAAAAAAGAAGAAAATCCTAATTTGTGAAAGATAAGGCAGTTGAAATTTCTACAAGATGAGTCAGTCAAAATCCCAGACTGGTTTGGGTTGGAAGGGACCTCAAAGCTCATCCATTTCCAGCCCCCTGCCATGGGCAGGGACGCCTTCCACTAGAGCAGGTTGCTCCAAGCCCCATCCAGCCTGGCTTTGAACACTGCCAGGGTTGGGGCAGCCACAGCTTCTCTGGGCACCCTGTGCCAGTGCCTCAGCACCCTCACAGGGAAGAGCTTCTGCCTAAGAGCTCATCTCAATCTCCTGTGTTCTGGCAGGTTAAAGCCATTCCCCTTGTCCTGTCCCTACAGGTCCTTGTTCAAAGCCCCTCTCCAGGTTTCTTGTAGCACTGGGAGCTGCTCTAAGGTCTCCCTAGAGCCTTCTTTTCTCCAGGATGAACAAGTCCTGGCACACACATAGATTCACACTTGCAAAAGGTTTTTAAATGGAGGCTTATTTCAGCTGTAACTAAGCAGTGACAAGCACTTCTGTGGATGATGATTTGGAACCTACATATTAGAAAAAGTAAATCAAGTGGGTGAACGCGTTACAAGCCCACATAAAACAGTGCCTCCCTTCTAACTGAAAACAGTCTGGGTTTGAGCTAGAATGACTGCAGCAAACCCCTCTTCAACTTCAGTGTGTGTGGAATGGACTTGAGAAAGTTTGCAGACCTTATAAATTCTACAGGATGAGGGAAGAACAGAGCTTGGAGCCTGTAAAACCTGTAAACTGCTCAGAATGTCATCTGCGGAGACAGCAGGTGAAAATCTTTGTTCTGCGAAGTAAACAGTCAAAAATGCTTGGATGCTTCAATGAACTAAAGATTTCCCCTTCATAGCAGCAGTTTCTTGAACCCAGAAGTTCTGTCTTTCCCATAGGGTTTATGAAGTCATAGCTCAGAGGTGCTCCTTTTTCCCCCTCAAACGCTCCTGAAAGTGCACAGTAATCCTCCATTGCCTGAATCTCTTCTTCTACTTAGAAGCAAAAAAGAATTTCACTACTTATCCTATGTAAAAACATAGATTAAAACCAAAAAAACAACCCAAACCATTTCTGCCCTACTCCACAGGGTATTGAGCTCTCAGCAAAACACAGTTTCAGGTCAAAAGCTTGACAGTCAAGTAAACTAAGTGAAAGATCTCACAGCCTGGAATAGGCTACCGTGTGTATGAGTGGTGAGTGTGTGAGTGGTGTGCCACCATCTACTCTGTGCTTCTCGGAAGATACTGGAATTTCACTTTTCAACCCACAGGTTTTGAACACAGCAAACAATAAACCAGACTGCTCTAACAGCCTTTCTCCCCTAAAATATGTTTCTCTACCCTTCAATCCATTATCAGAGTGCAATTATTTCTTTCAGGAAAAGTGATCAGTACTTTTGTACTTCATTCACATGCAAAAGATATTTTAATGAGAAGATCCATCTCATTGTTTTCCCTCTGGAATCTCTCTGGAAAGGGTCCTTATACATTTCTCCTTTCTAAAATCTCTCCAAAACAGTCCTTATAACTCTCATTTAAGAACCTGACCATATATCAGAATTGCACCTAGGTGGGATACTTTACCACCTGACAACTCAGCACTCAAAATGGGATCACTGAACCATGATCTTGGGATGAAGCTGGGATAGGCCTCCCTAGGGCAAGAAGAAAGTGTTATTTAAGCACTTCACAAGATCAACATCTTCACATTCCTCAGCAGAGCAGAGAACGGGTTGATCAGGATGGCCCTCAAGGAGATGCTCCTCATATATTTGTTTTGGCTTGTGCCTATGACACTGAACTGTCTTGCCAATACTAAGAAACTGCATTTGCAGATGGACAGAAAAAGATGAACATAAACTACATATGACAAAAGGGGAAGGAACTAAATACTACCTTCACTGAAAATTACAGTATCTGGGAAAAAGGAAATTGAGACCTATGTCACCAAGAGCTTTTGTAATACACAGACCTCCGTGGAAGTACTTTCATTGTCAGAAAAGAGAATAAATTGGCAAGTGCATAACGAGATCAGGCATACAGCCATGAAAAGTTACAGGCTGTTGTTAACTATGGGGGCACAAATCTTAAAAGCCACGTGACCTGGGAGAACAAACTTGTGTATAGTTATTGCCTTTAAAGACTCCGTTCTTCATTGTGAAATGCTATTTTCCTTAGGAGAATTGAAAACATGCAATCAAACTCATTAGAATGAGAGATGCAGGTTGTGCAAAGGGTAATGGGATTTTGAAAATCTGGTCTTATTTTGAAGATATATTCCAGAAGGATTTCCTAACAACTTTCCTAATGGGAACTGAACCATTACAATTAAACCCCATACTTATCATTACTTGATATGGTCATCTGCCTAGGAATTGATCTTCCGCCATTCTAGACAGCCTTATCACAGTTGAACTGAAAATATTAAGTATAGATTTTGATCTACTTACTTGCATTCTCATACAGTTACGAGTTAACAGCTCTCAGTACCATGCCATCAGATTTTGCTATCCAAACTGGAAAAGGGGCTCTTAAAAAGCACTCAGTACTGGTTTACCACCTCTTTTACCAACCCCATTGGTAGTCCAACTTGATTCATACTATGAACAAAGAAGGAGGTTGTTCAGAATAGCAGCTTATGAGGGCTGGTATTTCACATGGGAGCTTCTGAATGACCACTAGCCCTCAGTGAGTGCACATAAGGGGGGAGGTGGCAGCTTTTACATTAGCCAGACCTGCATCACAGCTAAAAAGGACTTCAGCTTTAGCATTAATTAACAGCTGTAAGGAAACAGAGTGACTTTGAGAGTCCACAACAGAAATAAATACAAGTCCTAGCGCAAACTAACAGAAAATACTGAAGAAAGGGTTTCATACCTTAAATTCCTCCAAGATTTTGTAATTTTTCCCATGATATTCACAAAAGTTTTTCACTTCTTTGCATTCTGGACAGCATCCGTTGTGTTCCACTTTTGTACACTTTGGGTGGATTTTAGGGCATTCTGGCTGATCACAAACAGGTCCATCCTCAGTACAGACACAGGGACAGTTGGAATGCCCCGGGAAAAAACGTTCTCCCAGTTTGTACACAAAGCCACTGTCATCCACACAGCCCTTCCCTCGGTAGTCATCAAAGATCAGATTGTCATTGCTGGAGGTCTGGTCCCCTTCATCAGCAGGGTAGTCTTCATGATTGATGGCAGCTGGGGTGACCAAAGCAGGGATTACAAAAAGAAGCATCCAGGCATCATGGATACGAAGAGCCATCCCCCTCCTCAGCTGCTCCATAGGATCTCAATGCCAGATGGAAACAGCTGCTTCCATAGGGAGACCAGTGTTGTGGTCTGAAAACAAATATTTTTAAGTGAGAAAACCCTCAAAATTCTAATGAATAATGACTTATAAAGGCCATAGTTTCAACCAGCATCCAAGAATACATCAGTGCTTTCAAACTACACATAACTACATAACCACCACTGATTCTTTCGAATTAAGCTTCTTCTCAATTGTTGTTAAAGAGAATAAATAAAGCATACGGAATACATAAATTAGACACACATGCCTTTAAGCATACGTGCACAAAATATCTTCATAGAAATGGTGGCTCACAGAATCACCTTATTTTTACTGTTCAGCTCAATTTTGTGATGCACCAGAAACTAAACTAGCTGCCTGAAATTCTAGGGGGATAGGCAGCTCTGATTTCAACATAAGTTTAAGCATGTTGTGGCTACTGTTCCTCTGCGCTATGTATGGTGCACTGCCCACTTCATTAAACTGAGGTGGGAAACCTGAGTTGAGGTAAGCATGATCTGTAGATAGATCTGCCCCCAGTACGAAAGATGGTGCTGGGTTATACTTGGTCAATGAGCGGTGGAACAGCACGGAATTTTATATACAGCATTTCTGAAGAGGAAAAGGGACTACCTGGGCTACCAACACAGCCCAGCCTCTAGCAGGTACATATAATCCCAACAGAAGCAAAGATGTAATTCACTTTCTCCATTATTCAGCATGTCATTCCCAGAGAGAAACGCAGCGAGCAAGATGTTAAGTGTAATGCGTGTAGCTGCTGAAATGTGTTGCCTGATTAAGCTGGAGCCTTGTTAAAACTTTGGGAGTAATGCTGCATGGTCTGACCCTGGAGAGCTCTGCTGAAGTAGTCGAGCTGAGGACTGACCCAAAGTGGGAGAGGAGCTTTGCACTGCCCCCGAGGGAGAGAGTCATCTCCAGGCAAAGGCTCAGCACGTGTGTCGTGAGTGCACTGATGGCTGCCCATGGTGCCACCTCACTGCCACCAATGCACTATCCTACCTGCACACCCAACAGCCAGGGATGCCCCGGCATCAAAATGGTTTCTGACCTCTCCTAAGAGAGCTGCGCAAGGTATTGGAGGAAACTTTTACATGAGATGAAATACTAGTGCTATGCAGATTAAGGAACACTGGAGGCAGCTCCTGGCACAGACCAAAAATGGACTGGTTGGAAGTGTGGCATTCCTTCTGTTGCTCCGTTCCTGTATCATGCACACACAGCTACACACAGTATATACAAACATGCATTAAACTACACACATGCAGGCAAAAACATACTCCCCTTCCACCCTTCTGGGAGATCTTTTTATGTATTGGGATTTTTGGTGGACTGCAGATGTTCAGCAATTAATTCTCCCTTAACTGAAGCTAAAAAGCAGCAGCAGGAGGAAGAAGGTTTAATCTCAAAGAAGCAGCTAAGGGATCCTGTTGACAAAGCAGTTTTTCCAAAGCCACAACAGAGGGAGACACCAGATATTACACAAGCTTTATCAAATTCAAAAGGTATCTTATTAATTGAAGTACTAGCTATGCTTCCATCACAAGGATTATGCACCCTGTTACTACTATCAGCAATATCGTAACATGTTGTTTGGGAATCAAGTGTTTCATGCAGATGTGGCTGCTTTATGCATCATCTCCAGAGTTGAGAATCTCACCCACCTAAATGCTACAGGTAGGCTGCAACATTGCAGACTGGGGGGCATTCAGAAGGAAAAAAAAAAAAAAAAAGCAGAAGCAAATGAAGTAATTCATGTCTGGGGAAATGTGAAACAATTGAGAGAATCTGTTGAAGTTTCGATGAGGAAGCTCTGCAAATCATATATATACCATATATATTAAAAAGTTCTCCAAAGATCATAAATAAAACCACTATATTTTGCTACAGCACCTGAGCTGTCCCACAGCAACTCACAAGGGCTCTGCTCAGCAGCGATCCTGGACGTCAGACAGACTGCAGACGTCTTGCACAGGCAGATTTCAACAAGTAAACAAACGCTGCTCATCTCGGAATGAGTTTATAGCTGAACTTTCTTATCATTTCTCATCATGAGAGAGGCCAGCATCGTAGGCAAGTCTCTGAGTAAAACATTTCCACCCGCCTTCCCTCACCCCAAGTGAATAATTTACACTTACCTAATCAGGCTCGATCTGAAAGCTGAAAGGGGTCACAGGCCAACATGGACTAAAAGGTTAGAAACAGATTAGTAAAAGCAGTTCGTCCTAATCACATTTTCAGTGTTGACTCACGGACAAGCCCTTTTCCTCCACCTCCCATTGCAAAACACGGGAAAGCAGCAGCCCAGCAACCACAACGTGAGAATTAAGCTTTAACCCAGCGTTCAAGATTCAAAGCGAGCAGCGGCGAGGCGGTCCAGAGGCTGGGATGCCGCTGAGAAACCCCGATGCCAGCAGCACAGTCATCGCGGCGAACTTGGGCTGGATTTCCTCAGGTCTTGGAGAGGGGGAAGGACCGGGGGGGTGGGGGAGAAGAGAAAAAAAAAACCATATACATCTATATATCCCCTCCCTATGCCCAGCGGATCTCTTGCGCTCCAAGATTTGCCACGGCGAGGGAGGGAGGGGGGGGGAAAGGGGGCTGGTTATGCTGTGGGCAGGCGACAGAGGGGCGGCAGAGGAGCCCCGCGGCCGGCGGGCGGGCAGCCCCCGCTCCCCTGCGGGGACTTCCCGGGCCGGGGGCCGGGCATGCCCGCTGCGGACTGCGCCGCTCCGCGCTCCCGCCTCTTATTATTGGAATGAATTATAATTGTGGTAGGAAAAGAAGGGGGGGAAAAGAGGGAAGAGGGGGACGAAACATAAATAAATCCGTCTGCGGAGCGCTCAGGCCCGCGGGCGCGCCATGGCCGCTGTGCCCGCGGGCGGGCGGCGGTATTTCCGCCGCTCCCCGCCGCCGCTCGCCCCAAGTCCTGCTCGCTGCTGCCGGCGTCCGGAGCTTGTGCTGCGGGGGGAGCGCCGCACCCCCGCTCTGTCTGCATGATTAAAACTTCACATCTTCCCCGTGGCTGGCACCGCGGAAGGTGCGCCCGGCTCTGGTGTCGCGTGTGGTGCTACATTAAGAATCAATCTCCTTGCAGTTCGGCTGCTCTGTCATTAGGCGTCATTGTAAAGCTGTTTCTCCAGGAAGGACCAAGAGAGAGTCTTGATGTTCGGAAAAAAACAAGAGTGTCAACAGAAAGAGGGAGAAATTGGGGTTTTTATTTGGATAAAATACAGAATAATACTCCTTTCGGGCTGTTATTCCCACTGCACACATTAACTATGAAAACAATTTACTAAGCCCTCACTGCTCTCTTGTCGAACCGTTTTTTCCCATGAGATTAAGGTTAGGTTCAGCAGCGTGCTGGTCCTCATTTCCAGAGACAAACCTTACCGTCAGCACCCCCGGAGAGCAGCAGCCTTGCCCGGTGATGGAAGCCAACGCTGTGCACTTCGCTGCTGTGGCCCCGCAGGCTGGATTGCTGCCCAGCTGCAACTTGCAGAACCTTAACGGATCCATCGCCGCTCGCCAGAGCCACGACCTGACCTGAAATTCAGGGGAAGGTTATCGAGGTTTGCAAAGGCAAAGCAAGACAACGGTGTTGGGAGTTTTGAGATCATCGTTTTAAAGATGTCCATGCACGCTCCTGTTGTCTGAGATAAATTATCGGAGAGTTGGACAGATCAATAAAGATGAGATTGGATTTTGGAGTGATTAAGTGAATCTGGAAACCCCAGCATGCTACTCATTAGGAGCACAGCTATTTTCCTTGTATTTGGATACAATTATTCAGGCCCAGATTCTGAACCAGAGACTGAGCACAAAAGAAGTAGATGCTGTTCAGATACTTGGAGGTATTAGCATCAGACTGTGCTCTTAATACTGCTTTTCTTGTACAGGTCTGTAAGAAATGAAGATCACAGACTCATAGAATGTTTTGGGTTGGAAAGGACCTCCAAAGGTCATCTAGTTCAACCTCACTGCAATGAGCAGGGACATCTTCAATGTGGGTTTTCAACCAGGTGTCAAGGATGTCAGGTATCTGGTTGGACTTGATGATCTTAAAGGTCTTTTCCAACCTAGCTGATTCTATGAGTCTATGATTCAATCTAGCTGAACTGAGTGCCTTGTTCCCTTACACCCTTAAGGAAAATGAGGCTAATAAAACTGTTAATATAGAATTCGGGATAACAGTAGAAAAAAATTAAAGAAAACCTAAAAAAGTGTCTAATGAGTGCCCATATGTTTATTTATGAACCAAATGGACTCAATTTTCATAAAATTATAGAATGGTTAGGGTTGGAAAGGACCTTAAGATCATGTAGTTCCAACCCCCATCACTCAAGGAGGCTCATAAGTTTATTATCTTCCTGCTTAAATAAAAGCTGGTAAGTGATATGTTTGAAGCACCTTTTACTTGCCCAGACACCAGCTAAAGAGTCTCTCTTTTTAGAAATTAACTACAGGAATCATGAGTTTCATGTACAAAAACAAATAAAAAGAGGATCAATACATTCATTTCAAGGCTGATGTGGGCCTCCCAACAATGGGATCCTTGCACTGCCAGTCCTCATCTTGGTCAAACACCTTTTCCTATTCGGAGCAAGTTCAGTATACCCTCCAAATGATTACAGCTCTTTTTATATGTATCAGGATTTTCTCTCTGAAAGCAAAGTCATAGCCAGCAGAGGAATAATTAGTATCGACTTTGACAAAGTCAGTCTGGCACCGATGTCATCATTTTTTTTAAGATTATGAAAAACTGAAGTTATTTGCTATTTTTAGTCATTCAGATTATTCACCAAGTACCCAATGGGAACCTATTGCCAACAGAAGTTAGCATGGAGGAATCTGTCCCAGTTTGAATGATGCACAAGCCGTAGGGCCTTCGGTGTGCCTATGTCATGTACAGGGAATATATCCAGGGAATATATTGTCCCTCCATTCAAAGCAATTCTTAACAATGATGTTCTCTGCTCTGCTCATTGAGATCTGATGATTTCATTTGGCAGCCTGGGAAGTAAACAACTGCCCTTTTCTCTATTTATCCAAGGAAACATACAGCCAAAAAGATCTTACAAATGTGCTGAGAATATTTAATCACAAGTTATGCTTAGCGTGGTCATGGATATTTGTGCAAGAAAGAGAACTAGAAAGTAGAACTAACCATGATAAATATGCCCTATTTGCAAACCTTTATAACTACCCAGCTTCTTCGTCTAGAACAAAGCCTGACACAGCAAAGATCTGTAGGATGGATTAGAGTGTCCAAAGGAGCAGATGTGAATATTTATTATAAAGTCTTCCAGCAATTCTTTGCTGACAGAAGCATTGCATATGGATTTCACTTGCAGCCAGACTCTCCAGGCAGTCGCTGGGATGACTTCCGTAGGAGCCAAACAAATGCCATTTCGCCTGGAGCCCTGACACCACAACAGCTGGGCAGGGGGTTAATGTCACTTTCAGCTTCTCAAACAAAATAATGAACCCACTCCTTACAAAGAGAGAGGTTCCGGAAGGAGAAAAGATTTAGACAACAGCAGTTAACATCCAGAAAGTAAGGGCAAGACAGACTAATAACTGAGACAACAGCTTCCATGTCTAACTCACCCCCTCACACCCTCCCCAGTGTTTTTAAACGCTTTGCTAGGTAAGTCATACACCTGAAGCAAAATCACAGCCCTCTCACCCAGCCTGTCCATGCCAGTATCCCGACAGTACTAGGAAATGACAAAACCAATAGAGAAGAATAAAAACCAACTAGCAAGGAGGTGCAGTAGTAAACTGCACATGCTTTCATTGCCCGTACGTGCTGGGGAAAGGGTTTAGGTGTATGAAGCAGCCCTGATGCAGAACGATTCTTTTCACAGGAATTTTTGTTATCTGAGTTATGGTGTATTACTGTCGTGACTGTGAGCACAGCCACTGCCTTACTCAGTAGCAGCCACATGCACAGGCAAATATGTGTGAGAGGGAACGAAATGGGAGGGGAAAGCACAATATAAGAACATCTCATTTCACTCACCCTTTATGTCAACACTGATCTATGCGCTCATAAGAATTTGTTCATTATAATGCAAATTTACTCCCTCCTTCTTTCCAAAAGGAGATGTTTCCTTTTGGAAAGAGAGAACAAATTGTGTTTTATTGCTCTTTCAAAATGTTCTCCAATTAGGAAAGCAAACAAAAACTATTACATAATTGTCATGCAAAGCTCTCTTTTAATGAAGAATATGTACTTCTGCACTGACAAAGGCACTTTGATACAACACGCAGAGGAAGGTAAAAGCCTGGAGATAAATTTTCCTTCATACCTTTGACCAAACTGTCAGGTGGGGCTGGTCTGTGCAAACCCACTGAACTCAGCAGTTACACTGATTTGCATTGAACGGTTTCTTGCTTAGAAGATGTAGAGCCTCAAAGACTCTGATCTCCAGATCTCACAGCCTCTAGATCTCCAGCTCTTGAGGCTTCCAAAAAGCCTGCTCTGGATCTGTTGGTGCACCTCCCAGACAGGCAACACAGGGAGCTGAAATGAAGCTGTGCTTTGGCTGGCCCCACACCATTCCCGAGCTCATCCTTCTTCCTCAAACTGGCAGACAGGAGTGATGACAAAGCATCAACGGATGCTTTTGTTGCCACAGCGGAGAGACATACAGTAGCAGCTTTTGTACGAATTATAGTTGATTTGCTGTTGTGCATTGCAAGAACATAGGTACTAATTTTTCTGATGTATCCCTATTATGTCCTTAGAATAACATAAGCTCTGACCATCTGGTTATTTGCTTCAGAAAGGATGCAGTGAGTTAGAAAAGTTAGAGAGAGAAAGCCAGCAAAGGCAAATAAAGGTATAAACAACTTCTGTGCAAGGAATCATTGACAGGGATAACAACTTACCCCAGAAAAAACTATTTGTGCACTAAAATGTACTTGGCTGATCATGCTTTCTCCATATGCAAACCTCAAGCTTCAGTCAGCCTGTGACATCACCACTGCTTCCCTCCCTGGGGACCCATAAAGAAATCCAGAGCTGAGACAGACCGCAAACTACCACTCAGATGGTGTGGGTGAAACACGGAGTTTCCATCAAAATGCTACTCTGACTCCTGGCTAAATGGGAGCTGCAAGGCAGCCGAAGCTGTCAGGAGCTGTGCAGCATGGGACAGGGTATTTCTGAACAGTCACCTCGCTCCTTGGACGGAACTGAATTTCCTCTGAGCAATCAGTGCTCTTCAGCTCCCTTTTCCCACCCAGCATTTGCGTAAGCTACCTCTGTAGGTTTCCAGTCCTGGTGTCCTACAGAGAAAAAACTCTGTCCCTGATCTCATGTGTGCTACCTCGCCAAGCTGGCAAGGCTCTTGGTTTTAGGCACTGATTAATTACAAATCCAGTGCTGTTGTTTGGGCTGGAAATACATTTCTATTTAAACCAAAAATCACTCATACCCTTCTAGAGAAACTATTTCTATTGCTACAACCATATCCCTACATTGTTTTGAAACCAGAATGGGATGCTGAAATTATTCAGTACCTCAAAAGATGTGATTGGTTTTAAGACATGCACCCCGCTTTGGAGAATGAGGTACTTAAAATTAATTATCTTGTATGGAAGTCTGGCCCTGCACATTTTCCAAATGTACACCAAGTTACAGGCCTAAAAAATGCCATAAGCATAAAGCATCAAAAGCTAGAATCTGACAAAAAAGAAAAAAAAAAAAATTTTACTGGAGTCTCCACACTGACCTAAACATGCTTAAAACCAAAGTTACTACATTCAGTGAAGCTCAGTACATATTAGTAAGCAACATGCTTTTTCTCATCTGCAAGGAACTTTGCATACCTGTGCTGCTATACAAATACTAACAAATCCAAAGCTACTCCGGGAATACAATATGAGATCCATCTCCTGATTTGAACTGGTGGATACATTTAAAATAGTCCTGGTATGTTGAAGCAATCTTATTTGTTACTGCATTTCATCAGAAGGCAAAACTATACAAGATTAATTTGCTGGGTTGATGGAACCAAATTACTTGGGGTGGAGGGAACAAAACCTGTACTTGTCAGAAGACAGCTTGACAATTTATATTCCATAAGAGCAGAACAGAAATCACAGCCATGATTACTGTCTTTGTAAAATGAATTTTGAGTAAAGCCTTGCCAAGACCACAGTAAGTACTGCTTCACTGGTTTATGCGTTCAAACAGCTGGAATGGACTGGGAAAGCCTAAAAAGCAGGCCAGATTACTGGCTCTGGCAGTCAATAAATTATATTGACCAAAACCTTAAGATTTCATCTTAAAACAACAGACTCAACCTTCCCGCTTTGTCCCAGCACATCCAGTTCATGCTGCAGATTGTTACATATACACACTGCTGTGTCCAAACAAACCACCACCAAGCCTCATCGGCAAGCCCTTTATAGGCACATTGAAGCATTACACTTTTCTTCAGGCAAATTAAGTTATAAATGGTGCAACATTCCATTATTGAATACTCTAAAAATTCCTATTTTGTCAGACAAGTACTTCATGTTTCTAGAGTAGTCTAGCACCTTAAATGTTAATAAAATAGTATTGTAACAAAAGTCACAAACTCCACAACTTGCTGTATCCTATTAGGCTGAAACATTCATACTCATAACTAGCTGAGAATAGTTTTTTCCATAGACTCAGCAGTTAACATTAACTCTTTTGCTCAGATACAGTGCAGAACAAGGACAGTGAAAGATGGAGCTCTGTTTCAGCCACAATTTACTCCCAGAGCAAACAGACCAGTTGAGGTGCTGGATTTGGACAATTGCTTCTAATAAAAGTATAGCAATTCCTTTAGACTTCCTTGTAAATAATTCAGATTCAGTAACTTTCCCAATTTCAAAATACTTGCACTGCCTAACTGTAAGCAAAGCATTCATCTTCAAAGACAAAAACCCAGTTATTTCTTGTTTCATGAAAATTACATTCTTGCATGGATTTAAGAAATTCTGTTTATCATAACTGCATAGAAAAGCCTGAGACCATTACCAGTAGCAGAGATGAAATAACGTATCAAAGACAGAAAGGAAGAAAAGCTTTGATCAATAGGGAAATGATTTTTATACACATCAGAACTAATTTAAAGAATTCTCTGGGATCAATTTAGATAGACAGAAATGCTTCTCAGCATTTATTACCTGTGGAGGGAATATTGATCCCATCCATTGATTTCTCCTATGCATGTAGAGCAGCATCTGGTTTTGTTGTGTGGATTTTTTTAAAGATGCCCCAAAGTGGAGAGTATCAAGAAACTACTTACATTTTAAGGACTTACATTAATGGTTCAACCAATGTCATAACTCAGAACTTTTAAACTCTATTTAAGAGTAGGCAAAATGTAATTTAGCTAAATTTTGGCAATTGATTGTTATTCAATAGAATATATTTTAAGAGAAGGGTTGTTGTTTTTTCTTGAAACCTTACTTACCAAAGACTACTAGTTCCTTATATAACACATTGTACCAAACATTTCCTTTCCTGTTCCCCTTTCAAATAGAATCTTTCTTCATATTAATCTTATCAATCACACAGTATTAATTGATTACATTCCCCTGAATGTAATCTTTTGTCATTATCGGAGCCGCAACAATTTCCATCATCATGACAATCACTCAACTTAGTCTCCTAGGAACGAGGCATCTCTCAGGTTAGGTGTAAAAGCAAAATACCCAGTCCCTGCCTTGAATAATTTGCAGTGTAAGTATAATTAAAAAACAACCAACCACAACACGGAATACAGCAAACAGATCAGAAAGGACAAAGCTACAGATAACTAGCTATGATCACCTGTTTTCCTGTAGTTAACTGTTTCATAGGCATCCTGGCAGCAGGACAGGACTTGGGTCTGAAGTCTCATTTCTGCACTGCACCATGTAGAGGTACCAAGTACCTCCCCTCCACAAAGCTGGTTCAGGTATTTTGAGCACATCCAGAGCAGTATCAGCCAATATGACCCAGCCTGGACATAGCAGAGCATAACAGTGCCTATGTGACCTCCAGCCTCCGAGGTGGCATCACCTGTGCAGCAGAGAAATGTGAACTGGGTAGGCTGGGTTCCGTACTGGGAAATGGGAGGAAAGCACTGAGCTGCTTTGCACCAGCTCATGAGCTGGCTCACAGTTTTCACTTGATATGAAGTCAGACCAAGCTTTAGTGTTAAGGAACCTAAGGGAGAATGGCAGATGGAGAGGTTTCCAAACACAACAGAGATTCTTCATGCAAATGTTAGTGTGCTTGCCTAAATATAAATACATACAGTGCTCACAGACGCTGCAAACTGTGATTGCAGTGGCTGTAGATCACTACTGTCAGGCTAAGCAGAATATTATTTACCAGGCAACTGTTTTCACCTTACAATAGATGTTGCTTTTTTTTTTTTTCTTTTTTTTTTTTGGGGGGGGGGGGTGTGTCTATAAGCAGCTTTCAACAAATACAGCAATTATTTCTTGTCTTCCAAACGTACACTGTATTTTGCTTAGGAAAGCACTTTTCTGACATTTTTCAAAGTCCTCCATTTTCAGATGTGAATAAAACCTCTAAAATATTATTTTCTTGGACATAATGACAACCGCTCCTCTCTTTGCCTTTCCACTGTGTTTATTTAGCTTTTTCATGGGAGAGGACATAGAAGAAAAATCTTGAGCAGGTTGTAATTCACATGCAGCAATTTACTAAATATTCTCAGTAACTGAGACCAAAAGGCAAGCTGAGAAAAACAGAAGAGGTCCAACAATCTGCTGATAAAGTTTTTTAATATATTGGTACCAAATTAAAATCCTTTTGTCATTCTCTAATATAATGACTTTTTTTCCTCCCTTTCTCAGAAGTATTTAAATAGACAGAGATTTGGCAAAGTATATTAGGGAAAATTAGCTCATCTCAGTATGCACTTAAACTCGTGACTCACCGTATGCATATGAAGTCATTCAGTTCAGTGTAATCATGTGCTTAAATGATGGCTGGATCAGGGCATCACAAACAGATTCATTATTGCAATAATGAGTTACAGCACAAGGTCTTCAAATGAACAAATTCACTTTTATCTAGCTTTTAGCAGTACACTAACAGACCTTTTAAAGAGAAAGGCAGCTTTATAGACTGAGTAGGAGCATATAATGCAGGTTTCCTAGACCCAAGTATTAGAAGAAGGTAGTAACAGCAAAGTAAGTAAGTACAGAGAAGTTACTTAGACAAATTATCCAACAGATATTTACAAAGGTGGAAAGTGATTCCCCCGGAACACAGAAAAGTCATATTACTCAGGCAGTGTATTCATAGAAATTCAGTGGTTACCTTTAAAAATCTGCATATAGAGATTTGTCCTGGATGAGAATTGAGTGAGGAGCAGGATATGGCCTTTGGCATTTCCCTCAAAAGAATAAAGGTGTGGGGTAATGTTAGGACAACAGAAAAAGAGGATTTAACTTTTTACTGTGTGGAAAACGTGACCTAGATGAAGGGGCATTATTGCTAGAGCTTAAACAGATCTCAGAACTCGACAAATCCTTTTCCAGTCAAAAAAAATCACCAGAAAGTTCCTCAGAGCAAAGAAAGCATTTATCTGAGAGGAGAAAATCCTTTATATAAAAGAATTTAAAGCCTTTTTATAATGATTTCTAGACCCAGACCATTACTGTAAAGCTACCTTTCAGCTGGACTTCAGTTTGTTTATATTAGATTTTAGTTGGCCTTTTGGATTTTCAAAATAGTTTCAAAACAAATCAGAAAGTATTAAAACTGCACCTTTTGGAGCAAAGACTTCAAGATGTCATAACCTTTCTGAATGTGTTTATGAGGCATGCTTGAATATATTCAGAATATATTAAAAAATAATATACTGAGAATAAAAGGACAACAGTCTCCATCTTCTGACCAGGGCTGAAAGGGTTCTAATGAAAATTTCTACCAAAGATCCTGCTCTACTTGAAGATGTCCTTGCTCATTGCAAGGGGGTTGGATTCGATGACATTTGAAAGTCCGTTTCAACCCAAACTATTCTATGATTCTGTGACTAATATTTTTGTGCCTGTCATGGTTTAAACCCAGCCGGTAACTCAGAACCACGCAGCTGTTCTCTCACTCCCCCCCACTTCCTCCCTCCAGCTCCCGGGGGAATGGGGAGGAGAATTGAAAGGATGTAACTCACACAGGTTGAGATAAGAGCAGTCCAGTAACTGAGGTATAACCACTGCTGCTGCCACCAATAATAATAGCGATAAGGAAAATAACAAGGGAAGAGAATACAATCGCTCACCACCCACCGACCAATACCCAGCCTGACCCGAGCAGTGATCTAGCCCTTCTGGGTAACTACCCCCAGTTTATATAGTGGGCATGATGTGCTGTGGTATGGAATACCCTTTTGGTTAGTTTGGCTCAGGTGTCCTGTCTCTCCCAACTTCCCCTCCTCCCTGGCAGAGCATGAGACTGAGAAAGTCCTTGGTCAGAGTAAACATTACTGAGCAATAACTAAAAACATCGGTGTTATCAGTGCTGTTCCCAGGCTGAAAGTCAAAACCACAGCACTGCACAAGCTACTAAGAAGGATAAAAAATGACTGCTACTGCTGAACCCAGGAGAGTGCCTATAATAGGAACACATTACCCAGTTTTCAGTGTTACACAGAATATTTGTATGTGGACACAAATATAGGTGTCTGTGTTTCCAAGTGAATCTACCTTGAGATAAAAACAGATGAGGCCCAAGGTAAATGGCATCCTGGCAAAATTCCTTGGATCGCTACCACGTGTGGGACCTCAGTCCCGCCAAGCTCTTCCACAATCCAAAATCCCCAAAGGCAGCAAAGGCAGCACCTAGGGAGCTGCCTGTAGCCTCGTCAGAGAAACAACCTCCTCTCCACTTGCTGGCTGAGAAACTTCAGAGAAGGTGACACCAGTGACGTTGTTACTGTAGTGGTGCTTGTGCTGCCCAGGGCAACAACATGACAAAACTGTCAAATTTTAAAATGATGCATGAGAAGAAGGCCATGGAGGAAAAGAGTAAAGATCAGTACCATCTGATGATCTTAAAACAGGAATAAACCACCATAACATTATCTGTGTAAGTTGCCAAGCTGAAGCTCTGCTTACAAAGAAACTTTCCGAAGGACTTACATGAAGGCAAATGCTCCAGAGCATGGTTAAGGTTCACACTAAAATCTTATTCTGAGGAAAAAGCTTTCTCTTTTGTTAAACTTATATATTGGAAGCAGCATATCAAGTACTGTACTGTGTGTAATGTTATCTCCATAATACAGTAGCTGGTTTCTTGGTGTGTCAAGAGCCTAAGAGGAAAAAGAGTCGCACTTACATTAAATAAAAATTTTCATTAAGAAAAATAAAACTTACTGAGGGGTTAACTTGGAGAAATGAAGTCACAGCAAAACTGCTGTCACCACAAATTGAAATTTATTCTAGTTTCTGCTACAAGTGAGGTCCCTGAATATAGATTTGGGTGCAAAGCCATGCTTTCCTCTGAACTTCTTAGTTAACTGGAGCTGTATCTATTTTAAGCATTAGTATGTCTCGTTTTTAAGAATTCAATGAAGTTGAGCAATGTATAAAGAACAATTCGAGGAGCTATGCAGGACCATAGCTTTGACAAATGGAAACACCATTTTAAATGCATTCAGATAATATTTTAATTAATATCCTATTCTTTCTCTTTTCCTCACTCTCCATTTTCAGATGCCTGCAGCCATCTAGTTAAAGCCCCTTTGATCGTTCTTCCGTTTTCAAATGGTAAGATGGATATGCTTGTGTTACAGGAGATGAGACCAGGATGTTAACAATGATTTATTTTTCCCTTGGACAGCATATGCATCATCCTTTCCATTAACTCTAAAGGAATGACCAGATATGTAATCGTTTCTTTTTCACACAGAGTAGGATTAATGTCATGTAACCTTGCCATCCCACAGCAGAAACCGACGCAAGTAGTTGGTTCATCTGTGCTCCTTCTGCAGCTACCTGTGAGAGAAAATTCCTTTTCAGAGGAGCGCACCCTGCCTCTTCTAGACAGCTACTGCAGGCGCTCATATCTCTGCGCTGACTAGCGGGATTCTACGTAGCTCACTTTCAGACAGCTGAGGCAGCATGAGTTTAAAACTCACTCAAAACCTGCAAATAGGCACCTCAAAGAATTTGTCAAAATAAATTCCCTAATTTGCACAGACTTGTGTATACCACAGCTTCTGAAAACATAACTAGGCATGTCCAGGTGCTTAAATACCATCCAAAGTCAGACTTACATAGGCAATGACCTCTATTAAACCCAAGGCTTCATCCGGTGCAACTCATGCTGTAGCAACAATCCATAATCTAAGTGGCATTTGGTAACAAAGCAGATCATGTGCATCGTCAACATCTTGTAACCCTGTTAACTCTGAGACAATGGACTTGTCTCCACTGTATTTCTAAGCTTATCGAAATGGATTGTAATTAGCACTTCCTTTTTATACAAATCTCATGACCCTAAGAGCCAGCTTTGACACAGCAGCTAATAACCATTGCAGGTGATCAAAACCTGAGATGAAGGTGGACTCAGACAAAGGTTTGCCCACGCAGACCTGGAAGCCAAACTTCAGATTACATTTACAGTTTAAGCAGGAGTCATGAAAACTACTGCTTCAGTGAAAAAGCACTTTTGAGGAAAAATAATACTTATCTTGCTTTACCTCACAATGTTCTGCCTAAATGTTTTATCTCTGAACATACTCCTTGAAGAGAAATTGGGTGTCCTTATGAGCCCAGATCAGAGCAGAAGCTCTGGGTAAACACTGTTGATACGGAATGCTTTTTGCACTCCTCAGTCTTCTGTAGCAAGTAAGATCAGGAAACAATTCTGTTTTGTCCTTAAAGCTAGTTTGTTATTATCATTATTATTTCCAGCGTAAAAGGTGATGTAATGTAAGTTGATTCTGTGTTTTGTCAAAATCCTTCCCTACACAATGCTCCCTGGAGAGGAAGGTTGATGAAGAGCTGGCTAAAGCACTGCTGGGGCAGCTGAGGAAGCCAGTTCAGCTTGTGCGGTGCACACCTCCAGCCTAGCCTGAGGTTACCCACCTGACTTCACCCTGCCCAGGCTGTCATAGCTGACTGGGCATTTTCCATGGTGGCTGGAAAGAGTCGAATGGAATAAAGTGTGCTCTGCAAGTCCCTGCTCTCCATTCATTCCAGAGGCAATACTATGAGTAGCTTCAACAAATTACCTGATTTTCAGGTAAATAGATCGGTTCAGTGCCATCCTTAATCTTTCCAAACTTCAGCTCTCCTAACTCTTATGTTTCTTTTGTCTGTTTATAAACTTTGCAGGATAAAACAACAGTGAATTTTAATCCTAATCAATGCAGCTTTCAGATGCTGGCTACACTATCATGATAATTTAAATGAAACAGAGTGTTACAGAATGACTTTTATCTCCCTTTAACATGACAACCAAATAGTATTTTACCATGGTAGTAAAACCACAGACACACAGGAAAACTGGAAAAAAACAGAAGTAGAAAAAAAGGCTTAATATAATCTTCTCCAAGTAAAAGCTCAAACAGAGTCTACTTTTAATGTAAGCATGTTATTGTCAACAGTGGCATCTCTATTAGGCTTGTTCCCTTACCTATATGTTCCTATTACTGTCATTTCTCAGGGCTGTCATATTCACTGCCTTGACAGCACAAACACTATGCTGTAAAATCTGTCAGAGAGGCCAGTTGATTTCCTGCATCTTCTGACACTTGCAGGTCTTTAATATCAGGCTGTCAGAACACCTAAGAGAAGGGCGGGTGTTTCCCTGTTTGGTGCTGTTACTGTGACTACCATTGCACATACTTTAATCATTAGCCTTCTACTGCTATGAAATCCTGACTTTTATGCCCTTGGAGTCCCATGCTAGAAAATGCTGCTGGCATAAATCTGTCACAGAGGTTAGCTGGCTCAGTTGCCCATGGAGTTATATTTGTAAAATGAAGCCTTTACGTTTTATGAAGCTTATATATTTTTTTCTCAAACTTTCTTCTGTGACTTTTTTTTGTTTTTGAGAAGGGAGCTGTAGTAGGTGTAATGATTATTCCGTGACAGGTGTAGGCGAAACTCAGCTGCTTAAAATAAACCTCTCTACCCCTGGATCATTTTGTCTTTAGGTGTACTAATGCAGCAGATGAGCCCGGTGGGCAGTAAGTTTTCTATAATGCAAAACTTCTTTGATTCAATCTTGAAATGAAACTGAGAGGAGAACAACAAAGTAAATCAGACAGAACAGTCAAGAGCCTTTAAGTGTTCATGGCACTCACTTCCCAGGGAGGAGGGTATCTGTATTCCTGCTCCTGCTCTGCTGTTGCCCCCCAACGACACTGAATGAACTAGTTCCTCAGCTAGTAATTATCCTGTGATAGACCTTTTAGAATCTCTCCTGCTTTAGCATTCCACTTTGTATCCCAAAAACTTTAAAACCTGGTAAAAATGATTTTATAGCCCCCAGATCAGAGCTATAGAATATACCCTGAGATGTAGCAGTCTCTGCTACTACTAAGCCAAATTAATCACACAACATGGCATGACTCCACAGAAATGACATGGATTTAGGAAACCCCATTGCACGAACTAAGAGTGTGATAAGCAAAGCACAAACTTCCAGGTGGTATGCGTCAGGTAAGCTGCCAGAAACCATAGGTGGATGTTTATTGTAGCTTTAAGTGACTATATTGATGCTCCAAGAGCTTTTGTTCACAGAGAAGGGAACAAAAATTCAAGTCTTTAGTATTTTAATTGCCAAAGAACATTTGCTGCAGAAACCTAATAACTTTTATATGCACTAATCCATGAACACCCTGCAAGAGCATTAGTGTAGAATCAACAGACTTGTGACTGCGGCAGAGACAGGGCAAATTTGGAGATCAGTTCCAATAACTGCCTTACTCCCTGACAGGACGTGTCATTTAATTTCCCCATGCCTCAGCTCCCCCTCTGCACTGGAAAGCAGTAATATCCTTTGTTCAGCTTAGACTGACTGGGGCATGGGCTCTCATAGCTTGCCCAGAGAGCTTTGCATTAATAAAGCAATCATAAATAATAACAATAGGATTTACTGCTGTAAATATACAGCAGGTCTCCTGGCTACATATGAACACAAGGCATCAGCTGAATCATGGGAGGTAACACACACTGTCACTTCCTTGGGCTGCTCTACTCCTGCTGACTTACCTCTCGTCAAGTAATGGCCAACTACTGTAAGGAAATGCAGCCTGGCTGCTATTGCTTACAGTAATGAATGCTGCTGTCGAGTGTAAGAAATGTCGTATGTCATAACAGCATTTATGACACTAATACTGAATCACTGGATTGCATCCAATAAAAATCTATGGTGAGGTAATGGGACGTAGCTAGACAGTATTGAAAAGGAATCCTAAGTTAATATAGTTCTTATAGTTTCAGGTATACACAAAATATTTTGTAATACTATGGCTAAGTGATAGTTATAAAACAAGAAAGCTAATTGTAGGATGCATGAGACATTCTGCAGATTTATGGTACTTCAAATGCAACTCCTTGCAGAGCTCCCTGACAAGGTTTTAAGCCAGGTTAACAGTTCTGACTGTTTTGTGGCATCTGCTATGCTTTAAGTTTCTGCAAGGTATGAACTGTTTTCCACTTGTTGCCTTGGACTGACTGGTATTTTACTGTTCTTATTCACAGCCAAAAAATACTTTTAATTCTTTATGGATTATTTTACCTTGCCTGAGAAGCCAGCATAGGTCAAGTATGGATGCGTTTGTCTCGGACCCTGTATACTGACTGCTGTTCCAAGCCTAAGCTCATAACATGTAACAGTTTCCAAAATAAAAATATCCTACTAGACCCAAGTAGTCTCTCATATATAAGATTAAGAAATAAACATGCCTTGAACTGTGTTCCTTTACCTCGAACTTGCCATTTGCAATGGTAGTGACTGCTTAGATCTTAGTTGCTCTTTCCTGTGCACACAGAGCCAGTTACACACTGAATTTACAGAAGTAGGGCTTTGTAAGTCCAGTCTGTCCCTTACCTAGGACTGCATAAGCATGAGTAATTTAAATTATTTTCATCTAAATCCAGGTTTCCAAAGCAACCCTGTCAAATAGAGGCATTCACCTTTCTTTTGCTGGATGGCTTCAGCTAACATTTAGACAGTCATGGTATCCAAAAGAGGGAAGACTGCAGTCCTCTCCACCACTGTATTATCTTTTCTCACTGCTTTTTCTACTTTTATATTATGGCAAACCCACAGCAGTAGGAGGTAATTGTAGCTTGTAAGATCTTAGAAGAATTGAATGAAAGTCCCAATGTATATATTTCATGTCCAAATACGTAATTTTCTGCAACCTTCCTGTCTCCTTCCAGTTTATCCCAAGGAGCTCCTGGTGAATACCTCACTGTTCTCCCTTTCTCTGAAAATGTGCTCTGACAGCTCTTTTCCTTTTTCATCAGTCATTTTCCTTCTTCTTGTACTGAAGCTCTATGTTTACCTGAAGGTACTGTTCTCAGAGTCTCAGAATGGTTTGGGTTGGAAGGGATCTTAAAGCTCATCCCCCAGCCCCCAGCCATGGGCACAGACACCTTTCACTAGACCAGGTTGCACCGAGCCCCATCCAGCCTGGCCTTGAACACTGCCAGGGATGGGAATTCTCAGGGTATCTCATTGTTTTATATCTTCTTCATCTTCTACATCAGCCCTGTTCTTTGCTCCACACTCATTCTTCAGCTTCTTATCTATGCTTGAACTGGTCCCATTGCAAGCCATGGTTTCTGGTTACCCACCCATCATTCCATCCATCAGACAAACACATTCCCCTCTTCCAGCCCCACACAAAGCCTGCTTTTGATGATTTCTAAAAACCCTTTTTTATTTAGCTTTCTAACCAGCATATTAACACAACTAGGCTCCTGTAACCTCACGTATTACTAAATCACCTAAATGACTGTTCTGATCAGGAAAAAAAAAAAAAAATCTTACAGAAAATCACTTAAAAATTCAATTGCTCCATGCAAATTTTAAATGCTTTCCATATTACTCTTAATTAGGAAGTTATCTATTAATATTGTAGTGACATAGTCCTATGAAGAACCTGAGCTATTACAGTGCACATTTTTCACTGTCAAAACACAAGTCTTATTCTTGCAGTGCCTTGTGTTTTGCGACAGTACACAGACCCAGGTACCTGTCCGCGAGAAACTTAGGCTATATGGTGGGACAGAGTTCTCAGCCACACCGAGCCAAAGAAACCACCAGCCTTTGTCTTTTTGCTTCATTTATACACAAAGCATTTAAAAATTCTTCTCTGGTAAACAAGAAAGAATGATCTTAGGGCCAAATCCCAGGGGCTTGCTTTGTGTACAAAGAAGATGTGGGTTAGTGTCGTGGTTTAAACCTCCACACTGGGAGAACTTTTGTTTTAGATATGCACTCCTGTGATTCCATTCCCAAGGATGCAGATCTCTTTCATGTGGATTCTCCAGGTGAATGAATTATTCCATAATACGGCTAATGTTTGCTATTAACTTTTAATGACCTCTATGATTAATTTAATCTGACATTTCCATTAGACAATACTTTTTTTGTGTCTATTCTTTCTTCCCACTCTAAGTGAGTCTCCAGATCTGCTGCCTTTGAGTTAAAGTTGCAACTTCATGTACCTTCATGAAATTACATTTGGCTTAAAACAGGCTTCAATATCTGGTTCTGAATTTTTCTCAAAAGCTTGAGATGTTCAGGATTGAGATTTTGATCACAGCCAACAACTACTGAAAGGAAAAACCGAGTTCCGCTTCCATACCCAAAATGTGAGATCCATATATATATCTCCAAAGGGTTGATTCAGCTTCAGCCCTATTTTCCTTATGCAGTATTAATACATGTGCCAGGGATTTGGTCTGGTTTCACAACAGTTTTAGCAACATAACCAAAGCAACCATGCCAGGCTGCATGAATGGAATTTCAACAAGAACTTTTGAACAGAAAATTCTCTTCCCAAAATTGTTTTTCTGTAATTGAAAAATGTCTTTCAAATGGAACCACTTAGCATAGCTCTGAACTGTATCCAGGATGGTCATAAACTGCTGCTCACAGGCTAAGGGCCAAGATTTTAACTTCAGATATAAATGCAGTAGGAAATGCTGATACTGCTAACACTGAAATCTGGCCTGATTAGCTTGATTTTAAAGCATTTGTTTCTTTGTTCTCATTTCTGCTTGTAAAATCAAGGAGTGTATTTAAAGCAGAGCTCAGAAGAAATATTATTTGGGAAAACTCACCATGAAAGTTCTATCCAACCCAGGCTTCTGGTCTGTTTCAATCTTATCACTGCCTGAATTGCTTCAAATGGAGCCTTCTCCAGACTCCCTTTCTCTTTATGAGCAATAAACAGCTCAAGAGCCTCAGCATTAGCTTCAATTCCTTCCATCAAATCATCCCAGCTATATGCAATTTCACCACTTCTTCCCTGACATCTCCAGTGAATCATCTTTAGCTTCTTCTCACAATGTCCTCCCTAATACCTACCACACTGTCATTCTGCCTTCCTCACAGCAAATGACTGCTACTGAGATGATCATTGTTAACTGTTCTCACTGAACCACTCTCAATGGCCTCCACTCCTCAACTACACCAAACTTCTTCCTCTGAAGATTCATTTAGTTTTTTTTCCAACTCCTTCCATTCCACCTGTTTAGCTTTCAATGTCTCATTTTCCTGATTCATACAGAAGTCTTTATGCCAAGGAGTTCCACAACTCAAATAACTTATTGATGCTTTCTAAACAAACACAGAGGACTTGAATAAAATCAATTGAAGCCACTGATGTCAAATTTCCTCAATCAGAGAGCTGTTCAGCACCTGTTCTTTCATGCTGTTCATGCTTTTGATAATAGCTGTTGAGAAAACAGCCTTCCACGGGACCTACTGCAAATTCAGAAGTCTGAAAAGGGGCAGGCACTGTAGATGGCTTAATGGGCTCAAATATGTCAGCAATAAATCAAGAAGGCAGCAGAGAGGGCGAAAATGCCTCTCACATTGTATCAACCTGTTTATTCTTGTTTTACACCAGCATCAAGACCACATCTGTACAGGCAGCAACCATGCCACCTCTTTTACCTTCACTCCATCATAATGATCAGGGTACAGCTTAGGTTTTCAGAATGACTTAGGGCACTAACATCTCAATTTCTGGTGAAATTTGGTTTGATTTAGCATCCAACCCTCAACTATATCTGTGGTTAATGCTCCTGGAGCACTAAGAACTGTCCCATTTTCATTGCACAAGTAACGTACCATCTGAAAGAGGTACCGCTGTTCTGGCCATAGACAGCAAACAAAATAAGGACATGGATGCTTTGCAGATAGTAATCATTTAGCAAACAAACAGAAGTTTCAAAAAGGAATCCAGCCTAAGGAAAAATCTAGTTCCTATTACAAGAACATAAACTGCAAAATCTAGTTTCTGTGTTCTGCAAAATCTAGTTTCTGCTGCTGTTTCTGAGCTAGCGTGTCAAGGTAACAAGGATGAGAATTCCAGCAGACAGAGGATTAATGACTAGAAATAATTTTAAGTTATCTCTTTCTCTGTCCCTACTGGTGGAATATTTTCTTACAACTCTGGTTCTGCACAACAATAATTCATGGGTAAATTGGTGATTAAATCTGAGTTCCTAAAGACATCAAGCAATTGTAATAACTAGTATTAGAAAATCATTTAACTCTTAGAAACTACTGATTAACATATAATTCATGTGATTCTTTTGGTTGTTATAAATATGATTTAATTTAAAGATAATATTCTAATCCACTGTATTAAAAAGCAATTATGACAACAGTGCATTAACTAAGAATCAGTTGCACATACCAGAGACATTGCAGATCCAGGACTTTATTAGAACACTTCACAACACATGGAGGTGACTGAACAACTGGGGAGGCCATCAGTTAATCCACTTAATTATTTAATGCAATAGGATTTAAACTTCTAATGAAATTCATAAAGTTTCTGGATACTGAAAACATGCTGGCTTATGAGCGCTAACCACAGTGCTTGCTACCATGCAGATGCTCTACCCTTCATTTGCAGACATGGTATTGTGGTAGTGAATTAGTTATATGCAGCAGTAATACTAAGAAAGGCTTTCCAAAAGCCCTTTTAATGGAATTTAGAAACTGAGATGCAGGAAAAAGAAACAGCATCTGTAATCAAGCCGTGCTGCGCACAACATCAGCAAACCTTCTGCAGATGTCTCCTGGCGCCTATAGAGAAACACTGATATTATTAATGACATTTGGAATCATTAAGGCTGTAGTTTTAGACAGAAGTGTAGAATTCTCTTTAAGTTAAAGAAATTGGCAAAGAAAAGAGAAATGCACACAAACAGAACTACATTATTTTGGATGCTAAAAAGAGATCCTGCTTAAAAAATTAAAATCACATTTTCCCTTAGTACCTGAACACCCATAATTCAAAAACTTAATTCCACAAAAACTGTTGAGTATTGGATCTGAGTGAACAAAAGTAGTTAATGGCAAATTCAGGATCAGAATCTGATCTGTTTTTCAGATCATTAAATCATGTCAGAAAACCTCTTTTTGAAATTCTCTTAGTGCTACATGGATCATATTGGCTGCCTTAGCGCTACACGGATCATATCATAGGATGCCTGGACTAGGAGTTTAATTCCTCTGAAAGGCAGGAGTGTATTACAGATGGTTAGCATCCTCCATTGCCTGAATATGCAATTCATATGCCCATTTGTCTTCTGCACAACTACATTTCAATCTCATAGAATCATAGAACAGTTAGGGTTGGAAAGGACCTTAAGGTCATCAGGGTCCAACCCCCCTGCCATGGGCAGGGCACCTCACACTAAACCATGTCACCCAAGGCTCTGTCCAACCTGGTCTTGAACACCGCCAGGGATGGAGCATTCACAGCTTCCTTGGGCAACTCATTCCAGTGCCTCACCGCCCTAACAGGAAAGAATTTCCTCCTTATATCCAATCTAAACTTCCCCTGTTTAAGTTTGAACCCATTACCCCTTGTCCTATCCCTACAGTCCCTAATGAAGAGTCCCTCTCCAGCATCCCTATAGCCCCCCTTCAGATACTGGAAGGCTGCTATGAGGTCTCCACACAGCCTTCTCTTCTCCAGGCTGAACAGCCCCAACTTTCTCAGCCTATCTTCATACGGGAGGTGCTCCAGTCCCCTGATCATCCTCGTGGCCCTCCTCTGGACTTGTTCCAACAGTTCCATGTCCTTCTTATGTTGAGGACACCAGAACTGCACACAGTACTCCAAGTGAGGTCTCACGAGAGCAGAGTAGAGGGGCAGGATCACCTCCTTTGACCTGCTGGTCACGCTCCTTTTGATGCAGCCCAGGATACGGTTGGCTTTCTGGGCTGCGAGCGCACACTGAAGCCAGCTCATGTTCATTTTTTCATCAACTAACACCCCCAAGTCCTTCTCCTCAGGGCTGCTCTGAATCTCTTCTTTGCCCAACATGTAGCTGTGCCTGGGATTGCTCCCACCCAGGTGCAGGACCTTGCACTTGTCATGGTTAAACCTCATGAGGTTGGCATCAGCCCACCTCTCAAGCGTGTCCAGGTCCCTCTGGATGGCATTCCTTCCCTCCAGTGTATCAACCGAACCACACAGCTTGGTGTCATCGGCAAACTTGCTGAGGGCGCACTCAATCCCACTGTCCATGTCAGCGGCGAAGATGTTAAACAAGACCGGTCCCAACACCGATCCCTGAGGGACACCACTCGTTACTGGTCTCCAGCCGGACATTGAGCCATTGACCACAGCTCTTTGCGTGCGGCCATCCAGGCAGTTCTTTATCCACCGAGTGTTCCATCCATCAAATTGATGTCTCTCCAATTTAGAGACGAGGATGTCGTGTGGGACAGTGTCGAACGCTTTGCACAAGTCCAGGTAGATGATATCAACTGCTCTACCCCTGTCCATCACTTCCGTAGCCCCATCATAGAAGGCCACCAAATTGGTCAGGCAGGATTTCCCCTTAGTGAAGCCATGCTGGCTGTCACCAAGCACCTTGTTGATTTTCATGTGCCTTAGCATGCCTTCCAGGAGAATCTACTCCAAGATTTTGCCAGGCACAGAGGTGAGACTGACT
This sequence comes from Pezoporus flaviventris, assembly GCF_033815535.1. NCBI lineage: Eukaryota > Metazoa > Chordata > Aves > Psittaciformes > Psittacidae > Pezoporus > Pezoporus flaviventris. The sequence goes on from NW_026892549.1 coordinate 54,863,597, forward strand.
GGTCTGTAATTCCCCGTGTCATCCATTTTCCCCTTCTTGAAAATGGGGGTTATATTTCCCTTTTTCCAGTCATCGGGAACTTCACCCGACTGCCATGATTTTTCAAATATGATAGCCAGTGGCTTAGCAACTTCATTCCCCAGCTCCTTCAGGACCTGTGGATGGATTTCATCAAGTCCCATGGACTTGTGTACATTCAGGTTTTTAAGATGGTCTCGAACCAGATCCTCTCCTACAGTGGGTCTAAGGTCTTCATTTTCACAGTCCCTGCGTCTGTCATCAAAGACTTGGGTGGTTTGGTCAGAGCCTTTGCCAGTGAAGACCAAGGCAAAGAAGTCATTCAGAACCTCAGCCTTCTCCAAATGCAGGGTAGCCAGTTCTCCTGAGAGCTTCCTGAGGCGGCCCACATTGTCCCTTGTCTTTTATTTGCAGTGTACCTATACAATCCCTTCCTGTTATCCTTAACATCCCTAGCCAAGTTTAATTCTAACTGGGCCTTAGCTTTCGTAACCTGGTCCCTAGCTTCCCGGACAACATCCCTGTATTCTTCCCAGGCTGCCTGTCCTTGCTTCCACCTTTTATAAGCCTCTTTTTTTCATTTGAATTTTCCTCAGGAGCTCCTTATCCATCCAAGGAGGTCTCCTGGCCCTCCTGCTGCACTTCCTTCTGGTTGGGATGCAACACTCCTGAGCTTGTAGCAGGTGATCCTCGAATATCAACCAACAGTCTTGGGCCCCCCTGCCCTCTAGGGCTATATTCCATTGAACCTTACTAAGCAGGCTCCTGAAGAGACCAAAGTCTGCTCTCCTGAAGTCCAGGGCAGTGAGCTTGCTGCACGCTCTTCTCACTGTCCTGAGGATCTCAAATTCGAGCATCTCATGATCGCTGCATCCAAGGCTGCCCTGGAGCATCACATGTCCAACGAGCCCTTCCCTGTTGGTGAGCACGAGGTCAAGCACGGCACCTCTCCTTGTCAGATCCTCTGTTACTTGCAGAAGGAAGTTGTCTTCCACACAATGGAGGAACCTCCTGGATTGCTTGTGCCGGGCTGTACCATCCCTCCAACAGATGTCCGGGTGGTTGAAGTCCCCCATGAGGACAAGGGCCTGTGAGCATGAGGCTTTTCCTGTCTGTCTATAGAGTGCTTCATCCGCAGGTTCTCCTTGATCAGGCGGTCTGTAACAGATCCCCACAATAACGTCTCCCATTGCTGTTCTCCCTTTAACCCTGACCCACAAACTTTGTCAACTGCTCACCTGTCCCCAGACAGAGTTCCATCTCAATTTTGTTAGTAACTTGTACTGTATTTGGAATAATTATTAAATGAAAAAGAATATCATTATATATAGCAAGATGAAAAGCTTACAGACATGGAACTATAATTCCCACTGTTTTACTCACTGCCTCTCAGTGTATTGTAAATCCACACATGCTCAAGCACTGAATTTCTACACCTGCATCTTAGGTAAAACAGTGTTCCCTTTTTGATATCTTTAAGCTGCAAGTTTTAGGAGGTCTGAAAACAGAACGTGGCCCCAGTAGCTTTATAATTATTTATTGATATTAGCTGTATCTCAGTAAGTTACCCTATGGAAAGAGAAGTTTCCCTGTTTCAAAGTCAGATTTATCTTCAGAGCAGAGTTTTTATTGTTTAAAAGCCCAGCCTAATATTATGTATGACAATAATTAAATCAGGTCTGAGCAGAGAGTTGTTGATGTATATTAATGTTTGTTTCTTAAACCTCAGCTCACTGTGATTTTATAGTAAAGGCAAGCATTGAAACATGTAACTATTTCAAATTAGCCTTGTTTTATCTGGACTGGTAAATTATTTTAAGTGTGTACCATCAATTTAGAAGAATAAGGTGCTCAAATTGTTTCTGGCAGAAAAGGCAAGTTCTGTTTGGAGGCCACAGGCACACAAGATAAAGAAGTGTATCAAATTAAGCAAGAGGTCACTTGTGAAAGTACATAATACAGGCAATGTTAAAAAAAACCAAACTATGGCTAAGTAAGTTGAGGCTACATGGGAGCTAGGCTCTGAAGAACAACAGTGGCAGTGATGCAATAGGAGAAATCCCATGCTGAAAGAAATCAGAAGTTAATTTTTTTCTTGATGAATGCCCAACGACATTGTGGTTATGAACATTATTGACATCAACAGATGCAAAAAACCCAGTAAGCAAATAGGCAATAAAGGAGTAGTTCTGAATTAACATTTTGATGTGGGGTAAAATGAGATGGGATGGCAATTAGCAGCAGCTGTGAGGCACAGGGTACTGCAGAGGGGTGTGCAGCTAACTGGGGTTACCTTCTAATCACTACTGCTGGCTGGTCATAGGAGAAAGGCAATGTGAGAAAAAAATACCCAAGAAGACATCTATGTACAAGTGTGTTCAGAGATCACTGGTTCCACCAGAATTCAAAGCCATTACCTGGCTAATACAGAGGTTTTAGAGAGCATATAATTTGGTTCAGGGAGCAAAAAAGGACTAGAGATAGCTCTACTTGCAGCTGAAATATGTCAGAGAAAGCAAGAAGAAATATCCCAAATGACAGTAACCTGGGATCACCCATGGGGACAGTGCGGTGGGCTGGGCTTCCTCCAGAGACGATGGATAATTCCCCCTGTGTTAGATTTCTAGAGTGGAATGAGAAACTGCCTTTTTGCTGATTGATACTAGCCATTAGGAAAGTAGCTAAGCAGAATCAGGAAAGAGTTAGAAAAATGGCTTCCCAAGTAAACACAATGATATCCTGAGATGAACCACGAATATGTTTTCCCATACGTTCTTGCCATCACTGCACGATCCAGCCTTCCCATTTCCCTCCCATCTATTCTGTGATTTCAAGGCAAACCGAACTAAGACAATGTTGTGAATATATCCAATGTGCTTAAAGAACAAAGATTTACTCCTCCTGATTGCATGTGGCTGAACTTTATGAGCTGCATTTATATTGCCTCGTTTGCAGTGTCTGGGGCCAATCTGGATGGTTTTAAGTAAGAGTTATTCATAGCAGAAACAGGTAATTCACTATCTATCTGAATTGTTCAGGCAAATTTCCTGCAGTATCAAAGCTTTAGCTTCTAATATGCTTATGCAGCTTACCTAGTACTCTTTGAAATAAATGCACACCTAGAATCTTTTAATGCAGTCTCAGAGCTAGAAACCTACAGCTGGATTAAAAAATTACGACATCAGAGGCAAAATACTGGCATCATCAAGTCCTGAAATTCATTCCTCTGTTCCTGCTGCTTTTAAGCTCCAGAATTCTGATCTTGAGGACATGATGGAGAATAAATACATGCTTTGTATTTTATTTATTTCTATGTTATTAAGTCTTATTTGTGCTTCACCCAGGTACAAGTAACAATGAGAATTTATTTCACGCCACAGTAGGTCATGTCATCAAAAGCCATTATTCCCATTGGAAATACTGCAGTTGCTTGCAGGCCCAGAAGAATACAACATTCCTGACTCAAGATCCTGTGATGGGAATGAAATTCATAGTAAGTCCGTAATTACATCTGGTCCTATACTGTGAACATACAGGCACTCAGAGACAAGTGTGTCAATACTCTGTGTTTATATTTTTGCAAGATGGGAGAAATTCAATTTTATTCAGCAATTTCCCAGTGACTTTCTGCAACTACGTATCAGCTGAACTTTTTTCCCTTTTTATTTTAAAGATAAATTGCTTGGTGCACTATCAAGGATACTTAGAATTTAAGAATAGAATCTATTAGTCTGTCACTCTTCCAGAGACACAGACCTTGAAGAGTCTGAAGAAGTAGTCTTTACGTGACAGCATAATAACGATGTCAGGCGCCTTCCCTCCTCCCCAGTCTTCTTGAATGACGTTTTCCCCAGCAGGGAAAATTAATACACTTCAAAAGCTATAACATGCCGGAAAACATACAGCAGCCATCAGCATGATTTTCTAAAATGAAGTAGTGTGGAAACCACATTCTTAATCAACTTTTGTAAACCAGCTCTCCTACTTTAGAAAAAGAAAAAAAAAAGCCCTAACAAAAAATGTGCTTCATAATGCTTTTACTCTGTAGCATTAGATTTGCTAGTGAAGTGTGGACTACTTTTCTTCTTATGTTATTAAATTTCAAAGACACATTCCTTAGGGCTTGTCTTAAATCTGTCATCTGTGCTGCTAGTAAAGACTCTTAACACTTGGACAGCCCCATCCCTCCCCGTGGATCCCACCACCAAATCAGTCAAAATGGCACCATTTCTCTTCTGCAGCATACCAGAAAATGTTGATATTTCATACTGCTTAGCTGGCTTTTGTCATCACTTGACAGTTGTCTGTATCACTTAGCAAGAAAGGGATGTGCACAAAGGGGTTATCTCCTTAGTGTCAGAGGAAGTGTGATTATGTTATTTGATCACAGTGACGAGAACGGCTAGTATCTCACAAAGGACGGGGAAGAGACAAAGTTAGGGAATTCAACTGAGGCAAAATAATAAGAGAAGGAAAGAAAAGAGGAAAAATAAAGTGAAAATGGAGGTGAATAGAAATAAGACAAAAATGATAAAAGACCAAGGGATATGAATAAAAAAAAAAGTTATGTCAACAGGAAAAGCAGACATGCTAGAAACAATAAACTGACACAAAAGGAAACTAAAACAAACCAGCAGATTCAACTTTAAAATAAGAAGCAAGGAATGATTATCGATGTTCTCCTCCCCGTCAGTACCTTTTATACTTTTTACAAGGAGTGTGCAGAGAGCTATATATAAATTAATGCCCATCAGTTGAAAACAAAAGTCAAACACCACTTCAGAGAGAAAAGTCTACCATTTCCTGACTTGCTGTAGATGGGAACCTTTGCTTTCTGGCACTTCTAAGGACCTCAGTAGAAGATTAAGGTACAGACCAAGCTGAAAACAGATGTTCTTGACAATGATTCATATAAACAAAAAGGAAGAATACTCAAACCACTTAAATGTTTGTGACACTGACCTGCCTTTGTTCAGGGAAATACTAAGACTCTACTTAGCAAACCAGTTCTGCCATTTGCATCAGGCATGTGATGGAGAATCAAAAACTACTACAGAAATCCATCAGCAATCCAAGAGTCCAGAAGTATATTAGGGACTTGCCATGAAAGAGCAGAACCAAAGTTAGGAGTCTTGCAGGTGGAATGAGATGGTCTAGAATGGTGTTAAAATGAATAGCTCAGATCTGAGCTTAATGTCCCAGAGCCAGCACAGCAGAACAAGACAACTTCAGCATCAACTAAGGACTTTCAGATCCCTCAGAACACGGCTGAATTAGTCTGAGTAGATCTCGAAGTATCTTTGGGGAACAATTAAGAATCAAATGGTGGCTCCCACTGACTGAGTGCAGAGATGTAGCTTGTATGTATTTCAGAAGATCAGTCACAGGAAAAACAAATGCTGGCTCTGCATTGTGTTTGAAATTGAGAAGGCAACTGGTAGTTGGTAGTAGTTTAAAGCACTGCCAGTTTCCCGATTAGCTCCCTTAGAAATAAAACAGAGATGACAGATGATGATGTCCTTATCACTGAGCAATAGTTTTTGCTACACAAATTGTGTTACTTTCTGTTTAGAGGCAGCCTGGTTATATCATTAAAAGATTTGCTGACAGCTTCTGTTATTAATGGTCCCAACTGTGCCTCCTGCCATCTGTGATGGGCAAAAGATAGTAGCAGGAAATGATGTGCATGGAAGTTAGCTTTCCTGACTACTACTTGAGAAAAAGTCAGATTTCTTTTTTTAAGAACAGATCTGTTTCTTAGTGACCCTTAAGAATACTCTTGATACGAGTCATCTGCTTTGTAAAAATACAGTAATTTCACAGGGAAGAGACACTATTCTAAGGCATAAAGATACAGTTTGCACTTATGGACATATTTTCATTATAAGTATGTTGGGAAGGATATGTTAGTCAACGAAGCTGCGGCTAGGACAGCAGTGCCAGATTTCTCACATCAACTGTCTGAAGATTTAAAAAAAAAAACTTGAAAAATTATCAAAAACCCAGAACAAGCTGCAAAATGGCTTGTTGTGTTTTTTTTAAATCAACAGAATCCAACTGACTTGGGGCTTGATGACTGCTCTGAGCATTTCTGCAAGCACAATGGGAGAGAAAAGCACGTAAAGGACTAAATTTTACTGACAGGTCAAGTGCCAGCAAAGGTGGCTTTGCTGGCAGGCTAGTTAGATCTCAATTTATCCAACATAATGAACACATATTCTCTTTTCATTCTAAACAGAAATTATAACCTATCTCTCAATAGAAAAGTTTCTCAATCCTGTAATTTGCAGTACACTAAATACACAAAATCTATTAAGCTTTATAATGTTTATAATGAGGTTCTAATCATGCTAAAAATCATGTCTTTACAGAATCTTCAGGTGCAGCATTGCAGGATGATGACTGGACTTGCATCTGCTTTGGCTGTTCTCAGAACTAGCATCAAAGAAACTTACTTTGGAATAGAAAAAGATGAATGCCAAACTCTTCTTGAATAAAAAAAGGGAGTCTTTGAAAATGAAGTTAAAAAAAGTTAGCCACTTTTTTTCAGATTTCTCACATCAACTGTCTGAAGATTTAAAAAAAAAAACTTGAAAAATTATCAAAAACCCAGAACAAGCTGCAAAATTATCAAAAACCCAGAACAAGCTGCTAACTAAAAAGTTAGCCACTTTTTTTCCTTTCTTAAGTAAACAATGCAAATAAAAATATTTGACACTGCTGGTTTATGATGGAAGGATAAAAACATTTTAGGGTCAAGTTCAGTACACAGAAGTGAATTAATGATGTTGCAGGAAATCCTGCCATCAGTTGCAGCAGGCTGCACTCAAAAGACAGACCTTTTTATTGAATTAAATGATGCTATTAATTTGCAATAAAAAAATGAGGGTGGTAACACTTAATATGAAAAGCAAAACCAAAACTCTAAGCTGGTAACAGTTTCTCTACAGAGATGCACTTGAGCCTGAGAATAGCACAAAATGAACAAGGTGGGTGTGGGGGAGGAAAGGCAGCATAGCTATAAATGTTGTCTTAAAAAAGGTCAATCTATGGCTTTACTACAGCGTTTGCATACCGTGTTATTTTAATCATGAGTAATTACTAAGAAACAAAAGCAACTCATGGCAGGATAAGAACTGTAATAAATCATTAAAAACATCAGGGGATTTCTATTAAGACCAGATTTTAAGAGGGTCATTCTTTTAATTTTAATATTGCCAGCATAAAACATAACTCAGTGCAACAGAGCTCAGCTTTTATTTAGGCAGTTATTCTACTGGATTAATATAATGGTAATAAAAAAAGAAGGGGTCAGTATTTGTATTTAATCTATTCTCGTGTCAAATTAAGTAATTTAACAATGCTCACCCTGAGTCCATCTTAGGTGGGGTGTGGATGTTTGGTTTCAGGGTCTTAGTTGCATGGCAGCGTGACAAGGTGTCTTGTATTGTACCAGAAGGACCCCTGACTGGAGAACATTGTCTCAGGGTTTCAGTAATGAAAAGATGTCAGCCGATCCCATGTCCATATTGCAGATATACTCAGTTCTTGTATCAGTATACTTATGCGGATTTTCAGCAGCATCAAAACAGCATAGCACCACTGTAATAAGGAGGAGAATCAAGCCCCAATCTCTCTCTCTTACACGTGTCTCAGCTTTCACCTGGAAATTCAGACATGAAATAGAAAGCCAAGGGTTTCCTCCCAAGAGAAAAAAAGCTAGTGCTTTGCCAGTAGATACTCTTTACAACCACCAAAAGTAGAGGAGGAGACAAGAAAACAAAGAGATCAAACCAGTGCATATTCTCCTTCATTTACATTCAGTAACTGAGCATAAAGCTGACTGCAGAGTACTTGGGAAAAATCACTGGAAGGCAGATTTGTTCACAGTTCTCATCTCATGGTCCCTTTGCATGTGAAATTCCTATTAACTTGTGCATTTGAAACACAGACAAAATTCTACACAAACTTGCCCAGGCATCCTCAATGTATATTCATTTAGATACCAGAATAAAAACCAGTCAGGCGCTGCATACTTCTCTGTCAGGACACTTCAAAAATACAATTCAAATTCTCTTTTAAAGATGATATTTGAAATTTCATGTCCACACTGTGAGAGAGGGAGGTTTTGCAGGCAATTTAGAACTACTGCTACTTCCAGGTATGTAGGAGTCAACCCATCCAGCTGGTCATCCAGATATTAAATGAAAGAATGACCGTTATCCAAAGCTGGGTTTCTGATAGCTGCAGATTGGAGAAGCTGTGGACGAGCTGTCACTACCAACAGATGCATGTTCTGTAGCATCCTGGCAGCAGGTGCTGCTGTTGCTGACAAGATCTACAGCACTGGGGGTGGATGAGAGTGCCTTTCTGCTGTGGCACCAGAGAGACTTGTCTAGTGCTCAGACGCATCTGCAGGGAGTTGCAAGACAGAAAACTATTTCTTATTCAAATGAACATAAACTCCCCACATGGGGGAAGAGAGAAAAACATGGGGTGGGAAGAGTCGTACAGGGTAAATAATTAAGAAAATAAAATGCTGGAAAAACGAATCTTCAGAGAAAGGAACAAAAATAGATGTGCTCATTGAAGTGAGAAATGCGACATTTAAATGCCCCAGTAAGTTTCTACGAGCAGTCATGGCAGCTGTGTTGTTACAGGGTGTGAAGGATTTCAGCTGTCATACTTCAGGACATAAGGCAGTTGCTACCTGCTTGAGGTTGGCCAGAACTGCATGCCACACACCCTTCCCTGGCATGATATTGCTGAATTATCCATTATAGGGGTTTTAAACCATCTTCTGAAGCATCTGGTCTTGGCTCCTGTCAAAGGCAAGACACCTTAGCAACTCCAGATAAACCATTGCTCTGATGTGTTATGGCAATTTCTGTGTTCCTACAAATGTCTGGATTAAACTCTATTTTTCTTTCGGCTAAATGGTTCACTTTACAAAAATAGCTTATAGAAATACTCAGTGGAAAAAAAAAAGAGGAAGTGACCTGCCCAGAATATTTTTTGTTTATGAAAATTAAAATATAGTATCAAGGGGTTTGTCTAGAAATTATTTTATAAAAATCGTATTATACCGTGCAATGCAATGTCAGGCAATAGGTATTCCCAGTCAACTAACAACCCATCACACCAGATTGAGGAGATTAGTTTGATGCCTGTTTACTTGCTCTGATGGTGCATTGTGACAAACCCCCTAAAAGGTTAACTTGGATTGCAGTGGTTCTTGATAGTAAAGAAAACCTTAACTGGAAAGCCTGGATGAATGCTAATATAGCAAGGCTGCCAGGGCCAAAAGAGTTCCTATCAAGAACAATGAAAAATTACCCCTGGGGTTTAAGCTAAAAAAGGGCATGGAACGATATCTGAAAAAGTGAAAACTCTTTTGATTTTAAATCCTTGCAAAGCAAAGTCAAGTTGAAGCTGTCACTGTAATCTGAGTGGAAGTTTTCATTTCAAATCCCTCACAGCATATAACGTTCTGATTTTAAAGGTTAAACAAGCAGTAGAAGTGCAAGTTGATTAACCCTTGTCTTCCCCTCTCCAAAACCCCAAATCAGGTAAGCCTAAACCAGCTAAACTAGTTGGAGGCCAAATTTAACATGGTAGCTGACAGCTGGTGGAAACACTGATGGATGAGGAGGAAGATGAAGAAAACAGGAACTCTACTAAACTTGAAAATGATGTCTTAGAAGATTTCACTCATCTTAAACTTCTGGCATCAGCCACTACTTAAAACAGAGAGGGAAGAGTTCTCTCTGGAGAACTCTAACATACATGAACACATGAGGAAAATGTCCTGTTCCTCTTTGCCAGTCAGGTTTGTCAGAATGAACAATTCCCAATCCAAAGCAATTTCCTCCTCCTACTTTATCAAAATAAGGACTTTCTCGAGTCTTCCCCCCCCCCCCGCAAAACCTGGGAGCTATATCTCTCTGCCCTCCAGAAAAGCAAGGATTTATGCTAATTAAATTCATTTCTTTGGGAAGGGGAACATTCTTCTGTACTTCTGTTTTCATTACAGCACTACAAGCTTTTGTCTTCTTCACAAAGCAAGAAACATAAATGACCTTTTGTATGTATGCGTGAACTGCCAGACAGCAGAGATAAAGATCCACAGGTCTGGAAAGACACACAGGACATATAGAGGGAGAAGGAAATACTTTGCTATAACATAACTAAAGTTGTACAAATTTTCAGTATGAATATTTTCATCGGCTTTCAGTGAAGGAATGGCTTCCAAGAAGATATCCATATGTGAAAAGTTAAGCATGTGCCTCACGGTACTGAGAGAGATCAGAAGGACAGATTACTTATTATTGCTGTGGTTGTCTTATTAATTACTTCCCTCACAGTCTGCCTTCCCCTTCTCCCTATCAATGCAGCCACTCACTGGCGTGCAACCTATCTCTTGATTTATGTCATCTCTAAATTTGCATCATATGAAGCCAAATGAGTAGGCGACAAAGTTCTGGAGATATCATGACTTAAGATCTATCATCAATTTAACCCATTTTCCTGTTCTGCAGAAGACAGGCTATACAATAAAAGAAGCAACACAAAATCATTGTCTTTCAACCCTAAAAAAGGAGTGAAGTTTTTCTCTGAAAGCTTAGTTTCCACATAGCATCAACCCAAGGCAGATCTCCAGCTCAAAGAGATTCCTGGTTTTGCCATCAATAAAGGAAGACAAATTGACTTGCTCTTGTCTGATTTTTTTTTCCCCCAGATGCTTTCCCTAATGAATGCATCAGGAATCACAACTCCCAACTGCATAAAAATGAATGACCTCTGCAACATCCCTCTAAATTTGAGCAAGAAAGTACTGGGTGGTTATGCATGACCCAGTTTGATGAAGTTGCTTATCTAAAGCTCTAGGCACCTTCATCATCAAAGTCTAATAGCAGAAATAAATAACCAGAAGCCACAGCCACAACAGAAGTGCCAGCAGCATAGGAATGCTTCTTGGAAGACTCTAGTACCCTTTCATTCCACCTGAGAACTGTAAGAAATGTTTTGTTTTAAGCTGGCTAACGTTGGAAAATCAAATCCTAAGGGATGAAAAGTGCTGATGCATGATGTTCCATGTTTCAGGTTCAGGTTCAGAACTAAACTTTTGAGTAGATTTGCATGGGGACAGGAAACAGGATGATAGATGGGATAGTTAAGCATTCTACCCTTTTTGCAGGCATCCAGCAAGAAGCAAAAGTTGTAATTATCAACACCATCTTGATAAGTCAGGAAATAAACTCTAAGGGAATTACAGTCTTTTAAGCTACACTATGAATATGTTGGAAATCTCATCATATCTAGCCTTAAAGATCCTGTAATATGTCCACAGTTAAGTCCCATGCTTGTCATTGGGGAAACACAGCTACAGAACTAAAAGTTTCTGTGTCTGTAAGAATTTGTAATTAGGAAGTTTTCATAAAGAAGAAACAGAGATTTGCTGGATTTTGTAATCAAGCTGACTAGAACCACAATGTGGGTAACAGAAGGGAGCACAACTACAACAAACTGACAAGTCAACAGTAATAGCCTGAACAAAATCCGTGGCCATTGAGGCAAGAAAGAAAGAAAGAAGTTTTAGCATTCATCAGAAAGTGTAGCCAACTGCCCTGTGAGCAGTGTGCCTTTGAATCTATCCAACACACTCATGTTAATCTCCTTCCAAGAACGTCCTTCTTCTGAAGTAGCTTACCTGTCACTGGGGACACAGCATCACTCTTATTGCTGAAAAAACCTTTCCACTAGAAATGTAAAACCAACAGGCAAATGTTAAAAAAGGGTTATTTACATCACACAAAGCAATTCCACATGAGTTTAAAATTTCTGTGTTGTGTCTTATGTCCTAGTATTAAAGCTGTTGATTTCAGTTAGAATCCTGTCCATTGAGCATAAATCTACTCATCACTTAATCTTCCTAATACCATTAGGAGTGCTGTAGGATTCTTCCAAACTAAGGGTGGGGTGATCTATTAACATCCTAAGTGTGTTTTCATACAGGGTTGCCGATAACAATATAAACAAATTCTATAAAGTATGAGTAGTTTCAATGTTATTTACTGAAACCTGAAAACAGAACCACTGCCTCATCAAAGGGATTGTTTAGGCTTTTTAGGAGACTTCTGCAGAATTTATTAGGGATGAAATTAAAAGTGTTCTGTAAGAACATGATGGGGTTCTGCAGAAATGATTAAGAAATCCTGCTGTGGTGAGCAGAGAATACTTTTTACTCCATGTAATTGTAAAAAACAGTGAAATGAATAGAGAATTAAGGGGCGGACACTTGGCACTTGGCTCAGTGAAAGGAGGATTAGTCTACCTGCTGTAGATCAAGAGCTGCAGGTTTCTGTGTGCATTTACAAACTCCACAGAAAAAGACTTGTTTACCTTCCTTGCATTCATCTATTAAATGAAAACTGAATGAAGTAAAGGGAGAAGTGCTCACAGTCCAACACAGACTACCTACTGAATACACCCAACTATTTCCTTCTTGATTTTCTTTCTTTCTGCTCTTGGCCTTTCACGTATTCACCCCCAGTACACACAAACTCTTAAAAAATATTATATAAAAATACAAGCTCTTGTGAACACAGTTTCCTGAAATAGAATGATAAAACTGCTCCATCCCTGGCAGTGTTCAAGGCCAGGTCAGACAGGGCTTGGAGTGACCTGGTCTAGTGGAAGGTGTCCCTGCCTGTGGCTCAGATGAGCTTCAAGTTGCCTTCCAACCCAAACCCATCTGTGATTCTGTTACTCTTCCAAAGTAAATCTGAAGTGCCTTTTTTTTTTGGTACATTGCTTTAAGGATCATACATAAGCAATAAAACCAGAACAAATCTGTCTACTTTTTAAAGGGTTTTCATGCCAGACTAAGTCCAAGGGTGAAGCCATATGCATTTAAAAGACTATTGTTATGTTGGAATCACTATGCACAAGTAAATGATGTAAATATTAAAAAAAATGAAAATGAGCCAGGAGTTAAGAAAAAACATAGTTAGAAATTTCTAAATTAGTTGGTACCAATAGTTACAACCCATCAAGATAAAATAGGCAGAAGAGAACCATATAGTTAAATTTGGGATAAGGACTAAAGAATGGGCTAAACTTTTCATGCGGTGTCAAACACTCATACTTAAAGTACCCTATAAAGTATTAGTTACCATTTCTACTAACCGTGTCCACTTCTTATCATCTGCAACAGAAAACAAAACAAAATCCACTGCAGCACTTCAAGATAGAAATTACATATGGGTAAATATTTTCTGTTTTTTCCGTAAATGACTCCCACCATGTTTGAAACAATAAATCATCTCCTTTTTTCATCTATTGCTATCTCCTTTTAATGTCTTATTTAGTTATCTTAGCAATACTTTTTTTTCTTTTTTAACCCAGGCTAAGGAGTCCAGGACTCATGAATTTAAAAAGCATTTTTGGCTTTGCTGACAGCCATAAGGAACCCCACTGTGGATAGCAGGAGATGAGCATGCAGTCAGGAATGATATCCCTTCTCTTATGACCCCCAGTTTTCCTGTCAGACAAAACACTTCACAGACTTGTAAGATAAAGGTCTAGGATAATTTTTGAGGCCACAAAGACTCTGAAACACATTTTTATATTCTTTTTAATGGTATAAAAAAGGGACAGAAGCAGTACTAGTGCTATAAATGACTTTGTGAAGAATCTCTCCTGATCTTCACACCCCAGACTCTCTGTCAGAGGCACAAGTCTAATGTTTTCATTCATCATCTCAGCATAGATAAAAATGATCAATTTTTTGAGGGGCCTAGTGTCTTTGCATTACTTCTTCTAAACACAGAAACTTACCTATTCAAGGTGGGTGCCTGGCTCAACCATGACCTTGTCAATCTCATTAAGTCTTGAATGAATTTTCTCAAATTTTCTTATCAATCAAGGTAATTGCTTCTTGCAGGAAATCCAATCTTCTGTTAACCACATCATTACCTAGTGATCGAAGTCCTCAAGCTCTGTGTAAGCTGGAATCACTCAGTTCACCCAAGACAATACAGAAGCCTAAATTCATAAACAAATCTCCACAGGTCATTTCCATTTCAGCAGCTATTTCCCAGTCTGTCAGATACCTTGAAATATGTTTAAGAATTAAAAATACTTTTACATCAGGCTTTAAAGTAATAAAAGATGACACCATCCTTGCAAAGGCCATGTAAAATGAAAAGAAGATGAAAAGAAGGAAAAGAAAAATCACTGGAAGAAGTGCATTTTAAGCAGGGATCTGAATAGTATAGTATATAAAACTCCAAGAATGTAAGAAAGATGGGGCAAAAAGTTCATTTAATCTAAATCCTCCCTGCCTGGGAAAGAGTATAAGAACAAGGCAGGAACCTAGTGATGCCTCCTCAAAGTAGTTTCCTGCCCATCAGCAGCGCGCAGCCTTCCTGAGCTGGGGCACTCTGGTTATATTTAACAGCCCACACCGCATTTTTCTTTTGTGATTCCAACCAGTTGATTTGAACCTACACAAGCTTTTAGCACAAACAACATCTCCATCTCTGTTTTACCTATGAGTGGCTCAGACGCCATGTTAATTCAGGCCAGAGATAAAATAATAAACTTTGAAATATGGGAATGTAACTAAGGTGATTTTGATGAAAGGTTTGGAGAGGGCTGGGAGCAAGTGAGACTGGCTGTTCTGTTGATACAGAGCATAGGAAGATTTACCACCAGGTGCCCTACTTTCAGAGACAGTACATATGCTCCTCTACCAACATAACAGCTCTCATGCTGTGGAGACTGGTGTTGCATGCTAATAATTCTGAGCATTTATGAATCAAAAATAATGATTTCATGCAGAAAAATAAATTTGTATTTCCAGTACTAATTCGTATTTTCATCAACATATAGCTCTGATCTTTAATTTCATTATTTGAAAAGGAATGTGGATAAAGAACTTGGTGGGTAAAGAACTGGCTGGGTGGTCGCACACACAGAGTTGTGGTCAATGGCTCAATGTCCGGCTGGAGACCAGTAACGACTGGTGTCCCTCAGGGATCGGTGTTGGGATCGGTCTTGTTCAACATCTTTGTCAGTGACATGGACAGTGGGATTGAGTGCGCCCTCAGCAAGTTTGCTGATGACACCAAGCTGTGTGGTTCAGTTGATACGCTGGAGGGAAGGAATGCCATCCAGAGGGACATCGACACACTTGTGAGGTGGGCTGATGCCAACCTCATGAAGTTTAACCATGCCAAGTGCAAGGTCCTACACCTGGGTGGGAGCAATCCCAGGCACAGCTACAGGTTGGGCAGAGAAGAGATTCAGAGCAGCCCTGAGGAAAAGGACTTGGGGGTGTTGGTTGATGAAAAAATGAACATGAGCTGGCTTCAGTGTGCGCTCGCAGCCCAGAAAGCCAACCATATCCTGGGCTGCATCAAAAGGAGCGTGACCAGCAGGTCAAAGGAGGTGATCCTGCCCCTCTACTCTGCTCTCGTGAGACCTCACTTGGAGTATTGTGTGCAGTTCTGGTGTCCTCAACATAAAAAGGACATGGAACTGTTGGAACAAGTCCAGAGGAGGCCATGAGGATGATCAGGGGACTGGAGCACCTCCCATATGAAGACAGGCTGAGAAAGTTGGGGCCGTTCAGCCTGGAGAAGAGAAGGCTGCATGGAGACCTCACAGCAGCCTTCCAGTATCTGAAGGGGCCCTATAGGGATGCTTGGGGAGGGACTCTTCATTAGGGACTGTAGTGATAGGACAAGGGGTAACGGGTTAAAACTTAAACAGGGGAAGTTTAGATTGGATATAAGGAGGAAATTCTTTAATGTAAGGGTGGTGAGGCACTGGAATGGGTTGCCCAGGGAGGTTGTGAATGCCCCATCCCTGGCGGTGTTCAAGGCCAGGCTGGACAGAGCCTTGGGTGACATGGTTTAGTGTGAGGTGTCGCTGGCCATGGCAGGGGGGTTGGAAATAGATGATCTTAAGGTCTTTTCCAACCCTAACTATTCTATGATTCTATGCTTCTATGTCATATCCTCTGTCCTAAGAACCTAGGCAGAAGTTCTTTCCCTATTAAATTGGTGTGCTGCTGCAAAGCTGTAGGAAATCTAACCAGGTTCCTGAATAAAATCAACAAATTCCTTCTCCGAGGAATCTGAGGTGATTATGCACACAACCATGTAGATGTGTTAAGTAAATCCCTTAACTATTTTTCTATAGGTACATATCAACTTTTTACCAGCTTTAATGTGAGAAAATACAAAATCGTGCCAGCAATTCATCTATGAGCCTTCCAACTCACCCCAACTAACAGTTACACAAATGCTGGGTCTGTTGATTTTCTCTGCGATGGTGGCTGACAGTACCAAATAAACTCAAGTCAAACTCTGCTCTTTCAGGAAAACTGTGTTTAAACTTTCTTTCATCTCATGTCCACTTCCACACAACACAACAAGTAATTCATCATACTGCAAACCCTATTTTGCACTACAGTAAGTATTTCTCAGTCTGTTAAGCTGCAGATTAATTTTCCCCCCAAACTTACTAGCTTAATAGAGTAACTCAAATTGAATGGATGAGAGGGAAAGGTGTTTCTCAGTGGTTAGAGTAACTAGCTAGTATCTGGCTAGTGTTTGATTAAAATTTGCACTTCTGTTGATCACAACTAATTCACACTCATTCATAAAACTTACTGAGCAATTTTGTACTTACAATACCCACCTGCGACAGAGAACCTTCCAGAGAACGTGTGCAAACCCCTGTCTCAAGCCATCTCTGATCCTTGACAGTGAGCCCAAAGGACCAAGCATTTACATGCTGAGCAAAGATATCCACAGCTTGAAGATGACATGGGGTTTTGCCCATTTGGAAGAACTACAACTTCAAGTCTTCTGGATAAGACTCAGAAATGACCTAAGGTAGATCCAGGAGCTAAGCCAGATCTAGGACCTAAGAGATTGTGCTCAGTGGGATGTGGTAAGGTGTTAAACCTCTTGCAAGGGCTATCTGGTACTACACCATTCAAGTGACCACAGCCATCCTGCATCACCAGTAGGACTTTGGCACATCCAGATAGAGACCCCACCTCCACATACTGCAGACCTAAGGATTTATAATTACAGTCAGATTCTGTCATTTCCTTCCCCTTACCCCCCTCAAGAAACCTAATAATATGACTGAAACAGAATAATCACTTTTATGGAGGCTTTTGTAAAAAGATCACTAAGAAGAACAGAAAACATGCTGTCACTAGAGAATTGCAGTTATCAGCCGGAGGGTTGAAGAACAAGAAAATGACTGTGATTGTACTTTACAGTTCACCTCTTAGACAAACACAAGGAACACAAGGAACTCAAGGACAAGGGCAGCACGGAAAAGGAGGCACATGAGTGAGCTACACAAAATCACCAGCCACTTTATTTTCCCTTTTACGTGACCCAAATCTCTCCCTTTTATCTCTTTCTCTGGTCTCATCAGGAAAATAAATGCTGGATTTCTGGGTAGCCTGAACTTGCACAATAACTATATTTAAGCCTGAAAAAGATTTTTGGCTGACTGCAAAATTTCAAGGCATGTTTTGCATTAAAAATAAGACAAAGGCAACCACAAGGTCTTCATCTTTTCAGAAGTGGAATTCTCCAGAGTCAGTGCCCATCCAAGGCAGGAAAGGACAGCTTCCAACTTGCAGACTCCTAGGTAGCTCTGCAGAAACTTACAGAGTCCTTATAGGATGCATTTCAATACTATTAACTAGGGGGAGTCAGCCATTAATCACGAAGAAGACTGAAGCAGATGAGTATGTCCAAACTTAAAACTATTCAGAAAAATATTCACAAATTACTATTACTTACATAGAAGATAGTAATAAAATAAGCTTCAGTCATCTCTCTTGCTTCTCTCCATAGCTGAAGGGGAGAGATGAGCCTCTCCAGAGAAGTCTAACCTCAGTGTGTTGAATGGCCTCCAGCAAACCTGATTTCTCTCTCCACTACCCTAAAAAGGGATTGAAGATAGTCTGGCCTTGCAAACCCGATATTAGCTTATGTGACCTCATGTAGTGGAAGCCTAAGAAAGCTCCTTCTAGGGATGTTTAATCCATTCTGATAGGTATCTCACATGCCTACAGTAATGACAGGATCTCAGGAAATGACATTATTATACAGTGAAAGCTTTATTTTATCATTTTTACTAGACTAGCCTATGTGCCGGTTTCCCCCCAGGGAACTCAATCAATGATCACAGCTCTATTCAGCGCCAAAATGTATTCTTATATAGCAACAGTAGGATCCCAATAAACTGTCACACCATCACTATACACTAAGAACGTACTGCTGACATTTAAGATAGGTAAATTAATATCTTGATTTTTTTAAATGACTATGGGAGTGTGTTTACAGATGCAGAATTAAGTCTTTGCTCTATTATTCATGAGCATTGTTGCTACTGATGTGAATGTCTCATATACTAATTGAGTTTAAAGGTTATGGTGCACCCTTCCAGATGCAGTGGTCCTTTTAATCAGCAAAACAAATAATGCAGCACATTCATTACCAAGGTTTTAAAAAATTTGTTTGGATGATAGACAGAAGTCAAGCATTAAAAATCTTCACTTGAGATTCCCTTTTTCTAATGCTTAATGCGCCTGTAAGTATGGAATTATCTGTAAAGCTAATACCAAGGTAAAAATAAATATAAAATTATGGCTAAATAAATGATTGCTTCTTTGTTGCTCATGCATCATATAATTAATACCATGATGTGATCTAACATGTTAAGGAAATAAGAATTTGCCATGAGCAGGCTGAAAGCAATTTGTTTATTAGTTTACTGTGATTCAGTTTATGAGAATGTGCTTCACTGATCTTTGCAAAAAAACTTTAATTGGAAATGAATATCACAATCTATTTACCACACCACTAAGCCCGGTCTGCTACAGTTCATTTAAACTACACCTGCTACTTAATTTTCCAGTATGAGAAAAACTTTGAATTAATACAATAAGAAGCAGTTAGAAAGTAGGCTCAGTAGACCACTGTTTTAATCAAGGTGTTCCTTGCGTGCCCTTATGCAATTCTGCTAGGAGCTGATTGGGATTTTATGTAGCATTTACATCAGAGCTTGAATTCAGACACTGTGCATTTTGATTACTACTTGCAACATGCAAAGTCACTCCTCCTTTGCCTGAGAGATCTAAAACCTATATCCAGCATGCAGATTCAGAAGAAATATTCCAACACTTTGGACCATCAACCCTAAAGCAAGAGCAAAAAAGGCTAAAATGAGCCTTTTCAATTTCTTGTTTGATCTTTGAAGATTTAAAGTGGGGCCAGTGCCATGTGTACCTAGAGAAGTGAGTCAAGGAAAATGACAACAGTGTCTAATACCTTCATGTCCTAATCCCTATGTTTAAGCAAGAGTCAGAGCAATCCTAAAGGTCTTGGAGTCTCTGGAAACATTATTTTTGTGTGCTTTTTCCAAGGGCATACACCACATCTGCCACCTTTATTTCTGGGTGGGGCAAGTCCTCCCTTTTAACTGGCTGACTAGAGGTGAAGAATGACCCAGGTCCATGTTTTCTGATACCACTGTACAGAGTTCAGGTTAGAGGCCCCTCCTGCCAAAAGGGGGATAAAAAGCATTGCCAGGTTCAGCTGGCTTAATGCAGGTCTTCACACCTCACTCCTCTGATCTGCAGCACACCCTCATGGCTCAGCTCAGATTTATAAGCACCTGATTTATAGTCAGAAAGACTAAATTTCTCGCAACATTCCATGTGGCCCATGACCAATACAAACTCTGGGCTGTTATTCTTAGCATTTAACAACAGGACAGCAGGAAGCATGCAGGATGGGAGAGGAGAAAGGATGAGCCCCAGCGACGATGAACTTGCCATGAGCAGCTACCACAATGACCTAGCTGCAGTGAGCATCCCACCTCTTTGAAGAATCAGCCACCAGCACAGCTTGGCAGTATAAAACAAAGCATCACACCACGCAGCAGCAGAGCCCAGTTACTCAGGCGAGCAACTGGCCAGGTGAAGTTACACACACTGAAGTTACATCCCACTTTATATTAAGGATGAATTTAAAAATCAGGAATAACAAAAGATGGATTTTGAGATCTCTGACAGTTTTTCATAACTGCTTCCCTGGAGTCTCTTCTATTCAACATAGCTGTGAAAACAGAAACAAACCCCTAAATGGGCTAGGACTGGGAGACTTTTCCCCGAAATAATAATCCCACCCACAAGTAGCACACCCCCCCCCCCCCTTCTTTCCACTAGTCAGTCATTTCTGTGCTTAACTGTGGGGGGCCAAGATTTCATCTTGTTTTAGTAAGGCTCCTCAACAGTGAGCTTACTAAAAATAAATAGCTCTTTCTGATGCAATACGTTTATCCTGATTAAAAAACAAGACCACAGTGAAACACTGTAGTCTACTTCATGAAGCCTTTTTCATTTTAACACTGTGTCTAATTAATAGAGTTCTTTTAACACGACTGCCCTTTGTGTAATATTTTAAGGGATTCTGAAAAATTAATACTTTAACAGGTTATACTCAGATCGTTATAATTTTTCATTAAAGATGTTTTGCGGGGTCAACTTCTGACCCTGCAGTTTGCAAAAATGGAAGGCACTAACTGCTGTAGAGTTACCCTAGATTTATCACAGCAAGAAAACGTGGCGCTGCAATGCCTCCTTGGGAACTCTGCCCTCTGGCTAGTCAGACGGTCTCTGACAGAATGATTCTTTTCCTTAGAAACACCCATTTGTCAAAATTGAAACTGTTCCCCTCAGTGAAGAGGTTTCCGGTGATTCTCCAGACCTGGAAAAATGTTGGAACAAATTTAGGAATGACCAGAAGGTTTATTTTGATGTATTTGGGATAAGAAACCTCAAAGGGAGTTTTGCTTAAAACTGCTTCTCACTTTGAAATTTTATTTCACATTTATTTCCAAAAAAGGTGAAATATAATAAAGAATGAACACTGTAATAAAATATTTTTAAGATATTAAAAAAAAATTAAATGTCAAAAATAAATATTTTCACTGGCCACATTATTTTTTCCCCTCTCTTTGCTAATATATGAAGATTGACAGATTACCTTTTATCTCAAGTGGGAATATTCTTACAGGAAGGCATGAAAGGTTTCTGTTTAGATCTATTCTGCACCCTGTGAAGAGAGAGCTTTTCAGTGAGTACCTATGCGTGAAATGCAGAGGTGCTGACAACATGGCCAAATACTTCGGAAAGCCAAGATCTGCTGAGGATGGAGGCAGCTCAGAGGTCTGTGTGACGAGCTGCACTAATGCTTCACCGCATCAGAGATGTAGGAGAAAGCCCTTTAGCAGGGCCCATTTTTCCTGACTTTCTGCTTGGGCCTATGAGTTGGACCATTACATTAATTTTCCTGCACTCAAATTGTTCCCTACTGGCTTGTGAAAGTATGATTAATATTCTTCAGGAATCTGTTATTAATTCTTCATTACAGTGTAGTCGCACAAAAGGCAAGGAGAATATTATGTCTGGCTTGTTGCACCTCACCAACCATTTCAATAAATATCTTAAAGAACAGAGTGTGTGCAGAGAATGAAGAGTATCCAGGATTGCTTACATTCCATGCACTGCAAAATAAATAACCAATCTGTCTGATTGAATAAAAAAAATAGTACAGAGCAGAGTTAAATCAGAGTTGGATGTTGAAAAGTACAGTATTGTGAATGTACATTAATATATTCAGCACTGAGATGGATATGTATTATATGTTATTTATTTTAGCTGCACAAAGGCAAAAAGGTGGCTTTTATATGCTATACTGTTCTAATAAATATCATGGTTCCAAAACAAAATTATGAATGGTATTAAAAATGAAGTATACCCAAAACACGCCACCTGTAAATAAAGAATATCCTATGGGAGAGAAAAGAGCTCAAAGAATTCACCAGTGAATAAATACAACACAGCATAATTACAGGCTCTTGTGTTTTTCAGCCAGGGTACAATCATACAGTTTACTCAAAAGTCTTCTAATAGCCTCTGGGTACATACTCCATTTATGAGAAAGCTTTCTATTGTGAGCTCTCTCTTCCCTGCCTGACCCTTCACACTCTTCAAATGTACTTTTGGGGAAAAAAGTCTGCACTTGAAAGGGGATGGAGCAGATTCTTGGAGAAAGAATTGGCTTTTTGGAGTTCTAATTTTGACCATTCTCCTTTGCTCAGATCCTCCGAAGTCCAAATTCCACTCATGTTCACAGCTACTTTTCAGTTAACTGTGACTCACTTTGGACCACATTTTTTTCCCCTAGGTCTCAGATTTATTTATTTAGTATCTTTTTCTGTCTATTAAAGAGAGGAAAAATATTAATAATTCATTTATGCTAAGTTATCACCTTACTATTTTTAGTTAGGACAATTTAGCAACTCAATCATTTGAAAGATACTATACTACCATGATAATCCAAGTATGTGTGATCACAGATACTTAGTGCCACCTGTGCCTGCTTCCCCCCATTACATATCTCCTGGCAATATGAAAGAGTAAAGACAGAAAGAGCCAATTTTGCAAAGTCCTAATAGTTATGCCTAACTTCAAGGAGCAGTAATTCTAAAGGAATGTGGCATTATGAGTGGACTGCAGCACATAGTGGACTATGTGTTAATTCCAGCTGATTAGGGGTTTGGCTATTTCACCATCAAGTCAAATGAGATCTGGTATTTTTTTTCCCTGCAGGTTACAGTTATTCAATGAAACCACTGTGAGTTTTGGGGAATATATAAGTATTTATATATAGTACTTTGACTCTTTAGTTTGAGACTTCTACAACACAGGAAAATTCATATTGGAAACCCAGTTAAAACCAAAGTCAGAGAGATCTTTTATAGAGATTATTTACTTTCAAAGGACCCAAATATAATATCTTCCATCCATTTGTCAGTGATAAAAATGGATTTGCCTCTTTCTTGCTTTGATCAATGGGAATTTGGTCAGTTGTGAGCTTTCCAAAGGCAAAACAGGACGCTATAGGTTGTGTTTGTGGAAGCACCAACTAGAGACAATGATAAAATTTGACTGATTTGCTAAATCATGAAATGAAAGCTTGCTTTGTTCAGAGCATTAGCACATTTTCTTTTGACTGTGTATTTATAATAGAAGGTGCACTTAAAAAAAGGCAAACAAACAAAAAAGATAATAAAGCTATCGGGATTGGGAGCAGGGGGATATTGAATCAAAACAAGGTTCACTCAGTTAACCACTAACAAAAGTTTGTATTGAGATACACTTTAAAGCGGTCTTGAGATCCAAAAAGAAACTGCCTAGATACGAATCTGAGTCAGCTCAAGCATACTATTATTACAGAGAAAGCTGAAGCTTTATGAATGAAGGTAGATTGGCTAATTGAAGGTACAGGACTGGATATAGCACCAGTGTCAGAGTGAAAAGGATAAAAGCAGCTTCCTCTCACACCTCAAATTACACATTGAAGTGGATTACAGAAGACACACATTTGAATGAAATGCACTGCAGTGTGAACACTCCTGAGATTACAATGAGATGAGAACTTGTTCTCCAAACCCCACTCTCCAAACCTCTCTTCCTTCCAGTGCCTTGGCACTCCTAAGAGCTTTCAATCACTCCTTGCAGTTAAGTACTATCTCATTTCCCTCCTTCTCATCATTTACCTGCTTCAGCTCCAATTTGTTCCTTTAACAGCATATTAAACTTTCTTTCCCTCCCCCTCAGTAACTAACCTCATCTTCAAACGTGACCTCCAGCCTTTGTCATCTTTACAGTGGGAACCTTGCAAGTAGAAGTACTGTGTTAAGAGTAGGAGTTTCATTGAAGCTTTTATTGATGCACATTTCCCAAGGCACACAATGCAATGCCCAGAGAAGCAGCAAAGCCAGGCTGGACCAAGAGAAGGTCTTTTAAGAGGTAATGAGACACTGTTGCTTTTCCTCCTGTCTCTTGCCGTCATACTATTGAACTGTGGAAGCTAAAAGTTTGGGATTAAACATGAATGTCCCAAAATATGGATATGTGTCACTTCAGAACATGCAATAAACAGAATGGGGTCTTGATCTTTATGCTGTGTCATTTTAAATAAATCTTTAATCTTCATTAACACATATGAAAACCCCTACATTATCACATGTGAGAGGTAAGGTACAACTCACCCTGCTTGAGTTATCTACAGGTTATATTTCTACACTACATTTGTGAATTATTTAAACTATTCTTGGATGAGATGAATCATCATTCAGAAAATAGCTCTTTATGTCTCCTGAGATGACAGAGGAAGCAACTTCTAAATGATTAGTCAATTGAGATTGAGTCTTTCACAGACAGATGAACAAAGCACACAAACTGTACAAATTAGGAAGGTGTAATGAAATATTTTGCCTGATTCTCAACTGAAACCTGTTAATTGGCTATTCTTTGCAAACTACTGACTTTGTTTAAATATATTTAAACAACAGAATGTAGCTAGAGAAGCAACTTCTATTGTTACTTCGAAGCCCTGATGTCAATTTGGTAAACTTTGGAGAAGCAGTCAGATGCAAGTTGGAATTGTTTCTAAATATAAAGACACAGGTTTAATGCAATTCTGTCTTACAAGATGAGCGGTTCACAGGAAAAATTTCTTTTGTAATCAGTAACTGATTCATTCTTAAATGACTGATCTTCTTCATACCACAAAATAATCTGTTCACATTCAATGTATCAGCCAAACCTGGCAGAGAAAAAAAATGAGGAAATGTAGTTACAGCTGACATGAAAATATAAAAGATCTCCAGTAGTATAAAATAAGCAGTAGATTTGGTAATAGAATATGGTGAACACTGTCCTGGGTTCAGCAGTAGCAGTCACTTTTCTCCTTCTTAGTAGCTGGTGCAGTGCTGTGTTTTTGACTTTCAGCCTGGGAACAACGCTGATGACACTGATGTTTTTAGTTGTTGTTCAGTAATGTTTACTCTGACCAAGGACTTTCTCAGTCTCATGCTCTGCCAAGGAGAAGGAGAAGTCGGAAGGAAGCAGAGACAGGACACCTGAGCCAAACTAACCAAAGAGGTATTCCATACTACAGCACGTCATGCCCAGTATATAAACTGGGGGCAGTTACCCAGAAGGGCTAGATTGCTGCTCAGGTTGGGCTGGGTATCAGTTGGCAGGTGGTGAGCAGTTGTATGCTCTTCCCTTCTTACTTCCCTTATCATTATTATCATTGGTGGCAGCAGTAGTGGTTTTGTGTTATACCTTAGTTACTGGACTGCTCTTATCTCAACCCGTGGGAGTTACATTCTTTCGATTCTCCTCCCCATCCGTCCAGGAGCTGGGGGAGGAAGAACAGAGGGAGTGAGCAAGCAGCTGCATGCCTCTGAGTTACTGGTTGGGCTTAAAACACAACAGCACAACTCAGGAATATTTATTCATCAGCTAGGTCTGTACAAATCTGCACTGACATTCTGATCTGGATAAACTGCACAGGTTTTGATCTGCTTCTGGAAAGACTGAAGAATTGCTGCTTCACCCAGGATATATACTAGAGAAGGCTTTTCATATCTTTCAAATGAGCACATAGTGTAGAGGAAGAATAAGAAAATTCTGATTCAAAATCAAATCTGAACAGAAACAGGGGCTGTGAAAATTGGGATTCAGATTGCATAGTCTGGATTCGAAATGATGTAACTTAGATTCAAATGAACTCCAGTTACAGCTAATCAACAGGAATACGTTTAATTTGTAAGGGCCAGATTCTAGCTACTTTACTCATATTGAATTAACAGTCTTCCTTTACAAAAAGCCTATCATAAATCAGTGAGTCTACTCTTGAAGTAACAATATCACATCCAGTACTCCCTATCAGCTGATATAAACACATCAAGATGTCTGGTAGAGATAGTCCCTACTATCTGCAGCTTCATAGTACTGAGTAGTTGTCATCCTAATATTGATTACTGGTTAGATTACAGATGCAGATTACAGATGTGTGTGAATGAGAGATTTCCACAACATATCAAAGTGGAATCGTCTTTCTCATGAAATCAAAATAATTTTAAAACCAACATTTTCTGCTTGGGTTTAAACACTAATATGCCTTGATGGCTTTCAACACAAAGATTCACTGCATATTTATTCTAATCAAGCTCCTAACACATACAGAGATGAGTCCTAATGAGTTACAATCTTTAAAGAAAATATCTAGGAGCCACTGTAGACAACTCAGTAACTCACACAGCAACATTGACACCAGCAAACCAGGCTGCAGGCTCCATGATACAGGAGTTCCGGTATGAAATATGTATTAAATGTTGGCATTTCATATCATAGTCTTAAAAGACACACTGAGATGTGGTCACTCTCACTTTGAAAAAGTAAAAATACAAGCAAACATATTTCAGGGAAAGAAAGCAATGGGCAGTTGATTATAGGATAAATAAGCACATTACAACACTAGTGAAGGAGTATTAATGCCCGTTTCAAAGCTACTCATGCAGCTTCATATGGAATGCTGTGTAAACTGTAGTTTTAACAGCTACAGTGGAACCACTGGCAAGCCCAAGAAGATCAAGGAAATGAAGAGCCTAAAAGATGTAATGTAGCCATTAAAAAATGGGGTCTGAGTGAGGGTTAAGTCTGATGGGACAATGTAAGCTGCAAGAGTAAGCATATTTTAAGTGAAAGGAAAACATACAGGAAGATAATTCAGTAGGAACTGACAAACTATGAATAAATGTAACCTAGAAATGAAACCCACTAGAAATGTGAGGTCTTCAAACAGCCTTACAGTAGGATTAGTGGTGGGCAAAAAACACAAAAAGCTCAAATGATTTTTACAAAGCGCTTGAAACTTTACGTATGAGAAAAAAAACTGTCTGGGGTTGCTCCTCTAAGAATAGCACTACAACATCTGTGGTTTAGGACATAAATTGACCTTCAGCAGGAGTTGAGGTGAAACCAGTACACTATACATACCTCTGTAGAGTGTAAAATAATAGACTACAGGAAGAGTCAGGCTGTTTCAATAAGAGAAGAAGTACATAAACCTCTTTCATAAGCTAACTGAAACCAGGGGTTTTCCAGTACTTTCAGTGGAATATGAGAAGTACCTTAAACATGCATCCTTAGTATTTCATTAAGTTTTTCACTTATACATTTTGTTTTCAATAGCTAAAAATTACTAGGCATACCAAGATTCACTTGCACCCAATGCTTTTAAAGGTCTGTAAGTTAATGGATCTAACATTTAGAGATGTTTTTACCTGCTTTGTATCTCAACATACAGGCTGCAATAGCCAGCTGCATCTTTTGCCCACCTGTAGTTTCAATTCCAAATTACTTTTCCTGACTCAGTAAAGAGAGATCAGTGATTTCTTTCTGAACGGATTACCAAGAGTAAAAGATCTGTATTTTGGACTTTGAGAGAGCAAAGCCAGCTGAAGCATAAGTTAAAAGGTGAAGAAGATGAGAAAAAAACATGCAGGAAAAAAACTGCATACAGGTATGCTTCTAGAGTTACACAGTTCTCAGTTAAAACAACATGTACTAATAGAGGGATTAATGAGGACTAAAACCAAAACAGTCTACAGAAACTGAACGGAGTCAAACATTAAGGGTTAGAAATACATAGGGAAATGACTTACTGAATCATCCAAAGAAAGAAATGATATGTCATTTTAACAAACTGAGAAAAGCAAAGTTCAGCAATACCACAGTTTAAATGCTTCCCCTTAAGATGCGTTAAATGAAATTCATTTACTATAAAGTAAGCTTTTCCTGAATTTCTGGGCAGAATTTGTGCAAGGAGAAAAGGAGAAAGGCAAGTGAGACTGCACTGAATAATGATCAAGAGAAGAAGGGGAAAATTTCCAAAGACAAAATCCGTTGGTGGAGGGCTGCTTGGAAAAGGGTGCTATTCTTTCCACAGAAAAGAACTCTGGATGATCAAGAGACACATCATCAGAATATTTTTTCAGCCAGTATGTTAGTCAATCAGACCAGAATTGCTTTTACAAAGGAAAATTAGTCAATTGGTACTTATCATTGAAAGTATTGCTTTGGTATGAATTTACAGAGAATTCATTAAAACTGTGCTCTTGGGCAGGTGTTTTTCCTGGAAGCTGAGAGAAGAAAAGAGAAATCTTTAATTAAAAAAAAAAGAAAAAAAATCCTATAAAAGTCACAAATGGAAGTCAGACTCACAGCTGGTATAAACCGGAAAGAAATCTTTGTCTTCTTATTGAGGACACACTTGGAGCAAAAGAGAATGGCAGTAGAGGTACCTCTCCCTACTGAGGGCTTTTCCACTGTTCCTGTCTCATCATCCACAAAGCAATGACTGGACTTTGTTTGGCTTTTACTTTTTCCACAAATTATATCCCAGTAGCAAAATCACCTTTCCACATGTAAAATGCTTGCTAAGAGCATATGACAGAGCTGCATCTGGGACATAGCTTCCTTGTCAGCACAGCGATTAATTTGACACAGTAGCTGCGGGTCATGTCCTATGTCTGCACAGAGGGGTACCTGTATGTTGAATAAAGGTTTGTTTCTCAGGATGCTCAAAAAATTATGATCCGAATCTTCATCCATTATACAACAGTAGACACACTTTAGAGTTACACAAATGTCACTCTCCAGCAAGGAAAATGGCATGGGGAAAAAAAAGGGCCCAAGTTTTCAGCATGAGAAAATTAACACCTCCAAAGTCAAGTGACCTCAGCTGAGGTTCTGGTTTATTGGTTTAAACACCCCTTTCACCTTGAAAGAGTTTTCATGTACCTGATTTCTTCGTATCAGCTACAGCATCTCTTGAGCTATATGTCTTTACTCCTGAAAAACAGAGGTGACAGCATGTTTACCACTTGTTTCTACAAGTTAGATGAGCTCCCTGGTTAACTGGTGAACTCCAGAGCTCCTAAATCAAGAGAAGTGTTCATATGAACAACCGCTTTTAATGAATCTGCATCTTAGTAAACTGCAGCTAAGTTTAATATTAATTTTATTTTACTGAATCTCTTTTCTTGCCTCTGATAATCTTTATGTGCAACTACTTCACTAAAAGCTCTAGATATTACATTTTTATTTGTATGTTAATCTAAATTGCTACTTAAACAAAAAGGACAGGATTGGAATGATCACAAATGTAAACAAGGTCTACTCAAGTATCTTCATCCTCTGTGCCACAATGGTATGTATGCACTTAAAGCATTTTGCTCATTAAACACAAAGTGTTGGAGCAATATAAAATGCTGCTAACCTTCTTCTAATGCATCATTGGTTTGGAATAAAGCTTTTTATCCCCTTTGAGCTCAAGTGGCTAGATTGCCTGTGAAAAATTAACAACAAAACAAATTTACCTGTGTTTGCCAGGAAAAAAAAATAATCCTGCAATTTAGTAGGCAAAGGGTAGAGAGAAACATCACAATACAAAATCAAGGAAACTCCAAGGTAGTACCTGGGTTGCAACAACATCAAATCCTATCTGATAACGTATTATCCTGCCTAGGATAGTTCCCATCAGCATCTACGAAGACATAGTGACACTGACTGTGAGTATCCTTCCCCAGCATCCTGAGACTACCACCTCATCCTCATCCCCTTTTATGAATATTCATCCATTCTGCAAACAATGTGAGCCCATCTGCTTGAAGTAAAGTTTGCTCCCTCCATTGCAAAGTGTTTCCCTGTCCAACTGGTATTAGGCAATATATGAAACAGACAAAAGGCAGAAACAAGCATCAGCCCTTCATCTCTCTCTCAAAAGTTGGTATGCCCTCTCTACCTTTCTCTGCAACTAAATTTTAAGTTTTTGAAATAGCTAAATAATGTCTCCAGCGTAACAAGGGGAAAACTCTTAAATTCTTATGCAATATGAACAATATCCAATAATCCGGATGTAGAGCAAATAGCCTGAGACTTTTAATGTAAAAACCTCAAGACTTTTCAGGATTCATTCTGGTGGAAAAGAAAAGAACAAAAAAGTTGTTTGTTATCTAGGAATGGCCACATTATTTGAGTTCTTACAGTCAGCATAAATGAAAAACAGAGCAAAGTCCACAGACACCAAAAGCTCAGGAGTATTCCTGACAGAAATACCTGTTCGTGTTGGTCCATCAGATACACAAGAGTGGGTGTCCCCGAGCCCTGAGCACTGTGACCATTCATACTCAGATCAAACTCACACTCCTCATAGGTTTCTCTTTACCAAGAAACACATTGGGCTAAAAGAGTGCTTCTCTAATAGGAAAAAAAAAAAAAAAGAAAAAAAAATATAAACTCAGAATGATAGTATGGAAAAATAATCCATATTCTCTGTACCAGGCAGTCACACTAAATGCACATGATATGCACTATATGATCCCATTTACTGACTGTGAACTGCTTGAAGGCACAGTGGATTCACTCCTCTGAATGGTCAGACACAGATTATTGTTATTGCTGCTTATTTTACAGAACACAAATAGTGAGCTAAGCGCTTCAGAGAAGTGGAAAGATATAGTCCCCTTATCCAGTAGCCGTGTTAATTCATGGACTGAAACCCAGAGTTTAGGAACTCTCCTTACTTTCCTGTACATATTCCATAATTTCTAAGGTACTTAGAAATCAGGGAACTGAAGGGGAATATGAAGGAATAATTCAGGTTGCTGCAGCATGAAGGCCTAAGGCAATTAATGCTTCAGTCGACAAAGTACTGCAAGCATTTCTGTAACAACCTGAGATATGCCAAATCAGGAAAGAAAAAAACCTCATGAACATAATGACTTCTAAAATTTGAATCTGAGGAATTCAGACACCAAGATATTAAAACTTTTGAAACATGCATTTATACACAGGCATAGCAAGATGTTTGTCTCCTTCATTTGCATACACACAGCCAGAAGTGATAGAGACAGCCTACCCACTTAGATCTGGTTCTAAGGCACACCTCACCTTTCCTAAATCAGATTTCTCCACACAGCAGGAGAGGTGCACAGTAATTTCCTATTGCGCTTCAGAGGCCAAATCACAGCTCTGACAAGAGAGTGGCTCCTGATTCTAGCAAGGATTGCATGTAGCTATAGACAAGACCTTTTATCCCTTTCCACAGAGGATTTAACTCCATTGTCAGTCGATCACCCTGAAAAATATCAGGAAGCCATCTGAAATAACTCACATTCATCTGCCACTTTTACTAGCTTTAACTAAGTACCTAAATATATCTCAAGTCAACAAGTGTATCTGAGCAAACATACTTTTCTTTTTCCCCTGAAGTAAATCTAGTTATTGTGTATCTGATTCCGGAAGGACTTCCCAGTTCTGCAACAATAGTCAAACAATAGATACAGATTTGACATCTCTAGGAAAAAACATACTTGTAGACTATTAAGCTAACTGAAGTTATGTCCGTAGTTATCCACGTCAATTCCAATAGCTCCAAAGCCGCATATAACACCAGGCTCACTTGCACAGGGTTTGCCCAAAGCACAGGTGCTGGTAGAGCAACTACACACCTACTCCAGATACTCATATTTCCACATTTATTGTGCACCACACACATACATGCGAGGCTGCTACATGGGAACAGCATTAAGAGCCACAACCCTGAGAGTATTACCTTTAAAAAGAGTCTGTTTTTCACTTGTTCTGCAGACACGCCCTTCATAACGAGGATGATCAGGGGACTGGAGCACCTCCTGTATGAAGACAGGCTGAGAAAGTCGGGGCTGTTCAGCCTGGAGAAGAGAAGGCTGCGTGGAGACCTCCTAGCAGCCTTCCAGTATCTGAAAGGGGCCTACAGGGATGCTGGGGAGGGACTCTTCATTAGGGACTGTAGTGATAGGACAATTGGTAACGGGTTCAAACTTAAACAGGGGAAGTTTAGATTGGATATAAGGAGGAAATTCTTTCCTGTTAGGGTGGTGAGGCACTGGAATGAGTTGCCCAGGGAGGTTGTGAATGCTCCATCCCTGGCAGTGTTCAAGACCAGGTTGGACGAGGCCTTGGGTGACATGGTTTAGTATGAGGTGTCCCTGCCCATGGCAGGGGGGTTGGAACTTGATGATCTTAAGGTCCTTTCCAACCCTAACTATTCTATGATTCTATGATTCTATAAATGCCAATGGCTAACTTACAAGGGACTCTACAATTCTCCTCCAATAAGTTATGGATGATCCAAACCCAGTAACTTCACTGCTCCATGTCAGTGATGGGGCAACTGTCCAAGTAAACACAGAAAAGCAAACCATGATATGCATGTTCTGTGCATGTCAGTGAAATGAAGAAAATGTGACACGATGACATGTGGATACTGCAAACAGCTTGCACTACGCCATGGCTGTGACAGAGCAGATAGGGGGTTGGCTTGACTAGCCTGATTTTGCATGTGCCCTTTGTAGCAACATAGGATCTTATCAGCTCCTCACACAAACATTGTTCCTCCTTCCCTGCAGCCTGTACACGCAGCACAGACTTCTTCAATAGATTTGTTAACCATCACGTTGCCTTTTTTGTATTTCTAGACCTGTTTCAAAATTACTATAAGAAAACAACTAATAGCAACATTTACAAAATCAGAAAAAAAACCTGATATATTTGCATGATGTTTTTTCCATATAGACAAGCATTAAACAGCTGCTTTTCTGAAGAAGTAGCAGCAACCCAACAGGATTTAATTTAATTGGGGTCTAGAGCTACCTGCAATACACACAAAATAAAGACCTGACAGAGAAATCATTTAAGGCATCTTGAAGAAGCATAAAACATAACACACCACCAACAATATTCTGAACAT
This sequence comes from Pezoporus flaviventris, assembly GCF_033815535.1. NCBI lineage: Eukaryota > Metazoa > Chordata > Aves > Psittaciformes > Psittacidae > Pezoporus > Pezoporus flaviventris. Next base: position 54,896,377 of record NW_026892549.1, read on the forward strand.
ATGGTTTTCTTGAGTCTCATTCCTGTGAACTGGTTATAGATGACTTTTCAAAATTAAAAGCAATAACAGAACTTCTCAATAAATCATAATACAGAAGTTGCTGGTAAACTCATTATGGCAAAGATCTGTCTTGATACCAGCAAAACAACAACTTCTAATAATTCTTGTACTGAGTTTCTCTCTTAGGGGTATATATATTACCTCTTACTACACTACATCCCAGCGGCATATATTAGGTAGCACTTTTTCCACTCCCATGCTTCATATGTCACTTGTATATGCTCATATAAAACCTTGGGGCTTATGTAAGTTCTTTGGAGAAAAAAAGCGCACCTATATGGATAAAGATAACACCAAGGACAATGCCATGTGAATTCCAATTACAGCCTGGAGGAGTTGCTGTACAATGCAGACACCAATAGACCAGCTGTGTGGGTGTACCTGGAGGAGGGATGCAGCAATTCACAGCTGTTTCACTGCCCTTAAGGAGATGTTTCCAGCTCTTATACCACAATCTGGTCACTGTTCTGCTCTAACTTCTGCTGGATCTGAATCTGCTGGAAAGGAAAACTTTAGGTCTCTTGTCAGTTCCACTCTGAGCCAATATACAAGGAACCTGGAGAGAGACTATTCATCAGGGACTGTAGTGATAAGATAAGGTGGAATGGGTTTAAACTTAAACAGGGGAGATTCAGGTTAGATCTTAGGCAGAAGTTCTTCCTTGTGAGGGTGCTGAGGTGCTGGCATAGGGTGCCCAGAGAAGCTGTGGCTGTCCCATCCCTGGCAGTGTTCAAGGCCAGGTTGGACACAGGGGCTTGGAGCAACCTGCTCTAGTGGAAGGTGTCCCTGCCCATGTCAGGGGGTTGGAACTGGATGATCTTAATGTCCTTTCCAACCCAAACCATTCTATGATGATTCTATGGATGTGAATTCAAGATCTGGATTTCTTAAACCGTCATTCTTCCTGAAAAACTGCCTGGCAGTGTCTCTAAGAAGAAAAATGTATTTTCCATCACACAATGCCACGTTTCTCTTTAGATTAATCACTTCTTCATCTTAATAATACTAAAGTTAGCACATCCATTCAAAGCCATAAAGAAGAGTACTGTAGTGTCAAAATGCCTGACAACTCCCACAACTTTGGCAGACGATGAAAGGCATGTCCAGTGGCAATGCCTGAAAGGTTCAATACATTGCATTTCCACAAATTCTGCAGACTGTGAAAAGCCCCCTGTCCACCGTGTAACAAGAACTCCTGTTAAATTTAAGATTCTTCTGCTTTCTCCCTTTCAGGAACTGTGATTTTCAGAAGTTGTCACATGTGTTTCAATGTTTCATAGAGAATAAACCAGCCTGAATGTTTCTTTTGCTATTTTAATTAAGCTCAAGCTTCTACCTACTTACATTTTCTTTAAAAATGCATAAAACTATGAATTAAATATATGCATTATTACTCATCAAATTGTTTATCTCTGTACTAATTTTATATATACACAGATTAAATATTCATGTGTTCCTTCTCCTTTTCAGAGCATCCTATGTCCTAGTTCCTTTTTCTTCCACATTGGTGTTTCCAGTTGCATTGTATAAGCTGAAGATCATCTAGGTAAAAGCATCCTTAGGGACTTCTGCCTAAAAATTCCAAATTAAGAGGGTTTTTTTTCCTATATTAGTAGTGGAGAGCTGTCCATATGCTTATGTTAAGCCTGACAGATCTTTGATTACCCCTCAGCTTGTAGTTATGCAGCTATAATGCAGTTTAGATACATTCCAAAGTTGTTAATGGCTCAACACACTGAGACCTTGAAGAATAACAACCAAGGTTATTTAGTAATGTAAGGCAATAAAACAAAATAGGCTTCACCATGTATGCAAGAGTAGTAAATGCTTTGCTGATTTTAAGGCATATGTTTCTTCTCTCCAAACATAAATGATTTAACTGCTAGACACACGCACAAATACAAAATCACAAGCCAGATTTACTGCAAACTTTGCAAGCTGCAGTAAATAGGTAAGGACATAAATTGCTGGCAATTAGGAATTTACTGAAGAGGGTAGTTAGGGGAATTGCGCTGATTCAGACAGATGAAATGCAAATACATTGTGCTTACGTATACAGGGCTGCTGCACCTGTGCCCTAGCTAAAGCACTAAATCAGCAAGCGCAACCCAACCCGAGGACCCCAAGGAAGCACATCACAATGTAGCAATGAAATCTTAGATATATGCTGTTTCCACTGATGTTAACTGGGCCTGTGCTTGTTTGGCACCTCTGAAGGCCATATCAACGCTGTATTTATAAACCATATCTATGCAAACAAGCACTGACTGCCACCAACACTGCTTCTAAGTACAGACCTGAGGCATTGTGAAACTGCTAATGGCAGCAAGATGCTGGAATTCCTTCTCTCAGAGAATATCTCACTGCTCCCCTGTGTCCTACTTTCGTGTCACACCGAAAGGTGACACTTGTTACCCTAAGAACTCACTAGCACTGTACGAAGTGACTGGCTATAGACGAATGATCATCAGCAGAGGCACTGTTTCAGCTCCTGGAGATTACATGGCTGAGTGAGGCCATTCATGCATGGCATGGATCAAAATGTCCCCACTGCCTGTGGGTTAGCAAACCTGTTTACGGAGCTCCTACTCTACCAATGTATTCAGCTTTCAATGCATCGTTGTGGAGTACTCCAAGCTGAGGAAAAGGGGTTGGGTGGAATACTTCTACCGGTAACACTCACAGTGGCAATGCCACTTCTACAGGGGCTCTGGCAGCAGGCTGAAACAGAAGGTTGATGACTTACAAGCCAAAAGAAATACAGGTGGGAAGGAGCATATTTGAATGGCTGTAGTGCAAAACACACAGGAATCACACACAGACTCAGCAAAACACGCACACAAATGGAACAGACCATTGTAGCTGTCACACAGCCTTGGTGGGGAGGAATGCTCACTCCTTTCCCTGCCATCCCTTCAGCAGTCTTGGCCCAGGACAGGCGTAACACAAATCCCCAGTCTGCTACACAAGTGGCAGATGAACTTCCTTGCAGAAATTGATCTTAAGTAAAATCTGCCATGAAAAGTCCTTCTCTTTCTGTTCCAAGTACACTATTCAATAACTTAGGATTGCACTTAGCATCCAGTTGTTGGTATTCATGACTGCTTGAGTCTTGCACTGGTGCATGCAAGGTCCTCTGCCCTCAGATCAAGTGGGTATGGCATCCAGTGGAGGCAGCCATTGGCAGGAGTAATAACTATTGTTCCGATTCAGTCTATAGCTAAAATAAGCTGTAACACAAGCCAGGCACAAGGGAAATCCATTCAATGAGCAGCTTGAACAAATCTATGTTCAATTAATGTAGCTTTTCAAACACTGTGACAGTGTTTGTGTGCTAAGAAGATGGTTAAGACATTGCTGCCACCAATCATTACGGCAGTTCTCCTTCCTCTCGGGAAGCAGTGTCAGTCCAGGAATGGAGCACAATTAGCAGTAACGAGAGTATGTGGGGGAGTGCAGGATGAAAGGCAAGACTGAAATGACTATCGAGGCATCCCTTAGGAGAAAATGAACTTATGAAGAGAGGATAAGGACACAGAAGTAAAAGACAGAAAAAGAAGGAATGGGGGAAACATCAGAGACAACAGCTGGAGAGGAGAAAAGGAGAGAAAATCTTGATGAAAAAGGAGTCTGAAGAAGAACAAACATTATTCTGCTATCCACGGTATTAATGTTGTCTAATTTGGGGTAGATTTGTCCCTTTTGTTCCTTGCTCTGCCCCCTTTGTCATAACTGCCCAGTTCACTCCACCTATTGCATTTAGTCAGCACAGAGAAGAAACAGCACCAAGATACAGAACTGGCCATTTTCTGCCAGATATAATGTATAAGGGCTGAACTCTACTACATATTCCTCCATTCTCTACTCTGTCCTCTCCCCAGTCAGTCATCTTCATGAAACCTCAGGGAGTTTGCCATCTCATCATGCTGCCCCTCCTTCTTGTTTAGCTACAATTAGCAAACAGGTTCCAAGTTATTAAAGGAGGACTGACAAACTCATGGAGGGCCTGACAGATGGACCAATTATATAAACCTTCGTTCCTTAGGCATCCAGGCTGAAAAGAGGAACAAACCATGAGGAACACGAATCACACTAGCAGTAGAAGGAAAGTGGCTGAAGGAGTGGGGGAGCAAGGGAGTACAAGACAAAGGGAGTTGAAGGGTAACAGAATGGCCAACAGTAGGTGGTGATGTTACTGGAAGAGGTCTGGAATGACATGTTAGAAAAGGCAGCTGGTTTTGAAAGGAGTGTGTTACCTGGAGCTGTAAAGATGCTCTGTAATGACAGGAGCACCCTTGGAGAAAGAGTTTGCTGGGAATGCTCTCCAGGAAGTTATAAAGGGAGCACAAGAAGTTAGAGGATAAGGTTAAGGACAGAAAAGCTGTGAATAACTATTGAAATCTTTAAGAGATGAAGAAAATAAGAATAGAAAAGATCTCTCATTTGTGCAAAGTGAGATTCACCAAATTCAACGTTGCTATGGTGATTTACACCACCTGAGGACCCAGGTTCAACTGTTTAAGGCAATGCATATAATTATGTTTTTTATTTTCCAAATAAGTACTTGTAGCCTCTTGCTTATATATAATGTGTTTCATAATTCAGAATTCTGCTGTGGTTTGACAGCTGACTGATGTACTTTCGTTACTAAAGCCAGTAGCAGTTTTAACTGGAAGGGTGCAATTAAGAAGTACGTTATGCAACAAATGCCTTTTACAACTTAAATGGCATTTGAAGAAATGTGGTTTGCTTAGCAGACTTGTTAAAAAAAAAAAAAAAGAAGCAAAATTCAGTCTTTAGAAGATTGGTTTCATTTTAGAAGTAAAGGAAGGTCAGTAACAAAGGGTAGTCCTTCAACAGTCCTGTGTCACCCTGCGTAGACAGCAGGGATCCAAGAATCCACTTCAGCATTACTACAAAGTTCTTCTCCAACTTTCAGCAAGTTATTTAAATCCCTATGCTTCTGTTTCTCAACTTGAATAACTGCTGGAACAAAACTTACCCTAAGGATGTATTTTGAGACTTCAGTAATAATTCCTAAGTGCTTTGAAAAGTGCTACATCATGTAAGTGAAGAATGTCATTATTAAAATTATGCTTCAGAAATCATCACTAACAAGGATTTGTTCTATAGCTAAAACTACGCCAAAAACATTATTAGCTTGCAAATCACAAAGCTCCCATCGACACACAGGCGAGAGCTGTGAATGTACTGCAAGGGATACGTGCACCCAGCATCACTGCGTGTTGTAATGCTCAGCTGCTACTACCAGTTAACCTGCAGCAGTGCAAAGCTCACTGCAGACCCACATGCACAGCCCCTTTTCATCTGCAGACATCCAACCAGCAGCACCTCAGCTAAATATTAAATATCTGTAGATTAATTCTGCTAGCAGATGCTGCAGTCTCTACTGCAGCATAGGGGTAGCCTAGCAAACACAAGTAATTGCCAGGTTTAGCAAGAGGGGGAGTATGACCATGTTGAGGCTTGATTCCTGTTATGGGGTCTGACTGACAGTGACAGTTATGCTGTTCCTTGGTGGTGTTTTTAGAAAATGAATTTGTATCTGGTTAGGATTCTAGGACACCTTTGTTTGCACAGATGTTAGTTTGGTACCGCCACTGGCTTCATATTGAAAAATCATATTTCAAGACACATTTTAGAAAGCAGACTGATTGAATACAATATAGGGAGGGAGTTTTATTTAGGAGCAATAAGGAGTGTATGTAAGCTATAAAAGAAGCATTAATTATGTGAAAAGGAGGCCTGTCTCTGTCTCACTTCATACAGAAAGTTATTAAGCTAATGCTATCAGAAAAGGTGTTAACCATTTTCTTAGAGAACTCACTCTTTTTTGTGTAAACTGTTCAATACTCTGAAATTTTAGGAAAGCTGCTTGTGATTTGGAAGTGGCCTATGTAAGTTGTTGTTTCTCATGAATATGATAAATATGCAGGACAAATGTTCACATCACCTGGCATTGTTTTTATTTAAACACTGAGATGACTGATTGTTTAATACAACAAGGTTACATGATGCTGTGACTGCCTGCTAATGTGAAAAGCTTGTTAGGTTAGCTGTCTCCTTGTCTGGTGGTGCTTAACCATCTTTGCCTACAAACTCAGATGGAAAAATAATCACTTTTCTAAACACTATTTCAGAAGAAGAGGCAGCATCTTCTGCAATAGACACGTCATTATCCTCTACCAAGATTTCATTGAAAAGAACAGTATTTTGAAGCATCCAAGGTACGTTATACAAAGGTAAGCCTCTGAACTCATTTCAATGTTTTTTAAACTTCCTTTAAATTTCAACTTCTTTTTTACCCAGATAGGGTAAAAAGCCTATTTTAGAAAATAATAACAAAAAGACTGAAAATCCTACCTCTGGTCTGCGAGTTCCATGAAACAAGAACAGATGCAAGCAAGATTTTGTTATATATGTAGTGCACAGATTATGTATGCCCGGACTGAAAAGCTTACTAAAACATCACAGTGCTGAGCCAATTGAAGGCTCAAAGCTAATTCTGAAGCTAGACATACTTGAAAAATAGAAGTTTTGACACCTTCTATGAAAGGGTGAGAAAGCAGCTGTTACGAACATTCTTCAAATTGAATGTTGAAATTGTTCATACAGCACTTTTTCTGCAATACAGTATTTGGCTAACTTTTATAGCTGGGATGCCTCCCAAGGGAGATGCATCTCTCCAGCTGAGAACCAATGGCTTAAACCACATATTCCTGCTGACAGAAAATGGTTATATCCTTGATTTACCTCCTCCAGGACAGCACCTTACACAGCTTTTTGGAGCAAATGACAAATACTTGTCCTGTGTTCATGAATCTTATCTAAGTTTACTCCAGTTGGCCACAATGGAAGTACAAATACTGCTTCATTTAACTGTGATGCATCAAACAGAAAGCCAGTTTTGTGTTGATTTGGAAAGTACTTATTCCTCTGTGGTGTATATAAAGATAGGACACTGTTCTGGGGCTCACTGCTAGTGTTGGAATGCTCTACTCCCGCTTCAATAACAAACCTATTGACTAAGGTGAAACTAAAGAGGAGACACAAAAGGGACTGTAAACAAAGTGACTGGAATTAGATCACAGTTTTACTTTGGAATGCTTCCTGTCTTATATAAAACTATTCCTCATCACTGCTTGTTTTTTGGCAGTGATGTGCCTTACAAAGTTACAATGAAGATCAACCACTTCTGCACCAACAGAAAGAATCCAAACCCCCTATTTGCTTGTGTAGAGAAAAGTCTTGAGTCTCAGTCTGAAGAAACAAAAAGAACACTTCCTGCTGTTTTCAGGGTGTGTTTTAGATAAAATATGTTTATATTCAACAATTCAGAATAGCTCTTCTTGCCTCAGCCCAGGCCACAAGAGTCACGATGAGCCTCTGCCCCAGTCTTAAGGCTGGCTGGGCTCTGCGCCCACTGCATCACTCTAAAGAGTTGCCCTATGCACCTCTTCAACTGCCTCATCTTTACTTACATTGTACCTTTTTGCCTGCCTCCACTGCTCCTCATTAGCTGTTTCATGCACTGCACAACACACTGAGACATCTGCATTGGTTGGGCTTTTAATTGCTGCTCTAATTTTCAATAATTTCAGAATACTACTAATGAAGGTGCATAAATACTTAGCAGGTTTGCACAAATGCTCTCCCACAGTCTCCACCAATAGCATCTTTCAAGACTTGGCAGCACACCCTTAAAGCTGGAAAGTTAAGGGTGGGGGGTGGGAAGAACATTTGTTGTGTTCTGGAAAAATAAGGCATACGAAAGTCACTGCAATCAATCTGAATTTCTTCCTGTTAAAGTCTAACCCTGTTTTACAGCTTTGTTTTGTTAGTTTTTGCCAAATCCCCAGATTCATCTTGTAATAATGTGCTCTCTCCCCAGAGACTGAGCTGGTGCCTTTCATCAGCACCAGTCTTCCAGAAGTTCCACTTAGCTCACAAAACAAACACAGTGTTTGGCATAATATTTCAAAAAGGTCATACTGTGCTTCCTAACTTAATGGCGATTTATATTGCTTTACAACACTTGAATTCACACTCAGCTACCAAGTGGAGCCATGACATCTAAAAATAAATGCTTAAAAGCTAAATAAAAAAAAAAAAAAAGCCCTAGATACCTGCATTAGGAAATGTTTTCTGTTTATCTGAAGGCAAATTCTGATGCCCTGCTTCACAAGTCCTTTAACTCAAGGGTACATCCACTGAAAATAGCAGGATAGATACTGAGGCAGTTACTCCCAAGTCTTAGTGACATAGGTTCAAAAATACTCATAATCTACTTCATACAACCACCAGCAAAGAGTACCTTGAATTTAGTATGTATTACCACATCCTTTGAAAGAAGGAAAAGGTATTAGTCATAGAAATTACAAAATGGTTTGGGTTGGAAGGACCTTAAGACCAGCTGGTTCTACTCCCATGCCACAGGCAGGGACACCTCACACTAGGCCAGGTTGCCGCAAGCCCCATCCAACCTGGCCTTGAGCACTGCCAGGCATGGGGCAGCCACAGCTTCTCTGGGCAGCCAGTGCCAGAGCTTCACTACCCTCACAGTAAAGAACTTCTTCCTTATATCTAACCTAAATCTTCCCTGTTTCAGTTTGAACCCATTACCCCTTCTCCTATCGCTACAGTCCTTGATGAAGAGTCCCTCTCCGGCACCCCTGTAGGCCCCCTTCAGACACTGGAAGCTGCTCTGAGGTCTCCATGCAGCTTCTCGTCCCCAGGCTGAACAGCCCCAACTTTCTCAGCCTGTCTTCGTATGGGAGGTGCTTCATCCCCCTTATCATCCTTGTCGCTCTGATTCACAGAGGAACTCAAAGCACACATGCCATGTGCAACAGTCAGAGACCTGCTCTACACGCACATGAACTAGTGCCAATCCCCAAGTCTGGAAACCACACCAGGCTGATGGTGAGCTTGGCCTATGAATCTTAGCTCAGCACTTCACTCCCCCCTTCCCTGGTCCCTGGCTCATATCTGATTTCTGATTAGTGAAAAGGAATTTCACTACAGCTGACAGTGCCATTTTAGAATGCAGCTGCTGAAAAGTCAGAAAAGAAGCATTTGCCCATAGGTAACCACTTAAAGTAAAAAGCTGATAGTAACTCTTCTTTTGCTGAAATGGAAAAGTTTAAACCTAAGCTATTGTTTCTTTGAGGCAGTACAATCTGATTAACCAGCACAACAAAGCTTCACAGGAATTTATAGCAAGCACAGCTTGAAAATACAGCCGTTGTGATTAAAGCAAGTTATCCTCTACCACGCTTACACACATCCATAGATTAAGATGTATTTTACCAGTTCATTCATTTACATAGAAAATCAGCTGAAAGGCACGGGCATTTACTTACTTCTACTTGAACCACTGCCTCCATACCCTTTTTACCTGCACAAGTGAAGTAGCCCTACATGGAGACCACTTATGTGCAAGTGCTAAAGCCACAAAATTGAAACAGGGACAGGTACATGGGCCACAAACAGTTAAAAGGTTCATGCTTCCCACATCACACTCTTTACCCTACCTGTAGTATTTGCAGCAATTCCCTATGCTTTAAGGGAGAGTCACTGCAAATGACACTGACCCAATTTTTGTTTCCTAATTTGTATTTTCTTGTACATATTTCATTTTATTGCCTTTCAAGCTACACCAAATCTTTCAAAATTGCAATGTGCCAAAATTGTAGTGACAATTTCACAGGTCTGGGAATCCTCCCTCAGTGTTCCCACTTATTCAAACCACAGGTTTTCACTCACTTGCTTATAAAGATATAGTAATCCTAGTACTTCAAATGTGCACATTCAACATTATGTTTCCCAGAAAATGTTAAAAAAAATCCCTATTCTATGAAGAATTACTATATCAAGCTCTGTACTGGCACATCAATATCACAGTAGATCTGAAAAAGGTACCCAAAATGAAAATCATAATTTTGCTCTTTTTACATTACTTTTCAAGTAGCTATACTATGTAATTCTCTGGTATTTTAAAATTCTCCATTTCCTAACAAGGAATGATAAAGGCTAGATTAACCCAAAGAACTTATTGTAATTAGCAATGTCCAGATTTAATGTGCTATGCAGTTAATTCTGTATTTCTGATATCCTGTGAAGCTTATGCTGATATCACATTGGTTTATGTGCAATGTGTCTTAAATTTAATGCATGTTTTACACTAATTTCAGGTCTCCACAATTTTCCTTTAGGATAATTATGGAATGGTGATTAAAGCATGAATACAAAAGGCTAAGAGAACATTTATCCTAAATCCAAATGCCACAAAAGCCATTTGTAGTTTTCCAAGTGGAGGTGCACTTATGAATATTACACAGATCTCAGGCAGCTCCACTCAGCTGTTTTTCCCCTAACATCACTATTTAGCCTTCCATAATTTCTGTCTCTTTGATCTGTCCTCAAAATACAGTCTGAATTTAATGATAGCCAAAGATGCTGGGGGGCTTTTCATTACTTCTGAGAACTTTAGGTGAAAAAATCAGTATGTACTACTCTCAGACAGTGGCTCTTTCCTCACACTATATCAAGAGCCATTCCATTAACTTCATCTGCATGGCACTTGGAGTGGTAGACCAAACTGGAAGTATTACTCCCTCCCCTAAACAACAACAGTAAAAATCCCCCAAAATTTCTCCAACAGTTGCTACCTCTAGGTAGAAAAGTGACAGCAGTTGTCTAAAACATTGCATCTTACAGATCTAATGCTCCACAGACCTGCTGTGCTATACTGAGTAGGATGGGAGGTGGCCAAGGATGAAAAGAACATTTTCCTTTCCATTTGTTAAGATTCTGGAAATGTCACAGGTAGTGTCCTGCCTGCCCCAAAACCAGGAAAAGCCACAAAACAAGCAGAAAGTCTGCCAAAAAGAGGATCTTTGGTTTCACATTGATCACTCCAAACTGCAGCGAACATCTGACTCACAGAAGCCCCAAAGAACTGACTCAGACCCTACAGAGCGGCTGCTACAGCTGAGCATCAAACTACAGGGTGGAGTTTGGTACCACACATCTAACTGGGGTTTTAATGCTAACGCTGATGTTTTCTAAGAGCTGTTTCTATCTCCATACAGCCTTACCATTGGCTGTGCAGTGACTTGGTGATATTCCACAAGCATTTAAAACATGAAATGGCTGCCATGAGACAGAACAAACAAATATTTAAAACTAAAATAATCTTTTCCCTTCTACAAAAAGAGACAAATACTGCAATATTCTGAAGTGAGTAGCAGAAGTATCATAAGTTGTGATAAATTATTTCATCTTATAAACTTTCTTCCTTTGGGCACAAACTACTTTCAGTATTTATGTTTTAAATAACTAAATGATATTCTTCTATGAACAGAGAGACTAAACTGGAAATCAGATGCATGGTCATCCCCCATCACTTTTTTGTGGATCCATAATGAAATATTTGAGAAATTGTATATGCTGCCTCTGATCATGATTGTTCTGTTCATTAGCAAGTACACTTTCAGCCACAGTGCCAATTAAATCTACTTAGCTATGTTTGGAAGTTAATTAATAGTAAATTAAAGTTCTGAATTTCATACATATTTTTAATCCATACATTAGATTTATCTCATGGCTGGCATTTCAGAAGAATTTTTCATCAAATTATTGTCATCTAAGAAAGTGAGCTACTAAAATGGCATTTGTGCTTCCTTTTGTGGTGTCATTAAAGGGCATCCTTCAGTATTGGCAAGGAATCCTTTCTGCCTCTTTGTATTTGTTGTAGCTGTCTATATTGCACCACCATTAATAGAACTTCTGTCAAAAACTAGAGGAAAAGATCCTTCAGGCTCCTAATTGACTTCACCCTTGTCTACTCACACTCACAGGACACTGTTACTCTTTCCCACCTAGCAGGCTACCAGATGTGGTAAACAGAAGCCAAATGAAATCATCTGCCCTTCAGATCAGTAAGCAGAGGTAAGACAGATTTTTTTTTATTTCTTTTTCTTTTTCACATTAATATATTTATTTCATAGAGTCCCAGAATGGTTTGGGCTGGAAAGGACCTTAAGCTCATCCAGTTCCAACCCCTGCCACGGGCAGGGACACCTTCCACTAGAGCAGGTTGCTCCAAGCCCCTGTGTCCAACCTGGCCTTGAACACTGCCAGGGATGGGGCAGCCACAGCTTCCCTGGGCACCCTATGCCAGCGCCTCAGCACCCTCACAGGGAAGAACTTCTGCCTAAGAGCTCATCTCAATCTAACTTCTGTCAGCTTGAAGCCATTTCCCCTTGTCTTGCCATAGCATGGCATATACAGTATTATTTCATTGTATTTAATGATATGGTATATACCAAATTATATGGTATTATCTAACTAATTTCTGTATACTAGAAATTAATTAAAACTGACATGTAAGAGTAGAAAAAAGCTAAACACCACCTCAAGAAAACAGTGAAAGGGGTCATAATTGTTTGTCAAGCTTTCATAGTAATTAGGTGACAGACATAAGCTTTGTATCACCGTATTTTTCACAGGGAATTAGCTAGTTCTTTCCTCAGTTTGCTTCTATATATGCTATGGGCTATGATATATTTCTAAGTCCAGACTGGGGCTGAGATGCCACCTCAGCCATGGGTCAGTAAGACACCTCAGGAAGCGGCATATAGTAAATCCCTTTTGCAACAGGAAATACTGCAACAGGCCTGAGCTAAACATGGTGTTTCCTGAGACACCTTTTCTTTGCTCAAGAAAAACAAGGATCAGGCAGGGAAGAGGGAGGATCCAAAACTGGGGCCTGGTGAAACTACAGTGAAGGGTGAAAGGTACTTTCTTTACTTCAGATTGTATTGCACACTACAGCAGTAACTGAGCTACAGACCCAAATCATAATGAAGGTACAACAGCCTAATTAGGTTGCTTAGCCCTGGGACTTCCTCAAGGTCAGGCCAAATCCTGTATTTTTTCATTTTGCAGTGTCAGCAATACACAAGGGAGGAGGACTGCAATCCTCCAGATGAAACCGATACAGACATAGTAACTTCATTTGCATCAGCCTTCTCATGCATCATGATCAAGACTCTGCAGCGCAAATCCATCTCACTGAATCTCTGGGGCCATTGACTTTGGTAGAATTGAAAGAGACATGAAACCTCCAATGACCATTCAAGACTGCAAATTGCTTGTTCAGGAGCCCATCATGATTTCATAAGTCATTGGGAAGAACAAGGAGACATTAGAAATGGAACATAATCAATTCTTTTTGATAACAGCTATTTTAAAGAACAGTTAAGGTCAGCTGCAAAATACAATTGTAACTGTACATCTTAGCCTGCAAAATTACTCCTTGCTAATACAGTTATTGCAGCATACACTAAGCAATCTGTGTTATGGAGCTTATGGAATTTGCTTAAAAACCCACCTTTTTACAACAGGATGACACTCAGAAGGATGTCTGGAGGGAGTGTTAGTTCATATGTAAAGCACTGCTCTGAGTCACCAGTCAGCTATGTGATAAAATTGTCTATGTAATTCTACTGGTGACCTACTGAATAGAAGCAAAAACCAGACAAGAACCCTTAATCTACTAGTTATTCTGAAATAAAATGTGTTTGAAGTCAGTCTGTGACAGCCAGATCCTTTCTGCACGATCCACTGCATGTTAGCATGTCAGAAGACGTGACAAATAAAGAGATCACAAATCCCTGTAGTTTCTTTCAGTATCACTTTAAAATAATGCTTCATCTGATCTTCTAATTATATTCAAATTAATTAAAACCCATTTATCACTACAAGTTCTCTAAAGTACTTGAGGATTCAAAGCCAGTTTTTCTTGCTCTGTCAAATACCCTGGTTTTCTGAGTGGGTAGGATGTGACTTACAAATTACCATGAGGGATAACTTTATGAGTAAGGACATGGGTCAGTTTTTCATTAAAATTAAGAGGTCCTGATTCTCTGTTGTGAGATTATCAAGTGCACCTGCAAAGGGAAACAAAGCACTGTCAAAGCAGACTGATGATACTCTACATCCAGATTGCCTCTGAGTAAGGAACACGTCATGTTATAGGACACTGTGTAGGCAGAACCAGTATGCTCTTTTTCAAGGACAGCAAGTAAATTCTGATTTATTCATGGAGAAGAAATTTCTTGCTGGTTGAAACTTGCTTCTATGAACACGAAGGGTCAATGTACCACTTAATTCCTGTATAAATCTTCTGAAGACAGACAAATTTCAAGCAGCACAATGTTGTATCCTTTCTGCCAATCTGAGGGAAAGACAGCCTTACTGGTAATTCCTTCTTCTGATCCAAGGGTTTTGAGAGTCAGAGAAATGTGAGCAGGCTGTCAAGTTATAGGGACTGCGGGTGAAAGACAGATTTTAGGGTATTTTTAAAATGCAGCAATGAAGCCTCCTGGCATTATTGTGAATTTTACACGGACAGAAACTACCAAGTAGTACGAGATACAGCTGAGAATCCTTAAAGAAACAGTTGAAGGTGAGACAAGGAGGCACAAAAATACAAAATGTAATCAGGTCTAAGTAATGTTAAGTTTGATGGCTTTGTAATGGAAAATAACTGCGGTGCAGTTTCATAGTTTCAGGACCTCAGTACAAAAGGTGTGAGAAAAGCAGAATAGGACAGGACCTGGGGATGGGGAGTATCTGGAACTAGCAGATGTCCAGGGTGGGCACAGATAAACTAACTGATAAGTAAAAGGACAGGATGATTGCTATGCTTGGGGTGTTAATAAACCCATTAAGCTGGTGTAAGCATCTACTAGGGAGTATCCTCGACTAGCAGATGTCCAGGATGAGAGCAGTTAAACTAACTGATAAGTAGAAGGCTAGGATGATTGCTATGTCTGTAATGTTAATTAAGCTTGTTGGGGAAAAAGTAAACGACCCTTAAAGACTACCACATTTTTGTATGCATACCGGAAACTTTTTGGAAAATGATGTAATATGCTCAGTGACCATATAAGGATGACCTGTATAGCAATTCGGGGACACACGTTAGGAGGAGCTATCCCCCGTATCTCCCGGAGCCGCAATAAAGAATACCTGCTTGTCAACTTGAAACTCTGTTGGCGAGTTTGTTCCTGGAGTTTTCTCCGAATCAGTATCCGAGCTATTTTTTGAACTTGCTTTTAGTTTACCTTTGATTCGGAGAAAACTACCTTCAAGCACCGCAGTTATTTTCCATTATAAAGCCATCAAACTTAACATTACTTAGAACTGATTACATTTTGTATTTTTGTGCCTCCTTGTTTCAATACTCACAGGACATGACTTTGTGACTCCATATTAGACCTTTTAATGATGGGGACAGCTGCTCCCAGGTGAAAACCTGATGGATGCCACATGGACACAGTGAAGCTGCTCACAAATGAAATATTAAGTGTACCAAGGAACTTACACTGAGAACTCTAAATTATCATCATGGCCATTTATAAGAATCATAAAGGAGTAAAGCTTGGCTAGAAATGTGATGTTTTTTTCATTAGAAGTGCCACCTCTCTGGTTTGAACATAATCCTAGTCATAACCAGTGGGAGGCACTGGGTGGAACTGCATCATGCCAAGGGGTTGCATTAATGCTCAAAGACTGAAAGCTGCTTTTAGGCACAGCAAGGTTCCTCTCTTGCCATTCTTGTCAAAGACAGGAGGCACCTTTACATCTCCGTCCAACCTGCCACTTCTTCAACCAGTCAATTCCCAGATGAAAAGGGAACACATCTCACAGGTCTGACATTTTCCACCTAAGACAGTTTTCTGACCAGAAAGGAAGGGGGATAATCAGCAGAGAAACCTCTTGCCCTAAAAGAATAGTTGTCACCTACAGAATGCCTCCCCAAGCTCCTTATGATAAGGAGGGAACAATAGGTGAACCTCTGTGGCTCAGGTCTGCAATGTGTTGTGCCTGTACATACTTTGCAAATTTGGTGGTTATTTACTGATTTATAACTGTGTCCTTCACAGAGATTTACAAGATTGGATAAAGCAGAACAAAGAAATGCTCCAAATATCTCATCTCAAGTGAGTTAGATAGAGGGAATTTTTAATGTGTGACCTTAAACATATTGAAAGTATAAAATGGTTTCATCTGTTTTCCCAAACAAGAGAAACATCTATTCCAAGAAACTGCAGAGGACATAAACAGTACACGATGTGAATTACCTGACCTGAAAAATAAGGCTTTGGGCAAAGATGCAAACATTAATCAGCATACAAAGATAAGGAAGAGCCAAGAAATGAGGATTTTTGAATAGGAATAATGAAGATTTACCTTTTTATCATTATTTTGTGCTAAAAGGGAGATCAGGTAGCTGTCGGAATAAAGACATGAGAGAGATGAATGGCAGAGAAGTACATTAGATATGTTACTGAACTCTGAATAGATCAAAAGAGGCAATAAACAAGACAAAAATGTAATACAGAAATACTGTAAATAATAAAAACATCACATATAAGATCATATAAAATGGTATCTTATGTAATGCACATTATGACAAAAATCCTAATTAGGTATATGAAGGCAAAAAGTGTGAATCAATTTTTTAATGGTTTGACTCCGGCAGCTTTGAGCAGTAGATTACTTAGGAGGACTTTATAATGATTTTATTATGTTCTTCCTGAAAACAACAGTTGATTCAATCTAACACCAGACTGAACAGTAAAATGTTCAGAACAGTCTTGTCAATCACATCCAAGCTTTAGCACCCAATAATATTTTACAAAGGTGTATTCTACGTGCTAATATGTGAGATACAGATTGACTGTCTATACCCAGATTGTCTCTGCATACCCAGATTGACTGTTGAAGAGCATACAGCATCACTGATTCCTCACAGTGTGAGAAAGACTTTGGACAAAGACAGCTCCTGCAAGGAAAGGAAATGCTATGTGTCACTGGTGGGAACCACTGAGACTTAGAGAGGCGTCTGAGAAGGGGAGATGTGTTCAGACTCTGATTTATTGAAGGTGTCCCTGGAGAGCCTGGCTTTTCCAGGTATTACCCTAAACCAGCATAGGGAATGCATGCTAACCAGTAAAAAGTACACAGCTTGGCACTTCCAGGAGCTAAGCATACAAACAAAGATGAATGAACAAGTATCTGCCTTTTTTATCTTTCACAGAAAAAAAAAGAAAGAACCTAGCTCATCGAGGACAGGCATCAGCCTTCCAAGCACACAAGTATCAGCTAGTTTTGTGGATTTCATTGACCTGAAATACAAGTTCTCAGAGTCACAATGTGAATCTTTTGAACCTACATGCTCAATCTTACTACAAAGATACGTTTTTAAAAGAGAGGATGTAACAGTGAGCAGCAAAGCATAGTAATGATTAATATCCT
The DNA here is from genome assembly GCF_033815535.1 of Pezoporus flaviventris. Classification (NCBI taxonomy): domain Eukaryota; kingdom Metazoa; phylum Chordata; class Aves; order Psittaciformes; family Psittacidae; genus Pezoporus; species Pezoporus flaviventris. The sequence continues at coordinate 54,913,789 of NW_026892549.1, forward strand.
GTTTGCCAGCAAGTGCTCTGAACAGCTCTTGCTCTGCAGACACTGACATTCTCTTGCCAAAGAAAAAGTGCAGTGGCATTTCACATTAAAAAAAACAATGTTCATTGAAATAGAAAAAAAACAGGCTGGCACTGAGAGTAACAACTGAGAAGGTCAGCTGAACAAACAGTACACAACATATACGCCACATATTCTATGAAAGATATATTTAATATACCCTATGCAGCATTCACTTCAGCAGTATTAATAAAGCTTACATTAGTTTAACAAAAAGAAAAAGGAAGTACATTCACTTTTTTGATTAAATGCAATTATAACTCTCAGTGAGCCCCTTTTAGCAGGGTTACTAATGGAAACACATTAATTAATGCTGGACACCTATAATTTTATTCTGTTTTTAAGAGTCATTGTTATTTGCAGTTCTGTTCCAGAAGAACAGATAATGTTCAGAAAACCGATCAAACCTTCACAACAGTTTTAGCCTCTGTTAGCTAAATACTCGTATCTTACCAGAGTAAAACTTGAAGTAAGCAACTATTAATTCTTTTTACAGAGATGGAACAGCAGAAAACAACCCCCCAAAAAAACCCAAGCCCTCCTACTTTCCTGATGCATATCACTACCAGGAATCAAGGAGAGATAATGCTTCCTCTCCGCATTCCTAAAGGGCTTGTGGTACTCCAGAAAGGTAAGTCAAGCTCAGACTAGGATATAATGTCTGTCTAGAGCTTTGCTTAGCTGGCATGTATTCCTATGTGCCAAGAAGCTCATAGATGAGGGGATAGCACCCTGGCCCTTCAGGCCAAAATCCTGAGCTAAATATATCATCAACATCTGGAGCAAAAAAAAAAAAAACTGGAGGAGCAAAACTATGCACATCTGCAAACTTTGTGCACAGAGGGGCATGTTTGCAGAACTTTAAGTAACCAAAAGAATAAAAAGAATGAAAAATGAAAGATTTCCTTCCAGTTGGGGTACTAACCCTTAGCTACAATTTTTTGGATGGTAAACAGGCAGAAATACAAATTAAATACATATCAGAACAGTAGTTGCTCAAATAATGCTTTTGACTAATTACAGTCAGGGTGTATTATCTTGTCAAGAGAATACATAAGTGATAAGAAGCATGGTAGCCTGATCAAACTTCTGCCCTGTCCCCCAGCTCACCAGTATGATGAAGCCTGGTAAAGAAAATGGGAAATGCTTTGGGTTCCTGTTAAATAAATGGAACTTCCAAACATTTCACAATGGTCTGGTTTTTAAAAAGGAAAAGCAATGCAGGAGAGAGATTAGAAGAGACAACAGTGATGGCATTTATATGGTAGGAATCAAAAAGAGGTATTTGTAAAATCTACAGATTTTAAAATTATCCTCAAGAGATAAGCAAAGAACAGTTAAACAGAAACCCTAATACAAACAGTATTTTTTGATTCATCAAATTTGAAAAGCTATTGGAAAAAGACATCTGAGCATCACCAAATTTTAAAGAGATAGAAAAATTAACTACAATTTGCCTATTTAATTATTTATTTTCACTGAAATAAGAGTAGATAATTGGAACATTTAAACAGATCTCATACTAGCTCTTCCATCTGGATGCATTAACTGGACACATTAAAGGGAAAGAATCTTGCAGAATATGCAAGCTTACCAGCTGGAGTCTCCTGTGCATGGTAGTATTGACAGGATCCTGAAAGAGCAAGTGGATCCTGAACAGCAAGTGGACACTGAAGGGATTCCTCTGTGCTTCTCAGGCTCACAAATTGGGGTGCTAAAGTTCATTCACATTGCAGTGATGGTACAAAAAAGTCACCATGAGGATTTTACAGGCATATGCAAACACTTAAGTGGAAAACGGGTAGAATGAATAGAAGAGGCCACTTTGTGACGGTAAAGGTTTTTTCCCCCTCTCCAATGAAAGGCTTCAGATACAGTCACCCACTTAATACAACACCTATCACAACAGGGAAATATAATACATTGGGCATTGCCACTTCTTCCCATATGTTTTTAGAGTCTGAAAAGCTGCATAGATTCTGGGAGGCATGTGCCCTTGTAGAACTAAGCAAACAGATCCTGTCTGCTCTAAGCAATGGTAATTTATAGCCTACTTCCAGCACGAAGTAGTTCCATACAGACAGTATAGAAGCTGCATTAAAAAAAAAAAAAAAAACAGCTGAAGGGGATGAAATAAGATGTGGTAAAAGAGAAATTATCAAATGGGAAGAATCTTATTAATGCAAAACTTCCAGGACTGGTCCTGAGCCTCATTTTATTTAGCATTTTCCTCAGTTATCTAACAGAACACAGAATCATAGAATTAAACTAATTAAACATTAATGGCACAAAGTTAGATAGCAGTGACCATAATGATGAGGATCATAGTCACAAGCAAGAAAAGCTGATGCCGTTAAGTACTGGAGTAACAAAAATGAAATAGTAATGATAGTAAGAAGTGTAAGGTCTTGCCCTGGAAATTAGTACAAACTTCTGCTATAAACTGAGGGTACAAAGTGGATATTGGCTGGTCAGAGGATTTTTCAGGGTGATACAGCCATACACATCAGTGTGATGCAACCCAAGGAGATACTGCATTGAAGTAGAAGATTGGGTGTAATAGCATAAGGGTCATCAGGAAACTGGAAAGATGATCTTATGAGAGGGCATTTTAATGCCCACAAAACAAAGGCTGACAGAGGGTACAATTGCTCTGGGAAATTCTGTTGAAGATTAAATACCAACGAGGACAGAAGGGCCAATATGCACAGGAGAAGAAAAGGTATGCTTAATTTGGGCCTGGAACTTAGAATGCGGTGTTTTAACTGTCCAGAGAGTAATGTTCTGAAACAGTCTTTTTAAAGCTAACAGTTTTTATGGCAAATTTTATTAAAAAAGTAAAATACTTATCTGACGTGTTTGCCTGCAATTAGAGAGAAGTAAACAGGCTCACCCAGGAGAGCTGCCTTTTACTTCTGGATTCTCTCTTCCTAATGGTCAAAGCCAGCTCAGTAAGATAGATGGAGCTTCATTTCTTCTGCCAAGCCTTGATCTGAACTTACAGATCTCAGAAACCAAGACAGTCAGAGACAAAACAGAAGTGCAATCCATAGCCCATCCTATTGTGCTCTGCTACTTTATCCCAAATAGTCCTGTAGATAGAGCTCTCTTTGGAGACCCCTCTCCAATCTCTCAGCAAACTGGATAAAATACAGTAAAAATTTTCTATTTAGTTCTAAATATTTTGGCAGTTGTTTTCATGTGATTTCCTACATTATTTCACTGAAGGATTTTTGAAACCTTCATAAAATTCAAGCATGCATTACAAGAAATGACTACATTTACAACCTGATATAATGTCATATAATTACATACTAATGTAATTTTTTTAATTGCTGTTTTTCTCCTGATGGCAGCAGAAATGCTGCACATTCTGCCACACACATAAATTCAGCAATATCATGTCTTGCTTTGGAATATATTAGTGTACAAGAGTGGATTTCTTCTGTCTGACTTTGAAAAGTGAGCACTTGCTTGGTATATGCTGTTCTTGAAGAGGCTGCTCGGCATTCTGGGCAGTGGAGAGGGTTATCCCATGTCACCAGAAAAGGTTACATGACAGCCTCTGAGACATTTCCAACTGCACAGCGGTTTAGTGACTGGAATCCAACAGTAGTTTTACTATATGACTTTAAAACAAATCTACTTTAGAGCAGAGCTTTGCAATGAAGATTTTAGATGCAGAGTGCTTCAAATTCATATTTTGGTGACGTAACCATGAATTTTAAGTCATCTAACTTTAGCCTTTCTCTGTTAGAAACTTCTAAGGCAAGCTCAGTTTTCAGCTTTCAGTCTCATCTATTGTTGGTGTTCATAATCAAAATGAATGACATGAAATAATGTCATTACTACCAATAATTAAACATTAGAATTTTAGCCTTTCTCTTCTCTCAATGTATTAGCAAGAATTTTTGCTTTATTCACCACTGGGCAAAGAGCAATCACTGATTTGGAATGGAGACAGAATTGTTAAAAACTGTCGTGACCTATTTGATTTCCCTACTTATGAGAGGATATCCCCTAAAATGACACTAAAATACTCCAAACTCTGCTTTCATAAATGAGAAGCCTTAGAAAGCAAGGCAGCTTTAAGATAAGGCAAATCTTCAAAATGCTGAATAATGCCTTTACTCCATCAATCTTTTTACTCTATCAAAATATTAGCCTTTTACTATACCACATCTTCTGTGCCACGTACAGCAATTATGACAGGACTGAGAAAAAAAGAAGCCTGACAAGTTATGCCCTTATGTCTCCAGATTTTAATGGGTCTGACAAATCTCAAGGACTCTCTCCTGCAATGGAGTTACTGTTTTGCACAGTATTTCCCCCAGCAATGAACAATGAGCAAGTTCACATACTGCTTAAAAAAAAAAAAATAAAGCAGCAGCAAGGAGGAAAGGTAGAAAGTTGTATGTAGGTTAGGAACAAACCGTGGTGTAAATTTCATTGGATATTTGCCAGTATTCATGTATTGGAGCTGGCATGTGCAGAATTGGGTAATTCCCTCCTTATCTACCTAAGGAAACAAAATCAAAACTCTCTTGCCATTGCAGGGGAAAGAAGGGGATTGCAGCTATACTGGACCCAGCATTACACCACCGAATTCAAGAACAGTTTCAGCCCTGACGTTCACCTGATTGGAAATGGGCTTAATGCACTGTTGGACTTTCTGTGTTCGCTTGTTGCTGGAGTTCATGAGGTAAATTCCAAGGAAAATTGACTGCAAAAGGGCTGGACAAAAAGCACTGTTGCAACTGCTCACTGATGAGAACACAACAGGAAAGCCCCTGCTTTTGTCAGCTACTTCTTTTGAACTTTTCTACTCCTGTCCCTCCCCACAGCAGTGCTGCAACTGCAGAACCCACAGAAACCTGTGTGTATCCAGCGCAAAACACAACTGTGTTTGGCAGCATTGCTCTGAAAGCAGAGCTCTGAAGCCATCTGCAGTACCTCAGCTTTTGAAAAGTGCTGGCCCTGGAGTGCTGTACTAAAGGGCTGGCCTCCCCTATCCACTCCTGAGAAAATAGCCTCACCCTGCAGTGCAGTCACACTTCCACGCTGAGCGAGTGCATTTTGCTTCTTCCTTAAATTGGGGGAAGATGACATGAACAAGAACTCTTCATTTCATGGCCTCATTTGCCATTTCTTTAACAGCAAGAGAGCTAGCACAGCATACTCCATCTGTTGTAATGAAATACGAGTTTCCATTAGATGCAAATGTAGTTTGAGGCCAGTCAGAATTAACACAAGCCAGCAGCCCTCTAGTCAGAGGTTTAGGAGCCGCTGCGGTTTAGCTGCTCAAGATGTCTTTTCTATAGCTCCCAGATATCCAGCAAGCTTTTCAGAATCTCAGAATTCAGGGCTGGAGGGATTTTTAAAAGGATTATTACTCCTTCTGCCATCTCCAGGCAAGACCAACTTCACCACAAGTCTTTGTGACAGATCTTTGTTCTTAGAGCTGGAAAATGCTGGAGCTCCCACAGCTCTTCTTAGCACTGTTTTTCAGCAACAGTTAAGCACCTTTCCTTAGAAAATCACTTACATGAAGAAGTTTGCCCCTGAAAGTCTTAAGAAAAGAACAGGTATTTCATTCAGGGCAACACAATTACTGCAGTCAATGTTGATGAGGGGAACTTGAGATGTCTGGGGGCCATTACTATCCTGACCCTTACAGCTGTAATTCCCAGTCTTTCTGATGGTAAAAAGCCTCAAGTGAGTCTCATTCATGGCCTTCCGGCTTCTTAAACTCTTAGAAAGTGAGAAGATCCTTCTCTGATAAAGTCAAATCAGTATCTAACATGAGAATACATTTTTCTGTATTGCAGAGGGTTACAATGCAGACTGGAATAATTTACATTACAATTACCTGGCCTATTGTTGTAGGAAAGATCTGCAGACAGCATAATGCAGGGAAACATTTCACTTCACTTGCTGAGTTTGAGCAACCTATAAAGAGTTATTCTGTGAAGACTCCAGAGCCCAGCTGCTGCAGTGTGTGCAGGCACTATGTATTACTTCTAAAAATAGGGCATCGTGGAAGAGGGTGGAAAAAAAGGAGAAAGCAACAAAAATGCATCCCCAAACTTTCCACTTTTCTGTCTTACCTTTAAAGGTATCTTGCACAGAAAAGATGTGATCTCATACCCACAGACCCCTGACAGCAGGGGAGTGACATCCTGATGTTTGTTAGCTCTGCTATATGTGTTGCTGTAGAGAATCATAGAATGGTTTGGGCTGGAAGGGACCTTCAAAGGACATCTAGTACAACCCTCCTGCAATGAGCAGGGACACCTTCAACTAGATCAGGCTGCCCAGAACCACATCCAGCCTGGCCTTGAATGTCTCCTGGGATAGGGCATCCGCCAATTCTCTGGGCAACCTGTGCCAGTGTTTTACCATCCTCATTGTACAAATTTCCTCCTCACATCCAGCCTGAACTACCCTCTTTTGGTTTAAAACCATAACCTTGGATAAATCACCTATACATGTTTCTCTGCCCATCTTAGATTATGCAGCTTAGATTCCTAAAGGTACTTAGGCACCTAATGCCTCTGTGGACACAACTCTAAGTCCTCCAGGTCAAGTACTGTCTTTTATACTGTGCATATACCAGCTTTAATCTTACCTGCTGTACTCCATCACTACTGATATAAAAACTGTCATCACAGCTCAGCTCTAAGGTCTCCTGTTCTACAATATGAGTTAACAAGTGAAGTCACTTCTTTCATATATTCAGAAAAGTCAGGATAAGAATTCAAACAGAAGGAAAAGCATATTGAGAATCCATGTCACAAAACCACCATATAAAATCATCTCCACAACAATTACACCTGGATTTTAACTGTAAAATTAATTTAGAAGAAAAGTACAGAAACATCAATTATTTTGAGAACAGAAACTCCCGCCAGTATTTGCTTCTCAGTTGACAGTGGCCTCAGGATGGCTTGCCTTTCCTAAGCTTTAGTAGCCTCATGTGGCCATGTCCAGTGCAAGGTGACCAAGGTGAAGTCAGGACAGTTAAAAAAGTTTTTCTGACTTGGACCAGGAGCTGGACAGATGCAAACACACTCTGATTCATAAAATGTAAATCTTGCTTATGAAAACAAAGGCTGAAAGGTGACCTTACTGCACATGTAAGCTTACACACCGCAGCCTAAGGTACTAATCACAGAGAACTTGTCAGTCTTATTAGATAAAGGCATAATTAAATCCATTCTCTGGAAGAGAGAGAAACTTGGCCCTAAAAAGGATGTAGTCTCACAGTGGTGTGTACTTAGATGCTGAGATGGCTACTGAAAGTGCAACACCTGAATTTCTTAAATGCTTTGCAGAAGAACTACTGGGGAAAAGCCTGGTGTGTGTATATACTGATCTAGTCAGATGTTTGTAGCCTGGGTATAGGATGATCTGTCCCCTGATACACCAAGGTCTCTTTCAAATGTTTAAATTTCTTATTATTTCTGTATTTCTACAGTGGCTCCTTCTGGCCTCAAAAGATGGAATTTGCCTTTGCCAAGCACTACTGTGGTATCCTTATCCAATCCCTGAATAGAGGCCAGTGAATAACATGCCCCATTTGGCAAGTGTTTTCTCAAGTGTAAACAGCTGCTTTTTCTAAAAAAACCCAGAAATTTCCTTACAGAAATAAACCAAATTCACCATATTAACTGACAAACTGTGTACTAAAGTACTGACAAACCCCAGCAATAAATAATAAAAGCCCAATCCCACATTTTCAAAGAAGCCTTGGAGCAGAAAGAAAGGTTATCACTTTAGCCCCCAGTTCGAACAAGGATAAAACTGCAGTAAAACTGTGTACCATGTTTTAAAAAAGTGTGGAGATGAAGAGGAAAGCCACTGTAAGATTTTAAACTATTACATGGTATCGTGTAAGTTCTATAGGGACTGAAATGCTCATTTAGATGCTTCAGGTAATATTTCCATTACAGGCAATAAAGTAAAAAGTACCCAGAAGTATGTCTTCATTGTTCATCTGGCTCCTTAAGGAATTTCAGGAAAAAAAAAAAGTCAAAGCCTGTATCCTTTTTTCTTTTTTTTTATACACACTGTATATATTGAAGAAAAAAAAAAATTCATAAGCAATAAATGTAGGAATTAAAAGCAGATATTTGAAATAAAAAAAATCTGAATGCTTAATTAGTAAAATTTAATGTGTCTTTTGGTCAAGAATGTTATAGTATTCTCTACATTTTGACTTCAATATTTGGCTCTTTTCTATTTTGATACTGTTGAAAACTCTTTTAAAAAATGAGGCATTGCACACATAGAGCCTTCTTTACAATAATAAATTTCAAACATTGAATATGTGAAGGAAAGGATACCTGGTCACTGTGATTCGTTGAAAAATCTTTGACCCACAGACTTGGAATGATTCAAATTGAAGTGACTTCTGGAAGGCATCAGTCTGAGCTTCAGCTTGAAATACTCTCCAAGTACTCTGGGAGCCCCTTAGGAAGTTAAAATACTTCCTGGGAACCAAAGTTGAGAACTGAGATAGACACCCAAATTCTTCCTTCTAGCAGTAAAGAAGTCTTACTTGTGCAGAGCTGTGCTAATAGAATCTTTAAGCACAGGCTAGACTGGATTTAGATATTGCGTCCAGTTTTGGGCCCCCAGTACAAGAAAGACGTTGAAAACTGGAGTGAGTCCAGTGGAGGTTTACCAAGATGGCCAAGGGCTGGAGCACTCGCTCTGTGAGGTGGTAGATGACAGGAAACTGAGAAACAATGGGCATAAACTTAATGAAGAGAAGTTTAGATTTGGTAAAAGGAAACATTTCCACAATGAGGACAGTAAAGGAGTGAATAGTGGCTGCCCAGAGAGGCTTCAAAGTATCAATCCTTGGAGGCTTTTGAGAGCAGGCTGGATAAAGCTCTCAATTAGCCTTGTCTGATGTTGTATCTGACCCTGCTTTGGGGAGGAGGCTGGACTAGAGATCTCCTGCAGTTCCTACCTGATTGCCTTATGATCCTGCTTTCCCTACAACACCTAAGGCAAGTGAATTCTGAGAAAAATGGGAAAGCCACCAGATGTATGAGCTAGTAGAGAAACAGCGAGAGTGATGAGAAGTCTCACTCTGTCAGTCTTCAAGCTGACCACAGGCACTTTCATATGAAAAATTCTGGACATCGTCTGCTGTAAAAGCAGAACAACTTACAGTGTAATCGCACAAAAAAGGATGGCAAAATTGCTTTCCCAAAGCAAACACCTCATATGTATATAAACAGATGCTCTCATTGAAAAGGACATAGAAGGAGGTCAATATGAAACTTTAGATCTCCAAGCATCAAGTAAAAGAGCAGACATTCTCTGGCACTGGTCTTCTAGTGTTATCTCAGAGAAGAGCTAAACTCTGGCATTGTATCCCAAGAGCTGTTCCAGTGAGACTCTTCCTGAGGAGGATGGCATGAAAATAAGAAAACTCAAGGATTTTAAAGTGGGCTTATAGTCAGTTCCTGTACAGACAGACTTGTACCATTCTGATGGTGAAGGTACTGTCCCAGTACTTTATTTCAGAAAAGAATCTATACTCTTCCCAAGGTGCTCCATTTTAGGAAGAGTAATCAGTGTTTAATTCAGAGAATTATACAGCACAGAGAAACTTATCCAATACACAGAGTGTTTTTTTCATTCTTTGTACCTCTGACAGATTCCCTGATGAAGAGACAATTTATGTTTCTCTTATGCTTGTCTTTGAGAGCAGGGAAATCATACTGGAATACAGCTTCATATTCAAGGAAAAAAGAAATACTTGGAGACATTGCTTCAAATGGAGGCATCTCCCCATCTTGTATAAAACCACACTGATCACACAAAGTATTAGAGACCTTGACATCAAACCCGCACAGCAACAGAACCAGTTGATGGAACTAGTCCCGCAACCATTGAAATGATGCTGTGCCTGGATCCTCCAATGACTGCAAGCTGATAATTGCAATCCTCATATCAAACCTGCCTGTTCGCCTTTACTTCAGAATCTTCCAAAATCCACCAGAGCTTATGCTTTGCCCTACATACAGAAAGAACCTTCACTATGAGGAAATCTTGGGTTCACACAAAGAGTAAATTTAAGAGTTCAGTGTGCCCATTCCTCTGGGCCTGAGGCAAAGAGGCAAGCCATTTGGAGAACTAGCTTTTTGTAGGATACATCAAGCCATAGAAAGGGTACTCCAGGCTGGAAAGATGGAGAGTGAAGGACTGTGATTAAGTCAGGTTTTAGGGAGAACAAACACAGAATTTTAAGCAGTGGAAAGACAGAAACTGCAGTGTCACAGTATGAACCTCTGCTGGTTGTGGGATTTCCCTCCCTGATGCACCCTGTAATCTCTGTCTTCTCTAAGAAGTCTAACACATAAAAGTGCTAGAAAAGAAGAAAAATTCTTAACCCCCAAGTCCTCTGCAGAGAGTACAGAGATCTTTAATACTAGCAGAGTGTGGACAGGGGAAGCCAACATGCAGAACAAAATCTGTCTGTATTAATGAACACCTGAATGGAAATCTGCCTTCAGGCCTGTTACACAAACTTGAGGATGCAAAGTCTTATTCACAGTTCTTGAAATGATTTTCCACTTTTCTTTCTATTAAGGCACACATCTGCAGCGTATAAAATTATAGTTATGAAAAAATATTGCGGGAATTCAAAATATATTCCTTTTTAAATACAGAGAAATGGTTAGCAGAGCATTTAAGAACCATGTTTCTATCATATTCCACAGGTTAAGAGCCACCGATGTCTCTAGACGTATTACATGAAGAGCCAGCACTTCTGTCAGTAATGAGAAGTCACAGAAATCATTTGGCTTTGGAGACTGATTCTGATGGTTTTCATATATTAAAGACAGGTTCCTATTAAGTCTTTGGATTTACTGTGACTGTGTCCTAAATCTTAGGAAATGCCAATATTTTCCACACTTTCTGTCCCATTTATTGCAGCATACTTCTCCTTTGTCTTTCTGTCAGCCTCCATAATTGGTGGAAAGTAAGAGAAAAGCCCAGCATGGTGCTGAATTGATCTGAGTTACAATGATTGCTGGTGGACCTGAACTCCTTAAGGGAACGGGCTGTATTTTCACAAAAGGTAGTAATCTTTTTATGTTGATAGCGGGGGCCTGGGAGGAAACCTTTGGCCAAGCAAACGGCATATCACTTAGCACACCTCAGCGCAGGACACAAGGGTGTTCAATGGCAGGTCCAGGGACTACCAGGGTCTACCCACAAGGTGAGTTTTTTTGTAGAACTTCCCCCTTTCCTCCTTTTTATATATACCACACTTTTTAATCCAATGCTTTTAGCCAGCTAACTTCCATCTTATTTTCTTGAATCAGGAACTACAGGGAGGTAACCTGCTCAGAATCAGCTTCTGCTACATACTGTTCATAGAGCACAGCAATAACTTTATGCTGGAAAGAGTTCCTAAAGCTCAGACCCTGAGTCCACTCTCACACTAGGTCAGTTTAGAGAATATTTGAACTTTGCTGGATGCAGACATACATTAAAAACAGAGGCTAAGATAAAAGAAACCACCTGAAAGGTTTCCCTTTGCAGTTACTGTTCAGCTACAGAGAAGAATCTGTTGCTTGCTTTTCTCTCCTGCTGATGCTCTTTTTCATGCCGTTTTTACTAGTGATGCCTTGTTTTGTTACCTGTTTCTATCCATTCATATTGCAGAGGAGGAAAAGTAAGCAAATTATACAGTGAACCAAAAGAAAAAGATAACAGCTTGAGATCTTTAGCAAGAAAGGATGTAATTTCATCCAGTAAGATGCACTTAAGATTTAAAAGCAAATCAAACCCAACTTATAGCTATATAGATATACATCAGTGAAATAAAAAACAACAGCAGATACTCTTTCTGAATTTCAATTACCGTAAGATCCCACACATTTTAGAAATAACATTAAACAATGCTCATTAAGCCATCTGATATTCTGAAATGGATCTTCAAATGTGTATTTAAACTTTTTAAGCAATTTTTATAGAATTCAGATTTTGGCTCCCCTAGGAAAATACATTAATGAGTTTTTTGCTCATTTAAGATAGACACTTGCTTCCTGATAGATCCAAGTGCTAAACAGAAAATTGTTTAGATGATTTCAAGCATTATTGCTCTCTGATATTAATGCAGCAGCACACAAATAAATAAAATGAAGTAAACTCTTTCCTTGGAACTCACTTAAACAGCAGCATTCTAAAGTCATCCTGAATTACACATAAAAAGTGCGATGGTTTTGTTGGTTTGCTTTAGAAGCAAAGCAAAAGTTACACATCAAAATGATACAAATCAATCAGGAGCCTCTACGTGCACCGATGTGTATTTTCATGAGCTGTTTCATTAGTAAATAGGAAAGCTTTTCCTTGCGCTTACTTGTCAGCCGTTGTTGGGATTACATGACCTTGTTTGTCAAAGCCAAGGGAGACCTGACCTCCACTCCATCAGTGGCTTCATAGAAACCACTGCTACAGGAGTTAGAGGATCCTGTAGCTGTCCATGCCCCCTATTCACTGAGCCTGCAATAACCTAACTTGACCTCCCTTGCCTGAATAACACTTGGCTTTCCTTATTTCTAAGCATAATCATGCATTTTGCATGAAAAGTGTATTGTGTTTGATGGCCATTTTTCAGATCGCCTGTCAGCAAAGAGGTCTGTGAATATAAGCAGTCATTTGATGCAAAAGCCTCCTATTCAACAAAACACAGGAACACATACAAGTTCATTATTTTCAGCATGAAATAAATCTGTTCCCTTCACCTGGAACTGGAGAGCATCCCACTCATGCTTTAAGAACAGAATAAGACAGGAAAGGAAAAAAAGAGCTGATGTATTATTCTTTGTGCAGTCCAAATTGGAAACCTACATGCCTTAATAGCATTCTGGTTTCCAAATGAGTTCTTTGAATAATATTCCCTTCCCCTCTTCCATTAAAACCTCCAGAAATTAATAATTTAGTCTAGTCATACCATAGGCCACATGAGTGGTAACTTTTGAATAAAACAATAACCATTCATACCCACATTTAAACTGCTGGAAGGCTTCTGAGGTTCATTGCCAAATAACTAACCCATCTCAAGTGTTTGTAGTATGAAAAGCAGCGGTATCTCAGTCATCATTAACTTTAGTTTTAGGAGTTTGGTTTTAATTTGTTATGTTGCCTTGCATGGGACTTTATATCCACAGGGAAAGGTACACACAGAGAGTTTCATTTGCAGTAACAACATAGCCAAGCCTTCTACAGCCAAATACAGCTCCAGGGTTGCCAGTCACCCCTGTGACCTTCTGCATTGCCAGGTTATAGAAACAGTTTCCAGATTGCAACCCTTCTGTCAGCCTTTTATGAAGATCTATGCTCAGGATGCTACTATCAGGCAACACAGTGAGCATATACACAAATTGAACCCATCCCAATATCACTACGTTTGGAAATTCTACATTTCAGGAGCTTCAACCAAGTCTGTGACAGCGTTCAATATTTATGGCATTACAGAATTCACCATTACATCTTTGATGAGGAATTAGAGTACACAGTAAGTGAAAGAAAGAAAAACACGGGAAAGGAAAGGAAAACAAAGGGAAGGAGGCAAAGGGAAGGAGGGAAGAAGGCAAAGGGAAGGAGGGAGGGAGGGAGGAAGGGAGGAAGGAAGGGAGACATTTCTTTACACCACATCACTGCAGAAAACTTGATCCATATATTGCCAGGTAGACTCTCAAAAAGCTGAGGTTGAAAGGTTGAAAACCTCTGCACTTTATCACAAGGGAGCACAATGGCAATTATGGAGGCTCGACCCACACCACCCTGGAGGGTTGAATCCCTCCAGGGATTAAACTGTGAAGGAGGGGTGTCAGCAGTGTTTTGCCAGGCAGGGAAACCTGCTTAGCACTGATTGCACTCACCTCTGCCTGCAGACTTCCCTCTGCTGCCTCCTCCATTTCTTAGTATTTCTATTAATTAAATTCTCCACTTCAACACGCTGGCTTGAAATACAGGCAGGGCTTAGTGAACATAATTCCAGACTCCAACTGTGATATTAACACTGAAACACTCATGGAGCAAATTCAGAATTATAAAGCCTGCTACCCCCTCTTTTAAATGATGAGACCAAAACGATTCAGATGTCTCAGACATAAGTGTATCAGAAACAGGGGCTTATGTTTGTGAGAAAGAGTCTGTTACATGCCTGTTATATGCTTCCAGATTCTCAAAAACATTATTTTAATTTTGCCACTTATTTCCATTATTCACTTCCTGCTTATTCCCAAAGCCAATTAAAATGCAAACAGGAGATTTTAAAGGCTTTAGTTTGATAATAGGCATCAAGACAAGCGAGGCATGGGACAGCACTGAAATATGGTTCTTTAATGCAAGCATATTAATAGAAATAATTGGATTTCTAACATCTCACAATTGCTAGAGTACCTCGTATCGTCCATTAAATCAATTGACATCCTGCATTTGTTATTTCAAAAGTGTTATTCTTATTTCACAAGAGTGCTAAACATATTTGGTTTGCTTTAATGAAAGCTGTGGAGTTTTCTTCTGAAGTACATACTACCTCATAGCAGGTAATACATATCCATGGATATATAATGGATTCATTAAAACCATGGTAAATGCCAGCCTCGCAGAAGTTAAACTCTCAATTTTGTTTTCAGCAGGGCCAGAGTTTCATCTAAAACACATAATGTGTTATTAAGCTTTTAGTCATTATAATAAAAGTGTTAGAGTTTAATCTCAACTTTTCAAAAGTGCCTATGGGAAGTAGACCTTAGCATCTAATATCCTCAGGAAATCCTACCTTATCCCACTGCTAATTTCTGATTTTAACATCATCCTCGTTTTCCATTTTCTATGTTCAATTCAAATTATCTCCCCTGGCTATGACTACTGTCAGGTGATGCCCAGTCCACCTTATACCCCCGGTTCCTGCCCCTTCTCTTACAATACATTCATGCTAGAGAGCCAAAAGCAAAGGAACATGTCAAGGGACAAGGAGAGAAGAACAAATAAACAGGAAGGCTAAATTATAGATACGATGACCCATAAACTGGTTTTGTTTACTTGTCAGACTATAGGTTGCTTGTGGCTGCACAGGATTAAGACTTCCCCATGCCCCTAACGGTACAGTTTCAAGATTATTCATCTGACCAGCAATTGTGCTGCTGCCATAAATGCTGGTTCTGCTCTCCAGCCCTCTCCCAAGAATGCATTTCTGCTCCTCTCCTGTTTGCCAGCACAAACATCTTTCTGACTGTGCCGCGAGCTGAAGTGGGAAACAAATACAGCTGAATAGTAACTGCCATTTTTCAGAGTGGGTTTTATCTGAATTGGTTCCCTGGTCTGACTCACAAAGCAGCAACACCAGGAAAAGGCAAGGGCAGAGAACTAGTGTCCATCCCTCCAAGCAGCACTGTGAACTTATGCCAGAACTGTTCATGGAGCTACAGCTGTGATTTGAGAGCTGAAAGCCAACCCTTCAAAACTGGGAAATGAAAACCAGCCTTCTAACTTTGTTTACAGCACATACTGCATTATGTATCTAGGCTCTTGAATAGCTTAGGAATAAAGTTCCACTGATGATGAATTAGAATTATGCCCCGGTTAGGTATGGCTTTTAAGCACCCATTTCAAACATTAATTAATACTAAAAAGATACGTCTAATTTTTTATACTTATTCATTTTCTATTACTTATTCCAACATGAATATGTCCCTATTTGTAGCACAATAAATTATCTTCTATTTTTAAGTCTTCCTACAAGCAAGTTTTCAGTTTTCTTTTCAGCTCCTTCAGATATTACCTTGTACAGAAATGCCGAAGTGCCATGTTTTTATTATCACTAATGCAGAATAAGTCATTTTACCAGTTGAAATTATGACAACTGCGTCACAAAGAAAGAAATAAGAGCAAAACTGAGTCTATGTTTCTTTTTTAATGGTTAAAAAAGAAAAAAAAAAAGAGACCACTTTTGTTTTATTTCCTGGAAGAACTGTCAGAGGAAGTTGAAGGGTACTTAACATACACCATGTGGCCTTGGCCACCTCAACATTATTTCAACATAAGAGCCGATTGGGAAATCGCTTTTTACTTCAAGGTGAAATCACTGAAATCTATCTAGGGGATTAAGGACTTCCTCAACAGAAAATTAAGTATTTCAATAGGAAAGTTGGATTACATGAGGTTTTAAGCAAATGAAGGGAGAAAACAAAGTTCGGTTCTAACAGTTCTGTTCTCAGCTCTGGATCTCTTAAATCATATACTTAAAAAATACTGCATTAAGTATTTACACTCAAATAAAATAATGAGATACAAAAGTTTAAGAGATAGAAATAGTACCGAAAAAGTCTGGACCTCAAATCAGGAACAAAGTAATCCATTAAGAAAATGGGGCCACAAACAGGAAAATTCCTTAATCATAATTTTATTGCAGAGTTTAATGTCAGTTTTTTAGATGCCTTGAACTCCTAATTTCCATAAATTAACAAACCTAGGTCTCTTTTAATAGTAAACATAACTTTGCATTTCCTGCTTGTAACGGTTGGTTTTAATATAATTACCATACACTCCATGTATTCAGTCCCCTACAGATACCCCTCACTGCTTCCTCCCCAGTCAAGCTTTGCTCAACATAGGTTGGCATTAGCAGAGACACAAAATGAACCTGCAAAATTTACTCAGAGATTTATTGCATACATAACACTTGCACATGTATATGCAAACTCATATTTGCATACTCAAAATGTCTGTCTGCTGTTGCCAGCATGTTTTATTTTTGTATGCTATGTCTGTCCATGCAAATTCCCTTCTAACAGCATCAATTATCTGCTCCCCCACAATCAATACGTTCCCTTTCCTAAAGCAATCCATTTCAGATCACATATTACTCCACTTTCCTGTAAATCAACAGATGCTGTCATGCCCCCTACACAAATGTCTTTGCGTAATTCTTTTTACTGATTCTGTCGATTATGTGCTTGTCCCTGTTTTCTTTCCCAAATCTTCAGCTTCCTCCCTCTTCTTTAGCCCAGACCCTGCTTTTGCTCATCCCATGAGGGAGAAGGAGCAGCAGCTCTAGCTCTTCTGTTGCCCTCTTTCTCACCTGCCTGACACAGAGGCACCTTCTGCTTCCTTTGCTAAAGAAACAGCATCTCCAAAAGGCAGCATTCAATAGAAGTCATGTAAGGGACTGTGACTAGAAGCACCTGCCAAAGACAGGAATGAACAAAATACTGCAGGGGACAAATGCTGCATGAATTTACCTCCTTAATACCTACCAAAAATGCCATTATTTTATCTTATTTTTTATGGGAAGCACTGGTCTTGGGAGCTAAATGTTGCAGTCTCCACAGCCACATGGACAAGGGCCAGGATGAGGCTGCTAAATGCTCTGCCCAAGGGTCCTGTTAAATGAGATTCTGCACTGGGGTGTTTCTGCATCAGGGCCGACTGCATTAACCAGATCATCACTACAACACACATAAGCCCGTGAATCAGTTAGGGGCTAGCAGATCCCACCCCACCTCATTTGGATGCTTCTGTCTGGCAGTACTGCAATGACTGGAGATTTTGCACACATGACCCACTCGCTACCTCTCTCCTGCAAAATTACAACATACTCTACCTTCAGACTTACTGAGGTGCCCTAACCACCAGCATGCACAGACACACAACATCTGTGCATGAAATGACAGTGCTATGGGGAATTCCTTCCTAAAGGTTCATGTTAGTAACCCTTAGCCTGCAGTGGTGTCAGCTTGGCTAGTGGAGTCAAGACCATAAGGAAAAGGTGGAGCTTCTCTTAGCTTTATCCTTGTAGGGCTGGCTCAGAGTCCTCAGCTTTGTCCTGCTCAGAGTACACTTCACACACGAATGAAGAAAAAGTTTTGTTCTCTGAAAGAATCAAGTTCATGCTAGTTATAAGAACTGAGCTAGGTAAACCACAGAAATTTAACTATTGATCATGACCATTAAATCACTTTAAAATAGGAAAATACATGCCAATTGGACTTGTTAGACTAAATTTACTGTCAATTTTTTTCCAGGTTATTTTTGGCTTATTTGCTTACCTTAATGATTTGCAGCTCTCTTTAATGTGCGAATATTTTCTGCTGTGAATATGTAATATATAAAAAATAATCAGAAACTCTCATTCTGAAATGATGCTGTTTATTTTCTTCCTGAAAAATGAGCTGAATGAAGTCAGATTAATTGCCTCTAAGTCTCTATGAATAATATTGCAAAGCCTTTCACTGACAGCTACAACATTCTTCTGCTAGTTGCATATCTCAGAGCTATTTCAATGTGTAACTGCAATTCCTTTTGGCTGCTAGATATGCATGTAAAGATAAAAGCCAATAGCAAACTTCCTTAGTCTGCCTCTGGTTTTCATCAGCTTTCTATCCAGTGGGTGTATTTTGGAGATGTTACTTGATCTAACATGCTCCAAAATAATGGAAGTCTTTGCTCTCTTTAATATATTTCTCTGCACATTGTCATCATTCATGGTGGTAGCAGCAGTATGTTGACTCATTATGTTGTACTAGTCTTGTTCCCCAATCAATCTATTGGTTACAGCCAGTTTAAAACCTAGTAATAAACAGGATTCTGAGCCTTTTCAAAGGACAATGGAAGCTGAATTAATTAGCATCCATCAGAGGGCAAACAAAATTCTCCTACAAATAGAATTGAGAAACTTCATAACCCACAAGGACATTTATGGAGCTTTTACACACTTGCAGTATAGGAGAGCATAGCATCCTCATCTTAACCAGGCTATGGAGAAGCTAATTCTTACACAGAAATTTATTAATTATGCCTTGACACTATCAAGTTAGCCTGTTATTGACATCAGATCTCAAACTGTTCTCATTCATAACTCATCTTTGAAACCTGCAAGCATGAAGATTTGAAGCTTCTGTCGAAGCATTTCCAGGTTACACTATCGATCACACACCTCACAGAAACAAAACAACCCCAGTCTAAGATTTGCACGGATAACCAGGGGGAATTCCTATAAAAAGGGGGAAAAATCATACCTGTTTTCTTCAAACTGTCTTTACAGTATGTTCCATAGTTGGCAACTTAATGATGTTACTAACATTAACAATTACTCACAATGTAAGTGCTTTTGAAAGAACAGTAAAATACTTGAAAATGGGGCCTTTGAAAAAGAGGTTAAAAAAAGGGACATTAGTTACATGGCTGGCATTTACGGAAATAACAAAGATTATTCTTGCTTTTATGGACAACAGTAACATTTGCAGTCCAAAAAATCCTAACTGTCCTGTAACAGATGATGCTCGCCTCACTGACATGACAAATAAGAGACATTTAATTTTTAATGGCTTTTGCAATTTTTTCTTGTATTTCTTACGAGAGCAGCACACTGTGTAAAATGTATTTTAGTCTTTAGTACTTGGAAGTAACTTCACACATTATTATTCTACATTAGCTCCATTTGTCGATTTGATGACTGAAGACCTATTGGCCAGATGCAAATGCTGCTTTCTAATCTTGATCTATCACGCAGGACAGCTGAGGGTATGTCATTCCCCTTGAAGGAGAATGAATCAGGAGAATTCTTGTGTAAGGTATGGTGAAAAGATAAACCAGATGCATTAATAATCAATGGAAGTTCTTGCTTTCCTATGAGAACATTTAGTATAAAAATACAAAGAAAATGAGCCCAGGTGTAAAGATAAGCCTTGTCAAAAGTATAGTCTTTCTCAGTCAAAAGATGCTGGCACTGGCCTGGAATGTGTATGTTGCAGAGCTACTTGCCCTTCATCAGCCAAATGTTAACAGCCTAGAGAAGTCAACAGGAATTTTGATGTTTTACTGGATCAAGGCCAGGAAATCTGATATATTTTATTTCTAATTTCCATCATACGTGCATAAGATGATATCCTCCAATTCAGACATACATCAAATAACCACCTCAAGTGAGCACCAGGTGAAAATATTGAGATGTGTTACGGCTTTGCTAATTGATAATATATGGCCTTAAATTAATTTTCTACTGTTAATGCCCCTTAATGGAGTGTCCTATTTCTTATTAGAAAAATGAGGGTCAGAGGAAGCAATGATGACAGACAATTACAATTTCCACTTAGGAACATTAATATGTAAATATATGGGTAAGTTAAGATTGCTAATTTAAGTTGCATAATTGCTAGATATTTTTGAAGTTAGAGCTTAATAGGTTCTGCCATTATTCACAACTACTTTATGCATATAATGTCAATGATTTTTATTCTTAACATACTATGAGTAACAGCATTGCATTCATTTTGTTAACTGATATGGGCATTAATGTCACATGATGCCATTAAATCACTGCATTTCTTTCTAAAAATACAACAGGTTAAAAAATGGGATCACTTACAAACCTTCATGCATCAGCCTATGAGTCAATCACCAGTAGCTGGGTTTGAGGACCAGGTTACATACTGGGCAGATATGCCCATAATCACCCATTGGAATGGTTTTTTTTTAACCTTCCTTTGCAACATCTGATATTACTAACTTTAAAGCAGAGATATTTTTTAAAGGTCAAGATAGAGAATGGATTTGATCCAAAGATCCCCAGTTTAGCAATCCAAAAGTCAAGAGAACTCTATCAAATGTCAAGAGAAACTGCAAGAGACTTCAACAAATGATTTCTGCAGTACTTCTCATTTATGCAATGTGTGCACAAGATAAATATTTTAACCAGTTCTAATGTAATGCTATTTTACAAATTTAATTTTATTTCAAACATAAAGCACAGATGATGAGAATTTTCTCAGTTATGATTTTTAATGAGTATTTCACTATTACATATAACTTAGAAATCAAGGCTGTCCTTTAAAGAATATAATCCTAAACTGTGGCCTGTATTACATGGACCATGAAAATAAAATCAGAAATAAAACACTGCAGCCCACTTATAACCCCAGTATATTCTTCATTTGAATTTAAAATAGAGTATATGTTCTCAGAAGAATCCTGCACAGACTGCCTCACACAAGTGTGAAAAATGACGATGGCTGTGGGATTCTTTTTAAGAAGATTTTAGGATTTTATTTTTTTTAAACCTGGGGTTTTCTTCTTGAGATGTATCTAGTGCAAATATTCAGATGTCTAACAGTAAAAGAAAGGCTTTCAGTTTCAGGCAAGGAATATTCAGTTCTAAGCAATTTTGGTACGATATAATTCAATTAAATCATTAAGGTCTTCCTTCTCTTTTCATTGCATGATTTAAATGAATGCCTGATAGTTTAAGGGAGGCATAAAATCAAATCAAATCAAATACTATCATCACATGAAACAACATTTTTTGTTCTTCTATGTATAAAAGACATTTATATAAACCACCTTTGAGCACATCCTAAGTATAAACAAACCTGGTGTTAACTTGTTGCAACAACCTAAAAAGAAACTCTTTATTTCTGCCGCTGAAAATGGAAGAAGAGTTTTGGGCCTGTGAAGAAACAACTACCTTTTGTAATTGCCCTTTATTCTGTCTTAAGTATGATGTGGCCTTTCTGTAGACAATTCACTCATGTCACTCCAGAAGATATAAAGAATAAATCAAGCCCAGTATCTGAGCCATCTGTAATAAAGTTTTAACTACTGATTCAAGAGATATTTTTCCCATAAATTGACTTACTGTACAATTGGGATTGCTCCAAGCCTGCAAGACTTTATCTGCTAACCGTTTGGAAATAGTAGATGATAACTCCCCCACAGCTGATACAGCCAAGTAGTTAAAAAGTATTTTAGACGATACCTTCAAAGGTCTCAATGGAGAATCCCATAATACTTTAAATTTCTTCGGCTGTGATCTACTCTTAAATATAAACCTCTCCTTTAATCCCTGCTTGGACTGCTGGAAGCACTGGATGGGTTGGGAAAAGTATTTTCTTATAGCTAAACAGGTGAGGAATACTATATCCAGATTCCTCAGAAGATACAGAGAGATCAATTTAAAATCTATTGAGAAAACATATTCTTGCAAGAAAAAAAAAAAAAAAAAGAGGTGAATGCAGTTTATGAGAAATGCCTACTAAAGGAAAAGTAAGCACAGAAAAAAACTACTAGTGATAGAACAGCTCAAACAGCACCTGCTGACACTATGATAACGCTAGTACAGTCAGATGGAAATTCAGTTCTTGTGGGTTACCAAGTTAAAAACCCAGGGTAGTCTGTGCACTGTTCATCTTGCTAAACTCACTTCTTCCCACAGTTCAGATGCCATCTGCACACTCTCAGGTACCACTTATATATGAAACAGCAACATGCTGCACACTTTATCTAGAAGATCTCTATGAAAAGCTGCATCAGTTCAGTCGGGAATCAAGGCCAGCAAAGCACCAGCAAAGCCCCTTCAGCATGCTGCAGTCAGCATGGAGAAATCAAGGATGAATCTGCACTGGCTAAGGTTTGCTGTCTCCACTGCAGGGAAGACCCCTAGATACAGCCCCTAGGTACAGAGATAAATGTCTGTAACCTCACTGGTCTTTAACTATCTGATCGACTTCTGCCTGATCTCCTTTTTTTGCCCTTCATGAAATAAAATGCATTAACATGCCCAATCCCAAGGTTTTCAATACCAGTCCACTTTATTATCTTCCACACAGATACCAAACCCCATACAAAAGTCAGAGGATGGGTCCTTTACACACTACATCCTACCCCGGCACTTACAAAGAGATGTCATCATGAACGTATCCCAGAACCTGCCTTTAGCCATCCCCTGTCAGGAGGGTACTGCCCTTCCAGTTTCCTTCTGTCTCCAAGGCAACCCAGGCCACCAAAACAGGATTGTATGGATTAAATTACTTACCTAAGACACAGCTAGCCACTAATTATAACAGAGAGAACAAATATTAGGTAAAAATTTTTCCTCACAAGTGATGCAGAAACCCTAGCAATACTTCAGCAATGAAAGATGGAAGTTCATGGAAAATCTCTGCTGGAAAGGCTGGGGAGTATAAATGTGCCTATACGGAAAAAGGATGTCAGAGTCCACTTCTTCCACATCACCCACAAAAAAGTAGCAGCAGCCTCACAGCAAGCAGGAGCATGGGACATAAGAAAGACATTTCAAGCCAAAGGTAATGTTAAGAAAACGCTAATAAAACTGAATAGCAATAATGGATCCTTTAAAGCTACAACTTGCTACTACTATGACCTTCATTTATGTGCTTCCTGCACTTCGCACCAAAGCAAAAGGCATTTTGCTAGGAATTGCATTTGGTTCTATAAACTTCAGTTGTGCAAAAGCATTAACTAATCAGCGCAGCACACTGCTGTATGTGACCCAAGTTAACCCAGCCACATTTGTGTGGACAGGCTGCTGGACTCTCTGCAGTGTGATTCCAAGTGCTGCAGCTAGCACCAAAGAACAATCAGGTCTTACTGAAACACACCCTTCTGAATAAAACACAGGCAGAGCACAGCACTGCTCTTCCTCCTGCAGTGTCTGAGAAGCCCAAAATATGCAGAATATGTTGGTGGTCAGAATGGAATTACCCACTTGGGAAGACAGCAGCACATTGGAGCTACCAGCCTTCCCAACACCTGAACCACTAAAATTGGTTGGAAACTTGGTGTTAGAAGGGAGATGAATGGAAGTATTTCAGTTCCACAGAAGCTGGCAAGAAAGAAACCCCTCCCTTATTCTAAATATGCAATTCAAACCTGGAAATCAAGTCAAGATTTCTTTGAAGGGGCTAATTGAATTTGCTCCTTTTTGGACTTGGCCTCATTTTATTTTGTATTTGCTATGTCACTGAAGCTTATTTAAAGAACTTACACTTTTGACAATTAAATCAGAAGTTAGAACTCTTAAAGATATTTTTTTATTGTTCTGAGAATCTTCTAAAACAATTTACAGAAGTTCAGTAGAGTAGGAAGAAGATTAGGCTGCCAAATGAAAGAAATTCAAATGATCTTCAAAAGCTGGCCTCTCCCAGTCTTATCTTTGAGAGTGGGCAAATCCGCTTTGATAGTAGGATTTAATAAAAAGATCCAAAAAGTCCACATGCTTATATCTGATGTTATTCAGATAATTTTGTTGTTTAAGTAGTTCTGAATATGGAACATAAGCCAGGGAATGTACATCTGATTCCTCTCAGCAGTAAAACATTAGCTCTACAAGTGCAGAACTCCTAAGACTGGGGGATACAGGGAAACACAAAGATTGAAGCTTGTAAATACCTTTTTCCTTTTCCTTTGTTTTAAAAGAAGTTTTATAATCTGTCACTGACCAGACACCATGTTAACAGCAAACAGGCTTTCCATCGATCAATTAGGTATAAAAACCCCTATATCTTTGGTTTAGCAACAGATGGTCTGAGGATTCAAGATGAGAATAAAAATTGGGGGGGGGGGGAAATTGATAAATAGAAGATAAGACTGTAAGCCACTGTGACTCAAAGGTGTATGTAACTGGTTGAGACCACTTTTATTCATTACAGAGTCAAAAGAGAACAAACTCATTTAATTTTATATGCTCAGTCTAGTATTTGTCTTGTAAATGTTCTAAGAGACAGCACTGAAAACATTAATTCTATAGTTTCTTATAAAGGAAAGAGAGAACAAATAGGAAGAACATTCTTGAATGATAAAATGTCTGAGGGATCTGGTGGGAATTCTTCACATAAGATGTATTTTTCTTTAGGGAACAGGCGTAAATATAAACAGATGGGCTATATAAGTAGAATTGGCAGCTGCACAGATAGCTGCTTTCTTATATATGATTTTTCAGACTCACCAGGGTATATGCTTAATTATTCTTAATATTTTGTACATTTCAGATGCTCACAATATAATGACCAAATATAAATGTAATTTAAGCAAATAGTAGTTTGACTCTAAATGGAAACAATACATTTTCTTCAAACAAACTACTTAAAAAGGGGACTTGTCACTCCATCTGTTCACAATAGCTCCTTTAGAAGTGTTTGTTTTGTTTAGAAATACCAAAATGGACTAATTGGTGGTAGATGGGTTGAGGTGTGCTTGCTGCTTTTAAATCACTGAGCATAAAAAGCTGGTTTTGGTCTTGCTGGCCCAATACAACCAAAGAAAGGAAATGCTTGAATTCATTTTCACTGGGCTACACTGCACGTATGTTCTGTACTGCAACTATTTCAGATGTTCCTTTTCTGGAGAGGACAAAGTGACAAGCGGTGTGTTTTCATGATGATGGCCAGGCTGTACTGGAGTACAATTCTCACCTCTCCTCCATAAATTATAAGAAAATACAAATTCAGTTAACATTAGAAAGAAGTCCAGCACAGCACACTTCAATTACATGTACAACATGTAATTGCATGTACAACATGAAGGTACAACATTGCATATACAACAACTGCAGTGCTTATAGTGCAGCTGGTAGAGCCATGCTAGTAACTGGGCACATGGTATCTACCATTTTAAAGTGACAGGACCCTAATGCTCACTCTGCCATCTCATAACAGAAAAAACAGCACCACATACCTAACGGGAGACCTTCTGGTAATAAAACCTTGTCCAGCCCTTGGCGCATCATTCTAAAAAGGCCAAAGAGACTGTGAATATGTATGTTAAGAGCAAAACTGTATAGAGCCAAAGAACTGTAATCTGCACGTACTTGTACATAAGGTGAATGTCAGCTCCGTGTTAATGGGTGTGATTGTGCTCTCATCTGTTGAGCAATCCAGTCTGTGTCATTTTGGATCCATTCCACTGAATTATTCAGACATTCACTTCAGTAGTACTAAAACTTGTAATTGCAGAGAACATCAGGACAAATCATAGCAGTGAACTTCAAACAGAAGAACAGAAGAGTGTTTATAGCAGTAAACGGAAAATAATGACAGCAAACAAACGAGCAAGGCATGAAA
Source organism: Pezoporus flaviventris (assembly GCF_033815535.1). Classification (NCBI taxonomy): domain Eukaryota; kingdom Metazoa; phylum Chordata; class Aves; order Psittaciformes; family Psittacidae; genus Pezoporus; species Pezoporus flaviventris. The sequence goes on from NW_026892549.1 coordinate 54,939,735, forward strand.
AGGAATCATTATAAAATATGTAACAGAGTCCCTGCTTAGTGCAGGTAGCCTCACAAGCCCTCAGGCTGGCATCATGCATGCAGAGAGGCAATTCAAACTAGGACTCCCAGAGAAGCTGTGTTTGAAAAACATCACAGAGCTGAGATGTCCAACCTAAGGGGCAAGTAACAAACAGCGAAGCCTTCTGCTGCATCAGACCGCATCATCTTAGTTGGGTCTCCTACAGTCTCAGAAAATATCCCTTACAGACAGTATGGCTCCTGCTAGACCATAAGGTGGCTGAAGCTGGTTAGGTTGGACTCTAGTAACAGAAATCCAGAGAGTGTTGTCGCAGTATGTCAAGAAGCCAAGAAGAAATCTTTTGTGGAGATGTGAGGCTCAGACTTCTCTTCCCTTGCAAGGACCAACACTGAGACTCAAGATGCCCTCTACCATGGTCCCCTAAGTCACAGCTTGCTGCAGTGAACCTGCTGCACAAGGCTGGTGATGCCATGGGGATGGTTCAGCACTTCCCAGCAAACAATGTCAGTTTTCTCTCCAAACTTTAGATTTACCTACAGCTAGGCTTCTGGGTGATACTTTAAGAGAGCATCTTTTTTTCTGGCTTTTGCTGGCATGTTCTGAGTGTGGTGATGTTTAATGATTTCTGTGGGGTTGGTTCTCCATATCAATTTCCTTTCCTGTTTCCTTTCCCTATGTTTTGCTCTGATGCCAGGGAAGAAGTACTCAGTAACTTTGCCACTGTACTCAATAACTTTGATTTTGGGTTATCATTCCTGCAGTGTTCTATCAAGCATCAGAGTAGTCTACTAATTAACACAAATATTCTAAGAAAAATCTACAATAAATGCGTTAATAACTAAAAATTACAGGATGTTGTGGTTTAAACCCAGTCAGACAGCTTGTTCACTCCCTACCCCCCCCTTCCCCCTTCTTGCCCTCCCCCTACTCCCAGAGGGACAGAGAGGAGAATCGAAAAGAATGCAACTCCCATGGGTTGAAATAAGAACAGTTTAGTAACTAAGGTATAACACAAACCACTACTGCTACCACCAATAATAACAATGATAAAGGAAATAACAAGGGAAGAGAATACAACATCTCACCACCAGCCGACTGATAACTCGCCCCCCCCCAGCCCGACCAAGCACCCACCCATACTTCCTCCAACCGTGCAGTCCCCCAGCCCTTCCAGGTAACTCCCAGTTACCTCCTGGGCATGACGTGCTGTGGTATGGAATACCTCTTTGGTCAGTTTGGGTCAGGTGTCCTGTCTCTGCTTCCTCCCGGCTTCCCCTCCTCCCTGGCAGAGCATGAGGCTCACAAAGTCCTTGGCCAAACCAAAACATCGCTATCAGCTCTGTTCCCAGGCCGAAAGTCAAAACACAGCACTGCACCAGCTACCAAGAAGGAGAAAAATGACTGCTACTGCTGAACCCAGGCCACAGGAGCATACAACAATCACAGTATCTGTATCATAAGGCTCAGCAGTCCCAGACTCAAATGCTTCAGATCACCTGCAGAAGCTGTAATGGGAAGGCCATGTGTTCCTGAAGCCAGGGAGTTCACTCAATCCTGGCATTTAGATTCACAGTTCAGGGAGAAAAGTGGAGGAGTCCTCTCAGGCTGAGCAAGGCAAACGCTGGTTCAGATCTCCCCTCCCTATGGGGTGACTCAGAGGGTTCATCTGCTTAAATGAAGCCCATATTTTGCTGGTCCATCAGCCGATGACTCTCAGCAACTCTACTGTGGCAGTGCCTAAACTCAGCTTGCAAGCACAGTTAAAGTATTAATTAATTATTACCAGAGACATTCTGATGTCATTCAGGTTGACTGCCTAGTGTATGAAGTTGAAGGAAAAAGAATACACAAAAAAAATAAAAGCCCTCAAATACTGGACACGAAATAGACAGGGCTAATTCCACTGATGTAAGCAGAGACCTGTTTTGATAAATAGATAATATACATGTAAGCGTGTATTAGAGTTTGAAGTAGACAGCTGTGACTGTAGCCTGGAATACAGAAAGGGATGATCATGAGTAAAAGGCTGTTATCAACTACTACAGTTCTGGCAAGGAAGCCAGGGAAAGCAATGAATTAGACTATATTTAAAGTTCTGCTTTTTTATGGAATGCACAATGAAATTCTCAAATTCAATGACTCTCACATTCCAAGGACAGTGTTAACAGTTTAACTCCTGATCTTAACATCCAACTTCAATGTTACCATCCAACTTCAGAGGCACATCCAGCTGAGAAACAAAAGCATCTTACATTATATAGATAGAGGTCTCTGGTTGAACGAATTGCTGACACAGCAATTTCTGGCAATAATTGCTGACACTGGCAATAATCATTCATTCCTTGAAACATGAGGTCACGCACAGAAAGCCAGGTGCCCTATGTACCCAGAGTCTAAATCCCTCTCCTCTGTGATGGATTGCAAAGCCACCTGTGCATTATTTCAACCATATCCAACCAGCTTCAATCGCACCAGCAAGAAGAGCTATACAGACGGCTGACTGCATTTGTAACTTCTGAGACATGCCCTGGTCAGGCTGGTTTGTTGTTTTGTTTGAAACAGAGAGCAGAAGTCCAAAATCTGATAGTAAAGTGATTAAATATTTGTCAGAATCAGAGGGTATTCAAACAGGAGTTTTATAAAACCTTAAAAATGAAATTAACTGAAATTGCTACTGAAGTACAAGACGTATTGTTTAACCTGGTCCAAGGAGCAGAGGAACAGAAGGTGGCAAACATTACAGTAACTTCTGAAAAGAGCTTCAGGACCTGTCAACTGGTACCTCTGATCTCTTTACAAGTCTAATAAACTCAATTGCATAGTAAGGAATGGATTTAGTTGATGCATGGAAAAATGGTACACCGTAGCAAAGACTTACCAGAGAAACACAGGAGTAAGGATCACCTGACTGACATAAGATACTTGAATTCCCCAAAGCTTTTGACAATGAAGTGAGAAGAGGGAAAGCAAAGAAAAGAAGAATGTGACATCTGTTCTGGGACCTGTGCTAGTGTCATGGTTTAAACCCAGTCAGGTAATTTGTTCGCTCACTTCCCCCCCTTTTCTTGCCCTCCCCCTGCTCTCGGAGGGACGGAGAGGAGAATCGAAAAGAATGCAACTCCCACGGGTTGAGATAAGAACAGTTTAGTAACTAAGGTATAACACAAACCACTACTGCTACCACCAGTGATAATAATGATAAAGGAAATAACAAGGGAGAGAATACAACACCTCAGCACCAGCCGACCGATAACTCGCCCCCAAGCCCAACCAAGCACCGACCGATACCTCCTCCAACCCTGCAGTCTCCCAGCCCTTCCGGCTAACTCCCAGTTACATCCTGGGCATGACGTGCTGTGGTATGGAATACCTCTTTGGTCAGTTTGGGTCAGCTGTCCTGTCTCTGCTTCCTCCTGGCTTCCCCTCCCCCCTGGCAGAGCATGAGGCTCACAAAGTCCTTGGCCAAACCAAAACATCGCTATCAGCTCTGTTCCCGAGCCGAAAGTCAAAACACAGCACTGCACCAGCTACCAAGGAGGAGAAACATGACTGCTACTGCTGAACCCAGGACAGCTAGTCAGCACATTCGTAAGTATTTTCTAAAGGGTGGAAAGGTGAATATTGAGATGACATTCATTGACAGCATAAAATTATTCAAGTTTTTCAAGACAACAGCATGCTGCATGCTCACTGATTAATCTCAAGATGCTACCGGATTAAGTAATAAAGTGGCAGATGAAACTGAATCCCAAAATGATTCAAATGAAAAGAAAATATCCTTAATTATACAAATCCAGCAAGATACAAATCAAACAAGGAGAGCATCCTTTGTCATTCAGAAGATGGATCTCACAGCCGCCGCAGATACTTATAAAGCATCAGCTTGACATAATGTCAAGATTTATTGGGGGGGGGGGGGGGGGGGGAGGGAAGCTACCTATAAGGAAACCCCATTAGGCCTCCATTTAAAACCACGATTTAAGCACATCTTAAATGGATCATGCAGGCCTCAGCCCTCTCCTTTGTTTCTGAAAAAAATATACCTGAAACGAGATTTACACAAGGGCAACAAATGAAGAAAGATGAGTAATGGCTTATGTGTCAGGGTGATTAAAGAGACACAGCCTCTTCAGCTCTGCAAAGAGCTTAGGGGAGGATGTGTCAGCATGAAAAGGTTGAAAAGGAACAATTATTTAATAATTCCCACATTATGAGTATCAGAATGTATCATTAAGAGATTTAAAGCAAAGGCAGGGAAGTATTTGTCACTGCTATAGGATCTATTGGTAGCTGAAATATACAGAAGTTCCAAATCAAAAGAGGAGACCAGTTTAACAGAAGAGAGATCCATGAAGGCCAGACCAATCACCAGCTCTGGGAGGTCCTAATCCACAGGGCATTGGAGAAGAGTAACAGAGAAACCTCAGCGTTTACTCACTGTGTTTTTATCTATTTTCCCTAAGCATCACCTCCTGCTTGCTGCCAGAGATGGGATACTGACAAAGCAGACTTGATGATTTTAAAGGTCTTTTCCAACCTAGTTGATTCTGTGATTCTATACGTAGGAGATACTGTCACCAGTTGAAAGACAAGCAAAGAAATAAAGTTCATTCCAGGTGAAAAACCGAAACAGTTCAAATACCCAAGTCAGGCTTTGGAAGTTGTTTCTGTAACTTCTTTTCTTCTTTATTTTCTCATTCACCATTATATATAGTATTTTGCCCCAGACAAAGAAAAGGAATTGAAATACTTCATCTTGTTGTCCCAAAGTCTCACCACAAAAAAAATGTCTATCATCTGCCCAGGAAATGAGCGTGTGCTTGCTGGTGTGAGCTTTTACAATAGGACAGGCAATATTTATGAGCAGTTTGAAGGCTTCCTAGTGAATACCCACCTGGAGAAAGTGGATATACAAGTTTTGCATTCTCTCTTTTAGGTCACTTATCTAATTCTAAAATTGCAGCCAATTTTTTCTGGGGAATAGTTCTGCATAAGCATAAGTTAAATGCATCAAAGGCATCCAAATCATGATTTTCTTAATATTGGAACAGCAATAAACCCAAAGAAGTTAAAATCCTGCTTTCATGACAAAGGGAAATTTATCTCAGGTCTCAAATTCATTTCAAGCCAATGGGTTTCTTTTGCTGGCATGCAGGCTTAACAAAAAGAGGCTGGCAGATACTGTGGTAGGAGCAGTTCTTTCGCAGTTTGTACTTTTCAGCAAACTTGATGTCTTTCCCTGTACATCATTTCACCCAGTTCTACCTGCTGGTAGCAATGGAATAACTGCAGAGAAGCCCTGAACTTTGTCTCAGTCATCTTCTTCTACTTGGCCAAAGAAATTCAAGCAAGACTCCCAGAGTGGTTCATAGAAAAAATGACAAGCACTCCTAGGACATCTGTATGGAGATTATATTGGTAATCAATTTATTTTGCATAGCCTCATGGATCACTTATATTGATGATTATGTGTTTTAGCTCCTGTGACAACTTGTCAATAAAATAAAAGTAAAAAACGGCTAAGGACAGCATACTTTTAATTTCAAGATGATCTCTTTCTTGAAAAGAGGTGCCACTTTCCAAGTGCTGAAAAGAACTAGCTCATGAATATATTTTGTTTACCAAGTGGAATACTGTTCAAGGAATCAAAACAACTTTCTTGTAATCCAATACATATATCCAAAGGTGAATAATTTTCTTTTAGAGTTCAGTTACTTTTAAAAATGAATTTTGGAAAAAATAGGAAGGTTGACAAAAATTTAGGTCTTGAGTTACTTGAAAATGCGTTATTCAAACTCATCATAGACTGGCATAGTTTTTATCCCCCCAAAGTGGAAAGTTAAATACCATTTACAGGTTGGTTTAGAGATATTTTTTTACATGAAAGATTCTGACATTTCATTTCGAAGTTTTCATTCAAGATATGAACTTTACTTCTTGCAAGGGAAAAGAATGATGGCTAAATAGACCACATCACCTAAATTATCCTTACATCTGAAAAACGCACTGGAGTTACTTAGGTTGTCACAAGAATTATTGTTTTCTCCAAAGCATCCAATCCCAGTGGACTCTGTCTCCACCCTAAATATTTGCTTCCCTTAAATAAAACTGCCCAGTTTCTTCTTTTTATATGTTCTACCCTCCCAATACAATTCTGGATAAGTCCACAAAGCTACCAGCTCACTAATGACTTTTAGTTCCTAATGAAAATCTCCACATCTCCTTGATGAAGATGAATATCACTGTCCCCTTTCAGATTCCCAGTCCTTGGCAGAAAATGCCGTGGCTGTCCTATCTTGTATGTTTAACACATAGCACAAAAATACTAGGTCAATATAATAGCCTTATTTAAAAAAAATCCTTTTCTTTTAGTACAGAATATGAATGATGAATGCAGTATTGATTCATTTCTTTACATCCAATAGAGATGCCTTACTCAAAACACAAGACCTGGATAGTTGTCCTTTCATGGAAGAAAGGCTGTGTTGACCTTCAGAGGTCCTTTCTCTCTGACTATCTACAGGAGTAAGTTAATCAGGAGATGAAGCTCTTGTATCTAAGCCAGCCTTGAGATGGAGCTGTGCAGTTTGAGTGAAAGAAAGGAGTTCTCACTGTATCCCTGTAAATACACTCAAAGTGGGAATTTGCTAATTGCAGCACTCTGTAAGCTGGAATTAATATAAACAATATATATAAAATGCAATGCAATGCATGCACCTAGTAAAGTTACAAAAGCAGTAAATGCTAGAGATGAGATGTTGAATACATTATTAAGACTTGTGCCTACTTTAAATGGGATTTGAAGAAAACCAACTTGTTGCAATCCATTTTAATTCAGTTTGTGGGTAGCTGCTAGAAAATTCAAGTTTTCAACAGTTATGCCCCACCTGGGATGCATAAAGCTCCAGTTTTCAGCTTCTGTTAGTTTAATACAAGGATGGCAAAAATCATGTGGACATTACCTTCATTTACTTTTGGAACAAACAATTTGCACATCACCATGTTTTGGCTGACTGCCTGAACAGCTGAAAATGTTGCTTCTCCTTGAAGAACAACATTGAACCAGTCAGATAATAACCCATTCAATCTGAGGTCCTCAAAAATCCCCTAACAGGTCAATATAATGCTCTAATGAGGAACCACCCTGGCTTCCAAAACATTTTTTTTTTATACTAGTATATGCAGGCAAGTGAGATGGGAATATTTAGTATGGTATCTACTTGAAAAAGGCTGGCTCTATTAAACGCCTGTCCATCGTCTTGCACTCCAGGGAGGGAAGGATTTCTCTGTAACAAAGATGAAGGGAATATCAATGGGGCTAATCTCTTCAAAGTGCTCAGTGCTCAAAGCAATCGCCTGCAGTAGTACACAGTCCCCACCCTCATTAGCTCAGCAAAGAAAACACAGCCAGAGACAAAATATTAACCTGCAGCTAGGGCAACAAATGTAAAATAAGGGGTTTCTACTTTTTCCACCTGCCTTTTCTTTTCAAAGGACATATATTTCAAACATTTTAAATTATGTGTTTACTGAAAATAAAGTCATATGTCTTAAGAGCCCCTTTTCTTTCTAGAATATTTAAATATTGTAGAGTTTGTTCATGTTGAAAAATGACACAACAGATATAATGTGTGGCACAACTGTTCTCCTGGTCAACAAAGGGGAAAAAAATCATTGCCAACTTTTTCCCTTTTGAAAAACTGCAACAGTCAGGAAAAAAGGAGAGTGATAGTTTCATACCCCCATGAAACAAGGAGACAAAATGATCCGTCAATCAGCTCATATTTCTGCAAGTTCCTGTCTATCCACCGCCTCCAAATTAGGTCAGGAAAACAAATGTTGAGAACAAGAGGAATGAAATACAGCAGGACTGAAGGGAGAACTGAGAATTATGAGACAAGGCATTGCTGTTGAATAATGTAGTCTTCCAGCACATCCTTTTCCCATGCTGACCATAGGAATAATTAAGGATGGCCAACAAACGTTGTAAGTACTTCTCAGAGAAAGAGGGCTGACATGGACGTGTTACCCATCTAACTTCCAAGACCAAGTAGCATGATCAGGACCAGAAAATAGGTCATGGGGTGTGTAAACCAATTCAGACCACATAGGACTCTCTCCAGGGAGTCCACTGATGGATTCATCGGTTCAAACACCCAGGATGGGCAGGCTACCTAGGGACAAAACATCAATATCGGTGCACTGTCTAAGAGCACACAGTCAGGGCAACAGCATTTGCTTATTGTAAAGCTCTGCCAAAGCGTGGAATTTTAGATTGAAGGAAAAGCACAAAAAACTTTCTACTAGTGTGGGTGAGGTGAACCAGCCCACCACCATTTCCTCTACCCCAGGAATCAGTTGTAAAAATCTTTTGCTTGCATAAAACCAGCTTCATCAGCAAATGGTGGACCAGAAAGTTTATTACATAGAATCATAGAAGGGTTTGGCTTGGAAGGAGCCTTAAGGTTCACCTATTTGCAACCCCCTGCCATGGGCAGGGACACCTTCTGATGCAGAGAGTTGACCAATGTACAGGGGGGTTGTACAGGGGGGTTGTACAAGGTGGTTAGAGGAATTTCCTTGCTTAAACAAAAGTATTGTCTGTTGTAAATGCCTGCTAAGCAGAACAAAGGCACCTGGTCCTATTGATAAGGAAAAGCAGACATTTGATCCTATTGATAAGCAGCTATTGATAAGGAAAAGCAGATGCCTGAATCTACTGCTAAGGGGGAGAAGCAGATGGTTTATGGCTGGGATACCGACCAAACCCTACGGCCATATGTGAAGACTGAAAGGTGAAAAGTGCAAGAAGAGGAAGACTCATTTACTTCATCTTGAAGACCCCTACCCACAGGAGGAAGACTCAGTTACTTCATCTTGAGACCCCTGCCCATGACCAGAGGGGGCACTGCGCAGGTGCAGAGGACCTTTTGGCTCATTATAATACGAAGCGGGGATAGGACATGAATATGTATAGGCGTATTGTGCAACCTTATGAATATATATAACTTTAGAGAATAAATGTAGAGGGAAACAACACTGAGGCACGCATGACTTTGAGGAATTATCCCCGTGCATCTCAGCACTGAATAAAAAGCATACCTACTTTACAACTTTAACGAGTTGTGGAGTCAATCCGCGCATCACTTCCACTACAGCAGGTTGCTCCAAGCCCCATCTAACCTGGCCTTGAACACTATGAGGAATGGGGAAGCCACAGCTTCTCTGAGCAACCTGTGCCAGGGCCTCACCACCCTTAAAGCGATTCCCAGAGATCAAGCAGAGATGTAAATTCAGACAAACACATATCACAAAGGTGTCTTTCATTCTTCCTGTAATCCTTGTCTGATTGTTGATTGATGGTTCCTTGGTCAGGAAAAGTTTTATAAAGGGATACTCAAGTTTGGAGTGACAAGAAAAAGAGAGATGGACAAGATGTGAAGAAGCACCATCGCTTGCAAACTGCCAGTGTAAGGAAAATAACTTCAGCATTTAACTCCATCCCATTTTGGAGAGATAGAAGGAAGGAAGGTTGGTTTTTGTGACTGATTACCACTTGGCTCAGTGTCTGTAGTGTCCCCTGCACTGGCCTGGCGGACGAGACATGCACAAGAACAGTGATCAGACACAGAGCACTGACACAGCACTTAGAGACGAGCTGAAGCCAAGAAAGTGAAGTCAAATTAAAAGTGCTGATCACCAGATAAAGAATGAAGAACTGAGAGATGCAGTGGCTGGATTTGTGCTCATCAAGCAAAACCTGTAGGAATTTGGCTCAGTTGTATTTCCAAGAAACAGAACATGGGAATCCTTATTTTGTATAGGAAAGGGTGTGTAAGGATGCAGTGAAAACACACAGATCTTGCTGTGCTGGACCCATAGCAAAGAAAAGGGTTCTAATGGGACAGATATTAAACAATTCATGATGGGAGAAAGGAAAGGAACAAGTGACGTACAAGACTGTAGCTTATGTGTTATGAATAGACCTGAGAAAAGCCTAAACGAGAAGCCAAGCAGGCAGCAAAATAAGGAAGAACGAGTCTCACTTTTCTAGAGAGAAACATTCCAATGTTTCAAAGGAATAAGAAAGATGTTTCCTAAAACCATGGCTTGATCCCCTTGTTGCCCTGTTAGGTGAAGCTATACCACTGTAGCAAGTCCAAACTGATTAATAACCAGAACTGGGAGTTGTTTTAGATCTGTGTAAAAAAGCAAGTGCCAGGACAAATCCAAAGACTTATACCTGTACCTCTTTCCAGCACCTATAATAAATGCTTGCAGCAATGTAGAGATATTTCAGCTGCTCCAGCCAATGAGCTGGCTTTATTTGGAGCTCAGCTCAGATGCCTCTATACAAATGCCCATAGTATGGGGAACAAACAAGAGGAACTCGAGATGCATGCACATCTACGGGGGTATGATATAATAGGCATAGCAGAAACATGGTGGGATGGCTCCTGTGACTGGAGTGTTGGAATGGAAGGTTACAGGCTATTTAGAAGAGACAGGCCTGGCAGGCGGGGAGGGGGAGTTGCTACTAAGGGGAAATCCTGCCTGACCAATTTGGTGGCCTTCTATGATGGGGCTACAGAACTGATGCACAGGGGTAGAGCAGTTGATGTCATCTACCTGGACTTGTGCAAAGCGTTCGACACTGTCCCGCACGACATCCTTGTCTCTAAATCGGAGAGACATCAATTTGATGGATGGACCACTCGGTGGATAAAGAACTGCCGGGATGGCCGCACACAAAGAGTTGTGGTCAATGGCTCAGTATCCGGCTGGAGATGAGTGGCGTCCCTCAGGGATCGGTGTTGGGACCGGTCTTGTTTAACATCTTCGTCTCTGACATGGACAGTGGGATTGAGTGCGCCCTCAGCAAGTTTGCCGATGACACCAAGCTGTGTGGTTCGGTTGATACACTGGAGGGAAGGAATGCCATCCAGAGGGACCTGGACATGCTTGTGAGTTGGGCTGATGCCAACCTCATGAAGTTTAACCATGCCAAGGACAAGGTCCTCCACCTGGGTGGGAGCAATCCCAGGCACAGCTACAGGTTGGGCAGAGAAGAGATTCAGAGCAGCCCTGAGGAAAAGGACTTGGGGGTGTTGGTTGATGAGAAAATGAACATGAGCTGGCTTCAGTGTGTGCTCGCAGCCCAGAAAGCCAACTGTATCCCGGGCTGCATCAAAAGGAGCGTGACCAGCAGGTCGAAGGAGGTGATCCTGCCCCTCTACTCTGCTCTTGTGAGACCTCACCTGGAGTATTGTGTGCAGTTCTGGTGTTCTCAGCATAAAAAGGACATGGATCTGTTGGAACAAGTCCAGAGGAGGCCACAAGGATGATCAGGGGACTGGAGCACCTCCTGTATGAAGACAGGCTGAGAAGTTGGGGCTGTTCAGCCTGGAGAAGAGAAGGCTGCTTGGAGACCTCATAGCAGCCTTCCAGTATCTGAAGGGGGCTTATAGGGATGCTGGGGAGGGACTCTTCATTGGGGATGGTAGTGATAGGACAAGGGGTAACGGGTTAAAACTTAAACAGGGGAAGTTTAGATTGGATATAAGGAAGAAGTTCTTTACTGTAAGGGTGTTGAGGACTGGAATGGGTTGCCCAGGGAGGCTGTGAATGCTCCATCCCTGGCAGTGTTCATGGCCAGGTTGGACAGAGCCTTGGGTGACATGGTTCAGTGTGAGGTGTCCCTGGCCATGGCAGGCGGGTTGGAACTTGATGATCTTAAGGTCCTTTCCAACCCTAACTATTCGATGATTCTATTTCAATCTATCTATATATCAAGCTCTCTTTGCATATTAGGCATCAATTTGCAGAGTTTACTACAGTCCTGCATGAGTGTCCAACGAATACATGCACAGACACCCAATTAGCTCATGCATGAGGTCCCAATGATCTTATGCATGAATGCCCCACCAGTTCATGCATGTGTGCCCAATCAGTTTAGGCACTGACACCCAATTACACATAAGCCTCCAATTAATTTACATGCAGCCCTGCCAAATGTTTGGTTTAAGCTGAGACTGGGAAACAGGGAAGAAAAGTGTTTACTTAAGCCCTTGTTTCATTCTTAATGTTTTCTTTTTTCTCAATACCCAGAATCAGTAATCAGAAGTTTGCATTAATCAGAAATAACTTAAATCAAGTAAAAATTGCCCAAATTGAGACTTGCCTGTGACAGCATACACATAGTCAGGACTGAGGTAGAGACTTGTTTCGAGCTACTAGGGAAAAAGCACCCTAAGGAATCAATTGATGTTATCAGGTAATCTGCCTCAGAGATTAAAGAACACAGAGCAATAAGGTGTTGTAATGAAAAAAGCTTTTTAGTCAGAAATGGGGGTCATAGGGAAAAACACACATTAATGTCAGCACGCAATTGCACTATATGGACAAAACCAGATGCTGCTAAAAAGATTACTGTGGTAAATTCTGCACTGAAGGATTTTTCTCTCAGCAAGCACAAGTTTAACTGTAAAAAAGAGGGACATATATAAAAAAGCAAGCTTCAGAAACTGCAAAAAAAGGTAAGATAATGAGTCAAGATCTTGCCCTTCTCTGGTTCTGTTGATTCCTGGAGACAGACCCCTCCTGAGATGGAAGAGGTGCAGGTGCAGACCCTGCTCTCCCTACATCCAGCCGCCAACTGCAAAGTCCACTGTACAGATTCCCAGCAACAGAGAGCTTCTTCCATCCTGGAAATATCCCTCCCCTGCCCTGCAAAGATGAAGCTTTATCTGCTCAGTGCCAGTTGAGCAATATCAATTAACAAAATGTGAACAAAAGAAAGATAAAAAACAGGTATCAGGCACCTCAATATCAGCTTGTCTTTGCAGCCAATATGCCAACCAAAACTGAGGAAATAGAAGACAAAAATAAGTGGGCCCCTCAAAGCAAGATCATACCTCTAAATAAATGAGACTGCCATATAATAAATCAATATTATTTATGTTTTCTTTAAGAAATAGAATATATAATCAACCAGGCACATATGAATTGAAAAATACAATTTATATTTCTGAATTTTCCCCCTTAATTTACAAGGACTATTTCTGTCAGTTCTGTTCTAAGCACAGAAATTGCTATCAGATAAGGAATCTGAAAACTGTAATTCTGGAACTTTATCTGAATACTCAACACCATGAGAAATTCTGACAATCTAAGGTTTAATCTCCATGCCTCCATCCCTCTTGAGGCCTGTCTGAATCTCCCATGGCTTTAATATTATCCGTAATAGCCCAAATAATGCCAAATGCAAATATTGAAATTGCTTCAGCAATATCATCCCAGAAAATCCCATCAATAATTCTGTATTCAGTAAATGATGGGTAATATAAACTAATTCTTTAGACCACTATTTAGCACCAAAACCAGCTCCAGATCCAACAGCAAACAATTGTCACCCATTGGGCTAATGGCTGCCTTAATGATAATGGTCCTGTGTAATGTCATGTGATGTGTAATTAAGCAAATGAAGCTCGCTTTTAGATAGCAACACTGAGCAGTTACCCTGACTCCACGATGGTTAACAGTGGTACCATTTGTTCCACAGTCACTTCCTAAAACACCATGTCTCTTGAACCACCAGAATTCCTGTCCCCTGATATAAACCACTTCTATCACAAGGTAACATTGATCCTGGCATTTCTCAACTTTCACATTAATTTACAACCTCTACATTATTTTAAGATACTTTCCCTCTAAATAAAACAGGTACTTATTGCCCTTTTTGATGTTCAGAGGCATTGTAAGGCTATTTATTCATGCTCTGGCAGAAAAATCACATACCCTTCACACATCTTTAGTGCCAAGATCAAGACTTGGATGGAGGCAGGTTAAGTGATAACACCTCATTGTATCTCCAGATATCAAAATACAGCAGTGTATCTTTCCAAATATTGTTTGCTTTCCCTTGGCCTTATTGTAACTGCTATTGATTTTGCACCTTTCCTGTTGTAGTGGGGTTGGTTTGTTTTGTTTTGTTATGATAATAAATAAATATGCTGTAGCATATAGAATCCTCTACAGCTTCTCTCTTACACATGCAACATTGTGTTGTGATCAGTTATATTGTTTTCTAAACAGCAAGTGGAAACACAAAAGGTGATGACAAAAAGGTGTTTAAGGGAACACTACACAGGATATAAGCATATGGAAATGCTGGTTAACTTGCATATGAAAAAATAAGTGATTTTTAGTTTAAAAATCAGATACATTGGGGTCTGTCTTGCACAGTGATGACAGTTGGTCCCATCTCTGAGGCCATTCACAGCACACAGAATTCAAAGGACATGTTCATTTGTATTTCTGATATAATATTGAATAATATTCAATAATATTGAATAATATTTCTGTATAATATTGAAGATCACTACCGCAGTGGACTGAGTCCTGGCCAGCTCCAGCCGCAGCTCTCATGGCAAGAGAAAGACCGGGGGAAAGCAGAAAATCCACATAAAGTGCAATGGTAATTAATCATGTAATTATTTCTCCTCATTCACAAGTATGCCGTATCAGATGTCCACCTGTAAGCTGACCTGAAGAAAAGCTAAGGCAGAGCCTGGCTAAAGATTTATACACAACTTTTTTTCATTAACTTATTTGGGATCTGAGTGTGGCTCTGATAAAATTTTATAGTCAAGCATTCATGCCACAAATAATAGCATTGAGATCACCAGAGTTAGAAAGGACCAGCCCCAGTAATGCCTTCAGAAGAATCCCTGTAATTTACAAACTCACTCTTGATAGTAGCTCTTTGATAAGCAACTCCCATCCAGTGCATATCATATCAACAAAAGATAGTGCCACTTCAAAACAGAAGGTGAGATGTGGTTGTCTACATTACATTTGCAATGCTAATTACCTGAAAACAATACAAAGGAAAACCAAACAAAAATCTTCCATTAGCTGGGAACTTACTATCTCTGACCTCAATCGTGTTTGCTGATACTGCCAAACATTTCATAAATCCCTTCATTATCAGCTATAATTTAAATAATTATGGGGCAGAAGTAAAAGAACTGCTCCACCATGGCTCTCTGATCTGGTAATTAAGCCTACCTGTAAGATGATGAACAACTTCTTTCCAGTCTATGACTATAAATGCCATCAAGTTATTACACTAAGTGGTATAACATCACCATGAGAGCCTGAAGGATACAGATGGAAGTTAAGCCACATTTTGCTAAGGTCAGAAAAATCCACCCAAGCTCCTCCACAGACAGAGGTCCCAAATGAGACAGATGTCCCATGCCCAACAGGCTGTTAGTTAAACACAGGATATATTCTCCCATCCGTATTTATATTTGGAATATTCTGGCTGTTTGACGTATTTCAACATGGTTATTATTTTTAGTTAACTCCACTCAAATGACTGACTGAGTAGTTTAGATTGACCAAATTCATGAATTACTGTTTGGACAAACAATGCAGGAACCTGCTGAATTATCCATCTAGCTCTCTGCTGTTGCAGGCAAGCACATCATTCAGACTTTCTCACTGATGCATCAAGGACTCTTTTAGGATTACTCAGACCATAATGGTTTAGCAAAAAAACAAAACAAAACAAAACAAAAAGCTATGACAACATGGTATCTGCATGAGTTGAACATCCACAAACCCAGGTCCCAGAGATATTCACATCAGACTGGGTCCCACACTGCATTGCAAACAGTACCCAAAGCAGCTGCACCCAAGCAAGGACAGCTTTGCTAAAGAATACCAGATCATTCCTCCCGGATGTGGGGCAGAAAGTCCATTCCTTCCAGCCACTCATTAAGTAAATTAAATACTGCTCTATAACAAATAGATATTAATATGCTTGCATTTGTACAAGGTACCTATTCAGAATAGATACAGCTTGTTCATTTGGTAAGTGGATGGTGCCCTCCATCCCTGGCTAGGTGCTGTATGCACTATCAACAACAGGAATTGCAATAGTCTCTTCTAGCTAGATCTTTTTCTGTTGTTAGTTAGGTGTGATTGCATCCTGTTGCATTAAGCCTCACAGAATCACAGAATGGTTAGGTTTGGAAGGGACCTTAAATTCTGATCATCCATCCCAATTTGATATCTCTGTTGTGTGGTTATTCCTGCAGAGAATATTTTGAATTTTATCCAAATGATGGAAAAATTTGCCCCTTTAGATCACCTGAAGCTGATAATCTACTGGAGAGTTCCCATCTGGCTACAAATCTTGCTACAGCATTTTTCAGGGATGTGATTCCTTTGCAAATGACCCAAAATTATACTCCAGAAACAAAAATGCAAAACTTCTTCAAATCCTCCTGAACAAAAAATGAGCTCTTATTCCAAATTACACACAGAAAAAGAATAGTGGTTAAATTTGTCAAAAATGGACAGTGTCAATGCAATTTTTTCCCCTTGGAAATGAAAACATCTTATGTAATGGTACAGCAGAAAAATCTGTGAAATCACTATAGAAGTAATATAGAATGTGATGGCAAAGTTTTCTGCCAAGTGATTTAGTATATTGGTATTATGCATTTCACAGTATGTGGGTCATTATGACAAAATATCATACTACTATTTTTGTCTAATTATTCCTGAATTATATCTCACGTTCTATTGAAGCATTACATTTTATCCACATAACATATAATGCAAATATGTATCTATTTTTCAATATACCTATATACATGACATTATACATTATTATATCACATCTTACTGTACTACCTTTGAGTAAGAACGATTTCCTAAGCAAGGATCTAACTCTGTGCTGCAACATGAATGGTTGTCCATGCTTTGGAATTGCAGATTAATATTGGTTTTAAAACAAAACATATGGTTTACAGCAGTCCCTCTTCAAATGAAAATGCATGTTCACTCACAATATTGCTGACATGGTAAAACAGGCTTGATGATGAAAAAGAACTGGTTAATTCAATTCTTTGTGCATAGTAAGCAGTCCTGTCAATACAATGAAGTTCTGAGGCAATTATAAGAGGATTTCAGAAGATTGGTTATGAAATGCAACTACAGAATTTGCAAGTAAAAGAACAAACAGTAATGGAGAATAAACATCACTAGAATGCAGGTAATGTGGCTATGTTTTTTAACTCCAGTGATTAATTCTGCATTTTATGAAGTACTTTTGTAATAAATTGCACTTTTTGTTACTGCACATTTTTCATTTCATATGGATCATTAGTCCAATTTGCCAAGCTAGTCCATTGAAAACAAGGGTATTGACCACTGGCATAATTGGGCAGCTCTTCTTGAAAATGAGCACATCTATGCTGTTTCACACAAACTATCTGGTTTCAGAACCACAAAATATTTCAAAATATTTCAAAATAAACCACATCTGAGGACGAGAAAATAGAATCCTACCGGTGTGATCAAAGACGGCCTGGTTGGCTGGATGTGGGCCTGCATCTACAGATAAAAGAGGGACTGACTTCCGAATGTCCCAGAGCTTCATCATACCAGAGGAGTCGCAGGAAGCAATCAAATCACCCTGTCAATGTTGGGAACAAAATAAAGGCATCATTTTTGTACTTCTGCAAAAAAGAAAGAGTATCACACAGTGTTATTGTATGTGAGGTTGTCACAGCCACTTAACAACTATGGGGACTTGAACAGCAACAATACAGTATGACTTTTAAAGAGAACAGTTCAGGAGAAACTGTAAGAAAAAAGAGAAAAGAGGTTATTTTGAATTCTGATACCAGTGTCCCCTAAGAACATGGCTTGTGATTACACATTTTTTCTCTCACAGAGACACAGGAATGACCCTTTAGCTCTGATTTTTAACTTGTCTACTCATTCTTTCAGTGTGAAGCATAACATTAGAGAATAACAGACACTCTATCATTCATTAACAGCTATGCTAAGGACAATCTCACTCATTTCAGTGAGTCAGAAACATGCAGGGACTACCTATGCAAGGAAAGACAGCAGGAGCATGTCCCCCATGCCTCTCTTCAATATTAATTTAAAAAAAACGTCAACAACTAAAACAGTGGCAGAAGTATTTTGAATATGTAGCATATGAACAAACGGAAAAATCCAACAAGGCAGGGCAAAGAATGCCCAAATTTTACTTTGTTTAGTCAATTCCTGCCACCATAACAGAAAGAAACCCCTAGCTACTCATGCAGAAACATTTGCTTTTCATTTTAACCTCCTAAATGAAGATTTAAAATCCCCAAACCAGCTCAGCTGGTTTGCACCCAGAGTTATCAAAGTCAATATATTTTCCAATTTATGCAAGAGTGTAAGATTAGATTAAGATACACTGTTTTGAAGGAGAAGCACAATGGTATGGAACAGGTAGAACACAGGTCAGATGCTGCATCCATGGTGTTTTTATATTCAGTTAATTGTTGTGTTTTTCAAATAAATAATACCTGCAAGAAAATATGTGGTGTTATCTAGCAAATAGAGGAATTAAGATCTGAACATATCCATTGACTTCTCAAGTAGAAAGTAATGGCCTGTGAAACGCTATCATGGTATAAATATAATGAAATCTTCAGGTTCATTTGGAGGAGATCTGAGATGTCAAAACTCCATTCTAGCTTGTTACAGGGAGTAATACAGAGTAACACCAAGAATCAAAGTAATCATTGCTTGGAGAATTTAGCCAGCAATGTGCAAGCTCTCAGCACCTGCTGCTTTGCAGAAGAGCTCAGTAACCATAACTACATTCCCCCTCAGCATTGTGATGCTGAGCATTGAGGAAAGGCTATTTATTTAACTGCCTCACCAACTGTACCCACCTAATTCTTTTTAATTTCATTTGGTTCCTTTCATAAAGTTTAGCCTATACAAACAAGGTTAAGCATGCTGGATGGGAAACAAATGACAAAAAAACCCAAATACAATAGCTACACTTGAAATTGTTGTATGGCTTAAACTCCATCTCAATAAAGCAAATTTTGAATGGGGAAAAAAAAAAACAACAAACAACCAAAACCAAAGCAACATCCTGGATATAAGACCAGAAAGGCATCAAATCCAGTCTCCTACTCTTACAATCAGTGCTTTCCTACGTCTGCCACAAAAAAAGTACCGAATCCCGGATTAGTGGAGATCCTCTATCCAGCCTCCACTGCTGATCAAGAACCTGCCTTTCCTTGCATTTATAAACTTTTCAGCCCATAAGCATAAACCAGAAGTTTAAAAGCACTTTTTCACATGCATACTATATCCTTTAGGTTAAATACAAGGGGTGTTTTTGCAGAAATACTCCTCCCTTCTTCCCTGTCCATAATGCATTCCACTTACAGTATTACTCATATGCCCCATGGACCATATTTTCCAGGCTAAACAGCTGAAGCTCTTTCTTCTCTTCATCCCACCCTTTTCATACAGTATGGAATCCAGATTGACTATGAATGTACCCACCCCTGATCTTTATAAAGCAACTCTTGCAAAACTGATGATCAGTTTTGGAAGCCCTGACTTTCAGAGAGCTTAAAGATGCTTATCTCAGCTAAGCAGAGGTTTCGGTAAAGCTGGCACACAGCAGCAACTACAAAGGAGGAGGATGGGACACAAGATCAAATGTGCTGTCTCCTTTCTATCATTATGTATCACATCAGTAAATGGAAGAAGAACTGAGTATGTTCATGTCAAAAGATGCCTCCATTCCTCACTCAGCTTCTGGACCAGCTCTCCACACCTCACCATCCTCTCTCCACACCTCACTTTCTTCTGCAAAGATTATGTCCATCACTATCAATATTCCACTTAGGAAATCACTAGTATCCCTTATACCTGTTATTTCATAACTTTTAATATGACTTTGAAATATTCTTGCATTTTACTCCCAATTTGTTTCCTATCCATAGAGGCATTTTAGTAAAATATACCTTTTATTTGGGGGTGGGGGTGGTGGTTTGGTTTTGTTTTAGAAGACGCCTGTCTTCAAACTTGTTTTGTATGTGTCCGATATGCTTCAATTTAATAAATGCTCCTTAATTACACCTTTGGTAACTAAGCAATTTTGAACTAGATCAATGGACAGCCTGTCTGAATAAGACTGCATATAACCCACTCAGCGTAGTTATAGAAGACACTCTAGTGTGTGCTCTATGTCTGCTCATCAACAGTCATGCCCATGGACTTTCAGTATGACATTCTTAAGTAACAGCAAGGTCTGGCTAATAGATCATAGTAGCATCAAGAGTGCTTCATTGTAACAGATACTATGCAAACATTGATCAGACAGTCCCTGATGCAAAGTACAACTGTAGAGCTCTTTGACCTTCCCACTGGTCCTGACTGAAGGATCGTTACTAGCTGCATAATTATGAGGAAAACAACCTGATCTACTTCTATTACAGGTTCTTCCTTCCCTTAATTCATTTTGCTACCATAAAAGAAGATACATACCCCATCCTCTTTCAATCTTGCTATCCTATTCTCTGCCATATTTTCCCCCTTTCTACTAGAGATCCCTAAGAATCACAAGGGGTAAACAAACCTTCCCTTCCCAGGAATTTATGTGATCAGATTATTAATATATACCAGACACACTGAACCATTCTACCTTGTTACTTAAGCTCTCTTTCACAAGGTGATTTGTGCACAAAATCAGAAAGGATAAGCCCCACCCCAAACCTTTGCAGATGCCATTTGAACTGAAGCAGTGGTGGAGAAACATGGTCTGGGAGCACCATCCCACTGCTAGCTGCTGTGGAAACAAGTGAGCGAAGATGGTCCAGCTCTAAAGAGATTACCATCTTCTTAGCAGCAAGATTAACCAGTTCTTGCTGTCAATAGTCTGCAGACTTTTTATAAATATCTTGCAGGTATAAACATATAGCGCATAAAATGCAACACCCAGTAGCATATCTTGCCAGATTCCAATGGAAAGGCAGCAGACTTCATCTGCAGACAGAAATTAGAAAACATAGGGTTCTGATGGTAACACACCAACACATGCAAACAGGTATTCTATCAGCCTCAGCATACCACAGATGTATTATTAAATGCATTAATTATTACTGATAACTAGGCAGCTGCTAAGCTAGAAACACTCCAAAACGACTTTGTTGATTAGCCAGCTTTTATGTATCACCACTTCTTCTTTTGATGTCATGTGCCTGCTCTAAATCAAGTGAACTGGAGACATGGGGTAATAGGCAGAAATAAACCAGGAAGGCAATCAAGTTTAAGGATAATTTGAAGCTATGTGCCATTCAAAGAAAAAGAAAGGGGTAAGTAATAGGTTAAATAAACTCACCTGCATCTGGCCACAGACCATTTAAAAATCTATAAAATGGAATCACTCTGAATACTCCTATGAGCTTTTGGCTTTTTCATTCTTTTTACAGTTACTATTTTAGTTATTCTTGAATAACTAAATATTCCTCTGGCATAACAAATTGCTGATGAGCTTAGTACCAATCTTACCAGTCTTGTTACCAGTCTCTGTACGAAGTAAAAGGAGTTTGTTTTGTGTACAAAAAGTGTGGTTGAAGCTCCTTGCCATTAAGCCCCAGTAGAAAAAGCGGTAACATGAGGAATAGCTTCAGCTACCTCAAACTGAGACAGACGTGAATAATCTGCATTTCTAAGATGCTCCCTGTGGGACATGTCCTAAGTCACTTAAATCTCCCACCATTTTCTATGTGTTTAAGTGAATATTTTTAAGAGAAGAAATCACTACCTCCCACATTACAGCATGAAGCACATCAGAAACCTAATGAGAGTTACTACCTCAGGTTACCTGTAATGCAAAACCTAAGTACACTCAGAAAACATAACAGGGGGCACGCATGGATGGCAGAGTCCAACCACTGTGCCACTCCATCCCATGGGGTGGAATTGGGCTTTCTGAGCATCAGTGAGTGAAGGCAGAAAAATCTCAAGAGAATCCAGGCAGGGGCGAGGGACTTTGCTGTAGTCATGACAAGGAAAAAGATTTTAATGTCCAATTAAGCCAAATGAATTATGTAAAATATGATAAAGACAGAGGAAAAAAATGCAGATGTAGTCCATTATTAGACTGATGATTAATCAAGCACCACCCATTTTTGAAATATCAGATTGAAATCATCCCAGTTTCAAATTAAAATCGCATCTCCTTAGCAAGACATGGAATTACTTATCCCAGCAAAAATACAGAGCTGCACTGATTACAACTTTGAAAGGGTAGTGGTCTATTTTTAATAATCGTTTTCATCAAGAGTGGGCAAAAAAGGGTGATTAAGGGTTACTGAGAGGCAGCACCAGTGCTTTACCATATGCTTTTTCACTAGCTTTTTCCTTTTTTAGTTTTGACTTCTGCATTGTGATCTAAGTGGCAAAGGACCACTCCTGTTTCAAAGCAGCTGAACACCCAGAACTCAAGCAACTGGGCGTGCCTCAATCCCTGTGACATTTTTTACAGCTTTGAGTAAGCATGAACTGGTGAGACACCAGTTCTTCTGGAGTTGAGGTGAATCCAAGATACTGATGCAGAAAGAACCTCAGAAGTTCTCTCAGAACTTCACTGTTGCTTCCTGCAAAAGAACCCTCCAACTTTATTAGCAGTTGTCAATGAACAGCTTCTAATTTTGCCCTATGTAGAACTGATATAACTTGCTGCAACAATTTGGTTATTTTTGCTATACCTATTGTGATGACTGATCTATTGTAATCCCTAGATATTATGGATCAAAGTGCATGTTTTGAGAGTGTACTGACTGTACATGCTCTGTGGCAAAAACATCCTCCTCCTCTAAGCCAGCTGTACGTGCACTGAGCATTTGAACAAACAGGCAATACAATATTTATTATTAAAAAACATTATGGATTCAAAACTACAAGAATCTGTTCCAAGCTCTCTCTTAATGCCATTTACAAGGCAGTATCAGTACCTACTCCAGTAGCCCAAAGGAGATGCCTCAGGATAATGAATGTTTCATGCCTGAGGGAAGCAGGGATCATTCTTGTCCCAGCTCCAATTCTTTTGCTGCCAATTTTTCCTTCAGGCACCCCAGCAGCTGAGGTTCATAATGAAGGTGGTAAGTCAAAACATGCTTTACAAACATAATAGGGGAATTCTGTGTCAACGCTTTCCCCTTTCACGTGATGCTGCAGTCCAGAACACAGACATACCATCACTTACTGTAATAAAGGTGAGAGAACGTTAGCACATCAGAAGTGCTGCGAAAATGTTCTCTAAATAAACCACTCTAAGTTATGGTTCAAGTTTAAATACTTTGCAATTACTTCTGGTACACACTGGGACCTGACCAGCTTCAGCTGTAATATGAGGATCATCTACAGGTACTCAGCAGCATGTAGCTCGGGATAGCAAGTCCTACCGGAAAGCACAAAGGAAGAGAGGCACATGGGTAAGTGCTGTCTGATGGGTGAATCCTATTAGTGCAAACAACCAAACACAGCAAAGGGAACAACCAGACAGTCCTCAGGAGGGGTTTTGAGCAGAAGGGATATTTACTACAGAAAGTAGAAGCACAGAGACGCCTCTTTGAAGTGAACAATGACCTGAAGTCTACTGCTATTAGAAAGTGGAGGAGAAAACAATGTATCAGGAAGTGGAAAAAGCACGTGGATGAGAAGTCTGTGCTGATAAATGGACAAGTATGTGTGTCATCACATAAAGATACCAAGGTAGATCTATTTTACTTCTTATCCTCATTTTCTCACTGATGATTTTGATCAAGATGAAGAGTATCCTAAAATTATATTATTTCTAGGTGATTAATTTTATCCTTTCAGAGCATAGTGAGACTCACAAAGAACACCCCTTGTGTCCAGCAGAGGAGGAGCTCCATTAAAAGTAATCAGTGGAAATGCCAGAATTTTGTTGAATCAGAATTTCCAGTTCTACTGCCTTTCAGAAATAAACATGTCTTATGGGTCTCTTGTCTGTTTACATGCACTCTGCATGCTTTCCTCTTGCTGTGGGAAACAGAGGGAATCTCTCTTCCCTTTGCCACCTGGAGTAAGCAGGAAGTGCCTGGCAGTGTTTGAGGGCAACTACACCTGCTAGGCTTGCAGAAACCCTTTGCATAAATTTACATACGAAACGCAACATCACTATACTCCCTGCAGTTACTGCTAGCTGTAGTTGACACCACACTTGAAACAGTACTGCAAAGGAAGCATTATCTTTTGCAGGGAGATTTAAAATAATCAATTTTGTTTTTCCTTTCTAACCATCAAAGAAGTGCCTTTGAATTCTGGGAGCTGTGCAGTGAGAGGAGATGAATGATAATTGCCATTTCTGGCTTTCCTCTGTCTTCTGAGAGCCACCATGACTACAGTGAAGTCAGGTGCCATCATTACCTGATTAGACACTCCTGAGAGCAATAAGCATAACAAATTCTAGGGTACACCATCTTCATGTACAGGGATTTCATTGTCATTCAATTCCTTAAAGTCTAAATAAGTACATTTTTTAAATCTGGGTAGTACCCACTGCAATAATGCTAAAATACAGACATAATACATACTTTCATAAATTAGTATAGTGGCAATAGATCTATTGCTGAAATGGGAGTCCATTTAAAAATGCAGAACCTCTAAGTAACTGAAAGGAAATAAGTGTCAGTAAACTCCATGTGCTTTTTTAACCAGGAACTATCAAAGGAACACGTAAAATGAAAAAATTCAACTTAATATTTGGCTCTTGTCTTTGGGCATTTTTAAAAGGAAATTAAATGCATAAAGAAGAAATATCAACAATATGTAGAATATATTCACAGAAGCTTGCCCAATTCTGAACTCTGGTAAGTGTATGAATGTTTCTCCTAATTTAAAAGTATTTCAGGCAAAAGAATGCTCAGTTCAACAAATACCATCCCATTATTTCCCACAGGAGAGAGTCCTCCACGCACTTCCCAAACATGAGTCCTTCCCACAGGCTACAGCTCTTCATGACCTGCTCCAGCGTGAGTACATTCCATGGGGTGCAGTCCTTCAGAACAGACTGCTCCAGCGTGGGTCCCCTGTGGGGTCACAGCTCCTGCGAGCAAACCTGCTCCTGCACAGGCTCCTCTCTCCATGGGTCCACAGGTCCTGCCAGGAGCCTGCTCCAGCATGGGCTGCCCATGGGGTCAAAGCCTCCTTCAGGCATCCCCCTGCTCCAGTGTGGGGTCCTCTATGGGCTGTGGGTGGATATCTGCTCCACCATGGGCTCCATGGGCTGCAGGTGGATATCTCCTTCTCCATGGGCTGTGGGTGGATATCTGCTCCACTGTGGGCTCCACAGGCTGTGGGGCACAGCCTGCCCTCACCATGGTCTGCACCTCAGGCTGCAGGAGAATTTTTGCTGCTGCACCTAGAGCAGCTCCTCCCTCCTTCTGCACTGACCTTGGGGTCTGCAGAGCTGTTTCTTACATTCTCACTCCTCTCTCTGGCTGCAATTGCTTATCCCAGAGGTGCCACCACTATTGCTGCTGGGCTCAGCCTTGGCCAGCAGCGGGGACCATCTTGGAGCTGGCTGCACTTGTGCTATCAGACATGGGGGAAGCTTCCAGCAGCTTCTCACAGAAGCTACCCCTGTAGCCCCTCTGTGACCAAAAACCTTGCCACACAAACCCAAAACAACATCAAAATAAAATAATAGAATAATAGAATAACAGAATAATAGAATAATAGAATAACAGAATAATAGAATAATCATCATTCCTATCCCTGATGGACTTCAGCTGTGCATTCTCAATTATTTTCAGATTAAATAAATCTGATATCCAAGTACCTTCTAATAGTGATATTTATTCACCTACAGATAAACTGCATTTTCATAACTGGGAGGCCTTTTCAAATCCAGCCCTACTTTCACTCTTGCATAAATTGATGTTAAGCTCAAGTTTGTATTATATGAACCCACATACTACACAACCATGTTTCAAGCACTGTCCTTCCCTTTGGCCATGATCTGTTAAGTGGTAAACAGTTCAAGGAGTCCTCTTACCAAATAGAAATAGAATACCAATACTCTATAGAAATAGAATACCAAACAGAAATCACTGGTCTAACCTTAACTTCTCTAATCTAAATTCAGTTTAAGCCCTTTTGAAGCCAACTTTGTACAAACAGGCTTTTTGTTGGAAGAGCTGTTACCTGTCTGCTTGCAGCCGAGGCAAAACCATAGCGTATGTGATCAGGTAACCCAGATAAGGGAATGTGAGACCCCCATCTACACCTGAACACAGCAGACTGGGAGTGCTGTGTGAGCTGGAGGGAGCAAATTCAGTGTGAGCAGACATATCTGGATCCCTGGCCTCACAACTTGGCGCTGAGCACCTGCAGTGATTCCCATTCACATCAGTGCTAACAGCAGCAGTGCAGATAAAGTCTCAATTTATTGAGAAAATGACTGTCGCATGAGAGAGTTACAGGGTAGTGATGGTGAGCTGCCTTCCAATGTCTTTTAAAACATAATTTCCTGGGAAATATCACTTAGAGAGACAGGTTTGACTGTTCTGCAGGTGGGAAATAGAATTTAAAAGAACCTAGAAGGATCTCTGCATTCTGATTTTGCTTGGCTTGCGAAAGGACATGTTTTAAACACAGCTGTTAAAATAAAGAATTATGCTGGGTCCTGGACTCACAGTGTCCATCTGCCACACAAAAGTCAGGCATGCTGGGCCAGGAGAGGCATTTGAAAAAAAAACCTTATTCCTTAGGATACACAAATTAATTCTTCTCCTCCAAGAAAGAAGGGCAAAGTTTTGCACAGTGCTTGCAGTTTTGCATAATAAACAGTGCCTGCTTTGTGTAGTGTATACGCAGAGGGTCACATTCACTGCAGAACACAGAACGCAGCAAACCAAATCTCATTAAAGGAGATAATCTCTTTTTCTTATAGTTCTGAGCAAGCGGACATAGTATGTTTATAACTGCAAATATAAAGTCTGAAAACATACAAGAAAATGCTGTACGGTCAGGTAATTCTCGGTTTCTGCTGAGGATCTTTCTAAGGGCCAATCTGACCTAAAACATACAGGTTTTTTAAAGTTACTCAACACCAAATTACGTCAAAGCTAGTTAAAAATGATGCCACATTTTTTCGTCTTGGGATTTACAGAAATGTCTAAAATCCAGATGCCTATTCATTACCCCAGACTTGTATCATGAAGAATTTAGACAAAGCTTCATCACATGCAAATATTTAAACAAAAGCAAAAACTGATTAAAAGCTTCAATTAGAAAAGTTAAATACTTCATTTACTGCTGGTTCAAAACAAATGAATGAGATAGTATGATGGCAGACACCTGCCTTGCTCCTAACCCATGTTCTTCATCTACAACATCTCCATGTGGTCCATTTCTGGAGCACAGAAGTCTTAGTGACCATGACCAGAGGCTTTCAGCCATCATGGTACACGCAGCCTGCCCCCAGGAAGAGCAGCTGTCCCTCTGCTATCTCACTTCTATAGAGTCCATGTGCTAGTAGATACCACATTAACCTGAGGTATGTCTTCCACTCACAGCATCAAGACCATGTAGAACTACGAGGATCCAACAAAGAGCATGCACCACAAAGAGGGGACTGAAAACACTGACCAGGCAATGTCTCTTACAGAACACAGGGCCTTAAGATAATACCTGCGGACAGGCAGATACCCATCTTGTAACACCTGGTGATGAGAAGGCTGAAAGTGATGTCTCTACAAATATTGGGTAAAAACTGTATTTCTAAATTGGGAAAACTCTATTTCTTTTTTTCCATGGCAAAGAAAGAAAAGAGAATGTGAGGCAGCAGCTTTTACAGCAGTGGTCAGTCACAGAATCAACTAGGTTGGAGAAGACCTTTAAGGTCCTCAAGTCCAACCACCTCCCCAGTACTGCCAAGGCCACCACTAAACCACATCACCGAGGGCCTCATCTACATGTTTTTTGAACACTTCCAGGGATGGTGACTCCACCACTGCCCTGGGGAGCCTGGTCCAATGCCCGACCACCTTCATTTTATGGGGAAGAAATTTTTCCTCATATCCAACCTAAACCTCCCCTGGTGGTTTCCTCTTGTCCTGTAACTTGTTACTTGGGAGCAGAGATGAGCCACCTTCTGGATCCATATGCCTTTCAGGTACCTGTAGAGAGCGATAAGGTCCCCCCTGAAATTGTTACAGTAACGTTTTTTGCTTTTCATTTCCTGATCGGTTTGAATTGCTTTCCTAGAACCTACCACCAGGAAGAAGAGCAAAAGAAGGTCTTCTCAAATCTATACTTCTCCATACTGGTCTGGGTGAATGACAGCAAAAGAACTGCATTTTGCCCAATTTAGAAGTGCAGAAGTAAGTTCTAGCAGCAGTTGGTGCATTAAAAACTGACACTTAAGGTTTCTCGGTCACCATCATCTACCATGAGTGAAAGAAAAAAGGCTTTTTCTCTGTCATTGACTTGTTGAGTAAAAACCTATTACTAAGTTTTTCTTAGCAAACGATTTCTGATAAGAAAGTAGAAATGGTGATGAGAAATTGGATGACACAAACTGGGTCTGACATTTAAAAATCAGGCTTGGATTGTTTTTTCAATCCCAGCCCTTGTTAAAAGCCTGTCTCTTTTCTCAAGGACACAGGGATACACCACCCTGGGAGAGCCACCCCCACTCAAACCAGTGCATCACATACCTCCTTGGCCTTTTGAAGATGGTCAGACAAGTCCATACGTACTGGAGCTTCACAGAAAGAGCTGGAGAAATTTTTTGACTTCTAGGATATCTGCTAGACATATTCTTACCTGTTTATCCAGCCTTCTATATTAGAACTCTGATGTCAGAGGCAGATAGCAAGAATATTTACGCTGATCAAAATTAAGATAGATCTACCCAACATTTCCAGAGTGGTTTCAGAACAACTTACCTGGTCTACACACAATGTGTAAAACAAGCACATTCATGCTAACTGTAGGAGTGTGTGAATAACAATAGCAGCAGAGATGGTAGGAAGTGATTAAACAGTGTGCTTGGCCAAGGGAAGAGAGCATTCCAGCAAAATTACTTCCAAAAATAGGGAATAACATGAAAATTTCAGAGACTGGATGTGGAAGTGGCTTCTAACGCAGTTTTCTGAGAGTTTTAGTATTACTAGAAAGAGTTTTTTGCCAACAAGTGGAATGAGGGTATTGTGATGCAGATTTTGTTCTTTACCATGACACAGAGACAGAACAGATTTACTTTGTTACTTCTAACAATACCTGATAGCTTGAAAATAGTTAACTAATGATACTAAAATCTGTACTTAAAATGTAATTCAGTTCTGTAATTATATTTCTTATGCATGGAGACAGAAATAAACTAGAGGAAGAACCTATTAGCCCTTTTGCATGTATAATTGAACACGTTTGATATTACTAGGTAACCTCTGCAAGTAACTGGCTTTGAGTTTATGCAAAGAAGTGAACACTTGGAATACATAAATAACAATAAGAGCAGATAGGGTTTTGATTTTGTATTCTGTTCTTTTCTTGTTTGTGTCTGTTGGATGCAGTCAGACATCCCTGGCTTTTTTTTGACCATCCATAGAAACATCTGAAAGATCTGACTTCTGCATCATTTTGGGCGCAGTAATGAATAAGAACTGACATCAAATATCAATATTATTGGCCCAGCTAAATGGTAGCTGACATCAAACTGGACTGCTGAAGAGGTAAACAAAATTGAAATTTTGTTTTTGTTTAAAAACTGTCTGACATTATTTGTCCTTCAGTGAATCAATGGAAGACTGACCAAAATACTGTTTGCATTTTGGCTTGGGGAGGTAAAATAGGGAAGTTGCTCTATCAAGAATATTCTTTATAGTCTTCGAGGTTTTCCTAATATAAACTCTAATTCCCAAACTACTTTTTTCTTGTAGGGAAACTTGGTAACTTCTGTAATGATTTCTTAACCTTCAGATACCATGCAAACACAGTACAGCAGATATAGACAAAGGTGAATGAAAATCATACCCTTATTTGAACACAAACACATATACACACACACATAAGGGAGGAAATTTTGTTCTAATTTAAATTCATAATGATTCAACCAAGCAGCTACAGTCTTTATACTTCGTTAGCATAGGTCATTTGCCACGCTGATAAAATGCTGTGCAAAGTATGTACAAACCTTACTTCAAATGCTATTTAGGCCATACTTAGATTTTTTTATTACATGCCAACATTCAAGAACAGATCACCATTCTTTGTATGAATTGTACTGTATGCTATGGCTTTGTTTTCTCCTAGTTGTTGATCAAAACCATATACTGATGTAAAAATGTTAGCGGTTTGATTTTGCATGAATTATTCCAGATGCATAATATCATCCCCAGAATTATCCACAAGACAGAAGGAGAGGGCCAGGGCTGACTTGGACATCCCTGCCTTGATGTCCAGATATAGGCAGTTTGGTAGCACTGGGGGACCCTCCACCACCTTTTGCTCACCATGAGCCTACATTTGTGCAGTCATATGGAATCCACCGATTAAAGAGGGTCACCTCAAATCTCAGTAACATTCAGGAACTGGGGAAACTGCCTTTTAGGTGCAGTCTCACTTGGTTTTCCCTAGATTTGGTATCTTTGCTTTCCACAGGTAAGGTGAGTTCACATGTATCTTTTACTGCCCTCAGAGCATTTGAAGAGAACTGGAGCACGCACAGTGGCCTCTAAAAAAACCACCCTTATAAGTGCACACGTTTCAACTCAAAGGCTTAGCCCTCAGTGGAAAAGAAACATCTGAAACATCTGTCTCTGCAAAGTTAGTTGTGTTATGGGGCATGGGAGTAAAAAGGACAGTATCATTAACTTTTAGGAGGAAAAATGCACTTAGGTACATTTTCAGTTCAAAAGCAGCTGTATGGATTTTGCTGAAATGGTCTCAAACTTTCCACAGGCAAAGAACCAACTTGGAAAACCACAGGATCTATACACTGCTAAAAGTGTTATCTTTTCTGTCCTGATATAACCACAACTACAGAAGGCAACCACAACTGTCAGGGCAATGGCACTACCTGCCAGTATCTCCAGAGCTCATGTCCCAGCAGGGCATCCTCCTACAAATGGCCATGTTTCAGGTGCCAAACGGGAAGTTATGTTCTATAGAGAAATGACTAATTATCATTGGAATATCATGGAATTGGAGCATTGTTAAGAGTTCTGGCTGTAAATGTTGCCCTCTTCACAAAAATCTATTAACTACAGTTTCAGAAGCATGGTTAGTAAATAACACAGATTTAACCAGTTTCGCAGAGTTCAATGAGGATTTATTCAATTTGTATAAATGCATTATTCTTTTTTTCCTTCTTCCTCATTCAATACTCTTCCTCTAAGATATCCCTTAATATCTGGATGCACTGCCTGGGCAGCTTGCTGAGCTAAGTGGAACTTTTTTTCTTTGTTTTTGTATTTTCTCTACAGTACTTTGTGTAACTAGAATTTAACCTTCTTTAAAAACTCCTTTGGGCACCAAGCAGCCTGAGACACAACTACCACAAGCCCACTGAAGTGGAGTTTAGGAGCCCACTTCAACTGACCTAAGTAGAAAGAGGAGTGAATCTCTTGGGATCTTTCACCATTACTGCACGCACACAGTCCGACTTGTAGATAAGACTTCTGACAAAGCATCTGCAGACCTGTGCCATTAGGATATATTAAATAAATAAATACTCAGGATTTTGTCAGCAATCTGCCTTCAGTTTTGCCACTTCACACTTAAGAAATCAGACTTTTTGAACAAATCTTTGCGTGGCTGCAAAGCTGCTTTGGCCAGGCCTAGCCATTAGATTTTCTTTTGGCCACTCCAGAAGTGATCTTGCATCATTGTCCAAATTGTCCATGATCAATCTCCAGTTTTCTATGAAAGTATGGTTGAAAACACTGATTAGTTTCCATAAACCCTTCTTTCCTCATCAAATATGTATCCTTTAACAAAATGTATTGTCGCTTCAAACACCTTAATCAGCTTGCTTAGGGTGGAATGTTTTTATTTCTTAGAGGGCAAGGACTAGAGGGTATGAAAACAGTTTTCTGGTTGAAAAATAGTACTTGCTTTGCTAGCTAACCAATGTGGCAACTGTAGCTTGTACAACTCAGGACCAACTATTTAGTCTTCTCAGTACTTTTCCAGTACATACAGGGTTAATTTATATAACTGTAATTACAGCTTCTGAAATTATATTCCTCACTCAGTTTAATCAATGCTGAACTAGAGGTTTCCATTTTTACTAATTCAATCACTGAGAATGTCAACCAATGATTTTAGTCTAGAGTTTAATGCCAACTATAATATTCTTTATCAAAATAACATGCTTGTCTGGGAGATTATCAGCACAATGTTTCAGCTTCCTGTTAATCACTATAGGTCACATTACAGCATAAGGGTTTTTGTAAATATTCATGCTAAAGACAGTGCTATAGTATTACTATAGTATTTCCCTCACAATTCTTGCTACTCTTAAATATTCCTTGTTCTACACCACAGTGCTTCAAAGTCCTGAGAGGCAGGTTGTGCCTGTCAAATATACAGATATGTGCATGTGGCCAAGAAAGGCAGGATTCTTTTGGAATTCCTATTCTCCTTGTCATAAGTTTATCTCACACTTTCTGCTATGTCAGTCCCTAGGGTTTGGCCTATAAACAATAAAAAAGTGTAATTTGCTAAATGAGTAGCTGATACTGATCAAGAAGAGTATATTCAGAGTCTCCTTGAGCGGCACCTTGCTCTGCTTGTAATTAAAATGGCAGTGAAAGCACAGGAGCAGGAACACCACTGAGATATTTTTAAGGAAAGATGGTCTCGGAGATAAAAGAGTGCAAGTGGTAGCAGAAGCCAGGATATGCCTCTCCACTTCCACACCAGTTTAAAGAGCAGTGTGGCCAGGAGAGCTAGGGGAAACATACATAGAATTATAGATGATTTGGGTTGGAAAGGACCTTGAATACGGCCAGGGATGGGGCAGCCACAGCTTCTCTAGGAAACCTGTGCCAGTGCCTCACTACCCTCACAGGGAAGAACTTCCTAAGATCTAACCTAAATCTCCCATTTCAGTTTAAACCCATTACCTGTTGTCCTGTAGCTACCAGAGTCCCCATTTGATAGTCTTGTAGGCTCCCTCACATCACATGACAAATGTTTTGATCATTTCAGAGTATTTCATATCATCTCAAAGAAACATTTGGCAAAAATTACTTCCCTTCCATTCAGATCACAGCCTGTCACCAATTTCAAGCAAAATGATTCTTTCTAGACAACAGTTATAAAATTAGCCACCCAGGAAAAAGAATAACAACAAACAAACAAAAAAACACAAACAAAAAACTACCAGCAAATTTCCTTTAAGTAAAGTCACTAAGTGATCATGGCAAAGGAGAATGGCTTAGATATCATGCACTGATCAAAGGAGAAAAGAGGCAAGCACAAGGACAGGGCAGCTTCATTATAGCAGTCTCTGGGACTCTGTTCTGGCTCGCAGGTGTGTCACACTGAACTGCTTTAGATGTCATTACTATTACTGAATTCAGCTGCAAAGGTATCTACTTCACACAGAGCATGACAGTATTTACCAGAGCAGAGAACATGATGATTAAAAAAAGAAAGAAACAAAAAAAACCCCACGAAATTCATACTCAGAACTTACCTTCAGGTTGAATGTAGCATGATTACAGGAATGCAGGTGACCATAGAATGTGTAGACACGGAGACTCTACGAATTAAACATAAAAATAAAGCAATTAAGTAACTTATAGTGATATAAATTATTCTACCCTTGTAAACAGAAAGACCTTG
Source organism: Pezoporus flaviventris (assembly GCF_033815535.1). Lineage (NCBI taxonomy): Eukaryota > Metazoa > Chordata > Aves > Psittaciformes > Psittacidae > Pezoporus > Pezoporus flaviventris. Next base: position 54,973,470 of record NW_026892549.1, read on the forward strand.
ATTTTATGGCTGTGTGCAAACCAAGGCACTTTGTGTGCTAAAAACCAGTTCCTGGTTGCTAGAAGAGGAGCATATTTCTCTCAATTACTAAGGAAATACATCCTTACTTCACATAACAGCTAGCAGAGAAGGTGCATTGAAATACCACAAAGAAAAGCCATCTCCCTTGCCAGAGGGATTGAATTAGAAGGTCTAATCACTTCTGCCAAAAGACAGAGCTATTGCTCTAAGGCAGTGATTCAGCACATGTCTCTTGATATTCCACACACACCATTAAAGTCTTCCTTAAGGAATCACAAGCATGAAATCAAAATTAATTACCTTTTGTCATCTTCCACATTAAGCCATAAGTGACCTACATAGTGCAGTAACATATGTCAGATGTCATCACTGATGTCTGACTTGTTCTCCCAGTACAAGAGGCATCCAACCACAGCATCTCCCACTAAAAAAATCCGAAGTCTTCAAGATGGGAAGAAAGAGGTATTAAAAATAGATGCACTTCTCTGTTTTCATAAAAATCACTGCCTTCATAGGGTACAGCAGCAAAAATACTTCCTATTAAAAGTCCAACCCAGCTTTCTATTAAAAGTCCAACCTTATCCTGAAGAACAAGTTTTCACCCTAAGAAAACGTTTTATTGACTCTGCAATTGAAAGACTATTTGTTGTATTTTTCTGGAGAGACAAAAGAACCCCAAACCAAGATCTAGGATTGCTCTACTTGTCCTAGTAATCCTTCTTTGTACATAATTCCAGCTTGAATCAATCTTTCAGGAGCAGGGGCAACATAGCTTAATCATACCTCTGTCATGCTTTTAAGTTTAAACCATCAGCTTAATTCCATTATAATTTTCCCAATTAAAACAAAAATTAAAACTCGCTCCTTCTGTGACATAACATACTTGAATTCGCTTTTGCATCGACAAAACCTCCTACATGAGGAGGTTTTATCATCAGCATGCTTTATCAGTATATTCTTACAGTTTGAAACAAGTCCTTTCAGGCAAGTAGTTAAAGAGGTTTGACCACAAAGTAATACTGGAGGGATACTGCTTGATAATACTCTGTAGTTTATATTACATCTGTGAACCATTTAGAAGTCAGTCCAACAAAACAGCAGTTAAAAGGGATTAGATTGCTGTTGTAAATATCTGAGGGGTTAAGAGCAAAGAGGGAAAAGAGCTATTGAAACTGAAGGGTAGTGTTGATGCAGGAACATATGGGTATTCATTATCTGCAGATAAATTTCAGTTGGAAATGAGAAGACAGTTCTCAAACAGTGAGATGCAAACCCTCCCCTCCACTCCAAGAGTGGGGATAAAAAAATCTCATTAACTGCAAGAAGCTGCTTGAAAAGGCTGGAAATAAATGACCTTTTGCTGCATGCAATCTTCGGGCTCAACTTGGAAGACAAGGAGACTCTTTCCAGTCTTGTTCATGTAGCATTAGAATCAAATATCTGGTAAATCCCAGCATTTAATGCTTCACAGAATTTCTTCTGTTTAAAAATGTCACAAAAAAAAAAAAAAAAATAAAAGGCAGAAGGCTACTTTGGCAAGTGCTGTTTTGTATCTCATTGTATTTTTCATTTACTGTTCTGTCTTGAAGTAGTCTGCTTCAAAGCTGCAGACACTATTGAGATCAAACTAGAAAATTAGTATTATTTCCATGGAAGGATTGCAAGGCAAACAAAACAAGAATAAAATGCTCTGGACTATTAAAAGCAATCCACTGCCTTTAAAGAGTAAGCACAACACCCACTATAAGCGTAAAAGGATCCACAAAGCACAGTTATTGAGGCCTCCACAGTTTTCAACAGACTTACAAGGGGAAAAATGCTAAAAAAACACTCCAAAAAACGCCTATTTACATGACTTCTGAATAAAAAAATATGAACTGATAAAACCCGATGAAAAGAAAATGTAAATAATTATTATCCAATTCTAAACTCACCCTTGGAACAGAAATTACACCAAATTCCCCAAGATTGTCAGGCAAATTAAGTTTTATAAAGGTAACATAACAGGAGACAAGCATAGCCAAACGCATAAGAGCAATTTAGAAAGGAAAAAAATCAAGGACATAAAATCTATCTTGTGACCTAGCGGCAATATCAATTGTACCCCATCCATGGTAACAACAAAATGCTGGTGCTGTTTTGCATGTAAAAAGTAGTCCCTGTGAAGTAACTGCTGTTGCTCAGCAGGGCATAGTATTTATCCTCAAACTCACTCAAATACCAATATATATACCCAGTAACCATTCCACAAATGCAGAGAAAGCATGCCTTCACAAACCATCATGCCATGCCACAAAATGAATGTAAATGCTCTGATTTCCCTTCTGTAAGCCAATTCAGTATAAAGCTTCTGAAAAGGATTTTAATAATAGTAATAACCATAATAAAAGCTAGACAAAGGCAATGGTTCTGTAAAGTGTTTCTCAATATTATTGCTGAAACTTAATTTCCAAATGCCACTTTATTTTTATTCAATGCACAGCTAGTGTTTTCTTTACCAACACCAGGACATCTGAGCTTTGCATACACAGATATCATGAAAACAAAATTGGAAAGATTACTATTTAGCTGTAATGTCCCAGCAAAATCAAACAGTAATAAATATTCTCATGATCAGACCTCATGTTAAGATAGGACTGAGCTTTCAGCATCAAGAGCTCAGCAGTAAGTTAATGATTCCCCTTTTGTACATGCATTTTGCCTTTCAGTCTTTAATTACAAAATAGCAAATAACACCACCAGGACCCCCGCTTCATTCACTGTAGAACTAAACAGGGCTTAGTTTCCCTTTGAGAAAAGTTTGGAGCACCTCTTCTTCAGGGGAATTTCACTGGAGTGCTTTGCAAATTGGTCTTTGGCTTACTAACTGCTTCTTGTCATCCAGGAACCAGCTGTATGCATTTGCCTTTTACCTGAATTTCTTTAAGGTTCAAGATGAGCAGGGGCAAACTTCTGGGATTTCTATCACAAGGATAAGAGCAGAGGAAAAAGGAGAAGCTTGTCTTAATGTTAGGGGAGTTGTCAGGGAAAATTAGGCTCCTTTGCTGCTACCTTCAAAGTCTCACTGACAATTGTCCCATTGACAGAGATGACATTATCACAAATTGAGAGTAGGAGAAACAGCAAAACATCACAGCAGAAGTCTGCAGCTGTGAAAAGACCAATTTTTTCCCCACATTTAACCCACAGGGTGTATCCAGTCTCCTTGCGTATGACACTGTAGCAGTGTAAAGGACAGTAAATTATGGAGAATATATTATTATTGTTAACTGAGTCATCAGGTCTTGATTGAAATCTTAATGGAGGAAATCTCAGTTCTATTTGCTCCTTGAGCTATTGCCCAATTACATTAATAGCCATATATTCTTCCTCTGCAGAAAACAGATAATAGCAATGTTCAAAGAGAATAAAATATGATGTGTTCTGAATTGTTTTGCTGTGGGTTTAGTGGGTTTTGGGTTTGTTGTTTTGTTTTTTTTTTTCTAATAATTATTCACACATGCACACACACATATAATTTTCCAGTTTGAAACCCAGAAATTAACATTAGAATCAGCAGTTAGAAACACCATGGCATTATGTTATGGAGCCAATCAACCTCTCAGCTTGCACTGAACGCAGACATTAATTGCCTGCCTTGGACTGGAGCTATCGGAAAGACTTCAAAGAGAGAAAACATTTCTTTTTTTCTGGTTTGTCTTTTTTTTTTTTTAAATGCAATCCAGTGTTGTAGAAAAGCAGCCTGACCTTTGGAACTATGGATCTACGAACAGTAATCCTGCTGCAAAAGTAGTTAAACAAGGAGCCTAAATTGGAATGATTTTTTGTTCTGACTTACACAGGCTAAAAGGCCATGATTTTGGAATCAATAGTGAAATTCTGCTGTAAACCCTCCCTATAGGCATACAAATATTAGGGCAGGACAACACAGGCTGAAGACAATCATAATTAATATATTTACCTCTGCTTAAGTAGAATTAAGCTCAACTATTAACTATGTAACGTAGCAGTTGAATCTTCCTACACCTATTTTAATTACCAGTTCAGCAGCAACAAGTTTCCAAACCTAACAAGTGATAATTCAAGCAGCCGTGGAAAAAATAAACAGTTTAAAACCGTTAAGCATAATTTAAAAACTACTCATGTTTTTCAAACTCTGCTGCTTTATTTTTCTACATTTTGAATGCCCTGTTATACATGAAAGTCTGACATGAAAAACTTACTTTGCCAAGTTCAAAAATCAAGACAAATCCATTTGATCAAGATGAGTGTAACAGACTAAGTGCAAAACATAATTATCTGTGTAAGTTTGATACGATATGAGCTTCTAGATAACAACATCCGAGTATAAGATTTTTCTGAACAGTGTTAAGAGAATTATTTGTAATTTCTTGGTTCATTTAGAAATAAACTAAAAGAAATATGTTCATGCAGAAGGACTAAACTAAGAAAAGTGTTCAAACCATGAAGCACTCAACAGTGGAACTATTCACCTCATTCTCCTCACTAAAAAGAAACAAGATTTCCCAACAGTTTTTTATGAAAGCTTTACTTTTATTTGGGGGAGGAAAATAGTATCTTGAATGAAATTTCCGATCTTACATAAGTAAATTTTTTTCAGAAAGACAAATAATCTAATGCTTAAGGAAGCTTCCTTCACTTGATTTGAACTTTTCCTAAAGCAAGGGTCATGTTAGGTGTTCCATGACAGGCACTACCATACAGTGGCTGTCGACGCACTGGGAAAGGTCTAACCTTTCTCTCAATCCCCTCACTGAATATGGCCAAGACTTTCCTTTTCTTTTTTACAGCAAAAAGCAACATTAAAAGGGCAACTCCTACTCAAACCCTTGCCTTACTCATTACACAGACTCTGCTTGGTCTACCTCCAGTTTGCATTAGCGAGGCACTAGAAAGCTCTGACGGAAATGTGACATATCCAGCAGAACTGTGGGCTCTGAAGTCACTTCATGCTGCAGGGGAATTGCCTGCATTGTTGCACTGGAAACTTCAAAAGGGATTTGGATCTCTTTATTAGAGCATAAGCAACTTCTAAAAAAGAGATAATTAATTTTCATGGGATATGACAAGTAAACAAAAAAAAATGGAAGAAGGAGCCTAAAAACACCTCCCCTCTCTACCTTTGCAAGACAGCTCCTTTCTTTTACTCTCTCCTTCCAGCCCTGCCTGTAGTAACTCACTTCAGCAATTTCTTGCATCCCATGATGTCTGTGTGACCCCCCCGCAAGGTCAGCCCAGCTGCTCACAGCAAGAGCTGTGCTCTTTTCCATCTGCCCCATCCTGTCTCATCCAGAGGGCACCACTCAGAGCAAGGCAAACCACATCCATTTCCCAGCTCCTCTGTCAGAGCCTCTTTGAGCACATGATGTACAGTATCTGTACAGTAAGCAGTGAACAAATTTGGAAAACAGTTTTACCATCTGTCACCACAGGTTTGACTCGATAAGCTCAAACACAGAAACTTCAGCATGGAGTTGGCTTCTGTTCTCCTTGCTTGGAATAGACCCTGGGGGTAAAAATCATGTGGAGAAGACTGTTTCTTGATGTTAGAATAAGGGCATTACTCGATATTTTGTAACCCTGTAATAAATATAATATATATTAATGAACAAATCATTAAATGAGTAAGATGAATCAATAAAATTAACCTCCAACCATCATTTGTGTGCCTATTACACAAGGATTCAGGGAGGCAGGTATATACACGAAAGCTGAGTACATCTGCTGTTGGGCCCTTTGCTATTACAGAGATCTCTCTTTTTCACAGGCAGCCTTTGATACTTTTTTTTTAACTTTATTCACTATATCTTCCTAAAGCAATGAAAAAGAATTTTGGATCTCTTAAAAATGCATGAACTTATATAACAACTTTCATACTGTGAAAGATGAAAAACCTAAGAAACAGTGTTTTTCTAAACCTAGCTAATAAAAACCAGAAATAGACCTCTGCCTGCCAGCTAAGCCTAACACCATGCCTTTTACCACAGACCAGCCTTCCTTTCATCTCAGAGTTAGTAGCACCTGCTATTAAAAGTACAGGACAAAACCTAAATTAACCTTGCTCTGGGACACTCCTGAATTACCTCATTTTCCTGTATCTGAACTTTCACCTGAACATAGCATTAAAGTCTTCTGCACTGAACATGCAGTCATATTCATTTTCCTTAATTTGAAGGAAAAGTATGTTTCTAGGCCAAGACCTCGTATGCTAAATCTGTTCAAAGCGAACCTCTAAGGCTCTCCTGAAAAACACTAAAACCAGGAGTTTATAGTAAGAAATGCTGACAGATTATATTCTTGCCAGCATAATATAACCTGACTCTAAGATAAATGTTTCATGAATTAAAAAAGTTGAAAAAAGCTCCTCTGCTCAGCTTTGTTCTTGAGATGAAAGTGAATTATCTTTTTGTCTTCTACTGACAGTTGTACAGCAGTCTGCGGAAACCTGTAACCACAGGCAGTATTTAAACAGACATAACCATGTAGGATTCTCTCCTCACTAAGCTCTTGCAAGAGACCTCAAACTTCTGACCACAGAAAGAGGAAAAAAGGTTTTCTAGCAAGCAGATACCTTCCTGAACTTTTGTCTGTGAAGAGACAGAAATCTCCACTTGGAGAGATCACAGACCAGCACAGTTCCACAGGCATGGCCGTGACAGACCATCCAGGGGGGAGGAGGGAGAAATTCCTCTGCTGAACAAATCATTCCTTTAAAAGAAAATAAGTAGAAGAAAAATCCCTCAGAGATATTGACATTCCTTTACTAACAGCAGATTTGTATATTATTCACCTGGTTGTTATTGGCAGATGGCTTCAGTAACAGGATCAACTGCATCTTAATAAGGATTTGCAAGGCAGGTGAACATACATCACTGTCAGCACCAAAAAAAGTCAAATTTGGTTAACTGCGTTTCTCCTATGCAGTATAACTCCTGGATGTTCCAGGGAGGGAAGGAAAAGCAGTGCAAGAGCAGGGATGGCCAGGGAATTCTGTACACTGAAGCCCATTAACTGAAGACTTCTCAGTATGGGATATAGCCTTTTTCTGACAGAACTAGGCAGCCCATATTTACCATAAATAAAGCTTACTTTAAAGTAACCTGGTATTCCAATAGCTGGCAAAACACACCACTTGTTTTCAGGAGAGTAATGTGTGAATGACAGAAACCTAGTAGGACTGTCTAACATGAAACATTATGAGTTCTATTGCTTTAATGTAAAAACAAGATCAAAAAGATTAATTATAAATGAGTGCAAGTTGCTGGTGGAATATAACTGGAAAAGTTATGAGCGCAGTGAAAGCACAGAAAAGAAACACAAAAGAGTTTCTGTTGGCTTTGAAAATGAAATTACATGAAAGCAGAATAAAAAAATGAATGCATAATTTAATTATACATAACAAAAAGGGGAGGGCTACATGGGAAACACTTTCCTCCTTCCCATTTTGAAAGGCAGAAAGTTTGAAACTTAGGTTGCATGCTTGGCAAGTTTTTACTTTTCATCTGTTCAGAAGTGACCAGCATCTGGCCTGCACAAAAACTACAGAAGGAATAAGAAGCTGTTCACATGCAGAAAGTTCAGCTTCTGCACACATATGGCTTCTACAGCTTAATCTACCACTCCTGTGCATTGTCTGCACTCAAGAATTGTACTTTTTCACCTGATAATCTAACTCTGCTTTGATAACAGAAGTCTTAAGAAAGCAGCAACTAAGCAAATCCCCATGATACCCTATCTTCTGATCTTATCTGGAGATGAGAAATTAAGTATCAGTCTGAAGGATTTTAGTGCTTTGAAAACCTTAAGCTTAATTTCGGCCCAAATGCCAAACTGTTGCCTTAAGTTTGCTTTAAGAATTCATACCAGAACACTCGTTATTTCTCCTAACAAGAGAAGGGGAAGGTATATATATATATATATATATAGGTATTATAGAGGTAAAAGCAGGCACATCCACAACTGTGATTATTAAATAAAACAAATGAGGTATCCCAAAAGTTTAAAAAGGAAAATATAAGAAAAAGCTGAAAAATTTCTTCCTTTCAGAGAGTCAGTATAAATCAACAATAAGCCAATAAGATCAAAGTTATTACTTCTCTGACAGCCACTGGAGAGTGTTTACTTCTATCAGTATAAATGAATATATGAGCCTTCTGTATTCACACTGTGAATTTTGTTCTGGCAGTCATTATGCATCGAAAGCATCTCATCCAAATTTCAAATGGCAGATGCAGAGACAAAATACCAACATGAGGAAAATAGAGAAGGGCAAAATTAACAGAACACATCTCCAGTTCTCTTTTGTTAACCTGCAACTGCTGAACAGCATTCTTGAAGACAGGTTCCTCCCAGGTATCTATTTTCTCTATTAACCATCAGGAAGGGATTAACTAGTCCCCAAAGTAAGTGTCTTGGCAAAGAAAACACATCACTTGCAGATCAACTGCTGCTGCTTTAAGAATCATGGTACTGCTGACCTGAGGGACTGAGATCAAAGAAGAGAATCCAAACTATTTGCCTGGAAGCACTGAAGAAGTTATTAACTGGAAAAAGAAGTCACTGAAATAAAGAAGCAATAATAAATGAATAAAAAACAGAGAACAGTTTAATTTTAAAAAGCCTTTAGATTTCACAATTTGAAAATATCATCAGAGAAAGAGGAGAAAATGTTGAAATAGGATCGTACAAACACACTGTCTGTAAATTCTGTAGATCTACACCAGATCTACATCAGATCCTGCATACACTGTCTACATATTCCGAGTGAAAGGAAAAAAAAGGATTGCAAATGCCTATCAAAAATATTCCTAATTTTCTCCAATTTCCAATTCAGAATTGTATTCAAAAGCAAATTCATCTGATATTTTAAAAAGTGATTTCCTAGAGAAAAGAGAAAGTAAAGCAAGAAGGTGATGGAAATTGTTACATTTTTTAGTAAGTCTACTGGACATCTAAGTTTTATTTAGCATTCAAAACACAAATACTTGATTCCTATCTCAGTGTCTCGATAGTATTATGGTTAACTTCCATTCCATTTAGGAACAAGCAAACTTTGTCTCATAAACCTGCATGCTTTATATGTTATGGGCCTTTCATATTTGTGGCCCCTTGTTCAGCCGAAGCAGATACCATGTGAAAAGGCATCATCCTTTCGGTCATTGCCTTACACTCCCACAAGGAAGTATTGCAAATGAAGCAGATCTGGGGCCTACTGAAGGTAATGACAACTTTACTGCCAGTTTCACGAACAGCATGAGGACACATGGTAATGCGTTTGCTAGAAAAAGACTTCCACTTGATGTCAAGTTCCATTGCACGTTAATTACCTATGCCAATAAATATGCTTATGCTCAAGCCAAAGATGTGTAAATACATCCTTTTGACTTCCGTCACACAAAGGATTCCCACTGGAACTACCCTGCTGAATCTCAGTCCAAGGATTACTAATGTTATCTTTGATTGTAGCACTGTTCCCAGCAGAAACTGTATTCAGTCTTGGTAGTAAAGGAATTAGGCAAAATACCAACTTTTGAAGTCCCACCTGCTTTATAGATTCTTATTGATCATCTCACAGAAGAATTATTTTAATCATTAAAAATACACTCTAGTGGCTTAGGTTTGTTAAGCTTATTAATATTTCCCACTAAACTTAATGACTAAAATGAAACAGGAATAAATATATTTTTTAATCCATCAATACTGGCACTGTACATAGTGACTGGATTTACAGGACTACAGAGTACACAACTATTAAGGTCACCTTCAAAGAAGCAAGTGTATAGAGTTGAAACCAGAGAATCTTTACTGGGAATATCCCACAACAAAACAAATGTCAAAGTAATTTATAAATACATACATATATATATATATATACACATGAATACATAGTGCTTCATGTGCAAGAAGATGAGTCAAATGATAAAAATACTGGGAAAAATTATTCCAAAGCAATATGAACACTTTCCCCCCACATATCTTTGTCTGGTGCTAACAAGGTTATTGAGGGCAGAAGGGATAAAAACATTTAGCATCTGAGGAGCTTGAGCTTTTCACTTGTTTTTGCACCATTTTCCCAAGATGCTCACATCATGGCGCAAGATTCTAGAGGTACTGAAGAGAAGTGAAATTCCTGGAAGCCTTTTCAGAGACCTCTTGCAATATTACAGCAGGATTACATTACCTCCTAGATTAAAAAAAAGTTTCTTCCAAAGTTCAGCCTGTTAGAGTTGCCAGGATTAGAACTGGGACTAAATGTATTATGATTAAACTAAACGCTATCTACGTATTAGATCACAGAATCATAGAACAGTCAGGGTTGGAAAAGACCTTAAGATCACCTAGCTCCAAACCCCCTGCCATGGGTAGGGACACCTCACACTAAACCATGTCACCCAAGGCTCTGTCCAGCCTGGCCTTGAACACAGGCAGGGATGGAGCATTCACAGCTTCCTTGGGCAACCCATTCCAGTTCCTCACCACCGTTACAGTAAAGAACTTCCTCCTTATATCCAAACTTCCCCTGTTTAAGTTTGAACCCGTTACCCCTTGTACTATCACTACAGTCCTCAATGAAGAGTCCCTCCTTAGCATCTTTACAGACCCCATTCAGATACTGGAAGGCTGTTATGAGGTCTCCACGCAGCCTTCTCTTCTCCAGGCTGAACAGCTCCAACTTTCTCAGCCTATCTTCATTATTCAAACAGTTCACAGGACACTGCAAGCTTGATTTACATCAACAAAACCTCCCCAGGAAATACCTTTCCTGGGATTTTTCCCTAGTAAGAGTTGTAGCATAGGGCCCTTGTCTGAGCAAAAAGGAAATGTAAACAGCAGGTTCCCATGAAAAGGGTTGTATCATGTACAAAAAAATCACCAATGTTGGGGTTCTGTGAGTTATTAACAGCAGTCTGCTCTGTAATTGTTAGTGAAGTAATCTCATTGACACATACAAGTTAGGAAATAGAGGTCTCATTAACAAAGCCTCTAGCCTCTATTAGATCATATAAATAAGCAAGAGAGCCTGCAAAAGATCTATTACAGCCCTTAAACATTTACAGAATCAGTGTTTAATTAAGACAATTTTAATATGCAAATCAAGCCTAATTATCATCATTTGTTAATGTGAAGTCTGCCTGGGCTCTAAACAGCTTCAGCTGCAAATATGGTAACAGTATCATATTTTTGCTGCTTATTTTTGCCCTAGGAAGAATTGCAGAGGAAACAATCAGGTTGCACTGCCAGTGTGTATGAAGGCTTTCAAAATCACATTTCCATTTACTGTGTGGAGATGAAGGTCAAAAAAGTGCTCGGCGTAGCATAAAATCGAGCTGAAAAGTTCTTCACCCACTACTTTGTTGAGTGCTTTAATTAATGTATTTCCATCAAAGTTAAGTAACCCCTCTGGGAGCTTCTTTTGATGAAAATCTGCCCTTGTTCAGTGCAATGATTGAATAGATGGGTTTCTAACATAGACCACTGTCACTCAGAAGGTGGTATTGGGAGGTTTTTTTCTTTCTAGCTCCTCTGCTCTGGGAATGGTAACTTTCCTACAATGAGAAGCCACTGCATTACAGCAAAGCCCTTGGATATTAAAGTGTGAAATAAAACAAGAGAACAACACAGCCTTCAGAAACATGATGGGAGGAGCAAGCCGAGGAGGAATACAAAACAGCAAGGGAGAAAAAAAATGGCTGTATTCTGATTCTGGAAGATGTCAATTTAAAGCCTTGAAACCCCCATGAATTCCTTTCGGGAAAGAGGGTGGGGCAGCTGCAATCCAATCCTGGAAAAGTCATTCCATTTTCCCAACACTGCTTCTCTCCTCCCTCCACAATGAGCTGCACAGGTTAAAACAAAGAGAACCACTCACCATTGGGTGGTATTGATTTGTGGTTGAGTGATTATGCATTGAAAGCTAGGGAAATCCAAAATGTTCCCGTTTGCAGCATTTTCACTGTATTTTTCTTTGCCATTATGTTTTCTTTCCTCATATTCCCAGTGCTTTAGACCCTATAGTTTCCAAACCCTCAGTGGTTGACAGTAAAAGAAAAGCTTTCTACTTTTACTTATTCTTTAATATATTTGGTATTTCTAAGTAAATGAAGTCTTCATAAGGGACTTAAAAATAGGAGTTGCAGTCATACCAGGCAATGAGTCTTTTACGAGATTATGAATAAAAAATGTAATAAACAGAGTAGAAATAAAATACAAGAGGCAACTTGAAAAGCCCCCAGTTCAAGTGGGAGCAGAGTGGCTTTCTCCCAGCGTCTTGACTGAATAGTGGATGAAGGGACTTCATAGAGACAGCATTTGGCTTCAGCACAGAACCATGGCTGGGAGACATCTGTGAGGCCATCACTTCCCAATGCCTTTTTGAAAGGTCCTTCCTGGAGATGCTCTTGGAGAATGGGGTGTGTTCAGTAAAACCTGTGCACGCTATTGCTGACACAGCAAATTGAAGTTGAGCTGGGCTAGGGGAGAAATTTGGGCTTAGGGGATGGAAGCCTTACATAGTAAGAGCACGTAATGCTTGTGAATGTGCAGGCAATGGACTCAAGTAACAGTACAAAGCTGCTGATGGGGCTGTGAGGCAGCTGGCAGGCACTGGGGCTGGATTTACAGTGCACTCCCATGAAGTCCTGTGAGCAAAGGCACAGTGTTCCTGCACAGACTAACAACAGCTAATGAGCTGCTATTATTCCTAGGTGAATGTCTGAACCTAAGAACACCATGAGAATTTGAACTAACCATCCAGGGATGGAAGCACCTACAAAGCTTAGTTTTCTAAAGCTCACTATTAGCTATAATGAAAAATATTGATACTTAGCCAGATTAGTAGAGGTGATCCTACACCATCAGGATTAGAACAGGAAAGGAAAGAACTAATGAGTATTTTAGAAGTTCATTCTGTCATTTACTACAGTCAACAGCGCTGAGAGCTTCGTACAGACATTAAACTGACAGCAAAGTGAAATGAGAAAGGTGATACCTGAGCCACTAATTCACAGCTGATGATTCACAGACATTTTCCAGGTCCCCTCCATGCTACTTACTAACACTGGGCAAGAGACAGTCCTTTCTATCCCAGCTGAAATTTCCCAGACCATGGGACGTGCTGTGCCCCTTTATACCTGCCTTAATTTTCCAATGCAGTTGCACACAAAACCAGTGACTTCTGAAGAAAGTTCTCTTATACAACAGGTACTTATGCTGTCCATAAATATTATTTCATGTTCTCAAGCCTAAACTTGCTATTTGTATTAAAAATACATGAAATACATTTTATGTTTGACACATTGTATGGTCTCATTATGCATACAAATATCCATTCACTTTTGTAACCTGCTTAAGTCTTGGCCTCAGCTGCTCAAACCTGCCAGCAGCTCCAGTGATGGAAAGTTAAAAACATCCCCAAACTCCCTTCTCTCTCTAAGTGTTGTCATGTGCACTCAGCAAGATGAAGGAGCACCCGAGTCAGACAGAGATCTGATAACTTCCTAAGATATATAGACATATCTCAAAGTAGATATTACTGTCAAAACCTAAAGAGGTTTAAAAATTAATTCAGAAGAAAAATTCCCTGCATTAGACATGCACATCAACCACCCTGCTCTCTAACAATGTTCAGGCATCAACCAAATGAAACACTGCTTTTTATGTAGTGGTCTTCTGAGTGTTCCATCATCTGAGCATCCAAGTTTCGAGAACATTGTTGTAAGAACTATCATAAATAAAAAGTACTACTTACACGGCATTTTACACCTTGGAAGAGATTGAGGCTGTGTTGAAGCCTTACTCTCCAATGAGGATGGAATTAGTTCCATTTGACAATGTGGAGCAAAGAAAATATGCTGGCATACATGGCTGAAAGTCGTGGGAGGAATCCTGACACTGAATTTATGCAGAGCAGCAACAGAAGTAGAGCTTTTTCATTAATTTTAGTCTGTAATTTTTCAATTTAAGCCAGGTATTTCCTGATTATTGAAAAGTAAGACAAGTAAAGATACTTAAAAAAAAAAAAAGAAAAAAACATGCATTTAAGAAGCTGAAATGGAAAACACATATAGCACTTTAAATGAAAATAACCTATAACTTGCAAATTTTCAAACAAATGTCTACAATCCCAACCAAAGCACTTGGGTTATGTTTAAAGCCATCTCTGCCCAGCTTGTGGCCTTCTTACCCTGATTCCCTGCAGGGAACTAGCAGGAAGCAGGATGCACTGTGTTCCCTCATCCTCCAGCCAGAGGATGCTTAGCAGCAGCACAGGCTGGCCCACATTTATCATCCCTGACGTGGCAGGGCACTGCCCTTCGTGTGAGCCATGCTGCTGTACAGCAGGGTCATTGCAATGACATGGCAGAGCTAGTGTCCGAGCTCAGGAATCAATTCATGCCCTTGCATGTCTTCAAACCACATGTGGAGTACCTCTTACCCATAGGTAAGAATATATGGCCACAACAGCCTCTCAGGTGTCATCAGAATGTATATCTACCCACTGTACAAGACAAGATGGCACAAGAAGCATTGCACTATGAGATATCACATTACGTTCATTTTTTCTTCAGTGAACTGAACTGCAAATAAATGACTCATAAACCAGCATGAAATGAGGACATATCACCAACAGGGGTTTATAAACATTATTTGTTAGAAGATGTAACTCTCTTAACAATATATGACCCATGACTAATTTCAGGGGGTCAAAATGATCTTTGGTCTCCACTGTGTAGAGTATTATTCTTCTCTAGAGAAGTTCAGAGGTTAATGAATAAAGTGTCAGCAAAGAAGAAATGAGACTAAGCAAGAAAATGCTCGTTCTTGGGCTCTGCTATAAATAATGCTCTCATTAAAATTCTGCCTTGGAAGAAAGGCAAGTCCATTAGTCTAGGAGCTAATTTTTACTGGCTCCTTAGATGTATGCATATTAAAAATTCAGCTTTTATAATTGCCAGCCATCAACCACCTAGTCAGTGCTGTTCTTGGAGTTTTTAATTATTTACTTCATTTGCATAGACACTCCAATTTATGATCAACCATTTAGTTATCAAGGGACAGTTTTAGTAATGCCTCTTTTACATTTTTATTTATTCCCTTTGTATCTGTAGCAGAAGCGCTGCTAAACACCCATATCCCACCTCTGAGCATCACAGCAGGGTGTAAGGACAGCCCTCCTACCCAATATCTTAACCCCCACCCCAGCTCCTGCTGAAGGCCCTTGCCTGGCACCTTGGCCTCAGAAGACAAAGGGAGAATTTACACCTTGGAATGTGCTGCCTCTTTGCTACAAGTCCTCTAGCACTTTGCCCCAAAGCTGTTCTCCTTTGGGTTTTCAGTGTGGGGCTGTTATCTGTTGTCTGAGGACACTATAACGCTGTCAAACCTCCTCCACTATCACCCTTCCTCATTACTAACGGAAAGGTCCCAGTCTTTTCTGTTCATAGGTCTAAGGAGAGATCACGTTTCTCCTTGAAATGCTGCCTGCCCAGCTCCCTGGACACAAAAAGAGAAAACATAGAAAGACACAGGATTTGAAAAGAACGAGCTCTGCAGTCCACAGGAGCCTGTCCCCTCACTTCCCCTGAGCTGCGTGGCTAGCTTGTACTACTGCTGCCAATGCTCTCTTCAGCTGGACAGCATCCCCTCTGGGCATCACTGGCCCAGAGGTGGCAATGAATCTTGGAAAGCCACCCAGTTTTCTGTTCATCCTTAGAAAAAAATGAATTATTGAATGAAAGACGTGCTATCTGTCTTCAGCTTTCAAAGGCAGGCTCCAGCAACAATGCCAGTGATTGATTGGTAACCCTGGTATCATTGTGCTCCTCCCCAGGTACCATCTCTGATGGCTTTTTGCAGACAGGACACCAGACAGCAAGTGCAAAGGGAGCAAAGCAGCCTTGCCTGGCAGGAAGGGAACTGATTACCAATCCCTCTCTCTGCCAGGCAGAATTTCTTTGCTGCAATTCATACTTTTCAATGGGCTGTCTACAGACAGCCTCCAGATGGCTTTGAGGAGAAAGTGAGGGCAATGACACTAGAGATTACAAATCAATCACTATTATAGAGCCTTTTATTTGGTAAAAGCTTATGAGCAGAAAACAGATATCAAAAATACATAATATGTTCTGATTTTTGTTTCCTGTTTCCATTCCTTAAGCTCTTTTATGTCCTCTTTTCCTCCTGACACCACTGCTTTCTCTTCTTTCACTGCTTTTACTTCGGTCTTTCTTAGTACATATTTCTCATTTATACTTGATTTTATCCTTCTGTCATCTTTCTCACTGCTAACCTACACCATCCATAGTTACCTGATACAGAAGTAAAACATGATCTTTCTACTATATGCTGATGTCTTCCCTTCCCAGACCCCTCTTCTCAAAAAATGGGACAATAACACTGACAGAGAATGGAGCAAGGTCTACCTCATTTTTGTTTTGAAGCCATCACATATCCTGACTGATTTTGCTCATAGCATTAAGTCAGGTTTAGTATGATAGGATCCACACAATCAGGAGAGGAGGTAACAGAGAGTCTGGCAAAAGATGACTGTAGCCCCTCAGCCACAATATAAAACATCCAGAGAAAGATTCTCATGTGGGGGACACCCACACTGCTGGGCATGAATGTGACACTTGTCACATGTGTGACACTTCTCATCAGTGCATTTATTTTATGAGGGAGATCACAGCTGCAGTCCCAGGCAGCCAGAAACAATAACAGGTTTCTGAGTTATGAAGCTACTGTAAAGTAGACTACATGACACAGTTCAAGTCAGTCATGTTCTACAATCAGATGAATCACTGCAACCAGAGAGTAACACCTTCAAAGTAACATGAGAGCAGAAAGCAGTGGACTGAAGACCACAGAGAAAACACTTTGCAGTGCGGTATGCAAGTGCCATGAAATCAGCATGGCTTGTATAGCAGAGTGAAGCTGAGCTTTGAAGTGTCTTGCTAAAGAAATCACTGTGTCCTTTCACACCTCATTCAAGCTCTTGAGAAACAAGTGAGATGCTGGAGGATGTGTTTTTTTACTGAAGTTTGTTCCATTTTGATAAATCTCTGATTGCACCCAAGACACAGAGATCTAAAGTTGCATCTATGACGATTTTTCTGATGGCATGAATTCCAGCCAGGTCTCTGAGCAGCTCTTTTGCACTGTGGACTTCAAGGGCTGTCCTCTACCCACCTCAGAAGCCCTTTTGGTGGGGCTGGCACCAAAACTCCTCTTTTTCCCCAGAGGATGAAGAGAATTTTCACTGGGACACTGCCTAGCACATAAGCTTGTAAAATAAAGATCTTTCTACAGAAATATTTGGGTTAATGATGGCATTCCCTTTCATCAGATAATTTTCAAACAATGTTAAGAGAGATTTTGTGTTTAGATTTGTAACACATGCTTAACCTCTACAATTAGTTGGAAAACTACATACAACAATAACTGCCTTTACTCTATTGATTCAGCTATTGGAAATTTTGAGATTTTGACAAAATATTTCTTTTTATTATGCCATTTCTGACAGTCAAATTTGCTGAAATGAAATAGCAGGCAATTATTTTAATACATTCTTACTGCACACTACTTTAGAAGAGTGTTCTAAATTGCTAAAGACAGACCAATTTATCTAAACAGAATTATTTAATACCAGTATGGATTAGCATTACAGAGGCAGGTAGGCAGAAACTACGGATAGAAACTGCAAATCTTTTTCAATTTCTTGTCTTAAATTAAGAAAAAGAGGGCTGCTCCAGAACAAGTCAAAACACTGCATTATATAGCAGAAAGAACACGTCCTCCTTCAAAATCTCTGCTGATTTGGCAATGCTCAGCAAGCTTATTAGACACCATTTGCAATCCATGTTTCCTACACCTGAAGACTTGATCATTTCCCCTAAGCCCATATACAGAAGGGAAGAAAATTTATAGAAAAGGAAAAGAATTTTTTGTGCATTTTTTGGTCTGCGAATGCTGGCAGTAAGCAACTGTTTCACTGAATGTGTAATTTTATGCCTCTATGTTAGGGGCAGATGTTTATTTTAATCATTTAAATCTCTGTCTTTTCTGTTTTATACACATTTAGTATTAAGGGATGCCCCCTGAGTAACAGCATACATTAAAAGTTAATTAAGAGGAAGTTAAAGCGGAAGGGATTACTTTTTTCATACCACCAACAGACATTTGTTTTGCCAGGTTAAAAATGAGAAAATTTGGGACAAGGTGTGAAAACTGGCGAGCTGTATTTTTAGGGAAAAGCTTTATTACCCATTTCTTTACATGTTCATTAGGAAATGCAGTCCCCTTTCTCATGTGAAATGAGACTAGCAAGTAACGATAAGTTGCTTCTTGAACTTGTTTAATAATTCAGCTTTTCAAAAGTGGAAGGTGTGAGTCAAATAGCAGGCAGTTATGGGCTGTCACCACAAAACCAAGCTATTTCGAACAATACATTAGTCGACACTATTTACAGGTTTATTACTTATTACGCAGTGTTGAATAATAACACCTTTACCATTTTAGGTTTAATACAACTATTTACTCTTGACTACCAATTCATGTTTCTGAGAGAGCAACATACAGATAGATAGAAAAACGTGTGCACACACACTCCCCCCTACTCCTAAACACACACTTTTTAACTTTCAAGTATGTGTTCAACCATAGTAACTCACACTTCACTGGAAACACTAGGATCTAAATTAAAAATAAAAACCTGATATCAATATAGAATCGCAGCCTGGTTTGCGTTGGAAGGGACCTTAAAGCTCATTCAGTTCCAAACCCCTGACATGGGCAGGGACACCTTCCACTAGAGCAGGTTGCTCCAAGCCCCATGCAACCTGGCCTTGAACACTGCCAGGGATGGGGCTGCCACAGCTTCTCTGGGCACCCTGTGCCAGCGCCTCAGCACCCTCACAGGGAAGAGATTCTTCCTAACAGTTCATCTCAATCTCCCCTGTTCTGGCAGGTTAAAGCCATTCCTCTTGTCCTGTCCCTATAGGCCCTTGTCCAAAGCCCCTCTCCAAATTTCTTGTAGGCATTCTTCCTCCAGAAAAAAGAGTACTTTTCAGATTAAAAAAAAAACACAAAAAAAAACCCAAAAAAAACCCCAAAAGAATGTCACAAAGGAAAATAAAAAAATAAAATAAAATCACTGTCAGTCACAGCAAAGCTGCTGTACTTAAAGTAGGACAATTATTCTTGTAAAATAAAGCCCTCAAGCTCCAAAGATGTTATGTGCCCTGATGTCAGTTCTCAGAAAGACTCTACTGAGGGGAGTGCTCCTGTGCCCTTCAGGCTGATCAGCTGCAGGGTGTCCTCAGCCAGCCAAGGGAGGTCAGTGCCCAGCGAAGGAACATCAGCCCTCTCCTTGCCCATGCTCAACTGAAACCAGCTGAACTTCAGCATCATGGGTCATGTCTGCTGCTGTTGGTGACAGGGGGAATTTGAGACATTAGGCTCCTGCATTATTCAGAGAGGCACTGACAAAGGGCTATCTTTTAATAACATGATTAAAAGGGGACCAAAAATGGGAATATTCTGCAAATCCACAGCAGATCTTGCAAAATCCATTTGCCAGATTTGGAAAGGAAAGATTTTGAATGGAACCAAATTCACCAAAACCCTTCCCTCTAAACCAAAATTACTCAAATATGTCACACAGTTTTTCCCAGAATAAAAACCACTTTGTTGTTTTTTTTTTGGTCAAAGCATTTTGCATTTCCTATTCCATTTCCTATGAATTCAGCATTTTTAAGAACGGAAATTATACTTAGTACAAAAATGACTAATGTTTATTAGCACTTTGTGTAAAATAAAATCCTTCATCCCCAGGTTTCTTATGTCTAGAGGTCTGACTTTAACTTATCCCATCTCTGTTACAGTGGCACTGCAGGAGAACCACAGATATAACTTGGGGGTTGGTGGGAGAAAATGCCTGATAAGGCATGTTCGTGAGCTCTCCCACACACAGGTTTCTCCATTTCTTACTTAACCAAAGCAGAGTATGATGGCCAGGACCAACACAAATGGGTGACTGTATGCAGATTTTCTCCGAATGCAGAAGGTAAATAAAAGGAAAATGACAAAAGACTGTAATCATTACAATTATAAACTTCTAAATATATATGGCAACTGGAGTTGACACAAGACTATTTCTCAAGATGCTTCATGTTTCCCAAGACACAGGCTCTGCCATAGGTGGGCACAGAATCACAGAATCATAGAATCATAGAATCAACTAGGTTAATTCCAAAAATCATTGAGTCCAACACCCAACCCTCTATGATTCCATCCCAACTAGTAAAACTATTTGTGTGCCATTACTGGAAGGGGCTAGAAAGGGAGATGGGTTGGGCAGCAGGATTGGAGTGGGTAGATCTTGGAGTACGATGTACAGAGTTCCCCACTCAGACTTGTTCTAGTCCTGACCACACTCCTACTTTTCCAGAATTTTTTGCTAAAGCAACTCTTTCTTGCTTTTGCACAAACCCAGTATAGAACAGGAGAGATTTAAATAAAGAGTAGGACTGTGGCACAGTCATATCAACATGCATCACTGAGTACCTCCCTTCCTGTGAGCTTGCTCACAGCAGAAAATTGGACCATTGATACTGGACCACAGTCACCAACAGGGGAAGATTATGTACAAAGGCTTTGTCACATTGCTAAATTTTGCTTCTCGCCTATCAGCTTTGTCCCAGTGTTTCCAATCTATGTGTGATAAATACCTTCTTGTTGAAAGATTACTGCTCTCTATAAAACATTTTTGAGGGGAAAGAAAGGTGAAATAAACAACTGACTAAGGGACTGGCACACAAAATACTATCATTTGCAAAACACTGGTCCAAAACCCACTTGGAGGCAGAGAAGCTGGGCTTGAGCCACGAAAGAGGAAAAACAGGAATGCAATAATCACATATTTATTTTTAGAGAAAGTGAAAAGCTAAATAAACTGCAAAACCAGTGTTTACCAGTAAATCCTTTCTAACCTGAAAACCATGCTGAATGATGCAGGGTCAGTTCTCAGGAGATCAACTAGTAGTACCTTCATGGCAGTATCTCATTCCTCCTGTTTTGGTGCCAGAACACTTTAGGTCCTGAAACAATTAATTTTAGTAGTGCTGCAGCAAAGTATTGCCAGAAATCTGGACTTGAGGGACAATGATGCTGCTTCAGAAACTTGTTCTTCTGCCCTAGCTCTGAAATCACCTCGCAATCAAGAGGGGCTCTGAGACTCCTGAAAAGAAGCTGATGGAACTCAGCCTGCCAGGAAAGAGGGACACAAAGCATCCAGACAGCATTTGTGAAGGGATTAGTGCACTTACCATTGGATTTGGCATGGGGTAGTGTGTGAGGCTGGGATTTATGGTAGGGATGAGGAATTGTGTGCTGACTGCTTTGATAAATGTGCATCCTTGAGGTATGCCTAATTGTTCTAAGGAAACAAAGGAGATACCATTAAACACAGGAGGAGAAAACACACAGAGGAAATCTGCAAGCAGTCCCACAGTGCTCAGAAGGGAAGTTTGCCTCCAGATGAAGAGCCTGGGCAAATGTTAGGATGAAAGAAAACCTGGCAGGTAACTAAAATTACACAGCAATTCACACCACTGACTGGAACACCATCCTGTTGTTAGCAAAATCCAGACTGGGTCAGAAACAGAGACAGATCTCTTTTCATTGCTTCACATAAATTACAGCATGTAATTAGCTTTGTATTCATTGCTGCTGAAGGTTGAGAGACTTGGGGTTCTCAGGATAACAGAACACGCAGTTCTTCACTACGTAAGTCACTATTAGTTGTGACAATTTCACAGTTACAATGCTGTCACATCACCTTGTGCAAGGCAACGAACATGCACTCCTATTTCTATTGGCAATATGAAATCCCATCAGGGTAGTCTACTGGAGCAATTTTAGATAGACCTGTACAACACAAATTAGGTGCTGCCTCATTGCTTCTCCTCTCTAATAGCCCCTGCTAATGTTTCCCAGTGTCCCCACACCAGAAGTTCCTTCTGAGCACAACTGTCATGTACTTTTTATTCCACCTCCACCATTTTAGCAACCAGGTCTACCTACAGAATAACCCGTTCCAGAGAGAAGTATGTTTGTATTTTATGGCCTCAGCTGAATCATCTTTAGATTATTAGTACAGCATACTCTGAGATGCCAAGACTCTTACCTTTTAATGCATCTTTTTCACACATCATACTGCAGTCTACATCAGCAACAAAGGGTGAAAGGGCAGATGGAAAATTGCTGAAGAGATATTCCTGCTACTCATAAGCAAATTTGTGAGACTGTGTGAGGAAGAGAAGCATCATCTCCCAAATTTCATACCAGTTTCACATCAGACCAACCACGTTGCCTCTTAACATACAATGTCATCAACTATTTATTATGCTTATAAATGTGGAATCTGAATTCAATTATAATCAGAGTTGCATTTTGGTCTTGGACCATAAAACGTGAACACTACCTCTCTGCTGTTGCCTTGGGAGTATCAGAGTATAAAGCTGTTTTAAACCTGTGTCTGCCTGGCAGTTCCTTGTACATTAAATGCATGCTACAAAAACTGTATCATATGGGAAATATTTGAAGAACAAATTACCCCCTGCAAACTTTCACTATCCATCAACACTGCATGGGGCACCCTATTCAAAACCACTTTGAGAGCCTACAGCTTTTGCTTCAAAAGTAGGACCCTCAACTATTTTGCAGATGCCACTTCCAATTGACTACTTAAGCCTTTTCGAAGCAGCAAGAAAATATTTTTTTAAGCAAGTATCTTGCAAGCTCTAAAATTCCCGTTTTCTGAACATACAGCTGAAGTAATCCCAAAGGTCTGCCTACTTTTCAGCTCAAGCTGTTTCCCAGACAGCATCTCTTTTGCTATTATGAAAAGGACATGTGAATGGGAAATCTAAAAAAAGCCACCCACTGAGGCTGTGGGAAACCAGAATGGGAATAAATCTATACACAAGCAGTAGTGGGTGGAAGTAGTCTATACAAAGAAACAGTCATTCATCACCAACATTTTGAGCCAGTATTTACCAAACTGGAAAGCTATTCATTAAAACTGTACTTCTTCCCTCACAATGTTATTGTTAGTAGAAAGGAAAGCGATTTTTAAGGTTTGGGGTTTGTTTGGGTTTTAATAGATCTTTTTGAGAATGTGTAGCCACAGTCAGTATGTCATTAGAGTTCTGAAACTTAAGTTCTTACAGCTACATCTGGGAAGGGACAGAGGAATACATGGTTTGATAGATAACAGCTTATGCTTGGACTAGAGAGTGTAGTGTAACCTTAGTGTGAAAGTAAAAACTCATCATATTATATTCTTTACAGACAAGTGTGCCCAGATGCCTTACTTCAACTTGATTGACAGAACAGCAGCTCTGTACTTAGTAGCACATAAAAGCAGCTCGTGGGGAATCCAGATGCAAGAAAAGATAGCAAACTACCCACTCTTTTTCTTCTGCATGAAATAAACAGTAGAGCACTGCAGGTGTGCAGGTGGACAGGCAGACATGCTGATCCAGTAAGAGGACCTTTACACAAAAGTTCACGTATACAGTCTGCTTTCTTTAATTAATATGTGAGGAAAGAAGATTCCTCAATTAATTGTGCAATGGAAAAAAGAGCATTTAGGATTCAATGCCTTTAACTTAATAGACTAACAGATTTATCTGTTTCTCATACAACCTGAATGGCACAGTAATTTTCCCCCCCACTGCCTTCTCAAGAATAGGATTTGGTTCTGAGCAAATGTGTTGAAGCAGAATCTAACTGTAGCAGACACAATTACTGTCTAGAGAAAGCGTTTACAGTTGCTGTGCAGAGTGACTATTAATGGGAGCTCAGTTTCCCAAATGCCTATAAAGCTCACAATATTAGACGACTCCTAGACCCCCCAGCATATATATTTTTTAAGTACATGCTTATCCCAATTCTGTATCCCATGATTTAATGAATTTCCCTGTGCCCAGGAATACATGTTCCACAGGCACAGGAGGGGCTGACTATGGCAGGTGTTCGCTTAGCAAATTTCCACATCCATGCTTCAATGTTTGGATTAGTTTCCGATTAGCTTGCATGTGCAAGCAGTATGGTGATACTGAACTACATTTATAACAGGCTACAGAACAGGCTGTCTTCTTACCTATGAACTACTACACCAATTAGCTACTTTTGCAGTGATAAGTAAGCTAGACAATTTATACTGAAAGATCTGTGGCAGAGGGTAAAGTATTTGTAACAGAGCTTTCATCTCAAATGGGTTTCCTTCCCTGGCTTGTCAGCACATAATAGTTAAATATCAGAGACGATGCAAAAGCTGTGACTGATTTTCCTTCATATAACATCATGAGCACCTTGTGTAAAGCCCACAGTACAATCAGTACAAAACTCAGTTCTCCATTCAGGGGAACGCAAGCAGTGCCTGCCTGCATACCTTGCTTGCGAGTGACTATTTTTTGCTTGTAGATTCCAAGCTTTCTATCAGTTCTTAAATCTTCCAGTGTCACCTCTCACTTCTGCTCTGTCAAAGGCAACAGTGCTAAGTAGGCTTTTGAAAATTTTCTGGCAAACACCTTTATGCTTTCCTCTGCTTTCTTTCACATCTATAAACATCCATGGACGAACATGAATGACCTCTAAAAATTTCCCCTTACTTCTCATGCTTATAAAAAAGTTGCTAATAAATGTTCTGTGTAGTACAAAGCATTTTTTATGATGTTAAATAATAACGTAATAGTTTCACAGATTTCTTTTTTTTTTTTTTCTCTCTTTGGCTGAAGCTTCAGGCTTCTGCCATGGTTATTAACTGTCCTGAGTAGAAGAACACTATGGCTATGTACCTCCTACTGCACATCCCACAATGGAGGTCTGGTCTGGGAAGAGAGGTGTTAATACAACTAAGTAAAGGTAGGCATTATTTTTAATTAATTTAGGCATTGTGTGGCCAGTGGTAATCTCGGAGGCACGTTATTACATACATACACACACTAAATTGCTTTTTTACTAATGACTCATTTGTTTTATTCTTGCCTCTTTCAAGAAAGCGATTAAGTTGAAAATGACCTTTTGAAGATTGAACTTGTGGACCGATCTTTTCATTTTTAATTACTTACTTTGCTTTAATTGTTACATTAGGAGCTATTAGGAAAGCAGACAGCTTCATAATCAATAATTTAATTAGATGTTTAGGACCAAGAAGTCAATGCAAATGTTATTCTGCAGTCAGGCCTTTCCCAAAGCCTTTCAAAGAACTTTATTCCCTTTTTGTTTCAAAGTGACATTGACGACATAAAAATTAAATTCATACTTACTTCAATATATCATGCATACACATTACTGATCTACACAGGCAGCTGGTAACAAGTTCAGATTCAGGTCAATCTATTTGCTGCCCAGAGAGGAATATAGCCTGCTTCTCTCACTTCATTTCTGAATAATCAGTGACACAGCCAAATGCCATTACACTGCACACTCCAGCACACTGCGAGCCACACTATCCAAGTGTTTACCGAAATCTATAGCCAGACTTTTCCCCTGGCTAAAACTTCAAATATTTTAAATGCATCTATTTATAGTCCTCTAATTGCTACTAATATTCTAAGATAACCATCAGCAACTGAAAACTGTTCCACTCTAATTTTACAGCCGATGAAATCTTATTCAATCAGGAGTGAATTAATACCCTCCTCAATTCCACTGATACCTCTCTGCCTGCCCTTGCAAGTTTACAACACAGCAGCGTCAGTGATACATCATAGGGAGCTGTTAGCAGAGCTGTGAATTGCATGGCCTGGTGCCTGGAATATGGATATCCCTCATTTGTAATTACAGGCATGTGTTTCACATTCAGAATGCCTTGCCCAGAAGCAACCCCCTAGCTGGTAAGGTGTAAGTAATAGAAATGAGTGTGCCAAAGCACCTCCCCATCACCCATCACTAGATTAGGGGGACCATCCTGGGGAATGTGAGATAAACACAGCACGTGGATGAAAGGGAGCCTTAAACCAGAACAGAAGCCTTGGTGAAAGGCATAAAACCTTGTAGAAGGATGACCCGCTAGGAGGGAGGTAGGGAATCAGACAGATGCACCTAGAGCTTGCTAGAGAAGGGTCAGAGGACTCCTCTGACCATGGGAAAGGCAGTGATACCAGAAAGCAGCCAAGACTTGCCCTAAGACACACAGTAAGTTAAAACTTGGCCAGGCTGCACTGCAAGAAGCCTTTCCTGGAGGGTGCAAACTTCCAGCTACAGGAGGAAACTCAGGCAGATCCTCTGGGAAACCATGACCGTAGAGGAAGGAAAGCATCAGGCTACAGAGAACCCCATTGCTCTCTTCTTTAGTAGCAGCTTAAATGACTGTGAACATCATGTTGAAAAGGTGTTACTTTAATCTTACTAAATAATTATATCACTGCCAAGACAAAGCCCTTTATACATTTCACATGGATTAGGAATCAGGATGGATATTAAGCTTTAACATACAGAACTGTCTTGTTTTCTTAAAGTCTTCTCCTTGAAATGAAGTAAAAACATAGCTTGGAGACAAGGCAGAGGACGACATGTTAAAAGGGCCTGCCTTCCCACTGGCAACAGGACTCTGACATCCAGTGGACAGGCCCAGTCATGTCAATGAACAAGAACAGCTTAATAAAACAATAATTATAACCTCTTCAGATCCACTAATTCACTTAGAGCTTTAGAACCTCAGAATCGTTTAGGCTGGAAAAGACTTTTAAGATCATCAAGTCCAACTACTGAGATTTGCAGAACAAGGTAACTTGTCATATCTAAAATGTTTAGTGTCTAATTTAAAGATAGTTTAATAGGGAAAAAAAAACCATGAGATCGACTGATTATACAGTTTGTTAAACTTTGGATTTAATGGTTTGATTTCGGAGCAAAGTCAGGAAGGCAAGAAAAGGGAGGGAATAGTCAATTGCAGGCCAAATGAAAGCCAGAGTTGTAGTTCCAGCCTGAGGATTATTCTTAAGACAGCAGCCAAATAGTTTGAAAGACAATGGTTTTCCTGCTTCCCCAGGTAAAGGAAAAATCCCACAGCAAAACAAGAACGCAGGATACTTTCTTGCTTGCATCTGGGTCAACTGATCCCAATTGCAGAGTTATGCGCTCATTAGTTGAAATATTTTATTTTAATCTGCCTTTTTTCCACTGAAGCTGTTTTGGAGGAAAGTCAAAAAGTAGCATTTCTTACAAATTACAGTGACCATATCAAGCTTTTTTCCCCAATTATTTCAAGATTAGAAAGAAATCAAGATATTTCTCCTCAGCCATGCTTTTGATTTTTAAAAATATTGGCACTAAGTCTCTAGGGAAGAGTCCCAAACAGATTTCACATAAACCTCTTCAAGTTTTAGTTTTGTTTTTCATGTTATTACTTCTTGGAGAAAACATAATCTGTATTCAAAGCTACTTGTTCCCGATTTCATATTTCACTGTGACTCAAATTCCCTTTCGCATTAAGACAGAGAGTTTTAAAATATGAACCCATTATTTACAAATATATAGAACAGAATGAGGACCACAAAATTTGTTATACATCCTGCCGGGAACAGGACTTATCCTTGCATATACCTTCTTTACAGGAGAATAATTCAACTACACCAAGAGATTCAAAGTTTGCATGGAAGAGCTCTTCATCTCCAATACTGACAACTTCAATTTTTGACCTACTTTTGAAGAGGATTGACTTGAACCAGAAACTGCTTGTCAAAGATTTTTTTAAATGACCCATCCTGTCTATTCATTCAGCTCTTGAATTCGTCCCTCAGGAGTTCAAATAAAGCTGACAAATCCAATGCACTCGTAATTTTGTGTCTAAGGTGTTTACTGAGGAATAAATCAAGTGGACAGGCCAAAAAATGTAAAGACAACCAGATGGATTTTCAAAACAACTTCCTTTGGCTGCTCCAAATGAACACAGGTGTAAAAGCCCCCACCTAGAACAGGCAGCATCCCTCAAAGATCTGAGTGTTCCCACAGGCTTTAAGCTACTGACAAAAAAGTTCTGACAAAATCCATGTTGAGAAACACGTAGTTTAAAAGATAATTTATATTTCACTGGAAGAAACAAAAATATAACAAGGCTTTTTTTTTTTGCTTTTTTTTTTTCAATTACTAATTTGAAAATTACTAAATTCTGACAAAATCAACACTAAAAAATGAGTGGTCTAAAAGATAATTTCATTAGAAGAAAGAAAAAAGGTTCTCTAAGGAAATTACTAGTTTGGAACAGTTCCACTGAATTAAATCAAGTAAGCATTAACTCACTTTCAGGCACAATCCAGTTGCATTAGGAACCACAGCAGAGCTGTCCCATGCTATGGTGGGGAAATATGGACTTCTGTTGTGAAGGAAAACATTGCAAGACTGGAGCTTAGATCAGCATCACTGTAATTATTCCACATCCATAGGAAACACGTCAGCAGCTAAACCCTCATCATTGAAATGCCACACCACAGCTGGCAACAGCAGAGAGCTAAAAAATGGGAGTATGTAAGTGTTTATTCCCTGGTAGGACACAGTGTGAAAAGCCCTTTAAGCAGCCACTGTCCTTAAATGATCTGGATGCCTTAAATGCTGAATATTGTGCCTTTTACAAGACTGCAAAAATGCAAACTGCACTGCCCCAAATTCTTGGGGATTTACTCTGCTATTTCTTTGAACTCACAGACCTATCATTTTGGGGTCTAAGAGTGTATGGGGTAGATCATGAAAAGCCAAGAAAGAAAAGTCCCAGGCAGCGTCCTACCACCACCCCCTGTACCCACATGGTAGAACAAGGCTGGTGGGGCTACTGTGGACCGAGGGGAAGGTGGTGCCTGACAGCAGGGCTGAGTACCCACTGCCATTTCTACCAGATGTGTCATTCATTTGGGTTTCCCTGCTGTTGCCCAGAGACCTAATCGCATAGCAACTTAAACTCTATCAAACCTTGTCTAGCATTCAAAAGCCATTGGCAGAAAATTATAAGCAGACAGTAATTAGGAAATAACTCTTTAAAGGGCTGTACATACTCTCTTTTATCCAATGCCACATTTAAAGAAAAAAAGACCTGGCCTAAAGGAACATCCAGCTGCTTCTCACTCTCTTCACTGACTACTTCTTCCTAATGGCTTTCTTCAGTATAATGTGGCCCTAGAAGCCCAGCCTGCCCTACTAATATAAAGTGTGCCTGTAACCACTCCGGAACCATTCCCATGGGCTGAGAGAGAACCGATTTCTTCACGTGCATGAAGAGATACCCCTGCATGAGCGTGAAAGGAATCTCTGCCTGGATTCCCACTCCCCTCCCTTGCTTTGGGGCATAGGGAAGCTTTACATCAGGAGTATGATGGCCACAGCCAGATTCTGGCTCAATGAAGATGAGTTATCATTACTGGGAGCTATTTGCTGCTGTTAAGGCAGGAGTTTGGACAATCTCATTCTGCTTTTTTTTCCTTTTTCCTCCAAGATTGCTGCCTGCATTATTCATCAAAGACCACACTACCTCAGAGCTCCCAACTTCTGATTGTGCTGTTCAGTCCACAAACTACTGTCAAGGATAAAATTTGATGCACAGCATCTTGTCACTGTTCTGTTGAGCCATCATACCCATATTTAAGTCATCTTTGACCCAAACAGTAAAAAACTGACACGCTTAATGCCTTCCTGTCTGGATGTCAGGGATATTAGTTTGATAGTTGGGTGGGAATAGGATCCTTTCATCTGTGCTATGTGCCAACAGTTTTCTACTAAAGGAATGCAGAAAAATAAGAGCTTGTCTTAAATCACTGGGCTACACTGCACACAATCAGCAATATATCCTGGATAATTAAAAAATAAAACTACAAGCACTTGAATATCAGTGACCAGTAGAGACCAAGATAGGCAACAGTTATCAAACAGTATCTTGAATGTTTAGTATTTCACAGACTCAAATAGAAAAAGCATTGTACGAATCTAGCTTTTTACAGAGCTGTGCATGTGCTCGACTTCATTAACAAGAACAGTAACACTGATATGAATGGGACTGTCCAGTTAAGTACACACACAAGTCTTCCCAAATGCTTGTGAGACACATTCCTTAGGGCATTACTACTGAATGCTGACTTCTAAATGACAGTCACTGCAGAACTTTTTCAAAAATAAAATATCCACTTGGAGAACCTGACATTTCAAAAATCAGAAAGCAGATGAAACAGTTACTAAATCAATAAGTTTCAAATGTGTAGAATGAAAAATGAGAGTACTTTTTCCCCCCTCTATTTAATTATTTAAGAGTATAAATATTTGGCATTTTATCTGTCTGAGAAAGAGCAAAGATTCAGCTTGGCTAAAATGTTACCCAGACAGATCTGACAAGCCCCAAGAAATTATTCATCAGAATGTGGGAAATGCAGATGAGTGGTAGACCGCTTATCATGAGAAGAATTAACCCAGGCAGGTGAACTTGTACTCTTGAGGTATCACACTCTTTTGCACTTCTCGTATTTATCGTTGGACACACTTTGCAATTCATGGGTAGAGATGCTCACTCTGATGTGCCAGCAAGAAAATACTCTGGTGAAAAGCCAGCATATACTTGTCTTTCTATGAAACTGGCATAAAGATAAATAAATTCCCCAGTTTATCTTGGCACAAGAGCCATCAGCTTTACTGGCAAGAAATTCCTACCAGTGAATTGCAGCCTCAGTCTCACACATCTAATCTACTGGGAGTCTGGCACAGCAAGAGGATGGTTCTTGTCCAAATCCAATACCAACTCCCTATTTTCTCCCAGAATGTTTGGAAAGAGCCATAATCATCTAAATACTATTCATCCTTCTGTGTTCTAATTTCTTTATAGGCAACATCTATCTTAGGTTAAAAGTACAGTCAATGTGCTGCAGGTTTTTTTTTGGAAACTCTAGATTTTACCCTATGTTATCCAGAGGGGGGGGGGGGGAAATAAAAAAAAATTAACAAAGTAATGCCACACATTTTTAAAGTCTAAAGGCTGCATTATAACTTCAGCTTAGCAATTACGAAGATTTATGTCCCACTCTGCCCCAAATCCAGAGCTCATTGTCCATTCAACTTACACTGCTCTGACTTACAGTTCTCTGCATCCATTATCTTTAATAATAAAGAGCTGACTGAAGTTAATGATTGAAAAGCAAGATGTGGATAGTAATATGAATCTAATTTATGAGAAAACAAACCGGAGTATGATTTTCATGTTTCATTAAAATTATCTTAAATGCACTCTTTAATGCTAATTGATCTCATACAGGTGAGAAAAGACTCTGTTCCAAATTAATGGGGGAAAACCATTCATCTTCCTTCTGGAGGGAACATTTAATATCATTCAGCATTTAGAGGGAGATAGATAGCATCTTCATAGTGATTTCACCACTTAGAGTGACGCTTCAATGTGGGCCCACTATCTGAATCCTTCAAGATTTCCCACTGAACAGGGAAACAATTCAACAGAATAAACATGCCACACAAAAATATTTTCACAAAAGGTCTTTCCTATCATAGCAAAATTATCCAAAGCTGAAAAAAATTGTTAATGAAAATTGAAGGTTTTTTTCCATAAGTTTATCAAAGAAAAGCTTTTGTGTAATCGTGTTAATTTGCTATGAACAGGAAATTACTGAGACATCTGCAAGATTAAGTTCCTTACAGGATTTATTAAAAGCAAAAAAAAAAGAAAACTATTTTTCCACCCAGTTTTTAACTTTCTTTTGTTTTTCAATATTTTTCCCTCTGTTTGAATTATTCCTTTTCAGATATCAAATATTCTTACAAACCAACGCAGCTAAGACTAATGAGTCTTGACTGGCTTAATTTTAACTGGTACTTTATGCCCAGGATTATTATGAAATTACCTTCTATTCAGTCTGTTTCTATGACCCATAAATAGAAATTGCTTAATAAGCATCTCAAGTATTTCACTGCCATTTTCATGTCAGTTTTTCCTACCCTATGTTTGTATAGCTCTAATGACAACACCTATTAGTTAGTACACAGCAACAGTTCTTTGTCTTCTTCTCAAATCACTTCCACGAATACAACCTTCCCTATCCTGGGCTGGAATCTTGTATCATCTTTACATTGTTTGAGAAATGCATAGTGACAGTAATACCAACTGAAGTAGCAACTTGAGCATTTGAATAGTTGCTCTATGCGAAGTATCACAACAGCAGCAATAATTATTGAATGTTCCGACAGTAGAAGAAAATGACTCTTGCCTTGTTCTGGCATTCCACTTGCACATGATATACATATTCGGTCTGCAAAGCAGCAGCAGCAACAAATACACTCTCTGATATACTACATTCATTTATACTTATAGCAAAGAATGAAGGTAGAGAATAAGATGCAGCAGTTTGGACACTACCTACAGTGATACATTATGGAGAAAACAATACATATTGCATGAGAAATCAGCAGTGAGTTCTGGGAGCAAGGAGGGGAATCTCTTCTATAAAGGAATAATAAATATACTAGACTTCTCTGTAGCTTGAAGTTCTCCTATATCACTTTCTCCCATTTCCTTTGTATGTAACCTAAAGCACATGCCAACACTTACAAAAGAAGCATGGCAAAGCTGACTTTCAGCTGCTGTATTGACCTGACAGAGCACAGTGTGCAGCAATACCACCTTCCAGACCAGCCATCAGCTGGGAACACCACCACCACCAAACTAAGTCTCCCTGTTTATTCAGTGATCTCAGTGCATGCCCATGTGTTGCACTGTGAGGACTCAGACGTTTCAGATGTCAAGGAAATGTGATATGGTGATAATTTTGCTCAGAAGATAATAGCTGTGTTAGTGAATACTCTAGTGCCACATCGTCCTTATACCATATATGCCATCACTTTCCTTGAATTCAAGAAAGACCAAGAAAAAGGCTGCTTACCGTTCTGGCATCCCACAGGGACAAAGTCTTGTCAGCAGAGCTAGTGAGAACAATGTTGGAGAATGGAAGAAACTCAATGCTATTGACTGAATCCTTATGGCCACACATTGTGTATTTGCATTTCTCACTGCAAAAGAAAATAACAGGAATACAGCACTTGCCATTCAGGATAATAACAACAAGAGAAATGTTCAGGTAAATTAGCAATGCATTTCAGGTGTATTTCCTAGCTACTCTTTAGAAAAGATGAACATTGACAGCTATTCATCACCCAAGGCTGTAGTGGGAAGGCAAAAGGAAATGGAGAAGCAGGTTTTAAAAGACTGAATTGTAAGGAGCAACAATGAAAGCACCACTTTTTTCCTGGGTGCATCCTCAAAAACCTTGCTGATGTAGAATTTAAAAGGAACATGGATAAAAAGGTAGGATAGGGACAGCACCATTTACTTTTTAAAGATGTCTTATTCCTTCTTGCTTACAAAGGATCTAAGAGATGTATAGCACCATGCCAACATATACCTCGAAGGAAGCCAGAGAAGGCTGGCAGCCTGACTTTCTTCTAAAGGTCTGCAGAAAGACTTGTAGAAACTAAGTGATGTCAGGGACTTTTCACTGGGGGTGAAGTATTGTCATTGTGGACACCCAAGAGGCCTTCTTCCCTACTATGGACGAGCCTCACCAGTAGCCACTGTAAGCTGTAGGTTCTTAAAGCAGATGTGAAGAAACAGAGGTGAAACCCAAGCATGGAAGTCTTTGCTATGAACTGACCACAGCTTAGATGGAATTACTCTGTAACGTAGCTTTGGAAGTTCTTTCAAGGCTGAAGACTTTCAACTGTCCTGTTTTCTCTCAGCTGATTAGCTATGAAGTAATACCCTAAGGAGTTTTGTTTTGCTTTCTTATCTGTTTGTTTTCTTACCTTTTAATGTGTAAATTTCTGAGACAACACTATTGATCCTTCTCAGTTCAGGGTATGAACCTGAATACAAGATGGGAAGCTTTTCCCACTGTAACAAATAGAGATGCAACCACTATGACAATGCTGTAGAGAATCAGTTCTCTCACAACCTAGCCTGAAGTTGGCTATCTAGCTATGATCTGTACAAGCTTTTGGGCTTCTGTTCTGTTTTCTGCATGCACACCAGAGAAGAAGATTCCTTAAAATGGAGTCCAGGAGAAGAGAAGGAAAAGCCCAAGGATTCCTCACCAGGACAACACAGAAGGTAACAAACAAATCTGGGATTATTCAGACTGAATAGAATGGTAAATGCTTAACTCCTACCCAAGCATGTCAAGAGGGGAGACAACTGAAATAAACCTGCATTCATGACTTATGTCTGTATGCATGAGTCACCCATGCTGATAAGGCTTTCAGTCTATGATTTCTTTACATATACATGAAACTTCATGAATTTACAGTGTTTGAATCGTATCTTGTGAAAACATACAGGCAGGTGAGCATACTATGGAAAAAGCAAGTCAGTTCTATCCTCTTTGTCCAGCTGAGTCAAAAATAGCATGAAAAAAAGAAAAGCCAACAACTCATCATAAATTACTGCAGCTTTCAGTGAGAGCTCACGATTTTATTCCTTGCTCATGTGATTCTGACAGTAGAAACACACCTACCCTGAGCTGGCTGCTGAATATATCACTGGGGCTTGTACGTTAGATTACTGGGTGGCTCTTAGCAGATAAATTTCTTACAGTATTTATTAAGGAAGCTGTCCGCAGGGGGAATTAAAGAGATGATTTTTTTCTTTACTTTTTAAAAATTTTCTTCCTCCCTGTATGTCACCAGAAGACTCTTGGAGCTCCTGCAAGTTTGGGATAAACAGCACAGAAGATCAGTATCTGCAGATCAGGTACAGGCCAATAGAGCTAAAAGGTTTTGATGGACACTTATCCCTGATCACTCATCTAATAAAATGACCTCTCAGACCTATTTTAATGCCTCTCCATTTCCCAGACCAAAATCCATATGATGTGCTGAGCTGAACACCAGGCCTGTCCCTACAGAAGGGAAATCAGTTGTTTCTGAGTAGAAATATTATCCAGGAAATATTTTTCAAAGGACTATTAGATTCCACTGGTATAATTTTAAAGAACCTATGTTTTTCTATTATAGATAATACACTATATTCAATATATTCAGTATTTTGGTGTTATCTGTTATACAGACTACATGTGTTACTTTATCACAAGGACTTGTTTTAAACTAGTCATAAAGTACTGTGGCTGTTAGAGCTCGGTGCACAAGACATTCATGATCACTTGATATAGACAATAAAATAACTTCAGTGAAATATTTTTTTTTCAGTCTCATGGTAATGTTTTACACCACAGAATATGCCTTCCTCAGATCATATACTTTTATTCATGTATAGGTATGCCATGATTTAAAAGTGACCCCTGATTTCCTGCTTGCCTGTTAACACTGTAAGGACTTGGGGCTGCAGCTTCTGATAAGCAAAATCCTGCTGTGCATTTTTGTGGGCACTTATTAGGTTTGAAAACACAGACAACTTTATATACCACAGTGGGACAGTGTTCACTAGAAGAAAAGGGGCTATTTTCCTGTAAAAACAGAATGTATGTATGTATGTAATTTTCAAAGACAAGGGAAACAAACATCTTCAACCTGCTTGAGGGGGCTTGGGGTGAAAGAACATAGGAAAATGAAGGAAAGTAAAGGAAAAAAGCAAAGAAGATTTTGTTTGTGAGGCACTGACATAAGATACGGCCCATCCCAGGCAGGCAGGCTGCAAGAACAGGCTTGTGAGAGATTAATTAGGTGTCAAAGCATGAAGGCCCACTCAGAATCCCTCAGCAAGGTGAAAATGGACTAAAGTGATGGACCATGACAGCAGCAGAAGGGAAAGAAATGATTTGTATTTTTCCGTTAAGAACATAAACACCCAGTGCTGATGCAGTTGTCTGTCTCTCTCCTTGCCACTTCCATATCACTGCGTATTGATGAGTGAACTCTGGCTCTCAAGATTTAATTTACCACTCTGGTAACTGACTGACTAGTATTTCTAAGAACCTCCAACTGCTACATAAAAAAAACCTCATCTTTCCTTCCAGCTGAGATATAATTCCAGCAAGACTCTCTTGTATACAAGCTATCTTTTGGTCAGAAAGGAAAAAGTTTTATTTAGATGTTCCTTTTCCTCTGACATGAAGGGTAGAGAATTACCCTGGTTTTCACTCGAGCTCATATTTTTATGCCATGGTTAAAGTTTACCTACATTAGAACAGATCTGTAGCGACTTTCATTATCTAATGTTTTTTTTTCTCATGATGAACACATAGCCTCATGGGTACAAGTTTCACCAGCTCTGAGCAATTTAGTTCGGAAGATAGAGAGAATCATCTATGAATAGTAGTTTAGGAATTTGCAGTACCCTTGTGGCTTACATCCAGACACAAGGAGCTCCTGAGCAAATACTGCCATTGTAGGCATGAGCATACTGCTCAGTATTTTGCAGATTGCATTCTGAACCTCACCACAGCCACCAATTCCAACCCTCATCCTTTACCTGTGTTGTTACTACTTTTTCAATGTAAAACATCAGTTAACACATTTTCTTGACTCATGACTGATTATCCTCGGTATTCCCTTTTTCTCTACAAGTCAATTTCCCTTTCCTTAAATCCAGGTAAGGGAATGATGTCCATCAGTAAATCAGCTCTAATTCTACCTCACCAGGTTTTGATTTTCCTTAGCAGGTTCAAACAAACATGGACAGACTGTTATAGTTCTAAAGCAGCACACCTATAGCATGAATCTTGCCTTTAAATTAATCATACCATTATCGATATCACTAGCTCAAAAGTGATGGGCAAATTTTACTTGCTCAATTTTTAGAGATTTCTTTTTTTGAGAATCACATTTCAGAATGGTTCATTCAAATTCAAAAGGGCTTTCAGTAAAACCACATTGAAAACAGAAGATTTGAAACACTTTCACTAACATGAGGCTTCACTGAATATTAAGAGACTGCCGTCTCTACACTAACGTACAATAGCAGCCAAATAATGCACTAGTGAGATATTTCATCAACTGTACAATAACAGAAGAAAATACAGATAGTGGGCAGGTTTCTTTTCCCTGTGTACTTTCCTGTCTGCACAGATGGAGTTCAATCTCAGTGAGGACAACAAGTTGGCAAGCCCTGATGAGAACATTTGACAACTGCCGGGTACATATTTACTGCTAAAGGCTATTTAGAGCACAAAGCACTGGACAACCTGCAGTGCTCCACACCAGCTTAGTACTCATTTCAAAAGACACGCAGCAAATCAGAGCAACAAGTGAGATTACATGTTGCCAACTCATTTGCTATTTAAAAGAGTTTTAACACCCAACACACACATGCTTACTAGCAATTCTCTGAAAACAGGACAAGCTCTGCATCCTTTCTTGATTTTTTTTTTTATAAACATATGGTTTCTATGATCAGATCCAGTTGAAAAAACTGGGGGGTTGGGGAGTAGTATAATTTCAATGATTAATTAGGTAGCCACAGAATCCCAGGCTGGTTTGTGTTGGAAGGGACCTTAAAGCTCATCAAGTTCCAACCCCCTGCCATGAGCAGAGTCACCTTCCACTAGAGCAGGCTGCTCCAAGACCTGTCCAGCCTGGCCTTGAACACTGCCAGGGACGGGGCAGTCACAGCCTCTTTAGGCAACCTGTGCCAGTGTCTCACCACCCTCACAGTTAAGAACTGCTTTCTAAGATCTCATCTCAATCTACTTATTTCATTGCTGTGCCATATTAAATCTCAATTTCAAGCATGGTAATTAAAAGAACCTATAGAGCCAATCAAAATTAATGAGATTTTTGCACATACTTTTGAGCCATTGCCTCTACCAGCCATCTTTTTACAAGCCTTCCAAAGGAATACATTAAATGCACACTCAAACTGTACTATCTTTCCCAACAATGACTCTCTCAAATCCATGGAATGAACAAAAAACTAAACCCTTTCTCATGCCTATAGGAAAACATGCTGCTATGTTACTTGCAATCACCAGAAGGTAAAATATCAAGATAAATTATACCAGAAAGTCACCTGCTATGAAGACGGACACAACAATTCTAAGCAAGTTTTGTCAGGTCACACAACAATCAGCCTCCATTCCTGTTATGGTGATATAATTGTAACAATAAAAGGAGAAAACTTTCTGCAAAACCAAATCCTATCCCATTATATGGCTTTATCTCCAAAATGTTCTTAAATTAGGCATAGAACTTTTCCAGCCAAGATCAATGGGCAAGTATAGCATATAGGCTGGCTTAAGACATTAAAATGCCAGTTTGGTTTATGCTGTTATAAATGCATCCTATCATGTCTTTACATTTTATGACCTCTATTTTATTTCTAGGTAGCTTCACATATGACACACCCAATTATTCATGTCAAGAATGTAAAACTACCAGTATTTCAGTAAAAAAGCACCTACCATCATTTATGACAATGTTTTGGGGTTTTTTTTGACCCATTATTTCACTAAATATAACACATTTTAGAAGACATTGACATGTGAGGACACTTCATTAAGTACATTTGTCTCTGAAAAGATACATGCCAGTATGATGTTTCCAATATGAACCACTTTGTTCAATTATTACTTATCTTCCATAAAATGAAGCTGTCTTCAAATTGTGAACATTCATTCATGACCTCATTCAAACCAGTGTTTGACAGTTTGAAAATGCAGTGCTAAAGTATAGGCTACAACTATTGTGAAAAAGTAAACATTTCTTCTCCAGTATTTAGAAGCATTTAGAAAGAAAATACAAATTAAATCCTTCTCTGTAATTTATCCTCATACATGGAACGTTTTAATCTTCACAACCTGAGTGCTCTGCAAAACAAAGAGCAATCTCCAATTTAAAAGAAGCTGTAAACTGGGGCTTCTCTAGCAAGGCTCAGTTACTCCCGAGTTATTAAATCATGTGAAATCACTTTATATTGTTGGGTTTAGGTAATTGTAATTGTTAGACATTTTAAATTCACAGTGAGCAGAAGCAGGATTAAGTATTAAACATTCCTATCATCACTCACATCAGAGGCTGCTTTGAGCTCAGCGAGGTAAGGCTGGCTGAAGCACACAAGCACAGTGTCTACGTCCTGCTTCCACTGAAAGCAACACAAGGTTTGCCACTAATGTCAGTAGGAGTAGGATTAGATCCAGGTTTATCACCACAGGAGCCTGACAGCTCACACTTTTGGTCTAGTGCACAGTAAACTGAGCATGTAAAAGGAAAGTGATCTCTGAAGGCTTAACTGTAAGTTCAAGGGTGCAGATCTTTCCCTTCCTCTATTTTCTCCTCCTTCTGCCAAAAGCAAAGCCAAGGCCTAGCAACTAGGAAGGCTTGGCCAAGGAAGAAAGAACCCCAAATGATATGAATGTTTTATTAACATTTTCTAGGTATATAAACAAACATTACTTATCTAACTCGGCGAGTTTACAAGCTTGCAATAAAATACTGCTACATCCTTTTCTTAGACCTCCTTGAGAAACTGGGAAATCAGGATTCATACTCTCAAACCACTGAGGTTCTGAAATAGATCAAATTGCTTCTTTTAATTAAAAGAACATAAGTTAACTTTAATAGTTACATTTTTGTCTTGTTTGGTCAGATTTGAAAGCCTGCAGCAGTTTATTTTTCAGAGTGCAGATTTATTCTCTGAAATTTGACAAAGTTCTTTTCCCCTTACTTTTCAGGAGCTAAACGGAGCATGGCAGCTTCTCTTTAGTACCAATTTATAAAGACTGAACAAAACCATTTGCAGCCCTGCTTCAGCTCCTGCTGAAATCAGTAATAAAAACCACAGTGATTTAGTGGATGAACAGATAGCACCCTGCTGTGGGTGGGAACTGTAGTCTTAGTCCTCTTCTGGCCCTGCTTGTACAATGAACACCTTGCACACACAGGGAGAGCCTTCATGCTCGCACGGGATGCAATGATGCCTTCAGGTAAGCCCCCGGTTTAGACTGAATTTGTCTAACCTATTACGAAAGCCCTCCCTTTATAGTAAAACTCTAAGAGAAAACTGAAAGGCAACATGGAAGCATGACTGGTCCTTAACTTTGGACCTCATTTGGTGAGGTCTAAACACAGAGTGCTCCCCAGCCCAATCCAGTTCCACATATTTTGGGGTTCAACCTTGCAAGTACCCTGTGTTAAAATCTACTTAAAGCAGGAATATGGGACAAAAGCAAGTCCATCAAAGCATGCCTATAAGCTTGTCTGTAAACCCTTCCTCCAACTCAAAACAGATACAGGGTTCTTTTCTTCTGTAGTGCCACCTCCAGTAGCAGTGCAGAACCCTGCTACCATTTATGCATTTGTGTGCTGTTAACAACCTACTCAGGCAACAGCAACACCCAAACAGAACAGGAAAGCTATTTTGTTGTGTTGTGTTTGAGATTTATTTCATCTCCAGAGACCATGCCTCCTTACATAAGTTGCTGTTCTAAAAATTACTTCGTCCTATTTCTATGATTTGAAAGAGCCTCTTTGGCAAACAATACCCAGAAAGGGAAAACTGGACATACATGAGAACACAAAAAATACAAGTAAGCACATGCAGAACAGAGAGGCCAGTGCATCACATTTAATGAAGTCTAATAGCTTGAACTTTGGATTCTGCAAGGTCTAAGATTGAGGGACATTTGGCCAGAACTCCCCTAATAAATTTATAATTAACCATCAGAAAGCAATGCTCCAGTCAAATTCCCATTCTGCAGTGAAATTAGAGAACAGCCAAATAACCACAGTCTTTG
Source organism: Pezoporus flaviventris (assembly GCF_033815535.1). Lineage (NCBI taxonomy): Eukaryota > Metazoa > Chordata > Aves > Psittaciformes > Psittacidae > Pezoporus > Pezoporus flaviventris. The sequence continues at coordinate 55,014,236 of NW_026892549.1, forward strand.
AAATAGTGTTCTATAAATGCAGGAGAAAGGGGCTGCAAAACTTCATGCCTTACCTTTGGGATTAAAATGCTTATTTGTCTCAATTCCTTGTAATTTATGTAACAGAATCAGTATTATTGGAAAAGTAGCCAATTATAACACCATATTTATTTTTCTGGAAGAGCTCTACTACATGTATTTTAGTAGGAGCTGTGTATTTATTGAGTGTGTGAAAACTTCCACTACTAGTGAGATACTGATCACCTTACTAAGACATATCACTGAGAAAAAAACCCACTCTCAGCCAAAAAAGCGCAAAGGCAGAGTTTTAAGGACACTCTGGTTGCTATGGTGTTGAACATAGACTTGACTGCCTGATGCTAGCCTGCAAAATAAGAACCTTTATATTCTACCAGTGATTATTGAGCATGTTTCCTCATAGAGCACAAAGAGACAGTGGTTGGTTGGGGTTTGCAGAACAAAAGACTTGCACAGGTACCATGTTTGGTTAGTGTTGTCTAGCAAAATTAGACAAAAAAGAATATAAGCAATTACATTATGTTCTCTTTGAGTGATTGAATACTACTCAAAACCGGGATCTATTCTGATAAACACTGAAAATAATAAATATGATTGATAATAGCTTGATATGTACTCTTATGGAAATTGCAAATTACTGAATTAATATTCTTCTACTTTGGCTTTCACTAGAAGGTGTGAAAAACTGACAGTGTATGCCAATAATCTACATCTTTTTTTGCTGGCCTGAAATATGAATAACAAATCTGCTCACAATTATACCTAAGATTTAGCCTCTTAACATCTTACACTTCTTCGAACAAGTGAAGTGTTGTAGGAAGTATTATTATGTGTGTTATTTTCTGTTTCCTGATAAAGAGCTTCTGATGTGAAGCTTTATTTTTATAAAAAGGAAAAATAAAACAATAAGGCAAAAGATCTCTTAAGAATGGTCTAAAGTCTTTTAGTTCTAACCTTTACTGTTAACGCATGATTTTGAATTAATATAACTAAACCTATGTAATCACAGTGTGCACCTCAAATAAGTGTCACTGTAAAAAACAACAGTATCCACAATTACAAGAGCAGACTGATTTCTAAAGCAATATAGTGATGCTGTAGAATCCTTTACAGATGCTACAGATGTGCTGGAACTTAGCACAGCTTCAAATGTAAGTATTTACTTAAATGTTCAGCTGAACCAGGACCAGAAGACATATCACTTTGCCAAACACAGCTTTAAAATAGCAACAGAAACTAGTAGTCTTGTAGCTGTCTCAGAGACACCAACAAGTGATCACTGTGAATTGAAACAACCATTTTTTCCTCTGTAGCTGTTCTCGACTGAGTCACAGCAGTAAGGGAGGCCAGAGAAGCCTGAATGCCTCAGCAGCACACCATGTCCACCCTAACAGCATAAAAAGGGTTGCAGTTGCCAGGTCTGTCTTCAGGAGGCAAGGAATACTTTTGTAACATTTCAGTGGGTTCCAAGAGGACAAGCTCTGAGATTAAAAATTTTGCAATATAGCACATATATTTTCATATCAGATGGTAATAAAGTATTCATTACCTTTTACTATGTAGGCTCAGTTGAACTCTGTAACTTGTCAAGGTATCTTTAAAATCTCACTAGTCAACACCTAATTGTTGGTAGCATCAGGCTCTTTTCAGGCTCATAGCAACAGCTGTTGCAAAAGCTCTGAAATTGGGCTCCAAATCACTTTGTTAATTTATTTCAGCTACTTGAGTTTGAACAGAAGCATATTAATTATGATCCAGATTTTTCAGACGTCAGATGTAGTTTTTTATGCTTCAACTTTGGATTATTTTTCATTTGAAAAGGGCCATATTTTTCCCAAGGTTAGAATCAGGTCAATAAAAATGACTTTGAAAGTCATGGCACAGGAACAAGATTTGGGCACTTACATCCAGAATCTAGATCTTAATAAGCTCCCTTTTCAAAGCACATCTCAGTCATATACAGAACCTTGCTGTTGCTTGTAAGCATCAGCAAAAGGCCCATGTCTGCGAATGGTAAAAAGTATTTTTACCTTGAGAATACTTAGCAATTTGTAATCTTTCTCACCCCTGACCTCAGTCAGAAACAATGAACTTGTTAAACACTACTTTAAGGAACTTAACTTAGTAGGCATTCCTAGAACATACGGCCATGGGATTTGTACCCCACATAAACTGCATTGGTACTCACTCTTAACATGACATCCTAAGATGACACAGGACTGCACACCTTAGATTAGTTGATCATATTTCAAAATATAGGTTTATTTCTTCCTTCTGCCTCAGGAAGGTCAACACCCATGTATTAAACCATCTGTTTATGGCTATAACTTTCAAACTTTTTCATCGAGTCTGGCTATCTGCAGATAATAAATGTAGTCAGCTTAAGAAAAAAAAATTCTGCAGACCAATGGTCACAGCACTCAGAAAGACAAGATCTGAAACTGTCCCCCTCCAAGGTCAGCTCTTCTATTTCATAGTTATTGAATAAAGTGCCATTTCAGTCTTTAGGGCAGGTACTAGAACACAATCTTCTCTTTCTCTAAGATGCCTGGGTCTTCCTTGTAACATACAGAAAGCAAAATCATCTATCCCAGAATTACTGACATCAGTCAAGGGGCAAGGAGCACTCAGGTTCAGAAAGGTACATGGTGATGCTTATATTATTTTTGGACTCTAACCCTTGCTCAGCACTTTCTGCAAATAAAGCTTCCTTGAGGGATTTTTTTTTTGTGGTTGTTGGACAGTTAAAGACAGGAGCACCTGGAATCACTTATTGAAAACCATAGTCTTATTTTATTAAACAATTATTTCCTACTCCCTCAAGGCATCTGGGTACTAGATAATCAGATAAGCACAATCTCAGTAATAATAAAATAGATATAAACCACTTAAGCTGACACTAAACACTGCAGAACTAGTACAAGCACATTTTCTGCTCAGCAGTTCTGCAGACGAATAAGCAGAGCCTCGCTCCCAGGTGCTACTGGGTTATCCTCAATTATCATATCAGCTGACATCAGCACTGAACTGATGGCCTGTTTCTGCAGGCAGTATGGAACCTGCCATGGCTTTATTATTCTTGCCCTACCTCCCCCCCCTTTTTTTTTAATACAAAACCTTTACAGGTAGAATTTCTGCCTTTTCTGGCATACCCTGAGCAACTAAATCCAGATGTCTCTTAATTAATCCAAGAACTTAACTGCTGTTGAATCTGAAGGATAAAAGTATACATGTATTTTGATGGATCACTGCCAAGTGGTTTAATTTTGCATGTTTATATTAGTGCTTTTGTTAGAACTGCTCTATTCAAATAGGATTTTGTACTGTTTTAGGCTTCTGCTGTTCAAATATTGGGGAAAACGTGAGCCCCCTAAATTCAATATCCAGCTTTCCTTTACGGTGTTTCAAGCACTCTGAAGAATTTCTCTGTCATTTCTTTCATTCTCTTCTTTTTCACCATTTCACTCTTCTACTTGATTACATTAAGATAAAGAATATGGCATTATATGCACAAATACTGACTGGTCACACATAACACTGAAAATGAGGAAAGTCACAATGAAAAGGAAAATTTGAAACCTCTTTACACCAGAAGACAAGACAAACTTACTATGCTACACTGGAATGCACATTTCCTATTGAATCCTGGTATCTTACTGTGAGGCTGATACAACCTATTTTGTCTGAAAAGTCACTGAGGAATGGAATACGTAATTGCTTTTTATAGGATTTTAAGTCTGTAACAATCTATAACAGCACATTTTTAACAAATGCTACTCCTGCAACACTGAAGTCCAAAGTATCTTGCCAAAGCCTATTCTGAGTTCATCCCATAGAGACCTACCACTGCATATTCTCTACAACCTTGTACATTTAGGATGAGATTTCCAAACTTCCCTGACAATGCAGAGTCTCAGATTCATATAGCTTTTGGGGGCCTAAATAAGCAATCCTTACTGGGAGTTGATAACCAACAGACCTGTACATGACAAACACAATATGCCCATTCCAACAGATTTTCAATCACTTTTTAAAGATCCAGCTGTTGGTTCATATTAAATGAAGGGAGCCCACCCTCTAGGGAGCCCACCCTCTAACATCTGCTTAGGTAAGAACTCTGTTATGTGACTTTCCAGAATTAGGCAGAAGCTGACAAGGACAAAACTTGTCTCACTGAAGAAGTGACTCTCAGGGCTTCTGTTTTCTAAGAATCAACATGAAACTACACGAAGGATGACCCAGGTTGTCACTGTTTCTAAAACAAAATTCTTGCCTGCCTTCCAAACAAAAAACTCAACTGTTGCAAAACTACCAAAAAAAGGGAAAAACTAAAGCAAGAACTAGATAGGAGACCAGCAGTATGAATCCCAAGAACTGAACTTCATCCATAGAGTTTTTATAAAACCGACTTTATTCAGCTATGAGCCCTCACACTCACTCCCAACAAAAAGCCGAACAACCCAACAAAATTTCCACCGTTTGGTGCCCTAGCTTTACAGTCACGAAATTCTGTAGAGAAATAAATGGATAAAGCAGTACCAGTACTTCACAATTTAATTTCACCAACTTCTTAATTCTTCCCTTTTATGTGAGATTAGACTGATATCTCTATAGTTTAGTCCCAGCCCATAGTCAGGAAGACTTGTGTAAACAGCACAGATAATTTACACTGTTCAATGCGCATGTAAAGGGCTTTCTGCCAGCTGCGTTCCCTGAACATCACATACAAATGCAGAAGGCACCAAAACTATACACAAACCATGAATTACTCTACCAGTTACCTTACTGTGTTCTGATACAGGAAATGCCTTTATCAACAAAGTAAGATAAAGAAAAACCTGCAGTCTCAAACTCAAAAATGCAGTGACAAGTGAAAGAGGCCCCTCTTTATCGATTACTGTACTGCAAACCAGGAATTCCAGTCCTTACTTTTAAAATAAAAAACTATTTTATATATATTATATATATATGTGTGTATATATATATATATATATATATATAAAGGAATAGTGCAGAGAACCATGAGAGCTTGGGTCAGTACTGTGGTACTGTAAATTAATATGCATTTAAATATTAATGGATGAGTTTAATCTAGAGCATGCAGATTCACTGCATAAAAAGCAGTGCTACTCTTGTTGTATATTTTCTTCTACATTTTAAATTTACTGACATTCCTTTAGACTGATTAAATGAGCAAGTCCTTTTTGAAAACAGTACAGCACAGCTGAAATGCAATAAATATAAGCACTTTAATATTTAAGTGAGGAAAATGAATTTCAGTGTGTTTTCAAATTGGTTTTCTGCAGTGCAGAGTTTCTTTATTTGTCCAAATAAAATGGATTTGAGTGGGTGGCAGCTTTAAGGAGATATGCAGCACTATTCAATGGCTTTGTGAACTTGGGAAGATATTATGAATAATGGATTTGCTGTGCTCATAGACACAGAGCCACAACAAAAACAGTATCATTCTAGGTTCTCTAATGAGCAGCTGTTGGAGTAGAGGCCTAGTGATTTAAGCTACAGGTGCTAGTGTTTTTTATTCTGAACATAGGAGCAAACTATGGGACTGGCTCTCTGTTTTCAGCAGGAAAACTACTAAAACAAACAATGTGAAGGCCTAAATTCCCAAGGCTACCTCTACCACTCTGCTTTGCTGCTTTGTTCATAGAAGCCCATCTTTATATTACACACTTATCTTTATATTGTGCCCACTCATCCCACACAGAATCCTCCTCCCCTAGAAAAGGGCTGGAGGAAAAGTTAACTTGAAATACATGCACAAAATACAAGAATACTGGTTTAGTTTCCTCCTTTTATGGATCTTAACATATATCCCCCTTCTCAAGGGGAGAGAGTCCTTGACTTTTCTTAGTAATGAATTTAAAATACTTAAATTTCATCAGCAAATTATTCACTCTTACGCACAACTGGAAACAGCACCCAACTGTTTTCAATATAGGCAGATTTGACCAAAATAACTTTGAGGAGTGTACTTCTCAGTCCCTTTGAGAAGAATCTGGCCTCAGTGTAATGAAAAATCACAATAATTTGGGACATCTAATCCATTCCTAACAGCTTGCAAGTTTTCAGTGCTTGACACCAGAGGACTGCATGCTTCAGAGTATATGCCACGATTTTAGCACTGGCACTGTAATTCTAGTAGTTGTGCCATCTTCTGATCATGTTGGTAAGTACATCTCCATTAAATCACTACTGTGTTCAGTTGCACATAGCAAAGCTTAGTTTGTACTGTAGTTGTAGATGCTGAATATGCAATCAAAGTACTGTCAAGCCAAAGCTGACAAGGGTGACTTAAAAGGTTGACACACTCAGAATCAGGTTTTGGGCAGCCCACATTGCTAGCTGCTAACTTCACACCTTGTTAGCAGCTGACTCCTCAAGCCCTTACTTTTATTATAACCCTCCAAACACAGTTAGCTCAGTCTACGTAACTATGAAACAAAGTCTGATATTAAAAATACTATGAAAAGGGCTTTTGAATCAACAGGACATCCCAACACCTCCAAAAGATCCCATATAGTTTCTTTTTTTTTTTATTATTTTGTTAGAACTTCAGAGTTTAACTTCAACTATGTTCCCACTGTGCAGCTAACTGGTATGCCGTTTCTGCAATAGAAACAGTTCATGACTGTTCTGTATTAAATAATTCACAAATTTTGTTGACATTTTACTGCAGTCCCAATGTTAAGACTCCATTATCTACAATTTTTGTTTTGGTGACAGAAATATGTTTGAAAGAGATACTAAAATATAAAGAAATTCATTGGTTTTGCATCAACTGGGTAATTCCAATACATATTTTATAGGTTTCCCACAGATACACATACTTTTGCAGGCTCTGAGTTCAGTAAATACGTGCATAAATATTGCCTTTCAGATGGTGAACTAATTCCTAGCTGGGAAATATATGCTGGCCAGTCTAGAAAGAGATTTCTGCCTGATGTCATATCTCAATTCACATCAGAAAACTTACTCTGAGTATTCGAAGTGCAGAAGGGAAATTGCCAACACTTTTGTTTTCTTCATTCTGATCTTCACCTGTTTTCATTATAAGGGCCAGACTGGCTATGCAAACAGCTCAAAGATTTAACCATTTGTACTGTGTGGTCATAAGCTTTAAAGCTTTCAAAGTCTACCCTACAGATCCTGAGATCTGGCTCAAAGAAAAATCAGCACAGTGTACCAAAGAAACTGTCTTATATGTCCTACATACTAAATGGTAGGACTAATTTAAGAAACGGAAAAGGAAACAGAAATTTAAGATTTAGAGCAGAAAGGAGCCACAAATGTTGAAAACCGTCACTGTTGGGCTAAAAGCAATATTCATTCGCATTTTAAGAAGGTACAAACACAATTCAGTGTCCTCCAACTGCAATAAAAGAACCAGAAGACTCTTTCTGTACATAGAGGTCATTGTTTAAGGATTAAGATGTAACTTGTGTTCACGTTCCAGCTGAGGCTAATCAAAGATGAATGTAGTTTGCTTGAACAGGATACAGATGGTACACAACTACAGTTCCAGCATTTGGGAGAGAAAATAATCTGACAAGATTTTGTGCAAAGTCTGAATCCTTAATTTTTTTTTTTTAAGGGGGGGGGGGGGAGGGATGTGAAAAGAAAAAAATCACAAACAAATTTAAAAGAAACCTCTCGCACACACACCTCTGAAGACTATCTTGGAGCCAGAGGGTAAGAATTTAAACAACAGGAATTTATATGCATAAAGACATCCATCACAGCAGAGTTTCATTTTGAAATCAAATGACCAACTCATATAATTTCAAACTAGAAGGCATTATCAGCTAAAAATAGTTCAATATTCAGGTGAATATTTCTATCAAAGTACTGCTGCTTTTGAATAGTAAGACACATTCCTGTTCTTGTAAATTCCCTGGAGATACAAACAGGGAAACAATTTACAATTACATGTGTTGCAGCACACTGTGATTTTGGGTAACAGCACTCCACTTTAACATGTATCACAGGCTATATGTGTAATATTTGCACTAACTGGTACTGACAGGATATGGTTGTGATGATTGAAATCCATCATTTTAATGAACTGTTGTCTGCACTGAATTCTGTAATAATATCTGACAGCTTTCACTGCTGTATGAATTACTCTGTTGGTACAATTAATTTTTGTTTTGGTTGAGATACTGTAAAACAGTATTTTGAGGAAATCAGGTTGGGTGAAGAACAGACTGCCAGAAATGAGTGAATGCAACATGAAGGAGAAAGAAAACAACTGGATAATGAGCCTGGATATGTAGTGAAAACCTATACTGACTTATAATGTGCAGAATGTCTGCAGTGGTGACCCTCTGCATTTGAATACTGAAGTGGGACAGTGGAAACACCTTGTCAAGATCTTAACATTTTGCAGAAGGCATAGTTATAATACCTGCACTCTTGCAAATAAGAGAAGGAATTCAACTTGCACATTGTCAAAGAGAGTAAAACCGCAACTGAGCCCACCTACAGTATACACAATCGAAGTGGACTAAGTTTTCCAGACTTCCCAGCTGTTTTGGTTAGGATTTGATGGAAGGAAGCTTAATTACCAGCTTCATAATTCACCCTGCTCCTGAACTAGCTGTCACAGAACCTAGGAAGCATTTTGACAAATAAGGTAAACCAAGTGGAAAGGTTTTCAACTTACAGAATATCACATTACCTTAGCACTTCAAACAAATAAAGCATTCTGCTGTCCAACAGGAATCTCTCAGCCAACTACATGTAATTCAGCAAATTTGTGCATCCCTGGGCTGACAGAGGGCAACTGGAACATAAAACTACTCAATCAACAGCATCTAATAAGTTTTTCCAAGCCATATTGGATGCTGACATAATGGAAGCAAGGAACTGGTGAGATTAGAAAAGGGTACATCTTTTTATGCAAATCAAGTGCAACTTTCTCTGCTATCTTACCATAAAAGAAGATGAAAATCTCATGTAGGTAACTGATTGCAGAGCTCAGATATACTAGAAATATTTGCAGAGCTAAGAACTCAGACATTTTAGGAAGCAGCTCCATTCACTACACACTAGTTTAAAAAAAAGCAGTATTTTGATTCCCCCTCCCCCTTAATCAAAACTAGTGCTGCACATTTCAAGACTAGTAGCAGAAAGCAGAAAGCAAAGCTTTCATTTCTGCTTTTCATTTTCATTTCTGTCCTTTCAACACTTTAGAAAAAAAAAAGTAAAAATATTTTTGATATTTAAAAAAGTATTTTCAGTTTAACTACATTCACATATGCTTCCTATGTACAAGCTAAATTGCCACAGACAGTTCGAGTGAAAAACACAGAGAACATTGATTTATCTAGACCTGTAGCCAACAACCACCAACATAAACATTTCAGCAGAAGCTACACAATTCCTGTCATGCTTAGCAGTGTAATTCCATAGAGACATGTCTCTACTGTGTCCCAAGTGGTGATTAGTTTACGTTACAAAGTGTGAAGACTGACAGTCTTTGCAATATTGCTACCAGCATATGCTTTCAATGTGTGCTTTGAACATTGCTATGCAACTGCAGACAAGTCCAACATTGCTTTATTGCTGGATCTTGTAAGTGACAGAGAAATAATAACCAGATAAACAACATGTTTCTCATGAATCTATATTACTACTGAAAATCCAATTCCAATTTTCTTTCTTCTCAGCCGATAGGAAAATTTGAGGACAATTCATGTTGACATTTTTTTAATGTTACCAAGGAATGGAAAGTTAGGTTTGTAATGATGACTTCAGCAGTAACTTCCTGTATGGCCTCGAGTAAAGCACTTCACCTCTTTGCTTAGTTCCACCAAATGTAAACAATTGTACCATTTGTCCAGTTTAGGCATTCCATGGGATTTAGGCGAAGACTTGTCTGGTTGTTTTGAGCTGCAAATATATGACCATATTAAACATTTCTCATGATTAATGCCTGTTGTCTTGTACTAACTCTATAATGTGACTTAAATAAGTTTACAATATGGAGTTCAAGCTACACTTCTTGATTAAGTTTTCTACTTCAAGATTCATCTTTTCCAGTATTATGAAGATTAAGCCGTATTTTTCCCTTAACTGAACAGCTCTGCTTTGGATATCATTTTTTACCCTCATAATTCACATGTTCAAATTGATTTTTACAATTGGCTCTCTGGGAATTATGATAACTAGGTTTTAGACTTTCTTGGTCCTGGAAAATGTGTTATGGAACTCAAGCACAATTATAAATTTGGAGACTTGGGCATAGGTCTCATTTTGATTTGAGGGATTAATAGCAGGTTGTCTCTCCAGTGCTCCTCAGAGAATTCAGAAGGGAATTCTCCTTCATCAAAATGGCAAGCATTTCCTGATGTGCTGTCAGGACAGACATTACAAACTACCCAAAGATGGTCCTTCCACATTTCCTCTGAATTCTTCTACCTGCCTTCTAATTTCCTGGAGGACATTTGTCTTCTCTGAATATAGAATAGGCTCACTTTTACTGGAATCAATTAAACATGGTAACTCGCCAAAAGAGCTTGTGGCTTCTGTCCCACTGAAAAAGTGAGTCAGATAAGTGTCATCTGAAAAGGGGTATTTGACAAGGACTGGTTACACACCCTCATTCTCATTCAGAATGTGAAAGTATGACTCCATTTCAAAATTAGACAATCTTTATGAGTTTCTTCAAAGGAGATTTTGTAGAGTCTTGATATGGATACATTTGTGAGGTGAGAAATAACTACAGACCTGATAGTAAATTCATCATTTTAAAGCTGTCCATTGTGTAAGGAAAAAGGAAGAAAAAGAAACAGTATGAATGTAACAGATGTCAGGACAAGTTAGGCTAAACTGTGCGTTTCACATTACGCTGATGGTACGAAGCAACTGGTTTGACTAGCTGATTGGTAATTCAAGAACCAGTAACTAATTTACTGAGACCAAAGCAAAGAATCCCAAATCCAACCAAAACTATAATAGCAGTTTAAAATCAATCAATCATGTCATGCACTGCATGCTGTCAAGATGCGCCAATAATAAAAAATGTGCAGTATCATCATTGCATGGTATCATTCCAAAGAAACCTATAGTTCATTAGGGGCTTCTAGTTAAACAAAGCCCCATTCCTGCTTAATTTCTTTAAAATGTATAATAGACCCAAAGTTCCCCAAATTAAAGTGCTTTTTAAGAGGAGAAAGAAAACTATAATCAGCAGTTACTAAGTGGAGAGAAGTTATAGCAGAAGATAAGAATCCTGAAGTAGGCTTAAGAACGAAAGCAGAAATTATTTAAATAAACTAGGGATTAATTTATGTCACAAACACGTGACAAAAGGTAAAGATGTGAATTACTGCTCTTGTAGAAAAGCAAAATGTGTCAACAACTATTTTTGTGTGCATTTGGAAACAAGTAAAATTATGTATCAGTAGCTTAGTATCAAGATGCTCTATTAGTGGCTGTACAGGGATAATGATGGGTTAGTTACTTTTTTAAATTGCACATGAAGAAATGCACCAATGGAATGACAGGGGACTCATGTAAACAATTACATTTTTTGGAATTTAAAACTAAAATTTTGATTATGGGAGAAATTTTAGGCGGGTAAATAAATTACTGTGTTAAATGAAAAGAAGCAATGAAGTGAAAAACAGCAAACAGAAAGCAGCAACAGCACCCATGTGCAAACATTTATTTGCTATGAGGTCTGCTGTAGGACAATACAGAACTGCATTTCTCTGTGGCCTAATCCTGCCTTATTTCACACTGCTGAAAGAAACCAGAGGAAAACGGAGAACAGGCTCAACAACTATATAATGGATAAACTGGAGAAAAAATTATCCTGAATGTTCTGACTTTGGTGCAAATAATTTCTCAAGCTTAAAGCATAAATAACAATGTTTGCATTTATTATACAGTCCTAGCATATGTTTGCAAAATTAAATAGCTGCTTGTGTTTACATGAGATATATGATGTTCAGTTTGATTTGCCTATCAGAGATCAGGCTGTAAATCTCTGATGATATTTACAGTCGGATAATTGAAATTAATCCTGCCAAAATGACTTTGACAGGCCTGAATTTATGGCCTGAGAAAACAATCCTGGAACTGTTTGCCAATCTATTAATATGGCTGGCTATATATTTCCAATCTGAGCTATGCTGCTGAATAAAAACCTGTTCACAAATTACAGCTTCTTCCTTTCTTCCCTCACTTCATGTTCAAGTTGCTTTCTACAATCATGAAGAAAGTAGTATCACTTTGAAGACAGCAGATATGCCGGTGCTTTGCTGGTATTGTGGTTTTATTTTTCTACACATGGCAGGTACATTAGTTATCTTTCTCCCTTCTCAAGTTACGCCATTCTCTTTTTCATTTCCTTTCAAAGCAGCCAATTCTCCCAGCAGAAAGCATCAAGAAGTTTCAACACCAGAACTCAGACTCTCTCAAATCCTTCAGTAACTTGGATTATAGCTGCATCTCAGGATGTGTCTGTGTCTTCAGGGAGGAAGAAAGGTGTCTGGATATTTGTCTGTTTGTTTGGTTTCTGTTTTGTTTTACAAATTAGATCATATCTTTAAATGGAAGAATAACATTGTTAACTTCAAGCTACCTCACATTATTATCCTGGTAGGAATGCCATTTGTGGCTAGATATATGACAGAAACTTCCGACGTACCAAAAGAAAAATGCTTGTGACTAATATTCATTGCAAATAGAAAGGGAGTCGGCAGTGGTTTCACTTTCTAATAAAACAAAATTCAAACAATTAGCAGCTGAATTTTCTTATCATTGGCAAAGAATTATATAATTTATTAAAACTGTTGTCAATCTTTTCCTATTTAAGAGATGTTGCACCTTCTGTTCTTTGGACTTCAATATGGATTTGATGATTGTGAAAGCTGCAACCTGGTTTTTGGTGCTAAAAGAGAGCAAAGAGCCTCCCCAAGTTTTCAACCACAGAGAACTCTGTCTCAGGTATTTCAAAAGCTATGTTTATAGACAGAAAAAAAAGTATATTTCTAACATATACTAATATGTATACTTTTCAAAATCTGGAAATAAAAGCCAACTGCCATTTGTCACAGAAATGTATTTATATTTGCAGCATTTATTTACAACATACCTTTTTAAGAAAGGTGGCAGTGATAGTTTTGTTTTACATCTTGCTTTCTTTCTTTACCTTCCCCCCAATACGCTACTTTCCAGAATCTTTCAATTTAAAAGCAGGCATCCATCCAAATATGGAATATTAAGGAAGAAAGACAGCTCTCATTTATAAAAAGTTAATTCCTTATTAGTGGAAAGAATAAATCACTACATTAAAGACAAAAACTGTGATCACTGATTATCACCCTACCACAAGTATGTCATCTGCTCTGTCACTGTTTAGAGATTGTATCAACTGGAAGATTCCCGAGGAGGATAACTCTAAGATGAGAACTAGATAAACACATACTCTGTGAGGATGGGAAGAAAACAAACTTCCTAAGGATTGCAAACCCTTGTGGAAAGCCTTCCCCATCTGCCCATTTTGTTACACAAACCACACTGCAAAGGAGTTTGAAGGAAGTTACACATTTATGTGGTAGCCTGCACAGCTGGCTTCACTCGTATCAGTGAATGCAGGTACGTAACAAATATACAGGTGACACTCAGACAATTAGTTTGGCAAGTATTACTGCCAAGCCAAAATACACTGCAGGCTCTTTACAGGTATAGCATTGCTGTATATAAGCATCAACAAATTAACAATCCAGACTGGAAACTACCAGCCTCATAAATCTGTCAATAGCTTTCCCTTATTTCCACATGTCATCACGTATTCTGCACAGGTTGATTTTTCACTTGAATTAGCCAATGTGAGCATAAGGATCAATCACAGCTGCCTTTTCTGCAGAATCAGATCTTCAGGTGGGAAGTCTTAAGCTTGAAACAGCTATGTCCTATCATCATCAAATTCCTTTTTACAGAAGGTCTTCGAGAGCATCTAATTTTTCATTTGAAAACACTTTATACTAAGTGCACACACCACATACCTTCTACAGCACATCTTACAAACTTATCTAGACTAGCTGAACAGAACTCAATGGTATTTTGAACTCAGGTAATGTAACTAACACGACCACACGGGCTTTTATTGTGAACAGACTGAAATTCCACCAGTGAGAACTCCAAGTGAGGCTTTTTTATTTCATACTCTGAATACTCCTATTTTAAACTTACTGTGCCACATTTTTGTGCTACCTCCTGCTCCCTTTAGCCACTGAGATTTTTTCACGTCTAAAGGTTTCAATAATTACATGCTGATAACCAGCTTTTCACATCATGGCTCTGCTCCTTACTCTCTTATTTTCAAATGCAAAATGCACATGAGATACACTGAAGGTAGAAATGAAAGCTGGTAATGAGTGTGAGTGGGAGGCATGGGTTGGTGATGAAGATTTGCTTTGATTCCTCTGACTACAAAAGATTCCTCAGTAGAGAAGATATTTTAATGTGTCTAAACAAAACCTTTGTCTATGCAAATGCAAAACCATTCTGACATAAAATTAAAACTATTCTTAGCATTATTTCTTAAAGGTCATGAATATGCCATAAAGGATAATCAAAGTATTAAAATCCTACAACAGGTTAAGTAAAGAGGCAATACAGTAGATGTCTGATGCTTTCATTTCTAAGCAAAACACTGACCATTAATTCTTATTACTGACAGTAACAGTGGATGCATCATCTGTTATCAGAACTGGCTGACAATTTCTGTTACAAAACTCACTTCTCAGTTGTCTTGAACTTTGCCAAACTTTAACTGCTTTCTCTATGATTTCATAAAAACTGAGTATTTCTTTCAAGCTTTTGCTTTAAAAAGCTGCTCTCAGCTTTGACAAAATAATCTGGAATAATTCATGAAAGGATACATTGCTTACCCATTGTGTAAGCAACATTTTTATGATTATTTAATGCTTCCTTAAGTCAGGATTTGAAAAACAAGACTGAAAATCTAATACTGACAGTTTTAATTAGCTCTCAAGAAAATCTGGCTGGATTACAACAGTTTGGAAAAAATCTTAACTCGTACATGCTTATCAGAGAAGTACTTCACTGGTACAAGAAAACTCCTCAGCACTCAAGGTTCAGAAAAGCACATTCCTAAAACTGGTCTCTAGGTCTCGGTTACAGGCCTCACTGCAATGGCAACCAATGGGGAGTGGTCTAGTGTCCTGGGTTCAGCAGTAGCAGCCATTTTTTCTCCCTCTTGGTAGCTGGTGCAGTGCTATGGTTTTGACTTTCAGCCTGGGAGCGGTGCTGATAGCATCGATGTTTTTAGTTACTGCTCAAATGTTTGGTCTGGCCAAGGACTTTTTGAGCCTCATGCTCTGCCAGGGAGGAGGGGAAGCCAGGAGGAAGCAGAGACAGGATACCTGACCCAAACTAGCCAAAGAGGTATTCCATACCACAGCACGTCATGCCCAGGATGTAATTGAGAGTTACCCAGAAGGGCTAGGACTGCAGGGTTGGATTAGGTATCGGTCGGTGCTTGGTCGGGCTGTGGGAGGTCAGTTATTGCTCAGCAGGTGGTGAGGTGTTGTATTCTCTTCCCTTTTTATTTCCTTTATCATTATTATTATTGGTGGTAGCAGTAGTGATTTGTGTTATACCTTAGTTACTAAACTGTTCTTATTTCAACCCGTGGGAGTTGCATTCTTTTGATTCTCCTCCCCATCCCTCTGGGAGCAGGGGGAGGGCAAGAAGGGGGGGAGTGAGTGAACAAGCTGTGTGGCTGGGTTTAAACCACAACATCTAGGCAAAAAGTAACAGAAGAAGAGAGTCTCCCTTGCTTTTTCAGAGAAGCTTCTTTCCCTGCAGTGGCCAACAAGCTTGAAGGAGTATTTCACCTCATCCAAATGTAAAGGAAGAGAAAGACTGAGTGGAAATAGAAAAATCCATTAGGAACTAGATGATCTTAAAGATCTTTCCAACCCTAACCATTCTGATTCTATGACTAGATAATAAAGAAAGGGTGAAAACACCTGTGAGACTGAAGACTTGTCTGTGGATTTATGACATTCAGTTGTTAAAAATCAGACCTAGAACAGTGCAGTGGTGTCAGTCACACTACGCCTACGTCATTCAGGAGTTTAGAAGGAACAGTTTGGACTCCTTTAAGGTGCACATTAATCAAAATATGTCACCTCAAATATAACTGAAGAGAGCTGAGGAACTAATAATTAATTGGTAAGCAAGAATATACCATTATTATAATATTATAGAAGCACCTTCATAAAAATGCATTTGCCTGGATAATAAAGTAAATGAAGAGGTATATGCTGATTTATTAATCAGGAGTCACCTTGCCAAAACATACATAATGAATAAATTTCCACTTGTCCAACCTTGAAGTGTACTGTATACTCATGAGCTAGAAATACTGTATAGAAAACTTACTTAAACGTTTGTTCAGTTACTTGTTGAAATTACATACTGAAGTTCCACAAGGGTCTGACCTTAAAAAGCAAACAAACAGCACAGAATCACAGACACCAAATAAAAGCAAGTATGTTTTTTTGGTTGTATCTTAAATTAAGTCCTTCCCAGCTCCCTATTTAGTAAAGCTTTTGTCTAGTATATCACATCAAAGCTTCTGTAACACTCCTAATTTATCTCTGTTCTTAAAGTGAAATCTACAAATTGGTGCTAGGTATCTCTCTGACTGGGCTAAAACATAAAGCTTATTAAGTAAAACTACCAAGTGGCTAAAAAGGAATCTCCATACCTGTTAATATCCCATATTTTGCTTGTGTTGTCCATGGAGGCAGAAGCCACAAAATCACCACACGAATGCCACGAGCAGTCCCATACAGCTTGGGTATGTTCTACTAAAGTCAGAACACAGGCACGTTTTGAGAGGTCCCATAGCCGCACTGTGGTATCCCCACTTGAAGTGATCAGCTGGGTGCCACTGTTACCAGGAATAAAAATAAAGAGTACTTTTTAGAAAGAACAAGGTAAGGTTTTTTCAGAGTACACAGAAAATAATTCAACCATGTTTAGAAAGTCAGGTTAAGGAGCAGCTGTTGGTTTTACATTAAAATACATATGAACAAAAAATTATGTTTGAAAACATTCAGAGTTTTACTTCACACGGTTTTCTGACACATGATAGATGAAGTGGTCTTGTATTAAATACACTACCAAAAGAAAAGGAGATATGAAGTAGCTATCTTCCATGGGAAGTAAATATGGGTTCCAAAAATTACATTTTTACTTTTTATAGTCTATGAGTTTATCAAGAAAATAATGTAAGCCCAGAGAACTGCTTTCAAAATAGAATAAAATAGCTTCAGAGAAGAATATTTTCTTATTTCCCAAATCCATACCATTTTCAACATATAGATTATGATTTAAGCATCACAATTTTATCTCTTCCAACTCAGTATAAACACTTTAACACATTCACTATCTTTTGAGTCATTGCTATGTTATAGAAATTAAATATACAGAGTTAACTCAGACCTTTTGGCCAAATATTCAGGTACAAACTAGTATTGTTCTATTTCAATTAAGCATGAACATATGGCTTCAGACTAGAAGTCCATCTGGTTCAGTAGCATGCTGCACAACAACTAAGAAAACAACAAGATGTAGAATGGTTCTCCTGTTAATGTCCCATACCTGTCGTGTGGCTCAGGATTCTTTGAGACAGAAGCACTTTTATTAACATGCAGCCATGGAAGTTTTTTCCATGACTAATGGATTTTTCACCATATGCAAATCTTTGGCACCCACAATCTCCTGTGTCTGTGAATTCCAAAATTTAATTATGCTCTGTGTGAAAAACTATTCTGGGGTCTTCAATATCTTACTTTGTTTCATTTGATGCTTCTAATGCTAATACTGTGATTAAAAGAAAACCCTGACTACACATTTACTGTCTCTAAACCAGTGGTTTTAGGACCCTATCATATTTTAACCACAAAGGAGAAGATTCCTCCTCTACTGACTCATACCTCATAGAGACATCATTCCACCTCTCTGGTCATATTTACCATCTTTCTCAGCACCTCTTGAGCTATAACTGAAGATGTACAATGGCACAGAAGTGTTTTCTGGTTTATTCTGTATTCTTTTAGGATTTCTGGCACTACTACATAGATATTTTTAGAAAACTGCCATAGTAGCGCCAAAATTTCTTTCCTGAGAAGTAACAACTAGTTTAGACCCATTCTGATCTATCTATGATTAGGACCATCTTTCCTTACATGCATTACTTTGCATCCACTTGCATTGACTTACACCTGCCACTTTACCATTGAGTCAGGTGTTGCAACTGAGATTCTCTTCCTGTAATTCTTCACATGCAACCTTCACTTTTACAGCCATGACTAATCAGTAAATCTATCCACCTCATTCTCTTCCCCAACTTCCAATATCATCTAATAACTTAGGTTCCAGCAGAGCTCCCTATGGGACTCAAATAATAATTTCTCCACTCCGAAAGTGTCATTTTATTCCCATCCTTTCTCCATTTTTTTAACTCACAATATAAATTTTCTTTTGATTCAGGACAGTTTGGCTTCTTTGAGAGTTTATGTCAAATGACTGTAAGAAGAATTTTCTGAAGATCTGAGTATACTGAATTTATGACTCTCCCTTGATCAAATGCTCAGCAAGCCCTTCGTAGAACTCTAACAGATTTCTGAGGCTTCATTTCCAAAGCCACGCTGAGATCTCCCAATGCTTCACTTCAACAAACGTATTAATGTATCCTGTAATTTTGCTTCTGAATATAATTTCTACCAGCCTTCCCAGTATAAAGCTTAAATCTACTGACCTTTAGCCCCTTCATCCCAAACTCCTTTAAAATACTGAAAAAAAAGTTAATGCAGCTTTCTCAAATTATACCAGGGACAACTCAGACAAATAAACAAAAATACATGCCAAATTTTTTTAACCTTAGTGTTTCAGACCAATTTCTGCTGTTATCTCACCAACATCAGAAAGAAGATCTTGCCTTTAGGATCCATTAAACTCTGCTTTCATTTGAATAATGAAAAATGTGCTATCACAGGTGATATAAATTCTTTTTCCAAAGTTCTGGATCTAAAACTGTGGGAACTGCAAACAGCTCAAGGCTTGATCCTAAGCATTTACTATAAAATATCATCCTAAGAATAAACTCAGAGATACCCAGTTCACTATTCCAGTGTAAAACAAACAAAAAAAAAAAAATAAAAAAAAAGGGTCTGGGAGTAGTGTCAACCTTTTTCTTTTATATTATCCCTTTCTTCCTTTTCCAATAGGCGCCTGTAAATTGTTCTGTAAAAAGCACCTACTAAGACAGCTTGAAATATGTGCATCATTTATCTGACAGATTTTAAGGGGGAACTTGCCGTTATGAAATATCACCTACCTAAACTTTGGACTATTTTTAACACTTAGGGTTTAGATTGCTATTTTTTGTGAAAATATCATTAGAATCCTCATTAAGACAGTTACACCCCCATGCCAAAGACAAAGCTTTGAGAGATTCATCTCTCAAAAATTTTAACACTGCTCAGGACTATTTCTTAAGTTTTTCTGACATATACCAAAGCACAAAGGCTTGGAGCCCAGCTATGGGTTTGGAGGAGACCCTAATTTTGTCAAGCTGCTGGGAAAAAAATGTGCTTTTATTAATGAAACACTTGTACTTTCAATAACTTAAGCTAGATCTCACTTCTGGAGACAGATAAAATTGAAATGACAAATTATCATGCCCCTTATACATTTATAAAATAAGAGCTTAAAACAAATTCAGAAGCAGGTACTAGGTGGGAGTGATGAAATCTATAATTGATTCAGAGGGCAGTATGCACTGCCACTGTTGTGAATAGCAGAAAGAGATTTATTGCTTATGCATTTTTTAATATATAATCCAAAAAATGCTACATGAAGAACCGGTTCCTTGGGCTGAATTTTAAGAATACAACGTCTAGGCAGCAATGAAAATCTTTCAGAAAACAGATATGAGCAGGAAGGTAGTTCAAATGGATTCAATTTGGCAATCTGTGGCAGGGGAAAGAGCTACAAATGAGGTTTAGTGCTCCTCACAGATCAAAGAAGAAAAAAGCGGAGCTCAAAAAACAAAAGCAAGGCTTGTGCAGGAGAAAGATTTGAGGGACAAAATGACCGCAGAAGTAAGTGCAAAAATACTCAGGAACAGAGTGACCCAGTGCCCATTGCCATGCAACACATCCTAATATTCCCTGAGCGTAAAAGAAGCGCCACTTCATTAAAGAGAGGGGCGCGGCATCAACTGAGGGTCTGTAATTCTGCATGAACGTCGGCAGTTCTGGGAAGCACAAACTGCTGATTGTAGGAATGATGGCTGTCAGAGCTGATTTAGCACTTGGTCTGCACTTTGTGGTCACGAAACTTTCACTGCACACTAGTATTCAAACCAGACACACGCATAAAGAAAAAAAGTGCTGTGTCAAGCTAAGTCAGGCATCTTGGAAAAAATCCTAGTTAATTCATAGCTGATTAATAATTACATGCTTTTACTCATTGCCAAACAATACATTGTTTTGGTCCTGGGAGATAAAAGAAACACTCCAAATTTGGAGGTGATATTTTGTTACCCATCACTGCGACACTTTTCTTACTATGTTATTGCTCTATAGGTACGATACAAGATTATCTGAGGGGAAAAAAATAGCAGGGAAAGTAGGTATTTTTCTTAACTTAGGTTGTCAGTTTAACAGTCTATGATACCCACACAGCCTTCTACTATACGACTGATTTTTGTATTAAAAACATATGGAAATATGATATTAAATGCTCAGCCTTAATTATCAGCAGCAATATATATAATCTCCATTTAAAATTGAGATTGATCAGTTACAGAGAAAGCTCTAAGAAATCCTGTGCAGTGTGTGTTTAATTCAGAGGATAATAAACCACTGTAATTCTTTTTTTACCAAACAAATCAAAGAACCAGGCAACATATTAGGAGAGAAGAGCAACACAAATCCTATCTCTTCCTGTCACTTGAAACACACTCACATATATGCAAATAACTTTGCTACATTTGGTGCCAGCAAGGTTTATTTACAGAAAGTAGCAGTACATTTGTGCTTAGGGCTCTATGGACCCCATTGGTTGGGGCTGTATGGTCTTGCTTAGTCTCTTTTGGTGTTTTGCTGTTTAAATCTTCTAGCAATCAAAGCACTATGAGGCCTGTATAGTTTAGAACAAAGTATCTGTGTAGAAAAAGCCTTCAAAAATTATAGGCAGTGGAGAGCCTGTGCCACCTGTAACCCCTGCATTGTCTCTATGGATAGATCTTTTTTCTTAATATTACATACTTGTAATATTAAGATTACAACTGATTTGGGGTATTCCTAACTGAAACTATAAACTTGCCCTTCCAGGAACAATCAGAGTGGAAAAAAAAACAACTTTGGAAATGTTAATTCCATGTTCCAGAAAAGTAGATAGAGCATTAACTTCTCAAACCTTTACAAATGTTTCCTCACTCATATTCTAAACACACACATTTCATTATACATTTTTTCTTCTTGCAGCTTCAGTGTTCTCACTCCAAGATGCCATCCCATTAATACTTACTGAGTTACAGGGTCATCTTCAGCAACAACATGAGCCTTTGGCACAGAATTTCCTAAAACCTTTCAGGTGACTGATCACTTTTCAGGAATCCCAGTCAAACAAAGGCAGTAGCTACACTGATACATTGCCCTGTAAATATATTCTAACATAGTATCAACAGTCAAAGCAGCTTCAAATGTTTTACCTTTTTCAAATATTTCTGGACAATGAACTTAGATCAGAACCTCAAGCTATTCCTGTGGGATTATTCAAGTTACCTCTGAAGGGGCTGTGGAAAACAGAGCTAGCAAGCTATTCTGCTTCACCGCATCAGCTGCCAAGCAGGACACAGATCCCATCCTTCAACATTTACAAGGGCTGTCATTTTGCATCAACCAGAATAAATAATAAAGCCATTTGTATCATTAGGTCTAGCTGCCCAGGACATCCCACAGTCAGCCTCTCGTACCACTGACCAAAGCAATACCTCCTCATAAGCACTGAGCACTCTTGGTCAGCTTTATTCTGAGTACTGGTGGAGACAGAGATCAGCTTACTCGGTAAATAACAGTAAAGCAGACAGCTCTGTCCAACATATCTCATCTTAAGAGTTAATCATAGGAATATTATTTTTAGCAGTTGTCAGGGCCAGTACTGTGAATCAAACAATTTTGTTACTGTATTCTACATGACATTAAGTGAACATAGCAACATCTGTGCTACTACCATTTGTATGTATTATTTATATAGTGCTATGGACATGCCCGGTGTTCTGCAGGCAAACTAAAATACAGCTCCTCTCCTGAGACAATTCAGTCTAGCTCAAAAGGCGATGAGCAAAGCCTTACTCACAGTGCTGTCAAATAACAGGTCTCAAAACAGCACACTAAAACAAGCACAACTAGTGTTTAAGTTTTGTGTCCTAAAAGAGCTCTAGCAACAGGTAGCATCTGACTGGAACTTAACTGCACAACATAAGCATCAGCAACTCAACAGCAAATTTTAAACATGCAGTGAAGATCATTAGAGAATGAACAGTCTTTTACCATGGCAATTGAAAAACACTTTAAAATCAATATCCCAATTGCTTAATTGGAAAAATGATGTCTCTTTTATTTACCTCTATTCACACAATTATTCTAAAGCAAAATTCTAACAGCTACTCTACTATTTGCAGTACTAGGGAAGGTAGACCCTAAGCACAGCAAAGCCCAAGGGAAGAACTGCAAATACTGTTAAAAGATAACTTTATTTTTTCTGACATTTTATGCTAGGGCAAAGAGGAAAGATAAAGAAAGGAAAAGTCGAGCAAAACTGAGTTACTCCATGAAGATCAGAATTTAATGAAGCCTGAATGCCTATGGAAATATCTTTTGCCTCCTAGTGCCATCATCTAAGCTGTTTACTAATTAAATGTATCAGGAATTGATCAAACCTTTACACTTCTGTCTTCCAAGTCCTGGCAGAATTAGCCTGCAGGTTAGAAGTGATTAGAGAGCATAGAAGATGGTGTAAGGAACATGCTCAGAAGTGAAGGGGGGTAAGGGGAGTACATCCTCATAACCTTCATTTTCCTTGGAAACAGGGTTAAAAACAGTCATCCAGACACTGCACTTAGGAAAGTATGTACCTCCTAATGGGTTCTCACCTTTGGTTATGAGGGCTGTATTTAAACACCTTATTTTCCATTTCATATTAAAACCAATGTAAAGAAATGCAATACTAAACCTCAGTTCAGCTGTGCAATCATTGTGGTTCTTCACTGTCCTACTTTGCCATAGTGTGTTTTTATCATAGCCCCTCATTTTCACCTCACCAGAGAAGGTGAAAATCAGGCTGAATTTAAAAAAGGTTGGGCTTAACATATTAATAAAGAAGTTCCCATTAAAAAGTATTAAAAATGCAATAAGCGATTTTTTTTTCCATACTGGGCAGAAGACTTCCATAGTTCCTTGACAAAGGATGATGTGGATCCAGCGCTTTGTGGGTACAAAGGAAGATGGGAAGTTCGAGAAGAGGAATACATCGGGGACCACATGGAAACTGCATCTGGCCCAAGAACCCAAGAGCCCAGGAGGGTAATAAGACAAAACCTCAAAAATGCCTTCCCTTATTCTTAACCATCCTTAGGTATCCTCTGGTCCTCTCTGCTTGGGACAGGATGATGGTCCAAAAGAATCTGGCATGTGCAGCCATCCTCATGTTCTTAGCCTGTATTTGAACAATACACTCAGTAGCAAAGATTTTGTTTCTAATAGATTTTGTAACCTTGAAACAGACTTGAGATACAGTTCACTTTTTTGCTACTGGAACTCTGAGTCACATTAATTATTTACAATGACATTTCTTATTAAAACCCCTAGGGGTTTTTTATATCTATGGTTCGTTTTGGGTGTTGCTTTCATTACCCTCACGGACTATGTGTCTAAGACACATTTTATGTAGTAATTGTAATATGGTTCATCTTTCAGAATCATCTTAAGCTCAATTTTACTCCTGTTTTATTCATAGACAAAATGTCATTTATACAGAAGGTGAATGCTGGAATGCTCGGCAGTAGAAATATGAAAATACCTTTTCCTCAGTTATCAACAAAGCTGGGAAGGGAGGGGGGAAGAATTAAATTTCAAAATGCAAAATCAATCATAAACTGACATTCTATAATCCAATGAAGAAGTTTCAAAGACAGGAAGCACTGCAGTAACCAGCAGATGGTGGATGGCACATAGATACATGGCTTTTTGTGTGAGAAAAAAAATGCAACCACCCTGCAAAAACCAGTGGCACCAGGCTGTTGGCTGGAAACCTTCAGAAAGCTGTAGGTGCATAGTGTCTCAAGCGCAAGACTCAAGGTAATTTTTCATTCTACATTACCTAATTGATAGATCTTTTTATCATATTTCATGCTTATATTATTGACCCAAGGCAGGATAACTGTTTCCCCCCTGCCATTCTACCTGGCTTACAGCTGGGTGTGACATCAAAGTTAAAAAATAAAGCAGTCTTTTGGCATAGCACCATTTGTTACTGCTTCTAGATCACACACTGGGGTAGTTGTAATAATAGTAATCTTTTCTTTTAATGAAGTTCACTTCCATTATTAATACTTCCTTGAGGTCACACTACACTTCAAAAGGAACACATCTGTGATAACTTAAATATAACATGCTTATATTGCACATATGTATAGAACATATTATATATAATATGTTATATAACATATATAAAATACATATATATATTTAGACAACAAATTCAAGTCATTTATACACAAGTTTCAACATAACATCTTCCATATTTCAAAGTATTTTCCCTTTCTGAACTGATGACAGAAGCTGGCATACCCAACCATACAGACACAGAAATTTCATTTCACCTGGCACCTTTCCCGCTGCTCTTACCAGCTTGTCTCTGTCCCAGTGCACAATTGCTCCTTTATTTCACACTCTATAGTTCTGCATTCAGAATCATTATGATGATTTTTTTTTGTTATGACCACAAGGTAGCAGATTGCTCCAATTCACTTCATCAGCTATACAGTCAGGCCTGCTACATTCAAATCCATTAGCTTGCTAAGATTAGCTTGGTACCCCCACATTCACTGCAGGCTAGTCTTTTTAATGTACAAAAAATGAGTTGGCTGTCTTTCAATGTCATGTAATTAAAAGTGGTTAAATAAGATTTAAAAATAATTTAGGCACCTAATAGAAGCCAGGTTTTAGTACATGTAAAATTGCCTTTTAGGAGGCTTTGGAAGCACACCAGGTAAGGAATAAAATTGAAAAGACAACAGATAAACTAGTTGCAATATTTGGAGATTAGGTGTAGCAAAATGCATGTCAGCAGGACAGCAGGCACTAGACAATGCAGAGCTCTATGAAAGATTTAAAGACCAGTGAATAATTACCTTTTAAACAACAACAAATGATAATAATAAAAAATGAGCTCTCTTCTAAAAGCTGCCTGCCAGTGCATGTCCAGCACCCTACACCCTACACCAAAGTTCTACACCTATTTACCAAAGAGTAGAGCATTTGGCCATCCTATTTGAAGTAGGGCGCTTGTAAGAGCCTAGCCAGTGATATCTCCAACAGTTATGAAAGCTGCTTATGCTGAAGGCAAACATTATTTCTGTATCCAGTTGTGGCACCTTGCTGTAGGATATTGCCAAGTAAATTTTCTTCCATTAACTTAATGAGAAATAATTATTTTACCTGAAATTAAATATAATGAGTAAATATTGCAAAACTACCCTATTTTCCAGAAATGGCATCTATTCTGTACCATTCCAATACTTTCCTTCAAATAACACCAATGTAAGTCAAAGTCTTCCTATACACTATCCCATTTTATAAATAAATTCTAGCCCGCATAAAATCACACATAGCACCAATCAATACCCATAATAAACATTACACAATGTGCTATTACAGTGTGATACCTAATCTAAACACCCATCCCATCTAGCAGGGGTTGTTTTTCCTCCATTGGAATGACTCCAAACCCTCTAATTTTAATGAAGGGCTGTTGAAGCAGGGAAAAATGTAGTTTGGAAGGAGTTCAGATACATGAATTCCATGTACAGAACTGATTTATGACCTATATTAGCAATGATAATCCTGTGTCACAGTTCCTCTGAAAGGCAAAGCTGTGGATCAGTCAATTCAAATCTATTACCATCCCCAAAAGGTTGCCCAGTGATGTCTAATTTCAATCAATAGCCAGTAATGAACCACAGCCATTAATCCCATTTGCAAGTTTGTATGAAGTATCATTTTCAAGCTGCATATTCATATGCATAGAGACTTCAGTGAGTGTATAGAGATTTCACAGCCTGTGGCAATTTCTGCACTGGGATTTGAACATTTCCCAGGCACCTGGAAGAATGTTTAACTCACTCTGTGTAATGATCTTGACAGTGAAGCCCAAGATAACACACAAGATAGAGTGCTAGCCAAGTGTTTGCATTTTAGGCAACTGATGATCTTACTGAGCCATTCCCCAGGGATTTGAACATAACCAAAGGCAGGGAATTAGGTAATGGAGACAGTGATCAATAACAACTGAAGTCTGAGAGTGGAAGAGATGGAAATGCTGAACACGAACAGAATCTTGGGTTAGTACAAGAGAAGCAGCATACCAAAATTAGTACAATCTTCCACTCTTCACAGAAAGGCTTTGTATAAAAATTGAATAGTCATTCATGAGGCCATGCAGTCTAACACCTAACTGCTCAACAAAGGGGGAAAACCAAAAAAACCTGAAAGCCTCAAACCCAGCAACTCTCAAAGCTGATCCAAAGTGTGACCATCTTCCTGTTCCTCATTCATTTTTCATATACTCTACTCAAATGCAAAGAATACAATTACAGGAGGCTAAGAAAATCTTCCATATCCAAGTCCTTCAACTGTTAGACAAGTCCTGAGGCTCATTCACAGTCAGTCAACTTCCCCTGCTACTTGTGCTACTGCAACTGTTTTGTACCTGAAGTTATCCAAATGAATGCAACAATACAGCTTGAGAGAAAATATATAAATACAACAAATAAATGACAGTACAATTCGTATCTGGAATTTGTACTCAAGACAAATTTTCCTTACTTCAACCATTAAACCTAATTGCATGCTAACGATTTTTGAAGTAATTCACAACTGAAAGCAAGGTCTAGCCCTTGACACAAGGTCTAGTCCTTGAAAAAAGATTCATGCCAAGAAAACCAGAATCTCCATGGATCAATCCCACAACATATTGCTCCAGGGTTAGGGCATTAATGCCACACAGTTTACTAAAAAACCCCCATATCAAATGCCAAAGAAATACATTGGGAAATGCTATAGATATATAATGAAATTATATAGTATCCAGGACTAAATCAACCATATTTAAATCCTTGCAATAATAAAACTTGGTATCTGAGCTAAAGTACCTAATTAAAGGTAATGCATCACCAACCAGTAAGTACTCATCACACCAATGTCTCTTGAACTGTACTGGTTAGATCATTTTGTGGCAAGATGAAATAAATGAAGTGCCCTAATGCTATGGTGTGAAAGAGAAGGTCCTGACTTCACAGGTGACGAACTGGTAATCAAGTTTTTCCTCTAATTCAGAATGCTATTTTTCACTCATTGTGACAAGGTGAGGTTTCACCATGTTCACATTTGCATTTCATAGAGCATTCCTCAGGCACACATTCCCTTTGTTAGCATTATATTAGAAAAAAATTAATAAGTAGAAAAACTGGAAATGAAGTTTCCTGGCAGCTGAGTTCTCCGAACAGGCTCACTGTGCACCAGAGCTGTCCAAGTCCAGGCACTGGAAGTGAGTGGCTGGATACAGACTTAGAAGAGGCTCAGAATCCTCCACTTCCACAGCAGCTAGAAACAGCTCTGGCACAGGCATAGCAAAACCCTCCAGCACCAGGCAACACTGAGATTTGAACCTCCACCTAAATATATAACCACAGAAGTCAGTCATAGCAATAAAAAAGCCCCCTCATCTTCTAAAATCTTTTTTTTTTTAATATCAAAGCAGTATTTCTATAAAACCTAAGCCTCCTACCTTGAAAAGAGGCATTTCAGTGCAGTGCAATTTTTGTAAACATTCTAAATAGAATCATAGAATAGTTAGGGTTGGAAAGGACCTTAAGATCATCTAGTTCCAACCCCCTGCCATTGGCAGGGACACCTCACACTAAACCATCTCACCCAAGGCTTTGTTCAACCTGGCCTTGAACACTGCCAGGGACGAAGCACTCACAACATCCCTGGGCAACCCATTCCAGTGCCTCACCACCCTTACAGTAAAGAACTTCTTCCTTATATCCAATCTAAACTTCCCCTGTTTAAGTTTGAACCCATTGCCCCTTGTCCTATCACTGCAGTCCCTAATGAAGAGTCCCTCCCCAGCATCCCTACAGCCCCCCTTCAGATACTGGAAGGCTGCTATGAGGTCTCCATGCGGCCTTCTCTTCTCCAGGTTGAACAGCCCCAACTTTCTCAGCCTGTCTTCATACAGGAGGTGCTCCTGTCCCCTGATCATCCTCGTGGCCCTTCTCTGGGCATGTTCCAACAGTTCCATGCCCTTCTTATGTTGAGGACACCAGAACTGTATGGAATACTCCATGTGAAGTCTCATAAGAGCAGAGCAGAGGGGCAGGATCACCTCCTTTGACCTGCTGGTCACGCTCCTTTTGATGCAGCCCAGGATACAGTTGGCTTTCTGGGCTGCGAGTGCACACTGAAGCCGGCTCATGTTGTTTCTCATCAACCAGCACCCCCAAGTCCTTCTCCACAGCATTGCTCTGAATCTCCTCTCTGCCTGACCTGCAGCTGTGCCTGAGATTGCTCTGACTCACATGTAGGACCTTGCACTTGGCATGGTTAAACTTCATAAGGTTGGCATCAGCCCACCTCACAAGCGTGATAAGGTCCTTCTGGATGGCATTCCTTCCCTCCAGCGTATCAACTGAATCACACAGCTTGGTGTCATCAGCAAACTAAATACTTGGGGGTTTATTTCCATTTCAAGTATCTGAAACATTGTCTCAATTGAATTGCCATTCTCTATTCAAGTCTAACACTAATGTTAGTTATTTTAACAGCTACACTTTAGGAAATGCACATTTGAACAATATAACAAACATGGATATCTCCCCATCTACTCCACTAGAATTCAGGGAAAAAACAATTGCCTTTATCTGACAGACGAAAACAATAATGAACCAACTATATTAAAGGCATCAAGACTGTAATTGCACACAAGGAAACATAACATAGGAGATTATATTGACAGATATTTTGATGTGTATAACTCTGAATATAATGAGAATAACTCAATCCACAGAAACACAGGATAGACCAAGTAAAACTGAGAGCCCAAGCAAGGAGGCAGCTAGCTCTCTCTACTTCCAACTTCCCATCTTCAAATATGGATGAGGATGAACCTAGAAAAAACCTAAAGTACTCACAGTCTGAAGCAACCATGGTGAACACATTTTTTTCTCATAACCTGAATAAATAGATTGAAGATCCACAAAACTGAGTGCACGCGGTGATTCTCAGGCAGCAGCTGTATCAGGCCCAGCAGAAACCAAAAATCATGATGAGAGGTAGGAAAAGAAATCCAAGCACACCCTGAAGGGGAAGAAAATTTCTGCAAAATTTTCCCAGAACATATTCATGGCTTCCCTGAAGCTGAACTAGTAGGTTTAGAAGTATATTATTTTATTGGTACTCTATAAGGAGACTTCAGATGCATATTCCTCCTCCCTTTCCCTATCAAAGTGGCTATGATAGAAATTATTTTCTTCCTTTTAAGTAAACACCAGATCTAATTACCCACACAGCTGATCAGAATGTTTCCCCTTCATTTCCAAGAGTCAAAACAATCACATCAAAATATTACTGCATTTGAATAACTGAATAAACTTTTCCTGAAAAGAGAAAGATTAAACTTGACACCTGTTTTGTGACACTGATAATCACAATGCCTCTTCAACCAGTATGATTATATTGCTTTAATGCTCCCAATATTAATTACGGCTGTTTTCAAGTCTAAAATTCAGATAAGGAGAGAATGAAGCACACAAAACAATCATTTAAGAATAATGAGACAATTCTATGTAAGCAAAGCATTCAGTATATTTGAAAACTATTTACCTTATAGACAAGCATAAAATTTGAATGACAAATTATGATGATAAGATAGCGAAATAATAATTTAAATAACACTATACAAAGGCTAGCAAACTTTTTATTTCCATTAGAAGTTCAAATGTATCCAAAATCACAAACCATGGGTATGAAGACTGAGGCCTTTTTGAAAGGGGTTTTAAAGACATGTTGTGTATCTGTGATGAAGGGGCAACAAGTTAATCACTAACGGGATTAGCTCAGCTGAAAAAAAAAAAAAAAAAAGAAAAGAAAGAAAATAGCAAATGAACAAGGTGAAGATTAGACAAAAGAAACCACAGACACCCTGTAAGAACTCCTTAATAAATTCTGAGTTTGAATTGTTTGATTTGACCAAAGTGGTATCTGCTACTACCATCTTAAAATTTGAATTGTTTGATTTGACCAAAGTGGTATCTGCTACTACCATCTTAAAATTGTTTCAAAACCAAAACTAGTGGTGAGTACCAGTCCATTGATATCCCTTCTCACTTTCTCAGGGAGATTCTTTGAGAAACTGTGGGCAAGGGTTCAATTTCAACTGAAAGAAGGTGCGTGTGCATGTGTGTAAGTTTGGCCAAACTCTTAACATCTAAGAAGAAAAAAAACAAACATCCTCTTGATAATTATATATATGTACTAAATGGAAAAGTACAGAAATATTGTCCAACATATTACATAATTAAAAATGAGTAAATTCAAGAGGTATTGCTTTGTTAGGTAAATGTAATTCTTCCTCAAATGTATAGCTGTATGAATAACTTGTTTCAGCAGAAACTAACAGAAATGAAAGTCTCATGTTATCACAGTTTCAATTTTTCAAGCTGCTGACAATTCTTACCTTGACCCATTGGCTGAGTCCTCCCCTCTAGCCCCTTGTCTCCTCCTTAGTAGTAAATCAGCCATGGGGCTTCACTCAGCACCAGCTGCTGAACAACTGCCGGAGCAGCAGCTGCTCGGAGTGGAGTGAGTCACAGGGATGTGCAGATTCTGGTGTTGCATCTGGCTAAGGGGGTGGTGGGGACTAAGCCTCCTCCAGTACGTGCAGAGAGCTGGTCAACTCAGGGGCTGATGCCACTGATGTTTCCCTGGGTATTTCTCTATGTGTTCCATAAGTCAGAGTAACACCACTTTGAAGCAGATTGCCTCCAACTCTAGTCTTTGTCCTCTTACATACATTTTAACTCTCTCCCCTAGTCTAGTCTTTGTTTTAACTGAAAGCAAACTGCCACAGCAATAGTCTTAACTCTGGGGAACTCAGGACTAACATGGAATTTGGTAGCTTGCTTGGAAGCTCACATAAATGCCCTGTGAAACAAGATTTACTGTTCAGATGCCACATTCCTTTTCCCCCCACCAAGAGGGAGAGAAGTGAAGTTTCTCACTATGTATCCACAAAAGAAAACATACAAGGAAACAAAGAAGCCAACTACACTTTTCACAATGTTTACAACTGCAACTCCTTACCAATACACAAGAACCAAAAAAAGAGAAAAAGCAGTCAGTGTAAGTATTCTATCACAAATTCCTAAAATGCAAGAGACCTTACTCTGTTTCAGTTACAATAATGCCTTAAAGGCTTCAGCAAAGTACCACAACCAGACACTCTAAACACCTTTTAACCAGCTCCCACTGTTCAAGAGCTTTTTAAAAATCTAAGCCATGCTGCTAGCAGGCAGGAAATACCTAACAAGACAATCAACAAAATGGCTGTGATACCTCTGGTCTTCAAAGTTATATGTTGTGGTTTACCTTAAATATTGGAAAGGCTTCCTACAATTCATTAGTTTTACACAAAAACTTCAATAGGTTTTCAATCACTGGTTTTGAAACTCAGTAAGTGTGTAAGCCACCTGTGAAACTAACTACATAGTGGTTTTATCAAAGGGCAGCATTTCATTACAATATATTTTCTTCCTGTAATTATTTCAAATCTATATTTGAATTGCTCAAGAGGAGGACCGCTTCATCTGTCAGCCAGTTTCCTCCCTTTCCTCTCTTCAACTGTCATCAGCATTTCTCTCTCCTGCTGTTTGCTGAATTACTGTAATGGAGATATTATTAGTGAATCACTCTGCCTTTGAGTAGTCAATATTTCCACCAACCAAGAAATAGAAGCCAAAGGTAGTTTTTCATTAAAACATGGTCATTCTGGATGAAAAGTGAAGCCTATTCAGTAACCACATTATGGAACTGAAGGCTGTTTGCTTTTTAAAATCAATATAATGATAGACTCTTAAGGCTCCTGAGAGAAAAGAAAGAAGCTGCATTTTGTCCTGCAAAGTATTTCTAGTTTAGAATTAACTTTCAAGGACAGTTCTGGTGGGGCAAGGCCAGCCCACAAGGCCACATAGGAAAAGGGAGTCGACTTTGCACCTCAAGACTGCCTCTCTTAAGAAAGAAAGAAGGGTCATTGTAGTAGGGGATTCCCTTCTGAGAGGAACAGAGGGCCCGATATGCAGAGTTGACCCTCATCATAGGGAAGTGTGTAGTCTGTCTAGAGCCCGGATCAGGGATATCACCAGGGCGCTCCCCAACCTGGTGCACCCAACAGACTATTACCCGCTGCTGGTCTTCCAGACAGGTGGGGAGGAAGCTGCTTCCCGCAGTCTGAGGGGGATGAAGAAAGACTACAGGGCCTTGGGGCGGATGGTGAAAGAGTCTGGGGCTCAAGTGATCTTCTCCTCACTCCTTCCATCTTCCACTGATGATGTGGGAAGGAATGGGAAGATTCAGTTCATGAACAATTGGCTTCGAGACTGGTGCTACAGGCAGGGCTTTGGATTCTTTGATAACGGCTGGTTTTATAGGGCACCAGTCTGGACAATGACAAGTGAGAAAGGTTTGTCTCACAGAGGGAAAAGGGTGCTGGGGCACGAATTAGCAGGGCTCATTTGGAGAGCTTTAAACTAGATTCGAAGGGGGATGGGCTTGTAGCTGGGCTTGCCCCAGTGGGGCAGCGCTCCAGAATTAATGAAGACTGGGAGGCCTCCTACAATCCTAGGGTGAAATCGGTGTGCTCAGCTCGCTCCCTGAAATGCCTGTACACCAATGCGCGCAGCATGGGAAATAAGCAGGAGGAGTTGGAAACCTGTGTTAAGTCGGGAGATTATGATCTGGTGGCAATTACAGAGACGTGGTGGGACAGCTCACATGACTGGAATATAGTCATGGAAGGCTATGTCCTTTTCAGGAAAGACAGGCCAGCCAGGCGGGGTGGTGGGGTTGCACTTTATGTGCGGGAGGAACTACAGTGCACCGAGTTCTGTCCAGGGACAGATGATGAGCGAGTTGAGAGTCTGTGGGTGAGAATTAAGGGGCAGGCTGGCAGGGGGGATACTGTTGTAGGTGTCTGTTACAGACCACCGGATCAGGGTGAGGAAGTTGACGAGGCCTTCTACAGGCAGCTGAGAGCGGCCTCACAGTCACAGGCCGTGGTCGTCGTGGGGGATTTTAACTTCCCTGATGTTTGCTGGAAGGACCACTCGGCAACCCAGCCTCAGTCCAGGAGGTTCCTCCAGTGTATGGATGATAACTTCCTCCTGCAAATGGTGGATGAGCCGACCAGGAGAGGAGCGCTGCTGGATCTCATCCTCACTAACAAGGAGGATCTGGTCGAAGCAGTAAGGGTTGAGGGCTGCCTTGGTTGCAGCGACCACGAGATGGTGGAGTTCAGGATCTTGTGTGGCAGGACTAGTAGAATAGCAAGTAGAATTGCAACCCTGGACTTTAGCAGGGCAAACTTTGGCCTTTTCAAGCAATTGCTAGGGGAAATCCCATGGGCAAGGCTGCTTGAAGGTAAAGGGGCCCAAGATAGTTGGTTGACATTCAAGGACTGCTTTTTCCGTGCTCAAGATCGGAGCATCCCGACACGTAGGAAGTCAAGGAAGAGGGCCAAGAGACCTGCGTGGCTAAACAGGGAATTGCTGGGTATGCTCAAGTGGAAGAGGAGAGTTTACAGGTCATGGAAGGAGGGGCTGGCCACTTGGGAGGAATATAAGGCTGCTGCTAGAGGATGTAGGAAGGCAGCTAGGAGGACTAAGGCATCCTTAGAATTAAACCTGGCAAGAAGGGTCAAGGACAGCAAAAAGAGCTTTTTTAAATACATGGCAGACAAAACTAACACCAGAGGCAATGTAGGCCCACTGATGAACGGGATGGGTGCCCTGGTGACAGAAGATAAAGAGATGGCAGAGTTACTGAATGCCTTCTTTGTCTCTGTCTACTCTGCTGCGGGCAGTCCTGAAGAGCCCTGTACCCCTGAGACCTCAGATGAAGTCAGGTCGACAGAGCGGTTTGCCTTAGTCGATGAGGAATGGGTTAGAGACCAGTTGAGCAATCTGGACATCCATAAATCCATGGGTCCAGATGGGATGCACCCGCGGGTGCTGAGGGAACTGGCGGAAGTCATTGCTAGACCACTCTCCATCATCTTTACCAAGTCTTGGGAAACGGGAGAGGTGCCTGAGGACTGGAGGAAAGCAAATGTCACTCCAGTCTTCAAAAAGGGCAAGAAGGAGGACCCGGGTAACTACAGACCGGTCAGCCTCACCTCCATCCCTGGGAAAGTGATGGAACACCTTATCCTTGGTACCATCTTAAGGCATATCAAGGATAAGAAGGTTATGAGGGGCAGTCAACATGGCTTCACCAGGGGGAAATCATGTTTGACCAATCTCTTAGCCTTTTATGAGGAAATAACACGGTGGATGGATGATGGCAGAGCGGTGGATGTGGTCTACCTTGACCTCAGCAAAGCATTTGACACAGTCTCCCACAGCATCCTCGCGGCTAAAATGAGGAAGTGTGGACTGGATGATCAGGTAGTGAGGTGGACTGCGAACTGGCTGAAGGAGAGAAGCCAGAGAGTTGTAGTCTATGGGGCTGAGTCTAGTTGGAGGCCTGTAACTAGTGGAGTGCCTCAAGGGTCAGTACTGGGACCGGTATTATTTAATATATTCATCAATGATTTAGATGAGGGAATTGAGTGTACTATCAGCAAGTTTGCTGATGACACTAAGCTGGGAGGAGTGGCTGATACGCCAGAAGGCTGTGCTGCCATCCAGCGAGACCTGGATAGGCTGGAGAGTTGGGCAGGGAGTAACTTGATGAAATATAACAAGGGAAAGTGTAGAGTCCTGCATCTGGGCAGGAACAACCCCAGGTTCCAGTATAGGTTGGGGAATGACCTGTTAGAGAGCAGTGTAGGGGAGAGGGACCTGGGGGTACTAGTGGACAACAGGATGACCATGAGCCAACACTGTGCCCTTGTGGCTAAGAAGGCCAATGGCATCCTGGGGTGTATTAGAAGGGCGGTGGTTAGTAGGTCGAGAGAGGTCCTCCTTCCCCTCTACTCTGCCCTGGTGAGACCCCATCTGGAGTATTGTGTCCAGTTCTGGGCCCCTCAGTTCAAGAAGGACAGGGAGCTTCTGGAGAGAGTCCAGCGCAGGGCAACAAAGATGATTAAGGGAGTGGAACATCTCCCTTATGAGGAAAGACTGAGGGAGCTGGGTCTCTATAGTTTGGAGAAGAGGAGACTGAGGGGTGACCTTATCAGTGTCTATAAATATATAAAGGGGGAGTGTCACGAGGACGGAGCCAGGCTCTACTCAGTGGCAAACAATGATAGGACAAGGGGTAATGGGTACAAACTGGAACACAAGAGGTTCCACTTAAACTTGAGAAGAAACTTCTTCTCAGTGAGGGTGACGGAACACTGGAACAGGCTGCCCAGGGAGGTTGTGGAGTCTCCTTCCCTGGAGACATTCAAAACCCGCCTGGACGCATTCCTGTGTAACATTATCTAGGTGTTCCTGCTCCGGCAGGGGGATTGGACTAGATGATCTTTCGAGGTCCCTTCCAATCTCTAACATACTGTGATACTGTGGTAACAGAAGGATATATTTAAAAATAGAAAAAGTGATGCAAAGTCTAAACAAATTTCTACAATTAAAGCAGCTATGAGTCAACTTCAAAATGCATGCAACAGTGACTTTTTTTTTTGTCTTCCTATTTGTTTGCCTTCTTAATCCTAGAAGTGGAAAAATACTTCTTTATAGCTGAGGTAACAGCCTTGCAGAACACTAACAGTATAATTATTACTGTTTTAAAGCCAAACACTGCAGGTGGCCCATGGTCTTCCAATACAACTGTCTCAAAGACAGAAGATCAGAAAGACTGGGGGAAAGGAGACACCTGATGATCTGGCAACAAAGAAAATCTCCAGAAGATTGGACAGCTGCTGGGTACGCTGGCCTGTGTAAGAAAACACTCCTCAGCATGACAGGAGCAGCAGAAAAAAAAAGGCAAATTCTGAACAACAAAACAGGATCTAAACATGTAGCAAAGCTACAATTATTATCATTCCATATTTTCCAAAAGCACAACTGATCTCTCTGTAGAAAAATAAAATGAGAAAAAAAAATTGCTTTTTCTTAAAGCAGATACTCACCAGTAGTTAACACAGCCCTCTGAAAGGATATAAAGCGTATTAGATAAATATATTGATACACATCCCCAAACCCCAGAGAATAACCAACACTTACACATGCTGAAGACATTAGTATGGGTAGAAACATTTGGCTTGTGGGAGTGGGTGGAAGGGGAAAAATTTTAATCAAATCCATTACCTGGTTATTGATTTCTCTTTGCCAGACTGATCCTGTAGAATACTTATAAAGCCTTTGACATTGAGATATTTGGCCAAAGATATTGGATTAGACTAAGCAAAAGCTGAGCTTCTCATGTAATCTCTCATATTTCATTTATATATGATTTATTCCTTTGTCCAGCAGAGGCTTTTTATTGATAAAAATAATGAGATTGAGAATCCCAAAGGAAATCTAATGCCCACCCACTCAAACATGTTTCTGAAGTAAAAAAATAGTAGGCTTTGTAGGCCTGAGAAGGAATGATGTTATGGGAAGACTGTTTCCTTTTATGAAAAGTATGAAGCTTGACAAGGATTTTGAAACAAAAAAAAAAGCTACTTTTGAAATTAAAATTCTGCTATACTTGAAAACACCAAGTTAAACACAGTTAAAACCATTCACTAGGGAGCTGACCAAAACACTTTTGAAACAGATTTTTCCTTGCAGAATAAATGACTGCGACTTTTTTCTTTTCACTTCCTACAGTAGCTCAGTTTGACAAAAGATCTTAAAATATGTCTAGTCTGCTAAATATGATGCATTACATAAAGCCAGTTAGACAACAGGAAATTAATTGTGCCACTCAAAAGACGTTTCTAACCATTGCAAAATTTAATATGTAATCTGGTAACTAAAGGCTTTGCTGAACTACATGAGAATTTGAGATTTTCTAAGAAATTAAATCATGCCTTTTCAATACAGATGCTGTTCAAAAGTCCTAAGCAAAATGTACAGACTTTCGTGCATTTCTTTAATAGCTATTAATAGTAGTAAAAGGATAAATAGAAACTATTTCTGCAGTGTACCCTGACTTAAGTTTTAAAGTCTCTATTTCAAGGCACAGATCAGAATAATCCTATTCCACTGACAGCCAACAGAGGCCTTTGTGATTAACAGGAGTTTTACAACTCTCTTATGTTAATGTTTAAAGCAGAGTTAGTGGCTTTTAACTCTCAGCCTTGTTTCACATATAATGTGGAACTCAGCATCTATGACTCAAAAACCAGCAGAAAAGTCTTTTGAAGCTCACTGTTTATGGACCATTTATTAACAGTAATTTCCAAGATCCTTTCACTGAGAGGACCGTAAGTCTGGCTGTACCAATGGTCAGACAAAAAACAGTGAATGCTGACAATTTTTCTTCCTCCTCCTCCCTGGCTCTCAGGTATACACAGCAGCTTGCCTGATCAGTCTTAACTCTTCATGTGAGCATAGAGCTTCTCTTACCAATGACTCCTGTGAAACCTCCTAGGGCAGTGAGGTCCCTTCCTTCCCATGTGTACCTACAGGCTATGGGCCATGAGTATTGTTACCTACAAAGTCTAGGTTTGCCTTGTTTCAGCTCCTTACTCTCAGGCTGAATTAAAGTATGGTACTCCATACTTTGAAGACTGATCAATTGTGAAACCATCTCAGCTTTTTTCTAAGATTCCTGCATACAAAACCCTCTGTTGTCCATAACAAATCCATCAGTTCCTGAATGGGCAGAATACATCTCTGGGATGTGTTGCACTTGCTGCATATCCGCAGGCTACCTGGGCAGCCTGTGCTCAGTACTCCTGAATTGCCTGGAAGTAGCTGACAAACTGGAAGTGTATTGCAGAGCAGTTGAATGCCTACACAATTAATTCTCTGGGAGGCCCAGGGCCTGCATAGACACTTTGGGATTGGGCAGTTATCCCATGAAAACACATAAAACTCTTCAATGCCACCAGAAATACAATCTGGATGACAACGAGCAGGAGGGTACCTGAGCACATCACAGCTGAAATTTTACCATCATGGAATTTGAAAGGGCCCCTGATGCAGCTGAATTCTCATCCTGTTCTTTCCTGACATCTCAAAGAACTTCCTTTGGTCTAACGAGTAGGTTAACATGTATGGTGTTACCTTACCGTGACTGTTGACCCAGCCTGGGAAGTGGCTTTATGGGATGGGTGGTAACAAAATGCAACACTTTAAAATCACTAACTCCAAAACTATTTTCATGTTGCCAGATATTCTGAAAAGCCCCAGAAGTGTATATGAAGGTCTCTAACTAGAAAGAGCCTCCAGCAGCACAGTCAAATCACACAACCGAATGTTAAATTACATCTTACATACAGACAAATGCTGCTCTATTTAACTAAAACTAACAAACATTAGCTTGTAGCAATATTTTATAAATCATAACTTCAGTAGCAACTGGGTGGTCTTGAAGTCTCCCCAGTTTCACCAAATAACTGTAGCATCAATATTTGAAAGTCGGTCCATTAAACAAAATGGAATAATAGATATTTCCTGTTTCTTCTCATAGAAATAAAAATACATCTCAGACCAGCCTTAGGAATTATTATTATGAGGAATATATTTGATGTCAGTAAAATTTTTTAAATTATCCTGCTCTTGCGGCTACAGACCCTACTTACTCAGGATGTCATTGAGTGCTTTTCATTTGCTGAGGCTTCATGGGCCATGTACAGTTCTAGTTATTCAAAAAACATTCTTTGCAATATGTAATCAGAAAGAAAGCACACATTTATTTTGAGTGTCAGATTGTCTGCCTGAATCTCTTCATACGCTGCAGATGTTTCTCACCACACACTGATAAATGAGAATATCATAGTTGGCAAGAGGATTGGTATGGACCGATGCATCAGCATTTATCAGTAATGGGACTCTCCTCAGCAGGGACCAAGTGCTATAAAGGTAGGGGGCAAAACCAGAAACATGCTGCCTGCTTGTAATTCATTTTGATAATTAAAGCACAAGAGTGTCCACTGTGAAATTTCAAAATTACACATGTACCTGCCAAGTTGTCAAGACTGACTGTTGCTCCTTAATGTTTCCCTCCTTCTCCAAGCAGAAGTCCCCTGGGATACAGTGAGCAATGAACACTGTCAGATTCTGCCTGTTAATTTGAACAACTGATCTTGATTAGCTTGAAATTCTGTCTCTCTCTCCTGTCTGTGCATGCCTTTCCCACTGAATTTTGCCCCTCTTCCCCATTACTCCTGTGTTACCCATCTCAAGCATTGAATTTCCACTAGAAACAGGGCATAGATGAAGCCAAAAGCAAACCATCGCTTTTGGCTGCTTATGTATTAGTCAGTGTAAGTTCAGCAGTGATCCTGTGCTGCTCAGCCTTATGCAGCTGGAAGAGACCTTGGTTTTAGAGACCGGTGCTTATGCCTTTCTGCAGACCAAGCATTCATAAATGTTTCACTGCTGACTACCCACAGCCCCACAGCCAACCAGGCAGCATCAAAATCACGGCCCCTTCACAGCCTGCTCTAATGTGCGACTGAATTCCTCTAAAAGCTTCTGGTGTGAATTCAAGCCCCCCTGGAGTTGCTATTCCCTCCCCAACCCATTCAACCACACCCTCACATCCAACCTCAACATATTTTGCTAATTCCTTCTGTACTGTCCCTCTGTAAGGCTGGCTTTCTCATCTATCCACACATAGGTTTTCATCACGGTAACACTACTTTCTTCAGCTTCGAGAGATACATTCTTGAGCTGCTTCTGTTCTTTCAGAACATGGCTTACTCTTTTGGCCCAGCACCTCGTCTTTCTCTTGTACCTCCTCACTGGCACTTTTTTCTAGGCCATCAAACATTAACTACCTTTATTTTCAATATGTTTGACGCATGAATCCAGTTATCCTATTAATTTTTTTTTATTCCCCTAATTACTGAGGAGACAATACCCACCTCCAGTTTTCCAATAGCAACAGAACTTAAAGAAAATCCACATGGCTCAAAATAACTGCTGCGGAGTTTTTGGTATAATAAACAAATTGATAAAAGTTTTGATTTCTTTCCTCAGTAACTGTGAGAGTTGAAATAACAACAGAAAGAACACAAGCAACTCCGCTTCTGTCTCACGTGAACAGGACATTTCAAACAAGTTGACAACAATTTTCAGTGTGCGTTTTAAATAGCTGTTAAGAACCTACAGTTATTCCATAGACTTGAACAGTTCATGAAAAGGGCTACAAACATTTTAGAACAGTTGACTTGATTAATATTTATGAATATATTAAGGACACTATGTATTATACCAGCACATACGCAGAACAAGAATACAGTATTTTACTGCTGACTGGGATTTTATCGGGCATTAACACACACCTCTGCTACACTGCAGAGCTTCACTCTTCAGCCACCCAGGAAGGTTAGTAATAAAGATAAATAAATCTAGTACATGTCATGAAATATCTTTATGAAATTACAGTATGGTTCTTAAAGGTGAAGCATTTACATTGTCAGCTTACTCTGGAAACTGGCAGAAGCAGCATATTTTTGTTAAAACAAACCATGTAGATGAGGCCCTTAGTGACATGGTTTAGTGGAGCACTGAGCAGTGCTGGGGTAAAGGTTGGACTTGATGATCTTAAAGGTCTTTTCCAACCCACTTGATTCTATGATTTTTGACTGCTATTCCAAACATTTGGGCCACCTGGTATCTGCAGGTACACTACAAAGCTCTTCAGCTATCCAGATTTTTAACATGAAGCCCATGTGGATAACGGTCAGAAGCCATTCTGACTCCCTCACTCCTTCACACGTATAAAAGATAAATTGAAAATATTCCTAAATTTTTCAACAGTGACAGGAACTTGCAATAGCGAATTCATCACAAAGGACTCTTCAGACACATGAAGTAAAAATAGTGTTTGTTTTTGAAGTCTGACCAGTTGTCACCTGGGCTTCAAAAAGGAAGCTCTGTTCTCCTCCCTTCTTCTAGCTGCTACCTCCTGTAGATGACAGGATCTGTTTGAAGTTTTACTTTTATTCTAAAAGCTTAAGGCAAAATTCTAATCTCAGATCTGCAGAGAGACTCACATCAGAGATGTTCTGCTCTCCCCACATGCACAGAGCTAGTTTGCTGCCCTTAGTGTCCTGGGAGCTACTGCCATGCAGGGAGAACACATGGGGAACTTAGACCCTTTGTACAGACTGACGAGCACTGAGTGCAATGCAAAAAAATCATACACCAACAGACTCTGAAGCTTCAGCAAACCACACACCCTCACCTCACTCTTCTTTGCTCAGATGCAAAGCAGATGTGTTTTTAAGAAAAAAAAATTGTGGAATGAAGCACATTGTCAATGAAGGGTAAAATGAGAGACCCCAACCCCCTCCATCCAACAGTTCTTCAGAAACTCAGTGGTCCTTGCCCCTAAGGCTCAAGCACATTATGATAGTTAAGTATATTTTTGGACATCAGTACTGGGAAAGATTCAAACGACAATCCTCATCACTAATTTGTATTAATCAGCAGACAAGGTCCAGAGCCTAAAATGTACCTTTACCTTTCTACTGTATGCAGGTAAGTTCTTACTACAAACCCCCATTCTCTCACTGCTTTTGAAGAAGCTGTTGATATATAAACCAAACCACACCATTAGCTTGAAGGTTACAGATCTTCACAGCTACTAATGAGACCTGCAACTTCACCTCTTTTTACACAGTGATGGCACTAAGACAACCGTAAGGAGCAGTACACTCTGAACATGTAAAAATGGATTTCTGAGGTTTTCAGTTATTTGTATGTGCAGAAGCACTAGCTGCATTTACACCACAGCTCTAGATTTCTTCCTCCTCAAATTACTAGTATGCTCAGTGTCAGCATGTGGATCATTCTGATGCTGTCCAAAGATGTTTTCAAAGTGGACTGGTGTGTGTGACTCTGCATGCATGTGCATCCTTTGGCTAGACATAAGATATTTCTCAGAGTAGAGGTGGAGATTGCTCTAAACCTGACTTTACAGATGGAAAGCAGAAACGCAGAAGAGAAGTGCTCTAACAGAGGACAAAAAGGAAAGAATGCAGAAGTTTGGAAGTTGTACCCAGATTCCTGTATCACAATTTAATAGCCTAGTGCCAGAAAAATAGTTTTCTTATCAACTTTTGCATGAACATAATTTTAAGTCTTTAAAACAGTAACAAAGCTAGAGACTATCTACATTTGATTACAGAATATAATCTATGAGAAATTTCCATTTTTAATTGTTTTTACTTCCAGAACACCTGAGATCTAGAAATCCCCTACTTAAAAGAAAGAAAGTATGATTAAACGTATTCTGTCACATTATATGTATTTTATCCAATAACGGAAGACAACATTTTAACAGCACCGCTTTTGATTCACGCCAGAGCATTCAGCAGGAGTCAATTTATACTGCAAGAGAATAATGATGTACCTCAACTCATTTTAATTTCAATAATTGAATGAGGAATAGGAAAGCGTATTGAAAGGACTGTATTCTGGTCAAAGACTAATGAGAAAATAGTTTTGAGTCTCTGAGTCAGCGGGTGTCATGGTAACAATGCATTATCAAAATCTGATTAGCATGCCCAGCAGCTTTAGAAATGATAACATGCTCTTCTAATTGTATTTTCCTTTCTTTCCCCGTGATGAGTTTTATATTCCTAACAGGTAAGAGGTAAGGCAGCATTCTGTTTATCTGCAAGTTAGGATGTCCAGCATGCTCACAAATTCTGTGCAAACTGTTAGAATAGAACGATTCTCTTACCACCTTAAAATAAGAAGCTGAGTCTTCCATTTCTCTCCTCCAGTAACTTATTTAAGTCAAATATGATTTTATTCTTTTAAATATAGAAAATTCATTCTAAGGAGATACACACGAAAAGGAGAACACTGTGAAATGGAAGCATCTTAAGAAAAAGCCTATGTTTCATAGGAGAAAGAGACGCAAGAAAAGAGTAAGTGCATGTTTAATTCATCCCAGAAAGCATGACTCCATGTTCTTGAGTTTTTGAAAGACGGAGGGGATTTTCCTGTGTTTAGATGACTCTGTGTGTGTGCCTGCTAACTATTAAAATATCAGAAATCAGGAAGAACCACGTAATTGAACAGGGTATTTTTCCTTCTCGTGAAGGAAAGAGCTAATATTGTTTCATAAAAAAAAAACAAAAACAATGAAAATAAAAGGTTGCAGGTTTAATAATGCTCTTTTTATAAGTGAATCTCAGTGAGCAGCCTGGCAGACCTTTATTATGTTAACATTAAAGAATTCCATTGCAACTGCAGCCTTACAAATCTGATGGAGTCATTTTAACATACAGTCTCAGTCTTAATAAATGTTGGGGTCTTTTTTGAGAAAGAGTAAAATGGC
Source organism: Pezoporus flaviventris (assembly GCF_033815535.1). Classification (NCBI taxonomy): domain Eukaryota; kingdom Metazoa; phylum Chordata; class Aves; order Psittaciformes; family Psittacidae; genus Pezoporus; species Pezoporus flaviventris. The sequence goes on from NW_026892549.1 coordinate 55,058,287, forward strand.
ATTTTATTTTTCAACAGAATGACCACGAAATCTACTTCATGTTTGGCCTATTTCCATGACCCTTGTAACCTGAATATTTATTTCTTACATTCAATGTTCACTTTAATTTATTAATCAGCTTCAAAACTTTACAAAAAGAAAGAAGGAGAGCTTGTATTCTTATTCTCTAAGTAAACTCAAATACTCATATGACAAATAATGCCTAATACAAGAAATCAACTTTTTTCTATTATTAATAATGGAACAATGTTTGTTATAATGCATAAACAGGGAGCAAATGAACACAGTGAGACCTAAAAAGCTTATTAATCCTTGTTACGTGCACTGGCACGCGGGCAGAGTTTAAGATACACAAAACACTAAAGGCAATCAATCTTAAGTCAATACACTGAAAGCCAGAGCAACATTTATCTACATGTTTGGAAATTCAGCAGTGAGCACAGGGTTACACTGAGAATACAAAGTCATCAGAGTAGACAAGTGAACAAAGAAAGAGCAAATAAATATGTCCCAGAAGGGATCAGTGCTTGTTCAGGGGACTGTTTGCACTAACCTTGGATTGAAGCAGCAGCCTGAAAGCCAATCAGTGTGACCTTCACCTGTCATGATGGTGTTCCCATCAGGTAAAGCCCACATTTTCCAGAGGTGATCATCACTGCCAGTGACTACAATGTCTTTTCGGGGATGTAAAGCCAAGCTACAACAGAAAAGAAAAGCACATTATATTCTGTATCAATTTCATTTTATGTTAAATACACAGCAGTGAGATTTCTTTAACTCGGGGCAACAGCTACAGAGGACTCTGATTCTAGATGGAAGGAACAAGTAGTGATGCCTTCTGTGCTCCTAAGAATTTAAAACACATGCTAGAGGAGTTTCTGCTACTTCTGAAGAAAACAACAAAAGATGCCTGACTTCCATGAAACCAGGCTTTTTTCCACCCTCTCCTGAGGTTTCAGTTGATTAAAACATTTGAATAGGCTTTAAAATACTTTGTTGGATTATGCTCTTACAAGCATGCAACTGGGTAATATATGAACAAGCCATACCAATATGAACTTCGAAGAGCAGTGGCTTGTCAGTCTGCTGCTGATGGCCAAAGGGAAACAGGACAAATGCTTTTGCTTTTTTTTTAATTCGTTATGCCCACAGGTCTAAAGTCTCCTACCACTGAGAAATAACTCAACTGATAATTCAATCCAGGATTTACAGTCTCTACCATCACTTTAGCACCTATTCACTGGGAGTAGGTCAGAAAATCCATTTCAATTCTATACTCAAAATGTGTTACATGTTTTCATTTTTTATTATGCAGCACACTGGCATGTAATGGAAATCATAAACTTATCACACACCTATACTGAAAACTCAGTTTATTTTTGATTTAGCAACTGCAGTGCAGCTTAAAATGGATCCAGGGAAGAAAATCAATCAGTTGGAAAGATAACAAGTAGTGTATTTTGTATGGATTTGGTTATTTGATTTAAATTATTGTAATGCTTTACTATTTGTTGAACATCAAAAAGTATCCAGGAGTTGACTTAAGCCACAGGAGTAGATTACTTAAACATATTAAACCTGGATTTCAGAATCAAAATGCAACTACAGGGAGAGGAATCATAACCTGCATGTGCTCCTACTTCAGCTGTGAATCAGAGCTCACAGTTTGCAGAGAAAAACACTTATTAGAACAGAATGAGAATAGAGACAATGATAAACAGACAAATTGGAAGAGAGGTCTTAGAATGCATATTATAAAAATCCCTTTTTTAATAGCACCTTTCTCTTGCACTCAAATTAATTCACAAAATTCCTAAACCAGACTTACAGCTTCCACTCTAGTTTGAAAAATAATTCCCTCTATCAAATCCATGCTAAAAGCATATTGATGAAACTAAGTTTTCATTACGAAACACACCTATTCTTGCAGTTTAAGGCAAAGTCTAGGAAGATTCCTACAGATTCATCAGCTGAATTTAACTGCTTGAGCAAGGAGCCTGGGTTTTACCCATTCTTTAGTTTCTTCAAGAGAAAAAAAAATATTTTTCTGTCTTTGTCTAAAGAAGAGAAAGTCCCTTTGCATTTATAGGCAGAAAAGAGAATGACGGAATGATCCATTTAAATTCTCCAGAGATGCACAGAGAGCAATCATATCACTTAGACTGGCCACAACAGATACCTAGAAGAGTAAGGAGAGAATAGAGATAAAAGGAGAGAATTAAAATGAAAGAAGGCATGCCAGTGGCCTGCAAATTACAGGGTGAGAACAACTGTCCCAGAATCCCTCTACTGTTGGAGATCAGTGACACACCAAAAATCCCACTGCTGTTTTCTGCACCATGCATAGGCACAGAGCATTGCTATTCTAGAGACCAGCTTCACGGAAAATAAGTGGGCTAATAAATACAAAGATAAATCCATATCAGGGCTGCTAAAAACCCTTCGCTGAGCCTTGAAAAGATAGGAGCTTCCTTTCCCACCAGTACGCACCTCACACAGAAGCGAGACTAGCACAGGAGGATCTTCTACTTGTTAGCAACAAGGTCCTAAGCTCCTCTGGATGTAGCAAGGAATGGCAAGGGAAAAAGAAACAGAAGTCGAGACTACAGAAGGAGAAAAGGATGCCAGCTGCAAAATGACTGACAGCATGTGCTACGGCAGGAAGATCCATCACTGGTTCAGGCCTGTCTATGATTTTTCAGGTTTGTGAAAAACTCTATCACTATGTTATTTGGAGAAAAAAAACAAGCAAGCAGTGTCACATGGATACAGCTTACATTTTTCTCTTAATCTATCTTACACATACCAGACACCCTCCAGTTTTTCACAGTATCACAGTATCACAGTATGCTAGAGATTGGAAGGGACCTCGAAAGATCATCTAGTCCAATCCCCCTGCCGGAGCAGGAACACCTAGATAATGTTACACAGGAATGTGTCCAGGCGGGTTTTGAATGGCTCCAGGGAAGGAGACTCCACAACCTCCCTGGGCAGCCTGTTCCAGTGTTCCATCACCCTCACTGAGAAGAAGTTTCTTCTCAAGTTTAAGTGGAACCTCTTGTGTTCCAGTTTGTACCCATTACCCCTTGTCCTATCATTGTTTGCCACTGAGTAGAGCCTGGCTCCATCCTCGTGACACTCCCCCTTTATATATTTATAGACACTTATAAGGTCACCCCTCAGTCTCCTCTTCTCCAAACTATAGAGACCCAGCTCCCTCAGTCTTTCCTCATAAGGGAGATGCTCCACTCCCTTAATCATCTTAGTTGCCCTGCGCTGGACTCTCTCCAGCAGCTCCCTGTCCTTCTTGAACTGAGGGGCCCAGAACTGGACACAATATTCCAGATGCGGTCTCACCAGGGCAGAGTAGAGGGGAAGGAGGACCTCTCTCGACCTACTAACCACCCCCCTTCTAATACACCCCAGGATGCCATTGGCCTTCTTAGCCACAAGGGCACAGTGTTGGCTCATGGGCATCCTGTCGTCCACTAGGACCCCCAGGTCCCTCTCCCCTACACTGCTCTCTAACAGGTCATTCCCCAACCTATACTGGAACCTGGGGTTGTTCCTGCCCAGATGCAGGACTCTACACTTTCCCTTGTTATATTTCATCAAGTTACTCCCTGCCCAACTCTCCAGCCTGTCCAGGTCTCGCTGGATGGCAGCACAGCCTTCTGGCGTGTCAGCCACTCCTCCCAGCTTAGTGTCATCAGCAAACTTGCTGATAGTACACTCAATTCCCTCATCTAAATCGTTGATGAATATATTAAATAACACCGGTCCCAGTACTGACCCTTGAGGCACTCCACTAGTTACAGGCCTCCAACTAGACTCAGCCCCATAGACTACAACTCTCTGGCTTCTCTCCTTCAGCCAGTTCGCAGTCCACCTCACTACCTGATCATCCAGTCCACACTTCCTCATTTTAGCCGTGAGGATGCTGTGGGAGACTGTGTCAAATGCTTTGCTGAAGTCAAGGTAGACCACATCCACCGCTCTGCCATCATCCATCCACCGTGTTATTTCCTCATAAAAGGCTAAGAGATTGGTCAAACATGATTTCCCCCTGGTGAAGCCATGTTGACTGCCCCTCATAACCTTCTTATCCTTGATATGCCTTAAGATGGTACCAATACCCTAACCCCACCCTCTAGATATTTCTGCTATTAGTCAAAGCGCATGCCTGTTGTGAAGCTTTTCCATCAGTTCTCTCTCTTATATTTTTCCCAAATATCTGCCTTCTCAGTTGCCAAGATGTGTTATACGGTCTAACTTCAATTGCCTTCAGTCCACCTTTCACTCAAAGGAAAATACTACTTCCTTCCAGATCCTGACCTTAGCCCTCCCAACTCACTTCCTGTCCAACTTCTGAAATGTCCAAACTTCTTCAGTGACTGCACATTCCTAAAGAGCTTTGAGACAATCCCTAAAGTGAATTTCATACGGAAGGAAGTATCTTGTCATCACTGTGGAGCCTGCAGATTTATTTTTCACAGGCTTTTCTTCTAATTGGAGAGCTCTTGGAGTTCTTGTAAAATGCTGTTGCTGCCCAATGTTGTTTTTTTTTTTCTCCATGCCATTATTACAGGCACACAGTGAGCGCTATTTAATTAACAGCAAATCTGCGACACGACTGTTGAGCTGTTTCTAAGAAAGGGAAGTCCATTCATCCAAAAGGCGTTCTATAGGCAACATTAATTAGGCACCCTTGTCTTCACTTCTGGCAAGCTGGCATTGTATAGATTTTTGCTTCATGTCTGTTCACAGGGTCTAATTATTTCCAGCACGGAATACTTTGGGTAGACTGCAATGGAAATCAATAATGGAACATATGTGATAGGAACATTAGCTTTCTCCTCCTCCTCCTTTGGGACAGAAATGGGATCAGAGGAAACGTGGCCAAGAGAAAAAAAACAAACCTTTTCAGAGTTTTGCTGCTATTGAGTATATAAATACCCGTGTTTACACAATTCATTCTAGCATTATAAGACATGCTCATCTCTTCAGCACTTGCCATGGGAGATATATAGTGCTCCCAGTAATTTGCTTTCAAAACAATCATAAATTATTTTATTTTGACTGAACCATAAATAAAAATATTGTATCTTCAGATGTAAAATACTTTTGGTCTCAACATGTGCTATATTTGATTTCACACACACAAAAAATCAACCTTCAGGTTAAAAAGTTTTAAATCCAAATCTGTCTGTGTAACTGTGTGTTTGTTTTAATACAAACACTAGCCACACTGCACTGAGCCAGGGAAGATTTCAGTCAGATGTGAAGGAAAACTTTCTGTTAATAAGGTTTCTGAAACACTGGAACCCATAGCCATCTGCCATCATTACCTTGTTCTTAAAGCTTTCAGCACAGCTATCGTGTATTACCTACAGATTACTTCCATTATGGTTAGGAGAAAGACTGGTTGGTGTCTTGAGGTTCCTTCAAGTCCTAAAGTAGCAACATTCCTATTGAGCCCTGTTTCATTCGATGCACAAAATACACAGTGCTTGTATGCGAAGGGCAATCATAAAACAATAAAGGCATTACCTCAACCCCCTGCTAAGTCATAACAGCAGTTAAATCCAATTGCACAGATGCAGGACAGTAAGGCACACAAAACCTCCTCTAATTTTAAAACCATTTTAGTGGCTAATGCATCTCACAAAATCACCACATATTCAGCCATTTTTACTAGCCTCCTACAGACCTCAAGAGATTGTAGAAATAAGAAGGCTCCAGAAATAAAAACCTAACCCAAGAAGTCTAAAAATTAGGCACTCTGAGAATTAAGAATGCAAAAATAATTACTAACTTAGTAGTCTAAGTGACTTATCCAGCCTCACCCAATTGCTCTGTAGCAGAAAGGAAGGAAAAATCCAGTTTTCTATGGTTTGACATATAGGAGTTATACATAAAAGTATGTTCTCAATATAGACAGCATTTAGCTGCCAAAATCTAATACAGCATTCTACTGACTAGCACTTGTGATATGTAATTATTAGAACTTAATGAGTTGATCAAATTTATTTATTTGCATTCCCGGATACGGGCAAAGAGGATTGTTGGTAATGCCAGTAGCTGCTTTCAGACCAGAAAGCTCTTCTGCTGCATTTCTTGATCCAAAATATGAGAGTAGAGGAGTTCCTCCGAGACTGAAAAAAAAAACCCTAAACCCAACACATTTTTCTTTATCACAGAAATATTTTAGCTAATGTGTTCTTACACAAGAATTCAGCCTTATTCTTGATATTTAGCACAGGAAATTTCAACCTGAGAACTTATACATGGGCGAAGTTATAAGTGGTTGAAAAAAAAAAGTTATAATGAAAACTGCTGGGAAATGGCAAGTTTTTCTTTACCAGTGGTTTTTCTAGGTGTGTTGGAATGGAAGAACAGAGAAGTTCTGAAGGCAAGAACGTACATAACACACACTGAATTCTGGAGGATGGCTACTGATTAAGGACATGGAGCTGTTGGAGCAAGTCCAGAGGAGGCCACGAGGATGATCAGGGGACTGGAGCACCTCCTGTATGAAGACAGGCTGAGAGAGTTGGGGCTGTTCAGCCTGGAGAAGAGAAGGCTGCATGGAGATCTCATAGCAGCCTTCCAGTATCTGAAGGGGGGAGACAGGGATGCTGGGGAGGGACTCTTCATTAGGGACTGCAGTGATAGGATAAAGGGTAAACTTAGACAAGGGAAGTTCAGGTTAGATATAAGGAAGAAGTTCTTTACTGTTAGGGTGATGAGGCACTGGAATGGGTTGCCCAGGGATGTTGTGAATGCTCCATCCCAGGCTGGACAGAGCCTGGGGTGACATGGCTTAGTGTGAGGTGTCCCTCTCCATGGCAGGGGGGGCTGGAACTGGATGATCTTAAGGTCCTTTCCAACCCTAACTATTCTGTGATTCCATGATTACATGTGGAGGATCGGTACTGCTTCCTTACCTCTGCAACCGTGCTCCAAGGATCTAATTATCAGCAAGATGAATCTCTAAAATTGACAGATAAAGGGGTAGAAGACCGCACAAAAAAATTAATATCAGTAGAAAGGCCAATTATTACCTCAAGATGGACTGAAAATCCCTTTTTCTTTCTGAGCAGGAAGGCAGGGACAGGGAAACAGGCAGTTAACCCCTTTGTTCACCACACCTTTTGGCACATCTCTGATTTTCCTCCGTATCAGCATCAGGGCGGTGTAGTGAGGATGAGAATGAGAAGAAAACAAAAGCAAACAAAAGCATTTTGCACAGGATATAAACAGAAAGCTGCCCGCACCATCGGCTTCTGTGAGGAGAGCTGAGGGCGGGCCCGTGCCAGGAACAGCCTGATCCAGCTGATTTGCACTGCCTCTGCCGCAGACCCAGCACAGCAAATGGCGGTGCCTGTCTGTGAGTGACCAGTGGTGCCTCTGGGAGAGCCCACCAAGGACATGCACTGGCGCAGGCTGCCCAGATGGAGTTGTGGCTGCCCCGTCTCCAGCAGCGTTCTAGGCCAGGTTCCTGAGAGGAAAGAGAAACGTGGGGAAACAACAGATTCAGAAACACGAAAGACAGAGGAGTCCTGTTCCAGTGCCATTTGGAGCTCCTGCATCGCCCACAGGCAGCCCAAGCTGGATCAACTTTCCTGTCAGGAATTGTGGCCCACAGAGCCCCATTGTGGCCTTTTCCTAAAGGACTGAAGCCGTGGGGAGAGCCCGGACCAGAGCAGGGGAAAAGAGGGAGAAGAAAGGAGGAGCAGAAACTGCTGTGAACTGACCATACCACCCTGCCCCTCATGGAAGGGTTGAGGGGTTTGCAGCAAAGGCCTGCAGTGGAGGGGCAGGAAAGGTGCTGCTTTCATGTTTATCCGTTTCTCACTACCTGAATCTGTTTTAATTAGCAATAAATGAAATTAACTTTCCCCCAGTTGAGTCTGCTTTGCCCACAACAACATTAATGGTCCTTGCCTTGAGCCATGGGCTTTCTCAGCCTGTTTTCTCCTCCTGTCCTGCCAAGGAGGGCGAGTGCACCAGTAGCTGGGTGGGCACGTGGCCCTCAGCCAAGATTAACCCACCAATAAATCAAAACCAAACACATCACAAAAGCCTAATCAATCATTTTGCCTGCTACAGCTTATCCTAATATGTCTTCTTTGCACAGCATCTCCCTAATACAGTTATTTCTGCCACCTTTTTATCTTGGCTTGAGCTATCCAGTCTCACCTGCCAGCATACTTCAGCAGTAATTATAACCCTGACATTTAATTCCAGGTTCTATTATGCAAAGGTAGTGTAACTGAAAAGCGTAACTTTGCATCCTTGCAATGAGGGAAAACACTTTTTAAAGAGAAAATAAGAACTAAAACAATTAAAAAAAAAAGAGAAAGCAGGAAATGAAAAAAAAAAAGAACCAACATAAAATGAACATAAGTAGAGGAAAATACTCATAGCACAAAACTCATATCTTTTGTTTCATTTATGTAAATGCCCATCTGGATGTCAGTGATAGATCTCACCCAGAACAATGCTTAAAAATCTCTATCCTGTCTAGTGAAATTCCTGGCTGCTTCCCAAGCTCCTAGGATTCAGGATTTAGGAGGGAGAAAACTTTCTAGGATCTCAACATATCTGTAGTTAACCTTCTAGACTGCCCAGCAGATCTTTGAAAATAATTAGAAAATGCTCTTCCAGAACCTTAAACCTGTACCTCTAAAAGGCCAAAAGGCTTCATAATTTACAGTGGTAGCTTCTTGTACTCATTCTATTCACAATGTACACAAAATCTTCAATCTTAGCTGTACAGCAGTAGAAAACATATTTATTCATGTGAAGAAGTGGAGTAAATTCACACACTTCCTCACTTGCCCAAACCAGCTCTCCTCCCCACAAAAAACTTCAGAAAGTGAACACTCCATACAGCACACAATGCCTCCACATATAATTGTACTAAACACATTGTTATAACTCACAGATATAGACACAGCTTTAGTGATTAATTAATAAAGTCCATTTTGTGATGCTCGGTCTTTGATCACTTTCTGTTTATCCACTCTTTGTGCAATTATCAAAACACATTAATCTGCGTTAGCTGACTGTTGTAATCTACCTGGCTATTACCACATTAGATCTGATAATGCACATGCTGGGCCAGTGGAAAATAATTTTCTTCTAAACAACAAAGTTTGGCCCTGCATCAGATCTTAGAAAAATTCAAAATTCTCCTGCTGATCTGCATGTATTCTGTTTAGCTCTCAGTCCTTTGAAGATATATGTACATTCCTGAATTATGCACTGATGGCATCTTGGTGATTTGACAACATACCAACTTAAAAACATAAATAATCCTTTTCAAGATACCATCCTTAATCAGATCAGAGAAAGAGGATTTTTCTAGAACCTGTGTAATAATATGCACATTGTTTATGTCATTACAGTATTGTGTACTGTGAATCTCTGCAACCTAACACTAAGCCTTTCATCTAAAATGCTTGTAAAGAACAACTGGCATCACTTCTTAGAGAATCTTTACTTATTCATTCCTTCCTTTTGCTTACAAGGCTGTTGATAATTACTGCTGGCCAAAATAAAAATGAAAAAAGAATCACTTAGTCTACAATGTCAGCTGTTACACACTACAGAAACAGGGCATTTCTAACCTGCCTTAAGCCAAAGCAGCAGGCAACTCCACCTTGCTCCACAGAGAGAGCCAGTGTTTATTTTCAGTCTGCAGAATCCATATATATGTATCTGAATCAATTTTTCAAGCTTAGTCAATTACTTGGTACCCAGCGTACCTTAAGGAGAAGTAATTAAGCCAAGAAGAAAAAGAGAGCATGACAGTAGTGACAAACAAGTAGATGCAATCAAATGTTAAAACATTGATGTCCCTTCCAGATATCTTCCCTCTGGAGTGAAAGCTGTATTTCCTCACCTCTAATGATTTCTACCATGATTCATACTGCCCATTATCATGTAACTAAACTTCTAATATCACTTCCTTTATGAAATATGCTATTCCACTTTCTTTTAGGAAAAGTCAGTCCTATATGAGTATTAAATTACATCACTGGGAATCGCATAGAAACAGGATCAGCTTACATCTGCCATGTCTTGAAGCCAATTCTGAAAGAGTTGGCAGCCCACAGGACAGCTCTTTAGAGCAGCAGGGAAGAGGCTATAGGCAACCAGGGTTAGACCAGGGGCAAAGGAATAGCCCCTATAGTTTTACACTGCACCTGTGGTTGTGAACCACTTCACAGAGAGAGAAGCAAAGGGAAAGGCAATGTGGGCAAACTTACATAAGATTTTCCCTATTCAGTATATCACTGTTGCCTCTTTTTTGGCCCGTGCATTAGGTACTTGTTGGGTACTGAGATAATGGCTTATCTTCTTTTGTAATGAAAGACAAACTGCTTTCCTAAGAGGCAATTTTAGCCTGGCCAACTTGAAAAGATGCAGATTGCTTTCACAGAAGCTTTTACCTGTGGCCTGGTTTGAATTAGTTTTCATCATTACTGTTAGCAATTCCCAGTCTTCTGTTGCATGGCAGCTTTTTCACAGATGATTAGGAACAGTGTTGTGGTGTATAAGAGTTTGGAATGAAAACTACTTGAAACTTGATAGTTGGTAAATTCTGTTAAATTATCAAGGTTGATAAAAGAAAATATTTAAAGATATAACTTGCAATTAGAGCATCAAACTGTCAACTCCCATTTCTAAATTAATAAGGAACCAAAGCATTAACGTTTCAAGGTCAGTTTCCCTTCTGTGTTTCTTTCTCACTTTTGAAGGCAGAGAAGGGTATTATGCTCTGTGCTTTATTTCTGTACTGTAATGTTAAAAAATGCTTCCATCAACAGAATTAATGGAAGCTCTTGTGGGAAGAAAGTTACATAAATAGTTTCTTCACAGTTAGGACTAAGAGGCAAAGTTGATATCTACGAATCATGTTCTTCCTCTGATGATCTGTGTAACTGGACATATATATGTATGAGAGAGAAATGGATTTTAGGTTCAGAACTCATGGTAATTCTCCAGTCCCATGATCCCTAAGTGGCAGGCTGCAGACCCCATGTGGCCTGCAAAGCTCTGCTGAGTAGCTTCTCTGCCCCAACTGCTAGGCAATTTTCCCCACTGAAGAAGCCCATTCAATTTTTCCATGATGTTTCAAGAGGAAAATTTTTCAAGCTGTTTGCTCCACTCCCATTTCATGCGCAGAATTACAGAAACATATGCTGAAAGGCATCATCTAATCCACGTTGTGCTAAGGAAGGACTGTGTAGACTCACCCAACACAGATTTGTGTGACTTTTCCTTGAGAAGGAGGTTCTACAGCACTTCTGGGTGGCTTTTTCTGGGGTTCATACTTCAAAAAGCATTTTCTAAAGCACAACCCTCTTCACTCTGAATGCAAATCACAGAGGTTTCCCTTAACTCTTCTCTCAGGAATAGAGAGAACAATTTCTTTCTACCTTTTGTGTTAAAATCTTTATATATCAGATGGTTGTTACTAACATTGTCTTAAACTAGGCAAACTCAGTTCTCTAATTGACGCAGTTTTCTAAACTTTTTCAAAAGTCATGACCAAACATGGATATAATAGATCAACTCAGACCCCACTAACCTTAATTTGGAATAATTACCCGACATTATAGGCACCACATCCCTCCTCACGCATGCCAGAATTACATTTCCTCAGTTTGTGACAACAGTGCATTGTGGACTTTGTTATCCTTTGTTCTCTTGACCGCTATTTGTGTAGCTGAAGTCTTTTTCCTAAATATGTCATATAGCACTTAACTGAATTTCATCTTGCTGATTTCAGACCATCTTTCTAATTTGCCAAGTTTATTTTGAATTCTGATTTGATACAGAAAGGCATTTGCAACTCCTCACAGCTTGGTGTCATCTGCATATTTTATAAGCTATTCTGTATTCCACCATCCTCATTGCTAATGAACACACTGAACGGAACTGATTTCCTAAGCAAATTCTCACACAGAAACACACACTGTGGAGTTCAACCAAGAGGTTCCTGCGAGCCATTTCACTGATTTCTGCTAAAACTTATCCTTTAGAAAGGATATAATACATATTTTAAACCATTAAATGCAAGAAAAGCCAACACTTGATCTGCTAAATTGTCACGATACTTAATTATCCTCTATTTTTGCAGAACTTTAGAAAGCTTCACTCTCTAGCTGCATATTACACTGCTCACTATATCAGAGAGAAAATACCTACAGAAAACATTGACTTGTAGAACGATAGACTTACTGACGGATTCTACTATATCATTCTTTAGAACCTCAGTGGATTAATCTTCAAAGACGGTACCAAGGTTAAGAATTCCTGAACTGTTTTGTGAGGCTTGAATAGGCTGGTTTAGAAGATTCAAGTAATATTTTTTGTTTGCCATTCCTGGCTCTGCTGTGGAATTTTGCACAACTGCTTGCAGAAAAATATGATCCTACTGATCATAGCTAAGCACTTTAAGACCATGTAATTTGTAAAATATTTGCTGTGCGATATATGGCATATTTGGCAAATTCTTCCCACCTCTCCTTTGCTGTCTGTAAGCCTTATGGGGAAGAAAGCAGAAAGCAAAGATCTTCAATACTGGAAAAAAACCTTAGAGAGACCCAAATCTACATTTCTTTACAAAGACTAGAAATGGGTCTCAGGATTCCCTTCAACTTCCAACATGTGTGTTGAAAAAGAACTTGGGATAGAAGAAGACACATTCCAAGTGCTGTTAGCTAGAGATTAAAAAAAAAAAAACAAACAGATCACCAAACAGCAAAAATCACCCTTTATCTGTTTTACAGTATTTGTGACATTTGTCCAGCCCTTTAAAGCACAGACAATGGACCAAATTATCTAATTGCTTAAATGCCTACAGATCTTCAGTGTAATACATACCTGCAAAAATGGAATAGAATATGCACACTCCATTTCAGTGCTCAGGATTCAAGTAACATTGTGGTGCCCAGAATGTAATACACAAAGGTTAACCATGATCAAGTCTGTTGTGATGCCTGGACATACCATGCTGCCCTCCCTGGCATGGGAAGGTGTATGGTTGCTTTCCCACCTTTCTCTCAAACTTCTTTTATACCATTATCATCCTAACTTTATAGTAATGAATGCAACATCTACATTTCAACAAACCCCTGTAAGTATTTCTTGTAATGAACATTGACTGCATACAGAATAATAAACTTCATGGTCAGAGCTCCCAGTTGCCATGCATTTATCTGTATTGCCACATGCCAGACCTTGTAAATTCTTAAGTAGCTGGTTCTAACCTTGATATAGTATAAAGATGCATTAAAGATTGACAGAAGAGTTTTAAATAATATAAACACATACATATTAAAAATTACTTCTGGTAAGCATGAGTGTCTCTGATACATATGGGAGCCTTACTGCCAAGCTGCAGGAGTTATCTGAAAGAGTCTTCATGCTGTTAAAATGTGATGCTTTCCAATACTTACTGACATCTGCAAAACAAACCTTGGAAGACTCAGTCATGCAGGGTACAAATTTTCAATTCAAAGAATATTTGGAATAAAATGCCTTTTCCTAAGTCACATCCACATGAAATAGTGGGATTCCAGATTTCAGTTTTTCACCTTTGTTAGCTTTCTTGCCATCTGTTACCATTTACAGACCCCAGCTGTATGTTCTAAATCTTACGATGGTCCCAACATCCTAAATCTTCTGCTGTTCCATGGACTTCACCTATAGCTGATTGCCATCAACACCACTGAACACAGTATCATGAAGTATCAAGAAGACTTTCTTAACCAGCCCCCCATGTAACCATTTTGTTGGCTGCTCTTGTCTGTGGTAAACATCCCAGAACCAACCTCCTACAAAGACTGTGCTTATATAAACTGTGCTGGAGCAGTAAAGACAAACACACAACTAAAAGGATAACTTATTTTCCACAACCACAATTCTACAGTGACATTGAACTCAAGGGTTGGCATTTATCCTCCTTTCAAATGACTTCAAACTGGGTGATAAGGAAGGATAAAGATCACTTTCAAAACACCACTGTTGTAGTTGAAGGATACGGAGTCATTACTGCTCATTAATGACAAGTAACAAATATGCACTTTTAATGTACACGGCACAGTCCTGCTTCTGAAGCAGGAAAAAGAGGGAGAAAATTGCCTGTTGTAGTGCTGTGAGACTCTAAGTCATCATTCCAATGGAAAAAAAAACATGGAGTCCATATATAGAAAGACGTAAGGTTTTCTATGTGTTTGGTATCCTTTGTCTGAAAATAGCTAAAAAATCTCAGTTTTAGTTTGCTACCACCATTTTGTGTCCCGCTGCCTGTGCATTATATACCAGTTTATAACAGAAAAAAAAACAGATTCCTAATGTTTGGCTTGCATATTTAGCAGAGAGCTAAAGCCCTCTCAGAATCTGACCAAGCACTACCAATAAGCCTATGAGTAATTTTTCTAAAATCATTTTTATACACATGTAAACGTTAGCGTATTATGGAAGAACTAGAGATGACTATGAATGAGGAGATGGGCTTCTGCTTATTTTTGCCAAGAGGGAGACTAGACTTAAAGGAAATGTTATTATATATGCCCATGGCAGGGATTGGAACAAGGTGATCTTAAAGGTCCTTTCCAATCAAAACCAGTCTATGATTATGCCATCTATTCTGTAAAAAAAACTTAGGATGTCTTCAAGTAAAAGATGGATAAATTGGGACACTGCATCTTGCAGAAGTCAGTCAAAGAAGCAAGATTTGCTTCATCAGAAGCAAAGGTACAAACCACAACCTAAAAGATTAGTTTGCTTTTGAGGATAAGCACATCTGCATTGCTGCATATTTTTATCACGACATGGGCTATTTAGTAAACAGACTCTAGTATGCTACATACTGCGAACAGCTGCTTTAGAGAATCCTTCTGGGTGAACTGTTAGGATACTCACTGACTGCCCATTCTGTCATTGAGTCTGTATATTTTTCAGCAGTACCCATATGTGTGATATCTGTATACTATAAAGACCATGCAAGTTGATTTAGAGTTTTGGGTTTTGTTTGAAGTACAAACCCCCAGTTCCTCTGAACTCAAAATATCAGAATATTTTGTCCACTACCAATAATCCCTTGGTACTAACTGAAAACCAGCAAACTACAAGCTTTACAAACCTAGCTGATCAAGTATAGTGTGTATGTAGCGCTCTCACACATTATAACACCTGCATAATGCCATTTACATTTGATCAATATAGACTGCAGACCAAACACCCCCATCACGCCTATGGAAAGCTCAATATTACTGTAAATGTAAGAACTGCTAGGATGTAGAGAGCACAGCAGAGCCCTATAGTCTATTTGTCATAGGGAAAAAAAGCATCAATATGGTAATTGTAGAACTGCAAAATGCAGTTTAAAGACCAGTGCTGGTGATATTTTCATTCCACGTAGTAGGAAAACTAATGAGGCACATCTTAGATTAGTTTAGTGTAATCCTAAAAGCACTAAATAATGCTTCCTGTATAAGTACTTTAAAGTAGATCGCTTAAATAAAAACAACACTACATATTCCACTCTAATGTTACTGATGCAGAAACATAAGAGTTTAAATCACCATTAAATCAGAAATTACATGGGCTATTTTTATTGCTATTAATTACTCCAATTTGGCAGAATACTTCACATTGCATTAACTTCAGTTTTAATATATAGTTTCTGATTAAAAAAAATAATTAAAAAAGCATCTACCTTCCAAAAACCCCATCACAAACAAATAATAATAATATCCAATAGACAGAAACATTAAAAAAAATAAACAATAGATTTTAGGGGAGCCACCCTATATAAAGCTGTAATAGTCTAAAAGGAGCCTCATCAGTTCCCCTAGCAAGTGGAATAAGAAAAGGAAGCAATCTGAGCATGAATAGCTTAAAATGGCAACTGTATAGACAAAAGTCTCTCACAATACCTACAGAGAGCTGGAAGTAGAGTCTCAGTCAGTAAAAAAGCTACACTGGTACCCAAGTTCTGTTTAGGAAGTGAAGGGACAGGCACCTGCTCTCTCCCATGTGGCCATTCAGTATTGTATCATGCAGAGCAGAGCAGAGCATCTACATGGAGTGGAAGTTCGGAATGCCAGCAATGGGGATACTGAAGTCATTTTTCCCCAGTTCACAACAAAAACATCCAAAGGAACATCCGTAGCGAGCCCAGGGCCTGGTTTGGCACAAACCTTTATGTGGCTTGAAAAAACAAGCAATTACAATAGTGCTGTGCACCACAGAGCTACACCTTTTTTTATGCAGCATCTGCCCTGAAATGGGGTGTCTTCCTGGTCTGTTCCAACAAATTCATTTTTATCCATCAGTTTCATTTCAGCTTGTAAATGGTCAGCAAGAGGTATACTTTCAAAATGGTGTTTGGGGCTATAGCAGAGCAATCTCTTTAACATCAAGAGATTTCTTTACATACCAAAATACTATTTTCCCTTGCATGTAACTGGGATAGAGTTTTGCAGTGTTCATGCTTGAATCCCTGCAGCCAGATGCTAAAGCTAGCATAATCAATAGAAATCCTTTGCTCATTTAATGGGACTTGTACAGGGAATTGCTTAGAAGAAAAAAAAAAACCATTAAAGTTCATGGGAATTTGGACTGACTTAGTATTTCAGCATATAGCACTGTGCAGAGTTGCATAATGTGCTTGATTCTCCCTCGGTAACTGCCATTGATCAGCTGTGTGTACCTTGCAGCAGTGCAAAAGGAAACAATAGGTTATGTCCTACTCCATGACATAACTGCACTTACAGTAATAAAATAGGGATTTATAGAAACATCTACTTTAAACTGTTTTTAAAGCTTCTGAAATATATCTGGTCTAGTTTATTTTACCCCTGCAAACCTGCACAAATAAATGTACTCTGACCATTAAGGCTTTACAGGCAAGAAAATGCAGAAGGTAGCTGTACCAAAGCATGTCAGACTATTAAACCACACCTAAAATCTCTCTCAAAAATAATAAATAAATCAGATGTTATGCATGTACATGAGAATATAACAGCGGAGCTTCATAATGCTCTATTTAAGACCTACTCCTGCAGATACAATGAGCTGAATAGAGGAATTTGGTCTCTTTGTACAAATTCAGGTGTTCCAAATAACAAGCAGTCTAATGGAGAGGGATACAGAAATGCAGTGTCACTATGATATTTTCAAATATGATCCTGTGTTCTGCTTTAAGTTCCAGTTGTAATGAAGTCAAACACTTCGGTTACACGCATAACTTCATACACACAATTAGCCCCACAAAGCAGAGCTGAACATCAAACTACAGCAATTTACTTTGGTGTCTGTAGGATTAATTACATCCTTAAACTTAACTACTGCCCTGGGTACTTACATCACACGCACAGAAGAACAGCTGATACCAACACGGCACTACACACTTATGAACCACTATTCCCAGCTTCCTCATATCCAGGGAGAAGATATCCCAGTTCTTGTATGAGTTGTACACAGTAAAAAATATACATTTTATGAAGCTGAAATATAATGCATCTTGCCCTTGCTATTGTGTGTATATATATTACCAGAACTTGCTATTGCAGCTGGCCTTCATATTTGCATATAATAAAGTAGAATATTGAGAACATGTATCCGTTTAATTAGCACATCAATCATGCTGTTGTTTAATATAAATGAAGAATTAATTCACTTTTCCATAAATTCCCTCACCATAACTAATGCAAATTATTAATTAGCCAACCACAAGCAACAGAAATGCGGAAAACCACTGGAAGTACACAAATTCCATCAGCTGTAGCTCAGGCAGCACCCATGGTAGTGACTCAGCATCTCACCAGCCACAGCTGTGTGCAGATCACCCTGTACACAGAGGTTTGCCAGCTTCAGCATTGAGTTGGCCATCTTCGTTACCTGCTGAAGCACAGGTTGCTGTGAGCTGTGGTCCTCTCTGCTTAACTACTGCTACCACTCCAATCTTCCTTATTACTATGGCTAGTTACCAAAAGCCAAATATTCTGTTTTCAAGGGAAGCGAGAAAGCTTTATGGCATTTTCTTGACATATTTTATGAAGGCCCTGTGATAGTTTCCTGCTGGAATACCATATAACCATCTTCCTAAAAGGCTTTGTGAAATTCTTCCAAAGCTGTGGCTTCAGAGTGATGGGCTTCTCCCCACCATGGCTGCACCAACATGAGCCAAGAAGTTTGGTAGATGGTTAAGTCAAAACCACACCAGGAAGAGCAATCAGCTGTGATGTTCCACCCATCCTGTGCTTAAATGCAGACGATTCACTCTGCTGAATGACTTGCAAAGCTCTTCTTTGTGTAGCTGCAGGTACGATCTGCTTCTTTCCTTTCTTCTTATTCAAACTCAGACAATTATTGTAAGAACTAGGCTAAGGCTCTCACTGTAAATGCACACCCGCCCATGAAGCAAGCCTCTCCAAAATCAGAGAGGAATAAAACGTAGAAAGCTGTTAAGGTGTTAGTGTCTGTTGCTATAATGTAGCTATTCACTGCTCTCCCGGACAACAGCTGCCTCACTCTGCTTTTACAGGTATCAGTTTGTATTTCTTAAAACATCAACTTACTGAACCCATTTCTCTTTTTCTTCTGGTTCATGCTTCCCCACACACATACAGTGTATTACACTGACTGTAACAGGGAAGGTGCCCAGCATCTTTCAGTGCAACACTACCCTCTTTCTTCATATCTACACTACGTGCACATAGTTCATACATGTAAGTTTCACTAAGATTTATAACTAGAGACAGTGATAGAAGACCATCCTTCCATTTTTTCCCCAAACCATGTATGAAATTATGTAGTGTCCTTGTTTAGAGGCTATTTAGAAGCTATGAGAATCTCAAAAGAATTATTATACTACTGAAAACTGGACACCATGCTGAGACATAACCATCTAAACCATGTAGCACAGATATCTTTCCCCTTTGGGACGTTACAATTGTAAATGTCATTGTCATAACTCTGCAAAAAAAAAACATTTTCCTCTTTCTGTACCTGTTAGCAGCAAATCAAAACTTTCATTTCGAGCGACACTTTGAAAAGCTAGCTCATGAGAAACAACAACTTTCCCCACTGGATCAGCATACGGTCAACTCATCAAGCTTGTGGTCAATGTCCAAGTGGAGACCAGTGACAAGTAGTGCTCCTCAGGGGTTGGCGCAGGGAGTGGTGCTGTTCAACATCTTTGTCGGTGACATGGACAGTAGGATTGAGCACCTGCACAGGCTGGAGAGGTGGGACTGTGTGAACTTCCATAAGTTTGACAAGGCCAAGTGCAAGGTTCTACACCTAAGTTGAGACTGTCCCAAGCACAACTACAGGCTGGCCAGAGAATGGATTGAGAGCAGCCCTGAGGAGAAGGACTTGGGAAGCACTGCGTGACGAGAAGCTCCCCATGACCCAACAGTGTGCTTGAGCCCAGAACTCCTGTGTGTGCTGGGCTGCATCCCTAGAGCATGAGCAGCAGGTCGAAGGTGGGGATTCTCCTCCTGGACTCTGCTCTCTTGAGATCCACCTGAAGTACTGCATCCAGCTCTGGGTCATCCAACACAAGAGGGATGTGGACCTGCTTGAGCAAATCCAGAGGCCATGGAGATGCTGCAAGGGCTGCAGCAGCTCAGCCCTGGAGATGGGCTGAGAGGGCTGGGCTGGTTCAGCCTGGAGAAGAGAAGGCTCCAGGGAGACATAATAATGTTCTTCCAACATCTAAAGGGGGCTTTCTTTTACATTAAACTTTTAACTCTTAAGAAAGTACTTCAAAACCTTGCTAAGGTTTTAGCTCCTATAAAATTTTATGTCTACATATGACTCAAAAGACACATGGGACACATCTTTCTTTTTCTTTTATATCTGCAACCATCCCTACTAGCTACCATACACTGAAGATCACGAGTGCACTGGTCATCAAGTAAAGGAATCATATTTTTATTTGGTTTTAAATCAAAAGGGCTTTTGGGAAGAATAACGGACAACCATGGCTATTAAACATGACTGTAGATTATGGCAAACAGGTTTGAAGGGTTCTTTCTGAAAACCATTATCTTTATCCTAAGAAATCAATTTTGATCATTCTAGCACCCCCAAATAACTGTTACTGAAGCCTCTGGACACTGAGAACTGCTGATGATCTCCAGTGCCATCCAGTCCGCTGTACAGGGTCACCTTTCACAGAAAAAATTGGGAGATTCAATTTACTAAGAAAGGCAATGGCATAAACGCACCATTGAGGGAAGACAGGTGAAATGGTTTCTATCGATTTGGCCAGCTGTCCTTTCAACATGACTTAGCCAAATATTCTTCCAAAGCCTATTTATGCTAGGAAGATGACAAGTTGTAAAACTCTTCCCCTGATGAAACATTTCTCTGAAATAGCGATTAAGACCTCTGTGACTTTGAGTGTACAGGGACAAGATCATTTGAGCACCTTGCCTGAACTCCCTTTCTTCACTTTCTATCTGCCACGGCAGAGCCCTGGAGCTGGCTGTGGCACATGACACGTGGAGGTGAATTTGGGACTCAGTGCCTTTTCTAAACACAGACACCTGATTTGGTACACCCGAAATGGGAAAGACACGATCATTTTTGCCATTTTCTTCCACTGTCCTTGATGCTTAATTAAACAAATCTTTCTTTGCCTGATAGATGAAAAAGGTGTCCTGAGGTTACGTGAATGCTATTTCAACTTGCCTGAGCTTCCTCCTCCTTGCATCCTTCCCCAAAACCAAACAAAACAAATGAGCACTGCTGAGTACACCGAGCACATAAAGGGTCACTGGAGAAAGGAGCCAGTCCTGTGCTATTGCTCTGTGCTTAACTCTTGTCTTTTCCAGCTTCTATCTATCTATGCAGATACCCACTGCAGAGAGGACAGGATTACACAAGGATGACAAGGGATACTCCTGCAGAAACACTGGCAAAAGGCTGGTTGGGTTAAGAGATCCTTACCCACCATTGTAAAGGAAAAAAATCCTATCAAATTTTATACTGTGCATTCATCAGGAATCCCACCCTGTAGCAAACATTCCTGCCAGTTAGAAGCAAGGTATAGCATAGTTCTCATGCCAGTCCAGTCCAGCAAAGCTGGCTGAGGGAAAGGGGAGTCTTCCAATGCCTAAAAGGGGCCAATAAGAATTTGGAAAGGGACTTTTTATGAGGGCATGTAGTGAGAGGACAAGGGGGAATGGCTTTAACCTGACAAAGGGGGTATTTAGATTAGACAATAGGAAAAAAATACTGTGAGGGTGGTAAGACACTGGCACAGGTTGCCTAGAGAAGCTGTGGCTGTCCCATCACTGTCCGTGGATATATACATGGGGAGCAAGGAATCAGCTGTACCAATTGGCAAGGCCTGTTCTGAGGCACCTCGCTGTCCTCGCAGGTGCTGAGGCTGCTGCAAAAGCACAAGGTAGCTCTGCTAACTCTTGTGAAGCTTGTGTCCAAAATCAAATCATTAGGTGCAGCATAGTGTACAAGGAAGGTCCTATCACTAGAAGGAGGACAAGTAAAGAGGCAGTAGGAAATTGCCTTTCAAAGGGTCAAATTCTGCCAAAGCAAAACCCCCACACATACACCAGCAATCACCAGATGGCAGAATTTGCTTACAAAACCGAAAGCTATTACCACACCTTTCAAAAGCAGGAAGGGAGTGGATAAGCGCACAAGTTGCTCACTTGCTGCAGTTACTAGTTGGGAACAGAAAAGAGGTTAGAAAGGAACAAATTAGAGATACAGTAGTGCTATTCAGATCTAAATGCATTCTGTACTATGAATTCCTGCTCATACATCTCTAATTCAGTGACTTTTTTCTATTGATGTTCACTTTTCTCCTCCCTTCTCAGAATGAGAAGGATTCTAGACCATGCTTCCACGGAAAGAGTGAAGCAGAAATGTAACAAACCAACTTCCAAACTCTCCTTCTCAGATGTGCAAAGAAATCAGTAAATACTCTATATTTCTACCTTGGATTGGTTGCAAGATATTAAAAAAACCCTCCTAACCCAGTTTTGTAAGTCAGGTCTCTCCCACTGTCTGCCTTCAAACTATCAGATGATAAATGATCAAATGATGGGGGTTGGCTAGTTGCTTTACAATTCCCTTTGAAGTGAAAAAGTGCAGCAGAAAGAAGCCTATGAAAAAACAAATGCTGCCATTTCCATCTGCCATTTTACTTTGTGGATCACATGTTTCCCCACATTTTCCCATGTCCCAGTGGTTGAGAGCACGGAAGAAATCCTGGACACACATTTTGAGAATTTTTTTGTACTACATCCAGAAAGGTTCAGAATAAGAGTTGTAAAACATCCCTTTTCCAATGACTCTCCGATGCAGAAGTAGCAGCTGCAACATATACACAGGGGTAGAGGGAGAAGACAAAGTACTTTTCAAATGCAGAGTGAAATCTGTGTGCAATCAATGCATAAAGGACACACTGACAGATACTTGAGCAGAAAGGCTCTGTAAGATAAGGAATGAGAAAAGGGCATTTTTTTCAAATAAACAAAACTGTGACAGCTTTTTCTACAAGGAAGAATTGAGGAAAAAGCAGGCCTAACAGGATAAAATTGAAAGATGGAATTGTGTTTCACAGCAATTGACATGGGCGATAAATGATCACTGGAGGGAAAAAATCCTCAGAATAAGAACTACACCAGAGTTATCTCTGCTGTACCCTCACACTGCCATAACAGCTAATTACTCTGAGAAAATACTAGGTTATGTATATACATACACAAGAAACAATCTATTTTCTAGCAGCCTTGCATGAATTCAAGCAAGCCGCTACCAAAGCGCAGCAAGACAGTTCAGTTTAATACACCAACACCAGCCTAAGCAACCCTGAAGAGCAGTCCTCCTTCTGTGTTAGCTCCATTATTGATTTTACATGTCCCACAGGGAAAAAAAGAATAGTTTTGAATGTAGTCTGTAGGGCAGCTTGTTAGAGTCATTCAAAAGAAAGGAACAGTCTTAAATTTTAAATGTTTGTGTAAAGCTATGGATTCTACAAGGGATGTTGGGGGTGGGGGGTTAACCCATATACACATATGAGTTGTTTCCAGCCCTTAAAAGGTCTGCTTGGTGTTTTTTCTCCATCATTTCCTGATGCCTGATACATGATCACTGACATTCTTACACCAGAGCTTGACAAAGGTGCCACAGAGAGATCCTGACACACAAACTCACTTGTACTATTTGCAGGAAACAGTTTGACTACATGGGACATTCAGGAATAGTATTCTCTGCAGGCTGAACATGAGGAAGATAGTAGCCTAACTCTTGTGGGATGCAGAAGACTTTGTAACCATGCAGCACAGTGGCAGCAGAACTCTGCTGGGCAAGAAAACTGATATGTCACACTAAATCTGGTACGCTAGAGAGGTATGAATAGAAAGCATCCTCATATTTCACACAAATTAGAATCGGTTTCTTCTGGCCAGTGCTTAGGGGTTTCCAGTGTCAGGCTTCACTCAATTGTCTATGGCAGGAGAGAACAGATAGACAGTATTATCTATTTCTACTTAATTTGTAAACTTTAAAAAAATCAAAAATCAATTACAAGTTGGACAAGAGACATTTAACACATGGAAAATTTGTGTTTTCCAACTGTTTCACGGTGCCTAGAGCTGTGGGCTGGTGTCCTAAATATTCAATAAATATATAAAAGACTGAAATGCTTCATTTCCAGAAAACTTATTTCTGTGCTTAACACAGTAAATTTTCATTAATTCTTCCCCTAGGTTAAAAGGAAACAAATTACACTTCAGAAAATGTTAATAGAATTTCCCTACAGTTTCTCTCTTATGGACTTGCACCTGTAAATGTTTAAATACTATGAAAAGATGTAAGCGGGATGAGACAATGGGCAATTTATTCTACTGTAAGCACAGTACTGGGTAGGATGGATGGAAAACATCAAAATAAATCATGCCTGAAGCTATCTGAAAGGTCTAGCAAGCTCGTTGCAACAGTTTGCTGTGTCTTTAAAAGAACGGCTGAAGTAATGAAAATATTAGATGGTGTCCTGCAAAATGGAGCAGAAATGGATGGGGTTGCAAAGTTCAGTAGAGGAGAACAAATCATAACAGGTACAGAAGGAAGACCAGGAAGACAAAAGAAATAAGGTTTGGGGTTGTTTAGCTGTAGCAAAATAGGCAGAGAATATCATGATAGCAAATCAAGAAGCCCAGCTGGTACTTGCTACTATAAAGCTGTAATAGTACACGATTTCATGCTATGTTTAGACAGCACATAGTTCTGTTCTTCCAGACCTTAGGATAAACCCACTACTGAGTCAATACATCACCATTCAAAATGAGTTGTATATGCTGTGATAATACTGTTATGTATTTTTTACTTTTTCTATTTTGACATATCCACCCACAATGAGAATAATTTCTAATAGATAAGATTAAATAGTAGAGCAAGTATTTTGAAATGTACTGTGGGTTTTTTTTGACACTCTCACTAAAATCTTCAAGCTCCTCATTTCCATTTCTTGTGCACAAATGACAGTCAGAAGCAGAGCTTATTTCAACTGATTCATGCAATTCACTTTTCAAGTTCAAAACTGCATATGAAATTTTGCCAGTCTGCACAACATTGTTAGTCTTAGAGCAGGATGTTTCCCTGCCATGGATCAATGGCAGAGGTTCCAGCAGCACTTCATGTGGCCAGTGTGAGGAGTCTCCCGCCAACCCATCAAGTCATCAGTGAACATATGGAATGTTGTTTTAAACAGCACATATTTGTAGCAGCCCCTACTTCTTCCCTGGTACTCCAAAGGTAGAATTTCCTGTAAGGGTCCCTAAGGGGCAGCACAGCTCCACAGAAGTGCAACCTTAATTCCAGTGACAATTGCAACCCACATTTTACAAGGATCACATACATTTCATTCCGAATCTCCCAAGTATCAGGCAATTCCTAGAGAGGTGCCATCTGGGACTTTTTACAGGGCATGTAGTGGCAGGGCAAGGGGAATGGCTTTAACTTGACAGAGGGGAGACTGAGATGAGCTCTTAGGCAGAAGCTCTTCCCTGTGAGGGTGCTGAGGCACTGGCACAGGGTGCCCAGAGAAGCTGTGGCTGCCCCATCCCTGGCAGTGTTCAAGGGCAGGTTTAAGGGCTTCGACATATTTTGACATTCTGAAAGATGGAGAAGTTACTTTATAAATTCAGCATCAAGCCCGTCTTTCACAGTAAGGGACAATTGGTTCTTCCATCTGAGCCTCTGTAGGTCAGGGGTAAACCCCCAGTATTCGTACAGCCACAAGTGAGAGATATGGTCGATAAAGAAGGCTGGAAAATTACATGGTTCACCCAATTCAAGGGATGTGATCAGCAATAAAGTCCTGGTGACATTGTCTGAAGTGTCATTTTCCCAGGGTTAAAGATGGGGCTGAGACTCTTCACCATCTTTATTCACGACCAGGATGATGGATCTGAACACATCCTCAGAAGGTTTGCAGCCCCACTAGGGTGAGCAGTCAGTCTGCTAGTGACTGGGGCTGCTGTCCAGAGGGAGCTTGGCAGACTGGAAATATGTGCTGACAGAAATCTCCTGAAATTTAATCCAAGCACGTGCAAATTATTGCATTTAGGATACAAATTCTGTATAAAACTCCACAGGATAGGTGAGCAGCTTTGCAGAAAAAAACTGGGATGAAGTCAGGGGAGGGAAAGGTTGTGATGGACACGGGTTGAAAATGAGATAAATGCTTGTCCTTGTAGTAAAGAAACCAAACGCATGCCATGCTGTATTAGCAGCAAGGCTGTAGCCAACAGGTTAAGGCAGTGATAATTCCCGTCTGCCCAGCCCTCGTGAGAACACAGCTGGGGTACTCGTTCCAGTTTTGGACAATGACAGATCTCCCAGGTGGAAGCTGACAAACTGGAATGAATCCAGTGAAGGGCTGCCAAAGTCACTGGAGACTTGATGGAGTACATGACCTATAAAGAGTCCTTTCATCAGTCTTAATACTCACCTCAGGTCAGCAATACTGCTTTCTTTGCATGCTATCTAAAAACAGTAATCAACTTACTAGCATTTAGGAAAGATAATCAAGTACCATGAATATTTTATCTTGAAAGGTAATACTAAAGTCAGTCACTTTGTCAGAGTTAAACAGGCCATTTTTGTAAGTTTTCTACTAATTAAAAAGAGAATTCTCAGTCCAATTCACATTCCATTGCAAATCAAAAGCAACTTCACTGAATTAGAAATAATCTGAGGTGAGATCAGTACTCGTAAGTAAGAAGAAAAGCTCTGTCAATTCAGGAATCACCAGCTTCCTGAAATACATAGCTTTTAATAACTTTCTCAGAATGTATAGAATAATGATGACTCAAGTAGTTTCCCTTAAGAGACAATTCAGACCATTTCGTCATACTGACTTAGAGCAACTTAGAGGACAAGACACGTACATCACAGCTTTCCAGTTTCATCTGACAGGCTGCATGCCTTCATGTTAGTTGGTATATTGTTAATGACTCGGGCAAGGGAAGCACAGCTTATTCCCTGTGTTAGATGGCATTGCCATCTCAATTAGGAACAGCCCTGTTACTCTAACACATGGGTTCCATCTTTGTTCATAGTTGCCTGATGGATGGTTTGTCTTAAAGCCGAAGAAAGTAAAAAAATTATGGCCCTGCTGTTCCCATTTTACTTAGTGTGGACCTTTTATGGTCCCCCACCTTCACAGAGAAAGGAACTCATGCACAAGATGCAAAACTACTCAAGGGTGTTTCTATTCTGTGATAATTTTGCACACATGGACACACCCCCTTTATTTGTATCAAAAAAAGCATCAGTCCTGTGTACATGCAACAAACCAAAACAAAAATCAGAAAGCAGAATTCTACCTGGAGCTGAATTTTCAGGGAATCTCAGTACTGATATTCTGGTTTCCCCTACAAGCCCCCACAATTCAATAGTGAATTTAATGAGGGTAGAATACACTATACAGTTCAAAGAGATGGGTATGGAATCTTGTTTCAATATCAAAGAAAAAAAGTCACCATTCAATTGGTTGTAACAGAAAGTCATTTTTACTGACATAGAAAATAAAACTACTTGAATTTGTATTTCCTTTCCATATGGTCCGTAAAGAGAATCCATAAAAGAGAAAGGTATTTTAAGACAGAATGAATTAATGCAGTTTACAAAAGCCAATGAAACTATTGAGAAAACAGTCAGCATGGTACTTTTTAAAGAAACTCTGTCAATTCAGGAAGAGAAAACTACTGGCTTATTTAAATTCACATCTCTTTATGCTGGGGTATTTTCTGTCTTTCACATACTGACATATAAATGACACGTTATTTTTTTCCCCCAATCTAAAATAACAAGGTACTGGATTGTGCAGCTAATGTAAGAAACTGCACTTTTGCACAGCTGAAGAGAAAACCACATACTCAGAAGTTTCACATCTATAAATGTTAACGTTTCTTACTCCAACTTCTTGAAATCAAATGATGGATTACAAATACTAAACTCTGTTTTATTAATATTAACGTTCAGCTAAATTCTTCAGGCTTTCTGAGGTATCTTAAAATTGCAAATAAAAACTATTCAAAGGTCATCATACCCCATCATAATGGAGATAGCTTGCAAGATACAAAGTACAAATTCCAGCAAAAGAAGCATGGATGGAGCACAGAAACATACCTGTTGTGTATAACGCAGAACAGTTTTGGCAAACTAGGAACTAACAGGCTTATATTAAAAAATACACACTGTTGCTGAGTTTTAAGAAGACATTCCACTATCACCCTTACAATAGTATAGCTGAGCCTTGGCTAAATCTAAGTATCAGACTCATGGAAATCTGTGAGTCTTCTCAACTCACTAAAAAGAAAGGCAGGATGTAGAATTCTGACCCAGCTGAGCACCAAAGCAACACCTCCCACTGAATTCTCTGGAATCAGAATTTCACTCCAGTTGCATCTGGTTAGGGACTGGATAGTTCTGATTTTTTAAATCTTTCAATTAAAACTTAATCCTTTAAGAACCTGATCCATACAGGTCTTGATTTTGTACTTCCAAATATTTAATAGCACAAATGTTCCTGCTCACACAGATAATCCCATCTTCTTCAAAACCAGAAACAAATATTATGCTGTACTTAGGCTTTTACAGAGGAAAAGAAAAGGTGGTCACAGATACTGACAGATATGGTGAAAATGGAGCAGAGCTTGGAGAAAATAAAAGAGCAGAAGGCTAAAGTGCTGAAGGAAAAAGATGAAAGCCTGAAATCACTGAATAATGAGTGACACAGCCCCAAGAGTAGGAGAGAAGGGCGCCTCTGTCAGCAGTGTTTTCTTTCGACAAGAAATTGGGAGGGTACGGATAAGATGAAGGGAAGCCAGGACAGCAGCATTTTTCATCTGTGCAAGTCTGAGTACTGAAACCCCCTAAACATTGAAAAACATCATCATCTATAAAGAGGAAAGAGGGTAGTCTTAATGGAGAAGAATAAGGAGTACAAGATACCAAGGTTTGCAATAAATATGGAAAAGTAATGCAAGATTTACTAAAACACAAAAACCAAAATAAAGTCAAATAGAAGCTTATACTTAATATAATGAAAAAAAAATGATCATTTTCTGATAGCTACAGGCTCTCTACCTGGGTCTATGAAAACTAAGCAATTGCACTTCAAAATGCCAGTTCCGCAAGGACAAATCTTGCAGTGGTATGAGCAAAGGCATGTACTGTAATTTCTGCCTCTAATTTCTCTATTTTCTAGCATGGTTATTAAAACCCTGAAATACTAGTTATGTTTGGCAATATGTATGATAAAGACCAAGAGCAAAATACATCTGAATGTATCTGAATGCCAAGGTCCTGCCTTTCCACTTGAAAAGATGTACGTGGCAGGTCTCAAAAAATGTACATGGAAGAATATATATGTTTTAAGTTAATGATGTCCTATGGGTAATATTTCAGAGGAAATCTCAGTAACAAAATATAAAATAATAAATAGAAAAGGGGTGGACTCAATAAAGATCAGAATATTTGATCACCAAAAGGAATGCTACGTTATGTGTTGCAGTTCAGCACACTTCAAGGAAAAGGCAGAAATTACCAACAGGGAATTAAATGCTAGAGATTATCCATATTTAAATCTTAGTCTAATATAGATTAAAGACAAGAAGGGAAGTAAGAATTTTCAATGAACCTTACAATGTTGCAGTCAATCAGGTTAAAGTTGGAGCCTTGTTTTTCTCCCCTGTGACTCCTAAGCATCTTGTTAGAGGCAATTATCGGCTGGTTAGTAACAGCAGTTTAAGTGGATGACAGAATGTGGGATTTTGTTAAACATTCTCAAATAGACTGAAAAATGCAAACTTCTTTATTCCATTGTGCACACGCACACACAAGTATTCCAAAAGCTGAAGACCCTGAGCCCTCTGGATGGTCAGATCCTGATCCACCTCTGCAAGACTGGATCAGTTCTACATCTGCTCCCAGGCAGTGGTGGAGCAGTCACTGAAGCCACTATTCTATAACAAAGCAAGTTGATACTTGTGTTGTGTGTTCAGTTATATACAAGCAAGTCCTGCCCCGTTCTACACAGTTTCTGATATTCTCAGTCAAGTATCTTCTAATGACCACCACGTGCACATTTCTAAGTAATATAAATAGACATCTATTTTGATGAGTGTGCCAGGGATTAAAGAGGACAGATCTGTCTTCTACAAGCAGTGCTGAGGCAAAGAGAGATCCAGCTACATTACAACTGTCATGGAATGTGCCTGCCTGTGTTGGGCACTGCTGTCCACGTGGCTGTTCTGATGAGAAGCACACAATTGGCAGGGCAGGTTTCCACAGTCCTGCAGCAATAATATTGGAAAACCACTTCATGGGTGAGAAGCCATTAAGTCTCTGCATCATAAACATTCTTAACATCACTGGGGACTGTGTCTGGGACTTGATGATCTTAAAGGTCTTTTCCAGCATAAATGATTCGATGATTCTGTACTGACCCTTTGTATGGCACAGTGCTCCTGCTTTTCATTGCAGTACAGTTGCAGTCACAGGGCTCACAAGTGGCAAGGGGTGAGAACGAGGAGCAGCAGATGGAAAATGGAGATGGGAACTGGTTGTTTAAAAAGCACAAAGTAGATCTCTCAGTAGGAGCCCTGCGACACCCAAGGTTATTCAAGAAAGGGTCACAGAGTTAGTACTGAGGGATGCAGTTTCTACAGTGTGACTGCTGATCAGATCCCTGAGCTCCAGCTTTTTCACCTGGAAAATGGTAATCAGAACTGTCTCTAGTTTTATAAAGCTCCTTGAACTCAGTGCTGGGGGCTAAGAAAGTTTAGTGAGATCTGGGTCTTAACTGTGTTGTCCTGAAATAAATATATATATACACATATATATATGTATTAAATTCTATAGTGTTTCTATCTCCTCCTTTAGAGTGCAAACTTATTGTTGAAATCTTGTTATTCCAAATTGACTTTGCAAGTACACAATTTAACAGACAATTCTTCCTTGTATATCCACAGGGCACAAGAAATAATCTCAAAGCAAAACCTTTGAAGGAGGTTTATTAAGATTTTACATATTTTGACTACTAATAAGCTAATGAAGGAAAAAGAAAAAAGATTATTTAATGATTTTTTTTTTCTATAGTAGAAATTAGTGATAAAAACCCCCAAAGAAATCAACATTACATTCATCAGGATGCAACAACAGCCATACTGTGGAATGAATATGGCTTGGAGGCTCAAGCATTTATAAGGCTGTGTGTTGATTCAGGAAGGACTCCTGAATGCAATCTCCTTCCCACAATATAGGCAGAGTTATAGTTTTGCTTAGAGCCAAACTGTCATAAAATAGTTCATCCTAACACATAACCATTTGGCAAGCAAATTATGCTACGTTACATACCACAGAATAACAGCAGAGCATAATCTTCTCACTGGGAGACTGCAGAATCCATTTTAAATTTTACACCTGAACTCTCTGGATTTAATTAGAGTGTTGCAGTATCTCAGTGTTGCTACTAATATCACCAGTAAGCAGATACCAATATTAGGGGACCCAGAAAAACCCTACTATTTACTGCTTCTAACTAATCACAATGCAGACATACATACGTGCTATTTAATCAGCAGGTAAGAGGTAACAATTCACACTAGTTTAGAGGCAGCAATCAGTTGCTGCTCACTTATACACAGAATATGACAGGCCTGAGTTTGTTCACAACTTTTTATTGTTCTTCTCTGAAAAGCTGAAATAAATTCATGTTTTTCATAAAATTATCAATTCCTTATCCAATAATTACACCTCAGTTACCTCTTTGGTGCTTTCAGCAATATTCACTTTCCAATATTTACTGGTGTTGAGGGGCAACATTCCTGAAGGAGACATTCTGAAATATCTTCAATGCTTTGACTTGCAAAAGCACAACTTTGAAATCCTCTCTAAGCTATCACTACCTCAAAGCTAAGATTAATCATCAGCTTTAAAACATCTAAACAAAACAGTATTTCGTAAATAGTTAATAAGGAAATTAATAGTAGAGGACAAACACCAGCAGAAGCAAGGAGCTTCTTTATTTTACTCAAATCCTATCACGTTTCAAGCAAAATGTAAGTGTGAAGGTCGTGCTATTAGTTTAATAATACTTGGGTTAGTATTTGTTCTAGGCCTCTGAATCTGCCCACTGTAAATATGGCTTTTCCTAAATCTGCAACAATCTGAAGATGCTTTGTGGTTGCTTATTTAATAAATCTCTTGTTAAACCTGCCTCCAGAGTTCTTATTAGGTCTCTCTAACACAGTGCGGAGCATTTCTCTAATTCAGGATTTAGATGTATGGAGTCACCAAGAAGCCAAATGTGCCTACATTAGAAAAATCCAGATCCAGTCTCCCCTTTCTCCAAGTTTTTTTTTTTTGTCTAAATAATTCATGCAAAAGGAATCCTCTAAAATCAGCATAATTTATCAATATTTTTTAACAGTGGCCTGATTAACTTTGCCATAGCTGGCAGTATTCATCTGTCAATAATATAATATTAACAACACTGGAAGCCGTGTAATTAAAAAGAAAAGAAACATCTGCTGTAGCATCAGAATATTGACGGCTATGCATTAGAATGTCAACACACTCATCACACACAAACTACAAGGTCAGTTGTATATAAGATGGGCATCAAGCTCTTTAGCCTGTCATGACAACTGTAATTAAATATTCACATAACACAGCCCTGAAGTTTCTCTAGGTTTTCAACCAAAGCCACAGAAACACATCCCTGATTTATAGAGAAGTTCTTATCCTGAATAATCACTAACTTTTGAATACTAAAAATAGAGATTTTTAGACTGTCCCAACACAGCCAAGGCCAGAAGCCCCCATCATACACCTGGACACAATTTGCCTTTTTTATATGAAAAATACTACTGTAAAGATCCACTGCTGCTGGCTTCAGACTGAGACAGAGCAAAGCCCTTTTTGTCTGGATAAGCTGCTTCCTTCTGATTTCACATAGAGGTGATATCACTAGAAAACAGAGAGGAACAGCAGATGGAAGTCTCATGTCAAGCAGAAATGATGATACAACAGAAAGGAAGAGTCTTCTGGCTTAAGGAAAAAACCTGGGGAGATGGTTGAGGAAAGTTCTTTGGGCTTTTATATAGATGTAAAGAAAAATACATTTCTCTGTGGAAACTGAATATGATCTACTCACCTTAAAACCTCTCCAGCCAACATTTACACAGTAACAGACTGGAGGAAGCAAGCAAAGACACATGCAAATTAAAACGAATGTAATCTGAGTAAATGGGAAAAGCCAGAGTAATCCTTCTCTAACATAAAAGCAATACACTACAGAACCTACTACTAAAGAATCAAATCATGCACTCCTGCAGAAAAGTAGACAAATAAATAGTGAGGCAATATAGAAAACACTATGAATTAATATTCCACTCAGCTCTTGCTGTACCTAGGAGAGTCAAGATGCCCAGTTTCCAAAGGATGTCAAACAAGAAAACTCACAGATAACAATCAACATTTCACTTGCATTTCAATGCACAGGGAGAGAAACAAGGTTTTTTTTTGTTGTGTAGAGAACATTCTAGACTTTTTAGTGATAATGCTGACAAATTTTTGTTAGACAACTGACAAACTTTCAAGAAGAACTGCAATTTGCTGTGTATTTGCACAGCAAAATAAGAAAAAGTAAATCAAAGTTTTCTTCCTTTATGTTTTAAATAATAATAATTACAATATTTTATTGCTGAATATAAAAACTTTGTGCCATCTGTTCTGCAACTTATACTGAAATTACTATGAAACCTACCTTCACCTTTCCCTTCATCTGCTCTTCTCATTTAAAACGCATCCTAATAATGACATGTTAATGATTGTATCAAGAATCCCATCTTTGGCCCCAGTATCACTGACTTTGTGCAGATCACAAGATAAATTAACACTCCCAGTTTGCAATTTCTGATCTACCATCCTGGTCCTGAAAGCATGTAATTTTAATTCTCAACACCAAGTTTCACTGCACTACTTTTGCCACAAAGGAATATAAATTGAAGGAGATGGAAAAGGCACTAATTTGACTGGCACTTTGCTGCTACCAATTCACCAGCTTCCAAGACCAGTTTAAAAATGAACAGAAAATCACACATAAAAATGAGGATAAGCTTTTGGAGATGAAAGACATTTGCTTTCTTCCTTTCAAGGCCAGGTTGGACAGGGCTTGGAGCAACCTGGTCTAGTGGAAGGTGTCCCTGCCCATGGCAGGGGGTTGGACCTGGATGAGCTTTAAGGTCCCTTCCAACCCAAGCCATGCTGTGATTCTATGATGCCTTTTCTAAAAAACTGAAGGGAATAATATCTACAGGACCTGCCAAAATCAGTCCTCTACCAAGTCTACTAATAATTTACTTATGTACTCTTAAGCAATAGTTACAAATATTGATAGTTTAGTACTAATACAGTAATAGTAATACTACTGTAATATTTCTTCTGAGTTGTTAGTTGCAGGAAGCTAGAAAAAAATATTTTTAGGCAGAGCAGCTCTATTCTTGGAGTAAGCCCTTGGCTTGCCTAAAGACAAAAGTTGGATCTCCTTGATTGAGTTCTAAAACCACCAATACCACTCTATAGCTTTGAAAGGTGTTTTTTCTGCTTTCATGCTGCTGAAGGAGTGCTTCATCAGATGCTCTGAGGCATACAAATTGGTACACATTGGAGCAAATGGACCTTGTTCAAAAGCTGCAACTGAAAGAAACATTCTAGAACAGAATGGAAAAATTTAGCTTTGATCAAAGCCTTTATCAGACATCATCTTAGTGTGGTTGTTCAGGTGAGCAGAGCTTTACGTGGTGCTCATCCTAATATTTTATATATGAATCCCCAGCACACACCTATGACCTTGGTGTATTCTGTGACTTTCCTCTTTTCCCCCTGCAATTTCAGGTTTCATTTCTGATCCCAGCATTCATGCCAAGGAACACTTGTGGGTATAGATGCCTTTTACACATAGATTTTTCTTCTTCTTTTCTAACTATGTGTAGCATTTTGGCTTTTTCAGGAAGTTTCAGGAAATTCTACGTTTCTGGTCTAACATTTTGAGGGGAACAATATAAACTGCACATATTCTTAATGATCCAAAAATTAATCTAAACCCCTCAGTGGAACAACTCTTTAGCCAAGGCTAGAGGCAGCCTGTCATGTGCTGATCTTCACTGATACCCTTTAAAAATCTCCACATGGTTGCAGCTGCCATGGTTTCTTTTACACATCAACAATCTTTTTTGATTAAGTGTTAAAAGAACCCCTCTTGTTACTTTTGGAAGGCAGTATTTCTCCAAGGTTTGTTAATTTAAATGAACATTTGAGTTTCTGTCTTTTAAAGGCTATTTTCTACATCCATTTTCTGAACTTGGAACAGAAGATCCCTTTAGCTCCTTTAATCTTCTTGTTAGCAATAGCCATCTGTCCTTGCAAGAATCTTGCAGAGTAGCAAGAAACACAGTTGGCAATTCAAAACCAACATGTAATCATTAGTTTCAAAGTCACATCTTAGGATCTCCAACTTCAGAGAAAAGAGCTTTTCCCCCTTGACTCCTGAAACTTATTTTAATTCTGACAACCCTGAAAACTGTGATTATACTAAAAGCATTTAAAAACTTGAAATTAAATTACTGATATGTATTAACATAGATGCTAGCCCAAACAGAATCCTCAAATAGAAGTGTCTGAAGGGAAAACACAGAACACAACGAAGGAATTATGTAGACAAACTCAAACAAACAAAGCAGCAGAGTGTTCTTGCTATTTGTCCTGTTGCAAACAAGAAAAAAGTAAAGCATCCAAGTACAACAGCCACTACTTAATTTACAAGAAATCTGGAGAGGGGCTTTTTACAGGGCCTGTAAGGACAGGCCAAGGGGAATGGCTTTAACCTGCCAGAACAGGGGAGATTGAGATGAGCTCTTAGGCAGAAGCTCTTCCCTGTGAGGGTGCTGAGGCACTGGCACAGGGTGCCCAGAGAAGCTGTGGCTGCCCCATCCCTGGCAGTGTTCAAGGCCAGGATGGACACAGGGGCTTGGAACAACCTGCTCTAGTGGAAGGTGTGCCTGCCCGTGGCAGGGGGCTGGAGGTGGAGGAGTTTTAAGGATCCTTCTAACCTAAACCGTTCTATGATGCCATGATACTGACCCCAACACTTTCAGATTTATTCCCACTGCCCACAAAACCTGCTAACATAGACACAGCCACAAAAAACCAAGCTGGCATTATGACTGGATCCACTGGCTTTGCCTGCTTGCAGTTAAAGAGTATCCTCATCTGCCCTGCAGCTTATCTTTGTAAAATAAAAAATGGCATGGCTCATCAGGTCACATAATTCACCAAGAATAAGCAAGCTTCAGACTGGCAAAAATAAAGTGCAAAGGACAGAGCAACAAAGAACCTATTTGCATTTGAGACACTCGATGTTTAAAACAGCACTTAAGCCACCAAGAGGCAGTCATCTGTCAGGCAAGCAGAAAAGGTAACAAATACCAAGGAAAGATTTCTCCCCCCTCCAGAGGTCTGTGATTTAGGAGGCTGAGCTGAGTAAAGGACTCTGTATAATCCAGGCAACAAGACAGAATGACATAAAGTGGAATTTACTAATTAAACAGCAGTTGATCCAGTTCGACCCCCAGACAGAAGTTCTCCAGCAGCAGGAGAGCCCTGTCCTGGCGCATTTCACAGGAGAGCTAATGAGGGCAGTCAGGGTTGACAGAAGGATGCAGCTCAGCAGTTCTTTGCAACCTGATATTCGAGGTTCTACTTTCTTCATAGAGGACAAATACAGGCAAATAAGTCTATGAGGAAACAAACAAAATGCAAGCATTATATAGCACATATAGCACAAGAATACAGAGCTCATGTGATAGGTATATAGCATGAGTTCCTCTTAGTAGCATGTTTTGGTATAAGAGCCTGCACCTTACAGATCTTTATACTAAATAAGCTAGTGATCTTTTGTCTCGATGTAATCTTAACAAAGTTATAACTAGGTAAAGTGCTCTCCTGACCACTGCTCCAAGAAAGCAGAAACTTGCTTGTCAGCTGACCAATTATCAATGAGTGAAGCTTTGCCTTCAATTATTTCTCTACTGCCTAAGAAAAATCAAGCTATCAAAGATATAGTAATCCTTCTGAAGATTCACATTCCAAGTGACTCAGGCAGGCAGCAGCTGCATTTTCGCTTATGACAAGGCAGAACAAACTCTGGGATGGTTTACAAACAACACACAACATGGACACATGAAAAAAACCCAAACATTTAACCATCCCTGTGATGTTCCTCTAGCAACTACTTATTTTTCAACCTTAGAATGAAAAGGATAGTAAAACGAGAATATCTCCAATGGTTCTTTTCCTTCCCCATCTTGATTACTCAAAGAGCTGTTGAGTACATTGTATGAATTGAACAGAAAATAAAAACTAAAACATCTTCCATTAACTTCACTAGACATTAAAATAAAGCAACTTGTTAAGTGAAAAACAGGCACAGAAATACAAAACTACAGTAAGAAGTAATGCACATAGCTCAAGAAATTACACCAGAAAGTACTAGTTGTTTGCTAGTGGGACTCTTAGCTTTGACTACTACATTACAAATCAGGCAGTGCAAACACTGAGGAACGTGGGTGATGATCTGAACATTAGGAAGCTCTTCCCTGTGAGGGTGCTGAGGCGCTGCCACAGGGTGCCCAGAGAAGCTGTGGTTGCCCCATCCCTGGCAGCGTTCAAGGCCAGGTTGGACACAGGGGCTTGGAGCAACCTGCTCTAGTGGAAGGTGTCCCTGCCCGTGGCAGGGGTTAGAACTGGATGAGCTTTAAGGTCCCTTCCAACACAAACCACTCTGTGATTCTATGATGGTGTTACTTCAAACACACAAATAGAGAAGACATTCTGAAAGTAGAAATGCTGATAGCACATGCATTTGGAGAAGCCTGAACAGCTGTGTTCCTTAAAGAAGATTTTCCTTTCACTGATACAGTGAAATATTCAGAATTGCACAAATTAAATTACAAAATGAAGTACATATGCAAATGAAGGAGTCGTATGCTGATACAGTTATTAGCAATTTGGAAAGCTTCCTTTTTGAGCTCTAGAAACAAAAGAAACATGATCTTTGCCTTGTTTTTCTGCTGATGCTTTTGAAGATTTGTCTCCTATAGTGCAGGAAGGATTATCACTTCCTTCATATCTGCTGGCCAGGGTCCTCCCAGTATAGCCCAGTATGTTGTTTTCCTTCTCTATGATGTTGCACATAATAGGCTTATACTTAACTATGTCTTTTTCAGCTGCAATTTAGCTGGCTTCCAGTCTGTACCAATGTGTGGGGTTATTTACCCCAAGATGCATCTCCACGTTTTGTTGTTGTTCTATCCCCTCTTCCTATCAGGGTTTATTTGACCTCCCCTGTCTCATGCCATTCCCTCGTGTTATTTTCAAGAGCTTCAATTGCAGATTCACAGCTGAGTACCTTTGCACATCCAGAAAGATGATGCAAGTGCATCAAGCCAGGCAAGGGATTAGTTTGTGTCCTTAAGTGCCTCTGAGCACTAGGTTACATGACTACATATACATGAAAGTTGGCATGTATTCATCATATAAATTACCTGGAAAGTGTCACTGATCTCTTCAGTAACCAAAACACTGACTGATGGGAGTCAGTGTTTTTAATAAAAATCACTAAATAAATAGTTAAATAAAAAGTGTCAACTTTTTATTTACTACTACTGTGTATTCGTCCCATGACCCCTAGCTTTACAGTAACAGTGTGGAATATAAACCAGTGTATTTTGTCACTATTTTAACTGATTAAAAGCATGCCTTCCTGAAAACTCCAAAAGAGATAGCTAGAAGCGTATTTAGGATAACGAGGTAGAGACCTAAAGATGGGATAAAGTTCTGGATTTCTCGCTTCACTGCTTTCTGGACTTTCCATTTCAGGATCCAAAATGAATAGTGCAATAAACACCACAAAGCCAAGTGGAAGCCTTAGGCTTCATTCCGGGGCCTGAGCATAAATTTTATTTTATTACTTCATACACACTTCACAACATACACGTTCCACACTATTATCAGTTCAATTCTTAGCATAAAAGACAAATTCTGCCAGTTAGCTGAATTTCCACCACAGTACCTGGATGAAGGAGTATTAAGTCTGAGCTCAAGAGAAAGGTAATGAATTTTTGTTAAGACCCTAAATCAGTGATCACCTTCACTAAGCAAAGCAGAAACACCAGAAATATTTCCTGAAATACGGAAGAAAGGAAAAGTAGATCTTACACTCAAGCTGCAACCCAAATTTGTTAGCATATGACTAATCACTCTCAGATAAGAAATTGAACTATTTGAAGTTGTATAGGTTCCAGTATACAAGTGCAATGTATTAACGGCCTTCAAAGCTGTAC
Organism: Pezoporus flaviventris; assembly: GCF_033815535.1. NCBI lineage: Eukaryota > Metazoa > Chordata > Aves > Psittaciformes > Psittacidae > Pezoporus > Pezoporus flaviventris. The sequence goes on from NW_026892549.1 coordinate 55,097,265, forward strand.
ATCAAGAGGAGCCATCTGGATCAGTGGTGCTCAGAGGTACGCAAACAGGCTGTGACCCACCTTGGTGCTTGCCAGTTACCATGTTCTCCAGTGGGACCTGTATTAAGCTGTCTGATATTCAAAAATTTTAAGATTTCAGAAAGATGCTGATGCCCACGTAAGCACCTGCAGGAAGAGCATGATTTACATGGACAACAGCTGAAAAGTAAGAAACATCGTGGTGATTCTCACAGACCCAGCAGGAAGGTTTCCCTGTCAGCTCTCCGATTACAGAGAGTAGCTGCAGGCAGCTGTGGTGGGTTGAGCTGGGTTGAATTGCTTAGCAATAGGCTCTTTACACTCATACTGACTCTGGGAGTCAGTGTCTGGCTCTGGCTCGCACCCCTGTTGTATGCTATAGCACTAGTGTACTGTATGAAAACATAGACAATATTTGTGATTGCAGCATTCACAGAATCATAGAATTATAGAATAGTTAGGGTTGGAAAGGACCTTAAGATCATTTAGTTCCAACTCCCCTGCCTTGGGCAGGGACACCTCACACTAAAATATCTCACCCAAGGCTCTGTCCAACCCGGCCTTGAACACTGCCAGGGATGGAGCATTCACGTCTTCCCTGGGCAACCCATTCCAGGCCCTCACCACCCTAACATGAAAGAATTTCTTCCTTATATCCAATCTTAACTTCTCCTGTTTAAGTTTGAACCCGTTACCCCTTGTCTTATCACTGCAGTCCCTAATGAAGAGTCCCTCCCCAGCACCCCTATCTCCCCCCTTCAGATACTGGAAGGCTGCTATGAGGTCTCCACACAGCCTTCTCTTCTCCAGGCTGAACAGCCCCGACTTTCTCAGCCTGTCTTCATACAGGAGGTGCTCCAGTCCCCTGATCATCCTCGTGGCCTCCTCTGGACTTGTTCCAACAGTTCCATGTCCTTTTTATGTTGAGGACACCAGAACTGCACACAATACTCCGGGTGAGGTCTCACAAGAGCAGAGTAGAGGGGCAGGATCACCTCCTTCGACCTGCTGGTCATGCTCCTTTTGATGCAGCCCCTAAGTCCTTCTCCTCAGGCTGCTCTGAATCTCTTCTCTGCTCAACCTGTAGCTGTGCCTGGGATTGTTCCGACCCAGGTGTAGGACCTTGCACTTGGCATGGTTAAACTTCATGAGGTTGGCATCAGCCCACCTCACAAGCGTGTCAAGGTCCCTCTGGATGGCATTCCTTCCCTCCAGGGTATCAACCAAACCACACAGCTTGGTGTCATTGGCAAACTTGCTGAGGGCGCACTCAATCCCACTGTCCATGTCACTGACAAAGATGTTGAACAAGACCGGTCCCAACACCGATCCCTGAGGGACAGCACTCGTTACTGGTCTCCAGCCGGACATTGAGCCTTTGACCACAGCTCTGTGTGTGCTGCCATCCAGCCAGTTCTTTATCCACCGAGTGGTCCATCCATCAAATTGATGTCTCTCCAATTTAGAGACAAGGATGTCGTGTGGGACAGTGTCGAACGCTTTGCACAAGTCCAGGTAGATGACATCAACTGCTCTACCCCTGCCCGTCAGTTCTGTAGCCCCATCGTAGAAGGCCACCAAATTGGTCAGGCAGGATTTCCCCTTAGTGAAGCCATGCTGGCTGTCACCAAGCACCTTGTTGATTTTCATGTGCCTTAGCATGCCTTCCAGGAGAATCTGCTCCAAGATTTCGTCAGGCAGAGAGGTGAGACTGACTGGCCTGTAGTTCCCTGGGTCATCCATTTTTCCCTTCTTGAAAATGGGGGTCCACTGACTACAGAATTCATTTATCAGTCTCTGTAGGAAAGTGGGATTGGTTTTGATGGTTTTTTCTGACACTTGAAAGCCAAGAGGTCTTACTATCCATGTAAATACTGTCTGGTTCACTGAAAATTTTCTTGGCTAACAGATACTTTTGCTCAGCTGATCTGCTGTTATGCTGGCATTCCTCCACTATGGATGGATACAACAGATATTATTTGCTGTACCTGGAGACTCCTCCATTGATGATCCTTTGCTGTTCAGATAATAAGGCTAATTATCCCCTCACTGTTAGTACATGCTGGAGGTTGTGCAAGTTTGTGCTTGCTTTTCCCAGTTTCTTTAGTGCTTCTGCTTCCTCCAGCTTTAGGAAATGCATACTCCCTTCTCTCCCTACCTCTACCTAGACTGTACAGACAACACTTCTGTAACAAGCCACATCTTCAACACAGGCATTGACATCTTAAACGCTGAGAAAGCTGCTTCTAGTTATGACGTTTCCTCTCAAGACAAACATATTCTAAAAGAAAAGGATCAAAATTTCCTATAATTCCTTCAGTTCTTTAGACAAAGATTCACTGGGATATATTATACATGCCATTTTATAGCAAATAGCAGAATTCTGGAGGCGCATCCATATATGACAAAGAAAAGGCTTACCATGCAGTTACTGCAACCATCTGTCCTGCAGGATGGACTACTCGGCTAACAAATGAGGCCTCCCTTTACAACATTTGGGCACCATTCCAGCTTGCTTGCTCTACTCATCCCATCAAGCTACCACCTATCATTTGGAGACAGACAATGATGCTTGCCAAAAGTCAAGCCTTCCCTTTCATTTTCAGAAAACTTGATGATGAGGTTTGTAGCCTCCCTTTAAGAGGAGTATTGCATACACATGATGTTATAATCTAATCATTGCAATAAACAAAAGTAGAAAACCACACATTATTGTCTTTCACCAAGCCATGTTAAACAGCAGACTTCCATGCCAACAGTCATAATACTAAAAACAGATCTCAGCAAGAAAACAGTATCAACTTGCACCCAACACAACAGAGAGATTAGGAAAGTTAGTTAAATGCCAAGAGAGTCTATAAATATCATTTAACTAAGATACTGCAATCTATTGTACAACTATTTTAAGCATCACTAGGAAAATGTAGTAATGTCTTCCTGTAAACCACCAGAAAACCAGACATTTTGAACATTAAACTGTCTGCAACATTCATTCTGTGATATTGGTATTAGGATAAAGTAGAAAAATAGTTAAGGTTTTCGTTAGCACTTTTCAGGGTGATAACATAAACACCATAAAGGGAAGATCCAGTGAGAAATCAATTTCTATATGCAATTTGCTGCAGTGAGATCACCAAAGTACAACACTTCCATTAAAAACTGAAAGCTCTTCCTGTATTACCAATAACAAAACATTCACCATCAAAACCATCTGGGATATCTGCAAGGTTTTGAAGCAGGGCTTCACACAATCAGGAGTCATAATTTGCATTTACAAGAAATAAAGGCATCCTTTCCTCACTTTGATGTGCTAAGTGAGAACTTAACAGGATAGTCACTTCAAAGATACCTTATTTCACTGAAGGACCTTCAATTATGCCATCAACTGGACAAGAATTTCTCTTCCTGGCAGTCTCTAGTTATTGGGTGACACACTTTTTAAGCCACCTGTGCTTACAAAAACCACAGAGACCGTTGTGGAAAAAAAGGTAAGAAAAATACATTGCCCATGGAAGTTAACCTGTAATATATTTTCCTTCCTCATCTACTTCATACAGTCTTTTTGATCTCTATGTTTCTGTAGAGAACAAACTGCTTTTTTTTTACCACAACTGTTGCAGTTTATCTCATATATACACATTCTAGTTAAAGCTCACAAGATAAATTTATTTTAGCCTTACAGGCTAAGAGAAGAGCATAAAAATCACATGCTGCTGCATCTTTTAGCCAGGTTATTTTTGTCCTGAGGTCAGTGAAGCCAAGGGAACCAACAGTCTAGTTCTAAGGAGCCTTTATATATAAAGTCACAAGAAAAGGCAATGAATATTGCTATTCAGCAGTCCAGGTAGACATAAACTCAACGGAAACGCCATATGGATTGAAAGTTTTAAAGAGCTTTTATGACAAAGAAGGGTTAAAATTCATTGTTTTGAATTCCGTAATCTGCATTATTGCAATTCTTTTTTTACATTAAAAGTTTTGACATCTAAAAATTGTATTTCAGAACATTTAAAATAATAAATGCTGTATTGTGAGATCAAAGAAGTTTTATGGATTAGTGCTGTTCAAGTACTCTATTACTACACTTCTGATTTCTAACTACTAACTTTTCATAATCATTTTCCAATCCACCATTTCTCCTGTGTGCACGCAGCTAGACCTCAAGATGCTTTGTCGTCTGAATGAACCACACTCAAATTCTTCCATCCCATTGCAATCCAGTGCATCAAGAGATGGTCTTAGACTATAAATGTTAAAAATACCCTATGGCCATGAGCACATTACATACTAGTGACATGTGTTTGTCTCCTCAGGGAGCAGAACCACTAGCCACACACTGAGACACAGTGGTGTTTCATACAGTTTATACATGGCTTCATAGAAATGTATTCTTCACTCCCTGGAAACTCAAGAACAGTCCATACATAACAATTGTAATCTGTTCAAATCACAGAAGAAAATCACCAAAAATGAGGGTGACTTTGTTCTCCCATTCTCAGCGAGAGAATGAGATCACCTCAAACCAAATAACCACTCAATCGACAGAAAAACCCAGAAGTTCTTGACAACTACAGCCACCAATACAGAGACAACAGAACATCCCTCATGACTATTCACCTGTGCCTCTGAGCCTAAAACAGTTTCTATGAACACATCCCAGAGAGTTTGACTCCTTTATAACTGATTCAAGATGTGAGGAGATGGCAGCCATTTTAATGACGTATCACCCGGTCACCATTTTATGAGGTGTCTTATGATGAGCCACTTTCTTGTAAGGAAAGGCAGAGTTGTACCAATTCACCCTAAGGGCTAAACACAAAGAGGTGATATTTTTTAATTAATCTCATCGTTTATCTCATGTTTTAATTTATGAAGAATGCGTTATTTCAAAAGCAGTCTCTCCAGTTGTGAGGGGTTTTTATAGCCCAGATGCCCAGTTGGGCCTGATGAGTTCTGTTTAACATCCTATGCATAATTCAAATAGCTCACTAGGAAACCTTAAAATCACCTCAAAAAACTATTTTTCACCCAAACAGAGCTCTGAAATGATTCATTCAGACGGAAATGCATGTTTTCAAATGAAATTTTCCTGAGGAAACAATAAGAAAACAAGCATCATGACTTCTAAGTATGACTAAATTTAAGCTGCAGAAAAGCCTCACATTTGCTCCCCATTTTTCCACCCAGAATAGCTGAGACTCACATATATTCCATCTTCATCACTAAATGATCATTCAAGAAAATATGCCTGATCTTTAAGCAGTACATTTTTTTTCCTGAAAGTAATTTCTATATTCTCAAGATACTATAATGGGAAAGGTAAAGATGTTCTCTGTTTCTTTATTTTACAACCTCATTTTCCACCTAGCATGTATTTCTTTTACTCCAAAAAGTGAAGAAAACTTCGCACAAAATTTGTAAAAAGCTAGCTGTAAAAATAAAACAAATTTCACCTCCTCTGCAATGGGTTATTTTTCACTTTTGATGCTTTATACTAATGTAAATCTACATGCTGTAATTTAAGTAGCAAGAAGTTTTACATCAATCTGACAGTCTTATTAGCCTCAGTAGAAGAGGAAAGGAAAGAGGAGGTAGCTAATATGATGCATACAAGCTTTCGGGACCTCTCGCCTAACTTTTCACACTTCACCTTGGTATTGGAAGGACCTTAGTACTCCTAAGAAAACCTGGTTAACTCTTTATATCTTCTTACTTATGCCCATTTTAAAACTACCTTTAAATTAGTTGAGTCCTTACCTAAATATTTAACACTGCTCTCTTGATAAAAATGCTAATAGAATACCCACTTCTTCTTGTGTAATTTCATTTCTCTCTGTTCTGCTAGTAAAAAACCAAGCACAAACCTAGTATAGGAAAACAGACAAGGGAGCTTTTCATCATAAATATACTAATTTCTTCATTTACTTATGCAAAAAAAGAGAGAACAGCTTCTCCACTGACTTTTACAAGCCAGCTTGGATTTAATACTATAGCTTCTTTTCTGCTAGTATCTAAACAACGGATAAAAAGCATTTCTATTGTTAGAAAAAAGAACATCACCATGGGGGTCACTCCTCAGTGCAAGCCTAGAAGTGAAAACCTGTATAAACCCACACTCTTGGTGGTTAGTTGATTAACCACCTCCAGCCAATAGTCTTCAAACACAGTTTACCCACAATTGCTACATAGCAAGCACTTTTTAATATGGAAAATTACAAAAATAATGATTTTTAATATTTTCAGCAGACCATTTCCTTACTCTCGTCTCTCCATTCAATTGACAAAGCAAGTCTTCTGCATATATTACATCTTTAAGGGATACTATGTCATAGTCTGGTATCCCACAGATCAGCCAAGTCATAAATTCTATAATCCTAGACCCACCTATGGAACTATGAGGATCTCCATAGTAGTTTATCATCATACACATTTTCATAGCCTCAATTCATTCAGGAATTAGTTATTTTTAATTTACTTCCCAAAGAAACAAAACAGCATCTCTTACACATACAAGAGAAGGAAAACTAGGCCTAAAATGTAACAATCCAAGAAATTAAAATAGAAACCTATTTTCAGGCTAATAGTAATAGATTCTAAGAAATCACATTCACAAAATTTAAGTAGAATTGTTATCCAGCTGAAGACGAGAAACAAAATACAACCTCAATTCCTTTAACTGAGTAATGCAGAAAAACAAACTATAAACACAAATATATGAGCTGCTGTGAATTGTCATAGCTCCATTAATTTCCACTTTACACCTGGAAATGTTCTTACCCTGACACTTAGATATGAATATCTGTTTTGTCTCTCTTCTTCTGAATTTAAAGGAGCTGTGCTGCTAGTTCAGGCATTATAGTTAATGTGAATTTACTTATTCTCATTTGTTCTGTGAAAAATGAGTGTAAGGTTTTATACTGCAATGCCAATCTGATTTGGGCTCGTTTTTTGTATTTTAAATATACCTATAATGCAACACTTTGCAAATCCCTGAGCTCTCCTTTCTTCCTACAAGTAGAAAAGGCACATCTGAATTATGCCCTGTTGGAACAACCCCAAGGTCTATTATAACACACAAAACATACATCCTTCAGTCAGTGGGTTATAATTAAGCAGAAGTGTTGAACCTTCAGCACAAGTTCATCATGAAGGAGGACTCAGATCACTTACTATGACAGGCAAATTATGTCAGAGAAAGAAAGAAAGATGCTCAACATTAATTTTATTAGTAAGATCTTGTTATTTAAAAGGAATGTGAAGGAGCCATGGAGCCTGCCATGGACTGATGAAAAATACAGCAAGCTGGCTATTACTGCTTTAAAGAAAACCACTTAGAATGAAAAATGATACCACCATTCTACTTTCACAGGTTAAAATAAAATACATCTTCCACCTATTCACCATTGTGCCTTTGGTGTGCAAATGAAAATGTGCCACCCATGCAGCCTCCAAAGAATAGAATGTTAACTTTTAAAGACTAAAATTCATTACTGATAACAACATGTGATTTCTAAAGGTAGTCTTATTAAAATACTATTGCTCATAATGCTTGGTGAACCAGTACTAGAGAACCAGTACTACTACTGCTCCGATCAAAGATCCACTGTCCTGGGTTCAGCAGTAGCAGTCATGTTTTTTTTCCTTTGTGTTAACTGGTGCAGTGCTGTGTTTTGACTTCTAGTTTGAGAACAGTGTTGGTGAAGCCGATGTTGTCGGTTGTTGCTAAGTGATGTTTACCCTGACCAAGGACTCTGTGAGGCTCATGCTCTGCCAGGGAGGAGGGGAAGCTGTGAGGAAGCAGAGACGGGGCGCCTGACCCGGGCTAGCCGGGGAGGTATTCCATACCACAGCACGTCATGCCCGGGGTGGGGGGTAACTGGGAGTTACCCGGAAGGACAGGAGCTTCCGGGTGGAACTCGTTTTCTTGGCCGGTGGTATCGTATTCTCTTCCCTTGTTATTTTCCCTTATCATTGTTTTAGCTGATAGTAGCGGTGGTGATTTGTTGCTGGACTGTTCTTGTCTCAACCCGTAGGAGTTGCACTCTCTCGATCTTCCTCCCCGTTCCTCCGGGAGCGGGGAAGGGGAGAGTCCCGGTGCAGGGGGGGGGGGGAGACGGACACGGACCTTGATTGTTGTCAGCTCGGTACCACTCACTGGGAGTGAGTGAACAAGTTACCTGACTGGGTTTAAACCACGACATCCACATAACCCTCTATCCTGTTTCTTATACTTGCCAAAATTGGGTGTCTAGGGAAGGAAGTATAGGAAACTGTTACCTCCTGACTGTCAGCCACTTGCAGCTCAGAGACTTCATGAGCCAGATACATGCTCTGTTAGAAATTTCTGTTCCATGACCTTCATCTAATCTCCTGTTGGGCCTCTGCAAATATTCACAATGGATGAACACACGAACTACCACTCTTTCATGTTTACTTTCAACATGCCTCTTGCTGGTTTAATTTCCTATCTTCTAGTTCTTGTGTTAGAAGACAGCAAAAAAAAAAACAACCAAACAACCCCAAACCAAACCAAAAACACCACCAAAAAAGCCACCAGCCCTTTTTCAGTCTTCCCAAGCCATTCATGACTCTATAGCTACCTGTGTTCCACGCTGAAGAGTCCTGGCTTACTTGGCTGTTCCTTATAAAGCAACGCTTGAACAGCCCTGGTGCTCTTCTCTGGACAGCTTATGAATCCACTATATTCTTCTTGAGATGTGGGGAACAGAATTATACAAACTATTTCTAGTTGTTGGCAAACTATAGATTTAATCAGTGATGTCCCCTGATTTACTACTCCTTTGTTGAGAATTCTTAATGTTCAACTTACTTTTTTGACTGCTGCTAAGTGCTGAGTTGTAGCTCTCAAACAGCCACCTATCAATCTCAGAAACATTACTCTGAGCAGTAATGGTCAGCTCAGAGCTTATGTTTGCTGTTTTAAGTTCTCAAGTACTAAGGAAGTATCAAGTAATACATTATGCATCACAATCAGTAGTTAAGGCTCCAGTTCTTGAGTGAATGGGACCTGATCTTGGTGACTCCTTACTATTCCTTGCGTCCATTTACTCTATATATTACTACTACATAACCCCATCATCTCCTAGGAGACATTCTAATGTGAGAGATATTCTGCTAAATCCCCCACATGGAAGGATTCTCACGTGTGAACCACATGAACACAGGTACGAATAATTACTTTAGATTCTCTTCTATGGCCTTATGTTCCTTGTCTGCTTACCTATATATTATATTGAATATCAGATACAGACATCTGCTGGCTTTCTACTTCTTAAGTGATCTTGCAAGTTTACCAAAACGGGCACTGCCTGTCTACTAGGGGGCACATGGAGAGGTTTGCCATTGCTTTCCATTTGCTTTACGCTGAGGTTTGCCATTTCTTTCCATTCATACACTCTGTAATACAAGTGCATTTTGTAAGTAGTATAATATCATCTTTATATTAACAGTTATGCGTAAATGGCATTAAAGTATATTTGTGTAAAAAAGAAAACATATGAATCCCAGACTGGTTTGGGTTGGAAGGGACCTTAAAACACATCCAGTTCCAACCCCCTGCCATGGGCAGGGACACCTTCCGCTAGAGCAGGTTGCTCCAAGCCCTGTCCAACCTGGCCTTGAACACTGCCAGGGATGGGGCAGCCACAGCTTCTCTGGGCACCCTGTGCCAGTGCCTCAGCACCCTCACAGTAAAGTATTTCTTTCTAATATGAAGTATTACTGCTTACGGTTTAAATATCTACTATGTCTTAATAAAAAAACTCATAGTAAAAGAGGACACAGTAAAAACTAAGTTCTTGACCTTACCTTACTCAAAAGATTAGACAAATGCTGCACAGATGTCAAACTGAAGAGATATTTATGCATGGATATGCAAAAGTCTCAAAGCCACAAGATCGAGAGATTAAATTTGAAGGGAGAGAGCGGGGTTACTTGAAAATGCATGAAAACACAAAGACAGAAATACTGACGACAGTATAGCTGTGGAAACATTCTAGAGGATTAGAGGAAACTCAGGCATGCCCCTACTGCATAAAAAATGGTTCAACAGCTTTATAGATGAAAAAAAGCATGAAACTGTTCACTGATAACTCGGAACAAATGCAGAAATTATACTCCAGTGAGCTGAACTGTCTCAGATAAAGATGATCCCAGCAGGAGTGGCTAGAATGGACTAGAGTAAAAACATTGATGGTAAGGAAGGCAATTAACATAATAAAAGTGTAACTTTGAAAATACAGGATGCTTTTTTGTCCACAGCTGAAGAGAGTAAGAGCTAGAAAGAATCTAAAGGGGAGGTTGAAGAGGGGAAAAAAATGACACCAGGGACACACATTCTGGATGATGAAAGAGATAATGATGACGTTAAAGCTACAGCAAAAGAATTCATAACTGAACCTGTCTAGATAACAAACATCAGCTGACTGTGGATGGTAATATGATGAGGGTGGGATAAAAGGTGAGGGACACGAGTGAGTTTTGTAGAGGGAGATACAGAGCTCTATTTTACCTTTGTTATCAGCAAGCTGTCAAGGCAGTAATGCTGAAGATGCTTGATGAAATGCATGCCTTAATAAAGGCAGGCAAACCATAGGCTGACAAACAGATCTGCAAATCATCTGCATAAAAATAGTACCTGATGATGTACGAGGAGGTCATCGAGTGGTAAGATTCACAGAGAGAAGACAGTCAGCACAACATTCCTAAAACTAAGGGAAGGAACAAGGAAAATATCTACAAAAATAATGCTGCAAGAAGCTGGAGCAGTAACTCCAGGGACAGTCTAATATACAAGAACAGAAGGAGTAGAAATTATGATAGAAAGATGAGCAAGTGATCAGCTTTATAAGAAAACATGAGGCAAAGATTATGATCTTTGATCAAGAAATTATTTTAGGCTAGCTGAAACATTTTCTATTGTTAAAAACAGATGGAAACTAGACTAGGGTGTACTTTGAAGTAAGTCTGGCAAATCTGGTGAATCAACAAATGGTAACAGGACTGGCGACACAGTCACCAGCCTGTGTAGGCTTTGGCTACAAGAGAGAATCTGGTGCATCTAAAGAATCCAAATTACAATGTCAAACAAGGAAGGCCAGAGCAAAAGGCTAAACTGTCAAGTAAATAAAGATGAGGGATTAAGGACTCATCATGAAGCCAAGAAGTGGGTAGGCTCTCAGAAGATATCCCAGATGCCCTCCTGAGATTAACATCAAGATTTGTATCAGTGCTACATCAGAAAAGGGTAGAGCCCAAAACAGCCAAAAGTCGGTGTCACTCTCATTTTAGCAGACTACAGGAGGCAACATGATATTATCAGTGTAACTCATTAAAAAAGTTTTGTCTTCAAGAATATGCAAGAACTTACGTGTGACAGCCATGGAATATCTACTGAAATTGGGAAAGCTATGAAATTTACAGGAGGCAGTATCTAATTCTTTGTCTTCTAACTCATTGTCCTGTGCTTCAATCATTTGTCTTCTCACGCTCAGATCATATTTCTCCTCCTGGACTGCAAAACTTCTTCCTTCTTTAGCACGGAATCTACTGTTTGTCACAAAGGCATTGTGCTAATATTAATAAATCTATCCTTCACAGGTGTTTTCCAAGCCCTGCAGTCAATGTTTTCTCATTACCTAAGCAAGATGTACTAAAATAGCACTTCATTAATAAGTCTTAGAAAAGGAATGTAGCATTGCAAATGAGAAAGTGCTAAGCCGAAGATCACTCAGGTATTCTCTCAAATGTCTTTTGTGTGTTATTAGTCAAAACTACTAAACCTCATTGGGCCAGACTGCATCCTTACCAAGTTACCTACAAACTTCCTTAAAGAACAGCCCCATAAAAATCAATAATCCTGCTTATGAAGTAAGATGCTCTTCAACGCAAAAAGGAGCCAAACAGTATTGCAATATTTCTATCAGTGCAATACTGCAATTCCCTCCCACCTATGGGATGTCAAATAAAGTTTAAGAACAGACAAGTTTTCAAATAACTGAGACCTATGAATTTAGTGATAGCTGCTCTGGAGTAATTCACTGAAAACTTTCTATTACTGAATCTCAAAATGGATCAAAATTCACACTGGTATTGAAAGATAGGACAATTTATCTTTGCTTACTTGGTAGTAGGCAATTTCTCTTGCAATTGTCTTTTTAAAAAATGTATTCAATTAGCTACTTGGAACATTTGCTGTAAGCCGATACACAGGTTTTATATTCTACAAGAACAAACATCTATGAAAAGCTCAGATTTTCTCCCATTTCGCTAAATACATAGAGATCATCTCTATTATGAGTTACACGAACAGCCACATTTAAAAAGGAATGATGAACAGCTTGATACATAAAACTTTAATCAAAAACCAGAAGCTGTAGATTTACACTGGTGTAAATGAACCTCATCAGTCATTCTCAGAATTGCTTAGATCACTTAACTATAGAGTAAGATCATACTATTCTGCATGAATGAACAGCAGAATAATTGAGGTCTTTGTGGCAGTTTACACTGTATTTACAGTTGGTTTGCCTGACTAGAGCAGTAGAAAACAACTGGTGCATGCCAGTTAATCTGGCTCATTTATTTGTTCATTTATTTTGACCATGTAATTTGTTTCACAACATTTGTGCTTTAACATCATACTATAGTAAATGTAATAGAACACTCCATCAAGCCAGTAAAATCAACTGGAATATGAACCCTCAGTACAGCATAGAATCATTTAGGTTGGAAAAGACCTTTAAGGTCATCGAGTTCACCACTAAAACCATGTCACTCAGTGCCATGTCTACACATCTTTTAAATACTCCCAGGGATGGTGATTCCACCACATCACGAGGACAGCCACCTTTGCTAAAGAGCAGGAAGAGAAAAGTACATTTTCTACACGGTTAGTATAATGGGAGAAGATTAGTGAGGTGTTGCTATAACAGGCAGACTAAGCTCAGCAGCTCCTAGGTGTTTGTTTCCAACTTGAAAAGGTTTCACTTACTTCAAGTCAAGTCTGTTTTCTCTCCATCATCCTGTCTTATTCCACTATCAGTAAACTCCTGACTTAAAATAACAAACTGCTGAGAATCTCCAAGACATTCTGGTTTTCTTTTTTATTATTATTATGGCAGTAGAGCTTTATATTTAAAGTCAGTTAAATGCTGCCTGCCTTCAGTTCACCAGCAGGATTTTCCTTGGAGACTACTATTAAACTCACTCAGTGAAGCAGATGGCTCCAAGAACATATGGGAATAGGGCATCTGAGCACTACATGTCTCCTCTCTCTTTAAAGTCTGTTGGAGCAATCAGCAGTAGTTACTCATGTTTAAAACCTTCAAAATACCTACCTAGGCCAGATGCACAGCAGGCAGAGATGTGTGACAAGCCATAGAGTGGTGATGTTCAGAACAACTACACCATAGTAATCAAGTGAAAATGTAACTCAACATTATTTTAACATGGAAAACCATGAACTGGGCTGACAGAAGCAAAAATCATTTACATGTCTGACAGTATCACTGTTTCTCTGTTTACTACAGGCTACCATGCCAAAGATCTACTCATTGTAGTATCAGAGTAAAGAAGGACATGCATTGTGTTTCACGGAAACATGCAAAGGTTTGTTTTCTTATTCATATAAGAACAGTCGTAAGACTGTCATAAGACTGGTCTGAATATTATATTGTTATAGACTCAGTTTCCCTCTTTATAGGTGGCAAAAAAATTCCCTTCACAAGGAGCTAACGTATCATGATGAAAAAGGGACAATTCCGTAATACTTTGGGTATTAAGTGGTCAAGAATGTTCAGAACATATTACTGCCATCTCTTACTAAAAATTGGACAGATAACTGATCCTTTCCTTCCCCTGCCCAAACAAACGCTGTAGCTCTCCAAAGAAATACACTGAAACCAGAGGGAGGCTACAACTTTAATAAATCAAATGACATGCTACAATTACTCTGGTTGAAAGCTATTACGTGCTTTATAAAAAAACCTTCTGGCTTTCTTAATTTCAATGATTTGGGAACTGTTTTGTTAAAATACCAATGCTCCATTTAACAATAAATTACTAACATATTTGGGAAACAGCTAGACTCTGCCAGGGATTTTTTAAGCAGATTTTATTGTTGATTAATGGACAGTTCTGCTCAGAATTGATGCTATAATACAGTCCTGAGACTCTGCTATGGGCAAACTGAGCTGTAAAGACAAACACCGCACCAATGTGAAGTTCTAATGACTTCAGAAGGAAGGAGTGTTCTCAGAAATGTGATTATGGAATCATGTGTAGCAGAATTGCATATTTATGCTTTAATAAAGTCATATGTTAATTAATCTTTCATTGTACAGGATTTTTCTCCTTTTTCCCTTTCACCTCTCTGTTTAAAGATTCACGGGTTTATTGTTCATATATTCTAAAAGGTTTTGCAGTCAAAGTTTTATAATCATTTCCAAACAGTTACTACAGACATCTTCTGGTTTAATTACAGCATAAAGCCAAGCAATTTCAGATGCTCTCTTATGGTAAACAATGGAAATAAAAATTATTTTTGAATACATGTTACCATATAAATGGAAATCCTGGGAAGGTTAAAGCACTCTTTGCTTCTTGGCTTAGTGACCTGTAGAAGCAGTGCTCTTTGGGACTAGCAGTGCATCAGACATGCAAAACCTGTGCAGCAGCTCTGCTATATTTGGAGATTTTCAATATCAGTCCTACAGCAAAGAAAAAATCATAATCACAGACTAGTTTGGGCTGGAAGGGACCTTCAAAGGTTATCTAGTAAAGCACTCCCGACCAATTTAAAAGCCACAGTCCCATAGGGAGGTGATCAATCAGAATTTTGAGGGCTAGATTATCACAGGTGCAAAGACTTCTCACAATATAATCGTTTAAGTAAAACCAGCACATGTTGCCTGGTAACTAAACAAGAATTATGAAGAGATGAGTCAGAAATGCTGCACAATTAAACAACTTGCCTTCTTCAAAGAAGAGACAGGTAAGTGGGAAAGAGAAAGGCCCGTTGTTAATACTTGTTGATGACTATTGAGGAGAAATTGCTCAGCAATTTCAAATCTGGAAATGAAAATAAATAAATGTCACCATTAAATAAATAAATAAAAATAATTAATATAAAAAAATAATGGAAATAATGAAAAATAATGAAAATAAATAAATAAAAGTCACCATTACTGTTAGGTTGGAATTCTGGCCACCCTCCTGCAAGCTGCTGAAGACCAGCAACACACCTACCGAAACAGCATTTTAGCAAAGTTTCAAATCTGAACCCATGCTAAATATTGAAGTGGACATATTAAATAAACTTTTTCCCCTCTTCACTTTTAGTCCATAGGTTCTGGCAGATACTACAAATATATCCCTTTAATTGTACAGATCATGACATATTAGAATACCTTGGCTGCTCTCTCTCGTGGCCCCCAACTTCTCTTCTGCAATTTCAGTGAGCTCTGTAGTCATGAAAAGGAAGTTCTTATGAAAAATGCACTGGTTTTGGGGGGGGGAGGGGGGGGGGGGTTGTTTTGTTTTGTTTTTTATCTTTTTCTAATTGCTTTGAAAAAAAAACTGAAGTGGTTTAATTTAAGAATACACACAATATAAATTAGTATCTAGAAGTCAAGGTGGAAATGCAGCTTTCCAGCATAAAATCTCAAAAAGACATCAGGAAAGACTGGGATAGGTGAGTCCATTCTCACTAGTATCTCATGATCACATGCTCTACTTAACCTGTTGCTTCCCAATGCATACTAGCAACCCTAACACAAAGAATCACAGAATGTTTTGGGTTGGAAGGGACCTTAAAGCTCATCCAGTTCCAACCCCCTGCCACAGGCAGGGACACCTTCCACTAGAGCAGGTTGCTCCAAGCCCCTGTGTCCAACCTGGCCTTGAACACTGCCAGGGATGGGGCAGCCACAGCTTCTCTGGGCACCCTGTGCCAGCGCCTCAGCACCTTCACAGGGAAGAGCTTCTGCCTAAGAGCTCATCTCAGTCTCCCCTGTTCTGGCAGGTTAAAGCCATTCCCCTTGTCCTGTCCCTACAGGCCCTTGTCCAAAGCCCCTCTCCAGGTTTCCTGCAGCCCCTTTAGGCACTGGAGCTGCTCTGAGGTCTCCCCTTGAGGAGCCTTCTCTTCTCCAGGCTGAACCAGCCCAGCTCTCTCAGCCTGGCTCCAGAGCAGAGCTGCTCCAGCCCTCGCAGCATCTCCATTGCCTCCTCTGGACTTGCTCGAAACTGCACAGTAAAGTGACTTGAAATTTCTTGTATATTCTCTCCAGTCCACAATTACTGACCACTGTGGATATGAAAAACCACAGTGATGACTCTGTTGGGTTGGGGAGATGAACACGGTGTCAGGAACCTGACATTTATTACTTCATATAAATGAAAATAGAAAAAATAAACCACAAAGTTATGCCTTTGACCTGTGACATTGCTATATCTGCATTTGAATCACTCAATACTTAATCCAGGGTCTTGAAAACTTCCAAGGGCAGGGACTGACAGCTTCTCTAGACAGCCTGTCCCAATGCTTGGCTATTTTACTGGTGAAAAGTTCTACCCTTATATCCACTCAGACATTGATCTCCAACAACAGATATGTCCTTCATGACCTGTATTATGGAATCCTTCCGTAGTAAAGGATAAGGGCAATGAGTGAATATTTCTTTCCCAGATCACAGGCCAAAATATATTTTATTGGCTGGGACCTCAGGACCTGGGTTCCAGTTATTTGCATGCACACAGCTCTTACAGGTTTCAGAGGGAAAAGCACTTCATGCTCAAGAACAGAATATAACTGGAAATTACTAACTCTATTTGACATTAATATCACAATTATAGTTCATGCACTGTATCTAGTCAATTCTCTCAGCTAAATTACTTCATCTTATTTACTAATCATCTGGAGTTAGGGTTCAGGGTTTTATGATGATGGCAAAATGGAGATACAAGGGTGTCATTAACTTTGCCTCTATTTTCACATTATTTTGATGAAGCGTGCTCAAATATGGAGGAAAAAAAAATAACTTGGCAGCATATTTGATTCAAAAATATCCTAGGCACTCAATTACTAAAACATTCTTTTTTTTTTTTTCTTAAGGAAAGAAAAGAGATTTATTTTAAGTGAACCATTTTAAGGTTAATAATGTTTCCATATCCTGGATATATTATTTCCTAAACTTTATGGAAAAGTTTGAATAACTTTCAAACACACATAGTGCAGACAATGATGCACCAGATAATATACAAAGAGTCAAAAAAATTACTTTCCTATTAACCTAATTGTTTCTAAACACTGATGATAATAAACCAGCATATATACTTTCTGTTCATCCACCACTACTGATGCTGGGGATCTGAAGGCACTTCATAAACTGCACAGGAAATCTCCAAATACATGGCACAAATGAGATGTTCACATCAGCTCTCTGCAACCTTACATACAGCGAGCATGTATCTACAGAGCTACATACAACATGATCATAATGTAGCCAGAAGGCACTGAGCAGCAGAGGAAGAGTAGATATATTGAAGGGCATATACACCCTATAATAAATGTTCCTATGAGAACCGCAATGCTATCTTTTGCAGACATGCAAAAGATGCAATACTCTGTTGCTTTCTATCATCTTATCTGAACAGCAGGCTGTCTTAATAGACAGCCACTAAGAAACCCAAAAGGGGGAAGGATGGCATTGTATGCCTGTTCAACTATCACCTGCTGAAACCTGGGTATTGATGTGAAGCTCTAAGGCAATAGCGGTATGAAGGGGAAATGATTGCTCCCATAACAGCAATCATGCAGTGCTAAGACGCGAGCCTGAATGGTGAAGTATGTAAGAACAGAGCATATTCTATGGCAAAACTATGCAAATTTCATTTAGTCTTTGCAAAGGAGCTGAAAAAGTTAAGGCTATACTGACAACATGACAGTGGAATACATCTCTTTCTCTAACATGGTACACTACAATGTCACATTGCTCCCTGTAAGTACCATCCATGCATCTTGCACACCTGGTTTCTCCCGACTGAGCACCATCTCTGCCCTTTTCATTCCTATATGATACATCTCCACAATTTTGCCTTTATATTGCTCCCAATTCTAACTGTGTCAGGCTTTCATTCACTTTGAAAAATACCAAGAAAATGAGTTAAGAATGTCAATACAAATTTATGGAGGTGGCATTGCAATGTCAAATCAAGAATCTGGAATAAAAATGAAATACAACAATGTCAGGATAAATATACCAAGCTGACAGCACAAAGTCAAAATGGAGCAACGTCACTGCAGATCTACAGAAACAACGTTCATCTGTCAAAACTAAATCATGTCATTACACATTAAAGAATAGCTTAAATAAACTGGTAAGCATAACTCTTTGTTCAGATTAGAATATCCCACCCACACTCTCTTCCCAGCAGGGAAAAACACGAGTGTTTTGCAGCTGTAGGCAAGTAAACATTGTGACTGGACTTAATACCAGAAAACCAGCTAGACTCCATGCAGGAGAGCACACTAGAATAAGGAAACTTCCAAGTCAGGACCAACAACCACTTGTCAAAGTGCCAAAGTACTCACCAAAGAATGACCCCAGAATCAGCAGTGACTATTCATGCAGTAGCGAGTTCACCCATAAACTCATTTTCAGCTCTTCACTTTCATAAAACTGAGGCATTCTTCTTACTGTTCCAGTTCAGTCCCAAACATGACATTCCTTTCCTTCTTTTCCTGAATGGCATAACCACCCCATCACTTGCTATTAAGTGGCCAGTGTGTAGCCCCAAGTAAAAGGTCTTTAGAAAGCCCTCACAACCATAGACCTGCTCTAATCCTATTTCTGGGACTAAGGTCCTTGTTAACCAAAACACAGAACACTTATTAAAAAATTGTGGACTAAACTCCACATAACTAAACACACAGTTGTTTCTCAGAATTAATAGATTATTTGATGTCATGTGCAAATACAAAAGGAACACTGGGAGAAATGGCGGAAAGTTACCACAGTAGAAGCAAGGTCAGGTACAACAAAGAGTTAAGCAAACGGAAGGATGCTCCTGTAAGTCACTGAGCAGGGATTGTTTTCAGTGATGTCTGCTGTGAGTTTATATTATAAACCATGTCCTTAATCTCTACACTGTTCAGCCCCTCAGCCTAGTTCAGCACAGCAGTGACTACACATGGAATAAACATATCAGCTATAGCATCTCTATTTTTAAAGTGGGGAATGGAAACAATATTGTTTTATTTGGTTTTTGTGTACAAAGTCACTTGAGATTACAAGTCTGTTTCTTTTTGTACAGAATGCAGTACTGAATCTAAGTGAACTATCCCTTTCTTCATGGATGATCACAGTCCTGGTTTCACTAAGTATGATCCTAGAAGCTCTTGGTTATAACAGCTTTAAATCTGACTTGAAACAAAAAAAAAAAGTAGTTTTCTCAATGCTAGAGCTGTATCCATCAACACATCATTCACACCCTTCAAAACCCAGAATGAAGTTATTGACATTAGGAGCATATGTACAAAAATATGACACATTAAATAAAGAAAATACAAATGTGAAAAAAGCATTCCCTCTGTCCTACCATTGTTTTAGTAAAGAAAGGCACTGTAGATCAATAGAAAACTGTATGTAAAGTAATCATACTTATGAAAAGGTTTTCTTATTCCTAAGGAAAGAAAAACAGGTAAATGAAAGTTTACATGTCATTGAAGAATGTCTAACATTGGTGCTTACACTCATCGTCCTGAGGAGACCCAGTGAACAATATCCATGCTTTTCATGTTCCTAGCCAGGAACATCTTTTATTGCACTGTATTGTCTCTTATACATCACTTTCCTGAAATAACTTACTGGAAAACACAACACCAAACCAGGCGAACAAAAAGGCAATCCACTTTTCATTAAGAAAGCATCCTGCACATTAGCCATTGGCTGCTACTTTCCTTGACACACTGTCGTATTGTGTTAAGATACCTCTTGTGAAGGCCACATTACCCAAAAGTGAAAGAAGAGATAATTATGTTTTATTTAGTACTGCTGTAGAACACCTTAATTAACCAAACAAACCCTTATACCCTTCCACATGCTCTTATTTTCAGCTGCTTCCAATTAGTTGAAGACTGCAGGTGTTGAGGATTCACACAGAAACATCGGTGCTAGTCAGTCATCTCCAGTGGAAGGCTGTATGATTTTTTTTATGGTCAATATTTCAATTACAGCCACAAACCTGTGACCAGGAATTCATTGGAAGTTGCATTTATACCCTCCTAAGACACTTAACAGCAGTGAATGGCAATTTAATGTAAGAGTAGGTATGAAGAGGCCAAGACACAACAGAGGCACTGAACTATGCCGTGCTGTTTCTGAGGCAGGACAAACTGAGATTATCCATGGGGATGATTACAAGACGCTGTCTTGCTCCTTTCCCCAGAGCTTCAGAAACGGGAAATGGAAACTGGAAGTGGAACTGAAGTTCAACTGGGATTCACTCTTTGGAGGGCTTGTTTTTTCAATCAACATCAGTATGAAACAAGCTATTTCCTTTACTAACACAGTGTTCTTCCTTTCTCCCTCCATTCAAAAGCATTAAATGAAGTTAATATTAAAAAAATTAGAATATTCTATTGGGAAATAGTTCAAACCTCATGGTCAGGTGAGAAAAGGTGCACAAATAAAATATTTTGCAAGCACAAACCCATACACCTTATGTCAATTGAATCATGATCACAGAAGCAAACAAGAACGTTATTCTGAGGCTGACCATTTCTTTAATTACTTACCCCTTCTGTGATGAAGTACCACAAAAGCAGGAGGGCAGTCAGCTTCAGAATGATTTATTACGTGAATTCTTTCAGACAGTGCTTGACTACCTGCTACACATAACCAAAGACAAGGTACAAGGTAACTCATTTTTTACAACATGGGGAATCTTCTTCTTCCTTTACAACCCTTTCTTTTTAAGTAACAATACTCAGCTTTTCACCCAACTTGCTATCCAATTTCAGGACAAACAGGAATCGGCGGGGAAGCTTGTTAAATAGAGATGAGATTTTCACTACGAAAGCACAGAAAACATTATCCTGATATATTATGGAAATAGGCAGAATGCACTCATACAAACTGTTGAAAGTTTCATAAATTATGTTTTCATACAGTCTTTCTAATAGAGAGGATAGCAAAGCAACAAGCTATGCTCCAAATATGTTCCTTTAGCTTGGCTGAAATAAGGGTAATTATCTAGTTTCTGCTTCCTACAAATTCTACAGCTACCTCTCAGGGCATGCCATATTCTAAGCCTGTTTATTGAGCCTAATCTCAGAAGGAAGTCTTCAATACAATCACCCTTCTGAGCAAAGGATCAACACTGTTCAGTGACTCCTTAAGACACATCACCAGAAGCTCCCCCTTGTTGGTACCAGTTCTCGAACACTAAAGTCTTTCATGGAGCAGCATTGCAGTTCTCCCCCATGCAAGACCTACATCTTTTCAGGCTGTATTTTGGTATACAGCATTAGTGACAGCTGTTATGAAGCATGATAATTGTAAGTTTTCAGAACTGTTGGCTCCCAAAGCTAAAACTGCATATGAATTTCAGCGGTGAAACAGATGTTAATACATATTTACATTATCTAAGCCTTTACTTATTAAATAATCTGGCTAGAAAGATTGCTTTGCATTTGCCAGTTCAAAGATCCAGTATTTCAGACTAACCAAGTAGCTTAGATTCATGCAGAGCCTTTGCAGTTTGCCTTCATATTACTTTGTGAAATGGCTACTTAATACTTTGAAGTTACATACTAAAACATTTCCCATGTGGAATAAGGACAGAAGGAAAGAGGCTACCACCCAGACTGAAGGTATTTGTAATCACATTCTGCTTGAACATGAATCAAAACTAGTTCCAGCTGCTATGCCCACTTTTTGTTTCTATATGGCAGGCTGTCGATGGCCCAATTAGTACGAGGTGGTTCACAAGGTGCTGTGTAAACAAGTAAGAAAGTGTCTGCCTTGAGAGCTTCTACCTTAAGATTATGAAAAGACACAAAAGACAAAGCAGAAAGAGGCAGAAGCAAGATGAACATCATGTGCATAATAAGCAATTCCCCCAGTGCTACCAACACAGCTACTGAGAGGAATTACGATGAGATACTCTACGCATGCCAACAGCAAAGAAAAAGCCTCTCCTTCAAAACCGAATTCTCACATTTGCTGAGAAAACTGTACTGTTTTAATTCTGTCCCAGTTTCTCTAAATCTAAACACCCCATGGAAACAGTATCAATTCAGCCAAGTTCTAATGAAAGCCAAGAAATTCTTCATGGATTTTTAGTTGTTTCTTCCTAACTTGCACACCAAGTTCTTTGGCGGCCTACCTGATTAAATACTTGGAAGTCAGTCTGCAAGACATGCACTTCCACAGCAGCTCAGACTATTTTCTCTTTCACGCAGAATTCCATAATCTTGGATTTCTTCTCAGAAAAAGTTTAATATAAAATCCTGAAATACTGACATCTTTCACAGATCAAAACTTTATTTTATTTCCTAACTCCAAAATGCATTTTAACGGTGCCATCACACAAATCATAACTACCACAATTTCACTTGAAAAATAGGGAGAAATATTGAATTTAAATTCATGTATTGCAAATAATCCAAATGGTTTAACTCTAGAGAAAATACAAACAATGGTGGTCTCTCTTTTCCAGTGCACCTATGCATAAAAGAAAAGGTAAAGAAGATAACAGTCATTTTAAGACTGTCGTGGTTTAAGCCCAGCCAGTAACTCAGAACCACGCAGCCGCTCACTCAATCCCCCCTTTCTTCCTACCCTCTCTCCCAGAGGGATGGGGAGGAGAATCGAAAGAATGTAACTCCCATGAGTTGAGATAAGAACAGTCCAGTAACTAAGGTGTAACACAAATCACTGCTGCTACCACCAATAATAATAATGATAAGGGAAATAACAAGGGGAGAGAATACAGCCGCTCACCATCTGCCTACCGATACCCAGCCTGACTGAGCAGCAATCTGTGTCTTCTGGGTAACTGCCCCGGGTTTATATACTGGGCATCACGTGCTGTGGTATGGAATACCCCTTTGGTCAGTTTGGGTCAAGTGTCCTGTCTCTGCTTCCTCTCAGCTTCCCCTCCTCCCTGGCAGAGCATGAGACTCACAAAGTCCTTGATCAGGGTAAACATTACTGAGCAACAACTAAAACTATCAGTGTTATCAGCATTGTTCCCCGGCTGAAAGTCAAAACCACAGCACTGCACAAGCTACTAAGAAGGAGAAAAATGACTGCTACTGCTGAACCCAGGACAAAGACTTATAATGGTTTGTACAATAAATACTTCTTCATGTGAAAATCCCCATTAATCAAAGTCAAACCATCACTTTCCAAAATCATTTATCAGTGTGCCCAGCCCATATTCATAATATTTAACTGACTCTGAATGCAGATCCGAGGACACAGGAGTCTCCCTCTTGAGGCAGCTCCACTTTTGAAACAAACCTGAACTCTAGATTAACAGGTGCTCCCCAAGGAAGGAAAGGTACCTCCAGAGAGGACCTAAACTCTGCCTAGAAATGCCCCACGGTGATAAGCACTCCAAGTATTCCCAAGCCATGTAGGCGGGCAGTGGAATAGCACGAAGGAGAGAGGAAAAAGGCTTGGATACCGTTGCCAAATCAAAGTCAACTGCAAATTCAGTACTTTCAAATGAAGCAGATAACTAACTGAATACATCACTACCAAAGCTATAATGAAATAAAATTGTTTTCATCATGTATACTGAGAAAACACTGCCACGCATTCCCAAGGTGCCTCTGTGTTCCATTTTCCTCACTGCACCTCTGTACCCGCATCCATGAAGGCTCTTTGCTTACAAGACCACCAGGTTGCCTACCAGATTTTCAGAAATCATTTTTCCGCCTGACTTTCTGGGTTTGCGGATTTCCAAGAACGTTGAGGCAGCTGAGCCTGGCCCTTATTCCTGCTGAGTACATACAACAGCCAGTTTTCCACACAAAGCCTCTACAGCACTGACATTCTGTTAAGGATGCTCTCACATCACTGGTTTATGAGGAATGTGATTAGTTGGCTGCACTCTTCCCACAGATCCAGTTTCTTTACACCACATTCCACAAAGCATAGACTTATGGCGGTCTACTTAGGAAAAAGACCTCTCTTGATCTTCAAGCATCACGTTTTAAAATCCTGAACTGCAAGGTGTTTCTCCTGCACAATTAATACGGGTGTAACAGATGACTGCTATGCCACAGTCTCCTTTATAGTTCACAAACATGTAAAAAATATCTTTAGAGAGGTATATATCACAATAAACCATCTTCTAAATAGCCCGTATAGCAAAACAATTGACTTTAGCTATTGATAAAATAGTATTAAAAAGGCTCAATGTACAGCAGGGGTTTCGTTTTTATTTCTCATACATGATATAAGGAAAACAATTCAATTACTCTGCTCTTAATAAAGAACATCTGCACATTTTGTTGTCATGACTGATATAAGCCTTTCATTTAAAGTGTTACTGCTTCTCCTCTCATTAAGATCAAGTTCAGACCCTGCAGAACTGCCAATTCCATAAGATGCTTTACAGAGGGGAGGAGACAAAACAAAAGAGGCCAACTGTTCATAGGATAACATCTTCACACTGCAGTTTAGCTGTCTACAGCAATTAGAAGAGCCTTGCTATGTATCTCATTTGGGGGACTGTTGCTTTCATTTCTAAAGTAGAATGAACAAATACATATATATGAAAAGTGAAAGTCAGTTATGATAATTTAAAAATGTGTTAACTTCTGTGAAATATAGCCTGTGGTTTATTTCTCAAATGAAGCATTGAGGTGTTGATGTTAAAAATTACAGCCCACAGATATTATAACTTCAGTTGAAAGCATCTCTTTGACTGGGCTAAGTAGTTACTCCCTAACCCTAAGCCACTGCAATCCATTGCATTGAACTACCACCACTTCAACTACATCATCCTGTGCTTTAATGCCTTCTTCAGCAAATAATATAAAGGTTCTTGAGAAATGCTTACGCTACCTGCAAACAGACTGTGGTTACTTTTTGCTGGCTGTACAAGAAGAGGAGTGGCAGTTAGCATCATTACCATTTGTGCTACAATGCTCACCTAAGTTCAGGCACTAGGTGATGTCAGATTATCCAGGACTCTTGGCAGAATGCCATTCACACCTGGCACAACAGCTCCTCCTATTATTACAGAGCAGCTCTGTCCAAAATCTGACACAGGAAGACAAAGTAGAAGATCTAACACCAAATATGTCCTAAAGTTTCAAACTGCACACTGAACACAGAAGAACACACTGAGACTGTATCTATTCTGCTGGCCTATTTCAATTTGTTTTGACATGTTGCTTTGTTTACTCTGTGCATCATCCAAGATTTTTAGGAGCTTCAATTGTTTTTATTGTTTTTCTTTGCAGAAACTTGGATTTAATCTGAAAAACCCTTGAAGATTTTAAAAAGAACTTTATTTAAAAGTAAAGATTTGGAAAACAGATTCGACTTACATAAGAAACTGAGAAAATTTCATCTTTATAGAATAAAGTGGGTAACAGAAGACTATCATCTAGTGCTGAAACCCTGTTTACTTCTTAGTACTTGCTGCCCAAGATACGGGCATTTTCATTAAAGAAGGGGAATATATATACACGTTACAGGGATGGCTGGTTATGCAACTGGGAGATAATAAACATTTGAGTCCAAAATGTACTGGATCCTGCTCTGTGAGGGTGCTGAGGCACTGGCACAGGTTGCCCAGAGAAGCTGGCAGTGTTCAAGGCCAGGTTGGACAGGGGTTGGAGCAACCTGTTCTAGTGGAAAGTGTCCCTGCCCATGGCAGGGGGCTGGAACTCGATGCGGTTTAAGGTCCCCTTCCAACTCAAACAGTTTATGATTCTATGATTCAGTGCTGCAACACTGAACTGCTGCTACGCTCTAACCCTGCTCCCTGGCCAAGCACGATCACTAAGCTCACTCTGTTCCTCAAGAGGCCTCTTTCTGGTCATTATAAACAAGCTGCAGATCTACTCTGTGCCAGTCTCCCTGGCCTAACTAATGCACCTCCATTGGGTCTGTATTCCAGTAGAAATCAAGCATGTAAAACAAGGTAACCTGACTAGCCAAGAGTACCTGGCATGGCTGTAATCATCTTGATGAATGGCTCCAACTGTGGAGCCCTAAATACTACACTCACACTTCAGGTTTCATATTACCTAGTTTGAAGCCTTGTATTAACACAGTATGACTCCAGCATGAGAACTGCCACGTTAATTTGCTCCTACTTACGCTGACAGCCCTCTGTGGCCCCATGCCAAATAACAGGCACAGATTAATATATATCTGCCATGTTTTCCTGCCTAAGAAAGGATATGAAAACAGATTACATCCACAGACTGCAACCTGAGGTCCTTAGCTTTTACGCACACCCAGGCTAAGAAATTTCAACTAATTCTAATAGAATTTTGACTAAGAAATCACTTCTAAAAGGAGAGTTCCTGCATTACATGCATGGTTAATTTTCACAAGTGTCCTGAGTACTGAAAGATAAAATTACTTTAAAAGCAACTATCATTGCTACAATCACATTGACAAAACTCCACTTCTGTGTACGTGTACTATGTATGTATATACTATTCCTGTTCATAGTGTGTACCATGGACAAACATACTACGTATTCCGAGTTCCACAAAGCAACACAAAAACAGCTGGTGCAAATAAATGTATATTTGATATGAAGAAATTCTCCTTGATATATTAAAATAGTTAAGAATAGCAAAAAAACCACCAGATCTAATAGAGATACACAGCTGACGAATGGGTTAGCTTCAGCATAATATTCATGGCCCTTAGGACGTTCACAAACTGTGTGTCTAGACACACCCTATGCCAGAATCAGACAGCACAGAGAAAAAGCACTGCAGCCCCATTTTTTGCTTCCCTCCACCTGTGCCTCCTTGCTTGTGCATAAGACCTTATGGATATAAAACCGATACAACAAACCATGGTCAGTGAACTCATCTGTGTTGACAATAACTGCACTTCATTTTAGTGGGCTATTTTAATCTGTACAAGCCTTCTAATCTGGCTCAGTGCAGACACTCTAAACTGAGAGTACAAAGAGGCAGGAAAAAGGGACCAAGAAAGAAACAACATAAGATTTGCTCCCTTGGCATCAACACTAGCTTATGCCTCCCTAACATGCCCACAGAACTGCAGTGCTGGTTTTAGCCAAGGCAGCCCCATGCTGCCATCTCAGCAACTATCTCAAGAACAGCAGATCAACCTCGGTTCATTGGAATCCAAACAGCTACAAGTAAGAAAGCCTTTTCCCTACGCATCCAGGAATGTTTCCAATGTCTGAACTTAGAGACAAACTTACTAAGCCATGCACTGGGATCTTTGTATTTTGCCCAAGGTTTTTGCTTGCTTCTATTTTATATTTTTAACTCAATTTGCCTACCCTGGATTTTTTATAGATTAGTCTCTTACTTTTCCCCAAAGCTTTTACTCCCATTGATATCTCTCTTCCTTTAAACAATGAAATGAGGTATGTAAGAAGAGTGAGAAGAGAGGATGCTTTTCAAAAAAGAAAATACTCAAAGCCCAATACTGTTATACTGAGGCGGAGACCATCTAACTCGCCCTTACTTGCTTTCTTTCAGATGCATTTTTCTGCAGGGAGGAGAATTTGGAAGGAGAGAAGGATTTCAAAAAATTTTTTGCTACATTAATAATTCTAAAATTTCTTCAAATAGCAAATTTGATGGAGGAAGTCCATGCGACATACAGAGATACTCTTCAGACATTGTGTTCAGGAAATAAAAGGGAATAAAGCACTGGGAAAATAGCTTAGACCTGTGGGATGTGAGAGAGGGGCAAAAAAACCCAGACGGTGAAGACTCAATCCAATACTGAACCACTTTAATCTGATCTTGTCCCATCACAACAACAAAGAAGGGTAAATAGATTATTGCTGCACAATCTGCTCTCTGAAAATTGCTTTCATCCAGAGCTTTTGTATTACCTTTTAGCAGCACAGTTTTTAGGGGTCTAGTGCCACAGCACAACTGTGTTTCTTAAGGTTTATAATTTGTTTGCAGCAGGATAATTCAGAAACAAGCTTGAAAGCTGGAAATGGGCACACTGATCTACAGATGGCCTGGCATTACCCACTGCCACAGAATGGATCATCTCTGGGACAGTAATCACCAATTTTCCCTAGAAGGTGGACATGAAATCCTGCTACAAAGCAGATTCTGTACAATCCCTACTACACTGTGAAATTGTCAGAAGAAAACTAACTGTAAATGTCTTCACAATCCTAGCATTCCAGTTGAGAGCATTTATTAAACCATACTAAGGTATTAAAATGTAAGTTAAATTCATCAGTACAGGAAATGAAATAAAACATATTTTCAAGACTGATTCTGCAGAAAGCTGCTGCTTGGAAAGCGATTTTCCAGTAAATCCACCTATCAAAATTCCGATAACAGTTCTGCACCAAGACACTGATAATTCCCTTTCAGTATAAAGATATTTTCTGTAATATTCCACAGATGGAAGATGCCCTTGAATCAAAAGGGAAAGACACCAGGTACAATGTTTGAAGCTCACTTTTACATGCCAGCTAAAGTGAATCACAGAAGATGTTTTGAGAAGAAAAATACATCATCCGTGCAAAAGGGAAGAACAGTCTAGCATGCCAGGAATTATGGAGCACAGCAAATTTGCCTGATAAACTGTTCTTATAAGCACGGTTTGGATGTGAATAGCTAAGGGAAAAGCCATTAGACAAAAACCAAACAAAAAACCCCAAACCAATCCCAAACCCAACAAAACCAGCAAAGGAAAGCCATCCTTGTAAATTTGATTTCCAACATAAGATGCTTCTAGCAAATACAGATTGAACTCAGTAACATACATAAATTTAGACCACAAAAAATAAGTTATCTAGAAACACCTACACTTCTTATAGTAAAGAATGACCTAACCACTGAAGTGTATCTAATACCCACTTCTGAGAGCTCTGAGTACCTTTAGTATAGGTAAAGCCTTGGTCTAGATGCTGCAGGACTGCATCAAAATCTACAGGCCTGAATCAACTGCACTGCAACCTTTGAACCTTTCAGTACTAATTTGCAAGGATTTTTCCTGTATTACTCTAGGATATGTTTTCCATTTTGATCTCAAGCACATCAGTAGAATGCCAGTGTCTTCTTTCTCCATAAGTAAAGGCAAATAGCGTGAAGCCGAAGAACAAGCATTCACCCAGAGTAACAGGCTTAGTCCTGATTTAAACACCTTCCTGCAAATGTACTTTTCCTTCACCAGAGTAGGATATTAAATCCTTATGGGTTTAGGAGTAGTGGATTTAGGAGTCGTGTTGGGCAATTGCTGTCTACCTAACACTTAACAAAACCAATCCTTTCCCCATTCATCAATATAGAAAAACAGCCCCTTCCAGTCTAAATGGAATATGACTAGTCCAGATGAGGCCACAAAGATGCTGCTAAGGCTGGAGCACCTCACCTATGGAGTAGGCTGAGTGAGCTGGGCTTGTTCACCCTGGAGAAGAGAAGGCTCCAGGGAGACCTTATTGTGGCCTTTCATTGCTTAGGAGGGGCCTATATGAAAGATGGGGAGAGACTTTTTATCAAGGCTTGTTGATACAGGTCAAGGGGTGATGGTTTTAAACTAAAGGAGGGTAGATTCAGGCTGGATGGGAGGAAGAAAATCTTTACAATGAGGTTGGTAAAACACTGGCACAGGTTGCCCAGAGAGGTGGTGAATGCCCCATCCCTGAAGACATTCCAGGCCAGGCTGGATGTGGTTCTGCACAACCTGATCCAGTTGAAGCTGTCCCTGCTCATTGCAGGGGGTTGGACTAGATGAACTTTGTCCTTTCCAGCCCAAACTATTCTATGATATAGCCACAGCAGATAGCACAACATGCAGCCACTGATGGCACTAATTAGGATGCAAACTCCTGTGCAGGCACGAGGAAGTCCTGAGAGGTTGGAATATAAACCTCCTTCCCATGCCTTTCTCACCCCAACCTAACCAAGCGAGCTGCCCACTGGATATTTCAATCTCTGTTTGGAGATGCTTCCTTCTATCCCAGCCCTCACAGAAGTGCTGGTTTAGTGAAACCTATTCCTACTGCCAAGATAAGGCCTCCTACGTACTTAATGAGATGAGGTTTTTTACTCCTACTGAAGCCTTGTTTTCTTTAACTAGAATATACCTCCTAGCAACCAACACTATCATAAGAATTTCACCTGTGCACCTTTTGGAGACCTCTCTGTTTCACAGAGAACACTAAAATAAATGTGGCCTTTTCTTTCAGTTAAAAAACTGCCCTTATACGTCCTTCATGTATGGCTACTTAATGGGTATAAAGATAATGTGCCAGATATCAAAAACTCTGAATGTGTTATTTCTCATCATTATGTAACAACAGCTCCTAATATCTCCTTTCTTTCTGTAAGACTTTAAGTAATAATAATACTTGGCACTAATATACTACTTTACATCTTGAAAGCACCGAACGTACATGCACCTAATGTAATCTTCCCAATTTATCTATGAAAAAAGATACAAGGAATTAAGATTATCAGTAATCATTATTCTATTTATTTGTTAAATCATGATGGCCTACATGGTCCTAAGCGTGACAACATAGCTATCTGCCTTGAGGGCATCACAATCTAAATTGCGAAGAATTTCCAAAGGTGCACATTGTGCTGACAGCAAAATTCAGCCCCCATAAAAGAGCTGAGATCAAATCAAAAGCCAAACTAGAGTTTAAGATGGAAAATCCAATAATTTTAACACTAAACATAAAACTTCACCTGAAAAATTTTACTGGAAAGAAGCACAAGACTGAAATCACTCACATTAAAATAAACCTGCAGATATTAAAAGATGTGTAGATATGGCACTTAAGAACATGGTTTAGAGGTGGACTTGGCAGTGTTGGGTTAATGACTGCACTTGATGATCTTAAGGTCTTTTCCAACCTAAATGATTCTATGTTCTACAGAAACCATATTTGGTTTACACATTTACATATTTGGTGGCTTTTTCATTTTGTTGTTGTACCAAATCCTGATGCAACACATGGGGTATTTTATTAGTATTAAAATATGACCTTCTATTGGGTTTGGACATGAAACAAATACTGTACCTCTCAGCAATCTTTAATGCAGCACTGATGCATGCATGCTAAACTACACACAAGAGCTTCAGGAATCTTTTTAAAATCAGGATACTTACCAAACTTCCAGGCATCACGTAAGACATCCATGTGACAGCATTAAAATTCATTCTTCACATCTTGTTTGGTAAACCTCACAAAACCCCATATTTGTGTTGCTCACAAAAGCACCCTGAACCATCAAAACTCCTCTCTCTGTATGATGATTCTAACGCCAAGGAAAAAAGAATCAGATATCCTTCCCAGAAAAGTCAACACTTCAGAATCAGGTGGGGAACAGGGCTGCATGAGAGATATAATTTACACGCAGATGAGACACTGCACTGCATATCAGCTCTGTATTATTGCACTCCTCTGAAGTCAATGATCTCTTCAAGCCACATCCCAGATGAACATTTCAGAACAGATTCCAAGAGTTCAGAATACAGCATAAAGAAAATCAGGAGCTAGCTGCTAACAAAAAATCCAGCTTTATTACTATTTGTTACCTTCTCATTTTGGTTCATATTTGAATCTTTCATGATATCAATTGCTATCAAAACTGAATCAGAACGGTTTGGGTTAGAAGGCACCTTAAAGCTCCTCAAGTTCTTCCCACCTCCTGCCATGGACAGGGGCACCTTCCACCAGACCAGGTTGCTCCAAGCTCTGTCCAACCTGGCCTCGAACACTGCCAGGGATGGGGCATTCACAACTCTTACAATAAAGAATTTCTTCTTTGTCACTGAAATGGCATGTAGCTGTGTATTACATAGCTTCCTGGGAGGATTCGCCATCCAACAGCAAGGTAGGGTATTAATTCATGAACTGCAGTATGTACTGCTCTAATCCCTACGACTAGGACAAATGTACTCCACCAAATGTCACCTTTTAGGCAGGCAGTGTGGACATGGCCTTCGCAAAGTGAGAAGATCCGAGATTATGTGTAGCAAGCAGGTAAAACAAGACAACAGTAAAACCCAAAAGAGTATATTTTGAGGCACAATCCCTGGAAGTATTTAGAAGATGGTCGCACATGCTACCTAGGGACACGCTTTGGTGGTGGACTTGGTAGTGTTAGGTTAACAGTTTAACTTGATCTTAAGGATCTTCTCCAATTTACACTATTCCACAACTCTGTGATTCTGTACTTCTTAAAGAAAACAAAACCAAAAAAAACCAACCAAACAAACATTAAAAATAGCAAAGCCCTCAGATACAATTACAAAACATAATTAAAACTTCCAAATGAGATATAGCAGACTGATAGTGCACAGTGATCTA
Source organism: Pezoporus flaviventris (assembly GCF_033815535.1). NCBI lineage: Eukaryota > Metazoa > Chordata > Aves > Psittaciformes > Psittacidae > Pezoporus > Pezoporus flaviventris. The sequence continues at coordinate 55,129,842 of NW_026892549.1, forward strand.
AGGCACACTGGCATGCTTCAATCTGAAAGCAGGACTTCTAGCAACTATCACGATTTACCACCTGTTACAAAACGCTATATACATTATTTTTGCTTTGTTAAAAATATTGTTAAATGTAACACATTGAAAGATCTGAATTTAATAGTTAAAAATTACTATTGTATATTTCTTAATGAAATTACTGAGATTTTGAAATTACTCTGCTGCGTCTTCCAAAACACACACTAAAAGCAAGACACCACCATCTTAAACACCAATTTACCTCAAAAGAAGCAACTGTTACTTTCCTTCACATCACAAATGCATTCATGTAAAAACCTAAAAGGTTCTCAAAGTAAAATAGAATTTAAGAAAATAGTATGACAGCTCTTTTACATAGAATGTAACTTGAGCGAAGTGTGGGTAACTATTGAGAAGAAAATGGTAACCGTCTAATAAATATTCACTTTAGATGAATAGTTTTCCATTTCTTTCAATTTTGTAGCTTGAATATGATGATTTGCTACTAAAAGATTTAATTTAAATATTAAATATACTAATTTAGAAGAATCAACCCCAGGATTACTTGTGAATAGAGTTAACATACAAGTTCAGGGGATACCAATTATTTTGTTGAGTATGATTCATCACAAACTGAACTAAACTGAAAATGCTACTTCAAGAAGTTTGACTTCACCTAAGTTAAACCAGCTTTGGCATTAGACATGGAACTGAGTTGGGAAAAAAATCCCACTTGCAACACCAAGTTCAACGGACCTCTGATCCCACTATGTTCTTATTTGATCTGCTGACAGAGTTTTGGTTGGCACTATTTTTTACTGGAACTTAAAAGCCATAGACAATTTCCCTTGGAAGCTGATGAAGGGTGAAAAAAATCCCATCTTTGCATAGCCTAGGAAAGGGAATATAGGAGACAAAGAGGTCTCCTCACCACAGGAGAAATTTGAGAAGAAATTAAACCCACTGTCAGTGAGTTGGCCTAGCTTCAGATTTGCCACTTGGTTTGATCAGTGACTTTCCAAAGGACACGACAGGTGGGGTGGGTTGGCAGGACTCTTCCTTGCTACTACAGTTACATTTCCCACATTGCTTGGCTGCAATTCCATAATGCTAGTGCAACATCCTGCCAACTGTAAGGAACTTGAGTAGCTTAACAGTTTTCATCAGAAGACAGATAATCTTCCTCTTTTAACCCACTGCAGTGGTGAAATTGAATACCAAGATGATGCCAAGGATTAACTACATAGAAAGGGTAAAACAAAGCAATTTTGTCTTAAGGATAGGGTACTAAAAACAATCCCTCTATTCTAGATGCAGGGAAAAGTCAGTCATTTCCATATCTGTGGAGTATCAACCTTATAAATTCAGTTGCATGGAGAATTGGATAGTTTTCAGCAGCAAAAGGACTATATTCTACCACCACAGCAAGCCTGCAGCAGCCTACTAGCACTGATTTCATATAATCCTCGTATTACCAACCTCTCCTACTTACTACATCCTATCACAGCATTAGATCATAGAATCACAGAACAGTTTGCGCTGGAAAGGAGCTAAAGCTCATCGAATTCCAACCTCCTGCCATGGACAGGGACAGGTTCCACTAGAGCAGGTTGCTCCAAGCCCCATCCAACCTGGCCTTGAACACTGCCAGGGTTGGGGCAGCCACATATTCTCTGGGCAATCTGTGCCAGCACTTCAGCCCCTTATAGTGAAGAAAAGCCTAGCATCCAGAATTTTGTCTTGCCTTCTCAATCCAGACCAACACAACTGACCTTAATTTACGAGCACAAAGCCTTCAAAAGTCTCACAATACCCCTGCATCATAACTGAACTGGAAACCTCAGCCAGCACAGACTAACTCATCACTGAAAAGGAATGCCTGACAGTAAAGTGTGCCACAAACCTCTCTTAGAGGTATCACAGTATCACAGTATGCTAGAGATTGGAAGGGACCTCGAAAGATCATCTAGTCCAATCCCCCTGCCGGAGCAGGAACACCTAGATAATGTTACACAGGAATGTGTCCAGGCGGGTTTTGAATGTCTCCAGAGAAGGAGACTCCACAATCTCCCTGGGCAGCCTGTTCTAGTGTTCCGTCACCCTCACTGAGAAGAAGTTTCTTCTCAAGTTTAAGTGGAACCTCTTGTGTTCCAGTTTGTATCCATTACCCCTTGTCCTATCATTGTTTGCCATGGAGTAGAGCCTGGCTCCATCCTCGTGACACTCCCCCTTTATATATTTATAGACACTTATAAGGTCACCCCTCAGTCTCCTCTTCTCTAAACTATAGAGACCCAGCTCCCTCAGTCTTTCCTCATAAGGGAGATGCTCCACTCCCTTAATCATCTTAGTTGCCCTGCGCTGGACTCTCTCCAGCAGCTCCCTGTCCTTCTTGAACTGAGGGGCCCAGAACTGGACACAATATTCCAGATGCGTCATCTACTTAGTAACTCCCCTCTCTAACTACACATTGCAGAGTAGTAAGTGACACTTCTAACTTACACATTTTCTGCACTGTAACTTTAATACCACTAATGCAGCCTTCCTCTCAATGTGCTGGAGGGCAAATGCCAGAAGGACAAAGAAGTTTGGGTTTTGAGAAGGGAAAAAGTGGATGCGGCATTAAAAAGCCCTTTGAGGTCTTCATGACCTTTGTAAGGTCATGTCCCCAGTGACAGCTAGCTCCACAGGAAAACTAAACCAAAATCATGCAGGCTGGGTAACAACACCTCTTCAAAAGGACCCATTCCAGACCCTCCACTGGAATGGTGAACACTGGCTTCAACAGAAGGGAAGAAGAGAGAACATCAGCTTCTGCTTCTTAAAATTTCGTATGCAATACATCTCCTTTGAAGTAGACAGGCTTTTATTTCCCCAAACAGCAATAGTTCAAAACTTCCCAGCTACAGCAAGAAGATACACAGGCACATATTATTTCTAACTTAAGTTCTTCCCTACTCTATTCTCTTGATATTGTTTTTTAATCTTTACTCATTATTTCAGATCTAAAATAATGTTGGAAACCCTTCTGAATGTGGCAAACATTCTTTGCTCATTATCTGTAAAACACAAGATATTTGTCATACTGTATTATCCAGTGACACTTTTTGTAAAAACAAAGAAATACTCAGATTCAGAAGAGGAGTCATGTACTGACTCATACAGGAGGCAGATTAGTAAATAAAGTAATCCTGATCTAAAAATAATTTAATTTGATTTTTTTAAGTCCCATTATTTTTCTGTGTATAGGCTATGCAGACTATATAGAAACATTCAGACTTAAGGCCAGTGTAGACATACAGCTATAGGAATCTAAAATGTAGGCTTGCAACCACAGTTTCACCCCAGAAATGCAGTTCTGTGCAGAATATAGGAACTGTTTTCTCAATGTAGTTCTGGTAAGGAAAGCAAAGGATATTTCTGTTGCTGCTATATTTGGAACCACTATCATATTCAAAGAAATAACAAAGGGCATGGCATTCCCATTTTCTGTGCAGCAGCTGACCTCTCCTAGACGTTTTCCAAGTAGTAATACACGCCTGTGGGAATGTGGATACAGGCACATAAAACAACTCCTCTGACATTATGAAATAAACCAGAAAATGTTCCCAATTTTTATTTAGTGCATAAGAAACATTACTTGAGGGTATATATATGAGGGAGAGGAAAGAAAATAGCTCATTCATTATTTAAATTGGGGAATGGACTCAGAAAGGTTTTATTAACGTTCAAAACAGTAAAAAGCCAGAATCTCCTTATGCAGACTGTATCTGTCTAAATCCTGTTTACAGCACAGACGTTTGACAACACTATTGAAGTTCTAAATTATTTCTATAGTGTAGCAGTATTTTGGGTATGTTTTTCTGCCTTTTTTTTTCCTAATGTATTAAAAACAATCATGAAAATATCCTTCCAAGGTCACTTTATGCAATTCCTCATATAAGAAAGAATGACAACTCCATAAATCATTGAAACAGTGAAGTATTATAAAGTTTATCTAAAGTCAGTACCGCAACCTGCAGTGAATCATCTTCAATCAATTAACAGATTACCTTAATTCAGCAAAATCCAATACATGCATTTGCCTGATTAATACTTCCTATACATCTAGAGTTCTGGTAATTATTGCTAAAAGTACCAACTGAAATTAAAGATGGATTATACATTTGTGGATACAGAATGCGAGAGACTGGGAGAAATCTTCCTTCAGTAAATAACTGTGATAGCTAGAGCTGTGCATGGTGCTTACAAAATTACGGTTCCCATCCAGCTTGATTTATGGGGGCCTAAATGTTGTCAGCTTAGAAGGCCTGGTATCAGGATTTCCAAAATACATAGGCAATGTGGTATGTACATTGTCATGTACTCAAAGTCATGATGGTTTCGGTCTGGGATAAGGCATTCTAGTGCAAAAGACCCTTCATCTCTGCTAACCTGTCCAGAAGTCTGATGGGATTAGTGGAGAGGCACCCCAACACGGATACTTACTGTAAAACCCCTCCAGTTCAGTCCAAAGTGTACCTGCCTCCACCAATTCAACACTACTAGATGATGGGTTTTGCAAAATTGATCACTCATACACATCTTGGGATGACCAAGAGCTAGGGCCTCCAGCTGGAGTAACTCCTGCCCTTCCATACCCATTCCAGTGCCAAACCCTTCTAACAGCTTCCATGTGAAACTGCTAAGAAAGGTCCTGACTGCTGTTCTGTAAGGGAAACAACAGCTGTAAATTCCCCAAGGAAATGCTGATTAGCCAGGCTGAAGATGACATTACAAGACCCGGAGGGACTTTGGACAAGGTCCTGTAGGGACAGGACAAGGAGAATGGCTTTAACCTGCCAGAGGGGAGACTGAGATGAGATTTTAGGAAGTTCTTCCCTGCGAGGGTGGCTGAGGCGCTGGCACAGGTTGCCCAGGGAAACGGTGGCTGCCCCATCCCTGGCTGTGTTCAAGGCCAGGTTGGACGGGGCTTAGAGCAACCCCCATGGCAGGGGGGATGAACTTTAAAGTCCCTTCCAACCCAAACCACTCCAGGATTCTATGGGTCTGTGTTAAGAGCTGAAAACAATGCAAGTGTTTAAGGCATATTAGGAGATCCAGAAGCAAGATGAACATATCAAGGTGGAAACTCAGCAGCAGTGGGAGAAAAGAGGCAGTTGGCAGACAGAAGGAAGGGAATGTTTGGTATTTACTGTCAGAGGATGGAGGCAGTGTACGCAGATGAGGCTGCCTTTGTCCTGCTAACAATAGAGCACTTGTGCTCTTCTAAAACTGATGAGAGGATTTTCTTCTGTGAACTATGATTAAATCCCACTACACTGAAATAAAGGAAAATACCAAGAGTACCTAGGTAATCATCCAGCAGACCAGAAACAACAGTCCTGCCTGCTAAAGTGAACCTCCTCCTGTGTTTTTCAATGTCAGGTAACAGTCAGGAGTCAGTATCCTGTAACAAGATTGCTATGATAGCAGTGCTACATGAAAATGCTGGGGCTAGTTTTAAACTTGATTATAGAACCAGTAAATTTACTTTGGCAGTTTAGAGATCAGTACAGCTGCAGTGTAAAGAGATTCACGGTAGGTTACCCAAGAAAATGCGTGACAATCAAACACTTATCCCAAGCTAAACTTCACGCTGCTGGTATTGAAGCTAACTACCTGCGCAGAGGTTTTTGCACGGGCACACAATACAGTAATCACTAGAGTCAGTGTTAGCCATTTTCAGTTATCTGTGACTTCAAGCCATTCATTTAATTGGCCAAAGTGTAGCTATTCTAAACTAGACCTCAAAATACATAAAAATTGCTACCGATTTCTACAGAGCAAACACACAGACATCTAAACAGAACTGGGAAAACTCCAGCCAGTGCAACTCAGTTATTTTACTGCAGAAAGATTCACTAAGATTCAGAACAACGGCAGCTTCAAGATAATATTAACATGTACATGAGCTCAAATTTACCATTTAAAAAAACCCTCAAATTAGAGATTCAGACAACAAACTTCAGTATACCACTGAAGTTAATGAGAAAGATGAAACCAGGGTTATACAGTGCACTACAGAAACTATTTTCTTCACTCACGTGCAAACCTTTCTCAGGCAAGTAACAAAGTGACTTTCAAGTAACTAGTCTGCCAAAATAAACAGAATTTTTCTAATTGATTAGACTTTCAGATTTCATACATTCTCACACCCCAACAAAACTCATGTTAACAAGACACTGCACTATCAAAATAGCTATACCAATATTCATCACATGAAAAATAAAAAGGAAACATAAAATTCTGAAGTCTTAAAATTATCTACTCTGTAACTAAAATTGTATTACCCTGCTCTAAGATATTATACACTCATTTTCTTGGATGCTCACAATCATAATTATGGCATGTGCAGGTGAGCCCTGGAACTACTTCTAATAGAATCTAGCATGTGTATTGGCTCCCCACAGGCAGTAGCATATTAATATAAAAAGACACCTCCTGTCAGAGGTAAGGAAAAGTGGAAACGGAAGCTACATCTACAAAAAAAAAAAAAAGGCAACTCTGAAGAGAGATGTTTAACAGAACTTAAATTTAGTTCTTTTTTTCTAAGCTCCTCAGAAATATCACCATCACAGACTTTCTTATTTAGCTACCAAAATATCTGTCCTGGGTTTAGCAGTAGCAGTCATTTTTCTCCTTTTTAGTAGCTGGTGCAGTGCTGTGTTTCTGACTTTCGGCTGGGGAACAACGCTGATAACACCGATGGTTTTAGTTGTTGCTCAGTAATGTTTACTCTGAGCAAAGACTTTCTGAGTCTCATGCTCTGCCAGGGCAGAGGGGAAGCAGAGACAGGACACCTGACCCAAACTGACCAAAGAGGTATTCCACACCACAGCACGTCATGCCCAGTATATAAACCCGGGGCAGTTACCTAGAAGACACAGATTGCTGCTCAGTCAGGCTGGGTATCGGTCGGTAGATGGTGAGCAGTTGTATTCTCTCTCCTTGTTATTTCCCTCACCATTATTATTACTGGTGGCAGCAGCAGTGATTTGTGTTATACCTTAGTTACTGGACTGTTCTTATCTCAACTCGTGGGAGTTACATTCTTTCGATTCTCCTCCCCACCCCTCCGGGAGCCGGGGGAGGATGAACAGGGGTAGTGAGCAGCTGCGTGGTTCTTAGTTATCGGCTGGGCTTAAACCACGACAATGTCTAAGCTATACTGTTTGTAAATGCAACCAATATGAAAGATTCTCCTTTGAACCACTCCTTATGCTTCAAAATATATAATTTTTCCCATTTCTGAAGAGTTTTACACACATCCAAGCAGGCAGCTGTACGCCAGTCAGCACTGTTGATGAAATATGACATTAGTTTCTTTAATACCTGCAAAGCGAGTATGAAAGGATCTTACAGGCATGCATTATGCTGTTAAGTCTTCTGTTCAAACAGCTGCCAAGAGGAGGTGATTAAACAGCCACTATTCACATTATTACTATTTTAAAGGAAAGCTAGCAAGAATTACAGTACTGAACACCTCAGTATTCTGTATAATAGCCTGTTATCATTATATACACATGTATATAGCAGTAGGTTGATACAGTATATACATTATATATTCATACACATTTGGACAAAAATAAAGATGTAAACAGTGTGACTGGAAGTCTCCCACTGAGCATGAGAGAATTAATTCTGCTGTCTTCAAAAGCATAGAAGCAGCAGATATGACTTCCCTCTTACATAAGCTGGCTGCGGGAGGATGCAAGACAGACAAAAAAGTGCAAGATTCTCATCCCTTCCTGAATTTACTCTAGTTTACAAACTAACACTCCAACAAATATAAAAGTATTTGCTACAAAGATGATCTTTTTTACAAGATTGTCAGGGTTGTGGACTGTAAGAGCTACAGAAAGGCTTACACAGCTAGCAGACTAAGCCACAGAAGATTTCAGAGCCACTGACATCTGAGTTGCTCTTCCACCTCTTCTACTCTTAATTACATCAACTCACTGAGCTGTGTACTCTTATCACCTTGATGTACATCAGACTTTGCCTGGTTACTGCTGATCTCTGGAAGCACATCTTGTTCCCTGGGTCTGCCCAGTAACAGATTTAAGATTTTATCCATCATACTTTCTGTGTCCTTAAGAAGTTATTGAGGGAGCATGGATATTTAACCTTCTGGATGGCAGTTTTAAAAATCATGAATTATAAACTTAGCCCCAGTTTTATTCCCAAATTAAAGACAAAAATGATTTATTTTAAAACCTAACTGTTAAACATAAAGACTTAAAACATATGAAACAACATTGACTTTGTTGTATTGCAGGTGTAAAACATCTCAAATACAGGGCACAGGAACTTTGTAATACATTCAATGTCTTCACGTGCCACAATTATTTTTTGGGCAGCTGAAAATGTTGGCACCTTCAGCAAAACTTACAATTGTGTGAATACGGCCAATTACTTGGGAAGAATAACTTTTGCGTCACAATACTCAATGATAATCCTAAACCCCTGGACCATCTCAAACTGCATTTATGTGCATTTAGCTAATAAGTGGATTTGTTGTTTTCAAACTTTAGCAGCATCATATACTTCTGCAAAAAGGTTTTGAAGGCGCAGACAACCAGCAAAAAGGATGCTTCAGAATCCTTCAGACAAGGGCATTTCAGGAAAAAAAGTGCCTTTTTCTAGGGTACCTAGTATTTCTGCCTAGAGCTTCCTCTAAGACAAAGTAATAATCCTCATAAGAGAACAGTAAGGGCTGTTTACATAACACAAATACATGCTATTTCTTGAAGAACCCCAAAAAGCCCTTTTCACTGACTTTCTCTTCTCCACTCCCTGTTCATTCTGTCTACCAGATAAGGAACATCTTGTTTATCCAATATTCTTTCTTTTGTAGTTGTATAGGAGATAGAACAAAAGTATCACTACAATTCCTAGACTGGAAATAGATCTGCCAATACAACTTCTGATTCCTCTACATATTTAACTGTAGAATGATCATTCAGTTGGTTACTTTCCTCAAATGCCCCTGACTGAAAGAGAAAAAAAATGGGGTGGGAGGAGAGATTCTGCACTAGTTGCACGGTTGATACTTGATATTGCCTTACCCCATGAAAAGGAAACAAGTTCTGGGTTGCACAGAACCCATTAAGTCAGGAAAAGACTTGGTGCTCCCCTCTCCTCCTAACCAAGTGCACTTTTGGTTCAATTTGAAATATTCCCTTGGTGCAAAATTTTTATACACAGCTTAGGTTGCATTCTTTTCCCCACCAAATCAGAAAGGTCAACTTTGACACACTGTTTGACATAAAAATACTTCTAAATGTAATAATTAAAATTTCAAAAGCATCAAACTAAGACTATGTAGTCTGGTTGCAGACAGAACATGCTTGTTTACTTAAAGCCATTTTCTCCCACTTTTCTTTCTTACCTGAAGAATACGACAATATTATTTGTGGACAGCCGAAACAAGTTTTTCTGCACTATATCCCAGCTGCCAAACTGAAAAGAAAATATGCAAAACTCTAGAGTACCATGAGCTAGTAATACTAGCCCAGGATCTACATGTATAAGTAAAGCTATTTACAGGGAAAACTGGATGTAAGCTGAACAGAAGAACAGAATTAAACAGATTTTCTCTTGAAGACACTAATAATCTGTACAGTCTGCTCACATATGATTCTTCATAAAAATTCTAAATTTAATTTAAATGTTTCTCTTATTTGCATGAGACAAGGAAAAGATTTTTTTTTTTTTCCCTAAACTGTGATCTATTCAAGGAGAATGTTGTTCTTAGCTTTATTGAAATAAAGGAAACAGGCTCAAAGCATTGCTTGCAGGAATATAACAATCCCCTAATCTAAAATAATACTATGTTCTTAGAGGAACAAATGTCCTTATGGTTATACAACACATAGCTAGAACAATGAAAGTTATTCATAAAAGCCTTTAAGTCAAGTGTAATTTTTCATAGGAACTGCCAATCTAGTTGAGAATTACAAAGAACAGAAATAAATCTGTTCTGCACTTTTCCAGTAGATTCTATACCCACATTTTTACTACACTTGTGAGTTAGAATTCTTTAACACTAGCCCCCCCCCCCCTTAACTTCTAGTGTACCACATTAAAAGAGCCTTGCAATCTTAGGTACTGTTTTGTTATATGCAGATTAGTTTGCATGTGGGTAATTTATCATTTAATTACTCATTAATAATTGGAAACAGATCAAATGATTTCTCTCTTTATAGATCAGATAATTAATGGTTATTTCTATGGTAATTTGTCAAGGCACAGCTGGAAGAATTAGACAACTCTTCAGCTAAAGTGCACATAATCATTTTAGCATTAACATAGTCTGAGAGATACAGCTATTTCTGCAATAATACTTAGCTATAGGAGTCCTTACTCCATTTACAAGGACCTAAGTGAGCATGTATTTTTTAAGATATCCCAGTGGAGGGGTGGGCGTGTGTGTGTGTTTATCAGTTTAGCAAAATACAAAAGTAGTAGAACTAATCCTGTGATCATGATATGTCATTGCATTTGAAAATTTTAATTGCAGTTCTGCAAGTGCCAGAAAAGGAAGGAAAGACTGCAAAACTGGGGAGCTATGCTGGCTTCAAGTATACCTTAGATTGCAATCTGTGATCAGCAGATCCTGTCCTGGAGCAGAGTTTTTCTTCTACCATGTATAATTCTTGGTAAGAAAAGATTTCTGAGTATTCATGTTTGTAACAAATGTATTTGGCTGAAAGAAAAAAAAGTGAGTTCCACCCTTGGTTCCTTTTCTCTTCAATCTTTTTTTTTTTACTAAGCTTTTATTTTGACTGCATTGTCTACTTGGCAGAATTGCCTTAAAAAGAGAAGTGCATTAATTTTCTCTTCCATACCAAAGACAAATGTATTCAGATGCCAAAAAGTTACCTTCAGGTGAAAACCATGCTTCAATGGTCTGTGTACCACATTAATTTTTCCCGATTTTATTTTCATATAATTAAACTAAAAGTTGCTTTGTTTCAAAATCCATCTTGAACAAGTTTGCTAAAAGACAAGGAAAAGAAGAGATTATCAGAATCCTGAAAAATATCAACACAAACTGAACATGTGGGTCCAACCTAGTCACACAGCCCCATCAACTGACCTAAATTCTGCCCAGGTCACAACCACACAGGTTAAAAACATGCTTTCAACTTTATCATCACGCTTCCCTGTATGTGACAGGGAATATATGGCTTTTCAATAGAGAAGTTCAACTAATTTTGAAACTACTTTCTAGACAGCTGAAGAATAATATTTGTTTCCTCACAGTAGCAGATCTACAGTATTCCATTATGAAAAAAGGAAAAAGGCAGCATATTCAAATTGAGTTTTACAGTACTGAATTTACAGCATCAAACTGGGAATTTGCACTTGCAAAGGTTCTAGTAAAATCTTGCAAAAGATGAGCATTTGGACTCTTAAGTTTGCCCTGAAGCATCAGGCCAGGTCAAGCTCCACCTAAAAAAACCTATTTTTGAACTTTTACTACTGTCTGCAGTGAGATGAAGGATTCACCAAGAATTTCATCATCTTTTAACTGCATCTTAGTAATAAACTTCTGTTCTTTGTTATTTATTTTCAGTCAGCTCTATTTACTAAAAAGCATGCAACAGCTGTAATGAAGAGGATGTATACATGAGCTAGACAGGGTACAAGAAGAATTTTGGCAAAACAATGTATTGCTTTTTCACTTTCGCAGAGACCCTGATAAATGGCTGTAATTTGAGCTTCAAAATGAGTATCCTAGTTTTAAAAAGGGAAGAGTTATAATAATGCAATTTTTTTCCAGGTTGAAGGCACTTCATACTGGCACAATATTAATACAAATAAGGCCTCAATATCTTAACTCCATATACATTCTATACTTCTGTCTATTTATAATACCATTAATTTATAATACAACAGGCCACTGGTACTTCTAAAGTGTGCAAAAAAACCTAGCTGTTGAGCAAAAGGCATCAAGCTAAAAACCGAAACCACTCACATTATGCAACTCCTCAGGCCCTTAGTGTTTAAAAACCTTTTATCAAAATGACAATTATTACTGTATTTCTTTTTCATGCACATTTGTGGTGTAACTATGTATTAAAGATCACCCAAGTGCTGAATGCCAGTGGCTGTATTCAGGGGAATCCAATGCCCAACTGGGCCACCAGCTCCATCAGGAACAGATACAGCCACTGCATGCAGCAGCAGCCTCATCCAGTTTTTATTTCAACAGGATTAGAGGCATCCAGCCCCATTCTGATGGTGAGTACAATTAAATACACACTGAAAGTAAGGATTTTATTAAACAACCGCAGGATGTGTTTGAATGCCATGCTATGTAAGAAACTGACACCAGCATCTGTTAGTCAGATAAAATTCAGAAAACTGGATGAGACAAGACAGACGCTGGGCTGTACAAGTCATTCATCTCAGTAATGAAAAAGATCATCATAAGAATTAACTTTTCTTCTTTCCTTGAGCCCCAGCTATATAAATTTCCATTCAAAGTGGAATGTGGCCCATTAACAGAAACAAGGCTGAGGAAAAAACTGTTCAACAGACTTGCTTTCACTCCAAAACAATAAAGGAGCTGGAAAAGAAAAGTCAAATCCATTAACTAGGCTTTTAAATAACACTAACCTCGGTCCTGTCTGACTGGAAAACAGCAACTCAGAATAGCAGTACAAATGATGGCTGCAGCTGTAGTTAAGGCAGAGAAAGCAGCTGGACCATTTTTAAACTTGTAATCTTGAAAGCATGCAAAGCTTTAACATAATTTTTGCAGAAAACAATAATCAAAATACAGATGTGTTTGAATAAACCCCACCAATTTTACTAAATACACTGTTCTAAACTAATTCAGCAAGGTAGCCAGTGTTTAAGGTAAAGCTGGTCAAAAATCAACTGAGGAGACAAGGAGTATTCAGCATGTCCTTAAGCAACTATTATATAAATACCAGGATTCTAATGAAAGTCATTAGATGTAACTGCACTGTCAGTACATAGGCAAATAATGGAGTAATAAAACTGGATGTCACTGTATAGCAAAGCAAGAGAAATGCGGTGTAGTTCAGTACTACAAATCAGGAGATGATTCAACTGTCTACAATAATTTCAGTTAAATTCTGGAGACAGCTGAAAGTGAGCAATGTATTTTATATGAAGAAACTTTGGCCACAGCTTTGTGAACAGCTGAATCAAAGTAATGGTTTGTCTTAACCCTGTTTCTGCTCTCCATGATCCCCATTCTTCCCTCACCAGTTCCAGCCACACAGTTCTGCCTCTTCCCTTTCACAGGCGTCTCGGGTCCACCTGTGACTCAATGCAACCAAACCAGTGCATTGGTGCTTTTTGTGGGTGCTCTTTTGGTAGCATACCAGAGAATCACAGAACACTTCAGTGAGCTTGGAGAGGAGCTTCGGGAGGTCATCTGGTCCAATCCCTCTGTTCAAGCAGGACCAACTGCCCAGGACTGTGTCCAGATGAGTTTTGAAACTCTAAGGATGAAGACAACAGAATGCCTGTGGGCAACCTGTGCCAGTCCTTGGTCACAGTCACAATAAGCAGGCATTTCCTTAAGCGTCCACCCCTTGTTCTGGGTTAAAACGTTAAACAGTGTCACACAAACAGGATCAATGGAAGGTAGGCAGAAGGAGAGAAGTAGGACTATCCTCTTTCAGCAGCAGTGAGCTAGATCATCTCATCCCATCTGGGAAAATAAAGCCTGCAAACATATCAGATGAGAAAGGAAAGTATCACTTAAAAAGCACCAAAACACTTTTTAAAATGTATGTAGAATCCCAGTTGCTTAAATTCAAGAAAGATGAACCCAAATTGGAAAGGGTATAAAGAAAAAATGGTAAAATGCGCAACAAAATCCATAGCTGAAGTTACAAGAGGAGACGGACTGACTTAGCATGAAGGAGACAGGAATGCTTACAGTGTCATTTGGATTATATTACAAAAGCAAGACAACAACACTAAAATCAATATCAGGTTTCTCATGATTAAACCTGAAATTGGAATGCTTAGTGACTAATGAACATGAAAGGTTTTAGAAATTAATTTGATTAAAGATAAAAAAGATAAACCCCTGTTTTTAAAAAGAAATTAATTGTTAAGATGCAACTTAAAAGCATCAAACTCTGAGGTTGCTGGTATCAATAGCAGAATGCAACCTGAACATCTCTTCAGTATTGCTGAACCTGCAGTATACTGTGCTAGTAAAACAAGAAGTGTAAGGCTGTATAAAATTGCAAACAGAACATGAGCTACCTCACACATCTTTGCTACAGACATTTTCCAGGGATTGCTATAATCTTGTAGAATATATTATAAAAGTTTCTGCTATTGAAGCATCTATTCTATACACAAAGATCTGAACTATCTGTTCATGACCTCAACAGTCTGGGGAGGTTTTCCCTTCCCTTTCTGCTTTTTCTTTTGGTTTTACTCCTTTCTCTACCTCTGCTGTTACTCACTATAAAAGAGAGCATTTGGAATCTGATTACCATTCCACAGCAGAGCCTGCAGTCCTGAATGCCTGAGAAACCTAAGTGAAACATTCAGTTAGAGACACTGCTCTGTCTGCCCATGCTGAACAATGAGTTCTCGATGTACTCTGGGCAGACGAGATCAGATACTCCTTTCACAAAGCCTAGCATCCAATTACCAAGAAGAACAAGGACTGGAGCTCAGGATTCTCTCCAATATATTAATCTATTCTCCAGACAACAGCAAGTGCAGGAAGAACAGCAAGGGAAAATGTGGGGCTCTGAAGGAGTTTCTTTTCACAAAGGGAGAGAGTTGGAATTTCCTTCAGGTTGTGAACCTCATGGCTCAGTTTACCTTCTGTAAATGAGTGTATTCTGCAGAAGAACTGCAGATCAGATATGCCGTAAAGCATGCTAAATTCTGAGATGAACAGAGCTATACAAACAAACTTTTACATTAGCACAGTAGGCCTGTATAGTGTTGGCGTTTTTGGTTGAAGCCATCAGAAGATTAGGACATAGGAGTAAGAATCTAAGACTTTCAGGCTCAGTCTAAGTTTTCTTAGAATCATAGAATAGTGAGGGTTGAAAAGGACCTTAAGTTCATCTAGTTCCAATCCCCTGCCATGGGTAGGGACACCTCACACTAAACCATGTCACCCAAGGCTCTGTTCAACCTGGCCTTGAACACTGCCAGGGATGGAGCATTCACAACCTCCCTGGGCAACCCATTCCAGTGCCTCACCACCATTACAGGAAAGAATTTCCTCCTTATATCCAATCTAAACTTCCCCTGTTTAAGTTTGAACCCGTTACCCCTTGTCCTATCACTACAGTCCCTGATGAAGAGTCCCTCCCCAGCATCCTTACAGGCCCCTTCAGATACTGGAAGGCTGCTATGAGGTCTCCACGCAGCCTTCAAGAGAAGCTTCTCCAGGCTGAACTGCTCCAACTTTCTCAGCCTATCTTCATACAGGAGGTGCTCCATTTCACTGGCATGCAGCATGAAATCAGCCCTTAAATTACAGCCAACAAACTAGTGCTTGTGTTGAATACTGATTACTGGTCCACAGGCACTTACAAGTTAAAACTTGCTGGTCTCAGAAGATAACATGATTGTACCATTTTTCTTTCTAGCTGTGATCCAACCATTTTCAATTATATAAAATAGCATCATCACAGCCAATTTCATAGAATCCCTGAATGGTTTGGGTTGGAAGGGCCTTAAAACCTTACCAAGTTCCAACCCCCTGCTATGGGCAGGGACACCTTCCATTAGACCAGGTTGCTCCAAGCCCGTGTCCAACCTGGCCTTGAACACTGCCAGGGATGGGGCAGCCACAGCTTCCCTGGGCACCCTCTGCCAGTGCCTCAGCACCTTTACAGGTAAGAACTTCTGCCTAAGAGCTCATCTCAATCTCCCCTGTTCTGGCAGGTTAAAGCCATTCTCCTTGTCCTGTCCCTACAGGCCCTTGTCCAAAGACCCTCTCCAATTTTTTTTGTAGGAAGCAAAAATTCAAGAAATTTAGCACTCACTAGCAAACTTTCTTTTGTGGTTCTTTTAATTATAAAGGGAGAGTGAAATAGCAGTGTTTAAGATACCACCACCACATTAATTTTTGTGTTGGGTAGCGATTTATACCAAACTTCTTCAAATCCTTGAGACATTTTTATCAACACAATAACAGCATTCAGAAGAGCATTCTCCTCAAGCATACTGGCTAAATAATGCACTTCCAAAGGCCACTAAAGTAGAACTGATGCATCATGTAATCCCTATTTAATCATAACTCTATCAGGAGCTCAGACATTCAACAGCTAAAACTCTGACTGGCTGATGCTGCAGTTCTGCACGGCTAGTTCTCACCCTTCCTTACCACCCCACAAGACATATGAAGTCCTGACTCCAAAGAACTTCAAGAAAACCTGAATCCATCCTTTTGTTAACATCCTGACAGAAGTTAGATTCAACACTAACAGATATGTATATTTGCCTGCTGAAACAGAATTGACATCCTTTTGGAAAGCAAAAATGCATCTATCACAGACTTTATGGATGATGTGATAATCTGATCAATCCAAAACTTTAATCTCAGACAACTTCTCCTCCCATGTCTAAAAACAAAACTAAAGATTACATGTTATTCAAGTGAAACATTTCTTGACAGGGAATGAGGATTTCCCATTCAACAAAGAATATCTTGAGACCTCACTCCCAGTTACTGAAAGCATGCCTTCACAGAAATATTAAATAATTCTTCAGGTCCGTTTAAACTCCTACTTGATTTTTCTTGAATCATTTTTTGGTAAGCTGTAAAAGCTGATCTCTTTGTCCATGACTGAACTTGCTGAAAATTCATGGAACAGAATAGGTCTTGATTTTATAGTAAGCCCTCCATATTTCACTATTCTTTTTTCAAAATCTGTCTTAGTCAGTAGTGACTCATGCTGTGGGACTCAACATTGAGTTGCAGAGGACCTCATTTCTCTGAAGCCAAAGCAAAACTATCACCTGGGAACACCATCTGTGTAGTCAGTTAGCTGACAAATTTCTTTTTCATTATAATAACCCATCATTGAAACAGAAATGGAATTTTTCATATAGTACTTTGACTCTCAAATGCATTTGCAGAGCTAACCAGATGCCTCCTCGTCCTGCCTAACTTCAATATCCGTTTTCCTCCTTACTAAATCATAGCAACAAAACTAGGAGATTGTCAAAGGTTTAGACTGTCAAAGGTTTACCTTTCTCATACTAACTGAAGGGAAAGAAGCAGAGGCTTTATCTTAATAAAATATGTGTTCATTAATTTCTACTTGCAGAATAACTTCTATTTACCTTAAAATAAAGCTGTTCTTGCAGATACCTTAATGACTTCATCTGCACAGTACTTGTATAGCAAAAGAATAAAGTAAACGTCCCTCATTTGCTGCTCTGCCAAAGAAGAATTGCAGTTTTGGTATTTTAGAGCAAATTCTTTCCCTTGAAGTATTTTGTAAATCTTGTTTCTGGACTCTTAAAGATTTCTTACTTTTATTTATTTCGTAACTATGAGAAATCAGGAAAATTACCAAGTTAGTTAAGCTTGCATACTTTTCACATATTAATTAGTTTTTCCACTTGGCTTGAGGATGTAAAACATAAGCATGTTTCACAGCAAAAACACAGTGTAAAATTAGTATGTTTAAGACTTACAGTAAGTATCAGTTATAGGAGAGTTAACAACATCTTTATTAATGTATTAATGTACTCTGATGCATTAATGCATTTTGATGGAAAATTATCAAAGGCCTCAACTGAACTCATGTAGTTTTCAAATACAGCCTCAAGCTCACTTTCAAATTTGAATAAGGATCTTGCAGACGGGGTTCTGGACTAATGAATAATAAAGGTTTTTTTTTTTAGTCAAATTCAGCTGGATCCTCATTTCACACAATGACATATTAACCAAGGAAGGAGACTCTGGAGATCATCCAGCCCAAGCCTCTGCAGGGTCATCTAGACAGGTTGCTCAGGGCCATTTCCAGTTACATTTTGAGTATTACAAAGTCAATGGGGACTCCAAAATCTGTATGGGGAACTTGTTCCAGAGCTTGACCACCCTCAAGATCAAAAAAGTTTGTTCTGATGTTTAAATTGAATGTCTTGTGTTTCCATTGCAGCCAGGTTCCAAAGTCTGACTGCAATTCAATTCAGCTGCCTTTCTAAACACTTTCTGTACAACCTGTTTCCTAGCCTGTAACTGATTTTCAGTGCAGTAAGAATCTTTAGCCAGAGTTTCTTCTACAGTGTTTTCGAAATGAGAGTGTTTTGGGATCATATTGATAAATCTTACATATGTATTCAGCCTAAGATTGATGTTATCATCATCAGTGTTGGCCTAGGAACTTCCATATCCTGAAAACACTAGTTAATTGGCAGAAAGATTTCAATCTGTAATCATGAGTGCTGTCAGGGCCCATATCTCAATGTAGCTGATAACCACACAGAAAGGTTTTAAAATGCCTACTGACCTTTTGAGCTCCCATTTTCTCCTCTCTGTCTTGAAAACCCTAAAGACAGAGTTCTTTTCTTTTGCATCTTCATGGAGCAAATGAAACAAAGAACACATGAACATACACATACAAAATAAAAATAGTATCCACCCCTATTAACTCTATCTAATCCTTAGTCAAAAAGGAAATGGCTACTCAAAGTACTTAAAGATTTTTATGCTTCTCCTCCAGCTCAATGGGTTAGAGAGCAAAAAATTCCAGAGAAATTATTTATGAATCACCTTTAAAAAAATAAATCTTTTCAAAAATTTTCCATACCCGTTATTTCCTTCTGTATCAAATGTAAGTCCTCTTTTGGCTTCTGAACTGCAAATGAAATCTCTTGGTTCACTATTAAATGCTCTTCTAAGTTTCCCTTGGGGACATCAAGTTTAGTAGTTTACATATAATATCTTGATAGTCACTGTAAAGCATAAGGAACTGTACAAGTAGTTCTAATTTTAATGAAAATTTAGATGATTAACTTGGTGAATACAGCTTCCAGTGCAGTAACTAATAAAGAAGCTGGAAGCCTAATTCTTAGTATGCTTTCACTGCATATTAAAAAAGCCAATCTGTCAAACAAAACACTTTTTCTTATAAATCATACTTTCAAATATTCATAATGTTTTATACAGCAGTGCAAACATTCCATAATATTGTATCCCTGTACCAAGCTAAGTATTTCATCAATAAAAATCACAGAACTTTATCTCAAATTTCCTTCACTTAAATGGCTCAACATATTGGATTTGTCTACAGAAATATTCTTCCTGTCTCCACTACTTGCAGTCAACTAGAAGCACTGTCCTTCAAGTGCTGACTTTCCTGCAATAAAAAGAATTTATTTCCCCTTTACTTTGTTTCTTTGCAGTACATCAGGGTGTGAGAAAATAGTTATGCTGCTATAATCTGATTTTCATTTGATTCACAGCATACTTAGGTTAGATGTTGAAAGCTCAAAAGTAAGGACACATTAGCAGGTTGACAATCCTATTTTTAAACCTCTCCTGCTAGCTATGTACTTCTCCCTAGACATATTGCAGTCAACATTAAAAATAAATGTATTTAGATTATAAAGGCAACAATGCCAGCTCTGTTGAAACGTCCCAGGCATGAGTCTTTTTTCTTGACAGGTAAATACTTTCAAACTTTCATAAGCAAATGAAGCAAGAGCCCTGCAAACTCTCCCTTATTGGCCATTTATGCATAGAGCAATTCAGCCTATACACTTTGTTTGCTCACATGTTCTGTAAAGAGTTCTGTACTATAGCTTAAGAATAGACCAAATTTGTAACTCTTTCTGTGGAGAAATGGTTTTATTATATAGCACATGCTAATGAAAGCAAAAGGTACTGAACTCCACTTATAATTAAGAATGCTTTGGGCAAATTTCATCATGATAATATTCTTTCACTAACCCCAATCACCAAACTATCACCACTGACAGGAAAATAAACAGATTACAGCCAATTAGAAGGCAGGATGATAGTTTTTATCTGTAAGCAAGTAAACTAAACAGCTTAAAATCAAAACACCCATATTGTGAGTTTTTCATATGGTGACAAATCCACTACTCTGATTTCAAGAATATTCAGTATTTGATACTAACGTTTGGCTCATAATACACGGTTACTCTATCCACAGTACTATGCAACTATGCAGGACTTAACAGCCAAAGGGAGGGATGCAGAGATTTACAAACCACACTTGACAAAGTAATCTTTCTTACAATAGCAAATTAGTGGGTTGTGGTTATTTTTTAGAAAAGTAGTAGTTTGGTTTTAAATACAAATTTAAGCGTAAACATTCATATTTCAAGCAAATGATTACTATGTTTAGATTAAGTTAGTTTTATTAACAGTATGTCTCAACTAACAAAGCAAAAACATCAGACCTTTATGCAGAATAATGATTTTAAAAACTATTACAGGGACATGCACCAATTAACCAAGTAGCTCTCAGAACACCTTCTCCAAATTTCAGAAGGAAAAGGAGCCATGCTTCAGAGATCCTGACAATTCCTTTGTAGCAAATACTTTGCATTAAAGCAAAGCAATCCAAGCATTTTCTTAACTCTCACCTCCTAACAATCAAATGTGCTATTATAAAATCAAAAATGAAAAAAAAAAAAAAGTAAAATATGAAGACACTGAAAAGGGAAGAAGTTTCTTAGTCTGCATTCTTTCCTACTCAGTAGATGTTAGGAGAAGAGGAAATGAAGCAAGTAATGCAATAAAAAGTGCAAAGTCCTGTGGCAATTCCTCTGTTTCTGATCTCCAAAAGTTATTTTATCAACTCTTTCAGCATTCCGCATTAAATGTAAAGGAGATCTTGGATCACTAAGTCCATTCAGACCCCAAAAAGAACCAACTGACGTGTGATCAAGGTAGCCATCTGAGACCTTGTGCATATGACAGATGAATATATCCAACAGTCGCAATTCCTCCTTGCCTAATTCCTCACTTACTTTGTAAGTTGTACTGGGAAATAAGGCCCCTTTGCAACAATTATTCCCTCCAGAGAGTTACTGAAGCAGAACAGTGTTTGAGAGGCTTAATTATAAAATAACAAGTTATGTTTATATTGCTCATCAATAACTTTGCAAAACTGATTGATTTCAACTGGTGAGAAACACTAACGTTGAAGCCATACAAAATCATACAACAAAGCCTAAAGTACTATATATTCTTCATCCTTACTAGCCAGAAGGCCAAAGAACAGAAACAAAACTGAATAAAATGCAAAACACTACGAAGTGATTTTGAAATCATTGACATAATCATTAACAACATAGGCAACTGTATTCTCATTAGCAAAGATACTCAGAAACAGAGGTGAGAAAATAATATCCAATTATTTAAATAACCTTCCTACTTTCAGGGGTTAGGATTTAATTAGGTGAACTATACAGTATCACTATAAGCCATCAATACAGTCGAGTCTCCCTGGTCTTACTCTATCCTGCACATGTCTGGACACAAACTGGAAAAAAATGCCAGATGATGAAAGAGCTTCTGAATGCCACTGAGAAAGTCTGTTCAGTTTTTAAGTCACAGTCCTTTAATTAAAGTTGAAAGAACACTGGCCTCCTCACTGAGCTTTTGGTTTGCTTGGCTTTTTCTTTTCCCGGTTTTTTGTACACTAAGAGATCTATATATTGCAGTGGATGAAAATGGCATTAACTTTTAGGATCATGGGTGGACAGAGAAGGGTACTGAAAAAAAGAAAATGCTATGTACCATTTTAAAAAGATCCTACTCCTGTTGTAAGTGCACTGATGATTTCCTTCTTGTTTTAACAAATAAGAAATACATTGACAATCTTTTTTTCTTCACTATGAGGTGCTGAGGCACTGGGCACAGGCTGCCCAGAGAAGCTGTGGCTGCCCCAGCCCTGGTAGTGCTCAAGGCCAGGCTGGATGTAGCATGGAGCAACTTTCTCTAGTGGAAGGTGTCCCTGTCCGTGGCTGGGGGTTGGTACTGGATGAGCTTTAAGGTCTCTTTCAGCCCAAACCAGTCTGGGATTCTATGAATCTCATAAAACAATAAAAATAGCCACTGGAAAAAGCAAACTGTTTGTAAATGTACCACAGTTCCCACAGTTGCCTATAACATAGTTCATGTAAGTAGTATCAAGAGTAATGTAAACTATATCTGAATACATATAGGTGTGCGTGCATACCTGCATTCCAGAGCTGCAATCCTACTTTCTTCTAAAAGAGCAACTGCCCAGCTATGAACTCTCTGTTCATTAGGGAGTCTGATTTTACATCAGAAAATAAGCCCTTCTTCATCAATGAAACCAGATGCTTTCAATTTCACAAAATCAGTAGCTCCTTGTTTCTTCCCCAAGTTATTAAACGTATGCAAGAACCCAGAATGATCAACATAAACTAATTTCTCAGTTTTTTTCTTCAGAATAACCATTCCCAATTTATAAGTCAGTGCTCAAACTTCCTAATTTCTGAACTTTCCAATTAAAATAATGCAAGTTTATTACTCTAAGTTTACACTACCATAAGCAGTTGTATGCACTTACAGTTCTCATACATAGCACTAATGGTATTCATTAATTTGGTATTAATACCAAAACTTTCAATGGAGTTAACTTTATCATGCAGAGAATTACCAAATGCCTTAGGAAATTCATAATCATTTGCATTTTGCAGCTATAAATAGCATAACAACTTTTTATCTTGAACTACCTTAACAGATAGGACTCTCAGCAGAAAGTCAGATTCAATCACAAGTACTGACTGACAGTAAGTTCTAGAAGTACTGCAGCAATGTAGTAGGACCGGAATATCTGTTACAGAACAGTTTCAGCCCCGTGGTTATTCCACTTTGCCTGTTTCAAAAATTATGGAATCCTCAACATCCCTTCAGTATTTTAGAATAGTGCTTCAGCACTCAATTTCAAATTCGCCACAGTATGAGCACCTGCAGCTCAAAAGTGATCAATGAATTAACTCCTGAGAGATGAATTTTAGACAAGAGGTTAACTATTAGATGAACAGAATACATTCTTCAAATTAAAGAAGTCAAAAAGGTGGTTAAAAGAAAAAGACTCAACACAGTTATTATATATATATTTTAAGTAGAAAGCACTGATTCCTGCTGATACTTAAATCTTATTATTAATGCATCTTTAATAAAGATTTTAGAAACTTGAGAAAAGGAAAAGCTATTCGACAATGTTTTGTGGTCCAGGAAACCAAAAGTATTTTCCAGGGCTGTGTTTGGGGGAAAAAGTAAAACAAAATCACCTAAAGGCCTATTCCCATGTAAATTTTAGAATGGATCTTTTTCCAGTTGGGAAAATCTGTTTAAGCTATAGTTCTGAAGATCAATGACATAACAATAAAGATACCAGATGTCTGCAAGAATATGCCTATATATACATTATGTTGAATTCCTGTATCTGTCTCCAATATAAACAACCACTTTGCGTCCTGAAAATAAAACGTTGGCACCTTATGTTGTTAAATGCAAAAAAGCTGGTGTATTCATTATACTTCGTGTAGCAAAGCCTGTCACATTTCATTAAACAATATAATACTGTGATATGCTCAGTAATAAAAAAGCAATAAAACTTCATATTTTAATTTCTTCTGGGGAAGACATTCATGATTTATGTAGCCTTTCCTCAAACAAGTGACATCTAATGGAGCACACGACTGCTGTACATCAAGAAGGCCAAACTGGTTTGAAGAGAGAGAAAGAACCACCCATTTGTGCAAGTATCCATCTTAAAAATCAGTAGATTAGTTAAGACCAAGTATTACCAGTAGGTTAAACAGCACCATTTTTGTGCAGAAAAGATGTTCATATCATGTGTCCTAAATCTAAACCTTGACGTTTTCTCAAAGATTTACTGTCAAATTTTGTTGGTGGTTTAAGTTTTTGTTTTTTCAGTAATGCTCCATTTAACAACTTAATAGACATGAAAAAACTGAATACACAAACATGTTTTGACTCTTATTTACATAAAGCACAAAATATAAATGCACTGGATCCACAATAATCCCTACTGACAAGCAACACCTGAATTACTTGTCATTCATACTTGTCTGCATGGTAATTAGGATGTAACTAACATTTTTGAAAAGCATTCTTGAAGTACTGGCTTCCTAAACTATAATCCCAAATATGGAGCTAAGTCTGACTCAACACCTTGCTTAAGAAAACCTACTGAAAAAAAGGTCAAAGTAGACTTCAAATCTAATTAAGAAAAGCTGAGTAATTTCAGTCAGTAAATATCCTGCTAGTTTACGTTTTCTTTCTATTACAAACATTTCTTATTTGTTGCCAAAAGATCAAATAAAATGGGAAAACCTGACAAAAAAGCAAAAGGTAAATGACCCTCCTTTTTGCCTACTTATTATCTCTACTCCAATCAGGATCTTGATTTCCCTTTTTGTCCTGTCCTGAATGTACAGACAGTGATCCTGGTAAAAAGCAGACTCTGTAATTTCTGAACTGTAAAACCTGTGTCCTCAAGAGAGAAAACCTTTGGTATATTGTTCTTCTAGTCACCCACTTATGAATGGTATTTCAGTCTGCCTTTCAAATTCAGCTGGAATTGACCTAGGAAGTCTGTCAGTTTATTGGAAGAGGAGGACATTGATGAAAGAACAGTACTGGTGTGATAAACTAGCTTTATTACTATACAGATTTGATATTTCAGTCTGTATTTATTTCACTGAAATTCCTAGCATTTACTCTGAGGTGGCAGAAACAGTAAAATGTGAAACACTGATGAGTTCAGGTGATAAGAGTATCAACAGAAGTGCAATAATCATCTCCTTTGAAGATTTGTTAATGTGTCTAGGAAAATACTAGCAGTAAAGTATTTTCATTTGTTTGTTAAATGGGTTTTATAAAGATCTAAATAAAAAGTATACAAGCAAGAAGCTGATAAAATACTTAATCAGAAGTGAAAAGAGCACAAGATCTTTCTCCTTTTGTTGTAGAAATTCTTTTTGCCACCCCAGCCCCCCTCAAAAAAAAAAACGAACCAGTAATTTTTAGTGGGCAGCCCTGAATTCTCCTAATTGATGCATCACCTGGAGTCACTGACATAAGCAAAAAAATCAGCAAACAAAGTACATCAATAAATGTCATGGATCAGTAGCTACAATTACAGCAGTTGCTTCGAGCAGTTCAGTGCACCTCTGAACCATTCACTATAGCCTTTAAATACTTTGGAAGTATGTTATGCAGGAACACTTCAGACTAAATCAGTTTGGTCACACATGCCATGCATGGGTATTTTTTCTTAGTGTGCGGGTACCACTGCAAGTAGACATTCCTACCATGACACGTGTCTAGCAGCCACTGGCGACACTGCTGCCTGGATACTGCATTTCACAAGTGAATTTTAGAAACATACACGTTAGTCACAGTGTGTTTCAACAGACTAGCATATGGCTACAGCCATACAGCATGTGCAGGGAATGAAATGTCAATGGGTTGTTTGTATGAAGTCTAGTCACCACTAAGTGTAGCAACACTTCAACATTACACCCAAACTATCTTGATACTATATCAAAAAGTCATCAAGGTTTAAGAAAAATAAAACACAAAAGAAACCAACAAAAGAACAATCCTTAGAGAAGAATCCTATTATCTACTAATGCATTTCATTTAGAAAGCTGTTGAGAAAGCACACATCTGTGAAATAATACATAGCTGTTCTGTTAGGTTTTAACTCCCTTTTTCTAACACCTCATCATTGTGCTGCGAAATACAGAAGTAAACCAAGATTCATGTTTCACAGTGCAAAGAAAAACAAAAATTGAACTCAGAAGAATCTTGAACTGAAATCACTAATGTGGCAAAATTAAGCATCAAAAGCTAAATGCGCCCACAACCCCCCTTTCAAGTTTTAAGTCTAGGACAGCTTTCAATGACATTACCACATAGTTCTTCAGGGTTGACATTGCTCAGTCATCCAATGATTAATCAAGTATTTAATCTGTGGCCTCACCCTGAAAGGCATGTGAATTACTACCATTAGGTCATATTAATAAACTCCATATGAATAAACTCCTTATAGTGAAGACAAAATTAATGTCTTCAGTTGTGTGTTTGTTGTTTCTCTTGGTTTTACAGTGCTTTTTACTGACAGCATGTAAGTCCTTCAAACCCCGTAATCTCGGCCTTACGAGCAAAACTACTTACACTTTTAAACTCACAAAAAGATTAAAAAGTGTCTGAATGAGGAGACGAAGGACCCAACTCGCCAAAATACTCACCATTACAAGACATTCAAACTCAGCTACAACTGATATTCAGTTCCACTAAGTGCTTACCTTTGGTGCAGACCATGATCTTCAAACTGGGTATGTACTAAATATATAGCATGCAAATTGAAGCAAGTAAACCAGTTTGCACTGCACAAGAACTGCCAAAACCAAGGCAACACACGGTCCTAACTTCCCAATACTCCAAAAGGAAGGAATCACAAATGTTTTAATTTCTGTGCATTCATGTGATACTACTGCAACAAAGTAGCAAAGAAAAACTTTGATTGGGTTATTCTTGACCAGAACAGCTTATTATTTTCACTCTTTTTCTCAACAGCAATACTAAATAACAAGGATGCACATCAACACTGTAAAGTCTATAATGTGCTTATCACAGACCTACTTGGATGAAAATGAGGTATTTTCCAATGAGGTACTCTGGTAGTACACAACTCTCAGAATCTGGTATATCCTCCTTAACTCTTAAGCAAAGAGTATAGACTTTTGTTTTTACAGAACTTGGGCATCGTTACTTTTTCAAATCTAATTTTCATTTATCATAAGCAACATACTGTTTGAATAAAAAACCAAATCACTGCCAAGACAAACACACATCTATCACTATATGCTTTTGAACCTGAGACATTCTTCACCTTTGTACAATCTTAAAGCTAAATAATGCTAAAAAATATTAGTAATAAAAATGCTTATCAAGATAGACATTAAATTCAGAGTTTTCTTTAGATTTTGTCTCTATTGCACACCTCCACTGGGTCAAATACTTTATTCCTCCCATTAGATAATACAAGATAGCCAGCATTTTATACTCCAGTGAAGTTAACATCTCCCAGTCCCTATTGCTTCCTAGTCAGTGACATTTCACTTGACATACTATTATTAAACATTAATTTTGTTATTACAACACATTTGAAAACTATTCAGTGAGCAAGAAAAAAATAAAAAGGTTGGCAGTCGCCACTGTGCCCTTTAGGATAGTGATATTTGATAGTGATCATTTGCATATTTTCAACTGAGAATTCACTCTATGGACAGATAATATAGTGGCAGTTGTCACTTCCCAGAGACAAGAATCGTTAGGGGATTTTTTTTAACACCCTTCATCAATTCCAAATACTACATAGAACTATCATAGAACCACAGAATGGCTGGGGTTGGAAAGGACCTAAAGATCATCTAGCTCCAACCCCCCTGCCATGCGCAGGGATGCCTCATACTAGACCATTTCACCCAAGGCTCTGTCCAACCTGGACTTGAATACTTCCAGGGATGGAGCATTTATCACTTCTTTGAACAACCTGTGCCAGTGCCTCACCACCTTAACAGTAAAAAAACTTCCTCCTTATATCCAATTTAAACTTCCCCTGTTTACGTTTTAACCCGTTACCCCTTGTCCTATCACTACAGTCCCTAATGAAGAGTCCTTCCCAAGTAAATCATGGGACAAAGCAAAGCTACTGAAGACTGAACTGAGAAGGAGTGGAAGCATGGCAGCACTCATAAGAGAGAAGTCACACCAATTTCAAGCTGATTTCTTGCCTAAGTATGAATGCCACAAGCAAGGCAGTAATTCTGTTCAGGCACGGCAGAACTATCAAATGTTGGAGGATACTCGACCCCTTCCCTCAGGGCACAAAACTTCTGGGAGGCAAGAAACAAACAAGCCTTCATGATTCTTGGCCATCCTATATATTGAACAACTCAAAAATGCCTTGAGATCATCCTAATTAATGCCAAACTGTAGACTACAGAGACCAGCTTTGCTTCATCTCTCCTCCACAAGCAGGTATCCAACTTCCAGTACTGATAGACTAATATCAGTAATTTATCATCAATGCTTACTGCTGGAACAGGAGTTTCAGGAAGACTCATGATGTCAAGGATCATCTCCAACTTCTCACCTCTCCCCCTAGAAACTGGTATCTTGAAAGAATTAACCACCTAAGAGTTCTTTGTATAATACTTTTCCAAATGAAAATGCTAAGATTTTAAAACAAAACAAAAATAAACCCACCATTTTCCTGTTAGTGCAGGCATATGCCTAAGTGCAGACAATTAAATGGGTCAAGACCATGCCTTTGGCCTCCAAGAGTTGAAAACCACCATTCACAGGGATTTGCCATTCTGAATACTACTGACAAGACCCCATTCTGAGTTATTTCAGTTAATGGTTCCACATTCCACTACTTTACCTTGAGATAATTTGCGCCCATCATTGTGTTCTACCTCTTGATATCCAGCACTGCTAAATTAGTTTCAATTTTCACCAAAAAAACTGTTATGATTCTTCAGTTCACTGGTATCTGCCTCTCCTTTGTGCCCTCAACTGCTACCAAGAAACTGTCCCATACAATATATATGTCTCATATGTAATAGATAAATCCTCTTAGACAAGGCACACTTTGTTCAAGAATCTTCTTTCCCTCTGAAAAGCTGAAATTGTTCACCACCACTACCACCACTCTGAGTGCAGCACTTTAACCCTATCCCATATATAAACATCTCTTACAAAAAATGTTGAACATAAGAAAAGAGAACCGTATTTTTACGTTTCTATCAATATTGCTAGAGTAGCCAGCACTGCAGCCATCAATAAAGCAATCACTTCCTTGTGACTTCCCAGCTTATAACTAGACACTGCTATTAAACGGTTATTTAACTTCATCAGTCTAGCATAAGCCAAGAGAATGAAGAAATTAGGAAAATAATTTCCAATCATTTACTAATTTGGCAGTGGGTAGCATACCAACGCATCTTGTGGAGACTGACACCTGATGATCATTTACTTCCAGCCAATTACTATTTAATGAAGCACAAAGCCACAATGATAAACCATTGAAGGGTGATTGCAGAGTGTGTTTTCAGTATCATATTACAGAATAATTAAGGTAACTGTAAAATTTCAGCATGGGGAAGTAAAGGCAACTAGGACTTTCAATAATAACACAATGCCTACCTGTGGCATAATAATGATGGATTGCTTTTGCTCAAGCAGTCAGTGCTTAACAAGCACTCCCCATCCGCCATCCATAAACACGCATCACTGGGAAGCTTTCATTGTCAAAGAATGCACTGACATGTACAGTGACATTTTTTAACACTTCACAGTTATTAAATTAAAACCATACCAACACGCTAGTTAACAGCATGTAGTTAAAAGTCCTGTTGGAGATACATTTCACACAGTACCCACTACAACAACACAATGCTTGCTTAAACTTTTTGCCAAATAGTAACAGTGATTTAAATTTTCCCGCTAATTTCTAGCTTTTTTAGGTTGCCAAAGGTATTTATCTCTACAGCAAGAAAACAATACCTCACTGTCACAACCGTGGTCCTCCACAACTAACTTTTCATCCCAATAGCAGAACTTCTAACAGCACCCACATGCAAAGTTCTTAAATTAAAACCAAAAAGTGAATAACATGTCAGGTTTGATGTATTTAAAAAGCAAAGCTGCATTTCTTTGTAAGTCAATTGACAGTAACCAGACTTGCCTGTCTATCTGTCTTTGTCAAACTTTTTCCAGCTGGATAACTCCAATTGTTATTAAAGTTGACAAAAGACAATGATATTATTAATGAAAGCAGCTACATGATATTAGACTTTTCATTACAGGCTCCTAGTGAGCTTTAATTAATTGCATGGCTGCTATGCCTAAAAAGGCTGCAGACAAAAAGGGATGGGAGCAGGAATTTTTGACTTGTTGGTTTAAGTAAGTTTTTCAATCCATCATCTTCCTCCTCAACTGTAAATAAAATGTTGCTTCAGAAAAACCCTCTTTAGATTAACCATATGTTTTCTTCTTCAAGCACAACCTGTACTAAATTACACATCTGTATTCACCAGCTATTTAGACAGCTTCTGATACAATGAAGTTTTATATCCTGCCTTCAATGATACCACATTTGGTTAACAGATTTAGTTTTATACAAAGCATTTCTGAATAGAACACAGAAATAAGGGTCACATGGATGATCAGGGGACTGGAGCACCTCCCATATGAAGACTGAGAAAGTTGGGGCTGTTCAGCCTGGAGAAGGCTGCATGGAGACCTCATAGCAGCCTTCCAGTATCTGAAGGGGGCTATAAGGATGCTGGGGAGGGACTCTTCATCAGGGACTGTACTGATAGGACAAGGGGTGATGGGTTCAAACTTAAACAAGGGAAGTTTAGACTGGATATAAGGAGGAAATTCTTTCCTGTAATGGTGGTGAGGCACTGGCACGGGTTGCCCAAGGAAGCTGTGAATGCTCCATCCCTGGCGGTGTTCAAGGCCAGGTTGGACAGAGCCTTGGGTGACATGGTTTAGTGTGAGGTGTCCCTGGCCATGGCAGGGGGTTGGAACTTGACAATTTTAAGGTTCTTTCCAACCCTGACTATTTTATGATTCTATATGCTTTGGGAACCCTACCCCTGCACTGCTGTTTACAGGACGCTCTCCTTGATCACCCAAAGGCATTCCCCCTTTGTACAACGCTTCAGCTTAGCAGCTTGCAGAACCAGGCTATGCAGCTTAAGTAAAATACCTCCTGGTACTCTCAAGGTATATACTCTCTCTCTATGGCTTTCTGATCACTGTCTCTCCATCTGAAACTGCAAATACCATGCTACCAGTAGAGATGCAACTCAGAGCTGTGCTTGTCTGAGTTGATTGCAAATTATTAATAATTCACATTTTAAATCCTCTTTCTCACCCAGGAAGACAGCATGCATATTTCCCTATGAATGCTTCCCATACACTGAGCTATGTGCTTCCTATAAATAACTAAATCAGCAATTCAAACAGACATGTAAATTGAATAAATCATTGCAATTCATTAGAGACTATTAATTGCTGACACATCTAAACTGAACTACTCTTTAAAATGGGTGGCCTTTAACACCAGCTTTGAGACTTATCAACAGATAGCTAAGAGAAACTACAGATTTAGACAACAGAGGAATGATATTCCTTTACAAGCTGTTCCTGACATGTAATACTTTTCTCTCTTTCAGCACAAATTTAGGCAAAGGCTGAAGAAATTGTTATTTCTTGGGTCATGGACTCCATCCTCTGAAACAAGTGCTTCAGTTACCCTATCGCACTCCTATAAGTATGAAACTCAATTGTCCCTTAATTAAAGCAAAGCAGTGAAGCCTCAACAGCTTCTAAGTGCACAATTCTTTCCTTCATTTAACCTTACTTGCAGGTTCTTCTAATTTAGAAAACTTCAGTTGAATTTTGCTTTTTCTGCTAGCATGACCTTATCCCTTATGGTCTTGCAATGACCTCAGACCATCTTCTGTTTTGTAGTATTAGCTAATTTTTACATAGTTATTACCTTTTCTAAGTGTTTCAGCTTCTGTCCCAAACGACTCTCGTGAGCAAGTCATTAACTCTTGCTTGCTTTCTCTATACTTTTTATTATTCATCCCACTTTGACAAGGTCTTTTATCTTTTGTACTGATTTTCACGATGAACCTGCTGAAAAGTGGGTATTATAAGCATCTTCAAGTGTAAAATCCTGTTCTCTCTTGGTTTACTACTTAACTCATTTACTGTCCTCTCCTTTCCATCCTTCATTTTCATTGATCCTATCTATTCTTACGAACAGGTAAGTAGTTCAGTGTTCTGTACAACAATTCTTTTACCTTCATTCTCATTTATGCAGTTGTATTAATTATAGTTCCTTGAGTAGTACATAGTTAAGTTAAATTGGTTTTAGTTAACCTTGCAAAAAGCCATAATCAATAAATGTTCCAGTGGCTAATATTCAAACAGGCAACTCTGCCTCCACTCAGACAGCAGTTGGTTGATTCTGCATTAAGGAAAGGAGATTTCAGACTGAAGTGTTCAAGAGTTCTTCAGGAAAAATTTAAAAGAATATGTTAAAATATCCAAACCATGGATGGAGTCTAGAAAACAAAAGGTCTCTGCATGCTCCACAGTCAACAGCTGGCAAGTTTTGACTTAACTCTCTGCTTTTAGAGACCACATGAACACTCATACACACACAGGTTACATGAGCAGCTCTTCACAAAGTCATGGGCTGCACATTCAATCAGGAATTGCCAACAGCTGCACTGCTGCTCTATGTGAGCCACAGCCTTCATACATGAATTCAGGAAGGTCATCTAACAGTGTCTCAGCTTCACAAATCAAAGTAATGCTTTCATTAGCAGTTAATACACAGAAAATCCACCCCACCCCCCCCCCCCCAAAAAAAAAGAAGACACTACTATTTTCATAACCTTGAAGAAGCAAGGGAGATTGCTCATGAGAACCTTTTATTTTGAGGGAATTATATATATAACACTGCAGAGGCCTGATTTTATTTTAATATACTAAAATGTCTTCTAAATTGTCTTTTACATATATCATTTATGCCAGAAGTACTACACTGATCAGACAGGAAACTCAAAATTCAAGGCTAAGCTTGTCCCTCTTAGGTACCTCTGGCTAATCTTACTGATTTCATTATTCACTGTAAACAGAGCTGAAAACAAAGTTAATGGCATGTTCCAGGAGGAGGTTTCTCCACATACTACCCACCAGTTCCCAGAGTCAGGATTTACAGAGTTTCTGCTTTTAGGTAGACAAACTTTTCCTTAAAAGCAAAAATAAATAGTAAATTGCAGCATAGACATGGCAAGCAGGTAATGTTTAGGAAAAATGACAAGACAAAAAGTATTATATCTCATATTTTTAAACAAAACTTTGAATTTGTAGTTCCATGACAATTTCCTCATTTAATTTTGCTATCTTGGGAATTTCCACAGTATGGCAGTTCTAATTCTGGACTGTTTTAGCCTTCATACTTCTTTCTGATCATCTGAAAGTTGAGAGCAATGGCCAGTCATAGTAACCATTCCACTCCCCTTCCATTAAACACAGTTTTTAGTCTCTTCTTCTGAAAGCAGTTTTTTTGCATTGAAAAAAATATCAACCTGTGCATTTTATTACTGTGGTGGAAAAGTAAAAAGGATGTAAATTGTGGAGGAAGAACTCCAGAGACAATTTCTGCCCTTCCAGCACTGTTAGCTTCAGCTCGCAATAAATCCAGCTGTTTGAGAGGACAAAGATGAAGGCACCCACCCACCTGCCAAGTTCTTGTGTAAGAGAAGTGAAGTGTACTGGAATCCAGTATTGGAGAAAGAAACCCATACTGGAAACATAACAAGCAACTGATTGAATGGGTTTGTAATATTTACTAATATTAAACACTACAATATTTACACTTCCTGATCACCAAACTATTTATATTTTGTACTAGATTACACCCAACAAGGTGCATAACTATAGCTAGTGCAGGCATCAGAATTTTATTTTTGTATTAAATAAGCAGTATAATAAAATCCTGTTAGTAGACAGCACAGCTCCCAGTCTCCTCACCAGAAGTGACTTTGGTCAGAGCTCATTTTTAAGTCCTTTTATATGCATTTTGTAAAGAAGGAGCCTGAGAAACTTTATCTGACTTTAGATCATAGAATCCTAGAATGATTCTGCCCATGGGCAGGGACACCTTCCACTAGACTAGGTTGCTCCAAGCCCCATGCAACCTGGCCTTGAACACTGCCAGGGATGGGGCAGCCACAGCTCCGCTGGGCACCCTGTGCCAGCACCTCAGCACCCTCATAGTGAAGATCTTCTAGGAGAGCTTGGACTGGACAACCTTTTACAGTCATTTCTAACAGTTACTATTTCTATGACTCAACAACATCATCCTGACCACAACAGAGGGCCTTTTGATAGCAGTAATCATGTCTGCTACATAAACTGGATTAAATGGAAGATTATAAACAGTGCTATTTTCTCACACAGGTAAGCTTTATTAATTTTATTGCGTGCCCATCTGCTCTTTGTTATTTCCCTGTGCTTTCTTAAAACAGGCTATCTACTTAATGGACTAAAACAACATTAAAAGCACCTTGAAATAAAATATTTCACTCTAGTAATTGAGAAAAGCAAAATCCTTCAAAGCCACAATCCACAGCTGTTAACACCTTAAAATTCAGACATACATTCAGTGATAAACTTTACTCTCTTAACAAAGCTGTAATACATGGAATGCTTAAACAGACTATCACATATGGTCCTCGTATTCTTAGTGGGTTTAGGAAATATAATTTTTACCTATTTGTATGACCAAGTGCTAGACCCTAAGTAAGGGATGTATATATTCCCCTTACTGGAGTACTTCCAAACAGGCTCCAAAAAAGAAACGCCCTGAAATGAATCTACACAAAGTGCAAGGTAAATCTATCTTGCTTTCTCATCCATGTTCCCTGCACTTCAACAAACACAGAGCTTAGGCTCATTTCTCCCCATCCACTCTTTCAGAGACGGGGCTCTAACAAACAGTCACATGCAGGATCTTCACTCTTGCAGGAACCACCTTCTTAAAGGGTAACATGAAAAGCCAGGACATGAACATAAAAGCCAGCACTTGCACCCACTATAATTAAGTACTGCTATATTAACAAGACCACCAGTTGTCTTTAAGTGAAACAAGCATGGTAACTCAGACACCACTTTTGTTTGTTACTTTATTTGCCTCTTTGCTAGCCCCCTGTCCTGGGTTCAGCAGTAGCAGTCATGTTTCTCCTTTGTGGTAGCTGGTGCAGTGCTGTGTTTTGACTTCCAGCCTGGGAACAGTGTTGGTGAAGCCGATGTTTTCGGTTGTTGCTAAGTGATGTTTACCCTGACCAAGGACTGCCATCACTGTTGCTAAGTGATGTTTACCCTGACCATGCTCTGTCAGGGAGGAGGGGAAGCTGTGAGGAAGCAGAGACAGGGCGCCTGACCCAGGCTAGCCAAGGAGGTATTCCATACCACAGCACATCATGGCCGGGGTGGGGGGTAACTGGGAGTTACCCAGAAGGACACGGGCTTCCGGGGGGGGACTCGTTTCTTGGCCGGTGGTATCGTATTCTCTTCCCTTGTTATTTTCCCTTATCATTGTTGTCGTTGGTGGTAGCGGTGGTGATTTGTGTTGTACATTGGTTGCTGGACTGTTCTTGTGTCAACCCATAGGAGTTGCACCCTTTCGATCCTCGTCCCCGTTCCTCCTGGAGTGGGGAAGGGGAGAGCCCCGGGGGGGGGGGACACGGACCTCGATTGTTGTCAGCTCGGCACCACTCACTGGGAGTGAGTGAACAAGTTACCTGACTGGGTTTAAACCACGACAGTTCTTTTTGGCACCCAACGTGGGGCACGAGCGGTTGAGATAACGACAGATCTGACTGGATTGATAGTCACTCATCACAATGCTGATTTATTGGCTCTCAAGGTTGTTCCTCTTGATCTCACAGTTTCAGTATATCGTATCTTACTCCCATCCGGTATTTGCTGTATTAGTGTTTTTCAAGTGTGGGGCTTGGGCTAAGGTTTTTGTCCCATTGTACTTTATGGTAATGACTTGTAATACAATAGAATCATTGATCATGAAACTGATCTGGCTTATGTTCCCAGTGTGGTCACCACCTTTATACTTTGGGAGGTATATAATAGAAGTGCTTAACAATTACACATCTTTTTTCTCCTCAGGTGCTCAACCTGTGAAGGAGACATCCTTTTACCCTCCCAGTCGTCCCCCCAGACCATTTACATTTGAGAGTTTTGAAGTTTTTGAATGGCCTTTTAATGCTGTTGAGACTTGTTTGCTGATGGTGATGGGAATCACCATGCTAGCATGCATACAGAGTGTGTTTTGCCCACGACTGATTTCAAGAGTTAAGCAGAGTCAGGTTTGGGTCTTGTCTGGGGTCAAACGACGATGTAGGAGGACCAAGAGATTTTCCCTGAGGCTGGACAGCCATGAGTGGCAGGGTGTGTGGGATAGTATGGGCAAGTATCTAGGTCAGTGGGCCCCTCCAGTACTTTGGAATTTCACTACCGAACAACTGCAAAATCCAGAAGGATTAGTAAAACACTTAAATGAGGTGTGTGGTCATTCTGGCCATACCAGAGATGGACAAATCACGGCAACGTGCTGGGGCTTGGCCTATGCTTACAGGGCCTTGTTCAACACTATCCAGCACCTTCAAAAGGAAAAGAATGTTGGCGGATCTGAGGGCAAAGCAACAGTCACTACTCAAACTTTGGCCTCAATGAACAGAGCAGCTACCCCAGTGGCAAGTACAGCAGCTGCTCAAACTTCAACTGCACCAGACAGCACGGTTACCCCAGCTCCAAGCACAGCAGCTTCACCACCCCCAGCAACAAGTACAGTCGCTACTCAAACCACAGTGATAATCACTGCAGCCAAACCAGAGGACCAATTCGTACCAATATCGGTTGCCCCTGTACACAAGAGAACAAGCAAAAAGGAGGCAAAAAGGGTGAAGCGAGATGAAGAACCAATGAATTCACCACCCGGTCCAGAATCTGATCAGGAGTCATCATCACATGACGAAGAAGAAGAAGAAGAGGTAACTTCTCGACCTCGGACCTCAACCGAGCTGCGGAATATGCGAAAAGATTTTACCCGTCAACCAGGGGAGCACATCATCACCTGGTTACTCCGATGCTGGGACAATGGGGCCGATGGTCACGAACTAGAAGGTACAGAAGCCAAGCAGCTGGGATCACTTGCTAGAGAAGGGGGAATTGACAAAGCAATTGCAAGAGAGAAAAAGTCCCTCAGCCTTTGGAGGCGGCTCTTGGCAGCTGTGAAAGAAAGGTTTCCATACAAGGACGATGTTATGAGTTGTTCGGCCAAGTGGACTACTATAGACAAAGGCATCCAGTCTCTGAGGGAATCAGCCATCATAGAGATGATCTATCACATCAAGCCGAATAACGGGGATACACCTATAGATCCAGATGAAGTTGAACGTACACGACCCACGTGGCGAAAACTTACACGGAATGCACCGTCATCATATGCCCATTCATTGGCAACAGTAACCTGGAATGACATAGTGCCACTACCAGTGGATGAAATGGTTCATAAACTCCGAGAGTTCGAAGACAATCTCACCCCTTCCATCATCTCACCTGTGGAAAAACTGTCCCAGGACCTCAAACAATTGAGGGACGATGTATCTGATTTATCCAGCTCCTCACGTGTACCAACACACGTCTCAGCTATTAACAAAAGGCGTCCTATTGCTCAAGAGAGGAGATACAGGAGGTATACGCCACGGGGTACCCTATGGTTTTACCTGCTGGATCATGGAGAAGACATGACAAAGTGGGATGGAAAACCTACTTCAGCTTTGGAGGAACGGGTGAGTGAACTGAAGAAGGGAGCAAGGGCCAAGACTGATTGTCCCATGAGAGCTACGGCTTCAGTCTCTGGTGAGCAGTTTCCCAGATGGAGTGGAAGAGCTGATTTTACTCCAGCTCCTGTGATAACGAAGAATAATCCCTTTCACCACGACTTAAGTGTCCAACGCTGTGACGACCATTAGAGGGGCCCTGCCTCCAGCCAGGTGGAGGTAGGGGACAATCGGATTTACTGGACTGTGTGGATCAGATGGCCTGGCACATCAGTCCCACAGAAGTATAAGGCTCTAGTAGATACCGGTGCACAGTGTACCCTGATGCCATCAAGCTGTCAAGGGGTGGAACCCATCTATATTTCTGGAGTAACAGGAGGATCCCAAGAGTTGACTGTGCTGGAGGCTGAAATCAGCCTGACTGGGAGGGAGTGGCAAAAGCACCCTATTGTGACTGGTCCAGAGGCTCCATGCATCCTCGGCATAGACTACCTCAAGAGAGGGTACTTCAAAGACCCAAAAGGGTACCGGTGGGCTTTTGGTATTGCTGCTTTGGAGACTGAGGAAATTGAGCAGCTGTCCACCTTGCCTGGTCTCTCAGAAGATCCCTCTGCTGTGGGGTTGCTGAAAGTTGAAGAACAACAAGTGCCAATTGCGACCACAACAGTGCACCGGCGGCGATATCGCACCAACCGAGACTCCCTGATTCCCATCCATCAGCTGATCTGTAGACTGGAGAGTCAGGGGGTGATCAGCAGGACCTGGTCGCCCTTTAATAGCCCCATATGGCTGGTGCGAAAGTCTAATGGAGAATGGAGACTAACAGTAGACTATCGTGGCCTGAATGAAGTCACACCACCATTGAGTGCTGCCGTACCGGACATGCTAGAACTTCAGTATGAACTAGAGTCAAAGGCAGCCAAGTGGTATGCCACGATTGATATTGCCAATGCATTTTTCTCAATTCCTTTGGCAGCAGAGTGCAGGCCACAGTTTGATTTTACTTAGAGGGGTGTACAGTTCACTTGGAACCGACTGCCCCAGGGGTGCAAACACAGCCCTACCATTTGCCACGGACTGATCCAGAGTGCACTGGATCAGGGGCAAGCTCCAGAACACCTGCAATACATTGATGACATTATTGTGTGGGGCGATACAGCGGAAGAAGTCTTTGAGAAAGGGAGGAAAATAATCCAAATCCTGCTGAAAGCCGGTTTTGCCATAAAACGGAGTAAGGTCAAGGGACCTGCACAGGAGATTCAATTTTTGGGAATAAAATGGCAAGATGGACGTAGACAGATCCCCACAGATGTGATCAACAAGATAACAGCAATGTCTCCACCAACTAATAAGAAAGAAACGCAAGCTTTCTTGGGTGCTGTGGGGTTCTGGAGAATGCACATCCCAAATTACAGTTCGATTGTAAGCCCTCTCTATCATGTGACCCGGAAGAAGAATGATTTTAAATGGGGCCCTGAGCAGCAACAAGCCTTTGAGCAAATTAAACACGAGATAGTTCATGCAGTAGCCCTTGGACCAGTCCGGACAGGGCCAGATGTAAAAAATGTGCTGTACACTGCAGCTGGGGAGAATGGTCCTACCTGGAGCCTCTGGCAGAAAGCTCCAGGGGAGACTCGAGGTCAACTGTCATGGTTTAAACCCAGTCAGGTAACTTGTTCACTCACTCCCAGTGAGTGGTGCCGGGCTGACAACAATCAAGGCCCCCCCCCCCCCCACCAGGGCTCTCCCCTTCCCCACTCCAGGAGGAACGGGGACGAGGATCGAAAGGGTGCAACTCCTACGGGTTGAGACAAGAACAGTCCAGCAACCAATGTACAACACAAATCACCACCGCTACCACCAACGACAACAATGATAAGGGAAAATAACAAGGGAAGAGAATACGATACCACCGGCCAAGAAACGAGTCCCACCCGGAAGCCGTGTCCTTCCGGGTAACTCCCAGTTACCCCCCACCCCGGGCATGACGTGCTGTGGTATGGAATACCTCCTTGGCTAGCCTGGGTCAGGTGTCCTGTCTCTGCTTCCTCCCGGCTTCCCCTCCTCCCTTGCAGAGCATGAGCCTCACAAAGTCCTTGGTCAGGGTAAACATCACTTAGCAACAACCGAAAACATCGGTTTCACCAACACTGTTCCCAGGCTGGAAGTCAAAACACAGCACTGCACCAGCTACCATAAAGGAGAAACATGACTGCTGCTGCTGAACCCAGGACACCCCCTTAAATTCAGTCATTCAAATTTACTGGGTTTTCCCACTCAGCTGGGAATCAGTGAGTATCAGGCACATACTGTTCAGCCAAGTAACTTAAATTACTAACACTCCTTGCATAATAAAAGTACTTTTGATAATAAGCTTTGCGATGAGTGATTCTTTATGCTTAACTGTTCAAATGGGACACTGAAAAAAACCTAGACAGCATTATCACAATGTCATCTTCTTGCACTTCTGAATTTTATTATATAAAGGCTTCATGAATATTGAATGAGGACAGCACATCTCTGCAAAAATAACATTAAAAGCTTTCAAACTGTCCAAATAGCGCAGTTAATAAATGTTAGCATAGGTCTACATTTTGATAGGTTACATTCAATTTCTCGTTAAACAAGCATTATATTACTATGAGGAAGCCATCCTTTTGATAATAAGTAGTGGAAGACACATAAATGGTCTATTAACGGATAAAAAGAGGAAATGAAATAACTGAAGGTCTTTTAAATCATTTGTGTGCCATTTAACTCTATTTCAGAAAGTACATGAACTTTGTGATTTAAAACAAATTTCCTAAGAGACTGATTTGCTCTTTTTCTTCTGACCCATTTCATGATTAAAAGCAGCAAAGCTGTGGATCATAAAAGGACATATCAAACTTGCTACCTTTGCATATCCTTTAACTTACTTCATTAGTGAAATGTCTATTCACAATCACAAATATACTTTGCTTAACAGTTTTAACGATTCTAAGAAAGACTGAATTAATATATTTGAAAAGCTGCACTTAATAAAAATACTAGACGGATCCCTAAGGTCTTTAACATGACCAAACACTGATTTACTAAAAATGTACTCAGAAATAGAATATATTCTATAGGTGACTTGCTAATCTGCTCAAAATTGCACACATATATAGGTGTAAGTTTGCCAAAAATCAGTATTTTAATCTTGCTCTGTGCAGCTTCTTTTTCAGAAAAGACATAACTAAGTGCATCTTTCCTGCCAATACGGCACTTCATGTAAGTCTGCCACGGGCAGGGACACCTTCCACTAAAGCAGGTTTCTCCAAGCCCCGTCCAACCTGGCCTTGAACACTGTCAGGAATGGGGCAGCCACAGCTTCTCTGGGCACACTGTGCCAGTGCCTCACCACCTTCACATTGAAGAATTTTTCCCTAATTTCAGCTGATGATTAGTGCAAGTCAAACTTAAAAGAACCCATAAAAACCTGATCTGTTGAGCTGTAAAAGATTGTTTCAGTTAGCTCAGACTGCTGTCATTACTTCAGATTTAATGGAATTATAATCAAAACACCATTTTTCCAAAGGTGGACATTACTCTCTAACAATTAAGCTTCTGCAGTTAACCCTCCATAAAACTTTGAAATATACTTTTCAAGAAAATATTGATACTTCTTTATTTGATCCAGTTACTAAAGTGGCTACTTAAAAGAGAATCTAAAAAGGTGCTAACGCTTCTAAGAGCCCGTTCAGATGCAATTCTAAAGGGAACCTAGAGAAGCAGCCTTTAAGCTTACTTCCCATATTTTAGTCACATCTTGAAAAGCGTTGGTATTTAGAGTATAACACAGCTCATCACATCATTGAACTTCTATATTGCATTCATGAGAAAACCCTCACAAATATCCATAAATATCTGTTGGGAGAGAGAGATAAAACCATCTCCAGGAAGTACAGCAGGGAAAAACCTCTGAATTACCATTATTACAGTGGTTTCTCAGACTAACAGATTCAAGACTAATGACTAATCAGTGCCACTGATGAAAACAGAATTCCCACTCCAACTTGCACTTGCTCTCTTAAGACTAAACCAATATGCTTGAGAATTTGCTGCCTTTTTATTGTCTGCCCTTCACTACTGTATCATAATATGATGTTTACAAAATATCCACTTCTGATTTGTTGCTGATAACTACAGGTTACAAATAGCTACTCATTAGTTGCAGAAAGATAAATGTATCTCACCCTCATGAGTTTTTAAAATTTGAAACTCTAAAAATGTTCCTACAATTGAAATTAAATACCTTCTGCCACAGAAGAAAGATTTAATAGGTGTGACTAATACAAGGCAATGCAAAAGCCTAGCATTCATTTTAATGTTGAAATTATTTGAAGAGTAATTTTTTATACCTTTATATATATGTACACAAAACCTTGAGCCTCTGCATAAACCAAATTCTTACGTTTTAGCTTAAAATTGGCAGAAATGGATTTACTCAAAATACAAAATAACCCCCCACACATCAAAACAAAGTATCTTTTCAGTATTGACTGAAATGACATTTTTCAGATGATTAATCCATAGACTACCAAATTAAACCTGTGAGTCACAGTTACTACAAACCCTTGTTATTCAACCACAGCATTTTTCAGCCTTTATAACACTTTTTATTCTCAACTCAAGATATTTGTGCAAGGGTTAATAGGAAATAATTTAATTTTATGATTTAAAAGGAAGTAGGGACTGTAGTGACAGGACAAGGGGTAACAGGTTCAAACTTAAACAGGGGAAGTTTAGGTTGGATATAAGGAGGAAGTTCTTTATTGTAAGGGTGGTGAGGCACTGGAGAGGGTTGTCCAAGGAAGCTGTGAATGCTCCATCCCTGGCGGTGTCCAAGGCCAGGTTGGACAGAGCCTTGGGTGAGATGGTTTAGTGTGAGATGTCCCTGGCCATGGCAGGGGGGTTGGAACTAGATGATCTTAAGGTCCTTTCCAACCCTAACTATTCTACGATTCTATGATTCTAAACAGAGCAAATACTTTAAAAGTTACTCCGCTCTAATGATACCAAACTGTATATGTGTTGAAAAATACCAAGCTTCTAAACTGAAAGAAATTATATTGACAACTCAGTAACAGCAACAGCATGATGAAAACGCCTCCTTCTGGACATGACAGCAAATGTAGAGCACAAATGTGATGAGGAACAGCTGAGGGAACTGGGGGTGTTTATCCTGGAGAAGAGAAGGCTCAGGAGGGACCTTACTGCTCTCTACAGCTACCTGAAAGGAGGATGAAGCCAGGGGGTGGTTGGTCTCTTCTCCCATGTAACAACTGTTAGGACAAGAGGAAACGGCCTCAAGCTGCACAGGGGAGGTTCAGACTAGATATTAGGAACAATTCCTTCACCACAGGGTGCTCAGGCATTGGAACAGGCTGCCCAGGGCAGTGGAGGAGTCACTGTCCCTGCAAGTGTTCTCACACCGTGTAAACGAGGCCCTCAGTGCCATGGGTTAGTGGTGGCCTTGGCACTGCTGGGGAACGGTTGGGCTTGATGATCTTAAAGGTCTTTTCTAACCTGGTTGATTCTGTGATTCTATGAAATTCAAAGGGAGGGGGAGAGGAGTCCTGCTAGAAGCAAAATTCTAGGATCAGTATATAAGCCACTTTACTAGCATGAAAATATTACAAATTCACATGCTACTTTGTCAGGATTTAGAGCTGATGAATACACAACTTGGATTTTGCTAGTCCACCATGAGCAGGCACTGCATCTCCTGCATTTCTACAGCTGCAGAATTTCCTGAGCCATGTACCTTGGTTACAGCAATGCACTCAAAAAATCAATTATCTCACCTGCTATAATTTGCTTATCGGATGGAATGGCAATTAAAAAAAAAAAAAAGAAAAAAGGAATTGGCCTGACTGAATAAAGCACCAAAAGAAAATTGAAGAGGCAATAATACCATCTCAGTATTCAAGAGGACTGAATACATAAGTGGCCATTCCACCAAGAAAAGATGAGCTACAAAAGAGGGGATATAGTAGATACAAATAGTATTTAAAGCAGGACAAAGATACAGTTTCTAAACCATAACTGTTTGTAGGGCACTCTATCACCAATGACAGCACAAAGCAGCATTCCTAGATTTGATGAAATGAGCTTTGCCGTATTAGAAACTTAGCTCCTATTTTTAAGATCAGAAAAACACTTGAGAAGTAGATAAAGGTGAAGCTACACTACTGCAAAGAAGAAAAAAGAAGAAAACCAACTTTCAGCCTAGTTTCTAAGGAGTAACTCTCCTCTATACTTCCATTTTTCTCCTGTGAGAAAGCACAAAAACACCATAAAGAATAATAACCTACAAAAGTGATTTTTAACAGTAAAGTTTTACAATACAATTTACATAAAACAGCTGTTGAAACTGCCCGAGTAGATTTGTGGAATGCCAACAGAGTAACAAGCACTGCTGCTGTTACAGCAAGTGTTCCTCTTACAAAAGTAAAAGCTACTGCTGCTTATGTCTACACACAAACCCTTACTGCTCCCCAGGGCCAAACAAGGGCCCTGGGCCAGAGGCAGCACCCCAAAGGTGGTCCTGACACCCAGGCATCATGCAGGGCTGCTTTGCCTTCAGTCTGCTTGGTTTTGCACCAGATAGGAGATGGAGCCCAGGCTGCACAGGGCATGGGGCAACCTGCTCTAGCGGAAGATGTCCCTCTGCCTGTGGCAGGGGGTTGGAACTTGATGAGCTTTAAGGTCCCTTCCAACCCAAACCAGTCTGGGATTCTGAGACACTGCCTTTAACCACTGTCTATTGCAGCATAAATCCTCACATCTGGATTTCAGCGCGATTGCTATTCAAGATTAGAATGTCTACCATTGCCACGAAGGCATCGCACTGCACTATCCAGCACACCAACTAGTTTTGTTGCATACACCATCATTCAGGAACTACACAAAAATAATTAAAGAATCTTACTGATTTTCTGTCAATAGAGAACAGCTCAAATGTTC
Source organism: Pezoporus flaviventris (assembly GCF_033815535.1). NCBI lineage: Eukaryota > Metazoa > Chordata > Aves > Psittaciformes > Psittacidae > Pezoporus > Pezoporus flaviventris. The sequence continues at coordinate 55,174,362 of NW_026892549.1, forward strand.
TGTACTGAGTTAAGGTCATTATCCTTTAGTCAAAGATTACTCTGAAGAACACTAATTTGCTCATAATTATCATAGAATTACAAAAATCAGTTCAGTGTACTGGTGTGCTCAAGACAGGGTTGAGCACTCATCATGCAGGGTTGTTTTTTTTTCCCTTTAAACAAGTGTTCTTGAATCAAACAAGCCTTTTCAGAATTACCTGTATCAGGTCATACTGTCCACCTCACCACAGCAGAAATAGCCAATGCATTTCACACAGTCTCCGGGAGGCCTATTGCTCAGAACCAATCAACAAGAAAATTCAACTCCTGACAGATACTGAACACACTGATTACAGATTCATAGAATCAGTTAGGTTGGAAAAGTTCTTTAAAATCATCAAGTCCAACTTACTATATCAATTTACCCTTCTTCTAGAAGTCAGTGCTGACCTCAACCACAGTGATGAAAATCTCAGTTCACACATTTAAATAAGAGGCTTGACTTATAGCTGTTAAATAAACTTATAATTCCAGTGTGGTTTACACAGCCTTTGTTATTAATATAGCACTGTAATCTGCAAAAAGACAGACCCTGTGTGCTTACAGAAGATGATTCCCAACTACAAAACAATTATATTCAGCATACAGTGGAGCATTGCCAAACGTCACTCATCACTGTATGAAACCTTTAGCATAAGCAGAACTTTGTGCCCAGAGATAGGTGCTGTCTTTCTGTACAGAAGTACATGCACACACATTTATGCTTCATGCAAGAGACTGCACATCTATCCTGTCACAAGAAGTAGTAGGCAAGGTACTGTGGGTGGAGATGCAGGTATTGGGCTAGCTGACAAGTGCCATATGTAAAGCTTGCTCTCAATAGCCAGGATGGCCCATTTTTCTATTAAACACTCTGTATTCTTCTCCTGTGCAGACTGTCAATTTAAAGACATTGAAAAGACAATACCATTTCAGTTATTCAGAAATAAAATACATGCCTGTCCCCTGCAGCCATTAACAGCAGCACCATTATAAGCAAACCAATGGTCTTGGACAGATTATTCCCCAGGCTTTGTAGTAATAACAGAAATGGAAAGAGGACAGCAGTTATTATGCAGAATTTGTCACTGGCAATCTACGATGCATTTTCACCAGGAAGAAGCTGTCCACAAACTGCTGGAGCAACACTACTAGACTGCAGTTCACATACTTCCTGAATGCATATCAAGAGGAACATTTAGCGGATCTAGAGGATTTAGTATTTTACAGCTGGCTTCTATCTAAGCATATCCCTAATTTTCATACGACCATGCTGAAGTGAGTGGTATAAACACATTAAGAAACAGTTACCTGTAGTACCCCTTAAAAATAAACATTCACTGCAGTAAAAGTGAAGAACACACAAGATCTCTCACTGCCTGATTCATGCAATATGACATAAAGGACTACTATAACAAAAGTGTACTTAGAGAAAACTACACAATGCTACTTTAAGACTCCAGGATTCACTCTATGACAAAACTTCTGGATAATGTTTTAACTTATGCACATAAGCGTGAAAGAAACAAAACACTAAGACTTAAAACTAAACATTACAGCAGTGTAATTTACAGTGACTATTGAATTGCAACCCAATAGAAAAAAACCTGACTTGACAAAAAGCTTCTACTACTTTTGGCTTTTATATTGGGCCAGAAAGCTACATTTCTCAAGCTATGTCCTTCACGCCACTATTTCAAGATGAAACTCTACTCCTTGGAGTAACTCTGCAGGTACTCAGGCTTTTTAATTATGAAGTTATACAAGTTTAAGATCAGCTCAGCAAACCCACCATTCACTTTCACTACAAAAATCAGCCCCCTAACTGGTGTTCAGAACTTCGGCTCATCATCACCCAGTGACTCCCAAATTATCTCAGTTAGGCCATGTTGCAGGTGCATATATATAAATAAATATATAAAAGCATAAAAGAGCAACAGAAAAAAATGTTGAGTTTGAAATAAACTGCTGAAACCTTGTGCAGAAGGATTTCCATTGGTTTGCTTAATTCTGATGAGTGGAAGAATTTCTGAAGTGATATTTGGAAAACTACCTTAAGTCAACCACCTAAGTAACATTAAAGCACAAATATGTATTTTGGCATATTTTGTAAGGATCACTTTTTCAGAAGTTGGCCTTTTGTCTTGAAGGAGTATTTGTATAGAATGAGAGATCCCTAAGTGCTTTCATGTCTGTAAATTTTATCACTTGATCTATATAATTGTAATAGCAGCCTAACATTTAGATCTAACTCATCTGAATCTTACAGATACTGAAAGAGTGACACTGAAAGTTTTGATATCTAATAGATTAGATAATTTGAACAGACACATTATCAATGAAAAAGAAAGGCTGCCTTAAAAATCCATAGAAAGCAACCGAAAATGTAGATACACAAAAAAACAACCCACTAAAAAAGCTTTATAGCCTTCTGAACATCATCAGTCATACAGAAAGTGAATGGCAAGAAGATGATGAAAGCTTATTCCAGCATCTCCTTGGAAAACTAAGTTTCAGTCTGAAAGCAAAATCAGCTTTAAGATGTTTTGTTAAGCAGTCATCTCCCAGCTTATTATCCTACAGCTGATTTTGCCATCATAAAGATGAACTTGAAATGCTTCAGATGTTGAACTGGGCCTGAAGTAAGAGCATCACTTTGCAGTGACTTTGCTATCATTATTACTGATTAATATATCTATTTTTATGGAATGCTCTTTGTTCATGCCCTTTCTCCTTTAATTGATGTCCTTTTGGTCAGAACATTTAATCTCTGGCACTTCCAAGTCACTGTACATGGCTTTGTCATCCACTGTTGAATAATTAGATTCCATGTACTTTTCGGAGTTTGCATTGTTCAAAACCAGAAATTTCATCTTTTATGTGACCTTAGCAGATGTGGTTTGGTCATTACTCCCTTAAGCCTTTGAATGTAAAGCACACTTAGACTGGTTTTCACCACTCACCTTTGCAGCAGTTGAAGGCACAGTCTGCTCTTTTATTCCCAGAAAAGTCCTTTTTAATGGCTTTTATACACAAAGTCTATGCCACTGAACACATAACACAAAATTCATGGAAGAAGTAGGGTCATAGTACCCACAATATACTCTTTCTGTGCTATGTTGTGAGCCTGCTGCTGTGGTTATCAGTGCTGAGGACAGGGAAGCCCTGCAGTGGCAACAGCTCTAGAAGACGTTTTGTGACACTTCTCATACTGTAATCTTAGGTTTAGCATACAACTTTTTCTTCCCTTGCTCACTGCTACCAGGAGACTGCCAAATGGCTAACAGCTTGAAGAATGAGGTACCTTTGGCTTATATTTCTTTTTTTGTTGTTGTTCAAAACAAAATCAAGCAGTTCAAATTCCCTAAAGACAGATGAAAAGAATTACATTGAGCAGCTGAGAAACAAAAACCACCAAGATAATTAGATTCAATTTTATTAAACAAAATACTAGTGGTGTAGATATTACAGAGAAGCGGTGGATGTGTCATCCCTGGAGACATTCAAGGCGAAGCTGGATGTGGCTCTGAGCAACATGATCTAGTGGAAGATGTCCCTGCTTATTGCGGGGGGGAGGTCAGAATAAATGAGCTTTGAAGGCCCCTTCCAACCCAAACCATTCTATGATCCTATCATTCTGTGATTTATGTTACAGCATGATGACACATGGAAAGCCCATCAAATATGCATATATTGTTCCTGTAGTTTTTACTTACTGCATAAAACAATGTACAGGCATGGAAAGGAAACCACATCACTTTCATAAGTGATGCACATAAATCCAAAACGTATCAATTTCAATAGTTATGAAATATACAATGCAAGCTTCAGAAAACTCTAGCTCAAGTTCCTCCCTGAAGTAATTGGAAATTAGGTGAATTGAACATGCAAGAAATAGGATAGTTCTGAAACCTGCAGAGTTTCTCATTCCTTGTTTGCCCATTTCTAGCTGAAATGATATAAGGTTTGAAGAAGGTATCCAGGCTACAACCACACATACTGCAAGTTTTCAGTCTGCAACTTTTAATACGTCTTTATCTTAGACATGAAACACTAAGGGGACCTATATGGAAATTATTTTCAAAGTCTGAAAACTAAACTTCCATGAGGTGTTACTGGACTCAACTATTCCAGCAACACAGCTTTTATCTAGCACAGGAAACAGAAATACTTGATTTTTCACAAAATAACCCTGAGTGGCCTGACCAGGCATGTTCTGCAATATCTAAGAAGCCCACATGACATGCTTTTTCATCAAAATACATCAATAGAAGCAAACACTGGTATAGGCCAGAAACTGTTAAAAGTTCTTCAAGGTAGGTCACCTTTACTTGCTGAATTTTCTTAAGATGTTTCCTTTCTTTTACTTTAAAGTTCTACATCAAAAAGAGAGCTTATAAAAACTCCAGGTTTTGAAAACTAAAGATACAATTACTGAAATACTTGAGTAAGACTATGGTAGATAAGAAAACAAAAACATTTTCAGGAAGGATTTACAAAGCCCCATTCCCTACAAATACCATTTCATCACTCACTGAAAACTGACTCTAGTTCCTTCCAACTTTTCTGACATGAATAAAAATCTGTCAATCACATGGATTCTCCAGTAAATACGGTACCACTGAGAAAACTCTCCATATTTGTGCACTTTACATCATCTTCTTTTTCTCTCTAATCTCATTTTCATGAGGCCACCAATTTCTACAGTGCAGTAACAAACATACATACACACACACAGCAAATAATTTTACACATCTCCCTTTCTTTAGGAAATAAAAGTGTAATGAATACTGTCAGCAGAATCGTATCATACATAAATTTATTTCACCTTCCCACCCAATTTCTTTCCTCCTTTGCTTGCTTACTCTTGCAAACTCTTGCTAAAAAGGGAAATGAAGCCTCAATTATTAAAAAAAAAAATAAAATCTTCTAATGACAGCTCATTAATCCCAAAAAGTTGACATCTGACCAAATAAAGTTTGTCATATGGGTATGCTGCTTGCTATATTAGTAGAAAGGATGCAGGTCACTGCCCTGTCTTGAACAGTGGTGTTTAAGCAGAGGTGACCCACTCAGCAGTCTGTCCATAGTCCCAGTGCTGGTGCACCATTATGCCTGCTTTTGAGCAGCTGTAGACTGCAGTGCTTCTGCCCTCTGAGCTACTTGCCTTTGCAGAGAACTACAGCTCAGAAACGCATGGTAGAGCACTCATCACACCTCATTTCAAAGCAGCAGATGTCTTCAGAGGCTTCCTCATCCTGTCATGTGCTGGCCTAGAAAGCTGGCTTGGACCTGCAACCTCACTGAAGTTAGGAAAAATAATCCCACTTACTGTGTATCCAATATTGAAATATTCTTGTCCAAAGTAAGATTTTACCCTAGGTACAGCTTTGGCATTAAGGTATTACTTTGCTGTCAGTGCTACAATTACAGATGATAACTAACTGAAAGTAAGGTAACACTGTGGAGTGGAACATCTTTGAATCAAGCTCCATTCCCCAAGAACAAAAGAAACACCAGAGTCCATACTTCAGCAATAAGTACTGTGAATTAAGTCAGGACTGTGACTTGATTTTAATGCAATTACTGGTTAATTTAATATCCCCAAATCACTATTGCTCTGGGGCTTTTGCCTGTAACTCCATTAATTCTCATTTTATTCAGCTTGCAGCATACAGAAATATACTATGCTAATGGAGAAGCTGCAATTATTTACTTTGTGCATTTCCTGCTGACTGAGGTTATTGCACCATGCAAGAAATGTCATTGTGATAGAATAAAATACTGATAATGGTGCAACATAAAGTAAGAAAAGACTGCAGTTCCATCATCTGTCATTGAGTTTTTGCCTTTTGGTTAAGCAGAAAGGCATTAAGTTGTTAAGTGAAAGCATGGCATTACCGGAAACCTATCTTCAACTGTTCAACAAGAATGAGATAATTTTTACTTTTATGAATTATTCCAAATTCCATTTAATTTACTTAACTATGAAATGCATACAGTCAAGTTCTTACTGTTTAATCTAGCAACATCTATTTAAAATGCTTATTATAAGCATGTTCAAAACTTCAATGCATGGAGATTTAGAAGATAATTGAAAAATTAAGTGACTTTTCTGTAAAAACCTAGACTACGTTGTATTACTTTGTACTTCTGGGTTAAACATCAGTAATAGAAAGAATAATTAGTGAAGGAAAAGGTCACACTGCCAAGTTTTACTGGTTCTTTATCCAAGTTCTATCAAGTCAGGCCCCTTCAATAAAAACAAAAAACTAATAATAACAAAAAAAAAAACAAAACAGTAAAAATTGAAATAGATTTTCACATATCCACTTACTGAGAAGGCACAGGGTTAACAACATACCAATGTTCTGGCAACCTACTCCGAACTATAATTAAACTGACTTTAGTAGTGCTAAGGGAGACAGCTGTATTTTATATTCAGTGGCTTTTATAAAACACAAATAAATACACACATAACTTTACAAAACTCAAAAGGCCCTATAAAAAGTTTAAAAAAAAACCCAAGACAACAAACTCATACAGATTAAAATATAACACAAGTTCATTAGAAAGGAAAAAATGTTTACTCATGTGGGAAGAAAAGAAGAAATACATAAAACTCAAAGGAATCAATAGAGCAGAAAAAAAGCAATAGCCAAAAGATATGTCATCAAAACATGAAAGACTTTGAAACAGGAAAACACAAGTTTGAATTTCAAACACAGTGAAAAGTCCTCAGCTAAAGTGAACTGCTGGCAGAAGTGCTGTCTGGTTCTACAATCAAATTCAGAATTATAACGATAGACTTTAAAAGCAAACAGGAAAAAAAACCCATTCGCATGCTTTCCACAGAAATTTATTTTCAGTGGTTGTGGGTTTTGTTGATTACAGGGTTTTTTTTACTAGAAGAAGGGATTCTCATGTATTCAGTCTCATATTCAGTCATGCAAAGTAAGACCAAAAGAAAAAAAGGCAAAACTCAAGCCAATTCCATTAAAATTGTCATATAATAATAAGAAACCAACACTAGAATTAGCTTACTGCAAATAATCTCTGATATTTAAAGAGTTTATAGATTATAAGTAGAACAACTGATTTAGGACTTCAAGTTCCTGACTCATGTTACTGAGTAGGGAACAGACAATTTTGCTTCTGTCTCTTCTGACAGAACAAACAATCCTGCTTCTTCAAGCCACTGTCACCATTTCAAAAGCAACAGGCATCTTTCATCTGCAAGAGCATGTCTCCAGATATGAGACTTGGGATGACTTCCATTTTAATTAAACTAAGCAGAACTTTTGTATTAATAAGTATTACAATGCCTTCACCAAACATTCTTCCCCTTCAAAAACACACCCCGTTAGACAGGCAAGATACTCTACACAGAAATAAATATTCAGAAAGCAAAACCTAGAGTATATAGTGTTGTTAACAGGTGTTTTATCACCTGAATTTTGTAAGCTTTTCCATTTTCTCAGGGAAGGAGGTGAGATTTCTCAACTCATGTACCTTTTGTACCATTTAATTCACACAAGTTCCTAAATGCCTCGAACATCCAGTTTTTATAATGAAAGAGCTTTCATTTATCATCCAATCACCTTCCGCTAATGTTATTATATTACTTTCAAACGCAATAAGAAGTATAAAACACTCTGTGGGGCTTGTAACAGCATGGAATGAGGACTGTATTAAAGCTGGTGTCTCTTGACCCAGAAAAATAGTACTCCCTGATTGTACCTTTCACGCAGGGTAAGGACTGTGATCAGGCCATGCAGTAAAAGAGCAAATTGCTCAGGAAGCAGCAGGTATTTAAGACTTGCAAAGATCTGGAAATGTGAATTTCACGGCAAATTAACATCTTAAATCAAGCTTAAAACTAGATTCGTTCATTTGAAATCCTTCTCTCAACTGTAAGGTTCTGCTGATGGTACAGGCGGGTCACAAAATCAAAGTTAACACACAAACTAAATTCTACATTCCGTGATAAAAGTTAAACCATAGTTCTAAATTAAGAGTATGAGAGCTACTGACAGTACCTGAGGAAAGAGCCTCAAATGACTTCATTTCAGCAAATGTAGCACAGCTCCAAGGGTTATCTTTTATCTTTAAAAAATAGCTTTTAAACTGATAATCATCCATCAATGTCTGCTCCAAAGTACAGCAGAACAAAATTAATTTCCAAGGCAGAAAGGAATGCAAGAGCAGCTCCCAGTGCAAAATTAATGCTAAAAACCCCACAAACCTGATGTGGTTTTAATAAGGTGCTTATACTTGTTACAGCCGTATACATCACAGCTGCTTGTTCTTCTCTGCAGAACACATGACACTGTCTCAGAACTGGCCTGACCTCAACAAGTGAGGGGAAACCAAAGAGTCACAGAAGAAAGACATGTAAATTAAAACTATTCAAGTTTCTTTAGTTTCCAAACAAAAAGGAAAAAAAGGGCCATAGAGTCACAAAGAGGTTTTACACAACAGAAAAAATCAGAAGAGGCAACAGTTTATTCAAAGCTCATTCTAAATTACACTAAAATAAATTGAATTGCTTGACATGCATTCCATAGGAAAACTTTAGACATCAAAAATTAAAAGAAAACTACCTTTACAGACTAGCACACAAGGAGATTTTTGCTAAAACTCCAAAATGAGACACAAAGTGGAAGACCAGAAGGATTGATATCTATGATTTTGACAACAAACAGCAAACGTAAAGAATAGAAAGTTTGAAAGATGCTGTAAGACATGCCTGTAAGCATTGTTCAGGTATTCTCTGCATGTTAAAAAAGCTGCCATTATATTAAACTACATGGTTTTTCCAAAGACAACAGTGATGACAGTCTAGAAGTGATGAGAGCACAGATCAAGGCATGATTACAGTAACGTGGATGAATTTGAAGATCACATCAACAATTCACTGTCTATTTAACAGTAAATTAAGGATTGGAAGACTGCTTAGTTTATGACAGATAAAGAATACTAATGTGTGCTCTTGTTCCAAGTGGTAATCTTCCTGCAAAGATGCTGATTCAATGCAGAGGTCAAGTAAGCCTACATCATTTGATTTCCTAAAAGTGAGGAAAAAGACACACAATTTTTAGCAAAGGCCCAGTTTCTTGTTCCAGATGCCTCCAATATCACTCCATTTGTCAGCCTGACCAAGACTAACACAGATTCAAACCCCCTAAGTTATGAAGGCTACCAGATGTCTAGATGGACGGGAGATAACCCCCCAAGTGAGGCATGGCATGCTTCTCTTCTTGGGCAAGTTGTCTCTCTCAGGATTGATTTTGAAACATTTCCCTCCCATTTAGTTATTTCTAAATCTTAATGTTATCTAAATATTCTTTAATTTATGTATTTTGTATAGATAGGGAAAATAAAATGAGTATAAGTGGGTGATTTATCTTTACCATGCCTGTTGCGAATTTGTCCTTCTCCCATCAACAGATAATGTTTAATCTAGTAAACTTGAGCATAATTTTAAAAAGCACTAGTCTCAAAAGTCTTAGAGATCGCTAGCATTCGGAACATTATACTTCAGGGAACCCATTAATCTTCACAAAAAGGTCTCACAGGGCTGTACTAATTAACAGATCCAAGTAATCTCCAAAAACTGAGATAGCACCAAAACACCCTGCACGTACTCCCAGCTCATTAAAAATACCCAACCTCACTTTAACATTAAATAATTCCCACAGCACTTTCAAAAAAAGCTTACACAAGTACAATATTTAAAAATTGTTTTAAATGCTAGGGAAATTTACTGTGATTTATTATCACAATTACACATAGTAAGCCTTTCAGAGCTCTGGTTCTAATATAAGTTAGAACTGCTACTATGCAATAATGAGCTTCATTGGTATGTCCTTTCCATTTGGGTTTTGTGCTCTCATTCCCCCTGCTTTTTATAGAGTGCTTTGTTCAATCTGTCCCAAAGAAACAGATTGGAAAAGAAATGGCAAAAGCATAGAACAAAAGTTGTTTCTCCCAAACATGACCTTCAGCACTAACAGAGCCACTCCTTGCACTCTATAACAAAGATTTCCTTTCAAAATTTGTGATACCAAAGAAGTTACAGCATATGTGTATTAAACAATTACAGTTACCTGGAAAATAACAATACAGAAAAAACTCCAAGTCCTTTTCTGTTGTTGATCCTTCTCTCAACACGAATTTCCTAATCAATGGCCCCAGTTATTTGTTTAGCCATCCTGAATTGCACAAATATATTTGAAAAGGTCATGGTTATCTTACTGGAGGTTACAGTCTGACTGTATTTTGATTAATTTCCAGAAATAAAGGTGTACGGAAGGTAAACTTCCTAGGGTAAAAAAAAGATGATTCAACCTTCCCTCATCAATCCAATCACAAAAAGCATCCCTAAACTACTACTGAAACAGACTCAACCTTACTCACAATTGGTATGAAGTCTAAAGAGGGTGATGAGCTTAAGAAGTGATACTAAAATATGACAGGAACCAATTCTAAAGAGATGAAGAAGCAAACAAGGCCAATTAGGGTATTATTTAAACATAAAAACAGGTTAAGAAGGATGCCCATGGATTAGAAATAGATTAGAAATACTTAGCACCTACTATTAATTGAGATGGCTGAGAGCTCTTATCAGAAGAATGTAGTCAGAAAATTTCAATGACTATCCAAGTCATGCCAACATAGACCCAACTTTATCCAAACTATGCAGCAGCTGTGTTTTCTTTTTTCTTCTCCTTCTCCTGACACCCCCAAGCGTGATTGTGCACAACCCAGTTTCACCCGTGGCCAAGGTTCCCATCTGCAAGGTCACAAAACATTAAACTAAGCAGTTTTTCTTTCCAATCTGTCCATGATAAAACATCATCTTTTTAAGAAGAAAGAAAACCAAACAAAAAAAAAAAAACAGACAAAAAACCCTCCAAAGCCAACCCAACAACAAACCAGAAGACTTAAAAACCTTGTTTATCCCCATCATCTTTTGCTTTCAAGTTTTCTACTTCCTGAACTCTGACTTGACTTTACTCCCTTAAGAGATGGTATTTACAGTACCTCTTTGCATTTGAATGAAAGGTCTTTGGGTTGGTCCTTTCAGAAAATACCCCTTTAAACTTGTATCATGGAATTATAAATAACTGCACAGATGTGCCACAGATATTCATATGAAAAGCACATTCAAGTATGCTATCCTACAGTTAGTGTAAAGTGCCCCGCTACATCAGGCTATGACAGGTACTGCACTGTCAAACACAGAATACTTTAAATACCTGAAGCATACACCACAGTGTTTTGCTTTATACTATAACAACATGCAACACAAAATGAGGTTGAAGGACATCAGCATCAAAGGTACCAGTTATCATATAAGCCGTGTAAACCCACATACCCATGTAGCTGGTGAGTTAAAATCAGTCCCTAGAAACTATTAAATCAAGCATTACTGCTCTATTTTCTGAAGCACAGAGTTCCATGCATGTTTAACTGCTTGCCAGTACACATCAGGATACAGCATTATAACTCTTTTTTTCCCCCCTCTATTATCCCCCTGACTACTCAGAAACTCAGGGAAGCTAGTTTTGAACAGAAAACTCTCACTGACCTCAGTGGCCATCAATCTTCCTTCATTTACTGTTGTCTTGTTTGTCCTTTCCCTGCCACTATCTATCTTTTGAGAGGTAAGTGATCCATTTAAACACTGTTCAAAGCCCAGGAAAAAGTTGCCTTGGCTCCCTAACTGCCCTGAAGCCAGCCAGTAACACTGCAGTTAATACTATATTGTGGACTAATTAAAGGATGCTATATAACGTAGTGTGAGAAACTACACAGAACCACACTAGAAATATTTCTGATTAGGTGAAACAAGTGCTGCTCATTTTCTGGCTGATAGCACCTCTACTTTTGAAAGCAGCTATATAAATATGCATGCATTCTACTAAGGTATATTTACAAGGAGGGGTATCTTAACATAACAGTACTTGGGAGAGCACTATAATACCTGGCAGCCAGCAATTCCTGTAGAATTTTACTGACCATCTTAAAAGTTGTCTTTTTAAGATGTCTTTAAAGTTGATTTACAGATGTTTAGATAGCAGAATTACAAGGTTTGGTTTCCCAGTACTTTTAATCTGTAACTGAACCTCATGGAAAAACCAAATACTGAAGAGAAGTGTGGGGGCTTTATTGATTTGAAGTTAAAAAACCCAAACATTTTAATTCAAATAAAGTCAAGAAGAAACTGTAACTACTCTACAAATGAGAGAAAAAAATTCATTGGAATGACTTGATGTGCCTGCTTCAGGAGTATCACACTGCTACACCGGAGAAGCAGCAGTTGCTCCCCTCAGACCTCTATGGTCTTCAGAAGCTAGAGACTCTATTAACTCAGGTGGTGATGAGGTTTGGTTTGTTTACCAAACATTTGGTGTCAGAGTCCTTCTCTAAAATACAGGTAAAACAGGTAAGAGTGTTCTGTTCAGGTAAGTAACTACTACAGCAACCCACAAAGCATACAAGAGATATCAATGAGGCACTGTTTAATAGCAATTTAATGATATTAAGACTAGTAATGACACAGAGACCATGAAAACAACAAAAGCAACAAGCAACAGACCCTAATCTGTATTACCCAAACACCAAGAACAAAAAGTTCAGTCGGTAGCAAAAGATCAGTCACTAACCAGAAGCTGGTATTAGAAAATAATCAGCATTTGTCTGCTGAAGAAAACTTATCAAGTAGGAAGTAAAATATTCTTAACCCTGTACTTCTAGGATGTGGAATAACTTGGCATGCAGTTCTAAATAACAAGATGATGGGTTTATTTTTTTCTTATTTTGTTGTTTTCAAACCCCTGTCATCTGAAAGACTTGCCCTTTTCAATGTAAGAAATTAATGGAAAAGATTAAAAATAATCCTTGTTTCTGAATTAATTTTTTAAATCAAAAGATATGATTAAAGCAGGCTAAAACAACCTGTCTGTAGCTACATGGAAAACCATAAGCTATAAATTTTAATAAAGCAAACTTGTTTCATTTTGGACAGCCTCTACCTAAAACATGCAATTTCACATCCAGATTGTTTTATTTTTAAGGAAAACAAAACAAATATCAGCAGTAGAGAAGCTCAGTCTGCAAAAAGCTCTGGTAAATGTAGAAACTTCAGTTTCCAGTGTTGCAGTCCATTAGCTTTCATGACTGTGAGCACTCAAGGAAACAAGGATGATCATAGCCTTAGACATTCACCTGGTTAACATCTTATTTTCAAATGCAAATATGTCTGTTCAGGGACTGGAAATTAAAATCTCCATCAATTTCATTTTGATTATGTTAAGAGTTATAAGTCTAATTGTTTTGAAACAAGAAAAGAAAGAGATACAAGAAGATGTGGCAAGTACTATTATAGCATTTAGTCATTTAGTATCAGTGTAAAAGGAAAATCAAGATGTTCTTTTGTTTGGCTTGACAGCAGCATTTTGTTACTTGCTTACCACAGTAGACACTCTGTCCTACTCCGATGATTGAAAAATCTTAATATGAATTTAATGCTGTAGTTTTACGACTGAACTAAAAACCCCACAAATTTTCAAATTTTAACCACACCTACAATTGGGATGAGAGTTTCAGAATATATCAAGCATCCCCAAGCAAATCTAACCATTTTGTCCACATCTCCTTGCGGGAATTGGTCTGTTCTGAAGTACTGATGCTTCATTATACACCTATGTAGTAGCTGCTGACAGCTAGATCTGAATTAGAATTAGAGCACTTCACTGTTACAGGAAGTCTGTCTCTTAAGCTGAGCACAGCTGATGAAAATTTCCATTATACTCAAGTAATAATATTACTACCATACATGTGCTCTGTTTCATAGTTCCCAAATCCCTAGTTAGAAACCCCTTACTCCTAAGCTGATCTACACAGAACCTATCATAGGTAAGAAACACAAACCACGTGATCTAATTATGATGCTCAATAAATGTTCTAGTTTTATGCCAGTCCTAATTAATTATACCAGCAGCAATTAAAGTTTATTCAGTAAATAAACCCCCAGCCATAACTCAGCACTGCCATTCAGCTTTCATCTGCTCGTAAGTACTTGTTTCAATACAAGGACATAATATCAGTGTTGCAGATGGCAGAAACAAAAGCGCCCATTACAGACAGTACACAGCCTCCTATGCTTATCACACCTCCTGCAAAATTAAGTTTGAAAATCTACCACTGAATTCCTGGCAGTGGCATGTTATTCCAAGCCCTGTTAACTACAGGCCAAGAATCTACCTATTTCTGACCAAAATACTGCTATAAAAATTGGGGCTGGGTGCAAAAGTGAAACTGAGGGCGGGGGAATGTTTAGAAAGGCTAACTTTGGTAAAGCATTCCAAACATAAGGGATTGTCTATCATTTGATTTTTTGCCAACTGCATTCAAACATGATACAATGCTGAAAATTCTCAAGAAAGATCATAGAAACATCATAGAATAATAAGGAACCTTGCTGTTTGACCACAGTCCACCCATCAAATCCGTATCTCTCCAGTTTGGAGAGAAGGATGTTGTGGGAGCCTGTGCCAAAGACTTTACAGAAGTCCAGATAGACAACATCTGTAGCCCGCTCTTTGCCCACTAATATAGTAACTTTATCATGGAAGGCCACTAGGCTGGTCAGGCAAGACCTGCCTTTGGTGAAGCCAAGATACTTTGTGGTAAATTCCGAAAGTCTCAGTATCAAGACACTTTGAGCCATGCATTCTTGAACAAGTGCCAGTTCTCTTGCACATGAGAATACACTATTATAGAGCTGTACTTTCAAGACAGAATTATAATTTAATGAAATGTAAGATTTCATATTTGTGCAGTGTCTGGCATGACTGCTAACTGCTCACCTCTCGATCTCCTTACAAACGCCATTATGGGAGTTACTCCATGCTTCTACTACTGTCCCGTTTAATACATATTGCTACTTTTATTTTGCTACTCCTAGTGCTGATTTTCCTTTTATTCCATTATAATTTCAGCATTTCCTTCATGGTAAATTCTGAAAGTCTCAGCCTCGACACACTTTGAGCTATGCAAATTAAAAGATAGAAAAGGTAAGAGCTGAACTCAGTTTGAGAGGTAAATTTTAAAAATATTGGAAAGATACTGAAGTTGTAACCTTGGAGATGCCTTTTTTCTAGGCAGTTCAGATCGCCCCCTAGTGTGAAATCACAGGGAATGCTGTCTTACCTTAACTTTTAGGCAGGCACACCTGGCAAATGTAAAGAAAAGGCAATCCTCCATTACTCTGAGCATAGAACCTTGTCCTGTGTCTGTTCTGTCTTCACATGGAACATATAAAATTCACTAAGACCACTTTTCATACTTTTTCTTTACCACTGTCCTGGGCAAAATCTAGAATTATGTGTCTATGTGGACTAATTCCAACCATTTTGTAACAGTTTGAAGGTTATTCCATGACATACAAAGGGTAGTATCTGAAAAACCTCTATAATGAATATTAAAAGTTAAAATTTCATCTTAACCACGTCAAAGCACAAATGTTGTAAATATCCTTCATTTCTCCTTATTTCTCTTTTCTACTTATGAACTTTCATTCAATACTGCAATAAATTTGCTCACAATCCAGTAGTTTTTTAAATGTAATTTTTCTTTGGCCTGACGGATATTTACTCACTGAAACACAGGAGTAAATACCCCTATTGTTTCCTGCAAGTTTCTTATATTTATTCTCCTTTTCTTCAGAGGCATTGCAGATACAGTTCAAGTCCTATGTTCATTTTAGTAACTGAAAATCTCCTCTAAAAATATTTAGATAGTGAAAAAACAACTGAAGATTTTCTTTTTTAACTTCAGGCATTGAAATCCTACACCATATAACACCAACATGAGATTTTCCAAGCTGAAGAGATTAAAAGCTAGAGAATATAGAAATAGAAACTGCCATTTTTATGTACTTCTGTGTTACTAGCGTACCTCTAAAGCATTGCAACCATAAATACCCAAAACCTTTAGTGATTTTACATTCAGGTTATGAACCTGGCCTGCAAATCAAGGTAGGTGATTTCAGTTCCTATTACTTCAGCCAATAAAAAAGGTATTGCTAGTACAGTAGGTTTCTAATACATGTACAATATCTTCTCATTGGTCATACTAAGAATAGGGAAGCATCAGAAGCATTACTAGATGCATTTACTATTTCTACAAGATAGTATCAACCAAATAGAGCAAAAAGGCTTTATGGTATTAATTGCAATACATTGTATGTTTTGGCAAACAGAAATCCTCCTGAAAACATGATGCAACCTTACATGCTGTTTGAGTAGCAACTGATTTTTATACATCGTGCATTATGTTTGTATGGATGTAAGTCACTCCTATTTAGAATACAGAAATTTTAATCTGGCATTATATTTTTGTTATGTTCCTCTTTCTTTTTCTCTGTCACCACACATTATGTATTGAACACTCCCTGGCTCTCAGAAACCACCCAGCAATACTGCGTCCTTTCCTAGAAGACAAACTGCTTATCTATAGGCTAATTGTACAGATGTTGCCAACTTCCAGACTTACAAAGTCTTGATGTGACTGTCTAAAAATTTTACTTATAAAAATATTTACTTTCCCCCAAGATATGTATTTCTTTACCGGGAGAAATTTATTGCCAAAGACTCGAAAACTTAACTGACATACGGAATCAAAACAAATCTTCTTAGAACACTTCCTTCCATGTTTCTTGACAGAATAGTTCTGAACAGGTGCTAAAATATAAATATATAAAATGTAGAAATAATATAATAAATGGCTTTTCAGTTTATAAGAATTTCAGGATTGTACATTAATTGAGGATCTTTTTGCAGATAACTATTTAGAATAGTAGCAAAGTCAATGAAGTGTAAAGACAGACATTATTCACCTTTCACAAATCAGCATTTTTGTATTCTAAAATAGACTGAGTACTTACAAACAAAACCCCTAATAAACCCCCAAAACCTCACATTCCACAATGTGAAATCCCTCATACAAATTATCTTCTTTTTAAAACTCACCAATACATTTCAATAAAATCTCAGCATTTTGCACCATCTTCTTCACACTTCATAAAATACACTTATAAATAAAATTAGTTTCAAAATAACTTTCTTTTAAAAGTAGCACTTCATCCCATATCACAAGTGTCAAAATTTCTTTTTCTATAAATCACATTTGGTCAAAATAAGGACACTTCAATTGTTTTAGTTACCAGTATATTTGCTGTTCAGAATACACTGACTGTTCCCAGTTAAACACTTATAAAAATATTAACCCAATCTATTCAACCCTTTCTTTTCCACAGACTATTAGAAATACAAGGAAAATAAACCAAATCTAGTACAGCTGACAGCTTCCAGGCATCATACCTTTTGGTCTATGGAGAATATGCAAGAGCCTTAATAAAGACAATATCTTTTTACAATCATGCTTTTGTAAACAAGTACTTCTAAGTTTTTCTGCAAAGTCTGCTTCAAGAACTATGAAGGTAACTAGTAAAAAAATAAAAAATATTAAAAGTTATATGCTTTCCCTCTATTGACCTTCCCTGGAAATGTTCTAGTTTTCTGATAAAGATGCTTGTTTGCTAATAAAATTAGAGATACCCAGCTCATTTCACGTGTGCACCATAAAATAGCACAACATGATTTTAAATTCTTGCTGCTACAGTTTCAAGCTCCTTGTTAAAGTGACGGCCAGTACCTTCTCCCCAGAGGAGCAATTGCTTATGGCCAAAGTTGCAGACAAAGATAATGAGAAATAAAAAGACTTCTTAAGACTATGATAGTTAAAAGCTTATAGAGAGGAACAGGAAAGTACATTTACAAGGCAAAAAGTGAGTGGAACAAAGAGGCAAAGTTGGAGCTAAGGGAACCATTTACTTCCCTTACTATTGCTGTGTTAGGAAAAGCTATAAATAAGGTTGAAAAAGTCATAGGCAGGGACTGTGCTTTCATACCATTGCAGCAGTAAGGCCTCACAGAGCTTCTCAAAGTGTGATTCACATCGTTCTTCCTGGTTATTCATGGATAACTCACTTTTCTCCTTATTAAACTGCATTACAGGGAGGTAAACTACATTTGCCATTTTCCTATGAATATTTCTTCCATAAAAAACTGCACTGAAGCTCTTACAGAGACTGCACAATAATGAACAGAGAGAAGTCCATGAAATAATTTCTCCATTACAATGTAGGCCTTAATGCAGAAAGAAATTAAGAACTTAATTTTGTATGGGAAACAGTGATACTCTGAAATCGAAGGTTAAAGCACTGAACTGTGACTTGGAAGACACGAATTTAATTTCTGGATCTTCCACTTAAGCAACCTTGCAGGAATTACTTCACAGGAGGATAATACCTTGTAGGACTGTTGGGGAGATAGCAGGATAGTTAGACCCATATGCAAATACACAGATATATACTCCTACTCAGTCTTTACTGTACATTAGATCTAAATTAAACCTGCACTGCCCACTGCAGCCTGACACTCATCACACCCTGACTTGGCTTTTGAGTTTCCATCCTATGCTTGCAGCTGAGGCTGCAGGTATCCATGTTTCTGAGAGCTGCTCAAGCCCAGGCTGCCGGCTTGTATCTCATCCAGCTGTGCCTGAAGTGGCACCAGGGTCTCTGGAGAAAGGACCTTAGCGCCAGTCTGGGTGCCTGCCATCAGCCACACATGATTCTACCAGGACAGAGACAGAGCTGGGACAATAGGCCAGACAAAGGATATTCGTCTCATCCCATTATAGGTGCTGTTAGGTGTACCCAGCACACTGAGGTTTTAGGATTATTTGTCACTTGTTCTTTGTCAGAATGTTAACGACTTCATTTATTTGCAGTGTAAATACACCTTTATACTTCTCATTAAGGTCAGGGAAATGACTTTTCACTCCTGAGGTAAAAAAAAAATGGCATTAATGCAAGCATTTCTGAAAGGAAATTAACCAAAGTTTCCTACATTGTAAAGACAGGTATAACAAATTTATTATTAGTATTCATTTAAATCTACATTTGACCATCTCATGCATTAGCTCCTTTTAAAAAAAAAAAAAAAAGAAAAAGAGGCAGAATATTTCAGCACACACAAAAATCCAATCCTGCAACTACACTGTATACACTTATTTGGCAGACATTAAAATTAATAGCACATACATCTAAAGGTATTATTAGATACATATAATTAAAACATGTTCATACATGTCTTTTGTGTATTTCTATATATAATTAAATCACAGAATACTTGAGGTTGAAAAGGACCTCTGGAGGTCATCTGGCCCAGTCTCTCTGCTCAGGCAGAGTTACATATAGCCAGCTGCCCAGACCTTGTTCAGATGGCTTCTGAGTATCTCCAGTGATGGAGACACATCTCTGGGTCACCTGTGCCAGCTCAGCCACCCTCAAAGTGAAAAAGCATTTCCTAACATTCACAGGGAACCTCCTGTACTTCAGTTTGCGCCTATTGTCTCTGGTCCTGTCACTGGGCACTGCGGAAAGTAGCCTGGATCCATCTTTTTTCTACCCTTCCTTCAGATACTTGCACACATTCATTGATGAGATCACCCCTGTGACTTCTTTCCTCCAGGCTAAACAGCCCCAGCTCTCTCAGCCTTTTGTCATAGGAGCGATGCTCCAATCCATCATCTCTGTGGCCCTTTGCTGGACTCACTCTAGTATGCCTCTTGTACTAGGGAGACCAGGACTGGACCCAGCAATCCAGGGGTGGCTTCATCAACTGCTGAGTAGAAGGGAAGGATGATCTCCCCTTGGCCTCCTGGAAGCACTCCTCCTAATGCAGCCCCAGATACCATTCACCTTCTTTGCCACAAAAGGCCCCCAGGTCCTTTCCCAAGAAGTTGCTTTCCAGCTGGGTGATCCATAGCTTGTATTGGTGGTGCATGGGGTTATTCCCTGACAGATGCAGGACTTAACAATTCCCCTTGTTAAAGTTTATGAAGTTGCTGTAGTTCCATTTCTCCAGCCAACAGACAGCACCATGACCCTCTGAGTGTCACCCGTTCCTCCCAGTCTGGTATTACATGCAAACTTGCTGAAGGTATGTTATGCCCCATGACTCAGACCACCAATGAAGAGCTTAAGCAGGGTTGGACCCAGTACTGACCCCTGGGATAGACTGCTAGTTAGTGGTCTCCAACTGGACTTTATGGCACTGATTACCACTCTCTGCACCCGGCCATTCAGCCAGTTTCAGTACACCTCACAGTCTGTAAATAAAACTCATACCTAGTTAGTAGGGGACAGAGTATTTTTATATGCATGTGAGACTCACTTTCTTCCTTTTGGGGCTCAGTGTTACATACACAAGTTGAAGAAGTAATTAAGGCTTTAGCTTTTGAAGAACAGTAACAGAAAAGGGATACTTGCAGTTCTAATAAGATCAATTCTTTATATAATAAGTTTTGAAAGGTTCAATATTATTATTTGCTTACAGAATTACAAGGACATAAATGGGTTTTAATGGCATGCCTTCCTGAAAGACAGAAAGGAGCTCTTTTGTCTCAGCCAAATAATATAAATGTTTTGAAACTGCTACCATGAAAGATCACCTGCTGGGATGGTTAGCCCCAGGGAAAGACATGCGTCTCAGGGTCCAAGGGCAGTTTTATAAGGAAACGAAATTCCAGTCTGGAGCTAAATCTCAGCTGTCAGAGATACAGCTTTGAAATCCAGATTTTAAACCCCCACAAATATCCTTTTAATAGTCATGGACTTGATTCTGAAGCATACACTGAAATGAGTATGATACAAAATGTGAACAGAAAAAACCCAGGTGGCTTCTGAATGACAGAAGCTAGAAGGCAGGGAGGGTCATACTGCCCCAGCAATCTATATGAGGACATGCTCCAAAACCCCCCCCTTCAATATCTGCTATGCTAGAGCTAAATTGTTCAAACTGGCTACAGCATGAGAGGTTGGGAAATGCAGCAGCTACCTTGTACGTCATACTCCTTTAAAAAAGAGGTATAATTTCTGTAGGAAAATCATGCAGCAGCAAATGTTGCTAATGCAAATCTCCAGCTCACTGTAGCTACTCATGCAAGGAATCAGTACATGATGGCACAATTTAAAAGTGTTACTGTTAATGGAAAAATGTAATTTAATAAAAAAAAAATCTTCTTTTAATATCCTAGGGAGGCAAGAAGAGGGTTTAAATAATTAATAAGGATTTCTCTACATCCTTATATTTTTCTTGTTTGACAGAAAATTTCACCACACAAAGTTTGGACCACGGATCCTTTGTTTTGTACCTTGTGTTAAATGAGGACTCAATATGATTCATAGGACTGATCACCTTTTGGTTAATGGACCCTATTTTGCTTGGCATTGTTCAGACACGGAACAAAATGACATTACTTCACCCTTTCTAAGACAACAGAGAGACAGAAACAAATGGACAGAACACAGGAAAAAGGGAGATAACATCCATCAGCATGACAGGCAGCGGTCTCAGCAAACCATCAGAATAACCTGTCAGAACTCTACAGGCATCACAAGAAAATCAAGGGATGACAAGAAAGACTAAGAAAATGTTGCTTTGAGATGTTAATACAGAGCTCTTCCCAAATGAGAAGGGCAAAAAACAACACTACCAAGATGGTTGCTTAAAAATAGTCTGCACTACTTGTGTTGCTTCATTTATACATGACACAAGCTTAACAGCCTGCTCCTCTCACAAACAACTCCACAGAAACAAAAGTTTGGGAATGAAACAGAAAACTGGCATGTATGCCTAAGAGGAGCTAAAACAAGAGTACAGCCCAGATATCAGAATTTGACTGACACAACAAAATATATAGTTTTTCTCACTACTGCCAAATTCACTCTGCCTTACCACCTTACTCTGTAAATGGAAAACTTGAAACTCTCAAGAGGTAATGTAGATAGGTATCATCTCATTTCACAGCAAACTAAAGAGTATAATCTATTTCATAGTAAGTTTCTCATATCAACACTCACAATCAATTATCTTTCCTGCAAAGATTATTCCTCTGTGTGAATGTCTATGTGCATCAGTGTGGACATATGAATTTATATGTTAAGAAGGAGCAAAAGTAGTAGAAGGGAACTAAAGTGGAAAGAGTACAGGGGTTTGCAATACTTTCTGTAGTCTTACCTCCATAACTTCGCACAAGGCACTGTAAGACTAACTTTAATTTCAATCTGTAAGTCTCACATAATCACCAACACAATTTATGTTCTAAGTTAATTTGCATGGTTCCCAAAGAGATAAGTTTTTTAAAATCTTCTCTGGAATCCAGTGATAAAAAATTGGGGAAAACTAGGATAAGAAGATAGGATGATGAATTAGCCCCTACAGAAAAGTTATCTTTTGCTGAGCCCAACAGGAAAACCTTGATAATCACTAAATGTTTTGTATTTGCTTTTCTTATTATCTCCAGCTTCACATTTTTACCGTGCCTGGGCAAGGCATTTGCAATTCTTTATCTTTTCCTTTTACAAAATATCAAATGAGGATAAAGGATTTGGGAACATCAGGTTTCATGAACACAAGAATAATATACATTTTCTATTTCTGCAGGTACCCTTCTCCTAAGTAAAGCATACATTTAAAATATTAGGCCATACACTTTACAAATTCTACCCACAATCAAAAGTGGCATTTTGACAGCAATTACAATACACGATAAACATCAAACAAGCTTTGAATGGAGAATTGTAACCTCTGGTTGTGAGGCATGGGAAGGAGGAGGAGGAGGAGGAGGAGGAGAAGACTTAAAGTAACAAAAAGCAAGGTGAAGCCTTTACTTGTCATTCAGCACAAGTTAATGGGTATTATAAAAGGTCATCATTAAATTGCAAATAGCCAGTATTTTCACAACACTAATCATCTGATCTGAAATTTAAACAAGAGAAATAGTTCTATCTTCTATCTACAAAACCCATTACATTCTATGCTAAACATACTATTGTACTAATCTGAAACTCTAATGCCATTACTGCTAATGTTTCTGCCCCATCTTAGATAAGTATCTTTAAAACAATACATGACATTTTCCAGTTTTCCAACACTGTACTATTATTAATGCACTGAATACTGTCTGCATGGGCATCATTCTCTTCCCAGGTGAAGACAATGTAACCCACAACAATGTAATACTGCATATGGTCATTGTAGAAGCACCTTTCATGGAAAGCAATGCAAACCCCTTGGGGCTATGTGAAAGATGCAGACAGCAGGTGAGGAGAAAGGGAACAGTAAACAAACAAGACTAGAAAGATCATTTAGTCATTATAGATCTTCCAGTGACTCTTGTAGGCAGCATAAGATTTACCAGGATATTTAAAAGGACACTGGAGAAATGTGAGCTTAATGCAGAGGAAGAATGCCTGTGTGATGATCTGAAAAGTAGGAAACATGCATCTTAGTAGAAAAAAAAACATTTCCCAAAGGATCTGTTTTCCCCCTCTGCAAAAAAGATTTTCAATTAATACTCATTAAAGTCTGAAGCACTAATCTACATCAGCTTTTTGGCATGGAAAAACTGGGAATCTGGATTTGCAGGAACTCCAGTTTCTAGAGCAATGTAAAGGAACCTTATAACATACGTACTACATACATATATAGTGTATACAGTATCACAGTATGCTAGAGATTGGAAGGGACCTCGAAAGATCATCTAGTCCAATCCACCTGCTGGAGCAGGAACACCTAGATAATGTTACACAGGAATGTGTCCAGGCGGGTTTTGAATGTCTCCAGAGAAGGAGACTCCACAACCTCCCTGGGCAGCCTGTTCTAGTGCTCTGTTACCCTCACTGAGAAGAAGTTTCTTCTCAAGTTTAAGTGGAACCTCTTGTGTTCCAGTTTGTATCCATTACCCCTTGTCCTATCATTGTTTGCCATGGAGTAGAGCCTGGCTCCATCCTCGTGACACTCCCCCTTTATATATTTATATACACTAATAAGGTCACCCCTCAGTCTCTTCTCCAAACTATAGAGACCCAGCTCCCTCAGTCTTTCCTCATAAGGGAGATGCTCCACTCCCTTCATCATCTTCGTTGCCCTGTGCTGGACTCTCTCCAGCAGCTCCCTGTCCTTCTTGAACTGAAGGGCCCAGAACTGGACACAATATTCCAGATGCGGTCTCACCAGGGCAGAGTAGAGGGGAAGGAGGACCTCTCTCAACCTACTAACCACCCCCCTTCTAATACACCCCAGGATGCCATTGGCCTTCTTAGCCACAAGGGCACAGTGTTGGCTCATGGGCATCCTGTCGTCCACTAGGACCCCCAGGTCCCTCTCCCCTATATAGTAATATATACACACAAGCCAAATTTTGTTTTGTATTTCTTATACACTAGTTCTGGTAAGAAAAAACCTAAATAATTTAAAAAAACAAAAACCAAACATTTTTTCTCAAGTCAATAGAATGTTTTCTATCTATGCTATGAACTACAAGAAAATTATCATCTAGTGGATAATGATTTCCACCTTCTGTCTGTAAAATAATCAAATAGACAACCACAATCACTATATATACATTTAGTGAAAGTTCAGAATTTCTTTAAATGGGCCATTTTTATTTTATTCCCTATACAGAGAATTTAATCTAAGTCATTCTGCTCTGAAAAATCTTGATTTATGCATTTAATAACCTCTTGGACTTCCAAGGAAAGCGAGCTTCAGGACTGAAAAGCGGCTATGTCAAACTAAAAATGATAACCCAAGCTCTGTGTGCATTAACTGTTTGCCATGAGATTGCATTCTATAGCATCTCATAAGGTATGTGCTCCATTTGAAGCTCTTCTAAAAAAAAATAATAATATTTACAACTTCTCTCCCCTCTCTGAATTTTTAGCTGCTTACAGCTAACAGAGTGCTAGAAGTAGCCCTTTCTTCAGCAGAGATCTGTTTTCTGGAAACACATGGGAACCTCAGTACTTCCAAGTCTGTTATTCCTCTGTCAAATTTGTCTGAAATTGGGAAGTGTGTTAAAAACAAAAACAACAAAAAAAAACCCAAAACAAATAAACAAACACATCAATAGACAACATGCTGCCAGAAAAAAAAGCCTACCTTTAGCCAACCAGGCTACAACACAGCCTTTAGCATTAATAAGAGAAATAAGTGTCCTTTTCAATCACTTTAAAAAGATTGATTTTAAGTACTGGCATTTAGATAGGACAAATCTTTGTGAATTGAAATAACTAAATTTTAAATGTCCTTCCCCACCCCCCCACCCCCCGACATGCTTAAACATGTAGAAACTACAACTCATCATTTACACAAAAAGATTTTTAAGCAAATGAAAAGTTCACGTTTTTTTCAGGAAGGCTGTCCTGGGTTCAGCAGTAGCAGTCATTTTTCTCCTTCTTAGTAGCTGGTGCAGTGCTGTGGTTTTGACTTTCGGCCTGGGAACAGCACTGATAACACTGATGTTTTTAGTTATTGCTCAGTAATGTTTACTCTGACCAAGGACTTTGTGAGTCTCATGCTCTGCCAGGGAGGAGGGGAAGCCGGGAGGAAGCAGAAACAGGACACCTGACCCAAACTGACCAAAGGGGTATTCCATACCACAGCACGTCATGCCCAGTATATAAACTGGGGGCAGTTACACGGAAGGGTTAGATCACTGCTCAGTTGGGCTGGGTATTGGTCAGCAGATGGTGAGCAGTTGTGTTCTCTTCCCTTGTTACTTCCCTCACCATTATCATTACTGGTGGTAGCAGCAGTGGTTTGTGTTATACCTTGGTTACTGGACTGTTCTTATTTCAACTCATGGAAGTTACATTCTTTCGATTCTCCTCCCCATCCCTCCGGGCGTGGGGTAGGGGAAGGAGGCGAATGAGACAGAGACTGAGTGGTTTCATTTACAGCTGGGCGTAAACCACTACAAAGGCGTTACAATTCTTTTGGTTTTTACATGCTTTTATATTCTTACATATTTAAAATTAGCATTTCTGTTCATTCTAAAGCACCATCCCAGGCCCTCACTTGGTTTAAAGCATTATCTTTACATGCAGGTCAACTTCATATTGCCAGTATATGAAATTAAATATCTATTGGGGGGGTGGGGTGGGGTGTTCAGCTGAGTTGCTGTTTCTCCAAGCACGTTCTAAAGTAGTTTCAAATAAGTTGAAAGACATTCAATTTATTTTCATTCCAGTAAATTGCTTTCTCAAGTGGCATTGTATCCTTAAGGTGTGATATCCAGTTACTAATTGTAGGAAATATTTAGAATTCCCCAGCACATAATAGTGTCTCTTCAGCAGTAACTAGAAGCACTAGATATAAGGATCTAGAATACAGCTTTCAGTAAGATATAAAAATATCATTCAAGAAGGGTACAGAAAACAAAGCATACATAAAGATGTATAATATTTATCTGTTATTCAAGTGTAAGATAAAGGGAAAATTAAGGTAGAGATGTCCTTTCTTGACTAGCTTATGAGCTTCTACTACTCTGAATTACATATTTTATAGTTTAACATTCACAAGTATTTTGCAACAACATTCCAAAGTAATTTGCAGCTTAAACCTGACTTCCTACTGCAGGTAAAGTCAAACTTTCAACAAGGCAAACAGGAAGATGAAAGTGATAACTTTAGACTTGCCCCTCTGCAGCCTGTCATGCATATAAATCTTGTGATGATGCAGCCTGTAAAGGTTACATTTCAATTGTTATTCCACCTGATCTACTGAAAATCTTGCCAAGTGTGGAAGTGTCTTCCTCCTCCTCTAGATTGTTTTGTTTTGCTTTTTAAACCAAAACAATACAGCACACCATTCTTGCACCTTCTGCTCTTCAAACAAGCCTAATAAGCCACTAATATGAGTGGATTTACTACGGACACCTCAGAGCAGCAGCAGACAGACACCAGTTGAAAGCTTTCATTCCTGATCGTACCAGTATGACTATTCAGTACAGGAGACAATTACTCAAAGTACTATTCCCTTACTAATATAGGATAGGTATTAGCCAGACAGAAAACCAGATTTGAGCACCTGAGGGTCTAAGCAGAAGCCTGCCCAGCCAGGGCAAAACTCAAAGCAGTGCAGTGGATATTTATTACAGATACCTAAAGGATTTGTGATCTTTGCGATGTAATTATTATATGTGTATTATCAATGTTTCCCTTTTCACAGACAAGACTTCCCTTACATCCACACCAGCATGTTGTAATTTGTGCCCTCAGCTCTGATTTTACATACTGTTTCTATGGTGTACTACTCTCATCCCAACATCGACTTTTTTTTAACAAGCGAGTTGATTGTCAAGATCTTAATCTGCATTAGAATTACATTGCCCAAGTTTTTAAGCATTTAAAACATAACTACATTCAATTATGCTTCTTGGATGCAATGAGAAATTATACTTCCAAAATTAAGTGGAGGAATACAGTTCGTTCTTCAGGGAGATACCTTCAGGAGTATTCGACTAGCAGTCTGAGTACAGCAACAAGCATTAAGCTACTTAAAGTTCGTTCAAATTACTAAGGTATTGATTATGAAATCAATTAAAATATATTCACACACAGACAACTCGTCTGAACTGTCTGAACTTTGCTACTAGCTTTAACATGGGGGGAGTGTTAATATCGTTATGTTTATTCTTCCTCAGCTGCAGCCAGCAAGCCCTGAAATGTCACTGCTTACAGGCTATTTGCACGCTCAAACTAATCTAAATCTAAACTCTTCTTATTTTTGACCCAAGGGAATAAACTGCAACCAAATACAAATTGCAAAAACATTCAGCACCATAATTCACAGTTTCCAGGAACCTGAGTTCACAGTCATCTCTGTTTCCCGTTTTCAGAACTGCTAACCAAATCCCACCCTTCTTACATAAAAAATGAATCTGAATTTGAACAGTTCTGCCCAGGTGTTTTACTCTATTTACGCTGCCACTAAATTTCATGACTTTTGCCATTTTCACATTCTTCAGAGAGAGTGCCCCCATGACTGCTGTCTGTAGGTTTTTTCAGAAGTTTACTTAAAGCAGATGCTTCTCAATGACCTGTTGAAAAATAAAACTCATCATGTATGTAACACTTAAATTAATGTACTGTTAATGGTTCCTACCAGCTCACTGCAAAGTCATGCACTTTTAAAACGCTGCTCAGTTTATACTCTCCATATTTCAGGCACTGAGTGTACTCTTTAGGATGCATGTGTGTGGTCACTTGAATATCAATAGGAACATCCTGGGGAAAAAAAAAGGAAAAACATTATTAGTTCTCAGAAATGCTCCGTAAGTTAAAATAAAGTACTACTGTTTATGGTACTATTTTGAAAATACAATTTTGTCTTATTTTTCCACTGTCTCCTCTATTCCATTTTTATAATTTTTTTTTAAATCACTGTTGTCCTGTTTTTATTAATTTTGGTACATACTGTTAAAGCTGAGTGCAGGTGTAACTGGGAGACTGGACTCTAGTGAACAGCTAAATACCATGATATTTTGTTAGTTTGTTCTTTTAAAACTATATGCTTACAAATTAATTTCTGGACATTTATATCAATCTAACATTGCCCTAGAAAGAGATTAAGCATCACTACTAATCCTTACCTGCAGTCAAGACAAACCAAAAAGCCCCCAAAACCCAAAAAACCCCAACACTTATATAGTTTAGCGTAACAGCAATAGGAAAAGAAGCAACTCTATACTGTAGATATGGTGAAGAAAAGTAAAATATAGCAAATAAAATTTTGCATTTATAAGAAAGTTTGAGTAATAATATGGGTATGACAAAAAATTGGCCTGCTACTTTAATTGTTAATGTCAGATAGGTACCTGCTACTGGAAGAAAAGATGATGTTTAAAAAGGAAGGTTGTTGTTAGTATGAAATCTCCTATATTAAATTCAGGATAATCTCAGTTTTTAAATAAGTATTCGGTGGAAGATAGTCAGAATTTAAAGTCAAAATTCAGGTAAATGAATTATTTTTCCCCAAAACAGAAGCGTTTTAAGATTGTTTAACAGGGTTTAAAACTACCAACTGAAGATGCAGTATCTACCCTGCGCTGGACCATCTCACTGTTAAACAATAATTCAGGAGGTCTCAGTCTTTGGAATCTGTGGCTTCAGGAACAAACAGGAAAGCTAATTCTGTAATTTAAACAAAACGAATCATACAGTAGACACAAATTTAGAATTAACTCTGAAGATAATTTTAGGTGGAATAGGACATATTAAGAGTATGCTATAGAGACATCTCTCAAGAAGCGACAATCATCAAGAAAAACACCCTCATCATCAGATAATGGAAAGCAGAATCAGATACCGATTGCAGAGGATTGCACAGCAAAGATTCATGGATAAAGTAATTAAGATCCACTGCAGGACTGGATTCCCAAAAGATCCAAATGTATTTACTGAGCAGATAAGAGAAAGCAAAAATACTGAACACCAAGATACCTGTGAAACGTTAGCCCAGTTTTCTTGAGCTCCAGCAGTTAACCTAGAGGGATAAGAGCCACAGAATTGTTGGACTGTACCATCTTAGCAGAAAAAAAATATGCTTGCCTGGACACAGCAGAAACATTCTTGCTATTTATCAAGAACCCTACTGTAATCTTGATATTCAGCATTCATGCCATCAGACAGGGGGCTGACCTCAAACTGACCTCAACTCAGACTTGATCAGAATTGAGTTTTCAGGCTCTTCAACAAAAAGAAGAGATTTTCTGGAGCCAGGATTGACTTTGCCAGATAAGGGGCAGAAGGGTCTGCAACATGGGCAGCGTGAGAAGGATTCTGGATGGAAGGGAACACACACATCAGCTTCCCCAAAGAAGGAACTGGGAAATTATTGAGCATGGGCCCCAGAAATAAACTGGCCCTGAATTAGAGAAAAGATTCTTCATAATGACATTCAAGTCAAAGAAAAATACTTCAGAGCACTTCCAAATAGCTATTTGGACACCGTAATCTGCACTTATAATTTACAATCAGCTTGAAATTACTGCCCAGGATTCTAGGCAGATAAATGACATACAATAGTATTCAAAACTCATAACATTACTTCAGAAAGCTCAGCACCACTGAAGGGTTGATACTACATCTCGATACAGAACATAGGGGTTTTTGTCAGTATCTGCACGTCAAGCTATTAACAACATTTAAGCATCAAGTTATTATTAATGGTTAAATATGTGCTTTAAAACAACAAATAGATCGTCCAGACCCCCCCGAAACCCCCTGTTACTATGGCAATAAAGCTAAACTGACAGAATTTAATGCATGTATTTTTAGTACTGGACACAGAGTAAGTCTCTGACATATCACAGGTCACTGTACAGTCCAAACAGAAGCAGATCAAAGTTAGAGATGACAACTATCCAGTCCACTTGGTCTCACCCACACACAGTTAACGTTTCCCAAAAAGGATATCATACAAGTATGATCAAGTAGTATTAAGTTGAGGACACCTGAGTCTGTGCTAGCTTTGCAATCTGCTCCAGTGACATTCACTGAAAAGCTGAAAAATCTCCCTTGTAGTTTCAAGAGTAAATTACAGTTGCTTAGTACAATGTAGTAGTTCAGGTGCAAAGACAAGGAGGAGAAAGCTTCCAAGGTACACCAGAAGCTGTATCATAGCATGGGGCTGAATTACAGAGAAAGAAGCTTAAAAGCTTGCAAGAAGCCTCAAGTCAAAAACTGGGTAAGATAAATGGCATATTACTATCATCAAAAACTGGACTTGAATTGGGAATGAAGGTTTTTGTGAGATTACTAGCATGGGCTATTTTCCATTTTTCTATTGGCCTATTTTTTTTCTACTACTATTTTGCATGAAGAAGTGCACTACAAGGCAGATCTTCCATAGTCTTAAAAAACTTTTCTTGCAAGTATAATGCTGATAAGCCAAAATACAGATCTACATAGAGTAAATCCTGGCAGCCTCTATTTCAATCAGTGTGATCTAAAATATTTCCTAAGATTAGTCGGCAGACATGGAGATTTATTGCTAACTCTAATTAACCCAGCTAAATGGCTTTATTAAAAATAGATTGTCAAAGAATGTAAAGAGGGTAACTGTGCACATTATATTTTAAGGACTACACTAGTCATTACAAAACCACTTACGAAGACAATACAGTTTCCTGATGACTTAGCTGATCATTCATGTTTGCCACAATTTCAGGACATCCTGCTGTGAGAAGCTTTAAAGGAAAGCTGAAATTACGTACTCTTTAAAATGCCCATCAACCACTAAGATTAAGAATGGAATAAAATCAATGTATTTTAAGCTGAAAAACATACACACACAGCAGGGATAACCACTAACTTTTTTCTATAATCTGTTTGCACTTAACTTGACGGTAGCCATCCCATTAATTTGTAGGAGTGAGCACACAGCAAATTTCAGAACTACAGACTAACAAAAGAGTATCCTATTGTCTCCCATTTCAAAAGTTCTCTACACTGCATGTTCTAGAAAGATACTAGTAATCAGAATCAAAATTTTTAAATTATTAAGAAAATAATTAAGCTAATGATGTAATGACCAGTGCACATTTGGAAGACATGGAAGATAGTTTTCAGTGCACTATGGCTTCAATCACATACACAGCCTAACAAGACCATTATAAAATCTAATTTTTCATTTATTTGGTTTACTTGATTATTAAAAAGTAAGACTGGGTCTGATGGAAGCTGTAGATGTTCACTGCTTAGTTTTGTTCTGTTTAAACTATATTTGTTTCCCCTTTGAAGCAAAGAGGCTTCATACAGAGTTCTGTTTGCAGGAAACCGTTTCAATATTATTACGCTATGCAAGCATTTTGTAAGCTTTTATAGACATGCAAAACTTTAACTTCAAATTGCTTTAATGATGCTTAGAAATCACATTACCAGAACACAGAACTCAACTTCCATGGAACAGCAGGGACTTAGAATGATGAGTGACATAGGACACTGGTCTCACCTTTCTTCTCCGACAGAATCTGGGCATCATGGAGAGCAGATGATCAAAACCATCCTTTGTCATCTTAACTCAGGTATTAGCAAGACACCTACATCCTGTACTAAGGTGCTAACTAAACATTTACATCTTTAACTAGGTATTTCACATCAATTAGCTGCCTGCCTAAATACAACGTTCTATATTTCCACTTACTAGGAGTACTTCAGGATGTACTAAGAAGCAAACAGAAACCAGGAAAGAAAGTCAGCCTCAAAAGAAAACACTTAAATTCTTAAGATTTCACTGGAAACCTGTGGAAGATAATTGTTAACAGAATAAAAATTCTTCTCTCTCAGATAACATTCTCTCTCAGAGCAGCATTGGAGAGAAAGGTTAACTGTGGGAAAAAAACAATCAAAACCAGAAACAGAATTAGAAAATAAAAAAGTAAAGTACAAATAAGTAAAGACTCAAGATTAATTTCATCCTACATTGTTATTCCAGGAAGGAATAAGATGTCTGTGGCTAAAGTTACGTTTTTATAGTAAAAAATATCAAGTTCTCATTGTGTTTCAGCCATAATATTCCTGCACATTTCTAAATCCAGTTTCAAGAAAAATCCGTAAGTTTTCCAAATTTAAGAGTGATTAAAATGGGTCTGCAGTATTTATTATACAGAGAGTAAAGAGCAAAGAGGTCAAGTAACAGTGAGTATAGGTCCAGTATGTGCCACTGCCTTCATGCAAATCTTAAAAGTTTGATGTGCTCTTTGTCTTACAAAGTTTAATCTTTGAACAATTACAAATTTGATCAACCAGAATTGTAACATAAACCCCACACAATTAACATGCTTTTTGTAAACTGTGCCTTATTCACTTTCTGGAACAAGACCAATTATTAAACATAACCAGACTTACTCATTTCAGATTGAAATAATTCTAGGAAAGCCTAAGCATTCTGAATAGAAGTACCTGGAAGTCTTGCATTCTGCAGTAGAAAAAAAAAGCCCAGATAAAGCTACCAAGGAACTTAGAAGCAATACCAGCTTAAGGTGTTCTCTCACAGTATTTCCAAAACATTATTACTGTATTGATTTATCAAAGCTTCATTGGAACTCTGATTTATGTGAGGAACACCTCAGTATGTAGGTTCTGAGCTCCTCAAAACAAACTACCTATGAAATTACAAAGGTCAATACAGATTTTTTTCTTTTTTTTCTCCCAGATACAAATATTTATCACTGTGAAATAAATGTGGTATCTCTAGCCTAAAAACTTCCTACAATAAAAAAGCTAATATGAAGATAGCTGCCCTCCCCCAACAAATGTTGACAAGTGTCATTATTTAATCCTTTTTCTATTATTTTCAATTGCTAAATCTTAAGGGTAACATAGAATTCATTACACAAGACGAGATCTTGTATAACAAGGCTTTGTGAAACACAGTTACTAAAAACACTGATTGCAAAGCCTGATGCTGCTTCAGCATCAGCAAGGGCAATGTCCATGCCAAAATTCAAGAAACACATGGACTGAGCACTAAGAAGCAAAAGCAGTATATTATGGTTTTGTTCACTCTTGTATCTGCAATCTACCAGACATTTGTACTATGACAAACACAAAAAGCTATAAGCTTCTCTCTTAAATCAGTATAAAAGAGAAAGTAATGCATTTCCTGCCAGTGAAATTAAACATTCTATTTCTTTATTATCAAAGGCAAGGAACATTACTATCAAAAATAGCAGCCTAGAAAGAATCTGTGAAGCAAAACCATCCACATGTCCTCAAGTCACTGGCAATGGTAAAAGCAAATGGTGCATTGTATCTGCCGCAAATGTCTACTACAAATGAAACTACACTATCGTTATCTAGAGTTCCAGGTGTAACATACAATCAGCAACTCATAAAATATTAGCCATGACTCTTAGTAAGTTTATATACAGCATTTCCAGAGCTCTCAAAAATATTAGCAAAAGGGTTTGCATCATTATCTGCATTTCTTCTATAGGCACAGGGAAGACATCCCAATGCTAGATCCTTGGTAAGGTAATTAAGACAAACCCATCTACACCCCAAAGTAATGGAAGGATCTGTTACTTACCTAAAAAGCCCTATAACAATCAGGATTGCACAGACTCATAAAAGCATTCCCTACCCTAAGACCTCACAGGTTCATATAAAAAACACAGCACAAGAAAAGAAATAGCATCGTTTGTGCTCCCCCCCCTCCCTTTTAATCCCTGGAACCATATAAGGATTTTGTGACTTGCTCCAGATCAAGCTGAAATTCTCTAAGAGAGCCTGTAAATGAAACTCGTATTTTCAAACAGTTACTTAATTCTGCCTAACAAGGTACAAATCTTGCCTTTATGGAAATTGTTCTGCAATTAAGACCATTTACCCTTAAAGCTGTTAGAAATCTTCCTTTTCTCTTCTGTCCCGAAATTTTGCAGGAAGATCATCTTTTCCCTTCTGATAGCAGGGCTCTCCAAATGAGCCTATAGCTTTCATTTTCCTTGAGGAAAACGCAAGAGACTCATTTGTCAAAGCATACAGGAGGCAATGAATAGATAAGTGGAACTGATCAAAATCATCCCACAGCTGAGAAAAATGTAGTATAGTTTAATACACAACAGAAAACACCCAAATCAGTTTATCTAAATCACAGCTTGGCCTTGTCTGTATCATTACTACACAGAATTCTAAGTTTCTCCTTACTCAGAGGGTAAAAACTGAAACCAAAAAGTAGTTTCACAATGCAACTGTGACCAGAATCAAGCTTTGTTACTTTATTTCTAAAGAAGAAAGCAAGTTTAACTGAGGCAAAGATCAATGGGCAGTAACTTGGTGGTCCAAAGTCCTTCACTGACGGAAGATGAGGAGCAATTTCTTTGACTTTTAATATTTTTTTTTTTTTAATTGATGAATACCATCAGTAGTTCCAATTTGAAAATTATCAAGGTCCTTTTAAGACATGCACAAGGGGCACAATCACAGTCACACATGCTGGTGTATCTATACATTCCATTTAAAAAGCAAATACTACATGTCTGGTTCAGAAACGAAAAGAGAGTCATGAAAATTAAATTCTTAAGGCATAGCCAATCTACGTCCAAGAACATGGCCTGACTTGTATCACTAAATATTTTCAAGGAAATACCTATTCTAGACAAAAAAAAAAAAAAAAAAAAAACAGGATTATCTCTGCTTTTCTGTACTTGGAAAAGTACTGCACTAATCAGTGATAGCTACACTTACATACCATTGAAATTATATTTTTACTTGAAGTTAAAGAGATAGGGGGAAGAAAAATAGTTTTAATAATTGCTTGCTTGATTTTCCTGAAGAAAAAAAATATTTACTTATATTATGGGGGATACATTTCGTAATTTTTCCTTTTAATTAAATACATTTCAATAAATTGAAATTTCCATATTTTAGTTCTTAAATATCAAAGTAGTTCCATGAAAATCAGTAGTGTTACTCAGATACTCCTTCTTAAATACAATTTTCACAATAGGACTTTAGTTTTACACTAAAAGTAAAGTTTCTGTTTTTTGTTTAAACTATCACAGCTTTCAAAACTACCTAAGGATTACTGAGAACCCACATTTTCTAATAGCAGAAATAAACAAAAGCATTTTTAAAATACCAAAAAAACATAAATAAGAATGGAAACAGTCTCAGCTGTAACTGCTCCCAATGAATGATCCTTAATCATCAGACTACCAAAAAATACGGCATGTCAAATAAGCTAAAATATTTTCAAAACCAACCTATAGTATGAGATTTTCAAACCACCATTTTACTTTTCCTCACCTTTATGTTTTTTTAAAGAATCAGACAATTTCTGAGGAAAGATGTGAAAAATGACCACTATTATAATGACATAAGACAATACTAAAAAATTATTTTAAGGTTGAAAGTTAAGAAAGATTCAAATATGTTCCTATTTCGGTTTTTCCCATGATGGAAATCCTAATACTATGTTCTCCAAGTATCTTCAGTTTTGGTGCAGTAGAAAGAGGTTCAAGAGGAACTAAATGCTAAGCAAGCAACTCTTGAATTAATATGAAGTGCTTTGCTGCAAGAGTGACAAAAAAAGTAGTATAAAATATAGTAGCAAAGCATTATTTTAACTTCTTCTGTTTTCCATAATTGAGGGAAAAAGATATCCTTTTTTTAGCAAAGTATGAAAGAAATTAAGATATTTACTGCACCCTCTAAACAGAACACCATCAACAAAATATTCAGTAGCCAGCGTTGTACTACTGTTTATATTGAAACAACTCAATTGCAAAATGTTCCAGTATGTACAGTAACTGTATTACCTGTATTATTTTCACATTATTTTAATCATGACCCAACTATTTTATAAACATTTGAAATGTAAGGAAAGCAAGTTGAAAGCAACAGCAGGAGAACATAGTAAAATTTCTATTGCATCTTGCTTGGCTTGCTAATAAACAAAAATCACCTACAAAGGTTGTGGCCACTTGTTCTCCTTATTCAATTATTCAGTTTATAACTGTTGGTTTTCCTTTTTTAAATAAGCATGAAGACATGTAATAAGGAGTAAATTAGTAAATTTACTGTAATAAGGAGTAAATTAGTAAATCAGATTAATTACAAAAACAAAGGTGAAACTGTTCTGTCTTCATGTTCAGGACTAGTGTATTCATGTATCTCTTCAAACTGTTTGTGAACTGGTGCTAACAGTAAATTTAATCTTGAAACTGCTCCTGACAACGCCAGTTTTAAGGATCTAGCAAATCAAGTCTTCCTACGGCAGTTGCCTATGCAATAAAGAAACTATAAAGTGCTACTGCTACACATATATCACTACACAACAGACACTTGGTATCTTTTTGACTAGAGCTCTTATCAGCACTCAATTATAAATTTACAAAAATTATTTTCCACTCTAAAAAGGATAAACTTAAAGATCACAAGTTGCTGCACTTCACTAGTGTTTTCTTTTTTTATTGTGGCTTTTAAAGCTGTATTTTTCAATGATTAATAATCTGAGAGATCTGAAGAATAAGAGGGAGCTATCAGTTATAAAAAGATACATTCCTGAAAAGCAACAACTTCCTCCCAATTCCAGCACTACAGCTTTTTAACTTCAAGTACCACTATTTCAGAAAGCAATGGTACAAAAAAAAAACACAAACAAACCACAAAAAAACCCAAACTTACTTTGTGCAAAATATATTGCCCAACTGTAATGAAATAAAACAACTGCAACATTTAGCTTCTTCTAAAAGTTCTTAGCAAGTACCAAAGTAAATCACATTTCTTAGTTTAAAGCAATATAGAATCATACACTGGTTTGAGTTGGAAGAGACCATAAGACCATCGAGTTCCAACCCCCTGCCACAGACAGGGACACCTTCCATTAAACAAGGTTGCTCCAAGCCCCGTCCAACCTGGCCTTTAACACTGCCAAGGATGGGGCAGCCACAGCTTCTCTGGGAAGTCTGTGCCAGTGCTTCACGATCCTCATAGTAAAAAGCTGATTGTGGATGATGCTGTAAAGAATAAACATGACACCCCAATGTGGGGACTGTAGCAATCTGTACACTAGAGAGAAATGCCCAAATCGTTGTACAGCTGCTTAGATAACAGAGCGTGGAATCTTAGAACTAAGAGCTGAGAAACACACAATGACACCTTGAGCTTGCACAACAGTGGCCATAGAACAATTAGTAGATTTAAGATGCTCTGCACCCACACAGAATGGAAAACAAATACTTTGGCTTTATAAAGAGAAACAGACTGTTTTTCCACAGAAGGAATAGTCCTCTATAATAAACTATTCACTGAGGATTCACTGCTCTGTCTTCAAAAAGATATCTATGCTGTGCAGAACTAGTCCATGCAGCTTTTTCAATCACTTCTAACACCCCATCTACCTCATCAAATGTATTTTTAATCCCTTCTTTTCATTAATCTAGTCTGCTACAGGATACAGCAAGACCAACGATCTCTGTTAAGTCAACAAGGTGAGGAGTCACAGTGAAATTGTTGTAGTGCACGAAGGTATTAATAATTCCAAGTGCTAAATTCAATTACAGTCTCAAAGTGGTATACTGATAATCCAACTTTTAATTTACTACTCCTTGATGGTGGGAATTTAACTTAATACATGCAATTAAAATTAGTTTCATGATTTGAAATTATGCAATTGAATATTACAACTCTAAGGTACAAAGTCAATACTGGTACCGATATGCCTGGATTTTAAAGATCTACTTCTGACTGCCATTAACAGGAATTACGAATGTAAAATTCAGTACTATTTTACTGGTAGCAATTCTGATTGTGTCAACCTGATTCTTGTCATCACAGCATCACCACATCATAACAACACAATATCCTCCTGATTGTTCTCCAAAATAGTATTTTATGTCATAGATAACCAGCCTTTTAAAGGCACAAAACATCTATGTTCATACAACACAGATGTACAGAACAACTACACATATAACAATCTTGCATAAATAAAACACTTTTACAAAACTCATTTGCCAAGGAGAAATTAAACACTATTGCACAAAATGTTGCAATAAATTATGATAATACAAGGCATGCATTTGGTTGCCTGGATTTTCACGACAATTTCGTAAGTCACAAATAACCATGTGCTATTCCCCAAGATGTTCCCTATCCCTTCCTTTAAAAGGTCCATGCTTCAAAAAGCTCCTATGTTTACAACCAATATCAAAATAAACAGTAGTCCAATAAAATAAGGAAGCGTCTTCCAATTATAATTTTATTTTATAGATTTAATTTTAATTAAGGTGTAATTTAACTTAAAATACAGCTGAAGTTTAAGAAACATGTGCTACATATGCCATAGAATTCGATGAGGCAGGTTAAAAAGGGAAATGCTGATTACGTATGTCATAGACACCAAGTTACTTCAGTTTTCTGACATACTCCAAAATATCCTATAGTAGAGTCAATTAGCAAATTTAGATGCTTTCTTCGAATTAAGTAGTCTAATTTCTGTTTGCTTCCTTTGAACAGCCATAGAAATCTAGAAAATAGTTATTACACTTCACATGTTCAGATTTAAATGCATAGGAAGTCCCCTAGATTGTACATATCAATCTATGGTATGATATCATAGATACCTGTGGTAGGCGAGCCTTACACGTGAGGTAATGGTCCGTGGTGGCTCCTCCCCAGCAGGTCCTGCTTTGGCTCCTCCCAGGAAAGTCCAGCTTTGGGGAAATGCCCGGAAAGTCCCGCTTTAGAAATCCCTGAAAAAGTCCCAACCCTTGGAGACCTTTCTAGATATTGCTGGCCACTTCTTCCGATGCAGGCTGGCCCCCTGAGTCAGAATGAGTGTGCATTTTTGTTTGTATAAAAAGCCCGAGCCTCATGTGATGCGAGGAAGCAGAATCTCATACCACGCAGGTCAATGTTGCCTTTGTGGAGATGCCCAGTATAGTAGAGCCTGCCACCCCACACTGTGATGATTCTCAGAACCGGTTTCCTGATTGTCCTCACAGGGTCCTTGGGGTTGGTAAGATTCCACTCTTCAGAAATATCCTTTACTGTATCTGTTAGTATCTCTGTATTTTCCTATATTAATAAACTAGTTGTGAGTTCTCTGTTTGTGTCTCATTTCTCTCAACCCAGAATCGTCAAACTCTGGAACAATACCGTGGTATCATTATTAAATCATAATATCAAATTCATGCTTCATGTATGATTCTTCCCATTGCAATACTCAAACTGATTTAAAAACCCTAGATCTAGTATTAGCTAGCTTGCTGTTCACTGACTGGGAACCTGGAGTGAAAAGAACAAATATACTGAACAAATGGGAATAAAGACACTTAAATTCAGTAGACATTAAGAAATAAACTACCATTAAATATTTGTGTTGATAACCTGAGGTCAAAATGAAAATGAAAACATACCTAACAAAAACAAACTCCTGATGTGCTTAATAAAATGGTATTTCATCTAAGCTCTATATTTGAAAAATACTTTTCTGCATTCCTGCATGTCATCCTAGTGCACTGTGGTTTTACTGTGAAATCAAAACATCTTCACCAAGACAAAGCACACCCTTTACCTTCCCTGGGAACAGGTTGAGCTGTGAGCTATATGGCCTGCTTTGTCCAGTTATACAGTCCTGGTTTCAGCACCAGGCCACATGGGAAGCTCATCAACTCCGCAGTCAGAGGAGCTCAGTGCCTCTTTTACCATGTGCTGCTACTTCCTAGCCTGCAGCATGGCACACACTTTACACAGCCCAACTGTACCCTATGCATCTTTGTGTTCTCACCCTGCAAGTAGGATTGCTACTGCATACCTGCCTCCTTACTGACAACACTTAAAGGACTCCTTTGCCTCCAGTGGGAAGGAAGTTTGACACAGTGATGGTGCCAAAATACAGTACTGCAGTTTCACAGCCAGGGGTAATCCAACAAAAAAGAAAATTAAAGATACCCCTACACAAACAGGTCCTGTCATGCTTAAGGCTGGTAGGTCAAATACCAATTCATAATTATTAATGTGTAATGTTTTCCCAACATGGGCTTGTTAAGTCATTATGAAGTTTAGGCCAAAAGATCATAATGAAAATGAACATCAGTTTTATCAGCTATCAAAATGTTTAGATGCTACAAAATACTGATAAATGTTTCCTCACTAGTTCTTCCTCCAGCACACATTGGTATGTCTTCCATAAGACGTATCTTCCCATTGATCAAGATGGCAAAATTACAAGCCTAAGAGTTCTGAAATAACAGCAATATCTTAATCAGAAGAACTTTTTCTTAGTGTATGAGCTATCATACAGATTTGCCATGAAACTCGATATATTGTCTATTTAAGCTAAACAGCAGCAATTGCACATGCTCAAACTTCCAGAACTGTACACACTGTTGCTACAAACCCTGTGCAAAGCCAGAGGGGATGAATAAGTGCCAGCAAACCGCCCGCAAACCATCATAGGAGTGCAAGTGGAAAACTGAAAAGAAACAGCAGTGCTGAAAGAGAGGACAAAATTCCTTAGAACCTAATACAAGATTGTACATTCTTTACAGATGTTCCAAACTACAGTTCAGTTTAATTATTTTGATTTTATTTCTAACACATACACTGTAAAAAACTGTGCAGAAAAACTATTACTTTTTGAATTATTATTTTGATATGATCCTATCCTGCACTTCTAATCGGAGGAAAATATGTCTTCTCCTAAAGATCCTCCTACTGCTAGTAGTGGCCAAGAGGCCGCTAGATACTAGAGGTTCAAATAAGTTCCAGATTTTACCATCCTTTCATTAACTTTCCAAATACTAACAAACAAGTTTCATTTTTTCCTCAAGTTAATACTCCACTCCTAAAACACTGCCAGGAACCTCAGAAACTGTATTTATATTCTCAGTATCTAGTATACACTTATTTTTCACAGGACATATTCACATACGTATTGTAATGATCTCAATAACTGTTATAAGGCACACAGGGTTTACAAAGGTCCATCTATCACTACAATGAACTAGTAAACACATTCAGGGACCATTAGTTATTGATTTATTTGCAATTATCCTTTAGAGATGCTGTCCATGTTACTCCCTTTTGTATTTAATCATACTGCTTCAGTTTCAGGACAGGTAGTAACCATTATTCCAAGCTCCACATAATGACAAATAATGAAAACAAAGCTGTAAGAGCACTCTGACATGCAAGTACAAAGCACTCAACCCGCCAATATTAGTGAGTAATGGATTTTTTTATAATAAAAAACTAACTAATTGATTACTGTATTTGTAAGCAGTAAGTACTATATCAAATAATGATAATGCTGATTATCTATCACTATAGCTCAGCACAAATATTTTCAGCACTGCAGGAAGTTGATACTAGAGAATATCTAAGTAAGGTACTGCCAGACTGACTTCACAAACATGCCAGCAGTGAAACTGAAACTGTTAAAAATGCCTTAAGGTTTAAAGAACTCAGTCTGTTCTAAATTCATCAAGACAGATTATAAAGCCAGACAAGACAACGTCTGTAATTGATTTTGGACCACATAAAACCCAGGCCATCGCACTTTCAGGAATTAATTTCTACTTGAGCTAGACATAGCTTAAAAAAAGCCATTATTTATCATCGGTTTCTTCAATACTGAAGAATTTACTGTAACTGCCAGTAAATGCGTGAAATGCCTAACCGCATTCTCTGTTAAAAAGGAACACTTTATATCTAACCCAGAATGTTCTTAGAGTCAATTTTCATCTGCTAAATCTTATTCTACTGCTAAGCAAACAGTCCTATTAAGAACGTATTGTGTTCCCTTTGTCACAGTTAATGACAGCTGTTAGCTCTGTGTATGATTCTAGTTCTCATCTCTAGTTCTCCACTTCATGAGTCACTTTTTGTATCTTAAAAGATAGTTTTGGAAGTATCCACAGATTGCTGGCACAATCTCACTGAGACAATTTCTTAGTGCAGGAGATGAAAGAAGGTAATTAGTTTATTACCAGCTGACTCCTGAGTTACAAAATTGAAAGGCTGAGTTTTCATGTGGGATATCAAAAGCTGCAAAATTTTATTCAATTCTTGAAACCTGGCCCATATACTCTCAATAGAAAGTTAATTTGGTTATGTGGGTTAGGACAGATGGCATAGGGACCTAAAATGAGTTTTCCTCTGAAAAACAGCAAGGTTTCACCCAATAGATCTGGTCAC
This sequence comes from Pezoporus flaviventris, assembly GCF_033815535.1. Classification (NCBI taxonomy): domain Eukaryota; kingdom Metazoa; phylum Chordata; class Aves; order Psittaciformes; family Psittacidae; genus Pezoporus; species Pezoporus flaviventris. Next base: position 55,217,013 of record NW_026892549.1, read on the forward strand.
TTTTTTTAATTCAAATTCTTCTGTAAGAATGCAAGTAGCAGTTTGTATACCTTCGTATTACCATTATCCCCTCAAAAGCCATTCAATTTTGAAATCGAATTAGATTCTATTTGTCATCTTTGGTCTTCCTCTTCCAAGTATACAATATCCTTCCATACACAGCAGCTTTCTGTTCCATCCACTTTGACAAAGTCAGAGGGGATATCTGAAACCAATATTCCACAACTGCTCATCCACAGACAAGTTCAAGATAACTTGCAATTTCATTCTAAATCTAGGCACTTGGGCACTGCCTTAACAGTTTCAAACCTTTTATTGGAGATGTCAAATTTCATTCATCAGTAGCTACAGTACAGGATAAGTATGAAGAGTATGGGCATTAGCTTTATTAATTTTTAAGAGTGCTATATATCAATATACCTCTGTGGACTAAGAGAGCAATAGTACAACCAGTTATGAGATACCCTCCAGAATTCACTTACCACAACTTTGAGCCTAATGTTTAATGAGACAATACCAGAAATCTACACCAGAGAGAGATAAAACCCAACACAGTACCCAGAAGAATTAAAAATTTATCTGATCACAGGTTACAGCCTGTTCTAATTCGCAGGACATTTCTAGAGAGAAAGTCTGGATTAAAAAAGAAAGCTTTAATAAAACTAAGAAGCCAGTCTGGATGTAAGGAGGGGGAGACACAAGTAGGAAAAAAAACGGCTGAGAAGAGCATTCCAAAGAATTCTGCTGCAGAGCACACCAAACCTAGGAGCATACAAAATTAGTTTGGAGAAAAATAAGCAAGTTGTGCAAGCAAGGCATATCCCCCAGGAAATCATAGAATACCAGCTTGGGAGGGATCTCAAGTATCATCTGCTTCAACCTATCTTGACAAAGCATGACCTGGACTACGATGTCCCAGCACCCTGTCCAGTTAGAATCATAGAATCATAGAATCGTTAGGGTTGGAAAGGACCTTAAGATCATCTAGTTCCAACCCCCCTGCCGTGGGCAGGGACACCCTACGCTAAATCATATCATCCAAGGCCTTGTCCAACCCGGCCTTGAACACTGCCAGGGATGGAGCATTCACAGCCTCCCTGGGCAACCTATTCCAGTGCCTCACCACCCTAAGAAGAAAGAATTTCCTTCTTATATCCAACCTAAACTTCCCCTGTTTAAGTTTTAACCCATTACCCCTTGTCCTGTCTTTACAGTCTCTAATGAAGAGTCCCTCCCCAGCATCCCTATAGGCCCCTTCAGATACTGGGAGGCTGCTATGAGGTCTCCACGCAGCCTTCTCTTCTCCAGGTTGAACAGCCCCAACTTCCTCAGCCTGTCTTCACACGGGAGGTGCTCCAGTCCCCTGATCATCCTTGTGGCCCTTCTCTGGACTTGTTCCAACAGTTCCATGTCCTTTTTATGCTGAGGACACCAGAACTGCACACAATACTCCAAGTGAGGTCTCACAAGAGCAGAGTAGAGGGGCAGGATCACCTTTGACCTGCTGGTCACGCTCCTTTTAATGCAGCCCAGGATACGGTTGGCTTTCTGGGCTGCGAGCGCACGCTGAATCTGGCTCATGTTCATTTTCTCATCGACCAACACCCCCAAGTCCTTCTCTGCAGGGCTGCTCTGAATCTCTCCTCTGCCCAACCTGTAGCTGTGCCTGGGATTGCTGTGACCCAGGTGTAGGACCTTGCACTTGGCATGGTTAAACTTCCTGAGGCTGGCATCAGCCCACCTCACAAGCGTGGTCCCTCTGGATGGCATTCCTTCCCTCCAGCGTATCAACCGAACCACACAGCTTGGTGTCATCAGCAAACTTGCTGAGGGCACACTCAATCCCACTGTCCATGTCACCGACAAAGATGTTGAACAAGACCGGACCCAACACCGATCCCTGAGGGACAGCACTCGTTACTGGTCTCCAGCCGGACATTGAGCCATTGACCACAACTCTTTGCGTGCGGCCATCCAGCCAGTTCTTTATCTACTGAGTGGTCCATCCATCAAATTGATGTCTCTCCAATTTAGAGACAAGGATGTCGTGTGGGACAGTATCGAATGCTTTGCACAAGTCCAGGTAGATGACATCAACTGCTCTACCCCTGTCCATCAGTTCTGTAGCCCCATCATAGGAGGCCAGTTAAATCTTTGTGTCCAGTGTTGGAGAATCTACCACTTCCCTGGAGAGATTCCATTAACTGGTTGTTCTCATTGTGAAAAATTTTCCTATTGTGCCCAATCGGAATCTCCCTCAAAGTAACTTTAACCCATTACCATGGAACATGGTGATAAGGTCTCCCTGGAGCCTCCTTTCTTCCAGGCTGAACAAGACCAGCTCTCTCAGCCTTTCCTCATTAGAGCTTCCCAGTCCTATGGTAATCTTTAGAGCCCTTCTCTGATCCCTCTCCAGCCTGTCCACATCTTTTCTGTATAGCAGGAACCAAAACTGAACACAGTATTCCAGGTGTGGCCCAACAAGCACTGAGCAGAGTGACGTCCCTGTTGATGTAAACCAGCATCCTGTTGGCTTTCTTTGCCACAGCTGCACACTGTTCATTCATCTTGAGCTTGCAAAGGTTCTTTCACACAGAACTGCTCTTCAACCAAGTAGATCCCAGCCTGTGCTGTGCTCTTGGATTGTGCATACCCAAGTGCAAGACCTTACATTTGTCCTTGTTGGAATTCATAAGGCTCTTGTTAGCCCACCCATCCAGCCTATCCAGGTCTTCCTGCAGGGTGGGACTCCCTTCCGGAATGTCCACTTTCTCACTCAGTTTGGAATTATCAAGCTTCATCAGGGTACACTTGATCCCGTCATCCAGATCATTTATAAAGATAGTAAACAGCATTGGGCCCAATATCAATCCCAGGGGGAGCCTACTAGTGACAGGTTCCCAGTTTGAGAAGGAGCTATTCATCACCACCCCCAGGGGTGCAGCCAGTCAGCCAGTTCCCCACCCACTGCACAGACCACTTGTCCAGACTAACACATCATTTTTTCTAGGAGAAGGCTATAGAAAACTGTATCAAAAGCTTTAGAGAAATTCAGGTAGACAATGTCCACTGCTCCCCCTGCATCAACCAAGCAAGTTCCTTTGTCATAGAAGGCAATCATATTTGTCAAGTACAATTTGCCCCTGGTGAATCTGTGCTGGCTTTTCCCAATCACATGCTTCATTTGACCTGTGACAGCTCCTGGAGGATTCGCTCCATAACTGACTGAGTTAAGACTGATGGACCTATGATTTCCCAGATCCTCCTTTGAGTCCTTCTTGTAGTTGGGGGTTACAATAGCCTTCTTCCAGTCTTCTGGGACATGCCCTGATCTCCACAAATCCTCAAAGATTATGGAGAACAGTCTTGCAAGGACATCAGCAGCTCTTGGGTGGATAGTGTCAGGACCCACCGATTTGTAGGGGTCAAAATCCTGTAATAGTTCACATACCAAATCTTCCTTCACTGATGATGGGTCTGTGTGCAACCACCTGAATTTTTGTTCCCAAGGCCTGGGGCCCAAGAGTGCCAATAAAGACAGAGGTGAAGAAAGCATTTAGAATCTGCCTTTTCAGCACTACTACCAATTCCTCTCTCTTGCTTGACAGCAGGCCAATATTTTCCTTCTGTTTCTGGTTGTTGTTTATGTACTTCAAGAACCTTTTTTTGTTGCTTTAGACATCTCAGCCCAATTTCAATTCAAGCTCAGTTTTTGCTTTTCTACCTGTATCTCTGCACACTCTGGCAATACCCTTGTAGATCTCAATGGCTTTTCCATCTCTGGTATGCTTTGGAAAATATCCTTTCAAATTATTGTGACTATCATTATAACAAAATATTGCCTTTGTTTCTTCCATCTACTCCTCTAGCAAAGTTTTTTTCTTCTAACTTTTTGAATTCTTGAGAATCTACAGAGGTTCAAACTCTCCCTTGACTCCTCATTCACTGGTCATAAAATTTTGCCTAACTGCCCTTTGCATATGCCTGAGCAGGTGTAACTCTTATCCACAGGAATAACACGTACAAAAAAAAATTTAATCAATTCTAAATCTGGATTTCACTCCCACTTGTATTATGAAATAATTTGTTTCAGTAAATGTCCATCCTGTACCCCATCTTCTTGGCATCTTCCTCTACGATTTAAGTAAAAGCTCTAGGATAGCAAGCCATCTTAATACACTCCTATTTAGAGTAACCCCAAGTGGACAGGAGTAGGCAAATTAGATTTCCTTTGCCAGTATTCTACCTTTATAAGAAGTCCTCTCTCATTCTCTGTTGATTTCACAACATGAAAATTCTACTACATCTTTCCACACACAAATTTAACTTTTTTACTTTTGTCATACGAAATTCTAAATTGTATTAATCTATCCCCTTTTTTTATCATCTATAATGTTTCATTGCCTCATTCCTTGTTTACTTGCAGTTTATAGTCATCTCCCAAATTTCTTACCAACCTTTTACTTTGTTCTTTTTCTAGCTTTCATGTCTTTCTATGTATTTATATTGTCTGTGGAAAATGATGTGAAACAACTATGCCAGTTATGCAGAAAGATCTTCCTTGCCACCTATTCCTGCACCCATTGGAATAAAGCTTTCTTACAGTGAAAAGAATAACATAAGGACAGAAATATGCTGAGAAAAAAAAATCATTTCTGGAAAATGCGTTTTGGACCTGGGTATAAAATCTACTTCTGCTGGCAAGTCTTCTTTAGTTTCTCATTTCTGATCTAGAATTCATGATTGCAAACTTCCACTTGTTAGTATTCAAGCAAACAGAATTGTTACAGCTCACTTTTCATCTGCAACACAATACTCAATCACTTGTTCTTCTCTATCCTTCCCCAAGCTTGCATCACTTTCTGCATTATGTTGCAAATTGCCTTTTTATATCAAACTCCCCAAAGACCCAGTCATCTTACCTTAGAGCTGCATTGCTTCCTCACCTGTCATTTCCTTCTTTTATCTTTCATTTCTACCTTCAGCTGTCATACCAACACCTTAAATTGTTTCATTTTTTGTTGGGCTTCTGCCTTGAATCTGCAGGCACTAAAGGCAATATTTGGCAAGAGCTTTTAGACAGTGAAACCGGAAAAAAAAACAACACAATTTTTACTCAAAGGAACTGCTGTTACTGAAGGCATTTAATATGTGTTTAAAGATCTTTTTCTATGTGATCACAGCCATTGATGCACATCAGATAAAAGGCCTGTGATGTTTCAGCCATAAACTGTACTTCTGGACCCCCTTTGTGTTTACCCTAAAGTAAATCCTAATGAAGTCTTCAACTTCCAGAACCTAACTGATGAAAACTTCTGTAATATTGATTCCAAATCAGACTCAGAAATTTACAGGAATCACACTGACAGTTTTTTAGCTATTATATAGATTAGTTTTTTTGTCCTATGGATTAAAATGAAGGACACATTAAGGATTGCAGCTCAGCTACATAAAGTAATACTCACTAAAACACATCAAATGTCATTCCTCTCAATTTCTAGCACTCCCACAATTGAACACATACTTATCCTTTTCTCTGGAGTTGAAAAAAACCCTTATGTTAGATGTACACAGTTGATGAATTTCAGTAAAGATAACAGCATTTCTTATTCTGTTCTCTCAGTATTATCTCCACACTAATAGCTGCTTAAAATGCTCTCTTTTTTACTCTGAACAAAAACATTTAAAAGAAAACAAATTTTAAAGATAGAAACTCTAATGCAAACACATACTGTACATTCAGTTATCAATATGCCATCCAGAAAGACTGGTAAGTGAAATAGGTCTAGTCATTTCATTGGTGCCAAGTCTCCTACAGAAGTCAGACACATTACTGCACTACGGGGGCCCTATAGAGAAATTCACGGGTTTTGATGCCTCATCTTTTGAGCCAGATCATAGTACTGTCTTTTCTTTCTTGCTAGTGAAGGAAAGTTCAACTTTATGCCTGAAGTATTTCAGTATTGCCATCAACGTCTAGAATATATAGTGATGGCAACTTGAATTAGAAAACCCTTGTATGGCATACAACCACATGCTGCAAGAGCATAATTAGAACAGATTAATCATGTTTGGGAAGCAATATACTAACTCCACGTTTCCACCTCTGAATTAATTCCACCTCTCCCACACGACATCCTTGTCTCTAAATTGGAGAGACATCAATTTGATGGATGGACCACTCGGTGGATAAAGAACTGCCGGGATGGCCACATGCAAAGAGTTGTGGTCAATGGCTCAATGTCCGGCTGGAGACCAGTAATGAGTGGTGCCCCTCAGGGATCGGTGTTGGGACTGGTCTTGTTTAACATCTTTGTTGCTGACATGGACAGTGGGATTGAGTGCGCCCTCAGCAAGTTTGCCGATGACACCAAGCTGTGTGGTTCGGTTGATACCCTGGAGGGAAGGAATGCCATCCAGAGGGACCTTGACACGCTTGTGAGGTGGGCTGATGTGAACCTCATGAGGTTTAACCATGCCAAGTGCAAGGGCCTACATCTGGGTCAGAGCAATCCCAGGCACAGCTACAGGTTGGGCAGAGAAAAGACTCAGAGCAGCCCTGCGGAGAAGGACTTGGGGGACTTGGGGGTGCTGGTCGATGAGAAAATGAACATGAGCCAGATTCAGCGTGCGCTCGCAGCCCAGAAAGCCAACCGTATCCTGGGCTGCATTAAAAGGAGCGTGACCAGCAGGTCAAAGGTGATCCTGCCCCTCTACTCTGCTCTTGTGAGACCTCACTTGGAGTATTGTGTGCAGTTCTGGTGTCCTCAACATAAAAAGGACATGGAACTGTTGGAACAAGTCCAGAGAAGGGCCACGAGGATGATCAGGGGACTGGAGCACCTCCCGTATGAAGACAGGCTGAGGAAGTTGGGGCTGTTCAGCCTGGAGAAGAGAAGGCTGCGTGGAGACCTCCTAGCAGCCTTCCAGTATCTGAAGGGGGCCTATAGGGATGCTGGGGAGGGACTCTTCATTAGAGACTGTAAAGACAGGACAAGGGGTAACGGGTTAAAACTTAAACAGGGGAAGTTTAGGTTGGATATAAGAAGGAAATGTTTTCCTCTTAGGGTGGTGAGGCACTGGAATGGGTTGCCCAGGGAGGCTGTGAATGCTCCATCCCTGGCAGTGTTCAAGGCCGGGTTGGACAAGGCCTTGGGTGATACGATTTAGCGTAAGGTGTCCCTGCCCACGGAAGGGGGGTTGGAACTAGATGATCTTAAGGTTCTTTCCAACCCTAACGATTCTATGATTCTATGATTCTAAGCTATGTGGGATTTTTTCATCCAAGGTTTTCCTGCTAATACAAACTCACGCTATTTGTCTGTGCCTGTGACCTTAATACTGCCTTAATCATATTGTTTGAAGGCTTCTAGCAAATTGATGAGTATATTTGCTCCAAAAAAATTCCTTTTCTAACTTAGAATCTAAAGAAAATGTAAAGAACAAAGCAGAAAATAAATTGTTATCATCACAGAAGCTCACAAGAGTAACACTTAAAAATGTCAGATGTTTCTTACTTGAGTTATAATAGTGCATAAAGGACATGGGGATAAACCCGTACAGAATTACCTGGATATTCAGGGGGGTGACAACACCAACAACCACAAAAGCAGCCCTCAAAGTAACAGCTGAGAGCAGCAGTTCAGATGTCTACAGAAAAGATACTGAAGAGAAGGTCTAAATATATAACCAATGTTTTTTGCACTGATATGTAAGGTCTGTCTATCTGTAGCTTGTATGAACACTTCAACAGAAAGGTAAAATGCAATGATCTATACAGCAGCAAGTCTTTAGCATTGTCCTGGGTTCAGCAGTAGCAGTCATTTTTTCTCCTTCTTAGTAGCTGGTGCAGTGCTGTGTTTTTGACTTTCGGCCCGGGAACAGCGCTGATGACAGTGCTGATAACACCAATGCTTTAGTTACTGCTCAAATGTTTAGTCTGACCAAGGACTTTCTCAGTCTCATGCTGTGCTAGGGAGGAGGGGAAGCTGAGACAGGACACCTGACCCACACTAGCCAAAGAGGTATTCCATACCACAGCACATCATGCCGAGGATGTACTCCAAGAGTTACCCGGAAAGGCCAGTTCACTGCTTGGTCGGGCTCCGTATCGGTCAGTGGGTGGTACTGTATTCTCTTCCCTTGTTATTTCCCTTATCATTATTATTATTGCTGTTAGCAGAAGTGGTTCGTGTTATACTTTAGTTACCAAACTGTTCTTATCTCAACTCGTGGGAGTTACATTCTTTCAATTCTCCTCCCCATCCCTCCAGGAGCGAGGGGAGGGAAAAAGGGGGGGGGAGCGAGAGAGAGACTGCATGGCTGATTTATGGCTGAGCTTAAACCACAACAAGCATAAAACTAGAATTTCAGTTTTCTCAAACCAAAAAAAACCCAAAGGCATTCCTTCCTGCATTATCTGAATAGGACCAAACAGAACTCTTACACGTGCAATATTCAGATGAGAATTGTAGAAAAAAAAATAGGTATGAAATTCTCTTTGCAACTAGACAAAATCTCATCATTGGTTCAATTCGCTTACACATGCCTCCACAATTTCATCTGAATTCTGTCTCAGGTGTAGAAATGCTGTTAGGATACTGTAAGAATCATAACAGCCTGGAAATTCCCCCCAGAAACTGTCACCTACTGGCCAGTGAATAAGAAACAAAAATGAGATTTCATGTAAAATACAAATCTAACAGCTAGCAGCCACAGAGGTGATTCTGGGGCCTCCTCACACTTGCTAATGCAGATTCATCCTCCCTTGCACTGAATAACATTACTTTGATCGCAGGGTGATCCTGTTCACATAACTAAGCCAGCAGAAAACAATCACTACCAGAAAAGCAGATTCTTCTCTGCAAAGAATGAAAAGAGAGAAAATAGAGATAGAAAATTAGAACTTTATGAGTGGCAACAAGCCATTAGATCTGTTTACCTTAAGATACTAGATTACGAGAAAAATCAAGCTTCACATTATATAATGATAACTGACTTAAACCAGAAGCTGGATATTTGATTTTCTTTAGCATGCTCAGAAAACTTAGACAATAATATCACTAATATCTTAGCATATAAGCCTTAAATTCTCGAAAGCATTTATGCCTTTACTCTTACTAGCTTCTATGACAGAGAACCTGAAAACCCTTACAGAGCTTTAGATATAAAATGCTGCTAAAAGTATAGACATTATTTTGAGAAGAAAATTTGAACATTAAAAGCCATTGGTAAATGTATTGGGTGTGCAGCTAAAGCATATTAAGACAATATAAACTACCAGTAGGTCAACTTCTCATTTATAAGGTGCATACTTGTATAGCTAAAAATAATAGCTAAATTAGAGTTGAGACAAAATCACCAAGAAGATAGCACTAGTAAAATCAAATTTCAACTGTGTCAATATATCAGCTAGAACAATCCAATGACAGACTAATATAATATTCAAATAAATTTGGCTGGGTAAAGAAGCAAAAAGGTTACCCTTTTCTTGTTTCCTCTCATTACTTATATTCCAGTAGCCTGCTTCTGACATGAACTTCATGATGAATGAATTCAATGAGTAAAAATATTTTCAGAAGTAATAAAACAGGATTTGTAGCATTAGTAGCAATATTCATAACTCTAAATCTCCGGTTTAAAATCTTTCTTAAATAAATTATGAATGTCAGGCAAACAAAGTTTTTATTGTAAAGAAACAGAAAAGGTTTGTTTCAAAGACATAAAATGTAAGACAGTCTAAAGCATCACTGAGTAGCTGATACGGATGAGTAAGAATAGTCTCTGCACAGGTGTTGGCATGTTCTGACTAATCTCCCAACCACAGCTTTGGCACATACAGCCTGTTATACTGCCACTGAGGCTGTCTGCTCATAGAGATTACCAGATGGTGGTTAGAAACTTAACTGTGTGTATCCTGACAAAAATGGAAATAAACTACCCAAAGATTATAAAAATCTCCTTGCTGTGATTCCCAGACCAAAACTCAGTTAACTTAGCACCAAGGTTAATATATGGAAGGATATTAGTTTGGCTGTGGTTCTAGAAGAATATAGGAGTTATGGAATACAATACAGGATGTATCCAATTAACACAGGATACAATTTAATGCTGAATACAATTAACATTAAATGTGTTCCAAACATCACCAGCTTTCCCCTCTCATTTTTATGTTTACACAGCATCCAAAATACTTAATTACTACAAAATAGACTATGTTCCATTAAAATTAAATAAAGCTTTCTAAATAAACAGTGCTGCCAACAAAGCCCTTTCACAGCTTCTCCTCATTGATATTTCCAAAACTATTTTAGCCTGTGTGGATTTTTGACATCAAAGCAAGTCTACATATACCGATTGTCAAAAGCTTTGGCAACAGGCAAACACTGGCCTTGAACTGCTAGTTTGCAAAGGAGAACCTGGAAAGGAAAATCAGAACAAGGAAACTTGAGACAAGAACAGAACGGGAACAGCAGAAGAAAAAGGTGCCAAAGATTTATATCCAGGAACACAACTGAACGTCTGAAAAGACAAGGGGGAATGGCTTTAAACTGAAAGAAGGGAGATTTAGATGAGATATTAAGAAGTTCTTTACTACAGTGAGGTGCTGGCACAGGGTGCCCAGAGAAGCTGTGGCTGCCCCATTTCTGGCATTGTTCGAGGCCAGGCTGGAGGGGGCTTGGAGCAACCTGCTCTAGTGGAAGGTGTCCCTGCCCGTGGCAGGGGGTTGGAACTGGATGAGCTTTAAGGTCCCTTCCAACCCAAACCAGTCTGGGATTCTATGATCTCTTTCAAATTACTATTATGTTTGGACAAAACCAAACATATAACACCGTCTCTCAAAAATTTCAAGTACAGTATACTCAAAGTGAGATTTTTTTTTAAGGATATTTAAAGTATCTCCTATTCCATCTCTATTACTATGTTTCTTATTTGTAACAATGCAGAATGAAGGATGATATCTTCACATAAATCATTCCTGTTATCTATGCAGACACACATAATTGGGATATTCTCCATAATTATTACATTTACATGTATATGTGTAGCTCTAATTATTTTATCTGCTGGGATCAAGCCAGGACATGTAAACCATATAGCATATCAACAGTGTTTGCATGAAGAGTGGAAAAAATAGATACTAATTTCTTTACTATTACAAACACCTTTTTATGGCTATTTTCTTAGGCTACGGGTATGAAAAATGAATATATAAACAGCTGAGATATCACAGCTATATGTATTGTTCCTACATTAGCTACGAGAGCTAAATAGTCTAAACAAAATAAAGAAATAATAATCAGTATACCACAGAAGTGTGGAAAGTTAGTGTACACAGAATTCTCACATTAACAAGTATAACTGGTACACAGGACTAATTTTTTTTTTTTAAACATCATGCATGGTGTTTATTTGTTCTTTTACTTTTTACCCTATAAAAATTTGTGACAGATTTAAAACACAGCAAACAATCTTGGGTTCTGCTGTACTGCCTCAAGAGAGCAATTTCTTTACAGGTGCTACAGGAAAATTGGGTAGGGTTTGACGCATCTCTGCTAAAATAAAAGCAGTTTCAGGTACATAATAAATGTCTGATCAGCAGGTCTGCTTTGAATGCTTTACAATATATAGCACATCATTTGAATGGCATATACACAAGATGATAAAAACTTGTAAGCAAATACAGAAAAATGTTGCTAAGTATACTAGAGACATGTAATGAGTACACGGCAATTTGCTATCACTTCAGCATGGTTCAGCCCGTGTTTTAAGCAGCAGAATTCTACATTAGACTTTCAAAGTTCTGCAAAGAGCTTTTTAATTCAGCACCTTAGCTGAAGGAATTCAGAGTACTTACAAAGAGAACAGAAGTAGGAAAGAGAAGGGCAGTTGGTAGGGAGAAGAAAGTGGAGCTGAAAGGAAGCAGGAACATAAAGCAGTCTTTTAGATAAGATGCGATAAGAGTGCAAAAAGTACATTGTGATTTTTCTTAAAAAAAAATCAAGCTCTCAGAGATCATGGCCAAACTCCACAGTAAGACATTAGACTGCACTTACACAAAGCCAAATACTTTTGCAAGATAATATAAAATCACTATCATAATGTGTCCACAAAATTGGTGTCTATTTAGCACATGCTGTTTACTAGGCATGCTTTACACTAGCATTGCATTTAGCACAGCAGATTCAATTCACATTTATTGTCTAAATACCATTTGGTGATATTATTTCTGGTCCCGTGGCATAAAAAAAACAACACTCTACCTGTAAAAATATCATTACAGATTACTTTCCAGCAGAAATTTTTCACCAAGGAACCTTTCCTCAGGAAAGCAAAACCCTTGCTTGGAAAGAGTAAAGGTGTTACTATTTGACAACTGTTAAGTGATCTGTATGGGTGTTAAGGACAAAGAAAGTATGAATGGAGGTGCAGGGCAGCAACCTCAAAGGATCTCAGAGGCAAACAATAGCTCCTCTCCATCCCCATCATGTTTCTCCTGAGGACTGAGATTATAAATTTACAGTACCCTGTCAGACCTCAGTCTCCCTGCTGACAAAGTTCACTGTGGTTATTGCACATAAGAGGAGATCAACACATCCATGATTATACAACGACTAGTTTTAATCATGATCAAACCTGTCAGACCTAGAATTGAGCTAGAAATCCAATTATGAAAAGTCCTCTGACCCATTAATATTATCTTCATAGTACGTGTCACTCCACTGAAAGATAATTAAATTTTCTGAAGGAAACTGTCTGCTTATTAATTCATAAACTGTCTGGAATACAGCCTTAGCATTTATTTCATTTCACTGTATGCAAAGAAAAACAATTAAGACTACTTTCAACTCCCAGAAGCACTGCTTCAATATGCAAGACAAACAACCCTGGACATGATGAGCAGTGCATGCTCCTGACAAAGTACTTATGGTATGTTAGAGAGATTTGTTACCATGAAAATTAAATGCTAATGTCGAATTTCATTTTCCTTAAAGTGATGTTTACATATGCAAAGGCTTTGTTTAAATATTAGAAAGAAAGACTGAAACACTAAAATTCGTAACTTAGTATAGAATAGGTAATTTAAAATATAAATACTGCAGTTGGTGAGCACCTGAGCCCTTCCTTCCAGATTTTAGGGGTCTGTGTACTTATTTCATATTTCAATCACATTTCAGTAATTTGAAAAGGGATCTAGTTTTATCCATGACTAACTTAAGCTGAACTACATTAAAATGGAAAAACAAAAAAACAATTAGTATTGTTAACTTTGGCCTCATTTCATCTACCTTCTTTTTCCTGCGAGTATAGCATACAGTAGGCCACATACTACCCTTTCAACCACATACCTGAACACCAATGTAAGTTAACAGCTGGATTTTATATTGCAAATGTTTCTTCTGGAAGACTTTATTTAACAATACAGTGGTGATTAGTCCCCCCAGTTCAAATACATTTACCATTCTGAATATTTTTACTTACAATTCCATACCAATTACAATTAATACTCTTATATCTATTTTATTGATAAACACAAATACCAATGGAGATTATTGTTTTGTTGTATTTGAAACTAGAACGATACATATAGGTTCCAAAATTACAACATAAGTCTTCCCACCTCTTGCATTTTAGATGTTTATTATTGAAAGACTTTTAAAAAAAGAATTGGAAATAGACTTCTGTGGAATTTTAATGTTTCCTCTCTCTCTCTCACACACACAAAAATACTTTCTTAAAAACAATCAACTTTTTCAAGTGTAATGAAGTTTACATTAATAACACTGTAACCAAGGTACCTAACCAAGAGAGCACTGCTACTTGTCTTGTGCAGTGCATTCTGATGCTACTTACTTAATGCTTGCTCTTTCCTTCAAAAGAAGACAGACAAACCTCGGCAAAAGTTAAATACTCAATTCTTCAGAACTGCACAGTGAGAGAGAATTCATACTGGCAGGATCCCAGGCGGTGGCCTTTCACCTCATACACTTCAAGAAGTGTGCTGTAAGCACTGTACATTTGTTAGAGAAGGAAGGAACAAGCACAACTAAACCATTCTCCTCCTTCACCCCTGCAAAACACCCCACTGTTGTCCAAGAGAAAGTCTTGACACTTAGATTAAAGGGGAAACAAAGCATTGTTATAGAGTTAATGAAATTACTCAATTATAGCCTCAAAAGCCAAACAATGCTGACATTACTGATAGTTGCACAGGCATCATTCCACCACCTGCTGTGTGCTTTGAATGTAGGCTCTTGTTCTGTTGTCAAGCTCTCTTTCAAATCATGCAAAGTCAAGTCCAATCATAAAACTCAAGACGAATGAGGGAAAGCATTGCAAGAACTCCTGTGAAATAACAGAAACCCTTATGCACAACATCTCCAACTCTCGCCATTTGACAGGGCTTTCTGTCCTGAGGAAGATAGCAATGCCAACAGCTATCAGTAAAAATAAACAAGTATTTTAAAGTCTTTGTATTTTTTGATCTTTATATAAATTATTCTTTTACATTTTCACAGCCATATTTGAAGGGGTTTAAATTAATTTCAGTAGGTCCTTTTTATCAGAAAATAAAAGCATTTGCATATAAGAAGTAATCATTTTACTACCAGCAGTATTTGCAAATGATGAAGAGTGAGGTTCACAGTCTTGCAGAAGCCAGGTTATTATTCCAAAATCTGTCACTAGTTACACTCAACTACAGAAAAATATATAAATATGCAAAGCATATCTACAATTAGAATTAGCATCAAATGCATTTTACTTTCCAACAAATCCAAGTGAATTTGTTTCAGCCTTGGGGACCTGTTATTTTATTATTCTTAGCAGCCTATAATGACTCAAAATAAGCAACACTCTTTAGCACAAAGAAACCCTTTGGTAATTGTATCAAGTACCAATAGCTTTAGATATTAAACAATCTATTTCTAGAAATGCATGGCTTTGGGTGTCTTGATTTAACAACGCTGCAATGATGGATGGAAAATTATATCTTATATAAATACTTCTTGCTGATGCATGATTATTTTTTACAGTTTTATTTGTGGCTGACATTCTTAACCATTTTCCTATTTTTTCCATGTGGGTCTGTCATATTTAAAAACACATGTTTAGGCAAAGCTTAGAACTAAAGCAATCATCACATCCTGACATACACAATATTGTACACAAAGGAAAAGCATGGATTTCATCTAGAAAGAAGTTTTGTCATTTTACCATTTTCAAGTCTACTGTAGAAGTTTTTTTAAAAAGCCGAACTACTGCCTAACAAAGTATGTAATCCTTTTAAAATAAATTCCATCCAAATCGACTAGCAAACACTCTGTAGCTTACATCCAGTTAGCCTTGGACCATATCCCTAACATTTCAGTCACAAAACATTAATTCCATAAGTAAAGAGTCATCATATTCTAAACATACATATTCTTTGATACTTTACATCCACTAGTACCACAATAACACCAGCTTCCACTGTGTATGTGGGGACAGTCCCACTGAACAAGCAGCAGAGCATGATGTCCTGGTTCTAGCACTACAGTCATGCTCACCAGTTCACAAATACACATATGATGGCTGGCATATCTTTGGAATGCTTTCCCACCCCCAGACACTATTGCAAGTCCTTCCCCTTCCCCAAGCCATCAAGTCTACTGGGAATTATAAAATGATATTATTCCTTAATAGAAAGTTACAAGTGGCCTGCTATTTTAGTGCAAGGCAGAAAGCTTCTTCCCTTAAGTACAATTTTTGCGGGGAAAATCAACCTAATAATGACAGCTAGATAGCTGAAAAAGTCTCCTGCTGGTCAATTAGTACATCCCCTTTCCCATATTGACACTATACCTATGTTTTTCCTTCAGAGAAATTCTATTCCGGTAACAAAAACTCCCTAGGCAATCTATTCCAGTGCTTCACTCTATTTACTTCCATACATTGTTTAATATGTAATCTAAATTAGTCTTATTGGGTATCTACAATATTACTTCATGTTCTAACAGATGGTTTTGTTGTTTTTCAGTTTTGGTTGTTTGGATATTTGTTTGTGTTTTGTTGTGGGGTTTCTTCCAGCAGAATTATTTTATATTTTAAGGATGTATCCTGTCTCCCCTTAGTGTTCTTTTCTGTTGACTATGTAATTTGACTTTTCACCTTTTCCTTGACAGTGTCCAAGAAACACTATTAAATATATTCCAGCTGAAACCAGAGACAGACACTTATGTTTCACTGACTTCTAATCATTCTCTATTGTAGATGCTCCACCTGTCTCCTGAGCAGCTGTGATCAAACCGACAACAATACCGCAGACAGAGCTAAATGCCAACTGAACAAAGCAAGAGGAATATTCCACATCCTGCACAAGTTATTCCTGGATTCACTGCAGTATGGTGTTTGTAAAAATCACGGACTGGTTTGGGTTGGAAGGGATCTTAAAGCTCATCCAATTCCAATCCCCTGCCACAGGCAAGGACACCTCCCACTAGAGCAGCTTGCTCCAAGCCCCTGTGTCCAACCTGGCCTTGAACACTGCCAGGGATGGGGCAGCCACAGCTTCTCTGGGCACCCTATGTCAGTTTTTTTCCTCCAGGAAGAAGCTTGACGGACAACACAGGCCAGGCAGAAGGTCCTGCAGATGTCCAGCAGAGCCAGTGCTTTGCCCCACTCCCAGCTCCCAGCCAAACATCTACCGTTAGGCAGCCTGTACCAGGGCCTCACAATCCTCATAGTAAAAAGCTGATTGTGGATGATGCTGTAAAGAATAAACATGACACCCCAATGTGGGGACTGTAACAATCTGTACACTAGAGAGAAATGCCCAAATCGTTGTACAGCTGCTTAGATAACAGAGCGTGGAATCTTAGGACTAAGAGCTGAGAAACACACAATGACTCCTTGAGCTTGCACAACAGTGGCCATAGAACAATTAGTAGACTTAAGATGCTCTGCACCCACACAGAATGGAAAACAAATACTTTGGCTTTATAAAGAGAAACAGACTGTTTTTCCACAGAAGGAATAGTCCTCTATAATAAACTATTCACTGAGGATTCACTGCTCTGTCTTCAAAAAGATATCTATGCTGTGCAGAACTAGTCCATGCAGCTTTTTCAATCACTTCTAACACCCCATCTACCTCATCAAATGTATTTTTAATCCCTTCTTTTCATTAATCTAGTCTGCTACAGGATACAGCAAGACCAACGATCTCTGTTAAGTCAACAAGGTGAGGAGTCACAGTGAAATTGTTGTAATGCACGAAGGTATTAATAATTCCAAGTGCTAAATTCAATTACAGTCTCAAAGTGGTATACTGATAATCCAACTTTTAATTTACTACTCCTTGATGGTGGGAATTTAACTTAATACATGCAATTAAAATTAGTTTCATGATTTGAAATTATGCAATTGAATATTACAACTCTAAGGTACAAAGTCAATACTGGTACCGATATGCCTGGATTTTAAAGATCTACTTCTGACTGCCATTAACAGGAATTACGAATGTAAAATTCAGTACTATTTTACTCGTAGCAATTCTGATTGTGTCAACCTGATTCTTGTCATCACAGCATCACCACATCATAACAACACAATATCCTCCTGATTGTTCTCCAAAATAGTATTTTATGTCATAGATAACCAGCCTTTTAAAGGCACAAAACATCTATGTTCATACAACACAGATGTACAGAACAACTACACATATAACTTAACCTGTGCCAGTGTTCAGCTATGCTGCAATGTTGTTATTGTTGACTCACATTAAGCTTGTTTTATACAACAAGACCTAGAACCTACTTTAAATAAAAGCTATTAGGCCAACCCTTTATCTTCTTGTTCTGTATTTGTATATTGGACGTTTTTTAAAGGTAGAGCTTTATACTTTTTCTTATATTGCATATTATTTCTTTAGATCCATTCTCCAATAGGTCAAGTTTGAAGTTGTACTCCTTTCCTCAATTACTGTTCCACCCCCACCAAACAGTTTACTTGGGCTGCAAGTGTAGTCAGCATATTTTCTGCTCCATTTTCTGAACAATTAATGACAACATAGCCTAGCAAGAATCTACGCAATATTATCTGCATGTTTCCAATTTGGTTTCCATCCATATAGGAAAATTTCTGTCAGGTCACATTTCCACAGCTGCTAACAGAAATGATCTGTGAAACAGTGTCCAAAGCCCTTCTGAAAACATACAACCTAATCTCTAAGATAAAGTTACAACATGACTTCTATCCAGGAGAAATCTTAACCTGTTATGGATGCAATTCAGACCGGACTGAAACAGTTTTTCCTAGAAAATCCATTTCATGATACTAGTTTTCCTGGTCTCTTCCAGATAGTCAGCAAAATTCCACTTACTCATTACAAATTTCCTTGGGAATTTAAGTTACACTCTATAATTTCTTAGCTTTTACATTTTATCTCATTTGAAATACAGACATTGTATTTTCTTCTCCCTTCTCCAGACTGCAGTCTTATATTTTTGTAACTGGTATTAATATTCTTTGCTATCTGTCTGGAGATTTATATACTAGTGAAGGACCACAGAAATAAGTATTCCCAGTATTACCTGTCGGTCACCTGCTCTCTACTGAATCAGTGTTTCTTAGCAGTCTTACTACAAACACAAAATGATAGCCTATTTCATTTATGGCCCTTCCTAATTATTCTGGGACCTCATCTTTCCACTGCTGAACCAGTATGTGTGAATTTATATTCAAACTCAATAATCTGATTAAGTAATCGTTTGGGTTTAGCTTCCCTTCCATTTGAGAGCACAGAAACAGTGTTTCTTCTAAACTTTGTACACTTTCTTTCATGGAACTCAGGAGAAACTTGGGGTTTATGGATGTATATATGTTACACTTCAACCTACAACCCTATTAATTACAAAAGCTATGTTTGTATGATCACTGAATTTTACTTTCTATTTTTTTATTATTCCACTGGCCATAATTTCAAAACCTGTTCCACAGAACAGGTAATGCCTTCGCAAGAGAAATATCCAAAGCACCTTTTGATAAAGTCTTACCCAAAATAAAACTGCAGAAAATTAAACTGCATTGCAATACATTGTATATGGAAATAGAATTTACTAAACATGAAGAAACTGCAATTGCTCTGCTAACAACTAGGGAATGCAAAAATAGAACGTACTCTGTGAGGAACCCAAAAGAACAAAAATCACAGAATCAGGCTGGTTTGGGTTGGAAGGGACCTTAAAGCTCCTCCAGTTCCAACCCCCTGCCACAGGCAGGGACACCTTCCACTAGAGCAGGGTGCTCCAAGCCCCATCCAAATTGGCTTTTAAAATACAAAACAGAAAAAGTTCATTTCATCAGAATAATAAAATTCACATTATCAAAGATTCTCTACAATTTTAATGATATGTACGATTTTGATGCAAATGTTTAAAGCAGTATTCTATGTATATTCTTAATCTAAGAATATTTATGCTATTTGTGCTGCCTTATTAAGGGCTAGATATGTAAACAATTTAGCCAACTTACCTGTTACTGTAGAATTTAATTGAATCTTGTAACAAAGATTTTAAAGTCAGGAGAATACATTCTCAGAAAAAAAATCACAGTTGCTCTTTTACAGTTTCAGTGATAAACTTCATATCAAAAGGAGCTTAGGTTTTAAATTATATGTCAGTTTTTACAAGCTACTATAATAACAATAACACAATATATGTCTGTCCTTGAAGTAAATGTTCTAACTCAGCTATGAGTCATATTTGTGTCTACTTAAAAGTAAGTACAAGCATTTGTTAGATCACTATTTATCTACAAGACACTGAAAAGACTTTAAATTATATTCATCACCATAGTTCACTCCTATGCAACAGTAAACACAAACATTTATTGTTTTGTCTCAAGTATACAATTTCATGACAACATATTTGCTTTTTACTGAATGCGATGTAATCAAAATGCTTAAACTTTAAAATTGGATAAACTGTCCACCCAGAAATTCTGTAAGCTTTAAATGTTCTCTTACATTTACTGAAGAGCCAAACACAATCCTTGACAGTGAATTTTACCTAGATCTCCCATTTATCATAAATGCACTGTTTGAACACAGAATTTTTCATTACACATATTTCTTTTATATATTCCTCACCTGAACTCCATGGAACTGACAAATTGATGTTCCGAGTCTTATTTACTTTGTGGTATAAAAAGAATTTAAGTGTAATTTTAATCTGAATATGTGTAAATCACTTTTACACAGACACCCCAAAACATTCAAAATGTTATTTTCACTACTGTAAATGAGAGCAATACTATCATTTATAGTACACTCTTGAATAAAGACATTGCCATGTTGAAGCATTCTAAGAAAGTCTGTAAGTCACATAATACATAGAAAAATATAAAAGATCACACAAGTTTGATTTCAAGTATCACATAAAATGATCTAAAGAAGGCAAGGCATTCATTTATATCTTATACTTTTGACTGGAAAAAATATTCAGACAACTAAACTGTTGAGTAAGAACACACTTTTTTAATAAAATAACTTAGATTTGAACTGTAGTTCAATAAATCTAAGTTAAAGAACAGAATTCTGTGAGTATCTTTGTTTTAAACACAATTTTAACTCACACCTTCACCCTCTACAGACTCATTATTTCCTCTGCTGTTTATTTCTAACAGCCTAAGAAATAAGACAATTCATATGCATACCTAAGGTAGTATCCTTTGTTAGGGGCAGGACAGATGTGAAGTGAAAAAAAGATACTGGTCCGTTGTTGAAATTATGTTAGTCTCATACCTGAAGTTTCAAAATTACTTCTTAGCCATGGTAAAATCTAGTATATTCAAAGATGCCCATATTTTCTGATGTCTTATTTCTGGAGCTACTCCAATTTTCTAATCCATTGATTAAATAAAGACATCAGTGCCTCTGGTAGGACTCATTTGGGAAACATAAGACCAGCAGAAACACAGATGCTTGCCAGAACCAGTCAACTAACAGGGCTCATGAATTTCAAAGAACAAGAGCCAGACAGGCATACTACCTGTGCAGAATTTATACATTCTGGGGGGTGAAGCACAACTCCACTGAAGTTCACGATGAAAATCCTGATGACTTCAGTAGAAGCAGGAACAAAAAAATAAGAAAAATAAGATTTCATAAGCCAATAAATATTCATCTGTTCACAGGTCAAAATGAAAAGAAGAGATACATCCAAGAGTCAAAGTTGGAAGCTTCTATACACTGAATGAAAAACAGGGAAGTGGAGACAGACTGACTGGCAGGTGCCTCAGTAATACTCAGATACTAACAGGTGGGGAGACCATACAGATAATTATTTCCAGTATGTGGCGAGATATGTTTCAGACAGCAATGAATTTCTTTTTTTTTTTTTCATTATTATTATATTTGGATGAGATGAGAACAGAAAGTGGTATGTTTGTCAGAGAAGAGGTGCATTGCCAGTGTCAGAAGAAATGCCCTTGCAAAACTAGATAGAAGATACAGAAAAACCCCACCATGGAGATTTTCTTGTGGAAAAAAGGAAAGGAAAGACTAAAGTTGATTACAACTACATCACTGTAAACACAATTCAAACTCTAATTATGATTCTCAAACAAATTTAGGCCAGTGTAAGAGTTTTAAGGGCTTAAGAAGTTTTAAGTATTAAAATGTTTACCTTGATTTGGAAATATAAAAAGCAGTCAGATAATCCCAAAAATGCAACTTCAATAAATAAACCAAGTGAAAGAAAGTAAACAAATTCCTTTCTAAAGTAATAAATTCCAATCAGGAAATACTTTTTATTTACACAACTTCAAAACGGGAACATCGCTGAGGTGAGTAGCTCGAGAGAGGACGCCTTCAACACCAGAGCCGGGGGGAGATCGGGTTCCAGGAACCTCAACTCAGAGCAACAAGAACCACAGAGGGAGCCTCAAGTCCTCGACAGGACCTGCCCAGGAGCAGGCAGCTCAGCTGAAGAGAGAGAGCAGCTGACTCACACAGGGCGGAGCGGCACCAGCCCTGATTGGTTAAAATCCTGCCCTAGGGAGCGGGAGCGACCAGGAGCGCGGCCAAGAGAGTTCGCGCAGGCAGGCGAGCAGGATGGTGAGCACCGGTCGTATGAACAGGGCCCGGTCCGCGAGCTCTGCTCTGGCTGCCCCAGCGGTGGCCAGCGTAGGCACCCAGACAGAGCCGATGAGAGTGGAGGCTGCAGTGCAGAGCTTGGAGTGTAGAGAGTGCCTGCACTGGTCTGGTGAAGGGAGGGTGCACAATGGGCAGGGCTGCACTCGGTGCTCCTTGGTGGAGGTCCTCCTGCAGCAGGGGCTGAGCTGCGGGATGCTGTTAATAGACTGCAAGATGTCAGGGAAGCTGAAAGCAGGAATGCTTGCTCCTGGCCCAAACTGTGCCGGGGCCTCAAGCTTCCCCTCTAGCTCATAGAGGAAAGAAGGAGGCTGTTAACCTGGGAAGATGGGAATTAGTGACACACACACAAAAAAAAAAAAAAAAAAAGAAAAAAGGAGGAAGAGGACAATCAAAAGCAAGGGGCTTCCTCCTAAATCTGTTGTCCCCACGCAGAACCGCTTTGCTGTCCTGCAGGGGCCTAATGAGGAAACGCACTCGAGTCAGAAACAGCCGGCTGATGCACTGGTAAAGAAGATCTCTACCAGTGCTGCCAGGAAAAAGAGGTGGGTCGTAGCAGCAGGGAACTCTACTTTGAAAGGGACAGAAGCACTCGTCTGTCAGCCTGACCCGGTCTCAAGGGAGGTGTGTTGCCTACCAGGGGCACGCATCAGGGATGTGGCAGAGAGGCTGCCTGCTCTAGTAAGTCCCATGGACTATTTCCCACTCCTGGCGATCCATGTGGGTGCTAGGGATATAGACAGCAGCAGCCTGGAGAACATAAAGAAGGACTACAGAGCCCTGGGGGAGGTGGTTAGGGGCTCTGGAGCTCAGACAGTCTTTTAGTCAATTCTCCAGGATACAGGGGAGGACCTAAAAAAAGCTAGAAGGATTGGCCAGGTTAATAAATGGTTAAAAGAGTGGTGTCATAGTCAGGGGTTTGGGTGTCTTGAACACGGGACCCAAGTTTGGAGGCCAGGTCTAGTGGGGGCTGGTGGAGCTGGTGTGATAAAGAAGGGAAAGAGCAGTTTTGGTAGGAGGCTTGCCAGACTTGTCAAGGAGGCTTTAAACTAGATGTGTTGGGGGAGGAGGGGCATCATTCCATCCCAACACACCCAGTCAGTTGCCAGCACCTATAATAAATGCTTGGAGCACTGTAGAGATATTCTAGCCGCTCCAGCCAATGAGCCGGCTTCATTTGGAGCTCAGCTCAGATGCCTCTATACAAATGCCCATAGCATAGGGAACAAATGAGAGATGTGTGCACGTCTATGGGGGTATGATATAATAGGCATCACAGAAACATGGTGGGATGGCTCCTATGACTGGAGTGTTGGAATGGAAGGTTACAGGCTCTTTAGAAAAGACAGGCCTGGCAGGCGGGGAGGGGGAGTTGTCCTTTATGTTAGGGATAGGCTGGAGAGTATGGAACTCTGGGGACAGGTGAGCAGTTAACAAGGAGTTTGTGGGTCAGGGTTAAAGGGAGAACAGTGATGGGAGACATTACTGTGGGGATCTGTTACAGACCGCCTGATCAAGGAGAACCTGCAGATGAAGCACTCTATAGACAGATAGGGAAAGCCTCACGCTCACAGGCCCTTGTCCTCATGGGAAACTTCAACCACCTTGATATCTGTTGGAGGGACGGTACGGCCCGGCACAAGCAATCCAGAAGGTTCCTCGATTGTGTGGAAGACAACTTCCTTCTGCAAGTAACAAGAGGATCTGACAAGGAGAGGTGCCGTGCTTGACTTCATGCTCACCAACAGGGAAGGGCTCGTAGGACATGTGATGCTCCAGGGCAGCCTTGGATGCAGCGATCATGAGACGGTCAAATCTGAGATCCTCAGGACAGTGAGAAGAGCGTGCAGCAAGCTCACTGCCCTGGACTTCAGGAGAGCAGACTTTGGTCTCTTCAGGAACCTGCCTAGTAAGGTTCCATGAGATATAGCCCTAGAGGGCAGGGAGACCCAAGACTGTTGGTTGATATTTGAGGATCACCCGCTACAAGCTCAGGAGTGTTGCATCCCAACTAGAAGGAAGTGCAGCAGGAGGGCCAGGAGACCTCCTTGGATGGATAAGGAGCTCCTGAGGAAAATTCAAATGAAAAAAAGAGGCTTATAATAAGTGGAAGCAAGGACAGGCAGCCTGGGAAGAATACAGGGATGTTGTCCGGGAAGCTAAGGACCAGGTTAAAAAAGCTAAGGCCCAGTTAGAAATAAACTTGGCTAGGGATATTAAGGATAACAGGAAGGGATTCTACAAGTACATAGCAAATAAAAAACAGACTAGGGAGAATGTAGGCCCCCTCAGGAAGCTCTCGGGAGAACTGGCTACCCTGGATTTGGAGAAGGCTGAGGTTCTGAATGACTTCTTTGCCTCGGTCTTCACTGGCAAAGGCTCTGACCAAACCACCCAAGCCTTGGAAGGCAGATGCAGGGACTATGAGAATGAAGACCTTGGGCCCACTGTAGGAGAGGATCAGGTTCGAGACCATCTTAAAAATCTGAACGTGCACAAGTCCCTGGGACCTGACAAAATCCATCCACGGGTCCTGAAGGAGCTGGGGAATGAAGTTGCGAAGCTGCTGGCCATCATATTTGAGAAATCATGGCAGTCGGGTGAAGTTCCCGATGACTGGAAAAAGGGAAATATAACCCCCATTTTCAAGAAGGGGAAAATGGATGAGCCAGGGAACTACAGACCAGTCAGTCTCACCTCTGTGCCTGGCAAAATCTTGGAGCAGATTCTCCTGGAAGGCATGCTAAGGCACATGAAAATCAACAAGGTGCTTGGTGACAGCCAGCATGGCTTCACTAAGGGGAAATCCTGCCTGACCAATTTGGTGGCCTTCTATGATGGGGCTACGGAACTGATGGGCAGGGGTAGAGCAGTTGATGTCATCTACCTGGAGTTGTGTAAAGCGTTCGACACTGTCCCACATGACATCCTTGTCTCTAAATTGGAGAGACATCAATTTGATGGATGGACCACTCGGTGGATAAAGAACTGCCTGGATGGCCGCACACACAGAGTTGTGGTCAATGGCTCAATGTCCGGCTGGAGACCAGTAACGAGTGCTGTCCCTCAGGGATCGGTGTTGGGACCGGTCTTGTTTAACATCTTTGTTGCTGACATGGACAGTGGGATTGAGTGCGCCCTCAGCAAGTTTGCTGATGACACCAAGCTGTGTGGTTCGGTTGATACCCTGGAGGGAAGGAATGCCATCCAGAGGGACCTTGACACACTTGTGAGGTGGGCTGATGCCAACCTCATGAAGTTTAACCATGCCAAGTGCAAGGGCCTACACCTGGGTCGGAGCAATCCCAGGCACAACTACAGGTTGGGCAGAGAAGAGATTCAGAGCAGCCCTGAGGAGAAGGACTTGGGGGTGGTGGTCGATGAGAAAATGAACATGAGCCGGCTTCAGTGTGTGCTCACAGCCCAGAAAGCCAGCCATATCCTGGGCTGCATCAAAAGGAGCGTGACCAGCAGGTCAAAGGAGGTGATCCTGCCCCTCTACTCTGCTCTCGTGAGACCTCACTTGGAGTATTGTGTGCAGTTCTGGTGTCCTCAACATAGAAAGGACATGGAACTGTTGGAACAAGTCCAGAGAAGGGCCACAAGGATGATCAGGGGACTGGAGCACCTCCCGTATGAAGACGGGCTGAGAAAGTTGGTGCTATTCAGTCTGGAGAAGAGAAGGCTGCGTGGAGACCTCCTAGCAGCCTTCCAGTATCTGAAGGGGGCCTATAGGGATGCTGGGGAGGGACTCTTCATTAGGGAGTGTAGTGATAGGACAAGGGGTAACGGGTTCAAACTTAAACAGGGGAAGTTTAGATTGGATATAAGGAGGATATATTGGATATAATTCTTTCCTGTTAGGGTGGTGAGGCACTGGAATAGGTTGCCAAGGGAGGTTGTCAATGCTCCATCCCTGGCAGTGTTAAAGGCCAGGTTGGATGAAGCCTTGGGCGATATGGTTTAGTGTGAGGTGTCCCTGCCCATGGCAGGGGGGTTGGAACTTGATGGTCTTCAGGTCCTTTCCAACCCTAACTATTCTATGATTCTATGTATAGGAACTTTCATTGACTTATGAAGAAATCACCAACATTTTGCCCTTTGTCTCCCAGATGTTATACCTTTGAGACCCAGCTGAAACAGGCTGAAATGCTTGAAAAGTTTGCAAGCACTATAGAATAGGGCAGGATTTCTCCAGCTATAATAGAAACACAACAGAGCAACAAGCATTTATAGCCAATGCTCTTCCTCTGCAGGATGATTACAGATGACTCTCAAAAAGTAGCTTACTAGCTTCAACTCATTAGCACTCCTATTATTCCCTGAAAAAATAACTGCAATAGAAACCCATACTAAAAATAAGTAACTTGTTACTTACCTGTCCTATTTACCTTTACTAAGTAGGATTTCATTTAGTCATGTTGGACAAATGTCTTTCACCACAGCTTTGTAAAATTTTAAGTGTACTTTGAATTAAGATAGTGAGCAACTAGAAAGAATGTTGCATACCTTTGGCTCTCTCTTGCTTGTCTTCTCTTTATCTTTGACTGGATCAGATGAAAAGCTTTCAGCATCAAGGATTTTTTGCTGCCTGGCTTTCTGAAGAGCTTTCTGGGTGGGACCTTCCAGCCACTTCTTCCCTGAACATTCATGACCTACTACAAAATAACAACAAGCCTATCATCAGAATGCATTTTTTACTTAGTCTTCTGAAAGATCTCTCTTTACTTAATATTAGCTAGACATGCCAAATTCTAAAAGAAACACCACTTTGAAAAGATACTCAGGTTACAGTTCCATCCATATAACTATGCTAAGACTAAGTAACTCTGCTCCACAGACTGTTATAGCAGTGTCCACTCAGGTGAGCAAGTCACAATCAACACTGCTTAATTCTTTCATTAGACAAAATAGGTCTTTTTTCAGAGGACCACTTAACACTGTGTCTTGATCCATGAGTAAGGGCACTAGGGTTCTGTTAATATACACCAATAACCTAAATAAAAATCAGTTATTTCTCTTTCATAATTAGATCCCTCTATGTATGATCTTGCTACCACATCAAGGAGAACCACACTTAAACCAAAACCAGTTCTTAATGGAAATCACCTTAAACAAGGCATCAAATCATTTTTAAAAATAATCTGAACTCAAAACACAACTGTTCTTTCAGAGATGGATTCTGAGTGACTGCAGCAGGGACAGAGAAACAGTCTATAAGATGACCAAGTCGTAATCAAAACTGTTAACTAATTCATAGAATCACAGAATCATAGAATAGTTAGGGTTGGAAAGGACCTTAAGATCATCTAGTTCCAACACCCTTGCCGTGGGCAGGGACACCTCACACTAAACCATGTCACCCAAGGCTCTGTCCAACCTGGCCTTGAACAACCACCAGGGATGGAGCATTCACAACTTCCCTGGGCAACCCATTTCATTATTTTGTCTGTCACTGAACACAATGGGTCTCACTGCTTTTCATCAGGGTTATTTGGAGACCTGTTCTAAAGCCCTGTTCCTATACAAGATGTTTCATAGAATCATAGAATAGTTAGGGTTGGAAAAGACCTTAAGATCATGTAAGCAGACCAACTATTACGCATCATTCATATCAACTTTAAACATCAAGGTAAGTAAGTAGGAAATAAAAACTTCAAGTTCTGAAAAATTTTAATACCCCTAAAGAAAAGCTTTCTCTAAGGAACAGCAAAGAAACCCTGGGAAATAAATTACACACTCTGTGCTGTGAATGCTGTCTCTCTTCAATTGTTTGAAATGCACCAGGCTGAAAGCTGCTAAGTCAAATGCCTAGGTAGTAAATACTGAATTGTTGTCCAAAAATTAACATTAACTACTATTATTTTTTCTACCTAGTAATCAGATACAAATTTACAATGCAAACTCATTGTAAATACTGTGAAGCTTCTCTTTGTTCTTCAATACGCACTCAAAACATATGACTCAAAACAACAAAAAACACCCAAGCAAAAACCAGATTCAAAAGACTGGATGGGCAAGACCTACTTGCCACTATTCAAAACCTCAAACAATTCAGCAAATCCAAATCTAAAAGCCACTCTTAGTGTCCTCTAGCCAAAGCCAGCTCTCCAGGTGTTCTGCAGTCAAGTCAGATTGTGGGACAGAAGCAACATCAGGAACAGTGACAGGCATTCTCCTGCTGCCAGACAGAGCCATTCTCATTCCTCCATGGTCTGCACAGCAGTGAAAGCAGACAGCTGGCCAGAAAAGGCATCCTGCCTTGACAGTTGGTAACTTGCCAGTCTGATTGTTCATTATCTTCTAACTAAAATGTACCACTGTATTAATGCATTAAAGTCAGCCCTGAAGAGATGGCAACTGAATAAAACAGAGCTGTGGGTCTCCTTGCAGCAGAGATTTGCAAGTCCAACAGTACTAGTTCCTTCCAAACTAAAAGCTTTAGAGAAAAATGCAGAAACATTTCTCCAGTGTCTATGCACTGCTTGCTTCTGAAGACTGCATTAATAAGAGTTCAAGAGTCAACTTTCAAGAGGCAGCAGAAAGTAACTGAGTAAGAGACAGTATCACCCACTGAAACATGAGCATGACTTACAGAGGGCAATAAAAATTATGTAGTATTACAGAATGAAGCACTAGAAAGAAATTAACCAAAATATCCCTTAATTCATGATACATAAGGTATGCAGCAAATTAAGGCTTGTACATGCAAGCTGATGAGCTTAATTTGTGTTGGAGACTAAGTGACTTTTTTATATATGTTATTATTTATGAAGCGCTCCTCTACCTGTCACTTTTTGGTATTATAAAGTGCTCTCAAGATTTCTGGAGAATAAACAAGTACTGTGAAGACAGAGAATAGTTTTTAGAATCACTCAACCAACAAACTTGAATATTTGTATTATGAAAAAGAGAGAGATGGGGCATCTATTCTGTGAAACATTAGCATGGGGGAAGAAACCGCACTATATAACCTCAAGCCAGAGTATGATGAAAAGTTGAATGCTATTTGCTCTAAACAAACACAAAACAAAAACCCCTGTTCTCTACCTCCCTATCTGAAGTGGAATGAAAATGAGCCCTGTGCTCATAAGAGGAGCAGAGGTTTATACTTTAGTTGTAACAAGATTTCAAGACTATAGCAGAATATATCCAGTATATACAGCCACAGAAACGTATTTTGGGGGCCTGAAAAATGCCTTGCTGAAGAGGTTCATACAAAAAAAGCCATCAGAATCCAAAACCAGAAAGATACTGTGAACACTAAAGAGCCTGCCTGCCAGTACATCAGTATTTCACTGCATTAACACATCTCAAATCTGTATTTTCAGAAGTTTTTAGTCGCCATTTGCTTTTATACAAAATAAAATCATAGCTTAGTTTATACTGGGTAAGACTGGGTTTATAGACTGGATAAGAACCCTTCCAAGTTCTCCCAGAAATTAAAGCAGCTATGCTTCATGTTTAGAAAACAAGTAGGGTGTGTTCCAAGGGACTCCTCAGCTATGTAAGCCTCCCACTGCTGAAGAAAACCAAGACCTGAGCTAGAATGAGGGCATCTTTAGATCATCAGATCTCAGTCCAGTGCTTTATAACAGTTCATGGCAATTTAGGAGACCAACTGCTTCAATCTAAATCAGATGGAATTTGAAGGACAAAATTCAACTGAATGTGGTATGCGCATAATAGGTGGGCAGTAGCAAAGATCTGGACAGCACTTGAAATGTCTGCATTAACAGTAAATAAGCCATCTTAATAGAAAAGGAAATGCTTGGAAGTCTCTTCACTCAACAACAAATCCAAAAAGAAACTAAAAACATTTATGTAGCTACTACCCTTCTCAGTCTTGCCTTTCTACAGGAATTTATACAATGGAATTAAGTCCATGACATGGAAACCAATGAAGCTTGATTGTCAAAGGCTGGAGAAACTCAGTGGCCTTTTACCTGGGGTATACTACCAGTGCAAAAGGAAGGTTAGGCCTCCAACACCCTGGAGGCAGAGGGGGATCACAAAAGAAACATATTAAAAAAAAAAAAAAGTCCTAATTGTACAAATGCATCACCTGGAAGTTGTATAATATTTGCTACCACCCATGTGGCTGAGAAATTTGGTGTTCTCTAATGTCAAATAAACTGCAATCTCTGGTTGCAGATCTGCTCATGACTAAGGCAGGTACAACATTCCCTTCTCATATGACTACTGTCTTGGTCAAAGATATCAGAGCTCACCGTTTCCCTTTTGCATCATCTCATCTATTTTCAGGAATCTTTTAGAAACCTGGTTTCTTTTGCTATTTATCTCATTGTCAAATATTGCTGCAATTGGAAAACAGATTCAAAATTATTATTGGAAGTGATGTTCACAAAGAATGTGCTAGCTTGGGCTTCATTTACTAAGGAAACCAGAGGTGCTTTGTTGTTTTTTTTTCTGATGGAGTTAGAAAAATAACTTTATAATTATGCATTTATTTAAAATCCAGGGAAGCAGCACAGCACCATACAGATAAAAATATTCCAGCAGGTACTGTATAACTCTCACAACCTCCTGTAAAAATTAGATGTGTTAAAATAAGAGCCTGGATTTCGTAACACCAGTATTTTCAAAATGTTTCTGGACCACCATATGTAGCTGCTTAAGAGTGAGCTGAAAAAGAACACTCACATTAAATAAAAAGCACATAAAATAACAAAAATGGACACAAAATAGATTTACAGGACAAGGTCCTTCCATAGTTACTCACACATTCCATATTGCCATCCACAGTCTCACCGTCCTTTGAGGGTACATTTTAGAATAGATATTGTAATAATAGAATTGCTGCTGTTACCAGGATAGCTGAGCAAATGTACACTGTGCAAGTATTTGAGTTACTGTTACATGACATTTTGAAATGCATCTCAACAAAAAACCTATAACCAGTCTGAGCTTGGTGATGGAAATACTGTACCTTTTGTCACAGGCATCTGAATAGCACATCCGGGCTCTAAGTTTCGTAGTGCGGCTTGCAAATCTGCAACCTAATTTCAAAAAGAGCAGAGAAGAAGAAGAGAGAGTATGAAAACACTGCTTTTGAACTGTCTGTTCACAACACAGCATTTATGCCTGCATATTTAAGTAATAAATTCCATCTACATTTTTTTAATGTTCCAACTGTCGTCTCAAGTTATAAACATCACTCCTAATTCAAGACCCAGCAAAACAATGTGGTAAAATACAAACCGTCCAGAATCTCTCAAAATACTTTCACAGCTCTACTAAAACAATGCTGAATATTAGGGCTCTTACTGTACCATCAACTTTTAGCCACTGCTATCAATACACTTATCTTTAACTTAATGGCACGATATGACATACAGCTTTGTCCTAAGAAAATGACACAAAATACGGGGTTCTGTGTTACCAAAAAAGTTACCACTCTAGAATGCATACAGTTCCTAAGTGCCTACAGTTCCATAAGGTCTTACATACGTTCCTGAAATTTCATAGCATTGGAACCATTCTCTTTTGTACTCCTGATGCAGCATAACTCTATAGAGACAGTAACCTTCCTATAGGACATTTACTTATTGAAATTTCAAACGTATAATCCTTAGTCTTTTAGAAATAAGCCCTCAGGTGACCTGAGTAAAAACATAGGCAGAGGAAAGGAGGCAATGAGAGATGAGGATGATTAGAAGAAAGTGCAAAGAAGTTTTTTCCTTCTCTTTTTTAAGCAAACAACCTATTCGTTAAAGACATGCAAGACAGAATGGATGAAGAACAGAAAATTATCTGTATTAACAGTACTTTCTGCTAAAGGAACAGAGTATTTTGTACACCAACCTATATATCAGGTAAGATTATAAAAGCAAAATATTACTGTATTATTCCACTCGCAAAACAGAAAAACTGTCCTATATCCTCATGTATTTTTTTCTAACTTAGGAAAGTTATTCCTGGAAAAAATAAATAGGAGATTTCTAAAGGCACAGATGGAAGTATGTGAATCTGTGGGAATATCACACCCTTCCTTAAGCTGTCAACAGTGAATGTATAACAAGGTTTGCACATTGCTGACTCATGTAGAGCTGCACTGAGCAAGTACAGGCTAAGAACTACTACTTTGAGGGACTAAGTTTTTATATACTTTCAATATTAACATTTCCACCACATATCATGAAACTAACTAAAATATTCTGCTTCAAACTATTGCATAAGTGAGTTGCTTTAATAGAAATATCCTGTGCATTTACCAAAGTAAAAAACAAAAGCATTCCTTACAACTATGAAGTGGCATTCACCATAGTGGTGTTTACCTGCCCAACAGCTCTGTCTCTCGCCAAAGTAGTTAACATTTTCTGTCTCAGAGCAGTCTGGTATTTTTCAGTCAACTGCTTGAGCACTGGTTGATATGATGCATAATGTGCCTTTAGCCTGTGAAAAAGAAGAGGACAAATAATTCCTCAAAGATGAATTAAACCAGAGATTTCTGTCTGTGTAACTTTTTCCTTATCCCTAATAAAAGAATAAAAGTGAAAAAAGGCCAACACAGAGGAGAAAGCAAACGTATTTAGTAGGTAACCACCCAACCAGAATACGGCAAGAAAAAAAAACACAAGAGTGCTTCAGATTAGTAAGAGGATTCATACCCTTCATTAGTCCTACCTTTTAAAAGAATCCACCTAATTTTGACCTATTCTTAATCCTTCATACACATACTGCACATTAATTTTGTTGACAACTGTTTTCTTGCTGATGGATGATATTTCATTAGAAAAAATTTACATCTATTACCTGATGAGCAACTAAGATTCATATCTAGACAAAACAGTCATAATATGATTGCTCTTTTTCTTCACTGCACATTACATTTAAATACTAATTCTTCAGACCAACTAAAAATTAGATATATATATAATCTCTCTAGAGAAACATGTGACACTAAAAGCTTTAAAAATACTGCATCCTGCAAAAAGCTGACACGCAGAGAATAAGTCAGTGAATAGAATCATAGAATCATAGAATAATTAGGGTTGGAAAGGACCTTAAGATCATCTAGTCCCAATGCCCCTGCCATGGGCAGGGTCACCTTATGCTAAATCATATCACCCAAGGCCTTGTCCAACCTGGTCTTGAACACTGCCACGGATGGAGCATTCACAACCTCCCTGGGCAACCTATTCCAGTGCCTCACCACCCTAACAGGAAAGAATTTCCTCCTTATATCCAATCTAAACTTCCCCTGTTTAAGTTTTAACCCGTTACCTTTGTCCTATCACTGACAGAGTCCCTCCCCAGCATCCCTATAGGTCCCCTTCAGATACTGGAAGGATGCTATGAGGTCTCCACACAGCCTTCTCTTCTCCAGGCTGAACAGCCCCAACTTTCTCAGCCTATCTTCATATGGGAGGTGCTCCAGTCCCCTGATCATGCTCGTGGCCCTTCTCTGGACTTGTTCCAACAGTTCCATGTCCTTTTTATGTTGAGGACACCAGAACTGCACACAATACTCCAGGTGAGGTCTCACGAGAGCAGAGTAGAGGGGCAGGATCACCTCCTTCGACCTGTTGGTCACGCTCCTTTTGATGCAGCCCAGGATACGGTTGGCTTTCTGGCCTGCAAGCACACACTGAAGCCGGCTCATGTTCATTTTCTCATCGACCAACACCCCCAAGTCCTTCTCCGCAGAGGGCTGCTCTGAATCTCTTCCCTGCCCAACCTGTAGCTGTGCCTGGGATTGCTCCCACCCAGGTGTAGGCCCTTGCACTTGACATGGTTAAACTTCATGAGGTTGGCATTAGCCCACCTCTCAAGCATGTCAGTGTCCCTCTGGATGGCATTCCTTCCCTCCAGGGTATCAACCGAACCACACAGCTTGGTCTCATCAGCAAACTTGCTGAGGGCACACTCAATCCCACGGTCCATGTCAGCAACAAAGATGTTAAACAAGACCGGTCCCAACACCGATCCCTGAGGGATGCCATTCGTTACTGGTCTCCAGCCGGACACTGAGCCATTGACTCTTTGCGTGCGGCCATCCAGGCAGTTCTTTATGCACCGAGTGGTCCATCCATCAAATTGATGTCTCTCCAATTTAGAGACAAGGATGTCGTGTGGGACAGTGTCGAACGCTTTACACAACTCCAGGTAGATGACATCAACTGCTCTACCCCTGCCCATCAGTTCCGTAGCCCCATCATAGAAGGCCACCAAATTGGTCAGGCAGGATTTCCCCTTAGTGAAGCCATGCTGGCTGTCACCAAGCACCTTGTTGATTTTCATGTGCCTTAGCATGCCTTCCAGGAGAATCTGCTCCAAGATTTTGCCAGGCACAGAGGTGAGACTGACTGGTCTGTAGTTCCCTGGCTCATCCATTTTCCCCTTCTTGAAAATGGGGGTTATATTTCCCTTTTTCCAGTCATCGGGAACTTCACCCGACTGCCATGATTTCTCAAATATGATGGCCAGCAGCTTCGCAACTTCATTCCCCAGCTCCTTCAGGACCCGTGGATGGATTTTGTCAGGTCCCAGGGACTTGTGCACGTTCAGATTTTTAAGATGGTCTCGAACCTGATCCTCTCCTACAGTGGGCCCAAGGTCTTCATTCTCACAGTCCCTGCATCTGCCTTCCAAGGCTTGGGTGGTTTGGTCAGAGCCTTTGCCAGTGAAGACCGAGGCAAAGAAGTCATTCAGAACCTCAGCCTTCTCCAAATCCAGGGTAGCCAGTTCTCCCGAGAGCTTCCTGAGGGGGCCTACATTCTCCCTAGTCTGTTTTTTATTTGCTATGTACTTGTAGAATCCCTTCCTGTTATCCTTAATATCCCTAGCCAAGTTTATTTCTAACTGGGCCTTAGCTTTTTTAACCTGGTCCTTAGCTTCCCGGACAACATCCCTGTATTCTTTCCAGGCTGCCTGTCCTTGCTTCCACTTATTATAAGCCTCTTTTTTTCATTTGAATTTTCCTCAGGAGCTCCTTATCCATCCAAGGAGTTCTCCTGGCCCTCCTGCTGCACTTCCTTCTAGTTGGGATGCAACACTCCTGAGCTTGTAGTGGGTGATCCTCGAATATCAACCAACAGTCTTGGGCCCCCCTGCCCTCTAGGGCTATATCCCATAGAACCTTACTAATAGTGTTCTCTTGCTCTAGTATGTATGGATTTCAAGGTTGAAGATACAGAACATGTAGCTGCTATTACACACACTGATTGACAGCAGTATCAATAAGATTCTGTCAATTGTTTGGAGCTGCATATGTAAGCCACTCCCCAATATTATTTTAAAATAAGCTGACAAGCATGAGCAAAGAAGAAATTTCAAACTCAACTTTGCCACCTTGCTCACTGATCTTCAGATAAAATACAAAATCTCTACTCATGAAGACAAAGTAGAAAAACAGTTAACAGAAAACTTACAGAACTCCAGCATGACTGAATTATGGAATTAAATATTATAAAATAAATTACTCAGTACCAATGGACTAGTTTGGGCTTATTTGCAACTAAAGTAACATAGCAAGTTTCATGTAGGAAGTTCACGATGTAAAAAGACAGAAAATACCAGCTATGTTTCTGAACTTGGTGTAGTAACAAATACTCTTAAAATGGGCAAAGGCCCTAAACCCAGAAAACACTACACATTTATGGTAAAGACTCCTGGCTAAAAGAAAATCTCAATTTCAAATTCTTAGAAATACTATGTGTTTATTAATACCACATCACACCACAAAGACTATATCACAAAATCATTAGAAACTGTATATGAGATATGGCAGAATGGTCAGATGGCATTACTATTTATCAGCACACTAACTAACTGCAGCTAGCTTTATTTTAGAACTTTAAATTCCACAATGTTACCTTATTATCAGGTAATAATTGAAAAGTAACTAAAATGGTTTTTTACCTTTTCATGTCACAAATAAGCCTGTTTTTCTCCTGGACCACTCGCTTATGATGCATTCGATGGAAGTCACGCTCCTTCTGCATTTTTAGGAAAGCCTCTTTTGCTTTGCTATATGCAAATAGAAAATTCAAGAGCGAAGTATTAGTCTGCTATTAATTGCTCATCAAGGTATGCCAAACACATATAGAATTTATTTTCAGGTATGCGCATGACTACCAAAATGAAACTTCTGACAGCATGCCCTGTGATGGAGAACACATACTTCCCAGCACTTTTGAGGTCTTTTTGCTGCCAGCTGCTCTACAAAACTAAGGGTACTCTTCATCTTCCCTTTTTTCTTTTAGACAGAATCCATAAGCATTCTGGCATTACAAATCTCAGAGATGAGGTTAACCTTCCTTTAAGCACAGGGCCTCTTGCGTAGGTATATATTCAAGTTACAGGTGATTAGAAAACAACATACTTCTTGTGGGTTCAAAACACAACAGGAACATGTGATGCAGATATTAGAAAATCAGTATTGCGATACATCTGAATACACAGCCAGCATAATGGTACATACTAGAAGGGCACACACAGAAGGATAACTCTCCCTGCCCTGAGAATAATGTGTTTAGAGAGCTTCTTGAAAAAAATTGTGCTAGAAAAGTTCTGGGTTCTATCCAATCATGTTTGCAGCCTGCTCCCAGGTGTGCCCTGTATGACAAAAGGAAGCAAAAAGAACCCATTTCAAAATTAATGGCAAACATATTGATAACCAGTTGTTCTGTAAGCACATTCTACACAGCCATAGGACACCCTGAGATACTCTGCTCCATAAACATAAATTAAAATACTACGTATTCCATATATTTTCTCCTTGCCTTTACTGACAGTGGTTTGGCAGGAAAGATTACCAGATTAATTGCTTAATTGGAAAGGAAGCCTGAGATTATCTTGCACAGAAACTGGATATTTGCTCTTTGCAAAAATAAAGCTCATTTCCTCTCTAACAGGAGATGCAGAGTTAGGAAAACCACTATGACAGTAGAGTATGCCAAAATCACAGGTCCGGGAAGAAGACTTGTAACTACCAGTGCATTATATTTAATTGCACAAATAATTTATATTTACTATATATGCATTTGCTGTATTTATTACTCATACCAACTACCATAGCTGTATGCATACATTTATATGTGAATTGTTGCTTGTAGCAGGAACAATCAGAAAGATCTGAAGAGCAGCACCGTGAATTAATGCCACTATGTATCAGTCACACCTGAGAAAAAGCTGGCAGTGAAACAAAAATAGGCAGGGCTGCCCCTCCAGTAACACTGTGAACAGCTCAAAGGAGCTGTGGGCATGGGCACAAAAGCTGTGAAACAGAGGAACTGCTGGTATCAGGATACAAATTACAGATCAATGATTCTGGTCAAGCTCCTTGGAACAAGGAAATATTTGAGAGGTAAATGAATCTGTAGTCTCAGGACAATCTGTGAAACAACTCCATCATGACACTACTCACAAAATCTGACTTGTCACAGTATCTCCAACACAAACCCTGCCCCTTCAGAGCTAGAGCAGACGGCTTGTTTTAAGAGGAAAAAGATGTTGCTACTGCCATAGCCAAGGCAAAATACATTTCTTTTATTTAATATATATGTCAAAGACTGCAGGTTTCTCCAGTTAAACTTTTCCCAAGCAAGCAGTTTCATAAAAATAGCAAAAAAGGACAGGGTCCAATAAATCCAAGTAGGGGTTTGCAAAGGTGAGTTACGTGCCTGGGTCCCACTGAGTTTAGGTGGGACTTTATTCCAAGATGCTGTAAGTTGTAGCCCTAAAATTTTAATGAAGACAGGTTTAGAAAACATACTCTTGCTTTTACTCTAATTTATATAGCATTTAGCAGCAAGCATGCTAAATGTATCATATAATTAAACAGATACATTTAAACATGGTGCACAATACAAGAAGTGTGCACTTTATATTTTCATGGCGTAAGCAGAGAAATATGTGCAGGAATAGTTAGATTTTTAGCACAGAAACAGGAGATCAGCTGAGGATTTTATTGCTGGCAACAGCACTAACAGTAATAATAAATATGATTTCCAGGATTGCTTTATATTTTGACTGTTACTGTGGCTGTAAACTGGGTGTATATATGTGAGCATGCTTCCAAAAATCAGGACAGAAAGATACTTGCAAGTGTTTAGTCTTATAACTGATGTTTGTGAACTCTGTTACAAACCTCACAGAAAAGATGTGCATGGTTTTCCATCTACCTAATACCTAAATCATTAGCTTATAAATAGCACAGTGAGCAGTCCTAGTGATTCACACCATCTTAAACCTGATATACCATTATGTTGTCACTGACATGTTTAAATACAATGGCAATACAAAGGGTCTGGTCATAGGAAAACACCAAAAATGGACAGGACTTGAGCTATTTCAATTCATCACACAGGCAGAATTTAACATTCCTATGAAATGACAATCTATTATTATTCAACTCTAGCAAATATTACTAGGATATTAAAACACAAATCACAGGAGACACTGAATTAAAATTAACTAGTCTCCTGTAAGAGTTAATAATATTCAAAGACATTTTAAAATTTTTCTTGCATACTGGAAAGAGTAGCTATGCTTCCATTAGAGATAACATCCCTTACCAATCAATCAGGGCTTAGCTGTAGCCTTCAAGATAAAAAAAAGAGAAAGGGGGTACACTTAAGGTAGGGTATAACTCCTGTCACATGGCGAACTAAGGTAAAATTAGTTTTGATTTCTATCACAACACAATGTTTGGGTTTTGAAATCATCTAAATAAAGATTAGTAGCATATCTAAACCTTAAAGTAGTAACTATCACTAGCTTTGGAGTAGACGAATTATGCTAATATTTCTTTTATTGTATGCATCCAGGGATTTTATTACATCGCAAGATGCCTTCAGACATTGGACAGCCTGCAAAAAACACATACCTAATGCATACAAGAAGCAAACCGGACAATGATTTTCTCTTTAAATAGTGAAATGTAACCAGTAGCCAGCAACCAACTCTATTAGCCTGCCTGCTTGCCATGCAATCATGTAAATACTATATTGAAATACCCAAAATACAGTTACAGTTAGCTTTTAAACACTGAATCTCTTTCACCGATTGCTAAACATTAAAGCATGAGGTAATTGGTTTACAGTCATTTATCCTGGGCCCTATGGGGGGCCAAGGTCCCAAGTAACATCTCTTTTCCGTAAGACGGCTCTCAAGAATGCCAAGCTCAGAAATACCAAGTATAATTAAAATCTTCAAATATACTTCATGGCACTGTATCTCAACCAAAGTTTTCTGACTAATCCATAAACATGAGACTTTCTTTGCCCGCAATTCCTTGGTTTCTAACCAGTCAAATCAACACCTTCACTGCAGTCTGTTTTCAGTTTAAGGTAGTGAATTCTCTCTCAATACCTGAAAACTAACTGTCCTCCAGGTAATTTTGGCTCCTGCTGGAATACATGCTTTACCATAGTAAGGGTACAAATTCCAGTATTGAATATATGAACAACATTCAGTACAGTAAACGGATTTAGTACA
This sequence comes from Pezoporus flaviventris, assembly GCF_033815535.1. Taxonomy (NCBI): domain Eukaryota; kingdom Metazoa; phylum Chordata; class Aves; order Psittaciformes; family Psittacidae; genus Pezoporus; species Pezoporus flaviventris. The sequence goes on from NW_026892549.1 coordinate 55,256,608, forward strand.
GGACAGGGTTTTTCCAAAGACACAAAGGAACACTGTAACTCAAGATACATACAGCAGAAATGCTCCATTTTACAAACTCATTTACTGCTTTAATTATTTACTTAAAAAAAAACAAAACAAAACAGACACCCCCCAAAAAAAACAAAACCAAAACCACAAACCCAAGTGAAATAAATGTCACAGAAGTGCTGAACTTTAAACATTAGTATCAATTAAATGTTGAAAATACAAGGTAGAAAAAAATGAAGTAGTGACCATCAGCACAAACCAAGTTTCACATATACATATATTCCATTCTAGTATTAGGAGGAAGACTGAAAATAAAGCTCTCCCTACAAGTGAATAAAGGAGGGCTAATTTTAATAAGTGTTTTAACAAGGCACATCCAGAATAAGTGCAAAATTTAACAGTAAATGCCCATGAACAGAATTTACTCAATTCTAATCTGTCATACAAATTGCCCTACATCTCACCGCCCTCTCTGGAATATCAAACAGGTGACATGACTCATTTACCACCAGAGCATTACTATTTTAGGTTTCATAAGCGAAATATGGCACAGTGTCAGTGTGTGGATTGTCCCGTTTTGGTTTTTTTTTAGCACAGTTAACTTTAGTGAATGTTAGAAGTTTTATTTAACAGATAGCCTGTAGGAACCTATCATATTGGCAATGTCTTTTCCCTCTCCTGCTTTCTTCCTGTTGCACATTATCATGTGCATCTTCAGCCTTTTAATTATACATCTGCTACCAAATATTTTCTGGCACCTTGAAGAGTAAAGAGACACCGGAAAAATCCAACACATTCGTAATCCCAGTGAAATGGTCTTGAGCTTTACGGTTTTAATCATGTAGCAACACAACATAGCCAGGAAAACTCTTACCAAATCATAATCCACTCAGATTACCTTGATATAGCAAGTTCTGCTTCATAAAAAAAGGTAAAAAAGAAGAGCAAGGAAGGAAAACCTGTTAAAATTACTCTTGACAATATTAAATTTCAGAAGGGCCAGATCCTTATCTTTTCTTCTTTTACTATACATTACAGCTTCTTTCTCTCCCACTCAAATGAGAGACACAATCCCTAACTATTCATTGTCCAAAGAAGCTGCAGATTAAAAAAAAAAAGGGATGTTTTCTATATGGCCCATCTCCCAGTGCAACAGCTGTCCTGGGTTCAGCAGTAGCAGTCACTTTTCTCCTTCTTAGTAGCTGGTGCAGTGCTGTGTTTTTGACTTTCAGCCTGGCAACAATGCTGACAAGACCGATGTTTTTAGTTGCTGCTCAGTCATGTTTACTCTGACCAAGGACCTTCTGAGTCTCATGCTCTGACAGCGAGGAGGGGAAGCCAGGAGGAAGCGGAGACAGGACACCTGACCAAATCTAGACAAAGGAGCATTCCATACCACAGCACGTCATGCCCAGGATATAAACGGAGGGGAGTTATCCGGAAGGCCCAGATCGCTGCTTGGGTTGGGCTGGGTATCAGTCAGTGGGTGGTAAGCAACTGTATTCTCTCCCCTTGTTATTTCCCTTATCATCATTATTAATTGGTGGTAGTACCTTAATTACTGGACTGTTCTTATCGCAACCAATGGGAGTTACATTCTTTCAGTTTTCCTCCTCATCCCTCTGGGAGTGGGGGGAGGAAGAAAGAGGGGAGTGAGCGAGAGGCTGCTTGGTTCCGAGTTGCTGGCTGGGCTTAAACCATGACAGCAGTATATTTAGACTACACAATATTTGATTTGATTATTAAAGCTGTTTCTTTAACTATTAGACTACGGTAAATTAATAAGTTAAAAAGTACTAAATCATTATCATTGGAAAATAATTTGATCATCATTATTATCACCAGCACTGATTATTTAACATCTGAGTAGCTATTTTCATATAAAGGAACAATCTAAATGAAAATTAGTAGCTTGGGCAATCTTAAGGAAAAATCAAGGAGATAAAGGTAATTTTTCACAGCTCTATATTTTAAAATTATGCACTGACAAAACTGAACTGAGCACATAAATGGGTAGATTCTCAATGAACACATGCATGTGCAGATGTGCCATTCTTCAGAAAAGGCTATGTCACATGTAGTTCACTATTGCACCTCTCCAACACATAAATATTTTAACTCTATTATCAGTGAAGTAAAACTGCCTTGTAAAATCAAATACTACAATGTACACACAGGTATAACCAAGAATGGTAATTTGCACAGACACATCATTTACCACCAGGACCAGAGTGATAGATTTTTCTGCAATTAAAAAAAAAAAATGAATGTATAAGTGCATGTATAAATGAATGTATAAGTGCAGGGCAAAAAAGATGATTAAGGGAGTGGAGCACCTCCCTTATGAGGAAAGACTGAGGGAGCTGGGTCTCTATAGTTTAGAGAAGAGGAGACTGAGGGGTGACCTTGTAAGTGTCTATAGATATATAAAGGGGGAGTGTCACGAGGATGGAGCCAGGCTCTACTCCGTGGCAAACAATGATAGGACAAGGGGTAATGGGTACAAACTGGAACACAAGAGGTTCCACTTAAACTTGAGAAGAAACTTCTTCTCAGTGAGGGTGACGGAACACTGGAACAGGCTGCCCAGGGAGGTTGTGGAGTCTCCTTCCCTGGAGCCATTCAAAACCCGCCTGGACACATTCCTGTGTAACATTATCTAGGTGTTCCTGCTCCTGCAGGGGGACTGGACTAGATGATCTTTCGAGGTCCCTTCCAATCTCTAGCATACTGTGATACTGTGATTTTTTTTTAATGTATTAATAACTTGAAGTAGCTGTATTTTAGAGTCCTGTATTTTAATACAAAATTCACATAACTTTATTTTTTAGTTCTACATATTATACTGTCATGATTCTTTGTAGTAGTTTGTTGTGATTACTGAATATTGAAAATTATTTTCTATAGCTCAGTAAACACAAATAAAAGAAATTGAGATTTTAAGTTTCTAATAGAGCCCAGAGAAACTTGAACTTTAATTACAAGTGGCACCTAGAAGTAAAAATATGTGCAGCCAGCAGAACAAACAGGAACTTATTATTTCCATTCAGAACTCAGCTTCACTTTATGTGGCCATTTACTACTGTATATCAAAGTGTCAGTAAGAGCAAATAACATACTTTGCAGCATGTTTATAGTTTTCCAGATCTTTTTTCAAATGCGTATTTTCAGCCTCAAGTTGCTGGTTGCGAGTATACACAGTTGGAACCAATTCAATGTCTTTGGCTGTGAGCAGGCCCCTCTGTACAAGTTCATACCTAGTAGAAAAGAAATAAGAGATATTATATTCCACGTTTCCTTTTTTCTTACTTCACTGATGTCTCCCCTCCCATACTAGCATTTACCTAAACTAGAATTACAAAGATACTTATCATCTCAAGGCCTTTACATTCTATGATCATTAACAATTATCAACAGTACTATCGCACCACACTGTTCTATTTTACTACTTTTCATTCTAAAATGTATTACAGTTCATAATAACCAAAAGACATGTTATGCATAACAATATATAAGGTTACACAATTGCTCTTTGCCTTCCTTTCTTCCAAACAGAAGACAGGAAAAAATATTCTTGTTCAAATAACATTTGTATATATTCACAGTGCTTTTACATGCAAGTTTATTTTTTGAGGACTCAAGCAAAACGGCAAAGCTGCAGATAACCTGGATGAATGAGTCTATGAGCTATCTTCAGCATAGAATACAGAGCTCACCTAGGGAAATTTCTTCATTCCTTCCTGTTTACTTATGTTGCCCTTTCATTAAATTCTATTTACCAATATTTACCTATTTTACCAGCCCCCATGAAAACAGGATTCTGTGATGTAGAAGCCTGAAGGCTACTTTAGTTAAATACTTGTACAGACTAACTTACCTTTTGAGAAGTAAAAGGAGAATCTGGAGCAGCATGAAATGCTGTGAAGCAACCTAGGAATATCTACAGCTCCTGGCAATGAAGCCTACTCAGTCTCATATCTTTAGGACTATCCATCTTTCAATAGGATGCCAATGAAAGCTAAGAATACCCTAATTGGCAGTAAAAAGGATATAGGCATTAACACTATTCATATTAGGCTTATTTTAAAGGCATTTAACTATAGAGCAATTGAAAATACCTAAATATCTTCTATACAAAAAGAAAGCAGTGATGTCAGAAAAGATTCTGGGAAGCTAAATTTAATAAAAAAAAAAAAGTTGACAGGCACTACACAAAATAAATGCTTCTGCAGAACCCCACTTGTTCAAGGAATCATTATAAGTGATCTGTCAAAGTGTTTCAAAAGACATGAAGAGCCAGGTCCATATATATGAGCATAAGATGCTTTTGTGCAAGCAGACATTGCAGAGGGGATTCCAGAATCCAGAACACATATGTCCAAAACAGCTATTTCTCATCTGTTTCTGTCCTAAACACAGAAAAGCAAGACTTTCAGTTCATACAAGCCCTTACACACCCATGGAAGATGAAGACATTGTGCACTACTGTAGCCATATCCATTCAGCAAAGGCTCAATGGAGCTATAAATAATTTATACCAGATAACGCCAGCACCACCATCAGCTTCTCTGCTGATAGTGACTGCAGCTGGAAGAAGCTCTTCATGGGAATTCACTGGGAGGAGCAGTATGAACATTTCTTGCCTTTCAGGTGAAAAATATATTGAACCTGTGTGGGTTTTTTTCCCCAGTAGGAAGGAAGTATGAAAAGAACAGCAGTAATCTGAAATAAAAGTAATACTAAATGCTGTCTCCCACACTTGGACACAAGTAGCAGATTTGAAACTTGAAGACAGGAAACACAGCATAGCTATATCACTAAAACATGCTGTGAATAAAAAGTGTTGTAGAATAAGGGATCCTGGGCTGCATCAAAAGAAGTGTGACCAGCAGGTCAAAGGAGATGATCCTGCCCCTCTGCTCTCGTGAGACCTCACTTGGAGTATTGTGTGCAGTTCTGGTGTCCTCAACATAAAAAGGACATGGAACTGTTGGAACAAGTCCAGAGGAGGCCACGAGGATGATCAGGGGACTGGAGAACCTCCTGTATGAAGACAGGCTGAGAAAGTTGGGGCTGTTCAGCCTGGAGAAGGCTGCTTGGAGACCTATAGCAGCCTTCCAGTACCTGAAGGGGGCTTATAAGGATGCTGGGGAGGGACTCTTCATTAGGGACTGTAGTGACAGGACAAGGGGTAACAGGTTCAAACTTAAACAGGGGAAGTTTAGATTGGATATAAGGAGGAAATTCTTTACTATAAGGGTGGTGAGGCACTGGAATGGATTACCCAGGGAAGTTGTGAATGCTCCATCCCTGGTGGTGTTCAAGGTCACTCAGTCACCACCAGTAAATGAAAGATTTTTCAAAAATGAAACTGAACACACCCAAAGTAAAATTCTTTCTATCATCACTTTGTTTTCCTAAGCAAATCAGAGTGGCAACAGGCTTTAACACTAAAAGAAGCTTAGTCTTCCCCCTCAGTAAATATTGACTGATGAGCAGGTACAATTCCCGTTGGAAATATTGCAAAATAAGGGCACTTTTCATCACAAATTATCACAACTCGGCATATTCCTTTATTTGCCAGAAAAAAAAAAATCTCAACTGGATGACCTAACTGCAAGTCATGAAAACCATTACACTTCTGCACGAAGACACATCAGACATGTATAACTGATGAATTTAGCCTCCAGCAGAGCTAAGAACTCTGAAAGACAATTTTAATGAAATACAATTAATGCCAATAAATTCACTATGCCCTTGTCTAAAAGCAGTACTAGGCTTTTGTGCATGTAGCTGACATGGAGCAGCTACAACTCCGCAACAAAACTGCATTGTGAAATCTCATTATCTTTCATCAGCCTAATCCTGTAAAACTTCTGGAACTCCTACATATGTAGCTGACTGCCAAATAGGTTTTGTTCTCACTTCTTTTCATTACAGAAGGGAACTGGGATGCAAATTACATTAGTTAGTTCCATGCACACACAGGTATTTTCCTAAGCTTTTCAGAAATGAGCAATTATTCTTGAATCACTATTTAAAATTAAGCAAGAATCTGGAAATCTAATGTCAACTATGATTTTATAATCAAGCCCAGTGCAGACTAAAACCAATACATAGCTACTATATATATACACATCACACTGAATTCAAGGTTCTTAGAGTTCAAAGGAATCAGGTTGCAGAGACCCTACTCATAGGTAGCACAGAACAGTTCTTTCCTAAGGGATAACTCACCTACAGATGCATTCAGGGATTAAAATTTCAATTTTTAGGTTTCACAAGAACTTCTTACTGAAAGTTATCATTCCAACTGATAATGTCTTAAACCATTTCAACAGAAGGCTAAGAAAGAAATGACAGCAGAAAAATAAAGCACCTTTTTGTCCTAGTGTACTCTTCCAATTCACTGCAGTCTGTAAGCAGAAAATCTCTATTATCAAGTTGTGCAGGCAAGAAAGTAGGTATGTTCAGATGGCCTTTTGCAAATCAAACTTGCTATTACTTCACTTGTGTTCTGAGCCAGTTCCAATACAAAAACTGAATATGTTTTAGTTTGATGCTGTCCTGAAACTGATAACCCTTGTTTCTCTTGGGATTTACGAACTCAGAGCAACAACATATATTAATGTAACCCTATGATTTCCAGGCCAAAGAGGGCAGAGAGAAGACACAGCTTAGGCATGCCTGGAATAAGCAGATTGTTTCCACTGTCTTCAGAGAGTTGTGACATGGATGATCACAGCCTATATCCATTTTCTTCAATCTGCAAAAAGGAATTTTTCTGTAACGAGTTTACCCTTTATGCTCAGAGCAGACATAGTAGCTTTGTTGCATGTGCTCTGTTATGCACAACCCAGGTGATTTTTGCAAGGCACACAAGAAGATAAACATAGCTTTTAACCTTGCTTGGTCATCTACATTTAGTCACATCAAACAATAAAGAATTTTCAAATCATGTTTCTGTAATCGGTCTGCAACTCTCCTTTTACTCCCAAGCTGAAACACTGCCAGGTCTCCAAGAACACTTAAGAGATACCAGTCTGATGAGTATACTAACTAATCACAGTGATAACTTTGTGCATATGTGAGAACAGCAAATGATTCATCTGTTCATCAGACTGGCAACATGCTGTCAGCAGCAGTGAGCTCTCTGGGATTAGGAGGAATGGTCTGTCAGATGCATGAATTTACAGTTGATCAGCCCTTGCACTTCATACTTCAAAGCTGCCAATCCAATATGTTTAATAAGCAACTAAAGCACTATAAAGTTCTGTATATCAAACAAACAGAAAATTTAATGGTAAATTAGATATTCTAAAAAATAATTTAAATCTCATTTTTAGTTCCCTAAAGTATAAATGGAAAAAAAGTGTACATGCAAACAAATCTACACAAGTAAAAAAATCATTACAAGTGTGATGAAATTACACATTACACCATAGAAAAAGAGTGGGTTTTGCTTAAAGTAAAACAAAATCAAATCCTAACATTTTATACAGCTGGAAAGAATAACAATGTTTTCTCAAACTCTGAAGTAAACACAGATAATTTGGTCCAATTAAAGTGACCTTTAGATCTCAGACAGACAATTACTTCAAAGCAAGCCTTTTGATACATTTTCTCTATGTTAATTAATTTCTCATTTTAAATTCCATTAGGAATTGATCACCACAGCATGAGTGTGTCATCCCAATACATAATGAGGAACCTAAGTACACTAATTTGCTCTCACTTTCATTAATATTGTCAGTTATCTATTTCAAATCAACATGAAACATTTTTAAATAAGGTATTAATGCAGAAAAAGCCTCAATACAGTAAGCACAGAACCTGATACAATGAGCTCATTTGTAACGCTGCAGAAAATATTACTTATAGAGAAAATATGTATGTTTAGCTAAGGATTTACAAGATAGGGTTTGCTAAGACCTGCACTTGCTCTGTTAAAAAGCACTTTGAATTTTGCGCCATCGATATAAATTCAGGCTAAATGCTTCAAAGAAAGCTCTAGTTTCATAAAAAGGTGCTATTTATATCTGTCTAGTATTAATTCTCTTTTAGCCTAAAAAATTTCAGACTTCAAACTTGATGCTATTCATATCAGTTCTTTGGTTTAAAAAGAACACAGAAGTATAGGGCTCCTTCTCTAAGGAGTCATTTAAGTCACATTGTTATGCTATAAAAAGCTGATCATCATTAATTCCAAAGGCAACGCCTGACTGGCAAGCTCTACACTAGCAGCACCAGAGCCTTGCAAACAACAGCAATGACTCCCCATTAAATCCATTTTCTAAGAAAATTAAAAAGCTTCAAGGCCTTTGTAGGAAAAAAATTAGATGTTTAAGGACTGACTACAAGATAACTCAAAGAGAGGTGTTTCCAGTTCTCAGAATCTTTCCAATGCAACTTACAGATTCAGAGCAAGCCTCTAAGTAAAGTATTTCAAAAAGAATTTGTTGACAATTGTCATCATTTGCTACAAAATAATTCAGTTCTCCTCTTGAGCTTTACAGCATTCCTGGCACATCATTCTTACTGAATTATAGAAAAAGTATACATCATGTGGGATTCCATATATGAAGCAGGAGAAAGTGGAGTATTTAGACAAAGATGCATGTTAAACTTCTTTACAACAATGGACAAAATCCCTGCAATCTATAAAAGCTGGGGGAAAAAAAATAACAGCTCAAGAGTTTACTCTTCTGATTACTATAAGAATTAAAATTTTAGGGAAAAAGACAACCATATTATTCTGACTGACATACCAAAAATTACCAAGTATGAAAAACTGTGATTATTCTACTTAAAACGATGAAATCTGCTTAGCTATGATGAACATCCAAATCCACCCTGTTACAGTACACATACTGTAGCATCCTACAAAATATTCAGTTTTTAAGCAGGCACTCATGTTCTGGAAACTAAGAAAATAACAAAGCCGCATGATTTCTCAGCACTGCTGAAGTGAAATCATGGTCATTTTGTATTGGACTCACTTGATCCAATGATGACCAGTCTTTGCACTGTAGCTGGTCTTAATTTCCATTGGTAGTCAGTGGAGAGCAGAACATACTTACAAAAATACAACTGAATTAATTTGTCTTAAAGGAGACGGCTTAAACAACTCAGACGATTTGCATCCTGAAAAAGAGTATTTCTAATCATTGATCACAAAAGAGGCCACAGATGACCACTTCAGGTTTATCAATGTCTACAGTTAGATGAAATGCACCCGGTTCTTCAGAGCTACCTGTTTAGGAGCTCCCTGAAGTAAGCTTTCTTGAAAGTCTGCCCTTGAAACAACAGTTTGCAGCCTCATTCTCAACATCATTAAAGTTACCTGGCAAAGCATTACATGTTTAAGATTCACTCGTAATTAAAAGAAATTTCTGGAAATATATCCTGAAATACTGGAAATATTTGAATCCTGAGCATCTACTTCATAATCCTCAGAGTCTTAAAATACTGTACCATTCCGTTTGAAAGCAGTCAAGGGTTCTGGACATTCCCAATCTGACTAGGAAATTGCAGAAGAAGTCATCCATTGCTTCAGGTATTTCAAAAACTGATTTCTCAGAGGTCAGAACGGATTGCAAAGCCTGAAATTGAAATTTGGTAATTGTTATTAATCATAAAAGAGAAATTTAATTTTAATGTCTTCTATTTCTGAAGTCATCTAAAGTCACAAATCTACTGGAGTAAAGCTGAATGCTTCCTTTGTAATCACTGTTCCTTCTAATGTCAAGGACTGTAAAAGGTTATAGAAGAATAATTTAAAAATCACCTGATTTAAGCAAGTATATTGAACCTGCCATAATCTGATATGGACCCGAACTATTTAAACTGATGGATGATCCTGTGTCAATGACCAGAGAGAAAATATTAGTTCTCACACTCCTGTACCCTTCAGCAACCTTAAAAACTACTGATGAGAAAAACCATCATTCTTTTAATGAAAAAAGCCAAATTCCAAGGTGATGGCAAAATGGCTTATATTCTTTTTGTAACAATGCATGCAATGGAGAAACTGAAAGAACTGCATCTCCATCATTAGATCTCTTAGGAAGTCACACAAAGATCAACTCTCTCTTTTCTTCCCAACACCCTTATGCAGGCAGTGAATGAAACTGCCAGACATTGCTACAAGTGTTAGCAGAATGCAGATGGTGTACTGAGGCTTCATATGCAGCTCATCCAGTGCCATCAAGATAGACAGCTATTCAGATAAGTTCAGCTCATGGGTCAAGCACAGTTGCCAAAAGCAGAATCAAAACAGAAATCCTACCACACACAGAGGGGGGAGCAGAAATAACAATAATAAAAAAAAATTTAAAAAAAGAGCTTTCACAGCTTTCTGTCGCAATGCAAATTTCTTTCCCTCACTCAACCCCATTCAGCCAACTCAGTGCAGTTTGATATTAATCTCTCCTAGACAGATTTCAAGATGCAAGGAAGTATGAAAAAAGTAAAATATGAGCCAGTCTGAGACTAGTCCCCCCTCCCTCCCAAATGCATTTAAAGATAACCAGATGAGAGGTGCTGCCACAACTTGGCAGCCAAAGGTTTGCTTAATTTATTCAGGAGCTCATTACAAAAATTTGACATACCTAAATATGAGGGTCTTAGCATTTGGTAACTTCACACAAGCACAGCGCTACAGTGGACTTGCTCAACAACACAGGCTATTGCCTATGACAAACTTCTACATTGCACATGTCTGCTTCCTGGTGAGAGGGTGACAGAATCATCTGGGGCTTGACAACCATCAATTAGTGCACTCGTGAAACTCAGGTTCTATGATAACGTATTCTACATATTAATAAAAAAAGATACCACTGTAAAGGTGAGAAACAGAAACAGCTTCCACACACGCCTACCTCCTTTTACTTTCAACACTAACAAAACTGAAGAAAATCCAGTGAGATAGTCACCAAGACATGCTAAAAGCTGTGACTATGAATTATTTCCCTCCAACCATTTATAAAGAATCTGTAGGCTATTTTTGATAACTCCATTCATTTATGGCTTATTCATGTGCTTAGTGGGAGCCCTATCATGACTGCATAAATTTCCGGGAGATAAAGGCATTTCTCTCAATAAAATAAAACCACTGGAAAAATCTCATAGCCTTTTAGTACAATACAGAAAATGTGTTTAATCCAAGCAACCTACCTAATATAAACAGGAAGAACTGTAAAGTACAATCAAGGCCATGTAGCAATGTATTATGAATAATATAATATGCCAAGCGCAATGTAGAATTCAGCATATTTTCATTACTATAGATACAGTACATCACAATTTTCTAATTGTGGTAACACAAGAACCAAAAAGAGTACATCTGCAGACATGCAGCTGCATCCCTTTTCTTGCTTCTTTTCTTTCTTTATTCTAACTGAGGCAAATGTCTAATATTGTTGGTCATAGTTTCCCAAACACATCTATAAAGCCAGCCTTTGGAAAAAAATGACAGTTTGATTCCCTTAATAAATGGAATTATGATAGAAATTCATTTCATCTGTGCAGAAGAGAATTTATTGGCTAGATGCTAGTACTGACAATCACTGCAGGAACCAAAGCTCAAGCTGTGAACAATTCAGGGGAAAATGAATGCAGTCTAACAGACATAGCATTGGAACAGGGCCTCAGGAAACCAGAACTATATTCCTAGCTGTTTCACAGACTTTGTGAGAGATATAAGGCTAACTAACCACTTGCTTTAACTGTAACCTTGGATGACTACCCATAGAATAGCATAACAGTATTTTTTCATATATATTTACCCATTTAGGAAAAGAATTTAATTGTAAACCAAGTACGTTCTTGTTAAACTTCTTAAACTAAAAAGAATGCAAGAAAGGAATTCATGGATTTGTAGCATGCTCAAAGAAATAAAAAAAGATCAAACCTACATTAAAAACAAAGTTAACGAAGGACAATGTAACTTCATCATTTGGGATACTAAGAAAATAAAGATCCTGGAATGGAAAGAGGAACAGCTGTAACTACTGGACAAAGTATTCAGCCAGATTTCTTTCATGTGTGGTTTTCCAGGAGTTCTGTATCCTTTTCCTAGGGTCACTATCACCTGATGGTTTTCTTTCGCAAGCAAAGTATTCTGCTGCTTGTGTTTAGAATTTGTATGACTTTGCAATGTCTCAAAAGAAAGGAAAAATCATGAGTTGGTGACTAAGAAGGACAAATGATGACTAGAACATGAACAGCAGGCAGAACCACTGCTATTCAAAGCATGTGTTGCCCAGCACACCTGTATTTGCAATCAGCTGCTATTTCATCACCAGACTAGGGGGAAATGGTATTTAGAGATTAGAGCTCCACCACCCTCATTTCCCTGTTGGGATTCAAACAAAAATACGAACTGTAATTGTTGAGGGAGCCTCAAGCTTCTTTATGACCATTAGTTCCACTGCATGCATGCAAAGATCAAGAAAACATGCCTCAAATATCCCTTTTAAAACATACCTTTGATTCCTACACACAAATTTTTTTTTTTTAAAGGTGAAGAGCACCAAATTTCCTTTGCTTATGCTTGCTGTCCTCCATTTAGTAATTAGGGCTAATTACTTTAAGAAAGTTTGAAAATAAGCTTCTTTCTTAGATTTTCCTGGTTACACTTGACCTTTTCAAAGAGTGTAAAAGAAACTAATCACTCAGTTTAGAAACTGTGAATATTTATATTATCTGCATTTGGAAAATCAGTTAAATATTTTTGGCTAATCACTTTCTCTGCGCCTTCTCTATATAATTTCCTTAAAGATTTGCATCTGGTATTGAAATGCAATCTTTAATACAGTGTTAGATATACAAGTTACTATGAACAGCAAATATACACAATCACTTAAAAACTGTTTCTCCCAGAGCAGCTATTCCAGGATATGATTATTACCTAATTTAACCTGTTTCAGCCATGATTAGAAGGTAATACTTGAAAAAGTGTATTAATTATTTACTGTGTGAAGAAGACAGTCTTCTACTGTGCTTCTTAGCTCAGAGTTGGATATTGAGTCAATAGTAATACACAGGAAACAGTGCTTCTAACTTGGGTCACCAAAAGCATTTCTTGCAGCACTAGGTTTGTCCAGGGAGTTAGCATCAAATAATAGAGTCACCAAGCCTCACAAAATATACAGTAAGTTGTTATGAAACCTGTCAAAGAACTACCTAGTGTATTAAAACATTTTTCTATTCATGTATTTCTGTCTAAAGGCTGAAAATAATATTGCTGTTTCAAAACAGCAAAAAAAGCGAGCTCTCCTCCTGAAAAATGAGTCAAGAAGCAAGAAGCCAGACATCTAGTAGCATAAGCACAAGTCAAAGAGTTTCAGCATGCATGTTCTTCTCTTGTTTTAGCAGAAGGTAACACTTTCTTCAGGTTGATTAAATGGGATAGATATTGTTTTCTCAAAGTTCAGCAAAAAAGGAGATAAAATATTATTTAAATATAGCACTGTCAAGAGATCAATAGATGAAAAAATTTCTTCCTTGCCTTGCTACAAGGAACCACTACCTGGTTAACAATAAGCATATTCAGCCTTAAAAATTTCTGCTGTCTTCCCTTTTGTTTTCAGTTACATTCAGCTACAATACTTAGACTCCAGTACTGTCAGTTTTCATTCAAAGTTTCATCTAGAATACAAAACTGATCTGTTTTGTACTGAACTACTGCAAAAGAAAATGCACATCTTCCCTCCATTTTGATGTTAAGAATCATTCACCTTATTTTCTCTTCGCCTTACTAACAATTTTCTTTTGCAAAACAAAGATTATGACAATACCTTACTGATGAGGCTGTAAGATAGTGGCGATATTAGAAACAGCAGGGAAAAGCACTTTTCCATTAGACTGTCATAAGCACGTAACTCCAGGTAAAACGTTTTGGGAAATGCAATATAACAATCTCACTGTGTAAGTCTGAACTACTACATGACTGCTCCGAAATCAAAATGTAAGTGTAAGAAGTGTCAAAAATGAATGGTGTGAAATGATTGATCATTTCATTAATGCTTTGATTTAACATAGTATAACTGCCCATTCTTTAGTTTCAATATATGAATAATTTTTCTAGCAAAGTACTCAAATGTACAAGCTTCTGTGACTCTTAGGCATAGTTTCTTTCCTATGTCAGGGATCACACTCCCATTCAATAAACTCAGAAAAAGAAACAAACCACAAAATACTGATACATTGCCACAGTATTTTTATATTTTAAAGACTCTATCTATCTGTTACATGTATCTGCAACATCAGGTTCCTTATGGAACATGAAATTAACAGAAGTTAGATGATGAAACCCAGGAAAAATAAGTTGCCTTTTCCACTGCGGCATATGCCTACCTCTAGAAGCTTCTAAGAAGTAAGGAGACAATCTTTACCTCACAAATATTTCATAATTAAATTATCTGTAAATTTTAAGCCACCAATGCCTACAGAATTACAGATGGTTAGGTAGCTCTTACTAAGATTTGGGCATCTTCAGCCTGCTCTTCAATAGTCCGCAAAGCCTTTGCCAGATCCTCGTCATCTTCTTGAAGACTGGATTCATCATCTGGTGGAACCTAAATGAAATTATTTGAAGTATCAACATATTTTCTATCTCTTTCTTCCAGAATACAACCATTTCCACTTCCAGTACAACTACTGAAAATAACCTCATTCTTGTTAATATATTTTGCCATATTTAAATACTGTATTACTGAAATATTCATTATAAAGGCTGAGATGTAAACAGGATTACCTGCATCTTTAAGAAAATATTTAATGTTCAGATGTTCCAAGTAAAACATAAATCAACTGACAATAAATCTGCTCTTGAAAAATATGCCTATCACCACAGTTTGTAAAAGATTTGTTTCATCTGCCAGGACTTTTTTTATGACTGATGAAGTAAAACTGAAGAATTAAACATGAATAGTCTACCATATATATATGAGAAGATCATCAATTTAGTAAATTACCTCTTCATACTGGTGATCATCCTTAGAGTCATCTGTTATGGTAAATTCTGCAGCTCTTGTTAAGTCTGAAACAGCTGACACATGTGATGAATTCCAACTTTAAATAAGAAGTATCATAAAGCAAGCATCTATAAATCTGTTACTACCACCTTTCCCCTTGTTCTTTCTGACACAAGACTTGGCACTTCTAGGCTTTCAGCCTTTAGCTGAACAACCTCCAGTGAAAACAATGTGCACAGAGAATTCTCTCAGAGAACAGCAATTTTCTAAATGAAATTCAGATGTCCAAGTTCAAACATGGACATCTGAGATCAAGTACTGAATACCAGAGAACCATTTACTGCAGCTGATAGAAATGCCTTAATTACAGTACAGCTACAATAAAAAAAAGATCAGGAACTTTCAAAATGTAAAAATTCATTTGGCAATTACCTACAGTTCCTCCAAATGTTTTACACTCAAATTTTTCATTCCAAGTAACAACAAATGGTGCAAAATTAAAAACCCAAATATTTTTTTCATCTACTAGCCTCATAGCCCATTAAAGTATAACTAAAATGTTTTTAGCAAGATGCTTTGTTGAGAGTTTCCATAGGAAATCAGCCTATAAATGACCCATGTAAATAAACCAGAATTAAATTTCAACAAAAAGAAAACCAGCAATTCAGTACTTCACACACAGAGAAGAATAAAAGATACATGATTTTCCAGCTTTGCATCAGGTTTCCCAAAACTGAGTTATTCTCCCAAACACCAGGCCATTTGCTACATTTCTCACAGTATAATAAATATGTAAAAGTATCATCTGCATTCAAGACCCCAGCATCAACAAAACTATCAGTTAAATTGTAACCATCTGGAAGGGTACCAGCTGAAGATCATGTCCCAGAAAAAGGACAAATACCATTTGGTTTTTGGAGATGTTTTTTTAGGGTTTGAGATAAAAGATGGAGAGATGCCATTTTCTCTTGTAAACAACAGGGGGAAACAAACAAAAAAAAAAAACACAAAAAAAAACACAAATAGGGAAGTCATTGAGTGACTAAAGGCATAATTTTCAGTAATCAAGTCAAAACACATCTGTTTACCTCCAACTGCACAGAAACACTACATATTTACTGTAAAAATTGCATACAGAAATAGGAAACTGCCCTGAACACTTAGAATCTCCTGTCTAGGCTTAGTACAAGAAAGCAAATGCCTGTAATACCCCCCAGATTTACTTCTCAACCTACTGCATCAGAAACTGCATATGTGCAACTCAGGACTTAAGTCACCACCTCTCTGTATCTCTAATTTCACTCTCTAGCTTCACTCTCCATTTTCTAGCTTGACTGATTCTTAGAATGTCTAATTCTAAAACCCAAACTATGCAGAAACTCCTCTCCAAAAAAAAGTTTACTGTACTTTCTTTCATAAGGAAGGGGAAAAAAGGAAGGAATCCCCAAGCTATTAGGCCTAAATCTGTTTTCTATCACACCAGAAGAAATCTGGATTTATTCTTCTGACTTTAAAGGGAGGGCAAAGAAATTGCTAGGTTCAACAAGTGTACCTTCTCTCAGCATGGACTACACGTGGATCCAACAAGGGAAGTAAAGAGAACCAAGATGAAAATAGCTCATGTTGAGATATGACTTTCAAGAGCTGATGCAGGGACCCAATCACTGGGCCAGTTTTCAATTGTCTGCCTGCCAACAGGTCCTCACATCAGTGTTTGGCCACATCCTAATAGAAGCGCTCTTGATTCCTGGACTTTGCTCATTCAACTCAGAGGAAAGCTCATCTGAACTGCTCATTACATAAGAAAAAGGGAACAGCAGCAAGGTATGAGTGCAGAGCAGTAGGAACAGGTCAATCATTTGGAAAAGCAAGAATGCTTGCAGCAGGCAAGTCACAATTGAAGAGAGTAGTACTGACTGACTAGTTAGGGTAATGTTCTAAGACCCCCTTTTAAAACTACATCAAGATACCCTAGCACTAGCTACCTAATTACAAATTTCTCTTTAAAGAATGAGACTTTGAAAAGTGTGGCAATGTCTGTAGAGCATGAGTATTTGGGTATAACATTTTTTCTATGAAGCAGGGGATAATTCCCACACATATGCAGTAACTCAATGCATAAACTAAGTATCTGCATGCTTCTCTGGAACCTTTAAGCCTCTTCATTACTTTCCAGCACAGTATTTATCAACTTTAAAATACTGTACCCAGCAATTTTTCACACATTTAGTGGTTTGAACAGCATCTATTTTTCTAAAGCTATCTTTTGTATATCTCGACTACTTCTTTCTGCATTTATCAAATCTTTCACTGCAGTAAGAAACATCACTACAGCACTCGATAAGTAAACTACTTTCAAACACTGCTTTTTCCTGAATTTTCTGTGACCTGATTGTCCTTGCAATCCACTACTGTGTAAACTAACATGTCACTGCAAATACAATGCACAGACTGAAGTATTACTTAAAATCATCCACTTTTTTCTTTAAAAAAAATCCATACCCTAGTGTACAATAAAACAGGAATTAATTTTAAGCTACTGTATTTTCACAAACACTGTCTTTTTTTATACAGGTCCTGATGCAGTGTTTTAGCACATCACAGTGTGAAAACAGCTCTGCAGTTTCACGAAAGTAGGAACTGAGGCACAAGCTCCTAAAGGATAATCCTTGGTTTTTCTTTGGGTTTGTTTTGGTTTTTTTTTCAGATTCTCTTATATTCACATCTTAATTCTCACAACGCAGGAAAAACTAAGATTCTGTTTGGCATCTAAAACAATGATTGAAAGATCTTTTGATTTGGCAGCTCACAACTACAAGAGACCAGATAGAGCTAGTCTGACATAGTGACAAAACTAGAATTTAAGTCATCTGACCAAAAATTACACTTTCAAAAGCCATAAACTAACAGTATTTGCTACAACTCAACTGTAAAATGAAGTCAAACTGAGGGTTGGGGGGTTTCCCCTCTAAAAGCCACAGCAAATGAAATTATGTCTAGGTTATTGTATCATTATCACTTTGTCATACACATTACTAAGCAAAACCGTGAATATCTACCCAGTTACTAGGTGTGGAAGGCACTGGGAAATTAAAGGAGCACTTCCACAGCACACTGGGACTGTGAGCCTTGTCACTCCTCTGCAGATAAATTGCATTTACTGATCAACAACTAGCACAAGGTTCTCCCATTTCAGAATTCTACCTCTTGCTTAGTCTCGCCCATCAGCAGGGGAAGATTAAAGTTACCTTACTTTTCCTGAGGATTACTAAGGACTCTTACCATCAGCAACGAAAATAACCACCACACTAGAGGGAGCAAGACCCTAACCTTCTTCACAGGGAATACCCCCATTGTCCCTTTCTAGCCCCCAGGGGCTAGAACTCACAAAAAGAATCAACAGGGAGTGGGCTTTTGTGGCTTTTTTCTCCCCTTCATCAGTTAAACAACACGGCTCTCAGCGCGAAGCCAGGCACGGCTCCCTGCCCTCGCCTTGCCAACAGCCCGCAAGCTGCAGCCCAAGGGTCCCCCCCGCCTCAGCCACACGCTGAAGAGACGGGCCCGCCCGCACCGCTCCCCTCCCTGAAGTGGGGAACCAGCGGGACCCCGATGCACCCTGCACCCTCCAGCCGCCCGCCTTGGACGAGGAGAAGGAGGAAAGCACTCCTGAGGAAGGATACTTTGCAGGCAGAACGACAGCTCAGAGCCTGCAGCCTCCTCCATGGCCGCCGCCTCCGCGTTGTGCCGTTGCCAGGGCAACCTCTCGCGAGAAGAGGTACCCACCCCACAGCGAGCCCCCGGCGCGGTGGGAAAGGTGGGAACAGAGCTTGGCCGCCATTTCAGTTAGCGCAGTTCCCCTCAGTATTAGTCCCATTTCGCCTTGTGGCTCCTGCATGTCCCAGCAGGTGCCGGCTGTAAGTGGAGGCAAAGTTCCTCACGCCTTTTACTGGTGAGGGAGCTGCCCTGGCGGGACCGCGAGGACGTTTCTGGAAGTTTCCGGAATGGTCACTGAAGAAGTTAGGGTTGGCCTTAGTGTCCCTTCAGCGCCCTACCCCTGCCTGCTGACGCCTTTCTGATCAGGGTCCACTGTGTTCTCTTATGTGGCATGAAAACAACAGAAAGGAGGGAAAAGTCACTTCAGTCTCGTAATAAGGGACTAATTTCTTATTTAGAGGGAACTTTTTGTAGTCAAAACAGGGGTTTGCTGGTTTACCTGAGTTCAGTCCTTTGGGATGCCTTAAATTAATTTCCTGCAGGATGTTCAAGTTTGATTAAGGGCAGGAGTTTTCCCAGGCAAAAGTTCAGGCAAGAAGTATACTATTTATTGTGGGGAGTAGCATAGGAGTTTGAGATAAGGGTGCAGGATTCAACAGGAAAGTTTCTGCTCTTTTTTCATTTTATTTTAAAATAAACTTGAAGGTCCCAATCCTAAATTTCCAGTGAGTTAATAGGTGCTGCACGCAATAGGAATTCAGGAATTGGTGCTTGGTAACTGAAAATAATTGCTAAAAGTCTCAGAGAAAAAAAAAAAAGTAATGAAGTGTTAATAGCTAGGCTAGAAAAAGGTGCCAGTTTTGCTTGCGAGCTTAAAAATAACAATTGAAATGCAGTCTGGAGATAGAGAAGATGGAAGTGGGTGAAATTGTATTATATAATTCAATTCAGCCCTGAGCCTGAGAGAACAGGATGCAATCCTGCAAAAGAGGGCCTGTTAGCTATGAAAGTATTATTGTAGCATTTCCTTCCCAGAGATTGTCACACGGGATTAAGTCTACAATGGGAGAGGAATAATATTAGTGAGAAATGATGAGTACTTTGGCAGTGTCGAAGTCTCCAGGTTATAATAAAGAATATTTTGGCATAAGATCTTCACAACACTGCTAAGGCAGCGAGAGCTGTTGTCTTCCTTCACAGATGCTCTCATGTCAGCCTCACTGCTGGGTTGAGTTCGATACATGGCAGGGCTTCAACTCGTCTGGGTTCACAAGGCAAAGGGCAGAGGCTGACATACCTTCCTTTTTGTCTTACAGGTTTGGTGTTTTTTTTTTCCTTCAGAGTTAAAGTAATGTGACTGGAACAACATTCTTTCATCCATATCTAACCAAGTAGAGCAGTCCTGAACTTAAGCTGAGAACCTCAGAAGAAATAACAAAGAATAAGCAGAAGTAACATCATAAAACACAACACCCATGGGTCAGTATTTACAAAACTGCAGGAATAAAAAGGGTCATAATGCAGTTGGGACAGCTCCAGGCAAGAGCGTTGTCCTCTTTAAAGTAGCACCCAGTTCAAAACAAACACAGAATAAGTACAGCTGTACTTAATGTCATACAGTAGAGCACAGCTGATTGATGTCATAAGTTAAGACAACTCAGCAACAGGTTTGCTGTTAGCCTTTACACAGAGTAGAACAAACAAAAGGCTAAGCAGTACTCTTCTCATCCTTCTCAACTTGTTAGCGTTTTCTCTGACTCTACAAGCCTAACTTCTTCCTAGAAATCTTTCCCAGGACTTCTGTCTCACTAAAATACGGAAATGTATCCACAATTGAAGAAGGCTGATGAAAGCTTAAATAGGGCTCACAGAAATGCTCAAGGGAAGATTGAGATTGGAAAAGAATTAATAATGAAGGACAAAAGGAACTAAGTCTTTTTGGTTTATTAAAGGAATAGTTAAACAGCTTGATCAAAGTTGCATGGGTAATGTATTTGATAAGAAAGGCTGTGCAAAGATAGAAACGTGCAATCACATCAAGAATTAAAGTAAATTGCAACTAAAACCAGCAAATTTTTAACGAGTAACTATTTGACTGATTTTTCAAGTATAATGGAAACTGTTCCTGAAGGATCTCAGCGATTACATAGTTCTTTATAAAAGATATATTCCGCATGCAGACTTTAGCCAGTTCAGAATGTCCCATGGCTTGCCTTTTCAAAAAAAGTCAGATGGGGTCACTGCTATAGTGCTGTCTATGAAAAACAGTTGAAATGAGAAGATAACCAGTTCTACTGTATGTGGAGATTTGCCAGTAGTCTAAAGGACCCATAGAGTTTTACTTGTTTGCTTTTCAAGAAGAATCAGTCAGTCTGTGATTGTTAATTTTCAAAAGTTTAAAGCTTTGTTTGGAAACAGTGTTTTGTTGGCAACTTCTAAACTATATCCTCACGTTGTGACTGTAAGTGACCTGATAGTACAGTAATTTTCCTTCAAAGGCATAACAAGCCAGCTTGTTTCTCTCTACCTTGTTGAAAGCCACCTACCATGAATACATTATATTGGGTTATTGCTAAGCTGAAGTCAAAACACCCAATTCACCCAGCTTTATAGCCTCATAACAGTCTGAGATATAAATTACCATTATCTCCCAAATGGCAATAACCAGTGTTGTTACTGTATCCCATAATTTCTCATCAGAAAGATACACAAGCAGCATATGCTATAGCTTGAGCATTTCATTAGACAGGCTGTTTGCTTTTCTCACACAGCAAGACGAAGCCATACACTTCCACAGATATATCAGCCAGACAAGTTAGTGTTTGAAACAGATTATTCATGAAAACTGGGTAAACTGGAGTGCTCCAGAAATGCTGTACTTGCTCCCAAGCCTTAAGGGCCAGATACTCTTCCAGCTTTACACCACTAACTGAAGGACTGTGAGACTATCCTCAGAGCAAAATATTCCCTTCTACTGAATTCTGCAAGCAAACTGACCACAACTCTGATGAGTTAAAAAAGAGCATCTATGCAAGCTACTTGCAGTGACTTTCCCTCCCCTGAAGGAAGATGTCCCAAAGGTGCTGCAGTTTATGCACTTCATCACAACATAAGCAGCCAAAGAATTGTCTGCTCTACTGACTTTTACACACCCATTTCTGATTGTTCTTCAGCACAGTTTGGGGGGAGAAGGTACAAGGGAATGTCATCAGTTCAGCTTTTTGAATGACCATATAGCATTGCCAGGAACACTGTAAAGGCAGTATCATGGTGACAGTCAAGAGGCTGTTATCTGCATGGTCATGGTGAAGCAAGGGACCACAGCTGGAAGCCAGAATGAGTTGGCAAACATCATGTTCCAACTTCTGCTGTGCCATCTGGCTTCCAGTTAGGTGACTGACATTAAATGTATTTTCTCGGTATTGCCATCTGGCAGCTGCTTGTACAACAGCAGAATAACATACAGAATCTGGCTAACAGTTATGCTGAGAATCATATCAAGTATACTTGCAACATGGACTCCAAAATGAAAAAAGCTTACAAGGGAAGTTTCTCTAACTGCTGTCACTCCACGCAGAGTATTGCGGGTAGGGAACATTCACCTTCCCAAAATTACAGGAACAGGACTTTCCCCACCCTGCAATAATGCATGCCAGAGGTATTTTTAACAAAGGAAGCAAATTAAGGGAATTGATTATTACACACAACAGTCTTTAAAAGGTGGTGCTTTAACAAGTTTCATCTAAAAATGTAAGGATTATCAAATACACTGTAAATACAGTAGGAAGTACAGGGCAATACCTGTGATGCAAAGTCTTCATACTTATAAAGGTCACATTTGTAAAGCTTAGAGGCCATAGTAACCTTGCTGGGCTTTAAATGTAGCAGTAGAGGGTGCTTTAAATAATGGAATAGGATTGTCAGTAAATATGATCTCATGACAGCTTAAATCAATATATTTTCTGGTCTACCTGCTGCTGTGCATTTCTGCTTCTTTCCTTGCTCCTGTGTTGGTGCTCATATGATTCTCAAACAATTTAAACCTGAAAAAGTTAATATGGACAGAAAAAAAAGGGGGTTTGGGGGGAGGCTTTTTTGGGGGGGGTGGGAGGCTTTGGGAGGTGTGAATGCTAGGAAAAGCAATACTGAAATTCTAGAGACTTTGCATTCAGAGTTAAGGTGAAGTTAATAAATGCTGTACTTTTTTGTCTTTATAGAAGAAAGTATTTTATTGAAAGCATAACTAGCATGAGCTGCAATACTAATTGTAATATTTTATGACCTAGTCCAAAAGCTGTTTTTCTGTGATAAATTGCTAAAATTTAGCCTGGCTTCAATTACACAGCTATTTCACAGGTCAGAATGAGGCAATGCTGTGCTCCAAATCCAACGATATGAGTGCAGACAGCAGTATGAAGAGGTTTGACTGCACTTGCAGAAAAATGCAGGAGTGAACAATCAAGTATTTTGTCAGTAATGCAGAGTGACATTGGTACAAGGTGATAACACATAGCACAGGCTTTACAGGGCACAGTAGTGTAAAGTGCAGGTTTCCCACTGCAGACACTAGAATTTTAATGTATATAGCCTAGTCTGTACATTGTAATGTATAATAGAGCTATTCTATTCACAGCAATGCTGCTGTTTCCAAGAACTGTAGCCCTCCCATCTTCCACTGTTAATGCCTTTATAAATTCTCAGAAGCATTGAACAGATGATACATTTTGACTCTCCCCGAACTAAATTTCAGAGTATTTCTGCATCACAGAGAAGAATAAGTTGTTCTGAGAGAGGTGACATCACTTTTTGTTTTAGAAGTCTAAGTGATCCATGTTCTCTCTAAAATCCTAACTAATGATCATCTGTTCCTGATTATTATAGGCTTTTCATTTCATATCTTCTCTTTGAAATTAAGTTTAGTTAATATGCTTTTCAAATGTAGGCAGCTGTGATCACAAAGCAGCCAATACATTCCTACTACAAGCTAAAAAAAATTCACCATGTGGCAGTTGTAAAAACAAAAGCCACCATCCTTACACAGAAAGCCAGAGAAAACTAAGTGCTGTAGTATCCTAGTCTGTGCTTAGTAATAGAGGCAAGAATTGAGATACCATCATGTCAGAAAACATGCAGACTAAAAGACAAGCAATGGAAAAGCTAACAGAAATTACATTTGTTTATTTTACCATGCTTCCAAGTAATCCACTACTCGTTACCCAGGGAATGCATCTTCCCGTTGGAAGCCTGAATCCCATACTAATTAGCATGTGCCAGAATAATTTTAGCTGGTTTCCTGCTCAATTTTGAGAGTATGTACACATATTAAGACCCAACACAACCAAATTCTGTCAAAATCAGATTAAAAATATACATAAAGAATATATCTAAGAAAAAAAAAGAATTTGATACTGTTGAGTCCTTCAATAAAATTTAAGTTTTCTCCCTGTACCCAGTCCTCTCTTACCTGTGTCAGACTGGTTTGGGTTGGAAGGGATCTTAAAGTTCATCTAGTTCCAAACCTCCTGCCACAAGCAGGGACACCTTCCACTAGACCAGGTTAATCAGATAAGCCAAGCCTTTTCTGCTGTCTCTTCACTGTTGTTGCCTCAAAACACATTTTCCTGTTCTTTGCTGCTTTCCCTACATGGACTCATTGCTTCCTTTTCACTTGGGTTTTCCCTGTTCTGGCCAGCCTGCCTTGAAATCTGACCATTTCACGTGTGGTTTTAGCAAGTTTGACAATCCTTGGATATCTCTTCAGCACGCATATTTTCAGATCTATGCCTAGAAGACATTGTGTATTCCTGTTCCAAGAAAGCAAATTAATCTTAATTCT
Source organism: Pezoporus flaviventris (assembly GCF_033815535.1). Classification (NCBI taxonomy): domain Eukaryota; kingdom Metazoa; phylum Chordata; class Aves; order Psittaciformes; family Psittacidae; genus Pezoporus; species Pezoporus flaviventris. The sequence goes on from NW_026892549.1 coordinate 55,281,145, forward strand.
GAGAGGTCACAGAATTTGGTGCAGGATGGGCAAGGACCAGCAGGGGGATTTGTAGCCAAAAGCAGCATTTGCTCCTAGAATATTTAGGTGAGCCTTTCACCTGTTGCTTAAAGCCATTTTTATTGATCAAGACTGGGCATGGAATTTCAGCTTCCTCTCTATTATTGTTTGTTCTTAGTGCAGCATGTCATTTTCTCACACATGGAGTGTGAAGATACAAATAATTAGAAGTCAAGTCATCCACCTCTAATCTGTCTTCATTCAGCTGAGGGTGGCAATGCACGCTTGTTGCTGGGTATTAATGTATAATGGAAACTGCCCAGTCTTTACATTCGTCGCCTTGCTTTGTTATTATCAACAGAGATATAGGACTTCGGGAACAGTTTGGTAAAAATCCTACATTTTGGATAAAAGGTGGTGTGGTTGGTTTTTTTTGTTTTTTTTTACAGCAACAGTCTTCCATATCCAGTACTGATTGCCATTTGTGATGTGAATGAAGCATTTTATGGTTTTCATTTTCGTGTACGGCCGATGAAAGCAGTTGTACAGTATTGACACCCTGTACTTAAATGTCAAACCTCTGCTTTGTGGTTTATGTAATACTTTGTTTAAATATTGAAGTACCACAAAATTAAAGTCTGAAAAAACTATGTTTAAGTTACTTGCTTTTACTTTCGTTTTGCTTATACACAGCTATTATTTTGGTTATCAGGCCATTTGCTCATTTTGGTATAGAATAGAATGAGCAAATATTGGTAATTCAGCTTCTTTTAAACTATGCCTAAATCTTGGGCACACTGTGTTCAGTTTGAATATGCCCAAACTGGTTTTAAATGGGCTAGCTCATACAAAGAAATTCAATTATATATAAACTCTTGCTATAACTCACACCACTTTTTCTTTCAGGTATGTTACCAGTAATTTAGAGACAAATCCCTAAGATAAACTGAGAAACTAGAGAGGCCTCATCAGGCAGCCAGGCACCTGAAACCAAGAGGAAATTCCTCAAGGTTTTCACCGACTCTGAATCCATAAAACTGACTCTTGCAGCTTTGTCCTCTTTCTGAAAAGAGCAATTGTAGTGCCAGTATCCAAAAGAGGCTTCCTGTATGGGCCCCCGCTCTTCTCTAGTCCACTCCCTGAAGTCAGGGATGAGGTACCCAAGCCCTCTATAAGATGTTATTTTGGATACAACACAGTGCTGTGTTTTGACCAGGTGAGGCAGTTTCTTGCTCTGTGTTGATTGCTATAGTACCATCCAAAGGCAGCTAGCTGTCTGAAACATGCATTTACCAAGGCAGTCTGAAGGCTGTCGATTCCTCTCCACTGGCCAGGAATTAAAAAAAAAAAAAAAAAAAAAATGTAACCTTACTTTTGACGGTAGTTTATTCCAGTAGAAGTTATGCTGTAGCTGCTTCAGGACTACAAAATCTACTATCCATTTAGATTAACCCAATTATTTTCTTCTTAAAACAACTCCATGTAAAGACATTTCCGACCCTTCAAAATACACAGTTGGTTCAGAGGAGAAGAATCAGAATTCCCTCACCTCAGTTCACCTGTAGTAACATCTGAACATGTATTTGTACTTTCCTGGGACATAATACAAGTCTCTTCATAGGCCAGTGTGACCAGCTGTCTGACTACTCCCTTAAAAATCCACAGCTTGCCTTGCTGCACTCTGTATAAAAACTCTTAAAAATGGTGCTGTTCAGGTTTAACTGTTCAATACCTGCTTGGCAAAGTGCAGTTCCATGTCTACTGCTCTTTCACAGGCCAGAATCAATTCAAACCCCACATCAGAGCATAGCTTCTTATATTCCAGTCTATGTGATAGTGAGAATGAAACAAAGTACAGAAAGAAAAGGAAAGCAGGTTGAGTAACCCATACATATCTCTTTCAACATTTCCATCACAGATGCGCAGTTTCACTTTCTACACTTTATGAAGTGTTTTGGGTGTTGTTTTTTGTTGTTTTTTTTTTTAAGCAGAAGGAAACATTACAGTTTTCACAAGCTAGGGACTACAAATCAGTATTTTTGCATAGATGACAAGTGACTACATTTGTAGTTCCCACTCTCACAGAAGGCAAGATCACTTGCTTAAAGAAAACTTTGTGGACAAAACCAGCAACCACAATAGCCCTATAGATTTTGACTTTATAGAAAGTGGCACAACAGAAAACTGTGTTTCTAAACAGCTCTAAGCTGTTTAACTGGACATTTTCAGGCTGGACATGTCACTTGCCTCAGTTTCCAAAATCCACCCTGAGACTCCCAAGCATGAAATTGGGCTTACAGCATGATGGCACCTGAAGTGAACAAAGACAGAAGGCATTTCAAGCTACAGCCCTGTCAGTGCCCTCATTCTCCACTGGTAAAGTGGAGGTGAATGCCCTCTTGCTAACTTCAGCTGTTGCCCAGTACCCTCAAGTGAAGACTGCAGTCCATACATGAAAAGTACTGTAACCATTAAAGCACTTTGCCTGTTTCATTATCACAGAGTATGTCTCAGTTAACATTTGATTAACACTACCATTAGTGTAAATTTATTTTAATAAGTAGCCATGATTCTCGATTTTGAGAAAGCACTGATGAAATTGATTCCTGTTGTTTGGGTATGACAGCAGTACTGATACACACAGACCAAAAACTTCATTTTGAAAGTCCAGTCTGAACTGGCACCAAAAGCTGGAAACCAGCTCTGGGTCCGGTTTCATTAGATGGACTTTGTCAAGTCAGCCAAAGCCTCCATGCACGTGTATGTAACTCTAGATATCAGCTTGGCAGCTTAGTGTGCCTTGGAGTTATCAAGCGTGATAAACTTCATTGCAAATGTAATTTCATAGAGCCACCAGTTGTTAGAGTACAACTTTGTTTACCACAGTTATCCAAACCATCTCAATTCATCATACACTGCTGTAGCGTAAATCTGTTTCATCTACTATGCTGCTTTCACAACAGCCTTCTTCCTAGGCACATGTTCTCTTTCTTTCACTGTATTCTATCAGCTTTATCTTTCCACTGGTTACAGCTAGTGAGAACTGAGTAAGCTATGCTATTGTAGATGTAAAATATTGATGTTATAAGTGGGTCGTACCCCATGTCCTGCCTATGTCCCCAACATGGGAGGGTGAGGGGAACCTCGTGAAGAAGCAGGACTCTGCATAGCGGTCTCCCTGCTTCCCTAGCCATAGCCACTGCATTCTGTATCTTCCTCAAAGCTGTCCAGGAGAAAAGGACAAGCAAAACTTGGACCAGGGTCAGCGGATTTCAACACCAAAGCTTGTACCCAGCTGCTGTGAAGAGCAGACCACGTCCAGTGAATCAGATACGAAAAACTAGAACAGAGGGTTTCCACATCTGAATTGCTTATGCAGAGAACCATTAAGCCTTGTGCCATTATCTGTGTTAAAATTGTGTGTGAGAACTGTTGGCTTTGCTATCAAAGTTCCCTGCTTTTTCTGTAATTGTATCAGTGAAAATGAGGGTCCTTAATGGGGATATTTATAATCTTTGTCTGAAACATCCTCTTTTAGTCATTATTGCATAAAGATCTCCTTCTGCACAGGGGATTTATATTCCAACTGTGTTAATTCTTCAAATGGTGTATTGGCTGGTTCTTTATTCAAGGGAGAATTTAAGACCTGTTAAAGATCCAGTGGAGGTGAATGGTCTTTGAGTCAGGTGCCCATGAAAGCTTTTAACCTCCTCACAAAGCAGAGTAAATTTCCACAGACTAAACAGAAACAATCCATCAATAGCAAAGAAAGCAAAAAATTTGCTGTTTTCTTCTGTTCTTATCTTCTCAGGTGTTGTCCCATCAACTTGTCTCCTACAGCAGTGACAAACTGCAGCCAGTGAGGACACGCACATGTTGTCCACAACTGAAGAAGGAGAAACAGTGAATCTAACAAAAAACTTCTTTCCTCCAAACTACTAATAAGGTAGTTAAATTGTGTATTCAGGCACATGGTACCCCCTCCTTCCTGCAGCACTTGGTCCTTAACAGAAAACCCATCAGTGGCAAGGATCCCTGCCAGGCAGAGCTACACACTTCAAGCACTGCTTTTACTTGGATTTCTCATCTGTCCCAGGGACCTGTCAGGATGATTACCCTACAGCCACACAAAGCACTGTTTTACCAGTGCCATGTCAATATAGTTAAGTGTCTTAACAGCCCATGGACCCTCATCTTCTAGTTACCTTCTCCTAGCATAGACAGACCTAAAAATCCCTTTTCCTTGCCTCAGCTTTTAGTACACTGGCAAGATATCTTCTGTCCACATCACAGTTTATCCTTCCCTTAAACAAGAAAATTATTTTTTAATGCTTGAAAGAAGCAAGGCACGTCTAAACGATCAGGTATTTGAGCCTTAAGTGTGAGGCCATCTTGTAGCTCATGCCTTGCATTCATTATGGTTTTTCTCCAAGGATGTCATGTTACCCGGTTTCTCTCCCAACCAGAAACTTTGCAAACTGACAAACTATAACAAGGGCTTCTGCTACAGAATCAAGAATCAATAGCTGTCTGCTTGGATAGCCTCAAAAAGTGCTTAACTTTTAATTGAACACTGGAAACAAAATTGCAAAGCATGAGAGCTCAAAACAGCATGAATCCTGCATAATTATCTTTCTCCTTGCAGCTCCTTATGCAGACTGGAGACTAATTAAACACATGTGCAGCCTAGAAAATGATTTGCAAAGATCTATCTTCTGTCAGTTTACAAGGGGACCTCACCAGACGCACTAGCAAGGGACAGGAGCCGTTGCCAGCTGTCTTGTACTGTCATCTTTGCTAGTGCCTTGGCTTTCAATTTCAGCCATCTAGAGCAAGGGCAAACTAGATTTTGCATCTACTGTGCAAGGAGATGAACAAAGTTCAGGACAATGGTGAACTCAGGGCCCAGGCTTCAAGGGTAACATAAACAAATATACAGGGATCTTAAAGCATTTTGATCCTGTCTTCATGTACTCTACATTTTTAATTATTAAGAGACCTTTCCTACCATGACCCATTTATAGCATAAAAGCAAATTGAAACAAGCACTTACTTTCTTCCTTCTGCTGCAGAAAAGCAAACCAAGTAATGCCCTAAGTCTTAAAACTTATTCCTTATCATGTTAACAAAAAGGCCTAAAGCATCCATTAAAAAAAAATACACTTGGTAAAATGCTTCTCCAACACACAACCACTGCCTTCCACCTGCTCACCAGGGCCTTAAATCGTGTCTCTTTTCACATTCAAAGTGAAAGCACCTGTGTAGGCTGTCTCTCAGCTGGCAGGATCGAATTGGAGCCCAGCAACCATTGCCCTAATAGAAGGCAATATTATTAACTTTTAATTCATTCACATCAGCATTGACCAGAAGCAGTTACTGAGGAGCAGGAAGACATCGGGATGTCAGTACGTGGCGCTCAAGGCCAGTGTAATTACCACAGAAATGAAGGATACTGTGATCAGTCCAAACAATAGTGTGCAATTATAATGGAAAATTCTGATCCTCTGTGGTTTTCATCCTGCCTGCACCCTCTGAAAGCTCATGTTGTTCAAAGGGTTGTGGTTTCTGTGAGTCTGGAGTACAAAAGAAAGCATCAGCTGCTCCAGAACCTGTTGCTGCTGAGTACATTTTTAAGGTGATGATGCCAATCTTCAAATGATATTTCCCACCAGTAAGGCAAGAGAAAGGAGACTGCGCTGCTCATGAATGGTGCTGCTCCAGGCTTTCAACCCCCTGTGCAAATTGAAATGAAATTTTAAGTGTGTTGTGGCACTGGCAGAATAGTGTAGTGCTACTTCAGGATCCCAAGAGGGCTGATGGAGCAAGACTGCAAGTTTTTGGATGTGTCAGTCTCTCCAATAAAGCATTAGTTTTAGATATCCAGAAGCCTGAAATCCCACTTAACAGAGGGATGCCTTCCTAAAAACACGTTTGCTGCGAGTGGGACTGTGGTAGAAGTTGGGAGGGGAGAGATCTTCCAGGATGAATGATCCTTTCTCACTTTTACCAGCAGTTGTGCTCCATCATCATTTTAAAGTGTCCCACGTGAATAAATGAGCTGCTATATCCTGTCTCCAGTTCTCCTCCATTTCCCTGGCTCTTCTCTTCATGCCACACATCCCCTTCCTCCCTCTGCACCTGGGGAGCACAGGAAGGGTTGGGGGGATGCATCATTGGCAGATGACTGGTTTCTCTTGTTCTGACTCACCCTCTGGATGAAATCCTTTTCATTAGCAACAGGTTTCCCCACCCCAGTGGGAACATTCTGTCTCCAAGCTCCATCTGTCCCCTTTCCAAAATGCTGAAAGAGGCAGGGGACAGCAGGGACAAGAACACTGGATGTTCACATGTGTCCTCACTATGTCAAATACCAGGCTCAGATTCAGCTCTGTGAATGCCAGCTGGCCACATGTAGGCTGCCTGGGGCTACTTCATGGCATAAAATATCTTAGAGCTGTCAGAGTAACACTTCTCATTTCAGTGTGGTGGAACACCAGCTCTGAAGGAGCTTCGCAGGACCAGCTTTGTGTCCACACATGCGTCTAGCCCTGTGCTCCTCTGCTTATGTAGCCCTTATAGCTCAGCACCTATAGCTCTTGCAGGATGCACAGCTCCTGCGAGCCCAGACGGGGCTGCTGCAAGTCCCCATTGCACGGCCAATGCTGCCACCCTAATGCAAGGCAAAGAATAGATCTGCACCAGGCAGGAGGGAAGAGCTCTGTCCCCGTTCCTCTGCACAGCCCTGCAGTGTACACACGGAGCCCAACAGGGAACTGAGCAGGGGGCATGGAGGTAGGGGATGTTTTACCCGCTGGCTATCAGAGGTTCAAGAAAAGGCACAGTCTCCTGCAAGGTGCGGGAGTTTACGGGAGAGCCATCCCAGGCTGCTAAGGGTAATGCCCAGCGCTATAGGTTAGGCCCTTGCTGCTGGAGAGCAGGGAGAAGAGAGGCCAAAGAAAGAAATAATAATTTCTTATATGCCCTTTCTCACACTGATATGATGAGAAAAACTTAAAGAGAAACCTTAAAAGATTATCCCGCAGAGCATTAAACTGGCAGAAAAAGAGCTGTCATTTTTATCCATCTGAAGACATTAACATGAATATTTAAAAAAAAAAATCCTCGAAATTTGCAGAATAGCTAAAATAAAGGTTCTTGCCTATTAGTTTAACATTTCCTCTATGTGAATATTTTACTAATTGCTCCTCCAATGGAAATTACCTCCCTAAAGCAGGCGGGGGGGCCGCTGGGCCGCCCGCTCCGGTTAGGTAAATGGCAATGCTGACATCTACTGTCGGCATCACTGCAGCGCTCATCCATCCAGCCCAACCCGGGTGTAGTAGATAACGAGTCTGGCTGAGGGCAAGCACACGTATACCAATAAACTAAGGAAATATAACTCAAGCCACTATGTTACCACCCCAGAGAACGATCTGAAGTGCAAATATTTATAGAAGAGTGCATTGCACTGATGTAATTTCTATTACTGGGCAAAGATACCTTCAAAATACCCATACTCTGTGCAGGTAAATATTTGCTTTCTTTAGGAGACCCACAGGACTTTTATGCATTAATTCTCTCCCCCTTCCAGATTTATTTTCTCTATTAAGCTTTACACTGTTCCTTTTATCCAATTAGTACTAAAATCATCTTTTTTTCATCACAGCGCAGATAGGAAACATGTTTTATTTCCTGCAGCAGGAAAGAATAAACTGCCAAGGAAAAGCCTTAAAGATTACAAAGGAAGCTTATAACAGTGTTTGTGCCTCTGCTGTGGTGTTTGAACACTGCGTCTATAAGAGCATTTAAGTGACATTCAGAAGCCCCTTGTTGCGTACATTATAGGAACCATCAGCAGCAGGAGGAATAAACCTTAAAGCTCCAAAGCAAATGCAATACCGAGAAACACTGGCAATTAATCGAAATGGAGAAATTGCAGATGGCTGTGCATACATAAGGGGGACAAGCAGCATCCACTGCTTCCCGCACAGCAAAGCAGGCAAAGTGGCTGTCAGTTGTGAATCAACGAGTTGTAGAAGTTTATCGGAAGATGAGTTATTCCTAATTAAATTTTTTAAGAGTCCTTATTGAAGCACTCCCAATTGTAAGCAATTAATTTATTTATAAACTGGTACAACAGCTGTTCCCACTAATGTCTCCTTGACACATTATCATAGAATCATAGAGTGGTTTGGGTTGGAAGGGACCTTAAAGCTCATCCAGTTCCAATTGCCTGCCATGGGCAGGGACACCTCCCACTAGAGCAGGTTGCTCCAAGCCCCTATGTCCAGCCTGGCCTTGAACACTGCCAGGGATGGGGCAGCCACAGCTTCTCTGGGCACCCTGTGCCAGTGCCTCAGCAGCCTCACAGGGAAGAGCTTCTGCCTAAGAGCTCATCTCAATCTCCCCTGTTCTGGCAGGTTAAAGCCATTCCCCTTGTCCTGTCCCTACTGGCCCTTGTCCAGGTTTCTTGTAGGCCCTTTAGGCACTGGAAGCTGCTCTAATGTCTCCCCAAAGCCTTTCCTTTTCCAGGCTGAACTCAGCTCTCTCAACCTGTCTTCATGAGAGATTATGCACAGCAAGTAGCTATTGGTGTAAAGTACAACAGACTTCTGAAATGATCCTGCCATTTCTGATGTATCTCATCAAAAGTTGCTTGAAAATAACAGAAGCTTGGAGCTTGTCTTTGCTCTCACATCCTTATCAGTATTCAGACCTAGCATGCATGAGATCCAGCTGCAGTGCACTGGCATGAAGCTATATAAGATCAACACCTGATGAGCATTTTAGCTATAACACAAGCTGTATTTAAGCAGGGGTGAAGGGCTTAGTAAGCCTTTTGATAAGAAGCAGCAGGGGGGTTGGTTAGAAATTGTTTGATGAAAGGCTTCTCAAGAAGAGAATCTTCTCAGACAGGTTGGTAATGGTGAGGCTTTCTGGTATGCTGGAGAGCTTGAGCCAAGCCCCTCTGTTGCTCAATTTGGGTTCCTGTCTTTTTCCTGTTTCCTTTGGTCTTTGCTGTTCTGGATGAACAGTGTTTTTTTTTTCCTTTGTTTCAGCAATATTGTGTTCTCCTGAATTAGGAAGGGGAGACCTCTAAAAAGCCCACTTTTTGCAACATGGAAAAAGGGCATCCTACTGAGCTGTTGCCTATCCTGGTTTTTATATTGCAGCACCATTCTACTCTTGCAAATGTCTGCTGTGTATGTGTACTAGGAAGAGATGCTTGTTTGGTGGATGGATGCTGGAGGACCAGAGAGGTCATGGTGCTGCCTCTATCTGTTTCCTTGTGGCTAGCTCTGTTTTCCTCCTTGCAGGAGCTCACTTGTCCCTCCTGCACAAGGTTGCAATGTCTCCTGTTGTGGTGCTCATTCATATTAGGAAAACACTTGCAGACACTCAGAAGGGAAGAGAACTTTGTGCCATGGGCAATGAGCACAAAAGAGCTCCCACATAAGTGGCTGAGAGGAGGAGGGGCTGTATGGGCCAGTAAGCAGGGGGCCAGAAGTGTGTGGCATCCTGGTGGCAACAGCCCCCCCTGCCACCACTAACAACTATGAGGATCTGAGCTAATATGTTGCTATCTTGGCTGAAGCTCCTTGGGGAAAAAGATGTGTTGATACTTCCAGGAATCTCCAGCCCTTTGCCTGCAGCATAAGGAGGTCCCACCTAAACTGGGGGAGACTGATCTATGTGGAAAATCTGCTTTGAGGGTGATACAGTGCTTTCCAACCCAATAATAAAATCTAGATGCTTCTAAATAGAAGAAAGCGTTGAGTTTCCTCCCTAAGTCAGAGCCTCCAGCCCTGCCTGCATGCCAGAGTGCCAAAACCAGCAGTGTACCTGCAGAGCAGGGACAGAGGGGGGGGCTGGCTGCTCTAAGGTACCATCATGAGCTTTTGGGGTGCCTACAACTGGCACCTTCCAACTTAAGGAAAGGGGGGGCAAAGTACTTGGAAGTAATGATACAATCTCACTTTTTCAGTGTATGAGGTAATGAATATCTTTAGTGCTTAAGGTACTGTGAAAAGCTGCAGGGCATGTGTGAATGCCAGCATTTTGGGGGGGGGGGGGGGGGGGGGGGGTTGTGTTACTGCCAGCAGGCTAAAAAAAACATCCCTGCAGTTTATGTTAATAAGACTGGATGTTATTGCATGTCAGGAGTTATTGTGATTCATAAAGTACTTCGTACTCAGTGTGTAATGAAAACACTTGGTGCTCAGTCCCAGTTACTAACAGATGATAGTAGCGTTATCCAGAATAGGCAACTTGACCTGGAACCTTCTGTCATTTTTAATGATATTTTAGTGCTACCTTTTGCTTTCACCTGAGTTTAAGGTTGCTTTGACTTTCATAATATGCATATATAATAAAATCCTTGTGTCGAAAAAAGAATCTAAGGAAAGGAGACACTCCTATTTGGTATTAATGTCCCAAACAGCCCTGCTCCGTGAGTGCAGAGCCTTGTGCAACAATGCAGAGTTGGTCCTTTAATAACATGCTCTGCTTGCTGTTCCCACGCCTCTCATTCAGGACTATTATTCTTCTGTTGAGAATCTGACACATCTTAGAAATGCCAAAAATATAACGGAGGAAAGGGTGAAGAAGGGTAAGTGGATGGGTGAGTCCAGAGCTAAATAATTGTTTCCAAGTGTGCTTCCTTAAGAAAATATCCTGTATTTAACACCAAAAGTGTACAGCTGTTGGTGGGGGAAAGACCCTTTCCAAAGGGTCCCCTTTCCTGGGGACCATGCTGGATTTTTTTTTTTTGCCCCAAATGCATGTGCATATATAGAAACTTGAAAAAGCAACAGAGCTGATGGGCCCAGGGCTTCCTTTGCTATTGCCCTGTTTAGCCATTCTTTAAATGCTCAGGTGAGGTATGGGTGTAGCTTGGTACCTGGGAATCATGAGCCCTGCAAAGGTAGGGCTGGCCCTTAAGATAATGCCTTCCCCTGTTAGTTCCTGTCATGATAATATAGCCTGGTATGAAACTTTCTGCCTGTGCATCATCCTTGCAGCATGAGCTGTTTCATACAGTGCTGGGGTTAGAGCAAGTGGGAATAACTGGGAAGGCAAATTGTTCAGCAGCTCCTTGGGTGAGGAAGGGTGTCAGAAGCAGCTCCAGCCTTAAGCGAAGCCCCAGTGCACACAGGTACTGCACTGGCTCCATCTAGCTGCAGGGGAAGTTTTAGTCAATAAATCAGAAGTAGCTAATGTATCCTGCTGATTTAAATATAACAGAGCTGCAGTGTTCCCCTGGGAGCAGCAAGAAAGCTGGGCACAGTGGCGCCTTTCTCCTGGATGCAGGGCTGCAGGTATGGGAGAATTGTCTGTCTCACTGTGCCTGCAGGGAACCAGCAAAAAGCATCATATTTGGGCTGCTTATATGCTGGGAACAAGTGCAGTCTAGCACTTTTTCCAGAGGCCAAGAAATTTCAATAGCTAGAAATGTGGTCATTTTGGGCAGTGAAGATAGGTGATGTCCTCTGATCTGCTTTGGACTTTTCTTCTTGTCTCTGAGCTTGGTTGGCCCCATCCAGACATACTTGACAAGGAAACAGCTGCCATCATGCTCACTCCACATGTACAAAATGCTGTCAGCTATGTCACTGGCAGCTGGGATATGTGATTCCTGGGCTGAATCAAGAAGCTGGACAAACCTGGATGAAAGGAATTGCTGCTAGATGTATTGTCATTGTACTCAACAAGCCAGTCTTTTAGGTTGTGCTTACTTTATAGCTAAATGCAAAACTAGGTTCAAGGCAGAAACATGATGTAAAAGGGGAATAGAGGTAAAATACACTTAGGCAATGAATGCCAGCCTCCTTTGAGGTAAGAAGATGGATCAGGAAAATGGCAAGGAGTGGAATCTTATATAGAATTGGTGTAGGAGCCATGAGGGCTAAGTATCATAGAATCACAAAATGGTTTGGGTTGGAAAGGACCTGAAGATCATCTAGTTCCAACCCCCCTGCCATGGGCAGGGATGCTTCACACTAGACTATGTTGCCCAAGGCTCTGTCCAACCTGGCCTTGAACACTGCCAGGGATGGAGCATTTACCACTTCTTTGGGCAACCTGTTTCAATGCCTGGAATGTAGAAGATACAAGTACCTTAGAGAATGGCAAATGTTTTAGAGGCAGCCTCCCTATGAAATGCACATGGGGAATGACCACAGATGCTTACAGGGGACTTAATTGTCCTTGCCAGCAAGGCTCATTATCCATAGATAAACATATGTGCTGCTGCTTAACAGCAAAGTGCTTTTTTCCAAGAGAATATTTTAAATTTGAACTGCTCAGATGTCAAATTAGTTGAGTCTGGCTTGGTTTTAATTACATCAGCCATTGCATTGTGTGGGAGGATGAGGGATGTGCTACTTCTGTGGGCAAAAGAAGGTATGTTTGTGGAATTACTACCACTAAAACACTGTTCTGTCATTCAGCAGCCCCCCAAGAGCAATACCAGAGGTATGAATCTTAATGTCTGTTTCAGTGGTGTTCTCCTCACTGTCTCAGCCAGGGTTACCTTCTTAAGAGGCTTCTACCTCTTGTTGATTGAAACTGAAGTGAGAGCTGGGCCTTAGATCTGTTGCCCCACACCACCTGCAGCCCCTGATACAAGAGCAGGCAGGTGGGAAACACAGCGGGGATAGACTAATAAGTTTTAAAATGCTTGTTCTGCATTTGTGTGAGGCACTGGAGAGCTGGACCCCAGGGAAGCAGGCAATTTCCTGCAGGTATTTAACAAGGTGTGGCGGGGAGAGGGCAGAGGCTCCAGAGGCAAAATTGCCATTGAAGGGGTTTTCTCTCCTCAGGCTCCATTTATAACAACCTCACTGGTGATGAAGGCCCAGGTACTTCAAAGCCTGCATAATGTTGGGAGTGGGCTAAGAAACAGCAGCCTTTGAAGTGTGACTTGAAGAATAGTGGGTTGGGCATGGGATGAGAGGGGTGAGCATCCTGACAAGTGGAACAGGTTGGGTGAAAGAGAGAGGGAATCTTTTCTTTCCCTAAACTGTTGTATCTGTGTTAAAAAAGAGACCTGTTCACGTCTCTGCAGTTCGGACAGGTTTTTCAAATAACCAAGTGTGGCAGTAATCAAAGTGCTGGGTATTCAGGTGGGTGAAGCAGAATTGAAATGTGCCAGAACACAGCTGCTGTCAGATGGTACTCTGTGACCAGGAGCCAGTGTTGACTTTCCATTTCCTTGGGTAGGAGTAAACAAAATCCCTTCGAGCAAGTGAGCTGGCCTTGCCTGGGACATGGTATCTCCAGCTTACAGAGCTTGGGCAATCCTGCACTTTACAGACAATTCATTTGACAGACAACATCACGAGGGTTGTTTTACATGTACCCCAGTGCTTGGTGAAGTGCTCTGGGGGTCCCATCATGCTGCTTAGCAGCATGAGGGGACACTGCTGACACACAGCCTCTGCTGTCTGAGAATGGCATTTCTAAAGCACAGGGTATAGGGTTTATTTATTATTTGCTAGGACTGTAAGTGATGCCCATGACAGCGTCAGTGCCTGTCAGTGTGAGATGCATCCTTGCATGTGCTTCTCCCACAAGCAGGATGGCAGATGTTTACAAGCATGTCACTGGGGTGTCTTACTTCTAACAGCCAACTCATTACATGTAAATGTGGATTCCTGGGAATGGTGAAAGCCTTTAAAAAGTCCATCTGTCCTCACACTGTAAACTTAGCAGGAAAAGCTCTGAGTGTGTGGAAGTGGAAACCCAATGCCTGCAGCAAGTCTGTCTCAGTTCATACTGTTTGTGGATAAAGGTTAATAATGTTTGAAACTCGAAAGTTGGAGTTTAGTCTACCATCCTTAGGCCAAAAATCACAAACTTTAAGGATTAATTCAGAATTTCCCTTGGCAGAGCAACGTCATGAACCTCTACATCTCCTCACTGCTGCTTCCAACATCTCAAGCTGCTTGGTAGTACTCAGATCAAAATCAGAAGGGGAAAAGTGTTAGCTGTTCCATCTAAATTGGTACTGAAATGAGGAGTCCTGTCTGCTTGTACCAAGTAAAACATCGTGTTGATAGGGCTGCTGAGTGGTTCAGGCTATAGCCCCTATCAGAATCTATGCACAGAAGGAGAATAAGTAGCATGTTTTTACCATCCACTACAACAACCCAATGTGTACAATCAAGCCTAGACATTAAAAGGAAACCCCAACAAAACACGACAAAGCCAAAGTATAACTGACCAACCACCAAGAGATTAGAAGCAAGAAAAACACATTATGGTCCATTATAATCCCCATCACTTGTCAGTGTTTCAGTGCTGAGGGGCCCACATTCTCAATTTTCCCAGCTGAAGTGCTAAGCTTTCATTTTCTACCTTCCCTGCTGCCATGGGCTTTTACTCACAAAAAAGAGGTTTCTAACTCCAGTGGGTCACCTTGGAAAAAAGCTGATGTCCCAGGACTGTCTGAAGTTACAAGCAATGCTAATGCATTGAACAAAATTGGAAAAGCCAGACAATTATAAGAACACCCAAACTATTTGTATCTCGCTCCTCATTAGTGAGATTAAAAAAAAACAAAAAAAAAGGCACAAACCCACAGAAGAAAATCCTCTAGTAAGAATAGCGGGCATTAATAGCAACCATATCTAAGGCCTGCTGGGGCTCCTGCAGGAGCGATGACTGCGGCAGTACAGCATGGATGTAGCTTGAAGGAGCTTGGGGAGAGGGAGCACAGGACTGGAGGAGCACCTGAAGATGAGGGATGCTGCCCTGCAACATCTTGCCCTTGTTTGGGTTCCAAACCTCCCGGGTTTTTTTGACTTTTCCCTTGTATTCAACAATTATAAACCAAATCCTGCAGAAACTGTTGGTGGTTTTAAAGACAGGCCCCCAAACCAGGAGTTTCCATTGATCTGTTGTTTGTTTTCATTCCAGGCATTTGAGCCCAGTAAGTATCACTGAACCAGGGTTTTCCATAACAATGGGGAGTTACACATTTGCCACTAAAAAACTATGAAGTCATTTGGGGTACTGGAGGAGCAGCTTTGGGATTTGGCTGCAGCTGGAGGCAGTCACATTAACAGCTTTTAATTGCCATCAGCTACAACCTGAGGTTTGGAGCTTGTTAAGGAAGGAGTATGTTTGGTTTAGAAGCTCCCTGCACCCCACTTAAGAGTGCCCTGAGTGAAGGAGGGGAAAGCGTGAGCTCTTGTCTGTGAGAGGTTGTGAAGCTGCTTGGCGAGTCCTGTTGCCTGTTGGGCAGTTTGGAGTTCTGGTCCTCTGTGCCTGTGAGGATTTTGCAAGCCTGGTCCTGGGTGTAGCTGGTGGCTGCTGCCTGCAGCACATGGGGCCTGTCTCTTACAACATGGCCTAACTTGCACCTCCAGCAGTATAAATAAGAACAATAATATTTCTTGTTTGTGCTAGTTTGGGGTTTTTTTTTTTTCCCTCTTACTTGTAAATCCTGTGTACCCAGCTTTTTGCAGCAGAGCACCTGCAGGACCCAGTCACAGTCCAGGTAGGAAAGCTTCACCTGTGCTAGCAAGGTCACAACTCTTCTCCAGACCCACACAGGGCTGATTGCCCTTCTGAGGAGTTTGGTTGGAGCCTCTGAAATCACCAGAGTCTCCCACTGTGTGTAGATCCAAGGGAACAGCTCTCTCTGGTGAAGGTTGGAGCAATCAGTATGTCAACAAATAAATTGTGTTTCTGGTCAAACTGTTAGAACTTGTGTCTGAATACATGGTGAGCGACAGGCCCTATAATGTTATGGAAAATACTATATCTGGGGTGATATCCCCCTGACTCTGTTCCTAGGTGATACACATAGAATCACAGAATGGTTTGGGTTAGAAGAGACCTTTAAAGCTCATCCATTTCCAGTTGCCTGCCACAGGCAGGGACACCTTCCACTAGACCAGGTTGCTCCAAGCCCCATCCAACCTGGCCTTGAACACTGCCAGGGATGGGTCAGCCACAGCTTCTCTGGGCACCCTGTGCCAGCAC
Source organism: Pezoporus flaviventris (assembly GCF_033815535.1). Lineage (NCBI taxonomy): Eukaryota > Metazoa > Chordata > Aves > Psittaciformes > Psittacidae > Pezoporus > Pezoporus flaviventris. The sequence continues at coordinate 55,297,135 of NW_026892549.1, forward strand.
CTCAGCACCCTCACAGGGAAGAACTTCCAGTATCTAACCTGAATCTCTCCTACATGGCAGAAAAGTTTCTATCTTGAGGATCTTTCTGCTTAACCAGGGTTACTTGGGGAGGAAGGGAATTGCTCTGGGTTACATGGAAGCTCAGGGCAGAGACATGGACTTTGCCGGTTTTCATCCTTGCAGAGCTTGCATGTAGTTCCTGCAACAGTCAGCTCTCATATTGTCTATGCAAGGGAGGGACATCCTGTAAAAATCATCAACAGTTTTCTCCTTTCACCTCACTCACTTTCCTATTTCCCAGGGACTTCTGAAAATACCAATGCTCTAACACTTGTGCAGGCTTCCTCTGATGTTTGGTCTCATCCTGCCAATCCCACCTTGCATGTCTGTTGCTTCCCTGCTCTCCTCTTGCCTGCCTTCCCAGGAGCTTGGGCTGCAGCCTCCTCCAGGTGTGCTGCCCAAAAGGGGCTTTGCCAAAGCCTTGCCTAAAAATGTGCTGCCATCGAGGTTTTCCTTGGTTTCCCTTACCTGAATCACTGTGCTGCCTGCTTGGCTCCTCTCCTCGCCATTCTCAGGATGCTCAGGTGCTGTTTCAGGGCACACCAACAAGCTTCTCCATCGCTGGCGAGCCTGCAAGGAAAGGCTGCTCTGCGTGGGTGATCAGTTTATTTTCTGTCCTCTTTTTTTTCCCTTTCCCCCTCCAGCCAGAGCCTTGGCACAATTTCTGGCTCTCCTACGTTGCCATCTGACAGCAGCGTGTGCCTCGTGCAGTGCTTGGCACCCACAGGAGTGCATCTCTGAGTGAATGATGGGTGAAGTCCCTGTCCTGTGTTAGGGATGTGGTGTGGCAGCGAGCAGCCAGCCCTGGGTTTCTGTGGGTCATAATTCCTTCCTAGGGCTTTTCCCTTAGTGCCCTAATGGGGGGCTTCTCTCTGCAGAGAAGAGAGCAGAAAAAGGAAAACCAAGATTTGGGCTTCTGCACTGTGCATCAGCTGGCTTGCTTTTAGGGGGCATATCAGCATCATTTTACCTCTTATTTTTGAGACCAGGCAGAACTCCTTTATTTGTCATTGCAATTGCATAGTATGCATCACTCCCATTCCCGCCCCCCCACCCCGGCCTTAAAGAACTTGCACTGAAAATCAACTCTTTTCTTAACTAACGGTAAAAGGAGGCTCTTCTGTTACTGAAACATACTCATTGGTTAATTGTATGTATGCATACTTATGAATTTGCTCAGAGGGCTGTGATAATCCTCAAATCTGCTGCAAAAACCAGCCTGCTCTTCCCATCCTCTCTCCTGTGGACAGTCTGAAGTATAAATGGCTGGAGGCACTCGAGAATGAGCCATTAGCACATTTAAATGTATCCTAAATGCTAGGAATGCCTCAGATGGGGGGGGGGGGGGGGGGGGGGTGTTATAAAATTAGGATGTTGAATTAACTGACCAAGATAATGAATAGGTGCCCAGCTTCGTGTGGGGAGGGTAGGGAACTCAATGGGAAGAGCCCTGTGAGGTTGGGCAGATGTTAACCCTGTGCTTTGCCTGCTGAGTTACTGCTGAGATGAGGAGGCACGTGAGGTGTGAAGCTCCTGATTAAGGGATCTTGCAGGCTTGGGGAAGACTCATTGGGTTTAATGGCCAAATGTCCTGGCCTGTGGACCCAGCTGTTAAGTAAGTGGTGAAGCTCCGCTCCATCGGTGAGGTTGTGAGGAGTGTAGTGGACTGATGTCTTTCATAGCTGAAATATTAGGGAGAAGCCATCCCAACTCTTTTGGAGCAGCAGGGGTTAGCAGGTTGTCCTGGGTTCAGCAGTAGCAGTCTTTTTTCTCCTCCTTGGTAGCCAGTGCAGGGCTGTGTTTTGACTTTCAGCCTGATGTTTTGGTTTGGCCAAGGACTTTGTGAGCCTCATGCTCTGCCAGGGAGGAGGGGAAGCCGGGAGGAAGCAGAGACAGGACACCTGACCCAAACTGACCAAAGAGGTATTCCATACCACAGCACGTCATGCCCAGGATGTAACTGGGAGTTACCCAGAAGGGCTGGGACAGCGGGGTTGGAGGAGGTATCGGTCAGTGCTTGGTCGGGCTGGGGGGGCGAGTGGTGAGATGTTGTATTCTCTTCCCTTGTTATTTCCTTTATCATTATTATCACTGGTGGTAGCAGTAGTGATCTCTGTTATACCTTAGTTACTAAACTGTTCTTATCTCAACCCATGGGAGTTGCATTCTTTTCAGTTCTCCTCTCTGTCCCTCCGGGAGCAGGGGGAGGGAAAGAAGGGGGGGAGTGAGTGAATGAGTTGCCTGACTGGGTTTAAACCACCACACAGGTTTTCTGCTCCTAGCCAGAAGAGGCTCCCTGCACAGGACAAAGCCTGTTCGTGCCTCTGGCATGCCTGGAGCGGTGGATGGGGCTGCTGAGCTGCTCCAGGTGCCTTTGGGGAAAACGCTGCTAGGTTTGGGATCTGCCAAGCCTTCCCTGTGGGTAGACTGGAGGTGAAAAACAAGCAGGTTTGTTCTACGCTGAATATGCCCACGTCTTGTCACACAAATGTGCAGCATGGATGAAAACAAAAAACAAGCCACAGATGGACATTGGCAACCTGTCGCTAAGCACAAGCCTCTGAATTCAAAATAAACGGAATGCAGCAGATAGTGTCTTCTGAATGGGATCACATGAATTTCCATTGCGGATATTGTAATGTCCTGGTTAGTGGTGCTGCAGGGGAGCGTCTGAGTCCCAGTGAAGTATAAGGCGCATGGGATTTGCAGCAGACTTGGCTGGATGAGACTCCTGAGGATGACTGGATCTGTGCTGAGACTTGCAGATGCTGCTTGGGTCATTCCTGAGAAGTTTCTCCAGCCTTAGGAAGGACTAAGACACCCCAACCTCCAGGGGCAGCTGATCTACTCCCATGCCTGTGGCTCCATGCCGTTTGGAAGCTTTTCCTTAAGGCCTCTCCTAGCTCTCCTTTGCTGCAGGAGGCACCTCTTGCTTCCCGGTCCTGTGCTGAACAAGCCCAGGAGAGGAGGCAGCTCTCCCCAGGAGGTCTGGTGGGCTGCACATAACAGAAATAACTAAAGGAAACTATGTGGACGTTGTCCTCCACCATATATAACTGTCCTGGCTGAAGAGGGTGATGTCTGGAGGGCAGGAGCTGAGGCAGTCGAGGGAGGAGATGGCAAAGGCATTTCTCTAGAGCTGCAGCGCCTCTGGGCTGGCTCCCATGCAAAACTTTTCTGGAGGCACTTAAGAGGCTTTCAGTTGAGCTGCTCTTTGGTGCCAAAGCTTTCTTCTCCTACCCAAGGAGATAAGAGCAGCGGCGCTTGGCCAGACCCAAGCTCCCTCTTGCCTGGTATTTTGTCTTCAGCTGAGATCAGAGGTGGCTGAGGAGGAGAAGGCGGCGCTTTCCCTCGCTTGACCTCCCTGCTGGCTGCCCCATTACTGGGCCTGGCTCCCAGAGCACCAAAAAGCCTACTGCCCACCTCTCACTGGAAGGGGCTCCCAAACACAGGGAAATCAGGGTCTAAACTGGAGAGAAAAGGTTTTTGTTGGCCGTGGTGGACCCCCTGTGAGGTTAACTGAGCTCTGAGTAATTAATCGTGGAGCACATGGGTTTGTGTGTGTTTGCCTAGAGTAATAAACTGAAGTGGAACACAGGCATTTCCAATCTTGCATGTTGTGGTTAGGATAGAAATGAAGATGATGGTCAAATGGAATTACTTCTTTATTAGAAAGGCTCAGGGACATCTCTACATCTATGTAATTAATTTTAATTCTGCATATAAGGATATAAAAGGACATGGAGCTGTTGGAGCAAGTCCAGAGGAGGCCGTGAGGATGATCAGGGGCTGGAGCACCTCCCATATGAAGACAGGCTGAGAAAGTTGGGGCTGTTCAGCCTGGAGAAGAGAAGGCTGTGTGGAGACCTCAGAGCAGCCTTCCAGTATCTGAAGGGGGATACAAGGATGCTGTGGAGGGACTCTTCATCAGGGACTGTAGTGATAAGACAAGGCGGAATGGGTTTAAACTGAGACAGGGAGATCTAGGCTAGATATAAGTGAAGATTTGGTGACCTATTTTCTTCTCATGTTTGAAAATTTTCAAGCTGATGAAAATAGAGAAGCTCCTGCTGAGAATGTCCCTCAATAACAGCCTGAGGAAAGGATCTCTGCAATGTCCATGTAGAGTGCAATGTTTTGTACTTGGATTTACACAGAAAGAGACTGAAAACAGAATTAAACAGCTCTCATCCCACAAATATTTTCTCAAATGCCACAACTGACACCAGCCACCCCATAGTGAGATCTGAGGACCTTGCAGATGTTCACACTGACTCGCATTCACCTTACTTGAATCAGCTGGGTTTATTACCCTCTCTCTGCTCCTTTAGGTGGTATGTAGCCTCCAGGTATATCAAGGAGTCCCTTGAGTATGTTAATATACACAGAGAGCAAGTTGCAGCATAGGGAGGAGAAGAGGCCATGGAAAGACTTACTTCTGTTCTTACGTCTGCATTAAGCTGCTGAAAAACCTGGACAAAGACAGCAGCAGCTGGACAGTGTTCTCTACCATTGAGGCGTGTCATTTCTGGGTCTGTGGCCTCATGTAGGGATGCTCTGAGACCTTTGCTGGACAAAAATCTACTCACAGTTAAGCTGATGGAGGAGACATGCACATGAGTGCAACACAGCTACAGATGGGATCAGGATATACAGAAATGGGAAGTTTGGGCACAGCAAGGCAAGTCGTGTGCTTGCTTCCCATTGTGTATAGAATCATAGAATAGTTAGGGTTGGAAAGGACCTTAAGATCATCTAGTTCCAGCCCCCTGCCATCGGCAGGGAATAGGAGGAGGTATAGCCCTTCTGTGTGATTTTGGTTATTTGCATAGTAATTAAACTTAAAAATGTTTGAAAAGGGCAAAGTGCTAAAGTACAAAGCAGAGTTACAAACTGTAACCTTTATCATTACCACTGTGAAGAAACTACTTATGCTGCTGTAGCTTTTGTTTGCTAATGAAATACCATCTAGTGGCATGGGGTGGGGGGGGAGAGGGGAGCTGGGTAAAGAATAAAACCCAAACTATGCTGTGTTTTAATTGCAGCCTGGCTTTTGATCAGCTGTGTATTTGGGGAGAGAGGGGGAAAGAGGAGGAGAGAGAGAGAGAAATGTGGCTTTGTGTGTATTCTGTGTTACATTATTAGTCAGTAAGCCCTAAACCACCAAAGCTCCTACGGGAAGATTCATTATCGCATTAAGCACAAGATGGGGAGAGGGATGCCTTGCTGGCAGCCACAGACAGTATGTTGCTTTTTCACATTGTTTGGGCTGGTCCCCCTCCCCTGTGGGGGTGCGTGCTCTAGAGAGAGTTTAAAACGCACTTGGATGGAAACAAAAAAAAATCCCAGAAGAAAGGCAGAAAGAGGCAAGTGACCGCAGTGCAAAGCACTGTTTCGGCAGGCTGGAGGTTTCTAACGGCTCCCCTCTGACTTCAAACACCTCCCCAGCCTGCAGCGAGCCCTCCCTGCAGCTCTGCACCCTGATAAGCATCGCTGGTGAGAGACATCATGGTACCCGCATTCCCCCTGTGGTACCCAGCCTCACCCTGCAGCATCTCCCCGTCTTCCCAAAGAGCTGGGCTCTCCAGCCCTGCTCTGGGTGCCTCCACCTCTCTACTCCTGCATTGTTGGGTTTTCTCCCCTGATGTCTTCTTCTCCCACCCTCTGAAAGCTCTTCCTTCTTTCCTCAGGGAGTGGGGTGATGGGGGAAGTGATGGCCTAGCTGTGTAAGGGAAAGGACCTTCTGGAAATAACCGGCAATATTGGTAGAGTGCCCAGATCTCCCTGTTGCAAGGAATAGGGGAAACAAGAGCTTTTACTTCCCAAATCAATGATTTACAGTGGCTCAGCTCACAGGTGACCAATATGAGTGGGGGGGGGGGTGCAAGGAGGAAGCTTAGATTTTTGGAAAGTACTCAAGACCCATCTTCTGACAGAAGGCAGGTTTCAGGTGTGTTGCACGGGATGCTCACTAATGAATAGCTTGGCAAACAGGTTTTTCATCTTGTTCTTTCTTTTCAAAAGTGCAGGGCATGTTATCAGAGTGATGATACATTTAAAAAGTATTAAAGCCCATTTATTCTTCTTTGAAAACTAAAATCGGAGGTCCTGCTTGGATTATTCTTTTGGTTACAAAACCCCATTCTTCTTCCTGTGAGGGAATTCTGCAGTTTCAGGACTGACTAGTTCCCTAATTTGTGTCTTAAAAACAAAAAAAACAAACCCCAAAACCAGAGATACACCACTTCTGCGTTACATTTTGTTGATGTTACTGTAAAATACATATTTGCTTGCATTCCTAATTGGGGAAGCACAGATGGCAGTGGCTTCTGCTAGAGTGGTACGCTCTTTAAAATATCTGGTAACATTACAACAAAGTATAGTCATTAAAATGAGTGTCTGTGCGGGCTGCAGGAGTTTTGTTCTGAGGAGCAAGGTGCCCTCTTGTTTAAGGAGGGGTGGCTTGGTTTAACTATCTCTGGGCTGGTACCTCACATGGTTCACCCAAGTATGGTGCTACTGAAACTGCTTGCCTGAGGGAAAACTTACCTTCCTGCATGGAGGCATGCCTGGGGGGGTGAGGGGCCCACAGGGTCTGGAGCTGGTAGAAGTCATAGATAAGCTTATTTTGGTGTCCTGTACCCTGTGTGCAATGAAAGGGGGATGTAAGGACCGCCGACTGCCTCCTCGAAAATGCTGACAGTGTCTTCAGGAATGGGTACCACTGCTTTGAAAGAAAATAAATTAGGAAAATAAAACCATAATAAAAGAAGGTAACATTGGATCATAGGTTGTTCATCATCATCTTCAGAATCCTGTTTGAATTCTCTCTTCTCATCCAAATCAAGCTGTCATGAGCAACCACAGAGCAAGTGAGCAGCATTTTCCAGAGTGCTTGCAATGTGTTGGCAGTGAGCACGTGCTGGGAAGGAGGGGGAAGCTCATTTAATTTTACAAGCAGTTTTGTGCTGAAGCCCCTGCTGTCGGGTATCTGATGTTCTTTGAGATCCTCCTCTCCCCTGCTGTAGCTGCCCGCTCCAGAAAGCTCGCTGTGGCCGGGGCGTTTGACCTCATACCCTCTTGTTTGGGGACAACTCTGCATGTACCTTCCCTCATAGAATCATGGAATGGTTTGGGTTTGAAAGGACCTTAAAGCTCATCCAGTTCCACCCCCCTGCCATTGGCAAGGACACCTTCCACTAGAGCAGGTTGCTCCAAGCCCCTGTGTCCAACCTGGCCTTGAACACTGCCAGGGATGGGGTTGCCACAGCTTCTCTGGGCACCCTCAGAGAAGAACTTCCTTATGTCTCATCTCAACCTTCTCTCTTTCAGGTTAAAGGTATTCCTCATTGTCTGTCAGTACCTACCCTTGTCCAAAGCCCCTCTCCAGGTTTCCTGTAGCCCCTTTAGGCACTGGAGCTGCTCTAAGGTCTCCCCTTCAGGAGCCTTCTCTTCTCCAGGCTGAACCAGCCCAGCTCTCTCAGCCTGGCTCCAGAGCAGAGCTGCTCCAGCCCTCACAGCATCTCCGTGGCCTGCTCTGGACTCGCTCCAACAGCTCCACATCCCTCTTGTGCTGTTGCCCCAGAGCTGGATCAGGACTGCAGGGGAGGTCTCTCCAGAGCACAGCAGAGGGGGAGAATCCTCTCACTCGACTGCTGCTCACGCTGCTGGGGATGCAGCCCAGGACACAGCTGGCCCTCATGCTGGCAGGGTTAAACCACTAACAGCTCGTCAGGAGCTGGAGTTCCATTAACTTTGTTTTAAAAGGCTCCACTCCAGCCATGACTTCACATGTGTACTTAGTGTTATTAGTCCTGCAGTCTCCAGTGAGACTAATCATGTGCCTGGCTTCTTACTTGCAGCATCTCCACTGGCCAGGGTGCTTTTGGGTGCCTTCCCAAGCCTTTTTTGACCTGCGCAGGCTGAGGGGGGGGGAACAGACAGCAGAGCCTCCTGCCACAGCCAGGCTGCAGCAGGCATTATGAGACACTTGGTCCATTGGCTCCTTCAGTTCTAATTCAAAGCCTGCAGTTGAGAGGCCTCTGTATCATGGTTTGCTCTGGAAATTAAGGTTGGCGGGTAAAAATCCATGCCTCTTGGAGCAACAGGGAGCAAACAGTGTGATGCCAAGGTATGGAAACCACACATTACCTACCAGCCCTGCCTGCTTTGCTCCCCTTTGCTGGAGTGAAAAAGGTTGCCATAGGATGGCTGTAGGGTCATTATTGGCCTTCTAATGGCAAGAATACCCTTTGATTATAGTAGGATTGAAGGAGCCATAGGGAATGCCATGGATGTAAATATGTCTCATGTATTACACAAAGTGTGATCTAAGAATGAGTTTGGGTTTTTTCCATTTGTGGGTTGAATTTAGTAGATGTGTGAGGACCTGGGGGAGAAAAGCAGTCAGGTGAAGCTCTAGGGAAGTGTTTCCCTTATAGCAGCACACCTTCCTGTTTGCATTTTGGAGAGGGACACAGTTCCAACCCCCAGGACTAAGCAGGGTGGGAAAGCTGCCTCAGTGCTTCACCCAAGCTGTCCATACAGTGCTAGGAAAGAGTCAGCCAGGGAAGTAGGTGCTCCAGCTCCCTGCTCCCCCAGGCAGCATCCCTCGTGGGGCAGTGGGGCCTTGCTGGCAGGACGGGGTGCTCTGGCGGGGATGCTGCAGCAGTGGTTACACAGGATCCACACAGCATGGGCAAGCAGCAGCAGTCACACACACAGCACTGGTTTTGTCTAAGGTATTGATATGCCTCCAGGCAGAGCAGGCACAGGGGGAGCAGGCTGGGAGGGAGGGGCTGAGGTACCAGCTGCATTATTAAGCCTGATCCCAAACCCTTTGAAGTCGATAGAAAAATTATCCTCGACTTTGTTACACTTTGGATTGCTCCTTTTAAGTCATGTGAAAGACATTTGTGTTATTAAACCAGCAGCAGAGCACTGTCGGTTACATCTGCTTTTATTTTTTAATGGCAATGGTAGGTTTAGCCTTGGGCACTATCTGAGACTCATAAATAACCCATGTCAAGTGTAACACACCTACTGAACAGCCACAGAAGACAGAGGACTTGGCTGTTTATCTCCCTGCATTTTTCAGTAACGAGCCACTTGTACGTTAGGAGGGGTAGATGTCCTCTAGCATTCATTAATAAAGCATCCTTAAACAGCCAGGCTTCTCCTTGATCATGCAGGGCTAATGCGATAAATATCTTCTTTCCACACTCTGCTGACAATTGAAAGACAGGAATGCAGTCTAACTTACAATGTTAGTTGTGCAAGAACATTACAGGGCTTGTTTCTTCTGTGCATGTGTCATGTCTAGGTATGGCACCTGCTTGCTGCTGGGATAACAAAAGCAGAGCACAGAGAAAAAGCATTTCCATTACAGTGCTGGAGTCACCCTCCCATGGTTATGGGATAGTGTGAGACCCCATGGAAAATCCAGGATCAGGTCAAAACATTATTCCATGGGCAGTCATGTGGATGTGTATGCTGCTGGGTCAGTCAGGTGCAGCTGATGAAGCTCAGATACCACCATCAGAATACTTTGGAGATTACCAGTTGTGCTTGGGAGTCAAAGCAGGCTTAAAGTATCTGAATCTGTCCATCACTGATCTCATCCAATGCTTTAGTTTCTTTATGCCAATAGTTCATTCCAGCAGGAAGGCCTTATGTAAATATATATTACTGTTCACACTGACAATATATGAATATCAGCCATGCAGCCATTGACCTGCAGCACCAGCGTGTCCCACAGCAGCCGTGGAGAAGGCAGCACAGTCACACTGGAGATTAACTTTAGACCTTTGCATCACTTCCAACATGCCAGTCCTTGAAAACCCTACACATACATGAGCTTGTGTGTGGGATTTTGCTTAACTGATGTGTTTTATTTACTTCCACTTCTTCTCGATCATGTGGGTGTCTTGTCCAAGCCCTCCCATTTTTGGAGAGGAGAACAGGACAGACTCAGCTGCTCTGAGCGCTGTGCATAGATATTCCTTCGCTGATGTTGTTACTCATTCTCTCCCTTCCCACCTCTGCTGCCTGCTAACAACCAAGGATGGGCATGCCATTCCTGAATGGCCCTGCAGCTCCAGGGCTAACACTGCGGCTTGCTGTCACAGAATCAATCCTTTGGGTTGGAAGGGACCTTAAAGCTCATCCAGTTCCACCCCCCTGCCATGTGCAGGGACACCTTCCACTAGAGCAGGGTGCTCCAAGCCCCTGTGTCCAACCTGGCCTTGAACACTGCCAGGGATGGGGCAGCCACAGCTTCTCTGGGCACCCTGTGCCAGCGCCTCACCTCCTTGTCTCCAGGCTGAACAAGCCCAGCTCTCTCAGCCTGTTTCTATAGCAGAGGTGCTTCAGCCCTCGGAGCATCTTTGTGGCCTCTAATGTTGTCTCTCCCCCCATTTTATTCTGTTGATTTAACAGCAAGGCAAAGCCAGGGCTTCCCACTAAGGAAGTTTGAGGTGTTTTGTGGGGAACAAGTCTGCAAGGAGCTGTGTTTGCAGTTAAAAGCAGGATTACTGGGGACGCCTGGTCTAGAGCAGCCTGAAATGCTCATCCCAAGAGGGTTTGTTTCTAAGCTATTTAACCCCTTAAAATAAAAATTAAAAAAAAGAGGTCAACCATGAAAGGGAATTTAATAAATGCAGCTCATACATAAATATTTGCTTCTGCTCCAAAGTGCCTGATTCCTCTAGTTTCTCCTGTTAAAGAATACCCATGGGACAGCCAGTTTAAAAATGTTTCTGTTTCCAAAGATTTTTAAGGAGCTTATGCCCATGTAGTCTGTATTGCTCTGGAGCACGGACAAGGAAAGGAGCCTGAAGGGACCCACATACGCAGCAGCAGCTTGTTGACAGCTCCCCTACGCCCCGGGCAGGGGTGTGAAGAGACCCCTTCCCTCCAGCAAGTTGTTTCCAGTCTCCTGCACCCTGACCTTGCAGGAGCCAGAGCAGCAAATTGAGGTCTGTGAGGTTTTTTCCATCCAGAGCTTGCTGGCGGCTCTGCCCCATTCTTCAAGAGCAGACCGATGCCATGTATTTCTAAGCCATCCTGCTGCAGAAAGGACAAGCTGAAGGATGGGGCTTCTTGCCTGCATATGAACTGGGCTACAGGAGCCAAAACAGGATGGAGCAGGCAGGGCTTCAGGCAGGAGGCTGCTTTAGTGAATTAATCCCCCCCACCCCCCCAATACCTGCTTTAAATGATCACAAGCTGGAGGGTATTTTAAGAGAAGCTAAGAAGAAGGTGCTGCTTTATCCCTATGGCTTTGGATTTTCACAGGAATTTTGAGTATCTAGAAAGATTTTTACTCTGTGGAGACAATGTGCTCTCAGCATTCTTCTTTTCTTATGTCATTTCATCTCCCTGATCCCTTTCTCCCCATCACTGAGCTATGTCTGTCTTTCCTCAAACCAAAGCCTCCATAAAATAATCCAGTGCAAGCATTCAACCTGTGTTTTCCTCACTGAGATTTGGACAAGCAACAATGCTCCTTTTCAACAGAAACCTTACAGAAAAAGTGTTAATTGCTGAAGATTTGGGGCTTGGTTTTGCTAACCACAAAAGCAAGTGGAAACGGCATCATAGGATACGGTTGCGCTGAAAGCTGGCAGGTGTTAAATAGCACACCCAGGGCTTCAGCATCCTCTGGCTCCGCAGCTTTGTGGTGGTTTCTGACTAATAGGCACCAACTTCACTTTTACCTTTGAGGAGCCTTGGCAGATACTCGTTGAACCCCCCTCGGCCTCAAGCCACACTAAGTTAAAACCTGAGTTAAACCCTTGGAGGCATAATCCATCCCACAAACTAAGTTATCAAGCGGGGCTGCTCCAACATCTTAAAAGCAGCTTTCCACTCTCCTGCATGTGGGCAGAAACCCTGAATCCTAATGACATCTATATGAAACTGCCTCTTTCATGTTGAGCAATTTCGATCCAAGACACTGAACTGACATTTTATGTATGAAGTATACCTGAGGTTAGACAGGAGATAGTTGCTTCCAACCATCAAGAAGCAACCATGAGATGGTTCCAACAGTTCTTACTCAAAGGCCATTTAAACATCTCTCTTCTACACCCAGCCTCCTCTTTCCAGCTCCTGATCTTTTTCACAGATAGGAAGAAGAGTTTGTTTGCTGACATGATGCATTTCTAGCACCAGATGCTCCACTGGGACATCTATATGTGTGTCAGCTAGGAGAGCCAAAGCCTGGACCTGCTTTGGTTCTATCAAACAGAGCTGTTGGCTCTAGTGCCCACATGATCCTCTCTCCAGGCTTTGCACATTTATGATCCTGTGTGCAAGAAATTGGTTATTAGGCATTTCAAAATCAGGAATGCTCCAGGTTTCCCTCTTAGCATCTGCAAAAAAAAAAAAGGGACAGCTGGGAAGCTCCTCATTCTGCCGAATCTCACAACATTTCTGCTTATGTGAAGAGCGCTTAAAATGAGAGCTTTTTCTAGCCCTTGTGCTTCCAGCTGAAATGCCAAACCAGAGTGGCAGGACCTGGATACCTTGGAGGGAAGGAATGCCATCCAGAGGGACCTGGACACGCTTGTGAAGTGGGCTGATGCCAACCTCATGAAGTTTAACCATGCCAAGTGCAAGGTCCTGCACCTGGGTCAGAGCAATCCCAGGCACAGCTACAGGTTGGGCAGAGAACAGATTCTGGGCAGCCCTGAGGAGAAGGACTTGAGGGTGTTGGTCGATGAGAAACTTAACATGAGCTGGCTTCAGTGTGCGCTCGCAGCCCAGAAAGCCAACCGTATCCTGGGATGCATCAAAAGGAGCGTGACCAGCAGGTCAAAGGAGGTGATCCTGCCCCTCTACTCTGCTCTTGTGAGACCTCACCTGGAGTATTGTGTGCAGTTCTGGTGTCCTCAACATAAAAAGGACATGGAACTGTTGGAACAAGTCCAGAGGAGGGCCACAAGGATGATCAGGGGACTGGAGCACCTCCCGTATGAAGATAGGCTGAGAAAGTTGGGGCTGTTCAGCCTGAAGAAGAGAAGGCTGCGTGGAGACCTCATAGCAGCCTTCCAGTATCTGAAGGGGGGCTGTAGGGATGCTGGGGAGGGACTCTTCATTAGGGACTGCAGTGATAGGACAAGGGGTAACAGGTTAAAACTTAAACAGGGGAAGTTTAGATTGGATATAAGGAGGAAGTTCTTTTCTGTAAGGGTGGTGAGGCACTGGAGAGGGTTGCCCAGGGAAGCTGTGAATGCTCCATCCCTGGTAGTGTTCAAGGCCAGGCTGGACAGAGCCTTGGGTGAGATGGTTTAGTGTGAGGTGTCCCTGCCCATGGCAGGGGGGTTGGAACTTGATGATCTTAAGGTCCTTTCCAACCCTAACTATTCTATGATTCTATGACCATAAACTGCAGGTGCATTTTCAGGTGGGTGAAGGGAGAACCAGCTGTCCTCAGTCCCAGTGATGTAAAGCACTGCTAGTCTAAATGCAGTTAAATCAGCATTAAATCAAGGACAACTGCACTGGGTAGAGGCCATATCATTCCCCCAGCACATTGCAGAGATGTGGCTGAGGCTCTCCAAGCAGACGCAATGCCAGCACAATGGCCATGGGGCCATGAGTAAGGAAGGGGCTCTGTCCTCCTTCTGCCTATCTCAGGTACAAAACCTGAGATTTCCCGTCCAGTGCCACCACCTGCCCCATCTCTCACATCTCCTTGCCTTTTCCCTGTATATCTGCTCTCCACCAACAGATCTGGAACCCACAGCTGGCAAAATGGGCTACAGCTTGCCCTGCTCTCAAATGGAGATGGTTCTTCCTTGCAAGAGAACTTTTTGGGGTGGAAAGAGTGAGAGATAAAGGAAGCACAAGAAATACATGGGGGCTCAGAGGGGGTGATGAGGGGATGGTGTAGCTGGAGCAGGGCAGATGGGGAAGCCACCACCTCCTGTTTTTTTTCAACCCTTTGCAGTCAGGCTGTTGCCCCTGATGGCTTACCCAGCCCTCTACCTTCAAAGGACCCTTTGAGACCAGTTTTCAGCCAGTGTGCAATACACACCTTTCAGACCAGTCTTGTGCAGACCTTCTTCAGGAGTCTGGACAACAGGTTTGCCCCACAGAAACCCTTCCCAAACCTTGACAGCACGAGATTCCTTCCTTCTCCGTGTCAGCCATTAGATGTGCCTCTTCAGTTCCACAGTGCTCGAATTCCCCCTCTGGAATGTCAGAGCCAGAACCTTGCAGGCATTTTGGGCTGTGCATCTCAGACCCCCACTGTGGGCTCCCCCAGACCACAGGAACATGTGGTACATCTCAGGTAGCTTCTATTTTGGTTGAACAGTAGGTGATCAAGCATCAGTACTGCACGGCGCAGCCAAGTCCATCTTCTGAACAACATCAGACTCTTTAAAATGCCATGGGAGGGGAGAGGGGAGTATTTTGAAGGGCTGTTAGTACAACTTTTCTTCTTTGATTTTTATAAAACTCAAAACTGAGGACTGGATTTTATCAAATATCTTTTCTGGCACACCTGGCAAGAGGGAGGAAAAGAGATTTTACCTGTATAACACAAAGGAATTAAAACACCTCTGCAGATCTTAAAATCTTTCTTATTCCTGCATTCACTAAGAAGCTGGAGATGAGCAGAGTTTAATTTTAAAGCCTTTGTTCTGCCTCTTTGAAACAAATACTCTCTTCCTTCTGATAATGATTGAAGTGCCAGCAATTTATTTTTTAAAGGAAAAGATCACAGGAATTTCTGAGCTCCACACCCCAGCTCAAGTATAGCTTTGTCCTTTGCTGAGGTGATGCTCCTGTGCTTTAACTATTGTATACTTCCCACCCCAGTAACACAGGGAACAAAAAGGTGTTGCTCCAAAATAATAAATGCAGTGGCAAAGAAATTATGGCTTTAGTAAAGTTTTCTTTATGTGCTTGATGTACCAACTTCCAACAGTGACTTTGTGACACTGACTCCAGTAACAGTGAATTCGGGTTTTCAGGGGGAGTTTGTGTGTGTGCGCGCTTTGGTTTTTAAAGAGGTTACTGCAGACAATGTTGTGGACAAACTTGAAAGTGTAAGGTTTTATTCTTCCTCTGCCACCACAGATAATGAAGTTTTATCAACTCCCTTTTATTATAGTAATCTAAAACTGTACCATGTAATAGGGTCATAAACATTTAATGAAACTGAACGCTGTATGAATAAAATCAGAGAAGCTTTAGGATGGGCAAACGGAGAACAAAAGGGAATCCAAGTAACTCAGGTGACTCTAGTCCAGAGCCTCAGTAAAGGATGCTCCTCCATCCTCACCTCTGTGCTGGCATGTAACCTGGGCACCTCTTGCTTAACTCCCATTAGTGGGATTTTGCCCTGCGTTTAAACTACCATACCTAAAGTGAGGTGCTGAAATGCAGCCCTGATCTTTATGACTTTTTTTTTTCCTACTGTTTCAACCCTTCCTGGTATGTTCTGCGGAGACTTTTAATATATTGTTTCATCACATACTTAAAACAAAGGGGATGTTAATTACTCTGATGCCATGAGAAGCATAAATACTACCTAACTGACATTCACCGGTGCGTTTCAAAGAGCAGATGTGTATTACTATAGCATGGCAGTTACATTAACTCTGTGCAATGACAATAGGAAAAACTGGTAATAAACATCAAACTCGTCTGCCTTTTACCACAGGAGAAAAAAAAGAAAGTTCAAGTGTAGTGGAAAGTTTTGGGGGTTGTTTTTTACATTACCTCTTGCTTGCTTGGTCTAAAACTTTTTGCCAGGGGAGGTTTTTGGGCTGAAGAAGAGCCCACACTCTCCCTAATTCTGGTTTTGTGAGAGGCACCTGTGACCCTGCTTTCCATAAGGTTCACTTGCTGAGAAGTAGCTGATGTTTGACAAAATACAATCACATGGCCTTTGCCATGCCAAAATTGGCTTACAGTGCCCAAACACAAGTAAGCATATGTAGGGGTAGGTTTTCTTACTGGCAAACATAAAGTGGCCAGAAATATTATAGTGTCTTTGTGTAAGGGCTGTTTTTTAGGAACTGCTCATGCTCGGCAATGTGAACCTCAATTTGGTTGTGGGTTAAAATACACAGAGAAAAAATGACCTGGAGCACCCTGGTATTAACGACTGTGGCCTTGATTTCATTTGTTAAATACAGTGGATGTTGGAAACTGGATTAGAATAAGGCAAATACTATTATTCCTTTGTTATTCTCCCTGTGTTTTCCTTTCACATAGCTTTTGCTGGAGATATTGTTTCTGTCCTCTCTTCAGTCCATTGCCATGCCAGCAGCTATGGACTGAAAGTGAGAATAAAGATTGCAGAAGGCCAAAAATCTTCATCAATTTTCTTAAAACAGAAAATTTGAATTTTAACTAAAATAAAATTGTAGTGAAATAATTTCCATTCACCATGTTGGTTTTGTTTTTTTTTTGCCTGAGAAAACGGAAGACTCCAAATCCAGAACTATGTTTCCAAAAGCAGAAAATTTAAATTTAGGGTGGACATTTTTCAAGTTGACTGGCAGATATGAAAATGTAAGGGGAAGAAAATGCCCAACAATTTGGGGGTTTAAACCCCCCAAATTGTTGGGCATTTTCTTCCCCTTCACATTCTGATATCTGCTGAGTAAATTGAAAAGGTCACCTTCAGTAAATATACTTCATACTTTTTTCCTGTTTCATACTCTGAAATAATGATCTTGACAAATTTGGAATCATGGAATGGTTTGAGTTGGAAGGGACCTTGAAGCTCATCCAGTTCCAGTGGACACCTTCCACTAGAGCAGGTTGCTCCAAGCCCCCTCCAACCTGGCCTTGAACACTGCCAGGGATGGGGCAGCCACAGCTTCTCTGGGCACCCTGTGCAAGTGCCTCAGTTTCTCCTAAATTCTCTTTCTTCTATTTTTTCAGTGTTAGTATGCATGCTGTAGGTTGTGGCCCAAAAGGCCTAATGTGATATAGAGAACAACCTGATGGAAATTCTGTTCTTCATCTTGTAGGTTTCCATGTAGGTATATCACAGGTGGGCTTTATTCCCCCTCCTTTGTTTTAGTGAAAATGGGAAACAACATTGTGGAAAGGGAAGCTTTAAAAAGAATGTGTGATATGGAAGTGTGAGTGCATAAATTATCAGAGCCAGCTTTGGAAATGTGCATTTGCAAGTGTTACGATCAGACACGTTTCCCAAAGCAAACTGTAGTAGTTGTAAGATAAATGGCGCCCCAGAGGAAAGCAATAAACAGTACAGCCACACGCTTTACTATGCCTTCATCTCTGTATTTCCATTATGTATGAAAGGGTAGAAAGCAAGCTACAATTCCAGAAAACCCTTTGATCAGTGTATTTATTTTTCAAGTAACTTTAAAACAATATGAAAATAAAAACCCAAACCAGAAGAATCATTAAAAGGCTGGAAAGTGGCTGTGGATTTTAAATATGCATGAAGGGCAAAAGATTGGGATGAGTACACAATTTCCCTTGAAGCCTTACCCTGATACCCATGATACTGCAAAAAATTATTAGATCACTAGAAACCAACTCTTTTTCTGCACCATATGTTGCCCTTTCTCTGTCCTTGCTTCTTGCATATGTGGATTATAACATCTTTGAACCTTTGTGTTCTGTGATGGTCATGGGAGACTCTTTCAGAAAATATTAAGTAGTGTTACTATTAATATGTGTCTGTGGAGTAATTTAGATTGGAAGGAGCACCTCTGGATCTCATTTAATTCAACCTCCTCATTTAAATAGAAAGAAGATGGGAACACGAGTACTAAGATACCGGCACAGTGAAGAGGTCTCACCAGGATGCAGTAGGGTGGATGTGATGTCTGGTTTGAAACAGTCAATCATTAATAAGATCAGGGTTGTACATAAGCACCATATCCTTAATGTGGTCTTGCAAAGCAGAGACACCCTGCTTTAACTCGCATCCAAACAGGACGGGTCTTTCAGGACGATGACCTGACAGCATAGAAGAGAACAGGGATGCTGTGTTCAAACATGTCCATGAAATTGGATGATCAAAATGAGTCTTGTGCCTCTGCAAACATGCAGCCTCTTCTTGTGCCACCATGCTGAGAACTGGAGCAAATTATCCTTCTTTGCAGACCTTGAATAAGCAAATACTCAGGAGGGTGATGGGGTGGGTCCTTTATCAGCAATTGCTTTGAAAAATGAAATTTGAAAATTAAACAACATCTGTATAAGCAATTTTCTCCCCCAGGAATACCACTGTGTAGAGGCAAATCTAATCTGAATAAGGAAAAGAATATTCAAACCGAAGTCAGCAGAGAAAGCACATCATTTCTGTGGACATGAACTGCGGTGGAAACTTACCCATATTCTCACATTCCCATGATTATCTAAGGCATAGCCTGAAAATCCCAGGACTCTTTGTTGAACCTCTTCTTTCCCCTCCCTTTTTAACATAAAATGCATTTCACTGACAAATCCTTCTGATGTAATGGATTTTTACATGCCTGAAATCATGGCTAAGCTTTAAGCAAGGAAAATCAATAAATGCATGTATATAGCAGTTTAGGATTATTTCAGTAGTGTTATCACTGCACAAGGAAAGCAGGGGAGACGTATCTGCTGCTTCAGTTCAGCGTTGAGAGTGACCCCTTGCTGAAGAGGAAGCGCAGGGAGTGGTCATCCCTCAGTAAGGCCAAAGTGCGTCCCCTCCGTCCTACCATTAGCCACTGCATCTGGGAAATGGTGACATCTGCAGATGCATGGGCTTCATATTCTCCACATAACCACCTCATCCTCTGGCCATGAGACTGCACATTGTAGTTTGGGAGCGACTGTAATTCAGTCAAGACTAGAAACGAAAGTGAGATGGAAGAAGGAGGCTGCTCTCTCATGTGGCCTTCAACTCATGAATTAACCAGCTATTAAACATCATCAAATAATCTTGTAACTTCATCAAGTTCTGCTAAAGCAATGCATGATGATGTTTTGCTCACATGGAGAAGTTAAATAAAAGGAGGACTGTATATCATAAAAGTATAGGATGATTTGGGTTGGAAGAGACCCCCAAAAGTCATCTAGTCCACACCCCCTGCAATAAGCAGGAACTTTTTCAACTAGATCAGGTTTGCCCAGAACCACATCCAGCCTGGACTTGAATGTCTCCAGGGAAGGGGCATCTACAGTGAAGTCAGATTATTCATTTCTGTGAGGGGTCTCAAAAAAATAATTATTTAAACTACTAGATTAGCTTGCCTGTTCTTGAAAACTCTTGTGAGACAACCTGAATGTACGAGTGTTCGGACAGGGAGAGCCCAGTTTACCGTGGTTTCCTTTTTCCTTTAAGGCTGAGCCAGCTTAGGCAGTAGCATAGGCAAGGAGAATGTGCATGGATGAAGCCGTTCACTGTTAGGAAACGTTCTTCCCTGTTTAACAACAGAAGTTACTCTATACTGTCTGGAAACTGCGATAAGAAACAGGACAGTGCTTTAGAGATACCATGCTTTAAATTTTGAATAATGTACTACTGGGATGTTTCAAATAGCTGAAGTGCAAACTGATCACACAGGTGTAAAAGGGCACACTGGTTACATAAAATATAATAACGTACCCTTCAGCACAGTGACATGTTCCATGTAGAATATAATGTACTATTTGAAATCAGTAACACATAAGAGAGTGGAGGAGAGTTTCAAAGACCAGACTGGAGAAAGGAATAATACCACAGAGTAGCACATGATGATATATGATATGTGGAGGAAGCTAAGGAATTAGATTGAATGCCAGGGAAGATTGAAGTTCTCCATGAGGAGATAAATATAATCCAAACCAAAGATACTCGGTCGGTAGGAGCTACTTACAAGTCAATCATGTTGGAAGTGCCTAAGTGGATAGCAAATCAGATACGAGCATGCAGTGAGATTGAAAAATAAATGTATAAATGCCAGTTTAATTCTGGCCTGTGCTGTGACAGGGCAGCAGAAAGGGACACTCCTTCATACAACACACAGGCAAAGTAGGAAATATTATCTTTGGGAGCCTAAATAAAGCTCCAGCAATTGGAGGTGAGTGTGAAAAGGAACAAGGATACCACAGAGAAATTTGGGATACAGAGGAGACAGACCGCCACTGGAGCAGAATTGAGTTAAGTGTGGCTGAGTGGCAACCAGCACATGGATGGCTGCTTGCAAATAGCTGTTGCAGGGAAGTGTGGTGGACCGTGGGCACAGCAAGCCTGAGACTGAGCAAATGAAATGTCTTCTTGAATTTCAGGGAAAAAATGGGTCAGTAAAGCTGGTCCATCTTCCTACAGAAAGGGGTAGGAGCACTGTCACTTGCCATGTAAAAGGAGTTTATACAACTGATTCCCTAGGAGTGAAAGGGAGCTTGTGTGTTACATCATGCATCATCCCACTTCATGGCAGTGGGCTTTTGGGGCTACCACTGACAAAGCTGCGGTCATGAGCTGTAAGGAAGAAGGGCTGAGATGGGCTAGAAGGTTGATCCACTTCTCGTTTTCTCCTGCTCTGCTCTGAAGCAGGATTGCTCGATAGCTCAAAACGTTTCAAGTACTGGGGGTGGCCAGTGGGTGTCAGTTTTGCTCTATGAAGCAGCTGATGGAGTTTCCCTTATCTAAAGTAAGAAACTATCTCTTAAAGGAGGCAGTGGAAAAAAAGCATTCCCGTGGAGAAATATGAGGTCAGCCCCACAGTTTGGCATTTTGGTTTCTTCATAGCTCTGTCTGAGCAGCCACAGACGGTAATTCTTAGAGAAGTCGTCATCTTGGTTTCTCCTCTTTCAGTAACTCTGATTTTAGAGTAAGGACAACTAAGTGACAGTTTTCAACAGAGCCTTTTTGTCTTACAAAAGAAGAAGCCACCATCTACAGGCAGCTAGACACTTTATTTTTAAAGGCTCATATGTGCAAATGTGCAAAAGTCTTGCATGAGCTATCTACGATAACCTCGCTGAGGGTCATGGTTTTGTTGTCAGTCAATGAAGACAACTCAATATAGTGTAGAAATCACTTAAAAGATCAAGTCAATGCAAAAGACCTATAGATACTTTGGACACAATTTCCATGGAAAACATCTTCACATTTTAAGGATCGTTTTCAACAGCTATTTTTAACTACAGAGCCAAATGTAAAATTATACCCTTGTTGAATTAAAACCCATCCCGACAAAGCCAAACAGGCAGCAAGCCACTACAAAAAAAATGTTTGCCTTTCTAATGCAATGAGTAAGCTGAGACCTGGTACTTCTGTAGGGCTTCATACGAAACATTTGCATGAGGAAAGTTTTGTGATGAAAAGAACACCCTTTAACGGTGTACAGACACAATAAACCAGCAAAAGCAATTTGCAGAAGAATTTTTAATTAAAGGATGAAGAAAATATCTGCAAAGGTTTTTCTATTTGTGTCCACATTCATAATGCTGTAAAATTGGAATCTTTATTTTTACTTTTGTACGTCTTAGATG
This sequence comes from Pezoporus flaviventris, assembly GCF_033815535.1. Classification (NCBI taxonomy): domain Eukaryota; kingdom Metazoa; phylum Chordata; class Aves; order Psittaciformes; family Psittacidae; genus Pezoporus; species Pezoporus flaviventris. Next base: position 55,318,648 of record NW_026892549.1, read on the forward strand.
GGGCCTTTTCAGCTGAAGTCAGTAGGAGAATTTCTAGTCATATCAGTTGTATAAGCTCAGGCTTGTGCAGTGAAGAAAAGATACCTGATAAAATGACATCTTCTTTAGCCATCATTCCACCACCTAAAATCTTAATTAGAAGAATCCCTCGTGTTGCTAATAAACAGAGAGTAACATTTGTTCTTCCAGACCTCAGAAAAAAATGAGAGTATATTGGCATAGCTGGGAGTACAAGATTGTCTTTTAATACAGAGACCAAATGATGTCTTCATTGATTTAAATTCCCAAAGGAGAACTGAAAAATAGAAACACCGCCCTCTTAAAAATAAACAAACAGGAAAAAGGAGGCATTTTCAAACCACAAGAATGAAGTTATGCTTTCTTTGCTTGCACAGTTATGTGTGGGTAATGTCTGGATGTAGAGAAATGTTATTCCTTTCCTGGAGTAAAATAAGAATAATAAATAAAACTTTGAAAATGAAGAAATTCTCTGCCACTAACCAAATCTGTCTCCTAAAAAAAAAGCTGTGGAGCACTCCATCAGCTCTGCTGCTGGAGCAAGACAGAGGAATGCTTTGCAATAAAAATTAACATCCAGCTTTAAAAGGCTGTGGTCAAATACTGTTTCATGTAAAACTGAGAAGAGCGTAACAAGATGCTAATGTTTTATTTTTATGATCTAAATTGTTGCTTGTGGTTAATCAAAGTTAACCTGGCTCCACTTCAAAACTGATTATGTAGCCAGTTAATTTAAGGTGACTGTATTTATATAATCAAACTCCAGGACACTTGTATGGTGACACTTCGCTTATGGGCACAAAAGAGGCATAGAGCCCCCCTATTCTTTAAATTTCTCTCTCCTGCACAGTCACAGGGCCTCCATCACAGCTGTATCCAAGTCCCTGCACCTCCTGTTGAAGTGTTCCTCTCTTTTAAAACATTTGTCAGAGAAGAAATACTATCAGCTTTATTGTCTATGTGAAGAACAGAAGTATGAACAGGGATATTCATCCCCTGTAAGTAACTCTTTTAGCCAACTGATTTCTCCAGCCTCCCTGTGTAGTCACTGTAGAAAGGAATGCTCTTCTGGAGAGTGACTACCAGCGGAAATTTAATTTTGGTGCTTGGAATTGCAATTGGGAAGCATCAGTCTTTTCCATGGACTCCAGAAACAGCCAAGGAATAGGAAGCTGAACTAGATGCCTGTAGCAGAGTACCCCGTGTAAATGGCGGGGGAAATGAGTATCCTTTTCCAAAGCAAGGCATTGAAAGTGAGTCATCCACAATACAGATTTAGGCTTAGTCCCTAGGCTGTCCCTCACCTCTGAGATGACATTGTCAGCCTTTGGTTCAGCTGTGCCACTTCTGGACAGAGAGGGCCAGGCGTTTTTGTTTTCTCAGGCGCTTTTATGTTCTGACTTCATTAATCATGAGACTCTGATGTTATACCATTTCTGCAATGATCAAAAGACTGGTTTGAATGGCAGTTTCTCACTGTAGGTGTGGTACTGTCCAGTGAACTGCTCACTCTGAGTCCATGCATTATGCTGGGTAGCACAGAGGGGACTAACTAATCCCTGCCCTACTCCCCTGGCCTGGGACAGCTGGGCCTGTCTTCTGGATCAGGTTTTTTTGCAGAGCCACATGCCTGCAGGAGCTGTCAGCCTGAAAGATTCATCACCTATTTAGTCTCTGACAACCACTTCAACTAGTTTTCAACCCAGCACCACAGGTTTTTCCTAGCTCCCTCTAAGCACTAGCATGATGCTGGAAAAGCAGTGAAGGAAGAGGAACAAGGGCTAAAGAGGGTAAAGTACACATCAGTAAGTCCATGTTCACAGTTTGTAGCTATGCACGCTGAACAGGGGTGATGGTGGTTTTGGACACACGGTAAGTGAGGAGTGTAATGAAGAAACAGAACATCCTTCAGGTGTTTTGAAAAAAGGCCCTGGTAACCTGAGAGAAATCATACAACCAGTCAGATAGAATCAGGGAAAACAGCCTTTTTAACTTCCAGGGAGATATGTACGCTCCTGAAAGGTAAGGCAAGATGTGAGTTTAAAACAAGCCAGTTACTCCCCTTGTGCAAAGCATCACTCTTCTGCAAAGGAGAAGTGGGATGCCTAACAGTTCCTGCTGAGCAAGGGAGTCAGTTAGACAATCTAATTTCATGTTAAGGTCAGCTGTCTGTTTCCTTGTTTGAAAACTCCTATCCATAGTTATTCAGAGTTGAAGATGGTTTAGCAGTGCAAGGACCCTGAAAGCACCAAAAGACCTTAACGACCCTGATCAGCCTCAGCTAGGGCCTGCACACACACTCCCACCATTGGCCAAGTAGCCCATTTAAGATCAGCCCTATGATGGCTCTAGCTTTGGGACATGCTGGTCTTCTGCTTAGCAGAAATTGTGCCTCTTTCTAGCCATGGACCTTGCTGATTCTGACCTGTAGATTGACTTATTGGCTTGGCATCCAACCTGCCTCATTGCTGCAGACTTGCATGAGTGTCAGGGTTCTTGGTGAGACCTGGCTCTCATCTGTGGCCTGCCCTACTCCCTTCCTGGGGGTTGTGGGAACCTCACCTAGGTGGCGAGGTTCCTGCCATGCTAGCCTGGGTCACCTCTGTGGCCCCTAGCCTCCAGGGAGCCACAGGCTCATGCTGTGCACTTACAGGTAGGTTGGATTCAAATAGAAAATGTCCTTATTCCTCAGTTAATTGCCAAGCTTCAGAAAGCAGTAGTGAGAACTCTTTGCAAGCTCAGAAATAAATGTATAGGGTGGCCTTATCTATTCTATATTTCACCCAGGATGAGGACTCTGAATATAGCTGTAGTGTATCAGGTTGAACCCAGAAGGGAAGTGTCAAAAGCCTTACAAGACCTGCTCCCACGATGTTTGCAGCCCAATTTGGTAGAAGACTTCAGTATGGTAGAAGCCCCTTCAAACCCAAATGGCAGCTTTTGACATTTTAAGATTCAATCATCATGTTATCCCTGCATAGGGAAATGGAAGAATTCCACTCCCACCAAATATTCAGATGTTCAGTGGTACTTTGCAATATTCAACATAACTGACACCTCTAATTTTACTAAATAAAATAAACAACTGCCTATCTGCCTAAATGCCTCTAGCAGCTCTCGCAATTTAAATAGATCCAGCACACTTTTTCATCAGCTGCTTCATGAACTTCATAATACTCTGTTGTCCTCTGTTTGGTATTGGTTGTATGTAATTCTGTTGGTATTTGTGATTTTCAGACATAAGCAAAGCAAGAGTTAATTCTCATTTTTGTTGAAGTACTAAGCAGGAAGCTAGGTCACACATAAATCCTCATTGTGCTAGGTGCTGTACAAGCAAAGAATAAAAATGATCCCAGGCTCAAGGCTTCTCTGTTAGTAGCTTGTGTCATAGTTAAATTTTGTTAGAACACTTCAGAATTGCCCTTCCTCATAAATGCTATATCCATATACATTTATATCTCCATAATAGAAGATAAAACCTGTACGCTTTTACTGTTGATAATAAAACAGGAAATATAATACTATTTTCCAAGTAACTTGGATATAGCAATTGGAATACATGGGGGTAAAGGAAAGGATCTTTGTTTCTTGTATACTTCTGGGTTACATACACACGAAGTTCGCCACAGAATAAGGAAGAAGTATTTGTTGTGAAGCGTCTCACACAGAGCACACTGAATTCAGGTGGAGCGTACAGAGCAGGAGCTGGTGCCCTTTTAAGAATCAAATATTTTGATGAATGAAGCTCTACCAGTAAAGATAAGAGAATACAGCAAACCATGTGATAGATTAGCAGAATGTTTTACAGAGTCCCCTACAAAGCATCCGCTGCTCTTGAAAAGCCTAACCAGCCCAAGTGAGAAACTATTCACAAATTTAGTATTCAGATTACATACTCTGCCTTTTCAACTGCTCTCTGTACAATGAATGCCTGTACAACTACAGTAACAGACACAGATCTACAGTTTCTGTGGCCTTTGAGCTATTATGAGTATTGTGCCTCTCCATAAATTACATCTGCATGTCCTGAAAATACCAACTGTTTTAATAGGAATTAATCTATAGGCTTTTATCTCAGTGAAATACAAGGGATACAGTATGTTGTGTCCCTGTTAAAATGAATAAAGTATGCTCTGAAGATATTCAAGGATGTTCATTATTTTCTTTATGGGTCTCTTTATGGATGCATATAAGCATAAAACAGTCCTTTATTGTAGCAAAGAGGAGGAGATGGAATAATGAACAGATTAGTGCTTATATGCTTTTTAGATTGTCCAATGCACAGTTAAGTGAACAAAGGTCTGCTTTTGTCCTCTTCAGAGTGTATTGGGATTTGATCCAGTTTGCCTCCTTCTGCGGGTAGAAAAGAGAGGGTTCAGTCTAAAGGCAAGAAAGCAGATGCAGGGGTCTGCTGCTCTGTGGTGTTCATAGCTGTCCAAGGGACAGTGTGTGTTAAGATATGCCTTTTTGAATTTGCTAAGTATAAATAGATCTGGAGCTTATGCTGTGAGGAGCTACTATTTATGTGAGTACGTAATATAAGCTTTTCAGGAGTGAACTCCTAGAATACCTTACCTTATACAAGTATTTAAAAAAGGAGAAAAATATCATTTAAACCAGAATTTACACATCTGCATTATGGTTGTTTTGAATAATAATTCTCACACACATGCATATATAGGGGTTAAAACTTTTATATGATTTGCTGAAAAGAGGCTGAGCCCATCACTAACCTATCGAATCATGTTACTGACAAACAATGAGGAACTGAGTTCCCCTCCCAGGGTCCTTGTGAGACAGGACAGCTCTATTATCTCCAGCACGCAAGGGTAGAACTGAGGTGCAAGGGGACTAAGCAAATACCTGGAGGGACATACGGGTCTTGAGTAGGTGACTGTTGGCATCACTTGTAATTTCCAAGGTAGCTGGCCTTGTGTCCCAGAGTAGGCAGAGCTGTGCAAATGTTTCTTATGTCTTGTTGATGAAAATAGGAGGAAAAGGGGCTGCCCACCAGGCTCACAGCAGCTCCAAAAGCTTCTCTTTTGGAACTATGCTGAAGTGACTTCTAATGTGGCAGAAGTCCATGGCAAAGCTGATAGTTGTTCTTGAAGCATTGCTCAGCAGAAGAAAAAGTCTCATTGCATTATTTACCACATTTTAGAAATGGAGAATTGAAATGCAGAGAAATAATGACTTGGCTGAAATTACATGGAGGACCCTGATGGTCTCTTGATCCCAAGCCAACACTTGGTCCTCAAGATCATCACAGTTGCTTTGCTGAGAATCATCTAGGGGCAGGTGTGTGGTTGACATAAACCACTGTGGAGCTCTTGCTGCAGCCCCAAAGCTGAGTTTTGTATTGGTTTCAATGGATTCACCCTTGTGCTGCTGTAGTGAAGATGCACTCATCTCTGCAGCCCTTGGAGTTGACAAGCTGATTTCTAAAGGCAACCCCTTTCACTTTATTCCCTGTCCCTTACTTTTCCTTTAGTCACTCCTTGTTTTCACAGCATCATTTGGGTTTTGAAAGCTTATGGAGCAGCAGAATTAAAAAAATCAGAAGCATTTACTGAAGAGCATGGGTCTGGGGTTTCCCATCAGCTTCCATGGCTCAAACAGGTTCCAGCAGCTTTGTGAGGAAAGCTGTTAGCTATTAAATTATTACCTGTAAGGAGAGCCAGCTGGAAGCTTTCAGTTTTCAACATTTTGATGAAAAGCACCATAAAAATCTTGACAACAAGGCTTGTAGCATTTCAATGACATCTTTTGCATTTTCTCCTGCTTTTCAGTGGTCTGTGAAAGTGATCAAAGGCTTCAAAATGCTGCTGAGACCCACATCTTAGGAATTTTGACCACCCAATATGAAGAATGGGGGGGGGGGGGAGGAGGCGGAAGGCAAAACCTGAAGTGTGTGCTGTTGAGTGAACTTGGACAGCTTTTGGGAAGTCACTTTCCATCTGGAGGAGAATGTCCGTAAGGAGAGTTATTCCGGCGTAAATTGTTATGGTATAATTACACAGCTATAGTTATGCCAGTCTATTTTCTGATGTAGGCAAGCCAAGTCTAGTTGTTGAGACGTAGGTGTGGGAAACAAGAAGTGTGCTTTCTAGGCTCAGCTTTGAGTGCTCTTTGTTGCCTTGGGCCAGTCCCCTAACCTTTCTGCCTTCTTTCTATGCAAAATGAGAAGAGTTAAATTAACCCACTTCACAGATGTGGTGTAATGACTAATTGGCTAAAATTTGTAGTGCTGGGGAGAGAGCTGTCTATTAACTTGAGTGTTTTTGGCTTTCTGAGTAATTTAATATATTTTTGAAAGAGTTTGTCTCCCTCTCTCAGGATAGGGCTGCTCTGCCACTACAAAGGAGAATGTCATTTGAAGAGTTTGAGCTAATAAACCCTGGGTTTTACTTTACTCCTCTAACAACAGTATTGTGCTCACGTATAGCTGAAGCGAGAGTTAAGGCTGCAGTTAAGATTTTGCTTGAGAGCAAAAATTACAGGGACTTTGCAGACTCTGGATACGCAAAGAATGTAGGCATGAAGTGATGAAGGTACGTGTGTCAGTACGTGCCTGAAACTCACTTTGTGGCAGTGAAAATAAGGGATAATTCCCTGTTATTCCTGTTGGCTGCTCTGCTGTGTGAAAAGGCTCAAGGGTGTTATGGACAGCCTGAATTCAGATGCTTCCTAGTGTTTGTGCGCTTAAGTTTATGAATTTTAAGTTAATAACACCTGTGTATATAATGCATGACAAACACATCTACAGGATGTTCTTCCCTGTGAGGGTGCTGAGGCACTGGCACAGGGTGCCCAGAGAAGCTGCAGCTGCCCCATCCCTGGCCCATCCCAAGGCCAGGTCGGACACAGGGGCTTGGAGCAACCTGGTCTAGTGTAAGGTGTCCCTGCCCGTGGCAGGGGTTGGAACTGGATGAGCAGAAAGGATGATGCTGTTGCACTTGATCTAAGGCCTGTTCTGTATTCATCATCAGCACCAAAGACGCACTGGGGGGTGTTACTTCAGCCTCAGCCGTGAGTTAAAGCAGGGTTTTCCTCAAGAGAACATGCTGGTTTTCCCCCTTTCCACACCGCACTGAATTATCAGGAGGGGGAAATACATGGAAAGGCTTTTATTTTAACCGGGCTTTCTCTGTAAGCGTAAGACTTACAGAATAGAAATTACCTCATATTTACTTTGAATGTTCATTAGATAACGGCAGCTCTCAAAGCTTCCCCCCCGCCCCGGGGAGGCTCCCCACCGTAGGGGTAATTGGCGCCAAGCCAACGCCGGCGTGAGAGCGCCGGGCCGCGCTGAGGGGTTAAAAATAGAAGTGCTGAATCATGACTCCGCCGGCAACTTCACCAGCCCGGCGGCAGCGGCTGCCGCTGCTGAGGGAAGGGAGGAGGAGGAGCAGGAGCGGGCATGGCAGGGTCCAGGGGGTAGCCCCGGTGCCCGGAGGATGGCGGCAGCGGTGCCCTGAGGGGGCGGTGCGCGCGTGTGTCCGTCCGCGTGAGGCGCGGAGCGCACACGGCGGCGGCGGCGGCGGCACTTGTCCTCTAATCGATTGCCGAGCGTGCTGAGCGGCCCTGCCGGCGCGGGCACCCGCCCCCCGCGCCCCCCCCCCCCCCCATCCCTCGCTTCTTTCCTCCCCCCTCCCGCCCCTTCCCTTCTCGTCTCCCTCCCTTCGCCTTGCCTCGCTGGCCCTTGGGTGAGGCGCCGCGGGGCGGCTGGGGCGGCGCGCACCCGCGGGGCTGCGGGAGCGCGCGTCCACGAGCGTGTCCGTGTGTTGCCGTGTCCGTGTGTCCCCGTGTGTGAGTGAGTGCGTGTGGGGAGTGAGTGAGTGCGGGCGTGCGGGCGCCGGCGGATCGGTTTCTCGGGGTTTGACCAGCTGTCCCAGGCTAACCCTGCTCTCTGAAGATGGAGGAAGTAAAAACAGGATTACCCTTAGCTACAGCTCCACTGCCTTAGTTTCCATAGCCAACTGCCGTGCACAAACACACCTCCACTAGGCAGAGGGAGCCGACACTAATAAAAACACAAACAAAAGGGGGATGGAAGTGATTCACTGCCTGCGCGGCTGAGGTAAATCTGCGCCTGGCTTCTTTTTCTTTCTTTCTTTTTTGTGTCCGTTCCCCCCCCCCCCCCCCTCCCCCTTTTCCCTTCCTTCTTTCTCCCCTCCCTCACCCCGGTCTTTCTTTCCCAGGTGGGGAGGACAGCTCCGTCCGGTGTGCGAGGCGGCGGCGGGGACGGCGGGCTTGTGTGTGTGTGTGTGTGTGTGTGTGTGTGTGCCTGCTTCTGTGTATGTGTGTGTGTCTGCCCGTGTGGAGGGGTCCTCGAGTAAAGTGCGGGTGTGCAGCATCTCCCGCACGGCGGTGGGCTCCAGTGACTTGTTGCTGTTAGATCATTAAAAATAATAATAATCATGATAATGGGGAAAGAGAAGGGCAAAAACGGCGTGGGAGAGGGGCGGCGGGAGCAGTTCGTGTACCGGGGGTTCGACGGGGCTCGCCCGGTCCGTTAGTCAGCGCCGGCCCCAACTGCCATTTCCCTCAGCGCTCGCCGCCACCTGCGGCCCCGGGGGGCTGCGGCCTGACGCGGCGGCGGGAGGGAGGAGAGACGCAGGGGTGTGTGTGTAGGGGGATGTGTGGAAGGGAAGGGCAGAAAATAAAATAAAACGAAAAATGAGGCAGGACTTCCATGACTTTGACAGGTTGTGGTATGGGCAGGCAGAGCAGGGATGAGGCGCGGAGCCCGGTGTCGCCCAGGGCCGGAGCAGCACTCCGGGGAAGTTGGCCTAGGCGTTCTGCGCGGGGTGTGAGTGCGCCTGCCGGCCCCCTCCCCTCACCCCATCCCGCATCCCCTACTCTCCCCCCGTTTTCGTGCCGATTCGTAAGGAACCGGTGGATCAAGTTTTTCTCTCTCTCTCCCCACTGGTTAATCGCATTGCTGTAGCACCGGCTGACCTCCCTCCCTCCCTCCCTCTCCTTCTCTCTCTCTCTCTTTTTTTTTTCTTTTTTTTTTTTTTTTGGTGTGTGTGAGTGTTCTTCATCTTCCTTCAAAGTATGTGCCATTCCTGAGCGAGTTTCCCCGCCGGCTCATCCCCGGGGCTGCCCGGTTCCACATGCCCCACCTGTAAGTGCCAGGGGCGGGTTTCTTTCCCCTCTCCCCCCCCCCCCTTTTTTTTTTCTCCATCTTTTAAAAATAATATTTTTAAAACTTTCCCCATTTTGCGCTGTCTTCAGCCGGAGCAAAACTCTACTCTCTCCATTCGTTGTGGAGAGGGAGGCTTGGCAGCTGGGATTTGCCATCACCAGCCTAAAAATGGTGACCAAAGTTTTTCTTTTCCCCCTTCTCCTCCCTTCCTTGAAGAAATAAAAAATAAAAATCAAACCATGTTTTAATTTCGGTTATGGATGTTTCTGTGTTTCTTTTTGTCTTCCTTGCTCTTCCTCCTCCCTTCTTCCCCTTTCTTCCTCTTCATTGGCTGGATGATCTTTCCCTGTTGCTTCTGATGTTTCTTTCTTTTTCTCAGTGTATGCCTGCCTACCTGGACTAGGGGGAAGATAAGGTAATTTTGAAGGGCTTGAGGAAGCAGCTTACCTGTTTTGAAAACTTTTTGTTTGGAGATTTCTTTTTTAAGAGTCATGTGAAAATCAGTAATTGAAGAGAGTTTGCTAGCAGCTGGGCAGGTTGAAATTTAAGTGTTATGTGCTGAATGCCTTGGGAATTTGATCTGTTTTATGCCAAAGGAACACAGAGAAAAGTATTTATTTATTGGGGGAAAAGGGGGGGGGGGGGGAAGGAAAGCGGGTTAAGGGAGGGGGAGGGAAGTGGTTTTGGAGACAAGAAGTGAAGCTGCCTGTTTTCCAGTAAGTAATGGAGAAATTCCAGGAGCCAGGGCTAAATATACTTGGCGATCAATACAGAAATGGCTCATTGTGAATAATTTAGCTGCCTGGTGCAGTGAGAGTTTTGAAACTAAAGGCAAAAAAGAGGCCATGGAGGGAGAGAGGAAATAAAATTCTCCTCTGGTCATGTCAGATTCTTAACTTTTCCACTTAAAAGAAAATAGTTATGATTATTGGTCTCCTTTTTTATTTTTTTTATTCCCCCCCCCCCCCCAATATATATCAAATGATAGCTAGGGGGTGTCATTCTATACAGTTACTTGGGTTTCTGGAAAGTAATAGCTTGTTCTGTGTCAGCAAAGTGCTTCCAGAAACTTTAAGATTGCTTCACACCGCAAAATGCACCATCTGGGAGTATTTAGTGTGATGTTTGGCCCCTTGCTGTGGCAGATAAATAGGGCTAGAGTGAACAGGTGCCTGTACAGGTGTGTGTGCATGTACAGTGGTGCGAGACAAAGAGTTGTAACAGACATGGGAGGGCTGTTTTTGTTTAGCTCAGGATGGAGTCTCTTGGAGTGTATGTGAAAAGAGCAATTGTTAGTAGTATTCATCTCTTCAAAGCCTGTTCTGGCTGTGAGCACTGATAATTGATAAAGCATTACCATCCCAGCTTGAAAAGACAAGTGGGAAGTCAGGGAAAAACCTCTTGGATCAGGTGAAGATACGAGTAGGGGAGAAAGGGGAGTATGGTCAGACCAAAGTGATCCCAGTGCAGCCTGCCTAGGAGGCAGCTGAATTTCTCTACTCACATAATTTTCAGGGAGAGTTCAGTGATTTGCAAATGAGCACATACAGTACACTTGTGTGTTTCTCTAGGCAATGGTTGCAACAGCAATAAAATGGGCAACTACTTAGGGCTTTTAAGTAAGTTTAATCATTTAATGGTTGATACTGACAGGCGTCTTTGAGGGTGTACTTTTCTGCCTTGCAGCACTGCACTTTGACTATGGAAGCAGAGGCTGCTGATGGATATATAACATGTAAGTAGTCATTTCATTTGATTATTCTGAATTACTTTTCTTCTCCCACTATCCTTTCTATAATGCAGGCACTTGAAACTTTAGCTTCCGTCTGTATGATTTTTATATTGAGATGACACTGAATTAAGAGCATTTAAACACAAGTTTTGTGTATGACTGAAAATTGCATGGGGATGGGTGCATGGGTGAGTACCTCTAGGTATAAGTATTTGCTGAGAATGAATGAACTTTGCAAATGAGAGTTCATCTTCAGAAATTCAGATTGCAGCAAGAAACTTTTTATGCCTTTCACTGTGCATTTCTCCTGTTTTCTGTGTCAGGGTTTATTTAAGTGCTTTGTTTAACTGTCAGTTAACCTGGAGCTTTGGGGGGGAGGTCTGTATGGTGAAGTACTGTTTCAGTCTTCTCCTGCTCAGCCTGGATTCTTGGTGTCTGCAAATGGAAAAGTAAGCTTTAATTTCTCTTGAGACAAAGCAGTTGGGGCAAGGCTTGTCACAGGTGTATGTGTGAAAGATTAGTGACAGTAGGTTTAAGGGAACTCTTAAATTAGTTCATCAAACCTTAACTTGTGGCAGCTGAGAGCTCAGTTTTTACACAGGCTCTGGAAGACCCTACCAGTGGAAGAGGAAAGGGCTGAAGGGAGCAGGCGGGCTGTAGTTTTTAATCATGGAATGGAAACTTAACGGGGAACTTGTTTTGTGAAAACAGGTGACAATGAGTTTTCACCCGAAAGGGAGCACTCCGGCATGGCCATTGACCTCACCTCCAGCACACCCAATGGGCAGCATATCTCTCCCTGTCACATGGCAAGCAGTAAGTCTTTTCTTAAGCCTGTTTCTCTTTAGCAGTGTTTTTGGGTTAGTCTGGTCCTCCGGGTCCTCGGCTTGCTTACCAGGTTTTCACCACTGCCGTAGGCGTTGCTAATAAAAGAAGAGAAGGACAGGGTAGATCTTTTTTTTTTTCTTGTTCATGCTGGTGTCTCATCTAAACATGAACGGGATTACTAGTCTGAACTATCCCAAGGTGGCATTTGAGAGCTGGTCCTTACCTGTTCCAGGTAGGAAAATACTAGGCTTGACGTGCTGATTTTGTTTCATCAGATTTTGAAATCCAAATGGAAGTTGTATTTACTGTGCTTCTCAGAATAGCTTGAAGTAGCTTTATTTGAAAACAAACATGTTTTATTTACAAAAAGGCTTTATTCTGGCAAAAATACTAAGTTAAACTATCTGGGTTTGATGGCAGGTTGTATTTTACTGTTCCATATAGAAACTTCAGCATCCTATTCGTTACCTCAGCTTTGCCTTGACAAGTCCAAAAGTGGTTGGGATAATTGGAAGTTTATGGCACTTGGTAGCTGAGTTTCTAACAAACTGAAAGGATTTTGTTTTAGAATGTCAGGGGAGAAATTGAGAAAATGTAGAGATTTGGAAGTCTACTGAGAGTGTCAAGTGCTGATAATATTTTTATAATTATTTTTGTGCTATATTTTGGAAATAGATAAATGTAGTTTACACGCATTTCGTAAAACGAACATCCTTCCTTTTCTCTGCTGTAAGTGCCATAGTTTGTTTTACTGTTGGTTACAATGTTATATCAAGATACTTACTTTAAAGGACCCCTGGACTTCTGTTAAAAAAATATGTAACATTCTTTGCTTCCAATATACTTTCAGAGGGTTCCTCTCTATTCGATACTTATTTTCTTCCTAGTGTAGGTACTGTAGATGCGTATTTATCTTTTTAAACTGTGAAAGAAAAAGTGAGCTTTCAGGATTGCTTGCTTTCAAATACATAGTGTACTGCCTCAGAGTCATTCTTACTGAGAAAAAGATGTTACTTTCCTTTAAGAATTCTTTCCTCCGGCAAATTAAGGGTAAAACGCAGTTTTTATGAGTCTTTAAAACTGAGGGTTATTATGAAGATCTTCCAATTATATACATGTTACTAGAGAATATAGTTGCTAGTACTCTGGACTGAACTTTATATGACAACTGATCATAATTCAGCATCTTTAGACAATTCCAATCCTGCTGCACTGGGATTCTGATATATTTTATTATGTTGTAAAAGTTTTACTACTCACTTTCTTCATTTTCTTTGTTTCCTTTTTATTAATGGGAAGGCAAAAGAAATCTCCCTGTTCTAAATCTTCTTTATAATCTAGACTAAAAAACAGAGTCAAATTAGGGGATAAAAAAGATCTAGGATGAAGTAATGCAAAAATACTTTAACACATTCAGTATTTTCATGTTCATTGTGTTAACATTTTCAATGTTTTTTAAGCTTTGTTAGTTCTTGCAGCACACATATCTGCAGCCTTGCTGAATAGCTCATTTTTGTAGGTGTGTTTTTTGGTCTCTCACAGGTGTCTTGGCTGCTCTCATCACTTCTGTTAACCATGTACTGCTGTTGAAAAATTAGGGGCTCTGCCTGGGTTTCCTAAGCCAAGCAAAACTTAAATTTGTTGCAATTTGTATACTCTGTTTTGCAGAGAGGAAGTTTGTTCTGTCTTAAATATGGAAGGTATTGATTAGAGGTTGTTGGCTTTTGTGGCAGCTGTTACACTGATTCATTTAAGGTTTTTTGGCCAAATCTTGGGTCTGGCATAGGTAGGCTACATCACTGGGCTGCGCTTTAGAGCTTTCCACCTGTTTTATAAGGTACAGGAAATTCTTTTAAAGGTTCCATAACCCAGGGGCCTGCGACCTCTCTTTTTTGTTTTCTTCTTTTTCTTCCTTGTTTTTTTTTTATTTGTAGTATGTATTTTTTAAAGGAGAGGTGGAGATGGGAGAGTAAGGAGGAATAGCTGTTTGAGATATTTTGTATAATGTGGTAGCTCCTGATGGATTGTTTCATCATCCCTCATTGTAAGTGGCAGAAGTGGCTGCGTTGTACTTCAATATGGTTTTGTTTCTAGTGGAATCACTGGAGGACAGATCCACTCTGCCGTTATAGTGAAGCCCAGGGCCTAGCATTCTGGCTGAGTAGGGTCTGCTGATGGAGGAGGTGGTATGTAAGTAAGTACATGGATTAGACTGCAAATATTTCACTCCTGGCTTTGTTGCCACCAGAAGGTGGATGGCTCTATTTAGCTGTGTGCTCAGGACATGCACCTGCAGGGCAGAGATCTAAGTTTTGACCTTTGTTCTTGCATTTCTTTGAATCGTTTTGAACTGCAGCTCTTAATTTAGCATTAATTTGTATCTGGCTCAAACAGAGGCAAAACCGTAAGAAGCAAATTTCTTGGATCTGTACTGAAATGACTGAGCAGCACTCTCCCAGCAACAGTAAAATTATGTGCTAGGTAAAGAGTTTTCTATGTTCATTAGCCCTTGGCAATCCAAGTTAGTAGGAGTTCTGGCTTTGCTACCAATGTTTTCAGGTTCTATTCCAAAAGGTTTAAGGTTAAATATTTTGGCTGGTTTTGGAGAGTTGTCTGCTGCATCCTTTAACCTATTATCATTTTCAAGTAGCTAGACGGTATGTATAGGTTATGGATGGGGCTGACACTCAATTTTCCTTGTGAATGAGATGATCCTGAAAGATAAATCACAGTAAATCGCCTGTCATAGCTAGCTAATGATCTTACATATACCTTGTGGTATGTATCTGCCTTTAGCAGAATACTGTATGTGTGTTGGCAGATGCTCTATTCTAAAATAATAATTGTAGTTTTATGTAAGCAGAGATTTAAAATATTGTAAATAGTTAAACAGAGTAAGTTGATAGATCATCTCAGTGTCCTCTACAGTAAAAGACAAATTAGTGCTATGCCTGCTGAGTACAGATGATACATTTACATAGCTCCAAATCTGGAAGTCCAGCTTTTCTTGTGATCTTCCGTAGGTAAACTCTTCCAAAGGCTAACACCCAGAGCTGGGCATCAAAGGCTCAATTAACTTTGTGTTGGTACTAGAGAGTTCCCTGCGTGGCCCTAAGCTCTCGTATAGACCCCACGGGATTCAAGGGAGTCTGTGTTGTTGCCTTCAGTGAATGCTGAACTGGGCTGTAAGTGATCAGGAACCTCTGAATAGGAACTGGCATGCTAATTAAAGGCTGATGGGGAATCCTTATAAAAGAGGCTTTAAAAAGAAATAATTCCCAGTCACCTCCTCATAATACCACACTGGATTCTTACTACAGTTATTAGAGGTTGTGGGTTTTTTTTTTGTTTTTCCGAAGCTTATAATGGACTTAGAATGTCCCCTTTAGAAACTGCAGGGCACAGTTACTTGATTAGTGAGCTCGATGATGGCTTTGTATAGGATGAAGGATACTTCTCGAAGACCACTTGCCTGGTATCATGCAGAAAATAATAACATCAGCTATTAGCATCTGACAGTAAGCGATAGAAGAAATTTCCTCTTAAATTAGAGACTTTACAGTGGGTGTCTCAAATAACTTTATCTTTGCTTTCATAGACAAAAGGAGCCCTTAAATGAAACAGAACAATCATAAATATCAAATCCAACATCTGATGTTTGAAACTGATTAAAATTGTGGTGCATTCTAAAGATGTGTTTGTAGTAGCTTAAAGTGTTACTACGTTATGAGAAATAATAGATTAAGAAAACGGCCACTGTCAGCTGACTCTGTTGCTGAAATGGAGGTGATTGCATTTTCTCCGTGGTGGGGAATGATTGCACTGACAAGAGCTCCCCAAGTCTTTCTTGATTACTTTCATTTCTGAACTCCAAATTGTCATACGACCCCTGTTTTGTCACAATTGTGTTGCCCCCAGAAAAAGTTTCATGTACCAAGGCTGTATCGGCACCGTATCTGTATGGATAAAGAAATGTAACCGCTGAGCTTGTTTTTTGGCATGAAACTGTTTAAAATTAGAGCTTGCTTCATGCTGCACCTACACGGCAAACAAGCCTTGCCATCACTAGTCTACTGCCCAGGCAAGTGAGGCTGGACCTTGCAGTGGGATTCTTTTGGCTCACTATATGTTTTTTCAGTAGGATGAAGTGATGGGAGCTGAGCCTCTGCAGGAGGCTTTTCTTTAGGAAGGGTGGTTGGAGCTGGCTGGGCTGGGCTGCTGGAGTGGGGACTGAATTAGTGCTTTGAGGCAGTCACTCCCGTGACACAAGCATTGGGTCATGAAGAATTCTGGCAGCCAAACTGTTGAATCCCCCTGAAGTGGGGATTCAGGTCTTCAATTCTTCCAAGTATCTCGGAAAGTGTGAAACACTGCATATGATGCTAAAAATTTGGGTTGGATAACCTTGAGACACGGAGGAATCTCTTCAGCAACCTTTAAGGAGTAGGGCAGGCAGCATCTATTGGTCTGGCTATCTTTCATGTTGCCTTGGTGCTGGGAGGTGGACTTCTGACCATCCCTTAGGATGGCCTTCAGTCCTTTGTGTCTGACTTTCCAACCTTCAGAGTATGATGTTTAGAGAGCTTAGCTGTGCCTGATACAGATGTACCTATGGTTTTGCAGGGCAGTGAAGATACTCTATGCCAAAATGAGCTTACACATAAGGGATGAGCTCAATAAAGCGTAGCAGGGAACTGGAAGAAGTGAACTCCTTTGACACTTACAGAAGCACTGACTTTGCATCAGCCTTTTAACCTCATACTCGCTGGGAATTGGTGGAGTTTCAGCCAATAAGTTTAGCTTTCT
This sequence comes from Pezoporus flaviventris, assembly GCF_033815535.1. Classification (NCBI taxonomy): domain Eukaryota; kingdom Metazoa; phylum Chordata; class Aves; order Psittaciformes; family Psittacidae; genus Pezoporus; species Pezoporus flaviventris. The sequence continues at coordinate 55,335,183 of NW_026892549.1, forward strand.
TGAAGTTTAAGGAGGAAAAATAAGAAATAAAAAGGTGATGATCAGGCTTTGAACAGAAATCTAGGGGGTTTTGACTACACCTAAAAACTGAAGTGCTGCAGAGTAATGTTACACTGCTTCTTTCTTGAAAAAAAAAAAAAAGAAAGAAAAAAGGGGTACCTGGAAATGAAATACTTTCTGGGATGCAACTTGGATTGTTGTAACTTCATCCACAACAGCTTAGATTTTTCACACTGATATGGTTAAAATAATGAAATAGTTCCTCTGATATAAACTCTGTGGATAAACGAACACCAAGTAGCTGCTGAAACTTGTAAGTGTTTAAGTAACTGCTATCCATAGCTCACACTCGGGTTCCCCTGTCTATTTTTCATATTTCTGTTGCAGTCTCTCTGGCATTCCCTATGGAGTCAGATACTTAGCTGCAAAAACATTCCTCTCTCCCAGTGAGTGTTATAACGAGGGTGGAGCAAAATGATCAGTTAATCTGATTAAAAAGGTTTTTATCCATTCTGATGGAAGCCTCCTGAGGGGTCATCTGCCAGGGCTTTGTTGCAGCACACACCTTTTCTTAGGGGAGCTTCTGTTATTCTCTTGGACTGTCAGGTTTGGTTAACTTTCCTTGGTACACGCCCTGTTACAACACTCAGTGCTCTTGCTAGCTTTGGAGTCAGCAAGTTTTCAAAGCTTGCCTCTGGAATTTCAGTTCCTTTTCAGACATGCCAACAAAAAGAGCAATCCTCATCTTCCTTGAAATGTGGCACTTTGATAGCAGCTGCACGATGAGATACCTGTTAGAGAGCATTTTGTCTTTCCCATCCCTGAATCTGGGGGAATGTGCCTCTTGTGTTGGAATCGAAGGGTATTTTCTCCTGGGAAATTGGATCAAGGGCTTGTTTCCTATTCCTGTGGGCTGTAGGCTCTGTCTGGTCCCTCAGGTAGTTGACAGTTTGCAGCACTAGGTTTTACAAGTGGAAATGCAGCTACCTGTGTCATCTTTGTGAGTTACAGAGGGTGAGCCGTGCTCGTGCTCGTGCTCCTTTCAGTGCCAGGAGAGCACCTTGAAAGAGTGATGCTATTCTAGCTGTGAAGAAAAGGCTTAGCTCTCTTCTGCCTTTTCTTCAATAATCCCAGTGAAGAAAACTCCTTAGGGGATCCACCTTGAAGCAGGTTGGTAGAAACTTTAAGAGAAGGCTGCGCCACTGCTCTCTGTAGTAACAAGACCTGTTGCTAGCCCAGGTGTGGAGCCTGTGCCATAGCATAGGGTGGTGAACACTTGCTTAGAGTCCAAGTGTCTGGCTGCTACATCCCAATGGAAGAAAGCAGAGCTGTGGTTATCACTGACAAGTGATGAGGCTTGACAGGTATGGGTTGGGTGACCAGAGGTCCAGCTTTTCTCCTGACTCTTGTCACTGTAAGGGAGTCCTTTCATGTTTGTGTGCTGCCTTTTTGCCCCTCTTGCCTTTTTTGGCCAATCAAAGAGGCTACAGATCACTTAGGGTGGTAGATGTTAGGCCTTGTCAAAAGTGAGAATTTTATTACAATATCTACTTTGCTTAGAGGTTGTTTTACATTTCATTTTTGCAGCCCCACAATGAGACACTTTCAGAAGTACCTGAATAGCAGTGTAGCTTATTTTCTGTCCTGTGCAGGAATAATTGCGGTAGTCCTAAAGCACCCTGTTCTGGTGTGATTATATTAGAGCAACCACAGCATTTTAACTCTTCCCATACATTACCAGGCCTATGTATGGACAAACCCCTATTTACACTGCCCAGCAAAATATGCCCTTGATCCAGAGCCAGGTTTACATTACCGGCTTGTGCTGGCACTGCTGTGTCAGCCTGTGGCTTTGGAGAGCTGTAATCCCTCACAGGCAGAGCAGTGTTGGCAGAAGCTCCTGCTGTGAGCGTAGCCGTGGCTGGCAGGGTCACCTGCAAGTGGTGTTACAGGTGTTACACTGGAGTGTACCGTAAAACAGCAGGCCCTGTTCCTGGAAAAGCTGATTGATGCCCCTTATTTCTATGCTGATAAAAAGCTTCCATGAATTAGGAATTTTTTTCTTTTTTTTTTTTTAAACTGACTTACTCTTTCTCCACACAAACGTGCTTTCTGCTTTGGAGGTTTATTCCAGTAACACTGTGTGACCGAGGCATAGCACCACAGAGGTGGTGTGCTCTGTGTGCATCATACCCGCTCTTTTAGCTCATGGTTGCTGTATTCAGCCTCTCCAGAGAGGTTACAGGGCACTGGGTCTACCCTATGGGGAAGCCAAGATTGTTGGTGATCTCTGTGCTCTTGAAGGGAATGGTATGGAGGTTGTACACCTATATGTGGTTGTATGTCAGTCTTGGGGCTAAACTGCGCTCTCATCCCTGGTGTGGAGGGTGTGAATCTACTAGCTGGTGGTGAATGGAAATGAGCAGTTAAGTGCATGGTGTCCTTAAACAGGTAGGAGTCTGTTTAGCAGACTGGGGTTTACATAAGGCAGGAGCCAAGGAATCCAGTTCACTCCAGACGTGCCTCCACTCTCCCCACCAAGGCTTTATGAAGAAGCTGCACCAACTGGGGCTTTGTTACCCCTTTTTTCTACTGGGTTATTGGGACCACTTGTGAGGCTGTTCTGGGCACAGGTATAGTCACTGTAGTAGGGAAAGTGAGAAAGGGAAGACTATTGGGAATATTTAAGTCCTTTCCCTATCACTGGGCTGGAGAAGGCCTTTTGAAGACTCGGCTCTAGTGTTTGCCCTGAAGCTTCATGCAGTGGGGACAGAAGACCCAGCTACATCTTGATGCTGCTGATGTCGGGCCCTTTGTCCTGAGGGATGGAAGTCTGAAGCAGTTTCCAAAGAAGGTAGGACATACCGAAGCATAGAAAATCCATTCACCTTGTCTATCACCTTTTTTCTTGTGAAGTTTCCTCTTCTGTGGGGAAGTAAAGTAGTTGTGTTTCAACTCCAGCTAACGGAAGATCTGGGCAGGGCTTGCAATAGAGGTGCTCCATTTGCAGTTAAACCACATACATGATAGAGCTAGACTTTTTGATGAGGGATATTTTCTTGTTTATCCCCTTTGTTCCTCCACTTGAACAAAACAAGTGTTATATTGAACATATCGATGCTGTGACCTTCAACAATGGACTGGAGTTTTTTCAGCTCCTTATGAGTCATGTTTCCCTTCCATTCCTTTCAGCCTCAAAAAAAATCCATAATTCCATCAGAAGAAAGTGATGTTGTCCTGTTTTTTTTCAAGGGACATGTGTTCATGAAAGTTATGTTGCTGAGTGGCGCAGAAAGCTGGCTGGAGATGCCTGTGATACACCCAAGTCCATGTTATTATTTCTCATAATTACTCTTTGGGAATTTGTGTATGTGTAGTCATATGAGATTTTACGCCTACTCTTTCCTAGTCCTCAGCTCAGCCTTTGGACATTTTATGTTTCCCTTTGCAAACAAATGGGCTTTTTAGATAATGATCTAGCCATAAAACACAAACTGAGAGAATTTTTGGTAACTGTATCTGTGCATCCTTTAAACTTCATCAGCAAAAATGAAATACCCGTTTCTGTCCAAAGAGCAACAAACAGGATTATGTGAATTCCCTTCTTTTGATAATGAAAGAAGTTGCCTCTTTTTGTATGAAAACTGCACACAGAAGAGGTACGAGGTCTATTCATTTGGGGAAGAGCAGCTATTCTCTTTAAGTCATGGATGGTTTAAAAGTTTCCAGGGAAGAGCTGCAGTAGATTGAAGATCTTGTTCTGGTTAGCAGCCAGGTCTGTGATACTCGGTGAAGGCTCAGGCAAAAAAGAAAATGGTGTTTGAATTTGATGGGGTTTTATCTTGTTTACTGAGAAATTGATATCCAGAAGTGTGTGTTTTGCTTTGTCCAGATAATGGCTCCTGAAGGGGAACAAATCTTATTTATTAGCGGTTTTGCATACTGCTTTTAATTCCTTTCCTAGGTATGGCCTTTGTGTTGCATGTCCAGTGTCATGGTGAAGGGCCTCTCTCCCTGCATTTCTGGAGAGTTTGCAAAGATCTGGCACCTGTGCAGAGTTTGTCCCTAGAGAGAAATATTTTAGAATACACTTTTGGGCCTTAAATTTGCTCACTGTCTGAGTCCTCATCACCTTTCAGTAGTAGGCATGTCCTAGACATGGATGTGTGTAATAGTTTTACAGTTCGATCTCCTCAAGTTAGGTAAACTTTAACAGCTCTTTGGACCTTGTTACCAGCACAGGTGGTTCCTGCTTGAGGTTAATACATCTCCGTGCAGCTGCCTGGAACAATCTGGGGTATCAGCTTTAATTGAAACCCCCTGTTTGAAATTTTTCCTCTAGCTTAAATGCACAGGCCTCTCTCTCCATCACTGTTAGGTATTATCCTTTGAATAATCTATTCTTCTGGAGTGTAATGGAATAATATCTCCTCGTTATGTCATGCATTTCAACAATAAATCTGTAAGAGCTTCACAAAGGATGCCAGCTGAAGAGATACAAATGGGTGAATAAAATTATCGGCTGAAGAGGTGGAGAAAAATTAGAGAAATTGATGTTAGTATGAGTTCAGCCCCTATAGGTGGGAGGCAGTCAGCTTCATCATTTGCATATGTGACTTCAGAATGTCAGATTATAGGTAGGTCACGGGTTCAAAAGAATGATGTGCTGGTTGTGTATTTAAGGGTCAAGTAGTATATGATGTTAGCCGACTGTGAGAGCTCTGTGAGTTTATTCTTGCGTTCTTTAAAATTTATAGTCTATCAAAATGTCTTAATTTCCCTTGAATCCCATACATTTGAATGTGAGTATAAATGCTTCCACCAGTCAGCTGCCCCCAAATTAGCTAGTATCAGTAGACAAGGTATGAAAATGTGTCCAGCCCTAGTTTATGACAAGCCTGTGCATGTGAGATGTGTATAAATACAAACAGAAGGCACTTCAGGAGAGTTTCGGTCACATACTATGGAGACATACAGGCTTGAAAAATACTGGAATCATGCATGTCTTATGAAATTAGGAAGCCAGAAAGAGGAGAGGTATGTGACTTACGCCTCTGCTAAAGGAAAAGCTATTAAGTGTCACCCTTTTCAAATGTCAAATTCATGGGAAAAAGTTGTTGGAAGCCAGTCTCTGCTAAGGCTGCTGCTCACAGGACCTACATTTTGTTAGATGTTTGTGCAAAATCGCCTCACTGCTCCGACTGTGAGACCAGACATGACTCAGGAGATCAGCATGGTTTCAGGTTGCTGTCTTACTGCTTTTGTGCTAAAATGCTGTAAAGAGGCATTTGCTTTTTTCTCACACTTTTCAAGTGCTTGGTTTATTTAATGTCATTAGTGCTATTGTTATTTAAATTTAGCTTCTGACTGGTAATCATTAAATATTTATAGAAAAATTGATAGCAGTGAGATTTTTTTGCCCTAGTAAATATATCTCACATATGTATTCAAAACCAAAGCAAACTGCACTGCATTCCAGGAAATAATCTATAATGATGCTCTGTAATATACGTGCTCATCTTTGTGTCAAGCTGCTTTATCTGTGTCCTGACTGCAGCTAATCCTGCGGTGGAACCCTGGCTGGTTTTCTTAACGGCCTATAACAACAGAGTACAGTGTCTTAGGAAATGAGTAAAAATAGGTTTTCATTATAGAAATGTGGATAATAATTGCAGTATAATTATTCAAGGTTTCTTAGTGACTATATATGGGGAGATTCTTAAGTTTTATGTGGCATCTTATTTACAGCACCCCAGCAGTAGACTGCTGTGCTAGAAGAGAATGGTGCCAAGGTATTTGTTCTGCTTTGCTTATGCCGATCACTATCACACATTCTGTTTTCTCAAACATGTGGATGTTGTTTGATGCCTCAGCTTGTCATGTTTTCCCCATCTTTGCTGTGGCATCTGAATGCCCTTATGAAACTAGTATGTGAGTCCCTTTAAGGAATTTCTAATGTATCTCCTGTTGTGAGGTCTGTACTTGGGTCTGGGTAGAGCAAAACCAGCTCTGTGTTTGGGAGCAGGAAGGTGTCTTTAAAAGAAGGTAGCAATGTGGCTACTGACGATGGTGGTTTAAAACCATTTAAAACCAATGTCTAGTTAAAAAAACTGTAACTGTGACCTTAAACTGGTTTAAGGCTAGAGTTCATTGGAGGGGTATGGACAAAGGCATGGGATCTATAGGATGCCTGTCGTGTGAACAAGACAATTGTTTCTCCAGCCTGGATCTCTGCGTAGTATTTTTGTGCAACTGTAAATGGAATAGATCTTGGTAGACCATCAAAGAAATGACCCGAATTAATTGTTCTGGCCAGGTATTTTGAAGAGGGGGATGCTTCCATCTGATTTGGCAATGAGATATCAATTTATAATGATGACTGTAGTTTGTTATAATAATTCTAATTATATATATAAACAGTTTAATCTACTATAATGTGATATGATAACATTTGCTGAGCTTTGGCTGTTTTCAGATAGTGAAAATGTGCTGGTGGTTGTTGGCTAGGATTCAGACGCATTTGTCAAAATTTTGTGCACTATGTGAACAACAAAATTTTGTGTGGATTAAGCAATTATTAATTCCTATTATCCATCAGATAAAACTACAACTAACTCATTAACCAAAATTAACAGTAAATAAAGCTGATCTGTTGTTGAGGAGGCTAATTAGGACGGTAATTGTGTAATGATGATGCATTTAACTTCAAAATGCAGATTTAAAAGCATCTCTTTTTGGCAGTGATAGGGCAAGGTGTGAAATGAAGTGGGATACTTATCACTGGCATTGGCCTCTTAATTAATGCCACCAGGATTGCCTGTGGCTTTAGGCTTATTCATGCCCTCTGTAGAGCTCTCAGAAATGTCCTAATTCTGCTCACATTGAAGCCAGTAGTAAACCAGCTTTTTTTTCCTACCAATGGGAAGAAGGTGTTACATGGAAGCGCTGGTGTAAAACATTGCATGCTCCTGGGTTTACTACTGCAGCAGCGCATCCAAATGTCTGAGCGCTGGGAATACTGGCTGTGCTTTGGGATTTGCTGCTGACTTGCCATGGAGATAGATCTGGAGTTTCAGGCCAACAGAACTGAATTGTGACTCAGTGTTTTAAAAATGATTGAGTAATTTTCCATGCAAGTTCCATTACAATATCTTATGCCCCAAGGATTATTTACTATAGATGAACTTGCAGCATTTTTTTCACTGCTATATGTAATCTGGAATTTTAATAAGAAAGGAACAGTTTAAATAGGATGGTGTTTTACCCAAATTTCCTCGTTCTAACAATAAAATCAGCATCACTAGTAGCAGTTGTACCTGCTAGACTCTATGCACAATTTCTTTAATCTGTTGTCAAAAATATATTAAATGCTATTATGAGGTGTAGGTTTTTTTAGCAGAATGTGTTTTTTTTAAATCATTAACAAAGGAATGGGCACTGGATGCAGAATATATGATTCACCTTGTCTCATCCTTTCTAATTGCTCTACTGATTTCTTTCCTTCTGACTTGGTTTAAAGGGAATTACAGAACTAAAAGCATTGAATTAATCTTGAATGTTCCCACTAATCAGTCTTGAAGGGAGTATCGACATTTTTACCTATTTTATTTTTAAGTTTTCCTCTGTAAGTTATTTTTCTTGTGCTTCCTGGTTCATGGGGAAAGAAACCCTATGAGCATGTTTTAGTTACATCACTAATATTAGAACTGAGTAATCGGGTGGCTTTGGCAGCAGCCTCATTTATAAATTGGTGGTGAGCAGATGGCTCACCGAGTTGGCATGCCAACTCCAAACTTTCACAATCATGAGTCAAGTTTGAAATCGCAAGATTGCCTTACATGCCATGAGATGATTTTTTTGGGTGTTTGTTTAATAAATGTAATTCTCATCGTCCCTTCTCGTTTCTGAGCTGTGTTTTGCACTAAAGCATGGCTTCTCAACAATCTATAGGGCTGGGAATTCCTGTGGGTTTTTTTTTCTTAATTTAATGAAGGTGGAGCCTCTTGAAGCCACTTACCCAAAAATCTGGCTGCTAAGAAAAAGCATTAAATATCAGGCTAAAGGACATAAAAGTGAGACTTTGTAATCCTGGCTAACATCAGATATTTCAAATGGCTGAGATCATTCACGATTATCCTTTCAGCAGCTCCTGCTTTGTTCGTGCAATAATTTACTAGAAATAATTTGCAGGTATCTGTAATCCTGGGTATGCAAATCTGTGCCAATTTGTTTGTTTCCCAAGTGTGGGGCTTCAGTTGTTAAGCTGCATAGAGTACAAATGTTATATTTTGAAATGCAAGAGTGAATATTTTCTGTAAGCAAAATGTAGCAATAAGAAAACAGAGCTGATCTGAAGTGCTCAGATGTTCTCACCGTAAACACAGAGAAGCTCCAAAAGGGTCAGATCTTTATCCACTTGAGAATTTGGACAAATACTACAGGAAGGATTTTTTTGTGTTGTTGGTTTTTGTTTTTTTTTGTTTGTTTGGGTTTCTTTTTTGTTCTTTTTTAAGTTATTCCTTCAACTAAAATGAACATGGTGTATATGGGTTATAATGCATTGTGGGACCTGTTACAGAATGATAATTAGGCCTTATTCCTAAATGATTCCACATGAAATGTGCTATTGTAAATGCTGAACAACAGCATTTCATCCATAATCATGTAATTGGTGTGTGTAGCTAATTAGTGTGTGTTCAATTTAGGCCCAGATTTTTTGGAAGTGTCTCCTGTTCTGGTCCTGATTTAGCAAAGCTCTTAAACAGATGATTAACTTCCACTGGCTTTAATAGGACTTAAGCACATTCTTAATCGGGGCCATTGTGTCAGATCGTGTCTCTTGGTGACAATCAGAACAACCTGCCAGAGACATAGGAAAAATATCTGTAGTTCCTCCTTAAATTAGGTTAATCATTTCTTTAATCTGTGAGGCATTTTATTTCAGAACCTGAAACGCTGTATAGATCTCTCTCTTTTTTTTCTGAATTTTCTTTTTTTTTTTTTAAAGCAAATAGTTATTGTCACAATCTAATTGTATCTATAAAGTTTAAAGATTTTAACTAGCTTGGCAGGAGGCTGTTTACATCAAATCTGCTCAATACACCTTTGAGATGGAAAATAATATGCATCGGAGTGTGCCTTGCTTGAATATAAAAGTCAATGCTGATAGATACCTGTGATAGAAAATTTGTGTGGGAGTAATAATTTAGTAATAAAATAGGTCAAATTAATTCTTATGCTGAAGGGGATACCTTACAATAACCATTTTGTAATTTTATGTTTGACAGTTTGCTCTGCATTATGTGGATAGGTGGAGCTGAGATAATGTAATCCATTTCCAGTTGTAAACAAGATTGCTTTAAGAGCTGCTGTAGTAAGATGCATGTTGGCTGACTTTAAGCTGAAAGGTAATTGCCTCTGAATATTAATGTGCATGTGGGGATTTTGTTTTTAATTCTGGGATTTTGTTTTTGCCCTATAGCAGCTCTGGAGAGGCCCTTGTTTTCCCAAAACCCACTTTGCTGCTAATTGAAGCTGATGGCAAGTGTTGTGCTTTGGGCCCTTTGCTTTTATTTTATGTGGCCTGTGCACCTTGGAGAATGCTGCTTTCTTTGGCTATTTTTTATTTTTTTTTTTTGTTAACCACCTTTTGAGTAGGTGAGTTGTTTTGGAGATGCTCTTACTGTCTTACAGCAGCTATGGCTAGTTCCTAGGCTCAGGGAGGATTGATAGGTTTTAGAAAGGGGAGAAGTTGGCTGCACTAATTGAATTGTAGCCTCTTAAGAGAAATGAAAGTTAAAATGCTGATCCTGTGCTGCATAGCTGGAAAGCTTCCTCAGGAGTAATTTAGGATTTACCTAAAGCCCACTGCATTTTGTGGGAGATTCTCCATATAGTTCCAAATGCTTTTGGAGTAGGCCCATATCATGGGGGCAGATTTTAGATAGTGACAAACTTAATCTGGGGGAATATCAGATGTCTGCATTTGTATATGAAATTATTTTAGGCATTGAAGAGAACAACTAGGTTGCAATCAATTTGTACCTAGTCTTTCCATTTAAATCCCAGCACTTAGCTGCTACGAGCTGTTCTATTACCTGCTGCCTACAGCAAGGCTCAGCACTGGTTACAGTGGGATTGGTGTTGAGCAAAGTGTAACTGCAACTCTGCTCTGGAGGAAACTGCAGTCAGGGTTCTGCAGGAGCTTGAAAATCTGTTGTGTGCCAGGTTCTAACCTGCACGTGTTTTAAGGGCAGTGGATATGTGGGCTGTCACTGTTCAAAGATGTTATAACTGGCAAGTTAAATATAAGGAACAAGCTCTTCCCTATGAGGGTGGTGAGGCGCTGGCACAGGCTGCGCAGAGAAGCTGTGGCTGCCCCATCCCTGGCAGTGCTCCCGGCCAGGTTGGACACAGGGGCTTGGAGCAAACTGGTCTAGTGGAAGGTGTCCCTCCCTGTCAGAGGGGGTTGGAACTGGATGAACTTTAAGGTCCCTTCCAACCCAAACCATTCTGTGATGCTGTAAGTGCCCTACATGCCCTTCTAGAAGAGGTAATTGTTCTTAAGGCAGGCATTCAAACCAGAGTCCAATATGCCTTGTTCCCTGCCAGCATTTTTTCTAAAAAAGAAAAAACAAACAACAAAATGAAGTATTTTTAGCTTAGACGGATTCACTGATCCAGTTTGCTGCATGGTTTCATGAAGCTAGAGGATGGTATCTGAGCAGGGGTGGGAGCTCCTAGTGCTGATGTTTCTGCAAATGCAAAGGTATGCTGAACCAGAGCGATGGGGGCAGCAGCTCAGAGGCACTGGCTTTGCACCCAGCCCCTTCTCTAGGTCACCTTTAGCTCATGCCTCATGGTTGGACTATAACCTCATAAAATGTCTCTAATTAAACAGTGGGCAGAAGATAGGTGGTGTTATGGGTGGGAACTGCTCAACAGAGCCAGCTGCGAGTCCTCCACATCCTTGCATATTGCACAAATTTTGGGGTATTGAGGTTTTTGGTTTAGAATGATTTTTAAATTTCCACAGTGCCATGTCTCTAGTGATTTGGTCTGACACTTCTGGAAGTCAAGGGGAGTCCTTGTGGTAATTCAGTCAGTTTTGCAATGTGATGCTGCTTGTAGCAAAGCTGTTCTATGGATGCCTTTGCTAAAAAATTACTTAGCTACAGAAACATTTGACTGTAGGCTGGTAAACAGAAAAAGTGAGGGTGTGTGGGTTTGTGAGTGTATGTTGCCCATTAAGAAGTCTCACTTTATGCTGTGGCTGCTTCATTACTATGATAAAAATAACATAAAAGGATTCTAATAACTAATTAACTTGTTCACCAATGGATCATGCATTGTCTTAAGGGCAGCAGTTTAAAGGAGTCTGTTTAATGAAAGTTGACTGGAGGTATGTCCTGTGGCTATTACAAACTTTGTTTTATAATAGCATGTATTTTTCAATAGCTCCTTCCATGCTGTAATGTGGTTGGAGTGGGAGAAAGAAAACTGGCCATTTCCCGGCAGGTAGCGATAAGTTTCTACTTGGTCAGAATGCTCTATACAGTATGATAGGTTTATAATTATTATCCTAAGATTGATGTTTGGGGGGGGGGGGGGGGGAGTGTAAATTTGTGCAGCAGTAATCCATTAAGAAATCAATAATCATTCCAGCCTGAAATGCAGTTTCTCTACAACATTATAAATACATACCAAAGACTTTAAAGTCGTCTTGTCTCCCCTTCTTCACCCCACTCCTCCCACTTCGCTAAACTCCAAGTTCAATGTCCTTTGCTGTGTTGGAGAAACAATGATGAGGTAGGACTCTTCAGTTGGATAAAACCAAGGGTGGTAGCATTAGCATAATCCTGAGAGCCAGCAAAATATTTTAGTGTGAACTTTGCTTCCCCTGCGGTACCCTTTCGATCATGGAGAATTTCCCCTTCTCTGCCTTGGTTTCATCCCTGGTAGATGTGGATGATGAAAATTCATGCCTTGCTCCTCTCTAGAGGACTATGGAGAGGAAGTGCTGTGTAAGTGTGAATTTGTGGTATGTGTATGTTTCCTTTTCCTCCCTCCTCCTCCTCATTCAGTCTTACTTCTTCATGTAACAGAACAGGTTCGACTATCAGAGGATAGCATGTCCTGCAGGACTTCCCTTTTTGCTCTGAATTCTCCCCAGCTGGGCAAACACATTTTCGAAATGTTGCTGTAAGTTATCCCCTGATCTAGAGAGCTAGAAACCTACTTTATCTCAGTGTAAAGGTGTTTGTAGCTGATTAGTAGACTCTGAGGAAGATTAAGAGTAGTATTTGTGTTTCTCAGTGGAAGGCTAAAAAAGCAAGAGGCTGGGCTGGCCTGGTTTTGATCTTGTGAGGAAAATTATGGATGGGACAGGGAAATGCTGTTAATGTAGTAACAGCCACAAAACATGGAGTACTTGTAATATTATGTTTCCATGTCTTTTATTTTCATTCTTCTTCTACTTCCTGTTTGTTAAAGTTGGTTGAAAAATCAGTTTTAATGAAAAATACCTCCATTTTCCACTTGAGTTTAAATTACTGTAATTTTTAGCCAGCTCTGCTGTTCATTAAAAATGGAACATTCTTTAATGATAGGGTTGTATCTTACATCCCTGATACTTATCCAGGCCTAATTTCACTCTTTTCTCATCTGCCTCAATAAAAGGCATGCTCAGCTTGGAATGGGTGCAGTAACTCAGTACCTGCCTTTTACTTTTCTGAGAACTTTGTCATCTAGTACATGGATGTTCACCAGCCTTTTCAGCTTTGAGAAGGAGAGAAAGACCCGAGTGTTCATCACATCTTTCCTTTTGAGATTGGAGTATCTAGGGTTATGTCCAGAGGTCTAAGCGAGTATAAAGTGTGAGGTTTGCATGTCACTTGGCGCATATAGACCTTTGCTTATCAGAACAGGCTATGGAAATACCCATAGCAGTAGAATTATTCACGTATTTCAGTCTTCACAGGCTTGCATCTTGGACAGGGGGTTTTCAAGAGCTGGTAATGAGTGAAACTGGGCACTTAAAATCCAAGAACACTGCTTCTCATCTGTGTAGTTGCTCTAATGCAAATTTAAGGCTACTGTGGTTGTAAGTTCTTCACTGTAATCCTCTATGGGCAGAGCTTTCACACATGGCTTGATTGTGGGGCAGCTTGACTCCACTGGTTTGCACTTGAAAGTGTGAAGTGATGGGAAGAGGAAAAGGCCCAGATGGCAGCAAAAAAAGTTGGTTTTGTCAATTGCATTTAGTAGGTTTCCATTCGGCATTGACTTTTTGTCATGTCAACTGCTTTTTTCTTTTCTAAGGCCACAAACTCCATACTGGGTTGCTTTCCCATCAATAAAAAATACTTCCTTATTTACCTAAAACTGTCCCTCTTCCTCAGATGATGGGAACGTAAGAGTTTAGCGAAGCCTGGTACTTTGTGGGGTTTGACTCTTCTTAATCCAATACCTTGTCACTTGTGTCACTTCTTCATTGGCCCATGTACTGATCAATGGCTTTTATACATCAACGCAATTCTTACTCTGCAAATAATTCCCCCTACCCCGGTCAACTTGTGATACAGAAGCAGCAGCTGATTGACAGCTGATTATTATGCAATGATTTGCTGAAGTGTTCATGCAAATGACACGTGGCTTTTCAGTGAAATAGGAAGTCTTTATCACATCTTTTTGGGTTTTACCCATTACCTTCTTTTTCCAGTGGTTTGCAGAATGATGAGTGCTAAAAGCCCAGTATCAGCTCACAGGATGCTGTGTTTAACAGATAGGGTTTTACTAACTCTTGGTTGCATTTGTCTTTACTTTCTTTACTTCATAAGTCTCTGTATAGAATTACCTGTGAGTGGATATTTTCCAGTGTGCTTTTTAAGACAAACTTTCCATATTTTTTGTTTTGTTTTTTGTTTGGTTGTTGGTTTTTTTTTATCGTTGCAGCTGGTTTGTTTGTTTGTGTTTTGGTGTTTTGTTTTTTTTTTTAATTACCAAAATTACCATTTTGTTGGGTTTTTTTTTTAATTACCAAAAGCTCATCACCATTGATAACTTACGAATGTGTATGTGTCCACCAATAGCTTGAATGGCACGATAGAGAAGTTGCTGTAAGTGGCTCTTTGGAAAGAAAATTCTTCAAAGAGAAATATTAAACAAACTGAAGGATTAAGAGATGCCATCTCAATAAGTTAGCGTTAATTGGCTGTGTACAAAGCATTTTAAAACAACTTCCCTGAAGATTCTGCATGTTAGGCTTGGAGTGCCTCTCTAGCAATGCTAGACACTGAGGCTACTTCAAAAGCTGGTTCCATCTAAAAAGTGCTTATTTTCCAAATTTTTTTTGTTTTCTGATTTACAGACTCAAAACAGTTCTGCATTGTAGCTATGGGTCTCCCTGAGGGATTTAGGCTGTTTAATGTCAGCTTTACGTATCTTCTTTTTTGTGTGTGTGTGCCCCTCTAGGAGTATCCCATGCTGTAGAGACTTCAAACTGCTACTCTGGAAAACAGTTCCAAGCTGCTCTCAGTCTGTGGGCAGTAACAGTGCTGCAAATTGTAGTTGGGTCTCTGTGTTACCTCATTTTTTCTATTTCTGTTGCTGTGAGCATTATCGCAGTCTCCCAAGTGCAACACATTGACCACAAGCTATGTGAAAGGGCCAACGGTCCTAAACTACTGGTTCAACTTTATGCTTGTAGATGTGGTTTAAATCCTGTTGGAATTAAAAGAGAGAAAAGGACCCCAAGCCCCTTTATTAGTGTTAGGAGGCTATGGATAAGGTTCGGAAAGGATTTTTATTTAATCCAAAGTTTTCAAAGCCCACTTTAGTGATGAACAAGCAGCATCCTCCGTTTTCATCCTCATCATTTTCAGAGAATGGAGGTAGAAGAACTACACTTCTAGCAAGAACCAACTGTCTTTGGGGAACCTCACTTGTGATATCATAGGTCTGCCTTTTAGAGATGGCATGGATTGCTAGACCATTTCAAAACGGATCAGGAATACAATCAAGTAGGACTCTTGAAGAGCTGTTCTTAAGTGACTTGGTCAATGACATGCAGTGAGTCAAGGACTGAGCTGCAAACAGGCTGAAATGCCTGTCTTCCAGTTACGAGTTCACCACACCAGCATTTCTTGCTCCGTGGGTTGTATAGAAGTGTTAAATGTGTTTAATGAAGCTCCCCCCCTTCTTTTTCTCACCCCCAATGTTACCTCTAAAAGTCAAGGTAAACTGCAAGAAAGAAAGAAATCCCTAGCATAAAATTGGTAGGAGGAAGTAGTTCACAGCAAAATGCTTTCTCTTTAAATGCTTGTGCTGGAAATAGTTCTTCCCATTTGACCCACCAAAGGTCTTCACCAAGACTTGCAAGCTGTGGGAGGGTAATAGCTCTCAAATCCTTTGGGCAATGCTGTATTCAAATGGAGAAATGCTACCAAATCTTGGTCAGGTTAATTCTCCCTAGCCTGGTTGGGTAAAGGAGGGGGAAGTAAATCATTCAGTAGGTATATCTTCCATTCAGCAGGAGCTGCATATGATGGGATTATTAGTATTTCTAAACTAAAGCCCCTGACAGATCCTTGGATGCTTAAAGCTGTTGTGATGCTTTACCAGATGGTTCAGAAACTCAGACTGGAATATCTCATTGGCTGGTGCTGAACAATGACATTTCAAACCCACACATTTGTTTGGATTTTAATTTTCAGGAGGATTAAAGCTTTTTGGGATATGGGCTGTCTCTTTCCATATATACGCTCAGTACCTTATGTAGTTTAGATGCTTTTGCAGTGTCTTTCTAGTTCATCATGTTACTTATGAAAGAGCAGTTCAAACTGTTGCACATTTTTAAGTTTTATATATACCTGGTCTGGCAAACGGCAAACAGGATAAGTGTGCAAGTGTTGCCTTGCCTCATGCAATCATCATGATGACTGCAGCTGCTTTGTCTTGTAGCTGGGAATTGTGTGAACAGGTCATTATGCTGAAACATGCTATTTTTGATGCTGTATCCCTCTGTTCTTTTCACTTCTCAAATCTTGTCTTTGAAGCCCCAATCCTGCAAATACTAATATGTTTGCATAACTTGTATCAAGTGGAGTGTTGATGTTTTTCCCTGCTAGATGTTGAGCTGTTCAATCCTGACTCTACAAAGTACTTTGATTGAGACCCCACTGCTCTGGGGGAGAAGATCAAGGGAAATTGGTTGGGTTTTACTCCCTTTCATTCTCATGGCATTTTGAAAATGGGATGGAGTGCCCCTCTGGCAAAATGTAAAACATTTTTAGGGCCTACCAAGTTAGGCAGTCTTCCCTGGCTGCCCACATGGCTCTCTTGGTTAGAACTATGACCTTTCTGCTGCTTCTTAACTGCCTTGAAGAAGGGATGGGAATATTACAATTAAATTCCTTAGGGTAAAGACTGCTAGTTTGTTGTGTGTAGATGTATCGTGTGGTGGTAGGTTACTATGGAAAGATGTAAGTGCACTGATGATTTTGGGATTGAGGGAAGGATTTGAGCTTAGTGTTTGAGGAATGTAAAACTTAAAATGCTCCTTTAAACAACAGTTAATGCACATTCTACAGGGCAAAGAACCAGGATGCTTTGCTGACAAGTCTGAGAGCTTTTGCTTTTTTTCTGCCCTCTCTTACACCTGACAACTCTATTAAGAGAAAAGCAACAGTGGAGAAAGAGTTTGGTTATGTTGGAAAGAAAAAGTACATTTTATATAATTATTTTCCTGTGTTAGTCTGGTACATTCATTTCCACTGTTCTCTATATGATTCATATTTGTACATGACTGTTGCATGGTATTAAATAATGTGCAGGATTTTTTTCTGTTAAACAAGTGTTCCCTTCACTTGTCACAAAAAGCTGACACATGTTCGTTCTTCAGTGAGGGAGTTCTGCATCTGTCGACACTTCAGACATAATCAATTTAGATTTCAGCAGATGATTAGTGCTCACCTCTAACCAAACTGAGAAGCTGTTCCTCCAAATGGTAACAAATAATATCCTAATTAGTCCTCCACATAAGGAGCCCTCGCTGAAAGCTACTGATCTCGGAGGCCTTTCTGTTCTAGCCCACTGCCTTTACAGACTGTTGTATCAGCATTTATGCTGAGTTTTTATTCCCCCTGCCTCAAAATACCTCGCAGAGCAATTAATTATGCACCTGAAGATAGGCATTAGCCACGCAACAGTATTCCACACATAGTTATGAACATTTCATTAGTGCCAGTTAATTTATGTATGATTATGAAAGCAAGAGCAGGAATGCTGGGCAGGACTCCAGGATTATCCTATAGCCCTTGTAGCTGTTAAGTGTCCCTGTGAAGCTTTTTGACCCGGCCAACCAGTGCAGATGAGTAGAGCTCATGCTGCTTTAAATACTGGTTTGCTCAAAGCAGGAACCTGCAGAGTGAACAGAGCAGAAAATTAAGGGAAGAAGACAACATGCAGAGCAACTCCTCTGTGCTCCAGTGAGTGGCTGGTTGTGACAGCACCAGGTTTTACCAGGAAGTTTTAAATGGGTTTATGCTTTTCTGAGTCTGATTAGCTAGTTAGCAAAACATGCCCATCCCTGTCTATTAAACTCTGTGTACTTCCTCTTAGCTATCGCTATTTTGTACAAGCCTGGGGTTTTTAAATAAATACATGTCCACAAAGACATAATTTAAGAAGTACCACTCACAGGGATGGCAAAAAAAGCCACTGGCATATCTCAGGACAAAAGTCATGTGAGCAGCTATAGCTGGATTAGCGTGACCTCAATAGTACAAAGAATTGAGGAAAGAAAAGAGGGAGAGAGGATGGGGGGGGGGGGGGGGGGGACAGACGGATGGGATGGGGGACGCTGTAAGATGCCTTCTGGAACATGTGCAACCGTAGTTGTCCAAAGCTAGGCTGAGCAAGCTGAACACCAGAGTACATAAATATCCATTTTTAAAAAGGAAGTTTTAAAATGTCAATTGGATTTTCAGGTTCGATTCAGTAACTTTTTTAAACCCTGGTTAAGTTTGAAGGTGAGAGCACCTATTTTAAAACATAAATTGGCAGAAAAAAATCACTTAAATGATGGCAGAGTGCGGCTTAAATATTTGCTGCTAAAATGTTAAAGAATGTCTACCTACTAAAATTGGGGATGCCACAAAATTGGTACATAAAAGCAGAACTTGTAGCTGAGAGGGCTTTATTACTATGGTTGTTGCTTTTACTCTTGGTACAGGGATATTTTCTTCAGTTTATTCAGAGTTCAGTCAAAGTGAGTAAGGCAGCTAGGCATGAAAAAGCAGAAAGATTTATTCTCCTCTGCAAGCTGGTGAATGAAAACTGGTTTGAGAGGTTGAGGCCAATTCCAATTTGCATTCAGGGTAAGGTTGACATAAATAATGAATTTAAATATCATCTAGGAAATGAAGCTGTTAATTATCTTTAATATATTAACATGTAAAATAAATGTGTGAATAAATGAATGTTAAGCTTTTTAAGTAAGTGCACAATTTATCCCCTGAGGTAACAAAAAGAAGCGCCTGATCTACTATAAAGCTTACATTTATTTGCAAAATTACTGGTCTCTGTGGCTAATAGTTTTTGTTTAGAAAACAACTGAGAAGTCCAAATGCAAGACAAGGTTAAGCTACAGTATTTTAAACTATTTGAAGTTTCCTTGTTGCTCTTTTTAAACCCCAACTTCAAAACGTGATTAAATCACCTGATTGTTAATAGATTCACCGTGTCTTTCTCTTGAAAAGATGTATTTATCTTAGAAACAAGACACACAGTGCACCTAATCTATCTGCATTTTGGTACAGCAGCTGCTATGTTATTACTGAGAAATTTGTTAGTGTAAGAGGGTAAAAATTGATATGGCTATTATAAAGTGTATGAGAAAATACCTAAATGGAAGATTATGGCAGGCTATAATAGATGGGAATTATCCAGGTTACTAGAAGGTTGCAAGCTCTTTTGGTTTGGTCTCAAAATGGATTTGTTTCAAACACTTGTTAATGAATTGCCGGTAAAAATGAGGAGGTACTGATATTTCTTCCAAGTCAAATCAGAAGGCAGTATCGACATGAAAAAAAGTCAAAAAATTGTACAGAAAGAGGCGACACATTTGAGCTGGAGCAATGAAAATGAGATGAAACATGATAGTGCACAGTGCAAGGTTGGACACACAGGGACTAATAAGAATTTCTGTTGTAACCTGTATGGCTGAAAATGGCAGAGGAGGAAAAAGGTCTGAATGTTTTTAGGTGACACAAAATGTCTGTCAGGCACCAATATGGTAAAATTATGAAAAAGGCACATGCCATGATGTGTTATTGCAGTGTTTCCAGTGGAGAAGGGAAATGTTGATGCTGTTTTACTATAGCTTAGCCCACGCAGAGGCCTGCGCTTCAGTGATGAGACGTCTTCCATTTCTTCAATTCCCTTTTCAGGGTAGTTTGGGATTTGCTCTTCTCTGTCAAGAAATGAAGGTTTATTCTGCCGCATCTAGTCAGCCTGGTAAATTAAACCTACTGAAAGGGCATGGGACTGGGCCCATTGAAGCATACAGGAAGGGGTATATATCGGGTAGAGTGGCAAGCTATTTAAACTTACACAGTCGTCATGAGGAGCTGCAGACAGTGAATAAAGCAAAGTTACCCTTTTGCTCCTGCCAGAACATGGGCAGGATTCTAACACATTTCTGAATGGGCTCATACGGCACGATGGCTTGGCAGCAGTGGGCTGAAAGTCATGTACGTCAATGAGGCACCTTTTCATTATGTAGAGGTCACCAATTGTGTGGCCTGCTGGGAGCCATAAGCAGTGTCATCCCTGTCTTCCCAAATTCTCACTCAAGGGCTGATGCAGTTCTCCTGCACTTGGAAGTCCAAGACAAGGCCTGCAGTATCTGTGCAAGTAAACCGGTTTTTGCGTTTTGTGGGCCGCAGTTCAGTAGTGCAGCAGCAGAAACATTGTTTCCATGTACTTTCCATGACTTTCTGCAGCTCTAGCTTCTGTGCTGTTGATTGACTTGAGCTCCAGAAGGAAAACCAAGATTTTACTTGGCAAAACCTATTCTAGGTGTCTAGCAAGAAAGCCATGAGATACATAGAGGTGTGGTTATGAAATCTCTATAGTTGCATTACATGTTAATGTATTTTACTGTAGAGCTGGGGGAGCTTGGAATTAGCAATGACTTCGAGTCTGTTTCTGGTTTTGTTTGCTGTGCTGCAAGGCAATGGAAAAACGAAGTCTTCCGACATCTGTATTTCTTGCTCTCCTTAAAAGAGGAAGGTGGAAGAAGGGAAGTCATCTTGCTGAGCAGCTGTGGAAGGAGTCTGATGTGACGTTTTGGCACTGCTCAGTGTTGCTCTTTTGTTAGCTGTTGGGAGCAAGGTGACTTCTCTATAACAACCATTGCTAGCCAAACTCAGGCCAGCTGCACAGCAGGCTAAATATTTTGAGAAGGGAAAGAACAAATAGAAAAAAATAGTATTTTAAACGGTATGTCCCTATTCCTAGTAAATACCATTAAATACATAGTTTTTAGTCTGATGTTATTCCTTTGAAACCTTCGTTTTATACACCTTATACAAATTTTAAGTGACTTTCAGATTATTTTCTATATCCCTATACTCGGAACCTAATCTTGACTATTAAGGAAAAGTTAGATCTGGATAGTAAGTGTGAGGAGTCACTGTTCCTCATGGGCAACAAGTGACAGAAGGTGTGTGGCTTGAAAACTTAGTGCATTCCTTTTTCCCCTCATTTTGTTCAGGGCAGGGTTAACCCCATCTTTAATTTTAAATGACTAGCAGCAATTTTAAATGAATAGCAGCAGAAATGAAGGCTCAGGCCTGTGTCTGGAGCACTGGAGATTTAACTTTCCCATGGCTAACTGCAATTCTAATGGCTGAACCATATATATTTTTTTAATTATTATTATTAAACCTACTGTAAATTATATATAAATTTTATGGCAAAATTTGTTTTGATCTTTATGAAAGAATGAAATGCGAGAATGAAAGTCCTCAGCTGGTGCCAAGTTTTCATTTAGGGTGAAGTGCCATAAGTATAGATCTAATATAGAGCTTCTGATTTAGAGCATCTGATCTAGCTTACTAACTACTCTTTATCAAATTTTAAAATATCATTTTTATTTAACAAAAAGCTCCATATAAAACATTATTTTGTTTCCTTTCCCATATATTTATCATGAGAAGACAAGGAATGCCATTCTTCTGTAGTATGGCTGAAATCATGAGTTCACTCCAATCATCAAAATGAAATTTTACAGTCTACCTCTCCTCTGCCATGAAATAGGATGGTGTCATGTCACTTCTGTCAGGCAAACAAGATATGCTGCCCAGGTGGTAAATGAGGCAGGGAATTGATTTGGCCTGGCTGACTGGAATCTTTGGACAATAGTTAGTAGTGCAGTGTTTTCTTACAAAGAATAATTTACAATGTCTTTGAGACTTCTAATGCCAGAACAGTCTGGGATATATTTTCAAAGCTGTGTTCTCAGGGCTTGTTAACAAATAATGGGATTTGTGCATGTACCTCCCATGAGTTGCTTTGAAAGCATATCCTTAAGTGTCAGAAGATTTCTGGACACACATTTAAGACTTACTATATTCTTTAAAGGCTACGAATAGAAATTTCCCAATGCTCTCAGCTTGTATCATATTTAAAGTACATACTAGAAGAAACTGCTGCTACAAAAGAAACAAATGAAAAAGGACTTCCTCAAAAGTACCTTTTCATGCAGAATTGTTGTGTTTCTGGGCTGCCTGATGTGACAATGAAAGACACTGGGTGTTTCTCAGAGATATATTTTATGCAGGAGATATATCTATAGCACTATTCAGGGGAAAGGATAGTCTAACCACCTTTACCTCAAGATATCTTGTCTGTCAAACCAGAACAAGAAGAAATTGTGCTTATCTATGCGTTGAATATAATCTGGTGTTTTGGTGGGTGTTTTGTGGGGTAAAATTCACAACAAATTAGTACCTTCTCACCTTGAGGTTGGATCTTGGAATATGATAATTCATTATCTCGTGGACAATGTGACAAATAGGGATCAGTTCTTGGTAATTTGTTTTCCTGTCTACACCTGTTTCCACTGCTGAGTTACTATCTCTACAAGGGCTGCATGACAAGGAAAGAGAAGCACATTTTGATGGAAAACTATTACTGAGGTTTTACCTCTTTCCTTTAAATAAAAAGATGAATATAATGTGCATCTGTTTTTTTTTTTTATCAAGGAATTCGGTTGCTGGAGGCAAGCTGAAAAACTACTAAGTGCAGATAGACCTTTGTGTAATGCAGCATCCTTAAATATTGCATTAGCAATATTAGTAAGACCTGGTGGGTCCAAGATTTTCCATGCCTGCAGCTTTCAGTAAAGCCAAAGAAAATCAAACTAGTGGACTTGAGAAATATCTGTGTCTAAAAACCAGGAAGTGGAGAAGCATCTTCCTCTGTTCTGCTGAATAATCACTTGGCAAACAGCTGGGACACGTTGGAGAAGCTCCTGGTTGCAGTTTAGGTGTAGGATATTCTGAGAGGCTGAAGGCTTTGGTAACGTTTAGCTGTATGTAGGAAATGCTGTGTGATAAGAATGGTAAATTTCCTCTTAAACCATGTTGGTGATCTGCAGCATTTGAGGTACTTAGTACAAATGAGCAAAGCTGATGTTTTTGTTTGCTTGATGGTGGTGGAACTAGCAAAATTGAGGACACTTTAGGGGAAGGAGACAGTCTTTGGAATGATTTTTTCACTTTTCTGCTTCCCTGAAAAAAGGATCAGGTGGCCTGTGCTCATTGTATTTTATTTCTTCGGTCCCCCTAGAGCTGGATTTTTGCTCCTGGCTGGCTTTTCAGCAAAGACTAGTCCAACACAAACCAGTTGATCCAGGAGCTTAGGTAGATTCATCCAGAACTGCTATTTAATAAATCTCCTCTAAGCTAAGTTAAAAACTTCAGTTTTCTTCTCAAAGTTACATTTGCCCAAGCTAACCAGGCATTGAAGTAAATCTGTTTGTTTCTATTCTCTTTACCACTGCTGGACCCTTCTATTCTCTTTACACTTTTCTGGACCCTTTACCACTGTGAAACAGTTGGCGTGTGAACACTGTCTGTCCTTCCTGTACTGATTAAAATGTTTCCAAAAGGTCTCCTAGAAATTGTGTCTTCTACTGGGAATCAACCTGCCTCCTTTGGTTGTTCTTTGTAATGTATGCTTTTTTGTGTTTGGTGTTTTCCCGGTTGCTTTTCTTTGAACTCTTTCTGGGATGGTGATATGTCTTTGAGGGACTGACTTGAAGGTTATACCAGTTAGGTGGGTATTTAGCTTAGATCCAAGTTTGGTAGCACTCTATTTAATGTAACACTTAGGTGTCTGAATAATCCTCTCCCCATTCACAAGGGGTCTGAAAACACTAGCAAGCCCCTTTGGCTTGGACAAGATTTGAGTGTGTACCTAAGAATGCACACTCTTTTCTGGTTTCTGAATGAAGCCTTCTAGAAGAATAACAGTATTACTTGCTTTTTTACTGGTTCATGTGTATGGTACTGGCATTTCTCAGCCGCATTTCTGCAGTGATTGCTAGTTAAGAATGGAAGAGCCTTACTGTCTTTAGCTGTTGTAGGGACAACTGTGTCTCAGTTTCCTTAAGCTCCATCTTGAATTTGGCCAGGCTTTTTGCCCCCTATCCTCCACAGCTTTTCTAGATGTTTTCCACTTTCCAGAACAAACATCTTTGTGATCCATGTTAAAGCAGCCTAACCTTTTTTTTTCTTTTCTTGACCCAGTGTACTGGGTTGTGGTTTTGACTACTTGTATATACTAACCCCCAAGTATGAACTATTTAGGCACACATAGCTGCATACTGAGGAAGCTACTTCAGGCTCACATCTATCAAAAATCATTAGACGTGTGATAGCTCTGTTCCTTCACTAGTCCTGGTTTCTGTTTAGTTTCATTATTTTGCTGTTTAGCAATTGTAAAATGATGTGCAAATGCACATGCACTGGAACATGTAAAGGGACTGCAAACTAAGACCACATTATGGACTTGCTGTACATCTATCAAACATATAAATAGGCGAGAGGAGCCTGTATGAATAAATGAGTGCCAACGTAATTTTTAAGAGGTTTAAACTGACCTCTGGAGTGATCCTTTGATTTCATTCCAACCTTGAAGTATTTTCACTTTTGGTACACTTTGGCTCCTGCTCTTAACTTTATTTACTGTATGGGCTCCTACTTTAGATCTTCTTCCAAAACTCTTCACCTTAGCTGTTGCTGTCTGGCGCAGAATCTTGTGTAATACTTTTTAGTGCTCTAACATCCTCTGAAATTCCTTTAGGTCACTGCAATACTGTCGCTGGGAATTCCAGAGGCCTTGCTGAGCGTGACCTCTTCTGCCTTGGTCCAACCACCACAATCTTCAGCACATTGCTTTCCACATTTTCCTAGCTTTTCCTCTTCCTGCATGCAGTTTCCAAAACTTTCTCCCTGCAGTTCATTTTTAGCGTTATGGCTAATAATGTCACTGCTTATTTCTTGACCTGATATAAAGTGATACAAAACTAAAGGCTTTTCTAATGTAATTCATTGAATTTTAAGGCTGTGTTCAGAGTCATTTGTGTGACAGCATGGTTCTTGTGATGGACTAGAGTTAAGCTTCTTCCTATATAAAATCTTACATTTCTTTTAAAAGTTTGGTATGAATAAGAAAGTTTTTTGGCTTGCTACTCATGAGGATGTAAGTTTGTGGCCTTCCTTCCTTTTTTTTTTTTTTTTTTGGATGGTATTATCTGAAAACAGTGTAATATGCTTATTTCTGGTTTTGCAGAGAAGGCATTTTTAGAGCAAGCTGATAGCGAGCCAAAGTCTCTGAAACCTTAAAGTTGTGGTTAGCAGACAGCCAGTCTAGGAAATTAGGTCACCATTACTTCACTTTTATATATATATTACTCTTATTTTTTATAATTCTGTAGTATGTCCTGCAGTTGACACTGTTGCTGTCTTGTCAGTGACACCAAGAGGGATTGGATCCCAAGCTGGCAGCAGGAAGGAGACCAAAAGGAGGGTCTGAGGCTGCAGGGGGGTGAATTTGGGGTGTGAAATCAGTGCCAGGAGCAGAGCAGCAGTGGAAGGTGGCTGGTTTATTTGGGAAAGAAGGTCCAAGCATAAACTGGTCTTTAACACCATAGAAGTAGGTTGGGTTTGGGGATCTGGGCAGTTGACAGTGCTCATGGAAGGAATTGCTTCCCTGAGGACTTTGGCTTAGCAGAGACAAGGCCAGTAACAGGCATGGTCCTTGTGGGGAGGCAGTTGTGGATGCTCTGCCTCCCTGAGTGGGTATTTGCCTCTGTGCTCTTGGCTGTTACAGCCTCCACTGCAGCAGAAATCATCCCTGTGTGGGCTGGTGGGATGAGGTGGGAGCAAGAGTAACTTGAAAACCCAAATCCATTTATATAGATATTAAAAAAAAATATATTTTTCTTCTCTTAGAAATGCTATTAGCAGATTCTGGGAGTACCAAAAGCTTTATTCCCATCTGTTACACTGTGGATGGCTCTTCTAAGGTGTGACCTTATCAAAGCTCTGATCAAAACACAGAGTGAAACTCAAGGCAGGTTCGATCTAGTTGAGATTCCCTTCAGTAGACCATGGCAATGGGGAACAATGGATGTGCTAGTGAAGTTCATTCTTTCCTCAAGTGTGGTTTTATTGGCAATGAGTATGTAAAAAATAGTGCTTACTGGCTTCAGGATCTTTCCCCCTGCTTTCAGACTTCTATTTGCTCAATTTGCTTAAAAATAAGGAAGGTTTCTATTCCAACTGTAGTATTGGCTGAACCAGTAGAGCCATAACTGCCGTGTTAGAAGAACAGGTATTTGTGCCTTGTCAATGAGATTATTTGTTAAGCTCCTGATGCAGAACTTCTACTGTTAAGTTTTCTTCGTGGGCCAGGAGGAGAACAATTTAAATCTAGGATTAGTCTTCCAAGGCCAGGAAAATAAATCCTTTCAGAGAAAGCTAATGTATCATTGTAGAAAGCTGGATTTTGTTGTTTTTTTTTTCCAGGTGTGCTTTTAGGGCTTTGTGAGGGCTTTCATGAATCGGAGGGAATTTTGTGACTAACTCGGTCATGATACCTTGTAAGGGAAAAAGGAGACTGAAAGGGAAAAGAGGGATCCAGTGGGCAGACTTTGCTGTTTGTACTTGTCTGTAATCCCCTGACTCTGGCAGAGTAGCAGGCTACTAAAGCAGATAAAGGCAAAATTGGCATTAACCTGAGTCTCTCAGCCTGCATTTAGCGTCGAGGGAAAATCTTTAACCCCAGAAGTTTGATTTTTTTTTTTTTTTTTTTTTTTTTTTTTGAGAAGTGGTTGTTTAGGGAAGGCAGTTCTTCATGCAAGTTGGAAGATGGGAACTGTATTTTGTATACTGTCGAACTAGCTTTCAGGAGCTTAACAAGTACCATCAAGTACCATCAGCCTTGGTGCTTCCCCCCCCCTTTTTTTTTTTACCATTTCACCTGTGACAGCTTCAGTTTACAGACTCCATTCTTCTTGTGGAAATTTTATTGTGTGACCGTTTCCTTGTTTAGTAATACAGTGGTTTGGGAGGAAGCAACTTTATACTTCTGATCTAATTTTAAAGCCTCCGAACAGGTTATTCACTCCTCCAACCAATTTCTAAAGATTTTCAAATAAGGCCTAACTTGATTTAGAAGGTGAGGAAGTAAAGTGTCAGGGCCAAAACTTTGAAGGAGCTTTCGAGTGTAACCTTATTGGGATTTTTAATGGGCTAAATACAGCATTGTAGGCAGAAGCTGTAAGCTGAGAAGCCCTCCATCTCAGCAGATCCTTGGGGATATGCCCTTGGGAGGGTTTCAGACTGCAAGAAAATGTGGAAAAACAAGAAGATTGCTCTGCAATGGTAGACATAATGTAGGGAGAGGTTGGGAAAGATAAATCCTTCTGTCCCCCTTCATTATGAGAGTAAAACGACACTTTTGGCTAGAGGCCAGTGAAACCTGGGAGATCTAGGATGGTGCAGACAGGACTAGCAACAAGTTTTGTCAGGGAATGGATTGGATGAGTGCAGATCTGCCTCTGTATTGTGTTTTTTGTTCTGAACACAGAGCATTAACCCCTTTGTTCCTGCTGCTTTCCAGAAGCAGAAACGAGGCCGAGGCACTCAATCCCTCAGAGCAGATGGGTAAAAATTGTGGTGGATTTTAATTAAACTTGGAAAAACAAGCGGAGGTAGAGGAATGCTCTGACAGGAGGTGTAGGATTGTTGGAGGAGCATGTTGTTGTGATACTGACCTGACAATACAGAGGTTAACAGCTATCCCGCCTTCCCCACGCAATCAAAATTTAGCAGCTGCGTGGAGAGGGGGCTGCCAGGCAGATTTGCTTACTCACAAGGAGCATTAAAAGAAAAGTTGGCTTTGTTTATTTTTTTCTTTCTTATCAAAAGGAACTGAAAACTTATTTTCAGCAATAAATGCTGCAATCTTTCATCCCGAAAATGGTCATTTTGAGTTAAAATTTTGTCATTCAACTCTTGGTTTCACCTATGGTGGTCCACCGAGGTATGGCTGAGGTGGTGCCTTTAAGGAGGCAGGGAAAAAGCTTGTGATCTTGAGCATCTGAAATCAGCTTAAATGTGGCACCTTTCTTATGCCTATGGAAACTTATTTTCCTGTACCCATAAATTTGTTATGTCTGTGATAAGTGAAGTTTGTCTTTCAACTTAGACCATTAAGGGCTACGGTGTGGTCAGAGGTGTGAATGCAGCTTCTGCTGATTTACCTTGGCTGGCTTTAAGTTAGCTCCTGTGTGTATGCAGGGAGGCCCAGTGCTGCATCCCAGCAGCACGGGCATGGCATGTTTTGGGGACTGACTCTGACTGCATCCCTGGCACTGGTACCCAGGAGCGCAAGGCAGTGACTGATGCTACCTTAAAGGAACCTCTGTTAAGTTGCCTCTGGCCAGGCAGAGCCTGTGTGTGTTTGCACAATCTCATGATCTTCAGGGGACAGTATTTTTTTTTTATTTTTTATGGGAGTTGCATGTAAACATGGGAGGATGTAATTTAGCCTGTAAGTAGGATCTATTTGGGAATAAGCCTTTTCCAGAGCTGTATAATAATAGTTCTTATTTCTTCAGTTAGAAACAAATGAGGGCCACAATCCTAAACAGGCTTACATGGAAGCTTTATTGTACGATTCACCAAGTACTGAAATTAGCCCGTAACTTCAGGGCTTTCAAGTTAAACATGCTCTTTTTCAGAGCCTCCGGCCATAGAGCATTTCACCTCGGAATAGTTGTACTGTTCCAACTACTGTAAGTCTAGGCATGATATCTTTCTCTTCCCAGAATAAGGAAGATTTATTTTAAAGTCCAACTTCTTACAACTGGGAGATACCAAGGGGCATTACTTTATAATGATATGAGGTAGAGCTGTTTTGCTAAAATTTCTTACCTGTTGTAGAATAGAAGGTCAGAATGATAAAAGCACCCATGGTGGGTAACTGAACTACCTGGTGTCATTTGAATCTTTCAGCAACCAAACCCCTTAGGAAATACAGTTTACGTGGTGTAAAGAAGCAAAGTATTTAATGTTACATCCCTTAGGCTTTTGTATTAGCAGCCCCCTAAGGAATGATACCATTGATAAAGATTTATTTTTTTTTTCCCTTAAAATGTATGACTAGTATTTTGCTGCTCTGAGGAAAAATATGGGGAAAGGGTGCTGTGATATTAACTGGGTGTAGTACAAGGGGTTCATGAATGAAATCCAAATTGACTTGTGTTTGAAGGCTTCTGAGGACACTGGAGAAGTGCAAAAGGAGTTGCTGTTTGCTGTCAGGTTGTCACCTTTAGCACAGCTCCAGTCCTGACTTTGTACTTTTACCTACTTTCCTTCAAATAGCATCAGCCTCCACTGTTCCCAGGCTGCTTAGTTATAAATCATACCAAACCTTTGAATCCTTGAGTCATTTTTTGCTATGACTTTTCTTCCTCTGTGGTATGAAGTACACGTGTGTTATCTCCTCACCTGGAGCAGATCTGGGAGGTGGTGTGGTCTGCAGGAATGAAAACTGGGTTGGGAGGCAGGAGGTGGTGAAATCAGTGCTGGCTCACAGGGCAGAGTTAAGCAAACTGCTTCACCTCTGAGTTTCATTTTTCTCCCCTGTGCAAGGCAAGGGATGGGGACACTTCTCTGTCTGCCTCCCAGGATGGGCTTTGGGCCGAGTAGTTAATTCAGTCCCACTTGAATCTTTGGAAACATCACCATGCAGGACCTGACAATCCTTTAGCAGCTAATGATACGCAGCAGTGGTCTGTCATTTGCTCTGGAGTCTGTGTGGTGCATGTGTGATCTGTGCTTTCTGTGTTCCTGACCATATTTACGTGTGGCTCTGAAGGAGGAGACATAGCGAAGGTCAGCTGTGTCCATGCATTTTAACACAGACCAGTACAAACCCCAGTTTTCTGGTGTGGAGCGGCTGCTTTTGTGCTGTGATGTCTAGTTTGGTTGTTCACAGTGATCAAAATGTGCATGTCCTTGGAATGCTGAAAAGTCACTTAGGGGAATCCTGGCTCTCACTTTTTGCTTTTCTTCTGCACTTTTACTTTATGAGCACCTTTCCTCCAGTTGGGGGAAAGGCTGGCAAACAAATACCCTCCCACCTGCCAGGAAGGACCACACCTTGGGCTTCCTGAGAGTCATAGCAGTCAATAATTTATTGCAGGGAGTACAAATCTGTTTTCCAGCTCTGCTCAGGCAGCAACCAAAGAACTCAAACCAATTGGAGATAATGCTTATTAGAATAATCTCTTACCTGAGAGCAGTCATTCTTAATAAAAGACAAAGAGTCATGGTTTTCCACCCTTAAATAGCACAGAAAGCCTGTTGATCCTTTGCAGTTTCACTGCAGGAAGAAGTGATTCTATTTTCTACCCCTCAGCTCAGGACCCAGGCTTTCATGCTGTCGCTGTGTTGCTGTCAACAGGGAGAGGATGGGACCTTCAGCCTTTGCCTGCTTGTTCTCATAACCTTATTACTGCAGGCTGTGCATTGCCTGTTCTTCTGG
The DNA here is from genome assembly GCF_033815535.1 of Pezoporus flaviventris. NCBI lineage: Eukaryota > Metazoa > Chordata > Aves > Psittaciformes > Psittacidae > Pezoporus > Pezoporus flaviventris. The sequence goes on from NW_026892549.1 coordinate 55,365,309, forward strand.
TTACATGTGATGAGGAGAAAATCTGGAGTTGTGAAAAGGTAGTTTAAAAACCAAAACACAGTGTTTTCTGGGAGGGGATTTTTTTTTAAATTTCTATTTTTTTATGTTGCAGGTCTGGTTTAGAATATAGCTGGTGTAACTCTCTTGAGCACTAACTAGCTTTCATAAAAATTATGTAAGCTATTTTTAGTATTAATAACTAAAAACTCTAGTATTAATAATTAACTAGTTAAGAAAAAAGTTATTTTACTCTTTTTTTTTAATGTCCAAGAAAATATCTGAACGTAACAAAATTATCTGTGTTTCTTCAGGACCTCTTTTCCATCTGTCCTTTTCTGTTTTCCCCTTTGAGAAAACCTGTAAGGTTTCTTTTCTGTTTAAGTTTATAGGTGTCTCTGACAAGATTGCTTCTTTCAGGGAGGGTGGGGAACTGTGTGAGTCAGCTTGCAGGACTTCTGCCCTAGCAATACTTTTAGAGTTAGGAGGAACTCCAGCTTCTACTAATCCATTCTTTTCCAGGGGTATGCTTTCATGCATGCTCGTAACCTGGGATTAAACCTGGCTTTTCTCAGTGTCCTGGCTGGAGCTTGATGGGAAGGAAGACAACATAGTGGACAGCTAAGTGCAGCCACATGTCCTGGTATTTTCAGGGCGTATCACAGCATGCCAGGAATGAATCCTCAGTTAATTCCATTGGTCGCACCATTAGAGTTCAGGACTGTCCTGTGTAGGTAATGTGCTTGTCTTTTAGAATGGAGTGAAACGAGTTGATAGAAACCTTTGAACTACCTGCCTCTGGCACTCACACAGAGAAAGAGCGTCGGTGGTTTAGGGAAAGATAACAGCCAACAAGCTGTGGCTTCTGTGCAGGCATTGATAGGAGAAGCTCTGTGGGTAGAGAGGTCAGACTAGAAGATCATAACAACCTCTTCTGATCTTAATGTGTCTGCATCTTACCCGAGTCTGGAATTCAAAAACTGCTCTACCCCCTTCGTTATTGATATTTTTCATTATTTCACAGTGGCGTAATGATAGGTTCTGTCTCACCAGATGATGCTTTGTTTGAGTGCTTGTAACCTTGTTGCAAATTTGTAGTATATAAAAGCTTCATAGGTGAATGTGTCTCTTCATGTCTTTTCACTCTAGATGTTTTCTGTAGTTGTTTTTCCCATGGGAATACGGAAAAGAAAAGGGTCTGGTCTTTCCTACTGTAGAGCAGAAGAGTAGAGCTTGGGCATTATTAGAATCAGCATCATTGGAAGGACTTTGTACGTGCAAGGCAAGCAGGCATTATCTTTTTCTATTTCCCAGTGTGAATTTGTATTTTTGCAAGAATCAAGAAAGTAATTAAAATAAGTACAAGATTTTCTTCTGGCATAAATTAATCCATGATGTGTAAAAGGGGAATTTGGTATAAGAAATTCCAGTAACATAAAATACTCTACAACTGTCTCAGATCCACATAGGGCTTATAATATTCCAAGAACTCAACTTCAACCTAACACAGAAAATGGAAATGAAGGCATGGGTAACCCATGTTCTTCTAGGGTATTTGAAGGGACAAAACAGGCAAGAAAGTAGAACAGAAGGTGGTGGTGGCAGAATCTGAGTGTCCCTGCTGAACTAGGGAAGGCATAGCGATGTGGTCCAGCTTTGCTAGGTATCTAATGAGGATGACTTGCTCTGAAGATGATTTAGGGCCATTGTCTTAGTAATAAATGGTTTCAGTTGAAATGGCTAGTAAAGATTTTCCAAGTTCTATGGAAGGATCTGTGAAGCTCTGCACTGAATAGTCCTGTCCTCGTGGAGTTCATTTGAAGGAACTTCAGCCTTGCAGACACTAGGTATCTAGTCCAAACTAGTCATTTCATCTTACTCTGTAGGCTCCTCCAGAAAATCATCATCTCGCAGAACAGGTGGGATGAAATTATTTGCCCTCTGGAGATGCTGGTTTATTTGGATTGACTTCACAGGGAACCTAGACAGTGCTAGCTGGGACTTGGCTAACTAGCTGTTAGATGTGTAGAACTAGGTGGCATAAATTGGACCTTGCAGCACTAAATGGTGAGGTGATAGTTAAGCTCACCATGGGGAAGGGCAAAGACAGATGGGAATGCATGCAACAAAACCATTCTGGAATTTGAGTATGGCAAGGACATCTCTCATGTTGGTTACTTTAAATGCAGTGATTGTTTTGATATACTATATGCTCATAACAGTAACACTCTTTGTAGCATCATTCTGGGTGCTGTCTGCTAGTGGAACTCATATGCACTGTAATGAGGAGTTTGGTTAAATACACATACCACCAGATGATTACATTGGAGATTAAACTCAGGATAAAAATGACAGACTTCTCTGTTTGCTCAGATAACAGCCATAGCAACTGCTGTACAAGCATGATGATACATTTTATTCCTTCTGTTATTACTGTGCTACCTGGCATTCTTCACAGAGGAGTAAAGTCCTGAGAAGTAGTTACTGAACTTCAGAAATAAGGAACACTTTCACTTTTCTCTGCTTGCTTTGCTGATATGACAAACTAAATGAACCAGCCCCAGTAAAACCCCAGCCCTCTTTATGCAATGATTCACTCAGGCTTATTCCTCCACCATCTCCTATTGCCCACCTCCTGTCTGGTTACTTAGTCTGTGGACCACATGGAGTTTTCTGTGATTTTTAAGAAGGAATGGGGGAAAGGGTCCCAGTCTGCAAGGGGCTTAAACTTACACTGTGATCAGAAATATGTCAGGGTCTTCCTTGTTCTTATGTGACCCCTGAGAAGGAGGTGTGCCAGTTTTCATCTGCTTGAGGAAGTGACTGGACTGGCATCACACCCATCTGCCTTTGATTCTGTGTCTCAGTTAAAGCAGATGCCTATTTACAGCTGAACTGGTTCAGAATGGCTTTAGGCTTCATCTAGAGCAAGGCTTTGGTGTCTGACTCTGGATCTGTAGCTAGACAGCACAGCTGCTTTGCAAAGGACTGGATTCACTGAAGGAGCCTTTGTGGATTAAGATCCAATTTAGCGTTTGTAGGGTTGTCACAAGTAATAGTACAGCCTGACAAACAGCACAGTCATAAAACAATGCAGTCCCTCTGTGTACTGTAGTCCTCTGCTTTAGATGAGGTGCAGAGTCCAATTTTGGAGTTACTAGGTCTGAAGCTCCTCTTGTTCACTAACCTGTAAATTCAGGAAAATAGTTTTATTGAAGGCAGCAGGGTGTCAGCAGCATATAAAACCTGCGCTGCTGGCTCTGGGCTTGCAAGTCTTGGTCATGAGTGTGAATGGTATAGAGATTTATTTTTCTTTTTCTCTTGTAATAGTGTCCTGCTTTCTGCTGCCAATGTAGATACTGGACTTTTTAAAGTGGAATTTCTGCTGAAAACATGAAAAGCTTGCATAAATAATGAAATTTGAGGCCAGCCTGTTATCTTCAGTGCATTCCCCACTAGCTCTGGTGCATCTCCAGATAAGTAGTTTTGCAGGCTGACTAGACCTTTCCCTCCCCCATATTCCTTAATCCATCAAACTGTGCCTAGATCACTACAATTCCGAGGTTCTTTGTTGTGTTTGATTTATTTTGTTCCTTGTTGGGTTTTGGGGGGTGGGGGTGGTGTTTTAAATTGGGACAAGCTCAAATTCTCAGTAACAAACACCCTGACACCCAGCCAACACAAGTGTAGAGCTGGCTACTAATTATTTATCATTTGTTGTAAACTATTTTTCATGAAGATCTCTCACTAGATCCACAGTGCCTTAAGAGAGCAACTGAGTGTTAATCCAGTGAGCAGGAACAGTACAGAGAAGCTGGTGCAGCCTTTGATGGGTAACAAGCAGTCTCGATAGCATCTTTTGCATGAGGAGAAGGATGGGAAATGACAAGGCCAGTTTTGGAGCAACTGTATCCGTGTTTCTCTACCCTTGAGGACAAGGGGGACAAGTGCCTACATGTGGTGGATTTTGTTAGCTGGATCCAGTTGCTGTGTTAATGAAGGTCATGTTAGTCTGTGGAATGCCGGGAAAGCAGGAGAAGCTGAAACTGAGCTGGCCCATCCCCAGGCAAACTGGTTTTAACCAGGAAAAAAGTCAGAGAATGCGAAGAAACTTCTTGTACATCACCTCAGGCAGTTATGTATTCTGTTTCCTAGTTACATTTTTTTTCCTGGTATCAATTCCAAAACAAACAAATGGAGAGAGAGAGACACACACACACAGGGGGGAATTGGAGGGGGAGCATTCCTTGAAATAACCCTTTAACATCTTGGGCCAAGTTCTCTTGTCTTCAGGCCTGAAGATACAGTCTGTATGTGCTGGTATTGGTAGAAAGCACCCCAGATATATGCTGTAATGATTGTAAAATGAAACTTCTGATCCCTTTTTATTCATTCAGAAGTAGAATCATAGACTGCAGCATGTATCGGGCACTACACTAAATAGCAGGATAAAGAAGTGGGCACTGCAGGTACAGACCTCCTGACTGTCTTCTGTTGCACCTTTTTCTTACATGGGTAGAACAGAGTACTGGGCAGGAAAGGACCCTGGCATCAGTTAGCATCTGGAGGCAAAGCCCTGATGGAAGGGCTAGTAGCAAATCTGTTCAAACAGTAGCTTGGATATTTAGAAATAGTAGTTCAGCACAAGTATTTCCTCTTGGGCTCTCTGGGAGAAATGGCACAGTCAAGTGCAGCTCCTGGAGTGCTTCAGTTAGCTGCCCTACCTTGTGAATGCTGAAACCTCAGGTCTCCTCCAGTACTGACTGCAAATTTTCATTTCACGGGGGCATTTGCAACGCATAATTGTCATACTGAAGTGCTTGAATAAACCTTCTTTTTTTGTCTGTGTGATGTGATCACATCCACTTTCACTCCTACTACTAGTCTTTCAAGTAACTTTTGACTCCAAAAAATTCAGGGAATTTATCATACCCTGCTTTGGAAATGACCGTTTGATCCGCTTAAGAGCGAAAGCAGAAGACATTTCTCAACTTCTCTGTACCGCTGCCCTCTATGTCATCCTGTTTCGAGCTCCCTTATACAGCTCTTAAAGTGCTATATAAGGTTCTGAAAAGTATCACATTGCTTGGCTCAGTGCTTAAGGCAGTAGGGCACACAGTCTATTTGGCGTGCTCCAGCAGCCAGTGGAAACAAGGGTAAGCCAGCTCATGTACATCTTAGCTTTGGCAAGGATGATCAGAGCCATAGCTCAGCAAGAAATCAGCATTCCCTCTGCAAGTGAAAGGTCAAGAATGCAGAAAGCTCACTGCCTTTTTAAGAAGATTGAAAGTTTGCCCTCCCTTTTTTTCTAAAAAGAGGGCAAATTAGGATAACAATCCCATTTTCTGGTTTGTGTTTGGCTGAGAATGTGTCATCTAATCTATTTAAGGAATGGTCACATTGTAATATTGTGAAGAGCTGGCAACCTCTGGGTCAAATCCATTCCATTCAGGCCTGCCGTTTGCTTGACTCGCTAATGGCCAACAATGTTTGTTATCCAGCTGACATCATGTTCTTTCCTGCTCCGAAGTTCTCCAGCCAGCAGATAGAGTAGAAACAAAAACTATCGGCATAGGCATTTCCTCATTAAAACCTGTGGTGCTGGGATCTAGACGGGACACTGCTCTAACGAGTTCAGAGTGCTGTGATATTTTTCAAGCATGGGCCTCCAAACCTAAGCAAAGAAGAGAGCATAGCTTCATCAGCAGAAGCACATGTGTGTACATATGTATATGTGTGCGTACCTTTTCTATCCGAAAGCACAGGCACAAATGTACTGTTATCAGTCTTGCTGAGAGAGTGGGTGGGAAACTATTCAGAGACGCTTTTTTTCCCACTGGAAGCCTTTGGCGTCTAGAAATCAAAGCTCTCTGGAGATGTGTGCAAGTCTTGATGAGATCTAAATTGAGAAATTTTCTAAAATCCAGATGGAATTTCTGATGAAAGCAGATGTGTGATCAACACCCTTGCCAGCTTAGAAGGCAGAGGCTGTAGCGGTGCCACAGAGAGCTTTGGGCTTAGTCAACCTGAGCAAGTACTCAGTATCACTCAAAGAGAGGTTCTTCCTTCTTCTTGAATTGGGGTCTGCTTCATCTTCATGGTTTTCTCAGTGACAGCCTTGACATTTTCTGTATAATATATCCGCTCTTTAAAGCCAGCACTAGTCATCTGCTGTGTTTATAGAGGGAGAGAATAAAATATTTAAATATTAGGAAGGATTTTGTGAAGTATTTCTTCAAGTAGATACTGTTCTAGCAAATGCAGTTACTTTTTCTTTCCAGATTACTATTAATGACCTCTTTTGCCTTAAATTAACATCCAGATTCTGTTTTTTTTTTAATCAATGTATTCTGTTTGCAATGTAAGAACACCTTACTGTATTGATACAAATTAATTTTCCATCTTAGCATAGTATAACGCCATGTTTTTCTTTTAACATTGGAAATAACTATTATGAAATCAGCCACATGTGATGAAGTCTGTGTGAAAGACATCTCAACTGGCATGGGGTCATGTTATAAGACATTAGCATTAGAAGTTTTTTCCCACTTCCTTGAACAATTCCTCTTTTATGCAAAGATATGCAAAGTCCTGCCTGCCTTTTTCTTGCAGCCTGTGTTAAACTTCAGTTGTCACTTGAATTCTCGTTCCAAGTTTTTCTGCATCAATTTCATTGAAACCAACAGTAGAGAGCTTAAAGGATGTACAGAGATATTTTTTTCTGAAGGGCTCATAAAAGAGGCAGGCTGCTACTCCTTAGCTTGAGCCAAAATACATGGAGTGAAGATTGTGCAAGTTATTTTCAAGTGGATGTATCTTGTCCCTGATAGAGAAGACACTGGCTTTACCAACGCTGGGATTCCTGTAAGCTTACAGTGAATTAGGATTTGTTTGTGCTTCCATTGACTTCAGCACATGAACATTAATCTCCGACATTAATCAATTTATTGTCGCTGAACCTCCAAAAGATAAAGAATTACAACCTCTGTTTCATAGATGAACTGAGTTGCACAGAGATATAGCTTCCTGTTTAAATGTGTGTTTAGGCACCTAAGGATGCAACTAGGTGCCAAATAAGATTTATGAAAGTGCTTTAACTGATTTTGAGTGGAAGTTTAGGTCTTGGAGAAGTAAGGGGCTTTCATAAATTCAGCTAGGCCCTGGGGTATCTATAGCAGCCTCCTGCTGACTTCACTGATCTTGCCTACGTTTAGGAGTAGAGCTAGAGCTGAACCCAGACTTGCAGAAAGGTAGAAAAGTGCACGCAGAAGATGAAAGGTGGCTCCTTGAGCAGCTTGCAGCTAGTGTTAGGGGACAGCACTATTCATGCAGATGTGTACAGCCACTATTTCCCCTTTTCATTTATTTCCAGCCTCATAGTATATCAGCATTCCCCTTCCCATCTCAGGTTATTTTTCAGCTGGATCATACAGAGGTTTCAAATGTTTGCTTTTTTATTTTTTAGATTTGTCTTTAGTTATTTTTAAACAGCACCTGTTTCAGAACTTCCTTGATTCAAATGAGTTCAATGCTTCTGTAGTCCCTGATGCAGGAGACAAGCTTGAGACTGGTTTGCATCCTTACAGCCTGCTGGGAATGAGCTTGCTGTGGAAACTGTTAGGTGGAAATGACAAGTAATACATTTGTCCAAAAAGGCAGCGTGTGAGTGGGACCAGAATGAAATTTGAGTCAAGTTAGATGAAAATGTTGGGGGACAAAACACTTCAGCAACGTTGAAATAGCCTTTGATGTTTGAAAGTAGAAAATATTTCCATGTTTGTTTCAAAATGATGTATTTCAGCTCCAAAGGGCCAGCACTTGAAAGACAGAGGTTATAGAACTTCACAAATGTTTATTTTCTTTTTTTTCAAATAGACATTTCAAGTCAAATTATTTTCGTAGCAAATTAAACATTTCTATTTGCCCTATATGATTATTTCTTTCATTTTGTCTTTGGTAGTCAGTGCAAAAACTCTTATTTTCCTTACGCTCCCACTAGAACGGAAGGTTGGAGACTGGAATATTCCACCTCCGTGTGTGCGGGATGCAGCTGCCTAAAATAAATCTCCAAGCTTTAGGCATCTCAGACTCTGCCTCATGGTAGATGCGTTTTTCTTACCCTCGAGTGAGAATCCTCTGTTGATGATATCTTTAGGGAAGCCAGTGATCCCAAAGCCTCAGGCCAGAAACTTGACAACAGAGCAGTAATGAGGCATTGCTTGTGTGAACAGGTCACTTTCTGCAAAGACTGTATAGCATATATGCATGAATAATGTTCAGGAACATTAAAAGAAGTCAATGGATCCCCTATGCACATGGAAGCAGACAAACGAAGCATTACATGTGATATACAAAATTCTGTGCCCTACCTGGGAGTATGCATAATGCCTTCCTGAAACCCTCAGGTCAAATCTGGCACCAGGGTAGTTGAATCTGACATGGTTCTGATCGTAACCTTTGCAGCTAGAGTTGTGCCGGTACATACACTTGATGAGAATGTGACAAGAGAAAATTGAATGTAAAGTCTGCTAGACAGCCAATAAATTTATTTTATATCTGTATCTTTTCCTTGCTTGGCAATTATTTCAGCAGGTGCTGAACTACTTTCTGCTTACTGTGAGCGAGGGAACTCAAACGAGCTACTGCAAATTCTTGATATTTCCTGTGCTTATGAGAAGACATAATCATCTGCAGAACTTGTATATTTGATGTGGACTAAGGCGGTTTTTTAAATAATGCTTTTATTATTTTTTTCTCCCCAAAGATGAAGATTGCTTATAAGTAGTGGTAGGTTACTTAGTACTACATAACCAAAATGTCTTTAGATTGTCACCAAACCCCTGTTATCTATTTTTAAGCTAGAGGGGCAGAGTTGTCGCTCGGGTCCTTCTACATTATTTGTTGTAATTCAGGAGACTCTTAATAACAGCATTATCATTATTGGGTTATAGCCCTCCTAGATTATGATTTTTAGAACCATAAAGCAAGAGTTGCAGAGTTTCAGAGGTTGATAACAGAGAGAAATTTATTGTTATTTCTTACACTTAAATCTGCCAGGCAAGTTAAAACAGTCAAGTAGGAGATCTGGAATAGAAAAGATCTGCAGTTAAACACTGAAAAATCTCTACCTCTTCTATTCAGGAGAGCTATTAAACTATTGCTTATTGTACATCAGTATTCTGCATTTGTTATATGAAAAGCTACTATAGGCAGTAGTTTGAGCAGGCTATTACGATTTCTAACTTCATGCTAAGACGTTCTCACTTGTCTGCACGGTTGACCCTATCCTGTATGTCATCAGGGAGGAGATGTTTAACTTGTGACACTACTAATCCTTTCCTGAAGGCTTTTCGTTCTTCCTGCACGTTGTCCTTTCATTGCTTTTTGTGAGCTGGAACATGCTTGCTCAGCCCCGATGATGAATTCATGTAATTACCTATGTATGTGAAGTCCTGTTGACTTTAACGTTAAAGATCAGAGATTGCTTAAGTATTGCACTGAATCAGGACTCCCCAGGCGTTTTCACATGCCCAAGGTAACTTGGGAATTGGTGCATCTTCTTGTAGTTTCCCCCTGATGGGAATGAACAGCAGGCTGTGCATGGGGACAGCTGGGAACACAGCAACCCAACAGGGTGCTTGTTTCTCCCCAGGTAAATAAATCTGCAGAGCACAGTTTGGCCTGTGTGCCTTTGTGTTAACTCGAGTGTGATACGTGGAAACAAATCGTGATGTTAGACAAAGTTCAGAGTACTTGGTTAATCCAATTCTAGAAAGTGTCATTAGTCTGTCTGCAGGTACAAGTTATGCAAAAGCACATGTCTGTGCTAGAAGTCTGCATCCCAGTGTAGCTATGTGTGTGTACCTCTGCAGAAACCCTGTTTGCAGAAGCTTGTCATGCAGTCTTTTCTTTCTCAGCCAAGTTCTCACACAAGGATACAGATGATTTTCCATGTGCCTCTTGAAAATGTACTTGTCTCCACTTTTTTATTTTGCTGATATAAATACACCTAATGCACTGTGATAGTGCTGTGTTTTGTAGAGAAGGCTGCACTACTGTCAAGCCCAAAAAGTCTAGGTTGGTCTTGGTGTACATAGGCATCAAGCTTTCAGAAAATATGATTGTCCTCAGCTGGAATGAGTGACAGTCCTGGGAATCACATCTGAATTACAAAAAAACTCGGGTCTCCAGTTCATATGTTGTCATAATCCAGTAGACACATTATATATTCCCTGAAGAGGCTCATTTGTGATCCTTTCTAACAACGTTTGTGCTCAGAATAGCATTAGCCCTTTGACAAGAGGGGCAATGTTGCTGTTAGAGCAGTTCCAGTCTGGGCTTCTGGTGGAGCTCTGTGACATTGCTTTCCCAGATTGATGATGAAGGAGTGGACTTAAGCTTTCTCCATCCCTTCAGAAGTCATCCGTGCTGCTTCCTCAGTGCTTTGATATTCTGCCAGCCAAGAGAGGGAAGAGCCATTTATAAATATTTCTGGTAATACAGTAAGTACTCTCGCATGTTTTGCTCACTCATTTTCCGTATCCAGAAATCTATCTGACCAGAATCAGTTCACTCTCTTTTATTAGCAGAAATAGATCCACAACAATTAAAATTGATTAAAAAAAAAAGAATAGAGAAAAGCAACAGCAAGCACAACATTGTATTGACTGACTGTGTGTATATTCACACTGGCTTCCAATCCATGGATAATTACCCCTCAGAGACTGTGTGCTGTGTACAGTACGGAGATGGAATTATGCACTTTAAAGAGCTTTAGTGAGGCTCTTAGGATGCCAAATTCTTTCTTTTTTTTTATTTTTGGTTTTTTTTGGTTTTTTTTTTCCTTCTTTTCATTGCAGTGAGTAATGATTTTTAAATGCACATGACCCATCCTCAAAACCAAAATAAGGCACGTCAGTGATGTTTTGTGTCTGGGTGCCCCTTCTCTTGAAAGGACACATTAGAAGTGTGCCCATGAGGTGAAATCTGGGGCATGGTCAGAGATCTCTTGGGCTTGCTGGCTCTTTTTCATGAGGGGAAAGGCAAGTGGAACTCGGATGTTGCTTGTTCTGTTTGGCAGCAGGTACCCCAATTGGGATTGCTGCAAGGAAAGAGCACTTGAAAGAGACTGTGGGTGCAGATCCCTAAAAAAGCAGACTTGCTTGAATGCTAAGAACCAGTGGTGGTGGTTTCTCCAACCTCTTTATCAGAGCCAGTTGAACTGTTTTGATTTGCAGTTTCACGCACATACACAAATTAAAATATTGCCTATAAATTTCAGCCTAAATTGGTTTTGGCAAAGTGATAAGCAAGTAAAAAACAGGGCCTCATCGTAGGAAGTGTCAACCCATCTTAATTTTAGACAGAGATACCAGCTCCTCCTAGAGGAAAAGAGCCAGTACGTAAATAGCTCCCAACAGATCCTTTACCCAAGGAGACAAAAGGGTGACGTGCACAAGTTGCTGCTAATGCCAGATTTAAGCTTTCCAATGGGAATTTGTCATGTACATGAGGTTTGAGTTTGTCTGTAAGATGTGACTTGATGTTCAGGCAGGAGAGTTTATTGTTGTTCTGTCATAGTCTGGAGGTATTAACAGCTCTCCAGATTTGTTGGAGCTCTTTGGAGAACATCTCCAAAGGTAATATCTTGGGAGTTTAAAAAAGGAGGCACCTTCTGAAACACAGTAATTGGGAATATACTTGGCAGGCACTTGTTCTTTGATAGTGGCCATGTTTATGGATTTTTATCTTTAATTTATGTTTAGTAACAGTGAATGGTGCTGCATATTGTTGCATCAGGGTGTTGTCTTAAAAGGAGGGCTCCTAAAGACAACTTGTTGCCCAAAAAGAGATTCTGTAACAGGAACAGACTGTGGCAACTACAAGGTCCCTGCACCTGCCCTGCTCTCCTGCTCAAAGATGAATGAAGGTGAGAGAGCTTCCAGGAGCTGGTTTGTGTGTACAAGCCAGCTCTCTTGGTCCTGTGTCCCAGAAGGAGCAGTGTCCCTGTGTAACTTGGACTGCAGAAGCTAGAACAAGGCAAATAATGACCTTCCTTGATGCTGCCCAGCTTCAGCCCCTTAACGAAACAAAGGACATGCACTGCTTCACAAATGAAGCTTCACAAATGAAAAAGACAAACAAATGAAGTAGTTCTGCCATCCATCAGAGAGGCTGTGTGCATGGCTGTACATGGTGGCTGAACATGCAGTTTCCACAGTAGATGAGGTTATGGGGTGTTTTCAGGAGAGGGCTACATGTATCCCCTGAGGAAGTATGATATGCTTCAGTCTATGAATCTGTTATGTCTCCTTCTTGACCTTCGTGGAATAATACCGAGTGGTGCTCAAAACCACTCACAGCGTCTTTTACTGATGGTGCATCCCATGACCACCTCAGCAGTCTGAAATGCTTCAGTCTGGGGTTTAGTCCTGCAGTCCCATGTCCTTTCTTGGTTTAGCGGTTGATGGAGGTATGTGCTCAGCACTCTTGAGGGGGGAAATGTGGTGAGTGCTTTTGGTGTTTTAGTGATTGATACGAGAAACTGTATGTGTGTATGTACCCATTCTTACTGTTTTAATCTAACTTGAAGAAACATTCCTCACTTGTTAGATATGTAAATTTTTAGGTAGCTAATTATCTGCTTTACTTGCCAACTCTCTCCAGCCTCTTTCTTCCATGATCCCACCACCCTCTTTCCTTCTCATTCCCATAAATATGTGTAGCTGATGAATAGCAAATCTTCTCATAGAATTCTTCAGGAATATTTACTGTAGGGCTTTGCTTTTGTTTGCTTTTCTGGTGACTTAGAGATGGCATAGTGAGAAAAGAAACATGTGAGCTAAACCTGTTGGTTTGAACATTGTGTCAGAAAATATCCATAAATTGCAAGCTACTACACAGATGTATAGATTTAATGAGACTGTGTAATGCCATTTATTTATGCTAAAGAATCTGACACATACGGTACTGAAAAAAGTTAATACTCTAAGAGTTATTTTATATTTTTCCATTGCCATCTGTCACTGCCTACATAATAATGATACAGGTGAAAGCCTAGCACTGCTTTTAAAAAAAAAATCAGAATGAATAGTCATTTAAATGTCTTGCTGCTTTAATAGCTGGTGTGTTTTAAGTTGTGGGAAGGAGGCAACAGAGATACACTCCCCCTGTTTTTTGTATATGAAATTTGGGGTTTAAACAGATTTATATTCTTGAAGTGACTTCTGAGAGTGGAAGATGATTATAAACTGTTCTATCCTTTAAATTTGGAAAAGTTAGGGACTAAACCAGACTCTGCCATCCTTTATACCATCAGTGTCTGATTCTTGGAGTAGCTCTTTCATGTGCATCTTCAGATGGAGGTGAAATTTTGTGCTTGCATAAATGTGCTGAATTAAGTAGTGTGAATGTGATTCATCTGTGAGTGGGTCTTTCTGGATCCCAGATCCCAAATCCTGATTCCCACTGGCCATCTGAAATCAGTAAAGAAAAAAAAAAAGGAAATACACTTTTTCAGCTGTCTTAAGTAAAAATGTTTCAAAACAGCACCATGCTGACAGAACTCAGCATTTACAAATACAGTGGCTTTTCAGAGTTTTCCTTTAGCTTTATGCAGTCGTACTGTGGTTAGGCAAAGCTGCTTTCCCTTTTTCTTCTTTTAATCACAGCAGAGTCCAACACAGCAGTGCCTGTGAAGTGTGTGCTGAGGAGTCCCTATGCTCTGATGTTTGCAGTCATCAAGGGCAGCAATAGTCCTATACCTGGGGATTTGCCCGTCGCTTCACATCCAAGGGTGCAGACAAGGCTTTTACTTGAGTGAATGAAACAGGTTTTGTTGTTAATCACCTTTTTACAGTGTAGTGATGATGACAGAAAATATTTTTGTGGCAGGTGCTTATCCTATAATTTTCCATGGGTTGATGAGTTAGGGAGGTTCCTCCTTTAGAGGAGGAGGAGGACATGGCTGGGTCAGGTTGCATTAAGATGATTTATATAATTAAAAAAAAACCCACATCTTTTCCTGAAAGCCGTGAATGATCCAAAGGTGTAACTTTGTAATGAAAGCCTTTCACTTATTTAAAATAATGTCTCTAGTGGTAAAATGCCAAAAAATGAAGCAAAGTGCCTGGTCCAGACACAGAGAAATCATTCCATTGGCTTCCAACAACTTTTTCAGGTGTATTTTCAAATATAGTGCAGATCCCTAATGGCAAGTTCCTTATAAATGAAATAATCATTACTGTTCTAATTACTATTCTTTGTGTACATTGGAAAGCATTTTAGGAAGTCATGCACTTTTTAAGAAGCAGAGATGACAATGAGTGAGCAATGAGGTTTTGGTCACTTTAAATGGATGTTATAAATCACTTTATTTTTGTTTATAAGAGATGATCCATATATAGCTGTAGTTTGTCAGCATTTTCCATTACAAACTTCTAGTTTTGGGTACTGTATAGAGCTCTCAGCAGCCTCTTAGAAAACCCACTTAGAGGTGAATGTTGTGTCATTGCTTAATGAGTATATGTTTTTTCTGCTCCCTTATTAGAATTTGAACCAGTCCTAAAAATAAAAAGGTGTTCGTGGTTTAATGTTTTGAGAGACAGTGTGTTTCACTACAGGACTGAGCCCGATTTTATTTTTTCTTCCTCTCTCTGCTTTCCAGTTGCATCAGAAATAACTCTTGAAGTAAAAAAGAGCTGTGGTAGGAGAGGAGACTGACAGTATTTAATGTATGTGCTGCAGACAGTAAGAGACTTGCTTTAGATCGGCAAGGGAAAGGGTTGTCAAAGACCACCCACGTCCCCAAACCCTGCCTCCTGCAGCTCATGGGAACTGTGAAATGGAAAGTTTACAATGAAAAGGGGCCCTGGAGAACACCTGCTATACAACACAGACAACCCCCTCTCCCCAACATCATCTGCCCTTCTGTAAGGCCTGAGGAGTCATTAAGACAAAGACTTAGTGATTAGGGTTTGCAGCAGGGGCTGATAAGATGTCGCCTAAAGGCAGAAAGTTTGCTAGGTGGCATTTGCTCAGAGAAGCATGTTTCATGAAACATAATAAGGAGATGAAAAAGCCCTACTCCCTCTCACCGCATCAAAACAGCCTGTAAAGTAACAGAACAAATAAGTATCCAACAGTTTCTCCTAATCTGACCATAAGGAAAACCCATGAGTCCAAGCCTAATAACTGGCTTAGCTTGAGCATCAGTATAGGGGACAGCAGCTAAGAGCTGAGTACTGCTGCGTTCCCCTCATCTTATGCAGGAAGCGGGTTCTGACACTATGAATGGGAAGGGAGGAGTGGGGGTGAGCAGTCCAGCAGTCCTCATCGCATCTATAGGGAATCAACAGAAACCATCTACTGCATTAAGCACAATACCCTGTTGCACCATCATTACTTTGTAAATATAGGCAAAAAAGGAGGGGGAGATTGGGTCATCAGTACTGCTTTTCCTACCCTGGGATATGAATACATGACTCTCACTTGTGCAAGTACAAGTTGCATAGATGCATTTATGAGTGAAATTTGGCCTGAGGCCCTTCTGGAGAGGAATCTTGCAACACTGAGCCATCATATATAGTTAATTAGGAGTTCTTACTCTTGCCACTTTAGAGGTAAGCAGCATTTGTGACTTGTGGTGAGCAAACAGCCATGCCTTAAAGGCTGGGCATCCAGAGCAAATTCTGCCATCTTTACTTACGCCAAGGTAGTTTTTACTCAGGCTGTCATCCTTTGGACTTCAGCAGATGCCTCACTGTATGCAACTCGAAATTCATTGAAACCATCTGAATTTAGTCTTCTGATAGAAAAGAAATTTCAGGTCTCAATGCTGCAGTTGCTGGGATGCTTAAATCAGAGCCCTTCCAACTGTAACTATTTAATATTTCTATAAGCTTGTATAGTCATTTGAGCATAAAAGTTGTTTCATAGGTTTAACTGCTGCAGTCTTCAGTCCTTGTGTCTGGCCATGGACAGCTGGATTGGGAGAAGCTGCCTGGTATTTTAAAAGTGTTGCTACTGAAAACATGAGGTGACAGCCAGTGTGTTGTTCCACATCAGCCAAAGCTGGTTCTTGTAATGGTATAGTATGCCTGGTCAGGGCCTGATCCAGCTGAAAATGGTTGATTTTTCTCAGGAAGGTTAATTTTCAACCAGGGTAGTTTACCACCCAGTTCCATAAGAACTTCCAGTATAAAAGATGGAAGTAGGGTGGGGAGTGAGAGGATGGCAACCACGGTTTGTGTCAGCTAAAACCTGACTGGAGCTCGGCTTAGCTATGCAGCTGCATCCTGATTTAAACTAATCTTGGGTGTAACAAACCTGTTAGTCTACACTTACTGCACACACCACCTCCAGAAGATATGAAATAAGTATTCTGTTGCATTTAGCGAGAGTTTAAATTGACTTCAGAGAGGTAGCAGGCTTAAACTGAGACTCTTCAACGTGAAAACTAAGAATTTTGAAGGATGCCTAAATAAGCTGATCACTTCTCACTGTATTTCTGGCGCATTAACCACCTCCATGTGGGCATGAAGAATCCCGTTTGTAGCATGCAGAAAAGGACCTGGCACAAAGCTCCTAAATCTTTCCCTTCTCTTCTTCTTTTTATTAGTTATAAAATGTTTGGTTTGATTTAACTGGTACAAATGGACATAAGCCTGCCGGGGTCACCCTGGCAACATGGTGTCACCATCTAAGATTTGCGCTTGCTCAGTAGACAAAAGCTAAAACTTTGGCAGCTTGTGATAAACAAATTTGACACCCAGCATCGGGGACATCCATGTGTAATGCAAGAGGCCCTGCTCTAGGCTTTTGTTGCTTGACTCTAGAAAGGAGCTGGGTAATTCCCCTTTCTTTGCAGGTGACGTTCACCCTCATTTGTTCCATCCAGCTACAGCTTCACTGTAAGTCTCCAGAAAGCCTCAATCTACTGTGAAAGCAGAACAGGTTTCCTTGAAATACATCTTTCTAAGCCCCAACTGAAACAGTTTCCATTACAGTGTTGTTAGGGCAGTGTTGTCTCTTAAATGACACCTGTGGGTGTCTTCCTTTCTCTTGAAGATCAGGGTTACCAGCTTCCAGTACCTTGAGCAGCCCTGAATCTCCTTATTCCTCAGCATCACACCTACACAACTTTTGAGGGATACCTGTATCGCAGCAGCAGAAGGGGAAGCCTGTTAGTTTCTCAGGAATTAAATATAATTTGCAGCCAATTTAGGTCTTAATGTCAACCTGTTTGCCAAGTGCTTTGTGGCTATGAGGCAACAACAGAGCAGATTCCTCCTCTGGTTTTGCCACTGCTCAGCTGGCATTCGCACCCTTTGTATGCATGCCTTTTGAAAAAGGGAAGGTTTGCCCATGCTCCCTTGTTTACACATTTAATAGCTCACAATTAAGCCAAAATGGACTTGAAAAGCCTCGTTAATTAAAAGCCAAATTACCAGCAACAGAAACTCAAAGATGAAGTTTTCTTTTCACCCCTTTACGCTGTTCCAGGAGGAAAGTATATTTAAACATGCATTCAAGTCTCACTACGCTTCTGGAGAGGTGTAGACACCCTCTTTAAGGACCATTTTGCTACCAGAGTGCTCTTAGACTGAGCAAGAGTCAGGGCTCATTGTTCCCAGCTTCTAGCATTCCTTACCTTGAATTTTCAAAGTCTGTAAAGATGGAAGCGTTCTCCCTCCCCCCACTTCCTTAATTTTCAGTTTACAAAACACTGATTTTTCATTCCAGATATTAAAATTAACTATGTTCCACTCACCATTAGTGAGTGTTTTTAATAGGGTAGAAACATTCACATCTGAGTCTTGAGATCTGTAAGAATAAGATTCCCAGGTTCAAAACTTGTGAGTAGCTGGCTCATTTTCTATTTGTCTTTAGCTGCCAATTAGCAATGTCATTAATCCACTGCCTAGGAGAAGTTCATGATTAAAATAGACGGTGTCACTGACCATGGACAAGACAATATGCAGAAGGTTGTGCCATAGGTGCCCGTCATTGTGCTGCAGTAGTTAGAGCTTTGCCTCATTCTCCAGAGGGAAGTAGAAATTTCTTAATTTCTCTGCCTCCTGGGGTACAGACAGACACATTATCCAGGCTTTGAATACTGCATTATATTGTGTTCTGGATAGGGATTCTGAAGCAGACCCTGGGAGGGCTAATGCACCACCTGCCACCTGTTATCAGGGGAGCTTGGTTAGGGAACACATTGTGTCCGCATTAGCCGCAAATGTCCTTTGCTGCGTCCACCCACAGAGCCACCCGAAGGCTCCTTGGGGGTGGCAGATTTGAATTTTGCCTCCTCAAGGATGAGTGTCTTGAAGCTGGGCCAGAGCTTTGTGTGCTGCTGGCGAGAGAAGACAGATTGGGGAAGAGGCACAGGAGGGTTGGAGGGATCAGGCTTGCTTTTTCTGCATCTCCGGGGGCAGCAGGGAGGAACTGGTGGTGCATGGCTGCTGCCAGTAAAGGCTAACCTCTAGCTGGAGACCACAAACCCTTGGTGACAGTGGCCAGCCTGATTTTCTGAGGCCACAGATAAAATAAGCAATGACCTAGGACAGCAGACAGTGGAGGAGACAGAGGAGCACGATCCTGCTGCTTGCTCCCTGGTGTGCTGTACAGAAGGAATTTTGTTCTGGAGAGGGAATTGTACTCTAGCTTGCTTAAGGAAAAGATGACCAATGCTTTAGTTTATACCCCACCTGGGGATCAAGTCTCTCAGCAAGACAAGAGGGTTTTATTTTTCCCCCCAGATCTCACTTTCGAGGGAAACAGATTTCCACGACAGAGGCTGAAATACTAGGAATAGTTTTCTTAGGTGGATCTTCCAACTTCTGGTTTGTAACTACACTAATTTGTGGGTGAAGGAAATATTTTGGTACTGAAAACTTGCCAAAATGCTGTTTAACAGAGAACTGCACTTTAATTAGCACTTAGGAGACATTAACAGTAATTGTATTCAATTTCAACGCTCAGGATAAAGTGTGATTTAGGATCAGCTGGTTGGTGCTCTGAAAGAAAGGGGAAAACAAAAAAAAGGGAAAAAAACAACAAAAAAAAACATTGCTGTGTGGTCTGGTGAACATGCGCCCTTAGCTTTGTGTTTATAGGTAGAAGCTTTTGTGGCTGCCTGTCTCTTTCTTCCCACAAGGTGTTGTGCTGGACTGGGAAAAAAGTGGAAGGAACTTGTATTAACTGGAGGGAAAGGATTTAACTTCAAGTTCATGCTTTTGCAGTGAGCTGGATTATGGTTTATCCCTGCTATCTCTTTTGCTGTAATTTTTAGGAAAAGTGCCAAATACTTTGAAAAAATTTTCCATTTACTTATTTATGCTTTGCTTTGCCAAAGAATGAGAAAGCCTGCCACATTCAGCAAGCATGTGAACAAGACAGGCGAGGGAACCCAGGGTGAAATCTGATGTGGAGACTTGTGTATGATGCAGGATAGCCATCAACATCCCTTGAATATTTCTTTCTTCTTAACAGCAGAGTTCATTATGCTCTCAAAGTTTGTGGCTGTAGGTGAAAACAAAGACAGTGCCATTAAATGACTGTAGTTGCAAAGGCTGGCTGAGAACAGAGAAGACAAACAATATGCAATTGAAGTGCCCGTTTGTATGCAAGCTACCAGACAAGCCTGACATATACACCAGTATGATGTAAGGCAGTGGAGAGAACCTGATTAGCAAAGCCCTCACAGCGATGCGAGGAGATCCCTGCTGCACCAGCACTCCCCTCCTTGGAGACCTACAACTAGTCCCAGTTGAAGGAAACCTTCCCACAGCAACAGAGCTGGCAGAGGGTTTCTGAAAACGGCAACAGTGCTTCTGTGTGTGTGTGTGTATGTGAAGGTGAGGGAAGTAAGAAGAGTAAACAGCCAGAACAACTCTGCAGAATAGATGGGATATGGCGAAGGATGCAAGATGAATTACTTGGGCTTTGTGAGCTATGTGTGCAGGAGTTGTGGAGCACTGCATGTCTGGGAGCAAACGGCTCACTGTTTTGTTGGGCTGTTTAGCCTGTTGGATGAAAGCCATCCTTTAGCAGAGAGAAATGCTAGGGCAAGATAAAGTAAGTGATCTTCTGGTTTGTAAGCTCTTGCAGCCTTGCTTTCATTTGTGCTGAGCAGGCAGAGGTCCACAGACTGTAATGGGAAGCAGTGGTTCTCAACACTTACTGCAGTCAAGTGTATTCCATATCAGAAGTAGAGTCAAAAATCTGTATATGTAAGAAGACACGTAAGATACAAGGCTTTCTCTCTCTTGTGAGTACATATAAATATATACAATTGGTAGGAGCGTTGGGTTATTTAGTGCATTACTGTGCAATGAGAGTGCACAGGCATGTGGCAGCAACCTGGAGTTTTAGGTGAGGAGTTCAGGGCTCTAATTCTGGCTCTACTATAGCTACTTGTGTGGTCAAGTGTATTAAATTCTGCTCCCAAGGACAGCAAACCATTTATTCGGGCTTCATTCTCAGACTTGCTGAATACCCCAAAAGGCTGCTATTATTAGAGGGAACTGCCATTCCTCTAGCTCTGAAAGTGGGCTGTCCATAAATCGCCAGTGCCTGCTTTCCATGCAGAAGTGGGACTAGGACCTTGGCTTTCTCCCTGCTAGCCTGCGGAACTTCCAGAGCTCCCACTCTTCCTCCCTTTGCTTCTCTTGCTGCTGTGCTGGGTCAGGCCCCCTCATTCTCCCCATGCAAACAGCTTCCTGTTGACCTTTTTCTGCCTTCCTTCCCTTGTTATGGCAGTAGCGGCCTTGCAGAAGAAGCTAGTGAGTCCTTGGTGGACGGGTGATTTGCAGTTACATAAAGTTTAGGGTGTCTCTTTTTATGGCCAGGTTTGGGTGCAGGAGGTTGCTGTCACCCACGTATTTCCCTGTGTGTGCTGTTGATACAGGGTTAGCACTGTGTAGCAGAGAGCTGTCCTGGGGTACTGTGCTTTTCCACCATGCCAGGTACCAGCTGAGGATAGGTCACAGTCAAGCTCACAGTCCCTACTTTTTTTCCCTTTTTTTAGACAATAAATGCATCTCTGGCAACAAAAATATCAATTCCCTTCTATAAATGTAGCACTTGAATATTTTGCAGTTGCAGACTGTTTGGATGACAGTGCCTGTGCTGGGTACTAGTCTGCTGTGATCTGATCTGGCTGCGTCCTTGCTCTGGATGGGCTTTGCCGTAATAGTACTTTCATTCCTTAGCTCCCATTAGTGCCTTGATGAAGAGTGGAAGATGCATTTCAACAATTTTATGATTAAAAAGCAACGTCTTCCCGTTCTTTGGTCTCTGGTGCCTCTACCCTGTTTATTATGCTTTGTCTAGGGTAGCAACAGTGACTTAGAGTTAACGTCAGCATCAGTCTCTGAACCTTGTATTTTCTTTAACCGTAAATTCTGGGGAAGAAGGATGAAAGAGGAAGTCTAAGTAGCAGAGTTTGTTCTTTTGACATTTTCAAGCCTGCTGTTTGAAACTCACAGCAATCAGACACATTTACTCATTGGGTTCCTGGACATTCCCCTTGGTGGCTGTACTCTGGAGCACGTCTGGCCAGGGTTTGGAGGCAAGCATTTAGGCTCTTGATCTACTGCTGTCACCAGCATTCCTGCAATGGCCTTAGTACAGAGGTCAAAGACTGCTTAGATATGAAGACTGAATCACCTCCTTTTTAAACCCCTCAACAGGATCAAGGCTTAGGGAAGCAGGCACGTGGGCTTGCCTTCTGGCTGACTGTGGATGGGAGAGTGTGACTCTGAAACAGGCCTTTCGGCCACTTCAGCCAGCCATTTAGACATTGAAATGAGGTTCTCTAGTGATGACAACGCTCCTGTGTGAAAAAGCCTGATGCATTTATTTTCTGTAAAGATATACCGATTCCACGAGCTGTTGATAGAGAAGATTTATTCTGTGACCTGAGGATCACAGAAATCGTGGTGAGCCCATCAGTCTAACTGGACAGATACGAGAGATCTTCAAGTGTGCTTATTTTACTTGCAAATATACATAAGCCAGCAGCATAAATCTCTCTTCAGACCTGTTTGCCTTGGCAGTGTCCCATTTGTGTGAATCGGAAGATGGTAGCAAAACAGCACTGGAGGTTCATCCAGTCTCCCCTCTGTCAGGAAGCCTGCCCGACTCTGGCTTCACTAGGTCCCTGTGTTTTCAATTATCCTGCTTGCAAAGGATGTTTGTTTCCCCAAGTTGTGATGGTGCAGTGAAACCCTGTCTTTGGAAACCCTTCATCTTGGTGCACTAGGCAGGAGAGACCTGGAAGAAGCAGCTGTGGCTATGTCCTTTGCTCTTGTGACTTGGGCTTCTTGAAAGGAAGGGAGCTCCTATGTTTCAAGCTAAGCAGGAGGATAAGTTCTTAAGCCTGCTGCATCTCTGCAGCTGTTGGTAGGTCTCTGGATCACGCCGTGCCTTAGTTTCCAAGCTGTAAAATAGGGATAGAAATTAACTTAAATACCACAACAAAACAGGGCCTAAGACACAGTTGTAACTTGTGGTGCCATCACCATCATCAAACTGTGAGATTGTGGTGCTGCCACCACCGTGAGACCCTCATGTTGGTCAGAGCTTAAAGGCCGTGCTTTAATATTGATAATCATAGAGATTTATCATTATATTAGTGACTGGGAACTTAGAGCATACATGGGTTTAATTTTTTTAATTTTTAATTTTTTTATTTTTTATTTTTTTTATTTCAGCAAATTCAGTAAAGCTAGAAATGCAAAGTGATGATGAATTTGACAGGAAGCCCCTGTGTCAGGAAGATGAGATCAGGGCTCATGATGAAGGAAGCAGCCTGGAAGATCCTCTCACTGAGGGTAACGAGATGATGGATAACAGAAAGATCCAGGAGCTCTCAAGCGAGGGAGGAATCCGGCTTCCGAATGGTAAACTGAAATGTGACGTCTGTGGCATGATTTGCATTGGGCCCAATGTGCTAATGGTACATAAAAGGAGCCACACTGGTAAGCAGCTGAAAGAAAATCTGATGACTGCCCATAGCGTCTGATGTTGATATTACCTGACCACTCTTCTCTCTTCCCTTTTCATTCATGGGGTAGCAGGAGGTGGGGAGGGAAAGATGGGCTTCATTGGTTTGGTTCTCTTCCTGCTCCCCAAATTCTGGTGATGCTGTGTTTCTGGCATAGTGGTTCTTTGACATTGATTTACAGCCTCTAGTTCTTAAAAACAGCACAGAAGTCTGAAAATTGCTTTTTTTTTACTGTTGTTTGCTGGTTTACTTAACCAGGGGCAAGACAGTGAGAGTCATTCTTTGGCATGGGGGTGTGTGTGTTCATGTGTGTGCGCATGTGCAAGGCTTTTGAACCCTTAGGGTGAGTCTTAGGTGGTCTTCCATTGGAGGTGCCCAGAGTGGAAAACATCAGAAGCTTCCTGGGGATCTCTCACCTCCTTTGCAAGTGGCTGGGCATGATGCTGGTGGCCTGACAAACCTGGGATTAGCAAACCCCACAGGGACATGCATTATCCAGCAATGTATTGTGTGACAGCTCCAGCAGGAAACCTCACCTGAACTGCTCCTTTGAGCTAGCACTTGGCTCCCCTCACCATCCAGATGTGGCATCTTTCAATGCTTGAACTCTACTATAATTTTATTTTTGTTACTGTTAGTATTTCTAAGTTTCAGAGACCAAAACAGCTCACTGGGCTTATGGATCTGAGAATTCAAGAGGCAGACAAAACTTCTGCAGTATGCTGATTGAGGGGGCCTTTGGGGCCTGAAAGATGAGGCCTTGAGTTCAAAATAAGGAATTTCAGGCAAATTTTGGCTAGTAGGACAAACTCGGCTGCCTGAGGGGCTGGTACTGACTAGCACTCACCTCTGGTACTCGCCTCTGCTGCTTGCCTCTGCTGCTTACCTCTGCTGCTTCTCAGGTAGGAGTGGTGGTTACCTCCATCAGGATAAAGTACAGGTGGTGCCAGAAGACAGTTCTCCCTGGTTTTGCAGAGGTCTACCTGGCAGAGCCTTTATTAAAAACAGCACTTAAGCTTGTGCTTACTTTTTGTGGTATTTAAGCACATGTAAGTCACCTGAAGTGCTACCATATATGCTTAAGATACACACTTCAGTCTTATTAAGGTTAAGCACAGGTTTTTGTGCTGGAGCTTCAGGGGGTGCTTGTTCTTCATATTTTTTAGACAAAATGAAATCTACCTTTTTTCTTTTGTCTTTGCTATTATTTAACAGAGTGAGAGACTCACACAGACTGTGAGATTTCTGCTAAGATTCTAAAAGAAAACTGGGGATTTAAGATAGAGTAAGAAAGACTATGCATAATCCCTTTGTAAACCTAGTAGTTCACAGTCAAATAGTGTGCTCTTGATGTGAAAGGAATCAATAGAATTTCTGTACAGAGGAATAATAAATACATACTACATACTTAATGCCCTGTATATGAGTTGTATTGATAATAACTTAACAGAAATGTGTAATGCAAAACATTGCAGTATCATTTATGATGCAGCCGTGATTTTAGGCAGCAGTTACAACAGGGGAAAAGCACTAGTTGGAGGACCCAAATCTTGATTAACAATTTGACATGCTGTTACTAGGAAGGAGAAAGAGAATTGAGATGTACAGCCTGAGTCCCCAGCTTTCAACCTCCCTGAAAGTTTTTGTTGGCACTTGCATGTATCTGAGCATATGTATTGTAGGTGCATCAGAGTCTGTGTATTTGAACTTGAGCAGCTAAATTAGACTTGCTAAATTTAGACTTAGGTATACTTCATTAAATGGTCTGCATTTTTTGACACACTGGCTAGCTAGTGCATCTTTTAAATACAGACAAGCTGCTTTTTTCCTGTGAAAGAAGACCTGCAAATTCAAAGAGAACAGAGCAAAATCTCATCTGCGTGCAGGCAAAGCGGCTGTATGCGGATGCATAGATGGGGATTGCATAACTGATAGCATTTTCCTGCAGGCTACTGCTGGTTCCCCATAGAGCCCTGACTCTTCCCATCCAAGCAGAGGAGCTGTGATATATTGCTCTATACAGATGATCTCAAGCATATAGAAATGACATTCCTTTTAACGTGCAGCTCTGTGCTCTATGCTCAGTAAACCAATTGGCAAATTTTGCGGGGGATTTTTCTTTTTCTTTCCCCCACTGTTTGTTTGTTTTTTAATACATGCTGCTGCTTCACTGTCCACAACAGAAGGGGAAGTTTGCTTGGATTTCCACATCCTTGATTTTAAGGAGTATTTTTAGCATACTGGTATCTCTCTTTTGAAGTGCAGTGTTTTAAAGTCTATTGCCACTTCCTCGGCAGCTAGGCATGATGGGCTGGCCCCAGCTCTGGAATGAGCCCTGACCTGTGGGTAGTCTGGTTTTGCAGCCCAAGGGAGAATTGTGGAGGGAAGGGAGGTTTTCCCTGGCGAGTGTAAACCAATGATATTCTTTATCAGCTAATGCAACTGGCATGTAAATCCTTACCTCTCAAAGCCAGTTTAAGTATGTTTTAGAATCTGAATGTCACCTTACTCTCCTCTTTGTCTATACAAAACCAAAGCATGGTCTGGCCAGTTACTTGTATTGGCAAAGACTGAAGTATTTTTCCTTTTCCAAAAAAACTGTCATCGTTCTATGTAAATCACACAAAATTCTGTGGTCCATAGTAGAGGCTGTAATTTGCATGTATGCTGGGACAAGAGTGTGGCTTTACTTACACTGGGGACCCAGCCTTTGCGAGAAGCTGTGCTGTATGGCTTTGGCTGCATTACACCCATAAAGGAGCACAGTTTTCTCCAGCCATTATTTGTCTGTTTGTGAGAGGTAGTTGTCTTTCCTGCCACGTTGTTGTAGTTCAGTCAAACAGATATAGGGATGGGGAAAATAATCTGTGCTGTGGATGACACTCGGTGTCCCATCTCTCATCCTCGTGCTGGAGCATCCGTTTCAAATGACTCATGCAGTCATATTGTATCATATATAATCACAGAGTGGTTTGTGTTGGAAGGGACCTGAAAGCTCATCCAGTCCCAGCCCCCTGCCTTGGGCAGGGACACCTTCTACTAGAGCAGGTTGCTCCAAGCCCCTGTGTCCAACCTGGCCTTGAACACTGCCAGGGATGGGGCAGCCACAGCCTCTCTGGGCACCCTGTGCCAGTGCCTCAGCACCCTCACAGGGAAGAACTTCTTCCTTATACCTAATCTAAATCTCCCTCTGTCAAGTTAAAGCCATTCCCCCTTGTCATGTCCCTACAGGCCCTTGTCAAAAGTCCCTTTCCAGATTTCTTGAAGGCGCTCTCTGTCACCCCTTCCCATGATAGACCAAGCTGAGGATTTCTCATCCATCCTTCAGATCCACACAAGCTCTGCCTCATGCCTGTGGTGCAAATGGTGCTCTGGTCCACAGTACCTCCATCACAGAGTCCTTGGCACTGCTCCTCCGATACTGCCCAATGCAACATTTCTTTGAAACGCTGGTAATTCAAGTGAAACGTTTTTGTAGTCTGTATGATCCTCAGGAGAAGTCTTTCTATTTATTTGTCATCACTGATAGAAAAGAAATAAAGTGTTTAATGTGGGACTTAAGCATGATGCACTCCCTGCTTTAGTGAACAAGGTAACCCCATCCTCTCTCTCAAGTGCCACATCCTCGTGTCAGAAAAATAGCATATGTCAGGTTTGATTTATTTTCCTCCTTTCTCATAGTGTCTTCTTTTGGTCCAGATTTCATATTCCAAAGCACATAGCCTGATTTACATCATCTTTATCAGAGGTATTTTGTTATTGCAGGAGAGGACTGGTCACATAGTATTGCCACTGGATACCCCAGGGGCTTGTGCTAGGGAATGTTGAGGGAAGGGGAGAAGAAGGTAAGGTCAGGAATCCAACTTGTGTGAAGGAATGAAAGGGAACTCGAATGAGTTCTCACCTCTTTAGGCTCTCCGCTAGTGGGCCTGATTTAAAAGTTCCTTGATTCTCATTTTTGGTAAAGCAGAAACGTTTTGCTGATGCCGCCCTGTTGCTGCCTCTGTGATCTGCAAGGTCCTCACATTGTTCTCCCTTGCACTGTGAATTGTGATTTTTCTTCACTGTAACATCCAGTCCTTTATTTAGTCCACTGCTGGATTTTTAAATACTTTTTATCTCTAAGGGAGGCTTGGGATTATCCTCATAGAACACCTAGAGGTTAAATGCTTTCTCTGTGTGGACACAGAGGGATAGGGGCAGATCAAAGCCATGTCCCTGCGTGAAGGGCATGACGCAGCAGGCAGTGGGGATAGTAGTCTTATCAGCAGCCCAAAGTGAGAGTGGGATAGGTTATTTTTTGAGCTGCTAACTACAGGAAAGTCTCATCTCTTTGCTTGCACTCCCCGTGCATTTTAGTACCATGAAGTCAGTGTAATGAGACAAGTTATGTGCCTGTGAGAGAAATCTTCAAGTTCTACTATAGCAGCTGTGGCATTATTAACTAAACATATGCAACATGGGAACTCTGAATGCTAGTTAAGTTTTGTTTTTCATGCAAAGCTCAAGTTTTTGGGACACAATTAATAAATGAGGAAAAATCTAATTGTGCTGTTCAGTATATAAGACTTTATGCCCAAGCCAGTTAATTAAGAGCAAATTTTAACAAATGGACATATTAACATGTTGCGGTTAACTCCATTAGCCTACCTGTCTCATTCTTCCAGAAGAAAGGTTTATTTGGTTTAGTTTGTCATTTGTAACCTAGCACAGGCTGAATCAAAAATTGTAGGGCCAAACTTCTAAAAGTGCGATTTTCTACATGGGTTCTTAAATCTAACTTTTCCAAGTTAAGCATAAGGAGGGGGAGCTTGGATTTTTGAAATCACTGTCTGAATAAGGATGTGTTTTACTTGCAGTATGTGGTAGCTAAACTCTTCTGATACTTGTACCAGTTCACTTAGAGGATTTTTCTGTCTTAAGAATATGGTCACGAATCTGTGTACAGAGGACACTTGGAAATCACCCACGATTTCTCAGGAATTTTTCATGAGAGATTTGTCACTAGTGTTTTATAATAAGCTGCCCTATCTGGCAGTAGGTTTTTCCCAACAAAAAGCCCTAGTAAAATCACTGATTTCAAGTGATGTGCAGCCTCTTAAGTGAATTTGATAGAACAGTGAGTAGGTATGCAGGCTAGATAGTCCCCAGAGTAACAAATACAGAAATGGAGCAAATTCTGCTGCTTTGTCTCTCGCTTGTATAAAGGCAGGTTGCAACTCGGTGTCTGTTGGTATGTCGGTAGCACAGCTGATATTCCATTTTGCTCCTGGGACAACATGGGATCAGAGCCGTTGCAGCATCTTATGAACCAGGAGAAACATTTTATTTTAACTGAGTTTAACAAAAAGCCTACTACAGAAGGGTGAAAACCAAGATTATTAGATTACTTGTTTACCACTTCTGGTGGTAGCATGGGCACAGTAATTCTGCATTAAGAGGTTAAAAAGCTAATTTCTATCCCTTTTGAGAAGTACCTAAGCTGTCCTGTGCATATCAAAGGTATGTGCCAAAGGAAAAAGGCTGAAATCTCAGATATACTTTTGGTCGATGTTAAATGCGGTCCCAAGGGACCCGGTTCTTATATGTAGATGGACTTCATCCTGGCTTTCCTTGTTATTGTGAAGAGACTTTAAACTTAGTGGATTTTTAAGAAAAGGTAATTAAAACATTCAGAGGAAGGGACTTGAGCACTGCTGTTAAAATAACCAGGCTTCACTGTTAATGAGAGCTCCTGCATTATTTTGTGAGTCATTCTGTTTGATTTCAAAGGGACAAAAGTCACCAGCCAAGGGTTATGAAGATCTAAACCTACTTGGTTGCGAGGTCTTCAGGCTCTTTGTCCTCAGTCAAATTTCTGTTTTGGTACAGAAAATATCACTGATGTATTTTGCACCAGTCTGAGATTCAGAGAAGGGTAACTCATACTGAAACTTCTGCAGAGCACTTCCGTGCTGAGGCGGTAAAGGAGAGTTCTTGTGCTGGGAAGTTTCCAGTTAAGCAGAAAAAGAGTTGGTTTGTTTTTTGAAATAACATTTGACATATAGACAGTAAAATATGAAAGCTATTAGGAGGAAGTTAATCACTTCAGTTGCCTGGTTTCAGGTTATATCAGGTAGACGGTGTTCATAACTTGTGCTGTGAAGTCTCTAGGCAGCTGCCATATGTTAAAGACGCTTATGAAAGGAGATAATTATGGAGGGACTGTGTCTTGATAATAAACCTGACTCCCTTGGTCCAATTCACCTTTCATCTCAGTGTTTGTTTACACAACAGCAAGTTAACTTGGGTACTTTAGATACTGGAGAAGGCATAACTGTATTGGATGCATGTTAAACAATGAAGTTTCAGCAGTATTATACTGTAACTTAGAGGTAAATATTTGAAATCATACCTTTCAATTAATGCTTTATTTAACTGTGAAATGATAAAACTCCATGTATTTGTTTGTTTATTAACGTCATCACTGGGGTAGTTTCCTGCCACAAGCCCCTCTTCATAAAGCTTAAGGAAAAGTAATACTTTACAACTCTGGATTACCTTGACTAGCCCGTTCCTGAAGTAGCTTTAGACAATTAACTTACCAGTGCTGGAGAACAAGGGTTTTTAGGCATTCTTGGTTTTGTCTGGTTTTACATATTAAATCTGGAGCTGGAAAGAAACATGTTTTTTGTTTGTTTCTCTGTTCCTCCCTCTCTCCCCACTCAGAAAGTCTTCTTTTTAATCACTAAGGTTTGAGGGGTTTCTGTCCTAGTTTAGCTCTAAGATAGAGAAAAGGTTTAGTACTTAAAGTAGATGCCAAATATTTTGTGGTTACATTGGAGTCATCTAGTTTCCACTGCTGAAAAGCAAAAAGCTTGCTTAGTCTCTTTTCAGTATATGTTATTCTTAAAAGGAGTTCTTATTTTAATAGATCAATAGAAGTATACAGAGTCAAACAGTAAATACATAGCTATAAGTGGTGAAAAATGCACCACACTCATAATTGTCATTACCCTCCTGTTGTCTTGTATGCCACCTGTTTAATAGTTCTATAGTTTCTGGAATGTGAGTGCTGCCATCACCCCCAAAGAAAGGAAAGCACTTTAAACACAGTCAGGGACTGTCATATAGAGAAGAAACGTATTGAGGACTTTTGAGTGGATGTGTAGTTTGAAGTGTGACTAATTTCAGCCTATGAATAAAAACTTTTAATTTTCACACAAGAGTAAGGTAAGTGAATAAGGATGTCAAGGTTGTTAATTTGTTATCAGGAGATAATAGCCTTGGAGGACTACATACCAGCTTACTAGGAAAAGGCAGCAGGAGAAGTAATTGGAAAACAGTCTTCTCAAGGCACTGAAGTGATAAAGAAGTCTGGTTTGGTAGTATCTGGAGTAGGCATCAGACAGCATAGTTCTTGGAACACCAGCAAAATCTTATTATTCGGTCTTTACTTTTTTGTGCACTCTTCTGTTGGATAATGGTCTCTCAGATTAGCTGTGCTAAATGGAGGAGCTGCTAATCAATAGCATGAAGGTGGGACTAAAATTAACAGTCATCCCACAAGCCTGCAGCTTAAACAAGGAGTAGGAATCAAGTGACTGCACGACAGTATAACAAACAGATCAAAGCAGCTATTTACCCAAAATTAAGCCAGTAGGAAAAACTACTGGCTTTGAATAGATACAGAGGTTATTTAAGGTAAAATGTGCTGCTATAGCAAATTCTGTCTGTTTCAAGAGATTTGGTCACTTTGTGAGCAAAGTGGTGTCACTCATTTTGTGAGCATTTTCATGTCGTCTTTGCCACTGAACCGTGGTTCAATGACTGTTTGAATTCCTGACCAAAGGCTTTCAGCATCTCTTTGGCAGCTAGTTTATGGAGGAGTAATACCTGCCCATATGTGGCTTCCAAAATATCAAAGGTAAATGGGTGGTATAGCAGGTAAAACACTCTAACTGCGTAGTTTTAAATACAGCAGGAGTAAAAGGAAAGACTTTAGACTTGGTAAGAAACTTGCCACCTTAATGTCGTCATCCTGAAACTGAACCTATCATTCCTAAATACTGAGAAGCATGTCAAAGGAAGGGAGTTTGCCTGTTTTCTCAGACAGCGAAAGCAAAACAGAAAAGAAAAAAGCCCCATGTATTTTTCTACTGCAGTCTCTGCATATCTCTGTTATGGACATTTTGAAATGATGTAAAAGAAGATAATGGCTAGTCATATCTTTTAAGTATAGTGTGGGAGTTTGAAAGCGAAACCACAAACTCTTTATCAATTCCAATGAGCTTGTGTTCAGTGTCTTGGAAGAAGAGCTTTATGCCCTGATTTTTTTTGTTGTCACTCCATAATGTTCTTGGCAAGCTTGTAGAAACCTTACTGTCTTCTTCAGCGCATCTGTGGTGATTTCAGATGTAATTTCCAGCTCGTGCACGTGAAGTAAAGTTACAGAGGTACGGCATATATATGGCACATATCCTCCTTTATGCTATATTCCTGGCAGGGCTCTAATGCTGGCAGTGATTTAAACCACTGAAGCAAGAACTGCTTGTGGACATCTGTAAGAGCTCTCTTCCTCCCTCTCTTTCCATTTGTATCTACAGATGTATTTTGGACTTTACACTAGATGCATGAACTCCTTTGATAAAAACATAGCATTAATTTTGTCTAGCAAGGGAGTAATCATTTTAAAGCAATTGTAAAAGGCTTTGGAGAGATGTGATAGATCACACAATGTGTGTGTTTTTCATGAGATCTGTGTTTCAGGAGAGTGAATTCAACCTCAGAACGCCCACCAGGATTTAGCCAAGACTCCATAATAGGTGATGCACTGAAAAAATGAATGAGGCTGCTTACATCTGAAATCTGATTAACTTGGTCCTCACTTGGTGAAAACATGTCAGTATCTAAAGCCCTGCTGCAGTAAAGCACTTTAGAAGTGGCTGGCACAAGTGTATGCTTGTGCCCTATTGGTGTGCACAGTGGGACAAGCAGATGATTACAGCTGATTGCCTGCCCAAGAATCCTGTAACAGGCTAAGTGTCCTCAACAAATGTTGACAAAGAGTATGCTTTTAATAATACTTCATAAAACCTATGTGATTTCTCAGGGGTTTTCCTCTAAATAGTGACTTTAAAAAGGGTGCTTGTTTTTATGGACCCAGTCTCCACTGCCCAAAGAAAATACAAAGGATTAACATCAAAATAAGTTTTGGATGTGTATGTGTGTGAATGCATGGCTTGAGGGGACAGGGTAAGGTATAGAGTTTCTGTTCATTTAGATACTTTGTTTTTCATCAAACAAGTCTTTTCAGTTAGCTTTACTTAGAGCGCAAATTTGCTTATTTCACAATTTAACAGTGTAACATTTTTCTCAGTGTTTGCTACTGCCCAAAGCTTGTAGCCCGGGTCCTTACTTGCTTCTATTCCCTCTGTACCACTCCAGCAATGCAAAGCAGCCTTTAAAAAGGGTTTTCAAAGTATAATGTAAGCAAAAGGTCTGGTTTGAATCAAAGACCTTAGCATCTGCCCAAGTCCAGTTGGTCTGCTCAGTTCCGAATACTCATATGGATTGGACCTATACTAAAAATAGGTGCAAAACCATAGAGAAATGCTAAAAACCCACAGTCATGGATCTGAATTTTGATCAGAGCTCCTCTTTTACGAAGGATCAAACCTCTGAGGTGGAGAACTTTAAGAAAATCAGGCTGCATTAATCACCTCGAGGAAAGAGTCTTAAATTGTTATTGGAGTCTTTGCCCGTTGTGCAAAAGAAACAGCCTCTGACTTTAGCAAGTGCCACGTGTGGTGGTGGGGACCATACCTAGGTAAGATGGCACTGTTACAGAGAGCAGGATAAAGGGCTTCATGCCTCTTCCAATGTTTCTTGACAGCTCTCTCCCTTCCATTTCCCTTCCAGGTGAACGCCCCTTCCACTGTAACCAATGTGGAGCTTCTTTTACCCAGAAGGGGAACCTGCTGAGGCACATCAAGTTGCACTCTGGGGAGAAACCATTCAAATGTCCCTTCTGCAGCTATGCCTGCCGACGGAGGGACGCCCTCACAGGACACCTTAGGACGCACTCTGGTGAGCCTGCCTTGTCTTCTCTTCGCTCTTGTTTTGCCCTTTGTCATTGACCTTCAAGTGAAGCAGGTTGTGAAAACAACTGTGGTCCTGGTGGCTCTGGGTCTGTACCATCCTCTTCAGATAGCACAGCTCTGAACTTTGGGAAAGCCTTGATGTAAATCACAAAAGTTGTGGTTAAGCCACACCTCTCCTTTTGTGTAACTGAGCTCCTCTGCTGATGCTATCGTTCTTCCCTTTGAATATCTTCTTGGGTGTATCCAGTCTTCCCTGGCAGATCGTTTTGACACTCTCAGCTCCAAAGTGGCTGTGAAATTCCAAAGACTGTAAAAAATAAGTGCTCTTGGTAGCCTGCTCTTCAGTTCATACCCATTTCTTCATCTAATAAATGCCATATGCTGGTGAGTTCTTACTTGCTTATCTTTCAGAAATCTCCTGATTGCATTTTTGATTGTTGCATCTTGCTGTAAAGTCCTACTTCATGGCAGCCATAGCACTCACCCCGAAGCAGAAGGTGGTGGAGGGAGATTAGGTTTGTCTTGCCTGGCTACTTGATATATATCAAGTCTACCTGGTAAGAGTTTCTTGATACGTTCTGAAAAAATATCTGTCCTATAACTGCATTTTTATAGTCATGCTGATAGCCCGGATCAAGATCAGATGTGTTTCTGGTCTTTGTATGCCTCACCAAACGGCCTCATTCTACCCACTTATTCAGTTGTGTAGGACTCTTGAGTAAGATCTTAATTTGCTGCATTTTTCATCTTCTAAGATGTTCAACTTCTGTGTCCAGGCCATTTATAGGAGTCTGTGTTTTTCATTGTTGAATGAGCAGAGATAATTGGACTGCTAATAAGTGATAGCATTACAGATTAACATTTTGGAGGTATTAGCAAACGTGTGACTACTAAAACACAGTGGTTGAAGTGCAGCCACAGACAAAAACTCTGCTGTGAAAATGCAATTATGGAACTTCCTGATTCTTTATATGTGTTTCTTTTGCAGGGTCAGCCTCACTTCAGTAGAGGTTTCTGGTTCATGAGCATTAGGTTTGTTTTAGGATACAGAGTTGCCTTGACATTTCCAGGAATCAGAAAGGTAGAAGCTAGTAAGCTTCTCCAGGTAGACTTTGGAGTACACAGAAGGCTGTATTGATGCAAACGCACTGCTGACAGAAAGCATGAGCTTCCAAGTGACTGCAAGTGTGGGACTAGGCTGAGAGAATGGTGTGAGAGTTGTCAGCTGAGAGGATTGCATCTGCAAGTCAGCAGGGACAATATTTGTGGAATTGTGAGATGAAATTCTCACATATCTGACCATAACCATAGTTTCATCTTGAAATGTAGTAAAAAAGAATACATGATCAAAATAGCCACACTTAAAATAACAAAAGGGGTTGTGACGTAAAATAGCCCACGTTACAAAACACATTGATTTTGAAGATTGTTTTCGTAATATGAATATAGATCTTGTTATCCAGATACAGCCATTGATAGAGATTGTTGGATTTTCCCGCTTGAAAAGTGCATATCTGATGTTTCTGCTTTTTGTATGAAGACGAAATGCAAAGGTGTGGGATTTTCAGCAGGCACCTAAGCTGCCTAGGCACATGAGTTCCTCTGGATCTCCTTCCCTAACTGACTTACTTGTGTTCAGCTGTGCTCAGTGGGTAATTCTATATTTTGTTTTCAGTGAAGAAAGTGTCACCCCTCTCAACAGTCAACTACACCAGTTTGAAGCAGAGGGCCAGCAGAAATAGGCAAGTGTTCCCACAATACTCAGACAGTTCTTCAGAGCAGCACTCACAGATGAAGAGTTAAAAACCTGGGATATTGCCCTAAAACCTGGCACCCACCTGTGAACATGAGCATGGGAGTTAGGGTGTCATTCTGCCTATGTCTTACAGGCCAGCTTTGTTGATCTGTGCAATGTGCGTGAGCATGGTTCATGGAGAAAATGGGAAGATGTTTCCTAGAGTTTTTAAATGGTTTCATATCTGTGTACTGTATAAGCATCTGCTGCTTTAATGAAGTACAACTCAAAAGTCCATGAAGATACATCAATTCTAGTAAACTTCATCGAAGGTCTTTTCCAACCTAAATGATTTTATGGTGCTGTGATTGTTTACATCTCTTATTTCTGACCAGAAAAGACAGTATCAGATAAAACATAGAAAGAAGGGATTGAAAACTATTTTGAAACGTGAGATTTCAGTCACATTTCAATCTAGTACACTTAATATCTAAATTGAGGTGAGTCTGTATATGTTTTTATGTTTACAAAAGGAAAGCTCTTTAGATCAGCTGATACAGATTGGAACCTTATCCTCTAAGCAAAGAAAGTACTGCTATTTTGCTCCAGCTGAGAATCTGGTAAGTGATTTCATAAATGCAAGACCAGTTTCCTTTTTCATGTTGCATGTCCTTTTCATTCTTAAATAAGAAAGTGCTATGAATTAAGAAAAACAAAAAAACACAAAACAACAATCTTTTTCCTTCCCAAGAGGGCTTTAAACTACTATTTTTTTGTGTTTGTTTTTTTTTTTTTTTTTTTATGGAAGGCAGAGTATGCAAGAAAGGAATTGAAGAATTTTTTCTATCTTTTTTTTTAACTCCCAGCTAGTTTGGTCTGTGAGTTGGAAAGCACTCTGTGTCGCCATTTAGTCAGTTACACGCTCTCACTATTGCCAGTTAGTCATTTTTTCCTGTGCTTAGTGCAGGGTTTTCATACAGTAAGACAAGAAAGGTAAAAAAATAAGGAAATGTAATTGCAAGCAGAAATCAGCAGAAGCATCTCAGAATTATCTGAAATAGCTGAAGCTACTATCAACATAAAAAAAAAAAACCACCAAAATTATTACAGTTGGGTTTGGGTTTTGTTTAGTTTTGTTTTTTCTTTTGCCTGGGGTGCATTTTCTTGTTCATGCTTTTTAATATTATTTCCTAATTATTTGAAAGTGTTTCTAAGCATCACAATCCACATTTTGCTTACCCTTCTTCTGCAGAATAATAGCTTACTATATAAGTGTTCCCAGGATGAGTGGTTAACAAAATATTCCTCTGCATCTGTAATGCTGCTGCTGTTTAACCCTAAATAATTAAGGTCTTATCTTGCAGTGATTTAATCCTGCAATTATTTATCATTTACTGACATATGGAGTTCTGATGAACTTTGTGTTTATATTTTCCTCCCACATGCAACTTTTTTGATTTCAGAAATATAATGATGCCTTCAGGACATTAGTAGAATAATGCCTGTGGAGAGAATGTACAGAATTACACTAAGAGTGGGCATGAGCATCAAGGTACTTACAGGACTTTCAGATGTTGTCTTCAGAATTAACTCCATAGTTCCATAGCACATGTGATACAGGAGAGGTGCTTGAGTGTGCTTCCAGGATGTGAGTTTTAAGGACAGGCTGTGGAGGGCTGGGGCAAATGTTCGTAGCCGCTGCTGCAGGATGTGCTTGACAAAGCAGCATGAATTGGCTTCACCTTGCCTACCTTTTGCTATTTTCAAGGAAGAAAACATCCAGGCAAAGCCAGTCTCCTGGCAGCAGTCACAGAGTACCTGTTATCTCACCCTGAGACATGCCCATCTTCTCCGTCATCTCTGTAATTGCACAGTGAAGCAAAAGTGGGTACAAAACCGATGAAACATTCTAATGTAGGCAGTTAATGAGCAAACCCCAGAAGTTTTAAGGAAGACAGTTAATCTGACAAATCTGATAGTTAAAGCACCTAGATGGTGACTTCTGTAGTTGGAAAGACATGCTATAAAGCCTAATGCTATTTTACCTTGAAAAGTTAGGCATCCTCAAACAGGCACATAAAATTAGCAGTTATGTTTTAGCATGGATTTCTCTTGTGTCTAAAATGGAGCCAGTTCAGCCCTCCCCCCGTAATGCTATTGTAAACACAAATGATTTGATAATTCTTAAAAAAGTCAAGGCTGTAATGATGAGCAATCTGGAAGAGCCCATAGAAAACATTAGAACATCAGTTTTCAGAGCAGGGCTTGGGCAGTAAGCCATAAATTAAGGGTGGAATCACTTGGTAAGGGGAAAACAACATACAGAATAGGTTTTGCACTATTTTGCACTAAGCAAGGTTGGTGCTGTGGGCAAATTATTTTGCAGGGGTTTGTTTTGTTTTGTTTTTGTTTTTTTTTAACAGACTGCCTCATTGCGCATACACACAAACTGGCCACATGAAGCCTTCTCAGGCAATCTTACTTCTGGAATTTCCTTATTTTTCCTTTATCTTGGCAACTTCAATCATGCTCCCTTACTCTGAGAGTATATAAGTGTGACTCATATATGAAAGCAGTTTTACTGTTTATTTCTTCCTAAAAAACAGGTAGTCAGATCATTGTTTTTTCCTGTCACAGAAGCTTTTCCTCACAATACCTTTTAAAAAAAATGTGCTTCCAAGCTATTTCTTTCCTGTTTAGGCAATGTTTTTTTCCCCTTTTCTACTTCCAACAAATATTTGCTTTTTCTTCCCCCTCTTCTTACTGCATTGCTGCTGCACATTGCTTGTTATTTACCCCCCAGCTCTTCAGTTGCACTGAAATAATGGTGTTGTTTTATTTGCAAAAGAAAAGCAGTGAAGCATTTGTTTTGAAAAGAGAGGCTTAGGCAAAAACTCCCGAAAGCACTATCTTAGCAAACTATGTACAGTGTGTGAGATAAAAGGCATATAATTTAAACGGTAAATGTAATTTTTCTGTTTCTTGGTTTGCAAGTCTATCTTTCTCATCTCTTTTTCTCCATGAGGACTTTTTGCTCAGCTCCTGCTGTTTGATCGTAAGCCATTGGAGATGTCCTACATGCCTGCAATTGCATGGCTGTTGTTGGCACAAGTGAGATCTGTGTGTGTGGCTGTGCTCAGAGGCAGAAGGAACCTGGTTCCTACTTCTGATGACATGCCTGACTCAGAACCTGTTTGGGAGAGTCATCCCACCTGTGAGTGTCTCAGTCCAGCTGAAAAATGGGATGAACAAGCACAGTGCTGAAAAACACAGCGCTGTGCTTGAAGTCCTGCCTATCAAAAGCCAGTGAGAATTATTGAAATAGTGGCAAGGATGGTTATTAAGGATAATGAGGAGTCAGTGTTTTAAACTGCTTTTTATATCTTCAAGAGACTTTTACCACTATTAACATCTCCACTCTTAAAAGGCCCAGTATCTGTTCTGTAACCATGTTTTTGAGGACGGGAACAATATAATTAGAAGAATCGTGGGACCTGAAATTCTCCTTGCACTCTGAGCTGGACCGCCTCAAATACATTGTGAATGGAGAAAAAAAATAGTAAATGTGAATAAGTAGGATACTATCTGTGAAAAATGAAAGGTATGTGAAGAAGTGAGGGGATATTTTGCATACAAATCCCATTTCTGCAAATAGGCTAGCAAACAGCATCTTCCCTCGGTTGTGATGAGCCGTTGGGTATTTATTCTCTTGATCTGATACTTAGGGTTGTATTTAATCAGGCAGGGCTACTTTTCCTCTCAGGTTTTCTTATGCAGTTTCAGTTAAACTTGGTGAAATTAACCTTGTCACAAAATCATTTTGCGGTGTTCTTACCAGAATCCAGGTTCCAAACCCAGATTCCAAATTAGCAGGTACACAGTACAGCAGCTCATTAATGCTTCCAGTACCTAGAGACCTTCTCTCTGTGTTGTAGAGAGTGTAAAATCTCTGGGATTCTGCTTTCCATATTGTTTGTATGTGCATTTTTTGAAGGTAGGATCAGAACGTCTACAAGGGTAGCGTCTTTCATCCCTAGGCATCCTTATTTAAAGTTTAATCCCCCCTGTAGACTCAGCTTGCATCCCATGCTTTGCTAAATCCCTATCTGAACCTGATCCTCGAAGTGACGGGGTCCTCTTCACCTCCAGAGCACTACAGTTACAAATATTAGTATCAGCTATATGAAAAGATCATCTTTTATGTGCTCAGAATTATCTCATTATACAAGCTTGGTCATGATAAGCCTTTTCTACAGAGCACAGTTATCACTGAGAAAACATCTTTGATTTAAAGGTGCTGTAGGGTCATGATCTTTCCAGAAAAAAAATAACATTTGGGCTTTGTTTTTAGGAGAAACTTGTGAAAAGATACAGTTCCACCCAAAGCAACTAGTGTTTACTTTTTGCTTATTGGACTTCTAAAAGTCTTGAAATTCCATAAAGATTCCCTCTTATCTGTGGTAGTAATGGATCAATCTTTGTTCAACCCAGGAGATCTGTTTCCGATAGATAAGACAGAGAAATGGGAGAAGTGGTCCTGGCAAGCAAAGGTAGATGTGCTGTGTACCAGCCTCATGAATATCTCACTCTTGCTTAAGACTGGATATCAGCTTTTTTTCCTTCCCCATCCCCCAGGGTGTGTGATTGAGCTGACAGGGGAGCAGACACTGTGTCCTTTCATGCTTCTCGTGGTGCCCCAGTATAAGCAGGAGGTGGCCAGCTTCTTCAGTGGTTGGGGTTGTCTGTAAACTGGCTGAGTAGAGACAGACTCACCCACTCTCTTAGTGATGAGAGACACCAATACTATGGGAGTATCCTTGTTCTAAATATCAGTTCACAGCAAGATTAGTAAGTGCTAAGATTTATCATGGTATCTGTGAGACGAGTCTTGTGCCTCTTGCTGTATCTCTCAGTGGAGCCATGGCTTTACTATGCCTCTAGTGCTCCATTCTTCAGCAGGGAGAAGAGGGAAAGCATGTCTGAAGGGAGGTTGCATCTTCTTCTCCTCTCCCTGATCATCTAAGTTTGCTCTCCTTAATGAGACAGAGTGGCAGAATTAGATGTTTGGTATTAGGTTGGGTCTCTGGACCCTTGGCAAAGAGAAGTTTTGTGTTAAGGTAGCAGATCCTGCACCCCAAAATGGGGAAGAGTACTATTGCCCCAGTCCTGCAGCTTCACCATGAGGGAAAGTTTTCCCCAGGACAGATTACAGTTCTACAGTGCAACAAGGTGCTCACAAGGAGGGGACAGGGTGTCTTTTGCCTCTTACTTCAGACCTCTTGAATGTGCTGTCACCTCATCTAGAAGGTCAGATAGCTTCAAAGTACTTGGGGGTAACTAGGTCATTGTTTAGACAGCATCATCGTGGTGCAAGACTTGCATGGGATCATCCCTCATTAACTTTGTTGAGTTCCTTTCTTCCTACGGGAATGCCTGTGCCAAGATGGGAGTGTGTGTTTGGGGTGGGACTGTTGACATCCAGTTTTTGTGGGTTTTTTTCTGTCTCTCCTTTACATTAGAAATTCACATCCTGGCATCGTCAGACAGATTCTGTCCCCATGTTGCCTCAGGCTGTGTACAACCAGAATGAAGTACATGGTGTTGCACTACTGGGCTGCTCATTGGAGAGGAAAGGGACACTTCTCCACTGCTGCATGATGCCCATTCTTACGCCAGCCATCCTGCTTTGGAGGAGCAAAGAAGACAGTGGCTTTCTTTTTCCTCTGGGCTTTTATTCTGCCACAGTGCTATATGTGGGATTTCACTGACACAAAGCGGATGAGCGTGATGTGACTTCTGCATATAGAGCAGCAGCCCTTCTAAATAGGATGCTTAACCTGTTCCTTTAAACATCCAGAGAGACTGTTTCTGTCACCTCCCTAGGTAGACAGTTCCACTCCCCATCTGCTTTTTATAGCTGTAACTCTCATTTGGATATTTAACCAAAACTGTCCTTTCTTTTGCTGCAGATTATTGCTCTTTGTAACACTATTTTCTGTGACTCTGAGTAATCCCTGGGCTCAGTTTGCACTGTGATAGGCAGTAGTCATTATGTTTGGCATTGGTTCTACTCTAGCCTGTCTTTATCTTTCAGTCCTCCCCTCTTTTTTTTGTTTTATTTTTACTAATTTTGATTTTTTTTTTTTTTTTTTTTTGCTACTCCTACTATTATAAGGGACCTAAATTTTGAAGTCATTTTGCACTCTGGAAACATGGGCAAGTACAGGTGCAGACCCCTTAACCTCATCTCTGCCTCAGTTGCCTGTCAGTGAAATGGAAATAAAGTGCACTTCTCAACCTTGTCACGATGGTGAGAGGGCAGCATGCGCAAATGATTGCAAAGCGCACACATGCTGCTGCAATGAAGGTCATGTAAGTACGTAGCAGAGTATTCCGGTGCTGTGTGTGCCCCTGCTGAATAGCATTACATGTTATCTCCTTAGTTTTACGTAGCCTTTGTGCAGTAGTAAAATGAGATAATTACAAAGTGGAAGGAATAATAACTTTGTATTGTTCCCGTAACCACTAAGGTATTATACCCTGATCCTGGTGTGATTATCTTCAACACAATAGTAAGGTGATTATTAATAATGCTAAAGAACTTACTACCTAGCCTGTAATTTTTGTGTCTTGTTTCTTTCATGAGCCCTATCTATTTCATCAGCCCAAATCCTGTGAAGTGGGTATGTGTTGTTGCCTTGTCGTTATCAGTATTTCGGTGATGGGAAAATGAAATAGGAAAACAAACCCTATGAGACCCAATTGGCAAATTCGGGTACCTAAGCACCAAGGTAGCTTCATGTAAATCACTTGTCTTTCTGCACCAGAACTACAATGGGCAGGCTGGCAGGTGAGGATCTAGTAGCTTAGGTATTTAAGGATGTGTAGTTCTTTTCTCCTTTAAGTTCAAGCTGTAAAGGCTTCTTGTGGCCTTGTTTTCTTTGTCATCAGGGATTGTTTCAGAAATCCAGTGTTTTTACACTCCAGTTGATATATGTACATACAAACCCAGTTTAAGGTGTAGCTGCAAACACAGGCATTGCATAGCCAGACTCCACACTCCTTGGGATCTGGGTGTCACATTGCATTAGATTAAGCCTGGAGTATGTGATGCAGTGCATCAGGAGTCCTCCTACTGCAGAGGTGGCCTTCTGAGGTAGCTGCAGTGAGTTTTGCAGAACAGAGAGCCAAGAAGTGACTGAGAACTTTCTCA
This sequence comes from Pezoporus flaviventris, assembly GCF_033815535.1. Lineage (NCBI taxonomy): Eukaryota > Metazoa > Chordata > Aves > Psittaciformes > Psittacidae > Pezoporus > Pezoporus flaviventris. Next base: position 55,407,347 of record NW_026892549.1, read on the forward strand.
TGTACTTAAGATGCAAACATGGTATTGACTTGATGAAGCCATCTCTTGGCAAAACCAAGACCTCTTCTTGCACATACTCTGAACAGCAAAATACCATAGCAGCTCTAAGGAGGAAAAAAGTTTGGCTTTTTTCCCCCAAGAAAATTGTTTTCAAGGGCAAAAGCTTTTGCATGTTGCCTCCGAGGAAAGGAGATCCAGCATTTGGAGCTGGCCTTTGTCAGTTCTTGAAGGACTTTGTGAAACCTTTCAGCTTGAGGAAGTTTGAGCTTGGAATGAAATGGTGGTTTGAGGCCACCTTTCCTTGATACCTCAGAGCTGGTTTATGGGGCAGTGTGAAATGGAGAAACGTCGCTGGCGTTTTTGATAATATATGAGTGATTTAAAGTGTAAGAGGGGTTATTTTTGCCATCGGGAAAGGAAATCAAGAGAAAGTAAAGGGGAAAAAAATAACCCAGCTAACACCACAGCATAGCAGAGCTGCAGAAAGCTGCTACTGCTGTATTCTCCCGGGCTCTCAGCAACCTGTAATTATGAATTATCTGACAGCTAAGATATTGATGGATATCGTTCAAGGAATATGAGAATGTCTAGATTTTTTACAGTGAACCTGTACTGAACTCTGTGTGACTCTCCTATTTATAACCCTGTGTGAAGTTCAAGGAAACTTGTCCTGGAGGTTTCCCATGAGAGGGAACTGTGTTTTTACCTGACTAAAACTCTCTGGATATTTTCCCATTTTTTATTTGATCTAAGTGTGAACTTTCTCCACCCTCTACCCCTCCTTCCTTTCTGGAGTGGTTAGAGAGGTTGATTACAGCCAGGATTACACAAGAGATGCCAGTTGCACACATGTTTTGCATAACTGTGCCGTGCTGATTTCAGACAGGGTGCCCCAAGTTCCCTCCCTGCCTTGCAAGAGCGAGTCAAGATCTTTATCTTCATTCCTGAAGCTAGAGAAATGCTGTTGAGGCCCTGCCTATTGAAACTTTGTCAAAGAGCACCTGGCTGGGACTCTCCCCAGCCACAGGGTTGCCAGTACACTGCAAAGCACTCCCTTTTGGAAAAGCCTCTACTGCAGGTTTGTTCAGGCTTTTTGTATTAAATCTGCAATAGTCACTCTGCCTCTGTGGGATGTGCTACAAGTGGTCGGTAGGACAGGGTAATTGAGAAGGATTTTCTCTGTAAGGCAGCAGTTCCCCAGGATGCTGCAGCTGCCCAGAGAGCTACCCGCTCCCAATCAAGGATGGGGAATGTGCTCCCCAAAGATGTGTGCTCTCCCTCCCTTCCAGTGAGACAGGCGTGAATGCTCTCATCATGCTCCAAGATGGTCAAGGGCCTGCGGTGAGGACCCTGACTGGACAGCTAAGCTCATCCTTGCACTGATTCTGGGGCTAGTTAAATGTTAGTTAAACGGGGCCCTTATTTTCAAAAGCAGTGAGCCCTGTTTAGTTTCAGTGAGAACTGGGGGCTTTGAAAGCTTAGTCCTTGGCCTGTGTTTCAGTTCCTTTTGCTGGGATATAGGTAATTTCTTCCTCCTGCCTCTTTTCAGTTTGGAATAGAAGTCTAGGACAGCACACGGCCAGACAGGACCGGGTCATGCTGACATGCCTATGCCATGGTCCTGTGCCATGGGATAGAGCTGGTCTGACAGGTAGGCTGAGCTCAGACTGTTTAAGAGCTTCAAGCTCTTCCTAGAAAATAAATCACATGCAAAGGTTACGCTGCTGAGATTCTGATGATGAAATTTTTATATAGAAAAGCAGCATGGGCCATAGGCACTCTCTCACTTGGATACCCTTCATGTGCCTGCATTTTGCTCGTCTCCTTGGAGACAGTGTCTTGTCTGAGAGCAGCTAGCCTTGGCTAGGAAAGGCCTGACATTTCTGGTTTGTGGGATGAAGCTGTGCTGCTGGATGTTCCAGCAACCACAGAGGCATGATTTGATAGAAGCATAAGCAGTTCCAAGCAAGGTTTTTGTGTGAACATCTTCCTCTAATACCTCTCCGAGGACACCACTCGAGTCTCTGATGTGAAAGAGGGGTTCAGATATCTTCAAGGAGAGCCCAGCAATCCCCATCCCTCAGATATCAGAAAGGTTTGAGAAATTTCTCCCTTCCCTTTCCTCCTTTCAAAGAGCTGAGTCAGCTGAACTGGCATGTCTGGAACTCTGTGGCATCGAGAGCAGGCAGTCTGCCAGCTGCATTACACACCACCATCCAAAGGAACACGTCACTCCCTTCTCTCCCTCCCCTCATTCCCAGCCCCCCCTCCCCTTTTCCCTTTGCAATCTCCACCCTCTCCCTTTTATTTTTCCTTGTTGATCCGTGTAGGTGAGTCAGAAAAACCTGCTCATCCACAACCTGTTCCTTCTTGCCAAATCCTGGAGCAGCACTCCCAGTTCTTGTTAGGAGTCAGGAATAGGTTATGAAAACAAAAGCTGATACAGGCAGTGTACTGGGTATAGAGTGCATACTGTAAAGGAAAACTAAATGCATAGTGAACGTGCCACTTAGAATGTGTTCCTAATAGAGTGATGTCTTTTGTAGAAGGCACTTTATTCTGTGATTCATATATAATAATAGTTTTCTTGCTATAAAATACCAGGATGAACAAGGAAATCATTTAAGGCTCTGAGAGCTGGGCTTGTTCAGCCTAGAGAAGAGAAGGCTCCAGGGAGACCTTAGAGCAGCTCCAGTACCTAAAGGGGCTCCAGGAAACCTGGAGAGGGGTGGACAAGGGCCTGTAGGGACAAGACAAGGGGAATGGCTTTAACCTGACAGAGGGGAGATTGAGATGAGCTCTTAGGCAGAAGCTCTTCCCTATGAGGGTGCTGAGGCGCTGGCACAGGGTGCCCAGAGAAGCTGTGGCTGCCCCATCCGTGGCAGTGTTCAAGGCCAGGTTGGACACAGGGGCTTGGAGCACCCTACTCTAGTGAAAGGTGTCCCTGCCTGTGGCAGGGGGCTGGAGCTGGATGAGCTGTAGGGTCCCGTCAAACCATTCTATGATTCTGTAAGAGGGAGCATATTTACAAATTTTTAAAATAATGAATTTTAAAATAACTGGAAAGTGGAAAATTTCCAATAGGAAAATAGGTGGTTCACAGAAGTGTGATTTTGAACAAAATGGCTGAGCTTTTGGTATCAATTTTAGTTGTACTAATCTGAAGAAACTCCATTGATGGAGTTTCTGGAGAAATTCCACTCCTCAGAGTTTGCATTACCAATGTATTTCTGACCCCAGGAATTGAAAAATGGTGACTCTGGATCCCCTCAGTTCATGGATACTTAGAAATGAGAGTGAAACGTGATAAATTATCCTTTTTGTTTACTTACGGTATTTATTTTATGAGTGGGGAGGAAGGGAGAAAACATGCAGGTGAACTTTTTTCTTTGGTCAACTGACTCTGGGAGCTGAAAGCTGAAGAACAGCATAGTGTTGTATCTGACTTAGGATGAAACTGCAGGTGTTGGTTAACACTGTAGGAGCAAGCGTGTCTCGATATCTGTAGATATATTTCCATCAAGCAGCGTCAACAGATTGATTTTTGCCATGTTTTGTTGGAATGAAGGTGCTCGGCTTCAAAGAATAGATCATCCACCAGGAAAAGTGCTTTGTTTGACTTATTTGTGTCACACTAAAATGTCCACGTTAGCTATATTTTGAAAAATGTCTCCATTATGTGTTCATATCATTGGTCTCTACAAGCAATCAATTTTTCCTAAGGGCTAATGATGGACCAGCTTCAGGAGACTGCAAGTATGGTGTTGGTTGAGTTGCATGAGATTTCTGCCCTGAGCAGCATCAAGTCCAGGACTGATTTGAACTGGCTGATGAGCAGTCCATGGAATAGGATTGCATCATTGGTGAAGAGAAGGTAAAGGGTCATTTTCTATCAGGGAGTATATAACTCATAGTGAGACACAGTCATTTCTCAGAAGGTTCAATCCCAAGACAAGAGAACAGGAAGGTTTACTGCCCAGCCACCTTCTGCAGAGGATGCAGACAAAAAGGGACTTGACAAAGGTATTTGAGACATCAGTGTCACAGGTAGGAATGAATCCAGACATCCTAAATCCCCATCTACTGACTTGGTTCAAGCCTCTTCACACACAAAGTAAATAAAAAAATAGATATAAGAAAATGAGAAAAAGATAGTTTTGTTCTCCCAGGTATTGAGAAATGAGAAGATTTACACCCTTTCACTCTTGATTCAGACTTTGCAGAGAAATCAGCTAATTTAAATAGCCTACTGGAGCCTTCAGTATAAATTTTTTTTTGTTGTAAGGTTTTTTTCAGGCAAGGAATGCAGTTAAGTATGTTCAGAGTTTCCTAAGTTCCCCTTTTTTACAGAAAACCTTTTTAAAGTATTTCTGGATGTTGAGAGAGCTCTGTTTTGTGTTGTCCTGCTTTTCTGGCTTTACTTTCAGCCCAAGCAGCTGCTTTTTCTTTCCTTTCTTTTTCGTCCTTTTGGTTTAGTTTCACACCCATATTTAATTTCCTTTCATTTTGTCTGCCTCCCTTTCAGCCGCAATAACAGTTTCTGAATCTATCGAGGGCTTGTAGTGCAAAACTAATTGCACCAAAAAAGAAACACCCTAAAACCCCAAATCTTTTCTGCTGGAATTTGGAATTGCTGGATTTTATTACCCACAAAAGATTAATGCAGCTTCAGTGTCAGACATACAGTTGGTGCAGAGGTTTGTGCTAGAGCAGAAGCTGCCTGGTATCCCACATTCATCTCCCGGAGTTAAAGGATGCCATCATCCTTTAAAAGATATCTTTATTGTTAATTGTTGTTTTGCTAAGAATTGTTTTCACACAAAATGGTCATGACTTCCCCCTGCCAAATACTATGGCTAATTTTGAATGTGGAGCAGTGAAGACCACAAGTGTTGGTGACAAATGTGGTAGGGGAAGGAGGCATCTGTCCAGCCCTGGTGGCAGCAGATTTGCTTTGATGAAGCTGGAATAAATGGGAAGAGCATTTGGGAGCAGTAAACTGGCCAAAAACCCTTTATCCTGGAGGAGCCTTTAAGCATATGAGGTTTTAGAAAGTATGCAGCACAGCTTGGCTTAGCACTGTCTGCTTGAGAGAAGTCCCACTCGAGTCTCATTTCGAGCTCTTCTGTAATGTTGGTGGTAAATATATATGTTGTCAGGCAGAGAGCAATAGGAGGAGACAGGAAAACTGCATAGGTAAAAAGAGTCAGTCAGCTCAATCTGTTTGACCTCATTTGACATCTGTGCAAGGCATGACAAAACCACATGCTTGAAGAGCAGATCTTTCCAAGGGTGACAAAGGCATGGGCCACACTGGTTCTTGGGCAGAAAGAAAAGTATGAATAAAAATGTTCATATCCCAAAGGAGCCCATTAGTTTCACAGCCTGACCTGGTTTTGGAAGCAAGGTTCCCTTCACTTCTAGCCTTGATCAAAATAAGTGAAAACTCCCAACTTCAGTGGTTGGGAAAGAAGAGGAGCTGTCAGTATTGCTCTTCCCGTGTCACTATTATCTTTCTGACAGCTTACTGCTAATAGTCTGTTTCCAAAACTTTGTTTCTGACAGTAACAAGAAAAGGGAAAACTTACTTACATAAAGGGAACCTGGAGCATGTTCTTATCTCCTAATATGAGACATAAAATAGAATGGTGTCATGTGCTAAAAGAAATGCTTTTTCTCATGTAGAAGCATGTCGGTGGAACAGTGGAACTCATTGACTTGGGATGAGAAGAAATGAGCTAGGGATAACTGGTTCAGAGGTTTTATGCAGAAGAAAACTAGCTCGTTAGGAAAGTTAAAGGCCATGCATTCTCTCTGTCTTCCTTTGTTTATATAGTATAAAATAACTGGTAATACTATGTTTGGCATATGCTTGCTCCAAGTAATTAATGGATTCTGTTTGCTTTATGATGCTGAAGGACTTCTGAAAGATATGCAAAGGGGCTGCGCTTGAAATATATACAAACTGTATGCAGGTGATCTAAATTGACTTCAGGGTATTGCTTCAATTGATACTACCTGTGAATCTGGCCTGACATCTATATTTGTTTTGCCCAAAGGGGGGGAAAAAAACCCAAAACAAACAAAAGCACTTCTCAAGGGAGTGTTTGTCCAGCAGCATTCCTGATCTGCACCAAAGTACCCACGCCCTGTGCTGAGTGTGTGAGCTGTTCCTTTCCACCTGCAGTTGAAGCTTGGCTTGTAATGACATGTGGATCTCCAGTCACCTCCTTAAATTCCTGCTGCGCTGTGGCATTGACAGGGAGCAAACAGGACAGGGCAGAGAAGAACAACAGCCCAACCTATACTTGTTTTAATTTTTCCTATTTGCTCTGTTGCTGGAGCAGGGTTAAAATAAAAGCAAACAAGCACATTTTGTAAGGTTTGTTGTATGAACCAGTTAACTCTCAGCTTATCAAGTCAAGTTTAATATGACATTAAATGTCTGAAGTGGAGTGGAAAGTACAGAGCTGGTACATACAGTTAAGGTTTAATCTTCATCTTTAGCCGGTTCCCACCCACAACCAGTTAGCATGAAGGCACTGTAGGGAAGAGGCTCCTTTCTGAAGGCTCCTCTCTCAGATTCATTGCAGGGCCTTTCCGCCTTTAAAAGTAAGTTGCAGTAAACCTGGCTGCCTCTAAGTGACTTTGAAGTTAGCCAGGTGATAAAACCCCCAGTTATTTTGTGGACTTCCTTGGTTTTCTTAGTTTATCTCAGCACCAGAGTGCTATTTAAACAGAGTCCTTTTTTAATAGCATTTAACCATTTCTGAGCCTGCATAAAATTCCTGGGAACCCTGCCAGTGTTGGGGTGCCTGGAGAACAGGGATGTGCTGGTATAGAACAAGGACAATGCACCCAGTTCAGTGGCCTCACAGCACAAGTGCAAAACATTTGCAGTTGGAATTTTCGCATATATCCAAGGGGGAATGTGAAAGCCCCATTGCCATTACTGTAAGATAAAAAATGAGTGTCAGGTGCCTTTTGCCCGATTTGAAGCTCTTATATTGGAAGAAATAAAGGTAAGCCAAGATAATTATATGAGGAGAGTGTCTGTATAGCACAATGTGTGTTTTGGGGACATGGAATTGGAGCAAACAGCCGTGAATGCCGTTTTTTTTTTTCAGAACTAAGTACAAGTTTAGTGTCCTTATCTTTGTTTTCCTTGATGTAGTATGTACTTTATTTTTTATTTGCATGGTTTCACATAGGTGTGTTTTCCTTTGGTTTTTTTATGCATACATAGATACAACATAAAAACCTACAAAGTGAACTGTTTGTCTTCTGTGCTGCAAGGGAAGGAAATGGGGTGTGAGATTCTTGCTTTTCTGTTTTTAATTATTTAATAGGTGATGTGAGACTGTGGCAGGAGCCCTGCAAGTATTGGGCCTGTTAGGGAGATTTCAGTAATTCTGTGACTGTGCCAGTGAAACAGGAGTTAGTTTGTTTGTTTGTTTGTTTGTTAAACTTCTGGCACGAAAATGCCACCTACTTATTTATAACCCTTGTGGCAGAATGGAACATTGTTTTTATCTGTAAAATCCTTCAGAGCAGTTAATACATAAACACAATCTGATGAATCAGATTAAATAACAGAGCCACCAATAGCTGCAAGATAAATTGTAATAAACTACTCAAGTAATAAAAGGCTGCAGGTAGAAACATCTTGAAGGTGCAACTAAGGACCCCAACCCCTTAGCTATTGGATGTGAGCAGTCACGTTTACTGGTTTACACTAGATTCTGGCTGTGTGCTTATGCACAGAGAAGATGTAGATGATAAAAAATTTCTCCTGACTAGTGTATTTACTTATTCTTCATGTGTTCATGTTTTAGTGGGTCCATTCTAGCTAAAATGTAGCCTGTACAACATCCTCAGAGTTCACATATAATCTTATGTTTGACATTGCTTGGTGTAGAAGATCGAGGGAGGACTGCACACTAGTACATTATTTCTAGCTAGCTGCTTATTTTACAGTACTGTAAACAGCTGGCAGGTAGATGCAGGGTTAGGCTGCTGTTTCGTGCCCTGGGGATATTTATGGGAAAGGCAAGCACAGCTAGGAAACACAGGGTGTGTAGGTGCAATGTGTTGCAATTGTTTTACTGTGCTGATGTACCGCAAGTATCTAGTGGTGTTTCACTGCTAGCTGTATAGGGCTACTCTAATAGTATGTGATAGTTGTCGACAGAAATAACTTATCATTGACTGCCGCTGTGTAAAAAGTCAGGAAAAGCCGTTTTTCATGTGCTGGAAGGCTCACAAATTGTTAAACAGCCACATATATATCAATAGGCAATTGATAATAATCTTTACTATGAGACATTGGGCCACGAGGTTGTGAAGTGAGTCAAGTGCTGTATTTCAAGATCCAAGTCAAGAAAGTAGTAGTTGCTTAATGGCATGTATGTAGCCTTCTTCTGATGTAATGCTGCATTTTAGGTTTTGAACCTTTTGAGGAATCCAGAGTGTCCAGAAACCTTTTTAAGCACGGATCTATCTGTATGATCTCCTCTACTGCATGATCTAGTGAACCCATCCTTTACCACATGACTTTAATGAAACCTAAAACTTGGCCCAAAATACAGTAATCTAAAAGGTTTTGTAGAATGGAGACATTAGACCTCCATGAGGTCCAGAAATGTATTTGCATCCCATGAAATATACCCCAGGTATTGCTGCCTCTGCTTTGATTGGCAAGCATTAAAAGGTTAAGCCAAAGTTTTCATAATGTGTTTAGAGATTTGATTCTTTCTGAAAATCAGACTGCTTTAAGATGCCACAGGTTGGGCACTCAAAAGTGGAAGTACTTGATACTGCGTGTTACGTGTGTGTGTGTGCTCTAGCAGCCTGAAGCCTTATTTTAGATGTTTGCATGTTCTGACTTCTGCATGCAGATTGTCTTGGACAGTCTTGGGTTAGCTGTGGGACTTGCTGTTATTTCTGAACACCAGTATATACCCATTATTGTATGTGTGTGTAATCTCTCAGGCAAAAAAAAAGCAACGAATCAAAGAGCCCCCATCAATTTCAATGAACACATTTACAGTCATTAAGCACAGCAGCAAGATACAACATCAGAGTGGGAGGCAGTTTCCTTTGCAAAGCTACATGCTGCTCGGAGCCAGCATGGGCTTAGGTCTCACTGTATTTTTTTTTTTTGTGATTAATTCATTCAGGGGTGTAGTATTCATGTAAATATTTTTGTGTGTGAAGCTTTGAGCTGGGCAGCTCTAGAAAAGCCAAAATGTGCTGTTTAATTACAGTAGCGAACTGTGTTATGTCTCTGCAGCCTCAGCCCTCCTGCCGGAACCTCAGCGCTGCCTTGGTCCTTCGTGGCTCCAGCAATTACTTTCTTGGCTCAGGGAAGCTGGAGGTGGGAAGGACTGTAGCAGTTACTATATCCACCTCTTTCTGACTGTTACACTCTCTTTTTCGTCCTGTATGGTGTCAAATGTCACTAAGCTCAGAGGCATTTTACATTTCCTGGGCTGACCATCTCATGGCCTGAAAGGGCACTATGCCTACACATTGCCTCCTATGCCACCTATTTTTTTTTTTTCCTGATTAATTTATTTCTGCTTGGTCCTCTACTGTGCACCATCCTTAATATCTCCTCCTGCTCTTTAATGTTCACTCCCATATCTAATAAAATCACAGTGTATTATTAAGTCCTTAATTTCTCAGTAGAGATACAGGTCGTATTTTTCTGTATCTACCTAGTCATGTGAGCCTCACCAAATGAGCCTCTGTGCATCTGGCAAAGTGCATGAATTCATTTACATACTGCGAAGAAGGGAATTATTACCTTAATCATACGTATGAATAATTAAAGCACAGGAAATCAGAATAACTTGCCTGCAGTCACAAAATTTGTAGCGTAACTAAGAGGTGAAATGTACGCTCCCTAGTCCCAGCCCAGTGCCTTAATCATACTTCCTACCTCTGTATTAAAATTGATCTTACTCTGATAAGTCTCATGGAAGGGAAAGGGCTGCTTTGTAGTAGGCACCATGTAAGTGCAGAACAGCTCCGTTTGCCAGGGGCTTCCAGTTTTAGGGAAGAAACAAGAAATAATGAATTAATACTGGTTATTATCATGGTGGTGGATTCTACAGCCTCACTGATAGGTGTAGTTTCAGCCCAAAAGAATCATAGAATTCTAGAATGGATTTAGCTCATCCAGTTCCAACCCACTGCCATGGGCAGGGACACCTTCCACTAGAGCAGGGTGCTCCAAGCCTTGTTCAATCTGGCCTTGAACACTGCCATGGATGGGGCAGCCACAGCTTCTCTGGGCACCCTGTGCCAGCGCCTCAGCACCCTGACTGGGAAGAGCTTCCTTATATCTAATCTGAATCTTCCCATTACCCCTTGTCCTATCACTATGTCCCTGATGGAGAGTCCCACTCTAGTATCCTTGTAAGCCCCTTTCAGGTAGTGGAACATTTTAACAACTTCGATGCTGCTTCAGAAAGCTTCAGTTGGAGAGTGCTGGGGTTTCCTTGAGCTCTGAGGTACTGGGGGCTGAGTGGGAATTCATATTTTACAGAAATAAGTCACGCTCGATGTGCTCCTATTGAAGGGACTTCCTCAGACTGAAAGTAGCTACATCAGATGGCCACTTAGTTAAGAAATCTTGGCTGGCTTCCTTTCTAAGGCCCTCATGGGGCAATAGTGCAAAAGTAATAAAAGTCTGGTGCAAACCTCAGTGCAAAGTCTCTGGTCCCTGGGCTGGGCTGCCCTATATCATACAGCTATAGTAATGCCCTTTTCTGTATGAGCTGTTAGTGGTTGAGCAGTTGCAGAAAGCTGGGACATGGGCAGATGGACAGGAAGGAGTCTGCTCGGCACTGCTGCCTAGGAAAACATGGTGCATGAAATAGGGAAATGTGGGAATAGTTAATCCTGACTGCTAAAATCCATGCATGTTTTGTCATTGGTCTTAAGGAAGACAAGATTTTAGCTCAGCAAAGTGTATCATTGCTCTTAACCTCTTCTATAAGCCTTTCTCGTGTTATATGCTTATTGCAAGGTGTTACCTGGGATGCCTTGTTATTTCTCTTTTACTTACTTTATATTCTGCTGTGCACTCCCATCTCTTTTGAGAACAAAATGCTGTGCAAATGCCTTACGGGCTCTTTCTCTTTTGCTGACCTTTTTTTATGACTTTGAAGAAGTTTCCCTAGGACCAAGTCTGCTTTCTGTCTTGAATATTGACCTTAGAGTTACATCATCTCATTGTCACTGCACGCAGGCTTCTCAGCTATCAGAGTTGCCCCACAGGACTCAAAGTATTCCTAACTCAGAAACGCCTTGCCTTTTATGTCCTCCTATTTTCCTTCCTCCCTCAACATAAGCATTTTAATTTCACAAGCAAACTCTGTTTCTCTGTGAATTTCAACAAGTGGTTTACCTGTTTCGTGGTAAAAATTGTACTTCAAATTTAAATGTCTTTTTCACTGTGACTGTCATAATATTTTCCATTTGAGGCTGAGACTCCACTGTGGGTTTTCTGTGCCACATTGTCATTTGTACAATTCTGCGTTTAAATGCGTGGAAATTCTGACATTTCAGTAAGAAATGTAAAGTGTTTTTTAATGTTCTTCAAGTTAGCTGTTTCATAGGTATGGCCGCTGGGTTTTGCCCCGTGCCGTGGTCTTTCCCAGTTCAACAATAGATTGAAGATTTCTCAAGATTTTGGGCTTGTTTGCAGTCACTGAATTGCGTCATTTCTGTGAGAATGAGTGGTGGTAATTTTTTATCTGATTGCTCACCCTGAAAAGGTGATAAAGGAATAATTACCCCAAGCCAGGGATTTCCAAACTGATTTTGCTTGGGTGCCACTGTCATTGGCATTGGTGGTTACATACGGTGCCAAATGTGGTGTTGTGTACCATGGTCTTCAGTGAGGATCTTGGAGAAGGTAGCTTCATACCGAGCAAGTTGAGCCAAACTTTGAGTGGCTTCACAGCGAAAATGGCTCTATGGTGGAAAGAACTCTCTTTAGTGGGGGTTTAGGGAGGGTTTTGTTAGGCAATAGCACTGTTGAGCTCTTTGCCTTCAAGTCAATGGCCTATAGACCAAGCCTGCTCATGCCCAGTAGTGTAAGTCACATTTGGGGGGGGGGGGGGGGGGGGCAAATTTGGGCTATTAACACTTACCTACTGTACAGTATTTGAAATCCCTTTTAGCAAACCACCATATGAAACCACATGACTGCCATGTGGAACAAAGAATGCTGTTGAGGATATCACTGGAGTTGAATTCTCTAATACGCTTCTGCAGCTTTCTATTGGGTAATATGAACTAGATGATCTTAGTGTCCTTTCCAAACCTAACCATTCTTTGATTCTGTAATATGAAACACAGAAAAATGTACACCACTCATAATGTTCATGTCCACAAATGCATATTTTGTCATTAGCTAATTTTAGAACCTGAGGGGAAATTTGCAGCTATTTCAGTGACATGACATCACAATGACAAGGTTTCTAAAATCCAGACTGTAAGTGCTATCTCAGCCAGGTGCGCCACTTGCCAAACAGGTTGTGAGAACTGCTGGTGACGCAAACTGCTGCCATCAGAACTGATTCCACTGTGGTCTGACCTGATCAATGGCACTGCAACACAGTTGCTTTGTGTAATTTTATAATAAAAATCATAGAATGGTTTGGGTTGGAAGGGAGCTTAAAAATTTACCTAGTTCCAACATCCCTGTAAAATCAGTTTTACAGGTTTGGGCCCCTGACGTGGCTGCATCAGTAGAGCAGGAGGGACAGAATTTGGAAATGAACCCAAGGGACTTGTATTCAGTCCTACTCAACTGGAGCTCACAAACTTCGTTCCTCACAGGTGTGTCTGAGCAGCTTCCAGTTGTGTAATAGGCAACATGACTAACATTTGTCACATGCTGTTTATTCTCTTATCTCCTCCCAGAGGAAGCAGAGTGTGTGCTGGAGTATTTCTTTCCTTGGGGAGTTATGTTCTGCAAATCCCATATTGCCTGTAGAAATTGTGCCTTTATCATTAGCTTTTATCATCCCTATGAACCTTGAATTTTGATGGAATTTGGGTAGCTGACCATACTAGATATCATTGGAAAAGCTCAGCCTTGTTGTGTGTAAATAGTTCCTGATATTGTTGCAATGCAGGAAGCAACCATTTCAAGAGGTGTCATACAAACCTTTTTTTGGTTGTTGAATCAATTTTATGGTGGTTTTTTTTTTGTAGTGGGACCTTGTAACAGAATGTTTCTCTGTGCTAAATGATAAAATATTTGATTAGTTATAGCTGCCTCTTGAATAGCTGAAAGGAATCATCCCTTTCCCTTGTGTCTTACAGTTTATCTAAGTTGCTTGATAACCTGGTGTAGCCAAACCAGGTGGACTAATTCAACCCTGCTTCAGCTTGGTTAGCTTAACATCTTTAATTGCATCGGATTTTTTTGATTATACAAGGAGTTAGCTTCTAATAAAGGCATCAGGCTGGCAGACATTGATGCCATCTAGATGCATGATGAAGCATTGTGATGGTGATGATAAAAGTCTATCCTAGGGAGCCGCTAGTGTGTTTTCCTAAAGGTGCTTCTAGAATGAAATGGCTAGTTTATGTTTAAGAGCTGAGGCTTGATCCAGATCATTCACATCAAGGGCAATTACTTTGGGAATGATAATGAGCTTCATGCTTGGCCTCCACTGAGATTTCCAGTGCCAGCGCCAGTTGCAGCAACAGTGTAAGGTAGTGAGCAAAATAAAATAAAGACCACAACAACTCTTTGGAGTAAGGCACTATTTTCCTGGGCATAAGCCTTACCTCTAAATTAAAAAGAAATAAAAAAGAAAAAAAATCAATCCACAGTTTGGGTGCTTAGTAAAAGCAGCTGTCTTTTCCTGGTGGGAAGGTTGGTCGTGTCACTGAACTCTGCACAAACTCTTTGAGAAAAACAGAAACTTCTGCAAGCATGTTCAGTTCATCAAATCCTTTTTTCAGAGACAGAAAACATTTGAAGCTTTTTGACCAACTCTGACACTAGAGGCTCAGGCTTTCTCATCCTCCATCATATCGGTGATGTGGGGCACACACTGTGGTATGTGCTAGTCCTGCAGAGGCCCCAGAGAGTTTCCCTGGCACTGGGACTTAGGAGCCTCTGCCCAGCTTAGGAGCCCTCTGCCCAGCTTGTTGTTGGCTAGGGGTGTCCTCCCCACAGTTTCCTCTGTGTTTTCTCTATCCCAGTGGTGACAGTACATTTTGGCTGTAATTAGTAGAGCTTAGATTTCATTAAGTAAATGACCCTGAAAAGCTTTCAGTATTGGGGGAAGCCCAATAGAAACATGTATGTTATCCGGCAAAGGATGTTCTGAATTTCTTTGGCTGGAAACTAAAATTCTCACCTAAGATCTTCAGAAGTCTGGAAGAACTTTGACCTTCCCCATCCCTCAGCCAGCTCTGAAAATCACAGCCAATGGTGTTTTACTAGACTTACAGTACTGACTTAATAGCTCTTTAGTTATTACAGAATAAATGTTCATGTTCTACAAGTTTAAATTATATTAAAAGCCTTTATTAGCACAGCTTGGCAAAACACACTTCTGGCTAGCTTTCTGGCCTTGGGTTAGGCCATTCTTGTGGTTTCTTAATGACATGCTATGAAGAGGATATACTTTATGAGAATCTGGTGCCAGGTTTTGCATGTATTAAGAGGCGTTTAACATTTGTTCATAATGCTCCCGAGTGAAACAAAAAAAAATGAAATTCAAGTTACAAATCATTCACGTGGCTTGATTTTTTTGTTGTACATAGCCTTTTATATTTTATTTATATATATATTATCTATATTTTTATATTATCCAGTCTCTGTGAATTACTGGTGGGAGCTCAGTTCTGGCATGTGACAGTTCTGTTACCAAAGTTTCTTTCTATTATCTTTTAATTTCCAATCTTCCCTTAGTAATTTTGGCAACATTTTCTTAATGAAAGAACTCCTCTGGGCTATGCAATGGGTTTCCTCACAGTTGGGAGCAGAATTAGGCCACTGGGGCAGCTCCTTTTAGTGAATGCAACTGTTGGTACGATGGGCAAAGTGTCTCAGAAGTTTCTTTCCCACAAGATTTGGTGACACACTGGCAGTGCTGAGGTGTGATTCAGCTGTTTGGTTTGTTTTCCCCTCTTGTTGTTTGTTTGCTTTGCAACCAGCAAGTCCACCTTTTTCCTTCCACTGATATTGCATGTTAGTGTGAAAAAGGGATGGGACAAAGTACCCATCAGGTGGGAAGGAGGTGTGTGCGGCAGGAAAATGGGGCTGGGAAAAAGGTCTGGGACTTGAGTAACCTTTCTTAGGTGTGTTTCCATCACAAGAGTTATTTATTGCAGAGGCACGATTGTTGATAGTAAAAATGGGTCGCAGTGGATTTGACCTGACACTCTCATTCTTTCCACAGTGGGGAAGCCTCACAAGTGCAACTACTGCGGCCGGAGCTACAAGCAGCGCAGCTCACTGGAGGAGCACAAGGAACGCTGCCACAACTATCTGCAGAATGTCAGTATGGAGGCTGCTGGGCAGGTCATGAGTCACCATGGTGGGTGGAAACCGCCTGTTGAGGTCTCTTGGACGTGGAACACCCCTTGAGGGTTTTTTTTCCATCTGTTTTTCTTCCTTCCTTTCAGCTTTGCATCATTTCCATTTTAGAGATACATTATGCCCAAATAGGCAGGAGGAGAAAAGATGGGCTAAAGTCCTCACTCTGTCCAGTTTATAGCAATGGTTTTGCTGTTCAGTCAGTATTTCATTTTTTATTGTGTGTAAATAGGCAAATATGAAAATAAAACAGTCATCTGTATAAAGTTACCAAAAAAATTAACTCATAGGAGGTAAGGACGGTGGAGCTATTCAGAAGTCGCTCTTTCTACTCCCTCTAATATTATATCACCAAGAAAGCGAGGGGTAGGTACAAAAATCTTCAGAGTAGAATGGAATTCATGAAAGTAATTATAACCCCTAAAAATGTTTATATGCATTTACATGTGTTAGTATTAATATGTTAACTAACACTGCATGTGTTAATATACATAAAGACTGAAGATTGCCAAAAAAGATTGTTGCAAGCAAGAAATGTCAAACTCCATGAATTTGTTTTCAAAATTTTCTGTAGCTATCAGTGTGGGTAATGAGCATAATGTCTCAGACTGCAGGGTTGTAGCGCTAAATGCTAAATGATTGCTATCCATAAATTGTTACAGTTTCATTCAAAATTAATGGCTTGGAAACTGTTCTAAAACTGAACATCTTTTAACTTTTAAAAGTTGTCTTTAGATGTTTGGTACCTAATCAGAAAATATAAAAAATACATGTTTTCCATTTTGATAAAAATTTACCATATACCTAAGAATACCAAAAGCTAGATTGTAGGTAAATGAAAAGGCAAAATAATGTTTCCTTTTTTTTTTCCTCCCCGTTTTGCTTTTTGTTATTGAGTGGAGTCATGTGTCTTCATTTGGAAATTAATTATGTAAAAGTTCTCAAAGGTCGTTTTTAAAAACCTAAAAGTACAAGCTGAAACAAAGTCTGTTCAGCATAAATAATATGGAATGTTTTCTGATGAAAAAGATCACAAAAAGAAAAATTAGAGTATTTTTCCATGAAGAATTTAATCCTATAAAGGCATTCTAAATATATCTAATACATACTGCCTAAAGGTTCATACAGCTGTATTAGGTAATTACAATCTTTGTAGAAATCCTGGAGACTAAAGTCAACATTTAAAATGTAATGGATGACTTTAAAGACATTGAAATTAGTGGTCATATGCTTTAGGCCTGACTTTACACTTGTAAAAGTCAGTGGAAAGACTGATTTCAGGGCTTTGCTATTTGCAGGTACCTATTGTGTGCTTGGTCTGTTCGATGGAGTGGTTAGTTGATAGTAGGAGTTTAACCACCAGCTCCATTCCCCACAGAATACACACTCTTTCTGAGGGTGTGCTTGTCTTTTATTAGCCAGTGATTTCAGTCTGCCTTTCTTTAGAGGAATAACAGAAAGCTAATGCAGTTATGACAGCCAGATTGCTTTAGAGACCATGTTGCGGAGCATCTTCCCAAATTCCACTCAACTTCTTGTTTTTTTCAGTTATATATTAAAACCGGGTTTCCTTTTGTTGATAGTGTACTTCTGAGGAAATCTAAAGCTTTTTCTAAGCTGCTTAATGCTATGACAAGAAGGGTAAGTCCTTAGCCTTGTCTACCCAGAGAAGCTGGAATGGTTGATCTTGCATTGATTTTTCTACCAGCTGAAGTTAAACCAGTGCAAACCCCATGTGGACGGTTCTTTTATTTACAGCCTGACTGACTTTGCTGAGGCTTAAAATAGAAACGTTCACACAACCACTTCACTTTTCTCAACAAAATTAGCTTAAAACAGCACTTTGAATTCAACTAGTGCCTCTTTCTCCTCCAGGCAAATATGTCTAAATCTCCCCTGGTGAATGTTTAAGGGGATATTTGATCCACTGTCTTTGTTTAGCTGTTTAGTGAGGGCACAGCAAGGACAGGCAGCAATAAGGAGCTCCAAAGTCAGTTGGGACTAGGAATAAATCTCGCCTCACGTCCCAGCATCACTCCCACCCGTGAAGCTCAGCATGGGAGAGAGGATCGTGAGCACCAACCTGTAGATGTCTGCAGCCAAGTCCTTTCTCCTGGCTCTATAAAGTCAGCAGGGAGGAGAATACAAATGATTACTCAACTTAAGGTTAGGTCTTAATCTAATGCTGAAAAAATGTACTGATTTTCCTCTCTCCCATCTCACAAATGGAGAAGCTATTGCGGAGGATGAGTAAGTGTATGCTTGGAGATTTTGAACATTGGTTGATCTTGTATCACATTGGGATTTTTTTCTGACTCTTTTTCCAAATACACTTAAGAATTTTCTTCTTGCTGAGTTTTGAAGCCTCTGAATGCATTTTGGTGTGCCTCCTGGTCACAATTTCATCATTATGCACAGAATAGGTAGAGGTGGGGATTTTTCAGCTGTGTGGGCATTGTGCTTTAAGTATGCAGGCAGCTGTGCTGAGTCTCAACCAATATAGCCAACATTTAGCATCAGTCTAGCTTATTTGTGCGGAGATGAATTGTTCCAGAAAACTGGAATCATTTTCTAGACAGTTTGAGTGCTCAAGTTGTTGGGTTTATAGGCGTGCTACAAACATCTCCTTGGGTGCTTTCGCTGTGGCCTGATGAGGTCTTTTTCTTGCAGATGGCTAAATCACCTAACTAAAGCCACAGGGGGAAGCAACAAGTGGGGAAGGAGGGCTAGTTTCAGTGTGTGGGTAGGAATGTAGGAGTCTCGGGGTCTCTCTCCATCCTCTTGCAGGGTGCCTATTGCTTGCTGAACTGCCCCTCCTTGTGGCTATGTCCTGTTCCCTGCTCAGCACGATGGCCTACTGCAAGATAGCTCCCACTTTCCTGGCAATTTTTGACTTGGCAGTGCTGTCCCCGGAGGTAGAAATTAGTCTGTGGTCTCATAGCTAGCGATGTGTTGGGGGTGACTAAAGTGACAGTCTCTGAATGCCAAAAACATGACCTTTGTGGGAACAAACAGAAATGTTGAAGGCTAGCTATGGTTTACACCCAGTTACATGTTCTTCTCCATCTTCACAGAGCAAAAAGCCAAGGGAAATTCTTAAAGTGGAGTGGAGAAGCATACTTTTTTTAGGAGAAGGAGAAAGAAGCCTAGCCCTAGGCTATGTGAGGCTCAAAGGGCAGCTCTACATAAAACACACAATGGCCTTGTGTCCTTCCCTCTTAAATAGTTGCTTAAAACATCATTAAAATGCTGGTCCCACAGGAGGCTTCACACCAGGGTCCCTGGGAATATTTCCTGTCATTTCTCTGTGCACACACATTTTTTTTGATAGCAATATTGTGAGCTTAGGAAAGGAAATTGAAGTTGATGGAGTAATACTAATTTATACCAGCTGAGATTTAGCCCAGTGTCTGTTGTCTGCACACAAAAGTATTTATCAGCACAACACACACTGGGTATGTTGCTTGCTTCTTTTTTCCCTATTCTTTCCTCACTGAAACAGCATAAAACTTTTTTAATAGTATGTGTGGCTTCTTACAAATTAAGAAGCAAAACCTAAGCGAGAGCCACCTCAAGCACTATGATTGAAAGACCAGTGTCTTCAGGAAAATAAAGACTTTGTTCTGAAGGCCATCCAGTGAATTGAGAGTTTGGGCTTAGAAGCAACATAACTGCAATTGAAAAGATGGTGAACATCTGCATGGGCAGTCTAGGAGTGCACCCTGATAGCTGATCAAGAACATCCTTGAACAGAAACGAACTTGAGTGTGGGCTTTTCATGGACTAGATGCTTGGCTTTTAGAATAAAAAAGCCTTCCTGGGCTGAGACTGTAAGTTCAAGGCATAAAATAAGTTGCTGTATCAAAGCTAGTTATAATGTGTCAGCTGTTCTTCAGTAGCTCCCACTACCAAAGTAATGAAATATGATGAAATACGACACAAAAGGAATTGCATTTACTACACCTGAGCTTCTACCACAGAGCAGCTGATTTGTGATAACTGTTGTCTGTGTGTGATCTGTTTGGTTTTCTCTTTTTTCATTCATTCTGTTTTTCCTCAGAAAAAGAAATTAAAAAAAAAAGGTGCAGGCTGGGCTATTTGTCCTTCATTTGTATGTTTTTGAATTGAAAAGAAAGTGAATGTGTCTAGAATTGACGATGTGAGCTTTAGCTTAACTCTTTGGGTTTCTAAAATGCGACATCTCGCCTGTTTGGTCCAGTTTTTGAATGCAATTTAAATGGTTTCAGAAACTCGACTATTTCTGGTTTTCCCTTCTCCCAGGAAATCTATATCAGAAAACACATTCTAGTAACTTACTCCCATCACAACAGAAGTATTGGTGTGATTCTGTTGAAATAGAGCCATGCTCAGGATTATAGAGTTGAGTTCTGAGGTGGGAAAAAGATCTTTCATCATGAAAGAAAAGAAAATGCTTTTATTGGTGATGATTTTACTTTTAAAAGGAGTCCAAGCAGAATTTCTGCCTGACTTAGAGAAGAGCAGATGTCTTTTTTAGCACTATTCATTTTTCATGGAAGAAAGGTTTCAAATTCTGTATATGCAATTTTACACACATATGCCAAACAGTAGAATTATTTAATTATTACTTAATTGCTATAAGACATACAAATGTCACTACATTTGGGGCTTAATCAGACAACTGTGAAAGTAGTCAGGAGGTTTTCAATTGACTTTGTTGGCAAGTGCAGCTCTATAAAGCCAATGTGCCTTTAGCAGGTCTTCCTAGGAGGGATTTAAAGCCCTCTGCACTTTCCTAGGTCCCCACAACCAGCCTCATAAGTCCTGTACACCAAGGGCTGGAAATCCTTGAAGTGCGCTCACCTGCAGACTTGGCCCATCACAGTGAGGGTGGGTATTGCCACTGAGCAGGGATCCAGGGTTTCACACATAGTGTGCATGCGTTTGCACACATACACTGGGTTTTGGTAAACCAAAGGACAGTCAGATGCCAGTTCCCAGTGAAAATCAACAGACATAATCTTTCCTTTCTTCCCAAATCTCCTTGGTAAATACTTGTGTAGAACTAGTGCAGATAGCTCCTGCCCAAGCATGGTATTTAAATAACCTTAAAAATTTAGCCTTAGATATTAGAGTATTCCAGACCTCCCGGTCTGCGCTGGGCATTTATTAGGTCACTTGAACACCGCATCCCATTTTGTTGCAACATTAGATTCATTTCATATTTATGCTTTTTCTTCCTTTCTTTCACTGAAGCCAGCAGGACTGTCTTGTAAATGAGATACCATTGTGTTTTTCTCAGGGGGAGCATCCTGTACAAATAAAAAAGCAGCAGAGTAAATCATTTTATAGCATATGGTAGATTCTAAGTCTCAAAGAACTCAGCTTTCCATAGCAGCAGAGGCACAAATGGAATAAAATGAAAAAATTGCCATGTTTTCTTATTATGAATGTCTGAATTGAGAAGTTCACCTGAGCAGATACTCTCTTTTGTAATTGCCTGGTATTTGCTCTTCCTTACCAGAAAGAAGGCAAAGACAAGACTTTTATCACCCCATTTTTCATTTATTATGTGCTAGCAAACAGCTGCCTGTTCAAGAACAGGGGAGTGATTATTCCACATTAGGATCCTTAAGGTAGTAAATTTACATGGGAGGAAAGTAGGCTGGTGTTGTTCATTTATGGCACAGTCTGAGGGAGAAGGTGCCTGTGACACACAAGGCTGCTAAGGTGAGAGACCAGAAGGCATGGGTTTCAGTCTTCCTCTGCTACCTCTGCAATACCACCTGAGACTTCACAGGCAGATTTATCTCATGCAGAGAATGCAGTGGGTTGCTCACAGTTTACAGATTGTAGGAACTCTGTGCAAGGTCATCCCAGTTTCTCATGAAATAATTTTTGGATCTCAACCTTCCCATTAGCACATGGGCCAGTGTCTGATTCCCCTCAAGTTTCTCTTGTTACCTTCTGAAGGTGTATGAGGGACAATTAGGCCATATATCAAATTCAAGGCAGCAGAGCAGAGGTACATGTTGAATCACACTTGACATATATTGTAAATGATTCAAATTCTCAGGGCCTGATCTGCAGCATAGTACCACTGCCTCTTCTTGGTGTTTAGATGGTGTTGGCTGTTCAGCAAATGTGGAGTACTTGGCAGGTATTTAGTGAGTAGCTGTGTATGTCAGCAATTGACATAAAACCCTGTGCAGGTTGGTCACTCCCCTGGTGAGAAGTCTGTGTTATTCTTATACTTCTTTTGCTCTAGCACCTTATTCCCTAACCCAACAAGCAACAGAGAGTGAAATGAGTAAAGACAGAATGGGTCACTGATTTCTTTTTATTGCCTTGAAGACAATGTGTGAGCATTCACCTAACATAGGTCGCACAGGAATGCTCCCTGCTGATCCCCAAAAGTGTAAAGACAGACACAGAAGTCTTGTGTTCACAGGCTGTTAGGTCTTGTTTGAAGGGATAAAATATTAGAATCATAGAATGGTTTGGATTGGGAAGGACCTTAAGATCATCTAGTTCTGACTCCCCTGCCATAAGCAGGAATACCTTCCGCTACACCAGGTTGCTTAAAGCCTCATGCAGCTTGGCCTTGAACATTGCTAGGGATGGAGTACTCACAATTTCTTTGGGCAACCTGCTCCAGTGCCTCACCACTCTCATAGTGTAAAGAATTTCTTCCTTATATCTAACCCGAACCTCCCCTGTTTAAGTTTTAATCCATTACCCCTTGTCCTATCACTACAGTCATATATTAATCGAAAAATTGATAGTTTCTGCAAGTGATTCTGAAGGGAATTTCCATACAATGTTAGTCCTGTAATTCCTGTTCAGTGTTTGTTGATTTTACAATCTCATGTGTAGAATGGGGAAACACATTTTAATGAACAGATCCTTCATTTGGGAAGCTGTCGTCTTGGGGAATGCACAGCCAGGCCCAGGAAACACAAGTCATCAATGCCTTGTAGCTGTTTTTGTCATTGAGATTAGTGCATAAAGAAAATAAGAATGGTAAGCATGAAGTTAAAGGACTACACAAAGAATAACTAAAAAGTTACATTGGCAACAGGCAACGATATTGAACAGAGAGTAACAGAAAATGTCATCTACAGAGTGAGTTTTCAGAAGTGTACCTTCCTCACTGGGTGTCTTAAGTATTCAGAACAAATCAAGTCCTTTACTAAATGTTTAAACTTGGGCTTCTGCTAAGTAAGATGGTCCCAAAGAAAGGCATTTTGTAAATGTAGCTCTTTTTAAATGTGATTGCTATCTTGATGCCCAGTGTGTCCTTGCACCTTGTTTTACTTTGTGTTGCACTTGTTGGGCAATCAGCAGGGCTCAAATGATTTGTGTTGTCTGTGAAGTGTAGACCAGACTTGTCTGATACAATTTTTTGGTTTTATGTAGTACCTCCTATGGAAGATTGTAAGGAACAAGAGCCTGTGATGGACAACAATATTTCTCTGGTGCCTTTTGAGAGACCTGCTGTTATAGAGAAGCTGACAAGCAACATGGGAAAGCGTAAAAGCTCCACCCCACAGAAGTTTGTGGGTAAGCTTGAAATACGCCTTTTATTATTTTTAGTATGTAGGTATAGGTTACTACTTGTTTGCAATAGCCAAAAGAAGGAGGGGAAAAGTAGTGCTCTCAGAACTTGGCTGTGATGGGGAAGGACAACAATGGAGATGCTTAAATAGCTGCAAGAAATCCTAAAAAATATTGAATTAATTTTACCAACCCAGAGAATTCAAAAGTGAGGTCCCCAGAATAATGAAAATGGTTTAGAAAATCTTGAGCTTTTTACTGTGCCTTAAGGCTGTTTTGTTTTTTTTTTAAACTTTTCTCTGGTCCTCCTTGAGGTTTATACTTATCTTGTCCTTGCCCCAGCAAATAAAAACTAAGATTCTCATATAATTATCTGTCTCCATATATATATGTGTGTGTGTGCGTGTTTCTGTATTAAAAAAAAACAGACAAGTATCCCAAGACTTGTAAATTGTATCACATTCTTGAGAGTTGGTAACAACTGGTCTGATAATACCAGCATGAGGAAGTAGAAATCACATAACTTCCTTTGCTTGCTCTAAGTGCAATGTTCTGCACACAATAAACTTACTAAGGCATGAATATAGACCACTGGGTGACTTTTTGTTACCAAATTTAGACTCCTAGGCCAAAAATTCAAGTTTTGCTTTGTGTCTTGACATCTCGGAATTGTTCAGCTTCTAACAGGAGACAGTATAGGGAATTTACTTGGCTTGAGTGGTAACTTAAAGCTTCTTTTTACTGCTACTGAGGCAGTGCTAAACTTCTTAGGAGAGGAGCTGGGGCAGAGAATTATTTGGGGTAAGTGTATGCTGCTAGACTCCAAAGTCATGTAATATGCATTTTCCACGCTCACTCCCTGGAAGGACAGTTGTACAAAATTTAAGGCTGTCGTATAGTCATTTTGCCTACACTGAGGCCACTTACAGAGAGAGGATAAGAGCACTGTAAGCAATTAACACAGCCATTTAGAAAAGTTGTTGCCCCTCAGCTAAATGCAGATTCAGATGGATTTGTTAAATCACCACTGAAGGTGGTTTTCAGCTAACCTACATGGTTTTGAATAGTAGGGGGCTAGCAGCATGCAGCAGCTCACCTGGGGGGACACTGACACACTGACCTGGCTGCTCTCAGTCATCTGACCATTCCCAAATATTAGTGCTAAGCCAAGGTTAGGTCAGGAACAATCCAACCCCCACAAGGAAAGCTGGTGGACATCAATGTTTCCTATATTGTAATTAGTCCTTCTGATATAAAAGTTTAATCAGTAGACTGTTGTCTTTAAAAGTGGTCTGAAATGAATTACTGTTTAGCTGATGAGAACTGGAGGATTTATATTTTCATTTAATTTACAGCTGTGACAGCAGTGTTGAAGAGGAGGGAAATGGGAGCAGAATTCTACTGACAAACCAAATACAGCTTTATGAGACTATAAACATGGCCCCATCATAGCAAGTTTCCCTAATGTTGTCTCAACAAGTACTGTATGTTCTTGCAGGTTGTGATCAACAGTGGTATTAGTTAACCAGGCTGACATTTAAACTGTCAGAC
Organism: Pezoporus flaviventris; assembly: GCF_033815535.1. Lineage (NCBI taxonomy): Eukaryota > Metazoa > Chordata > Aves > Psittaciformes > Psittacidae > Pezoporus > Pezoporus flaviventris. The sequence continues at coordinate 55,432,011 of NW_026892549.1, forward strand.
TTCAGAAATATTACAGCCTCAAAATGAAGAAGGGCAATACACATCTTTCACTTGTTCTCACCCCCCAAGTTGTCCGCATGTGAACAGAATTGTTTGCAATACCTCTCAAGGTTATCTTTGCAGGGGTGAGAGACTTAATCTGGGAGGGCTGGAGACCTTGCTTTCTTCCCTTAAATCCTGGTGTACCCAGGCCTACTCCCATAAACAGTATAGTTTGCTCATTATAAACCTACCTCAACTGACTGGAAATCCTTGCTTGAGATATGCTGTAGCAGATTATTATTCTCTTCAGTATAGTATACTACTTTGGTGTTAGATAAACTTGTTCCTTCTATAGGTGTAACAAATCATTCTGGTATTCCATTTTCTGGGGCTTCCAATTCAGGGTTTCATGTGACATGCAGCTTTTTATCCAGATCCAGCTGCAGGGAAAAAGTGTCCTCTTTAATATTTACTGTATCTTATTTTTCTGCCTTTTCTGATCTTTCATGGCATCACGGTGTTTGAAATTAATAACAGCTGTCTCCACTTTGTTCCTTTATTTTATTTTTTCACCATGATCTCACTTTTCTTCCCGTTTTCTCCCTAATGAAATATTGTTCAACTCTATCAGGAAGAACTTGTAATGGTTCTCTTGCTTGCAGGAAATTTTCCTATGCCTACTGCAAGTGTGGCACATGTCCAAAACAACTTAATGGTGTTTATGAGAAGGTCATATAAGCATAAGCTAAAATCTTTGCAGACTACATCTACTTTACTGCTCTTTCTGATCAGCAATCTCCAAGGGACATTGGGTTTGGACCACAGTCTCTACTGTGGCTGAAATTTTGGTAGGGAAGGAGAGGAAGCAGCGTACAGCAAATAGAGTTAATTTCTGAATGAGAGATTTGGTTATATATCCACTGTTGAGATACAGGTCTTCCCAAACCTGTTGAAAACAGTGGAGGCAGAATGTATAACTTCTTTCAAAGAAGGGAGAAGCACACAATAGTGAAATTGAAAGTAACCATCTTCAAGCTGATCACATGTAGCATATTCACATATTTTCGGTTTGAACATGGTGCTTACTCTCACAGAGCTTTACTGAGCTGTCAAGAACTAGCAGGATACAGAACAAGACATTCATGTGGCTTAAGACCACGGTTGTTATAGTAAGAATCAAAAATACACAGGTATTTCAGAGCAGATGAAGACCAACCAGCTTCAAAATTAGAATCAACTTCTAGTTAATGGGGATCAGAAGGAAGTTTACCTAGTGGTAAATTCTGTAACTGCTTTTTCCAAGACTTCCTGCATCTTTCTCCCAGGTGTCTGGCATTGCAGTTGCTGTAGATACTCAACAAGATGGTCTACAGGTATCACAAAGCATTTGTGTCTGTGTGCTTTGATCTAGCTTCGCATACCTGCTTTGAGGTTTTTTTGACTGTCATACAATAAGATGACCACAGTGGAGAATGTTTCTTCTTCTACTTCACTATTGTAGGGCCAAGTGTAAATAGAATTTGAGCATAATCTTGCACAAAAATTAAAATATGAGTCTGATTAGTTTTAAGTGCAGATTTGGCCAAAGAGGAATTAAAATTGAAAACCATGTTGGACTGGTGTGTTAATTCTTCTGAGCTCTTTTGTTTCACACCCTCTCCTCCCCACATGATCATTTATTTTACTCCTTTATGTCGCGCTTAATTTCTAAGGCTCTGACATCTTTGGAACCAGTTCATATTTAAAGGAATGAATCATTCAGGTCACTGACAATTTACAGTTTTCTGTGCTGGAATAACTAAATGTGGAAGACAAAAGGAATCAAAATAAGGTTTGTGTCATTCATGAAAGTAGTCCATAAAGAACAGGTATTATTTCTTGATCTGTATAGCCTACAAAGGACTGACAGTGTGTTTGGCAGCTGGATCAGACTCACCAGATCCAGTTCTTTATTCAAACACAAGAATGGTATGGGTGGCCAGAGCAGGTGACAGGAACCAATGGATTTTTCCATTTTCATTCCTTTTCTTCCCACCATGGCAAAGACTCCATCTGCTTCATGGAGCTGTCCCCATCTGCCTCACGGAGCTCTCCTCCAGTCCCACTTTGACCCCACCTTGGGAGAAGCTGCTTAATTTCGTATGAGACTGGAGCCACCTCCCATTACAGAGCTGTCCATCCTATCAGTGGCAGGACAGGCATCACAGACAGTGAGACTGCCAGCCCATGGCAGAAACACTGAAAAGACTGTAGTGATAGGACAAGGGGTAAGGGGTTGAAACTTAAACAGGGGAATTTAAGATTGGATATAAGGAGGAAATTCTTTCCTGTTAGGGTGGTGAGGCACTGGAATGAGTTGCCCAGGGAGATTGTGAATGCTCCATCCCTGGCAGTGTTCAAGACCAGGTTGGATGAGGCCTTGGGTGATATGATTTAGTGTAAGGTGTCCTTGCCCAAGGCAGGGGGGTTGGAACTAGATGATCTTAAGGTCCTTTCCAACCCTAACGATTCTATGATTCTAAGAGGATGTTTGATGGCAAAAATCACCGTTACATCATGTTAGATTAGGGAGGCCATTGCTTTAGGACCATTTGCTCCTTCTGTCCTTCCTTCCCTATTTTTCTCCAAATGCCTTATGTGTAACAAAGAAATAATTTTCTGCGTTGTGCTTTCTCACAGCCAACCATAGGGAAACGCAGTGAGGTACATGAACATGGTGTCTAATCAGAAGCATGTGAGCAGTGTTGCTGAAGAGAGTAGGAATATTTATGTACTTTACTTTAGACTTGCATTTAATCACCTTCCTAATCAGGACGAAGTTCCCAAGCAAAAAGCAATGCATCATCTCCAAGGATAACATGATTGTTCTGTGGGTAATGTTAAATTATTTCTTTCTGCGTGATTTTAAGATAAGCCACATTAAGTGGAATGAATTATTATAGTCAAGAATAAAATGCTGAGTGATAGCTATGTTGAAATGTACTAATGCTATTTGGAAGAGATTTGGGATTGCAGTTCTGCTTCCTTCTTATGGTGGTTTATACACATTTTGTTCCAAGCAATTTTGGCAAAAGGTGATAGAAGATTCTTGAGTTCTTTAATTCTTGGATAGTCAAACCTCTGTTGTCTGAAGTGACTCCTTGAATGTATTAGCTTATGCTATTGAAGAAAGTACAGGTTTATGTACCAAGGCAGTGAGAAGTAACAAAGACAATGAAGACCAAATTATTTATCAGACTTTGTCAGATCAGCTTAAAAATTTAACTGTCAACAACTAGCTAATATTTGTGTCTGTCAATACATATGAGCATGCATATCCTATACACCTAGTTATGCGTACAGCCTTTTCTATTTAAAAAAGAGTTGCTGTTATATGAACTTTCCTTGTACTGACACTCTAAAGCCATCACAGGAAAAGCAGTGCTGCTGAGTTGAGCCCTGATGGAAGTAATGGTAAATTGTTAACTTCAAAGGAGAGGTGTGATAGGTAGGCAACATGCCCTACAACTAGCATAATTTACCAGTGTATCAGTAATGCCATTGATTTAAAAAAGTTACAAGGATGTGAATTTGCTTTCGCATGAGCCAGCTTCATCATCATTATGTATTTATTTAACCTGTGTAAATTAAAGTTGCTTTTGCCTTTTACCAAAGACACTAAGCTATAGACTGTGGTTTCTGTGTTTTGTTTTCTTGCCTAAGCAGGCACTGTGATGGTGGTTGCTATGTCTTTTTCTCAGACCAAAATATTGGGATAGGATTTTTTTCTTTTTGTGGGGGAGAACTACAAACATACCATAGCTTGACTGCGAGATGGCAGATCAGCTCCCAGGGCTCCTGTTACTTGCTCTCTTCTGTCTCATTTTACTGACATTTCTTCTGCCGGTTGAAGGATTTAAATATTGCAGCTCAAAAGGTGCCCCTGTACCTGTTGCTCAGGTATGCAGTTGCTATGCAGCCCTGTTGTAAGGTATGTATGAGGCACCTCAAAGTACAGGGGATATGTGGCACTGCCTCCTTTAATTTTGGGAGACTATGTCTAATGGTATAAACCAGCTAAGCTTCATTGACCTTGGTGGTTCAATCCCATTTTTTACCAGTTAACATGTATTTTCTAACCAAAGCACGGGCACAGTCAATTGGTCAGGAAGTCACTGCAGTCACATGCTTCACCTAAAATAAAAAAAAAAAAAAAAACAACCAAAAAAGTTGTTGGTGAAGTTGCTATTTTATCCATCTCAGGACAGAAACTTTATAGGAGGTCAACTGTGAAGCAGAAGGAGGCTAACTTGGGACTCAAGAATGAATTTTGCCCCAAGTCAGGGTGAATTTCAGAGTGAAATTCTTCCCCTCACTACCCCTTTTACAGTGAAGCCTTGGAGGGATTACATTGATTTGTCTCATTCATTTGCTCTTGTCCCTTAGGTGAAAAGCTCATGAGATTTGGCTATCCAGATATTCCCTTTGATATGAACCTAACCTATGAGAAGGAGGCTGAGCTGATGCAGTCTCACATGATGGACCAAGCCATCAACAATGCAATCACCTACCTTGGAGCTGAAGCACTTCACCCCCTGATGCAGCACACACCAAGCACAATTGCAGAGGTGGCCCCTGTCATCAGCTCAGCTTATGCTCAGGTCTATCATCCTAACAGGATAGAAAGGCCCATTAGCAGGGAAACAGCTGACAGTCATGAGAACAACATGGATGGCCCGATCTCCCTCATCAGACCAAAGAGTCGAACCCAGGATAGAGAGGGCTCCCCCAGCAATAGCTGCCTGGATTCTACTGACTCAGAGAGCAGCCACGAAGACCGCCAGTCCTACCAAGGAAACTCTGCCTTAAATCCCAAAAGAAAGCCAAGCCCAGCTTATATGAAGGAGGACACCAAGGTTTTGGATGCCACAAAAGCTTCTAAGGGCTCTTTAAAGGATATCTACAAAGTCATCAACGGAGAAGGGGAGCAGATTAGGGCTTTCAAGTGTGAGCACTGTCGCGTCCTTTTCCTGGACCATGTCATGTACACCATCCACATGGGCTGCCACGGCTACCGGGACCCACTAGAGTGCAACATCTGTGGCTACCGAAGCCAGGACCGCTATGAGTTCTCATCGCACATAGTCCGAGGAGAGCACACATTCCACTAGGCCTTCTCATCCAAAGGGGACTTGTATGAAGTAGAAGAACTGCACATGAAGAAATACTGCACTTACAATCCCACTTTTCCTCAGACATTGAGACGCCTATTTTGTTGTTGTTGCTGTTGTTGTTGTTGCTGTTGTTTAATTATTATTATTATTAACCTTATTTTTTTGTGGACCCAACCTCATTTGCTCTGCCCAGCTTAAGAATGGAAAGAAGAGAGGGAAGGGATAAAAGAGGGGTTTGTTGTTGCCATCACTTTTTGGTGAGTTGCCCACCTCACTTTCAGTGGGAATTCAAAGGCAGCCTGTTTCTTTATCAATCAGCTGTACATCATGTCCTGTTTTGGGACATCACTCACCCTGCTAAGTGCTTTAAAGTCCTGACAAGATGCCACTCATTTACAATTTGAGGCGAATAGATAGAAACATTTCAGAGGAGAGCCTTTTCCAAATGTGTAGATACAGTGCGGGGTTTCGATGGCTGGAGGAGAGAGGAGGATCTTTATTCTGCAGGATGAACAATTATTTTTAAAGCAAAACTGTTAGGGATTTAGCAGCACTAATGAAAGTCAATGTTCCTTTCAAAATTACTTTCTAGGGTGAACTGTTTTCCTGGGTTCAGTGTGTTTTGCCCCTCTAGAATGTAAACTTAAAGAAAAAAATGAAACCAAAATGTATGTCTTAACACTGTACCACATTACAGCAGTTTAGTTTCATAAGTCTGAGGGCCTTCTGTGGTAAGTCTGAGGCTTTGTATTTTTATTTTCCTTAACTTATGAAGCACCTTTTTTAGAATTGTTGATTTGCTGTTACTCCATGCCTATGTATTGAGTCACTGGCTTCTTAGAGACCCTTGGGAGCCTTACTTACTTAGTTGCACCCTGTGTTTTAAGGAATAGCATTTAGAAATAAGTTTTACACTTGCTTCTAGGACAGTAACTGGGCTAGGAGTGGGTGAGAGAGTCTGTAGTTTACTCAAGAGGTTCTGCTGCTTTTCTGAAATAATTTTTTTTAAAAGTACGGATTTGAAAATGACAGAAGTCCTAAGTAGCAAAGTGTTCTTTAAATATAGGTATATATAAATATATAATTATATAATACTTTCTCATTCTGCTATCACAGTGTTAACATCTTGGCAACAGCCTAAACTAAGACTTGTAGCTGGGAAAAAGAGGAACTGGATCCTTAGCCAGCATTAGTCCCCTTAGCCCCATTGAATTTAATGGAACTACCCCAGCTGCTTCAGGAGCTGAACCTTTACCGTTTTTTCTCTCATTGACATCTTATTTGCAAATCTGCTGAACCAATGAGTTCCTTTTGGTTTTAAGTCATCAATTCTACTTTAATTTAGGGGTGGAAGTATTTGCAGGTTTTGCTGCATAGCCTTTGCTCTTGGAGAGCACAGAATCCCTGCAAATGAGCGGATAGCACCTTCCCTGCTTCTTCAGGAAGTGATGCATGGAGTTGCAGGTGTTGTGCTTTGATTTGGATTTGCAGATTTCATTTTTATTCCTATTTTATTAATTTCACTGGGAAGTCAAATGGAGAAACAGACTTCAGAGTAAGTCATTGAACTATAGACTGGACAAGAGCAAAAAAAACCATATCAGACCTCCAATCCATGTTGTTTCCTTTCTTTCTCTCCCAGTAAATAACAAAGCCAGCAACCACCCAGCAAGTTGCAGGTTGCATCAGTAAAAACTGGGCTTAAACCTACATGACAGATTGCCATTGAAACCCAACTGTTTGTACCAATCACAATTGAAATGTTGTTGTTTGGCAACAAGAACACAGCTTGAGAATGGAAAGATCTGCATGGTTTTAACCCCCTCCATGCACATGGTCTCCATGCGCTTGGTGAGACCTTTTCCAAAGTATAGTTACTAAAGTGTAAAAGAGAGAGCAAGATCAGGCCATAATGAATTCCCATCTGCTCACTTCAATCTGCGCACTCGATGCATATGCCAGTTTGCTGTTCGTTTTGAGGGTACTGGCTTTTTTCTTCTTCTCTTCCTAGACCTGGAGCATTTGAAAGTAGGAGCTGAGTGGTATTGATTGAAATCTTTTTATGGTGACATTCTTGGCAGCTAGAACCTGTGTTTAGAAAGGATACAGTAGATCATGGCCAGATTACCTGATGACTGCTTCCCAGCACTGAAATGCTATTAAGTAGGAGCTGGTAAAGTCTTGCAGTAGCCTATTAATTATAATACAATATGGAGAGAAATGTCATCTTGTGTAATGTGAGAGCTATGAAGGCTGGGAATATACGGGCTTCGGAGAGACAGATTTAAAGACCTATTCCCAACATTGTTCTTAATGTCATTGGATTCCTACCCCTCCTTCTTTCTTCGTCCTAATGTAGAGGAAAGTCAGGCAAATGAATCACTGCCATCCTCCAGATCATTCTCATTTTCTTGTGCATGGTGCAATCAAAGGAGCTTGTGCAGGAGAAAAAAGGGGAGATGCTGGAAGGCATCACTTTTATTCCTGGCTGATTCTCTGCAGCCATGAAGATTGGCTTAGGAGGCAGCTGGCTGTGTTCTGCATCAGGATGTGCTTGGAAATTCAGAAAAGAGGGGTTGCTTTTTGAGGTGGGAAAAGTCATCTCAGAACAATGTGCAAAGGGAGAGCTGCTGGGCCGGAAGTTCAGTCAGCTTGCATGGACCTCCAGGAAGACATGTGCCTGAGCCAGAGAAAAGGATTGCCGGCAATCCCTTTCAGTCTCTGGGGGACAACATTCTATTCTCCCCTCTGTGGTCAGTAGAAAGACCACAGGCTATGGTTTCTTGGAATGGTTAGCACTAGGGAAAAAACGTTAACAACTTCTGCCTGTGTTTAGGAAAGCACCAGAATACAGGAAAGGCAGAGAATAATCTCTTGTATATCCACAAGTAAGTTGGCTGCAATTACATCTGCAGTTTGTTAGTGTGCACTTTCATTCATTGATGATTCATTGATACCTCCTGTAGTGTATATTCTGTAAGTGTTTAAAATACCAAACAGGGAGGCTCAGTGGTTTTGTAGCTGGCTTCAGTTAAGCTCAACTTCTTGTTCCAATGGTAGTATGTGAGATATGTAGCTGAGCACCCTATGTCCCATTATCATAGGCACAGAGAACTGGGGAGTTAGTGAGAAGAGACACTGGTTTAGTTATCTTCCAAAAACTGCATCTTTTGGAGAACAAGAAGGTGAGGGGTTGCATTAAATCAATGTCCTTTTCTGAAGACTCAGTCAAGTTTTTCACCCTAGAGCTAGGGAAAAAAAGATTAAATCCTAGTTCAATGTTTGAACAGCGTTTTGGGCTAGCATTGATTTTAGTATTTGCTTACTACTGAAAATCACTGGAGGGTTTTATCTCAAGCAGTTTTCCCTACACAGAAGTGTGCAAAATGAGGCCTCAGAGATTTTTATTTTTTTCCGCTTGCTTGTTCTCTGCAGATTTCTAAGAAAAGCTCTTGAGTTTTGTCAAGTTCATTAGTCATTCAAGAGTCTACTAGGAATTTCAGTAGATGATCCTTGGCCTGCGGATCCATTTGTTCTAAGTATTTGGTGTTGGAAATCGAACCTGGCTAATTTTTATTGGGCTCTCATGAAACTCTTGGAATCAGGTTTCCAGTTAAAAACATGCATTTGCAAATTCTTCTGAACATTCCCCATTTTCATAAAAAAAAAAAAAGCCATTTCTGCACACATCCCTGCCAGTAAACCCTTTCGCTTCATTTTACATCAAAAATGACGAGATTCTGACTCAACTTAGAGTATTACAAGCCTATTAATTTCTATAGAAGTGTGACTGCTTATTCTGCTCTTGGTATGATCCATATTCTTGGAGCAAAGGGCATTATCTATGTATCTGCTGTTCGGGCAAATGAATTTTACAGCCACCTCTTTGCAGTCAGTTATGAGTGCACATCAAAATATATAGCATTTTCAGTAAAGCCAGCTCTTTACTCGGTAACTTCTGGGATTAAAACAGTTTTGTTCTCCTTAAGAAGTGCTTCCATCTATGATGTGAAATGTGTTTAGGCATTAACCTCTATTGCTCTGTGTTAGGGAGAAAGAATCAAAATCTGTTAATTGGCCTAATTTTTTAATGGTGGGAGTTTCTACCATGTGACGTAGAAACAAACGGCCATGTGGAACTGAAGTATGTTTACTGCAAGGGGAAGAAATTCTCAATTTCAGGAGTTCCCAAATTTCTTTCTGTTTACAAGGGCATTCCTAAGTTGGGGCTCTCAGGCAGAAGAGGAGGCCAGGAATTAAACAAACCCTTCAAAACTGGCTCTTTATAGGACATTATTACCGTTGCCTAGGTCCTGTGTTTGCTCTTTCGTATTTGAAAAAAGCCAGACATCAGACACTCCTTCCTCCAGAAAGAAACTTTGGAGATCATTTAGGGAAAGGTGCCAAGGACAGGAGCCACAGTAATACAGTTCCTTTGATAGATAATATTCCTTTCCTTTACTCTTGCTGTGTATTATAACGTGATGAGGAGGGGCAAAGGAGGCTGCTCTGACATCAGAGTTGCCTAAACTCAGTGTGGGATTTGAGGAAAAGTGTGATATAATTGGCGTTGATGCCAGAAATTGGTGTCTTAGCTTGGCTTAGTATCAATTAAAAACAAAAATGGATGGCAGTCATGTCCTGCAGTCTAGGGCAGCTGGAGATTTTGAGAAAGTGTATTTATATATATATGGTATCATATAATTAGATATATGCTTTATTGTAAATGTGCCTTTTTCAAATGCATTTTGAAAGTTTGTGATGTCATTCACGATATCCTACTATACCCTTTCAGAATGCACGACAAAAAACAACCCAAAGTAAACATCCCTTCTGCTATGGTGTAGCGAAGTAGATCCCTCTCCCCTTTGGCACCCTCCTTGGCAGCTTGACCCAGAGGGAGGACCATCTTTGTACTTTGCTGTGAGACTTCCTGGAGTTTGATGGCTTTTAGGAGTGGGAAGGGCTAAAAATTGCCCGGGCAAAGTGCATTCCAGCTACCCAGCCAGAGCTGGTCCTAACCCACACAGCATCCCCAGCTCACAGTGCCCTACAGAGTGCAAGGGCAGCACTACCTTGTTCTCCCCCTCCCGAGATTTAAGTAAAGCATGCTTGAAAACAGACTTTGCTGTGCTTTTAAGATCCTACTGAGGAGTGGACTTTAAAGCATCTCCTACTTGCTTCAGCCTGGAAAAAGAAATCTATCGGAACAAAAGTCCTTTGGAAATGCCTTGTAAGTTTGATTGTCATGGTGCTGCCACCCTGATGATTGATGCGGAGGTGAGAGAAGCCCATCTGTAGAAGATGCTATGGGGGTTTATTAGCTAGAACACTTGGGTGAGAAGTGCAGCATTTGTTTTGGTGCTTTCCTGGCAGGTTGGTGACCTAGTTTCAGATATAGTTATTTACCCTGCACGGGTGCAGTATCTAAGTGTGCCAACACAGGCACAGCATGAACCTGGCAGGGGAGGTGACTAGGTGAGGGTGCTTTGGGTCAGGCCCTGACTCCATTGCCAGCTCCTCGGCACCTCTCTGCTGGGGTCTGGGCCTGTGGCAGTCACAGAGAGTATATGGGAGGAGGAACTAGGTAGAAAAGATCCAGAATTTGGTTCATCGTAAATATATTCCCTTTATCCCGTTAAGAATTGTCCTGAAGTATAAGCCAAGGAGAACGTTACTGGTTTCTGTTTAGCCTCTAACCTAAAAGCATGTGAATATGTCCTTCTCCACTGAAACTCTCAAGTGAACAGGGAACAGTCAGGAGGAGGTTGTGTGCTGACATCTTGCCATGCTGAACACTTAACAGGCTAAGATAATAAAACTGGTACCTGAATCACCTAGCTTTTCCAGCCTTTGGAATGGTGGTTGTCAGTATGCTCACTTGGATCTTCATTCGGGAAGATAACTGCCTGTGTTCTCTCCTCTTGTAAAAAAACTGCTTTACAAACTGTCCTGGGTTCAGTTTGTGCCCTTAAACCATGACACAAACAAATCACGGGACCTTATTAATCAGTGGGCGGAACTGACCATTTCAACGAAGACTTACACTGCTGTACTAAACCATATGATTTACAGTTACAAAAGGAGTACTGTGATGTATTTGCTAGCAGTATGTGAAGTATTTTAAAAGAGTGAATGACGATGAAGTTAGTTCAGGTCATGTCTTGAGAGAGGCTTATTGACGCATATTCCATTGGGAGGAAGGGAGCAGCTTGGCCCAAAACTTGGGCTTGATGCTTCCTTCCTGCAGCAGGTATTGATTTAGGTGCCTGCGCTGCAGGCCAATAAAACATGTGAGCATGATTAGCCTCCTGCCATCCCTTCAATTAGATCTGGAAGTACACAGGAGCTTTGCAGTTAACAACATGCTTAATAATTGCCATTATTTGTGAGACTGGGTCCTTAGTTGCTAATCGGTGCAGCACAGCAGCTCTGGTTAGGTCTTAGTTGTTGGCACTCCATGGTGGGGCTCTGTGGTGAAGACGGTGCTGTAGCAGCCTTAATCCCTCACACTCGGCCGTATGTGAATGACAGCAGCCTCTAGTCTGGATTATCCATCACAGATAAAATATGGGCACCTCCTGCAAGGCATGGTAGAAAGCACGACTCCGTTATTGGCACAGCGAGGCCAGTTTGCAGTAAATTGGGCCATTTAGTTTTACCTCAAGTGACATCAGATAAGAAAAGCTTCTTGAAGGGGTAGAGGTCACTGAATCCCCTACTATGCACTTACCGGGTTTTGACATTGCTTACTGGAAATGGATGTTCATTCCTGAACACACTGTCACAAGGGAAGGACTTTTTGGTTATTTTTGTAGTTGTTCAGATTCTGAAACTGTGATCAATTATTTGACGCATTGTCAAGTGTCCTCAGAGCTTGAACATGTTCACTTCCTCTGCCATGTAGCAGTCTCCTCGGGCTTTCAGTGGTTTTCCCTTTCTCTCTTCTCCTTTTCCTTCTCTGAGCTTTAAGTCTGGGCCTGCTCTTATCTCCTGTAGCTTGGGACTGTCTAGAGGTTTGGGGGTTTCTTTGGGGGGGGAGTTTTGTTCATTGGCTGTACAGTCTGTTTACATATTTTTGTACTCAAGTGTAGTTTTATATTAAAAGCAAAAAGAAAAAAAGATAGCTTGAGAAAACAAAATATTAAGGTACATCTTTGTAACACTTTAAAGACCTAGGGTACCTTCAGAGATGACTCCACAGTGATGTAATTATAATACTGTATATTTGCCTTCCTTTTTAGTTGGTTTTATTTTCTGGTTGTAATTTTTTTTTCCTAAAATGTATATCTTTTTATGAGAAACTGGAAACTTTTAATGCAAGTGTTTAGAAAGATTTAAAATTGTAAAGTAAAAAGAAAAACAAAACACACAAAAAAAACCAACAAAGTCTTTTTTTTTTTTTTTTTCCTTTTGGAAGAAAATGCTTTAAAAAAAAAAAAGTTTTACTACTGCTGTATTCCAGGGTGGGGGTTACCAACCCCAAATTTGCTTCTTATGTTTCATTCTTGGATCCTGCTTTCTCAATGTGCTCAGTGCAGACCTGGATGATTTGCTTATATTAGTCAAAAGAAAAAATTCACCCACAAAACCACCTTTTGGGGTTATTTTTCTGTTCAAGTGCAATACTTTCCCTGACATCGTATTAATGTGCGGTGGTTTCTTTGTTCTTTCCTCAGTCCACTCAAATCAGTGAAGCAAAATGCTCTGTCTTAAATACATGTAAAGATAAGAGTTAAGTAAATTAGACAGAATCAGGTTGGCAAAAGGTGAGAGAATGTAAGTTAAGGCTAAAACCCATACCGTAACTCCTGCTTTTAGGTGATATCGAAACACATCCAGGGCATGAATTAAGAACATACCTATTCTTGCTTCTTCCTTTTCTTTTCTAATTGCAGCTTTCTTTTTAAGAAAAGCACTTAATATCGATGTTTATTAAAAATAACACAAAGTAAAAAGATTTTTTTAGTCTGATCCAAAACCCACTCAGTGGAGACTCTTGTTGATTTTGATGATGGGTTTTGGATTAGACCTAATCTCTTAGCTAGGGCAAAACTGCCATTTACTCTAATGGGAGAGATTTGCCTGCGTAAGAATTACAGGACTCATGTCCTTTATCTACCTGAGAGACCAGAAAAGCTTCTTTAGAGTTGTCCTTGTCTTATATAAGTTTAGATGAGACTTGTTTTACATATCATACATATTTATATATAGTGTATTTTTAATGCCTTCCCCCCCAGAAGACTGAATCCGCTGTTCTGTAAATACATATTTAGGTACGAAATAAAACAAAGAGAGAAAATCCCGTTGAGATTTCTTTGCAAGGCAGTCGCTGCGCATGCACAGTAGCCACTTTTGTCTTTTAAATTTGTATTTAGAAGATTTCTTTTTTATAATAACAAAGGTGAGGAGACTTTCCCATTCTGACCGATTGCCAAAATAATTTCCCAGACTTCTGTGTTTGAGTTCAAGAAGAGAAATGCATTCAGTGGGTGACTGTAGCAGTAGCAGTCACCCACAGGTTCACACTCCTTGGGCTGAGTTCTGGTAACCTCAGATAGGTTGCTCAAGTCCTCCCACAAATGGGGACTGTGCTGGAGCAGTGGGATCATAGCAGAGCATGCACCGTTTAGTTGAGCGTAATTTAGGCTATGGGCTCTGACCTGTTTATCACAGCATCTTCCCTGACTCATAGGGAGCCGCATTCTGCCCACTTTAGTGCTGGTTTCCTGAAGCAAGCCAGGTGAGTAATCTGGCAAATGACTGCTTTTCTTCCTGGTTATGATTCTTTGAGTTCTGTGACAGATATTCTGAGCTCAAATTGAGGAACCGTTTCAATTAAAAAAAAAAACCAAATAGAAATAAAAAAAGAAAATCCAAGAAATGGGATTTTATTCCAAAAGCCAGTGAAGACGCTGGATAGTGTCCCATTTCTTTATCCTTTTATAAAATGAGTTTAGAAATTATCACTATGACAGTGGTGCATGTGAGCAACCCTAATGTAAACCTGTATCCCCCTGCTGAAAGAGTTTTGCCGCTATAGACTGAACTATGGGACTTGTTTTGTTTTCTTTTCATCTTAGTATATATACATGCATACATATGGTTCCACATCTGTATGTGTGTACTCTGTACATGTGTGAGTGTTGTACAGCCATGTGAGAGTGCGAGTCTGTATGTGCGTATAAATAAAAGAAGCTGCAGAAACTTTGTAATACTTTGTGAAAAGGATTATATTATAAAGGTTTGTACTGTCTTGAGTGCACAGCTACTGGAATAAATGTAGGGAATCTCAGGAACAAGCATATAATTTGTCCAAGAATTATTTCTTCTCAGAAGTGTAAGTGCAGTTTTTAATTCTGTATATTATTTAATATTTTACCAATAAAAATAAACTTCTGACACGAAAGGGTTTTCCATTCAAGCTTTCTGGGAACATTGGTGTATGCATACACTTTGCTTTCTTGCAGCAGGAAACACCTCAAAGGAATCACATTTCTGCCTGATAACAAATCCTATGAATTAAATAGTCTGAATGCATTATGAGTTGGGGGTTATGAGACTCGTGAACTGGGCACAGATCCACTTTTAATACTCATTTGAAGCTAATGACATTCTTTCCATCAGCTTCAGTGCGAGCTAGAGAAGTATCCCCCCTAAGGTCATACTATGTAAAGTGGTGGCATTGGTCATCTGCCATTGGGTCTGCCATGTTTTTAGAATGAGTTAGTGGACCAAGGTCAAACTTTTTCCAGAAGGCACTCGGATTGCATAAACAATTCCTTTGAGATCTTCTCTCAGCATGGGTTCCACTCTGTTGTATCCAGAGGAGATCTTCCCACTAGAGATTTATTGGGTAGTTCGCATCACCTAATTAGCTCGTTCTTTCTTTCATAACACAGCTATCAATCCGGTAGTCTTCACAGTACAAACTCTTCAGAATAACAGGAAGAAGATCTCGTGAAGCTTCGTAAGTTTGTTGTTTGTTTTAGGAATCTGTTGTAAATTGTTGGTTAAAGATTAACCAGCCTCTCCCCATAATTAAAATGTTCATTACTGACATGGGAATGGAAACTCCTTGCGATATCATCTGAATAAAACTTCATCTTCCTTTAAGACGTGGTTGATGTATGTTGTCTCCAAGGAATAGTTCTGTCTGATGAACGGAATTTCCTCTGCCTTCTTTTGCTCAGGATTGACAGATTACTGGTTTTGCTTTAGAAAGACCAAACCAAATATTCAGCTAATGGGACAGTCCAAGTATTTAATGCATGGAGAAGAAATCAAGTTCAACCATTGTAAGACAGAAATGACTGATTTGACTGACTCAAGGTCCTGTTCTGAAACTTACTGGAGATGGTGACACTCTTTTCATTGACTTCTGATAAGGATTCTAAGAAGAAGAGGGGAGAACTCATAGGCAGAAACTAAATGACTGATAATCATTAAGGCTGCTGAGTCATTTGCTGGAGTGAGATTCTGTGCGTGGCCTCGTGTTGTTAAGGAAGAGAATCTTCGAAATCTGGCCATGAGTCAGGGACAGTATGTTGTTTGTGCCTGTTCAAGTGTCTGGGTGAGAGTCACACCATAGTGTACCACTGCCTTTTTCTCTAGATCACCCAGTCAGCAAGCAAAGGACAGGTTAAACTCAGCTATTCAACTCTATCTAGGCAACAGGAAATCGTGTCTAATCCTTCCCCTGCATCACTTCTGCTAGGAAACTTTTACTCTATTGAAAATAGCCTTCTCTTGCTTTATAGCAACAGAGGCCTATAGATGTGCCTGCATATGCTATCATGGTTGAGTCTTAATTCGGTCTATGGGAGGCAACTGCTTCAACATATTTAATCATTTTCTCTGTTACTGGGTCAAATTGCAGCAGATCTTTTAAACTGCAGTGTTACCCTTCATGTTGATTGACTGGATCAGTCTACTAGCCAGGTAAGTGATGTGCTTCTGACCAGGCTGTCCAGCACCTTGGCATTAAGCTAAGATTCCCCTTGTCACCAACAGGCAGTGACAGCACAAGCGATCTTTGAGCAGTGCTTTCTGACAAGTGCCTTCTGCAGCTCTACCAAAACAAATATAATTTTCCCAGTTAATAAAGATTAAGTGTTGATTCCTGGCTTTCACTTCTATAGCTCTAATATTGCTATTTTTATGCAATACTTTCAAGAAATTACTAAAGCTTCATCTAAGGGTGAATTTGTGCTTTTAGAATGTGGTGAAGCAAAGCACATTCTTCTCCATCTCTGTGCTCGGATGTCAAATCCCAGCCCTCCAATGAATCGTTTCCCACCAAGACACCGCAGAATATATAACAGAATAATGGGAGTCAACAGTAGGCCCTCAAAATCACGTTATGAAACTCACAATAATTGAGGGACTAAAAATAAATTTTGCTTGGATTGCACTTTAACCATGCTTGTTTTGGGAGATGTTGGGTTTTCTTTATTCGATCCTAATGCAGTCAGTCCTCAATAAACCTAGCTTTAACCTTCTGCCCTTCAGTGCTTATTTTTCCTCTTCTTGGTGCATTGTATAAGCATGTCATAATTTCCAGCATGCAATTAACAATGTTTTGGTTGGGGTTTTTTTCCACAGTAGAGTACCTTAGGAGACACGATGACTTCTGGATTCAATGAAATAGGAGTTGAGAGGATTACTGTGTAAGTACTCAGGTCTCTTAATATTTTACGACTAAGAATGGAAGCTCTTTTCAAAGGAATATGCTTGTGAAATAGCCTCTATGTGTCCTATTAATTCCTGGTGCAGAGATTAGGGATGAAGTCCCAGAATACAACATTTCCCAGGGATTTCTCTGTGGAGAAACTGAGCCCTTCTAATGAGACTATATAAATGCTCAATATTATCTCATTATTTTTCATTAATCTGTGCACACCAGCCCGCCTCCACACGCTGTAATTCCATGTTACCACCCATGTTCACATTAAAATAGGAACAGATTATTCAAGACTCCCACACAAATCGTGAACCTCTATCCCTTCTGATCTGTCACTGGCCATCCCTGGGACTGAGGGATGTCTCCCCTAGGCCTGAAGAAGTCTTTAACCCTGGCAACCCTGCTCTTCAGAGCTAAATGTCTATATTTATTCCTGGCATCCAACATCTGAGTCCGGGTGAAACTACCCTGTCAAAACTGATTTTTAACAGAAAATTGCTCTTCAATGAACCCATTCTCTATGGAAAGTGTCTGCTTTTCATAGATTTGGGAGGGTTTGGGGATTTTTTTTCCCTTAATAAGAAAGCCTGAAACTCTAAACCCTCCAAAGGTTTCTGGGTTATTTTGTTTGGTTTCAAGAGGAAATACTTCCCTGCCCTCAACTCCTGTTTTCGTATCAGTTCAAATGATGTCAAGACACTATTTGCTGCTCTTTCCCATTATTTTCGTTACTTTTCCTGTTTCAGGCTGCCTGTATGTAGTTTATAGGGTGTGGTGAGGAATGTAAATTATTATTTTCATGTAGGTGTGGTAGCTATTCAGTTGTAAACCTTGTTTTCAATCCGACTGTTTTATTTGTGATCTGTAATATTGATCTGTCTCCAGGGCAGAGAATGCTGCAATCTATCAGGAGCAGGGACTTTCATTCCCGGCGAAAATAAAGCGTTCAAAGGACTCCCAGAAGTCTCCAAGATGGAAAAAAAAAAAAGATCTTGATTGAAGCCTTTCTCTTATATTTTTTTCTCCCTCTTTGAGATGAGTAGAGGAATTTGTTTCTGTGGTTGATTTGCTTTTATCAGTTAGTTGCAAAATCTGCCCGGCCTCCCTTTTCAAATTCATCTCCTGTGATAACCTGCCACTGGCTGTCTCTTGATAACTGAATTTAAAGAAACAAGTTTAAAGGTTTGCCTCTGAATGTGATCCATGACGGTGAAGGAACAGGACTAATCTACAGAAGGGAGTTCTGCAGTTGCTGTTGGACTGGAGTAAACTTGTCAAGCTGTTTTCAGTTCCACACGAGCTGTAGCAGACATGCCTGAAACACAGCTGTATTTTCACAGAAGCTGTGAAGAGGCGTTTTGGCAGCCCGCTGTCAGTGGTACTGCTGATGCTATGGCTCTCCAAAGCCCTTTTCTGGACCAGCCCCATCTTAGGGAGGATGAGCTGCTGCTTAAGGCATGAGGGGTACACCCCTTCTAGGACCAGATGCTCCTCAGCTGCTACAAATCTACATGGCCTGAGCAGTCTGACTGGAGCTAAGCTGATTTACTCTGATTCTCTGTGAGATGCAAGCGCTCCTCTGAGTTCTCTGGGCTGTTGTGTTTGCTCTTCTGGACATGCTCTCATCTGTGCATGTCCTCTCGAATGAACCTGTTCTGGAGATAGCCATTAAAGCCACCAAAATGGTGATTTATGGGTAAATCCTGACATCTAGGAATACAGTCATTGCAGGCTTTTTTTGTTATGCTTGAGGCATGTAGAATCCTTGTGCTTCAGGTTATGGCTAGCATCAGTCACTGGCCTCCGTGAAAACGAAAGTTGAGGTGTCACATGCTGCATACTCAAAACTGATGGCCATGCTTGATGGTTTTGGCCAGCATACTATGGTAGATGTGGAATCTAGTTGTCCTTGGATACCTCAGCCTATTGTTATCTATCAAAGAGGTGTTTTGTTGGTTGTCCTGAAAATAACCCAAGTCCTACCAGCTTGAAAAGCTTCTCCTTTCACTGAAGTGGCAGAAATGCGCAGTGTTTGGGCAATAGTTGCATTTCCTGAGCAGTGAATGCATGGTTCGAATGCCTGCAGTACATGCTGAGTGTTATGCTGGTGCTGTGTGGCCATGATAAGGCATTTAAAGTGCTTTTTCTTGGGAGTTCTTTTCAAAAATTCATTTCCTCAGTTAAATGTTCTCTCTTATTTGCCTTCAACTTTTCCCCCCTTTCTTCCAGTAATAAAACAGAAGTTGTCAGTAGACATTAGAATACAGCAAGGCTTCAATCAATCCAGATTGATATTAATTACTTGCATTATGCTGGTTCTTAGAAGCCATTCGGAGCTAGGTGATCTAGCAGAGAAGAAAAAACAGGTCCTAGTGAACTCTTAACAGTTTTATCATCTACTTATAAAAAGAAACCAAACTTCTTCTAGTTTTCAGAAGTCCAAAGATATTTTTGTCGAGGCATGGATACCAGACTTGGAGACAGTATTCCAGTAACTGGCCCTCTAACATCTTGCTGCTTCTTGAGACTATTCCCCATGTGTTTATATATGAGTATACACAGAATTACATCCTTGTGTTCCAGTGGATGGCTTTTCAGTGTATGTGGAGCAGGGAGCTGTGCTTACAGTTGTGCACTGCACTTTTCCTACTGTTTAGCTGACCTCTAAGCTTTGGCTGAATCACTGCTTTTCAGAATATAGCCCCCCTCCTTATAAATGTGACCAGCAACACTGGTCCTTGGATGTCTGATAGCAAGCTGAGATGTACTAAAACACTTGTTCATCAAATGAGTCCAGCTACCCAACAGATCTGGATGGGTTTGGCTAACTAACATCCTAATCTTTATCATGCTCTCACAGATCTGCCTCATCTGTGAGTATTACTGGCTCTATTTCTTGTTTAATTAGCTCTTTTGATAAGATAATAAATTATGTGCCTCAAAACCAGATCTAAATGGGACCTTGTTTGGAAACACTGCAGCTGAATGATATCCTATTTACAGTGCCTACTGAAAACTGTCCAGTACATAGATGGACTGTGATCCATTTAGTATGAGCACTGATTTTTTGTTTTCTCTGGAGAGGAGGAAAATGATCACAGTATCAGTAGCATACCATTTTTATGCTAGCCATATCTGCTGGAAAGGAAGCTTTTAAGATTAAGCTGGTGTGATGCACTCTGTACAACACACTTCAACTGCTCTTAGGAGACAACTTTTTTTGTAACAGATGAAAGGTGAAGGACTTTTTGGGTTTGGTATAGACTTAGTTATGAAAGAAAGCTGAAGCTCTTCAGGAAGGAATGGTTTTGAAGATAACATCACTAGCCAGTTCATTCAGCTTCATGTGAAATTCACGATATTTTAATGATCTGCTATCCTGCCAAATTCAGATGACCGCAATACTGGCCACGTACTTCATTTCATCATATGTATTGCTGCATTGCTGAGACTTCTTTGAGACCAGGCTATTAGTAGGGAAAACTCTGCTGTTATTTCAGGCTGATCTGTGCACATCTAAGCTAGGCTGCATAAACCATGGATGACCCCTCATGCAATTTTATCTTCAGTTGCTTGCCCCATTCTGCTACCAGGCTTACACACCACCACAATCCCAAACCTGACATTTTTTTTCGGTGAAAATGATGGCGGAATAAGCCAAATGGTGATTTTATAGCATAGTAGCTCTCCCACTGCTGCTCTCAGGGTACCCTCTAATTCAACATTGTCAGACCCTTTGCAGCACTTGGCTTATCCCATTCTGCACTGGACTAAAAAGAGGGGTTAGTGCAAAGAACTGTGTATCAATCTCAGGAGGTATTTAGGCAGGAGTATTCCACAACAGCTATTTTGGGCAATTTCCCCACATAGAGAAGCTCTACTGCTTATCTCGATGGAACAAAAGTCAGGCCTGTTCTTCTAGATAAAATGCTTTCCCCTCCAACTGCCTGATGGCTTATCTCTGGTCTTGCAGCATCACTCGTAACCCTTCTCCTGACCCACTTAACTTTCTGCTTTTAGCAGAGCTGGGGTGGGGGCAGGGAGACTTGATTAATGAAGGATATTCGCTTTCTTTTAATGTGAAAAACTCTTCAAGTGCTCCATGCTCACTTAATTAGGAGAAAAATCTCTGTTCTTAATCAGCTGATAAATTATCTATGGGCAAAGCTCTAAGAATGTATTTCTGGTGTGTTTGGTTCATATAAATTATTTACTTATAAGGGGATAAGCATATTTAAGGATCTCCTAACAAAGAAAAGAACTTTAATATCATTTGACACTTGTCACCTTGTTTTCTTTGCCTATTAAACCAAACCAAAACTGTGTTTTTCTTTTCCATATCTCTAACATCTTCTGTGAAATCAGCATTTTAGGAAGCATAGCAATCTACTAGTGCTCACCTTTTGAGCTTCAAAAACCAGATAATGACTAAATATAGGTAGTCAAAGCAGTGAATGCATTGTCTCTTAAATTTCAGTTTCAGTCCAGCAGCAGGTACAGTGAATGCGAACCTGTTTGTTAATTTATTTGGAATTAGGCTGGTACTTCTAAGCCATTTCCTAGTGCATGATTATCTACTGAAATGGTTTTGTCAGCTCGAGCTGGCTGGTGTTCATTCAGATAATTTCTTGGAGAGCCACCACATGTGCAGTTAAGCAGGATTCAGTCTGATTTCCTACTCTAACCAGTTTAGGGGACTGGTTAGAGGGCTGCCAAGGTGCAGGAGACAAGATGCTTGGTTGACTTTATAGTTTCAGCTCCAAGGAGAAGAAAGAAGGGATGTAAGTACGTGCACATCCAACTTATAACAGTTGTTGCCAGGTTCTGCCTTTGGGAAATGGCAAAACAAGCCAGCAAATCAGTCAATGAATATCTTCATGTGTCACACAGCCTTTCACATTCTTTCATTTGCCTTCATTCCTTCCATTAATCGTATGAAGTATCACCGTTACACCCACTGCTTCACAAGGACAATTTCACCACGTCAATTTTGATTTTATTGTCTTTTCTCACGCATTCATTCATAGGTGCAGAGGAAGAATGAAACTTGCTCTATTTAGCCAGTGTGGAGCTGTGATGTTCCTATGCTGCCGTATTGAGTTGCATCCATGTGTCACAAATCTTTTGCTTGTCACCTCCCATGTTCTACTCCCTGTCACTTTAAAATGAATTCATTGCTAACCACTTACTCCACCCAGATGATACCTATTTTCTTCTACCACAAGGTACCACCTCATGCTCCATTTGGGGAGGATGGAGAGAAGGAAAAACCTGACAGTTGTGCTATGAACCAATATGATTGTTATGTTCCATATGGAACACTTAATCTGAACAGTATTACTAATGAAGCTAGCTCTTTGATCAGAGCATTGCATCTCCAGATATCGCAGTGTAATTTTGCCTATGGAAGGGGGCAGAAAGAGAAAAGGAGTCATATCTTCTTTTCTGAGTTTGTATAGGATCTAACATTCACAGCCGTTGGTGGGCAATTTGGCATTAACGCCGTGCAAATCATATTAAAGAACAACCATCTTCATGCATTGCCAAAGTTGCTTTTGGAAGCTGTGCTCAGAGTCAGGTTGGAGTTTTCTGAATCACAGAATGGTTGAGGTTGGCAGGGACCTCAAAAGGCTACCTACTCCAACCCCCTCCTCAAGCAGAGTCACCTACAGCAGGTTGCATAGGGCTGTGATTTTGAATATCTCCAGGCCTGGAGTCACCACAACTTCCCTGAGCAACCTGTGCCAGTGTTTGTAACCCTCACGAACCCTTGTTTGTGACCCTTCTTCTTGTGCAGAGATCATCGCAGTGTTGGGAAACAGGATGCCCATGTGGATCACGGGGGGGTGTCGTGCATGTAGGACGGATAAGATCAGGGCAGAGCTCCCTTTTCAGTTGGCGCCAGTTGCTGGGCTGTGCTCCCTGCTTGCAGCACGTGTAGCAACAGGGAGCAGCCTTATCTACCAGCCCTGAGCAAGGAAGCCTCAAACCACAGCTAGGAACATCTTGAAACAGATTTTTGTCACCCCAGAGAAAACATCACAGGGGAATAACAGGCCCCAGTAGCTATATACCAGTGATGACAAGATAAAGGCACCCAACTCGTCCTTTGTGCATATCTAATAGTGTAAAAGCAACTAATTTTAATCCCTTTATTTCAAGCTTAGGAGGAACAAGGACATTTCTCTTTCTCAGCTCTTCTCACTATTTTGTTTCCTAATGTAATGTATGTGCGCACCTATTTTTTAATGTATATATAGATATGTGGGAGGCGTGGGGGGGTCTGCACATTCTCTGTATGCACATACAGAGAATGGGACTTGCTAAAATGATGGGCTTTGTATAGAGCCTGGGGAAACACAACCCTGAAAGTCGAAAGAAGGATTTCTGCTGTGTTTTGTGGAGCATCTCATGTACCACTCGGAGCTCACAGACATGGCACTGAAGGTGTTGCTGGACTTGACTGATGTGTGACCTCAAGCCAGAGCTGCAGAATTAGATTTTGACCAAAGGCAGTACCTTTCTCTGCTCAAAGGATGCCTTATGCTTGTGGGCAGTGGTAAATGCCCAGAGAAGGCAAGGTTCTTCAGAACTTGGAAGGAAAGCTTGTTCAGAAGACAAGTTGGGTTGTTCTGGTGATTGTCAGGTAGTTGAAAGCTGTCACTGCTATCCTCATTAAAAGGATGGATCAAGTATTAGATCTCTGTGGAGAAGTGAAGGAAGGGGAGCCAGAAAATCACCCACAGGTTTAATGGGATCATATAAGAAGCTGGAGTATTCCAAATAAAATTGATTCTCTTTATTTATTCCCAAATAAGCACTTGAATCAGTATGAATCAATACTAGTGAAATCAATAAATGTATCTCAATTTAGTCTAGTTTAAAATCTATTTCAAAAGAGAACCAGAGGTAGACTCGGGAAGCGTTTTAATACACCGATGTAAGAAATGCTACTGTCAGATAGATTCAGATTATCCCAGATAAGTGCATTATAACCCAGAATGAAAACAGGCAGCAAAGATATAAAAGCAAAGAACCTGTTAGCGCCAGTCTCTTGGGAAATGTCAAAAAGGCTGATGTGAGGAGCGGTGGTGAGTCCCAGCATCAGCTAATATTTGTATTGCTGCTGTTTGCCCCATGCTTCTGCAGAGGTGAGAAAGAGAGCTCAGTCGCCAGCAATACCAAACAATACAATTCTATTTAACTTTTGAATTTTACCAAAAAAAGAGAAGCGTGCCTTGGTTTTCTTCAAAACTGACTCATCTCCGACACACCTGGCACCACTTCTGTTTTGAAGAAGGTGGTATCGTTTCCCAGGCTGTAATGACTCCTGAATTCTTTGAAACCTAGTTGCGGAGCATGTTACTCTGTTTTTTTACAGTGCTTTTTAATGTGAATTGGTGTCAGTACGTATTTCTGCACGGTTTGCAATGTGTGCCACCCTCAAAAAAAAGATGAAGTTAAACGTGAAAGCCAACCAAAAGCTGGAATAACGAAAAGGTCAAATATATTATTAAGCATTAAAATTCTGAGAAGTCCCTGTTGTGCAGCAGATTGTAACAAGAAGAGGAAACGGCACAGCATGAGCGATCTCTTGTGATAAAGATCTGGTGAGCAGAGAAGAGCGAAGGAAGTGGAGCGCATGTGATGATTCCTGTTACAGGACATGGCCCTCCTCCCCATCAGGTGCTGTGCTCAGGGCCTTGCCTGAAATACACTGGAATTTGGTTAAACTCAGAAATGTTTTCACTTTTTTGCTTATTTGATGATCAAGCGAATGGGAGCCTTTGATTTTGCAGTTGTAAAAAGGCCTCTGAGACTGAAGTCTGATCCCAAAAAAGCATCCCCAGGCCTGACCTGGAAGGAGTCAGTGCCACATATCTTCAGGATCACCACCTCTGTAGCATGTCCCATGTGTAACTCAGACACCCATTTTCCAAGACCTGGGATGGGACTACTGGCACTGTCCCATTTTGGCACCAAACAGGTTGGTACCCAGTCATCACAGCTGCTGACATGTGGCTATGAACAAAGACTCCGTTTAAGCTGCTCTTGTGAAAGACTTTAAAGTTTTTAAAGCCCCTGTTGTTACCGTAAGGATTGAGCGGCTTTGTGATATTTAGATGCATTATTCAGGGGATGAGAAACAGTTGATTAAATGACCTCAAATATACAGTATTATTCCTGTCACTCAGTACAAGCCACCATGGGGACTTGGGTTTTGTGTGTCACTTAAAGATTAGCCTCTGCTTTTAACTGCAGGGAAACCCAGGTGAGGGTGGTAGAGGGCCACCTATGTCCGTACTGTAGCTGTTGTTCATCCAGCAGCATACAGATGCCAAGTCTCAGAGGACAGAGTGAGGTAGTATGATCTCTGAGGATGCCATCCATTCTCCTCATCAGATACCCTGCTCAGACTGGACTTGGGCTTGGCCCTGCAGGTGAGTGGACAGAGAAATTTCCTCCTCTGATGAGAACACCAGCCAGATTACAAGCAGGATGGTCTTCCCCATGCTAGCAGCTGTTGGGTTTGCTAGTAGGGTTTTCCAGTCCTGCTGAATTGCAAAGCAGCAGTGGGAGGCACTGGTGTTTTTTGGGGGTTTTAGCCCTGATGTAGGCACAGGGACACAAGAAAAGGAATTGAGGAGAGAAGGAAAAAGGTCAAATTTCAGGAAGCTCACCAATGGGTGATCAGTAGCTGAGGGTTGCATGGTAGATTGGGTGGGATTTGCTAATTCACCCATGCATGCAATTTCACTGAGGGATGAGAAGACACGATAACATGGCAATATGTGATGAAGAGCCTTGAGGAAAGCATGGAGCAAGGAGAAAAACCTGCTGGGAGGCACCAGCCAGCAACCCATGTTGGTTTAGGGGAGGTTTTGACATGAATAAGCTCATTCTGAAACTTAACAAATGAAAGGTGAAAAAAAGTGACTCCATCACCTTCCCTCCCCACGCAAGTTTTTCTATAGCTCAAATAAGTTAGAAGCACAGAAACATAGAGCTGAAATGGGCCGTGGGAGATGAAACAGTGTAAAACCACCACACAGACACCAGAACAAGTTTAACTCTCATGCTAAGAAAATTCAATCAGGGTAATATGAATTCAAGCCTTCATGCAGACTGTCTGCAAGGGAGACGAGGCCCATGTTCACCCTGTACGTGATCAGGCGACCTTTGCAAGTGGAGTTCGTAAATCCTAGTGGTGTGTCGTTGATCTCCCCAGTGCCCTGCAGTGTGGTCTGGTCCTGGGGTTTGTGTGTGCCCACTGCACCCCAACAAACATCGCTGCTGAAGGGCAAAAGGGCTAAAATCACCTCCCTGGCCCCTGGGGGAAGTCTGTGTTAAAGCTGGGATGCTCAAGGGTTGGGATAACGGAAACGGGCACTTCCAGGTGCTGCCTTGCTAATTACTCACTGCTCATTAAAATAACTAGAAAATCATTTTGCAGATTGTATCAGTTTGTGGTTGGCTTGAACTGGTGCTTTATTCTCCAGGGCTGAAACACACAGCACTTTTGAAGGCCTGGACTTTGAAAAAACAAGGACATAAGAGGGTTTATTCATTTCTTTCTTCCCTTCCCATTCACCACAGAAGGAAGAAAAAAAATCCCAACAAAAGCCTAATTGATGCCTGTTGTTTTGCTTCCCTACGTGCTTTTATTTCTCTCTGTTGCTTGCTACCTAGTGTTTTCCCTGTCTTTAGAGATGCTAGTGAAGAAGCTAAAGGGGAAATGAAACTCTGGCCATGTGGTATTTTCCAGATACATATCCATTTTGCTTTGTGAAGATGAAGAGGAAAAACTCAAATCCAGCCCCGAGATGTTTCCATTTCAGGCCTTCAAATAATATTCTAACCCTCTTGCAAGCACTTTAGAGCAGAAACTGCCTTGCTATGTGTGTAGATAGCAAACAAGTTATCCTTTTGTGATTGTATTATAGGAACCCCTTACATGACACCGTCCTTCTGGTCATGCAGCTGGTTTGAAGAACTATGTGATTATCTTCTAAATTTATTATTACTCTTTCCAAAAATGAAGAACTTTGGGGGTTTTTTCCCTACTTCAGGTGCCTGCCTGGTGAGGGCTGGTTTTAGGTTAAGAGCTGACTTCGGGAGGCAGTTTGTCAGGCAGGACTGCATTTCATTTCCTCCCTTCCCCATGGATAAATGATTGGCTTAATTCAGGAATTCTAAAATCATTATTATTCTTCTCTCTGGACACAAAAAACACACCTGTAATTTCTCACAGAATATGCTTTGTTGCAGAAAAATTGCATCCCCTCCTGCGCCGGTGCGTGAAATGTGTCCTTATGTAAAGAGCAGCTTAGCTCATCTGTTTATTGCTCCATCAGACTCTGTGGCCGTATGTAAACGCTCGGCGTGTTTGTTTGTGTGCTGGTGGTTAATGCTCATTAAGCAGGGAGACTAATAGCACTGCCTGGAGCCAAGCAAAGTGGAAAGCAGTTGCCATACAAATTTCCCCAGCTTGATTTGACAAGTGCAGGCGGCGCTTAACCTGCAGCATCCCTGCTGCTCCTCTTGCCCGTGTTGGCTCTGTGAGCTTGTGCCAAAGCACAGGGTGCTTTATGAACAGCATCTCTCTGTTCATCAGTGCAGAAAAGGCACTGATGGCCTGGGTGGGGGAGCAGTGGGTTGTCACTGAGCGAGGGATAATGATGGAACCATGCCAGGGGTCCCTCTCCACCTGGGTTTCCTGGTTTTTAGAAGCTGTGGTACTTGCTGCTGTCCACTGCTCCTCACAGGCATCTTCTGCTCCATTTCAGTCGTGTTTTGTTGGCTAATTTATCCCTCAGCTGCTTCTTCTGCGTTCAGGGGATTATCTGTGTGTGTCAGCAAATGGGAAACTGAGGCATCTGGCTGCAGAGTGGGTCATGTGAAATATATCAGTGGTGGTGTAGTGCTAATCTATGAGAAAATACCAGCAGGCTGACAGGTCAGGGTGCTGATAACTCTGCAGGCAGGAGACATGGGCCAGGGCTGAAAATCTGGCATAGTACTGAGGGCAATATGGGTTTCCCAAGCCTGTTGCATTCCACACACCTAGAGAAAAGGTTTAATTAGCGACAAAGATGAGAAGCACTTTGGGTTTGTTCTGAAGTTTTATTCTCGGGGATAAACTCACCTTAGATGCCCAGAACAGGTTTTTGCCCCCTAAAAAAGTGAAGTTGGGATGTCCACTGAGCTGGCCCATGTCTGTCAGTAAGCATGGGAACAGCTGTGATGAGAGGTGTCCACTGTCACTGCCCAGGGCATGTGCCTTATTGAAGGCATCAGATCCCAGCTCTGACGGCTCTGAAATCACCTTGTCAGCTGCACTGAGTGGATGGAATACAGAACAGACCCTGCAAGGGGGCTGATGTGTTAGGTGGTTATCAAGGAGCCAGGCTCTACATGGAGTCATAGAATCATGGAATGGTTTTGGTTTGGAAGGGACTTTAAAGTTCATCCAGTTCCAAACCCCTGCCACAGGCAAGGACACCTTCCACTAGAGCAGTGCCATGTAATCTGGCCTTGAACACTGCCGGGGATGGGGCATTCACAGTTTCTCTGGGCAGCCTCTGGCACTGTCTCACCACCTTCATAGTGAAGAACTTCTTCCTAATGTCACTTGTTTCTAATGTTAGCATTTATTACAGTTCTCTTGTTTAGACTTGGCAAGATTTGAAGAAGTCTTGTCTTGTGACAGGAATCATTGCACGTGTGTGCAGCAAAGGCTGGGGTCTCATTTCAGGAAGGTGTTTGAAGGTAAAACATAGCATGAGGCTCCCTGCTGTCACTAGAGGCTTCCTGAGGGATGCTGAGGAAATATGACCACAGGGTACCTTGTTTGTGGAGAGAGGACTTGAGGCACAGTGCATCCCTTTGAACCAAGGCAGAGCTTTTTTCCCAAATTCCTTGGGAGGAGAAGGGTTCTTCACCAAGGTTTTGGATGCTGACGATTGGGCTGGGTGCAGAGTAGGTCAGTGTAGCAGAAAAGCTGGCAGTGCCCACTTTTGCCTGCCCTGTGGCTCTGGCCGTGGCCATGCCAAAGAGTCCAGGCATGTGCAGAAAGCCATGCCTGGGTAGATGTCATACTGATAATAAAAGACCCTACAACAGCAGTTAAAGCAAAGCTAATCGGTCTTGGTGGATGTGACTGGGGATTCTGCCATATGTGGCACATCTGGCTTTAAGTCTCTTGGGGTAAAGCCCATGGCATGTTTCTCTTGTAGGATGATCTCAAGTCCACTGACAAAGACTCTGCTAAATGGTCAAAGAATACACAAATAAGTTCTAAAAGGGATTGTCCTCAATGCTTATGGTTAAGCAGGCAGCTAAAGTGAAGTGTTAATACTAGACAAACTAGGCAGTGCTTACAGCATCCATAGGGTATTTGTCTGATAAGCTGTGGCGGGGTTGTACAAAAGTGTCTGAGGGACTTGAGCACTGGTTTGTCCAACAGCTTTGGGCTTCTCAGCCTTCTTCAAACTTCAACATAATTTGTCTGGAAGATGAGAGCTTACGTTCAAGTTGTTATCTCCAGATAACTCATTGAGTTAATGGTGTCTCACTGGCTGATGGTGGCTAAAAGTTACCTTTCATCCTGGGTCACTCAGTCTCGAATGACAGCTTCATTCTGCAGAAAAGATGCATTTGATCTTCACACAGAGGTTGAAATTAGGTCTTGTGTTTGGGGAAAATACTTTAACCGGTAAGATATTGAATGAAACTTTTGCTTTTTCCTTCTCCTTCTTTGTTTTTGGAAGGAGAATTGTCCTATCCTTAATCTTGAAAGACTGAAGTGCCATGTTGAAGAGTGAATCTAGAGCACAATGAAATCCCAGGAGTGCAGAGCTCTAGGGAGGTGAGGTGAAAGATACCACCATTCCCTCACTGAAGGTTTCCTAGTCCTTTTCTTAATCTGGGGCAATTGCCACCTGGTGCGACGCTTAAAAGGATCTAGAGACATGCAGCTCTTCCAACCCATTCACAGCCCAGGGACCATCTCCATCCACTCCAGGCACAGGTTTCTGCAATGGGGACCCGCCTCTTGAGAGATCTGGTAAGTCTCAAGGCTACAGCCTTTCACCTCCTTTCTCAAGAGCTTCGCCCAGTAAAGTCAATGAAAGTGAGAGAGCCTTTGGACTCACGTATATCTAGAAGCACATCCATAAGGACTGATGTACTGAATACAAAACATAGTAGCACTCATTCTGGAGTAAGAATTGATTTCTTTTAATTTGACTTAATACATTTTCTTATTCTAGCTTAAGAGCATCCAGAAAAGCTTTCCTAGTCAATTTTCAAGTGTGAACAAGCTGTTTTCCTTGGTCTCACAAACTCATCTTTGAAATGGGAATAACTTAGTCTCCCATATGGTGTTGAAAGCTACTTCATAGCGGAAATCTCCTGTATATTCATACAGGATTTCAGAGCAGCAGGTGGAAATTATCTGGCAATTAAGTTAGTGCTATGGAGCAAGGACTTGGAATGACATAGTCAATCTATTCAAGGTTCACATCTCCCACTGTCAGCAATTGGTTACATGACTGTTCATCATGCTGCTCCTCAGGGGAAAAGAGGCCTTGGAGTGATGGCGAAAGATTTCAGCTGATTTCTGATAACTGTGTTTGAGCAGATGATTACATTTATCTGAAAGGAAATGGTTAAAAGCAGTTCTTCAGCAGGTCTGGCCCTGACATGGTTCTGCAGACTTACTGGGCCACTAATGAAGAAAAGTAACTTTCTGTGAATGGAGGAAGTAGCCTCACAGAAAAACGGACATCAAAAGGTCAAGGCTCTCCTCAGACATTCATGTCTAATTTTATTTCAAGCAGTAGATTTCTCTACTCACTTGAAATACTCAGGTTGGAGCAATAATGCAGGATGGTTGCCATCATCCTGAAGGGGAAATGTTCACCATCCTCTTGCAGCAGCAGCTAAAGGTGCGTCAGTCACCATCTTTCAGAACTGTACAGTATTTTTGTGACTGTTTGTAGCTAATGTTAGATCGGCAGTGAAACATAGAGTCACAGAGTGGTTTGGGTTAGAAAGGACCTTAAAGCTCATTCACTTCCAACCCCTAGCCACAGGCAGGAACGCCTTCATCAGAGCAGGTTGCTCCAAGCCCCGTATATTTGTCTCCATTGCAGAAGTGTCAGGATTATTGTTTTGTTTCTCCATTTATTTTGTTTCTCAATTATTTTTTGTTTTTCAGTTTATGGGGAACTGATTATTCTCATAGCGCCCTGAAAGGGTTTGCTCAGGCTTTCCAGACTAACTTGGCTGGAATTGTGGGGTGGCTCCAGAATTCATGACTTGTAGGGCGGAATAAGCATATATAAACAGCTGGTTTGGCTGGAAATCAGTGTACAGTATTGCTTCCAATACATTAAAAAAATGAAGCATAACACTCCACTGAGGTTCCATCAATGGACAGGAAGGTTTGCTATCTGTGTCTAGTAGGCACTGCTCCTGTTTAAATTTCTCTCTGATGTTACAGCGTGGAACATCATGGCGTTGCTGTGAAAACCCTGACAAGCAACAAGAATCCTAGAGAGCATCCTTGGCAGTGTGGAGGCTCATCCAGTCCAGACAAAACAGAAGCAAAGCCACATGGCTGGTGGGAATGCAGGAGGTCCTGTGGGGTGGGAGCACGTGCAGATGCAAACTGATGGAGAGGTGTGCTTCAGGGTCAGCCATGAGGTTTTTGAGAATCACATGGGGGATGTCATTCTAAATACATGTATATTCATTAATATAATTAATATATATAATAGAAATATATTTATAATATAATATATAATAATATAAATACTGTATACTCATTTCACCATGTGAGTGGTAAAAATGAGTATGAGCAACCCAGAGAGACCAGCTCCCTGGGGAACAAGTGCTCAGGTGGGATCCTAGAGCCTGGTACTTGGAGCCCAGGGCTCTCTCCATCTTGCTGGGGCCAGAATGCGATCAGGGAATTCAGTGCTTGGCATAAGCAGTCTTGGAAGAAGCAAGAGTTTAGCAGGCTTAAAATTAAGCAATGAAAATAGAAAGAGAGCAATGGTCAATCTCAACTGGGTGTTGGGGCATTTTAAATACAGGATGGTCCTCTATTGTAACCTGTGTAAAGGTTTGCTAATGCCCCTGATATATTGTAGAGGCTGAAAGAAATAGCTTTGCACAGTGGGATAAGCATGCATTTGACTTGGTTCCAGGTATAGAACAGAGAAGAGCCATCAAAACCGGAAGAAAATAGCTGCCAACAGTCCTGTCTGTCTCAGATTATCCTGATTTTCTACTTGCTCTGATAAACCCTGCTCCCTCGTCCCTTCTGATGGAGTCAAGGACAGCATTTCCCTTTGAGAGCAGCTTTTGTTCCAATCAGCATTAACCACGTTTTCTGTGTAGGATATGAAAAGCGTTGGAAAGAAAAATCTCTCCTCCGCTTTCCCCTTGTTTCACTGGCAAGAAATACTGGGTACTGAGAATGGAGGAGACATGGGGTGGAAAGAGGTCTGACCTCTAAGGTTCAGAGTATGATGGCAGACAGAAGCAGCACCTCTAAGATGATATTCAGGAAGGCGTTTTTGATTTGCCATTGGGAGTTACTAAAGGAGTATTGTCCCCTGCTCCTGACTACAGCAACAGGAAATACCAGACCAAGCCTTTTTTCCCCTCCTCCCTGAAAGGACAGCAAGAGGCCAGGTAAGCCTTCACCACCCCTTGGCTAGAAAACATTGTGCTGGGGTAACCGGTATGCATGGACTGGGTGGATGCTAGAAGATGTGCACTATTGAGATGCAAGATTCTGCTCTAAAATAAACCCAGAACCTGAGTGTTTGAAGTTTCCCGACACTGCAAATGGATGCATTTTTGCAACTGTTTACAAGGGGGATTATGTGCGTGCTCTGCTGTCGCAGTGGTTTAATTTGCATGCTCACGTAGCACTGCAACTGGAGTTTTACGGTGCTTTTCCTCCTGTTGTTGGAGGAACACCTTCCCAGGCATATAAAGGACTCTGTGTTGGAATGACCAACTAGGTAAAACCTTTTATAAAACAAGAAAGAAAAACTGGACATTCTAACTGGAAAAATACCAGCTTCAGGCATTTGGGCACTTTCATAGTCCTTTGACATAACTTGGAAATAAACGGTTAAAAGTTGGCTAAGAATACTTGGCCCTAGCCACAGATTAAGCAAAATGTCTATTTTATGCCTTTTTTCCTCACCAGGCTGTTTAAACCTGCTAAGAAATTAGTTTTCACATAGATTTTGAGCTGTATCCATTTTTTCCCCTTCTAATACGCAAAATACTTGGATTTTGAAGAATGATGTAAATTTTAAGCTAGCCAGACAATATATCTAACGGTTATGAAATATGGACGGAGTTCAGGTCATTCTTTGAGGGTAAAGATGCTCAAGCAAGCCACAGTTTGGAGCAGTTCAGTTGAAATACTTTGTTGGCTGCAGCTTTGCTCTGTCCTGTGAATTTCCATTCTTTGCCAGGGTATCCTGGGATAAAGGCTGTCCTGAAGAAAAATAACTTTTAGGTAGTAAATAATACTGCAGTAAGTGCGGAGTATGTGGCATGAGTAAGCTGGATGCCACCTTTCTGGGAAGGCTTGTATTGAAACTTCGAACATGCAGTCTGTGGTTTTGAAGGAGAAGGTGATGGGATTTTGCCTTGTTTGAGGAATTTGATCTTGAACTGAGTAACATAGCCTTTAAAAGCCCATAGTGGTGATGTCTGTCTTTCAGACAACTATGCAGGTGTGTACTTTTGTACCCGAAGGCATCTCTCAATGTGTTTCTTCATGGACTGAGACTCGAGAATGTCACTGAAGTGCAATAATATTGCTTAGGGAAACTGAAAACAGCCTTGCTTTGAAATCCCATCCCCTCGTTGCTAGATGCATCTGAAGGTGTGTGTAATAACTGCCCTTATAGTCATTATTACAAGCTAGATACAGTTGTAAGTAGCTATAAGCTTCTTGGATACCCTAAAAACTGTGGGGATGGAAAGGAGAAATGGAAGGAGGGCTGGGGCAGAAAGAGAACCCTATACATAGACACACATCTGCCCTGTCACACACAGACATGCAGGAGGGGAAAAGTGAACTTGATGAGAAGCCTGTGCTGGGTTTAAGGCAGGGAGTCCCAGGGTGCTATTGCTGTGGACCTGGCAGTACTGTCTAGCTCTTGTGATTGTCCACACGTTTGCTGTTATTGCAAGGTTTGGGTCTGCTTTGGACTGATTATTTAATGTCAGTGCAGAGCGTAAGGGCTGCTGGTTTTCATTTGTAAGAAGAGCAGCATGTTTGTTCATCAGCTGCTGCCAACTGGATCTCAGGACAAAGAGGGAGGAGGACAAGATGTGTAAGTTTTGATGATGAACCCCTTTCTGCCTCAGCAATTTCTTTACAGCAAATGTTTAGTGTGTGAATGGAGGGGGGGAGGATATTTCTTCCCTTCTCACTCAGAAATCTGTCATATCCACAGCAAAATCCATCAGTTCCAAGCTCCTTCCCCTTCCAAAAATCCTTGTGCTCTACTCACGTACCGCATGCCAGGCAGGCAGCTCTGGTACCTTCAAAGCCCCTTGCTCCTCCTTCCTCCCCACCTTTTCAAGGGGGTTCAGATTTGGGATGCAGGTCTCTTTTCTCCTCCCCTCCTTTTCTTTGGTGAATTCATCCCAATCCAACCCTGGAGCCTAGGGGTGGCACCAACGTTGGCAGAGGGAGGGTGAGCTCGTGCCCCTGTGGCAAGGTGAGCCCAGACAATGTGGGTAGAATTCATCTCTCTGGCAAATCTGAAGTCTCCCCAGAGCACCCCATTTTGGTGGCTTGCAGGTGAGGGAGAGATGATAAATGAGTCACAAGAATGCTGTTCTCAATGCACAGTAAGTGCCACAGGGCTCCAGAGATCTGAAAGCGTAACTTCTTGGTACACTGCAAGCAGTCTCTGCCAAGGCAGGGAGTAGCTCCCGTGCTCTCTGACAGCCCAAAAGAAGATAGGGAAGCTGGCATAGTCACAATCATTTTTTTATGACATTTCAGCAAAAGGCCTGTGGCAAAAGACTGTCCAGTTCTCTGTTCCAGCTTCTCGACCATCTATGTCCTTAGAAACACAAAGCTGGCAGGCACAGCATCGTCTTCTGAGCCCACAACAAGAAGTTTGCGAGCTCAGGTCCTTCGTGGACCCTCTCAGATGCTTGTCATTGATCTTGAAGATGCAGATTGGTATTAGCTGAGAAGATTTTTGTTTTCATGAGGTTCAAAGTCAGATTGTGCCAGCAGTGGCTTCAGCTGTAAGTTAAAACAAGTTTTGTCTGGGTGTTATCTGACACACAGCTTCCTAACTATGGAACTGAGATGCCACTTTGGATCAAAACAAAATCCCCCTATATTAACATATTATGATTTACATTTTCCTCCTGTAGAACACTGAATAGAAGCTGCTCTTCAAAGATATTTCATTGAGAAGCATCCATGGATGTTGATGGCAGCTGTCTCTCCTATCTGCTTATAGGATGCAGACATTCTTATGCAGTTTCTAGATAGTACATCTGTATGTTAAAAAAAGATTGGGCTTTCCTCAGCTTTATTAGGTCTGTGACTCTCATTGCTCAGGGATCATGGCACAAATGCTATTTCTTTTTTGCAGGAACAGCACAATCAGGCTATGTGATCTGACTACGCTCTGGACTGAATGGCCACAGTGTTCATCCATAAATACCATCATCTCATGGCAGGAATGAAATAAGCTCATTTGGGTTTTGCAGGTGACTGTCCATGTTACCCAGAGACCACAAAGTATGTGCAGGAGTGTTTGATATGGATCTCACCATGCTTTTAAGGAGAATTCCCCTGGAGGTTGTAGTTTACACTTGACTTACTAATACTTACTTTCAAATGCAACATGTCAGCTCAAAGAGGAGACTTTTAATGCAGACAAAGTCAAATACCAGTGAGTGTGACACTGGAACCGATGCAGATTTCTGGACAGAAACTCTGATCAGTGCAAAGAAGCTACCCTGAAGTTCTTGCTCTCCAACTAGGAAGATGTCAGAGAGCGCACAGCTAAGCAGCAGCCTGGTAAACACAGCGATGTTTGTATTAAACATCTTTGGGGAACACAATTATTTATACTGACCTTGTTTGCCAACTCTTCCAAGGCCCAAGGAGAAAGCCTGCGATTTTGTAAGAAGTGAGGCTCCTTCATTATACTGCTTCCATCTGTCGGGTTAGTTTTTAGGATCCGTATGTATTCATCTCTAGGGGAGCAATGGGGATTTCACAGGCAAGAAAACATATGAATGAAACTTTGTCTGTCAGTGAAGGGTCTAAGAGTGCTTTCATGTGTCATATGGGCACAAACTTAACGACAGGTTGCTGGGATGTGGGCAACTTCAGGTTAGTTCCATGCTATACTGTAGAGCACGTAACGTGTAACAGCTGTATCCAGAAGCATGGATGGATAGATTCATGTGCAAAGAAATCAAAGCCTTTGGGTTACAAGAGGGAAGAGAGGTGAGGTAAACTCTCCCCTTGATGTCTGTGATGATAGTTTCTGTAAGATATCATATAAGGTTGAGATTCACTTGAATGAGAAGATGACATGCAGTAAGTAGTCTGAAGGTATAACCAGATGAGAGCAACCCTAAGCCCAGATAAAGGATATGATTTTCCAAAGTGCTAACGGGACTCACCATTTCCACTTAAGTCCTACTGTAACTTAACGGGATATGTTTCCCTTTTTGGTGCCTGGTGAAACATGCAGTGAGTTAAAGGTGGAGCAGCCGTCACATCTGAAACACAGGCCTCAGCAAGCATCAGCTTGGGCAGAAGCCTATGAGAAACAGCCTGGGCTGCCCAGATCTGGTAAGTGGGGCTTCTTGCGAGAGGTGATGTGATGCCAGGCTTGAGGAGCAGTTCATGTTCACTTTATTGGAACTATTTATTACCTTCTGGAAAATGCAGTTAAAAGTGAAATCACCCATTTGACATAGGGATTATTGGCCCCATCTAATTAAAGTCTGCCTGGGAGAAAAGTGCTGTGGTGAGCGCAGGTGGGGTCCCAGTGAAATCCTTCCCCTGAAATGCCTTCCCATGGCATGTGCAGACCAGGGGAAAGAAAGATGGAATAAAAATGAATAACACTGGCTGCAGGAAAGAGCTGAAATGATATCCTGTTACTCTGAGCGTGTCTCTCCTCATTGCTCTTCCCAGTGGATAGAGTCAGGAGCAGGGCAATGCTGCATTTGTGAGGTAATCCCCAAGCTGTACGCAGAGCTGGCAAACTCATAATGAGTTGTTACTGTTCTTCTGCACTACAGAGGCCCCATGAAGCTGTTTGTCTCTTGTCCTGCTCTTTATATTATTTCAGGTATATTCTTGTGACTTCAGAAGGCTCGGTCAGTCCTCTGCTTGGTGTTGCTGGGCAGGTTAAAACATGCCCAGAAGTCAGATGCGTTGATGCTGATTTCTCCCTGTGCAGGACCCCTGTGCATGGTTAGGGCATGCATGGGAATTGCAAAACCAGGCACTTTCCTTAGGCAGGTTGCTTTGGCAGGGTTAGGACCTGCTCTGAACCTTGCAGCAGCTACAGCGCACGCTCTCTTTGCAACCTAAGCTGCTGGGCACTGAGGAGGTCATGTCCCCTACAATCTGGATGCTGGAGGCTATCCTGCCATCACTGCCTGTGCTAGCTGGCTTAGAGTAAGGTAGCCTGTCTGCTCAAGATGCAAAGACCTCTATGAGTTTCAGTATTGCTGTTCTTGACCTCTTTTATTGAAGGACCTTGAAATGAAGGTCACTCCTGAGTCCCTTAGAAGTATACCCATGGAAGTTAAGAATCAGAATGGTTTGGATTGGAAGGGACCTTAAAGCTCATCCAGTTCCATCCTCCTGCCACAGGCAGGGACACCTTCCACTAGAGCAGGTTGCTCCAAGCCCCTGTGTCCAACCTGCCCTTGAACACTGCCAGGGATGGGGCAGCCACAGCTTCTCTGGGCACCCTGTGCCAGTGCCTCAGTACCCTCACAGGGAAGAGCTTCTGCCTAAGAGCTCATCTCAATCTCCCCTGTTCTGGCAGGTTAAAGCCATTCCCCTTGGCCTGCCCCTACAGGCCCTTGTCCAAACCCCTTCTCCCATGTTTCCTGCAGCCCCTTTAGGCACTGGAGCTGCTCTGAGGTCTCCCCTTAAGGAGCCTTCTCTTCTCCAGGCTGAACCAGCCCAGCTCTCTCAGCCTGGCTCCAGAGCAGAGCTGCTCCAGCCCTCGCAGCATCTCTGTGGCCTCCTCTGGACTCGTTTCAGCAGCTCCACATCCCTCTTGTGTTGGGAAAGTGACATCTTAAGAAAAATCATATTCATCCCATTCTGTAGCTTTTCCTACTCAACCCGACCTGGAACACTTTAGATGAGCAGTGAAGCACATGGTGTGGAGCTATGTTTGTGGTCATGGAGCCCATCTCCATCTGCCTCTTTCTCAAGCCTCTGTACCTGTCTAGGCTCCAATGCTGTGGTGTTGCAATGGGGGAGCTGGTTGTAACATCACTAGAGTAAATTGGTTTTTAATTCAGTATTGCCTTCACGTTGTTTTTTTCCTGCTCTGTCAGCGCTTGGTGCTTCACCTGAGGCCTGGCTTCAGGTACATGATGGAGCACGGAGGACTTTGCTTCTCTTGGAAAGTATGGGCCTTGCTAAGGTAGCTGCAGCTCCCAGTCCTGGGCTCTGCATCACCCCTGGCTCTGCTCCCCCCTATCCATTCGTGCTGGCCCTCCCGTTGCCTCCTGAGATGCATCTGGATCTCTTCTGAGCAGTTAGGTGCAATCTTGGCATATCCCTAAATCACTATGCATGAGTGAAAACCTTGAGAAAGCGGGAGACAAGTAACCTTTCTTCCTTGGTTTGTGAGTTTCAAGGCAGTGTTGGGATTCACTGAGAAATAAGTGGTTTGTGAGCTCTTAAAAGCAAAGGAAGCTATTCCATTTTATGCGATGACGGTGTGTGCCCGCCTTCTTAGGGGCAAAGCAGTTGTGGCATCTCACCCTCCAGTACCAAGCCACGTTCCACTTTTCCCATGGCTCTTTCCAGTTCCATGCAGCTAGTTTACTCTTAACTAAAGCACGCCTTGGAAGGAGGTGGCTTCCCTGCGCTGCCAACAAGGTAGAGCTCTGCAGATCTGCAATGGCAAAGTGGGGAGAGCTTTCTTTCCTTCTGCAGAGCTGGGCTCTTCGGCACCCCCCCATTTATTAACCCTTGCTCTCAAACCTGTTCTCGCTCTCACACCTCCAGAGCTCTGCAGCCACTTCTTGCACCTCCCACAAGTGCACATGCTTTTGCTCCAAGAGCCTCCCTGGATTTCGGACCTGTGTGTGATCAGAATGAATTAAGACTTGGCTGAGGCATGGGATTATTGCAGACCTGTCACTTCACAGTATGTTCCTGTTACAGCCCACACTCATGTCTGCTAGTATTTTAAAGTAAACTTTAATTAGCATCTTCCAAAGGGTGTGAATAAATTGTTTTATTGTTGTTTTAGGTTTGGTTTTGTTTTAAGGAAAAGAGTGTTTACTCACCAAGGACATGTTTCCAAACTCTTCATCCACGCTGGTCCTGGTTTTCTGATAACTCACTGTGCGTATCACTGTAAAGCTCTGCGTAATGCCATTGGTAGGGGCAAGGTTGCTCAGCCGTGGAGTAGGGCCTGACATGGAGGCACATGCAAGCACTGAAGTCTTTTGGAGCCATGTTAGAGCAATGCTGTCAGACTCCTGACGGCCATGTGTCACCCATTGACTAGCAAACTATTCCAATTAAGTGTCACTCTGGGCTAAGCAGATCTGTGTCTGCCTTGGTTTGGTCTAGCAGCTCCTTCACCTGCAGTGTGATGGGCACAGCTTGGGCTGGGTGCCCTCAAAGGTCTTAAACAGCTTCTGTGTAACACTGCTGCAATCCAGAAACACAGGAGAGATCCCCCCCCTTATTGTAAATAACATGTTTGAGATGTTCTTTGCAAGGAGAGTTGAGCATGTTTTCCAGCCTTCATTCCAGAAAGGGTGAATCAGGTATCTGATGGGGTCCAGAGACCTGCTCATAGATAGAAAAGGGACATTTTGTACATGGCTGAATTCCTGCAGAATTTCTTTTGAAACTGCTGAAATTAAGCCTATTATTATTGTGAGAAGGTTTCTACCCACCCAACCTATTTACTAGGCTAAATTTGTGAAAATGGTGGAATAACCGATTGGAGGGGGATGAGCTACAGACCTGTTCATCCTCTTTTTGGGGAGAGCATTAAGGAAGAGCTGAGAAATCAGGCTGGGGCTGGGGTGCTACCTGGTAGCACTGGCACAGAGCAGTGATCCCCACCCCATACCGTCTGTTTTAAAAGGTGGTGTGTGATGTGAGGAAGGTAAACTCACTGCCTGGAATACTGCAGGCAGGAAGAAGTAAACTAGCAGCAGGGGGAAGAGGCTAAATTTAAAGGCCTGGGTGTTTCAGAGGACAGAAGGTGTTGACTTGGGTGAGCTGTGAGGACTCCGTTGGCTTTTGCATTGCAAGGAAATGTACTTGAGCAAATGTGCTGGAATGAAGTATTCAGACAGATAGATTTACTCCTTTTAGTTTCACCCATGCATGGCTTCAGTTCCACCCATCTTGTTTAAACAAACATACTTGGTGGGGATAAGGCAAGGAAAATCCTGCTCTCTGCTTGTGTTTGTTCTTCCCTCTGCTCCTCCAGCAGGGACACTCGAAACACAAATGGAGCTCAAGGCGTTAGGTTTTAACAGATCCAAATCAATTTGATGTGCCCTTAAAAATTCCCGCAGTCATTTCCAGTGGCATCCACAGAGCTGCTAACAGACGAGCGTGTGCCCAGTCACTAGCTGCTGTATGCATTGGTTTTCTCACATTGAAAGCCATTATTTTCCTCTAATGTGACGGCTTCAAGTGTGCCTTTTTGGTGGCATGAACACAAGAGCATCTTTAGAAATTACAAAGTAGTGTTATTTGGAGTATCAACATAGGAGCAGCAGGGTGGTGGAGACGGGTTGTCATCTTGTGCTTCTAAACCAGTTGTTCCGAGTTTCCTGGTGAGACCTGTCAGTGAGTTCCGCATAAAAAGGACCCCTGTAGGTGGCCAAAAAAAGGGATAATGTCTGGAAATCGGAACAACCAATTCTCTGACCCATCAGCTGTGAAAATGGGATAGCAGCAGTTATCAAAAGACACAACCCACTGCTTGAAGGAAGACCCTCTTCCTACTGGGAAGGACTGGAGAAAAGTTAGCCTGCACTGCATCCTAATATGAGATAGAGGGAATCAAGAGAACTTGCAGCCCATGCTGTGCTTACCCACTGGTGTATGGCATTGTTCATATTTGTGTGAAACTAGTATTTGATAGCTTGGAAAAACGGTCTTCAGAATAGGAAAGGATTATTCTATTTGTGCCACTTCTGCTTTCTTCCTTCCCACAAGGTTTCACAGAAGTGATAGTGGGCATGGACCTCAGGAGGTCTGTAATCTAACCTCCCATCTGGAGCAGAACTGTCTCCAACACCAAATCAGGTTGGCCGTGGCTTTGACTACCCAAGGTTTCATCGCTGCTGTGGATGGAGATGTCTATGTCTTTCTGTGTGACCTGTTTGAGGTCTGTGCTATGCTCCTAGTGCAATTTTTATTCCTTATTGTCCAATCTGAACCTTATAAGCTACACTATGTGGCCATTGCCCCTACCTGCCATTACCAAGAAGTGTGGCCCTGTCCTCATCACAGTTCCCCTTCAAATCCTGTGGGCAGGAACTTGACTTTAGAAAGTGACCCCAATTTCCCTTTTGTATTGGCTTTATGTTCAGGGATGATTCTTCATACTCCTTGGCTTTGCTACTGGAGGAGAAAGTGGTTTTCTGTGGCCATGACCTCCCCAGCTGGGGAAGAGCTGTGTCAGATTCAAGCCCTGTGAGAAGGGTGGGAAAGTACATAGGGCAAACTATGTCTCTGAAGAATAGTTCACTTTCTTTCCTCCATGGCTTGTTCTACTGAAGAGGGGAGAGAGGGAATTCAATCACTATTAACAATGATTATCGGTGTACAGGATTATAAAGGACTGAGCTGTTATCAGGAAGCTCTGATGCAAGTTCCTGTTCTTCCCTATTCCCCTTCTCCTGACTCACCTGGTCTGTTTGCTGTGCTTTGCTTCATCCTGGGGGAAGCAGATCACTCAATACATTGCTCACCTCTCCTGTGACCTCTCTGGTGCCACACCTTTGTTGGATGACAGCAACAAAAACAGCACAGAGAATTCCCAAAAGGGTGAGGACTCCTTAATCCCTTCAGAAAACCAACCCAATACTTCATGGGTGGGTCCCTGCTAGTCTCAGGGTAAATTATGATCTCCTTCCTCATCCACAGCTCTCTGCCTTTCCAATCACACTAAACACAAGTGCCAATCCCATGTGCCTCTGGCCCATCTACCTCCTTGTTGGGAAAGGCAGTGCTTCATGGGGACAAGGATCTTACCCTCTAAAAATGCCATCCCTTTTTCTTTTCGTTAGTTCCACTCATGACTATGTAATCATGGGTCAAGTTGGGTGCCTAGCAGCCAGAGAGACAGTCCCCTCACCACCACTGGCTTAGAGCTGTTGGCAGTTTTGCTGTCTCTTCAGGTGATCTCCCTCAGTGTTTTCCTTAGCTGTGCTTCCCTTTGGACCAAATCCTTTGTCTATTTATTTAGCATCTTTCTTCCAGCCTGTATTTTGTACAGTCACATCACCATGGTATCAAGACACTCTGTGGTCAGTACTAGATGCAGTACTAGATGTTAACCACTAAGATGCTGGAGACTTTACCTCCATTTTCAGAGATAAAGGCTAAAAGAAGCCGATCGCCCAGGTTATGCGATGGATTGCAGGTGAGACTGAACTTATGGACCCCATTCAGGCCTAGTCAGACCACCCTTTCCATTTGGTGCTTCAAAAAAAGACATGTGCCATAGGGCAGACCCCAGCTCACAATCCTTTTGTTAAGAAATCTTGACGTTTCCCTGCCTTTCCCTAGATCTGTAAGGCTGTGATTTATCAAGAAAGAACATAGTAAACCAGCAACTTGTTCTACAGCTTCACCACAAGGATGATTCCCATGGACTGCTGATGGCATCTGGCACTGGGTTTTGGCTGCCTTTCTGGAAATAGTGAGCTCTCTGTGGATATCTGGTCATTAGATGATGGATTTTTGTTTGCTTTCACCTCAACTTAATTCAGACTCAGGTGCCACACATCTTCATTAATCCTCTTAGCCGCAATTTGGTTGCACCCTCTTACCTGAAAGAAAGGAATTTGTTAATGCACCGATGAAAAGAGCTGCAGCAATCTGACATTCAAACCCAGACAAACAAAGCTCTCTTGACTCACTTGGAGAAAAACCACATCAATTACACTGTCAGTTGTATTTACCTTGCACAGTCCTGAGCCATCCCAAGGCTGAAACATGTGTTGTCAGTGTCTGGGGCAATGCCTCTGCGGTTAAGGATGTGCCCTGGTTGCTGGGATGGACTGGGGACACAGCACAGAGAGGTGCATCCATGGGCTGAACAAAGCTGCAGGAATGCTGAAGAGCAAAGTCTCCAACACATAATTGCCACAACATCTGAGTTCAGCAAAGCTCATTTTGTAAACTTGGGCTTACAAAACAAAAGAAGAAGGGGCAAAAAGGAAGAACCTGCTGGAAAGGAGGTTCTGCAACATCAGGCACTGCCTTCATTCCT
Organism: Pezoporus flaviventris; assembly: GCF_033815535.1. Taxonomy (NCBI): domain Eukaryota; kingdom Metazoa; phylum Chordata; class Aves; order Psittaciformes; family Psittacidae; genus Pezoporus; species Pezoporus flaviventris. Next base: position 55,475,594 of record NW_026892549.1, read on the forward strand.
ATGCCATGAGGACTCTGTAGTCCAGAAATGCTCATTTTGTTTGTTTTGCCCCCAGCCTTTGCTTATTGCTTATGTCCAGTAATTTGCACCTTACAGCAACACTCTCCTCTCCAGTCCCTGGGGTTAGAATGGAAGCTGCTTCTGATAGTAAGATGGGGGTAGCTGTCTGGGTACCCATACAGGGGAGCAGAGAGAAAGGGCCCTGCTCAACCTCTGGCCTTGCAACACCCGTTGCTCCCATCTGCTTTTCAAAGCGCTGCTGGTACCTCACTTCCCTGAGCTCGGAAACCTGCCATCACAGCTCTCGAGAGTAGCTCTCCTCCTGAGGCTCAGGAGCAGCAAATAAGGAGGGTTTTGTTTTGCTGTCGTCTACCTCGGCACATTCGATGGGGAAAATTAAAACAGACACATGAGCGGATTAGGTGTCAGAAAACATCTAATTATGGCTTATAAAATTACCAGCTCAGTGGCTTACGAATGGAAACGTGCAAAGGAACCCTGTATCAGTGTAGCCTCCAGCTTATCCCTGAAAGCCTCAGCTCCAGAGAAAAAGGAAAGAAGCAAACCCTCCAGAGCAGTCCTCTACTGCCACGGAAAATGGAGAGTCTGGTTCCTTGGGATCAGTTTCAAAACAGCCCTATGCTGTGCCCTGTGTTTCAAAACACCCTGTCTCCTGGAGGATAGTAAAAGATCATGTTGCTATTCATTACATAGATCCTCTCTGCCCACTCTCAGCTCCTTACATGGTTTCTGTCATGGTTTTTGCTGAATGGCACAGGCCGATGCTGCTCTTCACACCGCCGCAGTGCTTGGAGTCTGTGCCCCACATCTGTGGTGCTTCAAGAAATTCAGACAGAGGCCTTTGCCCCTTTGAATTTATGCTTTGATGGCCTAATGGTTATGGTTTGGGTATGGTTTAATGTTACAGAATGATTTAATACTTCTCACTTTTAACAATTTCCCATGAAATGCAGGCATGATGGCAAATACATTTTGGTCCCAGTTTTGAGCATAATATGTTCTATGGTGTAACCTCCGTGTGTTTGTAGCCTACAGGACAAAGACTGTCCCCAGAGCTGTCTGCCAAGGCATGGCAAGGGAGAGGTGTGACTCCCCAGGAGGTAATTACTTGCTTATCAAAACTCACTGGGAGTTTTTGATGGACTTTGTGTACTGCAAAACGCATTCACACAATAGGAATTTGCCAAGGCTTTTTCCAGCAATTGCCATAAGCCTTTCTGAGTGAGTGTTTCAGTGAAACTTTGGTGCAACATCAGCAACGTTGTACGTATGACCACTTTCCTTTTCTTTTTTAGCTTTCTGCAAGATAGCCAAAATCTCTTCTTTCAAAGTGTACCAGCTGCATCTTTAACTGTTGGAGAGCCTGTGGCCCTCTCTCTCAGTAACTAATACCCTATTCCTGGTATGTTGTATCCATCCTTCTGGCGGCTCAGAAGCCAAGTGCTGCTGCAGAGTCCAAGGGCCAAATCTTGGATCAGCTCGCCTTGGTATCACATAGGCTATATATGCAAGGGCTTTTCCTCATAGTGACTCATGAATATAAGTGTGCCCTCAACTTCTTTTGGAGCATTTTAAGTGGAATAACTCAAATGGGAAGGGAACACCTTATGCTTTGCCTGGTCTGCTTGTACTGGTCTTGCCGCAGCACTGCTGAAGACCCAGAGTTTTCGTCCTGCCTTAGAGAGCTCCTGGGCTCAAAGAGGTTTTCAAACGGGGTTATGTTTGATGAGAAATAGCGTTTGTTATTTTGTGTTTCCAAATGGATTGCAAGAGATGTGTACCCCTGGTCTTCATATCCCAATCCTTGGAAGATTTGCCTGTGCAAACCTGATGGGTGTTTTACTCACTTTTTCTATGCAATTTCCTATAATGCCTTAATTTTGTAGCCAAGATGTTCTCCTTGAGAAACTCCCTGAGCTACTACAGTAGGTACACAACCTGGGCCACTAACAACCCTCACAGTAAACAGTCAGATCATCTTAGTAAAATACAAGAGCTGAGGGGTGGATTTGGCAGGTGGTGCTCTCAGCACTGCTCAGCATATTTGCTCAAGCACAGCATCTTCAGATTGCACATATCCTGCTTAGGCAAAGGCCTGCATATGGCTGCAGTTATCATACACATAGGTATACCTACCAGTAGAAACATGGTCTGAATATCTGGGGCCAGCTTGGGACCAGTGAGGCTGTGAGCAAATATAGAATCATATAATGGTTAGGGTTGGAAAGGACCTTAAGATCATCCAGTTCCAACCCCCCTGCCATGGGCAGTGACACCTCACACTAAACCATGTCAACCAAGGCTTCATCCAACCTGGCCTTGAACACCACCAGGGATGGAGCATTCACAACTTCCCTGGGCAACCCATTCCACTGCCTCACCACCCTTACGGTAAAGAACTTCTTCCTTATATCCAATCTAAGTGGCTATGTAAGTCCTATTTGTAGCTCTTGTCATGAGGTGGCTTTGATGGGGTGTCTCCATCACTCCATGTACAGAGCATGACCTGGAGAGCCAGTATGCACACATGGATGTCTGTGCCACTTTTGGTCAGCACTGGGCAGTGTTTAACATCCTAAAGGAGAAGTCCTGGCCCCAGTGTGGTGTATAGTAAAGTCCCCATGGGGCTGAGATTTCACAGGACTCTACCAGAAATACAGCTTGTCAGATTTATGGTTCATCTTCCTCTTCCTTTGGTGCAAAGTTGTTTTGTTTTAGTTTTGTTTTTTACTTTAAACTAAAAATTACCTTTTTCATGTGCACATCTGCTTTCCACCCCAAATCTTGGTATTTATGTATCACACTACTGACAACCAAGCTGTTCTGGCTGAAAATCAAAGTATTTTTGTGAAAAATGGCATTAGTCCCTCATGGGAATTGTGGTTTTCAGCACCTTCTGTTTCCATTCTCTTTTCCAGGCTAAGTTTTGTCGCAACCTGTAACTCCCGGGATGTGCATAGACACAGGGAGCATGTGTGCAAAGCTATGAACATCTTTAGCTTTCGAGGTCTTATAAATTTCAGTGGGGAAAAAAGAACAGACTAAAAAGCAAAATGGGGGGGAAGGGGAGTAAAAGAAAGCCTTAAGGGGCTCAACGACACATTTTTGAGTCATGATATTTCACCAAAAAAATGTTTTTCTCCTATGGAAAATTCTGATAAACCCAAAATTGTGCATCAGCACTTCCTATAAGAAAATAACTTTTCCTCCAATTTTCAGTCTAGTCTGCTCCTGTAACAAGAAAAAAAAGTTTTGACTGTAGTTAGCCTATGTGGGATTTTAACAACCCAACCAAATGCATCAAAAGCCTTCAAGATATTTCATAGCAAAATTCTCTGGAGTTCCACAGTGTTTGTCCAGCATCCTGAAATTCAGGAAGGTATTTTGAGACATGAAAAGTTTATTTGCAGAGTTACCAAGCTGGAGGGGTAGCTGCCTGAAATCAATCTAATTCCATTGACTTTAGTGCTACAGTGATTTACAGCACTGGCGAGTGTCGCTCAGTGATTTGAGCTTGCAGTTTGCTGTGCGTAGAGCTTGTGCTGCTTTCATTTACCCATATGGGAAAAATGGTATAATGGGGCTGCAACTGTGCAACTGCTATAAATATGTTTGTTTCTATGAAGGGATAGGATTTTGTGTGTGTCTTTAGTTGTTTGTTTGGCTGGGCTTTTTAATTTAACTGTGTTTTGCTCTCTACAACTACCTGACAGGAGGATGGAGCCAGGAGGGGGCCGGTCTATTCTCCCAAGTAACAACAGTTAGGACGAAAGGAAACAGCCTCAAGCTGCACCAGGGCAGGTTTAGATGGAGCTGAGGAACAATTCCTTCCCCACAGGGTGCTCAGGCATTGGAACAGGCTGCCCAGGGCAGTGCTGGAGTCACCGTCCCTGCAAGTGCTCACACACCGTGGAGACGAGGCCCCAGTGCCATGGGTTAGTGGTGGCCTTGGCAGTGCTGGGGAGCAGTTGGACTGGATGAGCTTAAAGGTCATTTCCAAACCAGCTGATTCTATGACTCTATGTCCACAGTAGTGGTTTTCTGCTATTAACTGAGTTTTGCAATTTATAGCACCTGTGCTGAAATACTGAGACCTGGGTGTATGTCCCACCTGAGAGAGAAAAAAAAAAAAGAAAAAAAAAAGCTTTTTTTTCAGTTTAAAAGTTGGTTTTGGAGTCAGAAAACAACACGTTCAGCTCTGCCAATCCATGGAAATCACTGGTTGTGTTTATACAGCAATTAAAGGGGGATTACAGCTGCTGTGGAGCTCAGCACCCTGTCCCCTCCCCTGTGCACACCAGGAGACTCAAAGCCGCATTGTTCCCTGTAGCCGTCAGCACCAGCCTGGGGACAAGGTGGGTCGTGAAGATGGGTGAGGATGGTTTCTGCCAGGGAATGAGATTTAAAGAAAGAAAAAAAATAACAAAAGCAAAGAAGAAAGGGTGGGGAAGGAGCGACAGTTTTGTTTTCATCTTCTAAAGGTGTTTTCCATGGCTGTCGTTGATGCAGGGCAGTGGGGAAGGGAAACATCTGTTCCAAGTGCACCCTGGAAATCATGCTTCAGAGCATGTGTTATACAAGGTTCTGTACAAGTATGTGGGCAGAGGTTGTCCTTGCCCTGAAAACAATGACTTAGCATGAAGGACTCTGTTTGGAGGCTGCATCCTCCTGCTCTGCTCAGAGGAGCATCACTGGGGATGGGGTGAACCAGAGAGGCGAACTCATGCCTCTGCTTCAGCAAGATCCCTTGGGCTCAGTACAGCTGGACAGCCACCAGCAGAGCCGGATTCCTGCTCCCCATGGAAACAGCCTCTCGTAGCTCCTGTCCCTGCCCAGACAGCCCTAATCCTCCTTCCACAGTCATCCTGAGAAGCCTCCTGGCTCTCTTATCAAGGAGGATCTGTCTTTGGCAAATATTTACAAGGCTGCTTTGCAGTGCGAGTGGTGAGCCAAGGTGGGTGGCAGGGGCCCATGCCAAGGAGAAGGCACTGACTGGGACAGGATGGGGGGAGACAGCACAGCCACAGGGTTCCTGTGGTTTGTGGGGCACATCAGCCCCCCACCACCCTCACATGCTGGGGAGACCTGGCTGTGTTCCTGTGGGTTACAGCATCCTGACCTCTGCTGCTAGCAGAAAACCTTTAAAACAAGTGTCAGGGTGACCCACCCAGGAGGAGATGTTCCCTTGGTGACAGGGAGCGTGGTTGGAGATGGGAAGATGTGGTTTTTCCTCAGATAGAATGGCTTTTCTTGCAGAGAGGACAAGTTTAGGGGGGAAGGGGATGCCTGTTCCATGCCAAGTACAAGTTCAAGTGCTGAGGAGCCACAGGCTGTTTAAGAACAGCTTTTTAGTTATATAGTCACGTAGCTCCATTCTCAGCTCTCAGGGCTTTGGGTTTTTTTAGACCCCTAAGAGAACAAAATCCATCATTTATCCTGCCTCATGGGCAGGATAGAGAGTTATCCAGAAAACGTGTGCTCTGGACAAAGCAAACAGCAGAAGAGACATTGGTCCCTCCCCAGTGTAAGGCACAAATTCAAGCCCATGCATGGGTTACCCTGACAGTCACATGGGTATTTATTTCCACTTGGTGGTAGGACAGGATCTGTTTCTGTGGTGCTGTTGCAGAGGCTGTGAGCTGAAGCCCCTTGAGCAGAGCCAGCGTGCAGGCTTGAGGAGCAATGCCTGGTGGGGTTTTACAGCCCTGCTTGGAAAAGGATTTGGGTTGTGGGACTGGGAGAGAAGCTCAACCAACCAATGAGAGATGATCCCAGTAATGGTGTCTTGAACAGACCAGTGGGAGTCAAAATGAGTCACAAGGAGGCACTTCCTGCACAGCCTCTCCATTCCTGGGAGTTTCATGTCAGTACAGGTCAGACTGCAGGTCCAACACCCAGATCTCAAGTGCTCAGGACTGCATAGCCAGGTTTGCACCTGAAATTCATAGTGAAACTGGTGCTCACCCCACCCATGGGGGCACACAAGGGTTGGGCAATATGGAGGGAACATGGGGATCTTCAAAGGAATTGAAAGAGAAAACACCGCTCCCTGCCAAAACCCCCCACACAAAAATACTGCCAAAGTAAACCAACCCCCCAAAACAGGCTCTGGGAAAGCAGCAGGTCCTGTCCCAGCTTCTGGTCTGACCTTGGTCATGGCTATGGATGCACCGAACTGGAGTCTTCACTTCTAAAGATGACAGCACCTAGGTCCGTAAGTACCAGTGCATACAGGTGTAAGCTCACTTCTTTTCTTTCTTTCCCCACTGCAGCATGCAGTCAGTTGTGCCTCATGAATGAAAGGTGAACGTGAAAGCTGGAGGGGCTTTGCTACCCTGTTAATGTTATGTAAAATAAATTGGGCCTGAGAACCATTGAGCTGGAAGCAGCAATCAGCCTTTGTGGTAACATCCTTCTCCCTGGACAGGCAGCATTGAGAACATAGAATCACAGAATCTTAGAATGGATTATATGGAAGGGACCTTAAAGCTCACCCAGATCCAATCCCCTGCTATGGGCAGGGACATCTTGCACTAGAGCAGGTTGCTCCAAGCCCCATCCAGCCTGGCCTTGGACACTTTTGTGGGGATTAGTTAACACCACATAGTGCAGTACAGTAAGTAAATGATATCTGGAGCCTTTTGCAGCACATGTTGACTTTTTACATCTCCCTGTGTTGCTCTTTTGCACCATGCAAACTAACCAGTGGGAAAGGAGATGTGCCCCCTCACTTGTGCAACAGCACAGGGGAAGATCAAGAGCCACTAAAGTTTTGGGTTGGTTCTGAAGTGCCTTTGCGCACACATCCCATAACCCTTTTTATAACAGGATGATGCTGGTTACGGAGGTAACACTGTCAAAAACCCGGGCAAAGGAAAAAGCCTTACATCTTCTCGTTGGGTTTGAGCCTCAGCTTTGTCTCTGCCGCCTGCCGAAAGGCAAGTGGTGGCCCGCAGACTGCGTGGCTTGCAGGGCATCTAGTGGCCGGATGCTGTACGAGTGCTCAGGGCGTTGCAATGTTTCCCATATACTCTCTTCTAACAGCAGCCCTCTCATCCTGAACAGGTTAATGTCCCCATTACACAAATACAATCAACCCCTGGAGGCTAGAAATGTGGCCACTACTCTGATTTAAAAGATATTCTCCCTTTCCTTTCCCTCTGCTCCTTCCCAAAACGTCTGTTTTGGATGAGAAGCAAAACTTTGCAGGTGGCTTCAGTCCTCCCTCTGTTGAATGCCTGGGAATAATGCTTAGTGGCAGTGGCATCCCTTCACACATCACTGTGTCTTCCCCAGGCACACCAAGGAGCTGCTGTGAGGAAGCCTGAGTGCAAAACTTCAGTTTGGAGGAAGCCTGTTACTACTCCATCATTTTTGGTTGCAGGTTTGGCACGGGCATGTCTCAGCTTAGAAAGACTGAAGAAATCACAGAATTGGGTGGGAGAAAGAAAAACATCACACCCTGTTTTCCAAAGCCAACATTTCTTAGCATGCTATGAGGGTTCAGGACCAAATCTGCCTCTGCCAGCAGTGAGATGCCCAGGAAAGCATGGTACAGCCATGCCTGTGGGCCATCCCTGGCTTCAGGGATGGGAAAGGGGCAGGGAAGAGCCGGGGACACTGCAGTTGTACCAAGTGCTGCCTTTGCTTTCTTTAAATATTCATAGGATGATACGTATGAATCAAACAGTCCCTGAAAGTACAAGTGCAATGTAGCAGATTGAAGGCTGATAAGAAAGATTCTTTTGTAAGGACCTGTGACTTGTGTCTCCTGGATTTTATAGGAAAATGCACATAAAAGCAATTACTGGGGTGTGAATAATTTCATTTCGTAATGGCCTGACAGTTTTGACAGCTCTGAGCTTGTTATCTATCACAAACTTTCTTGATCTCCTAACTTTAATGTGACTTTTAATTATACTTTCACCTGAGTAAAAGGACAGACAAGCTATAGTCTGGTTTTCGTTCAGTCTAACATACTTAAAGCATAAGGGAAACTTTTCCTCCCAGCAGGCTAAGAAGGGTGATTCGGGTGTCTGATGTGGTACATAAATGTAGAAAAAGACCCAAAACCCTAACACAAAGAGTTCAGAGTTTGCTTTTTGTATGCATGGAAGGTGAATCAGTGCTTCCTTTCCTTCCTTTGTTGGAGCTTCTGGGGGAAGCCATCTTCTCCTGGCTATGCCAGTGTTTGCTGGTGGAGGTTTGAGTTTGGATGCAGCTGTGGGTGTTATTCCCAGGCAGGGTGAGGTCAGGGTGAGACTTCTGGGAAGGAGATGGGGACATGAGGATGTCCCTGAGAGGCTCACTCTGCGCCAGGCATGGAGGTGGTACAGGGGTTTCCATGTGTCCCAGGCTGCAGAGAGGCTTCAGAGCTGTCTGTGGAGACAGTTTATGGCAAATGTCGTTGAAAAATCATCCCAATCCAGTTAATTGCTCTCCACAGTTGAAAAAGAATCATTCTTTCCATTCAGAATTTAAAAATCATCTGATCACCACAGGCCTGAGTTACCAATGCCTTTGCCATGGACCTTGCTGGGAGAGCAGTAAGCTGCATGACCTCTCCTAAAAGACCCTTTTCATTTCCAAAACACAGCCTTGCCTTCCCAGTCATGCCGATGCTCAGCAGCACTGTGCATCTTGGTCCTTATGGGCTGTGTTTCCTCAGCTCAGCCCTGGTCTTAGAGCAATGCTTTTACAGACCAGCACTAGAAGGCTAGGTATATTAAGGACTGCAAACAACTTGGAAGCTATAGTGAGGGGCATCACATACACTGAATGGGAAAAAATGTGAGCATGAGCTAAAGTGTAAATCAAAGTTAGGAAGATTATACCAAAACTATAATAAAATCCATAATGAACAAAGCCCACTGTGTTCTGCCAGACCAGTCATTTAAAAGTTAGGAGGGACCAAAGTTAGGGATGCTTGTACAACGCATTTTTTTTTCTCCTGTGTATGTGCATTAGAGCACATTCTTTCATGTCATCATCATATATTAATTTCCCTATATGACCTGTTATGAGAGTGCCTTAGAATATTGGAAAGGCACAGCACATATGACCAGAAGGCCTCTGGAGTTGCAGAGGTATTAAATAGATCCCATACATCAGTTGTTTGTTGGTCTGTCTAGTGACAGGCTGCTGTTTATCTTATGATAAAATAGCATGTTAGGGAAACGTGTCTTTCAACTGCATTTGTATAGAAAATGTTTTTGTAGACAGAAAATATAAGGGAAAGGTAAGATGAGAGAAGTTAAATAAAAAAAAGTAACTTGAGAAATTCAGGGGCAATAAATCACCGCAGCAGATGGCATTCATCTGTGAATGCTGTGCGGAGCTATCAGTCTAAAACATTGCACAGGAGTGTGCCATTAAAATGCAGACATAATATCTGCCCATTTTCACTGCCCATCGTTGTGGTGCCTGAGCAGGTAGGAGGTGACTTGGTTCTGCCTGCCAACATCTCTAGGTGCCTTCAGAGCCCACCCAGTGCTCCCACAACAGCCTTGGAAAATTTGGCTCAGTGGATTATGTGTCCATTTACTTGCTAATTCTCTTAATTATAGCGAAGAAGTGCAATTAAAGAAGCGTATTCTGAAGAATATTTGTTAAATCCATGGGATATTGATTTACAATGATCTTCCTGCCAACTTACACACTTGGAGAGAAAAATGCTTTATGTAGAGCTCATATGTCTTTCGTCCTAGGTTTTAGAGGGCTTTTGGATGTGTTGGTCCCATGTATAAGGAGACAGCCTGCGAAATGCCTACATATGACTCAGATCAGGACTTAAGTCTTATGTTGCCACTAGTGTGCAGTCCAGCGGAGGCTGTTCTTGCTGTCAGGATCATTCTACAGACCCATCATGGTCACCCTGAGTGAGGCTTCTCAGGTAATTCCCATGGTTGGGATACAATGGATGAGAAATAAAATAGAGCATCATCCATGAGAAAGCATTCCCAGCTGGTTGGTGGGAGCTGCCTTTTCTCCCAGAGAAAAAGGTTAAGTAGGAACCAAGTTATAAAATACTGGGAAGGTGCAATCAGCATGTCAGTCAAAAGTTAAAAAGCCCACCAGCATTATCAGATTTGGGATTTCTAGCAATTCTTTGAAAGTGTTGGCAAAATAATGGGCATAAGGGAATCCAGGAAAAGATGCAGAACTTGGCACATGGATTATGAAGCTCACATTGAGAGCCTGGGAAATTGCAGACTGCATAAACTGGGTCTTGAGTGACAGTAAGTAAACCCCTTCATCTCCTGAATCCTATTTTCGCTCTTCCTCACCTTGCAGATCGCAGTGTGAGGATAAATTCAGTGAAAGACTGTGAAGTTATGGCAGGTCACAGTTGCATAAAATAAGGGAGTCTTTGCATTTGGGAACCTGTGATGTGGTTCTCCTGTCATTTAAGATTTGGCAAAGAAAAGGAAAATAAAGGCTGGTTAGGAAGCCGTGGTTATGGCAGTGCATGGATATTTCTGCCATATATATAATTATATAAATATATGCATTCTAATAAATAAACAGTGCACAGATGTAATTGCTATTGGAGCAACCTGCTGTGCCGGTGGCACAGGTTAATAAGGGGACTGAGAAATGGGGTCTTGGGGACCAGCTTTTGCCTGGTGGGGAGGAAGAAGGGAACAACGTGCACACAGGGATGCAAGCCCAACTGGGTAAACCCTTTGCATTGGCTTGTGATTGGGAAAAATATTTCCCCTCTTCTAGATTATAGTGGGAGATGCTGGCTTTATGCCCTGTGAGTCCTGTTTAGAATATATACAGAGTGTGGGTACTTTCTTTAACAATAAAGAAAAAAAAGTTTTGTTTCATTTTCCATTGGCTTGTGATTGGGATGATTTGTAAAGAAAAGAAAATTGATTTCAAGGCCACAGGAACAAATTGAGGGGTCAATTTTGACTTTAATTCCAACAATTAATTAAAGAACTCTTCTGGAAAGGTTTGTAAAATGAATATTGATCTCAGATCTCAGGCACTCTGCAGTCATGTCTCCGTTCTGGTTTCTATCCTTCCATTTTGATTTATAGATTGGGTTTAGCAATAGTGGAGCTACATGACAGGGCTGCTCAGCAGCACTCTCCAAGCACTCATCCTGAGAGCACAAAGCTCATTGCAGTCATCTTCACAGTGGAGCCGGAATATTGTAACAGCGTGAGCAATGGATGTGTTGCTTTTGGTGTGTGCTTTGATGACCAGGACCCACCTACTGCTGTCCTGCCTCAGCTTACTCTCCTGCCTCCCAGTAAATGTCCCTCTGAGCAATATTTTTGTCTCTACAGCAGTGTAAAATGAACTAAATGCTGCACTGATACTGGTAGAAGCAGAAATATTTGATAGCCTTTGATTGAAAGGAAGCTTGTCTGTAGAGCGATGGCCAAGGTTGTGTTTGGTTTTTTGAGTTGTTTTGGTTAGTTGTGTTGGGATTTCTTCATGGCAGGGCTGGGGTCTTTTGCTACCAGGTATCTCTGATTACTGAAGAAGAGGTGTGGGAAGGCAGGAAGGCTCCTCCTGGTACCTGCTGCAGATGGGTTTGCTCCATTTTAGGTGTCCTGCTCCATAGCATGGGCACTCCAAGGTTTGGCAGAAGTACAGCCTGCTCTCCCCTAAGAGTGTGCCTTTTCTCTTTCATTGTCTTTATTCTCTCTCTTCTTCCTACCCCACTTGTTCATGGATTCAAGTAAAGGACATAGCTCTGTTTTCTGTCAATGCCTGCTCTGCCATAAATGGGAAATTTTTGGAAGGGTTAATCTGAACAGCTGTCCTTAGCACTTTACCAGTTTCCCTTCTTCTTGCAGATACCCTTTATACTGACTGCAAAACACAGATTTCTCTAGCTGGGTGGGTTGAGTTTGCCAGGAAAATCGTCTCTGCCCAGAAAACGTTTGGTGACACCAAAGCACAGTAAGTGGTGATTGCATCAAATGAATTTCTAGCATCACCTGGACCTAAACCAAGTAGCATCAGATTTAATGCTATTGCTGCTGGTAGAAGCCTGGGAAGCAAAGTTCTAGCTTCAGAAAACACTCCTACCTGCTCGGTGTAAATAATGTTTGCTCTTTACTTGGAGGATAATCAGATTGGTGGTAGAAATTCAGCACAACTTAAAAAGATTAAGCATGAATTCTAGTCAAGGTGTAGAGTAAATAGTAAAAATCAAGGTTTTTAACATCGAGAATTACTGCGTGGCTGAAAAGCACCCCTGGCTCTGAAATACAACTGGTATTTAGAGTCCTATTGTTTTATTTACTACTGCATTTAGAGCACACCCAGCTAGTTAGCCAACTACTTATAAAACATATTTAATGTTTGGAGGCACTCAGTACAGCTATAAAGTGATTTTTAAGGGCATGCAAACATAGTGTGTTAACAGCATTACATGCACTTGAGTTCCCTCTGGAAAAAAAAAAAAGAAACAAAGAACACAAATGAACCCCCTTTCCGAGTAGACTCGATTGTCTCATACAGAGTTTTGTAGATGAGCTACAGCTCAAACTGGCTGACTTCCCGGTACTTGATAGGAACCATTTAAAAGGATAAACTTGAAGAGATCAATACCCCTTACATACTATAAGTGTTGTAGCAGTGAGTACTCCAGGGCTGTTAAAAACTCTGTAATAAAGGACTGCTCAGAAATTAAACAAGAAGAGGGGGGAAAACCCACCCATTGGTTGTAGGGACTTGGTCCCATTTCATTGCACTGGGGATTTATCAGCAAAGCTGGAAGCTGATAATGATCTTTCAGGCAGGTTTTCCTCTGGTTTTATTCCCAATTTATACGGGTAGCAGCAACAATGTCAGACGGAAAGTCTGTGAGCAGGCAGAGATGAGAAGAGACGCCAGGGAGAGAGGCACCCACGTGTGTGTTTATCCATTTATGAAAATAGGGAATCCAGAGGCAAACATGCTCAGCAGTCCCTCGGTGCAGATAATTGAAAGTGAGCGCTGAAAGCATGCGCTCCCGTTTCATGCTCCAAGGGTTAATCGTCTTCTGGGGCACTTAAGATGAAGCTCCTTTGAGAGTCCACATGATATCTCCTGCCTATCCCTCAACCATTACGTTGTTTCTCCTTTCAGTAATTTCTTATTATTTAGGCCAGAGTGGTGGTTATTTTTCCCTGGCAAAACTCATGCTGGCTCACCCTTCACATATTATATTCATCAAGAGGCTCTACCGCTTTCCCTAAGGATCTTTGCTGCTATTTTTCCTGGTAGTGTGGGGAGGGACTGGGAGTCCTGGGAGAACCATTAGTTCTTTTTGAAAGGATTGATATGGACCTGGCTTTCTTCCAGTCCCTCCACTGCAGAAATTGTAACTTATCATTTAAAAGCATACATTATTTTTGTTAGCAGTTCAGCTACTTCATTCTCAGTTCCTTCAACTTTTCTGGATGGGTGCCATGGAAACACAAATGACTTATTATAATTTAGTGGCTGGGATTGAACGGGCACCTCTTTATCACCATCTGTACATCTCCATCAGCTCTGGGCATGGTGCAGAGCAACCCAGCCTCAATGCCTGGTGCAGGAGGGATAGTAGGATCCAGCAAAGGGGTAGAGAGCATATTCAGCATTGGCTGCTGAAGTTGCCCAGGCATGTGGCAATGACAGCAGCCATTTTACTCAATCTGGGGGCAGAACCCAACTTGCTGTCTCCTTCACACCTTTCTTAAGTGTGTTGGGTTTCTGAACTGGAAGGAGTAAACGCAAGAGATGCCTCTCCTTCTGCATGCTGCAGTATAAACATATTCATATATTCAGGCACACATCAGGGCTGGTGAAAGATGTTACTCTGAGTTAGTAATTTTGCTGGCACACCGAGGTGCATGCAGTGTCCCATGTCTACCTGAATCTCAGCCTTTCCTGTAAAACTGATGTGTAAGACCATGTCTTAAACTTGTTTCCCATTATCTGAACCTTTGCTGCTTTGCTTTGCAACTCTTCTTGCTGTCCTGTTGGCATGGAAATAGAAATCAGAATAGAGACTGAAGACCCTTCAATGTCTGCTCAGTGAACCCTCCCTCTTCACTGATGTTTACAGGATTCCTTTTTTCCAGTTGCTCCAGATATTTTCTTCCACTCAGTAGAAGAATCTCAGCAGAAATATTGCAGTATAAGAAGTAATGAATCTGTGCTTCCCTATTGCACGTAGGAATGCTACATGTGCTGTGCTAATGAATTTATAAGCCAGAGTAATGCAACAAGCCTGCTGCTACCTCACATCTGCTTGCACCTGTGGACACACATAATGCTGCCTTATGTTAATAGCAGGATGGCCAAATAATACAGGACAGCAGACTTTCTCTCCTGAGATTATTTTGCTGGTGCAGACACCAAGACCGAGCCATTTAAACCAGAAGATGCAGATCCCTGAGGCTGAACATAAAATATTTATATGAAGAGACCATGGGCCAATAAATTTCAGTTATAAATGTTTACAGCTGAAGGTAGTTATAAATAACCTCCAAAAGCAATATTTCAATTTGCACTTATTGTACTTGTACTACACGTCACATTTTCAGGAAACAATAATAATTGTAGCAGGACATGGAATTAGCTCATGCTTAATGAATGATTACCCGGTTTAGTTGCGATCGTTACAACATCAGGTCACAATTAAAACTGTGAAATGTTGTTTATTCTGGAGAGATGGGACTGTTTCTCCATGGCTACCATTTATATGTCCACCAATGTATAATCTGTTCACAAAATTGTGACAGAGGTGGGTAGTAAATTTGTCTGATAATTCCTGGTTCTTGAATTTTCAGTCATCTACCTTCGGCTGTGCAGGCTTCACATGGTCTTTGGCAACAGAGAGTTAAAACCAGGATAAAATTTACTCTTCATTGAGCTTAATGGCCATCTCCTACTGATCTGCAAGAACCCAAGTTTAGATCGTCGCAGGTCTTTCTCCACCTTTCCCTCTTGCGTGTTCGCGGCACCCAGCATGGCTGCTTTCTCCTCATCTTCTTCTTTAATCTCTGTATCTCTTGCAGGGCAAGGCATAGGTTTGTCTTTTGATTCTTTGTCATCTTGCTATTAAGCACTGAGTTTTAAAGAGAGAAATACCTTATCTAGCGACACAGATGTAAATGCTGTGTTGACTTCTCTTGGGTTGATCCAGCCTTGTCTAGTTCATGGGGGGTGGTTTATGCTATAAGAATGAGTTACTCTTTGTGTGAGGCAAGCACCTGATAATAAATTTGGTTGTCTCTCTCACCTTATGGTGACTACAGCTGTGCTGTGACAGGGACCAAAAAGCTTTTTCCAGATGGGGAGAGCTCTTGTGTTGTCTCTCTGACAAATCAACCTCATATAGGGTGGGAATAGTTACAAATAACTCTATATTGACATTGCATTCAAGTTGGAGGACACTTGCCTAACCTGAAACTCTAACAGTTGGGTTCCACCTTTCACTAGGAATGGCACCTGTGCAAAACTGTAAAGCACAGTCCTTAGGGTACTGTGAGAAATGCACAGAGAAGGAGAGACACCTACTGAGGATGATTTATCCCACCCTTGTCATAGGATGCCATGAGTCTTCTCCTAGGGAGGCTTATTGCTTGTTGTTGACTGTAGACAGCACTCTAAACAGTCTCTGAATGATGAGCTTTCACTAGACAGACAGCTCTTCTGTGGCTAAATATGATGAAATGACATCTGTCCTCTCTAATGTTTTTGATATCCTCTGAGTGTCTCCAGTGTTGCACACTGTGATAATTTTTTCCTTCCTTTCTTTCTCTCTTTGTCTTTCACCAGTGCTCTGTGTCTGGCTGCCTTTATCTAGCCCACATGTCTCTGTGGAGAAAAGACTGACTTTGGCAAGAAATATATTCTTAGCCTTTCCAGGAGAGGAGATGACTTACTGCAAGGAGAGATGGGAGCTGTAGAGAGGGTGAACCACAGTGCAAGGTGCCTCCAAAGCTCTCTAGAGAAAGGTCATAGGTGTTTCTTGGCCAACCTGGTATTCAGGATACCCCTGGGTACATGAAGGTGCCTGAGGGGTGATGCTTTAGAAGTGGGGTACGTCTATAACTTCATGGCATGAGTCTTCATGATAGTGCTGTGACTCTGTTGGTTTAAATATATAGAATCATAGAATAGTCAGGGTTGGAAAGGACCTTAAGATCATCTAGTTCCAAACCCCCTGCCATGGCCAGGGACACCTCACACTAAACCATCTCACTCAAGGCTCTGTCCAACCCAGCCTTGAACACCACCTGGAATGGAGCATTCACAACTTCCTTGAGCAACCCATTCCAGTGCCTCACCACCCTTACAATAAAGAACTTCTTCCTTATATCCAATCTAAACTTCCCCTGTTTAAGTTTGAACCCGTTACCCCTTGTCCTATCATTACAGTCCCTAATGAAGAGTCCCTCTCCAGCATCCTTATAAGGCCCCTTCAGATACTGGAAGGCTGCTATGAGGTCTCCATGCAGCCTTCTCTTCTCCAGGCTGAACGGCCCCAACTTTCTCAGCCTGCCTTCATGCAGGAGGTGCTCCAGTCCCCTGATCATCCTCGTGGCCTCCTCTGGATTTGTTCCAACAGTTCCATGTCCTTTTTATGTTGAGGACACCAGAACTGCACACAATACTCCGGGTGAGATCTCACGAGAGCAGAGTAGAGGGGCAGGATCACCTCCTTCGACCTGCTGGTCACGCTCCTTTTGATGCAGCCCAGGATACGGTTGGCTTTCTGGGCTGCAAGTGCACACTGAAGCCAGCTCATGTTCATTTTCTCATCGACCCCCAAGTCCTTCTCCTCAGGGCTGCTCTGAATCTCTTCCCTGCCCAACCTGTAGCTGTGCCTGGGATTGCTTCGACCCGGGTGTAGGACCTTGCGCTTGGCATGGTTAAACTTCATGAGGTTGGCATCAGCCCACCTCACAAGTGTGTCCAGGTCCCTCTGGATGGCATTCCTTCCCTCCAGGTGTCAACCGAACCACACAGCTTGGTGTCATCGGCAAACTTGCTGAGGGCACACTCAATCCCACTGTCCATGTCAGCGACAAAGATGTCGAACAAGACCGGTCCCAACACCGATCCCTGAGGGACACCACTCGTTACTGGTCTCCAGCCGGACATTGAGCCATTGACCACAACTCTTTGCGTGCGGCCATCCAGCCAGTTCTTTATCCACCGAGTGGTCCATCCATCAAATTGATGTCTCTCCAATTTAGAGACAAGGATGTCGTGTGGGACAGTGTCGAACGCTTTACACAAGTCCAGGTAGATGACATCAACTGCTCTACCCCTGCCCATCAGTTCCGTAGCCCCATCATAGAAGGCCACCAAATTGGTCAGGCAGGATTTCCCCTTAGTGAAGCCATGCTGGCTGTCACCAAGCACCTTGTTGATTTTCATGTGCCTTAGCATGCCTTCCAGGAGAATCTGCTCCAAGATTTTGCCAGGCACAGAGGTGAGACTGACTGGTCTGTAGTTCCCTGGGTCATCCATTTTCCCCTTCTTGAAAATGGGGGTTATATTTCCCTTTTCCTAGTTGTTGGGAACTTCACCTGACTGCCATAATTTTTCAAATATGGTGGACAGTGGCTTAGCAACTTCATTTGCCAGCTGAATATGGGTGAAAGAAGATCTGCAAGGACCAAGTAATATATTGAACAAACAGCCATAGCTAGTAGAGGTCACACAAGCATAGAGTAGAAACAGCTTGTTAATAAACCCATCAAATTTCAATGCTCAATGCAAGCCGAGCACCATTCTTCAGTGTCCGGGTAGACTAGCTGCAAGAAACTGAGATGGGAACAATCATAGGAGAGGGTTTATAGGTTGTACGGGAGAGGTGATTAGATGGCTGCCTCCTAAATGAGAGGTACCAACAATTTATAATCCAGAGAAATATTTACTGGTTTTGCAGTTAATAAATGTTACAATATCTTGCAGGCAATGTCTAGATCCACTTGGCGAGTGGACTGCTGTGCTTGCTCCTTATGAAATTTAGCATCAATGGGAAAGCTGTTTGGAGGCTAAGAAGGGGCAGCACTGGAAAAATGGTGAGACAGAGTTTACTTTTCTGACATTCACCCTGGCCTAATGTACTTGGTAAGCTCCCTTCTCTCCTTCTTTTCTAAGAGAGTACAAGAAGGCTGCTGACTTTCCCCCTCACAGTCTGCATCTCCCCTAATAACTACCTGAGATAAATTAAGCTGGGAAACCAAACTGGTTGGGCTGTCTTCTGGGGGAAAGCAACCCTTTTGCAGGCTTTGATCTTCACTATGCTGTTTAGAATGTGCAAATAGACAGAAAAAGGAGAACTGGGCAAATATTTGAATGCAGGTGACTGTGACAGCTCCCCTTAGCAAGCACTCCACCCAAGAGCCCATCCGAGAGCTTTTGGCTGTGTTATCACAGGAGTGGCTCTTAAATGAGCAGATGAAGACAACAAAAGCAAGACTGAAAGTAAGGACATTTCTGCTAAGGATGCACAGCATTCCCATGCTCCCTTCCACACTTCTGAATAGGCTCTGGTGTTACTGAGTTGCTGGAGCAGGTCCAGAGAAGGGCAATGGGGTTGGTGCAGGGCCTGGAGCACAAGTGTGATGGGGAACGGCTGAGGGACCTGGGGGATTCAATCTGGAGAAAAGAAGGCTCAGGGGGGACCTTATCACTCCCTACAACTGCCTGACAGGAGGATGGAGCCAGGAGGGATTGGGCTCCGTTCCCAAGGAACAAGGGATGGGACAAGAGGAAACAGCCTCAAGCTTCACCAGGACAGGTTTAGATTGAATATTAGGAACAATTTCTTCCCCACAGGGTGCTCAGGCATTGGAACAGGCTGCCCAGGGCAGTGCTGGAGTCACCGTCCCTGCAAGTGTTCACACCCCATGAAGACGAGGCCTCAGTGCCATGGGTTAGTGGTGGCCTTGACAGTGCTGGGGAACGCTTGGACTGAATGAGCTTAAAGGTCTTTTCCAAACCAGTTGATTCTATGAGGCTGTGACCCTCATGGCCAAAGAGGGTATTTCAGGCAAATTTTTCCCATTAACAAAAGCAGAAAGAGTATTTCCAAAAGCACAAGCGTAGCCCTGCTGCCACTGGTGAAGTGCTCTTGCTCTTAAACCAAGAGCTCACTGGAATGCTTTGGTACATTGAGACCTTGGAGTAGATACAAGGTCATGCACTCTGCACCTGCCTTTGCAAATGCTTCACTTCAGGCTCTCATTCGGCTGTTTTTTTAGTAGCTTTGTGCAGGACAGCTAGACAAAGGGAAAAATGGGCAAAGATGATGAAAACATTAATACATATGAAGGTTCCCATTAATTATTGAATTACTAATTCAATTATTGAAGAACAATTATTAATATTTATAGCACCCAGATTGGTAGTGATGGATTAACCGCGATGGCATAATTTAACAAATATTTTAAAAATAAAACATTTAACAAATAACATTTCCACCATTTTCCATCTTAAAGAGAAGTGTGAAGGGTTCATGAATATATGCAGTCTTTTCTGATTTAAAACATGGGTTTCATTATTTTATTTTTATTATGGATTGCTTTAATGTAGATTTTATCCTCAGGTTGTTTCCCAGTGAACTTCTACACTCTCTTAGGCAGAAAGAAACCTATGGCAAAATAAGCTTATAGTAACAGCACTATAAATCTACAGTGTAAGTACAAGAGTAAGTAAATGCATAATACAGCTACTTCTTTCCACTGATTTCTCTTTCTGACGTCTTTGTAACAGAGTGATTGATGTATATGAAAACCATTTAGCATGTATTAAACTGGGGAGTCAAAATATTATTTTAAAGTTTTCCAAGTTACATTGATCCAAATTTATGTCAGAATCCCCTGAAAGGTTACTTTGGCCCATGTTTTGCAACATTCTCTTTTCACTGCAGAAGTTCCTACATGACATTGCAGTAAAAGCCAGTGCATACATGTGTACCAACATGCAAAATTTCACAACGGAAATTTCTGAAACTAAACATCAAATGAAATTTGCAGTTTCTGCAAAATGTCAGATTTGTAAAGGCTTGTTGGGCTTCTTTGTCAAAAAACAATTTGCTAATGGTTTTAACCCCAAAAGGTTTATTCTACTGGGGGGGGGAAAGGATCTGGGGGAGATCATTCCACCTGATCTTATGATAAGCCTACACCTGCCAAATTTACAAGCCTCATCTGTAGGAACTCTTTCAACAGATGTTTACTCTGTGTGATATTATCATGTTTTCTCTGAAGTACTTAACTGCACTTCATAGGGAAAAACAATTCCTTGACTTCCTTCACAATAACATAACATCAAAAATAGACTTGAGATCTTGTTATTTATATTACTGAAGTACTGAATGGCCTTTCCTGAGAACAGACTGTTCTAGCATCAAATAGAGTACTGAAGTACTGTGGGAGATGGTCTTTGCTCTGAAGAACTAACACTCGAGGTAAACAAGACAGAGAAGGAGAAGACGACAAATGGAGCATCCTAGAACTGCCGCAGAGAAGTGATGAGATATAAGTGGCAAACCTTAGCCACATTCCAAAGCATCCCACCATTTCCTGTTTTTCCATATCTCCTCCTCATCCTTCCTTTCTAATAGCCAGAATGGGCCTGGGA
Source organism: Pezoporus flaviventris (assembly GCF_033815535.1). NCBI lineage: Eukaryota > Metazoa > Chordata > Aves > Psittaciformes > Psittacidae > Pezoporus > Pezoporus flaviventris. Next base: position 55,496,216 of record NW_026892549.1, read on the forward strand.
CGTGCTCCTGATGACAAGAGGTGGAAAATTCCTCCTTTGCTTCAGTGTTTATAACAATAAATAAGCTTATTAAGGAAGCAGAACTAGAAATGCCCCAGGTTATACCTTGTAACTCAGCTGAAGATGAGCTGGTAGGGAATGAGGATGACTAAATTTCTTCATTCCTGCCTTGCAAACCACAATGACTGATCCACTACAAAAAAAAATGGGCTGTTAAATTGCTATTTAGCAAATACAAACTGAAACGCCGCTTGTATGTCTGAAATGATGCATCTTTGCAAAGCATGGGGCTCAAACTAGCCCATCTGCCTGTACAAGTACTTTAGTTACCTCTCCATAGGCCTGGCTAGTGAGGCTGGTTCTTTAGGAGGTCATTACCCTGGAGCTCAGAAAGGAAACTGGCTTACAGGTTCATTTTATTTAAATGTGTCAATTATTATTTATTTATTCTGGGGGAAAAAATAGCTGAAAACTTGCAGCTTTTCCAAAGCATCAGAGTAAGTTCCTTTCTTTGTTAGTGCTCTTTTTCAGGATGTATGTGCTAGTCCATGTGAGTGCTCTGGACTTCAGTTTCTTCTGCCCTGGTTCCTATCACAGCTGTGACCTTTCTGCCATGAATTTACTTGAGAATATGTAGAAGACAAGAAAGAAAGACAAGGTGATGTTTCTTTAGCAGTTGCTGTTCTTTGAACTTCTCTGAGTGCTTTGTCGGCAAGCAAGCTCTCTTCAGGATTTTGCTTCCTCTGGTATATAGGAGGCTATTTCTTGGCATGAAGTAATTAGAGGCAAGGTAATTTTATAGCATAAGGCATGGGGGTGCTCACTAATCACAGCCTTCCCCCTGCTCAAGTGCTGCGATTACTGACGAACCCCTCTTTGCTGCAGGCAATTGTGTTTTCTGGGGCAAATCAGGTCACCAACATCTGCATGCTTCCTTGTGGCTAATGCAATAAGCTGGAGCTACAGGAGACATCTCTTCAGGACAGCACTTGCTATGGCTGAATGTGGGCACCCTGCAAGGTGGGGGCAGTCATTAACTGTCCACCTGGTAGAGTTTGGAGCTGGTCTGGTGGGGCATTCATTTGCAAAGAGGTGCTTGTGCTCAACCAAGCATGAGGAGGGAATAGGTGATATCTTCTCTTTGCCAGCAGAGTTTGTGCTTGAAGGGAAGTGATTTTTCCCAACAACCCAAGTACCCCCAGAGGTAACACGTCCCTCAGATAATGCCAATGATGATCTTGAAACCACTGATAACCTTAGAAATGGGTCTGAATAAGCAGGATGGCGGCCTGAAGTCTTTTCACTGATGACTGCAAATACGAATGGGGAGTTTCATTGTACAGGATACAAGGGAAGCCCAGACGTGATGCACTAAGTGTCTGAAAAGCCTGACCTACATAGTGCCCTCTGCAATTCAAACCATGATGGTCTTCCAAACCAAAGCTCTTCTCGCTTTGACGTGCAGAGTTTGAAACTGCTGCTTGTCTACAGCTACAGGATCAGGTTGCAGGTCTGTGCCATGCAAAGAGCTTGTTTTCTGTTATGTGTTTGCGTAGGAAGATGTAGTTTATCCAAAGAGATAGCAATTCCCTTCCTCATATTTGTCACCACAGCTGGAAGCCAGAATGGATTATTTATTTTTGTTGTTGCTGTTTTTCAAGTATTAGATACCTGCAAAGAAGATTCAAGTAAAACTTCACTTGGTGGGACTCCTTCAAATGGTCTCATTTCAGGTTTTCCATGGAGAAGGTGCTGGTTATACCCTGCTTCCCTGCTCACACAAAGGTCACTGATTCCACACTAGGGCATGGCAGATCAATGGAGCTGTCTTTCAGGATGTGCAGCTCCTCAAGGACTGATGCTCAAGGGAAAATGCATGACAAAACATCAGTTTTCTTTGCCAGGAGGCATAGAAACAGAGGAAAATGCGATGACAAGCAGGTTTTCCTGCTTGTAGGTGTTCTTATTCTCAAAGTTTAAATCCAGTATCTATCCAATGCAGGACAGTACCTTATCCTTTACCAGTAAAGTCACACCTGGTGAGGAGAGGAAAGAGGGAGAAAGTGGGTTTCCTGGAGAAAAAGAAGTCTTCCCAGCAGATGGTTCAGCCAGCCAGCAAGGATTACAAACCTCTCTGGGAATCCTTTCTTTATGGCTAGTGAGAAGGTGATATTGCTAGTGACAGCACAGAAAGATTGGCTGAAATAAAATAAAGAGGTTTCCATGGTGATCCCTTCATATTGCAGTAAATTTCATCTTGCAGTCAGCCGGGTTGTGTTTCTTCCCCCGGAGGAAGAGTCCTCGGCTCCCCCTGCGTTATTAGTTACTACTGGTGCTAACGAAATGCCAGCAGACCCCGAGCAAAGCCAGTGACAGGGACGTCTCTGCGATGGCCTTGTTAATTATCCCAAAGAAGTGGGACTGCCCAGGCAGCCTGCAGGTACTTTAGAACTAATCCTGCTTTCTGCTTTGAACTGTAAATAGGTAAAGAATAGATATAAAGATATAGCTGTGGTTAAAGATCAGAGAGGAAAGAAGGAAATTTCTTCCCATTTTACAGCTGTGGAAGGAAACAATAGTCAAAATGTGTAACTGCCCTAAAACCAGAGCTCAACTGCTGTGAGAGGAGGGGACTGAATGTGTAATTCCCAAACTCCAGCACAGAAGATTCCTTTCCTCCCAAGATTAATGCTGGGGAAGGCACTGACCTGCAGAGAAGATTGCTGGCAGGGAAGGGAAGCTCTTTGCGCTTGGGTGACCAATGCAGCATGACCTAGGAAGTGTAGCGAAGGGAAGAGGTGAGGGGTCCTCTTGTGCTGACAGAAGTGAAAACTGCCTGATGAAAGAATGACCTTTCCTTTGGGAAGACGAGGAATCCCCTCCAGCTGTCGAAGCTGATTACTCACAAGTTCCACATAAGCGTGATCTCTCCTACAGTGCCGAAGAAATGAGCAGCCGCAAGACGTGTCTCCCTGTGGGTAGGCTCAGTAATGAGCTTCCCAGCTCGCTCCTGGGATGACAGCGTCTTTCCATCTGCATCTGAAATTGAGAGCCACAAGTGCAGTGCTAGTCAGGCTTTGCCACCCAGAACATGCTTGACATGAAAAGCACTTCCTTAAGAAGGTGTGTCATTGAATGCAAATGAACGCTGCCTTAAGATCATGTGAATTTCTGCTACAGAACAAATCTATCTGCTTAATGCACTATGCATCCAGAAAGATGTTGACCCATCCATTGCCACACTCAAACCTCTGTGCCTTTGGAACCATTTATTTTATATTGCAGGCAGTTCAAATAATGTGCTGGAGACTTAGGAAGCAAAGACAGATGTGCAGGAGAGATGCTCAGATTACTGCTAGCTGTAATGGCTCAGGGTGACTCTTGGGAGAGCAAAAGGTGTATGAGGGTGAGCTGCTCCTAAACATCAAATTTGCTGGGGCTACCAGCTCCAGCTGGGAACTCATCATGGACAAGGATAAAACGAAGCCTCTAAAGGCCACCCTCTTTTCCTTTTTACCCCTGAAGTTAACCTTTCTTCCAGAGCTTAGGAAAGCTGAGATTTGTTTATCTTGAAGCCACTGTGCTCAGCCATAGGAAAATGCTGGATCCCATCTTCTGCTGTCCCATTTGTAAATCTGCTACTACTGCACTGTCAGCTGTGATTGCAGCTCAGAGTTTGGGAAGCACCAGCCCATCCAGCCTGGCAAACAGACAGTCCTTGTATTGTCTTCTAGCTGGGCTCTGTACAGCACCCACAGTGGCCAACATGTGATGTTGAGGGTCCACTGGCCACCAAACCGGCCGGGTGGACAGGCTGATGCACCCAGAGGTAATTGCACCATCTGCACTGGGACATGTTTCACCTCGAACCTTAATGTGCTCAGGTTTGTTGAGCCCCAGACACTTTTCAGCATAACCTTTCATCAGGTGAGGCACAATTCAAGACAACCTTCCATCAGATGGAGCTGAGATGGAGGGGATGTCAGAAACTGCTTCAACAATAGGAGCTTTGTGTTGGACTACTTATTTTGCAGTTTGGAAGAAAACTGTGGCATCCTCTGGCTGGAGGGCTGGATTGGTGCTCCACAAAGATGTCTTCTGGGAGGACCAGGGACAAATGGGAACTTCGGCAGGGAAAGGAAATGGTATGAAGTTTCCACTGAGTGTGAAAGTCATCCCAAGTGAAATTTCCTGCCATTGTCCATGTGAATTGGGGCTCAGCCCCTAGTTTGCAGTAGGGCGGCTATAAAAACATGTTTGGCAGCCAACTTTTAATGTGCAACCGGTGCTGTTCATATTATCATGTTAAGGGAAAGCTGTGATTCTTTCTGCAAAGAAAAGAGCTATTAGAAAGAAAACAAACCACAGAAAACAATGAGAGATCAAGACACATGCTGACTGGCTCTGCAAGGAGAGCTTGAGGAAGTCTTAAGAGGGAAAATAAAGAGACATAGGCTGGAGGCTGTGATTGTTATCTCAGTTCAGTGCTGTTGAGCTGCAGTGCTTTGGCACTAGATTGCTCACATCTCCCTCGCTTTTCGCCAGGAGTGGCACGTGTGTATTACTGGGGTGAATTTGCTTTGCAAATCTACCTTTGTGTCTTCAGATTAGCTGTATTTGCTCAAGGATTTTGGAGGTAATGTAGGGGAATATTCATGCTTCTATTAGTTAACATATCTGCTTTTTGTTAAGGTCGTAACAGCATATCATCCAACTGCAAGCACTCAAAGTGGGTATTTAGGGTACTTGAGATGCATTTTTTTATTTCTTTGCTTTTAAATAGTTTCTCATTAAGTTACTGAGTCCATCGTGGGTAACTCTCTGCTGTGTTCACTGGATGAGTACAGCTCAGGTTGACCATGGGCTCCTGCTTTTGCTATGTGGGAATGCTGCTTAGCAGCAACAGCTGAAAACCCACTGAGCCTGGTACCTACAATAAAGTCATCCAAGGACACACGTAGATGTTCACTCTCAGCACCACCTCTGTAAGTGTGCTTTTGCTGTCCCGTCCTCTCTGCTCTGCTAGCACTGCTGGTAATGCACCCTTCATCTTCGTACGAGCCCTCTCAGACATGCATCCTTCTGCTCAGAACCTGACAGCAAGGAGTGCAGTATGTGGTCCTCTGGCTGTGGAGGCTATACAGTCGTGTCTTGCCATGACCAGGTAACAAGGTATTCATTTTGGGGTGATGTGAGGAAAAGAACCAAAGAACCTGATTGCCTGTGCTGTCAAAGATGGAACGGGGGAAGCGAAAGGTCCCAGGCATGTGATTTAGTCACCTGCTTCTGCCAGAGGAGCCTTGTGATGCTTTCCTACCAGCCAGCTTTATTCCCAGCAGAATGGTTTGTCACAGGCCTCTTTATTTAAAGCAGAGAGAAACTCCTTTCAGAAGGAATTTTTGCCTCAGACCAGCCCTGCACCACATCTGCTGCATATCCAAATTACCTAGGACAGCTTAATGACCTCATCGTGTTGCACCTTGTACACAGGATTTTCAGTTGGAGACCATGGGCAGATCCAGAGAAGAGTCAAAGGGTCTTTAAAGCTTAAGAGGAGGGGAAGAGAACCATTCATAGCATGTTAAAATAGACTGAAATTGCACAAAATTATGGGTTCTGATCTCAAAACTATCTTAGGGCACCTGGCAAGAAAAGCTTCAGCTTTTTCAGCAGCAACAAGGCCTGGAGATAAGCTAGAGATAGTAGAGCAGAAGGACAAGAGAGAAAAAGGAGTGGGCTATCGCCATAGAGGAATACTGGACAGCACATGTATCTACTTAGTACACCCAGGTGAGGCCAAGAGACTTTCATTGCCCTTCCTAAAGCTGTAAAGCAGCAGAGCTCTGCTTGGCCTAGCACCAGGCTGTCTGCCCTGCATCCCAGCAAACGTGATGCAGGGAAGTGAGAGGGCAGCAAGAAAAGAGCATTAATCAAAACCGTGCTGCCTGGATGGCCCAGACTTCAGGGGTCACCCATGGGAGCAACATAGAACTAAACATGGTAAGTAAAGTGGCCTTGTCTGAACCTCTGCTGAGGTTCAGAGAAAGCCAAAAGTATCTTCTGATGTCTCAGTCTTTGCCCTCGCAGGCTCTAAAAGCAGAGAGGAGCAGTTCACAGACATACAACTGCTCATGAGGGGGGTTGGAACTGGATGGTCTTCAAAGTCCCTTCCAACACAAACCATTCTGTGATTCTATGATAAGTGTAGGTGTCCGTCCACCAGAAAGCATTAGCAGCATGCTCAAAAATTGCACTGTAGTAGGCAACCAACTCCAAGGATGTGGCATCTGCAGGAATCTGATACTCTTTACTGAAAAAAAAAAGGGGAGGCAGGGGGAAATCTTTACAATTCCCATTTGTTAAAAAATGTGCAAGCACCTCATTAACTCTGATGGTATGATAGTTTTGGCTAGCTGCATTGCTAAGCATGTGTTAAGCTCTGATTTAGTGCAAGAAATTACCTTTGTAACAGCAGTGGAGTCTTCTGAATGCAGTTAGCACCTCCCCAGCGCTGATAAGGTGCGAAAAATGATCTTCCCATCTACAGTTGTGTCAGTTGAATGCAATTAGCACCTCTACATGTGTTTAAAATCATGACCCCAGGTTATACATTTCAGCAGCCTGCAATACATTAGCACTTAATCCCATCTTTGTGAATCAAGGAAAAAAATCACTGCAAACCAATGCAATGAATACAGTTAAATGCCATTAACATTCCATTAACTATTTTTAATGAAGCAAATCCAATCCCAGATTGGTGAACAATGGACTAGGGACTTCTCACAACAGACAACAGTTTCTTGCTGTATAGACGTGTCAGAGGAAGGTCTAGACCTTGTTTAAACAGCTCTGTTAGGCTGGGGTGGCAAAGTCAGGCTTTTCACTTGGCTCTTCATCCTAGGGTACAGGCACCCCAGGATGCTGCAGAGAGAGCAGGATGCTCCTCCTAAAAACGCTGCCTTCTCTGAAGGGAAGAAAAAGAGAAGAGAGAGGGAGGGAAAAAACACAGTAGGTATTTTTTCCTTTGGTGCAAGTAGCCAAGTTCCAGTGTGTTGATCATTCCCTCTCAGGCTATTAATTGCATCTTTAACTGCACTAAACCAGATTCTGTCTGTCTCTGTATGGAAGTCTTTCCATGTCCAAAGAATTATTGTCAGCAGTGTCCAAACTCCTTCTTTTCCCACTGTTTTCCTTCCAAGTTTCACTGACTAAAAATTACTGTATGGAGGATTGTGTAAGTGCGCCTGACATAAGAGCTTCAGTAATATTTTTCTTGCAGACACAGCATGTATACAGAATGGTCATCTTCAGACATCAAATACATACACTTTTGTTATGAATACCTGAAAGCTGTAAATAATAATGCAATGCAGACACACCTCAATGGGATTGAAAACTGTTTTCATTCCAAACACATTTTTACATTATATACTGAACAAATGATGAGCCCAAGCCATTTTCTTTGCCGGGATTCATCTGGCCCTCTTTGCTTAAAGTCAAGTTTTGCTGAGATCACTGGCAACACTTCACATCAAAGATCATCCCAACGTTGGGGCTCAGGATGGAGGCGGGATGCAACAGTGGCAGCTTCTATACCTCACCTCTACACATTTTTTAAAAGCCAGCTATTGATTTTTCATTTCAAGAGAGATCTGCAACAGCTATGAATTGTTTTTTATTACTATTTACTTTTTTTCACTAAATTTGTAATCAAAAGGGACAGATCCGCATCTGAGACACTTGACAGTGCACGTATAGGACTTCTGCTGCTGGCAGCAGCCACATGTTGGTATGGCATCTATATCTTGTTAGAGAAGAAGGAAACACCATGCTCAACTCTCTGCATATCACAGGTCATAAAGCCTTACTCAGTGATTCCTACACAGAACCAAATAATTTGTGGCTGAACAAGGGAAAAACCCACTCAATCTCACTGTAACTTATTCTTGATCATCCTTTATTTTCTCTGTATTTCCACAATGCATGGTCTTCTGCACAGGAATAACTGCTCTGAGGAAGATGAACATCTGCGAAGAGTTCTCTGAGAGCGAGACTGTCCTGATTCTGAACCTAAATCCAAACCCTATCCCAGTTAATAGAAATGTCTACTGCAAATTTAGATGTTCATGGGGTTTTTTTATTCTAAATGAAGCCAAGGTTGCTGCTGCAAGTTAAGGGGGAAAAGAAGGGCTCCTTCCTTTCCTCTCTCTCCCAGGAACATGTGAGATGAAGTTACCATACAAGATGAATGTTCATCAGAAAAGTCCTTCTCACCCCTGAGAAGCCTCAAGGACAACCAGGACATGAATGCCTGATGGTAAGTGCCTGGGGCACTGCTGTTGCCTTTTGCCTTGGCACAGCAACACAAAGTGACCTCATCCTCTATTTTCTTCTGAAAATGGCCCCCAAAAGTCCTTGCACCAACCATAAATACTGCATCTTCATGATGTGATGGGCATATGTGTTCTTCACGTTGCTGTGAACATGACCTGCGTCCCCAGGGCCAGCCAGCGCTGAACATTACATACCACAATCCACTGATTTTCTGGTGCATATGGGGAAGGGTCACCATCTATTTCCAGGTACAAAATATTGAGGTATCATGACATACAAGACTTGAAGTGCTCCTTTTTGTAGTCTGGGAAAAAAAAACAACCAAACAAACCAACCAAAACCTCCAACCAAACCATTCTAAAGGTTATCTTTCTACACCCAAGCATGAGAGCTTGGGTGTCTACCTCAGTCTTCTGGATCAGCAGTGTTAACCAAAAGGGTTAACTGCTGAAGGCAGTGGGATCAGTGGTTAGGTCTGGCTGATGCTGGCTATTGCTTTGACTTTTTTGTGGGTCTTCTATGAGATCTACAGGTCCCAGTGTGGAAATCAGGAAAACAGCTGCACCTTTATTAGATTACGTCTTTTAGCAGTTCCTTTACTGCACTGGGATAAATACCTTTGCTATGTATACCCATGCACTGGTCTGGCATTGCTGAAAGCTACAGCATCAATCTGGCTGTCCTTCTTTTCTCAGGGCAATTCCTGCTGAAGTCACACTGGTTGCCGCAGTGAGAGCTACCAGGGGTTAAACAGCATCCAAGCAAGATGAGCTTGAACCTCATAGGCAAAGCAGTGTAAGGGGTCACTGCTGGCTGAGGGTGAATTGGGGGGGGGGGGGGGGCTGTGCTGAATTGTTGCCATCTTGCTTCTTTGGAAAGAAATGCAGTGTTGTGGCCAACAAAGGAAGTCAGGAAGAAATGAATCCATTTCAAGGAAAAGCCCTACAGCTGGAGGTGAGAAAAGACAATTCAGCGTTATTAAGAGTAAATGGACTTGGGGCTGTGTGCCCAGCTGGGGCCACCCAGCGCTGCAGCAGCCTCTTGCCTGGAGCCAGGGCATTCTGCAGTTCCACTTGGATGCAGGCAGGAGGACGCAGCACTGACAGCCATCCATCCTGGAAATTAAATTCCACTCCCCTCGGGCATCCTCGGCTCACAGCCCCACTTGGTTGCTTTAGGATTGCTGAGCGTGCAGATTAGTATGGGCTAAGTCCAAAACCTATGAGATCAGCGAGAAAGGCTCCAACATCCCAAGGAGGCGTGAGCTTGGCACTCCAGGAGTGGGTTTCAGCTCGCACATCTCCAGCTGTGGGCATGAGGAGTGGGATGGGACTGAGGATCTCCTTTGCTATCTGTGGGCTGAAGGTCAGCATATATACTATTAGATGCTGTGGGATGCAGGGCTGTCCTGCTGCTTGTGAGTGGGATGGGACAGGCAGTGTATCCCTGGAGCCTGCCTGGGTTCCCTTTTTCTCCATCCCAGCCTGAAACCTTTCAACAAGGACTGAACTAATGGACCAAAGAGCCCAAACCTTCTTGTTCAAAGCAGTGGGAGGGTACTGGGATCAATCTCAGGGTTAAGTGTCTCTCTTTCAACCAGGGGTCAAGGGCAAATCGTTGTTAGGATATCGTGCCTCTGTGGGCTGAAGTCCCTGCATTTGGGGAGAGGAAAATGTGAGCAGCTAACTGAAGCTAGGAGAGTACTGCTGTGTTGGCAGGGTCCAAAAAGGTCTGCTTCTGGCCTCAGAAGCAGAAAATCCCCAAAACCAAAAGCATGATCCTTGCCTGAGACTCCTGCTGGGTTTTCCAGTTGTATCCTGGGGAAAAACAGTCTGTTTAGGCTATTGTGCAATGCAGATATTTATAAAACTGTATCTATTTAAACTGAGGAATGTGCTTTTTCCCAGTGAGGTCTCTGAAAAACCAGCAGTACGCCGCTTGACCCAGGCCTTTAACTTGAACTGTCTTGGCAGTTTAATGAAACTAAATAGCTGGGCTATGGGGAGTTCATTAGTAAGTAATCCAAAGGCCAAAGCCCTGTGAGCTCGTTCAGCTCTCAAACACTTATTTGTGTTTGCCAGATTCAGTAGAGCAAAACCCCTTAATAGGCACTGGCAGTATGTGCCACATGCTCTCTTCTGATCTGGAGACAGCAACACATGCACTGGGGTGACTTCATCTTTCTACATGAGACTTAAGGAGAAGGCCAGGACACAATGCAGTCCCCCGTGTTTCCCTGGGCAGGCTCAGGTGGATTTGCAGAAGCGCTTCTGCTGCTCAACTTCTCAAACCTTTTGCTTCTGGCAAAGCAAGTGAGGGACTTGCATTTCCTTCCAAAAGAGCTTTCAGAGATGGCTGCTGCTGCCAGCAGTGCAGCACTGAACCTGCAAGGGACTCCGGCTTTCTTGTCATGCGATTATGAGCTGGCTTATTGCGTGCCTTTTGCCCAGGATGTGAAGTGCCTGTAGGGTTTTGGCAGGTTGTAAAACAGGATGCAGAACTGCTGCTTATTACCTGTGAGTGGGGGTTTAGAGCAGTGAGAAGGGAAAGGGTCTTCCTCCTGCTGCGTAAAGAATTTTTGGGTTTCCAGAAACCAAGTGAACATGTTTCAGTTTTACACTGTGATTCACCAGGTGTAAACAAGGTGAGACTGCTTTAGAATAGATATTAGAATAAACTGTCACTGAAAGGGTGCTCAGGCATTGGAACAGGCTGCCCAGGGCAGTGCTGGAGTCACCGTCCCTGCAAGTGTTCACACACTGTGGAGACAAAGCCTCAGTGCCATGGGTTAGTGGTGGCCTTGGCAGTGCTGGGAAGCGGTTGGACTGGGTGAGCTTAAAGGGCTTTTCCACCCTGGTTGATTCTGTGATTCTCTGATCCTAAGATTTACAAATAAATGAGCTGCAGCACCACTGAAGGTTTGGCAGGGAGCTCACTAAGGGCTGCTTGAGATAGTCAAAGGAATATCTTGACTCCAGTATACCTTGTTTTTTAAAGTAGCATGTAAAGACCAACCAAACACTGTGCTGACCCTTAGGGGTTGTCCATCATGAAAGCCCTTAGGGAAGGTTCTAAATGCCACATCCTAGAAGTAGCATTTAGTTTTTAAAGAGCTTATTAAAACCTCCTACTGTGAATTTGGTAGAAGCCCAATGTAACCATGTGGTGAGCCCCTGGGCTGGAGTTGAAGGACTGTGGATTAGATCCACACAGGAAAACTTCCATGACCTGAGTTAAAGCTGGTGACATCCTAGGTAGAAGCAGGGTTTTCTGTAATTGAAGTTTATTCTGTAGGAAAATTCTTGCTGGGCTCCAGCATAGCTGCCACACAAGTGCTTCTAAAAGTAAATAATCCCATCTGCCATGTGCATCTTGCAAAGGAATTCACTCTGGAAAGGTATGAATATTACATAGGAGAAAATAACCTGAGTAATAGCTATCCCAAATGTTGCCAGACCTGCAGTGGCTTCAGCAGTGCAGTTTTTCTTCTGGAGTGTGCAAAATGTCCCAAGGATCAAGTAGATTTTGAAAGGGGACCTGTGTCTTTTAATGAAGCTGTCTCAGTTTATACCACAGCGCTGCATCCCCGGAAGAGCCTGCACTAAATCAGGCATTGCCAAACACAACTTCCATATCTTAAATTTACAGTATGAATAACGAATGGAGATTTTGGAGACCTTATAGTAGCCTTACAATACCTAAATAGGACCTAGAAGAAAGGTGGAGAGGGACTTCTGAGAGCATGTGGTAACAAGACAAGGGGGAACAGCTTTAAACTTGCAGAAGGGAGATTGAGATGAGCTCTTAGGCAGAAGTTCTTCCCTGTGAGGGTGCTGAGGCGCTGGCACAGGGTGCCCAGAGAAGCTGTGGCTGCCCCATCCCTGGCAGTGTTCAAGGCCAGATTGGACACAGGGGCTTGGAGCAACCTGCTCTAGTGGAAGGTGTCCCTGCCCGTGGCAGGGGGTTGGAACTGGATGAGCTTTAAGGTCCCTTCCAACCCAAATCAGTCTGGGATTCTGTGGTGTTATCCAGAGGTATAATGTGAAAGTTCTTGTGGCAGCTACAGGAAAGGTTAAGGTCTGCTGAAGCCCATGTAGCGTTCCTATTTTCCCTTCTATGAGCTCGGGCCAGCTGCTAACCTGTGCAGGCACCTCTTTTCCTTTTCTCTAGCCTGCCTCAATGTAGTCCAGGGGCTGACAAAAATCCAGAACTAGTTACAGCTCTAAAAGTCTGTTGTGGGGTGTTGGGAAGTGTGGTCATGTACCTTTTCCATAGGTGCTGTATAAACATCAGCTTCCATGCTACAGCAATGAGGGGTGTGCCTTTATTCCTAAACCCTCCTTTCCATGCAAGACAGAATCCCAGCAGTCCCATCCAAGCAGTCTTTCTGCACTTGCTGTGCCTATCCAAGGCAGCCCTGCAGTAGAGGTCCAGTCAGGACAAAGCCCACATGTGACTCAGCCCCTGTCTCAAGATGTTACTACAAGTCCTGCGTGCCTATGCTGTGGTCATGGCACAGGAGGAGACCAGTGGATGCTTGCTCTTGCACTGGGATGAGTGAACAGAGCATGGGTAGGTCTCTCCAAGGCTAATCTTTTAGCAAGTGACATGCATGGGTCAGGTCTATAGCTCTGGCAACATTGGGTGTGTTGTTTTGCTGGGCACTGCGGGAAACATGTCCATAAATGTCACTAGAGGCATGGGGTATTCCTGAGGAAATGGCCTCAAAGACGTGGGTTTGGGTTTAGATGGGAAAGGTGGCACTTTTCCCTGCGAGGGAAGCAGGGATGAGACAAAAGCAGCACAGCAACGACATCTTGTGATGTGCCGTGACGGCTGCATGTGCCTGCTGCGAGAGCCGAGCGGCTGCATGGAAAGTCCCTAGTCCCTGTGCCAGTCAGGAGCACTCGGCTGTGTCCTTGCTGGGAGGGCAGGGAGGGACAATGTCCCCAGCGTATTGTGATGAGCTGGAGCCAAATCAGGGGTTTGGCAACAGCAAAGCAGGGGTGGGAGTCAAAAGGTTACAAAGGAAAGTCCCGGTTATTGCGTTCTCTTTTAGCGTGGCAATGCTGCATAACACTGAAGTCCCTCTTGAGTGCTCTGTGGGAGCCTGTGCTCCACCCGTCTGCAGGTATCTTCTGGAATAGGTACACCAGTAACATTTCATTTTCTTTTTGCAAGAAGTAAGCAATTGCAAACGTTCTGCTTGATATCTGAGTATCTCTGTGGCTACAGACCCACTTCTCATGACGTGTTCCATCCCAAACAAGGGTAGTAGTACCCATCCCTTCCCACTTCGGTTGCACCAAAGAGGAGCAGTGGCAAAAGTGACTCCAGACTTGCACCCTGGGGCTCAGAATTCAAGGTTTGTAGTGGAACTTCTCTCAATTGAAAGGAGGTTAAGTTGCTGCCCTAACATTGCCCAGCTGCTGAAGAGCAGCCTCTTTAAGGCACCAGCTCAACCCACTAAGTGGACAGCCCTTCCTGAGACCCTTCAGTTGTAAGCTGGGTTGAACTATGGCCAGTTTTATACTGAACTCATGCAAAATCAGCATGTTTTGGAACTGTGGTGGCTGAGCTCCTTTTTGAGACATTGTCTTTGTTCCCACCAGTGCTTCCTTGCAGAGCTTGCAAGATGGAGGTCACGCTCTGAGGTGCCAGAAATAAAGAAAAGCCTCTACATGAAACCATACAGCATCCAGCTGCTGTGCTTAAGGTAATGATGAGCAGAAACGCATTCCTGTCTCACCTGTGTTGTGTTACATCTCTGGGTAGGATTTCTGGAGACACCTACAACACGTAGCAGCAGAAGTGCTACTGAAAGTCAATGAGACTTTGCTCAGAACAGCCTCAGGTGCTTTTGAAAGACTTGCCCTCTTGTGGGTTTCCTTAAAGACTTGTAAATTATAGTTAATTCCTCTGGCTTAGGTGTATTAGTTGATAGAGCCCAGGTTTACATTCCTGTCCGCCTTAGGATCTCACCTCTGGGGCCTCCTAGTCAGCCTGGATTGAAAGTTTGGCAGGGCTCAGGTGTAGTAACTCCTGCCTTCAACTGCAAGAGAGAGCCACAAAGGTTGCCAGTGTCCCTGTGTCCCATTGCCTAGCCTTAAGGGACAGGTCTGCATACCGTAGCTGGGACAGTGCTCTCACACTGCAAGAACTCAAACTCATCCAACACAAGCTGCTGGGGACAAAGTAAATCTGGTTGTGCTCTGGTCATCCTCTAGGCCACCTCCAGCTGAGAGATCAAGCTACTCACAGGGCATCTCTGCAAGGAAAACAAGAGTGGCTGCAACTTGGTGTCGTTTGTGATGCCCATTTATCTCTTTCATGTGGAAACAGAGGTCCCTGTTGCACTCGGACTGAAATTAATGCCAGCAAGGATTGTAACTAGGCCACTTACCTACAAAGCCATCTACATCAGCGGCTGTAGTGATAGGACAAGGGGTGATGGATTTAAACTGAAACATGAGAAGCTCAGGTTAGATATAAGGAAGAAGTTCTTCCCTGTGAGGGTGGTGAGGCACTGGCATAGGGTGCCCAGAGAAGCTGTGAATGCTCCATCCCTGGCAGTGTTCAAGGCCAGGCTGGACAGAGCTCTGGGCAACATGGTTTAGTGTGAGGTGTCCCTGCCCATGGCAGGAGGTTGGAGCTGAATGATCTTAAGGTCCTTTCCAACCATAACTATTCTATGATTCTATGCCATTACCTACCTCTGGGATTTCTCCTTGACTTTGTTTTGAGGGTTTTTTTTAGGGATTATGGGTCCTTCCTGTGTTCTTCACAGATAATCAGGAAGAAGTACCCCCCATAAATGAGATAAAAACCTGACACAGTTTTATCTACTTCATCATTAGCTATTCCAACCTATTTGGATCAGAAAAAGCGTATTGCTTCCAGTGAGCCTAATCGAGGTTGTTGGCCTCTGGCAAATTAAATAATCCTGCCCTATAGGTCAGACAGGTAACACATGGTCTTCAGGAAACAGTAGAGGACTAAGGGGAGGAGGGGGGGCAATAGCAGTCTTTCACAGAAAAGTCACCGATTTTGTCCAGAAACCAGTGTCATATCTCAACACACCATAGGCAAGGGTCGGTGTTTTCATTTGGGTGCTTGTGCAGAACCTGTCCCGTGGGGACACCTGGCTCCTCAGTTTTTATTGTGATGCTGGGCTTTGGTGTTGCACTCCATCGGAAAGGAGGCACAGCTGCCTTGTCCTCTGGGTCTGAGGGGAAGGTTCAGCTCTCAGAGGCAATCTGCAGTGATGCGACAGCATGCCTCAATTCTGCTGCAATTTCACAGGAAAGCCTTTGTTGCCTAGCTAGGTCCACAGGCAGGCTCGAAATCAAGACCAAGGTTGTCCTCTCTGTGCAAATATAAATTCAAAAGTATGTCCAGGTGGTTTGCTGCTCTAAGTCTTCCTCTGGTGGTTTGGAAAAGGTCTGATTTAATTTGTAATATCCTAGGGGGAGCTCAGAGTAAATGGTGCTGAGCAGAAGACAAAAGCATGGCTACAGACAGGGGCTCCAGTCTGCACCTCAGGTTGTAGATCATAGCATCACAGAGTGGTTTGTGTTGGAAGGGACCTTAAAGCTCATTTAGTCCCAACCTCCTGCCACAGGCAGGGACACCTTCCACTAGAGCAGGTTGCTCCAAGCCCCTGTGTCCAACCTGGCCTTGAACACTGCCAGGGATGGGGCAGCCACAGCTTCTCTGCGCACCCTGTGCCAGCGCCTCAGCACCCTCACAGGGAAGAACTTCTTCCTTATAGCCAACCTAAATCTCCCCTGTTTAATTTTGAACCCACTGCCCCTTGTCTTATCACTACAGTCACTGATGAAGAGTCCCTCTCCAGCATCCTTGTAGGCTCCTTTGAGACGACTGTTGAGTTTTGCAGGGCTTTACCAGTGTTGTTGTCATGACCCTGAAGGTGACATTGGGTAACGGAACTGTAAATTACCATAGGTATCAGACCCAGGTTTGGAAACT
Source organism: Pezoporus flaviventris (assembly GCF_033815535.1). Lineage (NCBI taxonomy): Eukaryota > Metazoa > Chordata > Aves > Psittaciformes > Psittacidae > Pezoporus > Pezoporus flaviventris. Next base: position 55,512,539 of record NW_026892549.1, read on the forward strand.
TTTCTGAATCTGCCTAACCCACTGCCTTGGCTGAAGCAGGGGGAGAGCAATGGCCATGGCTGCTCCTTCCTCTCTTGGAAAGGATGTTCACTCCAGAAGGTGGGCTGGTTAGAATCAGAGGTTAGCTGTGTCACACATTCTCTGTCTTAATCCATGCAGACTAAAAGCCCAGCTGCTGATGGATCAGGAAACAGCAAATCATAGTGGAAACAGCTCCTGCACTGAGAAGCACCGGATCCCATGTCTTCCCACACTGACGACTCAAACCTTTTCATTGAAATTGGGAAGGACAGTTGGATTGTTCTTAGTCATCTCCAATGCCTGTGTGGATGAGGGTGGAGGTGGGTGGCAGGTGTGATTTCTTGGTTTGGTTTTCTTCTTTTTGCCTTATGCACATAGAACGACATGTCTGCGGTGGCGTTGCTCACAGCAGCTCCTCTGAACATTGCTCAGAGGTCCATGAGTGCTCAGGCTTGCTCTCAGGACTATGGGAGCAGCAGTAATAAATGAATGAAGACCAGAGAGCAATAAGTAAAGCTGTGAATCACCCTCAGTGCACAGGGTGTCGTGGATCGAAACAGTGGTTGGCTGACCCTGTCAGGCTTGTCAAGCAGATGCCTATCTGAGTGCAGCGGAAAAAGCTTGCAGAGTGAAGTGCTTATGAACTATTTTAAGGTTGTGGCATTGTTTGTCTTACAGAGATAACTGAAGTGTGAAACCCCTTGTGGATTTTTAATCTCTTAAAATAGATCTTTATGTGCTAGGTTTTCTGCTAATTGATGCACAAGATGGTGCATTAACCTATAATACATCGGCTAATACAAAGGAGAGTTTGCCCACTGAACTACAGCTTTTGTGCAGCATCTGATGCTATGATTTTTGTAAACAAAGAGAAGTCTCGTGTCCTTATGAAACCACTCGGTCACTCCCTGGGAAGACCTGAACTCTTTGACTGATTTCTGTCATATCTCATTGTTTCTCTAGGCCTTATGAGGAGAGGTTGAACGAAGCAGCACTCCCCACAGAGGGTCCCCATGGAGTGACAGGCTCCTGGCGCAGGTTCACCTTTTATTAGTTTCCAACAGCCTCAGCAGCACACAAAACCAGAGGAGACTTCAATCATTCTGCTGCTAGTGGAACTGCCTCCTTGGCTCCAAACTGTCTGTATAACTGCACGGGAGGAAAAACCCGCTCAAAGCTCCTTGCTGCTGATTGCCGCCTATAAAAAGATCTTGACAATCTCTCCTGTGAAAAGCTCTCACACCTCCACTCTGCAGCATGCCTTTGATGCTTTAGCAAGTGGGTAGTCCTCAGGCTATTGAAGTGCCCTTCCTTTGTCTTCTGCGCTGCTCAGCTCCTGCCTGCCCGCACAGGCATGTCCCTCCCACGGTGGATGTGGACCCCCTAGATATGCTGGAGCCCTCGCCTTCGGAGGAGGTGCTTGGAGGGGCCCTCATTTGGCTCGGGTACTGCAGTTTTGTTGGCTGCAGTGACTGTAGCCTATAGATCATCAGATTTCTGGGGGAGGGAAGAAGATACTCAGCACTAAGCTTGGGCTAGATGTTCCATCCTTTACTAGACGGGGGTTCAAGAGCAATCCCTCTCTGCTCCTCAGCTTCTATTTCATGTTTGACTGATATAAAGGAAGCAGCATCCATTGGTCTAATGGGATCACAGGAAAACAATGAGGCATGAAATGGTTTTTTTCTTCTTTCCCAGATAAATCCCTGTTGTAAATTAAGTAGTTTACCCATTTAACTACAGGTGAATCACAGATGCCGGCATAAATCTACTGTTAATAAGGAGGGAGATTATCCAGGACAAAATTTCAGACCTCTTGGGTCCCTCTTACTAAGAATGAAGTAATGTTCTTCACAGGTTATGTTATCACCGAGATAATGGGGAAGGAACATAGTGTCAGCTTCTCTCAGTGTGTGGGATCTGAATGGGGTGATATCCCCATGCTGCAAGTATTATCCAGTTCTCCACACTGGAAGTTTCTATTGAAAATAAACTGGGATTAGCATTGGATCAAGTTGTCCAATGGAGGCAAACCTTGGAATGGGAGTACAGCTTTCCCAAGGCCGGCAGAAGCAATCCTTCAGCAGGGCTCTGCCACCAGGAGAGCTGGAGCCCAGGGCAGGGTGTCATTTGCCTCTGCATGGTGAGCTCCACATTCATGAACCTCCCTGGTGAAATCTGGAATTACATTGACACCATAGCAAATGCAGTCACCTATAGCTAAGACTGGAAAGAAAGATGGGACTTCTCCTATCCTTCACTGAATTGTCTTTCAAAATGAGTTGGAAATACTGTTTTACACAGCGGATATTCATCCTCTTTAAAAGGGCTTGAAGCACGATATCCCTATGGCTTGGGGATCAACCCCTGAGAAGGCTTGACTGTGTGATAGGAAGAGTTAGCAATGGGAAACTATTAGTAAGGACAGCAAGAGTTGAGCCCCTCAGGCTGCCGAGTGCAAGGCTGTCTAGTGCTAGCTGCAGGAGGCACTGATGTTTCTGACGGGTCAAGTATTAATGAGGTCTTAACAAAGATAACAGAAAATGACTGCGAGCAGCAGGCTGTCATGGAAGTAACAGGTTCATGTTTCATTCCTGCAGCAAGAGGTCCCCCTGTGGCTCAAATTGGCTGTCCCAGTGGTGCAGAAACACTGCTGAGGACAATCATAGAATCACATTCTCTTAAAGCCACGTTGTGATCTGGGGGCCTCATAATGGTAACTAAAGATGGTTACAATCATTAAGGCACAAGCAGATATCAACTGAGGCACAGTGCCATCTCCTGGTGCTAAAACATCCCTCCTCCCCAGCCCAAATTCAGAAGGTGGTGTTAGCAATATGGCAGAGAAACCTTCTCAACACAACACCTGTGTGTGCCTGCAGAGCCATTTCTTGATGCCCACATAACGTGCCAGCTCAGGGGGCTCATCTCATGCCAGCTCATGCCCTGGTGGGAAGCCTGCACGTGAGTGGCTTCCCACAATAAGGAAAAATGGCCTAAATACAGTATTTGCATAGCTTATATCTGCTTCTGGTAAATCTCATTTCTCTGATAGGAGAAGAGGTTGTCTGACATCCACCAGGCTCTAGGTGATGCTTCCCAAGACCCTGCAGCCTAGCATCACCCACAGCTCATGGGAAGTACTTTTGGGGAGTAGTTTGGACCCTCCCTTTGCTGGTCCTAAAGCAGAGCCCATGGCTGCCATGTGGGCTCAGACCTCTGATCCGGGACTAAAATGTTTCCCTTTAGTGGCTCTTAGGTTATGAAGACTACAGACAAGGTCGGAGATGTAAGAGGTGTTGCCTGGGTGTTTGGTTTGGGGAATTTAAGGCAGCTTATCCTCCCTGTGGAAAGGGAATATTACTCAAGCACTGACTTGGTGTTTGGCAGTGACCTCTGCAGGATTTGCAAAGGTGAGGAAAGCCCTAACATCCCATAAAATCTTGTCTGTTTTGTACATGTCTCAAGGCGCAGTCTTAGGAGATCTTTAGCTGCCTAATGCGGAAGAGCTCCTGAAAGTCCAGATCTGGATTTCAACGGGTTTCTTATCTTCCAGTTGATTCAGCAGGGGGGATGTGTTTGCTGTTGCTGTGGGTGAGGTGTGTGTCACAGCACTGTCAACCTCCATCATGCATTCTGCTGAATCCTGCTGCACTGCACGTTACATCCAGCCTTAGATCAGGATGATTAAACCGGACTTCTGGCCTTTCCCACATGTTGAGCAAAGCTGTCTTGCACTCCAAGTGCTAAGCCAGGCAGAAACTCTCCTTTCTGCCAATATGCAAGTTATGTGCATTTTTCCTCTTTGCAAAAGTTCCAGAGGCAGGGAGATAAAAATACTGCCCCACTTTATGGGAGAGCACAATTGACAAGGGGCACAGAAGGACTGTCAGATTTAGGAACTGAACCTAAACCCACTGAACATTCTTCAGTCTTAACAGTGTGTCCTGCTTCTGAGAGATGGTATCAATGGTTGTGCAGCTTAGAAAATCATTTACAAAGCTCTTGTCAACAAGCTTGTTCAGGCAAATAAATGGGAACCTGTTGCTTAATCCTGTTTTTAAAAGCACTAATATATTATCAGAGAGTGTCAGCTTCATGAAAGCCCCAGCTGGAAACGTAAAGTAAGATTTCCTATGCTTTTCCATTACCTTCCCTTTTTTGGGAGAAAAAAGGTTAAATACCAAAGAGAAAAAATAAGTTAAGACGCAGATTCTAGTTCAGAGCTTAATGCTGATATTAACACTTGGTGACATGGATGCTGCTAGAACAGTCTCATCCGCAGCTGAAATGCTCACAGGAAATAGGATGCTGAAATCACAGCCTTCTCAGGGAAGTATTTTTATGTTGTCTCCTCTTCTTCAGACCTGATCTTCCACCCTCTTCTCCTGGATAATGGTTTCTGGATGTCTGCTCTTGCCTGTGCTGTTCTGCAGCCTATGTCTTTGCCTTAAATTCAATGCAGCTCTTATCCAAGGACTGCTTTGTTTCTTACTGATGGTATTTAAGCTGCAATAATCCTGCAAGGGCTTTTTCTACCTGATATCAAAGACAAATGGTTTGAATTTTTATCCTGTTGTAAGGACCAGCCTATCCCTTTCACAAAAGCTGGAGTCAGCATGAGAGATTTAAGTTAAGCAGCATTTTTCCTGTTACCCAAGACATTTTTGCTTTGGTCTGGGAGTGGAATTAGTTCCACAGTTACAACTAAAATAATGTTGGGTTTCTGCCTATGTTAGCAAAAAGTGTCTGATTAGTCCCCTAAAAACTCCCAAGTGCCTATAATTCATGGCCATAGCTGACAGGATTTGGATCCAGCCCCACTTGTTGTGGAAATCCTACCCCACTGCCTCTGCTTTCAGATCATTCCTCACGTCTCTGGTTTAATTTGGTCTAACTACAGCTCGCTGGCAAATGACAATTCATAGTTAGGCAATTTTCAAAGTCTAATTGCTCCGGAGTTTTCTCAGTACTTGAGAATTTCTTAATTGTATTAGCCAAGGTGAGGATAATTGCTGCTTTCATATCCTTGAAATTTCTCATACAAAAGAGGCTTATGCAAGAATCTGCTTATTCTCTCCAATAAATGATCTCTCTGTTATTAAGGAGTGTGTACTGGGGGACTGCTGGGAAGCATTCTTCTGCACCATTATGTACTTGAACAAAACCTGAAACTTGCACATACAAGACTAAATTATAGTCTGGGGGTTGCTCTTTCAAAAGAAGAATAAGCCCCAATTCTACAAATAACCTGGTATTTTGCATTTTGGGGATCTGGGTGGGGGAAATCTCCTATTTATAGGTCACTAGAGCTCTAACATTGCTCCTGGTCACAGATACCGACGTTGTCCTGTTTAAATCTACTAGTCTTTGCCAATCAGTGCTTTATTTTTTGCTTTGATCATGAAATCCTCAAGCAGGGACCATTTCTTCCCCTGGTTTCTATAGCTTCAGGATCTTGAGATTATTCAGGGCTTCTACACATCTCGGCATTGTAGCTCTGTGTTGAGTTTATACTGCAATAAAGCCACTCCAGCAGAGAATCAGGCATAATGTTCTTCCTTAAGCTCCTGCAATTAAACATGCATGCAACAGTAAAATGCCATGTATCACTTCTGAGGCTACAACTACCATTAAAGAAAAAAGGAGGAGGATGAACCATGTATTTTCTAACATGCCAATTCGACAGACTGAATGTGGGAAGGAGGCATTCAGTGAGTCAAACACTTAATGCAAGAAGCAAGTTCTGCACAAATTGCTGATAAGGTAGACAAATTTCACAGCCCATTCTGGGGAAAATATTACATTTCATGGTGCTTTACAGATGATGAGAAATCCTATTAAAATCCTGAAAGAAATATGTATCCAAGTTAAATGTGGTTATTTAAAAGGATCTGTGGTTTTGGATGCAGGATAAGAAGTAAAATGGCCATCTCTTAGGGATAATAGCAAGTGTCATAGAGGTTTTACACCAGGTCCTTGGTAAAAAGTAATCTTCTTATAGTTACAGGACTGATTTCTCTTGCACCACATGAAAGTAGTCAGAAGTAGTCCAAGTATTTATTTCAATTGCTAGACATACTCGGAGGATAAATAAGAAAAAAGATTGTAATGGTGAGTATAATAAGGACTGCAAGAATATCAGACCTTTCAGGTGAGCTCTTTCCTTACTCCAGGACTTTAAATCAAGGTGGGCTATGCCATCATTTTGAGGCAGCTGAGCTATAATTTAGGAGCTTTTCCCAGTTACCATGCCTGGCTGAAGTACAGTGGTATGAGCTTTGCAGAGGTTTAAATCATTGCTTTTTAAACTCAGATGCCAGTGCTCTGACTTCAAAGCTGTGCTGATGCAGCAAGGCCTACTATATTCCCTGTCCATCCAGGTATGAAACGGATCCACTCCCACTGGTACCCGCCTTGGCAGCCATACATTTAGTCACATACTTTCCTTACTCATACTTCTAAATCCTCCATTTGGATTCTGTCTGTCCAGCACTAGATAGGTCTCAAAGTAGCTCTAGAACTCTTGGCAGCAATGTAAATTTTCTCCAGATCAGGAACCAGCTCACCATGAATAAACCTTGCTCTACAAACACATCAGTGTGTTTTCCTCCACTATGTTGCCTGATCATGTTTGCTTGAAAAGCACCTCCAGTGCCAGGGTTTTGCAATAGGATCTGGTTTTCTGTGGGAGAGAAGGATAGGCTCTGCACCAGAGTCCTCCTAGGGACACCCTGAACAGGTACTTCACTAACATTGTGCTCCAGGGAAGCTTTGCACTATCATGGCTTGACTTCGTGAACGAAGATTTGGGAAGGGCTTTACCCACGCTTACTACAAGCACACAGATGACTAAAAAGGCCAATGTGTGATAGGCAAATCCAGCTGCAAAAAGCACAGCAAAAGGTCTCCTTGGGTGGTATAGGTGGGGTGCGATTCTTTCTACGTTGTCTTTTCTCCTTGAGACTAGCTCTGCGTGTGTTCTCAAAGGAGTCAACAGCGTTATGTATGGTGTGTCTCCAAGTCTCCCTATTGGAGGCCAAGGTGGACCACTGATGGTAGTCAATATGACCAAGGCTAAGGTATTGTTTCAGGGAGTCCTTATATCTCTTCTTTGGGGCACTTCTCTTGCAGCAACCAGTGGTGAGTTCACCGTAAAACACGATCTTAGGGAGGGGGTGATCCTTCATCCTAGAGACGTGCCCTGCCCAGTGCAGCTGCGATTTCAGCAATATGGCCTTAATACTGGTGACCCCTGCCTGTTCAAGGACAGTAACATTTGACACAGAGTCAGTCCAATGGATGTTTAGAATTGTACTGAGGCAGCGCTGATGAAAGCGTATGAGGAGTCGCAGGTGATGGCAGTAGATAACCCATGATTCAGACCCATATAAAAGAGTAGACAGTATAATAGCTCTATAGACACTAATCTTTGTACTTTTCTTCAGGTGTTTATTGCACCAGACTCTTTTATGGAGTTTTCCAAAGGCTCTATATGCCTTTGCTATTCTGTTTTCTATCTCTTTGTTGATTGCGGCATCCGAGGAAATAATGCTTCCCAGGTAGCTGAACTGTTGAACTGACTTAAGCTCTGACTCGCCAATGGTAATGTGTGGATGATGGTAATCTTGTTGTGGTGTAGGTTGGTAGCAAACTACTGTCTTCTTCAAGCTGACTTCCAGCCCAAAAAGCTCAGCCGCCTCTGCAAAGCAAGATGTTAAACACTGCAGAGCTGATTCTGTGTGGGCTACAAGGACGGCGTCATCAGCAAAAAGCAGTTCATGGACAAGGTGATTTAGGGTCTTAGTGTGGGCCTTCAGTCGCCTTAGATTGAATAGGCTCCCACTGGTACAATATCGAATATAAATGCCGTTTTGTTCACTGAGGTCTACTGTAGCCCTTTGGAGCATCATGCTGAAGAAGATTGTGAATAAAGTTGGTGCGAGAACGCAACCTTGTTTCACACCATTGGTTATTGGGAAGGGCTCAGAGAGTGCATCGCCATATATTTGCACTATACTTCTCATGCATTAACACATAGAATTGCAAACCTGAACTCTCCCCAGAGAGGTGCTCCTTGTGGTCACTATGCAACTTGGTGTTTATTATATTCCCTTATATTTACCTTATATATATATTCTGTGTTATATACTTTTCCCTTATATATACACCTTATATATACCCTTATATTCCCTTATGCTTGTTATACTCCCTTATATTCCTGGGAGTTACTGCCACTTAATGAACCAACGTAGGACCAAACACAGACTCAGCTCAGCTGTGTCCCATTTCCTTGCTATAAACCTGGATCTGTTTAATTCCTGCATTAGTCTGGTTTTGCTAGCTGTAGCACTTACAGAAGTGAATTTTTTCGAGGCATGAGTCCTGGCATGTGACAAAGCCCCTAGCACATAAACTAGAATGCTTTATCTGCCATAGGTCTAGGAAAGCCTGGTTTCCCACAGGCTTGTCCTGCACACTGACACCTCAGCATGCTCCAAAGTCCAGCCAGGAGCTGTTGCTTTCTTGTGGCCTAATAGGAAACCAATAGTCTGGAAAAATTGGTCTTGGGGAATTAATACCAACTTATTTGCTGAACTTCAGTAAGAACCATCACTTCTTCATGACAGTTAAGTACTGGGAGGTGCTAAAATGGTCATAAGTGACCTTCTGTAGTGAAGGATTAGCTTGTGGGGGCTGTGTCCATTATCAAACACCCAGAAATATTCCCGGAGAAAAATTGCCTTCAACCATAGATTACTTTACTAAAAATAGCACCAGGAATGACTCTTATGTCAGATGGTGTGAAATGATATAAAAAACAAAGCCTTTTTGAGAGCCCCTATTACGAGGGATGTATGGGATGCTGCTATGATATGATTTAGCGTAAGGTGTCCCTGCCCACGGCAGGGGGGTTGGAACTAGATGATCTTAAGGTCCTTTCCAACCCTAATTATTCTATGATTCTATGATTCTATTTATATGGTTGCCTGCCAGCAGGTCCATATATTTGTTACTGGCAATGAATGTCCACGCTCCTGGAAGGAAAAATGATTGTTCTCAGGCTCTGACAAGATAGGTTATCCCCTTCGGATGGAGGAAGAGGTTCTCAAAGGAAAATTATCTTCCCAGTTTCCCTCTCTGCTTCTGGAAGCTCTTTCCAGGGCATTTTGTGACTGTGCTATGAGCCAGGTCGACTCCTGTGTGGTTTCACAGGGGCACATTGACTTTGGGAGTGGGAAGAGTATATGCGGCTTTCTATGTGACTGTCAGGGTTGGGAAGTAAAGCTCTGGTTGAAGGTGTAGGGATGAGATAAGCAAGCTTATCACATAGCTTCTTGGAGGGAGGGAATTACAACCTGGAAGGACAACAAGAAGCTTCCTAACAAGAACTAGAGCTGCCCAGGTGTAGTGGTGGGGTGTGGGGGAGAGATGAAGGTGGCTCATTCCCAACATGTTGTGGTGCTGGAGAAGCATAAAAAGGGGAAGGAAATGCCAACATGTTGCAGTGGCCAGCGGGAGCCCACGATAGTAAAGGGTCACTGCTTCCTCGCTGCTCTGTGGGCACGACTGCTCCTCTGACCCATCTATAACATCAGGATCACTTTTTTCATTAAAAAAAACCTTTCAGAAGGGGGAGCTTACTAATTTATTTATTTTTCTTTTAGAATTACAAACAACTAGAAAACTACCTTTGAAAATGAAAAGGAGACTTGAAACAACTTTCAGGCATGAAACTACTTGCTATTCAGGTGTGAAACTACAGTGAGGAAGCATTTCTTGATTAGCATTTTCAACTAAAACTTAGCTCAATTACAAAACACCATGACAAGCTTCCCAAGTCTGTAAATACGCACTTAATAACATGCTCATCTACAAGAGGAAACAAAAATGATAAAGGATGGCATGAAGTAGCAAAAAACTAACACATGCTTTTTGCTGTGGGAGCTGCTGCCATCATTCTTTAACAGTGAACCTCAGGAACTGGCTTTGCTCTCAGGACATGTGATGTCTGCTTTTATAAACACGCTCAAAAACATATTTTAAAGTGTTTGTATGAAGTGAAAAGGGCAAATGTGGAGAGAAACTGTAAGATTTTAGAAATCTTACTCCCATTTTCCATGGGAGCTGAGTGAAAAGTTGGACTAGGGGAGATTTGTGGCTGAGTTTAGGTCCCAAAGTGTGCTCAGGAGCAATGGCTGGTACAATCTGCTGACATGGGCTGACCCATTAGCAATAAAGGTTTACAGGAAACCCCTTCACTATGCATGGCTCTGGCCTGGGTCTTCTGTGGCACTTCCCTGCAAGACTTGAGAAGCTTCTCAGGTGCAATACACTGGTGGCAAGGCACTCCTAGCTTCCCACCAAGGATTCTGAGAGCTGCTGCTGAGGTTGAAATAGGTTACAGCTGCCTTCCCTTTCACATATTCTCCTGTCAAGAGTGCTCCTGAGCCCCTTGCAGAATTGCTGGATGGCTTCTTGAAGCCCAAAGCAGGGCTGACAGCCTTCCCACTGAAACATTTAATGCTGAGAAGCCTGGTTTGCAGCTAACCAACTCTGCTGTTTCAGTGAATGATGTTCTCAAGGATTTCTTCTTTTTGCATTCTCTTTTGAGCAATATTTTTCATACTCTCCCTGAGGTATGCTCTCTGCCCCATTAAATCTCCTGAAGTACCATTCAGAGACTGTGAAAGCCCCAGTGATATATGTCCCTGCCTTCAGGAGACTTCACATGGTCTTTGCTGCCCTGCCATGCAACATGAGGTGTAAACGTGGCACTTAGGGACATGTGTTAGTGTTCCACTTGGTAGTGTTAGCTAAACAGTTAGACTCGATGATCCCAGGGGTCTTTTCCAACCTAAATGATTCTGTGATTCTAAGATAATGGGAGACTTATGGTAAGAGAAGAGGAGGAAACGCCAGGACTCCTGACTGGGAGCTGGTTGCAGGTGAAAGCAGACTGGAAATTATCTAATGGGAAAGGTCATGTGTGGATAAAAGGAAAAGGTGGGGTTGTTCTTTCATTCTTGTGTGTGTGAGTTTTAAGCTGGGTAACCCGGCTGTGTTTTCTCTTGTTTGTGATCTAAGGCTTTCTGTCTCTTTGTATAGCTAAGAATGGGTACTTTCTAAAATATAGGTCCTTCATCACGTTTCAGAAGGTGCAACCATGGAAGAGAAACATCTCCTTACTCAGTACAGTATTTTTCTTATGCTATGGGGTTAGAGGTTTTTCTTTCTTGTCAGCCTCAAAGGTGGGCAAAATAGGGTGTCGTGCCTTGATGTTGTTGGAGGAAGCAAGCCCATATCACGTCTTGTACAGACACCACAGTGGGGCTTCCAGCAAGGCTGGGAACTTATGGAGTAACCTTGAGTAAGCGTTTGTAATGCTGCAATTTGTGGTGCCTTGTGACACTTTCTGGAAGTGTTTGGATGACTTAACAGGCCCCTTACAGCTTCTGAGGAGGCAAGATTTGACCTCCTTAGTCAGTGCTTTGATGAGGAGAACATTTGTATTTAATTAATACTGTTCTACAGTAATGGGTGCGAAGCTGTGGAAAGCTGAGCAGTGATGAGAACGTTTCCCAAGTCCAGCAATGCAGAAAGAAATTATTAGTTTAACAGGGCATGAAATTACCCTTTCTGTTTTCTACAAATTTAATCTTAGTTCACAATATAATCTGCCATGGCTGATGAAACCCCATCAGGGTTGCCCATGCAAGCAACCCAAAAACATTTGCCTTCACATAGCTCTAAGGACTGCTAGCAGATTATCAGCCCTGGACACCAAAACGGTCCCTGGCAAAACTCACCTGGTTATTCTTTTATAACTTCTTTTTCTTCTTTATTGTCCTTAGTGACAGTGTGTCATGGGCCCACTGGGCTAAACCCAGGACACAGTGCCATTTTTATCAGAGCATGTGAGTTTTCTGCAAGGGGCTGTGGAATGATTTGCTGCATGTGCATTAGGGCAGCTGTGTGCAAGTGGGAGGAGATGCTCCCTGGTCAGTAGAAGAGCTACAGATCCAAATGGAGAATCCAGAAAATGCTGAATTTGTCCTTTGAAATCACTAATGCCCAAGACATTGGGAATGAGAAACTTCACAGCTTTCTTAGAGTGGATGGATGAAAACACGATGCTCTAAGGAGCTGTTTTTAATTCTTCTTAGGGAGGAAAGCTTCGTGGGTAGATTCCTGGGCTGCTTTAGGCATACGGATGTGAGAATGGGACAATGATACTGCTGCAAATACTGAACAGACTTGTGTGTCTTCATCCTCATTTTGTCACATTCAAATAGTTGATAATATGTCCAAACCCAGAACTGCTTCAGAGTAAAACTGTCTACACCCAAGAAGTCTTAAAATGTAGGTGATTGCATGAATAGTTGTAGGTCCAATAGTGGATGAGTGATAAAAGAGTGAACAGAAACTCACCCAGCTCACCTAATCCAGTCAATAGCAGAATCTCAGACCACTGCAGTAAACTGTGACTGAATATGAAATCAAAACAACTTTCCAAAGTTGTTCAGCCTTGAAAGCTGCCCCACTTCCACCCTATTTTAAGCCTATGCCAACCATTCCCCGCTCTGCATCTTTTGCCTCTGCTGTCTTCTCTGTGGTATTGGTGGAGGTACTTCAGCAGAAGTGTGTAATGACACACTAATTTCTTCTTCTTGCTGCTGTGCAGATGTAAAATTAGCTGCTCATCCACCGGTAATTAGATGTGACTATCTGGCAAGTGGCCCCTTTCTGAAGAACCACTGTAGAGATGCTGTTGAATGTGATACAGAGGAGGAGAACCTTTGAAGTTAAAACATAAACACAAACCACTTGCAAATATGTGGCAGGTGGCTGAAATTACAGCTGTTAACAGTCCTATGAAATAATTGAGAGTCCATTGCTTAATCAGCCCCTTGAGTCTCACAGTACTTGTTCTGGCATTGAAATCAATGACAAAGCTGCCACCGATTTCCTGGGGACTGGGCAAGAACACAAATGCTTCCTATTTGTTGCAGACTTTAACTGAATCATGAGAAATGCTTTAAAAGGAAGAAATAATGCCCTGGGGCTGATCTACATATGTTTTTACACAACCATGACTGGAGCTGCATAGAGCAACACTGATTTCTACCTGCCACTGAGGGCTCACCAGCCCGTCTTTTATGCTTTAGTGATTTCTAAACTAGGAGACCTTTGTATGAAGATCTTCAGGCAGTAGTGGGGTGGCTGAGGGCTCTTGATCAATTTTGTCTTGTCCAAACTAGCCTATGAAGAGTGAGCAGCCTGCAGTATGTGGATTAGTTTTGCATTACCTGGTAGCAGTGCCTGTGAAACTGAAGGTGCGTGGCTGATAGCTTATTCATAAGACTTCATAGGTTTGGGTGCTTTGCTTTGAGAAGCGAAAGGCTGACACAGTCACAGTTTTCCTTCAGCAGCACTTAGTTCTGATAGGGCATTTTCTTGATATCAGTGGGAGTTGTGGCAGTAGCAAATCACACACAAGGTGCTGTCAAGTAGTTCCTGACATGGTTTAAAAGTAAGCTCATTGTGGACTGTCAAACTCTTGCGGTATCTGTCTGCTGGCATTCCTTTCTCTCCTGGTAAACTGACTTGGCTTTTCAATGGAGACTGGATTGCAACAAAAGAAATTGGTATTTTGTCCTATGAGATGAAAGGTTCGTTTATGGTTACTTGTTGGATTTATTGCTTCCAGACAATATAAAAGTTGAAATGTCAATTTATATTATCTTTCCTTCAAACCTGTATCAATAGCCATCCACTGAGTCACTGTTAAAGCAGCAGAACAGAAGGCAGGCAGGAGAGATCTCCAGTCACCCGCTGTGAAAACAGAGACATCAGGCTACGAAAGCCATGATCCCGCATGCTTTCTATCTATTGCTTTGCAGAGACCTCTTCATTGTGTCAAAAGCTTTTTTAAGCCAAAAACCATGCTCAAAAGGGAAGCAATGATTGTTTCCTTGCTTATGTCCTATCATGCTGGTCATGCGTCTGCCTGGCATAAGCTTTCCTCCCTGAAACCCCCTTCTACTAAGTGTAATAGATGCCAATCTTCCTCAGCATGTCTCAGGATATAATGTAGCCCAGCGTGATTAGGTTTGCTTTGACTTGTTCACACCACACTGATTCATTGCCCAGATTCATTAGGCTGGAGAAACACCAATCACTTTTCAGCATTTGAGATGGGATGGATCATTAGATGGTCACTGATAGTTTCATTCTGGTTTTTGTTCTTTTTTTTCCCCTTTACTCTTCAGGATGTAGACCAGAAAACTGGATTTTTAATACTTTTTTTCCTATCTAAAAATAAGGTGTAAATGTAGTAATGTATTTGGCTGTATCATTATCTGAAGTGCAAAGGTCCTAGACAGAGTCTTCTAGAGGGCAGCTTAGCCTTAGATTTAATTTCAAATATGAGCATATCCCTGTCCTTTCAGTAAAGTTTTACAATATTCCATACTTGCTGGGAATCTGTATGACCTTTGCAACACTTCATTTATGAGTAGTGGCATAACAAGATTAACATTGATCTTTCTTCAGTAAAGGTACTCCGTACCTTTCCCCCAGGTCCCGTAGGCTGCTGTTGAGTACAACTAGCACCACATATTTGAAATTCCACATTGAGCTTAATGCATAAGTAGTCTGGAAAAAAAGAAAAAGAAATAAAAAAGAGGGGGGTGGATTTACTTGTTTTGTTATATCTGCTTGATGGTGCACAACTTCTCATTCTGTGCAGACATGCAAAGTCAGAGCACAGGTATATCGCTGCACGAAAGGTAACACAAAAACTACCTTGAACGCTTGCAGATGGTGTTCATCTTGCAGTGTGTTTTGTTCGCAGGTCATTACACCTGCTTCTCTCTTCAGAGAACTATACAAGTTCTCTGAAGGGCAAACAGCGTTCTCTCGTGGCTGTGCAGCATGGAGCGCCTCTGATGGTCAAAAAGGGAGCTGAGAGGTCACACTCCTTCAGTCTTGCGTCAGGGGAAGAGTGGAAACATCAAGGATTTGGTGAGAGGAGCAGGAATGTGATGCATCAGAGACAGGACCACTTGGAAGGTAAGGAGATCTGCTAATTCCTGCAGGTGCTGGTGTCTTGGGAAGTTGCACAGGTTAATTTAAGCTGTGTTTCTGCTGAAGTTCATCCCCCGTCAAGCCAATAGTCCTCATGGTAGTTTGCTACAATCTTTATTTCAGATATGCTCTTCTTCCAGGACTGGAAAACTTGATTTCAGGAGGTTATAATTTTAACTGGTGCAGGGGCAGCCGTGCATGAAGTGATCTGCAACAAAGCTGTAATGAAGTAGTAACCTCATGGTGAGTGTGCATCAGTAGCCGACAGCTTCTCCTTATTAAGATTTTTCATCTTTGGACTTAAAAAAACATAATCCAAACATATGCAGTCATCCCACTTTTGGGGCCCTACACACCATCTCTGATGCTGGCTAACAGCAATGTGCTTAGCAGGAAACACAAGGCTGTGCAAGTCTCCCCGGGGCCCTTGCTGTATGGGAAAAGTCTCTGTAAATCCACATCTCAGCTCTGCATGGCCCATGGTTGCACAGGCTGCTGCTGTGTCTGTGAACACAAGCTCACATCAGCTTCAAATCCCTGCCTGAACTTTCAGAAAACTGGAGAAGGTACTTCCTTTCAACAGGTTTTTAGGTAGGCTGAGGCCATGTCTCTAGGCAGTCAGGCAGCAGGGTTAATGCAGTCCTTCTCCTATCTGTAATGGCTATAAATCTTAGCCAACACTTTAGCCAAGTGTAGGCTGTTCATGCCACCAAGTATGTGAGAGGCACAGTAGCAGGTATGCTGATATATCAATTAAAAAGGAGTCATTAGCATTGGAGTTAACACTGCAAGCTCAGAAATGCTGGAGTGTTTTCCTTTGTGTTGGAACAGAAGCAAAAAGCTTATTTATGAGCTATTTTCCTATTTTCCCCTCAAATATTTAAAATCCAAGTTCTTTTAAAAGAAGTTTTGCAAAGACAGACTGTATGCGTGAGGAGAAGGGGTTAGGATTGTATTTTAAACCATGTCACATATTGCTAATCTGGTATCGAGGTGATGATTGGATACAATATACCTGGGTAAAACTGTTTTAATTTAATTCAACTTGATTTGAGAATTCTTCTATTTTCTAATTCAAATCTAAGTGGAAGGTGGCAGTCCTAGTTACAGGAACGACACTAAAGGTACCAGCTTCAGTTAATGTTGTCAATGTATTTGAACCCATATTATTACCTGGACTTAAAAACAATGAAAGTTCTTAGTAAAACTGCTTCCAACAGAATTCTGAAACTTTTCCATAGAGCTCAAAAACTCCAATTTCTTTTTCCAGGTCAGAGCCCCAATGAATGCTATGCAATGTAGAAAAAAAAGTTTTGAAGAAATGTGTGTTTCCTTCCTTCTATTAAAAACTCCTGGCTAGGCCCGTTAAGCAGCTCTTGGCAAACATAGGCATATTTATCTACTCTAGATAATACTGGCAAGTACCTTTGGTGTCATGCAACAGTTTGACTGGCTCCTCTTCTTTAAACTATCATTTCCATGCATAAACCAATTGGGAGTGAGGGAAGTATGACTTCTTTTCGGAAACCTTTAGCCCAGCAGAGAGGAAGGGAAGTTTGCTACTGTTTTGATGAGGCCTTGGTACTGAAGATACTTTACATCTTTATTTACTTATTGGTAACGTCATTCACCGTGGCTCACAATTTCTGTAAGAGTCGGTAAAACACTGACATCTAGTGCCTAAAACAAAGCATCCAAAAGTAGCATCGAGAGATTCTAGTCTTGGGCCTCTAGGCTGGATGTTGACTGTCCACTAATATTGCAGACTGGAGTATGTTATGGACATTAATATTATGGTTTAACTCCAGATCAATGGAAGGAAGCTGTTGGTTTGTGCACTTAATGTTACAGTATACAGCTGGTGAGACAGGGTGGGAGATGAAGGTCTTTGTCCAGTAGGAGCTGGTTGTACCAGGATGCTGGAGTAGGGATGCTCAAACACCAGGAAAAACAGATCTATGTATTACCTCTTATTGTTCTGAATATATGAGGATTTTTAAGAAGAATATGTTAATATATAGTAATATAGCACATTTAAATATAGACTATAAGGGGGGGGGGGGGGGGGGGAGGGCAGGGAAGGCAGGTTTTTTCCATGATTGTGAGTATGATCCTTACTGATGCACATGGAAGAGAGTTGCAGGGTCAGGTTGTTCATCAGACCTGTAGAGGTAAAGCTGTTAACCAAGAAATGGCTATAGTCCATAAAGTGGCTATTGAGGGCCAGGTCTGAGAGCTGGAACCTTAACCCTGGAAGATGCTCTCCTTGTCAAGTGAATCATTACAATGCTTTCCCTTCCTCATTCTCATGCTGCTTTTTATTACCTTTTGCTTTGCCTTCATTGTTTGATTGTTCAGAACATTAGAGTCCTGGTGACATAGTCAATAGGAAGAAGGAGCTCAGGTGCTCTCTCTGAAGTGGGGACGAGTTTGCCTTTTCCTCCAGAGCCAGTTCTTCCTCCTGTACTCTTTCCCTTTCTGTAACCAGCACTCATTTAACACCTCTGAGGTCAGACTTTAGTGGCTAAACTACCTAAAAAGTTCTCCTGCCCCTGCAAACCCCCACATCATAACAGAGCATTTGAAATCCACATTAAGTTGTATTGACCTCAATGTCTTTAAGCACAAAGAACCCAAACAGACAAAAGCTGTTCCACGCGCTGAAGCCATCAAGGCAAACATGAACTCACGTGTTATTTCTACAGGCCACTCTGGTGTTTCCAGGTCCAGTAATGAATGAAGACAAATGGCTTTTGTGTAGATGCTTTCCTAAAAGAGGTTTATCAGGCTTCTCAGAGGCAGAGTTACAGAAGTCTCTTGCCTTGCCCATGCTGTACAGTGCTGAGCTGACAGAAGCAGAAAAGCAAGAATGGAGCATGTGCTGGGAGCCACACTGAGTTGTCTATTAAAAAAGTATATATACCACTAGTTGCCTATACTTATTGCTCCAAAGGAGGTAGCTAAGTCTTTAAAATCAGCTAGGAAACCAGCTCAACAGCCTGGAATAATTATAGGGCATTTCTTGCTCATTTTCTATATAATCCATTAAGTATATCCTCGATTTATCTTCCTATTTCTGCTATGTCATCTGCAGTTTCTATTCTAAAGAAGTATATTTAAGGGATTAGGCAGCAGGCAGACTGATGAGATTTGGTATTTGAAGCCTAAGCTCGGGAGCAACGATTTCTTTCAGTCTGCCACCAATAACCCATTTTGTATTTATCTTGCATCTCTTGTTGTTTAAATGAAATAGCAAATATGTTCTAAATGCTTTTGTTCTGGGTCCTGAAATATAGGAATGACAGAAACCTTCTGTGTCAGCCAGCCTTTTAGGAAACCTGAAGCCATACCTGAGTTACTGAAGTTTAATAGCTTGGGGTGGGAGGTAGTTACTTCCCATAACATCTTTCTCCATCAAGGCTTTTGTTGTAACCCTGGATTCAGAATTGTTCCAGTGGCATTATAAACTGTAGTGTAAGGCCTTCTAATGTCACCTCTTACTACCATTGAGAAACCTTTATGTTATGACTTAGATTATACTTTCATAACCTGCATCAAAAATGAAGATGAATATAATGAAAGTAGATTGCTAGTGTGTTGAGGTGGCATTTCAGCTGGGAATCTGAGCATGAAATAAATGAGCCAGAATTTTGTCTTGCCAAAAAAAAAGGAGCCACACTCAATTATATCCAATGGGGTTTCACCCAGTTTCCATCAATAGAAATGGTGTCAGTAAATCTCACATTGGCTTTTGGCTTCACTCTTGGTTTTTTAGTAATTTCTTTAGACAGGAGATGAAAAGCCAGAAGATGGATTTGCCCTTCCATTATCAGACTGATAAACCCTATTTTAAAATATGCTTTTGCCTTGCTTTTCCTTTTTCCTTTCCTTTTTCCTTTCCTTTTTCCTTTCCTTTTTCCTTTCCTTTTTCCTTTCCTTTTTCCTCATCTTCCTCCCCACCAAACCACCCACAAGGACTGGAGAGGATGCAGAGAAGAACACCATATGCTACAACCTCTCCCTCTTGAGGGATTCTTTAGCATCTGATATCCTGGAATATTTTCCTTGGCTGACACAGGGAAAATCTGGGAAAATCCTTCTTTTTTCATGAAAGACAGTCTTGCTGTGGTTAGCTTGGAAGGAAAGATGCTGGAGATTAGGTACTTCCCCCAATCCCCCTATGTTCCTATGTTTTTTTTTTTTTTTTTTTTTGCTAGTATTAAATTCATTGGTGTGGAGTTCATAACAGCATCATGCTGCTTCAGTGTCCTTCTTCTGACATAAAGCCTAGCCAGGCATGAGTAGGATGGCAGTGAAAACAGCTTCCCATGAAATATTTTGCTGTTGGAAAAGACTGAGTTTGTTCAAATTATATACGTCACTCTAGGTAGGCAGTACACAGATGGACTTTTACCTGGCAAAGCAAGGGTGGATTGACGTGCTGGTGGTACTATTCTTGAGGGCACCATGTGTAGGACATGGCCAGCACCAGCTTTCTGTCCTGGCACCTTAGTATCAGGGTCTCGACGTTCACATTTAGGGAGCTGGTTCCTTGGTCACCGGAGAGTGCTGTGCAGTGAGGCTTTACACAGATGGAGTTTTAGGTAAGTAAGTGAGGATGTCCATGTTCGTAGCACTGCTCCGGAGAGCACCATGGGTAGGACATGCCCAGCTCCTGGTTTCTGTCCTAACAGAGGATGTGGTTATGGGTTCCGGTGGAAGGGCCCGGAGCCGTACGAGGCGAGAAGCCGCTCCCGAGAGCCACAGCCGGGATTAAACGGGAAGGAAGAGAGGAGCGGTCGTGGTGGAAACCGATGTGGAGCTGGCGTTGCCGGGGCTTTGGCTGGAGCTTTCAGCCCAACTCCGCGTGTTCAGCCAGGGAATGAAGGAAGAGGACAGACACGCTGCCGGGTACGGGGACCGCAGCTGCAGTAACAGGGCTGCGGGGACGCCACGGGCCGGAGATGGGCGGGCGGAGACGGGCGGGCGACAGGACCCGGGGCGGCCCCGGAGGCAAGAGGGGGTGGCCTGAGAAATTAGGGGGCGGAGCGAGAGGGCGGGGGCGGAGTTACATCTATAAAAGGAGGTGGAGGGCGGAGCGATATCCGCAAAAGGAGTCAAGAAGATGCAGGGGGAGGGCGGAGCTATGTCCAAACAAGGAGCCAGGGGCGGGGCCAGGCGGGGCGCGGCTCCGGTGGCTCCTCCTGCCCGGTGGGTGGGGGCGGTGCCGGTGCCGCTGCTACCAGGGCAGCCGTTTCTGCCGTAGACTGGGGAGCCAGTGCTGCCCGTTCTTCGGGTCCCGGCGAATAAAGCCTGGAGGGTCGGAGCCCCTCGCCCGAGCGTCGCCTGCCGGTTCCCCCAGCCCCTCTCCTAGCGGCGCCCGGGCTCGGGGACTGAGGCCAGTTTGGGGCTCCATAGGGGGCTGTGGCTCAGCAGAGCCAGGCCCGAGAGCGGGGACTGGCCCCGATCGGTGCTGCGAGCCGGGACGAGCCCCGTGCTCCCGGGACGTGCCTGCCAGGGGTTCCGAGCCCCGCTCCCTGAGAGAGCCGAGCCCTGCGGCGCTGGAACCGGCCCCGGACCTGCTCGGGGCTTCCCGAGAGCGTGGGGATCGCTCGCAGGGAGGGAACCTGGGCTCCACGCGGCCGGGTCCTGGGAGCAGAGACCAGAGGCTGAGTTCGGAGCTGAGCAATAAAGTCTTGGGCGTTGGAGTCTGGAAACCAACCGGCTGCTGGGGCTGCTTCGTGTTCAGACACAAAGACCGAGTTCTGCAGTTTTGCGGACTCGAAACCGGGGTCAAGGAAACAAGATCTGAGGCTCAGAAATGGAGACCAAGCCCCACGTGTTGGAGTCTGGAGCCCGGCTCATATGGTCTGTTGCAGGGCTCAAAGAGAGCCCAGGTCCTGTGTTTTGCTGCTCAAAAGCAGGTTCAGAGCTTCGAAACGAAGTCCCGTGTATGGAAGTCTTGACATGAGGTGACTCACTGGGCTGATGCTCGGGCTCAGAAACACAGACCAAGTCCTGCACTTAGGGGGCTCAAAACCACGCTCCCTTGGCCAGCTTTGGGGGCCCGGGGTCAGCTCCGCGGCGCCAGGACGGATGCGACGATGTCGGGTCCGTGAACAGCTCTACCGCGGTGGCCGCACAAAGCCCGGAAAGCGGCGGACACAGTCAAAGCACGACCCCGATCCTGGCAGTGCTCCCTACCCGCGACCCGAGAGGTGGTCCCGCTTCCATCGCCAGCTGAAGCGGCGTGGCGGGGCGCGGAGGCAGGCGGGGCCGAAGAGATTTGAGCCCTGGCGGCCGCTGTCTATCAGTCTGTGTCCTCGCTGGTGTCTGTGCTCTCCTCTGGGACTCCCGCGGCGGGGCCCAGGTGAGCCGTAGGGGCAGCTCGGCCTGGGGCCGGCACCAGGGAGCAGGGCCCGGGAGACCTGTTGCGGCCCGGCGGGTGGCCAGGGGCCGGTGGGGAGTGCACAGAGGAGCGGCGGGCCTCGGGGCACTGGGGAATAAAGTCCGGAGGGCCGGAGCTGGAGCCCATCGACCGAGCCGCCCAAGGCAACCTGAGTAGGGCGCTCCCCGCGGGTCCCTCCACACAGTTCGCAAGCACCGCCCGGCCCCATGGGGCCGTCCACAGCACACGGGGATTCGGGGCTCAGGAGGGAGCTTTGGGATTCGGGAGGGAGTTCTGAGATCTCAGGGGGGGTGTTTGGGTGCTCGGGACCCGGGGCTCTGCAGCTCGGACCCAGGGGGCATTTCCCGGCCACAGAACGGAAAATCGAGCTGGACCAGAGCCTGAGTCCCGCGCCTTCGGTCTTAGAAACGAGCCCCCGTTGGGGTTTTCTGAGGTCAAAGCAGGGGCCGGGCTGGGTGGGGGGTGCTGGGCTGAGGGCCGGGGGTGGGCTGGTGCGTGGACCCCTTCCGGAGGGGCAGGCAGTCCGGTCACTTTGGGACGCCGGTATGCACCAGGCCGAATGAGGTCTTAGATGATAGTCTCTGGCGCCAAGGGCGCTTTTCACACTGCTTCTATCGCCTAATAAAAAAGGCTGGAGCATGTTCTTTTTAACACATGCTGGTTAACTTTTGCCCTACGGATTGCACCAAGAAATGCTCAGTCTGTTCACAGCACAATGGCAGAGCTTCTTGTTATCCTGATCTCTGGCAAGCTACTTGTTACCTTTTTAAGCCTAGATCAAAGGGGCTCTTCTGGTGACCTACCTGTACCTGTGGAGGGATGATAGGAGACCTCCTGAGAGTAAGGACGTTTTTTCCAGTTGAAGTCAGAGTTGAAGCTTGTGTTCTTGCTCTGTATGTGGAGATGTAAGTAGGGTCTGGAGCACTCACTGTCATTCCTGAGATTCCTTTCCTCTACCCATAATCTGTATGAGGAGGGAGAAAGCGTGCAGTGATAATGGTGGGATGACTATTACCAATTCTGATACGAGGTCTGGATTTTGGGGGAGGCAGGAACAGGAAAGGCAAAACCTGCCATCCCAGATACAAAGGCCACCTACACCTAGTTTAACCTAGGCCATACAGACTGTTCTTTCACCCTCTGCCTCCTGCCATGGAATTTTAGGTGGTCAAGCAAGGGTGGATTGCCATGTTGGTGGCACTGTTCCAGAGCTCACCATGTGTAGGTGATGCCCAATAATAGCTTTCTGTCCTGGAACCTTAGGTGTGTGAGCCAGGGCTGAACATCTGAATTTATGGAGCTGGGTTCTGGGGCACCTGAAAGCACTGCCTTGAGCAGCAGTACAGAGATGGGAGTTTTAGGTGGCAAAGTGTGGATTGCCATGTTGGTGGTAGTGTTCCAGAGCTCACCATGTGTAGATCAGCCCAGTCCACCTCGCGGGAAGGCAGCATTAGCTCCATCTCCTCCCGGTGGAACGGCCATTTGCATGTCTAGACCCATGGGACAGGGAACAAAACAAAGCACCCAGAAACCCTTTTTTCTCACCCATCTTCCTTAGCCCTCCTGCACTTCTGTAATTTCTCTGTAACCTCAGGCTAAAAAATCCAACCTACCTTCTTTTACAGTGTTGAATATGAACACAGAAGAGGCAATGCAATTTTTAAAAGAAATGTTTTGGGGTTTGGGTGGGATTTTTTGCTTGCTTTAACTGAGTGGAAAATCCTGACAGAGCTTGTACAACCCCACCTGCAGCTGATAACAGAGTGTTCCAATAGAGGGTGAGGCCTCCAGCTGCAGGAGGTCATTGCCCCCTAAATCTGTTCTCTAACATTTTAAGTTAGCTCTTCCTTTCAAAGGGAGAAACAAGGAAACAGGAATGACCAGCACAGGGTGCTAACTTGAGTGTTTCACATCATCCATCCATGTTTCTGCCTTCCCAACAGAAACAAAACAGTTTGCATGCCAGGAAAGCCAGTTCTGTCCTAAACTATTAACAACACCTCCTGCCTAATTAAAGAATCATGTCTGGGGAACCCAACCAGCAGCATGTGCTGTTAATAATGTAGAGCAAAGTCTTTGGCTGCTTTCAGCTTGATATGAACAGGGAAGAAACCGAGGACCTCAGCTGTACCTTCAGAACCAAGTTTAAAGTACTGGCTGCTGAAGACAAGGCTGGGGTTCTGGAAGCATTACTTACACTGGGGCTGCTGAGGGGGAAGGGGTGAGAACTGGAAGCAGCAGAACACCAGCACAACTTTTTGAAGAAGGAATTTTAGCCTTTATTCACATTTGCTGCTATTTTCAACAGCAAATGCAGCTGGAATCTAGAACTAAGTACAACAATGAAACAGAGATGTACAATAGCAGCATGTCTTTCCTGCAATATCACAGCATGAATCTGTGTCAATCAAGGATAATTCTCCTCACTCCCAGACTAGACACATACACTGAAGCTGCCTTTCTTTGTCAGAAGAGGATTTAAAATCTAGACCTCTTCTGTACAGTATATCCCTTTATCAACCCAACCCAAAAGTTTCAGGGGGTGTGCGCTTCCCACTATATCAGACCATGGGACACACAAAAAGGGATTTAGAAGCCCATTCGCTGCTATTCCACAACACAAGTGGAATATGATAAGAAAATGCCCTGTTTAGGGCGAGAGGGTTAAGAGTGGGGGAATCCAGGCTGCATCCTAAAGGAGCTGTTTAAGCCCTACCACTGCTCTGCAGCATGCAACATGCTCCTGAGACAAAAATGGGACCTGAGA
This sequence comes from Pezoporus flaviventris, assembly GCF_033815535.1. NCBI lineage: Eukaryota > Metazoa > Chordata > Aves > Psittaciformes > Psittacidae > Pezoporus > Pezoporus flaviventris. The sequence continues at coordinate 55,536,826 of NW_026892549.1, forward strand.
GGACTCTGCTGCAGCACTGCGTTAGGTAACCAATGCACCAGCACTGCCAGCTCCAAAGCCTCGTTTTCTCCAGTAAAGCCCCTGCTGCCTCCTCCGTGCTTCCCTCATGTTCAAAGGATATAGGGAATTTCAACAAGACTATTCAGAACCAGATTATCTGGAAAGCACAAGCATGTTGGCTATTTGTTAACATCTTAGAAGCTACTACCTGTCTAAAATTAAGTGGCATGCCAGAGCTGGGTGTTTTGTACTGCAGCCTAGAAAAGCCCTGACAATATTAGGAGTCTCGTTCCACTGAAGTGTGATCTATCTACCCTAGGGAAACATTCTGAAATGCTTGAACCAACTATGGGGAACAACAAAACTGGGATGAATAATATCTGCATAAACAGAAAAACACCTCAAACTGACCTTCGGGTTATATTCTCTTGGATAAAACTGAACATGAAACAGTGATGCCACCTGAGTTTGCAATAAGATCTGCTGAAATAAACCAAACAAGAAACACAATACAATCCCAGAACAAGCTGAAGTCTGGAAATTGCAAAATCTTCATCTTCCAATGGGAGATGATCAATTCTTCATATTTGGAAAGCCATCTACTTAAAAAGAAAACAAGAAATACTAATAAAGCACACCAGCAGGTGAATTCTGTTTGTACACACTCAAACTGAACTAAAAGGAACATCAGCAGTTTTAATACCCCAGAAAAAACACTAGAAGCTTTAACAGTTTTGCTAGGCAGTGCAGAAATACCCAGCAGAATTAGGCTTCCTAGCTTCAACAACCAGAAGAAAGAAGTAAGTACAATAAAGTATATCATCTTTGTGCAACAAATCATACTTGGGGGCATTTTTTTATTAATTCAGTTAATTCAAAATTAGGTTCCCAAACCATCATTTAGGAGTACATAGACTCAATGCGTTTCACGTTTCTCAAAGCACTGTTTTAGTTGTGCTTTGGATGTTGGGTAATATTTAAGGTAAAAGCCGTTTTTAATAGTGCACTGAATACTTTAATAGCACCACAACTCCTGTTAACTGCTGCCTACCATTACGTTTAGAAAACAGAAGAAGGTTAGAGGGAGCTGTTCAAGTAAATGTGACAGCCCCTCCCTAATGAGAATAAAAGGACTTTCCAGTCCAAAACACAACTTCCAATGAAGTTCCTCCTTCCAACTTAACAAATATACAAGATCTAGAAACATTCAGATCCGACTCTAGGCTAAGTCAGCCAAATAAAAAAGCAAAATTCCATCATGCTTTACTTTAAAGCTGAAGTTGTTATACATTACATACTGTGTAATATAGCTTGATATAAAACTGTAATACAGCTTGATACAAAACTATTATCTGTACAACTCCGGACATTCATCAGTTTGCAGGAACATAAGGCTCCAAGGTGGTGTTTCTCAATGGACACTTACCCTTCAGGAATGTCTGAAGCTATACGCATACCAGAATTAGGACAGATGAGCTTGGAGCAAAATCTTTTAAACATATTACATGTTTCTTACTATGGAAAGGTGAGAATTCTTTTCCCTATTACCTACTGACAACCTGGCTTTTTCACAGCTTCCTCATGATGGAAGTAAAAATTGTTATAGGTCAGCATCTCTTTAGCAAAGCAACAGAGAACAAAATGCTATCATAGGAATAATGACTGTAAAGCCCACACACCATTTAAAAAATACCAAACAAATCATTTGACAGGGAAAGCACAACACATTCAAGGCCATTAAAACCTTAGTAACTAAAACTATTTCCAAGTGTAAGATTTTATTTTATGAGTGTACATCTGTATCTGCAGCCCTGGACAAGTCAGTGGATTAATACGGAGTTCTCTTTTGTCAAATTTATGTTGATTCAGAGAGGCATCTGTAAAAGCTCACAGGGCAGTCAAAGCGCAAAGTAACAAACTTATGCCACACTAATCCTTTCAAAAAGAAATCAGACAAACATGAATCTTGGTTAAGATTCTTTCATGCTCTTCATTGCTTTGCATGTAAAATCCTATCCCATGCCTCTGTGTATTTAACACAATCTACAGTCAGTCTTTCTGACAAGGACTGAGGTTAATGACTTATAAGCATCTATTTGTATATTTAATGCATCTATGGAAGCTTTTCTAGCCCAAGCTCCTGTTTTGTCTCACTGGACAGAACCGCTCTACTCTTAGTACAGTTCTAGTATCTAAGGTACAGCAGTTCTGTTCAAGTTAAGGCTGTGTTGTGGTTTACTCATGTACTACAGTAACATGTGTGCAAGCATCTGACTAGAGAATTCAGTCTGAAAAGCTACATTGAATGGGTGGCAAAGATACCCAGATATGTAAAACTATCATCAGCAGTAATGCTACTCATCTTGGAAGAGGTGGTATTGATTAAAGCCAGACTGACTCCTTGACATCCTTGAAACAGGGGCTTTGAGACTAAAATCAAAGCGTCAAGAATTTGGTGCAGTCTGGGGAGGAAACAACGTGGAAGAATAAATATCGTACCAATTGTGTTTGTAGGCAAAAGTAAAGCTGGAGCATTGCTAAGAACATCTGGGACAGTGCAGGAAACCTGATAGTGGCACTGCTAGCAGTCCTAAAGTAAGCAGAATACCAGGCTTATTAGGAGACAGAAACAAGCATCAACTCCAGGATGTCTTCTGCAGGAGTATACCCCTGGAATTCTGGGCTGTGTTTTTAGCATGTTCAGCTTGCTGCAGCTTCCTGCAGCATCCCGTGCTGTGTCATCCTATAAGGTGTCCTTTAGCATGAAAAAAAAAAAAAACCTAAAAGAAATACAAACTTATTCTGTTAAGATTTCTACTCCAGAACTCATCCATCAGAGAAATCCTCAAGTTTTAAACCAAAATTGAGCCTGTGCTGTGCTATCTTTATGAACTGCTACACAAGGACTGGCCATTAGGTGTCAGCTTTGTACAGAATGTTTGACAGTCTCCACTAAGTTAATCAGTACCATAGTTGACATAATAAACCCAGCAATATACTTAAAGAGCTAGCAAGCCAGCCTGTTTACAGATGTTCTGCTAAACAGCTAGCAATGCTGAGAAGCTATTGCTTCCGTGGATTCATTCACATCCTTCTTTCAGAGCTTTATACTAAGTTACTTACTAATCTACTCAGGCTATACAGCTACACAAATTTGGGGGGAGGGGGGAAGGTATTTCAATGTATTTCTGTAGGCTAGAATACCCACTTATTTACTGGATTTCCTTAGAATGGCAGAGGTCCTTGCCACAATGGTATTGATGGACAAGCCACTTAGGATACCATTGTTGTTTTTCTTCACCTCCAGCAAAGCAGCCAAAATTGCATCTCTAGATGAAGAAAAGAAAGAACTGTTTACATAACATGTTGTGCATGTGACTTAGTTACCATGGATATTTGATCCATTAGAAATAAAGGCAGAAAGAAATCCAAATCCTCTCACCTGCTAGCCTGTGGATGAAGTCCTCTAAGTTTCTCAACTAATTTGGTAAAACTGCTCAAGTTCAAATTATCAGGTAAAACAAAGACATCATATGACTTATTGGAGTAAGATGTTTTGAACAGGAAGTTTTCTCCAGTATCCTAGAATTGCATCAAATAAGTACAATACTTCAACTCATTTTTGTAAGTAATACATCTCTTTACTACTAATAAATATTCCTGTTATGGAAAACAAATATATGGCAGCGACAGATTCAGCTCAATGTTACTCTGATACAACCAGTCAGTCATATTATCCAATCTGTACATTATAGAATGGGTTGTGTTGGATAGATTATTTATTAGAAATAAAACTACTACATGCAGAACCCACTTGGCGCACTGTGTACAGTTCTGGCGTCCTCAGCGTAAGAAGGACATGGAATTATTGGAGCAAGTCCAGAGGAGGCCATGAGGATGATAAGGGGGCTGGACAACCTCCCATGCAAAGACAGGCTGAAAAAATTGGGGCTGTTCAACCTGGAGAAGAGAAGCTGTGTGGAGGCCTCAGAGCAGCTTCCAGTATCTAAAAAGGGCTAAAAGGATGCTGGAGAGGAACTCTTCATTAGGGACTGTAGTGATAGGACAAGGGGTGATGGGTTCAAACTGAAACAGGGGAAGTTCAGGTTAGATGTAAGGAAGAAGGTTGTCCCTGTGAGGGTGATGAGGCGCTGGAACAGGCTGCCTAAAGAAACGGTAAATGCTCCATCCCTGGCAGTGTTCAAGGCCAGGCTGGACAGTGCCTTGGGTGAAATGGTTTAGCGTGAGGTGTCCCTGGCCATGGCAGGAGGTTGGAATTGAATGATCTTAAGATCCTTTCCAACCATAACCATTCTATGATTCTATTATTTATATGTAACTGACATTACCACTACTTTGAATTAGATCAGATATACATTTCCCAGGGGCCTAGAATGTTTAAAAGCTAAATCCCCAAAGGTAGCATATCTGTATAGTTTATGAAAGCAGCACCAGCAATTACTAACTGCCTTATTCTCCAAGGACCAAGCTGAGTGAATATAAAATACTAAAACAGAGATGTTTCTTAGATTTATATTAAAACCCCCAATAGCTGCCCCTCCAGTATCCCAAAATCTTTCTTGTATAACATTACAGGACGTTCACTTTAAAAAAGCATTACCAGTGGGAACTCAGGAGAAAAGCAAGATGAAAACTCAGTGCTGATTACTGGGTTCCCAGCTGGTTTAGGATTAAGAAAAAACACATGGAGTATCAGAGTTTGATGCAGGAGCAAATGACTGGTGCTCTCTTCTGCAGCAGCATGCCAGGAATTTATTACTGACACATAGTATGTTTTCCTATCCTAACATCATTCTCTACACACTAAAAATGCAACATGTTACAAGATAAGTTTTAAAGTTCTTGATTTGCCGTATGAAGGATCCTTAGTAATAATTATTTACCTTTTGTTTGACTTCAAGCAAATAAGGATCTTCAGTAGATGGTTTCCCATCAGGGCACTTCGTTTCTGAAGGTACATGTGTAGAGCAAGAGGTTTTTGAAGAAGTTATTTTCTCAGAAGCAGAAGCAGTGACAGGGGCTTCCACAGAATTGGAGGCTGAAGTGAGTGTGTTACTTTGATCATTTCTCTGACTCTTCTCAGCAGGTTGGATTTCACACGAAAGCTTATTTTTAAGCACTTGGGAAACCATATATTTACTCTCTGATACAGTATTTACGATTCTAACAGTTATTTCTTTTCCTTTTATCTTTTTCTGGTTCATTTCCTCTACAGCTAACTTGGCTTTACTAATGTCTTTAAAGGAAATAAGCGCGCATCTAAGGCATAAAATTTAAGAAAAAAAGAAAAAAGAAACTAAGTAAAGCACATTAAATTATTCTCAGTAATAACACATGACAGTTCTCAGCTTTTGAGCATTAACTGTATCTCCATTAAACTCAACGGAAAATTTCAGGCTCAACTTCTCATAAGGTGAAAATCTGTCTGGAATGACAAGCTTTTGTCGACCTATCTATATCTCTGTTAATTACTGAAATGAATGAACAACTACGTCCTCTCTCCCATGATTTACTTTGACAGAAAAAAAAATAATCTGAAACAAGTAAAACTTCCATTAATATACCTGCAGTTATTAGATTCCGCAGAGACAAAAATGTCACAGATATGATACTTCTGGAAATGTGATCTTAGATCAGCCTACAAAACAGAAGAATATTCTGTGGCAAGTGTATAATACGAAAGAATTCAGAAAGAGGCAAGACATTACTGCACTGTGTAAATAAGAATAGACATACCTCTGACACTGAGGAATTTAGGTCATCAACATGAAGAAAAGAATACTCACTTCCACTCTTTGCTCCTAACAATGAATGTAAGAAAGCAAGTGTTACTATTTTTGTTCCAGTTCAAGCTAACATCTAAGTAGATTTCAGAAAGCCCATCACTGGGACCCAAGCATCCAAACACAGACCATTCCTTCTTCAGAAGTCAGTGTGGAGAAGGGAGCAGAAAAAGGAGGAACGGGAAAAAAAAAAAGAAAGATTTCCAGCTAGGTGACTGGCTAGACATTTACTAAATTGAGTTTAACCACTGTAGGTGAAGTTTTCAAGGAAAATTGTGGGTGAAGGGAGCTGAATATCTGTACAAGGATACATGGCAAGTCAATGAAAAAGAATCTGAAAACCTAGAGAGCATTTTTTCCAAGCTTACTTATGCTTCTGGAAGGATCACAATATTCAAATAACCAACATTAGGTACAGCAGCTTAAAGCACACAACCTCACCTCTTAAATCAACTGTGTCTTGTTCTTGTTGCTTTTTTGTGTCTTTGGCTGTTACTGAAAAATTTGCTACTGTCAAGTTCTCTTTAGCATCAAACCAATCTTCATTCCCTTCTTCATTTTTCACACAGCCTGGACGGTTGAAATAAATTTCAGTGTGTAAAAATTCAGACCATAATATGTCATATGAATAAATAACAAATCTCTGTGCTTAAGAAGATTCCAACTACCTACATGACTTGATACTAGATTACAAAGAGGTGACACATACCAGTTTTCCCTTCTTATTTAAGTAGCAACTTTTTGTTTCCAATATGTCAAGTATAGATATAGAGAGAGCTGATATAATGTTAAACATTCCATCACAGAAAGCACAGCCGAGTATCCATATATGTTTTACATGGGGTTTGGGATTTTGCTAACAACTTAACCAACAAATAATACTTGTATGAGAAGCAGATGGCTTACCACGTTCCTCACCCTGATCTTTAGGTTGTTCTTCCAAAGTCTTGGATGAAGTAGAGTTACTTGGCTCACCTCCATCACTTAAACCTTCAACCTGTGGTTTGTCCTACAAACATGTCACAGCACTTGCAGCTCATTATACATTATTTTTCTGAGCTTCAAAATATTAATTGATTAAACAGGTACATTTTTAATAGTTAACCTACTGATTGTCTTCAAGAACCCCCCAAGTTACTTTATTTTGAAAGGACCATCAAAATTCTGGTCATGTGAGCTGCTTTGGCAATTACTGACACAGAATCCCTGCCTGAGCTCTTCAGACTGTGCTCGTATTTGCATATACCTAAAAGGAGATCATGCTTCACAAAATTAATGTCTATGAAACTCAGTAATGAAGAAGTCTGTACCATGGTGTCAGAAATCTTCCTTTCTTGCAGTTCTGATGCTTTAGAATCGGATTTTCTTTTGCCTGAAACAGAACTAAAACAGTGCCAAGAATTTTATACAAAATATGGCACATTTTTTTTTGTTTTAAATTCTACAGTGATATACCAAGTACTCTGAAGTCTTCATTTAAGGCATTTGGCTGCACCCTGAGAGATAAAACTATGTTCTAGGTTTATGTCAGGTTGTTTTTCTTTTATACCTAGATGGCTTCCTGCGTGATGTTTTGATGGATGTCTTTACAATTTGAAATCTCTGAGCAGTTTGTGATTAAATTAATGCTTAACAAGAAATTTGAAGAAGATCACTACTTGTTTACCTGATGCAATAAAAACTTCTTGATGAATTTGTTTTAATATCCACTTACAGGAAGTAACAGGTTATGGTTCTTAAATGTGCAGAACCATGTGCCTTCCTGGAACCTTAAGTGATTTTTCTTTCTTCCTAACTGCATTATAATCTCAGCAGAACAACTGCTTGTATGCCTAATATTATCTTCGTTAGTAGCAAAGTCTTTTTATTCTGGCAGAGGTTTTGTGGGGTTTTGGTTGGTTGGTTCTTTGGGGTTTGAGGTTGCAGGTTTTTTTAACACAGATAGCATTAAGATTACAGACAAAGACTTCAGTAGTGAAAGCAGGGAACCACGAAAGTTATCTGTAAATTGAAAATTATTGCTATAAAGATAGTAAAAATGCAGCTGCATAGTTTGCAGACTAGAACACTGCAGAGTGAAAATATCCTTAAATCACTGCACGCAGAGTGCTATGCAAGTTTTTCAGCTAAACAGTTTGGAGAAACAAGATACATCCTGAAACAAACAACATGTAAGATTAACTTCTCTTAAACTCACTTCCTTATTTTAAAACATACCACAAATGAGAACTACTTACTCAGTGCAGAGATCCTCTCTGAACAACTGTCAAACAAAGAAAAGATTTGTCTTAGTTTTCTGGAGGAAAAGAATTTCTGTTGGAAACAAAAAGCAATTAAGAAATTACCTTGGAGGGGACATAAGAAGAGTAGATTTGGAAAAACTTCATCTCAACTGATAGCGGAGAAAGTGCACTTAAAGGTGAACCCATTTTTATTTTCATTTTCATACTGTTGTAATTCTTTTCTAGCTCTTCCAAAACCAATGAGAGAGATGAATCTAATTCTGATTTTTCATTAAATCTGTTAAAAAATGTGTAAGAAAACAAGATGAACTTAGACTTTTATTTTACTGCTTCTAGATTTGCCCAAATATTTCAGAGTTTTTAAAGATTCCTCTACATCATGTAAGAACATGAGCTCACTCCTAACACAGAATCCCAGACTGGTTTGTGTTGGAAGGGACATTAAAGCTCATCCACTTCTAACCCGCTGCATGGGCAGGGACACCTTCCACTAGACCAGGTTGCTCCAAGCCCCATCCAACCTGGCCTTGAACACATTAGTAGCTCTCTTGAGCCCTCTCCTAAGCTACAGAGCAGACACTATGTTAAGGAGATTTTATAAATATCCATGGCACACTAAAGTGTTCAAAGGCAGGACTTCTTGGTTGAATTCCAGATTCACTACAGGGTGTATACTTTACCACCTAGAGTTTGCAATCACCACCCCCTCCCTGCCTCACCTCATTTCTTATTTACCACTTCCTCCCCAGTTCCCCCTCTATGCATCGCATTCACTCCTGAATGGACTCTCTATACTATTTCTCCTGTAGAGAAAGTAATTCCTGGAAACTATATTTTGCTGGGTCTGTGTATGCTACAGAAAAAATCAGGCCGAAAATAAAGACTTCACAGTTACCAGAATGTAAACTCTTTTCGACAACAATGCTAACTATAAAGACTATTACAAGCTACAGATAGAATACCTCAGTAACATTTAAAACCCATGCCTTTTAACTAAGTTATCCATTTCATTTAAAAGGACATTAAAGTACATGCCTAATAAAACATCTGTTTTCCTCCAGAGCCAGTTTGTAAATCTTCAAGCAGTGCTGGTAACACATATGAAAATGAGCATTCAGAATCTGCAATTCTGCTTCAGTTGCTCTCTCCAGTATTTTCTGACAGTCAGTTGATGCAGAATTTTTCACAGCTTGTTCATCAAGGAGTACCAGCCTTTAAAATAATAAATAAAACCTTGAAGCCTTCAATTAGTATTTTACGTTCTGATTGAACTCAGCTCTCCCCACACATCAGATTCTCCTCTCACCATTCCTCTGGCCCTTCGAGTGGGCTTCCCCCAGTCAGCCAGTCTATTATACTGTAAGGCCCAGAGCCGGAGATACCTTTCTAGATACAACCTCACAAGCACCCAACTGACAAGAATCAAAACTTCCCTCCTCCACTGGCTGCATTCTTGCTAATGCAGCCTCAGGACATGGTTTCCTTTCTTTGCCATACAGAGGCACTGCTGACTTACACTCAACTTGTTCTTGGCCAGTCTGCAACTGCAGACGGAGGATGTCTAGGTCTTTGCTCAACTTCAGGAGGTCTTCAGCTCATGCTTCTCACTTGTCTAGGTCCCTCCTACCCTCTAGCGTAGGAGCCACTGCTGTCGTGGGTTCAGCAGTAGCAATCTTTTTTCCCCTTCTTGGTAGCTGGTGCAATGCAGTGTTTTGACTTTCGGCCTGGGAACAGAGCTGATAGCGATGTTTTGGTTTGGCCAGGGACTTTGTGAGCCTCATGCTCTGCCAGGGAGAAGGGGAAGCCAGGAGGAAGCAGAGACAGGACACCTGACCCAAACTGACCAAAGAGGTATTCCATACCACAGCACGTCATGCCCAGGATGTAACTGGGAGTTAGCCGGAAGGGCTGCGGGTCTGCAGGGCTGGAGGAGGTATGGGTCAGAGCTTGGTCGGGCTGGGGGGGGGGGGCAAGTTATCGGTCGGCTGGTGCTGAGGTGTTGTACTCTCTTCCCTTGTTATTTCCTTTATCATTATTATCACTGGTGGTAGCAGTAGTGATCTCTGTTATACCTTAGTTACTAAACTGTTCTTATCTCAACCCGTGGGAGTTGCATTCTTTTCGATTCTCCTCTCCGCCCCTCCGGGAGTAGGGGGAGGGAAAGAAGGGGGGAAGTGAGTGAACGAGTTACCTGACTGGGTTTAAACCACGACAACTGCCCAGCAGTCTTTTAATACCGTCAGTTTTGCTAAGTTACAACCTTCTAATCATAACAAAAATAAATAACTTATCTAGCATCTAGAATTCTGAACCTAGAACAATTTATAACCCACCTGTCAGTGCTTATCTGTAAGTCACTGCCACTTGTCTCAGTTTTGGATTCCTGCTGTTCCTAAACAAAAATAATATTTCAAAAGGGTCTGGATTAACATTTGTATGGACTGGTTGTGAGCAACTTTCAGTTAAAAATAGTTCTATCAAAATTCTTTGGTTGTCAGTTGGGTTCTTTTTGTAATTACCTGAATTTGTGAACTTCTTTCAGCTATTGCAGCATCGCCATCTGAGGGCTCTTCCAGCTTGTCAGTAACCTGTGAATGAATTTCCTCTGTACTACCAGCTTCATACGAGCAGTCTGTATTACAAGCAACATCTGCACAGTTTTCACAGCACCATCCCATCCATCGAGATGTGTTCATCGTTATCTCTGTATTAATAGCCCTGGACAAGAGACGAACCTGAGCACAGGTACTTCTGCTTGTTGTAAAGCAAGCTCTAAAATCGGAACTCACATCAACAACCTGGTTAACTGCAGAGGCACAGGCAGTGTTTATCAAGCTTTCACAATGCTCCAGCTCTGAGTTCAGAGAGTTGGGATTTCCAAGGGAGGATTTATCTGCAAGTTCCACACAAAAAAAAGGTTTCTTGTTAGTGAGAACTTCAGAGATTGCAATATGGGTTTCAGCATCCTTTGCAGTGCAGTCAGTGCAGGTGGTACCATGTGTGCACATGCCAGATTCTTCACAACTGCAGAAATCCAAGTCCTCTGCATGTTTGCAGACTTGCATGCATACTACAGGGACCCTTTCTATCAGAGACAGTGAAGGATTGCTTTGCTTTGCTGAGATGCTGTCGATGTGTCTGCCAGTTTTTGCAGACATTACTTCGGTTACAGCCATTTGGGGTGGCAGCGTGCCATCAATCAGTGATATGTCTTTCACCTCTCCATCTTCTAAACTGTCATATACAAACAGATTTGGACAGACCCCATGAGAATGACTTTCAAGTGTATTTCCACAAACAACACTATGATACTCTGTTTGCTCTTCCTGATGATCACAAGTCATGCCACTGCAATCTTGCAGAGACAGAGAGTCCTGAAGCAGGTGGGGAAGCTCTGGCATAGCTGCTTCTGGGGAGGTCTGGTCATCTATGATATACTCAGAAGCAGAACCACAATCTTCTAACAGGTCTGTGAGATTTTGTTCGTGTATGACTCCACCCCCTGGAACTTCACAAATGGAGTCTATCAGACCTAAGGTTTCAATTCCTGTAGTTCCCCTTAGTTCAGAAAACTTACTCGAGCTATTCTCATCATCAAAATCTTGCTCGTGAGCACTGAGATACTCCAGCTGTGAATCTTCACTCAAATAGCTTTGTCTGCAATGATCACACCCCCTGCAATTGAAGTGCGCATCATCAGATGCGCTTTCCAACCCATCAGCTTCTTTCTTGCTTTCATCTACCTTTGCATAACAAATTCCCATCCTCTTTTTATTACCCATTTCAAGATCTGCATCTGAATATGAAATTAAGTACGGTAAATTTTCCTCTGACAACTTTAATTCAGGAACATCGGCAGAACATGCCTGGCCAAAACCAGAGTGGTTGGGTCCTGCTGCAACATCTCCCATGAGCATGTGCTCAGGTTTCTCAGAGTAAGAAGAAAGAAGGAAGGTCTGATTGAAACATCTTTTTTTGCTTTTAACATCACTGTTCTTTTCCAATTCCATCGCACAAACACTTGAGCCCTCTTCCTCAGCAGTAAGTAATCCACACCACTCACTTCCACTGCAAGTTCTCAAAGTTCTCAGCGTCTCTCTTCCTATCACTTTCTCACCTTAAAAATTAAGAGAAGTTTGAGGTACTTCATGGTATACAAAAAGACATTACTGTTTAAAAAGTACATTAAATTAACCATCTTATTTTCACCTACTGCATGCCAGTATAGAAGCTAGGAATTATACGATACTATAGATATCCTAAGAGCTCATGGAAGGCTGTTAAAAGAATTTGCTGTTCTGCTTGTGCGACTTCTATTGAGTAAAAGTATCCCAAAGACCAACCAATCCAATTTTCTTACACTTCTGGGCAGTTTCCATCCTCTTACCACTGAAGCATTTCTCGTCTGAATCGTCAGAATCCCTGGTGATACACAGCAAGCTATTTACAACATATGCTAAGTTCATGACAGCACACAAGGTGCTTAGATGCATGCACTGACTCTGAAAGTCAAGGCGCTGATGGTTGTGGATTCAGTGACCACAAATGACCTCATGTCACTCCTGACTGCAAACTGGCCTGTAAGTACTCCTTGCTGCAGAAAGCTCACAGCTTCTTGAACTAATCAGTACCTTTATTATAGGTAAGACCCGTTCGAGACCTATGAAGACTACTTAAATTAGTGAAGAGGTGGTGGCAGTGGCATCCACTGGTTCTCCTCCACCAAGCATCATCCTTAAAACTAATATAATTTTAAAAAAGAATAATAAAACCCATTTAAATAATTTAACAGAAGTCATCAGTAAGAGCCAGCCACCCTTCAAAAACACCCTTTACCATGATTTTATTAGCTTTAGTACTCTACCTTCATCCCCTAACTGAAGTTTTGAGTGAAACTAAAGGTCTTCCTGTAACACTACTAAAGCAATTCTCAGATGGCTACACAGAAATCACAACGTATTATCCCCGTGATCTTTGTTCCCCACTTAAGGACAAGAATCAGAACAGCTCTATCCCCTAAACAACAATAACTTGGCTACTACCAACAGCCTAGGCGGTTAGAAACCAGCTCTGGTATTAAGTGCGGAGCGGGGAGCCACAGCGGGGCCGCAGGGCGGGGGCAGCCCGGTGTGTCGCTCACCCGCAGGCAGGGCACCACAGCTCCGGTAACGAGCCCGTACCGGAGTGGAGTGGAGTGGAGCCGAGCCGCGCCGCTGCTCCCTTCACCCCTCACCTCACACACTCAACCGCTTCCACAGCCCACCCAACCACCCACCCGCCCAGCTCGCGCACAACGGCCGCCAGCCGCCGCTGCCCCGCCCGCGCCTCCAGCCCGTGACTGAGCGAGCTCTGGCACGTGATTGGCCACGGGAAGAGCTCTAGCACGGGATTGGCCGGCGCTGCTCCTGCTGCCTCCCGGCGCCCTGAGGGTGGTTGGGCCCTGCTCCCGCTCCCGCTCCCCTCCGGCGCGCTCCCTCAGGGGAGCGCGGGATGCGCCGTCAGCGCGGCTCTCACCACAGGATAGCCCAGCAGCCATTAACAGTGCAGTTTATTGTGAACAGTTGTCAGTTCTTCCCCGCCTTCCGCCGGAAGCTTACACTGAAGAGAGGGATACATAGAGATGTTAGACGTCTCATGTTATGTGTGCTTTCTGAAGCACTTAAATGAAACAACAGTTTTATGTTATAGTCACTGGTCTCTACCTGGCTATAACGTTATGTGAAGCACAGCAAATTACAGTCCTGTCTGTAACTCCTTCCCCTGTTGAGGGTATGCAGACTTCATGCAAGCTCCACTGGGTGCCTCGCGGTGTCCTGTCCCCAGAGAGAAGCCAAGCTATATTTGCATTAATATATGCTGGGAAGAAGGGGGAGTGATTTCTTATCTTGGCATATGTGATCCCGACAATGATTTCACCTTTTCTCCTTTCCCTCCGGGGTTAAATTCAGACTGGTTTGATCCTGTGAGGGTCAGCCAGGGAGGGCTTCTGGCACTGTCTCCAGCTAGTCTTTAAAGACCAGTCATTATAGCTTCAAATAAAGGTGGGATTAAGTAGGCTTTCCAAAGAACACATGTTTACATTGCAGCAAGTGCAGCTCGGCCAGACCTGGCAGGTATCAACAGCAGAAGAGGTGATGGTGCCCAGAGCATGCCAGGGCTTGTTGGCAAGGAGTGGAGAAGCAGCCTCGAAGGCAGTGGTGCCAAAAACAACACCCACAGCCCACGCCACCCCTCACCATCCCTGCAGGCAGCTCCCCAGCCACCAGGCAGCAGCTGGCAACGGCAATGGGAAGAGGTGGAGTCAGTCTGTAGAAGAACAAGCAAAAGGATGCTGGAGAGGGACTCTTCGTCAGGGACTGTAGGGATAGGACAAGAGGTGATGGGTTCAAACTGAAACGGGGGAACTTCAGGTGGGATATAAGGAAGAATTTCTTCTGTGTGAGGGTGCTGAGGTGCTGGCACAGGGTGCCCAGAGAAGCTGTGGCTGCCCCATCCCTGGCAGTGTTCAAGGCCAGGCTGGACACAGGGGCTTGGAGCAACCTGCTCTAGTGGAAGGTGTCCCTGCCCATGGCAGAGGTTGGAACTGGATGAGCTTTAAGGTCCCTTCCAACACAAACCAGTCTGGGATTCTATGATTCTATAAGAAGTGCCTTACCAAGGGCTGTGATAAGCACACACAGAGATAACTGACTAGATAGAGGTAACTGTAAATTGGGTGGGCATAAGCACCCAGCAGAGAAAGTCACTTCTCGCTGTGGTCCAGACAGTCATCCTTTGTGGTCAGGAAGAAAAAACACATCCTCCCACCAAAACTGCATTCATTGGCCAATGAGAGCAAAATGTAGCTTCATTCACAGCTTCTTTCCTCGCCAGGGAAGGATTTCTTGTTCATTTTTTTAAAGAGCACCCTCAGCAGTCATTATAGGGACTGGGAAGATTTTGCTTTTCCAAGCAATGGCTTATTACTTGCAATGAGGCAGCAAGACGAGCCAAGGAGAGCTGGATGGGTTTCCCACAGGAGCTTGCTGGGATGAGCCAGGCTGGCCTCATGCACCCTGCTGTGCCCCATGTACCCCAGAGCACCCTGAACACCGGCTCCACTGCAGGTGCAGAGAGATCCAGAGGCTGCACATCCTCTGGTCCACAGAGGTCATGGGCAGCTTCAGATGATGCCGTGCCTCATCAAGTGGAAATAACCAGTTCAGTACAGCTCTCAACTCTTCCTGTAGTGCCACAAAAACATTCCCAAGCGAGCCCTGGCAGGAAGGGTGTCTTATTCCAGAGATTAGAGGGAGTGGCAACCCGTGACGCTCCCAAATGCGTGGAACAGAGGGAATAGCCCAATGCATGGTGTGTGAGAGCAGCGTGCTTGGGCAGCGGGGACCTCCTGCTTGGCAGACATCAGGAAGAAGGGCACCCCCACTTCTTCTGTACCACAACAGGTAATCCTTCTTCCCTGGGTTCCTCTGCCTTTGTGCAGGCTGCCAGCCAGGGGCCATCCCCAAGGGCAACAGGAGAGAGCTGCAGGTAGGTGAAGAGCCCTGCAATGGGAAAGCAGGGCTTCCCCAGGAGTCCTGGGTCCAAATGAAGGTTGTTTCTGCCAGCTGCAGTGGCAGTGGGAGTTGTCAGGGGCCAGGACCATGCTGCTGGTGGAAGAGGTTTTACCTTGCTGCAGCTCTCAGAGGTCCCTTGGAGCTCTCAAGGTCTGCTGAGCTGAGGGATCCTTCATAAAGGGAATGTTTCCTTCAACAGCCAACACAGCTTGGCTGTTGAAGGAAAGGGCCACCCTAGGCCAGGCTCTTCTGTGAATTTACATGCTATTCTTCTGATGTTATGCCACAAAAATGCTCTCCGTCTCTCCTTGCTTTTCCAAAAGGCTCAGAGTTCAGTGAAAAGGCTTTGTTGAGTAGGCATGCTCCCTCAGCTGCCTTCCCCTGAGGAAGGCAGGGATGGCAGCAGCGACAGGCGATGCAACAAGGGGTCTTGGGCCCAAGGGGTTCAGGGTGGAGCTAGGGAACCCTTCTTCCTCCAGAGTGGGGTGCAGGCATGTGAGGGGGGTGTCAGGGCTCTGCTGAGCAATGCCACAGCCACCCCGACCTCATGCTGACAACACTCCACTGTGGGCTGGAGGGCAGACAAGGGGGGTGCCAAGGTCCCCTCCAGCAGAGCAGCGGTGCCTGTGTGATCCTCCAGGATCACATCACACGTGATGCTCCAGGGACAGCAGAGGGAACAAGTGGCCTTCTTCCCAGCTGCAAAACCACTTCCTGCATCATGGGAGCCAAGTTCCTTCCAAAGAAGACAGAGGGGACAACGAGAGATAGCTGGGAAGTGACAGAAGCCTGCTCACAGGACTCCTTTCCCCAGGAAGATACTCTGCAGGGAAGCAATGGGGTGGATGCAATACCTGGCCCTGGCATCTGGCCCTGGTCGCTGCTTCCCACACAGCCCTGCACAGGCGCATGCATTCAGACAGGATTGGGTAGGGCTCCCTGCAATTTACCTATTCAAGCATGTCACATAAGAGCTGAGGCACTATTTCTGTCGCCAATTTGTTGTCTCCAACAAATAAAACGATAGTAAGATGGCTTGTGGTAGGAACATGCCAAAGCATATACTTCAAAACCCTTCCCAGGATGAACAGCAGGTCTCCTGGGACAGTACTTTAACTCAGGTTTGCAAAACCAACATAAGTGTGCCCTGGTGTCTCTTTCATATTGGGTAGAGCCCAGCCAAATCACATTATTTGATTACATATTAAGAACGAAACCTCCATGGTCCTGCAACTGAAAATCGAGTGGTTTACTCTTGATTAGTTCAGCTCAGTTTAACCTAATAATCTATTCTTACAAGTCTCTGAGACATCATTTTAAATGAATAGTCTATAATCACCTTCTCAGAAAATAGATTTGCCCAGGTTCTTATAGCTGTATACATACATGTGCATTTTTCTGAATACAGTGATCTGATGGAGAGTGTGTGATTAAATGGGATGGAGTTTGGACTCTGGCATTGTTCAAAATGAACAAAATGAGCCATTTTTAGGACAAACTAGAGGCTTTCAAATGTATTTCACCTGTTGAGTGGACAGATTGATACACTAAGAGAAGTGCAGGGCCTTTTATGCATTTCATGCACTAAGTGAAATGCATGAAAGGCCTTGACTTCTGTGTCAGTACTGTCAATGTCTCTCACGCTCATCATGCTGACAATGTTTTGCAGGGCACCATGATGTGGCTGTTCGTAACCATTGCTTATGTAATGTGCATCAGTGAAAAGTCAAATGCAAGTCCTGAGGCGTCCATGGATGTTGTAAGTCATGACTTCTCTCTCTTCTTTTCCTACTTGGGCATGCAAGCTGCCTACATTGCCATAATCTCTACAAGACCGATGGTCTCTGTGTGTACATACTCACCAAGGTTTGGTACAAGGGTTTTATTAGAGAATTTACTTCCCTGTGCTCATGTACATGGAGATTTATGGCAGAAATTGTGGGAGATTTGGGTGAAATCAACAGGGTTGGTAAATGCAGCTGTCTCAGGTTTGGAGCTTCACTGTCGTTGCTGCCCTGCTCTAAGAATCCCAGACTGGTTTGGGTTTGAAGGGACCTTAAAGCTCATCCAGTTCCAACTCCCTGCCACGGACAGGGACACCTTCCACTAGAGCAGGTTGCTCCAAGCCCCTGTGTCCAACCTGGCCTGGAACACTGCCAGGGATGGGGCAGCCACAGCTTCTCTGGGCACCCTGTGCCAGTGCCTCAGCACCCTCACAAACATTGATTGCAACATGAAAAGTGACAATAGGTCTTTCTTTACCAGACATGCTGAGGGAGCAAGGCAAATTCACAGCTGCCAAAAATTTTAGCTGAAGGCATTGGTGGAAGGGACACTGGGAGGTCCCAGCCAACTGCTCCAACCTCTGCTGACAGCAGGAGTCACCACTAGAGCTCAGAGCAACCACTGTTGGCTTCACCCAGGCAAGCCCTGATATCCTCCAGAATGGAGACTCCCACCTCCCTGTGAACCTGCCCCACACTGTCCTTCCCTTCTCACAGGGCGAAATTATTCGCTACCATGGGTACCCCTATGAGGAGCATGAAGTGGTGACAGATGACGGCTATTACCTCACTGTGCAGAGGGTTCCTCATGGCAGAGACAATCCAGAAAGCATGAGCACCTCCCATGAAGGAGAGACACAGGGCTCCAGCATGTTCTGTCCCCGTAAGTGCCACAAGAAGGTCTGCCTGGTCCAGGGACCCTGAGAGCTCTGCTGGGCCGAAGATGGTCAGGGCTGCCTTGCCAGAGCCTGGGTTCCCAAGGAGACAGCTTTCATGTAGGATTAGCCCTGGGAGCAGAAGAAATGCAGGTGCCCTCCACACCAAACTTCCTGTTCTTGTTCTGAGAGGATCTGCTCCAAAAAGGGAGAAAAAGATAAGGAGTATGAATGGGACAGAGAAATTTTGCCTCAGGTTTTACTCCTGCTCAAAACCAGCCAAGGTAGCAATAAAAAGCCATTTGTCAGCAAAAAACACCACCAGATGTGCAGTCCAATGCCATCTCACTATTTTGGCTCCTTTCTGTTCTTCACTTGAACCACTGTTTTAAAGTGAAGAGGGTGATACCCCATTCTTGTTGGCAGGAGTATCCCTCTCCTAGGGAGCAGGAGAACTAGCATATGAACATGGCAAAAGGGTGTGAAAAGCCAACTTTCCCTCCAGCACGCTTTGTCCTCAGCTGTCCAGGGTGGGAATGTGAGTCTTATGCTGAGAATCTAAAAAACAACAGAAAAAAAGAGGAGATAAATAATAAAAAAAAAAAAAAAATAAAGTCACTTTTACTTCAACCTTTCATGCTGCAACCTATAGTCACTCTACCAGATGAATTCAGATATCTCTGTGATAACCCTGTAGTGGCTGTGAAGCTGGACCTGCTTTGAGCAGAGTAGAGACCTCCAGATGACCTTTTCAGACTAAACTTTTCCATAATCTCTCTTCCACTCTCCTCCTACACCACTTCAGGCTTACTGGTCCTTTGTGAGAAACATTGTAAGCTTGTTCTGAGGAGCCAAGACTTGCCCATATGGCTTAAAGTGGGCAGAATTGAGTGGAGGAGAAGCTCTTGACCCCTCCAGTACTTAGTCTCTTGCATTAGGGCATCATGGTGTTGCTGTGCCATAGGAGGTACTTAAACTCTGCTGGGTTTTCAGTGTCTCCTAGTCAGACCTGGAGCACCTGAGTCAAACAAAAGGCACCATGTAGAGAGTGGTCCCCGTGCAGAGCGTACAGTCATTGATAAGACAGGCACAGGTTCATTTTCCTTCTTTCTGGGAGCATGATTCAGTGTGGAGCTCAACCTTATTTTTCAGTTTCACTATATTGATTTTCTCTGTTGTGGTATGACCAAAGAGCATGTTTCAAAAACAACTCTCCAAAGAGCCTGAGGACATAGGTAACCATCTCCTTGCACTGCAGTCACTTCCCCAAGGGGTTGCTACCAAAGCAATACCTGGATGTGAATTTTGCTGCTGCTCAGAGAAAATGATCCTACTTCTCTTTCTTCAGCTCCAAAGCCCGTGGTCCTCCTGCAGCATGGCCTGGTGTTGGAGGGAAGCAGCTGGGTTACCAACTTACCCAACAGCAGCCTGGGCTTCATCCTTGCTGATGCTGGCTATGACGTCTGGATTGGAAACAGCCGGGGGAACAGTTGGTCACAAAAGCACAAAGAGTTTGAGTTTCACCAGCAGGAATACTCAAATTACAGGTATTTCCTGCAAAATTGAAAGGTGGGCAGGTACCTGGTACCCTCAGCAGTGTCTGTAGGCTGGAGGAGCAGCACTGCTGACAGTCACACCATCTGCTAGTGGGCATAAACCAGCTCCACCAAGGTACCTGCCAGAGCTCTCATCTGCTCCCCAAACAGTCACAGCACTAAGGTCAGTAATTCTGTTATGTGCCCATCTACATTACAGCTTTCATGAGATGGCCATGTATGACCTTCCAGCAACAATCAACTACATTCTGCAGAAAACTGGACAGGAGCAGTTATACTATGTGGCTTACTCCCAAGGAACCACCACAGGTACTTAGGAGGAGATCAGAACACTGTCAGGGTTACGTTTACCCCTGGTTTGGGAGTGTTCTTCTGAAAACATGGGCAGGGAGGGTAATGCCTGGGCACATCCAAACAACAAAGGGAAAAGAGCAGGTAAAAATTCCTGTTTGCTTTAACAGAACAGTTTTGAGCAGTGACAGCCCAAAAATGGTTGTAGTGATGGCTTTTGGTGCATCCCACTGCTGTCATATCCCCAAGAAGGGCTTGTGGGAGCTGCAGCTGGGCTGAGCAGTCAAGCTAGAAGCTGAAATGCATCAGTAGCAAAGGCTTCAGGTCAAGTCACCAACCTTCTAGAGCCACCTCCAGGTGTCCTGATGGGCACACACACCTGGGAATCAACAATAACTTCAGAAATAACCTGGCAGGGTCTGCTTCCTTCTCCCTCCCACAGGTTTCATTGCTTTTTCATCCATTCCTGAGCTGGATCGCAAAATCAAGATGTTTTTTGCCTTGGCTCCCATCACCACAAGCTCAAATATGAAGTCACCCTTGCTAAGGGTGTTTGACCTTCCAGAGGGGCTGGTTAAGGTATGTGCTCGCCACACATGCGTCTGATGCAAAGGGGAAGGAGTAACAGGAAAGTCTCATCACTTGAGACATGCAGTGCTTGTACATCAGTTTCATTTTCCTTTCTGTGTACCCTTTGCATTGAGCAGGTAGGTACATCTTTGCCTAAGCCCTTGAGGCTGCAGGGCATTGAACAGTGTAAAGCATCCTCTTGTCTAGCCCTAATCTTGAGAATAGCTATTTCTAGCTATTGCTTTTGGGTCCATCCTCCTAGGACAAAGCTCTTCTAGGAAAATCAGGGCTCTTAGAGGGCCATGGCCGTTTCTGAAAAGCCAAAATCACAAAGCCCAGTAAAGCTGTGGCAAGGAAGGCAGCAACTTTCAGGGATGAGCAGAGAGCTGGGGAGAGTCTGGAGACGAAAGAGTAATGTGACCACACTGATCAATGCTTTTGACTTTCACAGCTCATTTTAGGACACACGGTGGTCTTTGATAAGGGTGAAATACTGCAGCAAGTGACTTCCAGACTGTGCAGCTACCCTACCTTCAAAAGCTTTTGCTCATTGGTCCTTTACTTGCCTGGTGGATTTACTAACAGCTTAAATGTGGTATGTACACTCCAGCTTACCTTTTAAGCAATAGTTTCTCTTTGTTTGATCCTGACTCGTCAACTAGCTGGCCTTTCACATCTTCAGTTTGTTGTAAAATCTTGCCATTGCATCAGCATTTTGAAATCCGGCCGTTGTGACGCTCTTGAATTGGCACCAGAGAGAACCCCAGAGTGTGCACAAGGTCACATGTCCACCAAGCACGCTGTCTCCCCAGAAGGGATGATACCAAAGGGGAGAGCACAGAAATGCATTTGGTGCTCCAAGGGGCACCCAGGGTTTCTCTTTCACTAAGTGATTTGTAATTTCATGTGTTTTAATAACAAAATGGGCTCTTGCAGAACAAACTTCCCTTCAGTTCACTGCTAGGAGACATGGGTCATAGAATCATAGAATCATAGAATCATAGAATCATAGAATCATAGAATAGTGAGAGTTGGAAGGGACCTTTAGATCATCTAGTTCCAACCCCCCTGTTGTGGGCAGGGACTTCTCACACTAAACCATGTCACCCAAGGCTCTGTCCAACCTGGCCTTGAACACCACCTGGGATGGAGCATTCACAGCTTCTTTGGGCAACCAATTCCAGTGCCTCACCACCCTTACAGTAAAGAACTTCTTCCTTATATCCAATCTAAACTTCCCCATTTAAGTTTTAACCCATTACCCCTTGTCCTATCACTACAGTCCCTAATGAAGAGTCCATCTCCAGCATCCTTATAGGCCCCCTTCAGATACTGAAAGGCTGCTATGAGGTCTCCACCCAGCCTTCTCTTCTCCAGGCTCAACAGCCCCAGCTTTCTCAGCCTGTCTTTGCATGGGAGATGCTCCAGCCCCCTTATCATCCCCATGGCCTCCTCTGGACTTGCTCCAAAAATTCCATGTCCTTCTTACACTGAGGACGCCAGAACTGTACACAGTGTGCCATGTGGGATCTGCATGTGGGATCTGCATGTAGTAGTTTTATTTCTAATAAATAATCTATCCAACACAACCCATTCTATAATGTACAGATTGGATAATATGACTGACTGGTTGTATCAGAGTAACATCCAACATCCCCAAGTCCTTCTCTGCAGGGCTGCTCTGAATCTCTTCTCTGCCCAACCCGTAGCTTTGCCTGGGATTTCTCCAACCCAGGTGTAGGACCTTGCACTTGTCATGGTTAAACCTCATGAGGTTGGCATCAGCCCACCTCACAAGTGTGTCGATGTCCCTCTGGATGGCATTCCTTCCCTCCAGCGTATCAACCGAACCACACAGCTTGGTGTCATCGGCAAACTTGCTGAGGGCACACTCAATCCCACTGTCCATGTCAGCGACAAAGATGTTGAACAAGACCGGACCCAACACCGATCCCTGGGTCCTCAGACTCTTCAGTCTACTATCCCTTAGAACATATTTATCCTTGAAGAAGAGCCTTTCCCTGTGCTGCACTGCGCTGAACACAGAGCCATAGAAAAATTCAGGGTGGAGGCACCAGGGTGCAGGTCTTCAGCCCAACCCTGCTCCCACCAGGGCCAACACTGCAGCTATAACAAGTTGCTTGGGAACATGTCTGGGTGATTTGGGTGGTCCCAGGGATGCCCCACTCTTACAGGGAAGGACTATTTCCTTGGGGCCAGCCAAGATTTCAAAGTCCAGATCCTGACACAAACTACTCATGTAAGTAAAATTGAAGACAGGTCCATGTAAAGTGCCAAGCAATAATAACTTGATCATGGATGAAGTCAGAACTGGGCCACTGTTTCTCAAAGAAAGTGTTGGGCTAATTTCTTAATATTCCAAGGAGAAAACACATTAGAAGCAACATGTAGAACTATTGTGATTAGTTGCCCATTTTCTTTACAAAAGGACCCTGAGCACAATATATGGAGTTTACTTGGGTTTGAAAACCACGACTCATAACATGACCCAGCATCCCCTGGGAATTGCTCAGCTTGCTGAAGGAAGCTCTACAGCACCCTTCATGCTACTGTCTGCAGCGTGAATTCACATGGCATGTGGCTGAGCTGTGCCTTCACAGAGCTAAGATGAAGCAGTTTGTGTGAGTGAAAGATTTCTGTGGCTACTGAAAAGGATGAGGTTTATTTCTAGTAGGATTTCTCTCCATGCAGAGAATAAATGTCTCCAATGGTTTCTTGCAGAGCCGCATAGATGTCTACCTGTCCCACTACCCTGATTCAACATCCCTAAAAACCATGTTACATTGGCGCCAGGTAATATTCCCTGCTGCAGAATAAGATTGCATGTAACCAGGGCCCATGTTCTCTCAGCTGCCAAGGACCTCTTCTCAATGCTTGGGTATAATCCTCCATTGTTCTCCCTGCAGAGCTATATTAGAGATAAAGGGGATAATTGACACGAGACACTGGTGCAGATGCAGTTCTTTTAGCCGTAACTTTCAACAAAAGATGACAAAGAGTCTTAGGAGCTGATAGGTGATGGAGATGGAAGATAAAAATGGTAATAAACCAGCACAGGCGATGCTAAAGGCCAAGAGTTGTGGGTCAGTAAAGACAACTAATCATAGAAAAACTAATGACTGAAAACCTGCACAGACTCATATCCTTCTGTTGTAGACACTGACCATGAGAGACAAAGGAAAGTTGCCCGAAGGTCTGATGCGTACCTTCTTTGAGGCTAGCTCTTGGTGCACGGTGGGTTTCTGGGGCCTCAGCCTCCAAATAGCAGACATGGGCAATGCTAGCAGTCCTGCAGGTCATGCTGAGATCTTCCTCGAGGTTGATCTCACCTCCCAGAAGACAGTATCACATGTAACATGTAGCCTTGGTGGCAGACAGGAGCAGTAGAGTTCCCTGCTTGCCTTTTATCATTCTTATGGTTACCTCTAATGCATGAATAATAAATACCACTCCACCTTCTTTTCCAGCTCTATCAAACAGGGGAATTCAAATATTATGATTACGGCAGTGATAACATGTTTCATTACAACCAGGTAAGAGAAATCCATTCTCACTTGTCAGCTAAAACTGAATTTTATGGGACTTGCAGAATTTACCTTATATGGTTAAACCAGTTTGTACCTTTCTTACAAAAACCATGTCTGTGATGTTGTTCAGTGATGACTTTTTGACCCTCTGATGAAAAGCACAGGAGCACAAGGCATAATCAGGATCTCTGGTGATAGTTTCTGTACCACCTCTTAGGATAGAGGAGAAATTCCAAGCAGTAATCAGGAATACTTTGACTTTTTGACTTGCCCGTGACCTCGCAGGTTTTCCTTCCTCAAGCCACACTATTTGTCTTGCAGACCACACCTCCCTTCTATGAACTGGAAAACATGAAAGCCCCTCTTGCTGCATGGTATGGTGGCAATGACTGGATTTCAGCCCCCGAAGATGTAAACATCACACTGCCTCGGATAACCAACGTGGCATACAAAAAGTACATTCCTGAATTTGTCCACTTTGATTTCCTTTGGGGTGTTGAAGCATATGAACAAGTATACAAAGAAATTCTTGACCTGATGGAGAGGAGCACCTAGAGTTGGACTGGGGCAATGATTGTTCGTTTCTTGTTTAATTGATGAAGCTTCTTTTAGTTAAAAAGAAAAAAAGAGAGGGAAAAGGCTCATTAAACTCTGTGCTTGGTTAGGATTGACATTACTCTGGCAAGTGACAAAAACAAGCCAATCCAATGATCTGGAAAGCACATAGGATTTAGGTTAAGTAAGTTAAAGTCCTTGAGGATGTGGGGCATGGCTCTTGGCCCCTGAGTATCCTAGGTGCCTCACTCACGTGGGCTTCCAGAAACAAGCTTCCAGAAACATCCATTTCCATGGATGTTGGCTTCTGGTCACACTTAGGTTCCCAGCTGCAAACACCTGGACAGTAGCTCAGCTCCCTCCTGGACACTGGTGTTCCACAAGAGTAGGTATGCTTGGATGGGAATGTGGTGGGTCAAGTGATAAATCCTGCTGATGTAGATTTATCCACCTTGTGGTTACTCTTCCATGCCAAGAATCCCAACATCCTGACATTCTTTGCTTTTCTTTACAATTGAAGGAGCTAGAAACAATGTGACAGGTGACAATGAAAAGAGCTCATGTTTTTTCCCCATGAGAACTGTCCATTTTGCTGATGTAGGGAACATCTTTCTCAAATTCATGTCGATTTGGGTAACAACAGCCTTGCTCATATACAAAAGAGTTTTCAATAAGTTCTAACTGGGAAACACCATTTTTCACCATTTTAAAAAATATTCCCAAGGCATAACCACCTTTTAAGATGTCACAGGGAGTGCTTTTGTTTTCCTTATATGGGACAGAGAAGCCAGAAATGAGTTTAACTCTGTTTTCAGCTTCTGGATTATACTTCTTAATAATATATTGATTAGGGGAGGAATTGTGAATTTGCCTGTTTGTGTAACTACCTTCTTAAAATATGCCTAGGAGCATGCAAGGCAAAGGATAAGATGCTCTTTCCACAAAGATGTACTACTACTAATAATAATAGTAATAATAGGAATAACAGTAACAATAATAGTAATAATAATAGTAATAGTAGTAATAATGTAAGAGAGAATCTGCTTGGCTCTTTGTGGTTGTACTGCCTTAAACCTCTGGAGGAGTATGGGGGTTTTCAGTACAGATGTCTTGCTATGTGCAGGCATGGGAAAGCTGCTTGTCCAACACTTCCCCTGCTCAGAGGTGGCCTTCAGTGGCTTGTAACACTGACAGAAAACTAACATTAGGAAGACATTCTTCCCTTTGAAGGTGCTGGGGCGCTGGCACAGGGTGCCCAGAGAAGCTGTGGCTGCCCCAACCCTGGCACTGTTCAAGGCCAGGTTGGACACAGGGGCTTGGAGCAACCTGCTCTAGTGGAGGGTGTCCCTGCCTGTGGCAGGGGGTTGGAACTGGATGAGCTTTGAGGTCCCTTCCAACCCAAACCAATCTGTGATTCTGATTCTATGAAATGTCTGGAGATGGTGGGATGGGGATGATGGTGCACGTCCTTGTAGGACAACTGCAATGGACTCTGAGTTACCATCAGAAGGGACCAGCTGTAAAGGTGTTTCACTTTCCATCAGTGGAGCTAGAAATGATCACAGAAGAAAACAGGATGGGGAGAAGTAATCTACAGGTGAAAGAATTAGGTTATAGGTTACATATTACCTATCTGGTGTGACAGCGTTTAGCTACCTCACTTAGGATATTTGTAATGACAACCTTTTCTTTGTGATTAGTTATTTATGTCAGGGCTGCGTTGTCATGCCATGGATATCAATGCAAATGCAAGAAGACTTCTCTGTCTCTGTAAATAAACACCCAAAGCTTGGCAAGACAGGCTTCTGCAAAGCTTGCAAGAAATTATTTACTTCTGAAGGTTTCTAATAATCGCAGAGTTTAGTATCTTCTCTTTCTGTTCAGGTTATCATGTTTGTGCCACTTTGGTAATGATGTCGTGCAATGTTTGTATTGCATTACCTTCATTCATTGGCATCTCCTATGACTGCTTCTTCACAAAGTTCTCTCTAAATCAGATTCTGGAAGTGCTCTGTATGTGCTTCCTTCTCCCATTAAAGGATCAGTAATGGCTGAAGCAGAGCATTCTGGAATCAAACAGAACAATAAACAGTCAAGGTGCTTGTAGGATAAATATTATGATGTTCTGTCATGTGGGATTGCTATGATCAATAAACAGATTGTGTTGATCTTGCTGGGACTGGAGTCCTTTCATGTCTCAAGTCTGTCAGGCAAGTCAGAAGTCATCAGGCAGGTCCAGGGTGATGGCACACATCCAAGGCCAGGCTGGGACATCAGCCCATGATGATTGAATCAAGTGAATCTCTTGACCGTAGACTTCACAACACAGCATGAGGCCTTCACCACCCTGGTAAATGTATTCATGCCAGAGCACTATTATTTTTAATTGTCCCTGCATGAGCAAACCAGCTTCAGTCCTACGCCTACATGTGTAAAGGATGCTGGTCAGTGTCCTCATTTCACCTTGGATAGAGTTAATTCTCTCCCTAGTAGCTGGTGCAGTGCTGTGGTTTGGCTTTAGTCTGAGAACAATGCTGGTAACACACTGATGTTCTAGTTGTTACTCTAAATCAAGGACTCTTCAGTCTCATGTTCTGCCAGTGGGGAGGGGCACAAGGAGCTGGGAGGAAGCAACGACAGGACACCTGCCCTGAACTGGCCAAACGTATTCCATGCTACAGCTCTGCTGTGGTGAGACCTCCCCTGCAGTCCTGCATCCAGCTCTGGAGTCCTCAGCACAGGAAAGACATGGACTTGTTGGAGAGGGTCCAGAGAAGGGCCACAGAAATGTTCAGAGGGCTGGAGCATCTCTGCTATGGAGACAGGCTTAAGAGTTGCGGTTGGTCAGCCTGGAGAAGAGAAGACTCCAGGAAGACCTTATTGTGGCCTTTCAGTACCTGAAAGGGGCCTATGAGAAAGATGGAGAGATGTTTTAGCAGGGCCTGTTGCAACAGGATGAAGCGTGATGGTTTTAAGCTAAAAGAGGAGAGATTCAGGCTGGATGTGAGGAAAACATTCTTTACAATGAGGTTGGTAAAACACTGGCACAGGTTGCCCAGAGAGGTGGTGGATTCCCCATCCCTGCAGACATTCAAGGCCAAGCTGGATGTGGTTCTGAGCAACCTGATCTAGGGGAAGGTGTCCCTGCTCATTGCAGGGAGTTGGAATAGATGAGCTTTGAAGGCCCCTTGCAATCCAAACTATTCTATGATTCTGTGATTCTATGCCCAATATATAAACTGGGGGGAGTTACCCAGAAAGGGCTGGTCACTGTCTGGGGACCGGCTGGGCATTGGGCAGCAGGTGTTGAAGAGTTGTATTGTGCATCATTTGGTTTTTTTTTTGGGGAAGGGGGTATTATTCCTTTCTCTCCCTCTCTTTTCTCATCTTATCTTATCTTACCTTGCTGTGTTGCTGTTAGAGTACTGTTATATTCTATTCTATTATTATATTTTAGTTTTATTTCTATTATTAAACTGTTCTTATCTCAGCCCATAGGTTTTACCTTTTTCTGATTCTTCTCCCCATGCTACAGTGGGGCTATGGGAGGGTGGGGTGAGAGAGCAACTGCATGGTACTTAGTAGCTCGCTGGGCTTAAGCCACAGAATTCAGCCACTTTCTTACTGTCCTCCCAGATGTGCTAATGCAAAGCCATTTTTGCTCGCTTATGGCACACAAGGCTAAAAGGGCTTGAAACCATAACAAATCCTGTTCAAAATACAGTAGTTGGACCACGTTTGCTGACCTATGATTTTCTACCACCATCATGGTCAATGCAAGAAAAGGCAGCACGGACATGAACTGTGAAGCATGTAGCCCAGCTCCAGTCTGTGTCCACACTGGAGAGGCGGTGAGCACATCTACTACAGTGTCCTTGCTGCTTGAGGGTTATGCTTTGGTGTCTGCTTTAAGCAACATACTGGCCTACACTGTTACTTAGAAACTCACTTGTACCAGGGTTCACCTAAGATAAGGTTTAATCGACTTATGTCGGATAGTGTACTCCCTTTACATGTTTTTTTTGGTCCTTAACAGCAAGCATGACAACAGTTTCCAGCAGTCACCAGCATCGCTGAGTAGTTTTATTCAGTTGAGGATATGTTGCTTTCTTATTCCAGAAACCATAAGCAATTTCTGTGTTCTGCCCTATGTTATTTCCAAGTTTGCTTTTGAGATTGCTTGGAAGAGAGAGCCAGCAACTGGGTTTTGAGGCTTGTATTTTTGTATAGCGGTACCTGTCTCCTGTACTCTTTACAAGCCTATGTTAGTCTCCATTCCTGACCCTGGACTATGTAGCATGGACATGTTACCACTCCCTGAAGGTCTCAAATATATAAATATAAATAAATATATTCTCAAATATATTTATAAATATAGTCTCAAATTATATGTATATATAAATATAAAAATTAAAATAACCCCAAGAGCACTATGATAAAATTTTGTTTATTTATTGAGCAAGTTTGCTGAAGTTGGCTCAGGTGATGAACAAAACCAACTCCTTCAGCTTTAGCAGGCTCTTCAAAGCCAATTGTACAATGAAGAGAGATCAGAGAAAAAGTACAAGAACTTCAGGGTTCTTCTGGGGGTCTTCTGAACAAAGAAACGGGAAGAGTAAGATGAGACAAAGCACCGGTGACCACATCTCAGCTATTCCACAACCAACCTCAAGGCACATTTGTGCATTGCTAATTCAGTTTCATTACTGTGAATAAACATTGCATAAACAATTCTAGCAAGGTGTTGTAAAAAGAATACACTGTTTCATCAAGCTTCACTACCCAAGTCTACCAAGAGTAAAATCCCTACTACATGTGTAATCAGAGATGCTGGAGATACCCCAGCCCACCTGGGGGCTTTAAACTAGTAAAGGTACAACCAGATTAGGACTGTTTCTCATTAGGTTCTTTAACTTGAGCAAGGTTCTCCAAGGTTACTGCAAGGGAAACCTGCTTATCTGACAGGAATTACGTAAGATTTGATGTTCCTTATTGCTAAAATCAGAATGATAGTCTCGCCCCCCCTTCAGGATCCCAGTTCTGATGACAGCTAGTTAAGCATCTCCCTGCTTGTGACTGGCTTACCCTTGTGCTTGGCAAGAGGCAATGGATAGAAGGTAAGAACCAGCATTGTAGGCATACAGTCAGGAGGCTTGAACATGCATGAGAACACTGGGAGAAACACCAGAGCAGGAGTTAGAGGAATGGTATGCATTGATAGACAAGCACATGATTAACACCAATCAAACTGAGGAAGGTGTTGCTTGCACTGTGATGTGCCACAGAGAAGGTGACTCATCAGCAGAAGGCCTGCATCTGTTAACAGGGCAGCAGTGGGGATACAGCTGCCCCTGTATGCTATAGGCTCCCTGTAGCTGACCTTTCATGGATTGTTTCTCTTGTTGTTATCCCAACAGCAGGATGTGTTACAAAATGATAACAAAAAAGTGAGACAACCAGCAGCAACATTGCCTTATATTTATGAAGCATGACGTAAATGAGATGCAGAAGCAATATGTCACGTCGTAGTGACTTCTGACTCCTACAGTACCTTAAAGGCCAAGAAAGACTTGGACTTCGGGCTGCAAGCAGAACGCAGAAGGCTTATGGAGAACTCAGTAGCTGGCAATCCTTGCCTTCCATATCACACCCAGGTGACCCTGGACAGGCCACTTGGTGCACACATCTTGGCCCCTCTGAAAGTTTGTGTGTGAAAGTGCTGATTGGTACGGTCTACTTGGTTAGAAAGCTAAATAAAATACCTTGCTGTTTCTAAACAGTCTTTGAGTTTTCTTACATTGGTTCCCACCACAATGCCGTAAAACCATCCCATGAGTATGGTTCAATTTAAGATGCCCATATTAGTCTATCTAATGTTGTGCATCTTACCATGTATTATGGCATCCTGGCCTGTAGGTTATACTAGTGACTATTTGCAATTCTGTTAAGTGCACAGTCACAGCAGTGTTATGATGGTATTTCTCTTTCCACCTATACTGTGTGTCAAAACATCCAACTTGGGTCTCCTAACTTCAAATAACTCAAAGGTCTTCATTTCTTCCTTTGACTAAGCTCCACAAGAGTTTCCCAGTAAAAAGCTAACTGCTCTTTGCTCCAACTTCTTTCCTTCCTACCACAGTTATGATAGGTCCTGGTGTGAAATCACACACAAGCCCCAGCACTGATACTCTGTGCCGACAGCCTCACCCCATGGCCTGAGGATCATGGAGAAATCTCTGCTGCCTCCTATCTAGTACTAGTACCTAGTACCTCCATTAGATAACTAATACTCCATGGAAGTAGAAGACAGAAGACTTGACAATGGATTAAGTAGCTGACCATACAAGTAAAAGGTGAGGCCTGTCTTGATGCTAGAGTAGGAGTACACAAGCGGGGTAAGGGTTTCTCCATCCACAGGGTGTTTTCTAACTCCTCCTGGGACGCACGGTGGAATTGCTCTCTACACAACCTGTAAAGTCCATCTTATGTAGAGGGATTTTTGCACTCGTGGGAGTGGGAGGACATTTGCAATAGCCTAAAGTAGGCACAAGGACAGAAGTAAGGTAAGGAAACAGTGAAGGCTCAGGCCACAGCTGCTGTCAGGAAGATAGCACCCACACACAGTCTCTCTTTGCGTCACCAGTTGTGGCACTGACAGAAAATTACAGTCTGGTGGATGGAGTAACACGTGCTTGAGCTGGGCTGTGTTCCACAGCTCGCATACTGCTCATAGACTATGGCTGGTATGAATATCAGAAGTCAGCGTAATCCATAACCAGGAAACGTATACTCAACCAAAGCACCTGATGGCCAACCGAGGGCTTAGTCTTTTAGATGGCTACCAAGCAGCTACAGAAAGGCGTAGGTTGTAAGGTCATGGGCTGGAGGTGGAGAATGGGCACCTTTGCTCTGTGAAATACCTACCACTTCACCCAAATGGAATCATTGCACAGGCTCTGGTGTCCATCAGCAAGAACCTACGTGTGGTACTTGTCCAGAAAATGTTGCAGAGGTTTTGCAAGTTGTCAGTTGCAAACACACTACCACTTGGGCATAAGGGCTATGGGACATTGCATGAGCCACTGTCACTCCTGAAGAGTGGTGCACCAAATGTCTCCCATGCAGGAAGCCAGTGAAGGAACAGCAGGAACCTGTCCTTGCTGTGCTGTCCTTGTTTCAGCTGGGAGAGTTAATCCTCTCCCCAGCAGCTGGTATGGTGCTGTATTTTGGCTTTAGTCTGAGAATAATGCTGATATCCTAATGCCATTGAGCCACTGAGGGGCAGAACCCATTTGTATTTCTGGAATGACAGGAGGATCACAACAGGGCTTGTACTGCATGGTACTTAGTTGCCAGCTGGGTTTAAGCCATGACGTGTCTATGGAGAGGCTGACATACCCCTGAGGCCTTGTGAAGCTGATACAGTCCAAGTCCTTTCATTTCTCCAGGAGCTCTCATCATAGAAGAGGCATTTCCAAAGAGCTCCTTGGAGTTAGGAAATGATCCATTAGAAAGAAAACTTCTTGACATTTTTTTACTGTAGCTACCAAGAGCTCAAGGTGCAATTCCATAGCTGAAAATGCTTGCTGCACCACTCCACTGCTTTTGGAAACGTAATCATTTGCAAGCAGGAAAGTCACAACCACGTGGACAAGCAGGAAGTTATCAAAGGTATGACCAGCACACACATCACTTAATTGGAGGACACATGACATGGTCCAGCATGGTGTCAGGGATCTGACACAATGTTCTGG
Source organism: Pezoporus flaviventris (assembly GCF_033815535.1). Lineage (NCBI taxonomy): Eukaryota > Metazoa > Chordata > Aves > Psittaciformes > Psittacidae > Pezoporus > Pezoporus flaviventris. The sequence continues at coordinate 55,569,359 of NW_026892549.1, forward strand.
CTTTAACAGTGGTGGTGATAGAGCCACCACCATTCACACCACCAGCCTGAGCAGTGACGACGGTGGGCTCTGCTGGGTAATGTATTTTCCTTCACGTAATTCAGGCTTTCATTGGAGCTATCCTGAGGGTGGAAAAGCATTGATTGCTCTTGTTCTTGGTAACTTGCCTCTTGGCAATACCACAGAGAGTGTTACTGGGAATATTTCAATATGATATGTCTCACCGTGTGAGAGACCCATGAGGAGGAGGAAGAAGGGAGGTAGAGAGCAACCAGATGACTGGTGAGATGATTTGCAACTCATGCTACTGGGTTGGAGTTAAACTCGAACTTTTAAGAGCCTGTCAAAGGATTAAAAATTATATCTAATATGAAGTATGTGTATTAAAAACAGATCTCTGCTTGGTAAAAAAAAGTCTCTAAGGTGATCAAAATGGTTTCTGGGGTGGATTTTTTCAAGCTACACTTACTTTATAAATAGCGTTCCTATGAGGCTCTACCAGTTTCAGTTTATAGTATCCATCTGTTCACAGTGGCTTCTGGGTGCAAAAGCTAAGCAATAGAGAAACAGCAAAAGTATAGACATAATCATAGCCCAGCCAACCTAAATGTGTTCCTTCCTATAGAAGGAACTTTTACTTTGAATTAATTAATTAATTAATTCATTCATTCATTCATTCATTTTCAATTAATTCCCCCTCCGTGACAATTGACCCGAGGGCATTTTCTATCACTTCAGTTCTTGCATTATAAAGCTGTTTCTCTACTTTTTACCACTAAAAATATAAAAACGGGTCTTGCCTAGTACCAGATCTAGTCTGTACGGAGGAGTATGAAGAGCCTTGCATGGACTGTAATGGTAGTTGGAATTGGGAATCCATTCTGCTTCCAGCCCAGACCATGATATATGGTCTTCAGATATATAAGGAACCTAACCCCTCATAAACAAGTGGAAGCAGACATTCATACAATGTTAAATAGCCACAGCAACAGCAATAGCAATGGCAACAACAATAGTAATAGTAATACTTTACACAGGCACAAGATGTGGCTGTTGATTGCAATCCTGGTTTTGACACAAGCATCCGTGAACTCAGAAGATGCCGTCGAGCAGAAAAAGGTCGTAAATCCCGAGACTTTCATGAATGTTGTAAGTCAGGAGAACAGCCCGGGGATGTTTATCTGGGGGAGAGAGAGATGGAGGGGATGCATGTGGAGGAGGTTTGGTTCATCATGTGTGCTGGTTTTCTGGAGCGGTGCAGTCTGACGTTGCCTCCATACCATCATTAGCAAGCCCTGCTTCCTGAAGGAGCCCTGTTCCTCCCAGCAGTATGAAGTGCAATTACCAGCAGGTCAGTTAGAGAAGGGGTAAACCCAGCCTGAATTTGATCAGACACCTTCCTGGAGGGTCTGAAGTTGTGAAAGGCTTCTCTCTTTCAGCTGCAGCAAGCAGCTCAGGGCCATGTCCAGGTGGGTTCTGCAACTCTCTAGAGGTGGTTTTAAATGGACCTGTGACATGGGCAATTAAATTGCTGAAATTAATCCCTTCTGCCAACTGTGTGACAAAGCAAGCACATGGCGATGTGTAGGCAGGACCACAGCTGGACTTCACCGACTGAAACTTCCCAGTCTGCCAAGTTTTCAGCATAAATAAAGCTCAGGCAAAGCCTCAGGAACCATGAGACAAATCCTACAGGGTTTGTCCTATTGCCCTTCCAGTCAGCCCCGCTCAGCAGGTTCGATATGCCTGCTATCTTATCTGCCCCACGCATCAGCTCAGTGTGACATGACATGTCAGCTGTCAGCAAACCCTTTTTGTTTCAATCTTCGGGTTTGGAAACATCTCAAATGCATTTCTTGCTGCATGCTGCTGGGGAGCCCTGCTGCCACTCACCCCTCTCCTGCTCAAAGCCCACAGTTGAGCATCTCCTCTTCCCTTTAGCATCTCATGGAGCACCATATGGAGAAGAGAAGCCTCAGGGGGACCTATCACTCTCTACCACCTGAAAGGAGGATGGAGCCAGGAGGAGCCTGGTCTCTGCTCCCAAGGAACAAGGGATGGGACAAGAGGGAACAGCTTCGAGCTGCGCCAGGGGAGGTTCAGCTTCCTACCTGTGTTTTTCTTTCCCCAGAGCCAAATCATCTGCCACAGAGGGTATCTCAGTGAGGAGTATGAAGTCCTGACTTATGATGGCTACTACGTCAGCCTTAACAGGATTCCTTATGGAAGAGCAAATCCTAGGAACAGAGGTATGTCTCTATTTCACAAGGAAGGCGGCAAAAAAACCCAAACAGACTGAATATAACAAGCAGGTGATGGGATGAGCCTGAGCAGCCAGGGGAGTATTTATCGTGACAGCAAAACCACCAAATGCGCAGCACTTCTCAGATTTACAGTCACACTCCTAGCAGCCAGCACAGGAGAGTGTGTTGCACCACAACAACTGCCTGTCACATCCAGCAGAGACCTGAGTCTCACAAAGGTCCAGAGGGTGCAGACATATCTGAAGAGATATATCTGCATTTAATTTCCTCCCCCCCCCCCCCCATAAATCTATGCCTCTGGGGTTTGAACAATCTCAGAAATGAGCCTGTACATTTGAGCTTTCACATGGCTGTTCTCAGTATCCACTGTACTAACCTTGTGGGGATGAGCTTGTGGGGTCTGAAGGGTTTAGGAGGGACATCTGCAGCTCTCCAGCCTAAGACAACAAGGGCAACCACCACAAGGTAACTATGGCAAGGATTGCTTCACCAGGAGGTGTCATTCAAATGCACACTGTATGTTCTCTGGCAGTGTGAGAAAGAGGCGTTATTGGCCTGAATTTGGGGTGAATAAGCAGGGTAATTCTGGTTCAGTGCAATGTGCTGTTTCTTTCATGTCCAGAGCCCAAGCCAGTTGTGTTTCTCCAGCACGGCTTACTCGGAGAAGGCAGCCACTGGGTGGAAAACCTATCTAACAACAGCCTTGGCTTCATACTCGCAGACTCTGGCTATGATGTCTGGCTGGGAAACAGCCGAGGGACGAGCTGGTCCCAGCGACACCAGCACCTTTCCGCTGACCAGGCTGAATTCTGGGATTTCAGGTGGGCTGGAGTGGATCACAACAGCACAGCCGGTTCCTCTGCCTGTCACTAACATCTAGGCAGAGGTGGGTGCCTCCGGGCAGGCAAGTCGGAGCACCTTGTCTCAAGTACGGCCTCCCCCAGCATTCCCAGTGATGTGCCAGGGATTTGGAGGTACCTGTGCAGACCTGCCTGCTGACACGGTGCCAGCAGCTCCCTGCAGCTGCCTGGCCCTGCTGCATGCATGAGGACATCCGTCCTGTAGAGACATCAGCCCTATTCCAGGGCCTCTGCAGGGACTTCCCTTGCCAAACCCCCCAGCAAAGGGTCCAGAAGTGTCATTGCCACCTACCCTTCTCCTAGATGTTGCCCACAGAAACCTTATTTCCAAGAATGGCTTTTTAGACTGCTACTGCCTCTCCAGAACTGATCTTCAGAGCAGTCCTGGATTTTCCAAGCTCATAAACATGCTTCCAGTAAGAAAAGCCTGATAAAGTAGGTCTGGGCTTCACCTCGTCACACTAAAAAGCACATGGGCAGTAACCAGTGCTCCATTCACTGCAGAGAAAGAGCATCTCTAGGAGCAGAGGTGGTGCTGTAACCCTGACATGAGGCACTCTAGGGCTGCAGACCTACATGCACAGCTGGCCAGTCCCTGCACAGCTTCTTCGCTGCTAACCATGGCTATGGGAGGACTAAGCCCTTTCAGGGAAGGATGAGGCCATTGCAGGAGGGATACATTCAGTCCCTGGGCAGTTTCACCCAGCACAGGGCTCTCCTGCCTCATAGGAATTTTCTCCTGGTAAATCAGCCATGGATATTAAGCCCTTCAGTATAGAAGCAACGCAAGACAGCCAAAATTCACAGGAAACTTTGCTTATAAGTTCACCTTATAACCAGTGAACTGCTCCTGTGTTGCAGCTTTCATGAGATGGCAATGTACGATCTCCCAGCCATGATCAACTTCATCCTGCAGAAGACTGGACAGCAGCAGATCTATTACATTGGCTACTCCCAGGGCTGCACGATCGGTGTGTTAGAACTGCCTGCACCAACTTGAAAACACTCATTTTGGTGTTTGTAAGCAGGAAGCAGAGAGGTCCAATCTTTGAGGGCTGACAAGCAGGCAGACAGAAGGTCTCTTGCAGTGAGGCACACAAGCCACGCTTTTCATATCAGACATCTAGGAGGACCAGCTTGCTCCTAAGGCAGTCAGAAAGCTCCCGGTGGTCTCAATAAGTTCCTTGCTGCGACTATAATTCAACCTCAAAAACCAAATTGCAGCATCCTGCATCAAAACCAAAGGTGTTTTGCATGGATGTCACAGCTTCTACTTTCCAATGAAATGCATTGTGCTTCTTTTCACCTGGGCCATCAGAGGTATGAGATAACCTGTGATGATGACACCCTTTAGCAGGGGTTGATAAAAGGTGACAGCACTGTTCCCTTCACCTGGTGAATGGGGCAGGACTTCCCATCAGTAGCAATCATTGAAGTGCCTCATCAGCCACTTCTAACTATAGGGATAAAGGCTTTGTCTCCTTCTGGATATCTCTAGCACTAATGCTAAGCAGAAAGGTGGGAAGAGATCCCAGGTTTCTAATTGGGTATAATGCCAGCTAAACAGGTCTGGGCAAGCAAACCCTCAGATTAAGCACCTGAAGAAAGATGAAACCATTCTTAGGTTGTTTTTCTGTTTCCTCAGCATTCATTGCCTTTTCATCCATGCCAGAGCTGGCTCAGAAAATCAAACTGTTTTTTGCCCTCGCTCCAGTAGTGACAATCAAACATGCCAGAAGTCCCATCATGAAACTGTCCTTCCTTCTAGACAGGCAATTCAAGACGTTCCAGGTAGGGGATTGCTGTATGCTCTCCCAAACACGCCAATGCTAGAAAAGGGATCATGCCCAGTTACAGCCCCTGGGGCTACCTGACACAGTGGGAGACAGTGAATTCCTGCTGATTTACAGGCACAGACACAATTCATCAGGTGCAGGCACCCTGCATGCTCACTTTATTGCATGCACATCTCTGCAGGATCTCAGGGTATTGAAGCTGGTATTTCTGTGGGGGCTCTTGTTGAATTCATGAACAGACCACCTAGGAAAGAGCAGCTTTACTGTGCTGACGTTAACGACAAATGAACCAGCACCTGGGGGGGAAGAAGAGGGTCCCGAGTACTGATTTCCCTGGTGCCATTCAGTCAGCATTGCCTCTGTACTGAGCTGTGCACACCACAGGGGGGTGGGGGCAAAGGAGAAACGGGGCTGACCCATGTGAGTGCCACACATCCCCTCCCCACCCAGCTGAGGGGACAGTGGCTGGTGGCACATCGTTGGGGGGACGACACATAATTTGAGGACTAGGCGCAAGGAAGGGAAGCGCCAGACACCGACCTTGCTCATTGCTCCTACAGCTCCTGCTCGGCAGAACGGATGCCTCGCTGCGGATTAGGAAGATGTGGAGGTTTCTCCCCCACCTCTGCAGGAACCCGCTGCTGCACAAGCCTTGTGCCAACCTCCTCTTCCTGCTGGGTGGCTACAATGAGAAGAACTTCAACACGGTGAGTGCAAGCACTCCGCGTGGGGATGAGAGAGCCGGAGCCCTGGGCTGCACTGCTTGGGAGCACCCAGCAGCACCCACTGCCACTGAGAGCAGCTGTACATCCCACCAGCACCACTGGGTGCAGCTCCTACTCCTGCCCACCCTGCTGAAGGAGCATCTGGGTGACCACAAGTAGTCAATAAGGTCTTGAGCACAGTCCCGGAGCCCAGAAGAGGTATCTCCAGGAGCTAGAGGGTACCTCATCCTTCACCATTCTCCTGGAGCTGTCTGAGAGCAATGGGGTTTTAATGAAGATTATATTCCTGGCCCAAATCTCTAGGCAGCTTGGCTCAGCAGTGGCTGTTTTGGGAAATGCATCATCTGGCAACTGCCACCCTTGCTCCTATCTATTGGAAAGCAATCATAGAATCACAGAATCAGCTAGGCTGGAAAAGACCTTTAAGCTCATCCAGTCCAACCACTCCCCAGCACTGCCAAGGCCACCACTAACCCATGGCACTGAGGCTTTGTCTCCACGGTGTGTGAACACTTGCAGGGACGGTGACTCCAGCACTGCCCTGGGCAGCCTGTTCCAATGCCTGAGCACCCTGTGGGGAAGGAATTGTTCCTCAGCTCCATCTAAACCTGCCCTGGTGCAGCTTGAGGCCGTTTCCTCTTGTCCCATCCCTTGTTCCTTGGGAGCAGAGCCCAGCCCTTCCTGGCTCCATCCTCCTGTCAGGCAGTTGTAGGGAGTGAAAAGTTCCCCCCTGAGCCTTCTCTTCTCAGACTTTTAGTCCCTCAGCCGCTCCTCACCAGACTTGTGCTCTAGTCTATGATAGTTTGAATGTGTTTCCTTGCAGACACGGCTGGATGTGTACACATCTCACTATCCAGATAGGACATCTGTCAAAACCATGATACACTGGGCCCAGGTAGGTTCCTAGCATAGAAGCAACCCTTACAATACCTGGGACTGATGTCTCTATACACTGAGCCCAGAGTGTGCAAGAAAGTAAAAATGATGATCAGGTTGTTGAAGGAAAACTTGCCAGTGTGAAGTCCTCCAGCAGCACCCTGCACATGAGCTGGTGATGAGCAGGTCTGCAGAGGTACCTTCATCACACTGCAGCAGCCAAAGTGCCACATGAAATGCCTTAGTTTGCTAACCCATAGCTAGTGACAGGAGTTGTGGTGGAGTTCAAATCATCACCCTGCTAAAAATGATAGAAAGTCCAGCCTGGGAGGGATGCCACCTCCGTGCATCACAACCTTCTCTCATGAGGTGATCCCTTTAGGATGCTGGGAGATGCAGTACTCACACAAAGGTGTTCCCTGGCCTCCCACTGCAGATCTACCTTCTCCTTGCAGGTGATGAAATCAGGAGAATTCAAAGCCTTTGACTATGGCAGTGAAAACCAAGCCGTGTACCACCAGGTAGGAGGCTGCACGAGCAGTGCTGGTGGCTGGAGGTGCCAGGGCTCTGTGGTGTGGGGACATGTTGGCTTGCAGGGGTTGACCATAGCAGCAGCAGTTCCTCAAAGCCCCCCATGTCCCTCCAGGAGACACCTCCCTTGTACCATGTGGAGGAGATGCCCGTGCCCACCGCAGTGTGGTCAGGAGGAGAGGACTGGGCAGCTGACTGGAGAGACGTCAGCCTGCTACTGCCCCGCATCACCCACCTTGTCACCTACGGCCACATCCCCGACTGGAACCACTGGGACTTCATCTGGGGCTTGGATGCCCCTGAACGCCTCTACAACAGCATCCTGGAACTGATGGAGGGGTCTCAGTAGAGTGGTGGGTCCCCAGGGAGATGCCAGTGGCCTGGCCCCTCTCCCTCAACTGGGACATTCCATGCTGTCCCCTCCTTACTGCTGGCCTGACACAGTTGTGGTGATGGTGCTTCCCACACAGCCCTTGGTCATCAGGGTTTGTCCTCCTCGCTTGGGAGCTCCTCATGAACCAGTGATGCTGCGCAGGCGGGCAGCACTGGGGCCAACTGAGGCATCAGGGCAGGCAGGAGCCACCAGTCAAGCAGCCCTGCTGGAAAGGTGATGCTGGAGGCACATCCTGGCTGTGCAAGGGGGATGTGGGGACCCTGCTGTGACCCCAGTGGGTTGGAGATTAGAGCATCCAACCCACAAGGAGATGGGAAAGAGCTGGGATTGTTGGGTCTGGCATGGGGAGGTGGGGGGTGTCTGAGTCCAGCCCCTAGTCACAGCACAGAAAGGGATGGAGGGGATGAATGGGTGTATAGCCATGGCTCCCCTATGAAGCTGCCACCAGGCTGGTGTCCTGCTGCGGTGCATATCCCCTTCCATGTGGTCCCATCTCGCTACTTGCTGGAAAACCAGAGGTGGGGAAAATACCTCCTAAATAAAGAATCATCAGGATTGAGGGAACTCTGAAGATCATCCAGTCCAATCCCCTGGCAAGGCAGGGCCACCCAGAGCAGGTCACACAGGAATGTGTCCAGGTGGGTTTAGAATGTCTCCAGAAAGGGAGATTCACAACCTCTCTGGGCAGCCTGTTCCAGTGCTCTGCCACCATCAACAGAAAGAAGTTCTTCCTTGTGTTGTGGTGGAAGTTGTGTTTCAGCTTATGGCCACTGCTCCTCGTCCTGTCGCTGGGCACCACTGACAAGAGCCTGGCACCATCCCCCTGGCACCCACCTTTGAGATACTGATCTGCATTAGTGTGACCCCCTCTCAGTCTGCTCTTCTCCAGACTAACCAGGCCCAGCTCTTATAATCTATCCTCACAAGTGATGCCCCAGAACCCTGATCATCTTTGTGGCCTCTTGTCTGTCTTGTACTGAGGAGCCCAGACCTGGAGACAGTGCTCCAGATGTGGCCTCACCAGAGTAAGCAGAGGGGGAGGATCCTGTCCCTCTATCTGTTGCAATACTCCTGCCTACGGCCCCCAAGATACTCTTGTCCCTCCTGGCTTAAGGGCACGCTGCTGACTTCACCACTGATCACAACAATCTTCTGAGCTCTGCCCTTCACAGAATCACAATGTGGTTTGGGTTGGAAGGGACCTTAAAGCTCATCCAGTTCCAACCCCTGCCATAGGCAGGGACACCTTCCACTAGAGCAGGTTGCTCCAAGCCCCTGTGTCCAACCTGGCCTTGAGCACTGCCAGGGATGGGGCAGCCGCAGCTTCTCTGGGCACCCTGTGCCAGCGCCTCAGCACCCTCACAGGGAAGAGCTTCTGCCTTATCCCCAACCTGAACTTCCCCTGTTTCAGTTTGAACCCATCACCCCTTGTCCTATCGCTGCAGTCCCTGATGAAGAGCCCCTTCCAGCCCGTTCCCAACCCACCTCCCTGGGCTTCCCTCTACCCCGCACTTGCAGAGGTCACACACGAAATGTGATGGGAAAAGGCGGGGCCTGGCGGAGGCGAGACCAAGCAGGAAGGGACGGGACGGGGCGGGGCGTTGTGGGCGCCATGGAGGGCAGTGGCGTGCGGCGGGTGGTGGCGGTCGGCGCGGGGCTGGCGGGGTTGGGCGCGGTGCAGCGGCTCCGCGGGACCGGCTCCGTGCGGCTGCTGGAGGCGGCGTCCCGCGCCGGCGGCCGCGTCTGCACCCGCCCCTTCGGTACGGAGGAGCCCCGGGGGGTGGCCCCAGCTCCGGACCCGCCCCAGGGGTAGCACCGGGGATGGGGGAGCTGCACCGCGACCGCCGCTGTGGGGCCGGTTCCTGAGTGGGGGGACACGGGGCTGGGGGTGTCTGGTCTTGCGGGTGCAGTGGGAGCACACTGGAGACAGTGACGAGTGGAACAGGGGGTTGGGCAGGGTCCGCTGACTCCAGCTGGTTCTGGGGGTCCTGCCCTGGGGTGATACCCTCCTCCTCCGCAGCGTCAGGGCTCGCAGAGATGGGGGCACATTGGATCCACGGCCCCTCGCCAGCGAACCCTGTCTTCTGCCTCGCCACCCGCTATGGGCTGCTGGGCCCGGAGGCTGCCCGGGAGGAAAACCAGCGGGCAGAGGCAGGGGGTCACCCCCCGCTGCCCTCCATCACTTACGGCAGCTCAGGGAGGGCGCTGAGCCCGCAGGCGGTGAGTGAAGCCCATGACCTCTTTGACACCCTCCTGGCCTCTGCCCGTGATTTTCGGGGTGCTGAGGAGCCACCAGCGTCCAGTGTGGGACAGTACGTGCGGGCAGAGATCACTCGCAGGGTCCCCGCTTTGGGGGGGGGCAAGGAGGATGCCCGGCGGCTCCAGCTGGCCATCCTCGCCACATGCCTCAAGCTGGAGTGTTGCATCAGTGGCACCCACAGCATGGACCTGGTGGCCCTAGAGCCCTTTGGGGAGTACGTTTCCCTGCCAGGCCTGGACTGCACTTTCCCGGGGTAAGCACAGGGCTCTGGAGAGGGAAATGGAAGAGCATTTTATGGGGGCACCCTATTCCCATCAGCACCTCCTCCTGCAGTGGCTACAGCAGCTTGGCCGAGCACATGCTCTCAACTCTCCCTGAGGGCACGGTGCTGCTCAACAAGGCAGTGAGGACCATCCAGTGGCAAGGGTCCTTCTGTGAGGAAGGGGATAACACTAGGGATTTCCCTGTCCGTGTGGAGTGTGAAGATGGAGACGCCTTCCTCGCCGACCACGTCATTGTCACCGTCCCACTGGGTGAGGACATCAACACCTTTCCTTGCCCTGCCTGTCCCCTCCAACCAGTTGGCATGGCTGATGATGGGCAGGCTCCTGGTGGGAGAGGGGAGGATGGAAATGGGCTCTGACCCCACTTCAGAGCCCAGCAGAGGTGCTGGTTCTTCTGCCTAATCATCTGCCTACAGGTTTCCTCAAGGAACGCCACCAGGACTTCTTCCAGCCTCCCCTGCCTGAACGGAAAGCAGAGGCTATTCGCCGCCTGGGTTTTGGCACCAACAACAAGATCTTTCTGGAGTTCGAGCAGCCTTTCTGGGAGCCCCAGCAGCAGCTCATTGAAGTGGTGTGGGAGGATGAGTCTCCCCTCGAGAAGCCCAGCACCGACCTGGAGGCCAACTGGTTCAAGAAGCTCATTGGATTTGTGGTCCTCCAACCACCAGAGCAGTATGTGATAGGAGAACCAGCAACAGGGGTTAGGGCATCTCCTAGACAATGTGAGAGTGTCTTGGTTCTGTCTTGAGCTTCAAGACCGTCTCTGGGTCACTGGTGGCCTGTGATGCATCAGTGCTCCCATGTTTCCTGGTGAGCAGCAGGAGGGTGGTAGATCTCAACCCCATCTTTCCTCCCCAGGCATGGGCACGTCCTCTGTGGCTTCATCGCAGGGAAGGAGTCAGAGTACATGGAGACACTGAGTGATGCAGAAGTCCTCAGCACCATGACACACATGCTCCGCACACTTACAGGTAACCACTGCCTCCTCTGCCCTTGTCACCCCATCCCCCTGGATTTCTGAATCCCACTGAGATTCTGCACCCACAGGGAACCCACTCCTGCCCACTCCCAGGAGCGTGCTCCGGTCCCAGTGGCACAGCACTCCCTACACCCGGGGATCCTACAGCTACGTGGCCGTTGGCAGCTCCGGAGATGACATTGACATCCTGGCTCAGCCCCTGCCCGTGGACCCCGAGGACCCCAGGGTAACTGCTTTAGGTTGGGGGATGGCAGTGGCTATGGAAGAAGCAGGATCTCCTGGCTTGGGGCCAGGGTACCCTAGGCCACGAGGAGCGCAGGGACATGGTATTCCTCACTTACACTCCAGTTGGGAGTCACCAGTGTTCATGTCACCAACCAACCCCCCTTGGCTTTTCCCACCGAGCTCCACGGGTGTGGAGGGAACCCCACTTCCATAAAATCTGGGGACACTTGGCTGCTTCCAAACACTTTCTGGCATCAGGAGGTTGCAGTCATGTGGGGGTCAGCCTCTTCCCAAGTTACAAGGGACAGGACAAAAGGAAATGGCCTCAAGCTGCACCAGGGCAGGTTTAGATGGAGATGAGGAGCAATTCCTTCCCCAGAGAGTGCTCAGGCACTGGAACAGGCTGCCCAGGGCAGTGCTGGAGTCACCATCCCTGCAGTGTTCACACACCGTGGAGACAAGGCCTCAGTGCCATGGGTTAGTGGTGGCCTTGGCAGTGCTGGGGTAAGGGCTGGACTCGATCTTAAAGGTCTTTCCCAACCTGGTTGATTCTGTGATGCTCACAGTATGGGGTGGGTCTCTAAGGAAGGGAAGGTGCCCTATGGAGCATGCACATGCAGGGTGCCAGAGGACAGGGAATTGAGGCTGGGTTAGGATAACCCCGTTGTGCTGCGGGGGGGGGGAGGGGGGGGGGGGGGCGGGGCAGCAAGCCCCCAGCACTCACTGCCCACCTTGCAGCCCCTGCAGCTCCTCTTCGCTGGTGAGGCCACGCACCGCACCTTCTACTCCACCACCCACGGAGCGCTGCTGTCTGGCTGGAGAGAGGCCGAGCGCCTCAACCAGCTCCTTGAGACACCCCACGGCCCTGAGGTGCAGAAATAAACCCTGTGCTTTGCCGCTCAGCCTCCTTTATTGAGAACCCGGCCGGGCAGACACACGCAGAGAGGCTTCTCCTTCTGCAGGGCATGGACGCGGCTCCTTGGCTCGTGCCCGGCGGGGACAAGGGTCCGCAGCCTTAGTACCAGTTGGTGCTGGCGATCAGGTAGCGGGTGTCGTCCAGCGGACACTGCGGCGGGGCTGGCTCCGCGGTGGGCTGAGGGGCTGGCGGAGGCGGCTGCGGCTGGGGGGTAGCTTGGGGACCGGGCCCCGCTGCCGGGGGTACCTCCCCCTCGCTGCGGGGCCCGGTACTGCCCGTGCCGCCGGGGCCCGTACCCGGCACCGGCCCGCCCGCAGGCCGCTTCTCCGCCATAGCGCCGCGGGGAGCCAGCCGTTAGCAGCTGAGGGGAAGCCCCGCCCAGCCGCGCGCTCTCGCAGGCGGGGCGATGCGGCTCCTCCCCGCGCGTCGCGCCGGATGTGACGCAGAAGTGCCATGAGGGGGTGTGAGGTGCTGCTCCGGGCGGCCGCGGCGGGGTCTGGGATCGGGTCTGGGTCCCGGCGGTTCCGGGAGTGCTTCGATTTCGGCGGCCGCGATGTGGTCTCCTGGTTCCCGGGGCACATGGCCAAAGGTGAGGGGTGTTGGGAGCGGGGCGGGCTGGCACCGCCGCTCCTTCGCTTTCGCCGCCGCCGCCTCTCACCCCGTGCTGTGCTGCAGGCCTGCGGCAGATGCGGAGCTCCCTGCGGCGCGCCGACTGCCTCATCGAGGTGCACGACGCTCGCATATCCTCCAGCACGGCTCGTCCTGTCCCGCACCCCCCCCCCCCCCCCGTGTCCCCCGGCGCAGCGGGAGATGGCTCTCCGGGACGCTGTCCCCTGCATCGGTGGGGTTTTCACTGCCCCGTGTGCCCCAGCTGCCCCGTGTCCATCCAGTTCGCCTCTTCTCCCAGCCCCATACCCCTCTCCAGCAGCACAACAGCCCCACTCGAGCCCCGTCAGCTTACCCCCACCAACAACTAGTCCACCCCTGTACCTGCTTCCATGGAATACCCTTCTCTAGCTGCACAACAGACCCATTAGTTTCCTGCCCTGAGGAACTGGTCCACCCCAGTACATGCTTCTGTGCCATACCCCTCTCCAGCTCTGCAACAGCCCCATCAGCTTCCCCTCACACAGAGCTTGTTCACCCCAGTACCTGCGTCCATGCCAGTGTACAGTCACTGTCCTTAACGGTGCTCACATCCCACTGTCGGGCCGTAACCCCATTCTGAAGGAGGTGCTGGGCATCCGCCCGCACATCCTGGTGCTGAACAAGATGGACCTGGCTGATCCCAGCCGGCAGCCGGTGAGCACTGTGGCAGGGCTGGCTGGGGGTCCATGGGTCCATGCTAGCAGGTACCAGCAATGCCTCTTCCTGTCATCTCCAGACAGTATTGGAGCACCTGAAGCAACAGCAATGCTCACATGTTGTCTTTGCTGACTGCAAGCGTGATGTCAATGTCAAGAAGGTAACAAATGAACCAGTAGCTCCAAGCCCAGCCCCGCGTCTTGCTTCCAGAAGCTGAGGGCCATGCACTGTTTTTCCCAGCCCCATGGAGAGGCCTCAGTGCCCCACTGCGAGGAAGTGATGCTGGCTGGTTCACAGCGGTCCATACGAGCCCTGTCCTCTGCTTGGCCCCCATTTTGTGCATCCTTCTGGCATGGTGTCCTCTGAGTGAGTGGCCAGTGTGGGTGCAGAGTCACAGTTACAGCCCTTCTCTGTGTCTCTCTGCAGATTGTTCCCATGGTTGCCAACTTGGTGGACAACAGCCCTCGCTACCACAGGGCTGAGGTGAGACTGCCAGTGTGTGCAGGGAGTTAGGGTGGCTGTTGGCAGCTTCTCCAGTTCAAGAGCCAAGGCCAAAAGCACCAGCAAAGGCTGGGTAGTTCTGCTTTTGTGGCTGCCTGTTGCTCCTGGGGCGGGTGGCCAAGGGCAGGTTGCTCCCTGCCCACATCCACATCACTTCCAGAGCACCGAGTACAGCATCCTGGTGATTGGTGTGCCCAACGTGGGCAAGTCCTCTCTCATCAACTCCCTGCGGAGGCTGCACCTCAAAAAAGGTATTTCTCTGTGGTGCCTGGCCTTGGGGAGGAGTCTCTGATGGGACAGGATGTCACATGTTTGTCTGACTCCTGTCTCTCCCCAAAGGGAAAGCCACTCCTGTCGGTGGTGACCCTGGTATCACTAAGGCAGTGCTGACCAGAATCCAGGTACTGTCCCTGCTAGCTGGGTGGGTGCTGGCCTTTGCCTTTTCTTGCTCAAGGCATGCAGAGCTGATCTCAAAAGGTCTCTCAGGTCCCCTTTCCAGCAAGACCTTAACAAAACAATTCAACACCTTGCTTGTTAGCCACATTCAAGTCTGTGACATTGCAGTTACCAAGCAGTGTGTCTTAACAGCCCTCTCTCCCCCATCCCAGGTCTGCGAGAAGCCCGTGATGTACCTGGTGGATACTCCTGGCGTGTTGGCACCAAAGCTGGGCGATGTGGAGACAGGCATGAAGCTGGCACTGTGCGGTGAGCTGGCTGCTGTGGCTTGGGGGACTCCCCAGATGTGTCTGTGTGCCCTCACATGAGGCTGGGCTGAGACCGCTGCTCGTAGGGCCAGCACGTGCTACCTGGATGCCCACAGGTGGCATGTAGATGGCAGGAGGGGTGGCCAGGGTTTGGCTAGGGCTGCAGGAGCTGGGGCTTGATCCTGTTTTCCAGGAGCCATCCATGACCACTTCGTTGGGGAGGACATCATGGCTGACTACCTCCTGTATGCCCTGAACAAGCAGCAGCAGTTCAGGTGAGCCAGTGGGGAAGCTGGAGAGCGCCCTGGGCTGCACCTGCTGCTCTTTAGTCCTCAGGGAGCTTGAAGGGCAGAAGCAATGCACCCCACCTCCTTTGGCAGGTATGTACAGCGTTATGGACTGGCTGAGGCCTGCGATGACATTGGGGTTGTGCTGAGGCACGTGGCCCTTGCCCAGGGCAGGACGCAGAAGGTGAAGGTATTGACGGGCACAGGTGAGTGCCTAGAGGGGATCTCTGCCTCCTGGGTTGCAGGGGATCCCAGGGTGGCTCCAGGCTCCACTGATGTCTCCTTCTGCATCCCCCCCATCTCCAGGGAATGTCAACATGATGATGCTCAACTACCCTGCTGCTGCCTATGAGTTCCTGCGGGATTTCCGGGCTGGACGCCTGGGCAGGGTGACACTGGACTGAGACCTGTCCCATGGGGGAGAGAGGCACCGCCTGCAGGTGCATGGGCTGGAGCCACGTCAGCATGGAGCTTTGGTGTGAGATTAAAGTGGCTCTGCCAGGGCAGCCCCCAGTTTCAGATCTTGGGCTGCTGCAGGGGAGCAGAATCCCTGTGGTGGGGATGAGGAGCTGCCCCCAGGTGTCCCCATGCTGGACAGTGGTTGCTGTGGGGAAAGGAGGCCTGGTGCTGCTTCCTGCCAGGACAACAGCTCTGAGGAGCCATTTCCTCACTGTGGTCTTGGCCGTCTCTGGGATTTGAATTCCAAAATAAAACCTGCATGGATAGGGTGCTGGGGCCATCTCAAGGTGCCTGTCCTTAGCCCCTCACCCTGGATCCAGTTATAACTTCTTTCCGCTCAGCTTTATTGCTGCCTCCTCATCCCTCAAACACTGCGAGACCCACGTCTAAAGAGGGAGGAGCAGCACTAACGGGGTTGCCCAAGTCGATGGGGTTTGGCACGGGCTGGAGGGCAAGGACGTGTGGCGGGGCTTCCATGGGGTCCTGCCCTGCTGGCGGTAGATAACGGATGAGGCCGGGCGCAGTCCTGGGAGCTGCTGGTATCCCAAGGGGTGGGCTCAGCCCCGGGGTGGGGAGGCTGGTCCTCTCGGCATCGGTAGCTGCACCAGACACGGGCCATGTTCCTCCCGAAACCATCAGCGGCGGAGGACGGCAGCCAAGGGGCAGAGCCAGGACACTGCCCAGCCCGGCGGGGCCCGTCCCGCTGCGGTGGAGGTCCAGGCGCTGGCAGACCAGTTGCCATCACGGTACTCGGCGCCTTCACCCACCTCCAGCTCCCCAGCCAGCCGTGCCCGGCGCAGGGCGGCCCCCGCTGCCACCCCGGCCGCCGCTCCCGCCGCCGCCGCCCCGGCTACGCGCAGGGACGAGCCGTACCGGGGCACAGCCGCCTTCACCCGGCTGCGGGCGGCCCCCCGCGCTCCGCCACGGGCGGCCCCCCGGGCACCACCGCGCCCGCCCTTACCGGCCACCGTGTCGCAGAAGGCTGCGGCCAGCAGCATCAGCGCCCAGCACGCCGCCGTGCTCCGCCACATCCCGCAGCTCGGCTCGCCTGGGCGCACGGGAGAGCGCCGGCCGCTGAGACCCGGCCTCCGGGCGGGACTCACGCACGGCCTCACGCGTGAGCCCGGCACGCAGCAGCCCCCCCCTTCCCCTCCCGGTGCGGACGACGCGTTGTCCCGCGCATGCTTGCACACGGAGACACGCACACGAATCTCCCCGCAGCAGCAGAGCCGCCGCTCAGGGTCGCGGGGCGCAAGCACGCGCACGCACGCGCACGCACGCACACACACGCGCACCCCGCTCCACCGGGCACCGCGTGTGCTGCCTCCGCTGCAGGGCTCACCGTGCCCGGGGCAGCCGCTCGCTCCCGTACCTGCACCCCTCCCCCATGCACTGGGGCCCCGTGTTTGCGTGGAACGTGTCGGGGGAGCCGCGCCTCTAAACCCACCCCGCGGGACACCACTGCCGTCCCGCAGCGCTGGGCGAGCAGCTCGGAGCCCGGCTACCTCTGCCCACGGCACCGGGAGAGCCCCTCCCGGTAAACGCGCCGAGGGGCCTCGGCCAATGAGGATGGGGCGGGGCGGGGCGGGGCCACCCCAGCCAATGGGAGCAGGGGCGGGGCGGAGGGAGCTGCGCCGCTCTCCGCCATGGCCGCTTCCGTTCTGGGGCTCCTCCGTCCCGCCGTCGCCGCGGGTCGTCGCGCGTTCCTCCCTCCGCCGCCCCGCCCCTTACTCGGGGCTCGGGGCTGTAGCGCCGGTGAGCGGGGATGGGGGGGGCGGAACCGGAGCGGAGGTCACCGGGAGGGGCCTCAACACCGGTCACGGGCCCCGGGTCCTTGCACCATGTACGGGGCTGTGGCGCCGCGTGACAGCGTCTGTGCACCGCGCGTGACCCCGTCCCGTGCGTGTGCCCGGCACCGTGTGCTGGATCCCAGCCCCGCGCATCGGGCAGGCACCGGAAGGTGGTCACCGGAGTGACCCTGCTCGGGTCGGGAGTGAGTGCACCAGGAGCCCCGTTCACCCATCCCAGGGGGTGACATCCCAGCGGGCTGCCGGTGACCCCGCCGTGTGCCCACCGATCTCAAGGTCACCTTAAAGCAGCACGGAGCCGTGGCTGATCGGAGGGCAGGTGGAGGGGGAAGGGGGCGTGATCTCTCCCGGTTGTAGGCAGCCTGCTGCCTAACGGGGCGGTGCTGCCGGGCAGGAGCTGCGTTCCAGTACCTGGCGGTGCAGAAGACGGGGGCACGGCAGAGCGTGGGCCTGATCCAGCTGAACCGGCCGCAGGCGCTCAATGCCCTGTGCGACGGGCTGATGGAGGAGCTGGGGCATGTGCTGCAGACCCTGCAGAACGACCCGCAAGTGGGGGCCATCGTCATCACTGGCAGCGAAAAAGCCTTCGCAGGTAGGGCAGGATGCGTTCCCCACCCCAGGCTTTGGAGGGGGAGTGGGAAGAGGTAACCCACCTCAATTCCCTTTGCAGCTGGTGCAGACATCAAGGAGATGCAGAATAAAACCTTCCAGGACTGTTACAGCAGCAGCTTTCTTATCAGCTGGGACAAAATCTCTACCATCCGCAAGCCCATCATCGCTGCTGTCAATGGCTACGCTGTGAGTCCCCCCCAGCTTCCTTATGCCTGAATCCTCAGCCCTTTACCCCTCTTACCCCCCCCTCTTTCTCCCCTGTCCCAGCTGGGTGGTGGGTGCGAGCTGGCCATGATGTGCGACATCATCTATGCTGGGGAGAAAGCACAGTTTGGACAACCCGAAATCCTGCTGGGAACCATCCCAGGTGAGCACAGGGGTCCTGCTAAGGGGGTCCATCCCCACTGGAGCAGGGACAGCAGGAACACCGAGGTATACTTCTCTGGGCTTTTCCCTTCCCCAAATGGCTCCAGGTGCTGGAGGGACACAGAGGTTGACCAGGGCAGTGGGGAAGTCACTGGCCATGGAGATGGTGCTCACTGGGGACCGGATTTCTGCACAAGAGGCAAAGGAAGCAGGTAGGACCACGTGCCAGTCCCAGCACTGGGGGGGGACAGCAGGGAGCTGTCCCAACAGCTCCCCACTGTCCATCCTAGGTCTGGTCAGCAAAATCTTCCCTGTGGAGAAACTCGTGGATGCGGCTGTTGCCTGTGCTGAGAAGATTGCCAGCAACTCCAAGCTGGTGGCTGCCATGGCAAAGGAGTCAGTCAACAGTGGTAGGGGATGGGGGCCAGTGGAAATGCCATGGGGCTGCTGCAGGCCATGGGGTCTCCCTAACTTCTCTTTTGCTTTCAGCCTTTGAGACAACGCTGGTGGAGGGGATGAGGACGGAGAAGCGGCTTTTTTATGCCACCTTTGCCACTGTGAGTAGGGGTTGTCCTCAGTGTGGTGGGGACAGCAGAGTGGGCACAGCCTCCCTCCCCTGAGCCCATCCCTCTGCTCCTCACAGGCTGACCGCAAGGAGGGGATGTCAGCCTTTGTGGAGAAGCGCAAAGCGAACTTCACCGACAGCTGAGCCCGCGGGGGTGCTGGTCCCCTGCAGCACATCAGCCCCACGCATCGGCCCACAGAGGGGTCTGAGACCCGGTGGCAAGTGACAAGTGCCTCAAGTGAGACAACCGACAGCTGGGAGCAATTTCCCATCACTATTAAAGGGTTTTCCCAGCGCTGCAGGAAGATGGAAGATTCTTGCTGTGGGGTCTCTGCTGAGCTGGGATATGTTTGGGTTCACTGAGACCCCATCATCACACTGCTCCCCACTGCTGGGCAAGAGCAGCCGTATGGAGAATAGGTCCATGTGTGCCCTGGGCAGGGGACAGCCCATGGCACCTTCTTGGGTGCAGTGCTGAGTTTGCCCAGCCTCGGCCTCAGCTGGGTTCACTGAGACCACGGTGATGGTCAGAGTCACCCACCCTGAGGCATCGTTCTCACCCTCCTCGGGGTCTCTTAGTGAGCCCAATGATGACGTCTCCCAACTTTTGGAGCCTTGCACTTGGCAATAGGATTCTGGAAGCAATGAGGAGCACACCAGGACATAGAGGGGAAATTATTGAATCCCAGACTGGTTTGGGTTGGAAAGGACCTTAAAGCTCATCCAGTTCCAACCCTTGCCACTAGAGCAGGTTGCTCCAAGCCCCATCCAACCTGGCCTTGAACACTGCCAGGGATGGGGCAGCCACAGCTTTTCGGGGCACCCTGTGCCAGCATCTCAGCACCCTCACAGGGAAGAACTTCTGCCTTTATATCCAACCTGATCTTCCCCTGTTTCAGTCTGAACCCATCACCCCTTGTCCTATCACTACTGTCCCTGATGAAGAGTCCCTCTCCAGCATCCTTGTAGCTCTCTTCAGATACTGGAAGCTGCTCTGAGGTCTCCACACAGCTTCTTCATGCTGAACAATCCCAGTTTTCTCAGCTTGGCTTCATATGGGAGGTGCTTTAATTGGGTTTATTGGAGGGCTCAAGGGTGGTGGGGAGGGATGAGGACCAGGGATGTTCCCACCCCTCATTGTGCATCTGGAGCCTGTCTCCACTGCTCAGCGGTGGTGAAGGTGGTCATGGTCCTCCTCGGGGCCATTCTGCACCTGCAGGGACAGCATCAGTGGTCGCTCATAGGCATCATCCTTTGCAGCATCATCCTGGGAGTGGTGGAGATGGTCAAGGTCCTGCTCTGGTCCTGCCTGGGCTTGGCGGGCAACCCAGCGAGCCCAGGCGCTGCCGGAGACAACCTTTGAGCCTGGTTCCACGTCTCTGGAGACCTCAGCCTCCTCTGGTGGCTCCACAGCACGAACTCCCAGGATGCTGGAAGAGGGAAGCAAATTCAGCTAGGGAAGGTCCCAGTGTGTCAGGCTCACTGAACATCCCCATGTCCCGGGGCATCCCATCACATCAGGGTGCAGGGACCATGGTGAGAGAAACCCCCATCCCCAGGAGGCTGCAATTAGGATCTTGGGGAGCAAACAGGCTCATTTGGCTGCTGAGGTGTTGCTTTGTTTTTGTTCCCAAGCCAGATGTGGGCGCCTCTTACATTTCCTTGGCCACATCCTCCTCCGTAGACAGGTCCTTCATCCCGGGGTTGCCCAGAGCCTGTGGGGAGAAGGTGCCAGGGGGTGGCACAGAGCACAGAGGACTCCCTCTGCCTGCTAATGCCAAGGGCAGAGGGAGGGCAGGCAGAGGATGGATGGATGGATGGATGGATGGATGGATGGATGGATGGATGGATGGATGGGGCTCACCTGGGTGCTGCCAGGGGCAGGCAGAAGGGCAGCGCCCAGCAGAACGGTGGTGCTGCAGAGCCACAGGATCCTCATGCTGCAGAGAGATGGGGGAACCCTGTTGGCAGGAGCTGTGTTGGCTGGGGCCTTCCTGCACCCACAGCTCCTGCTGTACCCACATGTGCCCAGTGTTTGCCTGTATCCTGCAGCCACAGCTCCTGCTGCACCCACCTGTGCCCAGTGTCTGCCTGTATCCTGCACCCACAGCTCCTGCTGCACCCACCTGTGCCCAGTGTCTGCCTGTATCCTGCTGCCTTGAGCCATCCCACAGGGACTCACCTCTCCATGGCTGTTCCTGTGCTCCCTGGCCCTCAGTCGCTCTTTGACCGCAGTTTTGCTGCTGTGGCCACTCCCAGGGTGGGGCCAGTTCGTGATGCTGGTGCTACTGGGGGCAAGGGGAGCACTGGGATGACGTGCCCTCATGCACCCAGGCACAGCAACCCTTCTGCCGTGGGGTTTAGGCATCCAGATTGGCAGATCCCCTAGTGCTGACTGACCAGGTCATTTGCTAAACGTGTATCCCAATGTTTGGAAGTCCCACCACCCATTGCTCGCAGTGTAGTTTTCTGCAAATACATTGTACCATTTGATTTTCCCTAAGGCTGGTGCATGATATGGGATAGTATTCCAGGCGGTGGAAGGTCCTTTCTTACCCAAAGCCACCTGAGGGTTTGTCAGGTCCAAACTGCTAAGTCCAAACCGAAATAGAAGCCATTAAGTAACATAAAGATCTTTGGTGTGGAGCTGGGAGTGCCCTGACAAGCACTATATGGCACGTCCACAGCCGACCTCTGAGCTTTGGTTCGATCACTAAGGCGTAATTCAGCAGGGAGAGATCAACCAAGAGGAAATAAATCAATGAAGTACAAACCCGTGCCCTCAGCCCCAGAACAGGAGGGATTTATTTGACTCTGCAAATATCCATCACCATGAGAGGGCTGAACCTGCCGCCCCATCGCTGTTCAATCTCAGAGGGCAAAGTTCTGATGAGCTGGAAAATCTTGTGCTTGTCTATGGGTCAAGGCCAGGTTGGATGGGCTCTCACACCTGGTCTAGTAGAAGGTGACCCTGCCCCTGGCAGGGGGGTCGGACTGGATGGTTTTGTAAGGTCCCTTCCCACCCAAAGCACCCTATGAGCTAAGGTGCCTGGAGTCCATCTTCCTCCCTCCTGACACCTGCTGCTTGCAAGAGCCTGCTTGTGCTCTGAGGAGCCTTATTCCTGGAGGGCAGCCAGGCTCTGAGAATATCAGCTCTGAGGAGACTTCCAGCTGGTCCCTGCTTGCAGAGTGCATTTAGTCATGGGTCATTTATGGAGAGGTCAGAAACACGGCTGTTTGCTTTGCTGTCAAATATGGGGATGCACATGCACATGCCCATGCCCATGCTCTGGAAGAAACTGGTGACCCAGAAGAGTTACTGAGTCAGGAGCCCTGAGGCTGTAATTACAGTATTAATCTTTTACTTAAGCTCTGGGCCTGGAGTCTAGGAAAAGGGAAGAAAGGAATTTCCAGGTGGAAACTCAGGACCTAAACACATAAGGGGAAGTGGACTGGGCTGCTTCTGCATGATCTTTGTACCATCACAGGCCAAAGCATGCAGGCATTTCCTGTGATGTGATGCCTGCCTCCAATCTCCAGTTATTCCAGCTTGGGGAAAGAAGCCTCGTTAAGGGCTTGTAGTGCTGGAAGGTGATTTTTGGTCATTGCTGGTCACTGCTGATAGATGTCCTTGTGCAGACATGTGGCAGCAGCATCAGGGTGGTGGCCACAAAGGTGGTGACAGAGCCGGGTCTTCCCTGTCCTGCACCATGGACTGTCTCTGGGGGACCAGCAGCAGGAGAAGGTGAGGCTGGACCTCCTGGACAGCCAAAGACAGCTCTCTCTGGAGGCTGAGGAAGGATTAGGGCCAGACAAGCCGAGTGAGTTTTAAACACAGCAAAGCATTCTAAAACTGTCAGGGAAATCTCTCCAAGCATCATTCCCTGCTCCTATTTGCAAGGATTTTGCAAAGCCCTTTTTATCCTTTGTTCCACCCAGAGAGGGGGGAGGGAAAAGAGCAATCACAGATCCTAAGCTTCTTGGATAAACATCACTCCTGCAACCTCCTGTTTTTTTTTTTTCTCTCCTTTATGGGCCATTTTAAAAGTGATACAGGACCAGAGACCTGGCTCTGTGTTTCCAATCAACCTTTTCCTCTGGCAGGATGAGATTAAAAAGGAAGGGAAAGACAAGAGGGAAAATAACCTCCATCTCAACCTGATTGTGGGGGTATCTGGAGCAAAGGGAGGTTCATTCTTCACATCTGACTCTGCCTGGGCTTCAAGACAGTTTAAATTCTCTACAAAGTTATTTTGTAAAAACTCCTTTTATTTATTCACCTTGCTGGAAGCCACTTCCATTTCAATTCCCTGTGGAAACAAGCTGCACGGCGCCAGAACACTTCTCCTGGCCCAAGCAAACCTTTCATATGCGTTCCAGAGCAAGTGTTAGGGAGCGGAGCAGCCTTCAGTGAGATGCAGGTTAGAATTAAGGACCAACGTCTCCCCCCCCCCCTTTTCTGTCAGTGGCTCCAGCTCCTGTACAGTCATCAGGTTTTGTCTTGGAATTCCCTGAATCCATTTTTCCCCCAAAAGGAAAGAATCAAGAAGATAACCCTGTGTAGGGTCAGCTGCAGCAACCTATTTCCTCTCACCTCCACACTGCTGCAGGCCCACCAGCACTGTCTGCTGCAGTCTGAGACTCTCCGTGTGAGCTCAACCTGCCCCATGTCTCAAGGGCTGTGCTTGCTGGAGCTTTAAAAGGGAAAAGAGAAGAAAATGAAAGAACAAAATTAAAATGATGAATTGTTGTAATCTCCTTTGCTCTTCCTCTGGGTTTTATTTTGCTACCCCCCTGTGCAAGCCCGGCTGGCAGGGAAGTGTGACAACCTGCCCCAGGGCCATGGGAGGGAGCTGGGGGGGATGTCCTGCAGGAAGAGGGAAACTGTGTGTTTTGCTCCGTGTTACCCCTACTGCATTTCTGATAGTGATTCCTATGGGATAGTGAAGCCTATGGGATCCCTGCAGCCGCCTGGAGTTTCAGACCAGCATTTGCATTTCTGCAAGCTCAGGCAGTATGTGCCCATCTATCTACAGAGCCACTGCTGCCCAGAGCAGTCCTGGCACTGATGAGAGACAAAACCTCACAACACAGAGGCAGAAGAATTTATCTGTAGTTGGATTTCAGAGGGGATCAGAAAAGAGAGTGCTGTGCCTCAGGAAGGGTCAGCTCTGAAATGCTGCCAAAGGGAGCTGGTATGGAGACAAAAAAGGGACTGTAGCAAAGCTCCTCTCAATGTGTATCCCACACTGCTGCTGCACAACCCCTGTTTTCACCCTTCTGCCTCCCCACTAGGGAGTGGGACCCTTGCACATTCTGCAAATGTCCCCACTTGGTCATGATGCCAATGTCTGCAGGCAGAAGCAGCCAGCGCCTGCTTGTCTTGTACAAACCTGCTGTATTGACCTTCAGACTTTTTTCCTTGGTCCTTTAAATCCTCGGGTAGCACCTTGTCCAAAGCAAATTGTGGATGGGATCCTGGAAAGGGAGGCATGCTGTAATACACATCAACACCCCATCTCTCACAGCATCACTAGGATGCTTTATGCCTTTTGTAGCAGTTCAAGCTGTCAGGATTGGGAAGAGGAAGGTACTGGAGAAGCAGGACACCTAAGCGTAATTCAAAGTGTAATTCAAATGCCGAAGTGTAATGCAAAAAATGGGTGAAATACTGGTCTGCTTTCCCGTTTATTTCTCACATTTATGTTCTCCCCTCTCTTAACAACAGGGTGTAAGGTGTTAAAAAATGCAATATGCCACTGGGCAGCATCAGTGGGGGTTTGTGGAAGCACATGACTGTGAAAAGCAGGAGAAGAAACAGCAGTAAAAGCATGGCCTTTCAGCAGCCAACTCTCCTTTTGACCTGCAGCATCACATCAAATTCAAGGGATGGTTTCTTTAGGGTTTATAAGCTGTTATGCTGGACAAGACAGTGAAGCTTAAAATGTCACCATGGTGGCTGCTTAGCACAGGAGTTTGTCAGGTAAACCATGACACAGAAAAGACCCTACTGGCAGTAGTGTGTGGTGAGCACTTTCAGACTCCATGACTCAGCAGAAAGCTCTGAAGCAGTAAAGCTCACCTCACTTTACACAAGCAGAACTGACAACAGGGAAAGGAAGAGGGAGCCACTGACAGAAGCAGGTTTCCCTGCATGGCACTCCAGCACAGTCATGGCACACCCCAGCAGGGGTATGGAACTGGATGATCTTAAGGTCCTTTCCAACCCATACCATTCTATGATTCTATGACTTCAGAAGTCAAGCCAGCATTAAGAAATTCAGTTTCAACCTTTTGCTAAGATTTTATGTTTAACACAAAACCAAAACCAAAAAGCAAACCACCAAACCCAGTAATCTGCTCTGGCTTTGCAAAACCTAAGACTCAGAGTAGGATGTTCACTTGTTCTGTGAGTGCCTTGTCCTGCACCTGCATGGGAGCACAGACAGCTGCAGTGAAACGCACCAGCTCAGCCCCGAGTCAGCCAGAATGGAAAAGTGTTAGAAATCACAAGACTCGTCGGAGTATTTTAGGACAGGGTTCTTGCCTTCACACCCACAGCATTCTGCTCTAGCCTGGGAAGAGATCACGGGTTGGCAGATTAACAGGACCCTACTGACACAGCTTTCACAGGGTACTCACACTTTGGCCTTCCTTACACTTTTTTAAAAATGGCTTTTAAAGCATACATGGAAATCTTACCTCTTTTATCCTCAACACAGAAATACCCTGACCTGCGCTGTGCTAAGCACTGCAAAACGCTATTAAGATGACTATGGTCTCAGTCCCAGAGGTTTTTTTGCCTGTGGAGGCCGACAGTACAGACCTGGATTTATAGAGGCGTTTCTCTGGCACTGAGGAGAAAGAACTGGCTGCAGGCTCAGGGATCTCCATGGTCTCACTGGGCGCTACTTCCATGGGATCCACTTGGAATTGCTCAGTCTCCACAATCATATCCATCGGCACACTGGCATCCTGCTTTGCGGGACTGCTCATGTGCTTGGGGCCACTGCGAAGAGAAAATATTACACATTTCCTCACTAGTTGTCATTTATTTCTTTGGGGCTTACAGGGTATTTAATGATGAAACAGGTCAAGACCAATCTGGGTGCACAAACCACCCGGAACAGCCAAAAGGGTGTTGGGGGGCTGTGTAATAGGTTTGTGTGAGTTTCTACTAAGTATTCAGGGTGGCTGCATTATAGCACACAGCTTTGTGTCCAGGTTCTTTTCTTCGGTCTATAAAGTGTAACTCACTCAATAGGCTTGAGATTTCCTACAAGAAACATGCACAAAGTGACAGAGAGATGCTGGGATATGCATTTACACTTGAAATGGCACAAAGGGAGCAGAGCCTGGAGCCACCCATGGAGGGAAAGAAGACACTTTTCAACATTAACATGAAGTAAAACATTGCCACATGAAAGTTTACCTGTTTCATTTCGGAACCTCTGAGAACATAAACTTGCTTCCTCTGCAAAGGGAGTGCCACAGCAGAGCAGAGCAGCACATCACCTCTAACAGGTGAAAACTAGTTATGCTACTGCCGTTCTGCAGTTACCTTTTCACTTTCTTTGGTCTATCAAACCGAAAGTCAGCAGGATAAAGATGAACAGTGATCAAGTGATCCTTTCTGTCCTTGCTGCTCTTGAACTTCTCTGCACAGCCTTCTACCAAGCACTTGTACTGAAAGGCAGGGGAACAGGGGAAAAGTAAAAATAAGTGGAAAAGGTCAGAAGTGTCAGCTGGGAACAAGGGTATCCTTCCCAAATGGTCATTCTTTAAGGGGGCCAGCCCGTAACGTGCACACCAACCCAGGCGAAAGGCTATGCACAGCGACTCACCATGTTTTGCTTCTCAGCCATTATCTGGAAGAGTGAGTCGTGCCACTCCAAGATGTGGATATCCAGGAGATGCCAAGATGGAAAGGAGCGCTTGCAGAAGGAGCACACGTTCCTGTGCAGCGTGTTGTAGTGGTGCTCGTAGCCTTCCAGTGTGTCAAAGACCTGGCAGCACCCAGGGATGTGGCAACTGAATTCTGATACTCTGCAGGGAAATCACAGCATCTGTACCTTAAATTAGAGCCTTAATTTAAGCTGCATATATCCCTTCAGTGACTATATTTGTTTGTGGCATTTTTTGTGAATAATACTTAAACACAAGGTGTAATGGAATGAAGATTATGATGGTACTTAGAAACTCTTTATTTGCTGTTATGGCTTAAGCATCATATATATTGTCATCCTGTGAAGAGGTCCGTCGATTAAGAATAAACCACAAGCAGGAATGTCAGAAACAAGCTGTTGGACTTGAAAGTGGATGAGAACTTTGTGCCAAGGCTGTAGGATAACCTCACACAAACCTCAACTGCCTCAATTTTATGTACAAGAGCAGGTTTTACAGCAAGATGACTAACCCCCAGGCTCAGCCTTCCTGACTGGGGCTGTCTGTACCACATGGCTCTCCCACTGTTTTTTACTTGGTGAATAATAACCTGCCACTTGAATCCTCTTGTTTAGCTAGGATCCCAATTTTCAGACATTACAGATGCCTTTCTGGTTATGGGAACTCTCAGTGAAATGCCATGGCATCCAACAAACATCTAGACAGCCAACAGAGGCAGTATCTAGACAGACAGCTGACTGCAGCATAAAATCCCAGGTGGGTTTGGGCTGGAAAGGAACTTAAAGCTCATCCAGTTCCAATCCTCTGTCATGGGCAGGGACACCTCACACCAGACCATGTCACCCAAGTCTCTGACCAACTTGAACACTGCCAGGGATGGGGCAGCCACAGCTTCTCTGGGCACCCTGTGCCAGCGTCTCAGCACCCTCACAGGGAAGACCTTCTGCCTAAGAGCTCATCTCAGTCTACCCTCTGGCAGGTTAAAGCCTTTCCCCCAGTCCTGTCCCTGGAGGCCCTTGTCCAAAGCCCCTCTCCAGGTTTCCTGTAGCCCCTTTAGGCACTGGGAGCTGCTCTAAAGTCTCCACACAGCTTCTCTTCCCCAGAATGAACAGCCCCCAAAAGGTCAAAGGAAGCTGTGGCTGCCCCATCGCTGGCAGTGTTCAAGACCAGGCTGGACACAGGGACTTGGAGCACCCCGCTCTAATGGAAGGTGTCCCTGCCCGTGGTAGGGGTTGGAACTGGATGAGCTTTAAGGTCCCCTCCAAACCAAATCAGTCTGGGATCTATGACTGTGTCCCCAAAGACCCAGTGTTTGCACTGGTACCCGTATAAGCCTGGCACCGGCACAACGCGAGTGGCTGAGGTCCACACCAACAGTGCTGCTCCCCAACGGGAGGCACAGACCAAGCAGCAGAGCTGCCGCCATCCCACTTACTTGGGCTTCTCCGCCACCTCGCCGAGGCTGGTGAGGACCCCCTGGAGGTAGAGGTGCCTGTGAACGTCCCCATCCTGGGAGAGGAAAGGAGAGGACAGGAGAGGAGAGGCGATGGACAGGCCCGCGGAGCCAGGCCTTCTCCACAGAGACAAGCGGGGCTCTGCGGGAGCGCGGCCGCTGCCTTCCGCACCGACAGGGCGCGGGGGGCAGCCGCTCACCTCGAAGAGCGGGTGGTGGGAGCCGAGCTGGAGCCGGCGGGGAGCGAACGTGAAGGGCGGCAGCGGCGGGACGGGAGCAGGGGACGGCTGCGGCGGGGCTGGCAACGGCAGCGACGCCTCCCGCAGGCGGCGGAGCAGCCCCGGCGGCAGCGACAACATCGCAGCCTCGGGCCGGGCGGAAGAGGCGCTGTGCGCAGGCGCGGGGTGCGCTTCCGGCCGGCGGTGGCGGGAGCTTCCCCGCGGGCAGGTAAGGCAGGTGCTGGGGTTCGTGTCGTGGTGGTGGTGGTCGTGGTCGTCGTGGTGGTTCCGGTCCCGGTCCCGGTCCCGGTCCCGCCTGGAGCCACCGCGGGGCCGGGGAAGCCGTGCCCGCCGCCCCGGGTAAACTGGGGCGGGATGGGCGGGAAGCAGCGGGTCCCACCGCAGCACCCGACTGGGTTCTGCGACCTGGCTCTGCCGCCGGCAGGGCCGGTGTCTCGGCTACAGCAGATCACTGGGGGCTGTGTCCGAGCATCCTCCCGGGGATGGGGAGCCCGCGTCGTTCCCGGATATGGGCTGTTTCCTTGGGCCCGGGCGGGGTTTCCTGTGCCTCGGACTCCCGGCCCGAGCAGAGTGCGGTGTCGGCGTCTCCGGGAGCCCTTAGGACAAGAGGAGGTACCGTTGGGGCCCGCTGAGCAAGGCCTGCGCCCCTGGCCTCGCCTCGGTTGTTACAGGGCAACCCGAGGGGGAACTGGAGGTTGTTACTGGTGCCGATGCTCCCTGCTGGGGCTGGTGACGTTTGATGTGTGCTTTGACGGGCAGGGTGATGGGAGGGATGGCTTTGGTCAAGATCATGCATCCCACAGCAGGATGCAGAAAGGGACTCTTCATCAGGGACTGTAGTGATAGGACAGGGGGTGATGGGTTCAGACTGAAACAGGGGAAGTTCAGAGTGGGGATAAGGAAGAAGCTCTTCCCTGTGAGGCTGGTAAGGCCCTGGCACAGGGTGCCCAGAGAAGTGGTAAATGACCCATCCCTGTCAGTGTTCAAGGCCAGGCTGGGCAGAGCTTTGGGTGACATAGTCTAGTGGAAGGTGACCCTACCTGTGGCAGGGGATTGGAACGGGATGAGCTTTAAGGTCCTTTCCAACCCAAACTGATCTATGGTTCTATGAGGGGTTCATGGGCTGGGGGTTTGGGCTGGGGTTATGGTGACCACTCATGGGCACCTTGACAGGCTGAAGAAGTGAGCTCACAGAAACTGTAAGGAATTGGAAATAATGCAAAAGCTGAGTATTTGGGAACACAATCATAGATCCCAGACTAGTTTGTATTGGAAGGGAGCTTAAAGCTCATCCAATTCCAACCCCCTGCCATGGGCAGGGACACCTTCCACTAGAGCAGGGTGCTCCAAGCCCCGTCCAGCCTGGTCTTGAAGGAGCACATCTGCAAGAAGAAAGTGACCTGAAGGTCCTGGAGGCTGGTTCTCACTGCTGCTAGCAAGGGCCAGTACATAAAGGAAAAGGAACACCTTGTTTGTGGCACCACATCCTAAATGCTCCAGTCTGGGCCCTTGTGAGAGACTTACGAAGTGGAGCAAGGCCAGGGAGGCCCTGGCCATGCAGGGTGGAGGCACAGGAGGAAAGGCTGCAGGAGCAGCCAGAGACAGGGAGGCGAAGGGGGATCCAATGGCATCTCCTGCTGCCCAAAGGGATCCTGGAGATGCTAGGGCCAGAGGGGCACAGGCAAGAGCCCCAGAGGCCCTGGCCAAACTGCAGCAGAGGAAACACCAGTTGGAAAAGGTGTTTCCATGTGAGGATAAGGGCCCCAAGTGGTGTGGGAATCTGGATCTTTAGAGACATTTAAGCTTGGACTGGAGAAAGCCCTTCACAGCATGTAATTTGATGCAGTTTTGTTTGGAGACTTGCACTGGGCCTTGCAGAGATCTTTTCCAGCCTAAATGATTCAATGATTTTGGCAAATGTTTTTCCATGTGCTTGGTATTCTGCATCTGTACAGGTGTTACATTAGACTCTGTACTTGCACGGTGCCTCAGACAGACTCTTAGTTCTGCAGCCACTATTTCAATAAATGCGCAGAATTTGGTGCTTGTCTCTTGACAAAATGCGCAAGAATATAAATATGGAGACCCCTAAACATGGAAAAACTGCATTTGAATGACTTCAGAAGCAGCAGCATGGGCAGGCTGATAGACCCAGCAGTTCCAGCTGTGTCTGCGGTCTGTCAGTACAGAAACCAGCACTTCTTTATGATGATTCAGTGACTTCTCCACCAGATTGAAAAATCCTCTGCTGGCTCCCCTCTGTTATCACTGGGGTTTGTACCAGTATAGTTAAATCAGGCATGGTAACAGGTACCTCTCCTTTGTCTGCACAAATTGCAAGCAAAATGTATTTCTTTGTGCCAGTCAGACCTTGTAGCAGCTCATAATGTAGCCAGGAAACATTCAGGGTATATTTTCATTTGCAGCAGCAAAATAACTTGGCACCTTTGTTTCTGTGTCCCATGTTGCTCGTAGCCTCAAGTGGGAGTATGAGCGAGTTCCGCATTCACCATGATGTCAATGAGTTGCTCAGCCTGCTGCATGTTCATGGAGGGGAAGGAGCTGAAGTCTACATTGATCTTCTGCAGAAGAATCGAACACCATATGTTACCACAGCTGTCTCTGCACACAGCGTGAAGGTAAGTGTTGGTGCACAGCCAGCATGCATTTCAGACCTTACCAGTGGGACCCACCAGGGCAGTGGGACTCCTGAGACAGCATGTTTTCTTTGCAGTCCTTGATAGAGGTTCCATCAGCTCTGAAAGCACGTTCCTCCCTAAAGAGAACTTCAAGATTAAGATTCCTCAGTGTGATTTCAGTCCAGCTGAGAGAGCTGGGCTGGTTCAGCCTGGAGAAGAGAAGGCTCCTTAAGGGGAGACCTTAGAGCAGCCCCAGTGCCTAAAGGGGCTGCAGGAGACCTGGAGAAGGGCTTTGGACAAGGGCCTGTAGGGACAGGACAAGGGGAATGGCTTTAACCTGCCAGAACAGAGGCGATTGAGATGAGCTCTTAGGCAGAAGCTCTTCCCTGTGAGGGTGCTGAGACGCTGGCACAGGGTGCCCAGAGAAGCTGTGGCTGCCCCATCCCTGGCAGTGTTCAAGGCCAGGATGGACACAGGGGCTTGGAGTAACCTGCTCTAGTGGAAGGTGTCCCTGCCTGTGAGCGTTAAGGTCCCTTCCAACCCAAACCAGTCTGTGATTTTATGGTGATTCTATGATTTCTCTTGGCCTGTGGTATGAGCTACCTTTTCCTTACTCTGCTTTCCTCTGAGGTAACTTGACCTCTGTGTTTGTGGAGCTGGACGCATGTTGGGGGGTGGGTAATGGCCATGCCAAGTTATTTGTAGAATAATGGTGAAATCATGTTGGCAAGGGTATAAAAAAAGGAATCTGATCTGGAGTCTTAATTTGGGGTATAAAGTAGAAAGATTAGATCAGGAAAAAGGTAAAATCCTTGCGTATTGGAGGGATGGGTGGGAGAACATAGGGAGTGTTAGAACTGAGATGGGGCCGGAAGTTTAAAGAAATAGCTTATTTTGTGCCTATGATGGCTGTTTCAAATTTTAGAGGGGTTGTCCTTTGGAGGAATCAAATAAATGAGAAAGAGTAACTGTATGAAGTGTGCTGATATGGACAATACCTGACTTCTGAATATCTCCAAGTATTAGGGATTGAAACCTGATATTCTCATGACCAGGTATACTTCCGTGGCCGTAATAATTGCTTTTCATTGTTGTTTTTAAAAGCAATCCATCAGTCAAGCTCCGAGTTGCTAATTTTGTCTGGAAGTTCAGCTCTTTGTAGCCTGAACTGCCTGTTTTCTCTAATTCCAGTCTCGTGCATCATTTACACTGACAGTTTATAGACTTGTCAAAAGATTGAAGTAGGAGACACAGACAGAGACCTGCAGTCTAACCCATTATTCCCAGCAGGGCCAGCATCACAGCTACAGCAGACTGCTTAGCTGCATTTTGAAGATCTCTGGGAGACTCCTCCATCTCTGGCCATGTCCCAGCATCACCACTCTCTCCAGAAAGGACTCTTTCCCTAGGGTCAGCTGTGATTTTCTGTGTCACAGCTTGTGGCAGTGCCTGTGATGCTTTTGCTATGCCCCTTAGAGCAGGGTCTGTAACCCTTTTGGGCAACAGGCAGTACACCCCACTATCTCTATGGCTCTGCACTGAGCTCAGTCTGGTTGATATCTCTCTTGCTAGGGGGGGCATCCAAAGTGGATCCAGTGGCTTCATCAATGCCAAATTCCTTAAACCTGCTGATACAAAATTATATTGCTTCAGACTGAGCATGTGCAAAGTGAGCCCTGCTGCAGTTCTTGTGCTTACCTTCATTGTTTCTCTTCTGCAGTCCCTTCTCTATCACCTGAAGTCCCAGGACTCCCACTCTCCTCCAGCATAACTATTAGCAGGAAACCAGTGCTGCAGCATTCAGTCGAAAATCCATTCCCTGGAGTACTTTGGTGGCAACCCCAGCCTGCACCTCATTGTCTTCCTCCTTGCACAATGTTTCTGTCTTGAATGCTGAGCTAATCATGTACATTAAACATTTATTACTTATGTGGTGTTTTACAGGTAAAAATAGCAGAGTTCTCTCGAACTCCTGAGGATTTTTTAAAGAAGTACGATGAGCTGAAATCTAAAAATACAAGACATCTTGATTCTTTAGTTTATCTACTGTCAAAACTCACAGAAGACAAAGAGGTTTGTTTCTCCTTTAGAGCTGGATGTATTATAAGTATCCAACAGTATTAACAGTGCAATGGTTTTAAGTGCCACATGCTTTCTGATGATAATGGTCAGCATAGAAATCAATAGATAACCAGTTCTAGGTCTACTGAATTGTTAAAGCACTACTGACAGTTGCACTATTCTTGATATAAGCCACTGAGACATGGAAAACTGGGACAGAAAGAGCTGTAGTCTGATTTAGCACAGCCATCTTATGGTCATATGTTTTTTGCTTTAGTGTGCTGACCAGCATTCACCATATCTTTTCTTTCTTCATGTATGTGCAGACACTCCAGTATTTGCAACAAAATGCTAAAGAAAGGGCAGAACTTGCAGCAAATGCAGCAACCAGTGGCAGCACAAATTTTTCCATCCCCTCATCTACTTCCAAGATATCTCTGCAGGAGCTTGAGGAGCTACGCAAGCAGCTGGGCAGTGTCACAGCCAACTCCAGTGTACAGCAGGTACTCTCTCTTCCCAAGCCTTGAGCACAAAATCTTTCCCTTCTGCTCTTACTTATAGCTGTGCTCTTCACTTTTATCATCTGGTGGAATTATAAATATTGCTATCTGTGCATATAACCTAAATTATCTCTCAAAATTTATTATCTAGCTTATATTAAATTCTTGAGCTGTTCTTAATAGAAGTGGCTTTATTCTATATGTCAGTTAAGTTGAGGCCGCGAGAGTTGTAACTGCTGGCAGTTAATGTAATTTCATTTTCCCATTTCAGACAACCACTTTAAGCTGTATTGATGTTTCATTTTCTGCCTGTGGCAGTGCTTGATCAGGAGCACTGTGAGGTGAGGCACTGGCACAGGATGTCCAGAGAAGCTGTGGCTGCCCCATCCCTGGCAGTGTTCAAGGCCAGGTTGCATGGGGCTTGGAGCAACCTCCTCTAGTGGAAGGTGTCCCTGCCTGTGGCAGGGGATTGGGACTAGATGAGCTTTAAGGTCCTTTCCAACCCAAACTATTCTCTTAGTCTGTGGTCTGATTTCATTTTGGCAATTGGAGACAGGAATTACTTCATGTCTCTGAATTTCCAAGGCGTAACTTTCATGTAGTCCATCTCACTGAAATATCTCTATGCTATAGTATTGTCTTCTGTTCACCTGTGCTGTTGATACCTTATGTGCCTCTGATAGGTTGTGTGATCTCCCATACTTACCTCCATGCCTCAGAAGCTTTTGGACTTGGACACTTTCTTAGTTGCCCTCTCATAAGTGTGTATAGTTCATGGAGGTGGTGAGGCCCATGGTTTATTGGAGCTTTTATTCCAACTCATCCCTGCTATTTGGAAGGATGTAATGGTGGCTGCCCTTCTCCAAAGCAAAAGCTTGTTCATACAACCATGTTGTATAGAGCCAGTGCTAGAGAGAGATCTTCCATTCCATGTCTTCTTTAATGATCTGGAGCTCAAGTTGATACAGAAAATGCACATCATATTTAAATCTTCTAGCCAGTGTCTGTGTGTCCAGTTTGTGACAGACAAGTAAACTACTATATACTACTTCAATAGAGGGGTATTTTCTCACTGTATAGGTTTAACATTTGTAAAGGAGTTCACGTTGTTTACCCATTTGAAAGGCTCAATCCTACACTGAGATCTGCTGTTTTATGTGAAGTTTAGTCATCTTTTGAGCAGCTGGCATCTTACTTGATGCTTCATCCTTTTCTCCTATGAAAGTCCTGTTTCTGTTAGGGGAGCAGAGGAAATTCAGATCCTTCTAGCAGATCTCACATACGTGGTATAAGTAGGAAGGTAGTGTTGCTTTGGGTTGCCTCTCTGACCTGGGGACATTGTCCTGGTGTTATGCCAGCAGTGATGCTGCAGCAAATATGCTCAAAACCAGAGCTGCTTGGAGGAGTGGTCCCACAGCTTGTTTGAATGCTTGTGATTGATGCTTGTTTGAAGGATTTCAAGACTGGGCAACTCTGAGAGTATGAAAGATGGCCAGGGCCAGCCACAGTGTGCATCAGCTACCTCTCGCATATAAGAATGCCATTCTCTAAGATGCAAAGCTCACACATATGTTTGCTTCCTGCCAAGTTCCTCTCTCTCTCTCTCTTCTGAGACCTGTGTGAGGGAAGTAAAATGACGCTGTGCGTATCCCATATCACATAGACGTTTGTGGAGTTTAAGAAGTAGCCATTCATAAGCATGTTGTCTGTGTTTGTACACCTGAGGCTCTAAATATTCATGTAGGCTGTGCATCTCAGAAGCCTCTCCAGCTGATAATGAATCTTACATTCCATTTACTTTAGTGTCAGAGGCCCAGAGCCAGGGATGGAATGTCTTTCAGTCTTTAGGAGCTCACTTCCTGCACTGACTCCTATTCAGAGTAAAAAAACTCCATCATTCTCTGACTATCTGTGGGTGGATTATCTGTATTGCATTTGGCACCTAGCTATTCAGTAGCCACTGTGCAGAAATGGAGTTTGGAGGTGTTCATTAGCCTGTCTGCAAGTGGTCCTTGAATCTGGTGTTACTGCTTACTGCTTCTGGAAGGCGCTTGCTGCCATTTGTGTGGTGCACTTTGTAAACTAGTAAGATGCCTGGTGGTTGTGCATGTTCCCACTCTGTTCTCCTATGTGTGTGCCCTAGCACCCAGGCTGGTGGGGAAGGGTGCTGAAAGGCATTATTTGATGAACCCTCCAACAATAAAAAGGCCAGGCCAACTGTTTAGAAAAACCACAGACTCCAATACACTAGGTGGTACTGGGAGACCACATCCTACAGTGTGCTAGTGAAGCATCAGCTATTCTACATTCTGTTCTCAAGTTACCAGTTTACAGTCAATTTCTGCTTGAAATTCAAGATCTTTTTGATTTCTGAAGATCTTTTTCCCCTTCTTTCTTTCTCTCTCTTTTTCCAACAGCCTCTTGAGCTTACACGAAAAATCCTTCGAGATAAGCAGAACAAGAAGAATTCTGGTCAGCCCATTCCAGTGTTTCCATCCTGGGTGTATGAGAGACCTGCACTTATTGGTGACTTCTTAATTGGCACCAGTTTAAGCACTGACACAACAGTACCTATAGGTATGTGACACACAGGAAAAATGGCATTAACTTTTAGTGTTTTG
Source organism: Pezoporus flaviventris (assembly GCF_033815535.1). Lineage (NCBI taxonomy): Eukaryota > Metazoa > Chordata > Aves > Psittaciformes > Psittacidae > Pezoporus > Pezoporus flaviventris. The sequence continues at coordinate 55,605,494 of NW_026892549.1, forward strand.
TGCTTGTTCAGAAGTGCCATTCAGACTTTGTCACGCTTGGGATGAAAGCAGAACTGCTTCTTGCACTCTGCAGATGAAGAGCAGGTTTCAAACAAATCCCAAACTTAATTTGTTCACAGTGTTTCTCCTGTTCTGAATTCCAGCCCCACTGTTGATCCATGGGGTCTAGTCTGTTTGGAGTTTCACAGTCCTTTTTCTCTCTTGAATTTATGAGCCTTTATGAGCCTTCATGACCTCGTACTGTAGGAGTATCACACCTGCATTCAGCTGAAAGATGTGTACTAATATCTGACAAGGGGAGCATTCATCAATCCATCCAGGTCAATATCCTCTCCACTAAGACTATAACAACCTCTCCAGTTTGCTGTCTCCTCACCAGAGTAGCAGGGGACTAATCTCCCCCTGTTGTATTCTAGCTTTAAGGCTGAGCTGTGTATCATTTCTTACTCACTTAATTGTATTTTGGGCTGAGTCCTTTATGCTTCCTGCAGGGTTGACTTAACCATTCAATTTGCAGCTTTTGCACATTTCTTTGTGTCTGTATTTGAACTGTTTTCTTGATATTTGAGTATTTCAGTGGAGGTAAGGTAGGGGGAGTTGTTGACAAGATCAGAGTTCCTTGAGTCCACTATAGCTGAGCCCTTCTGGGTGGAAGCATCAGCAACACAGGCTTTGGGTGATGTTCTCTTGGCCACAGATGTCGGATGTATAGCCCTGTCTACTTGATGTGTTTTGGGTATAAATGAGTAAAAGATTCTGTTTTCCTGGAAAGAAAAGTGGATGATTTTGGAGTTGAGCCTCACTCAGTCATTTCTATGTAGATTTAGCTTTTCATGATCTTCCTTTGTTCTGTTTGAATGGTAGTATGTTTTCCTTTCAAGCTTCAGGTACTACACCAAAATGATGTGAATGGTCAATGAGGCAGTATTATGACATGTTCTGATTTTGTTCCTTTTTTTTGTCTTGTATTTGAAAACAGGTACTTTGCCATTAGCTTCCCAAGAATCCATGATTGTGGAGGACTTGCTGTACGTTCTGATTGGTGTGGATGGAAGATACATCACGGCACAGCCTCTCGTAGGCAGGCAGAACCGAGCATTTTCAGTCGATCCAAACTTGGACTTGTCCATCAAAGAGCTGGTGACCAGGATTCTTCCTGTAGCAGCAAGTTACTCTGCTGTCACCAGGTACCTAGCTGACTTTTGTCAAAGGCAGATACTCTCCTTTGAGCGTCAGGTTATAGAATAGAGAATCTCTCTTTGTGCAGATGTTAACTTCCAAGCTTCATTTAAACCTACAGGGATATAAAGTAAGAATTCAAGTTGCTTTGAATTGGTTTTAGCTACATTTCTTTTTGCTGGGTTTCTCCTCTCTGCTGCCAGTTCAGTCTTTCATTCACCTCAGCTTTGCTTTGTCTAAACTTGATCTTGATAAATACAGGCAGAGTGCAAATAGGATATGTCTGCTTATTCTGGCTCATCCCTTCCCATTCTGCTATGAATTTACCATGTTTCCTGCTTTTTGCTTTCCTCTGGACATCCAGGACAGAGGCCACCTTTGTATGTGTGGTTCTGAGTAAGAGAATCTACTGCTGCCTAGCTTCTTGTAGCTACCTTAATTGTTAAAAGGTCTTACGATAAGGTGCACCTCACCAGCAGCAGATATTTGTTTTGTAGATATCTACATTTGATTCAAAGTCCCTAAAAGATCAGCAAAGAGAGAGAAGCATTTTTAGAATGTGATTCATCCAATCTCTTTTACACGTCTCCTTCCAGATGACTGTTCAGAAGTATCTGTCTCTCTCCACCAACATGTATAGACCCATCTAAATCTGGTCCGATGAATCCCTGCAGTGGCATGTGGTGTTAGAAGCTAGCAGCAGTGCTTTCCCCACGTGTCTGGGTGCACATAGCTTCCTTTTGAGATCTTTTCCTGTCCTCTAATCTGCTGCTTACGCAAAGAAAATCTCCTTGAAAACCCTGGCTCACACTTTCTACACAGTACTTTTCCAAACAGTTCTAGTTCTCCTACAGGGTGAGAGGAAACGTCTTCCTACAGCTTTCTGTACTAGGAAATGTGGTGATGGGAAGTAAGGAAGGGGGACACAAAGCAAACGTGGAACCCGAAACTCCAGCTGAAGACCGGTGCACTTTCCAACACACAGTCTACTTGTGTGCTTGTACACTGTCCTGAAGAGAAAACTTCTGAAAATGGTAGAAGGTGTTTTGACTAAAAGGGTTTCCATATTGCTTTTTGCAGGTTTATAGAGGAGAAGTCTTCCTTCGAGTACGGACAGGTAAATCATGCTCTAGCTGCTGCTATGCGGACTCTAATCAAGGAATACATGATATTAATTACGCAGCTGGAACACCTTCAGAGACAGGGACTTCTGTCACTGCAGAAACTCTGGTTTTATATCCAGCCCACAATGAGGACCCTGGAGATTCTTGCTTCGCTTGGTAAATTTCAGGAATACAGTCATTACATGTTAATGGGTGCATGACAGTTTCTGAAAGCTGTAGCTGCAGACCAGCAATACAGTCAGGGCGTGTGTCATTTTAATTTGATGTTATATTAAAGAAGAAAGTCAAGGGGAATTGTACTTGTCAGAGCATGGCTCTTCCTTGAGAGCGATGGGCTCTGGGGCATCTCCATGCATTTTACCTTCATAGTACATGCCTTTCGGACCAGTTGTTTCCACCACTGCTGTCTCTGCTCAGCTTCTTTCTAAATGCCCCTCCAGCTGTGTGTGGATGTAACCACAAACTGATTCAAACAGAAGAAACCCCTGGAAGCTCACAGCTACAGCAGGTTCCTCAGGGCCATGTCCAGGCAAGTCTGAACAGTCCTCAGCAATGGAGATCCCCCATTATGGGCCCTTTCCCATGACTTCACCACACTTTTTGTGAACATTTCTTTCTCTCTCTCCCATTGGAATTGCCCTACCTATATCCTGACGTTCGAGGTATCTGCAGTGTAACAGTTGAGAACAAAGTGCTTTGAGATCAGAGCAAGTCACTGAAAGTGTGTATTTCTTCCATTACCACCTGGAAGGTGGATCTCTGTACATCATGCCCTCAGCGTAGGAGGCTTTTGGACTTTAAGCCACCATGTTACCTTGTGTCTACCTGAGTTCAGTTCTCCTTCCCTGGAGGGTTGGTTTTCATTTGGGATTTTTTGTTTTAGGACATTTCAGGATGTAAGCTTTTGGTTGTATGGTGGAATGGCCTTTCATCGTCACAGCAGGGTTCTAGAGCTGACATGGAGGTCTGTGACTTAGGGTGGTCAGCTAATCAGGTGCTAACTTCATTACATTTAGGACCATAGATTGTGCAATTCATCTTTGTCAGCTTTGTGTTGTATATCTATATTTTTCAATTTTAGCTACTTCTGTGGATAAAGGAGAGTGTATGGGAGGATCTACCCTGAGCTTACTCCATGACAAGACTTTTAATTACACGGGGGACAGCCAGGCCCAGGAGCTGTGCCTGTATTTAACCAAGGCAGCCAGTGTACCTTATTTTGAAATTCTGGAGAAGTGGATCTATCGAGGCATCATCAATGATCCCTACAGGTAAGGGACAGTTAAGGAATGAAAATGAAAAGCAAAAGTTAGGAAATACTGCTCAGGTCTTTGGCTTTTACTTTCTTAGTGCACCCATCCCTCTGCCATGTAAAGTCTGCATAACATAAGGGCCTGGACCTTGCAGCAGTGAGTAGACAAGACAGCACTGCAAGGAAGGGGAGCTGCTGAAGCATGTTTAACTACATTTCCTACTTAATTCAGTGTGTATACAGTCAGAGACACTCTCACTTGCTTTGTTTTTCCAAATTCAAGGAAATTATATGCAAAAGTCAATAGCACAGCAGTTCAAGTATGCAATACGCTCAAATTCCACCTTACCATGCTTGTCCCCCTTTAAGTATTCTCCTCTCACATCCTCATCCTCTTCATGACAAGGGTGAGGCCTCTTCTCATGGGGCACAAATGTGATAATTTAGTGAATCTATATTCAATGTGGTCTAGTAATTTGCTAATCTGGTAGGAGCTGACAACACTGCCTGAAGTTTCTTGGCTTTTGTAGTCATTTGAAGCATTTTGCTGTGTTTAATAGATTATGCAGCATTTCTGTTTCCCACATTTTCAGAATCCTAAGAGGGGGCAAAACTCAAACTAGCTAAAATGAATGCCTTCCTGATTGTGAGAAGATAGGAAAAGGCCAGCTTCCTCACCTCTACACTGACAACCAAATCTTGTTTAGACTTCATTTGTAAACTCTATAAAATTTTGTTTCTGTCGTCACTGACTGCAGATTAGCAGTCACTGCATAGTGCATCTCCTCTTAGTACAAATACAGACTAATTTCAGTTCTTAACTGGAATGTATTTTCCTGAGACCTTATTTCTGATAGCTCGTGTTACCAGTTTACAGGTCAAAAAAAGTAATCCTCACTGTACCACTCCCTGCTTCTAAACATCTGCTTTAACTGTTCAGTGAGTTCATGGTGGAGGAACATGAGCTGCAGAAGGAGAAGATTCAGGAGGACTATAATGACAAGTATTGGGATCAAAGATACACTGTTGTTCAGCAACAGATTCCTTCGTTCTTGCAGAAAATGGCTGACAAAATACTAAGCACAGGTAGGTAAAGATAAGCTTCTGATGTAAGAGGAATCTTGAGACAAGCATTACCATTTTTTGTGTAAGGATGCATGTCATTGTGTTTTGTCAGTTTATGGGGTTTTCTGTCCAAACTTTTCAGAGGAACAGAAGAACCAGACTGTAAAAGAATCCCAGTGCCTGTAAGTAAAACACGTGGGAAGGAGTCCAGCAGCAGCAGGAGCTTTCCTACTGCTCTGTTTCATGGGTACAGCTAGCTAGAGGGAGCTAGACACCTGAGGTTTGAATATGCTGAGTTTTAAGTTGGGTGTTTAAATGCACCTGATGGCTACCATTGCTCTCTTTCCTAAGTACAAACCCCTCTAAAAGTTACTTCGTAAGTGCAGCACCAGATTTTGAAGGTTTCTGGCTATCTGCAAAGATATTTTGCCACCACTGGAAGATAAACCCATTTCTAGATGTCTCCTTAAATGTGATACTAGGTCCCTAATTTAAAATTCTGTATTATATTTTGAGAGCTGTCTAAATCCTTTCCAGCTTTTGGTAGAATGTAGTGCAAACATCTCATAGCGTATCTTCCTCTTGAAGATAGTGGTTTGAAAGTTGGATGTTCAGTAGGTGTGAATATGGGTCATTCTTTCTTCTTGCTTCTAGGGAAATACTTAAATGTTGTGCGAGAATGTGGCCGTGATGTTACCTGCCCTGTGGCGAAAGAGGTCATCTATACGTTAAAAGAGCGAGCGTATGTGGAGCAAATAGAAAAAGCATATAACTATGCTAGCAAAGTTCTTCTGGATTTCCTGATGGAGGAGAAAGAGCTGGTGACTCACCTAAGGTTTGATTCATTTTACTAAATGCATGTTAAATACATTGGTTCTGAGAGTGAACATAAGTTTTTGAAGTTAGCCTGCCTTTTCTTGGGTTATTAATGTGTTGTCTCTATTTCCATTAGAAGGGATGACCTGAAAAAGTAAGATTTGGGTTTTTTCCTGAATTAAAACAGAAAGAGAAGAGTAAAATGATAGAAATTTCAGGTGAGAAGGGTATCTGGGCATCTCAAGTCCAAGTTCCTTCTAAGGCTGTTGCCAAAACTAGATCAATGAAGTTGTGGCTTTGCCTAGCCCAGTCCCAAAACCCACCCTCAGGTATGGATATCCTCTACCTCTCTCCTGACTTGTCCAATGGCTTGTCACTCCTACCTGGGAAAGGAGTTTCCTTTATCATCTGGTATATCAAGAAGAGTTTAATGTGAATAAGAAATAGTTGGATATTAAGCATCTCAGCAGGTAAGTGCCCTGGTTTGTTCAAACATAAGTAGTTGGAATAGAGTAAGTGTATTAGCCTAAGTTCCAGTACAGGGTTTTTCTAAACACTGTCCTTTTTTAAAGTTCATTTTTGTAAGCTGTATTTTGACTCTCATAATACATTCAGCTGATAGCAAATGCAGGTGCATTCTAGCATGCAAACTCCAGCTTCCTTGTGTGAATCAAGCTTTTAGTTTATTATCATCTTCAGAAAACAGTAAACCCAGAAATTCCTGGTTTCACAAAAGTTTGAGAGCTGTCTGAAACCTGCCAGTCATTAGAGATTCTTTCTTGTTGCTTTCTTGATCCTTGCTAATGACTGTCATCGCTCCAAGCCTTCTTTGCTTAATAGGACTGTTCAAGAGGCACTGGATTCTAAGTTCTGATGGCACATGTCCTCTGTTGGGCCCATCTATCGCAGTGTAGTGTCAGATTAACATGTTGCTTAGCCTGTCCAGCTGGGGTCAATGGCTGACCTCCTCATCGTTGAAACAGGGTCTTTGCTAGATCATTCAGCAGCTGTCCTATGTATAAATGATCTGCTAGGGTGCAAGTGCAGGGGCAGCTGGTTGAGGAGGAAGCTTCCAGTGTATGTTGAGCTTCCAGTGTATGTGTGAGCTTTGAGGGCTGAAGCGGGATGTTTGATTAAACCCCAGGGAACTGTGACAGATACAGCTTCTCTTCAGTTAAGCAGCAGTACTGATGCTCTCCACTGTCCCAGAAATGTTGGTTGGAAGGACCAACAACCTCAGCAGATCTGTAGTTCAACCTCCTGCTTGAAATGGGATTGTCACCAGCATTAGGTCAGGTTTTCATTTGGGTTTACACTGTAGGGTGTGTTGGTGGTGTAAGTATCTTTCTCCCCTACCTCTTGTTTCCTCAGTTAACCACTGACTTCCTCATGACTGGGAGAGTTTCCTTGGTTCAAAAGAGTAATGACGACCAGGTAAACAGTGGGGCTGAGCATCTCCCAATTGATAGTGATCAGGAGTCTGCAATCATCTTGTGTTAAGGATGTGCTGGCCCTAGTTTTGCTTTGAAAGCTGCAGTTACCAGTTACTCCTCTGAGATATCTCCAGGCTTCTGGCCCACTGCAGTTGATTCCCTGGCACCAAGTGAAAATTGAAGTTTATGCATCCTACTATAGCAGAAGTCAACACAAGTACCTGGAGTACTTAAAAAATCAGCACAGATGCTTGTTCATTCAGAGGAGTTCAGGACTCCGCTCTGAATTGACAACTGCCTCTTGAATGGATCTGCATGTATCCTAACTGAGGTGGCAGGGAGAAGGACACATGCATAAGACTAGTCTCCAGATTGGTTATTTGTGGCAATGTGTTCTCCATGAAGAGGAACATTTTGTGATCAAACCCAGCAGGCTGGCTGAATTGATTGCTTTTGTCCCTTTAGGTTTAATATGGATTAACTTGGACTTTTATAAACATAATCAATTGTCCCTTCATTTTCTTGAGCAGATCTATAAAACACTATTTCCTGATGGATCAAGGGGACTTTTTTGTTCACTTCATGGATCTCACAGAAGAGGAACTCAAGAAGCCTGTAGATGACATCATAACCACAAGGCTAGAGGCTCTGCTTGAATTAGCCCTGCGAATGAGCACAGCCAACACAGATCCTTTCAAGGATGATTTAAAGGTAAGCCGAAGGTAATTGCATTTGAGAAGAAGGCTTGCCATGATTTGGGAAGACCTGTGTACCTCTAAGAACCTGCTGAATGTACAGTGAAGGAAAAGAGAACTGATGGCTGTCATTTTGTAGACTTTCTCTGGGTTAAGTCCTATTTCATCCAGATTATCAACAGGAAGCACCTCCCCTGGCTGTATTTTCTTGCTGGTTTCTTGAACATGGAGAAGGTGCTTTTGGGTGGCCCCAGGATGAGGTGTAAGCAGTGGTGTGTCTCTAATGCTTTGTCTCAGCTTGGGTGCTCATGTTGGAGTACAAGAGAACACCCGATTAGAAGTCCTGCCTATTAATGACTGCATCTTTTACAGAAGCAGCACAGAGGCTGTGCCTGGGAAGTGTGAGATCTGGATAAAGAGGTTGAGAGCAAGGGAGAATGATCAGCGGAGCAGCATGTTGTATGCTGATTGTTAACTACTACAGCAACACTGCTCTGGTGTCTGCTGCTCCATTCCAGATCATACCATTTACTGTTGCTTCCTTGATTGGTCTGATGACTCGAGAACGACTCTGATAATTTGCACTTCTGCCACATGTCTGTTGCTGTGCAGTAGTTGTGAGTATCCTGTGGCTTCATTTTTTCCCTGCTCTTCCTTTATAGATTGACTTGATGCCCCATGACCTCATTACACAGCTCTTGAGAGTATTGGCTATAGAAACAAAACAAGAGAAGGCTATCATCAGTGCAGATCCCACAGAGCTCACTCTGAGTGGTTTGGAAGCATTTTCCTTTGACTACATTGTTAAGTGGCCTCTGTCCCTTATTATAAACAGGTAAGATACCAATCTGCTGAAGGAATAAAAGGCAAAAGCTTTTGAATGGGAGTGAAGCAAATTTCCACACAGCAAAATACTGGAAAGTCTGTATCTTTAAAGTGATGTCACAAGTTGCTGACTAGCAAGGAATGCTTTGGTGCTTGCTCCACTTGTAGACTATGGAATATGGATTGTGTCTTCAGTAGAACCCAGCTAAGGCATGCTTGGAAAGTCAAACTTTGATTTCATATGGTGGGAAGAGAGCTCAAAGGATGCTTTCGCTGCCTGATTTTGCTTGTAATTGGTCACCCAGCTTTCATTTGTCCATGGCTTTCTGAAGTATCTTCCCTGAGATACTTGAACTCTCACAAGAGGATATCCATCCAAGAATCAAACATATCTCAAATGTGGAGAGTGGTAAAAATGCACTTTCTGGTATCCCTGGTTGCCCACTAGTAGGATAAAGGCTGTTGCTATAATTGCTACAGCAAGCTATTTTGCATTTATTTGAGTTATGAGGGACTAAATGAGGGTTCATTTTTCTGTAGGGATTTGCCTCCTGTTTTCCTGGCAAACACTGTGAGCCAGGGCAATGGGACAAGCAATGTTAGATGAGCAGGGTGACAGATGTGGAATTGGTAAACACCAGCAATTAGTTTGTCCCTTAATTTCCCCTTTAAAGAAGCAGTTGACACAGGGGGACTTTTCTAATGACATGGTGCTTTTGAAATTCTTTCTCTTCCAAAGTGACTGTTAGCTCTGATGGTAGCTATGGAAGTGAAAACAGTACTTGGTAAGGTTTCATGAACTGTATCGACTGGAGCTCTGTAGACACCTACACTGAAGTGTCTGAACACAGACCTGAATCCAGTCCCCGAAGCTATAAATAAGCATCCCCATCTGCTTCTGACAGTGCATTGCTGATGGGGTAATGCTGCCTGTAGCTTGGTTACAGCTTTTTCTTCATCTTTTTGGCGAATCCTGGTGAATTGTTTTGCTGACTGTAACCATCTTAGTGCAGTGGGTACATGACCTCAGGCTTTCAGCCCCCTGTCCCAGTGACCTTCCTGCAGATAGCCCAAGGGAATTGAAGAAGGCGGCTGGTGATGTACCAGCTGGCAGGAAATACAGAGGAGGGACTCCTTGGAGAGAAATTCTTTGGGTTGGCAACAAATGTGATTTTCTTTTTTTTTTCCTTTGGTTTCAATTGTTTCAGTGTGGATCCATGTGGCTGAAGGTGTAGGGAACATGTTTTGTAATGTCTTTTTGCCTTTGAGCAGGCTTAGCTTCGCAGCTTAGTCTGTCAATCAGAACAGGGCTTAATCTGGGTGGGTTTCTCCTTTCTTTCCAGGAAAGCACTGACAAGATACCAAATGCTTTTCAGACACATGTTCTATTGCAAACATGTGGAGAGACAGTTGTGCAATGTTTGGATCAGCAATAAGACGGCCAAGCAATTCTCCCTGCATTCAGCTAAGTGGTATGGCCTTTTTTTCTCCCTTATCAGATGTGAAGGTTTGGGTTTGCTTCTTGCTAGTTAGATCAGATCATTTTGGTGTGAAAATGGTCCTGACAAATTTCTTACGGGCTGAGAGAGATCAAGCCATAACATTTCAGGTTTCAGTAGGAAGTATCTGCTCAATAATCTTTGTGCTGCTCAGCTCATTCCTCTTTGTTGGCATGTAGTTTTGGAAAGGAAGAAGTGGTCTTCAGCCTTAGCACATGGAACAGTTGCAGCAGAGCACATCTGTTCACATATAATCCTGGTCACTACTTTAGCATCAGCAAGATTAGTAAGCACCCCAGTAGTTGAAAAGCAACATCTTTCTCTTCTGGCCAGACCCCTAGCAAGGACTTGTGACCTTCACACAGCTTGATTGATATTTGGTCTGATACAGATCGAGTAAAGTAAAAACGGTGGGGTGTTTTCCAGCAAATCATTCTATCTTGATCCACCTGTGAGGGTAGACTTTAATGTTTGGATCTGCACTCCAGGTTGCTGGACGCACCTGTTTGGAGAGTGAAGCGGACCCCAGCACTGCAAGGTAGTACCCTTTGCCTTGCCAGTGACACTTCCTCGTCACAAGTTAACATTGCCTCACCTTAGTCAACAGGACTGTAGCTCTGGTTCTCCTAGAATTGTAGAGGTGTAGCAGAAGAGACCTGTGAGGGTCCCTAGTCCAGCCTCCAGCTCACAGGACAACAGCAGGGGACAGGGCAGCCATGGTTGAAAACCCCTATGGTGGGTATCCTCCACCTCTCCTGACACATTTGCTGAACTCAGTTCTTGGTTTGCTATCACAGAGCCTGCATAAATCAACACTGAAAGAACCTCTATATAATCCCACTGTTCTATTTCACCTTAGTGAAATTGCATTAAATACCTTAGATAGCAAGTGATTTGGTTAGATACTTGGATCCCTGAACGTACTCATGCAAGACATAGAATATTTTTAACTGTTCATTTAACAACTAAGGCTGGAAATCATTTATCTGCTTCAATTTTGCCCTACTAATGAGCTCGATAGTTACAGTAATTGCTTTAATATTTAATATTAACAGTCTAGTTGAATATAAGCAAATATTCAAAGTAATTGCCCAGTCTATGACAGGTTCAAAATTCTTGACTCTAGTAATTGAGGGAAAGCCAGTTGAATACGTGGAAAACAGAGACGGTTTGCATTGACTTTATAATCCCTCTCACTCTGCAGCAGTGAATTTGCCAGGACAGAAATATTTAGCTCTGCTTGACTGTGCAAGCCTGGTGATAGTTCTCCATGGCATTTGCTAGCTCTCAGTTGTGTGGGTGTGATTTCTCCCCTAGGTTTGCTGGTGCTTTCACACTGCGGCAGCGGATGCTGAATTTTGTACAGAATATCCAGTATTACATGATGTTTGAAGTGATGGAGCCAACATGGCACATTCTTGAGAAGAACCTGAAGCTGGTGAGTGTGTGCGTGCTCGAGAGAAGTCAGAACAGAAGTCTTAAGTTAACAAATTTGCTACAGGGAAAAAATGCCTAATGCAGGAGTCTGCTAGTTTTGTTGGAGGCACTTCAGTATCTGGGAACTGTTTTTATCACACTACAAAGACTGCTGCTGTTCTGCATCACCTTTCTGATTTATTAGTCATATATCCCTTTCCTGTGTGGCATCTTCCTATCTATGTCCAGTTCTTAATCTGCACCTTGTTATGAGAAGGTGGTGTTCTGCTGAAAAGGAAGAAAACTATGGAAAAGGAAGAAGGATACAGGGTGCAATGATCGTGAACTGGTCCAGATATCTTCAGTTGATTCCTTGGCTGACTTACAGTGCTCTTAAAAGCAAAGTCTGTGCTTTCTTTTCCTTGAAGCTGCCACGGACTGGCATGTTGGGACTGTTTTAAAGCAGGGCCTTCCTTATTCAGGAGGTTATTTCACATGTATATTCCCATACGGGAGGCTATTCCACAGGTATATTCCCACTGCAGGGAGAACTTTTCTGCTCTGGTGGTACCTGGGAGAGGCTAAGCTCACTTCCCACTGAGTTTTATGGCTGCCAGAGAGGGTATCTGGGCAAAGCATGCCTGGCATCATTTTGGTTCCTATCACAGATGTACTGTTCTGAGCTGTGGGATTTTCCAGGTGTGCTACAGAGTATTTCTGGTTTCCTAATGCAAGTCAGTAACTTCTCCAGAAGTTAACTCTTTGCCATAGCAATAACTGCAAGAATTGTTTTTTGTCTCCTGATAGGCATGTGAGATGGCTTTACTATCTCAGAGGTGAACACGTTCTCAGCTAATGTCCCACCTGCCTGTTTTAAATCAAGAATGAGAAGACATTGGGAGTTTGTCTTTCAAAACAGGCTAGTGAAGAAGCCCATAAAGGGTCTTCTCATGTCTGGTTTCATTCTCATCAGATTTGTTGTTTCCATCCTCAACAACAGAGAAAACAATCTGTCACCAAACAGATCAAGCTGTTCAGATCAAACAGAGCAAGCTCTTCTCTCCCTTCCTCTTTTACCTGACTGTGGTAAAGATCTAGACTTTTGGGTCATACAGAGTTATTGTTGAAGTTCAACAGACAAATGAAGGATGATGCCTGAGAACTGGCAGATCTTCTGAAGGCCACAGCAAGCAGATGTATCTTGTTTAGATAGAGCGTTTTGCCAGGGGAGGGAATCTGACCTGATGCCATCTCCTTCATGCCAAGAGACAACTTGAGAAGGTCTTGAGGAAGTGCTGTCTGTGAGTTCTGTATGTCTTGGTGTATACCACTCAACACAGGCAAGGGCTGTGCCAGGCAGTGCTTAATTAATTAAAGCAGGTGATCAGTGATCCATTCCTCAAGCTTGCTTATTTTGCAGCATAACCTTTGTGATGGCTGTAGTGATTTTCCTTATCTCAAGTGACACTGTGTCCCTCTTGGTCCTTCTCAGCTTCCTTACCCACTGTGGGGCTGCTGTGTTGGGACTGCTGTTAGGGTGCCCCAGCTATTGCGAGGAAAGAGGAGACAGATGTACATCACCTTTTTATTCTTCCCTCTGGCGGTCATCCTGTGATCAGACACTTCTTTTCCTCTTGTACTGTGAAAAAAAAACAACATATAGAATCATAGAACAGTCAGGGTTGGAAAGGACCTTAAGATCATCCAGTTCCAACCCCCCTGCCATGGGCAGGGACACCTCACACTAAACCATCTCACCCAAGGCCCTGTCCAGCTTGGCCTTGAACACCGCCAGGGATGGAGCATTCACAAGTTCCCTGGGCAATGTGTTCCAGTGCCTCACCTCCCTTACAGTAAAGAACTTCTTCCTTATATCCAACCTAAACTTCCCCTGTTTAAGTTTTAACCCCTTACCCCTTGTCCTGTCACTACAGTCTCTAATGAAGAGTCCCTACCCAGCATCCCTATAGGCCCCCTTCAGACACTGGAAGGCTGCTATAAGATATGCTATATCTGAGGTACCAAACAGCTCAAATCTCCTTCTGCCATCTCCATCAAGCCTCAGCGTCTCTCTGATGAGCCTTCAATGTCAAGTCACCCTTAGTTTCTACTGTGTACCTGGGAATTGTTCTGGAGTCAGCTAACCACCATTTTCTGATGCCCTGGCATCCTTTTTCCTGGATCCAGGTGTAGGATTATGAATATAGCTGCATATTCTTGGTGAGGACTTCTGAACAAGAAGAGTTTATACGTTAAGCTTCTGGATTATCTGAAAGAAGGGTATTTTCTTAATTTTATTTTAAGTTTAGGTTTTCAAAACATAATTCTCAGTTTACTTTACTTGCATTGAGGCACTTGTTCAAGGTATCCTGTCCCAGGTTCTTCCATATTGATGTCCTTTCAGTCTCCGCTGATTCCAGGTGTCCTAGAGGAGACTGTTAAATGCAGTAGGCACGCTGTCTGTACTGAGGACATTCCCCGTTCAGAAAAGACAATTTTCTGACTCTTTCTGTCTGAAGATCCCTCTTTGCTTTGGCTCTCAACCGTTGAGTTTCTTTGCTCCTTTAGAGCTATTAGCACTGTTGCAGCATTTTTATTTCAGTTCCAAAAAGGAGTTTGCCAATTTATAGTTTGTCAAAGGAAAACATCTACAGACCAAACCTTCTTGATAGCCCAAGTGGGCAGAATTTTTCTCAAGCTATGGAACATCTGTGAGCTTCTTTAGCCTGCTAGAGATGCTGAGATAGCAGGTATAAGGTGACTTTGCTGGCTCTGGAAAAAGGTGTTTAATGTCTGTATGGCAAGAAGGAGAAGCCTAGCAAAGTCTTTGAGGTTTAATCCAAATGTCTATTTGTCACCCATCCTCATCAGTGTCCTTCAAGGCTTTTAAATCTGTGGGAGATAGAGCATGCCCTCTACCAGTGCTGGGGCAGGAGAAGTCTGGTGCCTGTGGGTCAGATGGTGCCACAGGTACACATGAGTTGAACAACTCGACACTGCCAGCTAAAGAAGCTCTTTAAGCAACCACTTTGTTAGGCAGCCCTTTAAAAGAGCTGCTCACTGTGACGTATCCCAGCTCCTGGGTTAAATCTTACTTGATTTAAATAAAAGTATCATGTATTTCCAAACAGAGGATGCAGAACTAGCTCTTTAACCTCCATAGCCTACAGTCTGGGGTAGTCTTTTCCTTTCATTGGTATTTTAGGAGGGAAAAGGATGATCCTCACTTGTCTCATGTAGTGGTTTATGCTGGTTTTTCATTTGCCAGAACTCTCTTGTGCGTTTCCACTTGAAGTTAAGGTGCTTTCTTTCTAAGGCTGTAACTAGTATCTTCATCTTCAAAACATCGTCTTCATCCACACAACTAGCATCTTCATTGCATTAGAAAACAGCGTTTATCCCTCTTCTGTACTAGTTGTTTGAAAGGTTACAGGGTTGTTTTTTTTTTGCCATTGATTCTTATGTAGCAGTGTGAATGCCTTGGCAATTTTAGTTCTTTCCAAAGCTTGACTTGTGTTCTCAGCTTCAGCACATCCTGTAACTGTACAGAGTGACAGGGGATTTTGAATCTATCATTTAAAACCTGAGACTGAAACAGCCCCTTGAAGTAGCAGAGCTAGACAGAAATCTTGGAGAATCCTTGCAACACTTCATGTCCCAGTTCCTTATTGTGCTCCTAAAATATGTTTCTGAATAACCTGTATGTTTTAAGCCTCCTAAACTTACTGGCATTTGAGGTTCTTTGATTTATTTTTCTCTTTTCCACTTACTGCAGCTGACTACTGAGATGGTGAAGGTAGGAGTGGGCATGACAGGCAGATTGAAAAGCAAAGGAAGTGCATGTTCATAAATCAGATAGCTCCATTCTGAGCCTCCTTTCTAGTGGAGGGCTTGGGTGATTAAAGAAAACATAATTTTGTTGAGAAGGTAGTGTGACAAATCCAAGGGTAGATAGCCTGTGGAGGGCAGTTGAATGCAGTAGTGCAAATGCAGTGTCCATCTCTGGATGTTTCTCAAAGACGGAAGATATAGGAGAAATCTCTCAACATGCCCTAGAGCAGGTTTAGAAGGTCACTGTCAGAGGCAGGGTGCTGGGTTAGAGCTTTGGTCCGGTGCAGAACAGCAGTCCTGGTTTGTTTTTTCATTATTGCACTATACCATCACAGGCATCTAATATTGATGATGTCCTGAGCCACCACACAAGCTTCTTGGATAACTGCTTGAAGGACTGCATGCTGACCAACCCGGAGCTGCTGAAGATATTCTCCAAGCTGATGTCTGTCTGTGTCATGTTCACAAACTGCATGCAGGTATGTACAGCCTCCCCATATTGACCTTGCCACTGCCAGCCAGCTAGGACAGTCCATTTATATGGGCAATCCCTCTTGTCCTTGATGCACATGAAAGAGCCTCTGTTCCTCCCACCAGCAGGCTTTAGACTGCGCATCCTTTCTCCCACATAGTTTCTGTGGCTTCTCCCTCCACAGAATTCTCTATGCTCTTCTTTTTTCAGTGTTGGGATCAGGTTCATATGAACGGAATTGCCTCTCTTCAGCCAGTCGTGCAGCAGAATATGAGGTGTAAGTTGTAGGGCTCTGTAGTTTCTAGCATGCTTTCTTCAGGGTCAGGCAAGAACTGGTGGTTGGACCCATGGAGACTGATCTCTGGGGGCACACTTTAGCCCATAGCGTTAAAAAAGACCCCAAACACCACCTTTCTTTGGGTTTAGGGAGCTTTGTGTATTAATATCACAAAATTAATCTCAGAGGTAGCTTTCGCAAGGTAGCTAGCTGCAGGGCCAGCAGAACTGTGTGAGCCTCTTGCTTTGCTATAACTGAAAGAAGGGGTCTAAACATTTGCACAACCCTCTGCTCTTCCAAGAGGTTCACCCAGAGCATGAAGCTGGATAGTGAGATGGACCGGCTCACCCTGGAGCATGGCACAATGCTGGGCCCACCAACAGAGGAGGAGCGTGCTGAAGAGACTGCAAAGAAGAAGCTGACTAACAAGGTGGGATGCAGATGGACAACTGGGTCCTTTCCCCTGTGGATGCTGCCTGGGTTGCAGTCTGGTCAGGGTAGCTGTCTTACTTCTTGCAGACAGACCTTCCTAGTTTCTAGAGCATCTATGGCCCCAAAAGCAGAATCTTTACAGAATTACATTTTTGAGGGTAGAGTGAAGTGCTGCTAGTGTTCTCAAAGTCTGTTTTGAAAACCCTTTCTCCTACAGCAGTCCCTACACTTGCTTTTAAGTCCTTAGTTGTATTTTCAGCTGTGCAGTGGGTACCCACGTACAGGCTTTCTGCAACTTGAGTACTTTGTTATTTCCAGAGCTAACACTTTGTGATGGATGAGCCAATACACTGTTGGGTGTGACTCTTTGTAGTCCACCCCCTTCACAGCTGGGGTATCTGTCTAGTTCATATTTCTCTATGTAGACGCACGTGTACTAAGCGATTTGGCCTGCTCTGCGCTCAGCATGTTGCCGCCTGTCCTGCTGAAAGCCCCTGTCCTGGCACACAGCTGGTAGGGTCCATCACACTGCAAGGCAGGTAGAGTGCTCCAGAGGTTACAGGCTGTCATAGGCAACACTCCCTTCTGCTTACTGGGTTTTCCTTCTTGAAAATAAATAATGACAGCATATATTCGAGGATAAGTGTACTGGGATCTACTCCGGGATTCTCCCAGATAGGCATAGCAAGGTTTCTAACTGCCAAGAGCTTTGAAGGATTTATTTTGGTGGCTGAGCAACTGTTAAACTCTATGGCAGTTTTTTTGAGCAGGTTAAGAAATATGGAAGAAATAATTGCATCTCTTTGGCAAGTGCAAATCAGCAAACACATGGGGCCACTATGCCTTTGTCTTGGTAGCTTTTGGCAGAGCATGCTGACAACCTCCACCTGACATCTGGCTTTGAAGCAACAATCAACAAGTTTGATAGCAATTTCTCAACCCATCTGCTGGACCTGTTGGACAAACTGAGCGTTTACAGCACCAATGACTGTGAGCACAGCATGCTCAACATCATCTACAGGTGAGCCAGTAGTTTTCTTGCTGTAACTTACTTTCTGTGGTTCCCAAATGCAGCTCAGGAAGGATAAATTGTTGTTTATAACTATGCATGTCTGCCCCATCAATGGAAACACTAAAATCACAAGAAATCTTGCTTTGCGTTTCAATGCAATGCTTAAAACCTTCCCACATTCCTTTGATCTATGTGAAATGTGTCTATTAATGTTGTAAATGTAACACAAGTGTTAGTTTTATTGGGGATCGTCTCAATGTGTAGTCAGTGAATAAGCTCATTCCTGAATACAGCATGACTATTCCAATATGATAAAATGATGCAAGGGCTTGATTGTAAGTGGCTATTTTGTTTTAAGTTCACACCTTTTATGTATTTAAATAAGCATCCCTTAATAGGAATTAAGGTTTTTGTAGTTGCCTCATCTGTACTTACTAGCCTCAGAGAGATAGAGAAAATCAGATGAGATGCACGAGGCCTTTTTTGGAAGGATAAACATTTGGTTTTGCTGTAAGGGTCATACGTATTAGTGTTTTGTAAGGGGCTTTGTAAGATCTGTGCTATAGATTGGTGTAGCATGGAGGGACCTGCCCTCGTACTTCTAGCTTTGAAGAACCATAGATAATGCTCTAAGAGCATTACTCTGCGAGTTGAGCCCATGTTCTATGCCAGCAGAATGCTTCTCACTCTGATCCTCTAGTGTGAGATGTCCCTGTCCATGGCAGGGGCTTGAAAATGAATAATCTTAAAGTCCTTTCCAACCCAAACCATTCTGTGGTTCTATGAGTCTATGATCCTGCTACCCTGAATATCCATTAGTTTCTTCATGCTGGCTGTGAGCCCAGCTGTAGTCTTATTTTCATGTATAAACAGTTGTAAACAGCTGCTATTGGCCCAGCCAGAAATTCAGGTCATGTTTAAGTGTCAGTTGTTTCCTTTCCTCTTTTTATGAGGAAAGCCCTTGTTTTACTAAGGAGCACTCCCTACTTATAAGAATAATTTTTGTCTAAATCTGTAATGTTTTTCAGTGGTGGACATGCTAGAATCAGTTGTTAGTGATACATAATTTTGTTCATAAATGTGCCCGATAACTGGTAAATCACATGCATTTCCTTTCTTCCCTTGGTGCTGTAGGGATTCGTGCCCCAATCCTTCTTTTTAACCACATAAGACTAAAGGGTACTTTGAGCTTTTTCCTGTTCTTTGTCCTATGTTTTGTTTTATTTAATTGTAGTGTTATTGCTCCTCTGCTTCATTTGGTTTTTGTGAACTGTACTTTTTGTTGGTCATTCTCATCCTTTAGCTTAACCTTCAGGAAAACAAAAAGAATATGAACCTGCAACCATTAAGTACTGTTCTCTGCCCTCCTGTGTCAGATGTCTTTTATGGATATCTGATAACCCTTACACCTCTGTTGAGATGTGATACACTGGAAAACGGAGAGAGAAAAGGTTTAGGAATGGGGTTTTTTGGAAGCAGGTTGGTGTCTGCTCCTCATCCTGTGTCTCTTGAAGCTTTCATTGTCCTTTTGTAACAGCATCTGACAGGGCTGTCCAGGATTCCTGGTATCAACCTCTGCAAATACTGTTTTGTGAACTGTTCCAGGAGGAGACTGGGCTTCCGGTTATTCTTTACTTCTGAGAACTTTTTGATTAGCAGCTACCATGTGTTTACCCAGCCCCTAGCCTCCTGTGGTAGCATCTGCTGCTCTGAGGACATGGTCACAGCTGAGACCAAGGTTGAACACTGAAACTGTCATCTCTGTTACTATGGATGCTTACAGGAGATGAGTCTAACCCACCAGCTCCCTCACCACTGTAGAGAATTACATGCCTTGTCTTCTTCTTTGTAGGATTGTATTCCTTATTTACGGGGGGCAGGGATACTCACAGGCATCTGAAAGGAAATGAAGTGCTTGCTGCTCTGAACTTTCCTGCTTCCATTCCCTGTCGGAATAGGAGCTTTTATTCCAGCCACCAGAACTGCCCTTGTTGGTTGATTCTCAATCCATGAGCTGGGAGGGTAGGAGAGGGCCCCTTCTCTACAGTTGAAATAACACTGATTCACTGTTTCTGAAGTGACTGGAGTCAGAGGTCTCCTTACCATGGAAATTCTTCAAGGTGAGGCCCCAACAGTACAAGTGATTGCTGTTCCTTTCAGGACTAACCAGAACAGCTAAATCTGCATTTCCTTTTCAGAAATGATGGTGCAGCCTTCTGAACATTTTATGTCGACCTTTATTTGCTTGGGCATCACTGTATCATCACTGGGCTGTTGTAGACTGCAGGCAGGATCTACCTGTAAAATTGTCAGGCCAGGGGGATTAAGCTCTTAGGCTCCCCTTGCTGCCCTCACTCCTAGGTGTTACAGTGGCATCCAGAGTCAGGCTAGATTCAGGGATTGAGACTGTAAGTAGTTGAGTCATCAGGCAAGAACATTTACTCCTCCTCAGTGTTCCAGCTCTGCCTCCTTCTTTATCAAGCGCTTACATTTTTATCATTACCAGCACAAGTTCTAACAGATGGGCTTTTTCATGATGCTCCATCCAGAGATCTTAATGGCAACTAACGCCATGATCCAGCCACTTGGACATCACTACAGGTCACTCAGGGCATGGCCAACACAGTGTTGAGGACCAAGTCACCTGCTCTTTTAATAGAAGAGCATCATGACCCCACAGTCCTTGAGTCTTGCAAAGAAAGAGCATATGGAGATTGTTCCATTGGTGGGATCACCCAGCTGGGTCCAAGGCTGGAGCTGGTTCTCAGCTTACTCAAGAAGACAACAAGAAGTCCTTTTCATCACGCAGCAGCAGAAGCCCTGCAGCGTTCCATCACACTCTATCATGTGTGATGCCAGACACTGATGTAAGGCCTTTTCTGACAGTAGCTCCTGTCAGCACTGCTCCTACACTTAGCATCAGAAGTTCACCTCTTCCGTCATTGCTTCCGTGCCCTTGTCTCAACTTTGTGCATCTACCAGGACAATGGGATGAGTACCATAGAGTCTGGCTGTGTATCTTACGCAGTTGTGGGTCCATGGTACCATGGTCTGGAGCTATCCTCCATCACACAGATGTTTTAGTGCTTCACAGGCTGCACACAAGTGTTAGCTGTGGCAGGAGGTGACTTGTGAGCTGTGGAAGCTCTGGAACCAGCGCTTACAAATATGGAGAGGTTGGTTTTCACACGAGTGCTTCCTGCTTCAGGAGAAAGGAGAAGTTTGGTGATTCAGGAAGGTTCTGAGAAAATGCTTCTCCGAGCAGTTTGCATTGAGAACGATGACCTAAGCTGTAACCAGATGTTCAGAAGAGGGGCTGAGTTAATTGCCCCCCCCCAGTATTTCCATGCCCCAGCTGTGTCCAAGGGCTGCAGAGTCTTTATGCCATCAGGACTGTCATCACTATCAAGACCCCTGATCTGGGATTACATGAGTCCAAGATGTTGGACACAGATGGACCTTTACTGACAAACCAGATGTCCCCATTTCCTTAACTGGAATACTGCATGTTAACAGGCCATGCAACAGAACATGTCTTTCCATTTCTACAGGCTGCTCAGTAATGTTTTAGAGAGTAGAAGTCCCATGATGAATGCCCAGACGTGACATTTAGCTCTCATTCAGTCTGTAGAGATTATTGGATCGAGTCCTGGACTCTATGGCAACAGGAACCCAAGAACCAGAGCGGAGATGGTTGCCATCTGAAATAACACATTTGATAGAGAGATGGAGCAGTTTATAAGATATATCAGTGCTTTTTTATAAATGATAACCTTTTTATATGGCTGCTTTTCAAGGGTGATGATCAACATGTAAGATAGATAACAAAATATCCCTTTTATTCATAATTCTGGGCCTGTGCTTTTCCTTATTTGGCCTGGTTAGTATTTATTCAGTTTACAGTACTGAATCCATCATATCTGTAGCACCAAACAAGAGAAGACCGAGATCCTGATGGTTTCCTTCAAAGCAGGAAAGCTCACACATTAACTCACAGATCGTCAGTGTGCTGAAGTCCTGCTGAGGTGCCTTGGCTACATTGCTAGCAGTGGTGACAGAGGGTTTGGCAACAGCAGAGAAATCTTCAGACCCTTCTTCATTGAGTAGTGAAAGGAGAATGATTACAGCATTAGTTTGTCATACTTTGTCAGAAGGATTACTTAATTCCAAATACTTAGAAATCTGACCCATCAAGTACTGTTAGCATTCATCAGATATCCTTCCTTAAAACAGTTTGGAGGAAATGGCAGTGACTGAGCTTAGAGTATGAAGTGATGCAAACCCCAGTGAAAAAAGCTCCAGCCACAATGCAAGAAACAAGTGTAAGCAGAGTTTGAGGAAGCACCGTGTGGATTCTTAAGAGGGAGTTGTCAAAGATCATTTAACCCTAAATGTACAGCTGGAAGGAAAGCAAAGCAAAATTCAAGAAGTCTGCAATTCAAGAAGTTTGGAATAAAGCAAATTTAGAAATGGAACAGGTCCTCAACGAAAGGATATGGGGCTGGGCTCTGTTCCCAAGGAACAAGGGATGGGACAAGAGGAAACAGCCTCAAGCTGCACCAGGGCAGGTTTAGATGGAGCTGAGGAACAATTCCTTCCCCACAGGGTGCTCAGGCATTGGAACAGGCTGCCCAGGGCAGTGCTGGAGTCACCGTCCCTGCAAGTGTTCACACACCGTGGAGACGAGGCCTCAGTGCCATGGGTTAGTGGTGGCCTTGGCAGTGCTGGGGAACGGTTGGACTGGATGAGCTTAAAGGGCTTTTCCAACCTTTTTGATTCTATGGTTCTGTGATTCTCTGATGTCCTGGCCTTATATTTGAATCAAAGTTTGGTAAATGTGCCTGCCTCAGTGTCAGGTTTCCTTTGTACAACTCCTAAAGAGACATAAGCTTTTCAACCAGGATAGAGCAACAGATAAATTCCATCTGTCGAGTCTCTGTTTTCTGCAGACACCAAAAAATGTCAAGGAACAATTTGTTGCCATTTGTGTGAGGTTGTTAAGCAACATGAAACTCAAATATTGTGCCCATTCACTTAGTATTGAAGCAACTTAATTTGAGAGTAACTTTTGTGTGATTCACAGGCTTATATCAACTATTGCTTAGTGTTCCAGGGCACATCTCTTTAAGAGCTGCATGTCTTAGTTGGCTTGATAGTGCAGAAATGTGCCTAGGAGAGGTCACAGCAGGCATGGAGCTGGGTGGTTTTGTGGCATCGTTTTAGATTATCAGGGAGACAGGATTATGATATTGCTGCTGTTGCCTTCTGCTGCAAAAATGGTTTTAATGTGAATAAATAAAAGTGTGATTTAAGAAAGTTCGATGGCAAGGTTCACTCTATTACTTGCTACACAGATGAAGCATGCAAAGGAAAACTGGCTTAGAAAAGTGTTTACACAGAGACTGAAGACACAAAAGACTTAAGGGAGACTGTCGTGTCTTAAGCCCCTTTGCCAACCAAGCAGCAGGCAGCCACTCAAGCACCCCTTGCCCCCTTCAGGGGGATGGGGAGGAGAACCTGAAAAGGTGTAAAAAAGCTGTGGGTTGAGAGAAAAACGGTTTAATAATTGAAATAAAAGTTGTTGTTGATGATGATGATAATAGGGAAGGAGGAAAGGAGGGGGAAGCAATAAACCCCACCACTCCAAGGAAGAAACCAGATGCTGCACAGTGCAATTGCTCACCAGCCGCTGATCAATGCCCAACTCATCCCACAGCAGCTATTAGTGGCTCCCCACTCAATCCCCCCAGTTTCTATACTGGGCATGATGGGCTGTGGTATGGAATACCCCTTTGGCCGGATCAGGTCAGGTGTCCTGTCTCTGCTTCCTCCCGGCTTCTTGTGCCCCTCCTCACTGGCAGAGCATGAGACTGAAAAGACCTTGATTTAGAGTAATAACTAGAACAATTGGAGACCCTCCCATTGAGTCATGAGGTTCAGAGTGATCCCCCCCTTGCTTTCTAACCTCCTCACAGATCTTAGGTGAGTCTAGGTTCAATCTTTGTCTCAGATTTGGACAACAGTTTATGTCTAAAAGAAATAATCACATGGATTTCATTTAGTGTTAATTCCACATGTTATCAGTCACTTACTGAGGATCTGTTGCAGATCATCTCTCTGCCTTGGGTAGTAAGGAGGGATCTGCCAGTCTCAGGTAAGGAATCTCAAACCTTGCAAGGCATCCCAGCTCAAGGATGGAATTACCTGGCATGCAGACCAACTGCAGCGCAGAGAGAACTTGAATTGATCCAAAGATCTGTCATTAGCAGATGACAGCTCTCTCTGCTTTGAAGAGCAATCTGAAGAGGCCTCTCAGCTCCAGGAGAGATCACAGGCATGCAGCAGCCTTGCTGCCTATCAAAGAGAGCTCAAAGAAGGCTCATTTAAGCTGCCTTTTTTATGGAATAAAGTGGTTGGCTTGTAATCAAATTGCACACAGTGGGAAAGGTATGCTTGAGACTCCTTGTACCCACTGCTTTCTTTGGTCCTTGGTAAATGAGTCTTGGAAAAGCCATGTGCTATGCATGTGTTAATGGCATGATCAATGCTCCAGGCTCATATTCATCGATGCTTTCTGGGTCACTCTGCCCTTGGTGGGTTTCCTGGAGGAGTTCTTGCCCTGGCTACAGTTCAGGCTTTCACCTCCTTTGGAGCCTGTACCAAACTACTGCTGGTTTGGTTTAGGTGGTTGAGTGCATCTCCTGCTTTGGAGAGGCATTTACAGGTATCAGCAGTAGTTGCGATTTTGGCTCAGCGTCTTCCGACCAGTTACTCATCTTCTTGAATCATGAATCTGTTTGAAGCACGCTTGTGTTAGCAAGGTGATGATGGTGGTGGTAATGCAACATTCTGTGGTAGTTACAGTGGATAAATGGTGGATTTCATATGGGAATCGTTATGAACCATAGTTCAGTGGTGGTACTAAGGAGCGGTGGGAAGGGGTCAGGAAGATGCAGAGACTGAGGAGCCCTCAGCCCTGGCACCTTGTCCCCGAGTGACAGGTTTCCAGGGCTGTGTGGTCAAGCCATGTCTCTGGAGAAGCAGCAATTGGTCCTTCCTGATGTATTTTAGAATGTAAAGAACAAGTGAAATTTAGCCATCTATCAAGGGATGAGCCCAGAAGAGGTGGCACTTGACAACCTGTGGCACAGTGCAGACATCCCCATCTCACTCTGGACCAGCCACTGTGTCTGCCCAGCCTGGGGAAGTCCTGTGTTGGGGATGGCAGGTTCAGAGCCCACTGTGGTGTGGTCACATTCATGCCCTAGGAGAGACTTCTCCAGCAGCCATGGCTGGAGAAGAGCAAGGCTGTGGGCAGGGGCAGTGAAACACTGGAGAGGTCTGTGCTGCGGTGCATCATCTGCTGCTTCCCACAGTGAGACTTGCTTTGCTTTGCATCCCTCATTTGAACCAACAACGTTCTAAAATTCATCTCACCCTATAAAAGACTTTCACAGAATCACAGAATCCTAGGATGGTTTGGGTTGGAAGGGACCTTAAAGCTCATCCAGTTCCAACCCCTGCCATGGGCAGGAACACCTTCCACTAGAGCAGGTTGCTCCAAGGCCCTGTGTCCAACCTGGCCTTGAACACTGCCAGGGATGGAGCAGCCACGGCTTCTCTGGGCACCCTGTGCCAGCGCCTCAGCACCCTCACAGGGAAGAGCTTCTGCCCAAGAGCTCATCTCAGTCTCTCCTGTTCTGGGAGGTTAAAGCCATTCCCCTTGTCCTGTCCCTACAGGCCCTTGTCCAAAGCCCCTCTCCAGGTTTCCTGTAGCCCCTTTAGGCACTGGAGCTGCTCTGAGGTCTCCCCTTAAGGGGCCTTCTCTTGTCCAGGCTGAACCAGCCCAGCTCTCCCAGCCTGGCTCCAGAGCAGAGCTGCTCCAGCCCTTGCAGCATCTCTGTGGCCTCCTCTGGACTCGCTCCAACAGCTCCACATCCCTCTTGTGCTGTTGCCCCAGAGCTGGATCAGGACTGCAGGAGGGGTCTGCCTTTCATGCAGCAGAGGAGCAGGATCCCTGCTGCTCGCGCTCTGGGGGTGCAGCCCAGCACATGGAGGGGTACTGGGCTCAAGCGCTCACTGGAGCCGGGTCATGAGGGGCTTCTCATCACCCAACACCCCGCAGTCCATCTCCTTCCCCTGTGTTTTTGGATCCCCTCCATGCCCATGAGCATCAAGTTCTCGGGGGCAGTGCTGAGCTGAAACTTCTGGTGCTTTTGTCTCTCAGGTTGGACTTCAATGGGTTTTACACGGAGCGCCTGGAGCACATGTCTGCTGAGCGCAGCCAGAAGGCGGCTCCTCTGCTTGCCCGTCCGGCCGTGCCTGCCCAGTGAAACCCTGCTGCTGCTCCCGCTGCCCTTCCACCTCTTCTGCACCAGCAGAGACCCGGACACTCACTCACCTCAAGCTGGGAGCACCCAACCCTCTGCATTCAGAATGTGAGCTGAAGACAAACCATAAGGGTTGTCCATTATGGGACAATATACAGTCTCTGGGATGTTTGTAATGGGCTTTCTCTTCTGAGAGGCTTTTGTCAGGTCCTGTTTTTTACTGTTGTGTGTTTGTGTGTTGTAAAATAAATAAAGGGAAAAAGGGCGATTATTTTGTCTGTTAGCACAACCAGGGTGCGAATTAGGCTTTCATCTGGCGGGATGCTGATTTGCTCACAGAGATCTGGCTCAGCTGCCATGCAGCATTATTTTGGGAGGAGAGCCTAACTGGGGCATTGCTGGAACGGAGCTGATCAGCTGCTCTAACTGAGGAGATGGGCTTTGCAGCTGAGCAGGTACGTGATGTTCATACCATATTGGCCACGTCCTCAGCAGAGGACTTTGGGGGTACCTTGCAGAGTTGTTCAGCCTTAGGGATTGCTTGGATATCAGGAGCGAATATGGCAGAGGGTGGAAGAGCAGTGTTGAGAGGAACAAGGGGAAACCAAGACACATGCCAGAAGCCTCAGTGGCAAGTGTGAGACTCTAGGGAAGCATGTGAGGGCTGTGGATCCAGGGCTGAGTGCTCTTGTTAGTGCCTGGTCTTCCTTCCCCTCACCTCCTTTGCGAGGACCTTCTAGAGTGTGTTAGAGCCTTGCTCTGGTGGCCTACAGCTCCTTGCTCTGGTGGCCTACAGCTGGTCCTGCATCTTGGCAGAGGGAGAGAGACCCATGGAGAGGATGGAGACCACCAGTCTTGGCTCTGGAGGACTGGATTCCTGCATCTGAAGGTTGAGCTTGAGTACCAAGTCCTCACCCAGCATCACCTGGCTCTTTAGGGAAAGCACTTGTGCAGTTCAGGGGGAAGGAAGAGGTTTCCTGTTGCCCCAGTGGAGGTGGCCCCAATCTGGGGGATGCTTGGAGAAGTTGACCTGCTGTTTCCATTCAGTTTCTATGGACAGAGAGAGATCCCTGCCTGTCCCTTCAGCTCAGGGTGGAGGGGAGAGGAGAGGCTCCCCTGTACTACCCTTGGTCACGCACTTTCCCTTACCCCAGTGAGCAGCGTTGGTGGCTCCTGCAGGAAATCTTCCTTTCATGCAGTTTGAACTAAATCAGGACTGAAGCTGTTTATAGATTAATGGCCCATCATTAACCAGCAAGCACCGAGTCGAAGCAGCAATAATGGGTACTTCTGAAACGTTCCATTCTAAAACTGACAGCAAATTTCCAGGCACCCATCTGTGAGTAATCCCAAGGAATCCTGCTCACACATGAGCACAAGTTAGGAGCAGACGTGGTGAGGGGTGTCGAGGGTGAAGCTCGTATTTGTTGTTTTCTAAATAAACTTGTCTATTTAGGAGGGAGTTAAAGAAGAGAGGAGGAAGGGGAAAGACAGTGGAGCAGTGCATGGCTCTGCTGGTTTCTGTGCCATTTTGGGGGAAGCTTGTCCCTGGTGTTGGAGCTCTGCAACAGTTGAGTTTGACATCCAACCCACTCCTTTGCTAAATGCAACATTTCCTGGCTGGTCCTGGCCTGAAACACCATGGAATATTAACCATCATGGTTGTGGGAGCAGGGTCTCTCTTCACAAGTTGTCACATGGAGAAGACAAGGGGCAATGGGTTGCACCGAGACAGGTTTAACCTCAACCTAAGAAATACAATAGAGTGAGAACAACCACCAGCTGGGAGAACCTCCCCAGGGACATGGTAAAATCCCCATTCCTGGAGGGGTTCAAGAGGCAGCTGAACAAACAGTGGATAACCTCATCCAGGCTCCCTGCCCCACAGCAGGTTGGACCAGATGATCTTCAGAGGTCCCTTCCAACCTTGGATGTTCTTTGGACAAAGGGGAGACAGCAGTCAGCTCCATGACAGAGCCGGTATCATTCCCACATGGTAGTCCCAGCCCCGCAGATTCTTTGGGATCAAGGAGGGTCCCAAGTCCCCCACTGATAGGCCCTGATGGCACACACACACCTCCATTCCCCATGGTGACCCTGACCCCTCCATCATCTCAGTGCTCCATCATCTCAGCACCCCACCAACACCTTACAATGTCTCCCAGGTTGAGCTACTGCCCTCTGGTAGTCCAGCCACCCTCAGCTCCTGCTGCACCTTGGTGCCCCACAGTCATCCCCTTCATGTCCAGTGGGCACTGCCCTGTTCTTTCCAGCCCCTCTGTCACCTTAGAGGTGCCAGGCAGGCACCCGCAGTGCCCCATGGACCCTCCATTCATACCCACAGACAGTCCCTGGCCAGGTGGAGCTGCCCAGTGCCCCCCGGTTGCCACTGGCACCCTACTGTCACCACCTCAGCGCCCTGTGGAATGCAGCAGTGCCCGGGATGTGCCCCTGGAGCCTGTGGACTTCAGACTCTCTCTGAAGCCACAGAATGTCCGTGGATCCTGCCTCCGGTGCCACAAGCACACCCTCTGACAGCATCATGGAATCAACCAGGTTGGAAAAGCCCCTGGTGCAGCTTGAGGCCGTTTCCTCTTGTCCCATCCCTTGTTCCCTGGGAGCAGAGCCCAGCCCCTCCTGGCTCCATCCTCCTGTCAGGCAGTTGTAGGGAGCAATAAGGTCCCCCCTGAGCCTTCTCTTCTCAGACTGAACCCCCCAGGTCCCTCAGCCGTTCCTCATCACACTTGTGCTCAGACATCCCACAAACCATTCCTGGTGGTGGTTCTCGAACACCCTCCGATGCCCCGTGGACAGCCCACGATGCTCTATGGAGCCTCCCCGATACCCCCATAGACCCCCCCCCGCCTCTCCCGGCCCCGCTCCGCACCGAGCCCCCCGCCGGGGGGCGGCCCCGTCCCGCCCCGTCCCGCCCCGTCCCGTCCGTGAGTCACGGCGGGCGGGGGCTGCCGGCACGGCGGAGCATCGCGGGCACCTCCGAGCTATGGCCCTGGCGCTCGTCCTGCTCCTGCTGCTGCCGCCGCCGGGACACGGTGAGCGTGGGGGGGCAGCTCGCAGGCAGGCGCTGCTCCGCCGACGGGGCGGGAGTGAAGTTTGGGGGTCGCAGAACAAAAGCCCGGCTCCCCCGAGGCGGAGGGGTCGGCGGTTCTGCCGTGGGGCAGGGTTGGAGGTGGGAGACGGGGGAAGATGCTTTTCGCCACGGGGATTAAGGGGAAAGCCGCGTGGGAAGCGGCGCAGGAGGGGATGCACAAGGAGCTGCGTGTGGCGGCGGCGGCTTGTTGGGGACGGGTCGCAAGTCGGCGAGGTTTCGCCTGCTCCGTCTGCCGCGCTCAGCCCTGTGGCCACGGCGCGATGAGGCGGCATCGCCTCCCCAAGCCCCCTCGAGGGCGAAGGGTGGAGAAAGGGGGTCTGAGGGCAGGGTTCGTGCGGAGGGACACGCTCTGGGTGACCCCCGATGGGGCACCCGCCGTTATGTAAAGGCACCAACCTCAGGGAGGAGGAAATTTGTCACCACCAGCCTGCGGTGCCCGCAGAGCGGGGAGCCGGTGACTCAGCCGGGGGCAGTGGGCGCCGGCACCGAAGCTCCGGGCCCCGCCGCCCCACCGAACCCCCGGGGCAGGGGCACGGCTGCGGGGCGATGTCGGGGCTCCCGCGGGGGAAAGGCAAAGGGTTTATCGGTGAGCACGGTAACAGGCGAGGGTGGGAGGAGGGCTGAGTCAGCCCAGACACGAGCCGTTCTCCACAGCACCCTCCCTCCCCAGCAGCTGCCAGACGCCAAGTCAGAGACTGTGGCATCGAGATGGGGAACTGAAATACTCTGCCTTTATTTGCACACCGGGGTCCCCATAGGGCTTTCCAGCCTGGAAGGATCCTGCTCGCCCATGTGTGGTGCTGAGCTGTGATGGGTGCTGGAGCATTCCTGGACGGCGTAAATGCTCCATCCCTGGCAGCGTTCAAGGCCAGGCTGTGCAGAGCCTTGGGTGACATGGTTTAGTGTGAGTTGAAGCTAGATGACCTTAAGGTCCTTTCCAGCCCAAACCCTTCTATGATTCTATGATCCCTGGAGCCCATCAGGGAGCTACATTCCCAGCAGGTACTTCAGGACTTGCTATCTCAGCTCTTCCCTGCGTCACTTCCATTACCCGCTGGCTGGGTTGTTCTTTGGTTGGGCACCCCTGCTCAAAGCCCCTTGACTTTTCCCAGGTGGAGCTGCGGGGCTGGAGGAGAAGCTCACCCATGTTGAGAAGTACGAGACAGTGATGCCACACAGGGTGCTGGTGCCGCGGTGGAAGAGGGACCTCTCTGTGCCACCAGTGAGTAGCATTGCCTCCCAAAACCTGGCTCCACACCTTGCTTGGAGCTGAGAGACCACAGCAGTGGGCCTGAAGCTGGACCCCCTTAGCTCTGTGCCAGAGTGGCTCAGTTTCTTGCATTGCTTCCACCCTAGAGGCAGTCGATGAGCTCAGCTTTCCTGGGCTGTTTTGGGTCAAACACAGGCACTGCAGGTGTGTTTGTTAGGGTGGGCTCGCAGAGATGGAGGGCTGCTTTCTCCAGTGCTTTCTTCAGAGATGTTAACCAGCGGCTCCACCTCTTGTAGCCTTGCAGTGATCTTGTGACATCTGGTCTTTGCTTAAGGAGGGATGTGCAAAGCCTTGCTGAGCTGTAAGCACTTTTCTTGCTGTGGTTGCTGAAGTTGAGGCTTTTTTTGTCCTTTGGGACAGGGAAATAAGAATCAGAAAGTTGCAGAAATCCACATGAAAGGAAGCCAGTGTTGTTTTCCTTGGGAAACCTTGTCATTTGGGGGAAGGATGTGGGGTTTGACTCAGGAGGTTTGAGTGCTTGGGCTTGACATCCATAGCATGATGGCCTTGACCTCAAAGATGCTTTCCTCATTGCCAGTTGAGCCAAATATGTTTTCATGCAGCAAAAGGCACCAGCTTGAACACCTGATGAGATGGAGGGGTTGGGGGCATTCATTCCCTTGTAAACTCTTCATACAGCACGTTTCATCTGTGATTCAACCCCTTCCTGGTAAACTCGCTTCAAAAACACTCCCCAAAAGCATCTGTTTTCTCTGCTCTAGAAACCTAAACTTGTCCACGAGATAAACATTCCCCAGGCTATTTAGAGACACCATCTGTGCTGGGCGCTCCGGGCAGCTCTGCACCAATCCCCCCATTCCCGGAAAGGGGAGCTCACCCAGCTTGGGATCCCTCTGCTTTCCGCAGCATGGGGGAAGACATTGAGCTGTGTGCTTTAGGACAGCCATGGGCGGTGTCTGCCTGGTGGCACCAGGATTGAGTCTAGGACTGGGGGGTTCTTGGACCTCCTAAAGCTGCCAAGCAGCAGGACACCCTAGGGCCAGATGGGGCAGGAGCAGGGACAGTGGTGGCCCAGGGACCTGCCTTCTCTTGTGCTGCAGCTCCTGTGATGTGTGGGACCCCACCTGCAGCACTGGGTGCAGTTCTGGTGTCCCCAGCGTGAGGAGGACATGGAGCTGTTGGAGCAAGTCCAGAGGAGGCCATGAGGATGATCAGGGTGCTGGAGCACCTCCCATATGAAGACAGGCTGAGAAAGTCGGGGCTGTTCAGCCTGGAGAAGAGAAGGCTGCTTGGAGACCTCCTAGCAGCCTTCCAGTATCTGAAGGGGGGCTATAGAATGCTGGAGAGGGACTCTTCATCAGGGATTGTAGTGACAGGACAAGGGGTAACGGGTTAAAACAAAAACAGGGGAAGTTTAGATTGGATATAAGGAAGAAGCTCTTTACTGTGAACCTTGACTTCTCAGGTTCCCAAAGAAGTGGTAAATACCCAATCCGTGGCAGGGTTCAAGGCCAGGTTGGACACAGGGGCTTGGAGCAACCTGCTCTAGGGGAAGGTGCCCCTGCTCATGGCACAGGGTTGGAGCTGGATGAGCTTTAAGGTCCCTTCCAACCCAAACCATTCTATTGTTCTGTGGCATGGTACAATGAGCCCCACTTCTGCTGTCCTAGTGAGATTCATTGCTTTTTCCTACCCAGGGAAGAAACACCCTGTATGGGGCGGGATGGTGCATCCCATCCCAGTCTTCTGCAAGCTCTCTGGGTCTGGAAGAAACCCCTCCTCTCTGTGTGCTGTGGCCACAGCTCTGCTTTGCTTGCTCAGCACGACCATGGGGTTACAGGACTCGCGCAGGGGCAGGGCTGAGCTGTGCTTCAAACCCTTCCATCTGGAGCCTGTGTGAATAAGGAAGGGGCTGATTCAGAGGAGCTTTATCAGGACTGTGTTATTTTAAACTTGCCCTGCGGTTGTCTCCAACAGGCAGCCCCTGAAACCACCACCCCCTTCCAGAGGCTTTCCTGCCATTCCCTAAGCCCTCTCCTGGCTCCGGCGCTGCCAGCAATAACAAAGCATCACTTTGCGGGTGGACACAGGGCAGGATGGCCACGTCAGGCAGGAGACACTGCTCATAAGAGAAGAATTTGCCCAGGATCCATGAGCGTGGCAGGCTCATTGCAACCTACTTGGCATGCAGAGAGGATGCTTTGTGGCAGGCAGCCCATAGCTTTAGGTTGGGAATGCAACTCCGGTAGAACCGAAGGCAACTGAGCGATGGGCAAACCCCATCTGGCCCCACTGGCGCTGAGTCAGCAGGAATTCCCGCTCAGCCCCAGCTCCTGCCGGGCTGTAGATCATCCCTCTGGGAATGCTGAGCCACCATATGACAGCAAGTGCCGTCATCCTCCCTGGGGAGAGGCTGCACACCTCATCCAGGAGAATGCTGGCCCTTGGGAGGTGTTTGCTTTGCCTTTCGCTCAGCTCTCTATTCTGGGATTCTGCAAGAGCTGAGATGCTATCAGGAGAGGTTTCTGTGCTGCAGTGGTCCCTGGTGCCAAGGGTGCAGCCTGATGTGGGGCACTATGCAAGGGAGCATCATGTCTCTCAATGATTGTGGTGGGATGGGACCTCTGGAGGTCTGCGGCCTAAGCTCCGCAGGTAGAGAGCACAAAGCACCCCAGAGGGAAGTTTCTTCTGGAGAGAAATCTCCATCCTGAGGGTTCAGGGCTTCACCCTGACCCAAGCACAGTGCCTGGAGGCTGGACCTTCAGGTCCCTTCCACCAGCACTAGGGTGATGCTTGAGGGATCTAGCACATGCTGAGACTAAAATCGACTCCCAGTAGAGATGAAGAAAAAGAGGAGGTTATTCTCTAGCTGTGGTGGTGTACGTTAGATCAGTCAGAGGTAAGGAATGAGAGCTGCTGGGCAGTGGGATCTTCATGATTCAGCCCGTGAGTAATGCTGAACTCAGTCCCCAGCACAGGACCTCTGTGACTGATGAGTAGGAAACTAGTTTCATGCAGCTGCATGTCAGAGGCAGGAAACCACTGCTACTCTGTTTCACTGCTGGTGACCTGTTCTTTATCTCAGGATGTGCAGGGATCTGTGGTATTGCTCACATGCAATTCTTCCCTTCTGATATCCTGTGTTTTTGCTGGATGCCTCCAGGATGGGAAGCCAGGCTCCCTATCCCACTGCTCCCTTCCACTGTAGACTCCCTCCATTCCCTTTCTGGGTAGGACAGGGGCTCTCTTCTGTAGCTCTTGCTCCTAGTGACAGCAGGTCTCTGATGTTCTTTATC
This sequence comes from Pezoporus flaviventris, assembly GCF_033815535.1. Lineage (NCBI taxonomy): Eukaryota > Metazoa > Chordata > Aves > Psittaciformes > Psittacidae > Pezoporus > Pezoporus flaviventris. The sequence continues at coordinate 55,638,788 of NW_026892549.1, forward strand.
TTTCACGCAGAGCATCTACCCTGACCGTGTCCTCTACAGCATCCGTGCTGAAGGCAAGGAGTACCTCCTCAGGCTGGAGAAGAACAAGTGAGTGCGGGTAGGCCAGGGGGAGGCTCGCTGTGAGCATCAGTTCTCCAAGTCCTGGTGTCGCTCATCAGCGATCTCAGCACTTAGCCTTTATTTTACCCCTCCTTGCCGAAGCCCCCTGGGAGAGGCCATGGGCCCACCATACCCAACCTCATCCCCAAAGCTCTGCTTTCCACCCTCTCCCGGAGTCACTGTTCATGCCCCTTCGCCACCCTGCAGGGCACTGCTGGGGCAGCACTACACCGAGACGCACTACTTGGCCGATGGCACAGAGGTCACGGAGAAGCCGGATGTTCAGGTATGGGGCTGGCCCCAGGGACAGCAGATTTCCCACTCCTGTGGGATCCTGCCATGCATTCCCCCTCCACACCTCTCATCTCTGCTGGCGGCAGGACCACTGCTTTTATCAGGGCCACGTGCAAGGACACGCCAACTCAGCGGCGAGCATCAGCACCTGCGGCGGGCTCAGGTAGGATCATTTCCATTTCCCTCCTCTATTCCCAGGGCAGACCAGAGCAAACTCACCCCTGAGTGCTGCAGCCAGCAGCACAAAGGTGTGCTCATGGTAATACACTGCCTTGCAGGCAGCTGGCATCTCCTCTGAGCCATGCTGAACTCCTAGACCCATAGAACCATTGAATGGCTTGGTTTGGAAGGGACCTTAAAGCTCGTCCAGCTCCAACCCCCTGCCAGCCTTCCACTAGAGCAGGTTGCTCCAAGCCCCATCTAACCTGGGATGGGGCAACCACAGCTTCTCTGGGCACCCTGTGCCAGCACCTCAGCACCTTCACAGGTGAAAGCCATTCCCCTGTCCTGTCCCTACAGCTCCATGTTGATGTTAAGATGTGCATGGGCAGAGCAGGAGACAAAGATGATGCAGGCAGGGCATATGGGACACCTTACAGAAGGCATTCTGAAATCCAGAGCATCTCAGCAGAAACTCTGTGTTAAACCTGGCCTGGCAGTGCTGAGCAGGTCTCCTTGCTGAGCCCTGGCACATCTCTGCTGCCCAAAGCACAGGATGCTCCCTTGCTACCAGCCACAGATGCTGTGCCACAGTTTGCTCCCTCCCAGCCCAGCAGCTAGTTTCCAGCCTCCCTAAAAGTCCTTTTGTTCCAATGGTGCCTCTGCAGCCTCTGAAAGCAAATGCTGTGGGTACATTTCCTATTGCTTATGGTATGCCCCAGGTCAGCTCCGTCCTTGGATGTGCTCTTGGGCCAAGCGAGGTTGTAGGGAAGAGGCATCCAGTCCCTTGTGCTGTTGTGAGCTCTTGTACCTCTGTGGATCCTCATGCACTGCCCAGGGGCAGCTAGGGACTTTGCATTGAGTGTGGCTTCATCCACACGGCCAGAAGAACCTGTCACATCCCACCAGTGATCTGCAGCTCATCCCATCTGCCTGTGGGAACCTGTGAAGGAGCAGGGATTTCCAGCTATGTTTTGTATCACAGCCACTTATAGGTGTGCTGGGTATCTCCCTAATGTGACAACCACCTTCTCTCTTGGCAGTGGGTTTTTCCAGGTGAATGGGACCATGTTCCTGCTGGAGCCTCTGGAGGAGGATGCTGCTGGCCTGCATGCAGTGTACAGAGCGGCTCACCTGAGGGGGAAGCGCGGGACATGCCGGGAGCCCGGTGCCACTCTGGAATACGACCACGAGCCAAAAATCCCTGCAGCCATGAAGCTCCACCGCTGGGTAAGGATTGCATTGCTTCTCCTTCCTGTAGCTGAGTTTGCAAGAGCCTGCATCCTGTGACGTCCAGGGGAGGAGTGGGGTCATCCCACATCTTCTGGAGATGTTCCTTCCCCATGCATTGCTGGTTGGGTATCTAAACACAGGTTACTCCCAGTGGCCTAGTTTCTGGTGGGAACAAGTGCTCAGATACTGTACCAGTAGCAGGAGCATCCTGCTACCCCATGAGCTCCTGCTACCCCATGCCTGCAAAGCCTATCTGTCTTGTGCTTTGCTCCAGTAGCAGTCTTCGGTTCTTGTTTGTATCATAGAACCATAGATGGTTTGGGTTGGAAAGGACCTTAAAGCTCATCCAGTTCCAACCCCTGCCACGGGCAGGGACACCTTCCACTAGAGCAGGTTGCTCCAAGCCCCTGTGTCCAACCTGGCCTTGAACACTGCCAGGGATGGGGCAGCCACAGCTTCTCTGGGCACCCTGTGCCAGCACCTCAGCACCCTCACAGGGAAGAGCTTCTGCCTTATCTCCAACCTGAACTTCCCCTGTTTCAGTTTGAACCCATCACCTCTTGTCCTGTGACTACAGTCCCTGATGGTGAGTCCCTCTCTAGCATCCTTGTAGGCCCCCTTCAGACACTGGAATGTATGTTGGAAGATGACTGAAATACCCAGCAAAGTAACATCAGAAAACAGAGCTAGAAGACCCACTAGCCTTGAATAACAGTGGAAGATGCCCTAGGATACAACACATCCCGCAAAAGGGCTTAGCAAGCTACAGAGCTGGGCCCCTCTTTGTGCTCACTTTCCTCTTCCCTTCCAGAAATCCACTCCATTACACAAAGGTCCCCGATACGTGGAGCTGGTCCTGGTTGTGGACAATGAAGAGGTAAGCAGGACTGGGGCAAGCTGCTGCCTGTGCTTTTACTCTCATCCACTGCAACAAGGAGGTGGAAGCCAGCCTGGAAATCTCTCTGTGTCCATAGTTCCGGAAACACAAGGACTTGCGCATGGTGCAGAACCGCATGAAGGAAATCGTGAACCATGTTGACAAGGTGAGCCCAGGGGTCTGGATCTGCCCTTCCAGCTCCTGCAGTGCCAGCACAGGCATGAAGAGGATAGAGGAGGGACTGGCATGGGTGGTGGAGCTGGAGCCCATCTCAAATACCTTGGCCAACAGGATAGCTCACCCTGGTCCTCAGGAGCATGGGACAACTGGATCCCAGCTCTCCCATAAGGAAAGGAAGCTGAAATGTCTTCTTGTAACCCCCCTGGGAGGACTGGCCACTCCCAGGCTGGAATAGGTGTTAACAAGGGGATGGTGATGGATGCAATGCAACAAGGTGGGGTTTCTGCTTGCCTTGCTTCATCCTCTTTGGTCAGCAGCATGGGAGCAGGCTTCACTGACCAAGAGGGAGCCCAGAGTTCCTAAGTAAACCCTGTCTACATAGTCGCCCCATCTTGTGTTATATATTGAGGGGGTGACAGAGCTGGTGTTGCACAGTGAGGTTGGGTCATAGAATCATAAAATGGTTTGTGTTGGAAAGGACCTTAAAATCATCTAGTTCTGATTCCCCTGCCATGGGCAGGGACACCTCACACTAAACCACGTCACCCAAGGCTCTATCCAGCCTGGCCTTGAACACCACCAGGGATGGAGCGTTCACAACTTCCTTGGGCAACCCATTCCTGGGGTCCTGGGCTTGGCTGTGGCTCCCCAAAGGGAGGAAGTGGGACCTTCCCTCTGCTGGTGTAGCTGAAATCCAAGTGCTGCCTCTGTCTCCTGCCCCAGCTTTATCAGCCTCTTCGCCTGCGGGTGGCCTTGATCGGCCTGGAGGTGTGGAGCTACAAGGACAAGATCGTGGTCAGCCCCAACCCAGAGGTGACACTGGACAACTTCCTGCACTGGCGGGAGGCAGAGCTGCTCCGGAGGAAGCCTCATGACAATGCCCAGCTCATCACGTAAGGACAGCGTACGGGATAGCACCGCACTGTTCTGCGGCCCTGCTGCCGCTCAGGCCACACAGTGGTGGCCTTGGTGGCATCTCCATCCCACACAGGGGCATAGACTTCCATGGCACGACTGTAGGGCTCGCCAAGAAGCTTGTGATGTGCACCAGGGACTCCGGTGGTGTCAACCAGGTGGGTCCCACTGGCCAGGCATGCATGGGAAGGGCAGCATGGTCCCATTGTCTGCAGGGGGGGTGGTCTCTGCTGCTCTCCAGCTTTCCTCTTAGCCTCCATAGGGATATGGTCCCTGGCATCTCTGAACCCAGGACACCCCCCCAAAGTGTCAGGGGGTCAAAGTATGGAAAGCCAGTGGAGGGCTCTGGTATAGCTGAGCCCTGAAGAGCCTCTCCAAGCAGCTCTGCGGCACAGGGCACCTCCCACCACCTGCCAAGTGGCTGGGACTTGGTTTACAATTGCTCTTCAGCCACCACCCTGGTTGTGCTGCTCATCCCATGGGAGCAAGTCCAGCTTTTGCCTTCCTTTACCTCACCATGGCAGCAATTAGGGAACAAATAGAATCAACTGGGTTGGAAAGGTCATCAAGTCCAACCGTTCCCCAGCACTGCCAAGGCCACCACTACCCCATGTCACTCAGGGCCTCATCACAGACACTGAGCAGCTGGAGAGCACCAGTGGCCCCATGGAGGTGCTGTGGAGGGTGTTTAAACCACACTGCACTTCTTGTCCCACAGGACCACAGCACAAATCCCATTGGTGCTGCATCCACCATGGCTCATGAGATGGGGCACAACCTGGGGATGTCTCACGATGAAGACGTGGCTGGCTGCCGCTGTCCTGTACCCAAAGCTGACGGAGGCTGTGTCATGGCAGCAAGTGTTGGGTGAGTGAAGGAGACAGGGGAATATACCTGGGCAGCAAACACTTCGAGGTGTCCTCCAGTACTGTCTTGATGGGGTGAAGCCTGGGAGATGGTCAGGTCCACGTGGACACTCCACTCGAAGCTGCACTCCAAAGGTCTGTTGGTGCCTTTGAGTCTCTTTGGTGGCCCCTCCAGCTTCTCCCTGGGCTTCTGGGTGCGAGGACCCTTTGGGCTTACAGCTCTGCTCACAGCTGTCTTGTTTCTGTGCCCCTTCAGCTTGGTTTACCCCAAGCTGTTCAGCCGCTGCAGCGAGCAGGACATGTGGCAGTTCCTCGGGGACCCCAGGACCAGCTGCCTGCTGAACGTCCCCAGGGCAGACGAGCTCTATGGAGGACCTGTGTGCGGGAACCAGTTTGTGGAGCGGGGAGAGCAGTGTGACTGCGGTGTGCCGGAGGTAGGGATGTGCTCCCAGAGCCCAGGAAGAGCAGGGGTGGCGGGGACCTGAGAGGCATCATTCAGGCTCAGAAAAGGCTGTGCAAGTCCCTTCCCTGGGCATTGTGCTTTCCAAGGCTCATCTTTGCAATCACAGCATCACAGACTGGTGTGGGTTGGAAGGGACCTTAAAGCTCATCCAGCTCCAACCCCTGCCACGGGCAGGGACACCTTCCACTAGAGCAGGTTGCTCCAAGCCCCAGAAGGGAAGGAAAGGGCCTTCAAGAGGGGTTTCAGGAGGGTTCCAGTCGCTCCCTGTGTCGCAGGAGTGCTCTGACAACTGCTGCAACGCCACCACTTGCCAGCTGAGAGAGGGAGCCGAATGTGCCCGGGGGGAATGCTGCCAGGACTGCAAGGTACGTGCCAATGGGGTCCAGCTAGAGCTCCTGCAGAGCTTCCCAGTGGAGGCAGGGTGCATCCATAGCCTGTTGGGGAACCTGGGTACCTCTGTAGCAGTCTCCTTTGCCCAGAGCCAAATGGAGCGATTCCAAATGGAGTGATTTCTCCCACAGTGGTTCAGGAGAGGAATCAGCTCTCACGGCATGGACAGTCAGAATCTCTGCTGGAAAGAGTCTGGGGAAGTGAAGCAGCCTCTGCTTCTGGCATCCTGGACCCCAGGCTTACCAGCTCTGCTAGGTTAGGTGCAGAATGGAAGGTGTTGAAGAACAATCAGTATAGCCCATTCCTGATGCAGGAAACCTCTTCTATTCCATTCATCCAAAAGAAAGTTGAGTTAAATACATTGGTTTCTGCATACAGGCATAAGAAATGCCTTGATGTGCAGAGACAGGGTTGGAATCATAGAATCCCAGCCTGGTTTGTGTTGGAAGGGACCTTAAAGCTCATCCAGTTCCAACCCCTGCCACGGGCAGGGACACCTTCCACTAGAGCAGGTTTCTCCAAGCCCCTGTGTCCAACCTGGCCTTGAACACTGCCAGGGATGGGGCAGCCACAGCTTCTGTGAGCACCCTGTGCCAGCGCCTCAGCACCCTCACAAAGAGGACCCTTGGGCAAGGAGCAAGCCAGGCACCCTCTGGCAGACCCTCCAGACTAAAAGCAGAGCACAAGGGAGAGATTTAATCATGGGATGACCCAGTCTGAGGCCTGGTGGTGTCTGGATCTTTGGGATGCTGCCTGGCTGTGGTGCCTGTGTGCTGTGGGGCTATGAGAACACTGGGGCAGCACTGACACCCCCTTTCCTGTGCAGGTGAAGGCTGCTGGTGTGCTCTGCCGGGCCAGCAAGAACGACTGTGACCTGCCCGAGCACTGCACCGGGCTCAGCGCCGAGTGCCCAGAGGATGTGTTCCAGGAGAATGGCATCTCCTGCCACAACGGCAATGGCTACTGCTACAACGGGGCCTGTCCCTCACACAGCGAGCAGTGCCGTGCTCTCTGGGGCGCAGGTACCAGCTCCGCAGCATCCTCACCCCGCGTACTGGGTGATGTGCTGGAGCCGCGGCTCACTTGGCCATCGCCTGGTTGTGGTCCCCTCCTGTATCCCAGCGCTGTGGCTGTGGATGCTGAAGAGTGGCACCGCTGTGAGCTCTGGCTCCTTTTGTGTGACCCTTTCCATGTGTCCCACAGAGGCCCAAGTGGCTCCTGATGTCTGCTTTAAGCACAACAGTGAGCAACACCTTCATCTCCACTGCCTCACCGAGTACGGGAAGCGGCCCTGCAGCCCCAAGTAAGGGTCTGGGGGGTGGTGGTGGTGTCTGCATTGGCACCACAGGGTTGATCAAACCCTGCTGCTGCTGCTGCTGCTGCTTCCCATGGGTGCTTTCCCGCAGGGACGTGAAGTGCGGCACGCTGCTGTGCCTGAGTGACAACACCAGCCCCGTCCTTGGTGCTGGCTCCTACTCCCTCTTCTTCGGCCGCTTCAAGTGCAAGGCGGTCATCGCCAGCAGTGATGCCAACGAGGTGGTGGCCAAGCTCAGGCTGGTGCCCACTGGTGCCAAGTGTGGAGAGGAGATGGTGAGCAGCCATGCTGGGGTGTCGGGGGGGGTGGGGGTTGGGGGGGGTGATCACCCCATGGAGACCCAGGGCAGCCTCAGAGCTACCCTGTCTATCCACAGGTCTGCTATGGTGGGCGCTGCCAGAACCTCCTGGTCTACGGCAACAAGAACTGCTCGGCCAAGTGCAACAACCATGGGGTATGCTGTGAGGTCTTTTAGAGCACTGCTCCTGGCTCCTGCAGCACGCTCACTGCCCTGATGCCTTCCTCCCTCATCCCAGGTGTGCAACCACAAGCGGGAATGTCACTGTGAGCCGGGCTGGGCAGCGCCCTACTGCGAGCACCAGATCTCGGGGATGGCGGCAGGTACGGAACCCCCTTTGCACAGCCGGCACCAGCTCCCCCAGCCACGTGGAGGGGTTGGCTCCCTGCGGCGGTGCCGGCAGGTGCTGCTCCATCCCTCGGGATGCCTGTCCCGACTCCGACCGTGTCTCCACAGGGGGCAGCAGCGTGGTGGTGGTGGCCGTGCTGGCCGTGCTGGCGCCCTGCGGCATCCTGCTGTGCGGCGGCATCCTGCTCCTCAGAGGCAGGGGGGCAAAGCGCTTCCAGAAAGGGTACTTCCCGCCCCCTCTGCCCCACGGCGGGGCCGAGCGCTGCGGGTGTCTGAAGCAGCTCCACACCGTCCCTGTGCCCCACAGGAGGAGCTCCAGCGGCCCCACCGCAGGCCTGGCCAACCCGCTCTTCCCGGAGGGCGGCCACACGCGGCGCCCCCGGCAGCCGCTCTCCCACCGCGACATCGGTCCCCCCAGCCTGCTCAGCAGCACGGCGGCCCCTCGTGGGGCCCGGGCCCTTGGGCCCTGCCGCCCGGCCCCAGAGGTGAGGGACCCGGGTGGAGCACGGGCAGCCTGGGGGTGCTGGTGGGAGGGCAGGGCCTCACCCCTCTTCCTGCCGCCTCTGCAGCCGCCGGCTCCGGTCCCCCCGGTGAAATCTCCAGCGGCTCCAGGCCAGCCCCTGCAGGTAAACACCTTGTGGTGGGGCAGCCTCCCCCGGCCTGGCAGCCCCAGGTGTGTGAGGCACGTCGGTGGAGTGGGCCTGTGCCTGATGAATGCTGGGGGGGGGGGAGAGCCGTCCTCTGCCCCCAGTCCCCGCCTGGATCCCTCCTTGGTGCCCAGGCAAAGGACTTTGTGTTCAGCCTGGAGAAGGCTCCTTAAGGGGAGACCTTAGAGCAGCTCCAGTGCCTAAAGGGGCTGCAGGAATCCTGGAGGGGGGCTTTGGATAAGGGCCTGTAGGGACAGGACAAGGGGAATGGCTTTAACCTGCCAGAACAGGGGAGACTGAGATGAGCTCTTAGGCAGAAGCTCTTCCCTGTGAGGGTGCTGAGGCACTGGCACAGGGTGCCCAGAGAAGCTGTGGCTGCCCCATCCCTGGCAGTGTTCAAGGCCAGGTGGGACACAGGGGCTTGGAGCAACCTGCTCTAGTGGAAGGTGTCCCTGTCCATGGCAGGGGTTGGAAGTGGAGGAGCTTTAAGGTCCTTTCAACCCAACCCAGGCTGGGATTGTGTACCTTGGGTCTCTCCTCTCAACAGGCGAAGCCGAAGCCACCCCGCAAGCCTCTCCCAGCCCTGAAGAACAAGGCCCCGTGCAGTGACAAGTTGCCACCAGGAGCAGCCCCTGCACCATCGCCTGCCTTGGTCTCTCAGCGGGGCACACCCCCGAAGGTGGCCCTGAAGCCCCCCGTGGCCAGGAGGTGACCAAGGATGCTCCATGTGCCACCGCAGCCGGGCTGCTGAGAGGCCCCGCAGGGAGCTGCCGCCTCGCTTCCACCCTTACTTGAACCCCTCTGCAATGCCTCAGGGGGGCACCACTGTTTACAGATTCTCGAGTTGTGCCTTAACAGACTCCACAGCGCCGTGGGGCTTCCCGAGGACACCGGGAGCAGGGACAATGCCAGCGCTGGTTCTGAGGCTCTCCTGTGCCCTGGGAGCTGCTGCCTTCTCTCCCGACGTCCTGAATGTGTCCTGCTCCTCCTGCCCCTTCCCACTGCCCCGACTTGGGACAGTCCCGCTGGGAGCTGTGGCAGGTCCAAGCCAGGCTGGGGCTTCCTAACGGGGCTTTTATCTCTGCACTTACCACTGGAGTCACCGTTCGGAAAGGGAATTTCCTGGGAGCCTTTTTACTGCAGCTGTTAACTTATGACCCTGATGTGACCATTTTGTTGTAAAACCTCCCTGTTTTTTACATGATTTCGGTTTGAAGGCTTTTGTACCAATAAAGACTGAATGTACCAAGAGGTGTCTCTCAGGAGAAGGGTGGCAGTGGGGCTCATGGGGGAGAAGGGCTGGAGCTGAGCTCCCAAATCCTGTGCCGGAGCCGTGGGGGCTCACCTGCCAAACCAAGCCTTGGACTTGTTCTGTGAACAAAGGCTTGGCCTCCGCGACTCCAGTTCAGCTTGCACCATCCTGGTCCAACACAAGCATCGATACTTGCAGCAACACTGGTGCTTAGGGACCAGCCCACTATCCCCTAGGACACCACAACAACCAGGAAAGATCCCCCCACAGGGCATATACAAGCAATGGATGGGGGAAGCAAGTGGCAGGATGATCTTGAGAGGACAAAGGCCTGTTCCGTTTCTGCTGTTAAGGGCTGCCCTGGCTGCTCAGCACCATCCTGGGGTTTGTTTTGAGGCTTGCAGCGGTCCCCAGGTACAGTGATATCCTGCAGTGATAGTGCCTGCACTATCACTGCAGGCACACAAGCACAGATGTCACCCCTCCACATGCCTACAGAGAAACCAGCCCTAGGACACACAAAGCCACCAAGGAAACTCTAACAAAATAGTTTTATTCTCCTTTATCAAAAGAACTTAACACTGTGCATGTAAACTTGAACATATGTATCACGGTCTTAAGGTCCCTTCCAACCCCGCTTGTTCTATGATTCCATGTTTCCTGAAAGAAGGTGTGGATCTAGTGGCAGACCCCTTTACTCACAGAAGCACACAGACCTTTTGAACAGAGAGAAAAAAACAGTTCAATCCCATGTTCCTGGTGGCACCCAGCACCTCTCAGAGTGCAGGGATAGGAGGGGGCTGCTGCACACCCAAACAGAGCAGGATGACAATTAGCCAGCGATAGCCATGGATGCACCTGAAAGGCAGTAGGGAGGGCAAGCAAGGCTCAGATCCAAAGGGAAGCAGCCCTCCCTCCATTAGACTGGGGGGCTTTCCTGCTCCCTTGCCTGGGGATCTCACTTTGACCACTGAAGAACTGGGGGCTGCTTGGTTACTGCTTCTAGGGGTTGCCCCTGTGCCCTTCTTCTCTTTTCCAGGCTGGCAGAACCTACCCCTGTCCACCCAGCCTGATGCCCAGGGTGTGATACCAACACTGGGTAGCACCAAACCTCAGTGAGCACGACATGGAGACATGTCTCCGTCCCCTCCAGGAGTGCTTCTGTTCTATAAAGCCTGCCTTTGTCCCAAAATTCAATCAAAGTGGCTGCTGTGGGATGAGGAGAGGATGTGTTCCTGCTGCAAAGCGCCTGCTGCAAGCCAGCAATGCTTCAGAGGTGGAGGGTCAAAGAGATGTGACTCCACTGGCCCCTTGAAGCCCTTCCCACAGGAAAAAAAGGACCTTGCAAGTCAAAAGAATGCTTCCAGGAGACAGTTCAAACACCACAGCTACAAAATACACTGCCACCCCCTTTCTGTCCTGGCCCCTTCCCCTGGGAGGGCACTGCAGGGTCTAAAGGGGCCCATGCTGTGCTTGCCCACTCCTGCCATCAGTCAAGGGTTTCAGCTTCGCCCTTGCTGTGCCTGCCATGCTGCCTTCCGGCATCACAAGGACATCCTTTCTGCTCCTCTGCCCACCAGTATCTTTCAAAGGCTGCTCTTCACCAGGAGAAGCCTTTGGCAGGTGAAGGCATGAGCCCCATCATGCGAAAGCTCAGGTCAGCGCTCCCCAGGCTGGGATCTGCATGGCACATGGCTGTGCCACCAACCCCCAGTGTACCAAGACTGGAGGCACCTCCTGGCAACAGCAGCATCCTCTCTTTCTTGGAGCATGAAAAAGCACACTCATGCACAACCTCAGCACCTTCAGCTGGCTTCCTACTGGGACAAGGACCTGGTCCCTGGCTCCTGCCATGGCTGGGTTTGAAGAACAACTGGTGTCCTGCAGCACAGAATGAACCAGGCCTTGGGTTTGCAGACAGGAAGAAAGAACATCATCTGAAGCTGCTGCAAGTCCTACAGTCATGTATTATTGTTAGCCAAGCTGGCTAGCAGGAGAGGCAGGGTCAATGTATCCCTGCTCTGCCCCAGAAATGGAGGAGAGGCAGCCAGGACAGGAGCTAAGACAGTGTAAGGCACCATACGTAACAAAACCTCCTTGAGGAAGAGACACTGCCAACCTCCGAGTCAAGCCACACAGGATAGGAAAGCAGCACTGGAAAGCCTGAAGCCCACACAACTCACTGGGGTAAAGCATTAGCAGAGGTGAAATTCAGGATGCTTCGGGTTGAATCACCAAGGCAAAAGCTAGGCATGTTCCTCCCCTTGTCACAAGGCTGCAGATGGTGCCACGGGCAGATCTCAACACCAGCACCAACCAGACCATCTGAGGGGCACCCGAGGGGACCGGAAAGCAGGATGAACATAGATATTCCAGGCTGAGGAGAAAAGGTGGTCTCTGAACAAGTGGTGGGCTCAGAGACAGGCAATGCTGTGGTGCTACCAGCTGGAGAATGGCATTCCAGCTCAAGCTCTTGCCAGCTGGCTTCCCCAGCCACCATCTTCTGGAATCATTGAAGAACACAAAGAGAAGCAGGTCCTAGGAACACGCACATCCTCATAGGCAAAGGGAAGGACAGAGGAAAAGAGGAACGCAGACTGTACCAGCAGATACACCCCCCAAGTATGTCTCTTTCTCTCACTCTGCACTGCACACAGGGAGCAGGGGTTGGATATATTACAACACACATCAGGAGGTACGATCATGAGCCAGCACTGCTCAGGAGACAAAAGCACCAGCAAAGCCTGGCCAGTGATGAGAGGACCAGTGACACATTCCCAGTTGTGGCTGTTCAAAGACACAGGATGCAGGTCCCACTTCTTGGAGCAGTGGATTTTGCACTGGGGGCAATGATGCCTTACTTTGCAGTTGAGGTGTCACACATCTGATCTTCTGCAGAGCAGGGTCCCTTCACTCTTCTCCTTCACTTTGCCAGCGAGGCAGAGCAGTGGAAATTCAGCTCCCTTTCCCTGGTGAAAAAACCTACAGGGAGGCTGTGGCCTAAGCAAAGATTTCCCAGCTCTGTTCCCAAACAGCTGCTTGGAGGTGCTCCATGCACTCTGAAATCTGGTTTAGGATGCAAGGTGAAACCCAGCCACCCAGCTGAAACAAACTACAGTCACAGGCAGCCAGTGGGAGGCTCTTGCTTGGAGAAGGAAGTTACAGAAGCCTGTTAAGGACTGCTTGCTCAAAGCTGTTATCTAGCGTCACTGCCTACAGGAAAGAAGATAATGGTGATGCAGATCCTATTCAAATAACCTATTCCACACCAAACCATTCCTTGTCAGGCCAGGCCTTGGCCTGAGCAGCAACACGGACAGCCAAGGAGAGCCCGCTCCACTGGAGTCCTTGAGGAGAGTTAGAGAGCGCCGGTAGAAACCTGCCTCAGAGTCCTCACAACAAAACTTCATTGGCAGGACGAAGGAAACCTCTTCACTTGGCCTCACTGAGGAGCACTGGGGAATGCCCAGTGTGTGGCAACACGGCATTCAAAGCCACATCTCCTACCTCCAGAGTAATGCTCACTAAATAACTGCACCTACTGCAGGGAAGGCTTTCCTGGTGTCTGTCTTTTAATATTCCAGTATAGGTATGTTAGTACAGGATTATCCCTCATTTGGAAGCACCAATTTAACAGGGGAAGAAACCGAAGAGGCAGAGCACTTGCAAATGTGTTGCTAGAAGAAAATCAACCCAACTGCCACCTATACACAGGATGTCCACGCTGCATCCGCCCCAGAAGCACAGGGCAACATCCCCATTCACAGCTAGGCTAGTTGTTGAGCTGCACCAGGTATCCTTCTACCACTGTCAGCCTGTGCTTTCCTTTGCTCTGAGGTGGTTTTCTCCAGAGGTCTCTGGGGCCTCCTGTGAAGGAAGGTTGGTTTCTTGGGCAGTCCTCAGACTGGCTTGCTGGAAGGCACAGGAATCCAGAAACACACTGGGGATGCGGTCACCAAAATACAGCTTGCTGTTGGCAGCTATCGCTTCATATTTCATTAGTTCCAGATACTCAGGGGTAAGTTTTAGCTACAAAAAGAGAAACCAGAGCTTGTAAGAGACAACCTTCTGGGCCCCACATCATTAGATTTCTTCTCGGGCAGCTGCTTCCTGGGTTGTTAAACCAGGTGTTTCTTCAGTGCTGCCCACTTTAACCTAATTGCCTGTGCAGAGGGAAAGAGTAAGCAAATCCTCTCATTCAAGTGACCAGCCTTCAAGTGCTCACCTTGTTGGAATCAGCTAGTTTCCAAGCAGCATAGAACTCTGCATCAGCTTTTGCTTTCTCTCTTGCTAGGAATGCAGCATCTAACACAGCAACAGACAGGAAAAGAATCATTAACAAGTGAGTAGCCCCATCACTGAGCCTTTGTCCCATGGGGACAGCCACCCCGTGGCTGGCCTTGCACTTGCACTGCCAGCTTCTTGGAGAGGTACCTGCAAGGGGGAGGGAGGAATGACCCTCATGCTACTGCACTCTTTATTATTTCTGCAGGAAGGTGATACCTATGAGCCCAGCTCTGAGGTTCCTTTACCTGCCCTTTACTGGAAGATGACCCCAGCAGCACAGTTACCTTCGATCTCAAAAATCCGCTTCTCTGTTTCCTTCTCCATAATCTTCTGTTGATACTGAATCCTGGCCACCTGAGCAGCCTTCTCAGCCTCTGCAATCACAACAGGCTCAGCTCAGACATTCACTTCTCAAGGCCTTGAGCATCAGCACCCTGACACAGCATCCAGTCACAGGATCTACCACACCAGCAGTTTGCTCTCTGCTGCTTCCCTTTCTGCTCAGACACTACAACACCAGTTTGTGCTCCAAGCAATATAGTTACAGGAAGAAAGCATAGTGCTGATGTTTTGAGAGCAGCACTGGCTGATGTCCGTTTTACAAGTGTGACACAGGGACATTTAGCTTTAAGCCCAAGCAGTTTTTCTGGCAGAGCTGCTACCTCTTGGCCTGCTGTAGCAGAAGCCCCGCTGTAGGACAGAGGTATCTGCTGCTATGGGGAGGGAGGCAAGACACAGATACAGCAGCACAAACACTTGTATTTTCTAAATGACTGTTGATACAGCCTGGCTGGGCCTCCTTCAGGGAGCTCTCAGCAATGGAAGGCAATGTCCTACCCTGGCTTCCTGAGGGATGTAGGAATGGAAATTCAGTGTGGCACCTGTCCACTAGTATTCCCAACTGGTGACATACCAATGAGTGCTTTCTTCCGGTCTGTCTCTGCCTCTTTCTCTACTACCTTCTGCTTCTGGGCTGCAATCAGCAGCTTGGTCTTCTCAGCCTCCCTGCAGGGTGAGAAACAGGGAAACAGAGCTGGTGGGTAGCTCTTCAAATCAGGGCATGAGAGGGGAAACAAGCAGCCAAGCAGTTGCCAGTATCATTTCCTCACAACCATTATGACTAGTTCTGTCTTCAGTTGTATGAGCCAATGTGTAGCCAGCAGGACAAGGGAAGTGTTTATGACCTGCTCTCTATTTGGCACTGGTGAGGCCACAACTGGATGCTATATATGATCACAACTGGATGCTATATCCAATTTGAGGCCCTCAGGATGAGAAGCAAGTCCACTGTAGGGCAACTGCAGACACAGAATAAAGGCCAGAGCATATGAAGAGAGACTGCAGGAACTGGGCTGGGGATGAGGAGGTGAAGTGGAATCCAACCACACCTCCTCCTGCCCAAAAGGGCCCCTGAAGGTACTAGGGCTGGACTCTGCTCAGAGGGGCAATGTGGGAGCCCCAGAGGCACCAGCCAAGTTGCAGCACAGGAAGCACCAGGCAGATCCAAGGAAACAGCCCATCCCTGTGCAAGCCTTAGCAGCTGGGAATCTCCATCCCCAGGGATGTCCTGACTTGCCTGGACCCAGTGACCTGCTACAGCTGAGGAACTGGTCCTGCTTTGGGAAAGGACTTGGACAGTAGGTCTCCATGGGAATGTCTCAGAGTAAAATCTGTCAGCAACTCTGTGAGTTTGCTGGAGGGGCCTTAGGGACATCAAGACCTCTGAGCTCTGTTTACGAGTCGTCTACAGGTTCTCTATAGCACATCATACATCATAAAGGAGGAGGAACATAGCCTTGATACAGTCTCTGTAGATGCTAACAAACACCTTTGTGAAGGGCTGAAAGGCTTCCAGGTGAAAGAGATATGGAAATGGAGAAACAGAATGGGAAGTGCACCTAGCCAAGGACTCATTAACCTCACCTCCCACCTAAGCACCAGGTAAGAGCTTTCTAATAGGATTATGCCCATGCTGAACCCTCAAAACTAATCCATACAATTTTATGTACAGCTACTCACATGAGCTCAAAATTTCTTCGGATGGCTTCTGGAATTTTGGGTTTTGTAACACGCACAGCCTATTGAAAACAGACAAAGGGAGTGCATTTCAAAGTAAACTTTGATGGGAGCTGCATAACTAAAGAATGTCTTTGCAAAACCAGCTGTTGTGTTCTAGACATCTCCATATGGATCCAAGACCACACATAATGGTTCCCAACCCTCTTGTACAACACAGACAAGCACAGCCACTCTCAGAGTTCACACTTCCTGTCTTTGCACCTCTTATGGTGAACTTTTGTATGAAATCTTGCTGCAGCCGAGTGCAAGTTAACTTGGGTGTTTGAACAGCTGTGCCATCTCAACTTCCTTGTGATACACCACTGCCTGTGGTTCACTCTTATCAAGCCAGAGCAAGGCTGTGCACAACTGAGCCCCAAAGCAGAACAGTATCTACTGTAGCATTACCCATACTATTAACAGGAGGTTTCCCCTCCTTGCATGCAGCCAGCCAGCCAGCCTACCTAAATGCGGCAAAAAGAACAGCAAAACAGTCTCATAGTTCTCCTCAGTGGCAATCTGGAGATTTCCATCTTAGCCCTTGCATGCCTAAGGTATATTTTTCTCAGTTGGTTGCCCTGAACTTCAACATGCCAAAAAGCCAGTATGTCCCATAGCCTGGCTAAGATTAAACATGACTTTCTAAGTGTAAGCAGAAAACCACTTTGGATAAAACACCTTTCCCCATCTCTGGTATAAGTGCAGAAAAGATGGAAGACCTCTTTTTTTTTTCCGATGACCTGTAGGAACCGTGCACACTGGAGCACCCAGCTCTGCAGGGGTGTCAAAAGTAGCTTAAATAAAGACATTTTCTGGCTCTTTGCAAATTAAAGCCAATACCTGAAGGTCTGTGGCCTAAAAGGTCCTTTTCTCAATCCTGTAGGTCTTCCCCTAACATAAAACCAATGTTCAGAAGTGGTAATTGTTATTTGACCATCTTCAACTGACAAACCTCAACTCAAGGCTCAACAGCTTCAGGTTATGTGGAAAATGAAAGCAAGAAACCTCATCAGTCTAGTGAAAGATGAGCAAATTAGAGATGGAAAAACAACAGTCTTTGTTAGGGAATCAACCTACCTGGATAGTGAGACCCGGTGCCATGACATTGAGATCCTTCTGCAGGGCCAACTTCAGATTCTCATCTATTTGATCTGTGTTTGGAGCAAAAGAGAGACCACTCAGCTTACCATCTTTTCTCCTACAGCTTGTGTGGCACAGTCAGCTGGTCTTGAAGAGCAGGTATCTCTGTGGTGTAAGCCTTTTAAGCTCACCGAGTACATTGTTTTCCTTCCTATATACCTGGAAGATGTTCCCAAAAGCAAAGCCACAATCTAGTGTCTCTAGAAAGGGTCAGTTATTGATGAACTCATAGTGTCTGAGCTAAGAGCAAACGTTTTTTAGTGTCTCAGCAAGAAAAAGCTGTGGCAGAAGTCTATCCCTTCCTAGCCAGAGCCACACCAACCCTGCTGCCAGTGGCTAACTCTGCCTCAAGTGTCTGGTAAACCTGCAGGATCCAGTACCCGCTATTAAAATGAAAGAAATTTTGTTACTTCCAAGCTCCAGGAAGATCTTTCCACAGAAATGGCCAGCTATGGAATGATTAAGCTGTGTGTAATAACCAGAAACTCCTCTCTGACCACAGCTATTTGTTGAGTCTGAGTAGAGCATTCAAAGACTTAATCTCTTAACATTAATTAAACTCTACTAACTTTTTATCTTCCATAAACCTATTTTCCCCTGCTCTCAAGAAGGGGAAGGACTCAAGAAGGAACATAATACTGTTCCATCTTTGGGGCACAAGCAAGTACCAAGAAGCAAAACACTGAATTTGCTCATTCCTGAACCACTGCTACCCCTTGTGAGAAAAATAGCACTGCAGCAAACTGAGGTCATGTGCCTTTTGAGTCTCACTTGCTAAAAACAGCCATAAAGAAGCTTTTAATGTAGAAAAATCGATTCATAAACAGAATAGGGGCCTAAAAGTAGAAGTAGACACAATAAGACCATCATCACAGTGAAGGCAAAGGCCATGACTGCACACACAAGAGCAGGGAGGCTACTTTGTGCATCCAGAATTCAGGCCTAAGTGGAACAGGACTGAAATCAAACTCCCATGCGCAGATATGAAAAGACAAATCTGAATCTTTGAAGCATAAAGTTACAAAGAAGCAGCACATGGATATACTGCAACACCAGCACAGTGGCTGTTTGCTCACAGGAGCCTGCTCTAACATATTCCCTGGAAGACAACGGAGATCACACAGCCTTTGATGGGTACATCCAGTTGTCATCCACTTACCAAACAGCTGAATGTACACTTCCTGCAGAGTATGGGCACTGCAGAACTGATTCAGCTCATGATGAATTTTGTTGAAGATCAAGGTCTTATCGTAGTCTGCAGTGTAGTTTTTCACAATATCATACACTGAGGAAGCAAGAAAATTATCACAGGTCACCACCGACATGTAACGCTTTCTGCAATGCCACCACTGCAAACAACAGCTCAGAACATTAGGAAAGTAGTGCAGCACTGGGACATGTTGGGGGGAGTTTTCGGGATGTGGCTGCACAAAGCCACAGCTGCCCTGCCCAGCTGTTAATGAGAAGCCTGGGAGGAAGGTCACAGGAGATATCTGCAGAGGTCCCCTCCACCACTGCTGCTGGGATCATATGACTTCAAAGTTCAGAGTAATCACAGCATGATATACTGCCTGGTCCTGGTTTATGATCTGCCTTAGTGAAACAATAAAGCCTATCCAGGACCTGCATGCATAGGAACAGATACTACTAAGTGAAAACAAGTATCATTCACACAATTACAGAATCACAGAATCCCAGATTGGTTTGGGTTGGAAGGGACCTCAAAGCTCATCCAGTTCCAACCCCTGCCATGGACAGGGACACCTTCCACTAGAGCAGGGTGCTCCAAGCCCTTGTGTCCAACCTGGCCTTGAACACTGCCATGGATGGGGCAGCCACAGCTTCTCTGGGCACCCTGTGCCAGCGCCTCAGCATCTTCATAGCGAAGAACTGCCTAAGATCTAACATGAATTATTACAACACGAGTTCACCCCTTGATAACTCAGTAGTGCTAACATTTTGCATTAAACTATGCTGCTGAAAAAAAAACCAAGCTGTCTGGGTCTGTGGTTCAGCAGCTGGTGAAGTAAGAAGGCAAGAGGCTCCTAGGTGGGCTTTGCCTTTGTGATGTCCCAGGAGCTGAACTGGCAAGCACGTAAGGAATTTATCCCTTGTGTTTAGTATCATGGGCAGTCTCAACTTCAGCAGCAATAAACAGGATTGCATGAGCACCCATCCCATTTCTAACCATACAGGGGAGGAGGAAGCCTAGAATTTACCTTTGTCTTTGCACACCTGGGGCTTGCATATATGAAACTAAATGCTATCATTCTTGGAACCAGAAGGGTAGCAAGACAGAAGGAAGTCTTGCAAACCAAGACAGAACTGCTAGGGGATGGGTGAAGACAGTCACAGTGTTGCTTGTTGAAACAGGATGGGAAATACCTGCATATGGTGCCAGTTTATTCACAACTTCTATTCGGTCAATGTAAATCATAACACCACCACTGGAAGTGAGAAAGAGAATTCAGTCATTATTACTGCAACTGTTAACAGTGGTCCATACTTAGTAATAAAGCAGATTTAAATCCCTCTAAGTTCTACTAAACATTCCTGGGACAATTCTGACTTCAGAGCATTTTGCAATTAGATGGCAGCAAACCCCAGCTTTGTCCAGACTGGTCCCTCTCTCCCCATAAATCACAAGCATGCTGCAGCAAGTCTGCAAAGCACTTCGGCTTCACTTTGTTAACTCCTGCCTAGCCAGTGAAAGGAAAATGTTTTTGAACAGGAATGTAGCTGCAGCTCTCAGAAAGGGGGAGGCCAGCACAATGAAGGGAAGGCAACAAGGCCAACAAATGACACTTGCAAGCAGCCCAGCAGACAAAGTGCAGATGCAGCTCTTCTAGGCAGCCCTTAGAAGAAAGCCCTTAGTTGAGGTTCATGCATTTACTAACTCCAGCAGGAACTTGACAAGGCTTCTGCTAGAAAGGAAGAAACAAAGCATGTAGCAGGCTTTAATTCACGCTCCCTGCTTCAATGTCACGTTGTGAATGGCTCTTCAGGAACACCACAGACACGCACGTGTGCTCAGGCATGTACCCTGCCAAGAAAACTCCAGACACCTTGTTGGAAGGAGCCTGCAGGCATAATCCCCTCTCCAAGGGAACACACCCACTATACGACTATTAAGAACATGATTCTCTTTTTCACACAAGATTTCTCTTTGGGCCATGGCCATTCTTGCAGGCTCTGTCTTAGAGAACTGTTTCTATTAAATAAGACAGGCTTCTGGATCCTTTACAGGTATGTCAGGCTGCACAAGTTAGAAGGTGTTTTTCTCCATCTCAGCTGTTCTGCACTCTTGTGCCATCACATCCAATAGAATGACTATTCAGCATTGCAGGTGATGTCCAACAGCACTCCTCAGCATCTTCTGAACCTGCTCTCATCTTCCTCATTTGTTCCAGTCACCTTATGACACCTCCAGCACAGGGAAACCCAGCTACCACCTCAGGATAACTTCCAGATATCTTGGCGAGGAACCAAAGCAGAGCATACAGGCTTCTTTCACCAGAATCACGTCCACTCCACATCTTTATATTGTGGTCCTTATGGGATTCCAATTTTATGGGGATGTTAGAAGGAAAAAGACAGCACCTGAGACAACCTGCCTCCTACACAGCCCCTCATCACCTCACATGCAAAAAAAGGCTGGTACCTCAGAACAGCGAGGACTGCCTCCTGCCTGTCTGACTCAACCAGCACTACCTACAGCAACCCTGTCTGGATTTCAACCAGCATGGGTCACCAAGGAAGGGCAGAAGTGAATTCGATCAGTCCTTTGACGAAACAGGTACCACTCAGAGCCCAAATCTGCTGGCCATGTACTTCCCCACGGAGGGCTTAAGGTTAAATGAAGCCCACAAAGCACTTCCACTGTGTTTCCCATCCCTCTACCCAGCTGCTGGAGCAATCCTCATTTCACATCATGCAGTGGGGATGGCCTTCTTGACCCTGCTGCTGTAAATGCAGGAGTCAAACCAAACTCTAACATCCTGATCTTAAAGTGAGCACCTCAGGGAAGTCCTTATCTCAAACAGCCTCATCCAGAAGATGGTAAACTCCTGGGTGCAGGAAACACTTTCCTCAGCAGCTCTGGGACACTTCAGGACAGTTGCTCTGGCAGAGCATCTTGCACTGATTTGGGGCAATTCACACACCTTTTTGAGCTAGAAATGTACAAATCCTCTCTTCACCCACAGCTGGTTTACTTGCCTTTTAGCACCTATGGCTTAACTACTGGCTCGGACTCAAGAGGCCACTACAATTCCCAAAACATCTTTCTTTGCCTAAGCCTGCTTCTTGCTAGATGCAAGGCAGGGTGACTCCCACAGGGAGAATTCCAGTGCTTGCAGCTCCCTATTGCAGTTTCTGCAGCCTTTCTAACACCAGCACTTGCAACCACTGTAAAGGCTCCTTGCAGCTCCCAAGGTCCTCACTGCAGAGCTGCTCATCAGGCTGGTCAGGGAGAGCAGCCTCTTTGTTTCAGGGAAGAGAGAAACAAGAAATCTATAGGAAGTCTGAAAGAAGGATCAACACATAGACCATGTGCACCTGGGGGAAGTTCAGGCATAATCAGGCAGCAATACTACCTGACTTTAAAGGACAAGGTGAAAGTGTACAGGGAACTAACATTAGAAAGCAGGCCTTGGATTTAGGATTTTAGCTTAGGCCAGGCCAGGAAAAGACAAGGGAAAAACTGAAGGACACTGCCATTAAAAAAACAGGCAAAGATCCAATGCTCACTGCAAGAGCTGACCACAGGCAACACCAGACCGCGTTAGGCAATCAGAGCATGTAAAAACTGGGCTTAAAGGTCAGATTTGGTCTGTCTACATATACAGGGATTAATGCAGTACATTCACCTGCAATATTCATGCCACATTTTTCCATATGGCTGGCTGCCAAACAGGGATCCGTCCCAGAACAGCATTCCCCCAGTGCTCCATCTGCATTCCTACCAATGCTCTGCAGCATGAGCACAAGAGGACTCCCACACCTTTGCAATAAACTTCTAATGCTTGAGCAATGTCACTGCTTAGTGTCCTGGCTACTCACTGTTCCTTGCCACTGCAAAACCTGCACAATATTTAGCACAATTCTTTCCAGTTAAGTTTATAAGAAAAATGTTACCTGCCCTATTCTCTTCTGCAGCAGGTGCACAACACCATTTCCAAGCTATTTTCTGTATTCCACAAACAGTACACCTAGAAGTATATTCTTTCCTAATTCTTTGAGTCAGTCCTTGAGAATACTTCCCTTTTCTAAAACTAGTTCTAGAACTAGGGTTTCCATCAGTTTTGGTGTATGAGCAGACCTGCCATGAGGAAACTGCTGAGCTTTCCAAGAAGCTGTGCATACATTTTCTTGCTGGGGAAAGGCAGAAACCTCAGGCACCAGAGGCAATTCACAGCTTAGAGCAGAGCCACATTCTACCTGCTGGAATGGAATGGGTTTTGTCTCTCAGGTAACAGCTGGTTTATGAAAAACAGTCATTTGTGCCAAAGTATTTTAAAATCTCTATTTAATGAATTCACTTAATGCTGTCAAGTATAAATAGGAACAGGTAAGGCAGAAACTGGGGACAGGACACCCACAGAGCCATTCAGAAGCTTCTTAATGCAGCTGAGAATACAGGAAACAGGAATATGAATACGGTGACAGAGAATCCCAGCCTTTAAAATGTGATGGCTTAATAGACAATTACAGGAATTTAAACTGTTTAGGATCTATTCTTGTAATAGACTTTGAACCCGGATAGTGAAATTTCAGATTTGATCCATTTGGTACTTATAAGCTAATGTTTTATTATGGAAACGTGGCTTCAAAGCTTCTTTGGCAACGAGCAGTTGCAGACTTTGATTCTAAATGCAGCAAGTTTAAAGGCTTTTGCAGTAACAGCTTAAAAATGGACAGGGCTCCTGAGACCTTTGGTCTGAAGTGTATGGAATGATTAACTCGGAACTGCTTTACCAGCTGGGTGGTGTTTTAAAGCATGGTTAGTACCTGTAACTTCACACCCAACTGTATTGCACAACCAAAACCCACAGTGCTGAAGTGGAAGAGGAACTTAATGACTAACTATACAGAATTAAACAGAACATTTAGCCCTTCAGTCACAGCACACAGAATGGGGAGGCTGGCAGGGACCTCTGGAGGTCATCTTGTCCAGCCTCCCTGCTCAAAAGGAATCAAAGTAGCACACTTTCATGTGGGCTGTGTTAGCACATCTACTGCGGCTAAGCTTTGGGGGAAAGCTTTGCTTGTTCTGCCTGCAGGACAGCAGGACAGCAGGACACCATCCCAGAGGATGCAATGCTGTTCTATAGCATCCCACAGGTGAAGTATTACTCCTATTTATGCTACTTATGAGCTAAAACGTGCCACTAAACACACTGCTAAAACTCTGATAGCTTTTTAACTGTGCCATTTAAAGGATACAGAAAATAATGAGCCTTACTCCTCCTTTCTGCAATTACTTTTTGCTTGACCTAAAGACTCTACCTGACCACAAAGGCCTGGCTGCATTCAAGTCATACTGGATGCAGCCTTTTTTCCTTTAAACAGAAATACTGTTGAGTATCCTAAAGCTAAACCGAAGGAGAATCACCAGTTTTGGTTTTAGCCCATCACTTTAACTTGTGAACAAAAGCTAATCCAGCTTAATTCAGAAGCAGGCAGGTGCTACCCATGCATGAGACTCTTCTTTATTCTTTCTCACTCTCTTTTTACATTAGGTGAGATGTCAATTCCAAAAATGCACAAATTACTCCAGGAGACTCCTTTGTTTCAGCTTTTTTGAAATGAGCTATCTCCCATCATGGGGATTCCCATTCACCACTGACTTTTACCCATACTGGGGTCAGCACTTGCATTTAGCCACAAGAATTAAACTAAAAATAACTTCAAAGCAAAGGACAGGCCAAAGCACAGGCACCAGGCTGTCAGCGTAATCAATGGAAGAAAGCAAGACAAACCAAGAGACCATTACTATAAATGCAAATACCCTCTAAATATCAATTCCAGCAAAAACAAGAGCACTCCCTCCCATCCTCCTGGTCTTATTTCCATGTGTGATGCATGTCTGGTGTGTGTGTGATGTTTGGAACTAATTTCAAGGTAAATGCCTGTACTTTTCAGCCTCTTTTCAGTCACTGCACTGTTAAGTGCCTAGTTGCAAACCACATGACAGATCTGCCCATCACCATTAGAAATACAAACAAAAAGCATACCTTGTCCCACAAGGCACATTTTTCACCTCATCAGTCTGCAGCGTGGTCTGAAATGAAAAGACAACCACCACTCACCAAAACACTCCATTCTGCAGGAAAAACACACTGTACCCAGACTCCCACATGGGAACGTAAAGCCCAAAATGCATCCTCTGCCTCCCTCCTGACTCTTGTAGATGTGGGCAGAAAACAGACTTCTTTCCAACTGCCTTTTGGGAGTCAAAAAGGCAGCTGTGCTCATTCCCCTACTCTTGGCTCCTGTGGCACTAAGGCCTGCAGCTCTCCTGGGAAACAGTTAGGGCCACAAACACAGCCTGTCCTCCCTGAGCAAAACATCTCCTGTCCCAAGCAACACACATGTGGTGGAGATCCCATCAAAAGGACAAGTCCCAGCACACAGCTGGGTCTGGCACAGGGAACCAAGGGCTTTTGAGGAGCTGCTGCTCCAATCACATTACCTAGCTCCTCTGCAAACACTAGTTGCCACCCACATCCAACATTATCCCTATCAAGGACCTCTCCCACCCACCCTCTCCCAAGGTGAAAAGACACAAACCTGCACAGATTTGAAAGTGGTAATGAATGGGAGCATGATGTGGTAGCCTGGGCCACTTGGACTAGTTAGCAACGCACCACCCCTAGAAGAAGGAAAACAGGGAAAAGGCTCACACAACTGGAAAACATCAAGTGCTAGCTTTGAGAGTGCGCACATTCCAACTGCCAGGAGTCACAGCTGTAGTAGTGCAAATGACAGCACTCACCTGCACCAAATCTGCCACCAGTTCTCCTACAAAGGGGCTGACTGCATATACTTGTCTGCTGCTACTCAGCAATCATTTGCTTCAGGCCTGTGAGCAATTAACTTTCAGAGAAGGCAGATTTGGCTGAATTCTTCCATAACAGCAACATCGCAGAGAGCTTCACGAACACGGATTTTTCCCTCTCTAAATAGTTCACCAGTAACCATGGAAAAATCCAGCAGTTGATGCAGTGCTGCCAGTTTCAATCCCCCCAGTGCATTCGGCACAGTCCCTCACCCAAAGCACAACATAGGGGAGACAGCCCTCGGTAAAAGAGGGAGATCAACAGATGTGAAAAGCTTGGATGGACTAAAAGCTTTAGTCCCTCTAATCGTTAAAAACCAAACCGTGACCCAGAAAAGGGGAGGAAGGAGGAGGAGCAGAATTCAGAAAGCCCAAAATTCGTAACAGCTTTGTACAGAACCACGCCACCAGGGGCCATGTATAAGAGCAGAAACAACACAGTCTGCCCACCTCAGGGCAAAGCCCGGAGGGAAACAAAGGGGAGAGCGGGAATCTGTGGCCAGGGATAAACCCCAATTGAGAGGGAGAAACTCAGGGCAGCCTACATCTGGCGCCGAGGCGCTGCAGGCGCAGTACCTGTAATAAACGGCCAGATGCCCCTCCTCAACCTTGTGGATAGAGGAGTACAGGAAGAAGACGAGGAGTCCTGTGGCAGCTGCAACTACGGCTCCAGCCTGGGCCATGGTCATCCTCACATTACCTGCGGGACACAAGCCGTCACCACCCGGACTGTGGAACTCCGGTTATCCGCCGCCTAGCACGGAGACCTCCTCTCCCTCCTCCCTGACAGGATCTGTCCCGTTCCCGAGCACAAACGCTTCCGCGCTCCGGGACCACAGACGCAGGGGGTGCCCCTTCCGCTCCCCGAGGTCGCGTTTCCCCCTCACGCCAACGGCTGAAGAGACCCCCGGGCGCCACGGGAAGGGCGCTCACACTGGGGCTGCCCTCGCACCCCTGCCCTCCCCCCGCCCCCCCCAAAGGCCTCAGGTGCCGGCCGCCATTAACCGGTACCGGGATAGGTCCCTGAGGTGAGATAAGGCCCGGCCCGGCCCCGCGCGCCCCATACCTGGCGGCGCGAGCCCACGTGCGGCCGCGAGGCCCCACTCCCGCCCCGCCCCTCCCCTCCCACCGCCGCGCGGGGCAGGCTGGGGGCGTGGAGAGGGCCGCGAGGCGCCGGCCGATGGCGTCACAGCGGCGCGCCCACGGCCACCGCCTCGTTGCCAGGCAACGGCGTGAACTGGGCCTAGGGGCCCAAACGAGAGCTTCTCCACAGCGTTTATTGCAATCAATTCTATTTAAAATATATATATATATATATAATCTATACATTCATATTACACACGTGAGAAGCGCGCGGGGGAGAGGGGAAGCAGCATCCCAGTCCTGAGGCAGCTGCCATCATTCCCTCTCCTCCTTTCCTTCTGTCTCTAGGGATAAGCTCTGTGGGACAAGCCCCCAGCACCGGTGTCCCCACTCCAGCCCATCGCAGATGAAGGTAGCCAGCACTGCAGGTATGTCTCCAACAGGTAGTGGTTGAGTCAAGAACCCAACAAGGCAGCAGCATGGAAAACCCTGGTTGTTATTGCTGGTGGTGGATCTGCTCCTGAGCACCACGCCTTTGGAACCGACTCCAGGAAGGGTTACAAAACACAAGGTGGTTGATGGGGCAGTCACATCAATGCCAAGCCACCTCTCAGCACGCAGGCACTTTGCAGACAGCAGCACGTCAGCTCCTTGGACTATTTGAGCCAGCTCCAATCAAAACTCTGAAAAAAGCAAGGAAACAACTGAAACACAGGAAAACTGGTACTGAATGTGTATTTCCAAGGCGGTGACCAAAGGACACTCACTACCCAGCACCTCTGCTGTCCCAAGGGATCACACTGATCTAACAGCTGAAAAGTACTCTCACCATTTCACAACTCGGCTTGCTCCCAGCACAAAGCCCCCTCCCCACACACACATACTTAATTGCAGTGCTCAGGCATGTCACAGACTGCACTCCCTTTGGAAATCATACTTTGTGCCTGCACAAAACCTACCACTGGGGTTCCCAGTGCACCACAGGACACACTGGTAGAACAAGAACATAAATATAAAGAAATTGAATTCAAATGTAGACAAGAAGAGATAAAAAGTTCTTATAATTACTATTTTAACCTACTTTTCCCCCCAAATGAAGAGGACAAAACCCACTGTCTGATGCTTTCCTGCTGCCTAACTTCTGTCCCTTGATGCAAGAAAAGATTGATAAACCCCAAATATAACAAAACGTGCTGATCTGCAGAGTGTGATTCCATAGCAATGAATAATCTTTCTGGGCTAAAACATGCCAGGGACAGACACTGCACATTGGCATAAGGGAGATGACAGAGACATGGATGATTAATGGAAGCTAGTCAAACAGCTTCTCCCTCATCTCCAGCCACAGCAAGGAGACAAGACAGGAGAGAATAGTGTGTTCCACAACTGATACCAACCCTGTCAGGATGGAACAAAGACAAATAAACACTGATAAACCAATGGGTAAGACCAAAGTATGCATAATTAAGGCTGTCTTCCACACTAACATAATTACTTTGCCTTAACTGGTAGCTAATTTCATTTTCTCACTCATATTGCTCAACCCCTTGTTATCTCAGCGTCATCTGCAGCTCCCACTAATACGCTTTCATTTCACAATCCCAAATAACTCGGTAGCTCCAGTAAACTCTCAGTTCACCGTTTACAATTATTCATAAGCATTAGTACATTAAAATGTTTATGAATTGTAAGAGCTCCGTTTCATCAACCACCTCCATTACCTCAACCCTCTGTTCCTTTTATTTCAGCAGTTACAACTGGTAAACACCTTCAACTTCAAGCTTTAAGAAGGTTCTTGAAAATCTAAGTTACAGCACAGCACTGGATCTTTGACTTCTTTATACAACGGCAGTAAATTTGTTAGATAACCTCATGCTAACAGAATCTGTATGGACTTTTCTCTGTCATAAACAGGTCTATCTATAGGCCTAATTGTCCTTTCCTCACTATATTCATACAGGTGGCTTGTATGATACAGCCTCCAAAATCAGCTGAGAGCCCCTTCTAAAAGACCAATATCCTGTGGTGCTCTTTATTCCTCTGGTAACCAGGGTCCTCTGTGCACAAACTTACTGGCTTCAATTAGCAGTTCAGGAACAGAGTTTCAGATGGCATTAAAGTCTCTGGGTGATCACTATTTACTTTTGTTATTTCTTGCTACTTCAAATATCAGTTTGTGCAAAGAGCCTTCTTAAGACTCTCTAAAGCCTCACTTCTGCCATGAGGACAACTTCAGTTAATGATCAGGAAAGGGCTCTGGAAATGGAGAACCCTGCCCATGGTAGTGCAGGACACAAACCAGGACTCTCCAGTTGAGAATGCAACCAGTATTCAGAGCAAGCTCGCCCAGCCCACAGAACAGCCCACTTCCATGCAGACCACTGATACTAGCACCAAGGGCTACCTTTTAATGTTAGTGGAATCCAGAAGGGATGACAGCCACAGCAATTCACATCATCACAAATTACCCTATTTAAGGAGTTCTCCACAGCCCCAGAGGACCCTGCTGTGGCACTTAAAAACAAGGTCCTCAGATACATCAACAGACTTACCATCACACTGTTGTTCTGCTCCTGTCTCACCTCCTCCAAAATACTGCTAAAGAGTTCAAGGTAATTCAGATTCTCTTCTATGACATGGACAAAATTTTCCCTGCAGGGAAGGCATTACAGATTTAAAACACAAAGAAACACCAACATCAGAAGGCTCAGCACTATGGGGGATAAAAAAACCAAAACAAATGAACAAAACCCAAACAACCCCAAAACCTGATTTGCAGGAGTTCTCTGCAACTCTAGGAGCTACCCTGTAGAGCAGAAAAACGTGCCTTGAGGTGGCATCTTGCAGATCCCCACCCTGGAAGTGTGGATTTGCACTCCTTCCCTACAGAGGAACTGCACAAACCACACAGACTCTGCCTTAACAAAACCATGGAGCTGAGCTGAATACAAGGGGCCTAAAATCACTGCCCACTCTCCATAAGGTTTACATTTCTTTACTCTTTGTACAGTGCCTCATACAGTGAAGTCATGGCTTGAGGAGGAGATCTGACGAGATCCAAAGGCTCAGGAAAGCACCACATTACCCAGAGGTGGAAATCACCCCACAGCAGCAGACAGAAAAGAGGAAGGAGAAAGGTTGCTCAGGGTTTCAGAAAAAACAACTGACTTCCAGCAAAAGCCTGCCTGGAAGGTGTGTATCTGTAGAATCCAGGTATTGCCCCCAAAAACAAGTTTGGTGCTGATGTTCAACCAGCACTGCTGCAGATCGAGGGCTGAGCACCACGAGGGGCACTTTACTTCCAGTTGACATAATAGAAGGAAAAACCTCTCAGCTCCTGACAACTCTTACTTAGCTATGACCGGCTGAGAGAAAGGACCCATAATTACCAAATCCAACCCCAAGGCAGAATGACATGACGTACAAGAAATGACTAACACAGTGCTTTAGCTGACAGCAGTATGTGGAACTTGTTCAGGACCAGAGAGCACAGGTTTCTGAATAAAGCGTTCAACCTAATTCCTGATCGGTTTAGAGCACAACTGAGCTACTGACACATTTTTTGGAAGGATAAATAAAGTCCCAGGTATTGAACCAGATGGATTGCTTTGTATTGACCCCAACTAAAGTCCTCCTTTTGAATTAAGACTTTTTAAAATCACCAAAGCTGTAAGAAGTACTAACTATGGTATGATTTATCTGGGATTTGCACCAGAATCTGGGCACGAAATGATACCGCATTTCAGCTCAAAATCTCATTGCTGCCTTTTGCTGTGGTATGTCCAGAGATTAAGCTCTAAAACTCCAGCCAGGAGCTGAACAATATTGCCTTCAGAGACAGCCTGGTATGCCAAAACTTCCCCTGCCCAGCACATCCCAAACCCACATGGATGTGGTGAGGACATGCCCCCTCAGCACTGGAGGCTCCAGTGGCAGAGGACAGGATTTCAGTGTATGCATACAAAATGGCTACACTGAGCTCTCTGCAATGCCCTCCTTTCCCAACAGCTCTTACCCATCTTCAGGAGTTGCCAAAGAGGACAGAGGATGAAGTACATTCCCTGAGGAGCCCTGTGGGAGCCATGGGGCTACTGCTGTTGAGGTTGTCCCTTCAAGGCTGGAGCTTACCAGTGATCGAGAAGAGCTCTGAGTCTGGAAAAAGAGAAATTCATCAGTGTTATGGACCAGGGAGGTCTTAGTTAGACAGGCTTATTCTCTACACACTGTTTGTAACATATGCACACAAATTAGGCCATGTCTGTGACTGGCAAGTCAGCTGGTACAAGCCTCCAGAGTTCTGGTACAAATGTAATCGATGTGACATTGTGCAATGTTGTACATGACATGTCTTCTATGCTGAAGAATTAGGAAGTGGTGCCATGTCCTAAACTGCAAGCCTTGCACAGCCCCAGTAATCCTGACAGGGAAAAGACAGAGGTTTCCCATGCTGACCTTAAATGTGAGCATGTAGAAATCAGCTTCAGCTGCACTGTCACTATAATCAGTTCAGGAAAATCTGTGTAGTCTTAAAACAACTTAGGCTAACCAGGAAAGCACCTGGTTTGCAGCACAAACGGTCCAAAAGCTACTTACACAAGCAATTTTCAGCAAATGCCAGATCTCCCTTTGTCTTTTGCCCTGCATCTGCATCACTGAGTTGTCAGCTTCCTTGATGTTATTTAGAGCCACTTCAATCTTTGGAAGCAAGTCAATGATCTTCTGCTTACAGCCCAAGAGCTTGCTGTAATAGAAAGCAAACATAAAGTCACGTTTCAGCTTGTGTGGCAATACGTTCTGGCAAAACCAAAAGCCTCACCCTTGGGATCCAAGAAGAATTCAGTGAGAACACATCTGTGACAGCTGCAGGTACAAAACCTGCAAGACTGGAAGGAGCCCTGGACTTCTCCAAGCCAAAACTCAAAAAAGGAGGCAGAAAACGCTACCTACAATACAAGCTCTTCTTATTCGAAATGCAATTGATCCTGATGATAATGGAGAGCACAGCAACTCAACCATGTGACTTTACTCATCTTCTCTGGCCTATATTGGTCTCTATGGGCTGACCACACCATAGCTAACAACTTTCTTTATGGGACCTACTAAGCCACACCTAAATGATGCTTTGCTGACTACTGATATCTGTATAATGACATTTTTTCTGTGCTACTTGAGGAATTAATGAAAAACTCACTGTGGTATCTTTTCAGCTGTTACACAAGTTCTTTTTTCCCTTTAAGACTGTAATCCCAACCCAAACACTGTCAGAATCTGTCTCATTTTAAAGTAAACTCTTGGATGCTAACAGTACAAGCATTGCATTCTCCTCCCCTTCCCTATTAGTTATACAGGTTAGCTACAATTCAACACAGACACAAAGCAGCAGATTTAATATTGCAATGGAAAACGTACACCTGCATATCAATCTCCACGGTTTTCCCTCTCCTTTCCTGCTTTCCAAGTTGCATTTGTTTGAGTTCTTTGCTGCATAAAGTACCTGAGATGGCCGAAGAGCTCCTTGAGAACTCGGTCTTGGCTCTGTACTGTCTGCACAATGATCTTCACCATGTCTGTGCTGTCGCTGTAAGCATGATCTGGAAGGGCCATCAATCACCACGTTAGTAAAATGCTCTTCCACGAGGAGTCACTCTGGGCACAAATGCCCAGAGTCTAGGAAAGATGTGATTTAATGAGTGCAGCCAAACAAACCAACACACAATGAAACACTTAAATATCTTAAAATCTGTCACAGTCTCCCATTAGGCACAGCTTTTCCTTAATGTTTCTCCACAGTGATGCACACAATTCCAGCCACTCTTGCTGTTCAGATACTGGCTTCAATGAGGACTGCCAAATACACAAATAACTAGATCTTTCTGCTCACCAGTTACTATGTTAAGAACATAATAATCCCCAAACACAGGACTCCCTCCAGTATAAGAGAGAGGAGAGGGCGAAAAGAGACTGCCCTTGCGTTGGAGTGATGACAGAGGAACAACAGCTCTTCCCATATCTGGGGGGAGTACTGCAGGCAGGAAAAACAGTAGAGAATGCAAAAGGCAGAAACATGTTCAGGGCAGATGCTCCAACACTGAAAACCAGAAGAAAAACCAATGGCTGAGGAACAAGACTACAGAATTTGCGAGAGCTCTAAGCTCTGCACAAAGCAGAAATCATCATAAGGTATATGCCCTTCAATCTCTTTAATACAGTCATTTGGCTTCTAGCCTTCTCCTAAACAGCATTTTCTGGGTTTCAGTTCAGTAAAATTAGTCATGGGGTGTAAGCACAAAACAATCTTTCAACCATCTCTTTCCATACCTGGAGGTCTTGTTTTTAATTGCTTGTAAAGGTCTATGGCTCTCTGTTCCCTTGAAAAAGAAGAAAAGGATTCATATATGTATCAACAAGCAGGTGACTTGGGAAAAAAGCCTTGCAATGAAGTTATACCTTACTGAATGTCATTCAGAAGAGCTCTCAGTAACAGCAGATTAAGTGGCTGTTCAATCTCAGCGGCTATCTGATCCCCATCTTTTATAATTGCCACTTGTTGCTCTCAGCAACAGCCCAAATACCACTTAGCTCTTTCATATTTTAATACTTAAAGATATATAAAGTCAAGTTTCCAAATATTCAAGCATTCATGAGTTGTTCATTATCCTTGTTGGAAAACACACTAAATGTATTTAACAGGGTTTCCCAACAACCTCAGTTTTATCACTCAATGCTACAAAATTCACTCTTCTCAAATGCAAAAAAAATTCCTCTGCATTTTTCAGTGGAGACTAAAATATGTATCTTAGGCCCACCCTCTTCTAAGATGAAACTTCACAATCAGTGACAGAGAAGTGTCCTGTCTTCCCCAGCTGTGTTTTCCATGTTTTCCCAGGCCTAGTCATTGTGTGGCTGCAGGGTCAGTTAGGTAAGTTAGATGAGTCTTCTCCTGTGACTGCACCTCAAGCTTCCTTATACAGCTATCTTTTGGACAGAGCAGCGTTCTACCTTGTCTTATAATGCTGCCAAGTGATGTTAGAACTTCCAGAGGAAGGAGGAGCGTAAAACCGCATGTGGTAGGATCTTCCCTTTTACCAGTAAAATGATCTTAAAACTGATTGCAAACTACTTTGTACTTGCAGAGTGGTTTCCAAAAGCAGTGATGGTACCACCAGCCTCTCTGGTGGTTCCAGAGAAAAAAAAACCTCTGACACCGAAATACACAAAATCTATCTATGGGCAGTGAAAGTACAAAGCAAAGGACTTACAAGCTCTCCATGACCTCTCCTTGGCGCCTCGCATATGGACTCTTCTGAAGTTCTACAATCTCTGTGTGCAGAGCCATAATCTGTTCATCCAGATATCCAATATCTTCAGCCTAATGGCAAAATTTAGGGACATTATCAAACTGAAGGAAGAGAGTAATAGAGTAGATAAAAGCTCCCCAGCTATCTCCATGCTAGGAGAAAAGAGTTCTTTGACGTAACTGCTGCTACAACAATTGAGGTTACTGTTCTCAGTGCTATGCTATCACCTAGATGGCAAATCTCTGATAACCAAACTATATGGAGAAACAGATTTTTCTCATCAGCTGTTTCTCTCCAAGATGCACACTGAACATACACTCTCTGGCTTTACTTACGTTCCAGCAGTGAAGAATGTTTTCTCCTACTCTTACAGTGTGGACAGTGGTGCCATGAATTGTGGGCATTGATCTGCCTTCCTGAGAAAGTTTTTTGAGGTATTTTAGCTTTTCCTTTCTGACCTGGGACCTGAAAATTGAACATTTTCCAGAACATCCCTTGCTGTAGGTCTTGCAGGTAAAGAATAAGCCAAGAAGAAACAAGAAAGGAGAATCGGAATGTGAAGTAAACTCTGCTATCAAAAGGAATGTTTTTATCTGGAGCACTATGACTCACTACCTAGCATAGCTGTCTCTTGGCTTCACAGAAGTTAAGCTGCCCACTAGACAGACTGACACACGACTGCATATTACTGAGGAAACCATTTTTCACTCCTGATAACTGGATGTGGTGCAACTACACATGGGGACTGCACAACTTGAAGACAGAACATAATTCTGATGGTTTGCTAAGGAAATATTTGTTGAGGTTCCTGGTTTGATGGAAACAGCCAGTGCCAGCTTTGAGTTATGCTATTAGAACCAGCCTCCCTTTTATCTTCCTTGCTTTCCTACAGGGAACAACAAGATCCCAAAATTTTAAGAGCTGAACAGAGGTGAATTCAGGTGGGAATCCCAATTCCTCTATCTCCAAACGACTAAGTAGAATCAAGGCTCCAAAAACCTTTTGACTTAGAGACAGGACCTGAACTACCCTGTCAAATCCTTCACAGGGGAGAAAAAACAGGCAATGTAATTTATTGTTTGTGTTTCTAATGGTGTCTGGGTTGTTTATGCATTATTCACCGTGCTCTGTATTACTATGAGAGCCAATACAGGAACACCTTGCAGGGAAGAGCAAAAATGGAAGACATCAGCCCAGCAAATCATGTGCCAGTCCTGGTCAGCAGAACATGCAACGTTCTTGGCACTCCTGCAGCTACCTACTATCACAGAGCATGAAGAAGAGAGTAAGTACTTATGGAGATGTTTTATAGACCTTTACTCTGAGAAATACATTACAAATGTGCTGGCTTTTCCTTGCATTCCTTCTGAATGCTCCCCTCTCTGAAGCTTTATTCAATGCATCCAGTAGAAGAGGAGGAGACACAGCTTTTGACAATGAACTACAATCATCCTGTCTCTAGTTTTCACAGCTGAAAGCTTACTCCTTCTCTGTAGAGGTCTGGACAGAACTGGAGGCAGAATTATTCTGTCAAAAAGGCCTCTGTCTCCTCATCATTTCCAGTGGAGGTAAAATCAAAATGCTTATTCCCTGAAGCCAGAGAACAGAATTCTAAGCAGCAGATAGATTTTCAATTTCTCACAGAACTTACTCTCTGAGAAAGAGAAAGCTGTTCTCAGCTCAACTGTCCGTAAACCACAAGTAGAAACATCTGTTAAGTATTAGGAGTACTCAGAGTAACAACTGCTTCTGGCTTTGCTTTGAATGCCTTAAGGATGACTCTTACTAAAAACTGTATTTACTTGCAGAATACTAGAAATTTACTCTGTCTACTCCTAAATGAAGTACTGCAATTTTGAAGTAACTGCAGAGTGTCTGGTATGATTTTCAGCTTTAGAAATGGAAATTGTTGTGTGCAATCAATCCAACCAGGAAGACTCTTGTCTATAGCACCACCACTTCTCCTGGGCCATAAATAACGTGTCCATAGCTTACTTTCCTATATAGACAACTGAGACTAGTGACATTTGTGTTGGTTTTGTTCAAATCACTTGATTCAATCAACCTGAATTTTTTAATGCATCTTTTTTAATGTACCTGCAATGATATTTACATTCCCACAGCAGGCAGGATATGAAACACTGAAGGGACAGAGCAGTGGCACATATGACCCTTTAAGTTCCTGTCATGACCTCCTTTGCAGAAAGATAATGAAGCTTCTTTAATGTCCCCTACCTGTGCACACTGAGAGGCCTTCTCTTCCATCTCCTTCCAGGCTTTGAGCATCTTCTCTGAAGCTTAAGAGAAAAGACTTGTTAATTTACAAAAAGATATAGATGCAAAAATAACGCATAACCTGAACTTTACATACATCAATTTAATTTGAACACAGAGCATGGCACTCCAAGTAGGAGTCATGACCCAGAAATCACAGAGACAGCAAAGCTGCAGCTTAACAACTCGAGGCTCAACCTTAACTCACATGACAAGACCTATGATAGGATTTATAGAATCGCAGAATCCCAGACTGGTTT
This sequence comes from Pezoporus flaviventris, assembly GCF_033815535.1. Taxonomy (NCBI): domain Eukaryota; kingdom Metazoa; phylum Chordata; class Aves; order Psittaciformes; family Psittacidae; genus Pezoporus; species Pezoporus flaviventris. The sequence continues at coordinate 55,674,583 of NW_026892549.1, forward strand.
GGGTTGGAAGAGTCCTTAAAGCTCACCCGGTTCCAACCTCCTGCCATGGGCAGGGACACCTTCCACTAGAGCAGGTTGCTCAAATTTCACTGTTTGTAATCCCCAGCCTAAAATGAGTATTTAAATTCCACCATTAGGCTAAACAACTGCCACTTCTGATTAAACACCAGTTCACAGTATCTTTCCATTTTCCATCATCAGCCTTCACCCCAGTCATAATTTTTAATTCAGGCTTCAGTTTTTAGCCATATATCCAAACTCTGCATAAATCTTACTATTCTCCTCTGAAAGGAGAGGATGCAAGATCCAGATGTCTCTGACATTAAAACTGCAGCTGGCGCTTTTTCACCTCATCTCTCACCCTGACTCATGCTACCTCAAGATGACTCTTTCAGCATTGCTCAAAACAGGGTTTCCACAGTTGCCATGCCCATTTGTTCTGCCATGGGTTGTCAGTCACCCTTCCACTGTACATCCAGTGCAGCAACTCTGCCCTCCACTTTATGCCCAGTGACAATTCCAAATGAGTCAGTCTCTGGATGAATAAATAGCAAACATCTACATCACCACTACTATTAATACTCTCATTTTCTTAGCTTGGTGTTCTCAGTAGGCAACAGCTGACCACTGGTTTCACTGTCACTGAAGGTCTCCATAAACACTGTGGTTTTTATCCTCCTGCCTTTGCTTCTGCCAAACTCTTCTCCTGTATCTGCCCCAGCTAAAACAAACCCATAAAGATATTGAGGAACACAATGGCAATTCCTGCATTGTCTTTTAAGCCAGTTCTTATCCACAGTCCTTCTTACCCAGCCTGAGCCTTTACAGCATCAGACAAGACACTCAAACAAGCATTACACAACACATACATATGCCATAAGCCATCTGGTCACTGTATCTCTCCAGGTCAAGGCGAATGCTTTGATGAAAGAATTCCAGTTTGGCTTTCAGTTGCTGGGATGCTGACACCATATTGTTTTTCATTTTGATTAGGTTAGCATTGTACCGAAGAAGACTGAGCCTAACAAAGGAAACAAGAACAGCACACTAGTTTTAGAAGCATATCTGGACTTAAATTACCTGAAGAAGAGGCACAGGTAGCAAAACATTTTGGAATATCCTTGGAACAGGGACTCTCAGGCAGTGCAGACCTTCAGCAAGCAAAAGAGAAGGTCCTTCCTCTTTTCCCACTACTTTTGTCAAGGTCAGTTGATTAGCCCTTGCAGTGTAAAGTATTTCTTAGCATTTAGAGGGTCCTGTAGTGCATATTGCCCCTGGTGACTGCTGGCACCTTTTTTATCACTTGAGATAAACGACACTGCCCATTCTGTGATTCAATCACAGGACAAAACTCAAGTTTCACTCATTCTCTCACTTGTGAAACAACCACAGAGGGCTGCATTAGGAGGAGTGTTGCCAGCAGGCTCAGGGAGCTGATCCTTGCCTTCTATTTCAGCACTGGTGGGGCCATACCTAGGTCCAGTTCTGGGCTCCCCAGAGACACAGGCATACTGGAGGAAGGCCAGTGAATGTTACAAAGGGACTGGAACACGTCACCTATGAGAAAAGGCTGAGGGAGCTGGGACTGTTCAGCCTGGAGGAAAGAAGGCTGAGCAGGGATCAAAATGTATAAATACCTATGGTGAGGGTACATACAGAACAGAGACAGGCTCCTGTCAGGGGTGCCCAGTGACAAGACCAAAGGCAACGGGCAAAAAACTGACACAGTAAATTCTCTATTAACATCAGGAAACTTTTTTTTACTGCGAGGGTGACTGAGCACTGGCACAGGTTGCCCAGAGAGGTGGTGGAGTTTCCATCCTTGGAGATATTTAAGAGCCTGGTCCTGGGCAACCAGCTGTAGGTGACCCTGCTTCAGCAGGGGGAGTTGGACTGGGATGACCTCCAGAGGTCCCTGCCAACCTCAGCCATTCTGTGAGGCTGTGACTATATTCAAGGTTATTTCCAGTTATACATGTCAGGCACTATGCAATACTATTTCTAGAGTGGAATAAGCTCCCCCAAATATGTTTTATGACTTAAAAGTATAGAATAGCAAAGGGCTGTAAAACTCTGGGTAACCAAAACATCCTGAGATGTACATTTCCATGCAAAGAGTCTCTGTATTGGCATAATAAGGGATCTTCTGAATGAGGAGTAACAACTTACATGGCAGCTCTCTGGCCCTGGAAGAGCCTGCTATAATCTTCCTTCAGCCCAATCACATAGTGAACCGCTTCTGCCCATACCTTGCGCAGCTGAGAAACTGGTAATTGGATTTTACTGTCCTGTACTGAATGCAAGAAAAACACAATGAAAGGACAACTCCAGAGAAGTACTTCAGTGCTTATAACATTCCCAGTGCTTCAAGTGCCTAAACTAAGGGATCAAGCCATGCAAGACCTGCTCAAGTGTGAGTAAGCGTTACACATTACAGCTTTTCCAGTTATTTGACAGCCTCCTGCCAGCCAGGCAACTACTCATGTTTGAAGTCACAGGTGCAGGAGCACTGATCCCCTCGAGCATGTTGGTCTGTTGGCACCAGCAGACATACTGCATGAACCACGGCACACAGCAGGACCCAGGGGTGGTTTTATCTAGAAACTCTTATCTAAAGCACTAGCCCAAGTTAGCAGAGCAGATTTAATTGCTCCATTTAATCAGCTGAAATTGGTCACTATATACTGATGTGTGTTTCATCTGAAAACATCTTTAAATCTTTTGATGCTCCTTCCCAGACTCCCAATGTAGATGTTTAAGGGGAAAAGACACAGGACTTCTGTGTGCTCCCCTACAGAGACGGGGAACTGTCAGTACTTTGAGATGTCAATAAACATGTTGTAAAAAGCCTTTGCTCCAAGAGATTCAGCACAATGATGCCACACAATGAAATTCACCAGGATAAAGTAGCCCAGAACACAGAAAAAGCCAATCAGGATAAACCTGAACGAGAGTAAAAGGAGATACGGAAAACTAGCACAAATGCAGAGCCAGGCCAAAGAAAATTAAGCTACTTAACAGTATGTCACAATGCATTGCCTTTACATGCAGTAACCTAGTAATGTCTCCTGTCCCTTGACATTCTTTTCTCTTTCATATAGGTGCACAAGGTCCTTCATACAGCTTGTACACTTTCATAGGGGTATATTAGGTCCTGCAGATGCTATCATTTCAGGAGACATGTAAGGGAAGCTGTAAGCAGAGAAGCAGCTTTCATGCATGGTCTTAAAGTATACTGATGATGCTAGGGCTAGGCAGCAAGGACCCACTGGAGCAGACCCCACCATGCAGCAGCAGACAGGCTCTACTCCCAACAACTCAAAATGGAGGAGAAGCCTGGAGTTTCTCAGTCACTTGGCTCTGCTTGGTGAGACCAGAAGTAGGATCAATGCTATGGGGTTATGGACATATCATGACTAGAGGTCAGAACTATCAGGAAGACAGTATAAGAGATTTTGAACTTGTGAAGTGTCTCTGAAGACCAGCACTAACTGTCAGTAGAATGACAGCAGTCCTGCAACTGGCGTAATGTGCCCAAACACAGTAGCTTGGCTCTGTTATTAGAGCAAGGTGAACGAATGATCAGCAGGATAGAATGAGGGAGCTGTTCTTTCACTTAGGAGAGATATAAGAGATGGATCACAGCTGAAATGCAACTATTACAGACAGTGAGAGAGGAAAAGGTAATCTGTATCCCTCAGGATGCTGATGTAGGACACAAGCATAAATCCAGGAGAGCTGTAGGAGGGCAACTGCTCACGGACACCCAAAGCTCAAGAGAAAGGAGCAAGGAGCTGAAACCTGTTTGTACCTGGGCATGTTGCACATATCCTTTCTTCCCCTCACAACTTACACAGATGCTAAACCCTAAGATAAGAAGGTCCTTGACCCTTGGTACCACCAAAGGACATCTATGTGGGCTATCACTCAAGTTCCGCAAACCATCTTTCAGCATGATGTCACTGCAACACTGGGTATGAAGGGACAACAGGCTTTAGCAGAGCAGAAAGCTGTGCAAATGAAACCAGAGCCCCTATGTCAGAACCTTCTTTCCAGGATGCAGTGCACAGACATAACAAGTTTCCCTCTCTAGGCTACAAGATTAGGTTGCGTGTAAGCCTTCATTCACATCATGGTTCTGTTTAAGTTGGGCATTGCTTAGGTTAAGGTGTTGAGGTGGGGTAGATGCTGGTCAGTGCATGGAAATTTATACAAGGGCAAAAACCTTATGTGAGTTCTAAGCAGCTCTATCAAAGAGTTCCCAAAGGGTGAGCAACAAATTCTCTGAACTGTTAGATGTAGCAAATGGGGAGATACAGCTCTGTAGAATAAACGCTGTTAGGCTGTTCATGGTTCTTAAATGGTTCTCTTGAATTAGATCGTGCCCTTCAATATAACACACAGATTTCTACGAAAATCTACTTTCCTATTGCCTGAGAAGCAGCACTTTCCGTTCCCAGCTGTTCTCCAGCATACTTACCAATGTAATTTACACAGTCAGACAGACTCCGAGAAGCAAAGGGTCCATCATAGACAGTTCTGCTTTTGTCAAACAAATAGACCATGTAGCTATCCCAGCCTCTCTGGCAGAAAAAGAAAACAGAACATAAAGAAATCCCAAACATATCTCCTACTAACCCAGAGGGTCTTAGTTACATCATGAACTAATTATTCTGGGTAGATACTCAGAAGATCAGGTGCCTTAAAAAACGGATCTTAAGAAGACCTAGAGAAAAATAGGAGCCTTTGCTAACAAGTTACTGTATTTAAACATTTACACATAATTATAGGAATAATAATGCTATAATACTTAGAGTATAAATAGGAATTATTTAGCCCAGATATAGAATATATAGAGAATATTTAGACTAGATACAGGAACATATATCATAGGAATCTGTCATTGGTAATCTTACATTACCCAATAAAGGAAACAATTTCAGACCTTACATTACTACACTTACAGAGCAAACAGACTCCAGTGGAAGATGAGAGCAATTTATCTTCCCCAAGATTTTAAATTCCCTGAGAATGTGATATTAAACAAACAGAACAATTCTTACTACGCCATCGATCACACACTGGGAAGCAGGTTTCCGAGGGTCCAGGCAAATCCCGGTCTCTAACAGCAGTTCTTGATTTCCAGTACTTATTCCAGTTTCAAACTCAATCCGAATCTGAAGGGAATGAAAGCTTTCCTCAGGATGCAAGAGAAATGAAACGATCTTGGCAGAGGTCATATTTAGGATGTGTACTATCTGTAAAAAGAGTACAAGTTGATTACAAGTCACTGCCTATCAAAGAGGAAGGACACAAAGGCCTGGGAGGGAGTATGCAGCAATTAATGTGTTAGACTGAAAGCATCAGTTGACTTTTAATGACTACAGGAATCAAGACAAGGAGTAAAGCCCCACATAATAAAACTCAAAGCCCACACCTAACTTTTAATGTCAGAGAAACTAGACTGACTTTAGCAAAGCTCCACTACTTGAAGGGGAAGAGTTAGGAGAATGTAATCTCTGTTCTACTATTTGGAAGTCATGGCACCAGCAGTGGAGTTCAGGAAAACTTCTATTAGCAAATATTTAACCATTAATTCAACTTGGCAAGTCCCTTCCGAGGTGACAGGCAGTAACACTGGGTCATTCTTCCATTCCAAGTGTAGAGCTGGAGATTAGCATTTCTAGGGTATTTCGCCTTGAGACAGGTACTAGACAGGCTGCATATACACTCACTGGTCACTTGTATATGCAACCTGTCACTAGACAGGCTGCATATACACTAACTATACCAAAAAAAACATTGCTCATGATCCTGCAGCTGGATGATGCTAGGATTATAGTCTTGCTCCACTGAATAAGCCTTCTGTCCTCTGAGGTGCTTTCAGTAGGCCTTTAAATTCAGTAGCAACCCTCACTCACCTTCAAATTCAGTATGTAATCCATTATTAGGAAACACTTTGGACGACCGGACTCAGGATCTAAACTTCCACCCCTCTGTTGCGGATCCCAATTCAGCATCAACTGCAACCAATTTTCCATCGGTCCTACAATTAAACTAAACCAGAAGGGATGTAAGAAAGAGACTACAACACTCAGTCCACTTAGGAAACTAGGGTCTCACAACAGCAATAAGGTTACAATTCTTAGGTTAGAGACCATATATGTACAACATATGTGCACAACATATGTGAACATGTGTAGAGCACAGTGAGTTCACTGCAGCGGCTCATCTGGAAGGCAGGGGAAGCCTGGAAGGGGAGGAGAGCACACACAGTGTGAGCATCCCCACTATCCCACTGTAGTAACAGTCCTGGTGACCTTAGCAGGAACACAATGTACCTTTCATGACACTTCTGATTCCCATTCACTGAGCTAAAAGTATCTTGACACACCAGCTAAGATGTATCAAATGGCTAAGGGGGAGAAATAGTTTTTGGTTCTTCTTTGTCCAAAAACTATGATACAAATAAAACCCAGTAGTTTTCAAACCCTTGTCTGCAGAACAGCCATCCCCATGCTGCCTGGAAGGTTTTCCTCCATCTTTATCTACACAAGAAGTTAACTGTCAAGAGTATCTCTGAAGACAGCCCACAGTGCATTATGGACTAGCCCACAGCACTGGCACAAAGCTCCCTTTTATCATTCTCATCTCCAGTACTTCTCTGAGAAATCTGCCAGTGCCAGTGAGTTGCACTGCAATGCTGGGCACATCTAAAGACACAGATGCTACATAAATAACAAGTGAGCAGAGCCTGACTTCTGACTTGGTATAGACCAATTCAGGTCGAAGGCCCTCCTGGTGGTCATTGGTCTGAGCCCTAGCCCCAAGCAGGGCCAATGTCATATCTACAGCAGGCTGCTCAGGACTGTGCCCAAGCAAGTCTGGGCAGGCCCCACAGATGAAGATTCCCCACTGCTTGGGCCTGTCCCAGAGATGCATTATTGGCAGACAGAAACCTCTTCTGTGCCCAAATTTTGTTTCTCTTCTTGTAACTTGTGCTGTTGCCTTTGGTCCTTTTGCTTTGCCCCTCTGAGAAGAGACCAAAACCGTTTTCTCTGTAATGCCCATTACATAGTAGAAGACAAAAATCAGACTACCCTTTGCCTTCTCTTTTCCGGACTGAAGCAGTCCAGCTTCATGGGCCTCTCCCTGTATCATGGAATGGCTAATGTTGGAAGGGACCTTAAAGCTCATCCAGTTCCAACCCCCTGCCACAGGCAGGGACACCCTCCACTAGAGCAGGTTGCTCCAAGCCCCTGTGTCCAACCTGGCCTTGAACACTGCCAGGGATGGGGCAGCCACAGCTTCTCTGGGCACCCTGTGCCAGCGCCTCAGCACCCTCACAGGGAAGAGCTTCTGCCTAAGAGCTCATCAAAACCTCCCCTGTTCTGGCAGGTTAAAGCCATTCCCCCTTGTCCTGTGCCCCTTGTCTAAAACCTCCAGGTTTTTAGGCACTGGAGCTGCTCTGAGGTCTCCCCTTAAGGAGCCTTCTCTTCTCCAGGCTGAACCAGCCCAGCTCTCTCAGCCTGGTTCCAGAGCAGAGCTGCTCCAGCCCTCGCAGCATCTCCGTGGCCTCCTCTGGACTCGCTCAAACAACTTCATATCCCTCTTGAGTCTGGGGCCCCAGAGCTCGATGCAGGACTGCAGGGAGGCAACTAACAGGCTCTGACCATCTTTGTGGTCTCTGCTGGGCTTGCAGCCAGTTTTCCCAACACAAGTACTAGAAGCTTCTGCTTCCATGCAGCAGTTGACTCAACTACTTGGTTTATGAGACTCAATGCCACCAAGTTATCAGCTAGATGTTACTCAGTGGCCTTATAATACTAGATGGAAAGCAGTCACAAAGTTCACACTGCAAGGTGAATTGTCCTGATCCCACAAACAGCCACAGGGTGAAGTGCCATTGGAGAGCCAGGTAATCAGAAGAGAATCATATGGTTTATATTCCTTAACAACAAATTATAGCTCACCAGGAGATTGGAGTAGGAGAAGGAGCCCTCAGTGTAAAAGACAAGCCAAAAATTATCCTGTGTGGCCACAAGGACACACTTACCCACAGAGGCTGTGAGGCTGTGGTAAATGGGTACTAAAGCGAACCTCCCCGTTCATGTCTTCAGAAGCAAAGATGTGCTTTGGATCCTTCTTCTTGATTTTTTCATGCCTAGAAAATTAAATCCTTGGTGGATATACTGACAATGTGACCTTTCTAAAGGTTCAATTGAATATTGGCAGCACCAAAAAGCGCCCCTGGCTTGTAGCTTTAGAACACAAACTCTTGCTTCAGGACAAAGAAAACATTTCCAAACAATCTACCCAGAATATCTCTGAGTGGAAGAGGGCAGTCCTTGCTACTAATTCCATCTCTGGAAACATTTCTGCTCCTTATGCAAGGAGGTCTGGACAGCATCAAACAAGAGGGTCAACAGGTTCACTGACCACAGAGCAGACCTGCAAACAAAATCAGCCTCCAGACAATCAAGATTTGCAAGAGACATGTGGCAAAACCCTTACTCCAACCTGAGTGAAGCAGCTAAGAAGTGTTAGAAATACAGCAAGCGATGCACTAGGGAAAACAGCACCAGCAATTCTGCCTCAGTTTCCCCACCCTCGCTCACTGCAGCACTAGTCTGAGCTTTGCCGAGAGCTCGACTGCACCTGGAGCTCTGCTTCAGTCAGCCCTAACTGGAACTGAAGCCACAGGCATGTGGTCTGCATTGTTCCCTTCCTTCTTTTGTGGCTAGGAAAGAGCTGTTTCTAACCTCATTCATTTTGTGCTACTTACATTAACTCAAGTTTTTGATGTTGCAAAAAAAATGCAACAAATATTGCACTATTAAAATAATAAAATTCAAAGATTAGATTTAGCAGTTAAAAAGGGAACAAATGCATGATACTGATTAAAACTGCTTTGATAACACACAATTTATTAAGCTAACACTTGCATATAACCTCAAATATACTTTTTTCCCTGTTATTATTTCAATGCTAACAGAAAAGCTAGTTTCAGGTTTTTCCTGTTGCAGAATCACCCTTTTAAAAGCCAAGCTTACACACTGTATCCCTCCCTCCCAATATGTTTTCCTGATACCAATACAGACCAGCTTATAATTCTATTTTGGATTCAAAATTCACTTGTGAAGGAATTATGGTGACCACAGGCTACCACACAATGTAATAAGCACATACTACAAGATACACAAATAGCCATTCAAACTGTCTTTGACACTACTAAAGCAGACCACCAGCCTCAGCACCTCACAATGAATTTATCCCTCTGGTTCACACTGTCACCTCATCATACACAGGAGCATCTTGGCACCACCTCTTTCAGAGTAAATGCTTACCAGGTAAATGGCTGCAGATTGTGCAAGAAAGGTCTAAATCCAGCAATACATTCAAACACCATTGTTCCAAAGCTCCAGTAATCAACAGTAACAGAGTACGATTTCTTTTCAAAGAGTTCTGGAGCCTAAAAAGATCATAAAAAGACACTTTGAAAGTGGTGTATTTCAGGTCATCTATTTTCTTGCATTTCTAGAGATGAAGCTGTGTCTGGGCATGGCCCTTGGTTTCAGAGTGGCACAGGGACCACAGTGCAGCCCTGCTTAGGTTGCCTGGTGGATCCAATCCATGAGGAGATGGGAGGCATTGGGCTTGTTGGGTCTGGGTCTGGCTGTGGGGAAGCTGAAGGTGGGGCAAGTTTAGAGCAGCCCCCAACTATGGCACACAAAGGGATGGAGGGGCCAAACGCATCTTGGAAGCGACAGGAGATACAGAGAGGGGCAACAGCAACTGATGGACATCTTGGAAGGTTCAGGTTGAACATGAGGAAACACTGCTTCCCCTGGAGAGCAAACACCCTTGGGACAAGAAGGCACAGGATCTCAGGTTTTGGAGGTTTCAGGGCCTGGCTGGGCCATATTGCTGGTGACAGTCTATAGGAGGCTTCAGCAGCTTCCTTCTGATACAGACTCTGTGATTCTATAGCATGTGGCAATACCACATCACTCACAAGCATGAAAAACACATCTTACCAAATATTGCAACGTTCCAACAAATGAAGTGCATAAACTTCCTTGATCCAGATCCTTTGCATACCCCAGGTCTATAATTTTGTGAACAATCTGTAGACAGTTCAAATAGCTCATGAGAAGAGCAAATTCAGAGAATAAAAACCAACCCACCAAACAATCCCAAATTTGTGCAGTGACATCCATATACACAAGAAGAGGAAAGCAAGAATGGAAAATCTGGAGGAGATCCATGGTGAAGCTTCAACATGCGACACAATGCTAAGGCGTGCTGTTGCATCACATATGCTGGCCTTGGCCACCTATCTCAGCATAGACTTGACTTTATTTAAAGCAGTTTATCAGTTATAGCTTGGCCAAACAGAGTATTTAGCTTTTGATTTGGGAATTGAAAGGTATTTGTTTAAAGAGTAACAATAGAGAAACACATTTTCACTAGGAAATCAATGAGGCTGACTCCCTGAAGTAGCTGGATTTTCCATGCCGCCCTCAAAGCCACAAACACAGGGATAAACTATCACCTCAACTCCTTCATATTCTGTTGGAGGCAGGGTTCTTGAATGAAAACAAGTTACTTGTTTTCAATGATAAGGATTTAAGAATAAGCAAAATTGTTGGCTTCATCACAATGTAAACTTGTAGTAAATGCACAATTGAGTTTTCAGCTCAGTTCAGTGCCACAAACGACATGTTCTCTTTTATCTCTCTCAGGGAAGACAAAGCTGCTGGAAAATTCCAGAAATGACAGTGGGAACACCAGTGACAGAGACACCTAACTCACCTTCCCACCTTCATCCTGAAGAACAATATTTTCAGGCTTTAAATCTCTGTGTATAATTCTGTTTTCATGCAAATACTGGATACCAGACCCTGAAAGACAAAGGTTTGATTTAGTACAAGATAAAACTCACACTGATTAAAGCTACATCTGACCAAAATATCCCTGACTTCAGGGTTGACAATAATATATTTTAAAGCACCATTAAGAACTATTGACTTAAAAGATTTGTCACTTTTACACTAGGACCAAAATAGGTCCATATGTGCTCTAGAGAAATGAAGGTTGCTACAGAGTTCAGGCCTCACAGCATAAGTACAGGTCACATCAGAGAAGGCAGCTGAATTCTTCAATGGTAGAGTCACAAAATGAAACACAGCAAGCAGATAAGCAAAGCAGGCATCCAAAACGTGCAGGCAGCCTGAAACAGCTCTGTATGTCCTCTAACCTAAGATCTTGGTGAATTAACACAAGATAACACAAAGCCCTATTTATATATGGAAGCACATTATGCAAGATGCTGAGGAAAGAAAGAACTGAAATTAACTAAGCAAATAAAACAAGGGGAGTTTCTTTTTGACCTAAAAATACTAGAACTTATACAAGCACTATTTGGCAGCAAACTTCCCTTTTTTACTGGCCAGTATTAGCAACACTGAACTTGTGGGTTCAAGGCTTCCCCTCTGCTGGAAGAGCACTGTTGTGCTGAAAGGAGCACTTCTCTGACCACTTCTGTCACTCCCACTGCTAAAAAATGAACTTCCATGATGGCTTTAAGGCAACCCATGTGGGGGCTGCCCCCAGGAGGAATGTATGTTCTCAGACTCTCCTTTCCCAGCCACAATTTCCATGGCAGCACATGCATTTATGGCACCATGTGATCAGCTTGATCTGGAAACGGATCCAGCCACAAACTACTAAGAATAAAATAACTGAGTTTTAGCCAGGCTGGTTTCCAGAACTTGCTCCTTGCTTGGGTACAGGAGTAGTAGGGAAGGGAAGGGGAGCACATGCCCAAGAAAAGGCAGAGCAGGACTTTGCCTTGAGTCAACAGTCCACACTTGAGCTGCCTGGAGGGGACTGTGGAGCCTCTAACAAAAAAGAAAGGAGAGAAATCCTGCCTGTGGGAAGGGGAAAATTCACTACAGGTTTGCCCAAGGAACCACACTGGCCACTTGATAAAAGCTTATCACAACATCTCCCAGAAGACACAGCCACAGAACAGCAAAAAATGACTTTCAGTGTCTGAGGGGCTTTGTTTAATGCATTTTCAATCTTCGAGATGTGAAAGTGGAAAACAAAGGTCCCATGAAAGGCCCACGGCCAATATTATATCTTCTCATCTCTATCAGGGGGTATTTCAAGTTTTCCTATGCAAAGGCTACTCCAAGTGCACACCATGTAAAGCTGATTTCTCACCAGCTGTGACTGAAAATTCAGTAAGGGATTATTGTAAGAGAAATACTCAACCAACATGCCCCATGAACAGTTCAAACACCTCCTCCCATCAGGATAAAGTGGATCACCATGGCCCAAACCTTCACTGGTTTATTTTAAAAACCAAAACACAGGAAAGAAAGGCATTAGACTACATACCAATGTCACTAAGCAGAGAAAGGATCTGACTTTCCTTAAGTCCACAGCAGTTATCTGGTTTGTTTAGCAACTGCAGTAAAGAAAAAGATGTTTAGAGCCACATTGTTAACAGTTAATAGTCAAGAAGAACATTTTCCATCCCCTGCTGACACACACAGGCAACAGCACAGCCCAAATCTAACTTGAGGTGAATGTAGTAGTCAGCACTGAGAAATAAAAGCACGAGGAGGGAAAGAAAATAACTCAAGACAAAGCAAAAATTCATTGCAGAGATGGGGTTGAAAAGAAGATTTGGGCTGTTAGAATAACACCACAAAAGGCTGAAAGCCATCAGAAAGCAAATGAGCAAGTGATGCAAGCAGGGTGATACAGCTACAAACAGCGATGCTGAAGCTCCTGGAATCTGCTCATTCCTCATCTGCTGAAGTTTGGCTTGACAGATTTAGGAACACATCAAATGCCTGAATCAGGACTGCTGCTTGGAAGGACAACTCTCCAGTGAGGAAAATAAACTGAGTGACAAATAGCAAAAGGAACAGATATGCATCTAAGCCTTGGCATTCAAACACGGGTCACAAAACACTGAGAAAAGGATGAGAAGGGAAACTAACAAATTAACTCTTCAGCTGAGCGTAGACCACAGAAGAGAAGACCACTGCAGTCATCTACAGCTCCCAAAAAGCCCAGCTGGCCCAAAGCAATTGCTGTTTTAATCTGAACAAGCTGGACATGGGTTCTGTTAAGAGTCCTCAGTGGACTGTACCTAAGTGGTACCCTGTTACAGAAAAGCCACCCAGGTATCAGACCCCACTGCAAGAAGCTGACAAACACTGTGCAGCCACCTCTGCAGTCACCCATTGTCAGTCCCATGCACATAAAGCTGCCTGAGCCCTGCAGGGTCCAAGGCACAGTAACACCAGGCTTCTAGGTTGCCCACCTACTTAATCCCAAACTAAAAAGCTATCCATTAGTCTGTGCATCACTGGAGTGTCCACAGCATGGACCAGCACCTAAGCTCTCAACCCTGCCTCCACTCTAAAGTGCTGCTTCATCTCCCTTCTTCCTTGCCCTGAATTTTCCTCCTCTAGTGAAAGGTATGATAGAAGCAGCGTAGGAACGCCATCCTAACCACCGCCTTCATGACCTGTAAATAAGTAGCTTCAGCAATCTCCCACATACACCCCAAGTCAATTAACATGTGATTTGATTTTTACCACACTAAAGGCTTTTACAGATGACCAAGGTATGCTTCTGCACTGCAGACACCCTCACATGAGACAATCCTCATGGTTTTGCCCGTCTCCTACACTGCAGGCATAACCAGTGAGAAGCCAAACTTCAACATCTCACTCCTTAAGTTCTGGGTAGATGCACTGAACAAGAAAGAAGAAAAGGGCCAAAGACAGCAATCAAGCTCAGAGTCCACAGCACTACCCCGAAAGGGCACAAGCATATATATGTGCATGGTCCACAGACAGCAGCAGATGCTTTTCCAGGCTTTGTGGAAGATTGTAGATGTGCAGTGAGAAATTAATAGCTGCACAAAACAAAAATGGCGTCAAGCAAGTGTAAGAGATATAAAGAGCAGGATGTGAAATAAAAAGAACATGGTGGTTAGTTTGGTTTCTTTTTTTCCTTTAAATAAGGGATGCAGTTATTGCATCCAGCATCTGCTCAGTTTCCGCCAGTGCTATTTAACACCAGTAAAAGAAACAACAGAAAAATTAGGAGATTTCTGAGCAAACTCAATCAACAGGGATTTGCTTCTTCACTCCTATACAAACAGCTGCTCCCTGAATACAGCTGCAATGGAAAAGGAGCATAAACTCTATGGGGCCATGCAGCCACTGCCTGGGGAACCACCAAAAGGTTCCTTTACACTTCCATGTTGCTGCTTTGCAGAAAGGCAGTTTCCAGTCAGCAGGATAGTCTCTGAAGCCCTGGAGGCCCCAGTCCAGTACTGAAAGGATCCTTCCCCTGTGCTGAGATCAACACAGTACTGCATACACATCAATCAAACCCAGATCAGATGCCAAAACACACTGCAGTAAAGCCAAACAATTGGGTGCAAATATCCAGGCTACAGGAATTGGTATTAATGCTAAAGCAGTTCATGAAATGACAAGCTGCTTCAGGATAAAAGCATCTGCCCTTGGATTGCTCTGTGTCCTCTGGTTTCAAAACCACTTCACGTTTACTTCTCCATACCTGTACCTAAAAAGAAAAGCCCCACAGAACACGGATGGTTTCACAGACAACCCCAGCTACAAGAAGAGCATCAACACCATTAATTTCACTATATATTGCAAAGCAAAGCAGACATTACCTTACGGAGGTCACCCCCTGAACAATATTCCATTGCCAGGAGAGGAACATCATTAACCAGAAAGTTCATCTCCTCAGGAACTTCACAGGCTCTAACTACATTGGGATGGCTCAACCTAAGCACATGGAAAGATGGATGAAAACTGACTCCTCTTTTGGAAGAATGAGAAAACAGATTGTTAAACAACTGTGGTTTATGTTTCAGGTAGAATTTCTGCTCCCTAAATGTATCCCCATTGAGAAGCACACTCTTCAACTGGTACCTACCAGTATCCAAACACAACAAATCCATGCCCTGGGAATACACCAACCAGTGATGAGCAGAAATGATGTCTCAATGTCAAGGTACAGGACTGTGATGATGAGGACTAGGGCTCAAGTTCTGGATTCCTGCACATTCCTGGCAGACTTGTTGCATATGTGTTTCTGTTTCTGCGTGTGGGGACAACTTCCCCCTGCCCCAAGGGTTTCATAGGAATCCATTTACACTTGTGTAACTGTACCAGGGAGGGAAAACCATGCAAGTGAAACCCACATACACAGGGTAGGATTCATTTCTGCAACTTAAATCAAACAGCTGTTTCCTGTTTATATGTTCCCATGTTTTTATGTTACTTTTGGGAATAAAAGACACATCCAGAAGGAAGAGAAGACAAATTACTTCCGTGTCCACCTTCCAAAGCCTGAGCCTCTGGAAGCCACCACAGGAGCAGCTGTAACTGCATGGCTCAGTGCTTGTATTCACAAAACAACTGTCATGGAAACACTAACAAGAATAGCAATCGCCAAGAACTGACTTACTAACTCAGGTTGTCTGCACATGGTTTCTACCAATACTGGTGCACAGCAAGGCATCAGAGTAGGAGCTCAGTAAAGCCCTATGAAGCAGTGACACTGCAGGCCTTGGTAAGGACAACTCAGAACAAAACTGAGCAGTGTCCCTGCTACCACCACTAAGAGAATTCATACTCAGGGATCACTCTTCAAAAGGGAGGGGGATTCTCAGAATGAAGGCACAACTGTATGAGACCCCAATGGCCAGAGGTTCCACTCACATCCATGAGGACACATGTGGACAGCGCTGGCTCAGGTTTTCAGAGTGACATGAGAGAGAGAGGGACGATGGCAGCACAGAGTGGTTTCTCATGAGAAAGTGTTAGGACACATCATTCTGTACGTGCAAGAGAACCACAGAAAAAAGGAATTTCTAGATCCCAGGATGACAGATCAAAAACACATATGCTACCCAGTGTGGGAACATGTGGGTTTTCTCATGTCACCACATCAACTCAACGGCATCACATGGTGTGACTGTGGAGGAATTAAGGATGGACAAACAGCCCAGGCAGCATAAGAGCACACAAAGTTTGAATGGTGCTAGATCCCAAGGCATCAGCTAATGCAACTGGGCAGAAGAGCTTGGCCACAGAATAAATCCCAGACTGGTTTGGGTTGGAAGGGACCTTAAAGCTCATCCAGTCGCAACCCCTGCCACGGCCAGGGACACCTTCCACTAGAGCAGGTTGCTCCAAGCCCCTGTGTCCAACCTGGCCTTGAACACTGCCAGGGATGGGGCAGCCACAGCTTCTCTGGGCACCCTGTGCCAGCGCCTCAGCACCCTCACAGGGAAGAACTTCTGCCTAAGAGCTCATCTCAGTCTCCCCTCTAGCAGGCTAAAGCCATCCCCCTTGGCCTGCCCCTCCAAGCCCAAAGCCCCTCTCCAGGTTTCCTGTAGCCCCTTTAGGCACTGGAGCTGCTCTAAGGTCTCTCCTTACGGAGCCTTCTGTTGTTCAGGCTGAACCAGCCCAGCCCTCTCAGCCTGTCACCTCAGTAAACCAGCGCGGAACCGCTCGGTGCCCGGCAGCCCCTCGCCCCGCTGCCCCAGGCCGTCCCCACACCCCGGCCGGGACCGGGTCCGCGCCGCCCGCACTCACTTCTTCATGATATCGATCTCATGACACCAGCGGTCCTTGTTCTTGACGCTGAGCTCCAGCCGGCACGACTTGATGGCCACCCGTGCGCCCGAGTCCTGCGGGACACAGCGCCGTCAGCCGCCCCGGCCGGGCCCTGCCCTTCCCGCCGGACTGCCCGGCCCCGCTCCGCGCCGCCCCACCTGGTGCTGGTAGAGACAGACGTTACCGAAGCCGCCGGTGCCCAAGCGGTCGCGCATCTCCCACGGCCCGCAGCCGCCCGCAGGCTGCCCCCTCAGCGCCACCCCTCCGGGGGCCCGCTCCGCGGCGCCGGGGGTTCCGCCCCGCTCCATCGCGCCTCAGCCGCTCTGCGCCACCGGCAACTCCGCCTTTATTGACACGTCACCGCGCGCGACCGCCCGCCCGCCAATGGCCGCGCGTCTTCCACCGCCGCTTTAGCGCCGCCGTCAGGCCCGGAGGGCGAAGTCGAAGGGCTGGAAGTCGCGGCGGAAGGCGCGGGCCTGCGCCATCTCCTCCGCCCGCTCCGCCTCGCAGCGCCGCCAGTCGGCCCGGTGCGGTATCGCCAGCACCGCCTCGCTCGCCAGCACCGCCCTGCAAGCACAGCCCGCGTCAGCGCCGCCAGCCGCCGGCACGGGCAGCAGGGGAAGGGGGGCAGGCACCGACCTGCCGAAGTGCAGCGGGAAGGGGCCGCGGATCCGGTGGAACAGCTTCTCGCCCGTGTCCAGCTCCACGTAGAAGTAGGGCGTCCCGGAGCGGGCCACCTGAGGGGGAGAGGAGGGGACAGGGGGACCCGGTGTGGCCTCCCGCCAGCACTCCGGGAGGGCGGCGTTGGACAGAGCTGGGGGATCCTGGCCAGAGGGGTCATTTGTTTAGAGAGGCAACTGGGCAAATCCAACCAGCCCACAGACACCAGCATCAATGGGTGACATCAAACCACACCTCCCAAGGGCCGATGAAGGGATGGGTCACTCACTCTGCTGCAATGATACACACACAGACTCAGAGAATCCCAGACTGGTTTGGGCTGGAAGGAACCGTAAAGCTCATCCAGTTCCAACAGCCTGCCATGGACAGGGACGCCTTCCACTAGAGCAGGTTGCTCCAAGCCCCTGTGTCCAACCTGTCCTTGAACACTGCCACGGATGGGGCAGCCACAGCTACACTCGTATTTCTCAGATGAGAAATCAGCCCCAAAGCTACCAAAACGGGTATCAATGGTTGTAATGACATACAGACCCCTGTGCACACATGTTATTTCTCCCTCCTGCTGCAGACCAGTCTCCCTGTGATCACTTAGCACAAAGAAGAACAACCCAAGTGTCAGTACTAACTCATTTTTCTGATGTAAGACAAAGGTTTGCTTAAAATTCTTACACAAGGGAACCTAAAAACTACTTGGTGTGCAGTGCCATTGAAAGAAGGTTCGTGTCTGGTGTCCTATGGTGACAGGCTGAGAGAGCTGGGCTTGCCCAGCCTGGAAAAGAGAAGGCTCCTTAAGGGGAGACCTTAGAGCAGCTCCAGTGCCTAAAGGGATACAGGAAACCTGGAGAGGGGCTTTGGACAAAGGCCTGTAGGGATAGGACAAAGGCTTACCCTGCCAGAGGGGAGACTGAGATGAGCTCTTAGGCAGAAGCTCTTCTCTGTGAAGGTGCGGAGGTGCTGGCACAGGGTGCCCAGAGAAGCTGTGGCTGCCCCATCCCTGGCAGTGTTCAAGGGCTGGCTGGACACAGGGGCTTGAGCAACCTGCTCTAGTGGAAGGTGTCCCTGCCCTATGCAGGGGGTTGGGACTGGATGAGCTTTAAAGTCCCTTCAACCCAAACCAGTCTGGGATTCTATGAATTCAGCAAGCCCTACACACAGCTGGAAAAATTTTCAGATTGGGAACACATCTGTTGATCACAGAAAGGTCACCTGGAGCAGAATACATGTGATACATCTCCATATCAAGTTGCCTCCAACAGCTTAACTCTGCCACACACACAGTGCTCTCAGAGGAACTAGACAGGGCAGAAGGAAAGTAACAGGTGAAATCTTGTCTCATACTTGCGTGATATCCGAGTGCTCTGGGATTTCTAATAATTCAATCTTTTGTTTCTGTGCCTGTGCAATAAAAGACTCTTTAATGTCTTCGGCAGTACAGCGGTCCAACGGGACAGGAATCACCTGGAGAAGGAGGACAACATTTCCATAAAAGAAGGCAAGACAAAACAAAGTACCTGCTGAAAGCTATCAATCCATCACTGGAGCTTTGCTCCTCAGTACTGCTCAGCATCATCAAACAAGACAGGGGAGACCTGCCTGTACAGGCTTAAACTTATGAGGCATTTTCTGTAGGAGCTGAACAAGAAGCTGAAAACTAAAAGCTTGTAAAAGTTCTCAGCACAGCCTTCTCCTTTCTGATCTCTGTGGTAGTTTAAGGCCGCTCTGACACAGTTACAGACCTGCCAAATACAGAAACCACCACAATAGATCCCTGCACAATTGACACACAAGGACAAAAACTCAAAGGGCTGGTACTGGCTGGCAGTGACCAGAGCTCTGCATTTATCTTTAGATTTTCAGCCTATTTCAGTTACAGAAGTGAGCACCACAGTTTATGTGCCAGCGTGAGCAATGTCTTGCCATTTATCTATAAACTTCATGGGCTTTTTAATCAGTTCCATGCAGGGAAAATCTTTCCTCACCCATTCAACACAACCAACATTGTGCTGCTGAAACAGGAAGAATAAAGGACTCTGGCAGAACCAGCACGCTGGTTTTAGTTTTGCTCTGGCTCTATCTGTCAGTAGGACGACTTCTCTCCATACTCCAGGAAGGCACAGTATAAGGAGGGAAATCTGAAGGTAAGCTTTCTCTTTCAGTTCATTTGCAGGTAAGTGCAAGCTTATACTCTCCTGGGGTGACACTAAAATCATACCTGTAACTGCAGATGCTGACTCTTATAGTTTCTTTCAAATAAGACATATCTCTTTCCCTTGCTTCTGAAAAATTCCTTTAGGGCAGACTTGTACTTGGTCACTTCTTCCACCACCTCTGAAGACAAGTCAACCACTGACTGATAGTGCCCAATGGGCAAAATCAAGACGTGATCAGGTAATAAACCACCTTTGGCCAGGGCAAGATAGCACTAGAGTGAAACAATACACACCAGTTACTCACTGCAAACAACACTTACTTACCATGCTATGGAAATTTACTCTCTGATTGCATTCTGAGTATCCCCCATCCTAGCAATTTGCCTCAGGAACAGGAAAGTCTTCCTTTCTATGTCACTTATTAGGGATTGTGTATAAGCAATTTATTAATTACTAGAGGAATGAGAAAGAGAGAAAAAAATATCATCATCTGAATACCAGAGAATGCCTCATCTGCAGGAAAGTATGGCTACATACTGCTACACAGTATGGCTACAATTTCTTACTATGACAAGAAAAGCCACTTGAAAATTGTTAACAGCTCTTAAAATAAGCCTGTGGCCAAACCTGTAGCAGTTTGAGGTGGATTATGCAACACAGGAACAATAACTTTAAGCAAAATTAATACACCAATCAGTGAATTAATCTCCAAGATGTCAACTTTAAAGCTATCTTGTCTTCTGTTCAATGTGTATGTACCAAAACTGGAACCAATCATCCCAGGGACATCTGGCGTAACTCCTGACAGTGCATCCTGCTGCCAAAGCAGCTCCCAGTTTACACTGAGTTCACACTGGAAAAGTTCTGCCAGATGGTAACATAAGCAAACCCTGAGGGCTGGCAACAGCAAAGTGTTCTTGCACTGTAATCCAGCTCTGCTGCCAGAGCAAACCTGCTTGATATTTCAAGACTTTACATAGTTATGTCTTTTGTAGCGGAGATGTAAAGAAACTGAAATTCAAACCAAGAGTCAGCTGCAAATAAAGTTTGGTTGTTTTCTTTTTAAAGATTACAATTGGGATTGATGTTTTATATTGCCATGTCTTAGCACGTTTCTGCCATCATGCAGCAAAGAACATGCTCTGGGTACTTACATGTGTGCCAATACTAACAACCAAGTGCTTCTCCACTTCTGGACTGGCGAGGCAGAACCAGCAGGGCCCCGAGGGCTGTGCTTTATTAGGAAAGGAAAGAGAAAGCACAAGGTTTAATTGTCAGACCAAGGAATGGAACAAGATGAGGAGGAGTCACCCTTTGCCAGCCACCCTTCCCAGCTGATAAAGTGCTGAAGATGTCAGGACATCTGGAAACAGCTCTCATCAGAGAACTGGTGAGTCTGGGAAATTCCAGCGAGAAAGGAGGTGGTGGCAGTCAAGTCCTTGCTGAGAGACCATTCTCAGAGTGCTCCGATTTCACGGAAGAGCACTAATTCCAGGATTTTAGTGCTTACTGGTCAGTAGTAACAAAGCAGCAGCAGATTTAAACAGAAAAATCAAAACAAGGTAAAATTACTGCACAGGTAAAGACAAGGACAGGCACTTGTCACTTCTGGTCTATGCATCACACTCACCTGGATTCACACACAAACTGTGATACCTGAGCTGATGTTTAATGTAAGTTGATGGCACTGATAAGCTACCTTAAGGTCAAACATTGTATTTGTGTCCTCTGCAGGCTGTGTATGTGAACACACAAGCAGTTTTGCAAATGCAATACACATGACAGGGTGTCCAAGAACTGCAGGAAACCAAATACCCAATTCTGAGGTTCATTTCTGAGCAAAACAGCATTAACAGGGCTCTCTTCTCACAACAAACTCCAGAGACTTTGGAAGTTGGATAGGTACAGTGGCACACTACGTCTTGCAGGAGTGATGGCAGAAAACAAGAAACCCCACACACATTCCTTCATCAAAACTGCCATCACAGCCAGTTGTGCCTCTGCAGGCACATACAGAGCAATGGCACTGCACTCGAGTATAATTTAGCATGTGGACTGTTATGTGCAAAGACTATGCAAAGAGTTTGGAAATCTAATAAATAAAAAACAACTCAGTCTTATGTAACAAAGGCAACCAGACTTACCTACCAGGGGCATTTCTGAAGAATGTTTTCTTACCCACTGGCAGAGGGAACAGCTTTCAGAGGAACAAAAGAGGGGCTGACACCTGCATTTATATCTTAAGACCAACATTTCTAAAGATCCATGCTTGCAGTAACACTGGCACTGAGAAGTCATGATTCTTAAAGATTTCATTTTGACTTCTTCAAGTCAGGCAAACTCTAATGAGATTTACAGCACAGAAACAGAGGTAATAGAAGGGCTTCCTTTCTTCCTAGTTCATTAATACTTTGTTAACTCACAGCACAGAACAACTGAAGTGGTGTTTCAAGAACTCATTAGCACCACGAACCAGCCTCCTGTGGTCCCTCTGAAAGGAAATATGCTGCTTTGTGAAACTGCATCTCGTCATGTTCAGCTCAACTGCAACCACCACAGATCCAACTAGTTTTTAAACTATGATTTTGACTTGTCTTCCACCTATTGATTGCCAGGTTTGTAGGAAACAAACTGTATTCCCACAGCATCCGGTGTAGTGACAGAGCATGCTGACAAGCTGACATCCACAGTTCAACAGCTTGGGATAAAATGAAGAGTGAGATGGTCCAATGCCTCAAGGGAAGAGCTTTGGTAAAAGCAGCTACATACTTACGGGGTTTTTTGGCTTGCTTAGGTTGGGAGTTCCCTCCCTCTTTCCCATCTGAGGGACGTTTCTTCCCCTGATGCTTGCTCAAATCAAAGAAAAACTGACAAGCTGATTCTTCCTGTTTAGAAAATGAAAACCAAAGCCAAGATTACAACTGTGCTGCAGACAGTCACAGTATGTACTATAATTTGCTTTTTTTCCTTAGGAGGTGTGTAACCACCTTTAAAAAGCATCAACAGCAAAAGCATTAATATCCTGGAAGAGAATGAATTGACCTTTCCCAGTAATGCAGCAGCTTAACTTCAGGCTGAGT
This sequence comes from Pezoporus flaviventris, assembly GCF_033815535.1. NCBI lineage: Eukaryota > Metazoa > Chordata > Aves > Psittaciformes > Psittacidae > Pezoporus > Pezoporus flaviventris. The sequence continues at coordinate 55,697,182 of NW_026892549.1, forward strand.
ATTTCCCCCTACACCAGTGATCTTACAGTTTAGTTTATCTACATTACATTAAGACACGCGGACATAGCTCTTCACATGTCTGCATTAGCAGAGTATCCCACTATTCTTGGAGGACAAAACATGCTCTGCATAGGGAAATAATCTGAGTCTCTACACCTGAACATATCCACTTGCCTGGCGATCAAGTTACCAAGTTGGCAAGTCACATCTTCTGACACCAACAGCAGATTGTTCAGGCCCAGGAAGGTAACCTCCTCTCAGGAGGAGCAGATGATATTTAAAGGAGCGTGGAGTTGGTAACTTAGGACACTTGAGGAAAAAACAATTGTACTCAACACCTAGCTCACCACATTGAGAGATACAGTGGAAATGCAACATCAGACGAAGTAGCACCTGAGAAGCCAGCAATCTAAGGGAGAAAACTGGGGGCCAACTTCGAAGGACTACCTTTCAGTCTACAAGCTTATGAGAGTAAGACCATGTGTGCTGAGATACTGATAGGGAACAGTCCTGACAAGGAGGCAAATCTAAATACAGCATCACCATGCAGACCTGCAATCAGAATCATAGATTGGTTTGAGTTGGAAGGGACCTTTAAAGACCTTCTAGTTCCAACCCCTCCTGCAATGAGCAGGGACACTTTTGACTAGAAGAGATTGCTCCAAGCCTTGTCCAACCTCACCTTGAACACTGCCAGGGATGGGGCAGCCACAGCTTCTCTGGGCACTCTGTGCCAGCGCCTCAGCACCCTCACTGTAAAAAAAAATCTTCCATGTCTAGTCTGAATTCCCACTCTTTAGTGTAAAACAATTAACTCTTAACCTATTAACCCTATTAAAAACTCTGTCCCTTTCTCATAAGCCCTCTTTAAGTATCAAAAGGCCACCAGGGACTCTTCATTAGGGACTAATGATAGGACAAAGGTGATGGATTCAAACTAAAACAGGGGAAGTTCAGATTAGATATATGGAAAAAGTTCTTCCCTGTGAGGGTGCTGAGGCACTGGCACAGGGTGCCCAGAGAAGCTGTGGCTGCCCCATCCCTGGCAGTGTTCAAGCCCAGGTTGGACAGAGCCTTGGGTGGCATGGTCTAGTGTGAGGTGTCCCTGCCCATGGCAGGGGGTTGTAACTGGATGATCTTAAGGTCCTTTCCAACCCAAACTAGTTTACAATTCTATGATAATAAGGTCCCCCTGGAGTCTTCTCTTTTCCAGGCTGAACAACCCCAACTTTCTTTCCTCACAGGAGAGGTGCTCCATCCCTCTGAACGTTTCTGTGGTCCTTCTCTAGACCCTCTCAACAGGTCCATGTCTTTCCTGTACTGAGGACTCCAGAGCTGGATGCAGGACTGCAGGGGAGGTCTCACCACAGGAGAGCAGAGGGGCAGAATCACCTCCCTGGACCTGCTGGCCACACTCCTTTGGATGAAGCCCAAGATACGGTTGGCTTAACAAGGGGCACACAGTAACAAACTCCCATGCAATCTGGTTGATGCAAATTGTTTACACAGAATCCTGTAGTGTTTTGGACAGAAATATCCTCATGTTAAAGCCAAATGCTGTTCTAAGCAACCTGAACACAGAGAGTCACATGAAGGAAAATGCAGCAGTACCTCTGCACACAGGAATGCTTTGCTCTTCTGTGCCTCCTTCTGTGATTTTCGGTATGGATTTTCAGTGGTGTCCTGTGGCTGTTTCACTAGCTCTGCAGGGTCCATCAAGCTCATTGGCACAATGCTGAATGCATAGAGATACTAAAACAAAAACAGATGGCTCAGATGCAAGAAGCTTTTGCCATGACCGCAACTCTGAAGAGGTCACCTGTAAACAGCCACCCTGAAACAGTAACACACAACTTAGAACTGCAAGAACTCAGCAAACTGGTCTTAAAGCTAAGGCAGGACATGAAAAACACACTCCCCGTGCTAGTTTCCCACCCAGGGCAACCAAGAGTTTATGGAGTGCTTCTTCCTTCACTTTAAGGAAGATCTTTTTGAAGAGCAGCAGCATATCCTAATTGAAGAAGAAACAACCTTCATCCTTGCCAGTTTCCAGGCCTTCTTTGTATGCAGAATTCCTGGATCCTTTTTGTTACCAGGCCTGGCTCCTATGCCTTCTTAACACTAGCAAGCTGTCCTTTTATACCAAAACACTGTAACTTTCTTAAGGGTAGAAAAGAAGCAAGCTAAAAAAAAAAAAACACGAACTCACACAAAAAAACAGCCCCTTCCTATCCCAGAAGTTAGTTATTTTCAATGATTTGTAAGGGCTCATTTGGAATTTCACTTCCTTCTATGTAAAGCAGCTGGGAAAAAGGAAGAAACAGCAGCTTTCTATCCAGTTTCTTCTGCAGCTGTCTTCACAGCTACATGCCATTTCACCAGGCAGAGAAGAACAGTGGTGCCCCAGAACACATCTTACCCTTCTGACATGATGGGCAACAGGTATTTGTTACTCAAGTGAGACTGATCCTTCCACTTCAGTCAAGCTTTAAGGTGATCAACTCTGTCCTCTAGCTAGCCAAAGCTGGGCTTACTGCCACATTTCCTGCACTTGAGAAAAGAAGAAACATTCAAGAGTGGCAGTACCTTTTTCTTGCTTGTATTGCCAACGTCAGCAAGTGCAATGAACCTGCTCACATGCTGTGGGGTCTCCTGTAACACTGTGTGGTTTCTGTAAGGAAGCAAAACATGACTCTGCTGGCATATACAATATGGAAAAGGACAGTGGGCAAACCACGTGTCATCCATGAAGTTACTCAGACAGCATGTTAGCCACATACAGTCTTTGGCCAAAAACAAGGGGGCTAGAGGAAAGACTCGTGAGATCTAACAGCAAACAGCTACACAGACCAAAATGGCATCTCACTGCAGTGCAAATACAGAGGTGAGAGAACAATTCACTAGTCTGAGAACAGCTACACCTTTAAAGTGTTTCCTGTGGAAAGGATAATAATCTTAGCCAACATCAACACAACAGCTTCAGTTTTATTTTTAAGTTGTTCTGATACCTGCATTACGTCAGTAGTCACGTTTTATATACAGAATTCCGACACCACTCTTTTCACCACAGAAGAGCCTTTCCATGATACATTTTCAGAGATACACCCCTGCATTAGGCAGAACACTGTTTAAATATGACTAAGGGCAGCTAACCTGGCATCAGATTCACAGCAAGGTACTTGGACTGCACAGTTTGAGGCAGCAGGAATTAAACTAGTAAGATTCATCTGAGAAGCAATCTTGACCATTTGGTGTTGGGGCTAGGTGACTTCATAAAGTTCTTCTGAAGTTGTCCTCCTGTTTTCTTTAAAACTTGAACTCCTACTAGACAAGAAATGAGATTTCACATGGTCCTACAAACCTGTAAGGAAGTCTTTCATAATAGGCCTTCTCCAGGGCAGCAAAGTGGTACCTTGGTTTAAGACTTGCAGCTAGATCAGATACTAACTTGGAGCCACATTTCTTGGTATCTATTTCTCCCTGCAAAACACAAACCAAGTTTTATTTTAAAAACAACTGTCAGATTGCACTGAAAAATAAGTTTTATACAGAACTGCATGCTGGAAATGTAGAGACTGACTATAGGGGTCACCATGCCCTGGAAGGGGAAAATAAAGTCAGAAGGGCTTGATTTCTTATCACCAACCAGAGCCTGCTCATTTATCCCATTATGTGTACTCAGGGTTTGCCTCCACTCATGTCATCAATCCAAGTTGGTTTTATTTTCTTTTCTCCTGGTCTTGTGAAGCCAGCAGCGCAGAGTGAGTGTGGCAATCACCAAGAGATGTCAAAATCATTAAAACAACTTCTGACCACATATCCAGAGGGACAAAGCTCTAGTGCATGAATAAAGTAAGTACAAAAGCTCTGAGGTTTCCTTCAGAAGCAAAATTTTATCCCACTCCCATGAGAGAGAGAAGCCAGAGCAAAACAAAACACAACCAAACAGCAGACTTCAAATCATTTCCTTGCTTCAAGGCTCTTGTACTGTCTTTTTCCTATTAGTCTTAGACTGAGAAGCGAAGTAAGAAAAGGGCAGAAGAAGAAAGATGTTCAGGAACAGCCCATGTTTGTTATACCTTGTCATCTCTGGTAAAAGTAGAGGGCATGAGACGCTGACCTGGGAGACATCTGTCACAGCCCTGCATCGCAGCAGCAGGACAGGCACTAATCTACTCTCAAGAAAGCAGTTTTCCTCTCTGTGCTCCATTCTACTGCCCCTGAAGTGGGAATGGCAGAGGGGAAGAAATGGTCCAATAGCCCAAACTGTCACAGCAAGCAGAAAGACAATCCTTTGTTAAATCCATCTGGAAACCCATTCCACCAGAAACCAGAACACTTACCGCACTGTTGGCAAAAGTCCCCACATCTCTGGGCCAGGGGGATGTCAGCAATATATCCACACCTTTGAAGTTTGGTGTTGACAACAAAGATGTTTTCAGTTCTGCCACATCCTTTGCACTAAAACTGTAGGCAGGAGCCGGCTCACACTGGGACTCAGTGCCACTCAGGTATGCGATCTGCAGGCCAGAAGAACCACTGTAAAGACCTCGGCGACCTGCATGAATACACAGACATGAACTTGAGATGTAGACACTCTAAGTAATCTCTTACTCATGAGATAGGTAAAGGTCCAAATTCAGCAGTCCTGCCTTACTTCTGCTGGGACTTCCCTTACAGACACCTCATTTTCTATGGCCATAAACTCATGAGACCCCACTTGGAGCACTGTGTGCAGTTCTAGTGTCCTCAGCATAAGAAGGACATGGAGCTGTGGGAACAAGTCCAGAGGAGGCCATGAGGATGATCAGGGGCTGGAGCACCTCCCGTATGAAGACAGACTGAGAAATTTGGGGCTGTTCAGCCTGGAGAAGAGAAGGCTGCATGGAGACCTCGGAGCAGCTTCCAGTGTTTGAAGGCAGCCTACAAGGATGCTGGGGAGGGATTCTTCATCAGGGACTGCAGTGATAGGACAAGGGTGATGGGTTCAAACTGAAATAGGGGAAGTTCAGGTTAGATATAAGGGAAAAGCTTTTCCCTGTGAGGGTGCTGAGGAGCTGGCACAGTGAAGAGAAGGCCGGAGAAGCTGTGGCTTCCCCATCCCTGGCAGTGTTCAAGGCCAGGTTGGACACAAGGGCTTGGAGCAACCTGCTCTAGCGGAAGGTGTCCCTGCCCGTGGCAGGGGGTTGGAACTGGATGAACTTTAAGGGACCTTCCAACACAAACCAGTCTGGCATTCATGAAACTATAGCAAAGACAGGTTTTAGTACAATGACTCAAATCCAACCCTGCCTACAGAGAAGCAGCTGTTCAGTCAACCCCCAGTCTTCTCTCCTCATTGCTATCTTGTTTCCCAAAAATGAACCCATATCAAAAGCTGAGTAAAAAAAGTCAATTGCAAGTGTCTTCACTCATTATACTTTCTGTCAAGTGGCACTGTAGAAAGGAACAAGGTTCTCCTTTTAGCTTTGCTACAGCTTCATTGCCTTTAAAGATGACACTTCTCACCTCTGCTACTCCAGTACAGCCACAGAGCATAGCAAAATCATACTTCAAGTACTTTCCCATACAAAGACAGGCACGCTATGAGAATAAGATATTCCCAAAGAAGAGGCTCTTTCAACCACTATTCCTTCTGGTTAGCAAGTTCAGTGTTAGAAACCAACAGAAAAGCAGGGTTCTCTTTCACATTATACATAGAATTGTATCAGCCTTTCACCATAGAGCTCAGTTCCAGTCTGAATCCCAGAATGTGAAATGCACCTTAAAATTCCCAGAACAAGGAAGGAGCTTTGAAGTGGGAAGATCAGAAAACATTCATGAAAGCTCCTCCAGGTAAATGCACACACATTATCACAAAGCACCTGCAACTTACCTAAATAAGTGATGTTCTCAGCTAGCTCACAGCCACTGACATCTGGGAAATAGCTCACAGTCTCCTGGTCGTTCGCACCAAGCACATAGGTTGGAATTGGAGCTGAGGAAGAAAACCACATGCACTCAGCACAAGTTCAGTCCGTGTTTACTAGGAATCCCAGCAGGTCCCAACACCACTCCTCTGCAGTGTGACAAGGAGCAGTAAGTACAGGACAAGAAACCTTCCTTCAAAGTAAGTACCCAAGCCTCCTGTTTGCACAGATGCATACAGCACCAGCTGAGAATAACCTCTAACTACAACTCACTCCACTGCCTACACAAGAAGGTCAGCTCCAAAATGATCCATAGGCTCAAAAACATAGGTCTTCCCTAGGGCAATGCTAAGTAAAGACCAGAGCACAGGGACACCTGGTGAGTTAGTTTAAGTTGATCTAAATTCATAAGGGTATCAAAAACCTGCAAATCATTGATACTTTAGGTGAAAACTCCAAGTTCAACAGCTCTTTGATACACTTGGTAGAAGAACTTGTTGCATGACTGCATCTAGACCTGGTGGACAGAACTAATGAGAGAAAAAGAGCAATGGGAAGTACCAGGTTTAACTCCTCTATGGCTTTAATTTCTCCAAACAACACAATTTGAATCTTTAAAAGCTTTTAAAAGTGAGAAAAAACAACAACTGATGTCAGAGACACCTCCTGTGGCTTTCCTGGCACAACAGCAAGTTGGTCAACAGGTCCTAACCTTTTCACTTAATAAAAGCCAGTGACAGCTCCCTGTTTAAGAAGGGAGCAGCAATACAGCAGATCTGCTACAGCTGCTGTTACACTGTTGCTCTCAAAGTTAGAAGATACAATTGTAGAACAGAGCTTGAAAACTTCCTGAATGGCTTAAAACCAAAATGAAGTGATGTGAACCTTACTTCTATCTGCATGTATATAGGTGAGGTTATAAGCTACAGGTGTTTTCAACAGCTCAAAGGGTAAGGACAATTCAAGATGAGGAAAAAATGCATCGGTCCAGGGAAGACTTTGCTGTTAACACTCACTCTTCTCCCTGTGTGCACTGGGGAGCTTCCCCAGGGAGCCAAGTTTAAACCAGTAACAATTCTCCTTATATTCTCATAGCAACAGAAACAGAAGGGAGCACACCCTGCCATGGTAAGCGGCAAAGAGGACAATCTTAATGCAGGTGGCCCTCACAGACAAGCAGCGGATAAATGGAGGGATGCAGTAGCAGAGAGGAAGTGGAAAGCAGGAGTCCCAGCTCCTTACTTGTTTGCCACGTCAGCAAGAGCCAGAGTAGCACTGAAGGGGAAAGAGGAACACTACAAATGCTCATGAGGTAGCATCTCCCTTACAAAAGGGGTGTGGGAAGAGGCAAAGGACACCACACAGGACCTTTCACATTCACGGCCATGAAAACATCTCCAATGCAAGGGCTGTGGGGACTGAGGAGGAACTGACAAACCCCCCTCCTTTGGAAAAGCTTGTGATCTTCATGGCTGAAGAACAGAGACACTCACACCACCAGCACCTCTGCTTTCCCCTTTTCTCCTTGTGACTGATTGCAGGGAGGGGAAGCACAGCATTGCTTTAACACAATATGTTTAACTGCAAGTTCTGACTTCAAAAGCACACTGAGATGAGACAGCGAAGTGGGTCACAAAGCATTGCCATCACCGGCACCCAGAGTGAGGAGCCTTCCTTACCTTTCTTGGCGCCTGTGCAATACTCTGCCCATTCCGCCTCAGAAGTAGAGCCAAAAAAATTCCCAACACACAAAAGCATCTAAAAACATCAGATAAAGGGAGAGTTGCCATTTGACCAAAGACAGGACACATGCAACACTGCTGCTGGCATGCTGTGCTGTCAGAACACTGTGCCATGCATCACCCGAGGAGTGAAAGGGAAAGAGCCAGCAATAGGAGAGGATCTGAAGGACCAGCCCCTAGCAAGGGAGGGTCTCAACACCCAGCTCTGGGGTCACCGCACCCAGAAGCCGCCACGGGCAGGGACTACCGTGCCCTGAGGGTCACCATCCACAGGGAGCCACCAGATCCTGGGGAACGCCGAGCCCACGGGACACCGTCACCAAGGGGCCCTCACATGTAGTGACAAGACAAGGGAGAGCGGTTTCATTCCTGGCTGTGCACGGCGGTGCTGACGGCAAGAACCGTGCCCTGTGGGACTGGGGTCTGAAGTCCCCCCCGAACACGGAATCATGGAATGATTTGGGGTGGACAGAGAGGGAAGAGCGTGGCTCCGGCCACCAACACCCGCCTCAGCCCGTGTTAAACCCACCCCGTGTCACCCGTACGTGGTCCCTGCCCGAGCCACCCCAAAGCCGCCGTTCACCCGCACGGTTCCACCCCGCGCCCCCAGCCCGCCGCAGACCCTTACATCGAAGGGGCCGCTCTTGCTCTGGATGGCCCGGACCCGTCCGAAGAGAGCCTCCAGCCTCCCCTCCACATCGCCACACGCCAGCCTGCGGGACACGGCGAGTCAGAGGCCGCCTCAGCACGGCCCGGGCCCGCCGCGCTTCAGCGGCCTCCTCCCGCTCCGCCCCGCTCCCTCCCGTCCCGTCCCGTCCCGTCCCGTCCCGTCCCTTCCCGCCGCACTCACACTCGCAGCGGCGCCGCCGCCATCGCGGAAGCGCTCCACCCAATTCCCGCCTGTTCCGGCTGCGCAGCGCAAAGCGCTTCCAGAGGGGAAATGGCGCTTCCGGGCGGGCCTGCGAGGAGCGCAACCTCAGCACCGAGGGAGCTGCCCGTGCCTTGGGAAAGGACCGCAACGGGGGAGGCTCTGAAGGACCGGTCCCCACAAGGGAGGGTCTCAGTGCCCGGGGTCACCGTGCCCTGAGGGACACCGTCCATAGGGAGCCATCAGATCCTGTGGTGCCTGTGGTGACGGTCCCCAAGGGACCAGCACATGTGCTGGGCATGTAATGACATTGCCGGGTTCCCCTACAGTGGTTTAAAACCAAGATCAAAACAACAACCAAACCCTCTTCCTGCTTGTGATGGACAGCACGGAGATGCGTGGAATGCCTGGTAGTGTCACACGCACAGCGTAAAGAAGTCCAGGGTTTGGAAAAGGCAAATGGGGCTGTCAAAACAGCCTGAGATGAGTTTGCTTAAATAACTCTTACTAACAGCCTTGCTCAGCAAGCCTACCAGTGTGGGCAGGCAGAGGGTGGGAACACAGCAGAGCTGCTTCTCAGAGTCTGGAGAAACGGGTTGAACAGATGGGTTTGCCCTTCAAGGTGTGTGATTCCATGGTTTCTCTATGAAGTTAGACCCAAGCAAATAACAGGATGTTGCCTCTAGGGTGCAATCACAGAATGGAATAGACTCTACCAGGCTGGAAAACCCCTTTAAGCTCCTCCAGTCCAACTGTTCCCCAGCACTACCAAGGCCACCACTAACCCATAGCACTGAGGGCCTCGTCTCCATGGTGTGTGAACACTTGCAGGGACGGTGGCTCCATGAATAAGCCCAGCCAGTAACTCAGAACCACACAGCCACTCGCTTACTCCCCGGCTTCTTCACCCCTGTCCTGCTCCCAGAGGGATGGGGAGGAGAATTGAAGGAACGTAACTCCCATGGGTTGAGATAACAGCCCAGTAACTAAGGTATAACACAAAACCACTGCTGCTACCACCAATGATAATAATGGTGAGGGAAATAACAAGGGAAGAGAACACAACCACTCACCACCTGCCAACCAATACCGAGCCCAACCCTAGCAGTGATCTAACCCTTCTGGGTAACTGCCCCCAGTTTATATACTGGGCATGACGTGCTGTGGTATGGAATACCCCTTTGGTCAGTTTGGGTCAGGTGTCCTGTCTCTGCTTCCTCCTGGTTTCCCCTCCTCCCGGGCAGAGCATGAGGCTCACAAAGTCCTTAGTCAGAGTAAACATTACTGAGCAATAACTAAAAACATCAGTGTTATCAGCATTGCTCCAGGCCGAAAGTCAAAACCACAGCACTGCACCAGCTACTAAGAAAGAGAAAAATGACTGCTACTGCTGAACCCAGGATATCCCATGCAGCAGCAGAGGGGCACTGGCTGGAGAACAGCTTTGCAAAGCTGGACTGGGGCTGCTGGTGGGCAGCGAGTCCAGGAGCATGTAGGCACCAGCACATTGGGCTTATTGTATAAGCTGCAGGTGGAGAGAATCGATCATTCCCTTTTAGCCCGGTGCTTCCTTGGTTATATTTTTCAGGGCCAAGAGCACTGGAAGAGGGCAAAGCAGCCACAGGCTCTAAGTATGGCTTGTGTGTTGGTGGAGATGGTGCCCGTACCACTGGGGAAAGGTGGTCCAAGCCAGGTTACACTGTACATGCTCCCCTCTCCTTGAGACACATTGACTGGGGCAGACAATGAGAGGCCAACACAAAGTTAAGTTCCCTTTGCAACACCTTTAGCAATTTATTAACCTGTCAGTCAACGTGACTTCCAGCTCCTGAAAACAAAGTGTGAATGCCCAACTGTACCATAGTCTGAACAGAGGATCCTGCTGCACTGGGGCTGGCTGGAAGCTTTGCCCTGACACTCATCACCTCAGTGCTTTCTGCTTCAGATTCCCTCTTTTCAAAGCTGGAATGATGGTGGTGACTTCACCAGTGAGGCACTGGGAAGCCAGGTTCCGGCAGTGAGAAAACTGAGGGAAGCACTCCTCTTTTCCATTCGTCTGGGGGAGGATAGGATAGGTGCCCTTCCCCTCCCAGCACAGGCTCCAGAGGAGGGAGCACTTCAAAGGCAGTTGCTGGCACTCACAGCACAGAGGCCAGCTCAGCAGGGATTGTGCAGTGCACCCCACCACAATGCTGGGCACTGGGGAGGCCCCCAGTCCTCTTGCTGCAGAAAGCCAACCTGGACAGCATGAGGGGAAGATAAAGGCACTGTTCTACCCAACATAGAATCATGGAATGGTTTTGGTTGGAAATGAGCTTAAGATCATCCAGTTCCAACACCCTGCCCTGGGCAAAGGGGATACTATGGGCATCTCTCTCACGAGCTTGAGAGAGTCTGTCTAGATATGTCATAGAAAACAGCTTGGCACCGTTCTCAGATCACCAAACTGGTCTGGAAAAGGCACTTCACTCCCTGTCCCATGAGTGAGGATGTATCTGGGAAAACCCTTTAAAAGTGTATTTTTGAAGGAGGTTCAACAGAAGGAGGCTCAGCAAGAGTCCTCCATGGCAGAGCAGCAGCCCGCATGGTGAAGATCAGCACCAAGATACCCTATGCAGCAAATCCCCCCCTGGCCCCATGCAGAAGCTGGTATCTGGGACAAGTCAGAGGCCATGGCATGTGTGATGGCCCGGGCTCAGGCAGACAAAGCCTCTGGTACGGTCTCCCCTGTCCCATCCACATATCCAGAGCCCAGCTTCCCAGCAAGAGGGCTGTTGGGATGCAGCCGGCAGAAACGGCCCAGCGTCCAGATGGGGAAGACGTTGCAGTACGCGGTGTAACTGATGGCACATGACTTGTTGAATACACCAGCAATGTTCTCCTAAGAGAGAGACAGAGATCAAGGGGGTCACAGGGGACCACAGTGTGTCCAAGATGTGGCATTGAGCTCATTGCCTTCCTGAAGGCCCCCACTAAAAGCCACACAGGGCCTCCCTTCCAGGTAAGGGAAAGTACACCATTTGCAATGGCTGCACAATGCCCAGGACATCTGGGAACCCCCTGGAAAGACCAGAGGGAAGATGTACCTGAGGCCAGTCCCCGCTGGGCAGCTGCTTGTCAATCAGGAGTTTGATGCCCCTTTCCAGCACGTCAATGTCAGGGTACCTGCAAAGCATGAGGGAGATGTGGACACTCTTATCAAACCATCTGCAAACCCATGTATTTGGAGAACTTAGCCATCCATGTACCTAGGGAACTCAACCACCTCCAGGCTGCCCTGAGCCTGTCCCAAGCATGCTGAGTTCTTCGGGTCAGCCCCTCACAACCATAGCACACCAGGTATCATGAATACAGCAACATTTGCCCAGGCTGGAGGCCTGTGACTGAGATTTAGACCTTTGCTTTACACTGTCTCTCCCATGCCCAGCATTATGAGCCCCAGTGTCAGTGGAGCACTGTGCAGACCAGTCCCTTGATGTGACCACAAGATCACAAACATGGCTGGGGGCATTGCCCACACCAGCCAGGCAGCTGCACCTCCCTGAGCCTGCATTTCCTACTCATCACCAATGAGGGTTGCTCCTACCTGACAGCCATGAGCCCCAGCAGGGCCCAACACGTGTTGTGGATCTGCGACTCAGCGCTCTGCACATAGGTGCGCTGCTCACATGACTCGAAGTCCTCTCCCCACCCGCCATCTGCCATCTGCTTGGAGAGGAGGAACTGGCAGGCCTGGGCCACCTCTCGGCATGCAGCCCTGTGAGGATGGGGCAGAGAATCAGAGCTGGGGACACAGAGTGTTTGCACACCCATGTCCCAGCTGCAAACAGGAGCTGTGCTCTGCCCATGGCTGGGGCTGCCCCACGAGTTAGGCCCAGTGAGTGCCCTGGTCATAGCACAGAATCACAGAATAAACCAGGCTGGAAAAGACCTTTAAGCTCATCCAGTCCAACCACACCCCAGCACTGCCAAGGCCACCACTAACCCATGGCACTGAGGCCTCGTCTCCACGGTGTGTGAATGCTTGCAGGGACGGTGACTCCAGCACTGCCCCGGGCAGCCTGTTCCAATGCCTGATATCAGAGGCACAGGATTTGGGAGGAGCAGGAGAGCCTATGCACAGCCAGGGCATCCACCCAGCCTCGCCATGATGTCCTGCCCCAGCCCTAGAGGTAGGTAGAGGCAGAGGAATGAGGCTTCTCACCCGTCATGGTACGTGTGCTGCATACTGGCAAATGCCTCCAGCCCAAACCAGGTGCCATAGGTGAAACAAACCCCCCAGCTCCTAGAAGGAAAGGGAGAGAGGCACTGTCAGGGGTGCGGGACTTCAGGTTGAGGTGTTCACAGCACACAGGCGCAGCCAGGCATAGAGCTGCCTGTGCCTTCCCCTGTGACACAGCCGTGCCCAGTCCCACCACCCCCTGCTCCCAGTTCGCTCACCAGTCTTCATCAGACACTCTGGGACCAGAGAAGCTGGAGCCACCCTTGTCCTCAGGGGTTGTCTGCATCTTGTACAGTGCACAAGGAACCTACTCAGCCCCATTTGCCCTTCCCACAGATCCCACCAGCCAGGAATGCATGTCCTCTTGGTCCCTCTCACACTGCGGCAGCCAGGGAACACTGCTTACCCTTCCCATGACCCATCAGCTCGCTGCTTCTTGCGACAGAAGTCCAGGCCCTTCTGCAGAGTCTCTCTGGTCAGGAAAAAGACACCCATTTCAGAAGCAGTTGCTTCATCAGGAGCATCCATCAGTTCCTCTAAGGCTTTGATGGGTCCCATTGTTATAAGGCTCAAGAGGCAAGAGCATGCACACTGTTCAGGATCTAAGAGTCAAATCAAGCACCAGCTGGGTTCTTCATGCCAGCAAGCAAGCAGGGGACATAGCCTACAGCTGGCTGCAAGGTCAAGGCAAGTGCTAAGTCAGTGGAGGCAGATCTCTATGAATTTCCCCCCAGCCTGAACCAAAACAGGCTTAAGAGGCTGCTTGTGGGTGGCTCTGGCTTGGAGAAGTCACAAGCATCCCAGCTGTGCAGATACCAGTGGCCACCCCAGGGGCTGCTCCATGCCAGTGCAGAGATCCAGGCAAGACTCCTGACAGGGCTCAGCAGGGGCTGTGTCAACAGAGGCCAAAGCAGGCAGCACGGGACACTGCAGCCTGTCTTCTCCCCTACCCAGCTCTCATCTTAAGTGCCTCACCTAATCTCTGGAGCTCTGTGCTCAGGGAACTCATCATGGAAGTGTTTCAGTGCCTGCATGACAGCGGATGTACACTCCACATAGGTGTAGTCAATCATGATGTCACCTGAAGGTGAAGGGTATCAGTTACCCCACACTATCCTACAGAGGGTCCTGGGGCAAAGCCAGGCATGCAATGGGCACAGCAAGGCCAGGCCACTGTGTCCATTCACAGTGCACAGGATGACCACCCCCTTGCAGCTCCCCTTACCAAACACCTCTGAGGGGTTCAGCAGCTCCAGTAAGTGGCCTCCTCGCTTGGTTTCATACGTGGCAAAGCCTCCATCTGAGTTCCTCATGCTCAGCAACTGCCCAGACGAGAGAAGGGTTGGGACTGGCTCATAGGCAGTGCCACCACCCCAGTCTGCTCCAAAACAGGTGTGAGGACAAAGTCAGACCCACAAGTCCATGGGGTGGGCAGACAACTCAGGTCCCAAACTACACTGACATCTGACACTGACAATCTGAACCATCACATTATATTATGTTGCATATGTAGCTCTGCATCACAGTAAATAATGGTGTTCCCACACCAGGCCACAGGCCTTGTGCAGGCTAAGTAATATCAGATCTAACAACTCTTCAGGCCTTGATTTTAGCTTGGTTTAGATGCTGCCCACATTCACCTTTGCCCTAATTTTTGCAGCACTTACCACATTCACAGCATCAAAGAGGCGCTCGGGGGGGATAGGCTTGGCTATGAAGGGGCACTTCTTCTGCAGAAGCATTACTGACTTCAGCCCCTCTGCTGTGCAATCTGCCACGATCCAGCCGCAGTCTCGGGTGCTGAAGGGGAAGCCGCCCTGGAAAGGGAACAGGAGGGCTGCAGCACCTTCCTCTGACCTGTTCTGTTCTTGCAAGGGAGGAGGTGCTGCCCCTCATTCCCATCCCCTGTGCCCAAATCCCTGCCCTGTTTGTGCGTCCTTCAGAGGCCAGTTGCAGACATCATACCTTGTTCATATGGCGATAGTATTTCTGGTAGTCGGGTGGGTTCTCTGGGATCTGCAGAAGACAAGGAACAAGTGAGAGAAGTGTTGCTGAAGTCCCCTTTTTGGGTGCTTTCTTGTCAAGGACCCATCTCCTTTCAGTGCTCCCACTGGTGGCACTATGAGCAAGACCTTTGACTGTATCTGCACCAAGCTGCTGGTGATGGTGACCCCCACCATGAGCTACTGGTCTGGCAGCAGGAGCTGAGGCTTACACAGTCTAGGCTTCCTAGACGGGTGCCTCAAATGTGTGAGCACCAGACAGGACGAAGGACAAATAAGCCCAAACTCTCAGTTTTCCAGCCTGTCTTAGCCCAGGCAGCCAACCCAAAAATCCCTGGGCCTGGCCAAGGCCCTCTCCCAGCAACAGGGAGGGAAAGCAGAAGGCCGTCCTAGGACTTTGGTAGTCCACCCCTTCAGAAGAGCTCTTGAGAAGGCAACAGACACATCCAGCAGGGCTCTGAGCAGCAGCCAAGTCTGCACAGTGTGAGACACCACCTGGTTCTGCTCACCTGGGTGAACTGGAGGAATTCATGGGCATTTTGGAGGCAGGATGTGAATTCAGACATCTTCTGGCCTTCTGCCTGCAAACAGAGGTTCACAGCACTCAGCAAGGAGCTCTGGCAACCAAATGTGTCCCTCAAGACAAATACATGCTGGGACCTTGCTGACCTGCTGGTCTAGGGGCTGTTAATTAATGCCTTTCATGTAGCCCTTTCTGTAAATTTGCTTTCATACCTTATTTACTGTTTCCATTAAAACCCCTACAAGGAGAACTGAGCCAACAACTGTTGCTGGCATCACTAAGGTGTTTGCATGACCAGCTCTGGGGCTTACCACAGCAATCGCATCATACCCTCCAAAAAACTTTACCTCCAAGAAGGCTTGGATGGCAAAGGCAGTGTCCCAGAGCTGGGATCCATTTGTGCCCTGGAAGAGAGAAAGCAGATGGTGAGAAGCAGGTCCTGACAACAGCCTGACCGAGGTGTGGGGTCTATGGGACAGCACATCCCTCCTGCATTACCCCCCTAGCTCCCTCCACCCTATGCCTCAGTTTTGTGTCACCCAACATCATAGCTGATGTGCTGGCATAGAGGGGACAGATGCAGCAGCTCAGGAACAGCAGTGCAATAGGAAATGAGACAGCAGCTGAGACAGGAGAGGTGGTACAGGGACACAACAGCCACAAGAAATGCACAGCTGAGTCCTCACGCAGTATTAGGAGCCTGTCTTTCTCCTCCCTTCTCCCAGGACCTGTGGGGATGAAGGGGATGGAGGCCCTCAGCTTACAGCACAGAGAGGCAAACTAGCAGGACACTGTTCACTTCTAGCACAGCCAGGGGAGGTGGCAGTGAGACAAAGCCACCAGGCACCAAAGGCAAGTGGCGGGAGCTCAGGCACAGGGTGAATAAGCTATCCCATTATTCCATGGGCTCTCCCAGCACGACAGGGTCCCTCTGAGTCACAGCTGAACTCCTACAGCACTTCACCTGCATCTTCATGCCATCGAGGCCCAGCCTGTAGGAGGAGAGAGCACAGTGATGCAGCACAGGCACAGCAAGAGCACCGGGAAGCAGGCTGGGAGCCACGGTGTGCCTGCTCTGCAGGGACCAGAGCCCAAAGCTGTGGCAGGTAAGCCACACTCAGCCTTTACCAGAGATAGTCAGGGATCCTGGAAACATGCTCTTGGAAAGCTGGGGAGTTCTTCCCATCCACGAACCAGCGAACCAGCATGTTGATTGTCTTCGAAATCTGTTGAGAGCAGCACTGTCACTGCTCTGGATACAGCTTCTTCCAGCAACACAGACTTCAATCCCTCCCACCCAGAACAAAGCCATCTAGAGGTGTCCCCAGGCTTGATCCCAACCGCTCCATCTGTGGCTGAGTTTGTGAGGTAGGTGCCACAAGATTTCTCCAGAGCTTCTCCTCAGATTGTTTCCCTGGACCACAAGGAGAGGCACCCCTCATCAGCACTGCAGCTATCCCATGTCCTGTTAGTGTTAAGCTCTTGAGGAATAGGAGCAGCAGGAGCTGCACCTGAGCAAGATCATAGAATCCCACACTGGCTTCTGTTGAAAGGGACCTTAAAGCTCATCCAATTCCAACCACCACCCACGGGCAGGGACACCTTCCACTAGAGCAACTTGCTTCAAGGCCCTGTGTCCAACCTGGCCTTGAACACTGCCAGGGATGGGGCAGCCACAGCTTCTCTGGGCACCCTGTGCCAGTGCCTCAGCACCCTCACAGGGAAGAACTTGTTCCTTATTTCCAACCTAAACTTCCCGTTTTAATTTAAACCCATCACCCCTTGTCCTATTGCTCCAGTCCCTGATGAAGGGCCCCTCTCCAGCATCCAGAGAGGGATCTGGTGATGATGGTTACATGCCACAATTGCAAAGGGCTGGGGTGGGTCACAAACTGGTCCTTAAAGAGCAAAAGGCAAGGTCTTTAAAGCAAGTGTCCTACCGGCCCAATGCTGATGCACTTGGTGAATCTGTCATCAGCCTTGATGTGGTCATACAGCTCTGTGATAGCTCGCTGCCGCAGGTGAGTGCTGTGGTGGGCTTCGTACACATTCATGATGGCTACAGGAGACAAAAGAGATACGCAATGAAAGACTCAGCCCATGCAGCCAGGCTCATGTTCTGTGGCAGGCTGCACTGCTGTTCTCATGGTGACCAGGGAAGGAAAGCATGGGAACTGCTCTGCCCCACAGTGACCCAAGGACCTGGGCACAGGGCCCTGCTGCTCTCAGGGAGGGAGAAGCCCATGGATCACACACTCCATGTCTCTATCCCAGCTCCAGAGATAGCTCGCAGTTAACCCCAAAGAGCCCTCATGGTCCAAAGCAGCTTCGGTTCCACCACCACCAGCTCACTTGGTGCCGTAATTTAAACCCAGCTGATAACTCAGCCCTTCTGCCCCAGCCAACACCCACTCACCATAGGCGATCCCCAGCAGCCAGCTGTGCGGAGTGTACACATCACAGGCAGCCACGTTGTTCCTCTGGGCTGGCCAGTCTATGCTGGCATAGTCCTGCACGTACAGCTCCTGCACAAGACAACAAAGGGCATCAGCCTGGGAGCAAGCACCCAGAGGCAGCTGACTGCTGGAATTTGGCTCCCCTGCCTGGGCACAGGGACAGTGTGGGTATGGGAGCTGTCACTGCATAAGCCAGAGGGACGGGGAGTCACGTAACCTCACTGGAGAGCTCCTGACCTGCCGCAAGCTCCGTATGAGCTCATCCTCTTCTGCTGACAGACGTTTGGCATAACAGTAGCTCATGGGCAGGTAAACCTGGCGGCAGTGGCACCAGAGCCGGGATGGGTGGGCTGGGAACCATGTAGGAAGCAGCCTGTTTGCAACAGAGAAGGTGCTACTGTGAGGAACAAGGAGGGCCGAGGGCAGCATGGAGAAACAATGTGCTGGCAGGGGGATGCCTGGAGCAGGGCAAGCCTTTCCCTGTCCCCTGTTCCAGCTGGTACAGCTGATGGAGAAAAGAAGGGAATATCCACACTGCCTGGCACTGCTCTGATCCTCCCCACCAGGGATGCTCCCTCTCTCTAGAGCCAGCAGGCACTGCTCCTGGCCCAGTATATAAAGCATAGCGAGGCTCCCAAGCTGAGAGAGTCAGTTCAGGGCCCTCTTCTCTTCCCCACATGACTCTGAAGGCAGACAGAGCACCATCAGCCCTTGGTACTGTGCAGCCTCTGCTTTCACACAGGGAAAATGTCATGTACTTGCCTCTCTGACACCCAGAGGCCCTCTAAGTAATCAGGAAGGGTACGAGTGAGGGTTAGAGCTGGCAGCCTTCCATGTGGCTGTTCTGTCCTGCTAGGACCCAGTTCTGGCTAGCCACAAGAGCAGAAGCAGGCAGGCAGGGAGCACACAGATATAATGGGACCACATAGGAAAAGCTCTGGCATCTCCCTCAGGGCATTGTTCAGTCCTGTCCACCCACTGGCTGGCCTTGTTGCTACGGTCTTCCAGGACATATCTGGAGTTATCCCAGCAAACACCATTTCCATGAGATAGCTGTGGGTTGAGGCTGGAGGCAGGACTGACAACACCCCCTACCTCCACACTGAAGGGGGCACATACCACATCTCTGGGAGAAGCGTGTTCATTCCCTCCCAGCTGTAAACGTTCAGGACAGCCAGCCAAAACTTCCCCCAGGAAGGGATTCCCACAGCACCTCCTGCAGAGAGAGGCATCAACTTTGAGGGTTAATACAAACATGCCAGCTCCCTGCTTGCTTCTCCAGCACAGGCTCCACTTCTCCCCAGGTTAACTGAAAGCGCAGATGCCATCAAGGGCAAGCAAGAGCAGCAGTTCCCCTGTTACCTGGAAGCCCCCATGTCCCATATAGCCCTCAGGTCCAGACAGACCTCTCTCCCCAGCAGTGCTGGCACACAGCAGCTGACCTTTGCTGTGCAGGTTGACACGGGCCCGCACAATGTCAGGGTCATCTGGTCCGACCCCCAGGATCCTCAGGGCTACGTAGTTGAGTGCTGTGCCAAACACTGTCGATTTGTCTTCCACATGCCTGTCACACACACACACACACACACAGACAGCACAGCCATTAGCCAGCTACTGGTATTAGCCAGGAACAACCCACTGTACAGGGCTGTCTTTGTCAGGGTGAAGTGGAATGCCAGCAGTGACTGTGGAAAAGGGGACACCCAACTAATGCAGGGAGAAACACTGCTCTGCACTACCCTGTTACACACAGGGTGGTTTGTGTTGGAAAGGACCTTAAAGCTCATCCAGCTCCAACCTGCCACAGGCAGGGACACCTTCCACTAGAGCAGGTTGCTCCAAGCCCCTGTGTCCAACCTGGCCTTGAACACTGCCAGGGATGGGGCAGCCACAGCTTCTCTGGGCACCCTGTGCCAGCGCCTCAGCACCCTCACAGGGAAGAGCTTCTGCCTAAGAGCTCATCTCAGTCTCCCCTGTTCTGGCAGGTTAAAGCCATTCCCCTTGTCCTGTCCCTACAGGCCCTTGTCCAAAGCGCCCCTCTCCAGGTTTCCTGTAGCCCCTTTAGGCACTGGAGCTGCTCTGAGGTCTCCCCTTAAGGAGCCTTCTCTTCTCCAGGCTGAACCAGCCCAGCTCTCTCAGCCTGGCTCCAGAGTAGAGCTGCTCCAGTCCTTGCAGCATCTCTGTGGCCTCCTCTGGGCTTGTTCCAACAGCTCCCACTTGTGTTGGGGGCCCCAGGTGGTATGAGATGCACGATGCTTTAGGATATAGTGCCATAGAGGTGATACAGCCAGGCTTGATGCTCCTGCCACCTCTGTGACAAAAGGTACCTGGAGTGCTACACAAGCAAGTCCAACCCCCAGAGGTATCACTGTGGCAGAGTCCTGCACCCCCAGCCTGGGCAGATTTGACAGCAGCTCCGAGTGCTGGACCTCGGTGGTGCCATCACCTGAAGTACCATCTCTGCTACTCACAAGCCCCAGCCTCCGTCCGGGAGCTGCACGGAGAGCAGGTACCGCACCATCTCCTTCCGAACGCCTTCCGGCAGCTGGATCTTGGCAGTGTGACACGTTATGAGCAGACCTAGAGGATCAGACAGGCTCCAGCATCAACCCGAACGAGTTCGCTCGCTCCTCTCAGCGGAGGCGCCCTCCGCGGCTCACCTGGCAGCAGGAAGAGGGGACCGCCGTAGTCACCGGCCCAGTGCCCGTCCTCAGCCTGCAGAGCGGCGTAGAACCGCATCCCCTTGCGGGCAGCCTCCCGGGCCGTGCCGGCCACCGGCGAGGCCGTCAGCGCCTCAACCTGCGTGGGGGGAGACAGCGCCTGAGCCGGGGGTGCCCCTCGGCTGGGGCTCTGCCGCCCGGTCCCGCCCCAGACCCGCACCGTGTCCAGCCCGAGGCTGTGCTCCTCCAGCAGCGTCTGCGCCCGCCGCTCGCCGCCGTCCCCATCGCCGTCGCCCAGGTAGTGCCAGCGCTGCCGGCCGCCCTCGCACCGCAGTCTCCAGTCGGGCAGCGCCGTGGCCGGGGCCGAGCGCCGCGGGCCGCCTCTCCGCCGCACCGCCCTGCGGAGACAGGCACCGTGAGCCGCGACCCCCGCTGCGCCCCGCTGCGCCCCGCCGCCTGCCCGCCGCCGAGCCGGCACCCACCCGCCGTCCGCCGCCATCGCTTCAGCGTGCCCGTTACCGCCGCGCCGGGGCTAGGACCGGAGCCGGGGCCGCACCGCCCTGGGCCGACATCGCCTCACGGGCCGCAGCCAACGGGGCAGCGGAGCCGCGTCGGCAGCACCGCCCCGGCCGTAAGCACCGCCCCACGCCGCGCCCCTCGGTGTCAGGCGGGTGCGGAACACGGGGGCTGATGCGGAGCTCCTGTGGCCGTCAGCTCCGGCTCGGCTCGGCTCCGCAGGCATCGACTGCCCTTGGACGCGGTGGCTGCAGCTGCATCACCCGGCTCCAGTACCCACACCGTGGCCTCTGTCGTCCCTGTGCGCATCGCCCTTCTTGCAGCACCTCCGGTCGTGCAGCTGAGAAGCCAGAGGGACGGGATACAATCGAGAGGGACTTGGACAGGTGCAAGAAGTGGGCTCATGCGAACTTCATGAGGTTCAACAAGGCCAAGGGCAAGGTCCTGGGTTGTGGCAACATCAACGCAAGCTAGGGGACAGAGGGATTGAGAGTAGCCCTGAGGAGAAGGGCTTGGGGGTACTGGTAGATGAAAGACTGGATGTGACCTGGTGAGGAGGGGTGCAGCAAGCAGGAGTGACACCCCTAGAACAGTCTGTTATGCTTTATGGGTGCTGCAACAATGGGGTTACAGGAGAAGAGATACGTGGCACATCCTGGGGGGCGTAAGGTGTCCGCGCTGTGACCCCTGCCATGGGTGCCACCCTCCTGCAGGCACTGGCATGGGACAGCAGCCCAAGAGGTCCATGAGCAGGTGGCAGTGGCCTGGCTTCCCTCCTACTGCAGAAGCAACACCAGCCTAAGCCACTAAGGCAGTGGAAAGCTCAGGTGGAAGAGCCACAATTCATGGCCTGCTATCAAAGTTAAGCCTTGGATCTAAGGTCTTGTAGGCAGGGACCATCTCCATGCCTGTGCATCCCTGGAGGCCTCAGGGAGCATGGGGGGGCAGGGATAAAAGAGCTACTCCCGAATGTGGCACCCATCAGCACCCCAGGACAGAAACGTGCCTGTGAATTAATACTTGTATTCACACGCTAGGAGTTCTGCTGGCAGGCAGTTTTGCACTCAAGTCCTGCATAACCTCAGGGGTTATTTGGAGAGGATACAGCAATTTTAGTTTGGAATTCTAGAATTAATTTGGTATTAATTTTATAAACTAGGCTTAGGTCACACACAGGCTCAGCCCTGGGTTTGGCAGAACACCTAAGGGTGCTGGAGCCCTCCTGGGGGGAGCTGTTATCCTTATGGCATGAGCATAACAGCTTTGACTTGTGCCTTATACCACCAGTCCTCGCTAGGGAGGGCTGTGTTGCTTCCCATCACTGTTTAAATGGAAAAAGGGAACTCTAGAAGTTCAGACATGGGTGTTGTATGTGGGGCTTAGTAGCCTGCTGATTACTTTTGCTTTAAGGGGAAAAAAACGGTGATAATGGATCTCCCTGAGATGAGCTTCATGGAAGTTGCTCCAAATCCTTGTGGATGCCAAAATCTCCAGGTAATTTATGTAATGCTTGTCTAAAGGCAGTGAGTGACGGAAGATGAAACACTTGGGTTTATTTCTCTGTTCCTATAAACCTGCCTGCCTTAGAAATGCCAGTTTACTCATTAAACTTCTAATACCTACCAAGCTCCTGTTGCCCAGGCATTACTTTCAGACTAGTCCACAGCTGACAGAGTAAAACTGTTGCTGTTGTCTGTGGGCTCTCTTCTTGCTGGAAACATTAGAAGCTGAAGGTGTTCTCCTGTGAAAGAGATGCTGCCAGCTACTAAAAGCCATCACCACAACTTCTCTCTTTTCATTGCAGTCCAGCGCACAAGGCTCAGCTCACAACTGAGTTGTTATGCTCCTAGAATCAACATTGCAAAGGTACTTCAAAGCCGTGGTTTGTGTTAAAAGGGATCTGACCAAGGGGATGTTACAAAACATGGTCTAAAGCATCTATAAAACAAACTCCCATGGTTTCCTCTGGCCCTGTCAAGGTAACTTGGGAAATGCAGCAAAAGGTGTGAGCCTCCAGCACCCTGCTCCAGCAGCAAGCCTGCGGTGCTAGAGGCACTTGGATTGATGCTGCAATGCCTTCTCTCAGCACAGGTTTGAGGGAGAACATATTCCTATCTCTTTTTAATGAACTCCAGAGTAGTCTCTTGTTGTTTCAGCTGAATTCAGGCAGGAACTGACTTTAGCTCAAGGCCATGTTTCAGACAAGGTAAGAGCATCCCTGTGTTTCCAGCTCCAGAGGATTTGTGGCAGTGGTACACTACTCAGTGTTTCCTTAAGGGGTTAGAAAACCTGTCAAGGTGACAGCACCCGGGGGACCAGCAGTGAGGCTCAGAGCTTCTCCTCTGCAGCCCTAGTGCACGGTTGTACTGGGAAGACAGTGGGGGAAATGGCAATGAGCCAGAGCCCAGGATTTAGGAGATGAAGGTGGATGTGAAGGTGCGTTTGCCTGTGGTTCCCAAGAAGGAGGCACCATTTTAACCTTGTGAGTGTGTTCAGTGGGGGGCAAAAAAGACCCACTGTTCATCCAATGGAGCCTGCCTCATCCCTCCTCATCTTCATGTGGAGGCAGAGGTTATGCAGGGCTCAATGGGTCCCTCTGGGGCAGGGCACTAAATTGGGCCTATCATCTCCCTCCAATACCTGCAACAAGCGCCAGCCCAATTCCCAGAGAGAATCTGGGAATAGAAACCCACTAGAGCAGGTTGCTCCAAGCCCCTGTGTCCAACCTGGGCTTGAACACTGCCAGGGATGGGGCAGCCACAGCTTCTCTGGGCACCCTGTGCCAGTGCCTCAGCATCCTCACAGGGAAGAGCTTCTTCCTTACATCCAACCTGAACTTCCCCTGTTTCAGTTTGAATCCATCACCCCTTGTCCTGTCACTGCAGTCCCTGATGAAGAGTCCCTCTCCACCATCTCTGTAGGCCCCCTTCAGACACTGGAAGCTGCCCTGAGGTCTCCACACAGCTTCTCTTCTCCAGGTACTCCAGCCCCGTACATGTGTGCTGGTGTTTCTGCTTCTGTGCTTCATTCGATGAAGCCCATAGCTCCTGTCTGGCTGATGTGTTTGGGGGTTCAGAAACAGACACAGTGCCCATGGCACAGAGCCGGGGAACCTGCTCTCTGCAAGGCTGCTCTGTGTGCTGGGACTGCAAGCACAGCCCTGTGGAGGCACAAGCACTTTTCCCCCCTCCCACCCAAATTCCTCTGCTTTTCTCCCAGTTCAATGACTGCCAGCCTTTGTCTCGTGGTCTGGCAGAGCCTGGTGCCACACACACCAGAAAGACAAAGAAATAAGTGGCTTTTCTCCCTGAGCCTGCCATGAAGAGCCCACATTGTGTTTTACTGGGGAGAGGAAGGCAGGCAGAGAGCTGGAGTGTTTTGCTCAGCCTTGGACTCTAAAACCCTCTGTTTCTTTAAACACATCGTCCCAAAGCTCTGGCAAGGAAGCAGTAACCCTGAGGTAAGGAGCCCCAGGGTTACACTGTCCTAGTCAAAGATCAGGACCATGAATTCTAAAACAGAATCATAGAATCCCAGCCTGGTTTGGGTTGGAAGGGACCTTAAAGCTCATCCAGTTCCAACCCCTGCCACGGGCAGGGACACCTTCCACTAGAGCAGGGTGCTCCAAGCCCCTGTGTCCAACCTGGCCTTGAACACTTATGAATAATAGAAGCAGCTGTCTGGGAAGCACTAAAAGCAAAACCATCTCTTAGCCCCACACCTGTGCCCAGACTTCCTGGACTTTCACAGGCTAGATCTGGAACAATCCAGGCCAAGAGATCAGTGTTTGCTAGGATGTGAGCCTGGAGAAAGGTCAGGGAAGTTGCCCAGAGCTGGTCATTACCAGAGGCAGGAAAGGACCAAGGTTTCTGGTGTTCACACCAGATCCTGCTGCTCCTTCCCACCCTATCAGCCAGTGCAGCAGCTCATTCCAGATCATTCCGTGTAAAATATACAAGTCAGAATTGGGGTGCAATGGACAGGAAGAATAAGAAGGAAAGAGAATTTCAAGACTGTTCAGGCTTTGATCTGCCAAACGCTAAATTTTCTGTTCCCTTGTGGGAAAAGGTCAGTTTCAAGAATGAAATCAGGAAATGGTTTAACAAGGCTGAGCCAGGACCTTGTCTCTGAGCAGAAATGGTGTGTTTGAATGCATTCCATGGCTAATAACTGAGAGAAGAGATCTGCAAATCAAACTGCTATCATCAGAGAGAAATACTGTTTCATAGAGTCATAGAACAGTTTGGGTTGGCTTTCCCCAAACCAGTGTTTAAAGCTGTTACAAAAGCTTCCAAGAGCCAATGTAAGGAAACGATCAATGTGGACAGCTCTCTTGCACATTGGTACGTGGACATGGGTTAGTGGTGGACTTAGCAGTCCTGAGGTAAAGGTTGGACTTGAGGATCTTAAAGGTCTTTTCCAGCCTGACTGATTCTATGAGTCTAACCTGTCTTCTTGGTAATAGTGGTGACCTGTTCCAAGTCACCCTGAGTCTGAAATTCATCACAGACATAGAATCACAGAATCATAGAATCGTTATGGTTGGAAAGGACCTTAAGATCATCAAGTTCCAACCCCCCTGCCATGGGCAGGGACACCTCACACTAAATCATCTCACCCAAGGCTCTGTCCAACCTGGCCTTGAACTTCACCAGGGATGGAGCATTCACAACTTCCTTGGGCAACCCATTCCAGTGCCTCACCACCCTTACAGTAAAGAACTTCTTCCTTATATCCAATCTAAACTTCCCCTGTTTAAGTTTGGACCCATTACCCCATGTCCTGTCACTACAATCCCTAATGAAGAGTCCCTCCCCAGCATCCCTTATAGGCCCCCTTCAGATACTGGAAGGCTGCTATGAGGTCTCCACGCAGCCTTCTCTTCTCCAGGCTGAACAGCCCCAACTCTTTTAGCCTATCTTCATACGGGAGGTGCTCCAGTCCCCTGATCATCCTCATGGCCCTTCTCTGGACTTGTTCCAACAGTTCCATGTCCTTTCTATGTTGAGGACACCAGAACTGCACACAATACTCCAGGTGAGGTCTCACGAGAGCAGAGCAGAGGGGCAGGATCATCTCATTCAACCTGCAAAAACAGTTACTGATCCCGCACTGCAGTGAGAAAGGCTTAAATGGAAACACACCACATCAGTAACAGCAAACAGTTCAGCTGTGGCTCAGCTTGGGAAACAGCTTGGCGAGGCAATGAAACACAGTGAAAACCTGCTTTCCTCAGCGAGTTCTCTGTGTTTATCAACCACTCCATTGTACTGTGCCACCAGGAGCAGCCTGGCTGAAAGGCTCTTTCTGCTGCTCTTGCTGCTTGTCTCCTGCTCCCCTCCAGATCCCAACTCCCTGCTGGGCTGCCCACTGGCTCCCACAGAGCATCATGGAATCAAACAGGCTGGAAAAGCTCTTTAAGCTCATCTGGTCCAACCATTCCCCACCACTGCCAAGGCCACCACTAACCCATGGCACTGAGGGTCTCCTCTGCATGGTGTGTGAACCTGCCATCCAGTCTGTGCACCAGCCTGCAGGGGAGTCTGTGGTGGAAATGGACACTCACAGCTCTTGGGTTTCAATACAAGGGCATTTAATGCCTGCGGTGGCTGCCTGGACTGGCAGAGGACTTCTCAGCAACCCCACATTTGTGGCTGTGACATGGACAACATGGTGCATGCAAGGAGGAGGTTCCTGGTTCCCTCCATGCCCCAGCATGTGTCTCAGCCACTGGCCAGGTGACAGCCCCATAACCCAAACCCACTTGATGTGGCTTTTTGTGAGGGCATGGCCAGGCACACCCCAGAACCTGGCACTTTCCCCACATCAGGGAGGAGGTGTGGCTGCTGCCAGCTCTGTCCTTCAACTCCTTGCAGCCTAGTACAATCACAATTCCCCCCCAAAGCATCCCACCGAACCCAAATGCCGGGTGGCAGAGAAGACACAGTCAGACCCATCTCAGAGCTGCACAGCAAAGCTACAAGAGGCTCCAGGCACAAGCTGCCCTGATGGATGTTGCCATCACAAGCAAAGGAAAACCTCTGTCCCAGAGGACACCACAGCCCTGGGACCCTATCCACAGGGACAGGGTGCTCCATCCTTTGCATGCTCCTGTCCCTGGCTGTGGGGCACTGCGGGAAAGGTGCTGGTGCCCCCAGCACAGCCGTGGCTCTCAGTTCACTGCCTTCACTGTGGCGGGAACAGCAGCACAAGCTGCTCTCCCGCTGACTGCCCAGTTATTTTGGCTCCTCACAACGGTGGCTTTCTCCTGAGCAGCTCCCACACTGGCAGCCGTGGGCTGGCAGCGAGTCAATGCATCCCTGTGTGCATCCTTGTGCCGGGCTGGCTCCGGATGCCCCCGCCCTCCGCTGCCATCGGCACTGCAGGCAATAAGAAGGCAGCGAGTCCCCTGGACGTGCTGCATTGCTGTGTCACGGCCCCGGCGCCAGCAAGGAGGTGAGAGGGGCTGCGGGGGGCCGGGGCACCGGGATCTGGGGGTCTTGCTGCCACGGGAGGGGTGGTGTGGGGGCACCACTGCAGCTCTGCCACTGCAGCAAGGAGCTGAAACCCTCCTCAGCCTTGCCGAGAGGAAGCAGCAGGGCATGAGCATGCAAAGGGCTGTTAGGATGCATGCCTGAAGGGCTTTAGGAATATTTCCTACCTGACTGGGGACTGTCTGAATGATTGGGCACTGCCTGTGACGCAGAGAAGGTGTCAGCTTGGGACACATGCCACAGGATGACAGTGCTTTCAGCATCCAGCCTTGTCAAGGTGAAATGGGAGCCGGGCTGCAGGGCAGGAGATTTTTATCCGTGGGGTATGAATTAGCTGACTGCCAGACTAAGACTTGCTCCCCTCCCAGCATCAGTGCATTCTACAGCTTTTGGGAAGCTGGTTTTGTATCTCTCCCTTTTAGATGAGAGTCTGTTTGTGAAACCTGCAGGAAACGCTGCAATCCCAATGGTTAACATTCCCAAGAGTCTCCACATCAAGGGAGGAGGGGGGTTAGAGGAGATGTGCTTAGTTTGACCTGCTGGCACTCATCAAAACCAGCTCCTGGCTGGGTTCCCCTGACTGCTCTGCAGGCATGAGAGGCAGAGGTGAACATGCCTGTGACAGAGGGGACAGCAGAGCCTTTCTGAAGCTCCATGTGCAGACACGAAACCCCTGCCTGCCCCTCTCCCAGGCAAGGAGAACAAAGCAATGGGTTAAACAGCAGGAGCCAAAGAAGACATGAAGTGACACATGCCATCTGCTATATAAAGAAATTTATGTGCAGGTCTGCACATAAAGAAAATGCAGGAGCATCTTGCTGGAAGGCACCAGGGCTTTGCAGCCTCTCGTCGTTTGCTCTCCTTCACTCTGACCATGCAGACACCCAAGGTGTCAAACTCACACCAGTCCCAGGGAATAGGTCTATTCCTGGTGTCCTATACTGGGCACTCCTGTTGTGGCTCCCCATCCCTCCTGGAGGCAGAAACAAGGTTTCTCAGGATCTTCCTCCCTGAAGTGAGTGCTGCCAGTGGAGCTTTTCCACAGCATGGTTTGAGTTTGGGGTCCAGTGCTGCCCATGCATGGGGGAAGCCCTGGGGCAGTCACACTTGCAATGGGAAGGACATTTCTGGGGCTGTCCCAGGCTAACGGACTCATTGCTCCCTCTGACCCCAGAGCCACACTGCCACCATGTCTGAGCTGGAGAAGGCCATGATCGCCATCATCGATGCCTTCCACCAGTACTCGGGGAAGGAGGGAGACAAACACAAGCTGAAGAAGTCAGAACTGAAGGAGCTCATTAACAATGAGTTGAGCCATTTCCTTGGTGTAAGTATTGCACCCCATTCAACTGAGCAGCTCCCAGGCTCTGCTAACCCCATCTCCCATGGAAAACAAGTGCAGGGGAAGGGGAAGCTGGTGCAGCAGTGCACTGAACACTTTGTTCCTCTCCACAGGAGCAGTAAGTGGCAGAACAAGGGCAACAGCCTGCACTGGGGGCTCCGGTTTGGGTTGGATAATAGGGAAATCAGGCTGAGAGAGCTGGGCTGGTTCAGCCTGGACAAGAGAAGGCTCCTCAAGGGGAGACCTCAGAGCAGCTCCAGTGCCTAAAGGGGCTGCAGGAAACCTGGAGAGGGGCTTTGAACAAGGGCCTGTAGGGACAGGACAAGGGGAATGGCTTTAACCTGCCAGAACAGGGGAGACTGAGATGAGCTCTTAGGCAGAAGCTCTTCCCTGTGAGGGTGCTGAGGCGCTGGCACAGGGTGCCCAGAGAAGCTGTGGCTGCCCCATCCCTGGCAGTGTTCAAGGCCAGGTTGGACACAGGGGCTTGGAGCAACCTGCTCTAGTGGAAGGTGTCCCTGTCTGTGGCAGGGGTTGGAACTGGATGAGTGTTAAGGCCCCTCCCAACACAAACCAGTCTGGGATTCTATTGTTCTGTGAAATTTCCTTCCCTGGGAAGGGCGGACAGCCCTGAGGGGCTCAAGATGTCCTTTCCCAGTGGAAGCTGTGGCTGTGATTCCTGCTCCAGATGATGGTGCAGCACAGGGTGGTACCCAGCACAGGTGGGGAACCATCAGCTATTAGGGGTGTTTCTGAGCAGAGATGCAGCCATGAGAGCATTTGAGAAACTGGGACATGGCACATTCTGGGCCTTGCTCTGATCCCCCCAGCTTTGGCTGCCTCTTTCTATCCCTTCAGGAGATCAAAGACCAGGAGACTGTGGACAAAGTCATGGAAGCACTGGACAGTGATGGGGATGCAGAATGCGACTTCCAGGAGTTTGTAGCCTTCATTGCGATGGTCACTGCTGCTTGCCACGAGTTCTTTGAGCATGAATGAACTGGTGGGAGACAGGCGAGCGCCTCCCGCTCATGCCGCAGAGGAGCAGAGCAGCATCGTTCCGCTGGGAAAATGACTGGGGCTCCTTGGAGTCAAGCTTGTGCTAGACTTAAGCAGCTTATTAAGTTCTATGGCTCTGTGAACAAGAACCCCCTACATAGTTCAGGAGAGTGCCCACCTGGCTGGATGTGGTGTGAGAATGCCTTGTCTCCAGCTCCTTCCATGCTGTTGTATGCCAGGGATGTGCATGGGGCTGGATGATGCTGTGATCCAAGCTTGCTTGCAAAGGGAAAAGGGGAATTCAGGGCTGAAGCAGGAGGTGATGCAGAGGGGCTGGTTACAGAAGCCTCGTTCTGGCCTGAGCAGAAAGGCTCCTGTTGATTCCCATGGGCTCTGACTGCCCTGTGCATGGTACTAACACAAACAGCACAGCCCATCCCTGTCATGGGGCTCAGCAGAGCCCACACACTTCTTGGTAAATTGAGACACCCTTGGCTTGAAAGGCAAAGCATAACTACCTAACAGCCCAGGCTCTTCTCTTGCCAATGAATCCTCCTGCTTTTAGCAGCCTGCAGTCTGAAAGCGAAAGTGTACGAGGCTCCTGCCTTAGGGACAGCCGCTGGTCTTGGAAGTGCCTTGGTAAGGTCTCCGGGCTCAGTCAGAAGGCATGAGGGGATCTACCCAATATGACCACAGCGCTTTAACACAGACCAGAGCCTCCAGTGTGTCGAAATTGTGAGAATAAATTGTTGGTTTGGTCGCTGGTGAAAAGCGTGTCATTTTGTCCCATGCAGCTCCTCAGTTGCCTGCACTGTCACAGGAGCAGGCTGGAGTATGCAGCCTCAAGCACTGCTGCAGCTCATGCCCCTGGGTTGCTTGTTGGGCATGGACCCTTCAACTCTTCCCTGGCATCACTGTGGCTGTCCAGACTGGCAGATGTACGTGCAAGGCCAAAAGAGCACAATGCACCTCCACGGGGCTGCTGCTGTTCAGGATGTGTACACTGCTGACAAAGGTCATGCAGGGGCTTGCACTGGTAAACCTTTGCAAGGCCAAAACTAAACTTAAGACAATTCCCCTGAAGCCTTGTCCAGTGCACTTGCTGTGCAGTTTAGCAATAGCTCTGAGTTAGGCATTCGTGGCTAGCAGCATCTATAGTGACAAATCCCCAACAAAGATGCCCAGAGATGTTTTTTCTACCTCATTACACATTTCATTATGATTTCATGCACAAAGTGACATGTCTTTGCACAGGGACCATCTTGCTATTCTCATCTGCCTCCCCCAAGCTGTGAAAGTAGACACTTGGGCAGATATGCACACAAGAAAGACAACATCTTGTACTGCATCTGCAATTAAAACCCAGCTATGCCATCCCAGGGAAGTGTCCATTTGCTGAGAACTTGTTTAGCATCCGAGTTACTTCCACCACATTTTTAACATCCTCATCTTGATCAGCTGTTTCCAA
The DNA here is from genome assembly GCF_033815535.1 of Pezoporus flaviventris. NCBI lineage: Eukaryota > Metazoa > Chordata > Aves > Psittaciformes > Psittacidae > Pezoporus > Pezoporus flaviventris. The sequence goes on from NW_026892549.1 coordinate 55,728,381, forward strand.
CATTTCCACAGACCTGAAGCAGTATGGGAGGACAATGAATGGGGAGGCTGCCTGTCCCAGTGTCCCCACGGTTAGGCAGGGTTCATGGGACCCTCTCTTAAGCCTGAACCTGAGTTCAGCAGAGGGGTCAGATGCTTCTACACAAGGTTCTGCTGGTGAGGCTGCCTGTAAGGTCTCCAAGTCCCACTTGCCTTCTGTCTCACCTCACCAGCAGTGCTCCCATGGTGAGGAATCCTTCCCCAAGACTGAGCCTTTTCAGCAGCTCTGCACAACTGTGCAGCAGCATGGCTTGAAGCCTGCAGAGCCAGGGAGACACGGAGCAGGCTGTCCTTCCCTTGTGAGCAATGACAAGTAGGAGCAGGGAATGACACAGCACAGGTATGCATGTTTCTGGTACCCCCACTTCTGGGAACTCACAGAGTCTTTACCTGGCACAGGAGAATCACAGAATCGACCAGGTTGGAAAACACCTTTAAGATCATCAAGTCCAACCTGTACCCCAGCACTGCCAAGGCCACCACAAAACCATGTCCCTAAGGCCCTTGTCTACAGAGTTGGGAACACTTCCAGGGACAGTTAAAATGCCTGACCACCCTCTGGGAAAGGAATTGCTCCTAATATTCAATCTAAACACCCAGAACTTGTGCCTCTTGTCAGGTGTGGGAGGAACACCTGCCCTGACAAGGACTGGACAAAGACAGGACAAAAGCCCACAGAAACTTCCCACCACAGACAGAATCCCAGGAAAACACCTCATGCAGCTCTTGTCATACCCACATGGTGGTAGTCAGCTGTTCAGACCCCCCAAAAACCCACACTGCGTCCTGACTGTACTGGGAGTGCTGATCATTGCTGTGAGCACACCTGAAAAGCGTTCTTCATCCTGTTACCTGTCAACAGAAGCGCATCCAGGATGAATCATTCATGGAATGACAGTGAGACAGATAACGGATCTCCAGTACAAAACATGCCTTTTCCACAAATCATCTGCAAAGTAACGGTGGATTTTTACAGACCCCAGGAAGGAACATTCCCAGCCTTGCTGGATGGAGTAAAACAATGGCACAAACAAAGCACTTCACATTTCCCACACCTTGAGAGCTCCACGCTGTTGTGGCACCGAGACGTGCTCCTGCATCCCAGCACTGCAGTGACATGGAAGCACCTTCCTGCTCCCTCTGTATGTTACACTGAAAAACGTGCTTCCTAAGGAAGTGGCAGTGAATGATCCACAGACTGAAGTTGTTCCCCCAACAGATATTAAATCAGAAGGATGTACTGCACTGTACTGCAACATTCGGGGCATTAGAGCGCATTTGCAGGTTTTCCATTGTGAAGTACTCTCAACACTGGATTTTATGGTGCAAAGTCCGAAATCATCTGCACCCCCAACAGTGTGGACTGCAAGGGGAAGGCAGCTGACAGAGCAAGGAAGTAGAAGAGCAAAATGGGAAGTTTTTTAACCAAACCAAACCACCTCCAAAACGATTCAGCAGCAACCTGATATAAACCCGATCTTTAAAAACTATACACCTTGATAAACTATAAACCTGATCTTTAAAAGGCCACTTTTATATTTGCTTGTCACTGAAATCTTGATTCTGCATGTGGGCACGCCACATTCCAAGTACAGACAGAACCACCACGGCACTGTTACCTGGGTTTGGCAGAGAAAAATGCCAGAAGTAAAGACAAATCACTACTGTGCAAGCATATTTTAAGGAACACTAGAAAATTAGCAAGTATTTTTCATTTTCATAAGAAAACTTTTATGTTTAGGTGAGAACAGGATTAAAAAGGGACTGAAGGAAAAGACAGTGGTGTATATTATTTTAATAACATGTATTGAAATAAAAAGATAGAACTCTGCTTATATATGGCACTGGCATAACCGAATTGGAAATGAGCCCCAGTGTGCCTAGTCCCTCCTAAACAACACAACTGGTCACCAAACAGGATTTAAAGACTACAACAAAACTTTACATTAGAATTTGTCATGAAAAGAAACTGCCTTAGAAACATCTCATCTGAAATACCTGACCATGGAAATATCTAGAGCATATTCACCAGCTGAATAGAAACACCAGTTCAACAAAAAGAGTTAAACCTTAGTATACCCAGCATCAAGTAAATCTTGAAGTGCAAAAGGTTAAGAGCATTATCTAATGCAGTTGTGTTAGCTGTAAATCAGTTCTTAGATGTAACCTAGTTCTGTCACCTAGTGACATGGTTTCTGGCAATACTTTGTACGTGCAAGTGTTCAGAAAATTCAGTTTCTGGCCTTAAAATGGAGTTTTAAATATGCTCTAGAAACCAAAACCAGAAGCCTCTCAAACAGATCCTTAAAGCGCATACAACATGTTTTCACACAGTGGCAGGGAAACAGCATTAAAATAATCAGGGACTTGATACAGAGAACTGGGGAGATGGAACAGAAAATTAGGAATGTGCACTTCAAATGAACTCACTGCTTCCTTTTTTCCTGCTGCTTCCAAGGTAACAACAAGCAATACATAAAGGCGTAAAGCAGCCTCATAGTAGTGTTGATGCTGTACGGAGCTTATAAATGTCAGTACAAAGTGCTGGCTCACAAGAACACTGGCTGCAGTAACAGCAGTTCTAATAATGTCTGCAAAGTCACTTAGCACTCGATGGAGTCCAATCTCACACCCCAGAGTATATCTGAAGCGTGATGCTTGGACAGCAACCCTTTTGTGGCATCTTGCCTCATTCCTTCAGCATGGTGACAGTGAAAGGCTCAGAATTCCCTTGTTGCTACATTTTACGTTCCTGAAAGATCAGGTATAAATAAGTAAATAAACAAATTCTTGCACCTTTGTTACACGCTGACATTTCAAATGTCAAACTTGTTCAATCTAAGATGAATGACAGATTTTTGGCACCTTTCTTCATTAGTTTTGAGAAAGGTGAGTGAAGTTACTCTGGCAGTAAAACCTAGAATGCTCTAAAAGCACTTCACAGACAGCATTATCTTTATGCTAGAGTACAATGCCTTGTTGTAATTAAGAGTGAGAAACCTGAAAAGGCTCAAAGATGCCATCTTCTCACCATGTACAGTGCTTTTAAAAACAAAACACGTTCTGCAAGACAAATTCACGTTTGTTTCCTAACCCCACTGTTGGTACAAATCTGTTTTCTGTGCCACTTCCCTTGCCTCTTCCAAAACCTTTGCCTTCATTTAATAGATTACAACTTTTATTTATTTCTGCACGCAAAGCAGCATTCCCCATTCAATCTGAGTTAAAGCAGGTGCTTTGGTCAGGAACCCCTGGAAGTCTGTGTCAGAAAATGCTGCTGACACCAAACAAAACCACTGGGGCCTGTGAGCAGGGGGTAACCACAGAGGGCTCTGCACAGCACAGTGACTGCAGGGAGCCTCAGCAGATTCCTATGCATGTGCTGCGCCCCACAGATGCTGAACCTCACATCACATTTGGAAACACGGTCTCGTGCAGCACATCCTTCTCTTTCGGTAAGAACTAAACCAGACGCTACTTCCTGTGAGCCACGTTGTGGAGGACCAAGAACAGTTCTTGTTTCAGTGACTTTTACACCCTTTCCACCTCCTGCTGCTGCTTCGGGTCAGCCTGGTGAGCCTGCTCAGCACCGTCACCTTGCTGCTGCTGTTTCTGCTCCTGCTCTTCATTACCACCCGGTGCTTTTGCCTTGGTGGCTACGGACCTGGCTCTACCAGGCCTCACCTCATCCTGCTGCCGCTTTTCACAGCGTCTTTCAAAGGCAGAAACCCCGGCAGACGCGCGGTCGCAAAGCGAGCAGTGGTACGGCCGCTCCCCGCTGTGCGCCCTCATGTGGAGCCGCAGGTACGCGGCCCCGCAAAGGCTCTGCCGCAGAGCCAGCAGCGCTGAGGCTCCCGCGCCTCGTGGCTCTTCCCGCGCCGCTTGAAAGCCTTCCCGCAGGCGGAGCGCACGGAGCTCCTCTCGCCCGACTCCGGGAGCGGAGGTGCAGGGCGAGGTGCGATGAGGCGATGAACGCCTTGCCGCAGAGCGCGCAGCAGTGCGTGCGCTTGTGGAGAACCAGTCCCGAGGGGAGGGCGAACGCTGTGGCGCACCGCGGGCAGCGGTACGGCTTCTCCTCGCTGTGCACACGGCGGTGCTTGGCCAGCGCGCTCGCCTGCGCGAACGCCTCCCCGCACTGCTCCCACCCGTGGGGCCGCTCCGCGAGAGCCCAAGCCCGGAACCACCGGTCCGGCCCCATACGGAAGCGGCGGCGCACGGTGGTGACGGCAGGAAGCGGGGTGGAGCGGCCGTCATTTTGTGGTGCGCCTCCTGTCCCTCCGGAGGTGGGTGACAGCGGAGGCGAGGCGGAGTCGTGTCCCTGCCGGCTCCTCTGGTGCCGTCTTCCCTTTGTGCTGCCCGGCTCAGCGCTGGCTTTGCTGTGTGAAGTAAGTGCGGCCTTGCTGAGGGGAGGGATGTTTCCCCCCCCTTCGGTGTGTGGCAGTTGCCAGTTGAGGGGAGGACCCCCCCACAGGGCAGTGCCGTGCCCCAGCGCATGGCGATATATACTGAGAACAGAGTAAACTCGGGAACATCTAGGCTTTGAGGATGTGCAATTGCTTTAATTGCAATGAAATTCTGCAGCAAAAAGGCTCTTCAGGCATTAAACCTCTCCAAAACACTGGTGAAAACTGCACTACGGAGGAGCTGCGGTTTTGATCTAACAGCACTTCGGCACTCAGCAAGCCAGACTGTTTTGAACTGTTTAATGTGCTTTCTGCGTTAGGTTTAGTTTACAAGGCAACTCGTCTCACTGCCAGCTATAGCTCAATACAAAAATCTCACAATGCTTTATGTGCTAAAAAACCACACTATTAAAATGGGGTTAGGTAGTTCTTTCCTTTCACCAGCTGTTCTGTCACAAGCAGTGTCCCACAGCCCACTGTTAGAGGTTGCTGTTATTTAATAAGTTACTCAAGTTCTGTACATAATTACAGTCAGAGTATGCAGCTGTATGATACACCACAGCCAGACACCACAAGGGCAAAGGACTACTGTAGATGGAAGCTTTTTGTTGAAGATTTTACAGTTTACATTTGACAAAGAGTCAATTTGATACCCTCATACTGGGAGAGTGACATCCATCTTCCTTAGGCACTGATCCAGGCAGAACTGCCTTGCAGAATAACCTGGCTCTTCTGCCAAACTCATGCATTATATATATATATATATGTATATATATATAAAAGAAATTATGTAGCTCTTCAACAACTCTATAAAAATAATTATTTGTTAGTCTTGTCTTACCTTCAAATACATGAAGTATTTGAATCACTTCACATTCTCTTTCTGAATTAGGTGCGCTGCAATATTAGATCAGGCAGAAACTTCATAACTCTCATCAGCTGAGTGTGAGCCAACCAACTGGATACTGCAGCTTGAACAAGACAGTCTGAAAACCAAGGCATTTTGTACCACAGCAGATCAAGCTAACTAACACTGAGTATAGTTTCCATGGTGGGGAAAAAACCCCAGTAAAAGCACTATAATAAATTTTAACATAGGATATTCAGGGAAAACATATAAGACCATGCTTCATAAACATTTCTATGAAACATTCAGAGATTGTTGGCTTTGGAATGAGTTTTCAAATACTTGTTTTTATGCAGGGCAGAACACAGCTAATGCTATGAAAACAAGCAACTTGAAGTTACAACAGTAAGAGCAGTGAAGGCTCCTGCATCGAGTGGTTAAAAGTGGATATTAATTTATATTTTATTACAAAGTTTATAGCATTACAGAGTCCAGCATGGCACAATAAGTAACGTTTTTACAGCTGCAGTATTTGTTTTCGCTTGGTACAAAAAAAGCTGAACAGCAGCATAATTGCTGTTATATTGAATCTGGGATTGGACTGAATTTCTTCTGAATGGGGGCGACTCAGTGATTTCAAATAAAAAGGCTGCATTTTTAAAATTGCAAATATGTGCAAAATTCCTTTCATTACAGTAGAGAATATGGCAGAGATGTGTGCAGTCTTGAAAGTGACGCCTGAACCCAGATACTGCCAATATATTGCAAACAATCACATGGAGGGTGAACTCCAAATGGGTACTCACGACTCAGTACTGTTTCCAGGAGTTGTCCTCACAGCTGGTGTTTTCTCCCCACCCTGCTTTATGTCCTTTTATGCAGTGCATCAATTCTGACATTCAGAATTGGTGTAGAAAAACCACTGGTCCATCACAGTTCTCACAAGCTTCCTTCAGGAATTCAGTAAACTCTCCATCCTAAGTCAGCTGCAACTGTTACAATGGATTTATGAAAGCAAATGCAATCTGAGAGATGAACGTCTGTGAAGAGGAGCATCTCCATTTCCCTTTCAACAGCTTTTAAAACCACAGAAAATGGGTTCCAATGTTACTATGTGGAAAGTCCCTTTATTTTGGTGCGTTAGCCTTGGTGTGATTTTTCTCTTTTCACATGTTGTAGGCAACATAAATAGGATCCAACTGGTCAGCTAAAAACCCGTCTCTCAAGTGCATCCGTTGTTTCTCACCACGGGAATTGATAGGAATAACACCGGGGTCCACGATGACTACAACACCTACTATAAGATAATGCTCTTCCAGAACCACGTTTGTTACCAGAGCAACCAGGTCCAACGCTTCTTGTTCTGAGCCTTCCAACTCCACAACCACCACAAGCAAGTTGGTCCATGTAAACACAGCACTGTTGGCATGATACAGATAGAAGTGGTGAGAAAAAACTACACTCAAATGAAGCTAGTTATCAGAGAGGGACTCACTGGAAAGACATTTTGTAAGTACTTGAACAATATAAGAAATGAGAACACGTGATAGAATATTAATGTGAAAATATTAATAAATCAGGAAGTATGAAAACTGTAAGTTCTTGGAATATTCTCCCACTGTTTGTTTTAATTGTCCATGTACAAAATATAAGTAGGTCCTTTTCTCTTACATGTCCACAGTCGTGTATTTAAAAGTCCTTTGCACTTGCTTGAAGGGACCTTAAAGCCCATCCAGGTCCAACCCCCTGCCATGGGCAGGGACACCTTCCACTAGAGCAGGGTGCTCCAAGCCCCTGTGTCCAACCTGGCCTTGAACACTGCCAGGGATGGGGCAGCCACAGCTTCTCTGGGCACCCTGTGCCAGCACCTCAGCACCCTCAGTAAAGAGCTTCTGCCTAAGAACTCATCTCAGTCTCCCCTCTGGCAGGTTAAAGCCATTCCCCTTGTCCTGTCCCTAAAGGCCCTTGTCCAAAGCCCCTCTCCAGGTTTCTTGTAGCTCCTTTAGGCACTGGGAGCTGCTCTAAGGTCTCCCCTTAAGGAGCCTTCTCTTGTCCAGGCTGAAATCCTGAAGATGTGTTTACCACATCCAAACATGTACATTCTGACAGTCAGGGAAGTCAAGGCTGTCCTGCCCTGTTCCCATCCTGCCATTCCTGTCTTTCAGACTATGAAGATCAAACTCTCATAAAGGTGTGGGTTTTATTTTGTTTTTAGCATTGGAGGCAGGGTCAAGAGGGACATAATATTTCAGTTACTCTCACTGCAGTAGTTTCTATGCAAACTTTTCATGAGCACTCTACAGCAAGCTCTCAGTCTAAGCTCTGTTCCATGAAGCTTAGTTTCTGCTGCTTTAAAATAAAAGAATACAGAAAAGTAATACTGAGGCTCTTACCATTCTGCAATGCTTTTATGTGCTCTTATTACAGAGGTCTCTATATCAATGGGATGGTACCTCATTCCTCTGAGCTCCAGTGTTTCATCCAAAGAGCCTACCACATAGAGGGCATCGTGCCTCTCTGCAACATAGCACAGACATTAGAAACACCATCAGATCTACAGAACAAACACGGTCATTTGTATGTACTTATTCCTGATGTTCTAAGGTGCTTCCTAGAAGAAAGAGTCTGTAATACACATCAAGCTCTACCATTTGGAGAGAAGAGAATTAAGAGGTCACGTAGGACTTCTGCCTATTGACTCCAAGCAAGTGAATTCAGGCTAAAAAGAATTTCTGGGTAATCTAATTCTGTCCCTTTTCTCATGTAATCTCAAGTCATAAATCCATTCAAGATACACTGTTAAAGCATCTTTTTGTCCCACTCTTCTTCCCAAAGAACTTCTCTCCTCTAATCGACAAGAACACTTTCCAAATTCCAGAGGTAACTTTTATTTTTCTTTTCGAAACCAGTTTACACCCACTGTTCTCATACCAGCAACAGTCAGCTTCTGAAGTTCCCCATAGTTAATTCAGTGAGAACAGCCTATCTCCTCAGACTTAGCTTTGCTAGGTTAAATAAGCAAAGCTCTCCTAAGGCCATGCTCTCCTCATTGCCATGTCCATCCAGTAACTCTGCTCAGTTCAACTTTGGGTTTTCTGGCACCTGTTTTATAATTCTGTCCAAGCATGTAACTTGAGACAAAAAGCAGACTTGTGTTTCCTGCATACTTGGCTGTGATATTTCACCATATATAGTCTCTCAAATGCTGACAAACTCAAGGACAACTGGGATTGTTCCACAGGGATAAACATCTCTGTATGAGTTTTCAGAAAGCTCCAAGGCACAAAACCTTGCTATAGTAATATGCTGCCTTCTCACCTCTCTTCCTTTGTGAATGCCTGCTCACAGATTCCAATTTCTCAACTACCAGCTTTCTCAAGAACAGGGAGCCCTTTCACTTTGAACAGTGGCAGAAACACAATTCCACCAAAGCATCCTGTGTAGAGCTGTGCCCTGCAGGTTAAGTCGTTACCCTAGAAAATGAGAGGGGAGGAAAGCTCAGAACCCCTTGGTCGAGTGTTTTATCATGCTCTACCAGCTCTGACGGGTAGCGAGTAATGAACGATTCCTGTTACATCCAGCACAGGATCTGGTGGAAGTCAGGATAAACTTGCAGGACAGCTTTCTCTTTGCTAGCTCAGCTACCCCAAGTAGTTTCCAGAACACGCCTCTACAAGCACATTTGGTTTCTCTCACCTCCGCTAGCATCAGTAAGTTCTGTTCTGCGCAGAAAGCCAAGGTACCCAGTCCGAGCCCATATGGTCTGAGTGTCTCCAAAACTCAAGCGAGCAGTAAAGTGATCAGCGTGCAGTGCCTCTTCTCCATACACTGTGTAGTAACCAGTAGCATTGTGTGGGCTACTCACCCATATCTAGGAGATAAAAACCGAAACAAGCAACAAACCAAATTCCTGTAGAAACACTGGTTATTTTGCCAGACCCAGGCAGCAGCATTTCTAGATTTACAAGATCTGTTCCACTGACAATTTTGTTTCTCCTAAAATGCCAGGAGTAGTTTTATTAAAATAAGTCATTAACTTCTGCCTCACAGAAAATGACCAGGAAAAAGGACTAAAAAAGTTTTATATACATATATATGCATAGTTTGGCAGGGGAGGGAGGAAACCACGCAGACGTACATACAAGCATGTAAACTGTTCCAGCTCTCTGCAGAGTTCATTCACTTGCCACATTAAGGTGATTAAGAGGTAGGCATTCATCTGATATGATTTATCTATATATTAAATCACTACAAGTACAGCAGCATCAAAGCTTTACCTCTCCTAAATGCGAGTCTCCCAGAGGTCCCTTGGTTTCCGTGTGTGCTATGATGACCTTGACCCCTGGAAGAATCTGGAATAAGAAGCAAATGGAAGTTAACAGAACTTGAATTCATCAAAAGAAAAGTTAATGCAGAGCCACAGAAGTCAAAAATCTGTGCAGTCTTCTCTTTCTGCTCTTCTCTGTACCATAGCTATCAATCATATCCTCCTACCAAGTTGCTCAATTTTTTCAAGTCCAAGAACTATTTTGCAGCTTTAGACTTGAAGTTTGTTTCACACCTGAAAAATGTCTTCCACATGAAGGCCTCCGATATTTTCAGTTTTAGCAACATATCCTATTGCTTCACTTCCTGCACCTGGCTTCATTTTAATAGCTGTTCATTTTGCACTCTCTCTAATGACTCTCCTAGACATACTGTGATTAATGAAGCTTGTTGCACAGATTTTGTACTGAGGTCCAGCTGAAGCAGCTCACTATCCAGGTACTGGTCATGAGGAGGAAGGATGCTCCAAAGTCTCACCTTCCCAGACTCCATAAGTGGCAGACTGTGTGGAGAACCTCTCTCTACCAAACGCACCCTGAAAAAATAAGAGAATACATTTGTACAAGGATTTAGGAACTTAAATAGATGTGTTCAAGTATTATCCTATCCTTAGCTGCACTGACCAAACCAAAATTTGCTCAGTTATTCACAATGCAGTAACTTAAAAGAGTTCTAGCTGTCTTCAAGATTTCTCTGTTAGCATTCCCACAGACCACGTTTCTTTAATGAAGCAGAAAGAGCTGAGTAACTGTTTCCAACAGAGCTTGAAGGTTGCAGTTCCACCAGCATTTTACATTCACCTTCTTTGTTGGACTTTGTGGCACCTCTGCTTGCCACACTGACCCATGGCAGAGAGGCAGTAGGAATTACAGTAAGTGAAGAGCAAGCAGCCTAAACAGAATTAAGTGACACCATGCAGCACATCAGCAGCATAACTTACGAAGACAGCACATTTGCAGAAGGAACAAGAATTGAGTGCAGTAGGAGAGGCATACAAGAGAGGCAGCTCCTATACATCATGTCATATTAGACTATTCCTACACCTATAGGCTTGAGCTAACACAGTGGCAACTTTGAGGCTACAGCTGAACTTGGTGTGAAAAGGAATATATACCATGCAAGTCATAGTGATACATTCAAGAAGGAGAAAATGACTGTAGTTTACATTGATCTGTTCAGATGCCAAGCAGGGTCATGCTAAACGTGGTGAAGAGCTTGTCTTCGAAAAGCTAAGATTTAAGCTTGCAAAAATTAGAGATGAGTTAGTCACAAAAGCTCCCAGTTAACAAAAGCCCCTAATTTAACATTATCAATTTAAAAGAAAATAAAGCAAATGCTTTATTTAATTTATCAAGACACAAGTCTTGATATTGTGCTTCCTAAGTACAGAAACAAATACATATGTGCATGCACCCTGCTAAACTTACAGTCTTACCCTAACCTTGGTGCTGCCAGCACTTGTGTTAACTGAGAGACGAGTTAATATGAAAATTATGACTACAGAATTACAACTGATAGAATGATGTATCCATGGCAAGTTTCCAGGTGACATGTGCGTACACATGTGCGTGTGTGTGTTTTGATATGCTGTAATACAGGCCTGACATCAATTTATTGGGTCTGGGAAGGCTGAGGGGATTGAGTTGCTTTTGTCTGAAGGGAAGAGTCAAAAAAACACCAACCCACAAATCAAACCAAACAACTAAGGGAGATTCTAATTTACTTTTACCACTACCTAAAGGACCATTAGAGAGAACATGGAGCCAGACTTCTTGGACTTGCTCACTATAAGGAGAAGAGGCCAGTGACATAATATGCAGAATAGGAAGTGCCACCAAGGAAGACTTCCCCCGAGTGGGGTGTCAGTCTCATAACACACACACACACACACACACACACACACACAGAAGGAGCATCTCTATTCTTGGAGATGTTCTGTACTGAACTGCTTCTGGACCTCAGTAACCTCATAAAGTCTTGAAGCTGGTCCTGCTCTGAGCAGGAGGTTGCTTGAGGGGTATCAGAGATTCTGCCTACTCCAGATGTTACTGTGTTTCTGTGACTAACCACCCAGCTGGCAAAGTCACCTTTTGCTAAGCATATGACCAGGTAAGAAACAGCTAATGGGTCTAGGTTATATGGGACTGATGAACAGGCAGCAAGTTAAGAGAGATTCTAGAGAGGAACAGCAGAACAAGTGATGGAGGAGTAGATGCTGGACCAATTCCAGCACAGAGCTGTCATCCTCTAGAATGAGGTTCCTTGTATATGGTGATGAGAGATTAGCTGCTGCTGAGAGCATTTCAGCAAACCAAGGCAATGAGGCTGAACTTTCTGCTCTACAGGAGGAGCATTAAATAGTTAATGCTTTAACATAATCGGTACCTGTCATGTCGAAGTGCTCTCATATCTACGTAGACTGTTGTTGGGTCTGGTCCTGCTGTTCCCTAAGAATAAGAAGGAAGAAACAAATTCAGGAGAAGCCAGAAAAATCCTGTTCTCGTTCTCACAGCCACATAAATTCACAAATTCCTCTTCCTTTTTTACTGACACTTAAAGTGCTGCCCTAATCTATCAGTAGTGTAGTAAAATAGCCCCCCTTACTAGAGGGACTGCCATAAAGCTTTGATGTTTGATGGAATCAGTAAATGAATGCACCAAGTGAAGTACATATTTATACTGTTAAGTCTTAATTTGGTAAGCACTTCCTGTAGAAACAGCAAGTGCAAAGCATGTAAGCATAAACCTATGAGGGCCTTAATCCCTGTCCCAAAGCTCAACTGTTCGGCTTTGTAACAGCTTTATTAACTTATAAGAAAATGTTTACTAACATTTAACAACATTTATCTAAAACGTAACTCCAACCAACCCATATTTTGACAGGGCTCCTGTCAGTAACAGCCTGGGCACAGGCAAAGCTTTATTGCAGTCCCAGAAGAAACCTTCTGACCAGCTCTGGTGAGAAGTTTCCAATTTCCCACCATGAGAACAGGGGACTTTATTTACTCCCCAGCAGAACTGAATCTCAAGAGAGCCAGCAACTACTGTGAAATGCATATTAAAGCTATAAAAATAGGCAAAGCTTTGGTGACTGTCCCCCCCTTCCCCCCAGTTCATTTCTCATTACAGAAATACTTCAAATGAGGCCACTTTGCCATCAGCTCAAGACTGTGCTGCTGGAGAATGTCTTTATGATATTCCCTTGTATGTTCAGAGCACTGCTGAGGCTCAGTGACACTGATGGCCACACAAATGAACAGTATGAGCTTTATCTCTAGGAATATACCCTTCAGTAACTTTAATCATTGCTATAGCTCCCTTTCCGGCTCATTTGAGAAAGAGGTTTTGTACTTTAGCTACAAGTGCTCTTTGTGAGTAAAACTGAACTTCTTTAGAAGAAAAAAATCTCACTTTATCTATTCCAGATGACAACTCTCAAATGACATACATTCATTACAGAGTAATACTGCTGAACCAGACTGACTTTAGGACATTACAAGCACACATGCATCACTATACCTGTTCAGCCAGCTTGCCCAGCCTGTTTGGCTGACAGCAGGACCACAAACAGAAGTAACAGAGGCCATCAAAGTGTGTGAAACAGAGAGAAAGGGGAAAAAAGAAAATACAAACAAAGAGGCACTGGAAACGTAAGATACACACAGTCAGACAGAAAACAAAACTCATACTGTTATAGAGTGAACAGAAAGTTTCCATTTCACATTATTTTTAAGTGTTTCACTGGGAAATATGGAAGTCCCAGTTAATAAACAAGAAGAGTTTTACGGCAGATAATGAGATGCCTATTGCCTTATCCATACTGCATTTGTATCTAAAGGCTGCTTGCAGCTTCTGAAACACCTTCTCAGTAAAACAGTCCAGTAAGGCTGGAAAACATTATGCATTTATTTGCATGCTAACTTGTATCAAACACCCATTCAGTTTGGCTATTTATCTATAGCCATCTAAGTTCTGTGATTTAAAAAGTCAAATACGGGTATCACTTTGGAAGAATGGGGAAAAGAGGTTTAAAAATCCCCCAAGACACTAAGAAAGGGCTAAAGAATGGAGAACAGAGATGAAAAAGGTATAAAATGAAGGGGAAGCTTCAGTCTTCACAGTTTTCTTGCAGTACTTTTCACATTGCCATTTAGCATCCTGCAGAAAAACTGTTGGGGTTTCCCCCCCCGTCTGTGCAGTCTGAACAGCAACTACGCAAACCTGGCTTTTAGAATCCCCATTTAGGCAGCCAATTCAGAAAGCTGTTCTTTTGCACTTGGCATCTGAAATGCCTTATTGAATGAATTTAATGAATTTCATCTATATCCTTCCTATTTTTCCATCTATCGATTCATAAAATTGCTCTGGCCACATTTCTTTATAACCATCTCTCTAGGGGTTGTTAAAAACCTTTTCTCCTTTAATATGTGTGACAGAAACCACAGAAACTGATCTCCAGTCTGTGAAGTGGGACTGTTTATACTTTATGGGCATATTCTCCCCCTCAAAGCTTCCAATTTATACCTTTAATTGTAAAAAGAAGTCTAACTCTCACGAGGTGAGACAAATGTATTTGCATGTTGCTGATACTACTGTTGAGATCTTTAGAAGTAAAAAACCTGCCATCCTTATCAATTTTCATGGGATTTATTTAAGGAACTCTTTCTTCCATTTATTTCAACATATACATAAGCTGTTTTTCAAACAGACAAAATCCGAATGACACAAAAGCTGAAATAGCATTGCTTGAAATATTTCATGTGTTTGTGAACAGGAAGCTCCTGCATAGTAGGAAGGAAACAAGTTTCTTAATACTGGTCCTCTTTATTAGAAAGGGAAATCAATTGGTCCATTAGTACAGAACAGTGAAATTATCATAATACGCATCTCCAAAGCTTATTTACTTGGTGATGAAGCAAGCAAGCAATGGAGCTCTAGCTCATTACAAAAGGACTTATATGAATGAACATGATTTCCTATAAAGTTCCCAGAGATTCTGTATAAGGAATAAAGAGTTTAATCTCACCTGTAAGCAAATTGCCACGTTGACCCTGCACCCAAACGTAGTGCTCACTGCACGAGCAGAGAGGCCCAGGTCTTTGAATAACTTGGAGAAAGACTGTGTTAATGTAATCCTCGGTCTCTCCTCTGCAACCACCATGCACGTTCGCACACAGGACAGGTTAACTCCTTTCATCTGAGAGGTTGGGTGAAGAAAACAACCTCTTAAGTTTGAAGTCAACAATTCTAGAACTAAGCCATTTCAATTCACAGAACAGAGGGACTTCCAAAACACTGGAATAAGTGACATAAACTGGTTAAACACTATACACACAGCCCGCGCTCAGTTTGGCTCCATCGACCCAGGACAACCTTCTAAAACTGTCCCAAGCAGCTTTGTGGCAGGGCTTTTTTTCTGCATAAAACCTACTTGCATGGTGTAGCTGCAACCCAGCCACTCATCATTCTGGGCTGAAAACCCCACAAAGTGTCATTGTTTCACAGGGCTGGGCCCACAGGGGACCTGCTCACCCCAGTTCAGATGCAAGCAGTGTATGAGACATTAGAAGCTCTCATCAGCATGAATGTGAACCTGTAGCAACTGGTTGCGGGCCAAGATTCCCTTCAATGAGAACAGAGGGACAGAGTTTGCTGTCTATACTGAGAATAAGTACAATGAAGCCACTTTCTTGTGCACAACAAGCTGCCAGACATTCCCAGTGGAAGTCCTGAGCAGCTTAGTTACTACAGCCGTGGGAACACTCCTGCCACTGAGACAGAGGCAGCTCCTCAAGGAAATACAGTTTCAGTTAAGAGATATCCCTCAAAAATAAATGGATCAACTATCAATTACTACTACTATCAATTACTGTGTAATTATTGCCGCTAGGAAGATAACAGCCGTTTCAGAACTCAATACCCAGCAAGCAGCACAGAGGTGGCACAAATAAGTATAGTTGAAAACAGAAGAACTTCTCTTCTTCCCCACCAGAAACCTGAGAGCTGAAAATTCCAGCAGTCTCAGTGTTTTCCAAAAAGCAAGTCATAATTAAAGGCTTCATAAAACACTTATGGTCCCATCTTCTGCAGGCTAAAACGAAAGATTTCAGAAAGATACATGTATTTAGATGTCATTATGTTGAAAAATGAAGTCCACTCACCCGGAGTATATCAGTCTGTGTTCCAAGCCCTTTGGTGCACATCTCCATCACAGAGTAAGAGCAGAACGTGACGCGCACTTTATACTGACTGACAGCAGACAACCAGATGGACACGTTGCTCTCCAGTTCCAGAGGAGGGACTAGAATAGACTGATGACCCGAATAGACACTAGGAAGAGGAAGAAATAGAAAGATGAAAACTTCAAGCCAGCATATAAAAAGCCAAAAGTTACATAAAGTCATAATGAAGCAAATACAGGAAAACTGAGAACATGGAATCTATCTGAACTTCACAGAATGGTTTGGATTGGAAGGGACCTTAAAGCCCATCCAGTTCCAGCCCCTGCCACAGGCAGGGACACCTTCCACTAGAGCAGGGTGCTCCAAGCCCCTGTGTCCAACCTGCCCTTGAACACTGCCACGGATGAGGCAGCCACAGCATCTCTGAGCACCCTGTGCCAGCGCCTCAGCACCCTCACAGGGAGAGCTTCGGCCTAAGAGCTCATCTCCATCTCCCCTGTTCTGGCAGGTTAAAGCCATTCCCCTTGTCCTGTCCCTACAGGCCCTTGTCCAAAGCCCCTCTCCAGGTTTCCTGCAGCCCCTTTAGGCACTGGAGCTGCTCTAAGGTCTCCGCTTAGATTCCCTTGGATAAGAATTTGAAATAAATCTGCAACAGTCAGCACCTTGGGGGTATTGTACAAAGATACAGTTTACTCTCAAAAGACTTTAAAAGGATTTATTTAATCAATGTGAAAAAGACAGTGAAGTCCTTTTTTTTCTTGGATTTGGTATCTGCTTAATTCCACTTGCAAACCCCAAGTTACTCAAGTAACCTACATGAATTTTGTTACCCCAAAATGTACTTTATGAAGTACCTACAAAAAGGTTAATTTGGGTTTCTCTGACAGTTTCAGCCATTGACTGTTCCCTGGGATTCTAGAGAAGGCTTGGAATGGATGGGAGAGCCTATGATCCAAAGGACGTACCTGCACAAACACCACAGAGCAAATCCCAAGCCACAGTAAGGGTCAAGACAGATGGCAATCTGACGTGAAGGGTACAGCTCACATTGTAGCTTTATAGAGCGACATAAGGCACTTGTAGCTGCATGTGACATCTGCAGGACAAAAAGAGGTGCTCTCAGGGGCTTTAAACCAAAAAGGGTATCACATGAAATACAGAAATGTTTGCTGTTAGAAGACATGGCAACATGTAGTGGTTTTGTTTTTTTTTTTAAGCACCTTTAAAACACAAGAAAGGGATATAAGCCCAAAAGTTCACAGGTACTTTTCACGCTAGTGACCAATGACATCTGTCGTGACACTGAATGATGCTAAACAACATCTCACACCTCTACTATAAATTGCAAAAGAAAACATTCATGGACTTAATGACAAACACACTCCATCAGTCCCCTTGGTGATTCTTCACACAGACCCAGTAAAGGCTGAATGTCTCCAAGAAGTGCATCAGTAAGTGTTGATGTCATGCCTCTGAACACTAGGATGCTCCGCTTACGTTTCTGTATTTCTTCTCTGGCAGGAGAAATGAATGCAGAATATACCTGCATATAAGGAAATGAAGTAGAATAATCTCTCTCTTGTTACTCTACCTTTACTCCTGCTAATATACCAGTAGTAGACACGCTGAAGTCCAAGTACGCCAACATATCTGGAGACGCAGGTCTGAAAATACCAGCCAGCTTCTTTTTAGGCATATCATCTATTTAAAACACAGAAAAAGAAGAGTACCCTAGTATTATTTTGCAAAATACAGGACAAAAATTTATCTTGACAGCATTACCACCAGATGCTTGCTATGGTTTCTGGACAGATATTGTGATGCAATGTTAGATACATCCATTCAGTTAGGAAGTTATGGTGTAACAAAAGAAAGAAATCAGTCTTCAAACTGATTTTGGCAAACATTCTGTACCTGTATCCAAAATAGTGGGCCACGTCTTAATATCTACAGCTGCTGCAGCTTCCTTGGACTTCAGCAGTTTCATTATCGCTTGTGTGGTCAGTATACAGGCAGACTTACTGACCTGTAAAAGACACAGCATCAAAACCATGTATAAAACTAACAAATGAATGCTAACGTAATTTCATATCCATCCAGATGAGAGAACCAGTAAGGTGAATAGATGAAAAATCCCCATTGGAAATGAAGCAAAATCACTATCACAACAACAGACAGAACATTTTAAATGAGTTGTAAAAAAGGTATTCACTGAGTCAGTCATAGCATACTGATTATTTCTTTTCCTGCCTTATTTTATACGGACTATGGCAAAGCAATTTATCAGGCTGCATCAACCATCCTGCACCTACCAAAAGCACTAGAAGGGGGATGCCTTATACATACCTCTACAATCATTTTGACAGTGGGCAGAGTGGTAGCAAGGTTCTGTGGATGAGGTGGGCGAACGGTGATAGGTATACAGCCAGCATATAAGCAGCCATAGAAAGTTGCTATTAAGTCTACTCCTGTAAAGGATATTTGTAACATTAAAGCCATTTTTATGAGAACAAAAGGCCAAACTCTTTCTCCAAAATCAAAACACACCCAGTTTCTTTTACTAAGAGGTAAGGATTTGTCACAAAGGTCTCTTCAAATCAACAGGGTGTTCTTAGCCACCCCCCATTCTATAAGGTTAAAAGATTTTGCATTTGAGAGTTAGCAAAAATGATTCAAACCCTACAAACTTTAAATAGGGATATGTTTTCATGGACGGGTAGGATAAAATAACAAAGTACTGTGGGTTATGAAAATGACATTTGTTTTTCACAGTTATCACTCTGGAATATGCAGTCATCCTACTTTTATGAGGTAAGACTCTTTTTTCCTGAGGTGCACTCCTAAATACATATCAGTAATACAAGTTTGAGGTCCAGATTCCACTTCTAGAGACAGCCACTCAGGAAAGATAGGTGTCCATACACCTAGATCTCTCATCTGTCTTTTAATGGATATATGCACAGTTTTATTCCATTCTCTGAGGTTGAAATGTTTGGTAAATGTAGAAGCAGCAACTTAATAATAAAATGACAAAAAGTCTCTTCCTCGAAACACTAAGTCACTGCCATATAGCACTGTACTAAATGGGTGTCTGAATGCTCCACCTGGGCAAGACTTATTTCTTTCCTTGTGGTGTCTGACTTTTGACTTTTGCTGTCTGTATTCCCTTACCTGGAGGATAAACCAGGGCCACATGGTCACCTACATTCAGTCGTCCTTTCTCCAGCAGTGCGACTGCCACCCTTTCTGCTCTCTTGTGTAGCTGTATGCAGGATGCACTGCTGGCTACAGTGCCCTGCACAGAAAAGGAGCAACATCAGGGAACTACTCACTTTCAAAGTACATGCTGCAGATGTAATGTTTCATTGTCCTTAGTTTAACAGCACGCTTTTGAAGACTCTGTCTAGGTGTTTTGGAAACCAAGCTGCTGGTAACAGGAACTTTAGAACACTACTGAATCTTACACATGCTGTTTTGAACATCAGACAGGACTGGATTCTGAATGTATCTGGTACCACAAAAAGAGTATCTTACAAATACTTGAAAAGCCACAGTCCAAGGGAAATAGTAGTAACATATTAGCAGCATTAGTATTAGCAGCAGCAGAAGCACTGCATCAGCTCTGCCTCACCCTGCTCAGCCACACCTCCACACTGCTTTTGTGTCAGCAGTCTCAAAAGTGCAAAGGGAACTCTGCTGATGTCTTTGATATAGATGCTGTTTTGAAGGCTCAGAGAGGCAACCTGAGCTGTGGTTGCTCTGCACGGGCACTTCTTAAAGTGTATTTCCCCCACCTGTGCATCTGGAAAGATGCACCTGAAGAATAAATATTCTGAAAGAAGGATAAACCAATTCTGGGTCTTTCAGCAATACTGAGGCAGTTTCTTCTGCTAAAGCAGCCCCATGAGAAAAAGTCAGAACTTTGAACCATGTCTTAAATCATTTTGCCTGTCTAAATGAGACTCCCAAGGCAAATCTTTTACTTCCTAAGGACCTTCTGAAAGCACATTCCCTATCTCACATGTCTGCAGTACAGCACAGCCCAAGGCAGACCCAATTTGTCACTGGGATGTTACTGTCACTGGAAGGTTAGCTACTGAGTAAAGGCTCAACCAAAACCAAATGTCCAGCTTTCCCCTTCTTTCTTTCCAGAAGGCAATAAAGAAAGTGCCAGAATAGCAGTAGAAGAATCTAAAAGATTTGGGTTTTCTCACTAACACAGCAGGAGTATTTCTCAAGCCCAGGGAAGCGTAAATACTGAGGCACGTACACAAGTGCAGGTTGTTTCATAGAATCATAGAATAGTTAGGGTTGGAAAGGACCTTAAAATCATCTAGTTCCACTCCCCTGCCATGGGCAGGGACACCTCACACTAAACCATCTCACCCAAGGCTTCGTCCAACCTGGCCTTGAACACTGCCAGGGATGGAGCATTCACAACCTCCCTGGGCAACCCATTCCAGTGCCTCACTACCCTTACAGTAAAGAACTTCTTCCTTATATCCAATGTAAACTTCCCCTGTTTAAGTTTTAACCCGTTACCCCTTGTCCTGTCACTACAATCCCTAATGAAGAGTCCCTCCCCAGCATCCCTATAGCCCCCCTTCAGATACTGGAAGGCTGCTAGGAGGTCTCCACGCATGTTTCAGACCCCTTTACAAAGTGTCGGATGCACAAGGCAAGTGAATTCTCCAGAACTACCAAAATTCACATGCAGAGCAGAGTGGCTATGAGTAAAAATGAGTATTTAGCTGAGAAACATGACTGTTGCCTTGTGATATGTCGTAAGGGTTCATATAGACCTTGAGTAAAGGTCCATCTCTGACTTCCACTTACCCTTGTGCTCAGGGATGAAGGCAGAATTGTGGCTTCCATTAACAGGACAAAAGTTGTGTTGCAGCAGGAAATGCAATTAGTGTGATGTTTTAAGCTATGCAGAATCCATACTGAAATTCCAGAGGTGGAAAAATTCTGCTGCTTGCTAACTAGCCATTTTTTGTCTGCTTCCTCAAAATAACTTGGAAGCATTTTAGAAAAAGAATTCTCACTGGAATTTCCTTAGAATCCAAACACTCTTTTGCTGATCTCCATCTCCAGGTATGACCTAAAGTGCATCTCACCTTGGAATTCAACAAAAGGAAGAGGGGATGATCTGGAGTCGTCTGAGCTCGCCACTGAAGAACATCTGCTAAATACAGGAACTGCAAGAGGAAAAAAGGAGACACTGATTCACTCACAATGCACCATGCTTAGTTTCAGTGGGATACCACAGCTGCTCTTGTTTCATTCTGAATAAGCCAATTCAAATACTTAGTAAGATCAGGATGTGTTACCTTTCTTGCCTGGTCATTATCCTCCAACTGGGTAACATCTCTCCCAGAGGCTTGCGCAATTCTCTTTCCAGCAACAAGGTTTCCTACTATCATTGAAGCAGGACCAACATCTGTATTTTTAAAACCAGTGCAAAATGAGGAAAAAGAAGTGTAAGGAACATGTAATAATCTATAACTCAGCCTGGAGAATACTATATATGTAACATACAACTGAAAAGATGAAAACCTAAACCCAAGGATCATATTGCACAGCAAAAGAAGAGGACAGTACGCTAAAAATGACTCCATTATCAGTATGGTACATTAAAAATCAGTCTATTACTGATTCAGCAAACTGAGGTCTGTCCGTACTTGAGTTTTATTACATGAGTTACTACCCTTTGCAAGATGGCCCATACAGGAGCAATTTATAACGTAGCTACAGAAGCATAAAATGGATTTGTGCTGGATGACCTTGCATTCACTGGGAATCAGGGCAGACTATAATGTAATGCCCACTCTGAGGTCTGGCATGCTCCGACAACACCCCAAGCCCTGCCAAGTCAGGCAGCTTAAAGCCATCCAACATGCACAGCACCGAGTGGCCTCTAGACCCCTCTCCATGCATCCCCCTAGAGACAGAAAGAGAACTAGGGAACAAGCTCCTTTCCTCACCTGGTTGTTTCTGCCGAGGCTTAGGCAGGTTAGTGACACAAGTGTGTGGACACATCAAGACATTACAAGGGTGCAGAGCACCCTCTAAAAAGCGTTGCTTGGTTTCTGAAATATGAATTCCTCCAAGTGGAGCCTTTGGCAAAGTGTTGGCTGGCACCAAGGCAAGACAGTAGACGCCCACTTGGTGAATGCTATCAACTGCCTTGATAGAAAGAAAGAAAGATGTTCCACGTTATGAACTGCATGTAGCTAGAGCAAGAATTTGAATTCAAGTCATTTAATAACATTAAGGTTTTTACTTGCACCACAATTTGCAAATAAAGGGTCCAATTCTGCACTCACTGAACTCATAGAAGTTGTGCCATGACTTCAATGGGAGCAGGAGCAGACCCAGGACTTTGCTTGTGCACTGTATCAAGGGGATGCCACCTGCACATCAGGGATTAGGAAAGTCTCTTAAAAGTGGGCAAAAAGTGCAGAGTTCTTAAAAAGCCAAAATGATATCACATCAAATTTAGCATGTATGGTACAATCACAGAAGCGCAGTAGAACATAAACCCACGAAAACAGGGAGGGAAACATCTCGCTGCCTAAAACGTCAGTGTCTGGTTTAGCTGTGACACTTCTAAAAAGAGAAATAAAATACTTTTTCCCAT
Source organism: Pezoporus flaviventris (assembly GCF_033815535.1). Classification (NCBI taxonomy): domain Eukaryota; kingdom Metazoa; phylum Chordata; class Aves; order Psittaciformes; family Psittacidae; genus Pezoporus; species Pezoporus flaviventris. The sequence continues at coordinate 55,750,820 of NW_026892549.1, forward strand.
GAAAAACAGCTTTTCTATTACCAGATATCCCCTCTGAAAAGACTGCAGAGACAAAATTAGAAACCATTATTACACAGCTGTCTTAGTCTTAAGAGAAATCCTCCCTTAAGATGTTCTCTCCTGCCTTCCTTTAGTTGTCCCTTTACCAGCATCTTCTTCCAGAACTGCTCTCTTGCTTTTTACTTAATGAGAACCAATGGATTAATTCTCAGTTCCTCAAATGCAATTCCCCTCTTAGCCTCCCCACAGAAACACAATAAAGTTACCAGGGGAAGAGAATTTTTAATGCTTACTGTTGGAGATCTGGAATAACGATGTTAGTGACATAACAGGATTTCAGAGTCTGATACCTGGTGCTAAGTGTGTACTTAAACATTTTCAGGCTTAACTCTCCAGCCAGTATGAAATCAGCAGAGATATGGAGAATTTGAACAAAGAAAAACTATCATCCCAGTAGTATGAAGTTTAAAACCATGCTGAAATAGTCTGGTGACTGTTAACCCTTGAATACTAATCCGAAGTCAATTTATTACAGCTCTCTGTAGTTACACTGATAGGTTTTCCTTATGGAAAAAAAGGTGCTCTTAATATTCTCATTTCATACATCAGCCTTATTCACTTGTAAAGAGAGGAAGGACAGACTGACTACCTGTAGAACCCTGCTCATCCACTGAAAACTATCCTCCTCTGACGCGTCAGGGCGCTGCTCTGCCACGAGCACTATTCGATCATCATGCAAAACGGTGACAGAGAACACTGCTATCCTAAAATACAAAGGACAGAAGAATGATAGGATGCAACATCTGAGGAACACAGCAGGGTTTATTAGAATGTGGAAACGACTGCAACCTTTAATTGTCCTGCTTCACCACATACAGGCATTAGATATGCCAGATCATCACAAAATCACAGATAAACTGAGAGCAAATGTAGGTTCATTATTGTAATTTATTCCTATTGGGGGTCAAGAGAATTTGCAGTCACCAAATAGCACATGTTTAATACAGACAGGTTCCATATGCGCAGGGTCTCTACAAACCTTCCCTATGTAACTCCCATCATGCCTGCTGAACTTGCTGTACCTACATTTGATGTCCTTTCTGAAAGACAACTATGCCAAATTACTGACCAGCACGTCTAGTAATGCTTGCACTGAAAAAGACTTCTGCCCATCTGTGAATTACATTAGTTTTAGGCTTACATCTTCTAGGATAAAATATTAGTAATGCCTCAACCAGGTATGTGCCATTAGTTTTGTGAAAGTTGAATTGCAAAAGTGATGCAAAGATAAAGAAAGCTCAACTTTCACAGAATGGTTTGGGTTGGAAGGGATCTTTAAATCTCATGAAGTCCAACCCTACTCCTGCAATGAGCAGGGAGATCAGGTTGCTCAGAGCCCCATCCAACCTGACCATGACTGTTTCCAGGGCTACAGCATCAACCCCTATGTAACCTGCCCCAGTGTTTCACCACCCTTGTTGAAAAACTTTATTCATTATATCTAGTCTAAATCTCCCCTCTCCTAGTTTAAAACCATGAACCCTTGTCCTGTTGCTACAGGCTGTATTAAAATGTCTGTCACTGTCTTTCTTGTAAGGCCCCTCTAGGTAAGGCCCCTTAAGGGGCCTTCTCTTCTCCAGGCTGAACCAGCCCAGCTCTCTCAGCCTGGCTCCAGAGCAGAGCTGCTCCAGCCCTCGCAGCATCTCCGTGGCCTCCTCTGGACTCACTCCAACAGCTCCATGTCCCTCTTGTGCTGTTGCCCCAGAACTGGATCAGGAGTGCAAGGGGAGGTCTCCCCAAAGCACAGCAGAGGGGGAGAATCCCCTCCCTGAGCTGCTGCTCAAGCTCTGGGGGAGCAGCCCAGCACATGGGGGGGGTTCTGGGCTCAAGCTCTCACTGAAGCTGGACCATGGGGAGCTTCTCATCAGCGAACAACCCCAAGTCCTTTTCCTCAGGGCTGCTCTCAATCCCTTCATCCCCCAGCCTGTATTAAATACTGGGGGTTGCACAAATTCAGGTGCAGGACCTTGCCCTTGGCCTTGTTGAACATCATGAGATTCACACTGGCCCACTTCTTGAGCTTGTCCAGGTGCCCCTGGATGGTGTCCCATCCCACAGGTCAACCATTCAGCTTGATATCACCTGCAAATGTGTTGAGGGAGCACTTAACCCTACTGTCTGTGTTGTTGATGAAGATATTAAACAGTACTGGTCCCAGTATGGACCCCTGAGGGCACCACTCATCACTAACCTCCATGTGGACACTGAGCCCCTGAAGAGCAATAATGCTGGTGACACAACACACACTATCTTTGAGGTCCTGCAGCACCCTCAACACTTTAAGAGTTTATCCTTTAGAACACGCTGCAAAGCTCTTCCCTAGGCCAGTCTGTATGGAAGGCCCAAGTGGCCAAAGGGTAGTTGTGTTTTACATTTGGCATACAACCATCATTTGACTATCTTAAAAGAAGCTTTGAAAGAAGTTTTAAACAGACACTTAATGATCTATGTTTAATACTAAGTGAAATTAATTTCAAATCTATTATACATGAAGCATTGTATATATTGTATGTATACACTGAGGCTGTCAATATTTATCTTACACATTAGGAGGGACAGCCAAATTCTTACCTGGCATGTCACAACCTAGGGCCATCTTTCCTAAAAATACCCATGTAAAAATGCACATGCAGAGCTCCCGCGTACACTATGCTACTTGTTGATCATTTGCAGGTGAAAAAAGCAACAACAAAGTCCAATGAGCAGTGGTGAAGGTTTTAACCCACTTACCTTCCCCGATACACAAACTTCATGGGTTCAACAGCCAGTGCTGTGGCTACCACATCATCTGCGTTGTGCCTGCGGCCACTAACTGTCATTAGGCCATCCAATTTTCCTACCACAAACACCAGATAGTCCTGAAAAGAAGACAGGGTTAGAAATAGAGGGGGAAAATCTCCAGACTCTGGGTGATACATGCTTGACTATAGCCAAAAATCATTCTCAAGATCCCAAGGTCACTGCCCTGACACAGAATGCTGATGAATTCAGGGGCATCGCTTAAGAGCTGGGAGTCAGGACAAAGCAGAGGCCCGGATGGCTCAGTCACACTTACAGGACCCACAAAGCCAAGCAATCCTGTCCTTGTGAAGGGTTGGTCTGAAACAGGCACTCCGGCTGCCGTCACTGGGATGGCCTGAAAGGACATGGCAGTATTGAGACACTCAGTCCTGGCAAGAAAAGTGAAGCTAAAATGCTTTCTGCTTCCGTTTCACTGCAGCTCTACATTCAGCTGAGAAATTACCCGATGACAACAGTTACTATCATGTCAAGTACCAACACCACACAGGGTTTTGGATAATGAAGAGCACACCTCTTCCAAACTCTGTGGTAGAATTCTTTACCTCTCAGCCATTTCGCCTTTGTAACAAGAGCTCACACTGCTTTTGAACTGGGATTTATAGTATACACTCAGACAGCACTTTATCAGGAAGTCCTTCTGTTGCTTGAGGTATGTACCCATGCACATCACCCCAACTGTGACAAACACTTTGCTATCAGAACCTTGAGAAAGTTCATTTAGCTGCAGTGATGGGGCTGCCTACAGCAGAGAACCAGAGCAAAGCATTAATCTCATCAGGTGGTTTCCTTGCCTTCCTCCCACCCCCCAGCTCTTCCATTCCATTAGGTTTCTTGCTGTCTCTCACTAGCACAGTGCTGAAAGCTAAAGCTGTTTGAAGTGTTGAGGTTTGGCAAGCTGACAGAGAGAGCTTTTTTGTAGGAGAGGATGATGGTGAGGATTACTTTCATCTCTCTGGTAGAACTCCATATGTCAGCTGAGTCTTCCAACTGCTGTCCACTGTAACACTGTGTGTGTGCGACTCTTAAAGGACTTTCACTCCTTTCTTGCCGGAGAAGGGAAAACATGAAATTGGGATACCACTGTGAAGAAAATCTGGGCAGAAAGATTGCTTTTGCTGTGATGAACTACAAGACTCAGGACTGATAGGCTATCATCCTTACTGTATCTTCATCCATGTATTTAGGAACGTAATTTCATATATCCAACAGCAAACCGCTTGGTGTCCTAAGCATTACAGCAAACCAACACTAAAGTTCATTTTGAAAAGCACACACAATTTGCAATACACAAAGGAAGCTTTTCTAGATGCATTTTGATTGCATGAAGCAGCTTGCATTTGCAACTTCTGACTTTATGTCCCAAGCTGTGCACCAACAGCCTTGAAATGTCTTCAGGTAACTTTACACAAGGCTGACGTGTTAATCCAGAACTAAGATGAATTAAAATGATAACACAGGCACAACACTGGACTGCAGAATACAGGGGCAGCTCACTGACTGCTCATTCTACTTTGTAGTTTTGGTTGTAATCACAGAATCCCAGTCTGGATCCCCAGGGCTGGAAGGCACATTAAGGCTTGCCCAGTCCCAATGCCCTGCCACGGACACCTTCCACTGGAGCAGGGTGCTCCAAGCCCCTGTGTCCAACCTGGCCTTGAACACTGCCAGGGATGGGGCAGCCACAGCTTCTCTGGGCATCCTGTGCCAGCGCCTCAGCACCCTCACAGGGAAGAGCTTCTGCCTAAGAGCTCATCTCAGTCTCCCCTGTTCTGGCAGGTTAAAGCCATTCCCCTTGTCCTGTCCCTACAGGCCCTTGTCCAAATTCCCTAAGAGACAGAATATAACAATAAAACTTGACATTACAAAGAGAAATACCAACCTCAAAAACATTCTTGGTGATTCCGAGGAGGCCGAAATACGCCATCCCAGTTGCACCTGAATTCACACATATTTCTCCAACCTCGTCAGCTTTGCACAGGTAAGGAGTCCCATCTACCTTCACAACACACACGTTTGCTAAAGGGAGAGAAAGAACACAGTCACAGCATTGGTATGCTTCAGCAGCTGACACAGACATTGCTTTGCCACTGACGGGCAGCTCAAGATTGTAATATCATTTATCTATCAGCTACAGCAAACACATGGCATGCAAGAGAGTTCCATCTTTTTGAGAGCCTGTGTAATGTGCTCTCCAAGATTACAGATCCAAGTTTGCCAATGCAATTTGTTTTTGCTACAGTGCTTCACAGTGTACCCATCACTGCAACCAAATCCAAAACCATAGCAATTTCTTTTCAACATGAAAGGTTTGATCAAGTACAAGCATACATGGGAGTAAAGATGAAAAATAAGAAGATACCTATCCTCAGTTTGATGCCCTTCTTTAATGCATTAAAAGAACTGCATTTCATAAAGGTGCTATTATCATTACCAATTTTCTCTTCCTACACTGAAATACTCTTGTTTCTGATCAAGGATATACACACTTGTAAAACAAACATCACACTGAGCTTTGGTCTGTCCACTGCTTATATCTGACTTCTGAAATCACTGTTTCCTCAGATGTTTCTCTGGCTAAGTAGAGCCCTTGCTTAAGCAGTCTGGATTTATCCTGTTGTAGCCCGAAAGGGAAGAAGAAGGAGGTGGAGGGATAAGGCACAAGGGACTCTGTAATTCTGTAACGCTTAAGCAGTGATGCAGAGAGAAGGGAAAGCACAATTTGTAGACATACACAAATGCTACATCCTGAACTCATTCACAAACATGGGAAACCTAACCTACAGTCCCCAGATGCTGCTCCATCCATGAAGCCCAAGGACTATCCTATCACCCTGATCAAGTCAAATAACCCAAAACAAACCAAGAAACTTACCAGTAACCAATGTATGGTACAGGCAGTGTACACGTACAATCTAACAGAAGGCAGAGTTCTGCCCTGCCATGTGATACTGCAAAGTGGAACCTGTACTCTTGCTTCTCCTTCTTTTCCTGCTTCATGTGTGACATACAAGAGAGTGCATCTACCACCATTTCAGTCTCTCTCAACAGCATTGCATCTGAAAAAGAATTAGAAAGAAGGGAAAAGCAGATGGGACGGGAATGTACATGTGGACTACACATCACAAAGAACACCGATTACTGGTAAGTAAAGCTTGCTTTCTTCAAATGAGTCCACATGTACATTCTTATAGATGATGGCTCTCAGCAGTTAGCCCTGCCATGAGATTTCTGGCAGAGGATGAGAACCCTACTGTGCAAACAAATGACTGCACTGATGCCCTACTGAAGACTGGATTCAGCTTTGGAATGTTTCAGGACCAGCACAGCAGGAAGGCAAGAAGAATGCCAGAAGCCTGCACCAGCAGAAGGTGCCTGATGAGTGTTAGAAAGTGCTCTCTTGTTCCTCTCTCACATTTTCCTAGTGGATCCGTATGCAACTGATATCCATTTGGATTGTTACTGTGTGCTAACAGCGGAACTGCACGATCTTTTTGAGGTCAGCAAGCCTTCCTAAAAAGCCTGGGTCCATGAGCATAAAAACAAGAGGGACTTCCCTGCACTCCAGCCTTGAGTTGGAGCATGAAGCCTTAAGAAAAATACTAAAAGACCAGGATAAAATGCCTCTATCCCACCACTGCTGAAGGGTTTCTGGAGAAACCTCATCTCTGAAGAAAACAGCATATGGGGGTGTCCAATGCGAGGACCTGAATCCTTCCTGGGAAGGGCAACAGGCATAGAGCAAGCCAAATTCCTAGATTAGGATGAACAAGAATATAGACCCTAAAGGTGGTCACACAAGCATCCAAAGCACAACATTTAAATTGGAAGAAAATGTCCCATCACAAGTGAACTCATTGCCACAGATCTCCAAGAGAAGAAGGTAAGCAGTGGCAAGATGTTGTGCCATCATGTGAAGACAGAAACACACTGATGATGACTGTGATAAATTCTAATGACTGAGTGGGAACAAGGTACTGCTACCTCACATTCACAATCTCGGGAAAAAGACTGAAAGCTTCACAGAGTTGTTCTGTAACAGCTCCTTTCATAAATCAGGTACTTGAGATGAAGGAACCAGATTCCTCTGCAGGGAAAATGCGTTGTGGTAACTACCAGAATCTGGGCAGATATTTTCTGAGACACAGACAGAGGAAACAATAACACCCAAGAGACCCACAGATGGAAGACACAGTAAGGATCCTGCCACTTGAGAAATGCCAACCATTCTCCTTGAACTTCTGGGAAAGGTACTGAGTACAGTCACAGTCCAGAACTTAAAACTGTAGATGCAGAAGTTCATTGGCAGAAGCCCAAGATCTGGCACTAACCCAGAGTTTTTGCTTGAGTGTAAGAAAGCGGCTGCCTCAGCACTCTTCCTATGAGGCAGGCTTTGTATGACTGGGAGCTGTAGGGATACAGATCTTCTGGATTAGAGAGGGTAACTCTTTTGCCAAAGAAAGAATGTGAGAAGGATCCCTGTAAAACAATGGAAACACTTTGCTGGGAAGTTTCAGGGAGGTAAACTTAACTGAATACCCCTAGCATCCATATCCAGGTCCAAGCATAAGGTATAATAAGCTTTCAAGATGACACACCAGTTGCATCCCAGGTGATGTGAAAGTTGGAGGCACACAGCAGGCAGAAGAGAGGCTTGGTACTCTCCCTTCCATCTTTACCAGTGCAATATGAAAACAATGAACAAATTATTGTTTTGAGCCAAATACTGCTTCTTAGCAACATCAGTCCTAGACAGAAACAATGCAAAACAGTCCAAGGTAGTCAACAGGAGAGGCAAAACATCAACGCTTCAGGAGCTGCAGAGAAGATTCCACAGGAATGCATACTAGCTTCTCTCTTAAGAATTCCCATGCTATCTTTGATGGGAAGGTTTCTTCATGGATGCTTGCATGTCCTTGTGATTGGCATTCATGGTAGATGATGAAAGTAAACAGCCAAGGCAACTGAAGAGAATCTGGCATCAAGAGCAGCTTATGGGTTAAACACCAGTGACACAGGACATGACCCTGGTGCTGAGGGGTCTGTGGAACAAGATCCCCTAAGCAGGTGGGCTCAGTGTCTCAGAACAAATAGCAAGATGTGAAGAAAAGGAGGGCAGAAGTGGACACTTTATTCATGACCTTTTCACCAGCTGGCACCTCAAGGTATCTTCTGGTATGCCAGGGATCTTCAAGGGTAAGGAGATCAAACCATTCGGCTTGACTGAGCGAACCTCAGCATGACAACTACTTCTTGGCTAGGAGACTTCTTTCACAGCAAAGAAGGCTCCAAATGAACCAAACTGTTTGATCAATGTTTGACCAAATGAACACAAGCTTACGTGTCATAAGACGATTGAGAGACTGGGGTACGTAGTCACTTCAGTGTATTCAGTGAGGATAAGAAGATGCAACAAAGCCTTCAGGAATGGCATCTGACTCAAATTAGGCTTTTGGTGAAAGCACAGCAATGTAAGGAAAGGAAAAAATACAAACCCAAAACCAGATAAAGAGCAAGACTCATTAGTCAGCAGAGTAATTCAAGAGGGCAACTAACAGGAAAGGAAATGGTGGTATGTTCTCTCCTGTATGCCAAACACCAAGTGAGAATGGACACAGCACATCCTCCATAATACTCCACAGGAAAAACCACAAATCTTACTAGGTAAGGCACAAGTATAGCCACTGTTAGAATGTACATGCAGACTCATTTGGAAATAAGTCAGTAGTTTCCTTAAGTCATTCATTTCATTTGGCACACATCTCCAAATGACTGCTGGCCTTTTTACTTTCTTCCTACTCTGGAAACTTGGAACAATTTTCTTTTAAGAGACACTCAGGATAAAGGATCATCCTCTAGAAAGAATTCTACTGCATTGCCTTCTGACTTAAGGAACACACAGAGAAATTTCTGCTAAAAATATATCTTCAGACCTGGAATTTGCATAATTTGGTCAAATTGAAGCTAATTTGCCCCAGACATTGATAGCCCAATGCTGATTAGAGCTTTAAAAGAGTTAATTTGTTAAATTGCCCAACTATGCTTAACCTACAAGAAGTTTTGCCACTTGCTACTGTATTTTAAAATAGCCATAGTGATCATTTATAAGTCTTATCACTCTGAGGCACTAAATGGATATTCATTTAACTGTTCTCCCCTCACACAATCAGACAAGTCACTTGATGTTTCTTACTGACGTAGAAAGTCACGCTGTGTTGCAAATTGTCTGTCAATGGCATCCTAAACCTGAAGGAGACATACAGGTAGTCTTCCAACATCATAAGCAGACTTGAACCCATCACTGAGCAAATGCACTACAAAGGATTAACCAAGTGGCTTTACAGTTCTAATGGTTGAATATGAAGAGCAGCTTAAGCTGCAACACAAGCATAAACTGCTTTGTACCTTAGTGCAGTCAAGCACCCTCTGCCCAGAGCACAAGCCTACCGCAAAGCCAGGAGGATCTCCAAGTGATAAACTGATCCAGAGAAAGATTTCCTTTGATCCTGCATCAGATATCACTTTTCTGAACTCTGGAAAACTGGACCAAAATCAAGGTCAACCTCAGTCAGTTCACCAAAGGATCCACGACTAACTGAAGGGCATGCAAGCTTTTTCTCTCCACGTCCCTGTGATTAACCCATAATCTAAGTAGAAGAGTCCAGCTGAATTTCAGTGGGTTTTAAAGGACATCAGTAGTGAGAACAGGCAAACCAGACAGCAGTAGCAGTAGAATACTGTCTGTATTCTAGTCCAAGTGGAAAAACAATCATTTTGTTGAGACACAGAAGCCACTTGCAGCTTCTCGGACTTTGCAGACAAGCTTAACAACCTGAATTTGACCATGCAGATGAACCATTAAGTGAGATTAGCTCACCAGACTCTTCCCCCCCCCGGCATTTGCTCATGTTTTCACATTAAGACCATACAACAACACACAGACACTAACCTCAGTGCCTGTATTGACACTGGCCTGCCTTTACAGCCTTACTTCCTCAAGTGTTAAGCTGAAGTGGAGTTATTTACTGAATGTGAATATAAGTTCGTTAAGAAACTGAACCACCAACCTTGCTGGCTGCAAAGTACTTCTGGGAGCAAGGAGGAAAACGAAACAAGACCAGTGCCACTTGCTACATGATGGCTCAGATTTTTATCAGCAGATGGAAACGCGTCTGCCTCCTCTTACTCAAAATGAGGGCCTTGCTGTACAGAGAAGAGGTGGTTGCTGAAATAGCACCAAATGGAATCCCAGACTGGTTTGTGTTGGAAGAGACATTAAAGCTCATCCGGTTCCAACCCCCTGCCACGGGCAGGGACACCTTCCACTAGAGCAGGTTGCTCCAAGCCCCTGTGTCCAACCTGGCCTTGAACACTGCCAGGGATGGGGCAGCCACAGCTTCTCTGGGCACCCTGTGACAGCGCCTCAGCACCCTCACAGTAAAGAACTTTTCCTTACATCTAACCTGAACTTCCTGTTTCAGTTTGAACCCATCATCCCTTGCCCCATCACTACAGTCCCTGAAGAAGAGGTGGCTCTCCTCTTCTCTGTACCTTGAGTAAATGCTCTGCAAAGAGGAAGGCTTTGGAACCACAGCTCAGCAAGAAATTAAATTCATAATGGGACCACTAACAGCAGAGCCACAGGTGCCAAGGAACTAGAATGAATCAGGTTCTTTGGTCACTACACAGTAAACCTGAAAGAGTAAGGAGAATTCAAATAAACCTGTTATCTCATCCTCTCCAAGCACACCCAGACCAGGTCAGAACAGGGCCTGAAGCCAATGGTACCCTCAGACAGATAGTGCCAAGGCACATTACACTACCGACCTAAATGCTGCCATCTTCACTTCTGGAGTAGATGGCACTAAGTGGTCTTTCAGGACACACAGCCGAGTCCTTGTCCACAGTGTTAGGTCTGGCTTGGCACCCTAACTCTATTCATCTTCCTTAGAGTGCTTTCCTCTCCTCTCCAAGTAATACGTGACTCAGGAGCACAGCCTCAAAAGAGAACAACAGGGAAGAGACAAAGCCTCTCCTTAAATCCACTCAATGGGCTGGGGAACAATACTCGTATCTACCTACTTTAAGAAGCACAGTGTTGCAAACAGATGTCATTAAGAAACTGAGGTTAATCCAGGACTGACCAGTTTGCTGGGATATGCAGACCAGGGTCCTCAGAATGGCTGAGGTTGGAAGGGACCTCCCGAAGTCATCTGGTCCAACCCCTCAACTCAAGCCAGGTTACCTAGAGCCAGTTGCCTAGGACCATGTCCAGACAGCTTTTTAATAGCTCCAAGAATGAAGGCTCCACAAGCTCCCATTAGGGCCCATGTACATGTGCACTTTGCCTAAGTATTCCTCAGCGTCATCTCTTCTACCAAGAGTACGTCTTCCTTGCTGAGGGTTTGTCTGGTTTGAAGAAAAGGAAGCTGAAGGAGGACTTTCTTTGCTCTCTGCAGCTTCCTGAGGAGTGGAAGTGAAGAGGGAGGTGCTGATCTCCCTGTTATCCAGTGATAGGACATGTGGGAAGGGTTCAAAGCTGTGTCAGGGGAGGTTTAAATTGGACATTAGGCAGCATTTCTTTACTGAGAGGGTGGTCAAATGCCCCAGGTCACTCCGGAGACCAAGAGAGGTGGTCAATGCCCCAAGCCTGTCAGTATTTAGGAGGCATTTGGACAATAACATGCTTTAACTTTTGGTCAGCCCTGAACTGGTCAGGAAGGTGGGCTAGATGATCTTTGTACGTCCCTTCCAACTGGGATATTCTGTTGCCTTCTAACATGTGGACTATCACTCCTGGATGAAAGACAGAATATTTCTTAATACAGTTTATGTTTTGTTTTATTCTGTTGTATTTGTTATTCAGTCAGCACTAATGCTAACAAGTGAATACTAAACCAGTTCTGCACATCAGCCAAAAGCATCTGCTTGTACCAAAACCTATAGTCATTCAAATTTACTGTGGATTAATCTCTACTGAAAACATTGAATAATCTAATTGAGACAGTATTTACTTGCCATGTGTTTAGGTAATGTGTCAAAACGTTAAGTCATACCACCTTAAAGGTATTTATCATTTGACATTCTGCTTTATTTCATAAGAGTAAAATAACTGATGTGGAATATGCTTAAACCTACATGAAATACTCTCCTACCTCCAGGCATAATCTGACCAACATCCTGTACAGTTAACACTGACAACTTCTCTTCTGTATCCACTCTTATCACGCCAAAACTCAGACAATTCATAGATAACACTGCTTTTCCTGGAGGAGGCCCACCCAGTTCTGGAGGTCTGCAAAGCAGAAAGTCAAATCAGATATGAAGCAACAGACCGATGGCAATATGGTCATCACAAACATTGTGCGGAGGTTAAGAGAAGTAATAGTTTCTCATTTTAAACAAATAAGTGTTCAAGATTGGTAATACATTTTAATTAGATGAAAAAAGACCTAGAACAAACACCATGTAGCTTCCTCTCACTCAAAAATGTTACAGAGAGGATTTAGTTCTACTATGGGCAAAGAAGTGCCAAGAATAAGCATTCAAAGGATAAATTTTCTAAACCCCATGGAAAATGAGGAAGTGTTTGGAAGACTCGGCATTTCTTACACTGAGCAGAATTGATCGAACACCAACACCTCCATTCTGTGTAACTGTTCAACTTTCAGGATGTAGCAGAGCAAAAGATTCCAGATGCTAATGCAAAAAACAGTTCTTGAAGTGCATTTATTAATACTTGGGAAATGTCACTTCTCCCACCAGAGAAAGAACTCTCCAAAATCTCAAAGTTTTCTTGAAATTGATTTTCCAAAAAAGCACATTTTGACCAAACCCACTTTCAATAAATGCCAGTATATTCCATCCACACAGCTGCTAATAATCAGAGTATTGCCTTTTTTCAGAGCATCTCTTGCTACCTCCAGAATTCTAATGGTATTTTTCAGACCACTTATAAGTATTTCCTTCTTTCTTTAGCCCTCTGTTTAAAAGCCATTGTATATAAGCAATGACTTGAAGATTCAGCATCTTCTTCCTGCCAATAAATGTCTGGTTTTTGGGGGCATTTTGTAAAGGTCCTCCAGCAACAACGAGCATGAGACCACACTTTCTTACGCTGTTAAAAACCCCAACCTTATGGCTGACTACCTTTAGAAAATCTTAGACTTTTTAAAGAAAACAAACAAAAATCCCCCATCCTTCAATGCAGGAGATACCTGTGAGCCTCAAACTTCTCTTTGAGCCTTTGGGCATCGTTGTGTGGGTGATGGTCTTTATTGACTCTCCTTTTAAAACCAGATATATTTCAGTAGTCAAGAAATGCTTAAGTTCCCTTCTCAGAAAAGAGAATTACCTGCGAATAGCAACAGTCAGTGCCTCTGAAGAACTAGCACAGGGACAGATAACTTCTGGTCTCAAACCTCGGGACTGAAATACATTCAGGAATGCATCACATGAAGATATTGACCCTAAAAAGAACAATCACACAGTTGGAAACATTTTGCAAGGCCCGGAAAGGGTGAGCTGCAGAATTTCAAAGCTTGTGCTCAGCCAAACAAATATGGTTGCATCCATTCACAAAACCAACATACTTGTCTAAAAGACATTCCAGCCTATTACTAGATGTTAGATTTGGAGGAAAACCACCCAGTGGTTAACAACTAATTCACTGCATGACATTGAAAACTGCGTCCTCTCTTTCTCTGGCAGCACTTTGGGACACTTAACATCATGGGAAGTTCTTCAGTGATCAGAATATTCTGTCACTAACAGCAACTGTATCTGTTGGCTTCCTATATAGCTCCTCTAGAAGCAACCAGTGTTTCTTATAGATGTCACTGAGCCAAAGCATTTAGAAGTTAACATCAGATACTTCTGACGTATCTTCAGTTCAGTTCAGAACTTTACTTGGCCTTTATGGCTCAGCCCAAAATGCAAGAGAACACGGCATCACCTACAGCTTTTTATTTTACAGTTGTGGAATTGCAGCACATAATGCAAAGCAGCAAACTTCACCGATTATTCTACATCCTAGGTGTAATTTCAGGTCAATTTATCTAAGAGTACAGTACTAATAAAAAGATGAAGTTAAAAAAAAATGAATTTACACAGCTGAATATAGCTAAGAAGTGCAAGCAACAAGGAAATAGCAGTGGTATCATAAGAATATATATAGCATTTTACTATAGACTGAACTGCCTAACTTTAAGCATCAGCTCTGAAAGTGTTTACAACAAATAACATCTTAGTTTCAGGTTTTCATCTTCTGCCAGCAGGATTTGTAGACCTCTCATTATGCAACTGCAAGGAATCTGAAACACTTGGTTTTCTGGTGTATGAGAACAGCAAAATCAAGCAACTAAGGTATATTCTTACCACCTCCTGGCTGCTTCCTCTCGTTATACTGTAAACCACCACCATATGAGTGACAGAGAAAGGCAAGAACCTACCACATACTCTAGTTAATAGTTGTCTTGGTTTTGAGTTAAGGCTGTGACTGCTTCCATTTTTATGTCCTTGCACATGGCTGGCACAAGCCCTAGGGGCATGTACAGAATCACACACTGCAACTCAAAGATTTTATGTCTACATGCAATACATAAGCAACTACTACTGAAAATGCCATTATGATTTACTTGAAAATTGAAAAGCTTCTTTCAAAATCATGTTGCCAACTATTCATTATGGAAAGAATAATCCTTCAGAATATTTTCTATGGAAGTTCTGTTCCAGTGTCCTTTGCAAAGAAATACTGTTACTGAAGATGAACTAGAGCCAGTGCTGCCGAGCTCCTAGAGTGCAGACGCAGAGCTGTGTGATTTACAGTGTGCTTCAGCTCACCTTGAACTGAAAAAGCACCCATACTCACATGGATTAGCTCCATCTGCCACTAGTAACATTCGCAAAGAGCTCAGACTGACATCTCTCTGATCCCTCTGAGCCAAAAGTGACCAGTGCATATCACGAGATTTGACTACTGCTACACGGGCTGAAAGTAAAAACACAATTATGGTGCATGTGCAGAACAAAATAAACACCAGTTAGATACTTTTGTGTATATAAATTTATGAAACAGATTCCAAACCTAAAGAACAAACACAAATGCCAAATATTTAACTGCTATGACACATTCATACTCAATGCCTCCAGATGGACTTGATTGTAAAGAATTTAAATGTTTACTATAAATTTCAATATTGAGGTGAGAAAAAGAGGCTCTTTAAAGGTCTATCAGAGGAAGCCATCAACATCACTCAGCAATGAATCTCTCAGTCCACATGTAGCTGAAATGGGAGTACCTTAAAGCTGTGGCAAACAAAGTCAGCTGGATAATGCAGCATTGGCCTCAGCTAGAGCAGGTATTTTATACAATTATTTTCATTTCCTTAAATCATCCATAAAGAGACGGGTTAAGTAAAACATTTTAGGGTTACCTTTGTACAAGCAGACCTTCTGTATCCAGGAAAGTGGATTAACCTTCATTAATGCATAGGGAATACTGATGACATGCATCCTGTTCATAACACTCTGTGAGAAAAGTATTGACAAATTAGACCTTCAAGTGGCTCAAAGAATACACAGCATGTACTTAAAAAACAAACTACCACAGCTACAGGGTAACTCTTACATTTAGCTGTGAGAACTATGTGTAAAAACATCAGCTATGACTGTGCAGCCTGTTACTGAAACATATAAATACTGAAATGCAAATAGTTTGAGAAAGTTCATTCCTTCATTCCCATACCAATACTCTACCCCTGAAAGAAGCAACTCACTGCAGGGTTTTTTCATTCATTCCGATACTCACTGTTAATACTCCATGCCAAAGGCCAGCATCTCTTTTGAAATCCAAGACATTTGTTAGTGTTTCAGCTGAAAGCAACGGAAAAAATATAAAGTCTTTAGAAGCGTATTTATGAGGCTATTCAAGAACTCAAAATATTTGCTAAGGCAACTATGAAACTCCCAAAACTACTGAGAAATCAAAGCTATGCTCCCCTTCCTTCTTGCCTATAACAGGCTGCTTAAGCTGGAAGTGTGTGACTTTACTTCCAACAACCATCTTTAAATTATGAAGTCTGAAAAATCCAAACTCTTGACTAAAATTGATAAGGATCCTAGGTTAAAACCGTTTAACACACATTGATTATCATTTCACAAGTGGCTTCATATCACACCAGTTATGAATGAGGAAGTTTGTCTCTCCCTTTGCAGTTAAAGCTACTACTGCTTATCTAAAGTTCTTTTAAGACAATAAATATGATTTTGCAACATAAATGGTCTGACTATTCAAAGCTGTGAGTAGCATTTTGAAGTTGTACCTATCTAACTTACCTTCTGAATAACCACATGCCTGAGTCAATGCGTGACAGTGTGCCAGCATGGAAGCATGAGATACAGTAATGCCCACTGTGCTGCCCTCTTTACTTGTTTTGTACTGAGAAGAGGAAGTTTACAAAAGCATTAGATTAACAGCAAGATCTACAAGATTTACAGCAATGAACTGAAAGGATATTTGACTATAAAACTGAAGTGAGCTTTTTAACGAGATCAAAAAGCTAGCATAAGACATTAATGTTTGGAGAATACACCAATACCGTATGAAATCTCACTGTTTGTCTATCCCAACTGAACATATTGTCCCAGGGATCCAAAAATGCCAACTACCCCGAATCTTCAGGCAACTACTCAATTGACAGTTTGCCTGGCAACCCTGGGGGATACATCCTTGCTCCACAGTTAAAAATACTATAGCAATTTCTTTTATTGCATCAAGAGATTAAAGGAAGAAAATGTGCTGGGATATAAACTACAACAGAGTAACTGTAAATTAGGTATATTATACTGGATCACCTCAATATAAGCAATCTCAGCACTGGCATCCCGTACTTGTGGATGCCAGTCCTTAGCTGGTTTTGCCAGATGCTTCCCATCGATCACAAACCACATGAGATGAGGCCAGCCTTCAAAGAAAAAGAGAAGTTACTGTCCTTACTGTCCCAAAAATCAGATTTCCCCCCTTCCAGTATTCAGGCATAACAACAGGAGGCAAGCAAAAGCTGCAGCATCACCCCCCTGACAGGAAGAAGCAGCACTAAGTAATGACGTGACAATCAAGGCAGTTCTTTGTATGTGTGCCTCAGAAATTGTTGTTTAATAGCAACAGTGGATATATCTGCTCTTTATCCTATAAAGAAATAGGAGTAGCTTCAAAACATACCTTTGAATGTCACCACCTCACCAGTCTGAGCTTTAGGAAGGCCTTTTTGACAGGCATCAGTGGTTAAAGCTAGTGTTACTCCACAACTGCCCAAAAGAAATCCAATTTGCTGACTGCCAGCATCCTACAGAGAAACCATATTATAGGAAACTTACAAATAACGAAGCTTTTGTAGAGTTTAATGTAACCTTTCCATGTTTAGAAAGTATTGAGGCAATCTGTAACACAGGAAAGAACTTCAAAGCCATATGACTTTTCATAGAAGACACAAGCATGAAGTCTATGCTCAAAAGGCTTAGTTTTGCTTAGTACCAACCAAGTTAGATTTCGCAGTAGATCTGGCAAGCAACAGTAGCAAAGTAGTGTCAAAAGCAGTGATTGTGCATCCCTCGCCAACCCAACAGGGATTTTACTGAAGTCTGGTGAAACAGAGAGCTAGTTTGATGCTGTTTCTGAGTCCTGAAGCACTAAAGAGCAGAGCTGGAACCTTTTCAACTCTCAAAATGTGGGCGGGATTATACTGGTATTTCCAGTAACTGAGGTGTCTCTGCCTGCCTGTGCTCCCACTACTCAGCATGAGAGCTGAAAAGAGCTTTTCTACATTACATGTTGAGAAATACTTTCATGCTTTTGCAAAAATACTGAATTAAAACAATTGCTACAGTTACATATCCTAAACTAGTTGATTACTAGCTTCATACCATTCCCCCACAACTAAATACTAAACACTTTCCAAGCATGTAATGTACATTGAGCAGCTCAGCTGATGCACCAGACTGCTTTCAAAGTGCAGGCTCTGAGGGGTACCACATAAAGACTAGGGGATTCAGATACCTCCCCTGCTTGCTTTATTTACAAAACCATAGGATGTGGAATGTATTTGCCTACCTTTCTTGTTAGTGGAACTTCTATTGGGACAGGAATAAGTTCTGCGAGGAGACATCCATAAAATGCCACCATAAACATAACTGGATCACTATTAGGAAACACGAGAGCTACCTACAAAAATACATCAGAATATGAAGAAATGGGTTTTGTTGTCATTTAGGGGGAGGGAACAGCTTTGTCATTTGTGGGGAAAAAAGAATCTTTGCAACAATATTCAGGTTCATATTTAAACTAGGAACAGAAATAGCAAATGGTGTGATAATCCACTATTACAGCTCCCAGTATTAGAAGGTTTTCTTTGGTTCCTCACTCTCTGTTTTCCCCAGAGACCATTTTAAACAGAAGCCTACCCGGTCCCCAGGCTTCAGCAATGGTTCATTCTTAGTGGTTAGCCTGTTTAGCAAGGTATACGCCAACTTCAAGCTTCTACTCCACAGCTTGCCTAAGGAAAAAAAAGACATTCCAGAAATTAAACCCCACGAGCCTAAAATGTTAACATTTAATTAGCAAATCTCAGTGCTTTACATATGCACTAGGCAACAGCTTGAATTAGAAAAGGGTCAACAGTCATATGAGCAAGTAATAAGGGAAAAGTGAACATTTGTGTTGTGAAAGCAATCCCACCTCACAAACCTACTGAATTCTTCTAATGTTTAGTGCATGTGAGCACACACACACAAGGCCTAGCTGATACAACCTAACTGCATTTCTAAAAGACACTTCATAAGACTCCTTCTTAAAGACTTCTAGGGAAAGCAAAGTACTTGGGATAAAAAAGTAATCCTAAACTGGATAAAATATTAACCAAAATTTAAGAAACAAAGGGTAGGAATAAATGCCAAATTACTGGGTTCTGTGAAATGCCAGTTCTAGAGATCTTGTAGTTCAGAACAAAGCATTATTCCAAGCTACTGAATACAAAGTCAACACTCTTAACTGCTTATTTGACACAGTATAAAAATCAACTTTTTAACTTGCAGCCTCCAAACCCAGCAGAGCTTTGCTAAGAAAACCAAACCACTCTGTTTATAAAAAATGGAGCAGTAGCAACCCCCTTCCCCTGAAAACGGTAAATCAAAGCAAGAACCCCCCAACACAAAGAAGCATGCCATGGCAAAGAGCATTCATCTGGAACTCAGCTCTCTAGCAGAGGGTCTTTATCATAGATCAACATTCACATTCAATCCTTTCAGACCATGTAGCAAGCATCAGTTAACTTGTGCTTGTCAGTCTCAAACTTCTTCAATTCTACTTTTCTTTTCCCCCTGTTTAATTTCCAGTTCTATAAAAAAGGGTTCCACAGGACTCAGATACATCAAATGGGCAGCCCTCTACAGAACTGGCCGTTCAGTGCAGTTGGCAGAGTCCAAATACAATTTAGAGCTTGGCTTCTTTACAGTTTGGCTTCTCCTTTCTTTTATTTCTAAATGCAAAACTAAACACAATGTTCTAAGGAATTCTCACAGCACCACTGCAACGTAATGGAACTCATGCAGCTGCTCAGTTCCTGTAGGCACACTTCAGCTGTAAGAATGCAAACAAGAAACTTACATTCTAACACAGCACAGAAAGAAATGCTGCAGTTAGGGACAAAATGATCTTACAAATAATGCAATGACTACAATACTTCTAGTTCATTGATTCAGGCAAGTTTTACTTCCCACAATAACATCCCTAAAATGCTCCTGAATGCAAGTGTTCTCTTTAAGAATTGCATTCAGCATGCAAAACCATGCTGAAATTTTGTGTCTACTCTGGGACTCTGAAGAGTGTATTATTAGTCATCTGTTTTGTCCCTTCTAGGTTATTTTCAGTGTTCTTTAAAGAAAATAAACCCCAATTGTCTGAAATTTATAAACAGCCATTTGTAAAGAATCAATACCATAAACAATTTCCCTTCATTAACTTCCTTTAGAATCTCTTTCACATACAATGGATCAGTAGTTTGCATTCAAATCTCAAAGCATGTCATGAGCACAGCCAGTCCCTCCTAAAGTAAAGCAAATTGTTCATTCCACAAGGAATGTCTGATTCTTCCTTACAGTTATCACCAATACCTACCATAGGTAAGAGTATAAATAGCTTTCCCAGTTGTATCCAATGCTGTCAGACAAGGGGCTTTTGGCTGGGTGGTTCCCCAGCGCTGCAGGGCAGCCAGCAAAGAAGGTGGCCAGTTGGTTACCATGCCTAAGGGTTCACCTTTAAGTACATTCATTTGATTTCCTTCAGGCTTTGGTTGATTTGGGTCAGGCTGTTGCACTAAAATCAGAGCACAGGAAAAGGGCAAATGTCAATCCTTACAAAAGCACAGTATGGTTTAGGTTGGAAGAGACCTTAAAACTTTTCCAGTTCCAACCTCTGCCATGGGCACGGACACTTTCCACTAGAGGAGGCTGCTCCAAGCCCCATCCAACCCGGCCTCGAATACACGAGCTGCAGCTAAAAGATGATTCTATGAACCATTCCTACTTTCCTCTTCCTCACAGCTATCATTGCTTCTCCTCTGCTAATCATCTGTTGGCTTCACAAAAAGTAATTACCATCACTTTAGTGTTCTGATTCAATATTATTCAAAGGATCTAGACACAGAATTTGAATCCCTAGTTCACTCTTCTTCTCTGCTCTGGAAAGATGTATTTTCTGTTGTTTGTTCTGCACATGTATTTAAACAACAGCCTACACCAAGTCAAGAGGCATTATCAGAGAGAATGGCTTCAGTGACAACTGGATCTTGATTTTTGCTGTGCCAAATTCGAAACAGGCAATGAAGAATGACACTAAGCCTTTATAATAATACGGTTTTTTAAACAAATCAAAAAAGCCTGATGAAATGCTCTGGATATGGATTATATACAACTAAAACTGTACCTCTCACAGCATGTTTTGTTTGATTTCTGGATCAACTCTCTCAGCTGTGGAACACTGCAGGGTTTGTAAGCCATTTGCTCTCTGAGCAGCCTGCTGTTAAAACCTTGCTCCAAGCTGCTCAAGTAGGTGAAGTATCTTGATCTTGGCAAAATAAAGTCATAGCTGGATTTATCCAAGACTCAATCTATGCAATAACTACAATTAACAGTTCAAAGTGATGCTCTTTGTTCTCCACAGTGATATACGTGGATCTCAATGACAGTTTGCCTGAAAAAAGTTCAGTGAAAGACTAGAACCACGATAACTTCATATCCTGGAGTATCAAACAAATTGATACTAGAGAACCTAGCAATGGCCTCTCAAGAATGTCACATTGAGAGATGCTTTTCTTTCTGCTTAGACACATGCATACAGAGAAGAAGACAGTGGCTTTTAGCCAATACCTGCAGAATGTGTACAAGGACTATCCTTTCATATAGAGCACAGACAAGACATATGCACAATGCACTCAATGCATTTAATTCCTCTGAACATCTAAAATAAGGAAAGTTTCTGGATCTCAAGAAGAGGATATTAACATGCAGGCAAACAGTATTATCATAATAAATTCCATGTACTAGCAAAGTAAATTTGTTCATCTAACTGTATTTGGGCACTGACCAGCTACAAAGCAGCTTCTCAGAGCAGGATGTGGGAGTGCTTGTAGACACCAGCTGAATGCAAGTGGCCGGGGAGGCTGTGGAATCTCCACATCTGGAGATGCTCAGAACTTGACTAGACATGGCCCTGAGCAGCCTGATCTAGTTGAACCTGGTTTGGGCAAGAGGTCTGTTATAGACTTCCAGGGGTCCACTACACCACCAGTTATACTCAAGCTATGCCCTGACTTACTCCAAAAAGTACCCTCTATAGATTTGCTGATGACCACAGGGCAGAGTTTAGAATCTCCGAGGCAAAAAGTGATGGTGGTACTATCACCAAGCATGACAATCTCTGGATGCACCAATGAATTCCTTCAAGGATCACAGTCTTTAGTGTGCACCAGCTCATCACACTGGTCTAAATTAGGCTGAATCAGAAGAATTTTCAAAGTGAGGGAGGAAGGGAGACCAAGTACACTGAGTAGAAGGGTTGAGTTGAAGGCTCTGTCTTACTTGTGATAGCATCTGACCTCTCTGCCTCCAATAAAACAACTCTACCATGAACTCTACCATGATTTGTTTTCTACTGGGAAAAGAAAACAGCATTTGCTAAGAAGTACCAGGTCTTCTGTGACCCGCTTACAAAAGGAGTGAAAAATGTATCTGAAAGGAAATTAACCTTCTAGGAGTTCTTCAAAATCATCAACAAAAAACTCTTTCAAAGGCGGGCGCTTTGGTCTTTTCAAGGTATTTAGAAGCTGCTGGATTTTAGAAGACACTCTGCTATTCACTGGAACACCTGCCAAAGAGAAAAGATTTATTACTTACCATATATAAATAAGCATACACTAAAGCACATGCTGCCACACTGCTTACAACATCACACTAAGCTCAGCAGTCATTCAAGATGAGCAGCTTCTTTGGGAAAAAGAAACAGCTTTAATCAGTAACAGTTTCAACCATGGAGTTATTTGTTTTAATATAATGCTGCTCCCTAGCTACCTGGATGAAGAATATACCTTCTCACACTCTAGTTTAGCTTTTCAAACTGCTGACTCCTTCATGAGAGTCCAATACAAACCTGAAGAACGTTCTTTTCGTTCCAGAGTCTAGGTATTTGCTATGTCTTAACATTCATTCAGTTCTGAAAGTGTGACAATGCTTGGAAAAAAACAAATGAATCTTGCAGCATTTTACAGGGCTAGCAAGAAACAATCAGAACACAAACCTACACTGCTTTTGTTTGTGTATGTGATGTATTTATTTTAAATTAAATAGATATGTGTATGTCTGTTTGCAGTTATTGAAATTTCAAGCTCTCAGGCAATATAAAATTAAAATGTGAGACAAAACGGCTTACGTTGCCTTTTACTGTAGAAATATACAGAAGTGGGCACATGGCTCCCACCAGCAGAGCATGGGAAATGCAGTAGTTTCCTCTCCCATGGTAGACTGACAGATAGACCATACTACTGCAAAGCTCTGGAGGGGCAGGGACATAGCACAGAATGGGTGTCAAGCTCTGTGATGGATTCACTTATTCAGGAAAGGCGACACAGACTGAAAAGCAGGAGGTTTATAATAGAATCACCATCTGCAGTTTCCAAAATGCTGCTGTTGTAGCCTCTGGGAACTCCTCGTACTGATGCAACCTGTGGGCGCTCATGATGTAAATGTTCCACCAGACCAGTGGTGACATCTGGAGGTGCAGGGTGATTATCTATAGAAATGGAAGACAGATGTAGGAGCTCATTAGTCATCTTAAGAATCAATATATCCAAAGTTGCTTCTTACGTCATTCTTCTTGTCTTATGTTTTTAACTGAACTCTGATTTCTCTAATCAAACTGTAACTGAAATCCTAAATACAGAGGAAATCCTGAAAGGAACCACGGTACCTCTCCACAGTGGAGAGGAGCTGTTCCGATGTTCAAAGGGATCCAAACAAATTCTGACAGAGAGTGGTTGCTCACTTCATCACTTCAAGGTGAAAGCAAGGAGATGCATTATGAGTAAACAGCACAAGTCTACAAAGAACGTCTATCTCGCATCTCTAAGAAGAAATACAGGCAGCCAAAGCCTCTCTACAAGACTGGAATGAGTACTCTTAAGTCCTATAGGAAGAGAAAGAGACAGAAGCATGAGGTTTAAAAGAACAGAACTTCTGGCCAAGGACAATGTGAAGCACCTATCTACATTCTGCAGGCTGTAAGAGGAAGTCTTCTGCTGAGAAACACAGATTAAGATTTTAAGTGGCATGGACAATGCACTTAGGTCTGAACACATGTTGAGGATGGACACGGAGAGATGAGAGATGCCTCAGAGGAAAGGAAATGATGACTTAAAAACCTGTCACCTGCAGTTCATAAGAGCAGCCATAGCTTCCCTTCCACAGCTGTTCTTACCACCTGTTTTTAATAGTCTCACAATACTGGAGGTAGAAGCTTCCTCTTTATGTTGCAGTACAGACACCATTCACTCTTCACTGGGGCATCTATCAGTGAGAACAGCTGGAATGCCTGTAACACTTAAACCCACCCTTGGTCTAGAGGTCAAAATGATATACACACACTGCTCACAACAGGTAATTTAGCACAGGGTTTCTTGAGGCGGTCATAAGGTGGTCATTTGTGGCCAGACATGGCACGCTTTCCTTTTAATGGTGTGTGCTACAAGCAATAAACACTTATATTTTTTATTGCACCACAGTTCTGCAGAGCTGTGCTTAGGGAATATCATCATTCCAAACTGGTGACCCAGGTTAGGGAACAGTTTTGAATGGAACCACAGGTTAGCAAATGGCAGTACCTGGGAGAAGTGTTCCAACAAGGAAAAAAACAGAACTGGAGGCCTGAAATACTCAGAATCCTAAAGAGCAAAAGGAAATGCTGAAGGACACGGTGCTGGAGGAACTGCTTGTGGTCATGCAGCTCTGCAGTGATACCCCCTGAAGGGCCTCAACACACCACAGATCCTGCAAAAAGAACTCGAAGCACAGGGAGATGGAGGCAGAGCTGTGAAATACACACCCCACCCACCTTTCTGACCCGGCTTTTTGAGGAAGGGATTAGCACTAAGATAACAAGTGCTCATAGCTCTGTTCACAGGTTTCTGGGGCTGACACACAAGCCACCAGTGCAGCTCTTTGCAGTTTCAGAGGAATCACTGAAAGAAGAATTAAATCCATTCCCATATTTTCCAATTTTTGTATTGCAGAGACCTGCCTTTCTGGGTACCAAGGAAGGACAAATTCTTTTCATGCGGGTAAGGTACCTGAAGGACAAAGTATCACTTTGTCTGACAAACACCCAGGATAAAACCAGTAAAAGGAAAAGGTAACCACTACGTGTAAGGCTGATCTGTACAACCACTTTAGAGAGCATACAGAAAGCCGATGTATTCAGAGTAAACTGAAACACTCCTGCTGTGTTCTGTATACTTGTTGCTTTTTAGTTGGTTTTATTCTCTTAGCTTTATCAAAATCCCAAAACCATGGACTTCATACAGCACAGAAATCAATCAGAGTCAAATGTACCTGGCTCCCATAGCGCAGTAATAGCTCAGGGGTCCACACTTCCCAACTGAGAAACCCTGCAGTGATTATATCAATGTCTAAAGCTTCCACTCCTTGAATACATCAGCAAGAACTACAATTAGGGATGCACCTGCAGGGTGGCTTCATCACTGGAAGGCCCCAAAATGGCATTCCTATAGAGGAAAGCTGTGACCGCTAAACATGAAGGTGACTCAAGCTATACTCTCGAAGTGATGTACACATATAACCATCAACAATATAACCATCAAGTGAGAGGACAAGAGAGACCGACACATACTATGAGGCTTGGAGCAAAGGGGAGAAGCCCTGCATGAAGCACGTAAGTTGAAATGCTGAATGGATGCAGGTTTTATCATGCATACTGCTGCTGGGAAAAAGCAAATCTTCCACTCACATGCCTGAGGCAGATATTTGAAATACAAAGGCTCTGCAATTAGATGCTTGGAAAATAACATAAGGAAGAAGCTATTTGGGAACATCTGCAGAAGAGCTGTGTACTTGGGAACAGCTCAAAGACATCACACAAAATGAGAATGCTCAGAA
Source organism: Pezoporus flaviventris (assembly GCF_033815535.1). NCBI lineage: Eukaryota > Metazoa > Chordata > Aves > Psittaciformes > Psittacidae > Pezoporus > Pezoporus flaviventris. The sequence continues at coordinate 55,776,395 of NW_026892549.1, forward strand.
AAGACACAAAACCCCATTAGAGGTCATTCCCAACAGGAAACAAGCACAAAAAATTGGCTATATATAGAGGTGCTCACCTACAGCATTCATGGACCTTACAAACACCTCGGAGCCGAATTTCATGCAAATAAATGTCCCTTACCAACAAAGGAAATATCGGGGTCCTTATGAACAACTCTGCTGTCCATAGCTATTTGTTCTTACATACAGCAGAGAATTGACTCTTCCTCCCCATCCTGCCTTGTGAAGGCAAAAAATCCATGCATAGAATAAGTTCAATTTTCCAGAATTTACACTTGGATAAGAATCCCATTAGCTTCATTGATTATTTGGGTATTTTGTTAATACATGTGCTTGAGAATCCATGAAATGAGTCTGCATCATCTAGAGATACTGTGGCAAAGCAGAGAAAGAGAAGTGGTGAGTAGCCAGAAAAAGAATTGTCTGGACAGACTTGTGACTGCAGGAAAGAGTTAACTGGGTTTAGCCAGAAGCTCCTTTCCATTATTGATCAGAAGAGAGAGATAAATGCAAGAGAGAGCAGTGGTCCAAGAAAGAATGTATGGGATAGGAGACAAAATTAGAAGCTAGGCATCAGGAAGAAAGTCTCGAAGGAGAAGTCTCAGGGTGAAGATTCAAACACATTAGAAAAACCCCTGCCTAGCAGGACCTAGGGTTAGACCTGCAGATTGCTGTATGATAGTTTTGTCTGTAGGAAGCTAATCAACCACTGTGATCCACAAGACACTACCTTTTGACACTTCCTCTCGAATAAACTCTTTGAAACTCTTCCTAACTTGCTTCACTCTTACAACCCCGGTAAAACTGCTTATAGAGCCCCAGCAGTTCAGAACACAATTCGGAACTCTGCTTCCCCTTAGGGAAAGGAATTGTACTTTCCAGTTTTTCAATAAATACTGGGTCGAATACCATGATAATCCATTTTTCCAGTTACTCTAACAAAAGCTGAGAAATACCCCACAGTTGAGATGGTAACCTTGAAAAAAAAACCCAGACACACTGCTGGCCTTATTCATTTGAAGGAAGTATGAAACTAAAAGAAAACAAAAGCCCCCAAACCAATATGTGGATGTTGCACTTGCTTTTATAGGTGAAAGATTGACAGCTTAAAAATAATGTGTATTCCTGTTCAACTGTCTTAAATACGGTAACCCTGCAATTTCAATACTGCTGTATTCCACTGCTTGGGAATGTCACAGAATCATCATCATAGAATGGTTTGTGTTGGAAGGAACCTTAAAATTCACCCAGTTCCAACCCCCTGCCACAGGCAGGGACACCTTCCACTGCTTCAAGCCCTGTCCAACCTGGCCTTGAACACTGCCAGGGATGGGGCAGCCACAGCTTGCGAACCCAACAGCCAGTCAAGCTAAAAGAACAGGTATATGCATAATGCATTTGTGCTTTAAATGCTCCTGTTAACTGACATCTCCAAGTATACAGAAGCCTATATACTCAGTTTAAATCTGAATCTGAAGCTTTCCCACCTGACCTAACCTGTTCTCGGTAACAACTGAGACAAAACTGTCTCTATGGAGTATATAGGCATAGAGCCACAGCTTAACAAACAGTCAGCTAAGTAGAGCACTAAAACTGCCAAAACCCGAAACGTCCAGGAATAAGATACGTGAGGCCTACTGCATATAACTAGAAGCACAAGAACTTCACACTGTAACCCATAGGTGAAATGCAAACAGAATTTTTCATTTCATTTTTCTAAATTACTTCAGGGAGAGAATTTATTTGAAATACAAAGTTCCTGTTTCTCCTCTAGGTCCTTTCCCATCACTTAATATTAGTGCAGACCTGCTGCACACACATAAATCCACTATCAGTCATCACTACAGCATATAAAACCACTGTAAAAGTTACTCCCATGGTGGAAGAGACTGCCTTCCGCCCTCCTTCCCTCCCAACCCTTCCAAAAGCACAAGACTTTTGGAAGATTTGGGTAAAGTGCTCTGCAATTTATGACAAAGAAAGTAAACTCCAGTGTTACAGAGACTGAGATCAAACTCACATTCACATTTTGGCTTACTGTCAGTTCTCCATTTTCATTCTAAGTTTCACAATAAAGGACTATTCATGACTTATATTTTACACTTCATTTATTATTGAAGGAAAAACAATAAAATCACAGCTGAGCTTGAAATCTCGCCTAGTCAGGAGTTCTGATTTCATAACCTTCCAAATCATTCTGGATGTTTTTCTAGTCTTCTGGCTGTTTACCAATTCACCTCTGCAATCCACAACCTGATATGGTCCAGGGTAAATACATGAGGATTGGAAAGCATGCACCAAAAATAGAATCCCTTTGAAATTCTGCTGTTGAATGCAGTAAAACTGAACCCTAGTTTCTTGATAAATCAAGCATTTTACCAAGAAGAACGCGTGTTCAGATCTCATGAACATGGTTTAAATCAAACACATACATATCATACATACCTGGTCTGTAGATTGTACATTTTAAGGCTATTTACAGGTATTTTCTGGTGAAGAATTTTTGTGTTTAGCCCTGCTTTGGGATTTTTGAATCTGGTATTATTCCAACGACACTTCTTTACTGACCTAGCTGGGTGTGTGCCATGAGATCTGCAAGCACAGTGGCAGCAGCGGTGACAGTAGCAGTATTGGAAGCAGCAGCAGGTTTCCCTCCTGGATGAGATGAGGTGGAAGATGCAGAGGATGAGGTGGAGGAGCCCTGAATAACCCGGTTAAGCCAGGGCTCTACGTTGGAATGGCTCTGGAACGGAGTGGAGGTGATCCGCCCTTGCCGACGTAAGGAGCCCTCATCTTCTGATGCTGACGATGTGTCTGTGATTAAAATAATGATGACAGGCATGTAACGTGGGAATGACCCAACAGACGGAACATGAAGCTTCTCCATGTTCTTCACGTCGCGTTCTCATGTGCTACACATGAGGTGTGCGTCTTAAGCAAATGGTATATTCACATACACAAATTTGGCTCAACACCATTTTAGGTTAATGCAACAACTTCCACACAGTATAGCCAGAACACATTTGAAGCAAAGCTTCAGTTGCCATCTGTATTTCGAATGACCTAAGGCTCAAAAAAGGCTTCTACCTAAGGTACCCAGTACATTCCCTAGGCATTGTCAGTGAGTATTCCATACCTATTTCACTGAAAGAACATTTTGCCTTGGAACAGGTAAACTGGATCTCACCTCACCTGATTAAATTCCATTTGTTTTATTTTTTTTTTTGGGGGGGGGGGGGAAGTCTTCATTTTTTTATTCTTTTGACAAATTCTTGGACAAGAAGTGACTGAAAAAAGCACTGTGCTAGAAGTTAAATCAAAGAGTAATTGCATTAAGCTAAGAATAAAAGGAGCTTATTCTTATAGGAATAAAAGCATGGAATTTAAAACCATGTATTTTACCCACATCACCTGATACTAATAAGCACTAGAGAGAAATGCTTAGTAAAGCAGGTTTTGTTCTAGACATGTATTTGTTGCTGTTAGAAGTCTAACAAAGACCTCCTATTTTTACTACAATTCAGTTATTTACAACTTTCCAGAAGTTTCCCTTTTGGCACTCAACTTTCCACATGTTATCCACTCAATAACAAATAAAAAGGTGTTGCTACATAGCAAGAAAACACATCCCAGTTGGTTCTGAGTGAAAAACAGGCAGCTTTATTACAGAAAAATAAAAATAACCTTGTCCTCCTAACTTGATGTCTGAATTTTAAGAACTTGATCCTTCATAGGCCTCTCCCCCTCCACTTTCTGCCTGGATAATTGAGGGGAAGCTCCTAAAACAATACACTGACTGGATAGTTTAGACTGGAGCTGAGGAACAATTCCTTCCCCACAGGGTGCTCAGGCATTGGAACAGGCTGCCCAGGGCAGTGCTGGAGTCACCAGCCCTGCAAGTGTTCACACACCATGGAGACGAGGCCTCAGTGCCATGGGTTAGTGGTGGCTTTGGCAGTGCTGGGGAATGGTTGGACTGGAGGAGCTTAAAGGTGTTTTCCAGCCTGGTTGATTCTGTGATTCTATGATATAGTGATAAAAGTTCACATCCAAGTCAGTTTGTGAAGAGCAGTTCTGAGTCATACATAATGGCCAAACCAATTAAGAAGTCACCAAAGGCTGGAAAAGAGCTTCTGAAATAGAGAAATTTCCATTCCTGTACTCCAGACATGGAAATCCTGGTGGTGGGCTACATCAGAAATCCTGCAACCTTACTGTTGGCATTTAATTTTCCATCATCAACCATATACAATTTCATATACATTTTGCTGAAGCCACATTAAAAACATCTTCCTCCCCTTTGGCAGCAAATTTCAGTTACCAGGTGTTGCATTTTTTGGTGCATTTCCAACAGCTTCTGAATAATTGCTCTTAAACAGGTCTAAACCCACAACTCCTAGGAAGCCCATTTAACTCAATTTTTCACAAGCAAAATCCCAGATCTCTCCTTATGTGACCATCCCATAACAAACATGACAATTTGGCATGAAAACACCCCAACAATTGATCTTTGAGAAGATACAGCTGTGGTGCACCACCATTCCCAAGGCCATGCCTTGTGTCACAGTTCTGGGCTACTGCCACAGCTGGAGTTTCTGGCTGCTGACTCCATGTGTTCCTGGAGAAGAGCCAAACCTGCCCTTTGTCTTTTAGGCAGAAAGCAAAATAAACAATTCCAGGAATACGGAACAAGATTAAAAACAGTCAGGTTTTGGGAAAAAAATCAAAGCAACCAAGCACCACATTTGCAATCTATTATCACTTCAGAGTGAGAAACGAAACTATAGAAAAAACAAGTTTTGCAAAGAATACACACTCTGAGAGTACCTCCTTATCCAGACACAAGTTTAATGAAGCCTAACATTCCTAAGCTTTCAGATGTCTTCCATAAGTAGGGCGGGATGGAAAAACCCACTTAAAATGCGAAATATCAAATGTTTATAAAAATGAAGGATACTTAATGCAACAGAAAAGTAGGAAGGTGACATCCACCAGTAACCAGCTTGTGGCAGTCCCAAGAGTAAATTACTGGGAGCAGAATGTTATGTACTTGGCTTGCAGCTCTTCCTTGCTGGGAGCTGACCCAGAAGAGCTGCAGAACCACCACCCTTTGGATGCAGCCTGCATCAACACTCAAGTCCTGATCATGGGAAATCCATATGGGAAAGAGGAAAGACTCCATGGGACAAAAACAAAGGGACATTAACAATTTTGGAAGGGTGACTGCTGAAAGCAGTTCCATTCCTGTGGTCAGGAGTTGGTTTTGAATTTAATGTTGTGACTAGAATCTGATGCTTCCTTCTCCTGGTGACTGATGGTAACAGATTCCAGTTATTAAGAAGGCCTGGTTTTAACTGCATGAACTTCTGCCAATACATGGATTTTAATGCACTGTTTTAATGGCTCAAGACAACAAAACTAGATGCTTCAGCACTACTCACGTTCTTTGCAATTTCATATCTTTCCTGCTGAGCTAACTTTGCAAATAATGGCAGGCCCATAAAAAGAACATTATTTTTATGAACTGATACAGCTGAACCAAGTCCTTGGAATAGTTTTGAAAGGCCTGTTCTCCCATGATACAGAATTTATTCAGTGGCCCATTCTCTCATAAGGGTATCTGCTAAGAAGTCACTTTCTCTTAGAAACAGCATGACAGATCCCAGAAACACTTAACTCTTCTTTCAGAATATAATAGTCAGAGCGCTTCTGTAACCTTCAAAAGCCCAGCACAAGTATACTTGTCTTCTCTGCTAACCACATGGGCAGGCATGTTAGGAGGTGCTCTTCAGCAGCACAAAGACACAAAAGCAATCACACAAGCAGGATGGAAGCCATATAAGCACAAACAGGTATGACAGGGACCCCTCAAGCAGCTAGCTGGACGTAAGACAGCCTGCCAAGTGGCTCTTCCTGGATCCTCATCATCCCAGTGCTGGCACCCAGATGTAGGAGCCCAAGGCTGCAGTCCCACTTCATTTAATGGCTTTAACCTGCCAGAACAGGGGAGATTGAGATGAGCTCTTAGCCAGAAGCTCTTCCCTGTGAGGGTGCTGAGGCGCTGGCACAGGGTGCACAGAGAAGCTGTGGCTGCCCCATCCCTGGCAGTGTTCAAGGCCAGGTTGGACACAGAGGCTTGGAGCAACCTGCTCTAGTGGAAGGTGTCCCTGCCCGTAGCAGGGGTTAGGACTGGATGAGCTTTAAGGTCCCTTCCAACTCAAACCAGTCTGGGATTCTGTGATTTGCTCATGTAGTCTCACTGACTCAGCCAATCCACACACAGAGAATGTACAGTCCATCACCCAGAAGAAGTACTGGAAATGAAGTGTAACAGGAAGAGGTGACAGACTGCAGGGTCACATGCATACCATTTATAACCTTTTTATCTTCTTACCCCACGCTTGTTCCTCCCCAAACCACCCAAATTTATCTCTCTCCCCATCTGTGGTTCCTCACTTAGACACCCCGTAACAAGTCTCACACAGTCCCAAAGTACTTCTGCCCTGCAGAATGTGCCCTGTACTCCTCTGCAGCATCACCGCCTCAGTTCAGAAGGTGCTCTAGTGTTGACTAATTTGGATGGGTTTCATGCCTGGACAGGGGTGCTGAGGCTCTGCAGGGACAGCCCTGGAGAGAGTGACTCCAAGTAGATTTCATGTTCTGTTATTCCCAGGGCTCTCCTGGGCTTGTGGAAATGGATCTGCAACAGGCTGATGCCTCCTGGGATTAGCTTGGGCAGCATATTGTTTGTGTTCCCCTACCTGCCACTCTCTGTGCTTCTGCAAAGGTGTGCAGCCCAGCTTTTATCACATAACCTAACGTTTCACCACAGCATCTCCATTTGCTTTTAGAGAGTCTCTCAACTTCCTCAAGATTTTGCTTCTTTGGAGCAGCACAGAGCCCTGAGCTCAGGCAGAGCGGGTTCAGCAGGAACTGTACTAACCCTTCTTCAAATGCTGAAGGGATTCAAAAGAGAATGATATTTTGTTTCTCTCAAAAACAAGCGCAAGGAGATTCCTTCTGGTTTTAAATGTTAAGGAAGATAGGAACGACTTGCTGTCCTTTGCTCTCAGCAGGATTCTGGATGCCAGCTCTTTTCTGGGCACTAAATCCTAGGCAGAACAGTGGTGTGTTCTTTTTTTGTCGTGCTAAACCTCATGCCAAGCATACAGCAATTTGTCACACCAAGAGAATGAGAGAAACAGAGTGATGCTACCTAAAATGCACTGATGCTTGTTCCTGAGAAGGAATACTGATTTGAAGAGCTATAAACAGAAACCTCAGGGCCTCTCTCTCAAAGCCTTGGTATACAGATGGTCACTGTAAGCTCATTTTCTCCAGGATTTCACTTTATGGAATTCATGACAACTTTCACATACAAAACTAACATGGATGTGAGAAAACTCGAGTGCACGATAACCACCCTGCTACAAGTACTGCCCTCATGGGCTTCTGAGTATGCAAGTACTAGAAGAGTAAGCTAATCCTTAGCACAACACCTTAACATATCTTGCCAGCAAAATGTAAGGGTGAAGAAAGACCATATATACGACTACAAAAGCAGCTTATTACTAACTAATGAAATAACCATCGAACCCACAAAAATAATATGTAAAAGTGCCACTAGCAAAGAAAAGTGAAATTTCCTTTAAATAGGAAGAACAGAAAGAAGAAGCAAGAGAGCAGCATACCAGACCTGCTCTTTTACAGAAAGGGGATAAGAAATAGATCAGATGGGGAAGGGCACTAGAGGTCAGTGTGCTTCTACTCATCAGGAAAGACAAGAGCACATCATTCAAAACTTCAGAGCTTAGGGCAATTCCTCCTCTTTCTATACGAGACACTGCCCTGAAAACACTTGGCGTGCTAGCACATGTCATCTGGAGAAAGATTTTCCTAATCTCTAGAGAATTCACTGTGAGACAACAGGAAGATTACTTTTTTCCCCCTTAATAAAGAATTCTGACCTAACCAATCTGATGCTGAATTAGAGCATCTGATTTTGGGGAAGTTTTAAGTTCCTCACCGCTGAAACCACCTGATGGATGTTCTGCAAGTCAATGCAGCAACTTCATGCTCTGGCATTTTCTTCAACTCTTAAAAAAAGAAGCTTATGCAACGTGGAATATGGTATTTACAGCTCTGACATTCTTGCCAAGATGATCTCCTTCCAAGCAAGGCACTACCTCAGAGAGCATACCTAATGCATGATGGGCAACTGCTCACTCTGGGATTGCTTTCAAGTGTACTTTCAGCAGCTACAGTATCTCTAGATGAGACACTAAAAATCTTGAGGAAAGCCATCAAAGGACAAATCCAACCAACAGGAAATGCAGCCATGAATATAGAAGAGGTTTACTGCAACATACTTACAAAGCATTTGCTCTTTATATTTGCTAGTACGTTCACCTGGCAAGATTTACGTAGGTTAACTCAATAGATACCTGGAGGTGTGTACGTTTCTACTGAAGAGTGTACAAGAACAGACCGTCTTTTTGAAGGCATGGGCATCTTCCTCTCTTTGTATTTTGCCAGTGCTGCTTGTACTGCTTCCGTGTGGACATCTACATAGGAGAGAAAAAGAAAAAAAGGTTAAGAGATTAAGTTTAACCATTATTCCTTTCTAAAACCACAGAAAGCATCAATGCTCAAATCCAAAGGCTGAATTGCACATGATGGCCCTTATGGCTGTAGTCCTGTGTAGCCCAACCACTCAGCTTGAAGAAAGGATTAAGCTCCCAGATGCAGTGGAAGCAGCACTTCTTGGGCAGCAGGAAGGTCCAAAGCTAAGTCAGAGTAACACAGTTTGCAATTCTGAAGCTGTGACAACTCATACCAACTGTTTCTCCTTCAAGGGTGTGTAGTAGGATTGAATAAACATGCCTGTCCCCCACTCAAATTAAGCTCAGAGGCAACAGTTTCTAAAGTTAAGGGTCAAGTTGACATATTTTCTCATGAAATCAGCCCAAAGAGGCTTTCAAAGTATCACTTAGGAAGAACACCCTGAAAACTCTTGTACTCAAGTTACAGAATACCAAGTATATTTATCCTGGGCTTTGATTTAGTTTCATTTTATGGGGAAATCTAAATGGAGATGAACTGGCAACAGCACTGGACTCTTCATCCTGAAATGGGAAAATGGAAAAATAAGTGGAAAATGCACACTTGAAGCTTTCACAAAAGAATGTAAGTAATCCAAAATAGAAAGCAGGGGCAAAATGTGCAAGAAGAATTAGGGAAGAGACACAAAGTGTTTCTACTTTCCTGAAAACAAAAATTACCCTAATATGCTTACTGGGTATATTTTCTTACTTTTAAGCCAAAACTGAGATTAAAGAGGAATTTAGTGCTCAATCAAGACCACACTGCAGATAAAGTTTAATGTATTCAAGTAGTTTTAAATTGCCTTCAGCAGATTTTTCTCTTTCACACAGACACATTCCAATGCTGTCAAAAGAGAAGCCTTAAGTAGAAAGCAAATTCATGAGAACAGATATCAAGGAGAAATGAGGCAGACCAAAAATACACTTTAACTTATGGCCTAAAGAGTCAAACTCTTGAAAAACAAATACAAAATGGCTACGCTTACACATAGCTACAAGGGGCCCAAAAGCAAGCGTTGTGATTATGCGTTTGTCTTATCACATTGCTTTTATGTGGAAGCTGTTACAGAACAATTACAGAACAAAACCGTTCAATTTGAAAAACCAAGATGTATTATTTCATTAAGTATCCACCTAAGGCTGCAACCACGGGCTGTGAAACTCGGGCACATGGCAAACATTCACATCTGACATATGGATACATACATACAGATATATCTAGAAGTAATTTCTCTGCCCCATACCTACAGGGGTTAACCTTGATGATGACTACACGCAAAGCTCCATATTTTACGGTACCAGCTCTGTACCTGCTTGGGTCATGCTCAGCACGAGGCTCTGGAGCACTAATTTAATTTAAATAGGCTGATCAATTTTAGTCAAGAGATAGCTCTGGGGAAGTTCCTATTTTAACAAGAAACAGAAGTGATTTTTAGCATTCCAGGGAAGGAACATCTATGAAACAGCAAAGCACAGCACATCAATGTGAACCTTCAGGAAGTCTTGGCATGGAACACTTTCCAAAGGCAGCTGTGTCCCAATACACTGAATAAACATCCAACACTTGGGGGACAACTACTCAATTCCCCATTTCAAAACCAGATTACAAATACTGCACATAAACTCAGAAGCATGACTCTCCAGAGAATGCAATATATTCAGTCTTATTCTTTGTTCATTAGTTCTTTGCAGTAACAATGTCACTTTTCAAGCCTGCAACTCTCCCCAGATCATCTGTTCAGCTGAATTTAAAATATGCATATATACAAATATAACGTATCACTTGTGTGTTCTTACAAGACCTATCATAGAATCCCAGCCTGGTTTAGGCTGGAAGAGACCTTAAAGCTCATCCAGTTCCAACCCCTGCCACAGGCAGGGACACCTTCCACTAGAGCAGGTTGCTCCAAGCCCTTGTGTCCAACCTGGCCTTGAACACTGCCAGGGATGGGGCAGCCACAGCTTCTCTGAGCACCCTGTGCCAGAACCTCAGCACCCTCACAGGGAAGAGCTTCTGCCTAAGAGCTCATCTTAGTCTCCCCTGTTCTGGCAGGTCAAAGCCATTCCCCTTGTCCTGTCCTTACAGGCCCTTGTCCAAAGCCCCTCTCCAGGTCTCCTGCAGCCCCTTTAGGCACTGGAGCTGCTCTGAGGTCTCCCCTTAAGGAGCCTTCTCTTCTCCAGGCTGAACCAGCCCAGCTCTCTCAGCCTGGCTCCTGAGCAGAGCTGCTCCAGCCCTCGCAGCATCTCTGTGGCCTCCTCTGGCCTTGCTCCAACAGCTCACCCAACACTCCCAAGTCCTTCTCCCCGGGGCTACTCTCCATCCATTCTCCACCCAGCCTGTGTTTGTGCTTGGGATTGCCATGACCCAAGGGCAGGACCCTGCACCTGGCCTTGCTGAATCTACTATGTAGGAATTTACTAGGTAAATGCTTGTCTCAAATAAGAACTTTCTGTGCAACCAACTTGTGAGGTTCAAGGACGATGATATTATGAGGTGAAATAAAAATACAACCCCACCCCCCTACTCCCCCGTTTTTAAACCTCTGTCTTTTGAGACACGATTTTCCTTGTAATATTTGGCACCATGCTAGATTTTTGCCACTGACCTTCACACCAAGGAGTTGTCAATACGTGTGTCATGAATTAAGCATTCCCTCTCCCTGCCTCCTTTTCCCCACATCTGAGCTACTGCTTTTGGACAAGTCTTGGCTACTCCTGATCTCTGGTTTTGCTCACTTCTCCCTCCTCTCCTTGTAGATACCCACCACTGAAGTTCACTACTATGGATACCCAGACGCAAACCTCTGATTTCCACGTAAGTCTAGAAAGCTTAATGAGAACACAACACACGTCTATGTTTTCCTGTGTTACTTTACGCATTTACTGCTATCCACAGAGTTGAGAATATTACAGAAAGTTTATGCTTTCAGCCTTTAAAAGTTAGGGACAAAATGCCAATTGTGCAAGCCACATTTCCGTGGCAGAACTTTCAGTCAAAACCAAGCTTTTACATACAGACGGTAAGTATGAGATGCATTCACTTCAATCATGCATATATATCTATGCTTAATTTAGAAGACATTTTTCTTGCATCTGGCAGAACATAAATGTTTTTCACTCCAGAAAAGGTCTTCCAAAAGAGAAGAATAACATGCAATATTTATACTCTTTATATATATTCATCAAGTCCTTAAATAAGATCACAGATTAAAACCTGACAGCAGTCTTAGCTAGCTGTGCATGTAGGGAATGGAAAGGCCTGTCTCCAGGCAAGGGTGCGTTGAGGAATCTTAAGAAAGGATAGTGGGACAGGTCATAACAACACAGATTTGTGGTAGCAAGCATGGGAACTAGTTTTTATTCCATTTCCAGAGGGCAAAATCAGCTCCACCTCCTCCTCTCGCCCTCCCAACTCCCACCTCAAAGCTGGAAAATACCAGATTGAATGATAAAACCGGAACCAGTCAGGATACTATTTCATTCTGTTTCATGTGAGTCAGTAGGCAAGTTTTGTGCTAAGGTACAGAAATAAGAGAGACCGAGAAAGGCAGAAGCAAGCATGTAGGGTTTTCATGTGGCACAAAAAGAGCAGAAGAAGCCTGATTCAACACTTAAGTAACTGCTCACCCAAGGTCTGTTTATGAAGTCTGATAGAATGATTTGTGGTCCTCAGTTCCCTCAGATTTGGCTGTGAATGACTGCAATGTTGTTACTTTACTTGGTGCATGTTGTGCCTGGTCTCCTGGTAGGCAGCACGCTTGTCTTTAAAGCTCTAGTTTTCTGCTTTTTGTTTTAAAATGGTGTGTTAGCTGTGTTTCTGTGCATGGATACTGTTCGTAACAAATCATGCTGATGTGGGGAATGTGGCTTCCTGGATTGATTTCATGGTCATTCCATGCCCATTGCTAATTAAGTACAACCTGCTTGTTGGAAACAGTCCTTTTGTATAATCACACTCTCACCTTGGAGTGTTAATAGCAGGCTTTCTCATTCTTACCTAATACTGCCATATGTCTAGGTACTTCATGCTGATAGCTCAAGTCAGTATTTGAAAAATATGTGTGTGAATACAAATAGAGATTTAACTTCTCAAGATTTCTTTTTTTTTCACACTTTAGCTTTAAGCATTTTCTCTTAGGTTCAGGGAATTGAATACAAGTAATTAATTTTAGAAAAGTAGAATAGTTTGTGTTGGAAGGGACCTTCAAAGGTCATCTAATCCAGCCCCCTGCAATGTTTCAAATTTTCATAGCGGACACTTGTGGATTTGGCGTCTACTCAACCACTTTATCCTTTCGATTTAAATGTTCTGTGGGGCAGGGCTTTGAGCAGAATACATGGAAGAATAAATCTTGTCATGCAGTCATCTAGCTCGCTTCAGTGGGGCAGTATTTTGCATATGCAATGTCTGGCAGGGACTCATTTGATACTTTCATAGTATCTCTCTTATTTTGGCATCTTTGGGATGTTCTTTATTGAAAGGTAGTAAAAAAGAATGCTGATCAGGTGCTCTTTCTTCTGTATGTTATTTTTTCTATTTATTTTCTTCAGAAGAAGTAAAAAACAGCCCCTAGTCAGAAAACTGAAACTTTCCAATTGAAACAGTAAAGTAATAATGTGGTAGTGCTCCAGTCATTGAAACTGTTCTAAAAAAAAAACAACCCAGCCATGGTTGAAGTCTATGGAAAACATCCAAGATAAAGCTTATTTTCTCGTGCAAAGTCCAACGTAGTGACGTTCTACTCATTCCTATTAGGAAAGGTCACAAAGTCCCATTGAAAAAGTAGAAAGTGAAACTCTTACCTGATCCTTCAGTTTGTTTTAGCCAATGCTTCTTCCCATATAGAAGTCAAATTCATTTTCTTTCATTTGCAATGGGTGCATAATACAGTAATATCAGCAAGAAAAAGAAAATCCTATTTTAGCCTAGAGATAGTGGACTAAAAATCTGCTCTTCAAAATATCAGTTATATGCCCTCCTCTCACCTTGGTGCCTTGTTCAAATACTTAATTATCTGTTAGTCATAGCAGACAATGCTGTTTCTCACACACATACACACGACTGTTCTGATATCCCAAAGCCTTTCTGTGCAGAGCTTGTGGTACTTGTATTTATGCCCTCCATCAGCACCCCATTTCAGCAAAAGCTCAGCAGTAACAACTTGGGTGATCTCCTAGAGGTCAGTAGAATTGTTCTGTGTGTGGGCACGTGACTCAGTGTTGAACTAAATATAAATATACTCAGTGGTTTGATCTGGGTGTTACTGTGCTAGAATGATCTTACTGTAAATTGTCATGAAGATAAATTAGGCCTTCATGTGGGTTTTGTTTATGTTACAGGTACTCTGTTTCTAAAGGATGGGTTAGAAGTCTTCAAACCTGAATGTCAACAAATATAAAATCATCTCCTTCTTGCTGGTTCCCTTTCCCTGTATAGGCTTGAGGTAGATGCTGGCAAAATATCTCTGGTCTAGGATAACGCGCAAATGACTTCACATATCCAGCTGCAAGCAACTTCTTAGAGAAATACCTGTAGCAAGGTGGGGTAGAATCCAAAGATAGAGCTGGACAGGCATTTTTCTTTTGTTGAACTGGTTTGCATTGGAAGATGCTGATTCCTCAAAATGAAAGAAAAAAAAAAAAGAATCTGGATTGTAGCATGTAATGCTGAAGAGTCACCCGAATCTCCAAGAAACCTGTTATGCTGGGGCAGGGGGATATGTCATTCTCCTGTTGAACCTACTCTGCGTGTAAGTGGCAAAACGTAACAAGCCAGTGAAAATGAAGCTGGTGCAGGGCCTGGGGAACAAATGTGATGAGGAATGGCTGAGGGATGTGGGGGGCTTTAGTCTGGAGAAGAGAAGGCTCAGGGGGGACCTTATTGCTCTCTACAACTGCCTGACAGGAGGATGGAGCCAGGAGGGGGCTGATCTCTGCTCCCAAGGAACAAGTGATGAGCCAATAGGAAATGGCCTCAAGTTGTGACAGGAGGTTTAGACTGGATATTAGGAACAATTTCTTCAGTGAGAGGGCAGTCAGGCATTGCAACAGGCTGCCCAGGGCAGTGGTGGAATCACTGTCCCTGGAAGCATTCAAGAAAAACGTGTAGATGAAGCTCTTAGTGGCATGGTTTAGTGGTGGACTTGGCAGTGCTGGGGAATGGTAGGACTTTACAATCTTGCAGGTCTTTTCCAACCTAAACAATTCTATGATTCTATGATTTATTTTTACAGCATTGCTTAAACTCATCAGCTCCTTCTGCACTCATTAAGATCTACCTCCAGCTTCGAATTTTGCTGTTAATATCTTGTCCTTGGATAACAACTGAGTAGGACCATTCTCTCGGTCAAATAATTTCAAGGGTTCCCTGGAACGCTTTGTTCCTATCCCACATTTCCTTTAAGAGCTTTTCCACATTAGGTACCCAATGAAAGAGACTTTGCTAAAGTAAAAGGAATGAAATCATTTTAAAGCCGCAGAACATTCAAGGTACAAAAATTCAGACAGTAATAAATTAAAGCCTAGCTGGATAGCAGGATTACAAACAGCAGCTCTCTGCCACTGTGTACTACTACAGGGTTAAAAATGGACTGTGAAACTGATTTAACATGTAAGAACTGTGGACTTCAGTCTTCCCCAGTGAACTAGTCATTAAACCCAGATCAAATGTGATCGGAATTGCACCATTTGAGAGCAGAGAACACAACTGTTCAGCAGTCAGCAGTGGAGAGCTGAACAGCAAGCCCACCATCTGACTGACATCAGCAAGCCCACCATCTGATTAACATGAAGACTACACATACCAAAGTGAGAAAAAATATATCCAAATGCAGAAGAAAAAGCCTTGAACAACTTGTTTCTGCTCTTGAGCAAGCTGCAAACAGCCATCAACAATTCATTATTGATTCTAAACATTTTCCCCTTCCTCTGCTGCAGTAAACCCCATAATCTTCTCTTCCATTTTAAGTACCTATTCTCATTTCCTTTCTTCCCACGTGTCCTTGAAAAAAGATGGGAGAGGAACACTAAGAAATACTTTGTGGACTATAAGTCACCTGAAGTACTAGACCCTAAACCCTCCAGCTATTAGAAGAGCATTTTTCTTCCCTGTTTGTAGCCTCTGCTTGTTTTATCAGCCCCTGATTCTTGTTTCTGCCTTAGGGACAGGAGGAAGAATTTCTACTGCTGTTTGAACTAAAAATGGCATTCACAGGTTGACCAGTTTTCCTACTTCTCACAGGTCTCCAAATGCCACCAGCTAAAGCAAACAGCCCTGTCAGCCTCTACAAATGGTACTCTAAAGTGTCCCATATGATCGCATCCCTGTGACAAGGATTGCCAGGGGGGTGTTGAGCCAGGGAGAAGTAAAAACAACTTTAAAAGGCAGTATGACTCCAGGAAGGCTGCTACAGCAGAGTATTGGTGTGGGATCAAGCTTTAGCACAGGAAATGAAAGGGAGCTGCTGTACACTGTCCACTGCTCTACAGGGATCACCCTGCACCTGCACAGGTGAGAAGGCCTGCTCCTCATCAGGAACAGCTCGCCAAATACATCCCTGTATCTGTTCAGAGAATCGTAGAATTATTTGGGTTGGAAGGGACCATGCTGCCACAGGCAGGGGCACCTTCCACTAGACCATGTCACCCAAGGCTCTGTCCAACCTGGCCTTGAACACTGCCAGGGATGGGGCAGCCACAGCTTCTCTGGGCACCCTGTGAAGGTCAGGGCCTCAGCACCCTCACAGGGAAGAGCTTCTGCCTAAGAGCTCATCTCAGTCTCCCCTGTTCTGGCAGGTCAAAGCCATTCCCCTTGTCCTGTCCCTACAGGCCCTTGTCCAAAGCCCCTCTCCAGGTTTCCTGCAGCCCCGTTAAGCACTGGAGCTGCTCTGAGGTTTCCCCTTAAGGAGCCTTCTCTTCTCCAGGCTGAACCAGCCCAGCTCTCTCAGCCTGGCTCCCGAGCAGAGCTGATCCAGCCCTCACAGCATCTCTGTGGCCTCCTCTGCACTCGCTCCAACAGCTCCATGTCCCTCTTGTGCTGTTGCCCCAGAGCTGGATCAGGACTGCAGGGGGGTCTCCCCAGAGCGCACCAGAGGAGGAGAATCCCTGACCTGCTGTTCACGCTCTGGGGGTGCAGCCCAGCATATGGGGGGCTCTGTTCCAGGAGCACAGTCTGTATATTACAGCTGTATCTCCAATAAGCTTAAGAACAGTAACCAGAAAAAAGTGCAAGGTGCCAGGAAAGCTTTTTCAGACATCCTTAAGGCTTACCAGCAAACTGATTTGTATTCTGACCCCAAACAAGGCAGCAGTGGGATTGAACACAGGAGAAGGCACAGAACCTCCACCAGAAACCACATACCCTCCCTGGAAGAAAAGCTAGCAGCAATAGCTGCTGCATCACCATCTGCATTGCAAGTACAAGAGTTTTAGTGCTTACGGTGGATGAATGCTTGCAAAGTCCCTGCATTTCTCCCTTCCTCTACCACACATCCTTTAACAGGATAAAAGCCTAGGTAAAGCACTGGAATGTTAACTGTCGTCCCAGGAACTATTAGGTAACTGAGTAGCCTACAATGTTTATTGAGGGTATTCACTGTTGGAATTTTTTGGTAATATTTACTGCCTAAAGACAAGTATCTGTGGATAATAAAAATTAGAGTTAATTTAAATGGACAACTGTGGGAATCTATTAAAAACTGTGCTTACAGCTAGTAAATGGCAGATTAATTACATAAAAAGGCAAAATTGTTCCACTTGCTTTTTTTAAGTCATTTTGTTGATGGTTCTAAAATAACTACAATTGCTCCAGAAAGAGATCCTGTTCTGTGAAAAGTGGCATTCCACCATCATCAGCTGCTCTTGGAAAGGACATAGCAGAAGTCATGAGAGGCAAAGAAACGGATAAAAGAAGCAACAGTATCCAGAATTATAGCCTAAGGCTGTTTACCCTTCAAATGTATGCCAAAGCATGGGGAAATTTAAAAAGCTAACAACATTTCAAGCCAGTGGTGATGGATATCTTTTCTTTAGGTAGAAAATGCTTTTAGCATAGACAGAATTTCTCAGCTAAATTGGGACTGCTTTGCGAAGTAATACTGTGACTCTGACAAAGCACTGGAAGGAACCAACTGAAGCCACTGCGCAGTAACTGGTGTTTTCTGAGACATCAACATAGATTGTACTCATGCTATATGTAGACATCAATCTCACAGCATGAGTACCTTTGAAAAAGAGCATCATAGAATCCCAGACTGGTTTGTGTTGGGAGGGACCTTAAAGCTCATCCAGTTCCAACCCCTGCCACGGGCAGGGGCACCTTCCACTAGAGCAGGTCGCTCCAAGCCCCTGTGTCCAACCTGGCCTTGAACACTGCCAGGGATGGGGCAGCCACAGCTTCTCTGGGCACCCTGTGCCAGTGCCTCAGCACCCTCACAGGGAAGAACTTCTGCCTCAGATCTAACCTGAACTTCCCCTGTTTGAACCCATCACCCCTCATCCTATTGCTACAGTCCCTGATGAAGAGTCCCTCTCCAGCATCCTTGTAGCCCCCTTCAGGCACTGAAAGGCAACTCCAATGTGAAGCATTTTCAGACTCAAGTCAACTAGATGAGTCAACGTCTATTAGAATCAGAGTAGTAATACTTTCAGCAAGTACGTGGCAGTCCATATGAAGTATTACCTACGATTTTGGCACTGGCCAGTTATAAGCACAAGAAATAACCTAAAATCCCTACACATCAGGCTTTATCTTGAGTAACTGTCCATTGAACACTTTGGGTCATTCAGAAATGCGCATATTGAGATGTAACAGTATCGGCTAAGCTCTGGCCTGACAAGGCTGTGAGGAGTGCTTTAGAATCACTGAAATTCCACTGAAAGAATGTTAAAATCAACAAAGCCATAGAAGTATTAACTCTAGGAAAAGAGGAAGCACTGATCATTAGCACTGATAGTCAGGCTAACAATTAAAGATACTTCATCATCTAAAGACACCATACATCAGCAAGTCCGGGAACTGAACTTGTTAATATCCACCCATTTTTATGTGTCTTGCACTGCGGCATGAGCCCAATGCCAAACTTCCCCCAGACAGCACTAGTAGTATGTCAGGGTTCTTCACTTGCTTCTGTTTTATTGGTTTGTTTTTTTAAGTATCCTTGGTGCAAATTAGGACATCTGAGGCTTTGAGACAGGAAAAACGTCCGTGTAGACAGCACAATGCTCATAGACAGCGCAGTGCTCATATATAGCATATTGCTCTAGACCCTCCCAGCTCTCTCAGCTGATATTTCCCCATTGTAGTTCTGCTCTTTTTGCAGATTTTATCTGTTAGTTTAACACCACCACACGCTATTTTAAAGATCTAATTTCTATCAGATTCATGCTTGTAATTTATTTGGAATCCAACTGGTCATGAAGTAACTTGGAAAACGTGGCTGTAATTCAACCACTAAATCTGTTGGGTTTTTCCCTAGTATCTTCAACAGTGAAAGTCTATTGATGACACATTTGAAATGCAAGAATAAATATAAATAACCAAACTGTACATACTCTTGAACATGTCATTTAATTGGTTTTCATAACATATAAATATGATGCAATAACCACTATGCTAAAAAGCAAGGCAATACAAGACCAACAACACAGTTAAGAATGTGCAGTGCATGCCATTACTTGCACTTCCCATCACCAAACCCAAGACATATAATTACCCTAGAAAACAAACAGAAAAACTTCCAGTCCAAATGCATTTAGGAGAGAATGCACCTTCTAAACACCTGCCTGTTCTTACTATTGTGACAAGGAGTTTCACAGGGAAACTGTACTTCAACCACCTGAGAAGTAACAATGGCAACAGGATGTGATAAGGATATTGGTGTTTTCACAGAAGTTTCCAAAACAGGTTTGTCACAGTGGTGTCCATTTAATTTTAAGTAGAATATCCATTGTGACATTTCCCTTTTTTTGTGCACTTGCTTTAAACCAGGAAATATCTGAAAGTGAGCTACAACAAATATACTAATCCTATAACCTTTCTTTAACAAAGTAACCCACTGACAAGCAAAATAACCCACAACCCACACAATGCAATCTTCTAAATGCTTAAATAACTGCTCCATAAACTGCAACCCAATCATTTTTCTCAGCAAACAAGAGAAAACTGGTAAGCACAGTGTAAAAATCACAGCAAGAAAAACATCAGAAGGCATGGCTACTATTTCTTCGCCTCCTGCCTTTTCCTCCATTCTGGATTCAAACAAACCCACTCATGTATAAGAAATACAAAAAGCTACTTGAAAAATACTCATCAGCTCTTCCATTCTCCCAAAACACTTCCAACTTTTTATTTAGGTGTAGTAGGTACTACTTTCCCTCTTAAAACACCTGCTATTTTAGCTACATTTCATGTCCTTACCAGATCGGAAGCGCTCATCCCTTGAGTTGTTGGAACGGGATTTTTGCTGTTTCACACCAGTGGCAGTAGCTTGTGAAGAGCCTGACACTCTGTTCTCTGCTTGCAGGGATGGATCCACACCTGGAATACAGTTTGATTTCAGTACAAATTGAGGCTCACAAATAAAACATCTACTTTCTGAGTAAGTAGGTGTCAAGAACATAGACAAGCTCAATTGGAGCCCTCAGTCTATACCTCTAAAAACCAAATCTCATCTACCAACTGCATTTGAAATTATTTAAACCCTAGCTTCATCAGATAAGCATTTCACACAGAAGATAACAAACACTTCTGAGGATCAGAAAAAAATGCTCTACTTTGTTTATAATCCTTTGTCATTAGGTGGTCTGCATGCCAGATCCATGCAAAGGGAGGAAAGGGAATCAACCCTCTCTCATCTAACTGCTGGACATTGAGAGATATCATAGAATCAGAATGATGGAATGGTTTATGTTGGAAGGGACCTTAATGCTCATCCAGATCCATCCCCCTGCCACGGGGTAGGGACACCTTCCACTAGAGCAGGTTGCTTCAAGCTCCGCCCAACCTGGCCTTGAACACTGCCAGGGATGGGGCAACCACAGCTTCTCTGGGCATCCAACTCTGGAGATATGCTCCTGTCTTTTACAGTTTGCTATACAGAAAGAACATCATTTCCCGTTTTCCAAAAGTAAAGCTTTTGAAGTACGTAACAGGTGCTGATAGGGAAAATGAGACAGGCCAGTAAAGAAATTGAAGTGTCCTCAATGGAGGACACCTGAACTTGGAGCCGAGTAGTGCTGAAACATCATGTGCTTACCCAGTATAAAGAGGAACCATTCCCTGAAAAACCTTTAGCAGAATTCTGTTTCTAAAAGAAAAGCAACTTTAGCCTGCCAATGGAACTGATTCAATGCATCTGACAATTGAAGAGTGCTGAAAACACTGGAGAACTGTACTGTGCATTTCATGTGAATGAATGTTTAACATAACCACAAGTCAAGAGTCCAGTGAGAGCTGTTGATCTGGATACAGTATATAACAACTTTATATTCATTAAAAAGATTAAGGCAAGTAATTCCTTCAAAGCCTGAGCCAAGAAAAGAGCAGATGCAACAGATAATGCAACAACTGAGTTGGGTTTTTTCCTCCAAAAGAGGGTAATAAGTTCTAGGTGGAAGAAGAGATTAATGCTCTCCTCTGAATTCCTTATGCTTATCTTTGCCAGTCCTACAGTTCAGTACCCAACTTTAGAAATCTGTTTCTATCCAGGCTCAGTACAGCCAATGAACCCCCATTCTGAACTCCTGCAGCTCGTATGTAAGCAAGTGACCACACAGCCTTGGAATCAGGTCTCATAAGACCACAACGAAGCCATGACAATGAAATATATATCACTGAACCTCAGAAGTACCCTTTAAATAAGGATGAGGCACAAAATCAGTGCTGCTGTTGGCAACCACAGGTGCATTTCTTCAGGTTAAATCTCCCTTTTTACTTTCTCAGAGGTTTCAGTTCATAATGCAGAAATACCAAGGATCAATGTGAAAAGTATCACTTTTTGGTAAAAACAGTAAGATATTGCATGTAACTCTTAGGCTGCGCAAGTATGTGCCAGAAAAATCCTGTTCTACAAGCTTGGTGAACTCGGTAATTTATTCTGGTACTATGCAGAAGCCGTCAGCAGAAGCAGCTGGGTAATTTGCTAAATCCCCCATTCACACTGATGAGCTTTACAAAAATAACATTTTAAGCAGTACACACTGAAGACTTGATCCACTATCACTCAATTTTGTCCATTTTTAACTTAGCCAAAGCTAGCAAAAACTAAAAGTCATCTTAAAGAGGCTGCTTGTTCCAATTAACAGAACAATTCATTTCTACAGGAGTAAATTAAAGTTACTATTGGAATTATAGCTGTATTCTTCCATTCACTAACACTGCAGAGTCAAGACTAATACTGATATTTCAAGCAATTTTGATTTATAGAAACAAAACCAAATTAATGATAAGAGCACTGACCAGTAAACAGGACAATGACCACAAGTGCAAGCACTGCTGGGGAGGATGCCGGGCTAAACACATCTGGCATCAGACACGCAAAGATAAATGAATCACAGAATCCCAGCCTGGTTTGTGTTGGGAGGGACCTTAAAGCTCATCCAGTTCCAACCCCTGCCACGGGCAGGGACACCTTCCACTAGAGCAGGTTGCTCCAAGCCCCTGTGTCCAGCCTGGCCTTGAACACTGCCAGGGATGGGGCAGCCACAGCTTCTCTGGGCACCCTGTGCCAGTGACTCAGCACCCGCACAGGGAAGAACTTCTGCCTAAGAGCTCATCTCCATCTCCCCTGTTCTGGCAGGTTAAAGCCATTCCCCTTGTCCTGTCCCTACAGGCCCTTGTCCAAAGCCCCTCTCCAGGTTTCTTGTAGTCCCAGGAGAAATGTCAAAAACACACTTAGCAAAACCACAAACTTTATTGCAAGATGACTCTTCTGAGAACCCACATGCAGAGCAGTTGCTCTGTTGCCTCTTCCATATAATCAGAGTAAGATGTGATGTCTTAAGGTCAAACTCAACTGTTTTTAAAGACTTTCACCACCATCTCAGCAAACCCTTATTTGTAACAGCTATTAGGAATTCAAATCTAAATAGATTTGGTAGATTAGATAAATCTAATTTACCTTTGCAAAAAGACTGATCTGGAAATCTAATCTCCCAAAACAAAAATTCATAGTTTTGTTTCATACAGTTCTAAACTCAGTTAATTTATATAAGTTGAAGCAGTTTACTAGCTGAATCAAAAATATTCTATGTTTTAATGGTAAAAATGAAAGCCAAAGGAGCTAAAGTAGCATGGCAACAAATCCCTCTGCTCAGTTTCACTTGCATTGCTACCTAGTTATGTATGATGCCTCCAAAAATACAGTTAGCAGAAGATGACATTATCCCATTAGACAGCTTTGCAGAAAGAGAGGGAAGAGGGAGGCCAACTTCAGGCTCTTTGTGCACCATTAAACCTTTCTGCAGCTGTTGAGCTGTATCTAGAAATAAGGAACAAAAGACAAGCACCAGGTTCAGAGCACTAAAAGAAAGGAAAAGGGGCACAACAAGGAGGAAAATAACCCAAGTGTGGGAAACTCCCGGTCTGGCTCTAGGCCAGCCTTTTGCTCTACCCAGCTCTGCCCTAGTCCCTCTCTGCTGTCTCCTCCAAACCCAGCAACCTGCTCTCACCAAAGACCCATTACCCAAGGCTCTTCAGCACATCTTCTCCAACCCTGGCCCTGGTTTCCACCCCTTCTCCATGGATCCAAGCCCTGCAGACCTCCTGTTCATCCCTCTCCACTGTGGTCTGTTTTCCACCCACACTCACAGAGGGTCCCTACCAAATCCAGGGAGGTTTTGGCCGAGGAATGCAGCATTTCTTAGTTGGCTGTCTCTGCCTGCCCTAAAGGAGAGGGAGCTTCAGGACATTCCTAGTTAGAGACAGGCAGTCTACAAGAATAGGCAAGATCTTTCCTCAAAGGTTTTTCATCTGTTTACTAATGTATGCAAGGCGCAGGATCAGGTGTGATGAAAATAGCTTCTCCTTCCCTGTTAATACTGCCTCATGCATCATGGCAGAAGAGGTGCATCATTGTGTAGCACCTTCAAACAAGGTATCTGGGTATAACCCTTTGATTTCACCATCACTTGTGTACCTTGTACTACTCAGTCTTCTCAGCAAAGCTGATGCTGTGCTGATGCATACCTAGGTTAAGTACAGCTCCATAGTAACAGACATTAATTCCACATTGCTTTAAACAGAATTTTGGATAGTTATTTCCAGTTAGTTCCTACTGAACTGTAAAGGAAAAAAGACAGCCAAACTCTTCTCACATAAATGACCCGAGATGCTGAAGTTCTACATGAAACTTGCTGAGTTTTGGATCCTTTCATAGCAAACTTAAGGCAGGAGAGTAAATGAAAATTATCCCCCAAGAGACTGAAATCTGAGGACCTCTCTTCACTTTTTGATCTGATAAATCTTATCTTAGTTATTAAGCATCCAGCCCTTACACAGGTCATAGTTCAATTTGACCATTCTTCGCTGTCATATCACTTCCCAGAACATATTACCTGATCCACACATTCTTCTCTCCCAGATCTGAAGTGATCTAAGTGTTCACACATGCTGGATCAGTGAAACTACACAAGGGTCTACCCAATGCAATTTATTATCCAGCATAACATATCAGAAAATGATGAGTTTAAAGAAATGGTAATAGACACTGTATAAATGATCGTGCATGACAATCTTCCACTGTTCTATAGTGTTTTCCTCTACTCAAGGAAGTAAACTTCAGCGCATAAGCTTGGAGAAAATGAATCCATCTTAAGGGTGTTACTATTTGCCATTAAAGGAAGCAGCAGCAAATACAAAAGCATTTGCTAAAAATCCAATGAATCCAAATACTAGCCAGGAAACTAAACTGTCTCAATGAAAATGCCAACAGCAAGAGACATACTCATTTAGACATGACAAGACTGGTAAGCAGAACACCTACGTGTCATGAGCTACAACTTTTATTTCTCAGAATAACAGTCTATTCTAAGCAGGGTGTAAAACTCATCCCACTCTAATGAATGCTGAAGCACCCAAAACAGCAGTTCAGGAGATATTTCACAAGGGGCCCGGCTCTCCTAACATAGGGGATACTGCCTGTCAGGGACAACCCAAATTCATATAAATTACCTAAGTGCCATGCAGCCCAGTTCTAATCAAAGCAGGCAGCAAAAGAAGCAGAAGACAGACAATGAAAAGCCTCTGTGGCAGGGAGTCGGCAAAACCAGCCCTAGGAGCAGGGAAGAGCACGAAGCACAGCAACCAGGGGAAGATGGCTGGCTGACTGAGGCCGTGGACCTTGGAAGATCCCTGTTAAAACCCTCTTTGTTTGGCTATTAACTTTCAAGGTGATGTTGGCCACATCACTTACATAAATGTGGTTATATTAGCTGAGTCAGCAGAGGCAATGTCTATTTAAGCACATTAATTAGAAAAGAAGCAAGCAAGCTACCAAGAAGGATGGATATAAACACATGTTGGGCTCCTGACAGGAACAAAAGAGGTCTTACATGGTTTGTTTGAGAAAAGTACAAGGCATTGTCTATCAAAGGTAGGTTCAAGTAAGACCTAAGGAAGAAGCTCTTCCCTGTGAGGGTGCTGAGGCCCTGGCACAGGGTGCCCAGAGAAGTAAATGCTCCATCCATGGCAGCATTAAAGGCCAGGTTGGACAGAGCCTTGGGTGACATGGTCTGGTGTGAGGTGTCCCCACTCAAGGCAGGTCCTGGTCTCAAAATCTTGAGCTGGAGCACACAGTATTATGAAGAGAAAAGTGAAACAGCTCCTCCTGGCAGGTGAAACTAAAGCTTGCTGCTGACTACAGCATTTATCACAGAAATCCAAACTGCTTCTATTCAAGGAATGAGCCCTTTTATAAAGCCAGGTTAGGTCCTGCATGTTCCACAGAGTATTATATATTTGCTACGGGAAAAGCTACAGCTGTTGGTAAAACAGCAAATCCACAACAAACCCATGCTAAGAAACCCCACGATGAAACTCCAGATCATGTTCTGACTGCTCAACGTCAAATACACACCGTAAAACACCACAGCTGAGCAGAACTCAAGGGAATAGAACTTTTGTCTCTCCTGCTACAAAGAGCCAAAGGCATCACTACGTCGAGATTTCAAAAGCAAAAGAGACTATCATCTAGTTCCACAATTTGCACAAAACTGTATGGAGCTGCCCATTTCTCCTTCAAATCAGTAACTTCTGTAAATATCTGAACTAAGCCAGGACCAAAATCACAGCATTAGTCCCTCTCTTCTCTGAGCATAACACTAACATTGTACTCTCTTTCTCTCATCTATCTACAGTGTCTCATGATCAGGTCCACTCACCTCAGTTCTGCTCTCATTTTCCCTTTTCTCAACCAGAATCTCTCAAGCTATGGAAGCATCTACCTAGCAAATACAAGCCTAAAGCTCAGTGGCAGCAGAATGGCTTCAAACCCAGAGTGATTTAAGTGTCCTAGTATAAAAATAAACCAAAAACTTGGGCATTTAGCTTTCAGCCATTGAAGATAAAGTCTGACAATAGACACCTTAAGAAGTAACAGTTTATATTAAACAGCATTTTGAAGAAACTGGTTAGATGCCATGTCAATCAAACACTATTAATTCGTCTATTCTATTTAATGAGAACTTTTCCATTACCTATTTCCCCAGATTTAGCACAAAAGGTGTAACTTACACGCAGTCTCTTACCTTGAATTAATGGTATGTACCGTGCTAACAGCTTTGCTCTTTTCTTTTCATATCCTTTCTGAGTGATGTCTCCTAAAGAAACAAAAAACAAATTCATATTGGTTTGAATTACTGAACTGGTTTTAAATAAGCCTTCTCATTTTCATGATCCCTAGGATTAAACTGGATAATTCTGAATGAGTTAACAGCAATCAGGAGCTGGAGATGTCAGAGAAATTCATGGCCATACCCATAATACCCATGCAGATATGATCATTAGTGTCTTGGAGGTATACCACAGAGGGATAGTGGTTTTGTCTGCAGCATTGTGCTAAACCTGGTTCTGAAGTTATTTACCATTTACACAGCACAAAACAGATGCACTGTTAAGACAAGGAAGCTTTCAAATTCTAGGAGGTGATAATCTCCTTCCAGCACTAGCTTTTATTCACAGTTATCATCCAACATCCCATTTTAAACCTGTTTTGCAGACTCCACTGGTAAAACATGGTAAAGCTCCACTGGAAAAACATGAGGTCTTTTCACAGAGTAGAATAAAAGCTAAACTACAGAGACCCAGAAGAGGTTTTGAAACATTTTAGAATTTGCACTGCCATGGTTCTACCAACAGAACTTCACGTAAAACCAGCAGGAAACTTTGTACTAAAACACCCCAAATCCCACCAAGATTTTACAAGTTTTGTCTCTTTTCTAGACCTCAGCGCAGACATGAAAACAGGGATCTAAAACCACTGCCAGCTCTCACAACTCACACCTGTTTAAAGAGGGTGAGGCACTCTGCAGTTTCATTTAACAAACTGGACTTCTATCCCTCCTCACTTGTGGCAAATGACTCAAACCAGCATGAAATATGGCCAAGATTAAAGATATTAAAGATACCTGGTTATTTTTTGAAACACGCTCAAATAAAAGGTGAATTTTAGAAACGTATGCAGGTAATGACCTTGACATGAAACAGGACACAAAAGTAAAATTTAGCAGTTTGATCTTTGCTTCAAGAACATTCTTCCAGCAACATACACATGAAAAGGGCATATAAGAGGGGAAAAAAAACCCAAGTAAATCAGCCGACCTCTGGCCGCTTCCTGCCAAACCTAAAACTTCTTCCCCATGCTATTCACACAAGAAATCTATACTTAATGTCTGGAAACCTTGCAATTGACAGAACTCCAGGAACACAACCCCACTCCTAGGGCCTCTCTGACCTCAGTCATAGGCGTGCAAACAGTCCCAAACTGGCTGGTGTTGGAAGGGACCTTAGAGCTCATCCAGCTCCAACCCCTGCCACAGGCAGGGACACCTCCCACTAGAGCAGGGTGCTCCAAGCCCCTGTGTCCACCTGGCCTTAAACACTGCCAGGGATGGGGCAGCCACAGCTTCCCTGGGTAAGATCTGACATGTCCTATAATATGCTGGGTATTTGCCTTTATCTTTACCAATCCTATCTGCAGGCAAACAGCAGAATCAAGTTATGAAGGTAATCCAGAGAAAGACAGGGTATGATTTACACGGGATTCCCTTGGAAATGAGGCTATTAACTATATATATAGTAGTATAGTCTACTAGTAACAGTAATTTTTAATTCATCTGGACAAGTGGTTTGGATATGCAGAAGCAAGAATCTCTTTTCCTCAGTCAGATTTTACACAGAAAAATTCCTACTCTGTATTTTAAAATGTTTCTTGGGTATTTGTCTTAATACATAAGTGGTGGGTTAGGTTAATATTGTATGTGCTGCTATTTTCTCATCTATCCACCCCTCTCCTACAACAGAGGACCGTGCTAACAGAAACAAAGTCATTTCATTCAACCACCCCACAAATAAGTGAATTTGCATCATTTAAAATCACTGACAGAATGCCAAAACAAGCAATGACAGCTTGAAGACACTGTTCAAAACAGGTAAGGGAATAGAAAATGCAAATCCTGGAGTGCTTCAATCACTGCAAACTACAACCAAACAGAATTTGTCAGGTTCTACTCATAAACCTGTGTAAATATTTCATATAAAACATAGACCAAAGACAGAAATGCTTTGGTTATCATTTTCCTCGAGCAGAGGAAATTTCAGAGAAAATACACAGAAATGTAATTTGTATACATATGTTAAATAATTCTATTGAAACAAGAATAGAATGAAACCAAACCAAAACACAAATACCCAAGCAGATTTGCATGCTTGAGTGTAAATTGTCATTGTGATCACTGTGATCAGCTCTCCTAAGTCAGTCAGTTCTACAAAGAAAGGAAACGGATACCAAAAAGAGGTGCAGCATTTTCAGCTATGGAAGGGAAAACAAGCAACCAAACAAAACCCAGACAAGAAGTTTATCATAAAACTTAAGTCATTTGGAAGACAAAAGCAATCTCAGCAAACTCTGGAAGTAACAAATGCTGCACGTAACAGAAACTTGCCATACCGCAGCTCCAGGGAGGACAGTCATTTCCACAGCTTCCTAAAGTAATCCTTACATTACATCCCTGTGCAGGTCAGGCATCACCAAACGGAAGCAGTACAGCATGGAAGCAGCAGATCAGCAGAGAGGGTTGAAAAGAGAGTCTCATTTAAACCAGCTCCTCTCCAGCTTTGGCACCTCCCTGCACTCTTTGATTCTGCTACAATGCTGACTTGAAGAATTTTCCTTGAATGGGTTAAGAAAAGTCGTAAGTCAGAAGCATCTCCGTCTACTTTCAAGCCCCACTGGCAATTCCCACTTTGCTGCCAAGCAAAGCTTTCCTTTGTTCCTCAATCTAAAGCCGGGGGGGTGGGGGGGGTGGGGTGGGGGGTGGCTTCCCCCTGACAATCACTACCCAGCCGTTCACCCTCAGAGCCTCAGTGGGATTAACCCATCATTTGGAGTTCTTTGTGAGCCTTCACCTCTTCCCAAAAGAGCTGCTTAGCCACATCTGGTGCGTGGTGGCCACAGCTGCTGTCATTTAGCCTCACTTTCTCCCCAGTTATTAGATTACACAAAAGCAAGATGAGGTTCCTCCGTCTCAGCAAACCAGTTGGGGGATAAAGCGGAGCACCAAGTCAAGCCGTTAGTGCTCTGCCTGGAATAGCTGGAATACTGCAAAGTATGTCAAAGGCTGCGAGAAAATTAAGCTAGTCATAAAGGGAAGTGTTAGCATTTCTTAAAATGATCTGAAAAAGCCATTTTCTTGATGAGTGCACAAAGAATCTGTCCAATCTACCCAGGCATGGTTTTATTTCAGTGTGACCACTATAGTTAACAGAATCTTAATGCCAAATTAACCAGTTCAGTATTAGCTGTATGTAATTAGGGTTTCCTCACTTATTTTTCATTGGCTATACACTTGCTGGGTTCCAAAATTTCAACTAGTTTATTCTCAATGCTGAAAACTATGTGCTGAACAGTACATTTATGGAGTAAATGCTTCAATGCTCTTCAAAACCACAGGAATAGCAAACAAGCACAGGCTTCACTGCCTAGGTACTGCTGTCATGCCTCTTCACATTCCTGAAGTCCTGACTCTGTAATCACAAGTATTTTATGGTAGTTCTGCCCACTGGATAACAATGCTTAGAAAGAGCTTCTCTTGAACTACGAACTGGGCATAGGTGAGAGATGCAGCTCACAAACACAGTGTGCCTAACAGAGAGTGCAGCAGCCTCTCCTCTTCAGTGCATGATACAGGGCAAAACACATTCAGTGCTGCTCTACCTCCTTTGTACACCTGCACTGAAGAGGCCTCGAAGGATTCTGATGGAGAAGGAAAGATGAGTAAGACGCTGACAGACACAGAACAGCTCATGGGAAGGAGCTTGCTATGAAGTGAGCAACTTCTCCAGTCCTTCATCAGTAGTTTGCACTTCAGTTCTCATGGGGAGCAGCTGTAAGAAACCATGCACCACACTGTGCTGGCAAGAGGTCTCAAGAGTCCCTTGTGTAAGCACAAGATGACTGGGGGTAGCAGACAGCTGAGGATGGCTCCACCTGCTAAAGGTAAGGAAATGCCTTCTGGTCAATAATGAGACTTCTAAATGAGATGACTGTGCATTAAATGCGGATGAAAAGAATAAGATGTATTACATCTGGATGACAAAACCTTTAAGGATTCAACTGTTCAGACACCGGTGAGCACAGTCACATTCTCACGTATATCAACTACATCAGGTATATCACACTCTCAGGTGCATCAACTACTGACAAATCACTGCAAAAACTTTTTCAGTATAAAGCAGGGGTCAAGGGAGTGCTGCCTGAAGAGCTGGCTCCTGAATGGTTTGAAAAGGCAGCAGCAAGCTGGCAGTTTAAAACATAACTCAACGTCACCTGTGGAAAAAATCTGATCTCCAGTATGTCAGAGGACAGGTTGTAACTGCATTTGAAGGCTTGGTGGAGTTGGAAGAATCAGTGTAGCAGGCACTGATTTCTAATTCTACCTCTTAGACATGGCAAGTATCTTTATTAAGCGAAACAACTCACCAAGCTGTATTTTGCATCATTCTAGAA
This sequence comes from Pezoporus flaviventris, assembly GCF_033815535.1. Classification (NCBI taxonomy): domain Eukaryota; kingdom Metazoa; phylum Chordata; class Aves; order Psittaciformes; family Psittacidae; genus Pezoporus; species Pezoporus flaviventris. Next base: position 55,807,239 of record NW_026892549.1, read on the forward strand.
GTACCCTAGCAGGACCACTGCATTGCTGCATGATTTTGACTTACTTCAAAGTCAGAAACAACAAAAAATTGTGAAAGAAATAATTACCCTGACATCTGTGATTTCTGTCCACTGAAAAAGCAAAAATGATCAAGGTATTTCTAAGAACTATCATGAGGACAACAGTAAGGAAAAGCAGTAAGACTTGGTGTAACAGCTGGAGAATCAAAAGATGGTGCTGAGGAACACTGACCCATGCAGCCAGCACAAGAAATGCTTCAGTTTGTCATGGTACCCATCTTCAGAGTAAATCATGTGCCAACCAGTCCTGAGGAAAACAATGGAAGCACACAGGAAAAGAGACCTCACCAACACAGATGACAGCAGAACAAGGAAGAGACGGTTCATCTCCTGAGCAAGCTCTGAAACTACAGCTATTAGAGAATGAAGGGATCGTGAGCTTGAGTCCTATCATGCATGTGCATTGCAAGCTTTCCTGATACAGCTTCAGAGAGTGCCAACATCATTATAGCCAACATCAACAGAGAGGGAGTTTCTTAAGGATGCTTACCACTCCAAGGCTTGAAACTAATGCACACAAGTAATACCTAGTAAATGGTACATCTTACCTACAGTAAGCACCACAAAAACCACCTAAAAAACAATCTCTATCTGGAAGTGGTGCACTTATTAAACAATCTGGTTCCAAACAGGATCCACATCAACACAGCTCTTCTCTAAACCACGGTTGTGGGGTTTTTTAATCCTTTTTCTGCCAGCTGAGGAACCACCATTTTTCCTGGCAAAACAGATATTTACCACTGGATTCCTCCCCTAGTAGCTAAACTATCACTAGCATGTTGATAAACCAGCAGGACATCTCACAAGTGTCTGGAAATAACTAGCCCATTAAGTAGTTTTGGTTCCACATTTTTAGCTACTCCTATTTTTCCTGTTTCAATCTTAACCATAGTTTCTGTTCCTCAAATTGCATTACAAGCTGTACTTCCATCATTACTGAACTTTATACTGAAGTAAGTGGCTGTATACAGATGTTACACTGCTAAACTCAGTGGTTTGAGGAGGTATTTTCTGGTTAAGAGTGGTAAGTACATCAGTTTCCAGTTGTTTGCTCTTCTATTAAAACTCATGCCATCATAGCTATAAAGAAGCACTTCTAATTTGTCATATAGCTGAAGTCCATTCTGGCACGCAATTTCTTGTGAAAAGTCCCATTTGTTTTCTATACAGTATACCTTCATTCCAGGACTCATTCTACAGCACGGTATTTCAGCCACAGCTAAGCTTATGTCCATGTTGTCATTAAAAAGCACAGAAATCTGGAGCTGCATGAGGAGCAGGTGAAGCTTTATCTTTAAGATCCAGAAAAGAACACTTCCTTCCATCTCCAAGTCTGCAAAGCATTCAAACAGCAGTCCTTCATCCTGATTCACTGCTGTTTTCTGAAGTAAGGGCTATCAATTGATGCCTTAATTTAGTATGTATATGATGAGCTAAGTGAAGTGTGAAGATATCTTGATTATAATCTTTCATATTATAGAAATCCATTTAAGATGGAAATAAGTGACATCTGATCATTCCATATGGTGATGCATTTGACTAACCTATAATTCTATTTTGAAGATCCTATTTTAAACATCCTGAGAGCATTGAGATGTTTTTTAAGCAGTACCAGAAGTTTAGCACAACTTCACTGAAAATAAGTTATTGGTGATTCCTATTTTGCAGTAGGACTTTCACCCCTGTGACAGAATTTAAGTTGTAACAGTACAGAACTTGTCTGCACGCAATAGTAGCAAGATGGAGATGCCCAACTCCTTCAACTACTACACATTACTACTTTGATGCTGTGAGGGCTGGAGCAGCTCTGCTCGGGAGCCAGGCTGAGAGAGCTGGGCTGGGTCAGCCTGGAGAAGAGAAGGCTCCTTAAGGGGTCGAGACCTTAGAGCAGCTCCAGTGCCTGAAGGGGCTGCAGGAAAGCTGGAGAGGGGCTTTGGACAAGGGCCTGTAGGGACAGAACAAGGGGAATGGCTTTAACCTGCCAGAAAAGGGGAGACTGAGATGAGCTCTTAGGCAGAAGCTCTTCCCTGTGAGGGTGCTGAGGTGCTGGCACAGGGTGCCCAGAGAAGCTGTGGCTGCCCCATCCCTGGCAGTGTTCAAGGCCAGGTTGGACACAGGGGCTTGGAGAAACCTGCTCTAGTGGAAGGTGTCCTTGCCTGTGGCAGGGGGTTGAAGCTGGAGGAGCTTTAAGGTCCCTTCCAGCCCAAACCAGTCTGGTTTGGGTCCCTTCCAACCAAACCAACAATGTACACAGCTCCATTAAACTTCTGCACACAATGAAATCACTGAAACGCCAAGCTCCAGGAACTGGACAAATATTGACTAACTAATTACAGGTATCTTAATGACAGAAAAGGAAGCAAATCTAACAATATGTTAGTAGCAGAAGGCTACGTTTTCCACTTCATGCACAATTACACAACGGGACTACCTGTTTTAAATACCATTAATTGCCTATTGTGCTTCTTCTTGGCCTAAATTTAGCTTGATCAAGCAACTGGGAGTTTTGCTATTGGCAAAGAAATGTTAGAATTAGAAAATTCTACCCTGACACATATCCCACCTTTTCACATCAACGTTTCAAAGCAGTTGCTAGACAAAGGAACCACAAACTACAAAAAAAGCCAGAGTGAATGAAGTGTGCAGTGCAGCAAGGATGGGATCAGTCCATGCATGCCAGGTTACTCCACTCTGTGCAAACCCATACTTCTGAAGTGTGTGGATGCTGAACGATGCTGAACTGCCTGGTTTGAAGCCATTTTCTGCTTCATCTGCCAGGAGGTGGCATTTGACAGGGTAAAAGAAGATGAAATAATTGGATCACAAAAGCAACCTGGCAAATTTCCAGGCTCAGCCCCATTAATGAGTTGCTCTTCTGCTGCTTAAGAAAATCTTTAAGCTCCCTCCATGGGGACATAGGAAAAGCTCAAACTTGACCACGTCCCATCTATCCCATTAGGATTCTTTGCAGGATATAGGAACAGACTGGCAGATGCCAGCTATAAATACATCTGTAATTGTGCCAGTCTGACCATGGTTCTGCACTTACAATTATTGATATGAAATAGGACTAGTTTTTAACTTGAGATGTTTCCTTTCAATGAAACATACTCTCATCTCCTACTGCATAAGAAGGACAAATGAAGCTCATGTTAGATTATGGTTAGATTAGCTCATGTTAGATTATGGTTTGTATTTCCCTCAGCAGATACAAGCTTCTAAACATGATCCCTCCTGCAGCTTCACGGGTATGAGAAGCGCGTTTGAAACACTGGATGTGTTCTAAAGTTGATTAGAGTCTTCACCCAGAGGTTATGAACAGAATTCATCAAACCAGATACAGCTTTCTCAACTCATTATGATGTAGATCAGGAATGCTGCCATCCCTTTTTAACAAGCTGAGGAAAGCTGTATGTATGGGGGGGAGTGGTGGAAATCAGCTGGTAAATAGGGAATGTACTGTCTGCTTCCCACAAAAGCCAGCAAAAGAAGATGAAAAACACCAGACCAGGAGTAGCTGGGGAGATCAAGGGAAAGTTGCTTTTAAAATCCAAGCTAAAAATGCATTTTTTTTGATACAGTTGAAGATTATTTAAGTAAAATACAGAACTAAAAGCTTCTGAAAGGATGCTGTGTGCATACACTGGGTCCCCCTTTCAAACATTCACTCTGAAGAAAATGGTATTTCAAAATAACCCAAGATGAAAATAGTCAAGATTTTTTGCTTGTCACTTCCCAGATGCATCAGGGATACAATATCAAGGTAAAATAATCATGTCTGGCATGCAGTAATCAACCAATTATAATGAATTAGGCTAGAAAGAACTGTCTGAACCAAGTCATCTTACCCAAAAGCATGCAGTCAGGAAGGAGGGGGAAGATACTTTGCTAGTAGGTACAAAACCATGTCCCTTACCTTGGTTGCATCAACAGTTTCTACTGCCATAATGTCCGGGAGCAGTCTCGGACCAACCTATTTTACGGCTACCACAAAAGATTCCCCGAAAGCTGCCCTCAAAGATGCAAATCTACAATCAACCAGACATAGAAATGGGGGACAATAAGGAAAAAACTCCATTTCTACTGTGCTTTTTGCAACATCTTTAACACACATTCCTCTCCGATAACACTGTGAAGAGAATCATTGGCTATATAGGATGTAATTTTTTCTGTTTAATTCAGTTAAAACAAGCAATCACAAACCAAATAATAAATGCCTTATATTATGCAATCACCCTTGCCTTGAGGAATGAATGTGCAAAAATAAATGAGGATGTATGCACCATTTCATGCTGTTTGAAGCTGTTCAGTTGTTGTAACTCCTTTCTGATCACATCCTCCACACACTCATTACCTAAAGCACAGTGATTAATGAGTATGATGGAGATACTTCTATTAAGCTTCCAAATCTTGTATGAAGCTTTATTTTTATGGTATGCTTTTTGGATGGCAGTGACATTGATTTTGTTGTTGTTCTCTGCACCAATACCCCAGAAGTTATGCCATCTACTACAGATATTAAATGCTCCATGGTGTGTGAAATACGTACTAGCTGCACAAACCTCACATTCATACTTCGGGAGCAACCACAAAGCCCAACACATCACAGCAAAGATGCTGTTCAGGCACATTGCACAATGCTAAAGGCTGAAACAGCCTCATTCAGAAATCCATGACTATGGGAAGACCCAACTCATTAATTAGACCGCAAAAATCTTTCAAAAACCCTCCAGAAAACCCCAAGACACAAATCACACCACAATGCTCCAGACACACATTCTAAACATACAAAGAGAAGTCACATAACTTGCAATATCTAAACCACGCACAACTCATTGCTTCAATACATAAACTACAGAACTTTGCCAGTGGATTTCCAGGTCCCGGTTTCATCAGGTATGATCACAAAGAGACAGATTAAGTGATCCAGTGGTTCAGCGGCTGAACTACAAAATGATAAACTACACTGGAGAGAAGAAACCAGCTGAATTATTCATGGCAGCATGCAGAAGAGCAAGCCAGCTGGTGCACGCAGCCACGGCACGAGAGAAAAACCATCAATCCCCATTATGAACGGATCACCTCAGTGCTTACAAGCTTGGGAAGGCCCAGCATGGGTCCCAATGATGGCTGAACTTATTTACATTGATTTGTAGTTGCAACACTCCTTATTAAGTGTCTAGCTGAGGTTAGAAGCCTGTAAATGATCAGCAAATGCAGTTTTCCTGAATCCAGGCCCTGGGAAAGTGCAAGAGCATGGCTTGTAAAGGCCTTTCTCAATTACTCACACACGTGGGAGCAGTGCTTTACCAGCCAAGCTTAGCACACAGCACACACCAGATCTGTTTAAAGACAACAACTGTGAGCACTCACAAACATTAACCCCATCATCTCACACCAGAGAAGGCCATTATCAAGGACCAAGCCATCCTACCCCACCTGATCAAGCAAACCAGCCTCCCATCAGTGCTGGTTATAGAATATGGATCGCTTGACTCCTGCACGCCTCCCATCTGCTCAGTTCAGCCATTCCTACTTAACAACAAGACAGGAGCCATCAGTTTGCTACTGACAGTAGCTAAATCAGTTTCTCAAAGGGATCTAGGGAAAATGTAGCCTCCTCTGGAAAGAAATGGGAGACCTCATCACCCAAGATATGGAGAAGGCCAAGGTACTCAATGACTTCGGCTCTGTCTTCACTAACAAAATGCTCCAGCTGTAATCTTGTGTTTGCTATTCAAGACTTACCAAATCACACAAATACAGCATATTTCAGTGCTGGAGTTTAATAAGAACTTCCCCAAAATGAGGGATTTGATCATGAAGACAAAAACACACTCCTAAGCTTACAAGCTTCTACTGGCCTAAGCAAGGCCAGATATGTAACTTTTTATTATGAATACATGGGCTAGGTTCTCAGTATTGGTCAACGCCATACGCAAGGTTTATCTACTTACATACTCTCCCTAACACAGATCTTTTAAGTTGCACTGGGTTTCAACTGCAAGTTCAACAGCTGTAGTAGAACAGCAGCATCTTTATAAATACACCTCACCCTGACTTCAAAATAATCCAATAGCAAAAATATTGTTCCAGCATTTTCTTCCACTAAAAAATATGTTTATTTTCCATCTAAGGTTATGTTTCCAGCAATTGCATCTTACTGTTTCCCTCCATGATACCTTTGAGAGCCCTCATCACCTTGTTTTTCCCGTAAGCAGTAACTAGCCTTCTGAATATACCCAGATGATGCAGAACTACCAATTCCTAACTTATTCTCCCATTTCTTTCTCCATCTTTCCCAGCTTGCAGGCAGCAGAAGCAAAATGATTCCCAGTAGTGGACGAGCATGATACTTCAGAAAGCTGCTATAATCAGTTCAAGAGCTGCACCAACACATACTGTGCCTTGGCTAACAGTTCCCAAACTTACTGTAGCTGTATACTGTACATTCAGCTTCTTCCACCTCCTACCCCTGCTTTCTCATAATTATTTCATCCTCTTGTGCCAATTATTTTAATAGCACTCCCATTGACATCAAACTATAGATATTAAGAGGCACCCACTTGATTGCATCTAAGCCACTCAGACATTTAACTTGTTCAAAGCTCTCCATCTTGAGAACACAGTTTGGCAGTACCTAAATTTACCGAGGTAGCAGTACCAACCACTCCGGCATGCCTCAGGTTGGAGAACCACTATTACATCTGCCACAAGACTGCACAGAGACTGCTTTCAACACTATAATATCTGACACAAGACTGCTTCAACTGACTGGCCACTCTTTCTTCCTATTCTTTGCAACTGCTACTTCCCAGAACACAGCACACGAATTCTGACCTACATCCTTTGATCCTGTGTCCACAGACTTGACAGCACTGCCTCTAATTCTCCCTAGCAAGCTACTTAGCTATTTAACTTTACTATTCCAACTGGAATCTAAAAAGTATTGCATTGGCAATTGCTTGAGAAAAAGAAAGTGTCTAAAATTGGGCCAATCCCACAGTAAACTGTGAAATCTATTAAAAATGCTGTTATTCAGGAGGTGGTCATGTTTATAACTCCATTCCATTTTTAAGGTCATATCATTAAGCTGCTTTTCAAATCATTCACAGTGGCTTCTAATCTCTGCTTCTTAATATCACACGGCTACTCCAACACCTCTATTTCTATCATGGATTCCCCCATGATAGCTACTTGCTATTAGGTCCATACAAATAAGCTTGATTCTCATGTGTTCCCTATTCACACACTCCTCATCCTCTCCTAAGATATGCTCATCTACTGTCTGCTAGATGTCACTGTTAACAGATACATCTAATTCCTTCCAAATCACCCATATATCCACTCCCTAAAAGCTGTGCAGGGCTCTTTGTAAGCTCCCCAAGTCTTTTTCCTTCATCTCTCCAGCTAAGCCTTCATTAAATAATTCCTCTCTTCCCACTCTTTCTAGCACTACCGAAAAATTAACCTGGAATTGGAGAGTAATTCAGGCTGGGAGGGACCTCAGGAGATCTCTAGTCTAACCTCCTGAAAGCAGGAAAATGAAGAGGTCAGACAGAGTTTGCTCAACAGGGAATTCCTTTATGTAGTTCTGCCTTTCCCAAATTATTTGAGAAACATAGGATGTTGATACCATTATGCTCCAGTATTTCTTAGGATTCCTTTGTCCTTGATACAGTAATTCAGTGGGTCACATTATGATTACTTTTTCATGGTTTTGTGCTCTGAACCTGGAATAACACTTCTAACTACAGAGAAAACCTCCTCAATCATTCTTCTAGTGTTTGTAGCATTATCTCACCTGCCTCCAGTCATGCAAAATCCAATTGCTCTAGCTATTACAACCAGCCAAATTAAGACTCTGGTTTCTTGGTAGCCAGATTCTTACTTTCATGAGCGAGAAACAATTCTTTCTAAATCAGGTTGGAGAGAATGACTACTGAGACAATTCTCTGCACTGTCAAATGTTGGTTTTCCAAACCAGAGCGCTTTCTTCCTGCCGAGCCACAAATACAAACCTCATCCAAAGAAAGTCTGGCTCCAGGTCAGAAAGTGGAAAGCATTCACCTGCTGCTGATCTGCAAAAGGAGACCAACACAGTGTCTACATTACAAACTCATGTCTCTAAAGACTGCAGACCTTCACTCAGGATACACTTGCAGCTTCAACAGCAGCAACAGGCAAGTGAAGATCCTCAAAGTCACCAGGTACAGTAACAGGACAGGTTAGTAGGTAAGATCCCAAGACAAGCCCAAAGAACACTAAGAGAAATCAGATTAAAATATAGTATTAAAGGAAACACATTAATTTCTCCAAGTGTGTGAGATCTCTTTAGCTCTTACTGGGTAACTGGGTCCTCGTTTTCACTTTGGACATATCTGTACAAGGAAATATCAATAAACTACACACAAAAAAATGTAACTGTACTAGAACAGCCATGAGGGTCAAATCCAGGGAAATCATTCAAGAGGTTTTCCTTTTTCCTTTTCTCATATGCACGCTCTGTTCATCTTATACAACCCCAAACTGGTTTGTGTTGGAAAGGACCTTAAAGCTCACCCAGTTCCACCCCCTGCCACCTTCCACTAGAGCAGGATGCTCCAAGCCCCTGTGTCCAACCTGGCCTTGAACACTGCCAGGGATGGGGCAGCCACAGCTTCTCTGGGCACCCTGTGCCAGCGCCTCAGCACCCTCACAGGGAAGAGCTTCTGCATATATCTTCCCCTGTTTCAGTCTGAACCCATCACCCCTTGTCCTATCACTACAGTCCTTGATGGAGAGTCCCTCTCTGCAGCCCTTGTAGGCCCTCCTTCAAACACTGGAAGCTGCTCTGAGGTCTCCACACAGCTTCTCCAGGCTGAGCAGCCCCAACTTTCTCTGCCTTTCTTCATAGAGGAGGTGCTCCAGCCCCTGATCATCTTCTTTTGCACCTTGCCCATGTCCATACCATGATCTAGAGCTCACATCACACATGGTGTGCAGGTTTGGTGCTGTTACTAATGCAAGTGGTTTTGAAAGGCCATTTAAATGTGCTGGAAGCGTTTCCAGCTCATTAAGAGGGTGCCGAGGAGGGGTGCGGCAGCACAACTATTTTACACCCTGGCAGGCAGGCAAAGGGTGTGGCTGCACAGGGCAGGACTGCAGTGGGGAGAGACGGACCTGCTCCCCGTGAGCAACTGCTGCTGATACACCTCTGCTGCTCAGAGCCCCCCAGACAGCACTGAGATAGAACCAGGAAACAAAACGTGTGAGGAAACAACATGGGATGGGTGTGGAGAATTAGTCTTAAGTGAATGCTCTGCACTGGCCTGTTGGGGCAGCACATGGGATGGCATCCCACAGCCTGGAGAACAAGAGGAAATACGGAGTAGCAAGGCACAATGCTGTCCTCAGCTACTGGTGAAACAGCAAAGTTCTTCAAACAGTTGTGTTTTCTTCATGTTCTTCCATTACTACCAGCCTTCCCCCACAGCTCCTTAAGATTGATCACTAGTAAGCAATTACTAACCACTTCATCATTTGGAATCACTCTGTCAAAACAGTTTGCAAGCACTTCCTTTTAAAGCTCATCTACGAATTTCAGGAAGTTCACATATTTGATGATATACCAGTGAAGCCTGGTACAAAAAACCACCATCTGCAATGCTACCAAAGGCTAACAAAGTCTGACTGCTCAAAATGCACATTTAGACAAACATTCAAGTTACAGAAACATGGAAGTTCAAAAATGTCAGCCTTAAGCTTGTTCAGTGCATTCCCTTGTGTCCAAGTAGAGGGAAGCTCTATAGGACCACATTTACTTTTCAACAAGACCTCTGATTCACCCACTACACTGAGGAGACATTGTTCAACGAACAGAATACTGAATAGATGGGTGTTTTGTTTCCTAATTCTTTTGCCAAGATAGAACAGGCTTCAGAATGCAAGAGCACACGAAGAGGAAGATCATGGCTGGGGGTACCAATGGGAGTACTTGGAAGGAGTTATTAGGCTGGCACCACATATTCCAAGTTTTTCATCCTAAAATAGAGAACCTGCAATAGTTTTATCCTCAAAATGGTCTCATTCAGATACATTACGGTAGGAAAAGCCACCCTAAAATCAGATTTAGTTATTTCAAAAGTCCCACCAAGCTCCCCAGCAGTGCCGCTTGTTGGTGTTCAGAACCTGACGAACCTGTTGAATGCTTGTGACTGGATGCAAGGCAGGGAGGAGGGCACTGCTTGCACAAGCCAGTATCTTCCAAGATAACACCTGAATCTCGTTTCACCTTGTATAACCTGTATTAAAATAGTTTCAGATCTGTGCAGAATACAGCTTGGAAAGCTTTAGAGAGATTGGAACATAGAAGCTTCCACACAGGAAACTCATTAGCAGTGAAATTGTCCTAGTTCAAAGCAACAGATTTTGACATTTGTCTCCAAAAGCCTTGGCAAAGCTAAGGCAGCTCTGCTGCTACCCTTCCAAATGCTGTGTTATAGGAGCACTTTTTAAGCCAACTGCAAGGCTGTGTTTAACAGGAGCACATTAAACTATTTCACGTCTAGAGCACTTCAGCAAAGCTGCCCAAGTTTCAGAACAAAGCTGTCAGAGGCTCATGTTAAAGGGCCACTTTCTTTTTCCTCTAACCTTAAAGCAAATGGGCTTCCAGGCATTGTAAGAACTTACTGATGGGGATCCCAGAAGATAACAGCGGCACAAGGGGGAGGGCAACGGAATGCAGGTGACATCTACTTCATTCCATGTCGCAATACTTGGTCCATCTGAGGTTACCCAGCAGGCTGGCTGAGCTCCATTTCCAGCGCAGAAGTTTATTATTATTATTATTATTACTACTATTATTACATTTTTTAGATTAATAATGCTTTGCAGAAGTGTTTATTAATTATATTTTTTTTAATATTCTTTATTTCTTAAATAACCAACGAAGTCTGAACACTGCATTTTCAGGACAGCACTATAAAGCTATGCAATTCAGATTTACTGTCACCAGAAAGGACTGGGACACAGCCATATATCCATACAAATGCTAAAAAAATGGACTGTTCTGCCTGAAAGTTGGGAATGTGTACTTATTTTTCCCCCAGTATAGCAATCATTCCATAACACTCAGTTACCATGCAACACCACCTCTTATGGCAGCTTTTTCAATTACCACCAAGACTTTAAAGGCTTTTTGAGACAGATGAAATGCACTCACAGTTTTAAACTGACCCCCCAAATTACGCTGAAATTGTTTGAATAATTGCTTTAAACATTCATGGGACAAAGCCATTCCTGTTCACAACAGAGAATTGCTTTAGGGCTTTTCTGGAATAAAGAAGTCCCTGCACTGCTAATACAAAGCATACAGATACTCTACGAGTCGGGGTTAGTCCCTTCATTTTGACTGATGATCAGAAGACACTTTAATGGCCATAATGCATTTTATAAGCAGCTGTGGAATTTTAAGTTGATTAAATTCCAGTTAAATTAATCTGCAGAAGCTGCTGACATGACTTGTACAGACGCAAAGTTTCACTTGCCCTGCCCGTTCATCCAACCTGATCTCATTTCTCATATTCCCCACTCTTCTCTCTCCAGTCTTGAGTAAGACAAGGAAGAAAATTCCATTAGAGCTAATATACAGTTATCTACTAATTCATAACAGCATTTTCTTCTTATTTCTGGAAAAAATCAAAGGTCTGGGAGGAAAGCTGTAAAAACCTATGTCCTGTGTTCCCATCTGCTTCTCCATTATCCATTAGTTGGACACATTTAAATGAATCTGGGAAGCAGTCCAACAGAGTTTTCTTGTAGAGAAGGTTGGGCAGTATTTTCACCGCCTGTTTTAATCCTAAGCATTATTTCACCTAGCTCCTAGGTTACTATATTCTCCAAGCCAGGATCTGGAAATATTAGTTAAAAAGCTTCTATTAGGAAGTGACAGGCAGCTCTTGAGTCCTCAAAAACCTGCACATCATTTTCTATGGGAACAACCCTGGGAATATCCTCCAAAGCTCTCTAATAGCGTTCTCCTTAAATTTTTAAGCGACAGAAAGGTGACAATAAATGGCTAATATGTAATATCTAAATATGTTCATTACTTAATATGACATTACTGTAAGTAATACAGCCAAGACTGCAGGGACTCAGCTCTTCTATTAGAGCTCCAGCCCCTCAGAACCTGAGCTGCTCCTGAAAAATGCATTTAGTGTGATCATTATACTATTATATACATGTATTGATACAAGACTTCCCTTTTGGAAATGCAGCTCCTTTCCCCAGGAAGCTGCCTTGGACTATTATTATGAACAGTTCCACCTTTCAGCCAAAATTCCTCAATTCTAAACCTTCCAATACCCCCAAACCGCAAAGCTTTTCTCATTTTTGCATGTTTTGTTAGTACGTGGCTTGGAATTCAGTTGCTTTCATACAGACCAATGGTCCCATGTTCTCTACAGTTTTGTGGCTAAATCCTTCTGAGGAGCTTCACAAATTAGATGTTCCCATTTTACTTTTCAGGAACAAAAGCATCATAGCTTTCCAGAATTATTTTACTTGTCAGCTTTTCCAGTGTACATGACCTAACCCATAAGCCATTGGTTGAAAACACTCAAAACCTGACACAAATGGATAATTATTTCAAGCCCTCATATATGTCTATCAGATACTCAAGTGTTCTTTGAACAGCTTCACAAATTTATTCATCAATTTAGAAAGTCATTTTAGTTCTCAAATTATCAGAGATACTTAAGAAGTTTAAAATTCAAAAGCTTTTACAGTTGCTAAGTTTCTTCATCCTGATAGTAATTACAGATTGGTTTGGGTTGAAAAGGACCTTAAGATCATCCAGTTCCAACCCCCTGCCATGGGCAGGGACACCTCACACTAAACTATGTCACCCAAGGCTCTGTCCAACCTGGCCTAGAAAAGCAACATTATTTTAACCTTCCTTCCAGAAGACTGACTGAAATCAAGAAGCTGATTACTTGTGTCAGCCCTCAGCAACACCCCTCGGAAACTCTAAGTCCTCAGCTATGAAAGGAGAGAAAAACCCCCAAACACAGCAAAACTCACACCAAAAAATCACTTCAAAGTCAATATTCTGCAGGCAGATTTTCCTTAAGGTCGTGTTGTTACTTTCTTTGCTGTAAGTAAGAACAGAATTCACTAAATAAGCTATCAGTTAAGTCCCTTCCTGCAAAAGCTGGAAATCAGTGATGCTAGTAACATGGCATCAAGACCTAGTCAAATCTACTGAAAGTCCTAAAAAAAGAAGAGACATCAGTGTGACATTCTTCTGCAAGAGACAGATTTTACAGTTACATCTATTTTTAGGCTTCACTTCTGACACCCTTCAGTCTCTAAAGGACCTGCTGCTCAAAACCTCCTCTAATAAATCACGTGTATTCATGACTCTCACAGAAGCATCAAAACATCCGTATCTAATATGTTTGCTTGAGTTAATGCAGAGGCTTGAGCGTTACTTCCATCCCTGGCAGTGTTCAAGGCCAGGCTGGATGGAGCTTGGAGCAACCTGCTCTAGTGGAAGGTGTCCCTGCCCATGGCAGGGGGTTGGAGCTGGATGAGCTTTAAGGTCTTTTCCAACTCAAATCAGTCTGGGATTCTATGGTTCTTTGAAACTTCCTAAAAGAACTGAGGGGAGCCAACATTTGTTAATAAGCACCTAAAAAAGGTTAGGAACTAATAAGGGCTTGCTTCAGCATCCTTCCCGAATGTAGGTGGATGTTCTGCTAGAAGCGCTGCTGGTTCTCCATAGGAATGTGTTAATGGCAGCATCCTGCAGTCTTCATGGCTGCTTGTAAAGCAGTAACCATCCAGTGCGAAGGGTCTCCTTGTGCCCCAAGCTCCCATTTTTCTTGGCCAGCAGAGGACTGCACTGGCAAAAGACATCACTGAGATTCTATCTGGTAACATACCCCTGCACACTCCTGAAGTCCTTTCCTGTCTAAGATTCTGAAAGCATTTAGTGTAAGAAAGACAGCAAGCATTTTTCAGAAAGACTATTGAGACCTGAAGCCAAGACAAAGGGGTAGAATAAAAAACACATGGCTAGCACTGGCAAAGAAAACTTCTCTCTACTTGTCATCTGTTTTAAGTTGATCTCCAGCTGTCCCATTATCTTGAGTCAGAAAGGAACAGGATTCCTACTGCATGCAGGAAAAAAGGTAGTAGACAAGACTTAGAGCACTGGGCAGAACAACTTATGCTGAGCATGTACTGAGACACTGAAGAAAAGAGAATTACTATTTGGAAAGTAACCAGGAAGAACTTTTTTATGCTGAGGATGGTAAAACGCTGGCACAGGTTGGCCAGAGAGGTGGTGGATGCCCCATCCCTTGAAAATTCAAGGTCAGGTTTGCTGGGGCTCTGAGCAACCTGATGTAGTTGGTTCTATGTCGCTCCTCATTGCAGGAGGGTTAGACTAGCAGACCTTTCAAGGTCCATCTCAACCCAAACCATTTTGTGATGGTACTCTATGACTGAATTAAAGAAATAACTAGAATAACAGTGTTCTCTGGTTTAAATACCAAACAAACCCCAAAACACTTCAATTTCCTCAAACATTTTCTCTAGCAAAAGTACCAACAGACTTTTTTAATGTGCATGGCAGTTAGGCGGAGTCTTAACTACTTAGCACAAATTAGAAACTTGATAAACAATTTGAAAGTACTCGGATAGCTTGGAATCAAATAAATCACACGGAAAAACCAGTCCAAAACCTGAAGATGAGTCTCAAAGGAGTAACACCAATTCCTATAACGTTGCCAATTAGATTTCTTCTAAACGTAACTTTCCTTAGCCTTAAATTACTTAAATACACTGGTATTTACCCTTAAACACCCAATGGCTTCATCCCATTAAATGCATATTACTTCACCCTTATTAAAAATGTCTACAAATCCATAAACCTACCTAAGTTACTATTTTATGACCTGGTAGTACATCAACATGATCAGGTCTTCTGGATTTCTCCCTCTCTGGTCACAATGTACAATTGTGCTTACAGAAATATCCCTATTTAACATGATCTGAACCCCATTTGCTGAAGTTACTTCCACCCACTATGCACAAGAGCATTATTTTCCGGTGAACAGTCATCTTGTCCTCCTGGAACAAAACAAGGCAGTGGTCTTTATCCAGCACCAGTTCAGGATTTTACTGCACTCGTTCTCCCAAATACAATACCCAGCAATGACTGCAAAAGACATTCTCAAGTTTTTAAGTTAAGAATTTCCCTTATAAAAGGCCATTGAGAACCTATTTCATGTGATGAACACGATTTTGATAACATCATGAGTCATCAGTCTACCCAACAGTACCCTTCAGTCACCACAGGGAATTATCTCATACCAATTTATAATCTCTCTTTATTTTGCACTGTCAAAACATCATTTGTTTTAACACAGCAAAGCTACCTCTTGCTGTGATTTAGTCAAGGTCATTTCAATTTTATCACTAGTTATGGACTCAGTGAGTGCAAACACCACCGGGGACAGCAAGGAGAGAGAGAACAAATGGCTCACAGTTATGTCTCTTCTTAAAGGAAGTGTCTGTCCAAAGTTACAAGACTGCCGTTAATTCCCCCCTTATCCAGAAGAACTTATCCTGCTACTTCTCACGGCAGTGCATAACCATACTGCCAACGTGACAGAGAAATGGTGACTGAGCTGCATGCATTCAGTCATTCTACAAGAGATAGCACCCACCTCATTCATCATGTTTGATCTTTACTATTTAAAAAATATCCACGTGCACTTCACCTAAAATAAGGTCAAACACATGTCTGAATGCCCATGATTCAGTGTATTGGGCTTTCAAGTGCATCAACACAGCAAGCAGGACTGAAGCACTACAGAGAATGGCTCAAAGTTGGGCATAAAGTACTTATTGGTTCACCCTGCCACTTACAAATATCCACTAAAGAAAGGCATAGCCAGGAAAACCCATGTGGGTTGTCACTAGGGCTGAAGACTTTCGACAGAGTTGATAAAGCCAACCAAAAACCTGTTTGTAGCACAACAGTGCCCAAAACAGCCTAACCACTACCAGGAACAACCCAAATAAACAGTAAAAGTAGCCCTTGTGCAAGATGCAGTGAAGTGCAGTTTAGTGCAGAAGATATAAGTTCTCAGATATTAGCTATATATATGGGTTTTTGTATCTATAACTTTTAAAGTATTTTTTCTCCTCTGGATGCACACCAGATAATACTGGTTCTGCCAGGGAAAAGACATCAGCAATACAGCAGTTGTGTAAGTACCTACTCAGCCACCGAATCTGTCAAATATTCCTTATATAGCTTCCATTTAAAAAGTGAAAGACTTCATTTGTTTCTTACTACTGTCTACATTTTCCTGGTTTTCACTCCATCGTCTCAAACCAACCCATAAGCTACCTTCATCATCACAACCATCACAGGTTAGTTTGGGTTGGAAGGGACCTTAAAGCTCACCCAGTTCCAACCCTCTGCCATGGGCAGGGACACCTTCCACTAGAGCAGGTTGCCCTAAGCCACATCCAATCGTGCAGTGATTTTGCAACACAGACTTACCTTGAGTTTAAGATCCATACACCCTGCTGGGGCAAAAGTAGCAGATACCAGGATTTACGCACAACCACTGATATTTAAAATATTATTGAACCTTATGCTACTGTAAAGATTATAGAATATTGAGCCATAGATAAAAATGATTCTGTGATTCTATGATTCCAGGCTGGATCCAGGACAGCTCTGAAGGAAAACCATATGGCTACAGGCAGACACCGAAAATGGATTCATGGGTACTGATTCATGTTGCAGCTGAGCTGAAGTACTGGCACCCTTCTTCATCCTTCTCCCCTCAACCCAACCCAGCTCTGAGCCCATCTGGCTGAGGCAATCCAGCCCACTGAACTGCTTAAGAAAAAAAACCAAATTCCTCTTCTATGAACTTGCTGCCATTGTCACCTTGATCATAACAGTTTGGTCACAGGAATTCACCTTTTGGGCAATGGCTGCTTCTTTAGTTCAGGTGCCTGGTCAAACAGCCCCCTGCTCAGAGCCCAGAGGCAGATGGAGACCCCTTCCAGCTCCATCATGTCAGGAACAGAAAAGCAGAGAAGCCAGGCAAGCACAAGATCTCCATTGCAAAAACTGAGAGGCCCCTGTGTGCAACACTGAAGATGGAAAAAAATGAGCTCCTGCAGCAGCAGAGGGTGCCCCAAACTTCATCAGAAAACCACTACACAAAGGACAACAGGGCACAAAGGGAAGTAGAAAGATCACAGTGTTATATTCTTTTCCAGCTTGAAGGCTGGAAAAGCTTTTCCATTCTGTGGGAGACTGAACGGAGCAGCCCTGAGAAGGAGTTGGGAGTGTTGGGTGATGAAAAGCTCCCCATGACCAATCTTCAGTGTGTGCTTGAGCCCAGAACCCCCCCATGTGTTGGGCTGCACCCCCAGAGCGTGAGCAGCAGCTCAGGGAGGGGATTCTGCCCCTCTGCTGCGCTCTGGGGAGACCCCTCCTGCAGTCCTGATCCAGCTCTGGGGCAACAGCACAAGAGGGATGTGGAGCTGCTGGAGCGAGTCCAGAGGAGGCCACGGAGATGCTGTGAGGGCTGGAGCAGCTCTGCTCTGGAGCCAGGCTGAGAGAGCTGGGCTGGTTCAGCCTGGACAAGAGAAGGCTCCTGAAGGGGAGACATCAGAGCAGCTCCAGTGCCTAAAGGGGCTACAGGAAAGCTGTATTTCCTTTAATTTTCTTCCAGTACAGGTTGCCATCATACTCCTGTCCCGCAGTAGGATTTAACCTTCCTTGCCAAAGCAACATACAAAAGAATAACAAGGTTTAAAGGCCAAGGCTCTGCCACAGAACAGCTGAAGCTGGAAAGAATGTCTCAAGTTGGAGCTACTTGAAGCCCCTGCCCCTGCAGGGTCAGCTACAGCAGGCTGCCCAGGATGACAGCTGAAGAATCATAGAATCCCAAATCAGAAGAGACCTCAAGGATCGTCTGGTCCAACCTCTGCAGGCAGAGCACGACCTAGACTAGATGTCCCAGCACCCTGTGCAGCCTAACCCTAAAAGTGTCCAGTGTTGGGGAATCCACCACTGCACTGGGGAGATTATTCCTTGTTCTCCTTGTGAAAAATTTTCCACTTGTGTTCAACTGGAATTCCCTCAGGAGTAACCTGTGCCCATCACCCTCTTCTTTTCCATGTGCCTCCTTGTCAAAAGGGAGGCTTCCTCTTCTTTGTAGACACTCTTTGAACTGAAATCCTGAAGGAATTTCTGACAGACTTTGCCCATGGCTTGGCTAGACATTTTATCACTTCTGTTGCCATTCAGACCAGCAAGGACTTAAGGTATCTCCCAGAAGCATATTGAGCTGTCACTTGAGTCTTCAATCACAATCTTAGTCTACAACTACAGTTGACCACTCAATGCAGAATTAGTTCTGAAAGACACAGAGATTGTTTTACGTTGTTCTAACACAAACACAGGGAAGAGAATAATCTAAATGCTGATTAACTACAGCAGAAACCTGAAAGCCAAAAAAAGAAATCCCAACCACCTAACTGGTTGAGTTTGGAATTGCACTATCATTGAAAAGAAAGCTGATGACCCAGTTCTCCTGGTTGGGCATTTTCTGTTTCCTCAAAGCAATAAAATTAACACCACAGTAGATTTAGTCCTTTTTCTGCAAGGCCTTAAGTGCATCACTCCAAAGTTGGAAGCCACAGACATCAGAATAAGACTGGATGTCCTCACGTCTTCTGCAGATCCTCACTGCTCACAAAACTGTTCTCATGGGAAAGAGCTAAAGACAGGAAGTGTAAGAAAGCTGTCAGCTAAGCAAGACACCTTCCTCACCCTGCCATGTTACAGAAGGCAGGGAAAAAAGGGAGAGCAGGGGGAAGAAAAACACTGATGAAAAATTAATATGATGGGAGAGTGGGAATCAGAGCCAAAGGGAAGGTGCATTACAGATGAAAACTATGGTCAATCACATTAGTCCACCACTATGACAGAACTTTCCAGTATGGTTGCTAAACTTGAAGGTCAACCCAACAAGAGCCCGTAACCCAGCTTCTCATTCATTCCTTTCCAAAACAGAGGGGAGGAAAGAAAAAAAAGCGTCTACTCTGATCATCCAGCACATGGGATGTGTGAAGAAAATGGGTCAGTTTGCTTTTCTCTCACAACACAGAAGTGCACACAGAACTTTGAACTCTTCACACTATGTTAACTGCCCTCTCTCTTAAATCCCTAGTTTATGAGGTAATTCCACTGAGGACACAGCAAGGTTTGGGTAATAAACTCAGCTCTAAAGCATTCCTACAGGTCAGTAAGAAGTGACAGTCCGCCCCCATTTTGAGGGATGTCTTTTCATTTGAAGCAAAAAAATGAAGGGAGGATGTGTGTAAAAAACTATGACAGCAGTAAAAATGTGTTCAATTGTTTTTCACGGTAGTTATGCAACAAACACAGCTACAAGAGTCTCAGTTGTCACTGTTACAATTCTACTAATATGACGGGGTAACTTTCAGCCTTTCAGTGCCTAAAGGGGATACAAGAAACCCGTAGGGACAGGACACAGGGAATGGCTTTAACCTGACAGAACAGGGGAGATTGAGATGAGCTCTTAGGCACAAATTCTTCCCTGTGAGGGTGCTGAGGCGCTGGCACAGGGTGCCCAGAGAAGCTGTGGCTGCCCCATCCCTGGCAGTGTTCAAGGCCAGGCTGGACACAGGGGCTTGGAGCAACCTGCTCTAGTGGAAGGTGTCCCTGCCTGTGGCAGGGGTTGGAACTGCATGAGCTTTAAGGTCCCTTTCAAGACAAACCACTCTGGGATTCTATGCTTGCACCCATATAAAGCAAAACTGAGTTGGCTACTTCTTGTTGGTTCATATTCAATATAGCATTAAAACAGCGAGTATTTTTTAAGACTACAATAAGACATGACTTCCAGACAGGGTTGGCAGGAAAGAGCTAGCCTTGTTTCATCAACTGACAGTCACCAACAACGAGCCCTCAAACCCCTCTTCAGGTACATAACCAGAATTAAAGAATCCCTACGTATGGGAACCATAAAGCTTGCAATGACAACCACTCCTTGCCACAAGACAAGATGTAATAAATTAAATAAAAAGAAAGAAAACAAGTAAAAGATCAGAAACTTGCTTCTGTTTGAGCACTGTGTGACTATTTCAGTCCCAAACGCAAGTGAGCATGAAGGACAGCAACCAGTTGCCAATACCTGCACCAGGAGTAACACGTGAGAACAAGCTTTGTAGACATCCTCGGTCCCCATGGGCATTTGGCAAGCCCCAGGTCCAACCACAATATTAACATTTTCTGTTGGAAGGACCCAGAAATGAAGCAACAAAAATGCTGCCAGCCAAGTTTCACAGACCATCACCCTCTTACCAAGCACCTGTCTCCCCAGCTCCAACAGTTCTTCCCACTGACAGCCTCAGATTATATGTATTTCCATGTATTAAACTGGGAGGAGAAGTGGTAAACAACCACAATTGGCAGACATACTTTTTGAAGACTTCGCTAACACAAAACTACTATTTTAAGAGCAGAAAAAACCCTGAACACCCAAGTTCCATGCTTTCTCATAGCAAAGTTGTGTGCATATGCGTCTTCCTCACCTGATACCACATACAGTATTCTAATAGCACATCAATACTCCTAGTGGAACAAAAGCAATTAAGTGAAAACTCTTCAGCTCTGACCACCACCTTTAGTTTTATATAAGGTGTTCTGCCCCAAAAAAACATCCTGTTATCAATTTAGTATTTAAACCCCCCAACCAGACTGTTAGTATGAGCTAACAGTAGCTAGTAGTTACAACAAAGTATTTGGTGGGATATTTGCTGCAGCCAAAAAATGTCAGACACTAAATACCTTGACCTTTTTTCAGTAAACACTTCTTAGCTGACACTTTCTTCCACTCACATAAAAACCCCCAAGCCCCCCCAAACCAACACCAAAAGAAAACCCCATCCACCGGACAAAGCTCCTTTGTCACACAAGCACTAATTCTTCCTTTCTGAAATGGGAAATAAATAATTGGGAACAAAATGCCATGAGAGTGAGCTTTCTGTCGAGGCAGATGTGAACATCTCGCTGGGAACCAGAGCAACCCACACCTTGAACGCTCCATCTAAACCATCATGCTTCCCATTGAAACTTAACTAGGCTCAGAAGAAACTTTGGAGCAATGTGTTAAGAGAGGGAAAACTCAACACCCCAAACTAACAGCAAAATCAAGTTCTAATTAAGATGAGAAACTACGTGATGATACATTTCTATCTCAGGACTCATTCCGAAGCCATCAAGAGCAGCATTTCCCATCTGGGGTGGGTGGCAGAATAGATGTGAACTACAAAAAAGCATCTTCAGCCTCTTCACAGAAGGTAAGTCTGTTGAGAGTTTCAGCTCAGTTCCAAAATAAGCCCAACCTACAAAACTCCCAGGAAACAGAAGACGAAACAAATCCATATTCTGGATGTTTAAAGCTGATCACAAATTCAGGCCACGGAAAGAAGTGCTGTAACATTCACACACTGGTCCACCAGCCACCTGGAAGCCTGTAAACCCACGTTCTTTCTTCCTCAGCTTTTAGGTAACATTTCCTAGATGTAGATCATGTTATGTATCCAAATGGCCCAGGCTCACCAGAACCACACAGCAACAAGTACAAGAAATCTCTGAGGAAAGGAAACAAGTGTAGTCATATGTTATTTTAAGACCCTGAACAGAGCTGAGGGGACTACCACCATAAACAATTCCAGAAGACAAAGCCACACAAGCTAACACCAGTGGGATGCTCCTCATTGCTACACAGACACATAATGCAGTTTAATCTTTGACTCCTTCTACTCTTAAGTATATTGTCCTTGGATTAGAAAGGAACAAGCGAGGCATCTTCCTGCAGAGATGACCTGGAAGAAGTAAAAAATGACCCAATTCCACATCTCCAGGGCTTAGGAGAGTAAAAGTGAAGGTGCTCAAATGGGAACACAATGAAAGCACCATGCCTTGTGCTCTGCAGAAAGAGGTTTTTGAATGTCAAGATTTATTTCTGCTGGAGGAAGGGTTTCTTTTACCCAAAACATGTATCTGGTTGCATAAGCCAGCAAATTATAGCTATGTGCCATGGGAAAAACACTGCAGCAGAAAAACTGGGAAAGCTCTGAAAAGGATAAAAATGAGATGTCTTCTGCACAAGAGAACAGTCAGAAGTCGTCTTGAGGCACAGCTTTCAAATCCAATGCGGTTCTCATCAATGGACAAATTATACAAGTAGCATATGTGTCTAAATGAGACCTGTTCTTCACAATTATCATGCCTTAATGAAAAGCAGTGTACATTTAGATACCTAAAAATACAGAAAATATATACAATGCACTATCATAAAAAAGGTACAGGCTTTAAAAAAGCACATGGATGTTTTTTTCCTTCAAAATCTCCACTGCAGGTTGGATTATGATTTTTAAAGAAGGGTTTATAACCTTCGATCTCCTTCAGAACACAGAAGGAAAATCCATTCTAGAGTGACTAGAAGAATCACTATATTTTGCAGCAAGAAAGAAATGCCAGGGTTAAAGCAACAACCCAGCAAGCACTGTTTAGGGATTCTTTTTTACTCTCAACTATTATTTTTCTAGTACATGAAGAATATGAACAATTGTCAATCAAGAGATTAAGATCTTGTACAAGCAGAAGGATACATAAGAGCACACATGACCAGAACTATGGCAGGAGTTGAGTTCCCTCCCCATCCAAAACACTTCAAAGCTAAACACTTTATTTGGGATTCGGAGTCTTTAGAAAGCAGCACTGTACTCTGTGTTCATTGTTCTCTACATCTAAAAGCAAACACTCTCCCCAGCTTTCACTACGACAACCTGGGACAAAACCAAAGAAAGTTTTTGATCATAATCTTGATTTATTTATAGGTGACAAGAATGCAATCAACAAGAACAGACATTACCCCTGCCCCAGCACAATTTACATGGCATTTCTATTAACAAAGTACACATACAAAGTAGAAAGGAACTTGCTCTCGAGTTGCTTCTTTTCCTCCCTTCACACTTCCTCTGGGATTACGGCAACATCCTCCCAAGTACAACTGTCTCTAACTCACAGCACACTTAGCAAAAGAAATACCCTGTTATATCTCTGCAATCTAACTATTCTAACACACAAACACACGACCCTTCTTTCAGGCAAAGGTCAGGTACAATCTCCTTGCACCAAGAGCAGAAGAGAGCTGTACACCCCATAAAAAGGCTACTGGAAGCTTGAGGAAGCTGCTGTCAGCAACAGCCTTCCACCAAGGGCTGGATTGTGCTCTGATAAATAGAGGGAAATAACTGTCAATCTCCACCAGTATCAGACCACTGTTCCTTCCTCTGCAAGTAAGGAAGTTTGGAATATTAATGACAGAGGGTTCCACTAAAGCAGCATACACAGATGTCAAGTGATCACAGAACACTAGCACATATAATCATAGAATCAACTAGGCTGGAAAAGACCTTCAAGACCATAAATTCCAACTTTTACCCAAGGACTGCCAAGGCCATCACAAAACAGTATTACTAGATGCTGAAGAACTGCCTGCAAATGCTTTCAAGTCATTCAGGCAAAGTAGAAAAGGAATCGCAGCTGATATCACAAACTAAGTCTTCAGAGGGGCCAAGAAGTTTGAGCTAACATTACCACTTTATGCAATCACTTAATCCAGCAGCTATACATCAATACAAATTTCAGTATGAAGGGAGACCTTAGAGCAGCTCCAGCGCTTAAAGGGGCTACAGGAAACCTGGAGAGGGGCTTTGGACAAGGGCCTGTAGGGACAGGACAAGGGGCATCGCTTTAACCTGCCAGAACAGGGGAGACTGAGATGGGCTCTTAGGCAGAAGCTCTTCCCTGTGAGGGTGCTGAGGTGCTGGCACAGGGTGCCCAGAGAAGCTGTGGCTGCCCCATCCCTGGCAGTGTTCAAGGCCAGGCTGGACACAGGGGCTTGGAGCACCCTGCTCTAGCGGAAGGTGTCACTGCTTGTGGCAGGGGTTAGAACTGGATGAGCTTTAAGGTCCTTTCCAACACAAACCGGGCTGGGAGTCTATGACCTATGATGCACTGCACTAAGGCAGTGCACAATCACTTCAGGTATTTCAGAGGTTTAACATCCTGCAGACCCATAAAGATTCCAGTGGTTAAACACATAGCCAGGACCTAACAAAAGAGAAGCCCACCACAGGATATCTCAGATGACCCACAAACACCAGCGGGGACAACACGGAGCTGTGGCTACCACACGAGAGCACACGAGTGCCAGCAGCTCACTAGCACAGCTCACACATCGCAGGAACAACTCTTGCACAAGCATCAGCACGTGTCAGGTACTGCTTCCTACCGCTTGGGCAGGCATGCAGCAACAGGTTAAACCTGGCCAACAGTTACTAACCCTGCGCTTTTCCCCTGCCTCTGCACCAAAGGTTCCACACTGAACGCAAGGACAACCAACCTGTGAATCATTTCCTAAACCACAGCAGAAGTCAGCCAGAGTATTAAGGTAAAACAATGTCATTTTTGCTCACCTAAACATACTGAAAAGTGCAACATCTGAGGAGCAGACTGAACACTCCCACCCCAGGACCACGGTACTTACAGGCTTTTAACTCTTCTGTTAAAGGCACAGCTTGACAACATAGCAAGGGACAATGAAATAATGAACTGCATGCAGGAAATGCTGCCTCGGTCTCTTTACCCCCTGCGTGCCTTCCTGCCTGTCTGCAGGGTGGGCCACAGCACAGAACCAATACGCAAAAAACCTCACCCCAATCCTATAATGGAAATAAGTATAATTGCCAGCGGTCACAGGAGGACCCCTGTTAGCACCAAACACAAGCACGGAGGTGGAATGGAAGGAACTGTACCTTTTGATGGCAGCAGACCAACAGATCACAGCATCACAGAGTGGTTTGTGTTGGAAGGGACCTTAAACCTCATCCAGCTCCAATCCCTGCCATGACAGGGACACCTTCCATTAGAGCAGGTTGCTCCAAGGCCCTGTGTCCAACCTGGCCTTGAACACTGCCACGGATGGGGCAGCCACAGCTTCTCTGGGCACCCTGTGCCAGCACCTCAGCACCCTCACAGGGAACAACTTTTGCCTACGAGCTCATCTCAATCTCCCCTGTTCTGTCAGGTTAAAGCCATTCCCCTTGTCCTGTCCCTACAGGCCCTTGTCCAAAGCCCCTCTCCAGGTTTCCTGCAGCCCCTTTAGGCACTGGAGCTGCTCTGAGGTCTCCCCTTAAGGAGCCTTCTCTTGTCCAGGCTGAACCAGCCCAGCTCTCTCAGCCTGGCTCCATACAGATGCCTTCATTCCTCACACGGGCTTGAGTACATTGTCAAGCTGAACCCTCAGTCTGGCACTGCAACTTTGCCACCTCTGCTCAGGGGCTCGTTAACTACAGAAGTAGAGAGAATTTCACCACGATCCTGCCTGGAAACTTGATACAGGGAAGCTTAAAAACGTTTGGAATTATGAAGAGATCTAAAGCGAGGGGTTTAAGATCGCAGCTGTAATTAAAGACACTTTAAAAGCGGTACTTTCAGACCGTCCAGCCGCACACTAACTGACCGTTCCGTCGCCAGCTCCGCCTCAACACAAAACCAACTCACGGCCATCCCCAAACGCCTCTGAAGGAGCCTCTTCCACACGGGGCCGGCGGTGCAGCCACCTCCCTCAGCGCGGCTGCTCCGCCACCGGGCGGCCCCCCTCCATGCCTGCGACCGAGAGAAGGGCGCAGGCCCTGACCGCCCCGAGCCCCGCTCAGCACTGAGGGCGGGTGCGGAGCCCCGGGCCCACCGCTGCGCCTCAGCGGGAAGGGGAGGACGAGACTCCGGCCGCCCCGCAGGCCCCTCAGCGGGGCCAGGCCCCTGCTCCGAGCGGGCAGCGGAAACCACCGCGCCGGCAGAGCCGAGCCGGGCCGCACCCTGCCCGTACGCCGTTCCCGCCCGCGGTGCCCGGTCCGGGCTCACTCACCCTCCGAGAGCTCCAGCTCCAACTCCGCCAGGCTCTCCCGCACCTCGGGCGGCAGCGGCACCGCCTCCAGGGAGCAGCCGCCGCGCTCCGCCGCCATGGCGCGGCCGAGCAGCGAGCGGGACCCGCCACAGCCACCGCCCAGCGCTGCCGCAGGTGGGGCCGGGGGCGGGCAGCAGAAGGCGGTGCCGCGGAGGGGAGCGGAGCGCCCGGCCCCGCCCCGCCGCCCGGGCCTGGTGCGGCCTGGGCCGCCTCAGCGGGGGGTGCGGGGGCTGCGGGCGGGTTGAGGACAGGCAGCGCCGGGCATGCGGGCGGTCCCAGCGCTTAGAAAGGGGTTCCCTGTCCTGCCGCTGCCCTGCCTGCTGGAGCTGTGGCCCCATCTGAGACACCGAAACTACACTTTGGGGTAAAAAAAACCAAAACTAACCTTTTCTAAAGACAACCACCGTTGAAGGGCGCTGCGGAGGGGAGCAGGAAACGGTTGTTTCGGAGCCTGGGTTGAGGCTTTTCACAGTTCAACCACAGGCTGGTTGCAGGGTGAACACGCGGCAGGACACCAAGATGTGATCTTCCTGCCGCATTCCTCCAGCCCCCCAGAGACTCAGGCAAAGGCAAATACATGGATCTTGGGCTCAGTCCTGACTACAAGGACAGCTCCACCAGTAGCAATAACTCTCCTGCAGCTAGAGTGTGGGGAAGAAGCTTTCTACTAACAGCTCTTGTGGGAAACAGCTCTCTTTGGGGGTGAGCAGGTTCGTGTTGGTGGCAGCAGTGGGGCAGGAGCACTGTGTGCCCTCCCTGGCCTCCGCACCTTTCCCTCCATAGTGCAGTAGTGCAGTCCCTGGCTCCGAGATGGCAGAACAACAACAACAAAGGCACCTCTCTGCTGGCCTTCATTGTGGATGCCGGAGACGGACTGTATTGATAGGACGAGGGGTGATGGTTTCAAACTGAAATAGGGCAAGTTCGGGTTGGATATAAGGAAGAAGCTCTTCCCTGTGAGGGTGCTGAGGTGCTGCCACAGGATGCCCAGGGAAGCTGTGGCTGCCCCATTCCTGGCAGTGTTCAAGGCCAGGCTGGACACAGGGGCTTGGAGCACCCTACTCTAGTGGAAGGTGTCCCTGCCCATGGCAGGGGTTGGAACTGAATGAGCTTTAAGGTCCCTTTTAACCTAAACCAGGCTGGGATTCTATATAGAAAGACCAAGGGGAGGGAGGACTTACTGTAAAGCCAGAAGAGCAACTCCCTAACTCACAGAAGCTCATGTGTAGTATGTTAGCTGTTCTGTTAGTCCAAATGATCCTACTGAAATACTAAAACCCAATGTTAGGAACAGCAAGAAAAGTAAGTAAGCAAGGTAACAAGTAACCACAGAATGTAAGCATTCACTAATAAAATGTCATTTTAATAACTTTTTTTTTTTTACAAGGAGCCCACCTATACACTATAGAAAAATAAACACCAAAGAGACTCTTTGCAACTTACAGTACAGCAAGGCAGGCACACTTCAGCTGTTAATGTAGTCATTTCACATGAGAATGTAAAACACTGTTCTTAGTGAAAAGTAATTTCCTCTTAAAGTACTAAAATATAATAAAAAGTCATATAGAAAAAACGATGCAAAAGCACTGCCATTTATTCAGTTGCACAAGAGGTTGCAAGTGCCTCTGTTATGTATGGACCGACTCAGAAGAAAGCAGTAACTGAGGAAAGGTGTTGCAGTAGGGATCTCAGGAGCATCCTCATCACTTCATGTTCCTCTGGCGAGGAGGGCCTGGAACTTGTCCTAAATGTAAACAAATGAGTATTAGAAACCCATTTGTGTCACAAAGCAACAGGGTGCACTTTGCAGCATGTAATTTCCTCCATGTGCTTCATATGAGCTACCCTGAAAGCAATTCCCATTTTCATGAGCCACTTAGGAACAATACAAACCAAGATTTGGAAGCTTCCCCATCTGCCATAGCAAACTTTCCCCATCAAACCAATGCTCCATCACCCACTTCACACACCACAAACAGGGTTGTGCAGTTCAATTGTACTGCTCTGGTTATGATTTAACACACGTTCTGTTGCTGGAGAAAGTGTTGTCATTGAGTAGATGTTTTAAAGTCCATTAGTTCTGCTCACAGCATTGTTATAAAGGCTGCAGCATTGCTCTGTAGTTCCTGACATTCTGTAATTACTGACATCATTCTGGAGACATGGAAATTCCTGACGTGATAGGCATTTTCCACACAGAATTGCTATTAATAGTGTGCCAGTCGTGGAATACTTATTCCATGCTTACCATAAAGCAAAACACCTTATTTCTATAAATGCTGTCAGGTTTCAATTCCAACATTTGTTTCCCTATCTGCCATAAATAACTGCCGTATCTGGGGGAGGGGGAAGAGACAAACAAAAAACCCCAAACCCACAAAGTCATGGAATTAAGGTTTCTAGGCAAAATCCTGCTAAGAACAATGTCAGGAGTTCCCTTATGGAAGTGTCACTGTAGCTGCTGAGTTTAGTGATGTAAGCAAGACCAGGATATTTATTAGCTCAACTCAGCCAGAAACACAGGCGGTTTTTCAGCCCTTCCCCAGAGCTGTTGTCCAGCCATACCAGGCTCCTGGGTTCAATGCTGACAGCCAAGCTCCTCTCTTCCTAGAGAAACACATCATTTTAACATTTAATCTCTTAACACTAAAGGATGTGTTAGGAATGCAATGTGTGATCATTCAAAATTTGCCTTGGAAGGTAATTTAATCAGCATTATTTTTCTAAAAGCAGTTAAGTCTGATTGCTTGCCTGGAGATCAAGGACCATAGTGATCCAAAAGTAGCCTCACGAAGTAAAAGCTGACTGTGGGGATGAGCAGCCAGAAGTAATGTGGAGAAGGAACCAGCAATAGCAAAGGGATAAAGGTTGGATCAAAACACTGATGGCATTACCTGACCTGGTGGCCCACATTAGCTCAGACCAGGGAACAACATAAACCTGGATGAGTGAAGCAAGCTTTGGGATAGATGCACCGAAGTCCCTGGAGGAGCAGCTGTCAGCAGGCTCCCCAGGAGCCTCCACACCTTACTTCTGTGATACAAGACTAGAACATTAAATAATTCAGTCTAGAATTTAGGTGGGAGGTTTCTAAGTAGCAAAGTTAAGTGCCACTACAATCCTGTGTGTGCTCTTCAATCAATTTTAGGATTAGATACCTGTTTTTACTAGCCAATTTTTGTTTAATCTGTTATGGAATACAAGGAAGTGATAAATGAGGAAAGTATTATAGTGTGTACTGCAGGGAAGGCCCTGTTCAGCTATTGCAGTGATTCTCTTTGACTTTAAAGTCGTGTAGAGAGCTAATTTGCTTTATTTAAATTGCAACACTTGCTTATTTAGACTTGATAACAGGAGGGAAATGGAAATCACATGAAATTATTCAGCCTCATCTCTGGAGAATTTCCCTAAGAACTCCTTTTGAGACATGCTATGGTTTTAGATACGAGTCACAAAATGTTTTCATTTCAGAGATTAATCCCTCTCCCACTCAATAATTATTCCTTAAAATGATGCTCTTCACATGCTACCAGTGTCATAGGCAATACAGGAAGAACACTGCAAAAAGCAGGGGAAGAGGTTGTTCTCACCTGGGTGCATACCCCCCAGTCTTTGCTGGATAACCTCCAGGCGATGGATGTATTCCGTTAGTGATCGTTCAGGATCCTCAGTAGGCACAAGTGACTTTTCTGAACCCGAACTTGTGGATGGATGCAGTCTTAAAAGGAAAACAAATTACTTTCTTCGCATGCTATACCCTCAAATATAATAGTTACATTCATAAAGGCAGCAACTCAGTGCAAAGCAAACTCGAACAACAGTAAAAGCCGCCACCACCACCAAAGAGTTACATTTAAAACTGGGCAGCTTTGTATACAGGGGAGTCAAAAGAACTGGTGTATCTATGGTGTATCTATGAATATCTCTCTAGGTTTATGCAACACAAAGTACCTCAGGTAAGAAAGCTGCAGTCAGAGGCAAGCCCAAATGGCCAAGTGAGAAGACCCACTTCTGCAGAGAGAGAAGGACTGAAGAGGAGCGTGCTGCATCCAGGCATGTATGCTCTGTTCAGCAGGTAAAATGCTATCTTGAACGACAAGGTGGAAAAGGGGGACCCTGCAGATGCTAACACTGTGTTTCCTTTCTGGACATTAACAAACTGCAAAAATTAGCAAAACTACATACTGGAGGGGATACTGTGCAAACACACTGCTATTTGGAGTTAGGATTTATTCCTTCACCCTGCACCTTTGGATTAGTGGAAGTTGGCTCTTATCCATCCCTTCCTTCCATACAGCTTTGCCAGGAATAAAAGGGAGCAATAGGTAACGTTTAACCCATCTCAAATCCACGTCAGCCTTGAGTTGCCACTAACCCAGTCACAGTGGGTAATCAGTCAGGGCCTGCTGTTATTAGTATCCTTGTTCCATACAATACACGACTTTTCATGATAGGTCAGCTGCCAGCTTCTGTTTGTGGCTGTCAGACCCAGACACATGCCATGACAGAAGAAGAGGATGGGGTAGATGAAGTCCTCTGGGAAATGCTGGCAGGTCTCATGATTGTCCAGAATGTTTTGCTAAACTCTGCGAAGCAGAACAGTAGCTGTCCTTCGTGACAAGCACCATCCAGCCCCCAAATCAGTCAGCAGTGTTAAAAACTAGAAATAATTTGGAGCATCTTCTGTCTTTGGTACCTCTGTATCACCACAGCTACTTCCTTGCTATTCTTTTTGTCTTCACGAAGGAAATTCTTGCCTACTGATTGAAGTTTCTAATTTATCAAGGAGGTGAGGAGGCAAACAACACATCCCAAGCTGACAGGACTGAGAGCACCTACCTGCCTTCCACATCAACTCCTGCAAATCCTGACTTCAAGGAGGAAGACAGGTATGAGGAGGAGTGCTCTGGGAGATCCTACACCCAGTAATGGGCTATGCAGTGGCCAAGGTTACCCTGGGTTCCAGGAGAGCCTGGGACTGGAAAGGTCAGTGATGAGTGAAGGGCACCTTACAGCTCAGGCATTCTCTCAGTGGCACTGTGCAGAATGTCACCTGTGAATCCAGCCCAGTGACAAGCAGCTGGGGTTGGATTTCTGTGCAGAACTGGCCATAATTCATGAAAAACTGTAACTGCAAACACCCCACAAGAGCTCCAGCTCTCATTCTGCGCATCCCAGGGGTTGACAGCGGCTAACACTAATGCAGTGCTGTCATAAGGTAGGGGAGCCACTTCCACAGGGTGCTCAAAAATGAATCTCCAACTTGGACAGCAAAGGCAATAAGAATTACCCCTCACAGAATGCTGACAAACACAGAATCCCAGACTGGTTTGGGTTGGAAGGGATCTTAAACTCATCCAGTTCCAGTGCCCTACCACAGGCAGGGACACCTTCCACTAGAGCAGGGTGCTCCAAGCTCCATCCAACCTGGCCATTGTAAATACTGTAGCCTGTCCACATTAACCTGGGGAACACCACTAGGAATGGTCTCAGTCCAGGAATGTCGGTGTGCTTAAAGCACATGAGAAGTTTTCTCCTGTAAACATCCTGAAAGAAATAAACTGTTTCCCAGATGTAAGAAAACAAATCCCTCTTCTAGTTCCAGTGCCTCCTCCAGGCAGTGGTTATGTTTTGGAAAGCCTGTCCGTTGGTGTGGTGCAGCAGAGGCAGTGACCATGGACTGACCTGCGGGGTAGGCGGTGGGATGCTCTGGGGCAGGGGGTCCCCGACCTTGTGGAGCTGGTTCTGGGGCGCAGCCCGGTGTCCCGGGTAGGGGGGGAGCTCACGGCTGGGGGCTGCAGCTCATCCAGGACCTCAGTTCTAGCTCCAGGGGCTGTGTTAAATAGGAAACAGTTCAAAACACACATGCTGGGAATCATCATAAACGTTAGGCTATCATAACCATAACCACTAAACCCCATGGGAATTACTGCACAATTAAACTGTATTTAAGCTGCATTTAAAACCAAACACACTTTCTACAGCTAACTGCTTTTTTGGTTTGGTTTCTGTTTGTTTTAACCAGATTTCGCAAAAGTTTTGCATTTCACTCTCAAACAACTGCTTCCTGCAGATGGAGAACTCGCCCTTTGTTCTTACTCCAGACTTGGTTTCTCACTAGCCGTTGCTACATCCACACAGAAGATGTCCCAATGGCTGAGATCAGCAAAATACTCTATTTTCGTTAAACTTAGTTCTTCTTGTTTGCTCTAAGTACATGTTACAGTTGAATTACACTGCCCGACTCTAGAGACAGCACAGAAACGAGATAGGGTTTGTTGGGTTTGGTGAAGGTTTGGGAAGGGCAGGGGGTGTTTTGTTTTCATTAAAACAGAAAAACCCCTTCAGAGAAGTCCTTTAACTCACAAAAAACCTCAAAACCAAACCCAAATATTATTTTTATGAAGCTGCCAGGATGCTGTTTTGCAGTGAGGCAGAAGTTCAGCAGGGGTTTCAGGACTCAAGTGTCATAATGAACCGCACCACAGTGGTTCAAAGAATTCCAGACTGGTTTGTGTTGGAGGGGACCTTAAAGCTCATCCAGTTCCCACCTCCTGCCATGGTCAGGGACACCTTCCACTAGAGCAGGTTGCTCCAAGCCCCTGTGTCCAACCTGGCCTTGAACACTGCCAGGGATGGGGCAGCCACAGCTTCTCTGGGCACCCTGTGCCAGCACCTCAGCACCCTCACAGGGAAGAGCTTCTGCCTAAGAGCTCATCTCAATCTCCCCTGTTCTGGCAGGTTAAAGCCATTCCCCTTGGCCTGTCCCAGTGTTAACAGGTGAACAGATTTTGCCACTTCTATGGGTGTGTTTTGGGGTTTGTTTTTAAATGCAATGCATCACTAAAGAGAAATTATGACTAAAACAAAGTACCGAAAGGCTTACCTGTGTAACCTTCTGTACTGTGAGCAATGGTTTCAGCCTGTGTGCTCTTCCTGCCAACTTTGTTCCACTTCTTCACCAAAAACTTTAACCTTGGTAACAAAAGAAATTTGGGCAATCATTAAAAATAAGTCAAAATACACTGAATTTTAATGTTAAACTTTGCTGGCATCAAAATAAGAATCCTTGCAGGAATGGAGGAAACATTGTTCAACTTTGGTCATTAGAGTGAAGGGTCATCCCATTTTACTTTGCAATGCTCCTCTACCTTTTGGAAAGGTTTGCTTGTTTTGGCACTGCTCCTGCACTGTCCCTCATTTCCAGAGTTCTGTGGCAGCTCTTCCTGACTAGGAGAAGTAATTTGGAGGTCAATGTTTCTACATCCTTTGATATCACAATCACAGCATCCATGTAAAAGACAAGAGCTGAAAGACACTCTGTGACATCTGAAAGTCTTAAACTTGGTAGTAATCATTTTTACTGGACAAGGAAATTGCACAGAAGTAACCCACTTACATTTCATAGAATCCCAGCCTGGTTTGAGTTGGAAGGGACCTTAAAGCTCATCCAGTTCCAACGCCCTCTGCCACAGGCAGGGACACCTTCCACCAGAGAAGGTTGCTCCAAGGCCCTGTGTCCAACCTGGCCTTGAACACTGCCAGGGATGGGGCAGCCACAGCTTCTCTGGGCACCCTGTGCCAGTGCCTCAGCACCCTCACAGGGAAGAGCATCTTCCTAAGAGCTCATCTCAATCTCCCCTGTTCTGGCAGGTTAAAGCCATTCCCCCTTGGCCTGTCCCTACAGGCCCTTATCCAAAGCCCCTCTCCAGGTTTTCTGTAGCCCCTTTAGGCACTGGAGCTGCTCTGAGGTCTCCCCTTGAGGAGCCTTCTCTTGTCCAGGCTGAACCAGCCCAGCTCTCTCAGCCTGGCTCCAGAGCAGAGCTGCTCCAGCCCTCACAGCACCTCCATGGCCTCCTCTGGACTCTCTCCACATCCCTCTTGGGCTGTTTCCCCAGAGCTGGATCAGAACTGCAGGGGGGGTCTCCCCAGAGCACAGCAGAGGGGGAGAATCCCCTCCCTGAGCTGCTGCTCATGCTCTGGGGGTGCAGCCCAACACATGGGGGGGTTCTGGGCTCAAGGACACACTGAAGCCAGGTCATGGGAAGCTTCTCATTGACCAACACCCTCAAGTTCATCTCCTCTGGGATGCTCCATCCAGTCTCTCTCAGCCTGTGTTTCACTTGGGATTGCCCCAACTCCAGGGCAGGACCTTGCATTTGGCCTTGTTGAACTTCATGAGGTTCATGTAGTCCCACCTCTCCAGCCTGTCCAGGTCCCTCTGGATGGCATAAAGATGATGGCATTTAAAACTATTCTTTTCGTTAAATGGTCTCAAAACCCATTACGAAATGGCATATTGTCCCAAGTACAGTTAACAAAACCCATCTGATAGTAAGTGACAGAACATGATAGACTCAAACCCCGTTAAACACAGGCTACCAGATTCAAGACGGGAAAAACCATCACTGTTGAGACGATCACATCCTGAAACAAGACAGACTATTCAGTGAGTCCAAATAGATAAGGATCAGACCTGAAAGGAAAACAGTTTGTAATGGATGTGCACTGAATCTCAACTGGATTGCTGCTGGGTATCCCTTAGGACAGAAACAGCTTTGTATCAGTCTATAGTTTAGTACACATCCAAGTTAGCACTGACTTTGCAATAGCAGTTTAGCCAAAGTTATAGCTAACAAGTCATAGAACCATGGAATGTTTTGGCTGGAAGGAACCTTAAAGATATCTAGTTTCAGCCCCCTGCCACAGGTGGGGACCCAGGTCACAAGAATGGGAGTCTTGCATGATATCCCTCCACCAGTTTAAATTAGTTTTGGAGGTAACTTTTGCTTAATAGTAATCTAGGATAAGCCACAGGAACTCTACTTTTTTAAAATTCCCATGAAAATATCACGTAAGAGAGACAGTGTTTTGGCTTTACCTTGATATGGCAATGATTGCCCTGGCTGCACATCTGAACTTGGTAAAAGGACGGGAACGTGATCCAGAAAGCTGCAGGTCTGCAGGCGAGGGGTAGATTCCCATGCGTGCTATTAGGGAGAGGGTGGCTTGTTCACAGTCCTGAAAACCACCGAGAAGCAGCAAAAGGTATTTCTTCTGATAAACCAAAGCCTTTCTAAAGCTCTCTGCTCTGAGGTACTTCCTATATAATCTCTGCAACTGGAGAAAAAGCAAAAACAGGAAACAAAAATAAATCCAATCTGTTAAGATCTGGCTACAGAAAGCTCAGAAAAGTTAGTAGCTTTTCCCAGCAGCATCTCCCACAATACAGGTATCTAAAACCCGTGGCTTTACCAAAATATAGAAAGATAATTTATAATTATCAAGCATGGAAGCAGTGCAAGTTTCTCTCTACTCTGCTCTCATGAGACCTCACGTGGAGTATTGTGTACAGTTCTGGTATCCTCAATATAAAAAGGACATGGAACTGTTGGAACAAGTCCGGAGGAGGCCACAAGGATGATCAGGGGACTGGAGCACCTCCTGTATGAAGACAGGCTGAGAAAGTTGGGGCTGTTCAGCCTGGAGAAGAGAAGGCTGGGTGGAGACCTCATAGCAGCCTTCCAGTATCTGAAAGGGGCCTATAAGGATGCTGGAGAGGGACTCTTCATTAGCGACTGTAGTGACAGGACAAGGGGTGATGGGTTCAAACTTAAACAGGGAAAGTTTAGATTGGATATAAGGAGGAAGTTCTTTACTGTTAGGGTGGTGAGGCACTGGAATGAGCTGCCCAAGGAAGCTGTGAATGCTGGTGGTGTTCAAGACCAGGTTGGACAGAGCCTTGGATGGCATGGTTTAGTGTGAGGTGGCCCTGCCCATGGCAGGGGGGTTGCAACTAGATGATCTTACGGTCCTTTCCAACCCCGACTATTCTATGATTCTCAGTGTAATTCTGAGCAAGTATTTGTGTCACAGCCACCATGGCTCAGCCAGTTTTGGTGCAATGCCATGGTATGACACTCCTGCAGTGGACACCACACATAGAGGCTTGTACTAAGTCTAATGAATTTGTGTATATCTGTGTAGTCTTGGCTAGGCTAGAAAGTTTTGGCCTGGTTACTGCTTGGTGTGCAAAACACCAACCACAACCAAGTTGTCTTCACATAGAACGCTGATATCATGGGCACAAGGGCAGCAGGAAGGATTCTGTATGTAGATAAAAAGCCCCCACGTTTGGAGTGTCAAACTGCCTTAGCTCTCCTGAAGGTTTCAAAGCAACACGGTCATATCTGAAACTCTAAACCAGTGTAACTCTTAACAAAAAAATTAACATCTGCTTTAAATATTAAGCAGAAAACACACTGGGATAAGTGCCCATCAGGCTTGATGATTATCAAATGTGTCACAGGAATAAAAAGTATTTAAGATTGGTGAGGGCAGATTAATAATAACGGATGTTGGATATTTTCATGCTTGGACATTAAGTCTGACTCTCCCTCTCCTTTAAGAGTAGCAATTAGTTCCACAGACCTTGGTTACTTTGGGTGCACGTTCCTGTCTAACACCAAGGAAGTTAAAAAGGAGCTTCTCTGATGAGGTATATAGGGAAAGGTGTTCCTAATTTAATATGCAGTGTGTAAAACTGTTCATCTATAAAGACACCTTTTCAGATAGCAACTGAAGCCTACAGCAAATAAGTGAAACCTAAATGCCATAATCTGACACATATATCTCCAGAAATCCAAGCTGTCCACTTCCTGGCTCCTCTGCAACAGGAAGTTTTATTATCATCTTTATCAAAAGAAATAAAATAGAATTACTAAATTACCTGTCCTACATGTGACATTAATGCCTTAGGCAATGCCTAAAGAACAGTACTACCAAGAACTAAACTCCCCAGAGGTTTTTATGGTAACAGTTCTCACACAGCAAAGCTGTACAATAGGCAAGATGGTGAGAGCAAACCATGCGTCAAAGGTTGAAATGACATGCCAAAGCCTGTGGCACTGCTCACTCCCCAAGCTCCAGACAGCCCCTTTGCTGGCCATCATGAGAATTTTACCTTAGGACTGGAAGTTTCTACCAGTGGTTTATTTGCAGTTCCAGCACTGGCTTTAGCCAGTTCTGATTCAGCCTGTTTCAGAGCTTTCTGCAAAATGTTCCTCTCTTGCTGCCAGGATTCTCTTTCCAGTTCTTGAACAGAGTTGGTATCACACGTAGATCTGATCTAAAAAAAGAAACCCAAAGGAAGTGAGCTGTGATGGGGTTTGCATATTACTCCCACAGCAAACCTCTCAAAGAGAGTAATAAGCTAACTTGATGGACAAAAACTGTGAAGATAACTAGACTGAAAACCAGCAGTGGCATTCAGGCGTTAAATGATAGGCTGGGCAGCTGAAGCACACAAGTAGCCTTTCTTAAGAAGGATCAAAGCAATTGTTAATCAAGCTATCTCTTCACTATCGATCTGAGTGGCTGTACAGGAATCCTATTCCCTTTAGTAGAAGTCTTCTCAACACTTGGAAACTGAGAGAGCTGGGCTTGTTCAGCCCGAAGAAGAGAAGGCTCCTTATGCAGAGACGTCAGAGCAGCTCTAGTGCCTAAAGAGGCTGCAGAAAACCTGGAGAGGGGCTTTGGACAAGGGCCTGTAGGGACAGGACAAGGGGAATGGCTTTAACCTGACAGAACAGGGGAGATGGAGATGGAGATGAGCTTTTAGGCAGAAGCTCTTCCCTGTGAGGGTGCTGAGGCACTGGCACAGGGTGCCCAGAGAAGCTGTGGCTGCCCCATCCCTGGCAGTGTTCAAGGCCAGGTTGGACACAGGGCCTTGGAGCAACCTGCTCTAGTGGAAGGTGCCCCTGCCCGTGGCAGGGGTTGGAACTGGATGAGCTTTAAGGCCCTTTCCAACCCAACCCATTCCATGATTGTATGAAATGCTCTCTACTTCTCAGCATATTTGAGTTGAATGATGCTTCAAGAATCTATCACTACCCTCAGTACCATTTTGAAATTAGGCATTGATTTCTGTCCAAGTTAAACTTTTGTCCTGTACTTATCATCTAATTCACAGATGTTCTATACAATTTCATTTTTTCCACTGAACCTTTTTTATCCTGAAGGATGCATTTCCCTTTGTATGTCCTTCACCGGCATAGCGGCTGTGCCACAGCACACATTGAGATGAGACTGAAGAGTGCTTTGAGAATGAGGGCAGAGATAAGGACTTCAGGTACAAAATACACTTCAGATAGATAAGTATTATTAAAAATAGTTCAAACATGGGAAAAAAAAAAATGTGTATCATACTCAAAGGGAGGTAAGCTGCTCTATATTGGACTCCTCAGCAAGCATCCCAGTGAGGATCATGGTCCCACCATCCTAGGGACCTACAGACCCACAAAAGCTCAGTTTGAAGGTGGTAACAGATACTTGTAATATCTGAAGGAATTCCACATGATTCATCTATGCAGTTGATTCTACTGCACCAGTTGGCTTTTGACTGACCAGTTGACTCCATATTCACCTTGGCAAGGGTTTTCCCTTTTGGCATTTGACACTTTCCCTGTCTAATAGTCCCACACTATCACAACTCAAGGAGGTAACAGCAGTATATTCCTTTGGTCTCCAGAGCATGTTGTTCAGTATCTTAAAGGAAAGAGAAATTCAGGGAGGAAATTGAAGCAAAAGGTGATTCTGGAAAAGAAATCAAAGAAGAGGGCAGAGGGAAGGGAACATTTGTGCCCACAGAAGCATTGATACCAAGATGGGTTTTGCTGCCTAAGCTATACATCTTTAGAGTGCTCCACTAAACTTCTTCTGTGAAACAAAACAAAAGAAATTGGAAAACTTGAGTCCCTTTATTTTAGTGTGGCCATAGTCCCTAGAGGAGCCAATTGCAAAGAGTGGTCCAACAAGAGAAGGAACTGCTATTCTGAATGGCATTCCTGGGCGTAATGTGATGAGAGCCTGGAAAACCTAAATGTTGTGAAAAGCATTTGGAACAGAGTTGGTAATGCAGAAGACCTAACAGTATCAGAGGAAAAACAAACAACTCAAACTATTTTTCTTTACCAGTAGAGTAATAACTTAGAGGGAGCAGAGCCAGAAAAACAGCTCAGGTCTGGAGGGAGTTTTGCTAAGTCCAATTTATACAGAGCCATAAGGTTGTCTCGTCCCCCCCCACAGGCTCTCTGAGCATTTTGTCCACAGCAGAGAGCTCTAAAGCTTTTTGAGAGGAAGGCTTAACCAAAATAACTCCATGGACACTCCCCAGGGAAGAGGTCACATCCCTCTCCTCAAGGCTGGAGATGATCCATTTGGCAACCACCTAAATGGCTGCACAGGTGACATAACAGAAGTATTTATTGTGTTTTGTAAGCAGTTAAGACACAGGCAGAGCTTGCACCCTGCCAAAGCAGCTTGTCATACATCTTGTGTTACAGAGTATGTGACAACCACATGAGTTACAAAAGCCTCTTCCTGTACCAGAGACAGACAGAACTATTTCCCAATGGTGTGATTTCTGGGGATCTGCTATCCAGCAGGTGAATGAATAGAGAGAGGCAGAATCAAACAGGAGCCAGGACCGTTAGGTAGCCCTAAATTCCCAAATTTTGGCTGAAATGTGGTTGGAGATCTCTATTATGAGGGAAAGACATAAATCATAGGGCAAAGTCATCTGGTGAACAAGATGGAATCTAAAATACTGAAGTTTTTATAATGTATTTCGTATCAGTAGACCGGGCCTCACTCTTTGACAACCCCTAGACTAGCATAAAGCATTTGCAATACTGCAGACATCAGTCAGAATAGGCCTCTTGAGATGACAAACCACTCCTGGACTTCCTGAAAAGGAGTTGACAGTTCACTGAAAACCAACTGTCTCTGGATGCATCCAGAAGCAGCAGCCACACATTCCAGGGATTGATACCCTTGGATGTATTATTGTGTGTCTAGGAAGAAAGACACCATTAGAAGCAGGCTTTGCAGTATAACAAAAAGCAACTATATGTTCATATAGTGACAATGTGAGGACATCTTTTTTTCCACCCCCAAGGCAAAAAATTATTTTCCTCAGGATGTTTTACTGAAAAAGAAAGGGAAGGAAGTCAATCAATCAACTGATGTGTATGCTGCAATCCAAAGAATACAGAACTTACTGATGATCAACATAGAGATGCTGTTTTCCTTACCTGAGATGCAGGAGGAGACAATAAATCTGATTTTAGTTCCTTTAATGTCTGCAGTAAAGAGGCTACAGCTTCATCACTTGATATAGGCCAATCATTGATTGTTCTGTCAAACAGAAATACTTTTTCAGTATCAGGGTGATCTGTAGTAATGTGAAAGTATATTTGATTCCTCCTCCCTACTGGATACCCTTGAAGTTTTGAGGCTGTATTTATGTACTCTTCATCACACAAACTACTATGAATGCACACAGAAATGAGCAAGTTTTGTTAATTTTTAAGAGTAGCATTTCTAATTACTGCTGCACAGGATTTATTCAGAAGGCTGTACTTTACACCAGTCTGAAATTCTACCATGCAAATTCAGGCTGCAGCAAAACACCACCAGTATCTTACTCTGCTCCCAAAGAAATAAGAAATTAAATGCTACTTGGCCATTCATTCCTGACCCTTTGTTTTTCCCTGCCATGCTCAATGGAGTTTCCCATTCTACCCATGCAGATGTGTTGATGAGCCTGCTGTCTTGATTGCTCTCTAATCACACTGCTGCAGCTGCCAAACTACCAACCAACTCTTTCCAGTAGGTGTTAAGCAGGGTTGCTTCAAAGATCTAGTTCAGGCACAGGCACACAAGATTCTAAGGGGAATGGCTGCAGTGGATGGCGATAACCAGTCTGCTACCA
This sequence comes from Pezoporus flaviventris, assembly GCF_033815535.1. Taxonomy (NCBI): domain Eukaryota; kingdom Metazoa; phylum Chordata; class Aves; order Psittaciformes; family Psittacidae; genus Pezoporus; species Pezoporus flaviventris. Next base: position 55,848,162 of record NW_026892549.1, read on the forward strand.
CCGCAAAAGCATGGTCTCACACAAGGCTGAGTCTTGGAAGCAAAAACACTGCTCGCTCTCTTCAGCACAGGGCTCTCAGCCATGACCCACACAAGTTCATAAGCAAAGTGGAAAGCAAATGCCTATTTTATTAACTACTCACTTATCAACGGTTTTATCTATGAACTCGTTCAGGTGCACAGCTACAGAAAGCAGCTGCTGCCTTATCTTCTCTAGCTGTTGCTGCTGCTGTTGCAAATGTGGTTTCTCAGTTTCTTTTGTCATGGCCTGTTTCACGTTTCGATCTTTCTTTGAGGTACACGACAGTTCTTGCTGATGGCTGAGTGACAGATGACTGCGTTCTTCTAATATTGCCAGTGCTCCCTGCAGTTCCTTAATTCTTTGTTCATCCCTCTGATGTTGCTGTTCCAAGTTCTGCTGTTAGAACAGAATAAGGAGTAGGCAATTGCACCATATGCATACACACACATATGCAAATATATATATGTATATGAGTGGGTTTTGGTTTTGTTTTGATATACACACACACAGACGGCAAGTAAAAGCATCCCACCTAACTATCTGTATCCAGCGTATCCATCCCAGTGCTCCTTAACTCACAGACCACTCTTAGGGGAAGGGCCACCAGGAAGCCATTCAATGACTCTGGAATAGGCATTTTTCTCCATCCATTTTCAGATGTGGTGACTGAGAAGCCTCCAGAGAGCCTGCAAAGCCCCCCTCCTTCCCTAACGAAAGCCAAGGAGTTGAGAAACAAGAAGGGCAAAATCCAGACTGCTGCAAACCATAATTAGGAGCCTAGCTGAAAATAAGGGTAATGACATGAAATCTAATTCAGTGCCATTCTGTGTTTAAGCCATATCCTTCTTCATCTGTTAACAACTGTCAATTCCAAGCATAGGCTAAGATGTAAAGATCAGCTTCTGTCAACAGCAAACCCAGATACAACTCCCTGAAAACAGCTGTATTTGAGCTCTTTTCCTGCATTTCTCATCTAATGTGTTTTTCAGAAAGCTTTGTTTCAAGGGAAGGAAACATTTCCATTAAAAAACACCACCCACAGCGTTAAATCCCAGTTTGTGGCTATTTCAGTGTAAGGCAAAGCTTGCAGAGCTTTCTCACCAGTCTCTCTTGATCTCTTTGCCAGCTCTTCTGCTTCTCTACCTCTGTGTGTTGCTGCTGTCTCCTTTCTCTGTCTCTCTCCTCTTTCTTGTTTTTATCTTGCTCTTTCATGGCCTTGTAGAGCAACTGCAGTTGTTCCCAGTCAGCTTTCAGCTTTGCCTCCCTCTCCTTCTGGGCCTCTAAGGACCGGATTACCTCTTGCTTTTGAGCCTGGAGAGATTCCAGCATAGCTCGTAACTTGTCATTGACTTCTCTCTCCTTCTGGGTTTCTTCACAGCACATCTGTACCTCAGCCTCCAGCTGCCTTTTGGAACGAATGGCCTTCTGGTGCATCTTCTCAATAATAGCAGCTAGCTCCATGCTTCGGGACCTTTCTTCTTCCAGCTGGGCTTGGAGCTCTCGAACAAAGGCTTGCTCCAGCAGTGACTCCCTGTACTGACAAGAAGCACCTTCCTTCACTCTCACGCTCAACTGTTCTGTCAAAACACGTTCGTGATTCAAGGAATTCAGGAGCTCCAAAGAGCGGTTTTTCTCAGCATCCAGATTTTTCTGGAGCTCTGACAGCTTGGCCTGTTCCTGGGCCAGCAATGCTTCACAGCGGGAGTGCTCAATCTGAAGTTCCTTGCGGAGATTATCACTGACTGCTTGCTCGTGCTCCAAGGAAACCGCCAGCTGGCTCTTCTGCATCAACTGCAGCTCCAAGGCAGCCTGCAGCTCCTGTTCAAAGGGGGAAGCACAGACAGTGTGGGGCTGGCTGGCATTCGGCAATTTCCAGCTTCCTGTTTTATCCAGGAAGACTGAACTAAAGTAGTTCAGGTATAAAACCCCAATTAATTTAAAATGGCAAGTTTAAGTTTCTAATTACAAGTGCCAGAAGCATGGGGAGACCTTAGAGCAGCTCCCAGTGCCTAAAGGAACCGACATGCAACCTGGAGAGGGACTTTGGGCAAGGGCCTGTAGGGACAGGCCAAGGGAAATGGCTTTGACCTGCCAGAACAGGGGAGATTGAGATGAGCTCTTAGGCAGAAGCTCTTCCCTGTGAGGGTGCTGAGGCGCTGGCACAGGATGCCCAGAGAAGCTGTGGCTGCCCCATCCCTGGCAGTGTTCAAGGCCAGGTTGGACACAGGGGCTTGGAGCAACCTGCTCTAGTGGAAGGTGTCCTTGCCTGTGGCAGGAGGTGGGAACTGGATGAGCTTTAAGGTCCCTTCCAGCCTTACCCAGGCTGGGATTCAATGACACCAAGTAACAAAACCAAATACGTAATGTTAAAATATCATCTTCAACTAGCAAGACCTTCAATTAGTGAGGAATCACTCAATCCCCTTAAGTTACATCTGAAGCAGAAATAACCCATGTTGATTTAAAAAGACTGAAAAATCTAAGCAGTAAGAGTAGCTGTAAAACCTCTGGATTTTACAGCCCATCTGCTTAAAGCACACAGTACAGACAGATAAAAATAATCCATCCCCAGACCCATTTTGGGAACCAGCCTTTCTTCAGAAGGAAAAGCAGCAATGAAGGGGCAGTCCCAGGGTGTTTGCAGACAGTCAGAGCTGACCTGTCTTCTCATCTGGTAGAAAGCCAGGTCAGATTCTAAGTGGCATTAGCTTTTTATAGGCATGCTAGAAGGGATGATTTGGGAATGCAAGACTGCAGAGATGTGAACTGGGAATCTGTTGCACAGCTATACCTAGGGCAATGCACTTTCTCTTTGCCTTGACTAAAATGGGCCCCGCCTCCCCTGCATGAGCTTCACTTTTAAAAGCTGGAGGACGTTAGTGCCATGTGCTACCATGTAAGTAGTAACAAAAATCCCAACAAAACCCACCCACAAACCTAAACACCTATAAGAAAGATGATGTGAGAGGCCAAACTACAAGGAATAGAGGCAGAATTGTGTTTCCTCACCTAAGGCATCAAACTAGGATTGTTTTGGAGTTGGGGTTTGTTGTTTAAGTTTAAAAAAAGGCTTATGTTAAAACTTTTTCCTTTTCCAGTCACTGTAGGCCTTTTACAAGCACCAAGTCACTGTTATCACAGTATCAGAGAGAAAGCTCTTTATCTATTTTCTGTTCAGTTTAGAAGAAAGGGAACAAAAAGACTTTGGTTAACCTCCAAAAATACATGTTATATTGGAAAGGCTCCAGTTCTCTCTGCCAAGCACATGTACCACTGGATGGTTTCTTTTATAATCTCAGTTGATCATACACATCCCATCCATATAGCACATTTGCTCTGCAATCAAGGGTGCAGTAACACAGTTGGAGAATCTGGCTCTCCCTACACAGCAAGGGGCAGTCCTGGTGAAATGTGAAAGCGTTAAGGCTCTGGAAATACTAAGATACAAAGAGAGGAAAGAAAAGGCACAACGCTTCTTATTTCTGTATGTGCAGTTAGGAGAGGCAACTGAAAGCATTAATTCTGTGAAAAGAAAATAAACCTATGCATATTCACTAGAATGTTTTTTATAATACTTACTAAACAAAAACCATCTGATGCAAAAAGACTGCAAAATAACCTGTTAGTTATGTTAGATAGTTAACTTCATGCACCAAGGGAGGTGACGTGAGGCACTGAGATGTAGGGCATTACCTCCAAGGCCTTTGTCTTTTCATATTCTGTTTTCTTACGCTGAAGCTGCTGTTCCTCAAATAGATCTTGTAGCTCAGTTTGCTTCAGATGCTCAGCCTTCAAATCTTCAAGTGCAGTTGTCAAAGCCTTTTCTTTTTTATCCAACTCAGACCTGCAAAGTTCAAAACGTCACTTCTGTGTTTAGAACAGGACATCCTCTTCCAACAACGCCAGCAAGGTATTCTGGGTTACTTTTTGTGAGCTGGTCTACTGATTTGTTCCCTAAAGCATCTGCTCTTTCTACAGAGAGCAGGTTTTCAAGTCACAGCTATTTAGCAACTGAAAACATTTACCTTCCTGCAAGCAAAGCTGGGATTTCACTATTTAGTAACAATAAAGAGAAGTTACCTACACTGGCAGAGCAAAACTTGTCCCGTGAAAGAAAAACACCGGGAGTGTGCTAGGTGGGGAAGCATACGCAAGATGACAGACAAACAGAAGTACCAACCAAAAGACTCAGACAAAAGCAGCAGGAGTAGGCTACATCAGGGATGCAGGGGTCTAGGCCATTACCGAAGAAAAATTAACACAGCCATGAGAAGTGAGAGGTTCGTTTTCCTCCTCGTGTTTCCAAGTGCTACACCAGTTGTGGATCCTCACTGGATACATACAGTATATAAAGTTCTTTCAGACCTGCTGATGAGTAGAATAAGTGACTAAATTTACTTCTCACCGTAACTGGCTCAATTCCCTCTGAAGCTCTTCTAGGGATTTCTGCAGCCTTTCATTCTCTTGTTTACTTTCAGAAAGCTCTGATTTCAGGGCTGCTTTTTCTTGATTCAACAGATCACACGTTTCAGAGGCTTTCTTCTGCTCCTCAGACAGGGTGCTGTGCAAGTCACTTACAATAGATTTTTCCTCCTGAAGCTTATATTCTAATAATTCAACTAGGATAAGGAAATGTTATTTGTATTACAGAGAACTTGACAATATGTTATCACTTACCCCGAGCTACTGGGATATATTGTAAGTAACTTGTTGCTAATGGACTCTAACCCTCATTAAGCAAATGCATCCATTTACTGGCAAACATATATATATTCATATAAAAGAGAATTATTTTACTGTTCTTGCTTGCGTTTCTACATGTATACACTATTTAAGAGTCACCCTCCAGTTCTGTTGCTTTATTTTAAAGCTTCTCTTTGCTTCATCTGCTAAAATCATAGCAACCTGAGTGCATTAGTAAAACTGAAGAACTCTACAGCATAAGAAAGACATGGAGCTGTTGGAGCAAGTCCAGAGAACGCCACAAGGATGAGCAGGGGCTGGAGCAGCTCCCATATGAAGACAGGCTGGGAAAGTCAGGGCTGTTCAGCCTGGAGAAGAGAAGGCTGCGTGGAGACCTCAGAGCAGCTTCCAGTGTCTGAAGGGGGCTGCAAGGATGCTGGAGAGGGACTCTTCATCAGGGACTGCTGTAGCAATAGGACAAGGGATGATGGGTTCAAACTGAAATAGGGGAAGTTCAGGTTGGATATAAGGAAGCTCTTTACTGTGAGGGTGCTGAGGCGCTGGCACAGGGTGCCCAGAGAAGCTGTGGCTGCCCCATCCCTGGCAGTGTTCAAGGCCAGGTTGGACACAGGGGCTTGGAACAACCTGCTCTAGTGGAAGGTGTCCCTGCCTGTGGCAGGGGGTTGGAGCTAGATGAGCTTTAAAATCCTTTCCAACCCAAACCATTCTATGACATGCTTTCTTTGCAGAACAATCTTTTTTTACCTTTCATCTTCCAGGCAAAAAAAGGAAAGAGCTGGCATGGAAGACCAGATAACAAGGACTTGGGGGATGATTACCTTTCCTCCGAAGGTGATGTTCTCGTTTGCTCCCAATTTCTTCTGCATTGGTAAGGGTTTCCTGTAACTGCTGTAGCTTCTCTTGGTTCTGAAGATGCGTCATACGTAGCTGTGCTCGGAGATCCTGTATTTCAGAGAGCAAGCTATTCCGGTCTGAGGAGAAAAGGTGCTCTACGACCATCTGCCTCTGTTCCTCCTGAAAACAAACCAAATCCCATTAAATCCACAAGGCTATTACCATATTTCCTAAAAATATGAACCCTACAGACACCCTTGCAGTATAAGGCACTTCAAATAACTAAGTTCATGATTCATATTAATGCAAAATGTTAACAGTAACAAAGAAAAAACCCACTTCACTAGCTTCCAAATAGAATGATAGTTATTAATAATGGTTGATACATAGTTATTACTACAGACCATTTGGTCATTACCTAAAACCTAAGTATTAATTACTGCAGCAAAAATTTCCTGATTCAGAGTTAGCTTAATATCTACTACTATTCAAGAGAGGTCTGTGGAGCTCCAGATAGAATTCTAGATAGAATTTAGAAGCATAACACTTGAAGAGGTTTTCTTACCTGCTGTTTCATGATGTACTCCAGTTTTTCTACTAATGAACCATTCCCATCAGCCCCAGGATTGGAGAAGTGAGACTTCAAGTCAATTTGCAACACAGTTCTCTCCTTCTCAAACACAGTCTGTACTGCTTGCAGAAGTTCTCCTCTCCAGTCAGCAGCAATACCTGAAAATTCCTGTTAAAAATATATATATTTTAAATGTCATCTTTCTCAATGTGTAACCTACTGCCTTTCGTCTCATTCCTGTGTAAGAGTATATCAACCTGTTAATTTAAGCAGGTGCTTAAAAAAGACTGTTCCAACCTCAGAAAGAGTCCCTTGCTCCTCATACAACACACACACACTAACTACATAACAATGTGTATTTCTATAGATGTAAAAGACTGGTTACCTTCACAGAATCACAGAATGGTTGAGGTTGGAAGGGACCACTGGAGGTCATCTAGTCCTCTCTGCTCATGCAGCATTGCTCAAAGCACATCACTCAGGCTTGTCTCCTCATTGCTCCTGAGTAGCTCCCAGGATGGAGACTCCACAATCTCTCTGGGGAACCCACTCAGATGCTCAGTCACCCTCAGAGTAAAGAAGTTCTTCCTCATGTTTTAGTTGAACAGCCTGTGTTTTAGTTTTATGCCTCTTGTCCTATTGCCTGGCACCACCAAGAAGAGTCTGGCCTCATGCTCTGGACACCCTCCCTTCGCATACTTACCATAGGATGGTTTGTGTTGGAAGGGACCTTAAAGCTCATCCAGTTCCAACGCCCCTGCCATGGGCAGGGACACCTTCCACTAGAGCAGGGTGCTCCAAGCCCCTGTGTCCAACCTGGCCTTGAACACTGCCAGGGATGGGGCAGCCACAGCTTCTCTGGGCACCCTGTGCCAGCACCTCAGCACCCTCACAGGGAAGAGCTTCTGCCTAAGAGCTCATCTCAATCTCCCCTGTTCTGGCAGGTTAAAGCCATTCCCCTTGTCCTGTCCCTACAGGCCCTTGTCCAAAGCCCCTCTCCAGGTTTCCTGCAGCCTCTTTAGGCAGTGGAGCTGTTCTAACATCTCCCTTTAAGGAGCCTTCTCTTCTCCAGGCTGAACCAGCCCAGCTCTCTCAGTCTGGTTCCAGAGCAGAGCTGCTCCAGCCCTCCCAGCATCTGTGTGGCCTCCTCTGGAGTCTCCAACAGCTCCACTTATACATCTATCAGGCACCCCCTGAGCCTGCCCTTCTCTGTGCTGAACAGGCCCAGCTCCTCCAGCCTTTCCTCATATGCTTGCTTTAAAGGATATTTTTAGTGTCATACCTTGTCTCCTCTATCTGCCACCTTGCCAAGGTAATCTTTCAGCGACTGTATAGCATCCAGCAGAGCTAAGCCCTCCTTCTGACATCCCTCCATTGCTGCTCGGGTCTGATGGACATTTTTCAGCTCCCTTAAATCAAAGGGACATTCTGACAAAGCCAGGATTTTGCGGCTCTCCTCATACACCATCTTCAGCACAGTCTGAGAAGAGAAAAAGGCATAATGTTAGGAGAAAGGCATCAGCATCCTGGTAGTGTAAGAGCAAGATGGGAGAGCACTAGACAAGAAAAATAAGGTTGCTGTCTGATATCTGTGATACAGATATAAGCACACAGGTCTGCTCTTCTACTTGGTATGCTGAATAAAATCAATATCCATACCCAAACACACATGCAGTGAGCCAAATTACCAGAGAATTTTTATCTCCCCACAACTAAGGACAATATTCAAGAGTACAGTGGCCTGTTAAATAGTATATTCACAACGTTAAAGCACAAATGGAAGCCTCAGCCAGAGTATCTTATTGCCGTGCACATCCACACACTTACGTGTAATTAAGGCAAAGGACTGTGCTTTACCTCTGTTGTTTCTGAACTCTTTACCTAACTTTCCTAGGAATAAATCAAATTCTATGAAGTCTGAAGCCAGGTTACTAAACCCCAGCTATGCCAGAAAAATAAATTATGTATTCAGACAACTTTGGCTTAATTTAGCAGCTTACGTACAAATAACATCTCCCAAAATAATCAGTCTTAATAAGTTACACAGTGGAAATTGTTTCCTCTGCCACTGTCAGGAAAAATAATCTCTTAAATAAATTCCCTGTTCACAAACTATTACATCATGCACAGATGTTTCCTGGTCTCTTTTCAAGGAAGGTCATCGGAGATTTAAGTCCTTTTCTACACACAGCTCATCAGAAATATCCCAGCTTGATGTGGAGCTGTTCCTTGTTGCCACTCACTTTAACAGCAGCAACAACACAGAGTACTTCTCTTAAACTCTTGATATTCTTTCTTTGCACTTTTTGAATAACTTAACTCTTGAACCAACTTGAGTTGCTTTCCTGTCACTTGAGTCAAAACAGTGATCACTTCAAGAACCAAAGCCAAACGATGAAAAGCTTAACAAACATGAACAACAGAAGCACAGTAAATTGTTCAAACTAAACATTCACTAGTGGAATTTGCATTCAGATCTTACAGCCAGTAAAGATTAGATTGACAATTCACAGAAGAAACTGCTTCCTAAGATAGAATAAAATTCGCCTCTTCTACAAAATCTATGAAACTATGCGCTTGAGAATTATTACTTTTTACATACAGGGTCTAGATACAGAATGGTTTGGGTTGGAAATGACCTTTAAAGATCACCTAGTCCGACCCCTGCCACATAGGGTTATCTTTTATCAGACCAGGTTGCTTAAAGCCTCATCCACAGCTTCACTGGGCAACCTGTTCCAGCCTCCTTTGAGGCATTTCATAGGTGTTTCCCTGTTGTTCCTAATACATCAGCTGCTCCTGGCTTTTCTTTGTTGCCCAAAACCCTACCCCTTTCTTTTGCTTAGTCTAATTTAAAGCTCTCCTTATAGGTTTGGCCAGCTTATTGGTGAAGACACTCTTGTCCTACTTGGTCAGGTGAATCCCATCTGCTCCCAGCAGACCTCTCCATGATCACAGAAATCAAAACCCTAAGTATAGGTTACACTAGCTACACAGCTAGGTATTTTCCTGTTTGTGTCCTCCATCCTGGACACCTTCCTCTGACTGGGAGGATAGAGGAGAATACCATTCGTGCTCCCAGTCCTTTTAACATTCATCTGAGGGACAGAGAGTCTCTTTGGATGGTTCCAAATTGCCTTGTTACAGTATTGTTATTGTAAATAGTTATGGTATTACTGCTCCTACATGGAGCAGTAAGAGCAGATGGTTATCTGCAAGGTTCACTAGGCTTGGCAGTCTTGCAGTGATGCCACAAATTCAAGCTCGCACAGGCAGCAAACATCTCAAGAGGAATTGTCTGGATGGCAAATGCTGATGCTTCAGTGCCCCTCAGTAAGGAATCTTTGATTACTAATACTTTACAAGCTTATCTGGTAGCACCATTTCTAAAGGTGGTTGCACCACCTTTGCATGGTTGGCTTCCTTCGTCATGTCAGTTACTCAATGTGCTTTTCATTCTCCAGTGCCAGAGCATCATGCCTGTTTTGAAGAGACACTTCAGGGGATGCGGGAAAGCTCTTCCTTCTGCCTCAAGCCAAGATAAAGGTGCATCTTGAGTTAATTGTGCCAGCCAGTGTAAGTCTGAATTCAGACTTCACATCCCCTTTTACAGCCTTACTTCATTGCACAGATCTTCCTCCATTTTGCTGAATAAACTGAAGGAATCTGCTAAACATTTGAGGAGGCAGCATTCACTTGCTAGGAAGTGTATTTCTTCTGGTTTCTTTTTATTTAAGAGCTCCCTTTAGCCTGCTGTACTTACCCACATACTTCTCACCAGCTTCACAGATGACGTGATTTGGAGCACTGAATTTCTCCCCTTCACAAGCTGGGATTCCTCTAATGGGTGAGAGCTTGTTCAGCTACAGCATCAAACCAAAGAGGCCCAGGCATATACTTTCTTTAACTTGTCTTATTAAGTAATCACTGCTTAGTCTTCTGTATATTCATCATACTCCTTGAACTGACTTTGAAAGATTCCTCCACACCTTGTAGTGGTGTTCCCACAGCTCTCCATCATATCAGAATGACAAGAATAGGCAGGGGAGCATGATGTCAGCCAGCTACGCTTGCTTGGGAAACAGCTTTCTGTAAAGCTTCCAAGACAAAGCCATAAATCAGATCAATTAGTCCTTGTACTGTCACATTCTGGAACACCACTAGTGCTGTCCTAGCAAAATCTTCAATTCTAGCAAGTACAAGCAAGACAAATTTCAGGAAATTTGTCACATGAGCGATGAAATAATTACTCAAGAACCATCATCAGCTTGAATTTCAAACCATTACAGAACAGTTTCCAGTGTAAAGGTCACAGCTAACTACTTGATACTAACATTTCACTTCTGCTGTTTCAGTTTTAAATTGTTTCTATTAACCATGTATTACCTTCAGCTGTGGTGAAAGTATTTCCTTTTCTCTCACTGATTCCATAAAATCTGGAAACATTCCACGGTACTGCAGATAAGCCATGAAACTAGCATCCAGGTGCTCTGATGTCTGTAGCTCCTGCTTTAGTTTAGCTGCAAAATTCGAGCTGGTATCTGAAGAAAGAGACAGCCCCCCCAACAGTGTTACAAAGATTAAAGCACTTGAAATCAGCATAACCATTTGCAAAATAACCATGATTTCTCCTGTTACTTTGAATGCAGGGTCAGTTGAAGTTATTGAGTGAGATCTCTATTAACTACAAGTAAAAAGGTTGCAAGTTGCCTTTAGCATCAGAGAAAGTATCGTAGTTAAGTCAGGTCTCACCAAAACCCCCATGCCTCCTTTTCAGTATGTAAAGTTGAAAAGGTAAAAGCAGACTTCCACTAGCACAAATATAGCACAAGTCTCCCTAAACAAAGATCCACCTGACAAAGGCACAGCTTTCAAATAAAAAGACCTACAGTAAAAGAAAATGGGAGAAAAAGGAAATGTAACATCTTTATAATGAAGTTGAAGGTGAAAGGAATCTCCAAAGTTAAACTTACTGCTGCCATATCCATCACTCATCTCATCTACAGCAGATGCTCTTGATCTTACATCATCTTGTAAATCCGAAGGGGTTAAAGTTAGATTATCAGCTTCTCTCCTCTGCTTGGAAAGAAATTTTTCAGATGAGTTTAGTTTTCAGAATCCAGCTGTAGAGTTTTCTGCATTTTATAACAGCTTTGTTACTAGTGCAGAGTTTAGCAAATGCCTACATCTCTAGTGCTGGAGATGGCAAATCCCACAGTGAATGCAACACTGGAAGGCATTCCATCACATTTTTATCTCCCTTTCAATAGTCTGTTAAGAAAGGGACATGTATTTATCATTAACTGCCTTCAAAAGCAAGGCACAATAATATACAACTGAAGATTCATTTTCTGAAGTACAGACTTCATCTTCCTGTGAAATGATACAGACCCAATATATAAAATACTGCCACTAAAAAGAAAAACCTATATTCTTCAATTTTGACTCAGTCTCTACTAACACTCAATGACAGATAGCTGTGAGCAGAGAGCTTTGATGGTAAATTAAGTACTGTGGAAGTAAAACATTTTTGCATGTTTTAAGTCAATTACTTGCACATGAAGCATTATCACTAAATTTATCACTCCCTTCCTGCTTGTGTCACTGCAAAAGTACCTGGATTTGAAGAGTCTTTTGAGAGCATGAGAGTAATACCCAGATTTTTACTGACGCCACATCAGCAGTGTGGAGACACACAGGACACAAAGCCAGCTGTAAACAGCTTATTGTTCAATTTTAGGATTATCAGAAGCAGTGGTAAATAGGGTTTTAATACAGGCCAGAACCTTACACACCTCTCTTCCTGTGTAAGGCTCTACTACTTGAGCCAATGGCCCAACAATGATCCGAGGGGACTGAGCTGAGCAGCCTTATTTAATTAGAATTAAATCAGACATGAAACATCACTTACCAAGATCTTCTTCTCCATATCTTGGTCGTCATCAACAGAGTAGGTACTTTCAGAGAAAGCAGGAGATTTTCTATCTACTCCCACTGCTGCTTCGTCACTGCTGTTTTCATACGGGTTAGGATATCCCAGCAATCCAGAATTATCTTCCTGTATGGATGACCTGGTGTGCATCATCTCAAGATCTGTGCTTTCTACTTCCGAAAAGGGTGTCAGCACAGGTTGAACTTCCATGCTCATGTCTTGCTTTCTCATAATCTCTGGTGACCCCCATGAAGCCATACCTGCACTGAAATCCTGGAAATCCGGCAAATTGACTTTGCCTATGTTCAAGTTGTGCTTTGGAGCATCAGGAGTTTGATGACTTTCCAACATTTGCTGGCTATGCTTTTTCAAATCTTGCTTCTCTTCAGAGTTGTTGATCGCATTTGATTCCTGAATCAAGGTCTTTTCTTGTGATTGCTTTATTGGAGTTTTTGGATTTAGATTGTGAGTCTTCGAGTCAAACACAACTTCATCTTTGTCCTACAATGAAATAACACATTAATTGTGTAAGAGAATTTAAATACTACTTCAAAAACTGAAAAACATTAACTTCAAAAGTTCTTTTCTAATTTAGTAGTTGTATCTATTATTATGTAAAAATTATCAGATGCTTTAGTATATTTTATATGCCAGCTAACCAGGCTTTTTAACAAACGTATCATCAATAGCAGAGAAATAACACCCACAACTGTACAATAAGCCAATGTCTTTCTGCAGAGCTGACTTTTGAATCAAGCAGGAAAGAAAGGGTATTATTCCTTACCAGTGTAGACAATCTTCTTATGTTCAAACAGACGTCAAAAACCATTGCTTTACTAACTGGACAAATCTACCTAACTATCCTAAGGCTTAATTCCTGACCCAGGGCACCAGGAAAAAACGGTTAAGAAGTCTACAGATGATTCCTATGCCTGCCATTTCAGTGCAGGAGAAACTGTCGACCATCTACTTCTAGTCATTGCAAGGAAGAAAAACATAGAATCACAGACTGGTTTGGGTTTGAAGGGACCTTAAGATCACCCAGTTCCACCCTCCCTGCCACAGGCAGGGACAACTCACACTAGACCATGTCACCCAAGGCACTGTCCAACCTGGCCTTGAACACTTCCCTACTTGATGTGATCCTTGCACATAACTGGCTATTTTCCAGCCTGAAGGCTTGAGTACCTGAATGGGCACAGAACCTTTCAATCCTCTTTCCTATATTGTGAGACATAGTTACTGACCAGGCCAAGGCTAGACTTCCAACTTCAAACTACAGAGACATCCCTGCCTACCTTCCTACAAGGACTCTCGTTCCAAACTCCCTTACCTCCTCCCCTGCAGCATGGCTACCTGCCCTAGCACGGTCTCTTCAACAGGCTGTTTCTCATGCTTCTTTTCCCTCACTCCTCACTGACTGTGCAGCATTTTACCCATGATTTCCTAAATACGTTTTTGCAGCAGTGCCACACACATGGCTGATGGGCTCAGCTATGGCCTGTGGTGGAACCAGCTCTGCCCAGCATGGAGCAACCCTGGCCTTTTCTCAGGGAGGCCACCCTGCAGCTCTCGCACTGCCAACACCCAACACACACCTTAGGATCCATGCCCCAAACCATACCCAGCTCAGAAAAACTGACGGGATTAGGTTTCCATGTATGCTGAGCCTGTTCTTAGCTCTTCCAGGCATCTACCTCTAGCCACTGCTGGAGAAACTATGAACAGACCCTCAACTGAGACACCACAGCCACTTTTATGCCACAGTTTTCATCTTACCCTTTCTTACAGCACTGAAAAGGATAAACTAAAGGGCTTTATGTTTTAAAAAAAATAATACTATTAAAACCAAATCACATACCTGTTTATCACTGGGGGAAGCCAGTACTGCAAGTGGCTGATCAACATTTGCCTCTAGTTCTTCCAGTTCCTCCATTCCTCTTTTAAGGGCTATGCCTTTTCTTTCTCTCTCACAGAGGGTCTTGGGAAGGCGAGTCTCCTCATGATCATGTTGCTCCCTTGGCTTGTACAACTCCAACTGTGAAATCAGCTCACCTCTTTCCAGCTGTAAGGCTTCAAGCTCCTTCACATACGCCTTGATCTGATCTTTCAGTTTTGCAGTGCTACCTTGCAGGTCATTGATTTCTCTCTGATAAACTATTTCTTTCTGATTCAGTGCTTGCACCTGGGAATCAAGTCTAGAAACTTCTAATTGAAGACTATAAACATCTTGAGCCTGACTTGCATCTCTCTTTTCCAGCTCGGTTTGAAGCTCTGCTGCCTTTTCGGTTAAGTATTGCAACTCAGTTGTGTCAGCTTCTCGTTCATCTGCCATTCTCTTCATCTGCCTATTCTTCTCTAGAATATTTGCTTCCCTTTCTCTCACAATATCTTCAAGTTCTTGAAGGCGAGAAGAAGTTGCCCTGGCTTCAGCCTCTCTCTGAGAAAAATGGGTTTGGAAAAGGCTATGCTCTTCCTGAAGCGCATTGTACTGTGCTCTCAGAGAGGTCAGCTCTGCAACATGCTGCTCTGATGACTCCTGTAATTTCTGGCATTTTTTCTCCAGAATTTTCACTTCCAGTTTGAACTGTGATTCCTTCTCTTCCAGTTGGTGCTGCAGAGCGTCTCTAGCAGCTGAGATAAGCTCTGCCTCCTCCTGAAGTTCTCTCACTTTGGAGAGTAGCAATATGTTTCTTCTGCTTGGATCAATATCACCCTGCCAGTCCAATAGCCCCTTCTCCAACTCATTCTGAAGGTTTTCCACTGGCTTTCCCAATGCAAGTTGATAGAGATCATATTGGTTGTCACTAACTTCATGACATACTGGTCCAATTTGTGCCAGCTCTTTCTGAAGCTTCTCAATTACTCCATGGAGTTGCTCTACCTCTTCTTCTTTGTCCTTACGCAGCCTTTCCTGGTCACTGCGAAGGTGCTCGACAAGTGATCTGAGTTCTTCAATTTCACCTTTTTGGTCTTCCACAACCTGAGCAAAAGGATAAAGTCTGAATATTACTGTATGTAGGCAGAATGACTACTGCACATAGACTTTAAATGACATTTTCCTCCTGAATCAGACAGGAGGAAAGAACTGCACACTTCAGCTAATAGCTACTCAGAACAGATTTAATTTACAGTAAGATTCTTTCTTCCCCCAAAATCAAGCAACGAACATAAGAATAAGTACTTTCACTTTATCCTCCAGAGTATTCTCTAGCTCGTGCTGCAGCCTCCTCATTTGTTCATTCAAGTGATCGATTTCTTGATTCTTTTCTTCAAGTAGTGCTTGTGGGAATGACAAAGTTGAGGACTCACTAATACCCAGATCCTGATTTTGCTTCACATGAAGTTTTGTTAAATCCTCCTGATCAGAAAAACACAGCAATCTCATTAGAAAGGACTTACTTTCTCTGCCAACCTAACAGCAGAATAGAACTAATGGCTTTATTTAAACAATCCCTTACTATAAGGTTAAAGAAGTCAAGAACACAACTACAGCTACTTTGGTTGAATTTGTACTACTGGATTAGATTGCCACAATATTTCTCAACTGCTAAGGTAAGAGAGGAACACTCTAGCTGCCAGACTGACAACCACCCAATTTTCTAACTTGTCAGGGTCAGAAAAATGCTAAGTGTTTTTAATTACATCCAATGACTGTAGAAGATAATGCCATAAGCATGAATCTAGAGCATTGTGGGGGTGTTCTACAATATCCAACATTAGCCTTGTAACAGTAATGCAATATTCCCTTGACAAGAGAAGCAAACTAAGTATCTGTTTATAACACCAGAAGATGAAGCCCACAGCACTCAAGAAAGCAGGCTCTGAAGTTTGAGCTGATGGACACTACAGCTAAGGAAACCTACCTTCAAGTGTGCATTCTCTGACTGAAGCTGGCTGATGCTGGAAGTGCTAAGCTTTTCTTGCATCTCTAACTGCAAGTTCAGCTGCAGTATCTCCTCGTTTTTACTGATCAAATTCTCTTTATATTGTTCTAGTTGGTCTAACAAGCTTGCAATCTGAAAGAAAGAAGAAAATGCATAGTTGTTTCAATGAAGTTCTGATCTAAGCAGAAAAGAGAAAACTTCATTCACCACCTTATTTACTGAGAACAAGTATCTTCAGCAAATTCTAAGATTTAAACTCTTTCTAATCAATGTGCATGAATAGAATACTTGAGACATAAAAAGAAAGTGAGAAGCTGATGTTCCAGCTCCTCAGCTGCAAAATCAAAGTGCTGCAAAGGTGGGTTTCCATTTCCTTTTGAAAAAAAAAACTAACTGCTCATGAAAGATTTGTTACTCTGTGTTCTGAACATTCAAAGCTTGACTGATGTAAGTTGACACAGCAGGAGACATGTTAGCATTTGATGTCTAATGTAATCATAACCAGTTAACATAAACACCATTCTCCTCCTTCTAGAGGACAGAAATTAACACTGTAGTGCTAATCCCAGTAACACAGCAATCAAAACAATTCTGAGCATTGACTCCTTCAACCTGTAAAAGGAGTCAGTAACTACACATTTCACTCCTTGCAGCTTTTTGAAAGCTTGAGAGCTATTTGGAAACACTGTGATCTTGCCAACCACAGGTTTCATCATCTCTTGCCTTCATGGGTAAGAGTTCTATTCCTTTGAGAATGGAAAGGGCTTAGTGGCTCTTGAAGTCAGACTTTATAAGAGACATAGAACTTTCACTCATAAGAAATTAGTTCTTATTATCTTACTGCCCTTGAAACACTGGTATACAAATAACTAGAGGATGAGCCATGTTTTTGTTCTTTGCACATTCTAAACTGGACTGTACACACACACAAACTGTACACAGTGTATTACAGATACAATAATTACAAAATATCACAAACACAGTGGTGGGTGTATGTATCTGTGCATGTAAAACCAATAGAATTTCTGAAGAATGTGACCAGTTACACTGTGTTTCAGCTTAGAACAAGAGCATCACTAACTTTTTCTGGCTCACAAAACAGACAAGGTCAGATGACACTATTATGGGCACTTGCCCCTTCTATTCTTAAAGGAATTATCACTCAGTATCAAAGTCAACCCAAATTTATCTACCTTCTCTTCCACCTCAACTTTGAAAGGACAGGAAAATGAGTTTACAACAAATATTGATCAATCAGTCTCAAAGTTGATGTAAATCATCACAAGACAGTTTCCAGTGGGAAGGAAGACAGATGGATGGGGGGTGACAAAACAGAACAAAGCAAGAAAAAGTAAGGTTAGTTCAGGCCAAAGAAGAATGGAGAATACTGGTAAGAGGCACATTGACTACAATATCAGTCACTGGGTTTTTGAATGGCTTAAATATCCAAATGCAAGTTTGCACGAACTCTTACTTCTCTCTCTTTCGACTGAAGTGCTTCTTGCTCTGCTTCTAACTGCTCCTTCAGCACTGGAGCAGCACTGCTGTCTGCTGGCAGTCTGTGCCTTGCTTCATCCAATTTGGACTGGAGGGCAGAGATCTGAATCAGGTTATTGTACTGTTGCTGTTGCAATGCCTCTTTATCCTGCAAAACACATTTTTTATTGTATGCTAGAATTAATTGTTGTCAATATACATACCCACCTAAGAGAACAACCCTGCCAAAACAATCATCCCTGAGAAACCCCAGCACAAGAAGTACATAATCCCAATGGCTTACAAAGAAACAGGTATTCAAAACAACTGGACGTTTTTGGCTCACTCACATGAAACACACGGTATTAAACCAGCCCCTCAGGCATCCAGCTGCCATACATGAAAGGATCCACGTAACATCAAAATCCAAGCAACAACAGAGCCTTTGTTTTATATCAAGTAAAATAAGACATTACCCACACCATCTTGATCACGCACAAAACCCCTCCAGTAACCATGTGCCAATCCGTGTTCCTGAAGAACCGAGCTGCCTTACCTCAGATTTTCCCACATTTACTCAACAGCAGAGCTGCAAGTGTGCCATAGCGCTGGACACAAGAGTTAAGATTCTCCTGGCATCCCACAGCTGCTACGATCTGAGCTTGCTGTGGTGATCCAATAAAAACAAGCGGCAACCCAGGCAAAAGTCAGAGCTTGTGTACCCTCACTACTCTTCTGCAGGCCCAAACAGATGTAGTCAAATGTGGGATCTTCTTCCACCGACACCAGAATCCATAGGACAGCAGATTCCCATAATGAATAATCCTTTCAAGACCTCAAGCAAAAGGATGAGCAATCCTCCCACCACAGCCCTAACTAGAAGAGTCAAAGAGAAGCTGCATGGAGACCTCATAGCAGCCTTCCAGTATCTGAAGGAGGCCTACAGAGATTCTAGAGAGAGACTCTTCATCAGGGTCTGTAGCGATAGGACAAGGGGTGATGGGTTCAAACTGAAACAGGGGAAGCTCAGGTTAGATATAAGAAAGAAGCTTTCCCCTGGGAGGGTGCTGAGGTGCTGCCCAGAGAAGCTGTGGCTGCCCCATCTCTGGCAGTGTTGAAGGCCAGGTTGGAGGGTGCTTGGAGCAAACTCCTCTAGAGGAAGGTGTCCCTGCCCATAGCAGGGTGTTCAAACTGGATGATCTTAAGGTCCTTTCCAACCCAAACCATTCTATGATTCTATGTATATATCAATCTAAACGACTGAAACAAATTGGAGCAGAAAAAGACAAAGACCTGCTCCATGCACATATGAGCAGGAAAAAGGGATCTGCTAGCTGAGAGTTTAGTTATTATTCTTCCAAAGATACCATTCTGTATTCAAAGTTACTCTTTCCAGACCTATTTCTTATTGGCACTAATCTCGATATGACGGTTTTCCTTTACCATTTAATTGGAATTCCCCCTGCAGCAGTTTGTGCTTGTATCTTTTTATCCTTACACTATGCACCTCAAGTCTGCCTCCTTCTTTATAACCTCATATTACGTGGTTGTGACCAACAATAAGATCTCTGCAAAGCTAAACAAATCCTGCTCTTCTAGCCTCCCCTCAACACTCCTTTCCTCAAGCCCTCTGACCATTTTGATGTTCCTTTGCTAGACTTGCTCAGGTATGCCAATGTCCTTCATGCACATGGGAGCAAAAACCCAGGCACTTCTCCAGACACAAGTGCCAATTAAATGGGAATAATAGTACCTAATAAACTGCAACTGACCAGTCTGACATTAGCTGAAGCTAAAGCATAAAAAAAAATTGTTCAATATTTTAAAAATTAAAATAATGGAAGCAAATATTTACAGAATAAGCAATTAAACTAATCTATTTAGTTTAGATCATGCCAATCTTACACCTTCAGACTCAACAGGCACACCAGCAGTACTCAACCAAAGGAAACTGCTGGGAGGACATGGAAACACTTGGTTTAAGGTAGAAAAGGTTACTTAGATACTTGGTACAAGACAAATACTTTTGCTAAATGAAATGTTATTCTTAACTCTAAGCTATGATTAAATCTGCAGCAGTAAGAAAGCACAAAATTTAAGAGTATGGCAAACAGATCTGGCTGCAAAGACACATAGTAAGAAGAACTACCAATTAAAATAGAATTTTAAATACAGTTACTTATTGAAACCCCACAATGTTTCACATTCAGTAACACTATCTCCTTGGGAACTGCCAGAGAAGCAAAAGAGCAACTCTGATCTATGGAAACGTGACAACTACCAGAAAGCAGTCTCTACAGTAAGTAGGCTTATAGTTCTATATAATATAGTAAAACCAAAGCACAATTAAAACTGTGGCTGCGATACCTGCCATTGACACAACAGTTTTAACTCGCCACTAACAGTCTCAGGGCTAGTCTCAAACAACACTGTAACACGCTGATAACCCCATGAACGCCCTGTCTCCATAATGCCACTCCCATTTAAATTAGTAGTTTAAAATTACTTGTTTTAATTCAGTTTCGACTTTCTTCATTTTCTGCAGTTGTTGCTCCAAGCAGAGTACAGTCTTTGATACTTCGGTACCGCTGTGCTTCAGTTCTCCAATCTGTGCCACCAGTTTTTCTATCTCTTTGTCACGAGCTGTAATTTCTTGGTGGTTTTGCTCCTTTTCTAACAACAGCTTATTGTAGTCATCCATTTTCTGTTTTATTTCTGCTTGTAAAGATTCTACCTACACGGAAATCACATTGTACAGCCATTCAGTCAACACAGGAAGCTTCCAATTGGACAAGAGCAATTTCATGGCAGAGCAGGTAGAGTTCGACTAGGGACTAAAGTAGTGGTAAATCCCAGATGAAAGTAAAACTAAATGCGGACAGAAAGGATGAAAAAGTAACTTTCTGAACTCTTGTCTTCCAAATCCAGGAGCTCTTAAATACACATTTGAGTATTCTTAATATTGGCAGTATTGTTGCAAAGTACTCAAGGCCCAGTGGTTATCAAAAGGGGCCATGTGGTTTGGGAGTGGGTTTTGATTTGGTTTAAGATGAATCCCAAGATTACATGAATTACTACTAATAGCATTAGATGCATTTCTGTAACCACAGACCCCTCTTTCATTACTTTATGGAATTCCAATTTAAAGGAAAATATCAAGAATTGAAAGCTAAATATTCACTGTAACATACTCAATTCCTGCAAACTGGAAAGATTCACAGTAGTCAATGCAGAACAGGCAGTTTTCCCCAAATCACTTAAGCATGAAGAGGGTATCAATTTGGAGATCCAATTATGCATAGAGCTTCAGGAAAATGGTCACTCATTCATCCCAGTATCAACGTGAAGGCAAGGCTAGGAGCTTGGCTAACAAGCAGGAGAGAACCAAGTGTGAGACACTACATTGGAAGTGACAAAGTCATCAAGCACATTGAAAGCAAGCTCAGATAGGAAAGCAATGGGAAACCTAAAGGAAAAATAATTTGGTCAATACCAAGGAATAAGGAAGATGAGATTTTTACAGACTAAAAAATGCTTTGTTTATCACTGTCTGAATTTCTGCAAAGTCCACTTTAAATATCATGAAGAATTCTTTATATTAATATAGAATTTCACATCTTCTAGTATTTTACAGATATTACTAAAGAAGAAAAACACCCTGTAGCAAAATAGAGAAGAACAGAGTTAATTTAGTCAAATTAATAAGCATGGAGAGCATCACAGACTAGTTGAGAATACTAAAAGTATTGCTTTTCTAATACCAAGGTGCAGTTTCATAAACTGCACATAAATTAATAGCTGAATATGAAATTAAGTAGCATATACACTGAAGTTTTGTTAAGAGCACTGCCATAAAGAAGAGCTGAAGACTAAGGCACAGTGGATCACTGAAATTCCATTATCCTTGTTTCACAATCTGATCCTCAACTTCTCCTTTCATGCCACAAAGCTCTTTTACAGTAAGTAACTGCCTGTAATACACCTGAGCAATAAGACAGGAGAAAGAAGCACTTAGGTACGGGAAATTGAACCGAAAACAGTTCCGCACTCCCTGCAAGAATTCTGCCACCCTAAAACATGTATGCTTATCTCCAAGTCAAGCTAAAGCCTTGACACATCAAGAATAGGAGGAAAAAGCCAAAGCAGATCTAATTAATAGAAGAGACTAAAAGAAAAAGGAAAGAAAAGTTAAAGAGATATTCATGCTGTTTTCCATACCTGCAGAATCAATTCATCGTTCTGTATAATGTTCATTTATGTGAAAAAAACCAAAACAACAAACAAAAAAGCAAAAGTTAATCTCTGAAATCAAACACAAACACATGAAAGGACTCATTTATAAACTGAAATAGGACAAGACATGCAGACAACTTTTTACAACTGTTATTTTAGAACCCAGAAGTCATCCCTCACGTGTGCTCTGTAGAGTCAAGTGTCTGTATTGTGTTCTCATTTAATTTAAACCAGACTTACAGGCTGTGAAACTTTACTGTCATGCATATACAACATTTCTTTCCATCTCCAGAAGAAATAATGTAAGTATACTCTCACTGCATAAATGTAGCCCAGTCAGCTGGGGGAAAACCTGCTCTCTGGGTGACAACAGACAAAAAACATCTCTCAAGAGCCGGTACCCAAAGACAAACACATGTTGTGGTATTTAATGGTAATAAACAAGCTCTTTTTGCCACCGAGTGTGATTTTACTCACCCTGTACTCTCTGGGTTTTCCTGAAGTCTGCAATTTTGCTGACAGTTTTAACCGTTCTTCCAGTTTCTGAATTTCCTGCTGAAAATCATCACGTTCGTGTTCCCTTTCTATAGCTTGTTCCTGTAAACCCAGCCAGAAAGAACGAAAAGCTTTTTATAGAAACTTTGCATCTCATCAAAATATCGAGTACAAGAAAAACGTGGGGGTTGTTTTTGTGGTGAAGAAACTGCTCACTTAAAAATTAATATCTTTTAGCAGTCTTGAAAGTACACCTAAAGTTACAGGAAAATAAATCAAAAGGACAGCAAACTTTTTGCCTCCTGTGTACATTCAAGTTACAATTAGCGAGTAATAAAAAGGAAAAAAAAAAATCCTGTAATACTACAGAAAGGGAATTTTAAAACTACCTTTACATGACTACAATACCAAGGTCTTAATTTCAAACAAAATGGAAAGTATCCCATTTTAGGGACAATCTTCCCAGTCTCAGTCACAAGCTAGAAGGAGTATTTATCACCTCCAAAGCCATGGAAGGGTGGTACCAAGCTTGCTTACATCCATGAATTGTCGCTGGTTTTTAAGCTGTTTCTCAAGCACTTGAATTTGCTGTTTTAATTCAGCAACCTCCAATAACTGAGTAGCCAGGTCCTGATTACTATGCAGTTGTTCTTCCAGTTCCACCTCCAACACTTTCATTTGAGAGCGTAAGTTGGAATGGTCCTTTTCTGCCTGACACTGAAGATCTAATTTCTCCTTTGCTAAAAATTCTACTTCCTTCAGTAGACCTGAATAAGGACACAAAAATAACAAAGTTATCAGCACAGGGTACAAAAATCAAATTGAGTTGGAGGTGAGGTTAAATTCAGTATCAACACCAAAGGCAAAATCTCCTGAAATGCAAGAGACATAAAGGGAAGTCTGATACCTGACTGCCCACTGTCTCTGAAAGGCATTTCCAATAAGACTACTGTATGTTGTAGTGAAGGAACACATGGGCATCTGTTCTCAATCCCAAAGCGAGTCCCATCTGGAGATATTCTGGGCACATAAAAAGCTTTCACCTTCACCGCTGAAGACCTCACAGTTCCAGAGAGTCCCTCTCACCTGACCAGGTGCTTGCCCTCTCAGCCGCAGTTCCACACTCTTCCTGCCCCTTAGGCTCTTTCCAAACCAATTCCTCAATCCTCCAAATTCATTCCATTCCTGATGTCCTCCATCCCTAAGTTTAAGCTCCACACCCCACTGTCAGCCACCTAGTCTCTCATACCCATCCTTTATTATTCTATCCTAAATCCTCCCCACTGCTTTCATCCCATCCTACTTCAAGTCTCTTCCTAATCAAGCCATCCAATAAGGAACTCTCAATTCCTCCAAACTCCTGTGCAGAGATACTCCTTAGATCTCCAACATCTAGAGACAGGTCAGCCTCTCAATTACTCCTCTGCCCCATGCAATGCTGGATACTGCTGCTGCTGTCTACACTGCTGAGCTAGCACCCAGTCCACCTTTTCAGCGCCAAGCCCTCTCCTGATGCTAACTGCTATGAGAAAACAAAGTCAATCTTGTTCTCTGAACCTGAGTGGGGATTAAAACCCAAAGAAAAATCACACTTAGAGAAACTTAGCCTAGTGCCAAGGGAAGAAAACTCCTGGGAAAAAGATAGCACTTATTTGCCCTACACAGGCTGCAAAAGAAATACCACAGATTCGAAAACATACATAGCTCAAGGTTATTTAAGTTATTAAGAACTAATTTATAGCTACAAACTGCATTTTCAATCAGCTGGATGTACTGAATCCACTCTTTAGGAGACCCAAACTGAAACTGTATTGTGACTGCACTCAGAACAAAATAATTTTAATGTGAATATCACTAAGTAACCTGAATATGAAAATAGAAGTCTGCCTATTTCGTATTCAAAGCAGGGTCCTACAAGAGCTCTTTACTTTAAAGTGTTCCATTATTCATCTTAAATGTTTTCAGGCATAGAGAACAAGGTAAGTCTATGATTCCAATAAGGTCATCCAGCCCACTTCCCAAAACGAGACAATTCCCTTTTCTAAGCATGACCAGCTCAATCCACATAATTTCTGATTGAACATCAACTAAAGCTGTTGTCCAAACCTTCAAAACCCTAAGTGATTCCACAGCCTCCTCTCAACATCTTTTCTAGTGCTTCACTATCCACAAGCATTTAATGAAATTTATAGACACTTTAAAATAAGCCAAGAAACACAAACATTTCCATGTGCATGCTTAAGAGGAAAAGCATCACAAGCTTAGAATGATGCAACAGCATTTTCATTAAACATTGGGGAACATGTCAGAGGAGTAATGATAACAACAGAATGCATAGGGACTGGGAAGACTGCCTCTGGAAATTAAAGAGACTGGACAAAGAGAAAAAGTAAAGTAGATTCTGTCTGGGGACAAAAATATAGACTAAATGTTTACTATTTTATATATAAATATAGACTAAATATAGAATAATAGCTCTGGGGCCCCAGCACAAGAGGGATGTGGAGCTATTGGAGCGAGTCCAGAGGAGGCCATGGAGATGCTGCAAGGGCTGGAGCAGCTCTGCTCTGGAGCCAGGCTGAGAGAGCTGGGCTGGGTCAGCCTGGAGAAGAGAAGGCTCCTTAAGGGGAGACCTCAGAGCAGCTCCAGTGCCTAAAGGGGCTGCAGGAAACCTGGAGAGGGGCTTTGGACAAGGGCCTGTAGGGACCGGACGGGGGAATGGCTTTAACCTGCCAGAACAAGGGAGATTGAGATGAGCTCTTAGGCAGAAGCTCTTCCCTGTGAGGGTGGGGAGGTGCTGGCACCTCCTCAGACAGAAATGCACCTTAATGGAATACAAGTCATTAGCTAACAGATTTCATGTGAAATTGAAAATGTTACATAGAAAGCAGGTATCACATTTTGGCAGTCTCAGTAAGTGTAATCTGTTTGGGTTTTGTTTTAAGCACATGTTCCACAAGTGTATCAGTATATTTTTCAAGCCATATGAATCATCAGATCACAGATTTGTTTCTTTGCATGGACAAACCTGCTATTTTATGAATGCTAATTCAGATCATGCAATGCCACTGTGGTAATACCCCAGCACACTCCTCGCCACTCCCATTAGCAAATGCCAAGCTCCAGCCAAAGTGCATTTGATTAGCAAGGCCACTCTATCCACATTAGTACTACATATCAGAAAAGGGATGAGGTGTCAACTTTTCAAGGCGTAGGACATGTCAATAAACTCCAAACAAGATTATTTTCATCATATTTTCCACATTCTATAAGCAATTCCAAACCAGAGGAAGAGTACTATTGATGGCTGGGGTGGGAGCTATGTTAGCTCTGACACCCTTACCAGCTAAGGTTAGATGTTCCCTCTCTTTGAGCCTACAGCAGCACATTTCAGGACAATGAGGTGCTTACCAAAACTAAGTTAAATAAAAATATGTTTGAGGGAGACTTGAATGGGACAGAAGGAATAAAGACACAGTAATGGGCAAGAGCCCTGTGCAGCCTTTTAATTCTAATGGGAATTTACCTACAACACCACTTTTTATTCACCTAAGGGACGTGCTTTACTCAGCTCACATCCTTTGGGGGAAAAGTCTGGAAAAAAGATAATACATCTAAGAATATATACCTGTATGTGTATGAATGAAATTCATCTAAAACCGTAAGATTCTTCTATTTTGAGTAGACCGCAAAACATAATCATGACAGCAATGAATTTATCAGACCTAAATGTTTGCTGATCAGGAGTTCAGTGTGCACATGTAAGATCAGGAGGGGAAAAATAATATTAAAAAATGTCTCTTTCAATTTGGCACCTACAAATTTTACTTCAGCATCAGACCTCCAACACAGTGTACAACTTCACGCATCTGGAAGGCGGCTACAAGGATGCCAGAGAGGGACTCTTCATCAGGGACTGCAGTGATAGGACAAGGGGTGATGGGTTCAAACAGGGGAAGTTCAGGTTAAGTATAAGGCAGAAGCTCTTCCCTGTGAGGGTGCTGAGGCACTGGCACAGGGTGCCCAGAGAAGCTGTGGCTGCCCCGTCCCTGGCAGCGTTCAAGGCCAGGTTGGACACAGGGGCTTGGAGCACCCTGCTCTAGTGAAAGGTGTCCCTGCCTGTGGCAGGGGTTGGAACTCTGTGAGCTTTAAGGTCCGTTCCAACCCAAACCACTCTATCATCCTTCTTGCTTGTTTTTGGTTTCACTGTTGCTCCCCTAAGCCTTCCTTCCTATTCTTCTCCCCCTTTTTCTGATCTACCTCCCCATTCAATTCCATTTCTCTAGTCTCCCTTAGACTTCCTTCAATTCTGTCTTTTTGAGCTCACTATTTCACATCACCTATTTTTCTCCCCCCCCCAATCATTCTGACAGATAACTATGTAGCATTAGAAGCTCCCAGCAAATTACAACCCACTTCATCCCCTCAAAAGAAAAACGAAGGTGCTAAACATGAAGATAATAGTACCAGGCATTTTAAGCCTAATGGCAGCAAAACTAGGTTTGTGCTTTTTTCCTTTAAATACTGGTCAGCTAAATTATTTTTAGTTTTAGTTGTTTTCTGATGTATCACAGAAGTCATAACTTTCTTTTTGCCAAGATATTTATAATGTCAGTAATTTGTTGGGACTATCCATGAAGTACTATTCCTCTTTGTTAAAATCAAAACTAGCAATTCATTCACTCAGGTGTTACAGCAACTCAAACCAGAAAAAACCCACACTCATCATTACAAACCTGAACCTTCTTTTTGTGCTACATTAGCAATACGTGTTCCTAGAAATCAAAACAGACAGACACATACAAGACAAGAACAGGACACTATGATCTATTCCAGCTTCTAAATTACTAGAAATTCATATGTAAACAGATAGCTCCTACCTCTTATTCAGCAAATATGCACTTCACCTTTATTATGACACAAAGCTCCTGATGATACACGTTGATGTCTGGAATTAGACTAGAGCTACTACAGAAATGTGTTTTCATTATAACCATGCAAGTGGGTTGCAACATTCTTGGCTTTTTAATTCCTTCCAGGGGATTCAAAGCAGGATTCAGCCCAGCAGGACTCACTGACACAGACTTACAGACTCTGTAATCTGTCATACATTTCCATGAGACACAGATGTACTTGTGTTCAACACCACCATGGAATGATTTGGCATTTCCTGTAGGATGTATTACTCGATGCCATAACCACTGTTGTAAAGCAAGCGCAACATGCATTTAGTTTCAGTTACAGCTCCTGAACCTGTTTCTGTTCAACTGCTTTCCCCTTGAGGAAGAGGGCTCTTTCTCGACCTCTTCCTTTGCTTACTGGGACAAATGAGGGCAGGGTCTGTAAGCCAGAGCAATCTGCACAAGACCACTTATTCCTTTTTCTCTTAAGGTAATAGTAGGATATTATTCAGATGCCATACGAGAGCTCAAAGATGGGCACAACTTTTAACCCTAATATATGTTCTCTACTTTTTAATAGGACCTGTAGCAATAGGACAAGGGCTGATGGTCTTAAACTAAAGAGGGGACATTCATCCTAGCTATAAGGAAGAAATTCTTTACACTGATAGCAGTGAAACACTGGCACTACCTGCCCAGAGAAGTAGTAGGTGCCCCATCCCTGAAAACATTCAAGGTCAGGTTGGATGGGGCTTTGAGCAACCTGGTCTAGTTGCTGGTGACAGGGTTGGCAGGAATGTCCTCTGAGAAGTGGCTGAGCACTCTGGGTTTGTCTAGTTTGGAGATAAGGAAGCTGAGGGGTGACTTCATTGCTCTCTGCAGCTTCCTGAGGAAGGGACATGGAGAGGGAAGTGTTGATCTCTTTTCCCTGTTATCCAGTGATAGGATGTGTGGGAACAGTTCAAAGCTGCACCAGGGGAAGTTTAAACTGGACAGAAAGAAGCATTTCTTTACTGAGAGGGCATTCAAACACCGGAACAGCATTTCCAGAAAGGTGGTCGATGTCCCAAGCCTGTCAGTGTTTAAGAGGCATTTGGACATGTCTTTAATAACATGCTGTCACTTCAGGGATGACCAAGAGTTGTCAAGATGATTGTTATAGGTCCCTTCCAACTGAAAATATTCTACTCCATTTCAGTTGAAGATGTCCCTGCTCATTGCAGGCGGGTTGGACTAGAAGACCTTTAAAGGTTCCTTCCAACCCAAACCCATCTATGATTCTATGTAGAACATGAGTATTTTGATTGTACTACATTTGAAAAGTCAAGTACAAAGCCAAAAGGAAAAATACAGAAGGATGTTTGCCCGTGACAGCAGGGCAATGGTGGAGTCAAGAGTTGGAAGAGTAGGTGAAAAGCAGCAAAGTTAAGAGAAGAAGAGAAGATGAGGTGGGGGAGAGGCAAAAGGCAGATGAGTTGCAGAGAAACAATACATCAGGACTGAAAGTCAGACAGGAGTCTACACAGGGGAGTGGCCAGATTAACCGCAACATATAGATTGTGTCCAGTCAAACAGAGAAATGGAAAGGTGGTGATCCCAAATGATAAAATATCTGGTGGAAGGCGATACAGAGAAATTCACTTATAGACATATTAGAATGACACTGAGGCTGCAAATTCAAGAAGTCAAAACTACAGAATGCTATTCAAATGGTTCAGAAATTCATTAAGAACCAGCATATCCTAGTCTTGAGTTCCCGCACAGTGCAAGCCACATAACATCCCTGAATATTCTTCCACGAATCAGAAAAACATCTTACATGTAAGCCTGCTATGTTACACTGAGATTCTTCAGGGGTTTTATTAAATGACTGCTGTCACTGTTCAAATGTATGCTCTTTCATTTGCAGTGTGAATTACCACAGCACCAACTTCCACTCATGAAGTGTTATAAGACTCTATAGAGTATGTTGAAAATTTGCCCTCTATCCTACTCCACTTCCTTACACATGCTTCCTGTAGTCAGCTTACATCATGTAACATATCTGTGAGTCTGAGGGAGTCATGAAGTGAGAGAATGAATTATGAAGATTGCTTATTTATATCTACTTACATGAGTTTGATTTGGTATTTCAGTGTCTGGCTATGGCTTCCAGTGAGCCACCCTTTGTTTAAGGGTGGCTTAAGGGTGACCTTGAAGTTTAAGTTCAAAGTTTAAATACTTGCCTCACCCTATCCTCTCCAACAACA
Source organism: Pezoporus flaviventris (assembly GCF_033815535.1). Lineage (NCBI taxonomy): Eukaryota > Metazoa > Chordata > Aves > Psittaciformes > Psittacidae > Pezoporus > Pezoporus flaviventris. The sequence continues at coordinate 55,877,465 of NW_026892549.1, forward strand.
CCACCTCATCCAGCTTTTTCAACCTATATACTTTCTCCTTTAAAAACCTCAGCACACTTTGAGCTCGATCATTAAAATCTTTCCACAGTCACCCTTACTGAAGTTTTGACCAGACAAGGCTGGGGAGGAGGGGAAAAGCTTATGTATGAAACTAAGTACACAACATCACCAGAATTTTTTCATAATTCAAATGACCTCCAAGGAGGATTTTATTTCTTCTGTCATTATTAAGCTATCTCCTTAGGTGTGGAAGCAGTCAAAAGCCTTGAATCTCCAGCTCTTCTCTTCGTAGTGTCAAATAACTAGCATTTCAGTTACTAACTAGATGCTAATTATCTGTTGCAACTAACTATCTGTAGGTAATACACTCCTCTCATTTTCTCATTTTCCATTTCTAACTAAGCATAAGACTATAGCAACACTCTTCACTTACAGTACTATCACCTTAGAAGCAAAACATCAGTGGCTCTACTTTCTTTCCCCTGCCAACCTCCGTAGGGTCATCAAACCAAAGACTGATACATTACAGAAACACATGGCAGCTTGCCCTGACTGGAGATATAAAACACGCACTCCTCACCAAGGATTGCTTGCTCCTGGGTTAGCTCCTGGAAGCGTTCACGCATATCCTCCAGCTCCACAATAAGGCGACGTTCAGATTCCTCTTTCAGATTCAAGGCCTCCTCCAAGGCGGCCTTTTCTGCAACATAGCCTTCGATAATGCCTAAAATCCCAAGTTGGAATGCAAATAAAGCAATGGACAAACTCATCTGTTGGAACAAAGCAGCTTGAAAACACAAGTAAAATTTTTTTGCCAACAATGGAAGTTGACATAGAAAGGAAAAAGTACAAGATGACTTAAATTTAACTGTAGTTAGGTTTTTGAACGATCTTGAGGAATAACATGTATGAATTAATGTAATTAATGAGGCTGTCATAGCACAAAATGTGCCCAGACATGTAGAACGTATATGGGGATGGTTAAACCTGGATGGCCTGGGACCACCTCACAACATAGGATAGTCTGACACATCTTCTGCTGGGGGCTGAGGTTTGTAGAAACAGATTCTCCAGGAAGTAAGATCAAATGTTAGATTCAGAGCCCAAGAAATTCAGGAATTATTCACAGAAAGGAAGGAAACAGGATTTTGGAAAGACTAAATAAGCCTGAAGGAGTATGAGTGAGAAGAGGACTGGAAAGCAAATGCCACGATTAGGAAGAGAAGCTCAACTTGAGGGACACAGAAACCCTCAAAGATTCTGCTACATAAAAGCAAAGACCTCAAGTCATCATCTTCACAAGGGGGGGATTAGATTGATATGTACAGTCTGTGGTAGCATCAAGATCAACAGCCTCAGCCTTTTTCTCTCCCTTACAGAATCTCTTTATGGCTTGTGCTACTATCAAACATTGCTCTAGTTTATGCGAACCCTTCCAAGGACAGACAAGTGGGCTGATTTACACTGGGAGTGTATCTTGTCAATAATCCAAGCTCCCATATCCAGACATGCAGGAATGCAAACTGCTGTTTTAAAAATGATGGTATGTTTCACAGTGGTATAAGAATGGGACTAAGCACTATCACACTTGCCCCAGGGAAATGAATAAGGGAATTAAGCAGTAGATTTGCAAGAGAAGACCCAAGCTTCAAGTAACATAGCAATCCAAAATGCAGAAAATGGATTAAAAGACTGGACTTGATCTGAAAGCTGTTTTCCAACCTAGTTGATTCTATGATTCTAAACAGGCAAATCAACAGGAGAAGTCGAAAAAAGCATATCATAAATATTTGGAGGCATGAGCTATGAGCAAATGACACTGAAACCTCCTTCTGTTGGTTTCATTTTCTTACCCTCTGCTTTATGAAGCTCTAAAGCCAGCTGATTCTTGGCCTTACTCTCCTCGCCGAGGCACTCCAGGATCTCCTTGTGCTGACTTACCACTTGGGCCGTTTCCCGGTTCTGGCGGCTGAATTCTTCTTCAAACTGCGCTTGGCTTTCATGCATTTTCTCCAGCTACAAATAAATCATCAGATCCTGAATGTACATGCAATCTAATAATAGTAACTAATAGGTATTTAAACATAAACCTTATTTTTGTAATAACATTTACGCATTAAGGTCCAGGTTTTCAAATTTTATTTTGGTACTAGGTTGACTTGGCCCAAAACCCCTGGACACTTTGGTGACTTCCTGTACTCACATACCTGTATTTTTACCACAAATCTTCCCTAGGGATGGAAGTTTCTTTACTGTGCATAAAAAGAGACACCTTTTAGGTGGCTAAACTGTTCAATAATTCCTGAACCACTTGAAATTCAAAGCAACCCCCCATATTCTTCAAGAGATTCAGGCATGTCTAATAGAAGTGAAGTCAATACATCATCAGGTTCCCAAGGTATGGATGGCACCAGTTCTCAGAGACAGTGCATCTTGCATTCCTATTATCATTAGGGACTGTAGTGATAGAACAAGGGGTAACTGGTTCAAACTTAAACAGGGGGAGTTTACACTGGATATAAGGAAGAAGTTCTTTACTGTAAGGTTGGTGAGGCACTGGAATGGGTTGCCCAAGGAAGCTGTCAATGCTCCATCCCTGGGGGTGTTCATGTCCAGGTTGGACAGAGCATTGGGTGAGATGGTTTAGTGTGAGGTGTCCCTGCCCATGGCAGGGGGGTTGGAACTAGATGATATTAAGGACCTTTCCAACCCTAACTATTCTGTGATTCTATGTGCAATGTCTCAAGTTCAACTAGAGCAGCCCTGTTCCCATTTAGTTTGTATTTAGCTTATCCTGGTGGAGAGAAGTTTGAGATAACCAGGATTTCACAAATGTAAGCACAGTATGCTTGAATGCAGCTGGTGAGGTGACCTAAAATCTACATCTTCCACGGCTTGGGCAAGAGCTTTAACCACAAGTTAGTTCCATACTAGTGGAACTAGTACCATCACCAGTACCCAAGAGTACAAGTTGAATCACCTCATTCTAGGAGGGATTTTTTAAGATGGTGAGTATGCATCTCACATAGATGCTTATCTCTAGGTTGCACAAAATACCTGAGAAGAAAATGAATTTCCCTTCACTTTTTTTCTTAAGTTAGGGGCTTCCTTACTCAACACATTAATTACTGTTGCACTACGTTCGGTGCTCTAAATGTATACAGTACTCTGGCATCTACCACAGATTTACAATTTCTCTTCCCAAAGCTGAATGCCTAGACACGGCAAAACTCAGTATGGAAATACTCAAATCCTTTCACGAGAGAGTCCAGTTCCTTTTAGCACAGTATATAATTACAAGGATGTTTGCTTGCTGCATATTTCCTAAACACTTTCACATGGACTAAGCTTTCTTGAACCTACTTAGCAATGTTGAAGAAGTATTGATGTGAAATGCAATGAAACCCCCTCAAAACCACTTGACTCTTGGTCTCCTGAAGTTACCAAATGCATCTAAAATCCTAGTTTAAATCTACTTAAGCAACTGACTTACAGCCTTCCTTAGGATCTGCTAGAAGAGAAAAAGAAGTTGAAGTCTCATTTATATAGATAATAAGAGCAAAACCTTCACTGTAAGAAGCAGGGAACGTACACACTTCCCTATATTGATAACTTGTATTCAGACAAACTCTACTTCTTTTTAGTAGCCAGTTCTACAGATAGAGAATTCACATTTTTGGTGTAATTATACATCTATGTAGATTCAAAAGTTTTACTTGTTTAGTTGATTCTGTAACCAGTTCCAGAAGTCTCTCCACTGCGGTGTGCAAACGGCGGCAAGTTTTCAGTATCATCTCTTCATTTTCACATGCCAATTCTGGCTTTGCAAAAACACTTTCACATAAGTATTGGCTCAATTCAGACCCCTCATCAGTCACTGCAGACAGCTGGTTGTCTTCTGTGAGAGTTTCATCAAGCAGCTCATCGACTGGAGACACGCAAGCTATTTTAAACCACAAAATAATGACACAGGACTGGCCACTCAGATAACAACTGACAGACAGTGACATTGTTTAGTCCTGAGGCTGTATTACAAGGTGAAAACTTGTACACATCAGTCACTCAGGGCTGAAAAAACAACATTTGGAATTATTGTGCTATACATCAGGGCTTGAACCTCTGTGTTCATTAAGTTCCTCTTTCCTGCTCCATCATCTTTTCAGCCTTTTCCAGCAACATAAACTAAAATAGTACAACTACTAAGTTGCACTAATAAAAGAATTAAAATGAAAGAATACTGACAGACACAGTGTGGAGCAACTTTGACAGAGACACAGAAAACTGCAACAAGAGATATCCCCTTTCTAAACCTCAGCAATATAAAAGGAAATGAAAAGGCATTTTTCAAGGAAGTGAACTGATTACATTCAGTTATGCAGATTTGTACTCACCTTTCTCTAGGCGATGCCCTTCTTTGGCTTTGAAATACTGCATGAATCCCATTTCTTCCATAATACTGTGACTTTCTCTAGAATCTCCAAAAGACACACTATCATCAAGACAAAGACCAATCTTGCTACTGATAAGGTCCTCAACGGCTATTGTGGCCTTCACCAACTCCATAAGCAATTTCAAAACATGCTGGTAAGATTCCTGCAGTTTTTTCCTAGAACAAAAGATACTGAACACTTCAAAAACTGCACGCACATGATTTAAGACACTGAACTTACTGAAAAACTGACAGTCTAAAATGGCCACAGCTGGGACTTATCAGTGAAGACAATTTAGGTGACTCAAAAACCAAGGCCACTTCCACAGAGCAAAACCCCTTTGTCTTCTCCACAGGTAGATGGAGAGATCATACTGCAATCACAAGCATCTCAGGCTTCCATTATCTGTGGAAGCACCAGTAGGGCGAACACATCTACTACTATAGTTTCTGTGACATCCCAGTAACTAGGGGTGTTCTGGCAGAGTAGACAATGAAAATCACAGTTAGGAACACATTTTAGTGTTAAGAAGCTTATTCAGCATGATAGCTTCTCTAACCCACACATTCCAATGCCATATCAAACCAATCCCCACTGCACTGAAAGGTTTCAGTGACCAAGAGGCCTTTTCCATTTCCTAGCTTTTTCCAAGAAAACGGACAGTGGAAACCCCAAAACACCAAGGTCTCCATCAGACCACAAGGAAACAAGGAAAACAAATTATAAATCTGACTTTCCATATCAAGATAGTTTGGTAACCTAAAGCAACACAATCAAACAAAAAAACGACCCCAAAACCACACACACCAAAAAGCTTGCAACTGAAACCAATATATCAGCATCCTGCGCTATTCATTTGAGCTGGCTTAATTTTGCATAGTTACTGATTTCTTTATGAAAAGTGAGAAAACAAGCAAACAGAACAACCAATCACTAAGCATTAGGTAACCCAAGATGAACAAACCTTTCCTCTTTGGATTGCTCAATATCAGATCTCAACATGGCTACCAAATTCCCTCCTTCTAGGTTTTCTCTATCCCGCCGCTCAAGGAGTGTCTCCAGTTCAGAATTGGTCTCCTCCATTCCATGGTTTAAAAGCTCCACTTTCCTTTCCAGCTGTGGAAACACAGCAACAATGCAACAAAGCTGATCATTTTGCCTAAACTTCACCCAATGATCTTACCCTTCATCACCTTGGATATATCCACAGAGTCGTCGTCCCTTAAGTTATTTGAAACGAAGGATAGCAGAAAGAGTAAAAAAGAATGGTCTGGTTTTCAGTTCTCCATTTCTGACATTAATTTTTCCTCAAGGAGCTGCCTCCCTTGTATTCAGACCCAGACAATGCAAAAAGCTTGTAAAAACTTTGTGTTAAACTTCAGTTTGCTCTTGTTTTCATTGCTATGCCTCAAAGACACTAAGCAATGTCCTAGCATGAATTTTGACACTGTAGCACACAAACCCAAACAGTAACTTGATCCAGTATCATCAGTGCCAGCTTTCTTTGCTCTGAGCTCTGCCTGAGACAAGTTTCTATAAATATGTTTTCTCTCCTCATATTTATTCCTGATGACACCCACCTTTAACCAATTAGAAATATATATTAAAATACATATATGTATTGTACATACCCACCTCTGACTACCAGATTCAGATGCCAAAGAATCCGTACTATTTTGTTAGAAACTGTGTCTCATAAGTAAGCCAATAAATCAGTCCAAATATCTGTCTGGGAGAAAACTGCATGCAAAGAATAGCATTCTACTCCCATACCAACCTTCTCACCCCTCACCAAATCCTGCAGGAACAGCAGCAAACAATAATGCACTTTTTCCAATAGAAGAAAGTCTTACTCCCAGTTTTTATCATTAAACATATAGGCCTAACAGAAGTTTAATATATCAAACTTACATTTTGGTCAAAACTTCCTGAACTGTGAGTGAAGACATAAATGTTTTCTTCACCTTCCGTTTTGAAAACTTAAAGCTATAATTTTAATCCTGGAGAAAAACATTAACATTTCTAAACTTCCTGAGTAAAGCAGAATCCTTTTCAAGCTGTTCCTCTCTTTTAGGTATCTGAGATTCAACTTAGATATTTGCTTTACAGGAGACATAAAATTTCCATTTGTTTGGCAAACAATATTCTCTTTGTCATTTGTGGATCCAAACTTCCCATTTGCCTGTCTTACTTACTCCAAACTATAGCTCAGTTGGTCTAACAAAAGCTGCTAGAGCACTATTTTCTTAACAAAAAACTGATAGATACAGTGGCATCAATACATTGACAACAAAAAGGCAAACATCCAACCTTCTGCAGGTAGTGTTAATCCCCCTGAGAAATGGGGGTGTTGGATGAGAAGCTCCCCGTAACCTGGCTTCAGTGAGCACCTGAGCCCAGAACCCCCCATGTGCTGGGCTGCACCCCCAAAGCATAAGCAGCAGCTCAGGGAGGGTATTCTCTCCCTCTGCTGTGCTCTGGGGAGAGCCTTCCTGCAGTCCTGATCCAGCTCTGGGGAAACAGCACAAGAGGGACGTGGAGCTGTTGGAGTGAGTCTAGAGGAGGCCATGGAGATGTTGAGAGGGCTGGAGCAGCTCTGCTCTGGAGCCAGGCTGAGAGAGCTGGGCTGGTGCAGCCTGGACAAGAGAAGGCCCCTTAAGGGAAGACCTCAGAGCAGCTCCAGTGCCTAAAGGGGATACAAGAAACCTGGAGAGGGGCTTTGGACAAGGGCCTGTAGGGACAGGACAAGGGGAATGGCTTTAACCTGCCAGAACAGGGGTGACCGAGATGAGCTCTTAGGTAGAAGCTCTTCCCTGTGAGGGTGCTGAGGCGCTGGCACAGGGTGCCCAGAGAAGCTGTGGCTGCCCCATCCCTGGCAGTGTTCAAGGCCAGGTTGGACACAGGGGCTTGGAGCAACCTGCTCTAGTGGAAGGTGTCCTTGCCCGTGGGTGAGGGGGCCAGAACTGGGTGAGTTTTAAGGGTCCTTTAAAGCCAAACCAGTATGTGATTCTACGAAATAGCTGGACCAGTTTTCAAGCCAATACCCAAGTTAAATTTCTATGTTTACTGCTCTAGCACTACAACTAAGAGACAGAGTCCATCATACCTGACAACTAGCAATCACAAGAAGACAAACAGTCCTTCTACATACACATTGACAAACATGAGAGCACTGTGTTAAAACACAGCCACAAAAGCACATTTAAAGTCTAGGTTTAAAATCCTTTCCACGCACCTGGATAATTACTGCTGCATTTTCCTGCAGCTGGGCTGATAGCATCTCCTGCTCCTTCTTGTGAGTAGCCTGTGCCTTCTCCCTCTCCTGAATCAACATCTGCTCCTTGTCATGCAGTGATGCCTTTTTTTCAGCTTCAAATTCTTCCTACATAAGTCACATAATATACTTTGGTTTACAGAGAGAAAAATACCAAACAAACCAAAAAACCCACCTCCAAAATCCACAACCAAACCCTCACAATCCCCCTCTTTCTTTACCCACGTGCATGCCTTACCTCTCATATTAACTAGCAGTAATTTACATGGTTAACACCTCCAATCAACAAAATTATGCTGAAATGATGATTTAAAAGTAATTAGGTAGATAAACGAACTATTTGAACGTGGTCACTGAGACCCAGGTCGTTTCACACTGCTGAGATAGCAATGAGGATCAGACAACAGATAGGTAAGTCAATATAGAGATGGACAGAAGCCACTGGAAGCAATTTCAAGTAGTACAACACTCACAGTACTGAGTTCCACATAGGAACAATGATTTACCAGAACAAACTGAAAATCTACAAGGTAGATTTACACAGCTAAATGCTCTGGAAGCTCTTCAATTGTATCTCACCTCAGAGTGCTCCAAAGCACTCTAAAGGAAGGATTATCAGATATCCCCCACTCCTGCTCCAGTAAATACGGGAGGTGAAACAAGGTCCTGGGAACCCGTCCCAGGAAGAGGCTAAAAGGAACCCTAATTAGTAATTGTTTTTGCAATGCCAGAATGGGAAATGAGTCTTCTTGTTCATGGTATAAAAACCCTCAAGCCATTTGCTCTATGAACATTAATACACCCCAAGGAGATGGCTGCTATTTTCATTTATAAGCCAAGAAAGCAGTTTTTCTGCAGGGCATGAAGTAAGACTTCAGAACATCTGTAGTCACCCGAGCTGTCCTGGATCCTTTGTGGAAGACTCAGCCAGTCCTCACATTAGGTCAAACAGCAGAATATTTAGCAGTTAGCAAGATACAAATGAACAGACACAGAGGACAAGGACCTTCCTCAACCAGTACAATAAACTCATGGTCTCTGAAACTGCCTGCCTCGTCTTCTCAGCAGCAGTGCATCCAGTAAAAGAGAATGTTGGGCTGTAAAAATGAACTCTGAATATCTAGAATCTACAAGGGGAGGCAAAGAAAGCAAGAAAGCATGGCTGGCATGAAGACAATAGAAGAAATGAGATGAGGGAAATAGGCAGGGGAAGGCTCATTGCAAAAACCTGTATCAGACCATGATTCAGTTCAGCCTGCCATTGCAAAGAGATCCAGTCAGTCTCTTCTGGGACTAAACACACATCATCAAGTTAACAGAGGCAAAAAAAGCCACAAGAGACAGCTGTACTAGCAGTAGCATTACCCCTGGCCAAATGTCAAGAAGAAGAGAGGTTTCTGGTGTCTCAAATGCTAATTTAGGTGCCTAGGCAGCACAAGAGAGAGAAGACCAGGAATGACTTTGGGGGTATATGTGTAGCAGTCAGTCCAGTCCTGGCTTCTGTGGACTGAAGGCTGGGGTTCAGCTGAGGACAGAAACGCCAAATATATCTCCAGAAGCTTTTCAGGATATACTTGTGTTCTCTGTTTCAAAAGACAGCTGCACCAGACAGAGAGAGGCCAAAGAATGACCACGAATGCAGAGAGGACCAGAGGCAGGAAACAGGAGAGACTTTCTGCCCATCTGCAGCACCCCGTTGTAGAGGTTTGTGCAACTGTTAGGAAAAGTCCCACCTCAAGTTGGAGCACTGACAGGAACAGTAAGGATCTGCTGAAATCTCTCAAGGAGCAGCAAATAAGGAGATAGTACTTCATCTAAGTTATGTGTGCTCAACAAGTTGCTTTCACCACATGTTCAGTACAGTGATAACACCGAGATGAATGTAAGCACTGACCTTAGTGTGCTGGCAAGTTTCTCTGTCTCTTCTGACACAGGTTGTGCCTTCTGCATAAATTTAATAATGTAACATGGTCTTGTCACCTAACCAATTGAAGGAAATTTGCACAAGGCTCAGATGATAGGCAATTACCGCATCACACACAAGGCCAAAGACAGAATCTTAAAAATGTTTATCAAGATGCAAGTTTGGAACTCAAATGATGACCCCAAGAACGCAGAAATGAAGAATAACCACAAACAAAAATCTCCTGCACAAAGTGCTCACTGTCATCGCACTCTTGGTAAAAGTTTAGATAACACTGAACGTGGCTTTATATACACAAGTGCAGTATACAAGGGATGATAGGCCAAGGGCATAGTTTATGCAGACAATAAGAAGAAAAAGTTTCAAATGACAAACTGAACAAATGTACTCAAGGAATGTTGGTTAGAGCAAAGACTGTTTAGTTTGTTTGAAGGACACCACTTCACATCCAATTCAGGATTTTAAGACAACGCCATAATAAATGCCATTAGTGTTGTAGTAACCCTGTAGTAAATACCATAACTGCTTACAAAACACTGCAGTGTTTCCAGCGCTGCTTTTCTAGTTCTAACATTGTGAGGCAAGACAATCTAACTCAGGTTGCTAATGTAGAGTCATACAGCTGAAGAACAAAAACGTTCACCAGTTTAGCAGTGCCTACTCTGAAGTTCAGTTCCACCAGCCCCTACCTTGAGCTGTGCAATCTGCTGCTCCAGCAGTACCTCCGACTGACACTTCAGCAGCTCAATCTCCTCCTGGAACTGGAGCTGCTGCTTCAATTTTACCTCCTCAAATTGAGCCAGAAGAGCTGTTCGTGCAGTTTCTACTTCAGAGGCTGATGCAGAAGCATACATCTGCAGACAAATAAGTAACAGAAAAGATTTTAGCCACAGCGTTATAATTAAGCTAAATCCAAAACCATCCAGCTCAACCAGAGTATTTTCACAATAGCTCTCTCCAATCCTCAAGGTCATACACAGTTGCTATCTATCACCATGCTGACTATAGAAAAAAGCACGTTGATATGTACAATTAAGAAGCAACAAGGCATTAGATACCAAGTATCTCCTGTATTCATAGACCATTTAGGTCAGACTAACAAAGTATTCCCTACTTGTTCTTTCCAACAGATACTTCCCTAAGAGAAATTCAAAGATACAAGGAAGAAAAAGGCAGAGAAAAAATACAGGAAGAATGTATTTTGTTGAGATGTGATTTCTCTTGCTCAAATGAGATTAAACATTGCATAGCTATATTTAATGCAGTTATCCTATGAGATACAACAAAGTTAATCAAAAATACCAGAGAAAGATTTGAGGGTTTTCTGTTACTTTGTTTTCTTTTTTTTGCTACTATCCTCTCCAAGAAAAGTCACTGTAGCCACCAGAATAGAGAGAATATATATAATATAGAAAAGTGAAGTCTTTATCACTTGTGGCTGCTTGCACCAACACAAGTCAGACTGTATAAAAGACTTCTTCCATTTCATTGTTTAAAGATAACTTAGTGTAGATGATCCAATTTTTAGCCTTCAAGATGAAAGAAAACAATCAAGCTTACACATTTCCAACAAGAAGAAATGGTAAAGCTTTAAGGACAACTAGAAAGATTTCCAACCCTCACTGAGAAAACATACGTGGGAAAGTATTACCTACTATAATTTTATCTCTAACGAAAGAAGAAATCAATATTAGCAAAGGTTATTTACAAAGGCCTGAAGTGAGCAGTTACTTTCCACAAATGGTTAATGAGCTAAATTGTTACCTACTAGTTTTCTATCAAAATGGCAGCTTTCAAATGTTGAATTAAATACACAGCAGGAACTCAAAAGAAAGCAGCCCCCACTCCAATAAAGAGAGCACTGCAAACAGGGACCTACATGTAAAAACTTAAATTGTCTTAAATTCTTTTAGATAAAGTAAGGCTTAAAAATGCTAACTTTGACTTATCTATTGGCACTGTTAGAATCATAGAATCGTTAGGGTTGGAAAGGACCTTAAGATCATCCAGTTCCAACCCCCTGCCGCGGGCAGGGACACCCTACGCTAAATCATATCACCCAAGGCCTCGTCCAACCTGGCCTTGAACACTGCCAGGGATGGAGCATTCACAACCTCCCTGGGCAGCCCATTCCAGTGCCTCACCACACTCACAGTAAAGAATTTCTTCCTTATATCCAATCTAAACTTCCCCTGTTTAAGTTTGAACCCATTACCCCTTGTCCTGTTACTACAGTCCCTAATGAAGAGTCCCTCCCCAGCATCCCTATAGTCCCCCTTCAGATACTGGAAGGCTGCTATGAGGTCTCCACGCAGCCTTCTCTTCTCCAGGCTGAACAGCCCCAACTTCCTCAGCCTGTCTTCATATGGGAGGTGCTCAAGTCCCCTGATCATCCTCGTGGCCCTTCTCTGGACTTGTTCCAACAGTTCCATGTCCTTTTTATGTTGAGGACACCAGAACTGCACACAATACTCCAGGTGAGGTCTCACGAGAGCAGAATAGAGGGGCAGGATCACCTCCTTCGACCTGCTGGTCACGCTCCTTTTGATGCGGCCCAGGATACGGTTGGCTTTCTGGGCTGCAAGCGCACACTGCCGGCTCATGTTCATTTTCTCATCAACCAACACCCCCAAGTCCTCCGCTTCTGTTAAAGCAAAACCATCCAAAAAAGCATCTGGATATACCACCTGACTTCTAAGGTTAATAAAAATGCTTTTACTTTCTGATAAACATTGGATTATTTTGGGTTTAGGTACTAGCAACACTCTGACCTTTTCCTCCTGCTCATGCTGTGCTTTTAGTTTCCCCAGTTCTTTTTCCAGCTCTCTGGAGTATTCTTCCTTATGCTTCTTCATTTCTGTCTCATGAAGATCCTGAAGCTCTTGGAGGGCTTTTCTGTGCTTGTCCTCCATATTCAACACTTCTTCACGTAATATATCCAGGGCCAGACGTTTCTCCTCTTCCAGCAACCTTCTTTGATTTTGAAGAGCTGTGTTCAATTCATCCTGTGCAAGCATTAATTTTAAAAGGGGAGAAAAAGAATGAAGTACAAATATTTTTATAACCCGCACATGTCACGCTGTATCAAAGCTTAAGCAAACAGGAAAAATACTGCCTCATGAATGATGAGCAGGCATATACATAGAATCACAGAACGGTTTGGGTTGGAAAGGACCTTAAAGCTCATCTGATTCCAACCCCCTGCCACAGGCAGGGACACCTTCCACTAGAGCAGGTTGCTCCAAGCCCCTGTGTCCATCCTGGCCTTGAACACTGCCAGGGATGGGGCAGCCACAGCTTCTCTGGGCACCCTGTGCCAGGGCCTCAGCACCCTCACAGGGAAGAGCTTCTTCCTTGTATCTAACCTGAACTTCCCTGTATCATTGAAATTACTTTATTTTTCCTATCTAGCAGAAATTTTAGACTCCCCTACTTACTCCTTTATCCATGGCATCACTCCCCCTCAGCACAATCTTCAATTTTATCTTTTTGAAGTTCTTTACACTCAAGAACAATTAAAATGCAGATTTAAGATTAGTTAGCATAGATAGGACAGAAGAAAAAATGCACACCTTTCCCCACAAAGGACATCCTCTTAGCCTTTGTGGGGACAGAAACAAACGTAGAATCAGAAGTTTGAGAAGTGGGCATAGTGACAGTGCTTGAAAAACAGAACATTTCTCTCTGGAAGGCTCTGAAGTTTTAGCAGTGAGCTAAGCCTTCTTACCTCCTTGACTTGGAAAAGTCTTGGCATCATCTCTCACCCATCTGAACTCTCAAAAGAGCTGAAACCTCTACCCAAGATCTACTCACCAACAACCTGCTCCCAAAACCCTAACTGGAACCTTTAGAGATAGATACCCTTCTTCTAGTCTTCCCTTTGATACTGTGCCACTGGGGAGGATCTTTAGAGTCCTAGAGATGAAGCTTAACCTACAGAATTGCATTTACTTTGTCCTAATCACTTCTGAAGAATTACTCTATCAGGCAGAGAAGCTCTGAAACACCAAATAGAGAGACCCTCCAATCTGAACTATGTTAAAAATATTTACCTAATTTGTACCTTTTCCACACAGAAAACTCATTAGTCTGGGCATTCAGGGAGGGGAGCAACAGACGGACTTAATTTTCAGCTTCAGTTTCCTATTTCAGCTCACAATAAGGCCACATATGAGTGTTAGCAGGAGATTGTCAAAATACACCCCAAGAACAAGGGAAAAGGGCATCCCACACCATGTACCATGAAATTTTACCTTCTATGCCAAGTCTTCGTCCTGACTCACCTTATGAGCTGCTTCTGTTTCAACAGCCACGGCTTTAAGTTTTTCCATATGAAGGGTAGCTAACTCAATTTTCAACTTATTTTGGGAAAGCTCAAGTTCTTCAGCATGCTTTAATTTCAACATCTGTACCTCCTGATCCAAGCGTGCTTGACCCATTTTATCCTTTTCTTGGAGCTGTTCTGTGTGCTGCAGCTGTAGCTTCTCAAGAGCCTGACTGTGCTCATCTCTAATATTCTGAATTTCAGACAGGTAGGATGACTCTAAGGAATCCAGGTTTGATAAGTGTTTAACCTCCAGCTCATCAATTTGTGCCTGGTGCTTTTCCTGCAGTTCAGCAATACAAGCTTCAAGCTGGACCTGCTGTTTACTTTCTAGTGTAGATTTAAGTGCCTCAATTTCAGCTTGGTGCTTTGTCTGAAACTCAGTTGTAAGAGACAAAATTTGCTGCTTATGCTTCTCCTGTAATTGCTCATTTTGGAGCTCCAGTTCATCAACATGTTTCTTTTTCAGCTCTTGCAGAAGAATCTCTTGCTCAGTTGTGAATTTCTGAGTCATGGCTTTGTGTTCCTCCATAAACCTAGATTATTTCCAAGAAAGTTAAGAGAATAGTGTCAAAAAGGCATTGCTTGCTTTGGTTTTAAGACGAACTAAAAATAAAACCCAAAGAAAAATAAGAAGACCTCACTTAGCCTCCACAAATTTGACTTTGTGTTTCAAACACAACGAATTCAAAGCAAGCCACAATGATTTCATAGCCACATAATTGAAGGTTTATGCAGTATCACTTGCTGGTATCTGTTTACTACTAGGTAGAATGGCACCTCTATTAAATTACTAATAGAGAGCCACATACAAACATTGTTCACTCTGAGAGAATACTGCCATATGAGAGCATCTGGTATATAGCATACACATTGTCTACACCCCAAATGTCTTATCTGTAAGTAAACCAACTGTCATAAGAATCATACCCAAAAACATGTGGTTAAGACTGAGACATAAAACCACTCTGGAAGAGGATGTGGGATACCTGGGGGCTCCTCCAAACTCATTTCAGCTCTCTGAAGTCTGCCTAAAGCTTGATGCAGAAGATTTAGTACCAGAGATGCTGCAATTTACTGTAATCATCAAGTGTAGTATTTTTTGAATAGAGGCACCAATAATCGAAAAGAGATGGGCTATTTAAAGGCTGAATTTCTACTTTTAGTGTTTCCTTACTGTAATTATTTCCCTAATCTCATTCTGTGAGCATCTGTTTAGGGAGGAAAGAAGGGATAAATCTGAAGCAATGCATGCAAATACAAACATGCAGTTATTTGAGTATTTCCTTTAACACACTTAAAACAACGGGTACAGGAAGGGGAAGAAAAAGAGCAGTTACAGCTTTCCTGTTTAACCAGAGCTGCAGTATATCATATTCAGACCATCAACCTCAGCATTCAGTGGTTAACACAAGCTTCATTCACCAGCTTGCTTAAATACATTTGAATTGATTGAAAACACTTGAAAAAACTGAGAATGTTTCCACTTCCATGTCCTGTAACACTTCCTCTAAAGCTGGTTTTCAGCGGTATGTTGTATTCTTAACTGCAACAAACATAACTTGACCACACTTCATTTGATTTGTTAGAATAGATTCAATGCATTTACATGAAGCAAAGCTGTAAACTGCAATGGACGGCATTACTGTTACTTTGGAGTGAGCTCTACATACATGAAGTTAGCTGATGCCATCAAGTGACCAATTTACATCACTACCTTACATCTAAAATAAGAGCAGCAATACCAATGACTGAACTGGCAAGTGAAGAGTGCTCAGACACTCGGGACTTACTTGGTTTGTGCTTCCATAAGTTTCAGTGCACATTCTTCCTGCAGACAAAGTGTGGCCTTTTCCATTTCTTTTGCCATAAGTGTTTTGGCTGCCTGCAGGTCAGCATCATACTGCTCCTGAGCTTTCTGCACAGCCTGTGCACTTGCAAGGCTGTCCTCTAGCTGCTGCAAGTTGTTTTGCTGCTCTTTTACCAGTTTCTCCAATTCCAGAATTCTGGCAGCTTGGTGATCTTGAAGTTGATTCATTTCAGCTTCACGAAGTTCAAACTCCTTTTGTAACTCCTGCTTCTCACATTCGCCTCTGTTCTGCAGTTCTATACGCAACAGTGATAATTTCTCCTCTGCTTGGATCCTCTGGTCCTCACTTTCACATTTCCATTTGTTCTCCTTTTCTTTGTACATAGTCTCTATCTTCTGGACTTCTTCTCTGGCTTCTCTTAATTTATTCTTGTGATCCTCAGCCATCTCATGTTTTATCTGTGAACACAGTTTTGCATAAAATACCAAAACCAAACTGACAAGTGCAAAATGAATATTCTCAGGCATTTAAGGTCTTGGAGAGATTCAATTCCTGCAGTGAAAAAAATACTGTTTACTTCCAGATAAAAGTAAGGCTGAAATGTCAATTCATAGCTATTTTAATTCAATGCATTATTAAGAATTAACTGGGGTAAGGAAGAAAAAATTAAGGCAAAATCCTAGAATTAATAAGATACTCCATGTTCTTTTCCCCTGGGGCCACTTGCCTTCATTTCAGGAGTTCAAATTGAAAAAAACACAGAATCACAGACTTGTTTGGGTTGGAAAGGACCTTAAAGCTCATCCAGCTCCAAGCCCTGCCACAAGCAGGGACACCTTCCACTAGAGCAGGGTGCTCCAAGCCCCTGTGTCCAACCTGGCCTTGAACACTGCCACGGATGGGGCAGCCACAGCTTCTCTGGGCACCCTGTGCCAGCGCCTCAGCACCCTCACAGGAAAGAGCTTCTGCCCAAGAGCTCATCTCAGTCTCCCCTCTGGCAGGTTAAAGCCATTCCCCTTGTCCTGTCCCTATGGGCCTTTGTCCAAAGCCCCTCTCCAGGTTTCTTGTTGGCCCCCTTTGGGCTTGATTAAAAACCTCTTTTAAACCTCTCATCTCCCTTCGTGTTCCAGCTCCAGATACTTTATATGCAGTATCCAAGTCCATCACAAGGACAGTTCTCTCCTGTAGCATTAAAAGCAGTATAAAAAATTCATAGCATAAAAACAGAAGCCAAAGCACTGAAAGACTGTTCAAGTGACAAACGGCAGAAAAAGACTCTAAATACACTGAGCTGGTAAACAAACAAATAGTAAGCTAAGAAAACAACAGAATCATCTCTTAAGAAAAAATTAAAGGCTAGTAATATCACACAGGACTGTAAAAGCAGTAACAGATCACATCGGTGTGAAGTCCACTCTTCTGTTTTCACTTGGAAAGTTCATTTTGAACGAATAAGCATTCATTTATACTACAACCTAAATGATGAGGCAGAAAAGGCAAAAACCCCAAGGATTTTGATTAACACACAATCCATGATGATTTTTCTGGGTTTCACTGGAGAAGCAATAGAGGAAACTGGTTCACTCTGTTTCTGAGAGATAGACATCGGACGGCAAGCAAAACATGGATTTCCAGACAGAGGATCAGCATGTGGGCCAGGCTCATTTCAGACACCACATTCTGCATACACTTATCTTTTATCCAGCCAGCAGTGCCACAAACAAGATCCCGCAGGTGGTAGAAGTAACTATTAATACTGAAGGCTTCATTACTGGAAGCTTCAGGTGAGTCTCCATGTCCTCTCCAGTCTGCAACTGTTTTCTCTGGCCTTCTCCACCAGATTTTAAGTCTACAAAAGGATGCTCATTCTCTCTCATTAAAAAGGAAGGAAAAGAGGACTTGAGAAATAAGAGCTTCATCCATCTAATTCTCTCAAGTATTCAAATACTAGAACAAATTAAGCAAAGAATTAACATCTGAGCTAAGGTTATCCTCAGATGGGACAGCTGACTTAACAGGTAAAAGAGAAGGTTTGTAAGGATGCAAGGGTTGGTCTCTTCTCCCAAGTAACAAGAGGGAATGGCCTCAGGCTGTGCTGGGGAGGTTTAGACTGGATATTAGGAGCAATTCCTACCCCCAGAGAGTGTCAAGTACTGGAATAGGCTGCCCAGGGCAGTGGTGGAGTCATCATCCCTGCAGGTATTTAAAAGATGTCTCTAAGTGCCATGTCTACACATGTTTTAGCAGTAGTGCTGGCAGTGAACAGTTGGGTTTGATGAACTCAAAGGTCTTTTCCAACCTGAAGAATTCTACGATTCTGAGGTGCCAGACAGGATTCTCTTTACCTACAAATTCTAAGAGCTACACCTAAGCAAAGCCAAAGCAGAAGTCTCTTATCCAATTCTCAATTCTTCCCTCCAAAAATGCCCCGAAAAGTTACTTCTGGTTATTTGCTTCAAAGACAGAAATTTCTCAGAGAGGACCTGTTCAGCAGAGAATATTTTCCATCTGCCTCTGCGCTTTCTGCTGAATTCTCCATTACCACATGATATAGAATCATAGAATAGTTAGGGTTGGAAAGGACCTTAAGATCATCTAGTTCCAGCCCCCCTGCCTCGGGCAGGGGCACCTCACACTAAACCATCTCACCCAAAGCTTCGTCCAACCTGGCCTTGAACACTGCCAGGGATGGAGCATTCACAGCCTCCCTGGGCAACCCATTCCAGTGCCTCCCCACATTACAGTAAAGAATTTCTTCCTTATATCCAATGTAAACTTCCCCTGTTTAAGTTTTAACCCATTACCCTTTGTCCTGTCACAATGAAGAGTCCCTCCCCAGCATCCCTATAGCCCCCATTCAGATACTGGAAGGCTGCTATGAGGTCTGCACGTAACCTTCTCTTCTCCAAGGCTGAACAGCCCCGTAATGCAACTGTGCCATATTACTTTTGCACCAGGACAGGGATGCGCTGCAGGGAGATGTTCAGGATAAGGACCTTTTGTATTCCAATATTTGTGTGTACCCATGCAAGTCCATTTAAAGCTGAAGCTATGATCACTAACTATGCACTTTTAAAGATAAGTACTGCTTCTAGCTCCCTTGGTCTTCGCAACAGATCTGAGCTTGCCCAACTCTCTACTAAACATTACTGTAATACATGTTACCTTTTCCATTTCCTCTTTCAGGTGCTTTTCATTCTGCACAGAGGAATCTTTTTGTTTAGTAATCTCCTCCTTTAAGTGCTCTATTTCTTCCAGAAGCTCTGCAATACGCTGTTTCTCAGAGTTGAGAAGGGAGAGCTTAGCTTTGTGCTCTTCCTCCAGCACAGATACTCGCTCAGCCACCTCCATTTCAACCTGACGTGCTGCATCTTGAGCACTCCGTAGGTGCAGTTTGGTGATTTCTGAAAAGCAAAAAGAAAACAAAACAATAAAATGACGTTCTGGAACTCCTTTTATTTTAACAGGTTTTATTAATGCACAGAAATAAAGCTGATGTTGTCAGCTGCGCAGTTTATCAGCAGCCATATTAACTTGAGATCAACAAGAGCCCCTTATCAAGATGATTTTGTACCTTGTTGCACTTTCTTGTCACGTTTGAAATGTATCAGTATCCACCTCCCTCCTCCAGCAACAGCCACAGGACCTGACTTTCTTTTGGGAAATGTAATGGCAGATTCATACAAGCTTTATCTCCTCTTCTGCACATGCTTTTTACATAAGGCATTTCCCAAGAAAGGCAGATGGGAGAAAACTCTAAACATTTTAAGCACTTTTTATATACCTGTCTAGTATTAAAAATAAAAGAAAAATAAGAAATATAACTGCAGATATTAAGTCATATCGATCCTTCTAACCAATATACAGTGGAATATAGCTATAGCTGCATGTTATATAGCTAACTGTAAAGGATGGATTATAAAGTCATACTATGCTCCAACATTGCAGATACAACAACTGCCATGATAGCTTAACCTGCACCTCAATATATGCATTTCACATTGACTCAATACAAGGTGGTATATTTCTATAAATTATAATTCCAAGAAAAGCAGCAATGGTTAGGAAATGACATTAACCTATGATCACATAAGGAAGTCTCATTAAATTTAGTCTTAAAAGGAACTTTAACCTGAACTCCACAGTAAACAAAACCTATTACAAATTTTGCTCCTTCGAAATACTTTCCTCTGTGTTCAAAAACTTCATCCTAACACATCTGCCAACTAGTGGAAAACACAGGAGAAAAAGGAAATATTAATATTAAATGAGCAGAGCACTGTCAAACCCTCGAAACACAGGCAAAAGAGGTATGGAACATAGAAGTGGGTGTACTCTATGGAACTGGCCTATTTCACACAAACAGAGGAGGCATTTAACGTAACTGACAGACAAGACTAAGAAATTCTCAAATACATATCAATTCAGGAATTGACAGTGCCCTCCCAGGCATCAAGAAGGAAAACCTGATCAGCTCCGCAGCTGCAGTACATTTTACTACACAATAACCAGTTTCAGGTAACCATATCTTTTATGGGCATGTTGAGTTGTGCTTCCAAAGTCAAAAAGCAAAGTGCTGGATGCCAGGGCATAACACATGTTCCCTATAGTTTATGGAAGATAATAACAAATCAAAAACTGAAAAGCCTATTTAAAGGAAAATATAAGTGCCGCAAGCAGCTTACTATTTTGCTTCCCAGTCTGTCAGATCATCTTACCTTTTAAATGTTCTTCTGAAAGCTGGGCACGGAGCTGCTCAAGTTCTAAGCAATGCTTTCTTTTCATTTCCTCAATTTCTGTTCTATATTTGTCTGACAGATCCATTTTCATTTTCATTAGGTCCTCTTTATATTGAAGTGCAAGGGAAGATCTTAAGGAATCTAATTCACACCTGTGTTGTTCTTTAAGTTGTACTTGCAAACAGGCAAGTTCTTCCTACACAAGAAATGGGTTAGGGAAAGACATCTTCAGCTTTGAAGAAACCATGCCAAGTATCTTTCAGTGACAGCAGCAATATAAAGCACCTGCTCAACAAGCATGTATCTGGTTTCCAAAAAACCTGCTGGCTTTGCTCTGTTCCTGCTGCTCCATCTGCTGCTAGAGCAGCAGAGCCCCTCAAGATAGATATGCTTTGGAACCATGCCACAAGGCAGTTCTGAGTTTCAGGAGCTGTTTGAGTGTGTAATAGAGGGGGAAGTCCCACATACATCTGGGTAGAAAAACTATTGACTCTCAGCAATTAAGAGAGCCCTTTGTGTACACCACAGAACTTAAAATAACCATCTATTATGAATGCAGCTTCATACTCAGCTAGGTAATCAAATATCAGCAAGAAAACAGGTATGATGTGTACATTCCTTATAACTCATGTATTTTTTTGTGTGATTTACTAATAAAATGGAGCTCATGTTGTCCTGGGGATGCCTTTTCTCCTTGTCATTCCCTTACTAAAAATAAAATACATTAACTTTATAATTAATTTTGAAAAGAAAAATCTAAAACTAAAACCAAAAGGAAAAATCCTTTTTGAAACACTCAGTTCACTTCAAGTAAGTTGAGCAAAGAAGTTCTTAAATTACAATGAGGTACATAAAAATAGGTGTGTAAATAGAAGAGGGACCAAATTAGCAACTGCATTTGAAGGGAACAGGCAGCAATAGAAGGCACAACTACCACAGAAGCTATAGAGAAGAGAAACATCATAAGCTCTGCACTTGTGTAGAAAAGCCTTGATAAGCTCCTTACTAGGCTTACAGGATAACCCAAACAAAGGGCATAAAATCACAGAACACTGTTTCATCTGTTCTGCTAGGCTGAGAACTGATAATTTACAATATAATTGTCAAAAATAATTAAGCCTGTCTCAAATTAGGTCTCGAAAATGTCTCAAATTAACATCTGACATCAATTTTCATATAGGTCATGTAATGAACAGTAGAACTTTATTATACCAAAAATCCTACCTGATGTCGCTCCAGCTGTTGATTTAGTTGAACAAGCGTATCCTTTCTCTCTTTCTCAGCAGCCTCTTCAAAAACTGTGACAGAAGAACTGAGAAAAGAGGTTTCAAGTTTAAGACTGGAATGTGTCACAAATTAAGTGAACTTGCTGATTTACGATGCACTGGAAGTAGGCACAAAGCAACTATAACAACTGCTCAGGAATGAACACTCGTGACTTCCATCACTGGGTTTCTAACTACAGATTGCTTAATGATCAATCCCAATATATTTAGAAGCTAACATCATCTTTAGTATTAAAAATATAATGCAAGCAATGCTGTCACAACATGAGATACAGGGAAAAGGAATAGTCACCTGATGTCCCCTGCTTGATCTTGACTCATTTCTAACTCTGACAGTGAATAGTCCTTCAGCTCTTGCAGTCTCTGATGCAGCAAAGTCAATTCTTCTCTGTAGTTTTCTTCAGCAACCTTTAGCTTCTTTTCAAAGTAAAGTCTCAGTTGCTCCAATTCAGCTTCATGCTCACTTTTTCTCTGCTGACACTGTTGTTCAAATTCTTGTTTTAAACGCTCTATTTCTTCCACCTGTGATGCACGAGCCAGAAGCTGCTCTTTCAGCTCTGGAATGGAGGCAAAACCAACTCAAGCACTCAGAAGCACATATCTTTAGGCTAAATCATTATGTGAACTTCAGCCGTATTTTAGTTGTTGAGACAGGGGTAAAATGTTATACCAGAAGCTACATAATAAATAAACTTCTAAAGACAAAATGTCAGAAGACAGTAAACCTATGTTCTTCATTTACACTGCATTCAGAGAAACCATCCTCATGACAAGAATCAAAACTACCAGAAAACTGTTAGACCTCCTCATTTCCTTGTGTTTCAGGTCTGGGCTAGTAACATGCAGAGTCCTGCAATACTACTTAATCATCACATAGGCTCACTGTAGCAGTTACTGATAACACCACCAATGGGATAGGCAAGGGGAGTCCAATCTGGCATGGGTAGGTTTTGCCTAACCAGTAAAGTCTGCCAGCACAATAGTAACCCTGAGAAGTGTTTAACAGTTTTGAACTGGCATATCATTTGTACATCAGAGCAGGGATCCCATGATCCAGCTGCCACCACCACAAGTCCCCAAATCAATCTAAATGCATTGCCAAAGGATCACTCAAGTGAAGAAAAGCAGAGGAAAACAAACCACTTTTAAGATCTCACACGCCAAAAGAGATATCCTCACCTGGACCATGGACTTGCATTCTGGCTTCACCATCTCAAGCAAGATGAAGAAGAAACAGAAAGGGTCCAAAGAATGGGAATGTGGGCAGTTAGAAACATGGAGAGACATTTGAAAGGTTAATAAAGATCAGGGCTACAGAGAGGAAATATAAGAATTCCAGCAAATACTATAAAGTGGTATCTGCTATAATTTTGTAATATCAAAACAGATCTGAAAAAGTCAAGGTAAAGTCTGTTCAATAAAGTTTTGTTTAATACATTTAAATCTTGAAGCAAAAATCTTAAGATATATAATGCATATGGTCAGATTTCAGCCAGCCATTATTTTCTCTCGCGTTTTAAAACTTTTTCATAAGCTTAATACAGATACACGTAAGACTAATTCTAGTGTGAGGCAGGGGGTTGGAACTAGATGAATCTTAAGGTCCTTTCCAACCCAAATCATTCTATGACTCTATAAAACCTATTATCTTTAACTGCTGTGCACAATGTTTTCCCTTTTGTTGCTTTTAGAGTATATGTTTATTTTTTAAACAGAAGCATCATCATGGAAAAAGGACAGTATTTTTAGCCTTATAGGAAAACAACACTGTCATGCATTCTGATTTCAGAAGTATCACCTGAATGTTTTTGGTTTAAATTAGACAACTCTTTATTCCAGGGCTTTTCTGTATTGAAGAATTAGTAGCCTTTCAAAAGATGACAAATCTCCATTTTGAGTGTCAATGAAAAATGCATTTTATTTTACTTGCCTCAAAACCAAAAGGGGGAAAAAAAGCCACTTCTACCTCAAGATACAACCTAATCACATTTTAAAATATTTCTACCTTTCTGCCTTTTTTTAAGCAGATTCATCTCTTATCTCCAAATAAAACAGTCACAATAAACTACTCGAAGCTATAAATTAAGCAGGGAGCTTTACTGCCTA
Organism: Pezoporus flaviventris; assembly: GCF_033815535.1. Taxonomy (NCBI): domain Eukaryota; kingdom Metazoa; phylum Chordata; class Aves; order Psittaciformes; family Psittacidae; genus Pezoporus; species Pezoporus flaviventris. Next base: position 55,901,359 of record NW_026892549.1, read on the forward strand.
CCTACAATTGTTTGCTCAATTTAATTCATACCTGCTCCCACACTGAATACAAATAGGAGCATATGATTGCACTGACCAGCATTTTCCTCCTTTTTTAACTACATCATACTTAATTTGACATTGCAAGGAAAAATGTTTGGTTTCCACTAACAATTTTGACAGTGTGCATGAAAGAGGGGCAAGGGAAAGGAAAACCACAGGAGGGAGCTTTTCTCCATAGCGACACCATACTTTTTGACACTGCAGAATCAACTACACATCTGACACTGACTCACCGCTCACTTCAGAAACAGAACACTGTGACCTACCTGTGTGTTCTGGTACATGAGCACAAGTATTTTGTGTCTATAATGTGTACTTCTATATGAAGAAGAGGGAAAAAAGAAAGTGCATCAGTTCTGAACCTACCACTTAGCTCTTGTCGATTTGCTCGGGTACTGTCAAGTTGAGACCAAAGGTGCCTGACTTCTTCTTGCGAACGAGTCTTGAGTTCTTCATGCATGACCTGAAGTTTCTCCAGCTATGGAAGACATGTTAAATACCCAAAACTCCCCAACTTCTTAAACCAATTTCATTCTAATTACTTATTTGATAAGCAACAGACAGTTCTTACAGTGATAGGTAGAAATGCTTAGTGGTAATCTCAGCAACTCATCCAGGCAATCAGAGATATGGAGTAGCACTTGACTGCTAGACCCACTCCTCTGAGAGAGACAAATTTATTCTTAATGCTATGTGTATCAGCAGTGGCAAAAATAAAGCAGTAGTTATATAAAAACGAAACACAAGAACCAGAAAATTAAGCACATAAATAAAGATGAAGAAACAGCACCAAATGGCACAAAGGCAACTGCATTCAAAAGATTCTGAATTACTGGAAAATCCCAGAGTATTTGCCTGCTTCATGAGTTGAGTATTAGTTTGTCAATACAATCCCTAAATAACAAGCAAGTCACCAAAATTGCATGTATATTGTCTAGGTTTTGCTATAAAGAATCACCCTAAATGAGTGTTTATTATTTTTTACCTCTTTCTGAAGATTCTCTTCTTTTTCTTGGCTTTTCATCTTCATATTTTCTAGGAGTTGGTTATGTTCAGCCTGCAGCTGCTGTTGTAATTCTGTAATGGCTAACTGGTGTTGCTCCTCCAGTTCTATACATTTTACTGAAATTAAAAGCGAGTTCTGTTACACCATCATTCCAGATACTGAATAACCTGTACAGCTTTTATGCAACTGAAATAGAAATGCAAGTCTCTAGACTAAAATGGTAGCTCAGAGGGAATCACAAAATACTTGAAGAGTAAAGCATTTGAAAGTCAAACATCTCCACACAGTACTTCCAAGTCTCTGCATCTCTGCTGTTAGCCAAGAAATAACCAACAGTAGTGCTAGAGGGATGAGCATCTGCTCTCTGCTCACACAAACAAGCATCCTGAACTAGAAACCCATGTCAAGGGAAACAAGCATTTCTTCCAGATCCGACAAACAAAGAATTTCTCCTAAGACCAAGAGATGAACAGGAAGGACTAGGAAAGTTCACACCAAGTATGCTCTGCCTCAGCACTGAGCATTCTCTGAATCTTCTAAATGTGCTACTACCTCATCTGGTCAACAAATCTTGACCTGCACAGAAAGAATCTGCAATCAAGTGACCACATGTCAGCCCCAGTGAGCTGCAAGGGATGCCATGTTATCCTCACGGAACAGATTTTAATGATAGAGGTTCAGGGAAATCCAGTAAAGCTAGTGCAGGCTGGGAAGAACTAGCATGTTCTCACAGCAGCCAAAGGTGAGCCAAACACTGAAAGCATCCAGTCCTTGGCAGGCCAAAAAGGCTATGCTTCACTTCTGAAACCTGGTCCTGCTGCCTCCTGCCAGCATCATCCAACACCCTTAATACTGCATTTGCATTTACCCAGACAGAGTATTACAGAATCACAGAATAGCTGAGGTTGGAAGGGACCACCAGGGGTCATCTAGTCCAACCTCCATGCTCAAGCAAGGTTCCCTAGAGCACATTCCTCATTTCCCATGTCTCTCACCTGCATAGCGCCTCAGAAGCTAGGCAACCTGAGTAACTATCACTCTTCACTTCTTGGCATTCTGCACCTAGTATCTCCTTTTCATGCCATCACTGATAGCAGATCTGACACTGTTGCAGCAGTCAGCCACTATCTTAACATGTCAGATTCTGAGACCTACACAAACTGTTCCTAGTTCTATCTGTACCTCAGCAAAAGGCATAAACAGATGTACCTGTTAATGAAAACCTCAGTTACAGTATAAAAAGGTTACTTCCAGAACAGTGTCTAAAAAAGCTACTGTTCCATTAAGCTTTAACTAGTCCCAGAGCAAACCATTAAGCAAAACTAGTCCCAGGGTTTTTTGTTAGAAGCAGCTGCTATTGATAATAACCAATAGAATTTTGGTTAATTCACTAACTGCCAAAGCTGGTTTTCAGCTGGAAGCAAAACAGTACCTCCCTTTAATACACTTGAAGGAAAACATAGTCTATCTCATACCATATAGAAATCAAAGCACAAGACAGCTAACGATGCTCTAAACAATTTTTCATTTACTTAGAACCACAGACTGTTTGTGTTGGAAGGGAGCTTAAAGCTCATCCAGTTCCAACCCCTGCCATGGGCAGGGACACCTTCCAACTACAGCAGGTTGCTCTAAGCCCCGTCCAACCTGGCCTCGAACACTGCCAGGGATGGGGCAGCCACAGCTTCTCTGGGCACCCTGTTCATGTGTCATCCAGTTTTCAAGAGTCTTATGCCATTAACTCAGTTTTTGAGTACACAGATATAGCTTGCATTTGTTTTTTATGCAGGTTCTAAAAACACTTAGCTAGCTTTGCCATTGTTCAATAAATACAACTGCTTCCTACACCATGGCACTTACTTTTAGACTGCTCATTCTCCAGAGAAAGATGACCCAGCTCTGCTTTGACTTTTTCTAATTCCACCTCCAGAGTTTTCTGTAGTTCCACCATTTCTGTCTGATGTTTTCCAGATAGCTCTTCAACCATGTTTTTTAAATGCATATCAGACTCCAAATCCCAATCTCTTTTGAGAGTCTAAGAGAGGAAGATTTGCATTATTAAAGCAAACACACTCAGTAAATGAGTACTTTTCTCCGCCATTTATTTGTCCTCTACAATAAATATGTAGCAAACACAGGACTTCTACCACCTCTAGTTTACTGAAAGGAGTTTAACTTTTTCTTGTATGAAGAAGAGAATTTGTACCTCTAATGCCTGGGTATGTTTCTCTTCCATTTCCAATTCTATTTTCTTCCTCTGATCAACTGTGAAATAAAATACTAATTAATAAATTTACATTAAATGTTATGATTAAATGATAAGTAGAAATATGAGTGAGATTACCATTTTCTGTATCAAACCCAGGTGCAGGCATGCAACAGTGTAAGGTAGCAGGTTCTATCCAAACCCATACCTTTAATCCTAAAGATATACAATCAAATGCCTATCAGTGTCATTTTAGATGCTAGCATTTCAGTATACATCACTCCGAAGTGTTTGAATCATCTCTATCTCCAGAGACACAGCAAAAGAGTCCCAGGCAGCAGCAAGAAGGAAACTCTTCATATTTCTTCTAAGAATGCCTAAGAAACAGACTGCAAGACAGATGCTATTATCTGATCACTGCTATTATCACTGACACCAATGGCTTCTTCCTTCCCAGCTCCTCCCCGTATTGATTCCAGCTTCTTGTTCAGCACCCATCTTGGTCTGCAGGAACCCTGAAAGGGCCCATCAGTCACCTTCTCACAGGTTTTAAGTATCATTGCCTTAGCATGCAACCTTATTTCAAGTGTTCCAGTGGGAAATGAAAATTCAAGAGTTGATGCCAGCTACCCAGCTAATGGTCCAGAAGAGAAAGAAGTATCATCTAAGCGACAAGACAGTGTCCCAGCACCCAGGTTAGTTGGGACATGGCCTCACAGCCTCCTTGAGGAGAAATTTCTTTCCTCTAGTCCCCCAGCTAACAATATCCACAACTCCCCACCCAGACTCTTCCACCATGTGATTCAGAGTTCTCCTTCTCAGCCTCTACATTCAAGAACTCTTAAGTGGTTACATTCATATTAATGTATTAATGTGCCAGCTCTACACCAAGACAGGAACCTGTGGAGGAAGACAAATACTGATGGGGTTTCAATGTCTGGTCCATTATTCCCAAATTCTAATACCTAGTTCTTGCTGATGCTTTGTCATTAGGTCTTCTTTTTCCTTCAGACATTGTTCTTTAATCTTCTCCCACTCCAGCTGATGGCGGCTCTGCAGAATTGCTACCTCTTGAGCACGCTTATCATTGAGCATCTCCCGGAGTTCCACCAGGGCAGTTTCCTTTTCTTTTCTAAAGTTAGACTGTGTAAGCTCAAGCTGAGAGGTATGCATGTTATTTAAGCTTAGACGTAAAGCTTCCAGTTCAAGGCTGTGCAGTGTCTGTAGTGGAGAAAAAAGGAAAGAAGATGATTTTTTCCCCTCCCCTCTAAGAAAATAGTTTCACTTTTTTCAAGTCCAGCTTAACACACCTGTTTTGTCATTCTGTACTTGGAAAGTGTTTCTTCATGGCAGAAGAAAGAGTGGTTTTTAAAGGCAGAACCCTGAAAATAAGCAGCTTTTTATAACAATAAGATTTGCATAACATTCTCAGTGCAAAATGCTTTCCTTATCTGCCTCTTAACTTCATCTCCTACCAAATACCTTGTGTCTGTCCACTTCTCCACAACATCAGATCAGAACACAAGCTTGCCCCAACCTTTCGCTGTCTATTAGGGAAAATTCCTCCTATTTGCTACTGGTTGTAATTTAAAAAGCAAAATTCTGAAGTCGTATTGGAAAAGTAAAGTAAAATTCACCATACTTCATCAAAAAAGGTGTTAAATATTCAACAGTTAGAAATGGCAGTGAAAATAGACCTAGCAAACTTTTCAATTCTTAAATAGATTCAACACTACAGCAACACCTTGTAATTAGACCCGACATTGGATGCATTTCTTCCCATTTCCAGTTTGCATTTAGTGGAAGTGTTCAAGAAACCCAGTAAGTAGTGAGAGGAAAAGGTCAGGTTCATACACTTCAGTTTAGCGGGAAGAATGCCTAATTACATTAGTGGGATAAGTAAAAAGTGGGAGGGGGTTAGTATTTTCTTTAAATTCATCTGTTAAACTTATCAAGACATGAAAGATGACAAAGTTGGGCTTTTGGGGTTTGTGGTTTTTGGTTGGTTGATTTTGGTGTTTGGGTTTTTTGGTTGTTTTATTTTGGTTTTCTAACCAAATTTCTAATTTTTCAATTTCAGCATCCAGTTTTCTTCAAAATAAACATTAAAATATAATTGCAGTGAGGATCCTGGAGAACTCCCATAGAAAATATCTACTACCACCCACCACTCCTAACTCTTCAATGGCAGCATTACATAAAATCAGCCAGGTTAGAAAAGACCTTTAAGATCATCAAATCCAACTGTTACCCAGGACTACCAATATAAAAGAGTTCACACTGTATGCACAAAAATCAAGGAGCCTTCTTTTGTAACATCCAGGTAACCACTGCAGTAATTCCTGTGCTCCTGTATTTCACCTGGGATTGGAGCTGAGCCTGCTCAATCTCTGCTTTGTGTGTGGCTGCCATTTGCTGCCGAAGTTCATCCAACAGGAGCTGCTGTTCTTTATTTAGCTTAGTACGGAGCTTCTCCATTTCATCTTCATGTCTAGCGATCAGCTCAGAGATCTCACGATCATGCTCTCGTTCATGTACCTGCAGAGAATACTCAGCTGAAGAACTTGATTCAACAAAATAACCAGAATTCTCCCCTCCTCCCCAAATCAAGACACCACGGAAGAAAAGACACAATTATTAGATATTTGCATCTCTAAAACATTTATACTGTTTAAACAACACAAACTGAGTTTGCTTTTCTGAAATCAACCCAAGGACAGCATTTACCTTTTTTATTAAGGCAATCTGTTCCTTTCTTTCTTCTTCCAACTTTTGCTGGTTTTCTACTTTATCTTTTATTTCAGCCTTTAATTCTTCTATCTGCAAACAGGCATACAAACATTTACAATGTCTACCTTAAGCATTCCAAAATCCCAAGCCTCCTGCTTGGGTTTCCTACCACTTTCTCTTGTGTCAAACTCACTTTAGCTAATTCAGCACGGTGCTGAGTCTCCATTTTATCCATTTCCTCTCTGTGATGTTTCACCATCTTGGCTTGTGCCTCCTGTGCAGCTTGTGCAGACTGAAAGGACTCCTGCAAGCGAGCCTCAAGCTCCAAATGAGCCTTCTTCAAATGGGCAATTTCTTCAGTCAACTGGCCTTTTTCCTCACTGTATTCAGTACTTTTGGCCTTTACTTCAGCATTAAGTCTATGGATTTCTAGGTGGCTGAAGTTCAACCTCTCCTCATATTCCAGTCTTTCACACTCATGTATTTCTTTGAGGTTCTTCACTTCAGCATTAAGTTCCTGTATGTTTCTCTCAAGATCCTCAATGATGCTAGCATTGTCTGCTAGTGTTTTTCCTGCTTTTATTAGATCCACCTCCATATCAGATAATCTCTCTCCTAAGGTGGCTTTTTCCTCTAATAAGAGTGCTAAATTTTGTTCTTTATTATGGATTTCAGCTTTGAGCAGCTCCTGTTCTTTTAGCAATGTCTCTTCAGATACAGTTTTCTGACCAAGCAGCTCTGCTATTGTCTGGTTTTTATTCTTCTGAGCATCAAGCTGGCTTTGCATCTGATCCCTCTGACTTTGCAAAGCAGCTAACTGACGTCCAAAAAGAGACTGTACTTCACTTGTTACAGAATCAGAAGCTGTTTTCTGCTCTTGAACATCTTTTACTAATTGCTCCTGTGTTCGCAGCTGCACCATCAGCATTTCTCTTTCCTCCTGGAGGTCTTTTATCATGTCTTGCCAGGTAGAGGATTTTGACACTTGTGTTGAAGCTTCTCCATCCTCGCCCTGCTGCCTCATTAGAAACATTATTTTGTTTTCAAGTTCTTTCTCCTTCTCTGCTTTCTGAAGAAGTTGTTTCTCACAAGAGATCCGTGCTTCACGTTCCTCATCCAGTTCCACACGCATTTGGGAGAGCTCAGCCATTACTTTTTCCCATTTTCCAACAGCTTCTTGGGTCTCCTGAGATGATTTCTTCAAGGCTGACTCCTTCTCATGGAGCTGCTCATTTAGCTTTAGACATCTCTCTACTAAACTGGTTGTCTCATCATCCTTTACAGCACCACCGTGGTCACTTATTTTGCTTTGGTGCAGGGAGCTATCTGACAGAAATGCAACAAAGGCCTTTGCACTCACCTCAGTCTCTTCAAAAGTCTCTTGAGCCAAATCACTAGGATTTATTTCCTCATCAAGGCCAAAGCTTAATGCAGATAAAAAATCCCTGCTGCGTTCTAGAAGCATACTGTCTAACCCGTACCTACTGCACCTACCTTCTTCAATGGCGTAACCTTCAGAAGCGCTACATGCGTAAGACTCTTCTGGTCTCTCAGTGGAGATGAGATATTTAGCCAACATACCTTCATCACCACTAAAAAGCCCCACTTCTGGCAAGTGTTCTTGAGACACTTCACTGTTTTCGTTATTCTCTATGATCTTTGAATTCTTGATTTCTACTAATTGATCCCTTGAGGAGCCTACTCTCAAGCCATGCTGGAACTCTAGTTCTTCATGAACTAGCTCATCTTCACCTGTTAACTGGTGTGGCGTATTCCACATCTCATCAAGTTCTGCTCTCATCTCTGGTAAAATCTGGTTTTCCCTCAATTTCATTACCTTTCTATTGGAGACAATCTCTTCATCATACTTTTGCCTTATGTCTATAGTGGGTTTAGCCTCATAAAGTTGCTTCTCATTTAATGCCTTGATGAAAGAATTCAGTTTCTGAATCTCTCCATTTGAGGACTGTTTTACTTGTTTATATTGCTCAGCTTCCTTGAGCTGCTCTTCTGCACCAGAAAGTTGCAACTTAAGCCCATCAATCAAATCCTTGTATTTAGTCTCAATTTCAGATTTTTCTCTCTCAAAGTCTTCCTGTTGGTTCTCAAGTCTCTTTCTCAAAGATTCTTTATTAACTTCAGACTCATGAAGACTCTTATTTAAGTCAATTATTATGCCATTCAAAGTCTGAACATGCTCTTCAGAATTCAGAGCAGAGAGTTCTCTTTTTAATTCTTCAAGTTCATTTTTGTATTTTAAAATCATTTCTTCTTCATATACCTGTTTGGCTTCTGCAATTTCTCTTCTGTGGCACTTCTCCAGCTCAGCCCTCAAGTTCTCCAACTGTCTGCAAATATCCTTCTCATGACTGATTGTCAGTTCTTCAATATGTTGTTGTTCTTTCATTTTGGATAAAGCTATTTCATTTTTCAATTCTGTTATCTCTGAGTCACGGAGAGAAAGGGTATGTTGTAGTACAGACAATCTTTCTGATGCCACTAGATCTTGGAGACTTTTAACATCTTGTTCTTTTTCTTCTGTGTTTTGGCATAGCTGTTGAATTGTATCTTCCATATTTTCTTCCAGTTGGGCAAATGTATTTTCTTTATCTTTGGTATTCTGAAAAAAAAAATATCCTGCATATGAAATATGCCATTGAAATATGTTTTCATTTCCCTAAGCCTCATGCTTTCAATTTATCTTCCTAAATAATACTTACTATTAAGTGCAGGGTGTATCGTTGGCCTAGGCAACAGGATTTTTAACCACATTCTTGAGAGTTGAAAGGATTACTGCAAGTCTCTGGTAACAAATATGGTAACAAGTAGCAATTTATCTAAGCAATAACAAATGCTGTGTCACTGAGTCCAAAAAGAAAGAAAATAGTGGCTGTCTCAAACTTCAGGTATTTTACTTAAAGACTATCAGAGCTACAGATGCCTCTCCACCTCACATCCATGTACTCCTGCAGGCAGGAGTAAGCTAACTTAAGAGTCATCTCACATTTTGGCTCATCTGACTCACTTAAAAGCTTAAGGCTTCTACCCATGGCATTGCTGGTTATGTGCTTAAAGGAAATCAGATCTTTTAGGCTGTTCCTTTAATGTATGCTTACACAGCAGATCCAGCAACCTTCACCCCACTGCAAGCCTCTGTCAGTTATGTTCCTGCATGCCTCAAAGAATCCTACAATGTTTTGTGTCGGAAGGGAGCTTAAGTTCCAGCCTCCTGCCAAAGGCAGGGACACCTTCCACTAGAGCAGGTTGCTCCAAGCCCCATCCAACCTGGCCATGAGCACTGCCAGGAATGGAGCAACCACAGCTTCCCTGGGCACCCTGTGCCAAAGGCTCAAAACCAGATGGACCTGCTTCTGATGGAAATTTCTTCATGTTATACAACAGTTGAGTAACAGAGTTAAAAAGCAACCCTTCTGCAACATAAACCACTGGAGTAATTTCAACAGAAAGAGCCAGAACTAAATCCCTTGTTTCATTACAAAAAGAAAAAAAAACACCAAACTTAAATTGTAAGCAGCTGGTTTGCTTTAGCTGAATATCATTACCTTCAAAAGAATAAACTTTCAATTCCATGCTAAAGTGTAGTTTCACTCCTGAAGCATTAGTGTTACCTCACAGACAAATTTAAAGTTCATTACAGGATCTTCCTCCAAAAAAGTACCACCCTGGCGTGCATGACCACACCAAAACCCTAACTACCTACAACTTCTAATTATAAAGGCACTTTCCAGTTTTTACCTTTTGAGAAGACTCAAGCTGTACTTCCAGGTCATGTGCTTTCTCACGCAGCATCTCCAAATGTGCATTTTGCTCTCTGATACGGCTCTGAAACAAGGACATCTGCTGCTGGGCTTCTAATACTTCATTTTTCTCAGTGCTTGTACTCCTCAGCACCTCATTATCCTGAACACAGAAAGACAGAGTCATAAGAAAGTTGATGACAGAACTCCTACACAAGTCTCACTGTATGCATAAAATATACTGTATTCATTTACTTCAGATGTACCCTGTGTCTTTCAATGAGTAAGAATCTCCCTAAAAAGTCAGACAATGCTTATCCTGTCTTAGATACTATCACTCACCATAAAGACATAAATCGACTAACCAATCTCTAGAGGTCCCTTCCAACCCTAACAATTCTGTGATTCTGCTAGATAATTCATCTCTGTGAAAGCTCCAAAATGAAACAGTACTTCCAAAGGACTGACATACTCATATGAGGACAGTGAACTAAACCAGTCTTCTCTGCAAAGGATTTACAGTTCAATACTAAAGGGTTTTCTTTCCACCTCCCTCCAAATGAAAAGAGGACATTCACCCCTACGTGGGTAAATTAAAATACATTAATTATTAAAACCTTTTTCTAAAGACTTTGCTAACACCAAGCAGATAACATTTAAGACAGTTCTATTAGTATTTTCATCTATTATCAAAGTTGACATGCTTTCACAAACAAATATTACTAGCCTTATTTAGAATATGCCTGAAGTGCTATTTAGAGGCTTTATCATTGTCTTTTAATGGTTTATTGAGCAAATCCCAACAATCATCTAGAGAGTAATTTTCACTATTACCATGTACTTAATCAAGAGTACTAAGAACTGTTCATAGAAAGCAGGATTTTTGTTCTTTTTCAAAATTTCATTTAGCAGAGGATTTCTCTTCTCTGCTCCATCCCTGGCGGTGTTCAAGGCCAGGTTGGACAGAGCCTTGGGTGACATGGTTTAGTGTGAGGTGTCCCTGCCCATGGCAGGGGGTTGGAACTAGATGATCTTAAGGTCCTCTCCATCCCTAACTATTCCATGATTCTATGATTCCAGGACATGAGCAATCCCTTCAAGCCAAGCCCTGAACTTCAGGAAGTCCCAGGTTTTATTTGTAATTCTTTTTACCTCCCCTTCCTATTCAGCCATTTCAACTATGTAATCCATCCTAGCACCACTGATACCTTGCAAACCCGATATGGTGAGTAAACAGAGATATACCTCTCTGGCATATACTTCAAGGCTCCTGAGACAGCAAAAATACAGGTGTGCAGAGAGAACAGCCACTGGAACACTGAGCAACGCCAAAAACAGATAAAGGGGTTTTGTTGGGTCTTTTGTTTGGTTTTCAATTTAAAGTAGATGAAAGGCTGCAGTATACTTCATTATCCAGGGATTAGACCCATGATCAACTTGTGGCACTGAAACATGTTCCTGTGTGTCACAGGGGCTGCATCAACTGTCTTCATGTTATTTAAATGCCCTTCTTTGAGGCAAGTCACATTACCACTTTATCTTAGTGACTGCAGACAAATATTCAACATGCTCTGAGTTTCTACGGCCTTTAACAGCAAAACAAGAAACAGGTACAAAGACAGAAGCTGCTCCAGTCAGTCCTGTGGTTTCTTGGGAGCAATACTGTCACAATTCTCACAGAGAAGACAGAATCTTGTATTTTATTTTAAATATTTTTTTGTTTTTAATGTAGGAAACAACTAAGAAATGAACCTACTTTTCAATTAAAAACAGCATTCAAATTTCTTTGGACAAGGTCCATGATTCCAACTAAAACTAATTCTGTTAGCAAGCAATTTTGCAGCCAGTACATGTATGTACAGGTAAGTACCTGTTTTACACTGTAAAATAGTGAAAAAGCATCATTTTATCACATTTGCAAACAATACTCAGTAACTAATCTTTTTAGTAACTCATTGTCATAATCTTCTTTGACATATATATCAGCATCTTTTACTGAATACGTGATCTTTCACTCTTACTTCAGCTGTACTATCATTCAGTACACCCCAGTTGGACAAGTCAGCACTCCCCTGGTGAGTAAACAAATGGAACAAACACTAGATCATTTTAAATAGCCGTTTTAAAGATACATAAGGAAAAACAATTATTTTAGAAACACTCTAAGCACATGAGCCAGAAAGGCCCACGTTGTGACACAACATGGCAGTGAAAGACCTCAATGCTAAACTCAGCTGGTTATCCATGTTCACATGAATGAAATAAATGTAAATAAAATTAAAGTTACTATGAATGTCTACTGAAAAATTTAGGGCTAAGTCTCCCCATTGAGATTCAATGTTTCATCTTCTGCTTCTGTGGCTTTCTAACATAGTTAAGCACTCCTGCATTGACTAAGAAATCTTAGTTTACTAACTGAGAGGAAATTAATGGTGGTAAATGCTTCATCCCTGGCAGTGTTCAAGGCTAGGCTGGACAGAGCCTTGGTCAACATAGTCCAGTGTGAGGTGCCGCTGCCCATGGCAAGTGGCTGGAACTAAGTGAGCTTAAGGTCCTTTCCAACCCTAACCATTCTGTGATTATTTAACAAACATGCTAAAATCACTCAGATAATGACAAAAGCAGTACTATTTTCTGAGACATATACTTAGCTTGATATCTTGAAAGATATTTACCTCTTACTGGTTTCACAAGACAAGGATGACTGCACCACTCTCTAAAAACATAGCCCAGAGCCCTCCCTGTATTTTGAACCTTCACAAAGTAGTTTCCAAATGATTCCTGTCTCCCTAGAGGTGCCCTCTCCACATAACCTAGAAAGCAATCCTATTTGCTGTGCAAACCAGCTATTTGAACAGAAGCTGTTGAGAAGCAGTAAGTGCTTTTGTATCTTTAATTTAAGTTCACATGAACGTAACAAGGGCACTGCCAGGGTCAAGTGACAAAACACTGTATGCTTTCCTCCTAGTGCAGACAGCTTGGCATGAAGCTTCATAAAAGCTTCATTTGCAATGCTAACAATGTGTTCAGGATACCCTGAATGTAGGGACACCCGCACAAGAGAAAGTGGGATAACACATGCAAATGTCATACTCTGTTACTACTGTATGCAAATACACCAGTTTGATGCTCTGATTGTATGTTGTGAAGACAAACCATGTTCGGAAGGCACTGCCTCCCTAAAACTTGCCAGTCTTTGCATAGACAACATGCTCAAATGCACTGGGTAATTACTGTTTAAACAAGCTCCCACACCAGGACAGGTACACTTTGTTGTAGTCAAAGAGTTGCCTTGTAGTTTCTGAGCTTGTGAAACTATCATTAGCTAATCACTTCTGAAGCAAGCTATAAAAAAATCCCAAAACATATTCAAAAATCCCAAACATATTCAAAACTACATTTTGCTCATTTTTATTACAAGACAGAAAGTATGACATGACTGTTTAATCCACAGCTGGTATAAAACTAAAACTGAAACACATCATGCACAAGCGGAGTCCCATTTTAAACCGGTTTGTCAGATAACATAAGGTCTATACTGGCTTTACAATGGCTGGAACATGCTGGGACCAATTCTATTATTTTCTGAAAACATTAAGCACATTTGAGCCAGCAAAGTGATGCAACACCAAACTAACTGTGTGCATTATAAGGTCCTGGGAGTTTTGCTAGTCTACTATGCCTCTCAGTCTGGAGTTGCCATTGCGCAGAGTCACAACCACATAACTAGAGAAGTTCTTCTGCCCAAAGAGAAGTTCCTGGCAGTGAGAGGTGAAAGACCTGAATTTACCAGGCTAACAGCAGACAGCTCCTTGACTGTCCAGTCCACACAATGGAGATGTTTCAGTAACTGACATCACTTTTTAAGAGAGTTAATTATTACAAGTGAAATACATCAGTTTACTTACTTCTCAGTGACAGCTAGTTGACAGTCCCAGAGAGATAATACCCAGTTAAGTAAAAATGGGTTTTACTGAAAAATCACCTGGAATACTTGTTATTTGCAAATGAAGTGAAGTGAAACACAAAAAATACTAAGATTTACCTCTGTCTCTGTTGTTGTCTGTAGTAGGTTGGCATCTTCAGCCTTACTCTCCAGTGGGTTGGTGTCTTCAGCACAACTCTGTAGTAGGTTGGCACCTTCAGCCTTAAGCTTGAGCAGGTTGGCATCTTCAGACTTAAGCTCTAGTTGGTTGGCATCTCCAGCCTTAAGCTCCAGTAGGTTGGTGTCTTCAGCATAACTCTCTAGTAGGTTGGTGTCTCTGCCCTTACTCTCTAGTAGATTGGTGTCTTCAGCATAACTCTCAAGTAGACTGGCGTCTTCAGACTTACTCTTTGGTAGGTTGGTGTCTCCAGCCTTAAGCTCCAGTAGGTTGGCATCTCCAGCCTTACCCTCTCTACCCTTACCGGCGCCTTGGGCCGCTACTGCGTGCTCTTCCTGCGGAAGGTCATGCGGGTGGACAGACGAACCCTTCCTCTTCGCCGTCTTTTTCTGCGACTGCGCGTTGTCGCCTTTTGCTTTTCGTTGTCTGAAGTAAGCAAACTGTGCAGAAAAGATTGGAAGAGGTAGAGGGAGAGGTAAGTGAGGAAAAGGAAGCAGGACCCCAAGATTAACACACTCATGGGTGATGAAGATCCTATCTTGATAAAATATATACATCTGCAGAAAAACTGCTTTATCTTCCTACTTTTTAAACATTCAGCACATACTGGATAACTGTGCAATTAAGCAAGAACCTCACACCAGTACTAAAGACCCAATTCAATACGAGAATCCAATTTTACTCAGTGAAACTTTGTGTGTCAATGACAATCCCGAATTACAGCAAGACAGATTAGTAAAAGCACAAGTAGTTAATATACTAGAATCATTAGGAAAAAAAATCATCATTGAGCAGCCTTTCTGCATGAACAGCAAAAACAATAACCCCCCTCCAAATGAATCTAAACAGATCTTTGCCAGTGTAAGCTTCAAGATTAAAATTAATGGAAGTGAATCCTCATACTCCTTCCCTGCCACCCCCTTAAGAGAATCCAGCAAAACTTCCTAGCCAGAAAGCAGCCGACAGGACATAAATAGAAAATCAATTAAGCCAGGTCATCTTAATATCTTCTGTTGAAAAATCAGATGCTCTACTTTATCAGACTATCGCAGCTCACAGAAGCACCAGGGACTTGCAAAGAATGTCACTGCCAGAATTTATTACCCAACTTTCCTTAGCACCTTAAACAGCTTAAAAAGGATTATCAGATTTTCAGCACTAGCATTGTGTTTAGGCAGCACTACTGAGTAGCATCTCGCTCACAGCATAAACCCAGATATCCTTCTCAGGAGGATAAAACCTTCTCCAAGGTTACAACCACAAGTTATCAAGTGTTACTATATCCTTGTGGTGAGATAACACATACAGTCAAATGACGATGGGATGCAAACATAATCACCAAGTTCTACCTGCAAGACCTACAAAAATCCACTGCTTGACAACTTGCCTTTCCTTCAAAACAGCCACCTTGCAGGAAAATCTTGTCTGTTTCTTTCCTTCAACTTATGCAGTGGATTTAGTTCAGCCCTTTCTCCTTACACCCATGCCATTATAGCAACATTTACCCGCCAGCTCAGGTACTCAGCAAATACAGTTACATACCTGCTACACTGAGCAGTCTGTTGAGAGGATATGTTTGCCGAAAGTCACCAGTTTCTTACCAGCAGTTCAGATGCTTACGTACAAATAGCTTATTTTTAAGATTCTGTTCTCTCATTTCCATAGCTATTAATACTGAATGCAGATTAAACACAGATTGTGTTGACTTTCATAATAAGCAAAATGAACAGAGCAGTAAATAAAACTGCAGTGACACACAAATACTACTCTCTGAAATTAAGTGTTAACTCGAGCACTTACTGATGGCAGCATGTCAAAAATAGCTATTGCACCAATTAACCTGAGAACGTGTGGAAAAGGGACAGCAGGAAACCTGCACAAAAATGGAGAGGAGAGGAAGCTGCTTTAATCAGAAAATATAAGAAAGGAGGGGCAGAGAGAGGCCATCATAGAGAGCAGTTCATTTAATGAAGGGAGACCAACTATATGACATTAAAAACCCAAAACTTGCCATGACTGAATATCTAAATGACCATGAATTTTTAAATGCACAACTAAAACCAAAACTTATTTTGTCCTACTCATATGGGTTAAGCATATAAAATCATAATATAGATGATACATGAGCAGCAGGTCATGGAGGGGATTCTCCCCTCTACGGTGCTGTGGGGAGACACCCCCTGCAGTCCGGATCCAGCTCTGGGGAAACAGCACAAGACAGACATGGAGCGGTTGGAGTGAGTCCAGAGGAGGCCACAGAGATGCTGCAAGGGCTGGAGCAGCTCTGCTCTGGAGCCAGGCTGAGAGAGCTGGGCTGGTTCAGCTGGACAAGAGAAGGCTCCTTAAGGAGAGACCTTAGAGCAGCTCCAGTGCCTAAAGGGGCTACAGGAAACCTGGAGAGGGGTTTTGGACAAGGGCCTGTAGGGACAGGACAAGGGGAATGGTGTTAACCTGCCAGAACAGGGGAGACTGAGATGAGCTCTTAGGCAGAAGCTCTTCCCTGTGAGGGTGCTGAGGCGCTGGCACAGGGTGCCCAGAGAAGTTGTGGCTGCCCCATCCCTGGCAGTGTTCAAGGCCAGGTGGGACACAGGGGCTTGGAGCAACCTGCTCTAGTGGGAGGTGTCCCTGCCTGTGGCAGGAGTTGGAACTGGATGAGCTTTAAGGTCCCTTCCAACACAAACCAGTCTGGGATTCTATGATAACTAAAATATCCAAGTACCCCAAAATTTAATGGAACTACCAGACTTTTTGGTCCATAAAAGTATGGAGTCAAAAACATTCCAGATTATGGAATGACTGGATGGGGAAAAGCTCTATTCAGGGCAGTATCAGGTTTTCAAAGCTTTTAATCGGTAACATAAATTGAACTGTCATTATAAGATATCATCATCAGATACACAGTCATCCAACACGAAGTAATGCATGTAAATATGAAGCAAGCACCTAACACTGACTCTCCCCATCCCACTGAGATCCCGTCATTCCTCTTTTGAAGGACTTCATTTTCAGTTTGCTTTCCAGCTCCACGTGCAAAGACAAAAGCCTCATTTTTAGCCAATATGTAGCATGCCACAGGAACACCAACAGCATTGTCCACTGTAGAACCCAAAGCAGCTCTCTGCAACAACCAGCCTTTCTGCAGGTACCAATGTCATTTCACCATGTGTAGGCAGTTAAAAGTGGCAACCACTGATCTGGTACAGCCAGCACCACACCAGCATTCCAGAACGCAAAGAACAAGCCTGACAGGTTTTGTGTCGTGTGGCCCGTGTCATTCCCATCCTGGATTAAATGCAGGAGCCAGCAGACAGGAAAACTACAGCAGATGCAGCACTGTTCAGCTTTCCCCAGCCTACCTAAACATAATTTACTCCTCAATTCATTGCTTTACATGCTTTAAAAATCAGCACCAAAAGAATACTCACAGAAAAGGAAACACAGCAGAAAACCACATCTGCACCAAATCGAAACAGGTTGTTCAAATAAACCTGAGCCTGCCTCTTAGATACAGTAAACATGAGCAGCAAGTGCTCTTAGACAAAAGCCAGAAATGTTTTCTACAGCTTCCTCAAACTGATGAAGTGGGAGAAACATCCCAGGCTTGGGGAAGAGCAGCTGGAAAGCTGCTCATGGAAAAGGACTTGGGGGTGCTGACTGACAGAGCTGAATATGAGTAGCTTGTGCCCAGGCAGCCAAGGCCACCAGCATCCTGGCCTGTATCAGCACCAGCATGGCAGCAGGGCCAGGGCAGCGACTGTCCCCCTGTACTCAGCACTGCTGAGGCTGCACCTCGAATCCTGTGCTCAGCTCTGAACCTCTCACTACAAGAGACACACTGAGGTGCTGGAGCAGGTCCAGAGAGGAGCAACAGATCTGGTGCAGGGCCTGGAGCACAGGTGTGATGGGGAACGGCTGAGGGACCTGGGGGGGTTTAGTCCAGAGAAGAGAAGGCTCAGGGGGGACCTTATCGCTCCCTACAACTGCCTGACAGGAGGATGGAGCCAGGAGGGGCTGGGCTCTGCTCCCAAGGAACAAAAAAAGAGAAAACAGCCCCAAGCTGCACCAGGGCAGGTTTAGATGGAGCTGAGGAACAACTCCTTCCCCACAGGGTGCTCAGGCATTGGAACAGGCTGCCCAGGGCAGTGCTGGGGTCACCGTCCCTGCAAGTGTTCACACACCGTGGAGATGAGGCCTCAGTGCCATGGGCTAGTGGTGGCCTTGGCAGTGCTCAGGAGCGGTTGGACTGGATAACCTTAAAGGGCTAATCCAGCCTGGCTGACCCCATGAAAACATGTAAAATAAAGGAACAGCAAAGGCTTCTCACACACGAGGTATGGCACATACTGGTCTGGAATGAGAGGCACAGTTGGCCAACATGCACACTACCAAATTGAAGTGGAAAAAAAGATAAAAGCACAGCACTGAATCCTGGAGTTTGTTCTGTTCCTCAATCACTACCCTGGCCATCAGTATTGCATTTATTAAGCAGGTTTAATAAAAGTTTAATAAGGTACCTGATACAGTCAGTTTTAAGCTGCTAAATCATGACAATTTCCAATTAGTCACAGTATCTTAGAATCAGCCAGGTTGGAAAAGACCTTTAAGATCATCATATTCAACATTTACCCCAGGTGATAATTTAAATACATTTGAGTAACGGAGATTTTATTCCTATATGAAAGAGAATAACATAAGCACTGTTTTAAAGAAGAAAGCATTCATATTATGTTCCTTCCCCAAGTCATTATTTAATACACTAAAATCTAAGGATGACAAAGACAAAAAATTACTTGGGGGGAAATAAGAGGAGGGCAGAACCCCCTTCAGCAGTTCACAATTCCAGATTCAAGCACTGTCAGCCTGCAGTTAGCATGACTGCATAAGTTGCTACACGTACATTGCTACAACAGAGGCTCACAGCACACAACTGATGATAGCACCCACAAAGTGATGCAGGGCCATGATTCAGGATGCTGATCTGAATGAACACTGAGCGCTGCGCGTATCAGCGCAGAGATGCGATCACATTAAGCTGCTCTTGGCCTGCCCCACAGGAAGGAAATACTTTATTTGCTCAGGGACATTTCTCCCTTTCAAAACTGCATTTCTATTCATGAAGAGGGCAGCAGCAAGAAAACAGGAAAAAAGAAAAGAACTGAAAGGAGAAACATTTCCCCACTGCTCTATTATAAAGAGCCTTCAAAAACATGAGCTATCCAATGAAGTTTTTTAAGGAAGTTACAGTCCTGCAGCCCACTTATTCAGCAGCATGAACACATCCTGCTATGGGCTTAAGAAGAGAACCATGGAATGGTTTGTGCTGGAAGGGACCTTAAAGCTCATCCTGCTCCAACCCCTGCCATGGGCAGGGACACCTTCCACTAGAGCAGGCTGCTCCAAACCCAGTCCAACCTGGCCTTGAACACTGCCAGGAATGGGGCAGCCACAGCTTCTCTGGGCACCCTATGCCAGCGCCTCAGCACCCTCACAGGGAAGAGCTTCTGCCTAAGAGCTCATCTCAATCTCCCCTGTTCTGGCAGGTTAAAGCCATTCCCCTTGTCCTGTCCCTACAGGCCCTTGTCCAAAGCCGCTCTCCAGGTTTCCTGCAGCCCCTTTAGGCACTGGGGCTGCTCTAAAGTCTCCCCTTAAGGAGCCTTCTCTTCTCCAGGTTGAACAAGCCCAGCTCTCTCAGCCTGTCAATGTTAAGACCATGCAAAGGACTACACCAAGGAAGACCAAAGGTGCATTTATTCCAGTAATTTGCCCGATATGAATCTGTTCCGTAAGTTAGCTCTACAACGTCAGGTACATAAGTAAAAATACAAAAGCTATACATGTCAGAAGTTGGGTGGAAGCATAGGAAGGAGTGTGTAGCTCATACACTTGCTTTCGATACCTAACATACCATTTTTGTGTCTCATAAGCTCCCACAGATATTGCTTCCATTCATTTGGCTGGGGTTTTTTGAAGATGGTCTGGTGCAACCAACCTGCCAGCCAAGTAATAGATCTCTGTGACATTTTAATAAGCAGAGGGAGCACTACATCTATCTTTACCCTTCCTCTCCTCTCAGTGTACCACGTATGTGATACCAGGGAACAGCAACATTGATAGAGCTGCTAAAAATTTACTTGTCTTAAATGGTCTGATAAGAGATATTTAGCACATAGTTAAGAAAGAAATAATACACGCAACATTGGCTCTGCACACATAATGTGAAACATAATGCAAGGCCCTACATTTTTTTCCCCAATGGCAAACAACAGCTGTACAACAGGTGGAAACTAATACCTTATTCAAGGAAAGTCCATCCCATTTTTCTAACTATAGACAGTTACAGCACTTTGAGAAGGGTTACAAACGTTAACACAAGTCTTGCACACCTAATGTAACTTTTCGACCCAAAAATCTCCTGTTTTCAAAGTTTTCTCTCTTGCTATTAATCCAAACACTAATCTTGAAATGGATCTCCAACAAGAGTCTGTGTCCACACAGTGTGTAACAAGGCTGTGAGGGCAAGTGGATGAGGAGCTGCTGAGTGGGAATGGGAAGTGTGGCAACCATAGCTGCATCTCAGTGGGATACATCAGGGACAGGCCCCCCATGAATCTGTGACAGTGCATCGACAGCCACAACCCGACTTCCTTCATAGTAACTCTCTTTTTCCTTGCCTTCGTTGCAACATGGGGAGAAGAGAGCTGAAAAGATCTGAGGCAGACAGCACAGCGCCAAGGCACCTCTGACAACACCAGCTCGATTTCCAGACAGGTCCCCTGCAGAAAGGGCCATGTTCCTGTGCCTGTAGAAGAATCACTAGGAAAGATATCAGGAGCGAAGGGGCTGCAGTATATCATGGGAAAAAATCTAATCTGTCCAAAACCCCCAAAGCCGTGTGCAGCCTCAATTATCACCTTCTACCTACAGTTCCCCATTCCAGTCCTGCTAGGGTGTCAAGAACAGGGAAAAGCTGTAGCTGCAGACAAGCCAGTCTTATTCAGCAGTAGATTCCCAGAAAGGGAACATGAATAACAGCTCAAATCCTGCACCTTGGGTCGGGGCAACACCCAGCACAAACCCAGCCCTGAGGAGAAGGACTTGGGGTTGTTCGCTGATGAGAAGCTCCCCATGACCCAGCTTCATTGTGAGCTTGACCCCAGAACCCCCACACCCCCCCACGTGCTGAGCTGCATCCCCAGAGCATGAGCAGCAGCTCAGGGAGGAGATTCTCCTCCTCTGATGTGCTCTGGGGAGATCCCCCCTGCAGCTCTGGGGCAACAGCACAAGAGCGACATGGAGCTGTTGGAGTCAGTCCAGAGGAGGCCACAGAGATACTGCAAGGGCTGGAGCAGCTCTGCTCTGGAGTCAGGCTGAGAGAGCTGGGCTGGGTCAACCTGGAGAAGAGAAGGCTCCTTAAGGGGAGACCTCAGAGCAGCTCCAGTGCCTAAAGGGGCTACAGGAAACCTGGAGAGGGGCTTTGGACAAGGGCCTGTAGGGACAGGACAAGGGGAATGGCTTTAACCTGCCAGAACAGGGGAGACTGAGACGAGCTCTTAGGCAGAAGCTCTCCCCTGTGAGGGTGCTGAGGCGCTGGCACAGGGTGCCCAGAGAAGCTGTGGCTGCCCCATCCCTGACAGTGTTCAAGGCCAGGTTGGACACAGGGGCTTGGAGCAACCTGCTCTAGTGGAAGGTGTCCCTGTCCATGGCAGGGGGTTGGAACTGGATGAGCTTTGAGGTCCCTTCCAACACAAACCAGTCTGTGGCTAGTAACTGGGCATTTCTGAGGGGTTTCTTCAAGAAAGCAGTTTTTATTTAAGATGGTTAACCTATATCAGGTGTTAATCATATAGTTATGAACAATAATTACTATGAGGTCTCTCAACAATCCTACCAAACCACCTAACTGCAGACACAGAACAACTGAAAGCTTGTTAAGTGTTCCCTAAGGGCACAACTGGAAACAGCCCAGCTCAGTCCTCCAGTAACCCACCTGCAGATGCAAGGACTAGCCACTAAGGTAATAAAACACAGAATACCTAATTCTGTGTGAGAGTATCACCTGGAAATATAGTATTTCCACAAGTAATTGAGTGCAATCCTAGATAAAAATAGGAGAAATAATAATATAATAAATATTAAACAATTATAATATATGTAATATATACAATATAATATTAAATAATTATAATACAAAAAAATTATGATAAAATCCAACCCACCTGAACCACAACCAAACAACTCCCCCCAAAATAACCCAACAGGCAGAAACAGGGGGAAGACATAAGAACTACTTTAAGCAGCTCCTTGCTCACTAAAGCTAAGGCTTATAGACTGCACCCGGGGCAGGCAGAGGCGATGCAGCGGGCAGCTTTAGAACACCCCTGTCGAGGGCACCGGAGGGCGCTGGGAGCCAGGCCGGGACCTGCGCGGACCCCACATGACAGGGCCCCCCCCTCTATTCTCACCTTGGCCCTGCCAGCTTCCAGCTTCCGTCTCCACGCCTCCTCCTCCGCTTCCATGGGGGGGGGGGGGGGGGGGGGGGGGGCGAGCGGGTCACGCTGCGGCGAAGCAGAACCCACCCACGCTCCTCACAACCCCCCTATCACACCGGAGCGGACACACAAGTTTCGGTCATGGCCGCTCCAGAGCCTTGTCCCCGCCCATCTGGGCGTCTGAGCCAACCGAGAGGCGGCTCTCACCCTCAGTGGCCAATCAGAGTGCAGGGGCTGGCCTACGCTCCCGGAGCAGGGAGGAAGCTGTGCGGGAATTGGCGAAGCCCTCCAGCCAATACCGAGAACAGCCGTTAGGCTAGCCCAGCCCACCCTGCTTGGTTCCCGGGATGGACAGCGCGCCCTCCGCCGCCGCTCCCGCTGCCGCCGCTTGTTCCCGCCCCCTCAGCAGCCACCAATAGGAAAGGGGCAGTCAGCAGCTCCCCCTGCGCTGAGTGGACAGTTTCAAACGTGCCGCCAGCAACGGCCCCGCCCAGGGACGGGAGGCAGCCAATGGGGAGAAGGGGCGGTTGCCGCGGGAAAGCTCACGCGGGTGTTGCCGAGCAACGCTCAGAGGCTGTTTGGGCGGGTTCCGGGACGGCTGAGGTACAGTTCCGTTTGTCTGCTCTGCAGCTGCTGTGAGCGGCGGGTCCCGGCGTTGATGGCCTAGTTCCTCGCCTTGTTGGAGATAGAGACGTGTTGTTGCGGGATTAACGGTCCATCTTAGTCTATTACTCTTTGCAGCACACCCGGTCTGTCCCCCTGTGTGTGTTCTGCAACTGGGTTTTAGCATCTCCCTGCTTTGTTTTTACTGCGGCTGTAAATTCACCTGTCGAATCCCTTCATCAAGGAAGAACTAGTGCAGGGAGAGTGAACGGCCGGAAGTAACTGTCAGGTAATAAGGGAGAAGTAAGGTGTTCCTGTCTTAATACTGAGAATAATTAACCCTAACAGGTTAATTATATATTATGTATATTATACTCTTAGCATAGTATAATTAACCACTTAACACAAGTGGTGGTTTCTTTGTGTCTTGGAGTCATTAAATCCTACTGAAAAACACATGCTTTAATCCAGTTTGTCACTTGACAGTTCGGAGATACTCTCTTGCTATCTAGCTTATTCTTTCCACAGAATACTGAAATGCAAACATCTTCATGATGTATTAACTCCTTTTCTATCCCTGGACCTTTCTATGGATTTAGCCGTTAGGTTGGGCTCTTCTCTGTGTGGGTTTTTGCTCTGAATTCAGGTACTGCGTCATCCAGGCCATGAGCTGGACCTCTCTGCTCCTGTGAACCGCGTCTGTGCCATCTGGGTTGCCTATGCCTATATCATCCACCATCCAAAAAGAATGTAGGAAGAAACATGTTCTCATTCTCAGAATAAACTATTCTGTATCCATCTCCTGGCCTCCCACATATAAATATGTAAATATTTAAGCATAGACAACAAAAAAAAACTGGAGCAGTGTGTGCTCAATGCTCCAAAGAGAAAGGTGAGGACACTAGGGGCAAGGCAGGGCTGGCACCCCTGTCTGCATCCAGAGCTAAGGTAAAGGTTAAGTTTTAAACCACTGCAAAGATTGCACGGGAGCATACGTGTTGACTTTCCTTCACGACCAATTTTGTTCTTCTAAGAATGAAAGTTTCAGTGGCTAAACCATTCAGGGTCATTAAATGTGACTCGGGTGGACGTTCTCCTGAGACTAATCCTGGTCATCTCTTCCTTTGTCAGTGCTGGTTTATGTGTTTTTCCCGGTAGTGCTGCCATGCCCTCCAACAGCACAGCCAGGATGCTGAGTTTACTCCCAGCCAGTGCTAAGAGACTAAGTCTGAGTTATGAAGTTCCTTAGTGCAAAAGCTTGTGTAATTGGTACCATCTGAGAAGCAAAAGGAAACAAGTAAGCTCAGAGCAAAGAAGTTCCTTAAAAAAGACAATGTGGCATTGATAATGGCAATTTTGTCCAATCAAATATGTCACTTGGAGAAAAATAAATGGTTTAAAATAATACTGCTTGACTTCTTGCTCCAGCTAAAAAAACTGAAATTAATAAGCCATGTTTGTTTGGGTTTTGTTTTATTGTTGTTTGAGGTTTTAATAACCAATACATGCATTGTATCTTCTTATATCCCTGTCTATTAAAATGTCGGGATTTCGAGTGCTAGTCTAATTGAATTGACTCAAGTAGAAGTATGTGAAAAGGGTCCTAAGATCAGGCTGGCAACAAAACCATAACAGAACTCTGGGAGCTGCTGCAATCTATCTGCAAATAAATGGGCAGTGCTTGCAGACTAGTGGTTTGCCATGGTCATATAAGAAGACAGTAATAATGTAGTGAAGTATCATGTACATATCATATATGATTAGTGTTGTGCACTTAATCATAATTAAGGTAAATAAGGAGACTTACTTGCACAGTTGCATGACAGAGCATGAAATAACTCTTAATTGTAATGTTTTATTCACATGCTTAGATTCAGATGTACATAGCACATTATTGCAACACATGAGGGTGCTGAGGCCCTGGCACAGGGTGCCCAGAGAAGCTGTGGCTGCCCCATCCCTGCCACTGTTCAAGACCAGGTTGGACAGGGCTTGGAGCACCCTGCTCTAGCGGAAGGTGTCCCTGCCCATGGCAGGGGGTTGGAACCGGATGAGCTTTAAGGTCCCTTCCAATGCAAACCAGTCTGGGATTCTGTAAGATCCTCTTGTACCATCTGACACATTCTTGACAAGTCATACATTAGCAGTTTGTAAGGTGTCCCTACAGTAGCGATTCCATTGTGGCAAGGCCATCCGTAAGTGCGGGAAAAGCTAGGTTCTTTAGTAGATGTGCTGGAAAGTGTGGTTTTTATCTAGTATTGGATTGTTAACGAAGCAGAAGTTTTTTTCTCTTCCTTTTAGTCGGCTCAGTTGCTTAACACTGGCACTGTATTTTTAATTGAATACTTGTTTCTCTTTGTCAACCTTTCTTGTAACCCTCTATTTGTATTGCAAGGAAGGCTCTAGAAATTTAAATTCTTGGGAACACTGTATGACAGCAGTTGATGGTAAAACATCAGCTCAATATTCAACAGCAGTCTAAAAGTCTATTTAAAGGGTCAGCAAACTTGTACCTGTTGTGGTCATCTGGAGACACCAACATAGCTTCCTTTACTACCTCACTGCCCAAATGCTGCCCACAACCCTGGTCTCCCCTTCACAAAAGGGTTTATGAGTTAGGAAGGTAAAGAGAGAAGCAACTAGAATAAATATGAGACTGTGGAGACAGTATAGCCAAGGTATGGTCATAGGTGTAGCTGAAGCAGCACCTTCTGATAGTCACTGATAGCAGAGGCCAATAGGTGGGTATGGGAGTAGTCTGTGTGGGCTCTTGCATTATACCTTCCCAGCTGAGTTATGAGATCAATAGGTAAAGGAAATCTGCTATTTGAGGACAAAATAAACTGATTATTTTGCTTAGAAAAGAGGCATCTGAATGGGGACATGGTACCTAAATGATTCTATGATTCCAAGTCGCAAGGGATGTGGAAAAATGCCTGGAGAGCACTTGTATAAATTTCACATAAAAAATGAGAAGCTTTCCAATAAACTTTTCAGGGATCTAGGATTAAAACAATCTAAATGTAATCCTTTTTTGGCCTAACACTTCAATAAATAATACTTACACAGTTTACTTCCATAACCACTTTTATGCTTAAGATAAATGGGAAACTTCTTGTTGCCCAAAGAATGAGGGATCAAAGATATTGGAGAGAAAAGAAGGAAAATCTATGAGGCTTTTGAAGCACAAAAGTGTACACAGAGTGGTTTCTCAGGACGACTGCTGGCACGTGAGAGGGTCTTCTGCTCTGCCTTATCCCTTAGAGCATTTGCAACCATGCTCTGCCAAAGCAAGCTGAGCCCCAGCTCTGACATAGCGCAGCTATTTTTGGGATCCCCATGTCTCGGTTTCGATGACCTATCCAGAGATACCAGCCTGTGTATTTTCAAGGGCAGATTGTACACACATGCTGTGTGGATCACAGCTGGAGGAGGCGATCCTACAGCATCTATCAGTTGCTCCAGCCACCAGCAAGTTGCTCAGCTGCAGTTTTGCTGTGGCCTTCAAATAAGGAGGAGGTTATAACTTTGCTCTCCAGGCTTAAAATATGATACTGAGAATGAATGACTGTTACTTGACTTCTTTCTCATGCTTTGATGTTGTTTTGATGGATGTCACTGTAAAGTGTTGCTGTTTCTTATGCTGGGAGGGCTTTGCTGGGAGATGGAGACACCCTACAGTTTGTTTGGGAGATGGTAAGGAAATGGGTGTTATACCATAGCCTCTCTACTCTTTTACTCATCCAGGGATGAGTTCCAGCTATGCTCCTTAATTTTTTGAGTTTTTAGTTAGTACCTGGGGATGAAAACTTGTATGAAGAACTATGTCAAAAGTCCCTCTACAGTGAGATAAATGTTGTTATCGTGTATCAATCAGCAAGATCATAATCTGGTGCCTATCAATGGTTTTATGTTGAAGAACCATTGGCTTTTCTTTCTTTTCTTCCTGCCAACTAATGTGCTGGGCATTTGCTTTACAAACGGTAAGTAAACTTCTACACCTGGAGATTATCTTCTTTATGTTGTGGATTGACACTACACACTTAGCAGCCAGGTTACAGGCACAATACTCTGAGCTACTTAGAGGACAATAGCAACAGAGAGGGCCGGGCTTAGTGACAGTTAAGACAAGCAAATATTCACCCTTAGTTACCTTTCTGTGATGTTGCAATTTGCAGCAAAAAATGCATTGAGAGAAAGGGCAGAAAAAGCTGTGCCTGTGATCCTGTGATGATCATCTGTACTTTTACCTGGGAGGGAAACCAAAGCTTTTCTCTTCTTCCTTCATTTGCTCACAATCTGATTTTGTTTCTTTTTTTTTTCTAATGGAATTATTCTGTGAAGATCATGGAGGGGAAGAAATGAGGATTGAAAACCTCTCTGCCTTTGCTTAGCTTTTTAACCTGTTCTTGCCTGCCTGCTCTTCCAGGAGACTACTGCAATGGCAGATCCTTCAGTGGTGGACCACTTGACACGACTGAGACTCAAACTCCTAGAAAAGGTAAGGGAAAATCTCTGCAGTGGTCACTTTTGTTCTTTGTTTTATTCTTGCATGTTTAAGCATTAACACTGTATTTTAAATAATTGTATTTCTGCTGAGATACAAAGAGGATCTGCAGCCAGTTGAGAGCCTCTTTCTTCATGCAAGCAGAGGCAGACCAATGTGCAGTGGTGCTACAGTCACTGTCACTTAAATAACATTGTACAATTTTGCAATTTCTTCATATGATCCAGCTCTCTGCCCTATAGAAGAAGTGATGCGTAAGTCTCCTGATTCACCATGCTGTCAATTTCCAGATCTGGGATAGTCTGGCCAGTTGCAAGCACGACTATTCTTTTACCATAACTAGATTTGTAGTGAGACATTTCATACTTCTATGAATGCTTCTTGTAGCTGTCACTAGCTGTGATTTAGCAGCTAGAAAGCATTGCTTGTCTCTACTTCTGCTTTATTTCCTCCGTCCCAAACCTATGCCTGTAAGGTAGGGTTGTGAGCTTTGCTGCCTGACTCATAACCAGGTCTTGTGGTTTTACCAACAGAGACTAGAAAATGAACAGGAGAACCTAGAGAAGATGGAGTCGCCTCTTCCAGCTGCAAGTAAGAGACTCATTTGTTCTCATTATGAACGTAATATGGGAAGGGCTTAGTGATGTTCTCAGACCACACCAGATTATCAAATCTCCTCCCTAAAAGCTGCCTACATTTATCTTTTGAATTTCTTCATCTGTTTATTTCTGACAAAAGGAAGTGATCAACCAGCTGAACACTGACATAAGAATGACCTCCTGCCTGGGTGTGCTCTGCAGGAGATCCTACTTATGTTAGCTCTTCTACCTAGGAGTGAGCCCCTGCTGCAGTCCAGCTGCATGCTTGGCTTTGGTGACCCTGAAAAGGAGTTGTTAGGATGGCTGTGTGTCTTCAAGGGATCTAGGCAGGAGGAATGGTCCACTGCTAATGCTGCTTTGCACCTTTGAATGTGACCACTGCAGCCTTGTGCAGACCAGAAATGGTTGCCAGTATAAAATAATGTGACTCAGCTTATGAAATAAATTGTTATCGTGAAAGAGTTGGTCTTGAGGGCTGTGCTGATAAGAGCTGGGAACCATTTTACCGGAAAGCCATGCACGTATAGTGACATCCTGACTTTGGTTTGGGCAGAGAGGTCAGGAATCCCAGCTTTCTTATAAAAATTGGAAAGCTTAGAGAAATCACTATATAAGTTAGTGAATGGCTCAAAGGTGATGGATTAAGTGTCTTTATGAAACCCTTCCAAAGACTATTGTGATGTTTCATGTACAAGTAATATGTTCCCTACAACAATATTCCCTGGAAGCTACACATGCCATGTGTGGTACGTTCATTTCTTTGCATGACATACACACTAGTTGTATTATCTATGGATTAAGGGCTACCAGTACACAATCAGTAATATTTCTAGTTTGGCCTCCAGGCTCATATCCATTGAGCTGATACACAAATAGTTGGAAACTTTCAATGCTGAGGCCAGAAATGAGCAATTTATTTACCAGCTTAGTTTCAAAACACAAAGTGATGCTTTTCAGAGCAGATGCTCCCAATGGATGTGAAAATGTCCTTGCTTATTTTCGCTTCAAGCAAGTTCCAGATCAGCTGTAGGTGGGAAGAACTGAACAGAAAGTTGGTTCAGAACAAAAAAGAAACAACAAAGGTGACATTCAAAGCTGCGTTTGTTTGGATGTGTCACAACAAACTTTCTTTTAACTTTCCACAATCATCCTGTGCAAGTAGAGTATTTGTAGAACATTTACAGCTGAAATGAGTTTGTAAGCCAGGAGGTTAAAAAGGGGCTTTAGAGAGTTTATTTTATGTTGCCTGCTGGACAGCTGTGTCTGCATGTGGTATAAAATCATTATCCCTTCATGGATTTGACAAGAAAAGTAGCCTAAAGCCTTTTGTGGAAGAAGTCAAGCTCTCTTATAACACCTTTGTCCAAAATCTCATAATGTAAGTGCTATAATAGCTCTGTCTTTGTGATCCTTTGAGAAGATAATGGCCTTTTCATCCTCCAGGGAACAGATGTGAGGATATGCTACAAAGTGCCTTAAGGCGAAGGAAAGATCTCTTGCAGGAGCTAAGGGTAAGAGCAAAAACAACAGAAAGGGTCAAGTTATCTGCACATCCACTGCTGAAGTGGATTCAGTTTTTTCCTGTCCTTTAGTTCTTGAGCTGGGGCTTCGAGCAACCTGCTCTAGCGGAAGGTGTCCTTGCCCATGGCAGGGGGTTGGAACTCGATGAGCTTTAATGTCCCTTCCAACACAAACTGCTCTATGATTCTACGATTTCTAGTTTTTGGAGGGTACTTACCATTAATGAAACACTTTTCCAGGCTTTTGTCAGGTTGTTCCTCACTTTTTTACCCCATTGCTTTTTGCTTGTGCTGAAAACCGTATGGCTTCAAGACATGTGGGGTCATGCTCTTCGTGCAGTGGTCAATTGTGGTCTGCCCATCAGACACAGGATGTATCTGCAGCAGTGATTCCGTGAGCAAGGCTGTGCTCTGCTGCAGGCTCCAGGGGCTAATCCCATTTATTTCAGAGAGTGTAACAATCCTGCCTGCCTTTCTCTGACCAGGTTTTCTTTAGGAAGATACTTGATTTTTCAGGAGCAACGCTTTCTGGAAGAGCTTTCGCAGCCCCCTGCACCAGCTGGAGGACACTGTCACAACCACAGAGCTGCTGCCCCACACATCTACCAGATACCTTTTCCAGCTCCAGAGGAGCCACCAAGGATTATCCAGCAGATGGTAAGGATCCTCTCTCCTATGAAACACTGCTATAGTGCTGTGCCAGTCTGAAACAACAGCTGCTTGGGAGCTGTATGGAAAAGTTAATTTCAAGGGAATGCTACACCTCTTGCTGTTATATGGGACCCTTACTGCCCTAGGCAAAACGTACAAAGAAAGCACAAAATTCACAGTGGGAATGATTTATCACAAGAAGGAGGTAGCAGGAGGAGTGGGAGAATTGCCCACACTCTGCTGTGGTAGGCACAGCATGACCTAAACTAGATGTCCCAGCACCCTGTCTAGCCCAACCATAACAATGTCCAGTGCTGGGGAATCCACCACTTCCCTGGGGGGATTATTCCTTGTGCTCCTTGTGAAAAAATTTCCTCTTGTGTCCAACCAGAATCAACCCAGGAGTAACCTGTGCCCATCACCCCGTTTTTTTTACATATGACTCCTAGTAAGAAAGGAGTCTCCATCTTCTTTGTAGCCACCCTTTAAGTACTGGAACATGGTGATAAGGTCTCACCTGATCGTTCTTTTCTCCAGGCTGAGCAGTCTCAGCTCTCTCAGCTGTTCCTCATAGAGCTTCCCAGCCCTTTGTGACCCTTCTCTGGACCCTCTCTAGCCTGTCCATATCTTTCATGTAGAGCAGGGACCTAAACTGAACACAGTATTCCAGGTGTAGCCTGACAAGCACTGAGTGGAGTGGGATAATGACATCTTTATCTCTGCTGGTGATGCTCTTGTTGATGTTTTCCAGCACCGTGTGGCTTGCTTTGCTGCAGCAGGATACTCTTCACTCATGTTGAGCTTGTGTCCACCAGGACCACCAGGTCCCTTTCCATAGAGCTGCTTCCCAGCCAAGTAGATCCCAGCTTGTGCTGGGATATCACAGGAGACAATGTCCAAAGCCACACTGAAGTCCAGGCAGACGATACCCACTGCTCTTCCTTCCCAGAGATAAGGAAGTCAGACAAATCCAGTAGCAACTTCTTCCTTTTCCTTTCTTTTCCAGATGCCACCTCAGCCTGCCACCATCATCCAGCAGCTACCTCAGCAGCAGTCTCCTCTGATCACACAGATTCCCCCTGCCCAACCTTTTGCAGCCCCCCGCTCTGGAAGCATTAAAGAAGGTAAAGTATCCACCTGGCTCCCACTGTCCAGGCTGGAGAGGACGGGGAGGTGCCACAGCAAGTGGGAAGGGACACAGGACAGCATCCAAGCTAGTCAGTGACATGCTGTTTTGTGACCAGGCTGCTGCTGGAGCTGTGGGAATTCCACCGGGATGTATGTATTAGATATCATTTCTGAGAAGCTTTCAGATAAATTCTTATCACTAAAACAAGAAACAGGGACTACAAACATGGCAAAGCCAGATGAAGCTACCAGGGAAGCTTGGGAAAGCAAACCAGCTCAAGACATGGCACTGAGTAATATGAACAAAGTCAAACTCACGTGTATGGATGATTCCAAAACTACCAGTCAGGTTTCTAAAACCTGGTTTTATTCCTTTCTTTTTTTCCTCCCTTAACCCACGGCTCAATCTCCTCAAACAATACAGGCTTTTGTTAAGCTCCGTGCTTGGAAACAAGACAGAACAGCTAAAAGCACCGTTCCAAATATAGTGCAATGCCAATAAAAAGTTTGTTTCTAAACATAGCTGGATGCTACTGGGAAATAAGATATGAACAAAACCCTGGGATGATTTCCCTGGCTCAACCTTCAGCCAAAGGTTTCTTCATCCCACAGAGAAACCCTCATTCACAAAACTGCAATTTTTCTTACCTCTTTCTGCCTGGAGTTTTAAATCAGAGTTTATTTTCATAAAGAAAACAGTCCCAATTCATGCATGACTCTGCTGAAGCTGATAGATGTGAGCTACTTCTGGTATGACCACAAAAAGGACAGTTGCGTTGATTTTGTTTTCCCTCTTTCTTAATTCCCCCTCCC
The DNA here is from genome assembly GCF_033815535.1 of Pezoporus flaviventris. Lineage (NCBI taxonomy): Eukaryota > Metazoa > Chordata > Aves > Psittaciformes > Psittacidae > Pezoporus > Pezoporus flaviventris. The sequence goes on from NW_026892549.1 coordinate 55,933,514, forward strand.
TTCTCCCCCCACTGCACAGGTCATAGAATAATAGGAGGGTTTGGATTGGAAAGGACCTTAAGATCATCCAGTTCCAATCCTCTGCCATGGGCAGGGACCCAGAGACCATAGTTAATGGATTTGACATGCATGCAGTGGACTCTCAAGGTGGCACTGCGATATCATATAAGTTTGAGGAAACCTCTCAGTGACTGTGGGCTGAAGCAATGGATAGCACTGCAAGGAGCTGGTCCATGCTGGAGGAACCAAGAGGGCTCTGGTGCTCAGCCCATCTCCAGCATAGCCAGTAGGGTGGGCTTGCAGGGAAACTAACAGACAGAAGATGCTCAACAGCAGCTTTCTTGTAGAAGGGAGGAGAAACAGGGAAGCTAGTATGAACAGTCTTATTCATAGACATGAATTTTGCACTGCTTGGGTAAAGAATGCTAATATTCATGTTGATCGTAAAGGTCTTTTCCAATCTAGTTGATTCTGTGTGTCTGTTTCAGCTGATATGTCTTGGTTGCAGTGACTAGTATATATAGCGGAAGGCACTTCTTCTCAAGGTGCCTTTACTGCTTGTCAGCTGCTGCTAAAGTTCTTACTTTTTTCCTTGGGGTGACCTCTTCCCAGATATGGTAGAGATGATGCTCATGCAGAATGCTCAGATGCACCAGATCATCATGCAGAACATGATGCTGAAGGCTCTGCCGCCAATGCCATTCACACAGCCTGCTGGAGCCAGCCCTCCCCTGCTTCATTGTGCACAGCAGGTAACAACAGTGCGGTCTGAAGGGCATCCTTGCTCCCACAAAGCCGTGGCTGATCTCCTTGAGATGCTTAATAGGTGTGCTACTGAGCTCTGAAAGGACAGATATTTTGGGGTGTAGATCCCTATAGGCTTATTTCCAAAACACATCCAGTGCCTGATAAGAGGTAGATGATTTTGAACACATCCTTTGGTGCCCAATTCCTAAGCTGTTTATGAAAAGGTGATTTAGCTCCTTAGCACCCTTTAAGTGCTTTGGAAAAATGTATTTCTAGACTCATCTCTGTGGCATTTATTACCAGAGAAACAAGGACAGATGATTGCTGGGGAGGAGGGGATGTCCCAGTGTCGCAGAAAGTTAGGTATATTCCCTGCCCTTCTTTTTCCAGGCTAACTATGTATTTCCCTGTGCTGTAAGTCACATTCGTTTTCTTTTTCTCAGATATTAAGGTTATTGGGTTCTGAGAAATAACTCCAAAAGTCCTACAGCCTTTGGCCAGCTCATTTGCATCTTCGCCACATGCTGTTTGTAAACGCCCCTGAGCCCTGAGTTTAACAGAGGGGTAGGAAACACAATCCTCCTCCATAACCCATCCCGTGGCCTGGAGGGAGCTGACGGGTTTGTGCATCTGCTGGGACAGAAAGCCTCTGACAGCAGCTGCCAGCTCTCACATTTCAGGGCACTGATGTCCCAGGAGGCCACCTGAGGAGCAGAGCTGGCCTCATCAGCTGTGGTGCAGGGTGGACTTGCTGTGGGAATGGCAGAGCTGCACCAAGCATTGCCTCGCATGGAAGTCCTTTTCTATTTCCCTTACGTTGTGCAGTTTCTGGGTTTGAATAGCCTGTCCCCCCATGCTACTGGGGAGATGTCTGGGCAGATGGTGGTGCTGAGAGAGACAGTGGACACATCTGCAGCTTTCTGTGTCTAAAGGAAGGTGACAGGGGAAAAGCATGCATCCCTCTGGTTCCCACCTTCCTCCCCAGCCCATCCTGTCACTGTGTGTTTCCCTGGTGTAGACCAGTGAGCTCAGTGTGAATGCCTGTGAAGGACAGGTGGAATCTGAAATCACCAAGTGTTTCGCTGGACCTTCTATGTTGGAGCCTGCAAGACTCATCTCCAGACACATCCTTTACCAAGGGCTGGCCAAATGGGAACCCAGCCCAGCAGCCAGGGACACTTCCCATAGGGGCACAGCTTTCACGTATCACCCTTTGTCTCTCTACTGAGGACCTGCAGGTTCCTGCTCCCCTGGCTGTGAAAGCAGACAGGCCCAGGCCATCCGTGGTGCACCACCACCACTATCCTGCTGCAGGGATTCTCCCAGTGCCCCATGAGCAATTCCCATCCACATCCACGGCACATCACTGGACCAGCAGCACGATCCCTGCCCTGCCCACGTAAGTAAACAGGGAACCGTAATGTAAACTTTTAGCCCTTCTGTCCTGGTTTTGGCTGGGATAGTTAATTCTCGCCCTAGTAGCTGGTGCAGTGCTGTGGTTTGGGTTTAGTCTGAGAACAATGCTGATAACACACTGATGTTCTAATTGTCGCTGAGTAGTGCTTACTCTGACCAAGGACTTCTCAGTTTAAACCACACCACCTTCCTTCCTGCACAGATGGGGGTAGCAAGGTAGACCATGTAGTCCTTTGTGGTTCTTCACTAAATCCAGTCCTGAATATTGTCTTTAATGCAACAGTGGCCTTGAGGCAGATTAAATAATGATTTGATGTGATTAATATTACAACTTGAGTAATTAACCCTTGCTTACTGTGGAATAAATGTGAGGATCGGACAAGGTCTACAGATGATACTAATCTGTGTTCCTGCCACAGAGCCACAGCCCACCCAGCAATTACCATGGCTATTTGGGGTTTGGTTCTCCTTGTGAAGCCGGCAGGGACCTGCTAAATAAGGCCTGCATGTATTTTCTGTTCAGGCTAATGTAAATCCAGTAGGATTTACATTCTTACAACACTGCTGAGGCCTTTGCTAATCAGAAATTCCTGGGGAAAAACCCTACCACCAAGAAAAATGGTACAAAATGAGGAAAATACTTGGAAATAAGGCTGAGCCTTCGGGGTAAGCATGGGGACTCACTGTTACATGAGTGAGAACAAAGCTTCTAGTTCTGTGCTATGGCTCTTTGTGAAGGACAGGATGGAGCAGCTGCATCCTCAGGCATAAGTGCCCTGCTGACAGGGGTATCTGTATAACCCCCTTAGGATGGGATTTGAATTCCTGAACAGATTATTTACCCAATGGGATTATAAGGGATAAACATTCAACCCATTTCACTTTTGCATGGGTTTGTAATCTGTACCACTAAAGATCTCTTGGTTCCTTCAAGAATAGTACCCTTAGCTGTTAGCAGAAATCAGCAAAGGAAGATGTTTTTGAGCAGCTCTGCACTGAAGCTGGGCTGGTTCAACCTGGAGAAGAGAAGGCTCCTTAAGGGGAGACCTTAGAGCAGCTCCAGTGCTAAAGGGGCTACAGGAAACCTGGAGAGGGGCTTTGGACAAGGGCCTGTAGGGACCGGACAAGAGGAATGGCTTTAACCTGCCAGAACAGTGGAGACTGAGACGAGCTCTTAGGCAGAAGCTCTTCCCTGTGAGGGTGCTGAGGCGCTGGCACAGGGTGCCCAGAGAAGCTGTGGCTGCCCCATCCCTGGCAGTGTTCAAGGCCAGGTGGGACACAGGGGCTTGGAGCAACCTGCTCTAGTGGAAGGTGTCCCTGCCTGTGGCAGGGATTGGAGCAGGATGAGCTTTAAGGTCACTTCCAACCCAAGCAAGTCTGGGATTCTGTGATTCTTCATTCTTCCTGTTCTTCAGCTACCTTCCACCACGAGTTATAAGATCTGACACATCTACACTGTGCTTTTGCAGCTGCAGGAAGCATGCACTGATGCACTGTTGGGTATTACCAAACACAGTAAAGCCATTTTTCTTTTTGCAGGTGGCCCACATACTGACAGAACATGTTCCTCTCAACTGGACCATAGCATTGCTGAAGTCAACCTGTATTTGAACAGTTCTCTCTGATTGACAGCCTAGTGTCAGTAAGACTGCGCATTGTTGGTATAGGAAGTAGCAGAACTCTGCCCTACCTGTGTGAACTGGCTTCACACGCTGCTTGGATAAATAATTCTCAGTGATGAAGAGCAGAAGGAAATCTGCTCCTGCAGAGTTTGAACACTGAGGTGCAATAAGTGCGGTCCATGTTTTGAGCCCCAGGAGGGCTCTGATTCCCCATCTTTCCCAAATCTCATAGTTACAAAGCTGGCCAAGGCTTTCTTCCCAAAGAGCAATTGGAAGCTAACTTAAGCAGCTTAGAATTGCATATATTTGTTTCATTATTTCTCAATCTTTCCCTCATATAATCAGGGTATAGACTTGATTTAAGCACACAAAATAAAATCTTGTGGTTCATGAGTGTTGGCATGTCTTTTGCTTCAGCAACATAAATCAACTTCTCCCTTCTTTACTCATGTGGTTCATGAATGTTGGCATGTTTTTCGCTTCAGCAACATAAATCAACTTCTCCCTTCTTTACTTTTCCCATTGATTTTTCATAGGACAGCCTTTAAGCTGAGTTCATGCTCTCCTGGTATTTTTGTTTTCACCTAGGACTCCTTGGAAGGCTCACTGAGAGTCTGAATCAAGCAATGCTTTTTCATGCTCTCAGCAGTCTGGTGGTGTTTTAACACAGAAAGATAACTCATGCATTAATAGCACTTTCTCCATGTCTTCCCACCTTCTCCTGTGTGTAAAGTGCAGAACATCTTGACATTGGTTTTACCTGGTGCAGTCTGTGAGTGAATCTAATGTGAAGATCACCCCAAAGGAATAAACTATTTACTATGTCAAACCTACCTTGCCCTTTGCCCTCTCTGCTCTGTGTTCTTTGCTGGGGGGTGTGTGAGTCAAACAGATAATGTGGATCAATTCACTGCTGTGTAGATCAGAGAAACCCAATGGAAGGTCTTCAGTGGAGACTCATCTGGATGCAGTGCCAGGGCCCATGGGCATTAGCAGCCTCTAACAACCCCAGCCAGCCCCATGGGGGACTCCCGCCCCCTCAAAGGCCAGCAGTCCCTTTTAAGCTTGGGCCTGGGGCTGCTGTTGACACTATCCTTTCCATGCATGGTACCACACGTTAGCACTATGGTGTGGTGCTGGTGTGCTTCAGGAGCAGCCATCCCTTGCTGCACTGGGAACCAAGATGTGCAGTGGAGAGTGATGTTATGCTTGTGCATGGATTTGGCCTTGCTCCTTTGAGACAAACTTGGTGTTTCAGGCTGTGCATTGCACAGTTAGCAGCGAATAGTACTTAGTGTATTTAATGTGTGTGTTTTCATTGCTGCAGTTTTAACTGTTGTGTGTAGGCTGTAATTGGCTCCTCCCTTTTAAAAGCTTACTGCGTGCAGTGTTGGCTCCGCAGAGCAGCCCCTCCCAAGGACAGGCATGTGGAATGGTGCACAGAGAGGTGTCTCCTCATAGCCTCATCCAAGTCCTTCTGCAGGTTAGGCCTGGACCCTCTGCACACCATCACACCCCAATGTGCTCAAGCCACACGCAGCTTACTTGTGTGACATCCTGGCAGATGGTGTCAGCCCCCGTCAAGCAGTGTGTTCCATACCTCACCCTCAGGCAGTGCCCCTGGGGCTCCAGGAGTTATTCCACATCATCGTCTGCACTTACAGCCCAGCAAAGCACCAGCAGAAGCCCGGCAGATGTGGGTTCTCCTCGTGCTCTGCGTGTGTTTCAGTAGGAAGCCCTTGAAGACTGCAGAATTGCTTCACTTTTCAAGAGAAAACTGCTTTAAAGCTTTCGCAATGTGGCTGAATAACTCCACATTCACATCTCACCACCTGAGCAACCACACGCCTGTCCCCATGGCCAGGCTGACCCACCAACAGCCTCTGTGCTGCAAGTTAAACTTTAATAGGTGCAAGAGCTCAGATGTGACTCCACCGCCTATATCCTTCCCCTTCTTCTCCCTGCTGGTGAGTTCAGTGCAGCAGGACAGGGAGCAGGGACACAGCACTAAGAACCTGTAACTGGGGGTGCCTCAGAGATGGAGACCAGTGACCCACGGGGGAAAAGAGTCGCTGTTGTCGGTGGTGGTCTGGTAGGAAACTTATCTAGCTGCTGTGTGATTGCACAAAGCCAGAGCTGTGAAAGCATTGCGTGGACGGGGGGGGGGGAATGTCTGATGATGGGGTCTTATGGAGGGGTTGGTTGGGAGGCAGTGAGGCTCATTCAGACAGCTTTGTGGGACTCTGTAAGAGGAGAACATCTCTTCCACTCAAGAGAAAGGTTTGCTGCTGAGATATCTCAGGGATGCAATGCATGGCTATGGTTGGCACTTGGCTTGAATGGTGTGTGCAAATGCATCACAGAATCGAGGGGGGAAATCCTGCCATCAAGAGTCCTTCTCTCAGAGGATGGTAGTGCCCAAGTAGATTAAATCACAGTCCTCTCTTGGCCTGCCAGATCCTCTGCCCCTCATCTGCTTCTGGCTTTAACCAAGTCCCTAAGGTGAAATGGTCTGTGAGGACTATTGGTAAACACTAGGCTAAGAGGAAGTGCCTCCTCCTGCCCATTTTGGCTTGGGAATGGTTTGCCTACTTTACTATTTGCAGAGTGGTCTTACTTTAAAGGACAGCATAGCAGCATTAACTGTCTTTTGACCTTTTGGTTGTTACATTCTCGGTCCCCGTGCTGCTGGTAAGGAGCAATGACACAAGAATCTGTAGTTCTGCCAGTGATTAATGGTGGAAACTAAACCCCAAAAAGACAACCATCCATTTAAATAACAAGCAGGACACAAGTGTGAGGACCTTTTAAAGGTGACATCTTGCTTTTGCGCAGGTCTAGCTTCCCCTGCTGTGTTCCCAAGGGAATGCTGCAGCACCCTGAATTCTATCCAGGAAGATAAATCTAGTCCATAGAGGAGTAGGGAGTTTGCCTATCCAGTCCTGTTGTGTCTGGATGAAGGGCTTAGCTCTGCTGCAATTCATCACTGTGTATGAGTAAGCTCTGAACTTGGTGTGACTTTGTGCGATGAGTTGTGATGGATGACTCTTGTCTTGGAGGCTCTGTGGGTACAGCAGGGGTGCCAGAGAACTTCTCCCCTGGAAGAAGTCCTTTAAGGCTCTTGATCAAAGGGTTTTCGTGTATATACTGAGCTGCTGCTTTCCCTTTATGATCCAGTAGTGATCTGTGATGTATCAATAGTGAAACACTTCATCTGCTATTCCTGATCCTTCTCTTGTAGGTGGGTGCATTAAATGCCTGTTTCTTTGCGAGACGAGGTTTCTATGTTGATGTTTATGAAGCCAGAGAAGGTAAGTTCAGCCTGACCACTACTGCTTTATCAATGTTTTCCTGTCCCTTTGCTGATAACAGCTTTGGGGGAAGCAAAAGAGGAACGGTGTGAGCTCACTGAAACTGCAGGAAGAAAATGAAACCCAAAAGTGTGGCACCTGAAGGATATTCTTTTCACTCTTTAGCTTCTGTGGTGGGGAGGAGCATTTGCTTGAAATACGTTGGTTTGTGTGGAGGAAACCCACCCTTAAGCTACTCAAATGATGCCTTTTCATGTTCTTGGCTTAAATATTGATTCAAATCCTCATCTTTGGAAGTTGTTCTCTGCATGCAGAGTATTAGTGCAATGCTGTTGAGCCTGGGCAGAGATGGAAGGTCAGAATGACACTGGAAAGTGATACTCACCATGGTTTACCCGTTAAACTCTTTTTGCTGGTTGTTGTGCATGCCACCAGTGTCACACGCTGAAAAAGCTTCTGGTTGCTCTTAGCTGCTTCCTGGATCAGATGGATTTTACCACCCTGCTCCAGTGTCTGGCCCATGGCTTTGCTGAGATGCAACCCTGAAAGCTCTTGGGGTATCCAGTGCATGATCTGCTGCATGCACTGGATAGACAACACTTAGTGAGGCCATTCAGAGGAGGAACAGGCCAATGTTGAGACATCTCCATCCGACCAGAGATGGGTCTGGGCACAAGCTGCCAGGTGTTCACTGCTTGTCTCCCTTCACTGAGAGGGGAAGCAGCTCTTAGTGATGATGACCTCCAGCATTATAGGGAGCTGTTGGGATGCAATGTTCCCTTTGCAGCACTTGGTTGCAGCTGCTTCTTACAGGCTGGAGGTGGCATGGAAGAATCAGCCCTTGAAGCTGCTCAGCTGCCTTCCCAACAGCTGAATGTGCTCTCTGTGCACACAGAGTGGGGGCACAGGGACTCCCCCTGCCCTGCTGCTGTTGCCATAGGGATTATGGGAGATGCTGTAGTATCAGTGTCTCCATAACCAGCTGCTTTTCCCATGTAGATATCCGGGTGGCCAGCTTTACCCGTGGCAGAAGCATTAACTTGGCCCTGTCCCATCGAGGACGCCAAGCCCTGCGAGCTGTGGGCATGGAGGAGCAGGTACCTGGGCAGCCCAGCCTGGGGGCAGCACCCAACCCTGGGCTCTACTTAAGGCAGAGGGCTGACAAGAAACCTGGAGAAGAGCGCTTTGGAGAAGGGTCTGTAGGGACAGGACAAGGGGAATGGCTTTAACCTGCCAGAACAGGGGAGATTGAGATGAGCTCTTAGGCAGAAGCTCTTCCCTGTGAGGGTGCTGAGGCCCTGACCTTCACAGGGTGCCCAGAGAAGCTGTGGCTGCCCCATCCCTGGCAGTGTTCAAGGCCAGGTTGAAGTGTGGTGCGAGGAGGGGGAATGGCCCTTGGTGACTTGTGCCCTTCCCTTGGCAGCTCCAGTTTGGCCAGAGGGCTGGGTTGTGTTCCCTTCCATTTCAGATTGTGTCCAAAGGCATTCCCATGCGGGCAAGAAGGATACACACACCTTCAGGGAAGAAGTATTCTATTCCATATGGGAAGAAGAACCAGGTACCAGTCTCACGCTGTCACTCTGGCGATGTCTTAGATGGTGTTTGTACTGCTGTGTGATGGACAGCAGGGCTCACACTCCTTGGAAGGATGCTGTGTGCAGGAAAAGTGTTTCATGACCCCCTGGTTTTGGTGGGACTATTTAGAATGGGTGGTGTTCCTCATCTGGCCATGCAGAGCAGCCTTCAGCAATGCCTCCTGAACGTAGTGTTTGCTTGCCTTGCAGTACATCTTGTCCGTGGACAGAGCAAACCTGAACAGAGAGCTGCTGACAGGTAGGCTGCCAGCTTTGTCTGCAGATACTTTTCACCCTGTTCACCCAGGATTTAAGCTTTGCCCCATGAACAGGAGACTTTGGGCCTCAGGCTTTCTATGAGTTCTGCGTAACCTGGTGCTCAGAAAGCACAATTGGGATATAGCTGTGTTTGTGAGGAGAAAATCTGCTTGTCTGACACAAAACGATATTCAAGTAGGTTCCCCCGAGGCCTTTCTGCACATGCACCTCTCCTGCATTCACCCTTGAGCAGGAGTTGTCTCCACTTCATGGCTCCTGGCATGGGATTCTGCTCCAGGGCTTCGCCAGCCAAAGCAGGAGATACCTCCTGAGCCTCGCCACGCTTCCTGCAACCCCAATTGTACAGAGACAGATAGGAATTGGAGCAGTGTGGCAAAGTATACCACCAGGACAGGCCAAAGTTCCCATATACGCACCTCACCCCATCCTGAAATACAACTGTTGGAAACCTGCTGTAATAGCAGAGTCCCTATAATTTAGGGATCCCTTGGAAATTGTTTGGAGGGATCACATTTAGCCTCTACATTTACTTGTTTTTCCACAGCTGCTGAGAAGTACTCCAACACCAAACTGTACTTTGGACACAAGCTCCTGGGGTGCAATGCAGAGCAGGGGACATTAACCATCAAAAGGTAATCCCTGCACAGCCTGGGATGCAGTGCTGTGGTCAATGAATTCCTGCTTAATCATTCCTAAAACCTCAAACAATTGAGCAATCTTGGTTTGAAACTGGTGTGTGATTACCGAGGGGCAAGACCGTGTCAGCTCTGGAAAGGGTACATATGACAGCAGGGTTTCTGGGGAGGCTGACAAGAACTGAAGCAACCCTCTAACCCCCAGCAGCCTGGCAGCAGGAAGGGGATATAATGCTGAGCTGTGCAGGGGATGATGTGCCAGTCTCCATAGTGCTTATTTACAGGGACAGGTCACTCGTCAGGACTGGCAGCTAATCGTATAGAATCATGGAATGGTTTGTGTTGGAAGGGACCTCAAAGCTCATCCAGTTCCAACCCCTGCCACAGGCAGGGACACCTTCCACTAGAGCAGGTTGCTCCAAGCCCCTGTGTCCAACCTGGCCTTGAGCACTGCCAGGGATGGGGCAGCCACAGCTTCTCTGGGCACCCTGTGCCAGCGCCTCAGCACCCTCACAGGGAAGAGCTTCTGCCTAAGAGCTCATCTCAACCTCCCCTGTTCTGGCAGGTTAAAGCCATTCCCCTTGTCCTGTCCCTACAGGCCCTTGTCCAAAGCCCCTCTCCAGGTTTCTTGCAGCCCCTTTAGGCACTGGAGCTGCTCTAAGGTCTCCCCTTCAGGAGCCTTCTCTTCTCCAGGCTGAACCAGCCCAGCTCTCTCAGCCTGGCTCCAGAGCAGAGCTGCTCCAGCCCTTGCAGCATCTCTGTGGCCTCCTCTGGACTCACTCCAACAGCTCCACGTCCCTCTTGTGCTGTTGCCCCAGAGCTGGATCAGGACTGCAGGGGGAGATCTCTCCAGAGCGCAGCAGAGGGGGAGAATCCCTCCCTCAATCTGCTGCTCATGTGCTGGGGGTGCAGCCCAGCGGGGTTCTGGGCTCAAGCACTCAGTGAAGCCAGGTCATGGAGAGCTTCTCCTCACTGACCTGGTTTCATTGCTGTGTTCATGCTCTATGAATAGCAGCACTGAGCCAGCAGTGCCTGTTGCATTCTTGGGTAGATGTGGCAGAGTTGTGCCTTTTGATAACTTGCAGGATACATTTTTATCCTAATGCTGAGGTATTCCCAGTCAGTGAAGCCAATCCCCCCTTAACAAAGTTTATCACACTGGGGGTTACCTTGACATTTTGCAGAAGACAGAAGCACTGTGCCCAGCAGTGCTGAGCTGGCCTTGGAATCACAGCAGCATGGATCCAAGGGGCTTTCTTGCTTTCAGATCTGACCAGCAACCCTTGGAAGTAGCATACGACCTCATTGTGGGATGTGATGGAGCCTTCTCAACAGTCAGAAAGCAATTCATGAGGCAGACACGTTTTAACTACAGTCATGAGTACATTCCTCATGGATATATGGAGCTGAGCATCCCTCCCAAGGATGGAGATGTAAGTGTACCTGTCCTGGAGGCTGCTCCCATCTCATGGTGCTCTGCTACAGAAGCTCTAGAGAAACTGACTTCTCACCTGGGGCTCAGCCAAGGGATTAAAACTTCCCTAGGAGAAGGCAGACAACTCCTCCTATCTTAATGGTGGGGCCCATGTCTTGGTTAACTCTGAGAGGTCCTGGGGATACAGGAATGTGTCTGTGAGGACCTCAGTAACTGCAAACCATGAGCTTTTTGCCCATCTTTCCTGCCTTTTCCTCTTATTCTTGTTCTGTCTCCCAGAAGCATCAGGTTCCAGAAAGGAGCCCTATGAATATTGGTATGAAGGATGGCAGCGGGTGTGCTGGTGTGGAGGGAAAGCAGAGGCTGGGCTGGGGAAACTGATCAGGGCAGGGACACACACAAGGTGATTTTCCTTCTCTTTCAGTTTGCCATGGAACCAAACTACCTCCATATCTGGCCAAGAAACACCTTCATGATGATTGCACTGCCCAACATGGTGATAACCTGTGGCCATGCTCCCGTGGGGCATGGGATGGAGCTTGTGGGGATAAACTGGTTGTGGTGGCAGGGGCTGGGAGGGATGATGCGGTGCCAGGAGAGACCCCCAGATCCCTTGGGTCTTGGGAGGGGTGCAGGACAGGACCCACAGAGCTGCCTCTGCCTCACTGCACCAAGCAGGTACCTGTGCACTTCTCTGCCATGCACCCGAGTCCACTCAAACCCCCCAAAACCAGCTCTCTGAATGTTATGAACTGGATATGGGAGCACCAGGGCAGTGTGCCAGACCCATGCTGGCCACCACATACTGCCTGTTCCCCAGGGGATGCAAGCCCACTATGGGGCATGGGGTGTGATTGTTGTGTGAGAGGCTGGGCACTGAGCTGCTGCTCCAGGTGCTCTCTATGGCCTCTGGGATTCTTTCTGACCTTCCTCCCTGGCTAACAGGACAAGTCATTCACCTGCACGCTCTTCATGCCCTTTGAGGAATTTGAGAAGCTCACAACGGACGAGCAAGTGCTGGGCTTTTTCCAGACCTACTTCCCAGATGCCATACCCCTCATCGGAGAGTAAGTGTTCACATCTCCTCTTCCTGCTGTGAAGGCAGGGGACCCATCCCCACCCAACCTCAGGGTCCTGGTGATGTGGTGGTGAACGCTGTTGGGGTGGATCCCCATGGCCTGCAGGTCCACATTGTGTCTGCGCTGCATCAGGACAGACATCTATCCCATTTTGTTGGCTTTAACCTGCCAGAGGGAAGATTGAGATGAGCTCTTAGGCAGACGTTCTTCCTTGTGAGGGTGCTGAGGCACTGTCATAGGGTGCCCAGAGAAGCTGGTGCTTACTGACTGTGGCTAAACAAGCATGCAGGCAGTGAGACACAAGAGTGCCCAGCAGCAGTGGAGACCCTCTCACTGGTGGGCCAATGGCATCAGGGCAGCAGCACAGAGCCAGAGCATCCCACTCCTCTGGGGGGGGGGCTGGTGGCACTGGGGACCAAACCCTTTCCACCCACATTCAAGTTAAGTGAAGAGCTTAAAACCTGCAGACAGAATATTTGGTCTATAGGGAGAAATTAATGAAATAGGTTTTCTGGCTTCCACATTTTTCCCAGCACAAATAGCCGGGTGAATAGGCTTGGGTTTTGCATCCCAATGCTGACATTGCCATGGCTCCCTGTGCTTTGCTGTTGCATAACATCTGTATCCATGGCAGGACAGAGCCTTGGGTTATGTGATCTAGTGGAAGGCGGCCCTGCCATGATCTTAAGGTCCTTTCCAACCCAAACTCTTCTATGATTCTATGACTTGCTCTTCTTGTCTCTTTGGTCCTCCAAGTGAAGTATCTTGTTTTGCCTGAAGGCGAGAGCTGAAGCAGGATTACTTTTTGCTGCCAGCCCAGGCCATGATATCTGTGAAGTGCTCTTCCTACCACCTTGGTTCCCGGTGTGTGCTGATGGGAGATGCTGCCCATGCCATTGTGCCCTTCTATGGACAGGGCATGAATGCAGTAAGTTCACTTACATCATTTGGGTCCCCAGTCTTTTCACCCAGAAATGCCTGGGTTTAGGGGGTAGGTCCATAGAGTTCAAGGGCTGGCCTGTCCCACAGTCTGATGTCCTCTGCATTGGCAGGTATTGAGCTCCCCTCATGCACTTGGCTGCTTGCTAGGACCTGGTTGTATTCTGGGGAGGAGAAGGGATGGGGTGGTTGTGCTGCCTTGCCACGGAGCAGAGGACTGCATGGAAGTGGGGTTCAGCAGGACAGTCCCAGGCTGCTGGGAAAGGCAACTCCCTGGATTTCTCTGCAAGACCCCTGGCAGGGTGGCCTGGAGTAAGGCTCCTGCTCTGAAGCCGTGGTCAGTGAGACCCTGCACATGCAAACACCTACACTAGCTGAGCACCCATGAGGGCACTTGTGAACGCATGGTTCCTTCTGCCTATTCACCCTCTAATCTTCCTCCCAGGGCTTTGAGGATTGTCTTGTCTTTGATGAATTAATGGACCGCTTCCATAATGACCTTGGTGAGTGAGGAGACCAAGAGCAGAGGAGGATCCCTGCTGGATACCCTGCTGACGAGCTGCCCATGAGCTTTCTTCTCCCAGGTGCCTGCCTCCCCGAGTTCTCCAGGCTGAGGGTGCCAGATGACCACGCCATCTCAGATTTAGCCATGTACAACTACATAGAGGTAGGCAAGCTACACATTGACTTGTGGCTCTGGTGGCACTCTTGTCCTAACAGAATGCACACAGCTGGCAGGGTCTATGGTAAGACTCTGGTTGTGTCCTCACGTGGGAGACTTGAGCCTAAGAGCTCCTTGGGAATGCCGCTGGGGCTGGGGAGGCTCAGCTCTCTCCAGGCAGCACAACAGCAAAGATGCCCTGCAAAAGGGATGACTTGGTGTTGCAGATGCGCGAGCACGTGAATTCAACATGGTTCATCTTCCGGAAGCACGTGGACAACTTTCTCCACGCCCTCATGCCTTCCACCATCGTCCCGCTGTACACCATGGTAAGGCTAGTGCCAACTGAGCTGCCACCACCTCCTCCTGTGGCTGGCTTTGAGGTGGTGACGGGCTCCTGCTAACCCTCACAGGTGACCTTCACCAGAATTCGCTACCACGAAGCGGTTCAGCGCTGGAAATGGCAGAAGAAGGTGGGTCAGTGAGGGTGCCTGTCCTTCTTCCCCATGCGGTGACCCTCCTGAGCATCCTGCTTTGGTGGTGGGATAGGTGTGAAGACTTTGGTGCCACAGGTAGGAGCAAACCTCTGGGTGATGCTGGGGTTTCTCTTTGCACTTGCAGATAATAAATCGAGGGCTCTTTGTCATCGGAGCAGCAGGACTGGGGGGCACCTTCCTCCTCATAAGGTGGCTGGCTCAGGACTTGGGCTTCTGCATGGAAAACTTGTGGGGCTGGTCCCGTTATCTGAAGAATATCGGAAATCTTCCCTTTGGCATACAAGTGGCTTAAATGTAAGGGGAGGTCCTGGCTGTAATAAAAGTGAAGGCATGGATGTGTTTCTTTTGGGGATGTGGCCTTGCAGGTCCTGCATGCCCTCTGCCTCTTGCTCCCTTGGGAGAGGTGGTGGTTCCTTGGGTGAAAGGAGCCCATAAGGGCACAGAGTGGCCAAAGAGCAGGGTCTCAGGTGTACCTGCCTCATCTCAGCCTTGTCTCAAGGGATGTGGTGTGGCATGGGCTGAGTACAGGTTTTGTGTGCAGTAACAGGGGAACTCTTCATCAGGGACTGTAGCGATAGGACAAGGGGTGATGGTTTCAAACTGAAGCAGGGGAAGTTTGGGCTGGAGATAAGGCAGGAGTTCTTCCCTGTGAGGATGCTGAGGCGCTGGCACAGGATGCCCAGAGAAGCTGTGGCTGCCCCATCCCTGGCAGTGTTCAAGGCCAGGCTGGATCCAGGGGCTTGGAGCACCCTGCTCTAGTGGAAGGTGTCCCTGCCCGTGGCAGGGGCTGGAACTGGATGAGCTTTAAGGACCCTTCCAACACAAACCATTCTAGGATTCAGTGATTCTATGACTCTGTGCCCTTCCAGCCAGCAGAATGGCCACTTGAAATGCTCAGGGTGTCCCACACCATATTGCTGACTCCTGCTCTTACCAGAATCAACGTCTTGACTTCAGCTGGCTCCCTCCTCACCCCAAGTCAAAGGAAATATGGTCCAATTATTCCCGATGGAAAGGAAAAACCTTTAAGGAAAGATGGGGCAGTGTTTGGAGCCTGGAGGAAAATCTGTTCCACACCTGGCTGAGAAATACTTCTGACTTTTGCCATCAGCTCTCCGCAGAGAAATCACTGAGCCTTTGGGCTAAAGCAAGACCAGGGGCCTGAAGGACCCTCCTAGCTCCCTGTTTTCCCTCTGGGATTTTGCATGTGCTCTAGCACATACTTCTGTCTAATGCAGTGACCAATCATAGTTCTTTCGGAAAAAGCCTGGATCTAATTTTCTCCAATTGTTCCCCAAAGCATGTGCGTGGCTGTGCTTGTTCTGCACGCGCTACACCAGCACCAAAACCTGTGGCTGCTGGCAGGGTGGACAGTCTTTTCACATAACAACCTCTGCCTGGGCCCCCAGCAACGGGCATTGCATCCAAGCCCTGGTCTGCATCACTAGTGAGTCAGTTTTGGTTTGCAGGGGATGTAGATGGCAAATGAGTGTAGAAGACAGTTTTTGTCTCTGGCCAGCATCTTTCCCAGGCACAGTATCTATGGATGGGAGCTGCTGGCAGCAATGGCAGGGTTTTGCTGTAGTTTCTGCAATGAACACTTCAGCTGTTGCCCTTGCACTTGATTCTTAGCAGGACAGATGTATTTACTTTATATATATTAGTTTTTATTAATGTTAAACCTCTTCAGATGGCAAATGAAGATGGGACGCAACACAGATGTATGCAAATTATTCCCAAACTCAAAGCAAATATGGAATTGTACTGCTATTTCACAGGAATGACCCCCCAGTGTAAGAGCAATTAGCTGCTGTGGAAGTGCTGAGCTGCAGATGCTCTGGGTCTTGCACACGACTGGCCCTCAGTGTGTCTGATGCACTCATAGAGCAGGGAAAAGATCTCGCCCTGTGGCCAAACTCAGTTTCATGTGCTCAGTGCCCAAGTTTCATAGTTCAGTTGCTCCTTTGTGTCCTTGTGATGCAGAGAGCTCAAGGCCTGGCAGAGGCAAGCCAAGCCTGCAGGAGCCCAAGTAGAACCATGCCCAAGGTAGGTCTGAGAGGGGAGCAACACAAGATTCAGTGCACGTTGCCCAGCTGTTCTTTGTGTCTGGGTACAGGTGCTTGCTGGCCCTTAGGCCCCATCACCTCACTGAAAGCTTCAGAGCAGACCACCAGCGTGGAGGACCCTCCATGTCCAGCTGAGCTGTGAGTGGTTCAGACACCAGTGCAAACACAGTGGTGGGGATCAGTGCAGCAGGCGAAGGCATGGAGCAGCATGGGAACAGATCCTGCTAGAGCTCAAGGGAAAGGGCAGGTTTGCAATTCCAGCTCCAAGTCAATGTTGGAAGCACTCTCTGCACTCGGCTGGTTTTGGAGTGTGAAAAGTCCTGCCAGAAGGTGAAGGTCATCAAGAGCTGAGAGAGACAGTAACCAGGTACAGGAGCCGTTGCGTGTGCCTGCTGGTGGGACCAGATCTGCAGTCCCATCCATGGCAAAGTTGTGTCTGTTCCTTTCTCCCAGCTCCACTAGCGCAGAGGCACCAGGACACAGGCATGGTGAAGCCCCTCAGCCAGTGCCTGGTGTGCCGGTGGCCTCTTGGAAGAAGGGAACAAACTGACAGGATGAAGAAGAGGAGGTCTGAGATTTCCTTAGCATGGCATTTCCTTATTTCACAGTGGGTCCCAGTCCTGCCGGGTGTTGCTCAGCTTCACTGATCGTCGAACCTGGGGTTCACAACTGTGGTTGTGGCACTCTTGAAGAGGGGATTATCAGCCTGGAGGGAGAAAGGTGAGGAGCCCATGTTGTCGGTGGAGCATTGCCTATCCCACCCACATCCCAACCTCAACAGTGTTGGCAGAAGAGCCTACAGTCTGCTTTAGCACCCTGCAAACCCATCCAGTCTGTGAAACTGGCCAGTGGGGAGGGCGCAGGTCTGCTATGGCTACCACTGGGGAGGACGTCCCTCCCAGATGTCCCCACCACATGAACACAAGCATCCCAGCACACCCCACCAGTACAGATGGGCTCTCTTACATCGTTCCACTTGGCCTTGGACTTCTCCTTTTCGAACCGGCGGTATTCCCTGCGGTCAAACAGTTCCATCAGGAGCCGCCAGGTCAGCAGGAGCACCAGGCCAATGAGGGCCACGCCGGCAATGGTGCTGCCCACAATCAGTGCAATGTTGGGAGGCTTTGGGCATTCTGTGGGGCAGACAAATGGTGTCTGGCTGCAGCCCCTGCTGAGGCTGCCATGCAGAGGGGTAGGAGCAGCAGGGCTGGGGTACCTTTCTCAGGATCCACGGTGACGGTGTATATCTCCTTGCCATCCTCCTGGACCATGCGGAAGGAGATCCAGCAGTTTTGGGAGTCCTTCTCCCTGCACTGCCTGCTCTCCCCTGTTATATTCTGCACCACACGGATGTTGGGGCAGGCCTGGGAGCAGTTCTTCTCGAAGGGGCCGCTCTCGGAGGCTCTGCACTCCACGCAGGAGCTGCAAAACAGGTCACAACAGCTCACCTCTGCAGGGACAACACTCTCACCCTGGGTTTGGCCACCACTGGTCTCTGCCCAAGCACAGCCAGGGACCTCCTGTGCCTGCCTCCCCACCACCCTTTGTGCCATCTCCATGTGCATCACTCACACATATCGGGCACAGGGCGAGGGGCAGCTGGGGCACTCCTGGCAGAAGGGGGGCTGGTATCCCCCCCAGCACTGGCAGCGGTTGCAGTGGCAGGTCCCGCGGTGGCTGCACTCGTTGCCATGCTGGTTCAAGCAGCCTTCTGTTGACTTCTTGCACTGGCAGGCGCTGCCCTGGTACTCAGGATTGCACTTGCACTCCCCACAGTCACAGTTGCCCCGCTCTGCATGGGAAGACCTTTCAGATGTGACAAGGATGCTGCAGAGAACCAGGTCTCCCTCCCTCTGCCCATGTTTGGAAAGCATCACCCACCCCGCACTGTGGTGTGGTGGGACCCAGGACCCTCAAACCCACCCATCTGGGGTTTGGCAGGGAAATCAGCACCTCCTGGAACAGGTTGCCCAAAACAGTGGTGAATGCTCCATCCCTGACAGTGCTCAAGGCCAGGTTGGAGGGGCTTGGAGCAACCTGTTCTAGTGGAAAGTGTCCCTGCCTGTGGCAGGGGGTTGGGACTGGATGAGCTTTAAGGACCCTTCCAACCCAACCCATTCCATGGTTCTATGGTTTAGTCTTTCTAAGCAGCACCACAGTGGAGAACCCATCACAGCCACATCACCTCTGCCACCACAGGGAAGGCCATTGTGGAACTCGCAGTTGACGTTGTCGCACTCGCAGAAGGTGCCGTAGATCTGCTTGTTGGGTTCGTTGCTGGTGTGGCAGAGGCACTGCCCACACACGCAGTCCCCCAGCCCCGAGCAGATGACTGAGCTGTTGTCCTGCCGGCAGCTGCCCTCCAGCTCCTTGCTGCTCTTGCCTTTCGTGTCACACTCGCAGTTCTTCCCTATGTAGCCTGGATTGCAGCTGCCAACAAAGGAGAGGAGTGAGCCCAGGTCAGTGGCCACAAGAAGTGCTGTTGCACATATGCAGGGCCCATACCTCAACCAAAGGGGAGCAAATCTGGGATAGCCACACCAAAACCCAATCATGACATGTTGGTGCTGCTCCATGCTGGAGCAGGGCAGCTGATTGGGAGGAAACCTCAGAAACACTGCTTTTTCCCCAGGTCCTATTTACAACACCCAACAGTTGTCTGGAAATTATTGCTAGAGTTATAATTTTCAAACCCTTGCCAAGGTTTACTTCCTGAGGAAATCTAGTCTTTTTTCCCCTCCCTGTTACCAAGGGGCCAGGAAGTGCCCTTAATGAGCTGCACAAACTGCAGCCAGGAGTGGGATTTTGAGTGATTTCTACAGAGACCTGTTTCTGTTCAGTGGATGGTTTGGTGGATGAATGGATAGCTGGACAGATGGATAGCTGGAGAGATGGTTAGATGGACGGGTGGAATGTTGGATAGATTGGTAGGTGGGTGGATGGATGGGTGGATAGCTGGATGGTGGCTGAGTGCCCTTAGGAAAGCAGCAGAGGCTTCACCAACACAAGAGACATTGTGTCCCCAATCTCCATGAACATAATCCACCTCTGAACAAGAAAACTGGGGCAAAGCTGCAGAGGTAAGCCCTGGGCTGGACCTGGCAGACCCCTCCAGCAGCTCCCCAGCTCTGGCAGCGTTTGGAACAGTGTTGTGTGGATAGCACATACCTGCAGATCCCACAGACAGTGGTGCCCTGCCCGCTGCAGGCGGCTGGGTCCGACTGCTCCTTGCAGTTGCAGTTGCACTTGCTCTCCACGTGGACCGTGAGGGTGTCTGTGAAGCCCAGGGGGCGGATGGTGAAGGACTGGCTTTTGATGCACTCTTTGGCTGTAACCTTCACTCTGAAGGTGACCTAGAAAGTGCACAGTGAGATAGGGAAGGGCCAAAGGCCATCAAGGCAGCTTCAGCAACCAGAGGTTGCTGAATCCCACAGCATTTTGGACATTAATGTGACCAGGAAGCCTGAAACAAGAGGCTGGGCTCCTGTTGTCAAACAGGATGGGCATCAGGGACCTGCTGGTTGCAGGATGTTCCCTGTACAGGGGGATGTACCTCTTCATTGATCTTGATGTTGTCGCACTGCCCTCTTGCTTTGTCTGTGACTGTGCTTTTAGTACATAAGGAGTCATATTTGACATCAAGGGCATCTGGAAGGGTAGAGTGGTCCAGGATGATCAGTGAGGAGAGGTTCTGTGGAGAAATGGTGGTGCAAGTGCCATCAGTCCGAAAGGAGATCAAAGCAAGGGAGTGTGGAGTTGCAGGGCAGGGTTTCCCTCCAGCCTAGGAGATAGGGGCAGGAAGCACCCCAGCCTGTGCTGTCAGCTGCCTTGGGTGGTTCTCAAAGGCAGGTACCAGCATTGAAGAGTTGGGAAGCTCTTGCTTGCTGTGGGCAGAGGGACTCAGCAAGTCTTGTACACAAAGCCCTGGTCACACTTGCTGTGTGAGGACACACAGTGGAACCCTTTCCCTGCTCCGGAATGGGTGAAACACGGTCTCCTCTAGCACTTACATTGTAGGCCACCTGAATGAGCTCAATGATGTTGCTGGAGTCCTCATTGAGCTCTCCCACTGCTGACTTCGGGATCATCTCACTGAGTTTCTGCCAACAGAGAGCAAAGAGGTGAGTGGTCCCCCTGTGCTGATGGTGGAGCATGGGGGGACCACAGCAGCAGAAGGACATGCGGAGCTGCTTTTTGTCCTCCTGGGGAGGCACCTGGACCATCTGAAGTCTCCTTACCTTGTAAACATCCACCACCTTACTGGTGACAGCAAAAATGGGCTGAATGTTGTTTTCAGCAAGTTTCTGGACCAGCTGCCCAACAGAAGGGTAGTCCTAGGTAGGGAGAGGGATGCCACATTCAGCATGATCTCCCCCACCAGCTGAAGTGTGGAAAGATTGGGTTTTGTAGCCCAAATGGTGGTGGTTATGGTGACACTGTGGTATCAGCTTTTTGTGTGACAATATTTATCCTACCTGTGGGAGCACAGCTGAGGGTGCAGAGCTGCTGAGTAGCCGCTTGGTACTTACAAACTCGTTGCTTTTCTTGTACATGTTGTCCTCCAAGTGGCACTGGCCATCGTTGGGGGTCAGGATGGCTGCAAGCTTGCCATCACCAGCAAAGTGGAAGCCATCATCAGTGGCATACACCAGCAAGCGGGTCACGTTGCGCCAGCCGATCAAGTCCTACAAGTGGCATGAAGACCTGTGCTGAGCAGAGCTGGGAGGACATGGTATGGCCCTGGCCAAGTCCCATCAGCCACACTGTGGGCACGAAGGAGGTAGGTTACACGAGATCTGGGCTAAGATGCTCTCTTGTAACCCCCAAAGTAACCAACCCCACTGCTGAACTAAGACTTAGACATGATGGGCTTCCAGAGCCTACCTGGAAAGGGGAAGAGCCACCATCCATGAGCACGGGTCACAGACTCACCCCACACACTGCTGCCTGCATCATGGCATCCAGCCCCCCTTCGGGTGCATCCAGGTTTCCCGAGATGTACTGCTTCCCTACTTCACTCTCGAACTTCTCTGCATTGTCAGTCAGCGAGAGGATGTGCTTGAAGGCGAAGGGAGGTTGGCACTGCTTGTCTTTGGAGGGGCAGGGGTTCTTTAGCTTCTCAGGGTGTGTGTTCACAAAGGGCAGCACAGTCTTGTCCACAAAGGAACCAAACCCTAGGGCATCCAAGACTGCAATGTCAAGGGCAGCAGGGACCAGCAGGCATGGACAGTCTGCTGGCCCCCATGTCCACATCCCTTGCCCTGGCATGCTCTCCAGCCTTGCAGAGGCTGCCTGCATCCCACTCCATGGCTCTTTCCAGCTCTCAATGATTGGAGATAGGCTCACCTATGCGGCGAGAAGGGGTGGTGCTCTCCAGTGCCCTAAGCAGCTCCCCTCCCAGCTTCTTCACCTTCTCCAGGTCATCCAGCATGGAGTAGGAAAGGTCCATGAGGTAGTAGAGATCAATGGGGTACCCCATGGCACGGCGGAATTTCACCTCAAATACAGCGGGCTGTCCTGCAGAACAGGGATGCAGGATCATCTGCTGTGCTGGGGCTCACATCCTACCCCGGCACACCCCTCCCACTGGGATCCTCCTCGCTTGCTGAAGCGAAGGGGAGGAAATGCAGACTGTGAGGAGTGGAAAAGAAATACAAGAGAGGAAGAGGGAAAGAAAATAAAAGAAGGAAAGGAGAATGAAAAAAAAAGGGAAAAGGAAAGGGAAAAGAGTAATTAAAGGAAGGGAAAAGAAGGGGAAAGGAGAAAGAAAGGGAAAGGAAAGGAAAGGAAAGGAAAGGAAAGGAAAGGAAAGGAAAGGAAAGGAAAGGAAAGGAAAGGAAAAAGGAAAGAGAAAGGAGGGGAAAGCGAAAGAGAAAGGAGGAAGAAATGTGGTCCCAGCTGAGGCTGGGAGTGAGCAGGAGGGCACTGGGAGTGAGCAGGAGGGCACTGGGAGTGCCAGGGAGCCTGTACCTATCCTCAGTTTCAGGTGCACCTCCTGGGGAGCGAGCTGTACGTCACTGCTCAAGGAGCTGTTCTGTGTGGTTGCAATGTCGTTCACTGGGAACTCTATGTCGCCGCGTGGGCATCCCCGCTGCAGCAGCTGCTCCACAGTGTCGCAGCGGATGGAGTCTGGCTCGCCAGCTTTGGTGAAGCTCTGTGTGTTGCAGCATCAGCAGGGAACAAAAGCAGAGGAACAGGTCAGTGGGCTCCTTACCAGATGACCCACCTCCCAAACCACAGCTGCATGGAGAAAGGAAGGTCCAAGGGTCCTGCCTGCCAGATCCCCAACCACAAAGGAGGACATGAGGCTCTCCCACCATGCAACCCACCCCTCCACTGCAGGCAGAGCTGGGCGGGCAGGGTGACATCCCACTGACTCAGAACTGACCACATCAAAGCCTACATGGACCTACCAGCTTCTTGCACCAGGCACAGCCAGGACCAGACTGAATGCAGTCCTTGCATGTGCCCACCTTGATCTTGGGGCATTCCATGGCAAAGGCTGAAACAGAGAGAAGATAGGGTTGGTGTGGGGGGCACCTGGGGGAAGCTGGTCTGTAGCAGTGCAGTCATGGGGTGCTCTGACACCCAGCACAAGGCACCCATGTTGTCTTCAGCCAACCCTGCCTATAAAACCCACACTGGAGGCCCTGGCAGGGTCCCCACCTGCCTTGCTGTCCCTCAGCTGGACTGACACGGGGGAGATTGAGATGAGCTCTTAGGCAGAAGCTCTTCCCTGTGAGGGTGCTGAGGCGCTGGCACAGGGTGCCCAGAGAAGCTGTGGCTGCCCCATCCCTGGCAGTGTTCAAGGCCAGGTTGGACAGGTCATGGAGCAACCTGCTCTAGTGGAAAGTGTCCCCGCCCATGGCAGGGGTTGGAGCCAGACAATCTTTAACTTCTCTTCCAACCCAAACTATTCTATGATTCTAGGTAGAGTTAACTCCACATCCTGGGAAATACAGGATCTGATGCTTATGTGTCTCTCAATTCCAAATGCTGGGCAGCATTTGGGTTCATTCTCTATTTTACTACCCACATAAGCTGCTGGGAGGAAGGCAGCGAGGAAGGGCAGGTTGGGCTCACCTGTGGTCAGCAGCAGCAGCACCCAGGTCACCATCAGTAGCTGAAGGCAGCGGTCACAAAACATCTTCTGTAAGACATGCAGAGCATCCCTATGACCACCTTGTGCACAGCAGCCACAGGGAAGGGAACCCCCAACCCTACAGAAAGTGGCTGCAGAGGGTGGTGGCCCCAGGGGGACATCCCACCAGTGTGCTGGAACATGACAAAGACCCTGTTCTTCACAAGCACATTCTCACTATGCTTGTTCCAGCTGCTCACACTACTTGATTCTTGCCCCAGAGCACAGCTCCTGATCCCAGAAACTTTATGCTACTCATGAAGTTGGCTAGGTCACTCGTGGGAAGCAATATCCCAGTGTTCTTCCTGTGATGTCAATGAGATCATGCCCGCTAACACTGTCATTTCCTGTAACACCTTCTCCCCCATGCAACCCTGGAGCAAAACCCAGCCTTGCAACATGGATGTACAAGGGGAAGTGACAAAAGAGGAATCTGTTAAAAGAAGAAAAAGGAATAAGAAAGCCTAAATAAACAACAAACATTGTCCTTATTTAGCAATATTAGACACAATATCCCCAAACCAGGTCATTGGGTTTGAAATAGCCCTGAGTGAGTAAACAACCACTCTGGCTCTCATCAACTTCTCCAAGTGCCATCCCCTATCCTGTGGACCCACTGGATTAACAACACAGTGAAATGGGAAAGAGAAAACAGGGAAACTCCAATAGACGCTGAGACGTCTGGATGCCCTTTCTTAGCTCATGAGTCTCTGTAAGATACCACACAACCAAAGGATCACAGAATCAACCAGGTTGGAAAAGACCCTCAAGATCATCCAGTCCAACCATTACCCCAGCACTGCCAAGACCACCACTAACCCATGGCACTAAGGGCCTCATCTAGAATCATGGAATCATAGATCAGTCTTGAAGGAAGGTCTGGTCTCCTCCCAAGGACAGAAAGGCCTAGGTAGGATGGGAGTCATTTCAGTGAGGTTTGGTGCCCAGCTATGGTATGGATTTGGAACTGTGCAGGACCACTAAGGCTGGTTCCCACCATTGCTTATGGCTGGGGCCACATGGATGTGAAGATTTGCAGCCTTGGGGAACTCACCATGCCCTGGAGCCAGCCTCCCTATCATTGCTCCAGCAGCCTTGCCCCCTCTCACAGCTCCCCAGGCAGCAAGAGGTGCCCCTGTGGCCGCCCCATCAAGCTCTCACAGCGGTGTGGCCCAGAGGCTCACTCTGCAGTGGCTGTCCCAGTACCTTCCTGTGATGGGTGGGCAGAGTCCTTCCTCACAAAGACACCTCCACAAACACCTCTCCTCTACCACAGTCCATCTTGGCAAGAGTTTTAAGGGCATCATTTACCGTGCCAGTTGCACCACCCCTGTCTGTGTTATACACTCTTGATGTGCTTAGCTGGGCCCACATTTGTGTCACCTTCAAATCGTGCCAGCACCGTGTGAGCTTGCAGACAATGGGTAAAACCTCATAAGTAAAAAAAAAAAAAACAAGAAAAAGGTCTTGACTTAAAAGTAAAAGTTCTCATCAAGGCAGGGTGGACAACAGGGCCTAGTTGGACCCTCCTGGATGCACCCTGTTGGACAATGACCTTTCCCAGATGTGCCTAATTGGGCTCCAGCCCTTCTCCTCATCCTCACTGGAGTTAGAGGCTCCTGCTTACAGGCTCATCTTATAAAATAGAATCCTAGCATAGAATGGTTTGGGTTGGAAGGGCCCTTAAAGCTCACAGAGTTCCAACCCCTGCCACGGGCAGGGACACCTTCCACTAGAGCAGGTTGCTCCAAGCCCCTGTGTCCAGCCTGGCCTTGAACACTGCCAGGGATGGAGTAAGTTTCCAATTAAAACTGGATTTTAGAAAGCTCTCAAACCCCAGAAGTAAAGTGGAAAGCTCCACGTAAGCCAGCTCTGGATACTGTTGAGTTTTGTAATGCAGGGTACATTTTGTGGGTTGGATTTGGTTGCCTTTCTAATCCCGAAAGTCATTTCTGTCCCTTGTTGCAAGAAGGTAAACCACACATGCTGGTTGTAGGGAGAGCAGCAGAAGAAACCTCACCACTTCTTTCCTTTTGCTGTGGAGGGAAATTGCTCACTGGTATGTGGGTGGCCCATGACGTAGGGTGACCTTCAAAGAGAGCAAGTAGGGCTTCTGCTTTTGTCTGCCTCCTTACAGTGCTCAGGCTGGAGAAAGCAGGTTTTTAATCTGAGTCTGCATTAGCAGGGCCCACATATAGGCCTCAGCAGCATTTTCTCCAGCTCTCTTGATGGGGGCTCTTCTGGATGTGCTCTTCATCATCTGGGATCTTGGGTTTTCTTCCTCTTTTTCACATATTAAGGCACATAGTCCATCCTCCTGCCCTGGTGTGAAGGAGCAGAACTGCAGAGCTCTACAACCTACTTCATCCCAGGCTAGGGAGAAAGGTGCTGAGACTGAGCACCCCTGCTAGGGGCAGGGCATGGTGCTACCAGGCCCTGGTATCTGTCTTGGTACCTGCATGGGTCATGGTGTCTTCCTTGGCCCTGAGCTCTGATCTTTGCACCACATGCCTTGGGCAGCTTGGGACTGGGCCTCTGCTTCACCAGGAGTCCTCTGTGGAAGCCACCAGGGCTCTCCATCTGTGGAGCATCTCTCCCTTGTTGCATGTTACATACTTGGCACGGCTCAGGCAGGGCAAGAGTCTCCTGAAGGGTCTGTGAGCCAGAAAATGCGAAGGCAACCTCAGAGAAGGTACTGAACACTCCAGTGGGTGTCAGTGGGATGGAGCATGCTGCTGGGCATCATGAAGGAGTGAGTATAGAGAGGGCTGAAGGGGAAGCGTGAATGGTAGTGCCAATCCTGTTGCTATAAATAAGATGAGTGTTCAACAGCAGAGACAGGTCTTGCAGTCTGTTAGCCACAACACCCCTGCAGTGCTTTGCTAAACATCTGTTTTCTTGCACAATGGGAGGATGCATTCTTATGCTCGGTGTCGCAGGACTTCTGGGGCATTTAGAGCTGTTGGAGTGAGGCCAGAGGAGGCCACGGAGATGCTGGGAGGGCTGGAGCAGCTCTGCTCGGGAGCCAGGCTGAGAGAGCTGGGCTGGTTCAGCCTGGACAAGAGAAGGCTCCTTCAGGGGAGACCTCAGAGCAGCTCCAGTGCCTAAAGGGGCTGCAAGAAACCTGGAGAGGCAACCTACAAGAAACCTTGGAGCAATCTGCTCTAGTGGAAGGTGTCCCTGCCTGTGGCAGGGGTTGGAACTGGATGAGCTTTAAGGTCTCTTTCAAAACAAACCAGTCTGGGATTTTTAAGAGCAGAGAAGCCATTTCTTGTGTCTCGTCTCCTGTGGGCATCACCCCTTGAATGATCCCAGTGGGCACGCTGTGATGGTTTGCAGAGATGGAGGACAGAGTCCTGGGCCTGAGCAGGGACCCAGAGACCTGCCTAAGGGCACAGCCTGTCCCCTGGAGCTGGCAAAGCTCATGCTTCCTGGGAGCAAAGGAGGGATCCTCTGTCACCAGTCCTGTGGTGACCTGATTATGTCTGTCTCTGAGAAAATACATCACCCTGCGCCACACTCTCCAGCACTGAGATTGCCTGTGACAGAACAGCAGCAGGATGAGGACACAAAAAGTGCAAAACCAATCTGTAAAGCAGGATGTGAGAACCGTGACAGCAAAATGCACTGCTTAAAGCCTTCCCACACCTTGCAGGAGCCACATAGCAGCACCCACACTGCCTGCAGGGTGCAAAGCCTCTTCTCGTGTTCACACATTTGCCTGCGAGGACATGACCTGCGGCTGTGGTGTTGGGAAAAGCATCCAATGTAGATGCTAGGCTGCTTTCCCCAGCCCTGGGCTGTGCCCCGCATTTTGTCTGCATCCGAGAGCCATGGAGACTTAGGGAAGGACCTGCTGTCCCTGGGGTTAGCTTGCCTGCAGCCTCTGCTGCCTTTCCCACCACTGCTTTCAATGGTGTCAGCAAGGTATGTCATGTGTACAGCACACAGAGAGATGGAGGAGAGGAGAGAGGGTCTCATCCCTTCTCCCAGCTCTTCTTGCAGGCCCCCAGGGGTGCAGGGACCTTCCGTGCTGATGGTGGCACCACACCAAGCCCTGCTCGCGCCATGTCACCACGCCGCTTCCCTCTTCCCCTCTGAGCCGTCACATCCTGCAGCTGATGGTGAGTGCCTGTATGGGATCCCACAAGGAAGAGGGATGTCCTGGGAGGGGAGCCAGTGCAGCCCCCAGCCCTGGTGCTTGCCTGGTGCTGCTGGTGGGCACGCAGGCAGCGCTGCTCTCCCCAGGGCCATGCGTGAGGGTGACGGGGTAGCATGCTGCACCCTCTCTGCTCTGCTTTCCAGTCCTGTGGGGTGGTGATGAAGGAGTTGTTTGGGGTCTGACACCCTCTCCTCGATAACTACCTGCAGTTCTATGCTTAATCCTACCTCCAAAACTATTACAGCACAGAGAAGCTGCTTTTGCAAAGGCTGCTCACAGCAACAGCCACACCATGCCACAGGTGGGAGAGACACCATGCTGTGCTCCCAAAGCCCATCTAAGCAGCCAGAGGTTAGATCAAGAATTATAACCCAAATCCACTGGAAACACCAGAGCTACCAAAGCACCTTGCTGCCTGGCTGCTTTCCACCCCCCACAGAAAGAAGAAACAGAAGCAAAGAAATGGAGATGCTGTACTTACCTTGCATCAAGCCCTCTGCTCCGTCCCGTGCTTCACCTGGGATAGGGATGGTCTCACCTTCTCGAGCTTGGCTGGGAAAAGCAGAGGGGCATCGGGAGCTTTGCAACACACCCCAATCCTTCCTTCCTATTTCTTACAGTCGGCTGGGGCTGAAAGGAGGAAGTCAGAGCAGTGGGTGTGGGAGGGTGCGTTCCCCTCCAAAACCCAATCAAATCCCTGTGAAAGCATCCTGCCCCCCAGTGCTGGGGCTCATCTCTCCCCTGAGCTGCACTGGGGGGTCTGCAGCTCTCCTCCTTCACCTTGGACATGGACCCTACCAAAACGCCCTGGTTTTTGCCCCACTTTTAACCTTTCACCAGCATGGGCCCCCAGTGAACAAGTAAAGCTGGTAGTAAGGGAAACTGACTCCTTTGGGACCTGGTTCCTGGGTGCGAAGAAGATGGGGAGCTGGCTCTCCATGTGTCAGGGCTCACTGCCAGGGTAGTGAGGTCTCCTTGTTTGGAAGAGGATGCTGGAACCCTTCTTGCTGTGGCACAGCTCAGGGCTGTGTGGGGTTTTCTTTAAGCAGCCTTCACATTGTGTTGTGCAGGCTGCAATAACTCCTCCAACACACCTTTACCAACACTTCCCTAAGTAGAGAGAAACCAGCTATTTAGGAAATGTACAGGATTGTAGTTTTGGGGGCTTTTTGAAGGTAGTTAATGTGAACCTTTTGTTAACTGCTCTTTAGGTTCCCCTTCCAGCAGGCTAACATTGAGTGTCCACAATGCATTGTAAGACACCAATGCAGTTTACTGGCTGCTTGCCTTAGTTATGGAGCTGCGTTTATCTTTGCAGCAGGCAGAGCATCACAGTGCTAGCAGTGATTCTGAGCCCTGATGGATGCCCCGTGGGTCAGAGGCTTTGACAACAGAGCTCTGGCCTGGTTTTATTGCAGCCAAGGTGCTGGTTGTAGCAAGAGACCGTCATAGCAATTCTTGCAGCACGATGGGAGTGTTGGAGCAGCTCTTGCCTGGCTGGCATGGCATACAGTGGGGATGGAGCTGAGGACAGCCCTGCCAGGAACCATAGGATGGTTTGGGTTGGAACCGTGGCTGCAGCTGGATGCTGCCATAAACCCCTAATCCTGGAGTGGGTGAAGCTGGGAAAACTGGTGGGGCTTCTCGCAGGTGTTGCTGGTTGCAGGTCTAGGGGAAGAAAATGTGCTTGAGTGAGATGAGCTGCGGTAATTTTCCCTTTTGTATTGTGTAAGGTCTTTATCGGGCTGCTCTGTTCAATTGTTCCATCAGGTTTGTCAAAGCACTGGCCGTGATGGAAGGGTGGGAGAGCTGGGAGCCTCCTGAGCGGGAGCAACGGAGCAGAATGGGTACCTCATGGGCTCTTGGGGCCCAAGGCTGAAGCTTGCTGGAGTACTCCCAGTTCCTCCTGAGCTGTTCCTCATGCTGTCTTGCAGCTTTGGCCTTGAATGGATGTCCACAACAAAGCATTATCCCTAACAATTCCCATAGGACCCTTAACACATTGTGTGTTTTGAAATGCCCTGCCTCCAGCATATCAGTGCTTAGCATGATGGGTTAAAATTATGCATATTTACCACATTACTACTACATTTACTACTATTAGCCAATGAGCAGTTACTCTAACATTGTGTCCATGCTTTCACAACCACACACAGCACGATGTCCAAGCAGGATCAAGCCAGGGCTGGAGCAAGCAGCATTAGGATGACTTTCACCCCTTTGTGTGCGTGGAATGGTGCAGGTAGGGCTGAGGCTGTTTTGTGAGGGGTCTCCACCTGGTCCATCCGTGCCTGCATGGTCAGACACGTGCCTGGGGCCCAGAGGGGCTGGTCACGTCTTTTCTGCTGTTCTAACTATGGACATAACTTCTGGCGGTGTGTTTCAGAGTTCATTTCTTGTCCTGCCATGCACCTTGGTCTCCAGTTAGGGCTACCAAGAGGCCTCAGCTCTTTCAGGGGCTTACACCAGATCTTAACTGTGTTGTAGAGCCTCTAGATTTGACACAACCACACTGGTTGACACCCCCTGGCTGTTTCCAGGAGCCACTGGAGGCCTGAAGGTGATTAACCCCCAGGCTGCCCTCCAAAGCGACCGGTGTCACTTAAGATGCCACCATTAGGTTTCAGAGTTACCAGCTGCAGGGTGGCCTGGCTGGGGCAGCTACACGTGTGCTTCCCGGGTTCATGGAATGGTCTGTGTTGGAAGGGACCTTAAAGCTCACCCAGTTCCAACCCCTGCCACAGGCAGGGACACCTTCCACTAGAGCAGGGTACTCTAAACCCCGTCCAACCTGGCCTTCAACACTGCCAGGGACGCAAGGCCGCCTCCCGGCTCCAGCCCTCCCCGGTCGGGGCCGCCCCGCAGCAGGCGGGGCTCAGCTCAGGCCTGCCCGCCTCTTTCCTTCCGCCGCGCCGCCGCCATGGTGGGGAAGGTCAAACGTCCGCGGCTGCACCGCGCCGCCCCCCGGCCCTGGCCCGCCAAGGATCCGCTGCCGCTGCCCGAGCCCCAACCCGGCCCCGGCGGCTGGAATGCGGCGGCGGGCAAGGTAACGGGGAGCGGGGTGGTGACACGTGGGGCCGTGGTATCGCCTATCCCGACGGATGGGTGTATCCCGGCGGCTGAGGCCGTGCTCCCCCGCCTGCACCGGGAAGGCCGCAGCTCTGTTCGGTCCTTGAGCTCTTGGAATCTCCGCACGGCGGCTGCCACGGGCGCAGGAGCCTCGCGGGTGCCCTGGTGTGGCCTCGCAGGGTGTCTGAGGGTGCCCTTTGGTCCTGGACATGGTGAAGCGTTGGTGGGAGCTGGCAGTCTTCATAGGGGCAGGAGTTAACTGAAATGGTGACACGGGCTTTGGACAAGGGCCTGTAGGGACAGGACAAGGGGAATGGCTTTAACCTGCCAGAACAGGGGAGACTGAGATGAGCTCTTAGGCAGAAGCTCTTCCCTGTGAGGGTGTTGAGGTGCTGGCACAGGGTGCCCAGAGAAGCTGTGGCTGCCCCATCCCTGGCAGTGTTCAAGGCCAGGTTGGACACGGGGGCTTGGAGCACCCTGCTCTAGTGGAAGGTGTCCCTGCCTGTGGCAGGGGTTGGAGCAGGATGAGTGTTAAGGTCCCTTCCAACCCAAACCATTCTGTGACATTGTTTCCTGAAGCCTAGTCTCCTTTTCCTGCTTCGAAAAGTCACACCCTCAGTGCTGTGCTTGTGGCCTTGAAGCTGCTGTGGCACTGTGCTGGGCCTCACACCACTTGTCAACACACTTCTCATGGTGATTAAGGACACTGCTGGTCACAGCAGGCAGAACAAGGGAGCCTGAAGCTTCAGAGCTCTAGTGCAAGGTCCTGCTTGTGCACCACCAGCTTCCCAGCATGCTTCTCAGCATCAGGCATGGGGATGGATGTGCCATGTGCTGGTAGTTATGGCAGCCATCAGCATGCATTGGGAGTGGAGGGGTTAGACCTGCCTGGCTCATTTTGTGCTGGTTCTCTTCAGTTCCAGATTAGGGCAGGTGGACATGAGCTGTTTATACACAGTCATTTACACACAGTTTATACACAGTCGTTTAGGAGATTTGGGCCATGTCTGGCTTCACCAGCTGTGTTATTAATAACACAGTTAAGGCTAAAGCTGGTTGCCTCCCCCAGTCTCCCAGCAGCAAGGACGCAGAACAGCAGTAAATGCTTTTTGTGCACCTACAGCTTTCCTTTTAAACAGGGAGGAACAGACTGTGCCATATACAGCTGGTTTTGTACCACTATGAATTATGTGTCAGTGCTAGCTAACTAAAGTAATCAATTCCAAGCCAACCAGAGAAGCTACTGCAAAGCTTAGGACTTAGAGAGCTATTGTGTGCTTAAAGGAACTGGATTCTGAAGATTTGGTTAAGTTGCTGGTAGTCACTGAATCTGCTTAATGTCCACTGATTTAGGATTTAGGCCCCTAATCTGCTCATTTGTTGCTTATTTGTATTGTCATTCACCTGTAATAAATCTGGCTTTTCCTAAGGATACCATTCACATTAAGACCAGAATTCAGGTGAGCTTGGTTTGAGGCAGGTATCTGTTAGGAATAAGACAGTCTGAAGCATGACTTTGTGAAGCTTCCTTCTGTGTGGAAGAGCTTGCGGGGTTCTGGCCAGTGGGGTGACTTACCTACCCCTGCCTGCTCAGAGGCACCCTCCTGTCTGGAAGGTGCTGGGGTTCGTTTTTGTTTTAGTGAATGTGTCTTGTGGTATTTGTACTGACTCCTGCTTCATGTTTCTTTTGGGTAAGGACTGGGACTTCTCACCTTCTGGTGTTTTTTCCGGGCTGAAGATTGACCCTGATACACTTGTCAAGAACCTTGACTTGGACTCCAGAAGCATCATTTCCTCCAGAACAGGTTTGTTGTTGTATTGTGAATGAGTGCCTGGTTAAGTTTTGAGCAAAGACACCGAGGACTGTATTCTGCAGTGGCTGTCAGAACTGAACCCAAACCACAGCTCCCTGTGTTCCTGCAGGAGCTTTTCCAACAGGTTTCTGTTTGGCATTGGAGGAAGCAGAATGGCATATGTGTGGGGTGGGGAATTAGGCTCCTAGTCCTCAGGGGCTGAGAGGACAGCAGAGCCCAGGCTGTGAGCTGATCTCCAGGCTTCCTCCGCAGCTGCTTCTGCCTCACCAGCAGCTGCCATTCATACTCTGTTTTGCCAGCTAGTTGCTTGTTGTGCATCAGTAGTGCTTTATCCACAGCAGGCTGATTGCCACCCGTTTTCTCCTGTCCATTGCTGTTTCTAGGTCTTCTGGCAGGAGAGTTCAGCTCGCCAAGGATTACGGGGAGTAAAGTGGGAATGGTGAGGTGGTGATAGAGGGTATTGTTTTCTAATCCCACAAGGAAATGCACCCTGCTTAGTGGCAGACAGGGCTTTGAGTCTGAAACTGGTTTTCCGTTTCATCTCAAAATGGAAACTGATGGCACACAAATCTGTCCTGATGCAGAAGACATGAGACTGACAAATACCTTGCTTACAAACCGAATCTCTTCTTTCCATGCAGATTAATACCACTACAGTGACTTTGTTTTCCTGTCCAGGGCTACAAAGCAACCCAGTAACCACCTCAAGGCTAGCGGTTACCTGAGCTCCAGTGGCCACAGCCCATCAGTCACATTTAGTCACAGTGTCGGGGAATGGGAAGGTTGTGCGAGGACGCATTTGCTGGGGGTGCTTGCCCTCTACACAGAAACCTTTGTGAAATGCCTTGTTTTCCAACACTGAGCTCATTGTTTGTACCTCTCCTGGGAAAAGGACATGTGTGCATACATGTGTGCACGTAAACATAGCCATCTCTTTAATTAAATGAGCATGTTGAGGGCTGACAGCCTGCAGTCCTTATCTTTCACTGCAGGCTGCAGCTGCACAGATCTGCTTTATAAATAGCTCTGTGCCTCTGGTCCCTCTGCAAGTGCTGATGATGCAGATGTGTGGTGTGTGACTACATTTAACCCTCTCTTGAGGCTGTGTGCTGGCTGCCTGCAGTGATGCTGACCCCAATGCTTTGTGCTGCCTTGCACTTTCCAGATGATCAGCTAAAAATAGCTGTTTGTCTGGGGGCCCAAAACTGCAGCTCAACGAGGCAAAAAGTGGTTTGATTTTGTTCTCAAATCTTCCCAAGCTGCTCTGCCCTTTCTTTTTGTATCATTCTGGAGCCATGTGGAGGCCTTTTCATTATGGAAATCAATTCATTTTTTGTGTTAAGTCAGTGAACTGTAACTAGGCTGTGCATACAATAGCAGACACCCTGGAGTTAGAAAAGAGATTCTAGGCAGGCTCTGCTTTGTCTCCTGGGATCCCTGGTCAGCTGAGGGCCTGTTCAGCAGCAAATTCAACTTGACTCCAACCCTCATCCCCACTTTCCTCCCACCCCCATTAGCTCTGTGCACAGGGCAGGAGGGTAGGATTCTCCTACACATTGTTATTTTTAGATTTAATAGCAAGACAAAAAAATGTCTCTCTCCCACTTGCATTTCAAGCTCTGAGAAGGTCAACTTGGCAGACTGTAGGTAGGCTGTATTTCTCTGTCTCCTGTGCTTTTCACAGCTGAGGATTTTATTCTGCCCAGGAATGTGTGGCAGTTGAGAAAGGTGGTATCTTTGTCCTCCTGTGTGTGTGCGTGCACTCCTAGGATTGCTTCACATTATCTAAGGTTACTGGTATCTGTTTTGTGTTACAGTCTGGTCTTGTGCTGTGACACTTTAGGGACAGCCAGGAAAACATCAGTGAGGACTTACAGAGGCTTGCAGGGCATAAGTGAAACAAGGGATCAGTTACAGGGGTTGGACCTGACAGGAAACGCTCTCGGTTACTCTGCTGGTTGCTGTGGGTTTTTGCTCTTTTATCTCTCCTCCTTAGATCCTGCATCCCTCTGCTTTTGGAGGTGTAGTTCCCAGAAAGCCAGCATCTTACTGCATGCTGGTAATGCTTTCATGGCATTGCAGCACAAAGGTATTTCTGGGTAAAATATTTGACTGTCCTTCTACTATCCTGCCATGTTCCTTTCCCCACTTGGTCTTCCACATTTTGGCTTTGTGCTTGAACAAGGGGCCCAACTTTTGTCTTGACAGAGCCTGAGCACCAAAGTTCCGTGAGCTGGAGTGCCTTCTGCTAACTATGAAGCTGTCAGATGTGGAGCTGGCCTAGAAGGATGTGTGAGGTTGAGAGATTGCTTATTGCTGGAAAACTAAGGAAGAATAGGTGGTGACATTGGCTTGTGGCTCCACATGTCTGTACCCCCCCCTTACTGTTTAAGAGAGGGTAGTGGCTGGCTGGATCAGTAGAAGAGACCTGAAAAGCCTGCCTGGTTTCCTCAGAGCATGGTGCAGGGACAAGAGTTGCTCTTGGAAGAGGTGGTGGTATAGGGGGAAGAGCAAGCCAGGAGCACTTTTTCTATACCTTTTGTCCCCTTACCTTTCCTCAATTTCGTAAACAAGGTTGGCTGTGGTTATTCTGAGGGAAGAGGGAGAAGGATCCTTCTCAAGTTGGAAAGTTTAGCATCTCTAGCAGGGTTGGCATGTTGGTTAACATGAGTGGTTGTGTCTGCCTGCGCAGGTGTGTGCTGGGGCTGAAAGGAGAATGAAGGAGTTCCTTGTTTTGGGAGGATAATCTGGTGGTGTTGGTTCTTGCCAACATTTTCCTGAGGATTCCTGGTACAGCTGGTGGAGGCAGGGTGCAACACTAGAAGTATCTGCTGCTCTCATGGTAATGGTCTTGTTGCTTCCCTTAGATACGCGACTGATTAAGTGTGCTTGTTTTGGTTGGGGTGAGGTATCAGCTTAGGCTGTTCTGGCATCAATGATTGCGGCAGCATGAGAGGGAAAGGGTGGAACTGTAACAGAGAAATGGAATTAATATTTGGTGAGGCTTGCATGTGTGATGGTAGAAAGCCAGTGGTCCAAGATGGGAAGTATTTTAATATGGGGAGCTCTGAG
The DNA here is from genome assembly GCF_033815535.1 of Pezoporus flaviventris. NCBI lineage: Eukaryota > Metazoa > Chordata > Aves > Psittaciformes > Psittacidae > Pezoporus > Pezoporus flaviventris. Next base: position 55,969,033 of record NW_026892549.1, read on the forward strand.
CCGTGTCATACTGTGAAGAAGACCTGCTGCAACTGCTTTCTTCTGTTCTGCTTTTTGTCTTTAATCATTAGCTCATCTCAACACCAGATTCCGGATGATATCCACACGCTAATAGGTAACAAAAGCCAGCAACATCACTGTGAACACTGGAGCTAAGTCCAGGAGCTTGATCAGTGATTGCTTTTCATCAGTGTATTTTACTTAGTCACTGACGTAATGTAAATCAAATGCTTTGCCATAATCTAATCCATGTGAGGACCTCTGCTACTAGTGTGAGGGAATAAATCTCCTGTGGGTGAGCCTCTGTAGCGTGGGAATTAAGTGCTTCCAAGTCAGTCAGAAATAATGGCCTGTCTTATGCGGGGGGAGTGCGTGTGTGTGTTTGCTTTTTTTTTCCCCCCTTTTTCTTCCCTTTTTTAATCCCTGCTTTAGGTTTCCTTTCCTAGTATTTGCCCCTTGAAGCAAAGTCCTGTTCAAGCGTAAGTGTGGCAAACCAGTTGCCTGGGAATGTCTGGCGTTTTTGGGAGCAGATGATGAACCAGTTGTGGAATGGGATGAACAACTAGACTGGCATCTTCCTGCTTTATTTTCAGCGTCTGCAAAAGGGCACTCTGACAAGATGCATTGTTGGGAAAGCAAAAGGGCAATGGCAGCAAGTGCTACCAGGTCAGAATTGCTTGCAAAACCTTAGCTGGTCACCTTGGTTTCTGAGGTTGTGCCAAGAGTAGCTTTTCCTGCAGATTGCTTTAGCTTCTCCTGTGCTAGTGGTGAGCCAGGAAAATGTGATTTGATACATGGATTAAAGCCATTTGCTGCCTTTGGCCCCAGACCAGTTAGGGGTCCCCAAGGACACCATAAGGTAGATTTAGATTGGACATAAAGAAGACATTTTTTACAATGAGGGCTGTGAGGCTCTGGCACAGGGTGCCCAGAGAAGCTGTGGCTTCCCCATCCTTGTCTGTGTTCAAGGTCAGGTTGGACAGAGGGGCTTGGAGCAACCTGGTGAAAGGTGAAAGGGGGTTTAGGCTAAATGATCTCTGAAGGTCTCTTTCAACACAGACCACTCTGTGAGTCTGATTCTGTACCAAGCCTGGATCTGCACACTGGGATGTGAAAATAGAGGGGACTTTCAGGCATGCTGTAGTATCTCCGAGTTATCCCTTTGTATCTTGAGAGTTTTGTCCTCTGATGACAGTGTCTTACAGCATGGGTTCATCTGTCAGTGACACAGAGGGGAGTGGAGGTGTGAAATTGCTGAGTATCTGACAAAGAAGGGAGTCCCTTTTCCTGCGGAAGAAATGCAGAGACAGGAGAGAATAAATCAGGGCAAGCAGGAACCTGATAGCTTGGAATTGCTGGAGTCTGGAAGCCATGTACAGCCTTGCTTTGCCCCTTTCTTACATACTCTTGATTTCCTTTTGTTACCAAGCCTTCCTCTTCAGAGTCAGTGCTTGTGTCCTTCTGGTTTGCACCTCAGCTTCTGTTCTGGTGTTCCAGATTAGCTGTGTCTGTCACATACCTGCTTCCTTCTCTTTGCGCTCTGCAGCCACTTGTCCAATTCTGTTCTCCTTTCGTAGCCTTAAATGAGAAGCAGAAAAGCTGTGGTTGGTTGGTGTCATGGTTCTGCTGTGCACTAACTTCATGGGACATGATTTACTTTTCTGGTTTTTGCTTGTAATGGGTGGTGTGCCAGAATCCAGGTGAGACCCGTCCTCTTCAGCATCACTGTTCCTGCAGTGTCTGGAATCAGGGTTGCCACTGCTGTGTTGCTTGAAGAATTACAGCTCTGACAGGATGCTAACCTTTGTGTTCCATAACTTACTCCTTTCTGTTCATAGAATGGTAGAATCACTGAATGTCTGTTTGTTTGTGCCCTTTCAGTATTACAGTTCTTCCACTTCTGTCCTCATCCCTGAGGACGTTTCTTCATGAAATGCTTCTTTGAAAGTCCTGGAGCTGTGCTGTTGGTAGGAGCAGGTTGCTTCTGCTGGGAAGATGTTGGCTGTGTTCCTCTGTGGTGCATGGTGTGAGTCTGCCCTCCTGTTGCGTCTAATCCTAGCACTGTCCACCTTCTTTATGCAGATTTTTAGTGACGTGAACAGAGCAAAGACGTTGGCACCCTTTCTATTGCCTTCATTTTGGGCTTCTCTTTCACCTTCTGGACAGCCTGCTGCTTGCCATCCCCTTTAGTTGTGCCTTCCTGGCTATTGTGTAGTGCCTGGCTTCGTGAAGGGGGTTCCTGTTTGGTTTTGGGGGTTATTTTGTTTTAATGAACACATCCTTTCTGAATACCACTTTTAAGCCTTTGCTGCTTTTTGGGGTGTTTTAAAATCGGCTTATGGTGGTCGTTTACCATGTCTGCAGTGTGGAAAGCTGCTGCATCTTAACAATTCCACTGCTGTTGCTTTTCTTCAGCATCTCATTCCGTGTTGGCAGTTGTCATGCGTGTCTTGTGTTTGTTTTAGAGCACTCTGCTCAAGCTGTTCCCCACTGTAGCCCTCTTCAGATGGAGAGGGGTGCAAACTGATGCTGACAGCGAGTGGCCTGCAAGGAGCAGCTGTAGCATCTCCAATGTGTGTGTAAAATGCGACGTGCTCTGCTAGTCCGCAGTGACAAGATGTTCCTGTTCCATCTGTCTCTGGGCAAAGCTGCCCAGGCTTTGGTCTGTGTGACTTTGGGGAGTGTTGAAATGCTTTCCCTTAAAGTGGTGTCAGTCAGGTACCTATTGGTGATGCCCTTGGTGGCGTGGCACTGAAATGATTTTAACGTTGAATGGTTTGGTTTGGAAGGAACCTTAAAGCTCATCCAGTTCCAACCCCTGCCACAGGCAGGGACACCTTCCACTAGAGCAGGTTGCCCCAGGCCTTAAATGCTGCCAAGGATGGGGCAGCCACAGCTTCTCTGGGTACCCTGTGCCAGTGCCTCAACACTCTCCCAGGGGAGAACTTCTGCCTAAGAGCTCATCTCAATCTACACTCATATGGTCCTGCTGAAAGCACCTGCCTGCTTACCTGCAATCCTCTGCAGTATTACTTGTTAGAAAATAATCTTTTTTGTTTAAGATGCTTGAAAATCTCTGTTTGGCAGATGGATGCTGCCCTAAGAGGAGCAGCTGCTTGAGTGGCATTTGAGCTGGGATTTCTCATTCTCATGGGTGAGGTGGATATCAACAGGTCTTTCAAACAGGGCATCCAAGCTCCATTATCTATCCTATCTGAGAAGTTGTGGCAGGCAGGTTAAGTTCCTGCTGACTGGAAAAGGGGAAATATAAGCCCCAGATTTAAAAAAGGAAACAAAGCAAACCCAGTGAACTACAGACCAGTCAGTCTCACCTCAGTGCCCTGGGAGGATCATGGAGCAGATCTTCCTGAAAACTATGCTAAGGCACATAGGCAATAAGGGAGTGATTGGTGACAACCAACATGGCTTCATGAAGGGCAAATCATGCCTGACAAATTTGGTGGCCTTCTACAATGAGGCCGTGGTGGTGGATAAGGGAAGAGCAACTGATATCACCTACCTGGACTTTTGCAGGGCATTTGACACTGTCCTGCACTACATCCTTGTCTCTAAACTGGAGAGGCATGGATTTGACAGGTGGACCACTTGGTGGATAAAGAACTGGCTGGATGGCTGCATGCAGAGAGTTGTGGTCTATGGCTCAATGTCCAAGTGGAGACCAGTGACAGGGGATGTTCCTCAGGGCCCCGGGGATGCTGCAAGGGCTGGAGCAGCTCTGCTCTGGAGCCAGGCTGAGAGAGCTGGGCTGGTCCAGCCTGGAGAAGAAAAGGCTCCTCAAGGGGAAACCTTAGAGCAGCTCCACTGCCTAAAGGGGCTACAAGAACAAAAGGCTGTAGGTTGCAACAACTTGCTTGGAATGGGAATCCTGCTGCAATCCTACTGAAAGCCAAAGGTGCCCGTGTCTTAAAAATGATAATAATTTCTGTTAAAGAAGTAAAAACTCCACACTGCTTAATAACACTTTAACATTTACTGTGCAGTATGGTGCTGGCTGTGAAAGGAGCTGAATGAAACTCCACTTTAATTAGTCAGTGTAATTAAGTGAAAAGAGCTAAATGAGTGTCTGAAACTTGCACTGCTTCAAGTGCTTTGACTTCCCTTCTGCAGATAGACCATTTCCATGTTGTGAGTTCCTCCTGCCAACTCATGGGCATCAGTTGGGTTAATATTTCTGGAGTTAATTAACATTTTCTTTCCTTCCCCTTCCTCTAGCTGGGGCTAAGTCCTTCTACCTAAAATTAATGTTTTGTTGTTATGTTTTTAAATGCTCCAATTAGCGAGTGGTCATGGATACTGAGCACTACACAAACACAGGAACGCTTTCCAGAGTGGCCAGAGCTGCCAAGATGTTTGCAATCTGCTCCAAAGAGAAGAGGCTGTTCGTAGTGGGAAGAGCCTGAAATGAGTCTTCTGAGCTTGAACGATGTGTCAGATCCCTGTAATTTCTTATGGCTGGTTCCTGTGGTGGCTGTGTCATGCTCCCCGCTAACAATGGTAGAAGGTACGTGCTTGCCTTGGAGCAGCCTTTACATGTGTTTCTTCTTTGTTTCTGGAGAAGAAAAGGCTCAGGGGGGACCTTATTGCTCCCTATAACTGCCTGACAGGAGGATGGAGCCAGGAGGGGGCTGGGCCCTGCTCCTAAGGAACAAGGGATGGGACAAGAGGAAATGGCCTCAAGATGCACCAGGGGCGGTTTGGATGGAGCTGAGGAACAATTCCTTCCCAAAGGGTGCTAAGGCATTGGAGCAGGCTGCCCAAGGCAGTGCTGGAGTCACCGTCCCTGGAAGTGTTCACACACCATGGAGGCAAGACCCTGTTCACCAGTCTCCCTGCAACAGCTCTGAGCAAGGCTGTGGGCACATAAGGCTCTACACATTACAGCAATCTCCCTTCTCTGCCACGGGAGCTAAGCACCTAAACCCATAAGATTCTGCCTCAGTCCTTGAGGCTCCCTGCTGTAGAAACAGGTCTCACAGCTGCCCAAGCCCTACAGAGCCAGCAGCCAACAGGCTGAGCTCCAGCAGAACATTTTTTTCTCTAAGACAGCCCCCAACATCCCAGAACTGCTACAAGCCCCCAGCTGAGCTCCACAATCATAGAACCACAGCCTGGTTTGGGTTGGAAGGGACCTTAAAGCTCATCCAGTCCCAACCCCTGCCATGGGCAGGGACACCTTCCACTAGAGCAGGTTGCTCCAAGCCCCTGTGTCCAACCTGGCCTTGAACACTGCCAGGGATGGGGCAGCCACAGCTTCTCTGGGCACCCCGTGTCAGCACCTCAGCACCCTCACAGGGAAGAGCTTCTGCCTAAGAGCTCATCTCAATCTCCCCTGTTCTGGCAGGTTAAAGCCATTCCCCCTTGTCCTGTCCCTACAGGCCCTTCTCCAAAGCACCTCCCCAGGTTTCTTATAGCCCCCTTAGGCACTGGAGCTGCTCTAAGTCTTCCCTGAGATGCTCCAACTTGTCCAAGAAGACCCTTGATGATGCCCTCAGAAACAGTCAGTGCTCAGTGGGATCCATGAGCTCCTTTTCCTTCTGCTAGGTGATCACCACGTCTGGAAACCCACTGCATTGCCTCCACACCCACAGGTATAAGGGATACACGATGGAGGACTCTGCCTTTTCCATGTGCATCCAGCAGAGGCTACAGCAGAAGAGCTGGCTTCTGCTTAGTGTATCGTACAAGTGTATTGCATGGATGAGCCTCAGTGCTGAGCTAGTCCTGGTCTCTTCTCCCAAGTAACAAGACAAGAGGAAACAGCCCCAAGCTGCACCAGGGCAGGTTTAGATGGAGCTGAGGAACAATTCCTTCCCCACAGGGTGCTCAGGCATTGGAACAGGCTGCCCAGGGCAGTGCTGGAGTCACCATCCCTGCAAGTGTTCACACACCGTGGAGGCAAGGCCTCAGTGCCACGGGTTAGTGGTGGCCTTGGCAGTGTTGGGGAATGGTTGGACTGGATGAGCTTAAAGGTCTTTTCCAACCTGGTTGATTCCGTGATTCTATGGCTGTGTTGAAGCTGAGTGGGTGAAGAGGAGGAGAGGGCTGACTGAGGAAATGGGAACTGCTTTGGTGAGGCTTCTGAGGTGTTGCTCTGGGCTTTTCAAAGCCTTCCTGCAGCTCTTGTACAAATTGAGTGTTCAAGCATGTGGTTTTCAGGTCAAATGGGTCAGTCCCATGTGCCGCTGAAGGGCTTGCTGAATCTGGGGTCACTGTACATCCTGGCTTTCCTGGTTAGGTGTGATGCGGCATGGTAGTTTGCATGTCGTGCTGTCTTGGTCTGTGTGATTTTGATTCCAAAAGCTTTAAAAGGATACTAATCTAGCCTGGTATTCTGCTAAATCAGTTTTAAATGGTCAGACATCCTTACTTAACACAAAAATAGATCAGCCCCGCTTAGGAGAGTACTGAAGCTGCAGTGTTACAAAAGAGGGTTGTGAACTGAAATCCATGCCTTTGCTGTTCTGATGTTACAGCTTTGGCATAATCGAGTTATAACGTTATAAATGCTACAGAGAGAGAGGGAGGAGGCACAGTTCTGCACTGGTGGCAAAGAGCTGCACCCAGCACGAATCCCAGTCATGAAAACCTCTCATGGGGCATGAGAAGAACAGTTTAACACTGCATGACTTAAGGAACTGAATCCCAAGAGGGATGAAGAACTGGCTGTGGAGAGGGCAGATTGACAGCTCTGGAAGTCAGCGCCCTTCTCTTGTCACCAGCATTAGTACAGAGTTGTGTCGAGCTGTCAAAGGTGTTTCTGAAATATATGTCCTGGGAGTTTAATATTTAATAGGTGTTCTAGTTAGAAAATTGGTGGAGCCTGGTACAGTGTGGGTGCAGTGAGAGGTCTTCTTCTGGGTTGCCCCTTCTGACTTGTCTTGATGTGCTTCTGGGGTGCAGAATGAGTCAGCCTCCTCTTTTCTCTGCTGACACCCCTGGGAGATGCCCATGTGAGGAAGCCTATTTTGCTTGGCTATTTTTTCCAAGGGTTTCTACACTAAAATTGTCATCTACATAAATCTGATTTGCCAAGAGATAAGTCTCTGCTAATGTGGGTCTTATCTGGATGACACGGTGAGCGTTTAATGGTAGATCTCCCAAGACTTTATGCCTATAATTCAGACTAAGTGGGATCTATAGATTTATTCTGTGCAAGTTTTCCTTTACTGGAATAAAGGTCTAGCTTGCCTAAGGTTTTATTTATTGTTTAAACTGTATTGCCTGTTCATAGGGGCACAGATAATCCTTCAGTTGCAGCACTGATGGCCCACAGGTTGCAGTTACAAGAAAACATGATATTCTGCTGGAGCTCTTCTTCTTTCAGGCCACCACTGACTGCCGTGCACGCTTGAGAAACAGGATGTGTGTGGTGCTGGTTCCTGTGCTGAGAGCTGTTTTGCTCAGCACAGGGATACTCAGGATACAGAGGATCAGAGAGTCTTTGTGAGCAGTTTATGGACAAATGTTTTCTTTATGCTTGAGTCAAAATGTGTGCAACACCTGAAGATCTGTTTGCCCAGTTTAAAGGTGGCATTATTGATGCTCACATGTGGCATAACTGGTAAAGGCATGTAATCTGGGTTTAGCTTTTTAGGCAAGTGGTTTATAGAAAGAAAGTAAGGCTTTAGGGGTCTTTGTTGGGGTTTTTAACACTGTAAATCTCAACGGGCACTGTCTAAGCTAAATGTACAAGAAAGGTGGAGAGAGGGGCTTTGGACAAGGGCCTGTAGGGACAGGACAAGGGGAGTGGCTTTAACCTGCCAGAACAGGGGAGATTGAGATGAGGTCTTAGGCAGAAGCTCTTCCCTGTGAGGGTGCTGAGGTGCTGGCACAGGGTGCCCAGAGAAGCTGTGGCTGCCCCATCCCTGGCAGTGTTCAAGGCCAGGTTGGACACAGGGGCTTGGAGCACCCTGCTCTAGTGGGAGGTGTCCCTGCCTGTGGCAGGGGTTGGAACTGGATGAGCCTTAAGGTTCCTTCCAGCCCAAACAAGGCTGTGATTCTGTGACACTTAAGCAGGTCATTCCTCCATGTTGCTGTTGTACCTCTATACCTCTGACAGCATCACGGCCTTCTGTGGCAGTGAAACATGTGGTCTAACTCTGTACCATGAGGTTACAGAATTTTCTCTGCTAGGTTGGATGAAGAGATGTAACATATGACAGACAGACAGCATCTGGATCTAACAGCATCCAGACAGACTCAAGCAAGGGGCGCAGAAGTTGAATGCAGCAATGTGTTTTGGAGGTAACTTTAGAGGGAAGGTAGTCATTGCGGAAGCTGCAGGCAGGGGTGAGCTGATAAACCTCCTTGTGTCCTGAAGGTCACAGTTAGGAACCTTTTCCCTCCTCCATTTGGGGAAGGAAAGAGAACGGAAGAGTAGACAGCCGTATACTCTGAGCTCAGGAAAGCACAGAATAGGTTGTGGGTCCATTCAGATGTTTTTTCTGCACGTTTGCTGTGTAGAAGGTGCTGCCTTGCTCCAGCTGTGACTGCATTGCTGACAGCTCTGCAGCAGAAGAGGCCTTGCCTGTAGGAGAACAGAACGTATCTGTTGGAGTGCTCTTTTCATATATTAGATGTGCTCATTAGAGGGCAGCAGCAGAACTCTTCCTTTTTCTAGGTCAGTTCTATATTTTTGAAGGATATTTTTCTGCTCTGCAGGGCACAGAACACAATTTTCCAGTTCCTCCTTCAGGTTTTCCTAGTGCAGTATGTGTATAAGCCAGCGATGCTCACATGAAAGTGTTAGTCAGTATAAAGTAACATAGAGGAGTTAGAGTAAAAAGCTGCTTCTTGGAAGCTTGGAATTGTTGCAGGCTCAAACAAAGTGGAGCTCCTCAAAGCTTAAACCGCAAATGGCTAGCACCATATGTGGAAAAGCAGCCAAGTTGCACAGCTAACTTGTTTTTCCCTCAGCCTAATTCTTGTGTGACCTATATGTCCATATGCATCTATTGATTTGTTTGCTCTACCCCAGCTGCTGCTGCCACCTTTTTCTGCTTGAAGAAAGCGTTTAAGAACCAGTCTTGCTTCATCTGAGAGTAAGCTTTAAATGGGATCTGATAGTACTCTCTATTCTAAATACTAAAAATAATTACGGCCCAATGTTTAAAGGCTCAATGAGGCGGGGATTTGGAGCCCAACATCACAACACTTAAATGCATTATTTATTATGTAACATTGATAGGAGAAGGCTGTAGTGTTGTTTGATGTTGCAGCTTGTGTGTTTCTGGCTTCAGCACGTCCAAATACTCACTAGGAGCAAACATCTCCAGTGCACAACTTCACTGCAATGTTTTGTACACTGTTGACCTTTCTGGGGTGTGTGAGCTGCTTCTAGGCAGCTGGAATAGCAGGAAAAATGGATTCAGCATTTCCATCATCAGCATCAGCAGTTGGTTTCCAACAGATGGCTCTGATTTTGCAAGGGCCTCTGTGGAAGTAAAACTTGGAAGCAAATGAGTATTTCAAAAGATGTCCAGGTAGGTTTTGTACCTTGTGAAGCTTTGGTGAATCCTCCTCTTCCTGAAGCTCCTTGGCCTAGGGCAGTGGAGCATGAGGATTGGCACGGGGAGACACAGCACCTCCTTCCCTTTCCCAGAATGTGTTTGGTGTTATCACATCCTGCGTATTTCCACATCTCCCTCTGCCCTACCTGAAGGATCACGTGTCCCCCCATAGGGGCACATAGCTGTAGGTTCCTCAAATGTTGGGGCTTCAGCACAGCAGGGTGTACCTAGCTGCTGCTTTCTGTCATACATTATTTTTTAGGATGGCAGTATCCAAGCCTGCAAACCACTAAGATGAAACAGCCTTCTTGATACTGGCAAACATTCCTGCTGCAGTGGCTTGGATCAGTCCCACCTCCTGGGGAAGTCCAGATTGTGCTTTGAACTCTCACTTCGGGATCCACTGGCAAGCTGGCATTTCTTCGTGTCTTCGCTGTGACACCTCAGTAAAGGCAGGTCCTCATCAGGAAAGGAAAGCTGAACAAAGCCAGAAAAATGTCTCGCAGTGCTTGGCAGCTCTTGGTCCATTAGGTAAATTTAATACCCTGTCAGTAGGATAAAAGAGAAAGACATGGAGCTGTTGGAGTGAGGCCAGAGGAGGACACGGAGATGCTGCAGGGGCTGGAGAAGAGAAGGCTCCTTCAGGGGAGACCTCAGAGCAGATCCAGTGCCTAAAGGGGCTGCAAGAAACCTGGAGAGGGGCTTTGGACAAGGGCCTGTAGGGCCAGGACAAGGGGAATGGCTTTAACCTGCCAGAACAGGGGAGATGGAGATGAGCTCTTAGGCAGAAGCTCTTCCCTGTGAGGGTGCTGGGGCACTGGCACAGGGTGCCCAGAGAAGCTGTGGCTGCCCCATCCCTGGCAGTGTTCAAGGCCAGCTTGGACACAGGGGCTTGGAGCAATGTGCTCTAGTGAAAGGTGTCCCTGCCCATGGCACAGGGCTGGAACTGGATGGGCTTTAAGGTCCCTTCTAACCCAAACCACTCTGTGATCCTATGACCTAACACAGTATTTTGTTGGGGATGCGGGTGTTCTCAGCAGCTGTATTTTAGGCATGGCGAGCCTCAAAGACTACTGCTCAGGAATGGCAAGATAGATTTTTTTTTTTGTTGGAGGAGCCCTTTCTTTCCAGGAGCAATGCCAGACCATGTTCCCCTGTGTGTCTGGCGATACTGAAGCACAGGGAGGTAAGGGGACAGGTAGGTCTCAAGGCTCTGGTTTGGTGCTATAGTTCCAGACCTGATAAGGTCAAGGCAATGCCCAATGTCTGGCAGCTCTGCAAGCTGACAGCAGGGAGTGTCAGAGGAGCGACTACCAGGGTTTGGTCCTTCCCTACCCCTTGTTTACTTTTTGTTCTTGCAACATATCTCATGGCTGCACTGGGTAGATGGGGCTGTGGTGAGAGCACCCATTCTTGCCAGTGCAGGTGCAGTGTAAGTGCTGTTTGCTGACGCTTGGTATCGTGTTTGTGCTGCTGGCAGGGTGCAGAGAGCATGAAGTGCAAAGTGATGGAGCCCTGGAGTCACTGAAAACCTGCATGCTTTAGAACAGATCCTACCAGGAGAATGTTGTTCCAGGATATTCCTGTCCTGCAAGTTTTGCATTGAGAAAAGGGGAAGTGAAGGGATGGAGATAAAAAACCAGCTTCTGCATCCCCTGGAGGAGCCCAGATCTTGATTTTTCATTTTGATTAAGATTTCATCTTCACTGAAGTGAGCCATATGGGCATATTGGAGCAGAGTGGCTTGCTCTAATTTGAGACTTGTTTGAAAAGAAGGAAATGGTCTTGTGTCCCTGCAGAGTGGTCAAACCCAGCTTTGGCAAGAGATGAGGAATGCTGTAGGAGGTCTGTAGTGAGGTAATGCTCACCGTGGTCTGTTGAGGGGCTCGGTGAAGCTGCAGGATGGTGCCTGTGTGTCGCCAGGAGCCAAGCAGAAGAGGAGCAGGGGAGTGGACGTGGGGCTGTCCGGGGGAAAGATGCTGTGGGAGTGTCGTGTGTTGCATAAGATGGCAGAGCTGGTGATGATATTGGTGCCTCAGGGCTTTTGGGTGCTCTAAAGTGTTTGCTGAAGCAGAAGAGCAGTTGAGACAGCACAGAAGCATCAGCCACCAGAAATGTCAGAGGCTGTAGGAGGAGGTGAAGCCATGTTTGGACCAGTTCCACCTGCAGGGCAGTCTGTGAACCCGTGAGGAAGGAAGGAAGGAGCCTTGAGGTGCTTGGGTACCTCCTGGTATGAGTGTTTTCATGGGTTGGGCTCATTGGAGTGTAATCACCATCACCAGCACAAAAGAAAAGGTAGTTCACATTGTCACATTGGAATGCTAGAATTAGTAAGACCTTTTCAAGGTTAGAGGGCTGTTACGATCATACAGTCTTCGTGCAGACACTGGGTCAACTTTGACTGTGCTTTAGGGGCTTCTGCTTGGCATCTCCAGTCCTGATTTTGTGGTGTAGCATTTCCTTATGAATTGTAGTCAGTTTTATAGTGCTTGTTTCTGGTCAGGACATAACTTGTCAGCTCTTTGAGATGGGAGGGCTGTGTGCTCCTGATGGGCAGGAGCGGGTACCTGGGTGCAGCAGACACTGACCTGCAGTGGGTGCTTGATACTGGGACTGAGTTACCTTCACCATAGAATCACAGACTGGTTTGGTTGGAAAGTACCTTAAGATCATCCAGTTCCAGCCGCCTGCCATGGGCAGGGATGCCTCACACTAGAACGTGTCGCCCAAGGCTCTGTCCAGTCTGTCCTTGAACGTCATAGACCAGAGGAGCATGGATTACATGCCTTGTGCTTCCCCAGGTGATTATTTGTCTAGCTCCATTCTTCAGATGCCTTCCAGTTTTGAAAATTGCTCTTTGTGCTGCAAAAAGAGGGTTAGAACAGGCAGAGAGGCTCCAGCAGCATTCTGCAGTGCTGATCCTGTGTGCTGGTTGTTGCTCAACTACGTGCAGGCAAAGCTAAGCAGTGAGCTGGGGGCTGGAGGTCAAATACATGTCACAAACAATTTGGAAGGCTTTCCTGGGTGTCTCCCTCTTACTTTATGTTAGCACTGCAGTCCCCTGTATGTGCAGCAGTTTATAAAGCCACTTAGGATATAAATGTTGTTGGACCCGACTGATTTTGACTGGGGTTGAGCTAGTAATTCTTTGATTATGTAAATAATAAGTCTGCTGGCATTATCCAGGCTGAATTGTTGAGCTCTTTTCGATGTCTAAATCTAAATGATCTTGTATGTGTTGACTTAGTGAGCTATTGGGTAAAAGGAAATGAATGTGATTACATTTAACGCATGGCTCTTCAGTGCTATTAGATGTAGTTGGACTTGCTGGTGCTTCTGAACTGTTAGGTGTTGGGGTTTCCTGGAGTGCAGGATCTGCAGATGGTGGGATTAACTCCTTGACGTAGGGCTGTGCAATAGATGGGAGGGTGTGGGGAGGGGGAGGGTGCCACATTAATCTGCCACAGAGACTTAAAAACCAAAGGCGAGCTCTGACGTGATTAGTTTTTTTATTTTTTTTATGCATGGAGTGTTGGGAGTGGGGAAACAAACCTGCACCATAGGGATCCTGAGAGCAGGCGTGCTAAAGAATCCAAGGAAGTCTGCCAGGAAAGGGGAATTAATCAACGGTTAGAATAACCTAGTGGAAATTTTGTCTAACGAGCTTTGAGTAAGTTCCAGAGTAATGACTTCAGGAAAGCTCAGACTGGAGCAGCAAAGAAGTGTCTCTGGAAACTCTGCTCCTGCATTGCCTGCGTACTTCTGGCTCCAAATATGTAGGAGGTGATGCCAGGGTTCGCTGACCTTCTTTAGCACATGTGCCTCACCTCAAAGGAAAAGCCATTCTCCAGACTGGATATCTGAGCTCCTAACACTGCCTGCAGTCAAATGCAGTCCTTTCAGAGCATCTGTGTTTATCTGTAGATGAGTTTTTCAGCATTGATGGTAAAGGCATGGAATGCGAGCAGTGATTAAATGGACCTGAGCTGTCTTGCCTGGAAAAGATGATGGTCTGGGAAAAGTGATGCTGGTGAAGTTTAGTAAAGCATGATTGCCACAGAGCTGAGGGCATACTAGACCTGTTCCCAGTCCCTATCTTCTAGTGAGATAAGTGGAAGAAATCAAACTAGGAGATGCTGGGTTCAGGATGGGAAAAGATCATTTAAGGAAAAGGCAGTTAAGTTTTAGGACTTCATGCACTGAGGTGTTCTGAATTTCTGGTACCCATGTGGGCTTCAAAGCAGCTGGTCAGATCCCCAGAACAAAAATACTTTGGGGATACTACATGTACACCCACTCTATGCTTGGGCATTCATTACTGGCGCCATGGGATACATGGTATAGGCTTGGAGGAAGCTTTGGTCAGGCCTGGTATGTTCTTATCCCAGTGATACTATTTACTAGTGGTGAAGCTGGACACCAAAGCTCAAGTCCTCAAAGTGCCTTCTGTTAAAGCTGTGTGAGGGTTTTGTGTGTAACTTCTGCTGATGCTTGGCAGCAGCAGTTTTTGCTCGCAGGAGAGAGCTAAAGGCAAGGAGGGGGTTGTCCAAGGCTGTTCCCAGAGAACATTATGTTAGGCTGGCTGAATCCCTCATGCATATCACATCTTTGATGGGGCATTGGCACAGGCTGCCCAGGGCAGTGATGGAGTCACCATCCCTGGAAGTGTTCACAAACCATGTAGATGAGCTCTCAGTGCCATGGATTAGTGGTGGCCTTGGCAGTGCTGGGGAACCATTTGGACTTGAGCTTAAAGCTCTTTTCCAGCCTGGTTGGTTCTGTGATTCTATGATCATGGGGTTTCTGCTGTGTTTGCAGCCCTGGCTTGCAGTTGCAGGTGATGTTTTGTCTCCTAATTTGTGCAGATGCTTTAATCACATCTATTGTGTAAGTGGTCAGCTGGGTTTGTCATGCTGCAGAGGGGACTTTTCTTACTGAAACACGTGGGCTGCAAGTCTTGATTTACTTGGGTGCCTGTCAGTCTCTGGGGAGCCTTGCAAAGGGGGGAGGTATTCCAATGAAAACCACCAAAAGAATGGAGGCTTTCTGGAAACATGCAAGAGGGATATTGGAGGCTTTTCCTGCATTCATCTGTTCTGCTAGTTAGGCTTTGCAGTAATGCCTGGAAGAGGCATGTAGCCACACATGTCACAGCAGCAATACTCTTGTCACCCTGTGTGCTGCAAAGGATCCTGATGTTTCCCCCAACCCAACAGCTCCAGTGGCTCTTTTGTGTCTCCTGGAGCTGCGAACACCTACAGCTGGGGATGGAGCCAGGGGGATGCCAGTGGCACTGAGTAGTGCCATACCTTATTGTTTCTCTCCTGATCCCAGTCCCAAATACATTCATGCAGCAGTTCTGCCCTTTGGCTATTTTAGCATGAAGTTATTTCTAGTGCAGTTTAAAAACTGAAATGAAAATGTAAAGAATCTGACCCTGCATAATTGCCTTTTAACACGAATATGTGGCAGACCTGCTGTAATTGAGAGGAGCTGAGTAAAATATTGCAGGGGTACAAGCTGAGCTTTGGGGTTTTTTGTCCTTTCTGTCTGTAATGCTCTTGTAACTGGCTGAAAACTGCTAAATCCTCCCAGTCTGTTTCACAGTCATTAGTCTGTATTTACTTTCTTCTCTCCTGCTCTTCCTGCTGGCCTTTGGATCTACCATGGAATTAATTGGTGACAAAAAAAAAAGAAGAGGGAAGGAAATTTATCCACTACATATGGCAGGAGATTGCTGGCAGTGCTGTCTCAGGTTAGGTACAGATACGTGACACACAGCCTTTCTGTAAGGTAGAATCACAGAATCAATCAAGTTGGAAAAGCCCTTTAAGCTCATCCAGTCCAACTGCTCCCCAGCACTGCCAAGGCCACCACTAACCCATGGCACTGAGGCCTCGTCTCCACGGTGTGTGAGCACTTGCAGGGACGGTGACTCCAGCCCTGCCCTGGGCAGCCTGTTCCAATGCCTGAGCACCCTGTGGGGAAGGAATTGTTCCTCAGCTCCATCTAAACCTCCCCTGCTGCACCTTGAGGCCGTTTCCTCTTGTCCCATCCCTTGTTCCTTGGGAGCAGAGATCAGCCCCCTCCTGGCTCCATCCTCCTGTCAGGCAGTTGTAGGGAGCGATAAGGTCCCCCCTGAGCCTTCTCTTCTCCAGACTGAACCCCCCAGGTCACTCAGCCGTTCCCCATCACACTTGTGCTCCAGGCCCTGCACCAGCTCCGTTGCCCTTCTCTGGCCTCGTTCCAGCACCTCAATGTCCCTCTTGCAGTGAGAGGCCCAGATACCAGTCATCTCCTCCATGTTTCTTGTTTCCAGATGGGGTGTGCAGGTTTTGTCAGGAAAATAAGACCTGCAGCCAGGATTGAAAACATCAGCTACTGGGGAGGAGAGGAGAAATTATGGTTAAACAAGCAAACGGGGCAAGAATATAGCAGATAATAGAAACGCTGACTCTGCTGGCCTGGAAGGAGCTGTTTGGAGGCCCAGTGGGAGGCAGAGGCAGTATCATTTGGAAAGAGTAGGGACAGGTTGGATTAATGAGGGTGGCATTGAAGGGCAAAACTCATCACCAGTTAATCATGCACCACCTGAAAGAAAATAAGGTGGGGCAATTCCTCATTGTTGTTCAGTCTCACCCAGGATCAGGCACTGGGGTAAGAACTTTCTTCCTGTCCCTTTGTGCCAGCAAGGGATGTGCTTGGTTAACCTCTCTTCCTGGAGCCTGGAGCTTTGCTGTCCTGGGCTTGTGATGGTGGGAAGCACAGCAGCGTGTTCAGTGCTTCAAGGAGAGGTTAGTACAAGTTGCTGTGATGAGAGATTCCCACTCTACAGTGTGTGCCAGGACTGTGCAGCAGTTCAGGTCTGGTTAAACTCCAAACTTCAGTCTGTCAGGGTGACGGCTGGTCACATACTGCCTTGCTCAGTCTCTCCACCACCAAGCTGGAGGCAGGGGATGTCGTTCAGTGTCACTGTGCCTGTGCTCCTGCTCTTCACTAGCTGAATTCATCACAAACTCCCAGCCTTATGTGAGGTTACACAGGACTGCAGTTCAGCCCATCCCAGAAAAGGCTGGAAGGATCCGAGGCTGACCAAGCTGGTTAACAGTGGTATATATTAAACGGTCCTCTTGGATCATACGTTCTTCTGCTGGAACCCTCACAGCTGCTCCTAAAGCAGACTATAGAGTTTTTAGGCCTCTTCTGAGCTTCTCTTCCTGTTCCGTTTTCTTCTGTTTATTGGCTTATTTCACAATTCAAGCTGTGTCTATTTATTCCTTGTGAAATTCCCATGTGCACATCCCAAGGGAAGTTTGTATCATGCTCAAGTCTAATTTAGTAGCCTTGTACTCCTCTCTGGCTATGTACTGTGGGCCAAACAGGGCAGTGGGGTGGCTGATGCTGTCCCAGTGATTTTACATGTATCCTGCACTCTGTATGTGCCTGGGGCCAGTCCTGAATCTGCTGGTTTATCCTGTTAGAGTGCTGGGGTGCTGACATACCAGAAGGAAGGAGCCTATTGCTGCTGTCTTGTAGTCTGGGTGGCCTGATCTCCTACCAACATCAACTTTCTGGGTACTGAGATGGCAGTGTTGACATCCTAGTACCCCTACAGTGAATAGGAAAAGAAAAGGCAGCACCCACCTGATAAATCTGTAGCTGGAAATGTTAAAGGAGAAGGTGAAACTGAGGAAGAAAGCTATTTCAGGCTATTGATGAGCTGGCGTTGAAGCAGGTCAAAACCTGCTGCTTCGATGTTCACCCCAAAGCTGTTTACGAAGCCACTTCTGCTGTGCACTCCCAGGCTGCTGTCAGGGTGGGAATTGGTGCTGGGGTGTTTGATGGTGAGGTTTGTTTCTTCACCTCCTTCTCTGATGGTAAGGAGTACACATTCTGTGGTTCCAGGGCCTGGGCTCCTGGCAGCATGCGGAGAGCAGAGGAGAGAACTGCCTTACAACAGATGTACTTGTGTCACGGCAGCTCATCTCAGAGTAACTGAGGCACAAGGCAGTAGTATTCCCAGATTGCAGTCCTTCATCCCTTTTCTTAGTCTGAATTCAGTAGATCATTGAGGGTTTTCTGGTCTGGGCTCTGTGAAGGAAACTTGAAAACGAACCAAAATCTCCACTAATCAAACTCTGTACTTGGTTTCCAGCTGCTGAAATTCCTCAGTTAGATCTTTATGCCAGAGGCATGAAGCAACAATTTTCAGGTTTCTCTTGTTTCTCAGGGTTTGGTTGATGCTGTGGCTGCTGAACCTCTTACTGTGACAAGATCTTCCCCACCTTCCCAAGTAGCTTGGTATATAGTTGGTGTACCTCATCAGAATGAAAGGGTAGCCAAGGTGGGCAATTCCTCCGAGAAAAACCTGGGGAATATAGCAGTACTTTCCTCAAAATGCTTAGATGAGCACTTAAAGCTTCCAGTACCTAATAACTATTACAAACCACAAACTAGTGAGATGAAGAACTATAAGGTTGTAGATACCAATAGTGGCAAATCCTTGGAACACCTCTTTTCTTCCAGCCCCAAAAGGTTCTGCAGGCATTCCCTCTGCCCTTGTTTGTGAGCCCATCTGGGGGACTTGGAATGCTTGTGTGCTCATGCATGTCAGGCTGGAATAAAGGCAACACTTGGTCTAGAGATCTGTTGCTACTGATAAATATTAACTTATGTTTAAAATAGATGATGGGCACTTTAGGGCTGAAGTCCGAAGATCAGTGTGACTGTCTCCAACACCTTGCCACTGCTGAAGAGGAGGAGGCCTGCTTCCTCCTCCCTGTCCTCCTGACCATGTGTGCTCCTGATTTGGTTGGGCTCCCTGAACTAGTGGAAAACTAACCTGGGTGGCAGTGAGTGAAGTTTTCCTGCTGGAGCTGCACATCAGAGCTGGGGCAGGAGGCTGTGGGGCATGCATGGTGGAAAGATGCTGCTCTTGCAACAACAAGCTCTTAGGGAAGCGAAGCTCAACCTGACATCTGGCTTGCCCAAACCCTGCGCTGCTCTGTGCTGGAATCTGCCTGCTGTTGTCTCTGTGCCAAGTTTCCAGATGTGATGTGTAGATAATGCTGCTGGTATGGATACTGCTCCACTTTGCATGTCGATCTTTCCAGGGGAAGCAGCCCTGTCTGTGTCATTAACTGAGAAGTCGATTACAATTGATTTAGGGTTTTTTGCCCCTAGTTCCATTAGAGACAAGCAATCCAATATTGCATTCAGTATTCCCTGGAGCAAGTCAGCACCTTCCAGACCTCTTCCCTGCTCATCAAACCACACCCGAGCATCCTGCCAGCATCACAGTAGAGCTTTAGGAGTATGTTTGCACAGGCAGTCTCCTCTTATCATAGAATCAAGGAATGGTTTGGCTTGGAAGGGACCTTAAAGCTCATCCAGTTCCAACTTCCTGCCATGGGCAGGGACACCTTCCACTAGACCAGGTTGCTCCAAGCTCCATCCAACCTGGCATTGGGCATTTAATGTCTATGAATGTAGATGCACTCTTCTTCATAGACTTGCTGGAGACTTAAATTATCTCTCTTCCATCTGCATTAGAAGGAAGTTATTCTGAGTCTTGGTGTGAATACAAAGCCTTTGTGCAGAAGTGGCTGCTCTCGCTGTGCTGATGGGTGTTTGCTGATGGATGGGAGCAGTCTCTAACAGTAGGTGGGGTGTTGGCACGGGGAGACCTTGGAGTGGTGTGCTGGAACTGTTGCCTGTGCAGGCTTGTAGTGCAAGAGGCTGCTGGTGTGCCAAGAAGGCAGATTTACTGAAGGAGAGTTTATTAAACTATGTCAAGGCTCCTTGTGCATAGTGTAGCAGAGGCTGAGGACTGCATAACCTTAGGTGTGGCTGGCTGTACTTCAGGTTTTTTGGCTGTTGCCTGACATGTTTTTCTGGAGCATGTGTTTTGGTGGAATCCCAGCTTGATTATAGATGCTGAAGCAGGGAAGTCTTCTGAGAGGGGAAGGCAGAGGGAGGGACATTACAGCTTCCTTGTTACCCCTCTGCTACTGTGCTCTGAACTTGATGGGCCACGTGGCAAGGTGGTCCTTCCTACTGACTGAGCAGCCTTGTTGTAAAGACATCCCAAGATAGCTGCTTGCCATGGAGAGTCAAAGGAATGCATTTAGTCAGGGCCATCCAGCATATCCCTTTACTCAGGATTAGGTTGACAGGGTCTCGGGCTCTCCAACTGGAAGACAATGCACACTTCAGACACTGATATAGCAAATCTGCCAGGGAGAGGCAGGGAAGCTGTCAGCCTGGAGCAATACTTGTGTGGGTCTTCAAGCATTTTCCTAAAATTCATCCCAGTTTCACACATGTGCTTCCTTTGTGTCCTTGTATTTCTGAATGCCTGTGAAGCACACAGAGCTTCAGGAAGGCATTTTGGGCAGCCTTCTCCTAGTTCAGGCAATTTCAAGTCCTTCTTGCCATTGGAATAGTGGCTGCTACAGGAAATGGTGGGATGCAGTGGTCAGGCTTGGACATTACTTTCGTGTCTGCTGTTTAAAAAGTAATAGGTTTGGATTTTTCTGCAAAGCACTGATTAAATGAGCAGGGTTATTTCTGAAAGGGAAGGCCATAGAATCCCAGACTGGTTTGGCTTGGAAGGGACCTTAAACCTCATTCAGCTCCAACCCCCTGCCACGGGCAGGGGCACCTTCCACTAGAGCAGGGTGCTCCAAGCCCCTGTGCCCAACCTGGCCTTGAACACTGCCAGGGATGGGTCAGCCACAGCTTCTCTGGGCACCCTGTGCCAGCGCCTCAGCACCCTCACAGGGAAGATAATGGAGTGAAGTACTTGATACCCCTCTAGCAAACTAGAGACTGAGGAGGTAATGGTGGGGCAATCCTCTCATCTCTCAGTCCTTCTCTGCCTTCTGCTGTGCCTCTGAATACTCATTCCTTTTCCACTGATGAGAGCTTGCCCAATCTGTTCCTTATGTCCCCCATGGAGAAGAGAAGGTTGAGGGAGCAGCCTCTTCATGTCAGCAGGCTGGGAACAGAAATGATCCTCCTGCCTTCCTGAAAACACCTCTTTCTGCCTACCCTGGGGGGCTTCCAGTGTGCTTTAGGTTTGCTGTGACACCAATGGCCTGGCGGCCCTGCCCTTGTCTGTTGGAAGACAAACCTCACTCTGCTCTTAAGGGTGATTTGAAGATGTCCAGCTTCCCTTAACACCCTTGTTTCCGCCTCTTCCATAGCTGTTCCTGGTTCCCCCCTCTGTGTACAACAGCTTCACCCTTACCATTTGAAGTTATAATTTCAGCAGTTGTGACATTCACCTCTTGACATTCACAGCTCAGTTCTTCCTCCTTCACTGTGAAGACATCTGTGATGTGATCTGTTCTCTCCATGTGTTGTGTGCTGCTGCTGAAACTCCTGTACATCTCCTAGTTACTGCTGTTCCAGGAATGTTTTTGTTTCGACCCTGAAGTTATGTATCTTCATTGTCTACTCAACTCAATTTCTGGCTGATGTTGTTGTATTGCCTGGAAATATAATTAAGTATTGATCACAGTGCACTCGGCAGTCAACTTAGTTAATATGTTAATTATGTGTAACAGTAATTCCAGTGATGGTTGTTACCTCCCAGTGTAAGTAGCATCATGTGTGCGTTGAGAGGAAGGGCACAGAGAGACCTTGGGATGGAAAAGCTGTGTTTGCCTTTGGTTTTGCCTTTTTATAGTTGCAAGTCCCTTGGCTAGTGGTGGTCTGGGCATTGCTGGTTTGCTGGTCCTGTTGTTTATTGCCTGTTCCTGCTAGTTATTGTCTGCTGGTCATAAATTTCCAGAAGAAGCCTTACACCACCTTGGTGGTTCCTGCTAAATCCTCTCGTCTGTTGGAAGCCAGGCTGCAGTACTTCCAGTTAACATCCCGCCTTCTGGGGCTTCCTGAAAAATGCCAGCATCTCCCGTTCTCAGACAGAGCGAGTGTCTGTCAGCAGTACCAGAAGTGGTGAGCCTTGGGATTCCTCCTGCCTCTTTTCCTTTATCTTCATCCAAGGAAAGATCCAGCTGCAGCTCTTCCTACTGACTTCATCCCTGCCTTGTCAGGCAGTTCAGGTGGAGGTTCCTGCAGGCACTTGTTTCACCAAGTCATACTGGGATATAGTCCCATTGCCCATCCTGACCCATTTCAGCTGAAGGAAATAATTTCAGGTTATATTGTGTGTCTGCATCACTCCCATGTCCTGCTTTTCCCAGTTGTGGGAGGGAAAATGGCTTTAGATGTTAAACCTGGAGCAAGGTGTCATGGTGTAATCCCAGCCGGCAGCTAAGTTCCACACTCCCTCCTTCCTCCTTCAGTGGGATGGAGGGGACAGTTGGAAAGAAAGGTAAAACCCATCGGTTGAGATAAGAGCAATTTGATATGAAGTAATATAATAATAATAGTAGTAGTATTGAGTAGAGAGACAACAAAAAGGAAGAGAAATAAGACCCAAGACAGACAAGTATGTTATCAACATTATTCTTAGACTAAATCCAAAACACACAGTGCTGTACTAGCTACTAGGGAGAAAATAACTCTACCCCAGCCAAAACCAGGACACAAGGAACTGAGGAAAACTCAGTGTTTCTACCAACAAACTACCCAATCCATGACATACATTATCTGGAGATGCTGAGGGGAAGATGGGACTCCAGCAGCAGCTCCACAACTTGTTCTAGGATGTTCTAGACAACCTTCAGTGCACGGCTGGGCTGCTGCCAGTGCTGCAGTGGCCCCTGACAGTGACATAGCTGTCTGCCTCAGATGTCTCGCACTCTGTGCCTTTGCAGTTCCTCTGAGCATCTTTAACTACTTTTGTTTTTCCCTCTCTTGCCTTTTGTCTGCCCTTTCTCCCCCCTCTAGCCCCCCATCAGGCCACGGTGTTGGCACTCAGGGAAATGCAGTAGAAAATACAGAGCAGCGCAGTTCTCTGCTGCGTGTTTTGAGGAGAAATACCTGTGGTTAAAACACAGGTATAGTGAACATGAATATGGATAAATGTCAGTTATGTCCAAATCTCCCATGCACCACTTGCAGGAGCTACAGAACTGTCTGAGGTGTGGGGTGGCTTCAGTTCTGTACAAATGTTCAATGCTAAGATCAGTATTTTGGATAGAACAAGTCTTTTGTCTGCAGTCCCATTAAAGGAGCTCTTCAGAAACTAAGACTGAAGTGAAGAAATTCAGGTGGGAAGAAATTGGCCTGTTGTCAAACTTGGGGAAGGAGTTGAGGACTGGTTTGCAGGATCACTACTAAATCCATGCATTGAGAATGTAATAACAAATACAAGTGAGTAGAGCAGGCTCCTCTGAGGAGCTAAAAGAGCATGTATGGAGTGATAGGTAAGAATATACATGTAAGAGAAATGCCAGGTACCAAAACAAGTGCAAATTTTAGGATCCAGTGGCAGGAAATGGCAAACTTCCCTAGAGAATGCCCATTTAATTGTCTGGTAGCTAATATGCAGCTCAAAGAGAAGGACATTAGATTGTTTCCTGGCATTTTGCATAAATGACAAGCACCAGGTAAAATCAAGCACCACTTGCAGCTCTAGAACTTTCACCATGTCACACTGCAGAAGGTATTGAACTTGTCCAAGGACAGTGTAGGCAAAGGCAATCTTATGAGCAGGAATGGAAAGGATATTTGGGGGAAAATCTCTTTAAAATAGAAACCTGCAAGGCATTGTCAAAAAGCATAGGGATGTTTCACTAGTCTGTCTCCCTTAGTAAGCCCTGAGGAGAGAATCTGCCCGTTGATAAATATGAATTACTTTTGGGCTCAGAATAAATCTCATTCTAGATATTTGTTGCTGTTCAAGCTTTTTATAGGGTTTTATATTTGATTCTTCCCACTGCTCCCCACTGAAACTGCAATATCCACACAAACATCTCTTGTGTGTGGATCTGTTGCTAAAATACACATTTTCATCCTCTGTGGAAGGGGCTTTGCTGACTGTCCAGGTTGTGTTGTGCTGCAGACTCCCTGTGGTCTGCTGTGGTGGTCCCCCTTTGTTGTGGCTGTGGTTTTGTACAGTACTTTCTGCAGGAGGTAGACAGCTCAGAACGACACCTCTGCATACCCCCAGTGCTTTGTGTTTTTGGGTTGTGATGGCAAACCTGTGAGTCATTATTGCCTTATAGATGTGTGCTGAAGGAACCTGGTTGCCAAGGTGACTTCAGATACTGGTTTGGCAAGGGCAGGTATTTTCTGACAAGGGAGCCACAGATCTGTGTGCTTTCCCTGCTGCACAGAAACTGAGGGTGGGCTCACAAAGGAATCATCATAGAATCCCAGACTGGTTTGGGTTGGAATCTTATCCAGTTCCAGCCCCTGCTGTGTTTTTACAAAGGTAGGTAGGGACAGGACAAGGGGAATGGCTTTAACCTGCCAGAACAGGGGAGACTGAGATGAGCTCTTAGGCAGAAGTTCTTCCCTGTGAGGGTGCTGAGGTGCTGGCACAGGGTACCCAGAGAAGCTGTGGCTGCCCCATCCCTGGCAGTGCTCAAGGCCAGGTTGGACACAGGGGCTTGGAGCAACCTGCTCTAGTGGAAGGTGTCCCTGCCTGTGGCAGGGGTTGGAACTGGGTGGGCTTTAAGGTCCCTTCCGACCCAAACCGTTCCATCATTCTCTGATTCTATGAGAAGACCATAGTAATGAGACTGCTTTCAATCCTGGCTTACTCCCTGACTGACCTGGGCTGCAATTGCATGGGCTGCTGTGGAGTGCTTCATACCCCGAGCTTCTGTGCTACTTCCCAGAAACTGTGAGTGCTGGCTGAAGGGAGGAGGAGGAGCAGCAGTTTGCTGGGCTTCCATGACAACAGAGGAAGCCACTTTACCTGTGTGGTAATGTTTAATTGCAGTGTACAACTTGCCAGCTTTCCAACCTGAGAGCTTGCAGATATGCATTTGTTCATGTTCCTTAAGGAATATCTTGAGCAGATTAGACTTGTGTCCCTTAGGTGAGGGAGGGAAATGCACTGCGGGTGCAGGTTCCCCTGGTGCTGCCTCAAGCAGCATTTGGCCTGAGCTCCACTGTTTTGTACTTCTACATGGATGACAAAAGCCAAGCAAGCCTGGTTGGTTCTGCTCTCTCAGGTGCCTCAGGCCATGAAATCGCCCTCAGAAACTGGCTGATGGGTTTCTGTGCTAGCAGTAGCAAGGCAGGAGGTTAGAGATGGTTGGGTTTCTTGGCTGAGTGTGGAAAAAAGGAGGCTTTGCTGCAGACCTACATCTCCTTGGATCAGCTTGATTGCAAGGAGGCTTTGAATTCATTCTGCCTCACATGCAGACATGGTGAATCCTTATCTTCTGTGGCTGTTCCCTGTGTAATTTGCTGTGATCAGAGAAGTGTGTGGGGGAAGGACAAGATGGCTTGTGGCGAAACATAGAAGAAATCTCATGAACTGGGCTGCTCTGATTGTCTCAGATGTGCTTTGATGCCCTACTCCCTTTACTTTGCTCCTGGGTTTCCATTAGTGCCTTTCCTGTATCACCTCCATTCTGCTTCTCTTCTGTTTGGCCTGGGTGACCAGTTGCAGCAGCAGCACTTACTGAGAGCTGCTGCTTGGCGTACAATTCACTGTGGTGACAGGTACTTAAACTGTTTATGGGGCTGCACAGAAAGCAAGTACATGCCAGAGGAAGCAAAGAAGAAGTTAACCTTTTCAAACGTGCCATTCCTTGACAAATAAGGATATCTTAGCTTGTGCTGTGGGACTTGAAGATACTTGTGGAGGGCATCTTGCTGCTTTGTTGGAAGAAATGTACACACACTTGTTGCATGTACATCACCCTGCTTTTTGTTAATCCCTGTGGACATGAAAAGGGGTAGGGGGAATTGAAATGGCTTTTCTTCAAAGCAAACTGATTCTCACAAAGCTGGAAACCCCTGTTTCTTATACCTGGTCTTATATAGTCCCTGACATGCCATGTGTTTCCCAGGGCATCTGTCTATGGGTGAGCCTTTCTGCCTTTGTTTGGTGGGGTTTGAAGTATTACAGCTCAGGGACTGTTTTGTTTTTCTGGGTGCAGAAAAGATATGAAGGGAAGCGCGTTAAAAGTAATTCAGCATCTTTTCTTGCAAAGCTGTGTTGAAGCCAGGCAGAAGCTGACCTGGCTGGGTGGTGAAGATGCACTGCTTGGGATGCTCTTTCTTGCAGGTGATGTGAAACTCCTGCACTGGTGCAATAACATCCTCAGCAGTTGCACCTTTTGCCAAAAGGTGTTCTTCTATGAGCAGGGAAGCATTTGAGGAAGATGTGAGCAACTTCCTTAGTGGAAGAACAGGAAGAGAGTACCACCCAGTCTGCTGAGCACAGAGGTTGGTTTGGCTGTTGCTTGTTGTAGTCATCTAAGACTCCCAGAGAAGGGACAGCCAAATGTGCAAGCAGCAGGAAGAAAGGGTGGTGAGTGATATCCTCTATGTTATGCAGGCAGAACTATGTATCTGCAATGTAATGAGGACGAATCAGTTTAAAGGTAAAACTATACCAAAAAGGGTACTTTGTGCATGCAGAGTTTCAAGAGCTCTAGTAGATGTCAAATGGTTCATCCCCTTGGGTTTGCTTAAAGCCAGATTTACTGAAAGATGAGTTCAGTGCCTGGTTCACTTTGTCTGCTATAGGCAAGACCTCCTCCTGTAGGTGCCAGCCAACATTCCTACAGCTCCTTTGTCTCCTGTGGCTCCTAATGCTTGTCTGGCCAGGAAGGGGAGAAGTAGCACAACGTGTCTGGTATCAGACAGTGGCACTGTCTGTCTGGTATCCTGTGTTTCATTCTCCCTCTTCAGTCTCACCACTACCCAGTGACTCAGCAGGATGTGCTAATAGTAGATGCACAATTTCTTTTCATTTGTTTTTATGCTAAACTTCCTAAAGCCAGCAAAATGTATGTGATAAAAGTGTTTTGGTGTCCTGGACTGGGGATGGGTCTGACCTAATTTGCTCTCCTCCAGTGGGTTAGCACCAGGATGGAGGTAATACACGAAAGGCACTAATGGAAATGCAGAAACAAAATGAAGCAGGATGTGGTTGTCCTGCTGTCCCAAGTTAATGTTTCTCCCCTAAGAAGGCTGCATGTACAGAAATCATGGTGGGGTATTTCTCCCTCTGATCCCACAGTGTTTGTACCCTGCGTGTGTTTTACGGGGAGGATAACTCCTGAAACAAGCTGACCTTCTTCTAGCAGCAAAAGATAGTCTGTAGGCTCTTCCCTGGGAAACACTGGCAGATAAAATGAGCTCCTTGTGGCAGCCGCAGATTCTCCATCAGGAAGCTCATGGTGGTTTCTCGGATCTCGCTGTGCCATGAAGTGGCAATACCAAGCACCTGCCTCAAACAAGGCATTTCACAATCCTTGTGGCACGCCAGAAGGATTTCACGTCAGAAATCCAGGTTCCCTGAGACATGTCACCTCTTTCTGCCTTGGTTATGGAAATAACCTCCCAGCTGCAAAAGTGGCTTTAAGAACAGCGACACATGAGCATCCTTTGTGTGCCTGTCAAACTCCATGCTGGACAGGGCACATGGGAACACCAGAGACTTCTGAAGAGTGAAAAACGCCTGGGGCAGAGGAAGAGAAGGTACCTTTACTTCTTGGCAGGGACTGAGTGTGCCTGAGGCACCCCAGACATTGCTTGGGAGGACAGACTTTGTCTCTGGAATTGCCTTTCACAGGTTGCTGTGCAGATTGTGACTTCCCCATCACCTCCTGAGGGGAACTGCTCCCGTTCCACGTGGCATGTCACTTGTGTGCTGATGCAGCTAACTAGAGATGAGTCTTGGCTCTTCTGCAGAGGGAGGTTTTGTGCCCTTGCTGTAGCTGGTCAGAGCCTGGGGATGTTTACCAGGCCTGACAGAGGCATGACCTTGGTGCGAGGACATAAGTCACACTACTCCTCTGGGTCTCTGAAGGGAAGCTGGGCTTGGGAGTAGACTCTGCTTCAAATAACATGGGGATCTGGGAGGGTTGAGAATGCAGATCCCACTTTAAATAGGATGCTTTCCTCAGAGGGGACAGGAGGAAAGCTTACGTGTTGGTGTAACGATTAAGTGTGAACAAAAATAATATAGCTTGTTTTGGAACATAGAAAGCAAATGCTGTATCCATGGTGAAATGCGCTCTGTCCCAGCAGGGGCTGTCATCTTCTCTTCCAGCACTGGTTCATGAGCCTGCTCAAGGTGGCAGGGCTTGAACTGGGTAAAACCTCAACACCCCCTGCCATGGGCTCTGTTCACAAAACTGTCTCCAGGGTCTCCTATAAGGAGCTATAAAAGGCCATAGATCCACCCCGTGCGGCTGTCCTTGCCACCTCCCACTACTGATACAGACTCCCTGGACACTTGTGCATCAGTAAGAAGTGGAGCTGGAGTCCCTTGGCTGGGAGCTGGGAGCAGGGCAGAGCACCAGCTCTGCTGTAGAGCATCTGCAGGACCTTCTGCCTGGCCTGTGTTGTTCCTCAACCTTCTTTCCGGAGGAAAAAGAACTGGCACAGGATGCCCAGAGAAGCTGTGGCTGCCCCATCCCTGGCAGCGTTCAAGGCCAGGTTGGACACAGGGGCTTGGAGCAACCTGCTCTAGTGGAAGGTGTCCCTGCCCGTGGCAGGGGTTGGAACTGGATGAGCTTTAAGGTCCCTTCCAACACAAACCATTCCATCATTCTGTGTTTCTATGACTTTCAGTGGTTCTGCACTGGCATCTGTCAGGTTACACTATGGTTGTGTTCACCCCAGGAGCCTGTGGTTCCCATTTCCCAGGCCCTTTCAGTGGGAAGAGGTATCAGACAATTTGCAAGTGACACTGTAATTTCAAACAACCAAACAAAACCCCAGACACCCCCAGTCTTCTGCTTTTGGACGTCCTCTTTGAATTTCTTCAGTGAACTCGCCCCACAGCTGTAGGCATATGCTCCTTTTTGCTGCTGTTATACAACTGAGGCTAAAATTAACACAGCTGTTGTTATTTAACTTCAATTTATACTGTACCCTGTTTCGCCAAAATATTATGTTTCGAGCAGCAACAGCTTTCCTGACTTGTCATCGGAGTTCTGGGAATAATACTTAATACTACGTGCTATTTCTTAATAGCTCATACCAAAGTGGGGACTTGATGCTTCACTGCAGCCTTGCACAGGGGGAAGCAGATGCCCAGGGCGGAAGGACCCTCTTCGGTTCACGTAACATTGCCCAGGCACAGGTTTCTTTGCTACTTCTGCTCATAGGTGATACTTCTGTTCATGGCTAAGTCGTCAGTGTGGTTTCCTGGAATGGGAAGCCTGTTTTCACCCTCCCGCTTGTGGACTCAAATAGTGGGATCTTGGGACTTAGGAAAAGCCTGAAGTGTTACGGCTTTAACACAGTCCGGCTTCTTTCTGAATGCCTAGAAAGAATCAAAGGAGGAACTCTGAGGTCAAAGAAGTCCTTTATGAAAGGCAGTCATATATATATATAAATATGAAGAATTTCTTTTTCCAGTCTGAGATGTCCTTTACCAAATAAAACCCCTCAACCTTTTTGCTGTAGTCCAAAACCCAAACCTGCTGGTCCACCAGGAAAGCAGAATCCTGACAATTGGGGTGTGGCATCAAACGCTTGATGTGTAGGAGGCAAAAAACCTATTGGCTTTTATCATCTGTTTATACTTAAGATGTTTTGTACTGTGCAGATCAGAGGGAAGAAAAAACACATCCTTGGGAAAAGGAGTAATTGTCAAGTTTACAGGATGTGAATTGCCCTCCGCTGGTGCAGGAGGGGTTAGCTCACCTTTCTTCCTTGCTCCAGCTTTCAAAGCCACGTGCTGTTAAATTACATGTGGAATGGGTTGGAGGGGGGGAACGCAAACCCTTGTGATTTCACAGGAAAATAATTAAGCTGGAGCTGCGGCCTGGCTTTGATCTCAGTGGTGCTTGCAAGCTAAATGAAAATAAAAGACTACCTTGGGGACAGCCCGTGCTGTTATTTAACCAGCTAAGCTCTGCCGTTGCTGCTTTCCAGTGGGCTTCCAGTGGCTTTGGCACTCTGCATCGTCACTGGAGGCTGCCAAACACAACTTTGGCACCTTCCAGCAGCAAAACAACCTCCACAGAGGTAGGTGGGGTACATAAAGTGGAGGTGTCTGGGGAGAAGGCAACACAGAAGGGCAGAAAGTGGCCTCCTCATGTCCCTCTGGTGATCTGCTGCTGCCAGCCTGGCCATCAGCCACCAGTCCTGGCCTGCAGTGAGGCTGGGCTCCTGCCAAGAAAACAGCTTTTGTGTTACCTTAAATATTCTGCTGCTGTTTGGGAGGAAAAATAAAGAAAAGGGGGAAAAACACCCTAAATGTGAGTTGCTGTTGTTACTGGAACTGGCCAGCTGGCTGGCTGCTTTATTTAGTTTATTTTCACCAACAAATCCCACTGAGTGCCCTTTCCCAAGGGAGTAAGAAATGTGTTTTCAGATCAGGGGGCGCATCTCACCTCTGAAAGCTGGGCAGGATCAGGCAGCCCATCAGAGAGCATTGGGCACGGTTTGTGTTCTGGGCTCTGGTGATTCATCTGGTTTTTATCCCTGAAACCACAGCAATGCGGGGTGATCACATTCTTCCCTGTGAGGGTGCTGAGATGCTGGCACAGGGTGCCCAGAGAAGCTGTGGCTGCCCCATCCCTGGCAGTGTTCAAGGCCAGGCTGGACACAGGGGCTTAGAGCACCCTGGTCTAGTGGAAGGTGTCCCTGCCTGTGGCAGGGGCTGGAACTGGATGAGCTTTAAGGTCCCTTCCAACCCAAATGAGTCTGTGGTTCTATCTTTGAGGTCCCTTCCAACCCAGACCATTCCAAGGTTCTATGATTTTATGACCTGGGATTTGGTTATTTAGCATCTCCTTTGGTACCACAGCAAACAGATTGAGGAAATTTGCCCTTAACTGGATGTGATACTTGTCTCTGTTATTGCCTGGTCCTATGGAAGGGCAGGGCTGTTCTGCTGGTCTGGGTGTAGCAGGGTTCCTGTGCATTGGTGCTTTATGCAGGAGATGGAAAAATGAATAGCAGCATCAGTCACATGCAAACCCTTCAAGACATTCCTGAGCAGTCTAAGTTAATGACAGTTTTATTTCTCAATTCTTGGGTGCATTGACTGTAGTTAACGTATTTTTCTGGGACTTGAGGTAGTGAAAGCTACAGATTCATTCTCTGTGTCCTCTAGAAACTCATAGATTCATAGAACCACAGACTGGTTTATGTTGGAAGGCACCTTAAAGCTCATCCAGTTCCAACCCCTGCCACGGGCAGGGACACCTTCCACTAGAGCAGGTTGCTCCAAGCCCCATCCAGCCTGGCCTCAGTTCAGAACATGGTTGTGGTTTTTGGCTTTATGAAGTCCTTGCAGCCCCAGCAGGCTTGTTCTGATCTTAAGCCACTGAAATGACTGAGTTATGGTACTGCTTTTGTTTAAGTCACCTTGAAAGAGTCGCATCTTCAGAGTTGTCCACAATAAGTTATTTTCAGAGTTGCATTGAAACCCTTTCTCCTGGTTCTTCCAGGGAGAGAAGGAGTCATTTCTTTTCTTTTCCAGGCTTAAGAATAAAGGAAGAGGAGTGGTCTTTGGGCAGCTTATTCCTCCACTGGCGTTCCTGTAGCAGTATTCCCAGCACATTTCAGGAGAGAAGTTGACTAAAGTCAATTTTGGTTTAAACACCAGAGATAAGATAAAATTTTATAGCGTCTGCAGCGGAACTCTGGTAAATCTGTTTGTGACGTTACTTGGTGCTGGATCTCAGCCATCTACAGCTGGGTTTAAATACTATGTTTGGTTATAGTAGGCTGCCTGCTATAACTTGCTTGAAAAGCTGTTTGTAGTGGGCTGTTCCTTAGGGCTGCCACAACATCTGGGTGTTTCAGACCCTTTGTAGTCCTTCCCCTGCCTGACACATGCTGTCCAGGCAGGCATTGAGGCTGTTGCCCGGGCAGGGGGATGCCAATTGCCATGTCAGGTCACCATTCCCCCTCCTACATAGAATCATAGAATAGTTAGGGCTGGAAAGGACCTTAAGATCATCCAGTTCCAACACCCCATGAGGGACACCTCCCACTAAACCATGCTACCAGAGGCTCTGTCCAACCTGGCCTTGAACATCGCCAGGGATGGAGCATTCACAACTTCCTTGGGCAGCCCATTCCAGTGCCTCACCACCCTCACAGTAAAGAACTTCTTCCTTATATCCAACCTAAACTTCCCCTGTTTAAGTTTTAACCCCTTACCCCTTGTCATATCACTGCAGTCCCTAATGAAGAGTCCCTCCCCAGCACCCCTATAGGCCCCCTTCAGATACTGGAAGGCTGCTATGAGGTCTCCACACAGCCTTCTCTTCTCCAGGCTGAACAGCTCCAGCTTTCTGCATGTCTGCAGTCCACGTTTTCCTCCTTCTTAGCCGTATTAGCCTGAGTGTTTTCAGATTAAAGCTTTCTTCTTGCTCCCAGTTATGGGACGTGTAGGACTTCCCATCACTTCAGAAGAAACACCAGCTCCCAGACCAGGTTCTTGCAGGACACTAGGCAAGGTTGTCTTAAAAAGCGTATCTCAAAGAGCTACCTGATCTGATCTACTTGCCTATTCCTTACTTCTTAACTGACAGCAAGATGGGTTTGATTGTTCAGGTAGAAGTTGAGGTGTAGCTCCCAGCCTGCCTGCAGCCTGACCAACCTGCCAGCAAGTTCAAAAGCGTCAGGGGTTGAATGGTGCCTTTGGGAAGAGCCCAGCACTGAATCAGTGTGCAGAAGCCATGTCTCATGTCTCTCTTCTCTTCTAGGTTTAGAAGAAAAAACAGTTCTTTCCAAAAAAGAGAAAATGAAGCTGAGGAAGGAAAGATGGCTACAGAGTAAGTACTCCTTTGGAACACAGCGCTACCGCAGGTATCAGTGTGGGGCTGTTGGGTCTCTCTCTATGTGGGGTTTGGGTGGCAGTGTGGGGCAGTGCTTCTCAGGACCCTTCACATCTGCCCCATAGCACATGGGGTAAAACTCTCCCAGCTGTTGTTTAGCCACTGAGATTGAGTCATTGCCCCAAATCTTCCTCCATGTGTAATTGAAGTGACTACATAAAGCCTTTATTTACCTAGATAGGACACTGTGCGTGTGTAGGTTTAGCATGTTTCTCTAACTTTTAAATTTCTGGTACCGATATGAGTAGCTATGTAGTGGAGCTCCCCATTCCCAAGGAGCCATGGGGGTGGTAGGAGAGCCTGGAGCTGAGCCCCACAAGCTAATCCAAGCCTCTCTGGTGAAAGCCTGCAATGGGCCTTCCAACCCTTCTGTAAGGGAAGTCTCTGGACACTGCTGGCTGTGTTACTGCTCTTTCCCATGTGCCATAGGTCAGTGAACCCGCTTACCAGTCAGTCTGGCTGTGAAATATGAGCTAAACAAAACCAGCCCACAGCAGAAATGTTTGTGTTTCCTGTGGGAAGTGTCTGTATTTGTGCTTCAAGTATCTCAGTGCAGTAAAAGACGATGCTGTGCTACGCATTGTAGCAGAGGGATTCCTCTTGCCACCTGGAGCTGTTCTTGGGACAGGTTTTTTCCCTTAACACCTTCTTGGTCAACAGATTTGCTGACAGACTCTGTTTGGGACAGGGATGTGGCTTTCTGCCACACCATATGCTTTCTGCTCCTGAGGTCTGAGCTCAAGTCCATCAACCTGTGATTTCACCAGTTGCAGTGAAGCTATCTCTGTCTCCTCTTAAATAAGAGGGGATAATTTAACACCATGAGTGTGAAGGAAACCTCCTCCTCCTCCCTGTCACCAATCAATAACGAGTGCCTTTGTCATCTGCAACCCTTGGTGTCCCTGTTGGACACAAAACATAGGTGTCTGTGCTAGTCCTAATGTCTGACTTGCCACCTGCAATTGTGATGCTCCTAAGAGGAGAGGGCTGCTGGAGCATAGCTGAGCTTTCCCTCCCCTCATAGCAGGGCTGGTACCAGGTGCCATGGTGGAAACCATGTCCTCAGCAGCATTTTATGAAGGAATCCAAAGTAAAAACGGTACATGGGACTCATGTCATCTGCAAGAAACAGAGGGCATGCTCCTGCAGTGAGGTGACAGCACTGCTCCCATAGAAAAAGCCCAGGAGCAGGGTACCTGCACTCCTCCACATATGCCTTTGCAGCATTAGTGTCTCATGATAACGTATGTTATTTTGTCCTTGCTGTGGCCTCTTTCCTGCTTTCTTGGCTCTAAAATCACTAAGCTGAGGGAATACAAAGGAAATGTAGAGGCTTTGCTTTGAGGAGAACGCCAAGATGGAAAAACTTCAGACCAAATTATCTCTGTCTTAGAAGATACTAGGTGTTAGAAGTGCTTTACAGACACAGAACTACTTAAAATTGCTGGCTCCCTTAACTCTCTGTCTAAACTGTGGCCAGTTAGTTGGCAAATCCTAGCATTCCCTGGCAAATGCTTTGTTAAGGCTAACAAATACCTGGGGATTTGTGCAAGTAAAGTCAGGAAGGGTTAGTACCAGGTGTGCAGCTTGTTATTGAGGAAAATGGAATAGCTGGAAAGAGCCTGCGTAAACATCATTAAAGAAACCGATATTATTAGCTGATGGAGTGAAATGAACTGATATTTCCAGAAATGGAGATATTTCAATGAAACTTGGCATTCTAACATTGTGACCTTAAAGAGCTGGAGTCAACTGAAAAGCATTGATTTTTATCGGATGCGGATAACTCTGCCAACTCTTTGTGGCCTTTGACACCCCAAAAGAGAGCCCGGCTTAGACTGGAGAAGTTGAACGTTTAGGAAAACATCCCTGTTTCCCTAAATCTTCCGAAGAGTTTGTTGTTTCTTCTTGTCCCAGAGATGCTTTTGTGACACTGGATGCCAAGACCCTGGGAACTAAAGTTCAGCCCAGTAGTGCAAACGCAAAACTTGGAGATTTCTCCCATTCTAATAAATAATCTCAGGAGAGACACGAGAGGGGGAAAAAGATTTGTAATGCTTCAGCGATTAGAAGTATGCACATTTAAAAATACATATATCGCATGGCTCCTCAGACAAACAAGACTTCATAGGAAAAGAATTTGGGATGTTTGCGCAGAATCAGGTGTCTGAAAATTTTGAGCACATACTGTTTATGAAAGCACAGAAGGAGTCAGCTTCATAAAGCCAGACCAAAAAAAGAAGTGATGCAGAACAGAAAGCTGGGTTCTTGGCAGGGATTGCTGTGAGGAGAAGCGTTTACAATCCAAATTTGTCACAAACAGCCATGAACAGCAAAATTGCACTTCATGAAAAGCTGTTGCTCCTCGACACAGCCAAGTTGGGGAGCAAACAAGACAAAGGCACTAAAGGAACTAGTTGGGTTTAAAGTTCTGCTTTCTTAAATGTGAGCAGCAGGATTAGACCCAGAATTGCAGGACACATCTTTCCTGCGGTCTGTAGGTGGAACTGGCTGCTTTCATGTTCCCACCAGAAATACCTGTGCCAATTGGTCCTGCTGCTGTAGCCATGCTGTGTTGGAAGCTGTTGGCCTCCCTCTGTCACCAGCTTGGCCCCATGGCCACTGGCACTGTGCTCCGCTATAGAACCAACCAGGTTGGAAAAGACCTTTAAGCTCATCCAGTCCAACCGCTCCCCAGCACTGCCAAGACCACCACTAACCCATGGCACTGAGGCCTCGGCTCCACGGTGCGTGAACACTTGCAGGGACGGTGACTCCAGCACTGCCCTGGGCAGCCTGTTCCAATGCCTGAGCACCCTGTGGGGAAGGAATTGTTCCTCAGCTCCATCTAAACCTACCCTGGTACAGCTTGAGGCTGTTTCCTCTTGTCTTGTTACTTGGGAGAAGAGACCAGGACTAGCTCAACACTGAGGCTCATCCATGCAATACACTTGTACGAGACACTAAGCAGAAGCCAGCTCTTCTGCTGTAGCCTCTGCTGGATGCACATGGAAAAGGCAGAGTCCTCTATCGTGTATCCCTTATACCTGTGGGTGTGTAGGCAATGCAGTGGGTTTCCAGACGTGGTGATCACCTAGCAGAAGGAAAAGGAGCTCATGGATCCCACTGAGCATTGACTGTTTCTGAGGGCATCATCAGGGGTCTTCTTGGACAAGTTGGAGCATCTCAGGGAAGACTTAGAGTAGCTCCAGTGCCTAAGGGGGCTACAGGAAACCTGGGGAGGTGCTTTGGAGAAGGGCCTGTAGGGACAGGAGAAGGGGGAATGGCTTTAACCTGCCAGAACAGGGGAGATTGAGATGAGCTCTTAGGCAGAAGCTCTTCCCTGTGAAGGTGCTGAGGTGCTGGCACAGGGTGCCCAGAGAAGCTGTGGCTGCCCCATCCCTGGCAGTGTTCAAGGCCAGGTTTGACACAGGGGCTTGGAGCAACCTCCTCTAGTGGAAGGTGTCCCTGCCCGTGGCAGGGGTTGGGACTGGATGAGCTTTAATGTCTTTTCCAACCCAAACCAGGCTGTGGTTCTATGATCGTGGAGCTCAGCTGGGGGCTTGTAGCAGTTCTGGGCTGTTGGGGGCCGTCTTAGAGAAAAAAATGTTCTGCTGGAGCTCAGCCTGTTGGCTGCTGGCTCTGTAGGGCTCGGGCAGCTGCGAGGCCTGTTTCTACAGCAGGGAGCCTCAAGGACTGAGGCAGAATCTTATGGGTTTAGGTGCTTAGCTCCCGTGGCAGAGGAGATTGCTGTAACGTGTAGAGCCTTATGTGCCAACAGCCTTGCTCAGAGCTGTTGCAGGGAGACTGGTGAACATGGTCTCCAGGAAAAGCCAGCAGCCTCTGTGTCTGCACTTGGTGCAGTGCTTTTCTAAGGGCCCAGTTTATCCAGCATCTGACTGCTTGAGCTCTACCTTGAGTCATGAAAGTGAGACCTTGACTTGCTCCAAACCAAGTAAACAACTGCAATGAAGTCCATCTCCTTTGCCTGTGCTAGGAGACTATTGTTTGGTCCCAGCAGCAAAACAGAGATGGGGCTGTGACTGTTCAACGCTGCATGTGGAGCTGTTTGGTTTGTCCCTTCCCCTCTTGTTTCTTTCTCCTAATTCCATGCAAGGTGTCAGTGTGGCTTTGTCCT
Organism: Pezoporus flaviventris; assembly: GCF_033815535.1. Lineage (NCBI taxonomy): Eukaryota > Metazoa > Chordata > Aves > Psittaciformes > Psittacidae > Pezoporus > Pezoporus flaviventris. The sequence goes on from NW_026892549.1 coordinate 56,005,611, forward strand.
CCCCACAACTCTTGCACCATGTTACTGTGTGCAATGAACAGTGCAAGGGATGGAAACAGTTCAGACAAAATCCAGCTGGGAATTTCACTTCCCATGTACATGTCAGTAGAGATACATAGTTAGAAGCAAGCACAAGAGGGGGAACTACCCAGATGCAGTATTCTTCAGTCTTTCCCTGGTTTAAATGAATTCTGGCTTGTTTTTGTGTCAGTGGTGAAGCAGCCTCTGAATTCCTTAGCTCAGGGATTATCTCTTGCAAATACTTCCCCTTCCTCCAGTAATGTCTTGTTTCTGATTCAGAAATAGAGAGTGTGAAGTTAGCCAAGCAGAAGCAAAAAGCCGAAGCGAAGCGGAAAGCCACACCTGTGGTGGGAGACATGCAGCCACTGATGGAAGCCCTTCCCGAGCTTTCTGACCTGACCACCGGTGGCAGGGGCAGGAAGCCACCCAAGAGGTATGTGCCATTTAGGGATGGGCTGTGTATTTCCCTTCTTCCTGCAGGATGGAGTGTCCTTCAGTTCAGCTTGTTGCTACAGCCAGTGCAAGCTCAGTGCCAGTGGTCAAGCGAACAGGGCCTCATTATAAACACCATTTCACTCCTTTCCATGCTTCACTTCCTGCAAGGAAAAAGCTTAAATGTATCTTCTGAATCTACAGCTAAAAGGGGAGTTGTATTGCTTAGGGAAGGCTTGGCAGAACTTCTGGGCTTGCTTCTGTGGTAGTTCAAGCCCTTTGAGCAGAGATTAACACTCTGGCCAGACTCCTTGTTTGCTCTGTTGGCTTGCAGTGTGATCTTGGACATGAATAGAAAGATGTTGTTTCTGTTCCCTTTATTCTACTGAAAGAGAAGGGCTATTTCTGATCTCTAACACCCTCATGTCAGCCATCATGTCAGCTGAAGGGTGGGTTCTGGCTGCCCTTATGTTTTCTCTTTTTTAGTCACGGAATGGTTTGGGTGAGAAGGGACCTTAAAGCTCATCCAGTTCCAGCCCCTGCCACGGGCAGGGACACGTCACACTAGAGCAGGTTGCTCCAAGCCCCTGTGTCCAACCTGGCCTTGAACACTGCCAGGGATGGGGCAGCCACAGCTTCTCTGGGCACCCTGTGCCAGCGCCTCAGCACCCTCACAGGGAAGAGCTTCTGCCTAAGAACTCATCTCAGTCTCCCCTGTTCTGGCAGGTTAAAGCCATTCCCCTTGTCCTGTCCTTACAGGCCCTTGTCCAAAGTCCCTCTCCAGGTTTCCTGTAGCCCCTTTAGGCACTGGAGCTTCTCTAAGCTCTCCTCTTAAGGAGCCTTCTCTTCTCTAGGCTGAACCAGCCCAGCTGTCAGCATGTCTGCAGTGCTCTGCCAGACCATCCGGTCAGTGTTAAAGCTGCTTTTCCATCTCCTAGTGCAGAATGAAAGTGCTCTGTGTGCTGCACTATCACTTGTACCTCCTTTCCAGTTGCTCACTAGGGGTTGGAACTAGATACTTGTTATGACATTAATAAGCAAGCATTTGGATTAGAGAACAGCCAAGAAAAAGGCTGTCTGGCAAAACATCCGCTTCTTTGGTTGTAGGTCCAGGCTGGGGATGCCATGAACCTTCCTGTGACTTGCTCAGTTCCCCTCCAATGAACTCTAACCCAGGTGGGGCTCTGACCTACAGAGAGTGGCTGAGTTAGCAGCTTCCTGTGCTTCTGGAAAGCCACTCCTCAGACAAACAGCAGCTCTGAACCTTGCATCTAAACACGGGAAAATATTTCCTTCCTTAACTTGGCTTTTAATTGTTTGAATAGCATTTTTTTCCCTTTCTGCAGCCATTCAGTCTGCCTGAGCCCTCTCTTTCAGTGGGAATGAGCAGCAAAAGTGCACACAGATGTTTCCAAGTCTTGCAGAGCACTGAGAGTTGGTTGGATGGACTTCTAGGCCAGGGCACAGCCTGAGCCTGAAGAGGTGGCTTTGCCCTCTTTCTGTGACCATGTGCCACAACCACATGTGGCCTCTGACTCCAGGTGGTGATCAGATGTCATTCTCTTTCAACATTTTCCCCCAGCCCCCTTGTTGCCTGAGGCTCTCCTATCTAGGAGGATGGCTTGCTCCAAGTATGTCTAGGGGAGGAAGGACAGGTAGGCTCCTTCCTTTGGGAATTCCTTTTCTGGGTGGTTGCTTCATCCAGTACAAATACCCTGCAGCTGCAGTTCTGGACCAGCTCACAAGGTAGAGCAGACCTGGAAAGACTCAGAGACGGCTGACAAGGATGACAGTGCAGGATCTGGCACAGTTTGGTGTGACTAAATTTGCTGGGGAGTCCTCAGCCCAGACAGGAGATAGAGGCAGAGAGCTTGGGAATGTAATAGTCTGTAAAATCAAGTGTGTTGTGGTTAGGAAGTAACTTGTTCATCTTCTTTTCCAATATGAGAAATAAAGCACATGGAGCATAGCTAGTGAGTAGGCAAGCAGAAGTCTCAGTGCTCTGTGGAGCTATGTGGGAGTGTGGCAGCCCTTCTCTCCCTTTGGAAGCCTGAGCGCAGGCTCTGGCTCTGGTTTCAATTTGGCTGCAAGGCTCTGCTGTCTAGAGAGCCCAGTGGGCCTATGGAACAACACAAGCGAGAAGCCCAGCCCTGATTGAGAACTTCAGGACTGTCCATCACCAGTTGCTGTGGGCACAGTGGGGGTGGCAGATTGGCTTTGCCTGTGACATGCCAACCAAAGAGTAGCCCTTGGTACATGGAGAAGGTACAGGGCTGTTCTTCCCCCTTTGCTGGCTTGTGGCTTCCTGGACTGCATGAGGATGTGTGTGCATCAGTGTTTGAGATAATCAGAGGAGGCTTTTATAGGATTTGAATCATTACATAAATGCAGGGTAATACTCTGGTGATTTGTCAGCATTATTAATAAAAGATTAGATTCTCCAGGAATTTGATCTCCTGCTGAGTAAGAGAGCATTACAGTGAAGGTCTTATTCTGTTTTATAATGAATGAAGGCAATGAAGTGTAATGAAACAGGGCTACTAACATGGTACAAGTGAACAGGCAGCATCCTCGTGGCTTGGTGGGGGGAATTAAGGCAGAGCCTTTTAAAACTGCTAGACCAGTGGGGCAGAGCTGTTGAGTGGAACTGGAAAGCCTTCAAGAAGGGACTGTTATGGTGACTTGTGGCAAGCCCTTTCTCTGGCGACTATGGGTTGCCATCCAGCTTGAGAAGGGATTTCTTTGTGCTTCTGGGAAGGATTGCAGGCAAACTGGCACAAGCTGTTCCTGTGCTGAGCAGTTAATGGACATGAAGACAGCAGAGATGCTTCCTGCTCCTTCTGTGTCTTGCAGTCCCAGTAGACACAGCAGTGTGACAGGAGCTGCTCAAACCCCTGGAGCTCTGTGTGCTCTTGTTCCTTGTGAGCACTCAGGCAATGCCAAGGTGACCTTGAGGGCTCTGAAGGGTACAGGAGCAGCATGCAGGCATCGATCTGCCCTTTCCTGCACAGGGTCTGTGCTGCTCACCCTGGCTGACATCCATTTCTCTGAATGGGAAACGAGCTTTGATGCTGGGACACACTGTGCTGGGCTGAGGGTCATCTACCTGGACTCGTGTGAGGCATTTGACACTGTTGTACATGATATCCTTGTCTCGAGATTGGAGAGGCCTGGATTTGATGGATGGACACTGGCACAGGGTGCCCAGAGAAGCTGTGGTTGCCCCATCCCTGGCAGTGTTCAAGGCCAGGTTGGACACAGGGGCTTGGAGCACCCTGCTCTAGTGGAAGGTGTCCCTGCCCATGGCAGGGGTTGGAACTGGATGAGCTTTAAAGTCCCTTCCAACCCAGACAAGTCCAGGATTCTGTGCTTCTGTGATCTTAAAACATAACTGACAGCTGATACCCCAGTGGTCCCACTGCGGGATCCGAAGCATGGCTGGAAGTTTCTTCTTGCTGAGCACCTGTGGCACTATGTATACCTGATGTGTGCGAGTGCTGGCGCTCTACAGTGCTAGCAGGGAACATGAGATGTGCAGAGGTGGTGAGGGGAAGTTCAATGGCATCTTTTCTTTAAGCAACAGTATCAGTTTGACCTGGAGGTTAGTGATAAGCAGAAAGTGATCTGGGCACAGAGCTAATGACCAGGTCTAGGAGTAAGAGATCTGATTTTAATTTACCTCCTGCCTGTTCAGTCCTGACTCCTAAGTTGTGATCAATCTGTGTCAATCTCCATTACTGGCTGACTAGGGAAAAAATTGCCTTTCAGGACAATTTCCATACAGGACAATCCCTGTACTCTTCCTATTTCTACAGCAATTGTTAAATTAACTTTCTTCTGTAACACTCACTCGCTTTGTTTGTTCTTTCCACAGCCACGTAAAAGCAAAGGCAGCACCAGCAGACTTCTGTCTGATGAAGCAAGCTCAGAAATGCCAGCTCTTGTAAGTACCCAGTAATTAGTGTCTAGTCCCTGCTGAGCATTATGGAATGGTTGAGACTGGAAAGGACCTCCGGAGGACATCGGGTCTAATCCCATGCCCACCAGGGTCATGTAGAGGTGGTGGTCCAGGTCTACTCTCAGACAGCTCTTGAATATCTCGAAGGATGGAGATCACACAATCTCTCTAGGCAACCAGTTCCAGTGTTTCAGGCTTGCAGCCCTGAAGACCTTAGAAGAGGTGGCAGCTTTGTTTTTTTTCCCTTTTCCATATTGCAGGATGTTTCTGGGTGTCCTTCTGGCTTAGTCCCTATTAGACTTGATCAGTTCTAAATGGGTTCAGCCTGTTTCTGCTTCAGTCTCATGTAAAACTTAAGCTAAAAGAGCAGCAGAAGCTGCACTCGCTCCTTTAAGTGTTCACTTTTGCTGTCTCAGGAAAAGAAAGTGATGGCTGGGGCCTCGTGGGTATGGTCTCTGGGCTTTCAGGACAAACCCACCCCAACTGTCATCTTGTTCCTCCTGGCCACAGTTGTAAGTTCTGGCTGTACCAAATGAGTATGCCTGTGCTGTGTCCCTCTGCGTGGCACGGACAATGTGGTTATCAGCCCGGTCGTGCATCCCATGCCTTGGCTTGCTGAGTTGGAGCTGCAATATCCAGCTGTGGCTGAGTCTGTTACGACACCAGGCCCATGTAGCTCTAGCTGATGCCCTTCAGGAAAGCCTCCTGTGGTGGTGTAGTTGAGGAGCTCCTGGAACTGCATAGCATCAGGAGCTACAGCTGATCTGTCAGAACACCTTTGGGATGCTGACTGACATGTCCCTTAGGAGTACAGCTGTCCACTGGCATCTGCCAACCTTTTCTTCTAAAATATATCACTAAATGCTTTGGAATGACTCCTGGGCTTGGTCTGGCAACTCCTTAGTCCACTGTATAATCTGCTGGATATCTTATACTGGCACCAGGCTTCAAGAGCGTCATTTCCCCTCAGCACAGCACCCCTGCGGCTGGCACTGACCCCTGGCCCTGCTTTCTGTGGGCCTTGTTTCTAGGATATCTGTCAGTTCTGTGCCATTCAACTTCAAACTGAGACTGAGGAGAACAGCCTACAGACCCCGGCACTGCTCTCCAGCATACTCTGTGAATACCCTTCTCTGTGTGGAACTGGTCAGTGTCGATCCTGGGATGTTTTTCTTGTTCAGTTCTGCCTTTCTGGACAAATCCCTCCTTGGCTTCTTGCAGAATCCCGGGGGTCATGACCTTAAGTGTCACCAGTGGGTCTCGTGCCAAAACTCATGGGTGAGGAACACTACTTGAGGAGGACTTGTATACTTGTATTAGGGGGCCTATAAGGATGCTGGGGAGGAACTCTTCATTAGGGACTGTAGTGATATGACAAGGGGTAAGGGGTTAAAACTTAAACAGGGGAAGTTTAGATTAGATATAAGGAGGAAGTTCTTTACTGTAAGGGTGTTGAGGCACTGGAATGGGTTGCCCAGGGGAGTTGTGAATGCTCCATCCCTGCTGGTGTTCAAGGCCGGGTTGGACAGAGCCTTGGGTGAGATGGTTTAGTGTGAGGTGTCCCTGTCCATGGCAGGGGGGCTGAAACTAGATGATCTTAAGGTCCTTTCCAACCCTAACTATTCTATGATTCTATACAGATCTGCAACAGAATAGGCAACCACCACAACCTTGTGTCTTAGCAAGGTGGCCCCTTGTGTGCCCCCCCTCTCTTCTGCACAAAATGGGGCAGAGGCACTGAGTATCCTACCAGGGTGATCTGGGAAGTCTGTGCTGCTTGGGAGGGAAAAAACTGGGAGGAAGGTCTTGAGTTTGCTTTTCCAGGATGTTAGATAGATAGGACTGGATGCTCCCTGAGCCTCACCTTACTGACCCAACTGCCACAACCTGAGTTTCGGGTTTGGCTTCTCTCTCAGTTCCAATGACAGGGGCAGGCTTAGCTCCAAGCTGGAGAGCACTCTGCTGATCCACAGCAGCTCCTAAGGATGTTGAGATGGGTATCTGCCTGGGCTGTGGGGAGCCTGGTAGCCTGTGAGAGGGAGATGGGAGGCTGCAGTGGGCGTGACTTACTGGTTTATGCACTCCTGCTCTGTTCTTATTCCTCCCTGCTTGCTTGTTTTTTAAGACAAGGTCATTTCCACAGCAATCAGCAATTGACTAAGCATGCAGAGGCAATTCTGTCATGATTCTCCCATGGTGGCTAACTTAGTGTTGCACACAGTATTACCAAGCCTCTACATTGAGCAATAGAGAGTCGGTAGATGAGCTCTTCAAAGCAGAATCTGCTTTTGTGCTAGTGCAGTCTGAAGTTGTTTTCATTCCTCGTGATTTACTAGATACCCAGCCTCTTGTTCCTGGTTTACTAGGGAAAAGCTCTAAAAAACCTCATTTCTAAGTGATGCTGGACACTGCTGTGATTGTTTCTGTCTCCGTGGCATGAGTTCAAGTCTCTGGCTCCTATGAAGCTGGCAATGATTTGAGCTTTGCCCTTGGGTAAATGGGCTTTATTTCTTGCACTGTTTCTTTCTGAGGCGATTCTGTCTCTACAGAAACCCACTGCTTCAAGAGTGCTGCTCTTACCTGCTCAGTTCCTTTCGCATAAGGCACTCAGCACTTGTGTATTCTTTTTCTTTCCTCAGAGAGGAGGAAGTGGCTCGGTTTCGCGAGGTCATCTCCAGTCCTAGCTACAGAGCCAACCCCCTCATGGCCATCAGTGAGCATCTCTCCAAGAGGCTGAGGCAGGAGGAAGGAGGTAAACCCCTCTAGAGTGTTAAGCTGGGACCAAACGTGCACACTGGAGCTGGTGCGAGGGCTTCAGGCTGCAAAGTAGCACATCACTAACGTGACCTCTCAGCCACTTCAGTCCCTGGAAGCAGTCCAGCAGATTATTAAATCCAACAGCCCTGCTTTCTGTCTGCAAGAATAATGCAGTTCTCTCCTGACAGTGGCAGCTGCTCCTTGGCAAGCAGCCTGCAGAGAGCAGGGTAATCTGTGAGATCTTTGTGCAGACATAAAGCTCCCTGCAAAGTGTCTTGACACCTCTTTCTCTTGTAGCAGACACAATGTCTAAAATTGTGCCACTGGCAACATATCTGTTTTCTGTCATTTCCCTCCCCTTTCTGACACCTCTGACAAGCCAGTCTCTAATGCTCTGTTGAGATGGTTCAAGACCCCCAGCCCTTGAGCCCAGAGGGCTGTTGGAGATCTGTGTAAAGACCAGTGCTGCTGTTCAGAGACATTGCTTAATGTGAGAACTTTAGCTTTGGAATAAACACACTTTCACACAATATGCAGTTTGTCTTGTTTTGGTAAATACTAATAGAAATATGAATTTATTTCCATCACTGGTAAAATGACTTAACAGAATATCTCCTGTCCATGTGTACAGACAGTGAAGCACCAGACTGCTGCTGCAGGGGAACCAGAAGCCATGTGAAATCATTGCAGATCACATCTAACTGATTGACTTGCTTCCTGTGGGTGACGCTGATCCCTTTTGGCTTGGGTTGTGCTCCCTGCTTGGCCTGCCCTATAGGAAGCATCCCGAAACATGTCCTGGCTGCACGCTGTGGGCTCCAGCTGATAATTTCCATGTGTGGCTTTGGGAAAGGTGAGGCTTTTCCTTCTACCAAACACAGATTTTCACAAAACTCCAGTGAATTTTTATGGGGACAACTGAAGGCAGCGCCATTACCTATTGGAGATGATCGCGATTTGACACCCCAAAATGTCACTGCTGTCTTTTGTGAACCATACAGAAGTTTTCTGGTGCTTTTTAACCTTGGAAGAGCAACCAACTCTGAGGAACATCTGAAACCTTTAAGAAAGAACATGGAATCTGGAGCTGACCCTTATCCAAGTTGGTGCCTGAGAACAGCTTTGATGAGAGTGGGAGGCACCTTGATCACACCTGTCTCTTGAGCCACTATTAATGCTCCTTTTTCTCCCTTTAGGCTGGCAGAGGCCACATAGACAAGTTTTCTATGTCCCATCTTTCACCCTGTTGCTCTCAGGCTGGCAGAGAGCTGGCAGGGCTTTCATCCTTTTTGAGAGGTTGAAACTGGATGATCTTAACATCCTTTCCAACCTAAACCATTCCATGATTCTGTGCTCATCAGAGCTGGGAGGCAAACACTGCTGTGCTGGAATGCCCTGCAGGACCCAGGCTCTGGAAAGCAGAGGATTGTGGTTGGGTCAGACATTTCAAAGTATCTCCCCACCTCCTGGCTGGTTCCTGCTTGCTCCCTTACCACTATCTGCTTATGTTTCTTTGAGGCCATGTTGGATCTTGGCATCTGAACATCAGCCCCAGCTTGCCCTGCTCATGTTATGTAGGTTGGACACTGCCTTGGAGAGCTGGGCCTTGGATGGGGTTGTGCACTAAGGGCACTTCCTGTAGCTGCTGTTGCTGCCAGTGGCTCACAACAGCCCAAGATGTGACTAAGACTTGGACCAAGCTAAGGTTTTCTCCCTGTGTGTGATCTTTATCCCTTTACTCTTAATCTAGTTGTCTCCTGAGAAAGGCGCCATCCTTGTGCTTAAATGGGAGGGGAGGGGAGAGATGAAGAAGGTGAAGACAGCTGAGCACAAAGGAGGATGAAGTTTGCTCCTCTTGTTAGTGAACAGCACACTCAGGGATGGAGAAGTGCATCTGGAGGGCAGGAGGCAGAGAAAGGCAGCTTGCAGGGCATGGTAGAGAACTTGTGTTGCTTGTTTTCTGGTCTTTGCAGGTTTCTCATTGTCTTGTGGTTTAAAAAACACCCTCCTAGGTTGTGCACTGTGGGTGGGATCATATCCCTCCCTCAGAGCTGCGTGTGGTACATCATGACTGGGCTTTGCAGAGATCAGCCAGAGGGCTGATTGCATTTGACAAGCACCAGTTTCCTGGGCACCATCTGTTTTCCACAGAGCAACACCAGCCTTTCAAGCCTCTGGAGAGCTGGATTGTCCCACACACCTCTGCTCCAGACCAGTTTCTTCTTAGTAACCTTCCCTACGGTGATAACAAACACCAGCTCCTGTCTTCCTGGACCACTTAGTTCTCTATTCACAGTCTTACAGTGGAAGCAATTCCTGGATGGCCTGAATTGCAGTGTTAGGGGAAATACTGAGCTGGTAGAAGGGCCAGGTATAGTTGGGATCTAGGGTAGATGTTACTGTGGGTTATGTGCCAATAGATAGGAGAGGGGTGGAGCAGCTCTGCTCTGGAGCCAGGCTGAGAGAGCTGGGCTGGTTCAGCCTGGACAAGAGAAGGCTCCTCAAGGGGAGACCTCAGAGCAGCTCCAGTGCCTAAAGGGGCTACGGGAAACCTGGAGGGGGGCTTTGGACAAGCGCCTGTAGGGACAGGACAAGGGGAATGGCTTTAACCTGCCAGAACAGGGGAGATTGAGATGAGCTCTTAGGCAGAAGCTCTTCCCTGTGAGGGTGCTGAGGCGCTGGCACAGGGTGCCCAGAGAAGCTGTGGCTGCCCCATCCCTGCCAGTGTTCAAGGCCGCAAAAAAGCATCACCAGAGTGAAGGGCTCTGTGGTTTGTGTAGCTCTTCCAGGGTGGAATCAAGACAGGGGCTGTCCCCATGTCTCAGCCTGCACATGGACTTCCCAGTTGCCAGCTGTGATGATTTATGGCCAGAGCTAGTCACTGGAAATTTGGGCACCAGCAGTACAGTCATAGAAGCCCAGCGTGGTTTGGGTTGGAAGGGACCTTAAAGCTCACCCAGTTCCAACCCCCTGCCACGGGCAGGGACACCTTCCACTAGAGCAGGTTGCTCCAAGCCCATGTCCAACCTGGCCTTGAACACTGCCAGGGATGGGGCAGCCACAGCTTCTCTGGGCACCCTGTGCCAGCGCCTCAGCAGCCTCACAGGGAAGAGCTTCTGCCTTATCTCCAACCTGAGCTTCCCCTGTTTCAGTTTAAATCCATCACCCCTTGTCCTGTTACTACAGTCCCTGATGAAGAGTCCCTCTCTGGCATCCAGCACTCAGTTTGGTTTCTGGCTCCAGTCCTATCCCTTCAAACCACTGGGAGCCAACAGAGCTGAAACCTCATGATCTGGGAAGCAGAGGGGTGACTGAGCACAGGGAGGTGTTGAGCTGGGCAGCTCCACCTGGTCCAGCCGGTAGCTGGTGGCCCTTCATCTCCATGCCCAGCATCACTTGGCTGTGTCTGTCTCTTACCCCTCTGTTTGAAAATGTTGATCTCCTGGGTCTTGAGCTGCAGTTAAACATGGGATTGTTTGAAACCACCGTTCCCAGCCTGCTGCAGGCATCTCCTGCCCCCACCAGCCTACCAGTTGAGCAAAGGACTTAAAATCTGCCAGGAAACAGGCGTCTGCAGCATTGAGTCGCCCTCGCACTTGGCGCATGTTCAGGAGGATGGAAGCTTTCGTGCCAACTTTCCTGGTTTTGTTTGTAAGATAGCAGGTTGGGAGAAATAGCTCCAAGGAGTGCTTGTGCCAGAGGGAAGGGCAGGAGCCTCCCCAAGCTCCTCTGCGCTGAGAGGAGTAAGCAGTGAATGCACCACACTGCGAAGATTTACTTTTCACAGCTCTTTCCTTTCTCGGTGGTGGTTCTGCCTTTGAAGGCTGTTCCCAGTAGTGTGTCTCAAAGCAGAAGCTGGGGTATCCTTGTCCATCTGGTGATATCTGTGGGTATTTCCTGCTACACACAAAGCACCCGAAGCACCAGTGGGTGGATGGGGATTCTCCTCTTGCAGCAGCTCAGGGGTAGAGTCTTTGGCTTGCAGGTTGCAAAGGTTTTTATAGCAGCTCTTGCAGCTCGTGTGTTTCTCCTTGGTTCTGTGTGTGCTGGAGCAGAGCTTGCAGCAGGGCAGCAGCGTGTCTCACATCAGCACAGTGAGTCACAGGCCTGGCTTCAGCCTGTGCTCCAACCCAAGGAAGTCCCTAGTGTGAGTATGTAACCGCCGGCTCCTTCCTTCCGCTCCCTGGTTTCTCTGCCCTGGAAAGTTTTCCTTACAGCCGTTGTTCGAGTGAGTTCCCCCATCCCTTTGCATATGGAAAATATGACTTAAGCCAGGTCAGAGCACTTCTGCTCTGCTTTACTTCTTTCAAGGCCAAGGGCAAGGTCCTGCCCCAGGGCTGGGGCAATCCTGGCACAAACACAGGCTGGGGGAGACTGGATGGAGCAGCCTGAGGGGAAGGACTTGAGGCTGTTGGATGAGGAGGAGCTCCCCATGACCCGGCTTCTGTGAGCGCTTGACTGCAGAACCAAAACCCCCCCCCCCCCCCCCGTGTGTGTGTGCTGGGCTGCACCCCCAGAGCGTGAGCAGCAGCTCAGGGAGAGGATTCTCCCGCTCTGCTGTGCTCTGGGGGAGACCCCCCCCTGCAGTCCTGATCCAGCTCTGGGGCAACAGCACAAGAGGGACATGGAGCTGCTGGAGTGAATCCAGAAGAGGCCACGGAGGTGCTGCAAGGGCTCATCCTCCCTCACCTCGTGTGTCACCAAGACAGGTGTGAGCAGGAGCTGAATCACACCCCAGACCACAGGAGCATCTGCCTGGGACTTGGCTGGCTGTGACTCAGCCTGAGCATGGCTGTTGTTGCTGCAGCCGGAGTCCTGGTCATAGAATCACAGCCTGGTTTGGGTTGGAAGGGACTTAAAGCTCATCCAGTTCCAATCCCCCTTCCTAAGAGCTCATCTCAATCTCCCCTGTTCTGGCAGGTTAAAGCCATTCCCCTTGGCCTGTGCCCTACAGGCCCTTGTCCAAAGCCCCTCTCCAGGTTTCCTGTAGCCCCTTTAGGCACTGGAGCTGCTCTAAGGTCTTCCCTTAAGGAGCCTTCTCTTGTCCAGGCTGAACCAGCCCAGCTCTCAGCCTGGCTTCAGAGCAGTGCTGCACCAGCCCTCTGCCACAGACACTTCTGCCCATTCAGGATCTGGATCCCACCACTGCAGCCACTGCCAGGAACCCCTGTGGTACCACATAGGACAAGAGTGGCTCCCCACATGTGCAGGGCTGATGAGCCACACTGAGCAGATCCAGGCAGCCCTGTATGGTAATGGGAGCAGTTCCTGTACAAATCACAGCTGGTTCACACAGGGTCACCAACACACCCTGTCTGGCACGAAATGCCAATCGTTAGAGCAGAGAGAAACCCTGAGATTATACTTTATGCATCCTGCTTGGAAGCAAGTGGTCTGGAAAATCCTGGAGCGCTCTGATGCAAAGGTTTAAATCTTAACAATGCTCCTGGCAAGGCTCCTCTGTGTTTGCACTCTTTAACATCTTCGTAAGGAATCAGGCTGCTCAGGGACCTGCTTCAGGGACCTAAAGGCAACCATTAATTTTTGCATGGTTTTGGATCCACTTCCTTTAGCATTTAATGTATTTTTCTGCCATCTGTAAATCATATCACCCTCAAATCTTTGTTTCTTTTTACTGTAGGTCTAACATTGTTACGTCAGTTTGTGCTTAGGAACTGTAACCTATTTCAACACATTTCCTTTCCCTTTGTGGATGAAGGCAGTGCTTTTTCACATGAGAAGCCCAGCCCTGATCACTGCTATGCACCAGAACCAGCACTGCTCATGTGCCTCCCTTCACCACTGTGCACAACGAAGGCAGGAGGGACATCCCAGAGGCTTCATGAAAACAGAGGTTTCATGGTCAAGCATCTGCCTGTGGCCAAGCTGCTGCTGTCCAGGTCCCCAGTGCTGCTTCCATCCTGGATCACAGCTCCTGAGGGGTGATGGCTGAACAGGATTAAATTGCTCAACACAAAGCCAGGTTTAACACTTCCCACTGAAGCAAGCCATGATTCAGAGAGGTTCAGCAGACACCTGGATGGTTACCACTATTCGATAGTTGGGAAGCATTAGCATTGCAGGGCATGGTTTTCCCTCACAGGCAAATGGTAAGCATGGAGATAAAGTTGATCCAATTAAGCAGGTTTGATGTGGATTTCCAACCAGCATGTGGCAATGCTCTTAAGCACTTAAAGAATGCCCCAAAGCTCTTAAAGAAAGTGAGCTGCTGTGGGGTGAGAGGTGGAGGCCTCCTGGGATTAGTAACTGCTGGAAGGTCAGGGAGCAAAGAGCAGGACTGAATCTGTCAAGAGAGTCTCCCCCCATCTTGCCCCTCCCTGAGCACCCAGGACACGGCAAGGTGGTGGCAGGATGGCCAGCAAGGGCAGTGGAAGCAGCAGACAAAGGCTGCCACAAACAGGCTGTGGTGAAACCCTTGCTTCAGGGCAGGGATGTGAGGGTTTGGGCTCAGGAGCAAAGGCTCAATGAGGTGGTGATTCACCTTGTGCAGCTGTGGGTGAAAGGAAGAGTTGTTGGTGCCTGATCCCGTCTCCTCCCAAAGCCAGGGAGCAGCTCAGATTTGCATGCAGTTGTATGTGCTGAGGTTCCTGCTATGGCTGCAGGAACAGGGCTTGGGTTAGTATCACATGTACCCATACTGCAGATAAAGGGCAAAAGAAGGTTTGGAGCAAGCTGCTCTAGTGGAAGGTGTCCCTGCCCGTGGCAGGGGGTTGGGACTGGATGAGCTTTAAGGTCCCTTCCAGCTCAAACCAGTCTGTGATGCTGTGATTCCTGTGGTTTAATCTAGTGTGGATTCTTCTTGCAATCAAGCAAGCTGTGGCCTGGGAGATGGAGAGCAAGGTGTCTGTGAGGCATCTGTAGGCATCTGTGAGGCTGCTGTAGCTGTTTGCTGGGCTGCCCCACAAGCGTGTGGGATGCAGCGTGCTGTGGAGGATGCTGGCAGCACAAAGAGCAGCGTGCAACACCTCATTCACTGCGTGTTCCCAGGGCAGTCGCCTTAGTTTCAGTGGCACAAGTAGGAGAGGAAGCCGAGACAAAGGAATATCCCAAACAGGAAGCTGCTGGGAAGGGAACAAATGTCAGGGCCCCAGTAGGTGAAGGCAGATGATGCCAGGATATCCTCCCAGGGGAAGGAGATGGAGGAAGTGATAACAGCTGCAGTGCTCATACCCCTTTGACCCACGCTCATGGACAGATTGACGGCAGGAGGTGCCACGAGGACAGACTGAAAACCTCATCTTTATTTGAATGTGCAGATGTTTTCCCAGCTTTAGCAGGCACTGGGATGGGGCTGCAGCGGATCCATGCTTCCCACAGCCTGGCTGGTGTTTGATGGGTTTATGAGTGCGTCAGTGGCACCACGGCCCAGAGATGAGGCTGGAAGAGCGGCGCCAGGCCAAGGAGATGTGAGGGTTTGCAGCTATTCTGCATATATTTCATCTGAGTGTGTTTACAGCCAACCTGAATCTGTTAATCTCTGCTCAACAGTGAGGAATTCAACAACACTCCACTGCGTGAAGCAGCCACCACTGGTGTCCTGAGCCTGTTCAGTGGCTTGGAGTGGAGAGGTTGGAACAGCGCTTAACTCTTACAAAGCTGTTGATGGTTGTAGCAAGGTGGGGTCAGTCTCTGCTCCCAAGGGACAAGAGATGGGACAAGAGGAAACAGCCCCAAGCTGCACCAGGAGAGGTTTAGATGGAGCTGAGGAACAATTCCTTCCCCACAGGGTGCTCAGGCACTGGAACAGGCTGCCCAGGGCAGTGCTGGAGTCACCATCCCTGCAAGTGTTCACACACCGTGGAGACGAGGCCTCAGTGCCATGGGTTAGTGGTGGCCTTGGCAGTGCTGGGGAGCGGTTGGACTGGATGAGCTTAAAGGTCTTTTCCAGCCTGGTTGATTCTGTGATTCTATGACAGCAGGAAGGATGCTCTGCTTGGTCCAGCAGCCAGCACCTAATCTGGGGGCTCAGGGGTATGTGCTGGTTCGGCATCACCACCCTGCCTGCAGACCCTGCTCAGGGCATGGTGTAAGCACAGGTCTGCATCTCAGCATTGGCCAAGGGGCTGCACAAGCAGGGGACTGCAATAGAGCTGCCAAACTGCATTGGATCATGCTCTGGCCTTGGAAATCCAGGTTCCAGACCATCCACAAAGCAGCTCTGTTGCATACTGCCACTTGCACATGTGTAGTATCGGTCCCATAGGGACAAGGCAACACAGGCACACACGTGGTGTGAAGTAGGAGCTGGGTCTTGGCAACCAGTGCCAATTACACCCCAACCAGTTTGATACCTTCACTGCGTGGAAACCTCAGCAGCTGATCTGGGGCTGTGGGGGGTGTGTGAATAATCAGAGTGGGGATGGCAGCTGTGCTTCCCATGTGTGCTCCTGCAGGCAGGCACGCACTGCCCTGGTGAGGATACTGTTGTGCTTCCATAGGACAGAGAGCTGGCCACCCATTGCACAGTCTGGGTTAAACATCCTCCTTTTGCTGAATCCCTTTGGAAGCAGGTTCCCCAGAGCTGGCTGGTGCTCCATCAAGGATCACATGGAAACAGTGAGGGGAAACTACCAAGCTTGGATCTGCTGCTTAGAGCTGTCTGGAGATGCAGTTTCTGTTGGGTTGGTGGCACGGACGGGATGGAGGAGGTGATAGGTCTGGCAGTGGGTCCACTATGTCCCGCAGGTCTGGATGAATCCCAGACTGGTTTGTGTTGGAAGGGACCTTAAAGCTCATCCAGTTCCAACCCCTGCCACGGGCAGGGACACCTTCCACTAGAGCAGGGTGCTCCAAGCCCCTGTGTCCAATCTGGCCTTGAACACTGCCAGGGATGGGGCAGCCACAGCTTCTCTGGGCACCCTGTGCCAGCACCTCAGCACCCTCACAGGGAAGAGCTTCTGCCTAAGAGCTCATCTCAGTCTCATTGCTCATGGGCAAGTCGCAAGCAGGAGATAGCAGTGCATGATGTGGAGGGCACATGCAGAGCCATTAAAGGCAGCAGGAGGCTTCAGCTGGACGTCAGACACGGCAGCAGGGCAGGATTGCAAGACACAGTTCCCTGAAATCACTGCAACACTTCTGGGAAGATGGCTCATTTCTGCAATCTGCGGCTCTGGCGAGCCCACAGTCACCTCAGCTCTGAAACCCCACAGCCCCTAGGGACCTCCAGTGCTACACAAGCCGCACTGGTGACGCTGGTGGCACATTAGCCATAGCTGGGAAATGGTGTGGGAGCATCAGCCTTGTGCCAGGCACAGCCCTGCTCCCAGTGGGGCTAACTGAGCTCAGACATGTCCTGGGCTGTGGGGACCTCAAGGAGTGAGTCCAGTTTGCAAATCAAACTGCCCCAGTGTGGGAAAGCTGCTTTTGGTTTGTGGTGTTTGGAACACGCTGTGCTTGGCCTTACAAACAGCCTAGGATTTCCAGTTGCCCAGGGCTTTGATGAAAAAGTCGGTGTTAAAAAGTCATAATTTGATTAAAGTTAATTTACCAAGAAAACACCAACACAAGATTTGGATGAAAATGCAGAAGAAAAGGAGCAAATGGTTTGGAAAAACGTGATGTTTCATAAACACCAGCAACTGTGTCACAGCTCAGCGCTGCTCAGGAAGCCCCTGGGAAGCTGATGTGCAGTGGAGTCGGGCTGGCCATGGAACTGGGTGAGGACCTTGAGGACACCCTCACTCCTGCCCCATTTGCCAATGTGAGTCCTTGTCACCCCAGCAGTGATTTTCCTCTCTCCAGTTCAGGGCTGGAGCTGACAGAGACCCCTGCATGGTCCCTTGGGCCAAAGGGGATGTGCCTGGCTACATTTCTGGCTTCCCGGGGGGGGGGGGGGCAGCACCTCTCAGCCTCCTCCAGCCCTGAGGCTCTGCTGTGATCTTCATCAGTGAAGCCTGTCAGCCTTGTCTCCCCCCATCTCCAGAAGTGGTTTCCCCAACATCCTGTGAGGACACAACCGCTTTGGTCCATGCCATAGAGGTGGAACTGAGGAGCGCAGCTTTGTTCTCGGTGGCTTCGCTGCTAATCTTCAGGGGGGAGGAAAAGAAGAAGGAGTAGCTGGTGTTGAATGCCTGGAGCCAAAAATAAACCAGGATAAAGAGACACAGGCGTTCCCGGAGGCAAAGGCTTCGCCAGGCAGGAGCTGCCCACTGTTAGCAGGGCAGAGGCACAGGATTGTCTCTGGGAGGGAGGAAGGATAAAAATAGATGGGTATTTCCAGCACAGGCTTTTGTGCTGGTCCTCTGCACCCTCCCATTGAACATCCCTATGGGTCCTTACCCTGCCGGGAGTGAATGGGGAGAGGGAAGAAGCCACGTGGGAGCCTGTGTGACGGTGACATGAGTGCTCCAGGGAAAGCACACCAAGTTCTCAGCGCCAGGTTTAAACAATACCGAGGTGGTTGCTGCAGCAACGTGTATACGGTTTGTCTGATTGGTGTCTACGCAAGGCCCCTGCCATGGCTGGGCACACCCCCGCTGTGGGATGGATGGGAGATGCCAGAGGCGCTTCCCACTGGCACATCTGTGGGTTGAAGCCTTAGAAAACTATTGGGTTTTCTTTAAATATCTTTTATGTCCTTAAATTCCCTTTTGAATCCTAATTGCTTTAAGGAACAGTTTCCTTTTCTGGCAGCCACCCGTAGGTCTGTGGGCAGCCACAGCAGGATGGACATCAGGACATCAGGAGTAGTTTCCCCACCTCGCTTCCCAGTACATTTGGTTCAGCGTTGGCTGCTGCAGTGCTGGGTGTTACTCTCCTGCATGCAAAGGTCAGTGGTGCCTGCATTCTGTTTGTGTCAGACAACAACAGGCAGGGACTTTGAGCTCATCCATGTCGGTTTTATTAACTGTGGGTGGAGAAATGCATCTCTGCTTGGGCAGGGAGGTGGGATGGGGGAGCTTCTCCAGCTCCTCCCGGTACCTCTGGTACTCTGTGTCTTTGGTCTGGTTTGACCCATTGCAGAGAATCCTGGGGCTGGTGGTGCTCCCCATGGGCCTGTGTCCCACTGAGCCCCTGGAGGATCAATCCCAGACTGGTTAGGGTTGGAAGGGACCTTAAAGCTCATCCAGTCCCAACCCCCTGCCATGGACAGGGACACCTTCCACTAGAGCAGGTTGCTCCAAGCCCCTGTGTCCCACCTGGCCTTGAACACTGCCAGGGATGGGGCAGCCACAGCTTCTCTGGGCATCCTGTGCCAGCGCCTCAGCACCCTCAGAGGGAAGAGCTTCTGCCTAAGAGCTCATCTCAGTCTCCCCTGTTCTGGCAGGTTAAAGCCATTCCCCTTGTCCTGTCCCTACAGGCCTTTGTCCAAAGCCCCTCTCCAGGTTTCCTGCAGCCCCTTTAGGCACTGGAGCTGCTCTAAGGTCTCCCCTTGAGGAGCCTTCTCTTCTTCGGGCTGAACCAGCCCAGCTCTCTCAGCCATATGAGAGCTGCTCCTGCCCTTCTGAAGATGTTTCCAGCACTTACTCTGCCTTTCACTGACTTCACATTTAACACCTTGCCCTTCTCATCAGAAATACCCGAGTGCAGAACAGCCATTATCTCTTCACCATGAAGAGCACAGCTTTCATGGTGGTGCAGCTGAATCTACCAGCTTGCCCTTTGCTCCTGGGCATGGAGCTTTTGTGGCTGGATCCACCTCCACCCTGGGTCCTCCTATGATGTGCAGCTGGGACTGGGGGTGTCTCAGGATGGGTGATGTGTGATGGGTGATTGTCACTGCACTCCAGGCAAATAGTCTGCAGTATATAATGTTTAATGTGGCTTCTTAGGGTGAAACATATTACCCGAGGGGAAATTAAATCAGCTGCTGGTTTATTTAATAACTCTGTGTGTTCACAGGGTAACCTCAAAAGGACAGGAAGCTGGGAAAGGCAGACTTGTGCTTGACCAGTTGATGTCTGTGGTCAGCTGTGGCTGTAAATGAGATTCTGGGGCATGATGAAGTGCTCTGAAGGACAGAGGAGTGATAGTGGCCATGCAGAGCGAGGCCAGTGCTGCATCCTGCTGTGTCCTGCTTCATCCCACAGGCTGAGCTGGCTTTGAGACCTGCAGATGCCAAGAGCAAAACACAAGCCCTTGCTCAGAAACCTGCTCCCCAGGTGACTGCACACCTTTGCTCTCAGCCTGCTGCCACGGTCAGACCATGTGAGAGATGGGCTTTAAAGTAACTATTGAAGCCTTTCTGTGTCCTCTGTTCTAGATTGAAGCCCTAATTTACACCATGAGCTGTGAGATACGCGCAGCAGAAGCACTGATGAACTTTGCTGCTGGTGGAAAACACTGGCTTTCTCATTTTGGCATGGTGGGACACACTCAGACATAGAGGCTCAGTCCTTGGGTCCTCCTGGCTCTGAGGACATGGAGGACACGGGGAACCATTTTTCCTTCTCTCTTTTGAACCAATGTTAGCATTTCTGCACCTCATGGCAAAAATTGACTAATATGAAAGATAAATTGAAGGCATTCAGGTCTAAAATGCAAAGCCAAAGGGACAAAAGCTTTTCAGCAGTTTGTATGCTGAACACGATGAATGTCTTGGTGGGTCCTCAAACAGCGCTGCAAGTAGGCATCACCTGCAAGTTACAGTGTCCCTCTGGGACTGCTTAGCACTTCTTAAGATGCTTTAATCACTTCAACTGTATTTTGGTTCCTGCTTTAAGTATTTGCTATGGGCATCTTGCTTGCAGCCCCCCCAGTCTGGTTTATGGCACTGGGCTCCCCAGGCCATATGAGCCAGGCTAAGCTCAGTGCCAGGCCCCAGCAGCAGGTGACAGCAGGGTGGCCCTGCCCTGGCTGAAGGAGCTGTGCCCAGCATCAAACCCTTTCGGAGGCTGGTCCTGGCACCCACCACACTGCATGGGACAGCGCGGGCACCAAGCCCAGCACCCCATGGAGCCGGCTGAGCCCTGACACAGGGCTTGGCTGGGAAGCAGGTGGGGGTAAAGCGGCCAGACCTGAGGCCCTACTCCTGTCCCTGTCCCTGTCCCTGTCCCTGTCCCTGTCCCTGTCCCTGTCCCTGTCCCCGTCCCTGCCTCACGCCCCAGGCTCTGCCCCAGGCCCAGCCGCTCTCCTCCCACGCCTGCCCCTCCCAATCAGCGTCCTCCTTTCCCCAGGCAGCCTATCCGGGACCCGCTCCCGCTGCCGGCTCCGCCCCGCCCCTCCATCTCCCCGCCAATGAGAAGGGCGGTGCTGTCGCGGCGGTGCTGTCGCGGCTCCGCCCCGCGCGCGCGGCTGGCGGGCCAGGCGCTGCCTGCACGTCGTCGGGGGCGCGCACGAGGGCCGGTGGCGCGCAGGCGCGCTCGGGAGCCGGTGTCGGCGGCGCAGCGGGGGCCGCAGCTCGGGGCTCGGCTCGGCCGGGGCTGCGGATGGCGGAGCGGCGGCGGCGGTGGAGGCGGCGGGGCCCGGGCAGCGGCGCGGCGCCGGGCGAGGTGAGGTGCGGGTACGGCGGCGGGAGCGCCCCGCGGGACCTGTCCAGGTCCTGACGGGGCGGCAGGTGCTGGTGCGGTGGCAGTGGCGGCGGCGGCGGCGGCCGCCCCGCACCTGTTGATGGCGGCGGGGCTGGCGGTGCTGCCGGTGCTGCCCGGCGGTGCGGCGGGGTGCAGTGCGGCGGCGGGGCCCGGCCGTGCCCGGCGGGCTCTGGGGCGGGGTGACCCGGCCAAGGGGGCGAGGCGGCGGCGGCGGCGGCGAAGCCATTTTGAGGGGGGTGCCGGCGCGGCGGGAAGTTTGGCCCCGGTCCGTGCCCTGCGCGGGGTGCGCTGCCCTAGGGCGGGTAGCGGGGCCGGTGAGCGCGGCGCCGCGGTGGCCTGGCCGCCCTCCGCTGCTCCCGGGGCCGACGTGCCCTCTCCGGTGGCTGGTTCCCCCCCCCCCGCCGCCCGCCCTCTGCAGTGGGGAAGGCGGGCGCGTCCTTGCGAGCGGAGCTCGGGCGTGAAATGCGGGCTCACCCCTCGGCGCCTTCCTCCCCCCGCTGCTTTAAACACCCCAAAACCCCCTTTATTGTGCCGTGCCATCTGTTGCTTTGGGGTTGGGTTTCCTGCTTCCCCCTGGATTCGGGTGGGTTTAAGGCTGTGCTGGAACAAAAGTGTGGCTGCAGCGTCTTGTACAAGAACGTAGAGTTTGGTTTGCGGAAAAACACGCGTTTTTAAGGATTGAGGCGTGATGGGACCCCCCCGAGGGTTGTCAGGCTGAGGGGTGGCTATTGCTGCCTGCATCCAGCCCCGCTGCCTGTATCCAGCCCCGTGTCTTTGCCTTGTCCCTCTTCAAACTCGGGAGGAGTGGTGGGAGAGCAGGCTCAGCCTGGTGAAACCACAGAATAGATCCATAATGGATCGAGGAGCAGCCAACTGCAGCCGTGCTGGTCCCAGGAAACGCGCTTGGCCTGGGCTTTTATGTAGTTGTTCAGGCAGATACCTCTGCGTGCAGGAGCCTAACCCCTTTATTTGTCGTGTTTATTCCATCTCCAGGAGGTTCTTCTAAACAGCAGGAAAATGCAGTTGATGTTTCTGTGTTGTGCTGTTGGGGTCCCAGGGGGGGCTGCTGCGCAAGGGCTTTTGCCACTGTTTGTAGCATGTTTATTCCTCAGGGAATCATAGAATGGTTTGGGTTGGAAGGGACCTTCAAAACTCATTTATTCCAACCCCCTGCAATGAGCAGGGACATCTTCAACCAGATCAGCTTGCCCAGAACCACATCCAGCCTGGCCTTGAATGTCTGCAGGGATGGTGCATCCACACCTCTATGGGCAACCTGGGCCAGTGTTCTACCACCCTCATTGTAACCAATTTCTCACATCCAGCCTGAGTCTCCCCTCTTTTAGTTTAAACCCATCACCCGTTGTCCTATCACAACAGGCCCTGCTAAAAGTTCCAGCTCCCCATCTTTTCCAAGGATGAATGAAAACTTCCTGTTTTCCTGGAGCATAAACAAGATCCTGCTCTCATTTGATGCCTCCCTTTGGCATGCACAGAGGGTGATGCGCTCGTCGGGCTCACAGGGACACGCTGCTTGCTCAGGGAGCGATCTGTCACCCCAGAGTCGCGTGAGAGAAGTCGTAGCATCATTCTGTAAGCCATTTGGCTGGGGAGTGGCAGCGGGCCAGCCCCCAGTGCGCAGGAGATGTTTAGAATAATTAGTGATGGACTGCCCTTTTACAATAATTGTTTGGGTTTATCTAGCACTAAGCTGTAGTGATATCTATCTCTATAAATAGGCAGGCCTCCTGTGTAATGAGTCTCGTAGTATAAACAGCCGTGTCTTCAATGACTGGTGTTACTTTAAAGATGGCCAAGACAGATGCTTTTTGGGGGGGTTGCCAATTTCCCTGTTTTAACTTTCTCCCTTCAGTGAATAATGTGGTTCTTGGCCCTTACGGCAGGATGACCAGGGGAAAAGCTCAGTACACCCTTGCTGCTCAGAGCTGGTACAGCTTCTCACTGCCTCTCTGGCAGCCCAAGGTCAAGGAGTGCTGTCTTCTCCATGTGACTCCTGCTCTGTGCACAGCCACCTTGCTGGAATCATGGGCAGCACTCAGCTCTGACAGGTGACGGTGCACTTTTGCTCTGAGGCACGGTAATTCAGCACAGAGCTCCCTCAGCTAAATTTATACTGGTGCAAGCAAGAGGCGATGCTGTCCGTGCTGGTGAGTCCTTGGCTTTTGTGTGAGGAGAAGAGAGCAGCTTGGGTGTGATTATGGTGGCACTGCTTGCTCACCCTGTGCTCAGTGTCACCTTCTGGGGTGCCTTCCCCCTCTTTGCTGCATGAATGCACAATTCCTGCTTTCAGGAATGAAGAAAAAGATTGTGCAAGGAATTCTCTCATGTTTTGCCCTGCAGTTTATCAGAGCGTAACAGATGAGCTGTGGGCCCTAACCCCTCATGCACACGTGCTGGCCAAGGTCTGTGGCATGGCTTGTGTATGAAAACACTGGCTCCTCCGCTCAAGGGAAGGATTTCCAGCATTCCTTTCTCTTTTCCAGCAGGAGGAGAACTTGCTTTATGAAGACTTGCTTGTGTGAGAGGACCCTGTGCTCAGCGTTTGAAGCAGGAGGTGTCTCATAGCATAGCTCACACTGTGCTCACAGACCTCAGGCTGGTTTTGTGTTTGCTCTGGGCTTGTTCAGATTTATCCACTTCGGTGCAAGTTTAGTGCCATTTTGTGGGCTGTATGTGCTTTGGGAGTGGAAATGCAATGCCTTTAAGACTTCAGTGCTCTCTTGCTTGCTGTGAGCATGTAAGAGTGCCTTTATCTTGTTTATTATATGCTAACGGTGCTTATTTTCTCTTTTAAATGCCAACTGTGTTTTGACTTAAGTGAGTAAAACCTTCTACATGTCTGGGCTTACACAGGGCATCATCACAGTATGGGGCTGCAGCCAAGTCAGGCTCTGCTGCTCCCCAGCAAACTCACTTCTGTGCTTGGCATACCCCACAGTTGTTTGCAATCACCAGGTCACATATCCTGCATGGGAATGGAGGTTTCCTGTTGAACAGGGTGATGGCAAACGCTCGTGTCAGACCAGGAATATAACATGCCCTTGTAGCATCTCAGTGTCCATGTTTCCAGGATGTCATCTGTGACTTTGAGGATGGCGGTGGTGGGGGAGGAGTGTACCATTGGCTGAATGAGTGTGTTGGTGCTTCTGTGTGCTGGGAGGATTTTAGGCAATGCTTAAAGAAGCTGAAATAGGCTAAAATAGGCTGTTTGCAGGTGCAAGCAGCGAGCATGGCTTGTCAGGGTCATGCCTCTTGTGTTTGAAGTCAGTTCGGGGGGTGCAGGACCATGTTAGGTGAGGATCTTTATGCTGATCTTTGAGGATCAGAGGATGTGCTCTGATGAAGACAGAGACACAGCACTTGCTGTTTCTGCTACTCCTGAAACCAGTAAGTGCTTGGCACCTTTGAAACTCTGTCCATCCAGCTGCTGTACTACGGATTTCAGTTTCAGCACCAAAGATTAAAACTATGTTTTAGGACTGTATTTATTGGTAGAAGCTGTTTTTTATATACCTTGGCTTTAAAGGAAATACCTTCATAATGTAAACGTTGTGTGACTGCAGAAAAGAGCTCAGTGAATGATTATGTAAGCTAATGAAATGGCATTTTAAAGCGGGTTTCTTTCCCGTTTGCATACAATGTGGATGGTTTTTTTTGCTCCTTCTTACCATTTGACAATGAAATGCATTATTTCAATCCTATTAGTGAATGGTTTTTATATGGTATGTGTGAGAAATAGTTGGGTTTGCAATTTGAATCCCTGAGGAGAGCATCAGCAGGCTGTGATGGTGAGTGTTGGGGTGTGTAGCTGCCCGAAGCAGTAGCACATCTGTGTAGCCCAAAAATAACTAAAACCAAAGAAGAAACCCACGTAAGTGATATTACTCTTGTCTTGGAGTGATGCTCTGGAGCGATCCTCTCAAGGATATCTGGTTGCAAAGGGAACTGGGATCTCTTTACACTCTGCCTTTGTGCTTTGTTATGGGTTTATATCTTCGTGGGTTGTGCTGTTTGTTTTATTTTTAGCTTTATTTCAGATTATTGATGTGCCTTGTTTCCTTGGGGAAAAACCTCTCTGACGCTGTAGGGTTAGGTCTCTTTGTGTTCTATCTCTTAAAGTGAGCCTCCTGTCTGTGCTGTGTAATCAGGCTTGCCTCCTGCTACCTCCCTGTATTTCTGAGCTCAGTTTCCCATTGCATAAGTGCTGTCAACACATTGAAAAACACATCAGTTTTGACAAGAGGGTAGAGATGTCACAGGTAAGTGCCGAGAAGATGTGTGAGCACAGGAATCTGCGTGGAGAAAACTCAGATTAGTGCTCTGCTGGAAGCCAAGCTGTTGGCTGAATGCAGATGTATTCTTAGACATCAGAGGATCTTTGCAGTAGGGAGACAAATTAAGTTTCATAAGGAGTTCCAGTAGACACTGAGTGTTCCTTTACTCTTCCTTTGTGAGAGTGGGGAGGAGTGATCTGATGAGTAATGCTGTGTTGCTGTAGGTAATAGAAGAAAACAAAAGGTTTTGGGTACAGGCCTTCACCCTGCCCCTTGGGGCTGAAGAGGGAAGGAGATGGGTGGGTATTTTTTAATGTCACTGTAAAGGTTGTCCTGATAATGGTGCCATGTAATCACTTGGGCCAGGATTTCTCTAGCAGAGATACACAAGGCAGGTCTGCTTGGGGATCACCTTTTTCCTGCGTGCATCAATACAAATATATTTATACAGATATTCATGACCATTTTCATCACTGAGGCTTTTCCTTTTTGAGGCCTCCTGAAACAGGAAAATGAAGTTTTTCATATTCTCTTTCTTTTAAAGAGATTTTAACAGAATGGAGGGCTTGGAGCCATATTTGAGTCTTGCAGGTGAAAAGCTGAGTATCCTGAGTATTGTCATTCAGAGAGAGTGTGGGAGGCTTATACCATATCTTGAAGTTAAAGGAAAATAGAAACCCCCCTCTTTTGGTGATGAGTTTGGTGCTCTGTTCCCTTCAGATGTTCTTACATAGGATTGTGAGGCAGCTTCAACTGGAAGTCTTTTTTTTCCGTAGTTTAATCCGTTTAAGTTTGGAGATTGGTAAATATAATTAGTACCTGCCTCTGCCATTCTGAAGGGCTTCTGCTGAAAGAATCCAGCACGTCTAAAATTAGGTTGTTTTTTATTTAGGTTGATTTACTCAGCTCCTTGTCTTTATTAGCCAGTAAGTCTTTAAGTTTAAACTGCCTTTTTCCTTGCTTAATTATACTCCAGTGTTTGGGCACAGTCTGCTGGGAAACTATTAGAGGGGGGGAAATAGCTTTGACTTCTTTCTTTTGATGCAGAATTTATGAAACTCTGTTTACAAAAGCTCATTCTGGGTCAAAATAAGTTTTTATCTTTCACCTCAAATATTGAACACAGGTACTAAGTACTTAATAAAATGTGAAGTCTTTATATGATTCCCAGTAAGAGCGTAGTGGGAGCTTTAATTCAAAAGCATCATCAGCCCTATGCTTTCATTAATAAAGTCTGCAAATTCAGATTGTCATAGTATCTCAGACTGGTTTGGGCTGGAAGGGACCTTAAAGCCCATCCAGTTCCAACCCCCTGCCACGGGCAGGGACACCTTCCACTAGAGCAGGTTGCTCCAAGCCCCTGTATCCAACCTGGCCCTGAATACTGCCAGGGATGGGGCAGCCACAGCTTCTCTGGGCACCCTGTGCCAGCGCCTCAACACCCTCACAGTGGGGAAACTGAATGTGTTCAAGGCCACGCTGGATTCTATGATAATAAGAAAAAAATGTTTCCTTGTCAAAACCAGGCTATGGTAATGTGTTTTCAATGCTGCTTTTGCCCTTAGACTTGCCATATTTTTCACAGCTAAAGATAGAGGAACAGTATGGGTATATTCTGTCTCTGAAAAATGAGAAGAATGAACATAAGCTGATGGCTGACCTGTGCTTTGTTAGTGAGAAACTTGTGATTGAGCCATGGGGAACTGGGTTTATATCATTCCTCTGCTGCCTGAGCTTGCTGTTGTCGCACACAAGTAGCTCTCACTGGGAGACCAAAGGAGGAGGCGATAACTTCTGTTTGTCAGGTGCTTACTCATGTTTCTTTATCCTGATAGGTTTTGGTCAGGCTGGAAGGAACTTTGTAGCATGTGTATTTTATGTGTTTTGCACACTATGGAAGTTAGGAAGTTTTATGTAGGGAGAGATCTCCTTTGGGACAGCTTCTTAATCCACATTAGAAATGGCATTTTCTCACTTAACTTTTGGTAGTTTTGGTAGCTGAAACTTCTCATCTGATTGAATGTCCCCTTTTGGACACTGACTCTATGAGGGTTTGCAGCCCTTTGGACCTGTTGCTTGTGGAGCCTGCAGAAAGTCTGGGTGGTGTTTTGAAGCTGTGGAGCCAGGCAGCTGTTAAGTCTCTGTCATATTCCATGTTAAACCAGAGTTGTCTCCTCCAGCTAGGTTAAAACCATAGAATCATAGAATAGTTATGGTTGGAAAGGACCTTAAGATCATCCAGTTCCAACCCGTCTGCAATGGGCAGGGAAACCATGTCCTTAAGCTTTTCGGAACAGCGCTTCCATTTTCAGCAGCATTGGCTTTGATGTCTTCTCTAGAGCTGCAGCCCCTCTCTTGGTTGCAAGC
This sequence comes from Pezoporus flaviventris, assembly GCF_033815535.1. Classification (NCBI taxonomy): domain Eukaryota; kingdom Metazoa; phylum Chordata; class Aves; order Psittaciformes; family Psittacidae; genus Pezoporus; species Pezoporus flaviventris. Next base: position 56,032,934 of record NW_026892549.1, read on the forward strand.
ACTCTTACAGCCAGCAAAGTCATCATTGGAGTGCTGGGAGCAGATGTGCTTTCCTGGGATTTGATGTGTGTAATACAGAGTTCTCGTAGTTGTATTTTTACAGATGCTTTTTATCTCCTGCTGCTCACCAGTGCCAAGTGGTGTTCCGCAGTTTGATACCATGTGATACGGTGTTTTGATAACAAAGCAGAGCTGGAAATTAATTCTTAACTGGAAGCAGGGATCCTGGCGGTTGAGTGCTGGCTGTGTACCCTGAAGTGTGTTTTACTCTGCTTCAGGAACATGCTTTTGACAGCCTCCTGTTTGTCTGCACCTCTGCTTCAGAGAGGTGTGGGACCATGGGCTCCCATATGGGTGCAGAGATGAGCTGCAGGGGCACGTTGGCCACCTCTGTGTTTGTGACTGCATTGTGCCTCAGTCACTAATGAGCACTCAGACTTAATCAGAAGCTAAATTGGGACCCTGTGCTGAGTTTGCAGCTCTTAAGAACGTGAAGCAGGAAAGTGCTGCTGACTCAAGTGAAAGCATGTGGAGGTCTGCTTGGGAGAGCGTGTGCCTGTGCTTTTGGCAAAGCGCTGGCGGAGGGGAAAGTCTCCCACACTAAAGAGCTTTCAAGAGTGTGCATAAAATCCTCTTTTAACTCTTTAACCTACATTACATGCTTGGACTGGTGGGAGCTGTAGCATCCCCGCTGTCATGAGAACTCTTGCGTCCTTCCAGTACAGTAAAGCCTTGATTTTCCCCACATCTTTGAACCTCTTTGCAACAATTCAGGGACCTAGGTTAACCCCAGCTCTGCTGTTTTCCATGATGATGATAATGAGTTGGAAATGCTTCCTGTCTCTGCCAAGGGTGCAGTAGTCTGAAAGCCTTTGGGTAGTTTATTCCTGCTGGGTGCTTTTATCTCAGAAGTTGATTTCTGTAGACCTTAGCAGTGATGGATGCAGATGATGAGGGACAGCAAGTACTACTGCAGCTGGGTCTGTTTTTTTTTCTGGTGCAGCCTAGTTTCTCTTATCCCCTGAAAGCTATTTTTAGTAAGTGGTTGGGTTTGGTTTTTTTTGAGTGAATAATCAGTATTTCATTCACTGCCCGTACATATGCTTAAATATAGTATTTACATAATCTTCTTATATGCTTTTCCTCCTGCTGCTCCTGAGTTCATAAAGGAACCAGGTTCACCGTTAATAAGATCTATGAATGAACTTGCCCAGAATAGTTCTATTGGGCTGTGGCTCGGATTTATTGCCAAAGTGATAATTTATTTATGCTTCTGGAAGATGGCGTCATTCTTCATGCATAAACGGCTTCTTCTGCGCCGGCCCCGTCTGTTTCCTTTGGTGCTGTCAAGAGTAATTTCTCTGTGTACAGATTCGTTGGATACAGCCTGTGAAGCGATGGGTTTTTTCCTGCTTTGAAAGCAAAACGACTGTCTGATGGCAAACTTCTGTGTTTTCCTTTCTAGGCAGGTTCATTGCCTTGCGAAGACCGAGGCGGTGATTGACATCTGTCAGACTCCCCGCGCAGGAGGTTCGCATACCTCCCCTCGGGGCTCAGGCCTCGCTGAGCCGTCGGGAAAGCGGGATGGGGGGCAGGGAATGAGGTTATCCCGCAGCCTTCCCCGGCGCTGGTGCTGCGGAGATGGGCTTCGGGTCCCCCGTCCTCCGGGAGGGAGCGAGGGAGCTCTCCGTGGTGCCGAGCTGGGCCGAGGCTGCCTGATCCTTCCTTAGGAGCCTAATCCCTCCTTAGGAGACGTGCACGGAGGCTCCAGTCTGCTGATTCCCTCGTATTCCAGCATCGGATCTGTGTGTGGCATAGGAGCAGACCTGGTGTCTCGCTTTGGATGAAGGTGGCTCACCACAGTTTGCCAAAGGTACCAGGTTTGGTTGCTGCATGCAGCAGATCAGCGCCTCATGCTCGTGGGAGCTTGAGCACGCCAGAAATATGAACTTTGAATGTTAGGCCATGGAGATGGAGTAAATATAATATACCCTAAGTAAATATAGCTCATGTTCCTATAATTCCATGTTCTTTTCTCCCTTCATTGCATTTCAGCTTATGATGGCTAGCTTTTCTGTAGCCCACATAATGCTCAACATTGTTAGAGTGTTCCCAGCTCCGCTGTTCATTTTCCATTCCCTTTGGCCTCCTCGTGCAATATTCCTTAGACAAAGCTGCCTGCTTTTTGTGTAGGGTCAGTCTGGTCCAGCAGTCAGGAGATGAGATCCCAGTCAGTGAACCACGGTACTTCTGAGGCTGGGTTTGCCAGCCCTGTTATGAACATACATGGCTTCTCTCAGCATTGGAGCCAGAGAAGCTGTGGCTGCCCCATCCCTGGCAGTGTTCAAGGCCAGGTTGGACACAGGGGCTTGGAGCAACCTGCTCTAGTGGAAGGTGTCCCTGCCTGTGGCAGGAGGTTGGAACTGGATGAGCTTTATGGTTCCTTCAACGCAAACTAGTCCATGATTCTATGATTTGTGATGTCCTGGCTGGCTCCTTCAGCACTGAAAAAGTTGTCCTTTGCTCTACTTTTGATCTTTTCTTTCTTGCCCATAATTCATTCAAGACTTTTACTTGAAAGAAAAGTTGGCTTTCCACTCTTAAGCAACCTTCTGTGATAGCTGTGGAACATTTTCTAAATAGCTGCTCCTGCTTGCTTTGTTTGGAAGAGCCAAAAATAAAGCATTTGATTCTTGCAGCAAAAGCTTTGTTGAGGAATACGGCTATTGACTTTTATTCTTTAAGGGCCTTTCCAACCTAAATCATTCTGTGATTCTCATGCCAGATATCACCTGGTCTATAGACAGCTTGGATGAAGCAGGCTGCTTTGAATCCTGTGGGAAAAAAGCCGATATTTTGAAGGTCATAGCTTCTAGGCTGTGATGGCAGAAAGTAGGGAAAGGATTTTTTCTCCTGGTGTCTTCAACTGTGACATAACTTCTCACCATTAGAGAAGGTTTTGGCTTTGGCATTCATACTTCTCCCTGGATTGCTTATCTTACTTACTGCCTTCTTGTGGTTTCTTGCTTAGGTTGAGTACATTTGCTATAATCTAAATGGGACATAAATTGTATTAATCAGGATAGGATAATTCCTTTTCCTGGGAAGATGTAGGCATTACACTGTCCATTTAGCTGCAGGCTTGCTCTGATAAGGAGACCCAGAAGAACAACTAGACATTGGCATGTCCTCACAAAATGGGAGTGAATTGTTCAATACAGAATACAGCACTGCCTCTGTAAAGTATCTCCTGCTCTTGCTCTTTACCTATAACTATGTCTTAACTGTACCCATAACCAGCTTTTTGCATTGGGGAAGGTTGACAGTCATGGTTCTGAGACTGGTATAGGTCCCTCTGATACGGTTGTCCTGTGAAATACGGGCACAGCACAGCCCTCTGAGCAGTCTGGAAACAGCATCTCCCCCCTCCATGTGCAAAAGTCTGGGAAAGTGAGTATAAATGTGTATTTTTACCTCTCCTGGTACTTACAACACATGCAAACTCTTCTTGCTGGAGCAGTTTGCTGGGCTTCAGGTGTCCTTTATCGTGGCAGCACTGGTAATGAACACTACTTAATTGTGTGGTGCAGAGGGATAGTTTGAATCAGTGACTTTTGGAACTGTGTTAGGGTGCTGCTGGTGTGCTTATTGGAGGTTTTCATCTCGCAGAGCTCAAGTCTTGGCTTCTTGTTTAGTGGGTGTTCATGTTGCTTAGGTTGTCCTTCAGAGAAAAGCCAGCTCCCTATGTTCCTAAATCAGTAGCTGCTTCTTTACACCACAGAAAATGTGTGTAGTATATGCATGTATATAAAATACATGAATATGTGTAATGTTTTATGTTTGGTGCTTTGTCAAGAATAAAGGTTTCCGTGTAAAAACAACTCAGGTCCAGTGGAACATTACTGAAGTAAGTGCATAATCTGAATTGCACTCAGTAACATGGCTTCGTCTTGTATGAACTGAGGTACTGTTTGCTTTGGTGGCTGAGGTGGTCTTGCTGTGGCTCTTCCATTCTGTCATTCTGTTGTCATGGACCTGAAGCAAGCTTAATGTCTTCCCTGTGTCTGTGTGTGCCAGGGGAATGGGGAATTTCCACCCTGGTGCAAGAGCATTTGCAGCAGAGCAGCAGTGCTCATTCCTTCGTTCATCTCCTGCTGGTTTTAATTCCTTCAGGACCTATTTAGACCTTATGCGTGTGTTGGTGGATGTGTGGGAGGTGGCAGAGAAGGAGGCAGCCTGTGGTGGTGGTGGTCCAGCTATGTCCATGCTCCATGAGGGGGGGAGGATGGCAGCAGCACCCCGTACCACAGCAGGCAGCTTGGATGCCATCACTCTGCTGTGGTTGTGGCTGCAGTGAAAGGAAATACAACCAAGAGATTTAGCTCAGCAAGGTGCCCCTTGTCCCCAGGTGAAGGCTGGCTTCCATCAGCCTTTCCATCCTTCCTTCCATGGCCAGCTCCTCCCCTCCTGGGGACACTTGGAAATGCTTTCTGAAAGGCTGCAGAGGAGTAAAGGTGCTCATGGCTTAATGCAGTGTAGTCCCTGCTCTGCCGTCACTTGCAGCAGGTATAATTTTGCCTGCAAAGCATTGATTATTCCTTGCCTTCAGACAAAAAGCCTCATTTGGATCCATGCAGCACTCACTTCCAGGACACATAATTGCTTCCATTTCTTTCTCTCCCTTCTGTATTTGGAACAGTCATACTCTGATTTGTTCTGTTAGAGCAGCTCTTGAGTGACTTCCTTTGAATTCCCTGTGCCTTGTAGTCCTTCCCTACTTGCCTTCCTCTTTGAGATGATACTGATTTGCAAGGGATGACAAAGATGGGCAGGGTCCTGTGTGTGGTTTTTGCCGTGCAAGATCACAGTATAAATAATTCTGTTGTATTGGCAATTTCACCCCATCTCCCCAGGAAGGTGTCCCCTCTGGCAGGATTCTGTCTTCTCTGCTTTTGAGCCCTTTCAATCTGGTGGGCCACAGAGATGCTGCAAGGGCTGGAGCAGCCCTGCTCTGGAGCCAGGCTGAGAGAGCTGGGCTGGGTCAGCCTGGACAAGAGAAGGCTCCTTAAGGGGAGACCTCAGAGCAGCTCCAGTGCCTAAAGGGGCTGCAGGAAACCTGGAGAGGGGCTTTGGACAAGGGCCTGTAGGGACAGGACAAGGGGAATGGCTTTAACCTGCCAGAACAGGGGAGGTTGAGATGAGCTCTTGGGCAGAAGCTCTTCCCTGTGAGGGTGCTGAGGCACTGGCACAGGGTGCCCAGAGAAGCTGTGGCTGCCCCACCCCTGGCAGTGTTCAAGGCCAGGTTGGACACAGGGGCTTGGAGCACCCTGCTCTAGTGGAAGGTGTCCCTGCCCATGGCAGGGGATTGGAACTGGATGAGCTTTAAGGTCTCTTCCAACCCAAACCAGTCTGGGATTCTGTGAAGTTGCCATCATCTCTGCAGAACTTGTTAATTATTATGATGTTATATCAAATACTGTGTTGATTTATATAAACAAGTGGTGTTAACTCTAACTCCATCACTTCCTATCTGACTGCTGGTGACTGTTACGAAAGATGTGCCATTTCTTGAGAGGGGAACATAGTCTAGGTGAGGTCAGTTCTGCTGCTTCTAACCAGTGTTTCACTGATGCACCGCATCTCTAGTAAACTGAAAATTCATGGTTTGAGCACTGGTGTCCTCCTGAAGCTCATCCTCCTGCTGTTGCTCAGCAAGGCTTTCTTTTTGGCCAGTCTTACTCAAGAGCTGGCTCAACTAATATATAGAGGAATTCATTCCCATTGAAAGTGGGTTTTTTTTCCTTCTAAAAGACAATTTTTGGATCTTCCACCAGAAGTATTTCTGCAGCTTTCCCAGTTATCATAGGCATAAGGCTGCTAATGAATCAGCAAAACGCATTCGTGGGTTCAAAATGAAGTCCCATTACAGAAGCAGAAGATTAGACTTTACCACTATATAGGGAATACAAACACCGACAGCGTGGAAGTACTGAAGTTGAGGAGCTGATGTGGGAACAACAAAAAACCCCACCAAGATGTTGTAATTACACTAAATTGTATTAAAAATAGTATCTGAAGGTCAGTATGTGTAACTGAAACACCTCTTCTCTCACCCAATATTAAAACTTAGATTTGACTAACTTGTGGAGGGGGAAATGAGTCTTACACTTTTGTGTGAAGTTTTTTCACCCCTCTTTTCTAACATGACTTCTAGTAGCTGTTCCTACCTATAATTCTGGGGGCAACTACTATTTAAGTAACTATAACCTCCTGCTTTCAAGGAACAGTAATGAATTTGGAAAGGGCTTCTGCCTATAAATGCACAAAGGGTGGAGAAACCACCCCCCAAAACCCATATGGAAAGGGGCAGTGTTTGGAGTAAGAACAAAGAGGTTTGCTAGCTAGGAACTGGAAATGGCATTTGCTTTGACCTGTGATAGTTAAGTCAGAGAACTGGTATTTTCTCTGTTAATCAAGGGGAGAGTCAGTCCCAAAGTTCCCATGAGGTTATAAGAGACTTGCACTTGGAGAAGCAAAGCTTTGGTGGCAAAAGCCTGATCTTCATGTCCTGCCATTTCATTGTTTTGGTTTATGGGATCAGCTGGATCCTGTATTAGGGGGCTGTGCTGAGCTCTGTCTTCAGTCTTAAACAGTATATTTTATGTTTCCCTCTGTTTTCACAGAATCTGACTGGTTTGGGTGGGAAGAGACCTTAAAGCTCATCCAGTTCCAGTCCCCTGCCACCTGCAGGGACACCTTCCACTAGAGCAGTTATTTAGTAGATAAAGTAAGTGTATGTATTTCTACTCTCATTAGCCTCATTTCCTTTGACTATCAGGAGCAACTTCTACTATTCAGTGAGAGATGTTATATTATCTGAAAAGCTATTTATGTAAACTCAGAAAGACAAATGAAGATGAGTGTATGAGTTACCTACTGACAACTCTGAATCAAATTCATCTTCTGAAGTCTCAAGTCACTGTCTTGATACATTCACAAGTTCTGATCCAGTTGCCCTCAGCTGTGGCTTCTGCTCAAGAAGCAGGACATACAAACCTTTTCCAACCTTTTCCTGTGTGCAGGTAATGCAAGCCAAGGGGTTGTTCAGGACATGCCACCCTGAGCAGAGCTTGGGGCATGCCAGCATCCTCCTTCTTTCCTGCTCTCCTCCCGCCCTATGCAGTCTCTACTGGGTGTTTCCCTTGCTGGTCTTGTGAGACTCAGGGATGTATTACAATTTCTTGAGTAAGAGGGTGGTAAGCACCATTTCTGCACAACGTGGCTGTAAAATGTCTAATGTTCTGTGATGGCAAACACTCTGCCCACACACCAGAGTGGTGATGAAAGTCAGATTTTACACCATAAGTGTGGTTGGTGGTGTTTTTTTTTTTTTCTAACATGCAGATATTTGATATTGAATAACACAACTACTCTGGAAGTAGTTGTTTCAGGTTTGAATCAGGCTTGGGTTAGAGAGATCCCAAACAGCCAGCTGCAACTGCTGGATCCAGAGGAAGGCTTCCAGAAGACTGCCAGAGAATGGAGCCCTCTCAAGAGTTAATTTGAAGTTCATCTACTTCATATGATAAAGTTTACCGTATTTATCATGGGGGAAAAGCAGAAATGTGATTTTAGAAGTGAAAGGTGATGCTTTCATGTTCTTAGAAGTCCAGCAGCTGGTTCTTCCAGAAGCACTGCAGTGATACACGCATGCAGAATCCCACCATGGGAATGCAGGCTGCTGGTGAGACTTGAGTGATAAACACGGGGTGCTTTGAGTTCAGCTTGCCAAGGCTGCTGCTGTGTGCTCACCATGCCTGCTGTGATGGCCCGAGAGCACTTCTGTGGGGAAGTAAACCCAGTGTAAGATGCAGACACGGGTCTCTTGGCTCCTTGCTGCATTGAGGCAGTTTGTGTGATCCCCTTTTCCTTGCAAGGACCACCATGTGCCTGCAGGTAGGTCAGAGTCCTTGCTTGTGATTGAGCTCTAATGTTGGGCTGTGAAAAGAGCTGCAGCTGGACTGGGATGTTGGGAGAGACTGGTGTGTGCTGGGATGGGAGTGACCCTGTGTGCAGGGGGGAGGATACAAGTTAACGTCTCTGTGCAGTCTTTGGCAGCTCTTCCCTTCCCAGCTCCCTTGGGGCTCTATCCCTGCATCGCTCTCCTGCAGTCTCCAGCTCAGCCTGGAGCACAAAATGGGCCTGTATGTACAAATAGGGAAGCAGGGAGAAAACAACTGACCCGGAAGCGTGATTTCCAGCTACTCACACCCTCAGCCTTTGTTTGGGAAAACAACGTGACTCATTTTTCTCCCACAGGCTCTTAACTTCCCTGTGCATGGAGTTCCTGTCATGTGCAAGGTAAAGCCAAAGGATTAAGGAGCTTTGAAACCCTCCTAATGTTAAATGCGTAACATTTATTTGAATAATAATAGTAATAATAATAATCATCATACTATAGCATGCACGGGCAGTGACCACAACCTCTCTGGTGGGGTAGGGTGGCTGCTGCTATTGGATGCCTGGGCTTTTGTTACACACATGCAACCCAGAGCTTTTGTTTCCTGGTTTAATTTGTGCTTCCTGGCTTTTTGTGCGCAGTGGCTGCAGTTTCATGCTGTTTCTCCTGGTGGGGGAGAAGCTGTTGGCGAGCTGCAGGCTCATGGAGAATGGTTAGCGTCGGGATTCAGCCCAAAGGCTAAGCCCAAAATGTGCACAGACAGTATCTGTGTTGAGCCCTGTTTCCAGCCTGTACGTTTTATCTCAGTGTACTATATCTATTGAAGTTGCAGCACCCTCTTCTGCTGTTTTATCTTCTTAGAGGTGCTATAAACTGCAATCAAGTTGCCTTCTAATCCTCCGCTGATAAAACTAATGCAATTATTGGCTGGGGTACGTAAGATGCTTTTTCCGGCAGTTGTTTGTGTGTGGGGGTATGCCTGTGCCTCTTGGATCTTGTTCGCAGGAGGGGGAGTTTAATCTACTTTGTGTCATTTGACCTCTGTCAGGTATCCCTGGTTTCTCCTATAGTGAGCACGCTTCATCCCACCTTTGCTCATAGCTGGTCCATCTCTCAGCTTGCTGCAGCAGGAGGCTGGAGGGAGCTGACAGCAGCACTTTGCTTTTCTCCCTGGCATCATATGTTTAAAAGTCTCTGAATAAAGTGTGTTGTGTCAGAGGTCATGAAGCAGTAAAGTCTGTGGGGAGTGACATACCATAGTAAAGGCTAGAGAAGATACTCATACATCCTTAATGCAGGGTGTAATCTCACAGTTTGGAACACTGTTAAACTCGGAGATAATTACTTTGCATCTTTTTACCAGCCATTGATATGTGATATATGAACTCTAATGTTAAGCTATATAATCACAGAACTATGGAATGGTTTGTGTTGGAAGGGACCTTAAAGCTCATCCAGTTCCAACCCGCTGCCACGGGCAGGGACACCTTCCACTAGAGCAGGTTGCTCCAAGCCCCTGTGTCCAACCTGGCCTTTAACACTGCCAGGGATGGGGCAGCCGCAGCTTCTCTGGGCACCCTGTGCCAGCACCTCAGCACCCTCACAGGGAAGAGCTTCTGCCTAAGAGCTCATCTCAATCTCCCCTGTTCTGGCAGGTTAAAGCCATTCCCCTTGTTCTGTCAAAGGGAAGCATCTATGACTTGTGCAAGCCTTAAATTACCCATCTGCCTCCAGGGAGGACATGCTGGAGATGAGAGGTTTGTTACAGTTTTTTGTAACATAGTGGTATTTCCCTTTCTTTCCAGTTTAGCATCTTCACTGGTTTAAGGTGCTCCAAGTCTCATTTTTCATCTCTACCCATCTTTACTGCTCCCAGTCCTTGAGCAGTGAAGATGGCTTTGTCAGTCCATGCTTGCCAGTGAAGGGGATTAGTGCCAGACCACAGGCTCTGGGCTGGAGCCTGCCTCACAGGGGCCTTTTCTGCTGCTGACATTGGTGTGAGCCACAAGAACTGGGGACAGAGCCATCCTCTGCTGAATGAGCACCCTTGGAGCCCTGAGCTGGCATCTGCCTGCATTGCCCTGCCTGCTGCAATAGCTCAGTGTGATGGAGATTAAAATAGAAGTGGCTTTCTAAGCAAGCAAATATAAAGCATCTTCATTCCTGATGTTGAGAAGGAACATGGTGTCTTAATGTTCAGCATGGCTGTGCCGTGCAGAAGGAAGCAGTACCCAGCTCTTGGTCTTGGGCTGCTGCAGTTTGCCAGCTAGAAAATGAAGAGTTGGAGGAGGAACGTCTGGGTTTTCCCTACAGATATGTTTTCAAGATGGACTTTAAAACTGTTCCTTATGCCTCATGCCTGTGGGCTACTTCTTACCCTGTAAAACTGTCCGCAGCTGTCAAAATATAAAGGCTTTTTGTACTTAGTTACAGTAAACTTAGTTTAAGTTCCAAGTCTCATGAATTATGTTTGTTTGAAACTCAGGGAATGACTGACTGTGGTAATATAAGGAATAACAGTTTGTGAAGCAACTAGATGTTATAATAGCATAAAAACCTAGTTAAAAACTACTAGCAATTTGTTGTCTCAGGATTAATTATGACTTTATTTAAAGCAATGCTCATGTAGAAAGGGAATTATCAAAAGCTCTTTAAAAGTAATCTTTTTTTTTTTTGGTGCCACAAATGTGGGAATTCCACATCAAACATTGTTTATAGCTTATATTCTGAGGGTTTGGAAGAGGTTTTAGTGGATATAGGCTGCTAGGTTGGGAAAAATTAGAGGAAATGGTAAATCATCATGCTGTAAATACAGTATTCCTATTTGGTGGGCTTGAGTGTTGTCCATTGCAACATGGGAAACTGACTGCAGTTGAGACTGTGTTGAGCTTTCTAGGTATTTTCACTGCTTCACGCTAAAACCAAATTATTATTGGCATATTTTTCAGGATTATTGGGAAATGCCACCATGAAATCTTGGGAAATTGACATGTCTTTGGAAAAAAACCCCTGAGACTGAATTAATGCAACTGTCACAGAATCCCAGCCTGGTTTGGGTTGAAGGGACCTTAAAGCTCATCCAGTTCCAACCCCTGCCATGGGCAGGGACACCTTCCACTAGAGCAGGGTGCTCCAAGCCCCTGTGTCCAACCTGGCCTTGAACACTGCCAGGGATGGGGCAACCACAGCTTCTCTGGGCACCCTGTGCCAGCACCTCAGCACCCTCACAGGGAAGAGCTTCTGCCTAAGAGCTCATCTCAATCTCCCCTGTTCTGGCAGGTTAAAGCCATTCCCCTTGTCCTGTCCCTACAGGCCCTTGTCCAAAGCCCCTCTCCAGGTTTCCTGCAGCCCCTTTAGGCACTGGAGCTGCTCTGAGGTCTCCCCTTAAGGAGCTTTCTCTTGTCCAGGCTGAACCAGCCCAGCTCTCTCAGCCTGGCTCCCAAGCAGAGCTGCTCCAGCCCTCCCAGCATCGCTGTGGCCTCCTCTGGACTCGGTCCAGCAGCTCCATGTCCCTCTTGTGCTGTTGCCTCAGAGCTGGATCAGGACTGCAGGGGGTGTCTCCCCAGAGAGCAGTAGAATCTTCTAGTATATGGTATTCAAATATCTTGTCAGATCTCTTCCTGCCTAAGTTGTGCAACCCAGTTTAAGACACTCTTGATGCCTCCATCAGTTTGTATTGTCCCCGGCTGTGCTGTGTAACTTACATATAGTGAAGGTTTTGTAGGGTGCCAGCACCCTCTTGTGGGCAGTGTCACAGCGGAGGATTTTAGTCTTCTTGAGGTGCTAATACCCAGATCCTTTACAGGTACAGGTGATGCCCACACTCTGATCGGCTGTGACACTGCATATTTCTCTGCAGGTTTTAGCTGCTTGACTGAAACAGTCTGTTCCTTTGGGAACAACTTCTGAGATTTGCTGGACCGGTTTAGAACAGTGAGATCTTCACACTGATGAAGTCATGTATTTTCTTATAATTAGGAGGTTATCTATAAAAATAAAGCCATCTGCTCCTGTTGTAACAGCTGGGCACTCTATGTGTATTCATGGAAATAAAAGACAGTTTCTTGTATTATTAGTCCTTCCTATTATCCTGTATCCTCCTTACCCTACATCTGCCATTTCTTTCCCACCCCACTGCTGGTACTTGAAGGATCTTCCAGTTTTGCCATTACTGATGCCAGCAGCATCAAGAAACTGGTATTTGGAAAGGGGGTTGTGCTGGAAGGTGGTATTTTTCCTGCAGAATATGTTGCCTGTGCTAACACAGAAGCTGATTTTAGTCTTAAGCTATTATTTTTGCTGACCTTTACTGCTAGAAGGTGCAGAGGTTGCACATGGTGTTCTGCTCGACAGCTGCTTGTACCTATGGGATGTTTCTCCTGGCCCCAAGCATCTGCAGTCTTGATTAATTTGTTTTTATTCCTGTTTATTTTTCCAACCAGGAATGTCCAGAATTGTTTCTTCTTCTCCCTTTGCTGGGATTACAGGGGAGGTGGCTCTGGGACTGTGTATGCGCATTATGTACTATTCATTCTTACAGAATCAGCCATTTGTCCCTTTTAAGGTTTGAGTTGCCATTTGTCATGCACTTAAATCTGGAAAAGAAACAAATCCTGTGTTTCCTCTTTTTCCAGGTTGCAGGATCAGCATGTGTCTCTAACAGTTAAAAAGGTAAGCAAAGTTCTTATCATGAGATTCTCTGTGTTCTGATTGCTGCATTCAGATCAGCACTTGGAGCAGGGGATTCCTCTGAATGCATTTAAAGAGCTCTTTTAAACTTTATTACTCATATAAAACTGTTGCGTTTGTCACTGAATCCCTTCAGTGGATCAGTCCAGTTTGAAAACAGGAAAATACTGTTGAAATAGCTCACCCTGTTACAAAACATGACTTCCCCTTCTGCCTGCAGATTGGCCCCAGTAAAACTTCATAATGATTCTACATTACAAGCCAGTTTACTGTAGAATACAACTGCAAACATTGTAAGTTATTTCTAATTGGAGCTGGGCTCTGCGCTGGGTCAAGGGAGCAAGAGATGTAAAATCAGTTCTTTAGGCCGTGTGGCAGTAGATGGTGCTGTTGGAGTGGATTTTTACCACCCAAGGAGCTGACCTCCAAGCTGAGGCATAAGGTAGGGGGGCTCCTGGGGTTCCTGGTGTGCAGCCAGCAGCTTTGTGTTTTGAGGTTTGCTGTGCTGCGCAATGCTGAGGCTGTAATTAGCCTATAACAGTTGTGGTGATTGCTGTAGTTTAGCTTCAGTATTGCTGCAGTACACGAAACTTGAACTAATCATAGGATCATAGGCTGCTGCCTTGCTTTCTGCAAATCGTGCAGTTTGCTCCAAGGAGCAAAATGAATTCTCCTAAGGAGTGTTTTCCCCCTTTTCCTCTCTATCAGTGGTGCCTTTCCTTCAAGGCTGTGTAGATACAGATACCTCACCCTCCACATAATCCACATTATTATAATATCACATTATCCCATAATGTCACATGTTGCTTTTTTGTTTATAAAAAGGCTGGGAAATGCCACAGTTAATGTTGGCATTGGGAAGTCTCTTGTTCAGACCCAGCATACAAACCCTCATCTGGAAAACCTGTGACTAAAACGTTGCTCTTTAAGATTTCCATAGGTTCATATTCATGCTCTTCAGGCAGTGTCTGAAACTGCCTGAAGAGGAAAAATTACCAAGGTCACTGAAGGCGTTTGGTTTCATGCATTGGGATGTGCAAACTTCTCCTTACTTACGTCTGTCTTTGTTTCTGAAATGCGCATAAGGCTGAAGCCTTACCAAAGAGTTGCCCTCCTGTTTTAATAACAAAATAAAGAGGAATTTGCCTTTCCACACTGAGTAGTGAGGATGTCTTTGCTATTGTCGTTCTAAGAAAACTGGCCTTCCATGTCCCTTTGACTTACGGAAGGGTTAATTGTCACATGTGCCTCTTGTGGTGGGTAGGGATGAGCTGCAGCTTTCATTCATTGGAGCATCCTGTGCTTGGAGCAACTGGCCTCAGCTGGGTGAAGGGATCTCAAGACAACACAAGGGCATTTTGGGGGTACACCTCTACCTCGTGAGGGGTGCTGGGGGTGACTTCAGGGCTGATCATGGCACCTCCTTTAGCTGTGGCACTCAGCATGGGAACCATCTCCAGCGTGCTCCGGCAGCGCTGCAAACGCAGGAGGAGAAGACGACGAGCAGAGCGGAAAGGTAGAGTTTGAATTGCTGTGTGCTCAGAACAGGGTATGGACGGGGGGTTGTAACGTAGGCATTTTGAGGGGAGGTTTGAACCTGTCATTGCTAAGTGCACCTTTAGTTTGGGTTTATAAGAAGTATTTTGAACAGGATCCTTCAGCATCTCCCAACATTTCCTTTATTAGCTTTCAGAGTTTGGAAGGAGAGCACTTTTTAACACATACGAAACATACCTAAAGCTGCAGCCTTCTGACTTCTGCTCTCTTCTGAGTTTTGGCTCATCTGTCAGGCTATATTTTACTTCATATATGCCATTCTCTGTTAACATAAACCATTGGGTAGTTGCTGTATATTCTGTTCAAGGTAATCTAGTTTTTCCGTAACGATGAGAATAAACCATGGCATCTGTTAAGAGCCTTTTACAACTTCTTTTTCTTGCATTGAATACGCAGAATATTTAAGCAAAAGAAACTCAAGTTTTTTCTCTCTCTCGTACTCTCGTAGCACATCCTTGCTTATAGACAACATCTAGTTTAAAATCTTTCAGTTAGTTTCTTGGGGAGATAAAACAGACACTGTTGTAGTCTAAGGTTGTAGAGTGTGGTGCTGTGCAGAATCCCTTGGCTTAAGTGAGAAGGTTGAGCCATCAGGTGGACTTTGGTTTGTTAAAGGCAAAAATTCCCTCTGCTATACCAGCATAGTACAGTTGAAACCTGAGAGACATTGATGTGCTGGAGAGGGTCCAGAGAAGGGCAATGGAGCTGGTGCAGGGCCTGGAGCACAAGTGTGATGGGGAATGGCTGAGGGACCTGAGGGGATTTAGTCTGGAGAAAAGAAGGCTCAGTGGGGACCTTATTGCTCCCTACAACTGCCTGACAGGAGGATGGAGCCAGGAGGGGCTGGGCTCTGCTCCCAAGAGACAAGTGTAGCTATGGACCACATTGGGAGCAAGTTTGGAAGATTAATCTCCTAATCAATATGCGTGCAAAAAGTGCTGAGAAGTTCTCTGTCCCAGTCCAGTACTGTATCCTGCATATTACATGTACTGTTTGGATGCTTTTTGCTAGGAAAAGTAGATGTTATTTGGACTTCATGAATAAGTATATCTAATTAATTCATTTAAAAGTTGAAGGGGGTCGTTTTTAGAAGTTAATTGTAATGGAAATCAGTGGGGTGGTACTTCTCTAAAATGCACGCAGTTGTCTTGCTGCAGTGATGTGCTTGGAATAGGGAGTCATAGGGAAAGATACACAGCTTCCCAGGATAGCTTCCCACCTCTGGTGGTCTGAGAGACTTCAAGTTTACTTTACAGCTTGCTTTAGGCATCAAAGTCAAACCCTAGGTAGGATAGTTTTGGGGTAGGATCAGCTGAGCAGTTGTTTGCCAAGCAAAGGGAGGAGTCTCTGGATGCTTGTAGAGCCCATGCAGCAGGAATCCATATCTGTTAGTATACTAAAATACGATATATATCTTAGTAGTTCTTTTTCTAGCTCTTCCTTGCCTGTGAAGGTGGGTATGTCTGCAGTGGGAATGCATGTTGTTGAGTTGAAATGTGATGGGATCACATAGGTGGCATAGGTTCCACATAGGTGGAACCCTTCCTGCTCTATGCAGGGTGAGTTTTGGTGCTTAGATGACAATATCGGAGGAACCAAAGCACTGGAAAGTATGGGCTTACTAGGCTGGAGTCTGTGCTAGGTGTCTCCAGCAAGAGAGCAGGTCAGCAAGCAGAGCAATATGGGAGGTGATGGGCTGTTGCAGTGCTGGGTGCTAGAGGAAGGTGCTGAGCACCACTGACTGCTCTCAAGTGTATTTCTGTATAAGGAAAGCATTGGGAAAAATGTGTTCATTCATTATATACAAAGAATAAATTCAGGCTGACTCTTAAGCACATATGGTTAAACTGTGAAAGGACACGTCATTAGGAAATGTGGTCAGACAGCTTAGTGTTGTTTGGCTGCATCGCTTATTACTCTTGCATCACATCTCTTGCATACCTTATAGGTCTTCTGTCAGCTGTCCTTCTTCTGAGCTGTGTTAACTGATGCTCCCAAATCTGTCTAGCACATTTATTTAAGTTAATAATAATAAAAAGTATAAATTCTGTCTCATATGAGCTTCAGTAATGCCATGAACAGTCTTCATTAACTTATACACATAGTGATGCAATTGGCATTCCTCTTTACCTATGCCTTTAGCTTTTTTATGCTTTTCCTCTACTTTATGCTGGAGAAACAGGATGGTCAGATGTGGGGAGGTGGTGCTGAACCCTGACTCAGAACTCAGCTCCTCAGGAGGGTTTCTCTCTGAGTCTGGGGCAGCTGAACGCTGTTCCTGTGTTCTCACCTCTGTAGTAATTCAGCATTGTCCAAGCCTTCTGCCCATGAGCAGAGTGGTGCTGCAGAAGTCCTTGGGGCCAGTTTGATGGGGTACGTAAAGTGACAATTATTTACAAGCCCTGTTGATTACAGTCAGCTCATTTCCTCTTGTTACACTGGCATTGTGCTGATGCTATACAGTGCAAATGTGGCAATGCAGCTCTAGTACTTCAGTAAGGAAAAGGTCTCTTCATACTGTGCTGCAGAAATAGTCACAAAGGCTAAAACGAATGGGAAAATGAAGCCAAGTCTGAGCCTACCTTACAACAGCCCATTAATTTATCTTGAACTCACACACTTGGCATCTTTTTGAATACAGTACTAATAGAAGCAGCCCACCTTTTTTCACACGTACTTGCAGTGCTTGCATTTTTAAACAATAAATATGCTTTGGTGTCAATGAATAGTTAAAAAGGTTCTTATTCATCACTTTGGTTTTGTTGTCTTTGCTGTCAGTTCAAGGGAAAGTGTATTAAGTCTTCATACTTGCTTGAGTTGTGTGTTTTAAAGCCTCAGATGTGGTTAGTAAGGACATATAGCTTAGATGGTGGACAGTATATGTTACTAGCAGGGGTTGTTTGCAGACTAGTGAGCATCCCTTTCCTAAATTCAGCATTCTGTACAGCAGGCTGGTAACGCTATGGAGATCTTGGAGTTTGATTCTGGTTCCAAAATGCCTTGTTAGTCCATGCTTGCTATGAAATATGTATAGTCATGATGCAATAAAATCACAGTGCTTCAATGGAAATGTATAAACTTTGGTTTTTGTAGGCCACAAAAGAAGTCACCTTTTTGTGGGCACCGTTTTTATACCTCTTTGGCACACCTGTTGACGAGTGCTGATGGTGTCTGAGCTGTGCATCTATACAGAATGGGTGCTGCTGCTTCTATTTCTGTAGAGGAATGTTTCCTCTTCAGTGCTACACCGAAGTGTGCATAATACTGGCCATGATACACATCATAATCTGGTGGATGATAGTATTAGTATGCCCAAAGTCATAGACTTACTGATAGTATGAGTTAATTAGCATCAGAATCAGCTTTCTCTATGGGAATAGCAAAGCAAATTTAAGAAGCTTTTATAGAGCAAATGAAAGTAGCCTGGTTAGTAAAAGTTCTGCTTGAATTTCTAATCTCTTTAAGGGAAAAAGCTGATTTGCCTTTCCCTTCTCCATCTGCTTTAGCCAGGACAGCAACCAGGGCTGAGAGATGCCCAAGCTAGTGCTGCTGCAGAGGTACCATGGCACACTTTGGCCTTAAAAATTGATGTAAAAAAAAAAATAATGAAATGGATTGTGACATTTGAAGTATTTCCAGGTGTGATGGGGACCTGGATCAGACAGCGCTGTTGATCCTGCCCATCCTGACTTGGGCTGTTGCACTGACTAGTGGCATAGGTACTCCTGCATGTATCATGCTTGTGTTCAGAGCATGCACTAGCACAGTGGCTCAGACCTTCTCAAGTGGTGTTTTCTTTTCAAAGTCTGTTGCTTCCCAGCTGGCACTGAGGAAATCTCAATGACTCAGTGTCTTTGGCTCTTTATTTGTGTAACACTCCACAAAAATCAAAGTAAAGTGCATCCTGATGTCCTTTCCTCCCACATCCTCTGTGAAATCATTGTCTTCAAGCTATAGGTGTTTCTTATGACTTTCTCTGGAAAATCACTCTTCCTTTCCCAGTTCTCTCACTCATCCCTTCTTCCTCAGTAAAGATTTCTGTTGTTCATCAGCTATTGCTGGCAATTGGGTGCTTGGCATTGATGTACCAGCCCCAGTGACAGTGGGTCTAGGGACGGGTGGTACTGCAAGAAAAGCAATAAAATACACGTTTTGCTTGCTATGGGGCCACATCTTTCAGTTGTTGATGATCATCTTGGTTTTGGGAGGGATCTTGGCTGAGGATTCAACCAAACCAGACGTTCATCAGTTTGGTGCTGGGTAAGAAGCTGCATCTGCAGTGGTCTGACTGCTTGAATTGTCTGTGTGGTGACCTGCAGAGTGGATTGGATGTTAATTTTGAGTTTACCCCTCCCCTCCAAACAAACAGTAGTGAGTAAAGGTAGTTTACATACTCTTTCAGATCAAGAATGTTGCAGCTCCTCATACAAACCCCCAGATTCTTGCAAACCTGGTGAAATTTGCCATTCTGCACAGTGCGCTTCAGCTGCAGAAATAGGCACTTTGGGGAAATACAGTGTGAAAAGTGAGCAAAACCCATGGGCAGCCCAAAGCAAAGCCAGTCCCCAGGCTGCTGCTTTGAGGAGAGATTTGATACTTTACATTGCATTGTTGGTGCCTTAAAGCTGAATTATCCCACTCTCTCTTTTCCAGACAGAAGCAGTCTCCGCCAGCCAAGAAACCAGCAAAAGTATTTCACAATGGATATAGACGATGAAGAAAACATGAGTAAGATGTGTTTATTTGCACAGTAATCACTTATGTAATTGTATCTGAAGGTGACTTTTTCTCCTGAGCACAGGGATGGCTCTGAAGAAACTTGGGAAGCACAAATTTACTTCTTTGTATGTTTTAAACTGTGGCATAGAAGAGTGAATCAGAGCTTTTGCCTTAGGTGTGTTTTAAATGCACATGATGCTAGTCTAGTTATACCTTATGTCTCATATTTTAATTCCAACAACTGACTAATCAAGAAACATACTTCCCTGGTTTGAACCAGCAATGAAGAAGAGAGGGAGAATCCCAGTAGTGCCAATGCTAAGGGTGAGGGACCAGTCAGAAGGGAGGAGTGAGATGAAGGAGATGGAATTTAAGTGTATAAAATAATGAGGGGAAGCAGAAATGGAGGAAGGAAAAACAAAAGGAGGAGCTAGGGGAGCTTGCATGGCTGATTATTCTTATTCAATACTGATTTTTCCAGCCCTGAATTATTGAAGTGCATTTAAGCATAGAAATAGTCAAATATAGTGATCATCTTGATGCATACACTAGTAAAGTACTGCTAACCGTACCGTGGTATAATTAAGATAACCTGTGGAGAGAAGTGTTCTCACTAAAGCATACAAATATTTGAACTATTATTGGCTTTTTAACTCTCTTTTTTGATGAATAAGAGAAATGTTCCATTGCTGCTATGCTGACATGTTGTGCCTGACTGTAAAAATATGCTATAGTAACAAATGTGCCCCTCTTTCCCCTAAGTGACCATGGCTAACCAGCGCATCACTGGCAAAGCCCAGCAGTGTAGGAGACTTTGGAGCAGAAGAGTTGTAGCTGTAGGCTGAAGGGGTTACAGAACGTTTTTATAGGGAGATAAAGAAGTTAGGTTATTGTGTTTACAAATACAAAGCCAAAAATTAAACATCACCACCCCAAACCCTAGAACTCTTCTGTTGATGAGAAAGCATCTTCTGTTCTTTGAGCGAAACAGTGAACTCAGCTGGAAGATGCTAGCTAACACTTTCTTTTCCTTGCTGTTAAAGAAATTACTTCATTACTTTAGCTATTTCTAAAAGTGGTCTCCCTAAGGAGGACTTCATGAAATGCAAGAGATGGAATTCAGTAATTCACATAAGAGGCTTTTTAATATAAAACATCCCCTTATCTCAATAAGGAGTGTATCTGAGCATGAATAAAAGCTCCTTTCTAAGCTGGAGAAAACATCACTTTACAGGGGCATTCTGTAAGCAAAATAATCAATTTTTGTCTGCTTTTGGATTGTTTTTTTTTTGGTGTGCATCCCTATGGGAAAGCATTCACTGAACCTTTTGTCTTACCAGGAGGCTGGGTTCATGGAACTGGGAGCCAGAGGTTTGGGACATGCATTGCTGTCTCCCAACCACTGTTGTCTCCCAGAAATATGTTCCGAGTTGTCATCTGTGCCATGGTTTTGAAAGGGAGCTACAATGGCTACTTGGATGAGCCCAGTCAATAGAAGGTGCAAGAAGATTTTCCTGCATCTCTGTGCCCACACGAACATAATGACTTTGAAATGTTAAATCATCAGATTTGGGGGTGAGAAATCAAAGGTGAAATCACTGAGTTCTTCACCTTGATTTGTGCAGAGATCCTTTAAAAAAATTAATAATTCTGTATTTTTCTGTCTCTGAAGATTAAGAAGTTTGATATCAAAAGTTGGCTATTAATTTGTTATTATTTTATGTAACTCCTCTTTGGGGAGGTACGGGAGAGGAAAGTAGGTATAGGCAGTATTTCTAGCCTGCAGTTGTGTAAATAGAATTGCTCTGCAGAAACCAGAATTAGCTGAAATCTTGGTTCAGCTAAACTGTAAGACAGTGACGACCCCCCTGCAGTCCTGATCCAGCTCTGGGGCAACAGCACAAGAGGGACGTGGAGCTGCTGGAGTGAGTCCAGAGGAGGCCAGGGAGCTCTGCTGCTCCATCCCTGGCAGTGTTCAAGGCCAGGTTGGACGGGGCTTGGAGCAGCCTGCTCTAGTGGAAGGTGTCCCTGCCCATGGCAGGGGTTGGAACTGGATGAGCTTTAAGGCCCCTTCTAAAACCATTTTATGATTCCATGATTCTGTTTTTCCTGGATAAAATGCAGTGTGTCAGACTTCAGTTTTTAAGGTCTTCCTCCTTTATCCTTTGAACATAGAGAAGATGTTAGAAGAGAGTTGGGAAAGATGGTTCTTTAGAATGCTTTGATTAGATTTTTCTGTTGCTTTGCATGGAGTTCATGTCACTCTGAACACCCCAGGAGCTTGTGCCAGAAGCCGTCTGTCTATGATTTCAGTGTCAAATCACTAGAAATAACTGTTTTGTCAGGTGTAAATTCATGCTGTGGTGGCCTATCCTTATTGATTATTACAGGCAAGGGAGCAGTGGGGCACTTTGGAGGACATTTGGGCCACTAGCATGTGGCTGTCCTGACCTTTCACTGTGATCATTTTCCATCTTTTTCTAAAAGGATGCTTAGAAGAGATCACATGGGGTATTTTTCTGCCTGTTGTTTATGCAAAAATGACTCTATTTGGAATTTCCCCAGGCAGTAAATGAGAGCAGCAGTGTAAGGGGTAGGTAGAAACATCTTTCAGTTCAGCTAAGAGTAATCTCCATTTAATTAAGTGTGCTCCAGATCAGACAAAGCAGGGAGAGTCTTGTCTCTCAGCAAGCAGGTAAGTTCCCCCATGGATAAACCATCTTAATTAGACAGTATTTAATTACAGGGAGTAAACCCAGAAATAACCCAATGCACTCAGATGGAAGATTTCATTCTTTAGCGGCATGAAAACTTCCTGTGCCTCTTTCCTTCTTGAAAGGCTCACGGGTTTGTCAGCCTCTCAAACAAGATTGCAGGGTCAGGACTTCCACTGACGTTGTTGTCCTGTGATTCTGTCAGCTATGATTTTTACTAAGGCTTCTTCCCCAGACATCAGTCAGACTGTTTTGAGTGACTGGAATATAAGCCAGTCTTATGAAAAATGCCTTATTCTTCAATCATGGGTAGTAGTAATGTTTAAGAAAACAAGATCCCATTATCAAGTGCTAATATCTGTATTTGAAGTATTGAATACACAGCAGCCACGGTGGACCTCAGAGGGCTCTCTAAAGCATTCACTCCTTGAAAACTTCCTTAAAGACTGGAAAACACATAGACTTGACAGTATATTTCAAATCTAGGATTAGGCTGGTTTTAAACCTGGTTTAGGGTAGGCGAGGAGATCCACCAAGACCGTGTAAACTTTCTGAGGCCAGATGTATGATGTTAACATATGGTCACTTGTCAACCCCAATAAAAGTTCGAGATGATAAAAGAAAAAAGGTAATGAAGAGCAGACATATTCCCATATTCAGATGGGAATTTCTTTTCTCCTTCCAGTGTTCTCCTCTGCTTTATCCTTTCCAAGAGTGTTTTAACATTCAAATTTCTCATTTTCCTGCCTTAGTTTAGTTGTGATGCTGCCAGCACAAAGCTTAACACTGGTCTCTGAATCAGACCAAGAGACTTCAAAATGGTCTAAGCTGTTTTTTGGAACGTGTACGGAGTGGTGGTCTGCATCTGCCATGACCTCTGATTTACAGCAACCTGATTTTGCTCCTTTTGAGTACTGATGCTCTCAGCTTGAGCTATGATGGGATCCTGAATCAGCCAGAGCTTTCAGGGAATGGAGATGCCTTCCTTCATGCTCCTTGCAATGAGTAAGAGACTCCCCAAAGTCTTATGGTCTCTAAACCAGCATATTACCACAATGAAGAAGAATGCAGAATAGAGCATGAAGAGTAAAGGTACAGAACATCCAGCAATGGGTCTGCTGAGAAGAGGATGACCTCTGGACAAGGCCTCCAGTGTAGAGGAGGGATGACAAGGTTGGAGACCGCTGTAAAATCATGTGCAGGATGGGTTATTTGATATTAGAATCATCAAACTGACAAAACAGCAAAGAAAATCCAATAAATGTGTTAAGTGAGACTAGAAGGTGGGGATTCAAAGCCAGCAATGGGAGATATTTTCATGCAATGTGTAATGCATTGCCTGGGATACTGTGGATACCAAGGGTTTTATGGGGTCTTGAGAGGTAGATAGACAAATCTCTGGGGGACAAAACCCCATTTGTGGCTCCCTGCCTTGCTCTCTGAGACAACCCAGAGCTGTGGCTTGTCCTGGGGAAGGGCTGCTGTGACCTTGCTCTGCTTTGATACCCTCTCTTAGGGTCTGCTGGTGGTCCTGTCACAGGCAAGAATGAGCTAGTAGGGCTGTTCTTAGCTTCTCTAACAGGGTGAGATGCCTGGGGCAAAGGGAGAGCTGTTTCTGGACAGCAGGGAGAGGCTGGGCTGCAGGAGTTACTCCATTTCTGAATATGGACAAGATTAAAGGAGACGACTCCTCTAACATTGTGGTGATAGCTAATCTTCTTTTTTGACTAACCTGTCGGATCTTCTCCAGCCCTAAGGACCTCACCGCTGCTGGGCAGAACAGGCTAAAGGAAAGGTCCAAAAGCACATCTTCACTCTCAGCCTGCAAAGGAGTTTCTCTTTTTTGCAGTCCAGTGGCTCTGTGGGTTGAAACAAACCCAGGTGCTTTTCCTTCCCATCACATTCAAGGCTTGGATGTGGATCACCTGCATAGTATAGAAACTTGCTCACTTTCACGGTCTCTGCTTTGACTTGGGCTGCTAGCTCCCTGCTTGCTTTCTCTCCTAGTTTCTCCCACCCTGCAGGTTCTCAAAGCTGACAAGCCTAGTAGCTCTCAGGCAAGTAGTTTTCTTCCCTTCCTTCATATTGAGACAAGGTAAGCATGCAAGTTTCTTTCTTGCTTCCTTCAAGTCCCCTCTCCCTGTCAGGGCATCACTTCCCCTACCTGTGTTAGGAGATGGATTAAGGAGTTCCTCCAGCTGCTGTACTTCCATGAAAAAGTTCGGGGGAGTTGTTACGGGGTTTTTGTAACATTCAGCTGGAGATGTTCAACTCATATTTTCCTCTTACGGTTTCCACAGGCACTTGTAGGAGTTTTCATATAAAAAGAAAGATAAAACCAGATTTAGTTTTAACTAAATTACTACTGTTTAGTCTAAAAGTCGTATTGGTTGATGGCACTAGTTCCCACGAGTAAGAGCAATGTTCCACAAATGGTAGTTTAGATAAGATATAATTTTTGGAGATGACAGCTTCAGATAAGAAACTCACTGCAAGGAAAATTTAAAATGTCACTCTATTTTTCTTAGATTCCTTCACCATATATATATGTGTATATATAAAGAATATATATACTTGAACACTGTGTATTGACAGTTGTGGCCCTCTAGTACACATTCTGCAGGCAATATAATTTGTGGATGAATGTTACAAGAGATACTCATTAAATTCAGCAGCTTTCTAGCAATGAAATGCTTCAGAACATTGAGTGTTTTACTCTTGACTGACTTAAATTGACTAGAATTCACCGTTCAGTACTGTACCATTTGTTGTGCTGTTGTGATTTAACAAAATACGTTCCTGCTCTGGCTTTTTCTTTTGATCTCTTTCTTCTTCTTCTCCTTCTTTTCTCTTTGAGCACCGAAAGGAGTAACCTATCGAGCTTTTGCTGGAGGATGTTATAAATGAAAATTTAGTAACCATTCCATCAGCTTTGTAATCTGGGCGAAGTGATGTGTGCATGGTAGGGGCTTCATAGGGACGGCTTCAAGTGCGGCTGCAATTTGTTGCTGTGATTGAGAGCCTCCACTTGAGTTTGCTCTCGCCTCAATTCATACTTAGCATCTAGTTACAGTGTAGAGGTAATATAAAGAGTTTGAAGTTTTGGAACAGAACAGTTAGAAATATTTGACCTACTAAATTTGCCTTTCCATTCACAAATGCCAACATAAGCACAAATCATCTCCTTATTTTCTTTAACAGGGTGAAAATGAGGTCCTTGCAGTTCTAGCAGCTAGAATTTTTTAAACATATGTCTGACGAACAACACCACCAGTGTTCTGCTTTAGAAAATAATTCATTAAGTTAATATTACAATCCCACCCTACATTAAAATATCGCTGGGATTGCTCAGCTTTTGTCACACGTGTTGTATTCTGTGTGGTCTTAAGAGAGGTTCCTTATCATGGTGTTTGTAACTGTGACAGCAGCCTTTGTCCTTTGCAAGGAAGTACAAAATAGCTTGTAAATGACAAATACAAGGCTTCTTAATAAAAGGCTGTATGGAAATACATGAAGTAATATATATATATATGAAGTAATATATAAAGTAGCCTTGTGGTGATGCTGGCACAGTGGGCAGCTGACATTCCTGAGCAAAGGGGGTGAGGTGAAATGAACATTTAGGAAAGATGTAAAACCAATTAAATTCAGAAAATACAGAGTAGTTAAGGAGAACCAAAAGCATTCAAACACTTTCCAGCCATGGTGCCTACCAAAGAGCTGCCTGATTCTTCATGGCTGAGGTTTTATTTATGTCATTTTTCAATTTGAGCAACTAAAATCACTAAGAAAAATGTGCCATGAATAAAATCAGGATAAAGTAAAACCAAATATCCATCTCGTGGTCTTAAGCATTCAGCTTTTAGTTTACTAGTGGTTCTTTGTTTTATAGGTGAATGCTACTATAATTTATATTTCTGGTTTAAAGCACTTTTCAGGCCAAACACAACTTGTCAGTGAAAGTTTTGTTCCAGCATGATTTAAATGCAGAACACCAGCAAAACAGCTGCAGTGCTTTTTGCTATCTGATCATATCAAATGCGTAGTTTGAGAATCAATCTTGAGTGTGTTATTTCTTGAGTTACCAATGTTTTCTTGCATTGTTATCGTGTCTGATTGTGTTGCGAAGCTTTAACCTGTGAGCACACATCACTTAACCAGTTACAAAGAGAGATAAAGGAATCTATAAATTTTGCATTTACAAGATCCTGCACCGAAGGCATTGTAAGTTACTCTTTCTGGGCACCACAGGTTCGAGCAGCACCGACGTTAAAGAAAACCGCAACGTGGACAACGTTCCCCCCAAGGAGGGCAGTGGTCAAGGTGCCGGGGAGGGGACACAGCTCTCCAACGGTGGTGGCAGCAGCAGCAGAAAACGTCCTTTGGAGGAGGGCAGCAATGGCCACTCCAAATTTCGCCTGAAGAAGAGGAAGAAAACACCAGGCCCCATTCTACCAAAGAACGCCCTGATGCAGCTTAATGAGATTAAACCTGGTTTACAGTACAAACTCCTTTCCCAGACGGGCCCAGTTCATGCCCCCATGTTTGTGATGGCGGTTGAAGTCAATGGGCAGGTATTTGAGGGGTCTGGTCCAACAAAGAAGAAAGCCAAGCTTCATGCTGCCGAAAAGGCTCTCCGGTCTTTTGTCCAGTTCCCAAACGCTTCGGAAGCCCACCTGGCAATGGGGAGGACTCTGTCAGTCAACACGGATTTCACCTCCGACCAAGCGGACTTCCCCGACACCCTTTTCAATGGGTTTGAAACGCCAGTCCCTTCCGATGCTTCCTTTTACCTGGGGTCCAACGGGGATGGGTCCTTTAGCTCTAGCGGGGACTATGGTTTGCCATCGTCTGCCGTAGCCAGCAGCCTTTCCCAGTCGCCTCTCCCTGCACCATCACCTTACCCCTCGGCCAGTGGGAAGAACCCTGTCATGATCCTGAATGAGCTGCGGCCAGGGCTGAAGTATGAGTTCCTCTCGGAGAGCGGGGAGAGCCATGCCAAAAACTTTGTGATGGCCGTGGCGGTGGATGGGCAGACTTTTGAAGGCTCAGGAAGGAATAAAAAGCTGGCAAAAGCTCGTGCCGCTCAGTCGGCCCTCGCATCCTTGTTTAACATGCAGCTGGACCAGACCCCATCTCGACAGCCCATTCCTAGCGAAGGGCTCCAGTTACACTTGCCACAGGTGAGAAGCCCTTTGTGTTTTGTTGATGTCTTTGGGTAATGGCCAAGAGTAGCTAAGTCATGAGTATTGAGTCAGCTTGAACAGCATTTCTGCTGTTTATTCTGCTTCTGTAGATGTGTGGGCATGTGTCTGCATATATATATATATATATACACATCTATATACATATATATACCCACACATCCATATATATGTTATACATATATAGATGTATGTGTATATATACCTCCCATATGAAGACAGGCTGAGAAAATTGGGGCTGTTCAGCCTGGAGAAGAGAAGCTGCATGGAGACCTCAAAGCAGCTTCCAGTGTCTGAAGGGGGCTACAAGGATGCTGGAGAGGGACTCTTCATCAGGGACTGTAGTGATAGGACAAGGGGTAATGGGTTCAAACTGAAACAGGGGAAGTTCAGGTTGGAGATAAGGCAGAAGCTCTTCCCTGTGAGGGTGGTGAGGCAGTGGCACAGGGTGACCAAAGAAGCAGTAAATGCTCCATCCCTGGCAGTGTTCAAGGCCAGGTTGGACGGCGCTTGAAGCAACCTCACTTAGTGGAAGGTGTCCCTGCCCATGGCAGAGGGGTGGAACTGAAGGAGCTTCAAGGTCCTTTCCAACACAAACTATTCTATAATTCTATGTATGTATGTATTAGGTGATTTATCTGCTTATGACTTCTGACAGTTGAATGAGCTCTTTCTGTTCTGTGGGGACAAAGAGGAGACTTGCTAATGCTTTCAGCCTTGATCATGTCACATAAGAGAGCACCAAGCCCAATGCAGTGCCAGCTTGGATTATAGTTTATGCTGAGGAAAACTTGAATCACATCTTGCTCATCATGGGCAGCAAGGCTTTGAAGGAGTTCAAGTCAGAAATGCTGCTTTGGGTAAAACTATCATTTGATGCAATAGTTTTTAGCAGAGAAGAAAATCATTCTCTTCTGCAGACTGAAGCTGTTGGCATGAACAGAGGTGAATAATGGAAGTCAAGGACAGACTGAGGCAGTTGGCACATGTTTCAAGGGTCTAAATAAATGACACATTTGCAGTGCATGTATCCAAGACTCATGGTTAGGTAGTTATCATCTAAGGGATTGCACTCTAACCTAGTTAGTTAATAAGTATATCCAAGTTACCTAGACAAGTAAATATTGATGAGAAATAGCTTAAAACAAATAGTTGCTGAGCTAGGGAAGGTACCAAACATCCCAGACATTTAAAGTGACTTGAATGGAGCAAATTTCATTTTTTTTTTAGTGAACAAAAGTTCTCCCTTATTTGCTTGCTTGTGTTTCTCCCTATCAAACTATAGTAATGTTTGTTCAGCTGCCCTCTTTCTACTTGTCTCTTGGGTCTTTTTGATGATATTATATGCCTGTCTAAATTCAAATACTCGCCTTTGACTTTTGTAACATTCTGTGTATTTATTATGAGAATGTCAAGGCTTTGACCTTTCCTATCTCAAAAAGCATTGGTTTAGATTTCATGAAAATGGTGAGATAGTGATCTGACTTGATAATGTGGGGTTGAAGAGTGTAAGTAGATGTTGTGACTATTTAAAGTATGTTCTTTTCTCAAAATGCATGGACCACATGCATAATTTAGGAATTCCTAAGCATCCATGGATGCTTTCTTTTTTAATAGTGCAAAATTAATGCATTATTGATGGATGTTTCCTTCATTTTCAAATCTAGGAGCATGCTATTTCAGGTAGTCACGATTTCCTCAGTAGATCCAGTCATTTCAGCCTGCATTCTCTGCTGTGCCTTGAAAGGCAGATTTGGCCCCAGACCCCTAAAAAATTCACTGCCAGTAATTTATGTGTTATTGGTTCTTGAATCAGTAAAACAGTGAAAATTGGAACCAGAATAGAGAAGTGGGAAAGAGGAGAAAGTGAGACCTGAAAGAGGAGTCATTCTAAGAGGGTAAAGTTGTTTCTCTGCCTGATGTAGAATGGCTTAAACTGCCTCTTTTCTCTCAGGGATTTCCATGAACTGCTGTCAGTGCTGGGTTTTTGAGCTCCTTGCGATTGCCAGGTTTTGACTGAGTCCCAGGTAGAGCTTGTGGGATGCTCAGAGCATTTGAGCCTCGAGTACAGTTCTAAATAACAAAAAAGCAACACATGCAAGCACAAATCTCATTTTTTTTTCCAGCTCTCCTACATTGATTTTGATATCCAGATTGTGTACAACGAGGCATGCTCAGGGATACTTGTTTTTCACCTCTTGTAGGTGTGCACTGACAAAGGCTGCTCCAGGGTGGAGGAGAACCCAGTGGGCTTTAGGAGTAATGCCAGCAATACACTGGGTGGGAAGGCTGCTGGTACTGCCTTGTACAGACCTGATTCCCAGTCAGTTATTTATTGAGAGGCTTTTGAGGAGCTTGTCATCAGGATGTCTTCATCCTTCCCGCACTTCACTGTGTTGGATCACACTGCTTTTAAGTATAATTAGCTGTCAAGCTACTGGAATGATATGAGGTCTGGTGCATATTAGTGATTTTGGTCTGGTATGTATTAATCGCAGAATTACAGACTAGTTTGGGTTGGAAAGGACCTTAAGATCATGCAGTTCCTACCCCCTGCCATGGGCAAGGACACCTTCCACTAGACCATGTTACCCAAGGCCTTGTCCAACCTAGCCATAATTAATGATAGTTAATGATTAATAAGGATTATGTTATGGGTTATTTTAATGATTAATAAGGGTTTTAAATGTGTGATGTTTTCAGATTTATATTTATTTATACGTATATATTTATATATATATTTAAATCCAAATAATAAATGTTTAGTGGAAATAATAAAAGTGGAAGGTGTCCCTGCCTGTGGAGGCGGGTTGGAGCTAGATGAGCTTTAAGGTCCTTTCCAACGCAAACCAGCCTGATTGTACAATACAGTGTGGTTGTGCCGATGGAGATGTTGGAATTGACTGCCTGGGTTGCAGGTTCAAAACTGGCCTGTAGCTGGTGTGTTACTTTGTGGTGCCTCATGAGAGAAATCAGTAGAGCAGAGTTGAGAGGATAGATGGTCCCTACTCCAGTCGTGATGGTGAGTATCTGCTGAAATGTACATCGGTGATCCCACACCTCCCGACAGCTGCAGGCACTCTGGAGAGAATGGAATGCAAGCTCTCAAATGGAGCAGAAGGGCAGCTGACATGAGGAATCAGTTTATAAAATGGGCATAGGTGTAACTTTATGGTCTGCAGTGTTGATTATTGAGGTGCTGATCCCATGGTTTAATACTTTTAAAACCAGCCTCTGCAAAGCAAGCTGCCTTTGGTTCCACCACATAGATAATCACCAGCATTCATCCAGGGTGGTCCCTGTGGCCTGCTGAGGTCTTCCTTCAGCTCCAGACAGACCTGGACTTCATGAGCTTCAGAATCTTTTAAAGCATGGGTGGTCATGGGGGTTCTACAACACCGTTGCTGCAAGATATGTATTAACCAAAGTCAGTCTGTGGATTCACTGTGACTTCATCAGAGAAAGGAAAAGTGCACCCAAAGTAGCTTTGAGCACACGTGCCTTAATGAGCAGAGTGTCAGCTATTTTAGGTCTTTCCTTTTTGGCATTGCCCAACTTTGAATAATGATGTAATGCAGGAGTGGGGGTAGAGAAGCTGCGTGTTAGATGTTAGGGCACTCACTGGGAAGGTGAGACACGAGCTCCATTGCTGTTCCAGTTAATGTTTATTTATGTGAAAGGGAGTCAAGTCAGAATGAGAAGTTAAAGTTCCCTACCCAAGCCAGTAAGTGCTCTGGGCTTGATGTGAAGACAGCTTCAAGTCCTTGATTTTGAGATGGGGACAGCAAGGACATCATTTTATGCCAGAAAGTCTCATTGCTCATGCTGCAGTGGTGTGTTCGTCCTGCCTTATTCCCATCTCTTCCATGCTCTTAAGGACTCTTAAGTATGTTAATGTAACAGGGAGAAAAGGGTAATGCTTCTAATTTAGCATGTGAGCATTCTTATAAAGGACTAAAACCTTAGTAAGTAAATCTGTAGACATTTAATAGTGTTTATTCCTCACCACCCCTCTGTTGTCATGCAACTTGAGTTGCAAAGAGAAAAAGAGAAATCTTCACTATGTCTGCCTATTTTCTGGCAGTGATTTTCTTCCTGCTGCACCTACAGTTCCTTCTGTATTGTTTGAATCTCTAGTGGTCATTGTGTCTCGCTTGAGTTGTGCTTAGTCCTTTCTTATCAGCCTCCCCAGTGTCTGGCTTTGTGTTCATTCAAGCGGTTCTTGGTTTCCTTGCCAGCAGCTTAGTTCCACGCTGCTTGAGCTGCAGCCCCATCCCGTCCTTCTGTTCCAGCTTACATCTTCCCAGAGGGACTCACTGTGTTCTCACTTGTATACCAACACCACAGTTTCCTGTGTGAAAAAAATGATCATTTTGGGAAATGCTAATGTGTCCACCTTGTATGCGCTTTCAGTTCTCACCTCTTGATGCGAACCTATTGAAGGCAGCCCTGGTTCCCCCAGGGAATGGGCGATTGCATGGTGTAGGTCAGCCTCCATTTGGCTGGGTAGGTTGAGGATCTGTGTAGTGATTTACTCATGTTTGGTGACCTGGAAGGATCACAGAATCACAAAGTGATTCCATCTAGCATGTAACTTGCCTTCCTCAGCAGCTCCCTTGGGAACAACCAGCTGTGCTAGCATAGATTGCCGTGGGTTTCAGTTTCTTTTCACGTGAAAACTCAAGGATTTGAGTTTTGACTCATCTTCTCTAGCTGTTGTAGTTCCAGCTTCCTTAAAAACAATGGGTGAGATGAGCTGCAGTGTTGAACTGAACCGTTGTTCAATGAGAGCAGGACAGGTGTTTTCACGCGCTCCTTACTGTTAGGAGTTGGCCCTCATACAGCCTGATCCACATTGCTTGCAAGGTACAACAAGGCTGTGGCTGTTGTAGTTCAAGTTTTCCTGAAGGTGAAAGAGATAAATCCTTCCTCATGCTGAGGTAGCTTATATGGGGTTATATGATGACATTTTCTATTCCTAGATTTATGTATATCTTGTAAAAATGAGAAAGAGAAAATGTTGAACCAGTGTGGAAAACGGACTTGTTCCTATTTTTATAATGGGTAATGGATTTGATCGTTATCAAAGGTTTACAATGTTGGGTTACGGAGCCTGGGTTTTGCACTTCAAATTTCTTGTCAGGTTGAATGTTGAGGAAACTGAAATGATGCATTTTGAGGTTTGAGCATGAAAGTAGAGACTTATCTGTCTGTCCAGTTGTTCTCCTCAGCCTCAAATGTTCATGACAATATGAGCATTAGGTGCTTTGATGCTTGGCTTAGGGCTGTCTGATCCTATTTTAATCGATGTGGAAGAGCTACGAGTGCTCAGGATGCCTGAAAATCACATCCTTGACGTCCTGCTGATGCCTCCATGATGTTTTCAAAGAGAACAATAAAAACTCCTTTGATTTCTTGTGTCAGATCAATGAAAAGTGCAAATCTGTGGCCTAACGCTGCTGTGATGTTTATGGTATTTGTTTAATTGTCTAATGTGCATTATCTGTGTGATCCCACAGGTTTTAGCTGACGCTGTTGCACGCTTGGTTGTAGATAAATTCAGTGATTTGACGGAAAATTTCACGTCTCCACATGCACGTAGAAAAGTCCTTGCTGGAATTGTCATGACAACAGGTAAAGAAAAGGTCCTATTTTACCTGCTTAAATAAGAGAGCTCTGTTTGCATTCTAGGAAACTCCCTTTTTGCCAATCAACCAGTATTGAAATACATTTTCCCAGTTTAATCTTCAAGGTGCCCTAAATAGAGCAATTAAATCTTAGCTGAAGTTAATTACAGGAAAATTAGAGCTGCAAATACTATCTTATGCCTTATTCAGACATGTAAGAAAACTTACGGTCTATGAAATACATGTATCATTTAAGACCTGACAGTAAATCTAAGATGAATTGTACCGTAGTGGTCACACAGACGGTATTCTTGGGTTTTGACATCTCAAGTAAGAAATGATGCTTGCTTCCCAAGGTTTTGCACTTTGTTAGAGTTATTCTTGCTGTGTTTTATTCTTAGTGCTTTCTGTCTCAGTCATTTTAGTCAAAACATCTGAAAAAGCAGCTTACATTTTGGCAGCTGACACCATTATGCATGTACAAGCAGTAGGAATGTTGTAGTTCTCACTGCAGGCATGAGATCTGCTAGTGAAGTTCTGCCTGAAGCTGATCTGCAACCACCTGGTTGCTGAATTTTCCTCACACTAAGATTGCTTTTGTTCTTCAGTCCATCTGAACCCTTTATGGGACATTCATTTTGGGCCCGTCGTGAAACATCATTGAATCCCAGCCTGGTTTGGGTTGGAAAAAACCTTAAAGCTCATCCAGTTCCAACCCCTTGCCATGGGCAGGGACACCTTCCACTAGAGCAGGTTGCTCCAACCCCCTGTGTCCAACCTGGCCTTGAACGCTGCCAGGGATGGGGCAGCCACAGCTTCTCTGGGCACCCTGTGCCAGCGCCTCAGCATCCTCACAGGAAGAGCTTCTGCCTAAGAGCTCATCTCAATCTCCCCTGTTCTGTCAGGTTAAAGCCATTCCCCTTGTCCTGTCCCTACAGGCCCTTGTCCAAAGCCTCTCTCCAGGTTTCCTGTATTCCCTTTAGGCATTGGGAGCTGCTTTAAGGTCTCCCTGGAGCTCCTAAGGTCTCAGCCTGTTCCTATTAGTTGTGTGAGTCAGATGGATAGTGATAACTATACAGCCTTCCCGTGGTGATTTGAGCAATGCCAGCCCTTTCCTCCTGCAGGGGTGTTTGTAGGGGCCTCCTCCAGAGCAGAGGAATCTGGGGGTGCTGTGTTAGGGTAGATAACTCTATCGTAAGACATCCATGGTGAGCTGATCCTGGCCAGCAGTCAAACCACCAGTCTCTTGCTTGCTGCTCTCTCCTGGGGCATGGAGAGAAAACATAAGGAGGGCAAGAAGACTCATGGGTAGACAAACACTGTAACCTTCAACATAGAATCATAGAATCAACCAGGTTGGAGAAGACCTTTAAGCTCATCCAGTCCAACCATTCTCCATCACTGCCGAGGCCACCACTAACTCATGGCACTGAGAGCCTCGTGTACATGGTGTGTGAACACTTGCAGGGATGGTGACTCCAGCACTGCCCTGGGACATCCGCTCTTCTTTTCTCTGGGCTCCTGTTGCATGGAATGTATTGGACTCCTATAGTATGGAATGTTTTAATACCAAGAACTACACTTCTAGAAGCATTACACTGCTGCTAAGCTTTACAGTGTTTTAATCATTTAAACATCTTCATTTCCTATTTTTACCTTTCCTGTTGTTGGTTTAATACCCTTCCATAACATATTTCTGTTTTAATAAATCGGTGACTTTCAGATATCTAAAGTCACTGTGAATATCTGCAGAGGTGGCAAGGAGGCTGGGGCTCAGGATTAAAGCTGGAAGCTAGCTGGGGCTCAGGATTAAAGCACCATCTTCGTAGCCCAGGCTTTAATAACTCTTCCTGAACTTTTTTCCATCACATTTTCTAGTTCTAACTAGTTTAGGTTCTGCACTAAGATGATTTGTTGGATTAGTTGTGATTTTAGTTGCATCTTCTTCCTGAAACTTTATTTTGCAGGTACAGATGTGAAAGATGCCCTGGTAATAAGTGTTTCTACAGGAACAAAATGCATCAATGGTGAATACATGAGTGATCGTGGTCTTGCATTAAATGACTGCCATGCAGAGATTATATCTCGCCGGTGCCTGCTTAAATTTCTCTATACACAACTTGAGCTTTATCTAAGGTGAGCTGGAGGGAAAAGGAAGCTGAGCTGATCACATGGAACTGGAAAGGTGTCTGTGGGAAACATCTATGAACATTTCAATGTGAACCATTTGTTCTATTGCATTAGGATGCTTCATTTAGAACTCAGGCTCTTTGCCCTAAGGTTTGACTTAAACAAAACACGTATTCAGTTAGCTGTCAATCATGAGATGGGAGGACCGAAAACATCATTGGGAATCAGTTTGGAAGCTCAAAATATACAGATCAAAACAACCTCAAGTGAGCTAATGGGTGGTAATGTTTTATTTGCTGTTAAGTGCCTGAAAGCTTGTGCCTTGTGCATTGACATCTAGGGGTGTCAAGGGCTCTGTATTTCCTGTCACAGTGGTCTTTTTTCACTTTGTTAATTGTAGTAACTGTTAGCTTTATACTACAGAATTTCCAGACACCCTGTGGTTGTTTTAATGCCTGTTAAGACTGCCCAGCTTATGGTTCTTTACATGTTCATGTCAGTTCTGACTCTGGCTTTGTTCTCCCTTTCAGCAATAAAGAAGATCAACAAAAATCCATTTTTATCAAGTCGGAGCGAGGTGGATTTAAGCTGAAGGAGAATGTGCAGTTCCATCTCTATATCAGCACATCTCCTTGTGGCGACGCGAGGATTTTCTCCCCACATGAAGCAGCACAAGAGGGTATGACAGCAGTCCTGCTCCAGCAAGGAGGGTTAAAGTATTCTTTGAGCATGTCCAAGTGGTACAGTTAAAATTTAGGTGTCTTCTTTCCTTTTAGCATAGATGTGTGTTTAGACAAAGATCTCTTCCAAACAAAATCTGAGCTGTTCTTCCTGTGTGATAGAAGTGCAGTGTAGACTGATCCACCATGTGGTCTTGAAGAGGCTGAAAGCCAGCCGTGATATGCCAGTGAGTCAGCAAGTATTTGTACAGAACTAACCAAACCTTTTCACTGTTTCCAGCTTTTAACAGTGGTTTTCTGCCTGCCCCTTTCTTGAGCTGTCTGTTAACTTTGTTCTAACGCTATAATACGCAGAACAGAACTGAAGAGCTCCCTGCTTGTATTGCTCCTTTGTGGAAAGCTTGGGTTCATTGTAAGTGTGTTTTAGAAGACTGTATTTGTGAGAGGTGTCTGATGCTGTAGCTCATTTTCAAGGAGAAATAGAAATTCTTATGCAAGCCAGCAGGCAAATTCCTTTAATTGACTCCTGTTATTGTAATGCTGTCTGTAAAACACTCTGAGAATGTTCCTCACCTGATTGTAAGTGATTTTTTTTATCATTTAGATCAAGGGGACAGGCACCCAAACCGCAAAGCAAGAGGACAGCTACGGACAAAGATAGAATCTGGGGAAGGGACCATCCCTGTGCGCTCCACTACCACCATCCAGACATGGGATGGTGTACTGCAAGGAGAAAGACTACTTACCATGTCCTGCAGTGACAAGATAGCGAGGTGAGACATGGAACAATTGCTTTCTTTGTTATTGCTTTTTATTGCTGAACAAGGAGGGTTGCATGGTATCTGTAGTGAATGGGCAGGTTCTTGATTTGCTCATTTCACTGCTTAGATGTAGCATGGGGGTGGCTTTAGCTCCAGTGTTAAAACTCTGGTTCTTCACCTGCACTTGGTATCAGACCTTTTGCTGGGTTCAGAGGCAAGGTGAAATCATGATGTACCATTTCCAGCCACTTCAAGTCATGACAGCTTTGGTTTGTGTTTATATCACTAGGAAATAGCAGAGGAATGCTTTTTCATCCCCCTTCTCCTGAGACTAGTAAAGCATTAGTAAAACAATGCAATAAATGTATTAGTTATATTTGGATGACTTCCTCTGATGATATACATCTTTTGCCTCATCCCTGGCAGTGTTCAGGGCCAGGCTGGATGGGGCTTGGAGCAACCTGCTCTAGTGGAAGGTGTCCCTGCCCATGGCAGGGGATTGGAACTAAATGAGCTTTAAGGTCTGTTCCAACACAAGCAATTCCATGATTCTGTGATATCAAAAGATACATACTTTTTGCATGGATAGATTTAGATTTGGATCATTTTATAGGGAGAAAAATTGTTCCAGTTTAAAAAAAATAATGATGGGCACATAGAAAATAAAACTTTAAAATTATTTTAATTTAAATACTTTCATTATCATTAGATATTTAGTTTCCAACACTAGTGCTTTTATTTCTATTTTATCCTATTCCTTCTTCTTTGTCCTTTTTGACAAAGATTGTAAGATTTATTCTTTTTTGCTCAAAACCATAAATGGACAAGTGTTACACCACCCAAAATAAGTTTAACATTAGTGTCCTTTAACAAGTATCAGAACATGGGAGAGTTGCGGCATCTTGAAATGAATCCGTGTGTTTGCAGCCTCTCTGTTTTTGCAAACCAGATGAGAAATGAGTATTTCAGTGGATGGTATTTTAGTTATATTTTAATGAAAATAGCTCTCCTGTTTCGGCAAGTCACAGTTGGCCTGCTTCAAAGTGTATTGAGTATATTAAATTGCAACTGTTCTTGTGAACAGTGTATGCCGCATCAAAAATGCAGCAGGAGGGTTATG
The DNA here is from genome assembly GCF_033815535.1 of Pezoporus flaviventris. Classification (NCBI taxonomy): domain Eukaryota; kingdom Metazoa; phylum Chordata; class Aves; order Psittaciformes; family Psittacidae; genus Pezoporus; species Pezoporus flaviventris. The sequence continues at coordinate 56,070,095 of NW_026892549.1, forward strand.
GAGTCACTTGGTTCCTTAAGTCTTGTCTCAAGTTACCAGCATCTCTACTGAAGGAAGATGTTTTACTTTAGTTTAAAACTAAACATAACTGGATAGGGCCTTTCAGAAGCTAGGACAGGTAATGCTACAGAAATGCCATTTCAGTTTCTTTTAGGATATTTTCCATCAAATCCACCAAATAAATTCCCCAGCTTCATGCCAAGGGCTTCTCCCAAGCACCCTGCATGGTAATTGTGCCCCATTCAGTTGATTTCTTTTATCACATCATCCTTGCTGTTAGTGCAAATGACAAAGAAATGAAGCCAGTTGTTGAGCAAGAACCCATTTGACTATTTTGTTGATTTTGTGTGATGCAGAACAGACTCATCTCTCGCTTGCCTAGCTAGCTGTCACCTCTCCTTTGGGCTAATGGGAGTAATTTTGTTTGTGCCAGTGAAGGAAGCAGATAGAACCCCTTGACACAGAACACAGACTGTATCACGGGTAAGGAGGCCCAAATTTTCCTACTCTTTTTTTCCTTTCCTTATTTTTTTACATTTCCCTGACACTTCTGACTGTGTTTTGTCAATTTTACCTTTTAAAGAATGCATTGCTCTGGAGTGTCCGGCACTCAGCCCTCCAGTATGCCTGAGCCCTGTGAATTTCCACTGTGCTTTCTCAAAGCTTCACAGTTCCAGCCTGGAAGAGGTGTGGATAAATTCAGGGTGCAGGATTGCACAAGCAAGAAAACTCTTGTATCTGAACAGCCTCATCCCTGTGGATTATATGTATAATCCAAGCTGTTATTTCCAGCCTCTGAGTGCTTTGATGCAATGGGCTGCTGAGCACCCTCCTGAGCCTGGTAGGAACATCCAAGAAAAACGTGAAAAGGCCATGAGTGTATTTCCATGTGGGTCAGAAGCACTAGAACAGGATTATCCTGGTGTGTTAGTGCCTTGTGGCTCTGCAGTGTGGTGTTAGGGTGCTTTCTGTGACCAGAGTAACTGTTTTGAGAGATTAATATACATGCATTTGTTTTCAATGATTCCTAAACTCATTCTATGGTACTTTATAATGTCTGGTTTTGTCATCCTCCTTTTGATGTGTTTTTCCACCCCCCTTCATTTTAAGCTACTTGGCTTCAAATAATTACTTAAATTCTCATAAATGGAAGTTTGTAACTCAATCTTTCTCTTTGAAGTTGCACCAAAATACGTCTTAAAATCCTGTGCATGCTCACTAAAGGCTGCATGTTCAGCAGCTGTGTCCATGCCCATTCATCTATCTTCGAGTTTGAGAGTTATTTCCAAGTGGCAAGCTCCATGACAGAGCCAGTGGAATTTCTGGACAGCAATAGATGGAGCAGTTCTCATTAGTTCTTACGCCAAGTGACAATGGCCCATGTGAACATATTCACTTGGATATTCTTCCCTCTGAGGGTGGTGAGATGCTGGCATAAAGAAGCTGTGGCAGTGTTCAGGGCCAGGTTGGACACAGGGTCTTGGAGCAACCTGCTCTAGTGGAAGGTGTCCCTGCCCATGGCAGGGGTTGAAACTGGATGAGCTTTAAGGTCCCTTCCAACCCAAACCATTTTAGAATCCTATGATACATGGTGGTGGCATGACACCTGGCAAAAAACCTGTGGGGAAGTGGTAGAAAACCACTACCCCAGCATCTAAATAACCAGGAGCAGCATCATGTAACCTCTCAAGCCAGTGACCTGAGTCTTGACCCATGCTTACTGTGGTATGGAGCAATGTCAGAAAAGCTGGGACAGGTCAGAGCTGTGTGGTTGCCAGCCCAGGAACAGCTACAGGAGAAAGCAGATTCTCTTGGCTGTAGCTGCAACTGTGACCTCAGGATAAGTAAAAAGATGTTTGCAGGAAGTGCTACTGTCGAAGACCATGGACTTTGTGCACTTACTGATTTATAGTGTGGGCTGCTGACTAAGCCACTTGACGTAGAAGAAGCTCTTAATCCACTCCACGTAAAAGATGTTGCTGCCTGTTTATTCTGTGACTCATGGGCTGGTCATAGAGACTCAGTTAATCTCTTAAGGAAACAAAGAGAAATCAGATTTAAAATAAGACGAGAAATCAGATTTAAAATAAGACAAGAAATCAGATTGCAGTCAGCTGAATGCAAAGTCATCTCTGCTCCTTCATTCTGCCAGGTGGTGACTCGGCTAGATGGGTTCCACAGTGAGCAGGTCATCACCTGCCCAGCGTGGGTCTGTGCCACAGAATATACATGGACTCAGTCAGAGATCAATATGATCAGACAAAAAGCCCATTATTACAAAGCCTTAACCCCTTAAGTACTATTTCTTACATGCACTTACAGTGATTTGGCATATTATGATTGGATATATGTGCCTTGAAGACCCTTTGCAACTAGCATATAATTGGTTAAGCACAGGTGTGGGAACTTGACCTCGAAAGCTTGCCAACAGTCCACAGTTCTCATTAACTCGGTGAAATCCAGCTGCTTCTTATCTTGCTTGTTTAGGCTTCCTTGGGCCTCTCATGGCCTTGCTGTATCTTTCAGGATTTTCAGAGTTTATGTACCAATTATCCATTCTCCTGTGAGAACACTGCCTCCACATCTCCCCCTTTTTGTTTTGTATATGGTTTGGATGACTCTACTTGAGCAGGGGATTTAGCCTAGATCATATCTCCAATATATGCTGACTACAAGCTGCTGGGCCTGCCCATTTTTTCTGCTGTATGGATCTCTGGTAACGGGAGGCCATCCTTCACATCAAGGTCTGGCATGGCATGTGACACCCACCGCTCCACGCCTGCTGGGTTGCAGCCAACAGCGGAGATAAAGGTTCTTCTTGGTGGCAAACACAGAGGCCAACCCAGTCTGCCCTTGACTGTGGTAGCAGGCATTTTGTCAGCTTCAGTCCTTGCACCTTGTTGTCAATGCAGAGTTTTACCTGCTTCATCCAGTATTGTATTGAAATCTTTCTAGCTTTTGCCTTAGCATTTTCTAGCAGCTACTGCAAATTTCCATACTCTTAACATCTCTTTTACAAGTGACAAATCTATACAATACAAGGTGTAGTTTCTTATTAGCAGGTGGTTTCATACACAAAATCACAACCTCTAATAATAGCTACTTTATAAGCGCACATATTTAGGATGTTATTTTTCATTTGCCCCCAGGTGATGTTTTGCAGTCATTCGTTTTTTCTCTTCCTCTGTCTCATCCTGCTTGGGGTATTCATGGTCAGCTCCTGTAGGTGAGGCATCAGGTTTTTCCATTTGTCTTGTCAAGCTTATGGCAGGCAGTCGCCATGGACCTCGGACCTGTAGGCAGGAGGACGCAAATATACCCCCTCCCCCAGGTTTTCAGTTCTTGAGAAGTAGACAGGTTAAACTGCGTATTTGCAGCATCATTGCTCCTTTTATTTTTTTTATTTTTTTTTTTTTTTTTCAAAAGCCGGCCTGCTGGGCAGCAGCTACAGCCGCCTGCCTGCTTCAGCAGCAAGCATAAATACCTGCCGGCAGCCGTGCTTCTACATTAACCCTTTCATGCCCGAAATGTTAAACTGCTACCCGTTAAAAGCTTTTACATGAACCCAACAATACACAAAACACTGATTGCCCTCAACACACACACACACACACGTGTGGGATCCCACAAGCACACTTCACACAAGTACAGTATTTGAAACACAAAAAGACAATTATTACTCCCACTACACAGTCCCATGTACAGAACGTGGCACAAGGACCCTGTGGAGACTAATAGCAAACCAGCTCCGAGAAGCATCATTGCAGTGGGAGGTGGCAGGCTCAACCTTAGCGGGCGTCCCCGCAGAGGCTCTGCCTCCCTCACAGCGCATGAGGCTTGGACTTTTATACTGACCAAAATGCACACTCATTCAGACACAGGTGGCCAGCCTATGTTGGGAGAAGTGGCCAGCAGTATCTACAGAGGTCTCCAAGGGTTGATAGAAACCTGGACATACTTATTTTTACCAACTTCTAGTTCATGAGTATCACAGAGAAACTGTATTAAATGAGTCACAGTATGCCCAATACCCCTGATAAGAGCATACGAAAAACCTTCCCACCACTGAAAATGCAGACAATACGCCTCTATCCCGTGTTTGTCTCCCTGTAGGTTCGGGGGGGTGGGTGGGAGGTGGTGGATGGTTTGGTTTTTTGTTTGTTGTTTTTTTTTTTCTTTAACGTAATAAAGATTGCTCCCTTCACTTTCAGAAGGACTGAAAACATCCATAAAACGCAAGTCCTAAGCTGAAATTTCAATTAATTCAATCCCCGACAAGGGGGGTGTCCTGGGGCGGTGCTAACTCTTTCCAGGGTTTCACCCATCGAGCTGGCACCCACCGCAGACAGGAATCTATAATTACACACATATAACCTTGACTGGTTAGTTTTACTTACGCAGGACCTTTCCAAATGCCGGTTTCCAAATCCTTGTACTGGACCAGAATACCCGGAGTTTTAGTCATATAACCTGAACCTAATGCCTGACCATGTATTATAGCAGGGGGGTCATTAAAGTCTTCTGTCAATTGCACAAAATTCATAACATATACAGCTTTCTGCATCCTTGCTACTGGTGTACGTCCTTCTTCCCCCGTTTTTTGTTTTTCCAACAACCGTTTCAAAGTTTGATGTGTTCGTTCAATAATAGCTTGTCCTGTAAGAGAATAGTGTCAATAGTAACATGGACATATTTCAACTTCCCAAAAGAGGGTACATGAGTCACAGCCATTTGCCAAAGCTGGAGGCCTTGAGGGTTGACTCCAAGGCCTATACCTACTGCTTGGCCTTGACAATCAGGACAAGATTAGTGATTTTTGTCGTGATGTGATCTAAGGCCTCATACTGAGCTTTTGATAGAACTCTTTTTTGTTCTGCCTTTGACTCACCCTTTAAAAGGGGCATGAGATCGCTCAGATCATCATTTCAGATTTGAGCTATTTTCGAATTTTCAGGGATGTTGACCGGAGGAGCATGTGTTTGCACCATGATCCCAATATTTCCAGTATAGTCAGCATCAATTACACCGGGTAATACAAAGATTCCTTTACTTGATGATCATCCCAGTAGCAAAGCACATAACCCATGACCAAGAGGCCCATTTAATTTAGATGGAATACAATGAACAGAAGTATCGGTTATGGTAAAATCTATTGCTGTTGCCACGTCCACTCCAGCACTCCCTGCGATGGCGGAGGGGATGCGGTCCAGACACCCTGATTTTGTGTCGTCGCGCGGGGTGGCATCGCGCTCACATTCAAGTTTCCCGACAGGGTTCCGTCTTTTTGAAACTTTGAACGACATTCAATTGTCTTGTGGCCAAATTTGTCACATTTAATACATTTGTCTGCAAAATCAGTAACACCACACTGAGGGGGTAGGGTTGCTGAACTGATTTTCTTTACAGTACACTGCTTTTTAAAATGCCCCATCCATCCGCAGTTATAACATCTCATACCTTTAGTACCCCCATGATCACCCTGACCTTTTTGTAGAAGGGGTTTAACAGCAGCGGCGAAGGCAGTAGCCATGTATCCAGCCTTTTCCTCTGCTGTGCCCACTTTAGAACATGCATCCATCATTTCTTGAAGACCAGCAGATTTTGGCAAACCCTGCAAAATACGCTCACAAGCTGGGTTAGCATTTTCCATAGCCAGAGACATAAGCATGGATTCTTCAGCATTCGATGCCAGATCACTATTCTTTTCAATAGCCTCTGTCAATCTGTCAGTAAATTGCGTATATGGCTCAGTAGGTCCCTGCTTTACTGATGTATGTGAAGGATTAGGTTTTCCCGCTTCCGGCACAGCTTTCAGAGCAGCTAAAGCCAATTGCTGTGCTTGCTGTAAAACTTCAATTTTCATACAAGCTTGTACTCCATCAGGGTGAAGTTGTCCCTTTCCCAATAACATTTCAGATGAAACACCGTGCAAAGGGTGATGAGGATTATACTCTGAATTCTCATCTGCAGCCCTTGCAGCAAGCTCCTCAAACCCACTTTTAAAATGTAGGAGCTGTGAAGGAGTTAATAAAATTGCAGCCACTCTGAGACAATCATGTGGAGTTAAAACATTACTAGAAAAGAAAGCAGATAACATTTGCTGTGTATATGAGGAAGACAACCCATACTGAGTAATTGCTTCCTTAATTTCTTTCATAGCTTTCCAGTCCCTAGGAGTCCAGACAGACTGTCCCTGAGAATTTATAATAGAAGGGAATGCAGCGGGAGCATCTATCGGTAGAATAGTACCATCTATAATTGCATCCTGAATGCAGACTCGCCATCTCATGTCACTTGGATTAACTTTATTAGGTGTAGGAGTCGGTGGTAATGACACATCACAAGGACTGATGTTACCCGGTTTTTCCGTTTTTTTCTGGGGCTTGCTGCCTCTCCTGCCCCAATTTGTCCAGACGGTCCCACAAGTCCTGCAATGGTTTATCTAAGGATTTTGTCCATTATCCCCAGTTCCACTCATTTTGCAGCTCTGGTGGGAGCGATGCAAGCGCTGGTGTATGTGGCGGAGGTGGGTATTTATTCGGAGTTACACGCTCCTCCTCTGGAGACTCCCACCCCGGCAAAAATTCTTGGAGATTAAGTTTAGGGGCAGTAGCAGCATGAAAAGGGTTAACATCAGTTTGTTTCGGTTGTTTCGGTTGTTCAGTTTGTTTCGGTTTGTAAAGGCGTTGTCGACACAGGATAGGGGAAAGGCGCAGGGTCCTCAAACTTTCATACTGTACTGCGCGCCGGTTTTTGGCCAGAATGCTTTATGCCCGAAACAGACAACACTACCATGGCTGTAGCACTGGGTGCTGAATCTAATGTAGGTGCTGAGCCCTGCTGTTGTGAAGGCGAGTCAGAGAGAGCTGTAAAAGCGGATTTTGCCGCCTGTTTCTCAGCCTTCATTGCGGCTAGAGTCCCTTTTAGTAATAACCAGGGGGCAGCAAGAGACTTCGCCTCCTTAAACCCACAAGTAACTTGATCCCACAGGCGTGCCCCAATTTTTTTCCAAGTCCCAAGATCAAAAGCTTCATTAACGCCCTGGATCAGCTCTTTTTCTTTACTCCAGAGCAACAATCTTTTTAACAGATTATCATCATATTCTATCCCTCTCACTGAGAGGATATGCTGGAAGAGCTTAAGGATGACCATTTTTTTTTCCCCATCCTAACCCTCTTCCAGACCCTGTCGGCTGTTACCTTATTTGTACTGCACAGTGTCTTCTGGGCTCACAAGGCTCCGTTCCGAGGCGTCCACCTCCCGATCCTGGTCCTGCCAGATCGAACCCAGCCGACGTCCCTGCGGCTCCGCGTTTTCCACTTTCTTTGGTGCCATGCGCTTTAATTCCTTCAGTTTCAATATGAAAAATATGGGGGGGGGGTCCCTGTTCAGGTGCCAGTTGCTGCAGAATATACATGGACTCAGTCAGAGATCAAAATGATCAGACAAAAAGCCCTTTATTACAAAGCCTTAACCCCTTAAATACTATTTCTTACATGCACTTACAGTGATTTGGCATATTATGATTGGATACGTGCCTTGAAGACCCTTTGCAACTAGCATATAATTGGTTAAGCACAGGTGTGGGAACTTGACCTCGAAAGCTTGCCAACAGTCCACAGTTCTCATTAACTCGGTGAAATCCAGCTGCTTCTTATCTTGCTTGTTTAGGCTTCCTTGGGCCTCTCATGGCCTTGCTGTATCTTTCAGGATTTTCAGAGTTTATGTACCAATTATCCATTCTCCTGTGAGAACACTGCCTCTACAGGTCTGAGCTGACATTGAGCAGCAGAAGTGTCCCTGCATATGAATGATGAGCCTGTGGAATCAGTGATGGGAATGTTGTCTTCTGTAATCACTTTCTTGAGCCATCAAATGCTCCTAAATGAGCGCTGTGCTGTGGCCAGGGTCTGTCTGCTCTAATGCAGTGTGGCACAGCAACAGGAAAGGTTGATTTCTATGATATAAACTACATCTGCGCCCTGGAAGGTTGGAGTTTTAAGCTGGATTTAAGTTGTTTCAGTTCCTCAACTCTTTTCTGGTGCTGTTTTTAATGTGCAGAAAAAACCCTTTGATTGATTGTTGCACTGGGGAGTCAACACTGACTTTAATCAAGTTTTCTGTAATAGAGTTTGCTTTTTTCTGATGGTTTCATGGTTTGAAGTGAAATAATGAATTTGGCTACAAAAGAAGTTGTGGCTTCAGTAAACATTTAGTACCAGATTGACAGCATTTGTTCACGTGCGTTCTGACAAGCTGTGCTTGTAAACTGCAAGGATGAGGCAGTTTTACCATTTCAGGAGGCAATCAATGCTTGTGGCCTTTGGAAAACTGATGCATGGTATTGGTGTAGCTTCTTCTCAGTTTATATCTAGAAAGGTTGTTTTTAGTATACATGCTAATGGAAGTGAGAAATTACTGCTTGTCAGAAAGAAGTACAGTATAAAAAAGGAACAAGACGACATACATCCCTCCCTTTTGACTCTGTTACAATCTGCATTTGGGTTTAATGTTTACTGCTGCATTACTGACAGTTTCTGATACAAGTATACATTTCTATAGCTAAGTTATTTTATTATAACAATTGACATTTAATGCTATTTTTATGAAGCTAACCACCATCAAACCCTGCCTAGTAAATAGTGAGAGCTTGAGGTTTTGGTTGTACGAATGAGATGCTGGCACAGAGAAGCTGTGGCAGTGCTCAAGGCCAGGTTGGACACAGGGGCTTGGAGCAACCTGCTCTAGTGGAAGGTGTCCCTGCCTGTGGCAGGGGTTAGAACTGAATGAGCTTTAAGGTCCCTTCCAACACAAACCAGTCTGGGGTTCTAAGTGTTGGAAGAAGCAGCAAAACACAAGCTTTGGAAATACAGGAGACTGAAGCAAGGAAAAGGGTCTGGCAAAGGTTTTTATTTAGGAAGCCAGGGCTTGCCAAAGGAATTATTTGGCCTTTTTTTTAACGTCCATCTGTCACTCAGGTACTATTCATGAAAGGTAACCTGGGATGTGCCTTACTGAAGGAAGTGCAGTGTGTGGCTGCAAGTTTCAGATACTTCTGTAAGACCCCAGTTTGCAATGCTTAGTCTTGAATTCTTTCCAGATGTCTCTTCCATATTACCTGTGTCCGTAACAGTCCACATGCTTCTTTATGCTTGATGTGTGTAGCACTGCAAATAAAAAGAAAATACAATTCATTTGGCACTTGAAATACCTCTGTGCTTACAAAATTCTAGCCATGGTATGGTCCTTAGAGACCTGCTCTAAGGTATGCTCCTGGGATGCAATAATTTTCACTTGATATCTTTGCTCTCACATCTGGATGCTGACTGACTTTTCAGTGCTATACAAAATAGGCCTTTATTCAATGTGAAATCTGCTTTATTTTTCATTGCCACAGCATTTTTATTCATTAGGGCCAGCTTTTTTACTGACAGGTGAGTAAGCTAGAGCACACTGCTCCATTTCATTCCCTGTGAACATACACAAAGCAATTGTTTCCTTGGATTGCAGTTTTTATTTTGCCCTTTTTTCCTTTAAAACGTTCTCGTAGTTCAGGGTTTGCAGTGGTGTAGCAGTTGTGTATGGTTCCTAGCCTGAGCTGTGGTGATGTGTGAGCCGTGCCATGCCAGCACAAGCTGCAGGAAACACTATTAGCAGCATCCATATTTCCCGTTTTCCTAAAGAAACCTTGCCGCATGGTTTAGGATGGGCCTTTTATAAGGACAAACCATTCTGTACGAGAGTGAGAGCTTCAATTGTGCTCTGTTTTATTCAAGCAGCAGAAAAACTTTCCTGCTGCTTGTGTCTGGGTGTTGCAGTTGTACTCGAGTGTGCTGTTCTCATAGTGCCAAGCTGCTTCCAGGTATATCTCAGAGACAAGGACAGTGACAATACTCCGCAGTAAAACCTCTTTGAGGTTTGAGAAGGTGCTTTGTATGGCTGTTACACACAGGCTGAGAGCCAAAACTTGATCAAATGAACACAGCTACAAAAAATCCTTCTGTATTTTGCTCTTTTGCTTACTATATCCCTGCCACAAGACCTGATCCAGTGTAGGTCACATTGGTGCAGACAGGGATCTGTGGTTGGAGTGAACAAAGAGTATAGGCGCTTTTCCTATTTTCAGGTTTCAGAATCAGTTTTCTCCCTGCCCGTGGATATTGCAAGCAGCTAATTATGTCCTTCCTGGCAGCAGGATGTGGGCAGTTTGGCTGGGGTGTTAAGGGCAAGTTTTCCCTTATGGTTCTGAGCTCTTGCAGACACAATCCTTGTGTTCTGGAAGGATGGTTTGCCTGCTGCCAGGTGTCTTTTGGAGGCATCAGCTACTGTTTCTGACTGAGAATCTCACAGTTCGGCTTTTTCTGATTGAAGTATCCTATCTGTCTCTGGCATTAGGTTGCTGGAAAATGCATCACCAGATGTGTCAGTGGGAAAGTAAAGTTGAGACTGCTCCTGAAGTGGATGCTGACAGTAGACCTGTTGCTATAGGTCATCTTACTCAGGATTTTATTGAGCATCCTGTAAGCTGATCTCTGATACTCTGGCAGGTGTCACAGCTATGCTACCACAGTCATGTGCTGGTCAAGAGGAAGGGTTCAAAGTCTAGCCTGTTGTGATTGACTGCTGTTATGTCTGGCAGATGTTCCTTGTTCCATTAAAAAGAAAGTGTTTTTTTTTGTTTTGTTTTGTTTTGTTTTTCCCTCCCTCTTAGGTGGAACGTATTGGGTATTCAAGGAGCCTTACTTAGCCTCTTTGTGGAGCCAATTTACTTCTCTAGCATCATCTTGGGGAGTTTATATCATGGGGATCATCTATCCAGAGCCGTATACCAGAGGATAGCAGAGATAGAAGATCTACCACCTCTTTATACACTCAACAGACCTTTACTTAGTGGCAAGTATCTAATGGAGAAGGCCGTGCCGGTAACTAAGTCTGTTCCAGTAGCAATGTGATTTTGCAGTTCTCAAAACCTTGCAAATTATGTACTGTGAGTAAACTGCTTTCTGGTTACAACAGAGAAGTTATGTTCTAAACCTAATATAGATACCTGGTCAGAAATACCATAGCATCTTCATGAGTTAAAAGGTGGAAAGAACTGGGGTATGAACCTTTAGATGCAGGTTCACGTGATTGCTCTCTAGAGTATGCCCTAGCAATATGTGAGGCAAGTTGAATGCCCTGGCCTAGTGAAACCTCTTCCTACCCATGAAATAATGTGTTAGCTGTCACTGTTGCTTCTCTGGCCATTGCAGATATCTGTTGAATGACCACATCTTTAATCAGTATGTCAAGATAGACACGTTTGATTCACCATTTCTAGATCTATAAGAAACTAAAAATGGATGGGGAGAACATCTCAGCTGCATTGGTTGTGTTTTCTTTTTATCATCAATCTGTTGGATGCAGCATTAGCTTTAATTCCCATGGCACCCAACTTGTTTGTATGACCCAGTAATCATAATACTGTCATTTCCGCTTTGTGGAAGGTTAAAGTATTAGAGTTAAAGGTTAGAGTATTAAATATATTTGACAGACAGCAATATGGCAAGTCCCAGCCAGGGTAGTTAGTGGTTGTCTTCTGCAGTTGCTGGTGAACATTTAACTACTGCTCTTTGGCTTTAAGCTGATCCTAGGCTCTAGTGTGGCTAAGAGGAAGGGCAGTGTTTGAATGAACAGGTTGTAACTTCTAATTGAGATGTGACTTTCAAAGGGAACTTTGGAAGTGTCCTAAATCCTAGAACTGCTAGTGAAAGTAATGCTAAACCTGAAATTTCTCATCGTCCCTCTCGTGTGCATTGCTTTATTCTGTAGGACTTGCCTTTTGGCATGTGTCTGTTTGTTTTCCAGAAGAAAACAAATACACCCCCCAATAAAAACCCCACCAAACCCAAACTCCCTCAGTATTTTAAAGCATGTTTCAAGTTTGACGTTGACGTTGAATTTTTAAAATAGATTTAAGGAGGGATTTGAAGAGGATGTTGAATAACGAGCAGTTCTTTAGGTAAGCAAGGTAATGAAAAGGATTTCCTGAACTAGTATGTACAAAAGTGTTACGTTTTTTCCTTGTATTAGCAAGTAAGTAACAATTAAAACACTCACGGTACCAATCATTTAATAGTAGTATGGGCATAGTAGCTTATGTATGATCTGATTTGGGGGAATTTTTATCAGCTCTTCAGGGCAGCAGGTTTGGGGCAGAGGGAGAGGAGATTTCGTTATCCTTTTCACAACAAGTAATAGTACCTTGTCTTCTTAAAAGTCATCTTTCTGCAATATGGATGTAATCTGTTTGCCCTGAAATAGCACCAGCCGTGAAAACAGCTCAACCAGGACTAGCTGAGCAGTAGGGAGCGCTCACAAATGTTCTGTGTTGAGTTTTCATGGAAATACACCTCTCCAAAATGTACGGGAAGCTGGTTTGGAAGGTTGGACAGAGAATTGTGCTGGTTTTTCTTCTACTGGTTCAGTCTTCTGATCCATGCTGTTAGATTCAGTGGGGCATGCGTGTAGCTACCCATCTGCTCTTCAATTCACACATTGTGCACTGTATTCATGCCTTGAATAAGCTCTACAGAAATCCCCAATTTTGTGTTCCTCCTCGTACCACACACACAACAGCGCGATGGTGACTCCTTTCTACCAGAGGGATGAACCAAACAAGAAGCAGCTGGTTTTCCCCACTGTTTCACCTGTTTAGCGGAGAAAGTACTGTAAAAACGTTCTTTTTTATGTCATAAACCAAGTTTTATGACTGCTTTAAGTCAAAGTCAGGCTGAGTTATTGTTATCTACTGCTAAAGCCTGTCTTTTCATACCTTTTTTTCCTCACAGGAGATTTTTTACTTGCACCTTGTTTTCCCAGCAAGTTAAATATGAACATGCACATCAGAGTGGTTGCTTTTCAGCTAAGGGATGCAGGAAACCTGTATGATGGTAGAAAGCTCCCTCCCCATGCTGACTCCTGGAAGCCTTTTGGTTGCAGGACCTACCCTTTCAGTGTGCTTTTTAGCACACCAGCACTGAGGGCATGTGAGCTTTCATTGAGAATTGGCCAGCTCACTGAGAGAAGACAGGGTCAGATGTTGTGAGTTTCTAGAATAATCTGAAAAGGGATTCATTTCTCAAATGGAATGGGGATGAGTCTATAAATCAGCCAGTACCAAAGTGCCAGTCTGCAGGGTAACCCACACAGGCTCATTTTGGAGCCAGTGTGGGAGGTGGGCATGGAAGAGTTCACCCAGAATGGAAGCAGGGTGGCAGAGCTCAGCAGATCCTCTGTTCAGAGAGTCAGCCTTTGAAAACCATAGGATCACAGCCTGGTTCAGGTTGGAAGGGACCTTAAAGCTCATCAAGGACACCTTCCACTAGAGCAGGTTGCTCCAAGCCCCTCTGTCCAACCTGGCCTTGAGCACTGCCAGGGATGGGGCAGCCACAGCTTCTCTGGGCACCCTGTGCCAGCGCCTCAGCACCCTCACAGGGAAGAGCTTCTGCCTAAGAGCTCATCTCAGTCTCCCCTGTTCTGGCAGGTTAAAGCCATTCCCCTTGTCCTGTCCCTACAGGCCCTTGTCCAAAGCCCCTCTCCAGGTTTCCTGTAGCCCCTTTAGACACTGGAGCTGCTCCGAGGTTCCCCCTTGAGGAGCCTTCTCTTGTCCAGGCTGAACCAGCCCAGCTCTCTTTCAGCATGTTGTTAGCTCTTCTTCTGCTAATGCTTCACTTATTTATCTTGTTAAATAACTTAGTGTCATCACCCATCTTACTCACCTTGGCTTTTCCTCCAACACACACTTTCCAGGTCTGCACAGAGCTTGAGGGTCTCTATCTGTGTTGACTCTTCCCAAGTAGACCATCTTCATCCAGGTGTCCATTAAGTCTGTTTTTAAGGCAGACATCGGAAAGACAGGCCTTCTGCTCCCTGGGCTCTCTAAGAACTAGTGTCGCACTGGCCACCTCCAGTCTTCAGTTAGGCAGTTTTTTGTTGAGTCTTTCCCAACACTGTTGGGTTTCCATCAGTGCCCAGCAGGGCAGTGTGGTAGTTCCTGCAGCCTTCCTGGTGCAGATGTCATGTTTATGGACTGGCAGTTCCCTGGCACACCTCTGAACGCCTTTGGAATTGGAGTCATGCTGGCTGCCTTCTGTCCTGCAGAACTCATGTGGTTTGTGATGAGAGGTTACGTACCACGACCGCTGTTCCTGCTGCTTCATCTGTAGTTTCCTTGTTGAAAGTTGAAGACTTCAACCACCCCAGCAAGGGTGGTTATTAGGAATGTTCATGCCCCAGCACTCCTCTGACTTCTGCCTACGTTTGCAGTTGTGTTTTCTTTTAAACAAAAATAAACCCTTCAGCAGAACCTTTGGTGATTTTTCTGGCTGTTTCCTTGGTACCTGATCCTCCTGTTCACATGGGTGGTTTTCAGCTCCCTGTCTCCTTTTTTAATGAAGTTTTTTTTAGCTCTGTCCTCAAGGAACCTCAAACTTTATTATTTGTGTAAGCACTGGCACAAAGAGCTATTACTTTTGCTTATTATACCCCATTATAATGATATTCAACAATAAGTTCTGAGCAGTGTTCTCTAAATAGCTTAGTTTTCAACCAAGTTTCAATACCAGTTTTCAAAGCAGAGCAAAATATTTTACTTTCTATCCTAGCTTTCTCTCCCATTACTAGTTTCAGCTTATTATGTTGTGTTCATATCTAGGTTTTGAGGGGGAAGATACAATCCACCTGAAGTGTTATCAGATGCTTTGCTTTTGTGATGGCCTTTATTCCTTGTCAGTGCTACCCGTGATCCACCTTCAGGGACTTTTTTGCTGTCTCTCCAGGGTTCATGCACATAATGAAGCAGCTGAACAGGGTGGTGTTATTTTAGTCTGTTTGAAATTCTCTGTAAGTCTGTATTTTAAAGAATGTATTTAATTCATCAAGATAACCTAAGGAATGCAATTGTATAACTGCCATGGAAATGTGCATACTGGATGGTCAGCTTCCTCACGGCTTGCTTGTGTGGCTCCTTGTGATGATGTCTGAGTAGCTGATAGGGCAGTGGTGTATGGAACAAAAGCACAGGTATCATTAGATGGAAGAAAACCCATGACTGACCTGTTTCTCATGTGGTGGCAACTTCTTAAGCCCTCTTGCTCAGTAGTTTTTGATCCAGAGATTTGTCAGCATGGTTCTGTTTCACACACACTTCACAAAAGCAGCCCGAATTGATGTGCTCCTGAAGACTCAGAGCTGAGATTCGTTTTCTGTGCACCCAAAGTTGACAATGTCTGAGGTGTTTGGGTGCAAACCTTGTGTTGTGTGGCTCATGGAGTAGCAGTGTTTGTACTTGAATGGCAGAGGACAAGTTGTGTTGTGCATGAGCAGCTCCAGTTTACAGGAGGTGTGATGCACATGTCTATTGCCAACCACTCAGAAGGACCTCAGATGTTGTGATGAGGACTTTTTGACTCTCATCTTGTTGTAAAGACCTGTTCTTATTGGGTCTTCCTCAAGTATTGCTTGTGTGATGTTTTCGATGGTACCTGCCCAACAGGGACCACCATCTGCTCTCCTGGGTGGGTCAGTATGTGGATCCCACAGCCCAGTGTACAGATAGCTGGGTATAGGTCCATGGCATCTTGGTGTATTTCAGCTCCTGGATGCATCTCTCCTAAAAGAATCCAGAAAATACCTCTTCAGGAAACTTCTGTTCAAATTCTTATTTTTTTTTCAGCTTTTATCAGGAATAATGGAGGGTTTTTTTTATTATTTACTTAGAATCATAGAATCATAGAATAGTTAGGGTTGGAAAGGACCTTAAGATCCTCTAGTTCCAACCCCCCTGCCATGGGCAGGGACACCTCACACTAAACCATATCACCCAAGGTTCTGTCCAACCTGGCCTTGAACACTGCCAGGGATGGAGCATTCACAGCCTCCCTGGGCAACCTATTCCAGTGCCTCACCACCCTAACAGGAAAGAATTTCCTCCTTATATCTAATCTAAACTTCCCCTGTTTAAGTTTGAACCCATTACCCCTTGTCCTATCACTACAGTCCCTAATGAAGAATCCCTGCCCATCATCCCTATAGCCCCCCTTCAGATACTGGAAGGCTGCTATGAGGTCTCCACGTAGCTTCTCTTCTCCAGGCTGAACAGCCCCAACTTTCTCAGCCTATCTTCATATATCTTCACTTATTTATGTAATTACTGGTTATCAGTCGCAGTGACCAGGTTGACATAAACTGAGCATAAAGACACAGCATAAAGACACAACAGCTTCAGGAAGTTCAATGTGATTGATGCTTCAAAATGTTGATTTCTGAAAGGAGGAACTGATTGTGGCAAGCAAACTGAATGTTGCTGTGTTGCTCAGACCTTGTAGGTCTTACATGAGACCTGGCCTACATGAGCCAGTCCTGTGCTCTTTCTGTATTAGATTGCATTTCAAATACCAGCAAGAGAGGCACCCTGCTGCAACACTTAGGTTCAATTTATACAAATTCACTAGATGTAATGAAGTGTAGGACTTAGCAGAACCTCAGAGTACGTTTGAAACGGGTTCTCAGTGAGAGTTGTGCTAATGTAAAAATGGGATCTTTACTTATTAGAAAGAAAAACTTGCCCTGTTCCTTTGCTTTCTCCTGGTGAGACCACTGAGAAAATTAGAGTTTTTCTACCTCTGTAGAATCATAGAATCAACCAGGTTGGAAAAGACCTTTATGCTCATCCAATCCAGCCATTCCCCAGCACTGCCAAGGCCACCACTAACCCATGGCACTGAGGGCCTTGTCTCCACTGTGTGTGAACACTTGCAAGGACAGTGACCCCAGCCCTGCCCTGGGCAGCCTGTTCCAATGCCTTTGATGTCTGCAGGATCAAACCTGATGTGCTCCTCAGGTTTTCCATAGCCCACACAACCCAGACTTGCAGCCCGGGGTGCTGCTTGTGGGTGCAGAGCACACGCAGGACAGGAGCTGCCCATGGATGGCAGCAGCTGCCATGATCTTCAAGCATGGTACGGTGGTCATTGTACACAGTGCATCTCTGCAGTGCTGTGATCCTGTGAGGGAATAAATCCTGCCCTAGGCCTTGCTTCACCCTTGGGTTAGACTGCTGATGGCTTTGCTTCTCCAGCAGCAGAGATTTAAGCCATAGCTGAGAGGTGTTGCCCAATTTAACATCTGAGCAAAAATGATCCGAGTCCTTTTCTGAGTCCTGTGGTTTACTATTTGTAGGCACTGTCAGTAGCAATGGGCATGTGGAATAGGGAGGCAGCTGGAGCACAGCTGCATTTATGCTGACAGACCAGTTCTGGCATTCTGCGGAGGGTGCTGAGGATAGGGCTCGCTCATCACAACTTGGATGCCCACAGTGCCAGTGCTGCTGCCTGTGCTAATCAAACCACGTCCCAGTGTCAGAAGGACGAGGAGATATACTTTTAATGAAGTTTACTCAACTGCTACTCGACCGTAGGCATCTTCATGCCTTGGTTTGTAAGGCATTCTGCTGTCCCTGCTCTGACCTAACTCCATTCTTATGAGGGAAAGTGGGAAAGCACTTTGTAGGCACTTCTAAATCAGCACAACCTCTCCGAATAAGACTGCAGTCCAAGGCTGCTATCTGAATTGTAACTGTGTTTAAACATAGCCAGTGTTTCACACCCATTTTGAAATGAGATGAGTAGTATGCACCTATGTTTTTACAGCAGCAGTGAAAGGGAATCAAGTGGAGAGTTACAACTGCCAAAACCTCACAGTATCTGCTCTTGCCTGTGCTCAACTCGTCTCATGAGTGAGTGGGCTCCGAGAGCAGCGGTTTCTTGTGCGGGAGCAGAGCAACTTTTTTCCCCTGCTTCATAATTGTTGTCATAATAATTAGTTCATTGGTTTGCCCTATCAGCAAGACCAGATCATCCTTAGATGGCTGTTTCAAGGTGCCTGTGTTAGTGTCCGCATGGACCCTTGCCACAGACCTCTCCATGAACCCCTCCACTGAGGAGCTAGTTTATCACAGCCCTGCTGGGAAGGACAGGAGGAGAGAGCGCTCTAGGCAGGATGAGAATGAGATGTGCATGGCAGAATATCCAAGGTTAGTGACAAATCTGCAGGAGAATGCCCTCGGAGTGGAAGATGTGCTTGTAGGACTCTTAGTGATGTGATTTCATAGCTCTGCCGTATCCATTACTCCCCAGTAAAAACAAAAATCACGAGTTGATATTTCTTGTTGTCATTAACCATCACTTTTCTTTCAGGTATTAGCAATGCAGAAGCCCGTCAACCAGGGAAAGCACCAAACTTCAGTGTGAACTGGACAGTAGGAGACACTGGTCTGGAAGTTATTAATGCTACAACTGGCAAAGATGAAATGGGTCGTGCATCTCGCCTTTGTAAGCATGCTTTTTACAGCCGCTGGATGCGTATTCATGCAAAGGTACATGTGCTGGAGTGCTGGGTTTTCCACTGCTTAATTCCTAATCAAGTATCTCTGAGTATTCAGAAGCCTCTTTCTGAGCCTGTTTTAAGCTGAGCCTGATGTTAGCTACTGCTCCATGTAGTCATGGAAAAGAACAGTGGTGTTTCGGAGCTTGTTCTTCAGTTTGATGATGTCTGATCCAACATACATGCAAGAATCTAGTAATACTTGGTTTCTAGCTAAGTAAACAAAGGGTGCTATCTCCTCTGAGCTTGTTTTCTCATTTTGATGTATTTGGAAGGATAATCCCAGTTGCACTGCAGTCCAACCTATTGAGGTTCTGTCTTCCCAGAGAGAAAAGCTACAACAAAGGATCTGTCAGTGGCTTTTTAATGTCGAGATTGCTTCCACCAAAGGAAGCCGATAATCCAGAAAAGGCAAAAGGCAGGCTAGTGGTGATACTGGTCAGCGTGGCATGGTGCTTTGGAAGAGGCAAACAGTGCAGTTGGGTGCAGTGAACCTGGGTACAGAGCCCTGATGGCTGGAAGGAGCAGTGTTGTACTTGTCTGCCTTTGAACATTTGCTTTAGCAGTTTGTTATCTTGTTTTAATAGTAGAGAGGTTGTTAATAACTCGCTAATAATTAATCACTAATTAATAACTGTTTGGCTTTATAGGCTTTTGTCTCTCTTCCTTTCTTTTGTCCGTACAGCTTTCCTCCAGCTTGCGCTCGAAGATCCTCAAGCCTAACCTGTACCATGAAACCAAGCAAGGAGCCACTGAGTATCAAACTGCCAAAGAGTGTTTGTTTAAAGCATTCCTGAAGGCAGGACTTGGAGCCTGGGTGGAGAAGCCCATCGAACAGGATCAGTTTTCTCTCACGGTTTAATCCACAGACTGCACATCACTTTGGAAAGGGGGTTGTTCTGGAAATTCCTGGTGTCCAGCATTGCTTTCTGGCATCTCCTTAGCCATCAGAACTTCTTTTATCCTGTTTGGAGTTGGGTTTTTCCTTTGGTTTTCATTTGAAACTTCATAGCAGCTGTTTCTGTTTTGCCTGAGTATGGAAGCTCAATGCTGGTCTGACCCATCATTGTATATTTTGTTACGAGAAAGTAGTTTCTGGTGTATTTCTAGGAAGACTTTCACTGTAGAAACCTCGTGGGAAGGCTGCTCCTACAGGACACGACAGCTCGTTTTTTCTGGGTTAAAATTGTTTCTTTTTTAAACTCAATGGCATCAAATGCATGAGGAAATGGAAGTTTCTCCAGGTTTTCCACCACATTTTTAGGAAGTAGCTGATTTTTTTCTTATCAAAGAAAATAGGTGACAAAGCTGAGTCTGCTCCTCCCTTAACTTGGTTTTGAACTGCAGATATTTCTAGCCTATAGACCACAGAGCCAGAATGGAGTCTGGACAGCTAGTTTTTCCCCACTTCCTTGCTCTTGACAACCAGCTGCTGAGAATTTCCTGTCTTTGATGTATGTATTTATTAGTCTGTGACCCAGTTTTTAACATGCAGCTTTTTATTCTGTTTTTAAAAATACATTTCCCTCCCATTTACACAAATTGTGAAGTCTTCATGGTTTATTTTTTACCATTGTAAACTGGAAACAGCAGAATAATTCTTCGTAAGTTAAGAAGTTTAGTCTATAATGTGCAGGAACGTGTTTAGAAGTAGGTGATCTGTATATCCCAGGAACCCACCACAATACAATCCTAGCATTATATGACAACTTGAAAAGGAAATAGCTCATTTTAAGGGCCTGAATTGCCAAAACCAGGCACTTCCTGGGTATTAATTGCTCTCCTCTTGGAAATCAGAAGTTCTTGTATGGACAAAAAGTTGTTAAAACTTCTTTCCTGTGTTACATCTGTTTTCACCCAACTTGCTGTGTCTCTGAGGTTTCACTGCCTTTTGTGTTTACATGTGTGATGGTCTTCATGGAGCTGATTAGGTAAGTTACTCTCAAAACGAGCTTTCATTTGCTTTGATGATTACTTAGAAAGGTGTAGACACTTCTGCTTTATGTAAAAATGTAGGATAGAAAGGAAATATTGTGAGATCCGTTTGATTAACTGGTGTATAGAAGGCATTTTTCAGAACACTTTTTAGAACCTGATATTTAGGGGCAGAATGAGACAATGTCCAATATTGCTCCTCTGCTCACGTGGCGTGTGTCCAAACATTTGGCTCATGCCCATCCAGGTAGCACCTCTGCTTTCTGAAGAGCATCTCGGAGATCCTCCATCGCCTTTGCAGACCATGAAGGTGATGCTTCGTGACATGGGAGTTTGCTTGACAGAACCCAGTCGGTGCTCCACTGCTCCTGCTGTAGGGTTCTGTCTCTCTGCTCTACTGCCCCTTGCCTGTGCTGCACAGGACATCAGATCAGCGGGCTGGTCCGTGCTTTGAAGTCGAGTCAAGGGTAACTTTTAGACCCACATTGGGTCAGAGATCCAGTTTAGAGCTGTGCCGGTGCATCTGCAGAGGCAGTGGAGAGGAGCTGTGGGTCCCTTCAGTCAGCTTCATGGGCAGAGGCTGTCCTGAAGCTGTAACTGGATTTACTGTCCCTCAATCCCAGCACCTCCTGGGGGGGTTAGCAAGTACTTGGGGTGTTGGAGATGTAAAGCCACTTGTACCAGGCATGAATGCCAAGAGATGTGCTGCTTCATTAGTGCTCAAGTAGGAGCCCATTTCCAATCTGAGTGATCAAGCCTGAAAATCACTTGTGCGTTAGTTGAAGGCTCTGGGTTAGTGTCTTTGGAAGTAACACGCTGAGGTTCAGACAATGCAGTTTTAGTGGTGTAATGGGTAATAGCTCTGGGAAGGCCAGCAAGGCTGTGGCTTAGTGATCCCCTTGGAAAAGTCTGATGCTTCCAGATGCCTCTTCTGGGTGCTGGAGGACCAAATGTCACAAGATGCAGTAGACAGGCTGTGTTCATCCAGCTTCCTCCGTGACTTCAGCCATCCTGTCCACTCCTCATTAAACCCCAAATCATTCCCATGGCCTCTGCAAGCCTGACAAAGCTTTGGTCCTCCTCATCCAACTGAGGCTTAGACTGACCTCAGGGTAAAAGGGATTTAACCGTATGTGGTCAGATTTTGCGCACCTGCCTTTGAGATCAACCTTGTCTCGTTCGTGGTGCAGAAGTTGAGTTGGTGGCTGCAGTTGGGTATGGACAGATGGAGCTCACATTGTGTGCTGTTCTTAAAGTCATTACTGCAGTTATGTGAAACACCCACTTTGAAGGGGCTCAGTCTATTGATAAATGAAGCCTGTTGAGAACCTCCAGCCGGTTATTTTCACCCATCTTTCTGAAGTGCTCATTCAAAAGTTGGTGTCTCTCTGGATCGTCTTTTTCTTTTGATGACGAGGAAAGTATTAGCTCAAGCTATTTTTTTTATGAAGTCACAAATATGAGCAATATATTTAAGTATTATTTATAGACATAGTTTTTTAAACTGTTCTAAGGAACGACTGAACTGAAAACTGTAAAAGGAAATAATGTTCCATGCCAAACCCTTTTGATGAAGGAATGGTGTCAGGTTATTTATGAGGAATGAGTTCTCTTGTTTATAATTCCGGGATTTTAAAAAGTATAAAAGAAGTTTTCCAGGATTGTATGCAAATCTCTATCTGTCTTCTGGGAGTCAATAAAGTACTGCTTGGCTTCCTTCACTCGCTTCTTCCTTTTTGTGCACCTCATATGTGGCAGGGTTGTGCTT
The DNA here is from genome assembly GCF_033815535.1 of Pezoporus flaviventris. Taxonomy (NCBI): domain Eukaryota; kingdom Metazoa; phylum Chordata; class Aves; order Psittaciformes; family Psittacidae; genus Pezoporus; species Pezoporus flaviventris. The sequence goes on from NW_026892549.1 coordinate 56,092,221, forward strand.
GCTGATGCTCCCATGTTCCTCACAATTACTCTCTCTGAGCAAGAATTCAGTGATTTATACAGTGCCCAGTGACTGCAGAAGGCAAGACAACTGCTGAGCATTGTGGCTGACCTTTGGGAGCTGCATGTCTCCATGGTGGGTTGGGGTCTTGTCTGAATAGCCGGGGGTGGGTGGATGGATGGGAGCTGGCTTGCACTGGGACCTACAGTGCTGCTCTGGGAGCTGCTTTGCTTCTTTTAAACATATTTATTTTCCTCTTGTCTTTGCATATGAGTGTTTGTCTCAGGATCTTCAAATAACTTAAAGCAACAACTTCCGTGTTGGTGAATACTTGAAATCTAATTTCAGGTGTTTTTCTCCAGGTGACAGTCTGGATGAAGTTTGTAGGTTAGTAAAATAGATCATTTTAAACATAGATGTTTGAAATATATGTGTTCCATGGGATCATTTTAAGGAAACTTGGGCCTAATGTTGAACACTTGAAATGTGGGTCATGGCTGTACTCAGGACCTGGCAATATAACTATAGATTGTCTTAACACTTGAGTATGAAGTGTATCGAGTGTGGGACCTGGTTGGCAACTGTTCTCCCCCAAGAGCTCAGATGTTCTCTCACTCACAGCGCCCACCCGCCCTCATGTAGTGATGGTAAATGTGACTCTAGGCTTAGGAATATCCAACAGGGGTTTCTGTGCAGTTGGCAGGTTTGGCCTCCTCACCATAAAGAAGTCTTTCCATGACTGGTTACAGGCACAGGTTGCCCATAGAGGTGTGGATGCTCCATCCCTGGAGACATTCAAGGCCAGGCTGGATGTGGTTCTGGGCAACGTGGTCTAGTTGAAGACGTCCCTGCTCATTGCGGGGGTTGGACTAGATGAGCTCTGAATGTCTCTTCCAACCCAAACCATTCTATGATCCTATTCTGTGATTCTACAGCATAGGAATCTCAGGAGTAGGTGATTTGTGCGTGTACTCTGCATATCCTCTGAAGTGATTTGTGGCTGAAAGTTTGAGGATCTCTGAGCTGGTATGGCATTTCTGTAGTCCCATTCTGGGATGCCTAAGTACTATCTAGCTGTCTGAGGGAAAAACCCAACTCTCACACAGTTCTCTCAGTGAAAGGTACTTTATTTTAAGCTGTTGGATCACAGAGCTTGGTAGAACAGAGCAGAACATGTGTTTGATGGAGGAGCAGCGCTGCCTTTTGAAACCTGGAGAGGGGCTTTGGACAAGGGCCTGTAAGGACAGGACAAGGGGAATGGCTTTAACCTGCCAGAACAGGGGAGACTGAGATGAGCTCTTAGGCAGAAGCTCTTCCCTGTGAGGGTGCTGAGGCACTGGCACAGGGTGCCCAGAGAAGCTGTGGCTGCCCCATCCCTGGCAGTGTTCAAGGCCAGGTTGGACACACGGGCTTGGAGCACCCTGCTCTAGTGGAAGGTGTCCCTGCCCATGGCAGGGGTTGGAACTGGATGGGCTTTAAGGTCCCTTCCAACCCAACCCAGTGTGGGATTCATTCTGTGATGCCAAGCAGGAATGATGGCATGGGATGGGATTTCTGCTGTCTGCTGGAGAGACCCTTGGGCAGAGAATGGGGAGCATGTGGCATATGAATTGTCTGCTGGGCAGTGGGGGCTTCTCAGCCACTGCCTTTCCCGGAGACGCTGCAGCACAGGCAGTCCCGCTGGCTCTGTATCCAAGGCTTTTAGGTGTATTGGACTTGCTGCCGTTCCTGTAAGTAAACATGTGCTCCGAAACATTTTCAACAACTTTGGGTTGACCCCCCAGAAAAATGCTGACAGGACAAATTCTTGCCCTGTTTCTGTTGAGCTGGTTATGGTCAGAATGATGCAAACCAGCCCAGGCTGCAGAAACGGGGCTGTGGCTGAAAGCCTGAGCCTGTCAGAGCTGCTGGAGAACAGGTAGGACCCACATTCCTCCTTGGATCTTGTCAACGTAGAGTGGTTTTCAGAACCTTTGCAGCCAGAGGCCTGTCCCGTTGCCCATTAACTGTGCCAGCAGCATTTGGATGGCTTAGGGGTAGATGTGTTTTGTAGGTACATGCTTATGTCTGGAAAAGAGGCACTAAGAGCCATGGTGTCAGTACTGGGAGCAGGGGGAATGATGTTGAAGAGTTCCTGTTCCCTGGAGGGACAGATCCACAGCTGAGGTCGCTGCAGTGGTTTAGATGTTTTTAATACCCTCAATATTCTCATACCAGTGCAAGTTGTGTTGTCATTTGGCTGAGCTGTCTTTAACAAATTTAGGATCAAATGTGTGTGTGAATATATATTTATACATCCAAATATATAGATCTTGCTGTATATTATTTGCATTAAGCAGTTACTCTTCCCCAGTCTTCCCATGTGACAGTGTGAATACAACAGTTTTACCTACCCGGTATAAGGATATTAAAGGCTACTCTCAGATACAGCACAATCCATCGATTATCCTAAGCAATGACTGTTTTGCATACTACCTTGCTTTGTTTAGTTCATGGTTGTACAGAGATTTGAAAATACAAAGAGCTATGTCCTTCCTAAGTTTCATCATTGTTTCTGTATGGTGCTATCACAATGGAGCACAAAAACCCTAAGGGAAACGTCACAAAATGCTGTGCATATCCTTAAAGTTGTAGTGTTGGTTATGTCCGGAAGAGCTAAGGGAGAAGTAAACTGAGGGCAGAGTGCTGAAGCTGCCAACCTGATCTATGAAACTACAGCTTTTGCGAAGGGAAAGGGATGGATGGATGGAGGGATCCCAGGCTTGGGACTGCACAGAGCAGCCTCACGCATTGGAACGGGATGAGTTTTAAGGTCCCTTCCAACCTGAACCATTCTGTGATTCTATCATCAAAAACCTGGGCTCTGAATTTCATTTCCAGGCTTTGCAAATGCCCAGAATCCTTGTGATTCACAGCATGGTTTGGGTTGGAAGGGACCTTAAAGCTCTTCTAGTTCCAACCCCTGCCACGACAGGAACATCTTCCACTAGAGCAGGTTGCTCCAAGCCCCTGTGTCCAACCTGGCCTTGAACACTGCCAGGGATGGGGCAGCCACAGCTTCTTCAACAACATCTTCAATTCCCTGCAGGAAACTGTTTACCAAAAGAGGGAAAATTACTTCTGCCTCAACATCTAGCTCTCAGCAACCAGTGAACTTAGTCCATAGGCACTATCATCATTCAAAGGCAACCATGTTTGCTTTGATTGGATTTACTCGTACCCACAAACCCTACTCCAGTATTGGTTGCAGGAGAAGCTGCTCTGGTCCAGCATGGATCCGGACACAAGGCTCTGCAGCTGATCCCAGCTTAGTCTACTGTCTCCACCTTCTGACAGAAAGCTGATGCTGGCCCAATGGCCAATAACAGAGATTGTATTAAAACCAAACGCAGCAGGCTCCTACCATGGCTGTGCAAAGTTCCCCTGTGGCAGGGTTTAGCAGCCTTCCTCTGGACTCTCCTGTTTGTCTACATCCTTCTGGCAGTGGGGGCACTGAGATTTACCAGTCTCCTAGTGCCAAGGGCCACGTAAGCTGTGCTTGCTAATGCAGCCTTGTCAGGACACTCAGATTTTATCCAGGTTTCACCTACGCTGGAGCCAGGAGACAGCAAGATGTACAGTTAGAAAGAAGCAGCATGGACAGACAAATCATATAAAATGCTACAAAGCTTTTTATTGTCATACTGAGGTATACATAACACAGAAAATGCCACCACTGCTTTCCACGTGCACAGGTTAAAGGGGAACATTTGACTTTGTGGAAAAAGGCACTGCTTTGAAGGAATACATGGGGTAGGAACAGGAGACCTGGTGCTGAGACTGCCTGAGAAGTCTGCCCAGCTTCTGCTGCATTTGCACAGGAGGAAGTAACAGAATTGTCTGGTAGCATGTGGGAGATGTCCACTGCAGGACTGTTCCATGTGCTCCCACTCAAGCCAAGAGGAAAGAGCAAAAGGGTCCACTGGCAGTGAGGTAATTTGGTAATACTGACTTTAAGGAGCAGTGTCTGCTTCACCTTTTGAACCTGTCTCCTAGGCCACTTTTGAGAAAGGTTTGTCCTGCTTAACAGAGCTCTGTAGACCTGCAGAGTGAAAGAGCCACCTGAAGCACAGCGTGAAGCAGAATACTGCCCAGCAGCCAATTCTGCAGAGCAGGAGACTGCAAGAGCTGCAACAGATACCTCTACAAAGCCCTCCTCAAACAGGAGGTGCATTTCACTTGTGGCTGGTGGTGTAGCAGAGGGTTCTTCCCCTGTACCAACCAGCATCTCCATCAGAGCACAACCTCACCTACCACGTTCCAGACGGTTTATGCACATCTCCTCAAGGCCCAGGGACCTTCCCTGTCTGTGATTGTCCTCAGTTTACTCCTTTCAGTTTGTGCAAGGGAGAAGTGCAGAAAATTCCTTTACTGAATCACTGGGACAACCCACGTGACTGACATGGAAACTTCCCTGCTCCCCAGCAACCCATCACCCTCACTGACCTGAGCAACTGGGTGTGCCCAAAAGGGTGCTGACATCTGCATCAGTGCAACTGAGAAGGCTGTTGGAAGGACTACGATGGGCAGAAAGAGTTTCCTTTGTGAAGGTAAAACATAACAATAGACAGAACCTTTCTCTTACCAGCCTACAAGCCCTGTATCATTTTGCCCCTTTCAGCACAGACCCACTGAAGCTACTGTTAATGCAGTTGGTATTCAGGTCAAAACACCTCCTCCTTTTCTTTTGTCAAGCACTGACTGCATCAGACAATTTAAATGTTCACAAAATACTGCTTGAAGATGGAAGATTTCCCCAGAGAATGACAGTTTCCACACAACTTGCACCTCATGTAGTGCAGGTCACAAAAGAAGATGTGGGTTTTTTTGCCATCAGAGAGGCAAACACTGAACAGGACAAAAAATAAAGACAGAAATAGAGTATTTTAACTTATAAAAGTTAAAACCGCCCCTCTTCCTCCTCAGAACTCTAAAGAAAGCTGTGATTTACTTAGTTTGGTGCCTGGTTTCAGGACAAAGTTTTACCTCTCAAGTCTCACTTGCAGTGTCTGGTGGTTCTCTGTTTGTGTCTATGACAAGTACTGGATCCCAGGCTGACTGCAGTTTTCTTGCTAACATCCCTGCCTAAGAAGGTGAGTATTGCTTGTTCTTCAAAGCAAAAAGATCAAGTAATCACCAAGAAGAGGGTAGAGGACAGAGCTGTACTTTGGTCAAAAGGAGGGATTTCCCTGGGGTGTTTCCTTATTCTGTTGTGCTCACCAGTGCTGAAGTCCTTGGAATTCTCTGTACTTTAGTACACAATTTTCCAGTGAGTTGGCTGCTCACAGTTTTTCTCCTTTTCGCCACAAAACCGGTTGTAAGTTGTTTTTGGATCAAATCCCAAGATCTCTCTTTCTTCATGGATCCGGAAGGAAAACGTGGAAACTGAGGTGCCTATAAAATACCTGGGAAAAGAAAGCAGAAAGAGTTTGTGAAGGGGCAAAGTTTTAAAATGGAAGTGATTGATTTCAGTCCAACGAACTTTAATGATCATTGAAATTATATGAAAATGAAATTATCAGATGTATGATGTATATACACACAATGTAACTGTTATCATAGAAATGTAGACTGCTTTGTGCTGGAAGGGACCTTAAAGCTCTCCTGATCCCATGCCATGGGCAGGGACACTTCCACTAGAGCAGGGTGCTCCAAGCCCCTGTGTCCAGCCTGGCCTTGAACACTGCCAGGGATGGGGCAGCCACAGCTTCTCTGGGCACCCTGTGCCAGCGCCTCAGCACCCTCACAGGGAAGGGCTTCCGCCTAAGAGCTCATCTCAATCTCCCCTGTTCTGGCAGGTTAAAGCCATTCCCCTTGTCCTGTCCCTACAGGCCCTTGTCCAAAGCCCCTCTCCAGGTTTCCTGTAGCCCCTTTAGGCACTGGAGCTGCTCTAAGGTCTCCCCTTAAGGAGCCTTCTCTTCTCCAGGCTGAACCAGCCCAGCTCTCTCAGCCTGGCTCCAGAGCAGAGCTGCTCCAGCCCTCACAGCATCCCCGTGGCTTCCTCTGGACTCACTGCCTTCTTCCCCAGCTTGGCAAGCCTATGACCTATTACACATCAATTACAGGTGTAAATCAATTATATAAAATCATGTCATATTTGATTTGCAAACATCTACATCTGGACCAAAAGCTATACTCAGTTTTGTGACACTAAGATTTGGTTCCTCAATAAAGTCAAATCTGCTACCTTGCATGTGCACAGATCCACTGGTCAATCACAGCCAAGCCCCCATCTTTGTAGAGCTCCAGCTCCTCCCATGAGGGTTCAAATCTCACCATCTCAGGCAGCAGTTTCTTGAGCAATTCAATCTCTGGAAAAGGAAAAGATACAAATCTGTTTGGCATTGTAAAGAGCAACTTGCTGCAGACATAAAACGTGTTCAAGGAAACCCTCGGTGGACAGTTACAAAGCAAGAGAAACCAAAAGCTCCCTTACAATGTTTGCCAATGTCAGAGTACTGCAAAGGGAGAGGACACATTGGGGCAGGACCATGGTGTGGAGGGGAGCAATTCTCAAGGGTGGGGAAGCCTGCAAGGGCTAGAACACTAGCCTTGCTGTCAAATCCTACAGGGTAGTTGTACCAAGAGGCCTTTCTTGACAGAAAGCTTCAGATTTGCTATTGCCAATGCCATGCCCTTCAGGGTTACTTTAACATCCCACATTGAAACAGATCCCTAGGTATTACGAGGAGGGAGGTGCAGCCCTGGGATAAGGCCTGGGAGGTGAAGCCCACCCTTGGGGGTGTCTAAGCCTTGGCCACACATAGCCAGGTCCACCCCGTTGTGGCGCTGGGGGCAACCAAGCGGAAGGCGGGGTGGTGACTTCAGAGGACCCTTCCCACCAGTACATCCAAGACTGCAGTGCTAAGGAAGAAGGTGGAATGAACTGGAAGGAGGATCTGGCAAATTCAATTCCCAGTTTCCCACAGTAGAGACCATCAAACCTCCTATAGGAAACACCAAATGAATGGTATTCAAGCTGGAAGGAAGCAGCTGCCCAATCCTGTTCAATTCCCCATTCAGTGATGGAGGCACATGAAGTTCCAGTCATTTATGAAAGCAGAGTGGTAACAGCAGCCCTTGTCAAAAGTTATCAATCCTGAACTGACTATAACCTGCTTACCTTCCTCAACAGCATCAGTGGCTACAAAAACTCTTTCAAGTTTAAGCATCTCCAAGAGGCTGTGGATTTTCTTTACAGCTCCTTGCAGGGAAGGCACGTCTTCTCTGTGACCCCAGATGAAGTCTTTCCTTCTGAGATGAACCCCAAGGTATGGACCACCTAGAGCTGTGCCCATCTTAACCTAAGAGAGAAAGATCAGTAAGCCCTAAGACTCCAGACCACCACTATTCATTCACACTGAAAAGGCCTGAATCTCTGGATGTGGCACTGAACTACACCAGCTGCAGAAAGTAACTTGGACGTAGGGGGTAGTGGTATTTTGGGACACATAGTGATGTTTTGACCATGGCTGACCTGCATTATACAAGAGAAACCAGAGTTTGAAATCTCTGTATGCAAATATTGCTCTCCTTGACCAAATCCCCAACTGGCAGTTGGGGAAACAATAAGCAGAAATACAAGTGAAACGACAGCAACAGAAACCTGGCACCCCTAAGTCTCCATTATCTCATGTCATAAGGGAGAAGAGGGTACAGTTGAAACATGCACAAGCACCTCAACCTGAGCAGGAAGAGCCAGATTCACATGGCTCTTCCAGTATTCCCTGCAGTGTACAGCCAGGAGTACACAAATGAAACAAATCATTACCTTTGTTATGGGAAACAGACTGCTGTGATTTTACCTTCATCTGTGTCCAGTCCTCATTGTAGTGAGTCCTGTCTGCCTCATCGGTGGACTGAAGGTATTTGCTCCTAAACTCATCTCCTGCTACACGGAGGTGTTTAGCAAACACCATGCTCCGACGGGTCTGTTGGAATAAGAGCAGATGTGGAGTGAGAAAAAGGGAGAGCTGAAAATGACCAAATGGAGACAGTTTCACATACACAGAGCTTCCAGGATGCAGTTACTTCTGACACATCCATACAGCACTGCAAGCAGCAATTTCTAACCTTTCATCTGAGCTTTGACTGTTTAACCCTACTCATAACTATGTTTATAACCAGCACATGTGTCTGACCCTGCAATACAGTAGTTATCTATATAAGAGAACCTAATATACCAAATTAAACATTCTAGCAATGTACCTCACCTTTGGAAACACAAGCTGGGCAAAGACTTCAGCTTGCAAAACACCTGTAAGACAAAAAACACCTATGGCAGGGGGATGGAACTGCATGATCTTAAAGGTCCCTTCCAACACAAACCAGCCTATGATCTATGAACTAGAACCTGCCAGCCTCTTTTTACCTTCTCCCAGAGCAGCTATTTCTCAATATGCCGAACTCACTGTGGTTGAACTGGTTTCTCCAGACCATTCAATAAGATACAGAGCAATTTAAGGCTTCTCTTAAATCCATCACACTGGTACCTGGAGATCTATGCCCCTCTTGATATTTAATGGAAGTAAAAAGCCTGCTCTGCTAGCACCTTTAAAGAGATCAGCTCTGCTTTTCAAATTCCAAATCCTCTGGCAAAACATTTATATTTATACATTTTACATTGTCTGTCCCCATGGCAGGGGGCTGGAACTGAATGATCTTAAGGTCCTTTCCAACCCAATCCATTCTATGATCCTATGATTCTCTACCAAGGGAGGATGCACACAGTGTCTGCTGCAGAATGCTCACACTGCAGTTCAGAGACATTTTCCCTCCTTTTTGTAAGATGTCAACACAATACTCCTGTCAAGTCAAGCCTTTGGGTACCTTACCCAAGCCATGACGAACATGGTATGCCCAAGGGGCAGCAAACATGTACACCACCCATGGCAAGAGCAGTGCACTGGGAAAGACAATGAACATCTTCGAATGCTGTGCTTGTGTCAATCACCTCCAAACCTGGCTTGTTCCAATTTGTAAACCTCTTTGAAACAGGAGGGCATCTTTCAGCAAGATTAAAAAGAACCCCAGATGTTATCCACAGAGTTACTGAGGAAAAAGCCAACACCGAAACCCATGCAGGTTGTTAAAAACTGAAATAAAAGAAAGAAGCCTATTCCTAGTGTTAAATAATTTTGAGACAAGTTTAAAATCGCTGAGGTGATGATATCTATAGTGCCACTAGTAAGAAATGTGTGTTATGGCTTTTACATCTGCTTTTACAGACTCTGAAATGAGTACCTAGATTGCATTTCTGTGTTTGCAAAGTCACTTTCAATGAAAAACAGTAATTAGCAAACTACTGTTTGATCCATTTCTGACAAAATATGCCATATACCAAGTGAGTAGTCAGATGTGGACATGGTTTAGTGGCGGATTTGGCAGTCCTTGGGTAGCAGGTGGACTCCATGATCTTAAAGGTCTTTTCCAACCCAGTGGACTCTATGATTCTATGTTTGTATTTTACAAGACTGAGGTCTATGTAAGTTATTAGTAACATGAGAGTCACTTTCTCTTAGAAATGTTACAAATATCAAGCACTCCACACTGTGTTCAGTTTTCCCATGGCTGAACCTTCACTTTGCCTTAACATTTTTCATGTAGCAATTATTTCACCACAGACCCCTTGGCTGGGGCCTCCCAAAGTGCTCAGTGTTTCCTTAAAACCTGTGGGAATTTTGCCTTCGAAGCCAATGGGGGGATAGTTACAACAAACAATATTAAGCATTTTCAGGAATTCCTTTGAAAACCCTGGTCTTGAGGCTGCCCAGGGAAGAAACTGCACAAAGGCAGATCCCTTCTCACTGCAGACATGTTGTCCTGTGCCACTGAGTCTTTGGGGACAAGACACCAGGACATTAATGCATTACATTAATTCACAGCAGCCTGAAGACCATCTTTAGCATACATTGCTGAAACATAAGACAGAAGTTAGTCGAAGAAACCCAGAGCAAAACTGAAGCACGTCTCAGTCACTGAACTGTTATTAGAACCAAGTAGAAAGGCTAGAGAAGCTGGCTGGAAAATACTCACATTCCAGTAATCTCTCCCTCCGTAGTGGTCATGAAGAAGGTTTTCAGCTCTGTCTAACATCACTGACCTATTAAAAATTGTAAAACTGAGTGCAGTGCCCTTAGGAATAGAATGTAAATTATGATTATACAGTTGCTAGGACAAAACACAGGCTACGATCTGTTTGCAAAGGGAACACAGAGGGGAATGAGGGATAGGATGCCAATCTGTTCTGTGTAAAGCATGTTGTGACCCATTACTTGCTGGGAGAGAAGGGAACCGTGCCACTGTGTGTTCCTGCTCTCTTCCTTATTAAGTGGTGCTCTTAATTATGACAGTTAAACACAAACAAGCATTAATAATTCCTCACATAGTCCTCACAGTAGCTGCTGCTGAGAAATAAGATTGCCAACAGGGAGAGTGATCCAAAGGGGAAAAGTGACCTATAAGATGATGCCTGGCCTCTGAGCATATGATAGCCTCTTGCAGGAAGCACGGATTATGCTCACAAAAGTAAAACCAGAGATTACGTTTTCCACGTGTGGAATAAAATATCCTGCAGGAAAACAACAGATCAAAGAAGACACAGACACTACAAAAACATGTGTTAGCAATTAAGCACTAAAATGAAAATGAACAGTCTTTGCTTTTCATAAACACACACAGTTGAGGATCATGTACTGGAAGCATAACTGCACTATCGAAGTTTGAAGAAGCAGAAGAGAGTTTTGAGTAACCAAGAACACAGGGGATGTAGGCTCAGTCTATGCTCTGAGCACACTGAATATAAGCGAACACACACAGAAATGCTTCTGCTGAAGGGGGTCAGAGTCATTATCTGGACCTTCTACTAAAATGAGAGGAAGCAAATAACAAATCAACTTCAGATTATCACTGCTGATAATCAACTGGACACTTGCACATAAGGCTAATCTGGAAAACAGGCTAGATTGTGCTGGTGGAGAAGCAGCACTGCATTTAACAGGAAGTTTGGAGATGAATCAGATTACACACCTGAAGAGTTATAGTATAGGACTACGACCACACAACTAATTGTCTGTCCAAAAGGGCAATAAGGGAGATCAGAGAGGTGCAGGTCACCATAGCCATCAGAGATTTCACATATCGCCAGGTAGGCAGGGCAAGTGTCACAGCAGGATGTGATTAAGCAACTGCAGTTTGAGACATTCTCAAAGACAGGTCCATCAACCAACTGGGCAGGGAGCAGCTCTTGACATTGTCTTGAGCAGCAGGAAGACACGGCCCAAAATCTCACAGTGGAAGAGTTCCTGTTACAGGGGCCATAAATGTACTCTTCTTCAACACCCTACTGGATCAACAATGGCCAAAGGAACATTACTGCAGTTGCATTCAGCTTCAAACAGGGGACTATGCAAAAGTGCAGAAGTGTCCAAGTGAAGAAAACAGAAAGGTTCATAAACTCCATGAAGCTAAACAGTAAAAGATGATAAAGTAAAAAAAAGAATTTGATCATGAAGAAATAAAAGCCTTCAATCCTAATGACAGGTCTTCATTCCAATACAAAGAGATAGGGAATTAAAGGCTTAACGAGCACTTAGACACAACATCACAACAGAAACATCTCATGTGAATTTCTGCACTAGGTGGTGGAGCTGGGAAGATTCATAAGCCAGAACTACTTTTTACAGGGGAACTCATCAGAGAATGTGTCTTAAACCAAAGCATCCATAGGAAATATCCAGGAATGGAACAGCAGGACAAAATGAACCAACAAATGGCCAACACCTAGCACGTGTTCAGCCAACAGTTGGGATAATGTTAGCTCCATCTCTCATGTAAGAGCTTTGCCTTTTTTTCCTTTGGTTATCCTTGTGGCATCTCACAGCAGAAAGACAAAGCATGCTGCTTGCTTCTCTAAACCCAGCTTGCACTATTGAGGATGGACATCACAGGAGACCAGGCACTACACCTCGTGATCCGAGATGTGGGCTTGGGAAACACTGATTCCACTCTGCTCATTCCCTCTTAACCCAGCATTGAAGGATAAAGGAAGGAAAGATAAACACAAGGTGGCAAGGACATTTAGCTACTGGAGAAAGAACATAAAGGAGCTCAAGGCTACTTCCTCCTAGCTTCTAGCACTGCAGCATTTACCCTAACTTACAGTTAGGTGTTTCTTACACTGTAAATTCCTCTGTGATGACTTTAGTGGATTGTAGTAACTCAGTGATGAAGTACCACAACAGTGACACATAGCCTGTAACCTCTCCCTGCTCTTCACACTTGGCAATGTTTCTGTGGGCACACAATACAAAAGTAGTAACACAAGGCAACTCACTGTGCTGAAGTGTTCTTCAAAAGGATGGGAGCCACGATAGAGGCAGATCCTTGAACAGACAAACAAGAGACGTTTAGGCCCCGTGTCTCCTGGTAACCCCAGAACCATCCCCTGAAAGGGAACACAAAATACTGATTCACAGGCAAATGTCTCACTAAATACAACTAAAACGAAGACTAAAAGGACAGCTAGATGTTACCTGTAGTACTCGTGTTTGTCTTTGGAGTACATAAGCTGATCAATGCATGGCCTTTCATCTATTTTTTCTTCCCATGTTCCTTCTTTCCATCCTTCTGCGTAGCCTTGTAGGACGTAAATCTGTTCAATAAAGGGCCCACCTGACTCTGAGCAGAAGGCAAAGCATTTGTGAGCATGAAAAACCATGATAAAGGTATAAATTAGCACTGCCTGCAGTTAAAACTCTGCTAGAAATGCTAACATTAGACTACACTCCTCTGTTCCCTATAAAAAAAAAGTTCTGTGTGAGCCAGAAAAGCTCAAAGGGCCAGGAGATGTCACAGCCTGTTACTCTCAGCTATGAGTGACTTAATGTGCCACACAGAACTGAATCACCACGGGAATGTACATTTAGAAACTAAGTAAAACACACCATGAGGCACAGAGGTTTTCAGGGCTGCAGGCAGCTTCTGTGGGAAGACTGCCTCCAAGAAAATGACAAGTACAAGCCCTTTTCCCCAAAGTATCAGGGTTTCTAAATCCTAAGGAACAGAGATCCCTTCAGCGCTCTTGGCAGAGATGTGGCATTTTATTTCACATATAACAGTATATACGTAAGGATAAACCTGCGAAGAAACCACCTTATATATTTAGTCAGGTGTAGACTGTATGATTCCATACTCTACCTGCAAGAAATTGCTCGTATTCAATGACAGGAATGTTCCTGTTGAGGCTTGGGAGATCAAAGAACTCAGACCAAGGGAGCCGGACCTGAAGGATGTCGGGGCTCTGCCAGTGATAAAGACGTCCCCAGGGAGGCAGAACTAGCACCCAGTTTTCACTTTTCAGCAAGGTCTTTAAAAGGGAAGCAATGCGAATGTACACATCTCTGCGGAGGTTAAACCCTTCAGGAGGATTTACATCATACAAAAGGTATCTGCAAAGAACAAAGCAGTATAACTAATTCAAAGAGCTTAAAACTTGTAGGTGTGTTTTAATCTTTACCCCAAAATGATGTCACGCAACTGTACTAAGGTGGAGGCTGTTCCTTTTTCATGAATTTGTGGTACTCAGAAGATGGAAGGGGACGAAGCAGGGGAAGGCAGTGGTGTGCACTGTAGTGGCTGGGAGTCTCCTCAGGGGACATCATCAAGGTGATACACAGAATCAGTCAGGTTGGAAAAGACCTTTAATAAGCTCATCCAGTCCAAACCTTACCCCAGCATTGCCAAGGCCACCATTAACCCATGGCACTCAGGGCTTCATCTACATGGTGTATGAACACTTGCAGGGACGGTGACTCCAGCACTGCCCTGGGCAGCCTGTTCCAATGTCTGAGCACCCTGTGGGGAAGGAATTGTTCCTCAGCTCCATCTAAACCTGCCCTGGTGCAGCTTGGGGCCGTTTTCTCTTGTCCCACCCCTTGTTCCCTGGGAGCAGAGCCCAGCTCCTCCTGGCTCCATCCTCCTGTCAGGCAGTTGTAGGCAGCAATAAGGTCCCCCCCTGAGCCTTCCCTTCTCCAGACTAAACCCCCACCCCCCGGTCACTCAGCTGTTCCCCATCACACTTGTGCTCCAGGCCCTGCATCAGCTCCACTGCCCTTCTCTGGACATGCTCCAGCTCTGCAATGTCTCTCTTGTAGTGAGGAGTTCAAAACAGAACACAGCATCATAAGCCTTTCCTGCAGAGGGGCAGGATGCGGGGCCTCAAGGAGCAAACCCTCTGATGTCTTGCCTGTCCAGAGCAGTACACGGTATGTGGTACGACTGGTGAAATGACTGGCACGTTACTCAGCCTAACTCCTGTGCACCAAAAGTGAAGGTGCGAGTACACATTCAGGAGGGACAGGGGAAAAGGGTGCAATTGAGGCCACACTCAGAGCAGGAAAGCCCCTGTGACGGCTACAGCATCTTTCAGAAAGCAAACCCAGCAGCAGCAGATGACGGAAGACCTCGGCTCAGAGAGGCTCCCTCGGGACACCATGCAGGGAGGCTGCGATGACAGGAGAGCCCCGGGGTCGGGTGTGCTGCCGCTGAGGCCCGCAGTGACCGAGGGGGAACCCGCTCTTCACCTGGTGCGCGGCGCGGCAGCGGCGGCGGGCAGCGAGGACGCGGCGTGGCCGGCGCGGAGAGCGTCGAGGGGGGGCTGCGCGGCGGCGGGCGGAGAAAGGACGAGCACGGCGAAGCCCAGCAGCACCAGCGGCGGCGGGAGGCGGCATCCAGAACCCTGCACCGCCATCCCCTCGCCACGCCACGCCACGTCCGGGGCGGCACCGGTCGCGGCCCGGCCCCTCGGGGCGGCCCCCTCAGAAGAGGCCCGCGGTGAGGGGCCGGAGGCTGGCGCCGGTGAGGCGGTTCAGCTCCTGCAGGATCTCCATCTCCTTCTGGTACATCTGCGGGAGAGGAGACACCGTCAGCGCCGCTGGGTTAACGGCGTCCAAGGCGAGCCAGGGCCGCGGGGCCCGCGGCTTCCCGGTCACAAAAGAGGATGCTTTCCACGACGAGACACAGCCGGACACCGCACACCGGTGCCGTGTGCCGGGCATCGCCGTACCTGTTGCCACTCGGCTTCTGTGTTGTGCTGGTAGCCAAGCAAATGGCACAGTCCGTGGGCTGCCGTCACCTGTGCAAAGAGACACGAGAATAAAGGACGTGTTGGAAAGGGGCTCAGAGCACCCTGCTCTAGTGGAAGGTGTCCCTGCCCGTGGCAGGGGTCGGAACTGGATGAGCTTTAAGGTCCGTTCAACCCAAATCAGTCTGTGATATCATGAAACTTCACCCCAACACCGCACAGCCCCGTTGTAAGAGAAATAACCAGGGTTAGCCCCGTACCCCATCATTTCCCATTTTGCCATTACTTGCAGCAGGGAAAAAACAGTACTCTGCCTTGCAGAGGGACAAAGCCCAGGCAGTGTCCTCCCGCAGTTAAGTAAGCTTTAAAACACAGCGTTAACCTTCCAAGGGTAAACCTCCTTATTCAGCCGGGCCGGGCTAGCAAAGCGGCAGCCGCTACCCTATCCCCCATGGGACACCGCACGCTGCCCTTGTCCGCAGCGGGAGGCCCGGCGGCCCCGCTGCCCGCGGCGGCGCTCACCGCCAGGACGCTGTCGAAGTCCTCCCCGGTGTCGCGGCACTGTTGATGGATGTACTCTACCCCCAGGAAGATATCCCCCAGATTGTACTCGTCGCGGCAGCGCGGCAGCGGCAGCTCCCCCGGCGCCACCCGGTGGAAGGGGAAGGAGAGGACGTCGGTGGGCTCCGGGCAATGCCGGTACGCGCCGTTCAGACGCTTCATCAGCCCGTTTCCGGCGCACACCAGCCCCACATCGAAGCGAGAGGCGCCCAGCGCGGCCCGCAGGGCGCACACCGCGCGGCGGAGCGGGGCACGGCGCACCGGCACGGCCCGCTGGGCGTTCCGCAACGCCACGCTCATGATGGCGACCGCGGTGGCGGCACGACCCTGCCCGCCCCTTTCTTCCTTACCGCCCCGTTCCGTCCCGCCCCGCCGGTGGTACCCCGCCCGCTGAGAAGAAGTGGCCGCCCGCCCGCCGCCATGAATGCCGGGGGCCCGTTCCGCGGGCCGCCCGCCTTCCCGCCGCCCCTGCGCTTCGGGCAGGCCGCCGTTTTCGGGCAGGCTGGTGCGGCCCCTGGACTCCCCTTCACCACGGGGCCCTCTGCCTTCGGGCCGCCCATCGGGCTAGGCCAGGCGCCGGCCTTCACGGCGGCGGGCAGCGGCAGTGCCCCGGCGGGCAACGCGGGGTTCAGCTTCAAGCCGCCCACCAACCTGGGCAGCTTCCCGGGGCCGAGCGAGGCGCCGGGCGGCGGTGGGGCCTTCGCGGCGCCCGAGTTCCGCTTCAAGGCGCCCGAGAGCGCCGCCGCCTTCAAGCCGCTGACGAGCAGCGAGGCGGAGAAGGGCCCCGCTGCTGCCTTCACTTTCTCGCCGCCCTTCGGCTTCGCGCCCGAGGCGAGCCCGGAGGTGACGGCGGGGGGACCCTTCTCCTTCTCGCGTCCCGCCGCCGCGCTGGGCCGGCAGGAGGAGAAAGGCCCGCGGCCGCTCTTTGAGGAGCCGGGCGAGCCGGCGTCCAAAGGCCTGAAGCGGAAGGAGGAGCGGGAGCGCTCTCCCCGGCGGGCAGCGGCGGCGAGCGGACGGGCGGCGGCGGCACCGCCGGAGAAGCGGGCGGTGATGCTGAGCCGGCCCCGCGGCGGAGCGCTCTTCGGCCGCATGCTGAAGGAGATGCTGCGCAGCCAGGGCCGCGGCCAGCGCGACCGCGGGGAAGCCGCCGAGGGCGAGCGGGGACCCACAGAAGATACGTCGCCGGTCGAGGCCCGGGACCCGCCTCGGGAAGGTAGGATGGGACGGGGGGAGGTCCGTGTCACCCCGTGTACCCCCGTGTCACCGCGCGCTCTGAGGTCGCTGCCTCCCTTCTCATAGATTCCGCCGCCGTGACCCCTGCCCGCCGGGGTCGGGGCAGCGAGAGCATGGAGGCTCTGGGGGGGCTGTCGCCCAGTGACCTGACCGCCATCCAGTGCAAGAACGTCCCCGATTACCTCAACGACAGGACGGTGCTGGAGAAGCACTTCGGCCAGTTCGCGAAAGTCCGGCGGGTCATGACCAGGCGCAATAAGAAAATGGCCATTATCCACTTCTTTGATCATGTGAGTACTGGAAGCAATTGGCACAAGAACAGGTTCAAGTTTGAGTGCTTGGGATGGGTGCAGTGAGAACTGCATCCCTGTGGTGGTGCCGGGGTGGTTTTCACTTGGCAGAAAGTTTTGTATTGTGAGCACCGTGTTACAGACGGGTGGAAGCACACTGAACTGCACCTAAGGCATGGTAACTGCCGGAGTTCTGCCTGGTTTGAGCTGCCCTGCTAGCATCGAGCTCAAATACCAAATGGATCTCCTGTTTGTTGTCTCTTTATGACCAAACCTGATTTACACATGGTGCTGCTCTCTTGCTGGGGCTCAGCAGCACCAAAGGTGAGGTAAACTTGGGTAATCTCTGCAGAGTGACCTTTTTGCTGGAAGCACTGCTGTTACCTCAATGCTGAGATGTGTTGAGAAGCTGGTTCAGAGACTGCACAGTCTGTTCCCGTTTTCTGCTTAAAAACACATCTTTGGGCTCTAAGGTTACTGGAGCTCTTGGAATTTTTGTGGAATTTTTGTGGAAGTCAGTCCTGCTAATTGCATGCAGGTCTTAAGTGAGAAGCTAAAATGGGGTAACCAGAACCTTACAGAAACTGGTAAATGTTTCTCTGGCGAAACCTGCACTGCCTATTTTGGGGTTATGCTCATGGGTTTTCAAGTTTTCATGCTCTGCTTTTGTTTTCTTTCAGGCCTCTGCAGCTCTTGCCAGAAAAAAAGCAAAAGAGTTGCACAAAGATATAGTAACATTTTGGCAAAAGAAGAAAACAAGTAAGTCTGTGTTTCCAGATAGGATTACTGAGTGATATATGAATGGTGTGCCTTCTGCTCCGTTCTTGTTTCCTCTTGTGCTAAAATGATCTCCATATAGGAATGCTAAAGCTCCCAAAGTATAATTCTAGATCCCAGACTGGTTTGTGTTGGAAGGGACCTTAAAGATCATCCGGCTTCAACCCCTGCCATGGGCAGGGACACCTTCCACTAGAGCAGGTTGCTCCAAGGCCCTGTGTCCAACCTGGCCTTGAACACTGCTAGGGATGGGGCAGCCACAGCTTCTCTGGGCACCCTGTGCCAGCTCCTCAGCACCCTCACATGGAAGAACTTATTCCTAATTTCTAATTAGATTGCACTCTGTTTGAACTTAGTCATTCCTCCTTGTCCTGTCCTTATAGGTCATTGTCAGAAGGCCCTCTCCAGATTTTTTGTTGGCCCCCATTATGCTGTTAAGTGTTAATATTAAGGCTATTAACCTGTTAAGGCTGTTAACACATGGGTGATGTTAATTTTGTGCTCCTATCTAGAAGTAGGACGATCTTTGTGGGTGTAAGAAAACCCAGTTTCAAATGCCTTGCTGCCCACTTCAGAGCCTAGCCTGGCATGTGGGCTTCCTGAGAACTGAAGTAAAGAGACCTCTGGAGTGAGTGTCTGGGGTGTTGAGCTTGCTGTGTGGCGTATCAACAATTGCATACTACTTGAACCAAAAAGAGAACAGACTACAGAGAACTGAGTTCAGCAGTGGAAAACCTGAATTGGAATTAGGGCAAGAGGAGATGTCAAGTTGTCAAGTGCTTCCTATTCCTTAGCTTTGTAAGGGCTGCATGTGTGCTTTGGAGATCCTAGCCTGGGCTTAGGCTTCATCTGGCAGCAGATGAATGGTTCGCCACAGCTTTGACCAACCACAGACTTGCCTTCGAACAGTGAATAGCTGCGGAGTTGTCTTCCTGAGAATGAGCATTTTGAAGCAGCAGCTGTAGGGGTGCCTGTTTGCCTTTGAAGGTATAACTCTTGAGAAGTCACACCAGCCTCAGCCTAAGCTTGGGTATGTGAAATAAATGCTTAACGTGCTTCAGCCGGAGCACTGGGAATTGTGATTTATTGTAAGTGAAATGGATTTCATATCCCATACAGAATTATGGCTTGTGGATTATATACCAGCCCTGAAAGGACTTGAATTCGGACAATGGTCAGACTTCATCTGCTGACCAATTATTGGTATTGCTAAGTGATGGTTTACTGAAAAATGCTTCTTATAGAACAGTGAAGCTGACTAGCAACTGGTAGACTTACTCAGTACCGCTTCAAGTTGTCCTGGAAGTTTTGCATACGTGTCCAAAACTGACTCTTAGTTTTATTTTCTAATAGTTTTGTTTTGATATTTTGTTTTCTGAAGCAAACTGTTAAACAGCACCACCATGGGGGAAAAAGTTGTTGTTTAAAGTGGCAAGTACCCGGCTTCATGTTTATATGTCACTTCAGGTCCAGCAAAAAGAGAGTTTTCATCCAAGGAGAAGAAAGCAGGTGAAGATGAAGGAAGGCAAAGCAGTGAAGAGCAAACCTATCAGCATTCCCCTCTTCGAAAACCTTTAATAAGATCTTCTGGCAGCGGTGTGATACCTGGTAGAAGGTATGTTTGCTCCTCTGGGAGCCATCTGGCAGGAAATGGGGTGAACAGGGGAAAATGATGATCTGTGTGTGCCAAATAGTCATATTCTTATCAGGGAGTGTGCTTCCCTTGTCTTTTCTGGTTTGTCTGAATTACAAGGTCACAAATCTTAGACTTGGTCAGAAGGATACTTCTGACTGCATTTTAAGTTTGGATCGTTTTCTTGTCTCACTTCAAGTGGATGGTCTTTGTAGAGGAATCTTCCTGGTTTGTGTCAATTGCTGAAAGGACAGGGTTGTCATCTTTCTGTGGCACCTTAATGGTGTGCCCAGTTTGGTATATATACCAGGCTATACCTATTTGGTACAGGTAATCATGTAACTATAAAATCAGTAATATCTTGTGAAGGAGCGAATGCTCCTTGATTTACAAAGTATGTTTGTATCTGGGCGCTGTAAAATCTTTTCATAATCTCTGTTTCTATAGGAAACACTTGGTGACATGGTTAATGGTGGACTTGGCAGTCCTGGGCTAATGGTTGAACTTGATATAAAGGTCTTTTCCAACCTGGTTGATTTTGTGATTCTCTTTCTTCACACCAAGCAGCAGGCTAGCTCCTGGTTTAAAATGCAATCTGATGTGCCATGGTGATTCAAAAAATGCTGCAGCAGCCACCTGGTTTTATCCACTCTTAAGAGACCTTCAGTAATACCAAACTTTGTTGTACAAAGTTTGATGCTTTCACCACAGTCCGGAATGCTTGGCAGTGTTGTCAAGGCAATGCTGAGGATTTAAGAGGATTAAATCCTTGTGCTGGTGTTAGCTTGTAACAACCTTGGTATTTCAATACATACTTGCTTACTTGATACATCGTCTTGTGAATAAAATATTCTTCTGAACAGAGATGTTGATGTCCTAAAGAAAAAGTGAACTGATTAAGGCTGGGGCATGCATTAATAGATTACTGATGATATATCTTCTGGTTTTAGTTCTCCAGCAAAGAAGTCTGGTCTTCGAAAGGCACTGCAGTTTGAAGCAGAAATGTTTGATTCTACTTCTGAAGGGCAGAGCTCAGAGGCCTTGGGAGCTTCTCTGTCGTCTCTTAGTAACCTGGTAGGATTAGTGGCTGAGACATCTGAAGAGAGATACCGTCTTTTGGACCAAAGGGACAAAATCATGCGACAAGGTAATCACACAAGTTAATGAGTGTAATATCTGCTTTTCTACTCTAAACAAACAAAGTGTTTGGTATCTGCTGTGGTACTATGGAAATGGCTTTAAAGAGAGTAACATGGAGCAGTCTAAAATACCCTTCTGTTGTACATATATATACATTAATTTCTTGCAAAACATGCAAAAACCTGGTTTACTTATTGCACATGGTTATTTCTTGTGGAAAGTGAATAGCAGACTGTTCATCTGTGAAGGAGGCTGTGTGGGGAGATCTGCACCCCTGCAGGCTCGCTGAAGAAAGCTATGCAAGACTGTGTTTCTCTAAATTCAAACTACTGATTATTTCAAGAGATGGCACTTTGTTTAACAGAGTGCCGGGTTGTAAACCCTTCCATCCTCCTCTTGCCATTTCAAAGCTGACCCTGCTCTTAATGTCTTATTTTTAATATCCACAAACAAATTTCTCACCTGCTTCATGTGGGATTATGAAATTACCAGTGCTTAGTTAGGACACAAAACATAGGGTATCTTTTAGAGGTTTCAGTCTTCTCAATCTCGATATCCAGGTGGGACTGTAGGAGAAACTGACCCAGATGAATGGGACAGGTCCCAGCATGGGAGAACCCCATCCTTGTGTGTTTCTGACCCACTCCAAGTTGTGGGGCATAGCCCTGCCCTAAACATAAGTAGGCTGGGAATCTCTAGAGACCTTTTCCCACCAGCTCTTTCTGTAACTGTTTCTCCAGCAATGTATTACTTGACCAGCATACAGATCCCAGCTGTGGGGCATCTGGCATGCTTAGGCCAGTGTTGACACATCAGGATAAAAGCTCATTATGAAAACAAACTAATGTTTGTTTGTGTTTCCTTAGTGTTCATTCGATTTTATTTTTCTCTTTTTTTAGCCCGAATCAAAAGGACTGATCTTGGCAAAGCAAAAACTGTTATTGGTACTTGCCCAGACATGTGTCCTGAAAAGGAGCGCTACATGAGGGAGACAAGAAACCAGCTCAGCATCTTCGAGTTGCTTCTAGGATCTGACAAGGTATGAGCCCTCTGCATGTGGGCGTTTGTTGTTCCTAGGTCATCTTGCTGCTTAGGTAAAGCTGTCAGTATTGTTTAGCTCCATTACAAGGGTTAATTATGGTGGAAAAATTCTGTAGGTCATTTCAATAACTTCTCTCAATTCCCAGCTTTAAAAGAAGGAGGCTAGAAAATTGCTTTTTTCACTGTCACGGCTTTTACTTAGCTACAGGTCAGCTTTTAGAGGTATAGTTCTAAAACTGTAGGGCAGCAGTTTATGTTGTCTTGAAGATTATGAGACTGAGTCAACACTTAGGATCCTGTCATAAAAGAAAATGTATTTGCTATTGTAGCAGAATGGACATGAACTGCTAGTGTAAACAGTGGAAAAGCCCCTTTAATAATCTGCTCCTTATTAAAGTAAAGGCGTGGATGGGATGAAATCCTCTATACTCCTGAGAAGTTGAACATACTCCTTGGGCTTTGATTATTTTCTCCATATGCTGCAGGTAGATCATGCAGCAGCAATCAAGGAATATAGCAGGTCTTCAGCAGATCAGGAGGAGCCTTTGCCCCATGAACTGAGACCCTCTGAGGTGTTGAGCATGACCATGGACTATTTAGTGACAAACATTATGGATCAAGGAGAAGGAAACTACCGAGAATGGTATGACTTTGTCTGGAACAGAACTCGTGGAATAAGAAAGGTAAATGCTGGTGGATGGAGGTGTTTGCTAAGAGAAAACAAAAGATCATGTAATGCTGTAAAAAGTGTAGCAAAAAGCAGTAGTAATTTAAATGTTTTGAATTGCAAAGTGACTCGGAGAATGGTTGAAATGTGTTTTCCAAAGGTAGTGCCAGTTGACTATGCTCTTCAGCTGTAGTTTAAAGACACATGCAGTGTGTTTTGTATCATTCTGGCTAGGATATAACCCAGCAACATCTCTGCAACCCGCTGATGGTGTCTCTGATTGAGAAGTGCACTCGCTTTCACATCCATTGTGCTCACCACTTGTGTGAAGAGCCCATGTCCTCCTTTGATGCCAAAATCAACAATGAGAACATGACTAAATGCCTGCAGAGCTTGAAGGAGATGTATCAGGACCTGGCTAACAAGGGGGTTTACTGCAAGAGTGAAGCAGAGTTCAGAGGCTATAATGTCTTGCTGAATCTCAACAAGGGGGATATTCTCAGGTGGGAGCAACAGATATCACTTGTTTTCTCTCTTTGCTTTGGGAAGAATTGTGATTAGGATTAAGTCCTGAGAAATTGTAATGGAAGCAAATAATCTTAGTTGAAGAGGGTATTTTTGCCATAGAAAGTGTACTGTAGTAATGTTTTATTTGATGTTTCCAATAGGTCCTTTTAAGAAGTTTCACTGCTTTATCTGCAGTAGAACCAAGGAAAAGGGAAAAACCATTTCATGGGCAGAGGCATACTTTGCTCTTCTGGTCAACCTCTTGCCTGCCTTCCTCCCTAGCCAATGGAGTGATGTACCTATATAATAACCTGCTGATGATGCAGGTATCATTAGAAGGTTAATGATCAGGAAATGATACTGCAAGTTTAATTCACAGCCATTTGGTTTGGGCAGGATTTGCCTGTCTTGCTTATAGTTCCTTATTTTAATTCCCTTTTGTTTCAGGTTGCTATTGAATTGTGACTGTTACTATTGAATTGTGATTGTTGCTATTGAAGCAAAAGGGTTGTCTCTGTTTTTTTGTCTCCACAGAGAAGTACAGCAGTTTCATCCAGAGGTTAGAAACTCTCCTGAAGTTAGATTTGCTGTTCAAGCTTTTGCTGCATTGAATAGCAACAACTTTGTGAGGTTCTTCAAGTTAGTGCAAGCAGCTTCCTATCTGAATGCCTGTCTCTTACACTGTTACTTCAACCAGGTGAGAAAAAGGCAGATATATGTTTTCTTAAGTGTTTATAAGAAAAAACAGTCTGGGATTTTGGGGAGGAAATCTCAGCAGAAAACTTGGTAGATATTTAGCCTTACAAATAATCTTATTCTTGCTTCTTCAGAAGCATTTAAAAACATATCAAGAGTGTTCAGCCGTAATAGAAAAGGCAGATACTAAAATGCTGTTCTTGACATTTTTTCTCCATAACTGTGTACAGATACACAGTATTTTCCCTGAAAATAATTAGGAAGCAGAGAAGTGAGGCTTTTGCAGAGAAAGCATGAACCTGCAGTTTCAGATGCCTTGGCAAGCTTTTTCTTCTGTACAAGAGTCACAAAGGGATATGCTCAAAATGTGCATCATTATAAAGGAGCAGAAACTAGAAAGCAAATTAAATCTGTGTATTTGTTTGTGTGGCTATTTAACAAAGTACTGATTTCTTTTAAACATGATTTTTATACTTATAGTTACACTTGATAGTAAATTTGGGGTTCTCTAACTTGGTAGTTACAAGGCTTTTTCTTTTCCTTCCCCCAGATTCGTAAAGATGCTCTCAAATCTCTCAACATTGCCTACACTGTGAGCACCCAAAGATGTACAGTGTTTCCCTTGGATCACTTGGTCCGCATGCTCCTGTTCAAAGACTGTGAAGAAGCAACTGATTTTATAAGTTACTATGGCCTGAGTGTATCTGATGGGTAAGTGTAAGGGGAAGGGCTCTGAGCCTCAGTGGAGTAAAACCAGTGTTAGGTGAAGCATTAATGTAGATAAGCTGCTCCTGCTTGTTTTTGACCAGGCAAAGTAAAGAAGAGGCGAAGAATAAGGGCTAGGCTCTGTAAGCAAAAGCACAGGGACAGTGATGCGTACAGATTTTAGTAATCTGTTTGTTATTGTAATTATGAAAATGTCTTTAATTTTACATCTTTCCATCAAGAAATGGGGTTTGTATCCCTGTGACTAGCATGACTTCCCATGATAGCTTTTTTGCACGTGTACATTTACCAGTCTTTACTTGGTTTGATGAGGTGACAAGGGATTTCAAGACACCAAAATTCCTTCAGCCTTCTGGAAGGTTGAATCTGGAACTCTGTCTCCACTGGATTCCAGGGTCTTTCTCCCTAGATTGTGGATAACCCTGCAGAAAAAATAAATAGTTTCAGGTTCTTATCTTGCAGCTGAATTGTAGGAAATAAATGAGGATACAGTTCTGCCTTTCAGGAAACTGGTGTTATTGTGATGTATGTAGTGCAGGATGAAGGAGAACAGTGCAAACTCAGTTTTTCTGAGGATGTTGGAAGCCAACAGTTTGCAGATAAGAATATCTTCCATAGAAATATGTACAATGTAAAATGTGCCCCTGCAGACTGCCAGTCTCAGAAGACTGAAGAAGACAAAAGCACATGAGCATGCCAGCTAGTGTTCTATTTCCTGTTAACATTCTGGTTTGAAAGAATGAATTCACTAGACTACAGATTCCAAAAATTAGAAGATGATTGTACCTTTTAAAATTACTTCTGTAGATAGCCCTGGCATCTATGATGTGGGCTGTATCTATCCTGAGAATGATCACGGACTGGAGCACTTCCATACAAAGACAGGCTGAGAACATTGGGGCTGTTCAGCCTGGAGAAGAGAAGCTGCGTGGAGACCTCAGAGCAGCCTTCCAGTATCTGATGGGGGCTACAAGGATGCAGAGAGGGACTCTTCATCAGGGACTGTAGCGATAGGACAAGGGGTGGTGGGTTCAAACTGAAACAGGGGAAGTTCAGGTTGGATATAAGGAAGAAGTTGTTTACTGTGAGGGTGGTGAGGCACTGGCACAGGGTGCCCAGAGAAGCTGTGAATGCTCCATCCCTGGCAGTGTTCAGGGCCAGGTTGGACAGGACCTTGGGCAACATGGTCTAGTGTGAGGTGCCCCTTCCCATTATAGGGGATTGGAACTAGATGATCTTAAGGTCTTTTCCAAACCAAACTATACTAGGATTCTATGTAATCTAGGTAAAACTATAATACAGTGAATAAAGGTTAAAAGGAGAAAGACACAGAACAGTCTACGAGGGTGCCCAGGAACATTAGTACGGGAGGATAGGTGTGAGGACAGTGCTCTCTGCCTTCCCTGTTCTGGTTCCAGCTAAAGACTGAGATCTAGGCTACAAGAAGCAAGCCAGAGTGCCCAGTGCCTGGCTCACTTTGCCCCCACTAACTGAAAACCTATAGCTTACTGGAGCTTTGAGGATGTACTCCTGGTTTTTATATTTCCCTAGGGCTTACGTGGAGCTGAATCGCTCAGCTTTCTTGGAGCCAGATGGATTACCCAAACCACGGAAATCCATGTTTGTCAGCCAGAAGCTAACTGTCTTGGTTGGGGAAGTTGTAAATGGTGGCCCATTGCCTGTGGTACCTCACCATGTGCCTGTGTCCAGCTTCAACGGGCAGAACAAGTACATTGGTGGAAGCACCTCTGTGGATCAAGCTAGTACTAGCCAAAAATGCAGCGTTGAAGCAACAGGTAAGAGCAGACATGCAGTTTTAGATACTGCTCAGGAGCATACTTCTGTGTTGGCTCTGTGAGAAGTCCTGTTTTACAAAGCGGGAACTGTTCTTTACTCATGGGTTGAAATTGCACGGAAATTTGGATGTAATGGGAGCATGCTTTCATTTAAATGTACTTCGGTATCTAAAAGCTAAGAAGCAACCTGATTAATAAAACATATTCCCTAATACAGGAAACACACTAAGGGAAATGAGCACAATTTTGCCAGCTTGGGTGATAAGCAGTAGCAGTCATTTTTCTCCTCAGTAGCTGGTGCAGTGCTGTGTTTTTTACTTTCAGCCTGGGAACAGCACTGATAACACTGATGTTTTTAGTTGTTGCTCAGTAATGTTTCCTCTGACCAACGACTTCCTGAGTCTCATGCTCTGCCAGGGAGGAGGGGAAGCCGTGAGGGAACAGAGACAGGACACCTGACCCAAACTAACCAAAAGGGTAGTCTGTACCACAGCATGTCATTCATGCCCAGGATATAAACTGGGGGGAGTTACCTGGAAGGGCTAGATCTCTGCTCGGGTCAGCACGTGGTGAGCGGCTCTATTCTCTCTCCTTGTTATTTCCCTCACCATTATTATTACTGGTGGTAGCAGCAGTGGTTTGTGTTACACCTTAGTTACTGGACTGTTCTTACCTCAACCCGTGGGAGTTACATTCTTTTGATTCTCCTCCCCATCCCTCTGGGAGCGGGGCGGGGGTGGGGGGGTTCTGAGTTACTGGCTGGGCGTAAACCACGACAGTGAAATAACCAGGTATTGGTCTCCTTCAGACAGCCAACTTTCCTCTTCAGTTTGCAGGTTTTGTATTGCAGCTGTTCACAGCGTGTGTATAAAATCATGTTGGTTTTCAGGTTTGCTGAACATAGGGGTTTTTTGGTTGAAAGTACAGCTCTTCTATATGTTCAAGAGGGGGTGTAGGTGCTAGGTGTATTTGACTTAAAACAGTTGTTTTATTAGGAATGTATTTAATGTGCACTAAAAATGTTAATGCTTTATATAAAATAGCCATAAATATAAATTAGTTTCTATGATGTAACTGTATATTTAACTTCAAGGCAGCAAGCCTCTGTTATGTGCTTGTTTTATGATGAGGTTTATCAGAGAAGCCAGCTTTTGAAGATAATACTTTTGCTTCTACTTGTGACTAACGTGGCTTCCTTAATTTTTCTCCTCCCCCCATCCCAAGAAGGAAGAATGGAAAGCAAAGGTGTGGATTTAGATGTTGCAGCAGTAAGAGTCCAGCCTCCAGCTCATCTTCTGCCCTCGCTGTTACCTCGTCAGCTTGTGCCAGTGCTGCCTCCTCCACAGACCATCTCCCAACCTCCTGGACAACCTGAGCCTCTCTCTTCAAAGCCTCAGCCTGCCTACACAGACACAGTAAGGAAATCTAAATCCATCATGAAGTATGAGGGAAAGATCTGTGAAAATAATTAAAGATAACTCAGTTCTTAGGTTGTTTTAGTTCTCCAGAATCTGCATGTGTTATGTGTAGAATCAAAAGGAGATGCTCCCTGCTTCAGTGCTTTGGATACCTTGAGAACTTGTTTCCTTGAGCTATTCTGAAAAGAGAAGGTCTTGAATGATTTCATGTGCAACCCTGACACAGGATAAACAGTCTCATATGATCAGCACTTACCTGAGAAACCTCTAAGGAGAGAACCAGAAAGTGATAGTAGAAAGTGATTATCTTTGACTTAGTAGGTAAACTTTGCTTTAGTGAACAACACTGAGCTGTTTCTTAATGACACGTTTCATATATGAGACATGACAAAGTTTCTCCTGGTGGGTCTGTGACTATTGATGTTAGATCTTGAACATGTACCCTGTGTATCTGTGCTATTCCTCTTTTTCTAGCTTCCACACGTTTAGATACGTACTAATGCTGAACCCATCTCAGAGTCTCTCATTGCTTTGTAAGCTAGCGCTGCCTATTCTACCTAAACATGGCTGCATATCAGTGAAGGTTAGACCTGGTCATTTGGAATTAAATCAGCTAGAATGAGAAAAACTCAAGAAAAGAGGATTCCCTCTCAAAATTCACTTTTAGCTACTGTTTCCTGTCTTGACTTGTCCATATTTATTACAGAAAGCTGCTCCTGTTTCTGGTCTGCTACTAGCCTTTTAGGTAGTCTTAAATTTCCAGGCTGTATGTTTGATGAAGTTAGCTTATTTTGTAAGTAGAAATACAGATAATATTGCCAATTCCAGTCAATTAAACAAGGCTGAAAAGCCTTATTCCCAGTTCACATCTGTGCCCAGGCCATCCTGAGCAGGGCTGCATCTTGCTTCAGCTACTTCCTCTGCTGTGTTGTAGGACATCGCAGAAGTGGTGGATGTGCTGTTGCAGGAGGTCCTCAATGGAGAGTGCAGCGAAGTCAGCAGAGCAGGAGTGGCTTATGTGACTGCTGCCATCTGGTAAGGAACATTTATTGCTGCTACTCCTGGCATCAGTCATTAGAGCTGCAATTTGCCATAGCAGCACCATGTGTGAAGATCATAAGACTTAAGGCAAGGTCTGTAGTGGAGACAGCCATACTGATACAGTTGAGGGAAGAGCAGACCTTTCTTCAGATGCCTGCCACCTCCCTGTTACACACCAGCTAGGATAATGGAAGGCTTACTGCAGACCTCTACACCTTGCCTTGCATGATGCTCACAACACTGCTGCAAGGAATGTGTTTTGTGGGAGGGAAGGGGCCTAAAGAGGGAAAAGGAGTAAGTCCAGATCCGTCTGCTTCTCTGCTTCATATAACGTATCCTCTCCAAGGCCATTGGTAGTTGTAGATGTGAGATTGTAACCAAAACAGTGTTATTAATGCCCCAGTGTTTGGACTATTGCTGAACAGCAGAGGGGCAAGGCCTTCCTTGTTTCCCACTCTGCAGGCCTGTGAGTAGGCTGGAGGTGCGGCAGAGGCTGGTAGGAGACACAGCAGGCACAGCTGACCCAGACTAAAGTCCATACAATGTGATGTCATGGTCAGCAATAAAACTGGGTTTGAGGAAGAAAGTAGATTTTCTGGTTTCCAGGGTGGCCCCCGACCTGAAACTGTCAGGGACGCCTCACACTAGACCATGTTGCCCAAGGTCCTGTCCAACCTGGCTGTGAACACTGCCAGGGATGGGGCATTTACAACTTCTCTGGGCACCGTGTGCCAGCGCCTCACCACCCTCACAGTAAAGAACTTGTTCCTTATATCTAACCTGAGCTTCCACTGTTTCAGTTTGAACCCATCACCCCTTGCCCCATCACTACAGTCCTTGATGAAGAGCTCCTCTCTGCATCCTTGTAGCCCCCTTCAGATATTGGAAGCTGCTCTGAGGTCTCCACACAGCTTCTCTTCTCCAGGCTGAATATAGGGCTTTGAATGAAAATTTTTTGGCTTTGAAAAGAGACTTGCTCTTCCTGCACAGCACCTCGGAGGCTGCTGTAGAGGAGCTCGTGACTGAAGTGACGGGGGAGATCGTCAGACAAGTGGCTGGAAGCGTGCTTAATGCAGAAAGGGAGCGTGTCAAAGAGGAAAGGCGCAGAGTAGAGGAAGAGAGGTGAGTGGCTGCTTTTGCTGTACGTGGTGGGCTCAATTCATCCTTAGGCAGCATTAACAATAGCTGGTGCCAACCTGAGGCCTTGCCCAAGGGCTCAGCCCCTGTGTTTTTCTGCCATACCAACAGCACTCAGTTTGTCTCACGCTGGGACTGTGCAGGCAGGCTGCCCCTTCCACACGTTCAGATGTGCTAGCTCGTATTTTGGGGACGTCAGAGCCAGTATGAAAATCGTGGCTCGGGGTTTTGGGAACTTTAATACCCACAGAGCTTCCAGAGAGGGAGATGGATCCCAGCTCTGCTGTATGCAGGAACTTTTCCTTCCGAGTGAGCTACTTGTCTTTAACTTACTGTGGTAAGTATAAAATCACCCTGTTGTTATGTGTAGTTTTGAAGGAAAACTGGCTTCATGGAAAGCTGTTTAAAGAGAGAAACCAGCTGGTGGCAACTCAAGTTGTATGTGAATTAACTGTCTGACACTGTGTGTAGCACTTGTGTAACTAAGGAGCAGGTTTGCAAGCGTAAAACTTCAGTCTTGCCACTGGTGTAAATGTTTTCTCTGTCCTTCCAGGAAAAAGCAGGAAAAAGAAAAGTTAATAAAGCAGTTGAGCCAGTTGGTGGGGATGGAGTTAATGGAAGAAGTAATAAAGGAGAGTGTTCAAGAAGCTTCAACCGATGAGTTAAAGTAGGTACAACATACTGTATGGTGTACTTTCCTGTAGGATGCTTTCCAAAGGGTAAGGATTTCTCAGGGAGTGGTAGGATTCCTGCTTGGATTTCTTTGAGGTCATCTTCACTAAGCTACTTGAGAAGGAAAGTGTAGTTGATCGTACAGCAAGTGCCAGTTTGCAGTCATGCTGTCAGGCAGTAGTGGTCCTCCAGGGTGAAGGGGACAGAGGATTGTTTAGGGCAAGGCTGCCATGTGTGCTTTTTCTTCATCCGACTCCCTTATGGCTCAGCTGTGGTCTCTCTTGTAGACCCTTCGGTATAAGCTTGTGATCAGTGTAAAACTTGAATGACTTCCAATTGATCACAAGTCTTATTCAGAAGAGCTGTAGAATACAAGTATGGAAAATCCCGTTCCTTTGCTAAATGTGAAGGTCTTCCCTTCAGCTAATTGTATGGGCATTTGCTGCAGTCTCCACCTCACTAGATGTCTTGGGTTATTTCATTTTGAACTAGGTGTGCCTTAGAAAGAGACCGGCAAGCCCGTATTGTTCGCTGTTCAGAAGAAGTCTGTGGTCATGTCATGGGGCTCTTTCTGGAGGATGAGATCTTCCAGATTGCTAAGGAAACCCTTCAGGAGCTCCAGTGTTTCTGCAAGTACTTACAACGGTGAGTTACCACCCTGTAATAAAACTGCTTTTCTCAGGAGCATAAGTTACTACATGTGAGGGGGGGAACACACCTCTCGGAGTCAGCTTGGTAGGAGATTTCAGCTTCATTTTATTCAGAGACTTGTAATAATTCCTCCTTATATTATTTCTGTTGGACATTTCTTTTTCTGGATATGTGGTAAGGGTTATGGGGTTGTTGTGGTGTTCCAAGGCAGATATTTATTCTGTACTGCCCCAGTACAGTCAGGTTGAGGTGCATTTCCGGTGGTATCTGTCACCGTTAAAAAGGAAGGAGCAGAGTAGTCCCTTTTCTGTGGAGCACCTCCCCTTGTAGAGTTTTTTGTCCTAAAATTGAGTTCATGTGTCTCTTTAGGACACGTGTTAATAGCCTTCAGTGCTCCTTTTGTCTGGATGGGTTTTTTGAATGGGGCACAAGGCCACCCCTTTTCGTAGCTGCACGTGTACAGCTGGCAGTTCTGGTCCTGTGTGTGTTCCATTTGAGCTTTGTCTTTGCTGCTGTGTGCAGAAATACAGCCTGAATCCACTGCAGCATCCACATGCACCACCTCACACTGTCCCCTGGGCAGACTGACGTGGGTGTTTGAGAGCCCAGTCCAGTTTGAAGACCAAAGATGAGAAACACAGAATCACATAATGGTTTGGGTTGGAAGGAACCTCAAAGCTCATCCAGCTTCAACCTGTCCTGCAACGAGCAGGGACACCTTCCACTAGAGCAGGTTGCTCAAAGCCCCATCCAACCTGGCCTTGAACACTGCCAGGAATGGGGCAGCCACAGGTTCTCTGAGCACCCTGTGCCAGTGCCTCAGCTCCCTCATAGAGAAGATTTGTTTCCGTGACAGAACCCCTTTGGTCTGCAGAAGAGTTTAGTATTGTGAACTATTCTCTTCCAAAGGTGGAGGGAGGCAGTGGCAGCTCGAACGAAGTTGAAACGTCAAATGAGGGCATTTCCAGCTGCTCCCTGCTGCACTGATCCAGAAAACAAGCTGAAAGCACTGTCCCCCAGTGCAGAGTGGCCTGTAGCCATGGAGAGCTTGTGCAAGAGGATTGTAAACCTGGGGAATGGAGGAAAGCTGGGAGTCTCATGCACAAGGTAAGGATACTTCGAGTGACAGCAGCTGGCAGTCTAGTTGGTTTTTGGAAGGTAAGTCCCAAAGAAGCCCTCTTCTTCCATTGCAAATGTTAATGGTTTTACAAAACTTAGTTCTTAAACAGCCACCAGAAGACACTTTGGGCACAAGTGCCTTGACAAAGACTGAAAACATACCTAAATCCTTTTATTAGCCACCACTTTTTAAAGTGTCTGCAGTTCTTCTCAGGTCTTAGTGTTCCTTAAAATTGGTTAAAGTACCTGCTTTACACCAAAAATTACAGTCAGGTATCATTTGTTTGCAGATTGAATTGGATGAGAAACAAGACAGCGCATGAAATTAAAGTTCAGCACTTCTACCAGCAGTTGTTAAGGTATGTTGGTGTTTGATCCTTGTTTTCTGTGTAAGTAAACTGTAACGGAACTGTCAGAAGGTCAGTAAGGAATGGTAAATCATACTGGAGTGTCCACTGGCATTAAGCTATCTGGTCCTATTGCCATGGGTGTAAATTTAAGGGGCTGGTAGATATTACGGTTTTTTTGTACCTGGGTAGGATGGAATATAAGAGGAGAGGAGTAAATGAGCTGTTTAGCAGCCTGGCAGTGCAGCAGGTGAGCTGCTTTCTCAGCTCATCATGCATTCTGGTGGTCTGTGTGGTTACTGGGGAAGTGTATTGAAGCAGTGTGGAAGTGGAGCATTTCATATGTGGTCCACAATCCCCAAACTAAGGCTTGTGTATCAGATTTAGCGGCTGCAGTTCTTGAAGGCATCTGGTCTGTGGTGCAATAGATGGGCAATACATCTAAGGAATTGGCTCTGATTTTGGAGGGTTTGAACTGGACAGTAGGTACTTCCAGTATTGCAAGATACAGTAAAGAACTCAGGTTAGATGTAAGGATGCGCTCAAACAGGTTGCCCAAAGAAGTGGTAAATGCCCCATCCCTGGCAGTGTTCAAGGCCAGGTTGAACAGGGCTTGGAAGAACTTGGTCTAGTGGAAGGTGTCCCTGCC
Organism: Pezoporus flaviventris; assembly: GCF_033815535.1. Classification (NCBI taxonomy): domain Eukaryota; kingdom Metazoa; phylum Chordata; class Aves; order Psittaciformes; family Psittacidae; genus Pezoporus; species Pezoporus flaviventris. The sequence continues at coordinate 56,125,443 of NW_026892549.1, forward strand.
CATTACATGGGGTTAGAACTGAATGATCTGAAGGTCCTTTCCAACCCAAACCATTCTATGATGAAAAACATTCCCAGGTGTGAATGAGCAATAAAGGAGTGTCTTTTCACTAGTTTCTCTCTTTTTAAGTGATTTAGCTTGGACTCCCCTGGATCTTGTCTCATTAATCACTGAACATACTCCACTTCAACAAGAGCAGGTTTTTTGGAAGGTGGTACTGGTTTTGCCAAATGATGATGAATATGTGGAGGATGATCCCAGCAGGTGAGTAGAAGAAGCAGGTTGCTGGTCCCTTTCTCAAACAAGGCAGTCACACAGAGAACAGTAGTAGTATACAGTCCTTGATGTGTTCTTCTTATTACCCTGTACCATGTGAAATTTCCAGGTGGTGGTGTTTTGGTTTGTATTGTTTTTCTCCAGAGTGCTCTAAAGGAACATAGCTCTAACTTTTTGCAGTGGTCTGGATCTTCTCTTGACATTGTTCACTGAATCCCTTTTGTTCATACTGAAAACAGAACCCCTTGAGATACATAGCAATATAGGCAATTTCAAGACATTTAATAGCTATTTAGTAAAATCCAAGCAATATGAAGTTTGGGGTCATGATAGATCATGGTGTTGGAGGGGTGTTTGGTGCTTAAACTCTTTCTTGTTTGCCAGGGTATTGGTGGATTGGTTGAAAACCAAGTTTGTGGGAGACAAAAGCTGGGAGAAAAACGCTTCAAGTACAGAAGGCAGAATTCAAACACTGACGTTATTTAGCACGCCTGCCATGCAAGGGAGCAGAAGTATTAAAGTCAGTGTGTGTGTTAAGGTGAGAACAATTTCCTGATACCTAACAGTCTGTAAAAGCAAGATGTGCTCTTTTCCAGTAGCTTTTGCGTAGAAGCTTTTCATCCTGTCCTGTCAGATGGAAGGAGATAATGCTGGAGGGGTGGGATTCTTGAAAAACTCTGAAAACAGATGGATTTTTCTTTTCCTTGTTTCCAGTCAACTGAGTAAATACCTACCTAAACACACTACATAGTTAGAACCTCTGTCAGCTGCATTCTTAATGCCAAAGCAGGTGCTGAAGTTCACTTTTGTGCTTACCTGCATCTATTTGACACATCTGTGTTTGTCCCACAGCTTATTGTCTTAGGATTCCTAAAGCTCCTGGTAATGAATGTCAAACCTGAATGCTAGTGATAATAAACTGCAGATTTTGGTATGAAAATACCTTTGTTTAGCTACCTTATTGTTACCATCCTTGTTACTTGTATAGGTGGCCTGTGGCACGCTCTCTAACTCTGAGCTTGATGCAGCTGAGATGCAAAAAGACTTGCTTGGAACCAGTGGTCTCATCCTTCTCCTGCCACCTAAAGTTAGGAGTGAAGATGTTTCAGAAGATGATGTTTACTGGCTTTCAGCTTTGCTGCAGTTGAAACAGTTGCTTCAGGCCAAACCTTTCCACCCAATAGTTCCACTCGTTGTTCTAGTCCCTGGTCAGGGAGATGAGGCCGTAGAGAAAGAAGTAGAAGAAGGTATGTAATTATTTCTGTGTCTTGTAAAAACGCAATGTGAATGTGTCCTGGGTTGAGCTGTAGCAGTTATTTTTCTCTTATGTTTACGCCTGCCTCAAGTAGAATTATTACAGTCTCTTCAGTATATCATCTAGTAAAGGGGGAAAGCTTTGCAAGAAATTCTGAGGCCTTAAGAACTGATCAATATGGAAATAGATGAACTTCGTTTTGGCTTCCAGTTTTCCTTTGCACAGAGTATTTGATCCTGGGTGTTTGTGGGCAAGGAAGGAGGAGAGAAGTGATGCTGTGAATTTAGGCAGTGTGTGGTCAGAGGTGTGTTCTTCTTTGTATATTTGACAGGGTTTCTTCTTTTTAAGGTCTGATGCTGCAGGACTTAATTTCAGCCCAGCTTATTTCAGACTACACCGTTGTTGAGCTCCCAGGTTCTATCAATGACTTACAAGGCACCACAAGGGTAAGAACACCAGCTCATATAAAGAGATAGTTGGTTAATCATGGGTAAGAACACCAGCTCATATAAAGAGATAGTTGGTTAATCATTAACCTCTCAATTGCTAATGCCTTAGAAGGAATGATTATGTTCTCAGTAGCTTAAATTGCTCTCAGTTCTAAAATACGAAGGACCCTTTCTATCTCTTCTGGCTGCTGTGAGTTCACCAGTATTTTTCCATCTGGGTGGATGGGACTAAGGGATGCCCCTGTCCTCTCATATATGTGAAGGATTGTATGTATCTCTCCCTGAGAGCCTCCAGACACCAGCTTCTCCCCTTGTCCTTCAGTTTGGTGTGTGCTTGGCAGTAGTGGCCTGGAGAAGACTCAAAAGCCCATGGTGGAAAATGATACTAAAGTATAAAACAGTTTTTTGTGGATGGTTTGGAAAGGTGGGAGAGGGTAATGGCCAAGAGCAGCCAAAGCAGCCCCAGCCCTGTATTCCCTTCTTAAGGCATCTGAAGAAGGTGCCTAAGAGAGAAAGTGAGAACAAGCCAAGCCCAGAGTGATTCCCCCCACAAATGCTCACAGCTTGCATCTCTCTGGAGTTAGAGGACTGCCAGGATCAGATACGGCTTCTTTGGATATAGTCCAAATCCTCCCAGATAAGTTTTTGACATCCCCAGCATCTTGCAGCAGGGAATTCCAGTGCACTTGGGGTGAGCAGCCTCTTTCTTTTCCTGACCCTGCTGCACATGAATTTAGTTTGCGACCGCCAAGTTGGAGAATTACTGTTGCAAATCCTGGGATAATGAGAATCTTTTTGTTTGTATTTTGCTGCATAGTATCTTGAATAGTGTTACATGGGCAGTGTTCAAGGCAATGTTGGATGGGGCTGAGAGCAACCTGCTCTAGTGGAAGGTGTCTCTGCCTGTGGCAGGGGGTTGGAACTGGATGAGCTTTAAGTTCCCTTCCAACCCAAACTATTCCATGATTCTATGTCAAACTTAGGGTAGCAGGATTGAATCCTTTGTGTCCTGATTACTACAGAGCAGTTTCCAACCACCCATGTTTTGTGTGTTGTAGATCTCCGCGGCTGTGGGCTGGCTGGTTTCCCAGTGCCCCGAGTCCCTTGAGCTCTGCAGTCAGACCCTTCAGGAGTACATTGAGGATGGGATTGATGATGAATTTGGCAAGCGCTTCTACCATGACTGGAAGGAGAGGCGGTTGGCTGGCCTGCCATCTCAGGAGCCTGGGGTCATCATAGAGCTGTACAACAGCGTGCTGCAGTTCCTTTCCGATGTGGCATCCTCAGAGCACCTTTGTGACTTGTCTTGGCCTGTTACTGAGTTTTCAGAGCCTGGGGGTAACAAGCAGTTGCCCCACCTGCAGTGGAACACGACTGATCACCTGGCCTGGCTGAAGAAGGCTGTGCTGTCCTTCCAGATCCCATACCTAGATCTGCCTCCATTAGGTGGTACGTACTTCATGCTGCAGTATCCTTCTCTCAGGTGTGCCTGTGCTGTGTTGAATTACCAGCTTGTAGGGTAGGTAGTTTGGATTAGTCACAGATTCTTGCCGTTTACTTGGTTGGTTGGTTTGATTTGCTTTTTCCATAGCTCCTTGGCATCCTGTTTGCCACATGATTTTCCAGTATGTGTCTCAGATTGCAAGTTCTACCCATACCCAACCACTGATCCAGTCTCAAGTGGAGAATCTGCTGAGCAAAACTTACCAGAAGTGGAAAAACAGAACATCTGGGAACTCTGATGAAGATGGACCTTCTGTTGATGAGGTCCCTTGGGATGATATCTTGTTAGCCTGTATTGATCATAAACTGAGAGACTGGAAACCACCCAAACTGCGTATTAATCCAGGTATTGTATGTCCTTCTACAACATGGATGGTACTCCCTGCACAAGAGTGTTTAATAACTTGACAGTGGTGCCTTTATGTGTGGCAGGGAGAGAGCTGTGACCTTCCTCTGCTTACTGCACTGTCTTCTCTTTAGAATGTGTGTTTAGTGTTATGATTTGACTTGAGCCTGTGATTAAGGAACTCTGTCTCTCTATGGTCAGAGTCTTTCAACCCAGTAGGAGAGGGTTTATATTCAACCTAAGGCCAAGAATTGGTCCTTCGGAAGTCAGGTAAGCTCAGGTCAGCTGAGCTGGCAGCCACCACTCTTAATGAGCACTTCCGTGGGTTAATGAAGGTTGTCTTGGGTTTGTTTGCTTTCAGTTTCAAGTGTGTGGGTTGGCTTTATTTTGGTGCCCTGTTTGGCTTAACTGTAGGGAGGTTCTTTAAATGAAATCACTACTTAACCTTGAAGTGAACTTTAACCTTACTTAACCTTAGAGTGAACACGGCACTTGGATGCACTGGATTTTTTTTTGTGAAGATAAAGCAGCATTTTACAGTCTGTCCCAGGAATCTGGTATCTGTTGGAACAATAAATCAGCTCAAGAAAACTCCTTTTTACACACAGATAGCAACTTAAGGCTGCTTGAAAGTGAACACACAAGTATTTCTTCAGATTGGCTTAGCACTGAGTTTCTCTTCTGAGGGGGGGAAGTCTGTTCTAATATTCAATGTTGGCTTTGGGTTTATTGACAGAAGCAGTAAGTGAAGATGGTCAGATTCGCGTGTACTTCTTCAAGGAGCACTTAAAGAATTTCACTCTCCCTTTTTCATGGGAACAAGCCAGGCTGCGCACGCAGGAGGAGATCCGGCAGAGCCACACAAGGTGAGGAGCATTCAGCTCTCCCTTGTGCCATTAACCAGGGAGGCTGATGGGGGCCTTTGCAATGAACATAGAGTGCCCTCGCAGTGCTGAAAACCAGCCTATGGCATCCCCCCAGGATGTGCTTTGTGCATCTTGAAATGATGTCCAAGGGTGTGCTGAAACAGAGGAGTAAATAGAGTTTATTTCTACAGGGTTACTCAGCTCTCAAAGAAATGGATTACTTGAAGAGTGTTTAAAGTGTTCAAAGTGGAGAAATCCTGCCAAAGAAAACACTGCTGAGGCTTTGGAATTATAGCCTTGTAGTCTAAGCACACAAAGTGTGGAGGGAAAAACAGTACGATGTTGGGAAAGAGCATAGGAATGAATCATGAGCGTGTGCCCTTACAGCCTGGACCTGACAGCTCAGTTACATGTTAGATGGTTTGCAGATTTACTCTTTGGTAATTACATGTTAAATTTTGCAGCATTTTGAGTTCAAAAGGAAGTTTTGTCCCCAACTTGTGGGAAGACATGAGGAAAAATCCCACTGCTGAGAGAAAATGCTAGTTGGGGGCAGGCTGCCTTAGAGCTGTGTGGCATTCAAGCATTTTATGATCTCAGGAGTCTAGCTCACTTCCTTAGCCTTGTTCAGAGAGAAGCCAGGCTCTCTTTCCTGTTGGAAGCTCAGGTGCTGCTCTGCTGTGTAGCAGAGATATTGGGTAGATACTTTGGGGTGAATCTCAGCCCCCTGTCAGGTTCTTCTTAAATCCCCCACACCGGAGGTGGTACGTTGGACCCTGGCACAAGGGAATTATGTTGTCACATGATCAGTTCTTACTTCCTGTTATTTCCAAACTTCAGTCTAATGGGGAAAAGAAAAAATCAACACACTGATACCAATTTCTGTGCTTTTGTTTGGTTTTGTGGTGTTTTCCCCTTAGGTCAAGGGTAAAGTCTCCCATCTCTTTTAAGAAACCATACAGCTTCTCTATGATGCTGGGTCAATATGGTTCTGGCGTGAGCATGCTGTCGGGGCAAGAAAAGAGTGTTCCCAGTATAGATGAATTCACAGGCACTGCCTCAGCCCAGGTGCTTCTCCCACAGCGTTTGTTGGCACAGTTGCAACAGGAGAAGATGGAAAGCAGAAGGTAAGTTCCTAGAGCAGCGTCATTTCAGCTCCAGCCAGGGTTGTAATCAAGTCTTAAGTTGTAATAGGAAGCTGAAGTCAACAGTGCTAGGAAACAGCCTTAGACTGAGTCCAGTTTCACCTAATTTGATCAAGCACGTCAGTGCCGTGCAGTTCCCTGCTAGCTTCTCCTTGCACCACAGGAATAGTCCAGGAAAATGGAAACTGTGGTCAGTGAAGCCGCCAAACCTAAAGCAGTGCAGCGTGTACAGCAGTCTGTGTCCTGCAGTATCACAGATGCCTGTAAACTCCACCTTTGGATGTCAGTTTGGTGCCTGTAGCAATGCAGATCACAAAGCTGAAGAACTAAAGCTTTTGAGGTTGGCCCAAGGGTTTCTTGTCTTTTCTGCCTTCCCCATCAGTTGGGTGTCTTCAGGATGTGTGGGTCCTTTCTGTACCACAACCTTTTATAGGTGGGTATTCATCATAGCAGTTGGGTATGTCTGACTGTGTTGGAAATGACTGTGAACATCAGATCCTTCTTGCAGATACTTCTGAACCCAGAACTGTTGGTTAACACACTGGTTACAAGAACAAAACCAGGCTGAAATTTGACTGGTGCTCTGCATCTTTCTGTCCAGGTTTGAGGAACAGTTGCACCAATATCTAGCTGAGGACATCAAGCCCCTTGGTGATTTCTTAGGTCTTCCTCTCTACCTGCCCCAGTCTCTGGTCTCCACCCCAAATGTCACCTGTCCATTGAGGAAGAGTCCTGTGGCATCTGCTCAAGAGGTAAGAAAGGGTGGTGCTGAGATTTAGCTATAGTTCTAAGGAGTGCAGGTGCCAAAACTACTGTAGTTACAAAACCTGTAGTGGGAATTGTGTTGGCCTGCTGTGTTGGGTAGACTTGGGAAATAAAGAACTAAAAAAGAACACCTTGGAAATCACTTCTTTCTAGGGAGGAATGCTTTCTGTAGATCTGGAATAAGAATTCTTCACAGGTATTAGTGTTTGCTGCTGGCAATCATAACGTTGTCCTTTGTGGTGCTTCATTTTAACTTAGGGAAAATCACTGCTGTGTGTCAGCTTCCCCCAGTTAAAGGAAGGCTGGGAACAGGAATAGAATGTGTTATTTTTGCTTCACCTCCTCAGGGGTGAGAAGTGCTGACCTCCATGGTTGTTCTGAACAATGGGGGAACAGCCACTGAGCTGAGTTCTTTGTTGGTACTGGGTAGTGTTTCTTTCTTAGTCTCATTTCTCTTCCTTCTGCCCAGGCTGGGAATCCAGAGGGTCACAAGCCTTTGGTGGAGGAGCTGAAGCCCACGCTGTCAGACAGACTGAAACACTTGCAGCGGCTCCTCAGAGCAAACAAGGAGGGTGAAGTTGCCTCTGAGCTTCACTTATCTGCTCTGTTGGACATGGTGGATACTTGAGAAGAGCAAACATGTGCAGACCAAGAGACTCAGTAACAGAATCCAGGTCTGGGTGACTGAACAGACAAGCTCCTGTGTTTGTCCTTCTGGGAGAAGAACACAGCACACGTGGGTCTTGGGTCCTTCTCATGTGGCTGCCTTGCACTGAGCTGGCATGCTGTGGCTCATGTCACCTTCTGGCTCACTGCTGAGCTTTGGCTGGTCTGGCACTCCTCTTCTGCTTCACAGGCATGGAGAGGAGGCAAAAGCTTTTCTTGGAAGGCCTTAAATTGACACTTAGTGGTGATCTCTTGTTGCCAGCTCTCATTGTGGGTAAACTTCAACTATAAGGTAGCAGGAGCCTCTGGGAGCATCAGAGGCAAATGCTCTCCATAGACACAGTCCCTGAGTTCTTGTCCCATCTTGGTGCTCCTTGCAGCAGCACTGTGGTTTGATGGTCGCTGGTTTGATACACAGAGATGTCAATACTGTCATTCTCAAGTCAGTGCAACACTGCAGCTGTATTTTGTACTTAGTGATGCTCAGTGCAAATCCAGAAGGGCTTTTATGTGCTGTTGGGCAAAAGTTTGATTGTATTGAATACTTAAAGCATTAAAACCAGCTGAGTTGCTTATTGTACAGATGAGTTGTCATGCTGAAAGTGGGACACTTCAATAAACACCTATGGAGAACTGACTTTGCTTGTTTTGGAAGAGCAGATCACCTGCATTCTCCATTAAAAATCTGGGGCTTTGGAAGCTGAACACCTTTGGTTTTATTTGATATTGATTCCTAGTAAACAGTATGAAGACTTCATGTCTGTAGTATTCCTGTGCCAGTCATGTGTTTTTATTATTACAATATGAGAGGTTTCTCAGACAAACCCCTGGCTGGTGAAATACAAATAACCACAGCTTTGGCAGTAGCACTGATTTTCTGCCCTGCCAGAGACCAGTTGTCTGATTTGCTTCTAATTTCATTTGACATCTCAGTAGTCCACATCTGTAATCTGCCTTCCAAGAAAGTAATGTTATAGTTGTTTTTCTTTTAATAGCATTTGTCTTATTTGTCTTTATCCTAGAATAGCAACAGTAGATCAATATGAAGTTGAAATTTTGCTTTGAGACTGTTCATACTCCATGATACTTGTGTTGGCTGAGTTGTGTTAACTTTGGTGACATGCAAAGTGGAACCAGAGTGATGCTCTTGGCTGTGTTTGACCCCAGTACTGCTGCTGCTGTTCTGAATTAAAGCTCTAAAAACCCTGACAGCATTTGGGGATGTGGTTCACGTCTGATATAAATGTGTTTCGTACCTAGTAAATTTTGAGTGTCTTGAAATGGGCTGTTTCCTTGTTGCTGTGCAAAAGCTCCTGGTACAGGGTGCTCTCAAAGGAAGTTGTGGATGGTGCTGCGATTGTCAAATGTGAATCAGAGCAGTTTGGGTTGGAAGGGACCCACAGGGCTGGGACAGGACCTGGCGTAGTCTCTGGTGGTGCATGCCCAGCCCAGTCCAGCCCATTGCATTGTTCACTGCTCTGGGAAGGGAGCATTGTCAAACGCGGGGCAGTATCGGGGTGTTAGCAGGGAGATGGGGAGGGGATGAAAAGAGCTCTGGCCCCTCCTCATAGACACCCAAGAGAAAGACCTGAGCACTGGAGCATCCAGCCCTGCCTCTTGTCTCTGTTACCTGGGTCTGATGGCAGGTATCAGCTCCTTGACTTGCACACCATGGCAGCACCCCGAGCAGTGTCACAGCGGGTCGATAGCTGGACCCTGAGCCTCACTGTCCCACAGCACTGCCTGCAGGAGGGTGACCCCATCCCTGGGCCTGTCCCTGACCCCAAAACCAGTGTCCCTGCTGGGAGCACTGAGCCTGACCCCATCATGGAACCACAGAATGGCTTGGGTTGGAAAGGACCTTAAAGCTCATCCATTTCATGGCAGGGGCACTTTCCACTAGAGCAGGGTGCTCCAAGCCCCTGTGTCCAACCCGGCCTTGAACACGGCCAGGGATGGGGCAGCCACAGCTTCTCTGGGCACCCTGTGCCAGCGCCTCAGCACCCTCACAGGGAAGAGCTTTTGCCTAAGAGCTCATCTCAGCCTCCCCTGTTCTGGCAGGTTAAAGCCATTCCCCTTGTCCTGTCCCTACAGCCCCTTGTCCAAAGCCCCTCTCCAGGTTTCCTGCAGCCTTTTAGGCACTGGAGCTGCTCTGAGGTCTCCCCTTAAGGAGCCTTCTCCAGGCTGAACCAGCTCCATCAGCCTGGCTCCAGAGCAGAGCCGTACTGCGGGGGGGCTGTAGAAGCAGCTCTCACTCCCCGGGACAAACCCCCACATTCTCCCCACCTTGTCTTGCCTCCGGATCGCGGTGGAGCAGAACTCGGGAGCAGCAGCAAAAGTCTCGACGAGGGTGGGATTCGAACCCACGCGTGCAGAGCACAATGGATTAGCAGTCCATCGCCTTAACCACTCGGCCACCTCGTCCTGACACGCACCGCCCGCGGTGCCCCGCCCCTCCGCACCGCCAACCAGCTTCGCATCTACCTGCGCCGCCGGAAGCAGCCGTCGGGGGGAGCTAAGGGCTCGGCCCTGTCTCGCTCGACGTAGCCCTCTTAGCGCAGTAGGCAGCGCGTCAGTCTCATAATCTGAAGGTCCTGAGTTCGAGCCTCAGAGAGGGCACGCTTTTTGCCACCAGCTGCCCGTTGCGCGTAGCCGACCGCCGTGGGGAGATGTCGTCGCGGGGACGTTTTTGCAGGGCCGCCTCTCCACAGCGAGGAGGATCGGCCCTGGAACGTTGAGAATGGAGGGAGCTGCACGGAGCCGTGCCCAAGGCAGGGCCGCCTCACGCGGGGGCAGCAAAATGGTGGCCTACGCCCTCCCATTCCCCGTCGGACGGGGCGGCAAAACGTCTGCCCTCTCTGAGGTTCGAACTCAGGACCTTCAGATTATGAGACTGACGCGCTGCCGGCTGCGCTAAGAGGGCGATGGCAAAGCAGGCCCGGGCTGGGCCTGCAGCGACCGAGCGGGCGGCGGGGCCGTTCCCGAGGGCTGTGGGAGCCCCGCAGCGGGGTGGGCTGGACGGGACGGGACCCGTCGGGGCAGCGGCGGCCGCGTCCTCAGAGCAGCGGAAACGGGCGGGCGGGCGGCAGGACCCAGCGGCCGTTAGCGAGGGGCGGGGCCGCGGGCGGTGCGTGTCAGGACGAGGTGGCCGAGTGGTTAAGGCGATGGACTGCTAATCCATTGTGCTCTGCACGCGTGGGTTCGAATCCCACCCTCGTCGAGACTTTTGCTGCTGCGCGGGGAGGCTGGAGAGGAGTGGTGAACACAGCCTAGACTGGGGTGTCCTGCAGCACAAGGAGGGTTAAGCTCTTGCCGGGAATATGGAGACTCCCGGCCTGATCTCTCCTTCTTCCAGTAGCAAGTGCCTGATTGCTCCAAATCCCATCCAACCATGACAACTGCATTCTCCAAAGGGAAAGATCTTGGTCACAAGATCCCCACAGCAGAGGAAACCGAGGAAACCGAGGAGCCCAGGCAGGAGGAGTTAAAGAAGCATTTAAAAGATCAGCCAGATCCTGGAATGGAGGTAGCTGGAAGAGTCTTATCCAAACCTCAAAGAAACCCTCTAAAACCTAAGAAGTCCCTTAAAGAGATCCCTATTAGTGCAGAAAGTGGCTGCTAAGCAGTAAGGCAGTAACCCTCCAAAAGAGGAGGGTGCAACTGGAAAGCAGAGTGGGACAAATGAAGCATGAAGCCATGACAAAATGGATACCTCGGGGAGCAAGGGAAGATGGGAAAGGATTGGCATCAGAAGTGTTGGTGAATGTGCCAGCTCATTTTAACTGCTATAAATGAGGAAAGGGGAGAGTGCAAATCCATGGGAGCACAGAGCGGGACAAGAAGACCTAACATCACCCCAGCTCTACTTGGCACCGGGATAAGCTGGCTAAGTTGCCCAGACAGGGACCCAACCAAAGAGCTGCTGGATCAGCTCCTGCACCCTGCCTGTTGGTGGGATGAGCTCTCTCCTGCAGCTAAACCTACTGGTCCAACAGGTCTGGGCACCCTCGGAAGGCACAAATCCCATGAGCCAGGCCCACAGTAGAGCCTGTGCCCAGGGGCCCCAACATCCACCGAGAGATGCATTAGCCCTGTTACCCTCAGGAGTCCCCATGGACTCCACCATTACATATGTGCTGCTGCTGGCTCTTCAGTACCTACCCTGCTTCTTGGGGATGCTCCCACGTCCTTTCTGCCCCACCAGACTTCCAGATATTCCCCATCACATCCAGATCTGCCCCTGCCCCACCCTGGAATATGCTCTTGGTAAAAGCTTGCACCCAGACAGTGCTGGGGCAGTTTAGTCAGCAGGAGGAAGCAAACTGGGGCAGCAGGGCAGAGAAGTGGGGAGCTGCAGCTGGCCCTGCCAGGCCATGAGGACACATCCTGCACCCAAGCTTCGGATAGGGAGAAAAAGGAGCTCTCAGGCCAGGCACCACTGGGAGTCGAACCCAGGATCTCCTGTTTACTAGACAGGCGCTTTAACCAGCTGAGCCATGGCGCCCACATGGTCCGCATCATGGGGTGCCCCATGGCCAGCCCCTGACCCCATCCTCCTGCCACCCCAGCACCAGGGTCACCCTGCAGCACCTATGGGCCTAGGCACAGGGTTGGGACACAGGGGACAGGGGTGAAGCTTTAAGAGTGTAGAGATTTGGCAGAAAATCACCCCCCACACACACCATGTTCCAGCTCCTGAACTAAGAGATCAGGGGCTGGGGGTAGCTGGGATTAACTTCTGGTTATCACCAATTCCACACAGTTTGGTCACGATCAGTAGGAACTGTCATGATTATGGATTCAGGAAAAGTGCAGGTTTTGAAGCAACACAAATGCAGATTCAAAATTGCCATTGATAAATTCACCTCCTGCATTCATGCTACAGTCCAAAGCTTGACAGCAATTCATTGAGCACATATGGAAAGAATAACCTATGGGTAAGTCATTAGTTCCACCCGGAATGGAGAAGCTGTGGCTGCCCCATCCCTGGCAGTGTTCAAGGCCAGGTTGGACACAGGGGCTTGGAGCAACCTGCTCTAGTGGAAGGTGTCCCTGCCCAGGGCAGGGGGTTGGAATTGAATGAGCCTTAAGGCCCCTGCCAGCACAAAACATTCAATGGCTCTGACTCTATGAATCCCTTTACCACATATCTCAAGGCCTCATGCTTACGGGGGGGGGGAGTCCTCTGTGTTCCAGATAAGATCAAAGCGCCTGCGGCTGCAGGGTAACCCTGGCCAAGTCCCACATAAGCTCTATACTGGCCAGGCAGCATCACCCCAGCTGTGTCCAAAAGCAGGGCTCGTCCGGGAGTTGAACCCGGGACCTCTCGCACCCTAAGCGAGAATCATACCCCTAGACCAACGAGCCGGGGTGCGCAGCTGCACGGGCACCCCATCCCTGTGGGGTGTCGCTGTGCCCAGGGACCCCGGGGCCCCCAGATGCTGTTTGGGGACGGGCCCTGTCCCAGCCCCAGCAGCAGAGCGGGGATGGGGTCTGAGCCGGGGTGCACCGGACACCCCGGAGCCTTCCCCATTTCCCAGGACCCTGAGGTGCCTGGGGGAAGCAGGGTTGCCCGGTGGATGAGCTGGTGCCCCCCCAGGGGTGCCCAGGGCTGGGGCTGTGATGGCCGAGGGGTGAAGGCGTTGGACTCGAAATCCAATAGGGTTTCCCTGCGCAGGTTCGAATCCTGCTCACAGCGACAGATTTTACCAAGTGCCCACGCTGGGGACTGGGGAAACTGGGATGCCACTGCGCCTCTTTCCTCTGGAACTGCTGCTGCACCAGGAAGTCTGCTCCCTGCCTCAGTCCCAAAGTGAGCCCCAGGTTGAGTTTCTGATGCCCCTGGAGCAGGCAGGACACAGACTCAACCTCCCCTGGGGTTGTCTACGTTTTGCAGACCTCGGAGAGGTGAGGGAACAGCGATGGAGAGAAGCAGGATGGCTTTGCTGAGATGGCAGCCAGCTCCCTGTGCATCATCACTCGGAGAGGTGATGGCCACAGAACAGAGGGACAGGAGAGGGCACCCCACTGGGGCTCTGAGATGAGCCCTGCTTTTGGGCACAGCCGGGCCGATGCTGCCCGGCACAGCTGGACAGGAGATGAGGCCTCCCCAGCTCTGCAGTTCCTGCCAACACCAACGCTGGCCCCACAAGCACCCAGCGGAAGGGACACGAGGTGCCCCTGCACCCTGCAGCACCCAGGCAGTGCAGGAAAAGACCCGGGAGCAGTTCTCCATGGGCTGCTGGGGCCGGGAAGCAGCCCCAGGCCTCTTTGGGGTATGAAGTGTGGGGGGCTCTAACAGCCAAGGGGTCTGGGCAGGCAAAAGGAGGTGGAGATGCTGGGAGTTGAACCCAGGGCCTCTTACATGCAAAGCAAGCGCTCTCCCGCTGAGCTACATCCCCTCTGCAGGGGCAGCTCTGCCCACCTGCACAGGTGCCCTCACCCCCCACCGCTGCCCCACTGACACCGCTCCCCCTGCTCTGCCCCAGCGCCCTCCCCACAAAAACGCACCTCAGGGCAGCTCCCGTCTGCTCTGCGCTGCCCGGGGCCGCTCCAAAGGCCCTTTCCCACCCCGGGCTCCGTCTGTCTCCTGCCCGCAGCCCCGCACCGCCTTCTGCCGCCTCTTGGGCTCCAGCCCCAGCACGGGGACCTGCCCACACCACGACCAGGCACCAACACCCCAGTGCCGGGCAGGGACCACTGCCATTGCTCACTGGGTTAACCTGCCCTGCTTAATGCCAAGGTCCTCGCACCAAGGTGTGGGGTGGCTACCCAAAAGCAGGGCTCGTCCGGGAGTTGAACCCGGGACCTCTCGCACCCAAAGCGAGAATCATACCCCTAGACCAACGAGCCGGGGTGCTGCACCCCATCGCACCCCATCGCACCCCAGCTTCTGCGACCCACACACCTTTGGGAGTTTGGGGTGCGGTGGGGCAGTGCTTTTCCTTTGGCACGATGTGGGAGCAGGGAGGTCCCTGCGGCTCTGGCTGCTCCATGGACCAGCAGCTGGAGGTGGCTCTGGCACGTCAGTGCCCAGCATCTCCCACTCTGCCATCTCCAGGGCTGCTCTCACTGTGCCACGCTGGGCACAGAGCTGCTGCCGAGCTGCATTGCCACCGCCATGCCTGCACCATGCCCCGCAGGCCCAAGCAGAGCTGCCCACCGGGGGTATCACCCGGTCCGTGTCCCGTCCCTCATGGGCTGTGCCTGGCAGTGGGTAGCCAAAAGCAGTGGGCCTCGTGTCCCTTCCGCAGGGTGCTTGTGGGGCCAGCGTTGGTGTTGGCAGTAGCTGCACAGCTGGGGAGGCCTCATCTCCTGTCCAGCTGTGCCGGGCAGCATCGGCCCGGCTGTGCCCAAAAGCAGGGCTCGTCCGGGAGTTGAACCCGGGACCTCTCGCACCCTAAGCGAGAATCATACCCCTAGACCAACGAGCCGGGGTGCGCAGCTGCACGGGCACCCCCTCCCTGTGCCGGCACCGAGTTAGTGGGAGATCACTGTGCCCAGGGACCCCGGGGTCCCCCAGATGCTGTCTGGGGACGGGCCCTGCCCCAGCCCCAGCAGCAGAGCGGGGATGGGGTCTGAGCCGGGAGGCATGGGACACCCAGAGCTTTCCCCAGTTCGCAGGAACATGGGGCAGCCAGGACAGGATGGGACAGGGTCAGTGGGGGGTGCACAGGAGCCGGGCAATGCTCCTGTGTGGGTCTGTGATGGCCCTAGGGTAGGATGGGCGCAGACTCACCTCCCCTGTGGTTTTCCAGAGCCAGGAGAGGTGAGGAAACAGCCATCCATATGAGCAGGGTGGGGTGGTATGAGCCATGCTGGGTGGCTCCCCATCATTCCCATGTGCATCATCCCTGAGGAGATGATGACCATAAAGTTAAAGGACTCTGAGCCCTCAGGCACTCCCAGGGCTCTTCTACTGGGAATAGGACTTTGCCAGCCCAGCCCGACAGGAAAGGCGGTGTTGGAAGGCAAAAGGAGGTGGAGATGCTGGGGATTGAACCCAGGGCCTCTTACATGCAAAGCAAGCGCTCTCCCGCTGAGCTACATCCCCGCTGCAGAGACAGCTCTGCCCACCTGCACAAGTGCCCTCACCCCCCACCTCTGCCCCACTGACACCGCTCCCCCTGCTCTGCCCCTGCAGCCCAAAATCAGACTGTCAGGGTTGCACGGCCACCCCCATCACTGATTCCAAGGGTCTTCCTGCTGGCATAGGGACACGCCCACCCCAAACGCTTCGCCATCCCTGCGCTGATGCCCTTCCGCCAGGCTGGCCATGGTCCCACCATGGGCTGGGGACACACACTGCAGCCAAAGAAGGCAGGTACCCAAAAAACAGGGCTCGTCCGGGAGTTGAACCCGGGACCTCTCGCACCCGAAGCGAGAATCATACCCCTAGACCAACGAGCCGGGGTGCTTGTTATGGGAGGAACCCACTTCTTGACCTTCAGTACTTAGGGAACTGGCTGGGTGAGACAGGACTTTGGGATGTTCTTTTTGGTCTCGATGGGTATTCACAGCTGGGGTTCCTCCCTTGCTCTGCCCTGGCTGTGGGGCTAGCCCCCAGGCACAGCCCCTCAACTACAAGAGGTGCTGGAGCATGTCCAGAGAAGGGCAATGGAGCTGGTGCAGGGCCTGGAGCACAAGTGTGATGGGGAATGGCTGAGGGACCTTGGGGGGTTTAGTCTGGGGAAGAGAAGGATCGGGGGGGAACTTTTCGCTCCCTACAACTGCCTGACAGGAGGATGGAGCCAGGAGGGGCTGGGCTCTGCTCCCAAGGAACAAGGGATGGGACAAGAGGAAATGGCCTCAAGCTGCACCAGGGCAGGTTTAGATGGAGCTGAGGAACAATTCCTTCCCCAGAGGGTGCTCAGGCATTGGAACAGGCTGCCCAGGGCAGTGCTGGAGTCACCGTCCCTGCAAGTGCTCACACACCGTGGAGACGAGGCCTCAGTGCCATGGGTTAGTGGTGGCCTTGGCAGTGCTGGGGAGCAGTTGGACTGGATGAGCTTAAAGGGCTTTTCCAGCCTGGTTGATTCTGTGATTCCATGATTCCGTGGCTGTGACTGCCTCAGCTCCAAAAGCTACAGGTCCATGAGGTGCAGGGTGGGCAGCAGGACTCTCAGGGGCAGAAAGCCCCCAGGCAAGGGGATGTAGCTCAGTGGAAGAGCGCTTGCTTCGCATGTAAGAGGTCCTGGGTTCAATCCCCAGCATCTCCATTCTTTTGCCTCCTCCACAGGACAGGGATAACAGACTCCACTCCCACCTCCGGAAGGCATCCCCTGTGCCTCCACCCCAGCTTCTGGGTAGAGCTGCCCAGCAGGGACATGGTGTCAGCAAGTCCCTGTTTTGCCTTCTCCACTGCCTCCAGAGCCCTTTCCCCACCCAGGAGGTGACATCCGGGGCCGTGCTCTGTCTCTTTGTGACCCCTATTCCTCATGGGCTGTGCCCAGCGGTGGGTGCCCAAAAGTAAGGCTCGAAGAGGGAGATGAACCCAGAGCCCACCAGTGCCCAGGGCAGGTGAAAGACTCTTCCCCGTCCACTTTGCTCCGGCCATCATCTCCCATTGGATGGGGGGGTCACGGCCCCCAACCTCATCCGGCTGTTGTAAAAGCTAGCGCTGTGAGCAGGATTCGAACCTGCGCAGGGAAACCCTATTGGATTTCAAGTCCAACGCCTTCACCCCTCGGCCATCACAGCCTCTGACATCCCAGCGTTTGGCCAGGGACACCCCAACATTGCCCTGGGATTGGTCTCTGGGGTGAAAACTTACCCCCAGGCTGGCATGGGACCATCTGCACGGTCCCATTGCCCATTAGCAGCCCCAGTGCTGTGGCTGGGAAAAGGGAACATCCAGGGGGATTTATTGATAGTTGGGAAAAAATCCAGGCGCAGCAGAGCCTTTGCACGGGAAGGCACCAAGGGGAAGCATCCCTCAGTGATGACTGGGAGATAACAGGTTTGAGAGGCAAAACGAGGTGGAGATGCTGGGGGTTGAACCCAGGGCCTCTTACATGCAAAGCAAGCGCTCTCCCGCTGAGCTACATCCCCTCTGCAGGGGCAGCTCTGCCCACCTGCACAGGTGCCCTCACCCCCCACCGCTGCCCCACTGACACCGCTCCCCCTGCTAGGTGGTGTAGGCTAAAATCGTATGTTTAAGCTAACAATAGCGTGTGTGGCTCTCAACTAACATAGTGAAATGCAGCAAACTGTTCTAACTTGCTAACACGCAGGGAGTAAGGAATGTCCAGCTCACGGGAGAAGGAACATCCCGGGACTGATAACAGCTAAGCAGGAAGTAAGCCTTCAAGATAACAGAAGCAAGGACATACCAACTGCTAACTCAGTACTAGGACCTTGCGCAAGCACTGAGGCCATTCAGTAAACACAGGGAGGAAGGCTATTGGGGACCACCAGAGACCCCCACTCAGCAAGAAAGCGAATCTGTAATTAGGATGCAGATGTTATAAATAGTTCCAGGAAATCCCACGAATATGTAAATCATTTCCTGGAAAATCCTGGCACAGACCCCATCCCCTCTCTGCTGCTGGGGCTGGGGCAGGCCCCATCCCCAAACACCATCTGGGGGGGCCCGGGGGCCCTGGGCACAGAAACCCCCCACAGGGAGGGGGTGCCTGTGCAGCTGCGCACCCCGGCTCGTTGGTCTAGGGGTATGATTCTCGCTTAGGGTGCGAGAGGTCCCGGGTTCAACTCCCGGACGAGCCCTGCTTTTGGGTACCCCGTGCCTGGCATCAGCCCATGAGGGGTGGGGCATGGGAGAGGTGACATCCCGGTGGGCAGCTGTACCTGGGCGTGAGGCAGGTAACTGTGAAAGGAAGCAGGTATGAGGATGTCAGGAGCAAGGAGGAGAAAAACTGGGTCGGGGAGGAAGGTCAGCTTTTCTTAAGGTCCTTTCCGACCCGAACCACTCTATGATTCCCATGCAGAAAGAAAGGGCATGATTTTTACTGGAATTTTTCAGGGAAGAAACACTGGAGATGCTAATGGTTGAACCCAGGGTCTCTTCGCATTAAAAGCAAGTGGTCTCCTGCTGAGCTACAACCCCTTCCCCTCCCCCCCCCCCCCGCCCAGAGGGATGCCCAGGCAGGCTATAACATCCCCAGTACCACAGTGATAGCATCCAAGGTTACTAAACCCAGTGTCATCTGAAAAAGAAACCTCTGGCCACACCACGGGGCCAGGTTGGCCAGGGCTGAACATCCTCCACTGGGAGAGCAGGAGGGATGCAGTCCCCAAAGCAGGGGCTGTCCCAGAAGGACAGCTTGTCTGGGAGCTGAAGCTCTTCCACCCCTGAATGAGAATCATACCCCTAGACTGAGCTGAGAACCTCTTCTGCACCCCCTGCCCCTGTGTCCCCACATTACTGGGGTGCAGCTGAGGCTGTGGTGTTCCCCTTGCACACCCAGGCCAGCCCAGGGCTTTTCCAGGGTGCCTGGGGAGCTCTACCACCCCTGTGTAACAGGAAAGGCGTTGTGAGAGGCAAAAGGAGGTGGAGATGCTGGGGGTTGAACCCAGGGCCTCTTACATGCAAAGCAAACGCTCTCCCGCTGAGCTACATCCCCCTGCATCAACAGCCCCTCTCTGCTGACTCTTGGGGGTCCATACTGCCCATAGGGATATACCCAGCCATAACTTGGGACCAAAGCCACTGTGCTTTAGCACTGCTGCACTTACCTGTACCCTTGTCATGTCGCAGCCACCGGCACCAAAGGGAAAGTGCATGCCCAAAAGCAGGGCTCGTCCGGGAGTTGAACCCGGGACCTCTCGCACCCGAAGCGAGAATCATACCCCTAGACCAACGAGCCGGGGTGGGCTAGGCGCACAGGCCCTTGGCCCCTGTGCTCTACACTGGGACCAAGTTAATGGTCCCTGGGTGCCTTCATCTCCCATCATCACCTCTTGGAGACCGATTCCAAGTGAAATGGGGGTCCCTGTCCACACACAGGTACTGTAGCACAGCCCGCACACAGCAAGTTCAGCAGTGCTAATAGCATTGCAGGCTGTGCCAGAGCCAGGGTTACCTGTCTGGGGTAAATCCAAACCTCGTGAGCTGACCCAGGGGAGCCGGGAGGATGGATTTGCCACTGGCAGCACAGGCAAGCCTCGTTCCTCAGCCCTGCTCTGCAAAGCAGAGGAGGAGCAGGCACCCCAGGGATTTCCAGTCATGGCTCCTTCAGTCCTACACATCCAGTGCTAGCAACACACACCTTACCCTGCTCACCCTTCTCTATGGGAGACGTGCAGACATCTAATCCTCAGCAAATGTGAATTAGCAGTGCGAGAACTGAGCATCTCTTGTGTCTGAAACACTCAGGACCTGCCCCAGCACTGTGTGCTTGCAACCCAGAGCACGCAGCGTGAGCAGCAGGTCAGGGAGGAGATTCTCCCCCTCTGCTGTGCTCTGAGGAGACCCAGGTCTGGGATTCTATGATGACCTTTTAAGCCACGGGGATTTGGTGTCCTCTTCCGTTGCACTCATCGCTGTCCATCCCCGAGCACTGCTCACCCTGGTGGGAGCAGATCACAGAAGAAGGGGATGTAGGACAGCAGGGAACAGTGGCAATGATCTGGGCTTAGGGTGAGGCTCAGTGACTCACACATGTGGCTGGCCTGTTATTTTCCTGGTTTATGGGATTTCCAGCCCTGGGGAAGAACTGATGGAGCCATTGCCTGTCTGGCTCCACAGGCTGGTGCAGGGCCCTTGTGTAGCAGGGATGGTGCTTTGAAAAGAGGGGTGAGACTGCGGGTGCTTGGGGTCGGGTATCCTATTATCCCAGCCAGCCAGCCACTTTCTCTGCCCTTCCTAAAACCTAAGAGCAAGTGTCCGGTATGCTTTGGTGCAAAATGGTGTTGGAAACTCTGGTGGGCAAGGAAGGAGGATCTGATTGGGAAACAAGCCCCACCTCAGTCCGCCCTGCCTGCAGGCTCCCAGCTCCAGCGGCTCTGTCTCTCCACCCAGCTGGCTCCAGGATGCTTGTCCCCAAGTGCTCTGGCCACAGGTCCTTCCCCAGTGAGGAGGATGATGGGTGCTGCCTGTTGAGGCCTGCTTGCCCTCCTGGTATTGCCTTCAGCTTGGCACTTGGGAGCTGGGGTGGGAGATGCCTTTTGCAACCCAGCAAAAGCACAGGCAGTGGTTCTGGCTCTTCATCCTGCCCCACTGCTATGAGTCACTGGGATTTCTGCCTTCCCATCTGGATGTGCAGAGAGGCCACAGACTGATGTGCCACGATCTTGTTATCCCAGCAATTACACAGCCACCACCAATCCCTCTATTGCTATCACCAGCCCCGTGCTGCCTGGGGTTTCCATTGCTGATGGTGCCACTTACTTGCTGTTCACACCAGTCTTCCCTTTCCCATGACAGCTCCATACTGTGCTGGTTCAACTCACACCATGACTTCATCCCTCCACCTGCCTTATCCACACCCACTGCCATGCGAGATACTCACTGGCTGATGCTGTTGGGTTCCCCAAGTACAGAGAAACCTCAGTGAGCTCATTTGCCACCAGAGCTGGTGGAAGCGGGGATGTTCCCTTGGTTACATGCACCCCAAACAGAACATTGACACCCCTAACACTGTGACATCAATAAGGAGCTATCCCACCACCTTCCCAGCATGTTTCGACTGCTCCCTGCTGAGCTGGTGTACCTCACCATAGTGCATGCACTGTAGTGTCTGCTGCTGCAGTTGTCTTCACCAAAGCAAAGGAAGACAGAAAATGCAGGGAAAGAGGGGTCTCCAGGAAACAATAACTGCTGCCAGAGGAGGATGCTGGGTGACAGCATGGAGAAGGTTTCCTGTAAGGACATAATCAGGTGAGGGAGGATGGGAGGTGAGCAGAACACAAGACCCAACAGATTCATGCGTGGCGTCTGGGCTGTGCTCCAGGATCTTCTGACAAATGCTTCTGTTGCTGCTGCTCTTTTTGAAAGCCATAAGTAAGTGATGCTGGGACCAGGACCCAGCTATTTCCCTCCATGTGCATCCTTCCACCCACTCAGCATTGTTTTTCATCTCATGAAAGATATAGTTCCCTCTTGGTCTGTAGTTCACTGTTTCTCACCAGGGCCTTTGGTAGGAACCTGTATTTTAGGGCCTGATCAGCAAGTCTGTGGGGTCCTGCCCTGGGCAAGCACTGGCTTGGGGGGATATGTGGTACAGTGAATTCAGGACGGCTCCCAGCTGGGAGCCACAACACCCATGGGAGACAGGGTGCCAGATCCCTTAGGATAGGGAGCACTGGAGGGCACTGAGGTCCTCACTTGCCTGTCTGCAGAAAGGCATCACAATTTTCAAGTCAAATCAAGGGCTAGCAAACAAAACAAAACAAAACAAAACAAAACAAAATCATGTAGTAATAGAACCATGGAATGGTTCAGGTTGGAAAGGACCAAGCTCATCCAGTTCCACAGGGAGGGACACTTCCACTGGAGCAGGTTGCTCCAAGCCCCTGTGTCCAACCTGGCCTTGAACACTGCCAGGGATGGGGCAGCCACAGCTTCTCTGGGCACCCTGTGCCAGTGCCTCAGCAAGAACACCTGCAACACCTCACCAGTGAAGTCATTCAGTGAAAAGCCACATAAAAATGCCATTGCTCGTTCCCCCTGCTCCATCCTGGACTCTCCTATGATGGAAGAAAGTTACATGAGCCCTGGATGGCTACATCTTTCTAACACAGCTTTTGCTGGGAATCCAACCCTTTTCCTCATTGTAGTGTTCAGGAGAATTTTGCATTCTGTAGGTAATTCCTGGAGCTTGGATAAGAAATAAACTGATAAAACATCCCTAGGAGAGGTCTGCGGAGCCACAGCTCTCCTCTCCTGGTGCTCAAGGTGCTGGGCAATTGCCACATGAATTTTCCCCAAATTAGGATCACCTCTGTGAAGATCTCCTGAGCAATAAAACCAGTTGAGCTTGGGCAAAGGCTTTTGAAGACCAATATGCTTTCAAGCTCAGCCTCATTATAAGCACTCATATGCTCTATGCAAATTGTCAGACTACCAAAATGCAGGACTCTTATTCCTCCTTCCATCAACTGAATAGGTTCTACTTGATACATGGCATCCTAAAAAGAGGCTTTACTCAGTGCCTGACATCTTCCAGAGATACCTGCACCCCCTCCTTGTAAAGCAATTATTCTTCAATTCACCAATGTGCCCAATTGAAGTCTTGGGTCCCAGTCTTTGGAAAGAGCTCACTGTGCTGGGGCTGGGGCTGGGGCTAGGGCTTACCCTTGTTGTCTTCTAACTGGCCAGCATGGGACCTGCAGGTGTCTCTACACAGCAACAGAGCAAAGCTCTGAGTGCTGGTCCAGTTGTTGCTGTTGCCTCTGTACCTGTAGCACACAGGGAAATCAGTTTCTTCTTCATGTCCTCATTATTATGTTTATATATCTTCCCTGATCGCACCACCACAGATGTGAGCGTCCACCACGCTTGGTGTCTCAGAAATGTC
Source organism: Pezoporus flaviventris (assembly GCF_033815535.1). Lineage (NCBI taxonomy): Eukaryota > Metazoa > Chordata > Aves > Psittaciformes > Psittacidae > Pezoporus > Pezoporus flaviventris. The sequence goes on from NW_026892549.1 coordinate 56,148,190, forward strand.
AGAAAGACTCAAGCTGCACCAGGACAGGTTTAGATGGAGCTGAGGAACAATTCCTTCCCCACAGGGTGCTCAGGCATTGGAACAGACTGCCCAGGGCAGGGCTGGAGTCACCGTCCCTGCAAGTGTTCACACACCGTGGAGACGAGGCCTCAGTGCCACGGGTTAGTGGTGGCCTTGGCAGTGGTGGGGAACGGTTGGACTGGATGAGCTTAAAGGACTTTCCCAACCTGGTTGATTCTGTGATTCCATGACACCTCTGATAAATCAGTGCTCAGTCACAGCAAACTGGGCTTCTAAGTGTCTGTGTATATTTGGAAACCTGGGTGTACATAGAGGAAATCTGGGTAACCCTGCACCGCATTCCACATCACAGGCACCCCTCTTTCCCTGATGGGGCTGGGGATGCTGCTGTGAACATGGGCTGCAGGACAACGTGTGCTCCCTGAGCCAGGATAGGAACATGGGGATATTCAGCTCACAGATAAGGCTTACTCCAGGCAAAGGCTGGAGTCACAGCTGTACACATGTATGTCTAGTCATGCAATCAGCAGCACAGAACAAAACGTTTCTGTTGTTTCATTAAGAGTTACAGACAGATGGAGATACACCACATGCCTCACTGCCACCTGAGTTGAGTCAGCACATACTATTTGTATAAGGCCTCTTTTGCCTTATAAAGAGCAAGAATGAAGAGCCTAAACCTTGAGGTCTGGTTTTGCCCCAGTATATCTTAGGAATATTTTATTCTTCATCGTCACCCATAAAACGCTATGTGAGTTGGGCACAGGATAGCTATCCAAAGAAGCCCACTTCTACCTTTTTTCCCTGACCCCACATCCATCCTCAGCATACCCCTAAAACTGCTGCAAAACACAGGGTAAAATGCTAAACCTCCATGTTCCCACCTCCTTGAGGGAACAGGCAAAAAAGTGTGCTCCTGCAGGAAGAACTCCCTAAGCAGATGCTTGCTATGGGGCAGCAGGAGAGTTTTCCAGGCTGGGAAAGTTATCTTCGAGCTGGTCACAGCAAATCACACACTTATGTCAACACAGTGAGGAGCTGAGCAGCAGAAACCCTCATTTCAGTCCAAAACCAAAAGGAATCCCCACCCCCAGCAACAAGTTGTCTCCAGTCCAGAGGCACAAGGAACACCAGAAGACTCAGTCTATGATGCAGCATGACTTTAATGAGATACGAGAATAAATCAGTGCAGAGTAAGAGAAGTGCATTTCCAGTGCTTGATAAAGAAATGGATAAACCCCACTCCGGGACAAGCTGATCCCTACAAGGCTGTTCCTCTGCCCCACTGCCCCATGGCTATCATCTTCCCCCTACAGCCTGCTATAAGCATTTTTGCCCAGCCAGCAGCAAATGCTGTGTAGCCCCACAGGGTGTGACACCTACATGGAAATATAAAGCAAGGCTTAGTGAGAGAAAGGTATACATAGGCACGGTGACAAGCTCACATGGATCCCTTCCTCCTGGTGGGGGTCTGCAGCTCCCCCCCTCCCATCTGGGAAACCCACGGGCCTTTTCTTAGTCCTCTTCCCCAGTCTTGGTCCTGTTCTTCGTTTGTCCTTCCTGATGCAGAGGTTCTGCTGGCATCAGCAGGAGGTGACCGTCACAGAGACCCCTATATCCCGCTGCTGCCTAGGCACAGCAGTCCTGCCTTCCCCAGCCCGCGGGGACCACCGGAGCCCACGGGGATCCCGCAGCACCGCAGGTAGTTCCCAACAGCGGCCGACGCCGTGGATCCCACCGTCGTGTTCTGCGGGTAAGAGCTGAGGATGGGCCCGGGCAGGGTGACCACGACAGTGGGGGGCTGGATGACGGTGGTGGAGTCCCCACAGCGGCGGAAGCAGGGCTGATTGCAGCTGGTGGCCAGTGGCCGGGGACCGCAGGAGGAGGGCAGGCACAGGTCGTAGCAGGACATTGCTCGGCAAGGACGTCTACCTGAAAGCCAGAGCCAGGGGGTAAATGCAAGGCAGAGGCTGGTCCATCCCTGCTGAGCCCTTATTCAGTGGCTCCCATAATAAGAAGTGTGGGAAAGCAAGCTAAGGGATGAGCTTGGATGGCTTAGAAACCCCAAAGGAAGGCTTTCCAAATGGGCTTCCTCCTTTCCTCATCCCATAACTCACTTGGGAAAATGCAAGGAGTTTGGTTTGAGTAGCACATCTGGGGAAGCACCAGATGCTGAGAGCAGACCCAGCCCTGCACAGTGCCTCCCTTCAAGCCAACAACAAAGCCCTCAGCAAGCAAAACGCTTCCTGAGACAAAAAAAAACACAACTTAAACCAACATAACATGAGCAAGCTGGATTTAACATGAGCCGAGTTATCCCATCCCAAAACCTAAGGGACCTCTGATGCCCTTCCATAATCAGTGACGCATTGATCCCTGCAACCCGGGCATATTCTTCTTTCGGCTGAAAGGCTTCAGCAAGGCAAACCACGCAGGACGGACCTGGCTCCGTGGTTACAAGCCCCCTTACACTCCTCGCTTTGGAGCAGAAATGAAACCCTTCCCCAGCATCCTCCTCCTCCACAGGGGGGAGGGAGGCAGGTAACCAACCTGGGACTCGGGTGGAGGACTGGGCACAAGGCATCCGTGAAAGAAACAGCTCAGCTGGGAAGGAGACGGAGCCCGTCTCGCTCTTGACTTACCCAGGTGACGGCAGCAGCGGCGACTGGGAATGGGTGGTGGGGCTCGAGGCACCGTGTGGGGTTTTATAGGGTGCCCCGGCCCCGGGGGTGCGGGTGCGTACCTTCTGCCTGAAACTCCCCAGCAACCGGCACTTTTCTCCTCGGAAAGCTCCCCCGGCTGGTTAAACAGTTCCCCCTTTCATCCGCCGTATTTTGCTTCCACTTCATACTGAGTAAGATTGAAATGATTTGGGCTACAGGCATTAATTACCTCACTTCCTAAGGCCAGAGTACATCTGATGCCGTCAGGCAAGAGAGTGTTGCAGCAGAATTTAGGGCACATCCAGCGCATCTCTCCCCACCTTCCTCTGAGCGCAAGCAATTCAGCTCCTTGGTGCACCTGAGGTGAGCTTGGGGATGTAGGTTGACTATAAGGAGCATGTATTTGTGGGTAAACCTACCACAGACACAGTCCTGAGCTAGCCTGGCTGGAGCCAGGTGTTATGCTTCTGGATCCACTGAGAGGATTTTGCCTGTTTCTGTTATTATTCCTTACACTTGTGCTATGGGTTCTGTTTGGAAGGGATATTAGATTTCAAACCCATAGGCACCTGGAGGTGGCACACATCAAATCTGACTAGTTTTGCGTGCTGAACTGATTTCTGAGGCCAAGAGCCTTTCCAACTGCTCTTTGGGTGCGCTAACAGTGGCGAGCCCGAAGTTCTCAGCCCTGCTTCCTTGGGATGCAGTGATGTTGTTTAATTAGAGGCTGTGGCGTGACACTGGGTCACCCTGCAGAATGCCTGTTAGATGCTAAGCAGCTGGGGAGTCGCACAAATCCCGACCTGCACTTAAATGTGAATCACCATCAAGTTGAGGAGAGGGAGCTGCTGATGTGGTCCCGAGCAGGGGAATGAGCCGTCAGGCTCTAGGGGCAAGGAAAGGTTGAAGAAGGCTTCTCATTTCAAGCCAGCAGAGCCTAAATGAAGGCACAAACATCTCCTGCCCTGGAATTAACCATGTCAACAGCAGGGTACATGTACTATGCATGTGTGGAGCCGGGGGTTGTTAGCATCGCTGTTAAAGATGTGCCCTGTAGGGGTCTGGGGGTCATTTTAGTTTCTAGGATGAGCTGGCCTTGCAGAGCCTTGGTGACAGTGCTGAATTGTCCCTAGTGGCTCCTCCCTGCCCTGCCTGCCGAGGCAAAAAAGCCTTTCAGAGGCATTTTCAGCATCATTCTGGAAGGGGAAAGAGGAAATCAGCTTTTCTGATGTGCAGTGGGGGCTACGTGCTTCAGAAGGAATCAGCCTTGCAGCCTGCTTGGAATAAGGCTGTGGGTTCATCACAGCCTCCTAAATGGTCATTCTGTGAGTAGGAAAAGGTGAGTATTCTAAGCTTTACCCTGCTGCTTTTTGCCACCACTTTTGAATGATGAAATGATGCCACAGATTTGTGCCATGAATTAGATTAAAACAAAATAAATCTGTAAGGGAAAGAGCTCTTCCTGGAAACATAGATACTGGGGAAAAAGGCAAAGAGTGTTTTTTTTCCAACCCCTATTTGTTTCAGGGAATGAGCACTTTCTGCTTGAGACATGGCTCTCTCTGGAGGAGCCACAGCACCAAGAAAATATCACCAAACCAAACACATCAGACCCAGCTTCTTAACTTCGAGGAGGAGTGACCATCTCAGCCCTGGTTCTTCCTGCAGAAAAGGGCACAAGGAGAAACACAGCCCAGGACCACCACTTGCTGTGTTTCCCTTCCCATCACCAGCCCCAGCAGCACTTTGCAGCTCCAGTTTTACCACTCTGCGTTTTGATTTCCACCAACCCAAGGGCCAGATGTCTCTCAGACTGGCTGGAGGGTGGAAGCTTACCCCTGCCCCAAATGTCTCCTGAAAGCCAAAGGCACATTTTGCAACAGCAACAGGCCCATTGCATCCCATCGCCAAGGAACTACTTCATCCAGTGCACTTCCCTTAGGGCTACAGCCGACATCACAGGGACCATTCCCATATGGTTGATGGGCAAAGTGGGACATGCTGGTGCCAGAAGCATCCTGGTGCAGACAGACTCATGCTGCATCCATGGAGCATCCTTGGCCACCTGTGTCCTTTCTGAGGCATCTGAGAGGGCTGTGTGGAACCTGGGCAGTGGAGCCCAGCCAGTGCTCTGGGCATCCCTGGGGCTGCAGGTGATCCAGTTCCATGCCTTTCACATGTCCCCTATAATTGCCAGGTCCCTGGGTGAGCTGATGCTCCCCAGCGTCACCGAGGCTGGCACCTTCCCCCCCAGGAGGCCACATCACTGCACACCAGAGCAAGGGCACACATATACTGGGGCAGACACAACCCAAGGGTGTCCCAATGGAGTCAGCTTGTCTCCTTTCCCTGCAAGTCCCCAGGTTCCATCCTGCAACACCAGCACCACCAACTTAGGGGGAGCCTGCACTGACCGCTTCCCATCTCACCATCTCCAGCTGCATGTTGGTGTTTCCCCAAGGCTGTACCCCCTCCCCCCCGCCGTGCACCAAACCCCATGCCTTTTCCACAGGAAATCTGCTTGCAGCCCTGTTTCTGACTCCGGAGGAGCTGACAAAGGGAAGCAGCTCAATCCCAGCAGCACTTCCTCAAGGCATGGGAAGGAAACATGTCCCCAGGGAAGGACAAAAGGCCAGCGTACAGCTTGCAGTGTGGGCTACTAAGCCTGAGCATCTTTGCCTTTGCCTCCAAGACATGGCATTGCTTGGCTACATCCTCATCTGTGGAAAGGGGTGGGAGCAGGGAAGGAACCAGCAATGCTGGCACAACAGGTTTAACTAGCCACATGGAAGCACAGGCAGCTCTGTGAAACGCAAGGCTACCCTCTCCTCAAGACCTCTGGATTTCAGCAGTTAAAGCCTCACAGCATGTGGGGTTTTACCTCTTATCTGCATCTTGCAGTAGCTCATCCTCTCCTCTCTCCAGAACCTCCACTGCGAGTGCTGCATACCCAGGAGGGAGCTCCCCCCCATAGCAGCTATGCTGCGTGCTAGTGATGGTGGGGGCTGGAGCAGCTCTGCTCTGGAACTAGGCTGAGAGAGCTGGGCTGGTTCAGCCGAGAGAAGGTTCCTTCAGGGGAGACCTCAGAGCAGCTCCAGTGCCTAAAGGAGCTGCAGGAAACCTGGAGAGGGGCTTTGGACAAGGGCCTGTAGGGACAGGACAAGGGGAATGGCTTTAACCTGACAGAACAGGGGAGACTGAGATGAGCTCTTAGGCAGAAGCTCTTCCCTGTGAGGGTGCTGAGGTGCTGGCACAGGGTGCCCAGAGAAGCTGTGGCTGCCCCATCCCTGGCAGTGTTCAAGGCCAGGTTGGACACAGGGGCTTGGAGCAACCTGCTCTAGTGGAAGGTGTCCCTGCCTGTGGCAGGGGTTAGAGCTGGATGAGCTTTAAGGTCTCTTCCAACCCAAACCAGGCTGTGGTTCTATCACCTCCCTCCTGCCTCTCTCTGTTTTGCTCAGCCATGTTAAATACACATCTGCCTCTGCACTGTTGCTCCCAGTTGCCAAACCTGCTCTGGTTCGCTCAGGGACCTGCGTTGCCCTTCAGTGCAAGGTGCCTGGCCCCACGCTCCCATGCCTGTCCCCTTGGCTCCCCAAGCCCACGGGCCATCCTGTTACACCTCCTCCAAGAGTCAAAGCACTGAACCATGGTAAGCAGCAGGCTTCTGGGTCCCAAGAAGGTGGGATTCAAACCCACACATGCGGAGCACAGTAGATTAGCAGTGCATCACTTCCACCATTCAGCCACCTCATCTCCTCCTTCAGACCCTTTCTTAGGGAACCTTTTCCCCTTTTCTGACCAAAGGCTGCAGACTGTGGCTGGTTCTTCAGAGCAGAGCAGAGCCCTGGCAACACATCTGACTGGACCTCCCCACGCTCCCTTCTGTCCCTGTGTTCAGAGGATGGCAAAGGGAGAGGTGACATTTATTTCTGCCATAAAAGTGTGTACCCCAGGCTGTCCCAGGTCTCCATCAGCCCCACACCTCCACTCACCCCCCCCCCCCAAACCTGTGTCCAGAGGGTTTTCTTGCATGATTCATTTGTGCAAATGAATGGGGAAGATGCTGGAGGTCCAGCCACCACAGGGGGTGCCTCTTTGTGTACCAAATCCCCTGGGTTTGGAGATGGTTTTGGGTCATCTCTTCACTGTGAGCTCCTTCCCCACAGAGTGGGGTTGTCGGGCACAGAGCTGCAGGGGTCACCACTGCAAAGACCCAAAGCAATGCCCCCAGGTTGGGGCAGGGAGGAAAAGAAGCCCCTGGGCCAGGCACCACTGCGAGTTGAATCCAGGATCTCCTGTTTACTAGACAGGCACTTTAACCAGCTGAGTCATGGTGCCCACATGGCCCACACCATGGGGTGCCCCACTCCTGTGGGGTACACATCACCCCCTGACCCAAACCTCAGCTCCCAAACCCTTCCCTCTGCTGGGAGGACCCCCAGTGCTGACACAGGGAATCCAATGCATCCCCTACCAGCAACAGCTGGGTTTTGGGGTCCCAGCCTCTGCAGGGACTTGTTGTCTCCCTCCCTTTTCCCATGAGTGCCCAAAGCCATTCCAATCTCCGTGCAGCCTCAGGGCTCAGGCAGTCCCAAAGACTGCATTGTTTTGAGATGCATGAAACACAGCAAGGGAAGAGTGGCCTAGAATAGGTCCTCAGTGCAGTGGATGCTGGGGCATCCATGCTCACTTAGCTCCATCTCTCTGGCCTGCCCCCGGAACTGGGTAGAGGACATGGGAAGGGGACAGACACCTCCTCAGCCATTGCCACCCAGCAGGAAAGCTGAAAAGCCGAGGATGAAACCTGGTCCACAGCACCCTCCAGCCATGCCAGCTCACAAATGGGACCCTCCAATGGGGAGTGCCCCAACCCCAGCATCTGCAGCTACTCTGTGCTCTCCTTTATAGGTTCATGGCAGGATAGGGGCAGGGTCCGTGTGGAGGGTCTCCGCTGTGCTGCAGATGCACATCCCAATTTGCTGTTTTCAGGGGTATGAGTGTCTCTTGGAGGGGGAGACTCCCAGGGTTCAATGAGCCCTTGTGTTGGTCACACACTGCAAAAGGAGGTGGAGATGCTGGGGGTTGAACCCAGGGCCTCTTACATGCAAAGCAAGCGCTCTCCCGCTGAGCTACATCCCCTCTGCAGGGGCAGCTCTGCCCACCTGCACAAGTCCCCTCACCCCCCACCGCTGCCCCACTGACACTGCCCCCCCTGGTCTGCCCCAGCGCTCTCCCCACAAAAACACACCCTCATGCCCTGGTTATGCCAAGGTCCCCACACCAATGGGGAAGATGGTGCCGAAAAGCAGGGCTCGTCCGGGAGTTGAACCCGGGACCTCTCGCACCCTAAGCGAGAATCATACCCCTAGACCAACGAGCCGGGGTGCAGAGCTGCATGGGCACCCCCTCCCTGTGCCGGCATGGGAGTGCTGGGGGGTCGCTGTGCCCAGGGACCCCAGGGCCCCCCGGATGCTCTTTGGATGCAGGAGCAGAGTGGGAATGGGGTCTGTGCCAGTATTCATCCCAGAGATTTTCCTGCTTCCCTGGTCAAAAAGATGCCCAGGAGGATCATGGGGTATCTGGGGATTGTGCCAATGGGGACAGACACCAAGTGGCAGTGGAGCCATGGAGGGGGGCTGGAGAACCCAGTGCAGACTTGGGGTATGGTTACACCTTCAGGTGCAAGAGGAATGTGGGTCCAACTTCCAGTCCTTCCATGGGCAAAGCCTGCCCTGCTTTTGCCTGGGGCACACAGAGCTCATTTGGGATGTTACCCAGTCCATGCCTATCCCTCATGGGCTGATGCCAGGCAGTGAGTGCCCAAAAGCAGGGCTCACCCAGGAGTTGAATCCGGGACCTCTCACACCCTAAGCGAGAATCATACCCCTAGACCAACAAGCCGGGGTGCTGCACTCCATTGCACCCCATTGCATCCTAGCCTCTGTGACCCACACACCTTTGGGATTTTGGGGTGTGCATTGTAGGAGCAGGGAGGTCCCTCTGCCTGTGGCTGCTCCATGGCCATGGGGCATCAGCGCCCAGCATCTCCCACACCATTCAACCCCAGAGTTTGTCCTCCTCTTCAGACATATAGAGGTTGAAATGCCCAGTGATTTGCAGCATCTCCAAACCGTATTCCTCCATGCGGCATCCCTCAAAACCAATGTGCCCCTGTGACCTGGCTCCTTGTCAGTCCCTGAAAATTCCTTGCTGCTTCCTTCTTCTACTCACCAGAGCTGCTGAGTGTGGGGTTTGGAGCTTTGGAGGCTCTGGGTGACCGCGGGTGCCCCTTGGCTGACAAGGGGCCTGGGGGAGTGGGGTGGTCTGAGGCAGAGAGGGGACATATTTTTCTGGATGCAGCCCCCAGCAGAGCAGCCCACCGGGGATATGACCCCGTCTGTGCCCTGTCCCCACAGGCTGTGGGGTACCCAAAAGCAGGGCTCGTCCGGGATTTGAACCCGGGACCTCTCGCACCCTAAGCGAGAATCATACCCCTAGACCAACGAGCCAAGGTGCTCGGCTGTACGGGCAGCCCCCCCACCGTGCCGGCACCGGGGTGCTGGGGCCGGGGCCCCAGGGGTAAAAGACCTCAGTATATGAGCTGTTAAATGCCTCATGCTGGGTAACCAGGACTCCCGTGTCCGTCAGTTTTTCCCTGGTCTTCTTTTTATCGCTAATATACCTATGGAAGCTTTCCTTATAGCCCTTCATGTCCCTGACCAGATTCAGTTCATTCAGGGCTTTAGTTTTCCTGACTACATCCCTAGATGCTTGGACAGTATTTCTATATTAATCTGAGGCAATCTGTCCTTCCTTCCACCCTCTGTAGGCCTCCTTTTTGAATTGGAGATTGTCCAGGAGCTCCTTGCTCTTCCAGGCAGACCTCCCGGTGGATTTGCCTGATTTCCTTTTTGGGACGCACCCTCCCTCATGCCGCTCCTACCTTCCTGGGACTGCAAAAGCAGGAAAACCCGGTGGGATGCCTGTGTACCTCCTGCCCTGGTGTTAGAAAAAGAGTGAAATTTTACGTTAAAATAATTATATAGAGCGAGAGAAATGACTATATTTGAAAAGTTTTTGAATCAATAGTAGACTTCTGTATATTAAAAGAGTGTTGTAACTTTGCTGTGGTATCCTCAGCAGTAGAAACTAACATAACAACGAGAAGGACACAGGATATCTGGCCTAAGACCTTGTAGTTTAGAACAAGGAAGCTTTGTCTAACTGTGCGTCTTGATAAAACAGACATTCATACTTTTTGTACTGCTTACAAGGAAGCTTTGTCTAGAAATGGAAACCATGTATCTTAAGCAGCAGAAAATTTCATCTCTGCAATATCGGTAGCTTTGTGAAATCATTGCAACATAAAAGGACAAGCCAAGCGAGGAAGTGAGAATGCTGACATCCACATAATGGTTGGGGCCTGTCCAAAGAACAGAAAGGTGAAAAGAGTAAGGGGAGGAAGACTCCTTACTTCATCTGAGGAAGACTCCTTACTTCATCGGGACGACCACCAGAGGGGGCTGCGCAAGCGCAGAAGAGGCTGATGTCGTAATGGACTAATGAAGTAATCCTTGATGCATATGTATTAGTTACGAAATTAGGGTGTATAAATTGAGAACGCGATGTGACGGGTCGAAGCCAGATTTGGGCGCGTGCCCCTGGTTTCCCAGCGCTGCAATAAAGCACCTCATATAACCATTCCGGTGGTTATGTGTCAGTTCTTACGCTAACACTGGGACCATTGCAGACACAGCAAGGGGTATACTAGGGGTCCCTGGGCACACCGCAACCCCCATCGGGAGGGGATGCCCGTGCAGCTGCGCACCCCGGCTCGTTGGTCTAGGGGTATGATTCTCGCTTAGGGTGCGAGAGGTCCCGGGTTCAACTCCCGGACGAGCCCTGCTTTTGGGCACAGCCGGGCCGATGCTGCCCGGCACAGCTGGACAGGAGATGAGGCCTCCCCAGCTGTGCAGCTCCTGCCAACACCAACGCTGGCCCCACAAGCACCCTGCGGAAGGGACACGAGGCCCCCTGCTTTTGGCTACCCACTGCCAGGCACAGCCCATGAGGGACGGGACACGGACCGGGTGATACCCCCGGTGGGCAGCTCTGCTTGGGCCTGCGGGGCTTGGTGCAGGCATGGCGGTGGCAATGCAGCTCGGCGGCAGCAGCTCTGTGCCCAGCGTGGCACAGTGAGAGCAGCCCTGGAGATGGCAGAGTGGGAGATGCTGGGCACTGACGTGCCAGAGCCACCTCCAGCTGCTGGTCCATGGAGCAGCCAGAGCCGCAGGAACCTCCCTGCTCCCACATCGTGCCAAAGGAAAAGCACTGCCCCACCGCACCCCAAACTCCCAAAGGTGTGTGGGTCGCAGAAGCTGGGGTGCGATGGGGTGCGATGGGGTGCAGCACCCCGGCTCGTTGGTCTAGGGGTATGATTCTCGCTTTGGGTGCGAGAGGTCCCGGGTTCAACTCCCGGACGAGCCCTGCTTTTGGGTAGCCACCCCACACCTTGGTGGGAGGACCTTGGCATTAAGCAGGGCAGGTTAACCCAGTGAGCAATGGCAGTGGTCCCTGCCCAGCACTGGGGTGTTGGTGCCTGGTCGTGGTGTGGGCAGGTCCCCGTGCTGGGGCTGGAGCCCAAGAGGCGGCAGAAGGCGGTGCGGGGCTGCGGGCAGGAGACAGACGGAGCCCGGGGTGGGAAAGGGCCTTTGGAGCGGCCCCGGGCAGCGCAGAGCAGACGGGAGCTGCCCTGAGGTGCGTTTTTGTGGGGAGGGCGCTGGGGCAGAGCAGGGGGAGCGGTGTCAGTGGGGCAGCGGTGGGGGGTGAGGGCACCTGTGCAGGTGGGCAGAGCTGCCCCTGCAGAGGGGATGTAGCTCAGCGGGAGAGCGCTTGCTTTGCATGTAAGAGGCCCTGGGTTCAACTCCCAGCATCTCCACCTCCTTTTGCCTGCCCAGACCCCTTGGCTGTTAGAGCCCCCCACACTTCATACCCCAAAGAGGCCTGGGGTTGCTTCCCGGCCCCAGCAGCCCATGGAGAACTGCTCCCGGGTCTTTTCCTGCACTGCCTGGGTGCTGCAGGGTGCAAGGGCACCTCGTGTCCCTTCCGCAGGGTGCTTGTGGGGCCAGTGTTGGTGTTGGCAGGAACTGCAGAGCTGGGGAGGCCTCATCTCCTGTCCAGCTGTGCCGGGCAGCATCGGCTCGGCTGTGCCCAAAAGCAGGGCTCATCTGGGAGTTGATCCCGGGATCTCTCGCACCCTAAGCGAGAATCATGCCCCCTAGACCAACGAGCCGGGGTGCGCAGCTGCACGGGCATCCCCTCCCTGTGCCGGTACCCGGGTGCTAGGGGGTCGCTGTGCCCAGGGACCCCGGGGTCCCCCAGATACTGTTTGGGGACGGGCCCTGTCCCAGCCCCAGCAGCAGAGCGGGGATGGGGTCTGAGCCGGGATGCACCGGACACCCCGGAGCCTTCCCCACTTCCTAGGACACCGGGGTGCCTGGAGGGAGCAGGGGATGCCCGGTGGATGGGGCTGCCCCCCCCCCCGGGGTGCCCAGGGCTGGGGCTGTGATGGCCGAGGGGTGAAGGCGTTGGACTCGAAATCCAATAGGGTTTCCCTGCGCAGGTTCGAATCCTGCTCACAGCGACAGATTTTATCTGCTGCCCCTGTGCCCACACGGGGGGGCTGTGGAGCATCTGTCCCTAATCACATCACCATGCAGTACTGGTGGTCCTCTTGCTGTGTGCTTTGGCCAGGACCAGGCTGCCCCCTCCAATAGCTACAGCATAACGCTCAGTGCAGCAGATGTTTTCCATCATGTGGTATGACCTTCTCATAGCAATTAGTAAGTGCTTGTTGGTAATTAGTGGTCTAGGCTGGTGCTGGTGAGCACTCATTACCCTTGAGCCTGGAGCTGCTCCAGTCACAGAGCAGTGACCACATTGTTTATACAAGACCCTTTTCTGGCCACAGATCAATGCAGTTAATGAGAAACCCTGGCTTGGTGAAGAGACAACTGGTTGGGTGCTGGGAACCCTTTTATTCCACAGTGGGACAATCTGGACAGACAAGCCCACAGGACACAAGAAGCTGAGCCAGGGGCCACAGGCAGACCCTGGTACCATGGCCAAGCTGGTGGAGTGTGTCCCCAACTTCTCAGAGGGGAATAACAAAGAGGTGAGTGAGCACACAGAAGGGCTGTGGGGTGGGTGATGTTGGGGTGCTGATGGCTGAAGATACCTAAAGGCAGCCAGCCCCTACTCCCTTTTGATATCTGGGTGAGAACTGGGGGCTCAGACCTCCCCCTCCTCACTGCCTGCAGGTTGCTGTAGCACTAGGGTTTGGGGTGGTCCGCCTTCAAGAAGTATTGCTTGCGGTTATTGTCCCAAAACACAAAGTGTGGGTTAATGGACTTTGTGCTGGCCATTGGCCCTGGGCTGAACTTTGTCCCTGCTGAGGGCAGCGAATTCAGCAACCACCAGATATCAGTAAAACCACTTCTTCCCCCAGGGAACAGGCTTTGCAGACCAAAATCTGTTTTGAAGCTGGCAGGGGATGGCATCCTCAGGAACAGCAATTTGTGATGATGTCTCTGACATGCAGTAGCAGCCGGGTGTCTCTCTCCCACCTTAGAATCCCAGACTGGGTTTGTGTTGGAAGAGACCTTAAAGCTTATCTAGCTCCATCTCCCTGCCATGGGCATGGACACCTTTCACTAGAGCAGGTTGCTCCAAGCCCTGTGGCCAACCTGGCCTTGAACACTGCCAGGGATGGGGCAGCCACAGCTTCTCTGGGCACCCTGTGCCAGCGCCTCAGCACCCTCACAGGGAATATTTAATCTGAATCTAACTTTCAATTTAAAGCCCCCTTGCCCTTGTCAAAAGCCCCTTTCCAGATTTCTTGTTGGTCTTCAACAAGTTTGTTGGAAGCTGCTTTAAACTGTGGTGGGTTTGGGGCTTCCTGGGAGCCAGGGGTGTCTCAAGCCCCCTGGGTGAGAATGTCATGATGGTGCCCTTGGATCCTGCATCCTCTGCAGTGCAGGGCTGCATTCCCACTGATCATAGATGGGGTCATCCCCAGCCCCAGGCTTTGTGGTGGGGGTGCATCCATCTCAGCTCCCCTCCACTGCCCTGCAGGTGATCGATGCGCTGGCACAGGCCATCTCTCACACACCGGGCTGTGTGCTGCTGGACGTGGATGCTGGAGCCTCCACCAACCGCACCGTCTACACCTTCGTGGGTACCCCCAAGGCCGTTGTCGAAGGGGCACTGAACGCAGCCCATGTGGCGGGGCAGCTAATTGACATGAGCCGGCACAAAGGTGAGCTTGGGGGTGGCCAAGCACAGCATGCAGCAAGCTGCGGTGGAGGGATGGTGGTGGTGATAAGACCCCTCCTCATCCTCCCAGCCCAAAGAGGCTGAATCACTTCTGTCCATGAGCTGGAGCAGACAGCGCTGCCTCAACTTTCCTTGCAGCACCAGTGCCCAGTCTGCAAGAAGCTGGGAAAAAAGGCTGTCTTCCCTCCTTGTCTTCATTTTCCCAGCTCCCATCCTCATATCTGCCCTGTCTCCAGGTGAACACCCTCGCATGGGGGCCCTGGATGTCTGCCCCTTCGTGCCTGTGATGAATGTCAGCATGGAGGAGTGCATTACCTGTGCCCATGTCTTTGGGCAGCGCTTGGCAGAGGAGCTGGGGGTGCCCGGTGAGTGGGGTCCCACCACTGCACACTTCCAGATATGGACAAACTGCACATGATTGACCAAATGGGGTTTGCTTCCAAATGGTCCAAACTGGACCCTGCTAGATGATGACCAACCCTTACCTGGCTGTGCTCACCCCCAGCTCTCTGTTGCAGTTTACCTCTATGGAGAGGCAGCACGGGAGGAGAGCAGAAAAGCTCTGCCCACCATTCGCGCTGGGGAGTATGAGGCACTCCCTGAGAAGGTGACAGTACTGGGCAGAGCAGAGCTGCATCTCCCCAGTTTCAGGGAGGGTGCTGGGGCTGGCAGGGTCCCTTCGCACTACAAGGAGCTGGTGGAGCCCTTGTGGTGCTGCTGACCATGGAGGTGGTTGTGGCAGGTATCAGCTGGGGAGGGGGATGCCCATCCCTCGGCAGTGCCAGCCCATGCCCTCTCCCTACTTCCTCCTTCCCAGCTTGCAAAACCGGAGTGGGCTCCTGATTTTGGGCCCCCAACCTTTGTCTCCCGGTGGGGAGCCACTGTCACGGGTGCCCGGACCTTCCTTATTGCGTACAACATCAACCTGCTGTGCACGAAGGAGCTGGCTCATCGCATTGCCCTCAACATCCGTGAGCAGGGGCGCGGCACTGACCAGGTACCCCCGTGCCATCAGCGCACTGGGAGCAGTTTGCCCCTGGTCCTCCCGGGCCATGCCTTGACCATGGAAGTTCTTGGCAGCCTGGGCGCTTGAAGAAGGTGCAGGGCATCGGCTGGTATCTGGAGGAGGAGAATATAGCCCAGGTTTCAACGAACCTGCTGGACTTTGAGACCACACCGCTCCATGCCATCTATGAGGAGGTGTGCCGAGATGCCAAGGTGGGTCAGCGCACCGTGATTGTTTCAAAAGGGGCTTTGCAGAGGATGTCTCCCTCCAGGCTTTTCTCCCCATGCCAAAGTCAGGCTCTGCTTTACCTCACACTTGGCTCAGCCAAGCTGGGCAGAGCACTGAATGGCATGAAACCCACATGAGCTCAGTGCCTTGCCTCAGCTCCTCCACGGAGGGCTTTTCCATGAGCTCTTCAGGTCCCGGGAAGGGATGAGGACCAGAAGGCTGGGGTGATGGTGGTGACAGAGCAGGTAACTCTCGGGACAGTCGCGTTTCTGATGTCTGCCACAGGCACTGAATCTCCCTGTGGTGGGGTCCCAGCTGGTGGGGCTTGTCCCCAAGAAGGCCTTGCTGGACGCAGCCGAGTTTTACATGAAGAAGGAAAACCTCTTCATCCTAGAGGAGGAGCAGAAGATCAGGATGGTAATGTGGCTCTTCCTGGTACCCAGACGAGGGTGGGATCATGACAGGAACTCATGCCCAGCCTCCTAAAGTGGCCCTGAGCAGAGATTTGCGACCACGGCAGCCTCCAGGCATGACACTTGTCTACAGGGATGGTTCTTGGCAAGCTGTAAGGGCACAGTGAGGAGGATAAGAGGATGCTGAGATGCTCTAGGGAGCAGAGAGCCTATCCTGTGAGGACAGTGTGTGGGCAGCAGCTCCCCATCTTGCCTGCATGGAGGCCAGGAGGGGAAGAAGACCCCCCAAAGAGCTCAGGGACAGTGTGTGGCATTACAGGAAGCTGCCCCAGGACCAGCATAAGCTGGGAATGAACAGACAGGCTCTGCTTTTCAGCTGCAGGAGGGAGGGACTTTTCCACCCTGTGGGGAAGTTGCTAGATAAGAGCAAGCTAATGATTTACTGGTGCTGCTCCCTGTTGTTTGCAGCCATCTGGGCTGGGCTGGGCTGGGCTGGGCTGGTGCTGCCTGGGGTGATGGCCCCAGTAACTCTGTCTAGGGCGGGATCACCCATGGTTAATCAAGAACAGGGAATGAGGATGCAACGGGACTGACGTGGCAGTGCTGTTCCTTGCAGGTGGTCAGCCGGCTGGGCCTTGACTCCCTGTCTCCGTTTCACCCCCGGGAGCGCATCATCGAGTAGGGATCCCCATCCTGCTTCTCATCACGGTGCCCATCCCTACCTGGATAGAGGGGATCCTGCTGCCTATGTCTTCCCTTCAGCTTACTTTGGGAGAGGCGCCTGCACTCAGCTTCCCTGAGCATCTCTGAGGGGCGCTGTGCAGGCGTGGGGTGGTCCTTGCTCCCCAGCGCTGATGGTTGTGGACATGCCAAGGGGGGGACTCCAGGTGTCTCTGGCGAGGCAGCAGGAGCAGGTTTCAAGAGGGTGGATGAAAACCTGTTGGAGAAGGGACTGGGTGGTGGTTGTGGTGGGGGCTCTGACCCGCAGGCCTGCTGTGCTGCAGGTACCTGGTGCAGGCAGGAGAGGCTGGTGATGGAGGGCTGGCGGCCAAGCCTCTGGGTGCCTTTGTGCGAGCGGTTGGTGGGAGATCAGCAGCACCGGGAGGAGGCTCTGTGTCTGCAGCCGCGGGTGCCCTGGTGCGTGCCCCATGCTGGGATGGGGTCCCCTGGCTGTGCCGAGCCCTCAAGGGGAGCTGACACGACTGCAGTGGCGGATGATGTGTCCTGATGGAGGATTTAACTCCATGTCCTCACAGGGAGCAGCGCTGGCATGCATGGGGGGGCTGATGAGCTATGGGAAGAGGCAGTTTGAGGCGCTGGACCCCATCATGAGGAAGTTGATCCCCACCTTCCACCAGGCCATGGATGAGCTGCTGGTGATGGTGGACGCTGACTCCCGCGCCTTCAGCAGCTACATGGTAAGGTCGACAGCAGGTATCATGTGGGGAGTGGAGGGGGACCAGCACTGCTGCTCCCTGGTGCCCTTAGGAAAGGGGCTGTGACCTTGGTCCAAGACAGGGCCAGGGAAAGGGCATAGAAGAATAGAATGGTTTGGGTTGGAAAGGACCTTAAGGTCAACTAGTTCCAACCCCCTGCCATGGGCAGGGACACCTCACACTAAACCATGTCAACCAAGGCTCTGTCCAGCCTGGCCTTGAACACCGCCAGGGATGGAGCATTCTCAGCTTCTCTGGGCACCCTGTGCCAGCGCCTCAGCACCCTCACAGTAAAGAACTTCTGCCTTATCTCCAACCTGAACTTGCCCTGTTTCAGTTTGAACCCATCACCCCTTGTGCTATCACTACAGTCCCTGATGAAGAGTCCCTCTCCAGCATCCCTGTAGGCCCCCTTCAGATACTGGAAGCTGCTCTGAGGTCTCTATGCATCACCTACAGGAGGTTTACAAGAGCATGGGAGCTCCTGGGTCTGCCCTGGCCCCCAGCACGGGGCACGCAAGGGTCTGAGAGTGAATGGCAGCAAACCTGCTTTTCTTTGCCTGCAGGAGGCTGTGAAGCTGCCCAGAAGCACCCCTGAGGAGCAGGAGAGGTGAGCAGTGCTGGTGGGGACAGGCAGCCGGGGGGAGCACGGCCACGCAGTGCTCATGTCCCCCTTGCCAGGCGCACGGCTGCCATGCAGGAGGGGCTGAAGACAGCCGTGAGGGTGCCCTGTGCCCTGGCAGAGAAGGTGAGCGGGCTCTGGCCTGCTCTGAAGGAGCTGGCCCATCACTGCAACCTGGCCTGCAGGTCCGACATCCAGGTACAGCCCTGTGCTCACCTGCTGCCCTGGCTGGGGCTTTGGAGGCTGCCGAGCTCCCTGCTTTTCCCTGCACGGGCTCCCATTGTGTCCTGACCTCCAGGGTGCATCTCTCCATCCAGGTTTCCCTAACAGCCCAGTGGTTCTCACCCACTAACTTTATGGCAGCTTGCAACCCTAGTTACAAGAGTTGACATCTACAATCCCTTGCCTAAGTTTTCCAACCTCTGTGGCAATGCCGTGAATCGTAGAATCATGGAATGGTTTGGGTTGGAAGGGACCTCAAAGCTCATCCGGTTCCAATTCCCTGCCGCGGGCAGGGACACCTTCCACTAGAGCAGGTTGCTCCAAGCCCCTGTGTCCAACCTGGCCTTGAACACTGCCAGGGATGGGGCATTCCAGGCAGTGGAATGGTTCCCACTGCTGAAAAGAGCATATTGGAAAGTGTGGGGTGGGAGTCCTGCAGCAAACACATCTGCCCTGCTGCAGGACCATGTGGTGGGACTCTGATCCAGCAGGAGAGCTCCTCGCAAGCCTCTTTCCTAGGTGGGAGCCAAAATGCTGGAAGCAGCTGTGTTCGGAGCTTACTTCAATGTCATGATCAACCTCAAAGACATAACGGATGAGGAGTTCAGGCTTGCAGTGAGCCGGGGCCATGGTGGTGGGGATGAGGTGGGGCAGAGGTGGAGAGGAAGCCCCTGGGAGTCCTCATGCCTGGGTACCCGCTCCCTTTGCCCCCAGCGGAATGCATGGGGTGGATGGGGGTTGGCTGTTTTGCCCTGTGGGACACGGTGGTGAATGGTGGGCCTTCTTCCTCACCATGCAGATGTCACAGAAGGTCTCTGGGCTCCTGGAGGAGGCAAAGCAAGGCTCGGCGCTCGTGCTGGTGCTGCTGGAGAAGCGGGTGGCCTGAGAGGAGCTCTGCAGTGGCAAATACAGCTGGGAAACATGATTATCTCTGCCTGGGCTCCTTCAGTATCTACTTTGGGAGAGCTACTCTGCCCAGGCACATCCCAACGTCCTGCCCCCTGCTCACCTTGACCTGGCCAAGGGTGACTTTTTGCTGCCTGGGGCTCAGATCCCAGTCTCCATTCCCCTATGCCTGGCCACAAGGAGCTGATTAGGTTGTCAGGGCCTGTGGTCAGGGATCCCAAAGGAGCGGGGTGGCAGGGACCCCATGGTGCTGCCCCCGAAGAGATCCTGGTGTGACCAGCTCCTGACCTCGCACGCCCCAGTGTGCTTCTGTGCCCACAGGGCTGGGACAGGACCTGGCGTAGTCTCTGGTGGTGCATGCCCAGCCCAGCCCAGCCCATTGCATTGTTCACTGCTCTGGGAAGGGAGCATTGTCAAACGTGGGGCAGTATCGGGGTGTTAGCAGGGAGATGGGGAGGGGATGAAAAGAGCTCTGGCCCCTCCTCATAGACACCCAAGAGAAAGACCTGAGCACTGGAGCATCCAGCCCTGCCTCTTGTCTCTGTTACCTGGGTCTGATGGCAGGTATCAGCTCCTTGACTTGCACACCATGGCAGCACCCCGAGCAGTGTCACAGCGGGTCGATAGCTGGACCCTGAGCCTCACTGTCCCACAGCACTGCCTGCAGGACGGTGACCCCCTTCCCGGGCCAGACCCTGACCCAAACCCCAGTGTCCATGCTGGGAGCACTGAGCCTGACCCCATCATGGAACCGCAGAATGGCTTGGGTTGGAAAGGACCTCAAGCTCATCCAGTTCCAACCCCCTGCCATGGGCAGGGACACCTTCCACTAGAGCAGGTTGCTCCAAGCCCCTGTGTCCAACCCGGCCTAGAACACTGCCAGGGTTGGAGCAGCCACAGCTTCTCTGGGCACCCTGTGCCAGCACCTCAGCACCCTCACAGGGAAGAGCTTCTTCCTTATCTCCAACCTGAACTTCCCCTGTTTCTATCTGAACCCACCACCTCTCGTCCTATTGCTGCAGCCCCAGATGTAGAGTCCCTTCCCAGCATCCTTGTAGCCCCCTTCAGACACTGGAAGCTGCTCTGAGGTCCTTACCCCCTCCGTCATCATCATCTCCCCCCACCCCGGCCCCTCCTCTCGCTGGGCAGGGAGAGATGCGGGCCCGTTTCAGCTCCGGGCCCGTGCTGGTTGGGATGCAGCAGTTGCAGCGCTCTCGACCCTTCCATGTACGCGGAGTGCAAGCGGAAGAAAGCGGTGCCGGTGCGGGAGGCCCGACCGGTAACGCGGCTCTACCAAGGCTTTGTGCGGGCGGTCCCGGCCGAAGCGGGAGCTGGAGCGGCTGCTGCCCTTCTCCGAGGAGGTGGTGGCCGAGCTGGATCAGCTCCTGCGGCTCAGCGCCGACTACCTCCGTGCTAAGAGCTTCTTCAGCTGTAAGGAGCATCGCCGGCGGGAGCCGCGTCCCCCTTCGTTACTCCCTGCAGCTCCTTTTCTTTCTCCTCTGCTCACGCTGTCTGCTCTCGGTTTGCCATGTCAAGCCGCAAGGCTTCGGGATGCCTCGTACCCGGGCAGGAGCAGAGCTCGCCCTTGTTTGGCATTAGAGGGATCTGGGTGGATGAAGTTGATTTTGTCTGTGGGTGCTTGGGCAGGAGCAGGTAGCAGTGATTTGTGCAGCCCAGGTGGGAAGTTTCGCTTTTCAAGGGACTCTTCCTGTTCTAATGGGCTGGTGGGACGCTCAGTGTGCTGGCAGTGCATAACAATTACCTGGCGTGTGGTTACATTGCGTTTGGGAACCCGTTAAAATAGACGCTGTTAAAGGAGCTTCTGTGTTCCCCTGGGCTATAATGGTTGCAGTTAATAAACACCTCAACCCATAAACGTCCAACCAAAGGCCAGGTAGGATGGGGCTTGGAGCAAACTGCTCTAGTGGAAGGTGCCCCTGCCCATAGAACTGGATGAACTTCAAGGTCCCTTCCAACCCAAACCAGGGATTCTATGGCTTGGGCAACCCTGGATTTTCCTGGTGAAATCACAGGGGCTTGCAAATGCTGCAGATGGCCTCAGAAAGAGCCTAATTTCTCGTTTTAACCCCAAAGCATTGTGTGTATTGGATGCCAGTGGATGTATTGGATGCCAATGGATGCACTGAATTTCCGCTCTCTTTTAAACCGTGCTTGTAGGATCAGCAAGTACATGAAGATGAATGGCCTCAGAGAGGAGTTGTCTGCCTTACAGCATTAGGTCAATTTACTTGTCTGGCTGTATCAGCTGTGGTTTTCCCACTGGCTTTGCTCTAGAAAGGAACTCTGCTGCGTTAGCCTTTGCAATGCTGAATATGTGGCCCAAAGCCCATCTGCTCTGAAGCATAGGAGCACCTTCAGAGTTGGTCCTGTGCCCTAGGACCAGGCAGAGGTCCTGGATTAGACCAGGTTGCCTCACGGCTGGTCTCGTTGCCAAGTCCAGACCAGGCTGCTCATGGCTGGTCTTGTTGCCAAGTGTCACATCAGAAGTTGCTCTGCGGCTTGTCATCATCTCCAGTGGGGACTGTGCTGGGATGAAAAGTGAGTATGGGATGATCCTGGGGGCTATGGTCCCAAGTGCTCTGTGCATCCTGGGTTTGACATTCCCACATCTCTCCCACAGCTACTTTGGGTTTGCATTGTGAGAAATGGGAATTCCAAGTAGTTGTAATTCAGATGTGAGAGGGGAGGAGGAAAAGCTTCATTGTTTTAGATGCAGACAGTGATTGCAGACCCAGCTGAGTCGCTGCTACAGCTCATCTGCAAAATCAAGTCATTTGAAGGTACTTAATTCCACTCGGTGGGAATGCTGGAGTGATGCTGCTGTGCTGGACCTGGCTTTCATTTTGGGTTTGAGCTGTGTATGATATGTTTTCTATGGAAGGTTAGTATCCAACTCTTAAGCAGTTTGCCTCTCCCATGGGTTTTAAAAGCTGACACTCCTGTGGGAATTGAGGATTTGGGGGTTTTCCTGGAGCCCTCTTAAAATCTCTGTAGGATCGATGCTGAGCTGAACCCTTTAAAGGAATGCATATAGTTACTGCTGGAGCTGTGATGGCTCCAAAGCCTTTCAGATTGGAAAAGGGCTTTTAATTATGTAGTTGTTAAAGACCATATAACTGCGTTGTGTCCCCAGAACCTCTGCTTAGGGGTAAGGGTTTGAGATTGGGATGGGCGTTTATTGATGTGTGGCTGTTCAGAGGTGACTGATGCTCATGGGTTCACTTTGCTCTCCCACCTCATAAGCTGTTGGGCCATGTACTGCAGAGAAAGCCTAAGGGATGGCTTAAGTGAATAAAGCTTAATGCTGTGACTGTCCTGCTCTTTTCATTGCCTGGGTAATGCGCAGGAGGAGCAGTTTAAGCCTTATTCTTGTGACTTCCCTTAGTTTTCCTGCCGTGTGCTTCCCTTGCCAAGTATTTCTCTCTGTCTCCCATAGGAGCAGCTGTAGGAAGGTGTTGAAGGTCAGTGAGTGGCTGCTTGCAAACAGCTGGGGTCTCAATGCTCCTTCAAGCCAAAGCAGGGAAGCAGAGCTGGCCAGAAACCCCAGGTTAAGCTTTCAGGCTGAGATGGACTCTGCTCCCAAGGAGCAAGGGATGGGACAAGTGGAGACGGCCTCAAGCTGCACCAGGGGAGGTTTAGATGGAGATGAGGAACAATTCCTTCCCCACAGGGTGTTCAGGCATTGGAACAGGCTGCCCAGGGCAGGAGTCACGGACCCTGCAAGTGTTCACACACCGTGGAGACGAGGCCTCAGTGCCATGGGTTAGTGGTGGCCTTGGCAATGCTGGGGAATGGTTAGACTGGAGGAGCTTAAAGGGCTTTCCCAACCTGGTTGGTTCCGTGGTGCACACCTAAAGCTCCTGTTGGACGAGTGGTGGGAGGGGGTGAGCTCAAACCACTGCTGATGCTGCAAGAAGAGAAAGCCTGGCAGGTCCTTGTTGTCCTTGTTTAAACCTCTGCACGTGCTTCCCCCTTTGAGACCCTAGTGCAAGGGAAAGCTGCACATAGTCAAGGCCTCCTTGCTTTTGGAAGTGCCATAAGATCTTTTAACAGGGCATCCATTATTCAGCATGTGTGTTCACAGAAGGCAGCGTGTCCACACCATGAGGCAAGGCACGAATCATTCATCTCTTCAATGTTCAAAGGGGAGCTGAGGCAGGCACTTATGAAGTGGGAAGTAAAACGGTCATGTCCATTATGAAGAAGCAAAGGGAAGGTCAAGAAGTCTTCGCTCGTTGCTGGCTGCCCAGAGAGGCTGTGGCTGCCCCATCGCTGGCAGTGTTCAAGGCCAGGTTGGACACAGGGGCATGGAGCAACCTGCTCTAGTGGAAGGTGTCCCTGCCTGTGGCAGGGGTTGGAACTGGATGAGTTTTAAGGTCCCTTCCAACCCAAACCAGTCTCTGGTTCTATGATGCACAGTGGGCATTGAACTCTACAGCAGAAAGCTTGCAGGGAGTATCATTACCAAAACTCCGCTCCCTTTCCCCCCACAGCCTGCTCAGACTTTGCCATGCAGAGTTCTTGCCATCACTTGCAGCTGTGTTTGGTGTTTTCTCACCTCCCTTAAATGATGCCAGCAGCAGTGGTGGCTTGATGAGCCATAGAATCATACAATCATAGGATCATAGAATAGTTAGGGTTGGAAAGGGCCTTAAGATCATCTAGTTCCATCCCCCTGCCATTGGCAGGGATACCTCACACTAAACCATGTCAACCAGGGCTTCGTCCAACCTGGCCTTGAACACCACCAGGGATGGAGCATTCACAACTTCCCTGGGCAACCCATTCCAGTGCCTCACCACCCTCACAGTAAAGAATTTCTTCCTTATATCCAATCTAAACTTCCCCTGTTTAAGTTTGAACCTGTTACCCCTTGTCCTGTCACTACAGTCCCTAATGAAGAGTCCCTGCCCAGCATCCCTATTGCCCCCCTTCAGATACTGGAAGGCTGCTATGAGGTCTCCACTCAGCCTTCTCTTCTCCAGGCTGAACAGGCCCAAGTTTCTCAGCCTATCTTCATACAGGAGGTGCTCCAGTCCCCTGATCATTCGTGGCCTCCTCTGGACTTGTTCCAAGAGTTCCATGTCCTTTTTATGCTGAGGACACCAGAACTGCACAGAGTACTCCAAGTGGGGTCTCATGAGAGCAGAGTAGAGGGGCAGGATCACCTCCTTTGACCTGCTGGTCATACTCCTTTCGGTGCAGCCCAGGATACGGTTGGCTTTCTGGGCTGCAGGCGCATACTGAAGCCACCTCATATTCATTTTCTCATTGACCAACACCCCAAGTCCTTCTCCGCAGGGCTGCTCTGAATCTCTTCTTTGCCCAACCTGTAGCTGTGCCTGGGATTGCTCCAACCCAGGTGTAGGACCTTGCACTTGGCATGGTTAAACTTCATAAGGTTGGCATCAGCCCACCTCACGAGCGTGTCAAGGTATGTATCCCTTCCATCCAGCGTATCAACTGAACCACACAGCTTGGTGTCATCAGCAAACTTGCTGAGGGTGCACTCAATCCCACTGTCCATGTCAGGGACAAAGATGTTGAACAAGACAGGTCCCAACACCGATCCCTGAGGGACACCACTCGTTACTGGTCTCCAGCCGGACATTGAGCCATTGACCACAACTCTTTGCGTGCGGCCATCCAGGCAGTTCTTTATCCACCGAGTGGTCCATCCATCAAATTGATGTCTCTCCAATTTAGAGACGAGGATGCCGTGTGGGACAGTGTCGAACGCTTTGCACAGGTCCAGGTAGATGACATCAACTGCTCTACCCCCGTCCGAGAGTTCTGTAGCCCCATCGTAGAAGGCCACCAAATTGGTCAGGCAGGATTTCCCCTTAGTGAAGCCATGCTGGCTGTCACCAAGCACCTTGTTGATTTTCATGTGCCTTAGCATGCCTTCCAGGAGAATCTGCTCCAAGATTTTGCCGGGCACAGAGGTGAGACTGACTGGTCTGTAATTCCCCGGGTGATCCGATTTCCCCTTCTTGAAAATGGGGGTTATATTTCCCTTTTTCCAGTCACACAGTATCACAGTATCACAGTATGCCAGAGATTGGAAGGGACCTCAAAAGATCATCTAGTCCAATCCCCCTGCCGGAGCAGGAACACCTAGATAATGTTACACAGGAATGTGTCCAGGTGGGTTTTGAATGTCTCCAGGGAAGGAGACTCCACAACCTTCCTGGGCAGCCTGTTCCAGTGTTCCGTCACCCTCACTGAGAAGAAGTTTCTTTTCAAGTTTAAGTGGAACCTCTTGTGTTCCAGTTTGTACCCATTACCCCTTGTCCTATCATTGTTTGCCACTGAGTAGAGCCTAGCTCCATCCTCGTGATACTCCCCCTTTATATATTCATATACACTAATAAGGTCACCCCTCAGTCTCCTCTAAACTATAGAGACCCAGCTCCCTCAGTCTTTCCTCATAAGGGAGATGCTCCACTCCCTTAATCATCTTTGTTGCCCCGCGCTGGACTCTCTCCAGCAGCTCCCTGTCCTTCTTGACCTGAGGGGCCCAGAACTGGACACAATATTCCAGATGCGGTCTCACCAGGGCAGAGTAGAGGGGAAGGAGGACCTCTCTCAACCTACTAACCACCCCCCTTCTAATACACCCCAGGATGCCATTGGCCTTCTTAGCCACAAGGGCACAGTGTTGGCTCATGGGCATCCTGGTGTCCACTAGGACCCCCAGGTCCCTCTCCCCTACACTGCTCTCTAACAGGTCGTTCCCCAACCTATACTGGAACCTGGGGTTGTTCCTGCCCAGATGCAGGACTCTACACTTTCCCTTGTTATACTTCATCAAGTTATTCCCTGCCCAGCTCTCCAGCCTGTCCAGGTCTCGCTGGATGGCAGCACAGCCTTCTGGCGTGTCAGCCACTCCTCCCAGCTTAGTGTCATCAGCAAACTTGCTGATAGTACCCTCAATTCCCTCATCTAAATCATTGATGAATATATTAAATAATACTGGTCCCAGTACTGACCCCTGAGGCACTCCACTAGTTACAGGCCTCCAACTAGACTCAGCCCCATAGACTACCACTCTCTGGCTTCTCTCCTTCAGCCAGTTCACAGTCCACCTCACTACCTGATCATCCAGACCACACTTCCTCAATTTAGCCGTGAGAATGCTGTTGGGAGACTGTGTCAAATGCTTTGCTGAAGTCAAGGTAGACCACATCCACTGCTCTGCCATCATCCATCCACTGTGTTATTTCCTCATAAAAGGCTAAGAGATTGGTCAAGCATGATTTCCCCTTGGTGAAGCCATGCTGACTGCCCCTCATAACCCTCTTATCCTTGATATGCCTTAAGATGGCACCAAGGATAAGGTGTTCCATCACTTTCCCAGGGATGGAGGTGAGGCTGACCGGTCTATAGTTACCCGGGTCCTCCTTCTTGCCCTTTTTGAAGACTGGAGTGACATTTGCTTTCCTCCAGTCCTCAGGCACCTCTCCCGTTTCCCAAGACTTGGTAAAGATGATGGAGAGTGGTCTAGCAATGACTTCCGCCAGTTCCCTCAGCACCCGCGGGTGCATCCCATCTGGACCCATGGATTTATGGATGTCCAGATTGCTCAACTGGTCTCTAACCCATTCCTCGTCGACTAAGGCAAACCGCTCCGTCGACCTGACTTCATCTAAGGTCTCAGGGGTACAGGGCTCTTCAGGACTGCCTGCAGCAGAGTAGACAGAGACAAAGAAGGCATTCAGTAACTCTGCCATCTCTGTATCTTCTGTCACCAGGGCACCCATCCCATTCATCAGTGGGCCTACATTGCCTCTGGTGTTAGTTTTGTCTGCCATGTATTTGAAAAAGCTCTTTTTGCTGTCCTTGACCCTTCTCGCCAGGTTTAATTCTAAGGAGGCCTTTGTCATCCTAGCTGCCTTCCTATATCCTCTAGCAGCAGCCTTATATTCCTCCCAAGTGGCCAGCCCCTCCTTCCATGACCTGTAAACTCTCCTCTTCCACTTGAGCATACCCAGCAATTCCCTATTTAGCCACGCAGGTCTCCTGGCCCTCTTCCTTGACTTCCTACGTGTTGGGATGCTCTGATCTTGAGCTCAGAAAAAGCAATCCTTGAATTCCAACCAACTATCTTGGGCCCCTTTACCTTCAAACAGCCTTGCCCATGGGATTTCCCCTAGCAATTGCTTGAAAAGGCCAAAGTTTGCCCTGCTAAAGTCCAGGGTTGCAATTCTACTTGCTATTCTACTGGTCCTACCACACAAGATCCTGAATTCCACCATCTCGTGGTCGCCGCAACCAAGGCAGCCCTCAACCCTTACTGCTTCGACCAGACCCTCCTTGTTAGTGAGGATGAGATCCAGCAGCGCTCCTCTCCTGGTTGGCTCATCCACCATTTGCAGGAGGAAGTTATCATCCATACACTGAAGGAACCTCCTGGACTGTGGCTGGGTTGCCTCCCTGGACTGTGGCTGGGGGTCCTTCCAGCAAACATCAGGGAAGTTAAAATCCCCCACGACGACGACAGCCTGTGACTGTGAGGCTGCTCTCAGCTGCCTGTAGAAGGCCTCGTCAACTTCCTCACCCTGATCTGGTGGTCTGTAACAACAATATTGCCCCTGCCAGCCTGCCCCTTAATTCTCACCCACAGACTCTCAACTCGCTCGTCATCTGTCCCTGGACAGAGCTCGGTGCATTGTAGTTGCTCCCGTACATGAAGAGCAACCCCACCACCCCGCCTGGCTGGCCTGTCTTTCCTGAAAAGGACGTAGCCCTCCATGACTATATTCCAGTCATGTGAGCTGTCCCACCACGTCTCTGTAATTGCCACCAGATCACAGTCTCCTGACTTAACACAGGTTTCCAACTCCTCCTGCTTATTTCCCATGCTGCACGCATTGGTGTACAGACATTCCAGGGAGCGAGCTGAGCACACCGATTTCACCCTAGGATTATAGGAGGCCTCCCAGTCTTCATCAATTCTGGAGTGCTGCCCCACTGGGGCAAGCCCAGCTACAATCCCATCCCCCTTCGAATCTAGTTTAAAGCTCTCCAAATGAGCCCTGCTAATTTGTGCCCCAGCATCCTTTTGCCTCTGTGAGATAAACCTTTCCCACTTGTCATTGTCCAGACTGGTGCCCTATAAAACCAGCTGTTATCAAAGAATCCAAAGCCCTGCCTGTAGCACCAGTCTCGAAGCCAATTGTTTTTGGACTGAATCTTCCCATTCCTTCCCACATTATCAGTGAAAGATGGAAGGAGTGAGGAGAAGATCACTTGAGCCCCAGACTCTTTCACCATCTGCCCCAAGGCCCTGTAGTCTTTCTTCATCCCCCTCAGATGCGGGAAGCAGCTTCCCCCTCACCTGTCTGGAAGATCAGCAGCGGGTAGTAGTCTGTCGGGTGCACCAGGTTGGGGAGCGCCCTAGAGATATCCCTGATCCGGGCTCCAGGCAGACTACACACTTCCCTATGATGAGAGTCACCTCTGCATATCGGGCCCTCTGTTCCTCTCAGAAGGGAATCGCCTACTACAATGACCCTCCTTTCTTTCTTAACAGAGGCAGTCTTGAGGTGCAAAGTCGACCGCATTTTCCTATGTGGCCTTATAGGCTGGCCTTGCCCCACATTCTCACCTACCTCTCCTTCAAGATCCAGGGCCTCCAACCTATTACGGAGGGACACCTGGGGAAGCAGGGCAGGAAGGGGAGAGGGTTTCCCACGACGCCAAACTAGAACTCGCTTCCATCCCTCGTCGTCTTTTTGGTCCCCTACCTCTGCGCAACAGCTACAGGGCAGGGGCTGTCTCGGGCCATCCCCCTCTGTGTGAGAAGGCAGGGGGTCCTTCCCCTTTTGGGGGGTATCTCCCTGGAACCGTTCTGACTGGCACTCCAGGGAGTTACTCCACCAGTCGATCTCCCTTTCACACTCCCCGATGGTCCTCAGCGTCTCAACCTCCTCCTTAAGTCTTGCCACCAGGCTAAGCAGATCTTCTACCTGCTCACACCTCCTGCAGGTGGAATGCTGTCCTCCCTCCCCCGGCAGCAGCAGGCTCTGGCACTCCCTGCATCCAGAGACCTGAACAGCCACAGTCTGGGACGGGGTCTCTGTCTGAGTTGCTGCAGTCTTCTTACTGCAAGCTCTCTTTCTGGAGGCGATCATATTGGTCAGCAGTCTAGGACACCAGCAACAGGGGCAGCAACACGACCTGCTTGCTCCTCCCTGTGCCTGGTGGGCAGCGACGGGATCTTCACCTGACTACCATGATTTCTCAAATATGATGGCCAGTGGCTTAGCAACTTCATTCCCCAGCTCCTTCAGAAACCACAGATGGATTTCATCAGGTCCCATGGACTTGTGCACATTCAGGTTTTTAAGATGGTCTCGAACCTGATCCTCTCCTACAGTGGGCCCAGGGTCTTCATTCTCACAGTCCCTGCGTCTGCCTTCCAAGACTTGAGTGGTGTGGTCAGAGCATTTGCCTGTGAAGACCAAGGCAAAGAAGTCATTCAGAACCTCAGCCTTCTCCAAATGCAGGGTAGCCAGTTCTCCTGATAGCTTCCGGAGAGGGCCTAGGTTGTCCCTAGTCTGTCTTTTATTTGCTACGTGCCTATAGAATCCCTTCCTGTTATCCTTAACATCCCTAGCCAAGTTTAATTCTAACTGGGCCTTAGCTTTCCTAACCTGGTCCCTAGCTTCCCAGACAACATCCCTGTATTCTTCCCAGGCTGCCTGTCCTTCCTTCCACCTTTTATAAGCCTCTTTTTTTCCTTTGAATTTTCCTCAGGAGCCCCTTATCCATCCAAGGAGGTCTCCTGGCCCTCCTGCTGCACTTCCTTCTAGTTGGGATGCAACACTCCTGAACTTGTAGCGGGTGATCCTCAAATATCTACCAACAGTCTTGGGTCTCCCTGCCCTCTAGGGCTATATCCCATGGAACCTTACTAGGCAGGTTCCTGAAGAGACCAAGGGGCAGTGAGCTTGCTGCATGCTCTTCTCACTGTCCTGAGGATCTCAAATTCAACCATCTCCTGATCGCTGCATCCAAGGCTGCCCTGGAGGGTCACATGTCCAACGAGCCCTTCCCTGTTGGTGAGCACGAGCTCAAGCATGGCACCTCTCTTTGTCAGATCCTCTGTTACTTGCAGAAGGAAGTTGCCTTCCACACAATGGAGGAACCTCCTGGATTGCTTGTGCCGGGCTGTACCACCCCTCCAACAGATGTCAGGGTGGTTGAAGTCTCCTATGAGGACAAGGGCCTGTGAGTGTGAGGCTTTTCCTATCTGTCTCTGGAGTGCTTCATCCGCAGGTTCCTCTTGATCAGGCAGTCTGTAACGGATTTTGTTACAGACAATGTCTCCCATAGCTATATTCCCTTTAACCCTGACCCACAAACTCTCTGTTAACCGCTCACCTGTCCCCACACAGAGTTCCATACTCTTCAGCCTATCCCTAACATAAACGGCAACTACCCACCCCCACCCCCCCACCCCGGCAGGCTGTCTTTCCTACAGAGCCTGTAATCTTCCATTCCAACACTCCAGTCATAGGAATCATCCCACCATGTTTCTGTGATGCCTATTATATCATACCCCCGTAGACATGCACACATCTCTAATTCCTACTGTTTGTTCCCCATGCTAAGGGCATTTGTATAGAGGCATCTGAGCTGAGCTCCAAATGAAGCCGGCTCATTGGCTGGAGCGGCTGGAATCTCTCTACAGTGCTCCAAGCATTTATTATAGGTGCTGGCAACTGACTGGGTGTGTTGGGATGGAATGATGCCCCTCCTCCCCCAACACATCTAGTTTAAAGCCTCCTTGACCAGTCTGGCAAGCCTCCTACCAAAACTGCTCTTTCCCTTCTTTATCACACCAGCTCCACCAGCCCCCACTAGACCTGGCCTCCAAACTTGGGTCCCGTGTTCAAGACACCCAAACCCCTGACTGTGACACCACCCTTTTAACCATTTATTAACCTGGCTAATCCTCCTAGCCTTTTTAAGGTCCTCCCCTGTACCCTGGAGAATTGACAAAAAGACTGAGCTCCAGAGCCCCTAACCACCTCTCCCAGGGCTCTGTAGTCCCTCTTTATGTTCTCCAGGCTGCTGCTGTCTATATCACTAGTGCCCACATGGATCACTAGAAGTGGGTAATAGTCCATGGGACTTACTAGAGCAGGCAGCCTCTGTGCAACATCCCTGAACCGTGCCTCAGGTAGGCAACACACCTCCCTTGAGACCGGGTCAGGCTGACAGACGAGTGCTTCTGTCCCTTTCAAAGTAGAGTCCCCTACCACTATGACCCGCCGCTTTTTCCTGGCAGCACCAGTACAGATCTTCTTTACCAGCGCATCAGCTGGTTGTTCCTGGTGCGAGTGCGTTTCCTCATCAGCCCCCTGCAGGACAGCAAAGCGGTTCTAGGCGGGGACAAGCGATTTAGGAGGAAGCCCCTTGCTTTTAATTGTCCTCTTCCTATTTTTTTTTTTTTTTTTGCTGTTCCCCAGCTTCCTGGGTTAACGACCTCCTTCTTTCCTCCATGAGCTACAGAGGATGCTTGGAGCCCCGGCACAGTTTGGGCCTGGAGCAAGCAGTCCTGCTTCCTCTCAGCTTCATCTTGTAGCCTATTAATAGCATCCTGCAGCTCAGCCCCTGCTGCAGGAGGACCTGCACCAGGGCACACGGGGTGCAGCCCTGCCCATTGTGCACCCTCCCCTCACAAGACCAGTGCAGGCACTCTCTACTCTCTGAGCTCTGCACTGCAGCCTCCCCTCTCATCTGCTCTGTCTGGGTGCCTACTGGGCATCCAGAGCAGAGCTCCCAGACCGGGCCCTGGTCATGAAGCCGTTTGGTTTCCTTCTGCTGCTTTTCCTGCATGTGTGGGTTTGGGACCGAGTTGTTTTGTTTTCCTCCATGGCAGTCATCAGTTTGCTGCTGTGAAGGCCTTGGAGCTTTCAGGTGATGTGAACTTCTTTCTCCTCACCTTCCTCCTTCCATAGCTGCCAGTAGCAAAGGTGATCACAGAACCATGGAATGGTTTGAGTCGGAAGGGACCTTAAAGCTCATCCATTTCCAACCCCCTGCCTTGCCCTTCCTCAGGGCAGAGCAGGAGTGTGATAGGAGAAGAGGAAACGGCCTCAAGCTGCACCAGGGGAGCTTTAGGTGGAGATGAGGAACAATTCCTTCCCCAATTCCTTTATTCTATGGTGCTACAGCCTCTAAGCTGTGTGATGGGGAGCTCCCTGCTTCAGCTCTGCTCCGTCAGCCTGATGCATTGCGACACTTGTGCTGCATTGCTGACCCTGGGGGCTGCTCTGCAGGGCTATTGATGGAGACATAAAGCTGGGGGACAGCATCCTGAGGTATCTGCAGTCACCTTTGGGCTTCCTTGGGTGGGTCCCACGGAAAACGTGATGTTTGGGAAGGTCACAGGGAAACGTCCCATGGGGACTGTGGTTTATAGGAGCAGCCCTGATGCCAACAGCAAAGCTTATGTTTAAGCAGCAGCAGTTGTGATCAGGTTTTTCTGCCCGTGAAAGCAGCCCCATGAGTAGAGGGCAGCACCCTTGAGCTGCTCTTCTACCATGCAGCTTTATCTTTGTCTTTCACCTGCAGCTCTGCACTCTGGGAGCAAGCAGGGGAGGGCCGAAGACCTGGAGTAATTCATAGCTCCTGCATTGTCCTCTCTGGGCACCATTACTTGCAGCAGGATGGTGGTCAGGGTGCAGAAGTGATGCAGCAACGTGCACATGCAACCTGCTGCTATACACACATAGGATGTACTTTTTGTATACACTGCCCTCACAGGGAAGAACTTCCTTATCTTCAATGGGAACTTCCCCTGTTCCAGTTTGAACCCATCACCCCTTGTCCTGTCTCTGCAGTCCTGGTCACTGAGGTCTTGGGGGTCTATGTTTGTATCCATGCATGTGTTCTTCCATGTGTTTTCTGCCATTGGGAGCTGTGCCTTGCTTTAATTTCATTGACTAAACCCATTTAGTTGCTGAACTGTCAATGAGGAAATGGTGTCAATGGGACATCACTGACTGGGCTACTTGCACTGCAGCCTTCCAAGTGGCATGTTCTTTGCCCTGGAAGAGTGTAGTCTGCTGATGCCTCTTTGCTTTAGTGATCCCTGGCTTTAACTGCATCTTTACTCATAGGTTGTTGAAGGTCTGGAAGGGGAGAAGGGGAGGAAAGATGAGGGTGTTGTGAAGTGGGGGGTTAAAATCAGCTCTTTGGATGGGTGAAGCAAAGCGCTCTCCACATCACAGCTCTGCAGCCAGGTCCATGCTTTGGATGGTGGTGGTGGTGGCTGCTTGCGTGTGCTCCTGCAGCACTTATTTCCCTTCCCTTTGCTTTGTGCAGTGGCTGTAAAGAATCATGGTGCCAAATAAGCCGAGGAGGATGGAGACTGTGGCAACAGAGCAGTGTTGGACTCGGCAGCCGTACCAGAGGGTGAGCTGCTACTCCAGGTTAATGCTGCTCCCTGGCAGATGCCTTGCAGGGATTTTTCCACCTGTGCCCTTTCCAGATCCTTGGAATTCTACCCAAAGAGTGGGCTGTTCCGTTATGGACTGCAGGGTGTTTTGGTGAAGCAGGGATTTCACGTGGTATAGTTCATGGTGCTTGTGACCGAGCAGAGGTTTACGTCCCCTTCAGGTCTCTGGGGCAGGCAGTGACGGTTCCCTCCTTTCCCCATCCTTCCTGGAGGAAACCACCATCTGTAAGTTGTCTGTGTGGAAGCAGCACTGGATTTCTGAGTGCGGAGATCCAGCTGCTCTGCTTTACAGACCTTGTGTGCGAATAGGTGCAACACAGGAGCCAGGCAGAGCAAGGTGTGACCATATACACAGGACACCTGGAGAGATCGTGGTGTCTGGAGAGAGAAATGCTGGACCCAGGCTGGTTAATAACCAAACCCCTGGGGGGTTATAACTGCGGTTATAACACAGCAGTGCTCAGGAGGGCTTGCTGGGACTGGTGTCCTGTTATCATCTCCCACAGTCTGATGTTACCCTTTTAGAAGTCCCAAGCTGGGTGTTGAAATCTCTGGGTTTAGATTTGCTTTCCCCTCCTCTGATTGTGGTGAGTCCTTTTGCACCAAGGCTGTGTCCAGCAGCAGTCTCAGCGGAGGCCTTAAACAGAGGCCAAGCATCAAAACCCCTTTCTAAAGGGACCAAGGCTGAGAACCTCCGCTCGGATGCCTGACAGCGCAGGTAGACGGGGTGTTGAACCTGCCTCTGGTCAGTGGGGTTAGGGGAGGACCAAGTGCTGCTGCGTGGTGGAGCAAGGCTTCTGAAGCTGCTCCAAGGGTTCAAGTGAGCTTGGCGGCACCAATTCACCTCTGCAGCATTCCCACACACTGAGATCAAGGCCAGTAAAGAGAGAGAGCGTCTGTGCCTGGAATAAAGGGAAGGGGAGGAGGGAGAAACAGCGACTGGACAATGAAACGGGAGTTGGCTAGACCCTAATTGATCCTGATGCCCACAGGTTGGGAAGCGGGGGAAGCAGGCTAGGGCTGGCTACCGTGGCTTCCGGGCCTGCATCCAGGTTAGGGGTAGGGGATGGGTTTGACTTTGGGCAGCTATAGGGCCTCTGGGGTCAGTGCTGCTAAAGGACCCCTGTGTGGGTAATGGGCATTCCAGATGCATGTATAGCCGTAGAGGGCAGGGGGGCCCCAGACTGTTGGTTGATATTCCAGGATCACCTGCTGCAAGCTCAGGAGTGTTGCATTCCAACCAGAAAGAAGTGCAGCAGGAGGGCCAGGAGACCTCCTTGGATGGATAAGGAGCTCTTGAGGAAAATTCAAATGAAAAAAGAGGCTTATAGTCAGTGGAAGCAAGGACAGGTGGCCTGGGAAGAGTACAGGGATGTTGTCCGGGAAGCTAGGGACCAGGTTATGAAAACTAAGGCCCAGTTAGAATAAAACTCGGCTAGGGATACTAAGGATAACAGAAAGGGATTCTACAGGTACATAGCAAATAAAAAACAGACAAGGGAGAACGTAGGCCCCCTCAGGAAGCTCTCAGGAGAACCAGCTACACAGGATTTGTAGAGCAACATCAGGGAGAACGTGGCTATTAACCTCATGCACAAGAAGCACCCAGCCACTCTCAAACTGCCCACCTTCCACAGACTGTGAGAGATTTCATTAACCCGCGTGCATGGGTACAGCATGGGCACACCGTGCCTTGCGTCTCCACTGGGAAATGGGAACAACTCGGCATGTACAGCCTTCCTGCAGTGACCGACCTCTCTGGCATCCCAGCTCCAGCAAGGCAGAGATGTCTGCCACTCCCTGCTTTAATTCACTTGGACTCAGTTCTAATTCCTCAGGTGGAAAGAGGAGTCACTTCGGATTTCAGACACATCTATTGCAAAAGGAGTCCAGGAAAGGGGCTCCCAGGCAGCAGCTGGCCTGGGCTCCCAGGCAACGGATGCAGGGCAGGAAATGCCTAAGGATGCTTGAGGCATAAATTCTCTGGAACTGCCCCTGCCCTGGGCATTCTCTGCAGGGCGCTCAGGCAGAAAAGCAGGGACCCTTTTCCCTGGCTCCTGCTGGAAAACTGTTAGCAGCGAGGAGAAGCAGGACACACCAACCCAATATGGGTGATAAGGAAGCTTCTGCTTTATTCGTGGCACACATCGCTTATATCCTTGTGGTGTTAGCCACGCCTACTAGTCACAACAGTATTGGTTAGTTCTACACAGCTTCCTTCACATTCTCCTCCCACATCCGGTTTCCGGTTACCTGTGAGGCCTACACTTTGCTTTGCTCCCACAAGGCCTCTAAGGTTCCATGGCCTTGCTCCTGGAGCCATTCTGCAACAATTCCCCTTTTTTTCTTTTTTGCGAGCAAAACATTGTGGGTCATTCTGTTCACTTGTTTCATTACACAACTATAAGCAAGTCCAACAACTACAATGATTAAAATAACAATGATACATAAGCGCAATCCTTCAAATAGCAGTGTTTTAAGCCAACCTGTAATGCCCCATGAGGACAACCATTTAGTTATCCCTAGGTCCCTGCTCACTTGCAATTGCTTGGTAAGCTGAGCCAGGGTTTTCAGCTGTGCGTGTATCGAATTAGAATGATCAGAAAGATTCATACAACACATTCCATCAAACTCTTCACATCCATGTCCCTATTCCAACAACAAAAAGTCTATAGCGGCGCTGTTCTGCAGTGTTGCATGTCTCACAGAGTCAACATCAAACAACAAATCAGAAATTGCCTTCGATGTAGCACCTGTCTGCTTAGCAAGCCAGCAACCTAGCTTGTTTAACTGAGCCAAGGCCCTGGCCGAAGCACTTACAGTGATTTGGCATATTACGATTGGATACATGCCTTGAAGACCCTTAGTGACTAACATATAATTGGTTAAGCACAGGTGTGAGAACTCAACCTTGAAAGTTTGCCAACAGTCCACAGTTCTCATTAACTCAGTGAATTCCAGCCTCTTATCTTGCTTGCTTAAGCTTCTTCAGGCCTCCCATGGCCTTGCTGTATCTTTCAGGATTATTCAGAGTTTATGTACCAATTATCCATTCTCCCGTGAGAACACTGTCTCCACATCTCCCCCCTTTTGTTTTATCCAGTAACAAGTCACTACTACAGCAAAGCACGCAAATTTACATTAGCAGAGTAACTATTACAGGGTGCAGCAGTATGTTGAAAATGCTGATGGCAGCGAGGGACTAGCCAAAGAAATTTCTTACCAGTGGAATTCTCCACCCTCTTAATTTGTTCCATTACCTGCTTTATAACACTACCATTGTATTAAAATCTTTCTAGCTTTTGCCCTAGGATTTTCTAGCAGCTACTGCAAATTTCCATACTCTAACATCTCTTTTACAAGTGACAAATCTATACAATACAAGATGTAGTTTCTTATTTGCAACTAGCTAGTAAATACAGGTGGTTTCATATACAAAATCACAACCTTTAATAATAGCTACTTTACAAGCACACATATTCAGGATGTTACGTTTCAGTTTCCCCCAAGTGATGTTTTGCAGTTATTCGTTCTTTCTCTTCCTCTATCTCATTCTGCTTGGGGTATTCACGGTCAGCTCCTGTAGCTGAGGCATCAGGTTTATCCATTCATCTGTCCAGCTCATGGCAAGGCTTGACAAACTTTGCAGGCAGTCGCCATAGACCTTGGACCTGTAGGCAGGAGGACACAAATATACCCCCTCCCCCAGGTTATCAGTTCTTGAGAAGGTATTTGCAGCATCATTACTCTCTCTCCCCCCCCCCGTTTGTTTGGGTTTTTTTTTTATCCCTGCAAAAGCCGGCCTGCTGGGCAGCAGCTACAGCCGCCTGCCTGCTTCAGCAGCAACTATAAATACCTGCCGGCAGCCGCACTTTTACATTAACCCTTTCATGCCCAAAATGTTAAACAGCTACCCATTAAAAGCTTTTACATGAACACAACAACAAGAAAAATACACAGAACACCGTCTGCCCTCAGCACACACACACACACACACACGCGCGCGCGTATGGGATCCCACAAGCACATGCCACACAACTACAGTATTTGAAGTACAAAATCCAGACAATCATTACTCCCACTACAGTTCCACATACACAATGTGGCACAAGAACCCTGTGGAGACTAATAGCAAACCAGCTCCGAGAAGCATCATTGCAGTGCGAGGTGGCAGGCTCAACCTTAGCGGGCGTCCCCACAGAGGCTCTGCCTCCCCCACATCGTATGAGGCTTGGACTTTTATACTGACCAAAATGCACACTCATTCCGACACAGGTGGCCAGCCTGTGCTGGAAGAAGTGGCCAGCAGTATCTACAGAGGTCTCCAAGGGTTGATAGAAACCTAGACATACTTTTATATTTACCAACTTCCAGTACATGAGTATCACAGAGAAACTGTATGGGCTCCCCCTGTCAATCGCCAAAAAAATTAAAATCATAACATATACAGCTTGAGTATAAGAGGATTTTAACGCATACGTGGTCACTGCTTGTCAGGCCTCCTTAACTATTTTGAGATCAAAAGCTTCCCACTCTTTAGCCCCCTGCTGTGTAGTAAATACAGGATATGCAGAGATGCCCATTGCAGAAAATTCACCAGTAATAATTGCATCTTTGATTAACCCATGCCAGCAGTGCGCAGGATTTTTGCCCCCCCGATACCTCTCCCACCCCCTCCCGCTGTTTGCCTTGTTTAAGGAAGGGGTTTTACGGAGGATAAGGTGGAGGCGTCGATGGAGATGTGTCAATCCGAGTCTCAAGGGCTTCAAGCTTTTTCATCAATTGTTGCAGCTGAGCGTCTCCAGGGCCAGTGAGTCTGAGCAGACCGACCCGGGAGATGAAGAGTCAGGGTCTGGAAGCAGAGGATATAAATCTGGCTCGGATTCAGGGGATTCAGGGTCTGATCCTGGGCTGAACTCAGGGTCTCCGTTGTTCGCAGCTATGTCTTTCTTGTCAGATGTCTCTCGTTCGGTATGTGGCCATCTGCAGACCTGGCTCCTCCGTAACTGAGTTAAAAATTTCCAGTCTAGGGCACAATGGGTTGGAAAGGCTCGCAGTTCCTGTAAATCTCCCGCTAGTGCATAATCTCTATTTTCTACTGCGTGCTTCAAAATGGCGCCCCAATAGATCCGGCGCCAAGGCGCCATCCTCTTCCTTTCAGCTTCCTCGACATTCATCATGCGTCTCCCTTCTAATATACTTTCTCTGTCCTTTTCAAAGTCCCTACTTTCGGAACTGGGGTGATGGGGGAGCAGGGAGTTGCACCTCCTCCGCTGCACCTTCTGATGAAGAAGGAGGGGGAGAAAAGGAAGGGGAGGGGGGGAAAACCCTGTGCTCCAAGCACAGGGAGCACCCCGCGAGTTGGGGGAAAGGAGTTGTAATCTTCCCCCGGCTTCAACCGACCGGGGCCGTCTGTTCCTAGTTTCTCCGTTGCTACCGCGGCAGTTTTCTTTTCTGCCTTGTATCTTTTGATACAATTTATTACTTCTCTCCGTGGCTTACCGAGTTTCTTTGCCATTTTATCATCATTAAGCACTGAGTCAAAGAGTTCATCACCAAACTTTCGCCACTCACTCTCCTCAAAAACTGTATTAGGATCTACAAAAATCCCTTAGCCTTCAATACAGCCACTAGACCTGCTAGCTGCTTTAGAGTCTCAGGCTTAATTCCCCGCTTTTATAAAAAGCACTGTAATAAATCAGGGGCTACCTCGCGGTCCATTTTCATGGCTGGCTTTTTCCAGATCGTCCTCCCAATGCAGCAGTATCTGGTTCGCCCCAGCGGCGGACTCCTTTTGGTCAATCTAAGCACCCGGGTCAGTGACCCCACCGCAGTAGCACTGCCCGCACTCCCCAGCCGCTGCCGCCGGTGCTGCTCACTCGCCATTCCGGGTCCCTGTTACTCAGGGCCCTGTATTCCGGGTCCCCGTCAGCCGGGACCCTGTATTCCAGGTCCCCGTCAAGTGGGGCCCTGTATGCCGGGTCCCCGTTAACCGGGGACCTGTAACCTGGTCCCTGTTTGGTCGCCATTTCTTAGCGGCGAGGAGAAGCAAGACACGCCAACCCAATATAGGTGATAAGCAAGTTTCTACTTTATTTGTGGTGCACATCGCTTATATCCGCGTGGTGTTAGCCATGCCTAATAGTCACAACAGTATTGGTTAGTTCTACACATCTTCCTTTACATTCTCCTCCAACAGCCGGTTTCCGGTTACCTGTGAGGCCTACCCTTCCCTTTGCTCACACAAGGCCTCTAAGGATCCATGGCCTTGCTCCTGGAGCCATTCGGCAACAGAAAACCACAGCATCAGAGCCTGTCAGGCCGCACACATCCCGTCCCCACTGCAGGACTCTCTGATCCATCACCATGACAGCGGGCTGGCGATGTCACAGAGCACATTCTACCCTGGGCGCTATAAATACAGGGACCCCGCAGACACCCGGCAGTCGCTTGAGGTCCCAGGCCCAGCAACATTGGCACCAGCGAGGCAGGGAGCTGAAAAGCTATGTCTCACAGGGCAGTGCTTTTGGCGCCCAAGAGAGTCACGAAGAGGAAGGTGTCGGAGATGGGAGGAAGCGCCCGCTGTGGCTCTGACCGTGCACAGCCAGTTGAAGTAGACCAGCGTGAAAAGCTGGAGGAGGCCATGGAGGTGGATCCGCCTACGGGTCAAGAACATCCAATGGAAACTGATTACCCCACCGTCAAAAGAAAACGAAAGAGCAGAAATAACACCGAGAAGGGGCCATGGCAGTCCTCCTCCAGAAGATTGAGAAGCTATCAAGGTGGATCCACCTCCAGGAAGAAAAGATCACACAGAGCTGCGTCCACCACCGGCAGCCAGCGAAGAACATCACAAAGGCAGGTCTACTTCCATTACGGATGCCCTGGCAGCTCTGCACCGTACCAGGCCTCTCGTCCATGGCGCTCAACTCCTTCTTGCCTGGCTTGGGTACCTAACTTAGGATTTAAGAGAGAATAAAGATGTTTTTATCTGTCCTTTTTTCTCTGAGTCATTGAATCCCAGCCTGGTTTGTGTTGGAAGGGACCTTAAAGCTCGTCCAGTTCCAGCCCCCTGCCTCCAGCCTTCTCCTCTGCTGCTCCTGTCTGCAGCTCAGCCCTGCTCCATCCTCCTGCTGTGGCTGCTCACAGAGCCTGGTACCCACACGTAGCAGGGCAGGGAGTGAGCTCCTGCAAAGCAGGTCAGGGCTGGAGCATGGGGGGCACTGGCTCTCCTGCGCTCACTGTGGGGAACATGTGCAGGGTCTGCTCTGCCTGCCTGCCTGCCTCTTATTGTTCCCTGTCCCAGTCCTTCAGGTCTGGACCCACACTCAACCTCTGCATTTGGATCTCCTTTTAAACCATCCATCTCCAATTGCTTCTCCAAACCACCCCTTCCCAATCTCACAGAGCATCATAGCAGCCCTATGCCTGTACCAAGCACATGCCCAAGGTGGCGTACGTGCTCTCTCTACCATTCCATCATCTCCACAGCTTGTTCCGCCCTGTCTCTTGTGACCTCTCATGGATCCAACCGGTTCTCCTTCACCCTTCTGCCACAGGGGGAGAAGGGGCTCATCGGACTCCTCTATCAGCATCCCAGCGGCTATGCTGATTTAAATGGCCTCCAACCAATACACGCAGGTCAAAGGAAAGTTACCGCTCAAACTTCGTTGGAGCTCCTCCAACATCAGCTACGATGCCGAATGTCGCATGGATTTGTCACTGCGGTGCTTCTGTGGAAGGTCCCATGCCCCTCCTGCTGAAAGGAACAGGCAGAAGGGCCTGTCAGTGAGGTGCTTACTCACTCTCTGAGCTGGTTTGAGGGTTCCTTGCCAGCTTAGACCCTGTTGGGAAGGGATCCTTTTCCCAGAGCCAACGTAGTCACAGAAATCACAGAATGGTTTGGGTTGGAAGGGACGTGAAAGCTCACCCAGCTCCAACCCCTGCCATGAGCAGGGACACCTTGCACTGGAGCAGGTTGCTCAAATCACTGACAGACTGATACGGATTGGCTAGTCAGTGAATTCCAGCTCGTATCTCAGCTGGAGCTGGAGGGAATGGGCCGGCAAAGGTGCGAGCAGTAATTTTTGCCTATACTTGTCCTCCTGACGCAGTGTTTAGAGCACTCTGTTGTGTTGTCTCATCGAAGCAGAGGAAGATGCTACGAACAGTTCATGCCATTCCCCTCTTTCTAAGAGCACAGCATGCTGTTTGCAGTCATGTCTACTTTTTAAGGTGCTCCTCAACCATGGCTGGACACTTCCTTTTGCCTTTTGCCCTGATGCAATCACACTCTTCCTGAAGAACTATGGAAACTCACATGAGCATAAGGATCATGCGTTAACGCCGTGCCAAGGAACGCCTTTTACTGCACTTGCTGCCCAGTGAGTCACTGGCCATCTCTGTCAGGGCCCTTCTCTTTGGTGGTAAAGAAAGTCTTTACCACCATAGTTCAGGCACTACGAACTATGGTGGTAAAGACTTTCTCCCTAACATCTAATCTCAATGTACTCTCTGTTCACCTTGAAACCACGTTGCCCTCAAAGGAACTGAGGCAAGTTATCTAGGTATCTAGGCTTTCCCTCACTCTGTTTCTCTTCTCCATGCTGTTGCTTTGGGAAGCATAGGAAGAGCCTTTGTCCTCTCCTCCCCTGGACCTGCCTGTATGCAGTGGAGTGGAGCCCTGTGGCACTGGATTGCACTGGAGCTCTTCCCAGTTGCTGTGTTTGACCTGCCTCTGGTCAGTGGGGTTAGGGGAGGACCAAGTGCTGCTGCGTGGTGGAGCAAGGCTTCTGAAGCTGCTCCAAGGGTTCAAGTGAGCTTGGCGGCACCAATTCACCCCTGCAGCATTCCCACACACTGAGATCAAGGCCAGTAAAGAGAGAGAGCGTCTGTGCCTGGAATAAAGGGAAGGGGAGGAGGGAGAAACAGCGACTGGACAATGAAACGGGAGTTGGCTAGACCCTAATTGATCCTGATGCCCACAGGTTGGGAAGCGGGGGAAGCAGGCTAGGGCTGGCTACCGTGGCTTCCGGGCCTGCATCCAGGTTAGGGGTAGGGGATGGGTTTGGCTTTGGGCAGCTATAGGGCCTCTGGGGTCAGTGCTGCTAAAGGACCCCTGTGTGGGTAATGGGCATTCCAGATGCATGTATAGCCGTAGAGGGCAGGGGGGCCCCAGACTGTTGGTTGATATTCCAGGATCACCTGCTGCAAGCTCAGGAGTGTTGCATTCCAACCAGAAAGAAGTGCAGCAGGAGGGCCAGGAGACCTCCTTGGATGGATAAGGAGCTCTTGAGGAAAATTCAAATGAAAAAAGAGGCTTATAGTCAGTGGAAGCAAGGACAGGTGGCCTGGGAAGAGTACAGGGATGTTGTCCGGGAAGCTAGGGACCAGGTTATGAAAACTAAGGCCCAGTTAGAATAAAACTCGGCTAGGGATACTAAGGATAACAGAAAGGGATTCTACAGGTACATAGCAAATAAAAAACAGACAAGGGAGAACGTAGGCCCCCTCAGGAAGCTCTCAGGAGAACCAGCTACACAGGATTTGTAGAGCAACATCAGGGAGAACGTGGCTATTAACCTCATGCACAAGAAGCACCCAGCCACTCTCAAACTGCCCACCTTCCACAGACTGTGAGAGATTTCATTAACCCGCGTGCATGGGTACAGCAT
The DNA here is from genome assembly GCF_033815535.1 of Pezoporus flaviventris. Taxonomy (NCBI): domain Eukaryota; kingdom Metazoa; phylum Chordata; class Aves; order Psittaciformes; family Psittacidae; genus Pezoporus; species Pezoporus flaviventris. The sequence continues at coordinate 56,191,209 of NW_026892549.1, forward strand.
GGGCACACCGTGCCTTGCGTCTCCACTGGGAAATGGGAACAACTCGGCATGTACAGCCTTCCTGCAGTGACCGACCTCTCTGGCATCCCAGCTCCAGCAAGGCAGAGATGTCTGCCACTCCCTGCTTTAATTCACTTGGACTCAGTTCTAATTCCTCAGGTGGAAAGAGGAGTCACTTCGGATTTCAGACACATCTATTGCAAAAGGAGTCCAGGAAAGGGGCTCCCAGGCAGCAGCTGGCCTGGGCTCCCAGGCAACGGATGCAGGGCAGGAAATGCCTAAGGATGCTTGAGGCATAAATTCTCTGGAACTGCCCCTGCCCTGGGCATTCTCTGCAGGGCGCTCAGGCAGAAAAGCAGGGACCCTTTTCCCTGGCTCCTGCTGGAAAACCGTTAGCAGCATCAGAGCCTGTCAGGCCGCACACATCCCGTCCCCACTGCAGGACTCTCTGATCCATCACCATGACAGTGGGCTGGCGATGTCACAGAGCACATTCTACCCTGGGCGCTATAAATACAGGGACCCCGCAGACACCCGGCAGTCGCTTGAGGTCCCAGGCCCAGCAACATTGGCACCAGCGAGGCAGGGAGCTGAAAAGCTATGTCTCACAGGGCAGTGCTTTTGGCGCCCAAGAGAGTCACGAAGAGGAAGGTGTCGGAGATGGGAGGAAGCGCCCGCTGTGGCTCTGACCGTGCACAGCCAGTTGAAGTAGACCAGCGTGAAAAGCTGGAGGAGGCCATGGAGGTGGATCCGCCTACGGGTCAAGAACATCCAATGGAAACTGATTACCCCACCGTCAAAAGAAAACGAAAGAGCAGAAATAACACCGAGAAGGGGCCATGGCAGTCCTCCTCCAGAAGATTGAGAAGCTATCAAGGTGGATCCACCTCCAGGAAGAAAAGATCACACAGAGCTGCGTCCACCACCGGCAGCCAGCGAAGAACATCACAAAGGCAGGTCTACTTCCATTACGGATGCCCTGGCAGCTCTGCACCGTACCAGGCCTCTCGTCCATGGCGCTCAACTCCTTCTTGCCTGGCTTGGGTACCTAACTTAGGATTTAAGAGAGAATAAAGATGTTTTTATCTGTCCTTTTTTCTCTGAGTCATTGAATCCCAGCCTGGTTTGTGTTGGAAGGGACCTTAAAGCTCGTCCAGTTCCAGCCCCCTGCCTCCAGCCTTCTCCTCTGCTGCTCCTGTCTGCAGCTCAGCCCTGCTCCATCCTCCTGCTGTGGCTGCTCACAGAGCCTGGTACCCACACGTAGCAGGGCAGGGAGTGAGCTCCTGCAAAGCAGGTCAGGGCTGGAGCATGGGGGGCACTGGCTCTCCTGCGCTCACTGTGGGGAACATGTGCAGGGTCTGCTCTGCCTGCCTGCCTGCCTCTTATTGTTCCCTGTCCCAGTCCTTCAGGTCTGGACCCACACTCAACCTCTGCATTTGGATCTCCTTTTAAACCATCCATCTCCAATTGCTTCTCCAAACCACCCCTTCCCAATCTCACAGAGCATCATAGCAGCCCTATGCCTGTACCAAGCACATGCCCAAGGTGGCGTACGTGCTCTCTCTACCATTCCATCATCTCCACAGCTTGTTCCGCCCTGTCTCTTGTGACCTCTCATGGATCCAACCGGTTCTCCTTCACCCTTCTGCCACAGGGGGAGAAGGGGCTCATCGGACTCCTCTATCAGCATCCCAGCGGCTATGCTGATTTAAATGGCCTCCAACCAATACACGCAGGTCAAAGGAAAGTTACCGCTCAAACTTCGTTGGAGCTCCTCCAACATCAGCTACGATGCCGAATGTCGCATGGATTTGTCACTGCGGTGCTTCTGTGGAAGGTCCCATGCCCCTCCTGCTGAAAGGAACAGGCAGAAGGGCCTGTCAGTGAGGTGCTTACTCACTCTCTGAGCTGGTTTGAGGGTTCCTTGCCAGCTTAGACCCTGTTGGGAAGGGATCCTTTTCCCAGAGCCAACGTAGTCACAGAAATCACAGAATGGTTTGGGTTGGAAGGGACGTGAAAGCTCACCCAGCTCCAACCCCTGCCATGAGCAGGGACACCTTGCACTGGAGCAGGTTGCTCAAATCACTGACAGACTGATACGGATTGGCTAGTCAGTGAATTCCAGCTCGTATCTCAGCTGGAGCTGGAGGGAATGGGCCGGCAAAGGTGCGAGCAGTAATTTTTGCCTATACTTGTCCTCCTGACGCAGTGTTTAGAGCACTCTGTTGTGTTGTCTCATCGAAGCAGAGGAAGATGCTACGAACAGTTCATGCCATTCCCCTCTTTCTAAGAGCACAGCATGCTGTTTGCAGTCATGTCTACTTTTTAAGGTGCTCCTCAACCATGGCTGGACACTTCCTTTTGCCTTTTGCCCTGATGCAATCACACTCTTCCTGAAGAACTATGGAAACTCACATGAGCATAAGGATCATGCGTTAACGCCGTGCCAAGGAACGCCTTTTACTGCACTTGCTGCCCAGTGAGTCACTGGCCATCTCTGTCAGGGCCCTTCTCTTTGGTGGTAAAGAAAGTCTTTACCACCATAGTTCAGGCACTATGAACTATGGTGGTAAAGACTTTCTCCCTAACATCTAATCTCAATGTACTCTCTGTTCACCTTGAAACCACGTTGCCCTCAAAGGAACTGAGGCAAGTTATCTAGGTATCTAGGCTTTCCCTCACTCTGTTTCTCTTCTCCATGCTGTTGCTTTGGGAAGCATAGGAAGAGCCTTTGTCCTCTCCTCCCCTGGACCTGCCTGTATGCAGTGGAGTGGAGCCCTGTGGCACTGGATTGCACTGGAGCTCTTCCCAGTTGCTGTGTTTGACCTGCCTCTGGTCAGTGGGGTTAGGGGAGGACCAAGTGCTGCTGCGTGGTGGAGCAAGGCTTCTGAAGCTGCTCCAAGGGTTCAAGTGAGCTTGGCGGCACCAATTCACCCCTGCAGCATTCCCACACACTGAGATCAAGGCCAGTAAAGAGAGAGAGCGTCTGTGCCTGGAATAAAGGGAAGGGGAGGAGGGAGAAACAGCGACTGGACAATGAAACGGGAGTTGGCTAGACCCTAATTGATCCTGATGCCCACAGGTTGGGAAGCGGGGGAAGCAGGCTAGGGCTGGCTACCGTGGCTTCCGGGCCTGCATCCAGGTTAGGGGTAGGGGATGGGTTTGGCTTTGGGCAGCTATAGGGCCTCTGGGGTCAGTGCTGCTAAAGGACCCCTGTGTGGGTAATGGGCATTCCAGATGCATGTGGCTGCACGCATCCCTTTCTATCCTGAACTCTGATGCTTGGCCCTTTTGGTGCCATGTGGTGCTTTGAAGGATGGTGCTGTGCAAGCTGTATGAGTGCCTTGCAGCAGGTTGTTGCCTGGTGTGAGTTTGGCTTGAATCACTTCTTTGCTTAAAGGAAAAGGTAAAAAGGTACTTGGAGGTCAACCGCAATGGTTAAAGAGATTCTATGGTTTCCCCCCACATCCAGGGTCCAGACTTAAGCCTTTGTTCAATCCTTCTTTGGAAGAAAATAGCTTCCCAGAAGTTGGATGTTTCCACTGTGGTTTCAAACCCCAAACTCTTAGGTTAAAGCTTTCGCTTTCTCTGTTGTCAGTGGTCACTGTCTGATGATGGCTTGGCCACCACGACCAATGGGCAATGAAGCAGGCAGTAGAGGCAACATCTTCCTTGTCCTCGCTCCTTGCCCATGGACAGCACCATGGTCCTTATACCAAAGCTGTGACCCTCTCCCAGGCTTCCCTGACCCTTTCCAGAGCAAAGGGAAATTGAGGCAGTCCAAGAAGACCTCCCAGAGCCATGAAGGGCACTTCCATGAGAACAGTGTTGACCCCAGCTCTCCACTGGGTGCTGTGATGCAGCAGAGCGAGGCGGTGTCTGCCTCCTGTCCTGCTCCTAACCTTTCCTCCAGCAGTAGCTCTGTGGACCACCTCCAGGATGTGTCCTTGGATGCAGGAAGAGATGGCTGGAGTGTGGATGCTGCTCCAGTTTCTTCAAGGGAGGACAGCCTCCAAGAGGATGTGCAGCAGGAGGGCCCTCTCTTGGCCACCCTGGACTCCCTGTCTATTAATAGCGATGAGAACTGTTCCAGCACTGGGCTCTTGAGTGCACTGGAGGGCCTGGAATGCTGAGGACCTGGAGCTCCTGCTGCTGGATGAGAGAATGGTAATGGTCAATATGGACCCTGATCTTAGCCCATCCTGCAGTGACTTGGTGAGTGAGCACGAGGGATTAGATATAAGGAAGAAGTTCTTCCCTGTGAGCATGGATCCTTGAGCCTGGATGTATGGGCAATCACACTATCGCCAAATACCTGGATGGGTTTTAACTCTTCCTTGCTACTTGCCTCCACAGCCCCAAGAGCTTCCCAGCAGCTAAAGTGACCTAAGGAGGCCCACAGCCTGGCTGGGTTTGTTACCAGGGTGCTGGGTTTTACTCAACCACAGCATCATTTCATCCAGTGCTGTGTTCCTGTTGAGGTCCATGGAGGAAAAGCCATCTTCTATGCAGCAGGAGCTGCCTCCCGCTCCCCAAGGAGACCGGCACATCCATAACTGATGCCCATCCTCACACCAGCTGCTGCTTGTCTTCCCCTGGGCCTTATGGCAATGATTTTCAATGCACTGGTCCAGCGCAGGGACCTGGCTGAAGCAAAAAGTCTCCTGTGAGCTGCAGCAAAGGAGAAGCCACATGCACATGGCTCTGGCTCCGTGCTTGGCCCTGCTGTTGACTCTGCCGTGTGCTTGTGGGCAGCCAGAAATTCGTGTATGGATCCAAGAGGATTCATGGATTCCGAGGGCTGGAGCAGCTCTGCTCTGGAGCCAGGCTGAGAGAGCTGGGCTGGATCAGCCTGGAGAAGAGAAGGCTCCTTAAGGGGAGACCTTAGAGTAGCGAGTTTATTGTTAGTCAGGTTAATGTTTGAGCAAGCCAAGCAAAGACTTAGTTCAATCCACTTATGGTCCAGTGGGATGCCTTGGTGAAATATAGTCTCCTTGCATAGGGAGATGGAAGTGGGGGGCAAGGAGGGGCTGAGCCTAGGTGATGTGCCCTCTCAAGTAACATCCCCTCAGCCACAGCAGGGGATGGGCATGACGGTGGGAGCCCTGGGGCTCTGTTCATGATCTGCTGGGTTATAACTGTGGAGAGCACAGATTTAGTGCTTATAATGGCACACACATGGGGCAGGAGGAAAGCAGAGGGGTTTTATGTTTTCCTTCACATCTTTACCTTCATGCCCACCACTTCTCTGCAGTGAATCACAGCATGCAGCTAAAGGATGCTCCTGGCTTGAGCCCGCTGGGATAGGTAACATTTGATGCTGCCTGCATCCATGAGGCTGAGCACTGGTCCCCTATCAGCATCAGAGAGGCCAGGAGCAGATGTCTCGCAGGGACCCACAGCAGCAGAGAGCAAGGTAAATATTGCTATAACGGCTCAGCCTGGTGTTTGCCCACACCACCTACATGCACCATCCATTCTAGATGGCTTCTGGAGCTGGGAGCAGTAGAGCAGAATGCTTGCTGATGGTTCATGGATTAAATAGAGGGGAAGGAGGACATGGGGAGGTGGTGTTTGTTCACTCCTGGCCCATGTCCTCTTTGCTGGCTGTGGCTTGGTGCCAAAGCCACGCTGAGTAGTACCTGTGGTGGGTGAGAAGAGAGCTATGGGCTGGTGCTGCATGTGGAACACCTCTAACAGTGGGTTAGAGGTTATCTACTTGAATAACTGGGGAGCAGCTGAGACGCTTTTGGTTTAACTTATTAAAGTGTTGTGGTTTGAATCACAGAATGGTTTGGGTTTGAAAGGACCTTGAGATCACCCAATTCCAACCCTCTGCCATGGACAGGGACACCTCACACTAAACCATGTCACCCGATTCTCTGTCCAGCCTGGCTTTAAACTCTGGCAGGGATGGGGCAGCCACAGCTTCTGTGGGCACCCCATGCCAGCGCCTCAGCACCCTCACAGGGAAGAACTTCTTCCTTATATCCATCCTCATCTTCTCCATTGTTTCCTCTTAATTAGATATAAGAAGCGTAAAGTCTCTTCTAATTTTCAGGAGTGTCCTGGGTTCAGCAGTAGCAGTCATGTTTCTCCTTCTTGGTAGCTGGTGCAGTGCAGTGTTTTGACTTTCGGCTCGGGAACAGAGCTGATAACAAGAATGTTTTGGTTTGGCCAAGGACTTTGTGAGCCTCATGCTCTGCCAGGGAGAAGGGGAAGCCAGGAGGCAGAGACAGGACACCTGACCCAAACTGACCAAAGAGGTATTCCATACCACAGCACGTCATGCCCAGGATATAACTGGGAGTTAGCCGGAAGGGCTGGGTGACTGCAGGGTTGGAGGAGGTATCGGTCAGAGCTTGGTCGGGCTCGGGGGGGCGAGATATCGGTCGGCTGGTGCTGAGGTGATGTATTCTCTTCCCTTGTTATTTCATCATTATTATTATTGGTGGTAGCAGTAGTGATTTGTGTTATACCTTAGTTACTAAACCGTTCTTATCTCAACCCGTGGGAGTTGCATTCTTTTTGATTCTCCTCTCCATCCCTCTGGGAGCAGGGGGAGGGAAAGAAGGGGGGGGTGAGTGAACGAGTTACCTGACTGGGTTTAAACCACGACAGTTCTTTTTGGCGCCCAGCGTGGGGCATGAGGGGTTGAGATAACAACAGATCTGACCAGATTAATAGTCACTCATCACAATGCTGATTTATTGGCTCTCAGAGTTGTTCCTCTTGATCTCACAGTTTCAGAACGCAGTACATTACTTAGAGCCGGTATTCGCTGTGTTAGTGTTTATCAAGTGTGGGGCCTGGGCTAAGGTTCTTGTCTCACTGTGCTTTATGGCAATGGCTTGTAATACGGGTGGGCTCCAGCAGCAGGGCGGGACGGACGTGGCCGTGGACTTGTACCTGGCCGTCCGGCTGCTCTTCACCGTCCTGGCCCTCACCCTACTCTCCATCTTCGTGAGGCTGCGGGGAACTGAGGGGGAGCGGCCCCGGGAGCCGGCGGCTGCTGAAGCGGCCCGGGAGAGCGGCCCCGGGGGCCAAGCGGCGGCGGGAGCGGGGCCGGAGGCCCCGAGGGGACGGCTGCCGGTGGAGGAGGTTGAGGAGAGGAAGGAGGCGGCTGCTGAGCAGCGGGAGAAGGCGGCGGAGGAGCTGAGCCCCGCGGAGGAGCCGAGCCCCGCGGAGGAGCCGAGCCCCGCGGCCGAGCCCAGCCCTGCGACGGCCGAGGGCATTCCCCGGAAGCCGCCCGCCGAGCCCCAGGAGGACGCAGGAGACCCCGCAGCATTTCCCAGCAAGGCAGAGGAGGAAGAGCGGGACTCCGGAAAAGAGAAGCCGGTGGTGGGAGAGCCGGCAAGCACAGCAGCTACACCAGCCCCAGTGACAAGTACAGCAGCATCAACTGAGAGCTCTGAAGGTTTTGAATGGCCTTTGGGTATCCTTGGGACCTGCCTGCTGATTGTGAGGGGGATCAGCATGTTGGCACACACACAGGCTGTGTTCTACCCACAACCATTTTGTCTGATCTCAAAAGTTAGGCAGAGTCAGGTTTGGGTCTTGTCTGGGGTTAGACAACAATATAGGGGGACCAAGAGGTTTTCCCCAAGGCTGGACAGTCATGAGTGGCAGGGTGTGTGGGACAGTATGGGCAAGTATCTAGTCCACTGGGCCCCTCCAGTGCTTTGGAAGCATCAGAGATGGAAGGCAGCTGTATGGAGTCCCCAGCAACAAGCTGCAGAAACTGCTTAAGGGGACAGTGAATTATTTTAAGCCTGGTGGGCCCATGGCACTTCAGGCCATCAGAGCAGAGATGCAACACAGAGATGGACTCATGATCGAGGGGTGGACTTAACAATGGACACTATTGCCCAGGTTATTCACAAGTGTGAACACTGCACACAGTCTCTCCTGCTCTGACTGTTACAAGAGATGGAGCCTGCCATCATGGACCAGATGGACTCAGCAGCTTTATAGGGACTGGTCCATGCACTAAGATAAGAGTATATTGAAAATGTGGGATCTGAGCATGACGTGAAGGTATGGAATAAGGGGTGGATAATGTCCTGGGTTCAGGAGTAGCAGTCATGTTTCTCCTTCTTGGTAGCTGGTGCAGTGCAGTGTTTTGACTTTCGGCTCGGGAACAGAGCTGATAACAAGAATGTTTTGGTTTGGCCAAGGACTTTGTGAGCCTCATGCTCTGCCAGGGAGGAGGGGAAGCTGGGAGGAGGCAGAGACAGGACACCTGACCCAAACTGACCAAAGAGGTATTCCATACCACAGCATGTCGTGCCCAGGGTGACTGCAGGGTTGGAGGAGGTATCGGTCAGAGCTTGGTCAGGCTGGGGGGGGCGAGTTATCGGTCGGCTGGTGCTGAGGTGATGTATTCTCTTCCCTTGTTATTTCCTTTATCATTATTGTTATTGGTGGTAGCAGTAGTGATCTGTGTTATACCTTAGTTACTAAACTGTTCTTATCTCAACCCGTGGGAGTTGCATTCTTTTTGATTCTCCTCTCCATTCCTCTGGGAGTAGGGGGAGGGAAAGAAGGGGGGGGTGAGTGAACGAGTTACTTGACTGGGTTTAAACCACAACAAGGAGCTGCAGAACATCTGGAACATGAGCTAAGTTAAACGGAGCATCTCTCAAAATACAAGTGATTTGATGACAATACAGAAGATGTTTTACCCTGCAGACCACCCATTGGAGATCCTGGGAAGCATGACATGCATTGACAAGCCAGATATCAACCGTGTCCAGCGCACACATGGGAACCAGGGCGAGCTGCTTGCATTTTATAGAGCAAAAAAAGGCACCTCTTGGTCTGCAGGCATTTCCCTCTGTGTTGGGCCATGGAGGTGTTTGCTGGCATGAAGAACAAGACAGACTTACAAAGCTTATCTGTGAAGGTCCAAAGGTGACATCGTCCAGGAATATGAAGAGAGCAGCATGGCAACATGTTAGTTCAGTGTTCCCTGCAGCACATGGGGATGCCAGTTTGTGTATTCACAAGCAGGCACCGAATCAAGCACTTCACATTTGATTTGTTCCCTTAAATCTGCTCCAAAGTCAGGCTTTACCTGATGGAAAAGTGTTCTGTTGGGACTTTCAGAACTTTTTGCTTCCCTTTCACGCGATGCTGATGTGAATGTGTGGCTGTGGTACGTTCACATCTGCTTGGGTTTGATGGGAATGAAGCATTTGGGGGCAGGTTCATTCCCTCTGTCTGTTTGCCTTATCAGTTGAGCAGGGAAGATTCTGACTCGCAACAAATACTTTGCTTGCTGTGTTTGGAAGAGATTCATACACAGGACTGTTAAAAACCCATCAGAAAGGAAACTGGATGTCCAGTGCATGAATGTTCAACGAAGAGTTTCTTGTTTCCAGGGAAAATGCTGGCATTTCTGTCAAAACCAACATTGAAACCATGCTTTGCTTGTCAAAGAAAGCTGGTTTGTCTTTCAATCAAGAATCTGAACTTTATTTATGATGTCTTCTGGGTCCTATTTTTGCTTTTTATGGGGTTTTATCCTTTGTTTCTGCGCAAGTGTTTCTTCCACCTCTAGGAAATGTCCCAGTGCTCTTTGTTGTGTATTTCTTGTCCTGTTTCCTAGACTCCTTTTGCAATAGATGTGTTTGAAATCCAAAGTGACTCCTCTTTACACCTGAGGAATTAGAACTGAGTCCAAGTGAATTAAAGCAGGGAGTGGCAGACATCTCTGCCTTGCTGGAGCTGGGATGCCAGAGAGGTTGGTCACTGCAGGAAGGCTGTACATGCTGAGTTGTTCCCATTTCCCAGTGGAGACGCAAGGCACGGTGTGCCCATGCTGTACCCATGCATGCGGGTTAATGAAATCTCTCACAATCTGTGGAAGGTGGGCAGTTTGAGAGTGGCTGGGTGCTCCTTGTGCATGAGGTTAATAGCCACGTTCTCCCTGATGTTGCTCTGGAAGAGCCTTGAATCTTTGGGTAGGCGCATAAAACATGGTGCTCCATGAAGCATAGGAGCTATTCTTCAGAGGCCTTGCATGGGGAATTCGAATGCATCTGGGCTTTGCTGGAGCTTTAAGCTCACAGCCAGAAGGGGCACCTCTAAGCACTGTGAGCACTGATAGCCTGGGGCTGGTGATGGGGACACTGGATGTGGGACTTGGGAGAAATCAAACTAGATGGATCCATGTGTGTTGGCCAGTATGTGGCATTGCAGGTCAAACACAGCAACTGGGAAGAGCTCCAGTGCAATCCAGTGCCACAGGGCTCCACTCCACTGCATAGGGGCAGGTCCAGTGGAGAAGAAGAAGACAAAGGCTCTTCCTATGCTTCCCAGAGCAACAGAATGGAGAAGAGAAACAGAGTGAGGGAAAGCCTAGACACCTAGATAGCTTGCCTCAGTTCCTTTGAGGGCAACGTGGTTTCAAGCTGAATACAGAGTAGATTGACATTAGATGTTAGGGAACTCCCTGCCCTGCTGCGTGTGAGTACCAGGCTCTTTAAGTGGCCACATCAGGAGGATGGAGCAGGGCTGAGCTCCAGGCAGGAGCAGCAGGAGCAAGGCTGCAGTGTGGACCTGAGTGCTCTGTCCAGGCAATGGGACCAGACACAAAGCCCTCCATCATCAGCTCAAGGGCCTTCTAGCCCTTGGAAGGCAAGCTCCCTACCACACACGTGTGAGGTCCACACAACACCTGAGGCAGAGAAACTGCCTGTTCCACAAGTCCAAGGACATCCCCAGCCCGCTGTCATGGTGATGGACCAGAGAGTCCCTTCCAAACCCTGTCTGTGATTCTGTGCTCCTGAAGAGCAGGAAGTCCCTGATGCCTGGATAAGCAATTTCAGCTGCAGCTGGGTTTGCACATGCAGGGAGTGGTTTGGTATTCGTGGCTGGAGGGCATTGCTCCTAGTGCCAGCAGGGCTGGAGATGGGCTGTGGGCTTTGCTGGCAACAGCTCTGCAGGACCCCAGCGAGCTGGGTTGGAGCAGGTGGAAAGCAGGCCCAAGGGGGCACATCTGCAAATGTCTTTCCATGGCGGGAGGGCTGGGATTTAATGGGAAATCCTAGTGTCTAAGCTGAGCACATGAACACAACAGCTGGCATATGGGATTAAAGGCAGGAATAAATCACAGCAGGCAAGGATACCAGCAAGTGCCCAAGGAGCCTCACGCATCCTGCACGTAGGGATCTTCCTCTTGCCCGCCGTCATGTACCAGAGGAGAGGGATGCCTGGAGACCTGCAGACCCTGGCCTGTATCTTCTACCTGCTGCACCTCAAGTTCTTCCTGGGAGAGATATGGCAGAACCAGCCCTCTCCCTAAGGGCATTCAAGGCAGGCATGGGAGGGGAGTGAAGAGAGCCTCTCCTTCCCCAGCTCAAGAGGGCACAGGAGCCCAAGTGGAAGTGCACAGCAAGCCTTCAAGGGCCAAGTTTGCACCTTCCTTCACTGCCTGGGGGATTGAGTGGGGGAAATGTGTCTTTGGTAGCTCACCCTCTTTGGAAAGGCTCCAGCTGCCTTAGGAGACATTCCTCACATAGCTTTGCTGTGAAGAAAGTGTTGACCTGTTACAGGGGCGTTTGCTGAGCAAGTGAAGACGAGCCAAAGGCAGCTCTGAAGTGCTGGGGGAAAATGGGTTTCCCATCACCAGGGTTGGGCAGGAGGTCAGGCTCACCCCCACACATATATATCTGTATATATATGTATATATGTATATGCATATATAGATTACTCGGCCTCACACTGGTGCCCAGGACCTGCTTGTGGTGCTTCCTGAATCACTGACAGTGGTTAGCCCCAGGAAACAGGCAGGAAGCTGGAGTCTGGGATGACAAAAGGGTTAAAGAGGGGGTGTTTAGCTACAGTAGGACTTGGAGCAGCTCTTGGAGTACAGGGACATGCATGGGACAAAGATGCTGTTCCTTCTTCATAACAGAAGCTGGATGCTGGCACTGATAACTGCAGTGACAAAGAGCATTTAGACCAGGAGCAGGTGGTTCATAGAACCGTAGCATGTTTTGGGTTGGAAAGGACCTTAAGATCATCCAGCTCCAGCCCCTGGCACAGGCAGGGACACTTTCCACTAGAGCAGGTTGCTCCAAGCCCCTATGTCCAACCTGGCCTAGAACACTGCCAGAGATGGGGCAACCACAGCTTATCTGGGCACCGTGTGCCAGCACCTCAGCACCCTCACAGTAAAGAGCTTCTTCCTTATCTCCAACCTGAACTTGCCCTGTTTCAGTTTGAACCCATCACCCCTTGTGCTATCACTACAGTCCCTGATGAAGAGTCCCTCCCCAGCATCCCTGTAGCCCCCTTCAGACACTGGAAGTTGCACTGAGGTCTCCACGCAGCTTCTCTTCTCCAGGCTGAACAGCCCCAATGTTCTCATCCTGTCTTAGTATGGGAAGTGCTCCAGGCTCTTATCACCCTTGCAGCCTCCAAGATGACCAGGAGGTGAAACATCTCCAGGTTTCCTGTAGCCCTTTAGGCACTGGAGCTGCTCTAAGGTCTCCCTTTCTTCTGGGCAATAAATTAAACGGAGCATCTCTCAAAATACAAGTGATTTGATAACAATACAGAAGATGTTTTACCCTGCAGACCACCTGTTGGAGATCCTGGGAAGCATGACATGCATTGACAAGCCAGATATCGTCTCAGACATCAACCGTGTCCAGCACACACATGGGAACCAGGGTGAGCTGCTTGCATTTTATAGAGAAAAAAAATGCACCTCTTGGTCTGCAGGCATTTCCCTCTGTGTTGGGCCATGGAGGTGTTTGCTGGCATGAAGAACAAGACAGACTTACAAAGCTTATCTGTGAAGGTCCAAAGGCGCATTACCTGTGCCCATGTCTTAAGGCAGCGCTTGGCAGTGGAGCTGGGGGTGCCCGGTGAGTGGGGTCCCACCACTGCACACTTCCAGCTATGGACAAACTGCACATGATTGACCAAATGGGGTTTGCTTCCAAATGGTCCAAACTGGACCCTGCTAGATGATGACCAACCCTTACCTGGCTGTGCTCACCCCCAGCTTTCTCTTGCAGTTTACCTCTATGGAGGGGCAGCACAGGAGGAGAGCAGGAAAGCTCTGCCCACCATTGCCCTCAACATCCGTGAGCAGGGGCGTGGCACTGACCAGGTACCCCCGTGCCATCAGCGCACTGGGAGCAGTTTGCCCCTGGTCCTCTCGGGCCATGCCTTGACCATGGAAGTTCTTGGCAGCCTGGGCGCTTGAAGAAGGTGCAGGGCATCGGCTGGTATCTGGAGGAGGAGAATATAGCCCAGGTTTCAACGAACCTGCTGGACTTTGAGACCACACCGCTCCATGCCATCTATGAGGAGGTGTGCCGAGATGCCAAGGTGGGTCAGCGCACCGTGATTGTTTCAAAAGGGGCTTTGCAGAGGATGTCTCCCTCCAGGCTTTTCTCCCCATGCCAAAGTCAGGCTCTGCTTTACCTCACACTTGGCTCAGCCAAGCTGGGCAGAGCACTGAATGGCATGAAACCCACACGAGCTCAGTGCCTTGCCTCAGCTCCTCCACGGAGGGCTTTTCCATGAGCTCTTCAGGTCCCGGGAAGGGATGAGGACCAGAAGGCTGGGGTGATGGTGGTGACAGAGCAGGTAACTCTCGGGACAGTCGCGTTTCTGATGTCTGCCACAGGCACTGAATCTCCCTGTGGTGGGGTCCCAGCTGGTGGGGCTTGTCCCCAAGAAGGCCTTGCTGGACGCAGCCGAGTTTTACATGAAGAAGGAAAACCTCTTCATCCTAGAGGAGGAGCAGAAGATCAGGATGGTAATGTGGCTCTTCCTGGTACCCAGACGAGGGTGGGATCATGACAGGAACTCATGCCCAGCCTCCCAAAGTGGCCCTGAGCAGAGATTTGCGACCACGGCAGCCTCCAGGCATGACACTTGTCTACAGGGATGGTTCTTGGCAAGCTGTAAGGGCACAGTGAGGGGGATAAGAGGATGCTGAGATGCTCTAGGGAGCAGAGAGCCTATCCTGTGAGGACAGTGTGTGGGCAGCAGCTCCCCATCTTGCCTGCATGGAGGCCAGGAGGGGAAGAAGACCCCCCAAAGAGCTCAGGGACAGTGTGTGGCATTACAGGAAGCTGCCCCAGGACCAGCATAAGCTGGGAATGAACAGACAGGCTCTGCTTTTCAGCTGCAGGAGGGAGGGACTTTTCCACCCTGTGGGGAAGTTGCTAGATAAGAGCAAGCTAATGATTTACTGGTGCTGCTCCCTGTTGTTTGCAGCCATCTGGGCTGGGCTGGGCTGGGCTGGGCTGGTGCTGCCTGGGGTGATGGCCCCAGTAACTCTGTCTAGGGCGGGATCACCCATGGTTAATCAAGAACAGGGAATGAGGATGCAACGGGACTGACGTGGCAGTGCTGTTCCTTGCAGGTGGTCAGCCGGCTGGGCCTTGACTCCCTGTCTCCGTTTCACCCCCGGGAGCGCATCATCGAGTAGGGATCCCCATCCTGCTTCTCATCACGGTGCCCATCCCTACCTGGATAGAGGGGATCCTGCTGCCTATGTCTTCCCTTCAGCTTACTTTGGGAGAGGCGCCTGCACTCAGCTTCCCTGAGCATCTCTGAGGGGCGCTGTGCAGGCGTGGGGTGGTCCTTGCTCCCCAGCGCTGATGGTTGTGGACATGCCAAGGGGGGGACTCCAGGTGTCTCTGGCAAGGCAGCAGGAGCAGGTTTCAAGAGGGTGGATGAAAACCTGTTGGAGAAGGGACCGGGTGGTGGTTGTGCAAACACATCTGCCCTGCTGCAGGACCGTGTGGTGGGACTCTGATCCAGCGGGAGAGCTCCTCGCAAGCCTCTTTCCTAGGTGGGAGCCAAAATGCTGGAAGCAGCTGTGTTCGGAGCTTACTTCAATGTCATGATCAACCTCAAAGACATAACGGATGAGGAGTTCAGGCTTGCAGTGAGCCGGGGCCATGGTGGTGGGGATGAGGTGGGGCAGAGGTGGAGAGGAAGCCCCTGGGAGTCCTCATGCCTGGGTACCCGCTCCCTTTGCCCCCAGCGGAATGCATGGGGTGGATGGGGGTTGGCTGTTTTGTCCTGTGGGACACGGTGGTGAATGGTGGGCCTTCTTCCTCACCATGCAGATGTCACAGAAGGTCTCTGGGCTCCTGGAGGAGGCAAAGCAAGGCTCGGCGCTCGTGCTGGTGCTGCTGGAGAAGCGGGTGGCCTGAGAGGAGCTCTGCAGTGGCAAATACAGCTGGGAAACATGATTATCTCTGCCTGGGCTCCTTCAGTATCTACTTTGGGAGAGCTACTCTGCCCAGGCACGTCCCAACGTCCTGCCCCCTGCTCACCTTGACCTGGCCAAGGGTGACTTTTTGCTGCCTGGGGCTCAGATCCCAGTCTCCATTCCCCTATGCCTGGCCACAAGGAGCCGATTAGGTTGGCAGGGCCTGTGGTCAGGGATCCCAAAGGAGCGGGGTGGCAGGGACCCCATGGTGCTGCCCCCGAAGAGATCCTGAAGTGTGACCAGCTCCTGACCTCGCACACCCCAGTGTCCTTCTGTGCCCACAGGGCTGGGACAGGACCTGGCGTAGTCTCTGGTGGTGCATGCCCAGCCCAACCCAGCCCATTGCATTGTTCACTGCTCTGGGAAGGGAGCATTGTCAAACGTGGGGCAGTATCGGGGTGTTAGCAGGGAGATGGGGAGGGGATGAAAAGAGCTCTGGCCCCTCCTCATAGACACCCAAGAGAAAGACCTGAGCACTGGAGCATCCAGCCCTGCCTCTTGTCTCTGTTACCTGGGTCTGATGGCAGGTATCAGCTCCTTGACTTGCACACCATGGCAGCACCCCGAGCAGTGTCACAGCGGGTCGATAGCTGGACCCTGAGCCTCACTGTCCCACAGCACTGCCTGCAGGACGGTGACCCCCTTCCTGGGCCAGACCCTGACCCAAACCCCAGTGTCCATGCTGGGAGCACTGAGCCTGACCCCATCATGGAACCACAGAATGGCTTGGGTTGGAAAGGACCTCAAGATCATCCAGTTCCAACCCCTGCCACGGGCAGGGACACCTTCCACTAGAGCAGGTTGCTCCAAGCCCCTGTGTCCAACCTGGCCTAGAACACTGCCAGGAATGGAGCAGCCACAGCTTCTGTGGGCACCCTGTCCCAGCACCTCAGCACCCTCACAGTAAACAGCTTCTTCCTTATCTTCAACCTGAACTTCCCCTGTTTCAATCTGAACCCATCACCTCTTGTCCTATTGCTGCAGCCCCAGATGTAGAGTCCCTTCCCAGCATCCTTGTAGCCCCCTTCAGGCACTGGAAGCTGCTCTGAGGTCTCCACGCAGCTTCTCTTCTCCAGGCTGAACACCCCCAGTGTTCTCAGCCTGTTTTAGTATGGGAAGTGCTCCAGGCCCTTCTCACTGTTGTGGCCTTCAGCATGACCAGGAGGTGAAACCACCACCCTCCATCCCCTGTGTTTAACAGCCCTGTGGGACCTTTGTGCAGCAGGGAGTGGAGTGTTGATGTTTCCGGCGTGCCCATGGTGACATGCGATGGGAGCGGTGCCGCCGGTTCTACCTAGTGTTCCATCTGGTGTCACCCCTTCCTGCTGCACCCCTTCTCCCCTGGGCAGGGCCCCTCTATATAAGGGATGCCAAGGACAGCAATTGGGGTTCTGCTGGCAGTGGTGCTTCCAGAGGGTGCTGCAGCATTGCCTTTACCAGGAGCTTCCCTGAGTATTTGGTGAGTGGAAGCATCTGGAAGCATTCGCATCAGGCAGAGAGCAGGGGACAGTGGGAGCGTAGGCACTCGTGGGTCGGGGTGCACTGTCCCCATGGCTGGCATCACGCCAGGACATAGTGTCCTCATCCCCTTGACATCCACGAGGATATGGGCTGGCACCCAGGCTTGGTTCATGTTTCCATTGATGATGGAAACCACACACACAGGATTTGGGGTGTGCAGAGCTTGGGACAGCCCTTCTCAAGGCTGGCGCTGTCACCCAAAGGGACAGGACAGCTGTCGGGGCGTCTGGGGGGGGGATGCGCTCCTGCAGAAGTGAGTGGGGGCTCAGGGGCTGTGATAGAGGAGCTGGGTCCTGGCTGCTGGCAGGGCGATGGTGTCCCCACACCAGGAGGTGTCACTGATGATGCCTGTCCTTCCCTTGCAGCTTGGGGGTCACTGAGGATGCCAAACCCACACCCAGGTGAGGAGTTGTGGGGTCAGGCAGGACTGTGGGTATCACACAGCCATTGCAGAGCTCGGTGCAATAACCATGGGCACCTGGGGGATTAGCTGTGTACCAAACGGGAGTGGGGCACCATGTGTGGGGAGGAGTCCTTTGGGTGCATGGGTACACCAGCTCCCTGCGTTATCTGTCCAAGGAGAATCCCTCTCTGCTTGCTAACAAACCCCTCTTCTTCCTAGGTGGACCTGGAGGGGTGCCACCACATAACCCTGGTGCTGGTCCCTGCCCTGGCCACCCTTCAGGCCACCCTGGTGGCCATCCCCATGGCCCCCCTAAGCCTGGTCCCCACCAACCAGGGCATCCTCCCCATGGGCACCCTCCTCCAGGACCCCCTCACAGCCCTCCGAAGCACCATTAAGAAGGATGAGAAGAAGCTCTCCAAATACTACAGAGGCAAGGTAAGAGTGAATCTCTGCTGTGGTCCTTCACCCCCCTTACTTATGCCATAGAATACAGCCTGGATAGCTGGGGCTCCCCTCTTGCACTGTTTGGAGCAGAGTGTTGGAACCCTTGTTGGTTGTTTTTAGACACAGAGAGTCTTGCTTGGTTAATAAACAGGCAAGCCTGAGTCATTTCAGGTGATCCATGAAATTGCTGAAGCCATCTGAAACAGTGACACAGCTCAGGGTGTATTAAATCCCACTTAAGTTCCTTCTTAAATCAAACCAAACCAACAAACCAAATCCCAATCACCAGATAAAGGAAAATCAATTCTCTATGCCAGGAATAGATGCTGCAGAAAATGCCATGCCAGTGATAGGCACCATCCAGAGCAGGTCTGAGTGAGAGACTGTGAACAAAACCCCAGTTCCACCATTCAAGGTAGAAGCATTTCCTATATGAAGCAAACCATTAGCTTCTGTCTGGGTGTAATAGCTCTGGAAGTGATTCACCTTGATGTTCACCCTTGCTGACAGAGAGCAGGACCCTTCTGGACTTTGCTTAATTGCTTCAACAGCCTTGAAAATAACAATAAAACCCCGTCCCTCCCATGATATGCCCATAATTATATTCTCCAAGCACAAAAAGAGTGACTCCAATCTCTAAAACATAGTTTATAACAGCATTGCAATAAAGATTGTGGTGACAATTAGTAGCAGTTTCATCTTCAAGTCAAAGGATCCCAGCTGTGGTTTACTGTTCTGAGGCTGTGGTGATGACTCTCATGTAAGTTCACAGCATCACAGTCATAGAATCATATCATAGAATGGTTTGTGTTGGAAGGGACCTTAAAGCTCATCCAGTTCCAATCCCCTGCCACAGGCAGGGACACCTTCCACTAGAGCAGGGTGCTCCAAGCCCCCGTGTCCAACCTGGCCTTGAACACTGCCAGGGATGGGGCAGCCACAGCTTCTCTGGGCACCCTGTGCCAGTGCCTCAGCACCCTCACAGGGAAGAGCTTCTGCCTAAGAGCTCATCTCAGTCTCCCCTGTTCTGGCAGGTTAAAGCCATTCCCCTTGTCCTGTCCCTACAGGCCCTTGTCCAAAGCCCCTCTCCAGTTTCCCTGTAGGATCACCAACACCCATCAGAAATGGTGTGAAAAGGGGATTGTTTCTGTGCTTTATCTCCTCCAGCACTCCAGCAGCTCAAGCAGCAGTCCTGACTCTGACAGAAGAGGACATCTCCTACTCATACTGAAGCAATGATACACAAAGACAAATGCCCCATGGGAACCACCTGCACGTTGCTCCACTCTTTCCCCCTTTCTCTTAGAGCTGCATTTCACCCATTGAGTGATTTCCCTATTTTTACCTTGTAAACTCTTTTACCTGGATTCACTGTGAGACAATGGGCTCTGTCTGCTGTCTTTTGGGAGAGCCCACTAAAATAAGGGCAGTATCATGATGCTTGTTTGCAGTCTGCTGGTGTCCATGTGTTTTTTCCAGTGCAATGATGCTTGCTGCCAATTTAGCTCCTTAGGTTTTCCCAGCTGTAGCAGAGGGCCTGGGTGGGGAATGCCATAGCTTTCCCCAGCTGGGCTGTATGGTTTGCCATCCTCCACTCCAGGGTAATCACTGATAGTAGTGAACTGCCTTTCTGAATCCTCTGAGCCATAGGACTGTGGCATGCTCACCAGGAAAGGTGAAAAGCCTGGCAGTGCTTTCACCACCTCAACCATTTCAACCCGGGACTGCTCTTGCTGCTGTTTTTGTTTAGTTTTGTTCATTGCCATGGCTCAAGAGGACCCTTCCTAGCCCCATTGCTGCAAGCCAGTGTGATGGCTGCTGGAGCCAGTGGCACAAGCAGGAGCAACCTGCACCCTGCACCCACACTTCCAGCTCTTCTGCACCCTGACCCTGGGGTCCCCTACACACAACCCGTACACTGCCCAGCGTCTCCTCCCCATCCCACCTCCACCACCTTACACAAATGCCCCCATCCTCAGAGGGTTCCCCTGCTCTGCTGTTCCAGCTTGAGATACTCGAGTGCTGGATGCAAGAGGGGATGAAGAAAGTGTGGGCTCAGGTGTAATGCCTGGTGGGATGGGGAAAGCCACAGCCCCCCCAAAGAGTCACAGAATGGCTTGGATTGGAAAGTACCTTAAAGCTCATCCAGATCCAACCCCCTACCATGGGTATGGATGCCATCCCCTAGACCACATCACCCAAGGCTCTGTACAGCCTGGCCAAAAGGTGGTACCTGAGGTCTCTTCACTCATGAACAGGTGAGGAACATGAAGCAAATGAGGAACATGAAGCAAGTGAGGAATGAAGACATGGTCCTTGTCACGCTGAGAGATCACAGGCTGGATGGGCACTGCAGGGGTGAGGGATCAGGAGGCAGAGGAACAGGTTTGCAGGGGGACTGATGGAGATAGTGTGGGGGGATGGACGGGACCCATCAGCCTCCTGTGGTCCTTCAGGTTCTCAGACATGCCCCATGACCCCTGTGCTGCAGGGCTTTGTGCATCAATCTCACAGGCTGCAGGTTAGGGTCCCGTTTTGCTTTTGGATTTGTTTTTGGGTTGGGTTTGGATGGTTTGGTTCTTGTTTTGTTTGTTTGTTTTGATGTTGCTTGTTCTTCTTGGTTTGGGTTTTGATTTGGGTTTGGGTTGGTTTGTGTCTTGGTTCACGTCCCCATATCTTTCAGGCCCAGCTCCTGTTCGTTTGCAGCTCCTGCTGGTTTCTCCTCTGGGTTCAGCTCCAGCTCACAGACAGCTCTGACCAGTTTGAGCTCCCAGTCACGGCCAGGAGCTGACTGTGCCATGTCTGACCCTGCGCAGGGATGGACAGAGGAGTCCCAGCCACAGCATGTGGGGCGTGAAGCCCCAAGACTCACTCCTCACAGCACTGCGGGCAGGTGCAGCATCAGCTTGGATGCAGCTCCAGGTTGGGGGTTTGGGCCCCTCTTTCTTGAAGGGGTTGTTTTGAGGTTGTGTTTAGGTTGGTTTGGGTTTGGGTTTGGATTTCGTTTGGGTTTGCTTGTTTGATTTTGGGTTTGGATTTTGGGTTTGATTTGGTTTTTGTGCATTGGTTCAGGTTCCTGTTTCTTTCAGCCACAGCTCCTGGACATCTCCAGTTCAGTTTTGGCTCCAGCTCATTTACAGCTCCTGTTGATTTCTGCTCTGCGTTCAGGTCCAGCTTATAGATAGCTTCAGCTCCTGGTCATCGTGGCTCCAGCTTGTGTGCTTCGGATGCCTTTTTCAGTCTATGCTCTCTTTATGTGGCTCTCCCCCTTCTCCCTGCTGTTTGAGAACATCTCTTCCTGCAGCAGGCTGCCTTGCCAGCTGAGCACCAGAGCATCATGTAGAATCATAGAATCGTTAGGGTTGGAAAGGACCTTAAGATCATCTAGTTCCACCCCCCTGCCGTGGGCAGGGACACCTCACACTGAGCCATGTCAACCAAGGCTCTGTCCAACCTAGCTTTGGGCACCACCAGGGATGGAGCATTCACAACTTCCTTGGGCAACCCATTCCAGCACCTCACCGCCCTCACAGTAAAAAACTTCCTCCTTATCTCCAACCTGAACTTCCCCTGTTTAAGTTTGAACCCATCACCCCTTGTCATATCACTACAGTCCTTAATGAAGAGTCCCTCTCCCTAAGAGGCCCCCTTCAGATACTGGAAGGCTGCTCTGAGGTCTCCACGCAGCCTTCTCTTCTCCAGGCTGAACAGCCCCAACTTTCTGAGCCTGTCTTCACACAGGAGGTGCTCCAGTCCCCTGATCATCCTCGTGGCCTCCTCTGGACTTGTTCCAACAGTTCCATGTCCTTTTTTTGTTGAGGACACCAGAGCTGTGCACAATACTCCAAGTGAGGTCTCATGAGAGCAGTGTAGGGCAAATGGGAATTCACCTCTGCTGTTACTGTACTTGCCAGTGCTGTCTAAATACTTCATTCTAGCAGCTTTACCATTAGGAACAGCATTCCCTGCCGGTGGTGTTTTGGGATGCAGAAAGTGAGGAATTAACTGACTTCAGTGTGTTACCTGCAGCCACCTCCTTTTCCTCCCACCCTTCAGCTCTTGGCTAAGAGACGACACTTGTAACTGCACCCAAGTGTTTTGCTGGGAGCTGAATCGCATATCTTGTGACAGCTCAGTGCATTTTCTTCCTGATTTTTATTTCCAGTGTCTTATTTATGCAAGTGTAAGAAATAATTACAGCACCGGCACTGCTCAGGTGCACATCGTGTGTGAACAAGTGTAATAATAAATACTTTATTCCGTTATTTGCAAACCAAATTGCAAGGGGGTTGGAACTGGATGATCTTGAGGTCCTTCCCAACCTAACGCATTCTGTGATTCTATGTTCAGGCAGCGCCATCTATCCCCAAGCCGTTGTACCTGCGGGTGATAATAGAGCGATTTGTTATTGCAGGAGCAACATAACTCTTGGCAGTGCTTAAAGAGTGCTTCTTTAGGAAAAGAAAAAGGTTTCGTAGCTCTTATTTTGCAGGGTGCTTGGTAATACTGCATCCATCTGCACACAGAGCAAGTCAGTGATTGCAGTGAAGCTTATCTGTGCGTGTACGTGGAGACCGGACTCAAACTGGTCTATTTCTTCTGGTGAAGAAATCAGAAACTTATTTTGGCTTGCTCAGGGAGTGGAAACTCTCCCTTTTTCCTTACCAATCTAAGGCTAGGGGTGGATGGAGGTGGACAACATACTGAGCTATGATCATAGCTTCAGTTCAGCACCATTGACCCCTGTATCCACAGAATTAAAAGAAGACATTTTGGTATGAGTGCAGCAAAGAGTTTCCTGCTCCTTGTACCTTTCTAACCTACATGTTTAGTCCCAGACTCGGGTTTGGGGTTTCTTTTCCCCCCAAATTTCTATCGCAGTTGACTGCTGGGTATGTGCCTCCTGCATTTCAGGAGGCTCACACTAATTCCTGATGGCTTTCCAGAGGAGATTCTCCAGCATCTACCTGGGAGGCTTGTTCTAGTCTAGGTGTTCATTGCATGCTTAGTAAGTTATTGGCATGGAGAAGTCAAGGGTAACTTATTAACTCTCCAGTGTTAACAATTTGGTGAATACAACTACCAGGGTCAGATACTTATATCCTGGAATATTTTTATCAAACCCTCTGCAATGTAAATCTTTATTCCTGCTTTGTTTGGGTTTTGTTTCCAAGCTCTTCAAGTAAAGCTTGCATACTTCTTCATTATCTGCAGGAAGTCATGTAAAGTTGCAGTTGCGTTGGCTTGGATTCAACACTGGACCACAATTGGTAAGTTTCTTTTGTCTTGCTTCCCTCACACTTAAAGACATAAAGAAAATAGATTAATTTAAGCAAAGTGGATTGAAACCCCCATTCACACTCAGAGGTAAAATATGGGTGGCAGGAGCTGTTCGAGGGTGGGAGCACAACTTAACTCACATGTATGTGCTTGCTGAGACCTTAACATCACTGAGAGCATTTTCTGCTCTTGTCCTGCAGTGAAGCCCCAGGGATGGGAGAGCAGAGCAGCTGTGTGGCAGGACAGACCATGCCTGGAAGAGCTGCACCATGCAACTTTTATCCTGCTGGAGACTTCCAAGCTGTCAGCTTTGCCTATGAGGAAATTGGTAAGGTAAACCTGACCTTAAGAAACGTATTTTGAATGTTTGAGTACTTGTCGAAGGCGACGAAAAGGGCATTGATATTTGCTTAACAGCTATTCAGTTACCAAAAACTGTGTGCATTCACTTATGCACATGCACAGCCTGTGAGGCAGCGCGGTTTCAGAGTATTCCCTGCTGTTACCTGATGGTGGTTGTATTACTTAGGTCCTTGCAGCAAATGAAATATGGAATGAGATGGAGAAGCAGCAGGGGTTTCTTGTTGTAGTGCAGATCCCCTCTGGTAGATCTGGTTGCACTGAATGAAGATGGTCCCTTACATCATCATCAGAGCTCATTCCCTCTGCTAGGGTGCTTAAGGAAGCACAAGAGCACATGTGATCTGCCTGATGCAGCTCCTCCAAGGATCCAGCTGTGGCTCCAGAGGTGGGGAACCTGCCTCAGTGGGATCTCTATGCTCTGCTGCACAAAGCCCAGCTGTTTCTTTCCTCCTGTTTCCCACTTCAGTGGACCTCCTTGGAGCTAGGAGGTGGGCAGCCACAGGCAGAGCTGCCTGCTTTGCCTGTGCAGGGCACAGAGGTGTCTGAATTGCTGTGGACAGTCTTCTCCATCAGAGGCAAAGCCTGTCCCAGGTATGGGCAAGGAGAAGTCATCATAGAATCATAGAATGGTTTGGGTTGGAAGGGATCTTCAAAGCTCATCTAGTACAACCCCCCCTACAGTGAGCAGGGATATCTTCAACCAGATCAGGTTGCTCAGCAGCAAAGCTTTTGAAACCCATCCATCTGAGGTAGGTGCTAAACATGTCACACATCTGCCAGCCAAGCAATGCTTTTAAACACACACAGGTTAACACTGCTCCTTGATGTCCATGGCAAAGTATAAATGCCCTTCCGTGCATAAGTATAGTTGTCTACCTTTAAGTGATTCTCTTAGTGAGGTCTGTATTACTGGAAGGCCCACAGATAACATGATGTCATTGTTATACAAGAACCAGAACAACAGCAAAAAAGGCTTATAAACCAATAATAACAACAGTTATGCTCGGTAGTGAATAAATAATACGGGCTTTATTACCACGGGCTCCTTTTTTTCCCCATCCAGCTGACTGCAACATTAAATTCAACAAGGGATTTCTTAGCTTTGCTGCTGAGGTATGTTCCTGATGGGTGGCTGGAGGCTCTCGCAGTGATTTGCGTGCCCTGCTTTGAGTGCCCACTGCAGTCCTGCCTGTCAGCAGAGGTCAGCACAGACCTCTGTTGCTTGGCCACCAGCCTGCAGCCACTCACTGGCTTCAGGCTCTCCTCTCAGACAAGAGGCTGTGATTTCTTTCACTCTGGAAAAGGGATTTGAAGAGAACTGTTATCCAGGCATCCGCAGCTTAAATAATAAAACAAATCCCCATGTCACCAAAAAGTGTGCTCTTTGGGGTTTAATGAAGATTTCTTGTGCTTGTTTCCCCCATGAAGTGGATGCTATGCAATTTAAATTATGTATAGATCTATTACAGAATAATCAGTGCTAAGTATATATGCATATACGCAGCACAATAAATTATGTAACTTTCCTTAATATTTCATGAATAAGAGGCATGACATGTATAGATTTCATTTAGACCCCAGTTCGAGAGAGCATTTAAACTTATTTCTATTTTTAAATCCACGAATCATCATAATGGGACTGTTCAGGTGCTATGTATCACTTGATATCTACTTAACAACCTTGCTGAATTGGAGCCATAATGATAATCAGATTAATATTTTGAGCCAGCGCCCAAGGAAGCCAACGGGAGACATCTAATCAATTTTACCAGGCTCTTGGAATAGGATCCATTTTTTAATATATGTGTGTACACATATATATTTTTAATGAAGAAAATCAAAGGCAGAGCTCCACCAAGTGAGACTGTGCCTGCAGTCACCTTGTGTCGTCATGGATTTCAGCAGCAATCTGAGAAATTAAAGCAAGCTATCTCAAAATGCCACCGGCACCCAATTATTCATTCCTCTAATGCCCAGGACGTGTCATGCTGAAGGCTGAACACTCATCCTGCCTGCACGAGTGAGGCAGCATCCTTTGGGGAACAGGATCTCATTTTTACCTAAAGAAATTGTATTTCATTATATTTGTATTATTCCCCCATATCTTGTCTGCAAGGTGTGGGGAAAAGAAGGTTTTATAGGTCAAAATGTTTGAAAGCATTTCCGTGACACAGGGACTTAAACTTCCCAGCCTCTGACTGAACAGGGAGGGTGGCTTAGCCTGGACCACCTGGTAAGATTAGGATTTCCAGCTGTTTCCCTGCACAGATGTTCACACTGTTAGTAAATCAGCTCAAACACTGTAACAGCCTACATTTTAGGCATTTTTCTTAATCTGCAGACTTTGACTACATGCTTTGCCTTCTCTAAGACAACTGTTGGGATACATTTATGTCTTTAGTGGAGAGGTCAGAAAGGATCAATAAATCTGATCAAGGAAGCAGTCGCATTAAATAGTTCATCTAAGCTGTACTTTCTAGAATGAATCTGCCATACAAACATTAGCACATACCTTATTTTCTTGGTTTTGTAGAATAAAAACTAGGTCACAACAGCTGTGACTCTGCTTTGACCCTTGTGTTTCTTCCCCAGGACATACCCAAATTTCACAATGGAGAACATGGCTACAGCAATATCATAATCTATAGGAAAACATAAAGGCCAGGCTGCAGGAGGCTGCTGCTCTGTACAAAGCCCTCAGCACAGGCAAGGAGGCATCACATGGCCATGTGCTGCTTGCAGGGAAGACACAGCTTGTTCTTGCCTGTTGTGCACAGAAGCCTGTTCCTTTGAGTAGGGAAGGACCAAACAGGGGTAACCTAAAAGCCCAATGAACTGATTCCCACTAGATCACCTTTTCCTGTCTTACCCTTTTTTCCCATCTCTCTTCAGGACATAGGCAAAACTGGTGCTTTTATCTTTAAATATTAAGAAACTACCAGACGTCTGCACTCTTCAGCTTTCTTGTGGATGAGTAGTAATAATGGTTAATGTTTCCCTCTGAAAGCATCCTATATGAACTGGCTCTTACCAAAGTAAGTTAAATACCCTGTGTTTTGTCACTTTATTATTACCATTATTTATTAACAGCAAGCTGTTTGAGGCTTTGTTTCTTTTTAAAATACAGCATTCATAGCCCAGTGCGTGTGTTGGCTCACACATTAATATGAATACAAATAGGGAGCCATTCTGGGTAAAAGGCATCACCTCTAATGCATCTTTAATATTGCTGTGCTTTGCTTCCACAAGATGTTTTTGCAGCAAACTGAGAGCCCTAACCTTATCTGCAGTATAAAAGTTTAGGAACTGATTGCATTTTCTGCTGTAAGAACCAGGTTCTATTGGGGTAGTTTCTTGTCTGTTAGGAAAATAAAAGTAATATTCAAATTGTGGCTATCAAATACTGAACCTCTCATGGTTCCTGAGCCCACAGCCTCAAACTCTGCCTGTGTATTGGCTCAGCTATGACTTCTGAGATCCAGAAATAATCAGACTACTGAGACTAAGTGGTTTTTAGTTGGACAGGCCATATTAATGTGATTGAAATGATAATATGGCAATGCTTAATCTATTTCCTCTTCTGCAATCTTTTCATTTCCTAAGAAAAACCCAGAGAGTTTTATTTATCGTCTCATCTGGAAAGGGAAGAAAACTAGAGTTTTCACTTACTTGGAAGGGTTTATGTGGAGTTCGTTAAGTAGCAAACATTTCGTAGGTCCCCATATGAAGCCACAACTTTCTTCAATTCAATTCTATAGATTACAGATTTCTATTGTTTAGCTTTTAAGGAATTATTTTATCTGTCAGTTGCTCTTAAGCATCCTGTAGGAGAAAATCTCAGAAGACAGCCATTTGTACATACTGTCCTTTTTCTGTGGGGCAAAATACAAAGACCTGTAAGCAAGCCAATATTCAATTGTATAGTCTAATGGCATCAAAATTTAGTTATGGGTCCCTTCAATAAAATGAATTTGGAGTCTTCTATGACAATTGTAAAATTAGATCACGCCACACCTCAGTTCACTTTGTGAGATGAGTCAAGAGCCTCACACATTTACTGCATAAATGCCCTTTTATTTCTGCTCTGAGGTCATTAGTTGAAGACTTTTTGATAAACGGCTAAACTTGATGCATTGTTTAAATGACAGGTTTTTAATGGCATCCCTTCTAGCAAGAGAATTGCCATACCTGTTTCAGAGCAACAGACAGACAGTATAGTAAGCACTGAATGCTTAGGGATGGGGTATGAGAAGAAAAGAGAGCTTATAGAGGTCCTGCTCATGGTACCCCCTTGCTGCCTGGGAGGGAGCTGTCTGACCCCCCTGCCTTCAGTAGCTGCCAATGCCCATGACTTTGTCTCTACCTTTGAGCCCATGTAGGTTTTTCACCTTCCTGGAGTCCTTTGTCAGTGAGTTCTGCAAATCAGCCATGTCTGTTCCCATAAAGATGTCTCTTGCTAAGCAGAGAATAGCCTGAGGCTAACGTCCCTGGTAGAACCTGTGTAAATCCTGATTGAAAGCAGGAAGAACTGCCCAGTCATTGGTGATAGTGCCAGTTCCTAAATCTGGGCTTAAGATTCTATCTTTAGGCACCTGTAATGGGCATCTTTTGTGATTTCCACTGCAAGAATTAACTACAAATTTCACAGCTGAGAAGGTGCAAGGAACAAATATCAATGCTAGTGAGTGGTAAAAGACGTAATCTCACAGCATCAGGTTCGAAACCTCTATGTTCTGTATCTGCTACCAAGTTTCTGTGCAACCCTAATGTGCCCACCCGTCTCCGCCTGAAAAGGAGGTAGAAACGTTACTGTGGATCTAAAAATGACATGGTTACTGAGCTGTGCCTCTTGGGCCAGTTTTTTTCTACAGCACCAGCGTCGCATGAGCCTTAACTCTTGAATACCTGTGTTTGACGAAGCACAGAGTGAAAGTGATGTTAGAAATGCAACCGCCTGTTGGGCAGCAGCAACTGGAATACCTCAATGCTGCAGGTTTATTTGATGATGCGTGTACTTTGATCAGGAATGCTGCCAAATGGTGTTTTATTCCTACCTCAGAGCTCTATGCAGAGGAAAAATCTGAATTTCCCTGCCTGCAGGTCTTTATACAGCTTGACCAGGCTGGGATCAAGGCCTGTTGGGGCTAATCTGTTCGTGCTCAGTTGGGGCTTTATCAAGTGTCTCTGAAAAGGGTGAAGGTGGAAGTGGTGCTTCCCTAGGACTAAATGACAAGATCACAGTCTGACCCCCACCCCAAGGCTTCAGGAAGGGGCAGCTTTCTCTTAAATGTTTATGTGAAGTGGGTTGATGGGTATAACTCTGTCATGATTCCTCTTTAGCCTCTACATCAGGTGTGGCAGTTCAAGGACAAGGTGTGGCAGTTCAAGGACAAGCTGTGGCTGGATTGGGATTTTCTCCTCTTTTGAGTGTTAGAAAACCTTTCCCGTCTGTATTTCTTTACCCTTACCAATGCTCTTCCACTTTCCCTGGCAAATGGAAGGCCATGAATTCCCAGCCCTGCGGATCGCTTTTCTGGATTCACATCTGTGTCACAGCAAGAGTTAGACCTGTTTTCCAGTGCTGTTTCTGAGTTCTTTTGGGGTTGACCTTAAGTCCACTGAAGGCCATAGAAGTTTTCTCAGCATAGTTAACACAAAACTTCAAAGTGTTACCTTCTTCCTGAATTGCCACTGTGTATTCCTGCAGGATAACTTGCCCTTGCCACATCATTTGGACTGCCCGGCTGAGGTTACTGTTGCTTAGCTACAAGACTCTATAATAAGAGCTCGAACCATAGCAGAGCATGCACTGAAGCATTTCAAATACGACAAGACCCAAAGGATGCTCATCAGTGTATGTGCAGGAATATTACAGGTCCCAAATGTGGAGGTTTTAGCAACCATGACTGTTAGCTTTTAGCTAACAGAGCTCTGATTGTTACTAGCTCAGCTTTTACTGGAGCTTGGTTGTTTGCAGTCTGTGGCCAGAGACACTGATTTTAGGAATGTGGGTGTTTTGGGGGGAAATTATTGAATGAAGGGCCTTAAAAGAGGACAATGGGGTAGGAGAGGAGTTACTTGGCGTTTTCTGCAAGGAAAAACTGATAGCCAGAGCTAAGCCCTGGTTACTGGGCTTTGTTAGGGGATGCCTTGTCAATGTGAACTGCAGAACAGGTCACACGTGCTGTGTAAATATTGATCTCTGTCAGCAACAGTGATGTCTTTCAGCTTTTTTCTGCCAGTCCACATAGGTGACTTGTTTTATATCTCCATAAATTAGGAATGCATTTTTGAATGCCACTGATTGCCCATGACACATCTTTGGTTCTCACAGAAGCTACACATGAAAGACGTTAATGCTGTGCTTCCAACAACATTAATTAATAGTCTGGAAGTGAGTGCTCAGCTGAATTCAATAGCAGTTCATCTGAAAGCAGAAGGTTACTCTGACCCTTCAGGAGAATGGGGTAGGACTCACAACACCTGTGTGGTGACTGGGGCAGGGATTTGTGTCAAAAGGTAGCCTGGGGAAAGCTTTTCCTGAGGTTCAGCTGCCTCCAGTGTGAGTCAGCAACAGGAACTTAAGATAAGAGCAAGCAGCTTGAAAGTGCTGGACCATCCTCAGAGTGAGGCCACAAAGAGAGGCTGGACTAGCTTTGTTTTTAAAGAGCATGCTTGGAGTAACTGGCCATGTTGGTCCATGGATGGAAAGAAACTGAGTCTGTGTCCACACCTCTGGCATGACCAAAGGAAGCTATTGGAAGGGCAAATATTGCAATTTGTGTCACAGATGTGAGCCCAGGGAAGCATCAGGGTTAACTTCGGAATGGGTCAACTCTGTTTTCTGGCAGAAAAATGACAGGTAACCTGATTTTTTAAGAAGAAAGTCCACTAGGAAATATTGTACACTGGATTTCTGGTTCATATACAGTAATACAGCCCTGTTGAGAAAAGTCACAGCAAAGGCAATCTCATATTGTCGTTATTTCTTGTTATTGACACCTATTTAACTTAAACATCTATGTAAGCAGTGAGGAACAAACCTCCCCTGTGAAAGTGTTAGTGCTTTTTGGCCCCCAAATTCAAACCCTGGAGAAGCTCTCAGTGAAACTCGTGGGGTTGTGCCTTATTTTTGTAGAACTCCCTCTAGAACAAGAGAGTAAAACCCCACAACTGATAACCAAGGGGGACAGCTTTGTGTTGTTGCCTAATAGGATACTGCATTATTGCATGGGAAACTAAACATGAGCCTCAGTGTGTGCTTGCAGCCCAGAAACCAACCGTATCCTGGGCTGCATCAAAAGGAGCATGACCAGCAAGTTGAAGGAGGTGATCCTGCTCCTTTACCTCACTTGGAGTATTGTGTACAGGTCTGGTGTCTTCAACATAAGAAACACAGAGGAGACCACGAGGATGAAGAGGGGCTGGAGCACCTCCCATACAAAAACAGGTTAAGAAAGTTAGGGCTGTTCAGTGTGGAGAAGAGAAGCTGTGTGGAGACCTCAGAGCAGCTTCCAGTGTCTGAGGGGGGCTACAAGGATGCCGGAGAGGGACTCCTCATTGGGGACTGTAGTGATAGGACAAGAGGTGATGGGCTCAAACTTCAACAAGGGAAGATCAGGTTGGAGATAAGGAAGAAGCTCTTCACTGTGAGGGTGCTGAGACGCTGGCACAGGGTGCCCAGAGAAGCTGTGGCTGCTCCATCCCTGGCAGTGTTCTAGGCCGGGTTGGACACGGGCTTGGAGCAACCTGCTCTAGTGGAAGGTGTCCCTGTCCATGGCAGGGGGTTGGAACTGGATGAACTTTAAAGTCCCTTCCAATCCAAACCATTCAATGATTCTGTGAACTCAGCTCATGGGGATTTGTGCCATAGGTGTGTGTAATTTAGGGGGTGGTTCTAACACCAACAAAAAAGCCAAGGTTTGAATATAGCCTGGATCACTGCCCAGGCTTTTTTTTTACTTGGTTTCCTGTATATTCACTTGCCTGTCACTTCCAAACCTGTTTTGTCTCTCACTTAGCAGTGGAGTTGCACCTGCGTAAAGGCATTACATGTGTACTAGCTATATATTAGTCTTATAGCACATATTCATTGTTTGTTCCCAAGCAAGTTGCTTGTTCGCTCAAAGCAAGTTATTCTGCGGTGTTATGTTGTCTATTGATCACTCTGTTTCACTTTTCACCCTTGTTCTTGTTGTTTTAATCCTGGCTCTTGCAGAAAGTGATGCCAGGCAATTAGGAAATTGAATTATTCAACCTTCGTATTGATTTTTCTTTACCATATAGCTGACGTTATTATGAAGGGACCCTTGCCTTGAACTAGAATGGTTTGACAGCTCTCCTCACTCCTTTGCTTCCTTTTCTTTACCACCCCATCATTTCCAAGAGGAGGAGGTTTTGAAAGCCGTGTCGTGAAGTCATTCAGCTCCACCGTCAGGCTCCCCTTGCTGGCAGCCACACCAATGACGGGATTTGTCTATCTTTCTGTACACAAACAGATCAGCCTGTTTGCTACCAGCCTCAGCACCGACACCACGGTATCCATGGCAACGCGCCAGCCTGCACAAGCATCTGCAGGCGCCTCAAAATCCGAAATGCCGAGTGATGACAAGGAGTCGCTTCAGAGAATGGATGTTTATAGGTGTCACAACCACCTGAAATGCTTCCCTCTCCACCCGTCGGCTCCTTGATTATAATCTGCTTTACTGCCTTGCTCCTTCGTCAGGATACAAGATTCCAGGGAGAGTTAATCCTTGTTTTGATGTTATATTCTTTTAGATTTAGATCATCAGCAGAGTTGCCTCCTGGGAATGAGCACCCCAAGTTCCACTGCTGACGTCCTTTTTTGAACAGTGCAGTTTCTTCAAATGGTAAAATCTGAAGTCATAATTGAAGTGGCCTATGTCAACCAAACTAACAGATGAAGTTGTGTGACTGCGAGGCTGAGTGGTGATTCACCTCATCGTATTGCATGAACTACTATTTTCCTAGAGTGACAATAGAATCGCAGAATCATGGAATGGTTTGGGTTGGAAGGGACCTTAAAGCTCATCCAGCTCCAACCCCCTGCCACGGGCAGGGACACCTTCCACTAGAGCAGGTTGCTCCAAGCCCCTGTGTCCAACCTGGCCTTGAACACTGCCAGGGATGGGGCAGCCACAGCTTCTCTGGGCACCCTGTGCCAGCTCCTCAGCACCCTCACAGGGAAGAACTTCTTTCTTATATCTAACCTGAATCTCCCTTATTTCAGTTTGAACCCATCACCCCTTGTCCTATCACTGCAGTCCCTGATGAAGAGTCCCTCTCTGGCATCCTTGTAGTCCCCTTCAGATATTGGAAGGCTGCTCTGAGGTCATAGATTTAATAAGATCCAATCAACCATTTTGGGGTAATACTTTTATGTAAGTTCATTCACCCATTGGCATGGCAGACATGCTACTGTGTTTACAGCCCATAGTCTTCATTGATCCTCTGGGTCCTTCAGCTCTGCTTTCAGGACATATCATCCAGGTGCTCAGGCTGCATTTCTGAAGCTGGTTGCAGTAACTGCATCAGTTCATTAGCACAGGCACTTACATGCAAAACCACTTGTAATTCAGATTAGGTAATGACACAGAGAGTACTGATTTGTGCAGCTGGATAACTGGGCAAATGTATAGGCACAGGTTAGCATGGGATGTATGTACTGCTCCTCAGGACCCCACCCATCATCTTTCATGTACAAAGCGGGCTGTTAGAGGCACGTGCTGATAACAAGTGAGTGAGGGGCAGTTTTATAACACAGCAAACCAACAGGTAGTCTTCAGAGGTTCAGGACCATGTTCTACCACATTAAGACTGTTCATTGATCAGGCTGAGGCCATTCTCAAAACTAGGCTGGACCTATTTGTTGTTTGCACAAGAGGCTGAATTTAAAGCTTGGTCATGGGAAAGAGCTGAACTACATTAATGCTCAACGTAAAGCCACAGTTTTGGTGAGAAAATGGCCCTTCATTTTGTCTGCAATGTTTCCCGTCTCTTAAGAAGTAACATCTGTGTTTTATTCATGGAAAGGCAAAACCAGAGCCCAAACCCAACATGAACTACGTTGCCCCATATTGTGGTGTTAACTTGATTAGGCTAATCTGTTTTCAGATGATAACTTAAGCTTTAGGCTTGGAAAATGCAGTAACATTTGCATGTTTGAATATAACAAGAGAAGCCTATTAAAAAGCCTTACCAAAATCCCATATTAATAAAACAAGCTATCAGTGCATCAGAGAACTGAAGAACTTCCGTGAGCAAGCATAGTAACAGATTCCTTCTAAGGTTTTTAGTCTTCAGTAGATACTGTTGGAAAGCCTCAGGGTTTTCACTAGAACAGGAAATTAAATCTCAGAATTAGTATACCCTTCCTGTTCAGCTTGACTGCTAACTTGTACATCATACTTATTTTGAAAAGCAACCTTTTCATATCATACAGTTTTGCTACAGTTGCAATAGGTAAAGAGATTTCACTAATTACATAATTAATGTATGTTCTGTTCATCTTCAGTTTGATCTTGTAGGTAAGCAGTGGATGTTTGGGATTTTTTAATTTCATTAGAAGGCCTAGTAAGACTGAATGGTGCAGTAGTTTTATTCCCACAGCTTTCGGGACAGATAAAGAAGGCAGTGCTTGTACTAGTGAGAAGGTAGAGATGGCAAAACAAACAACCCAAGCTCAAGCTTGCATTTATTACTTCATAGCAATCATCATTCCCTGTTATAACTAGAAAATGCTAAGTGCAACAAATCTTATTTTCCTAGAGAGTTTGGGTTGTTTTTCTTCTTGTGGGGAAATGTCCTGGGTTCAGCAGTAGCAGTCATGTTTCTCCTCCTTGGTAGCTGGTGCAGTGCAGTGTTTTGACTTTCGGCTCGGGAACAGAGCTGATAGAGATGTTTTGGTTTGGCCAAGGACTTTGTGAGCCTCATGCTCTGCCAGGGAGGAGGGGAAGCCGGGAGGAAGCAGAGACAGGACACCTGACCCAAACTGACCAAAGAGCTATTCCATACCACAGCACGTCATGCCCAGGATGTAACTGGGAGTTAGCCGGAAGGGCTGGGAGACTGCAGGGTTGGAGGAGGTATCGGTCGGAGCTTGGTCGGGCTTGGGGGGCGAGTTATCGGTCGGCGGGTGGTGAGGTGTTGTATTCTGTTCCCTTGTTATTTCCTTTATCATTATTATCATTGGTGGTAGCAGTAGTGATTTGTGTTATACCTTAGTTACTAAACTGTTCTTATCTCAACCCGTGGGAGTTGCATTCTTTTGATTCTCCTCTCCGTCCCTCCGAGAGCAGGGGGAGGGCAAGAAAAGGGGGGGAAGTGAGCGAACGAATTACCTGACTGGGTTTAAACCACGACAGTTCCTTTTGGCGCCCAACGTGGGGCACGAAGGGTTGAGATAACGACAGATTTGACTGGATTAATAGTCATTCGTCACAATGCTGATTTATTGGGTATCAGAGTTGTTCTTCTTGATCTCACAGCTTCAGACCGTTGTAACTTACGTAGAGCCGGTATTTGCTGTATTAGTGTTTATCAAGTGTGGGGCCTGGGCTAAGGTTCTTGTCTCACTGTGCTTTGTGGCAATGGCTTGTAATACGGGTGGGCTCCAGCAGCAGGGCGGGACGGACGTGGCCGTGGACTTGTACCTGGCCGTCCGGCTGCTCTTCACCGTCCTGGCCCTCACCCTACTCTCCATCTTCGTGAGGCTGCGGGGAACTGAGGGGGAGCGGTCCCGGGAGCCGGCGGCTGCTGAAGCGGCCCGGGAGAGCGGCCCCGGGGACCAAGCGGCGGCGGGAGCGGGGCCGGAGGCCGCGAGGGGACGGCTGCCGGTGGAGGAGGTCGGGGCGGTCGAGGAGCAGAAGGAAGCGGCTGCCGAGCAGCGGGAGAAGGCGGCGGAGGAGCCGAGCCCCGCGGAAGAGCCGAGCTCGGCGGAGGAGCCGAGTCCGGCAGCCGAGCCGAGCCCCGCGGCCGAGCCCCGCCCTGAGACGGCCGAGAGCATCCCCCGGAAGCCGCCCGCCGAGCCCCAGGAGGATGCAGGAGACCACGCAGCATTTCCCAGCAAGGCAGAGGAGGAAGAGCTGGACTCAGGAAAAGAGAAGCTGGCGGTGGGAGAGCCGGCAAGCACAGCAGCTACACCAGCCCCAGTGACAAGCACAGCAGCATCGTTTGAGAGTTCTGAAGGCTCTGAATGGCCTTTGGGTATCCTTGGGACCTGCCTGCTGATTGTGATAGGGATCAGCATGTTGGCACACACACAGGCTGTGTTCTACCCACAACCATTTTGTGTGATCTCAAAAGTTAGGCAGAGTCAGGTTTGGGTCTTGTCTGGGGTTAGACAACAATATAGGGGGACCAAGAGATTTTCCCCAAGGCTGGAGAGTCATGAGTGGCAGGGTGTGTGGGACAGTATGGGCAAGTATCTAGTCCACTGGGCCCCTCCAGTGCTTTGGAAGCGTCGGAGATGGAAGGCAGCTGTATGGAGTCCCCAGCAACAAGCTGCAGAAACTGCTTAAGGGGACAGTGAATTATTTTCAGCCTGGTGGGCCCATGGCACTTCAGGCCATCAGAGCAGAGATGCAACATAGAGATGGACTCATGATCGAGGGGTGGACTTAACAATGGACACTATTGCCCAGGTTATTCACGAGTGTGAACACTGCACACAGTCTCTCCTGCTCTGAAAGACTGTTACATGAGATGGAGCCTGACATGGACCAGATGGACGCAGCAGCTTTATAGGGACTGGTCCATGCACTAAGATAAGAGTGCACCGAGATAAGAGTGATGGTATATTGAAAATGTGGGATCTGAGCATGACGTGAATGGTATGGAATAAGGGGTGGATAATGTCCTGGGTTCAGCAGTAGCAGTCATGTTTCTCCTCCTTGGTAGCTGGTGCAGTGCAGTGTTTTGACTTTCGGCTCGGGAACAGAGCTGATAGAGATGTTTTGGTTTGGCCAAGGACTTTGTGAGCCTCATGCTCTGCCAGGGAGGAGGGGAAGCCGGGAGGAAGCAGAGACAGGACACCTGACCCAAACTGACCAAAGAGCTATTCCATACCACAGCACGTCATGCCCAGGATGTAACTGGGAGTTAGCCGGAAGGGCTGGGAGACTGCAGGGTTGGAGGAGGTATCGGTCGGAGCTTGGTCGGGCTTGGGGGGCGAGTTATCGGTCGGCGGGTGGTGAGGTGTTGTATTCTGTTCCCTTGTTATTTCCTTTATCATTATTATCATTGGTGGTAGCAGTAGTGATTTGTGTTATACCTTAGTTACTAAACTGTTCTTATCTCAACCCGTGGGAGTTGCATTCTTTTGATTCTCCTCTCCGTCCCTCCGAGAGCAGGGGGAGGGCAAGAAAAGGGGGGGAAGTGAGCGAACGAATTACCTGACTGGGTTTAAACCACGACAGGAAAGAACACTAATAGCTGAACTGTTTCTCTGTACCTGAGAAAATGGGTTAAAGCAGTGAAAATTGGTTTAGGTTTAGAACTTTCTGCAGCCGAATCCTGCAGGGATCAGTAATCCCCCCGCTTCCTTTTGAATGTGTTTACAAAACCTCCCGTGAGATGTCTCTAACATGACATGTCTGACATCCAGCTTTTCCCTCTTCAGCAGAGGAGCCAGCCCCATAACCAAGATGTCACAAAGCATCAAGAGCTGAGAGGAGAAAGCAGCTGGCTTTAGGTAAATGACAGGGGAAGGAGGAAGCTCTGCACATAACCACATACTCTGTAAGGGACCTCTAGCTGTCCCTTTTTCCCATTGGCATGTTACATGGGGAACCTTTGCTTTCAATCACAGCGGTGAGAAATGGAGATGTCCACTGGAATGTATTCTCTACTGTAAGTCTTGTGTCCTTGCATCCCCCAAAGCAGGTGGCACCAGGAGTTTGTATCCTCTCTCTGCTTTCAAATTATTCTACTTCTCATGCACAGACTGGCTTTTGACACTAAAGCCATTTAGTAAATTACAGTGTAGCTCCCTGAAGCTAATTCTTCCATCATAATTCACATGGGTACCTACCATCCCTTGGATAAAAACACCAAAGATAACTAAGATCTACAAAGACAGCACTGCTCTGGTACAAGCCCTTCCACTCTGGCTAGATCTCACCTTTGCTGAAAGCTTTCCTGTAGCAACCTGAGGCATACATTTACAAACAGGTAATATCTCCAAATAATCTTTAAAAGGTAAATGTTATCAATGGGAGACAGGCATGAAGGCTTTTATATGGTAATATGAGCTGATGAGATACAGTTGAGTTTCTTGTCCAAAACAGAAACAAACTGAACATAGTTTGTTATTCAACACCAGTGATAAGTACATACTATTTTCAGCGGAAGTTTTTATTTTGCTTAGTGGTTGACTACCTTCCACCTTTCTTCCCCACTGCCTCCGTTGGGCACTAGAGGGACCCTAGAGTTTTCCAACCGATAGAAGCAGCAGCAATACGGAGGCAGGAGCACTGCATTTCCCGATCACCTTAGCCAAGGTGCATCTAAGGGGAAAGGTGACAAAAATACTGCTCAACCGGTTGCTGAAAGTGCCATGAGACTGCAAACATGCCACTGGGGAAAGTGTGAGGCCATAGCCATACTTGCCCTTGTTTCATCCTCTCGTTGGTCCTCACAGCTCTTCCCGTCACAAATAAATCAGAGCTGGCTTTGCCTTGACTACTCTGTTCATTTGGATGATGTTGTGACTTTGGCACCAAGGCTTGAGTCACACTGTGCTTTTGAGAAATTAAAAGTTTCCTTCCTCAGTCTGAAGGGGAGCCAAATACCGAAGTTGCCAACAACTGCATCTCAATAAACTGTCATAGGAGCCGCAGTGGCTTGTTATTATAGCTATATAGCAAGAGAAGAACATATATTGACACAAGTCCCTTTTCAAACAGCATTTCCCAGCCACAGCTTCAAACAAATCTGTTCTAAATAGAGATACAGACAATGCCATTCTTTTTTCTTTTAGCAGGCCAAAAAAAATCCTCTGTGTTTGACTTACAAGACCTCCACACAGAGATCCATCACTGGATGGATCAGCATGTAAAAGCTTTACTACAAAGCTCACGGCTTGTGAAGTTATGTAAAAATCCATTTTTCCTTTGTACCCAAAAGATCTTTCCCCACTATCTCTTAGTGCGACGATGCTTTTTGATCTCTGCATGAATGTTTCTAATGACAATATGTGCATGCATTTTAATCTCCAACAGAAATTAAGGGAATTTTTCCCCGTCTTAATGTCTAGTGCCAACACTGCTGCTGAATATTTAATGTAAAGTATAATGTAATTTGACTACATAATTATCTCGAGGAAAATGGCGAATGCCACGTTGTTTTTTTTCTGTGTTCCTATTTCATCAGCTTTGATGATTGTTTAAAGCAGAGCAGCAGCTGAATGACTAACTTCCAGAATCCACTGGCTGCTGCTGAACAGAGACAGGCTGCTACTGTACTGCGTCTGAGCTAGAGGCCTTGGTTCCTCCATGGCACATGGGATGTTCTGAGTGTTTCTCCGGATAGTTATATCATTCCTCTGATCTCTAGGAATGTTTATGGACAATGCGCAGTTGATTTATTGTCCATGGTGTCTTTCTGTTAAGGCATCTCTTCAAGGATACCTGGTATTTGTATGCAGTATTTGTTTCCAGCAAAAGTGTAAGCTCTCGGTTCCCTTTTTAATTGTTTTCATATTGTAAGCTTTAAATAAATCTAATTTCCATTTGGATGAAGTGTAACTGTTTCTCCTTGATCAAGTCAACTGCTCATTCCCTTTCAGGGCTCCTTCTGATTAGGCTTTACGTAAGCCTACATTCATGTTATCTAGATGGTGAAAGGAAGGGCAAAGTCCCCGTGCTTGAGGGGAAAGCTCCATCAAGGTCTTTGCAAGGCCACATAAGCTTCCAAGGGAAGGCACAGAAGAAGAGAGCAGGGGAAAGGCACTTTAAGGATCCCTAGGGTGCTGGGGATGCTGGTGCACATTCCTGGTGCTCCTGGAAGAACAAATTCTGGAAGAAAGACTGTCTGCAGCAAATCCATTTCCTCTGGAAGCATCTCCTCTGGATGGATATACATCACTGAGAGTGAGTAACCAGAGGGGAATGTGATGGATTTGTTCTCTTGGCAAGCTCCTGCTCCCTTTGCATGCCACTGATTTACAGATGAAATGCTCAAAGAGGAAAGCAGCAGTGGTGGGAAGTTCTCCCAGACAGCTTGAGAAGGGCTCAGGAAAGGGACTGGAAGTGATGCTTGTAGCCTTGACTCACAAACTCAGACCTTTGAAGGAAAAGAAAGTGTTCTGATTTACAAATACATAAACATATGTAACAGGATCATTTGGCATCCCCAAGTCCCTTTACTGACGTTAACATGGGACTGGAATACAACCTGATGCAATTGAGTGATGGCCATCTCTGTGTTGCAGCTGAAGCTTCCTGAACCTGTGTTTTAACTGCATTTGTTAGGCTAATACATAAGTGACATGCTCAGAATGGCTGGTTAAGATTCTGACAGACTGGATTTTGCACCTTCATTTTTAACAAACCATTTGGACTAATTTGTTTAGGAA
The DNA here is from genome assembly GCF_033815535.1 of Pezoporus flaviventris. Lineage (NCBI taxonomy): Eukaryota > Metazoa > Chordata > Aves > Psittaciformes > Psittacidae > Pezoporus > Pezoporus flaviventris. Next base: position 56,231,067 of record NW_026892549.1, read on the forward strand.
ATAGGAAAGGTGAGAGAGTACCATTTCACTCTTTCATCTCCAGCAAAGGGAACTGAAATGAAGTGATTCTGACTAGAAAGTGTGAGATGAGCCAGTGCTGTAGCTCCACCACACCAGAGGCACTGCTTGATGGATGGCTTTGCCCTTGCCTGCTGTAGGGAATGTGGAAACAGTGGTTTCCTGAGGGGCTGAGGAGGATTCACTTGGAGAAGCTGGTAAATGACAAAGTAATAGATCTTTAATTGCCAGATTTTAGAAAATGGCTGGAGACCTTGGCCCTGCAAGATCACAGTTTGTAAGTTAGGTGCTGCGAAAGTGGTTTTTAATCTATCTCACCATTATGTGTCTTCTTCCTGTAGAGGATAAAGGAGAAATTATACTGAGCTGAGACTTCCATTGTTGGAAAATTCTGATGGAATCAGGTGAGGGACCCTCAGGATGCTTCTTCATGACGGCTGGGATGATTGAATGCCAGAGAGGGACTCTTCATCAGGGACTGCAGTGCTAGGACAAGGGGTGATGAGTTCGAACTTAAACAGGGGAAGTTCAGGTTAGATATAAGGAAGAAGTTCTTTACTGTGAGGGCGGTGAGGTGCTGGAACGGGTTGCCCAAGGAAGCTGTGAGTGCTCCATCCCTGGCGATGTTCAAGGCTAGGTTGGACAGAGCCTTGGTTGACATGGTTTAGTGTGAGGTGTCCCTGCCCGTGGCAGGGGGTTGGACCCCGATGACCTTAAGGTGCTTTCCAACCCAGACCAGGCTGTGATTCTGTGACTGCCCACGGGCAGGGCAGGGCAGGGCAGAGCAGGACGACCCCCGCTCGGCTGGGCGCTGGGTAGCGGAGCACAGCGGCGGCGACGCGCGCCCACCGCCACCCAAACGGCTCCGGCCGCGGGCCCCCTCCGCAATGCAGGGGCCGCTGCGGGGCGGGGCGGTGCCGAGGGGCCGGACCCGCCGCTACCGCCGCCGCCGCGGGGGCCCTGCGGGAGCGGCGCCGGGGCGGGGCCGGGGGGCGGAGGAGCGGGGCGGGTCCCGGGAGCTCGCGGCGCGCAGGCGGCCGCGTCCCGGCGACAGCCCCGAGAGCGGCGGGGCGGGCTGAGGCGTTTACAGCGGTCGCGCGTCCTCCCTCTGTCCCTCGGCGCGTCCCGGTGCCGGCAGCCGCCGCGGCGCTCAGGTAAAGACCCTTCCCGGGACCCTGCGCTGCCGCCCCGCTGCGGGCGGGCCGGTACCGGGCGGGCGGGGTGCGGCGGGTGCCTGGTGGAAGAAGAGAAGGAAAAGACCGAAAGCCGTTGGGGGTAGTTGGGTGTTTGGGGCGGGGGGGAAGGAGTTCGCGGCCATCGGGAACCGTTGGGAGCCGTCGGGGATCGCGCTCGCTTCCGTAGGCGGACCCGGGCCGAAGTTGGCGGCGGGTCGGAGCGGTGGCCCGAGGTAAAGCGAGCGGGCGGCTCCCCGGTAGCGCCCGGTTTACCTCCATAAAGGGGCAGCCGACTTTTGCCTTGAAGGGTTTTGAGCATCTCTAGACGGTAAAACCCTTTAAAGGATGTAACCTGATGTCCTCTCCTGCCCCCGCCCCTGCTAAGCTCCTCTAAAGGGATCTGTGAGGCTGAACAAAGAACGTTGTGCGAGACAAGGGGGTGCGGTGGTTGTAAGCGCTTTTAATTTGCATCGGGGAGAGGGGGGAAAGACATATATTAAAGAAAGACTCATTCCGTGTATTGAATGGGTGAGCTGCGGAGAGGAACCGTGCCTTTGGGGAGGCGGTAACCGCAGTGAGGCAGTGGAGAACAAAGCCTTTTTATGTAAGCGAGAATTATGCAGAATGTGCCTCGCTTGAGCTGCTGCAGGTACGAGCCGCGAGCATATTCAGCTCTGCGGTGCCCTAACTCTGCGCCCTATGTGATGCTCCAAATAAAGGCTGGCTCGTCCCAATTCGTTGCATGTATGTTTGGGATGCCAATTATGACCTGCCGTTTGAATGAGATGTGCTTTATGAAACACCTTTGGGAAAGAAGGGGGTGTGCCGCATGCAGGAAGAGTTGCTTTCTGTATGTGAGTTACCAACGTTGTTTGTTTCCCCATGCTAAGCAGGAGCTCTCAGTTTTCCTCTGAATAAAGGTATTCTCTACTTTGTTGGTGGGTTTCGATGTAGGTTTCTTCCTGACATAAAGTAACAGGGTTTCATGTATAAGTCGTCATTAACATAAAACCATGCAGTAGAATGGGATGTATTTTGTCAGTTTTACTTATTCTAGGTCTCTACCATTCTGTTTCATGAGTCATGTCTTTGTGTCAATAAATCTTACTCCATCCTTTCTCAGAAAATCATTTGCTGTCCAGCATTTGTGCTGCTTGTGGTTCAGAAAACCTGCCTCTTTTGTTTTTCCAAGGGCTCTTCTTTGCAAGATTGAAGCACATATCCATTCCCTTCTGTTTCTCCCCATTTCCTCCCCAAACCTTTGTTTTCTGTCTGTGAAGAACCTGTTTCTTTTCACCTGTGCTGGTTTAGACTTGCAGGGATGTCTAGACTCGAGATCTCATATGCACCCAAGAAGAAGCTCAGCAGCAGAATGTATTTTCTATAGCTCCTGACTGGATGACGTGATCACAGCGTCTCAGTGCCTGCTGGGAAGAGAATGTGCTGAGAAAGCATTACCTGCTGAAGTTACCCCTGCCATTACTTCATAGATCACTAAGAAGTGATTCACCAGCATTGACAGGATGGGCACCTTCCCAGTATGTGCTGGAAACTTCCTTCGGTTAGCACAGAGACAGTGCAGTTAAGTTTGTGGATGGCTGTTATGTTTCTGCTGCTAATGTTCTGAAAGTGTGAGATGTAAAATGGAGGCCATTGTGCCCCTTGTAGTGCCCAGGTCTAGGAATGGCTGAATTCCTCACTGTGTATTTCACTGCACCCATTTGCAAAACACCTGTGCTGCATTCAGCAATGGGCAGGTCCTCAGGTAATGTTTTACCAGGCTCCTGGAGCTCAGGCATTTGCTAACACACTGAAAACAACCCCAGAGGCTTAGACCATTCAGTGTGAAAGGTGCAAGTAAGCCCTTGTGCAGCAGGGCTCTGGGAAGAGGGGTGATTTCAGCAGTGAGGTGCAGTGGCATAAACTCTGTCTCTCCTCCACATCGTTTACCCAAGGGACAGGATTTGGTTAATGTAACTTAACAGTTTGTTGCACCCATATTGTGCATTGCCTGGGGGCGTTTGAAAGGAGCCAAAGAGCTGTCATCCTGAGAATAAGAAGTCGCTGTTCTGTGGGGAGTTGTAGCCCTCTTTGAGGATGGAGGGCAGTTCATTGTGCTCCTAACGCTAACACAGTTCATTACAGAAAGCGGCATTTGCTGCCTTGATTTAGAGGTCTGATGTAATTGTTATGGTATGTTATGTCAGTGCCCACTTAGCTGTGCTCTTTAAGTATGTTCTGACAATAAAGAAGTCGTAATTTAATGATCCCTGAGGTGCTGTGCCTCGGCAGGAAGGATCTGATCACAGCAGTCCCTAAATGAATCTCTGCAGTCTGTGGCTTAAGAATTCCCTTGTTTATAGATGTTTTTCCAGAGTACCTTTCCTTTCAGCCTCTGTCATGCTGCTTTCTGTATTAGTTACCGTTTGCTAAACCATATACCTGCATTCATGAGAGGAAACATTTGCTATGTGCGCTGATGCCAGAGCAGGCTCTGGTCCCCGTAGTTCTGACCCCATGCTCACTTAGCAGTTGTCTGAGCTGTGGAAATTACTAGAAATATCTAAACACAGAAATGTGTGGGTGAGGCCCATTGCAGGTTCTGATGGACTATTTGAGCTATCACCCCCAAATGTGGCATTATTTCATACATGTGTTCGAGACAGATTTGTTTTCTTAAAGGGGTAGGAAAAAGGGGAGGTGGGAAAAACCAATTAGGTTGCAAGGACCTGATGATGATGGCTTTCAGAATGTTTACTTCTTTGTTACTGCAAGCTCTATGAAGTCTCAAGGTACTGACAGAACTTGTAATACAGCTACAGTGTTTGTGGGATCTGAGATCTGATCTGCCATGGTGGACAAATAACAATTAGCTTAAAAAAGGGGGAAAAATCCCCACTCTGATGGTAGTGTTACTCTATAAATTGTGGGTCAGTCCAAAGGCCCAGGTTCCTTACAACTCTTCTGTAGATCACTGGGCCTGGGTTCCTTACAACTGTTCCGTAGATCACTGCACAAGCAGTGATTGTGCTGAGAACTGATCTGGTATTATCTCTGGCACACAGCAAAAGGAAAACAAAGCCACCTCTTGGCTTTATTGGGGTTCCCCAAAGAGGCACTGCTGCCTGCAGGACATTGGTAACTGAAGTGAAGCCAGATGCAGAAAGGGATCGGGGAGTGTCAACAGTTAACATGCACATGAATGAGTGACAGCCAGAAACAGGCTGAGAAAGCTGGGCTGGTTCAGCCTGGAGAAGGCTCCTTAAGGGGAGACCTCAGAGCAGCTCCAGTGCCTAAAGGGACTGCAGGAAACCTGGAGAGGGGCTTTGGACAAGGGCCTGTAGGGACAGGAAAAGGGGAATGGCTTTAACCTGCCAGAACAGGGGAGACCGAGATGAGCTCTTAGGCAGAAGCTCTTCCCTGTGAGGGTGTTGAGGCACTGGCACAGGGTGCCCAGAGAAGCTGTGGCTGCCCCATCCCTGGCAGTGTTCAAGGCCAGGTTGGACACAGGGGCTTGGAGCAACCTGCTCTAGTGTGAGGTGTCCCTGCCTGTGGCAGGGGATTGGAACTGGATGAGCCTTAAGGTCCCTTCCAACACAAACCATTCTATGATGTTTCTGTGAAATTCGGAAAGGTGTAATATCCTGGGGTCTTAGGAGTAGGTGACTTCCCAGGGTCCCTTCTAAACTGAATTATCTGATGATCTGGTTATTTTGTTTGTGTGCTACCTTAAAGTCCATGTGTATACTTGATGAAGAAATAATATTATCTATGAGCTTATAAGTAGAATTGTTCCCTAATACTCCAGGATGCTTGTTTTGGTCCATCTGGGTTTATTCAGTTGTTTAAAATGCAAGCTTAATTGCCCATGAAAGTGAGCCTTATGCATGCTTAAAAGTTAAGCATGTTTTTAAGAGAAAAGGGAATATTTTTATTGCAAAGGGAAAGAGTGTAAATTCAGGGTGTGTAGGCTCAGTGGTGGAAAACCCTCAGTGATATTTGGTGGTGCCAAGTGCCTCCAGAGAAAGCAGGAAAATGAACAACGTTCCATGAAATCACTATGTAGCTTATCCCTCCCCAAACACACATGCACACACTGAGGGAGAGGGGTTGGTCTTAACATGTTTAAGGGTGGTGCTTTTTCTTCCATTCTTCTGCATCATGTACAGGTGTGGTCATTAGCAGCATCTCAGCTAATAAGAGAGAAACAGCATGACACTGATTTCCATAGGGTGGAGCTGACATTAGAGGATTGGTGCTGCAAACAGAGGTGGTTTCTTAAGCCACCTGCCTCAGCAGAGGACAAAGCTTCTATTTCGTGGGTAGGTTTAATCGCAGGTTATGCTACTAAACTAGATGAGGGTGTTTTAGAAGGTGATTCAGTGTAATATTTGTAATTGCTTTCTAGGTATTGGAGGAAAAGGCTGATGTATCCATGGGGTTAATTTGGATTGCTGTGGCCACATGGATTGACTATGCTAGCTGTTAAGAAGATTTGAGGTCTTGATTGACCCATTTTATTTTAACACTAATTGTTTGCTGCTGTAGTAAGGAGAAAAGATGAGCTAATGCTGTTGCTCCTTATGGTTTTACACTCATTGCTGGTTTTCCTTAGAGCAGTCTTGCAGATGAAATTGATCTTTGTTCTTTTGTCTTGACGGGGGAGGTGGCTGGGAGCCTGTCACACTCATTCAGAATGATAAAGAAGGGGTTTCAGTGTTTGTACTCAGTATCTTGCATCTTTGTTAGGCTGCTAATTGGAAAGGAATTGTGATGAAAAGGGGAGGCTTGGGCAGTGTCTGAAATATAAAGATTTATTAAACTCCTTTGTTTGCTGTAATCTGTGAGACAGGTTAGTGTTGCTTGAGAGGTTTGAACAGTGTTACAATGCACTGTTTCTGCTTTAAAGCACGTTGTTTTTTAAACTTTCTGTGGTATAATAAATATTTGGTTTTTTTAGTGCATAGTGTCCATCTTCCATATAAAGTGTACACATGTGTCTGTTCATGTAGCATAAGGGAGACAGTAGCCCTATTACAAGCAGGAGTGTGAAGTGGAGAAAATCAATGTAACTGCGTTGACTTAATCGAATCTACACCTGACTTGCACCATCTGGAAAAAGACGATGCCCCTTTCAGCTTTGCTTTCTCACTATTGAAAATCTGGCATACTTTTCCCCTTAAGGGGAATAATCTCTTTATACCTGTGTATTCCTAAATTATGGATTTGTAGGGAAAATTCAGCCCCTCTGGCAGATTTTGCTCCTTCATTTGCAATCAGCACTCATGGGTACAGGCATCTGAGAAATACTTCTTGTCTTGGGTTGGTCAAGCCCCCGGCAAGAAGTAGGAAGATTGTTCTGTTGGTACTTCTGCAGCTGTAATGCAGTTAGGTTACGGTAGCTTCCAGTGAGCTGAGGCTATGAAAGCTTACTTTTCTGTTTGTGAAACTTGTCATTTTGTCCCCTGAGGGAGGTTTAAACTAACTTTCAATAGCTGTTTGCAAGATTAGCTGTATTTAAAGTGTATCCAGCCTCTGGATAAACAACATGCACAAAAGACCCCAAACCAAAACCAGGAGGCCAATCCTGTCAGCTAACTTGGCAGCATTTAATTATAAGACCTATTGATTCAATTAACCCCGTGGTTTCACTTTATTTTCTGGAGGGAGCGATAGGGGCTGGTTTCTGGTTTAAAACCATGAGCTGTCAGTTCTGTTTTGAGGCACATACATTATCTGTTAGCAGAGCTGCTTTGCCATGCAAAACTTGCCATTTTTACTAAGGCTCTGATCTTGGATGAACAAAGAAAGTTTCTCAAATGAGAACATATTGTAGGAATATTATAGAGGTTCAGGACATGGTTAGGGTTATGCTTTTGAAAACTGCAGCTGTGATCCAGAGGTGAACAGAAGAAGGCTGTGGACCTTCAAAAGTGACCTGGGTGCTTCACTCCTGGGCCAGAAAACCAGGTTTGCTGGCTTTGAGTGCAGATCTGCAGTGATTGGCCTGCTTCCCTACACAGGGAAGAGCGAAGTCTCTTGCTGTCTTCTGTTCTCCTCCCTTGCTGTAAGAAGGTATCTGTATACCTTGTTAATCCAGTGCAGGCATTTGCAAGGTGCCAGATCTTAAGTTCAGGGACCCCCTTAGCCTCTGGGAAAGCTCAGAGACTGAGGAAAGACTGTTGCTGTGAAAAGGGCTGAAATGCTTTGACTTTAAGGAGGGTTCAGGTCTAGATCTGAATTCTGCTTAGCTGGAAATCTGGTTAGCGTGTTTTACCTCACCAGCTCTTTTGTGCCAAGTTACTCTGTTTCCTGCAGTAGCCTTTCTCTGACTGCCAGGTCTGAGCAGATTGTTTCTCCTCATGGAGAATTAAGGCTGTATGCTGCAGTGTGATGACTCCCATCCCAACATCTAACATTTGCTCATGTTAATGTGATTCCACTGTCCCCCAACCGACTGTGGGACAGAGACCCCACAGCCTTTTAAAGCCCCTGTTCTGTTTTTGCAGCTGCTTCCCCATGACCTAGTAAGGTATGCTTGGGCACCCACTCCTGTTCTGGCCGTGTGGTATCACTCGGAAAGCAGAGCTGCTACCTTTGTTTGAGCTACTGTGACTGTGGCTTGATCAGCCGGAGCTGTATGGTCACACGCAGGGTGCCCCTTGCTGGCAAATCCCTGTCTGCTGGTGCCTGATGTGATTTTTGGGTGTCTCAAGCTGCTGGTGATGGTTGTGTCGCAGGGTGTGGTAGGTAGGCAGGCAGGCAGGCACACAGCTGTTCTTGCTTGCAGCAAGACCGTGTTCATGCAGTTAGGTGTTTGCCTGCTTCCTTTGAGTCACGCTGAAATCAATACTAGCTTTTATTTCCCTCAGTAATTAGAAAATGTTCAGGAAGGCTTGAGGAAGAAATCCAAGGGCTCAAAAAGGAGAGATGCAGGGGTGAAGCTGAATGATTTTTCAAAGGAAAAGGAGAGTAGAGCTTGCTCAAGGGTTGGTCTGGCTGTTTGGTTGCTCACATCCCATCCTGCTTGTCAACCTGCAGTTTAGGGTGAGGGCTGGAGATTAAGCTGGGTGTGCTGGCCCTAAGCTGCTTCCTGGCCTGCAGGATTATCTTTAGCACTCCCCCCTACCTGTGTTAGAAAATACATGGTGCAGGGACATAGCCACAAGAATAGGAGAGACTTTTCTGAATTAACAGAGTCAGCTCCTCCAGATACATGTTGGTTCTGATCTGCACTGATTCAGTCAGTGCAGAGTTTGGCCCAAAGGCTGCTCTTCACAAGCTGTCAGCATGCTCATAATACACCTGGGAGTTAGTGTTGATGTCGCTACGAGTCCAGAGCAGTCTTGGCATTTAGGATTGTCACTTAAGTGTGGCTGGAAGGAAAGGGGCAAGGTAGCTTTTTGTCCCCATCCCTGTCTTTCCTAATATGATTGATTTGATGTCCTATAAAGAAAATCTTCCCCAGGAAAGTGATGAAGAAATGCATAAGTCAGGAGCAAGGAAACTGTGTATTTATTTTGGATTAGGGAGATAAAATACGTCTATTTCCTGAAGTAGTGAAGGGAAAGTTGGCAAACAATATGTGAGAGCGTCATTAAAAGAAAAAGCAAAAGAAAACCAAACAAACCACTGTGCGTGTGAATGAACAGTTAATAACTTGATTCATGCCAAAGAGCAAGGGATAGAGTGTGGTAAATAACAGCTTTCATTCCATGTTGTTTCTTTTCTGGCTATAAAGAGCTGGTTATACTTCTGAATAAGACTTAGCAAAATATTGAATTTAAGCATTTTGTATTATCCAGTGCTATCTGTTACAGCATATAATAAATTTATGTGTGAGACTTTGACTGAAACGTATTTGGTAATATGACAAATTAATATCTATAATTTTATATTCCACATAGTTCGCCAAAATTAGCAGCAGTGATTTATAGGTAATACTTACAGTCCTTTCGGTTAGATCATTTTAAATGGCATGCTACTAGTGTTGCTTAAAACACTGTCAGTGTTTTGAATGCAAGATCAGAAATACTCTTAAATGTGCCTTTCAGTATGAATGGTTATGATCTTTTTGTGGAATGCATTTGAAAAGTGTAGTTAAATTGCATTCACTTTTTGACTTGTTTTGGCCCACTGTACGCTTTCAGCATCACTATTAGCAGTGAGTGGAATTAATCATATATTGGCAAAGTTTATTAGATAATTACAGGCGCTTGGAGGTTAGCAACACATTTTCTCATTTTACCATATTTATGATATTGGTTCTACCTGCCTGAATGGCTAGGTGGTGTTTCGGTGGTAATGCTGCTATCAGGATGCCAGCACAGCCCTGCCTCATCACCTGTAATTACCAACAGGCACAGAGTCAGTCAAAGCTTTCCTATCAACTGCCCCAGCAGCCCTTGAGTCCGGCAACACTGACTTTTCGGTGAGTGCTGACTTGCGCAGATGCTGCTGGTGCTGCTTGATGTGCACCAAGCAGCTGAACTAAGAGGGTTTTCTGTTCTTCGGTTCATCAGCATGCAGGCTTTGACACACTGGTAGTAAGTCAAGTAGTAGCTGCTGAAGCAATGTCTTATGGCTTGCTTTGAAATCTCTTTATGAACTTGATTCTTCTTGCTGTCTTGCAGCACAAATGGGTATGTACACTGCCGCTTATGGAGAGAGTAGCCCTTGCTATTTTAAAGCTACTGACAATGGTGGAAGATGGGTACCTTCCTGAGCCAGCACATACAAATGCTGCTGGTTGTTTTCAGGCAGATACTCCTTTCTTGGGTGGGGTCATGAATTTTCTGTTCCAGTGATGGGGACAGAGCAGCATGGTGGTGGTGCAAGCTGTACTTTGAGTAACTAACTCGTTTACACTTTAAGTGTTTTAAGACTGATTTCCACCAGCCCCCGACCCCCCAAGCCTGTTACAAGCAGGAGGAGGGAAGAAGTAGTTGAAAAAAAATATTGGGCAACCCTAATTTTTTCCATGCTTCAGAACACGAAGCTATATTTAATACTAGGATCAGAAAGAACTATTTCTATGAAGACACGGTAGTGCAGAGTTGGCATTATGGGTCATTGCCCTGAAATAGCAATAGTCAGCACCAGGTGATCTGCTTTGCCCTTACTGCCTTGACATTCTCAGGTGGATTTCAGTTCTGAGGTTTTAGTCACTCGGAAGATGGGAGGTATTTTGTTTCTAATTCCTTTTCTATACTGATAGAAGTAGTAATTTATTTCTGAAGAAGGTGAAATTTTCTTCTGCATGTGAATTTGTTGCAGGATCAGCCGCAGTGACATTGCTTATTCCAGCATGCAATGGAGTAACTGAGCTGTACCCTAGGATGGGTGAGGGAATGAGTGTTTTAGCTGTAGTGTGGGTTTGTGTTTTCTCTGGCAATGTTTTGGTGGTTTTCCCTCGCTTGCCTAAGGGAAAGGGAAGGTGAGTGAAAAATCAGTTTTCCTCCATGGGGGGGTGTGTGTGTGTGTGTGTGATCTCTGCATCAATCAAAAAGGTAAAAAGAGAGGTCAGAAGCATTAGTCATGCTTTTATTTGAAGAACCAGCTGTGGAGACTTGTGTCAGCTGTAATTGGTGGGTTTCCGAGGTGACACAACAGTATGAATAGGATTTGCGTGTCCATGATTTCTGGAGACTGTTGAGCTATCTCCCTGTGTTCACTTCTTTTCCTCATCCAAACATGATATAAGCATAACTTTTGGATTCTGTTCCCCTCATGCCTTTGCAGTTGGAAAGACTGGTGTATTTATTATTTGTTCCAGTGCCTTTACCTGCAGGCAAGGCATGATCTAGATTTAAGTATAATCCTGGTGGATTGGTAAACAAGCCCTGCCCCATGCCTGTGTCACTGAGCAGATGAGTAGCACTTTGAATAATGTTTTGAGCCTTGCAGGAGTAACATCTAGCAGAAACTTTCCTCTTACAAGATGCAAATAGTCAAATGAGCAAGCAAATGTGCCTCAAGAAGAAAGGTGCTGTGTCTCTAGTCGCTTATTAATGTTTCCCTTTCCATAATGGATTTATTTCACAGCATGAAAGTCCTTCAAAGCTGGTAGTGGTACTGGGCAGTTTCCCCTTCCACTGTAGGTCTGGCTGCATTCAAGTGTTTCTGTCTTTTCATTTGTTGCTTTTGAGTTTAATCATTCATTTCATATTGAAACATAGCTCTGGGCAGAGCTCTGCCTAAATAAGAAACCTACTGCATAGATGAAACCATGGAAAAAGAACCTGTGCTGTCCTTCTGCTGCATGTTTGGAATTGTGGAGTTGCTCCTCTTCTGAGGAGTTTAGGGGAGCCTTAGATCATGGGGTGGGCAGTGTGTGGTGAGGCTCTGGGCTAGTGGTGAGAGCCTCTGGCATGTCCATCACAGGTGCACTGTTGGTTTTGGGTTTAGCTTGTTCCATTTGCTTAGGTCCTGATCCACAGCAGAACTGGAGAAGCTCTTCTTGGCTTGGAAGTTGTTCCTGTAGGGATTTTCTGGGCACGTTTCAGCCCCCAAATCATCCTCTCTGTATACACCATTAACGTGGCTCTTCTGGGTCCTTTGTTTATGCCCAAGCCTGCAAAGGCAGGTTCCTGGCTGCCAGGGCAGAAGAGGCATTTTTGCCCTGTGTATCTGCTGAGCAGCAGCAATTACTGTTTCTTGTCCTACCAATTCCAGTGGGAGCATCAAGCCTGACGTTCTGGAGCTCCCCAGCACAGGCCCTTTCCGTACACTGGGAGGAGTCACAAGGCCTTTACTTTTTCCGTAGCAAAACACAGTTTTCCCCACCCTGTTTGAGAAATACCGAGACAATTTGCTCCATCATGTCCACCGACCCTGGTACTTGTATATCACCAGTCTGAAACTGTTCCCGAGAACTGACTGCTGCAAGTGCCCAAGTAAAGGTTTGTTGGGTTTAGCCTGAAACGTGAGATGCTTTAAGCAAACTAAATCTTAGTGCAGTAGCAGAAACCGGGAGAAGCCTTCCAGTTTGTTAGCCTGGGATGTGGTCGCTCTGCAGCCAAGGCTTATCTCAGCTGGTGCTGTGGGTGTCCTGCACCTCTTTGCTCCCACGGTGCGTAGTCCTTCCCTGACCCCGTGGGAAGGCAGCTCAGGAAGTGGAGCCGGGGCAATGCCAGTGCTGGGCAAAAATGACTTTCTACCAGTCCAAGTCTCTGCAATGCTTGAGACCACTGGGGACAGGGAGGGGCAGGAATGTGTCTGAATCTGAGAGCTGGAAGGCATTTACCTGTCTGAAAGACAGGGATTTGAATGAAATTATTGCTCCATTTTGAAAAGAAAGTTTAATTTTTATATATATTTTTTAATTATTTTAATTTTGGTGGTGATTTGAAGGGCACAAGGCATAGGGTTACAGGAAAAATGTTGTACTTGGCTCCCTTCCCATGAACAGTCAGAAATACACTTGGCAGAGTCTTTTGCTGGTGGTCAAGGGGAGATATGTATGGTAATAAACAGCCCTTCTAGGCTTTCTGCTGCTGGCTCTGAACGTTGCTGTGCTGCAGCTAACTTGTTTGCAATAAAGCCCCTGTCTGTGCCTTTAATGAGGGACTGTCCTGAGGTAGAAATTGCCTTCCCTGGAATTAGAGGAGGAGGAGGAGGGATGTATGTTGTGAGGAAAAGCTAAGCCAAGGAACACCTGGCAACCAGATGGCCCCTAGCATGCTGCATCATACCCACATCTTCATTAAGGATTATTGTGGCTGTCTCTGGGTAATAGATTTAGAAGTTTGGGGTCACAAGGAGTTAGAAAATTGTGACCAGTCACAATTAAACGTAAGTTATTTTTAGAAAACAAAGAACTGAGCCGAAAGCTGAATTAGAGCTACTTGAAATGTTAGGGCTCAATTGAGTCCTATTTTCTAAGTGACCAACAAAAGAGCCCATGCACTTGAGTCAGAGGCACAAAGCAACCCAGGGTGGTGGCAGGTGGGCTGGAGACAGCAAAGCTGTGAGCAGCAGCAGTACCATGGGACTGGCATTATTCTGCTTCCCCAGGGCAGCTGGTGGTGTGTACTTCTCTCTGAATATTTATGTGTGCAACAGATAAGGCTTGCTCAGACCCTTAGTAGGACAGGACTGTGTTGTTTGCACTGATTTATATGAGCCTGACTTGGTATCTTCCACTAATGTTTTACTTGCATTTAATATTGCTTTCAATTTCCCTTTCAGTGAGCCTGCAATCCAGAAAGGGCAAACTTGAAGGTTTCAGGTGAATTATGAGAATGCCAGTAGGAAAACAGAGATTTGGGAAGAACTGTGTTGGCACACAAACCCTTTCAGTGTTGGTGGCCAGTCAGTAACAGCGGTTGGTAATGTGGTCAGGAATCCAGGCTAGCCCTGTGTGGGTGCACAGAAGGGAGCAATGAGGAAGCTGCTCTCACTCCTACATTCCTTGTACTCGCCTCTCTACTCTGGCAGGTAAAAGAGGCATGGTAGTACTGAGATGCGTGGGGAAGTTTTGGCTGGCTCGCTGCTGCACTGGAAGATGGGAGATGCCTTGTTTTCAGGGAGTTGTTTCTGTGAATCGGTGGCTCTTGCTGTATCTGGGACCGATTGATACCATCTTGCGCTGTTAACCTGCTCTCTGCTCTGCTTTGAAAGCTCTTTAGGTATGTGAGAGGAATAACACAGAAGAAACTTTGCTAGTCCAGGGGCTATGTAAACTCTGATTGCCTTCCTTACAGATGCTTTGGAGCATCCGCAGGAAGCTTGAACGGGTTGTTCACTGCTTCCGTTCTGGTGAGTGACGTTGGTGGAATAGTAAGAGCATTGCTAGCTTTTACCCTATATGTGGGCAGTATATCTTTTGTCACTTTAATGTTAAAATATTGATAAGCACAACTTCAAAACACTTATTGAAACATCTATGTAATTGCTAGGTAGTGTTGATTTCAAAGCCTATTTTGAATTTCATGTGGTGAGTTCTGAGGAATCCACCTCAAAAAACTTGTTTTAAATATCACTTCAGTTTCTAAGGCTACTGCTACCTGTGGGGTTGGTTCTGCAGCTGAGATCCTTGTTGAAGATGAGCTAACTTGCGTTATGCAGTGTGTAAGTACTTGTATCTTATTAAAGACAAGCCAGTGGCACCCTACCACATGATTTGGGGCAGCCACATCAATATGGAGCAGCTCTGTCTTGAAAGGGTGGATCAAATTGCTCGGTAGGTCTTTTCATTTTCTAATCTCTCTGCGTCTGTAAGGCTATATGGTATTCCTTATTTTACCCTCAGGAGAGAAAAAGAAATCTCAGTTCTTGAAAGCTACTGCCCCAGGTTAGGTAGTCCTTACATTAACAGTTCATTACCCCGAGAGGCTGGAATATCCTTTTGTTGTGTGTTGATGGTGTCTTCAACCAGTGGAAAACTGCACAGCAGTAACTTGGAAAGCAAAATGGGGGAAACGTGCCTGAAGGATTGACTGTGCTGCTGTTGGTTTTCCCCCAAGAGGAGCCCAGCTGTCTTGAAGCTGAAATTAAAATGCAAATCCGAAAATAATCATAATTAGGGTACTTCCTTTAGACAATGTCTGGAGCAAGCAGTTTCAGTTTTGGGGGATGTGTTTCTTTTTTCAGTGGAGAAGTGTTTGAGCAGTGAATGAGGGAAGGATGATTAGCAACTACACACTGTGGTGGTGCTCTCCAGTTTGGGAAAGTTGTAAGAGAACAGAGCAACTAGTTCTTTTTTCCACACCAGTCCTGCTACGGTGTGTAAACCTGATGAAGACTTCGGAATGTACATACAGAGTTACTGTAACATGTTGGGACTAAAATGAGCAGAAGGTGCTGGACTGGGTCCTGTTGGAATTTTACGTGTCATTTTGCAGAGTCAGGATGGAGAGCTCCTGGGGTGCGTATTTTAGCGGGGGCTGCCGTGGTCCTGCTGAAGTGCTAAAGACCTCTGAATTGGGCTTGTCGTTAAGAGGAACCTTTGTTTTGGTTCTGATGGACTTGGATTAGTCCCTCAAAGAAGCATATCTTGCAGAAACACTGAAAGCAGAAAACCAGGCTCAAGAACCTAATTTTGTCAGGGAATTCGGGTTAGTTGTAACACTGTGTGGAGCTTACTGGAGACCTGAGCATGTATGAAGCAGTAGGGAGAGTCAGAGTTAGATTTTGGTTGGAATAAGCCTGGAGAAGCAGGCTGGGACTTGTTCCCAGCCGAGAACTGAGTGGCTGTGATGGTTGTTTTTCTTCTGTTTTGGCATCTGCTTTCACACGAAATCATCTGTTGGGAATGTGATCTATCTATGTACAGGTGCTTAGAGCTGTCTGTGTGTGTCTGACAACATCAACATATTTGCCTGATAGGCGGTATTTAGTTCTTTTTCCTAGGAAGACTTGTAGTATAATTACGTAGGGGATGTTAATGACAGAATAGTTTCAACACTCCAAACTTGTGCCCACTTAATAGTAGTAATTATTGTTTCTAATATTAATTTTCCTAGGGAATGCAATGCAGTACTTTGCCTTATTGGGGGTAAGTTAGATGCAGGCATTCATGATCTAAAGAGATCTTAAAAGTTCTTGAGTTTATTGCTAAGGACCCTTTCAGCCTGGCTTTTTTGACAGTGTTATAAAGGGGTGTTGTATTTGATTTACTCATGGTCCTGTACATCAATTTTCTTTCATGTATCTGAGCCATCAAGATTAATCTTAGACGAGTGCTTAAAATACTGTTTTGGTTTGTAGTTTAGTTTTTTCACATTGCCAAGCTTAACACGTTAAAACCCCCAAAACTAGTGAGGCAGAAATCAGAACAGATGCTTGTTTTCCTTTTTCCATACTAAAAAAGGGTGTAGTTCTGTTTTGGTTTTGCCATTTGGATTTTTATGGTGGCAACTGGTGAAACCATGCTGTTTGTCAGATGGAAACCCATGTTTTTATACACTGGATTTGTGATACTGGAAAATGCCTGGCTGGGCTAATAATGTCACTTATTCTAAGCAAATAGCTCTGATACTTTCTGTGCTCTCCTGGAGTCATGTAATGGTCTACTTTAAATCCTGTATTCATGAATCGTGAGCTATGGCTCAGTGCTTTGGGTTTTTTTCTCACTTGGGGAGGGACTGGAATAGAGGTGACTTTCCACACGAGCCTGATCCTGAATCTTACAGAATTTTGTAAGAGAATTACTGCATTTCTGTCAAAGTTTTAAACCAAGCCCTGTCATTTACTAGAGAATTATCCCTGTTTCATAATGCCATCTGTCAGTTACTAAAAATTCTTGGGGAGAAGAGTATATATAAATATATATATGTATATATATATAATTTTTCTGAAGTGCTGAGGATATCAGAGTTGCTTGCAGAACTGAGTTACATCTCTGTGAAGTTCCCCAAGGCTTTTTCCATACTGATCAGTGTAGGTGCCTTGTAATAATTTTTAGTGAGCTTTCCATTGTGCATTCTTACTCTTAAAAGCATATGTGCCTGTACATATAGATGTGCATATATAACTCCGCTGAGCTGAATGGACCTTCTTATACTTGGACTATGTTAAGCAGAAATAGTGTCAACAGTAGGACCATTGCTGTCAGTGCAGGAGAGCTGTCACCTGGATGGTTTCCAAGTGAAATGTTTTACCTGCAGTCAGCGTTAACTTCCTTCAGTTCTGCATTGCTGCACATGAATGACTGTGACTCCTTCTGCATGCTAAGTTCATGTGCTAAAGCGATAGCTCTTCTATGTATGGAAGGACTCTATAAACAGGAAGCTTTTCCTATGACAGTAATGACTTCTGCAACAAGAATAATGTGGTACTGTACCAAAGGAAAGAAATTGTTGTAAAGTATGTCTTTGGATAGTCTCCCGAACGTGGTGTGCAGTAATGTATATGGGGTCTCTGTCAGTTCAGTGAAAAACTCTGAAATACAAAGAATGACAGAATAACCTGTGCATGTGTGTTGAAATACGAACATTCATCTTGTAGCCATCTTTATAATCAACTGATAAGAAAAGAGCTATTAAATCATTGTATTCATTTCCTGTTTTGTCCTACTTGCTTTGCTGACACCTGAAGGACTTCTACGGTGTTTATTGATAACTTTGCCCCTCATTACTCTTCTGTCAGTGGCTCAGTAGCATTTCTGTTTGTATAAATTGTAACTGTGAGGACCTCGTAGGAAAGAAACAGGTTTTCTTTGGTGCTGCGTGAAGAGGGAGGTTCTGTCACGTGTTTCCTATTGCAGTGGGAGATGTTAAGCAGTTGTGAGCTGGTTGTCAAGAGACTGGTGTCATCATCAGTTGTGAGCCTCAGCTTCTTGACTGACAGCCTTGTTGTCCTTAAGGAAGGTAGTAGTCATGGAGGACTTTACCAGGATAGCAGCTCAGGCTTGGGAATTTCAGTGTGAACTCAATAGGAGAGCAGGAATAAAGGATAGAAAAGTGGTGATATGTGATCTACATCCTGTTTGATTCAATGAAAAGAACCATGTATTATTAATTAGCATATTCTATTGAAAGAGTTTCAAAAGGCAGATTGTATGTTGTCGGAAACCCCATAATCATCACTAATACAATCTCCTACTGAGACATTCTTTACCTAGAATTACTAGAAGAGTTAAAGAATGTTTTGTTTTCAGTTGGTAAAGTTAGTACAGCACCCATATTGTAACAAGCCTACAGCTTTCACTGATTCTCTATAAAGCCTGTGGGAAGGCCAGTAATAACTTGAATGAGATTGCTAATGATTTTCAGTTATATTTGGTTTGGTTTTATTCATTACACCTATCAGAAATAGTAAATTAACCATAATTTTCTAGACTGCCTTACAAGTGAGCAGCATATAGACCTTGCTAAAGACTGAGGCTTAATTGCTGATGTGTGGGGATTTATGAAGGGATTCCTTGGGGACTGAGGGCAGTGTGTAGCAAAATCAGTGGCCTGTCAAGCTCTAGAACATCATCTTTCAACAAAGGGAGATGGTGCACGTTTCAATGTCACTTGGCAATTACTGCATTGTAACTTTTGGGGAGGAGGGAGGTTTCCTGCCTGCTTGGGCCATAAATATAAGCAGGCAAATACATGTAAAAATAACAGAGTTGGGCATTCATGCTTCTTTACTTCACTGTAGTATCAGGGAGAGAGAGATTGGTTTGTGCTGGGTCAGAATCTTAACTGCATTGTTTCAAAGGTAATTGACGTTTCTATTTACTCTTTCTCTATATGGTATTCTACAGACTTGATAGTGCAATGACTGTTAGCCCAGTCTGTAATCTCTGGAGATCTTGTTATGAGTGTGAGAGAGTTATGTTCCAGTAAAAAAGGTAGTGGGCTTTATAAATCTTGTGTCAATGGAAAGTCACCTGTTAAAACACTGCCCAACAGGATTTGTTGTTTAGGTATAAGTGAAATCTGAATTACTTGTTGGCCATTAGTTAATTTTTAGTTATTGTATCAGAGTTTAACATTTTCCAAATGGGGCCAAAACCTGGTTTTGGGTGGTTTTTCCAGGCCCTAGTCCTCTAGCAAAAAACAGGTATCTGTGGCACCAATGCATGCATGTGAGGTCCCAGCCTCTGCATTAGGGATAAAGAGGAGTCTGTGCTTGTAAGCTATGTTGCAGGATTAGTACCTAAAGCATGATTATGTGCTTACCAGCTTGATTATTCCCTTTACTGCCCTTTGAATAGTGCACACCCTGTGGAGGCACTGTCCTTAGACCTTGCAGACCTTTGAGGCAAAATTTATCCTATGCTCAGAACAGCCTATGTCAGGAGAGAATCTGCAGGCATAAATTTGACCCTTGTAAGTGTATTAACAAAAAGGCAGGTTTCAATCTGCCTTTGCAGGTTTGGCGGTTGTCATGGTGCACTAAGGCAAGTGCACTTGGCAAGGGATGCTCCTAAATATGCAGGGAGAACCATGTTGATGCCAGGGGATTCAGGGAGGAAAGGCAAGTTTGACCTGAGTGTTTTGTCTGCATTGTTGCTTCTCTGGTACAGGACTCCAGTGTTACTCCTGAGGTAGGTGCTTGTGTTTGGCTGTTAGGTTGAACCGATGATTGTCAGTGAATGCTTATGGAAATGGCAGTCACCTTCTTTGCCCTACCTCCTGAACTACTAGTATGGGCAGAGGGGAGAGTGCTGCCTTCTGTGAGACAGCACTTCACAGTTCCTCTGCTCTGCAGGGATCTCTGGGCGATTTTGTCATCTCCTGCATGGTTTTGAGCTCAAGAACATTACCTCTGGGGTAAGTTCTTAAAGCCCTAATGGTCTTTCCAGCTGCACTGCTGATAGCACTGTGCACTGCCCAGGTGACCATACAGACCTCCAGATGCACAAATGTTCATCAGTTTGTGTCATCCATGTGAATCCCATGGGCCAGCTCCAATCAGCAGCTGAATTTGGGCCAGACTTATTAGGGGAACCAACAAGTGTCTCTTTGAAGCCAGGCACACAAGAGGAGAAAAGGGCAACTCCTAAATCAGTTCAATTGCTTTTGTTTTCTCAGAGGCCCTGAAGCAATGTAATGCAGGTTTTTCAAAGCTGACATCCCAAAATACTGGACACACTGCCAAGTTCCATGTGGGTGGAGAAGAAAGGAGGTGTTCTTGATTTTTATAAACACTTGTGCTTCTATTCTCAAGGAAGAAAAAAGGAACAAACTTTCCCAAATGATCTTCTGAGAACGTAAATGGCACATGAGTGTTTTGGCTAATGGCAGGAATGGCATTTCCTGTGCTGTCTTCACTGCTCGATGCTCTTGTCCTAGTTACATAAGTTGTGTTTTATCAACTGGAGCATATGCGTAGAAAACCAGTTGGAGAACTCTTGTCATTTATCACCTCCTCACAACTTCCAGCAGAATTACTCATACAGTTGCTCTGAAATTGAATGTTCAGGTGCTCTGCATCAAAGCATTGGTGCTGCATCCTTTCACCTGCCAACTAAATATTTTTTGTCTTGTATCTGATGATATTTAGGTTGCAAAACCTGAAACTGAGCATGACTATCCATCATTTTCCTTAGGAAGGAACCTCAGAAGTTTTTAGCACTTAAACTGCTCTCTTACAGAGGGAGGATTGTTGAGCTAAACTCATCCTTGATAAAGCTTCATTTCTCTTAGTGCTTGGAGAGAAATTGATTTTCACGCTTATATTTACACCTTTTATGGTGTGCAGCATGGGAGGGATGCTTGTCGCCAGTTTACGCAAATCGTATACTGTACAACAATATATTGATCAGCCCAATAGAGTGTTTTATTTATGTAGCTAAATCTCAAGAAGATGCTTTTCATTCTGATGTTCTCTGTATAGGAAATGAATTACAACGCTTGTGGAAATGGTGTTCAGGCCATTGTTTGTTCCTTAAAAGAGCTTGGACGGTCACTTTTTGAGTGTTTGGCAGTTCACGGTGGAAGCAAAGGCTCTGACAGGCTATTCAGTTAGATTGATTCGTAGTAGAAGAGACTGAGAACTTCCTGGACTCCTAACGCTGTTTGACCAGAGCTGCTTTTATCCATTGTTAAGATCCTGTGTTCTTGCTACGCTGGTACAAGATGGCTCTTTAAAGATTCTCTCTAGGTCTTATTAATCTTGTTATCAAGTGCACTCTACATAAAAGGGTGCTTTGCTGATTCAGAGCTCTAAGATGCTGCAGGGCTGGAGCAATGTTACTGGAAATAATGATGATCAGCTTGGTTTCTGGCAAATGAAGAAGGGGGATGTGGGAATAAGACAGATTAAAAACTCTGTCCCACATGGAGCAGAGGACACAGTGTTTAGCATAGCTAAGAGTGGTTTGGATGTGTGAATCTGAAAGGCCCACCTTATGTGGAGAGGGGCTCTTCATCAGGGTCTGTAGTGATAGGATAAGGGGTGATGGGTTCAAACTAAAATAAGGGAAGTTCTTAAGGATGATCTTATGGTCATTTCCAACCCAAACCATTCTACGATTCTATGTTGCATATTGCTGTTTGCGGGAGTAGGGAATTGTGTAGTGTCTTCAGGAAAGTATTCATTTTCTCTGAAGACCTTGGGAAGGTGAATGGAGGACCGCATTTGGGTTTGCCTCATTTTGCATAGCTAACCTGAATGTGCTTGCAGGTGGAAGCTGTTAGCTGTGGAGCTGTTGATCCCAGCAGGGAAAACAGCTTGCTCTACTAATCATTGGGGCAGGTAGCAGACTGCTAAATCTTGTTTGCTTTAATTGGCCTAGTAGAGCCTTTGAATCAGTGCGGCTTGGGTGAATAATGTGCTCAAGGTTTGTGCTGGTATCTTTATTGTAGGCTATAGGTCTTACAATGTAAACTATTAAATTACTGGCGAGATTGGTGTTGGAGTCCCTTGGGGATTGTGGAATTACAAATTAACTCCTCACCATTTACTCCATCAGAGTGAGTACTTAGTTTTCAGAAGCCACTCTCTTGTGAGAAAAGTTCCTGAAGCTGCTAATTGGAACTGAGGTGCAGCTGGGACTCCCAGATCCTGCTCAGAGGAGCAAGCTCCTTTGATGTGTTTCTTTGTCTGCTCTCTGTGATGTACTTTATGTGAGGATTTTACATTGAACCTCTGTAACGGGCAGATAGGACCAAACCCCCTCAGCTTTCAGTATGGAGGAAAGGAAAAAGATTAGCTTCAGGTTCTTTCCCAAAAGTCTTGGCAAATGATGACATGACACAGAAATGCACGTGGGTCAGAATAACTGAGCTGACACCATACCTTGTAAGTAATGTGGTTTGCTCCCAGTTTTCAATGTGTTCCTCTTTCTTCCCACTGTAGTTAATGCTGCAACATATATTTTGGTTAATGCTACTTCTCTTCCAAAACAAGCATTTCTGCTGTTTTGCAGTGAAGTGATGTGTCTACAGCTCCGTTCCATCCACGGTGTTTACGGTTTGTGTAGTTTGGATTGTAGAACATAGCATAGGATCTTTCCTGACAGACTGAAAAAGGTCCTCGGAGAAAATGAATGCAAATGTTTGTTTCTTCTGTACTTGATCTGTTGTCATTTACAAGCTTGCAGGTATGGACCTTGGGGCCAAACCTTGAAGTCTGGCGTTTTCAAAAGGATCTAAGGAGTGAGCTGCAGTGAGGATCAGGGTGCACACCAATCCTGAATTTGGTTGTACACAGTGCCATTAAATCACATGCAGATCCTGGGTGCTTGTGGCTGCATGTGTAATGTGTTCCCTTGCATGTAACGTGAAGTAAAATGTTTCCCTTCCGAGAAGCTCAGTGTCTGGGTGGGTGACAGCATGGAGCTGTGTGTGCTTGGCATTTCCTGTCTCTACTGCTGGCTCCCAGTTGTCCCAGAGGACTTGAGGGTAAGTCTTGGAGGCTATGTTGATGGGCATGCCATTGATGTTGGTGGCCTAATTCCTTCCATGCAGTGCAAGACCAAAGGAGATCAGGGCCTTTTGGTCTTGAGTGCAAGGACAGCATTTCTACTCAGAAGTGTGCCACTATTTCAGCTCATGAGATGGAATGAGGATAAAAGCTTTAGTGGTCATATCTAGTTTTTATGGATATAGAGAGGGACTGAAGATGTGAACTTGTCACTCAGTTTACTTTTCCTAGTGCTCCTTAAATTTCAGTGCATTAGATAATGTGAGCACAATGCAAATCAGCTTGCAATTACTCTTTTATTCTCTCTTCCATCACCATGAGAGTAAGCATTCTATAGCAATCGGTTTTGCTGCTCAGAAAGAAGGGAGTTCTGTTTAATAGAAGTTAATTTGGTGTCTAAAAATAGAAAAGCCCTGGCTTGTCTCCTGGATCAGGTGGTTACCTGAAGCCCACCCGTCACAGGAGTGTTTTGTTCTTGGGGAAAAACATTCTTCTGACGAAGAAGCTTTAGGAAATGGGGAATTGTAACTACGTTAACATCTGATACCGACCGAAGAACTGAGTGTGCTCAGATATCAGAGTATCATTTTTCTGTAGTTAAGGCTGGGTTTCCATCATAAGGACTTCCAATATCTGTAGGGATTACAGGATAATCATTTAGCAAGTAAAATAAAATATTTGGCATTGGAAGTTGGCTCCTGATGAGTTCTCCTGAGGGGATTGCTTTAATGGCATCATAAAAAAAAAAAATACTGTTCTATTTAGATTATATCAGATTAAAACGGTTCCTAGCAGCTTGTCATGTGGGGCTGTGTCTCTGTGTGGAGAACAGCCACCTCGAAAGGAAAAATGCAGTTTTGCTGTTGCCACTTGAAATCTTACTGGTTTGGATTGAGCTTTATAAAATGCACTGGTGATTTCCAGCTGGGTTTGTTTTAAAGAGCGCTCAACCTTCCTGTAGTTGCAAACAATCCTGCTGTCTACAGATCCCAGCTTTTACTGGAAGTGCTGGGAGGTGAAGTGCCTGGGTGGTAAATCCCAGCATGTTCCTCTGTGCTCCTCTAAAGACATTTAAGGTTGTGTCCCTGCATGCCACTGGCTTTCAGTGGGAGCTGGCTTCTTAGTCATGCTATGACAGTTCCATGTGGATGCCCTTTTGTTGGATGCAGATCCTGTGCCTGCTGTAGAGCCATTCTGGTTCCACTGGGGTCCTCTGAAAAGGAGCACTTTGCTCTGTGAAGCTGAGGCTCCTGGCACAGCTTTCCATTGCCCTTGTACCTCCAGGAGACCTGATGCCTTGCACAAAACTCCCATGATCTCCAGGAACTCATTCCAGCCTGCTTTACAATGATTCTCTCTTCAAGTGGTTTGTTTGGTAAATGAGCAATAGTGTCTGGTATAGAGTGCATGGCTTAATGAAAGAAAAACAAACATTCTTTAATATCAAGAGTTAATTTATGTGTTTCTGTTTTGGAAATGAATTTTTGCACTGTTCTGGAAGCTGGATGGAAGTGTCCCGGAAGCATTCCAGAAACAGGAATAGCAAACCTGCAACGTGAGTGCAGTATTTGAGATGCTGTCCTCCTGTGCAGAAGCAGACCTGGCAACTCCACCCTGGCCCTTTGAGGTGGAGCTGCTGAAACAAGCCTCTGTAAATACCAGGTTTGAGTGTTTGTTTTGCTGTTTTTGCAATAAGCTATTTGTGACTCATTATTTTCATTATTTATCCAGTTCCAGAGATAGAGAAATAACATACAATGAATTTGTGCACTAATAGTTTTCCATCAATGACTGACTAAATCACAGGAAGGTGAGACATCCTCTTCCGTTTGAGGTGTGCAACCACTCAGTCCTTGGCCTCTTTGCTGGTGCTGGCACTGAATGGGCCAGCTGCATGGATAATGGATCTTGTGACCTGGATTTCTGTTTGTGAGCAGCTGGATTGCACCATCAAGGAATTCCAGCCAGGCTGTTTGCATGGAGGTTGGGTGGATGGAGCAGCAGTGTGAGGCCTGGGGAAGAGCAGTGCAGACAGGCAATGTCATGGTACCCTCTGGAATAAGAAATTCTTGCTTGTTCTCTTCTTAGAGCACCTGTGCTTGTGGCAGAGGTTAATGCTACAGCCACTGATGTCCATTCCTGGCTAAGCTACCTGTGTCTGTAGGCTCCAGCTCCCAGTTTGAGCTGAGTCACTGTGCAGTGGTAACTCTGCTAATTTAGCTTGGTACAATGAATTCATGCGAGTGGCTGGGTTGACAGCTTGTGTTAATGGTGCCTAGGGAGCAATGACTGGGAGAGCTACTGATGTGTTTTCTTTCACAGGCAATATAGGAAGGCCAGTTTTGCATTTAATTTCTGTTTTGAAAACTTTCTTGCAATTGAAGTCCAGCTCTCTATTTAGAGCAGGGGTTTGCATTTTAGCCTATGGAACTGCTGGCAGCATCTGCAGACTGACACCTCAGCTAGTAGATAGTCCCCCTTCAGTTCTATGGCAGTTTGGGAAGGAAGGTTGAAAGACTTGGAAGACTGGTATGGATGAGTTGAAAACAAATTGGATTGGTCTAATCTGTAATTGTTGAGAGATATGTTCACCTGTATTGTAGAACAGGACACTTTGAAGGCCTTGGACTTGCTGGGAATGAACCAGTGGTATCTCACAGCTGGATGGGATGGAATGTGTGACTGAATGATGCCGACAGTTTCTTAACGGTGCTGTGGCTGCTGAACACCCTACTTCATGCTTTAGAGGGTTGCAGTCACTGAAAGTGGGGGTCAGAAACATGTGGGATGAGTTCCTCTTGCAGAGTTTTGTTTAGCTGAATGGATCATGCGGCACTAGACCAACCTGTCCAGCCATTCAGATGTTCTTGCTGCACAGAGACTGAAGTTTGTTTTCACAACCTGGTGAAGAACCTTTCACTCGTGCTCAGCTTTCTGAGTCACTTAGGGAAGCTTTATGTTCTCTTCTTGGTAGACAGTCCCTCTGCTGGGATCTCAAACCGTTGCTGTCTTTTGTGTGAGAAGTACCTCTGTCCCAGCAGGCAGCGTGCATAGACCTGACCTCCACATATCCCATTGCAGCTGCAGGAACTTCCAGAACAGTGATATAATGTGTCATTGGGAGTTAACTGTGCTGTTTGCCAGTAAGATTTAGCTCTGAACTGGAGCTTGTACCTGTAAAATACATGCTTTTGTTGGGATGTAATACACCGCATCAGGGTGCGTGCAGGTGGGATTTCAAGACAGGAAACAGTGGAATCCCCAATATGTACTGGAATGAGTACAGTGGAGGGCCACTAGGGTGATAAGGGGATAAAGAGGTATGAAGAGAGACAGAAATGTTTTTCTCCCATCTGGAAGAAGGGACACTCTGGGGGAATCTCACTGCTG
This sequence comes from Pezoporus flaviventris, assembly GCF_033815535.1. Taxonomy (NCBI): domain Eukaryota; kingdom Metazoa; phylum Chordata; class Aves; order Psittaciformes; family Psittacidae; genus Pezoporus; species Pezoporus flaviventris. Next base: position 56,256,956 of record NW_026892549.1, read on the forward strand.
CCTTTAGCTACCCTGTGGGTAGGTAGGTTATTGCCAAACTGTTCTTGGAAGTGCATAATGAAAGGGCCAGGGCAAAGCATGCAAGTTACAAGGGAAACGGCAGGTAGATACAGGAATGTTGGTCAAGTGCTGGAACAGAGACTGTGAGGGGTTGTAGACTCTTCAGTCCCAGAGGGATTTTGAAGCTGAACTGGATGAGATCTTGGTCACCTTCTTGGGAGAGGCATTTGGACTAGAGACCTCCAGAGGCCCTTCCAACCTGTTTTGTTTTGTATAAGGACCATGGCCTCTTAAATGGGAACTGACACTCAGCTGCTGGACAACCACAGTGTCTGTGTGTGATTCATGACCAAAATAGCTGTTTCTGCATGGAAGCTATTCTCTCTCAGCAGCAGAGCGTGTCCACTGATCACAGATTACTTTATCCTCCTCTGGCCAGTCCGTGAGTGACAAATGTTTTTACCAAGATCAAGCTGCTGGCTGTTGTTGTAGCTTGTGCCAAGATTAAATCTCTTCTGCTTGGTTAAAGCTGACTTTTGTAAGGTGGGATATGAAAAGCGCATGAGCCTGGGAGAAAAACAGAGGAGAGCGAGACTGGCTTCTGGTTTGTCTCAGTACTTCCTTGGCAATCTGCTATGGGAATGCTTAGACTACAAAATATCTTTTTCTGAAGTCTGCGTCATTTCTCTATGCTGTTCTGTGCTTTTAGCTTCTGCAGTTTGAGACATGTCTATAGGCTGTTATCAGGCACCATAAAGCTACAGCTGTCCATGTCCTTGAGTTGATTTATGTCTTCTGAAGAAGACTTGAAACTAGCAAACATTGTAGGTAGAATCACCCTATTCACAGGGGCTCTCAGTGGGGTTCAGCCCCACTGGTGTGAACCTTGGAGACTCGTATCAAAGCAGACACCATGCGGCCCGAATTGAAAGCAAGCTTCATGTGCATTGCAAAATGGGGTTTTAGAAGATCTGCCAGGGTGTATTTCCTGAACAAATCACACTGTGATACTTCCCCAGGACAGAGAAGCAATGATAATCCTCTAGAAACATTTGTTTCCCATCTGTCTTGGTGAATGAGAAGGGGAGCTGGAGTAGGAGACCTAAACTTTGCTTTAAAGGGCTTCTCACAAGCAACATTACCTATAGGCAGTGTATTGTTTAATTACTAAGGGTCTGTTTGCTTAAGCTACTGGAAATCAGCCAGGACTTTTCTCAGTATTAGTACATTCTTTGGAAGTAAAATGTTTGTTTTTGCTGTCCCAGTATTATTACTACCCAAAAAAGATTGATCTATCCTTTGCAGTTGTATTTGAATAGATGGGTCGCACATAAAAGTAAATGTTGAAGAAGCAAACCCAAACCAGCCAAACCAACAAGAAAGTGATCAAAACAACTGTGTCTGGGTAGAGATGTTTATTAATTCTCCTATGTGGTCTCTTTCTTACCCTTCTAACATTGCTGGGGTTAATATTAAAAACGTATGTGTTAGTGTTTCCCAAACGTGTAGTATTCGGGTATTGCCCCAGGCAGTAGTTGTGGTGTGTGGAGGTGGAGCTGGAGGATGCTTGAGTACCAGGATCTCTGCCTTCACCTCTCCCTGTCCTCCCTGCTTAGGCAGGTGCTGCAGGAGCTGTGCTGCTCCCCGTGGGGCTGTGTTTAGTGTCCTTAAATGAGAAACTGTTCTGAACAGAAGTCCTTAGAGTACTTATGATGCAGCACATGACTCAAGTGAGGTCCTGATTCCATCTGTGGCTCCATGACACATTTGGTATAAAGAAAATAGCATTTTATTTTCACACTTGGTAAGTTGTTGCATATCGTTGACCTTTCCTTAACAGGATAAGTTTATTTCTGCTGCTACTAATTATAGTAAGATAAAGAAATAGATGTACTGCAGGCAGTAAAAATGGCCTTCTGTGAATGGGAAATGCAACATCATTTTTAAGTGTCATGATACTAAATGAATTGCATTTGCATCAAATAATTTTTCATTTTCTGTATTGCTCTTCCTGATTTGCTGCTATTTTCCTGCTATTAATGATTGATTTTAGTTCAAATAGAGTAGCTTTTTTTGACTGCCTTTTTACTATGGGTCAGGTTCCTGTATATAATGACCAATGAATTCCACTCAGTATAGATTTTGACGTTCTTGACCAACAAGACTCTGCCAGATGTGCATCTCGGGATTTATTGTCCAAGAAGATAAGTCATTTCCTGTGGGCCTCTGATACTCTGAATTTGGAGCTATAATCCATGAAGCTAATTCTGAATTGGGCTTGAGGGCATAAATGTTATTGTAGATGAGCCAGTAATAAAATTCCTGGGAGAGAAGCTGAACAACAGTTGATTGTTAATCAAGACTTGCTTTCCCTTCCTAAATAGAGTAGAAAACAGTGTGTCCATCAAATGAGTACAGAAATCACTATTCATCCTTCTGAAGGGCCTTCTGGTTGTAATGAAAACTGCGTACGCAATTAAGAAGAACCAAAACCAAAATATTTGTCTAGATGAGAAGCCATGAGGAGGAGATAAACAAGGCTATGGGAATGGGAGGGTCGGAACTGCCGGAAAACTAAAGGAACAGAGGAGAAAATCAGTTTGATTTCAGCAGCTAATTTAGGACAGAAGGTCACTGAGGGCAGCAAAACCCAACCTTTATCAGTATTTAGAGTATGTGCTAATATGTCTCAGGGTAGCTATTTATTATTTTTCTTGCTGGGCTTGGAGATGTTGTTTAGCTCCTAAAGCAGAGCTTTCCCTTCTTTTATTCAGCCAGTAGAGAAGTGAAGCCTGGTGAGTTGCAGCAAGGCTGAGAAATGCTTAAGCAACTCTTGTAAGCTACATGAAGACTTAAGTCCCAATTTCATTGATGCTATAAAACTGTGCTGTAGCAGCATCTACCTGCTGCAGGGAAGTCTGCCTAGGCTAGACAGCATAAAGACTGGTGGCAAGATGTGCATTGCTGTTCTGGACAACTGATATCAAAGTGGGGCAAAGATGGAGGGGTGCTGGGCACTGATTCACCCACAGTTATTTGGGGGAGAGCGAGGAGGTGGGGTGTGTGGGAAATGTGTAGGAGTCTGACCTGCTGAGTGCCATCCCTGCCTATCCCCACACACCAGGGAAATGTTTGCTTTGTTTGTGGTCCCCAAACTGCATGTGAGGGTGCTGAGGCGCTGGCACAGGGTGCCCAGAGAAGCTGTGGTTGTCCCATCCCTGGCAGTGTTCAAGGCCAGGTTGGACACAGGGGCTTGGAGCAACCTGCTCTAGTGGAAGGTGTCCCTGCCCGTGGCAGGGGTTGGAACTGGATGAGCTTTAAGGTCCCTTCCAGCCCAAGCCAGTCTGTGGTTCTAAGAAGGGGAATAGCTGCATTTGAAGGGCTGTAGAAGGTAGTTTTCTTCCCTGAGCTGGTTAGAGCTGTTCCTTAAGGGTCTTGCATTCAGAGGGGCTGAAAATATGCATCTTTGGCTAATGGTACTTCATATGTGGGTTACAGCAGCTCCTGTTCAAAAGCACAGCTGCGAACTGAGCTCCAGAATGACTGAGAACCAGGTGTGAGGTGCTTACATTAGTGTTGGTGGGTAATGAGGTATGATGTTGTACCAGCTGCTCACCACACTGTACCAGACCCAGGCATTCTCTCAAGTTAATACTTGTGGTTGCTGCTGAAATAATTTCTTATCAGAGGACATGCAGGAGTTGTTTCCCTCCTGTGTCAAGATATTTCACCTTTTCCTTTAGGAATTGTTAAGTTTCTTGGTCTTGTGCCATACTCTCTCCCTACTCCAGTCCCCACTTTCCCACAGCATTGGTTCTGTAGTCCCATCCTGTTGAACTGCCCTGAATCCTTTGACTCCTACAGGCTGAGAAGTATAGCACATGGCTGGGTACTCTTGAAAAGAGACATCAGAGTAATAAATAACATGAATTAACCTAAATATGCCGGACAGCCCTGGATACCCAAAGAGGATGCTCAAAATGTTTTAACTATTACAGGGTGTGATTAAGTTTATATTAGTTTAAATCAGTTTGTCTTATATCTGCATTTAAAAGGGAGAGGAATTTTCCCCTCCAAATGCATTTAGCTCTTTTCCACAATCTTGGAATCACAGACTTTTCTGAAGCTCTTGACATCACCAGGTAGTATATGCTGGCAAACAAGGAGTATTTATTTTGTGTAAGTCAGGCTAGCCTGATAGATGTAAAGGGTGGGGAGAGGAAGGCAATGAGACATCTGTGCTTTAATCCCCCTCTAGCTGTTTTTCTGGCAGTGAGAGCTAGATGAGGAGTCACATTTGCACTAAGAAGTTCTTTGCTTGGCTTTGCTTTGCACTGACACTTGTTTTACTTGTGCACACGCTACGTGGTTGTGTGTTGGTTAAGACCACATTCTAACTGCAAACCAACCCAGCTGGAGCAGCAGGAACAGACTCCCTTCTTGTGCAGCTGGAGTAGGTCTTAGCGATGTGCAACAGATGTTGCCCGCTGGATGACAGGCATTTAAAATCAGCTGTAAAACTGGATTCAGGATTCAGGCAAATGAAGTTGAATGAGGACAAGTGCTATTTAACAGTCTGTGTTCTTTAACAGTATTTCTGCTACACTGAAGTTCTGAAAAAGAACAAAAGCTAAGGAATTCTGCTTTAAGAAACAGGACACTTAGTTGCATGTGGACTCTGGAAAGCCAGGTTTAGTCCTTTTTTTGTGTACAAACTACACTTAGGTGATCACGTGTAGCTAGTGAAGTGGCATGCATGCTGTATGATGCAGAGATCCCTGATGTAGTCCAAGACCCTGAAGTGAGGATATTAATGGAGGTGTGAAGCCAATAGCCATTGTACTGCATGGAGATCTTTTTCTTGAGATTTGCTACTGTATAATATACTGCATATCTTCATAGGAAAAAACCCAACACCAAAGTACTGATGTCTTTTCTAGTTTCAAAATGTTTATTTGGAGTAGAGGGCAAGACATCAAGCATCTGTTTGTGGTGAATTAAGGAGCACCAACAGCAAAGTGAGAAGAGCAGAAGGAGTGAATAAAGCACATTTTCCCCAGAAGGTTGCTGTGTACAGAGGAAACTCCTTTAATGGTCTGAATGTAGAATCTCTTTGTAAAACTTGGATCAGTTTGATAAAGAAATTGAGGGATTTCCACTGGGAAAACTTGAGATCTAAGGAAGAAGCGAAAGGAACAGCATATAAAATAGAACACAAAGATCCCCAAAACTATATGTTTGACTTCTGTATGCAAAAAGCAGGCTGAAGGAGAGCCTTCAGAGAGCATTCTTTGCTACATCTGATGTACGCAACACTAAAAATGATTGAGAATGTTTTCACCATTTGTCATGTTATCATAAGAGCTAATTTAGAAAAGAATCCCAAACATTTGTGTCTGATAAACAAGTTTCAAACCCAGCATTTTCAAATTTATCTACTGAACTAAATTCTTCTTTCAGTAGCAGCAGGATCTTGTAATTACTAATAATGATCTTAATGAAAACATCCAATACACCATTGTTGCTGTAATGGATTTTATGGCTTGGTGGGTTGAAAAGGATGGCAAATTTTCACCAGCGAAGGTTAAGGGAAGTTATTTATTGTTTATCTTTGCAAATTTGTCTGTCTTTCACCTAAACTATACTTGCACATTGTTTGCAATCAGTTAGAATTCGGAAAATCCCGGTCCCAGAAACTGAACAAATAAAGCATGAGCAGCAGGTTGAAGGAGGGGATTCTGCCCCTTTACTCTTCTCTTGTGACACCCCACGTGGAACACTGTGTGCTGTTCTGGTGTCCTCAACGTAAGAAGGGCATGTAGTTGTTGGAACAAGACCAGAGGAGGCCACGAGGATGATCAGGGGACTGGAGCACCTCCTGTATGAAGACAGGCTGAGGAAGTTGGGGCTGTTCAGCCTGGAGAAGGGAACCTGTGTGGAGACCTCAGAGCAGCTTCCAGTGTCTGGAGGGGGCCTATAAGGGTGTTGGAGAGGGACTCTTCATCAGGAACTGCAGTGATAGGACAAGGGGTGATGGGTTTAAACTGGAACAGGGGAAGTTCGCATCAGATACAAGGAAGAAATTCTTTACTGTGAGGCTGGTGGGGCTCTGGAATGGGTTGCCCAAGGAAGTTGTGAATGCTCCATCCCTGGTGGTGCCCAAGGCCAGGCTGGACAGAGCCTTGGGTGACATGGTTTAATGTGAGGCATCCCTGCCCATTGCAGTGGGTCAGAACTAGAAGAGCTTAAAGTCCTTTCCAACCCAAACCATTCTATGATTCCTTTATTGGTAGTCAAAGCAAAGCGAGCAATCCTGAATGTTAAAGAGACTTGAGTCAAACTGGAAAGATTTTTGCTGGTTTTATCCAGGTAATAAAATTTCCCAAGATTTTACCTGTTGCAGTCTGCAGCCAGGACATCATTGGAAAAGTGGTATTCCCATGGGGACTTTTTTTTATCTCTAGAAAAGTAGATTTAAGAAACCCCCAAAATCATCATCTTCTGTTTGCTTGAAAGTTTTTAATGGGCAGAAGTGCAGCACGTCCGAAGAGCAATAGATAAGTAATATTGTTGACAACTTAATGAGACTTCTTGGTTACAGCATAACAGTGACATAGGAATTACCGAGATCCTTGGTTTTCTTTTCCCCTCTGGCTTTTGCCAGATCAGTGGCAAAGTATCCACGCAAGCTCTGTGCAGCAAGATGTAGCTTTTTCTTTCTTGATTGCAGAAATCTCTTAGATTTGGCTTGATGAATGAAGAGTGGTCAAAAAATATGGTTTATAATCCCCAGTACTAGATCTTAGTTTGGGTATAGCTAGTACTGTGGGTCCTGTTACCCTCTTCAAAAGGAACTGAATACTTTAACGTGTGCTTTTATTGAAAGGGGATCAGGAATTTGCGTTCTGTGGTCTTAGTTGCTACCATGTTTCTAAAACTTTATACCATAAAGCTAAGAAGTCTAAAGAATCAGGGCAACATATCCATTGTCTTGGAAAGCAAGAGGAATTTTATGAACTTATTTTCTAATCTGAGAAAATAATAACTCCTTTACTGAAATGGATTCCATCTATACCATGTTTAGCGTATCTTCTCCAAGGAAATCCTTCTTGTAGCAGATTACTGAATAATACAGATGATTCAGAGACAGATAGGGTTAGAATGTACAGGTTAATATTTTAGACGCTGGATAGGAATCAGAACTGCTATCCTGGCCAGGTAGGAATGGTGAAAGCAAAGCTGACAGTGCATATCGTCAGAGTTAACACTGGGTAAGATGATTAGAATGATTTTCCTGTGAAGATAAAGCATGTGGAAATGAATAAACCCCTCAGCAACCACTGATTCTACATTTACCCCTTTCCTATCCTTCAAGACAAGGAAAAATGCAAACAGTGTTCCATGATGAGGGTGGTGAGGTGTGTTCCCTTTGCTTGCCTCATTTATTTAATGTTTGATTTATAGCCTCCATTGGGGGTTTGTGCTTTGGTTCTGTGCCTTGTCTTGGGGTTAGGACTTGCTGAGCAAATGTGAGCGACAGAAAACACACAGGCTGTGAGCACAGGACCAAGCGTTGTGTGCTGAATGTGTGCTTAATAGCTGTGCTTGCCTGCAGTACTGCTGTAGCACTTGGTCCTGCCATGCTGTGGTGATGGCTTCCTCTGCTGTGCCTGCCTGTGTCAGCTCTCCTGAACAAGATCTATTCCTAATGCTTGAGTGACCTGCAGGTAAAAGCAGGTGCCGAAGCTTTCTATTGCTGGGGTTGTTTTGGCTTTCAAGTCAACCTTTACCAAATGTTCTGTCCGTAGGGCAGAATTATCCAGTTCTTTGGTTCAATTACCGTTACTGCTGGCATATTTGCCTTTCAGCTGGGGGCAGCACAAAGTAGGTTCTAGCCTTAAAGACATCATCAACTCAATGTACCCATGTATGTAACCATGATTGCATTTGACTTGAGTGCTGTTTGCTGGTAATTTGCTCTACTGAATGCTCTTTCTTCCATGGTCAATTGCAGAAGAGTCCTATCTGAGGTCATTATGGCTATGCAGTGTTATCCGCAGGGTTTTAGCAAAAAAAAAAGGTTTGCCTCTCAAGGGCATGTAAGATCGCATTCTTAACAATTAGGGAGAGAAGATGGGAAAAATCCCAAAACCTGGACAGAAAAGTACACACTTTTATAGATATATTTTTTTTTTCAAATAAATTTTCACCCTAAAGGTTCTTGCCTGAGTGTACTAGGCAGAGTCTGCCTCTATTTGTCTTGGTGAAAGGTATCCAGCTACCCAAAGCTGGTACATGTCTCACTAATGTTATTTAAGAAGAGTGATAGAAGGATGAGTGTAGGAAGTGATTTGACTGCATTACTGAGAGATCACAAAATGCTGTACAGCAAATTGGGAGGGATGGACAGGAGAGAATGCCTAAAACATAAAGCCAGTATAGTGCAGCCAGAAACTGAAATTGGATGATCTGCCTTACCAGTAAGAGACAACAGATTCTTGTATAAAGAATTGTATATAACAGAGAAAAACTGCTATATAGTGGAAGAGTGCTCTGTAGCTACAAGCGCGGAAGGGCGCTGTACAGCTACAAGTGTGGAAGGGTGCAGTGAGACTGCAGTCATTAAGTCAAGTTTCCTGCAACTCCCATAAGGTCCGGGGTTTGTTCAGCAGGGTTCAGTGGGCTTATTGGAGGCAGAGTCTCACCAGAGATGAGCAGCAGAACTGGGTCTTTGACTCATGTGTCCAGTGACCAAGTGGTCAGCAGGGGAGTTCCTGAACTCAACTTTTGTCATTTAAAGTGCCTGTACCTGAATTTAGGGACTGGTATTGCACTTAGGAAATCATTTTTGCTTGCAGTGTGCTCTTGCAGCTCATGATCTTACTATACCTCTGTGGATCACATACAGGTAATTCTGCCTATGGTTTGGCATTGATGCATATGAGGAGATTGCAGCCATTAGTACAGGCTTTGCATAGAAGTGATGTGGCCTCTGAAGTCCTTTTCTTCTTGTGCTGTCCTCTGCATTGCTCTGTTAATGATGTGATTGGTGCTTTTTGAAGCCTGCAATTACAGTGAGCTCTGTGATGGATGGGAAGCAGCATTAAAGGATTAATGAGTTGAACTGAATATTTGGCGATTCCTTGAAGTGTCAACATCGGCATGCAACAGCAAACGGCTGATTAGCCTGATTCAGGCTTTGGCAGCCAGCACAAGGCATTATCCTGACGTAGTGTGCACTTCAGCTCCTGCAGAAGGACTTAGGGTCAGATTTAGTGCGATACAGGATTAAGAAAACCCCCAGCAACAAGACAAACCTCTTTAAAAGTGGATCCATGGCTTGCATGTGTTGCAGGTATAAATTGACGTGACATGAAGGCTCAAATCAGGTGTGCTCTTGATTTTGCCTTACAAAGTGGAAGTAGTCATTCTTTGCTCTTCAGACGTTTGTGTCATGGCAGCCTTTCCTTTTCCATGTGCTTTCCTTTCCTGGCTCTTCTTTAAAGACAATAAGAAGTTAGTGCAATTAAAAATTGCACATACAGGCACATCCATACTTGTGCGCTGAAATATTAAGGATAGGAACATAAAGCCTTTGTTCTCTTTGATGTGGGTCCTGAATGTAATTACTCTAAGTGGCCTCTGCCTGTGTGGTTAGGTTAACATTGCATGCCCCGTCAGACAGCTCTATCTCAAATCAACACATGGTCTAGAGATTTGACAAGTGTATTCTAATTTATTTAATGCTGCAGCTGTACTTGCTTGCTCCCAAGTGTTTTCCTTGTATCTTTTGGAATAAAACATCCAGAATAAAAATGTGTCAGTGGAAAGGTTGCATGGGATCCCTTGGGCCCTGTGCTGGGTATGTCTTGGTTTTACAAATGGCTTTGTGGTAGGACCAACTGAGGTTAGTAGGGCTGCTTGCATGATTCAGGACTCCTTTCAAGAACCATAGCTTGCTGCGTCAGAGCCCAGTCTCATCTTTTGCTCATTGGAATAGTTGCCACAGTGGTCACCATAGGTCTGCTGGAGCACCTTACTGGGTGTCTGCTTTGAGTGACCAGCCCACTCTTAAATCAGAGCCCACTGAAAAGCCCCTGAGCATCTGAAAATCTCTACCATGCAAAAAGCTGGAGATGAATTATATATGTAGCTGTCTGAAGTGTACCAAGACAAACTCTTTGCTCAGCACCTATAATTACAACCAGTGTTCTGATCCTGAATAGAGGGCTTTAAAAGATCACGTTCAAAGCTGCTCATTAATTATGTTACTCAGTGTCAGCCCTTTTAAGAAAGGAAAAAATTGCATTCTTCCTTGGCTGAAATAGAGATAATGTTACTTCCCAAGGACGGATTATTTCCGACTGGAATGATGCTTGTGCCCACTAATTGAAAGTTAATAAACATGTAAAAAATGGAATTTCTAAGCCGCCATATTTGAATGCATTTGCCACTGTTACTTGTGACTATGCTCTCTGGGTGAGGTGCTCAGAAAGCCCTGCTATATGCCCTTTTCTTCCTCAGTTAACTTTTAGACTGCATAGTGTTGTTAATGTGCTGCCACTGTCATTCATGCAGAGACTAGGAGGCCACCAAACCCCTAGTATTTGTATTTTTTTATTCATAATAATAACAAAAAGCTTATTTTAAAGGTTGCTTTAATGAATTCCAAGTTGTGTGCACTTCCAGACATGTTTCTAGTATAACTGTAGAAATAGATTGAGTGCTAGTCAGCCCATGTAGCTCAGACAGTGCCCCTTTTGTCATGTTGCAGCACAAAATGTTACTCAGATTCTTAATGCACTTGACCTCAGTTACATCTAGATGATGTATCACAGACTGGGAAAGGCTGTTAAAGGAACCTTTTAACATCAGCGAGCCAAATGGCTCATTTCAGGAAATACTGGAATAAAGGGTGTTTGTGCAGGCTTTGTGGCAGCCTTCTGCATACGTGTTATAAAGCAGTCTTTAATTATGAGATCATATTATTACTCCTGCTTCCTTAAGTGCATGGTATGGATGTTGCTCCATTTGGGAAGAGTCACTCAGTGTTTTGGGGTTTTCTCTCATATTTTTAGTGCAAGCCTTCATTCTTTTTATTTCTTACTGTTCTGAAAATACTCGATCAGTCATTCTGACATTATCTTGACTGTGTCATATGTTTAGGAGTTTATAGTTCAGAACCCTGCAGTGAAATGGAGGTGCATTCACATCGTAGAAGTGAACAAACTTTAAAAGTCCAAGTACGTAAAGTCCCAGTGAGACCCCACCTGCAGCACTGTGTGCAGTTCTGGTGTTCCCAGTGTAAGAAGGACATGGAGCTGTTGGAGCAAGTCCAGAGGAGGCCATGAGGATGATCAGGGGCTGGAGCACCTCCTGTATGGAGACAGGCTAAGAACATTGGGGCTGTTCAGCCTGGAGAAGAGAAGGCTGCGTGGAGACCTCAGAGCAGCCTTCCAGTATCTGAAGGGGGCTGCAAGGATGCTGGAGAGGGACTCTTCATCAGGGACTGGGATGACGGGTTCAAACTGAAAAAGGGAAAGTTCAGGTTAAATATAAGGAAGAAGTTTTTTACTGTGAAGGTGCTGAGGTGCTGACACAGGGTGCCCAGATAAGTCTTAAATGCTCCATCCCTGGCAGTGTTGAAGGCCAGGCTTAGGTGAACATGGCCTAGTGTAAGGCCCATTGCAGGGGGCTGGAATTAGATGACCCTTGAGATTCTTTCTAACCCAAACCATTCCGTGATTCTAACCCTACTTGTAAGTGTCCAGTGGAAGCTGCTCAGGTGGAGTCACCCACCTTCTGCTCTGACCCTGTGTGAGCTGTCTGGGCATAGAGGTGCATGTATGACACCAGACTGGGAATGAAACAGCTGTGTAGGACACCCTGCTTTGACTTTGAGGCAGACATCCTCATACCTGCACACTCCTTTCCTCATTCCCAGTCCTTGGTTTATTATGTGCCTTTGAGTTGTGGTGTCAGGGAGAGCTGTCCTACAGATATCTCCTGTGCTTCGTCCCTGGAGTACCTTTAATTTCTGGAAGAGTGAGGAGCAGGTCTTGTGGAAAGCCACTGTGATTTTAGAATTGAAACCTGTCCATCAGGAAACTGGAGTTTAAACTGCTCAGAAAAGTGAATTCTTTAATTTCTTACTTTTTTTTTTTAAATTATTTTTAGTCTAGAGTGGCAGAGTCATCTTATCCTGGATTCATATTTACCAAAATAGCCCATCTGAGTGTTTCAGATCTTTAAGGTCACCACAAACTGAATTGATCTGTTATCTAATGAAAAAGTATGCTTCCCCAAATTAATCCTTCATACTGTGACACTTTAAAACTCCAGAAGGGCTCTCACTGATTTCTGATGTGAATACCTTAAATTGAACTTGATTTTCAGAAATGAGCATCATTTGGTTGCTGTGTCCCCTACCCCCCCCCCCAACTGTAGACTGAGAGGCATTTGGACATAAAAATAGTAGGAGCCTGTAAGACAGAGGGAGGCTGTTCATTTAATGCTTCCTCTTGCAAAGCTATGATTGTCAGGGCTGAGTCTGGTAATGTGGTTTGCAGGCAGTGGGCAGTGATGAAGCTCTGATTGACTTTATGGGCTTAGGAGAGAGTAAGATGAGAAGCACTCAAGGATGTGTTTTAGGGAGAGAGTGGGAACATGTAGGTTCTCAGGCAGCAGAAGCAAACTGTAGTGGTTTAAACCCAGTCAGGTAATTCGTTCGCTCACTTCCCCCCCTTCTTTCCCTCCCCCTGCTCTTGGAGGGACGGAGAGGAGAATCGAAAAGAATGCAACTCCCACGGGTTGAGATAAGAACAGTTTAGTAACTAAGGTATAACACAAATCACTACTGCTACCACCAATGATAATAATGATAAAGGAAATAACAAGGGAAGAGAATACAACACCTCAGCACCAGCCGACCGATAACTCGCCCCCCCCAGCCCGACCAAGCTCCGACCGATACCTCCTCCAACCCTGCAGTCTCCCAGCCCTTCCGGCTAACTCCCAGTTACATCCTGCGCATGACGTGCTGTCGTATGGAATAGCTCTTTGGTCAGTTTGGGTCAGGTGTCCTGTCTCTGCTTCCTCCTGGCTTCCCCTCCTCCCTGGCAGAGCATGAGGCTCACAAAGTCCTTGGCCAAACCAAAACATCGCTATCAGCTCTGTTCCCAAGCCGAAAGTCAAAACACTGCACTGCACCGCACCAGCTACCAAGGAGGAGAAACATGACTGCTACTGCTGAACCCAGGACACAAACGAAGATACTTTCCAAGCATCTTTTCATCACTGCAGAGAAAGAAACAGCTCACATTGTGGTTACCCAAGGCACATATCCAAGATGAATCCTTAACTACTACAAATCAGTGGTGTTCCCTGGCATTTTGGTAGAACTGTGCTGGTCTGCCCTTCTTAGGACTCAGGCTGTTGAGTATGGAATCTCATTGAAGAATAAAGAAGTTTGAGGCAATTCTTTCCTCCTGCAAATCTTCCAACATCTTTTACATTGTTGGTGCTAATAAATTGAAAGTTGTCTAAGCAGGTAATAAAAAGATGTGGTTTGGTTTAGTTTCACTTGCAACTCCAAAGAACTTGGGTAAACTTCCTGGAAATCAGAATTGCTACAAGGAAGACATTACCTATGAATGAGAATAGAAAGCAATTCAGAATTTACAGGTTCATACTGGCAGAAGTGCCTTGTCATGAGCAGATAATGAATTTCCTGGAATAGGAGCAGTGCTAGAGCCACACTGATTGCTCTCTAAAGGAATTCTTTTGTTGTTACTTATTTTCTTGCACTGTTGGCACCCTTGCAGGGTGTTGAGTTGCTTCTTCGAAAATGTGTTTAAACATTGAAAAATGGCAAAAGGATAACGGGATCAGCCAAAGAACCAAACAGAAGCTTTGAAGTCCTTTTGCTGCAGAAGTCCTGACAGCAGACAATGTACTTTTGGTGTGAATTCCCATCCCTGAAACGGGGAGATTCAACTTGAAAGGGTATGTGGTCCATAGAACTCCTGGGAAGCTGGGCTCTCAGCTTCCATTAGTGATAATCCAGTGTGTTATCTGCTGCTTTTTTGCACAGCAGGGAACATGCCTCATAGATCTGTTCTATTACTCCCTCTTCAGCTCTGAGCCATAGATCACTTTTCATATATAAACAGTCTAAAATATTCTGGGGTTTTTAGAACTCATTACACTATAAATTTCAATTGACATAGCAAGAGGGGCTAACAAAGGTACCATAGCAGCTGAGGAGCAGTCTCTCTCCAATTAGAGAGAAAGCAGGGTTTGAAATTCCTGGCTTTTTAAAGAAACAGAAGATGAATTTGTTCTTATTTCATAGTGATGGCTGTGGGCGGGCTGCAGCAGTAGGCTTTGTGTGTGAACCTCACTTCACTTGTGTATTGTCAAGGATGAGGCCTTCATAGTACATGCACAGCTCCTGCTGCTCAGTTTCATCACATGTAGGCAGGCAAACAACCAAAACGCTTGGACTGTCTCTCATCGGCAGTGGACATATCAAAGAAAGGTAGATGTCCAAGGCTGGAAGGAATTGCAGGAGATGTCATGCAGACCTTGGTTGAAGAGGCAGGAACCCCAGGATAACCCTGTCCTGTTTACCTGGTTCCTTTTGACTGTCCAGAAAAGGTGGTGTACAGCTTCAGTAAGTTCCTAATTTACTTAGATTAGCCTAAATCTCTTTTGCAAGTCTTTCAGACATGTTGAACAACTGCTGGTTTTATACTTCAGAGGTTTATCTCCTGTGTTAAGGCACGTCTGTGTGCAGACAACAGTTAACAGTACTAGGTTGACAGCGATGATAAAAGAGCTCTGGAAAATCTGATTGTGGAAGCAGAATATCCAGTTCACTTTGCTTTCCTGTGGGGTGTGACTTGCCTCCACTTAGGAGTCACCATAGCAGAGTGATGTGGGCTTGCACACCAACTCCTCCAGTGCAAACTGATGTACCTGGGCTCAGCCTGTTGGGCCTCAGCTAAGATGTTGGTGCAAGAAGCTATGTGCTGAAACATTTACTTTTTCTGCCTCTGCTGCAGCACTACCACAGCACTTTAAATCATTGAGGGTCATAGCATTGGTTCCTGGATGATTTTGGACCTCATGAAATGCTTGTAAACTCGTCTCAGTGCTCTCTTCATAATGTCACATAATGTATTGCAAAGAAGTGAGCCTCAGACTGACCCCTCCAAGAGCTCACTCAACCCCCTGAAGAGCAGAGCACATACGGGTTGCTGTTTTTCCACTAAATGTGCTTTACTGTAACAGCAAACTAGGTTAGAGCAGTTTGTGTTGGTTCTTTACAGGAGCAAATTTGCTGATTTTGATCCTCTAACCATTTTTGGGGTATTAATAATTAATTACTAATTTATTTCAGCAGTCTGAGTTACACTGACAGATCTCTGGTTGCCTGTGTGGTCACCATCTTCCTTTTTACCACGGCCCTGTGCTTGCCCTTGGGCAGTGTTTTAGGGCTTCCCTCCTCTTCCGTGAGCTTGCAGTGTCAGTGGGTTCATCCATTGATGTGTGGTTGGTTGGTGTTTTGTGGACATTGTTTTGCATTTAAAAGACATTGTAGTTAATAAAAGAACTGTACTTTAATCTGTTTCATCTGATTTACCTACATGAGTCTGCTTAATACTCTTTAGACATCTCTGTCTCTTTTGGTCAGCACTGTAGTTACTTATGTCCTAGCTTACTCTTGCCACAGATTAGTTTACCTCCGTATCTTTATTCCATCCCCATGGAGCTTCCCTGCACTCTCTTGGCCTCCCTGCTGACCTGTGCAATCCCTGCTGACCTGTGCAGAGTTGCTTGGAATCTGTCTTGTCTTATTCTGAGATTCACTGACCTTAATCTGCTGCACTTGTTCCTTCCTTCTGTTTGAATGGTAGTGTTAGTTCAGGCTCACTGTTACCCAATGCATCTCCTGCCTTCAGTTTCAAACAGCTTCACCTTCTAGCCAAACCAACTCAGTCTTCTGAAATGAAACATACCTAGGGTGTTGGAAGATCTGGATGTGTTCAGCTGTGCCAATGGGTATTTAGGATAAACAGCTGTCTTCATAACATGTGCTTCTCTTGCGGAGCTGGAATAGGCTGAAAGATGGGAAATGCTGGACAGCTTTCTCTTCCTATTGCATGTTACTGCTAAGCTGTTTGTGAAGGACTTTGCTAACCAGATCTGCTGGTGTGACCCCTTGCAGGAGCACCAACTTCACGTTAAAGCTGATAGCATTAGCAAATGCTGCTGTAGTTACAGGCAAGGGGTAGGTAGATTGTTCAGTATAGATGTGTTCTTTAAAACCAACTCCTGATTTGTTTTTACCCAGCAAGTATTCACAAGGCAAAATGCCAAGATGTAGCAGTGCTAATTGTGTTTTCCCTGAGTCAAACAGTAGGCCTGGTACTTAATTATTAGTAGTCTTTTCCTATGTGTGACCTGGGTGTTCACCACAGGCTTCATGAGTCGGGGTTGTGGCTCTGAAAATCCTCAGGTTCCTAAAGCAAAAAGAAGTGGTGAATGCTCCATCCCTGGTAGTGTTCAAGGCCAGTTTGGACAGAGCCCTGGGAAACCTGGTCTACTGTGAGGTGTCCCTGGCCATAGCAGGGGGTTGGAACTGGATGATCTTAAGGTCCTTTTCAACCCAAACCATTCTATGAGTCTATAACTGTAGCAGAAAAGTAAATATGTGTCTGACTGATGTTTCAGAGCCATATTATCTTGCTAGCAACAAGTCTGTTTCCTTTTTATCATGACCTAAGATACTAGGATGAGTCTGGAGTCTCTCAGGGAGTAAACACTGTGGGCTGGGCCTTAAAGATACTGGAAGCTGGCAGAGGTGCCAGGGTTACGTGCTGGTCAGAAGTATTATAAAAGAGATCCTCCTTGTACCATCCCTCCTCATCTCTTGCTTTGGATATGGATTGGGAGCTCCTCGGAGATTAGGAGGTGCTGAATGGGGTTTTGCTCAAGAGGGGAATATTATGTAGGAGTTGTGAGACGATTGTGTTTTGCTGACCATTATTGACAGTGTCTGGATGAGTAGCATCTTCCCAAGGAATGCTGAATCTTTGGTGCATGACACTGCACCTGGGGGTGGGGCTGTAAACAAATCTCATTTAGCAAGTCTAACCGGCTTAGAGTTGTTTTCCTTCTCAGACATATGGAATTAAGCAGAGATAATGGGGACCGCGCCTGGGTAGTGTATTGCAAGAAGTGACTTTTAATTTTCTGGTACTGGGAGGAAAGAAGAAACAGCTGAGCTTGAGGTGTTTTCCACTTTTCCCCTGGTTGCACTTGGATCTTTCTCCTCAGTTATGGCAGCAATGTGCAGCACAGAGTTAGTCGTCTTTTTTTTGCTTTTAGAAAGTTGTCCCTTAAAAGCAGGAGGTAGGGATGTTTTCCTGGCTTTCTGCTCCTGATTCAGCTACTGACACGTTAACTTTGACAAGATACTAGATGTGCCCTTCACTACCTTTCAGTGTAATGAAATGCTTCATTACCAAGTTCTAAGTCAAAGGCAAGACCCCTCTTGCTTTCAGTGACAACCGCTATGCTCATGGGTACAGTGAGACGTAACAAAATTGATGCAAAGTACAAAGTACTTTTGTTCCTGCTAGTGTGTATCTTCTCCCAACCTTTCTTCTTTCAAGCAGTGAATATTTTATACAGCCTTGTTCAGCTGTGATTTTTTTTTTTTTTTTTTTTTTTTTTTTTAACCCACGTTCTGGCAGAAGTTAATGTTGCAGGTAAGGTGCATGCTGATGAAGAGTGATTTACAGGTCCTTTTGCTGGCTGTTGGCCTGAAACTGGGAAGTCCGTCTGTTCTTCTTCCTTCTTGGGCAATTCATAAATACCAACCATTTGCACTTTATAGGAGCTTTTCCCCTGCCCAGCCTTTCCCAGGATTTGCAAAGTGGTAATTAATTCTCATTTATGCTGTTGCGATGATACTAAACTCATTGTAAGATCTGGTAGTAACTAGAGCACAGAGTAGTTAAAGATGTGCCTAAGGTCATGCAATAAACAGCTGTAGCACCAGAAAGAATTCTCCTCTGTGAGTGCTCCGCAGAACATCCCTACTGCAGCTTTTCTGTGGTACATGATACTCAATTACATGATATTCAATTTATAGGTCCCATAGGCCTGGGCTGCAGCTTGTAAGCATGTAATTTTTTTACTGTGCAGTGAAACTGTGGGATTCCAGGAAACAAAACTTTTGGTAACTGAAGCCACATAATCTCCGTTCTTTGTTTGCTGACTCCTTGTATTGTCAGTTGTTGCTGTTACCGTCTTTTGGAATTTGAGGTGAATCATCCCCAATGAATCTAGATACATAAAAGGTCTTCTACCTGTGCATCGTCTTGTTTCTGTAAAGGAAGAAGGGGCTTACTTGTCTCTGTGAAACTCTGGTCCTGACAGAAACCATTGGTGTAGGCTGGGTTTCTGTGGAATCTGCTTTTCTGTGGATATATGCTTTGTGTGGGAGCAGGCGTTTTGAAGGCCCAGGCTGGTTGGTGAGACATGGTCTGATGGTTAAGAAGGTGTTTAAGCTGTGATGGCAGGGGAGGTTCTAGGTCACTGGAAAGGAGAGTTTAGTGTAACTTTGCACATATTACCAGGAGCAGAGAAGGAGGGTATTTTGTTAATCACACACGGCAATTCACGAGCCTTTAAAGCATTCAATAAAATGAGAGCCTTTTCCCTTTAGCAGCTGTCACTAACAGAGCTTTTGCTTTGTTTCAGGTGTGGAAACCAGAACTAAACTATCCTGTGACTGACAACGTGACAACACCAAGAGGTGGGTTTTCTGTGTCTGTTCATCTCTTATCAGCCATTCCAGAGCACTGGATATGCTGTACATCTTGACTTTACTAGGATTGATTGCCTGATGAATCTCTGTGGCTTGTTCAAACAAGACCAGAGTTTGACAGGACTCCTCCCATGTGTGTGCACGTGTTGAGTTCTAAACAAACAGAACGTGTCCATTTCCTGGGCTGCACAGTGAGAGGTGTTTATGGGATGGAGGTGGAAACTCAAGTGAAAATAAGAATGTGTTGGGGTTTTGCCAACCATTTTGTTCAGGTGTCTGTTTCCTGTAGGGAATGTGCGTTGGCAGTAGGAGTTGAGCTATCCAGAAGCTGTGCTGCTGAGTACAAGCGAATCTGTGACGGGGCATTTTTCTCCTCTCACACTTCAGATTTAGGCTTCGTGGTTGCCAAGAATGTTTTATGTGATGTGCTCAGTACTTGTTTGTCAGTCGCCACATGCTCACCGTGTTGGGGGTTTTGTTGCTCGGCTTTGCTGCAGTGTTTTATTGTGGTTGTTAATGGAATATGGAAATCTGCAATGCAGCCCAGGTGCACAGAAATGCTGATCCCTGGGTTTCCCACTGCAGCCTGGCATTAGCTGGCCAGAGAAAGGTTTGTGTAATGGGTGCAGACAGCTTTTGCTTATTTGAACAGCTCAGGTGAAAACCAGCTGGTAAATACCACGTTGGTTTTATTCAGTGGTTGTTGCAAGAACAAGTATTTGATCATTCCTCTTCAGCAATGAAAGCGCTCATCTCAGCTGTACTTGAAGTTTTCAAGCACCAGGTTTATGTGGTGACACTGCACAACCATGATGAAGTCATAGGTTTGGGTTTGGTTTGGTTTGTTTTTTCTTTCCCGGAGCTAGTTCTTGCACTTCTTTATAGGATGCGGAATGGAGTAGAAACTGGGATGTGTGTTGCTCACATCTGTGTGCTGGGGACAGTTTCTTCTTGCTGCCTTTCCAGCCACCCCTCATTTCTCTCTTGGAGGTCATAATTCTTTTTCCTATGTCTGAAGGTATGAGTCTTCCTGCAGTACATGTCCACAGCAGGAGGGCGAGCAGCAGCAGTATTTCAGTGCAGAGCAATAGTCTCTCTGTTGAGTATTTGAGTGTGGTGTTAGTTGCCAGCTCTGGAGCACTGCGCTGTGACTGTGAGGGGCTACAGTGCAGATGTACTGCTTGCGTTTTTAAGAAGCTAAATGAATTGCCACAGTCATGTAAGCTTTGTCTTGTGTGTTTGTGGAAGGCAGTGAGAGAAACAGGTAAGGTGTGAAAATTTGTCAGCCAGGCTCCAGTTGTCAACATACTTGAAATGAAATGGCCAGTGTCATTGGCATTAATAGTAGCTCATGGTAGTAATCCTTGTTCAGTGTGAAAAGGTCTGGCTTTGATTTCAGTGAGGTCAGGATGCTTCTTTTCGCTGCTCCTCTGCATGCCATTAGACAAGATTCATTAGGCAAAAGGTCAGATGTCTGGGAGGAGCTGGGCCTTTCAAAATGGTACTGAGGCCAGTCCAGTAACTCCAATGGGAGGGAGCTATTTGAGGATCTGAGCTTAAAGTGTAGACAGAGCTGTTTGGTGGATGCACTTTGCAAAGAGCAACAGTGAAGTTGGGGAGAGTTCACTCTGCAGTTGAATTCACTTGCGCTAATTTGAGCTTCAAAAGCCTTGATGACAGGTGTTGAATGGGCTGTTGGCTCTTATTGAGAGCTCATCATGAACAGCAATGTGTGTAACCAGGAAAGTCAGCGCAGGCAGCTGAGCTGTCAGCTGAAAGGGATAGGTAAGCTGTCTGCTTTTAGAAGTGAGTAGTAATCCAGTTCTCTCAGTACCCAAACTATGGGTATTTTCAGCTGTGTTTGAGCTAAATTTTATCATATAAAGATTTATCATACAGAGAAGTGGAGAGTAAAAAAACTTATGATGTTAAAATAATCAGTTTCCTAAATCTTACTTTCTTTCCTAAATCTTACTTTTGACAGTGAGCGCAGGCTGTAGGAGCAGCCCTGGACCAAGGCTGAATCAACACTTGAAACTTCTGAACTTTATTAGCTCTTGTTCTCTCTGATAGTGTTCTTTCCCTCTTCTCCTTTGTGAATCTAAGGCACATTCAGATGATGCTACGTTTTCACAGCACGGTAAATGTTCAGCTCTCCCTTTTGTCTTGATAACCTTCCTTATAACCCTCTCTTAACCTTGCACACAACCTGCTTAAGGGCAAAGAAGAAATTTACACCCGTTTCTTGGTCTCTGTTGCATCACTTTCTGAACTGCCCCAAAGGACCTTCCCTCTCTTTCTTGCTCATCACATAGCAGTTGTGTATCTTGCACAAAGGAATGAATGCAAGGTCGTTTGTCTCGTACCTGTCCCTGCAAGCTCGGGCACATACTGAATCACGCATGGCATAAAACCCAAATCCTCAAAACAAAACATGAAATGTAAGTGGAACAGTTGTGTTTTACTGCGAATCTGGGAAAAAAATCCCAACCCAAAACAAAACAAAAACATGGAATCCCAAACTGGTTTGGCTTGGAAGGGACCAGTTCTGACCCGCTGCCATGGGCAGTGACACCTTCCACTAGAGCAGGTTGCAGATGAAGAACGTAAGT
Organism: Pezoporus flaviventris; assembly: GCF_033815535.1. Taxonomy (NCBI): domain Eukaryota; kingdom Metazoa; phylum Chordata; class Aves; order Psittaciformes; family Psittacidae; genus Pezoporus; species Pezoporus flaviventris. The sequence goes on from NW_026892549.1 coordinate 56,278,409, forward strand.
GCATGTAGGAAATGGTTCCCAGACCTGTACTAATTCATGGTGAATTTCCATGTGGTACGAACAAAAAAAAAATTGTGAGAATTAGGTAATTTTGTCAACAACTTGAAGACCTGCATTGCCTACCTTAACGTTAGGCTCTTGTGCATGGCTACTGCTAGCAAGAAGCATGCTCACCCTGCTTTTGCAGAGAGCAGGGTCTTTCTGGAAAACATCTGTTTCCACTGAGTCTAGAAAAAGCTTTTGGTGTTTGGATACCTCTGTTCTGCTCAATGTGAGGTATAAAGGAGCTGCATGAGCTCATGTTCTTACAAGCTCTATAAACAGAGCTTGTTGAGCGTTTACCTGTACACTGTTAGAAGAGTGATACGAGAACTGTGATCACAACTTATCCCATGGAGTCTTTTGTACTTCTGTCTTTAACAGTGCTGATCTTTTGGGCTGATTCTCTTGCAAAAGTGGTCTGGTACAGCACAGCAAATAAATGATTATAGTAAGGCACCTGATCTCTTGAAGAAATCTGTCGTTCCACCAGGGTGTACTGGTTGTCTGATTCGCAGTGTAAGATGATGCACCTCAAGCTGTTTTCTGAAGCTGCTCACATATACTCACCATTACCACTTTCTCCTATCCCGCTGCTAGGAATGGAAAGTGTGAAAGGATTCAGGAATGCGAAGAGCTGCCACAGCAGCGGTTCCTGAGGAGGGTGATGCCACGTGTATGGTACAGAGAGTGAGAGCAGTCTGCACTGCCAAGAAACATGGATGTTATCCTTAGGCCCACTCCTTTCTCTGTTACAGATTTCCTCTGTGATATTCTCTTTGTGCTAAAATAAAACCAGAGAAAGCCAGACCCACTTCCCTGTTGAAGGCCTTGACATCACATCCAGCATCCTTTGGTTTGATGCTAAGGGCTGTTAAATACCACAGAGTGTCATGTGAGGCAGAAGCTAGATAGACTGAACCTTGGCCGTTCATGTTGAAGTCACAAGAAACTTGAACTTACACCCTGCAAGAAAAAATCAAGTTGTTTGGAAGTGCTTGTTGTATTGTTGTTCCAAATGCTCCTCTTGTAAGGAGGAGCCCTCCAGCATGTGGGTCTTGCAGACCTGTGCTATATGGAAAAGTAGGAAGGGTACTGGCATCATGCCTTCCTCCCCAGAAGCCTGTGTGTAGGATGAGGATCTAGGAGCCCATCTGCCCTGTGCCAGGGAGGAAGTGAAGGGGGAGGTGTTGAATGAGGGTTGTGGCTGTACAGTTTCTTCTCCAGTAGTGCAAGCAAACCAGCTGGCACCCACAGGACCCTGCACCAGCTAGACCTGCAATGTTAAGTCCGATGTGCTAGATTTTGGTGTTGAAGTCAGCACAAGCATGTCAGTATGGCACAGCAGCAGAACTGGCTTCTTGTTTGTATTGTCTTTCACATGTGTCTGGGCATTCTGAGTACCTGTCAGTCGCTCAAGTAATTCAGTCTGAGATGTAGTGACAGGGTAAGGGTTTTCAACTGAAGGAGGGTGGATGTAGATTAAATGTTAGGCAGAAGCTCTTCCCTGTGAGGGTGCTGAGGCGCTGGCACAGGGTGCCCAGAGAAGCTGTGGCTGCCCCATCCCTGGCAGTGTTCAAGGCCAGGTCGGACACAGGGGCTTGGAGCAACCTGCTCTAGTGGAAGGTATCCCTGCCTGTGGCAGTGATTGGAACTGGATGAGCTTTAAGGTCCCTTCCAACCCAAACCAGTCTAGGATTCTGTGATTATGAATATACAGAAATAGGTGCTCTTTTTGAGGGCCACTTTGTTTTTCATTGTCTGACACTACATATAATGCCTAAAGATGCAGAGTTTAAACCCCAGCACTTTTCTGAGTGCTAGCAAATGCTTGAGTTAACGTTCTACCAAACACCAGATGTGAAACCCGAAGGCAGGGCCAGAAAAATATTTATTGAGGGAGTATCATCTGAGGAAGCTGTTCCTATTGACACCAGCAGCTCTTGAGTGCTGGTGAGTTAACCAAGTAAGTGTTTGTGGGTTGTTTTGTAATGACTAATTCTATTGCTAGCAATGTCTTCAGGATAAAACAGCAAATGGAAGGAACAGGTGGGACACGACTTCTTTAACAGGAAACAACATATTGTAGAACTGCAAGCGTCTGCTTCTACTTAATGCTCAATCTTCAAATGCTCTGTGAGGCGGTTCATTTCTGTGGAATAAATGACTAGACCAGCCGGCAGGCCTATACAATACCTTCATATTTTAAAAACTCCTTATTTTAGTGATTCAGTGGGGTAAAAACACCTCCCTTGTGACCTCCTGCATGCCATATCAGGAGGCTGGAAGGCACCAAGGAGAACAACAATTCTGATTAAATCCTTTTCCATAGCTATGAGTGGGAGTTTTGCTCCTGACTTCAGTGGGAGTAGGAGCCAGGCCTTTTCTTTGTAGTGCAGCAGTGACGTCTTCCGAGACAGTATTAAAGAAGAGGTGTTATGCCCTTTAATCTGAAAAGCTTAAATTAAGCAAGACAAGTCTCTTTGAAAGGAGAAAGCATCTTTTATGAGACGTTTGCTCCTCCTAAGTGATACAGCAGGGGAACTAGGCAAGTTTGCAGGTGAATGGTAAAGACCTGGATAAAAGTTTCTATTCCCAAAAGCTTTTCTTAGTGTTTTGTTCATTTCCCCCCCCCCCAGCTGTAGGAGATGCTATCACTACAAGGTTTGCTTTGCTTCCAGCTTTTGAGATAGTGGCTGTAATGCCTTTATGACTTGAGTATCTTTTGTTATTGGTGGGGAGAAAGCATTTCAGTGTATAGCATTCAGAAATAGAAGCTTTTCTGTTACTTACAGTCCCGACTCATATCCTGTTCATAGATTTTTATCCCCCCTCACATGTTTCTGGAGCCATTACCACTCAACATGTGATGTCAAGAGCCTGTCCTTTCTCCTGTAAGGTCACTTGGGGGATTTTGCATTGGTACCAGCAACAACAGAACCAGGGTGGAAGCTCTTTGATCTGGTAGGGCAGCATGAAGGGTCTCAGTGCAGGTCTGCCTAAAGGGAGTTTCAGGTCCGTGGCCAGGTCTGTTAGAGAAAAGGGAGGAAGGGCATCCTGAGGGGAAAGAGATTACAGTCATAGGAAGAATTGGTTATGTTTCTTACAGCTCTTAACTGCTGTTGGCATAAACATGCCTCATTGTCTAAAGACATTACAGTATCTCTTTTAGTGTTGCTTCTCACCTTGGAATCATATGGGATTAATGGCAGCCATTCACCAAATTCTTAATTTTCAGACTCTGTAGGTGGATCGTATAATTCAGTTCATTTGTCTAAACAATGTATAAAGACAACAGTTACTTCAGTTTAACACTTTCATACGAAACCCCTTTGGTTTTGCTTGGAACTGATTTGCCTTTTTACTGTTAAAATTATCTGGTTATTTTACTGTGTAAATGAAACGCATAACACTTCTGAGGACAGACAAATCTTACATCTTCTGGTACCTGTCTTCTGAATATTTGTGTGTAGCTTGAAATAATTTTGTCATCTGGCTTATAATTCCTTGTCTGTTTAGGACTGGTGTCTCAAATCCTGATGAAATCAAGTCAGCCTTATTATTCTAGGCAGTGTGGTCTGATTCAGTATGGGGAATGTTAGCCTGGGAGTTGAGAGAGTTGGGCATGAGTAGGACCTTATAACATTTTGATCCTGACCAGAAAAGAGGAAAATACTTGGTTAGAGATCCATGACAGTATCAACCTTATTTAACCACTGTTACACAAGGAGCTGTTTATGCTTTCCTGTTTTTCTCCATCAGATAGGTTTATAATCCAAATGCTGTACAGCATGGTGCTATGCATTTCTAGATGTTGTAATGCTGCAGTGGCAGTTGCTTTGAGCTAAGGCTTCCAAAGACACATCTCAACATGAGTGGAGGGGAACTGTGCAGCTGAAAATGTGAAAACCTCAATCCTTAGTTTTTAAGTGCAGTCCTAAGAGAGATTTGGCTGTGGCACAGGACTGAAGGCAAGAATTGAACTGATCTGTGTGCTCTTAGCTGAGCTGTTGCACTTGGCCTGCTCTTTTCAACTGTTTGAATCAAAAGCTCAGAGCTAGGGAAGTTACAATGCAAGGGGGATAGGAGCCAGGTGTGGGGCACTAGAGAAAGGCTTTTGGATCTGGGGCTGGTTTGGAAAAACACTAGTCAGGGGATAGTGCCTGCCCAGGAATCCTTGCTATGGAGGTGGGATGGGAGGTGAATGGAAAGGTGCCTGTTTCCAAACCCAAACCTGTACTGAGTCATAAATGAGTTTGAACTCATACAGGACTGTGGGTAGAGGAAAGCCCGTGTTCCCCAGCAGTGTACAACTCATCCTGTGACTTAGGGGACTAAGGCTAGGAGCCAGAAAAATGCCATGTTACTGTGCTTAGTTCCAGAGGTGAGGCAGACGGAGAGTGAAGGAGGAGCCTCCTTGGAGATCCAGTCCTGAAGGGAGCATTAGTACCTCCAGTTCACATGTGAGAAGATGAGACACTTCTGAAGACATTAATACTATCTGCAGACAGTAGGCAAGTCTGTGTCCCAGCTGGGATCAGACTCCAGTCTGCTGGGTCCCATGCAGGACTTTGTTGTCTTTGCTGTCAAAGTGCCTGTTTCCACTGTATGTCTTAACTAAACAACTTACCCTGATCTAACAAATAAGCAATAGCTATTCAGTGCAAAGAATAACAGCATGGACAGATAGGTGCATAAGCCTGCATTTTGTTTGTAATCCCATCATGGGTGCGTGCATCTGAGGCATAATATACTCAGAAGGAGAAAATATGGACCCCTACCCATCAAGTAGGAAACTGTTGCTTTGGATGGAAAGCTCTTGGTTTTCTCAAGCAAATGCAAAGGCAAGTTTTGTATGTGAGCTGTGGGAGCTGACTTGGAAAGCTTGGACTGATTCTGCCAGTAGTTTTGAATTTGCAATTATGTGTTTTCATAATAAGCAGGAGCTGAAACTAAGGATGGGTGTGTTTAAGCTCTTCGTGTCAGAATGCAATTGTGTTTGTGCTAGAAAACTTGAAGCATCAGAAGCAGATGCTTATTTATCTCTAAAATTGCTGAAGCTCCATTGATTTCAGCAGACCTGCGCCCACATGCGCTTGTAACAGCCAGCAAACAGGCTCTTGAATCTCAGAAATGCACCATGAAGATGCCGAGCAACATCTGTAACATAGCAACAGGGAAGTCTTTATGCTGTTCTTGTCACTGCTGGTCTCGGAGGTTGGTGGAAATGGTAAGCATATGGTGGAGAATGGAATGCCTACTGAATTTAAAACAATAGTCAGTTATGGTGGTGGTGCAAGGACCCAGCTTTGAGGGGCCTCAGCTTTGGTTCAGAGCAAAGGCTTGGGAAGACATCACACAGCAGCATGTCTCCATGGTTTCTTCTTGCTTTTGGTGGGATTAACGCTTCCCCTGTGTGAAGTGTGACCTTCCTGAATCCATCAGGAACTTTGCCAGCAGGGTCTGGCATCTCTGTTTTCCCCTTTCAGGCTGTCTGGAGTGCTGTCGCAGGCTGTGTGGGCAGCAGAAGCCCCAGTCTGTGTTCTCATGGCGGGATCTTTGGTTTTGCTGTGCCTGGGGATGAAAAGGAAATGAGTTTTGTGCATGGTAGAGAAGGAGGTGCCTGGGCTGGGAAAACAGCCATGGGCCATGAGCAGGGATTATGTGTTCCTCAGGATCAGCATCTCTGCCAGTGTTAATCAGCGCCGAGGCCTGAGATCAGTGCAGCACCTGCTGCTGCTGCTTCTTGCCTGCTGTCAGGTGTCTCACAGTCTTAGGCAAATAAACCATTTAAGAAAATGAATTACTTGGATCAAGCTGAAATGAATAGCACCAGCTCCTGTACCAGCCAGGCAGACACCTGAAAGATGTCCTGTATTTACACAACATGTAGCAATTAGGTTTTCCCCTGGCACCTCTTGTGGTTTTCACATTGTTTGCCTATTATTTCTGCAAGGGCAGAGGGGGAGGTAATGTGAGTGTTGTAACTACTGCCTGTAATTATGCAGCCAAAAGAAACAGGGGAGAAAAGCCTTCTGGGTGTTTTCTGCCCCCCTGGGATTTATTAGGTGTCCCATGCTGACAGAATGAGATGTAAAATTGCTTTCGGTGTTCATCTGTCACCGTGTGAGATGGAAGGAGCAAGTCTCACAGAAGTCCAATAGCACAGAGCTTGCCTATCATGGGCAATTCTCTCCCTTTTTTGGATGGTTTTCTGGTCTTGCAATGCCCAAGTGCTGTGTCAGTCCTGGCTGGAAAGGCCATAGAAGGATCAAAGAAGAATGGGGGATTCAGGCAGAGCCAGCTGCTGCTGGTGGGAAGACACTACTGTTGGGAAGCCCCAGACGGTGTTTTGTATTGTTTTGGTTGCAATGACAGCAGCAGGTTTGGAGCTGGGTGGGCCTTGTAGCCTGTTTGCTGAGCCAAGAAGGTTAGAATTCAGCAGGGCAGTGCATGGAGATGCTGCCTGGTTGGAGACCTGTGTGTCTCATGCAGGATGTAGACCCCACGGGTTGCCTGGACAAGCTGTGTGCCAGGTGAGTTCATCTGGGGTAGTTGCAAACCCTGATCCAGGAGCCAGGGTGTCTGTTTCCTTCGTGCTGGCTTCACTCACCCTTCCTCTGTGAGCACTTGGGGCTGTGAAGAGCGTGAAAGCTGTGACTGGCACAGGAGTGCTGCTCTCGTGTGTGGAAGCGTCTGCTGTATTCCCGGTTGAAAAGATGAATTCTGAAGATGCAAGCAGCCCTTTTTGGGAGCAGCATTTGTTTGATGCATCACAGGCACTGCGCACTGACGTCGTTGATGCAGTCATTTTAAAGCTGTCATCTCTTTGGGCATATTCCGATGAGAACGTCATGCTGTCTGCAGCTTTAGCTGAAGCATGTCAGGCGGTCGTGTCACCTCCTCATTGTAAATGGCTTTTAGAATGCTGCTTTTGCTGCCATGCAACCTGAATGATTATTTGCCCAGAAACAACAGGTTAAGGGCTGCCTTAAGAAGACTCCTGTTTTGTACAGGGTTTCCAGAAGCTGCTTTCTGCAGCCTGTATCTGGCGATGCTGATGTTTCTAAGATGTGGGATCTTAGAGCTCGTCTCTGAGTGTGAATGGGTTTTTTCCTGTTATTCAGCTTAGCTATGGAGAGAATAAAGGCATGGGAGATGCTAAGGGTAGTAACTTGCCTGTATGGCACATGTTTTGCAGGTAAGATGCAGCTGAGGCTGAAGGTTACCAGTCTCTCATGAAGGCTATGGAGTGTATTTATGGCAGAAGCAATCTGCATCTCATTTTTAATCTTCAGAATTAGTGTCAGTGCAGAAGAGAGCAGGCAAGCCTCAGACAACTTTATTGTGGTTATGAAACATGTGTCTGGGCACAGCAACTGTGATTTGTGGTTTCAGGGCATTTTTGAAGTGCATGACTTTGTGGATAAAACTTGCTCTTGTGGGATGGAGAGGGGAAAAGGGTGGGGAAAAGAACTGGGAAAGAGAGAGGGGCGTTTGGCCAAAGTGGAGTGACTGAGAGCTGCTCCAGAAATCCTCAAACAGCAAAGGGGTGTTTTTCTGTGTTTTAACCATCAGTTCAGAGCCTTTGAGCAGGAAAACCCAATCTCAGCCCTACAGGTCTGGAAATGCTTTTGGCCTGTTTGCAGATCCTGTTTTCTTCTTGCCAGAACCCTGTGGAGCAGGAGCAGGGAGTGGCATCTTGTAGAACTTTGTACCAGTGAGGGCAGTGTGACTCAGGCCTGCAGCCAGGTCAGTGTGGTTGAACCTTTGCTGTAGGGCTGAGGATGGTCAGAACGCCCTTCTCTGGAATGGTGCGGATAGACATTGCCCTACCTCTTAGGTTGTGTCTGCCTCCATCAGGAAGCAGTATTAGCTTCCTAATTAGCTTTATACAGCAGTTGGAAGTTGGGGTTTGGGTATAGGTTCGCAGCAGCATGTGTGGAATTGGGAGAGGTGGGAAAGCAGGGGGAAGTCTGCAGTTGCAGGTGCAGTCTTAATCATAGAATCATAGAATAGTTAGGATGGGAAAGAACCTCAAGATCATCTAGTTTCAACCCCCCTGCCATGGGCAGGGACACCTCACCCAAGGCTCTGTCCAACCTGGCCTTGAACATCACCAGGGATGGAGCATTCACAACCTCCCTGGGCAACCCATTCCAGTGCCTCACCACCCTTACAATAAAGAACTTCTTCCTTATATCCAATCTAAACTTCCCCTGTTTAAGTTTGAACCTGTTACCCCGTGTCCTGTCACTACAGTCCCTAACGAATAGTCTGTCCCCAGCATCCCTATAGCCCCCCTTCAGATACTGGAAGGCTGCTATGATGTCTCCACGCAGCCTTCTCTTCTCCAGGCTGAACAGCCCCAGCTTTCTCGACCTATCTTCATAATGGAGATTCTCAGAGATATTGGCCTGCAGTATGTTTTTCATATCAACTTTCACAAGAGCTGCAGATCTCGGGAGACTGTCATCTACCTTGGGAGACAACTGGAAATGTCCCCTTTGAGCAGGGGATAAGCAAAGGTGCTGCTGCTGTGCAGGCAGGGACCTGGAAAGGGCTTGGGACCTGGTCTGGTCAGATTGCTCCTGGCTTGTTCTCCAGGCAGATTGAACAAAATGTTTTAACAGTGAAGTAAATCTATGTTCCTGAGAAGCAGCCTGTGAAATGTCAGTGCTTGCATTGCTATAAAGGCTACTTTCTTCAGCTCCAATTGACAGCCCCTGCAAATACCCTCGGCAAAGTTTTGTAGGCTTATGTGGACGTTGTGTGCCAGTGGACTGTCACGTTTACCACTTTGATTTAAAACCGAATCTCCTGTTTAATCCTTGCCCTTCTGATTCCACTGGATTGAAAAGTATGCTGTAGACCCCCTTCTCCACCAGTGAGCAGTTGTTGGGGGGGTGTATTGATGCGTTGTTGGGAGATGGGTGCTGCCCTTGTCCCCTCTGCAGAGACCAGTCTTTGTTTGATGTACCCCTGCGATAGCATGTCTTGGCTCAGTCTTGTGCAGCACGGTTGTGCTGCATTGTGCTAGATCACACTTTTAAACTGCAGGACGTCTGAGTGCTGATTGGAAACTGAACAGGAAAGATTGCTTGGATTATCAACAGGAACACAGTAGAAGGCATGACCTTTATTCTGCTCCTTAGGGCAGAGCAGAGATTTCTGTAGCACTCTGCTTTGAAACCAATCGGTAAATAGCACGGATGTTCTTAATCTATAACAGGTTAGCTGCTGAGGTGTCCATGGGCTTCTGAGGTGCTGAAGGAGGTGGGGTGGAAAAGACATGAAATAGAGACAAGAACCTAAAAAAAGCCAGTCATGCAGAGATGTGAAAATAGCTTATTCAGGCAGGAATAACAAAATATAGGAAAAATACGCCAAATCAAGCAGTGCAGATGAATTTTGCCTGAGCACAGGCTGTGACTATTTACCGTCGTGAGGTTAGACTGGGGATAGTGTGAGCTGCAGGGAGTGCAGCAGCTAGGAAATAAAAGTGACCATAAGGTCAGTGCTCAGAGCCAGGTAAATGAGCCATGCTGTAGGACAGGACAGGGGCAGTGCCAGAGCTCCCTGGAGATGTGATTCCAGAAGTGACACATTCTGGTGTCGTCCTTGACAAGGAGAACAGGGCTGACAGTGACTGGCTATTCCTTATGTACTTGTTTGAGTTAATGTGGAAATTGCTGTGATAAAGGTAGTGCAGCTTGGCCTGCATGTAAGGAACAAGGGGAAAATTTCAGGATTCTGTACCAAGAAGGAGAAAAATGAGTGCTACTGCTGAATGCAGGGCAGACCTTCATTTTTAACAGCTTTCATACTTTACAGTACCTTGTGGTTTTTCTGTAGTCACATATGATGTAGGAGGAGAGACAGCTTGCCCCTTGGAGTGAAGAGGAGCCTAGCAAACCTGAGTTTTGCAAGGGGCTGGAAAGAGCCTTCAGCCTCCTCCTGATGGGCAGGGTGCAAAGGCTCCTTGGAGAGAGAGGCCCTGTGTTTCAGCCCCATCTTATGTAAAAGCATGTTTTCATCTCTGTGGGAATGCTGCTGGTTTCAGATGTTAATGCTGGTGCAGAATAAAGGGAAAGGGGGTGTCTTAAACATCAAGAACTTTAAATTGCCTTTTAATAAGAGTAGCTTTCAGATCCCCCTTTTCTGTTTGCTAGCTGCTAGAAGATAACTTCTGTTATCTAACATGACCTAAGTATGTCTCCTGAGCCATCAGTTTCAATTCCTTGGAGAGTATTGGGGAAAAGCACATATCTCTATATTATAGGATGCTTCTTTGCAGTATTTTTCTTTCAAAATACAAATAGGAAAATATACTTGTTAGAGAAATGTAGGAGCAGTTGGTGCCTGGTTGTATTATGAAGGATCTAAAACAGGCATCACAGTGGCCTTAAAACCTAACTTCTAAATTCCTGGTATTTCTGGCCATGTCATAGTTCTGAGAGCAAGTGCTGGGAGGCAACAGTAATGCCACATCTGGCCTGTGCCTTCGGGTAGGGAATCCAACAGCTTCTCTAGACTTCCTAGGCCAGATGTTTTATGCATTACGTATTTAAACCTTGCTGTTTCATATAACTTCTTCCCCAGGCCGGTCTTTTCTTATTCCCTACATTTTGGCATGCCTATCCATTGCTGTAGCACAGTACTTGAATGAATTGTGAGTGAATGGTTTGGCTTTTTTTGAGAGAAGCCTGCCTGCAGTGCTGAGGAGTAACTAGTGAAAGCTGCTTGAAGTCCTAGCCAGACCACAGAGCCAAATTGTGATTGTGATTGCCCATCACAGAAGCTGTCTGTTTGGAGGAGATGGAGCTATTTGTTCATTCATGGCTTAGACCCCACCATGCAGCAGCAGCCACGTTTCTGCAAACATTGGCTCATTCTGTGACAAACCCACTCATATTGGCAGGTTAGGAAGTGTAGCATTTTTGTATTAAAAGGCAATGGGTAAGCTTTGCCTGTAGCTGTAGACCTGGTTAAGAAATATACTATTAAGCTCAATTAGAGTGGCATGGGGAAAGTAGGTGTAATACTCCTGAAATGAGTATTACACAGCGCGTAAAGATCTGAACAAATGAGACATTGTTACTATGAGTAATGCTCCCTCATGTGAGTAGAACCATTGCAGTCGGGGGCCCTGTTCTGTTAACTTTGTTTTGATGTGTTATGTTGGCTGAAACATTTTAATGTTTATTTGAAAACTCTGTAACAAACTTGCTAATTCACTGTGCAAAGCATCTTTGGGGATGCTTTTTGCTTTGCTGGTATGGATTGAGAGGGAGCAGTTTCTCCATTCCCTTTCTTCCTAGCCATACCGGATTGGAAGGTAGGTTGTCCTGTGGTAATGTGCTTTTTTCAGTGTGTGTAAAACCATCCTGTCTCTGCATGGTCCATGTAATACATGGGGGAAAAAATTTCCCATCTAGTAACTGATGAGGGCAATTTCCTGTAAGCTGGTTCCTTTTGTGGTCTCTGGTTTCCAGCCAGTTCTATTTTTACTGCCTTTTTCTTCTAATTTTTTTTTCTCCCTTCCCCCCTAGTTTCTTTCTCTTTTTATTAAACAAAAAAGCTGTTTCTGTTTGACAGTCTGTTACTATGGTGGTTCTTATACCCAGGCAGGCTACAGTCTTAAAAAGCACCAGCAAAAGCCATGAAGGTAATGTGTATCCTGATGAACTCTAAGCTTTTGAGCCGCATCATAAAGTCAGCATCAGCTGATGGGAGCAGATGCAAGTCAAGTCTTTACTGTGCTGGTAAATCACTGCTGAGCTAAAGCCAGGTCTAGGTAATTCCATATTATTGTAGTCAAAATTGTGTTGTTCCTGACCCTGCAAACACTTGGATTGATTTACCATGCTACTTACATGAATAAGAATCTCTGGGCACATAAGGAGTTGCAGTAGCAGACCTGATATTTGACCTAACCGTAGTGAGTAAAGCTGGGGAGACTTACGTTGAGTGTGCAAGAAGAATCCAGCGCTCTGAAATCTGATGTCAGTGTAGAAGGACTGAATGTTTGGGTGGAGTGAGGAAATGAAAGAAGATCCAAGTAGAAGCACAGGAGGGTAGAGATGTGAGAGGGAACTCATTTAGAACAGTCACTTTCCATTAAAGTAAATGGAAATCTTGGCTGAAGTTACAGAAATGTCATGCTGCACGGCCTGTGTGTACTTAAAACCAGTCTTAGTCTGTTTGAACTTTTTTCCCAAGACTTCAGGAATCTGGGAACCTTGGAAAAAGCAGCAAATATCATGCAGGAGAGCGGGTTGGAGTTATAGCTTTATGATGTTTGAAACTGTGCTTGAAAGGCATTCTGATAGCTGGATTCCTAGAAATACAAAAGGAAGAAAGCAAGGTAATGCCACTTTCACAGGTGTTACTGTCAGCTTTGGAGTGTTTTGACCTTACTTGGGGAAGATTTGGCCCTTCTTCAGGCATATTTCTCCCCCTGCCCATTTGTAAATCACAGCTTTGGACTGGATCAAGAAAGTTGCCCATTCTGCAAGCAAAATATCACAAGAATGCAGCAAATGCATACGGCAAAGAGTGCATTTTCTAACTAATGGACAGTGAATGTGGATTTTGGCACTTGCAAACAGTTGCCCTGCTTTATGTCCACAGTAGTTAGTTAGCTGATTTGGAAGATGGATATCTCTGCTTTCTCACAGATAGTAACAGTTGACAAAAGGTGCTGAGAACTTAGCCCCAGGAGTCATCTGGCATCCGAAGCACAGTTTGTACAAGTCAGATCTACCATCAATTGCATTTTCTTCCCATTACGTTAATTTCTTGAGTGTTTGAATGATTAGGTTTGAAGTGTTTATTAACGTGGCTGCTCTGGAATGAGCACATCTGGTCCTGTGATATTAGAAAGGGGAAGCATTTGTCAAACAGCCTTCAGGTTTTCTCTGTGGTTTCTGGGTACCGGTCCTTCAAGGCACTAAGATACTTGTTAGTTTTCAATATTCAGAAAAGTTTGTGCTGAAATTCCCCTTTTCCCATGTGAAATGTTGGCAAATTTTTGTGCTACAATGACAATCATCAGGGTGGCAGATTTGAGAAGTGTGACTTCTGCCCTCCTGACAACGTTGCCATCATTGCTTTGGACCATCGCCTCAGTCACTTCCATTCTAGCAAGAAATACTTAGGTATGAGTGCAAAGTATCTTAAGGAACAGGAGGTGCTGTTTGTTATTGCTGAACTCCAAAGGTGTTTGCTTCTGTTGTGTGTTTGTTCTGCTTTCCTTTTGCACTGAAGTAACCATGAATGACTGGAAAACAATGAATCAGTCGTATAGCTTGTGCTGCAGGTGAAGTCTTTGAAGATTTCTGAAGTTCTAAACTGTGAACATTAAATAATAAAGCAAAAAAATTTGCCTTGGAAGGTTGTTATTTCCTATTGCTTTAGTAAATCATAGGCTTTCGCCCTCCAGGAAAATAATCCAAGTAGTCTTAATTTTCAAGCCCATAAATAGACTCTAGGGGATTACGTGCATGATTCAAGTTACAAGACCTACATAAGGCCTTTTTTTGTCAAGTCTGGAGCCAGAATTCTTAGTTACGAATGTTGCTGTTTGTTGTCTGCTTAAGTGTCCTTCTGCTCCGGGCTTCTGGTTGTGCAGAAGGGTTGTTACTGAGCTCCACTCCTATCCTAAGAATCAGTGTCACGGTCAGGTTACCCAGGTTCCACCTTTCCAAGAAAAGAGTGTGTTTATGCTACCAGAGGAAGGACTCTCCAGCTGTTTAACAGCATACCAGATGAAAGACAATTCCTTCCCCATTGCAGCTGAAATCCTTGAAGCTTTGGATGGTCCAGGCTTGGGGTGTGTGCATCCACCTTCATCTGAATGACTTTGTTTTCCTTGGCAAAATTAAATTGCTCACTCTTGCCCCATCTTTGGGATCGCACAGATTTCTTGTTTGACTTTAGACTGATTCAGGCTGTAGAATTTTGCCCCCTCCCTGCTCTGATTTTGAATGTTTACCATGAGGCAAGGAAATGAGTGCTTTAGGTGAAGCATACAGGAGGTATCTATGGATGCGGGTGTAGATCAGGCAGTTGAGGCAGAGGAGTTGAGGCAGGCAAGTTCAGGAGCTTGAAAATTAACAGAGGAGGTTTTGTGCTTCTGTGGGTGGAAACCAGTTTGTGCCAGTACTTTCAGGGCTGTCCTAGCGTTGGTTCATCTAACTGAAAAACATCAAAGGCCTGGACTGGTTGTGTTCTTCAAAGCTCCTGGTGCCTTTCAGAAGTGGAAGATCATTACCAAAGTGATGACTCGCCCAGATGGGTTGTTTTATCTACCCAGTTTCTGGCCTTTGGCCAGCTGCCTTTTCAGTTTAATGACACTGAGTCCTACCTTCCATTTCTACCCTTCAAGTCACAGACACATCTCTCTTGTCCTCTACTTATGCAAACCAAGAGAGGATTCAAGATGCTTTCCAGGCAGGAGAGTGGGGAAATCCTCTGTGATGCTCACTGAGTGTCAGGAAGGAGCTGCTCCAGCTTGATGCACAGTCTCATAGCAAGGACTGCAGTGATGACATCTATGTGAAAGGCCAAGTTTCTCAGCACTGCTTTCCTGGTGTGCATGGGGCAGTTGGCAAAGGGGGAGCTTTGCTGGCGGGAGACTTCTCTGCTAAAGCAGGTGCTCTGTGCCCCCATTGGATTGCCCAGGCATGAAGCTTGGGACTGATAACTGATCCCTGGGTTTCTAAACATTACAAGCCTGGATGTGTGCTATTTGTTTCTTTACCTGCAGTGCATCTGAGAGTTCTGACTTGGATCCATTTCCATTTTTTTTTTTCCTAGTTTTTCTTTCAGCTTCTTTCTCTCATAATCCCTATAACGGGGTGCATGTTGTATAAGCTTTACTAGGTCAGAAAACAGGCAGATTGGCATTTGTATGGGAGACTTTTATCCTCTTTTTTGTGTTGCTTATCTTAGGACAGCAAGTTTTGTTTAATAAATAGCACATGACCCTCTCATGTTTTTGTGAGCCTATAATGGTGTGCAGTGTTTTGTGCAAGCTATGAACCATGATACATGCATCTTCCATTTAAAAGACTGTGTGCACTTTCTTTCTTTGATGTAATTGGGTTGACAGCAGTGGGGTTGTTCCTGCCTCACACCTCAATAAACGAACAGGGAGTAGTAAAGAGCAGCACAAGTTCACACCCAGTATGTGCTGACTCATCTGCTCATAATCTTATGTGTAGCAGAAAATGCTTTTAGGGTACTCCTGGGGAATGTAGCAAAGTAGTGTCTCGGATACCAAGTTCAAGGTGAGGTACATGCTTAGCTGAGGGCTATGTAAAGCCAGGAGATTGTGAGATTCATTTGTAATGAAGGTGAAAAATGGGTGTTTTCAAACCAACAGTCACTGACCTGAGCAATTAACTGTGATTTATTTATTGATTGATTGCATTTCTAATTAAACTGGACCAAAGGGTGATTTTAAATGGGCTGCTTCTGGACAAAGAGTTGCTGATACGAACAAATGCAACCCTGCTTGTGCAGAGGAGGATGGAACTAGCCAGTCTCCAGAAGTCCCTGCCAACCTCAACGAGTCTGTGGTTCTGTTCCAGGGACGCACAAGGACTTTTGCTGTTGGTAAAGTAGTTTGCTTTATGTTCTCCTTAGTTTTCTGCTTGTGTGTTTCATTTGGGATGTTTCCAGTCTATGATTTACCTCATCTCAAATTCCTCCTTGCCTTCTCCTTTGCTCCACTGGGTGCCGATTCAGATGTTGATGTTTCATCCTGGTGGTCAAGGAAAAAGTTGCCTTTTTATGGTAGTTCTTGTATGTCTCTTAGCTTTGGGTGGTTTTTGCAGTGTGAAATAAGAAGTAGGCTCCAGCACATCAGAACTCACAGCAGATGGCCAGAGCCTGGCTTTCTGTCTTGGTCAAAGCATCTGAAGAGTGCTTAGGTGGAGTCATCTTCTCTAGTCTGCTGGTGGGCTGTCAATAGTTGCTTTGCCTTTCCCATGCCAAAGCCATCCAGATCACACTAATAGTCTGGGCCTGAGCTAAGATGCTGAGTGTGACTAATCTCTTTGTCCAGAGAGCTTGGGTTGAAGCGTCCTCTTAGCATGAGCCAGGAATTTACAATATGGGCGGTGGGTGAGTCTGATCTGACAGCAGGTGCTTAAATGATGGTGTAGACATGTGCTTAGTGTTTTCTGTTCCTCTGAGGCTTTTAGAGGACAGCTTGGTCCTGCCTGAACATCTTGCTGGCTCAGGTTTCTCTTCAGCCAATGCTCGATGGTGTCCTAGTTAGCTTTTTCTTCCATGTACACAGAAAGTGGGTGGCTCTGAAGAAGAAACATCTTGCTCTCCTGTCTACAGCATTTCTAGGTTAATAAATACAGATCTCATCTGGGGGAACATAATGTATTGTAACTGGTGAAGATAAGTCATCGTCATTTAGGACTCTATTGCGATGTCCTAACCTTGGTGATAAAGGGTCAATACACCAAAGATTGATGGCTGGGAGTTCAGAGCCAATGTTTTTTTGATTGAGGATTACTTTATTTGATGAATGGTAACAAAAGTAGCTGAATTAACAGCAAGCTTGCCAATGACTTTGGTGGGCTTGTGATGAAAACTGGTCGGTAGTTGACCCACAGCTCAAACTGTGTGCAGAAATCAGTGCCAGAAGTAAATCATATAGACCATTAAACTTGGAACCTGCAGAGGGCAAAATCCAGAGCCTTGTTTGGAGAACCTGGAGTAACTCAGTGTTTGGAGATTTGCATGGTGGGAAGACATCTAAATAAAAAACACATAAACAACTCCCAGCCTGTTCCAAATTGGCTGAAGGAGGGGAAGGGAGAGGGATAAGGATGTGGTAGTTTCATATGTGTTGCCATGGTGATAAGAGCCAATAAACTAGAGCAAAACCAGGACTAGTCCATAATTGAGAAGTGTCATAGCCGCAAAGTGGCGTTGCTGTTTGCAGAGACTTGGGTACATGGATGTGAAGCAGGTTCACTGCCATAGTGCTCAGTCCTGCCCTCATCCTGAAAAATACTGTTATTTACTGCTGGTTTCCAAAGGTTTCTTGTCGCTGAAACCATGGACATTTCTTTCTGTTAACAGCACATTAATGACACTGTTGGGGCTGTTCAGCCTGGAGAAGAGAAGGCTACGTGGAGACCTCATAGCAGCCTTCCAGTATCTGAAGGGGGGCTATAGGGATGCTGAGGAGGGACTCTTCATTAGAGACTGTAGTGATAGGACGAGGGGTAATGGGTTAAAACTTAAACAGGGGAAGTTTAGGTTGGATATAAGAAGGAAATTCTTTCCTGTTAGGGTGGTGAGGCACTGGAATAGGTTCCCCAGGGAGGTTGTGAATGCTCCATCCCTGGCAGTGTTCAAGACCAGGTTGGACGAGGCCTTGGGTGATATGATTTAGCGTAAGGTGTCCTTGCCCACGGCAGGGGGGTTGGAACTAGATGATCTTAAGGTCCTTTCCAACCCTAACGATTCTATGATTCTATGACACCTGCCGACATCTGATCCCAGTCAGAGCTTTTTACGTACTGCATGCAACAGGCTTACAGTACACGTATTCTGTTAACCATACTGTCTTCAAAAAGCGAAGCCAGTTTTGGTCTGTAACTTCTGAAGCTGTTGGCTCTGCTTTTCAGTTGCACTATGGAAGCTGGATAGTCCTATATGCCTGTAAAGGCATAACATTAAAGCCTTGAGTCAGTGAAGCCACCAAGCACATGATTTACTGTAAGTACTTAAGTGCTCTGCTAAGTGAGGCTGGATTGCCCAAGTGGCTGAAGTTATACAGATGCTTAAATGCTTTGTAAACTCGGTGTTTAAGGACTGTATCCCAAAGGATGCTGTAGGAACTTCTGCTGAAGTAAGTTAGGATGAAGGGGACCTCCTGCCGTGCTCAGCAGCTACAAGGATTGTGTGAGAGGGCATTGACTCTTGCATGTTTTAGATGATCAAAAAAACACTAAAAGGCAGATTTCTGGGCTTGGGATGGTGGCTTTTTTTTTGGTGTGCATGTACAGTGTGATAAGAGTTTGGATCATTTAGTATTAAAACCTACTTTGAGTATAAAACCAGTATAGGCGGGGAACAGGGCAAAATTCCCCAGTCCATCCCGCCAAGGTTGCAAGGATACCTTTTCGTTTCCATAAACACTTAAATAACTTGTTAAAATAGGAAGGAAATTTTGTCATTCAAAATCGTGTTTAATGTTTATGATCCTTCCCTTGCAACAGTATTCAAACTGATGTTGAATACACTGGGTGACTTGTATTTCAGTGTTACAGATCAGGGTTAGTGGAACTGTGCTCTTTGTTTTACTATGGTTTAAAACAAGGGAGGCACTTTAAAACCAAATGCCAATAAAATGCCAACTCTCTACAAGTTCCCAACAAGTGAAAATAGGTGCATATAACTTCATGCAACTTTATTGCACAGAAGAAGAGGTCCTGGAGTTGCTAGAAGGTCTGTTTGTGATACACTTTTCCTGCTCATTATCCACAGCAACCCATATGCCATACAACATCTACATATCATACATATGTATGAATAGTCTTGTAGTGTGTTTGTACCTGGTACAATGCCAGCCCATTCTCAGCTGTTTCCTAAACACTGCTGCAATCAAAAGAAGCAGTAATAATCTTTGGCTTAATAGGTGTAAGCTACTATAAACTTGCTCACAGAAGTGCTCAGGAATACCTTTGTGCGGAGGCAGCAATCTGAGTGTAGATGGGAGGGAGCATATTGTGGGAAAAGGGAACATCTAAGAGGAGCTTTTCAGTGAGGTGCCTGCTAGGTGGGCTTTGAGTCCAAGCATGTACAGAGAGGGCAGACCTGCAGCATTGCGTGCTGCCACAGCCCTTGCTGGGCGCAGAGCAGGATGTCAGCTGTAGTATCTGTTGGTTTCTGCTTACTGGGCCAAGTTGGTGCTGAGACATGTATCCCTTTTAGAAAGGAGTCTGCTTTGCCTTGCTGAAGTCATGGCAGTCACTGATGGGGAAAGGGAGCTGCTGAAGGGAAGCATGAGCACAGCATTGTGTCTGGCCTTGCGACGAGTGAGCAAAACATGAGGAGAGGACTTCATCTCCATGAAGTGGAGCAGCCACCTGGTCCTGGCTGAGCACCAGAACAAAAAACTCTAAGAGACCATCACCTCTGCAGAGCAATTGAGCACCATTACAAGTGTCTTGCTGGTTGTAAGGTTGGGGTTTTTGGTACTGGTGGCGAAATGTGTAAGCTGTGCCAAGCCTTGATGTGAAGGAGGCAAATCAAATCCTCCATTGAGCTTAACTCCACAACCCCTATAGGGCTGGTTTTCACATTGGCCTGATCAGTTCAGTGTGAAACATTTCAGGAAGGAAAAATCTTGTGATTAGACAAAACGTTTCAGCTTCATTGCAGTTCTTCTGCTTTGATGGGGAGGGCTGGAGTGGCAAAATTGAAATTAACCCCCTAAGGAGGCAAGGAAAAAGGCTGGAGGATTTTGTGGCTATTTTTACTCTTGCACTTCCATATTTTTCCAGTTCAGATACTGTGTTTCCCTTGAACTTAGGTATTTGCCCCAGTAAAAACCCTTTACTTGTAAGGCTCAGAGCTCTATGCAAGAGGAGGAAGGCAGCCAAGCATTCTCTTTTGCTTGTGCCCATGCCTCCATACCCTGCTCAATTACATCCTGTGTTCATGCAACTAAAGAAGATAATTGTTTTCCTCCTAACCTAGCTTGAAAACAGCCCTTGTTAAACTCCTTGCTGATAGTAGGATTGGATGGGACACCACCAGCACATTAAAGGGCTTCTCTGTCTGGTTTAGGGAGCACCTTAGCTTAAGGAGCAGTCTCACCAGGGCAGAGACGAGGGCATGGGGGCAGACAGCACCATGGAACGTGACAGGAACTGGGATCCCATATAGAGATTTTGCAGCCCTGGGGTGGCCCTGGAGGAACAACGTGGTGGTACTTCCCCACCAGCCAAAACGCCTCTGTGCTGTGCCAGGTAGAAGCTATGTGTTGGCATAGCCCTGTGGCTGCCTGCTGGGGTGAAATGGGCACAGAGCTGCCTCCAGCCCTTTTACTACAGACAGGCATTGCAAAGGAGACAAGACTTTGTCATCTAATGGCACCCTGGTGCTTGAAGGAATGATTGGTCTTTTTATGGCAATATATAGCACTTTTCTTATGCTTTCCTAGCTGCTTTTTCTCACCAAATGATCCAGCTAGTGCCTAGAAAGTGTTCCTGGAATTGCTTCTGAATTAAAAACTTTGTGCAGTGTAGCAGTATGCACCCTGTGGTGCATCGCAGAAAATGGAAAGCTAAAATCTAGCAGAAAGGCCCTTTCTTGCCCCTAGCAGCAGGATATTAGCTCTGAGGGAATGGAGCAGGATGAAATGATGGTGTATTAAATTGAAAATCACAGTAATGGAGAGGAGAAGCAGCTGTAGGGAGTGCTGCCAAAGCTGCAAACAAAAATATTTGGGTGCGTGAGGGAAGTTGGTCAGCCAGAAGTTAGAGCTTGTTCCCCAGTTCACCCACTGTAGTTCAGGGATGTAGCATATACACTGGTGCTAGCGCTGCTTTACTTCTGATTCACTGTCCTCATTGATAGAAAACTTCTCTCAGTAACTATGCAGATTTTGAGTACTTCGATAGTCCTATTTTTCATACTCAGTGCACCCATTCTCTGTTGTGCACAGCAGTCTTGTACATGTTTGGATATGATGCTTTTATCATATCTCTTTTTGGGGGTGTCTGAGCTTTACTCCTGTTAATTCAGTCTTTCTGTATAAATCTTGCTTTATTGAAATAGAGTTACTTTTATTGCTGCAGTAGGCTGGGTAGTCAAGGGGACTGAACTCCAAATAATCCTCGCAGGAATGGTGATCAGTCTGTGGTGTTGATGGAGGGGCTGCACTGTCTGTGACAGCTCTGCTGTCCTGAGCTGCAGATCTATGACGCAGGTAAGGAGGGGGATGCAGCTGACGCACAGATGAAACCAGAGTATGTCTTGTAATGTTCCAAAGTTCTATCTGCAGTTGTATTTGGTTCAGTGGCTCAGCAAGTGATTGCTTAAATCTGAGCTTTTTTTTTTTTCCTGCCCTGTCAGCTTTATCCTTGGCCACATCAAGTGCTCAGAGCAAGCTGCCTTGGAGAATTCAGCCTTTGGCTGCTTCTAATTCAGAAGACAGATTTTCTCGATTGTGAATAACATGTTTGTGTCCTTGCGTTCCCCTGCGGTTCTGTCAAACTGGAGTTCTTATGTTTCAGCTCAGAGGGACAGCGAGAGGTGGAAAGAGAAGAGTTGAAAAAGGCAGAACTGCATTCGATTCAGGAAGAAATGTGGTACTTTGCACCATCGTGGCCTGCTGTGTACAGTGGCTGCCTGGCACCGGCTCTGCTGAACATGTGAATGAATGAACACCCTATTGACATTGAGCGACTTGTCTTTCTAAGACACAAGTGCAGCACTTCTGCCATACAGCAAGCCTACCTAGAGTCAGTCATTAGGAGGTTTGCACCATGAAAGGCTACAATCCTGTAGATATTTAGGGTTTCTTTATACGTGTAGACATACCTCACTTTACTGTAGAGCTAACAGAACAGTGATTTAACAGTAAGAAGGCTGTGTGACAATGTAGTAACTACTTAAGCGAGCAAGATACTTTGTGCTCTGTGTTAGTTTCCTGTTCACATGGGAATTTCTGGCAGACCTCTGGTGGTCCTGTGCAGGGCTCTGTGGAGATAGCAGAGGGGATCACAGGGCCGCTTCAGTGTGCTGCTTATGGAGGTGTCTCTTCTGAGCTAAAGGCTTCACTGCTGCATGTGTATATGGCTGCGGCAGCATCAATGTGAGCATTTGTGCTTGTGAGAGTCTGGTCTTCAAGAGCAAGCGTTATCCGCTGTAAGTGGGAGGAAGAGTGTGTGTCCTGGGAGAGCAAGCTGGGGGAGATATCTCATGATGGTGCAGCTGCACGTGGTAAGTGTAGGGTGAAAAAAGCTGCTACAACAACATAATCCACGTTATTTAGCAAGTGCTCCTGAGTAAATTGGTGGGCTGGACACCATTTTGCGACAATGCACGATGAAGGGTATTGCCTTGTGCTCTGCTGCTGCTTTTTTTGTGGCTTCTCTTGCCCTATTTCTCATTGAGAAACTTGGATAGGTGTTGTAATTCAAGTTTTACCTTTCTCCTAACCCAGGAGATACACATGACATGGTACATATTATTATGCATCAGGTTCCCTTGGTCCGTTCACTGGATTCTCATTTGGTTTAGTAATGCCTATAAATCTAGCAGCTCCTGCTTCCATATAGAGGCTACACCTGTGGTTTATCAGCCAGAAAGAAAATGGGTAGGTGAGGGCAAGCTGAGAAATAGAAATCTATAAATGGTTGGTTTACCAGAGCTGTTTCTATCAAGAGTTTATGGTGGTATAAGAATGAACAGCAATGAATTTTGTGCAGTCCATGAACCTTTAGAACAAAACCAATTTGGGCATGTAGCCTCATAAACCACATAACCCCATCTCTGAAATAATGGTGGGTTCTTAAACACATGTGCGTAAGAGTCGCTGCTAAAGCAGCGATTTATACAGGATGTTTAAGAAACTGTTTCAGGTATCTAACTCAGGAAGTGTATTTCATGTTTCTTACCACCAGATTCTTTTGCTTGCATATGCTCTAGCTTTAATTAAGAGTTTTCAGTACGACTAGCTTCACATTTAAAGTCACAGGTATTATGCTGATGCTGTCCTTGAAGGAGGAGCTTGTTCCTTTGGTAATCCAATATGTTAAATAGTCTTCTGTGCAGTGATGTAAACAGCTTTTAGCAGTAGTTAGAAAGGAGATGTAACATGTGCCTTTGCACATTAGGACAGGCATAGACGAATGAAATGGAATCCTGGCTTATTGGAAGTGAGGAGTGCAGTGTGCTGGGTGGAGAGTCCTGGTGTCCCATCCAGGCTGGGTAGATGATACCCGCTACAAGCATCTCTAGATGCTCTCCATCATTTGGGGTGGCAGAAGTCCTGTGCTTTCAAGCAAAGGACTTGGAGTCCTCATTTTCCAACAGCATGTGAGCGAAACATTTGCAGTAGTTATATTTATCTGAATATTTGTTATGTTGATTCATGACATGGGCATCAGGCTGCTGAATTAAAGATTGCTTGACCCTAGAAACTGTTTGTGCTCACGAGAGAACAAAATGTCTCTTTGTGTGATTGTGCAAATGGGACCCTGTTGCATTATACATTATGGGTGAAACACAAGCATCGAGCTTACTTCTACCCGCAGCTGAAATGGAGAAATCTGTTCCCTCAGTCCACACAGGAGAAGCATCCAACCGCTTCTAGATAACATCGTGAAGATACAGCATTTGGCACAAGAGTCTGGTATGAGGAAGCACTGCTTTGGGGGGTGTGGCGAGTCTCTCTGCAGTGGCAAGGGACTCTTGTGGCTAAAACTCTGGAGAGGAGGAAGAAAGCCAACCAGAGTCACATGTCAGTGTTTTGTGGATCCCTTTAGATAAGGTTTATTTGGGAAGCTGCGGTATTTAATCTGACCTGAAGCAGCAAACAGGTAGAGAGGTATATTCTGTCAGAGAGCTGTATTTTTGGCTTTCACTTCAAGCAAGAGGTTCGTAGGTGGCTTGCTTACTGTTCTTTGAATTCGATGCTCTATATATTGTGAAACTGGGCCTTTTTTTCTGCAATTAACATACATACTTCTTCAGTCTCTTGAAGTTTAAACTTCTTTGCCCAGAAGTTAAAAACAGGCTCCTGCAAAATGAGGTGTCCTGTTAGACCATACTTTCTGTGGCTGCAGGGAGCGACTCATTCATGTTGTCTTAACTAGGAGTTATTTATACCCTGAAGTGGGACCATGTATTTCACTTTTCAGATGAACCAGTGAATTCTGGTTTTATGCTTACATATCTGAAAGACCGGATTCTTTTCTTTATAAGGATTTTAAGTGAACAGAGGCTTTTTCCTCATGGAGCTCAACTTTCATCAGTGAGTATGTTTGGAAATTTCCCCCCTCTCCCTTAGCCCATGTCCAGTTTAAT
This sequence comes from Pezoporus flaviventris, assembly GCF_033815535.1. Taxonomy (NCBI): domain Eukaryota; kingdom Metazoa; phylum Chordata; class Aves; order Psittaciformes; family Psittacidae; genus Pezoporus; species Pezoporus flaviventris. The sequence continues at coordinate 56,302,523 of NW_026892549.1, forward strand.
AGAGGAGGAGAAAAGTGAACATTCTTGGGAAGGCTCGTTCTCATTGTGCAGTAATTTCTTATGGAATAAAAACAAGAACAGAATTACTGCAATGCTACTTAAATAAACGGCAGTAGAATTCAAGGGCTCAGAAAGATCATGGTTCTCCCTTTTTCAGGGTAAGCTGCTCAGTGTTCCATACTGGCTTGTGCTGGGAGAAGCAGACATCACCAGCAAGGTATTTCCTGGCTCCTTTTGCCAAATACTAATACTACTACTGCTAATAACAACAATAATAAAAATAATAACAAAAAAGGCTCAAATCTGAATGAAGCCCCTCGTGACTTCATTTGGCAGCACAGGCCCATTCTACATAACTTCTGCCTTGAGTTTGTTACTTGTATGCCTGCCAAGAGCTTCTGAATTAATTTGCCCCCTTCTTCTTCCTCCCCCTCCTGCCCCCACTGAAACAAAGGCATAGCATATCACAGCCTATGAGCCAGAGGAACATATGGGCTGGGGGAGCTTCAGCTGACCAGATTGAGGGCTTGGCTGTGAGCTACTCTAAGCAAGGGCAGTACCTTGGCTGCAGAGGCTGGGGGGGGTCTTTCTCCTTGGGCTCCATCTCAGGCATGCTGCCTGTGCCGAGTTCTGTTGCTTCTTGAGGGTTTAATTCCTTGCTGGCTTTTCCTAGTGGTTGTGTCTCAGTTTGGTTCTCCCAGTTGAGTTTGGCCACAATGGCCATAGAGATAGGTGCCCACTATTTCTTCCCTACCTCCTCAGTAGTAGGAGTAGAAACCTTTATTCGTGCTAGTCTAATGAGAAGACAGCTTTTGTGGGAGTACCAGGTCTCTATTCCTTTATGTGGATGCCTGATCCGTGTCAGATCATAGCCCTCCTTTAAGATGCTTCAGATCCCTTGATCTGTGGCTACATCAGGGCTAGTGAAATGTCTGCAGTGGTGGAAAGAGACTTTGTATGTGAAGGATGAAAGCCTGACCTGCTGCAGATATGCAACAGGAAGGCACAGCCTTGCCAACACATTCCGGTGTTGTATGGGAAGATGGGAGAGTGTTTCTGAAGTCTGAGTCCTACAGAGAGTAACCAGGAAGGAATGACTGGGAATTCCTTTGTCATTGAGGGAAAAGGAAATATATGAGGCAGGCAAAGATTTGTGTACATTAAAATGAAGTAACAGTTTCATGGTAATTGATAGTGGTTTATGACACATCAATTCCAGTTTCTGCTCGGTTAAACACTTTTAAAGCTGCTTCAGTGCACCCAGCTTCCCTTCCCTAACTGCTAGGAACTCTGTGAACCACTAGCTTGTCTCGACCCAGAGCTGGAAATGCTGGATTGGTCCCAGCCTCCCATTTTGTCTAGGCAGCACCTGCATTTCCTCAGGTAAAATCTAATATGCAAATGTGAGCATCATTTCTGCAAGCAGTTAGAAACTGTATTCATGTGGTCATCTGTGTATGTGTGTGTGAGCTGCTTTTCCTTCAATTGTTCAGTTCGTTGTGGAAGAAAATGCACCCAGTGATGCCTGATTCCGATGAGCCCCTAAAGGTTAAAAGGGAAGGAGTTATTGTCCAGAAATCATTTTCCTTTGGCACATGTTCCCTGTAATTTTCTGTGACCTCACCTGAAGCCTTTTATCTGACATTGGTTTTGGATGAAGTCTGCATTGCTGATGGTGCATTTGGCTGGAAAGATGAGGTTGGTAATGGTTTTATTGATTTTTCAAGGGTAGGAGAAAGTGCAGTTCTTGATAACCATTGCAGTTTCAGGTAATATATATGCTCTTGCTGCTGTATGGGCTGCTCAAAGCCGATAATAACCTGGCTGACCTGACCTGCCTTGGCTTTAAAATGCCTGGTAGAGCTTGCTGTGGCCTTGTAAAGAGATCTTTCATCTTCCTGTCTGTCTGCTGATGGATCCCTGCTGTGAGTCTCCCTAGCTTTGCTTCAGGATTTAATTATCAGCATACAAACAAACCAGGTTGCTCCAATTACTCTTCCTGCCAAGACTTTGACTGTGTTGTTGAGGCTCCTAAGGGTTGGGGGGTGAAAAAACCCTGGCTTATACCAGAGGGCAAAAATCAGTGTGGACTCTTCTTTAGCTGTTTCTTGGGGCAGCACACAATTCATGTGTCTTGATGGTGTTTCATGAAGCTCAGACTAATAAATACCATGGTAGCTTTGACAGTGAAAACTGGGCATCCTTGTTAGACATCTCACAGCTACTTCAGGAGGACAGCAGGAGGCTGGAAAAACTGCAGTGCATTATCTGCTGCCTGACCTGCTATTCCTGCAGCTCCCACCAAGGAGCTCAGAGGGAAACTGAGCTTTATTTCAGAGCACTGAAAGCTATTGAAGGGTTTGGAGATGAGTTGTCAGTGCTGGAAGTGGGGCTTGCCAGAAGTAGTGACAGACCAGGCTCAGAAGGCAAACAATGCTGCACCATGGACTGACAATATCCCCCATAATCTGTGTTAAAAATAGATTTTACAGGCTCTGGTTTTAGCATGATCCATTCAGTAATTCATATGGCATTCCATATGTTAGGGTGAGAGGAAGGTGGAAATAGTGGGAGTGGGGGGAAAAAGACACTGACTGATCCAGATCCTTATGCCATTTCAGTTCAGTTAATTGCATGCGTTTAAAGTGTTGTAACGTGAGCAGATGGGGTGTTTCACAGTTACGTGGTCTGTGTATGTGTATATACACATATATATATGAAGTTCTCTAGCACTTCATTCCTCAGAGCTGCATTGAAGCTTTATCAACCAGTCAGGTTGGGCGTGTACGAGGAAGAGGATGCCAGTAATGGGTCGTAGAATATGTTGAGTGATTGATCTAACATTGGGATCCCCAAAATGGTGTCAGATGTGCGCGTGTTCAGTGAATGGGCCATCGTTTGCAGCTGTGTTGCATGTGCTGGCAACCTCAAGGCACCCTTTCTGAGGTTGTTGGATCTCCTTGTTGAAACCCACCCAGCTCTGAAAGCAGTAAACAAATGTCTTCAGGGACCTGCACCTCAATCTTGCTTAGTGCTTGGACACCAGGGCAGCATCCTTCATTCTTCAGCATCCTTCATCCTTAGAAGAGAGTTTGCCCTGGAAGCAGCAATTTTGTGTGCTGTGGAGCTGGCCGGACTGTGGGTTCCCTCCCCTGGCCAAGACTGCTGGAGCAGCAGCGAGCGCCGTCCAGCTCTGGCAATGCTCTGGTTACAGCCAGGATAAGGGATGTTCCCCTGAGTATGGATGAAATCCCACTGACCCCATCTCTGCTGTCTCCCCGCTCCCCTCTCTGCATTGAAGGCATTCAGCCTGCTGTGAACCCGAGTCATGGCCGTATGAGATGAGAGTGCTCTACTCTTTGCAGCCATTTCCCCAGTGCTGTTCCTCCTGCCTGCCCCACACCTTAGCCCCTTCCGTGTGGGTGCTCTTGTGGATGAGGCAGCCTCCCCTCGGCACAGAGCAGCCTGCTCACCCCTGCTGCAGAGCAGGAGGATGGCAAACAGGCTGCCTGCCTCCTCCCTGCTACAGCCTTTTGAAGGGTAAAGTGAAGCAGATGGTGCTGAGCTCATACATAATAAACAGCGAGCAAATGAAGAAGCCTGTGTCAGCTTAGGCTTTGCTCTGCACCATCTATTCCTTGTGGGCAAGTGCTGGGCCTTTCTGCTGGAGCATCTACTCCTGCTGTTTGCTCACTCGGCAGAGGTTTGCCTGGAAGGGCCCATCCCATCTCCTCCAAAACCTCTGGTCCAGCTTGGTCAGAATCAGCTATTCCCTGAGAGCAGACAGGCTTTCAGCAGGACATTGATGTAGGGTTGGCCTTCAGTTGGTGCAAGGTCATTTTGCTGAATCTTTAGGTAAGACGGAGTTTTTCTTTCTTATTCCTTTTGCTTTTCTATTTTTCTTACCTTAAAGTATTCTGTGTTCTAGTCTTCAGGTTCTAATAGCTTGAAGGGACCTGGCTACATCAGGAGTTTGGCTGTCTTTCACTTTCACTGGTAGAGACATTACATTTGCTTGGCCAAGGTCAGCATGAGCTGTAAGAGGTTTAGACCTGACTGCTTTCTGCTTAGAGGGATTTTGTTTGGGTGGGGTTTTTCTGTGTGTTATTCCTGTTCCCAGTCCAAACAGCACTTGCTGCTTGTTTTCAAGCTGTATTCTCTCTGCTTTCATTCCTGCTTTCCCTCCATGTGGGTTGGGAGGTGCTTGTGCAGCTGAGAAAGCTCCCACTCCTGAAGTGCCTGTGTGGACTTCAGAGGGAAAATAGTAATAATGGACTGGGCAGTGCAGGCAAGGATCAGCTGCCACTGCCCTTGGTGTGACTGGGGGAGATAAGGAGATTCAGTCCAGTGCCTTTCAGGAATGAAAGATTAATTTGGGATGAGAGTGTCTTTTGGTCTCTTAAAAGGGGCAAAATGTTGAGCCACAGAAATTAAACAGCAACATGTGGGGTGGTAGTTAAATAAAGTGAAAAAGCCTTAAGCTTTTCAGGTTATCTTTTTCTCCAAGCTGTCTGTCAAACGGCAGGTACCTGCTTAGTGTTGTGGATATTAGGGACATGCTGTTTGGAGACTTAACTTCAAGTGATACCCGCCTCTGCACTCTGCCTTTTGCTCATCAGATTGCATGTTGCAGGGTGGAAGGTGTTTGCTGGTCACAGGTGACTTGATTTTCAAGTTACTGAACTGTAAAATCATTTCTGCCAAGGCATAAAAAATAAGTGTTCAGTTATTTCTGTCTTGGCTATGTGCTGGAGTCAGTCTGAACCAGTGTGTGTGTGTATACTTATTAATAATATATAGCTTTATAAAGAGAAGGCTCCTGCACTTGATTTCTCCCTTGTTAAAGGGAATGGAGAGAGACAAGGAAAAAGGTTAGATGGGAAAGGTAGAGAGAAGACACTGCTCCGTTTTGCTTGCCCCACTGGCACACTCATTGAATTTTGAGAGCAGTTTGACAACGGGGTCCAGCGCATGTACTAAAGCTTTCACTTGAGGATTGAGGTATGCACTGCAAAAGAGTAAGGATTTGGGCCTCCTGACATGACACCACTGTGAGATGATTAAGCAGCATTTGGTCTGCTTAGGAGGAAGTGAGGCCGGGGATGAGGAGGAATGAGAATCAGAGGGTGGAGGAGTGCAGTGAATGATGCACCAGGGCAATGGGTGGGTTTGGGGCATGGTGGGGTGTGAGCATTTTTTCCCCATGGAGGATGACCTGGCTGTGGGCATGTGTGTAGTATGCACCCAAGGAGCTGCAGCATGTATTGTGGCTGTGGAAGCCTTGTTCTTGGGAGGACTGGGAGATTGCAGGCCTTTAGTGGGGGCCTGGGCAGAGGGCAGGCACAACCACAGTGATGAAATAGGCAAGGTGCCCTGGCAGAGCTGATGCAGACCTCTAGGGCATGGGTGATGGAAAAAGATGGGAAATTGAATGGAAGATAATACAGAGATGCAAAGAAGCAGCAGGAAGGGGAAAGAGATGGATGGAAGACAAAGAATCAGAGGGTTGTTAAATATTACAGAAAAGGTTGAAGAACGAGAGAACAGATGGAAGAAACGGAGTGCCAGTATTGTAACAGTATATTGCACCTTGAGCTCCGTTTAGATTTATTTACATTCGCTGTTACATGTCTAACACGGAAGCATTTCAGAATTATACTGTATGTTTTGGGAGAAGCCAGTGTTTCCTTTGCCTGAAAGCTTGAGGTGTGACCCCTGGGTGACTCAGGGAGCAGGAATCAGAGGATAAGCTCATGGGTTTACCTTTCTAAAAGGAAGGTTTGACTATTGTAAGTATTCACAGCTTTTAACTGTGTTCAGTGGTTGGCAGATGCTGTTAAACTCTAGAGCGACAGAGTATTTTGGAATTTGGGAAAGGTGGGAGGCAGGAATCAGCTGACTGTTTGACAGTCAGTAGATGGGACATGTGCAGAGAGATGTTTCTACTAAGAAGATACTCCAAGTGTCTCCAAAAGGTGCAAGGGAAAGAAAGCCCTTCCATGCTGCCAGTATCTGTGGCTGGATGTGCTCCTTCCATGACTTGCCTCTGTAATGTTGAACCCTGCCCTCCAGAGTGGCTGAAGAAGAGAACAGAGAAGAGATCTGCAAGCGTTAAGAGTGGGGAACAGGGCAGGAAGAAAATCTGTTCTGAGGAAGCTGATTGCATTAGGGCTCCTTCCTGATGGACTAACAGGGCTCAGCAACTGGAAGCGGCCTAAATCCAGCAAGAAGGATGAGCAAATACAATCTGCTGGGGGAACAAAAAGGGCTGGAGGAAAAGTGTCTTCGCCAGCACTGCAGTGGTTAAAGCTCAGATGATTTCAGCACACAGGTGTAACCAGGGGATGCTGTTGGAGAAATACTTGGTGTGATTTTTTTCTGGAGCTCCCAGTCTCTTGATGGCTTTAACAGGTGATGTCTTGTGGCAAAGAGTCGAAATAGCCTGGAAAAATATCCTAAGCTAACAAAGGCTCAGGCAGCGTTTCCAGATGTGAAGGTTCTGACTGCTGACCTGCAACTCCCTGCAGCAGGTGTAGGCTTCTTGTGTCTTGTTTGTGTGCTGGGTTTTTTATGTGTGAAAGCTGGTTGTTTTGGCATGGCTCTCTGGGTTTTTATTAGTAAAGCTGTTCATGATTTATTAATGACTTTCATGGTTTCCTTTTATTAAGGAATGCAGTAAATATTTATTTCTCTTCAAACTTTGGTCTATTAATAGGGCAGAATAAGGAATTCAGTTGAAGGGAGAATCGGTAGTTTCCAAATGAACACACAGGCTGATTTTATCCCTTAGAAACCTCACATATGCAACAAATAGAGAATAAATCCTATAATGAAAACCCATTTCTTTTCCACTAATCTCTTGTCCCATGAAAGCTCTGTCAGGAAGAAGATTTATATCTGCGTGTAAGCAATGGAACATTGAAGGATGAGGTTGCCAGTTGTCCAAGTTCAGAGGTTTTTGGTTTGCATTGACTGGAAAGCAGAAATGATTGATGAAGGCATACAAAGTATTAGGCTATTTGCAAGTCCTGTAAGAAAGGGCTGTCTTGGAGTTTAGTTTCTAGTCTAAGCTAAAGTCAAGGCTCTGTTCTAAGTGTGTGTCTCTGTGGAGACTTGTTCTGATTGAACTGAGGTTCAGTCAGTGAGTAAATGTGTGAATGGTCTCTGGAGCTCCCTCTTTTCCACTTCTGCGGCTCCGTGCATGTGCCTGGCAAGTATTGGAAAGGGGGGCTATAGAGATACTGGGGATGGACTCTTCATTAGGGACTGTAGTTAGAGGACAAGGGGTAACGGGTTAAAACTTAAACAGGGGAAGTTTAGATTGGATATAAGGAAGAAATTCTTTATTGTAAGGGTGGTGAGGCACTGGAATGGGGTGCCCAAGGAAGGTGTGAATGCGCCATCCCTGGTGGTGTTCAAGGCCAGGCTGGACAGAGCCTTGGGTGGCATGGTTTAGTGTGAGGTGTCCCTGCCCATGGCAGGGGGGTTGGAACTGGATGATCTTAAGGTCCTTTCCAACCCTAACTATTCTATGATTCTATTCTGTGATTCTAAGTGCAGCTCTTGCGTTGTCTGTCCTGCCACACTTCCCTCAGCCAGTCACTGTTCCAGCTCCAGTCCTGCTGATTGCAGTGGGGGTATTCAGAGGACAGCAGAAGGTGACTTGTGCAAAACTATCAGAGCAGAAAATGCAGTCTCTGCCAGTGGGATGAAGTCCTATGGGTGTGAAGAGTTGCAGGAGGGCCCACCCTCCTTCTGTCTATGATTTAGGTTCAGGTGGAGCTGCAGACAGGTTGTGCTGCGTTGTGATGCTCTCTTGCGTTTTCTGCCTTAGTTCCCTATAGTGTAGTGGCTCAGTTGTTTCCCATTGACTTAGCTGTGGTGAGTGATGTTGTTATAGTGGAATTGTGAAAATGCCTTTGGGGTTTATGCTGCCTTGTTCCTGGGGCTTGGAAGGGTTTGCAAGAATAGCTTTTTGAGCGAATGTATCAGCTATTAAGTTGGAATTGGTTACTGTGACAGAGCTTTTGGTTTATGACCAGTTGCTAATAGTTCTTTCTGCAGATGGTGCAGAGTTGTGGAGTGGTTTTTTGATGTGTTTTTGTTTGTTTGGCTTTTGCCCCCCTTCCCTCCATCCTATGAGATGTACCTAATCTGATCTTTTCTGTACTGTTCTTGAAATTGCAGCCTTTCATTCTCTCTGATGAAAACAATGCATTTCAGTCTTACTGAGTTTTCATTAACATCTTTCCCCCCAGCTATGACAGTGAGCCTGTAAAATTAACATGCCCTTTGTTTGTCTCATTGCACAGTAACTATCTTGTGCAAAACTCTCAAGGATTTGAACCAGAGGCAGACGTGAGTGTGCCTGACTCCACTGCTAATGGCCTTCAAAAGGTATTGGTGGAGATTCCTATGTCCAAGATTTGATTCCTACAATGACCTCCCAATCTCTTTTACTAGTAATGTGGTCTGCAGGGCCAACTTCCATAAGCAACGAAAGCTTAACCTCCCATCAACTACATGCAGAGAATCATCAGAGTTAAGAAAAGCTCAGGAGGTTGGATGCTCCTTTGAGTTGGAAGGGGCCTTAAAGCTCATCCAGTTCCAACCCCTGCCACGGGCAGGGACACCTTCCACTAGAGCAGGGTGCTCCAAGCCCCTGTGTCCAACCTGGCCTTGAACACTGCCAGGGATGGGGCAGCCACAGCTTCTCTGGGTACCCTGTGCCAGCGCCTCAGCACCCTCACAGGGAAGAGCTTCTGCCCAATAGCTAACCCAAATCTCCCCTCTGTCAGTTTAAAACCATTCCCCCTTGTCCCATCCCTACAAGTCCTTGTAAAAAGTCCCTCTCCAGCTTTTTTGTAGGCCCCCATTAGGTACTAGAAGGCTGTTTTTCATCCTTTAATGATTTGCGAGGCTAAAAAGTATAAATAAGTGACACTATATTTTGCTACAGCAGCCTCCTATCCTTGTTTAATACTGTTAGTGGAGAGCTTGTGTCCAAAAGGGTGTTCAGTGACACCGTCAGCTGAATAAGGTCTTTCAGATGCGCCTGTGTTAGTAATGAGAATGCTTGCTCTCATTTTACAGAGGAACCATTTCTTTTAACTATGACCCCCTCCTTCCTAGTCCTCAAATGATACCATCATCAGAATTCTCATTACAGTCCTCTTTCATCCCTTTATCTCATGTTGGCTGAAAATGCCATTGTCTTCAAGTTTCTTCACTTATTAATGATTCAGATGTATTCTTTTTGCCAATTGGTGCAGAGCAAACCTTGGAGCTAATGTGCATTAGTTATTCCATTTATTCTCTCCTCAGCATTCTTTCTGTGTGTTTTGGGGTTTTTTCTTCTTCTTTTAATCATATTGCTCTCCTGGTTCTTCACTTGCAAGTTCCACGTTGTTGCTTGTGGTTTTTTTGGCTCAAATACAGGAGCCATTGTGCCCCAAAGGCTGACTTTGATTATGAAACACTTTACAAAGAGGTAGGGAACCTTTGTTTAAATGCTAGGAGCATCTCTGTTCCTCAGTCTCTACTTTGATGTTAATAAGTGGACAGACATCTTCATCTGAACCAGTCCCATTCTGTGGACCAGCTGGAAGTCTGGGGGATGGCAGGTCACAAACCCAGTGAAACTTTGCTCCCAAACCCTAAAGAATGACCTCAATGGCAGTCTTACTGCCCTCCCCATCCCTCTGAGATGCTCCAGCAGCAAAGAGGGGAGCAGTGGGTGGGATTCTCATGGAAGAGCTACATGGCTTATCACACCTGCCTTGTCCTCTGAGAGACTGTGTTACTGCACTTGGAGCAGTGTTGGTGCAGTACTGTGCTCCCCTTCATGTGCCTTTTCAAGTGTCCCTAGAGCTGTAGCTATTGTGGCTTTCTGAACCTTAAAGGCAGACTGGGGCTGAAGCTGAAGTCCCCGGCACCATGGCTGGCCCACATGAGAAAAGTGTGGAGGGAGCAGTGTTGGTGCAGTGCCACATTCTGCACTTGGCTTCATGGGAAGCTTCTGAAGGATAGAGGGAAGTGATTGTCGTTTAAGCCTTTAAGCCCTGCTTAATAATTGACCTAAAAGTAAAATACAATAATAGTACTAGGAAACAGAGAAATAACCACACACACCTCCTTCTTGCCTTCTCCAGAAGTGATGCACAATACAATTGCTCACCACCCGTTGACTGAACACTCAATCTGACCCCAGCAGTGATCAGACCCTCCCAGCTAACTGCCCCCGGTTTCTATACTGGGCATGACGTTCTATGGTATGGAATACCCTTTTGGCTAGTTTGGGTCAGGTGTCCTGTCTCTGCTTCCTCCCAGCTTCCTGTGTCCCTCCTCACTGGCAGAGCATGAGACTGAAAAGTCCTTGATCAGGATAAGTGCTAGAGTGGCTGTAGGGTAGGACAATGGGATCCTCATTTACTCCGAGGAAGATGCCAGCAAGTCTAGGCACTGTCCTTGAGGCTCTTTTAAAAACAAACCCATAAATAAATGGTTTAAATGGTTTGACCTTCCTCAGGAGCAGGTTGTTTGTTGTTGTTGGGTTTAACACCACACCGAAACCTTATCTTTGTTTTCAATTAGTCCAGTGAATTCCTCATTTGTTCTCTCCCCTATACACCGCCTTGATTTAGAATGTCATTGCTTGCTTGCTTTATCTCACAAATGATATAATCTGGAAAATTCTTATTACTGTTTGTTTTTCTGTGTTTGAAGAAACCTATTTGGAATATGTGCTTTACAGGGAAAGGTTAGAAGAATGTTTTCCCACACTCTCCCTTTTTCTCATAGCTGGGCTCTCCCCAGTTTGCCAATATCTTTCTTACTGTGCAAATCCCAAATTCTGGCACTTCTCCTGCTGAGACATCACCACCAACAAAGAAAATGGAATAATTATCCCAGTGTTTTCGGGACAGCATGCCCATTAGGATAAATAAAACCATGATTTGTCTCTTTTTTTTTGCCCACAGTAAGCCTTTCCTGCCAAGCAACTGCCTAGCTACTTACTCCTGATTTGTCTAGTTACGTATTTGAGGCCTCAGCTCTCAGTGATATTCAGTCTTTCACTTTCTTGGTTTCATGATTTCAGATCAGGAAGGTGCTTTGCAGCATGCTGCCATGAACTCAGTTGTTGAAGATGCTTACCTAAGTGTGACAAGCTCATCCCAACTTGGGCTCAGACCCCAGTTTTGTAGGTGCAAAATCAGGAGAGAATGACGTGAAATGCTGGGACTCATTACTCACCATTGTGTATTGCCAGCAGTATGTTTTCAGTTGTGCTCTTGTCCTGTAGGTGCTTGTAAACTACTTGTTTAGTTCTTCAAAGTCTTTGCAAGGATGAGGTTTAACTGACTGGTTTATCATTTCCCACGGCTTCAAGAGAGCAGGCCATGTTTGATCGTCTCTAGGGTCTGTGCTGAAACCTTAAATGCTCCTCTTGAGTCAAGGAGGATTCACAGAATATTCTGAGCTGCATCTATCTTGTATTGAGTGTTTCTTAAGCTGCTCTTTCCTATCCTGACCCGAGGTTCTGCAGCTCCTTAAAACTAATTGCATGCAGTGCTGCTGACTGCTGATCTTACTTGTGAAAATTGAGGCAGATGTTGGGTATGTCAAGTCATGCCCTTCTGAGCATCATCTTTGCTGGGCCTCGCTGCTGAACCATGACTTGCCCCATCCGCTTTTCACATCGTATTTAATCTTTTTTGGTTGCCTTTTCTGTTCCTTTCTAATTGTAATTCATTTTGGTCCTTAGCTTTCTGATCATATTCCTGTGCTTTCGCTGTCTCTTAGTTACATGATGTTTGCCTCTGTTTTTTGTATGATTTTTATTTGAGTATTCAGGCTCTTAGAAAGCTTAGTGTATTCTTCCTCTGTGCTGGTAGAGTTTGTTGTTAAAGCTGCTTAACTCTCCTATATCTGTCTCTCCTTTCTGGTTCTGTGTTTCTCAGGAGCCTTGCACAGAGCATAAACCCTCATCTTTCGAGCTGCCCATGCTTTCTTCTGTTGTCTGCCAATGTGAAATAGTCCAAATAAACACAGGCAGGATGGTAGAGAAGCTGAGACTGGCAGTTTCTTTCACTGTTCTCACCTCTGCCTTCTCTCACTTTTAGCTCCACATCATATTTGCATTGGTGCCCTAATGTTGCTGAACAGTACCAACCATTGAATACAGCCTAAACCAATGTCTGGATGACTTACAGTAGCAAGAATTCCTGTGTCAGTTGTTGAAATGGCAGGACAAATTGCCTGACTTACCGGCATTGCTGTTGTTTGGGCCCATCATCTGAAATACCATTGATGTACTACTTCACCTAAAAGAAGGTCACATCCCTTAAGGTATATCAGATAAGTTCCAAGGTCCTTCATTTATCTGAAACTCCATTTTTCCTAATGACTTTCTTGTTTTCCATCCCATTCTGGTAAACCAGATTTGACTATAATCACATTACACCTCCCAAAAATCTCCCTGGTGATGGCGATTGGATGTGGCACTGTTCACTTCATCCCCTGAGCTCATGGGCAGTGTAACTGAGTGCTGTTAAACAGCTCCTCCTGCTTTTCATCCTCAAGGCAACTACCTGGTGGAGATGTAATTCTCCTGTACAAAGAGGTTAAAAATCATTTTGGACAGTGCTGTGAGACCAGGGTCAATGAAACCTGCATTTAAGTTACCCAATCCAAGTCTCCAGTTGTTGATCCAGTCTTGATGCAGCAAATGCTGTGGATTCAGTGGAGCGGTGGCTAACTTAAATGTGTGTAAGCAAAGAGGGATTCGCATCATTATGTTAACCACAGGAAATCTGTTTTTATGGTGATGAAACAAGAATCAATCGCAAGAAGCTAATGAATTAGCCTGCAATATATCTGCTAAGTTCATTTCTCTGTAAATGCAACAGACTCCATTAAGGAGCCTTTTGCAGAGGAGTCTTCTGCATAGACAGGGTCTGTAACATGCAGTGCATGCACTGACAGGCGTCCTCGCCTTTAGCTGAAGCTTTTCAAGAGTGCGTGCGAAATACAAGATCTGATCCAAATGCACTGAAGTCAAGGAAGGGCTTCTGGTGGGTTTAGCTGGGCTTCTTCACAGAGGTTAAAGTGGCCATCAGTTATTGGTTTTACTGGAAGCTGTTGGACAGCACATATGCATGCAAAGGACCTGGATGGCCATACGATGAGGGAGTAAGCTGTGGTATAATGTTAGCATGGTGTCCACGTGGTTCAAGCTGACTGTCGGGAGCATCCTCATAAGGCAGCTTTTGTTGTCTCCTCTTTGGAGCGAGGACAGAGCTGCTTCCCCTCCCCGTGGCTCAGGGGCTGGCAGCTCTACCGCAGGTTTCTGCCTGACTGCCTTCCTTACATAAAGTCTGCTAAGTGAGAAGCTGTTCAAACCAATTCTGCTCCATGTTACTACATGTTACTGCAATCACTATTGCTTGTCTGGTTTTGCTGTCGAGGAAAAGCAGCGAGTTGTTAGGGCTGACCGATTTTTAAACCAATTTCTTGAAGGAAAGTGTGAACACGGGAGGAAGTAACTAACTGGGGGCTTCTAGGAAGGCGGCACTCAGCTGCTAGGGAAGGTATCTCTAGGAAATGATTGATCTTTAGATTGACTTACAAAAGCGAAGGAGCAAATACCTTTTCTCTGAAAGGAATCACAGATACAGACCCATTTCAGGAAAACCTCTCTTTTCCATACTGCATTTCACTACTTGCCAACGTCCCACATTGTCCTAAATGTGAACGGGATTTAAATCAAAATACTATCCAAAACCTATGATTAGACAAAACAGAGGAATTTGTGCATTCTACATTGCAGTCACTGCTTTATAGATGGTCAGGGCCATGCCAGCTCAGAGTTCATCTTCAAATTACGTGTCATGCCAAATCTGAATCAACAAATGATTCATGAATTTAAAATATTTTACTTATAAATTTAATACAGAATAATAAGTAAAACTTCTGCTGTGAGGTATGACATGGCAGCTAATTTAAAACATTAGGTTACATGGTTAAATGAAGTACATGCTGACATTTGAATAACTCCTGCCACAGTAGCTGTGATATTTTACTGGAAGCAAGTTTTTGTCTTGATTCATCACCCCACTGGTAGGTGAGGAGAGAGAAGAGATGAGAAGAAGCGGTAGGGTTTGTATCTGCATTATTTTCTTAGTCATAAGCCATGTGATAGGACAGAGAAACACTCAGTGTGTCTCTAAGCTGCACATGTCATGCCAGGCTTTCACGTGGACAAGGGCTGTGTGTACTCAAGGGCTACCAGAGCACTGTGGCTAAGTTGAGGTTAAGGCTGGGGTTAAAGAGAGTGGTACCAACTCTCTCAGGAGTTCAGTCTCTCAGGAGACATTCTAGGCAGAAGTGTAATGGGGAAGTTGACCATGGTTTTCGGCATTAGCTGGTGGGTTTGCATCCCTCAGCTTTAGGAGCTTGGTTTAAACATCTCTCAATAGCATGAATTTGTGTGTTGAGCAATCGGTTTCCTTCTGTCTGCAAGCAGAGAGTGAAGGGCAGTATTGCCCCTCAAAGCAGGATGAAGCTGTGGAGGAAGGACTAACGCAGATGAGTAAGTAACACAGTGCTCAATGGATGTCATGCAGCACACATCTCTGTGTCCTTTACCTGTTGGGAAGAGGCAAGGGTTGTTGTAGGGAGGTATCAGAAAGGGGAGATGGAAGAAGGATGAGTGAAGAAGAGAAGGCAGTGATGGAAGCGAAAGGGGAAGAGCAGGAAACACAGAACAGGAAGAGTGAGGATGAAGCAGCAACTGGAAACTGCCAGCTACCTGCCTCTATCTTTTGTTGACTCTGACAGAGTCTGTCTATCTCTTATTGGTGTGTGAGGGAGGATTTGTACTATTCCCTGAAAGCGTGCCCTCTGTTGCTTGCTGTGGCTATAACGCTACAGCTACTACTTCGTGTGGTAATGCAAACTCATGCAGATTAGCTCCCTTCAGGAAGCAGAATTAAAGATGAAACAAACATTAAAAAGAAGAATAAGCCCACATCTTTCACTTACAAGTTTAAACTAATAATGAATCCATTGTTGACACTTGAGAATGTCAGAGAGGAGCTTTGTGTTAGCTCGTGTCATCTTTGAGGCACCTAACACTACAGTGTTGACTGTCTGTCTCGCAGCCTCACGATGTTGTGCTCATGGGTGTGTGCAGTGCAGTGATTTTGGGGGAAGTCATGGCACTCTCAGGTGTCACTGGTTTCTGCAAGAGTGTTGGTGCTATTGATTACTTCCAATATTGCAGGCTCCAGGAACCACCTGAAAATGGAAATTGTCTTCCAGAACCAGTTGGGAAATCAC
This sequence comes from Pezoporus flaviventris, assembly GCF_033815535.1. Classification (NCBI taxonomy): domain Eukaryota; kingdom Metazoa; phylum Chordata; class Aves; order Psittaciformes; family Psittacidae; genus Pezoporus; species Pezoporus flaviventris. Next base: position 56,317,862 of record NW_026892549.1, read on the forward strand.
TGGGACCAGTGTGTTGGTGGCAAGGCACTTGCAGGCTGAGATGATGAGGACGCATCAGATGAGTTTCGTGATGTTTCAGTATTTCTCAAGAGATGGAGGTTTTATTCTGCTGTGTCAGAATATGGAATGTAACCACTTATTTTTGTCTTTACTTCTTGTTTTCCCTCTGTGGATGCATTTTGAGCTTGGGGTGTTTTACCCAACTGACACTGGCCCCCCAGAAGCAGTGGGCTGAACAAGCGGAGAGGCTGTTCCCCTCCACCTGCAGTACCCAGTGCAGAGGTGATGGCTTATTATGGGGGTTTTATGCAGAAGATTGCATTGCAGCTTTTAACAGTAACAACACCAAATGCATACAAGGGACTAACAAACACCTTTCATGAATTTTGCTTTCTTGTTCTTTTGGTCTCACTGGGTCTCCGATCTGGAAACCAAGGATTTCCCAAGGAAACCCAAGAATGTGCTTATCTGGTAGCTTCAAAGGGTTCTGTGCAGAATTGGTTGTTCTGAAATGCAGGCCTGGGAGGATTTGAATATCCTACATCTTCCAGCTTGATTTCGGTGACATGCTGGCAGAGGACGAAATGGAAATAGGAGATCCTTTCTCGGTATTCCTCATATCTATTATTTAGTTAAGGAGAGACAGCTTGGATTCCCAAAAGAGAGATCATGCCTAAAAACATCTGTCTGAAAGGTTTCAAACAAATAAGCTAAGATAGGAGAAAGGGAAGACATCATTTGCCTGAGTTTAGAAGGGTTGTTTCTAGAACCGTGCTACACAAAAGCCTGTGTTGTGTCAGTTTCTGGTTTAATGGTTGCTGTGGTACTTGGCATGGAGGGATGCATTTGCATGGATGCTGGGAAAGGACAGTGTCACCAGTACAGGCCTGTTTTATTGGTGGCTGGGAGGAAGGAGATGTTCAAATCTGCTGTGGAAACAAAGATGGGGGCACCACTGGTGTGAAAGAAATGATGCAGTTGAACAGGCTCTGGAGGGGCTGTTGCGTGAGGTGGATACATCAGGTAGTGCACGCTTGTTTTCTGGGGGTCAGGCCAGCCCCTGCATCCTGAAAGCTTCTAACCTGCCTTGAAGTCCTTTGCACCTTGTTACCCACAAGAGCTGCTCACTCAGCCTGTGGCTTTTCCCAAATCCTCTGTTATCAGTAACCATAGATACAGATGGTGACTCCAGCCTCAGCTTTCCTCACTGTGTAGCCCCAGTGAAAGAGCCAGTCTGCTGTACTGTGTGTGTCTCCAGGATTCATTAATGCCGTGATATCCTGGTTTTTGCCTCTCAAGGAAGTGGAGGTGGGGAAGGCCAGGTTGTCCCTCAGATGGCTAATAAAGTAGGATAGTCTGATGTTGATTACTGTTGCAGAAGAATAGGCAACACTTACAGAGTCTGGTGAAGCATCTGTCTCCTCTCAAGCTCTCCAGAGCCATCCATCCCCAGCACGGTTCTGAGTGGTAAGACAATAGTGAATAAAGAAGTAAATTCCCTGTTCCAGGGCTATTTTTACCAGAGTGGTGCAGTTTCTGTTCAGTAGACTTACTCTTTATAATCTACATCACTGATGATACCAGTTGCTATTTAAGGCAGTGCATAAAATGTTCCCCCATTCTTTGCTTAAAAAGAAGCAACCAGCCTCCAAGTCCTTTGTTAAAGGTTATCAGGGTTTTGGCAGTGGCTTGGGTGGAAACATCTGAGGTTCTAGGAGGGTCTTCCAGCTTGGCTTGGCAACTGAGGCTCCGTGTTTCATCATGACAACAAGGAGGATGCTGCCGCTACCCCCTTTTGTGGTTTGGCTCTTTTAAGTGACCCGTTATAACAGAAGCTGTCTCCTGTTCTGCCCAGCACTTTGCACAGAGGGGCCCAGTATGCAGCCAGATTTTCTAAGCTCTCCTACAATGCAGTAATGAAACTGAGTGCACTGTCATGCGTGAATGTCAGAATTAAAGAGAAAAGCCCACCTGAACCTGCTGCAAGGGTTTTTAGAGTTTAGACCAGGTTTTTGAAGTCACAGTCTTCCCACATCCTTTGCTGAGACTGTAGATGTCTTTATGCCTCTTTGAGAGCTATGGCACTGAAAACAATGCTGCAGAGCATGAGTTCATCATTTAAAAGTTTGCAGGACATTGCCTTGTCAACTTCCTGATGTTTGTGTTTTCTTTTTGCTCACAAGTATTCCTGTTTCACTGTGTCGGACTGCATTAATTGTGTGTGATGAGTTTGCTTTGTAGCTGATGCTGCTTTCCTGTCTGAGCCAGGAAAGCATGCGGTTAGATCTCTAAGGATGAGAGTTCTCTGTGTTCCAGCATTTACCTGGATTAGGCCCTTCATCCCTGTCTCCTCCTGTGCCTTTTGTCTTGTCAAAAATTCTTTTATAGAAGTATGAAAATACAAATTGTAGGGCAGCCAGAACAAACTCGATCATTAAGATTGTTTCCTTTTTGCATTATCTTATGATGAAACCATTTGTCATGGGCTGTTTTGGCAGATTGGGTGCCTGGAAATGCTTGCATGGGCAGAGTGAAGGCGGTATGGATGGTTGGATGAAGATTCAACCAAGGGCTCCAGTATGGTAATATGTATCAATCCCTTGGGAACCACTTGAGGTCCGTTAGGAGCATCTGAGAGAAACTAGAGGACAGTTTTCAGCACTTCATGATACCCTTTTACCACCCCAGCAACGTGGTGCTCATTCTGGACCTCCCAGAGCTCCTGGTTGCTCTGGGGCAAGGGTGGCTGGTGGAGGGGAGCTGTGGAAGTGAGGAGGGGATGGCAGCAGTGCTGTGAACAAGCACCAACTGTTAAATGGTGGAGCTGGGGAAGACGAGGGCAGGCTTAGAGTTTCCTTGGTTTCTGCAGAGGAAGAGCTCTGCAGTGGGAGGTTTGGCAGCAGCAGGCACCCTTCTGATGAGTCATGGGAGGCTTTCTCAGAGGAGAGGTCCAAGATTTGCACTAGTGCTGCTCTTGCTCATTTTTTCCCTTCCTTCTGAAGGCCTTTTGCCACCACACGTTACCTTCTCCACCACCAGCCCTGTCCCATGCAGGCTGGATTTAGGGGCTATATTCCTCCATTTCGTTGTCCTCTTCACTGTTATGGTGGTTTAGAGAGTGTGGGGAAAAATATCTGGTCAGGACAGATGCTTTTAAGACAGTAGGATCTGTTTATAGCAATGAGGGTGGAACTTGTGGTTGATGCAAAGTTTGATGGGTCTGTGAAAAGTCATCTTCTCGTGGTTGGAGGGGGAAGCAAAAGGGAATCTATTCCCTTTGCAGCCTTCCACCCTGACAGGGAGAGAAGCCCTGGAGATCCGTGGGAGGTTTGTTACTCCTTCCTGCCATCCCCTTGTCCCTCTCAAAGGTGAATAGGGCTTGTTGCCCTCTCCCAGACTTTGTGACAGAGAGATGTTTCCTTCCCTTGTTGACATCCTTCCATCTCAAGAACTCTGCTGTCACAGGGACTGAGAAACACCAGCTTGCTGCTGGAAACTGGATCTAGTTGGCTTCATGTTCCTCCATCCCTTCTCTGCTGCCCCTCTCCAGCCATGCTGGGTCTTCTCCCAAAACACTGCCTGATTTCCCAATGCACAGGTCCCTTCTCCTGCTCAGATTAACGTTGGTCTGGAGAAAGCCTCAGAAGGAGGTGAGATTGAGGCAGATGATGGCTGAATAGTGGCAGTAAAACTGCACCCCTCACAGCAGCCCCTTTGCAAGCTGAACTGTGCAGTGAGCTCTGCTCCTCTCATGTATTGGTCCTAAAGGATCCCTGCAGTCCTGCAGCACTTCTGCATTTTCCCTGGTTTTATTTCCCTGTTGGTGGCTTAAATAACAGCATACCCGAGCTGATTCCAACATGTGAACAGAAGTGCTAGATAGAAAAATAAAGGGGGAAGAGAGAATTGCCCTCCTAATCCATAATGCAGAAAATGCTAAATCCCTCAAGACCTCCTTTTCAGCGTGTACCATCCCTAAAACCTGTTTAGGATTTGGATCGGCATCGCAGCGGAGACCGGGTGTGCTGCTGCCTGTGTGCAGTGCCTGCCTGTGTGTGCTTGGCAGCAGCACAAAAGAAACCAGTTGATGATATCTGCAGGATTAAAGGCCCAGTTCCTGGGGACACACTTGGTTGGATGCAATTAAAATGCCTGTCGGGCATTCAATACCAGCACCCCCTTGACAAACTGCTTCAGCAGCCGTGAGGTGCAGCATCCTATTGTAAGTGGATGATGGCGGAGCTGGCTGGTTTGTCATCATTCTGGAAATTTCTGTGGCCAGTGAACTCCCTCTTCCTCTCCCACTCACCCTCTTTTCCTTTTCACCACTGCGGGGACTTCTTCTAATTTGCAGTTTTCCTTTTCCTGACGTACACATGGTAGAGACAAGCTGGTGGCTTGCAGACTGCGTCTGTCTGGGCATAGGCAGCGAGCCGATGGATAACAACACTCCATGAGAATGATTATGCAGCAGTTATTTAAGGATAGGCTTTTGGGGTATGGCAGCGTGTGAGCTGGTAATGATTTTCCTTTAGAATTGTCAGCTTTGTTTGCTTGTTGAGGATTGATTTGAAAGAGTTTATCCCTTTATGCTGTAGCTTTCTGGGTTTGGTCTGCTTGTAGGTTAAATTCTATAGCGGTGCACACTGAATGAATTAAAATGTATAGGTAATAAACTTCTGTAGCTCTGTTTATAAATCTATTTGATGCATACATTATATGCATATACCTTCATAAACACCTTCTTGTCTGGCTATCTTTATGCATCTGTGTCTTTGTATAATAGACAAAACCCTTCTTATAGCTGAAAACTGTTTGCCAGAAAAAATAAGTATTTTCAGGGGTTTTTTTGCTCATGTTTGTTTTATATTAACAGATTCTCTGGTATATAGTCTTGGTCGTGACTCACTGATTGGAATCTGCTTGTTCACAGATCAAAAAGGTAGGACACCTCTGTGTTTGAATGTGATTTTGGGAATGGGGGAATGAGCATGATACAGGGTTTGGGCTGGGTTTTTTGGTGTTTAGTTTTTACTTCTATTTAAACAATACCTGTTATTCTGCGTTGTTTTTCCTGCATTTTGTCAAGCTGTGTTTTGTTGCAGCTTTGCATAGGTTTTCAAATAGCTTTGGCAGGCTCTGTGAAGTTATTTTTGCTGTGTACGCGTATGCTCTTGCTGTTTAATTAGTCCTTTCAGCTGCAGCTACCGAAGGGTGAGATACAGACCTGGGTGCTTGTCAGTTGTCTTGGGTCAGTATAGTGAGGGTGCAAAACTGCCTTTGGTTATATCAGATGTGGGTTGTTTCAGTATTGAGTTTAGCATTGGCAAGAGCAGGGTTAAAATCACTGCTTGTCTCAGAGCAGATAGGATCTATCGGCACACAGCAGAAAGCATAGTGGAGGTTTCATACTGGATCTCTTTCCCGGAGGAGGGAAACTTCTTTTAACCCCTTCATTGCTGCCCCAAACCCACATGTGTGTCAGCTCAGGGTTTAATGCACAGCATTTCAACAGCCAGGCAGGGCTGGAAGAGCCACTGACGGCTTCTTGACATATCACCGGCGCTGCAGAAGTGATTTCTCTCTGTCACAATGAAGCAAACAGACTGGGGAGTTTTGACAGTGTCATTGCTAGTTCCTGGGAGAAGCAGTTTGTTATCCTCTTTCCCCCAATATCTTCTGGGTTTGGTTCCTTGCTGTAAAGGAAACTGTGAGATAAAACCCTGCAGAATAAAAACACATTCATTTTTTGGTATTAAACTTAGAGATGTGTGAAGCGGTTGGGTAATGCTTGTCTCATTGGTTTGCAATGGGGACTGTGCCCTTAAAAATATATAAACACACCCCAATGTCAGGAATGAAAATCTGGTCCCTGCACCTCTCTGGAGAGAAGGAAAGGTGTATCCATCATATATTAACTTCTGAGGTGCCAATTCTCACCCAATAGCTTCCAAACTGTGTGTGTTCTTCCCCGGTGTCCTACAGGTGATTGTAGTCCTTAGCTCTACATGTAGACCTGGAGGGAATATGTGTGTTTGTAGGGCAGCAGTCAAAATCTTTGTGTGTTTTAGTCTGGAGTTCCAGGGTGCCTCTTGGAAACCTGGTAAACCAGGAGTAATGATCACCCTGTGAGAAAGCCTGCTCTCCTGGAAGAGCCAGTCTGGATCCCCAGGCAAGCAGGAACCCCAAACCAGAACAGCAGCACTGGCAAGGACATGGGTCACTGCTAGCAGTAATGCATCCCTCTGGAATATGACGAGTAATCAATTTTATGGCAATAAATTACTAGGGCTGATTGATAGATGCTGTTCCTGCGGGAAAGCATTTGTGGTATTTTCAGGCTATGCTCTCTCCTGTTTTTACATACGATTCTATTCCTTGTTTTCCTCTTCTACACATCTTTGTTTTCTCAGTCCTTGTATTTTTTCTGTCCTTGGCAGAAGGCTTCTTACCTGATAGGTTTTCCTGGCTAAATAAAATACTTCAAAGGAATACTTTACCTGTTAGTTTTAATTAGCTGCTTTTAATTTCCTCCTGGTATCAGTTACCACTAAAGTGAAGTGAAAACCTGAAGTAAATAGCATATAAAATGCTTTAATTCTTGAGAAACACATTCAGCGATCTGTTTCTAGCTACGAACAACCATTCTTCCCTCTACTTCTAATTTCACTTCCATTATCCAAGGGCAGCAAGCCAAGCTGCAGTCTGATTTCATTAATGTTTTGCAAACTCTGTCTCAAGGACTAGCACTGCTTGCTGGGCTTGCTGTCAGGATCCGAGATTTTGCTGCAGCACAGGGAAGGGGCAAGGAGCTCTCCCAGATAGAAGTGATGGCATTGTGAGCAGGCAAGTAGAACTGCCTGGGTTTTACAGTATCAGTGGGTAATGAGTCAGATTTGTTGACTATGTGATCCCCTCAGATGAATGCTTTTCATCTCCTATGGGGCTGTCTCCTGTGCACAGCATCTTACCAGTCCTCTCTGGTCTCCTGAAACCAAAGAAAGGGTGTTAGCTATTTGTTAAGAGATCAGAGGTGGCGAGGAGGTTTGTATTTTTAATAAACAATACCTCTATATTTTACACCTGTGATTTATCAGTCATTTTAACTTCCTCCTCTGATCTGGGCTTTTAAGATTCACATTACAAATCATTCCTTCAGGCTGCAAAGAAGAAAATGAGATGTTATGCTGGCAAAAATGGAAATGATTTCAAGCAATGTAATTTTCTTGAAGTAGAGGTAAGGGGTACTTATGCTGTAAGAAGAGAAATAATTCCATATTGGCAGGACTTAAAGATCCTGTGGCCTCAGGGGTAGCAGACTATGGCTTGGAATACCAAAAGAAAAACACTGTGTTAGCTGATACAGAAAGGCAACAGGAGCCAGAGCGTACAGTGGCAGGGAGGTGTGTTGGGTTACAGTCTGTGGACTCTAGGGCATGCACCCAGAATGACGTGATGTTTGGCACTGGCCTTCATTTAAACAATCACATGGTGACCACACATGCAGGAGACATTAAGAAGCGCTGTGTGGCATCAGTTCATCACCAGGAAGCAGCAGCAGGGAGCGAGCCTGGGACTCTGTCTAGCTCTGGCCCGAGATCATCACCCCTTCTTTAACGCCACGTGTTAGACAGCCCTGTTAGAGCATGTGCCATGGAGGTAAGCAGGGAGTTTGTTTTGCAGCTGTTCTAGGCTGGGTCTCAACATTCTCAGTTTTACTAAGGTTAAGGTTAGGTTACCAGTATTAACGTTGTCTTGTCCTGTGCTTACATGAAACAAGTATTTTTTCTGAGCACCAGAATAAATGGTTTTGGCTTTCCTGTCGATTTAGAATCATAGAAGGGCTTCGGTTGGAAGGGACCTTAAAGCTCATCCAGTTCCAATCCCTGCTGTGGGCAGGGACACCTTCCACTAGAGCAGGTTGCTCCAAGCCCCTGTGTCCAACCTGGCCTTGAACACTGCCAGGGATGGGGCAGCCACAGCTTCTCTGGGCACCCTGTGCCAGCGCCTCAGCACCCTCACAGGGAAGAGCTTCTGCCTTAAATCCATCCTGAACTTCTCCTGTTTCAGTTTGAAATTAAGTTGAATTTAAGTTAATTCAGTTGAAATTAAGATCTGTGTCTTGTGCTTGAAGAAAACTTCTTAGTGAAGATTTTCCTGCTGCTCTGTTGATTACAAAGTCTGTCTTCTTGGCGGATTTTTCAGTGGCAAATAGGGGTCCTATGTTATGGCTTTCCTTCCAGTTGCGACATGAGGGGAGGGTCACTTGCAGGGTCTGTCTTTTCTCCTTGGATGTATGTTTTCATATGACTTGTAGGAAGACAGTTATCTCTGCTTCTGCATCAAAGCAGGCTGAAATTGTTAATGGACTAAAAAATTATAGCTGGGGAGAACATAATCCACATAAAACCGGTTTTCTGTGAGTAAGACTGGAGCTAATGGTCCTGATGAAAATTTGTTTTCCCATGGGTTTATGTCTTGTGTCCTCCCCTACCACTTTTTCCCTTACTTTGGCACCAGAGTACCCCAGTTTCTCTGTGGCCCTTCTGTCAGCTGGGCAGGACACGGCATGTGCTATAGCTGCTCTGGGGTGCTGGCTGCCTATCATGTGCATGTACTGCCAGCTTGGAAGATCAAAGGCATCAGGTGGTGAGGTTACGTCAATGCTTTCTTCATTTCAGGGAAGGGAGCACTCATTACAGCTTAGGTTTTCATTTCTAGGAAGAAAATACGATTGTCCTTTGCTCTCTGTCAAGCTATGTTTAAATAGTGAGTGAGGGACAGTTAGACAGCAGAAGTTGGGTTTAGTAACTTTAGGAAGGACCCTTTATAACCTGTCAAGAAAATAATGACCATTAAAGTGCAGAAATCCACTGAAAGGTGAAGTGGATCAGGAGTTCAGCTGACATAGTCTCAGCTGGAGGATGGGGTGATGAAGTGCAGGCCTATAGTTGAAGGCTGTGTAGGCTGCCATGTTCATTTCTGCAAGTTTGTGTCTTCTTTTCTTTGTGTGTAAAGCAAAGCAATGCCAATGTACCCATCATTAGGGGTATTCATCGGCTTTACAAAATGATTGAGATCCTTGGTGAGAGGAAGCTGCATGTGTGCAAAATTGCATCATGAGATGTGTTATGGTGTTTTTTGTTGTGAGTGCAGTAGCAAAGGTGGCTGTGGTATTACTGTAGTAGCAGGACCAGTGAGAATGAAAAGACTTGATTTCTCCCACATTCACCATCAACTTGACTCTTTCTTCCTGTGGAAGTGAAGCTCTTTGCTGTGAAGAATTGCATCGTAAACATACAGGTCTGCAATGACTTTTAATATGATAATGAACAGATGGCAATCAATACACCTGTCCCATTTGATACAAAGGGTATCTATTTCCCTATGGACACTTGTGCTACCATACCAAAGCTGGGAAATGCCAGCAGCATCTGGTAGGGAAAAACCTCTATAGCAGCAGTGCTGCTGACTCATGCTTTACAACCCTGGAACATTCCCCAAAAAGCTGGAGATGCAGATTAGCTTCTTTTCCCTAGACTGATCAGGGAATTATTTGCCACCAAGTGAAGCCTCTGGATGGTTATGCCCTGCTGACGTTTTATGGAAGGAATTAGCATGGAGCTTGCGAGAAATAATGGCCAGTTTCTTTTAATGCAATGGGTGTCAGTCAGTGCTAAATCACAGGAGCTATTTACATTTGTTTTCTGAGTCATCCTGGTTCCTGCAATAAGGTGATTTTTCAGTATGTGTAGTTAGTAAATTGGGTTCATCTTTCCTTTTTCCTCCTTGGTGTACATATTTGCTCTTAAAAATGCAAATGTATGCCCTAATTGGCTGAAAGGAAGTGACTCGGATTTAAGGAAGTGCCTGTCTTTAGCCTTTTAATCATCAAGGGGAAGAGGTTCATGACTGCTAGAGACAGGAATAGAGTGCAGTGGGGGGGGAGTGATCACAGAGCTGTGTATTAAAATGTCAGTATTAAACTCCCCATATCATTCAGTTCCACGTCTTTCTGGTTCCTGAGTCACTTCCATCCATGTGCCCAAAGGGACCTGAGCACTGCACTAATGAGGTACCAGTCATGCTAAACTGACACCTCATTTTTGCACTGGGGAAAGCCCCTAGCTCTGCTCTGTAGCAGGGAGCACTGTTCACCACTTGGTTCATCAGTAGTGTTGGTCAGCACACTAATCAGGCCCCTCCATGTCCTTCTAACAGCAGGGCACAGCCTACTGAGTGCTACTCGCTTGCTGTTTTACATCCTCTCCAAGTGTCAGGAAGACTGTTAGGGTATTATTGGCATTTCTGTGCTGAGAATTTCCAAGCTAAGGTGTCAATAGAATTGATTTGAAGTGTCGCAGGGTTGGAAGCCTCTCTTGCCACTGTAGACTTCTCCAAATTCCCCTGCTATTTTTCTAACCATTTGTGACTGAGATATTGTGGAGAAAGGGCAGGAGTGGAAAACATGGGGTTGTAAGGATCAGGAGATGGATCAAGTTCTGCCTTTGGGCACTAGCACTGGAAACCAGGCTGCCCTGTCCAGGACTCAGCACTGCTGAGTCTTTGGTCCCTGAGCACACAGAGGAGTCTGTCACTGACAGCTCCAGTTTGCTTCTGTTTCTATCTGGAAGCAAAGGCACCAAAACGCTGTCTGCAGTCACAGCCCACCTGAAGTGCTCAGAGAAGGGACAAACCCAGTAACATTTAATGATTTAGGGCAGAACTACCTTCTTCAGGATTTCTATAGTCTCAGTAGTTCGACAGAAATCTGTTGTAAGGGTGGATTTGCTTTGTACGCATCTAAACCCCTTTGCAGCACTGCTTCATGTGGTCATGGTCGCCTGGCTGATGGTTGGCAGTAGGGTCCTCCATAACGACTTAATGCAGTATAAACGATGTTTATAATGATTCAGGATGGCTGATACCTGTATTGATAACCTGATGTTAAGTCAGGGCTTTGTTACTGCTGCAGTTCCAGTGTTTGCCCGCAAGTCTGTGTTGCAAGGTCTCATCTGGTGCTACAGCAGGGTGTAATCCTGGCCAGCCATGGACGTGCTCTGCCTGCTCCTGACCAAGTTGAGTGTAGTCTTGACTTCAGATCCACGTGTCTCTCTGAATGTGCTGTGCAGGGAGCTCCTCACTCATGTGCTCTGCTAGAGCCAGCATGTGGCTCCTACACTGTATGCTCTGAATCTCTAAAGGACAAGACAACAGTTGAGTAATCTTTTCTTGGATTTAGCGACATGATGATAAAGCTCAAGGAACATTAGGTGCCAAAGGATGAGTCAAGATTGCACTGGTAATTGTTTCTTTTTCAGTCATGGTAAGATAGAAGCTCAAGCAACAAATTGGGATGCTCAGTAATGTGCCGAGTGCCCACAGGGAAGACAGGAATCTGGGATATAAAACTCTGTGGTCTCCCCCTCACCCCATAGTCATATACGTGTGTGTGTATATATATATATATATATATATATATATATATATATATATACACACTCACACATACGTGCCAAAGGGGCCTCTGCCTCTTTTCAAAACCCACTGGCATTCTCAGAGGCTTGTGCTCTCAGCTCCTGGTGCTGTGGGCTTGCTGTACTCAGAGCTGCGGTTAACATCCCCCTGAGCTTGTGTTCTCCTTGGATGGATGTGCAGTACCTAGGAGAATTGAATCTTCCTTGGAAAGTTGCCACTGCAGTACAACTAAGTATATTACTAATCATCAGAATAAGTACTGGGGCTATTTGTAGTGGTGGTATGTAATGGTAATAAGAACAGCAGGGTTTGTAATGGCAGCCCTGAGATATGGACAGAATTGCTCACTGCAGCAGCCTTTCTTGCAGGATACACAAAATGCCCTTGAGTATTCCAATGAATGTGATTATTCTTAGGTTTGTTGTATTTAGTGTCCATTAGTGAAAATGTCTTTCAGCAAACACTTGTGGAAGTGATTATGAACAGGTAAATTGAAGACAGATGTATACAGGTACTAAAAGTACTTTTTCGATTGTAGAACTAGCCAGTGTGTGTGAAAACTTTAAATACGAACGTGTGCATTACTCACAAGCAGGAAACCTCAGCACTTCAGTGATTAATTACAGAACAGAAGGGATGGAGACCATGCTCCATGATACAAGTAATGCATTCATGTGACTTACGGTTTGCAAACCAAGAATTATTCCCTGAAAGAACTCACTAAACAATAATGGAATTAAAATAACCTCCAACTCTGTAGCTTTATCATAGACAAAAGGAAACTAAGAGACTTCAATTGTGAGCTGTTGTACTACTCAGCTGGTCCTCATTCTGCCTGCTGTGTGCCCTTAGTGTTGTGTTTGCTGAGGGGGGCATAAGAGCAGGGTAGTCAGAGATGACCCAGCTTGGAGCACTGTGTGCAGTTCTGCTGTGCCCAATGTAAGAAGCACATGGAGCTGTTGGAGCAAGTCCAGAGGAGGCCACGAGGATGATCAAGGGACTGGAGCACCTCCCATACAAACACAGGCTGACAAAGTTGGGCCTGTTCAGCCTGGGGAAGAGAATTTGCTTGGAGACCTCAGAGCAGCTTCCAGTGTCTGAAGGGGACTACAAAGATGCTGGGGAGGGACTCTTCATCAGGGACTGGAGTGATAGGACAAGGGGTGATGGATTCAAACCAAAACAGGGGAGATTTAGGTTGGAGATAAGGAGAAGTTCTTCCCTGTGAGGGTGCTGAGGCGCTGGCACAGGGTGCCCAGAGAAGCTGTGGCTGCCCCATCCCTGGCAGTGTTCAAGGCCAGGTTGGACACAGGGGCTTGGAGCAACCTGCTCTAGTGGAAGGTGTCCCTGCCCATGGCAAGGGGTTGGAACTGGATGAGCTTTAAGGTCCCTTCCACCACAGACCAGTCTGGGATCCTTTCTTGCAATATCCAAATGGGCAGGAGAGATAACAAAACAAATGTTTCTTCCTAATGTCAATGAAGAAGTGCTGGAGTTAAAAGTATTTTTGGGAGGTCTGTTGGAATGAAGTACTGTGGACAAAGCAATTACTGGAACAAATCAGCTTTTCTCTGTAATCAGATGTGAATTTGGCTTTTGTATATATATGTGTGTGTAATCATAATAGAATACAGAAAAGTAGAATTTAAGTCCATAATATTGGGGGAGTGGGGGAAAGGATTCACTCAGCCAGAATTTCACTCAGTTTATGAAGAAACAGTGGGGCTTTCTTCTAGCTTTCTACCTCTGTCAAAGGGGAGATGCTTATTTCTTTCTTGTCTGTCAAAAAGATTATTTGGGTGGTTTTGAATACTGTTACTGAATTAAAATTGATAAAAAATACCTTTACTGGGCCTATAACATCTATGGAGTTGACTGTTGACTTGAAAAGCCTTAGCCTAGGCTTGTAGTGAAGGGTAGTCCCAGATGCGAGCATCTCCTTTCCACCTGCATTCTGTTTGTATAGTTCACTAATGTGATAAGGGGCCCAAATTGCTCATAAGCATCCTGCCAAAAAGATGTTATCACCTTTGGATTCAATTTGTGCTACAGTGCTAGTACACCTCCTTGCCATTATGCACCCTTTCTTTTAAGACCAGGGGAAGAAAGAGTTGTATAATAAACAGTGTCATGGGAAAGAAAGTCATGTTATGACAAAGCTTAAAAAGACTTTTGAGGATTTACAGCTGGGAGTGTTTATGAGAACTGAACCCAGAGCATTTTCATTTCCCAGCAATGCTGCTTGCAGAGATCATCAGGAGACGGACCTATATAAAGATGAAGTAGTGCAGGATGTCAGTCAGGTGGCAAGCAGGGCACTCGGCCCCTGCAAGAAGCCGTAGCTGCTCTGGCCATGCTTGAAACACTTGACTGGCCAGGCTGGGGCAACAGGCAGAGAGTGGCGCTCTGTCTTGTGCAGGTTGGCTGTAGGAAGGTTAAGCCTATGGATGGAGGTAATCCTTACAAACTTAGAAGCCCCAGTCATGCAGTGTCTGAGGAGGAAAGGTCCATGTGACTTGACAGAAATTGGCTGAGATGGTATTTCTCACCATCCCTCTGATGCCTCCCCTCTGGCTTTTCCACTTGTTTTTAGCTGCTGGTTTCTCAGGCTCAACAGCACCTTTGCTTTTGGTAGAATGCTCCCTATAGCAGAAACTGGCCTTGGATCCGAGGCCCTTGGCTCTTGGTGCCATTCAATCGTTCACTGAGCCATTCAAAATTCACTGCAGCCTGCCCACTGGCCACCCTGGCTGACACTGTCAGCTTTCTGGGCCCTTTTCCCTGCCTGTCACTGATTTTGTCACTGAACGTCTGCCGGGGCATGTCCTGCATCTCTGAAGTGGTACGGGCATCACTTGTCCAGCCCTCTGCCATCCGTGGCAGCTTGTCTCTGCTGGGGCTCAGAAACCTGATGAAACACTGGGCTTGCCAGGCTAAGCCCTGCATTCGCAATGCAGTGCTGCTGTGCTGCTTTGTCCTGGGCTCTGGAGCAAGACACAGAGGTGTAGCTTATCGCTGCTGGGCAGGAGCATCTGTCCTGGGCTCTGCTTTTTTTGTACTCGATGGAGAGAATGGGCAGATTTGTAGATGAGAGCATGGAAGGAAAAGCCGTGACCCCTGTGCCTGTTTCAGGTTGGAGGGCTCCATGCGATCAGAACCTGTCTTTGAATTAGCACATGTGGAGAGCTGGGGTGGGCGTAGGGAGGCTACTTATCTGTTTAAATAGACTTGATGGCTATTGTGAGCCTGCCATCTGTCCTCTTTCACACAGGATAACTTCCCTTGATTGTTATCTTTAAGCATATCTCGATAGGTCTCTAAACTGCTGGTCAGTCTGCATTCAGTGTTGGATAAAGGAGCTGCCACTTTGCTTAACAGAGGATAATCTTACTACAATAGTGGTAAATGAGCCTTTCTCTTGCTTTTTTAGCACGAGTACCTTTCTGCCTAAGAAATGTGATTGATAACAGGAGCCTTTCTAGAGCATTTATCATCTTGATTAGTCCCTCCTTTAAACAGAAGCCAGTAGCCATATAAACACTAGCTGAGGCATTAAGCGTTGAAAGCCAAAATACATTTTATGATTTAATACATTAGGAGGGAAATGCAAGTCTTAGAGAAGAGCAAGCATTGGACATGGAAGGTGCTTCAGGGAACTCTCTGTAAAGATCTTGCTAGCAAGAGCTGAAATGTTTGGAGTTTTAACTTGGGCTAACATTAATAAAAACACCATGGCAAACGCGTAACGTATTGCAGACACTGTTTGTTGTGCCAGTTCATGTCGAAATCGGTCTGCTCATCTGCTCTCAGGAGATGGTACCGATGCGTACACCAGTGGTGGTTCTGCTGTCTGTGCAGCAGGGTTGAGCAGACTGAGTCTTTGCATCCCTGGGCAGAGTCCAAACCCGGTTACGTGCAGCATCTGCAGAAAGTCTGCAGCACTGCATGCGACTGGGAATAGGAATCAGTCTGCAGTTCATGTTTTATTGATCTGTTCTGCCCAGGTGTTATCAGTATCAGCAATGAAAACTTCTTCAAAGGGCTGCAAGCATTGACACGCCCAAGTGAAGTTCTTCCCTTTGACAAACTGTCCAAGTCCTGAGGCTTTGAGGAAGAGCAAGAAAGCGGGAACATTCTAGAAGATTTCTGAAGGTGTTTATGATCAGGGCCCCTGAGCTGCAGGGTAGCCCCATGGTTTTACGGAAGCTGGAGACTATCGAACTGTCCTTGGGTGCTTAACAAAGCCTGTTGCTTGGCAGTGCACGTCCATGCATGAAAAATTAGCTCACTCCATAGCAAAATCATGTGCAGGTTCCTGTGCTGACAGGCTTTTGGGAAGGGGTGACTCCTCCAGTGTGTGAAATGCAGCAACACTCCCAGGACCTTCCTTCCTTCACCAGCTGTGAAAGTTGGGAATTGGTTGGTGCATGACTGGGTTAATAACCAGCTAAATTTTGAGGTCTTTGCTGTTATGTATTGATCCTTTTTTGGCAGTTTTCAGCCCTTGGCTCATAGATATCTATTGAACTGCTACAGAAGGTTTGAAGCACCCCAGTAAGCACCACATAAATCCATTCTTAATCCATCCTAAAGGGTATGATGTTACAGAGTGCTTGCCTGTGCTGGTGAGTCAGAACAAGCTGAATAGGGTGACCAAGAAATTTTTTCCTCCTGATCCTCCTGATCACAGCTACAGTGTGTCAGGGGTCCCTTGTAAGAATGTGACTGCTGAAGGGTCACTTGCCAAGATTGGGCCTAGATCTTGCAGAAGGCTTGCAGTCCTCCCAGGAGGTTTGCAGGTTGGAGGCATTGCTGTGAGAATGTGGTTGATGTGTGTTGATGGGGTGAGTGCAACGAGCTGAGTGACAGTGCTTTGATTTTTGCAGCAAGCAAACACTGCAGTCTGTAGCATGGAAGGGCACTAGCCCAGCAATCGCTTGTATAAGCACAAATGGCAAATGCTTTTCCTGTTATCTTTAAAATACCAGAACTGAACATTTTGACTGCCTAAAAATCACTGTATGTAAAAATTGGTATTAGGGCCAAAGGTGTATTGCACAGCATATGTTATATGAAACTCCTGTAGGCACTCTCGGGTCTTGAAACTGCTAGGAGAGCCACTTCAAGGGTGAATCCTGTTGGATTGTGTCGAGGCAGAGCTTTCAAAGAGCCTGTGTTTAGTTGTTTCCTGGCCTAAGAAAAACCCAGTTGTTGAAACTGAAGGCCGGAAACAAGATAAATGCTCCTGGACTCAAGGCAAAGAGCTCCGTACTAGATTTTTCTGCACTCGGTCAGAGAGTTGGGATCTAACAAGTGATGTTAGCAGTTTAACATGCAGTTTCACCTTCCTGGTGATTGTTCTCTTTCTTGAATCATCTCACCATGCCATGGCATGGAGTGAGTTTGTGTGTGTGTGTGTGTGTGTGTGTGTGTGTGTGTGTATGCATGCAGTCAGTTCTTGTAGGCTTGTCTGCATGCAAAACCTCTACTGTTTGACCCAGACATGCATTAAGGGGCTATGGATAATTAAAGAAACATGCATTTTCTTTGTTTCTGGGGTCCAAGAAACTCTGAAGTTTCTTCGATTCTGGGGCCATGTCCCGCTTCTTCTTTTCAGTCCATCTGAATCTTAGATCTGGAGAGATTCTGATGTTATGTGAGATGTTGTTTGGTGTTGTGTCACTTGAGTACAATGGTCTATGTGGTTTCAGCCTTGATATGCGAGTTCCCATCTGGGAGAGAGCTCTCTCCCTGGGAGAGGGTTAGGGACTGGAGGTGATGTCCACAGGGGCAAATACTCAGCTCCTGTAAATAGTCTCTCTGCATATCTACATCCAAGAGGGAAGCAGATTTGCTTCCTCTGAGGATATACCCCACATTGCCACTGGGTCTCTTCAGCTGGTAGTTGTCAGCGCACTGTGCACCACAGCTATGAAATCAGCTTGTGATGGATTCCTGAAATCATCTCTTAGGTCCTAAGTACTGCTGGTGTAACAGAATGATCCTTTTGACCACTCTTTTCTGAAGGTGAAGAGAACACAGAATTAGGTTAAAACAGATTCTCTCCCTATTCTCCTTATGTATCTTGTGGGAAGGGTATGATGGTATCAACAGAACTTGGTTCAAAGCCTACTGAAACCCAAGTAAAAACTGATGAGCTTGGATTGGGCCCCTGAGGAGCTGCTTTCATCAGTGAAGAGAGCACACTCGGCCAGTTTAGATAATGGCACAGAAGGGCTGCTCTTGCTAGTGGGTCCTTTGTTTTGGTAAGGTCCATAGGATTAAGTTAGTGGTTCTTTGGGTTGCATTCTGCTGCCAAGGGAAGCAGAGGCATCTCAGCCCAGCAGCTGGACAAGAAGGCATGTCAGATAATGGCTTGCACAACCTGCAGAGTGTTGTACAAACTGGAGCTGAGGTGGTGTGACCTATATGACTTAGAAGAGCACTTCGCTTCCACTGCAGTCAGTCTTGTTCTGAGAGAAGATGGAGTAAATGTGCGTTTTTTTTAACAGGTGACCTGTGAGATAAAGATGAGGAAAGTTAATTGGAATTGTCACCACAGAGCCTCTTGCCAGAGGCTGTCATTATGCTGAAAAGTGATGTTAATGGTGTTGGCAGGGTGGGACAATTTATTATTTAATATTAACTACTAAAATTCATCTTCGAGTTACTCACTCATGTTGAAGTGGTAGAGCTTTGGCCTCCTTTGGTTCCCAAATTGCCATTTCCTTGAAAATAGTCATGGCACACTTGTAGTACAGCTCTTACATCCAAAAAACTCCAAACATCTGCATTTTGCTGGTGGTGTCTATTTCTTGGTTGATCACCTTCAGTAAAGTGATGTAATGAAACCCATATATTGCTGGTGAAGGTGTAGCTGTGGTGTAAATGTGGAGGTGTTCAGGTATATGCTATGCTTAAACAGACAAAGATGTTTTAATTCACGTATCTATATAGTTATAATGAACACCTAGGCAGCAGTTGTTATGGACTTAGCTGAATGTTTAAGGGTCAGAATGATGGGGGGAAATACCAAAAAGGTTGCTTAAAATAAACTCTATTTCTTCCAGGTGGTTTAATAGCAACACACGTGTCTGTGTGGGCTCAACCTTAAAACTGAAACTCACATTGAAATGCTTTGATTTCCAGATTCAAACAGATTTGTGTGGTTTTATTGATAGGTTGCAAACAGTGCAGTAAAGCATATGCTGTCAAAATTAGGGCACTGTTTCCCACAGTGTAGTTCCTTTCTGTGTATTATTTACTCTTTCCATCTACAGAAATCCCTGTGGCAGAAGTTCCTGCATATGTTCTCCATAAACCCACCAAGGATGGGTGTGTGTTACAAAGAATGGGGCTCATTAACAGTGTGAAAATAGTGCAGCCTTTCGAGGTGGCTTTTAGCTTTCTTGTACATGTTTCTGGGTTTCAGAACATGTTAGAAATGACTGGTTCCCAGTTGAGCACCTTCTTAGCTGTTGGAGATCACTGAAAGCTGGACGTGAGCTTTGAACTCATGGCATTCATAAGGCAGGCGGGCCACAGTGAATATCCCCTTTTGCTCCCTTGTGGCTTCCTTTAACTGTTGCCAGTGGATTCTGGCTTCCTGTTAAACTACCTCACTTCTGGAAGTTTTTTTCCATCAGTTGGTTCTATTAATCAGTAGTAAAAAGTAATGTTATGGAAGCAACTTGTATCAGGATGTCCTTTTGGATCAGTTATAACCAATAAGCTCTTTGCAACTGGTGTGACAGTGTTGGATGTGTATTGTGCTTGTGACTGCAAGCAGCTTGGGAGGCACATGGAGATGCATCTTTCTGCTGGTGTGCTTTCACCTGTGGGTAGCAGGAGGGGAGTGGGGACTTCCCTATGCTGTGATGTAGGGAGGCAGGTCTGGTTCTCAGAGGGGTCCATGAAGCCACAAAGGCAGTTGTGTGTAGAACAAAAGAAGCCTTTTATGCCCTTGTAGCTCTCAGTTTCTTGTGGAAACAAGTCACACACTAGTCCTCACCATGCAAGGGATTGCTTCACGTTCAGTGTAGTTCAATTATTGTTTCCAATGATAAAATACCTTTTGCAAGATTTTTTCTGCAGGCAGCAAGATTGGGATGGATTGTTTGTTTCTTTTAACAAGTTAATTTATTTTTCTTGGGAATAATAAGATTGGAACGAGTAATTCACAGCATGAAATTTATCCAAAGAGTAAGTCCCTCTTCCAACCTCTTGAGGCGTGTAAGCACCCGTTAGACTCTTAGCGTTAAACCAGCCATGTGGACGTGGAGTAGTGTTAGACTGGTTCTTCATTGATTGTTAATCAACAGTGGAAGATCACTGAAGCAAACTGATTATAAGTGCACACATAAATACAGGAAATAGTTTTGCAGAAGTGTTTTCTTGCTTGAAACAGTTACCTTCGCACCAAGAGAATGCTCGTCTTTGTTTCAGCATTTCTTTGTTTTGCTTTCCTTGGAGTTTGTGCTGGTTGATTAAATCCTCTTCACCTGTTCAAGCTGTTACTTGTGAAGCTGGGACTAAGTGATGCTATCTCCTATGGCCATTGAATTGAAAATACCATGGCTAACTTTGCTGAGTGAGCCACTGAGGTATGAGAATATAGAAGAATGATTTTATCCAGTAATCAGTGATAAGGAAGTGGTTGGGTTTCTGTAGCTGTGCAGTTGCAAAGTAGAGGTTGGTGGCAGCAGAAGGATGTAGCTTGATTGAGGCAAATTGGTTATTTATCTTGTGACACTGAGCACATGTACTGGGTTACAGAAGATTCATTCTGTCTTCTACTTCTCAGACATCGTTGCCCTCCTGTCATACATATTCAGGATGAGTTTTGTCCTGTCCATATTTAATTCTAGTGGAACCTGTTATTGGGACACCTTATGTGTCTACAGAATTCAGACACACATTCTTGGTACTGTTATTTTGGTGGCAGCTTCTCCTCCCCTCATGCCCTTGCTTGTCCTGAGTGAAAAGCACCATGTTGTAGTTCTGCCTTTGTAAGTCAGACTGGACTCTGTTGTTGGCAGGAGGCCTTTGAACTTCCTTGTCTCAGCTTTAGGAATTAAGGTCTTCACTATACCATCATCAAGGTGCCGTGCAGCACAGCCTGCAGCACTCACCTATGGGCTCTTGACATAGGAGGGAAGACTATAGTTACCTTCAAGTAATTTGGGGCTGATGCCCCCATGACTGATGTATAGCAAGGGCGTAAAAGACCATGACAGTCAATAAGGAAAGCAAGCTACATCTTCTTGAAAATGTGCTCAGCCAAATGGCAATTCATTTTGAAAACCATTTTAATTGGTTTGGAGTAATTTGGGGTGAGCTACTTCCCATGGCATATGTTTTCAGGGAAATGGGCCAGCTCTCTAATAAGCCACCAGAAAATTGGCACTACGTATGTGAATGCAAGGGGCTTGGAGGATGGAGCCTCAATAAAGGGTGATACTACCTGAATCACCTCACAGAGGCTCAGTGTGGGTGCCTTGTAGTTTCCAGGAGTACTGACAGTTCTACTGCCATGACCAGGTATTGTACTGGTGAGCAAACTTAGATGTCTCCCTAAACTAGCTTCTGCTCTGAGGCCATATCCTTGGCTGGCACAATCTAGACTTGTACCATTTAGGTCACTGTGGCTGGTTTGACTCGGGTCAGGTAACCGTACACTTCTTTAGGCAGAGATACAGTTCTGGCCAGGTAGGCATTGGGAAGTGTAGGTGTGCTTAAGTTAGGTGCAATTGTATTGATAAGGTGCAGTTGGTTATCTGATCGTGAGGGGCCAGACAAAGCTCCCTGCTCATTTCCTGCTTTCATGTATTCCCCCCATTCCTGCAAAACCCAGCAAAGACTGTTTCTTAATGCCTGAGAATGAGCAGCAGTAAAGCACTGGGATTTTGAAGTTTGCATTCAAAATGCCATGCCTTCTAATCATCTCAGAGCAACAGACATGAAAGCTTCTTCCAGAGAGATGTCACAAAACATCACACATTTTCCTTTGAATAATGAGCAGTGCTTTTAAAGGAGCTTAAGATAAACTTCAGGCCTGTAGCTCATATGATCTGTTTACTGCAGCCCTTAGCTAAGCAGAAGCAGTGATTCTGTTGTTACGACCCAGATTGACACTCAGGAAATCTTGTGTGCGCTTCCCTTTTGTGCTGTAGAGCCTGTGCGTGTTTCCAGGCGAGGCATTTTGTCTTCCTTGGCCTCAATTCATAGTCTTAAAAATAAAAAAACTACAATAATAATTATAATAATAACATAACACTGTTCTTAAAACTGTTTTCCTTCAAGATGAATCCACAGATAATCCTCAAAAATCAGAGGCAATAGAGCAACAGCTGGGAAATAGGGGACAGGTTATGGAAGACCAACTCACCTTGCTTATGCTTTCCTAGTGCAGAAGTTTGCCCTCAGTAGAACTCATAGACTGAGAGGTGCTCAACCAAGAGCAATCCCTGAACTTTGGTCCAAAGACTGTACGTGTCACTACATCCTCTTGCACGTGATGTGGTGGGCAGAACATGATTCTGGAGTTGAAAGCAAGGCCTTTACTTGTGGCATCGTGTTGTATCCCTGAGCAGTGCGGTTCATCCTCTTCTTTTAAGGAGATTCAGTATCTCTTCACATTTATGGAAATAGTTTCTGAGCTAGGGGGTGGTTTATAAAATCGTAATATCCCCAAAATAGAAAGTATAAATTCTGTTAGCAAACGCATCAGTGCAGAAATTGAGATTCTCCTTATTGCTTGTTGCTCTCCATGAGTGTTTTAGAACAGCTTCCTATTGCTCTGTAATATTGTTTCCAGATCTGTGAATCCATTTTCAAATGTGTGAATTGAAAGTGTATTGGGAATGTAAAGAAAAGTATCTGTTGGGGGGCAGAAGTGCTGGTCTGTGTAATTGAATTTTCTTTAGAACTTCCCATACTGTGTATGACTCATTTGACATGAGGTCTAAATTGTGCTGAAGTACCTTAAAGCCTCTGTTATAGAAGGCTGCAGCCCCTGTGGTCAAATGAGTCCGTAACCTTTGGGTTTCAGTCACTTTAATCTTTTTAAGGTATTTATGTTACACAGCATAGTGTTATAAGGAAGCTATTACGCACTTCTGAGTAATGAGCTGCTGTTTTGAAAGTTGCCCAAGTTTTACATGCAAGCTCTACAAAAGAGGCGAGTTTGCTCGGTAAATTAGGTAATAAAATAGTTGGTTTTAAAATTGTTCCAACAGAAGTTTAGTGTTAATGGCTTTGCTATGACTCATAAAGTCCATAATCTTAAGGTCAAAACACTATTTTTGTCTTCATGAAAGTATTGCAATCAGTGTAGTCTTTTGTTGGAGAAGGCATGGCGCTGTGAAGAACCGGTGCAGCCTGGCACTTAGGTAAGTCTCCAACAAGTGAAGTACAGCTTTCAGCCTGTAAATCATTTCCTGAGATTGGTCAGCTTAGGAAATAGTATTATTCCTTGAATGCATTTTGATACGTTCAGGAGCATGTGGTGCTGAGAGAGAATAATAATTTTCTTTGCAGGGATTTAGTTTCAAGAGGGTAGAAATCTGTATTTGCCCTGCTTTTCTTGTTGGCTTGCCACTTGCTAAGTGTTTTCAGATGCGCCATACAGTTCTTTTTGAGGGGAGAAATAAGCCATCTAATGCTTTCTACTGTGTTGCATCATGGTTTCTCATCTCCTTAGCACCGCCTGCTTGCTTAATCATAAGCCAATTAAAGTATAATAACGGAACACTCTTTTGAACTGCTCATAAATAAAGGGAATTATAAGAGGAAGGGGGAACTGTGGGCATTGTGGCCAGCGGTATAATCTGTGCCTCCTGCAGCGTTAGTAATGTTCTTGGTGAGTTTGTCTCATTTTGTGTGGTCACCCACACCAGGAGGGAAGGGAATGGATACACCAGGACCCTTTGAACTTCCTCCAGTTTGTGTTTCACTGCTCTGTTTTGCTCTAGCCTCATATCACAGTGTTATTAGCTGTCAATCAGTTGCTGGGAAGCATCGCTATCCAACAGGATCTGAGACCCCTGCCTTCCCTTGTCGCCGTGGGTGAAGCCTATGGTGAGGTGCAGGGCTTCACCCTGGAAGCAGTGAAGCCTCCATGGATGAATGCTGACCAGCCCATCCCAAACTCAGTGCTGGAACCAAGGGCTTTGCTGTTAACCTGATCTCAGGTGATGCTCAAAACCTCCATAATTTGCAGCTAAGGGCAGTCACAATCACAGGCTTATCTTAGCAGAGCAGATGCCTGTAACAGAGGAGGCAGTACTGATGTCTGTAGGATTTCTAGCCCATCCATGGGAAGTTTTCCCAAAGCTCAGGAGCTTCTGACTTCTAACAAAGGTGGGTTTAGCATTATTTCTTGATTATGTGGATAAAAATGTGCAGCAGTTCCTTGTGAGCAGGCAGTACAGTGGCCTCCCGCTGCCGGCTGCTTCTATTAGGTTAGATGTTGTGAAAGCTGTGGGGTATTTTATTCAAGGAAACTAAGTTATCTGAGATGAGTGCTCTAAAAGGAAAACACTTCTGGGTTTATGAAGCCCCTCAACTTTAATAAGGACACACAAGTGTGTATTCTTTATAGGCTTGCTGGCCTCAGGGTGACCTCAGCTAGCCATCTGGATCCCTATTTCTTAATAACCTATCGCCTGCTGAATTTGGCTTTTATGAGTTATAGCTTAAGCTATTAAACACAGAACATTTGTTTTCACAGGAGCTACATGGTTTTCAAATAAACAAGTGCTTGGAAGATCTATGTTACAGGAAAGAGTCCTCACAGCCAACTCCTCTCCCAGATGTGAGCAGGTCTGGTTTTCCTGTCTTATCTTTGGGGGAAGTAACAGAGGACTTGTTTCCCACAGTTAGGTTTGGAGTTGATGTTGAAGGTAGTAGCGAGTTGAGCTCAAGGGATTTTTTGTTCTAATCAAATCCCATTTTTTAATCAGAAAAAAGCTGTTCATAAAATGAAAACTGTTCTTGGGAAAGGATTAGTTTCAAAAACTGCCCATTCCTGAGAAAAATTCCTCCCCCTTAATTCTGATTTTAGAATGCCTTTTTAAGGCATGATGAAAATGAGAGAAAAAGGTCATTCTGTTTGGAATAGCTCAAATTTCTGAGGGAGAACTCTAAAAACAAGTAAAACCCAGCTGAAACATTTGGGTTGACCAAGTCTGAAACATGCAGTGATGGGGGCCTCTTGGTATCTTGAGCTTGGATTGAGAAGACATTTCAGGGTCTCTGCCAGCTCTGGCCATTGATGGTCAGTGCAGCACCACACCAGGCAGTGCTGATCTACGCCCAGGAATTCCCACCTGGTTCAGTGCAGCCCAGTAAGGAAACACCAACTCCTATTTCAAAGCATGGCTGTTTTGCCCAGCACCTCAGCCCAGCTGAAAACATTCCTGTTTGAGCAAGGCTCATTGGCTCAGGGTGCTGGGTGCTGAATCAGCCTGAGGGTACCCAGAGTGTGAGGGGACCACTCCAATAGCTGCTCTTTTATCAGATGTGGAGAACGCCATGCAATGGTTTCTTTCAAAGCAAAAGAATCAGCAAATTGAAATAAGAATAGAAGAAAGGGAAAGGAAATGAAAGGGAAAGTGAAAGGGAAGGAAAGGAAAGGGAGAGGAAAAGGAAAGGGAAAATGTATTGGTCAAATGGGTAGCAGCAAGACTTTTGTCACTAGCTTTGTTTGTGGGCACATTATTTCACTCCAGACCTGCTGTCTGTATCCTGAGCAGAAAGAGCCCTGAAAATGAAGTGGGATTTCTCTCCAGAGCAGACAGGCAGAGTGGATTAATGACAAGATGCAAGTGCCCACGAACCCAAACACAGCTGGGGATTGCAATGGATGCTCCCAGCTGAGGCTGGCCCTTTGTGCCTGCTTGTTGTTGATGCTGCTGAGCACTGAGCCTGGCTGTGGAGGCTGTGGAGTGGGACTGCATCCCCTAGAGACTGTGCAGGGTGAATGAGCTGAGGAGTGGGTGCCTGGGCCCCAGGGGAATGAGCTCAGAGGTTTCTGCTGCAAGTTGGGCTCTGGAGGATTTATGGAATGTGTAGATGGAGGGTGACACACTGCCTGGGTGAAATGATCTAAATTCTGTGTCTGGAAATGGTTTACACATCCGTTCTGGAGAGAAGATTGGAGCCTGATCCTGACAGCCTCTCGGGAAGCACTCACAGGCTGTTTTGGAACCTCTACCCCAGCTTGAAATTTGGCTTTATGACAGCTCTCTGCCCAGTCTCAAAACTGTATTTACAGGTTTTACCTGCATAGAATCATAGAATCATTAGGGTTGGAAAGGACCTTAAGTTCATCCAGTTCCAATCCCCTGCCAT
Organism: Pezoporus flaviventris; assembly: GCF_033815535.1. NCBI lineage: Eukaryota > Metazoa > Chordata > Aves > Psittaciformes > Psittacidae > Pezoporus > Pezoporus flaviventris. The sequence continues at coordinate 56,343,692 of NW_026892549.1, forward strand.
GGGCAGGGACACCTCACACTGAACCATGTCACCCAAGGCTCTGTCCAACTGGCTTTGAACACTGCCAGGGATGGAGCATTCACAGCTTCCCCGGGCAACCCGTTCCAGTACCTCACCACCCTTACAGTAATGAACTTCTTCCTTATATCCAGCCTGAACTTCCCCTGTTTCAGTCTGAACCCATTACCCCTTGTCCTGTCACTACAGTCCCTAATGAAGAGTCCCTCCCCAGCATCCTTATAAGCCTCCTTCACGCAGTGAGACAGCTCTGTGTCTGAATTCTTATCACTGAACTGGTCTGTACTCTACTGCAAACAAAGGCTTTCATGTAACCAGGAGCACAGAAGAGATTTTGCCAATGGTTTTAAGATTCCTTTATTAGATACAAAAGTAACACCTTTGGGGTTTATGGAATCCAGGGACTGAGGCTTTTAAGGACTAGAGAACTATCGTGCTTCAGTTTCTTCAGTCAACTTTCCTACTGTGGTACCTCTGAGGACCGAGTGACTGTGGCACTTGCAGGACCCATGTCCCACAAGCATCACTGATCTTTTCATGGAATTGGCTTTTCTTACCAAATGCCTGATGTTTGGAAAATCTCATTTGAGTTTGCTGCTCTTAAGAGTTTAACAAAGAGGAAGGAAAAGGTAGGTGGACAGCCGAATGATGGGAAAACAGGAGAAAGGGCAAGGCTGGGTACGGGTGTGCTGCTGCCAGCCAGCCTGTGTTCTGGGACTGAAAATGTGACTGTGGGTGAGTTTTGTTTCACGGTGGAAAATATGTCTTCCTGGCTGGGTCTGGTATCGGAGTCTCTCTGGCATGGGGCACTGCTCATTTACTTTATTCATCACCAGGTTACTGCTCCTTCCCCAAAGCAGGAAGCAGATGCACGCTAAAAGGAATTTTATGGCACATGTGGTTGCTTCAGCAGTCGCCAGCCTAGGACGGACAGTCCACTTCAGGAGCGTTGACTGTGGCCAAGCAGGGAACGAAGTGATGCAGCTGTATTTCAGGTTTAGGGATAGATGTAGTTGAAGTGAGAAAAAGCTGAGATTTTTCAAAGATGAATTACAGCAAGGCATGCACATACGCAAGTCTCTGTCTGCTGCCACTACAAGTGGCATCACGGAGTGTGCGCTCCCTGGTGGTTATGTCTGGCTGTTTGAGCAGTGCTTCTCCCGTGCCCGGTCTTCATTCCCGATAGATAAAACCCGTCAGCAGTCACTGTCATGACTTTAGATGTTCCTCACACGATGTCATCGCCCATTTCTCTGTGGTGGTTCCCCCCCGAAAGGGCAGTGAGACCATGTCACAGGGCTGCAGGGGACTCGGGTCACAGCTCAGCATGTGAAGTGACCCAGTGACATGGTGAGGGTGAGCTGAGATGCAAGAGGAATGACAGAGTTGAACAGCCAAGGCACATGCAGCTATTTCCCCCATCACTCTGGCTACCAGGCAGGGCACCTCCTGCAGCAGTCAGGGACTTGGCCTGGGACAACTGTGTCTTAACCATAGATCAGCCTGGAGAAGAGAAGGCTGCGTAGAGACCTCCTAGCAGCCTTCCAGTATCTGAAGGGGGCCTATAAGGATGCTGGAGAGGGACTCTTCATTAGAGACTGCAGTGATAGGACAAGGGGTAACGGGTTAAAACTTACACAGAGGAAGTTTAGGTTGGATATAAGAAGGAAATTCTTTCCTGTTAGAGTGGTGAGGCACTGGAATGGGTTGCCCAGGGAGGTTGTGAATGCTCCATCCCTGGCAGTGTTCAAGGCCAGGTTGGACAAAGCCTTGGGTGATATGGTTTAGTGTGAGGTGTCCCTGCCCACGGAAGGGGGGTTGGAACTAGATGATCTCAAGGTGCTTTCCAACCCTAACGATTCTGTGATTCTATAAGATGCTATCTATGTTGCCTTGGTTAGATTGTGTCTATCCAGAGTATGGAGATGGTGCTGATCCTGTCCTCAAGGGCTGCTGGGCTGCTCTCATCCCCTGTCTCCTTCTAAGCCATCTCTCACTTTGGGTTCTTGCTGCAGGCCATGGTGAGGTCTCGGCTGGGGTCTTTGGTGAGCTCTGCCTGGCATAGAAGGGAGGCTGGTGCTTGCCAGGGCAGAAGTCCAGTCTGTAGGTATCTTTTGGTGAAAGTACCTGAGAGGCTTCCCCAGAACCTCTGCAGCTGCACAAAGGAGGTGTTTGGTGGACTGTGTGCTGTGGTCTCATTTGGCTGATAACAGTTTGTAGATACTGTTCCTGGGGTGCCTGGCTGGGATGTGCAGGGGGTGATGGAGGGTCTTTCCCTGGGCTCCAGAGGGGCAGATGTGGAGGCAATGACAGCAGGAGAGGGTGTCTGGAAAATCCCCAGAAAAGCAAGCAAAAAGCTTCCATTTGTCAACTACCGAAGGACTTTGGTTTACTTAATTCCCCTTCAGTCTGTGACAGGTGACTTGTGCATTCCAGATTGCTAATGGAGATAAGCAGTTTAGAGGTGATTTAAAAGATAAAAGGTCTAAAGCCTCTGGAGCTTTTGCTCTGCGGACGTATTGTGCATGGGAAGTGCATGTATTACTGGAACATGTGTGAAATGGGTCTGTAGTGTGATCATGAGCACAGCAATGCGGCTTGTACCAAAACAGTGCCAGTAAAACTTCCATAAGGAGCCATGGGATGTGGTCAGTCCTCCCAGACTGCTGCTTGGCTGGGATACTGTAAACTAGGGAGAAGGAAGGAGCAGAAATAAAAAGTATGGTAGTGCTATTTCTGCAGAAATAGGCTGGGAATACCTGCTGGCCTGTGCTGCATCCCCTGCCATGTTTATTCCCAGGTGGAGGTCTTCAGGCAATGTTTTTTTGCCATTTGTATTTGTCTTGGGCATCTCTGGTAGCACATATGCCACAACACCGGAGCTGTGCCTTGGAAGATGTGATCTAGCCAATGTCTTCTGTGCCCCTTCCTTATTTAATCTGGTGCTTTAGGCCTTACTGTCTCAAATATATCCATCTCAGTATAAAACCGCAGCTTAAACTGTTACTGTGGGTACCACACAACTGCTTTCTGCTCCTCAAAGTTAACTTTGGAGCCTTTAAAACAGCCAGCGGGTCACAGAAACCTGTGGACTAGTTGTAGGCTAACGTGGCTTTCCCATGCAATCCCAGAGCAGCCTTGAACCCTGAATCGTGTAATTTGTGTTAGCAGGCACATTGGGAGAAGGCTGTGCTGGGTTACTGCAAGGTTGTGGAGTTACACCCTGTGTTGCATCAGGGGCAATGCTGGGAGTGTATGTTTGACCTTATTACTAGAGGCAAGAGCTGGTTTTCTCCCTGTCTTGGGCAGTAACCCACTCTTACCCACAGTAAGTTTCAGTCTACAAACCTGTAAAATGGGATTTTATCACCTTTTCATCAGAATCATTTAAAGTTTGCCGCTTACAATAACACCACACCGACAAAAATGTAAACCCAAGCAAAATAAATGACATTTTAATTGTGTCATGCTTGCATTTCCATCACACCTGAAATACCAAGTTGGCTCTTGGGTATAGGAGGTACTGAGGGAATTTTCTGTCTGCCTAGTACATCACAGGAGAATCTGCAGGATCAACAGAACTGATGTGTTTGAAAAGGATCTTAGAATCACAGAATGGTTTGGGTTGGAAGGGACCTTAGAGATCATCTAGTTCAAACCCCATCCAAGCAAGATCCTCAAGCAAGAGGATGGAGCCAAGCCAATGCAGTAGCTCATGCTTTTTAACCCCTTCTCTTGCATCCCTAATTTCTCAGCTGCAGAAAGCCCCCTTCCCACCCCTTAAGACCACCAGTAATGGTGAAAGACGCCTGTGCTGTCCTGTGGAAGGCAGTTGCTGCAGCTGCCTTGTGTGTCCACCTAAATCCACACCACACATGGGCTATACCTGTATTACAGTCCTGGATGATGCAGGGACTCAACACCAGCAGCTGAGAAGATGCCCTCATTGCTGCCGGGTTGGAGCGGTCCCTGGAGCAGCAGTGTTGACAGTGTGGACCCATGGCTGGTCTGTGCTGTGTGCCCACGCCAGGCTCAGCCAGATGTTCAGGCTCCTGTCTGGGCAGTGCATCTCCAGCTTCCCTAAATCCATGCTTAGCAAAGCTGAAATGGCTCTGCGCAGCCATGACTCTTCATCCCGACACTTTGCCTCAGCTCCTCAGGCCCTCTTCTTCCTTCCTCCCTTCCTCTCCTTTCCCTCCCTCCAGATTAAGGTACTGTCTGAGGGAAGGACTTCTATACTGCCAGTGTGCAGCAACTTGGCTCTCAGGGCTTTTGTACAGAGATGAAAGGCAGTGCCTGATTTTCTCTGTTGATAGTGTCTGCCATTCATGACTGAGACAGAAAGCCCTCTGCAGTCTTGGCACATCATGGCTTTATTTGCTTGGGAACAGTCTCATTTCAACATGCACTTTTGGTTGTGCATCCATGAGCTCACTGAAGGCTATGGCTTGTCTTAGAAAGTATTGTTAGTCCAAAACCAGATTAAATGCAGTGTTTAATGAGATGCATGCAGTACCCTTATTCTGAAGAAGGGTTGGGTGTGTCATGTCCGTGTCCCCCCCACTCCTCGTTCAGTGTTTGACAAGGTCCTTGGCCCTGAGAGGTAGGGGGAATGCAAAGTAATGTCCCAAATGGATAAGTCTTCAGCTCCCTATGGGAGCTCTGGGTGTGTGGTGCTAGACTGAAGTGTGGAAACATGTCTTGTGCTGTGTGATACTGAGGTGAGGACAGTGTGCCCCTCATCGGTGGAAGATTTCACAGTCCCACGTCTTAGCTAAGGACTTTCTCCTGCCTACCAACGTGCTGGCTGGGTTGCTGGTTTCTGTTTCACTAAATGACTGTAGCATGCAGTCCTTGTCCAGAAAGGATTCTTGAGTGAGCTTTTCCTCTCCAGCATGTGAAGGTACAGCTTGTGCCCATATAGCGGTTTGATGGGTATCTGAAAGAGATGAGACTTCTTAAAGCAAATGCCAAAAGCTATCATTGCTATGGCAGCAGTGAGAGCCTTACCGTGGTCCTTCTCCTGGAGGCCACATTCTTCTGTGGATGAAGCCAGCCAGAGCTGCAGCCAGAGGGGGGTGTGTGAAGGAACTCAAAGTGACCTGAGCCAGTCCTGCTTTGCTGACGATCTGAGAAACAACTAGGCCAGCAATTCATTTTGCAAGTCTCTTAAACTATCATAAGGATTTATAAGCACTCATTATACAATAAATTATAGATATAAAATAGCAGGTGGCACATCTTTCAAACAGTACGCAGTAAAATTCATCTTGACAAGACCAGGAAAACAGCCCCCAGACCTGTCTTCACTGAGCAACTACAAAGGAAGTAAGTTGTGGTGAAGAGAAATGGAGTGTTAATGACAGGACTGTGCCAGTAGTCACGGCAAAATGCCTCGGCAGTAATTGTCATCGGAGCCATTTCTTTCCCTGCTATTTATAAAATCAGATACACTATTAGAGACACCATTTATAAAGCCCAGACACCATGTATTTTCATCAAATGTACCGATTGTTTCCATCTCTGAGGTTCCTGAAACAAACCCCCTTAGGGTCCTAGCTGGGCTGCTCTATGCAAGCTGTGAAAATATTGATGTACTTATTTTATCTTTTGCTTTCCTTCTCTGTTTCCTTTCTTTATTCCTTACTTACTGGCAGCCACTAATGTAGCCGAGTTACTTCTGTGTCAAGAGGATGAGAAAACTGTTTCGTCCCAAGCCAACTATGCTGACACTGCTTACCTCAACTTCCCATAAATGATTGAGCAGTGTCTCCTGCCTGCAGAGTATTTCAGGCTCCAATTACCATGTTTCTTGGATGCTGAGAGAGCATTTCATTTTCCCCATCTCCTCCTCAGGGTTGTACCCACCCTGCCTCTTGTCTCCTCTGCCTTCATGGCTGTGAGCTGCTCAGACTACCAGTTAGCATCCCCAAGATGCTTTTCCCCATTAATAGATTTTCTCAACTTGTGAGGCTTTGTTTTAAACTACTGAAACCTTTGAAGTGGATATTACAGTGAGAGGAGATTGCTGTAGTCACTGGGTGAGCAGTGGGACTGCTCATCCAGTGAGCTGGCATCAATGCTGAGAGTGGCAGTGGACTCTTGATTCTGGAGTTAAGGCAGCATCCTACTGCAGTCTTTCGGCAATTTTTGGGCCGTGTCTGCAGGCAGGGTAAGCTACTGACTTCTGCTCATGGTCAGCGGTTTACACCAGCAGAACCTGGCCTCTGGATGACCTCCTTTAGCTGCAGTGCTTGGAAGACCTTTGCTCTCCACATCAACACCAGCTGGGAAAGCATGGAGGGCATAGAAAGTAGGAAGGAGGAGGAGAGTGTACTCTAAAAGGAAAAGCTATGTGGAAAGCTTTGGTGCTAATGGATCAGATCCATTTGTAGCCTTAGTATTTGCAGACTAATGTGTGTAAAATGCATTGTTGGGCAGAGCACTAAATGCTTAAAAATAATTTGTGGCAATTTAGGTTTTAACCGTTGCTTGCACACCGCTCTGAGGGAATACGTAGCAAAAAACAGGCTCCCGCTTGGGAGAGTTTCTCTTAACTATGCAGTTGGGCAGGGGCTTGGTGAAGCCAATGGAACTGTGCAAGGCAGGGTCAGGGCCTCAGGTGGATGGGCTGACCCCTCAGGATAACAGCACAGCTCTTTTCTGAGGGGAAGAAGTGGAACAGCTTAGGAAGAGTCTGCACTTGGTCCTTACTATTTTCATCACAGATAACTGTGCAGAATGGGTGTGTTGTTGGATGGGTGATCCAGGAGTCTTTGGAAAAGTCCTCCAAAAGGAAAGAAAGGGAAACAGCTCCTGTAAAATACAGATATATTCTTTATTTGAATAAAATGTATAAATTTATCAAGCCAGGGTGGTTTTTAAAGTTTAATAGAGGAGAGGAGAAACAGGAGTAGGTGTATGTTAGTGAAGAATAGTTGCAAATACCTTGTGCATAAAAGCAAGACTTAGTCCTCTGTTGTGTGTGTATATATATGCACTTTGTGTTTTTTTTTCTATCAGTTTTTATAGGTAGATGTCAAAGTGTTTAACAAAAAGAAGGAAATGTAATCCCTGATATACACAACAGGGTAAGTAGGATGCAGTCAGTGACATGCTCTACACACAGGAAGAGGCAGAATAAACAGGTACCTGTATCCATTTGATGCTAGGTCACAGTGCATCCGGCCTAGAGCTGTCTAGACCTGCGTAAGTCTGCATCAGCAGAAACCTGTACATGTTCTTCAGTGAAAGAAAATGCATGCTGAGTACACTTAGCATTCTGAGTCTGTGAATGAGACTTCAGCAAGGTTTCTGCATTGTGATAAGCTTGCATGATCTTGATAAAGGTTTCCATATCCAAGATTGAAGGGTCTTCTGATGGCAGCTTCCGATTAGGAGTGACAATCAGCTTGTCCGTAGTGTGCCCTGTCCCTGGGAAGGGCAACGCTTGGAGCAGCCCTGGTGCTGCTCCTGGCTCTGGTGCATCAGCAAGCCAGCATTTTCCTTCATCAAAGCTTGAAGCTTTTCTAAAGACTGTGCCAATTTCAATGACTTTCTTACTGGGGTAGGTTCTTCAGCAGCTTCTCTCTGAAGAAAGAGGGTTGGGGAGTAAAGCAAACAAGAAGAAGCCCTTCCTAACACATTCTGTACTGCAGTTATTGGAAGATGCTCACAAGAAGTCAAAAACCCCATTCATGCATGTGGTGCCAGGTTCTGACCAGGCACTTGAATGTTAACTTCTTGCTTCCTAGACAACTGCCCCAATCATGGAGCTGTTGGCTCCTTGGTGTGTGGGGGTCTCTAATCTGTTTTCCAGGGGAAGATTCTTTGAACCATCTCATTTTCTTCCTGGTCAGCAAGAGGTGGAAATGCTGATTACAGCCTGTCCCCAGCAAATTCCTGGGGCATCAAAACCACCTCTCGCTTCTGGCTTCTCTGTTTTGTTTGTCTGGTATTTTTGGTATTCTGCTACTGGCTAAAGTCACATTTATTGCAGCAAACCTTTAGCAGAGGGGTTTCAGTTCAGCCTATTAGAGTGCATGTTTAAGGTCCTTTCCAGCACAAACCATTCTGTGGTTCTATGTTCAATGGCAGTAGACAGTGCGAAAGCACAAAGCAGAATTTTTGATGTCAAAATGCCATCTGATCATCGGGCACGCATGCTGCAGGTGTGTCTATCTTTCTGTTAGTGTTCCTGTTGAATGCTTCTGTCTCCTGCTATTACCTCTGCCAAGAGGCGAGCATCCGCCTCCCCTGTTTCTGGCTCCATGGCATTGCTTTGCACCAGTGACACATCAGAGGGCTGTTGGGATGCCGAGTGCTCAGCACTCAGCTGTCGAGAGCATCGATCTTTTTGCTGAGCCAGAGCAAATTTAATTAGCTTATTTTAACATTCCTCTTCACCCTGCAGGGGGGTAGCATTGATGCTGACTGGAGCCTCATCTCCACATAGCTCACTTAGTGTAACTAATTATTGCCTGTAAGTGAACAGTGCACTCTGATAACAGCCTCTGCAGTAAGGTGGAGCAGTCGCTCCCTGTTTATTTGCTGTCAGAACCATCTGAAACCTTCCTCCTTCAACGCAGCAAAATCTTTCCATTCCTGCTGGTTGTTAACTGGGCAAACTGGTGGAAAGCTGTAGTTAGCACAGCCCCATGCCAATGACATGGTGTAGGCAAGGAGAGTAACTCGGTGTCGAAGGATGAGAGTCCAAGCTTGGAAATAGGAAAGGTGTGAACTCCCGCTTAAGGTTGCTTCCCTTTGTGTATATGCATTATGATTCTCTTTAATTCCATACTTCTATCTTATTTTTCCTCACTACCTTAATCCTATCCTTGTTTTTAACTTGGTTTTAGTCATGTATTCCTCACTAATCTGGTTCTTGGAAATGCCTGGCCTGTTCTTGCTGAACCTTTAAAAGAAATAACTCCCAAAGAGAAGCATTAGCTTGAGTCAGGTATCATATACGGGGAATTAAGTTCTGCACGATTAAAAGCAGCACAGTTACAAGCGTCTGAGAGGGTACTTAGGGGATACTCAAAGATACATGTGGCAAAAAGGCCCTCTGCTCTACAAGTGAGGCAAGAGAAACAGCTTTAAGAAGAAAATGGAGGAGTTCCCTGCATTGATATTTTTGGGTGCTGGGAAGTCAGTGAGGGACTCCTGATCTTATTCCATTACTTTCTGGGCATCTTGGCAGACGCTTTCCTTGTTCCTGCCTGAGATGCTCCTGCAGCAGAAGCTGTAAATGTAGCAGCCTGCCAGGTCTCCCAGTGGAGAGAGGCTGGCTTGGGGGTGTGCTCCATTTGCCTTCCCTGAATCCAGGGAAGGTGGCGTTTTGAAGCCATTGCCAGCTTTTCTTAGGGAAAGCCTAAGGATTTAGCAGCTCCTTGGTGGTCCCGAAGCAGGCTGGACATAACAGGGATCTGAATTAATGCATCTCTAGTGAGCCTTGGGAAGCAAAACTAAGAGGAAAAGGCTGGAACATAAGTGTACACATTTACAGCATCTTGTAGTCCTCATAGTATTGAGTTTATGCGAAATTCACTGAACAGAGACTAAATAGAGCATGTTTTTTCTCTATTTCTTTATAGGAACAGAGAGTTTCCCTTGTTTAAGAACCAGACACAGCATCCTATCATCTGCTTAACCAGGTATGACCTTTTTACTTGTTGGCATAGTTTCACAAGGAGGCTGCTTCAACAGACCAAGGAGGCTTGAGAAAAGAGCAAAAAGAAAATTCCTCTGGCTCCTGGAGCACTTTATTCTTCTGGGGTTGGTTCCTGCTTTTGTAGCCACTGTACCCATTGCAAAAGCAGCTGTCTTCTTGCTTTTGGCTTAGCAAGAACTTGCTTACAACTCCAGGTGGAAAGGGCCTAAGATGGTGTTGACACAAGGACAGAGCAGCTGAGATTGGTGATGGTGTTGCTGCGCAGTGCTCTGATGTGTCTTGTCCTGCCACTGCAGTGAGTTGCACCACAGAAAAAGTAAGAACAGTGGCAGAGTACGGGCAAGCACAATACTGCCTCAGCTGCAGAACTGGAATTGATTGGATTAGATCAAAGAAATTCACTTTTTCTCTGCTTTGGAAGAGGAAAAACTTTCAGGAGACCCCTGTCTCAGCAGGCTGAAAACAAGAGTTAGAGAGATCACGTGCTGCCTGCGTCATTTGTTTTGCCAGTGTTTCTGTATGCATGGGTATTCATTTCAGTTTGATTTACAAGTGAACATAGCTTGTTCTCACAAGCATCAGTTTGAAATGCTAAAGACAGAATACTGAACTTCAGCAAATAGGAATGGAGTTTTATTGGCAGGCAATATATGAAGCATAAGGAAGAAATAGAGGAGGGCAGTGTAAGGTGAAAAACTGCCCGAGTTCCTGCTGTTGTAACTTTACTTAGGGTCGGGTTAAATACTGCCGTTCTTTTGGGGTGAAATGTGTTTGCTCTGGCCTTACAACAAAGGCGAAACAAAAAGGTTTCAGTGAGCTCAGAAGATGCCTGTAGAAGCTCATGGAGAGTGAGATGTAGGGCATAATGGGATGGTGGTCCCCTTCCCAGGATCTCCTCTCAACTCAGCAAGCTAGAGGAGGTTCAGACACTTCATGAGCACCATGAACACACGCGCACACACACACACACACAATTAATTATTCAAGTAGTCTGTGCCATGCTTCGGAGGCTGCTGAGATGCTTTATGAGGAAAGAATGGAAAGATGAAGCACAGCCGTAAAGGGAGGCAGGGTGGTACTGCAGAATGAAACCAACATAATAGTGTGTGATCTGGGATCTGTGTGTACATGCATGGATGCACTTGTGTGCGTACGTATCGGGTACAAAGGCTGGTTTTATACTTCCTGAGCTTTTATAAGCCCATAAATCTGTTTCCTGGCCAGCTCCTAGTTTACTTCTGCACACAGTCTCTCCTGGCTCTGTGAATCTCTGTGATTCTGAGGGAAATGGAGATCAAGAATCAGATTTGGCCCTCTAAGTTTTTAGGCTGTATAAAGCACACACACAAGTACAATTTTCACCTCTGAACTCTTCTCTCTCTCACAAGCCATGGCTTGCTGTGGCTGTGGGAGTCAAGATAAATACTGTGTGTGTAAGCCTGTCCTATCCCTGAGACACGTGCTGCTGGCATTCCTGAGGTTTAAGGTGCCTTTTGTTGTGGCACTGAGTTTCAGTACTACTTCTCTTGGGAAGCATAGCACAAGCAGCCCAGCAGTGTGGGAAGGAATGCAGGAGGGCAGGAGCTGCTCTAGAGGCAGCCGTCCCATTGAGCACCATCTCAGTGTGCCCACAGGCTGGCTCCCTGCAGTGATCCTGCACACTTCAGGAATTTTCCCATGGCCCCAAAAAACCCTTGTACTAAATGAGGGATTAAATTAGCCTGTAATACTTCAAGTAACGGGCAGTTCTACTGCAGTCACCTCTTCTCCACTGGTAATACTCAGCTGGCAATAAAGTGAATTTTCAGACATCCACTGTGCAAAGCTTAAATTGTCTCTGCAGGTCCCATCTCTAACTGACATTGCTCTTGAAATAAAAAAGTATTGACTGTGGAGTGCCCTGTGGTGCTGCTGGGATGCCACGGGCAGTTAAAGTGGGCAAGTCTGAAATGGAAGCAGCCAGCATGGCTTCACTAAGGGGAAATCCTGCCTGATCAGTTTGGTGGCCTTCTACGATGGGGCTACAGAAGTGATGGGCAGGGGTAGAGCAGTTGATGTCATCTACCTGGACTTGTGCAAAGCGTTCGACACTGTCCCACACGACATCCTTGTCTTTAAATTGGAGAGACATCAATTTGATAGGTGGACCACTCGGTGCATAAAGAACTGGCTGGATGGCTGCACACAAAGAGCTGTGGTCAATGGCTCAATGTCCGGCTGGAGACCAGTAATGAGTGGTGTCCCTCAGGGATCGGTGTTGGGACCGGTCTTGTTCAACATCTTTGTCACTGACATGGACAGTGGGATTGAGTGTGCCCTCAGCAAGTTTGCCGATGACACCAAGCTGTGTGGTTCGGTTGATACCCTGGAGGGAAGGAATGCCATCCGGAGGGACCTTGACACGCTTTTGAGGTGGGCTGATGCCAACCTCATGAAGTTTAACCATGCCAAGTGCAAGGTCCTACCCCTGGGTCGGAGCAATCCCAGGCACAGCTGCAGGTTGGGCAGGGAAGAGATTCAGAGCAGCCCTGAGGAGAAGGACTTGGGGGTGTTGGACAATGAGAAAATGAACATGAGCTGGCTTCAGTGTGTGCTTGCAGTATCCTGCATCAAAAGGAGCGTGACCAGCAGGTCGAAGGAGGTGATCCTGCCCCTCTACTCTGCTCTCATGAGACCTCGTTTGAAGCATTGTGTGCAGTTCTGGTGTCCTCAGCATAAGAAGGACATGGAACTATTGGAACAAGTCCAGAGGAGGCCACGAGGATGATCAGGGGACTGGAGCACCTCCCGTATGAAGACAGGCTGAGGAAGTTGGGGCTGTTCAGCCTGGAGAAGAGAAGGCTGAGTGGAGACCTCATAGCAGCCTTCCAGTATCTGAAGGGGGCCTATAGGGATGCTGGGGAGGGACTATTTATTAGAGACTGTAGGGACAGGACAAGGGGTAACAGGTTAAAACTTAAAGAGGGGAAGTTTAGATTGGATATAAGAAGGAAGTTCTTTCCAGTTAGGGTGGTGAGGCACTGGAATGGGTTGCCCAGGGAGGTTGTGAATCCTCCATCCCTGGTGGTGTTCAAGGCCACGCTGGACAGAGCCTTGTGTGGCATGGTTTAGTGTGAGGTGTCCCTGCCCACGGCAGGGGGGTTGGAACTTGATGATCTTAAGGTCCTTTCCAACCCTAACTATTCTATGACTCTATGAAAATATGGAAATCAGAACTAGAATTTTCTGCACAGAGTCACTGCATCAGTGGCTAGGAGATAAAAACAGGTTACAGTGTCTTGTAAGCATTGCTGTCTGTTCTGTGTCCCGTTGTCTCTGTAGTGACTAAAAGTAACAGTGGAAACTAGCAGTGGAAATAATGTACTGCAGGTGAGTGATGGGAAAGTTGTGATAAATGAGGTAGGGACTCAGGAGAAGGAGGATGTCACGTTGCCTCCTGTGTGAGAGCATCCCCCAAGGCTGGGCTGTTGCATGTGGAGGAGGAGTACCAGAACCAGCAAGGTGGCACAGAGGGCTCACATGCCTCTCAGCTGGGGTGCTAGTACAGCCTGTTTGGAGCTGAGGGCTCGGCTTTGGAAGTGTTATGGCATTCTCTGATGGTGTGGGTTTAGTGCCAATGCTTCTGGGGCTGATGCAGTGACTTTTCATGCTGGTCACTGAGCCCTGTGATGCCCTGCACACTGTGAACAAAATCAGTATCTCCTTCTGACACGACCTTTTCACTGGGCTGGTTTTATTAAGGCCCTCTACAAAAGCAAGGTCCCAAGACAATTTGCTCACCTGGGCACAGCCTAGGCCTAGTGTGGGGATGTTTTCTATGCAGGAGGAGGGACTCGCCCTCTAAAGGCTCTGTCACATTGAGATTCCCAATAGTGTTGAGTAACGCGTAAGTGTTACTTATGCTGCTTTTTCTACTGTCAACCTAGGGATGCTCAGAAGGAGAGCACATACATGGGGTTAGTGCTTGGCAGCAGCCATACTGAGCACAGGCTTGAAGACAGCAGGAGGCCAAGGAGGACATGCAGTGTACTCAGGGAGAGCATGGGTGCATCAATATTTTGTTCAGTTAGGTCGGAACCTCTTCACTAGGAGCACATCTTGTATGAGTTCTGAGGAGAGATGAGTGTACTTTAAATGACTACAGTTTAAATACACTTTAGCTTGTATTTCAGACTTAGAGATTTCCCTCGCTGTTGGTTGAAAGTTAACATTGTACAGAAAGGTGTCAGTGAGCAATGGTTACAACAGTTTTTAGGAGAAGGGATGTGAACTCATACTCGCTAGAAGGATTTCTTGTAGTACCTGCAGGTGAGATGTTGTCTTGATTTCTGGAGAGTCAAAAGCTCATTGATTTATAATCAACCTGTCTCTTTACTCCTTTCTTATGATTATCTTAATAACCATTATCTGCAACTTCTTCCGTTTGAAAACACCTGTTTTGAACATAAGCCATAAAGGCAAAACACTGTGTTACTTGTTTTTATCAACTATCAAAGGTGGTATTTGCCGCATTTTGAAAGGATTCAGGCAGGGTTGTCAAGCAGCGGAAAGGAAGGAGAATGTCCTGTCACTAGTAAATCATGATGATGGTAGTGGTGGTGTTAGTAATAATCCTACCTAGCAGGTTGAGTCACTGGTAGATGCTTGCCACTTGTTTACAGCCAAGAAGGAACACTGTTCAGGCAGGAATTGACAGGCAGACGTTATATGACATGCAGCTTTTAAGTAAGCATCTCTCCAACCCCTTGGACGCAAGAGGTGACCTAGAGGGAAATGTCACTCTTCCTTTCCTCTCTGCAGTAATGAACAAAGGAGCTTAGTTTTTGAGGAAGAGATTGGTAAGTAAGGGGAACAGGACTGTTCTGTGTGTTGCAGGTAGTGCTTGATGCCTTTGTCAGGCTCAAGAGCCAACCCCAATGCTGAGCTTTTCCATTCCTGGGCAGTGTTGAAGTGTCTTTATAGAAGGAAGGAATTAATGCAAGATGAAGGTGAACCTGCTCAAAAAGCCTCCTCCAGTGACCTGCCCTACCACACACCCCATTTATCTCCACAGCAAGCCCTGCTGCTGCCTAAAGCCACCTTTGTCTTTCTACTACTGAGTTCTACTGAACTTCCCTTGGAAATGTGGTTCTGAGTGGTGTCAGGACTTGGATGCAGCATACAGGGATGTGCTGTCACCTGTCAGCACTGAGAGTGCTGCATGGCAAAGCCCTTGTGAATAAAAGGAACCCGTTCTCGCTTGATAACTGTAAATGGCTTTGTAGTGCCACCAAATGCCTAAGCATGTGCTAGGAGACTCGGGCTAAGACTTAAGCCTGAGGTGTGTGTGCTTAAGCAGTTGTGTTAGTAAACACGGTTTTGAAAGAGATAGTGGGAGTAATGGGACTGCTCTGAACATTCTCGGGGGGGGAGTTTGGGAGAGGCACAGATGCATTTGTCTTGAGGAGTGAGGCTTATGAGAAGAACAGATGTTTGAATCATAATGTTCTTTCCAGCATAGTTGATGAAAGAAAACTCTTCATAATCGTGACCAGAAAGCACTCTAGTTGTCATCCTTGAAATGAGTCATTTTTTTCCCCTCGTTTCTAAACCCTCTGAGGCTTTGGTCCCTTCCGAAGCAGGAAGTTATAATTCAGCCTGCTCTCTGGCCATGACACATTGGCAGCTGCAGTAATTATGCAGGGAGAGGGATATCATAGGCTGTGCAATTCATGTACAAGTGAAGTCTTCACGTGAAAAGGGAGATCCTGTTCTCCATTGCTTTCCAAACCATCCTCGAGTTCTAAATCAAGAGGCTTCAGGGTGCTTTTGTAGTAAAATGGTAAGATTGCCTGTTGCCATGTCTGTGTGGGATAGCTGGGGTAGGCTGCAAGGCACTGGTCCTTTCTCAGCTATTAATTCATAATGTTACCTGTACCTACAGCTGTAAGATTTTTCTTAATAACAACTCCTTGGTATCCTTATTTTAGTTACAACTTCTTTTGTGCAAAAACATTTAATTTGCTTGCTTGCAGAATTATTCTTCCTTCAGTTTTGCTGCTAAAAATCTTAAGAACGCAGGCAAATTCTATTTCATTTTATGAGTTTAATGAAAGCAGAATTAGACGCAAGAGGGTTAAGTCTGGGGTTAATGGCAGCATGCCTGGCAACTACTACTGTCTGCAACAGCTTTTGCTGTGATTCTTGCTAATGCTCCGTGATTCATTGCTGTAGCTGCCATAATAGTAATAACTAGGTGTCCAAGTCTGGGTTAGATCACTGTTGTGTTAAATGCTGCGTGCTGAAACAGCAGGGTTGTTCCAGACCCGTAGGAGCTTACAGTCGAGTCTACAAAGAGGCATGGAGGTGTAAGCAGCCACCATGCTGGCGAGATGCTCTTTGTCAGTGTAATTAGTAGCTTAGAGACTGTGTAGCTCATGCTGGGAAATTGTAGTTGGAAAACCATACTTAACGTGATGCAGTTCACCTGGGACACATCAACGTGAAAGCGCATACATTGTGCAGCTAACAAGGGATCTAATCCTATTTTACTTAGGGTTTTTTTTTTTTGACTTAAGATCCAGTGTATTATGAGTTGTAAAATACATGAGGTCAGCTTCATCTCTAGTCTGTCTCTGTTGTTCTAGAATGCTTCCATTGGGAATATTTTTCTCCCTAATATAGCATAAGTCTGGTTACTAACACAGCTCGGTATTTCTGCATGTTGGCCAGTGTACCAAGTAACAGAAATGGACAAAATAGTTCAGCTCCATGAAAAACTAATTTAAACCTTGGCCTTAAAATGGAATTAGATCCACCCTGTCCCTTCCCCCCCCCCAGGTTCTGCATGTTTAGGTATCTGGCTTCAGCTAGCAATAGAACTGCCAAATTAAAATAAGAAAAGCTATTATTTTCTGGTCTGAGTGAGTAGGATCTTACAAAGTCATGAAAATGCCTTGTCTCACAATCTGAAATGTATCTTCAGAGCAGACCTGTACTTTGAGATGCCTGGAGTCAAGTCTTCGTCTTGGTTTGAGTTCAGCTCACTGCTGGTGATGGTTGTGCCAATTAAACTGCCTCATAAATGAAAACACTTCGTGGTAATTTGCCAGTGTGCAGTGGTAGCCAGTGGCAGGGCTCTACTCACAGCTTGCACTGCTGCACCACCTGCAGCCTACCCCCACCTCTCCAGCCCCTGTATTCCCTTCCTGTGGTACCAGGTACCACAAGTTTTCTCATCCTCTTGGTTTCCTATGAAGGATTCACGCTCCCTCCTGTGATCCGTCAGACCCACAGCACTTGGTTCTTCCCTGCATCCCCTGCTCTCTTCCCCCATGTTTTTGCTGATTCCTCACCAGATTATTTCCACTTACTCCTTTGGGGGTCTCCTGCCTTCATTTGAGTTCCACGTAGCAACTTTCAATGTCTTCTCTGCAATGACTTCCCACTGTAGGTTAAGCAACATCTGTTTCATCCTCTACCTGTCTTTGCTTAGACAGGTAATTGGGCCAGAAAGAGCATATGCTATGGCTGCATGTGAGCTCCACATCTCCTGGTTAGACCACCAGGACACTGTCAAGCAGAAGGACTAAGGGCTGTGCTCTTCTCCTTGTATTTCCCTTCACAGAGGCATTAATATTTTCTCGCTGCTGTACGAATGTGTGGATTCCCTAAGGTGGTAGGTAGGAGCTTAGTATCTTCTGCCAAACGTGACAAGGATGTCCAGTGTGATTCACAGTTATGGGTATGGATAGACACAGCAGACAGGCAGAGACGGGAAACCTGGGCACAAACATAATGAGAGAATTAGGGAGCAAGTATTTTTGGATTGCTTGTACATTTAGGTATCTTCAGCTGACTTAACGAGCAGAATCAAGCAGGGGAATGGCAACAGCGGTTTAATGTCACAGAGGAATTTTAAGGACCTGGTATGTGGTTGTGGAGGCAGGCTGGTGTCAGGGGCGTGATGCGTACCTTGTGATCTGTGTTTTCTGAAATGGGTTCTGGCACTAGGTTGTGTCACATTTTAATTGCTACCAAAGGCAGTTCTTTGTAGAAGTATTTTTAGAAGTGAGCAACCATCAGAAGAGGAAATGTAGAAAGCTTTATATAGATCCCTGGAGGAAAGAGTGGGGAAGTGTTGTGGAGATGCTGTGAAAGGATGAAGTCATTCGGAGACACCCCAGTTGGTCAGGCCAGCAGTTGGAATAAGAATCTGCATTTTTGTTTGTTTTCATGCTAACACCAACAGCAGGGGCTCCTCAACGTGGGCTGCAGGCTGCAACCTCCCTCGGGGACTTCACATACGTGTTTTAAACTGTGGCTATTCTTGATGCTTCTGCCTGGTTGTCAAGAGGTGTAAGAGATCAGGGTCCTATTCAGCAGTGCTGAGGACCTGAACTGAGCTCCTGGCTCCCACAGACTGGAGCTGTGAGACAGTCAAAGCCCAGGGCTGCCTCTGTCCCCAGCGCTGCCAAGCAGGGACACAGAGTCCCAGATTCCTCTGCTTCCCCAGCATGCTCAAGGAGCAACTCGGGCTCTGCTGTCAGTCCCAGTGTTGCAGTCCTGTCCTTTTGGGTCTCCTTTTTGTGGCTGCAAGTTTGATTTGCTGCCTTCAGGCAGATGCTGTGTCTGATAAATGCTGCGTCTGGAGCAAAACTTTCTGGGATCTGGATCCAAAGGCTTTGGTTGAGAGCCAGAGCATCCTCACACATATGGGAAGAGACAGCCCTTGCCCTGAAGGGTTTGCAGCATAAATAGGCAAGTTACAGACAGCGTGAATGTTATAATCCGTGTTTTACATCTAGGAGAGCTGAGGCACAGGCTTGTTTATTCATAAGTTCAGGGTCATGGAGCAGGTGAATGGCAGAGCCCTGGGCTGAACTCTGAGCTTGTATCTTGGTGCCTTAACCATAAACTGTTCTGCCTTGTGAAAGATCCTGTGGTACTCTTTTAGGAGTATCTATATTACACCAGAGCGGAAGGAGGAGGAAAACCTGTATTTGAGTGAGATAATCCTGAAGGCATTTAAATAGTGCATGGATTTTTTCATCCTTTAGCAAGTTCTATGCAGCTAATGCCTAATGGAAAAAGATAAATTGCCAGCAAATAATAAATTAACAATAATCCAAAGAAGAGGTGAGACAATCATAGTCTCAGCAGTCTCTAGATAATAAAAGGGCAATCTTTTTATTTAAAGTACCTTATAATTGCTTATGTTATTAATCTCCAGGAAAATCCATTTCTATGGAAAATAACAAGCTTTTGCTTGAACACAAAGCAGAGAAGTTTTGTTTTTCATCACTGGGAGGTTTGGATGATTGTAGCATTCTTCTTTGTGCCGTGTTCCACCCTCAGGTATGATATGCCCATTGTATTCTGCGTATATAAGGTCAAGCTTTGCTCGTGTTTTGCCTGCATGGTGTTGAGGCCCTCAGTGACATGGTTTAGTCTTGGCAGTCCTGAGGAATGGTTGGACTTCATCTTAAAGGTCTTTTCCAACCTGGTTGATTCTATATCCCATGGAAGTTGGTGGGAGTCAGTCCTCTATGTGTGTGGGAGCAGGAAGGGGTTGAGGTGAGAGCTCCAGGCAGTCAGTGGGTACCAGATTTCGAGCTGGGGTAGGTCAGGGTGGTTCTCGTGACTTCACTGAAGTCACTGGTGATCAGTGCCACGTGCAGTTTTTCCCCAAAATATTGATTGACAGTGCTTAAAAAACATTTCCTTTAGGATCTCACCTAGAGGGGTTATGACAAGCTCCCTGCCTGACCTTCTGAGTGCAAGCAAGTACACTTGTATTCAGCTTCACGGCTGAGAGCCTCCGGTGTCACTGCTGTTTGTGCCTCCCCACCCCAGCTGGTACAATCACCCTGTGCAGCCTGAGCAGTTCAGGTGGGACATCACCATCTTTTAGGGTGTCCCCTGCCGCCAGTTCCTGGATCCATTACTTCCTTTGAGGAAGAACACTTGATGATTGGTGATGCTTAATTCATAACAGGTCAAAGTGTAGCTGCAAATATCAAAACCTGTAGACCTGCTCCTAATGTTGTGTGCAGATGCGCATGGAGAACTGGGAGAGCTGCCTGCTCCACTGAACTTACATCAGAGGTCTATTTTTCCCTCTCTTTCAACTCACTTTACACTTCTCTCACGAGAAGATGGCAGCCAGGGTTTCTGGCATGGTGCATGCTACCTGTCTGTGTCCGATAGGTTGTTCCTCTTGGATTTGTTTGAAGTCTAAAGGATGCCTAATGCTCTGGCAGGGACAATGTCCTTGAGAGGGCGATTGATCTTCCATGGGGAAGCTCACTGTGTTCGCACCTTAAATGGAATACAGTCTGGCTGCTCTCTTCATTACAATAGGGGCAGTTTTCCTCCTGTGGGTGAGCAGATACATCTCCTTTTTAAGAGAGAGCTGTATGATGACTCCTTGAGTAAGTAGCTAGTAAGTTATTCTGATCAGAGTTGTGAAACCCTTCTCCCTTTCTACCCCTCACTGGCTACATGCTGTTCCTATAGCCTGCATCAGCTGTGGCATTTAACACATATACTGCTGAACAAGCTACTTTATGTGGTTTCTTACTGGCTCTTGGTTCAGCCACGCTGCTAATTATGTGCTTTGAAGGGCCTGCAGGTTTGGGGTGCCTGTTCTGCCAGTTCTGGCTCCAAGTCAGGCTGCAGTGATGCAGTGCCCACAGCCGTTCATCCAAAAGTGTAAATTAAGCAGAAAGAAAAAAGCCTGGATGATACGGCACTATCATTTGTATTTCCAGATGTATGTGTACATCAAAATCAGCCTAAATTTATACAGCTAGCACATGGGTAAGGTGGAGGGAAAACCAGAGTGTTTATAGCTTTGATTTATCTCGGATGAGATAAACGTCTGTCCTGAGTGGCTGTCAGAGTTGCCTCCACCTAGCACATACATGTAGTGATTTAGTATTCATATCAAGCCTTGTGACAGGGTGCAGAACATGTATGTACGTTCTCCCTTGAATGGAACATTGTGTAACAGCGCTGGATGACAACTGTCAGCTGGATTTTTCTCCCAAGGTAAAGTATTCAGCAAACCAGATCTGTCTGAGCATCTCTGCTGCCTCTTCCTGCAGAGTGGTGTGGAGCTGAGGAAAATGCTGCAATGCAGCAAGTGTACTACCACTGATTAAAAGTATATTGTTGTTGTTGTTTCCCCCCCTACCCTTCTGCAAGCTTGTGGGTGGCATTTTAATCAAGTTCTCATGGTAACAAACATAATTTAAAAGCACTGAAGCCTACAACATTAGGGCTTTTTTCTGGATGTGCTTAAGGTGGGTGTTAAGTCATTACAACTGCAGTGATGCTGGGCTGGTTATTTCAGTGTTTCTGGTGCAGAGATGACAAGGGAAGTAAAATGGAAGGGGGTGTTGCTCAATGCAGAAAATCTTCGTCATCTTCTTACCAGGTTCTATTGTTGTCTTTCCTGTGAAGAGGGTGCAACTGAAGTAATGTGTAATGTACTCCTTATGTTGCTTTTTCACTGTTTCAGGCATATTCTGGCGTCACAGTTGTGTCATGTTTGTAATTCCTGAGAGAGGCAGCTTTCCTGACAGATGTTCCGATTCACTGTCGTGAACATGAGTGCCCATCAAAACAGAGATGAAAATGCATGAGAAACTGTGGAATGCTGTATGGAGTCGTCATTTATTTCCCTACGTGTATGAATTGATGCTGAGAAAAGGAGCAAGAAGGGGTTAAAATGAAACTGGGGAGGATCTAAATTGAGCGCTTCACTTCCGGTTAATGAATTGGTCTTGAAAGCACCACATGGCTAAAACATGGAAACTTACTGAAGTCAGGCAGTCACGTCTCATCGTTAGATGGCCTGCTGCTTTGCTATGTGCAGTGTAAAGGTGTTCAATTGCATTTGATCCTGTCTGTGTTGCACTTAATGTATTTCTACTGCAGTGTATTTGCTGTCCTGCAGGTATGCAGCTTTCAAGGGAATACAAGTCAATAATCCTGTCCTAAAATGTAAGATACAGCTCACTCGTAGCTGCTGAGAAGGCAGTTTATTCACAATGAGAAAATGTGCTTTCTATGCCCTGCTCTTTAATACATTCCTGCTTACCTGCAGAAGCCTTGTCCCTGAAGCCGTGTGTCAGGAATGGTTAATGCACATTGGGGATCTCCCAGTATAGACATGCCTGGCTCTGTCAGTGAGACTAAGCCCACATCTTCAGAAAGTATTGAATGTTGGAATTTCAGGAATACCAGGATTGCCGGTAAGACAGAGTGCTGCAGTTAGGGGTTGGAAAGGGCAGGAACATCCCCGCTGTGGGGGAAGAAAGCTCTCCTTGTCTCCCTGGTCTTCCACACAGGTATTGATCTGCTTTGCAGCAAGGTCGGACTGCTCTCCTCATCCTCCTCCTCAAGAGCACATTGAATGCTTAGACTTTTTGCTGCAAAGGGGCTGGTTCCTCATTTTAGTGTATGAAAGTCCAATTGTGCCCTTTCCTCTCTAATCTGGCCTTGCATAAACACTTCACAGTGATTTGCAGAGGTGGGACAGCCCAGGAACCTTAATGTGTTTTCTAGCATGGCTACGACACTGGGTTTTGCTGCTGCTTCCAGTTTTTAGATCTTCTAACTTCCTCATTCAGCAATTGGTGAAATAGGAAAATGACTGTTAGGAATGAAGTCACAATGGATTTTTAATCTAGATTTTGAAGAATTATCTTGATGACCAGGCTTCAGGGTGTTTTCCCAGACCATTTTCCATACCACTGGCAGAGAGTTGGGCTGGGAATTTGAGCAGCAGACTGTGAATGCTGTACTCATCCTTCCTAGCATGAGCTACTTCTGTGCCCTTCTTGCCGTTCTGGCATGGTTAGGAGAACACTGCTTAATGTTCATACACCTCATCGTTGATTTTGGGAATCTTTCCTGTTAAGAGCTCGGATTCTGACCAGGTAAACCAGTAAGAAGGCAATAAAGGGTCAAAAGCCAAATAAAATAGAGCCACATGGATTTTTATACTAGGAAACAAAGAGTGCTATGTAATATTAAACTATATGGAGAGAACTGATTATACAGTAACTTCCCACCACCTTTGTGTTCCTTTAGTATTGATTGAAAGAAGCCTTCTCTTTTAAAACATGTTGTCTCAGTAGTCATTTCTTGCTGTGGAAGAAATTCACTCTGCCCTGGTGAGACCGCATCTGGAATATTGTGTCCAGTTCTGGGCCCCTCAGTTCAAGAAGGACAGGGAGCTGCTGGAGAGAGTCCAGTGCAGGGCAACAAAGATGATTAAGGGACTGGAGCATCTCCCTTATGAGGAAAGACTGAGGGAGCTGGGTCTCTATAGTTTGGAGGAGACTGAGGGGTGACCTTATAAGTGTCTATAAATATATAAAGGGGGAGTGTCACGAGGATGGAGCCAGGCTCTACTCTGTGGCAAACAATGATAGGACAAGGGGTAATGGGTACAAACTGGAACACAAGAGGTTCCACTTAAACTTGAGAAGAAACTTCTTTTCAGTGAGGGTGACGGAACACTGGAACAGGCTGCCCAGGGAGGTTGTGGAGTCTCCTTCCCTGGAGACATTCAAAACCCGCCTGGACACATTCCTGTGTAACATTATCTAGGTGTTCCTGCTCCGGCAGGGGGATTGGACTAGATGATCTTTCGAGGTCCCTTCCAATCTCTAGCATACTGTGATACTGTGAAGAATACCATGCCTCATTTCAGAAGCTGCACATGGTTATGAGCCCCACTCCTTGGAAGCAGTACAACAAAGCAAAGCGCAATGTAGTCTTCAAAGCAGCATATCACTTGAAGGGTTGGTGTTTGAAATATCAACTGTTATCTTTTAAATGGTAATTTGTTGCACTTGATCATGGGCCTGATGTCAAATATAATGATGTAGATGCGGAAGTCTTTATTAGCCTCATGTTCACAATTCCCACATCACCAAGACCCTCTAAAATGTTCAGGAATTTAAAAGACATTGAGATGTGTTGAGTGCTGCAGTTTCGGGGTATCCTCTCACACCAAATCCTTCTGGATCAAGTAAGGCGCCTCTTTGAAGGACAAGTAAAAATTTGCTTCAGGAAAACCTCCTGATTTTTGTCACATTCCCGAAGAACACTGACAGAGCACCAGAGGAAACCTCTGCTGAAAATCCCTGCTGACTGGCACGCACACAGGAGAGTGGGATCCTGGCGCTGCTTCAGGAAAGGGAGCTGTAGGGGTTTATTCTTCTAGTCTGTGCTGCAGCCTCAGTCATGTAAAGTGTTTCAAACTGGTCTTAAAAGGGCAGCAGCAGAGCCCTTCTTTTTAGAACATTTAAGTATTGTATTTAAAAAAAATAGCGGTTTTCATCAGTTCTTTGTTCTTGACAGAGCATGTGTATGGGTACCCAGTGATGCTGGAAGATACCTCTGTACTGGAGAAACACCCCAAATACCAGCTCAGCCTCATACAGTGCAGAAATCAGGTGTGGGATGGACGAGACTTCCATGATCTGTAATTGATCAGGATCTCACTGTCTGAACCAGGATATTCATCTGTGAGGATTTAGCACTGGCCATAGGGTGGCATGAGGCTAGACATAGGCTGTACACTAAGGCACGTCTTGTTTTGTGCCAGAGGAGGGGTAAGAGGGGAATAGACTGACAAGGGATGCCATGGTGCTGGTGCTGGTGCTGGCGCAGTTAGTTTGTATCTGACTGAATTTAGTGCCTGTTTCTTCATGGGTACATGTTTCAAGGTTCTGTAGGGATGCTCAGCATCTGATGTGGGGGCTCTTTTGTTTCCAGATGGTGTAAGTCTCAATGCAGAGAAGCTGATGGTTGTTTATCACTTCAGAACATTTAGGTGAAGAGTTGTCTGGGTGTCAGAACAAGGTACTCTTCTGCTTTGTATGTGTCCATCCTGCAGACTGCAGAGAACCCAAGTATAACTTCTTTGGCCTACAGCCTGGGTTCTGGCCACAGCAAACCTCAGTTCAAGGCCCAGGCTGAGTAAATTGGGGTCCTTTTGCACCTTTGAGACAGGAACTGGAACAAGTATCTTGCTGCCTGTTCCTCAGCACTGACTTGCTGAAAGAAGAAATTAGTGGGAGGCCCCAGCATGGTCTGCCCCTTTGGATGGCCTGAGGAGGTCACACACATAGTGGTGGCTGCACCAGAGAAAAGGACAAAACATTATGGGAACCACAACAGGAGGCATGAACACTGCATTGCAGTCAGCAAGAGGGGCCCAGAGAGTCCGAAGCCTTTGCAGTTCCATCATCCAAGCTGGCTCTTCCCCAGAGCCGCTCCAGCAGCAGGAGGAGTTTGGTCAGGAATAGAGCCCAGATCTAAATGGCCACCATCTCTCTGCCAATGAAGAGGGTATAGCAAAGCCTTCAAGATGCTTTTGTTGGGAGCTGTTACACTTTCTCCTGATGGAACCTATACTTTCTTCCAGGGGATACGAAGAAGGGTTGTCTGCCTCTTAGGAAAAGTCTTTCCAGGTCTTTTTACACCCTATGCTTCAAATCAGACTGTCAGACTCTATCCTGCTGTACTGCTAGCATATCGATTGCCGTCACTATGGATACGGCGATCTTATGCTCAGACATGCACTAGTAGATAACATGTACATCCCTTCACACATGGTCCATTTATTGATTGTGATGTTACAGGTGAGCCTGCCAGCTAAGGTGCCTTGCTACTTTCCATTATAAGACCCTGTTTCCATCACTTTGCCAAACTCTTTGTGTTTGAGGCTGCAGTTTTCGTCTTCGGCAGCCAGGCTCACCTTGCTCTCTTATCCACATGTTTTGGCTCAAGCTGCCCTTTCCTGGAGCCAGGCTGCCTTTCCGGGCTGGGTTGGCCCAGGTTTGCTGTTTCAACCCAGCATCTTGCCTGTGAAGTTCCTTAGCATCTTCCTCGTTGAGGAGGGGACACCTTGCTGACTGTCAGGAGAGACTTCCTAGAGCCTCTGCTACTACAAGCCTCCCTGAGCCCAACCATCCCAATTTATGTCATGTCATATAGTATCTCTGCGAGTGGGAATAAAACAATAACCTGCCTCACCTTTGTTTGTAGTCTCTGGGAGAGGAGAAAGTCCACAGTTTCAAATGCAGAGGCAACCGATATTGGAAAACATGGCCAAGGACTTGTAGAAGTAAGGAGAAGAGACAGCTCTGATAGAGGGTGCATGGGGAAAGGTGAGGATGAGTAAGCAGTGAGATGGAGGCAAGTTGTAAGAAGGACTGGGAGGAAAGGAAGGAAAACTGGAAGTTAATAAAGAAATGGGAATGAGGAGACTGCTGCTTGGGATGAAACTTGCAAGAGGGGATACGAAAATGGACCTTGGTATGAAGAGGATAAAGATTTTGGAGTTTGCAGTGGTGAAAGCTGTAGTCTGGACAGCAAACATGGACAGGCCCTGGGTGAGGAACTGGAGGCCAGCAGGGCAATGCTTGAACTGGGATGGGAAGCTGATGCAGTGAAGACTGGGATAATCTAGGCAGACAGAATGAGAAGAATAAAATATGTTTATTGACCTAGGCAGTAGCTTGGTACATGTGCAGAAAGGGACCCCAGTTACAGTTAGGCAGTCGTCTCCCATTTCTTTCACAGCCGAACTTTTGAGGTGTGACCTTGCAACCTTAATGTCATTTCAGACAGCTTTATAAGTGTGATATGTGTTGATACACCTCTAGACAAAATCCACTTTGTGACAGTCACTTCTTTCTGCTGCATTTTTGGTAGTCGCTAATATGCTCTGTCAACGAAGGCAGAACAAAACTTTCCATCCCTGAACAAATAAAGTTCAGCACTGTCCAGATGTGTATATTTAAGTGGCTGCCACGGCTGGATTTTGTTGCTGGCAGATAGACAGTGATTTATTCTGTAAGTTTTGTGCCCTGAGCTTTCAGAAGCACACTTCTTTTCATCCTAAAGCCCTGCAGAAGTCTAGCAATAATAATTAGCAAGCCATAAAAATCGACCTGATTTGTGGGAACCGCTGAAGGATGCAAAGAGACATTTCTGTTCAAGGAGCTAGGAACAAAAGCGTGTGGTTACTGACCCACTCATGTCAGACCTAAATTTTGAGGGAATCCCAAGTGATAGGCGTTGTACAGTCTGAATACTGCCTATTCATTCAGCCCTTCTAGCAGAGTGAATCATCTTTTCAAGCAGACAGCCCCTCTGGGTCAGCATTGAGGTCAGTGGTGGGGCATGTGTTTCATACTGCTTGTCCTTAATGGAAAAGAAAACATGCAAGATTTTGCTTACGCTGTTGCAGCTTTGAGCATCTCATCTATAAAACATTTACATACAGTACCTCATAAGAGCTCTTACAAGTGGCAGCTCTGGAGGCATAACCAGGTCCTTCTGGAAGGGCCATCTGTCTTCCTAGCTGCTCATGTGCTTTTTCTCTTCAGCATCACCCCTGCCCCAGAGCTCTCTTCTCAGCTGATCTTCTTGTTGATGTCCCCAGCCTAGTTACTAGATTAGTGTCACTGTGTGCTGTCTGTAGGTTTTTAGTATGAGGTGGTCGGGTTGATTCTCTGGAACAGGTTGAAAATGAGCACCTCTTTTTTTCATCTGGGGAGCCAACCCCACATGAATGGCAAGGGGAAGTCCACAGAGGCTGTTTGTTTTCTCCATCAGCAGAGGGATATGGAAAAACACGTGTCTGGGATGTAACATCGTGTTTCAGTTACAAACTTATCAGACCGACAAAGCTGTTCATTTGCTAGAGCCTGGCAGTGCAATAAGTGCTTTTCATTTACAGTGCAATACAGTCTATGTCGTCTGCAGTGTATTTTCATTTTGAGTTTGTTAAACACTGTGATGCTCAGCGAGGGGCTGCGACATTCCATCGCACTCAGTGGGGAAGGGACGCCTTTAAAAATCAATGATGGGAAACCACACAATTATTTAAAGTCAATATTAAAATAGCAAATCCTCTAGATCTAGATATTATTTACATGTAAAAACATTCCCTTCCCAGAAGAGGCTATCCAATTGAGAAACCATGGGCAAATTAATGGAAGAAAAATTCAGCAATTGTATAACTGTATAAACTTTTATTATGCACCGCCTCCTGCACGGTATAATTCCCTACAGTGAGAAGAATCACCATTCACTTGCAGGGAGCCTGCTACCAGTGAGTTCTGTTTGATGCACCACAGCTCTCTTTGGAGAGACTGATGGATTCTTTTCTCTTCTCTGCTTATCTTCTCTGTGCTGCACATGTTGTTATAAACGTCTGCCCCATTCCTCTCTTTCCCAGCATGAAGGGTCACGGTCTGTCTAGTCATTCCTTACACAGAAGCTTCTCCAGATCTTTTGTCATCCTCATTGAGTTCTGTACCTTTTCCAGGCCTACTTTATTTTGTCTGTGATTAATACTTAATGCTTTCAGGCCTCCTAAACCAACGTCAGCATTAGTGCTGCTGAAAGACTTTG
Organism: Pezoporus flaviventris; assembly: GCF_033815535.1. Taxonomy (NCBI): domain Eukaryota; kingdom Metazoa; phylum Chordata; class Aves; order Psittaciformes; family Psittacidae; genus Pezoporus; species Pezoporus flaviventris. Next base: position 56,371,809 of record NW_026892549.1, read on the forward strand.
CAGAAGAAAACATACAGAGCAATTCAAGATTAATCATATGTTGGATCCTGGGTTCTAGTCAAAAAGGCATCAGAAGCACCTGAACGCAAAAATACATGTGTGAATTTTCTGTCTCCATCAATGCTCTGCATGTCCTAGATCCCATTGTACTTTTTGTATCTCATTGCCTTCTTAATGGAAATCTCTGATGGGCAGTCGATGGGAGGACAGGGTTTGTCCTGGAGGTCAGTGTGAGGGTATGCTCTATGTACATTGCTTGCATTGGAAAGACCATGGTGATCATAGACATGTAGGCACCTGGCTCTGATGGGTATCAGCAGGTCTGTGTCACTGCCTGGAGTCTGTGCATTGAGAACATGCTGATGTGAGACTGGAGCTCTGTAGAGCTTCTTATCTCTTCATGTGGAGTATCTCGTGCTGGCCACTGCTTGAGGCATGAGTCTAGACTGGATGGGTTGATTGGACGTGGCAAATCCTAGCTTTCCTCTGGCCCCCTGGCTGTCTCTTTATATTAAAACAACATCCATTCACCCCTATGGCTTGGGTTTTTCCAGACTTTTTCCTCACTTACTGAATTTGTTCATCAGTCACTTCTTATCATTCTTGACATGCACTTGCTTCATCCAACGCAACTTTCTTACCCTTCCCTATTCCTTGGCCCTGGGCTTGTTCCTCTCCTCCCGCAAAACTCATTTATTCTTCATCTTAGCCCAGAAGAATACTGCTGACTTCATAGGCATAAGTCAGCCCCTTGGCACAGGGTGGGAAGAGCAGAACCCAAGCAGTGGCAAGAATCGGGTAAGCCTGGGGAGGAAGCAGAACCTTAAAGCAGGTATTTGCTGTGACAGCAAGTCCTGCAGTTCAGATGTTGGGCTAAATGACTCAGTGAGTTTGTTCCTCCTCACATTTCAGATACCTTCATTTTCTTCGTTCAAAAAGCTCTGGATGCAAGGGCTGCAAAATAATCACTGTGGCTTCAGGTTCCTTCACTTATGTCTCAGTCCTCCTTGCCCTTCTCCCCCTGTGCCGGAACAGGCTGGAGGAGTGGCTGTTGCTTTCTTTTCTTTTGAAGGCAGCAGGCTTGGTTGAGTAAAGATTTGGCAGAGAAAAGCTACCACATGATAAAATTATATCCCAAATATTGTGATTTTGCTGTTTAGAGCGTTTAAGAGCATAAAAGATTTCTGGGTATTCTCATTTCCAGGTAGGGAGAGATTATTTTATTTGCCTGGGTACAACAGGCATGGGTCACAGGAGTGGGTGGCTGAATGTGGGTGGACAGCGTATTTCTAAGTCATGCAAGCATAAGGGTATATTTAAGTTAAAAGAAGTCATTTGTCTGTAACATTGTTGGTTAGAAAATAATATGAAGAGATGAAAGAATCTTGCCACTTCTGCAGGACCAAGGGTTTGCAGCACAACAGTCACTGCTCAGACACTTCCTGGGAGAGAAAATTCTAGCACTCGCTAATCCATGCCAAGTTTGCTGTGAATATAGAAGCAAGCAGACGTTGCAAGTAACCCCTTTCACAACCAGTTTCCCAACCCTTTGTCTCCTTGTTTCTATTTGTTTGTTTGCAGTTAGATGTTTTGTGCTACAGCTGAAAGCATTGGCTTCTCTTGGCTGTAATAGGTTCCTGGGTCCCTGCCTCTAAGGTTTTCTGACTGTGAAACTGGGAGTCAAAGCTGCTTAAGTGAGTCTGGATGGAGTGACCTTGGAACAAGCTTTCTTCTATCTAATGCTCTTTTTCAGCATGAATAGGCAATGCCTCTGCTAGACAATAAGATGCTTCTGTTTCCGCTGTGTGCATGGCATGGTTGCCTGGCGTGTCTGAGTATGATGAAGTGAAGCTAAAAGCACTCTCAGCAAAGGAATAATCTGCTGCCCTTGACCTGGGGAGGAGCTTTTCATGTGAGCAACAAATTTTACCCAAACTGGAGCAGCACGTGGCCTTGAGCATCCGCTCCTGTCATCACCTCCATACTTTTCACACCAGCATCTTTGTGTTGCTTATGGAATAACTGACTGTGTCCCTTCACTTTAGCATATGGAAGGACAGAATTAAGCTGGGGTGGCAGCTGCAGCAGGGACTCTACCCCTGGAGTTACTGAAGAACCCCTTTTCTGAGGATCCATGGCCCTGGAAAGGCTGCAGAGAGCTGGAGAGTGGTGCAGATGCTGCATCCCAGATTTCTGCTGTGAACTGGTCCGTTCCCCCCCATGTATTTTATGGGAAAGAATCTGCCAGAAATTAGCCCAGGACATGCTTTTTACCATTTGTAGTAGCTGACGTGATGATGTTCCCAAAGATAGTGTCTGGGTGTTGTAGCAGGGGTGGAATTAGTTTGAAAAGTTAGGTAAAGTCTTTGAAAAGACACAAAATGCTGACGTGTTTGTAGAGGCAACATTTATCATTGTTTTCTCATTAAAAGCTCAGTGAGTAAAGTTAAGATTGTGTGAAATTGTGTCATGTTTGATGAGATCTCAGTGAAACTGGAAGCAAGAAGGGATGTGAAAGCAAGTCAAGTGTGCAGAGAAGGAAAAGACACCCCAGGGTAGTTAAAGTGCTTATGCTGGATACGTGAGATCTTCTTGTGGGTGTTCTTGCTTAGCAGTGGAGTTGGTAGCATCTCTGCTAAATGGTCCACTTTGTCTCACCTGCCTGCAGAACAGCTCCCCTGAAACTTGGCAAGAGCATAGGCCTGTCCTACATGGAGAATCTGCAAGTAACACATTAGCATAGTTAATTAATTCCTCACTCCCTAATCCGAGCAGTCATCCGTCATGGAGTCTGTGGAGAGAAGGAATGCAAAGGTAGTGAACTGGGTAGAGTCATAGAATCACAGAATGGTTGGGTTTGGAAGGGACCTTCAAAGGTCATCTAGTCCAAACCCCTTCAATGAGCAGAGTACTGTGCGCTGCCCTCACCTTCTGTACCCATGAGCTAAATAAGCAGAAGATGACTTTGTTTCAGCCATTTATAAGCACTGAACATTAAAGCGGAGGTGGCAATGGGGAGGGAAGCCCTTGTTTTCTGTAGTGCATCCTCCAGCTTGGCTGCGTTGTTGGGATGGAACTTCAATGTCTTCTTGCTAAGGTTTGAAGTGACTACTGTGGTAAGAAGGAAATATGAAACACAGAAAAGCTGTTTCCTCTATTGGAGATGTGTTTTCTGGATGCTGTCTGAATCTTCTTCCCCTTCAAAAACATTTCCTTAAATCAAAGGTTTCCTCTCTTCTTAGCTTTTTGAAAATATATTTGTGAAAAGTGGGGCAAAGGAGGTGATCGTGCCCCTCTGCTCTGCTCTCATGAGACCTCACTTGAAGCATTGTGTGCAGTTCTGGTGTCCTCAACATAAAAAGGACATGGAACTGTTGGAACAGGTCCAGAGGAGGCCACGAGGATGATCAGGGGACTGGAGCACCTCCCATATGAAGACAGGCTCAGAAAGTTGGGACTCTTCAGCCTGGAGAAGAGAAGGCTGTGTGGAGACCTCATAGCAGCCTTCCAGTATCTGAAGGGGGGATGTAAGGATGGTGGGGAGGGACTCTTCATTAGGGACTGTAGTGATAGGACAAGGGGTAACGGGTTAAAACTTAAAGAGGGGAAGTTTAGATTAGATACAAGGAGGAAATTCTTTCCTGTTAGGGTGGTGAGGCACTGGAATGGGTTGCCTAGGGAAGTTGTCAATGTTCCATCCCTGGCGATGTTCAAGGCCAGGTTGGACGGGGCCTTGGGTGATATGGTTTAGTGTGAGGTGTCCCTGCCCATGGCAGGGGGGTTGGAACAAGATGATCTTATGGTCCTTTCCAACCCTAACAATTCTATGATTCTATGAAATTTTTCATAATTATTTTGGTAGTGAAAAGCAGACTGCAAAAATACAAATAATGGCTGAGTGTTTATTTCAGTAAGGCTTAAAATGTAGAGTTGAAAATCTCCATTTATTCATATTGTGGAAGAAGCAAAGTGTACCATGCAGAAAGGTCTGATTTCCAGTTAGATTACTGTGGTACTTTGAAAAGCAGGGAGCTTATGAAAGAGAAGCTGTGCCCACCAGAGTGTTTCAATGGGGAAAGACTTCAGTGTGCCCACCCTGAGCAGTCCTGTATTGTAAACTGGTGCATTGAATCCCCCCCTGTAAGGCCCCAGGAAGGGCAGGTTGTGCAGCTGCTTCCTGGGATATTTCCTTGCCTTTCTATCCACCCCAGATCACTTCATCTGCACCCAGCCCTTGGAGCTCATGCTGGTTCTTTGTGGTGGTTCTCCTGTGCCTCCTGCACCAAGGGTGAAAAAGCCAATGTGGCCACAAGCGTTGGGTTGTGTTCTCTGCCAGGGTTGTAAATCAGGGCCTTGGCACGGGTTGCTGAGGCGGCTGCTGGCTAAGGACTGTGGAGCCTCATGTTCCAGACAAGCCTGCCAACCGCAGTGGCTTCTCTAGAGTGCACAGCGAGGCCTTACGGTACCATTTCAAACGGTGCTTGCTGGAAAAATCAATGCAGCGTGTCTGGCTGAGGTGCTGCCCTGGGAGCAATCCCGTCCTTTTTCAGGGGTCGTTTCAACCAGTTTCCTGGAAACAAAAGACTCCACTGAGAAAGCCGGGAGTCCTGTGCCTGCCGGGAAACATCCCAGCTTCCTGGCAGCGCTCCTTCCATCCTTCACCCCCTCTGGCTCCCCGAGGCAGGAGAGATCTTAGGTAGGATTGAGCAGGGACCACCTTCTCTTTACTGATCAAGAGAAGACAAGGCTATCATGGTGCCTCATCCTGAAATTTGCAGGGGAGTTACGTGAAGTTTCATCCAGAGACTTGTGTCTCTTTGTGTTGGCACCTTTGCTGACTGGTATTGCCTATTTCATGCCTTCACCATCCTTATCATGGACCCAGTTTATTGGCAATAAGTTTTTTTCCCTTAATTCTTGTTTCAGATATCGCAGTTGTCATAGTGCTGTTGTTATGGTTACCATCTCCTTCACCAGCTAAAATGCCTTTCTTCTCTCCTGCAGGAAACAATTATCATTAGTGATAGATGGGGGGTGTGTGAGGGTGTTTGAATGGTAAATGGTGTAAAAATGCAGCATCGTGGATAGAAATGGGTTGTCAGGAAGGGCTGGGGTTAGAGCGGGGAGGGGTGTACAGGGATTCTTCTGGCTTTTTAGCTAGAAGCGAGCTCTGTGGTAGCTGTTTCTTTTTCTGCAGGCTGAAGCTGCTAGTACCATGGTTTTACAGTTGCGATAGAGAAGGACACCTGGTTTTAGGTCCCTGGAGTATGAGCAAGTTGATGAATCCCTTGGTGTGGGAGCGAGGGCAGCCCTGCATGTGGTTGCAGAGGGGAGCACCCAACAGCTCTGCTGTACAGCAGAAACGAATACCTGCCCCAGGGGGAAAGAGCTCTGTGGGTCAGGAGTGGCAGCTCAAAGGCTCGTTCTCATGCAGTTACCTGTGCGTGTGCTCTGCAGCAGGATAGACCTGCTTGCTCCCGATGGAAATGCAGCCGGTGCTGCATCCCAGCCCAGGGCGAGCCTCCTGGCCGAGCAGGGTTTGTGACCTGGAGCGGAGCGGGGGCGCTTTGCCAGGTTCATGTTTCTCGAGTTGACAGCATTTCCCTTCTATCAGGAGCGGGGTGAGGCACCCTCCCCACCTGCCTGCTGGTGCTCAGCCCAACCGCGGGAGACGGGAGAGGGCTCGGAGCAGCGGGAATGCGATGTGAGCAGCCGCTCCTGCGGCTCTCCGCTCGCTCCCTGCTGTGCAGCGCTGCAGGTCTGACTGAGTGCTTCAGAGGCTCCAGCCGTCCCTCCTCCTCAGCTCCGGTAAGGATGCAGATTGCGGTGAATTTTGCTTCCACAGTGAGCCTCCTTTGTTCAGCCCCTGGTCCAGGCGCCGTCCGTTGTTTTCGTCCCGTTCTGTAATCCAAGGTACAATCAAAAGGATTTTCTGCAAATAATAAGTGACTATTGACTGTGTGCAGTGTAGGGATGGAAAACCCTTTAAAAACCACCAAACACTAATACAAGTGTGAGGGAATGAACAGTGCCTGCATTTTAACTGATGCAGTGTGGTGTTTGGGAGGATAGTCTTGCTTGTATTGCCTAGAAAGAGGGATCTAGCTGCAGGCTAGTAACTCAAACAGTGGGCAAGAAATAAACTATACTTGTTATAATTAGTAGAGAAACTTGTCCAGCCTTTATTAGGCTTGAGAGGTAGAGTGACTTCAATTGCTAGAATGTATAATTCTGTCTAATAATATACCATATTACTGGAATTACAGCATTTAGACCTTTAACATCTACTGGTGACTTCTGTTAATGGTTCTGCGGCTTCTGGACCGTGACTGAGCATTTTAAGTAAGAGGGAAGCTGACATGGTCCCTGTCAGATGCCATGAGACCTCCCCATCCCTGCTGTTTGCTGTGATTCTTTTTGATCGGTGTGAAGCACGCTGCTCACATCTGTAAATAGTCACATTAATTTGAGAGAAGGTGCATGTTAGCTAAAATGGAGGAGTGAAATGCAGGTGCAAAGCTCTCCATGTATTCATGACATCCAAAATTAGCCCTCCTTTTCTGTAAATAGCGGAAGGGCCCGCGAAGACAACAGCACCAACAGGGTTTGGGTACCACATACCACAGGCTCAGGTTTTTGATGGTGGCAGGAAGTGATTGGAATTTGTTTGTCCACATTCCCTACCTTCTGTCTCTTGTTGATTCTGTTCTGGCCTCCTGATCCCTGCCTGCTTTCCTTGGCTCTTCTAGACAGAAGTTATTGGTAAGTTAAATTTCCTGGCAAATTCCCTTGGGACCTTTTAATCCACATTGCCCGGTATTTAATATTCAGACACATCATCCCAGTCGGCCAGTTGATAAGTGGACATGAATTAAAGGTTTTCTTGGTTGTGTTATTCACCAGTGTTAGTTAGGCTGCACCCTATACATGGTTTGAGGCTTTTACATTAAGGAAGAAATTCTTTTAATATGTGTTGTTTGGTTGGTTGGTTTCGTTGTGTTGGCTTTGGTTTTACTATAACTAATTTGAAGGCATCTTAACTGCGTTCTCCTCTAGTTCTTGGTGCTCTCTTCAAATATGTATGGCCACCTCATCTCATAAATTCATCTTCTCTGAAAGACACTTTCTGAATTTCTTAAGTTTCATTTAAAAAAATCTCTTAGGCTTGAGTCTCCTTCAGGAGTTCTGGCAGCCCTGGGTACCTGAGGCCATGCTGCCCATGCCTACCTGCCCCAGCCTGCCTTCATGGAGCACGGTAGCTTGAGTTAGTGCTATTGGGACATCTGAGCTAGATAGTCCCCTGGGAAGCAGGATTTGGCCCTGGAGCCATACATGGAGCATATTCCTTCTCATTCCCCCTCCCTCCCACCGAGCTCAGGGTTTGGTCATGACCCTGCCAGGGATTGTTTTCCTTTCTGGAAGAGCATGTTGTCTCTCCTTTCAGGAACTCTGGTGTTGTTTTTACTGCCCTGAACTGTAACTGTAGCTCTTCATCCATGTATCCAAGTGGCTGTTTCTCTTAGCTAATGAATTAGCTTCCCTGAAACCAAATAGCCCCATCGCACTGTGAAGGGACAATAGATGCAGGAGTAGGTAGAAGCATGGCTTCAAGCAGGGTATTTGCAAAATTCTTTATACTGGTTTAATTCTGTTCTCTTAAAAAGTACTCCTAAAAAGTGGAATTTGTAGAAAATTCATCTGCTTACCTGCAAAGGCAATGTTAATACAGTGCTAAGGTGATTCTGCAGGATGTACCCGGGTAATACATACAAGGATAGCTAGAATGACAGGATGTTTAAATCAACATTATCTTGGGTTTTGCATATCATGGTCTTGTGCTGTATTACTGTGGGTGATTTGTTGTTTCTGGAGTTCAAAGCACTTGGGCTTGGTTCAACCCAGCCGTGGCAGCAGGAGCTGGTGTCACATAAAAGAGCATATGGGTTAGGAGACATATTTACAGTGCTTGTGAAGGGAGGAGGTAACGGCAAAGGTGTTCCACATGTCCCACAAGGTTTGTCCCTCTGTGTTAATTCAAAGTTATTGAAGTATTTTCTGTCTCTACACAGTTCCCAAATGGCTGGAAAGAATGGGGGATTTTTTTTTTACCATCGTTTCTGCTACAGGTTATTAGTTTAGAAGGCAGGATGTCCAGTTCAGATCCATAATGCTGTCCCTAGGGCACTGCCTGAGTTACAAGGATACAAATTCAGGGTTTGTGAAGTGTCTCTTCACTGCTGCTTTGCTACTGCCAGCGGCTGCCCATGGAGCATGATCTCTCTGACAGAGTCTCGGTAGCATCCTTCATGTTAGTGTGGACAAGGAAGACAGTTTAGGGAGGGTTATGCATTGTCCACATGTAGGTCAGTACCACTGAGGTGGTTTCTGTGGTGCACAACAGCGGTCATTTCCACCCGATTCCCATGCCATGGTTTGCATGGCTGGCTTTGATCAGGCTTCAAAGTGAGGAACACACTGATGGAGGAGTATTTCCATGATCCCGTGTCATGTAGCTAACCCAGCCTGCACTGAGGCTCGTACTTGTTCCCATGGTGTCACCAGTGTGGCTTTGGTGTGCCGGGTGTTGATGAAGCTGAGGCTGGTATGGGGTTGCGCTGCCCTCCCTGCCACAGTCCAGTGCCTGCCTTGGTCACCTCTCACCACCACTAACGTCAGCTGGTGGAGGAGAAGAGAGAAAACCTCCCAGTAAGATCAGTGCTGCGTGTTCCTTGGTAATGTGGTTCTGCTGCCCTGGGTGAGGAGGCTCAAATACCCAAATAAATTTTAACCAAGGCAACATGACATTCCAGAAGACTGGCTGTGCTGCTTTTCAGATGTCTTTTGAAAGCCTTTGTTGCTGTTTATACGAGAATAAGACAATCATGGTGGAAAGAGGAACCTTTTGCTTCTCAAATGCTGTGTTTCCTTAAGATTGTCCAAACACTTCCAAGTTTCTTCTTTCTATATACCTAACACTGTGTAAGTTCTGCCATAATATTTGTCCACTCTTGGTATTTCTGTGTCAATATTTCAATTACCTGATTAATTGAATTTCATGGTATGTATTGAAATGGCAGGAAAAAACCTAACCTGATGGTGAAAGGCGCACCTGTGGAGTCTGGATGTGAACCTGAGCTGTGGATGAATCACGCCACCCAGCAGAGAGTCAGCGCTAAAGTGCTGAGTATAAAGATGCATTGTGTGACTCACTCGCTGTGTTTCTACTACCATTATAAACTCCGAGAGTACTTGATGAATAACAGAGTCAAGAATGAATTCATCCATGTTTCACTCTGTAACCATCTATTATAAATACTGAGCCAAATTCTGCCTCCAGATACACGCAGCCCTCATTGGAGCCTGCCCGCTGTATTTATTTTTTAAAGATAAAAGCACTTCTGTTACTTTCACAGGGGACTCTGACACAGTCCATTGTAAGGATGTGAATACCCTTCCTCAGGAGTTTCGAGTGAAGCAGGGAGTGTCTGCCTGGAGCCAGGAAGGGCACTTGAGGGATAATAGCCTCCAGACTGCGGCGGTAGGATGTAACAGTTACATTTGTAGCTGAGCATTCTCATCTCAGGGATGAGAATGTGCCCTTTTTTCCTAGAACAGGCTCTGTTCTGTGCTTGGACCCCAAACACTGCTTCTCACTCATGCAGAGAGGGAGGCATTTGTGCCGTGGCCTTGTGTTTTGGAAAGGCGGTCATCATAAATTGTTGTGTCGTGTCATGCAGCAAACAGACCTGGAGGTAGAGAGTTGTCTCTTGGCTACACAGGGGATGCTCTGCTCAGCTGAGGCTCTGTCCTTCATTATTACTTGCATCTGCTTTCCCGGTAAGGTTTGAGGTGGCCGCATTGAGGCTCTTGTGCTGTATGCAGAATGGCTCACTGATGAGTGTCCCATCAGGGTAAAGGAGGTGGCAAAGGCAGAGGGTTGCGGATCGTGTTTACTGTTTCTGTGCTTGATCAAGGCAATTCTCGTTGCCACCGAGCTCTGTGAGCCTGCTCAGCGACTGTTTTCATTGCAGCTCAGAGGAAATTCTGTGCTTGAAGTTTTACCTGCTTCTGGAGTCTCTTATGCAGTTCGTCATACCCAGGGAATGGTGCTGGGTGAGGGCAAGAGCAGAGCTGCACAAAAGCGATGAATCCTTTTTGGGGTGGAACCACACTTTGCGTCACTTACTTATCATGAGTGAAATCTGATTTTCATGGTTCAACATTGTTCTTTTTAATTTAAAGTACCTCTGAAAGCCATTATTATTCAGTGATGATATCCAGTGAGAAAGGGGTTCAGTTGCAAATTGGGAATGATTATCTCACAAATAACCACAGCTTTTCCCAATGTTTAGAGGTTTTCTGTGAGCTAACGACTTTGTGGGAACTGGGGGTTTTGCTGGTTTAGTTGGTTGATTTTGTTAAATGCCTACAGAATATATAGAATCCCAGACTGGTTTGGGTTGGAGGAGACCGTAAAGCTCATCCAGTCCCAACCCCTGCCACGGGCAGGGACACCTTGCACTAGAGCAGGTTGCTCCAAGCCCCTGTGTCCAACTTGGCCTTGAACACTGCCAGGGATGGGGCAGCCACAGCTTCTCTGGGCACCCTGTGCCAGCGCCTCAGCACCCTCACAGTAAAGAACTTCTTTATATCTAACCTGACTGTTTCAGTTTAAACCCATCACCCCTTGTCCTATTGCTACAGTCCCTGATGAATAATATGCACCATCTAGTTTTGCACTGCATTCCCTGGCTGCTCAGCCTCTATGGTACGTGGCTGAGTGACCGCGTACTACTGATTTCTTTTACATGTTAGTTTCTTCTCCCAGGAGAAATAAATGTGGTCAGTGCTGTTGGGAAAGGCCTGCTGGCTCTCGCTTTGAAGTAGCTAGCTCAGGTCAAGCCTTGCTCTCCTCCCCAGGGTTACCTGATCATGGAAACACGGTTACGATGTGTTGTCTTCCTAGGTTTGCTAGTGATGAACTGCTACTCCTATGTTTTTCTGTGAGGAGTAGCCAAAGCTTATGACTTGTGCAATTCCTTCTATTCCTGGCTTGGACTAATGAGAGCTGATTAGCGGGAGTGAAATAAGTATGAATTTCAACTAATGATTAGTTTTGTTTATGTGTAAATACACAAGAGAATCATAAGAGAATGCAACTGCTTGTGTGGGAAGCAACTGTTCCCCATGGGCTTTTCTGGACAAAAGGGAATGAGTGTGAATGTTCACAAAACAGCAAGTGTGAGGGAATATAAACAGGGTCAGATAGCACATATGTTCAGGAGTCCATCAGTGAATGTTCTCAGACGTGGCTAGCAGCAGATTGCTCATGCTGCAGAGGACCCATCCATTGCCTTGTGGTTCTGTGCCTGAAGAGCACCTGCTCTTTGCAACTGCATTGAAAATAACAGCATCAGTTTCACCTCTTTCCGCAGTCATGGCATGCTGACGACTGATTCATTTCTCATTAAGTGGGTCAGCATTTAACTGTAATTAATGAGTTAAAAGCAGATTAACAAAAGGGCAGCTCTCAAGAAACTCCTGCTAATAACTGCAAGGCAATATGAGAGTCAGGGAGGACTTGACCCATAATTTTTACTGCTTGTGGTTTGGTTTAGTTTTAAAGCAGTTCCCTCACCCCCAGGACAGACGATCAGAGACGCTTTTGCATGTAAACCCTCTCTCATCTGCTGGACCTGAGTTTCTCTGGCAGCACTGACCCATGGTGAGGGGCACAGTCGCCTGCTTGCAGCTGACCTTTCCTGCTCATGTCGTTACAGGCCAAGCAGTGAAGGCAAGAGGCCATGGCGGAGGATAGGAAGGACGAAGCCAAGGCACCTCACTGGACTGCAGGTCAGCTAACAGAGGCCTCTGCGCACCCACATTCACCTGAAATTAAGGAACAGGGCGGCGCAGGTGCTGGACTGGTCAGAAGTGCCAATGGATTTCCCTACCGAGAGGATGAGGAGCCAGGGCTGGGCAGCCACGAGCAGCCAGGGACATATGCTCGGACCAAAGAAAATGGGATCAACGGGGAGCTGTCAGCAGGAGACAGGGAGACTGCAGGTAACGCACCTCCATACCCCACCATGGAACTCTGCAGACTACTGGATAATGGTCCTCCATGGGAAAACGTTAGGTGGAACCAAGAGTGCTCTGGGGAGCTAACATGAGGGAGTAGTGCTTTAGAAGGGCACTATCTCTCCACAGCAAGGGCTGCATCTTCATCCAGGTTTGCACAGCTTGCATCCTTACCCAGAATCCTGGGCAGTGCTCTGAGAAGCCTTCAGGAGAGGCATGACGGTGCATTGGTGCCTCTTAATAGATGGGACAGGGTCATCTCCCTGGGGGCAAGAGGACAGGCTGGTGCAGAGCAGCTGCTCAGCTCCTCTGGGCTCGGGTAGGAAACCACCCTGCTGCTGTGCATGGATGGCTCACGTTGCTCTTGTGTGCATTTCTCTGCGTGTGAAGGATGGATTCTCCTGTTGTGGCTTGCGAGAAACACCACCTTGAAACCACCAACTATGTGCATAGGAATGTGTTGCTCAATCTGACCGGGAATACCACAGTTCGGTGTCAGCATCTATTCACCCTTGCCCAGGCATATTTCACTGGATGCTCACTGGGTCTATTTGTAAACTGTGTCAGGATTTTAGGATTCAGCTTGTTATTTGGGAGACACAAAAAAAAAAAAGTGTGACTGTGTCAAAATGAAATATGCAAAGCAGGCTCCTGGTTTAGAAGTAAATGCTAATTTTCTCTGTGCCGAGTTCCCACTTTAAATCCCAAATGCACAGTGCAAGAGGAATTTCTCTTGTACAGACACAACTGCCCTTGATGCATCCATCCATGCATGCTAAAGAGATCTTTCTAGCAATGTTTGCTGGCTGTTGACACCATTTGGAGATGCTATCCATAATTTCTCAGCAGCTGAAGAATTTTAAGGCTCTTGGACCCTACAGCCATTTCATAAGCAATTGTGCTGGAAATGGATCTCTCTGCTAAAAGTAAATGGGTTTAGAGTTGAAGAGTCTTCTCTTGGGGATAGCCAAAATATAAAAGCCAAAGGTAAAAGAAATCCTGTGTAAGCATTCAGGTGACCATGCTGCTGATGATTGTTTAAGGGGGGATGAAGGCAAAGTCATGTCTCTTTGCTGTAACCCAACATAGTGCTATGCTTAGCCAGCAAATAAGCAGGAACAGGCATGCAGGACTCACAGAGCTAAGATACTGCAGTTCTTAGGGGCTGACATGGGCTATGGGGAGACTGAGTGTGTTTCTCATCTTTGCTGCATGTTTTTCACACAGGCTGGACCAGTCTCACCCATACACATGGAAAAGTGGCAATAATTCTCCTTAGAATAAGGGTGGAGAAATGCTTTTCTGGGCTCTGTCAAGCTCAGGTTCTGAGTGGTGCTCTCCACAGCATTTAATTGAGGAGTTTGCAGCTGATGGGTGAGAGAAGGCAGGAACCCACTGCTGCCCATCCATGGGCATTGTAGTAGTGTATTTTCATGTTGCTTTTTGAGGGATTAAACAGCAGAACAAGAGCAAATGACGCAGCAGGACTGGGGACACGCATGTGCCAAGGGAGCAAGACTACTCTTGTAGTGACATTCACTTCCATCACCACTTTGTGGCCTCATTTCCTCCTCCCCTGCTTTTTTCTCACCGCTTAGAGTGCAGAATCTCTGGTGTGGGGACTTACTGTTGATACATATAGTTTTTGTTTGGGAGTCTTAATATAGCATACCTTGTGGCATCATTGTCCTTGAATGCCACAGAAGTCCCTAAAACTGCTTGCCTTCATGCGTGAATTCCTTGCTCTCTGGAAACTCATGCCCTGCAGATACACACTGGCTAACCCCATATTTGATTAATGCAGTGTAAGTCATCTTAGGATACTTACGATATGTTTTTAATAATTTTTACTTCTTAAAGGAGAAACCTTCAAAAACTTCCTGTAGAGGTAGAAGAGGATCCTGGAGTCTGTTGCCATTTTACACTAGGATCTACTAGCTGGATGTGCTGAATGTGTTGTGAAGCAGGAAATTTAGAGTTGGAGCTTGGTGTTTGATTCAGATTTTGATCTTAAAATCAGGATTGCCATTCACTGCTAAACTCAATCATCTTTGCTGTGTTAGTCTGTAAATGTCAACTGCCATGAGGTGTTGTGTCAGGTAGGGTTTAAATGCCACTCTGATACACATGATTGCCAATAATGGGAATCGTTTAATTCACTGACTCCAAACAGCCGAGGAGAAAGTGCACAGGAAGCCAAGGTCGACTGGGATAATTAAGCTGAACTGTGGGTTTGAGTGGATTTGCAGGGATTTTATTTTCCCTGGTACAAGTCCAGAACCATAACCTGGGAAAATATCTTGCTTCTCAGCTTTTGCATTGGGGTCCGTAGATCCGCAGCAACTGCAACAAGAAGCTCATGTACAGCAGAACAGTCGTACAACCAGGACATTCCCCAGCCCCTGCTGATGGGAGCTCAGTTACAATTTGAGGCATTTCACTAAGGATGCTTCCCAGCAGCTGACTGACCCAGGGGCTGGGATTTAGTCATGAAATGGGCCTCTCCTAGGGCAAGGTGTTCTGCAGCAGTGTAATAGTCCCTTCAGGGCACAGCAAAGCAGCAGGGCACCCATCTGCAGGGCTTGTGATGTAAAATCTGTGGGCTGTGTGTTAAGGGGAAGGTTAATGTCAGGCCACCAGGACAAAGGCACCTTATGGAACACTGGTGCAGAGGCAAGGGGTGGTGATGGGGGAGGAAATAACAGTTCTTGCCAAAATGCATTCAGTCCATCACTGCCAGTGACATTTTTAGGTTTGCACAGTTAAAATTTGCCTTCCTGTATATGTGTGTGTGTTTCTCTCTTGGCATGTGTCTAAGAGTTATTGAGCCTGACCTCAATTTTGGAATCCTCTGAATCTGGCTGTTGTGTTGCCTTTGATTGATCTGTCTCGGTATCGTGCTGGTAATGGCTGCATTATGGAGATGCATCAATGCCTTTCTTTCAAATGGACTGATGGGAACGTGGGAGAGTGCACAGGCTGTGGACAGGGCAGCCTCAGGGCCTGATCTAGCATCCACTGAAGTCAAAGGCAAACACGTGTGAGAGAATAGGCTGGTTTTTTGGCAGAAGGCAAAAAAGCCTGCTCTGGATGTGATGTAAGGGCACTGAAGCAGCTATTTCTTTTTCATATGTATTTGTGTATGTGTTTGTGTATATACTTGGGTTTAGGCCCTCTCCATCCTCACCCCTCTGCCAGCCACAAGTCCCACACTGCTTCCGAGGAGCTCATGTGGTCTCCTTGCCTTTGGCACAGTGCTCAGCATCCCACAGCCTGAGATCCACTGAGCTTCAATATGTTCTTCCTAATCCGTGCCTGTCCATGTCCTTTCTCACTTGCACACACGCACCACATCCCTGGTGAGGATTTTGGAAGTATTAGGAGTGGAGGATGAGATCTGTAGCTCTTTTCAAACCAAACATTTTTATGTCATGTGAGACACTTGCTGCAAAGTAGGCGTTGATAGAGTAACCTTCAGAAACTCGCTCTGAAGCGGGCTGATGTGGGAAGCTTCCCATTGGAGCCTGTGGTAGAGCTCAGGATGTGTTTGATGAAGGATGTGTTGTAATGAAGGATGAGAGTGGCAGAATGAAGCTTACTGAAAAGCTGTGGTCGGCTCACTGGGAGCAGGGAGGAAGCGCTGAGGAGCAGTACAGATGTGCTGCAGTGTTCTCTGGGAACCAGCAATTCAGCACAGTCCAGCTTGTTTGACTTGCAAAGAACATCAAGCTGCAAAGGTTTGGTTTGTTTTACATTTAAAATTCAGCTACTTTTTCCTTTCATTTTTTCCTATAATATAATGACTAACCTGTCAAATTTATGTGAACAGGGTAAAAGTGGCTAGATGCATTGTGAAGCATCTTCTATACTATGTTGTTATGTACAGTGACTCAACTGATTGCTTTCTTCATTATATGCCAAATTCAGGTTTATAATCAGAGGGGGCTTGGGTTACCCGCACAGTTACTTGATGAATTATTTTTGTGACAGACGAAGGGAAAGCATTTCCTGAAATCCTATTAGTGGAGCCTCAGGACAGCGACTGTCCTTGTGTCACTCAGTGTTAAGGACAGTAACATGTCCTGCCAGTGACACGCAGAGCCCTTCATTAACTGGCAGGGCACCCAAACCATGTGGGATGCAAAGAGGCTGCCAGAGAATCATAGCAGACTTCCTGACACCGCATGCTGGACCGGCTGCAGGCTGAGTGCTCCTACCGTGCCTTCAGAGCTCTTGAGGCACAGGAAAGGTGGGTGAGGAGGGGGGCCTGTGGCAGCTGAATGAGAAAGTGGCAGTATAAAACTGAGGGAGGAGTAACAGGCTGAGGGAATGGTGGGCAACAGATCCAGCAGTAGGAGAACTTGGGAGACGCAAAGGGCCAAGAGCTGGTGAGATGAAAACGGTGCGGGGGCAAAGATGGGTCAGGAAGTGGAAGGGAAAAAAAGGAGATATTGAAGGACAATAGAAAGAGGTTCAGTTTTATCTGTTCATCCAGAGGTTCTCAGCTTTTGCATGATGGCAGATACTACCTCGGAGAGGAGGGGATTCAGGCAGTAGGAATAGCGCAGTCTGCAGGAAACAGCCAAAGAGAAAGTGGGAAGGGGCAAATCACGTTACAGCCTTGAATGTAGTTTATCCTGATTCAGCCATTTGTTTTAGGCTTCATTCACTGGATGCATGAGCATCTGCATAATATCTATTCCTGTGACCAACTACTCTTTAAATAAGTGCATTTCAATAAGCTACAGGGAATGCCAGGCTGAAAGACTGCCCTGGCTTAGCCAGTAATACTTGAACAGAGGTGGGGAGTCCCTTTAGGTTGGCAAAAACAAAGCTAAACATGGAACACAGGGATTGTGCTTGTTTTAGCTGCCTGGCAGTGTGTCAAGGAAGCAGTCTGTATCCCATTACCTTCCCTAGCCTTGCCTTGTAGTAACCAGTCTCCAAGAGGACCTTATTCAGAGCCCTCACTACCTCTGCACTGTTGGCAAGTCACTGTGGCACTCAGTTGTGCCGACTCAGGGCCCTCAGGCCATGAGGGGTAGGGCTGGAGCCACGATGGTGGGTTGTGCTGGGACAGGGTTGCAGCCTCTTCAGGCTGAAACTGCACTGAGTCATTCTCTGGGCACACATCTCATTTGATCTTTTCCTTTTTTCCTCTTTCTTGCTATACAAGTGATAATAACCCGATGGCACTGCCAGTAAACATGCAAACAGGCCTTCTTTGTACAGAGCCCTTTTTAGTCTTTCTTTCCAACAAGACTGCCTTGTCAGAGCTTTCCTTTTCATTTGGCTGTTTGCACTGGCTGTCCTGCTGCTGCCCAAGGCTTCCTGGAGTTACCAAAGTAACCCCCAGACTCTCTGAACGCCCCTTTCCCAAAAGAGCCTCCCAGTCTTGTTCTCAGAGGTGCATTTCCAACAAGCCGCATGTTTCGAGCACCACCAACAAAGTGCACAGAAGGATGCAAACTTGATGACAGTCAAAGGTGAATTTGATCACTGGGTTTGCCCTGATTCAGTTGTTTGTTTTACAAAGCTGGAAGAATGCATCTTACCATGTCATTGATGGCTCCCATGGGAAAGAAGCTGGTAATTGGGCATTTTGATCTCGCTGCCTTTGCCCAGGAAATGTGACAGTAATTACTGCTCACTTTCCTTCTCCGTGTTAAGAGTAATACAAGTGTCATTTCTGGGACACATAATTGGGATATTTTAGACATGTTCAAATTACGTTGCTGACAACAGCACTTGTAGAAAATGTCTTTTTTACCGTTCTCTGCTAATCTTGCTGTAGAGGTCCTTCTCTGTTGCTCATCTGCAGAGGACCAGGAGTGAAGCCACAGAAATCCCATCTTTCCCACATGTCCCCAGCGCCCAGCTGCCCTCTCCCTGACTCAATATTCAGTAACTGCTGTAGAGACCAGGCTCTGCAGGTTTTTCTGTGGCTAGCACTATGGGTCACTAAATCCAGTAACACATCCCGTTTTGTCTGACTGTAACCTCTGTAAGGGGCTGGCTCTGCTGTCCTACCTCCTCTTGGGACTTCAGAAATCAGTTCCTGATTGATGTGTATTGGTCAGAGCTGGAGGGTTTGACACAGTTTTGGGCAGTGCCTGAAAAGTTACTGCCTGAAAGGGAGTGGGGTGAGATAACCCAGTGTGCAGGTGCTAACTGCCCTGGCTCAGAGCCAGACACCCAGAGAAGCTCAGCCACCAGTATCTTTTATCCCTAAAGCTCCTCCTCAGTGTGTTGCTCAGATATGCTTTTGAAAGTGGTATCTCAAACCAGGTGCAGTAACACCCTTAGAGTCAACTGTTGCATTGTGACGTATCAGCATTGAATCTGGCCAAGACAAAGCATCAACCAGCCATTTCCTTTGGGCTCCCTGTTGGTGTTTTGATTCACTTTGGTGTTTTTTTTTGTTACAGTATGAGCATCATAAGAGGGAATTGCATAAGCAGCTGTGCTTCCTTAACGAGTAAGAGCAAAACACCTTATGAGTGTGTTGGCCTGGCAACCAGTGCTCACTTGGTGCCGTCAGCATTCCCAGAAAACATAATCAATCACAAGCCTTGGAGATGCAACAAGGAGCAATAAGGCCAGGAGATGGAGGAAGTATCTTTCATAATATGTTGTTCCAGCCACGCTGGTACTTCAGAGTGTACGCCATGGACGTTGCCTTTTGAAAACATCTGCAGCCTTTCTGGGGGGCTGCTGTAGCCAGGATAGCTGTTGCTGCTAAAGGATGAATATCCTGTCAAATACAGAACACATCTGGCAGTTAAAGGTTTGCTTTTTGGCTCCCCTTTTTGTGGAGAAAAATTTGCTCTTTGTCTGTTCACCTCTGCCCATCTTCCCCATCATCCGTGTTTGGCTGCCTGCCTGATGGGGTCTGTCAGTGCAGGCTGCTGTTTCCGTGGGCCAGATCTTGACCCTCCAGTACTGGAGTTAGCTCAGTGGCTGGTGGGGCAGTTGTGTTCAGAGGCCACGTTCTAAATTGTGGCCTGTTGTGCTGGAGTCATTTTCAGTGTATGGTAGGAGACAACTTGTACATTTATGAAATACGCAAAGTATAGAAGGCTTTTAAAAGCCAGAAAGAACCTGGGTGGTTCCTGGCCTGTGCACAGTTGTGTGATGCCTCTCTGCAGGCTGCTGCCCTCTAGGCTTGGCTCAGCTTTGCCCCATGCTGAGAGGTGTAGATAGAGGGCTTCAGCAGCGATTCCGTCTTATGTCTGAAGGGATGCCATCATGTCTTCATCCCCAGAATAGCAACATGAAGGACATGCAGGAGCACTGGGCAGTATTTGGCAACAGGAAGAGGTCTTTGTGATTGCAGCTGGAAGGTGGTACTCCTGAGGATTGTGCCAGCATATAATCTTCAATTCCAGTTTTGACCTGAGGGCAGGAGGATTTGAAGGAAGGTTCATTACCAAACAACAGAGCCTTGTTTTGCAGACACACAGCTGCTCTTGTTTCAGGCAGAGCTGAAATGGCAACTTCTCTTCCAAAGTCACCTTGAGAGGGAAGCAGCAAGTTATAAGGTGGCAGCCCAGGATGTGCTGGTGGGCATGGCTTGCGTCATCTGGCGCCTCGCCCTATGCATAGGCAATTGTCAGCTCCCAGGGATGGAGCTGACACACTGTGGAGCAGAGGAGCGTGGAGGTGCAGTCATTCACCTGCTCACCCTTGTGCTTCACAGATCTCTTCCTGCCCTTTTCCATGTAGAAGTCCACATGTGTGGCTTGGTGCACTTGCCAGCCATGGCTAACCGGTCAGCGCAGCACAAGGCACAGCTCCCTGCTGCTGTCCCCTAGGGTGTTCAGCTGGACATGTGCCCTTCCACCCACCACCGGGTGCAGGTTAACCTGTGGTGGAGAGGAGGGAAGGTACCATCAGATCACTTACAAAACCCGTCTGCTGTTTTTTGCGAGGGGTGCCAGGCATTGCTGACTCCTTTTTCCCTGTTGCCATGCCAACACATCCCTGCAAGGAGCAAGATCTCTTCATAAGCTCTGCTGAGAGAACGTATGTAGCCTGCAAGCTTAGTTAGCATTCAGAGTGCACAGCCTCTCCGTAGTGGTCCTGCGCAGCAGACAGCCTGTCTGACAAAGGAAAGGAGGATTTCATTTTTCTTTCTCCTTTCCTCTAACATTTGTTTCTCAAGGTTAAGGGAGGCAGGGTTGGTGGGGAGAGAGACTGGGAGCGCTTTGCTGTCCTCATCAGGACACAACTTTAGTGGAAATGAAAAGGGAATACTACTTTGGGGTATATTTATGGTGCACAGTACATGTGTATTATGTATATGCAAATTTCTTGGTTCAGCTAACCCTGATGAGCTACTCTGTATTAAAATTGGAAAGCAAAGGCAATCTGGGTTTCAATTTGAGTGAGGAACTCCAAGAAAAGATTAGAAGGCATGGACAAACCCCTGTCTTTGTCTTTCCTGCTGGTTTAGTCTCTGAGGATACACTATAGGGCAGGAAAACATCTATTCTCATGCTATATTCATATCCTGAGTAAGGACAGCAAAACATGGGGTTTTGTTTTGGGTTTTTATGTTTTGTGGAGTTGCTACTGGAAGATTAACTGCTCACTCTAAGTGAAATCCTTATAATGATAATTAATACAGGGTTGCTTGCCTTTGCCAGCTGAAGGATGGAGATCAGCATAAAGCAACCGGCATTAGCTGGCAGATGAGCACTGATGATCCAGTGCTTGTCTGTACCCACTGTGAGAAGGCTGATCTGGAAACTCAAAGGCAAGACTCAAAGTGAGGGGGCTGCCTGCTGGTGTGGACTCTGCCATTCATTCCTTGGAGGGTGCTGAGCAAAACATCCCTCTTTTCTGTGCTGTTTCACAGAGCAATTGCCAAACAGAGGCAGTGGTGCTTGGAAAACCCATTCTGAGGTAATGGTTTAGAAATGCAGTCTTGGTTGGGTTTTGGGTTGTTGTTTTGTTTTTTTTTTTTTTACTGGGCATTCTTCGTGATATACAGAAAGTGCAGGAAACACAAGGATCCCCCCAGCTGTGTACATTAAATCATGCAAGTGAGCCTTTCCCCTGCATATGGAAAATAGCTGGTCAAAGCTTTAGTACTTGAATTTTAGTTTGCAAGCAGTATGTGGAAAAGAACTGTGAGGTATTATTAACTCCAAGGCAGGAAAACCTGTTAGTTGCTTCCCAGAGAGTCATTTTCACTCAGGACTGAGTTGATTGAATACTTCATGGAAATCAGTTTCAGTTGGAGGCACTGTATATTTTGAGAGGGGAAAATGAACCTCAGGTATTTCACTTTTTTTGTTCCTATTTCTTTCCTTGGGATTAATTTATAGTGATATATGATCAGTTTGGTACAGCTCTCAGCAACTCATAGAGATTGTGGCAGTTATGATAAAATAAGGTACAGTCTGGTCCTCCATCCATGAAGCCTGTGCATCTGGCGAGACAGATACTTCTGTTCTTCTTTATTAATGTATGAGCTGCCAGTGCTGCATAGATGTGGCAGTCTTGCTGACATACCCAAACTGTTTTCATCCATAGCCTTATACCACATATGAGAGAAGGAAAAGGCTTCAGCTGTGACTGTTGCTTTTTACCTCAGATTTAGGGTATGTGCCAAATCCAGGGTAATACAGCCTGTACAGGTTGTTGATGAGCCGTAAAAGGAACTAATCCTTAGCTGTTAATGTCCATGAGTTCCTTTCTCTTTCCTTTTGCTGTCATCTTTTCTCTCTGTTTAAGAATATTGTATCACAGACCAGTTTGTGTTGGAAGGGATTTTAAAGCTCATCCAGTTCCAAACCCTGCCACAGACAGGGATGCCTTCCACAAGATGACGTTGCTCAAAGCCCTGACTAGCCTTGATCACTTCCAGGGATGAAGCATATATTATCCTTCTCAACAATTGTTCTGTCAGCTCTTCCTTCTTTTCCTCTTTTCTCACTTAGGTTGCTTTTAGCTCCTCTACCCTCCTTGTTCTGTGTACTCCCAGCTTTTATCTTGACCACCCAGCGTACCTCCTCTGCAACCTTGACCTTTGCTGCTGCTTCTCACTTTCAGTATGCTTGAGAGCTCTCCCTCTGGATGCAGGTGCAGACCTCTCCCACTGGCTGCAGTGACCCAAGCCCTGGTCTCGGCTCTCCCCACAGTACCCAGATGTCCCCAGTACTGTGGCTGCAGAAGCTTGTAGGTGTTTTAGTGCCTGGAGAAGGCAGCTCTGTCAGAGGTAGTTCAGAAGATGCACTGAGGGCTTCTATATCCATCTCTCACATCTTCCTTTCCTAATTACTTTGTACACTGGGAGGTGTGAGCCTGTAGTCTGCAAGGGTGGGCAGTCCATGGATGGGAGCAAGTGGTGCTGGAAGAGGGGGAGAGATAGCAGAGCTGAGGACTGCTCTGGAAATCCATCCCCACCACCAGCTCTGCGGAACTTGGTATGTATGTGACGCCTGTCTGCGGGAACACTTGCATACCCACATCACCGAGTACACAGCACTGTTCCTCACAGTCAACAGAAGGATATCTGGCTTGGTACAGGTATGGGGCTAGGCTGGGAAGCAGAGGGGGGGTGAGAAGAGCCCTGCAGCTCTTGCTGCATTGCAGAGCTAGCTGGAGAAGCAGTTCTGGACTGGCAGCATGAGTCCTGAGGTGAACAGGGCACGGTACTGCTGCATTTTAGGTGTTACTGTATCCCCTGATGGGATAAACCA
This sequence comes from Pezoporus flaviventris, assembly GCF_033815535.1. NCBI lineage: Eukaryota > Metazoa > Chordata > Aves > Psittaciformes > Psittacidae > Pezoporus > Pezoporus flaviventris. Next base: position 56,394,599 of record NW_026892549.1, read on the forward strand.
TCACTGTGTTGCGTTGACAGCATGATCTTCAGTCCTTCTGACCAGGCACGACTAGAAATGCCACACAGTGCGTGCACAGGTTAATTTTAAACTTACATTCAGCAGTTTGTATAGCATACTTTGAATTCTTGTTTTAAAAGATCACAGAAAACACTGTAAGAAGTGTTCAGTATCAGCTCAAAAGGAGCTAAAAGTGAAGTTTAAGGAATATGTCATCTCCTGCTGTAGGTGGCTGAAGCTCCATGGACTTCTATGGGTGTTCTTAAAAGTCTGTTTGCTTAAAATTCTAGCTTGTACTGAAGTTCAAAACAAAAATTGATTTAAAAGTGAGTTACCTGTTACATGTATTTACTCACACTTTAAAGGATTAAATAGCCGGTTCTTTGCTTTGAAGCTGAAGTTGTTTCTTCTGCATCAGTACTGAGCTGCTCATGTCTTAATGAAAGATAGAGCTGCTTCATATGTGCAAGTGATGTTTTTAACCGATCTGGCTGAGGGTCTTACGGTGTCTGCTTCAGTGTTGCCAATGCATCAGGCAGAACTTACTAGCTTTTCCCACCTCTGACTTGCCTGGGAAATGCTGACGGTAGTAAATATTTTGTTCCAGGCAGTAGACTTAAGAAGATGTGACTCAGGGGTTGCACAGGGAGCAAGTATTTGCAGTAATGAGGACTCATTTTTAAAGCATTGCTTTATTGTACTGACATCTGTATGACTCCTTTTTAACAGACTTTCATATTTCAAGGGTGGGGACTGATCCCTTGGTTGGTTGTTTTACAGCTGCCAGACAGCATGGCAGAGGCCTCTGCCTGATGAATGTGCTCTGGGAGCTGGAGCAGGGAGCTCACTCCAGCTTCCAGAATTGCACCTGCCTCTTAGCACGAGTACCCCTGGATTTTGCCACTTTGTATGCCTGGGAGATTTGGACTTAACTTGTTCAGTTCTCTCACTGAAGAAGGTGATCAGGAAAATGCAGGCAGGGCAGCAGAGCTGGAGTACAGGCAGAGCAGAACACGTGCAGGCTGTTCAAGGACAGGCAGCCAGAGCTGCTGCTTCCCCGAGTGCTGCAGTGGAGCAAGGAAAGGCACCTACCAGCCTCTACTTTGTACTAGAGCACAGCTGGTGAGACACAGCTCAGCTGCAGCCAGGACACCAGTTGTGTGCCAGATTTATGCTGCTGTAAAGCAGATATGTTAAGGGGCTGGATAATGGTGATCCAGAGTTTAAGGAGAATGTAGGAGGGGCTGTTGAATACCTGAAGTACCCCAAAACACAGGTGTAAACTGTCTGCTGGGTGCTCACCAGGGTCTGCTGTCAGGTATCCAGCTGTAGCTCCCATGTACATGCTCTTCTCAGTTACTGCAGTGCATCTTTCCCCATAGGTAGTCTGAATGGTCATACCTGTGGGGTTCAGTGCCTCAAACAACCAATGCTGTTTTTCCAAACGCAATCTGACCTGTTCAGTAGGTTAGCTGGTAAATCCTGGTGATTAAATTAATCTGTCACTATCCTCGTTGATGCTACAGTAGTTTAAGTCAATGAGTTTATTAGGGAAATGATAGTTGTCAGCTGTGGTTTCATTTAATTTAAAAGCTGATGTTCCCATTATTTGCCTTCATACCCCCTGCCAATTACTGTTGATGTTGCCAGCATCCAGATCAAGGACCTACTTACAACAAAATATTTACACTCACGAAAGCCATTTGAGAGCAAATATTTGAATTCTGTAAAGCTGTGCTACTGCTTTTCTTCAGTTGCAAGCACTAATCTGTTGGCATTATTTGGGTTTTATGTAACTTCTTCATACTGCTTTGATTGCTGCTGTGAATTTCTCTTTTAATCTAAGTGCAAAAGGCAGTATTTACAGTTGCCATGATCCCAGCAGTAAAGTCCAAGATGTGTCTTTGGTATTTCCATTAGAAATGTCACTGGATGAAGCCCAGGTCTTTTTTCCCCAGCATTTCAGCAGTGTTCACTGCAGCAAGAGTCATCCACCCGCTTCCAGGAAAGCTGAGTATGACTTCAGGACCTGTCCTTAGGGGTCTGGCTAATGCCTCTGAACAAATGGAATAGCTATTGGGTTTGGAGCCCTCCTGCCCTTGCAGTTGCTTGGTGGGGGGAAATCTGTAGGTCCTGTTTGCTTTTCAAATTGGCAAAGATCACAAATAGCTGCTTTGTTTCTTTGTGCAGGACTGTATTTGGGTGTGTTGCCTCACTAAGCAGTGCAGGTTGCTGTGTGCTTTTGTTGTTGACTGGATTCCACTGTGCCAACAATTAGTGCTGGTTACCTTGGAAACTGCTCTGCACCCCACAGAGGACTTTGACAGGCGCATTTTGACTGAAATTGCTTTGTTTTCCCAGTTCTGCAAGCTTTTTTCTGTGCTCTGCTTGTGTTTCTTCCCTAAAATGCAGCAAAATTAATGAAACATATTATTTTATCCTTTCCATGTGTTTGTATCTTTCTTTATCCCTGTTTTAGCCTCAGTGCTTCAGGAGCATTAAGTACTTTATGCTTTAACCAAGCTCACTGTTCATTTTCTTGGTAGATGTCTGAGGTGACGCTGTGAATGTGTGTGATGTTTTGATGGAGTTTTTAGTCTCTTCTTCTCTGTCTCTTCTTCCTATCATCCTTTTCCTTTGGTTTTCTCCTGGAGCATTTGCTATGCTGCGCACTGTAAACTTTGTTTATGCCTTAAAACAAGTTCTGCTCTGCAGAGACCAGATGGCATCTTCCATGGCTACAGCAAATGGAAGATCTGCTGCCATTGTAGTGGTACCAGATAGAGTGGTTGCTAGGAGGAGAGAGGGATGATGCTGCCCCGGTATGGGAAGAGTGTCCTTGTGAAATTGTGGGGATGTGAAATGCTTTTTCTTTTCAGGAGGAGCTTTCCCTGTTGCTGTGAAATGGGTTTGCAAGTGGGAAGAAGCAATAGTATAGGTGACCCAAGTGAACTGGCTGAATGGTAGTAATGAAACACAGGCAGCTACAGGCAGGGAAGGAGAAGAGCTGGGGACACACTCTGTCTGACCGGGGCAACTCCAGCCTGAGCCATGACTGACACTGTCATGCGAGTTGATGAGCCGTCTGTTCCCCAGGGCGAGCTGTGCCAGCCTGTTCCTCTGGCGGCAGTGCTGGGTCACGTCCCTGTCAGGCGGGGAGATGCTGTGAGTGAGGCTCACAGGACGCTTCTCCTGTCAAAAACAATCCTCAGAATAATAGTACAAGTGTTGCATAGAGGGGTGGGGAGAGAGGGAAGAAGATAAAAGGTGCTGCTGAACAAAAGTTGTCAGAGGCAAATATCTGAGCCTGAGCAGGTTCACCTCCATGGATTGAGCCTGAGGCCATGGTAGGTTGGGAGAGAAAAAGTGCCCGAGGCTGAAGGAAAACCATTTGAAAGGGCACAAAAGAAGTAGACACCACACATGACTGCAGAGATGTGTCACAGATCTAATTTTTGCTCTTGCCTTTATAGTTGCCAATTATTTCTAACAATTTTCTAGAAATATTTGGTGAAAGCTCAGATGTCTTTTGCCACCATCTGTACATCTGTCTCTGGGGTGGGTAAACCTGTCTGTTAGAAAACTTAATGGACTGGAAAGGCTTCGTGGGAAATTAAAGTACTGTAGGTAATGCACTCAGGTGCCAGTGGAGACATCTGCAGTCCATTGAAAACTGCAGCAGCATCAATAAAAAATGAAGGAGGGCTTTGCAATGACATCTGGGCCTTGCTTAGGATTTGATCCCAGATCCTTGCCTCTGCTGTAGCCATGCTTTGGTTGAACAGTCCCCAGTTGAGTCTCTGTGGGTGATCAGGTGTCTGGATCATGCCTGCTGCAGTTCAGACCAGTGCCAGAGCTGGGCTGGGGACTGGGCAGCTGTTGTGCCCTTGGGTGTGCTTATGAGGAAGGCAGCAAATTTTGGGGGTACCAGGCCTTCCAAACCAAACAGGCAGGAAAGGCTGTGGTTCCCCATATAATCAGCAGCTAGTTCAGCATCCCCTGTGCATCCCAGTGCTCTGAAAGGGTTTACCTTTCTGAGTTACCTGTGGGGCAGGGAGATTCCTGATGCCCTGATTTGATATGCTGCAGGCTGGGGTTTGTAGGAGAATTGGGCCGACTTTCAAAACAAGAAGCAGAGAATGCTTCCTCATTGGTGTTTTAACTTTGGTTTAAATTAGCATAGTGGCCAGGACAGGGACCTGCCCTCAGCAGGGCACAGTCCTCTGTTTCTGCCACACAGCAGCCATGGCATCCATAGCAACTGGGCAGACTTGACCTGAGTGCCCCGTCAGAGCTTGGTTTGAAGAGAGAACCTTTAAGGGAGCAGCAGAATCACTGTCCCTGCATGTGATCTCCTGGCCTCTTGGCTCAGCCTGCTTCTGGTCAGGGGCTTTTGAAAGCTCCTGCTGAAGATCTTTCACAACGTCTCTTCTCCTTATGGACATCCTGTTTGAAGGCCACCTGTACTTTTGGGTACTGCATTCCCTAAAATCAAACTGGGACACTCAGTGTGTGTCCTGTATCATGAGCAGTTGACATCTTGGTAAAAAAGGAGCAGCATTTTACTCACTGCAAAATGCAAAGGAAAACCACATTACCATTCCACATTGTCTTACATGAAGCCAAGATCCTGTTGCCTTTAAGAAACGTGTATCTGATGTTGTTTCTCATTTGTTAGTGCCATTTTTGTGGCACAAAGTACAGTCAGAGAATGTCTACCTGCTTAAAGAGAGAGAAAATAGATCTCTACAAGCAAAACTATCTACTGAATCCAGAGCATTTAGGCCATGAAGAATTTGCAGTATCCAGGCTGGCTAACTCTGCTTTTTCTTTTTTTGTTCTTTATCATTAGGCTTCCTTGAACTTTAACTGAACCATAAGGAAACTATGAAAAGTCTCAATAGCTGCCCTGTGAGGATTTGACTTACCCGTTGGATCTGCTATTTATAGTGTCCATTAGTACAAAAATGTCTGCCCTTTTACAACAGTCACGTATAGCAAAAGCACTCCTCTTCTGGCGAGCTGCCTGTACCTCCTATGTCACCCAAAATATCCATCAAAAGAGTGTTCAGAAGTGAACCTTTCTTGATTAAAACAAAGAGAAAAAAATCCAGGGAGAAAACCCAACAAACCAAAAAGACACCCAAGCCCCAGAGGCCATTTGTATTTTTATTTACTTGTTTTGCATAGCCTGAAACTGAAATTTCCATTTTTCATAAGGCAACCTTTCACCCCCAGCCATACCTCCCTGTGGAACATAATCTTTGTCCCAAGCAAATTACATCAGGAAGGGAGCTGAGAGGGTCTGAACCGTCTCCCAGCCTTGGAGAGTCCATTTGCACTAGGGCACCAGGCTGGATGTGCACAAGTATAAATTCTGTAACAAAGGAGGCCAGTTTTAGTAGGGAGTTGTTTCACCTTGCTGGGGGAGGGGGGTGGCTTGCAGTAGCTGGGGTGATGGGGAACAGGTGACTGAGTGGGTTTCCTTTGGATATGCTCCAGGGTACTAAATCTGGTATGGATTTGCATGTTCTATATCTGAAAAATTAATTGAAGCCTTTTCTTAAAATTTTCCTGTGAAAATAAGCTTACCAAATTGATTCTCCTGTCTTCCTAATTGAGTCTTGATCTGTTCATCTGAGCTAACAGTACAGACCGGATGATGTTACTTTTGTCAGTAGTGCTGTGATCAGTAGATTAATGGAAGTTTGAGAGCCACGTCACATCCTCCAGGCATCGAGTGTTGGTGGCAGTTGGTGAGGGGTCTGCTGGAGCCATGGTCCTCTGAAGCTCTGTGCTCATCAAAGCTGTCTGGGCAATATTAATTCCTTCTGAAAGCAGAATGTGAACAGGGATATAGCAAGTATCAAAGTATGGTTTATGGAAGAGCAGTTTGTGTCCTACCCCATGTCCTACCTGTTCAAGGTGCCACAGCATGCCAGCTGTGTGGGCTGGTGTGACAAGCCACCATCTGCCCCAAAAGAAGGTGCAGGCCTGTGAGCAGCAGCGGGGAAGATTGATGGGCTTTGAATCAATATCCCTGTTCTTTGGTCCGTAGGACTAGCTACGTGCATGACTTAATTTATGGGGTTATGGTGCTCAATTCGATCTACTTAAGCACAAAGTGGAGTTTCACCTCATACTAGGGGCATGTTGTTGAATAGAGGGACAGAGAACTACAGCTGCCACTCACAGTCTCCTGCTAATACAGGTTTCTATGTTGTATATAGCTCCTTTTGTAAATATATCGAGCTCCATCTCAAAACCAGTTAAGTTGTTTCCTGCAATGTGGAAGACTGCCAGAACTTCACACCCCTAACAGCAGGAAAGCAGTGTCTTCAGCTTTCTAGTCTGCATTTATCCTGAGCAAGTTTATACTTACGGATTCTTGGGCTAGCAGGTTTTTAAATCAGCTTTTTGTTGTTGCTGTTCCTTGGTAGTTATTCTGACATATTCATCCATCTACTCTTACTATTGGCCACAGCCTGTAACACTATTGCAGTCCCTGCCTTCCTGGTGACGAGTCAGGAGGGAAGTGAATTGTAAGATATAAATACCAAGAGTTATGACAGTTCTTTGCCAGTGGATGAGTTTTTTAAATATCTCATTACACTGTTTGTGCAAAAGAAAGATTAACCTATCATTTTGGTTTTAGACAAACATGATTTGGTTGATACTCAAGGATCAAGGATCACCTGCTGCAAGCTCAGGAGTGTTGCATCCCAACCAGAAGGAAGTGCAGCAGGAGGGCCAGGAGACCTCCTTGGATGGATAAGGAGCTCCTGAGGAAAATTCAGTTGAAAAAAGAGGCTTATAATAAGTGGAAGCAAGGACAGGCGGCCTGGGAAGAGCACAGGGATGTTGTCTGGGAAGCTAGGGACCAGGTTAGGAAAGCTAAGGCCCAGTTAGAATTAAACTTGGCTACAGATGTTAAGGATAACAGGAAGGGATTCTACAGGTACATAGCAAATAAAAAACAGACTAGGGAGAACGTAGGCCCCCTCAGGAAGCTCTCAGGAGAACTGGCTACACAGGATTTGGAGAAGGCTGAGGTTCTGAATGACTTCTTTGCCTCGGTCTTCACTGGCAAAGGCTCTGACCGCACCACCCAAGTCTTGGAAGGCAGATGCAGGGACTGTGAGAATGAAGACCTTGCACCCACTGTAGGAGAGGAACTGGTTCGAGACCATCTTAAAAACCTGAATGTGCACAAGTCCATGGGTCCTGATGAGATCCATCCACAGGTCCTGAAGGAGCTGGGGAATGAAGTTGCTAAGCCACTGGCCATCATATTTGAGAAATCATGGCAGTCAGGTGAAGTTTCCAATGACTGGAAAAAGGGAAATATAACCCCCATTTTCAAGAAGGGGAAAATGGATGACCCGGGGAATTACAGACCAGTCAGTCTCAACTCTGTGCCTGGCAAAATCTTGGAGCAGATTCTCCTGGAAGGCATGCTAAGCACATGAAAATCAACAAGGTGCTTGGTGACAGCCAGCATGGCTTCACTAAGGGGAAATCCTACCTGACCAGTTTGGTGGCCTTCTACGATGGGGCTACAGAAGTGATGGGCAGGGGTAGAGCAGTTGATGCCATCTACCTGGACTTGTGCAAAGCGTTCGACACTGTCCCACATGACATCCTTGTCTCTAAATTGGAGCGACATCAATTTGATGGATGGACCACTCGGTGGATAAAGAACTGCCTGGATGGCCACACACAAAGAGCTGTGGTCAATGGCTCAATGTCCGGCTGGAGACCAGTAACGAGTGGTGTCCCTCAGGGATCGGTGTTGGGACCGGTCTTGTTTAACATCTTCGTCACTGACATGGACAGTGGGATAGAGTGTGCCCTCAGCAAGTTTGCCGATGACACCAAGCTGTGTGGTTCAGTTGATACCCTGGAGGGAAGGAATGCCATCCAGAGGGACCTTGACACGCTTGTGAGGTGGGCTGATACCAGCCTCATGAGGTTTAACCATGCCAAGTGCAAGGTCCTACACCTGGGTCGGAGCAATCCCAGGCACAGCTACAGGTTGGGCAGTGAAGAGATTCAGAGCAGCCCTGCGGAGAAGGACTTGGGGATGCTGGTTGATGTGAAAATGAACATGAGCCGGCAGTGTGCACTTGCAGCCCAGAAAGCCAACCGTATCCTGGGCTGCATCAAAAGGAGCGTGACCAGCAGGTCGAAGGAGGTGATCCTGCCCCTCTACTCTGCTCTTGTGAGACCTCACCTGGAGTATTGTGTGCAGTTCTGGTGTCCTCAACATAAAAAGGACATGGAACTGTTGGAACAAGTCCAGAGAAGGGCCACGAGGATGATCAAGGGACTGGAGCACCTCCCACATGAAGACAGGCTGAGGAAGTTGGAGCTGTTCAGCCTGGAGAAGAGAAGGCTGAGTGGAGACCTCATAGCAGCCTTCCAGTATCTGAGGAGGACCTTCAGGGATCAGCCAGGGATGCTGGAGAGGGACTCTTCATTAGGGACTGTAGTGACAGGACAAGGGGTAATGGGTTAAAACATATACAGGGGAAGTTAGATTGGATATAAGAAGGAAATTCTTTCCTGTTAGGGTGGTGAGGCACTGGAATGGGTTGCCCAGGGAGGTTGTGAATGCTCCATCCCTGGCAGTGTTCAAGGCCAGGTTGGACGAGGCCTTGGGTGATATGATTTACCGTTAGGTGTCCCTGCCCACGGCAGTGGGGTTTGGAACTAGATGATCTTAAGGTCCTTTCCAACCCTAATGATTCTATGATTCTATGATTCTGAAAGCCAAATAACGCATGTCTGTGCTTTTGGGGAGGAAAAAAGTCAGCTTTTCCAAATGACAAATGAAGAGAAGTAACTTTACATTAAAAGTACAAAGGAATCCTGTACTAATTATGAGACGAAATCATCGTTACAAATCTAATAGGCAGCATCCTCTATTAGGGTGGTTGCTGTAAGGTTACATGTAGGGCACTGATTTAAATATACTTCCCTTCCCAGCTGGTCCTTGCCTGAAGGATGCAGTAATGGGTGAGCAGAGAGCTTTTATTTGTGCCCTTGGGATGATGATTGATGGGGGCTTGGTGAGTGTCTCCTCTGCAGGAGCAGGGAGTGTTGCTGTCTGCCATTAGTACCCTCTGTCTCCATATGAGGGGTGCAGCAGCTCTCCAGTCCTAGCTCTATTCTGAGGTGTGTGCCCAGCCGGGCAGCCTGTTGCCTTCCCCAGAGCTCAGCACTGTGCCAGGTCCCAGCACTCTGCCCTTGAAACAACTGTCAGCTAGCACCCAGAAATAGCTGGAGTATGAAGCAGGTTATTTCCACTGAATTTGGCTATGAGAGGGAGGAATATGTTGATTAATGAGTAAGGGAGAGTGGGCTAATGCACAGATAATAAAACAAAACCCATTTTCTCTGAATTCTTTTGTAGATGGTTCTGTTGGACCAACCCTTAAGTCCCTGATTTGCTAGATCAAAGTTGCCTGAACTGAAACCTCCAGTGACTTCCAGATATGGCAGTGTACCTGATGGTATTACACTGCACCTTTGAGCGGGTCTAGAGTTGAGATACCATTTCTCAGTTTGGAAGTATTAACTCCAGAGTGGTCCCATCTCCATCATCTGCCCACCAGAGCAGAGCATCTGGTTACTCAGCACCTGTGGGGCATGCCACACATGGAGGGCAGTGGGGAAGAGCAAAGCACAAGTCCTGTGGCACCTGGGTCAAGCATGCAGAGACCAGGGCCTGAGAGCCCATCCCACCAAACTGTTGTTATCCTCTGCAATCCCTCTGCATGATATTGAGACCTACTATTTAAATAAAGCTTTGTGTTGCAGTCTTAAAAGGGATGAGGTGGACAAAGTACACATTTGAATCATACAGAAATGTTATTTGACCCTTTTTTTTCCCCAAGCCCCTCATCTGCATAGATACCTGTTGGGGAAGTGCCTTCAATTCATACTGTGTACTGATGGGGAGAAAATATCATCTGAAGTACATGTAAGAATGCAGCTAACTCCATGTATTAAATATCAAGAAATCCCATTACTCAGCTGGCCATTTCACCCTTTTTTGCAAAACAGTACCTGCAAAAACAATTCTAGACATTTAATAAACGGTCATCTTAAAACTTTGCAGTTGCTGCACATTGTCCCTAACAGAAAGAACTTAATGATGCCCTGTGCATGTTACTGTAAAGGCTGAAGTCCTGTTTTTTTTACAAATACTCAGCATTTTCCACTGAGGTCTTTGGAATACCTGGTCCTTCTATTTCATTTTTAATGATTTGCTTGTATGTCAGAAAAAAAAAATTACCTTTTAAAAATGGCTTAAGGCAGTTTCCATGTTTTGTTTAAGCTAATCTTTATAATTGTAAAACATTGTTCTCATGACAATATTTTCCTTTGTTTTTTTTTCTGACTTTGCTGCTGCCACAGAGGAAGTGTCTGCGAGGATAGTACAAGTGGTAACAGCTGAAGCTGTAGCAGTCCTGAAAGGAGAACAGGAAAAAGAAGCCCAGCACAAAGACCAGCCTGGACCACTACCTTTAGGTAAAAGGAGACAAAGGATGTTCCAAGTATCCTCCTGTCTGCAAATGTTCTACGTATGTATATTAAACAAAGAGTTACAGAACCTACCCATAGGTTATAGTCACGGGTAAACTGCAGCACCGCTGGATAATTGCTGGAACCACATAATGATAGCGGTATCCTTCTTGCCTCAATTCTTCATGCCCTTATGACTGTCTCATTCACTCTTTGCTCTAACAGCAGCTGTCCACCTGGTTTCTGACTCCTGAGTGGCAGAGCCATGAATGGAACTGGTGGTAGTGGTTTGGTCATCAGGTTTGGTGGGACCCAGCAGCACCTGGAGCTGGGCAAGGTGAAGGGAGATTGTGGGGGAGGGAGTTATATATGGTAGAAGCAAATGCCAGTGATTCGGGCTGGGAATGGTTCCACTGCATTGGTCCATGGTGTGCCCCCATCCTTCTGCTGGCTCCTTTGTGAATTGTCTTTCTGAAATACAAGGATGGATGGATAGATAGGAATGAAAAAGTAAGTATACTGCCATTTGTACTTACAGTGATTCCTCCCTGCCAGAAAACTTCCACAGTAGATCAAAACAAAGGCCAGAGAAAGGCCACGCTCCATCCTGAGGTAGGTCAGGTCTTGGCAAGTCTTGCAAGCCTGCCCCAGAACAAGTTCTGCTGAGTGCACGTATGTTGTGATTGAATCAAAATAATGCCTTGTGGTATTTTCTCCACAGGCAGTCTGTTTGGTACAGTGGATGGACCCTGCCTGGGAGTGAGTTAAAGTCAATGAGTAATCTAGAATAGTCATTGGACATTTGGTTCCCGGGGTCTCTTACTTCACTGAACTAATTCTGAACTGCAGCAGGGAGGTGTGTTGCTTGGTAATTCCAGTCTTTACAGAGACACAGTTTTACTTGAAAACCCCAATTCTGCAAAGCACTTCATACACATGTAAGCACAGATTGCTTGGCTGGGGCCTGGGTGAGGTACAATGGATATTCAGTTCCATCTGGTTAGATTTAAAAATACTGTGAAAAGCATGTCTTCAGTTAGCAACCATTGGTGTTCCTGTGGTCAGTGACTCTTAAAAAAGTGCAGGTAGGATTGCATTGTGATGAAGATACAAATGCTCTGTCCCTAGACAGCATGTCTTAAGGACAAGTCACATAAGTGTCACTTCCAAACCACACTGAAATCAATAGAAGGAGGCCTGGCAAATTCTGCTGAGGCTTTGAAACTGGTCTTTCTATACCTGGGAAGAAGTCTTAAATCTCAGACTGAGTGAGATCTGCTTGTTGAGAGATGCTGTTTATAATCACTTTTGGTTGTTTGGTTTGTTTTCTTTGTTTAAAAAGCATTGATTAAGCCCCAGTAGTGGATCTGGTTTCAAACAGAAACAAATCCTCAAAGTGGCTGGTATGAAATCAGATGCAGAGGCTATGCTGAGTTCACTTGAGAAGCAATTTATTGAGGATTTAATTGTACTTGAATTGAAACAATTGAAAAAACATCATTTGTTTTCAGCATCTAGTCTCACGTTGGGGAATGAGTCTAAAACCCAGTCTGAGTACGTTTAAGATTTCCCTGTGCCTTGCTCAGCTGAATCACTATTATGTCATGCCTGACACAAGTTCCCTGTGCTGATGTCTCTTGTCTGTAGACAAGCAGTCTTTGCATGTATTCTGTGATTAACATTGAACTCAGCAGAAGGCAAAGAGAAAAAAAAGGCTTGCAGAATGTTTTTGTTCCTGTACTGCAGGTAAACTGAAGAGATGGGATGCCAGGTTCTGATAGTCAGCCAGAGTTTATAAAATCTCTTATGCTCAGATGCTTTATTGTTGTTGCCTTGGGTTGCTGAAGGTTTTCTAAATGGCAGTACTAATTTAAAGGATTTTGTACTTGATTTTTGTATTGTACTCTGTGGCCATCATTTTAAAAAGCATTCATACCATTTGAAAAAAAAAATATAATCCTTTCATTATAACTTTAATAATCCCTGTATTCTGAAAGGGTCTATTTGAAAATCCACTAGGCACAAGTCCCCATTGAGTAATTCTCTCAGCTGGGCAGAACAGGCTGGCTTGTGTCAAGCATCAGTCTCCCTGGAATTAATTGCTGTATCTCATTTTCACTGTTCGGTTTCCAGCAGTCGAAGAGTCAGCCAACCTGCCTCCTTCCCCACCTCCATCACCAGCTTCCGAAAAGACTGGAGCTCTGGACGAAGGTAAGGGTCTCCTAGACATTGCAGTGCACAGCTGTCAGCAGAGGGATGAGACATGAATCTAAAGGATGGGGGAATCAAAAAATGGAGATATTTTCAGCACCTTCATGTGAAAAGATAAGGCGTTCTCCAGTAGTAACTCCCCATCTGCAAACCAATTGCAATGCATGGTTGAGGTAGACATATAGGCACAGAGGTAACTGACAGGATGTGTTAAGCACATCCATATTAACGAAAAAAAGGTGATGCTGCTCACCTTTTTATCTGTTATATATAATATGAGCCAAGATGTGTGCTGTCACCAGAAAGGTGATTCAGTGTGGGTCATCCTTCTTTTCTTAGGATTTGTTTGGTTGCTTTTTTTTTTTAGCTTTGTTTTTGCAATCTTCATGCATGGAAATTAAGGAGATTCAGAGTTGGATCATGGTTTTGGTCTTCAATCAGTAATTAGTGCTTCAATGCCTATGTGTATTGGGGGTTCTGTACACAGAGTGCAGGAGTCAAATTCTAGTTTCACAAAACATTTTTCTACTCAGCTCTGCACAGCAAATGTTCAGTTTCATTAGCCCATGGTCCCTGAATCTTCTGCTAAAATCCCCTCTAGTGAAGAACTCCAGCATTGGCTTAATCTTAAACGGAGGCCTAACTCCCAGTGAACTTGTCACAGTGGTCAACATGTGTGTGAGTGGTTTGTTCAGGAGCAGATTGCTGCATCAAGGCCATTAGGGCAAGGAGACAGCAATATGTTAAAGCTGAGCTGTATCGTGTGGGTAAGAGGGAAGGATCTGGGTTCAGAATCTCCAAGGGGCCATCAGATGAACTCTGCCATGTCAATAGCAGTTTTATGTTTCCATTTTCCTTCTCTGATTTTTTTTTAGCATTCTTTTTCTGTCTTGTTTATTATGTACATGCATGAAAATGATTTATCATCTGCTTGCACAAACTTTGTTGGTATTTTAACACAGAGCCTCTATACGTGTTGCAATTGGATGGTTGCTGTTTCATGTGCTAACAGAGTCTTGACTCGCAGTTTGTCAGGACACTGCAATTAGGCAGGTTCCATCCTGCAGTCATTTGTGAGCTAATGCAATTACAGGCTGTGTTAACAACATTTGTCAGTCCACTGTACTGGAAATCTGGAAATCCCTGCTGGATGTGGTTAGTAACCAATATAAAGACTTTATGCATTGAGTGGTTTCGTTGGTTGGGGTTTTTTTTACAAAGCCTATCTGCCCATTGTGTGTTTAAAAAAAACAGTACAAGACATCCTGGACTCATCACCCCAAGGTACTGGCAATCAAAACTACTAACTGAAAAGGAAGCAAGTGGGGCATTAGCAGAGGCTTTTAAATTGTTACCAGAGTTTTACCACTATTTTTAAATATATAATTCACTTGACTAGGTCAGCGTGTGCTGTTTGATTTTTCAGATCACAATATAGGACTTGTTCTTCTGCTTCAGGCCAGTGTCAAGGTTCTTCCATTACCTGTAGCTGAGGATGAGCTTTGCAGACTCTTTCTATTTGCAGTGTTACTTGCACATATTTCAGGATTTTATAAAGTACTCATATGGATTAATTGACTGGAAGTTGTAGATCGCCCCCTAAGCAACTGGAAGTCATTTTGCTAGTTGCATTAACCCTAGAAGGTGGCAAAGCAGTATACAGCTCGAGGTTATTATGAACTACTGGACTGTGCTGTTCCCAGCTGTGCATATGACTCAGCAAGTTACTTAGCATCATTGATTCCGTCTTTCCTTGCATGCAGAATTGAGTTAACGTAATAGCACTTCGTTAGCTACCCCACAGTACAAGAACTGAAAGGTCAGTGTTTGGGAGATGATTTACACAATACCACAGTATTTAAAAATGTTCACATAATTTCGTTTAATGTTAGTCAAAAGAGACTTTTCCATGACAGCATTTTGATTCAGCTCTTCAGTTTGCGGAGTGGATTGCCTTTATAAATCCTAAAAGTGTAGGTTTGTAAGGGGAGTATGGTTAGAAATGATGTGCTGAGTCATTAATGCACTCTGCTGGAAGCTTTTTGTTTATGTCCAGCTCTGAAACTGGAACTCACAGTAGAGTTGGTTGATGAACAGAAGGAACTTATAGAAATAATTTCACCACAAGTACATTATGTTGCTTTTTCCCAAAATATCAATGTTGTCAATTCAGTGTAGTTAATGGTAGTAGAAATCTTGTGTTCTGCTCTGTGTTAGAAGATGTAGTCCTTATTTTCTGTGGGCAAATTGATCTTTTGCTGACTTGAGTGAGCCAGACCTGTCATTTTTATTCAGGCAAAGCTCCCAGTCAGAAGAGTTTGCCTCGGTAGGGTTTGACCCATTTTTACTGTATATGTTTAAACCTTCAGTTCCCTATACCATCTGGCTCTCCATCCTCATGCACCTTTACATTGTCTGTCTTTCTGTTTGGTAGAATACAGTTTATTAATTTAACCCAATTCTAGAGTTGTTGAACAAAAAAAGGTGAGCACTTGGTGTGTGTATTTACCTCAGAGTTCCTTTTCCCCCCTTCTCTTGGAACGTTTTCCTAATGCACTTGTCAGTGTGTGTTGCATTGCTTTGAATATGAAAGAGACTTCCTTCAGTCAGAGTAGGAAGGAAATCACTGTTGTAGACATGACAAAGGTGGATGTGGCCAGCCATGCAGCAAACACAAATTAAAAGGGAAAAAAAAGGGTAGCAAAGACAGGGAGGTTTGTGGGTCAAGTGTATTTCAGGAGAGAAAGGAGTCAGTGGATGTAGGTTTCTTTCCTTTGGCTGCAGAAAAACATTCAAATGAGCCTGTCCCTTTTGCCTGCTGCAGAAGGTAAGATAACTAATTTGTCTTATATTTGTCTTATTGAAATGATTCCATTTATTTCAACGACAGTACCATAATTGTGCTCAGGAAATGCAATTTTCCCTGGCACCTTCTAATCCTTGTAACAGTTGTATCTGGTCATGAAGGGCTGATGTGATATTCTCCAGCCAGCTTGGCATTTCTTTTGTGCTTTCTGCCTTTCGACAGTGGTCAACACCATCTTCACATAGGAATGTTTCTTAATGTTGCAAGCTAGAAGGATGCCTTTGATGGACTGTCTTCCATTTTGAAATGGGCATTCCAGATTAGGCTTCATATACCAAGTAAGAATATTTTGCAAACTGAATGAAGTGTCCTATAAAAATGGATCTATTTACAGTGGATATTGTTTCTTGAAAGCCATTTTCAAAAGATACCTGGAAGCTAAAGCAGAATTAGCCTTTGTGAGAAGTGATTTTAATCTTGAACTTCAGAATGCATTGGGGATTTTCCCCATGCTTCAGGATGAAAAGGAACTATTAGGAGGGACTAAAATAACAAAGAAAGGATTTTTCTTGTTGCTGAAATAAAAGCATATCCTCATTTTAAGACATCATTATCCTGTTAATGAAATGATCTGCAGTGATTTTAAAAATATCTTTACTAAAAGTGATAAAAGACCAACGTAAATCTGTAATAGCCACAGACATAACAGCCCCAAGCAATACTAGACTTTGCACGCCTAATGATTTTTGGACCATCACAATAATATGTATAAGCATTTTTATTGTTGTCAGTTCCTGTCATTTTCAGGAGCAGGGGCAGGGCCTGTATTTTCTTGCCTATAAACCATTCAGAGCCAATAAAAAAGGAATTTTCAGCCTTGTTTGTGTCAGTATAGAGAAGTCATGGGGTTTCATCTTCACTCTTGTTGCATTTTACTTCTGAATGGCACTTGGATAAATATGACCCACAGCTGGAAGGAGAACCTCCCCTTTTGCACATCCTGGTTCTCTGTGTTCTGCTTCTGACATTATCAATCTCCTGTTCTTTTCTTCACAATATGCCAGTTCCAGCAGAAGGGGTGGCAAGTGCTTTCCACTCTTGCCCACAGTAACACATGGACTACAGTGAGAGCACCCTGCAAAGAAGCAGGAGTTGTTGCTTTCAGTCTTCTTGGGTTTAGGAGGGAGTTGATCCCTGGTCTCTCACAGTGTGATGTGTCCTCACTCCCTGTGACTAGCCTTTTGCAAACTGCAAGCCTCTCAAATCTGTCACTGAATTTTGCAGAAGCTTCTGTGGAGGAGAAATCCACATGTTCTGCATTGCAAGTGGGTCGAGATGCTTCCCTGTAGCCTTGCTGCTGGCTCTTAAGCATTAGGGAAAGGTGAGAAGGTCAGGTACAGACTTGTGTTCAGCCTTTCCTGCTGCAGTGCTCTGCAGAGCTTCCTGCTTGGCAGTTGCAGGTTGCTGGCTTCTCTTTCCACACCCACCTCTTTTAAGCACGCATAAACCCCTCAATCAGGGGTTTGGATTCCATTGCAAGCACAAAGCAACTAAACTATCAGTGCTTCAGGCATTTTTTGTGCCCTGAAATAAATAGTGAGGACAATTCCCTTAAGCTAAGTTGCATGGATGGTATTTGTGTCTGTTCATGGGTGCACATAGCATACCTTCAGTCCTGGCCAGCTGGAATCTTAAACATGGATAATCTTTCTTTTGCAGCACTGTGATACGTATTTGAGCTACTGGTATTGCCATCAGTTGGTAATTTTCCTTCCTTTTCGTGTGGGTGATCAAGCCTAGATGGGTTGATACCATGGCATTCTTTTCACCGGCAGAAGAAATACATTTCATTACATTACAGGACATTTGTTGCCATATTGCTGTAGAAAGCAGAGGTGCTTTTTTTTAAAGACACAAATGTCTTGTCATGGTGTGTGTTGTGGTTTAAGCATGTGCTATAGAAAGAAACTTAAAACTTATTGTTATTTGCCAGGAAGAACCTTAGAGCTCTTATAAATTGAATTGGTTTGGATAAAAGTTGTTTTCCAAGACTTGGGTAATGGTGGTTACAGCAGCATTCATGAGCCAACTTGTTTTCACACACAGAGATCTGGTTAATATCTCTTAGCTGCCTGTGTTAAAGCCTTGCTTCCTGACTCAGTGTTTTGGATCTGAGAGGAAAGTTTTGGAGCCTCTGGGGAAAATATAAGTTGTTATTGCCTGGAGAAAAGCCACAGACACTGGGCATAGACCTGTTCTTGAAGCTAGTAGGAAATCCAAAGGGGTAGCTGCAGCTGCTAAAGGCACCCTATGAAAGTAGTGTTCATCAAACTGCTAGTTGTCATACACACAGAATGGGCTTCAATGTATTTTCTCTAACACTAGATGTTTAGGTTCTCATTGCTTTGTACATGGCGAGAGGGCTCTCAAGTCTCACCTTCAGGTCTGGATGGATCAGGTAACAGGCCAGCCATGTTTATTGGGCATTATTATTTTCCTTTGTCTAGCAAAAACCTGTCCAAGCTTCCCCTCCCTGCAGCTGTCAGTAGATGGTGTGGGCCTGAGATGCTTATGTGATTATCTGCAGTGCTGCCACGATGGGTGAATAAAGCTGTTATTCCAAAGCATTGGCAAGCACTGAGGTGGGAGCTAGTTCACCCACAGAAACAGAACATGACAGCATAAAATGTAGGACTAACAGAGATTGTTGTGAGCAGCTTTATGTGGTCTTCATTGGGAAAAAAGGTAGCTAGCTATATGGGGAAGGGGGTTTTTAGTTGTTTAAATGTTACCAATTTATAGGGAAAAGAAGAAAGTGCTGAATTTTGAAATAGATGCAATGAGAAAAAAAACCACCATTAAGCAAAGTGGAAGGTAGTTTGTGTTTTCATTAAGGGACTTTTTAACATTTACACTTTCAAGTACTTTTACCTTATGACTATGAAGGGTACAACTGTGTTGGGATAGAATCATAGAATCCCAGACTGGTTTGGGTTGGAAGGGACCTTATAGCTCATCCAGTTCCAACCCCCTGCCATGGGCAGGGGCATCTTCCACTAGAGCAGGTTGCTCCAAGCCCCTGTGTCCAACCTGGCCTTGAACACTGCCAGGGATGGGGCAGCCACAGCTTCTTTGGGCACCCTGTGCCAGCGCCTCACAGGGAAGAACTTCTAAGAGTTCATCTCAATCTCCCCTCTGTCAGTTTAAATCCATTTCCCCCTTGTGCTGTCCCTACAGTCCCTTGTATACTTCAGAGCTTTTTAATAGTCAGTTAAGTGTATAGTACCTGTGAGTGGCAATGCAAGTTGTAAGATGTGGTTTGCATACAGTATGTGTTCCTCTAAACAATGAGTATATAATTTTGAAATTCACTTGTTCCGAGGGTTGGTTTCCCACATCCACAAGCCCTATAGGAAAGGCTCCTGTGTATACATGACCCCTGCATTAAAATGCACAGCAACCTCATTCCTCAATCCTGCCTTAACCTGTAGCCTGGCTGATTTCATCCACCTGACAGGATGAACCAGTGGCTGGTGTTGCTAGTGCATGTGTCCATCCTGTCTTGTCTTTTCTTTGTCTGTCCTGCAGTGTTTGTCTGTATGTCTGTTTATAGATGAAGGGGCAGAGGATAAGGTGGGACTGCTGCACCACTGCCCAGGCTGTGGGCCTGCTGCCAGCAGGTAGTGGGGTAAACACCTGGCCCCCTCCATTTCAGTGTCTCTACCCGATGATGAGCCCTGCAATTCAGATGAGGAGTACTATGAACACTCTTTGTTCAGCTCAGAGTGGACTGGCTTTAGTACATGTCCCAGTGCCACAGTGAAGAGCACAGCGGTCTTGTTGGGCCATGATGAAGGTGAACTGAGCATGGTCCCATTTTGTTCTCTCCCCCTCTACCCGCCTGCCATCCATCCCATGTATCACATTACAGCCTGTGATTGCTGCCTTCTGGGGAGGGAAACCTGGTAGTGCCTTCTCCTCACATGGAAATGATGCCCCTCCAGAGTCTCTCCATGTCAAAGTGAAGCTGAAGTGTGAGCAATGAAAGGAGCAGCTAAATAAAAGAAGTGTAAGCTAATGTGTTCTTTGTGCCAAAGAATTACTGCAAAATAGGCAAAAGATTGTTACTGGAGGTGAGTTGGTTGTTAACACTGGGGGAAAAGCCCCATATCTACACCAAAGATAGCAGTGGAATGTCTTTACTTCTCCAGTAGGCAAAGGAAGCCAATTTTATCCCAGTATACACAGGTGACTTCAGGCAGTATTGGGTCATATTTGATCTCCAGTTGTTTTTGTGGATACATCCAGTTAACACTGTGTCAGCTGGCTGGAAACAAGGAGGGGGGAAAAAAAAATCACTGTTTCTGTACCCCCTTTTTCTATGGCCTGAGCACATCTGTAAGTCTTATTTTATCAGTGGGGGTTACATAAAAGTGAAATGGCTTTTGAGGAATCAAGGGAGAATGTATTTTGGTGACTTACAGGAATGCTGATACCTTCAAGGCAAAATAGATCACATTTCATCTTGCAGCATTTGACGAACTCAATTTTGAAGTTAAAACCAATACTGAATCCTTAAGAGGTTTGTGTCTTAGGAAAGTGGAGATGTATACCTGAAGTTGCTCACTGGGTCATTGCATCAAAACCAGATTTGTTCAGAGTTAACAGGATCATAGAATCATAGAATAATTAGGGTTGGAAAGGACCTTAAGATAATCTAGTTCCAACCCCACTGCTGTGGGAAGGGACACCTTACGCTAAATCATATCACCCAAGGCCACGTCCAACCTGGTCTTGAACACTGCCAGGTATGAAGCATTCACAATCTCTCTGGGCAATCTATTCCAGTGCCTCACCACCCTAACAGGAAAGAATTTCCTTCTTACATCCAATCTGAACTTCCCCTGTTTAAGTTTTAACCCGTTACCCCTTGTCTTCTCACTGCAGTCTCTAATGAAGAGTCCCTCTCCAGCACCCCTATAGGCACCCTTCAGATACTGGAAGGCTGCTATGAGGTCTCCACGCAGCCTTCTCTTCTCCAGGCTGAACAACCCCAACTTCCTCAGCCTGTCTTCATACGGGAGGTGCTCCAGTCCCTTGATCATCCTCGTGGCCCTTCTCTGGACTTGTTCCAACAGTTCCATGTCCTTTCTATGTTGAGGACACCAGAACTGCACACAATACTCCAGGTGAGGTCTCACAAGAGCAGAGTAGAGGGGCAGGATCACCTCCTTCGACCTGCTGGTCACGCTCCTTTTGATGCAGCCCAGGATACGGTTGGCTTTCTGGGCTGTGAGCGCACACTGAAGCCAGCTCATGTTCATTTTCTCTTTGACCAACACCCCCAAGTCCTTCTCCGCAGGGCTGCTCTGAATCTCTTCCCTGCCCAACCTGTAGCTGTGCCTGGGATTGCTCCGACCCAGGGGTAGGACCTTGCACTTGGCATGGTTAAACTTCATGAGGTTGGCATCAGCCCACCTCACAAGCGTGTCAAGGTCCCTCCGGATGGCATTCCTTCCCTCCAGCGTATCAACTGAACCACACAGCTTGGTGTCATCGGCAAACTTGCTGAGGGCACACTCAATCCCACTGTCCATGTCAGCGACAAAGATGTTGAACAAGACCAGTCCCAACACCGATCCCTGAGGGACACCACTCGTTACTGGTCTCCAGCCGGACATTGAGCCATTGACCACAGCTCTTTGTGTGCGGCCGTCCAGCCAGTTCTTTATCCACCGAGTGGTCCATCCACCTATCAAATTGATGTCGCTCCCATTTAGAGACAAGGATGTTGTGGGGGACAGTGTCGAATGCTTTGCACAAGTCCAGGTAGATGACATCAACTGCTCTACCCCTGCCCATCACTTCTGTAGCCCCATCGTAGAAGGCCACCAAATTGGTCAGGTAGGATTTCCCCTTAGTGAAGCCATGCTGGCTGTCACCAAGCACCTTGTTGATTTTCATGTGCTTAGCATGCCTTCCAGGAGAATCTGCTCCAAGATTTTGCCAGGCACAGAGGTGAGACTGCCTGGTCTGTAGTTCCATGGGTGATCCAATTTCCCCTTCTTGAAAATGGGAGTTATATTTCCCTTTTTCCAGTCATTGGGAACTTCACCTGACAGCCATGATTTCTCAAATATGATGGCCAGTGGCTTAGCAACTTCATTCCCCAGCTCCTTCAGGACCTGTGGATGGATCTCATCAGGACCCATGGACTTGTGCACATTCAGGTTTCTAAGATGGTCTCGAACCAGTTCCCCTCCTACAGTGGGTGCAAGGTCTTCATTCTCACAGTCCCTGCATCTGCCTTCCAAGACTTGGGTGGTTTTGTCAGAGCCTTTGCCAGTGAAGACCGAGGCAAAGAAGTCATTCAGAACCTCAGCCTTCTCCAAATCCTGTGTAGCCAGTTCTCCCGAGAGCTTCCTGAGGGGGCCTACGTTCTCCCTAGTCTGTTTTTTATTTGCTATGTACCTGTAGAATCCCTTCCTGTTATCCTTAACATCTGTAGCCAAGTTTAATTCTAACTGGGCCTTAGCTTTCCTAACCTGGTCCCTAGCTTCTCGGACAACATCCCTGTACTCTTCCCATGCCACCTGTCCTTGCTTCCACTTATTATAAGCCTCTTTTTTCAATTGAATTTTCCTCAGGAGCCCCTTACCCATCCAAGGAGGTCTCCTGGCCCTCCTGCTGCACTTCCTTCTGGTTGGGATGCAACACTCCTGAGCTTGTAGCAGGTGATCCTTGAATATCAACCAACAGTCCTGGGCTCCCCTGCCCTCTAGGGCTGTATCCCATGGAACCTTACTAAGCAGGTTCCTGAAGAGGCCAAAGTCTACTCTTTTGAAGTCCAGGGCAGTGAGCTTGCTGCACGCTCTTCTCACTGTCCTGAGGATCTCAAATTCAACCATCTCATGATCATTGCAACCAAGGCTGCCCTGGAGCATCACATGTCCAACGAGCCCTTCCCTGTTGGTGAGCACGAGGTCAAGCATGGCACCTTGTCATGCATCTCCTTGTCAGATCCTCTGTTACTTGCAGAAGGAAGTTGCCTTCCACACAATGGAGGAACCTCCTGGATTGCTTGTGCCGGGCCGTACCGTCCTTCCAACAGATGTCAGCGTGGTTGAAGTCACTCATGAGAACAAGGGCCTGCGGAGCGTGAGGCTTTTCCTATCTGTCTATGGAGTGCTTCGTCTGCAGGTTCTCCTTGATCAGGCAGCCTGTAACAGATCCCCACAGTAATGTCTCCCATAGCTATATTCCCTTTAACCCTGACCCACAAACTCTCTGTTAACCGCTCACCTGTCCCCGCACAGAGTTCCATACTCTCCAGCCTATCCCTAACATAAAGGTCAACTCCCCCTCCTCACCTGCCAGGCCTGTCTTTTGTAAAGAGCTTGTAACCTTCCATTCCAACACTCCAGTCATAGGAGCCATCCTACCATGTTTCTGTGATGCCTATTATATCATACCCCCATAGACGTGCACACATCTCTAATTCTTCTTGTTTGTTCCCCATGCTACGGGCATTTGTATAGAGGCATCTGAGCTGAGCTCCAAATGAAGCTGGCTCATTGGCTGGAGCAGCTGGGATATCTCTACATTGCTCCAAGCATTTATTATAGTTTCTGGCAACTGACTGGTTGTGTTGGAATGGAATGATGCCCCCCTCCCCAAACACATCTAGTTTAAAGCTTCCTTGACCAGTCTGGCAAGCCTCCTACCAAAACTGCTCTTTCCCTTCTTTATCAGACCTGCTCCACCAGCCCCCACTAGACCTGGCCTCCAAACTTGGGTCCCGTGTTCAAGACACCCAAACCCCTGACTAGGACACCACCCTTTTAACCATTTATTAACCTGGCTAATCCTTCTAGCTTTTTTTAGGTCCTCCCCTGTATCTTGGAGAATTTATGAAAAGACTGTCTGAGCTCCAGAGCCCCTAACCACCTCCCCCAGGGCTCTGTAGTCCTTCTTTATGTTCCCCAGGCTACTACTATCTATATCCCTAGCACCCACATGTATCACCAGGAGTGGGTAATAGTCCGTGGGACTTACTAGAGCAGGCAGCCTCTCTGCCACATCCCTGATCTGTGCCCCCAGTAGGCAACACACTTCCCTTGAGACGGGGTCTGGCCGGCAGACGAGTGCTTCTGTCCCTTTCAGTGTAGAGTCCCCTACTACTATGACCCACCGCTTTTTTCTAGCAGCACCAGTAGAGATCTTTACAGGGAATCAGCCGGCTGTTTCTGGCTCGAGTGCGTTTACTCATTAGCCCCCTGCAGGACAGCAAAGGGGTTCTGCGTGGGGACAGGGGATTTAGCCTTGCTTTTGGTTGTCCTTTTCCTTCTTTTTTTTTTGTTGTTGTTTTTTTTTTTTGTCACTAATTCCCAGCTTCCCACGTTAACGGCCTCCTTCTTTCCTTCATGACCTAGAGGTGAAGCTCGAGGCCCCTGCACAGTTTGGGCCAGGAGCAAGCATTCCTGCTTACTCTCAGCTTCCCTGACATCTCGCAGTCTATTAACAGCATCCCACAGCTCAGCCACCTGCTGCAGGAGGACCTCCACCACGGAGCACCGAGTGCAGCCCTGCCCATTGTGCACCATTCCCTCACAAGACCAGGTTAATATAGCTTCATAATGCAACAGAGCCAGAAAGAGATCAATGCTAATGACTGAAGATTGTTAAAGTCGGCACGTCTGCCTGAAGCTAGGGGAGGCAGCAAAAGGTGTCTGGGTGCCTGTAGCTGTACTTGGAGCACTCTTGGATTGGTTAGCTCTTGGTCAGCTTCCTTTTCAGTCATATGCATCTATCTCTGGTGAAAGTGGAAAGTCTCAGAACACCTATGAGGAATAGAGAGAAAAAACTGGGAAATAAGGTGGATCATCAGTGAAAAGATGGACATTATGAAACAACCCTCCTCACTTGCTGCCTGTAAGCTAGCAGCCTGTTTGGCATTAAAGAGTCTGCTGTACAAAGTCAGTCTCTAGGATTCCTTTGTTAAGACAGGGATAACTTTCTGCTGTGGTGAGTAATTAGTTTTAATCATGGCACATTGTGTGAAGTGTCTCAGGAAATGGAGGTGTACAGATTAAATTGCTCAGAGTAAAATGAGAGGCTTTCCTTAGGACTGTTTAACTGAAAGAGATGCACATACAAAACTTGATAAAATCAGAAAAAGAAAAGTAAAGCAAGTTATTCAAGTCAGGGCCTCTTGTAGTTGGACATCTCCTGTTCTGCCAGGCTGCCTCTGTAATCTGCCCATGCATCAATATCCTTGTAACAGTCTAGTTCTGATTCTGAATCTTCTGTCTTCTGTTCATTTAAGATATAGCATCTAACCTTAATTACATTTTTATATGTTGTTAATAATGTGTTGTACTTTACATAGTAATATTTTCTCAGCCTCAGTGTTTATGTTCCCTAAATCAGTTTTTAAAGGCCATAACTGAAGTGGATTGTTAATGGTGTGTTCTTTGTCAGCCCAGACTCAGGAGAAAAATCAAGCCCTAGTAAAGAGGTTTTACTTCAATGCCAAGAGGCTGGATACAGCCACTGCCAGCTTTGAAGCCACTTTGTTTTAAGTCTGATTCAGTAAAGCCCTTAATCGTAAGACTTGCATTAAACCCAAAGAGGTCATCAGGTTGACTGCAGCATGGCTGCTGATCAGCTGCTTAAGTATGTTGCTGAATCAAAGTTTTCACACTGAATCCTGAATTCTTATTGGAAGGGACACTTATAGAGCACAGTAGTATTCTGTCTGAGAAGCAATGGCAGGAGTACGGTCCAGAATGGAGACTTTTCTAATCATTCTTCTGACATGGCATGAGTAAAGTTGATGCTACCATAAATACAGATGAACAAGTAGCTATATTGCATTCGTGGGTTTCTTTGATTTAATTGGTGACAAGGAGCCTAGGGGCTGGTGGGGAAACGGGAAGGGAAATGAAGAGTCCTGGTGTTAAAACTGATTTTTCACACATAGAGCTCAGATGTCAGGCAGCCTAGGGGTGTAATTGTTTATAAACCTGCTCAGTGTAGGACTCTGGGCTGAATTCTTGTGAAACCATTAGCTATCAGCTATGCACAGGGCTTATTAAGCCTATGGAAGGGGCTTCATGTTTTACCAAATCCAGGATTCATATGGTAGATTGACTAGCTGGCATTTAGCAATCTGTGTTGCCAAGGTCAGTTGAAAGAAATTAATGCCTCATACCTTCCTCCACCTCAGTTGAATGTCTTGTACTGGACTGAACAGAGCATTTAGCAGAAAAATACCAGTGTACTTTGAGATCATTGATGCGTTGGTGTTCTCAGAGCCATCCATCGTTCAATACCATCTCCATTTGCAATGACTGTTTGACCCCCAGTCATCTCTGGGAGAGGTATACCTGTAAAACACTTTCAGTTCTCATCTTACAGCATAATCATGTTTCTGTGGGGGAGATGGGTTTCTGGTTTGGCTTTTACCTTAAGGAAAATTCAGTTCCACAATGACTAAAATGGCTGGATACTAGCTGTCCTTTGACACAATTACATCCAAAATATTCAGAGCTGAAAGTGTTATGTAAAAGCAGTCCTGTTAAGCTGTGTGCTTGGTGTTTACTGTTGGTGTTGATGTCACCTCCTTTTTCCATCCCCAAGAAGAAGAACCAGTAAAGAGTCTGATGGCTGTGGAAGCGAAACCTGCTGCTCTTCCAGGGAAGCAATTGGGGAAAGAGCATGGGCCCACTGAGCCTTCGGACCAGACAAAAGGCCTCTGTAAGGGTCAGTCGGATTCTGGTTTGGAGGCCAAAGTGTGTCATGAAGACAAAGTGCCAAGTGTGGCATCCAGCAGGGAGAGTGTAACTGTTGTGGCGGAAATACTCCTAAAAGACACATCCCCTTCCTCAGCTGAGGAAGGTGTGTCCTCCTTAGGTTTGCATGTGTTTGCTGCCAGTGAATCCTTCAGCTTTCTCCAGTGCTTTCCAAGGCTGCTTCATTTCCTGTTCTTCCCATTTATGACTGCTCTTGTTATTATGCTTGAAGAGTGTGTAGCAGATAATATGATTGCATAGGTGTCGTATGACAACATGGTTTCCCACCACTGCGGCTGATTCCTGATTTTTTACTTTGCCATGACAAAATGTGCTTTGCAGCTAAGCTGATTCCTCTGCCTAAGCCTTTTTCCCCCATCTCAGATGTGTTTGCCAGTCACATTGCTAATCTATGTACATTTTTTTCTTTTTGGTGCAGAGATTCATCTGCTTTTCTTTCAAAAAGTAGATTTATTGACTTTGATTATGACATAAAGAGGCTTAAACTCTAGAAATGTTTTCATTTGCAGTCTGCAGGTTTTTTGTTTGGTTTTGGGTTTTTGTGTGTGTGCTTCAGTGCATTCTGGTTTAGCTTCCCTAAAGCTATTGCTTTTTATGTCATATCCTTGCCATTCATCGAAGCCTACCCTTCCTCTCCTCAGTCATTGACAGAACTCTGATTTTTTGTGTCTTACCTTATCACAAATTTTTAACCCTGCTGGAATGACCTTCTTTGGCAAAACCTCCATCACTTCCACTGGGATGTTTGCCTTCATAGTGAAGCAATTCAGTAGCTTGGGGTCGTAGGGTGAAGTTCTGATCTGCTCACTCAGCAAAATATTTACTGAAGTCATATTTCAGTATGTAAGAACTAGGCTATTTTTTAATGGTATTTCTCTGCAGCCAGCGCAACAGAGTGTAAAGACACACTGTGTGGAGTAGTAATGTACCCATTCACTACCTGGCTAAGAAATGCTGCATTTGGGAGGCTGGTGTTCTGGCTGGCCCAGCTAAAGAATATTAAATTCTCTTGGCAGTGAGACTATGTTTTGATGTCATTGGTATTGTTCATTTGCACTACAGTAAGAGGCACAGTAGGATACATAAAGAAAGCCAGTATCTAGCTATTTAATTCCTGTGAAACAAGACTAACATGGGCTCACTGGCCATATTTTTATACTTCATGGGACTGTCAAATGTACCAAATGTAAAAATATAAAGGAGCAAAATTACTGTAGCAGACCTCTGTTTTTTCTACCTGTAGAGTTTTGAATGGCAGTTGCCATTTTGATTAAATGTTAATGTATGGAAATATTTAAAGAATGTCCAATGCTTTGGTATTAATTGGTCTAAAAAATTTTGATTCATCAAAGTAAAAAGGTGGCTCTGCAGACTTGAAATCAGAGACAAAGAGATTCAGAGTCAGCCCAATGCTTGCTGTAACAAGCTTTGGAAAACCACTCATAAAACTTTTTTTACAGATCACACTGCAGAAAGTTCTGCCACATTTTGCAGTGTCTGGCTTCATATTTTCCATGATAGGAAGATTTCTGTAGGATGGAAATCATTATTTTCCATAAGACATTAAAAAAAAACCAAGCTATTAATGATAACAGAATGCAGATAAAATAAACCCCAACAACTAGATATTATTCCCTAAAAATATAGTGGCAGACAATAAGAGCAGCATTTTTTGTTTCAAATTAATTTAATTAGGGCCTGACGTACAGTCATTGAAACAAGCCATGTATTCGTTGACTTCAGCTAGAGCTGAAAATAGCTGTCCATTTTGAAGACTAGACCTCCAAGATCTGGGACTATTAAAAGCTCAGTTGCTGATTTGCACATACAGGTTTCATGACAGCAGTGAGATTTTTGTCATTTGCCAAAGACTGAATGTCAAAAATCGGTAGGATTAAATCCCCAGCCTCTTCTGACACTTGTAAACCCTTTTGTGTGCAATATTTATTTGTCTTAGGCTACATGTAGAAGAAAAATGTAAAAAGGATAGAAAAATGTATAACTGTGTATGTTTTAAATGTCAGCACCATACAAAGATACCATTGATTGGACTTAATTAATCTTGCAGACTTGACTACTGCAAATCTAACATAAGCTACAAGAGTCCATCAAAGCATACCAGGGAAGTGAGGATTACTTGTGGTTTTGCTGTTGTGTACAAACCATGAAATGAAGAAATCACATGAAATCATCTCATTTCAGTGGTCACATATTTATATGTGTTCAACTCACATTTTCACTATAAAACCTCATATATTGAAAGGAAACTAGGATTTTACACTTTAAAACAGATTTCTAAGTGGATGGCCTTGCTGCATGTTTGCATCTTTCTCCCTTTGCTTTCCATCATTCATACCAAGATGTTGTTTGTTGTAAGCCACATGACTGCCTGCCTGTAAGTGCTTTAAATAATCTTGTTATAAAACCCAAACAAACTACTTCAGATTTACTTGCAGCCACGAAGATGGAATTCCGTGTCCAGGAGGGCGCACGCCCTTTCGCAGCAGAACCATTAGACACAAAGCAACATGAATCTGGGAAAGACAGTAAGACTGGTGAGAAACCTAAATACGATGCCTTAGTTCCACAGCCATCAAAAACAGAGGCTATAGAGAAAAAGGATTCACAGAGCAAAGACACCGAAAAAATGCCTTCACCTCTATCAGAACAGATCTTGGAAACTGATTCACAAAAGAAAGGGGAAGCCAGTTTTGCAGAACCTGGTGCCAAGCCTCCTGCTTCTCAAGAACAAAAGGACTTGTCATTTGAACTGCCTAAAGGGAGCAAAACAGAAGAAAGGACTGCAGATATGCCTCCACCATCCAGCCAAGCTATGTCTATGACATTTAAAGATGATCTTAAAGATGTCCGAGATCGTCCCATCAGCCATGGTGAAAGTTCTCTATTGCTATCAGAATTCAAGGCAGAAGGAGTCAAAAGTGAACTTCCTTCAGGTCTGTCTCCTGCTGTCCCCCAGGAGCTTCCACTTGAAGACAATTCCAAAACAAAACAAGAACCCACAGACCAACTGTTTGCCAAAGATCTCACTAAAGACAGGACGCTAGCTCTGCAGGAAGTCTCAGCAGTAACTGTAGATGGCATGAAAACGCCAAGCACCCAGAAAATCCCTGCATGGGGGGAGGAAAAGGACATGACCAAGGATGAGAGTGATGAAGAAGAAAGGTATGACTTCTATGATAAAGGGGATGCTCAAGCATTAGATGGTGGTAAACTGACCACAGAACCTGAAATTAAGGCACTTTTCCTAGACAAAGCAGACTTTCAAAAGGCTGGTGAAGCTAAAAAGTCACCTGATATTTTCACAGCAGAAAAAGAAATGGACCAAAGTGGACTCCCAGCAACAGTAGACATGAAAAAGGAAGCGCAGCCAAGCACACACGTACTCCCAGCCAAGTTAGGCCATGAACTGACCCTTGAGAAAACAGTAGAGCACCCTGATAGCACTCAGCTATCCAGAGTAACAGAGAGAGCCCCTGAGGCACCAAGTTTAACCACTGACAAGACTCTTACTATGGAAGCTTCTCAAGAGAAAGATGTTAAAAAAGATAAGACAAGTGTTTCAGCTCCTCAAACCAAAGAAGAGGAGGATCGATCAGGAATGTCAAAGTACTTTGAAACCTCTGCTTTGAAAGAGGAAGCCTTCAAAGCAGATGCTCTGAAACAAGGCAGTGATTACTATGAGCTAAGTGACACCAAAGAGAGTGTCTATGAGCCTTATCAGACAGATCGTCTAATACCTGAAGACAAAGAAGAAGAGGAGGAAGAACTGCAGACAGAATTGGATCAGCAGCAGAGTGCACCTGCTCATGAAATAGGGTACAGTACCCTGGCTCAGAGCTTTACACCAGACAAGTCAGAAGAGCCGAATTCCCCAACAGAACGAATGTTCACAATTGACCCCAAAGTCTATGGGGATAAGAGAGAACTCCACAGTAAAAATAAAGATGACCTAACTCTGAGTAGGAGCCTGGGACTTGGGGGCAGATCCGCAATTGAACAGAGAAGTATGTCTATTAACTTGCCCATGTCCTGCCTGGATTCCATAGCTTTAGGATTTAGCTTTGGTCGTGCACATGATCTTTCTCCCCTTGCTTCAGATATTCTAACTAACACTAGTGGCAGTATGGATGAAGGTGATGACTACTTGCCAGCAACCACACCAGCACTGGAGAAGGCTCCCTGTTTCCCTATTGATAGTAGAGAGGAAGATGAACATATTGAAGAAGAAAAAGCAATGGCAGAAGAAAAAGTCCAGCCTGAGACTGTGGCCGAATCACCTTTCCTGGCCAAAGATTATTACAAAAATGGGGCTGTCCTAGCTCCTGACCTGCCTGAAATGTTAGACTTAGCAGGGACAAGATCTAGGTTAGCCTCTGTGAGTGCAGATGCTGAGGTGGCACAGAAGAAATCAGTTTCTTCTGACACTATTGTAGAAGACAGCAGCACAGCCCTGCCCCCTGTGACAGATGAAAACCACGTGACTCTCAAAGCTGAAAGTCAGCTAGAAGACTTGGGCTACTGTGTTTTTAATAAGTACACAGTCCCACTCCCTTCTCCAGTTCAGGACAGTGAGAATTTGACGAGTGAAACCTGTCCGTTTTATGAAGGCACAGATGAGAAACTGAGACGCGGCGTAGCTCCTGACCTGTCTTTGATAGAAGTGAAGCTGGCAGCAGCTGAAAAATCCAAAGAATTCCTCAGTGAAAAAGACTTAGGTCAGCATGCCACTGGTGAGTCTGTTCTGGCGAGGGACTTTGAGCAGGAAAAAAGAGATAAGCTGGATACTGTGCTAGAAAAAAATGAAGATCATCTTGACTCTAGAGAGGTCTGTCTCATTAAAGGTGCAGAGCCGGAGAAGACAAGACCTGAGGCAATCTTAGAAATGAAAGAGGAAAGTGTGGCTGATAAAGTTCATGTAACTGGCGATACCATGTATGACAGAATATCAGCTTCCGAGACAGCAGTAGAAAAAGGTGCTGTTTTTTCATCAATAGAGAAGGAGGAGAAGACTCTTTGTGTTGTTCCTGAGTTAGCTGAGGTAGAAGCTCCAATTAAACCGGATTACAATGCTATAAAGCATGATATGGAAGTGGCTGCAATGAGAGCTGACCAAGAATATCAGAGTCAGTTAGAAGCTAAGATTAGCGAGGTTACTTCTCTCCTGTCAGGGAAGGACAAAGCCTCTGTTAAAAGAGCAGAGCCTGAACCCAAAGATACTCAACAGAAAGATCAGACCATCTTGTCCAGAGAAGCAAAGGATGCAGATGTACTTTCCAAGATCGAGCCTAGTTATGTGAAGGACAGCAGCAAACTGTCAGAAACAGAAATTAAAGAAAAAGTAACTAAGCCCGATCTGGTACATCAAGAGGCAGTTGATAAAGAAGAGTCTTATGAATCTAGTGGAGAGCATGACCAAGGCCAAGAAAGTTTGAATGGAGAATCCTTGAAACCAGAGGATATCAAAGCAGAACCTGCAAAGCGTCCTGTGTCTGATGAAGAGCTGCCTGCACAGTTACCAGCAAAGGAGCCTTCTATGGAGCTCCTCCTTCCAAAAGCTGAGCCTCTCCAGGAAGAGCCTGCTGAGATTCAGATGGAGAGTATACCACAGCCTGCAGAAGGAACTGAAAAGACTCCTGATACAGCTGTGAAACCTATGGAAGTCCAAAATCTGCTGCCATGTGAAGTGACAGCTGGGGCCTCAAAAGAGGAAGAACATGAGGAAGAAGAGGTAGGGCTAGAAGAAATCAAAGAAGATAAACAGCATCTCATATCAGAAATGCCCTCAGAAACAGACTTTGGGAAACCTACTACTGAAGAAATGCTAGCCAAGGGCAGCCCAGAAGCACTGCCTGAACTGAAGGGCATTATTGAATCAGTGGTGACAGTAGAGGATGACTTTATCACAGTGGTCCAGACAACAGTTGATGAGGGTGAATCTGCTTCTCACAGTGTGCGCTTTGCTGCTACTCAGCAGGAAGACATTGAAACAGGGGACTCCCAGGCTGAAGAGGAGCTGGAGGTTGAGGAAATGGCAGACATTCAAGTTGAGCCCAAGGAGGGCTCCCCAGAAGCTCCTGCTTCACCCCAGAGAGAAGAAATCCTACTCACTGACTACAAGACAGAGACGTGTGACGATTACAAAGATGAAACAACAATCGATGAATCCGTCATGGACACAGACAGTCTCTGGGCAGATACTCAAGGTGTGCATTATCCTTTCTGTTTTGTCTGTTAAATACTTTTGCTTTCAAATCATAATGATCAAAGAGCAAGATTATTATAGTTATAACAGTAATCTCAGCATGTTTCAGAAAAATGGTAAAACAGTCTGCCTTTTTCTATTAATGCCTACTCTGTCTTCAACTATTTTTCCCTGCTCCACCTCAGTATTGTTAACATTTTTTACTAATCTTTTGTTTGTTGTTATAATTTCCTCTGATCCTACAGATGATGATAGGAGCATCATGACTGAACAGTTAGAGACTGTTCCTAAAGAGGAGAAGGCAGAGAGAGAATTGCGAAGATCATCTCTCGATAAGCATAAAAAAGAGAAACCTTTTAAAACTGGGAGAGGCAGGATTTCTACTCCTGAAAGGAAAATAGCTAAAAAGGAACCTAGCACACTCTCCAGAGATGAAGTGAGAAGGAAAAAAGGTTCATTTAACACTCCCTATTACAATATATATATTTTTATTTATTTACTTTTTTACTGTTGTACAGTACTATCTGGTTAGTCTGTTGTAGATGATGTGCACCGTAACCGTATTAGCGGTGGTGCTTTCTCATGAGATAGTGTACAACTCTTATGAAAAGCCAATGTGCAAGGCTCACTGCTCCACCGGCCCCATTTCACTGTAGGCATCCCCACTGACCACTGGGTGGCACACCTGACATTAATGCACCAGTGGTCCCCCCTTTTCCTACTTAGGCTTTGTTCACCCTGGTAGAAGCGATGCGTTGGGTTGAAGTGGTGGAGCAGTGGGCCTGCTGCTTGATGTATTGTCATGAAATTGTTTGCTGGGTTCTTTTCCTGATTCTATGTTTTTGTGTTTTTTGTCCATAGCAGTGTATAAGAAAGCTGAACTTGCTAAAAAAACTGAGGTTCAGACCCACTCTCCTTCCAGGAAAATCATTTTAAAACCTGCTATCAAATATACTAGACCAACTCATCTCTCCTGTGTTAAACGGAAGCAGACAGGTGACTGCGTTCTGTTCAGTTATGCAATGTGGCTGGCAAACATAGACATTTTTCTTTTTGTAACTCTCATGGCTATAGCAGCTTCTCTGTTTTTTATTTCTTCCTCCAAGAATATCAGTCTTCACAAATAGTATTGCTTCTTTTTTTTTTTTTTTTTGTGGCTTGTATCATTTTTCTTCTTTCTTTCCTGGTTTTGGTTTATTTCTTTACTGGAGGCCATGATCATGTATGCTTGTCATTGCTTGGACCTCCAAGTGCTGTGGTTGTAACTTGGCATCATGCTTATAGTGTGGTGTTGTAGGAATCCCTACTCATCATTTTGGTTTTTTTGTTCTTTTTTTTTAATTATGCCTTTTTTTTTTTCTGGTGGGAAAATGTTGACAGCTTCAACCATGGGATGCATTTCCATTACTTTGCTTTTTTACTCTCATGCATAATAAGAAGTGTTTCAGAGTTATATTTTGTTAATTGATGATATCTATATTGACACTTCCCAATCTGTCACTGATGTTTCTGCTGTACAGTCAAAATCCACAGGGAGAATCCAGCCACACGCAGCGTGAAGCTGAGAGAGAAGAAATCTGGGCTCACACTACGAATGCATTCCAAGCACAAATCTTAATATTTGGTAGAGGAAGATGAAAGGATGAAACAAATGATTCCTGTTCCAGCTTGATAGGTGTATCATTATTTAGCAAACCAAAAAGAATATTTTCAGCACTTTCATCATATTATTCATTGTTACTGTGAGTTCAGGGTGGAAAGATGAACATCTTTACTTTGTTGGTGATCTTAAAACAAAGAAATTGTTAAAAGAGGTGAGGTTTTCTGTCATGTAACACAGCCGCATGCTGCAGTGCAGTTATTCAAGAGTGTAACCAGGGCTACTAAGAGAAGAACCATGCACAGCAATGTAGAACTACATGAGCCTCTTCTCATAGCTTAGAAATGAAGAACAGGATTACCCATCCTATAGTTACACAGTGCAGTACCAAAAGTGTCCTTCCTAAGAAGTCACTCCTATTCAGTTTTGTACCAGTGAGTCTCTCCTGTTCCAAATTCAGATCAGTCTCAAGATACTTATACAAGGGTACCTTTAATGTCATGCCTCAACTGTATGAAGTTTGTACTGTCTGCTGATTGTATTCCATTAGGAAAACAGAACTAAATATTCAGTCCCATCGCCTTGCTCCTCTGGGGGAATCTGGTCCTTTTACTTCCTCTTGCTTCCCCCATGAGAAATGAAGCCCGGGAATGAAAGGCTGATCCAGACCCTTCTGTGCTGCTGTGATGACTCCTCCTCAGTTTGCAGTCTCTAGGCTGTCCTAACTTGCACCTGGACCAGAGTACCAAGGAGAGAGGAATCTTTAAAAAGCATTAGAACAACTCCTGTAACTCCCTTTTACAGTTTGCTGAAGGACAGCTTGATCAGCTCAGAAGTTATGACCTATAATTCACATATTCTTTCAAAAGACCCAAGGAGTTCAGTAAGCTGTGGAAATGGGGGGAGGGGGGAAGCGTTGGCTCTGTAGTGTTCCCACCTTTGCCTACCCTTCTGCAGCCATGTGGTTGGTGCTGTCTTGCCTTCACTTTACGAATAACTCCTCTGAACTCTTCTGGCCCATAGTGTCCTGCAGAGGCCTGAGTCACACCAGTAGACTTGCATAAGGAATCTGCCTGGTGCCTTAAACGTGTGCTGCCTGGCAACTGTCAGAGCTGCTTTTCTCTCACTCCAGTACATAGTGCAGCAGATATTTTAGTCAAAATGAAGAATGTAATAGAAAAATGAATTCCTGGTACATTTAAATACTGAGATAGAAAGCAACCAACAAATGATGGAGCCAGATTGATCATAAAATCTTCAGTAATGAGGGCTGAACTTTGAGGCTTGGGCTCTAAAGCAGGAGAGCTTGAACTGCACCACAATGTGAACAATGTGAAAAATATCTCGTGTTTCACTAGCTCTTTCCAGGATCTGTAATTTTGAGGGACATTGTCTCTCTCCCACTATTATGTAAAATATAGCGCTGTTTCTTGAAGCCATTTTTAACTGTCACTGTGTCCTATTTGGAATAGTCTTGTCAGCTTTAGTGATACCTGGCCAATGGTCTGTCACTGGAAGTCCCTGAACAGTGTAGTCTGTATAACTTTTGAGTTGCAGTCAGTGAAAACCTCCATGTTTCATTTACTATGACTTTAAATTGGAACATATAAGTGCCTACAAAAAATACTTGCTCATATTTTCTACACAGTGGCCAGGGAAATGACATCTTTCCCATTTCCCCTCAACACCAGAAAAAAATTCCCATGTCACTGGTGAGCACTGGCAAATACTGGTAACTTTCAGTGCCATATCCACAAGGGATATTCTTTTTAAGAGACTCACCTGGGCCATTTGAAAAAGAAACTTCATGGCCACCTCTGAGGAAAGGCTTGTAAAAGTCTTTGCCTTGGCTGGTGTAGGTTCATGAATGAAACCCCAGTTTTGACTGGTGTTTTGTTAGTGGCTGTAAGATGCCACTGTAGTTGTGCCATCAGAGGGGTGTTTACAGTGGCAAGACTCAGACCATTACCTGGCTATGAGTAGGAGTTACTAAGTGATACACTTCTGTTCCTTGTCTTCAATTCTGGGGTTACCCCCTGAGGTAGAACACGTTTGTTGTGTATTTAAACTGGCAGCAGTGCCTTTAGAGATGTTTTGTTCAGATGGAGAAGTTGTGGTGCTCTCAAGGTAAGTCCACACAAGCAGCACAGCTAGTCTTTCCACTTCATGGTGGTGGCTGGTTAGGGCTCCATGCCAAGAGAAGGAGGAAGGATGCTATTTGTGATTATTTAGAAGAGATGCAAACCAGAACAAACCCAGCAGTAACGGATGCGGTAAAATGTGATGCAGGAGGACTGTGCTGTACTCATCCCTCTTATGAATCCAGAACTGAAGTACACAGTTACATTCTTTTCCTCCTCAAAAGCTTTCTCCCCTACTTCTTCAATTTATTAAATAAGTATTTTATTAAGATGGCAGAACTAGAGTGGGAAGTGTTGCAGAAAACCAATGGTCTCCTCACCATGCCTGGGAACTGCACAGGGAAAGGAGAAAATGAATTGGCTCTGTCCTGTATGATGCATTGTGGTTGGGTTACAGTTGGAAGACAGTTGGGTTTACTGTCAGAAGGTTGTCACCTGTGATGACTGTCCTGCCTCTACATTTACTAAGGACATCCTGGCACAGATGCCGAAAGATTTCACTTCTGTTTTTGTGTGGCAGATCACTTCCTGAGCAGCAGTGTTGGGGTGAAACTAATAACCTGCTTTCCAAAAAGCTGCTTTGTTCCAAAACTTTTCATAAGGAGGGAATCCAAGTCAGAGAGCACAGTCTTACCTCAAACTATGTTCTATCAAATAAACAAAACACTAAATTAACATACTTGAAATCACAGATAGAATTTGAATTGCTGAAGTCTGGGGCCTTAGTTGACCCATGGCACACGGACCTTGTTGACGCAACTAGGATGATAATTCAACAGTGCAGCTCTCTCTTCCCATGAGGAGTTTTACCTAACATTTTGAAAACTGGTGATTTTAGGGTCTCTCAACATTTTCATTTGTGGATTACTTAAAAGGAGCCTGATTTTTAGAGGATAGTCCTGAAAATCAGGTTGCAAAGGCATCTGTGCCTTCATAACCAAAGCTTCTTGTACTTGTCAGTTATTTCTTGAACATTTTACTGTATTTTCTAGACTTCAAGAAACATGGATACAAAACTTTGAAATGTGCAGACTACCATTTTATCTCGAGTATAGGACATGTTTAAGGCAGGTACATTTCTGTATACAGTTCACTGAAAGTAATTCACAAAGTACTTGATTTGCACAGTAGTTCCAAGGCATTTAATTGTTCTAACAAGTGTATTAAGCTTATTATTATTGTTTTTAACTCTCAAGTCTTTCTTTGGGTCT
Organism: Pezoporus flaviventris; assembly: GCF_033815535.1. Taxonomy (NCBI): domain Eukaryota; kingdom Metazoa; phylum Chordata; class Aves; order Psittaciformes; family Psittacidae; genus Pezoporus; species Pezoporus flaviventris. The sequence goes on from NW_026892549.1 coordinate 56,432,135, forward strand.
CTCAGCAGCAGGTGGTGAAACAAACCAGGCTCCTGGTGTATTTAAACAAGCAAAGGAAAAACTCTCAGTGAGTAAAATCATCATTCATCTTTATAATCTCCTTTGTCCTTATTTCAGATCTTTTTGTGTTAATTCAGTAATTGTGTGTTCCATTTAAAACGTGTGTTCCATTTAAAACTTGTGTTCCAGTTAGAATTTGTTTGCCATATTCATTATTCATTTAAAAGAGTAATTAAAACCACCTTTCCTGAATAACCTGAATTACAGTTCCAAGTGGTAGGTGATGACAGTTTGCAGATTCATAGGGGCACACAGGCTGCACACAGTTGTCATCCTGGGATGAACTGTGTACCTTGGCCCTTTCTGCAGCATCCGATTCATACAGCCACCTTGCTCAGTTGCTACATAGGCAGAAATCCTCCCCCAGGACTCACTGGGTGTATGATGCACCGCTTCATAGCCATACATTCTGCAGAGCTCTTGCCTGTACTGGCCGGTAGCATTTTATATGCAATTAAATGCTTTTTGAATGACCGTCTCCTGGACTGCTGATTTCTGCTGGTGATTCAACCTAACAGTTACGTGTCCTGCCTTAAGCTGCTCTTCAGCCTGTTCTGCTCCCTCTGTCTGGCTTTCTTCTGTTGTTTCCTTCAGTAAATACTGCAGTGTTCAAACTCTGTTCCCACGCTGAACCTACACTCCTCCTCCTGTCCCATCACTCCAAAATCCCCAAGAAACCAACCTCCTTTCCCTGTGCCCTACGCAACTGGTTTTTACATGGCACTGACACATGCTAATACACATCCATAGCACTGACAGCACTGTGCTATTGTTAGCCAGCATTAACAATTAAATAGTTCCTTAGGATCCCTCTAAATTTCCTCATGTATTCCATGGATGATTTATTTCAAACAGATAGTCAATTCTCTGAGGAACAAAAAGATCAGCCTCATAAAGTGCTACACATAGTTTATGACTCATAAAAAGTTTTTAATGATGATAGCAGCATAACTGATTGGAGGCTTTGGAGGAGGCTGTGAAATTTAGACCTGGATTCAGCCATGGATTCTGGGATTTCATGTGGGTTTTCAGGTCTGACTCATTTCAGCTCGTAACTGGGAAAATTGCTAGAGGTTCTTTACTAGTACAGTAAGAAATACCTAGACAGGTTTCTGGTCTGAGTCAACAGTATGGTTTATTACTGTCTTTTCTTAAGGGATGATCAATTCACAAAAGAAGTCAATACCAGCCCATTTTCAGAGTCATCTGTGTTCATGGAGTACCCCAAGTATAAGTTGCAAGATCGTTCTCTGAAATTATCTGCTTGCTACAGATTATCTGCTGTCCCCTTAACTTACAGAAAAGATCAGCTATAGCGATGTTCCCTGCTTACTTTCTCTTCCTCTTGCTTTGCTTCTCTGATTGCTACAGTTACACAACCCTTAGACATTTTCTATTCTGTGCCTTGGCTTCACCTCTGCTTTTATAAAGACCTCTCCTTTTTGTTGTATTTCTTCCTGATTTTCAGCTTTTATGTCCTTCAAATGCAGCTTTGTCCTCTCCACTGCTTAAGGCTAGGTCATCCAACCCAGTCAGTTTTGTTACCTATCTTCAAACTACAAGTTTACTATTGCTTTGCAGAACAAGTTCAGAAAGGCTGAGCAGTTCCATCTGCTGGAAGGAGCTGTGTACCTGTGGTAGCGAGATGTTGAGAACATCAGTCATGTTAGGAACACCTCTGAAATAAAGTGAGGTTTCTGCATCCCAACTTGAGCAATTCCCGAGTCTTAGAGTTATATAGATGTGTCCTGTGGACAGCTAGCACTTCCAGCAACATGAATTGTAACAAAGATCAAAGGTAATGCATTGCTAAGAGAGTAAGAACAGTTTTCTGGGTAAAGGGCAGGAAGGGATTGAGACATTTGGTTTCTTTACTTGCTCTACCAGCCTTCAGCATGTCACTGAAATCCGTTTGGGCAAGATTCTGCTTCTGTTGCTGATGCTAAGAAGTGACTTGCTTCCTAAATAACACTGAGGGCATCTAGACTGTGATAACCTTTGAGCAGTGTGTTAGCCCAAGATCATGCCTTTTCCCCAGCTGTTCCATTGAAAGATCTCAGTCTCGTCCATCTTTAGCATCCACATTAGATGCACATATTCATGGAGGTCACTGTGTGCAGTTTAAGTGAAGAGGACAAGGTCTGTACATCATGCGTAGGATATTAATCTGTAAAAGCTTTCCAGTCTTGTTAGGGGAAACATTTGCATGACCCACAAGGCAAAAACCACAGAGTGAACATTTGGGCCTAAAACTGTGTGTGCTTCATTATAGCTAAAGTTCAGAAAAACAGGAGAAAGGTGTTTGCAGAATGTCTGCTTCCTGAGGCCACCCAACTCTGCTTCCAGAAATTCAGCATTAGTAACCACCCTAGTAGGTTTGTAAATATGGCCCCAAGTTTCACAAGTGGATGGGACCCATAAATTGAGCTGTGACAAATCAAAGTCTGGAGAAGCCTTTGATGTGACAGAAACACACATTGTGCAGTTTCTGTGTAAAATAATTTTTAATGACTTTATTCTGTTTATTCCCAGGTAGTGAAACGAGTATTAACAGAAAGAGGCATAAATATGTTGCAGAAGTCATTCTAGGAATATATTCTTGCTAGTGAAGCACTTCCATCCTTTGAAGTAATTTCTTGCCTTGCTACTTGGTATGGATGATGATAACCAACAGAAGTCATCTCAGCTGTTGAAGGACAGGAATGGTTTATTACACAGTTCTGCAGCTTTTAATTATATTGATGATATCATAGATGACATTGAGCACACCAGCTTCAGATTTCTGTGGGCTGGGTATGCAGCCTAAGCCAGATGCCTGTGAGGGCTGGATAACCCATTCTTTTCTCATTTTCTAATACAGACAACTTGAGAAGTAACTCATACACCTTTTCTGAGCATTGAGAAGGTCTAGGTGACTGACTTTGCTCAAATGCCAGATTTTTCATGGTTAAAGTTCTGTACCAAATCCTGTAATTACAGACCTGTTGGGATCACTCCTGTTTGTATCTTCATGCTAGTGTGAATACAGATTGAATCAGGACTACATTGCCAAGGGGTGCATTAGGGATTTTGTGTGTACACACAAGAAGCAATGCTGTCATGTCCTTTTGCCAGTGTGGGAATACTGCTGTAACTTTGCTTTTAAGATTCCCACGATTTTATTCTTGACTGTAGCCTGGAGGGATATATTTCAAAAATGCAACTGGGTTTTAAAGGACTAGGATCTCTTGGTGCTCCTGTAGTTGTGCACTTGTTTCTAATGCAGACAACCAGCAGCTGTACCAATGAAATGCCATATATGGCACCAGTTTTGTCCTAGGAAGACAAGACAAATACAGCATCTGAAGAAAAAAAGTACTTCCTAGAATCAGTAACTGTACAGTCCCCGAGGATTTCAGTCCAACAACACAGAACTGAAAGTTGCATGCATGTCAGAACTGCATAGACACCATTACCAGACACAAGGAAAGCATTCATAGCTTGGGTTATGGTGGTGGTTTGTTTTTCTTTTTTTTGCTCCATGTTGCATGTATGTTCTTTTTGTCCAGCTTCATGTTGTGTTTTCTTTTGTTTGTTTTCTCATGACTAGACTGCCTCTTTGTCAAAGATTCCTGCCTCAAAGTCTAGAGCAAAGTCATTGCTCCCACCAAGACCCAGCTCAGCTTGCTCCTTAACTACTAAAAGGGCCACTTTTCTTGATACAGACAGTTGTTATGTACGGCCTTCCTCAGCAGGCCCAAGAGACTGCTTGCCCTACTCAAAATCAGATACTAAGGTAAGGTAGCAGAGTTGGTAGAGAGAGTTAGCTTGGAGATGTATAGATGAACCCCATGGATCACATTCTCTACCTACTGAATCTTGAGTAATTCTCTGCAAAGCTTACATCCAGTGGCACGAGAATTGATTATTAGGCTACAAGAGTTGTGCTACAAAATGGATAAAACCGAAGGAGATTCTCCAGAGGAAACATAAGTGAAATAAATTACAACTAGAAGAACATATCTTCTTTCTATTGATTATATGGATCTGCTTCTGCTGAGAAGTGGCACCCATTTGCATGTGGGTAAGTGGCAAAGAACAGCAGTATTAAAGTGCCCTCCCAGTTTAAAACAATTTAACTTTCAATCAGTTAATATTCCCTGAAAACAAATTCAGTCCCCAGTGTAGGAGGGTACAGTTCTAATCACCAGCAGTAAGGGCAGAAGCCAAGTGCTCTAGGATCCAAGTCTGGTCTATGTATGGGACCATGCTGAAGAAGTTGCAGTTGAAAGAGATGTTCAGCAGTCCATCCTAGCTTCTTCATGTTTACATTTCACTTGTGTTTCACATCTGCTTGATGCTGAGTTGATGACTATCCCCATTGAAAAACTGTTTTCACTCTTTATTTCCATTTTTCTGTGCTAACAGTATGCTTGGTCTGTCTTTTACTGTTTGGCACCATCATCATATTTGTTTATCTGCTTATGCAAGACTGTCTTTGGCCATGTGTCCCATAGATTCAGAAATATTCTAACATACATGTCCACTGCTCTAACCATAGTAAAAGAAGTATGGAAGGAAATAAGACACCAGGATTAATAATCCTGAATTGAAAAAATAAGCTGTAGCTAAAATTTGTTCTCCAAAAGAAAGTGCAAGGTACAGTTGAAGAATGCAAAAAATCACACCTCTGTGGGGTATATTCTGGGCACCAGTACTGCAGTTACTTTGCAGGTAAATTCATGTAAGAATTCCACACCTGAGCTCCAGAGAGTAAATTCTTTAACTTCAACTTGCAGTAAAATAACCCCTTGTTTCTTACTAAGAAACAAATGTGGAATCCATTCATTTAGATCTAAGAGTATCTGTGTTAAGTACATCAGATTACTGGTGTTTTGATGCAGTAAACAAGCACTAGGGAGCTATGCAGAGCATGGGAGCTAGCTGGATCCCAACAGGTTCCTGTGTGAGTGGTAAGTTGGGCCTATAGGATGAGGTTTCCCCTTCTATACAGGTTAAGAGAAATCACAGCCTATTGATCTTTGAGTTTTGAAAACTAAACCTTCCTTTTTTATGTTGCTACTACTAGGATGGAGTAAGCAAGAGTCCTGAAAAGCGTTCCTCTCTACCACGACCTTCCTCTATCCTTCCTGCTCGAAGAGGTGTATCAGGAGACCGAGACAGAGAGGAGAATTCTCTCTCCCTCACAGCTTCTCTCTCTTCAGTACGACGGACCACCCGTATGTTTTTTTCATATTAACCTTCTCCTACTGCTGTGGGTGTCTCCCATCCGTGTTAGATGTGTCATATTGCCATAGCGTCATGTGTCCTTGCCTTTTACACAGGGGGCAGGTCTGGGGTATGCTCTTGGAAATCAAGCCCCACAAACTCATTTTGTCCAGATACCAAGTGCTGAGCAGCATGGGCTTGAAAACAGGGACAGGATGCACCCTTTCTGTCCTCTGCAATGCCCAGACCTAGGACTGCTGTTCAGACTGATTGCTGATACCTGAAAGTGACTTTGCAGGGAGTTCAGAGCTGGGCAGGTGGCTTAAACCACAACAGCAAGATATTTAACACAGGGCATTTACAAAGTAAATTACAAGTAAAAAAATGAGACAAACTTGAAGTAAGGAACATAAAATATTCTGATGGATCTTGGGAAAGGGAAACTGGTAGTTATAGTCTTTAATTTGCTGTTTCACAGTGATGATCTCCCTGTGCCATAATACTAGGGTAAACTCTCTGCTGGGAACTGAGATGTTGGCAAGTGGAGTGACTCATGGGAGTAGGTTAGGATAGTAAAACAGCAAGGTCCTTTTAGGAGGACTAATCTTATCAAATCACAAACCAGAAGAAATCACAGAACAAAGAGAATTTTATCAAATACCCCAGAACTTTTAGTTAGATGTGCATTCAACACAGGCCTCAGAACCTGGATATAGCTCCCTGCTTTCCAATAGGAATTCCTCTGGTTTCTCTCTTTAGAAACCAATCTTTTATAGGAGCTACAGGGAAATAGATGATTAAATTCTACAGAAAATGTGCTTTGAAATTCTTGCATGATTCTCCAAGGGTAAAACAGAGACCCTTTGTAAGCAGAGTGACCCCCAGCTGGCATAGCAGCCCATTCTGCTGATGAGGAGTGAGAGGCCATTGAGCATTTGCCAATGTGGTGAAGGGCTGAGGAATGAAAAATAAATATACCAAAGCTGCAGGGAGCTGGGGAACAAAATAATACTCCCTTTCTGTCTCAGCTGGTATGGTGAGAAGGTTGGGTTTAGGTTTAGGGTTGGTTTGGAAATAAAGAAACCCTTCAGGGAAACTGGAAGTGAGAGGAGTATGCTCTATCTGTCTGATGAGTCATGTAAACCAAAGAGTTTCTCCTGGACCCCAGGGGCAGCAGTGCCTTGGGTTTGGTCCCTCACTGTTACTTAAACAGAATGATTGACAAATACTTCAGATAAGTTTTTTTATTAGCCCCACTGGATGCTCTAGAGAGGCCCATTGGATTTATAACTCCTGAACATTTCAAAGGTGAAAATGTACATGCACCTATCCAGCACTGGGGTTTCCAGGCTTTGAGGGTTGGTTTGGTCTTTCTCTCTCTGAGTATTCTCAGTGGAGCTTTACTTAAAGCAGCATATGGAAGTACCTCAGCTTGTTTATTTGTGTTTGAGAGTTACGAGCAGAGCTGGCTGCAGAAAACACAGTGCCAATACTAAACTGTTCTTGTGCTCAGTGAGGATGACTGGCAATGCCACAAGCACTGAGTGGAGCTGCTATAAAACATTACAATATTTATTTATTTCTAACTCACATGCAGATGTAACTAGAATGTGACTTTTCAGCTAGGTTGACTTCTCTAATTGCTTTCTTTCACTGCACTAGTGAAAAATAGCAATTGAATGTGAGGGACATCTGCCTATCCACACAACAGAGCTATGACTTGTTCATTAGCTGAATGCTGACCCAGGGAACAGCTGCAGACACTGGATAACCAGCAGTGGTATGTGACTAGCAGCTGCCAGGCACTTAGAGCCTTTAGTTTCAGTATTACGATCAGAATTTTTCCCACTCTCTAGTTCAATGCTCAAATCCATTGAAATTGGTGACAGCATTCTTACTGGCTAGTCAGGTTGTCAGATTGAGTCCCTCAATGTCAGGTTAGATTCCAAGGGTGCTTCTCGTCCTTTACCCAAAATGGAAATCAGTGTGGTATTGTGCCTCATTTAGTGAGCTTTGTGGGAAGCATGGCTGTGTTACAAAACAGGGAACTCAGTCACCATATGGGGAGTTAACCAGCTCAACCATACATGACAAGGTAACTCCTGACAGGTTGATGGGCAAAGTAAGACACAGAGATAGACATCCAGTGTGCCATTCTACCATCTTAGAACTGTATCTCTCCTGGCACACAGGGATGCAGCACTGGGAGGAGCATAGGGAAGAAGAGCTGTATTTCTGTGGGTCTAATGCTAGTTTTTGTCCTGGATGTAGGATCAGAGCCAATTCGTAGCAGAACAGGAAAAAGTGGAACTTCGACTCCCACTACTCCAGGCTCCACTGCCATCACTCCAGGGACACCACCAAGCTATGCCTCCCGTACCCCAGGCACTCCAGGGACACCCAGCTACTCCAGGACCCCACACACTCCTGGCACCCCCAAATCTGCCATACTGGTACCTACTGAGAAAAAGGTTGCCATAATTCGCACTCCTCCTAAATCTCCAGCCACTCCAAAGCAGCTACGGGTTATTAATCAGCCTCTACCTGACCTCAAGAACGTCAGGTCCAAAATTGGATCAACAGATAATATCAAATACCAGCCTAAAGGGGGGCAGGTAAGGATTCCACTTTTCATGTTGGGATGGGTGTGGGATGGGATCCATTTGAGTTGCCTTGCAAATGCTGCTTCTGTTGTCCATATGCACTGTTTCAGTGATGATAAAAGGCAGGGGCCAGGACAGTCTTGAGAAAGTATTTTGTCCCCTGAAAACTAATGGTGCCTCACTGAGAGCAGTTGGAAAACTTCAAAGTAAGAGTTTGCACTCCATGCCATAGATAACTTTCAGCCTGAAGTCTCATCAGTTGCTGCTTATCTAGTCTTTATCAGTACCAACAAATGGAAGAGGTTTGTTTTAATTCAAGCAAGTTCAAATTCAACCTAAATAGATGTTAGTAGGATTGCACACGACATGACCTTTTCTTGGGTCATTCCGCATTGCATGTGCATTGTGTTGGGTGATGTTAATGGGGGTTGCAGACTCCAACCTGGCAAATCCACCCCAAGTTAAAGATGAAGGGAGGAGACAGATATTAGACTTAACTGTTTTTCTTGCTGCAGGGTTTGAATAAGCAGGAACAGGGCTTAAATTGTATAAACTGGAGAATGAATGTAATATAAGAAAAGATGAATGTGTAATAAGGCAGATAATGTTTTTCTTACTGTCTGAAAGAACAAGAATTCAGGGACACGATGCAATTAAAAAGACATAGTTTCATACCTTGCAGAGTTATGCAGTGAAGCACATTGTCATGAGTATCGCTTTTGGCTGAAGACTTAACATGTGTTAAGCAAAGTCGTAAAATCACAGAATGGTTTGGCTTGGAAGGGACCTTAAAGCTCATCCAGTTCCAACCCCCTGCCACAGGCAGGGACACCTTCCACTAGAGCAGGGTGCTCCAAGCCCCATTCCAACCTGGCCTTGAACACTGCCAGGGATGGGGCAGCCACAGCTTCTCTGGGCACCCTGTGCCAGCACCTCAGCACCCTCACAAGGAAGAACTTCTGCCTAAGAGCTCTCCCCTCTGGCAGGTTAAAGCCATTCCCCTTGTCTTGTCCCTACAGGCCCTTTTCCAAAGCCCCTCTCCAGCTTTCCTGTAGCCCCTTTAGGCACTAAAGCTGTTGTAAGGCCTCCCCTTAAGGGGCCTTCTCTTCTCCAGGCTGAAGCAGCCCGACTCTCTCAGCCTGGCTCCATAGCAGAGCTGCTGCAGCCCTCACAGCATCTCCGTGGCCTCCTCTGGATTCACTCCAGCAGCTCCACGTCCGTGTTGTGCTGTTTCCCCAGAGCTGGATCAGGACTGTAGGGTTGGTCTCCCCAGAGTGCAGCAGAGGGAGAATCTCTTCCCTCGACCTGCTCCTCACGCTCTGGGGGTGCAGCACACATTCCAGAAAGCTGGGTTGTACAGTGCTTGCAGATTAGATACTTCTATATATACGTGAGATTTTGAATTCATAGTGGAATATACACAGCAGTGAGGTTTGCCTAATGGTGTCTCAGAAAAAAATATTAAATTGGATCAAATCTTAACATTGCAACCTCCTGCAGGTGTTGCAGGGGAAAAACCCAGGCTCATGTTGTAAACAATAAGGTATCTCTTAGAAGCTGATCCTGTTTTCATGGTAAATTAACACATCCATTGCTTTCCAGGCTTTGGACAGTAGCCAGTTACTCAGATAAAGTCAAGATAATGCCTCAGCAAAGGTTCTTCTGCCTTTCTTTTGACAAGTATCTGTGTAACTATTTTGTGGGGGAGTTCAACACTCATTTGACATATTGCATGGCAGATGGTAGCAGTGCGCAGGGGCTTCAGGAGGCTTGGAACACAAATTCAGCCTGTGCATCTGGATTAGCATTCCTCATAACAAGCCCAGCTGCTGGACCTGCGGCTCAAAACCAGCACCATGTTAGCCAGCCCTCCTCCTCTCTGGTATTCTCTGTGGACTGTTAACAGCCATACAAGGCCCAGGGGAGAGCACAGCAATTGTATTTCTTTGTGAATGGCATGCCTAGACAGCTACACTTCATAGAGTTGCAGTCTTTACAGGGTAGTGAAGGATGGCACAGCAATTGGCATTTCATTCTTCCAGGGATCACAGGGGAAATCTGCTGGGTGGACATAATGTCACTGAGGCTAAAGCATTTTTCAGTTCCCAGTGATATGTGGCCACTGAGCTGGGTTGAGCAGAGAGAGACTCACTGAAGTTTTCCTTTATGCCATAGTTGCTTAGTCTAGACAAGAGGTTTTAGGATTAATTCTTTTCCAGTTTCTGCAGTTTAATTTCATAGGGGCTGTGAGAGGAACACATGAAAGCTAATTTCGTTTCCTTGTGTCTGCTCACTTCTTTAATGTCTGGTGGCAAATACTGTGCTGGCTGAAATAAGCTGTTATCTGCTATCTGCTTTTAGTGATGATACATGAAACAAACCGAAAGCTGCTTGAGTTTTATAACCTGAGCTGGAAGTGCTGATAGCAATAACCACAGGAAAAATAAGCAGACAAAAAGCCAGCATATATCTGGGCATGTTAAGTACATACACGTGACATGTAAATCACTAAAGGAATACAGATACGCAGCTCAGAAGTGTCATTTGGAGACAGGCTATCCTTTTACCAGAGGCATATCCGAACCTAGCAGAAGGTCGTCTTTTAGCTTACAGCTGTTCTAGAGAAAGCAGCCCCACTCTGAAACTGCCAGAGGCTGAGGCGCAGAACTGAAGAAGCAGGGGATGTTTGAATGCTAAATAAATCAAGAAATACAGTACTTGAGCCTTGAATTTCATCAAAAGCTCATCAGACAGCAGACTGATTTTACTTCAGCTCTGGCTTGCAGCCTCAGAAACAAAGAAGAGAAATAGCTTCACCTGATAGGAAGGAGAAAAAAAAAGGAGCATGCTTCTAGGGGCAGAAGCAAGTTAACTTTGCCCTTCATTAAGGTCCTACTAGGAATAGATGGCTTGAGATGTGTTTAACTGGTATTCTGCAGGCTGGAGAAATAAGGGGTTCTCAGCTCTGTGCTGCAGCCAGTAGGTGGTTGTCTGGTTTTCTCTTTATAGCAGAGTACGGTGAAATGTATCATTCTTGGCAAAGCTCAGAGGCGACTAGCTCATGGGTATGTCTGCTGGGCTTCAGATGGGTTTTCACACTGTATCAGCTGTGGAGGAAATGCTGTGCTTTCAAATGTAACCCATTTGCATCTGTTATTTCTCAGACAGCCCAAGGGAAGCATGGAGGAACTGAGGGAAGGGGTTGGAACTCTGTTTCAGATGCCAAGACTGGGGTTTTTCTTTTCAGATTTTTGATCTTCTTGAAATTCTGTCTATGAATGGAGTTTGTACCATATCAGAGTGCAAAAGTGCACTAACTGAGTCCTGCCATTACTGACCACGCAGACTATTCATAAAGCAGCATAGGCCAGCAACCAAGGGTAAAGCCAACCTAGATTTGTTTTAATTTAATCTTAAAATGTATACCTAAACCCTGAGCCATGGGCAAGAATTTAAGTGGATGTGAATCAGCAGAGCTTCATCAAAGTGAATGGAGCTGTATAGACTAGAATGCCATACACAAGGTTTAAATATCACTACAGTAAGAGCCAGGCATCTTGTAAGAAGTAAGGTGACATGTAGAGAAACTCAATCCCTGAGCTTTTGTTGAAGAACAAATGTTGAAGAACCAAGTGTTCCTTAAAGGTTTTTAGGAAGATTAAGGAAGAACTTCACCATCTTCACTAAACAGTAGAAAACAAAGTGCAGTTATTCATGGGTCAGAACGTCTGAATAAATTGATGACAACACTATTCAGCAGAACCTGTCCAGAAACCACAAGAATGCTGGCAAGGAGAATAGGCATCTGCATTAGAGGATAAAATAGACCAGCACAGGGAAGTATAAGACATCTCAGAGCTACACAGAGGAGGAGGTTTGTGTGAATATCTGTCATCTTTTTGTTAGCTTCAGAATCAGTTTGGTTGTCAGGCGAGATGACAACACATCTCACACCCTTCCATCATCACAATTTACAACCCCACCTGCAGAGAGCAGTAGTCTCCTGAAGTGTTCCCTGTGTCAGGTATAGGCTGCCAGGATGCAGAGACAGAGACAGACAGATCCAGTGCACACCAGAGCTGAGCACCTCCTGGGAGAACTGCAGGTCAAAAGGGCATTCAGTAAGTTCCCCTTGGGATGGCATCTTTAACTCTCTTCCTCGGTTTCACATGTCTTTATACCATGTTATGACCACTGATGACTGCCCCAAAATTAATCTGAAGATCTAGATTATATGCTATTGGTGCACTGGTTGATGGAAAGTGTCCTAAAAGGTAGTGAAAAATAAAGGCCTAATTAAAGTGCAGACTGAGCTGTTGCTGGGTCCCATTCTGTCTCTCATCTCCTTCTGGCACATCATGCACTGTTTCTCCAATACATTGTGATCTAAAAGCACTTTTATAGAATCATAGAATCCCAGACTGGTTTGGGTTGGAAGGGACCTTAAAGCTTATCCAGCTCCAACCCCCTGCCATGGGCAGGGACACCTTCCACTGGAGCAGGTTCCTTCAAGCCCCTTCCAACCTGGCCTTGAACACTGCCAGGGATGGGGCAGCCACAGCTTCTCTGGGCATCCTGTGCCAGCGCCTCAGCACCCTCACAGGGAAGAACTTCTGCCTAAGAGCTCATCTCAGTCTCTCCTCTGGCAGGTTAAAGCTTTTCCCCCTTGTCCTGTCACTTTGGCCCGAGTTAAGAGAATGTGCCTGCTCAGGACAGTGAAGAACATAAATCATCTTATAAGGTTTGATGCTTCCCCAACTAGAGCCAGAGGAGGCAGCTGTATAGGGAGATGTGGACTGACAATGTGACACGGCAGCAGTGAAAGTACTTAGCTAATGAGAGGCTGGGAGGCAATTGTTTCCACACGGGCAGCTGCATTCATTGGAACAAGTTTGTGCATTTACCAAGTCACCAGTTCGCAACTGTGAGATAAATTAATCTGTGTCAGTCTGGTTTGGTTTTCTTTATAGATTCCCAGATTTGTGGATTTGCGAGACATTTGAAGGAGTTTGTTCTGGACTGAAAATCAGAAATGAATTCGTCCCTTGTTAATTGAAGATGGAATGCAAAGAGCCATGGGGAGTTTCAGGCACACCTTCAAAGTTCTCACCGCTCAAACCCATAATTTTTAAGGTTTTGAAAGTCAGAATTTTGGCTGATCATTACAGATTATACAGAAATAACATCTTGCAGCTCCTGTGTTCAGACTGCACTCATTTAATGGAAGGCTTGCCCAAGAACAGTCTGTACAGTTAAGCTCTGAATTATTCTGGATAAAAAGGAAGATCTTCCTGACTCATATTTTAGAAAAATGAAGCAATCAGTGCCAGGCTTTAGCAAGTTTTAGAAAGTTTCTTTGAGAAAAGGTGTTTGGTTGGTAGAAATGAGCAAGGAATTGGAACTTCCTGTCCCAATCTGACATTCTCTTTTATGTTTATGATACTAGTCAAAGTGGTATTCCATACCATATCACATCATGCTCAATATAGAAACTGAGGGGAGTTAGACGGAGGGGCTAATCACTGCTCAGATCGGGCTGGGTATCAGTCAGTGGGTGGTGAGCGTCACTTCTATGGGTTTTTTTGTTCATTATATTCCTCTTTTGCTCTCTCTTTATGTCCTCATATTGTTATTATTGTTATTATTATTAGTTATTATTATTATTAACACCCATGAGTTGTTTTACCTTTCTTTCAGTTCTCTCCCCCATCCCACTGGGGTAGGGGGGCAGTGCACTGGCAGCAGTATGGTACTTGGTTGCCAGTCATACAGTCACAAGCTGTCTGATGGGGCTCTAGCCTCTAACAAAACCTCCACTGACTACAGTAGCCATAACCTGATGTTTCTCCTTCTTTTGAAGGCCATTAGCAGGAGTGCACTGATTTCTGCCAGTCAGATCTGGTATATTCAGTCTGTCTAGTTAGGGTTGAAGGCATCACTTTCTGGAGGATCTTTCCAGTGTCTACAGTGGCAGCTTAAGTGACCAGTGACAACTTTTAGGTAGCTAATGACAGAGGAGACAAATTCTGGCCATGAGGAACCATACGCTACTGGTCTCTTGGTAACAGTGAGGGGAGAAGCTGTAATTTATTTCTTTTTCTAGAGGAGACTGAAATTCCCAGGACATAAATTCTGTGCAAGTCTGAGTCATGCCAGCAGCAGGTTCAGCAGCGGAAGTATTTTCAGCTAAGAAAGAAGTAGTCTAGATTTTGAGAAATAAAATAGGGAAGGTTGTTCTTTTGGGAAAAAATGTTCAGGCAATACATAATCTGCATCAGAGCTGTTTGGTCATATAATAGTGTTCTGTCTTGCACAGGAAGATGAGGAAAAGAGTTTATTTTGCTCGATGGGAAAGGGCAGGAAAGAATAGGATAAAAGGCTTAGGTTTTATCTTGGAAATATGGATTTGAATAAAAAGAGATGCTAAGGGACGTGTCTGCTGAGCTCTGGGAAAGCCAGCTTGCACGAAGAGTGAAACACAAGAGAGTTTTTTGAACTTGAACTGAGCAACTGAATTTTCTCCACTATGGTGCAGTAAAGAATCCAGACACAACTCAAAGTCACTCCTTCTTAAAGATAAGGAACATGACTGGAAAACTGATACTTGATGCTCAACACTTGATATTTGAAGCTGTTAGTACTCTTGCCACACGTAGGGACTGTTGCCTCTAAAATTTAAGTATCAAACTCTGTAGTTTAGTAAAATCTATTTTGTTTAAGGGAGGACTGAAGCAAGGATTCTATGGTTTAGCTGAATTAACGGAGCTTATAGGGTCTTTTTTATTTGGCATGAGTGAATCTCCTTCAATTTCTTTTGCCATTCTTTGCATCAGCTCCCCAGATTTAGTGAGGAGTATGATTCCAGAACACGTTACGCTTCATCTAACATGGATCCTGCACTTCCTTGAGTTGTCTGTTAAATTCAGCTGGTGTCTCTTGACTGCAAACTCTTTGTATTTCCCTGCACAATTATACGAAACCTGTCACCATTTCTCTATAGGCCTTTTCTCCCTTTATTGGTGGGAATGTACGGAATGTACCTAGTTCAGTGTGGTCACCTTATTAATTACAGTGATTTGTAAATAGGTAGAAAGCAGCTTGTAAATCAGCTATTGATGTCCTATGCAAGTATTGAAGATGTATGTGGCTGATTGCAAGACATCTGTTTATTTTACTGATACTTCCCTTTGGAAGTATCTATTTTCAGTTGTTTTTTTCACAGTCTAACTGTTCAGGCTGAGATATTACATGCTGAGTGTCTGCTCTGTACTTAGAGAAATGTCAGAAATGAACCTGTCTTGTTCACCCTTTAGGAAAAGCAAAGTGAGGATAGAA
Source organism: Pezoporus flaviventris (assembly GCF_033815535.1). Classification (NCBI taxonomy): domain Eukaryota; kingdom Metazoa; phylum Chordata; class Aves; order Psittaciformes; family Psittacidae; genus Pezoporus; species Pezoporus flaviventris. The sequence goes on from NW_026892549.1 coordinate 56,447,341, forward strand.
TATTATTTTGCCTATGCTATGTCCAGTACAGCCTTTTCTTTTGAATCTCACTAGCTTGTAGGCTGGCAGCTTCCCTACTGTATATATACAGTAATTTCAGGAGTGCAAGGGTTGAACATGATCACAAGCTCTGTTTGTAGATGTGGAAAGTCTGAGGCACAGTCTTTCTCTTCAAGAACTTTGCTAGGCCAAATAAACAGCCTTTCCTCTCCCTTTACCTGTAGCCTCTGCCAGAAGCATGAAAACTGTAGTATCATCTGTCCTCGGCAATATGTAGATTTGGAAGCACTGAGAACTGCCTCTTGATGCTTATCAGATTTTAACCTTAACCTTGGTTCCTATGCAAGACCAATTATTATCTCACTCAATCCCTGTATTAACCAGGAGACCAAACACTGAATAATGTCTAGTTATGTCAAATTACTGTGATGCTGTGGTAAGTAGGAGGAACCTGGCCCTTTCTGATAAGTTTTTAGGAGTCTGGGAGCTTTTCCCAGTATCACAGCCTGACACCGTGTTCATACAGCAACTGGAGCTTTTGTAAATGTTTTAGGCACAGTGTTTGTGATAGAGCTTCTCAGAGGCCATAACTGCAAGGCAGGAAAAACATAAATGCATCTCTTGAGGGCCCATGGACTTGTGGATGTCAAGTTTGTCTAAATGATTTCTAACCCAATCCTCCTAAACCAAGAGAAAGACTTCCTTTCTCCAGGCCTTCTCCCTGGTCTCCTGGATCACGGGTTCCTGAGGGCTGGCATTGGCATTGAAGACTCAAGTTAAGAAGGCATTCAGTTTCTCTGCCTTCTCTGCATCCTCTGTCACCACGGTCCCTGCTTCATTCAGTAGTGGGCCCACATTTTCCCTAGTTTTTCTATTATTAATGTATTTGAAGAAGCCCTTCTTGTTGTCTTTGATATCCTTAGCCAGATATAATTCCAAATGGGCCTTGGCTATCCTAGTTGCATTTGTGTCTACTCTGACAATGCCCCTATATTCCAAAGCTGCCTGTCCCTGCTTCCATCTCCTGTCTCCTGCTTGTCTCTTGAGTTTTCACAGAAGTTCCACATTATCCATACAGGTCTCCTGTCCCCTTTGCTCAGTTTCTTGCTTGTGGGGTTGTACTGTTCTTGAGCCTGGAGGAAGTGATCCTTGAATATTAACCAGCTCTCAAGGACCCTTCTTCCTTTTAGGGCCCATTCCCATGGGATTCTCCAAGAAGGCCTCTGAAGAGTCCAAAGTTAGCTCTCCTGAAGTCCAGGGTTATGATCTTATTGCCCAGCTTCGTCCTTGCATGATACTGAACTCCAAGATTTCATGGTTGCTGTAGCCCAGGTTCCCCCAATTTTCACATCACCAGCCGGTCCTTCCTTGTTTATTAGTATAAGGTCCAGCAGCACACCTTTCCTTGCTGGTTCCTGCATCACCTGTATCAGAAAGTTATCAGTGCTTTCTAGGAATCTCCCACATTGATTGTTCCTCCAGCAGATGTCTGCCTCCAGCAGATGTCAGGGTGATTGAAGTCTCCCATGAGAACCAGAGCCTGTGATTGTGAGGCTGCTCCTTGACTCACTCATCATCCACCCTGAGACAAAGTTCCAGACATTCCAGGTGTTCTCTCACATAAAGGACAACTCCACCACCTCGCCTTCCTGGCCTGTCTTTCCTAAAACACATGTAGCCATTCATGACAACATTCCAGTCACACCAGCTATGCCACCATGTCTCTGGAATTGCAGCCAGATCAAAGCCCAGTGACTGCACATGGATTTCTAATTCTTCCTGTCCATTTCCCATACTATGTGCACTGGTATATGTTCGGTTTCCTACCCATGCCCTGCATCTCCCAGTATAGATAGCATTCAAACAGCACAGAAGGTGCTGAAGCACGGTATCTGATTCCTGCTGGGGACTCCTAGAAGTAGTGAGTCACTGAGGCTATGCTATGTGCAACATCAGCACACAGTCTGCCCTAGGCTTCAGTACTGGACCATTGCTTAGGAGTCATCAGAGGACAGAGTTGGCGAGAAAGTCTGTCAGACTTTCAGAGCTTCAGACAGAAGCTGATTTTTCCTTGGTCAGTGTGGTTTTGTGGTATAAATCCCACATTGTCTGTAAGGCTTAATTTTTCCACTGTGGTTTAACTTTACATGGATATGACAAATGCTGAGGAACCTCATCTTGGTCCAGATCAAAATCCTGACTTCCAGGCCCTGTCTGGCATATCTGGGCAAACCAGCATCAGATCAGGAGAGAATGTACCCATTTCAGACTGGCAGGTTAGTGCAAGAGCTGTGAGGGACCCTGTCAGGACATTATCTTGTTGGAATGTTTAGTGAGCATGAATAGAAAACAGCCCTGTTTCTGCCACAGACTACGATGTTCCCTTTCCTGAATGAGAGCATAAGCGGGCTTCATCTTTCTTTTAATGTGCAGCACAATTGAGGTGCATGTATGTACATCCCTACCACACTTCCACCCCCACAGAAGACGTACATACACATTCAGGAGCACAGAGACCTCCCTGGTGAGTCATGGTGTTCATGCTGCCTCTGTCACAGAGAGCTGCATAATCTAATTCCTTTCATCAAGTGCCATCATAAAAGTTTATCATTTTATTGTCATACCTCTGTTCCTTTAGGAGGCAGTTCCAGAGCTTCCCTTCTCTGACAGTTACAAATTTCCCTCTAGATTCCAGCTTCAAATAATTCAGTCACTTTATATTCTTTGTTTGCAAGACAAAGTTTCTCTTTAACCTAAATAGTTCCTGTCCCTCTCTGGTACTTTCCCTCTCATGTTTACAGTCTGATTTCTCAAAGGAAACAAAGTTTGTGCAGTCATGCTGTCTGGCTGGCAATCTTAGCCATCCTCAAATCATTTGTAAGCTGTTAGCCAGTTTCAACCAGTGCTGGCAAGGGAGCAGTGGTTAGAAACACAGGGAGTCCCTCCAAGTTGGGTGATAGTTGTTGACTGGGTACAAAACAGAGATTCAGCATAATGCAGTCGTTGGGTTAAAGGCAGTGATAACTCAGCCCTTCTCCTTAATCAGAGACAACAAAAAGCTAGCTGGTTGTGTACTGGTGTCTGTTTGCCCTGTCTATCAAACCTGAGAAAAAATCTGGGAGATACTGTTGGCAAGAGAGAATAGGGCTTGCTGAAGAATATAGGATGGAGGGATTAAGCAGTTTAAAGCCATAGTCTACAGTAAACAAGGTTCCAGTAGTTGTGGAATTCTTTAGTTATAGAAGGTAGTCATGATTTAAATATGTGCAGGGATATTGATATAATCCAGGAAAGGAAGAAACAGATCATCAGAGAAAACCTTGGATCAGTGCAGTTCTTCCCTGTGCCAGAGGACCAGCACAGCACATACACATCACGCAGCTCACTTCAGCCCTAAGAACAGGATATAAATGACACATAGGTCTCCTGCTGGCCCTTCTACACAAGGGCATATTTCACCCAGTGAGACACAGAGGATAATTGAGATGATTGGTCCTTTACAGATCTGCTAGCCAGGTCCATGGGCCAGGAAACTCATAAACTTCCAGACTTGTGGGTGCAAATCAGCCTTTAGGCACTTGATCAAAGGCACCATCTCAACTTACCACCTTGCTTTGGGTCCATTTTAAGCTACAGGCCTCTGAGCTGAGGCAGCACTAAGGTCTTGTCATGTCCCCTACATCAGCATTTTCAGAGCAAAGGCACCCCTGTGGCCATTGCAAAGAGGTGGTGCTGATCCATTGCTGAGGTATGTGCTCATAAAGTGCTAGGAAGGCTTTCTGTTTTGCCCAGTTGTGTCTGGCCTGAAGCTCCCTGGGAGCCAGATCTGACACCACATCAGACGTGTGTTTCTGTAACTGATGTGACACCTGTCTTGTATAGTACTGAGGTACATTTTTAAACAAATAGGCTATTGAGAGAAAGCACAAGAATAAAACTCGAAAGGCATTTGCTTTCATGTTTCAGTATATATTGGTTTACTTGGATGGATTAAGTAGATAGGAGGGAGGAAAACAGAAATCTGTTTGCCTACTGAAGACACCCGTCTGAAGGTGACCTACCAGTTGTGTTTTCTGGTGTTGTCATCACCCTTATTGCTAAGCATGCCATCACCATAGATCTTTGCCAGTTAAAGCCAGAGAACACTTAACATCCTAATAGTCTGACTGATTTAGTGTTTATATGTAATGAGGGGGACCCATGAAAACAGCTTGCTGTGAAGAAATTCTTCGCATTAGCTGCAAAGTTGGACCCTCTGAAGATTTCTTCTTTCTTACTGGGCTTAAGTGCTTAGTGCCAGAGGGATTTGACTCATTATCAAAACATGATGTCCCCACTGCAAGAGCTGGGAGCTGCAAAATCTGATATCCCTCTAAGGGGGTAAATAGTCTTGTCCTAGTATGGAGAGGTGAGGCACAGAGGGAGTGATACGTCTCAGATTTATCAGGGAGCATGGAGCAGTTTGGGAACCTGAAGCCAGGCAGCAGAAACTGCACAGGGTTCTCCGACTGGCCACTTTAGCTCCTTTGCAGCTGCTTTGTGTTTCTGGAGTGGAAGAAGCCACACTAAGGTACCCCCATGTATCCTTCCCTTTCTCTTATCTCAGTATCAGTCACTTTAAGTTTACCTACAATAGCAGCCAACAGGACTGTGCTAAGCAGTATGCCAGTGAAGGCTCTACAAGTGCCATTTAGCAAAATGAAGAGACAACCCCCAGAATTCTGTGGCTTTCTGTAAAGAGTGTAAATTCATATTGTATATTAATAACATAGAGATAAATAAAACCCAACCTAACACTTATTTAACTCAGAGAAAGAATAAGCTGCATGGGTGGCACTCTTTGAGTAATTAAAACCTCCTGGTACAATGAAAGCAGGTGCAGCCTTGGCCAAAAACACCTTCTCACGCACCTGAAAAGCTTAATACTGGTGAGCACAATCCTGTGCTCCTGCGCAGGAAGAAGTCTGGAAGTGGTGTCACTTATGTGTGCACCTTGCACCCAGCTGTCCCTGCCTACTCATAACTGCTGGCCAGCAGCATATCATTCCTGGGGGGGGGGGCAGTTGGTGCTGGAACCTGAGTTCTGCCAGGTGGAGGAACTGCTTTGACGTGGGGGTCAAGATGAAGTTCGAGATGGGGGTAACACTGAGGACAGCATGGCCAGGCCTTTGCGGAGTTCACCTCCAGGCACGGTCATATGCCTGTGGTGCAGCTAAGGTGACAAAAAAAAATGCAGGCTCCTAGTGTCTGTAAAGGAGGCTCGCACCATCAAGGGACAGTGGGGTACTTGTTCTGCCAGAAACACGGAACACAGGGGAGAAGCACCAGAAATCAGAAAGTGGTGATTGCAGCTGTAAGTTTCCAGGTGTTGTTTTCTGCATTGCCCATTAGTAGATGACATTAAAGACAGAGAGCAGTAGAGAGCTCTAACTTCAGTTTAATTAATTTTGTCAGTCCCCTTTCACAGGACACACTATGATCTGTTCTATGAGCTGCTGTTATGACTGTATGGCAGGAGGGGCAAAATACCTTAGGATTTTGACCTGTGCCTGAGCTGGCTGGATCTGGGATTTCTGCATGAAATCTTAGAGTACTGAGCTGTGGGAAGGAGGGTTTCCATCTTTTCCTTGTGGCTGGTCCAGCAGAAATATGGACATCACTCAAAACAGCCTAGGACAGGCTGTCCAAGGACTATCCAGTCCTGGCAAGCAAGGAGTTCTTTGAGGTTTTCAGGCAAAAGCCACCTCTCTTATCTCCCAGTATAAAAACTTCCCCCTTTGTATTTCACCACCACTTTGTAAAGTAGAAAGAGAGCAGCATAGTGTATTTACATATGCTGTGTTAGCGTACTAAGCATAGAGATTGGCATGGTTTGCTTTCTTACACTTCAATACAAGTGGGAAGGAGTCACAGCAGGAGGCAAAATTACCCTGGCTCCCTTGTCCTGCACCCTGATGGAGTGTACGTATGGTATATAGTAAGTTACCTCCAATTCCTTTTAGGTTAGGATTTTAAACAAGAAGATCGATTTTAGTGATATTCAATCCCGCTGTGGTTCCAGAGATAACATCAAACATTCTGCAGGGGGAGGAAATGTAAGTAGTATGGACACCCTGTGAACAGGCATCTCCACTGTGGTGACCTGCCTAGCACAGCCAGACCCCTCTGTCTCCCTTCCTCTGAGCACTACTTTCCTTCTTGCTACTGTTTTACGTGAGTCTGGTCTGGTAGTCCTGTGAGCCCTGTGTATGCAATGGCAGCCTCCTGATCTTTCTGCATAGAGCACAACACATTCCCAGAACTTGGATGAGCAATGGAAATGAGAATAGAAGAATGATCTCTGAACGCCCAAGGGTGCTGACAGTAACAGTCCAGTGTGAGCAGAAATGATTCAGTGCCTTTTATGGGAGTGGCCCAAGAAAGTAATTTCCAAACAGAGACTACAGCTCACAGTGAGACTGCAGCCTCACAGCTGGGCATCTTCCAGTGCCTCAGTCCTTCCTCAGCTAACCGTTCAGTTATATGCATCCATCAGAGAGAAAGAAGTAAAACAGAACATAAGAATAAAGAAAGCTTAGAGAGGGTGCGATGGGCCAGCATGCTGAGTGCTAATGCCACAGCATTATTCCAGTGTGACAAATTGAGGTTGCTCAGGGTTTGACCAGACACCTCTCAGTTCACTGGAACAGCTTAAGGAAGAGCTTAAGGAAGCTATGACCCTCCTGATGGAAATGATCTCCTCTGAGATGGAAGAGCTGATGGTGTGGACATGTCTGATCCAAACAGATTCAGTACAGCCACCAGTGCTGGCTTAACTCATTGCTGGTGATGTGAGCAAACCAATGGCATTGTAGTTACCCTGGAGCTCCTGTCTGGCCTGGAGGGGCTGCCACCTGCTACCGCAGTCACTGTGATTGTAGGCTGCATCTGGAAGGTGTTTGGGAATGTAGCAAGGCAGCAGTGTGGCTCTGTGGCTGTTCCTGAGCTGGGCTCAGCACAATCATGGCAATGCAGCCAACAGTAAGGCAGCGAGCAGCAGGGGGAAGGAGGGTGCCTGTGCTGCTGCTGGACTAAGTGTAGCAGTGCTGCTGCTCTTGGGTAAGCACCACCAAGCCAGCAGCTGGATGAACACCAACCAGCTCAGGTACAGCTGCAGGAGTCACACATGACCTTCCATAGTGGACTGACATGAATACATACCGTATATGAATGCAGAAAAGTATGAAACAGATAGGAGAGAGGAAAAAAGGTTGCCACAATGCACATTCAAGAGCAGAAACAAACGGATGGGTCCTGCTGCATGCATGGCTTTGCAGCATCCACCCCAAGAGGAGGCTCAGAAACATGTCAGAAAGAACTCACAAGCTGATCTGCTTTGTCCTTCTCTTTGTTCTGCTGATAGTAAAGCTTAACCCAGCTCTGTCATTCCATACGTGGGAAGGAAGCTTGCTGTATTAATCCAGGTGTTTCCCCCTTTGTGGCATTGTCTGTTTTCTACTAACCATCTCTCTTTTTTCAGTGGTTTGTAGAGGCTTGGGCTCTTCCTCTGCAGGGCTTGGATTTTAATTTATTTGACTCTCTTCATACCTGTAATTTGTGTGTGTGTGCGTTTGACAGGTACAAATTGTAACCAAGAAGATTGACTTGAGTCATGTGACTTCCAAGTGTGGCTCGCTCAAGAATATCCACCACAAGCCAGGTATAGTAGGAATTTCTGGGATGTGGGACAAAGCAAAGACCTAATCCTGTTATGTGAAAGAGAAATCATGGATGATACCATTCTCTTTTATAGTCTAAGAGAAAGTAAATACACTTTGCAAATAAAAATAATAGTCTTACCTCTCATTGACTAGATATATAAAGCCATAAAGGTATGGGGCCACCTGCTTTAGAGAGGAGATAAAATTAATGCAGAAGGATGCTGCTGTGGCATAATGTTAGTCTGATAAGATATTGAAATGCAGACTGAAGTCAGCAAAATACTCAAGCATCTGCTTAAATCCCATGAAAATCAGTAGGGCTACAGCACATCCTTATAGTTTGAATATGTGTTGAAGATTTTATGTTTTACCGAACATGCAGCATGGTATTCTGTGCTTCTCTAAAACCATTAGAACTCAACTAAAAGGGAAGTAATGTGAGAGCATCCATGTGCATCAAGTCAGACTTTCTGAGACGTTCCAGCCTCTTACTCAATATTTCATTTCCTGGCACAGGAGGCGGGCGTGTGAAAATCGAGAGCGTGAAACTGGATTTCAAAGAAAAAGCTCAGGCTAAAGTTGGTTCACTGGAAAATGCCCACCACGTACCTGGTGGTGGTAACGTCAAGGTAAGAGGACAGCCATCAGAGAAAAGGCCACCACTGTGCCCCTCACCCAGTGAAATGATCAGAGCTGTGAATTCAGTGATGGCTCTGAATTGAGTAGGAAACATCTGTTTGTTCTCCTTCAAGCGCACTCACATGATGTTTGTTCCCTTTGGAATTTGGAATGACCAGTCTCACATTCACATCTAAGCTGAGAGTGAATCTTAAAGTGCAACATCTTGTAGTTTGTGCACTGGCTTTCCCCATAAAGATGAACCTTGTTTGGGACTGTTGTACAGTATGATCTAGTAAGTTTGTAGTATGTATCAGGGCTGCTTTGTGAAACAGGAGGAAAACATCTTGAAAGTAAGATTACTCCCACAGACATTTGAAAATACATATTTCAGAAACAAATCATAATGCCCATAAAATGTATATTAAATTCATAGAACTAGGGACAATGGTACTGCTCATTAAAGCATCCATCCATCCGAGACAGAAATAGTAAGAGAATGTAACATAGTAAACTAGTATATATTAAGCAAGGTGCAAAATCTTCAGTTTCAATTATTCTAAGGAGTGAAGAAGCTTCAATCATTGTAAGAGTTCTTAAAAGTAAACAAAATAAGACCCAAATGATGATCTATAACAAAATAATTTGGTGAATTTGGTCTCTATAGTTTGGAGAAGAGGAGACTGAGGGGTGACCTTATCAGTGTCTATAAATATATAAAGGGGGAGTGTCACGAGGACGGAGCCAGGCTCTACTCAGTGGCAAACAATGATAGGACAAGGGGTAATGGGTACAAACTGGAACACAAGAGGTTCCACTTAAACTTGAGAAGAAACTTCTTCTCAGTGAGGGTGACGGAACACTGGAACAGGCTGCCCAGGGAGGTTGTGGAGTCTCCTTCCCTGGAGACATTCAAAACCCACCTGGACACATTCCTGTGTAACATTATCTAGGTGTTCCTGCTCCGGCAGGGGGATTGGACTAGATGATCTTTCGAGGTCCCTTCCAATCTCTAACATACTGTGATACTGTGAATATATAATGTGTTAAATTCTTTGCTTTCCTGGAGCAGATTGACAGCCAGAAGCTAAACTTCAGAGAGCACGCTAAAGCCCGTGTCGATCACGGGGCTGAGATCATCACACAGTCACCAGGCAGGTCCAGCGTGGCTTCACCACGCAGACTCAGCAACGTCTCATCCTCTGGAAGCATCAACCTGCTTGAGTCGCCCCAGCTTGCTACCCTTGCTGAAGATGTCACGGCAGCCCTTGCTAAGCAGGGCTTATGAATCTGCTCATTTCGCATTGTATGAAGTAATAATATCTAGGCATGAGCTCTTGGCAGGAATGGGCTCAGAGCAGGTGTTACATTCATCCTTTATCATGTCTAAAACAAAGTCACATCCCAAGACTTGTAGTTACCATACAGTTAAAAAAAACAGAAAAAAATATAATTAAATAGATGCAGAAATTGGCCTGATCTCCATTTACAACAGGAAGACACTGGCTTTATATGGGTAATACAACTGCAGTATGTTACATTGGACAATTATTGTTGCTCTGCTCTGTCTTGCATGGAGTACCGTACTATGATAAAATGCATTTTTACCTTTCATGTGCCTGAAGGCCATCCACCTCTTTCTGAAGAGCCTTGTTAATATCCCAAGTTGCTCATTTCACTGTTCTGTTGATAGCTGGGGAAATGAAAGAAATTGCCCATTGTAAGTTATGACAGGTCAAATGAACAGTTTGCTTAGCAGAAGGAAGGGCATGTAGAGAAATTCAAGTTTAATTAAAAAAAAAAAAGGTGTTATTTTGTATAAATGAGTAGAACAAAAGTTGAATTAAATTATTAACATTTTTTGGGGGCCTGGTTAATTATGTCAGTGTATAGCTGAAAAGCCAATAAATTATTTAACTAATAACTAAAAGTAGTAGTTGAAAACATTCAAACCATGCTTGGGGAAGTGCCGTAATAAAGCTGTTGAAAGCAGCACTTCCACCCCAACAGACTTGTGTCTGATTAGAAAGTTGGTTAAGCGGCTAGATTTGTGTATGCACCACCGGTTTCACATCCTTTCCATCTGTTTGATACAGTATTATAGATATATATATATTTCTCTGTGGCCATTTGTGATACACCCTCCTCATATACTTGAATATTCTACTTCTTTATTCACAGTATCTGTGTCTCTTGCACCCTTTGGTGTTGCAATTTTAGGTATGTAAAAGTAGATGTTAGCAGGGTTTTTTTTCCCTATTCGTAAGAATACATTTAAAAAAAAGATGAAAATTTTAGCATGAAGTTGCTTTCTGTAACAACTAAAAGCCGTGACCCTGTTTTAGTGCCAGATGCAAGTCTCTTCTGTGATGCTAGAAAAAGGATTCCTTCCTTCTTCCCTTCTCTCCCTTTCTTCACAAAGGTATGATTTTTGTGGGGTCCGGATGTTTGTAAAAGGGTCTCTAAAGATGGCTGAGTTTGGATTCTGAATTATAAAAAAAAAAAAATCCACAATAGTTTGGTTCTGGGTTGGTTGTTTGGTTTTTTTTCCTTTCTTATTTTCTATTTTGGTTGGTTGGTCTTGTTTTGTTATTTTGTTTTTTTTTAACTCCTGTAGTAACAGTGAATGTTAGATTTATTTATTTTTTTCTTTTGCTAAAGTTGAAACGCAGAAAAAAAGTATTAATATTTTTTTTTTCCACTCTTTTAGTGATGACTTATACACTCAGGCACTCAGATAACAGTGATAAACATAACAGAAATGCCTGTAAGTTGTAGTATGTAGATAAATAAAGTGAGCCCCCTAGACTGGGTTGCCATAGTGGTTCATCAGTAAATAGGGCATCTTAAAACCTGAGCAAAGTGGGATCATAATGACTATAAAACGTATAAGGAAAAGTGTGCATAAAAGATGGAAGGCAGAGATACGTAAACAAGTGATCCAGCGGAGTTACCTGTGGGAACTCCAACACTATCTTATGGACACTAAGAGAACACTGAAGGTAATATGGTAGTATTCTGCATCAGCAGATAACCACCTGCTGGTAATATATGTACAGTAGACATATGGAATGACCAGTTTACATTCTTGCAGATTGTTTAATCTTTTCCTTTTAAAATTTCTCAACTAAACTTTGCACTGTCAGTTGAGCTATACTCAATACATGTATTAGGTTAACGTTGTGTGTTGGAAGCTTTTGATCTGTTCTTTTTCCTTCTTAATTTGTATGTGTGCGTGTGTGTGTGTTGGGCTTTGATCTGAAAAGACTCGTAGAGATTTTTATGTCTGTGGAGAAGGATTCTAATAATTAATAGCACAGGATTCCCCGCCATTAAATTCAGGTAGTAAATGCAGTTACTAGACAGTAAGTGTTCAGTGGACCAAAGGGGGATTTTGGCTAAGCTGTCACAGCAGCACAAAGACAAAACAAAAAGCTTACATCTCTAAAAATTTTACTGATGATGAACTCCTAACAGCCCCACACATGACACTGCTGCTCTGCAAAAAGCTTTTTCACACTGTAAAGTACCTAATACTGCTTGTAAGTCAGTTGTTTTATACAAAGGACAGGGAGTTTAGAACCATGTTAAGTGCATCTGGATTTCTGCCTTGTATTTGTTATACTTTTGGTTAGAGTAATATTACAACTTTCATGGAAACGGTGTCGAGGTACATTAAAAGCCTCTTCCCCTTTTTCCTGGAAAAAAACAAGAAAGACGGAAAGGAAAAACAACAGCATAGCACATTGCTCTGATCATACTGTCAATTACTATAAATTAACTTTGAGTGGGGGGGGTTTTATGCCTTTGGCCAATGTGGGAGAGAAACTACAGTACTATTGAACCTCAGCTTCCCTGAACACTAGCTAGTGAGAACAGTGTTAACAAGGGAGTCAAGGGTTTTATTACCCTTTAATATGGACAAATTCTAGAAAATGAAGCTTAGTTTATCCACCTATGAGTCCAAAGTTAGAGTGGTGTAACACTCCAAGTCATTTATTTCATGCATTAAAATGAGCTTTCTTGTCTTGATTTCAGCAAAGATCTTTGTAATCATAATCATACTACTTCCATAGACAGAACGCTAGAACACCGTGGAGTCTGATGAAAAGAAATCAAGAGTTTTGTGCTGTTAAATAAATAAAACCCTGATGTTACATGACTGTAGATGTTCACCAAAATGCTTATACTAATCTTCTCAAGAAGAGTGTTGGTTTTTAAAACAACAGTTTGTAAATACGTAATGCCCAGTAAAGAAGATAGGGCCAGCTTCCTGGAACCCGTATCCGTTGTTTCTTTTCCACAGGCATGTTGAGCCAGCAGGTATGCTGGGTGCTTAAGACCCAACCCTGTAACAAAGCAGAGATAATCCAGATAAAAGGAATGGTGAAATCTTGTTTGGATAGATAGGGGAGAGCCCCAAATTAATAATGCATCAAGTTGTAGAGACAAAAGTGCTTCTGCCCCATCTGCAGAGTTCTGTTTCTATGTAACCACAAGCAGAAAGAAGTCAAAATTGAGCAAAACTCTGTCCAGCAACTGTTAAGGAAAAAACTGATACTGATGAGGGACATTGTATGCCCACAAGGGCTATGTATATTTTCACTGTATGGCAGTAAATGGTATTAGCCATTCAACACGCTGCTAAGGTACATTAGTAACCTCATCGTGACTGCTTACAGATCTAAGTTTGCCTATATGCACGACCCAAAGGGAGTCGAAAGGCAGCCTGTGTGGACTACCACACATGAGCAGAAGTTTTTTCCATGCTGGACCAAATACCGTTTGAAACCCAAGTACAAATATGCCTTCAAAGGCAAATGCCTTGAAGAGTAGATCATGTTTGCTATGAAAATCAGTGCAGGTAGATTCCTAGCCTAGGTATCTGTTGAGTTCACTGATTGCTAAAGCAATTCCCTCTGCAACTCCAGCAGTTCCCACTGCAGGAAGGTAAACTAGTTTCACACTTGGAAAAGTCAAGCACATAAAAGCCACTTCAACTTTAGCAAAGAGAAAAAGCCAACAAATAATCATGCTGTATGCTGGGATGTCAAGGAATACAGTCTGCTGTTACAAACCTGTGTTTTTCTCTGATAATTCTAGAGCCTGTTACCATAAGAGGCATTTCTTGAATGGCTGGTGGTAGGTAGTTCATGTTTTTCAATCCGATTTGCAATTGTATTTGTTGCTGTATAGTGATTGTTTTGCAAAATAAAATCGCTTGTCATCTAAATGCTTGTGTTGGTTTCCAGTGTTTGCAGTGCAGCTCCTCCTGCATTCAACCACTGTGCGCTGCTGCCCTGCATGGAAACAAGTTATGGTGCACCCCCTGCCATTGTGGTCAGCCTTACCAGGAGAGTCAGAGAGGATTAAGTCCCTTTTCCTCAGTTAATCTCTTACTTCTTGCCAAAGGAATCAGTTTTTACAGCTAGTGCTCTTTCCTGAGGGTGTATTTCCCTGCTTTATGTGAACACAGGATCCTGCCCTGCGGTCCTGCGGTGAGGTTCAGCATTATCCTGCAGCGACCCATTTAGCCCTCCAGGCAGAAAGACCCACCAATACGCCGGCATCCTCTCCCTTGCCACGATGTTCCCTTCAGCGCAGGGGTGTGTGAAGGCGTCGCCAATGGCCGGAGCCATACCTCTGTCCAAGCTAGGTGTGGGTGTGTCCCGGTTCTGGATCACGGTTCCACCACTTCTCCCGCCTGGCTTAGCGGCCGGCCGGTCAGCCTCTCTCCGCTGTCAGGCAGCAACCTTTGCCCATGAGGGGCGGTGGGGCTGGTATTTTAGGGCTGAGAGCCCCATTCCCTGGTGCGGCCCTCGTCGGGAAAATGGCGGCCGCCGCCTCACCTCACGGCCGGTGGGGGGCGCGGGCTCCCGCGGGGCCGCTAGCGGTCGCCAGGCGGCCGTTGGGTTTGGCGCCATGCGGGGTTGGCGCTCGCGCTCCCGCTCCACCGTCTCCTCACAGCTCGGGGTGCGGCCTCGGCGCCATGAGGGGCTCGGCGCGGCTGTGTTGGGGGTGCTGCGGCTGAGCGGGCTGCGTTAGCCCTCCCGGCCCAACGGCAAGCTGCGCTTTTCGTGTGGTGCTGCAATATTCATAAATAAATGCAGTCAGAGCACCTGGAGGAATAATGAAGTGCTGTTAATTATCCATTAGAAGCACCCTCCTAAGGGTGCTTAGGCACAAGGCAGAACTAATGTATCATCTGCTAAAAGGATTGAGAGGTTTGGGAGCAATAAGGGTGAATCCTGATTTAAGTATTTACAGCTAGAGCAACGGTTGAGGGCAGCAGGTAAGAACCTGTTTCCTCTTTTCCAGGTGAAGGAAGAAGAGCCAATATAGTTACGATTGTTGTGTCTTACTAGCAGCATGTGGTAGATACATTTTATAGCTTGCTAGCAGGCTGTGATGGTGGAGCACTGAGGTGAGTACAAGCTGTGAATAAAATCTTAGTTACAGTGTTGATGAGAGTGCGGGAAGCACAGGAATCCTGCTGCAATGTTTGCTGGGTGTAGAGGGGGTCTGTCCTTCTTCTGCCTGTTGTGGTTCATGGAGTATTCCTTGCATTGTACAGGAATGTGGTAGAAGAGGCAGGTGGGTAGTTAAAAGCGTGGATCAGATCAGAGTTGCAGGCAGAAGGCCTTTCGTCTGGTGCTGTGTGGCCAAGCCGAAGTCCCAGTTGCTGCTTCAAAGAATAAAGGCTCTCTGATGGTGGGGCTCCCAAACGTGGCTTGTATGAGCACCCTTGGAAGGAGAAGTATGTGGTTGGAGGCAGTTCTCAGCTCTGTTCTGAGCAGTGGAGAGAACACGTTTGGTAACTTGGTGGAAGAAGAGATTCCCACTTTGTTCTCCAGGAAGAAGGGAAAAGGTGCTTGGGTGAGGTGGGGTTTGGGGGGAGATTTGTTGTGTTTATCCTTTTCTCAAAAGGAAGTAAAAGGTTTGCAGCTGATAACCAAAGCAGTCACATCCCAGGGCTTGGAGAGCCCTCATCCAAGGGCTGGTATGATAACTTGGCAATGAAAGCTGGATTTCATTCCCCCCCCCCCCCCCCCAAGTCTTGCTCAGAGACTCCCTGTGTTATCCTGTAGGATTTTGTTACATCTCTCGTTGCCTTACCTAGTTGGAGCTTAACCTGATATGTACTTAAATGCAATTAGATGGCTCTATGAATATGATTTGTTGCTTGAATGTTATGCAAAGGCAGTAACTCTGTAGTGCCTGCAGATCCTCCTCTGTTTTGAAATAGGATTCTCAGATGTGAGAGTACTATGCCACTCCTACTGATTCCAGCTGAATGTGGCCTAGGCATTAAATATATGATTGTCCTTACGGAATCTGATCCAGCTGGACTATAGTCTGCTCCCTCCCAAATTCATGTAACAACAGCAGCAAGCCTGGTAGTTTTAGGGGTTCATTTATCCTTGTTTCTGAACGCATTGCTAGCAGGGCTGGCAGGAAGAGTGTTGAATGAGACATCTGAAGAACCTTAGTTGAAGTGTTTTTGTGATGAGTTTAAAAGCCCTTAAAGAAAAAAACAAAGCTTTCCTTCGTTTCTTTAATTTTTACAAAACAGCTAGGAAGGAGAGAATCAGACCCTTGTTTTGGACTCCCCTAAACTTCTCCCTTGTGTAGCTCATGATAGGGGATGTATACAGTTCCCAGGCTGAAACAGCAGCCTTTGATCTGTTCTTTATACTGATGTGAATAACAAAGTATACAATACTGGTAATGAAGCAGCCCTCTGACCTCACTCTCTGTTAAGGCTCTGTGTTCTAGTGTAGTTATTTAACAAGGTCCAAAGACTTCCTAGGAAGAGAAATGGATAAATGAAGGAATAACTTTTGCTTCTACCTGACAGACCCATACAAGAAAGGGTAAAATGAGTGGTATCCATCAGTGCTGACTTTCTGTGACTGGTTGTCCCAAGAAAGGGTCTTCAGCGTGGGTCCTTAAAGCCAAGCTTAACAGAACACTAAGCTCTCAGGGGTGTGCCAAACAATTGTCTTTGTTCTCTGCTCTGGGCTGTACATTTAGGAGCTGTTTACAGCCTTGCTCTTGGAAAGGCTGCTACACAACAGAATGCCTCAAGATACTCCTGAGAGTTTGGATTCTGGGTTTGTGTCTACAAAAAAAAAGTAACAGATAAATTAAAGGTATGAATGCTTAATACTCTGTGTGGCAGGGATTGAGGCTGGGGACTTGGAAAATGGCATGAAAACAAGTGCAAGACAGTGAGGTTCCCTGCTCTGGGCCCTCCTGTGTGGAGTGAGGGCTTCATGGCCAGGTTCTGCTCAGTGTTCTCACTCTGTGGCATGTTGCCAGCTTTGACTGTTTCTGGATGAAGACTGAATCCTACCGTGATGGTTGTGTAAACACAACTGTGTGATGAAAAAAGTGATCAAGCAGAATCATGTGATTTGGGGGATGTCAGACTGATGCTGCCTGTAGTAAGAGAAGAAATGGAAAATCAGTGTCATGGGCATCCTTTGTGCCCAGGCAGTTGGGAAGGCTGGGAATTGCCGGAGTACAGCAGAGCTAATGACACCATCTCCACATGTTCCTCCTACTTCCTGACAGTGACAACTTGCACTAGTCTTGGTCTTTGTGTAGGCAGACAGACCTGTGTTTCTGTGGCAGTGTAACCTAGTGAACAGAGCGCAGCGTGTTTTTGGGACAGCTTGCTGTTATCCTGCTATAATGATCTCCCCTAAGAGTTTGCTTGCTTCCTGTCTGTGCTGTAACAGAAAGCGGGGGACTGATTTGGTGGATTTTATCTTTGCAGCACCCACTGCAGTGTTACTGTCCTGGGTTTCAGCAGTAGCAGTCATTTTTCTCCTTAGTAGCTGGTGCTACTAAGGGCCAAGGACTTTCTGAGTCTCATGCTCTGCCAGGGAGGAGCATAAGCTGGGAGGAAGCAGAGACAGGACACCTGACCCTAACTAACCAAAGGGATATTCCGTAACACAGCACATCATGCCCAGTATTTAGGTACAGTCAGATGCTGACTGCATATCTGAAAGCCTCCACTGCAAGCCCAGTTCAGTATGGAGATAGTAAAATCTTCCAGGCTGTAAAGTTCCTTCTTCTCTTACATGTGTAGTTTCCAGTTTCCAAACTGTTTCACTTACATAGGTACAGACCATTTCAACTTTGCGTACCCTTTGGGGAGGGATGTCTGTGGAGTCTCAAAAACAAGACAAGAACAAAATTGGTCTCTAGACACCATCAAACTAATATAAACCACTTGTGCTGCCCCCTGGGTTTAGTGCTGGTCACAGCCTGGCTGGAGTGGAGAATCTGCACCTCTGGGACTGTAGTTCTTTAGGGCAATGACAGCTGTTGATAATCTTTTCTTTGCTCTCTCATTTGCTTTGAATCAGAGGTTCTTCAAACCTCTGTAACTTCAAACCTCTGTACAATTAGAGGGATTAAGGTGTCTTTTACAGCTGCATGTTGCTGGAGAGCAATATTCTGAACTCAAAATTAGACTGCATATATCTTGCTAACTGAGCTTATGCTTTATTTAGTAATTCCATAACACATTAGAGGAGTGGAGAAAACAATTATTTAAAATTATCATTCCTACTGCATTGTTGCTGTCAAGAGGCATCCTGGCAGGAACAGAGTTTGACTAGAAATGCACTTTGCAGGTATGTGTTTTGATTAGTACAAAGCAGTAGCTATGCAGTTCCCTTTTAGTGTCTGTTGGGCTGAGTTCTGCTTGCTAAAGGCTATGTGACACGGGAAGATGCCGGCTATGCACAAAGAAAAGGTAAGGAAAATAGTGCTGTACTTCCAAGCTATGTCTTCCTCTTAAAGAGTCCTTCAAGGATGTAGCAAAAAGCCAGGTAGTGATACTAGTATATTGTCCTGCTTTCTGAGTTACAGTTAATGCTGATAGGTGTGGAGCTAGAAAGCAGTTGCCTCGTATGCCCTACTCCTGCTCCTCTTTGAGCTGAAGAGAGGATGTTTGGATTCCCCTTTGGAGGCTCAGTGAAGTCCTGCTAGAGCTTCCAAAGTCTGCTCTTCAGGACTGCCTGTGGGCAGCAATAATGTTTACATGGGTAAGTTTGAAACCGGTGACTGCCCTTGTTTTCCAACTAAACTTGGGGTTTGTGGAGCATTGTGTTCTTGTTTTCATCCTTGGCTGTTTTGGCCTAAACAGCTCCATTGGACTAACCACACCAAGTGCCTCTGGTGTCCCTGTAAATCAGGAGAATTTGTAGGAGCTTTTGGCTACAGTCTGTGAGCAGCCTGCAGTGCTGTTTTGCTCTGGCATTTCCTGTTGTGTAGCAGAGCATGGGAATGATAAGATTATGTTTATAGCAGCAAACAGGAAGCTATTGTAAGCGACTCACTCTTGTATGTAGGAATAAGGAGAGAGACATGTATTAAAAAAAAGTAGCAAACAAACCCCACATGTGAACTGTGCTTACCACTTACCAAGAGGATGCAAGTGTGTGTCGTGGTTTAAGCCCAGCCAGTAACTCAGAATCACACAGCCGCTCGCTCAGTCCCCCGCTTCTTCCTCCCCCTGCTCCCAGAGGGATGGGGAGGAGAACTGAAAGAATGCAGCTTCCACAGGTTGAGATAAGAGCGGTCCAGTAACTAAAGTATAACACAAAACCACTACTGCTGCCACCAATAATAACAACAATGGTAAGGGAAATAACAAGGGAAGAGGATACAACCACTCACCACCCGCTGACCGATACCCAGCCTGACCCGAGCAGCGATCTAGCCTTTCTGGGTAACTGCCCCCAGTTTATATACTGGGCATGACGTGCTGTGGTATGGAATGCCTCTTTGGCTAGTTTGGGTCAGGTGTCCTGTTTCTGCTTCCTCCCAGCTTCCCCTCCTCCGTGGCAGAGCATGAGACTCAAAAAGTCCTTGGTCAGAGTAAACATTACTTAGTAACAACTAAAAACATTGGTGTTATCAGTGTTGTCCCCAGGCTGAGAGTCAAAAACACAGCACTGTGCCAGCCACCAAGAAGGAGAAAAATGACTGCTACTGCTGAACCGAGGACATTCCATGACACGTTAAAGGACTGGAAAAAAGAATTACTTAAAAATAAGTTTATCACTCCTACTGTGTTTTCTTTCAGTTCTGACTGTCAGTAGGCAAGCTGGCAGGAATTAAAACTCAAATTTGCTTTCCTAACAAGAAGACTTTGTATACAAAGTCCTGAATCCATTGAAGGGATGTGAAGTTGGGAAACGTCTTCAATACATAACATGCTTTTAGAAGTAATTTGTTTTACCCATCTTCTCTCTGTAGTTAGTTCTCATAAGATTATTTCTTTTCCTGTCTGAACTCATTTAACTGAAGGAAAGAAAATAGTAATTTAAAACTTTCCTGTCTGAGCAAGCTCATTCTGTGAGTAAAAAGGCCTTACTTTTGTGCCCCAGTAGAAAGTGACTGACAGCAAAAATCCCAACCAGCCAAACATGACAAACAAACCCAACCAGTTTAGCATTTCAGCACTTGGGCAGATTAGTGATCTTAATTATTTAAATTTTTTGTTTGTAAACATACTGTTTAGGTTTTGCTTAACAGATAAACTTCTGATTTAGTACTCGTTTTGCGCAAGAGGGGGATGTAGACCACGTAGGGTACTGTTCCCTATAAGTGGAGATCCAGACCAGCCTAAAGCACTGCAACAAAGAGCTGGGTTGGGCACCAGGAAAAACTTTATCCTATTGGGAATACATGCAGATTATCGAAGTAGTGGCACTGGGTTTTCAGCAAACCTGTTTGTCAAAGTACCCACAATGAAGGAAATAGGTGGTGTTGATCAGTTCAGCAGCTGCTCCAGGAAGGAATTACCTTGGTCAGTCTTTTAAGTGCCTAATATTAAGTAGGAAGATTCAAAGACGGGAAGAAATACGGTATTGCCTTGTTGGAGCATCTCTCTCTGAACTTGCAATTTTTTATATAAGCAATGGGATACCACTTTTCTTGTGTGTGAAATATTAACTGATAATGGTCTTTTGTTATATTCTATTAATTATTTGTAGTAATATACTATCTTCTGATAGGTAGGAGAGCTACTCTAACAGTAGTTAGACTACTCTAAGTGGGAAGTATTTACAGCAAACCTGACTCAAACATATCTTTATATTAGTCAAATCAGTCTGGTGTCTAGTTAGAAACACAAGTAAATCTGCTTTGTGGGTCACCATCCTCTTCACCACTATTTGTCTCAACTCTTGCTGTGTAAGAAAAGCCCGAGGAATTTTCCAAATTTCCCCTGCTCCTGCCACCAATCTTTGCCTTCAGTTACTGGCTTCCTTTCTCTCCCCACTCTTGAGATAAACGATTATCTCTCCGCTTAACAGCCTTGCCCCATGCTGCATCAGAGGCTCTGAGGGCTCTTGACGTTGTAGATCCCCAAGCAAGGGAACCTGGCCTTCTAAACGACTAATGAACTCCCCACTCCCACCCCCACCCCCCCACCTTTTTCAGCCCTCTCGATTCTGCCCCTCTGCGCTGTGGGGAAGCTTGACCAGGCTCCACACGATTTACAGGAGCAGTGCATTTGAACTTCTCCCTGCCGCAAGCGGGCGGCGAGGGAGGTAAAGAGGAAGAGAGGTAGTAGCTCTCCTGACCCGCCCGTTTCTCGGCTGCTTTGCATCTTCCTGTCGCTGCGGGTTGGCGTGGCCTCGAAACTTTCCCGCGGTGAGCGCCGTGCCCGAGGGAGGGAAGAGGCAGAAGGAGCGCTGCTGCTCCGGTGCCGGGGGGAGCAGTCCCGCGTCCCTCCCCATGAGCTGAAGTTTTGCGGAAGGCCCGGGCCGGGCCGGGCCGGGGTGGTGCCGCCGCCCCCCGCCCGCCCTCCCCCGTCACCGCTTGCCGGCGCGGCGCTCCGAGCTGGAGCTGTCCACAGAGGGAGGTGCTGAAGGCAGGGAGGAAGCAGAGGGACGCGGACATCTTCGCTCCCCTAATTTCCTCCCTGCCTTCTGCAGCCATTTTGCACCAGCAAAGCTGAAGGGAGGTGTAAGAGGGGAGGGAGCGGGTGGGCTGCGGAGGATGAAGGGAAGAGGGTAAAGAGTTTCGGAGAACGAAGAGGCAGCTATGGGAGATCCCGACTGGTACGTCTGCTAAGATTGGCTCACAGCAGCAGTTATCACCAGCACCATGGTGAAAAGGAAAAGCTCAGAGGGCCAGGAGCAGGAGAGCGGCCGTGGCATCCCTCTACCCATCCAGACCTTCCTCTGGAGGCAAACCAGGTGAGAGCAGCAAGCTCTGGGTACTTGGGATATAGCTGCAACAGGGCAGTGGAAGGGGGGGGGGGGGGGCGGGCCAGCTGCTGCCCAGTGGCAGGGAGGAAGCAGTTATTGCAGCTGCAACATGAAGGCATGAAATAAGCTGTTCTCTTTGCACTCAGTATATAGAGAGATCTGTGTGTATCAGGGATGGGGGAAGGACTGAAGGCAGCTTAACCTAGTGGCAGTCCCAGGCAGCTTCTTGATATGACTTTGAAACATCCGTGTGTATGTGTGTCTATGCACTTCTCCCCTCCTCACTGTCCCCTGTACTCTCTTTTCCTGTTCTCTCCCTCCCCACACTTGAGGACTTCTGGAGCTCTGGTACCAGAAGCAGCATCCCTCAGTGCTGCACCAGACTTGCAGCTTTGCTTGTATCTTTATTTGCTTATATCTTTATTTGCAGCCATCCTGGAACTGTAATCTATGCTTTGAGAGGTCAGCATGCAAACAGATACGTCAGAGTCTCACCTTATTTCATGGGGTTGGAAAGTAATGATGTGTGAGAGGCAGGCTGAATGTATGGCTGGGGCTGTATGTTCCCTGTGAATCCTGTGTGTCTCCTGTCTTAACAGAATTCTAAACTGAAAACATTGTGGGAGCTGAGGGGGAGGTTGGAAGGTTTGAAGGTTGTGGCTCTAATTTAAGGCCTCAGTCACAAAATCCTTTTATTCCACCTTTTGTGTCCTAAAAAAAAAACCCAACCAAAACCCCCAAGATAATGTTGTAATAAGGTGGCCTGATTATTTGTTTTTTTAAATATTTAACTCTGATCCCATTCTGGAGGGGAGTGATAGCAGAGTTTGGGTGTTCTCTACCTCTAGGGTACAGGCCTGCGTTTCGTCATAAGCTTTCCACATCAGTAACTGTGGAGGAAAATACATAATACTAAACTGGCAAATGGAGCTCTTGCTTAAAGCAGAGGCAAGGAGAAGTTCAGCAATATTTAATGCATTTTAAATGGGATATGTTGAAAATTTTACACTGGGGTGAAATGGATGAAAACTGCTGGGGGAAGATTTTATTCATGGGGAGCAGGACTTCTCTTGAGGGTGGATTAACTGCCTCTTGGGTGGGTACTTTTGCCTTCTAGAAAAGGTAACAGCGCTTTGTCAGATGTCATCAACAGGTATCTGAACATTATTATGGCCTTACGGCTTCCTTTACATTAAATTTCTCAGCCTTTTGCTAATCTGACATGAGAAAAATAACGAAGCAAAATCTGCACTCAAAGTATTGGATCTCTAATGCTTTTTTTCCTTTCCTTCAGTGCATTTTTAAGACCTAAGCTGGGGAAACAATATGAAGCATCCTGTGTGGTATGTACATGTTTCTCTTTTTCAACTCTTATGAGTAACTAACTTTTCATGCAACTTGATCTGACCATGGTGGCTGATCAGAAGCTTCTCGGCTTACACCAGAAGTGGATTTAGTCTATTCAACTTAATTTTGAACTTTTAATCACATGAAGGATTTGAAGTTGTTTCCCATCTAGAGAATTTGGATATCATGTGCATCTTGAGACACATAAAAAAAAAAAATTGATTTGGATATTATTAACTGAACTAATTAGTAATTAAATAAAGTAAATAATGGTATGGGCAGATTGAGCTATGACTATCTGGGTCTAAACTTGCAGTTCGTCTTGTGTGTATGTGCTTTCAGATTAGATTGACGTAATTTCAGTTTGCAATCACTGGAGTTCTTTCAGACTTAAAGTATTGAAAATCTGAACATTACTGACAGGCTTTAAACAATACTTTTACCATTGTGCAAGATGAAAATACCTCCTCTGCTGAAGGGAGTTTTGCTGGAAAACAGAGGGAGCATGTCTTAGCAGTGTAATTAAAGAGGGGTTATTATGCAGATACTATTAACTCTTATTTCTAACTGTATTTCAAATGAAACTTAAATCTACTTGTCTAAATGGAGGAGAAAAGGAAGGCATGCAGCAAGTTAAAGTAAGATGGGTGTCTAGGGAATTTTAAAGTTCCTTGAACTGTTGGTGATCTTTGGATTACTTAAAGTACATTAAGCAGTTGCAGCCAAACTTGACAGAGTGGAAAAACTTAGTCTGGACATGTATCTTAGTAGTTTAAGTACTTAGGTCTCTCTGCAGCAATTTTATGACTTCCTCCTCACAAGATATTAACCTGGTGAAGCTCTGGTTGCTACTGACTAATTTTCTTCTAAGAAATCCATGAATCTTTCAGGGTTCTTGCTAGATGCCAAATACTGGTATACAGGGCTGCTGGCTTACTGTGTTGGTGAGTAAAATGAATTGCAGTTCTGGCAGATGGAGCAAAAGGCATTATCACTGGTTTTTACCATTTTATATCAGGTTTATAACTCGTGCAGAAGATGGATTTTTTTGCCTTATAAACTTTACCAGGAGCCTCAGCAGTGTGCAGGAGCCATGCCTCGAAGCACCCACTACCTGAGGCTGTGGCCTGTCTGTGAGCTAATGTCTGTCTCTGTTGGGTAGAAGGACACAGCTTCCTTCTCTCTCTGTTCCTCATGAGGTACCTATCTGTATGTTGACTGTCTTGTGCTTCATGCTGTTCTGTTGGCATCAGGTCGTCTTCTGTGTTCCACAGGCTGATTCTAAAGCACCTTTCTTTTGTGCGCATGTATCAGAATTTACTAAGTGTAAAAACAAAACAAAAAGCCCAAACAAAGCAAAAAGCTACCAACCAACCAACCAACAGCAACCAAACAACAAAAAAAAAAACCTGAACTGCAAGACAGCATAAATCGCATGCTTCAGACAAGAGAAAGGGGGCTCTGGAAAAATGCATTTAATGAAGGACAAATCCATTTCCATCCCTGAGATGAAGGAGAACTTGATTCTCCTCTAATCCTTAACATAATCATTAAATTATGGTAGAAGGCTTTCAAAGGTGGGGCATAGTTTTGAGCAATTGATGAAATACAGCCTGAGCTGCTGCATCTGTCATCTTCTTTTACTTATCAGTTTCCTGTCCATGACAATGCACTGGAGTGCATTGGAGTGTTTGCCCACATCAAAATGCCTTCTGTAGTATCCAGTGGGGTAGTAGAGTGCAGCGTGCATGGGTGAGACAGGGTTTCTGGAACTTGACAGGTAGTTGGCTTGTCTTCTGAAACATCAAGCTCATTATCTAACACCGCTGTGTTGACTAGTGTGCCTAAAAATACTGTGCATCTGCTGTATGAGCTGTCTTTTTTAAATTCTCCAGCCAGAATTGTTCTAGGCATGTCTATAGGCTGTTAACTGTCTGACAATGCATATGACACAATATTGTGCAGCATTCTATTATTATTCTTGGCTCTAAACTTGCTGCAGTAGAAGTTGCTGCATATTGTGCATTGAGGAAGCAGATGCTGGAGGCCTAGATTCAATGAGAACAGCGTCTGGTCTGCAAGAGCAGATTTCATTGCTGCTTAGAGCTTTGCTTTATGACATAATACTTGAGGGAAAATCTGGCCCTGAAAATCTGAACAATTGCACTGACTTCAACTGGACTATGAAAAATAACCTTTAATCTGGAGATAAATACCCTCTCCCCACCCTGCATTGTCTTACACTGTCTAAATGGTCTTATCCCTCAGTATGGACTCAATGTTCTTCCTTCTCCCATTCTGAAGTTGTTCTGCCCTGAAACCTGACATTGCTAATGTGTGTAAAACCTGTAAATGACCCCACGGGAATGAAAACAGTCCTGTATCAAGCCAAGGCTTTTTTTTTTTTTTTTGTGAGGATAAATGGACTCAAGGATATGTTTTAAATTCTTTTACTCTGGATTGCACTGGACATGGAAGAATCCAAATGTTTCTGGGAGCATCCTATAAATTCAGAGTTTACCTCTTTTCTGTTTTTTTTCTTTTTTTACTTGTTTTTTGCAAATGTAGTAATATGTTTTGTTGTTATGAATGATCAAAGGATAGATATGGAACAGATCTTAAAAATGTGCCACCGTTATTTTATCTAGCCAATGGATGTGGTTGCAGAAAATTGATTTTTTTTCTGAACATGGGAATTTTCTGTAAATAAAGTGCTTGGCATCTGTGTTTCATTGCTTTTCACTGTTAGCGCTATTACTATGTTTAGTGAACAATGAAGCCTTACCACCGCTGTGCTATGAACCCCTAGATTAATGTTTTAGATCTTTCCAGGAACTCTTCCCTACGCAAAGGACCTTCCTCAGACTAAATACTTCCTACCTGCATTTCAAGTTCTTTCCAGTCTGAAGTGACTTTAGCAATGGTCTCTGCTTTCCACCGTGATGCAGCCTGAACTTTGGAAGAACAGGGTAATAAAGTTCCCTCTAAGGACAGAAGTCTGGTTCAGAAAGTACTAATAGTTTCTCTGTGTCTCTGCCAGGGCCCTGCTGTACATACAGCAGGCTAAGTACTGGGCCCTGCTCTAGGGTTGTTTCTCTGGAGGGTGCCTTCAGCTCATCTGGCACTCCTGAGAGCCATCCCTTCGTGTTCCCCCTATTCCTGGACTGATAAGAAGAATGGCAGGAGACTATTTCCTTCTATAGACAATGTGGTCCCCAGCAGATTGCTGTAAAGAGTGATTTGAAGCATCCTTTCCCTGGTAGATATATTATGCAATCCTAGTGTTAAGAAATACACATTGCTGCCAGCCTAATCCATGACACATTATTTTTGACTAATCCTCAGGAAGCCAGTGATTTTGTCCATGTGTTGCAGCTAATGCCCTCCAATTTTAGTAGCCATTGCACCTTAAAGGGAGTCTGTTGAGTTTGCTGACTAGAACCTGGGGGTTTTAGTAGGTGGACAGTGTGACTCTATACACATGTTAATGGTTGTTGGCAGCTTTGATGTTTATTGCCAGTATTTCTTCAGGTTCAGTTTGTGTTGCTAAATAGCTTAGTCTGCTATAAGCACACGAAATTCTGGTTACCCCCCAAATACATTTGGATAAATCATACAGTCCATCTCACCACCTCTTTGTCTATGCCTGGTGCTATTGGGGAGCTTCTGTCTTGGGTGGTAAGTACAGATAGATATGTGTTTCTCCTCCTCCATGCTGGCCAGATTGGAGCTGTTATGGGAATGCTGAAAAACCATAATAGTGCAGCACTATGCCTGCATTAGGGCATCCTGCCCTTGATAGAGGAGCTCATGTCTGCCCGCAGTAGCAAATGTGGCCATCACCTGAAACAAGTGTGCTGAGCTGCTGGGGTATGTAGAAGAGTGCATGTTAGCACTGGTTAGTATGCCATGCCTGGGAGTGACTGGTCAGATAGGAGAGCGGGGTCATGGCTGCTGCCCTGTCTGCTTTTCTTCTTTATAATGAAGTCTATTCTTAGTAACACCCCACCCCAGTTTCACAGGAAAAATCAGTATGATGGTGTGAAGGATAAGCTTTATGAATCTGGAGTGAGGGCATTTTAAGCATCCATTAGGTAGAGAATGCCAACAGTTACTTGTTTGCCCAGAGCTTGATAAAATTGGTTTAACAGCTTGTGAGCAAATAAGTAGCCAGGAGGCTAAGCTGGTATATGGCAGGGATGTGCATTGTCAGTAACGTATTTCTTCTCTTTAGGAACTTCACTGAAGGAATATAACTGCTTTTGTGACCTATAATGAGATCTTTGTGTCTGAACAGAGGAACAACTTACCAAAACAGTTGGAGCAACTAGCAATAAGAAACTTCCTTAGGGATTTCAAAGGCAGATAGTCTTATTTTGTGTTGCTTGAGGTGGAAGTAATGAACTTGCTGCAGCCATCAGCTCTTTTAAGTGTTCACAAAACCATTACGTCATGGCTCGACAAAAAATTTTGTACATCGATTATTTTTTGTGGCAGGGTGTGAAAACATTTCCTAAGGCCTATATACCTTTAATGGATTGCCTTTTATGTTACACTAAACTGAAAGAGCGTCTGTGTGTGAAAAGAATCTCCAGGTCTCAGCTCCACAGATATAGGCTTCATTAGCTCCTGTGACTTTCAACAGGGTTACTGCATGCCAGATTAATGCCCAGCACAACTGTTAGTCTTCCTTGATGTCAACATTTACTAATATACACGATGTTTGCTTTAATTCTGTTTTTATTACAGAAAGTATTTTGAGTGGCCCATTAATTTAGCCAAGTATGTCCATATGCCTGGTGAACTCTAGCTACAGTGTGTCTTTCAGGAAAGTATTACAAGCTGTGCTTACAGATCACAGGTTTTGAAAAGAGAGCATTCTATGTACTAGAAGGTATGTGCAGAAATAGATACACAGTGTCTTTTTCTTCTTTGTTCTTACTTTTAGTCTTTTGAAAGAGTTTTAGTAGAGAACAAGCTGCATGGCCTTTCTCCAGCTCTCTCTGAAGCCATCCAGAGCATTTCTCGCTGGGAACTCGTCCAAGCTGCGCTCCCGCATGTGCTGCACTGCACCGCCACATTGCTCTCCAACCGAAACAAGCTAGGTTAGTGCTCATGTGAGTCTGGTTTTACATTCCTGAAGTTATCAGTCAAAATATGACACAGTGAGGCTCAGGGTACCAACCTGTTCTAAATCCTAGAATCCCACTTAGTTCATTCTGTGGATTGCCCTTTCTTCATCTGTTTGTCTTTATAGCAGGGTAACCTGTGATAGCTTCCCCAGTAAAGCTTATGGTCTGATGAGCTGAAGAGTCAAAGCAGTTCAATAATAATTTGCTAGTTTCAGAGATAGTAGAACTAGCTTTAGCAAAAAACTGATTTACCCAGCAGGCATGGCCTTCTTGAGGGAATAGATGCTTCTTCCAAGTCATGCTGCAGTGGCCAGTTGCACCACGTACTTATTATATTTTCAGTTCTTTTTTATTTTTTTCTCTAATACTCTTTTTATTCATACCAATGCATGTGATTCTCAGCAGATAATTCAATTGGATAATAAGAATAGGGCTTACTTCGTTAGTCTTTCACTGATTTCAGCAGTGACTGCAGCAGGAATTTGCTTCATGAGACATGCCAGTAGGGAACATTAACAGAACACAGCTTGAGCACCTTGCAGTGCTCGCTTGCATTTCATCTTACTCATTAGAGTCAAACAGACAAGACTGTCGAGGTTGCATCTTTTAGAACCACTCTATGTCCACACATTCAGCTTTGCGACTGACATTTCATTGACTGAAGTGCAAATGCTGTGAAGTAAATGGAGACTTGTGAATTAGGAGGTTTCAGACATAGAGAAACACTATGCTGATACTTGTAATGATAGTATTCTAATTTTCCAGTGCTCATCAGGAAGTTGGATGGCCACTTTCCTTTGCAGTTCTGAAAGTCTCAGCAGTACCATTAGTGGAAACCCTGTGAGATAATGTGATGCATTTTTCCCATTCAGGACATCAGGATAAGCTTGGAGTAGCTGAAACAAAGCTTCTACACACTCTTCACTGGATGCTGCTGGAGGCCCCTCAGGACTGCAGCAATGACAGATTTGGAGGAGACAGAGGTTCTAGCTGGGGAGGGAGCAGTAGCGCCTTTATCCACCAGGCTGAAAATCAAGGATCACCAGGACATCCCCGGCCCAGCACCACGAATGATGAGGAGGAAAATAACAGAAGGAAGTTCTTCCAGAACTCCATGGCCACAGTGGAGCTTTTTGTGTTCCTCTTTGCTCCCCTTGTTCACAGGATTAAAGTGAGTGGAACACTGATGGGGTACATGTGCAGAGACAGATCTCAGCCAGAAAAGAATGATTTTGCCTTTGAGATTGTTATTTAATTCAGGCTCCACACTGGGAGACCACTAGAAATGTTTTAATAAGCTGGCCGAATACCACTGCTATCAGGAATACTTCCAGTGACATGAACAATCACTGCAGCATCAGGCAGACACAAAGGCAATAAATCTGAAGTGAGCCATTTTAATCCTTCTGGAATGACAAAGATCTGTGACCCTTGTGAAGTCTTTGGGATGCTGGAACTTGCAGAAAAGATTGTGAGCTTTAACTCTCTCCTGTGGTTCTCAGCCACTGGTTAGAAGGGCTTTGCTAGTTTTTCAGGGATTCCACCATGGGGCTGCCACTGTGATTTATTATTGTCATTACTAATCATCTTTATGCTAACTACCAGGAATGCATGATATTGGTACAAGCATGGCAGTGGCAAAAGCTATTGAGCATTCCCTTGCTCTGAAGCTGGAAGTAGGCTGCAGGCTTCCTGTCTGCTGAGGTCCCTCTGTTGGTTTTGGGCTGAGTGCATTGGGCTTTGCAGAGGGGTGTGATGAGGAGCATGCTCAGGCTCCTGCCTCTTGTCTTCAGTCTCTCTGGAGGGCTGCCTTTACATTTCCAGCTGGGCCTCAGAATAGAAACTGGCTCTGGAGAGTAGGTGCTTGGAAAAGGTCTGTAAAGTCATAAAGTGATGGAGGCTGTTAACTCTTTGAATCCTGCCTTGTGTGCTGCAACAGTTGAATTAGAAAGTACAGGAAATAAAAGGTAATCTTGGTTAAGGCAGGTGAAAGCAGGTCTGGAGAGCTAGGTGGTTTTTTTTTCTGCTTCTGCTGTTAAGTTCCTGTACAGTACTGCTCAATCCATTTAGCCCAAATTTTTCATACTTGTTTACTAGTTCACATTTTTTCTGTAAGCTGCAGGGCCATGACAGGAAGAAATGCTGAATTCTTCCCATTGCTACACATACAAATGTGGGCTGCCCTTTGAATAAATTAAATAAAACTGGAAGTAGACCCCAGCTGTTAGAGATCAGGTTTCCATTTTTTTAATATTAATCTTTCTGGGATGTAGTTTCCCGTTTAGAAGGTGGGATTAATAACAATATTTCCTGCTTACCTTGAAAATCTCTGAGATCTCTGAGATGCTGTAGTGATGAACATTGAAAAGCTCATGAAAATATTCCTATTTCTGTCACAAAAGCAGAGCTCAAAAATGATGAGGTAAATGAGGCATGTGACTGACTCACTAAGTCAGCGTTGTCCCCTCTGTGTTTCACAAAGGTAGAGGTCTCGGGGAAAGAATACTGGTCTGATCAGACAACCAAAGTAATGCGTGGACTCAAGGAAGATGATACGTATTTGCAGAGGCCAACCTAGATGATGGAATTCCTGACTTCTGAGAGGATCTTGAGTATTTAGCACTGAGCTTTTAAATGAGGCTTTTGGAGGCTGAAGGGGATGCATGTAATCCTTTAACTTAACAACTGTGTTGGCATGACACCAAAAGCTAGCAGTGCAAAGTAAAAATGCAGCTCGTTACTGCTACTACTTCCAAAAGCTTTGCAATGTGCTCCATAGTAAAAATAGTAATTAAAACCAGGCCTAGTTTATAACAAGGCTTGTGAGCTCATAAGGATAAGACAACACTGATGAAAAGTGGGGAATATTAAGGCTGGATGGAGAGCTACAAGCAGGAACCTTCAGCTTTTCATTTAGCTCTGAGACATGTGGAGCTATGTCAACAGGAAATGATGGTGCAGCTTGCAGCTGCAATTAGCCTGCCAGAACTGCTATTACCATGTTTGTTTGCTTTGTGGGGATAGCTGGACTATACCAACAGCAGTGTCTCCTAATGTAGATCTGTCCTTAGATCAAGTAAGTGCATACCTTGATCCCCCTAAGATTTACTTGTATACTAATTTACATGATTTCAGCTACTTATATACATGAAACAATGATAGCATAAGTGTAAGTAGTACCAATATCTCATGTATATACACACATATATATACACATAGCTCAGGTACTAGCAGTGCAAATAATAATGACATTATTGTATAGTGCTATTTCAGAGTAATTTGTACTCAAAAATGATGGAAAATTTGTAATCAAACTCAATTTCTAAGTAATGTTTTAATATTAGTATTCTTATTCTTTTGGGGCAAGAAGTTCAAGTGTCAGAGTGTAAATCCTAACGTCGAGATTGAATACTGTGGCTGTATATGGTCGGAAGGGGTGCTAAGACCTGTGCATCAGAGATACGACAGTCCTTTTAGACTGGAAACAAGATTCTTTCATGTGAGCTTGTGTGATACAACTTCTGTTTGTCTTCCTAGGAGTCAGACCTGACGTTTCGCTTGGCTAGTGGCCTTGTTATTTGGCAGCCTATGTGGGAACACAGGCAGCCTGAAGTTTCTGCCTTCAATGCCCTTGTAAAACCAATCAGGAACATTGTTACAGGTGGGTGACTTTGCTGTGGTAATGTGGCTCCTGAGGGCTGAGAAGCCTTTCCTTTGCCTGATGATGCCTTATGTTCTGTGACCATCCTATTTGAAGGAGTATGGTGATCCTGCAGGAAGTAGTCAAACTTTTGAGAGTAAAGTTGTTCCTCCTCAGAGTTAACTGACATTTGCATAAGAATTAAGTAGGAAATGAGAGAGAAATCACAAATAGGAAATGAGAAACTCTTCAGTAGAGTTATCATTTCCTGACAGCCTCATATCTCTGTTTCACCATATCTTCCTTAGTTGCTAAGAAGGGCAAAGGCAGTATCTATTTGCAGCCTGACACCTGTGGGGAAGGCCTTCCCAGGCTGGCCCTGGACAAAAATTAGCAGTGAAGAGTGCACAGTTGGCAGTGTAGGTTCTCCTCTTATCTAGAGTGTGAATTTCAGCATTTTATGAAATTAAACAAGGTAGTTTCAAGAAGCTCCAAAGAAGGCTTAGGTTGTGAATTCTTTTTTGCATACTAGAAGGGGTTGCTTTTTCTTCGTAATTCAGCCATAATGAGACTAGGGTTGCGTGCTTAGGCTTCCAAGCCTTTGTGTCTGGCCTAGTTCTAAAAAACCCTTTTTGCTTTTAAGTTTTTGACCATAGTTTTGCATAGTTCCTACAAGGTAGTGAATTGAAATTGAAACGCAGTGGATTGCTAGGCTTATTGCTGTAGCATTACTTGCTTGTTCTCAAAAGCATGGAGCTGGAATTTTCACAGTAGTTCGCCAAATCAGATTTTTCTGGTGGCAAGTCGTTTTGGATGTCATATTTTGTTCTGAAAGCTTTGTAGGTCTCTGGGACAGTCCAGAATTGAAAAAGAATCAAGTCTTTCAGATGATTTAAGCCCATCTTTGGTATCTAGCTGTTCCTCCTTTTGCTTCAATTTCTGGAATTCAAAAAATAAGATTTCAGCCCTGGAAAGTTTTGTCTGTTGTTTTTTTTTTCCATAGGTCTGGAGCATGGTCAGTAAATCCCTAAAGAATAATTTCAGGTGTAAAGTGAAACAAAAATACTCTTATGTTTTGAAAATGTTTTCAGCAGAACAAAAATAGAAATTGGAACGAGGTTCTTTATATCAATGAAGATTTTGTTGTCTCAAATTGGGTCAAAAAAGTTTCATTTACTTAAATTTTCCTTCAACGAATTAAAAAATTCTACTAAAGAAGATTCAAATTGTTTTGTTTAGAGTCAGTCTGATACTGAGTCACATCTGAACAGCTTGAGATGTGACAGGATTTCAAGGATTGTTATCCTGGCCTTTGTGATGCCCTTGTTCTGCTGGAGTATCGCTGATTAAACTTTCTGCATGTCATTCGTGTGTCTCCTGTGGTGAAGGCATTTGTCAAATTGGAAATCACGATACGTTCTGAGAGATGTAACCTAGAAAAGGAGTGTAATGTCTGTAAAAATAACAGGAGGAAGAGCTCCAAAATAAAAGGCTCTAGTATGCATAGGAAAACACTGTTGCCAAATGGATTTAGGATAAAAATTTATATTCAAATTTAATTAAAAAAAAAAAATCAGCAGATAAGATGGTGACAACAAAACTGAAAGGATTGTGCAAAAATTAAACCAGTTCTTTATATGGCTGTAGCTAATGCCTAGGAAGTCAGGAGCAGAAAGGTGCTGCTTTGGGTTTGTTTTTGTTTTCTGGTTTATCCTTCAAGTGGTATGTTTTAATATTAGAGGTGATTCCTGAAATGTCCTCCTTTGCTGCCTTTTCTCAGCTAAAAGAAGTTCTCCTACCAACAATCAGAGTGTGACCTGTGAATCCCCTAATCTGGACAGTGGACATACCGAGGTAAGTTTTATGCTAAGGTTAGACAAGCTTGAATAAGGAGCTGAGGGAGGGGGGAAATTAATATTGAAACAGCACTTGGAGTTGCCATTCGAAAGTATTGCATCTCCAGAAGTTAACCGTTCTTCACAGTTCTTCTGAATGCTCTCCACCCTGTCTGCAGTGCAAGCAATGGGTATGGGGTATACATCTCAGGATCTCCTTGGCCTTATTCTGTCTTATGTGTTTTCTTGGGCAAGAGCCCTGTCTTACCCTGTGCCTGTACAATGCCTAGTACTGAGAAGCCCCAGGCTTGCTCAGTCTCTCCCTGGTATTACCATGGTACTATGGTATAAATAATAGTCATGTCCAAGTACAAATTGCAGTAAGAAAACTAATATGGAAGAGATAAATATATTTATATACCTATTTCCTTTTATTAAAACTATCCAAAGGGACTACAGGTGGTCTGTGAGACAACCCAGCCAGATTCTGTACCTCCAAAGGCCACTTTTTCAGCATGTCATCGTGGAAATTCCTTGGATGGAAGCATATCCTCCCAAACCTCTCAGGAGAGAGGTACTGCACATCCCAGGTATGAATCCCTTTAGCAGAAAGTTAGGCTGGTGTGACTCAATGGTGGAGATCACAAAAGTCCTTTGTCTTGAATCTGCTGTTGTCCATACACAACAAGGGTGCTGGGTGTTTATCTCAATTCAACAAGTCTCAGTTCTGGGTGATGAACAAGGTGGTGACACATGATACTCAATGTCACATTCATTGGAGAAATCTCTAGCTGGTCAGTTGGAACAGTTTCTTTGATATTTTCTAGTATGTTAGCTTCTTTTAATCAAAGACACTAAGAGATAAGGTGCAGGTTCAACTCTCCATTGGAGCCTGGATTCAGAATCGGGCAACTGGTATGATTTCTGGCTTCCTTCTGGTCAAGTTTCCTTTAGCAAAAGATTTTTGCAAGCCTTTCTCCATTGCTCTTATTATGCCTTCTCTGCATCCTGCTGCTTAGCTTGCTTTAGTATGCTGGCCCAAAGGAACAGACCAATGAAGAAGTGTAGCCACACATACTTCCTCCCAGCTTGCCCTGCAGAGCTCAGGCCATGCTTTTCCAGCATGGCGCTGATAAATTAACATCTTTTAATCTAGATTTGTGCACAGAAAGACAGAACCAGATTTTCGGTAGTGCCATAAAGTAAGTGAAGCTGATGAGTGTTTTCAGGGGGTGGAGAGGGAGGGAACCCTAGCTATATTTTTAGGTCCTTATGGATTTAGGAGTGTCATTTAAACCCCTCCTGAAAATTTTGGTCCAGTTGTTTATCTCTTTGGGGAAATGTCATATCCAAAGCACTGCAGTGTTTTATGAAATTGCTTCATTGCCGTGACAGAAGAAATGTGGGATGGAGTGGGTTTCTGGATATAGTCTAGGAAGGGCTCTGATTTCTCAAAAAGAGCTTTGGTGCACCCTTTCACTTTAAGACTCTGATCCCATCAGGAGGCTTCCCTAAGGATTTTTTATCAAGGCTGCTGTTAGTTCTGGGTCTTTATTTAATTTGTGTTAATGTGAGCTAGTAAAACTGAAGTTGGGGACAGAACTGTCTTTCTGTGTGTGAACACTACTGCTCAGAGTGCACAGCCATAAAAAAAAAATAAGCAGCCTTGTAAGAAGACAGAATCAGGTGATCAATTTGTCAGGCTAGTTCTGGTGGTTGCCATGGGGATGAAGCTTCAGACAGGCTTTGAAGAGAGCATCATTATGCCTCCTCATTTGCAGGACTCATTGATCAGTTAAAACTGTACAGGGAGCTTTGGTTGCCAGGCAACAGACAACTGGGGAACAAATGTTGTTTACTCTGCTTACCAACAGCCGCAGTATTCCTTTGTCCTTGGCCCCGGTTGAAGGAAGGCTGCCTTTCCACTCTCCCTGCAGTCACAGGCTGATCATATGAGCACTACATTTCCTTCTAAATGAAGTACAGAGTTTAATTTCTGGTTCCTCAGACACTTCCTGAGCAAATGGCTTCTTCCTCTGATCCTGGCTGATTATCCCTGCTCCACTTCTCCATTTACAGATGATACAGTTTAACACTGAGGCAAATAAAGCCACAACCCTTTATCCAGCTGCTGCTTTGAACACACTGTCTGGGAAATAGACTTTACAGGAAGGACTTCTGAGATAAGTATTTCATAAGGAGAACATGCCTTGCTCCAACCTGTGTGGTGCCTCAGGTTTGCCTGTGCTGCATACAGGGGAGCGTGAAAGGCTGTTTAGATTCAGAACTGATCTGTGTCCTCTAAAGAGACCGAGAGCAATGCATCTTCCTCTACAGTTGCCTGAGGTGGTAGCCTTTATTTCCTTTACTGAGATCCTTTGAGTACCCCAGCTGTCCTTATATTTTTTTACAGACCTCATCTATGTGACGCAATCTTGACTGTTACAAAACCAGTCTTCACATTAGGTTTATGGGGAAAACTTTATAGCATATATCTCTCTATCATGGTTTTCTCCTTCCTAATTCAGCTTTTCAGGGTTTTGTAACAGCTCATCTTAAAGTCATCAAACTTGTAACATTTTTGCCTTGAATACACTGGGGGAAGAAGCTTTGAATCTATAGATTGCAGATAGTGACATATGCTGACACAGACGGGCAGGTCTGCAGTCGCCAAGTGCCTTCAATATTGGCCTGTGTGGCTGGCAGCAAATCAGCTCCTGCAGGCTGGAGTTCTAGATGCATGCATTGCTTCAAGCACAGCCTTGCCACCTGCCCCCTTTTTCCAAGCATGTAATATGGAGCCGGGTTCATGTGATTCCAAATGGTGTCAAAGTTCATAGGCACTTGTTTATCCTTTGTCAGTTCTGTATCTGCTTTGGATGCACAGGACAGCTTTGTGGCACTGGGCAGTGATGCAGCAAAGCACTTAAGCATGCCTTTCACTTTAGGCACTTAGAGATTCCACTGGTCAGTATTGCTGCTTGTACCCCAATGCTCTGCTGGACTGTGGCCTTGGATGCCTCCGTTCAGAATGTGAAATGGGGGTGTCCTGCCAATGCTGTTTGCATGTTGTGTAGCAGAGTTGAGAGTAAAAATGGCTTTTAAAAAAACAGAAATACCTGATGTTCTTGTGATGATTCTGAAATGCCTGAGAATACAAATCATAGAAGTGCTGTTCATTTTTATAGAATCAAAAAATCACAGCAGTACTCAGCTCAGTGTGTTTCTAACACATTGAGTGGAAACATCTAAAATGGGTACTTTGGCAGGCAAAAAAAAAAAATAGACAAATCTCCAGAGTTCCTGCCCCACCCCCAGCATTTCACACCTTTTGCCATGTGATTCTCATTCCCTCCAACTCTCACTGCTACATTTCTGACAGATTGTCTTTTAACAGCTAGTGACTGTGCAGAGGGTAGGTCAGGCCAGTTGTACTCTGCTGACTGGGAGAGAAATGGTATCAAAAATAAGTAGTAAAAAAGTTGGGGCATTTCAGTGCAGTAAGATTGGCTTTGGAGACAGGCATGATTTTGATCAGAGCCTTGGACAACATGGTCTAGGGTGAGGTATCTCTGCCCATGACAGGGGTTGGAACTAGATGATTTTAAGGTCCTTTCCAACCCAAACTATTCTATGATTCCTTTAAAAATCTGAAATCCCTGGAGTCTCATTTCTGAGGCTTACTACAGATAGATATCTTGCTTTTGCATGCACTAACTTCTGCAATACTTAGGAAATTCCATACTAAAACCCATCAGGAAATGATACCACCTGAAAGGCAGAAAAATTATAATGAAGGCTTGAAAATGTTCCTGCACACCCTGGCAAAGAGTGTCTGTAACAGTTTACTTGTATAAGAATAAATTTAATTAGCTTAAAGGGTTAACTAATTTAGCTGCCCTGCCTGCTCCTTCTTAAGTAAGGCCTGACTTATACAAATGTAAATCATTCCTAAACATATATTACTAGTATCTGAACAGTAGAAGCTCAAGGGTTGTTTGTTTCCAGCTGAACAAATTACTCAGCCCAAGTGCTGAAGGCGTGCCTTTACACCACAGTTTAATAAAGCAAACCTGTTCAAGAAAACACTTAAGAAAGCATGTACTTGTGTCCTCTAGGGAGCTGAAAGCTAAATATCCACTTATGTGTCTTCAGTAATGCTTTCCTCAGTTGGGGCCTTAGTCCCAAAGGGTCAGTATCAAATATCCCTGCAAGCTCAAGCAGGCACAGCTGTGTGCACATCCTAGTGATTTCTGCAGGGATTGGCTTACGGCTCTTGATGGGTGCTTAAATTTTAGGCCTTTTAGTTGAGCTCTTGGGTCTTTAAGGGTGGACCAGTTTGAGTGCTAGGACAGAACTGGTTCCCAGCTATCCAAGAAAACTTTGTGATATCAAGCATGATCCCTTAAAGAAGAGCTGAACATTGTCGTGGTTTAAACCCAGTCAGCCATGAATCACGCAGTCGCTCTCTCACTCCCCCCTCTTTCCTTCCCCCTCTCCCAGAGGGATGGGGAGGAGAATCTAAAAGAATGCAACTCCCACAGATTGAGATAAGAACAGTTTAGTAACTAAGTTATAACACAAATCACTACTGCTACCACCAATAATAATAATGATAAAGGAAATAACAAGGGAAGAGAATACAACATCTCACCACCCACCAACCGATAACATCCCCCCCCCCCTCCCCTCCCCTCCCCCAGCCCAACTGAGCACCGACCAATACGTAGTGCAACCCTGCAGTGCCCTAGCCCTTCCAGGTAACTCTCAATTACATCCTGGGCATGATGTGCTGTGGTATGGAATACTTCTTTGGTCAGTTTGAGTCAGGTGTCCTGTCTCTGCTTCCTCCCGGCTTTCCCTCCTCCCTGGCAGAGCATGAGACTCAAAAAGTCCTTGGTCAGTCTAAACATTTGAGCAGTAACTAAAAACATCAGTGTTATCAGCACTGTTCCCAGGCCGAAAGTCAAAACCACAGCACTACACCAGCTACTAAAGAAGGAGAAAAATGACGGCTACTGCTGAGCCCAGGACAACATACAAACCTGACAGATCATTATTGAGTGGTTCTTTATTCAGAAAGCTGAGGAACCTGATGACTAACATTCTACTCCTACTCTTTGGAACAGGGTGTCCTTGGTGATCCCCCCATGCCAGAAGTCTCGCTATGCCACATACTTCGATGTAGCAGTGCTGCGCTGCCTGCTGCAGCCACATTGGTCCGAGGAGGGCACACAGTGGTCACTAATGTACTACCTGCAGAGGCTGAGGCATATGCTACAGGAAAAGCCAGAGAAACCACCTGAGCCAGAGGTCACTCCCTTACCAAGACCTCGCAGCAGCTCCATGGTGGCTGCTCCACCCTCTCTGGTGAATACCCACAAAACTCAGGTAAGCAGTTACCATCAGTAAGAAAATAGGAACTGTGGTGGTGCTGGGAAGTGATGGCTGGATAACTAGTGAAAAACACAACTTTGGTGTTTGTGAAACTGTAACTAGTGAAAAACACAACTTTGGTGTTAGTGAAACTGCCCAGAGGTCAGATATGTGCATCAGTTCAGAAGGAAACCCTGAGAACAATGAGATGTTTGGAGGCAGAATGTGATGCAGAGAGTCAGAGCTGGTGCCTGCTGAAAGTTCAAGGGTTGATTTAGGATAATTAATCTCAGGTGAACTGTGATAACATTAGTTTTTAATGTGAGAATATACTAATGTAGTTGTAAGAGGAAACCAGATTGCCTGTATGTTATGCTGTAATGCTCAGAACTCATTGAGCTTTGGTGTAACCCCTTGAAAGAGAGAAAAGGAATCACAGTTGGTAGAGCACTGAACACTCCAGGGTTAAAATACTGGAGTAGACTTTGCAAGCAGTGGCAGTGAGCAAAACCCCTCCTCATTGTTATGTCTTTTCCTGCTGTTCTTGCTGCATAACTTTTAGTTCTGTATTTGCCAACAAAACCTCTGTAGACAAACTGTCCTAATAGGTGTCAAGACTTGCTCTCTGTTCTGTTGGAAAAGGAACCCCAGGCTCCTGACCTTGGTACAGTAAAGATCTTCATGTTAGAGCTTAAATGTTTTTGGTTTGTGTAGCTCCCTTGTGTATTCCAGAGATAAAAAGGGGATGCTGCTGCAGTTTCATTTAATCTCCTTGTTGATTTGTGCTACTTTTAGGTTGTGCACTTTTCTCCTGTCATGTGGTCTTTTAACAGCAAATTCTGATTTAGTGAGTTGATGGAACTGCCTAACGGAATTTAATAGAGATGCTATTTTTGCAGTTCAATTTTATGCCATACCTCAAGTAAAAGGCTGTACCTTCTGTTAGTATTGCTGTCAAATGTCTGTCTTGAGTCAGAACTCTCAGAATTTTTGGTGTTTTTTTCTTAAAATCCTTGCTTTCAATATTGTAGAGCTCTGGCAGTTTTTGAGATGTCATTTTGTAAGGGAGAAGGGTAAAATATCTGTTCTGCATAGCCCAGATGCTTGTAAACCAGAAGACAAGCATAAGCAGTGTAAATATTAGTACTGTTATTTTTAAATCTTAGGGTTTTATAGGCATTCTTATGATTTTTATGGAGGGCTGGTGGTAACTTGTGGTTTTAAGGGCTTAGCAGCAGCAGTATTGTTTAAACTGTGTTATACTTTAGTGTCATTTCTATAAAATGGTGCCCATTTCATCCCTGTAAAAGCTTGACAAACCTCCATGGATTCCAGGTGTTATGAAATACTCTTCAGTCTTAATCTACATTTGCATGGAGATTTTATAGGGTTGCTGTGCATGTACAGAAAAGTCTTCCTTAATATCATCTCCTGGAGGGAGAATTGGAAGATATTGCTCCTTATGTGATTCGCTGTTTCCATACATCTACTGTCCTTTTACCCTTGCTCAGAAGAACCCAAATTCAGTTACTGGTGCAGCAGTGCAGTGGTTCTGAGCACAGTGGCAGAATGAATGGGATTGTTTTCCATAGGCACTGTTTGCAGTAGTTCTGGTTCTTTATATACTGTGAAAGGCTTCCCTCCTTTTACACACTTGGCTATTTCTTGCTTCTCCAGGCTGTTTCTCTTGCAAAAGGCTCCTTTACTTGGTTGCTGTTCGCTAACATTCTTCTGTTAAAGCCATTTGGCAATTCCACTGGGTACTTTGTAGCTGTTAACTTGAAGACTCTGTCCAGGGCATTCTTCCCACCAGGGCTAGGTTTGATTGCTTTTGGTAACCTCTGTGTCAGTCCTGTGTATTTTTACTGTACTTCATCAAATTGGAATTCTATTTAAAAGGGTTTCCATTTTGTTATGCAGAGCAGCTGTGATGGAGGAGTTGAAATGCTCTTCCACGTAGCTAAAATCTCAGCTCATGCCCTGCTGCTTTATAAATCTGAGGACTGAAAGCTGTGCAATGCATAGAGACACCGAGGCTGTCTTTCATCCCAGCCAGCTGTAGGGACTTGACTGCTGTTGTCAAATTCAGAGTCTTGTCACTCAAGGTTCTTTGCTTGTCAGAAGCAGGAATGCCACCTCCAGCTGGTTAAGATTTGTAATTTCTTTCTATCTATCTAACAATATACTTAAAGCCTGCTTTTTCTGTCTAGATCTTAAATTCCTAACATAGTCATCATTTCTGCTCAAAGATTGATCAATGACTTTTCAGAAATACCAGCACTCTCTGTTTCAGCAGGCTAGATTTAAAGTAGCAGGCAAAAGACAAAACCAGCTGCCTGCAAATCACATCAGGGGCCAGTAGATTTTTCTGGTAAATGAACATTCTTTTTATTGTTCTGCAGTTTATCAGCATTGCTTCCTGCATCTCCCTAAGCCTCAGCAAAACTCTCACATTTCTTCCTGGTTTCTGTGTGGCTGAAATCACATTTCAAATATGGGCTAAAGCAGCTGAGATTGAGAGAACTTGAGTATTGCCTAGTAAACTAGCAGCAAAGAATGCCAGCACTCCTTGTTGCATAGGAAAAGGAGTACTGGATGGAGTGTGAATGAAATAAATACTAGCTTCCTCTAGAATGTGACTTTAGTCTAAACATATTTCAGACCTGGCAGCATATGCTAAAGAAAGTCTGCATTGCACCTGTACACAGTGAATTCAGTATAAGGAATTCAGAATAAGTATATAGGAAGTGAAACCTTCAGAGGCTCACAAACCTCTGCACTAACATTGCAGGGGCAAAGAGCCAAAGCTTAAATTAAGCATAAGACCAATGCAGATGTAATGCTTGCTGCAATGCTAATATCAAGCCAAAAGTCTCAAGTGTAATAGCTTGAGAGTTGAGAGATATACTAATGAGCTGGTAGCCATACAGTCATGCAGAAGGAAGGCAAACCAAAACAGAAACAAGAAAACCTAGAGCAGCAGCCCCCAAACTGTTGTATTTTCATACCCATCTTACGCATACCATAATTGCCACATAGTCCCCTGCACAGAATAGCCACATCAGCCTTCAACAGGCATCCTAGCTTGATTCATTACAATACATCACAGACTACACTGTAGATTTAAGGTGATTCTGTAATTTGCTCTTCTAGTATTTGCTTGATACCTACCCTAAGCAGATTTCAGAACTGAGACTGGGTCTTCCTGTGTGTTTGTATGGCTTCTAATCCAGTAGCCCCTGATCCTTACTCTGTCCTTTTGGGGACGGTAAGCACCTCATAAAACACTGATTTAGAAATTAATGGACAAAGATAAAGAATCTGAAATAAATCC
Organism: Pezoporus flaviventris; assembly: GCF_033815535.1. Taxonomy (NCBI): domain Eukaryota; kingdom Metazoa; phylum Chordata; class Aves; order Psittaciformes; family Psittacidae; genus Pezoporus; species Pezoporus flaviventris. The sequence goes on from NW_026892549.1 coordinate 56,489,564, forward strand.
ATTTGATGAGCTCTCTGGCTGTCTTCAGCCAGAAAAGGCCCGAGAGCTCTAAAAGCTAAGAACTAAGCCATATGGAGTACTTGCTGGCCTCACTGTTGAGAGCACCTATGGTTGAATCCTGATTTGCTGTCTATAGAATTTATATATGACTCCTCCCCTGAATCTTTAGTGATATATGAAAGTGGTTTAAAAGCATATCATGACTGAAAACAATGGTGAAGAGGAATCTTTCTGTTGTGTGTCTTCTTTATTCTTGTGTTGATAAAATTAATAGGAAGGATTCAAATGTAGGCTTTGATTAGTCTGAAAAGTCTCTGAAGAATGTGTGGTCCCCAGTAGCCCAATACTGCAAACACCATAACTGGTGCTTAAGACTTCAGCTGCAAAGACTGTCATTCGCTTTTGCTGGACCTTCATATGCATAAAACTGCAGACTTGTGTGCTGCAGAGCTGGCTGGCTCTGCAGGACGCAGTATGGCTAGGCAGAATCTAAACCTCCTATACCATAGAAGTCGCTTCATCTGTTGTTAGCATATGGCTATCACTGGATTGAAAGCAAAGAGGTATTTTAACATGACCGAGTTGTTTAGCCGAACATTTCTGATGGGGGAGCAAGGAAAAGGAGCATCTCCATTGGAAACAAGCTGGTATTTAGGCAGAAGAAAATTACCCTGAGGGAGTTTGGTCAGGTCAGCTGCACAACCATCTCAATGAAGAGTGGAATCAAATCTTTAATGAGAACAGATGGCCAGGAGCTGAGCTTATTCCACCTTTTGTAGCAAAGCCTTTCTTTACAGTAGGCAGCTATAAGGCGTTTTCCTCAGTGCAGAAGGGGAGTGCCCTCTACTGAAACCAGAGTAAATTAGTCTCAAGGTTTTAACTGCCGTGGGACATTCGCTGCTGTAGCTGGGGAGGCTTTCACGAGTATGATAAGAACTATGAGGGACAGACTTTGGGGCACTGTTATTACAAGTGAAGGATGTTACTGATGTGAAATTATTAGGTTTCTGTAGTGAGTAAATAGATTTTTTTACAAATCCAGTCTACTGAAGTAAGTGCTACTTACTGCACTTCAGGTCCAAAATACATGCTTAAAGGAATACGTTATTTAGGGGGTATTCTCTTAGATCTTAAATAAAGTGTTTCAAAAAGGGTAGCCATTGTGATCCTCATAAATGTAAGCCAAGGCTTCAAGAATATCATTAGCTGTGCAGAGTCATACCTGGGATCAGAATCAGAGTAGAACACAGTCTTCCATGCCACTAGACCATGCTGGCAGCAACACCTGAGGCCTTCTGTGGCAGCACAACATGCTGTACTTTATTAATGTGGTTACAGAAATGTTACTCAAGGTCAATAATTCCAGGAGCTTCTAAATTTGGTTTGCTCATTTGTTTTTCGTTAAATGTGTCCGTAGTGTCTTGTGTAATGAATTGAAGGTTCTTTTCCTTTACAGTGCTCCTGTGAAAGCTCTTGGAAGTAGCCTTGTTTTTAAAGCTGGTTATCCTCTATTTCTCCTTGTGCTGACTGTCTTCTTTTGGGAGCTGCAGGATCTTACAATGAAATGCAATGAGGAAGAAAAGTCACTAAGCACAGAGGCATTTTCCAAGGTTTCAATGACCAATTTGCGCAGGCCAGCAGTTCCAGATCTCTCCACAGATCTGGGGATGAACATCTTCAAAAAGGTGAGTAGAAGAAAATTGTACTTCAGTATACCTATGATTCAGCACCTCAGTGACCCGCTAAGTAGCAGCTGAAGGTCTGCTTGGACTATGTATTTATGCCGTATGTGAGATTGACATCTCTTTTCATTGGAAGTGATTCTGTGTGTTATTACATAGCTTTTTAGGTGCAAATTCCAAACACAGTACTGAAATCTGTATTTAAATAACTGTCCTGCAGAAACGCATGAGGGGAGGGGACTCAAACACTGCTGATTTTTAAGTGCTGGTGCTCACTATAGTTCCGGCTGATTCAGTGAGTTCTTCCAGTGTTTTTACTTCATGAAGCTGTGAGTTTGCAACCATCCAGGATACTTAGCAGAGTTTTGTGGATTCTATGAATCCAGGTCATGGTCTGAGGATGTCATAAAATTATACAAGGGCATCCATCCCAGTGTAGGGAAAGACTGAGTTCCTTTAAATGCTCACATGGTTCCAGAGTGCAGATAGCAGCCATCAGGGTTAGATGTCCCAGATAAAAAGTTTAGAGTGGAAGGCTATACTTGGGCCACACATCTGTGTTATCCTTTTCTCTCAAATGGTAGCTTGCCATGCCTCAAAGCCTCTACCTGCTCTCATGTCTTCTCCTCTTCTTCCTGCAGTTCAAGAGCCGCAAAGAGGACAGGGAGCGTGAGCGCAAAGGGTCAATTCCTTTCCACCACACAGGGAAGAAGCGGCAGCGAAGGATGGGGGTACCCTTCCTCCTCCACGAGGATCATTTGGATGTCTCACCCACTCGCAGCACTTTCTCCTTTGGCAGTTTCTCTGGAATCGGAGAGGACCGGCGTGGCATTGAGAGAGGAGGATGGCAAACCACCATATTAGGTAAGAAGTTGTTATCTCTACCTCAGGTTCTGTCATTCCTATCCTGAGCATTCAGAGAACACCAGAGGCTTGCTTTTTCTTCTTCCATCCTATTGCTGTCTTTTGTGTTCTGTTACATACCTGTCTGTAGAAGTGACAACTCTGCTGGCAGCAGATCTGGAAGGACTTCCATTTTAGTTCACTTTCCCTCTGAAAACTATCATCCGTACTGGAATAATAGTTATTGTAGCAACCTGTAGTGATACCTGTACCACTTGAATACACTTCCTGAGTGGTAGCAAGTGTTGCGCAACTGCAGCTTAAAATAGATTCAAGGAATGGTTGCATCCTCTTCTTTTAAAGAGAAATCTCTGGAGAGGCAGCAATATGGTCATTAGGAGTATGGCAAAAAGATATTCAGTCTTCCTGAAGTGAATGTTGGTTACAATATAAGTAAGGGTATTGGCTCAGATAGTGAGGATTGCAATTTTTGATACTGCAAAGGTACTATGTTTAAATATAAATACTGGCTCCCTCAAGCTTCCGGGTTTTCTGAACAGTGCTTAGGCTTTGTTTCTGTTTCACAAACTTACTCCTAATGTCATAGATTTTCATCCTAGCACCCTTTCTTGGAGACGATAGGCAGCAAAATGATTGCCTAAGGCCATGCCAGGCAATCTCATTTTCACTGGCTTAGATGGCATCATTTTGGTAAGGTTTCCATTGTAAGCATCTTTGGGACACCAGACAATGAGCTTAGCCAAGTGAAGCCTTAAAGATTTGTACGTATTTGTGTGTATCCCTAGAGATTTGTACAAGCATAAAAAATCTAGTATCCAAATCCTCCTTTCTGTATGTTCAGTAGCTCAAGAAATCTGTTAAATTTTGATCTCAGGGGTTCCAGATTTTTGTCCTGGCTTAACTTACAGTTCCTTCTTTCTGGTATCTCAGTGAGATTGTGTATTTCAGATTCAATTGTCCACAGATCCTGCCTACTTCAGATAGTCCCCCTCTTTCAGGTTCTTTTGATTTGTAATTTATTATTTTCTTTTGCTTTAATACTCCCCATCCTAATACACCTGTTTCTTTTGGATAAGAAGAAGCCAAATTCCTATAACCAGCCCCAAAGGGTGGAGTCTTTCAGTGCTGACAAATCTTACTTTACTCCTGGTGAGTGACAGTGTAGGTGTTGGCTAAAATCAGTGTGCTGAGGGGAAGAGCTTTGCAAAGAATTTGTACATTCAGTCTTCATGTCAGTGAGCCCCACTATAATGTTTGGTTCTGCTTCACAGGGTCCTGGAAGGCCTTCACTTCTGTGGACTCCAGTCCCTCAGTTTCTGACCTCACCTATCTCCAAGCACCTGAGATGAGTAAACTAATTACCCGTTTCTTGCCTTCACCTTAGGAAAGTTTACCAGACGGGGGAGCTCTGACACAGCAACGGAAATGGAGAGCCTGAGCGCCAGGCATTCCCACTCCCATCACACATTGGTCTCTGATCTGCCAGACCACTCGAACAGCCATGGAGAGAATACAGTCAAAGAAGGTACATTTAACATACCAGGAAAAAACCGTTTCACTAAAATATCACTCTAAGAAGCTGAGGAAGAGTTACTTCTTCCTTTTCTGAGTATATGACTAAGTGTTATTTCCTTCCCCCGCCCCCTGCATCTCTTGAGAAGGTTTTTTGTTCTGTGTAGGAAAACGTTCCAAACCTTTCAGATTGATCTGGTTCAGTTTGTAAAATAAAACTTGGCAGCCATCAGCAGAGAGGAGGCACAGTTTGGTTTTTTATCACCTTACCACAACAGCACACAAGTTTGGCAGAAACTTGGTATTGCTTGGTATTCCTAGGAAATCTTCTGGGATTTAATACCCCTTTGCAGGCCACAGCTGCTGGACTGTGCTGCGAATCACAGGTTCTTTCTTATTCCTCCTGGTTCGTGGCTTTGAAGCCAGGATAGAAGTCTGGATTTGAAATTTAGTTGAAGTCACCCTGGGGCTTATCTGTCTTGGAGGCCTCTGCAGAAATAGCAATGCCAGTGTGATCATGATGGGAGACAGGATGCATGATACAGAGGATTCCCTATGCTCTCTCCGCCTTGTTGAACACAGTGAATTAAGGGATAGTGGGCAGTGACAACAAGATTCTGCACTTGGATCACAATAACCCCATGCAATGCTCCAAGCTTGGGGAAGAGCGGCTGGAAAGTGTTGGAGGCGTTGGTAGCCAGCTGTTTTGAATAGGCCAGCAGTGCACCCACGTGGCCAAGAAGGCAAATAGCATCCTGGCATGTAAACAAGCACAGCCCCAGTTATCCATTCCACTATCCTAGAGATGGAAATTTACAGGTTGCCATTTTCCTCCTTGCAGTGCGGTCCCAGATCTCCACCATCACTGTGGCAACCTTCAACACTACCTTGGCCTCATTCAATGTGGGCTATGCTGATTTCTTCAGTGAGCACATGAGGAAGCTTTGCAACCAGGTGCCCATCCCTGAGATGCCCCATGAGCCGCTTGCATGTGCCAACCTCCCCCGGAGCCTGACAGACTCCTGCATCAATTACAGTTGCTTGGAGGATACGGATCACATTGATGGAACCAACAACTTTGTCCACAAGAACGGCATGCTGGATCTCTCGGTAATTGGCAAGGAATGAGGAAAGCCAGGTCCCTCTTCTGTCAATGTAGCTGTACCATTGAGATCAGGGGTTTGATGGGCTTTTCCTCCACCTCTTTATATGACTTCTCTCAGCAGTACATAAAGGTCAGTCAGATACATTTGTGCATATCATAAAAGTCTCCTCTGAGATACTGCAACTCCTGTTACTCCTTGCAAGGAGCGCATGTGCATGTGGAATGCACACATCAAATCAAGTGATATTATGAAATGGCTATGTTCCTGGTGCATGCACCAAGTTCCCTACAAACCAGTATAAAACTGAATAGCACCTTTCTTCTAATGGCACCTTAAAACTCACCTTTTCTGCTTTCCCCTTAATGACTTGACAGCTCCTGGTGCACTGAAGCAGTGTTCTCAGGCTCACAGATGCCATCTCTTGGTTTCCTTTCCTGCCTGACTGTGCCCAGCCTGTGGTTTCTTGTCTTACACCTAGATTGTAAGCTTGAGGGGTTGAGGGTTATACGTAATTCATTCTGAGTTTGTACTGTGCCTGCTATAACAAGTCTCTGCTCTGCCTAGGATTTCCAGACACTAAATAGCACTAGGAGAGAAAATAAGTCAGACTTTAAATATGATGTTTGAATCTCCCAGGTGGTCCTGAAAGCTGTTTACTTGGTCCTGAACCATGATATCAGTTCCCGGGTTTGCGATGTGGCACTGAACATTGTGGAGTGCTTACTTCAGCTTGGTGTGGTGCCCTGTGTAGAGAAGGTTCGGAGGAAGAGTGAGAACAAAGAAAATGAGGTGCCTGAAAAGAGACCAAGTGAAGGATCCTTCCAGCTCAAAGGAGCTGCTTCTGGTGGTTCAGCTTGTGGATTTGGAGCTCCCATAGTTAGTGGAGATGGAGATAGAGGTGATGGAAGTGGTGGAGGCGGTGGAGGTGGAAGCGATGGAGGTGGTGGAGGAGGGCCATATGAAAAGAATGACAAAAACCAGGAAAAGGTTTGTCTTGCTTCCCTTTATATAATTCCCAAATGTACTGTAGGGTCTGTTAAGATGGAGTATGTGTGTGTATGCAACTGCTCTTCTGGTTTCCCTCCTTAGTTTTGCTTTTGCACCACAATGACTAATTAATTTGTTTTACTCTGGTGCTCAGTTGGGGCTCCCCAGAAGAAACCTGTTTGGATATTCACGCACTATAACTGCAGCGAAGCAGCTGCCGAAAGCACAGTTTATGAGCCTTGCATGGACCTTTTCAGTATCTTGTCAGAGGGCCTGAAACCCTCAACCACAATGATTTTTTGGGGAGATTATTATTAATAACTTTTAAGGAAAACTAGAATCCAATGTGTGAGCAGTTTCTTTTCTTTGATGGCCATAAATCATGAATTTTTCATTGTTGCTGTGAGAACTGGCCAAGAGATGCTGTTGCTGACCTCCAAAGTCATCATTCATAGTGGCATAATACCTAAGACATTTTAAAAAGATGCTCGTTTTTCTGCTCAAGAAAGCCATCTCTGCTTTTTCAGGCAGAATTTTTTGAAGTAAGTGCTGAGTGGTATTCATAGCAGTTTGCACAGGGCTTTGCATTCAAAGCATGGCTTTTTGAGGGGAGATGAAAGGGAGGGGGCTGGTCCTTAAGCTTGAAAAATAATTGCAGTAAACATTTCAAGAGTAACAACTCAGTAATGGAGTGTCTGAGAGGAGAAATGGACAGCAGGATGTCAAAAGCAAAGTACTAGGAAGATACTAGTGGTTGTGCCCTGGTTTCACAGTCTTTCTCTCTGTGACCTTCAGGATGAAGGGCCATCTGTCAGCACCCATAGGCTGGCACTCACAATGCTCATCAAAATTGTGAAGTCCCTGGGTTGTGCCTATGGTTGTGGAGAAGGACACCGGGGGCTCTCGGGAGATCGCCTGAGACACCAGGTATTCCGGGAGAATGTAAGAGAATTACAGCTCATTTTAGTGTCTCCCCTGTACTTTTGACATCAGCTGCTGAGACTGCTGTCTGCCCCTCTGTAGCTTTCTCTGTATTGACAGTAGATGTACTGGTCTTTGCCGCAGCTGACAGACTATGTTGCAGCCCAGCCGTAGCAGATTTGCAGCTGTTGATGTTAACTTCTAGCCCCTGGGGCTTTCTAAGAGCGCACCTGAGGCCCAGGGTGCTTCTCACCTCTCCAATGAATGGGTTGTCTGGGAAGGGGCAAATGGGAGCAAATCCCCTGTGTGAGCTGGTATAAGTGTATTTTCACATTGGCAGTACCCCAACAGAGTATGCTGTTTATAAGAGGTGCAGCTATCGTGGGTTGCATGTCTGAATCTAGAAGTCTAAAGTGTTGTTATGCCCACTTTTCTCAATGGTGATTATGACTGGTTGCTGCTGGGCTGCTCCATCAGCTCCTAATAATTGGAGTGCACTGTGCTTGCAGGCATGCTATTGTGCTGCAAGGGATTAGAAGACCCATGGCCTGTTTAGGGGCAGGGTGGATGGTCACTTTTGCTTCCTTAGATTTTTGATTCTGCTCAAGTTGAAGCAGTAAAAAGTGCCCAGGATGCAGCCCAGACATCTGACTTCATCTAGAAGTTTGAGTCCCTGAGATCAGCACAATGACTTGTCAAATGGGAGCCTTTCAAAGGCTTTTTCCAGTACATGCCTCCTCCTTGCTTTCTGTGTTTGCAGCAGGGAGCATTTTTGACGATTAATGAGAATTTACAGTGGTGTAGGTGGGAAGGAACCAAGTGCTTCTCCATGGCTTTGTTTAGCCTGAGCCATGCCGACAGAGCTATAATTTGGTTCTGGGATCTGAGCTAGGTGGCTCAGAGTTGGATTGGCTGCCTCTGCGTTCATGCAGCATTCTTCTCTTAACTGGACTCCTGGGTACTGGGGAGACTGCAGCAGTAGTGTTAGTTCTGGACACAATGGGACAGATGAGGGTAAGAGAGTCCCAGTGGTAACAGTAAAAAGGTTCTGCACAGAGCACTGATTGAACACATAGCATATTCATCAGAACGATGGCTTTTATGTTGTGTTGGAGCTGAGCCAGCCAAACATTTAGGCCTATGCATAACATTAAGCATAAATGAGTAGGTCTCTTGGAGCCAAAGTTCTTACCAGACTTACTGAATTGAGGTCTTTATCGGAAGAAATTTTCCTCCACATCTAAGTCTGCTGCATCTTCTGTGCATTTGTCTGGCCAAACTGCTTTGCATGCACCATTTGTCTTGACTGCATGGGCAATCACATGTCTGAGTTTACTGGAAATTTAAGCCCCTATTGCAGGTAGCAGAGAGTTCAAGTTTCCCATAAAGCTGATATTTCAAATTCTCTAAGTCCAGCATGCATGGGGTCCCAGTAGGATGGATGCCTGTGATAAGAAGTTGGCTTCTAATTAACAGCTTTTAAATAAAAGGCTAATTTTTTTGCATGATATAAATTGGTCACTGAGTATAGGTGCATCAAATAGGTCAGATCTGAGCCAGAGACTGAAAATGCCTGAAGCTAAGAACCTGTTTCACCAAGGCAGTGTGACTGAGACAGGACAGTCCTATTTCATTCATATTCAGTGAGGTTTTACCCTGGAGTTGGAGAGAGGAGGATAGGCCTTGAGACATGGCTGGCGGTGACTTCACCACTCCCTCCAAACAGTGGTACCCATACTGGTACACCGCCTCTTGTTGGCTTCAGAGACAAACCTGCCCTCTGTTACAGGGCTCAAACTTTCCAGCTTCTAGGGGAGTTACTTTAGACAGCACAGCAGAGCACTGCCTAAGCAAGAGTTTTGCTCCTCTTAGCAAAACTCAAACATGTACTTTGATGTGATGGATATCATTGCAGGCTCAAAACTGCCTCACAAAGCTGTACAAACTGGATAAGATGCAGTTCCGGCAGACCATGAGGGACTATGTGAACAGGGATTCCCTCAATAATGTGGTGGATTTCCTGCATGCTTTACTGGGATTCTGCATGGAGCCAGTCACTGACAGTAAGTACAGCTGGTATCAAAAACTCTCACTTGAATATTCCTAAACTGTACCATCAGAAAGAAGCCATCCCTTTTTCTTTTCCTTTCAAGAGAAAAAGGTGAATAACTATCCTCAGAATATGGGGTATACCCTGCCAGAGTGGGTCAGAGGAGTTGGATCTCTTCTGATTTGATCACTCAGTGATCTCATATCATCCAATGCACCTGAAATTGAAGGCCTCTCTTTTGATTCATCCTATCTGTTCTTCATGGCTTTTCAGTGGGAATATTTTCTTTCATTCAACTGGGCCTCCTGCAGGAGGGTTTCTGCTTCATGACATGGCCAGGCACCAGCTGCAATGGCCTGTTTAATTCAGGGTTTATTCTGACTGGAGGTATAATTGAGCATTAAAACCTTTGGTGCCTCAGGTGAGATGGTAAATAGCAAGAACAGATTGAATAAACAAGAACATGAGCACACAGATGCACATGCCTGCAGTTACAAGTGCGTGTGCATGTGTTTCTATATATATGTATATATGTTTTTATTTTTAGCTAGGAAAAAATATTCCAGGTGCTATTAGAATGACCAAACTTTTATTTTTTTTAGTTAACTGTTGTTTAGTTAACAATGACTGTTTGCAGAGTAGGAATAGCTCCTCTGAAGCACTTAGCAAGTCTGACCTGACTACTAATCTACCTCTGATCCAAGGCATTTCAAAGAAAGCATCAAAAATATTATATAAGAGGCTTTTGTGAAGATTTCCGAGGTCATTTCCCCAAGTATTCATGAAGTATTGACAGGCTCATGCTTTGAAGCATGGCAGCTCATGCAGCTTTTGAAAGGCTTTTCTCTCACCTAGTCAAACCAGGATGGTTCTTATTGTAAATGTGTAATTCTTTTTAGACTCTTTCTGAGAGCTTGGTCACCTTGTGCCTCTTGCAAAAACAGCATTCCTGTAGTGCAGAAGACTTTCTTTTCATGGGTGTTGTCACTTAGCAGCTTAATCAAACATCTCTTGTCCTTTAGAAGAGCAAATAGCAAAGCTGGAGGTATTGTTCAAATTTTATGTCTTACTCTGTGCATTCTATAAATGAGACGTGTATAAAAGAAAGCCAGAATGGTCCTGATCATTTCAGTCCTTTTTCATACTCCAGTTTCTGGAAGATTTCATTTTTTCTCATTTATTTTAACCTTCCCTTCTGTTTGGCGTGGGATTGTGAGAACTGAGCATGATATTAGGTGGGTACTTGCCCGCGTATATGAATCCCTTTATGTGTGTTTTTAAGCCATCTCTTTTAAACCATTTCTAACAATGGGGCTTGCTTGTACTTGAATTTCACAGACAAAGCTGGATTTGGGAATAACTTCACCACAGCGGACAACAAGTCTACAGCTCAGAGTGTTGAAGGTATTATCGTGAGTGCCATGTTCAAGTCATTGATCACTCGCTGTGCGTCCACTACACATGAACTGCACAGCCCAGAAAACCTGGTAAGCACTTGATTTTGTGTTAACAAAGTTACTTTTCACTTGAGTGTCTACAGTAGGGCTTTACAATGAAGAATTAGTTCAGTTTAGCCAAATCCCTTGAGTGTAGCAAGCTATGGAGTCACAGTTGAAACATGATATAAATGTGATGCCCTTCTTATATTCCTGCCTTTGAACTTGGGGGTTTAGCCAGGATGAAAGCTGTACCCTCTGAATTGCATTTGTCTCTCTGTTCAAGCAGCTTCTGTGTTGGGTTTCTTTCTGTTTCCAAAGGGACTAGTAGCATAGTCTGGAGCAAGGGATTAATGAACAAGACCACAGCCAGCATAAATCAACTTTTAGCAAAGTTAAAGCCAGTTTATGTGGTTAAAGACACGCCTGTGGCAGAGTATGTGGGTTACTGAACAGCTGTTTGGTACATCTGCCCAAGGTTTAGACAAACATTCAGTTTACCAGATATCTGCAGGAAAGTAAGGTGCTGCTGCTTGCTGCTTGCTGCCTATGTGCTGTCTTCCCGGAGCAATCTAGTAGATAGTATGAGCTTCTTTCCAAATGGTGCAGAATCTAGCAGCTAATTTCAAAACACCTCCTTATTATCAGAAATTAGGATTCCTTATGGAAGCAACCAAGAAGCACTCTTGAGGTGCTCTGTAGAGGCACTGAAGCCCAGCTAAAGGGACAGCTCCATAAAGGAAAGGGAGAGGAAGAAGGAAAACAGTAATATTTTAAACCAGCAGGATAGTTTATCTATGTCCAAGTCTTCTTTTCCTGCAGATATTCCTCCTTTGGAATGTTTCTTGGCAGAGATGTGGTGGGACACAGAAAAACGTGTTGTTACTGGATCTAGATTTGTAAATTTTCCTTACAAATTGTATGTCTTTCTGGACCCTGTTTTAGTTAGTGTGTACCTTTAAGAATAGCATCATCATTTGTGCCTGTATAGAGAATACAGTACACAGAGTATATGTGAGGATTTCCTGTTGTGTCACTCTTTAAAGTCAGTCTTGTGTTACATATCTTATGAAAAAGAGCCTTAATCAGTATATAGATCCAATTACATGTTTGCTTGGGGTGGGGGGGTGTTGTTGAAAGCTGACTGTGCAGTTCCTAACTGGGAGTTTTTGCAATAACCCAAGATCTTTGAGGAAAGTTTACAGATTAAAAATCAGGACCTGTAAAATTTTTCCTTGCTTCTCCTTGCCCTCTCATGGAGAGGTGATTCGTCACATCACAGATGTGCATGAATGTTCAGAACTAAAACCAGCCTTGCGTGTATGAGTAGGCTGGGGAATGAGTGAGTCATTCCTCTTTTTTCCCATGATGTAAAGCTCTAAAATAATCAAGAAAAATCCCAAGACACCCACTGGTTTTGAAACTAAACATGCAATTTTTTGCACTCTACTGCCCTTTCCCTCCTAACTTTTTCATGTCTTTTAAGATTTTTTGGGCTAGATGAATGGAATAAACTAGGCTTTAAGTCATCTTTGCAGCTTCCTTATCTTGCAGGTGTTTTAGTCTCTGATATCGCTACATCTGCTTACATGCCCCTTACAGAGCATGTTCCCTAGCAGTAATGCTCCTCTTTGTCTGCTTCTTCTGAGTGCACTAAATGGAGTTTCCAGCTTTTGATCTCAGCCAGAAAACACAAACCCTGTGGATGGAGGGTATATCACACAACAGCCGGAGGCAGTAACGCTGAAGTACCTTAGAAATGACTGATACTGCTTCTTCACAAGCTGCAGACTGAATTCTTTCATTTCCATGATGTCTTGCTACTCAGGGGTTGTACTGTGACATCCGACAGCTGGTCCAGTTTATCAAGGAAGCTCATGGGAATGTATTTCGGAGAGTGGCGCTCAGTGCCCTCTTAGACAGTGCTGAAAAGTTAACACCAGGAAAAAAAACAGAGGAAACAGAACAAGAACCAAAACCTTCTGGGAGCAAAAGGTGGGTGTGTAGGAGGCAGAAGGGAAATGACCTGCATATGGCTGTATGAATACATGTGCTGAACACAAATGTAGAAAGTCCAAGGGCTTCTGTCTTTTATCATGATAGTGTATGTCAGTTCTTGATGTACAGAATTGTACTGTGGCAGCAGTCTCCTTTAAAACTTAATGGACTGAGACAGTAATAGTTTTGCAGCAGAAAGTGAGACCTAACTCTCATACATGAGGCCTAAGAGAATAGTGCAATGGAAACTCTGGAAAAAGGAAAGGTTAAGAAAAGTAAGAAGCATAGTGTCAATCCCAAAGCACTATGTGGACATCGCTTTTAATGTGTATGACATCCTTAGTGGTTTTTATCTGACGGGTAAACCATGGTATGCAAAACAAGTCCGAGAGTAAATCTAATCCTGCTGTGCTTCTTTAGCAAAAAGAAATTTTCTCTGGTGCTTTGAGCCTTGTCATGTTAAAATATTGAGCAGAAGGATTAACAAAGTTGCAAAACTCCTAAAAGCCTTGGCTTTGCTTCTTAGAAGTGATGACTTCTTCTTGAATAATTATATATAGAGGCAGTAAATTGGTAAAGAGAGGATACAAATCTAAAGCAGCTCAGCAGTGCTGGTTTCCATGTCATACAGCTATGGGATGACCATGAAATGGGCCATCTGTTCACTTTAGCTCATGATTTATATTGTATGTATAGATCCGAGGTAGGAAGTGTCATCATCGACAAAGGCCAGGCATCAGCTGCCCCTGATGAGTGCCGTAGTTACATCTCCAGCCGCCCAATGCAAACACCAGAACAGTAAGTAAATATTGAGTTGTTTCACATGTTATTGCCAGTTGCTTCCTTCTGGGCTTAGTACAAATGGGCAGGACAGCAAGGACTTACCTCTTTGGATAGTACAACAAATGTGTTGAGCGCTCAGGATTTACTGATAAAATCCAGGTAATGCTGATCTTCAATGCTGCCAATTGGACCCACCCTGATTTTGATGAGAACCAGCAGAAAAGATCACCATGCAGTAGATGTGTCAGTATCTCATACTACCATAGCCATCAATAGACTGTTAGTTCCACAGAGATGCTATCACAGCTGTTCTTCATGCTTTTTTGTTACTTCTGGGAGATCATTCTATTACTTTTCAGCTTCCAAATTGTTGCTAAGGTGTCTCCCAAGAGACAGCCCATCCTGACCTATATTGGGCATGTAGTCTCCAAAGATTGGTGCATTTCCCTTATCAGTGCAGGTGATCTACCAGTTTTCTTAATGAGCAAATCAATCTGCTGTTAGGTATTGCAAGTTTGAAGCCTCTGTTATCCAAAGAGTTCAGCCATTTAATACTGAAGTAAATGTAATCAATGTTATAAATGGCCACTGGTCCCTAACAACTTTGTACAAGTCATTTAACTTCTCTGTGCCTCTGAATACGCATCTGTCTTGTTAAAGTGCTTTGAGAAGAACTGTATGAAGGCATTGCACAAGGGTACAGAGCTCTATATTCTGTATTCTCCTTCATTAACGGAGCCTGCAAAGTCTCGCTGTTACTGAGACTTCAAGGGTAACCATTTACTGCTCTGCAGAATTGCAGCAAGCTATGCTGCTCTGAGCCCGGCCATAGCCATGGGAGATCTCAAGAGTATAGGAAAATACATTGTCCCCATTCCAATACCTTAATGAGAGCTGTGACCCCAGCAGGTTCACAAATGGCTGTCATGATGTCCAAAAGCTCTCCAGTGCACCTGTTTGTAGAAAGCACCAGTATAGTCTTATCAGCATGGCTCATGTTGACCTAAAGAAGATGATTTCTGTTTCACATGTAAGAACTAAAAATTGGAATGATCTGTTCAGTGGGCAAGTGCCTCAGGGTAGAGAAGATTGTTATTTTGTGCCTTGAACAATACTGAGCATGTTGTTGAACTTGATTACGTCCCACTGGGAAAAGCATGTTTGGAATTCAAAATTAAACATCTTTATAGAACAGAGAGGTTAGGAGGGGGCTGTGGGAGGGAGACCTCATTCCCCTGAGCATCCAAACTTCTGTGAAATGCAGTTCACAATCTGCATCCCTTTTCTTCCAGTGATGAACAAATCCAAGGGGCCGTTCTGGGTCGCAAGGACTTCTGGCGAAAGATGTTCAAGTCACAGAGTGCAGCGAGTGATACTAGTAGTCAGTCTGAGCAGGACACATCCGAGTGTACCACTGCTCACTCTGGGACTACCACAGACAGGCGTTCCCGCTCCCGTTCCCGACGAATCTCCCTTCGAAAGAAACTCAAACTCCCCATAGGTAAATGTATGTCTCTTCCTGTTCTATATACATATTGCATGTGCATAGAAACACAGATATACCTGTCTCAAGAAATATTGCAACAAGTTCCTTAGTGTCCAAGTATATTGTATATTCTCCCAAGGGAAGCTGGGAAATGCTGCTTTCCATTTTACAGATGGGGAACTGAGGCAAAGGGAAACATAAGCAATATGCCAAAGGTACCAGATATCTGTGGCAAAACAGAATATAGAATCTTTGTCTCCAAAGTAGTAGGCTAGTACCTTAATCTCACAGGCGTTGTTCTTCTCTGTAGAAGAGAAATATTCCAAATAGAATTTGACAGATGGAGAATATATCCTTTATGAGTTCCGTGAGCTGGCCTTGCATGATAGTTAATACATGTTACATGAAAAGGTTGCCTTCCCCTTTCCTTCTACCTTCCCATACCCTAGCATGGCCACCTTGGAGATATATGCTGCAGTTGCTAATGAATAGATTCTGCTTGGAAGCATTTTCACAGTTGTCCTGAGTGGCTTACTCTGCAACAGGGAACTGGCTGAAGCGCTCCTCCCTCTCTGGCCTGGCTGATGGGGTGGAAGATCTCCTAGATATCAGCTCTGTCGACCGTCTGTCTTTCATCAGGCAGAGTTCCAAGGTAAATGTGTCAGGCTGGATTGCCTTGGAAGGATGGGTTCTGTCTGATTTTATCTGTCCAAGGAAACATTCTACTCATCACAGACATTGCAGCCAGTCAGACTTTGTCATAGAATCTTCCGAGTAGAGTGCCATGGAAATTTTATACTGGACTTTTGTGGCTCACCGTGAAGGTTAGGTTAAACCTGTCCAACACTGTACTTGTCAGTCTGCTTTGGTTCACTGAGAGAAATGCAGGCTCTGTCAACATGCTTAAGGTTTAATTGTTGGTCACACTTCTCCTTCCTTCTTTGTGCTTTTACAGCCTCTTGCGAAAGACCAACCCTTTAAGCAGAAAGCTTAAAAGATGAAGCGTTTCAGCGTACGTAAATCTGTGCAGACTCACTTGCATTTCTGTGGTGATCCTCTGTGCTACAGCCCTTCTGTAGTTGCTTTATGGCTAAACAAGACCAAGAGAAAGTGGTATGCTACAACCTCACCTGGCCCTTTGTCTTTGTACAGGTGAAGTTTACCAGCGCAGTGAAGCTGTCAGAAGGTGGGGGGCCAGGAGGTGGCCTGGACAATGGGCGAGACGAAGAGGAGAATTTCTTCAAGCGTCTTGGTAAATGGCGCACCTGCCGAAGACACCCATCCAAGCTTCATCACACAGAAGAAAAAGATGGTTAGAAATCAGGGTTCTCGTCTCCTTTTTTTATTTCCTTTAAACTTTATTTTTTTAAATCTCTTTCTTTCTGTATTTCTCCCCTTTCCCTTTTTTCCTGCTTTTTCCATAGGTTTTGTATCCATTACAGCCTTTTCCAACTTTTTAGTCTTTGTAACTGTTTTCTTTCCCTTCCTTCTTTCATTTGTTTTGATTTAGAAAAAAAAAAATCAAAAAAAAAAATCTAGAAAAGTCAATTTTCTTTAAAAAAATCTAATAAATTCTGCAAATGCAACATTTTGGCTTTTAAAATCAGATTGAATTTGATCCATACACTTAAAAAATTAACGCTTGCTTCAAAGCACTTATTCAGTTCCAAATTAGGTGTGTAAATCTTTCATTGCCTAATATAACAATGGGTGTTCCATCAGGTTTTCTGTTTGTTGTTTTTTTTCTCCCTCCTCCCCAGTTTGTGACCATTTGACAGTTCCAGCAAAGACCAGCCCAGAAATGGCAAACCCTGCACAAACCTTGTTATAATTATCTCTTTTCTTCTGTGTTTGCATGTCTAGTGTCTGCATACCATTCGTTAGGGATGCGGTCCCTTTTTCTTAGCGCACAGCATCATAACAACAACACTACTTTGCCTTTCCACAGAAGTATATTTAATTGCAGTTTACTCTCAAAAGCAGGAACGTTTGAAAAGTGCCTTTATGAATAATAGAAGGTCATGATATATTCTGTTTTAAAATGTCATGCAGTGGTTCACATGCTCATGTCCTCAGTTCAGAGCTCCTTCTTGTTGTCAGGGAGACAACCTTGTTATCTTGAAGTTCTGTTGCTTTTTTCTACTTTTTTTGAAGAAAACCCAACCTGACTCCCAAAAACACACAAAAAGGAGTAGATTTTCACCATGGTTTCTGTAGCTTTACATTTGAGTTACATTCTCTGCCATTGTGTTTATTTTCTCACATTACCCTTTGAACACTGCATTGTATGCCTTTTTCACCATCATCCGTCCCAGACCTGCAGTGTAATGCATGTAAGGCATTGTTCAGGCAAGTGATTCTAGCAAAGTAGGAGCATATCTTGTCAGTGTAAACTGGTCGTCATTCTGCCACTGCAGAAACACTGGTGGTGGTTTTCAAATAGGTGATTTGAAGAGGTGAAAAGTATCGTTCCTTTAGAAGGAGAATGGATGAGCCCAGCAGCTTGCTGTAGCTTGGTAGCTGAAGTTGAATATTCCCATGATAGAAAGAACTGCATTATTTTCTTCATCCACTACTGTGAGCTGAAGCAGGTGTGAAGTGCTTCCACCACATTTTCTCCCAGCCTTCACTGGGAACAAACAACTGAGGGACAGTGAGACTTTTATAGGCTGCCACAGCTGTTTCTGTAGCGCTCATGTGAGATGTCCTTTATATTTTCTTGTAGGAATTGTTTTTTTTTTTCATCTTGCTAATGCTGATTTTATGCCACTGTGAGTTTGCTTCTGCCCAGAGTGCCCGTATTCTTGATTTCATGGCACTGATTTGTTCTTGGCCCTGTGAGCATCTTGTTCAGCATGTATGGCACATCTTATGCTTATACAAAACTTAGATGACATTAGTACTGGCTTTTTGAGCTTTGGAAGTGTAGCCCATTCTTCAGTCTTCTGTGAGTAACATCAGAATTTATGTGATTAAAGAAGAGAACTTGAAACATCTTTTATGTGCCAGGGATAGAATAGACGTACATCACACATGCTTGGTTTTAACATATGCATGCATTAGGAATACTGTAATAGAAGTGATGCAGTGGGTTAAAGGCAGACCCCTTGCATGTTAGTATGAGAAACAAGCAAATTGTCCAGTGATGCTGATGGGAAGGGTTGGGCCATTGCTTGATCCCTAACTGATGCAAAGAGAGGGCATTTTAAGTTTCTAAGGCAGAGTGTGACAGTTAAGGAAGGTGTATCACTGTGTCCAAAAGGATCGCTGGTTTGCAATGGTGTGGTAAGCCACATACCATTAGCAGAAATACTAGAGTAGTTGTACATGCTTGTGTGTGTACGTGCTCACATGTGCAAAGTGCAGTCAGTGTGAGGCCTTTCAGGGTGGGACAGTTCATAACACAGTAGAAATTTCCAGTGCTTCTATATCTTTCATAAAGATCAGCAGGTTTTATGTGCTTGTGGACAAGAGAATAAAAGCCTGTTGAAGGTGGATGGGCATTGTATTAAATCCCTTGAGTCTAAACACAAAGCATTGTTTTGGAACCTACATAGGATTTAAAATAAAACAGAGGAGAAATAGATTGCAGTAAAAAAACCTAAATAATTGAACATAGAATAATGTGTTCCGTCATTTATTAATTGTAATCTTCCTTGTGATACATCATCTAGACCACTGGAAATTTTGTGTCGGATATGTATGTAAGCATATGTGTGTGTGTGTATCTGTGTGTGTGTATCTGTGTGTGTGCATATGTATACATATATATACACATATATATGCACATTCATGCATAACAAAATGTTTTGATTAGTGATCTTTTTACCCATACTAAGAACATAGCATACATACAGCAGTGAGTTACAGTGTGGTTACAGAAGACCCTTAATGTTCCTTCAGCCACTTCCTGAAGACATTGGAAGTGACCACAGAAGTTGCCAGGGTGTTCAGGGCACAACAGCACAGGCAAACCTCAGCACATGCTTACTCCAAGGAGTGATCTCGCATTCACACAAGAAGCAACTGTGAGAATGGGAGCTTGGGCATCCAGTGTCCTCCTAGGTTAGGCCGTGTTCTCTGCTCACTGGGTGAGATCTTTCTGCAGGGCTGTCACATTATCATTACACCAAGGAGGACTCCTACTCCTGTGCTTACAGCAAGGCTACTCCAGGATGAACATAGTGGAGGATGATCATCAGCTGTATCTGAAGGTTTCTCTTGCAAAGCTTCAACAAAGTGCAAGCCAGGGACTGCAAAGGGCTGTAGTGACAGGCTGAGCCTTTGCTAGATCTTTATAGTGGGGGCTAGGGACAGGCCTTAGATGTGCCTTTCTGTATCAGAAAGCCAAGTTCCTTTCTTTATCTCATACAGGCACAAGCTTAACAGGGCCCTGAATAGGAAAACGTACGTTTGTACCTCAAATAAGTTAGTGTTACAACAGTCAGAGCAGGAATGCTCAGATAGTCTGCTACAGGCTATAAGTAAACAGGAAGATTTGGAAGAAAAGGGTATTTGTGCCTGCTCATTTATGTAAGTGTTCTACCTGTTCTTTCTACTTTATTTGTTTGTTTGTTCTGTTTTGATGAAATATTTCCCAACATAGCAACATTTTGTTTGCTGGAAAACTATGTACAGCTTCATTGGAGAGAGAAAAGCCACAGTTGTTGTAATCTGTTGAACTTTGATATACCTCTGTTTTCCGGGGAAAAGTGAAGACCTACATTGTCATTTTCTGTTGTAACTATTGTTTGTGGTACATAAGTTCTTTCCAAGTAATTCTGGGGAATACAATTTCAAAGGGACTTTTAGTTTCAGCCATTCTTACTTCCTGAGGAGGGAGAAGTAACAAAGTTCTGTAGAGCTGACATTTTGCCTCTTGTCTTTCAAATCCATGTTTAAAGCCAATCTTGAATTCCCCATTTGGTGTTCTCTTCTTGTGCTTTTATCCTTCGGTATTCTGTAAACTTTCATACTTTCACATGTGAACAGGGAGAGTATTATGGATAACAACTCCCAGAAGCTGACTAGTCTCGTTTTGACCAGCCTCCTTGCCCTTGAAACTACTTTCCTGATTTCTCTTCTGTGTCTTTCTACCACTCTCTCCGCTCTGGCTACCAGCTACATAATGGTCTTCTGCATTCAGAGGTGTTCATTCCAATCAGCAATGGAATTAGTTTATTTATCATGTGAACTCTATACATGGAGTTTAAAACCATGCTTGAAAGAAGTCCTGGAGTGGGGTGCTAGCTTCATTTTCAAAAGGAATGCTTATCAGTGAGCTTTCCATCCCAAAGAGTGCACGTCAAGGGAGAGAGGCTGGAATGATGATGACACGTAGGAGTTGAGTCCAGTTTCACTTTGGCTGTTCTGATAATCACAGAAGATGTATGCCTAAGAAAAGGACAGTACTTGGTTTGCACATAGAACATTTCCAGTGTTTGCTGCTCTTTTCTTCAATCCTAATAAATGACGTATAGCTAAATTGATACATGAGGGACAAGATTTATGCATGCTTCCCCTTAAGGTAAACCTAGAGGCAATAGAGAACTAGGAGATTATTCAGGAAGAGCAGTAAGTAAGATGATTTGAAGAGGTGGGGAGGAAGAGCATATTCTGGTTCACCTATTTTGGAGTAGATCCTGGACTTCCACACTGAGTATGGTGGAATGGTTTTGGGCAGACATCACTATGACTAAGACCAGAATTGAGCTTGCTCTAGGCCTGTTTCATGGGAGTCATGAATATTACAAAAATGTCCCTGTTATCTTCAAGATAGCGCATAGGTGAGGAAGGCCTTTAGGCCAAGACTGTACTCATCAGGATTTTTGTTCCACTTTTTTTCTTGGTGAGAGACTGTGTTCCCTTCTCCCTACCCCTCCTGGCATCCCCTCTGTACTCTGCCTCTTTAGGTTGCCATAGCTTTGATGATCACTTGACCTCCAACCAAGAAGGAGGAAAATCCAAGAATGTTGTGAACCTGGGAGCAATCCGCCAAGGCATGAAGCGCTTCCAGTTTCTCCTGAACTGCTGTGAACCAGGCACTATCCCCGATGCCTCCATTTTGGCAGCTGCTCTGGATCTTGTAAGTCATTCATTGGTGTATTTTTATCTGCTGATTGAGAAGCATATGACATGGTGGTCCATTGTCATTCACTAATGCTGCTCATGCCCACACAGAAAGTAGGTAAAGCCTCACAGCAGTGCCAGCTGGTGGTGTTGCTATTAGTTGGAGTTTTAACATCTGTGACTGGAGGAGTATGCAGACAAATTTGATTTATTTTTTATTATATGGCTTCCCCTAACCAGATTATTGCCAATGCAAAGCTTTTATTGTCAAACTTCAAATTTTGCCCACAGCCATTCTGCTTCTGGCCCTAGTGTCAATAATAATGTAAAGAATAAGAATTGAAGACTAGCTAACTACTTGGAGAGGCATAGGAATTCCACTCAGGAATTCTAACAGAGTTATAAATAGCACACTGAATCACCACAGTGGAAAAAATGTCAAATGTCAGAGTGTGCATGCTTTTAAATGTAGATACTCCAAATTTGCAGATCCACATCTCTGAAGTGGCACAATTCAGTCCCTCCTTCCTGGCACTGTCTCTTCTGTCTCCCTCCTTTTCTTTGCAGTTGCTGGTTTTTTATCAGTCCCTTCCATTTCTAAAGCAGTGGCCTTTAGCCTGTGGTTCATGGGCCAGCAGGGCTCTCTGAGGTGCTTATGTGACAAGCACAAGAATGTGACCAATACAGCTATGAAAAGCCAATTATTAGTAGCTTCTCTGCACAGTGCTCTTCTTCCTTCCATAAGTGTTTGGATGTCTGCAAACTGAAAAAGATTGAAAGCCACTGCTCTCAGAGCATCCATGTGCTCTCTATCCCTTTGTCTTCCCACTTGCCACCTCACCTCTGACTGTTGTGCCATTTGTGCTCATATTCCATTTTTTTCCTTGCTGCTGGGGATGACATGCTCATGGACTCTCCCACTGTGCTAGTGCTATGCCCTGAGCTGTGCTGCCTTGTCTGCTTCCTAGTTGTAGGGATGTTACATCCCTATGTCCACAACTCCTTTATACCTTCTTCTTACCCTTGCATCCTTAAGCTTCAGATTCAAGTAAGTCTGCATTAATACTGGCCCAAAGTCGCTGTTGCCATCAGTCCACATCTAGCTCTACTGTTTGGACTGGTCCCTGTCCATCTTCCAGTAGAGAGGTGATTTCTTCACTAGCTCCCATTCTTCCATTGTTGTCCTTCTGGCTGGGAGCCATGGTAGCAGTGGCTGATAGGAAAGCCTGTCTCATGCTCTCACAGTCAGAAGTGGTTCCTGCCAGTCAGGGTTGCAAGTGTGCTGGGAAGGTTGCTGCAGGGGGAGATAGTCACTCCTGCTGGAGTGCTGCACAAAGACAACTTCATTCTTCAAGCCTGACAGGCTGCCACCCCATCGTGAATTCTAAACAAACACAGGGAATGTAAAGGCACATGGGCAGGAAGGAGCACATTGCTGACAAGTATGTCACTAAGATCCTTCTGGGAATGCACTACTCTGTGTGCTAATAAATCAGATGATAAATCAAGGGGTGGTAATTATGTGCCTATTGCCTGTAAATGTCTTTTAATTTGTCAACCATTTAGGCTACCAACTTACTCAGTGCCCATGTCTGAAGTCAGCTGAAAACTACTGGTCAGAGTGAACCATTTGAAGATGTCTGTTCTGATTTCCAGAGCTGGCTTTTTCAAAGTAGAGTTTGACCCTGTTTCCTTTCTGCTGAATGATGCAGAAGGCTTTGGTATCAGAACTTCTAGAAGGTCTGTAGGCAGAGATGAAAGAAGCCTTGTTCTAATTACAGACTTGGGAGACTGCTCAGCTGGCATTTTGTCTAAAAAGTATTGGAGATCTATGGAAGTTAAGAAGTGACATGAACTGCAGGTATCAAAAGATGACAGCTTGTCACCTTGCTTAATGGCAATGTATACTGTTATGGAAAGTTCTCACATTTTGTGTCAGTAGAGCATACCCAACAGAAAACTGCTTTTTTAACTTCTGTTTTCAAGTTTTTGAAGTCACAGTTTGAAGCAGGTTGGATGCAAATTAAAAGCAGCCTAGTTGCTATGGCAACCTTTAAAAAATGAAAGGCAAACAGCTTCACTTTCAGTTCTTTCACAAACTTTTCAAGCCTGCTTTTTTTATGCAGATTATTGAAATTCCATTCATATACCACTTTGAAGAGCTTTGATCAGCCTGGATGTTTATACAGGTTTGCCACAGTGATTTAAAGAAACTAGAACAGCGAAACAAAAGCATCCTGATAGAGGTAGTGATTTGTTTTAAACTGAGTGTTGCCTTAGGCTTAATAACTTTGTAGTTAATGTATTTTCCTGGAAGCAATGTCCATCCTTGACTGAATTTTATACAACTATAATCAATTTATGGCTTTGCAGACATTTGATGATAATAATATGTTGCAGACAGTTTAATCCTTTGGTCACCAGCTTAAATCCAGACTTGGCAAGAGTAAAATCAATTTTCTTTCTTTTAAGAAATATTGGAGTTTGAAAGGCAAGTAATAGGATATTTCAGTCTGTGGTCAAGTTTCTGCAAGGATTCTAATAAACTGCTGTTGTATGAAGATGTTAGATGAAGTATCCTAATTGGACCAGTGTATGATTCCCATGTGGAAATACAAGCTTTCCTTTGGCCAGTTCAGCAATGTGACACCTATCACCATTACATTTCTTCCGTAAGATGTGTGAGCTTATCTGTTCAAACATGTAAATCTCTTACCCTTGTTGAAATGCCATGGTGGCACTGCTTTATGGCAGGATAGAGTTTGAGAGGACCTACTAAATATTGGAACAGCAGAAGCAGAGTCCAAACTGCAAGAATACTTGCCAGCATCTTGACTCCACATCAGCCAGAGTCTTAAGTGACCTCTGGTATTCCCATGTCCCTGTTTCCATAGCAGAAATATTTATCCATAGGAGATCATATGACCTGGAAGGAAATCAAAGATTGCTCCAAACAGGTCTCCAGAGTAGATGGCTGGGAACAGGAACAAAGAGCTGTGTCATGGATTGTACCTCACTATTTTTAGATATAATCATAGAGATTTGAACTAATGTTTTTGAGGCAATTCTCAAGGACACTGATTAATAACCAGCTAGGTTATTGCTTTTGCTGTTGTTAGTACGAATCAGGTTTTCTGTTGGAAAGCTCCAGTGGGACTCCTTGGAATTTGTTAAGAAAATGGTGGATTCTTATTGATGTTAATTTATACAGTACAAGAACACTTTTCAGAAGGCAAAGCGATACAGTAGGTCTGGTGTTTAAAGTGGACTTGTGAATAGTTTCCAAGGCACAGGCAGCCTTGTGAGAGTATTGCTTCTGCGTTAACTGTTGACAGTGACCATGGTAATTTGTGTTCTTTTCAGCTATGCATCACCTGCCTGATTAATTTCTCTCCATTTGTGATGTGTTTCTCTGTGGTGTGAATCCATCCCTGTCCATTCTGTCACATCTTCATCTTTCTCTTGCTGCTGCTTCAGGTTTCTCTGAGCCTCAGGTAAGCAATCCCAGGGAGCTTGTGCCTTCTCCATCATGCAGGAGGTCTTCAGTGATTTTTAATCTGAAACTTCTGTTCCTCCTTCCCCCCCGCCCCATGAGTGCTTCCGTAATGTTTACAACACATCTTTCCAAGATTTCCTATATGCTAAGATATCATGGCTTTACCAGTGATGAATTAAAACAGCAGGAAAACAAAGGTCAGGGCTTCATCTTTTCATGTATGGTTAAGGTTTTACTCCATGAGACTAGAAAGATAAAATCCACTTCTATTCTGTGTTCCATATTTCATGTAAGCAACAAAAGATTTGTAATGATGTTTCCAGATGCTAGAATTTAGTTTTGTTTCTGGTTGTCAGTGAATATCTGTCTTCAGATTTGTGCCTTCCTCATCAGAACACTGGGCCAGCTTTAATGTTTTTATTCAAGAGAATTGCTGAAAGATTGTTGTTTGCTTCCAGTGTTTGAATAAAATAGGAGCAAAAAGGTTTAACAGGGGTATTATGTCAGAAGCAGTTAATGCATATTTTCTTGTTAATGTGGACAAAACATTTTTTATGCTGAATTTTTTAATGTCCTCTAGAAGACTTGACTTTTTCTCAGTTGTTAGTAATTTCTGGCTGTGAGTTTAGCTGCAGCACAGAATTTCTTAAGTCAATTCCCAAGCTTTTGGAACATTGGTCCAAAACATCTTGCTTTCAACTTTTGATTAAAGCACTGATTAGAGGCACTATTTATTAATATTCCATAGGCTATGTTCCGTGGTCTCCGGACTTGCCTGTTATTCATGGACCACAGATAAAGAACCTTCCCTTAAAAGTTGATGCTGATCTGTTTTAATTATATCATTAAAGTTCTCATCATCTAAATGTGTGGAGTATACTTGTGCTCTGTGAAATCCCTGTTAGGGAACCTTTCGAAGTAAATTGTGGACATTATTGTACTTTGAGATACACAAAGTGCTGGTCACAGGGGATTTTGCTTGTGAAAACTGTAGGAAGAGAAGGAGGAAATTGAATGGAAATGAGGAGAACCATTTGCTTTTAGGCACTTTTGATGTCTGTGAAGATGTTATTTGTGCACAGTTGTAGACTGAGTGTAAGCTACCCTTTGGAAATGAATTACAGCACTGTTTTTGAACATCTTTGAGAGTTTCAGAAGTATTCGTTTTTGGTCTAACATGGATCTTGCTGGGTGATTTAATACAAACAAAGAAACACTCAATATCATTTCTCCCATTAAAGAAAAGAGCTCTTCCTGGCTGGGGACAGGAGGATTTTTGTCTGAGAAATAGTCAACCACTTCAAAACACAACTGCCTGATGTTATTTCAGTACAAAATTGTCTGATGCTTGCTAAGGCCATTGAAGTTAAGCCACCAAAATTTCATCAACTTATGCCAGTAATGGACTTCAGTCTCCATATCTGCTTGTTTTAAGTGCAGAATAGTTCTCTTCCTAGTTTCAGAAAGCCTCCATTCATACTTCCACCTCCAAAGATGCACAAGGAGAACTTAACAAGACAAACTGTAGGATTCATGTGGCCGTGCTTCTATCTGCACTTGGAATATTTGCAGCCTCACTAACAAAGGTGAAAAGAAAACTTGTCTCATTCCTCCAGTAAGAGTGTCAGATGCACACTTCTGCTTTTGGCAGTTACATGATTTCTGAAAGAAAGCATTACAGAGGGCTGCTGGCACAAGGTTTTTACCGAGTTTATAATGTAAACTCTGCACCTCTAGAGGTTGGACTGAGTATAGCTGTTCACTGAGCTTTGGTTTCATTAGCTCAAGAGGTGAGATCTACAGCAGAGATTCTGGTTTTGGGTTTACTCAGTCTATGTGACTCCATGGCAGGCTTGCAAAGCAGTTGATTAAAGTACAAAATCCTCTTAATATGTTTGTATTTAAGGTGATTTTTGAAAACGTTTCAGGAGGCTCCTGTAGTGGCAAGAGCAGCCCTGTTCCTGGAGTGTGCACGCTTCGTTCACCGCTGCAATCGTGGCAACTGGCCCGAGTGGATGAAGGGCCACCATGTGAACATTACTAAGAAAGGTCTGTCCCGTGGACGTTCTCCTATTGTGGGCAACAAAAGGAACCAGAAACTGCAGTGGAATGCAGCTAAGCTCTTCTACCAGTGGGGAGATGTAAGTGTTTTTTTCTCTTTTACTTACGTTAATAACTATACCAAAACGTAAAGGTAACTGGATCTTGTACAGAATTTCACTTTCAGTAAACTGAGGAATCGTAAGTTTCTCTTTCAACTTGCACTTCACAGCCTGCCAGAATCAGTTCTTCTCTTAATGGGAAGAGACTTTGTTAGGAGGTAGAAGTGTCCCCTTCCCCTGGGGATTCCCCTCAGGATCCATTTGGTCCCCTCTCCTAGTTCCAGTACTTATCACATGTGAATGCCTTGGAAGAGTAAGAGCAGGGCATGTGATACTACTTGTTTTTTTTCAAGCTTCCTAATATTTTTAGCCCAGGGCTGCTTGAGCTGGATGTGGTGCTGTATGTTTAGTAATGGATTTCTCTTTGACGAACTTATTCAGTCTCTTTGCACCCATACCAGCTGTTAGCGCATTCTTTGGCAAGGAATTCTACAGGGCTTTTACATGTCATCTAAAGAACTGTCTTGAGCTTAGCTCCTTCAAGTTTTATTTGATTGCAATTACTTTCCATCCATGAACTAGGCAGTTGCTGTGTCTGGTGCTGTCACTGTCTTTGGAAAACCACTAAGGTGTACCCGCTGAAGGTCTGACACTCACTGCAAACACTTCACAAAACAGTGGGAGAAGTTCCTTTGGCCTCTGCAGTGCCTGTTACATGTGTCTATCTGGAAGTGAGCTTTGTGCTTCTCGCCTCTTTTCACAAAATGAAAGATTTTTACAGTGAGCATTGTGATTGGGTTAAAAACCAAACAAATGTAAAATCCAAGGCTTGGGGGAATTTGAAAACCACGTATTCCACAGTCTTGGAGTATTTACATAAGCCATGCCAAAAAAGCCTTACTGGTCCATATTCTCCTAAGGTTAAGCCAGTGCATACATCTCAGTGGAGCACACTGTAGTCCCACAGCCCAGGAGAAGAGCATAGTTTGGCTGTGAGCACCCAAGCTAATAAGCTTTGTCTTTTGGCATCTCTCCTCCTTCCATTTCTGAATCTAACTTAGAGAATGCTACCTGAGCACCCCACTCTCTGTTATGTCTCAAACGCAGGTGACTGTAACAGCACAAATACCAAAGATCCTTGAAAAAGTATATAGTGTGAATGCATTTGCTTCTATATCCCATGAAGCCACCACCTTAGCCTAAAACCTTTGGAGATTCCAAGTGGAGAACATAGAATTACGTAGTCCTAGTATTTTTGCATACACTGACAGTCACGGCTATCCATTGCTGTTTGCAGACTCTTTACTTCTAGACATTTCTCTTTTTCATATTATGACAAAAATGGGAGCAAGCAAGTAAGTAACTATTAGAAGCCAGTTAGATTCTCCCTCAGCTGCCAGTTTTACAAACTGAAACAGTCCATGCTGGAAAAAGTCCAGGAAGGTTTTGTTTTCAAAATGTTAAAGTACCACTGCATGATGCAAGGTCACATGTGATGGAAGGCAACATAGCATCATTCTTTTCACCTGAACTTTAATGGCATCATAAGATTTATCTGGATTCATTCTAGAAGCTAGAAATGGCGTGTGGGTGCCAGCTGCTTAGGAACATCCCAGAAGGGAAAAGCCTTACTTTTACTTTAAGGTGGGAGAAGATTTCTTCTTTTTTCACTGCAAGGTGTCTTGCTGCTCAGTAATATTTCTGTTTCTTCTCACTGGAGGCTAGGATGGCATAGTTACCCACAGCATCACTGGCCCCCAGACAGCCTCATGCTTCAGGATTGCTCTCTTCCTACCACTGCTGAGGTGCAGTTCCTTTATGTACTTTATGTTAATTGCTGGGCAAGGCTGGTCCTCTGGCACTGCTTTTCTTCCCAGGAGCTGTTTCAGATGAAGCTGTCTACAGCCAAACCTGTAGTGCTGGGGCCCTGCAACATGTGCCTCTCAGGCAGCTGCTTTTGTTGGTTCTGACCAGGTTCCAACCAGATAAGCTGAACCATGAGGAGAAACAGCTTTCTGTTGCTGTAATACAGGCACCTGCTTTAGAACATCTCACTGTTTCTGTGTGTTAACCTGCCCATTTCACTGTGGCACTATCAGCATGAGGGGCTGTGCACTCACATAGCTCCTAAGCAGCTTCATTACCAAGAAGATGAGCTTCCTTGCCCAGCCCGTCTCTGCCTCTATGCTACCAGATGCTTGTCAGCACTAGAGCACACCTTCCTTTCTGCTTGGTGGCAGCAGAGCTGCACTCTGGAAGGAAGATTCTTGGACAAAGAGAAGAGAAAATGAACTGAGGCCTTGTTCTGGTTTGGTTTGGTTTTCTTTTCAGTAAATAGGACTGGAAATTTTTTTTTAATTCTGGATCCTAGCTTGTCTGTCATTGCTCACTTATTGTGATATACAGTGCTATTATCGAAGTTTAGTGAGACTGAGAATGAATGTAAAACCTTTTTTGCCCACCCAGCTCCTTTAATTCAGCCTCCCTAACATCCATCAGAGACTAACAGAGGTAAACCTTTGCCACGTGAGGTACGGTTTCGACTGCCCATGACAGTGATAAGCCTATTGAATCAAGCAATCTCGTTATGCTGTCCTTTGAAATAATACAGTGTTAAATCTATTCTGATCAGGTTAGTCTGTGACTTCCTTTGACTGTTTCTTTTGAGAGACATTTTTGTTTTAAAGTGTGGCATGCTCTCTCCTGGGAAATAACACAATAGGAATTCAGTCCTCATTAGGTAGAAAGCTGTGGGATTATGTATGATTGCTTTAATATTAGGATGGACTACACAGCATTAATGTGATAAATTACTGCTTTGTGGAGAGACATGCAGAACATTTCTTCCTTTAAATGCTTGAAACATGAAAGGGCAAAAAAAATTGAGAGGTGTGGAGTTCTTATTTAGCAATATGCAGGCTCACAGGCAGCTGAGTTTGGCAGTTATTTGGATCAGCTTGCAGACCACACCGATACCACCTTATTCTCTTTGTGTAGCAAAGTCTACCATCTTCATTGTTGCTGGATTTCACAGGAACTGCTTAGTAGCGAGGAAGAACAGTTGTAATAAGTGACTTTTCATGTATTACTGTGTCACTTTAGCAGAGACAGGAAAATTATATAGTGCTGGCATGTCCATCAGTTCTGACTTGTAGAATATCCAGAAATGCTCTTCAGTATCTTTCTCTGAAGCTGTCCCAAAATCAAGAAGACCAAATGGCAAGTGCTGATAAAAGCTCTGTAATTAAACACGTTTCCTATCTCACATAGTTTTACGTGCTTGTCTGTGTTCTCTTCACCTACCTGTAGCAAAGAAAATCAAGCAAATCCTTAAGAGCTCTGAAGTGTCTTGGCAGGAAAGCATTCTTCTTGCTAACACACCCTTATCTGTAGCTTTGCTGACAGTACCCTGAGGGCTGTTTACATGCTGATAATGATGCTGGCAATCAGCCATGAATAAATGATCAATGCCTTTCTGGAGAATGTAACAGTATCCAGTGGGAATCTGTCTTCTTTACGTGGATCCCCTCTACACCATTACCCATACACCTTCCCAGCTCTCATAAGCGTATTTTCTGCTCATTTTTGGGAAGTGCATCAGGAAATCTTTCCTTTAAAGACAGAAGCAGGCTTTCCCACAGTAGTTTTGTGGAACAAACAGGGACTTTCCTAAGTCAGAGGGTAGTTTCTTAAACAGAAGTCATGCATTCCCAGTGGAAAAACTTAGCAGGAATCTGGAACACATATTTCAAGGGGAGAAAAAAAAGTGGGAGAAATTAATACAAAATAATGACCTGATCTCCTCCTGCCTGTTATGTGCTGGTTTAGGTTGGAGTTTCTTGGGAGTTAACCAAAGCTGCAAAAATTTTTTATCCTGAAATTTGACACTATTTGGAAAACAAAAAGGGGGGGGGGGAATAAATTATGGGTTTGGTAGCAATTAATCTATTATCATCACCTTCTCTGCTGTGCTTCACAGACAATGAAACTTAAGCCAGGGCATTCTGTTCTGGCTGGAACGTCTCCACAGCCTGCTTTGGGCTGAGTCCTTGACCTCCAGGGCTGGGCTGAAATTCTCACCAGTTTGTGCTTTCTGTTTCTCCCTGTCTGCAGGCAATCGGTGTCCGCCTCAACGAGTTGTGCCATGCGGAGAGCGAGAGCCCTGCCAACCTGCTGGGCCTCATTTATGATGAGGAGACCAAGAGGCGCCTGAGAAAGGAGGATGAGGAAGAAGACTTTTTAGATGACAGTAAGGAGACTCCCTTTACTACAAGAACCCCCCCTTGTAAGAACCTCTGCTTTAGGAGCACTTAATTTCTCTTCTCTTTTCATCCTCTTGCCACCCAGCTATATTTCCCAGTCTCTCACCTTCACCCCAGCTTCCTTCCCTGTTCTTTCCGTGCCTGGAAGTACAACATGACAAATGGGGAGCAGCACTGAAAGACTTTGAAGGAAAGGAGGCAGGGGGGAAGGAAGCCAAGCAGTGAGTTGCAATTCCTGTATAATGGCAACTGCAATTATAAGCAGAGTAATAATTTGTTTCTTGAGTCTTGCTGTCACCTGAGTGCTAAAAGTGGTTCAGACTCATTCCCAGTTATTTCTGCCAAAATATTTGCGCTAGATTGGCTGTTTTTTTTTTGTTTCTTAACACTGAAGAGTCATCTCACCTGATGTGAGTTGGCACAGCCCTGCCAAAGGCTTTTAAATCTTAACTACAGTATATTTTCCTGATACTTAAGCAGAAACATAGCACAGCGGTATAAAAGGTATCATTGAAAATCTGTGTAACAACAAGATGACTAAAACACACACATTTGTGCCTGTGTGTACAGAAGGGTGGGAGGGGGTGACAGATCACTGACTCTGAAAGTCTAGACAAGCATGAAAACTATAATAAACCCTGTGAATCAAAATAAGTTAAAACACATAGTGTTGTAGGTGAAGGTGGTAACAAGCATGCCCTCTCCAGACACCATTTGTATATGCATGTGTGCTGTAACTTACTGCTTCCTGTGTACATATACTGTTCACCATTGAATGTAGCGTGCTAGCACTTTTTCTGTATCTGATGTCTTTTTCTGTGGTTCTGGGTTTTTTCTTATCACTGCATAAAGGCCAACTTTGAAGTAGAGAGGAGTAGGTGGGAGCAGTGCAATGGCATTTTTGGGAAACGATCTCAAGAGAAGGCATTAGCCCTAAGCTAGACCTTCACCGTTGCCGCTGTGTGGTGTGCCAGCACTAGCAGCTTCTTGAGTGTGGGT
Organism: Pezoporus flaviventris; assembly: GCF_033815535.1. NCBI lineage: Eukaryota > Metazoa > Chordata > Aves > Psittaciformes > Psittacidae > Pezoporus > Pezoporus flaviventris. The sequence goes on from NW_026892549.1 coordinate 56,521,317, forward strand.
GTCTGTTCTGGATATGTTATTTGCCCTTTTGGAGATACATCTGAAGCAGGAAGAGGGTGTACTCAAAGTTTTCCCTCTCCTGCACTGTAAATGAACAACTGTGTTCCTGTGACTGACTGATATGGGGCGTTCAAGGGGAGTGGAGTGGAGCTGCTATAAAGGGTGGCCTAAGACAAGCAAATGGACAGAACAGGTTGTGATCTAGAAAGGCATTTAAAAGCTCAAGTATCCTCCTGAAAGCCAATGTCTGAGAATAACTGAATCTGACTGAGGGCAGAGATTTTCAACAACTGCCCTGTATGCTGTAAGGACTAGACTGAGGAGCAGGAAATATGCAGTTGGATATTCTGTTGCACTGTATGTCTCATCTGTATTTGATAGTTCAGATTGTTATAGTCCCTACAAAGTCCATAGTTCATTACTATTAATGCTTACAGAAGAATTAGCATCACAGGATTAACCTGCTTTTATCTGATCCATGCAGTGTCTTCTTACGTGTTTAGTTTGGACTGTTTCTTTGCAAAAAGTAACTAGGTCATACATGGGGGAAAGCAGGTGAAAACAAATCTCTCTGACATGTATGTAGATGAAATATCAGCATATTAAAAATGGATGTGGTTAGTTGTTGTCACAACCAATTCATTTATTTGCTGTTTTTGCTGTCTGTTATCCTAAATAGGATTTTTCAAATTGATCAAATGCTGAAGAATCCTTCCACTTTTCAAGCTGAGTGCCATTACATGGGTTACAAAGAGTAGGATTTCTGAAGCTGTTTGTTTAGACTCAGTTGAGACAAAACTTCAAGTGTTTCAATAATCCCTCTTCCCTTCCCCATGCTACTTTAGGTTAAGCATTTGAATGCATAATTTGATTAAGCAGTTTGATTTTGGTTGTCCCTTGATTATCCAAATAGCACTTGGATTCTTTGCACAACTAAAGAAGCCTGATTTCAAGGGGGGCTGTCTCTTCCGTTTGTAAGGGTAGTAATTAAGAATAGGCACAGTACCTCTTTACCAGCTAGTCATAACTATGTAGTTTGAGAATTTTTCCTGTATTTGAAAGCGACTGTTTTCTAGAACTGCTCAAGATTTCAGTGAACGCAAAACTGTAAAGGGGAAGAAGGATATCTACTTCTTAACTGCCATTAACTTTGAGACCTATACAAAATGCTTTAAGATTACATTAGTTTAGTAGGTACTACACCCTAATATACTATCATATATGCTATAGTATATATGATGTATGTATGTATACTGTAGTATATATGTCGTGTACTATAATACACTACAGTGTTGCTTCAATAGAATAGAATATATACTTTGTTACATTATAGTCTGTTAGCACTGTTGCAGAGCCTGGTAAATACACGGATTGATACTTGTTTGATTGTGTTCCTTTTACTGTAGGAAATGTCAGAAAAGTCTCCTTTTCAGTGCAGCTTGCATTGTGCACCATATGTGAAAATGTCCATCACCTTTTGGTTCCAGATTATGTATAATCTCCTCGCTCACCATAGAAATATTTTTTCCTAGGCACTGTGAATCCTACCAAATGTTGTTGCCCTTTTGCACTGAAAATGGCAGCCTGTCAGCTTCTTCTGGAGATAACTACTTTCCTTCGAGAGACCTTTCCCTACATGCCCAGGCCACGTACCGAGCCTCTTGTGGTAAGTGGACAACACACACTGAAGAGGGAGCCATGCCCACAGAAGTCACTGGTCTCTGGCTTCTGTCTGAGGAGAGGTGGGGCGGGGTAGTAACTCAAGTGGATCACTGACACAGGAAGAAAGGTGTCATTGTTTGGTGGATAGAAGATGGGCAAGGCACATCAAATGGGTTGATTAAGCTGTGGAAGCACAACATGTACCAGAAGTTCAAGAAAGTTTTAAACCAGAGAAGAGGGCAGCGGATTGAGAAACTGAGTGTGGGGACCTGAGAGGTGTGGGAGATGGGCTGCAAGGAGGTGACAGTGCTACCTAGCTGATTAGGAGGGATAGTTGACAGAGAACTGAACAGGGCAGCTAGGACAAAGGAAGAGGATGGTTTACAGAGAATTGGATGGAGAGTAAAGGTTGCAGATCTTTGGTTAGACAACCGAATTGAAGGGGAAGTAAGGAAAGAGACAAGTCAAAGACCCAAGGAAAGAAATAAACTTCCATGAGACGGAGCGAGGCATAGGCAAACCTTGGCATGAATAGTAAGCTAAATGACTGACGAGGGGAGAGCTAATTTTGTAAACCCATGAAACCTGATTTCCAGTGGTTCATTCTTGTGTGGATTTTCATACAACTGATAATGCTGTTTAACCTTACCTTCAGCCTATTGTTTCACAAAATGCACAGGCACTCAGGTATCTTTTGTCAAATTGGGTTGAAGGTGACCATCACCTTTAGAGGTGGTTAGCATGGAATGAGATGAGGAATGAGCACACACACAATTTCATCTTTTAAGCCTAATTTATTTAGGAAACCAGGATAAAACTTAAAAAGAACGAATGAGAAGGTAAGTTTCCAAAAGCCCATGAAGGATTTAGCCCTATTATTCTGTTTTTTCTTAATCACAGCCTTAGATCAAATTTTGCTGATGACAGTTGTGCTTGACAGGCTGATTTGGCTGAGCATTATTGTAATTAGGTTCTGAAATTAATTTCAAAGGCTGTAGATGACCTATGATGAAGTGACTCAGCCCCCAGGTGTGCAAGAAGGCCAATTTTAAAACATGGGGATAAATTCAGCTGAAGTCTTCCTAAACACTTTGTTGATATTTTTACCATGTCATAAATGACTGCATCCAAAAGCAGGATAATACCAGGGTTTGGAATTTAGCTCAGTAAAGTAGTTAGACTTGAAACTCAGAATATGTTGAGTAATGAAGATAAACAGAAATTTGTGCTCTTTTGACAGACAGAAATGCAAATGATAAATAGCTTTTCAGACTTACATATGAGAGAGGAGAAGGAATCATTCTGTTATGCACAGGCAGAAGAAACCTTAAGGTCAGACACATTATGCAAGAGCCTGTTAGAGAAAATGGCCACAGAGTGCTTCTTTTACCTTTGTGCTGGGGGGGGGGGGGGGGGGGGGGGCGGGGAATAGAACTGACACTCTTGGTTAAAATGTTAAGTCTCTGTATTTATGGAGTGATGCTTCCTTTCTAAGAGAATCAAGTACATAACGATCCACAGATCTACAATTCCAGCAGAGGAAATCTCACTCACATTGGTGTTTGTAGGCATACCTGTTCCGTAGGTATGAGCACAGATTTCGCAGCCTAGAAAAAATGAAGCATTTGCAATGAACTAGTTTTGGTGGACCAGTTTAACTACCCAAGTCCATCCAGACTTGCCAGGCTGAGGATATAAGCACCCATACCTATGTGTGAGTGAGGCAGGCAGTCCTTACTGAAGTTTCAAACAAAGCCTTTTACTGAAGCTGGTGGAGTAGATACAAGCTCACTTTGCACATGTCTGGGAGTGATGAATACATTCTTGGAGCCTGCTGCTGCCACGGTAGAGTCAGGGAACTGGAACTTGTCATTTGCTCTGGGTGAAAGTCATTCATTTTAGCTTAGCAGTTGCTGAAGATAGATAGACTGTGTGCATTGTCATTTAATTTGAGGGGGCAGAATATCCAGTGTTAGCATGTTGACAGACAGCTGGAGGAGTAATGTGTTCAGGCACTCCAGGTAGGGGAACTCTGGCCTTGCCCTAGGAATATACCTATACTGCTATCATGGCTTAGTGTATGCATGCTGATTTGTGAAGATGCTGTAATTCAGACAGACTTAATCACAGATTTTTATCCTGAAATGCTTTAGCCTTTGTTTCATATCCTAAGCTCTGTCAGATGATGTTATCGTTCACGTTCACCAACAATTTACTCACAGCAAGGAGCTTTGTGTCATCTTAGATTTCACCTAGTTACATTTTGGGTGCATAGATCTCAAAGCTGATGATATCCCCAGTCAGAAGGTACAAATGATGTTCTTAAAGAGCCCACCATTTTGACTGTGTTTGCCAGTGTGGGAATTCACAGTCCTTCTTTCGCCTTTTCTAGCTATGGTTAGAGAAAGAGGATGAATGTCCATAGCCTGTGGAATTTTAGGACTTCTGCTTTTTTTTGGCCCAAATTAGTAACCAGTAGCTGGCACAAGTGGTGCCATTTCTCTTAATAAAAGGGAATGATGGTGCAAACTAGCTGCTCCCTGGTGCAGTGTTTTTTATTTTCCAGAATTTAAGTGCAGCCAACATTTTTATTACTCTCTGTTTTGTGCTGTGTCCTTTCCGCCTGATCTGCACACAGAAAGCTTGCTCTGGGCCATGCTTTCATGGCTGTCACACTGTCAGCTGCCTTTCTCACCTTTTCTGCCTTTGATGAGTACAGATCAATGAATTCTCTAATCAACCGTGGGTCCTTTTGGAGCAGAGACATAACCATCTACCCAGCATCTTCGGCAACAGCCACCTTTTATTGCCACCTGTCCATTAGGGACTATTTATGTGTTTTTCCCCTCATGAGCTTGCCAACAAGGCACCAATTCACTCAGCAGTGTTAACCTAATAAGCATGTTAACACTTCCTAACTCTTCCATCCTGACAGCCTGGCTCGGGCTGCTGCAAGCCCAATGAGTAACTGGATTAGAAAGTGTCAGAGTAGATGGAGAACTGTGTGATAGAAACAAATTCACATCTGAAGCAGTTCTTTGTGAAGCTACTATGGTTGCAGTGGAAAGCATGAGGGCTCATACTGCCTGCACATCTGTGTGGTCTGCATTCTGCTACAGGATCTGGAGAGCTGCAGGCTGCGTCTGGACCCTGAGATGGATCGGCACAGGTATGAAAGAAAGATCAGCTTTGCTGGGGTTCTGGATGAAAACGAAGATTCGAAGGATTCCCTGCACAGCAGCAGCCACACCCTCAAATCTGAGGCTGGCTTCGAGGAGAAAAAAGGTTTGTCAGCATAATAAGGCTTTTGTACTCTCAGGGCTTGTGAAGTGGCGCTTATTTTGTGTTTCCATTTGCATAGACTGTGTTAAAAGCAGGCAGCCATGGAGTCACGTGGCTTCAAATCATTTCAGAGACGCTTCTGGCCTTCAGGGTTAAATATAACAAATGTGAGAAGCAAAGATGTTAAATTTTATAAAACACTGCTATGACTGATGCCAGCTGAGGGCATTGCAAGATTGCTAGAAGGGAGGATGCCTTGTTTGAAACTGTCTCTCAGTGCAATGCTGAGAGAAGCATAGCTATTTGATTCACGTTAAAAATAAAGATCAAAAGTGTTCTTGTTCCTCTTTTATTTTGATGACAGTTTTTCTTTTTGGGAAAACCACAGATAGGAGGGATCTTTCTGTGAAAATCTATACCAGTTTTGAAGTCATGGCATCTCACAGAATTAGTCGTTGATCACTTGATCTCTTGAATTCTTTGCTACCACATGAAAAAAACACACATCTCTGTGGCTTTTAATGGCTAGCAGTTTAATGTTACCAACATATTGTATACTGTACAAGCAAACCTCAAGCTCACTGTGTTTGCTAAGAACAGCAGATTGTTTCCATTTTTGAGCCATCTCACGCAAAACTCGCATACTATTTGATGGTACAAGTGTTGCAATACAATATACAGTCATCGTGCGTATTTGGAATTAGAGGCTAAACTGCCAGACAGTTCCTGTAAATGATTTTCCCTCTAAGAAGTTTTCTAGAACTGTTTAAATTCTGTCTCATAATAGCCATATAAAGGTGCAGATGTTTGAATGATAATTCTGATGACTGTTTGAAAAGGATAAATGTTTGATTGCTTGGAAAGGATGGAATCTGTGGCTGGTTATCCTCTAGAAACTGTAATGTGCATTAATGATTCAGAGGAGCTTTTATTGACTTCAGGGGGCTTTAGATAAAGTTTGTGCTTTCTTAGCTGTGACTCTGCCACAATTACTGAAGAAGATATTAGGAAACATTAGAGCTGCTTCCAAGGCTTACATGTGTGTCAGGTGGGACAGTTAATCCTGTGAAGACAGCTAGGTATACACCTAAGAAAGGTGAGCTGGATAAATTCATGCTCAACTTCTTTTTCAGTACCCTTGGCACACTGGCAGCTAGGAGAAGCACACAGCCTTGTGATCTGTCTGATAGTCTAAGATCAGCAGGATGATACATCTCTAACTATTTAGATAAGGAAAAGCTTCTTTTCGGGTTGGGCTTTTTTTGAATATACTTACAGCAATTACTTGAAACCACTTTTCAGCATCTCAGGCAGCAGTCCCTTCCACTGGGATGTTACCTGAGTGGGAGCATGCCTATAAGCATGCAGTCCTGCTGGAAAATGCTGGTGGCTGTTCTCTATCCTATTTTTCTCAAGACAATACTGACTTAGATTTTCCTATATGTGTTACTGTGCTACAGGCAAAATGCAGAACTATTTTTGCAAAGTTAGTATTAACTTTCTGCATCCTTGACTCTGTTAAACTACATTTTCCCTGCAGTTTTGGTTGGGGTTTTTTTCTCATTCTCCCTTTTCCCTAAACTGCAATGCAGTATTCCTTTACTAAATCTGCCTCTTTACTACATTTTAGAGATGGGAAATGTGACCATGGTAGGAAGATTGAATCCTAATGTACTAATGGACTCTTGGCAAAAATGGAAACTAAATAAATGCAAGATAATGTTATATTTTAAAATGACAGTAATTAATGTTCTTTTCTCTGGCCACAGCATATTCTTCTGGGGATCCAACTGGGCCAAATATTACAGATGCAGAGGCATCTTTTGTAATCTACACTTTCCTAGATAAGAAAATGTTGTTGTGCAAATGTAACTAGAACTGTGTTGCCTGCTGTGACAGGTTTCTCTGCCTTAACCTATTTGATAAGTACTAATCTGTTTCCTTTCATTTTTTACTGGAGTGTTAAAAACTTCGCTCTCATTGCTCACCCCAGGTGTGGCTTAACAGCTATCCAAAAGCTGCAAGTTTACTGTATAGAATCTGCTCCAGGTAGGTCTGAAATACAGACACTAAAGCTAGGTAGATGCAGGCTCTCAGAGGATCTTATGTACTCTTTGGGTACTAAAATGGAATTCTACAGACCTGATGAAATGCAGTCACAAGCGCTTAAGTGGTTTGGCATTCGGGGGAAAAGAACCACTGTACTGAGGTTAATCTGAAAAGAATTCAAGCAGTAGTGATTGCTAAGGAACTCAGCATATTCACTTGGAGGGAGATTCTCTGTCACTCTACAGTGATTTGCCCAGCTGATACATGAGGTCTGAGGAGCAGGTCTCAGAACCTGTCCAGATGTCTTTGTCCAGCCACTGGAAATGGAATTGGGAATTGGGTTCTGAAGGAATTAGGGGCATTCTCAGGAGTAAAGGTGTGTTTGATTTTCCCTGAAGCCAAAATGTAATTTTGTTAAAATATTTTCTTACCCATGATATCCAAAAAGCTGTATCCTGTTCATTCTCAACAACACACCAAAATCGATCACACGTGGCCTTGCCTGATTAGATCTGCAGTAAAATGACTGAGTGTTGCAACATTTGGACTGACATACTGCCATGTACTGCCTTTGAACTAAGAGGAGAATGAAAGTGCAAACGGTTGGTGCTTTGAACATTGAACCATTTCATGTCTGTGCTCATCAAAAATGCAGTGTCAATGGATGTTGTTACTGCCTGAAAGCTGCTGATTTGTCTGAAGGAGAGGATCTACATGCTCCTGTTTCCTCTAAAGCATTCTAATGACGAAGAGTAACATGCAGAGACACGGATTTATGCAAATCTTACTTCAGAGAAGTCTCATGTGCTAACCCCATGAAACAGACTACCCTTCTGCAGTCACGCGTGCTGTATGAGTAAATAATTGATCCTACTGCAGAGCTCAGTGAGGTTTACAGACCCCAGGCCCACAGGAAAATAGGTTTGTCCATGATGCCTTTTTCATGTTTGGGATTCAGCCACCTATCCCTAGCAAGAGGGGATTCTGCACTAATGTAAACCCCAGGGGCTGGCAAAGAAAACTGCAGTTTACAACCATTGGGCAGATCCTGTTTCCTGGCAGGAATTGAATCAAATTTGTGTGAATCGTATGTTTTCCTTGTCCAGGCTTTGGGTTTCTATTAGAGCAGCTGACTCTACTTGCTGGTGGGTGAAAAAGGGCTAATTCCAAATACAGACAAGGCCTGAGGTGACGTACCAGGTCTCCAGGAAATGAAGTGCTGAACACGTTTCTGTAAAGCATCTTTACTGCCCAATTGACAGAGCTGCATTGGCGATGGCTTTGGAGGGAGCCTCTGGCCCCACATTCCTTGGTGGAAGAAAAGACGCTGCAGTATAGGCTGACAGCAAAGGGGAGGGAGGGAAGGGAGGGCCAGGATATCTTTCTTTTTTAAATGGGGAAAAATTAAGGGGAAAAAAGTCCTCTTTTATTCTTTTAATACAGTTCCCATCAGGAAGATCAGGATAGGAGGCTCCCGCTTGCTCCAGATTAAAGGAACCCGCAGTTTCCGGGTGAAGAAGGGGGGTTCCCTTTCCAGCATTCGCCGGGCCGGCAGCCTAAAGAGCACCAAGTTATCACGGCAGGACTCAGAGTCTGAGAATGAGGAGCTGCAGCTGTCCCACAGCAGGGACACTGTCACTGATATAGGTAACTTAGACGAGTGGGTGGAAAGGGAGGGGACAATAGGCAGGACCTAAACTCCTGATGTGATTGCAGCAGAGCTAGAAATGACAGGAGACCCTCACCCCAGCAGGCTAGGGAAAACCTAGAGTCCTCTTCAGGTGACTGCCTGAGCCAGGAACACATTCAAATCCTGGGTACAGCGTTGGCTCCATGCACAGGTTAGCAATTCAGATCTCCGTGTTAGAGCATGAACTCTTGGAATGCTGGTGCCTGCCAGCCAAGCGCATGCTGTCTTTAGGGGAGCACATGCACGTGTGTATATATGCACATACACACCCCCCTAAATCCTATGATACAATGAATACATGAGGTCATATGCATATACTGTCCATACTGACAGGAGATATATATATATATGTACAGACGTGCACTTCATATTCTATGTAGGATATGATGTCATAGGCATGTTTTATGACATGTAATATATATATTCCTATATATAGAACATAACATGTACATGCTACATACTATATTTCTACATATTGGCATATACATATACTTTTACAGTTTACAGATGCCTTTCTTAATCTTCAAAAGATGGATCACCATATGTCTATCTTATGGAAAGCAAATGAGCATCCTGCCATGAGAAATCTCCATCACAGTTGAACTAAAGGGGCTCCCTCTGCTACAGATGTTAACCAAAACCTATGCTTTAGACACATTTGGAGCTGAAATAACCTCCCAAGCTTAATGGTGATTTTTATGTTCCCCAAAAGATGCTTCAGTAGGTGAACATGGAGAGTGGGATTACCTGTTCTGTAGACTGTGGCAAGTCACAGTTCACTCAAAGAGGAGAAAGAAAGGATTAAGCAGAATTCATCCCCAGCCATCTCTTTAGAGCATTATGTTAGTTTGATAGGAGGCTTATGAGTTATGAAATGGCTAGAGGAAACAGAAGGATCTGTAAAGTTCCCAGAGAAATCACTCACTTGCCTGAGTTCTTTAGAACTAGTGTGCTAGAATCAGGATTTTTTTCCCCTTTTATCCCCATAGCATTAGCAGTTTCCATGGGCAATTGGCAGTGACTTTGCCCATTGGCATTTCCAGTTGGGTGCCACTTCTGGTTGGGTTTTTTGTTGATGTTTTAGCCACAGAGCCCAGTCAATGCAGATCACTAAACCAACCATTTGCAGCATCTGAATGGTGCAAAGAATTTGTTTATGATGTTTTTTGTTTGCCTTCTCCCCTTCCAATGAAGAAAAAAGTGGGGAGGGAGCAGTGTTTGCTACTGACAAGATGGCCTGTGAGCCAAGCCTAAATGGTTCTTGTAATTGTCAAGCCAGCATGATAAAAGGATTGGGGAGGGGTGTCCAAATGCAGTCTCTCCAGTGTGGCATATTCTGTGTACTCTGGTGTATTCCCACAAAGCTGGCCTGGCTTACAAGTGCTGTCCCTAGTCTTAAAGCACACAGGGAGCAATAAAAACAACCACCTTTTGGGTATTTTTCTTTTGAAGAAGGGAGCCCATGGAGTGCGAGTGAACCTAGCATTGAGCCTGAGGTGCTGAGCAACACAGGCGCGGAGGAGAACTACCATCGGAACATGTCGTGGCTGCATGTGAGTATAAGTCTCCTCCAGTGCTCTCAAGGATGCATTTTCAGTAGGAAAACCTTCATGCTGGCAGTGACCAGATCACAGTCTGTGCTTTTTCCATGTAGCACCAAGGATCTCAAAAGAATCTCAAGTGTAAGTGAGCTGCGAACTTTGGAAATGTCTCTTTGTCATTTCTAACATGAACTAAAACCAGAAAGCTTTTGTCTTGCTCCCTCTATTTTGTATATTTAATTTGTATGGCAGAAAGGGACTATTTATCTCTAGTGTGCCAGGACAGCCATGCTACCTCAGCTGAGAAATTCATTAGCTCAGTGTTCTATCTTCAGCATGGCTAGTAGGGGTAGTTCAGGAAGAGTAACAGAATGGGCTGCAGTGTGAGTTGGGCTCCCAGCTTCTGGGGAATGGCATTTTAGAAACTGCTTCAGCTGCAGGTTCTGTCATGAGCATTATGTTTCGTAACTACCAAAAAATTTTTCATAGGGAGTTTTTCTAACCCCTTTTTGAGACAATTTATATACTTTTGTCTCCAGTGACTCTGCGACGGTGAGCTTAATTATGCAGCTTTGGGGGGGGGAATACCTACTTTTGGAACATTTTCTTTGGTTCCATTAGATATATTTTATCATGATGTCTAACCCAACAGGGCCTTGTGTAGTTTCTACTGTATCCAATAGATGAGTACAGTGGTGCAAATGCAGGGCCTAAAACATCCATTTTGGTGATCTCTGTACCTGTGATTTAGACATGCCGAAAGTCAATTGGGCAGGTCTACACAGTTCAATCCACTGGTATCCACCTTGACCTCTGTCCTCTCATGACACACTGTAATGGTGCAGTATGGACAGTGTCTTTTGGAGAAGAGTTGAGTTAACTCCCTGTGCACAGGCTGTATCCTGCACATGTGTATGAGGACAGATGCTTTTTTGACTTCTTAGCTGCCTTTGAGAAAGATAGCTGCCAATGATGAGTTGATGCCCCACACTCTCTCCCAGGCACTTCACACAGTCTGCTCTCAGCTGCCTCATTCCTATGGGGTTTGGGCAAGAACAGGTTTAATCCAGTACTGTGATGTGAGAAGAAGTTCTCAATAGTTGTCTCTTGCAAGAGTATGGCAGAGGAGGGAACTCAAATGTCATGTCTTACAAGCTAGTACTTCAGTCCCTGGACTACCCTGCTTCTCTGTCTGTATTCTAATGCTATTGGTAATGATTACACTTCCTTTGGAAATTCCAGTGTACTAAACTGAGTATGTTAGTCATGAGGGTACGTACGAGGCAATGAATTGCTAAAGGATAAAGGCATATCCCTAGCCAGCATCTTAGGATAACTCATGGTGCCTTTGCTCAGTGTGGGAGGATGCATGGGCTCATAAACATGAGGCATAAACTGAAGGGAACTCGAGATGTTTGTCTCACTTTGCATGTGATTAGCCTGCATAGGAGAAAGGAAGGTTTGAAAAATCACCTGTTCCAGTTAATGCCACACAAGTACCGATACAGTGTGATAACTTTCTGGTTTTGTTTGCTGGAAGGAAGGTGTGGGTGAGTGGGCAATAACACTACTGGGAAAAAAAAACTGCTTTACTTCATATTCACAAGCAAACCACTCAAAAGGATCACTGGTTCCAGTTGCTTCTAGGCAGGCACCAGCATTTCCTTTACTGTCCTTTATGGCAATCCAGTGTGTGATGTCCTTACTTTGTGTCTGAGTACTGAGCTACAAGTTGTAACAGTGGAGCAGAGGAGGGGTAGAGGCTATACAATGCTGATCAGATTTATACCATTTGTGTATTGACACAACACCAGCAACTTGAGTTATTCCTGATTGCATGTTCTGGCCTCATGTTATTTTGAGGTCAGACAGAGACAAGAATCCCACATACACAGCACAGATTTGTTTTAAATTAAGCTCCTGGCTTTTTGAAGCCTAAATATGTGAGGATTGAGAGTGATGTGGCTCCCTTGCTTTAAAAGAGCCAGCACAGACTGTAAGTGGATGGAAAAGGTGGGATAGCGTCTTTCTGGTAGTTCTGGGTATTTCTACACTAGGTCAGGGATGAAGAGGATTCATAAAGGCCAGTTATGACCTACAGTGTGAATGCTTGTGTATTTTAATCACAGTGCTAGAAGTGGCTGGGTTTGTGTACTATACGAAGAACAATGTCCAAAGAGCTACTGGACTGAGCTTTGCTCCTCTGGGAAGAAACCCTCTGACCTACAGCAGAGAGCAGTCACTGCGGTGTAGACTCACCCAAGGCTGTCTTTAATTAAGTAGTTTAGGGACTAATAGCAGTGTTGCTGCAGCAGAGCTCAGAATAGCTAAATGCCCTGATATTTACTGTTTCTTAGACAGGTTTTAGAACTCCCTACTGCCATATGGCAGCACCACCAGAAATAGAACGTGAAGCTAGGCTGGATGAGCCTACCCAAGCACAGGGAAGGAAGTGTATGTAGAGCAACTGGCACAGCTTATTCCTACTTGAAAGCATACTGAGACATTTCCTTTCATGTTCCTTGAAGGAAACTAACCCCTGAACCTGGTGGGTTTGCAGCTTTAATGATGATTGAGTAGTTGACAATTTCCAGTGTAAGCCATCATCTCAGGGTGGTAATACAAGAGCTTTCCTGCAAACTGTTTTCCTCAGCCTTAATCTTGCCACCCCCCAGACATACACATCTAACAGCAACTCTATCTCTTTGCTTTGTTAACACTAATGTTTCTTTAGCCATGCCTAGCTAGTTAGCTTGAGTGTTTCCATCACTGGCTGCCTTGTGCAGTTCTCCGTGTATTGCTCTTTTGTGTGGGTAACTATTCTCTTTTTTTTCTTTTCAAGGTTATGATCCTATTATGCAACCAACAAAGTTTCATATGTACCCACATTGACTACTGTCACCCACACTGCTACCTCCATCACAGCCGATCCTGTGCTCGCCTTGTCCGGGCCATCAAACTCCTGTATGGAGACACAGTGGACTCTCTGCGAGAAAACAGCACATTGAACACTGTGGCAAGAGGCAAAAAGCAAAAGGAAGTGAGTAGACGGAAAAAGCAGAATGTTTGGGGTTTGTCTGCACAGGTTGTGACTACCTTCAAGAACTGTGTAATGTGCTCAAACTGTTCTCTCGTAACAAAACCAATACAGCCTTTCTTAAACACAGCTTTGCATTTAGCGTTATGGAAGGAATGTAATCTGTATTGATTGGAAAGAATCTTAGTTGCTGATAATGTCATTTAAAAGCTTATAACCTGTTCTTTTATAGCCTCTAACAGCCACTGTGGAGCTCAGCTCACTGTTTCTTCTCATCTGTTAATAACTCTTGAAGTTCTTGTAAAATCTTGCATAATTTCTTTCTTTTCAGTTTGAACTCTTGGAGCTGTTCCAAGGATTGCGTACATTAGTCTTTAACGTTGCAGTCTCTTCAGCGGCATTTAATGCCAGTTCAGGAGGATAATCGTACAAGATTGTGCCTTTTTAGCCACTTTAGGGGTGCTTTTAACTTCAGTGGAAATAAATCTCTGCTTTCAGTGAAGTGCCCACGCAGGTACCAGCTGAATCATGTCAATAGGTGGTTAATACTTTCATATACCTGATCACAGGAGACAGACTACAGTTATTCTGAACACTTGTAATGGTGGAGTCATTCAACTACTTTGCTGTAACATTGAAAACAAAAGTGTTCATAAAAGTCTTGTGAAGATTTCAGTTGGGTAAAGAGGTCATCATCCCTGTAAGAGGAAAATGAAGAAGTAGGAAACAAGTTCATAATGTTTCTTCATCAACTAGCAGGTTGTTTCCTGTCAAGTTAGAAAATCAAAGGGTATTTGTATGGAACAAAGCACAGAGCAGATGAAACAACAGCTAATGATTCTGCTTTCCTGGAAACTGTAACCGTCCTCTAGCACAGAAAGGTAGTGTATCAGTTATTTAGAAAGAGAGGCACTCATTTCCTCCACAGAAGGTAGACTTGAAATGAGCAGCTGGCTCATGTGTTCATGAAAGGCAGTGGAACACCACCATGCATTACTGCATGTTTTTTCATCTCCAACTTTAAATTGCAAGTTAAAGTGATACACATTTCATCATTCATCAAACCATCAAAGCCTTAGGGAACAGCTAGGAAAAAAGAGGGAAATATAGATCTCTTACTTCTAACCTTCTTAAAGCACTGTTCTCCTGACATACATGGGTATACCACCTGGGAAGATTGCACGCAGCACATTCACATTCCTTATTTGGTTTACTGGCTTCTGCTTTAAGCTTTTATTGGGAAAAACTGTTAGAGAAGAAAATCGAATGAGACATTTTCTCACTGACACCAGGCCTTTTGCCAGCACAGGAGAAGGCACTGAGCTACAGCTCTGCTACTGTATGACTTGTAGTTTATGAAAATCCCTCTTGTCCATAGTGTCTGTCTCCACGTTTTGGGAAATGTAAATGTGAACTCCACTTCTTTCTTTCTTCTTTTTTCCTTTCAGTGCTCAGACAAGTCGTGCTTGAGAACTCCTTCTCTAAAGAAGAGAGTGATTGATATCAACTTGGAAGGGAAGAAGGACTCGGGAATGCTAAAATACATCAGGCACCAGGTAATTACTAGGCCATATGCTAGTTAGGGAGGCTGATACTTAGATGTCAGGTTAGGCTGCAACAAGGAGGGAAATATATAAGGATCTCCAAACCCCTATGAAGAACTGTTCCTGAATATCAATCAGCTTAGCCCTGCATGTTTTCCTCAGACAAGTCATGCTAATTTAAGCTTCTTAAGGTATCCCCATCAAAGAATCCTTTAAACACATAGCTCTATTAAATCACATTCTGCATCTCTGGCTTCCCACAGCAACTCATACGTCAAAACTGGGGATACAAAAATAAGGAAAATATTTCAAAATTCCACAAATGTATTTAAATACAACCTGTCAGTTTACAGCAGTGGTTTTCTTTGTTGTTTCTTGTCCAGTGCTCCTGAAGAAGCAACAGGCTCTTCACAGGCCTGTTCTCTGTGAGATTTTCATGGATCTGTATCACTGTCACCTTGGGAACGTTTGGCTTTGCTTTTGTCCTCTTCTTCAGTGTTTTGGTGACATGAGTAACTACCAAAAGACTCAAGGAACCAGTTTGCAAACACTGCTTTTTCATTGTAGGCTGGAAGAAACTATATTCTATGGAGCATTATCTGAAATGACTGAAATTAGAAGTTACCAGTGCATAATCTGCAGACCAAAACTATTGTAACATTACTGAGTGTTGTTCACTGTGGAGAGTTTGCATAACTCAGCTGTAAGGCATGGCTTGGTTTTTTGCAGGTAATGAGCCTCTCTCCTGCACCTTTGTCACTGCTAATCAAAGCAGCTCCTATCCTCACAGAAGAGATGTATGGCGACATCCAGCCAGCAGCGTGGGAGCTTCTGCTTAGTGTGGATGAGCACATGGCTGGAGCAGCAGGTAGGAGAACAAAACCACTTAGTATGGCTGCCCTGGCTGCACAACTCACAGTAGATCACAAGACTTTGCAAGACAGCTTTGTGGAGGAGTCTGAGTGCCACCAAAGGTTTCTTTGGTGCTGTTTGGAGTACTAGCTGGCTGCTCCTCCAAAGCAGCCTCTGACACACATCTTCCTCCTTCTTCCCTCCCTGAAGGGAGGATTAAAATCCATTTGAGGGTCTGAACTCTGAACTAGCTTTTTAATTAGGAGTTATTTCAGCCCAAGAACAAATTACACTAATCAAGCTCAAAACTTGAAAACTCACGATGTTGCTATTCACGAGCTGGATTAAAAAGCACCCCTATGTTGGTGTACAACAGCACCATCTACTGACCATCTTCCGAGCCAGTATTTCTTTCAGCCCACGCTTTTAAATCAGTCGTACTAAGACTTGACATAGTTTTGAAAAGACCGAAGAGTAGAAAGTTCCATGGGTTGGTGAAACAGGAAGGTCCCTTGCAGGTTTGGAGCAGGACTTTGGAGCAAGAACAGAGCAAGGCAGGACTTAGGCAGTCAAAGAGCAGCCTTGTTTTTATATGGTGGGGCTGCCTCCCATCATCACAGCTCTCCTGCCTAGCATCTTCTGAATAAATGTTGAGGCAAACAGGATGGCAGATGTGCTCTTTCTTCTGTGAAGGGACAGCCACCAAACCTAGACAAATTGTCTCCAGTCTTCTGTGGTGAGTTACCGTTCAAAGAAGCCACAGACCCTCACACGCACTGAACTCCCACAGCAACACCTTTCCCTCTGCTTTTATTTCCTGCTCAGTGCCCCTCAGACACCCATTTAGACTAATTGGCCTCCATCATCTGGAGTTTGACTATGCCTCTTTATATTCACAATGTTCAATTGAAACAACTGTGGGTCAGCTCAGCTTCTATTGTGCTGTTTCCCATTGCGATCTGGTCCTTTGTCTTGCAATTCATAGCAACTCCGTTTCTAATTGGAGGCAGATTGCAGTCATTGCACGGTGACCATTTAACTAAGAACCTTTCTTTTTGGTTTTATCCATGAAAACAGACATGTGAGACCTCTGCTGGGGCACTGTCTTCTGCTCTGAGGGGAAGGCAGAGCTTCTGTTAAACCAGCCTTTATTCATCATCACATTAATCACTCAGAAGTGGCATCTTTCAAAGCCAAACTCAATTAGTCCTGATACTTCAGGAGTTGCTTTTACTTTTAAACCAGTCATGACTGAGATTTTTAATGGGAAGAGCAAAGCTGTATTTTAGTTTAAAAGCAGGTTTTTCAGAAGCTTTTACAAGCCTCACACATAGCGCTGTGTGGCTCCAGAAGGTGGAATCGCATGTGTTTGGTTTCATGAAGCAGTACAGTTTTCTTTAGGCCTGGTAGACTGCTGATCTCATTTCTGGAGTCAAGATTAGGTTTCTTTTGGTGGGGGTTTGTACAGCTGCAGTTTTTCTCTGCCAAATAAACACATTATTAAGGAAAAGAGATGATGAGATATTCTGTCCCTGCAGCTGCCATGTTCCTGCTGTGTGCTGTGAAAGTGCCAGAGGCCGTTTCTGACATGCTGATGTCCGAATTTCATCACCCAGAGACAGTGCAAAGGCTGAATGCCATCCTCAAATTTCACACGCTCTGGAGGTTTAGGTATCAAGTCTGGCCAAGGATGGAAGAGGGAGCACAGCAGATCTTCAAGGTAGATAGGGCACATGAAGCCCGATGTTGCCGTATACAACTTGCCTGGTGGGCTGGATGTGTAATAACAAGTCCCATGAAATCACCTGAAAATCTGTTTAGAGAAAAAAAGTGCTTGTGTAAATCACACTAGTGGGGGAGGTGATGTGTAGCACTCCTGTATAAAATGGGGAGAGGATAGTGGGGGGGACAGGTCAGGAAAAACATCAGAGAATGAAAGACATGCATGTCATGGTGTTACAGTGCAGCGAGATACAGAGTTGGGGAAAGTTTGCAGATGTAATCTTGGGTAATCTGGGTACTTGTGATTAGCAGTACTGACATTACTAATAGTCTACTGTATTAAAATGTCTTTCATGTTTTTGTTTAGATTCCTCCTCCAAGTATAAACTTCACTCTGCCTTCTCCTGTCCTGGGGATGCCATCTGTGCCAATGTTTGACCCACCATGGGTTCCTCAGTGCAGTGGAAGTGTGCAGGATCCTATAAATGAAGATCAGTCGGTAAGCAGACATCACAAGAGTAAACAGTGTTTTTTCTCTCTAGCAGCATAGGGAAAGTTAGGCTAAAATATGTGGACTAAATTCTTGAGTTTTCTTGTCTTCCTCAGCTGGGAAAAATCTAGTACACGGTTTGTGTAGGGCACAGAGAAGTTCCTAAATGGGCATAAGGCTTTGTGTGCTCACATGTCATATCCCTGGGAGAGATGGTAACTCATATCTTAGGAGCACACAGCTGTTCTCTCTCCAAGAGAAGATCAGTTCACTCTAACTGCCTGAGACTGTTCAGTGCATTTTCTGTGCCACTGGTTCATGTGGTGTCTCTTGGGAGAATTCTGCAGCTAGGCTTATTGTAGACATAGCTCCAAGAGGAGTCTCCTGGTGAATCTCTGGTCAGCTAGCACTAGTCTGATTTGTATTTAGAAACCAAATTGCTGAATGTCACTGAGGTCTCTGGCAGAAAATGCCGGATGTGTGCATCTCAACTAACACCTTCAGGCTGTACTCCTTCTCTTTTTTTCCTGACAGAAGTCATTTTCAGCCAGAGCTGTGTCACGTTCCCATCAGCGAGCAGAGCACATCCTGAAGAACCTGCAGCAGGAGGAAGAGAAGAAACGCCTGGGCCGGGAAGCCAGTCTCATCACTGCCATCCCCATCACTCAGGAAGCCTGCTATGAGCCAACCTGCACTCCAAGCTCAGAGCAGGAAGAAGAAGGTGTGCTCCAGGGCCAGGAACTGCATTCCAGCAACCTGAGCGCACCTACCACCAACAGAGAGCACTGCTTAGGGGTGTGATGTCCCGGAACATAGATTGTTAGTGTTAAGGAAGTCACAGCCACATCCATTTGTTGGAAAGTCCAAGTCATTGAGAAAAAAAGTCATTAAAAATTAGTGCAAGGAAAACATAAAACCTTGGACATACTGAGTACCCCCTATGTGACCTGAAGTCCCTTACCCCTTATCCCCCCAGCTTCAATGAAACTTGCCAGCATTTAACATCTCAAAGCTCCCACCATCCTGCAGGATTTAACGCAATGAGAAAAGGCAACGCTAGGAATGAAATTTGTCTTTCCTAACTTTAACCTTTTAATAATTACAGGGCAGGAGGAATGTCCCTTTGCCAGTATCTGTCTTAAGACACAGTTTAGGATAGGCTGAATTGCCCCTGCAGTTTTTGTCCTTTATGTTGACTAGTAGGGGACCCTAGCTGACCAGCTCAACCTCAGTACCGATCTTTCAGACAGCCTAAGTTACATGACATGTCATGAAAGGCTTAGTCTTTGGGTGAAGATCTTCATTGGTCCAGGCTAACAGAGCACAAAGATGTCATTAAAAACATTCCAGTGTGTTCCATTAGGTGAGTACAGTGATGTTCAAATCTCAGCACAGATTGGGAAATCTGTTAGCAGAAATCCTAATTCTTAGGAAATACTAAACACCAGCAACCATGGTGGTTAACAGGATGTAAATAAAAAGAAGTATAGAGCTGACTTCATTACAGTGTGACGCACCAAAGCACTGAACACTCTTAATGGAACAATGCTCTACTAGTTCCCAAAGCACGTGCAACTTGCATGTCTGACTGCTCTTCATAGATGGTAAATTGTGCCTTTTAAGTGTTACCTCACTTGAATCTTCAGTGTTCCAGTTTGGTTGTAAGTGTTGTCCTTCAGAAAGTTCCCTAAAATCTGTCAGTTGGATCTGGATTGACATTTCCCATTCTCTTTGTCAGTAGAAGAAGTTGCCAACTTGGCCTCCCGCCGTCTCTCTGTGAGTCCCTCCTGCACCTCCAGTACATCTCATAGGAACTATTCTTTCCGGCGTGGCTCTGTCTGGTCAGTGCGGTCAGCAGTCAGTGCCGAAGGTGGGTTGCCTTTACTCTGGAGTGTCCTTTCACTAGAAGCCTTTCCTGTTGACCCAGAAAGCTGGTGGCATTTCCTATTGCTGAATGTATTCTCAAGCTTGAGCCACTTTCTAATAAATTATTGCCCTGCTTTATTTTATTCACCCCTGCTATCATGATGTCTTCTCCTGGTGCTCATGTTTCAGTTAGAGAGGAGTGCCACGGGGAGCACTCTAGCTGCAAAATGGTAATGAGATGTGATTTCATCAAATCCTACAAGAAACTAAATGTAAATTGAAAAAAATGTGTGTTTACAATGAAAATTCTTGATCAAGAAGTTGGCTTGAGGCTCAGTTTCTTCTTAGAGATAGCAGTAAAGCCACTGTGCTTACTCAGTGGTCAGACAGCCTATCATTCTGTTCTGTTTGTATAGCACCTAATGTAAATGTTTATCTAACCTATCTGAATAATACCACAGCTTATTCAGTAACACTCACCTTCTACTGTTCTTCCTGCTCCAGATGAAGAACACACTACAGAGCATACTCCAAACCATCATGTGCCACAGCCACCTCAAGCTGTGTTTCCAGCCTGCATCTGTGCTGCAGTGCTCCCCATTGTCCATTTGATGGAAGATGGAGAAGTCAGAGAGGATGGAGTAGCTGGTACTCACCTAGATTAAACTTCAAGAGATTCTTGCTTAAGGGTGACAAAACCTGCTAGCACTTTGAACACTTACTTTTGCTAGAAGCCATAACTAAAGTGGAAAAGAAGTGTAACACAAACCTTGTATTTGCTCACAGTTCGTGTTTCATAGAAGTATTATGTGCTATATATTGTTGTGAGTATATGTTTGTTAAAAACTTAATGAATAAGCTATTAAATCCTCAGAAGCTATTTGAAAGTAGATTCATGACAGAAATGTGACTCTAGGGTTTTCCCTTCTTCATAATTTGTGGTTTGGTTTTGAGGTTTTTTTTAATCTTTTGGGGCCTTAAAATAACTCAGTTCAAGAAAGATATTGCAAAGTTGAAAAGGGCCTAGCACAGGACACTAGGATGGTAAGAGGCCTAAACAGGTATTCTGTGAGGAGTGATTGCAGAATCTGGCCTTATTGGTGTGATGGAAAAGGAAACGAAGAGTTGGAGGAACTCTGACTTACAGGTCACAACTTGGGAAGTGTTCAGGTTAGAAATTTGAAAGGAACTTCATAACTAGGAGTA
Source organism: Pezoporus flaviventris (assembly GCF_033815535.1). Taxonomy (NCBI): domain Eukaryota; kingdom Metazoa; phylum Chordata; class Aves; order Psittaciformes; family Psittacidae; genus Pezoporus; species Pezoporus flaviventris. The sequence continues at coordinate 56,542,258 of NW_026892549.1, forward strand.
TACCACAGTTTCAGTCAATTCTCCAGACTTGGCTAGTCAAAGGCATGGTCAACATGATCTGGTGTAGATGACAGTCCTGCCCTGTCCGGACTTGGACTAGCGGGGCTTAGACTAAAGACCTCTGGAGGTCTATTCCCACCAACATTTCTTGGATCCCATGACAAACAGAAATCCACCTATACACAGCTTGAACATTCTGATTATGGCCTGTGATGTATTTGTAAAGTAATAATGCAATTTTTCTGTGTTTGTTTCTCTAAAATGTTTATAAGATGGTAGACTGTTGCCCTTCCTTCCTTTCTCATCACTCAGTATGTCAGCTGATTGCACATTTAACTTTCTGTTACATTTTTTGTTCACTTTTGGGTGAATGTAGTCAGCCACCTAAAGAATGTACATGTCATTTTGTGATCAGGACCTGAGTACTGAAGACAAAATAATGAATAAGTCTCTATTGTTTTTAGTCTTCACAGGATTCCAATTAATTACACTTTGGGGAGTTGTTTGTCAACACAATTCCCTGCTGACTGTCTAATACTGTTCACCAGTACCAGACAGAATCTCTCAATGCATCACTGTGAAATTGAATTTACATGCATGAACAAAAAAGTACATGAATTCATGGATTTTAACAGCCAATTTCGTTCATCTGGAGTTGTGAATCCAAATAGTTATTTCTTTATTATTCCTCTGACTTCAGTGGTGAAGTGCTTCCTGTCATAGCACCAGTAGTTAGGCAAGGTTCAAATATCAGTCCCATCATTGCTTGAGATGACTACGCTGGTGACCAGAAATCTTAGTGCATCAAAGAGGCTCCTTTGTGTTTCAGACAATTGTGGTAGGAAGCTAGGAATGTTTGTGTCTAAGTGTACCAGTTCAAGGCTTTTCCAAGGGAGACAGTGCTCATCTAATTTTCTTTCTCTTCTGCAGTAAGTGCTGTTGCTCAGCAGGTTCTGTGGAACTGCTTAATCGAAGACCCCTCTACAGTTCTGCGTCATTTCCTTGAGAAGCTCACAATCAGCAACCGACAGGTAAACTCCTCCTCTCCCCAGTGGGTGTATGTATTGCTTAGAGCAGGGGACTGTTGTAAGCAGAATCACTTTGTGGGCATCACTAGAGAGGAACATCTGCTATCATAATGTTGATGGAAGTCTTTTAGGCCATATCAGCAGTTGGCTTCAATCTTTGTCCAATAATGTAAATGGGACACGGCTGATTTACCACTACTATGGATCTGACTTGCTCTAAGCCAAGTTTTGAGCAGCTGCTTAATAAGGCACATCACTATCTAACATAGACGATATTGCCTCCACCCGTGCCACTGTGTTGAGCTTTCTCTGGAAGATGGGGAATGGCCTTTTCTCTCCCTGGATTATTAGACTGCTTTTTAGTGCCATGGCTGAGCTTTAAGGAAGAAAGGCGTACCAGTTCTGGCTGGATGAAAGGTAGTGAGATCTCCATAACACTTTCTCAAGTGTACACTTGGTGTAAGATATCAATAATATCACTGTCCTCATCTTCCAAGCCACCACCTAAGAACTGACTACAAAGTGAATATTAAACCTTGAGAAAGGCCAGGAAAGGCTGCTTTTCAGTTCCTTGAGTAATCATGTCTCAGTGGCCTCACTATTTCTGAGACTTCTCAGCCATCTCCGCAAAACTTCTATTTAAGTTCAGTTCTGTTTGTTCAATATCTTTGAGAAGGAAACTATACATCATCCAGCCTTAGAGGCCTCTAAGCTATCATAGTCTGCTGTTTTACCATCTCTTCAAGGGCCTACTACAACCATGAGTACAGAATACAGAGAACGGGTGCATTTCCTAGGAAGTTTTAGCAGATGTATCATTGGCATCAGTAGCCTTATACATATTCATGCCTGTAACACTAGCTCAAATTTGTTGTGGGTGAGAGGATGAGGATCATACAAGAAATCTATATTACAGTCTGCCTGTCCTTAGCTGAACGTGAGATTCCTTGCCCTCTACAACCCCTTCCCACCATAAGAAATTAGTCTACATTTAAAGCAGAGTTCATATTCTGCCCGTACCTCCTACCCAGCAGCCACAGCTATTGGGTTGACCTGAACTCGACAGATTTCACAGATCATTGAGACAGTCAGTTGTGATAAGCAACACAGGGATTATCACAGAGAGAAGAGTGCAGAATCAGGATGCTGCAGTCAGTACAATTTGCAATAAGAGGCATTGGTCTCTCTGAGATAGAAGACATTGACCTGGGTGCTGTGCCCTGGACCTTATTTTGGGAAATATGGGAGCAGACACAAGCATATAGTTCTGCTTCATGCTCTGAGAGACATAGCTGAACAAGGGAGTATTGAAAAATGGGAAGAAACAAAGCCAGAGAGGACAAGAGTGTGAATCCATTCTCTATTTTGTGATAGAAAGAAAAAACATTTGTCTTCTTCCAGGATGAGTTGATGTATATGTTAAGGAAGCTTTTGTTGAACATCGGAGACTTTCCTGCCCAGACATCACATATCCTCTTTAACTACTTGGTGAGTAGCTTCTGGGTCCAAGTGCAGCCCAGAATCTCACCTCTGCTTGCATGTGTCCTAAAAAGTTAATCTTAGATTAAAGCAAATCTTAGATTAACTTTTGGTCTGCAAGGAGATAAATGCTCTTAACTTTTCCTATATAGCTCATATCTCCCGGTCATATCCCTAGCTCAGTCCTTCTAGGGAGAGAAAAAGGAACCTTTATTTTTTGTATTAAACCCTTAAGCATAGATATATAAATTGAACTATAGAAAATGAGTTGTAGACCAATAGAAGGATCCCAGTGCCAAAAACCTTTATTTTACTTTATTTTGGTACAGAAGTGCTTTGCTTATGAACAGTCCTATTGGAGCAAATATAGCAGCTTATTTCAAGATTGTGAAAACTGGTGAAACAGACAATATGTAGGCTAGGCTCCAGGAAGCTATAGATGGCTCTAGGAGCCTTCTGTGTTTGGAGGTGTCTGTGTGGCAGCATTCCAGAGCAGAAGGCAAAGGGAGTCTCTTACAGCAAAGATTATCCCTTTACCTCATCTACAATGGCTTTTAAAGCTGGGCTGGGCTACAGGAGTACTTTTTGCCCACAACCTTTATCCTCTCTAGAAAAAGGAAGAGCAGTACAGGCAGATTGTTCTGTAGTACATAGAAACTTTCAGGATGTAAGGTTAATGAGTTTATCCCTCTGAGTGAAGAAAGGTAGAAGAACAATGTTCTTGTTCTGTGTTTAGACAATGCTCTGCCCAGTTAAAACACTGTGTACAAGCTGATATTCCTCTTACTACCTGCAGGTAGGACTGATCATGTATTTTGTACGCACTCCATGTGAGTGGGGCATGGATGCTATTTCTGCCACACTTACCTTCCTTTGGGAAGTGGTGGGTTATGTAGAAGGACTCTTCTTCAAGGATCTCAAACAAACAATGAAGAAGGAACAATGTGAAGTGAAGCTGCTGGTGACTGCCTCAATGCCAGGTATAAGAAATGAGTCTTTAAATCTCACTCACTCACTTCCAAGTTCATGACACACTCTACCAAAAAGAAGATCCATCAGAGCTGGATCAAAGACCTGCTACAAGTGGCTGCGTATTCAAAGTCAGTTTTTCTTAAGCTGAGAACTCAGTCAGTAAATTCCACCTCTTATTCACTGAGATTCAGGAAGCCACTTTAAGAGCTCTGAAAGAAGCAAACAGAAAGTGAGTTAGAACAGTCTTCGTGACAGTTGAACTGTGAAAGGCTGCCAGGATGATCATTGCAAGACTATACCATTCAGACTCAGCTTGATTTGATGCAACCATAGAATGGTTTGGGTTGGAAGGGACCTTAAGGCTCATCCAGTTCCAGCCCCTACCATGGGCAGGGACACTTTCCACTAGACCTAGTTGCTCCAAGCCCCGTCCAACCTGGCCTTGAGCACTGGCAGGGATGGGGCAGCCACAGCTGCTCTGGGCACCCTGGGCCAGTGCCTCACCACCCTCATAGTGAGGAATTTCTTCCTAATATCTAATCTAAATCTATCCTCTTTCAGTTTAAAGCCATCCCCCTGTGTCCAATCACTACCTGTTCTTGTAAAAAGTCCCTCTCCAGCTTTCTTGTAGGCCCCCTTTAGGTATTGGAAGGCTCCAAAAGGTCTCCCCAGAGCCTTCTCTCATTTAAGTCTTGAGAGAGCTCAAGAAGAGCATGCTGTGAGCTTAGGCTATCACAAGTCAGGCAAGAGATATCTTGCTGAAAAACAGATCTGACCTTTAAGTTTTGTTCCTTACTCAGAGTGACAGTTGCTCCTAAAGCCAGCTCATTTTGTAGGAACAGATCAATTTCTCATTAACTGTGAAGTGTGAGACTATGCTGACACTAGAAATGGATTCCAGACAGGACTGGCATTGTTTGTCTGCCCAGGAATGAGTTTTAACTATCACTTTTCCTCCATGGGCAGTCTTTTCAAATTGAGGCCGGAGAGAATATAACTATTTTTCTTCCTGTAGGCACAAAAACCCTTGTTGTGCATGGGCAGAATGAGTGTGACATCCCAACTCAGTTACCAGTCCATGAGGACACACAGTTTGAGGCTCTTCTGAAGGTAGGAGTGAGCTTTTGAACCTGACAAACTGCTTAATAGTACATTTACCTGTTGGCAACAAACAAGATCCCATATTAAAGGACAATAGAAATACCCTGACCTCGCAGACAGCCAAAACCCCACAAATGCAACTACATTTGAAGACAGTGCAGCCTGTTGGGTATTTGCTGTATATTATCCTTTGGATAAATACATACATCATTTAAATGCTTGGTTTTATCAATACTAAAGACAACAGAATGATCAAGATCGGGGTGGAAGTGGTGGTTGAGTAGCCATGATGATCTAGGAGATGTGACATCAGTTCCCCCTTCTGCCAAAGATGGCCTTAACTGAGCCACACAGGGAGCAGATTTGTAAATGCCTTTAGTTCATGCAACTATGGGAAATTTGAATGGGAATCACATCTCAGTGCTTTGAAGGACAGGAACTTCAGTGTTTCTGTACATCACCTATCACTAAAACTTGATAAATACATAGTATGGAAATGAAAGCTCCAATACTCATGTGGCTTATGTGGCCAGACAAATATGTGAGATGTGAAAACATGAAAATAAGTTAGATGAGTCTTCAGGACTGTGATATCAGCATGCCTTGATTATCAAAAACATGTTCATATGCTTTATGATTATAAAAAGATAAGTAAGACTTAATGCCAGAAGAGTGTACCAACCTGAGGCATGGCAGTTTCTGCCTTTATGCATTATTAGCTGGATATTCTTCTTTTGGGTATTGTGGTCTTTGTACAAGACAACTCATAAGTAACAGGATGGTTTTCTTTCTTCCTTTTCAGGAGTGTTTGGAGTTTTTTAACATACCAGAAACTCAGTCTTCTCATTACTTTTTAATGGATAAGCGATGGAATCTTATTCATTACAACAAGGTAAGGCAAAGGTCAGGTCCAGATGATTTTGTTCTTCCTGTTTTGAACACTTTTTAAATATCAGGGTTATCTAAAAGAGAACAAGCAGCCCATAAATAGAGAGAATTCTGTCCTGTGGGCACAATATCTCTGGTGGTTAGTTGTGTATGGTGAAAGATTGGAGTTTGACAGAAGAGGGAAGAAGCAGAAGTGGAGTCCCTTGCTCTCAAGTCAGTATCATCTAGCTGTCTTAGAAAAGAGTAAATTTCCTTTCTGTTCATGTTCTTCCATGATGCCTGACACTGTCTGAAAGCCTGTACCCAAAAGCTTCAGGAGGAGCTAAAGGGTCTTTTATTCAGTTCTATTGAGTGATGCTGTTGTGACTACATTTGTTTAAAACACACTTGTTTCCTTTCCTGGCAGACCTATGTCCGTGACATTTATCCTTTCCGGAGGTCAGTTTCTCCCCAGCTCAACCTGGTGCAGATGCATCCAGAAAAGGGTCAAGAGCTCATTCAGAAGCAGGTATTTTACTGTCATCAGACATCTCTGCCAAAAAACAAACCCTGTAAATAAACCTTTCTGTTTCTTTAGAGTCCTCTCATGCTGCATAAAGATAGAGAGCTTTGCTGGAGAAGTAGCAACTGGCATGAGATCTGCTCTGGTGCCACTGGACAGGTGTATAGTATTTTAAGAAGAGTCAAAGAATGCAATGTGAATTCCCTCCCACTTTCTCCAGACAGCTTCTTTTAGATGGGTCATTTTGTGTTCTATACTTAGCCAGAAAAGCTCCAGTTGCCTCAGCTTCAGAAGTTGCTTATTCCTCTCTTTAATGAGACCTCTGTCTGTAGAGCAGGAATTCTCTCTTCTACCTTCCTCTATGTCGTCTCACTGTAGAGAATGTTACCTGCCTCTCTTCCTTGTCCTGCTCTCAGGTGCTAGTCTTTTACCATAGCTGCTTCCAGAGACACAGCAGTAGCAATTTTTTATCAGTGGAATAACTGCCCTCAGAAGAGCACCGTCCTCCCTATCTTCCAGCCTCATGACCTGATAATCTGTCTGATCTTAATGTTCTACAGCTCCCAGGAGCTCTACCTTAGGGACTAAACCCTAAGCGGCAGGGCAGTGCCATTAATGTGCTGCAAACCCCTACAAGTATCAATTCTTTTGACAGTAAGACAATGGTATCGAGCTCACTCTACCTTTAGAAGCTCCATGTTCTGTTTTCCACAAAAGTAAAGTTGTCTCAATAGCACAGAGTTGTGTATTTAGGGAAAAGTTGCTCCAGCTGTGTCTGGAAAGGATGATAACAAGCAGGAAATAAAATAAAGGGGATGAGAGGAGGGATGTGGTTAAACAGAATGAGTTTGGCATTAACAATTTTATTATTCCAGCTAAAACTCAGCAACTGCAGTTATGTCCCTAACACGTGAGTGCAGGGGCAGGAAATTATAGAATCATAGAATAGTTAGGGTTGAAAAGGACCTTAAGGTTGTCTAGTTCCGACCCCCCTGCCATGGGCAAGGACACCTCACACTAAACCATCTCACCCAAGGCTCTGTCCAGCCTGGCCTTGAACACCACCAGGGATGGAGCATTCACAGCTTCCCTGGGCAGCCCATTCCAGTGCCTCACCACCCTCACAGTAAAGAACTTCTTCCTTATATCCAATCTAAACTTCCCCTCTTTAAGTTTTAACCTGTCACCCCTTGTCCTGTCGCTGCAGTCCCTAATGAAGAGTCCCTCCCCAGCATCCTTATAGGCCCCTTTCAGATACTGGAAGGCTGCTAATCCGTCTCCATGCAGCCTTCTCTTCTCCAGGCTGAACAGCCCCAACTTTCTCAGCCTGTCTTCATACGGGAGGTGCTCCAGTCCCCTGATCATCCTTGTGGCCCTTCTCTGGACTTGTTCCAACAGTTCCATGTCCTTTTTATGTTGAGGACACCAGAACTGCACACAATACTCCAGGTGAGGTCTCACAAGAGCAGAGTAGAGGGGCAGGATCACCTCCTTCGACCTGCTGGTCACGCTCCTTTTGATGCAGCCCAGGATACGGTTGGCTTTCTGGGCTGCGAGCACACACTGCCAGCTCATGTTCATTTTCTCATCAGCCAACACTCCCAAGTCCTTCTTCTCAGGGCTGCTCTGAATCTCTTCTCTGCCCAACCTGTAGCTGTGCCTGGGGTTGCTCCGACTCATTTATTATCAGGCATGATTTAAAAAAGCACCTATTTTAGCTGCAAGTCCTCTTAAGAAGCTCTATAATGGAGAATATAGTTAATATCCCATGTGTGTACAGTACAGAATAGGGAACCATTTCATGTACTGCATCTGTTAGTAGAAACTCTATAAAAGTCTGAAATTACTTGGGATTATTTTGGTTGCTTCTCTAACAGAAATCATCCTCACTCTGGTTCTAGGAGATATGTCCCTGATATCAAATAAATGAGTTTGATATGCCCTACATGACCCAAAACTATTAAAATGACCTGTCCAGTTTTTTCAGGGCATTACTGTCATTCTACATTTTTCTATTTGTAGTACTTAAAGGCTGAAATATTTCTAAGATAAAACTTAAATCAAGCATCTACCAGCCTCTCTGTAGTCATGCAAGAAGTTGCTGGACAACATCCAGCTTGATCAAAGAAAATAGCTCTCTAGAGTCTACCCAGAGAGCAGCAATCCATGGAAAACTTCTTTCTTTACTGTTGATTGATTAAGCACCCAGAGCAAGGTCATATTGACCGCAGGACACAGAAAGCTGAGCTTTGTCACATGTTAAGCCACGCACTTCAAGTTTTGGCTTCATCTCAGTAGCTAAGAATTGTCTTAAAACTGCTCTCAAAGAAAATTGCTTCTGCTACTGAGCATCACTGTGCCTTACAGTTACTTTGAGCATTGAAATGAAATAGCTACCCTGACTAGTCCTACCAGAAGTTCAAAGGAGGCTGGTAAAATGGAACTCGGTTTCCCAGTTGATGTAAACCGGAAGCAATAATCTGAAGCCAGCAGGACTTTGCTCATTTGCAGTAACTCAGAATCTGATCTGTTTTTGTTCTATTGACTACTCTTCTTTTGCAACTATACATACACCTTCTATGGCCAGACGTGAGCAACCTCAACCCAGAGGGTAAATAACAGTTCCAACCTCATGCTGAGTATAGTCCAAAACATTGCAGAGAGCAGCTGCAACTGCATGGCTTTCAGCTGGGAGTTGGTTTGCTTCTGACCATCTTGGGGCTCACATTGGCAAAGCTTACATTAATCTACAAAAAAAACACATGGCACAATTGCAAAATGTTTGACAGCCACTCAGGGTCAAATAGAAATAGAAAGTGTTGTTAAAACCTTTTACAAGCAGGATCCATCTTTGTGGAGCTAGGCTGAAGGACAATGGTCACACAAATTCTAGTGAAAGGGTGTAGCGCTGCCCTTTTTTCAACAGGGTCCTGTGGGCCATGAGTGAAGCGTCTTTCCCATTAGGGAAAGCCATCAAGCTAACCTAGAAAAGTGCATATATGTTGTAAAGAACTTTTTGTTTGGACTGGCTGTGATTTTGTCTCTTTCTCTCAGGTTTTCACCCGCAAGCTAGAAGAGGTGGGGCGGGTGTTGTTCCTCATATCACTGACACAGAAAATCCCTACAGCCCACAAGCAGTCCCATGTATCTATGCTCCAGGAGGACCTCCTCCGCTTGCCTTCATTTCCCCGAAGTGCCATTGATGCTGAGTTCTCACTCTTCAGTGATCCCCAAGGTATGGCCTTTGATAGCTTTCTCTGGTGGTTGGATGGAGCCCAACAGGTTTCTGTGGGGCACTTCATTTGCCTTAGAAACACACAGACCTGTAGCATTACTGAAAGGTGGTAAATGATACATAGCTGTTGGTTTGTTAGCACAACAGCAGAAAGTGTTTTGCTGTCAGAGGTCTCCAGACAAAGCTACTTTCTTTGGATGCACAGGAGAACAAGTTATAATTATGAATTAAAATTATGCATGAGACTACAGCTGCAATATTTTGCCCAGTAACATAACTGCAACTAAAAAAAGATTGCTTAGAGTCCTTTGCTATCTACTTTGAGGAAGCAATGGACTTCCAGTGAAGACTGGGTCAGTTCTGCAGCAGGTATATAGGAACAGCCCACTCATTTAGAAACTTTGCTCTGAAAGTCAAGTAGAGTTTCCAGTCTAACTTGGGGATTAAACAGGCCACTGTTGCAGGATGGTAAGCATCAGCAAGTTCTGTAACAGGCCCTAAAGGCGCTTGCTTTTAGAAGCCTTATTGTAACTGCATCAGTGTCCTGTAATGTGTGGGACATCTGAAGGAGAATTTTCAACCAGTGGGGATGAGATTTAATGAGCTGTGTGATATCATTCTTCATCTTCATGTGTGCTGCTTTCAGTCAAAGTTTGATCAAGCCCTGTGGGCACTTCCAAAAGTACAGGGTGGGTGAAGTAATTTTACAAAGGCAGAATGATGGTCAGGGTTGTGGGGAATGTTGTGAAGCTGGCTGTGATGGACAGAGCTGATTGCTGTTGCCTCTTCTCCGTGGCAGCTGGGAAAGAACTCTTTGGTCTGGACACTCTTCAGAAAAGCTTGTGGATTAAGCTGCTGGAGGAGATGTTCCTTGGCATGCCCAGTGAGTTCCCCTGGGGGGATGAAATCATGCTGTTCTTGAACGTCTTCAACGGTGCCCTGATCCTGCACCCCGAGGACAGTGCCTTGTTGAGGCAGTACGCTGCCACAGTCATCAACACAGCTGTGCACTTTAACCACCTCTTCTCCCTCAGTGGCTACCAGTGGGTTCTCCCCAGCATGTTGCAGGTAAGCCACTTCCATGAGCATTATAAGGGAAGACTTCCGAGTGAACACTTTATTAAAGAACTGTCTCCCTCAGTGTTTTTAACTCTAGGGATGGCTGAAATTTGGGGAATAGTTGAAATATATGGATTTGTTGCTAGCTGAAACTAAATGACATTCACTTCTTTAGGTATGATAATTGTATTTGCATGTATGTTCATTTTAACACAGTTAATAGAGCAGAGTAATTAGGATCAATGATGAATATAATTATCTAAACAAACTCTTCAGTAACTGGAAACTCTGATACCATGTCTTACATGGTTAGATAAGTATGTATTGAATCCAGGTCTGCAGTGCATGGGCTTATTCATTAGAAACAAGGCATTTTGAAATAAAATAATTTAATAGCTTAATTTGAAGTACTTTGAAGACAATTTGAAGACAGTAACCATTCAGCATAGTGAGGAACTCTCCCTTCATTCTCGCTTTTCATATCAAGAGAAATTAGTTTCGCAATTCTTTCCTATCTCTACTCCTTTACCAATTATTGTCAACTACTGAATCAATAAAATGCCACTCTTAGGAGGCAAAAAAAGCAATTCCAAAAGAAAAAAAAACCACAAGTGATCTGCTGGCTTCTTTGTGGTAATCACAAACAAATTCTTGTAGCACCTCTGGGCTTGAACTAGCCATTAATAGCTGAATTCCTGAAGTATCCATGCACATACTCCCCACACGGCTCTTTTTGTTGCAGGTTTTTCCATATGCTCTTAATTATTTCCCTTTCCTCAAGTAAATGGCATATTGCAGGTGGGACAGGCCATGGTGATTGACTGTCCTCATAAGCATGCTGGAGGCTTCTGGTTGTATTAAAGACATAGTAATATCTTCAGTCTGCTAGGCTACTGTGAAGTGAATACATCTCCGTAGAGGTCTAACACTCTAATAGTATCTTAGAAACCTTCAAGAGCCCTGTGCTGTAATGTGCATTTAGCACTAACATAAAATCTCAGCATTTCCTGTTGCCAGCAAATAGCAAGAAACCTACCTGCTGCCACCCCAAACCTCCCACAGACTTGTACCAGCAGAGAAGTGCAGACAGGCAATTGACACGGACAGAAGGAAGAAGCACAGTGAAGTTGTTCCTAACAATTTATACTGTTTACATAACTGAGAAACAAATCCCACGTCTTTAACAACACATTGGCTGCCTGGTTCAGTGGCCAGCCCTGAAGGAAATACCACTCTAAAAACCTTACAGTATCTTAAGAGTAGGTGGAACTGTCAGTGTGTTGGAGGACAGCCTGGGAGTTCAAATTATCTTGACAAATTGGAGATGCTGTCTGAAAAAAGGGGAAAAAAAACCCAGTCCTTATGAATAATCAGCCACATAAATATGGAAGGGAAAGTAGCTGATTCAGTAGCACTTCTGCAGGACAGAATACTAGAGTTGTTATAGGTCTGAAGCTAAACATGACTCAACAGTGTCTTTCCGTTGAAGGATAAAAAAGAAAATAAAGACATTCTGAGGTAACTATACAGATCTGTAGCTTGTGAAAGAAATATGGAATGATTCTGTGAGCAGCACTCGTGACTTGAAGCACTGGCTTTGTCCAGCTGTGGGCACTGCACAAAAATGATCAGTTAACTGAAGATACTGCAGATTGGAATGGGGGTTTAGAAAACATCATGTGAAAAAGGACTGAAAGAGCTGGGATTTCATTGACTGAAAAAAGATGAAGATTGAGGAGCAAAGCACTAACTGGCTTTGAATAAGTGAAGTGCTTCTGGGAAGGAGAGGGAAGGAATCTACCTCTGATACATAGGGCAAAACATAATGCACTAAAGCTGTGACAGAGAAGGTTCAAGCATGACAAGCAAAGCTCTCTTCTAAGGATAGTTTGTCTCTGAAATGCATTTCCAGGGAGGGCAGTCAAGTCTCCATCTTTAAAAACATGTTAGGCAAACACACCAGCAATGACAAGGCTGTAGCTGATTTGGTCTGGGGTAGGAGATGAAGAGCCCTCCCACTGGAGTAGCACTTCCATGTCCTTTTCATTTGCTCAGGTATATGCTGACTATGAAAGCAACCCCCAGTTACGCCAAGCGATCGAGTTTGCGTGCCGCCAGTTCTACATTCTGCACCGCAAGCCCTTTATTCTGCAACTGTTTGCAAGTGTGGCCCCTCTCCTGGAGTTCCCTGTGAGTAAAAACCATTCCCTAGTCTCAGCCTGGGGAAGCCCGTGTGTGCGCAGCTAGCCCCCCCCGTCAGAGATCACAAAAAGAAAACAGCTCTTACTGAACATGTGCTTGCTGCACTTTATGCTGCAGAGAACCATGTCCTGAGCTTATTTCTGCATGTTTCTGTTCATCAGTTGATTTGAGCAGGATGCTGAGATAACGGGCCACTGGTATCTGGGCTAGTAAATGTGGTCTGACTTTAAATTTCTCTGTATATGTAGGTTATAAAAGGACAATAATGTTTTGTAACTCTTTAAATGCAAATCCTTTCTTAGAATACAGCAATGGGAACTAAAGCTGAATGCTTTAGTTTAGTTTTAGTACATATGAGCGATAAGGCTGAATTGAAGCCATGTAGGCTCTTTGTCAAAAACAGGTTGCCCACACATGCAGATAAAGATTCCTGGGGTGCAAGCAGGCCCTCAGAAAATCAACCACGAATGTCTGTTGTTGAAACAGGATGCTGCAAACAATGGAACCGGCAAAGGAGTGTCAGCTCAGTGCCTATTTGACCTGCTGCAGTCTTTAGAGGGAGATACTCCAGACATTTTGGACATCTTAGAGCTGGTGAAAGCAGAAAAGCCTCTCAGGTCATTAGGTAACAGCAAAGCACCCTTTATTCAGTAACTCTGGTTTGGTTTTTGTTGATTAAATATGCATTTGATGCAGCATGATTTGTTTGGGGCCTTCTTCTTCTCCCAGAATGCAGTTATTTCTGGGTTTTATGCCTTGTGAGGCTTTTAAGGTTAGCTTTTTCCCTACCATCTTTTTGGTATTTTTGGCAGGAGGGGAAGTAATAGTTTATTTTATTCCAAAGCTACTTTTCCTGAGCCTGCTAGTCTGAGACTAGCATTTTAAACTTTATCATGTGTGGGTGAAGAATGAAGATGCCTAATAACTGTATCATGCTGACAAGATCAGTGTAATCCTTTCCTCTGCTCCGTGTGGGCAGGAAAGAAAAGCATCCTCTCCCGTGGGCAGACTCTGACTAGTAAATGATGGATGCCATTCATTCAACACTGCTGAGTTCTAGGGGGAGGTGCTGATTTATCACAAAGCAGAGAGTATATATGGCTGTATGATGTATCCAGCACACTGTGTCTCTTGATAGTTGCACATGCAATTCAGTATTAAAGAACTTGACTGCTTTGTGGTTTGCAGGGAAGTAATTTTTGCTGGGTTTATAAGAATCTTCAACTTCTTTCCCAAATTTGCACTTCCTTTGAATAATGATGAATTGTGAAGCCTTAGAGATAAAAATTTGTTCCATACTGGAATTCTGTGATGCTGCACAATTATATCACAAGTTGTAACATAAAATGGTACAGAACCCAAAGATATTTCTTCCTCTGTGGATTGTAGTGAACATTTATTTAAAATCTGTGGGTTTTCTATGGTGGGTTATTGAAAGGCATCTGAAGATTCCCAAGTGTGTGTTGATGGTGAGGCTGTAGATGAGTATGTTTTGTGCTGCTATTTTCCGTATGAAGAGCAGAATTACCTAACACACCTAACTTCTAAGTTCCATTGTTCAAAGTGATTTACATGCTTTGGGACCTAAAGTTTGACTTGGGCTCCTGCATACCAATGTCACTTCTGAAAATGGGACTATGGTTATATTACAGATATTCTATGGATACTTCAGTTTCTTGGTGCCTGGCACTAATTACCCCCAAAAGCAGTATTTGTAGAATGGGACTTAAATGCTTTTGAAAACTTTTTCTTCAATCACTAGCAAACCAGGCTCACTTTTGTGCTGGCATCCATGTGGCTTCCAGCATAGAAAGGGCTTGATTTTTAGAAGTAAAACAGTCTCCTCCCTTCAGTGGTGTATCAGTGTGATTTTTAGTGCAGTGGAAATATCTAGGAAAAAGCAGAGGGAACATAAAAATTGTCCTTAAGTCATGTGTCCTTGTCATACATGAGTTTAAGATTCTGCTTTTGATGGGTGGTATTTGAAATGGGACTCCTTAAGCTCAGCAATGATCTGACCTACTGAAAAGTGTTTCTTACCTGCTGAATTCTTGGATGGCAGGGTGTAAGTGGGAGTGCAACATAGGGTTCCTTTATATAGACAGATTTTTGTCAAAAATTCCTGTTAGGAATTGTTAACATGAGAAGCAAGCAGCTGTAGAAGGGAAGAGGAAGGAGTGTGCTAGCTCCTTTCATAGTTAATATGTTTGTGTGATAGTCTTCTCATATTGCTTTGCTCCTGCAGACTTCTGCTATGGGAATGAAGATTTGACCTTTTCAATCAGTGAAGCCATCAAGCTCTGTGTGACAGTGGTTGCCTATGCTCCTGAATCATTCAGAAGGTGCTAATCTGTTTTCTTGGTTTGTGCAGACTCAGGAAAGCTGCATATGGCATGTGAAAGCAAGGTTGACAAATGGGGGCAGAGGATATAGAAATACATTCTAAGCATGGGAGTTCTCCGTGAGGCCAAGCCTCTGCTGTTGATACCTTCCTTAGGGCTCTGGCTCCAAATCCTGCCAGCCACTGACTGCAGCATTAAGCTGGATGGCAGTTGGAACAGCAACATGTAAGCTATATTTCCAAGTGGGGATTGTGCTGTGTCCTGCAGGTTTTTGTTGTCAGAGAAGCAATGGGGGGGGGGAGACATGGGCAGCTGGAAAGAACAGGAAGATACCAGAGAGAGGGGAGATAAACTGCTAAAGCAAAAAGGTTAGTGTGTAAGAGGGAACCAGAGAAGAAAGGTGTCTTCAGAAAGGAAACTGAATGTCCGCAAATGGATGACATATTCAGAAGATACCCAGAAGTTCAGGTTGTTTTTATTGTTTCGTACATCAGCTGATTTTCCCCCTGAAGTCCATGATCCAAGAGTTTCTTTGTCCTGGGACTGCTTATCTGGTAAGAAGCAATGAAATCACAAGGCTAGTGAGAGATCCAGGGTTCTTCAGGTAGAAAAATAAGCTTATGCCTGATGTGAGTTTCAGGATTGACAAGATAAAACAGACCAAGTATTGGTTATTTTCCAGCCTCCAGATGCTGATGGTCTTGGAAGCACTGGTTCCCTGTTACTTGCAGAAACTGAAGCGGCAAACCTCTCAAGCAGAGACTGTGACAGCATCTCGTGAGGAGATTGCTGCCATGGCTGCCCTTGCCACCTCTTTGCAAGCCCTCTTGTACAGTGTAGAAGTTCTCACCAGGTAACCCACATGGTTCAAAGGTCTGGGCCTTTGTTTGGTTGTCAGTGTGGGAGAGAGAATGCACAGGAGGTCACCATATGCAGCTTAGCTTGAATAATGGCTGAGTTTTAGACATGGTAAAATTAGTGCCAGATTTCACCAGATCACAGGTAGTGTGCCTGTTAGATTTAATCTTCAGGGTGCTCTTCACCTTCCCTCTGCCAGGCCTATGACAGCCCCACAGATGAGTCGATGTGACCAAGGTCATAAAGGGACCACAACAGCGAACCACACCATGTCAGCTGGTGTGAACACCAGGTAAGTCAGTGGGATTTTCTTTCTTTCTTATTTTTCTGAACAGCTTTTTTCCTTTCTTTTTTTTTTTTTTTTTTCCTTAAGGTAACATTTATTGCTCAGCTGTCTCAATACTATGAGAGAAAACAGTCAGATAAAAAAGCACACAGGACTGCATTTCTGACAGTAACCAAAATCCTCAAGACTAGAATTCCTAGTTTAAAAGCAGCTGACTAAATAGAAGAATGGAATATCAAAATGGAGGACACCCATCCTAAATGTCTTTTTCTTTGTTCCCCTTTTTGCACTCTAGAAGTATACTGACAAAGCAACTATGTCCCTCAGTTCTCTGCTTCCTTCTGAGTCCACTGTCAAAGTGACTACTGAGACACTCAGAGACTGGCACCTCCTCTAGTTGATTTTTTTCTTCCTTTTCCCATCCCTTTTTATTTTTCCTATGTTCTCTTTCTGTCATCTTTACCCCCACATTGGTCTGGGTTGTTTTTTTTTAGGCTGCTGAAAATTAGACAAGGCCACTGGCCAATTTACTCCTAGAACAAGGGCTTACAAAATCTTGTTACAAAATCCACCCACAAGCACTTGGGATTATGAAGGTTTTCTTTGCAGTACTGATTAGTTTTCTGGGCAGCCCTGCCTTCTCTTGGCCAGGCTGTGCCTTACTGTGCTTAAAACCTGAATGTTTGTGCTGACCTGGAAAGGGTCATAGCATAAAAAAAGGGTCATAACATAGCAAAAGCTGGAATAGCTGTTCTTCCAGGGCAGAGTATTTCCTCCAGATTTCTCTTTTGTCTGTAACAGCTGATAGTAAGTCTGTGCATAGCCAATAGTCCAGTACAATACCATGGCCTGTATAGGACTGTAAACTGGGAACACCCTTCTGGCAAGCCATGCTTTCCAAATTTTTCCCTGTCTTTTTTTTTGTATTGAAGGGAGATAGAAATCACGCGCTGCATGAATCATCAAAGGGCTGCTATAATGAATTATAGGTGTGTAGTGTATACATCTTGGTTGGTAACTCCTGGAATCAATTTGTTATTCCGTAAGATGGATTCACACATGGATGAAACACAGCTTTGACTTTCAATCCCAAGAAGCAGACAAAGCTCTTCATGCTCAAGTCTGAAATGGATATATGCCATTTACTTCCATTGCAGGGTTGCCCAGTCTAAGGAAAATAAGGTGTAATGGAAAGTAATGCCTTATTATTTGGGAGATCAGTTAATGTGTATCTGCTGACAGGCAGTGTAGAGACTCCTGATGCTGTGTGACTCAACCATATTGGTTTATGTTTCCAGATCTTTCTGATTATCAAACATTCAGTCTCTGATCCAAAATATTTTTGCACTGCTCCAGGTTTCCTGTTGTCTTATCATTGCAATAGACATCTGCTACCAACAGCAGGAGCTCATGATGGTAGAATGATCACTGTTCCAGCACTGGATGTGTTAGCCAAGGGGTGCAGGGTTTGTTAATGTTTTCTCAACAAGAAGAAAATGACAATAAATCAAAGAATATTCCTTCCACTAGATGAGCTCTGGCTTCATGAAACAGGCTGAGCACTGGGGTAAAAATCAGTAAGAGGAATTTTTAGGGGAGATTTAAGCCTGAATTTTTCCTTTCATAGCAAGGGAAATAACTATAGGAATCTGTTGCTTGCTGCTAATTGGGAAATAAAGGCTACCCAATGTTGCCTATGTATAGCCACTGTTCCAGTGACACAAGATACAATCCTGCCCATGGTGAGTATATACTTCTGGGCTAGAACAGTGTCACTTTCTTTCAGAAAGGCACAGTTTAGGCACTAAGAAGTTGCTGTTTACAACTGCACTGTTTCTGTTTTCCCAGGTACCCAGAACAGGGAGCCAAACTACATTTTATCAGGTACAGTGAAATCTTCACCCTATCTTCTCTGTGATGAACTGTTCTCCAGCAGTTTCCAGGTTCACCCACTGGGTCCCACCCACTGTTGCTGTGACAGCTACCCCAAGGATGGGTAGCAAAGGATAACCCATATAGAAATTATTTACATTTTTTCACAAGACACTGCAGTTTATCATTTCCCTTTCTTAATTCACTGCAGATGCAATTTTCTCTCTTTCCAATTGCAGTGGAAAGCATCTGTTGCAAAAACAATGTGAAGAGGTTGTTATAGTCTATCCCTGCTGTTCCACTGCATGTAATGCTTCCTACTTTTTCTCGTTTTATACCCTCCAGGGAGAATCTTCACCTGCTGGAGGAGGGCCAGGGTCTTCCCAGAGAGGAGCTGGATGAGCGAATTGCCAGAGAGGAGTTCAGGAGACCCCGGGAGTCATTGCTGAATATCTGCACAGAGTTCTACAAGCACTGTGGTCCAAGGCTGAAGATTCTGCAGAATCTGGCTGGTGAGCCACGAGTGACTTCTCTGGAGCTGCTGGATGTGAAGTCCCACATGAGGTATTCCACAGGCATTCTGGTTTTACTTATTCATTTCAGGGGGATTCCTTTCTTTTTACTCTCAGTTTTTTGTAATAGCAGACAGAATACCTTTTCGGTAGTGTAGTCACATGTTGCTGTCTGAAACGTGCAGAGCTTTGGATATTCCTTAGATTGTACCTGATGCTGCTTGTGTATAAGGAAGGTTTCATACAGTTTCCTCTGGTCTCATTCAGACCCCCATCTCCAGTGGATGAAATAGCTCCATGGAAGCCCATCTGATCTTAAGGTCCTTTCCAACCCAAACCATTCTATGATTGTAAGATTCTATGAGTCTATGATTCTGGCTGTGAATTATTCCTCTCTTGAGTGCTATAGTTTCTTCCTCAGGAATTACCTCATCTAGAAAGTTGAAGGGTGACAGACAGATCTTAGCAATGCCCTGAACCAGCTCTCTTCCTGCCCCTGGACTCTAAAAGCTCTTCTACCTTTTACACACATGCTCTTAAAAAACTGGCAAGGGCCCTTAGATGGCAGATTCTGTCACAGTTAGAGATCTTTGGATTGAGGCTGTCTCTTTAGAACATAAAATTGTGTTTGACATTAATTTAGGTGTTGTTTAACAAATGCCCCAGGTGCCTCTGGGAGTCAGGAGGTAGCTTTTGTTAGGTTTGTGTGTTTGCATTTGAATTGAATGTTGCTGTTCCCACCCCTCTGGCAAATGTTTAATAACTTAGAGGATAGTTTTACAGAGATGTCTGTTTCCACAAATACATGCCATTCTTATGTAGTGATTGGCTGCAAACAAAACCTGATGGGCATGGCTGCTTTTGCAGTGTCACCACTACATGTTTTTTCCAAGGGCCACAAACCTCAGAAGTCAGTACCTCTGTTTAGCTGCATTGCAATCTCCATGACTGAGCAATAGAAGCCTGAGATAAGAACTTCAGTTTTATGTTAGAAACAAAGTGAGTTGCTCAGGACAGGTTATGTCCTTGGTTAAACATGTTGGGTTGGGATTTTTCATGATTTCGGTGGGAGGGAGGAACATGCATCTGATGAGCAAACTTTATTTAGTGCAGTAAAGCAAGGGGCTTGCTCCTTTTTCTACCCTAGTTTTATGGATGTAACATACGGATGCTCCAGTGTGCTACCCAGAAGCATTTGTAGTTCAGCAGTTACATGGGAACTTCACTTCTACATATTTTTATATTCTGGAGTAATTTAGTTTAACTGGTCTTACACTATTTCATGTCACTGTCCTAAAAGACAAGTTAACCAACTTAAATCCATATGTATAGAAGGTGTTATTGGTATATTTTCTCTAAAGGTACTTTCTTTTGAGAAGCTTTCTGTGAAGCTAAGTCACAATGCATGGAAGAGGCTGGTGAATACTGCATTCTTTTCAAGGGAGAAGGTTTTTCATGGTCAAAGGTTACAGCAGTAAAACTAAGGGATTGATTTGCAGAAGATAATGAGTTGTGCTCTGATTCTGTTGTGGCTTCTGGAAAGTGCTAGAAATTACTGCCTTATTGGGGTTAAAATCTGAATTATCATAGATAGCCTAAAACAAAGCAAACATTGTCTTGATTTTTACAGAAATTAATTTCCTAAATATCACTGAAATGACTGACAGGATTTAACCGCTGTAGGAAAAAGAACCCAGAGTTCTAAGAAGAGAGTAGCTTTACCAGAATGTGATGTGACAGCCATGGTATTGGGAGGCTGACAGATGACATTTCAGAGATTTCAAAAAAAGGATCATGTGCTAGTCACTTCAGAAAGGATTAATCTCACCCAGTTTTAGCCATTTAAAACTTAAATGTTTAGACTGCAGAAGTCCTAAAGATCTTTTTGGACCCAGTGAAAAGGGAGCTGCACATCTACTTAGCTGTTTATCCCGGTATTTCAGGAAGATGAGAATTTCCCAGGTTGCTTATTTCTGCATGAACAGAGCTAGAAGATTAATTGAGGTTGATGTCTCAAGTTGGATGAGATGGACCTTGCACTTTATAACACATAAGAAAGTCTTTATATACCGTTATGTACTGCTGATATGGTATTGCCAGAAGGAAGCAGAATCATATGAAGATTTAAATGTCACAGTGTTTAAGAAAACAGATCTATTCTATAGTAGGACAAAGTAGTTGTAAAAAGTAACAATGAAGAAATACTGCATAAAGAGACACTCTGTAGCACTTGTGGTTAACCTGAGGAGCTTGTCACCCTTGATCCTGCTAAGCAGATTTTAAAGAGAATAGAAATATGTCCCATTAGTTGAAGGCATTACAGAAGAAGCCCCCACAATACGAATAGGATTGCACTGTAATCTTATACTGCAAAGTCTATTGATGTTTCAGGGAGTGTAAATGTTTCTATCCCTTTTATTAGTAGATGTAGCGTTATTGTCTTTGTCTGCTGCAAATATTCAAGTCTTTCAGTAGATCTTTGTCAAACTGCAAGTGCAAGTTAAATGTTGCCATGGTATTTCACAGTCAATACAGAAAATGCCATCAGCGAGGCCATCTGGGAGAGTTAGAAGAAGCAACAGCAACACAATCTGTAGAGGTGTTAGGAGAAACAAATCAAAGCTGCAGGGAGTAATGATACAAAGTGCATGTTGTGTAAACCTATGGGACAGCACATTATTTTTAGAATTTAACACCTGAAAACTGCAAAGTGAGACCTCTTAAAGTGCTGGCACTGAAAACAGACATGAAACCAAAACAGATCACTCATTAATTGACATAGAGGTGATGTCAGGTATGTGTTTCACAGGCATTTGCCATGTTGTAATCTTACTAATAGCTCAGTTACTTTTATTTTAACTACACAATTCTGTGATTCCTGGTGTTTGCTTGGTGCATTTGATATCAGTGTAACAAATATTCTTTAAACCATTCACGTGTATATAAACAGCTATTTCTTAACAGGCCAGGAACCATGGTATCAAGTCTAAGAGTTTAAAGAGCAGCATTTGACTTTTGCATCTTTTTCATTTTACAAGATCTATCTGTTAGTTCATTGACACATGTGGAGAAGCTGTATTCAGTTTTCCTCCTAACAAATCCTGGTTTTAGATTGGCAGAAATTGCACATTCCCTGCTGAAACTGGCACCTTATGACACGCAGACAATGGAAAGCCGAGGCCTCCGGCGCTACATCATGGAGATGCTGCCCATCACTGACTGGACAGCTGAGGCGGTGAGACCTGCCCTTATCCTCATCTTAAAGAGATTGGATCGTATGTTCAATAAAATTCACAAGATGCCTACTTTGAGGTGAGCAGGTGCAATGGAAACCCTCTGGTGTCCGTTTCTGATGTTGCAAGCCTTGAAGTGTGGGTATGTCATTAACTAAAGCTGTCATGTTGCAGTGAACCTTTACAGCATATCAGCAAACGAACAGATGTTTTTATCTCTGTAAGTGTGCATTTATGTTGACATTTTTGTTGTGTCTTCTGGTAGCAAAGAAATTCATGGAATTAAGAACTACAGAGAGAACTTCCAGAAATCTCAGTTTTCTTCCTCCAAAATAAGTCTTCAGATTTGTACCATCACACTACTCTCTTTATTTTAGCTGTGAGTTGGCAGTCTCAGCTGAGAAGCCAAATTATGTTAGAGAACATCCTAATTTAGGACACAGACACAAAGCTTTAGGTCTCAGCAGTAATCACATGTACCCAGCTAAGATGGAGCAAATAACAGGGAAGTGATCTCTTCTTTCTGGCATCGCTATCTCATTTCTTTGGCTAGCAATCTGCTTTAAGAAACTTCTGCTCTTACAGGGTATTTAGTGGCAGACATTTTTATGCTTCTCCTTCCTGTTTGATTCTTTGCCATGTCTTGCCTGCTTCTTGCTCATTCTTTCTTTTCTTGTTCATACTTCCTTCTGCCTCAAAGGCAGCTTAGGGGTCTTCCTGTTCCTTAACATCTTTCCTTTTTGTGTAAGCTGAATGAATGCTCATAAATTAAAATTCCCTTCATATTCTCTCTGTCTGTGCCTGTACCTATGCCTGGCTGAAATTGCTCTTCTGTACACAAGAGACAGAGACAGTAAAGCCACTGGACCAAAAGCAGCAACTACATTTAAGTGTCATTGGGCCAAGAAGTCTTTTAGAGATGGGGCTGGATGCCAGACCCCAGAAGCCATCCATTGGGGTACTCACATCAGAATCTTATGTGCTACATCCTGTGGGCACCCCACTTCAAACCCAGTGTCTGATGGAAGTAGTATATGTGTAAGAACAAGTACAAGAAGAGACTATTCTGGAGATTTAGGAACAGTGGATGCTGAAAGACAACATGTAGGTAGGTCTGCATAAGAACTTATATAGTGAACACTTGATCCCCTTGTGTGTTTCTAAGAAGTCCACTGAGGAGCTTGGCTAGGATGTTGTTTAGTCTTGCATTAGCAAGTTATGCAAGCCTTGTCTTTCTGTCCAGTAAATGCACAGTCAGATGGTGGCTTGAGAACTATAACTATACTTAGAGTCAGGCCCTGACTTCACCTGAGATGAAGGGTGTGAATCACTTTAATGTTACCTGAGCTGTGGCTGCTTATGACTAGGAAGGACTCCATTCAGGATCTGTCACAAGCCCTAAAAGCTGTTTTTCTGAAAAAAGCAAAGTATCAGGGAAGCAAGGATCCTGGAATGAAGGACTTTGGTGCTGATAGGGAATGAATCAACCCTCCTGCACAGAGTGAAGAAGGTGAAGATTGTTCTGCTGGACTAGTTTACCTTTAGGGCAGACTGTCTGGAAGTCACTCTGGCAGAGCATACTAGACTGCAGAGTAACTTACAGAGGACACTCACAGATGATGGAGTGAGAATATCCACAAGCCACAAGAAGAGCTGGGAGCACAGCACAGCAGACCTTTTCCCCACACAGGCACACCTGAGGCAGCTGTCTGGTGGCTCCTTTTCATTCTCCATCTGTCAGAGGGAAGCATCAGGGAGTGAAACCCAGCTCATCCACCACTGCTGTGTGAGAGGGCTTGTGTTGCTAGCACAGCCCCCTCTGCTTCGTCTCCTGTCTCTCTCCAATGCCCAGTGTGCTCTGTGGCTCTGTGCTTTCCTGAGCTGCGTGGGTAACACCTTTTCTCTGTGCTCATCTCGGACGTGGTCGCTGTCTGAACCGTTTCCTCTGTGGGCGTCACTGTGTGTCGGTCGCCGTGTGTGCGAGCGTCTGGTGGGGGGCAGGAGGCCCGCGGCTAACAGCACCTACTGTTGTATTGCAGGCGCCAGGTTGAGTGGGAGCCTGCCAGCAGTTTGATTGAAGGGGTTTGTTTGACACTTCAGAGGCAGCCTATCATATCCTTCCTGCCTCACCTTAGGTCTCTGATCAATGTGTGTGTCAATCTGGTGAGTAGCTGAGCGGCAACCCCGTGAACCTTTGCTAAACCTCCCCCTGGTGTTGACTTCTCTGGATTGAAGATGACAGATCATTCCCATTCCTGTCATTTTACCTGTCCCCCTTACCCCTCGCAAGGGGACTTCGCAAGTGACACTAGAGAGAGCAAGGTTCATTTTTGAAGTGGTGCATGGGGAGACACAGTGACCAGTAGCAATGGTCAAGCGATTCATCTCCGTTGCTTCCCACGCACCACTTTGAAGATCTACCTTTGCCAGACTGAGCTGAGAGTTGAGGGCTGCAAGTTGGAGAGTGGGGTGGTGGAGACT
The DNA here is from genome assembly GCF_033815535.1 of Pezoporus flaviventris. Lineage (NCBI taxonomy): Eukaryota > Metazoa > Chordata > Aves > Psittaciformes > Psittacidae > Pezoporus > Pezoporus flaviventris. The sequence goes on from NW_026892549.1 coordinate 56,566,308, forward strand.
GCACTCACCTGGTAGAGACGGGGAGTGGGTGGCACTGGGGATACCTACCGTCTCCAGTGGGGAAGAACCCTGGTGGCTCTGTCAGAGGCCATTGGGTGCTGGCTAGTTAGAAGGGTTTTATGGGTGAATTCGCTCCACTGCAATGTCCGTGGCTTGATCTAGTACAGGTTTGCACTGTACAATGTTCAGATCCCACTCTTAGCAGAATTCCTGCTCCTAAGTGTATTGCAGTAGAGACATGATAAATATGGAGTCTGACTGGTCATTCAGTGATAGATTGCAGTGTTTCTGCAGCTGTTACACTGGGGGCAAAGTCTCAATTTGATATCAGTATAGCCCCAACCATTTGAACAAATGTGTGCTTTCATTCCACGTGGGAAAAATACAAACAAAGGGGGAAAGGCTTCATTAGCATTTTTATTGTTATTGGACTTTATAACATTTTATCCTTAGAACATAAACAATGTAACTTTTCGTAGCCCCTCTCAGCTCTGAGGGGCTGTAAAAACGATGGTTATCAGCTGAAATGCAGTACCAGTTTTTGCCAGGTTCTTTCCTTCAAGTCTGTTCAGCATTCAGCACTGCAAGGGCAGAAAAGCTCCAACCTGTGAGAATCCATAAGACATCTTCCTTATTTAAGCAGAGGTTAAATTGGCACTTCTCAGCCCTCAGACTACTTAGGGTTGCTGCATAGGGAAGTTGCTACTGATTTAGCTCAAATACAAGCTTAGAATGGACTTGCAGTTTGGCAAGCAGGTGTGGCAGGGTGAATCACGCCAGCAGACTTTCCAAAGGGCCTGCATTAAGCATTAGCCAATGCTCTAAAAATTAGCAGAAAGCTCCACAGTGCTGAAGCACAGTCACCATGCATATTGCATATGTTCAGCTGGCTGGGAACATCAGGGAAAGCTACCAGGAAAAGATTACTCTTATGAGTATTTTGGCTTACGGTGTCAGAACTATGGCCACTGTTGGCTGTGGGAGCATGTCTGACTACATGCTGTATCATGTGTAGACTAGTTCATGAAGCCCAAAATAAGATCGGACAGGAAGGTGGGGAAATGTCTAAATGATAATCCATAGTGATATAAACAAAGGACTCTGCCTCTTTCCCTTCTAAATTGTCCTTTGGTTTTCTGGCATAAAACTAGTTACTGCCTTTTTCCCCAGGCTGAATTTGGGAATACAATAAAAGAGTGTATTCATCTCCACTAAGCTTAGGCGTCTGCCAGGGAATTCTCCCTGTTCCTATCATCTAGATGTTTCTAGTCATGGAGAGAAATAAGCATGTGCAGGCCTGTGATTTAATTCCTCCTGAGGGACACATCCAAAACCAGTTCAAATAATTCTCACCTATAAGTGCTATGTGCTTGTGCTGTTATTTCAAGTTGTTCCAGACAACCAGGTCACATGCAGGTGACTTTGTTTCAGACATCTAAGGTCAGGTAAGATGAATCAGAGTTCTAAAAACAGACTGTGAGAGGAATCTGAACATTGTACAAAACCCGGCTTGGGTCAGACTTAGGACATTATTTCTCAAATAGATCAGCAGGAGAAGGGAAAAAATGTCCAGTTTCAATGCAGACTTTTTGCTTTGATGACATATTTTTATTTGTTACAGTCGTTACATGACATATCCTCCAACTCTAACTGTTCCGCCAGTCCAGTGCTGGTCATTCAGGGCTGGTACTGGGTACATTTATAAATGTACCAGGTTACCTGTGCACTCCTCCCATCCGTGCTGGCTCCTTCTTCTCCCCCTCCCTTTCCCTGCTAGAACTCCGTCTCCTCACTGGCCCCAGCTCACTCAAGGACCACTGAGGGGGCTGGTTCTCCTAGATCCATCCCAACTCAGTGCTCAATGGAAGGCACCTCCATTTCACTGCCATTGGAGGATATGGCATGGATTAAACTGTAAGTAGTCAGCTGTGGTGATGTGCTCTGTTTGTATTGCAGGTGATGGGAGTGGTAGGACCCTCCAGTGTGGCTGACGGATTACCCCTTCTTCATCTCAGCCCTTATCTCTCGCCACCTCTGCCCTTCAGCACAGCTGTTGTCCGGCTTGTAGCATTGCAGATACAGGTGTGTCTGCCCTGGCCTGTGGCCAGGCCTGTTATAGTTTTTGGTTGAGACACCAACTCATCGGTGCTCTGTTTGCTTTCTGCAAAAGCTGGGCAAAATCTGTGGAACACACACCAAAAATGAAAGAGAAGCAGCATGTAAATTCTCCCTTCTTTAGGAAGGCTTGAACTGAGCTCAGAATTCACCTGTTGGGACCAAGTCCACAGCAAGCATCCATCAGCTTAACACTGTGATTGAAGTCCAGGGAGTTCAGCTGATTGATGCTGTTTAAGGCTCTGAAAGCACATTAGAATTCTCTGCAGGATCAAAGGAGTTAGCATAAGCCTCCTGCCACAAGGAGATGGGCCCTGGCTTAGGTCATGTCCATTCAACCCTACCTCTTTTCCATGGGACCATGTGTGCAATTGAGAGTGGAGTTTGTGCTCTTCTGCTCCTACCTGAGTCGGTCACACAGTGTGCCAGCTGAAAAAAGCAGGGCAAGTTGGCTTTTCAGCTGCTAACTCAATAGCATCCTTGTTGTCCAGAATTAAACCCAAAATCAAACATCCCAGACTTTTTAGAGATTTTCATCACTATTCCTTTCTCACAGCAGTGCAGTCTTTCTGCCTCTGTATCCCTTTCCCTCCCATTGGCATGAAATCAGACAGAATGGTGACCAAAGAAGAGACAAATTTCCTAATCTAGCTCCAACTTGCACTTTTTAATATGTATTGGCACATCCAGTTGAATACTTCAGCAGGTATTTCTGAGCAGCAGGGCAGCTTGGGAAGGAGATCTCATAGGGAGCAAAGCACAGTGCTGTCCCTCAGAGCATGAGGCACAAAAGGACATTTTGGTACCAGCCGACACAGAAAGAGGACAGTTTTCTTCCAGCTCTGAGGTAATGTTCTTTAATCAAAAGCAAAAAAAGGGCCACCTTCACCTTCTCTGAAATCTTTTCTCTTTTTTAAAACCACATGCCAAATTAATATATATATATTTAAGTATTGTGTGGTTTTACTTTTATTATCCTCTTCTCCCTGTTCCCTCACACAAGGGCTTTAAATGTAGCAAAAACAAAAACATGTCAGAAAAACACATGAGTAGTCATAATTCCTAACACTTCCAGCAGAAGCACTTCACACCCCATCAGAAAACATCTTCTGGAATTTCTCAACCCAGGTCTGCAAGGTTGAGGGGTTGCAAGGTTCACTTGCATTTCACAGCAAAGTCTGTAGTAACTGGGAAGTTGTAAATGAGCAGAGGTTCTAGTGACAGTCACTTGTACTACCTCCTCTCAAGAAGACGAAAGACCTTTCCATTTAGGCTTGACTATGTGTCAAGAAGTGCATTGTTTTATTTTTCAGTTCATTCTTTGTGATAGGCAGAATGACTGGGCAACACAAAGTGAGGCAGAACAAAAATGTCCATGTTAGGACAGCAGAATATTTAGATTATGCCATTTGTGCAATTTCGTCTGCTCCTCTGTTATATTCCCCATAATCTGAGTCAGATCCTGATGCCATTCACAGCAGTGCTGAGTTCAGGACTTACACTCGGCTGACTCCTGTGGGATACATCTGATTTTGTTAAAGATACCTATGAGTTAGGAATCTGGGCTTTTTGCATCTTGGCTATGACAAGAGCAGGTGACACCTCTGTTACTCACTGTGAATTCCTTTTACTGCTGATTAAGTGGTCTCAGGGCTTCTGGTTCAATCAGGTCATCAATGCCAGTGTTGTTCTGTGTAAACAGGGTGCCCAGGGGACCGTCATTCCCTGCAGTAACTTGTGTTCGTGATCTGCTGATGAAATCATTTAATCCTTTCTTATTATTACTGCACAGGCTTTGAAAGAAGATTTCCCCCTAAGCCATGTCGTCTCCCCATTCACCAATCAGGAAAGAAGGGAAGGAATGCTTTTAAACCTACTGATTCCATTTGTGCTCACAGTAGGATCTGGAAGCAAAGGTCTGACTAATTTAACAAAAAGAATTTTTCTCCCCCTTTTCTGACAACCGATGTTTGCACTTTCCCTGCCCCCCATTGATTTTTCACTTTTATATTTGAATTTGGCTTGCTGTCGCTGGCAGTGTGTCAGCCCTTCGGGTCTGAGGCTGAAAAGAGCCCGTTGGGAGAAGCTGTTGTTGTTTCTTCTCTTTGTTTCAGCTGTGCCATGGTTCTTGAGTCAGATCTGACACAGATGTGCTCCTTTTGAAACTGGAGTGCAGGGCAAGACGAATCTGTTGTAGCAGAAGCCACAGAGGGGAGCAGAGGTCACAGAAATTGTGTGCCCCTGTGAACCACAGTCTGCCCAATCTGTCTGGCACAAGCCCTGCTCCTTGCTTTCTTCTATAGAGGGTGATCACTGGTAAATCCCTAAATGAAAGCAAAGAGTAAAGGAAGAGGGAAATGTCAAAAGGAGATGAGATCATGAGACCACTGAATGGGACATTCCTTTGTGCTGCATAGCTCTGTGTGTGTGTTTATGTTGATGCTACAATAAACTTTGCCTTTGCTTGCAGGAGGAGAAGCAGCATAACAAGGTGTGGGGGACAGTTTTGTCTTAGGGAACATTTGAGATTGCACCCCATTTTGGAACTGAACAGGGTCTGGATCTTTTGGGCATCTTTGATGGAACGTAGCCTGATCTTTCTCTCTCTTTCCCCTTCCAATGCATCTCAGACAGCCCCTGGCTGGAGCAGCCTGAGGTCCTGCTGCTGCTCCAGACTGTTATCAATATCCTCCTGCCACCTCGCATCATCAGCACTTCCCGCAGCAAGAATTTCATGCTGGAGAGCTCCCCTGCCCATTGCTCCACCCCAGGGGATGCAGGGAAGGACCTGCGGCGGGAAGGGCTCGCAGAGTCCACCAGCCAGGCTGCCTACCTGGGTGAGTGATGGCTTCTGCTGACCACTGAGAAGAGACAGAGATAAAATGGAGCATTCAAGACTGTAGACAGCACCAAAGAAAATCATCTCAGGCAGGAGCTAATTGAGCTCTTTAGAGCTGCTTTAGATCTTGTCCTGAACAAGGAGCCAGGCCAGATCATGAAGCCAGGAGTATCTGTGGAATGTTCAGCAACGTGAGCAGTGTCTGCACTGCAGCTGGAGGAGACTGCAGCACAGGTAGAAGTCACTCAGTTTTCATACTCCCAGAATCTAGCAGTGAAGGCACAGAAGGCAAGTCAGGCTGTCTGTCAGCCCCTAGTGCCACAGCTTCACTGGCCCTTGGCTCACTAGGGAGAAACATGATACAGCCTGCTGGTCCTGCACACTCATGGTCCTTACTGACTGGTCCTGCCTCTGTTCACTGTATGCTGCTGCAACGTAGTACTGTATTTTCTCACCTATGACTCACAGGTGAAGGGAAAGCAAAAATAATCAAACTGGAGATGCAGCAGCACTGCAGGTTGTTGGGGCTAGCTACGTGGGCAGAGTTTTGTCTCAGAGCTCTTTCCTTCAAAGGAGAAGAACTCTTCACAGCTTCTCTGTTTCTGATTATGTGAGGGCATTTATCCAAAGACCTCTATCTAGGTTTTTACTAGCCCATATCTGAGGAATGGGATAGCACTGATGAAAAAATGGCAGTTCACCACTGATTTAGCGCCCCCACCCCAACAAACGTGGATACAGATGTGTGATGGCTGAGATGTTTTGGGAATCCCATCAAGAAAGAAGGAGGAGTTAACCCTCCTCTAGTAATTTCCAGGCCTCCCTGTTTGTTGAAACCAGGGGAGCATGGAAAGGGGGAGATTCTTTCCTCTCCTGTGAGCTAACTGTTGGTCACTGCCGACTTTAATACAGAGCACTGGTTTGAACTTCATTGCTGTTCGTCCCCATTTCTAATGCTGCGCTCTTGTGAATTATGGCCCTTGGCTTACTGGACCATATTTTCTGTTTAGATTACAGTTTTTCCATGACTCATGCAGCTGCACTGCTAGAAAGGTTCTTTTCATTACCCCATAAATAACCTGGAGGTTATTGTGCTCACAGGGTGACTGTTTGTGTGGATATACTTGGTCAAGATTCTTGAGGTTGTCTGATCAGCCAGGGCTGTTTCACTCCCTGAGCTGCTTTCAAAATACCTGGATTCCAGGGAGATAAAAGAACTCTGCAGGGAGGGATAAGAGAAGCTAGAGCAAAAAAATACAGAGGAACTTAGGTGTGAAGTAGGAAAATCTCTCTGGAAATAGGACTCTTGAGTCCTGATCCTGAGGCTTTTATTGTGGGTGTGCATGTGGATGTGCATGCATGCATGCATGCCTTTGTAGGTCTGTGCCCACTCTGTCCCTTCTATTCCTCCTTCAATGCTTGTAAGGGACACAGATAACATTTCTAACTGCCATTTGCTGGTGTGTGTGTTCCCCTGTAGCCCTGAAGGTGATCCTTGTTTGCTTTGAACGCCAACTGGACAGCCAGTGGTACTGGCTGAGCCTGCAAGTCAAAGAGATGGCGCTGCGGAAGGTGGGAGGGCTGGCCCTGTGGGATTTCCTGGACTTTATCGTACGAACACGGATCCCTATCTTTGTGCTCCTTCGGCCCTTCATCCAGTGCAAGGTAACAGTTGCTTTGGCTCCTGATAGATCACTCCCTGAAGGGAAGATATCCTTTATTCCCCCGCTGAGACCAGAAGAACAGCACTCCTGGAAGAACTGTGTGTTTGTGTAGGGAGTGACTTTTCAGAGTTAGTAAGTCTGAGAACCCTTTGAGACTACATCACAGGGCTTGTACCTCAACAGCATTAAAAAGTAGTCATACAGGAGCTCTGATTCATGGAATACTGCTAGTCTTAGTTCCCAGAATGGGAAACTGTAAGGCTTGACCAAGAGGGTTTGCAGGTGGAATTTGGCAAGCAGAGTCACTCAGAACACTCGGAAATAGTGTGGATACTCTGAACATAGGAGGGGGTTGGCATGGCTAGCAGAAAGCTTCCAGAAATCTTTCTCTGCACAGAGCTGGCCAATACAGCTGACAGCCAGGAGGGACCACTCTGCTTTCCATCTCTTGGATGAAGGTTCTGATAGGGCTTTTGTGGATGGACAGACAGCTGCTAGGCTGAGGCTGTCAGGGCTTAAGTTAATCACAGCTCCTCCCTGCTTACCAGGTAGACTAGCACATGGTACTCCACCTTACTTAGCTTACCATGGCTCACCGCTTGGACAGACTAAATCATCTGAGAGGAAGTAGCTGTCTCATGTCTGAGGGTAGAGCTTAGCATAAGGAAGCCCTCAACCCTGTGTACCAGTGTCAGCGAGGTTTTGATACCTGTTCAGTCAAATGCAAAGTTGTCCCTGAAAGAAAGGTGGAAACATCATAGCTGGAGTCAAAACCTCATGCTTACAAAAGAGCATGGTCTGCTGGATGCAGGCTCATGCTGGTCTGGAGACCAGTCCCAGGTTCCCGGACACCATTTCCCTGCAGTGCTAATGTGTCCCAACTTTGCAGCTGCTGGCCCAGCCGGCTGAGAACCATGAGGAGCTGACTGCCAGGCAGCACATCGCCGACCAGCTGGAGCGACGCTTCATCCCGCGCCCGCTCTGCAAGAGCTCCCTCATCGCCGAGTTCAATAACGAGCTGAAGATCCTCAAGGAAGCGGTGCACAGCGGCTCTGGTAAGGAGGACAGGGCAGAGCAATGGGCCATCAGCCCAATCTGGCCAGTGTGAGGAGGCAGACCTGCCTAGGAGGGGAATAGGGTAATCTACCCACACCCCAGCAGCCTGCCCCTGGATCAAGCCCTATGCCCAGCCCAGCTTTGCCACTGGACAGCCAACAAATCCAGGTTAGTTGTCAAATGCATCTTGTCATGCCTATTAATTGCACTAAGTCCAAGTCCTACTTCCGAGCAGCTGCCTCTCTCTGTGTATCCCTAGCCCACAATGCAGCAAGCCCCTACCTACATCTCTGTATATTCATAGCTGCCTGTGAAGAAACGTTTGTTTGTCAGCAGCAGATCTGTTTCCTCCTTTCTCCCCTTGGTCTCTTTTTGATTCCTCTCTACTGTGAAGTCTAGATCAGGGTCCCGGGGCAAATGGACGCTTACCTCCTGTAATTATCGCCCTTGTTGCCACGAGATGGCAGCCACTGCCTACACATGGCAAGAGATTTTATATGCTTTGTTCTTAAAACAAATTCAAAAGAAAATGCCTCAGCCTTGGTAAAAAAAAAATTGCCTTGTTACTAAATGTTGAAGCTAATCTGGAAAACATGGTGCTAAGGTTAAGGGAGAAAACCAGACTGCGTAAGAAAAACAGAGATTTTGGAGAGATGAGGTGAGCCAGGGCAGCTGTGTCTGTTTTATCACATCTGCCAACCCCTGTCCCACCAGTCCAGGCAGAATCCAGTGCCCGCTGTGACAGGAATGCTTGGCTGGCTATTGGTTTCCAGAGCCATCACTGACTTGGATTTGGTTTTCCCACTCTTACGCAGCGTACCAAGGGAAGACATCTGTCAGCACTGTGGGCACCTCCACCTCTGCGTACCGCCTGAGCCTGGCCACCATGTCCCGCTCCAACACGGGCACTGGCACAGTGTGGGAGCAGGACAGCGAGCCTTCCCAGCAGGCCTCACAGGACACACTGAGCCGCACGGATGAGGAGGATGAAGAAAGTATGTGGCTATTGATTCAAGCTAAACCCCCAGCATTGAACCATAGAATGGTTTGGGTTAGAAGGGACCTTAAGCATCATCTAGTTCCAACCCCCATTGAAGGTGCTTTCTTGATGCCCCAGAGGATGGCTGGGAGGGAAAGACAGTTGTCCCACTGTGAACAAATGGCCCACAGGGGCATGAGGCTAAGAAACTAGTGTGGTTGCTACAGAGTTCCTGGTGTTAAAGCTTGGGTCGTTACATACGTCCTTGTTCCCTCCTGATCCGTGGGTAGGGAAAAGGGAAGGGCACAGGCAGATTTTAGTATATGGGACCTGGGCTGACGGGCAGTCCTTACATTGCTGACACAAGGCATTTGGCAATCAGTCCTCTCTTTGACCTTCATCATGACAGTAGACAGAGGCTGTGGCTGCTCCGTTGTTAGGATTCTGTTCCTGCAGGATGTGAGTACTTCCTGCTCATCACTTCTGTCCAGACCCTCTGATGTGGAATATGTTGTCCTTGTGCTGCATAGCATCCAGCTGTGGCTTTCTGCAGAGAGGAGTGTCTGTATGCTCCTATCACTTGATTAACAAAGAGGAAATTAAGTCTTAAACCTACTGACAACAAAAGCTTGATCTCCCTTTCAGGCAGCTGGCAGCTCCTGGAGTTGGCAGGCTTTCTGGTGCAGTTTTAGAAGGAATGGGATGGTGAATCTTTTGGAAACTAATTTGCAATGACCTGAATGTTGCTTTGTCATTTCAGCTGAGTTTCATTATATTCTTGGAATTTTGCCTTCTCTCTGCTTCTGAGCTGTCCATCACTGAAAGCCAGGGTAGAAAACTGCTCTTATGTCACCAGGCTTGGGCTTCCCCCTCCTTCTTTAGCAGAGATACTGCCTTCTGGTGCTGCAGCGGTTGGTTGCCTCTATGTCTGGAACACAGGCACTTCACTTCTGTATTTGAGGACTGCTGACTATTCCCCAAAGACATTAAACAAAAGGAGTGAAAATGGGTGGCACAAAAGAAAGGCCTGTGCAGTTACAGCAGAATTGCCTTTTGGGAAAGCCTGAAACTTTTCAGGCTCAGCCCAACCTTATTTTAGCTGGGTTCATCACTAAGCATTGTACAATCCACCCAGCATTGTACTGCTGATACAATGCTCACATACTCACTGTAGCAAACTCTGGTTTGAGCCTCAGATCATTATGAGACACTGTGTGGAACAGTGATTGCTATCTTCCTATGTGCTTGCTGCAGTATTACCTCAGCCCTGCCTTGGCTTAATGCTGCCATATTTCAGAATATCAAAATTGAAAAAGGTCAAAAAGAAAAGAGAAAATTACACAAAACTTCCCCTTTATTTCATCTTTTTATTTGCAATTAGAAGTTGTTGTGGCAAGAAACACAACAGTCATTTCTTTCCAGGTGCTTTATACAATCTGAAACAGCACTGAAAATTTCAAGCAGTCCTGATCACAACCCAGCTGGCTCTATAGCTCAGTTATAGTATGATGTAATTGAGTCTATTTATGTAATTTTTGGGTGACATTTCAAAGTGCATGTCCCACAGGGTGTTACAGGGTGTCAGTTCTTCATTTTGCTGTTACATAGTTTCTCTTTTGTAGCAGTGCTTTGCTATATCATAGCAGCAGTTCATTTCACACCGGCAAAATGTCCAGTTACAGCTTTTATGCCATAAAGCACTGTATATTAACAATTTATTAATCACAGGAATTAAGCCCTAGTGGAAGCTGAATTCCTCAAACACATTTTCCTGAGAGCCATATAAGCTGAAATCATACATAAATCCCTGCCCAATGTGTGCTGGGTTCATCATCATGTGTCTTTCTGAACGGTGGCTGTAAATCTAATGGAAGTGTTCAAATTTGCAGGCTTTGGGTGTTGGTAAGTAAATGCTGGGTACACCTTTGGCATCCTGGTATCACTTGACAACTGTAAACATGTAGGTGGGGGTTAGGATGGTTGTTTCCTCTCCTTTCCTGCTTTTTCTCTCTTTCTAGATGACTCCTTGAGCATGCCCAGTGTGGTAAGTGAACAAGAAGCATACCTTATGGGTGCCATTGGGAGGAGGCGGTTCTCCAGCCATCTCTCCAGCGTGTCTGCACCTCAGGCTGAGGTGGGCATGTTACCCAGCCAAAGGTAACAGCATGAGCTTTTCACCTTTCCCATTACATTCACAAGAGCAGAAATGGAGCAGGTATATTATGTGCACATCAGGGATGTGGGATGGCAGAATCAGTGCCAGCACAGTGATGCTAAATTTATTCATCCTGCAGTAGTGTTGGACTAAGGGTGCAGGGTCAGAAATAATGACTTTCCAGGATGAGCTGTGTTGTGTAAGGTCCATAAGAACAAGCTGTCATCCATAGAAACCTTCCTTCTGAACAGTTCCAGAAACCCTCAGCACTGCTGTTTTCCTCTGCCACTGCTGTGGATAGCAGAAAGACAAGACATGATTTGGGGGGTTATGTATTGATCTATGGGACAGTACACAACTTCTGTAGCGAGTGGGGGGGAGTCCTGAGAAGCTGGGAAGTGGAGCAGAAACATCCTGTTTGATTTACTTTGTTTTCTTCCATGGAGAAAAGTCTTTCCTAGAAATGTACCTAGCTTGTCACAAAAACCGAATGTTGAACTCAAAGATGGGATTAAATACTGTTTTAAGCCAGAAATGTACTTGTTGATAGAAATAGCTTTGAATGCCTTATTCCTGGTTAACATGGAGTGGTGAGAAAGAGGCTAGAATTTGGGAAATCTTTAAAAGATGCAAAGAGAAGTTTTGCATTTAAATGTGATTCCCCTTTTCCTTCCCCCCCAAGTAAGCAATGCTTATTGCTTTACTTGTCTGCAGCATAGTTATCCAAGGATATCTGACAGTGGACAGATGAATTTACGTTATTTCCTTTGAACCTTTAAAGAATAAATTCTACGTTATCTCTTGACCAGCCTTGGAAAATCAAACATTGCTCCCTCCCCAGTTTTGCTTGGAATAAAAGAAATAACCTTGATAGATGAAGGAATAGTAACAGCTGCGGTACATAGCAGCAGAGATAGGAGAAGTGATTTACAGCAGAGAAGTTGCACAGATTTTATCTGGGAGTTTTCACAAAAGGGCTTACAGGAACTCATTTGACTTTTGAACTCAATTACTTCAGTCCCTTTGTTTCTTGAAAAATTAACATGCAAGGCTGCATTTTCCTGAATCTTTCACTACCATCTTCAATGCAAAAACTTCCCAAGAGTCACAGCTGACTGACAGCAGTGTTTGCTTTGTGCAATCCCGCGTCATGGTGATGCTGAGGAAAGAAATACTGTAATTACAACAGAGCTTTGCTCTCTGCTTTTTAAGTGCATGGTATGCCAGGACAATTGTTTTTCGTCTTCGTAGGGAAACTACAAGCTCAGTAGGCATAATCAAAGTCCACAGCATCATGCCCTTTTTAGTTATGGATGCTCTCTGAGCTTTCAGCCTGCCTCACAGATGTCAACTAATTAATGTTAAGTAATATTATTACTGCTTTCCTGCTGGTAACCCAGCAGACTGCTTCCTTTCTTTCATGTTTTCCCTATGGACTGAGAAGGCTGTTTCTGCCCGAATGGCTGAGGTGTAGGAAAGCAAAGTGATTGTGTACTGGTTTGTCGGGATCCACACCAGCTGTTTACTTACAGTTTCATTGCACTACGAGACCTTGTTTTCCAGATGTTTATCCTTAGAGTTGTACTAGGAGAGTGGTCTATAGCTCATGGGAGGTAGTTCAGCCCTCCCTCAGGAAGAAGTGGCTCATGGGGCAGGGGGAAGAAAAAACCTTTCTATGAAGCTGCAAGTAAATAGAACCGAAATAAATGAGAATGCTGCAGGAAAATGGCTTTGAAAATAGTTCCCTGCCCTTGTTTCCTGTGGAAACCCATCCTACCAAACTTCTCGGCTCCCCAGTTCTCAGGGGAGATGTAGAAGTCTCCAGGCAGTGTAAACCCCCTCTCAAGACTGCTCCTGTTACCAGATGTTCTCTCAGCTCCTCTGAGTCATAGGTGTGCTGTTGAGCGTGCGATACCAGTTAATGTTACCGTCCTTTTTTGACTTTATTCCGTTGCTGTATTTTTCCCTTGAAAACAGACAGTCGCATGCTTTTTTGCATTTTCTTTTCCTAAATTCTTAATCTCCCTGCCCCTCCTGCAGTGAACCTAATGTCCTCGATGACTCCCCGAGCCTGGCCACTGAGGGCAGCCTCTCTAGGTACAGTGTTAACACTACCTGTCTGTCAGTGTGTGTGCTGGGAAACAAGCCGTTTCCAATCTCTGTCTCTTCCCCTCACCTTTTGTTGCTCTCTCCATCTCTGTCTCTTGTGGCTCATTGATATTCAGGCCTGCAAGTCAAAGGTGTAGCAACCCACCTTCAGTTTTCAGTTTTGATTGCCAGTAACTTTGAGGAGGGTAAGGGGTAGTAGAAGGGAAAAGAAAAAGCTGTAGCAAGTGAAGCAGTGGTCTGGCTGGCTAGCCTCAGGGTTTTCCCATTCTTTAGCAATTCCTTGAAAGGCATGAGAAAGATTATCCTCAAGGCATTAGCTGTAGCCTGTTATAGGCATTAGTCTGGAAGCTTATATAAAACAGAGGCATCTGTTTTTCCATTCATCTCACAATGCTGTCACCACAAAAGACTTAATATCAAGCTGTGTTCTTTAACGTCCGCTAATAAAATTAATTATGGTAAGTCCTGTGGAATACAGTTCTCTGTGGATGCTTTACAGTAATACTTGTTAGTTTTACAGTGTTTCCAATTCTCAAATGACACCTTAGAAAGCTTGGAGGTGAACACCATTAATACATATTTAAAATTGCTCTGTCAGGACTGGAGTTCAAGTCTAGCTGCTCCCCATGGCTCATGGACAGGGGAGTTTGTATGCAAACACTGGTAAGGCTGTGCCTTGTCAAAGGGGCCAGGAGTGAGCTTAGAAGGGATGTCTGCACCTTTAACAGCCAGCTCAGTGATGATAATCCCCCTTACTGCCCTGCTGCTGGGCTTGCACCTCACAACCCATCCTCAGGAGGTCAGAGAGCTGTCATTAGTCCCAAGAGCATCTCTGTTTCCTTCCAGAAGAACATGGCCCTTACACTGGCAACTAGGAGGGTAACAAACTATTTCCTTACTTCACCACACCAGCTGAAGAGGTGAATATGTTGAAGGGCATTTGTGTGAATGGTTTCTATTCTGTTAGCTTGGTTTTAGCTATCAGTAGTGACCTTCTGGGGTGGGGAGAGGCTGCTTTGTTTGTTCATTCTTCTTGGCAGACAAATGGAGAGTTTATCATTGGTGGTGTCAGTGAGATCATCCCATAATTCATGGTGTCTTTGTGTGTGTGAATCCTGCTTTGGCAGATCGGTCTCTCATTGGTGCTGCTGTAGGAGTGGTGTTCGGAAAAGACATTGGCTTGTTGGCAGAGGCAGGAATATTGTTGTCTGGCTTTGTGATAAAGTAAAATGGATTGCATGGTCATGCAAGCATGTGTTTGGGCCAAAAGAGGACAGAAGTCATTCAGCTGAGGAAGTTAAGTGCCATTCTTTAAATAGAGCTAAAACCTAACTACAATTGAGGAGGATGACAAAGGAGAAGGTCTGTATCTGAGTTGAAGCCTTAATGATCTGATACCAGGTTAGATCAGTGTTGACTTTGAAATGTTTTGATCTTGTTAAATAGGGGGGTTCACTCCTAATAAAGGTGAGGCTGACTTCAAATGAGAGTTCAAATGAGGTGAGTTCAAACGCAATAGTTTAGTTTGAATCCTGAAATCAGCTGTACAGTGGGTTCCTACTCATTTCTGTCACATACATTTTTGCTCAGGACTAGGACGCTCTCGTCCACCCTGCTCAATGGAACAGAGATTTCCTTAGGCAAAAAGGTGACCAGGGTACCTGGGAATCACATCTATTGAGGTTTATTATTGTTTTCAAGGATACGTATGAAAGCATCTGAAGCAGGGACATCAGGGCTGAAAAGCGTTAGAAGGAGCCTTAGAAGATAGGGAAATACTGCAAACTTTTATGGAAAGGCTCCACTAGAATTCCGTGAGGAAGGAAAAGATGTTTTAGCTGTGTTGTTAAATGTGCAAATTGGATTCCTCCTCTAAAGGACAGAAGTAATAAAGCAGACATTATAGGAGATTATTGTGCTGTGGGGATCATAGGACAGAATTAATGTTATTCAGGAGAATTAATATTAATTATAATCAGGAACACTAGATTTGAATAAAGCAGGCTTGGGTTTTTCTTATAAAATTTTGATTTCAGCTGGAGCACAATGATAACAACTGTTTAGGATTGCCTTCTGAATTCAAAAGCTGATGTTTAGTCATAACTGGCATAAAGAAATAAATCATGTGGACAGTAGACCCTTATGGAAGGTAGGAGTTTTAAATGAAATAAATAGTGACAAACACAGAAAAAGAATAAAGTCTGTTTCCCTTTGTTCTATAGCAATTAGAGCCAGCCATGGAGAAAAGCAGAGAAGACAGGAAGGGGATAGCATATATGTGCTCAGAAGTGAACGGATAGCATGGGGTATATGGGGCTGAGAAGCATATGTGTCCAGCACTGTGATTTGTTGTGGTTACAATCTGAGAGGAGAGGATATTTTCCCAAAGCAGAAAGAAGAATGAGAAGTCATTGTAATGGAAATCTGTTGCACAAACATGTTTCCCTTTAATGTTTGTTGTTATGCTTTAGTTTAATGGTGCCTAATAGGGAAAAACAGTGAATTCATATTGCCAGGGCAAGTGTAGCAGCTCTAACACTGACTGAGTGAGGATGTGTCTGGGAATACAAGAGCTGGAGTCCACCTACATTTTAACCCATACTCCCCTGGCCTTTGTCCACTAACCTGTGTCCTGGGACACAAAGTGTGTGTGTTCTACCATAGTGGTGTGACAAGCATGTACATCTGTTTAACAGACATGTAAACTCCTTGCTCCCTTTGTCTCTATTTTTGGTTTTTCTTGGTTCTTTCTTTTTATGTTTTTTTTTTGCTGCACGGCTTCTTGTAAACCAGGAGCATCACTTACCATAATGGCCAACCTGACAAGTTTCTTCTAGCCCCCACTGTGTGATTGCACTGGTTGTCATTTCTTGTAGTGCTGGCAACATGCTTCCACAAAGTTGGGTTGGTTCAATCTTTTGCTCACCTGTCTCTGCCCTAACTATGTAACACTACTGTGAAGGTAAAACCCCTGGCAGGTACTCAGAGAGTGACAGAGCATCTTTTGTGTTGGGCAGGAAAACATTCTGGTTCATTATTCCCAAATGAATCTGGTTTATGTACTGCAGAAAAATCCTTAATGATCACATTGCTACAGGAGGGCTGAAATGGCATTTGATTCAATGTTCCTTGATTGGGTCCCACAGAAAACCAGTAGACTCCTGGTCAGGTCTGGTAAACAAGGAAATACAGAAAATAAGAAAGGGAGGGAGGAATGGAGAGCTCCACAGAGCCAACAGACTGCCTGCCACACTGACTTTCATGGAAACAAGATCAGTAGTGCTGTTCCTTGATGTGAAAAGAAACCCTCACAAATACTCCTGAAGTGAAAGGTTAGATATGAAAATTCAGTCACTCATCTGAAATGGGTGGCCTTTATGATCCTCCCTTTCCTTCCCTTCTCCAAAATTTGGGATAGAAGGCAAAAAGACAGCCACAGCAGGACTATGCTGTGCGCAGGCAGCTCTGCAGAGCTTGGCTGCTCTCAGGTCCACCATTTGCCTGCAGCAGATACCTGCAACCAGCTCCTCAGATCATCCCAAAGTACACCAATTTGTGTAATGATTCAGTACTGGAAACAAACATCCACCAGATCACTAAACTCATTTCATTTATGATATGCGCCAGGCTGAAAATCCCAGATTCCAGCAGGAAGATACAAAGTCCAACCTTTCTTTTGCTCATCTATTGTTTGCCTTCAGATTACCCCATGGGAATCATTTTCTTCCTCATGTATAGCCTCCATGCCCTCATGCAGTCCACGTACTTCCTCTATCTAATGACTTTTTCAAAGTGTTCTCATGATGCATGTGAAATGAGTTTGTTTCCAAAACATTGTAGTGGTGAATGAAAACCATTGTAGAGTCTTTCTGCTCCTCACTCATAGAACTAAGAGTTACTGTTCCTTCCTCAGAAATCGCAACAGTATTCTCAAAATCTATTGTAATAGAAAATGTTTTTTCCAAGGCCTTCCCCAGCTAATTCCTATGTAATTCATGGGAACTACTCAAAAAACTTCTTCAGATTCAGAGGAATAAATTTTTTATGGAATCCTAGAAGCAGATTAAGAAAATGGTACAAGCTGTAATTTCAGGTAGCCTGGATCACAAATCTAAACAGTAACATAAGCACACTCTTTTTGCTTTGATAAGGAATGATGTATTGCTTCTGAACCTACCAGTCACATGTGCTGCAGTCATTGTCTGGGTCAAGAACACAGTCCTGCTAAGAGGAAGTAACTTTGAGGACTCTGCTTATTCATAGGCGGACGCTTGCTTGATGTTTAGGATGCTCCGTATGTAAATCATGTCAATACCCTACATAAAAGCTGAAAAATATGCTCCAGGGACTAGTGATCTCATTTGGAAGAGCTGTCTGAGTTAAGAAGGGCTCAGATACATCTTGTTTGTTCTGGCTTTGAGCTTGCTGAAGCTTTTCCAAGCCAGTGCAGCTGTGGTGAGGCTCCTGAGGGCATGCCGAGGATTATTAGGCTGTAATCAGACAGAACAGAAACAGCTTCATGGTCTTGGGACACCTCTCTCCTTGGTGTCGCCCACTGTCTCCCCTGTAGAGCTGATAGAAACACATGCATATGGTTTAGTGCAAAGTCTGGCTTCAGTTTAAATTGATAAGGGAAGAAGGAATAGGTCAGGTAACCTGACTTTGACCCAGAGCAGACCAGGAAGTTCTGTTCCACAAAACCTTCTAAGGGCAATAGCTTCTACCAAAGCGAAGAATGAACTGTCCAGGAGACAGAACTTTTTAAGCCTCTTCATGGACATCCTCCACGTCTTGTCTGGCCATGTTCTTAGGTTTGTCTTCTTCCTCCACTCCTGTAAGGTCAGGTGATAAATCTTCACTCTGATGGTGGTACTGAGCATCTCAAGGATGATCCAAGGAATACAGCTAGAGAAAAGAACGTTGTTTTCCTTTAGATAAATGCAGGCCAAAGGCAAAATGGGTGGTGACACTGAATCTTCAACAATGCACACCAGATATAGCTGGAAGTTGCTTAACTAGGATGTGTGGCTCAGTGGATTCCAGTCTGTCCCAGAAGAGCAGCTGCCTGATTTAAAAGTCCATCTTAAATGTTAGTTGCTATTGTAACCATATGTCTCTCAGACATAGTTCATTCAGCTAACGTGTTCTGTGACCACTGTCTGCTAAATGACCTATTTGGAACTGTTTTGAGGAATACAGTGCTTTGATATAAATGAAGGAAGGATGGTAATCTGATAGTAAGTAGATGAACTGGTCAGTTGAATGGTAGGATGAGATGGTATGTAGCTGGGTATGTTTTATTGCTAAAGATTCTTTTACTGCAGATTTTCAGATAACTTGTACCAAGACATTAAAACCTAAAAAGCTGTGTTTATACCTATACATATAATTTACATTTACTTGTCTTTTCTGTTTGTTAGCCACAGAAGGACTTAAGGCTGCAAGTGTTGAGTGTGGGGCCTTGTTCGCATAACTCATGCATCCATTATGTGAATGGATCCTTTGTCACTTTGTGTTTGTTTTTTGTTTGTTGACTTAAATTGAAATTAAACCCAGATGACAAAATTGTGCTGAGGCTGTGGAGTCTATTTGGGAGGAAACAAAAAACTGCTTTTACGACATCATCCTTGAAAAAGGAAAAACAAACAAAAAGGCTTTTGAGCTAGGATCCGATATTCTTGCCTTTAATGGCTGTGGCAAAGGATGCAGACAAGTGAGTGTTGCTCAGTGGGATGCATCAATCAATGACTGAAAACTGAAATTTGCAGTTATTTATCTTTGGACGCTACCTGTGCGTGGCCACATCCTGAATACCATGACTCCACCTCCCACCATTTCCTAAGCCCCAGAAGCCACAACCCAATAGACACATCCCCCCATTCTTCAAAGGCAGTATTGCTCTTTGAAGTGACTGTGCCATTAGTGGTTGGTTTATTTACAGATTTATTTGAGTCACGATTGCCAGGACACCTGCTAGGTATACACGGTGCTTCTGCACTTGGCCTAATGCTGTCACCATCTCACAGGGTGGCAAGCGTGCAGAGCGAGCCAGGACAGCAGAACCTTCTCCTGCAGCAGCCCCTGGGGCGGAAGAGAGGCCTGCGGCAGGTGAGAACATGGGGAGTGGATAAACTTTTTCTCCTTGAGTAGGTTTGGTTTTCTGTGTCTGTTTTGAAGTGGTTTGTGGCTGTGACATGTCCCTTTTACCTGATCTGTGATACAGTAGTGCAGTCCATTGAGTCAGCAGGAACCACAGCACAAGTCGTAGCTGTGACAAATTCCTAAGAGAGGAGGTGCACTTTGTTTGGAATTCCACAATCTTTTCCCCTGCAAACTGGTTTATTATTATTTTCCTAAATCAAATGATGGTCACACGATCTGCATTGCATTGCATTCAGTATTGAAACTGAAAAGGCACAAAACCAAGTTCGTATGAAGGAGATGTCTGAGCCACGGACACCGTAAAATGTAGTATCTGTCAAAAGCAGAGTGAATGGACCATCTAGAGGAATAAACAGTCATAGAATCAAGGACCAGTCTGGGTTGGAAAGGACCTCAAAGCTCATCCAGTTCCAACCCCCTACCATGGGGAGGGACACCTTCCACTAGAGCAGGTTGCTCCAAGCCCCATCCAATGGCGATGTGTTCCCCTTACAGAGGAGCAGTTGTGTAACATGTGAACATACATCAGCTTAACTCTGTCCTCCATTGTTCAGCTTCGACGACCACTGCTGTCACGTCAGAAAACTCAGACTGAACCTCGCAGCCGTCATGGAGCTCGACTGTCAACCACGCGGCGCAGCATCCAGCCCAAGCCCAAACCTAGCGGTAGGGCAGTGCTGCATACCCACAACTTGATGTCTGAAAGTAGATACCTGTGGTGTTGGTTTAGCTTACAGGAAAAGGTACCATGATGTTAGTAGCCTGTATGAAAGTGAAGTCCCAGAAGTTTCATCCTTTATTGCTGTAAGTGGATATCCTATCAGAAAATCACCCCCTCAAAACACTTGGATGGTTTCTCCAAAGGTTTTCAAGGTGAAACTGCACGTGGATGGTGAATTGCCATGTGTTGCATTGAGAGAATGTTTGAAGTTGCTATTGAGAGTAGTAGAAAGAAGGAAATTTCCTATCATTTATAAGCTCAGCAATGCAGAGCCTTACAGGTTGTACATGGAACCGAATGGAGGACTCTTCTAGTCCCTGCCATACACTCCCAGGAGTCAGCACTGCCAAGCAGAGCAGGGGGCTGTATTCTGAACTATCTGAGGTGAGCAGTTAACTTTGGAGGAAACAGCTTGAAGAGCATAGGGTGCTTGAGAACTTCCTACGTTTCTAACTCAGCCAGGACTGTGCTGGGGCACTGTTGGAGGTGTCTGAAACAGAAAAATTGATCCAACATAATTAAGAGCCGGAGCAGGGATATCAGTTTTACTTGTAAGTTAGCCTAGCTGCCTTCACTCTGTGCTGTTCTGTTACTCCCAGATAGCAGACTCAGTCTGCAGGAATCGGGGGCAATCAGTTGCCCTCTTCTCCAATTTCCTGCAAAACCCTGGGCAACTCCCTTATATATTCACAACTCAGCTTTCCATGTATAGTTGAGGGCAGAAATGCCTAACTCACATGGGAATTCAGTTCAGTATATTCTTCTGGGATGGAGAGATGTTATGGGTGGCATTTACCTCACCAAGCCATGACAAAGATAGGTAGGGTGACTAGTCCTGAGGTGATCCCTGACTCTTGCTGTGGCTTTAGAGAAAGCCTGGGATAAAAGGCTTTTAGATTACACTCCAATTAGACAGCTTATAAAGATGGAGTGAATCATGCATCTTCTCTTAGCTGTAACAACTCCAGGGATTCTTTCTCCTCTTCTTGTGTTTTCCTTTCCAAACTGCAGCATTTTAATACTCGATTTGTATTTATATTGAATATATATTTACATATATATTTGTATTATATTTAATACTTGGTTTTAATACTCTGCTTTCTACCCTCAGCAGAGCAGAAGCGGTCAGTGACCTTCACTGAGGCGCAGCCTGAGGCACCAGCAGCCTCCCCAGGGACCACACCGGCCCCGGCAGCCCAGCAGCCCGGGTGCAGCCGCAGCAGCCCCCAGGAGCCCAGCAAGCAGGACCCACCAGGCCAGCCTGTGCTCACCTCTTCACCTGCCATCGTTGTAGCTGATCTTCTCCACAGCCAGAGCACGGGCCAGGTAACGTGACTGACACTGCCATAGCCTGCCTGTCCTGCATCCTCCCTTTCCATCTTCCTGTCACACAGAGCAGTCCTTCTGGACCTGCCCACCAGTGCGACTGTTCATCAGCAGGTTTTGACAGCTTGCTCTCTGAGAAATG
Source organism: Pezoporus flaviventris (assembly GCF_033815535.1). Lineage (NCBI taxonomy): Eukaryota > Metazoa > Chordata > Aves > Psittaciformes > Psittacidae > Pezoporus > Pezoporus flaviventris. The sequence continues at coordinate 56,587,576 of NW_026892549.1, forward strand.
CATCCTAAAGGAAGGACTTCTTCAAAACCTCAGGGCTCTTTCAGCAAAATCATTGTATTTCAAAAGAAACTGCTTGTCCAATTGCTGTGTGTGTTGGACACCAGTGAGGACAGTACAGGGGCAGTCACAGTCATCCCTTCAAGATGTTAGTGTCATTGATATCATTTTTATACACCAGATATACACACATCTCGTGCGTTTGGGGGTTGTGTCCTTTGCTATGAACAAATTAAAGGCACCCGTCTACACTAAAAAACATGCAGTGAGGCAGTGTTAATGACTGAAATCAGATTAACCTTTCTGATCACTGCCACAGATTTGATTCATCAGCAAAAATACATCATTACAGCAAACTTTTAGGCATTTATAATCTGTACGTGCCTGGCCCTTTATGGTAAAAAGTATTTCTGACTGAGAAAATACTTTATAGAAGTTCCATTGCTTTTTTTCCCCGGCTCCCTCCCACATTCTCTCAGCCTGACCATGGGCTTTCCTCAATTGCAGAGCGAGACACTTCCTGCTGAGAAGGAGAAGGAGAAAGAGGAGGGCTTGGAATCCCGGCCAACAACAGCACAAAGCACTCCACCCACCCAGCTCTCCGACTCCGAGGACTACGCTGGCCTGGAGACCACCAGCTTGCTGCACCACGGGGACACTGTCCTTCACATCAGCGAGGACAACGGCATGGAGAACCCCTTGCTGGCCACTCACTTCAGCTTCACGAATGTGGAGCTTGGGGAGACTGATGTTGACCTGGACGAATCTCATGTCTAACTCCTGGGGAAGTGCAGCAGTGGGAGGAGGAAGGGAAAGCGGCACCTTCTCCTTTGAGTTCCCTGGTAACTAGTAACTAACTAAAACAAGAGCACTTTATTATCCAAAAGCAGAAAATAGCCGTCAGCTGCTTGCTATAGACTGGCAAATTCCTGTTGGTGAAATCTATTTCAGTTCAAGGCAAGGCCACAGGAACAGAGAATTTTTAGCAGATTCTCAGGGTAGGGGTGTCTGGGCAAATACGTGGTCCATAAAACCTTGCCTTGGCAGCCATGCACTGTGAACAGCAAGCTGTTGTACTGTATGAGACAGAAGAGAAGCCTCTCTTGAGATTGTGCCCAAGGTTTATTTTTGTAGTGGTTTTGAGAGGAGGGCTATACAGTGACTGAATTCAAGGCTCTGACACCTTGGTACTGACAGTGAAAACAGTGATGAAAAAGTATCAGAGATTGATTTTTGCAAGCCTGGAATCATTGTTTCTAACTTGCAGAGCAATGATAAGCACCATGGAGCAATTAGACCTGTTTTGTTGTTGGTTTTTGGCACTGCAGACTTTAGTTGAGTTTGCTTTTGTCTGCCGGTTTCATTCCACTAAGACTGTGCTACAAAAATATTTGCTCTGTAAAACTAAATAGGGCACATACATAAGAAGGAATGCACGTGCTGTGCGCAGATAAGAGATGGGGGTAAGTGGCCTGCAGATGGTATAAATAGCCCATGCTGTCCTGCTTAAATGTACTGAGTAATTCATCTCCACAGCTTCAAAAACACCCAAGAAACCACATCTGGAATGGGTGGACCTTGCGGTACCTAGCAACTGCTCCATGGATGCTGGCCTATGTACTTAGCTATAGGGGTTTAAAGTAAATATTTATATATGGTATTTTCATGTTCCTATACATAAATATATATGTACATTGTAAACAAAAGATGGCTATTGCAGGGCAGAAACTTGATGAAAGAATCTATTTTTGGCATGTTGAGATTGTATTTCAAAAGGTTCCATTTTATGTACGTAACATTCATGGCTGCAAAGTATTAGATATATATCTATGTAATGTTTATACGTAGGTGGAGATCCTCATGGGGGATCAGCTGAAGTCACTGCTGAGTTATGGGCTATGCTGCAGCATCATGGAATTACACTGGAATGTGATTTTAGCCACTAGCTGCTTACAGGCAAACTGCACAACAGCTGCGAAACAAACCATGAAATCATAAGCAATGCCCAAAGTTACCCTGGGCTTTGGGAATCACGTCCTGCCCTTTGCAGCTTACGTTAGAAGAGCCCGAGTTTGTAATCATGGCATTATCGTGCCGAGGAAAATGCTTCAGATCATCCTGAGATGAAATGTGCTAACTGCCAGTCTGGTTCCCAAGAGCTTGTAATTTGGACACACACATCATAAACCACCTTTACTAAGGAGACAGAATGATACCCTCCTGTCCATCTCCATACAAAGGACTCTCCATAGAAAGGACGTCTCTCTTCTACAGCTCAGCTGTTTAAAATACTGCCATACAAGCCACTGCCTCACTGCTGTAGTGCAGCATGCAGTTGTTACTGGTGTGCGTGGAAACGTAACTACACACCTGACAGCAGGTCTGAGCCTGCTGAAACCCATGGAGCCTTCGGGATGTGCTGCCTTACCAAATGCTCAGAGGGGCCAGGAGCTGTGCACACCAGCCTGAGGAGGGAACTAATGTACATTACACCGCTGAAGGTAGCAAAAGCCATCCTTCCCCCAGGCTTGGGGGTGTTGAGCATGCTCTGCTCCCTCTGCAATGGGGAGAGACGGAGATTCCCAGCACCTCTTGGGAAGAGCAGGGCTGAAAAGGCACCACTTGTACCACCATATATGCATTTTTGATGGGGCACTAATGCAACCTAACGTGACCATGGTTCTGTCAGAGCGATGGTGAGGTGAAGATGGCAGTGTCCTCAATGACAAACCACTTTGTATGCTGACCGAAACACACTGTACTGCTTAGCTCCTCAGCACCACCTACATAGAGACTGCTTGGAGCTGCTCCTAGCCTGGAGCTTGCGCCCAGAACAGCTAGATTCCAGATGCTGAGTTTTATTAGTGCCAGTGACGCACCAATGGGGGAAAACAGCTTCACCTTCAGATCCCAGGTAGGCTGGATGCTGGCAGTCGTGCAGGGAGGAGTGTTTCAGGCACAACACATAGGGAACGCGTGGTGCATTTGATAGTGACCTTTGCTGCTGAAACTGAGAGGGAAGCATCTTCCCTAATGAAACCTCACCATGGTTACTCCACTCTAACCATAACAAAGTAACTGTGATTTCCTTCATTAATTCAGTCTATGTAATACCTGTTTCCATCCAGGTTTCTCACACTGGTGAATCCATAGTGGTAAGCCATAGCAAGAACTGTAATGCCTCTTTTTAATGTCTACCCTGCTAGAAATCAGCGCAGCTTATCAGTGATGTAATACTCTGTAATTCTGTTTGATTCAGGTGGCTGTGCAGGTGGCTTTGGTTGTGTTGGACGAGTGTTGAGGTGGAACAGTCAGCCTGTTCTCTCTTGTGCTTTACTCCGCTATCGGTTGCACTTACTACTGTACTCATGAGGTGCATACAGTGTACTCGGGCTGGTTTCCTGCTCTGCCCCAGTGTCTTTGTGACAGAACTGGTGTGTTTCTGCTGTCAAGACAAAGGATGCTGCTTAACTAGTGTTAGAGGCCTTAAGCGCATGTCATGTCCAACACTTGTCCGGGCTGCGCGCGTCTCGTCCCTGTGTCGGTCCCCTCGCCTCAGCGTGTGATGCAAACCTTGTTCCGAGGACTAAATACAGAGTGATGGCAAAAGGACAGCGTTCTGCGTTTGAGCCTCTTGCGCAATGCCGCGTTCCTCTGCTTCTGGAGCAGGCTTTCATGTGCTGTTCGAGGCACCGTTTGTTAACGTTCACCCCCCCGGCTCTCACCCGCGCCCCGCTACAGGCAGCCCCAGCCTGGCGCTGAGGGTGCCGCTGCCTGGAGCTGCCTCAGGACTGACAGAACGCACGTCCTTGGGAACTTAAACCACTGCCCCAAGCTTCCCCCGCCCTAGTTCAAACCCGGGGGAGAGGGGGATGTGTGCCCTCCTAAGCGCCAAAGGCGACTTATTCGGGGAACGAGCCTACGGAACCGGGGATCTGGAGCCCTTGCGCCCGCCCCCGAGCCCGCGGGGGACCGAGCCCCTCCATCCGCCCGTCCCCCATTGCACCCCCTCCACAACACCCAAGATGGCGGCGGCCAGGGCGGTACCGCGCCTCCTCCCTCCCGTCCCTGTCCCATCAGGCAGCGCGGCGGCGCATGCGCGGGGCGGCAGCGATGGCGTCGGGGTGCCGAGTCGGGCCTTCCATCCTCAACAGCGACCTGGCGGCGCTGGGCGCCGAGTGCAGCCGCATGCTGGACTGCGGGGCCGACTACCTGCACCTCGATGTCATGGACGGGTAACGGCCGGGGCGGGCGGGGAGGGACCGGGGGGAGCGGCCCGGGGGGCGGCCCGGCCCGGCCCGCGGTAACCGGCGGTGGCGGGTGTTCTCTCTTCGGCCCCAAGACACTTCGTCCCGAACATCACCTTCGGCCACCCCGTCGTGGAGAGCCTGCGCAAGCAGCTGGGCCAGGACCCCTTCTTTGGTAAGGGGCTGCCGGGGGGACACGGGGCTCCCCGCCCGCCTGCCGCCCTGCCTCACGGCTCTGCTCCCCTCCTCCAGACATGCACATGATGGTGGCCAGGCCGGAGCAATGGGTGAAGCCGATGGCTGTGGCGGGCGCCAACCAGTACACCTTCCACCTGGAAGCTACGGACAACCCGGGAGCGTTGATAAAGGACATTCGCGAGAATGGGATGAAGGTGAGGGGAGGTGGGGCTGGAGCAGCACACTGTGCGCAGCACAGCCGACAGCCGCGTTTATGGCGATGAAAGACCCCTCGCTGCAGTTTTGGGTGGTCAGAGAGCGGCTGATGCAGTCCCGACACTGTGCATGAAGCTGGTTTTCAATCAGGAGCCTTGACTTCCAGCATCCTGTGCTTCCCGTGCTTGCGCAGACACATCATTGTTTCCCTAGGAGTCCATTCTGAGCTCAAGCCGGTGCTGCTGTCGTCCTAAGGCGCACTTGGAGTTGTCTCTCCTCTGCTGCAGGTTGGCTTGGCAATCAAGCCTTGCACCACGGTTGAGCACTTGGCACCCTGGGCCAATCAGATAGACATGGCTTTGGTGATGACAGTCGAGCCTGGATTCGGAGGGCAGAAATTCATGGAAGACATGATGCCAAAGGTCAGCTAAGTTTCTCTTCCCTTATTTATTGAGCATAAAGGGCATTAACAGTATGGGGTGTAGTGGGGAAGTGAATAAATTTTAGGTGCGTAGGCAGCTCTAGGTAACTGTAGCAGCCAAGTGTGGATCTCGGGGTCAACCTTTTTGTGCTGTTCCTCAGGTTCAGTGGCTGAGGACTCAGTTTCCCTCACTGGACATTGAAGTGGATGGAGGAGTTGGGCCCGACACCATCCACAAGTGTGCAGAGGTAAGAGGCTGATGCAGGGCAGTGTTCTCAGTCGCTGTGCTAAGAGACTCCCCTTGGGAAGTAAAGCTCAGGAGGAATTGTGGTTTGGCTGTGAGCTGTTTCAGAGGGAACAGCAAAGCAAAGCACACAGGATCAGTGTTTTCCTGTGGTCCTGTCTTGTGCCTTTTTAATAGCAGCTACTGAAGCCTCCCCTGAAGCTGGTTGCTTAGTGCGTGTTTGGGTTAATAGCAATGATGAAGCAATTGCCTGTTTGGGGAAGTTCCCTTTTCTGGACTCGGGTTGTGGTTGTAGGTAGAGGTATGTTACCTGTGTCCCACCTGTTCTACAGCAAGGAAGCTCTTTCAGAAGTGGATCTGTTCCGTGTTACTGAGTGGGTGTTTGATGTCTTTCAGGCAGGTGCAAATATGATCGTATCCGGCAGCGCCATTATGAAGAGTGCAGATCCAAGATCTGTGATCAATCTTCTAAGGAATGTGTGTTCAGAAGCAGCTCAGAAGCGCTGTCTGGATCGATGAGACCCACCCAAGCGGTGTTCCAGCAGGCTCTGTGCAGGCAGGAGATCCCTTGTTTCTCGTGTGAGGGAGGGCTGGATGAACATCCGAACATAGATTATGGAAACGTGCTGCTGCTCAACAGAGGAATCATCCCCTCGCTGCAATGAAGCAAGCAGCAGTGCAAAACATTCTGGCTGTGTTTCAGGGTTGGAAATGCAATGGTTTGAACCTGTCTCATGATTCTGAGGAGGCACAGCCTAGGACACTGACTGGATTCACCTAAACTGCAGTCAGTTATTTGCTTGCTAGAAGAGTGTAGCATCACCACAAGCAGTCTCTCTTGTGGAAGACTAATCAAAACTGCCTTCTGCTGTCTGTATTTGGTATTTGATCTGTGCATTCCTACAAAACTTTTCCACTTCTGCATTAAACACCCCTTCCTTGGTGTGGTAAGTGTCCTTTTAGCTGATTGTCAGAAGGGAGTGGGTTTGGGAATAAGTAAGTTTGGGAAAAATGCAGTTTAAGAGGGCAGAACAAATGCTACCATTGCTAGAAACATTCCTATGTCTTGTTTTACTGCCTAGAAGCGCTCAACTACATTAAGACAAGCATCCTTTGCCAGTCACAGTGTGGGAAATAACGTCCTTATTTATATTTGAGCTAACCAGTTTAGATAGCTGTGTCTGCAGTCCCTGGCAGTGACTGGATTCCACGGAGGAATGATGCTTTAAAACCCTACAGATGGTGGAAAAAACCCAAACCCTTGTTTCGACCCCCAGGCTCCTGGGTTTGTGTATGTGCCTCAGTAAACAGTTTACGTAGTGACGTACAGTAATGTTATCTACCAAGTGATTTCAGTGTATGTAGGCTGAAACCACTACAGGGAGATGGCTCTACAAAAGGCTTAATGCTTCTCTTAACTATGAAGCCAAATAGTTCTCATACCTTCAAATTGCTTGTACTGACCTCACAGCCTGGCCTGCTTGAGCATGGGAATGGGCAGAGGCCACTAGAGGAATTGCTGAGCAGGTCGTTTTAACCAGACCTGCCTCCCATGGCTCTAATTAGGTCTGCTGCCTCCTTTGATGGTTGGTGGTATTCTGCATGGTGCTTTTTCCCTTTAACTTGTCATTACAGGAGGGTTGCAAACAGTCTGCCTCTGCTGCCCTAGGGGAAGTGGCTCAAGAGCTGCAGGCAGTTGCACTTCCACAAGGCCAAAGTCAAATGTATTGTCCTTGTGGCAGGAGCTAGGGCTAGTTCAAACAGTAGAGAAGTGTCTGAAATGGCTAAACTGCTGCATTTTCCTGTGTGGTCAGTCGTGGTTTAGGTGAACAAATGTCCCATTTGAGAACTAGCAAAAGAAAAATGGAGTCATTGGGACCTACTACACTGAAGACATCTTTTTGAAGAGGTTTGCCAAGAGAAAGCTTGGCTAGGAAAGGTAATAGTCCAAATGGCTGTTCAGTCATTCATACCTCTGGAAGGAACCTGTGTAGAGTCTAATTCATTGTCCACAGAGAAACAGGCCCGGCTCTGGTATCTAATGTGCAGGGCGAGCAGCCACAAACAGGCCCTGAAAATGACAGTTTAGGGTGTGGAAGTGCTATTTTCATGCTATTGAAAGCAGCAGGACAGCTGTAGTAGCTTGCCTCCTGCAGCTGGCCGTAAACTGGGCTGAAAGGGTAATCAAACCATTTCCGTTTTCTCTAATTCGTTAGGGGGACAGGGGACATCCCAAAGTCCTGCTGGTTAACCAAGGTACTGTGCTTTGGTAATTGATTACTGTGCTTAATTACTGTGCTTTGGTCTGAGCACAGACCCCTGTGGTACATTTGCTTTCAGGTTGTATCACTGTGTTTTTAATCTGGCGGTTTGCACTTCCACGAGCTCTCAGGTCAGGAGTGCTGTGAGAGGGAGAATTTACACACACACTAAACTTACTCAACTGCTTCTTTCCATCTAAATCCCACCCAGGTGTGTGCAGCAGCTGTTTACACACATAAGGTTCAATCCATCGGTGACTGCAGAGCATCCATGGAAGTACCAGTAATGATAACTTGTTCTTTTAATGCTTAAGACTATTCTGGTTTCTTGCCTCTATACATTAGCAGAAGTAATTACTGTCCTCAGTAATGTGACCCACAGTGGAAGTGCCACAGCTGCAGGACCCAGCCCAGCACTGACATGGAAACCAAGAGCAGCTTGCATGGTATGCACAAGGCCAAATAAACCCCAGGGCCTGTTAGATGTTGCAATACTCTCGTAAGTTTCAGCAACAAGGGGGAGCATGCTCTGACGTTGAGTAATGTGGGCTCAAGTGGTCCAGGGTGATGTGTCTGTACGGGAAAACAGGGTAAAAGAAACTCCAAGATAGCTTAGTAAGGCTGTTCTTGGGCATGTGCTGCTCAGGGTGGTGTAGCATATCCCTGAGCAAGAGAAAACACTGCAGTAGATGCACACAGAACTTAATTTTAATAGGGCTTAGAAGTTTGTGTTTGTACTTACTTTCCATTAAGGTCCTGGATGCAGAGATGAAACGTTTAAACCCTCCTAGCAGCAGGGAGCAGAATGGAAGTGGCTTTAAAAAATGGCTTCGAAAATGGTAAATGATGTGTAAGGGAAATGGCTTTGTCAAGCTGCAGCACCCGCTTTCATGTGTGGGGGGACCTTGCTGCATGGTTAAGTTGCTGTTTCACAGTCAGCCTTTGTAATACCTTCAGCCCACAATGTTAGGAGCAGTGCTGACAGCCATTTCCATGGCTTAACAGCCACAGCAAATGTGGTTGTTGGTTTAAAAGGGAAAAAAAAACATCCAGGAGATCCTTACACATTTTATGGCTTCAAACATGAGCATGGCTCTGCTCTCAGCCTGCTCTTGCCACCAGTGGCTTCCTCATGACACCAGCATCCATCCGGAACTGCACTGTCTGGAGATGGGAGTCCAGCTTTGCAGGAATAAGAGCTGCAGCAGTAAAGGAGGATGCCAATTCCAGCTGCACGCAGCACAGGGGAAGGTGAATGGAGGGGGCTGGTCCCGTGAGCAAGTTCAGTTAAGCTTTATAACCTTGTGTCTGTAGTGAACTGAGGCTACTGAAAAATGGGGTGCTCAATGGCTGGAGTAAAGAGGCACAGAGCAGAGAGGGCAGGGCACAGTGTCTGGTCTGCTGCAGCAAGGTGGAAATCATGAGACAGGTGCTGTGGGTGAGGAGCACAGCTTAGGGCTTCCCAAACCCCATCATCTCCCTTGCCGTGTGCACAGTGTTCACCTGCCCCATGAAGGGCTGCTGGAGGGAGGCAGATGATGTGAGGAAAGCAGATGGAGCCTGTTCTTGGTCCCTCTTGGTCCTATCCATAAAATGCTGGATTGCATTTCCATTTCCTGAGGCACCTTTAGGACACAGAAGTTAGCAGGGTGGTTTACTGGGTCCTGAACTGCAGAAACTCCTCACAATGGCCCCCAGGGATCAGGCAGAGCAGGAAGTCCTGACCTTAACCACAAAGGTGGATGAGAGCTGGCTTCTTAATGATCAGGCTTCTTAATGAATGGATACAGGCCTGGAAAGACCTGCAAAGCATCTGAGGCACATAACTTTCAGAAAACTTCTCCCAGCAGCAGATGCCCATGTAGGACAAGAAGGATGGAAAAATCCACCTATGTACTGAGACACCGAAGGGGGGCCTCGGCCTCACAGCCCCAGCGGAGTGCTGCTGCCACTCCAGTGTGTCTGCAAAGCCATTCTGGGCAAAGCGGGTCTCTGTGCCAAGAGGACGCGTCACTGCCAAAAGGCCATCAAATCCAGACTGTATCCAACATATATAGAAATAACTTTTAATTAAGAAACCAACCTTGCATCAAAGATTACCGTATCAGACATTGAGGCAAGATTCAAGTTTAAGACAAACCAGTGTTAAAAAAGTGTTTAAAAAAATAATCAGAATGTGCAATAAACTACAATGTAGCAATAGGTTGTAGTGTTGAAACGTAACTGTTTTCAGATGCCCAGCGTATATTTCCTGTCATTTTGACCGAAAAAACCCCCAAACTGACACTAAAACTGGGTCATCTGTCCGGTGCCCACTCCAGATGTTACACATGGAAGGAGTTTTGCACAACAGCAGAGACTCCTATTAAATTGCCTTCAACTGTCCTACACAGAAGAACTTCCTGTTGATGGATTATACCTACATTCAATGTTTAATCTTTGTTAATACCTCTTGAGATTGCGGATACGTCGCAAGCTACGCTATTTAGATGCAAGTTTAAACAACTTGGCTTTTGTTTCCTCACTGTGAACTGGCTGGGAATCACAATGGGAAGCTTTGGGGTCTTTTTCTTTATTGGTCTTCTATCCTAGATGTCGTGGTTTAAGCCCAGCCAGTAACTCTGAACCCAGGACACAAGACATCAATCATCTTTTCCTTTTCAGCTAGTTACCAAATGTTGGCATACTTACGAGACTCTTCCAAGGCACTGTACAGAAACTGAAACAAGACTTTGTCTTTAACATATTAAAGCAAAATATTATGAGCCTCATTTGCTACTGGAGGACTAAGGAAGTAAGATGATCCAAACCACAATATTCAGAGAGCTGCGTCACTCATTTGACTCGACTGCTCTTTCCTTCTGTTTCTCTATACCTGCCTGACTGAAGCAGAAACCCTACTTTGTGAGTAGCAGATACAGCGGCTATTGAAATGCAGTGGTCTATCCCTATTTCATTGCTTGAGGACACCTATATGAAACATGTCCTGGCACTACTGAGAGCTGAGTACAGGTTTTAAGCTAGATGCAAGGCTTCCAGAATGCCTGCTTTGAAACTGCTGGTTCTCAGCCTACCCTTATCTTACGCACGGGTTACACACATCCACTTTAAGAGAGGCAGATTTCTGCCCTGTGGTCATACCACACAGGAAAATAATCTGAGGCTCTCTCTTCGCCCCACTGGTTTTTCAAGTAGTTTTTCTGTGTTCAGTTGAAGTTGTTGGTTAAGGTAGACAGCATCGCTTGATGCACCAGAATCCACTAGGGCCAGAAATGCATTTGAAAACAAAACAGAAAAGGATTATTATTAACAATGTGGCAATACGAGAACAGAAAGTGAATGGTGCCAGCAATTTATGTGCGCCCACTCCCGACATTGGGAATATTAGACTTCCAGCTTGAAATAATTACTTTCTCTTGGGGTTCAGGAAGAAGAAAGTGTTGTCTTTGGGATTAATCCTGCCTGTTACAAAGCAAGAAAGAAAATATATTATATGCGGCTAACGTACAGGTTTTGAATTGTGCTGTCATATGCTGAACAAGAGAGATTTTACCTTACACTTTTCTCCACCTTAATTGGCTTTCTTAATGAACCACATTATTCCCCGTCACCTTTGTTTTCTTGTATTGCTGATTCCCAGGCAAGTGTTTTCGCAGTCTTCTGCCTCTTCAGTGGATTGTTTCCTTGGTGGATGGCCATTGTCTGTCAGCCCAATGGGTGTGCAGGAAGTACAGAGAGAGTCGCTGGGCAAAGCTGCACTTGACATTTCAGTCTGGTTCGTTACTTGATCTTGGCACAGTAAAGCTTCTACCTCTTCATCTTTTAGTGGAAAAACTCGAAGTTCCCACAGTCCAGACTGAAAGGAATGGGAAGGGTAGGAGTGAGGGTGGGAAAAGAGGAAAGAGGAGGGGAAAGGGATGTCAGTTGAGCCTGAAATGATTAGCTATGTGCAGAATGATCTGCTATCAAGTAACAAATGAGTGTCTGTCTTTACAATGTTTGCAGTGCTCTTCACACAAAGAATACGACACTGCTAGGCACCAGCTGTCAGGGTAGGCTGGCTTCATATGGTTTTGAACTAGTAACAGAGCTACAATTGAATAGGCACAGTACAGGAGCGGAGGAAGCTCTTTTCCATGATGCCAGACCATCGGGATACCTGACCCTGTCTGGAACCCTGGCCAGCATCTCTGAATAAAGATCCCTGAACTCAGGCCTGCCACATTTGCCTCAAAAACATGTGTGTACATTTTTACCTGAGGCTTCGTTAATAAAGCTCAGCAATCTGGTTTCTTAACAGAAGCGCTGTGTTCATAAACAAGGGTGTCAGCCTCAACTGCTGGTCAGGAACATACATTCAGGTTCTTTGTTTTAGGTTAGAGATAGTGGTCAGTGAAGACCTGACCACAGCTGGAAGCTCTTGGAAGCACCCACCTTTGCTTCCTGGTTCTCCCTGCAGAGTTGTGCAGTCCCTGAACAAACAGAGCTGGAGGCCTCTGAAGTCAAGTTGGGCACAGGCTCAGCAGTGCAGTGCAGTGAGGTGCAGGAGCTGCTGTGCTGGTCCTTCTGTGCCGAATCTTGGCTGTGTCGCCCATCAGCACTTCTGCTGTAAGACCTAGTGCAGGGTAAGAGATGAGAGTCTTCAGAGCTACTCCCTGCCCTCTCACGTGGCCAGGAACAGTTCAGATTATTTTCAGAGCATTCAGTTTCTCCATACCTGCTACTTACATTCTACTCATTTAAATCAAAAGAGCAGATGAAAACATACGCTTCTTGACAACCTTGTTGTCAGAAGCCAAAGCAAAGCATTCTATGTGGAGAAACTAACTGGGGAAAACAGGGCTGCAATGGGCATGCTCCGGCTGCAGAATAGATGGTGGCTGCTCCCACTCCTGCTCCACACGCTTGCCAGAACTGTAACTTTGGATCAGAAAAGTCAGGGAGCTGTGGGCATCACTGGTAGGAGCCTGTGGAATCCAAACTGCACTGTTAGTGGACTGTGCCAGTGTACTCCAGAGGAAACAGCAGGTCTTTGGACTATCTCCAAATCAGTTAAAATAAGATTAAAAATGTTGACCTTGCCCTTAATGCGACTTTGAACTAGACCTAAAATACTGGCACACATCTTGAATGCCAGGTGGAAGCCTGACCTTGCTCACATCAACGGCAGTTTTACTTCTGAATTTGAACAGCACTAAGATTTCACCAAGACGTTTATAGTTTCAAAATTAAGGGTACATACAGAACTTGGATTTTTCAGTACACTTCCTGCATTTTTTATGTTCAAAACTGCTTAAAATAGAATTCCTTAATACTGTTTAGCTCTAATTTTATCCTGCATTAAAAACCCCTCCTTATCTCTACGTATTTACTCATAGTGTCATGGTTCACTTTCAGCCAAGAGTAGACACAATCATACAATAACTAGCAGAAAAACTTATCCCAGCATTTATAGGATGTTTTTTGTCCTGGCAGATTCTGAAGCAATTTATGGGAATCATTTTCCCTGAGCCAAAATGCAGATACAGCTTTACGATGTTTGCTCTTATACACGCTACTTTTTTGCAAGGCTTTTAGGGGTTATATTTAATTCTGCTGAGTTTTGCACCAGACAGCAAGCCTGTGAGAGTTAACCATTTTCACACAATGACTTTTTCAATCCTGGCATAGCCCAGGACCCTTCAGTAATGGGCAGTGTAGTGCACTTTCATCTAAGGTGAGTGAAGAAGGGCTTGTTGGTGGCTAAAGCTGTAACAACTGGCAGTGGTACAAACTAGCAGAGCTGTGTGCTCAGTGGGAGTAGATTTTTATTCACTAATACCAGGTCACTAACACGCCACATTTCTGTATGTATCCATGCTTCAGAACTGCCTTTCCTTTCCAGCCACGACACCAGACATACCCAGTACTGTCCCTGATGAAGAATGCCCTCATTTTCCAATGTTTCTGTGACAGCATATCTGAAAGTGTTCAACAGGAACCCTCTGATCAAAGTCAATACACCTGCCTGCTATTCCTCCTGGGCCAGCGGCTCTGCTCCCACATCGACCACCTTGCTCTCTCTCTTTCTTCATACTTGCTGTGGCGTAAGGCAAACACTTCATCTGACAGGTCTTCTGTCTGTAACAAAACACAGGGATAGCTGCTGCCATAAAGATGAACATCACTAGAAAGACAGGCAGCTAATATTATATATAACTCTGCAGAGGTCTGTTCACCAAACAAGAGGAGGTAACACAATCCATGCTTGCAGCAGAAAGGCACATCACAAAATACGTGCATTTAGCTTTATATTCTCACTACAGCTCTGGTATATGGGATGCTGTCACTTTCACTTTATTTCTTTACATCTGTGATTGATCTGAATGGATATAGAAATTATCCCTCCCTCACAACTAACACATTTTTCTCTATGGTGAGAGGCAGAAAATGAAGAGGACAGGTATTCATTTGCAAATCAGGGCAGTATTAAAAGCACACAATAAAGACAAGGAAAAATTCCAGGAGTTTCCAGAGACTGCTTTAGGAGGAGGCTGGGAGGCAGTAGGATCTGTCAAGTGTTCTTTAAGCACAGAGAAACAGGTCTGAGATCACCAAGGACTTCGACAGCTCTGCACCAACAGGAACTCAGCAAACCTGAGGTGCTGCATTCCTGCTACGAAACCAAGCAGAAAATGTTTTCTGCTCTGCAAGGACTATTTCTTAGCAAATGATTTGCATGACCCTGATACAGCTTTAAACAGCCCTAATGTGAGTATTTTCAACTGTTCATAGTCAGACAAAAGCCAGCTTTTTAGGTAAAACTCCTCAGATGAAGCTATCACCTCTGATCTTCCCTTAGAAAGAACCATCTTCGTTTTGCTGTTGGCAGCACATCAAGAAGCTCCTCAGACCCAGCTGGACCAGCAGCACTTTGCTTCCCTTCCCCTTCACTCCCCACATGGCAGAGTGAGCTCTTGGCTGGACCCCTCCAGCACAGCTCAGAGTTACTTCAAAGTGCTCCAAACCATTCAAGATCTTCAAAGTTCACCTAAAAAGCTAAGGTTGGCGAGAGCACAAGAGTGCTGCAGCCATTGGATTTGGTGCCAGCTGCTCCTGACTCACAAAAGCAAAGGAATTCTAGGAAAGAACAATTCCTGGTCATAGGAGCTGTACAGCTGCATTGCCAGATCAGTCCTAAGTAAGACCTGTACCAATAATGGGGGGCTCATGGAAAATAAACTGAATTTCTTCTACAAAGCAAAATTCCCTGTGGTGTTACACAAGTAACATCATGTATCTTCCAACCGAGACTACTGAAATACAGACCCAAATGCTCCTCCCTGCAGTGCCAGACAGCGCCATACAATGCAGGATACACTGTCAGCTGGAAGTACTCCACTCCAAACAACAGCCCATAGGTTTTCTGCAGAGGCCGTTCTTCCTATCAAGTCCTGCAGCACTGCGGTGGTTTATGACTATAATGAGCACAAACCCAAAGCATTACAATGCATTTATGCTGTTCTAAACTATGTGGTAGTGGCACTCAGCTTGCTAGAGAGCACACTTCCTAGACAGCTGGTCATGAACTACAGCACCACAATGCAATCTAATGGGGTCAATGAAAAGGATCCCAAAGACTTCAGAGTGATCTGAATTGGCCACAGGACCTGCCTGTTACAGCTGTAGTTGTCTGGTTCCTCCTCAGCCCAGCACTCAGCAGGAACCTTCATACAAACAGGCCTGCTTTGTTTGCCTACCTCATGACTGCTTTTTGAAGATGTCTCACTGCTTTTATTTATTGATGTTAAACACAGAACACTTTTGTTAGTTGCAGGTTTCCTTTCATGCAAGTCAACAGTCAACTTAATGGGTTTCCTCCTCTCTCTGGAATTCACCAGCTCTGCCACTTGGATGGCATCAGTGTGGGGCTGCATCTCAGTTCTGATGCTGACTTTCCAAGGTCAATGGCATATAGCGTGAAAGTGAGAATTTTACGAACTACAGAAGTGCTATTCCCTCAGGGAAAATTCAGGATTTTTCCTTGTGCTCAGCTTGCCTTTGAAGTGGAAACAAAAGATAATTCTGAAAGAAAAACTCAAGAGTTTGAAAATACTTTTCTTAGCAAATTGCCAGAACTTTTCATGCTGGGAAAACTTCATTTCTAACACGCTTCCGTTCAAAAATCAAAGTCCGCATTCCTCTCCAAGAGAGGAGTTTTGAAACATACAGATATAAGCCTTACTGTTCCTCTGCCATAGCTGGTGATAGCAGATTTAACTACTTATTTAGTAACACTTTAGAGATTTCCTCCACCACCTTTGGGTTCATTTAAAGTTGCTAAAACTGGAGAATTTTTATTTCCCCCCACTAAGGTTGGTTTGAAAAAGGACAAAAGAACTGTCATTCCCCAGTGGATGGAGCTGGCAAGGGACACTGAGAGAAAAGACTATTAGGAAGGCCTGTTTGTGAGGCATGTCTAATGATTTCACTCAAAGAAAAAGACTTAAAGCAAACTAGGGTTTGGATCCCCACATCACATCTAGTTAAGGTACAAGACACTGTGCATTAATGTTGAATAGCACCCGGAATGTTTCTGAAAGGTTCTCAAAACAACAAAGTCTGTGTGCTTCCCAGGAAACACTGACTCATAAGCCATGAAACACTTAATGCAAAACTAATTACACACAGAATTCTTCCAAAGGATTTGTCATGACTAAGACAACTACAAACTAAACTGGAACATTACTTTACAACTGTGCCTTGCCAGAGTCTTTAACCTGGACAAAGCAAACTAAAACCAAAATAAACCAGGAAAACCAATGCCACACCCTCCCCTGCCTTAAAGCAACAGCAGATTGCAAACTCATACTTGCAAACAGGAAATTCAATTGCTCTGTTTCCAAAACCTCAGTATTTTTAGGGCAAAAAACAGAGCAGACGTAGGCAGTAGATTAACTTTTGCATTGCCCAGCTGGTAAGTTAAGTTTGCCCTTGTTAGGCAAAATGTCCAGAAACAAAAATCTGGCACCCAAAAAAGGTAAGCTTTTTGTACTCAAAGTGACAGCAAATAGGCCTGAGTTTCAGAAAGTGCTGACTTCTCATCCTTGGAGTTGTGGCTCCTCAGAGGATGACAAATTTGGGACCCCCCATTTTTGTAACTTGTGGAAACTCTGGGTGCAAGTCTATCGTATGGATTACAGGTTGTTGCACTGAAAGCCTTTAAATGAAGAAGAAAGAGAAGGGAAAGAGCAGAAGGGGAGGATACCAAGTGGAAGTACTCCATAACTGCTGGTTGACACAAGAACAACTCCAGAAGTTTTAAATTTAGCCACACAGAGGACAAGCAGAAAAGACACTATTATAGAGTTCCTTCACAGGCTACTATGCAGTAGAAAGCAAAGAAAAAGCTTACTTTATATAAAAGCAGAAAGTACATTTTGCCCTCTCTTGTCCTTCACGGATGATCTACTGAAGCTTGCTTTGATTTCAGTACAAGGAACAATTTCAAGAGTGTCAGAGTGTGAGAGCAGAAAATGCAAGAAGGAAAATGCTGCTGTTTCCTCACGTCTTTTTTCATGCTCAATCAGTAACAAATCTAACTCAGCCTAAAACCCAAACTGAGGAAGTGGAAGAATTATGATCGGGCAAACACCTTTTTCCAGTACTCTAAAAAACATCCAAACCAATTTACACAATCCCAAAAGAAAGGGGGGAAATTGGCAAAGGATGATTTAGACAAACAGATCTTGAGCATTTTTCTCTTGTCTGACATCTCTCTCATTCCACCCAGCAGCTGGCAGACAATACAGAAACACTGGACCACAGCAGGAGTCAAAGCTGCTTTATTATTAAACTCAAGTTATTTCCTGGCCAAAGGATGAATCATACAGGATCAGCCAGTCATGCCGAATACAATGTACAGGGAGGGCTACTAAACGAGCGATTAGCCCATAAGCTTCATAGACAGACACCCTGAACTCCTTCCAGCAAAATACACTAGAGATATGCGAGGTAAGTCATCTGTATGGGATCTGCAACCTAAATGAGAAACCCACTGAGTCCTCCAAGCAAGCCCCTTGAAGCCCTGAAAGCAAAATCACTAAGTGAAAGTACTGAACAGCAAATTCTCAAGGGACAGCGCACCCTTGCTGCCTCGTTAGATACTCTCTAAATGGTTTAATTAGGTATCCTTGCAGGGGAGTTCTCCTCTGCATGTAGTTTGACCTTCTCACTACAAAAGAAGGTCAGACATGTTTCCTGCTAGCAGACATGGCACCGAATCCAAAGGCGGTGGTGGAGGTGATGTAAATCTGAGCACTAGAATTTCTTAAGTGCATGAGAAAAGACAGGGACAGAGTAAGTTCTTCTCTTCCTCTTGACCCGAGAGCATGGTGCCAAATCAGTGCAGCTGCAGCAGGGAGGCAGCTGAGAGCACAACGCTCCTGGAAGGAAGAAGCTCTTCCCTCTGAGGGTGCTGAGGTGCTGGCACAGGGTGCCCAGAGAAGCTGTGGCTGCCCCATCCCTGGCAGTGTTCAAGGTCAGGCTGGACACAGGGGCTCGGAGCACCCTGCTCTAGTGGAAGGTGTCCCTGCCCATGGCAGAGGATTGAACTGGATGAGCTTTAAGGTCTCTTCCAACCCAAACCAGTCTGTGATGATGATGAAGGTATGAATACAAGTCTTACAACAGTTGACAGGGGCCTATAGCAGAGACTGGGGGGAGACAGAGATGTCTAAAGCACAGCAAAACGGGCAAGTTTATGGAAAAGGAGACACAAAGGAGGACATAAAACAAGCCTAGGGAGAGACCTGCTGGTACATTTATGCTGGGGTTAGGAAATTCTCAAACCCCTGATTTGAGAAAGGGGAGAAAGGGAGACCCAGCTGCAAAGTCCAGGGACATTCCCTGGAAGAAAGAGGTAGATTAGGTCTGGAGGAAGAAACAGTAGCACTTGATGCACAAACTTAGCTCAAGGGACAAGCAGGAAATGCTAAAAGTTACATTGTTCCTGACGACACCAATAGAAGTTTGCTCCCAGCTGGAAGGTTGCAGGAGAACAAAACTGAGGAAAACACGCTGGGCCCACAGGCAAAATTCTGAATGATCTTCTGAAGAACAACACACCATGGGAACTGCCCATGGAAAAATAAGATGAGAGAGAAGGACAGACATTACAGTACAGGTAGCCCAGAAGAGACCCAGCACCACAGTGCTTAGGAGCAGAGAAGGTGGAGGCCTGAGCAAAAGGGCCCTTAGGGAGCACTGACCATGCTAGCAGCGAGGGACAGAGGAGCCAAACAACCAAGTGAACAATGATTATGAACAGATATACTCCCATTCCTGTCATCTACCATAGGGTCAAGTAGGTTGGGATGAGATATGTTTTCAGTCTGATACTTGCATGAAGTCAGTGACTTTGGAAAATACATACCAATTATCCCAATTCTCTATTATAGCTCATTTAATTAACAACTGCTGATTTAATTAAAATACAGCTTACCTCTTCTTCATCTGTAGGAGAGCTTTCTAAAGGTTGAAATTCAACAACTCTCCAGCTGGAAGTGAGACAAGGAAAGTCAAATTAATTAACCTGAACACTGCTTCATTACTGCAGCAGCAGGGATGACTCCTGTTTCTACACTCTATTGTTAGCTACTCCTCCTTCAAATCAATCCTTTCAAATAAGTTAGTTTCAGACATGGAGAGCTGATAACAGATGCCTCAAATTTAGGTTTTCCTTTCCCAAACCAATATTTAACCTTTCTTTTTCCAACACAGCCTTTAAGCTACCCACTAGTCTTAATAGGAGTTTTAGCTTCAAAGACAATATAAGAGCAAATACAAATTAGAGAGTTAAAATATGGAACTGCATTCAGCCATCTGATGCAATTTGCTAGTAATCCAGCACAGGAGATGAATTACCTTGTTTTAGCAATCAAAATAAAAAGATGTTTCTAGAAGATGTTTCTAAAATTACAGGTTTACACTTTATGGAAAAAAAAAAAATAAGCTTATTCTACTGTATCAGGATTGATAAATTTTTCAAATATATGCTGAAACCATTTCTGTTTAATTCACTGAAAATAGTTAACTATGTTCTTATGAACCATAACACACAAAAAAAAGATAACCTCCAAATGACCATTCAGAATATGTCAGCTTTATGGTGCATTTAAGGTCATGAATATGACTGCAGTCATGATATGAACCCACTTCTGTTTTTAGTCAGTCTATGCATCTGCCACCTCCCTGTGTGTATCAGACTATTTCCCTTGTGCTATCAGCTGCCCTGTCTTCCCACAGATGCAGTCACACAAACTGAAGTACATGAGATAAAAAAAACAAGCGCATGAAAAGATCATCTTAATACTATAAATTATCTCAGAATCATGTTCTCACTTTTGTTTTAGCATCTTCTTTGCAACTAAGGAGGTCATGAACAAACCTTGGTGTGAGGATTTCTTTGTACTGTAGCTTCTCCAACTTCGATGGTGCCACCAGTGACATCGGAATAACAATGTTGTCTATATCATAGGAGCTCTCGCTTCTCAACCTCCTCCTGGAGTTATGCTGTACAATATAATCAATACCAGTGGAGATTTGTCAGCTCAAATCATAGGAACTGCATGTTAACTGAGAAACATCAGAACTGCACGAGGAGAAAGTCTGTAACTCAAACACATTTTCTAGAGGCTTAATGACCTCTGCTCCTGCTCCTCCCCTTGATGGAATCTCAATGAATCTTAAAACAATCTCCAGGATTTAATCTTTTGGCATAACTCCTGCTGAAATCAGTGAGCTTCTTTTCCTTGATTTCAGTTACAGTTAATCCGGAATACTTATGAGAACTCTGAAGTTAATGCTGTCTTCTTCATATGGTTCCGTCTACAAAGGTAACCTTCTATAATCTATCTACTAATCCATAACCTAAGTGATTCTTCAGTGTGATACAATTAAGAATTCCCAAAGAATGAAGCTACATTGAGCAGTGAAGAACAGCCTATAGGAAGAGTGATTTTCTCAAAGAAGTACAGAAGACATTTGCACACAAAGACACGTGACAAAGCACATTTCTTTGCTGTGATCACAGCAGGATTCCTGGTGGTAGTCTCTGCCCACCAGTGCACGGACCCTACACGGGTCAAAACCCGAAGTTCCTCAATTACAGGAGAAAATTTAATTTTAAATCATAATACATTCCATATTATAAAATCTCACTTTTTAGCTGGACTTTAAAGGAAGCAGCCTATTCTAAATGCTCTTTGATGGTGGTCTGCTCAAGCAAGGGAAAAAAAGAGGAGTGTGCATTGTCAGAACTATGTGGGGGACACAGATTTAAACCCAGCCCTCCAGGAGCCATCACCAGATTGAAACATGACAACTTACAGACCACCAGTATACCACTATGCTTAGCAGAACCATCGGACTGAAATCCAAGTATTATGATGAAATTGCCAATGAACTCCAATAAAACAAAGTGTACTTCTGCAGGAACTTCACTGAACTAGAGCTCTGCTGCTCCTCAGCAGATTTATATACCCAAGAGTTTGCCTGTAGTTCTGCTCAAAAAGGTTTTAAATAGTGAAGCTGAGAGTTAACAAATTCTGCAACTATATTTGTACCATGAGGCCATTTTATGTAGCTGTACCAAGACAAAAGGGTCATAAGAGCCTTTGTGTAAAATTCAGAACATAAATCACAGTATATTTAATAAAATTTGGAAAAGAAAAAGAGAAAGGCCCAACGGTCATAAACTAAACTTACTCTCTAGTTATATGATCTGCAAAATTCCTTTACAAGAAAGTATCTGTTTTAGGAACACCACATATTTAATCTGGAATAAATCACTTAACATAATCCACTTAGTTCATTGTGAAAACGCTCTGTGCTGTAATTTAACACTAATTTAGATACAAAAGGCACATGGGTTTGGATTATTAATCTGCACAGCTCTCTGTTGATAATTCAGTTAAGACAGTGACACACTTTTGCTTTACCTGTGATGAAGTGCCGGGAGAGGGCTTAGACATCACATTGACATTGGTCGCAGCAGCAAAACTGCTGTGGGATTCAGGTTCTGCTTGTTGAAAGGAGAATGTCTCAAACCTAGTGTTATGTTCTCCTGTCACGAAAAATAGTAATAAAAAAAAGGCATACTGGCTATTGTCTATTAGACTAAGATATTTTTCCATACAGCAATAGTAAAGTCATTTCTAGAAGCCCACAGCTAACCACTTAATTTACCAAATACTAAAAAAAGCCATCTAAATAAACACTTGCTACTTATCCTGTCTTCTTGTTAAACAAAACTCATCCCTTTCCTTCTACAAAGGATTTCTTCTCGTGGAACCAGCTTCATATGGGCAAATCCTGCTGCTTTTTTTCAAGAGCTGCCATAGACTACACACACAGCAAATGCAATCAGACTTAGAGGAACGGTCCCCAGTGTTCCCTAAAGGTGCTTCCCCAGCTGGGGTGCATCTCACTTATGTCCACTGAGCCCCCACTGACAGTTTCTTCCTTGATAAACGATAAAAGAAAACTCACAGCAAGGGTGAAAAACAAAATTGGTTTCTAGATCTCCATGTGTGGTTTCTTCTAGTAGCGGTCCATTGTTCCAGACAAACTAATTCTTGTTTACTCTTACTCACTCCCAGTGTAAAGAGCATTTACGGGGTTCAGAATTTAACCACCCATGTTTTGTTTTCCCTCTACCTTAATTTTCAGTAAGAAAAGAAAACTCAGATTTAATATACTGACTAATAAAAAGAATCAATGAATTCCAGCACAGAAAAAGAGGTAAGGCTGATCCTAAAGATGGCATTGCACAGGCTGGGTCAAGGACATGAACTCTCATCTCCTAGGCAGCTCTGCAGCTCCTGGCACACAGCTTTTATTTTTGGCCTTGTTCATTAGGCTGACCTTCCCCATGGATAATTTCTCCTAGACAGAGCCCAAATTAGGAATAAATATGTAGTACTATACCCGTAGCACTAATAAGATAGAACTGCTGCTGCTACTCACAAATACACTGCATAGCAGTTTCCTGGCACTGGGAAACTGATCCTCCTGATAAAAGATTGCTTTATTTTTTTTTGTTCCATTTACTCAAAGAACTAAATACTATTGGCAGAAGACTAACTGTAACTTCAAAAGGTTTATAGCAAGAAGTTTTCTCTCTTACTAGTGCACTCAAGTAACTCCAATTGTTGATCTCAGCATGTATGACAGTACACTTAGGGAAACGTTAAACACCTAAAGCTGAGACAGTTTTCAATGTGTCCAAAACCACCTTTGACTCTCTCCTGTAACTTTTAATTAGTAGGGGGTTTTTGGTCGGTTGGTTGTGGTTTGGTTTGTTCTTTTAAATAGACAATGATTTTCAGTTAAATCATCTCTATAGTAATTCCCCTATCTCCACCTCTATTGCAAGGTCATGCTAACAGTTTTACCTGGCTATGCACCAGAAGTGCTCTATTCCACAATGTTAACTATCATTTATACCTTTCAATTCTTTCTTAGGGGAACTTCTAAACTTACATAGTTTGTCCTCTTACTCAATGACTTATTTTCTTCAAACTTCTTGGGAGGATTTTGCCAAAGTTTTCCACATAAATGAATCTGTAATATAATCTGTTAGGTTTTACATTCTAATAGCCTGGAGAGGTAAGGTGGTATTTATCTTTACAATGGTATGCTGAATTTTTTGTCCCCCAAATATCATGTTACCCTACAGAACTTTCAGGGCAATTTCTGTTAATTTACCAAGTGCTTAAGCAGAGATTCAACAGCTTAAAATATAAAGTTCAGGGTGAAAACACTAATTATAAGTACTGGCTACCCCTAAGTCCTCTTCACAGGCTGGAAGGAAACCAGAACCACAAACGACACTACACAACAAATGAAACATAGCTGACCAAAGATGCCAGGAATAGTAAATGTTTGGTCAGGCACATGATTTGATAGATAACTTTGCAATTCAGTCTGTTTCACTGACTACTATAAAAAACTCTTTCATATTAAAAGCAACGACACCCAGTATTAGAAAAACACAATTGGACTGTTGAGCAGTTTCCTTCAAGAGTATTCCAAAAGTGAAACACAGAAGGCTGTCTTTTTTTGTAGTATACACTCAAGAAGAAAGTTTACTACACTTTAAAGCAGCAAATTCTTTTCATGGTGTCCTAAGTCCTGTGAAGTTTTGTAACAATATCCTTTTTAGAGACAACTTAAAATTAATTCTCAAAGCTCACTGATAACAAATTCATCTATAGAGCAGAAATCATAAAAGAAGTAGTGCTGCCTTAAGTAATACCATTTTTTCTTACCTACTGCTGTCTCACTGAGATGTCTTTTCTTTCTGCCTTCTGACAGCTCGTCAGATGTTCCTGATACTGACTGAGATTTGGAAGTAGATAAACAGCCATCGCTCCATTGCTTGACAGAAACATTACGCTGATTATGGTCTACAACAGAAAAAGCATGTATCATCTTGAAAATATATTTTCCACTGGTGCTATTTACAAGGAATCTCAATGAACTATTTATAATGGGAAAAAAACACAGGCTTGTGATATAAATCCACCTAAAGCCTTGCCAGTTACCTTCTCTGATAACCTGCTTTGTGGCAAGTTTATAAATTGAACATCTACATACCATTTTCTGGAGATGCTTTAACTTCCCCTCCTGAAGATGAGGTATCAACAGGTTCTCCTTTGATGTTGTCCTTCTTTAATAATGTTTCAAAGTATATGTGAAGAGGAATATCTAATGAAAAAAGAAAAATCCAAATAGAATGGGGTCTGTCTGTCAGAAAGATGGCAATCTCTGTGTCAATAAATTATGCATCATCACTGAAGGTCTAGGAATCAATTTACATCACACAACACTATGTACTATGATCTACGAGGAGTATCACTGCCTTGACTCATGAAGAACAGCAGTGCCCAGTAATTCCGCAAGGACTGATCACTTGGATATATGGCGGCAGTGTCTTCATACTGTCAAAGCTGAAGACTATAGGAAAAGATGTCCTGAAACTGGTGAGACCAAAGGAAAACTCAACAACAATATTCCAAAAAAGCCCAGCCAGACATCTCAAGTAAGTGATTTTTGGATGATTAAAAAGAAAATTTCAGGCAAGGTAATTCTCAGCAGGATACTTATTGCATGAGTGCAATCTCCCATAATTATCTCTGTTGCCTTTTCTACCAGTTATCTAAATACTGTACAACATAATCTTCGGTAACTGCCTGGAGGTGAGACCACAAGTATCCCTCTTTCTATTAACCCGCAGTGAGGGTTATGCCGGGGTAAAACCAAATTCATTTTAGCTGTGAAGCCACACTGCCATACATGCTGACCAAGGCAGTATGCTTAAGCAGTTCCAAGCTCTCTACCACTAAGAACTCCTAAGGGTTGATGGGACAACTCAAGAGCAAGGTAGGATTCAAACTCAGGACTGTTCTTGAACACATCCCAGTGTAAGCACATGCCCTTAGTAGATAAACAGCACTTATTTTGTGGTGTTCAAAATTCAAATAAGAAACAGCAAGGTTGTGTCATGTCTGGAATAAACTATGTCCATACTGCAATTACTCCAGAATTAAGGTCAAACTAAAACTAAATGCCTTTGGAAACTTACTGCTGGGAGCCTAGAGGTAATTTCAAGGTACATTCCTTCTTTCCCTCTCTGGCAAAGGCTACAGCAGGGCAATGTAATTCATTTCCTGAGTGAGTTCTAACCCAGACTTAGTCTGCAAAACATCTCAACTGGTAAGGAATTTACCCACTGTTGTAAGGCTTGAAGGCTTAAGAAAAAGAAGTCTATCTGAAAAGCCTTTCCGGAAACAAAATTGCAAGAAAAACAAGAAATTAAGTAGAAATAAATATGTCAACGTAAGAAGCAGGTTTGACAACTATTACATTCAGAATGAGGACTGAGAGCAGGGCCAAAGGGTGGGCATTAAACTGGTTTTATTTACATACAACCTTAGCCTCATGTGCCTTCAGGATGTGCCAGGGAAGAAACTCTCAACATATTCTGCTAACTAAAAAATGACAATTTATTTCAATTTGATATGGATTTAACTAGTTATTTGTTCACAAGACCCCAAGGTTTTTGCTGTGTTTCCTGTTCTACTTCTGAGTAAAACATAAAGAAGGTCTGAAAAGTTTATCAGTCACAACAGTTAAGTAAAGAAACAGAACATTTCTCCTGTTGTTTTTTGTGAGTACACCAATCCCACTACACTGTATTTACTGGGCTGCCTGCAAATTACGATTCTCCTTTGAAAGGGAAAATTATTTATCCAGAATAATTCTTTCATATAAAAGAAAATGACAAACAGACCAGTGGGCTTCATGAAGAGGCAGAGACAGCAAAGTACACAAAGCATGGAGAGAAGCATAAACCTAGCCTCCCTCCAAAACAAGGACTGCATCTGAGCAGGAGACTAGGTCCAGGACTTTTTTCCTATCTCAACTATTATTAGCAATATCCAGGCTCCTTGAAAACAGAATTAATATTCCTCAAAATGAAAGATGTTCTTGGTATTGGAACGAAGCTAAAAAAACATTTTTCTTCCTCCATCCTGGCAAAGTGACCAACAGTTGCCACAATGCAATCCAAAGTCTTTCAGGTTTTTCCATTATGATTAATCTTTCTTTTAAAAAAAGAAAATGTCAATATTCTTGTTACACTTCCTAGTCTCCCTTAAAGAGCAAGGTAAGAATGAATGCAAGGGGCATAGCCTTATATGACTATCCTTGAACAGACTTCTAACCCCCCTGGCTCCTGTCCAGCTGGGCTGTCAAGAGTCACACAGTTAAGTCACGGAGAATGTGTGTAAATAGAGACTTAAGAGGTGTTTTTCTTTCCTCTCCACAACAGCGTCCTCCTGACTGGGATGTTTGCTGTTGCATTCTTGGAGTAGGTGTTGTTTCGCCTATGTGCTCCTCAAAATAATCTCTTTATCCCACATGGGGGATGTAAATGCTTGTAAACCTGCAAGAATTGCGTCCTCCGCAGGTTTCCATGTTCATGCTTAGGTCTTCTCTACTGGCCAGTGACAAGTTCTCCAAACCCAAGCTTTACTGTAATCCCTGAATTCCTAATACCAGGCTGCAGCATCTACACTGTCATTCTGGGAAGACACTGGGTTTGCTTA
The DNA here is from genome assembly GCF_033815535.1 of Pezoporus flaviventris. NCBI lineage: Eukaryota > Metazoa > Chordata > Aves > Psittaciformes > Psittacidae > Pezoporus > Pezoporus flaviventris. The sequence continues at coordinate 56,614,290 of NW_026892549.1, forward strand.
AAGACTCAAACACTTCTATGGAGATCCCAGCATCATGTTCAGGATTATTTTGTGGTAAAGACGACCACCAGAACAGCAGAATTCCTGTACTGGTGAGCAACTACCTGGAAATAGTTTTTTCCTAAAATAAAAACCCCAAACAACTAAAAATCCAATAGTATTCATCCCTTCTGCAGATAACAGCATTAAACATGCTATTTTGAAGCCCCAAGAGCTGTCAAGCTGCACATGCACTAGTTTCAGAGCTGAGTCACAAACATCATCATCCACATTGTTGTTCAAGAAGATTAAAGAATCAGTTGACAGGAACCATAAACTTCAAAGACCACCAAAATGACTATCACAAAAAACTATCAGAAAACCTAAATAAAGCTTTTTGGTTGTAATCACATTACTGGTATGGGAAACGTAGGTGGTTTGTTTTTTAAATGTGAGGATGAACTTAAGATTTTAAGTTAAGATTTTCCTTTATTCTAAAGTCACATATTTTGCCAGTATGTGGAAAAAGAACTGTAAGAGAACTGAGTTCTAAAAACCACTGAGAAAATGGTCCATAAACTACAGCTCTCACAAGCACAACCACCCTCTGTATAGTTATGTCTGGTGTTACTTACCTGCAGGGAATGATAAGACTGGATGGAAGGAGGAGTCCAGCTCTTGCACATAATCTAGTATTTTAGATTCTGTGCCGTACTCACTATACGGGAACTGAGTTTTATATGGAAAGGAGACATCTCTAGATGGCAAAGTCTGCAAGGATATACAGAAACAAAGGTTAACTTCTACTTCAATCACTTCCTTCAAATTAGACCAGAAGGAAAACAAAAAAGAAAGAAAAATGTCAGTGAGAGACACTCTTTAATATGGGAATAGCAAAACTATTCCTACAGACTTCAGATACTCTAAATAATGACTTACCTCCACATACAGACTATAGTGCACAATACAAAGAACACAGAAAATTAAATTGCTTCCAATCATTACTTTGATATATCCTATGATAAACAAACATCCCTTAAAATTGCATTCCAGCACAACAGGCATAATATAGATACACAAACAAAACTAACACCAGACTAAATATCTTTCATTCATCCCCTTAGTCTCAGCAAGGTTTTCAGTATGTCTAGACAGTTTGAGTGCATACATTTTTCATGCAAGAAACTATATTAACATTTTGAGCACATTGTGTACTTACACAAGGCAAGGGGGCAAACTCCTAACTTTGTTAGAATGCAGATTATCAGATAAGCAACACAAACAAGAGATACACAGCAATAAATATGGAGAGGGATGCATTGAGGATTGACTAATAGGTAGTAAGAGGAATTACTAGAAAGAGGAGAACTGTAAAGAAAGATATATTTAGCTGGTAAAATGATGGATTGCACAGAACTGGTAGGTGTGAGGCAGCGGGACACTAGGGAAAAAGGAAGGGTGAAAAATGGGCAGGAATAGCAGCAGAGTGCAGACAACATACTGAGCTCTGAAAGGACTTTGAATGTGGTACTACAGGGCAGCAGTTAACAGCAGACTTTGCCTCAAAATAAGCTACAAAAGCACTGCAGGGGAATAGTGCTGCTTATGCTACTTTCAGCTTTACTGGATACTAGCAGTAGTAACCTCAAAGATCCTAACAGAGAGGGAGGGACAGCGGCAGTGGGGTACTTCAAGGGTCTCAGCCTAACACTGCGCAAACAATCACACTTATCTCCTGGAACAGGATTTTAATGTAAAAAAATGTAAGAATCAATATAAGAGTGGTTGTCTTGATTTTCTTACAACTTTTTATGGAATGAAAGGAAACCATCTAGCAGTTCCATTGGAGGCAAGGTGATGAAACAAACGCTACTTGTATTTTCAATATTTCTGCTTTCCAAATCCAAGAAACCTCTTCAGCTGCTTCCTCCTGCCTGAACTATTCCAGGCTGTATTCCAGCAGTGCCACTCATGTATTAGTGATGCAGTGATTATACCCACCACATAAAATCCCCTTCCACTTACTGAAATCAGTCCTGTCAAGTGGCAGCAGTATTTACAACCCACACTAACTCAGAAAATATTTCATTAAAAAGTTCCCCTTTCCAATTTCTTCCCTTCTTCCAAACTGATAAAATTCCCTATGCTGCTATTGTATTGCAGGAACTATTAAGATCAAGTATGCATGTTATGATGCTGGAGCAGAAAAGACCCTGTGATGGTGAGGCTCTTGTATTTCACTTCACAGGAAAACATTCATAGTCCTAAATCCACCTTGATCTCCATGCACAGGTGCATGCATGAGTACTTCCAACTTCATTTGGAAAGAATTCCTTCCTAGCCCAGGACTCCTCTAAATCTATGTTCTTTTATTTTCCTATGACAGACATATGGGAATCTTCATCTGTTAAACTTTAAACATCCATGAAGTGTTGGCAGAACTGGGACCTGTGTTTGGAAACACTAGAGGAATAAATGCTAAAGTGAATTTAATGTTTCCCATTATACGGACCATTAAACTAAAGCTTAAAGGTAGTTGCTCTACCTTCAATGCAATAACGGCTTGCTTTTCAAAATTGCAGAAAACAAAATTTCCTCTTGATATTTTGGTATTAGAAATTAACTATTTAGTGAATCTCCACTATTTAAAATGTAACTGCACTCCATTTGCTGGCATGTCTTTTTTACAGGAATGAATCCACATTACAGTAAATGATAAATCTCTCATTCTATAAAAAGATACCCCCAAACACTCATCAGTAAAATTACCTCCAAAATAATATATATAGAACCAACACAAGTGACATCCATCCAGTCTTTAGTCCCTGACCCGCTCTTGCTTTTAGTCCCAAACATATTTAGACACTAGGTTACAGCTACACCTGCTCAAACACATGCATACGTAGTCAAAAAACCTCCACAGTCTCCATCTATTTTGAAGCGATACTAGAAGCCATTTGCCAACATTAGTAAATGCAAAATTCTTTTCCTCATCTTGTCTGTGGTAGAAGTTACAAAACCTTCTGCCTGAATTTGTGTCTTATTTCCTTGATTGCTTTGTCATGAACACCTAAATAATGAAATCTTTCATGAAAGTCAGTTCGTAATTCAAAAGAAAATAAGGACTTCTATAGAAGCAAGAGTAATTTTACTCTAATGCCTGTGAAATTACTTGAAAAGAGCTAGAAATTCTGGCAGTGTCTGTGTCCCTAGCTATGGATCTGGTTTGTATTTCTGATGGAGTAGCTTTCCACTGGAAAATGCTGAATTAGTGAAATCATGAAATTGTCAAGAATGTCAACTTAATCAAGCCTTGGTGAGAACATTTCAGAAGCCCTTCATTCTGGGTGAAAACGTGTTGCTCAGTCAAAAAAGAGCTTCAACCTTATTGAACCAAAACTGAAGAACTGTTTATTGGGAAACTGAACTCTCCTCCCTTCCAATTCAGTGCAGAACAGAGCCTACAACTCAACTGGCTTTTACAGCCATTAATTATTGATGTTGTAACACAACAACAAAAAAATCCTCCAAAACCCAACTGAAAACAGCCCAACACGTATATCCATTCAGCCACAGCAATGACGAGTGGTTTCAGGAAAGCCACAGTGTGCAGCTTTTAGAAGACAGGCCTCTACATCAAGCCTGACCACAATGCCAACCCTTCCAAAAGCAAGAAAGATTACAAAACTCATGTTTTTTATCCCTGCAGTACCCGTTGTGCATCTCCTGAAACATTCTTCTTCATTATTGAAATATAAGCCTCATGCCTCCTCAGCTCAAGTAGATATGAAGAATAACATTACATTAAATCACTTCTATCATGGAAAAGAAAATACACTGTATTTTAGAGGAAATCAGAAGTGTGCCAGCCTTAAGTCTTCAATTAAAATAGTAGTTCTCTTTTAAACTTGCTAAGGACTGGTGTCACCAAGAGAACCTTATTTTCTGAAGTATTATGAATTTTAACCTTGGATTTTTTCTCCTCAGTACTGTTTTACTGGGTTACACAGAATACAGTGAGCAATTCCTTTTGATAGTCAAAATAATTCTTGCACTTGCCTGTGATAAATCAATGCATTAGAGAGGGCACAACTGGCTCAAGCCTCTGTTCCAGAAGGGTCAGAAGGCTGAACACTACTGAACACTAAAGGCTGAGTCTGTGAAGCTGCTGTAATTGAGAAGAAACATGTTTCATGCTCCCAGTTAAAAACTCTGAAGTGAATTCTCATTTCATGGCTGCAGCTACTGACCACTGGAACTCCTACTATTTCTGGAAACATGCCTGAGCGTAACAGTGCAGGGAGCCACAGTTTAAGTACCCTGATATGTATGAAGGCAGGAAGCTAATGAAGTTAGCTCAAATACACTCTGCTGAATACCTGTCACGTCTGTTTCCCATTACTCTTATAAGCTGAAAAAGGCAAGAAGAAAGCATTTATTCTCCCTAAACACACACACTCAGAACTCCTCAGCAATATCAAAGAGCTCTCCCCCTCAATATTGAAACTGTTCTTCAGAAAACAAGTAGCCAACTAAACTGCAGAGTTAATGATAGGATCCAAATGAACCACCAGGTGGGTGGCTCATACCTCCTCTTTGAACACCAAACACGCTGCTAAATTGGAATCCTCCAGAAGTGCTATGTACAGCTCAAACCAACAGAGTACCACGTTACCTGCTTGCTTCTGTGCTTCAGCATCTGCCTTAAAGGCAAGCCCACTTCTCCATGGCCTCCCTCTTCTGCACACAAGGATCTGCTCCGCACAGAGCTATGCTCCTCTGGCAGAACATGAAGTTAAATAAAACATCTTATTTCACAAACTAAACATCAGGGGTTCCCTAAGCAGGACTTAGAATGCTTTTGGGAAACATACAATACATGGATAGTGGAAGGTTAATCTGAAAGCCCCTTCTCTCTTACAAACAGGTAGCAAGGGAGAAGGCAGGTGAAGCATCTGAGACACCCCTGTGTGGGAAGGTGCATAGCAGATGGTGCTGATGATACATACTACGTGACAGACTTCCCCTTCCTGATGAAGCTTCTATACATGTCAAATGGACAGGCTTTTCCCATGCACTTCCCTGCAATCTATGTACAGGTCAGGTCCAGCAAAGCAAAGATGCAACCAGATTTGTCTGCCTCTGGTCCCTCTGAAGCTGTGGATAAAGGTAAAGCAGCAGATCCTGTGGCAAAGACCATTTTTTTCCAGGAACAGACCTGAGACTTTTACAAAACACTAATGACAACTTACTCAGCATCCAGCTTGTCTCAAATTCAGACTTTTAGTTGGTTTCATAAAAGGAGTGGTAGCTTCTACTACTGGTTCTGGGAGCACTCACCTCTCACAAATACACATGGAGTCCAGTTTCTTTAATCCTGTTACAAGCCAATTGGAGATGGACTTTCACCTGCTCTGTGGAAAGTGTATGCTAGCCTCACCATTCTGAAAGAAAGACCTTTTGTTCAACCAGCAAATCAACTGAAAAATCAAGGTTAGTGCCTTATCTTTGACCAATTAAACCCAAAGAAGGAAAGATGTGTTAATCCACAGGGATAACTCTTCAAAAATGCCGTACAGGAATTAGGAGTAGATGTGATCAAAAAACCACTGCAAAAATAAGATGAAGGTGCAGGACTGTGAAAGGCACACTTCAGGTTCTTCATTCTGGGACAAAAGAATGCTCAGGATGACTGGCTTGCCATAACCTCCAAAGGATGGATTTAGTTCCACTGGCAGTATCACAGTATCACAAAACTAAAGGTACTCTCCCTTCATTCCTTGCCAATAGACAACAGTCCTGTCAGACCTTGAAAAGAGCTGAATCTGTAGGTATATTTCTTTTTTCCCAGGTTTTGTGGATTTTTATCCAATGGAAGACCTTCTTTTTTAATTATCAGTGTTAAAACAGTAGTTTTATCAACTATTGTTTTCACTTACAAACTTGGGAAACCAACTATACAAATTATAAAAGCATGTGTATGTGTATACCCTAAACCCTGAAAATTAACATGACTTGGCGAAAGACCCCTATGTATTTATCAAGTGGCATCTACAAAGCACATCATTGGCCCTAAGCATGCATTGGGAATGCAGCAGGCCATGAAAATCATAGAACTGTATAAGAACTAGACTGAAATAAGAAACTCGAACCCTAGAATTTAAATACTTCTCTCCTGTCTGTTTTGGAGCCTTCTGGAGAAGCACTAAGGTTTTTTATCCTCCCTTTTTGTTTTAAGCCACTAAATGAAAGCAGATACTCTTCTGGTCTCACTTAACTCCTGTTTGAGGCTGAAAAGCCAAAATATGGCAACACTCAGCTGCAAGAGTTGGTGACATTATACCAGCTGTTTGCCTGTATATGTAAAATGTGAGCTTTTGCACCTCAATTCCCAACTTCCACGGTGTTGGCACCTTTGCACATTTCAATTCCAGTTTTCCCCATGTGTCCACACAACCAACTCTTCCTCCAGCATGTGGAGATACAAATACAACAAGAATCTTGAGGTTAAAACACCCTACTGTGCCCTACAACCCTGCAAAGAAATGGATAGGACCAAATGTGATGGTGCTCAGATCTCCCTGCATAAAGTGTTGGTAGATTAGAACACTACCTAGCCTCAATGACATCTCTTGGTGAGGCATGACTTGAAAAGAGAAAAAGGTGAAACTGATGTCGTTATTTTGCCCGTTAAATGAGAAACTAACAAAATGTACTGGCAAAATAAACTCCTTGTTACTGACAAAACCCTGCAGGAAGCCACACAGATAAAACACTAGAAAAGAAAACTTCAGGGCGTATCAGCTAGACAAATACTTCTCTGGGGGGTTCTCACTAGTAACAGCATTTGTCTGCTTTTAAACAAACTTAATAGAACTTTTGGTATCTCACACATAATTCAGTTCCTTCAAGTTTAGGCAAAAAATAGCCAGAGATGGGGATACTACATATTTTCCTTATAGGAAAAGCATTTGCAGAAGCACTCAGGCATCTGAGAGGTTTGCAGTTATAAATGGAACAACCACTGGGAAATGATTCAATTGCTGCTTATGTTTTAAAGTTCTGACACTGACCTGCTACTTACAGACTTTCTTGGCCTTCTTTCTTAGTGTTATCCTATATTAAGGGTGATCAGGTTTTGGAACAGGATGCCCAGGGAAGTTGTGGAATCACCGTCCCTGGAAGAGTTCACAAACCGTGAAGATGAGACCCTCAGTGACATGGTTTAGTGGTGGCCTTGGCAGTGCTGGGGTAATGGTTGGATTTGATGATCTTGAGGTCTTTTCCAACCCAGTTAATTCTATATGATTTTATAGGAAGAGACAATAACCCAGAGCTTGTTTGACTTGCCAGCTGTGACAATGCAAATGAATGGCAGATCCAGCATTTTGATCCAACATTCTCAGACTTCCAACCCCTGCCTGCAAGCACCTGTCCTCCTACTAGACCACGCCTGCTGTTCACTCCTTTGTGTTATCCTGCTCACAAGTTTTAATATTCATTCAAAAATCACAGTGAGGAAAGGCACCGCTATAATCATGTCCTCTAGACCGAAGCAGACTGTAATCCCAGGGTTTCTTGTGCATGTCAGTTATTCTGAGGGGTTTGTGCACTGACTTCACAATCAACAAATGGCCTAAGCTCTTCCCAAGCTATTTAGATAACGAAAGAAGAAAGATACAAAACAGATTCCATGGCCAAAAGATGACTCACAGATCATCTGTGGTACTTAAGTCATTCTGAATTAGGGGACAAGTGGATTTGGCCCCAAAGGATGTTTCAAGTTCCTGAGGATACTGGATGGTGACAGATAAACCAAACACCCTGCATCCTGTTTTATTTATCTGCTGTCTAACTATCCTGTAGATCTTCCAGGTATTCTAAAGTTTCATGGAGTTCTATTTTTTTTTTTAGATACTACTGTGTGTAAGCATTATTTTACTAGCAGAGCAGTCCTCTTCAGAAAAGAAATACAGCACAGGACAATGTAGGGCATCTCTCAACAGGCACTGGGAGGCTACTAGGTCACTAAATACTCAAACTTTTGACAGCACTGTAAATGTATGTGGCATGGCAGTAGATAAGAGAAAAAATGTGGCTGCCTTCCCAGTGACCTTATGAACTGACAGATGGGATAGCAGTTAACAGTTTCTTACTTAGCTTTTCCTAACGTGGATGCTGGGGCGTGGAGAGAAGGACGAGCTTCCCAAATGAATCTGAACAGATGTGGAGTACAACACTCTGAATGCCACTCAAAGCACGAAGGGTACAACCAGTCACCCCCAAAATCCCAAATTCCTCAAAGCTCTCCCATCATATCTTAAACTTCCACATATGGGAAGCCTGCACTTTGCTGTGATTCTCTGGACAGAACTCTTTAGTTACTGTTTTACTCAGATTACTCTGCAGAGCAGCATCACCCATCACCACTGCCAGGCACTCACTCATTGGCTGTTTGAACCAGACACCAAGAGGAATCCGATGCAGGAGCTGTGATGTTCAGAAGATTCAAACTTCTCAGGCTTTAGCAAGCTGGTCTTTGTTAACTCCACATCTGCTGCAGGCAGGTGGCAGCAAGTCTGCCCTACCTCTAGATTGTTCTTGGGCCAGTGACCTTAAGGAAATGGGGGTCCTCACAGGCCATGGTACAAGGGGCTGTAAATGTTAATCTTGATGAAACAGTGGAGAAGCACTTGCTAGAGATGCCACACTAACGCTATATTAAAAATCCAACTCTTCTGCATGCTGCTAAGAAGTAACTCCTTTTTCTGTGAAAGGCTAGAGGAAATTTGCTGGGTTACTGTTGGGAATATAAATGCATTTTCAAAGAAAACTAGGTATCAGTCTCAGAGGCCGTTCCTCATTTCGCATCCTTACCCTTAGACATCTGCCTAATGTAGCAGTCAGCCTGAGCTGATTGCTCAGCTTGTAATGGAAGAACACTGGTTATCTCATCAACAGCTGAGTAACCAAGTGTAGCAAGTGCAGCACTAAGAAAGTCACAAGCCCTGTTAGAATAAGAGTTCCTGAACAAAAATATACACTGATGATGGCTCTTAATTCAAAGACTCGATACCCATTTAGGTTTGACTGTCAGAATGTGCTGAAACGTCCAGACCAATTTTATCACTTTATGCCCTAGCAGGATCCCTGCTACTCTGTTTTTAACCAACACTGTGTAAGAGGCTTTGTTCACTACTTTACCTTAATTCTGAAAACTTTAATTGAGTTTGGCACTTGCACAAAGTCTGAAGCTGACAGGTCGATCGCTGCCACCACCTCTTATTTTCTCCAAGCAGAATTTATCTGCAGTGCAATGACACAGTTCTCCATGTTGCCTCTCGGTTAACTTCCCCATGGAAAGGACATTAGAAAGCATAGTGGAAACACAGGTTTTTGTGCCAAGAGCTGCAGTAAGCATAAACAGCATTCCCTACAGCAGTTTTTACCACACGGTCTTTGGGACATCTCTGCACTTTCAGTACAGAGACACTGGAGCTGGTTTAGCATATGCTAACCCAGCACTAGAAATGTCAAGAGCATGGGGCAGACACACAGTTGCACTAGCTCCTGTATTTGAAGCCTTAACTAGTAACTTAAAGGCACTTTTTTATTGCAATCTACAATCAAATGTACATTATAAATTTATCTTTTTAGCCTACGAGTCAAGGTAAACTACTGAGTGTGCAAAGCAGCTCAGCTTTACGGCTGGTTGAAGATAAAAATGTAAGCTCTGCTTTGAACTCCTGCTGCCAGGCTGCAGAAATGAAGTTTCTCTTCACATACTTCTGCTGTTACTCTCTGAACTGCACTGACTCTGGCCCAGCTTTTCAAAAGACAGAGACATAGGCAGTGCTTGCAGAAATACGAGATACTTGAGACTGCAAGATGCAGGCTTCCAGAAGAGCCTATTATTTAGAAGTTGCACCTGGAGTGGAAACCCCTCATGTTTAAGCAGAACGAAAGGAAAGTCCTAAAGTCTCTTGCCAAGGAGCACTCTTCATAGAAGGACTTGTGGTACTGGAGGGACCAGGAAGGGAACAAGGCCCCAAACCTCTTTAACAGGACATGGATTGGACTGAATGGGAAACAAGGGAGTCTGAGTCAGTAACAGTCTCCTTGGTTAATGCAAGAAAGATGAAAAGCCTAAATGCCTTGGAGGTAAGACCTCTCAAACACTAACCCTCCACCCCTATCCCCCACCATCAACCTCTCCAGGCAGACTGCCAGGTCTCTAAGCCCCACTGCCAGGAAGCTGGGAAGTCAGGCTAATAAGAAACTGGACAGGTTTTCAATAAGCTATCGTGCTAAAACTAGGACACTTGTGCAATTTTGCAAAGGATGCTGAATCAGCACACTCACACGGAACAGCCTCGCAGGAGAAATTTCTCCCCAGACCACTGGCACACTTGGTAAATCCTAGGCAGTCAGCTGAGGAGACAGGGAGATTTCTCTCAACATAACCCACTTTGAAAAGGCAAAGCAAAAACTGAGACATTAAAACCGCTTGGGATTAACGCTGCTCTACAGAATGAGTTCATGCCATTTCTGCCCCCAAACTGAACTGCTGCTTAGCTGAACCACAGCTAAACTCATTGTATATCCTTACCAGTGATATGCTATTCATATCAGACATGAACAGATATGCCCTGCACAACAGACAATGTCTGTTTCCCCATTTTAAAATATTAATTCCTTTGTAATGTGGAAAATGTTCAGAGTTTTAAAGCATCCATCAAATGCCATGAAAAAGGCAGTGTAACTAATCAGAAACAGGAAAAACAGAAACAAGATTAAGATATTGCAATTTAATTTCCTAGAAAATAATGTCGCAGCAGCTGTGTAAACTTTCTTGTAGCTAAAATAAATATGCTGAAAACAAGCAGGCAGCTGATTTACACTGTAGCATGTTTCCTCAGCAGACGAGTCTCCCAAGGAAGCTCTCGAGCTGTCCCTTACACTGTACAAAGGCTTTAACAACAGCCATAGAACAAACTGATTTGATAAGCAGGATGCTGAGCCATCTTCATTTGTTATGTTCAACTCATTAACTCTGAGCTTCTGCTGACACATCCAGTACTCCCATCACATACATATATGCTCCTTGAACATAACAAATAACCAGCACAGCATGCATTATTCTTCTGTCATACCAGACAAGACACATGCAGCCCCTAGCAGTTGGATTCTTTGGTTTTGTCTCCTGAATAGAGAGGCAAGGGCTTACCTGATGATTCCAGTGACAGGCACCATGCATTCTGTACAGTTTCCTCTTCTGGAAACCATGAAGTGGCCTTGTCCGGGCAGATGTGCTCCCACTAGCCACAGTGAGAGGTCTTAGCCTTGTCCTGTCTCTTCTTCTCTTCTTGATGTGCTGATGATCAAGCAACCAGCTGCCCGAAGAGGATACCTCTCTGTTGTCTGAAGCTCTGTAATTTCATGATTAATGGAGGGAGGAAATACAAAAAGTTAGATATGCTCCATATGCACAGGCCAAGATTTCATACACTGATCAACATTAGCTATCTAATTCTAAGAGAATTTTAGAAACACTAACATGTTTTAGCACACTGTTTCAGGAAGCCACGCATGTTCTTTGTTTGCTTATTGACTAATTCTGTGTTAGGTCACAAGGGGAAGTTTATCATTCTTGTTCACCTTTTGTCTTGGGGAAACAAATGTCAAAACAAAGCGAAGCCCTCGAGCATATCATGGGTTTTGGTTTTCCAAATTCAAGAACTCTCTTTCTAACACTCCTAACATGAGTTATATGTTGCAACTAATATTTCCCTACAAACTTACATTCCATTCAAGACAGCAGTCATGTGAACATAAAGGGGACCTTGAGTCCTGCCCTAATACTTTTAAGATTTTCTAGCTTTGCTCAAGAACTGAAACTTATGTAAAGCTTTACAAACCAGTGCCTATTCAGTGTAGGGGTTGCACCCCATTGTGAAGCATTTGTATCAAAATTAAGAACTCTGCATGCTTAGTTGAATCAACACAAGGCCATTAAACTTCACTTCCAGGGCTGTGCCAATAGAGCTCTCCAACAGAGCTCAAGGCCAGGCTGGGTGAAGCTCTTGAGGAGGAAGGAAACCCCAGCCTGTTTGTCTGTTTTTACTATCTAGAAGCTGGCTAGACCCAGAGAATTTGGAAGAATGCAAGCTCAGCTCCAGTCACAATGTGACACGGTCTACATGAACACATGAAAAGCTTCATTTTAAGTTTAAACCTCGCTCTTCCCTGCATTTCCTCAAGTCTGTCCCTTTCAAATCCCCCTCAGTGTTATAGCATCATCTTTCCACAACCTTACCTACATACACACTTGCTGTACTCACATCCATAGAGTAATACAGTATGCAATCATGAAAGTTATGTGACAACACAGGGCCAAGAGCAGTAGAAAACCTTATGCATCTATGTGTAACACCTTTGGATAACTGTCACCAATCTACTGCCTGCCTCCTCACCAGAACAGGGAACACTGCAAGGCAAAACTCAAAACACCCTCCCATTTGGGTGGGAATGACTCCGTGGGAAGAATGCACTTCACTTTTATAGGTATCCTGATTTTACTTTGTTGCAGCAGCAACATCTGCCCGCAGAGCTGAAGGCCTGCTGCAAATAGCACTCAAGTGTGCATTTATTTTTACAGTACTGAAGACCTTGACTGTAACTGTTAACTGTCTGAGGAGTGCAAGTATAGGAGATATTTTGGCCTTGGTTTGTAGCAGGTCATCTGTCTGCACAAATGACTGTTTTCTCTTATGAACTTTATCTGGCAAGTCACGGTCTTATTAGTAAAGTTATAACACAATGAAACATGAAAATGAATTCATGACAAGGCCATTTATCGATTTTTTTTGACTAGCAGTACTCTTCTAACAGCACATTTTGATTAAGTAGAAGTGCTTGTTATGAAGTGTGATTAAACACCATCCCATGCTGTGCTGGTGTGGTAATAAGGTTTGATGGGTTTGAATTTGAGTTGTCCCTCTGACACACCAGAACAATCTTAATAAGCATCAGAGACACAATGAAAAGAAAGTGCTAATTAAAGGAGGGATGGTGCAAAGTATTTAAAGGAACATATTAGTGAGTGCCAAGAAAAAGCCCCAGATACTGAAGCATGACATTCTTAAAGCTAACACCATTCTTAAAGCTTGGGAAAGAAATACAATGTTTGAAGTCCATGTAAGAGATTTAAAATACTTTCTCTGAATTCTCAAAAGCATTTTCTCTACAAAGTCAGACTGTGCCAAGCCCAACTTCTAGATTTTCCCCATATCTCCCTCTTACAAGAAAGACAACTTGGACACTTAAATTATAACAAAAAAAGCTCTTTAGTTTGGCTCCTCAGCTATTGTGATTCCTGCTCTTGTTCTGGTGGTCTGCCCAGATCTCTGATAATCTCTCTTCAGTCTCTGCCAGCTGCTCTACCCTCCTGTGCCTTACAGTAAGGCACAGCTCCCTTTTTAGATGAGGCAGAGATCTCAGCTCTGCAGCCTGAAGCTCCAGTACACAGTACAGTTTTCCTGCCACTTGTGTAAATAGGCTTTCCAGTCAAGGTTTGAGTTCTCCATTTATTTCAATCTTAGTTTGGGTGGTTTTCAAACTGTGATTCTGCAGAAGAGTGAAATGAACCACTGCCAGGTGTAGAATTCATTAATTTGCAGAAACTCTCATTTCAAAACTCATAGGTTGGCCTTTCTTGCTCTGTAGCCTAAGCTAAGGAGCAGAGACCTTACTCATAAATACACACATACACAGCAAGCCATTAGACAGGCACTATTTGTACTGAAATAATAAACTTTTTCATTCCTCTCCCCGCATAAGAAAGTGGTTATCAGTAGCTTAGGGAACTGCTTCTATGAGCATCTACTCTCATACAGTCCATCTTGCTAATCTTGGAATCTAGATTCAATTGAGCAGAGAAAAGCTACATAATAAAAGGAAGCCACTAATTAAATTAGACCTTGACAAATGGCAACTCAAGGTTACCCACAATTAATCAACCAGAAACTGTACATGCACCTCCACTTCCAATGGGAATAAATAGCCCAAGTAACCAACTGCAATCAACCAACCTCAAAGCATCTCATGCTGAGACTTGCCTTAAATATGCACTATTCTATCTTTCACATCAAGAGCCTACAACTAATTTCAAGAATTTACTTAAGTAAAAAATCACTATCATCCTTTTCTTTTTGTCTATTCAAAAATAACAAAATCACCTTATTTTCCATTTGATTTTGATTTCTACTTTGTCAAGCACTGAATACAGTCAGAGTGAGCTCTACAAAGAGCAAGGAGAGAAGCAGCCAATAAATGAAGTTACATGCAGTATATAACTTTCTCAATTAATTGCACACAAGACTGCTACAGCAAAATAACCACAGAAAACTGAAACACACTCAAAAACCCAAGAAGCAGGCAGAAGTGAATTTCCCTGCATGAGTCTCATAACTACTCTATATTGTGCTTAATTACTACCTTTAATGAACAGTATTTATTTGCAGACTTCTTTGGGCTTTCCTAAGTCACAAGTAGAAAACAACCAGCCTTGGAGACACTGGCCCATGAACAAACAACTCTGCTGGTCATAAAATGGAAAGAAGACTGATTTTGAACACAGTGCCTGATAAATCAGACATGAAGCGGCTTCAAGTTATAACATTTGACTCCCTGATCATGAAGTCAATGTCACACACTCCCGAAAACATTTCAAAAAGAACCCTTCCTCATCTGTTTTGAGACAGAGTTAGGCTTCTCAGAGCCTAAATGACTCTCTTCTTCCACATGCCCATCTCCATTGGCAGCTCCTATTTCAGGGCTATTTTTATTCCAAAACTCAGAGGAATCTTCCAATTTTCCCCTATATTATCTGTAAACAAATGATACCTCGGGCACATGACTGCTACGTGACAGGACCCCTTCATCCTGAAATTTAGGGCACAGTCACACAATCGCTTTGGAACAGACGGCAGTTAAGGAAGCTGCCCATCCAAGCTGCTCATTATAATCCCTTTTAGGGAGGCTATGGCAAAGCTGCTGAAACAGACGGCATGGCCAGCTCTTCCTGGAGCTGGGAGCCAGGGAATTATGTTCTGCTGCAGACACTGCCAGAAAGCCCCAGCTCTAGTAGGGAACACTGTCTTCATCCACCTGATCTCAAGATCTGTGAATAACAGCAATCCCTCCATCCTCAAAAATTGCATTACCAGTATCCCAGGAGAAATATCCAGCAAACCTAGGTCTTTCGTAAGACAGAACTATACTCAGTTACCTTAATGCTGGTTTGAGACTAATACTGATTACAGCCTGTACTCTCTTTTAAAACCTTTGAATAAAAAATGGTATTACTAAGAAGTATGGAGTAGCACTGAGAAACACTTGTCTGCGGTATTAATTTTGAGCTGCTACATCCATCAAGAACAAAAGACCACAACTGGAAAAATGCTATCTCCACATTCCTGAAAAAGTATCTGGCAAATATAAAATTTGGCCTTGCACTGAAGACTGATGTGCTTAAAATTCATGCAGCTACCACAAAACCTGACATACTCTACTAATCTAGTAAAGTCTAAATTCATCACTTTTCCAGAAATAAAGTTGCACTTGTCATGACAGAATCCATTAAGTCTGAAATCATCAGAAACAGTGTGTTACTTACTCTTATCCTTTCACTACTTCACGGATATATCCATCTTCCCAATGCTGCATGCTTTTATGCTGTCATTAAGAACAAAACAAAACCCTACTACTTTCAACCTTACCAGCAGGACCTGACTTCTCTCGAAGCTGGCAGTAAGGAGTGCTCTTTTCCTGACTTATTGCTGGAATAATGATCAGTTCCAGCTACATAACTTTAACAAAAGTTATTCTCAAAAAAAAAACAAGAAAAGAAAAGAAAGAGGTTCCATCCTGTCACTCACCTGAAGGAGATGCCATTGACCAGCTGTCTGTGCCTACAGGCCTTGGATGAAAGAGATGAAGAAGCTGGAGACAGATTGAGTGGAGCAATCAGGCTGCTGATGATTTCACTCAGTTGTGCACTCTGGAAAAGAGTAAAACAACAAATAAAAGGCAGTGAGACTTTTTTCCAGACTCAATAGCTCAAAGGTCCTAGGCTTCTTTTTTGTTGTTTTCCTACTTAGGATTCCAGCTGCACACATCATGGAATGATGATATTTAGTTTCTTGCGAATAATCAAGTGTGGCATGCTTTTTTTTTTCGCAATTACTATGTTCAACTATACAGCCCCCCTCCCCAAACACCCCGACAACAACAGAAAACCAACACAGCCCTGAACAGCAGCCAAGGACATCTGAATATGAAGTACACAAAACACGTAACTGATCTTAGCATTTAACCAAACATTTGTGAAAAGGCAAAAGGAACCAGAAAACCTTACAGCAGATATAACAGTTGCAGCCCAGAGCTGCTAACTCGACATTCAACAAGCATTTCAGTAGGGGAAAAAAAACAGTCTGCTGTCTACTCGTATATTTTGTTGAAAGTAAAACTCTTGTTAAAAGAATCCTCTTCATTCCTCACTGTAGTTCGACAAAGGTGTCTGTATAAAAGGAAGTGTAACTATAGGAGGACTATTGTAACTACAGAATCTTCTATCCTCTAGAACAGCAAGAAGCAGCCCTCACCCTACAGAAAGCCAGACTTTCAGAACTGCCTTATAACTAATGCAGCTAATTTTTAAGATTAAGAGTTATTCCTTATAAAGCAATGAATTGTGGACTGCCTCCAGATTAACATTTCACAATGATTTTTTTTGTTTTAAATGTCAAACCTTACAGGCTATTCTGACAATAAATGTAGCTTTCTCAGAGGAAACTGGTCTGCACACTAACCAGAAATTAAACGTATCTGAAGAGGCACACTTTATTTATAGAAGTTGGTAGGATTTTCATTCAGAACAAAGACTGTTTAAAACAAGAATTGTTAAAGGTTACCCAGTGAGTTTTCTTTACATTTTGAGGGCCTACTATTTATATACAAAGAGGCAGAAAAACTGATTTTCCATTTCATTACAACTACTGTCTTTTCTGTTCATGTTTAAATGATATAGTCAGGTAAGAAAATCGTGTTTTTAAAACACTGCATAGATACGGAAAAGGACTTGAAAAACAGCATAAATAAAAATTGCCAGGCTCAGTCACTTTGTATTCCTTATGATTTGTTTTTTGTTCACAAGTAAGATTACTTATCTTTAACATGGAAATACTTTACCATAGGACTGAAGAATTCTGTGGGAATATCTATAGATGTTCTCCAGCCTATAGCATCACTACTCCTGACACTGAGCAAGAAGAAACTCAGACCTTTAGAGTTCAAGTTAATTTACAGAACTGGGACTCAAAGAGCAAATCATACCCCAAAGCTTTTGTGGCGTAAGGGGAAGAAATCTGATGTAATCTGTGAGATATACTGAATGAACACCTTTACCTCCAAGTAATTTTCAGATCATTAGAGTTCTTGGACCTCTGTAACTACTTGGGAACTAGGAAACACACCAGTATTTACCAAATGTCTTATTGAAAAGTGCATTTAATTCTCCAAGTAATCACTTAAAGAGGGACATTCACCACATGCTAAAAATGCTCCCTGGTCTACCTTGTGCAACTGCCAGCACTGTGCATATAAATGTCCTATATCATTGCTTTCTCACTCCTGTCTGTCATGGGTAAGATCTGCCAAACAGGGGAAGCATTTTAAGAACAGAAAAGTATGACTATCAAATAACAAAAACTGGCACAGAGATTCAGGAACAAGCATCAGTATCTAAAGCTACTTTTACCCCATTTAAGTCTCTGACCAAGAATTCATAGACAGCAACAGAGAAACATACTAATGCACCACACTGGCTTTGCCAGATTTGCTTTAGACTATCTGCATGCTGAAACCAAATTTCCTCTGTCTCCTTCAGCAATGTGATCCTACCACATTATGTACTTTCTAGCAAAAGAAAACCCTGCTGGAGTCTAGATCCTATTTCCTGGAATTAACCTTGGAAATGACTTGTTTTGAACACGGTGACCCACAACTCCACCCAAAGCTATGCCTGTTAAGTACCTGGAATTCCTCAGCTCTTGAGCTGGAGCTTTAAAAGGTAGACCAACAATTACATTCTGTTGGGGCTTTTTGTTTGTTTCAAGTGCAACATACCTCCATCTTCAGCTTTTCTCTTTCATCTCACCAAAGTACTTCCTGAAACAATCTGTGGTAACTCTCCACTGACTCTATACAGAAGAGGCAGGTTTGTGGATAGCTGTTAGAAGTAGTTGTGTGGCCGCTTTGATGGAAACAAAGCGGTAACACAGACACATCAGAAGTAAAAGGTTAATTTGTAAACCTGGAGTACAATGTAGTTATTTAAGCCCTTCAATTCATCAGCACCCACTTTGGGACTGCAAAATATCTTCCTTTTTGGAAGTCATCACCCTGGAACCTGCCCTATTTCTGAAGGAAATTATTTGGCTCCATTGACCATTCAGTTCTCATTTTACTTTACCTGTTTCTCTATGTTTCGTAAGAGCAGGGTAGGACTGCTGGGTGACATTTCAAAGTCATGCTCCGGCAAAGAATCCTGTCTCTCAATGGCAGCTTGCGAATTCCCTGTGGCGTTTAATAAAGCTTCTTGGTCTGTCAATTGTATTTGCTTCTTCAAAATGTCTTTTGGAAATGGGAATTCTTCTAAGATCACCATCCCCTAGACAACAGCAATTGAACACAGTTGGTTGACAACGGATTAACCCTCCTAAATAATTTTAAAGGGGCAATCAAACCAGGCACATCCACCTTAAATCCTTCCAACAACTCTCTGGAACACTTAAACTACTAAACTAAAGATCTTAAATACACTTCATAACTAAAATATAGGAATAGTAGGTGTTTTTATTAATGAAAAGCTGCACCATATGTACTACTCCTTAGATCAGCAATCACCCTATGTGCTGTACCACTGCTTCAACAACTGTGCCAAAATTCAAATCTAAAGCTCATACTTACTAGAGCAACAATATTATCATTTGCCTGCTGATTTAAGAAGAGGTTTTTCTGTAAGGAACAGTCACCCTTGGACATGAAGTTAGTTATAGTCTTTGCAGCAAATAAATTCTGCAGAGGCATTTTAAAGTGCTCTATTTTCCATCTTTCCACCCATGCTCTAAGCAAAACATCAAGGCTGGGAGGGGGTTATATAGCAGAGATGCATACAATACAAACAAGAAGCCTTTTATTTAATTTCATGATATACATCTTTAAGGTGAGCATTTTTAGAGTTTCATAACGACAGGAGCGGCTATCCTAAATATTCTAGCAATCTCATTGCTTTTCACGACAATCTGCACAAATGTGGTAGCAGACATGGTCTATTGTCTAGAATGGCACCACATAAGATAAATACATCTTTACATGGTAGGAAAATAAGAAAGTTTCATAAATGGAACTAGGAAAAGAATGCCCCCATTGTGTTTTCCACATGATAGATTTAGAAAAACAGAAGTGTCAAATACACTCTCAGGTAACATCTTACTTGATTCGTTTTAACACCTTCAAACGCTAAATAAAGAATAAGAAAAAAAAACCTTTGTAACAGTCAAAACCAGTTTCTCAAATAGTCCCTTTATTTGTCATTATCTTAAGCAAATAAATTTAATACTTAGAAACGGCTATTAAGCCTCTGCAGACTTTTTCCAAAGAGAAAAGGAAAGAGCTTACTTGCTTTTACGTACTGTTACTCAGCTATCGAGCAGATATTGAAAGAATGGGACCATTCAATTACACTGCCTCAAATTTTTCTTTCTAGTGAGAATATTCTACTAAAACCAAGGAAGCCTGTCATCATGTGAACACAAGGAACCCCCTCTGTTATTTCTTTAAGCAAGACAGACCTCTCCTAGGTGGTGGCTGTGTAAAATTAAGGATCCCATAGTTTTACCCGCATCTTGATTCTTGCCTCAGCAGCAACTTGCCCTAATGCAATGAAAGCAAGTCTCAAAAAAACTTAAAAGCACAGAAAGGCTTGGGCTGGAAGGGACCTTCAAAGGACTCATCTAAGTCCAACTCCCCCTGCAATGAGCAGGGACATCTTCAACCAGATCAGGTTGCTCAGAAGCACATCCAGCCTGGCCTTGAATGTCTCCAGGGATGGGGCATCCACCACCTCTCTGGGCAACCCGTGCTGGTGGTTCAGCACCCTCATTGTAACAAATTTCTTTCCCACATTGTCGTGGTTTAAACCCAGTCAGGTAATTCGTTCGCTCACTTCCCCCCCTTTCTTGCCCTCCCCCTGCTCTCAGAGGGACGGAGAGGAGAATCAAAAGAATGCAACTCCCACGGGTTGAGATAAGAACAGTTTAGTAACTAAGGTATAACACAAATCACTACTGCTACCACCAATGATAATAATGATAAAGGAAATAACAAGGGAAGAGAATACAACACCTCAGCACCAGCCAACCGATAACTTGCCCCCCCTCAGCCCGACCAAGCACCAACCGATACCTCCTCCAACCCTGCAGTCTACCAGCCCTTCCGGCTAACTCCCAGTTACATCCTGGGCATGACGTGCTGTGGTATGGAATACCTCTTTGGTCAGTTTGGGTCAGGTGTCCTGTCTCTGCTTCCTCCTGGCTTCCCCTCCTCCCTGGCAGAGCATGAGGCTCACAAAGTCCTTGGCCAAACCAAAACATCGCTATCAGCTCTGTTCCCGAGCCGAAAGTCAAAACACTGCACTGCACCAGCTACCAAGGAGGAGAAACATGACTGCTACTGCTGAACCCAGGACACACATCCAGCCTGCATCTCCCCTCTTTTAGTTTAAACCCATCACCCCTCATTCTGTTGCAAGAGGCCCTGCTAAAATGTCTCTCCCCATCTTCATAGGCCCTTTTTAAGTTCTGAAAGGCCTCAATAAGGTCTCCCCAGAGTTTTCTCTTCTCCAGGCTGAACAAACCCAGCTCTCTCAGCTTTCCTCATAGCAGATATGTTCCAGCCTTTTGATCATTTTTGTGGCCCTTCTCTGTACTCTCTCCAACAGGTCTGTATCTTTCCTGTGCTGAGGACTCGAGCTGGATGCAGGACTGCAGGAGGGGTCTCACCAGAGCTGAGGGGCAGAATCACCTCCCTTGACCTGCTGGCCACACTCCTTTGGATGCAGCCCAAGATCCAATTGGCTTTGTGGGCTGCAAGCACACACTGTGGGCTCATGTCCAATCTTTCATCCACCAGTACCCTCACCTCCTTCTCCTCAGGGCTACTCTCAATCCCTTCATCCCCCAGTCTGTATTGATACAGGGGGCTGCCCCAACCCAGTCTTTGAAGTGGCGACTAGGAGAAAACATTAAATAGTCCTGTTCTCAATGTCTCTCTAACTTATTCCCCTGTTTGAGTTACAAATTTAAAGCTGAGAACAAAGATAGTCTCTAAAACCAAACGTAGTTGCTCAGAAAGTTGCTTTAGTCCCCAAAAGGGGCACAGAGATTCTGAATTTCCATCAAGTCAACACTAGATTTTTCCACATGCCTTCAGTTAGTAGCCCATCATCTGTGCTTTTCCATTTACAGAAGATGGAAACAAATCCTGACAGTACCATACTACAATCTGTAGACCAGCAGCAGTTACAAAGTATGCAGTATGTTCAAGCAAATTCAAGAATTGATATACTTTTCAAGTGACACAACAGGAGGAGAAGACAGCTCAACAGCTTTAGACTTTCTAGAAATCAGAATCTTTATAGTTTTTTTAGCAAACGAATCATATGTCATGACCACAGAGAGAGGAAAAATCCCCCTCACAAACATCTAAACCACAGATTCTGAAGTCAGAGAAATAGGAAGACACACAGGAAAAGTGGTGGAGGGAGACCACACACACACACACACACACACTTCCAATGGAATTCTTTTTAAGTTGCAGAATCTTGTTGACCAAACATGGAAATGGGAAAGCAGAAAATTAGGAGAAAACTGACACTGTATGAAAAGAGAGAGATGGAATAGGAACAGAAGAAAACTAATACTGACTATATAGGAATTCTAAGTTAAATACGTTCCAACCAGAGTGGGTTTTGGTAATAGACTCCCTCCCTCTGCCCCCATCCCCCACCCCCCAATGGAATTGTTTCGTTTTGCAGATACAGGCTGGATCAATGGGCTGTGGCCAGCGGGATGAGGTTCAACAAGGCAAAGTGCGTTTGGGCCACAACAATCCCATGCAATGCTCCAGGCTTGGGGAAGAGTGACTGGAAACTGCTTATGGGAAAGGAGCTGGGGGTGCTGATTGACAGAGCTGACCATGAGCAGCTTGTGCACCGGCAGCCGAGAAGCCACCAGCATCCTGGCCTGTATCAGCACCAATGTGGCGGCAGGGCCAGGGCAGCGACTGTCCCTCTGTACTCAGCACTGGTGAGGCTGCACCTCGAATCCTGTGTTCAGTTCTTGGCCCCTCACAACAAGAGAGACATTGAGGTGCTGGAGTGGGTCCAGAGAAGGGCAATGGAGCTGGTGCAGTGCCTGGAGCACAAGTGTGATGGGGAACGGCTGAGGGACCTTGGGGGGTTTAGTCTGGGGAAGAGAAGGCTCAGGGGGGACCTTATCGCTCCCTACAACTGCCTGACAGGAGGTTGTAGTGAGGTGGGGTAGGTATCTTCTCCCAAGTAACAACTGACAGGACAAGAGGAAACAGCCTCAAGCTGCGCCTGGTGAAGTTTAGACTGGATATTAGGAACAATTCCTTCCCCAAAGGCTGCTCAGGCATTGGAAGAGGCTGCCCAGGGCAGTGCTGGAGTCATCGCCACTGGAAGTGTTCCCAAACTGTGTAGATGAGGCCCCCAGTGATATGATTTAGCAGCAGTCTTGGCAGTCCTGTAGTAATGGTTGGACTTGATCTTAAAGGTCTTTTCCAACCTAGTTGGTTCTATGATTCTACATATATTTTTAAATGCAAGGACTCTCAGAGATGCAGACCTGCTACTTCTGTGTGCACAGAGATGGAGAAGACACAACGTGGTAGGCCAGGAAGCTGCCCACAAGTCAACCATCTCACTTCCTATTGCGTTATGGTGTTAGAGGAGTGGTGTTTTATTTGAAGCCATTGTTCACTTGATATGAATAACATTTTTTTTCTACTCAAAACACATGAAAACCACTCTGAAACCATTAGACACAGCACACAAATTCTAATGATATTGTGTCACTACTTTGCAGCCACGAAACGAAAACAAAGAGCTCTTCTGTCAGTCCATGTGTCCTTCCGTAGTAGCTGCTGCTCTGGTGGGCTACAAACGTACACAGAAAAAATACAGCCAAAGAAAATATGCATCTACCTTCACTACGGGACATAATGCCAAAAACTGAATACAACAGCTGGTAAAAAGGGCATGAAGTGTACAAAAAGGAATGTCACTAAAGATCTCCACCAGGAAGATGACTAGGCTCCAAGCCAACATACCACCTAATGCGAAGAAAATGCATGACTAAAGGAATGTTTTTTCTCTCATTTCTCTGTTATTTATCTGTCTTCTGCAGGTCATGAGACCTCTACCACCCTAAAGGCTGATAGCTTTTGTGTGCAGCAGTGTGCATGTACCTGGCATTTAGGACAGCACTAAAGTACAGGTATTCTCACCCTTCACCAGAATACAAAATCTCCTTTCACTTCTGTGGCTATAGAAGCAGAACAGACCCTCAAACAAAGGGTTTTTTAAAGTAAAAACAGACTGGGGATAAGTTCTGAGCAGAAGAGATATGAAAAGAAGGGCTTTGAGCGGGAGAGGGAATAATTTTTCTTTATGTGATCAGAGGGAAATGCTCTGTGGAGTCCTCCCTGTAAGTCTCACATTCAGCCACATAAAGTCTAAAGCATCTTCTGGCTCCTCTCCATCACTGCTTATCTGACCCCAGCATAGATCAGACCATCTACATGAGGCTCTAAATGGAGATCCAAAGAGCTCTTCTCTAAAACCTCTCACTATCACACAACCAGAATTACCACAGGCTTTGGCTTCTTGCATATGAGAATGACCTGAGGAACCCACTGAATTGATACATAGATTATTAATGTTTTAGGAATGCGCCTTTCCCACTGTCTAGCCAGTTCCATTTACAAAAACTAGTACATGAGTTACACACATTGGAATTTTAGTAATAATTAATCCTTGACCTGTTCAAAGGGCTGTACAAACATTAACTAACTAATCCTCAGAATAAACATGCACTGTAAGTAACACAAAAACCCACCCCAAAAGCCCATAACACAAAAAATGAACAACCTGAAAAGGAAATCTTGCCTCTTTTGCAGAGGGAAAAACTAGTGTGATAAATTAATATCTTGTGCTGGGCCCCTGAAAGACACTACCAAGGAAGGTGAGAGTTCCTAACTCCTAGCCCTGTACTGGTACCTCTAGGATGCCATACATTTTAGCTCTTGATGTCTTCTTTCTCATTAACCTTTGCATGTGACTGCCTGCACGGATACAAGAACTCTAGGGCAAAACAAACAACAATAACAACAAGAAACCAAATAAATAAGTATTACACAAAACACTGTCCAAAATTATTTGAAAAGCCCATGTATGAGCTTACAGACAATACCTTGGTGGCACGTATCTGCCTGTGAAGGTCAGTTAGTTGTTGGATTTTGTATTCTAGTTCTGTAATCTGGGCTTGAAGCCATGTCCAGCGGCTGCCAATTCTAGCTCTGTCTGCAAGCCACTTCCATTCAGAAGTATAGCTGCTGTGAAGACAAAATGCTGGTTAGTCCAAAAATAAAGATAACCACATTTGCACAAGAACATTTTTGACAGCTGCTCTGCCTCATGTTGCAAGCATCTCAGTTGCTTTCAGAAGATATCTGATTATACCCATCCAGTTTCACATCAGCTTATTTCTGTAACTACAGAACTTGCCCAAACCAGTACAATCAATGATCACTGGCTCTTCCCAAGCTAAGCCAGTTTACTGTTCTGTATTAGAAAACCCAGAGCTAGAGAAACTATCAGTTAATGTAGATTACAGATTTGTAAAGAATACCAGTAACTCCACCAGCAAGAACCCACATTCTTACACCACACTTCCTCCCACAAGCTTCCATGAATACTGTTTGCTAACAACTGGAATCTAATAAAACACCATCCAGCAATGAGCAGCTAGATATCAAGTCACTGCCCCCAAAACCAACTAAGTAGTTTAGATTTCTTTTATTCAAGCTAGGTTACAAATATAGCTGTGGCAGCATAGCATACTTAGAGGTCACTCTTACTAAGAGGTCACTGCTCTTTACTAAGAGGTGTATTTTGTAACACATAAGATATGCCTCCTGGTACTTGACAGTCATTAGCTTAACTTTATTATGCTAAATTCATCAGCAAATGTTACTCAACCTACACATTAAATAAATGAATGGCATAATGGCACCACTCAACAAGGAATCTTAATATCCAGTAAGTTTAAGCAACAGAGACAACACAAAGCAAAATTTTAACATGCAACTTTGACTATCATTAACTGAGTTTATTTATTTAAAGAAAATGACTGGTGACTTTTTCCCACTAAAGTTGTCAAGTAGTTTGCCACAGCTAACTTCAAAGAACTATGAAACCAAAATCAATCTACTTCTGGAAAAGAAATGTTTTTACTCAAGTTACTGGGATAAACTGCTGGATCTAAATTCTAGGTGACACTGTGAGTTTTGCACACACAGAATATATAATCCCCTGTTCCCCAGGCCATGAAGAGTACTGAAGTATCAAAAAAGATGCAAGAAAAAACAGATGCTACTGAACTGGCATAAGAACATCATACACGTGCAGTTGTTTTATGCAGAATTTTGTGTCAACTACCTCAACAACTGAAGAAGGTAACACATC
Organism: Pezoporus flaviventris; assembly: GCF_033815535.1. NCBI lineage: Eukaryota > Metazoa > Chordata > Aves > Psittaciformes > Psittacidae > Pezoporus > Pezoporus flaviventris. The sequence continues at coordinate 56,640,157 of NW_026892549.1, forward strand.
ACCCTGCAGAAACTGCTAGACATTTACTGAGTATCACCAAATTTGAGAATCCTAATATTTTCAGGGCAAAGATTATGAAACATAATATAAATCAAAACCTTAGAACTTTCAGTCTACTTTAGCTATCATAAACAGTAAGTGTAGACATAGTCTTCTGTAGGTTACCTCTAAGATACGTAATTTCCCCCTTTTTAAACATAAATACTCTGCCTACATAATTTATAACTAGTTGAAACTCTCTCCTACATAGACAAAATTAAAGTATAAAATTAGATGGAAGTTTAAAATAGCATTTGGATTTAAATAGGACATGTGCAAGCAAATAAAGCAGATTACCATCAAAAAGAAACTGAAAGACCTCTATAAATAGACACCATATTAAATTATTTACATTTTATACATTCTATTAGTGATTCTGTCCTAGGAAAAAAGGCCTATGAAGTCATCTTTTGAATACCCATTTTTCTGACATCCCCTTCTTGTATATACATTATCACCAGCAGCTCATAGTACATAGCCCTGGTTACTTATGCTTTAACCAGGTCTTTTTCCCAAGACCTTCCTGGGATTGACACCTTTTCTATGTTTGTGCTTCTGGAAGTCATAAAATACAGTTTACATGGAAAGGGGGAAGAGAAGGGCAAGGCAGAGTTCTATTAAATAACGTGTTTACAACAAGTGTGGTGGCTCTTAACACTTCAGATTCGTCACAGGACTCTAGGCAAAAAGCTAGTCCTAAGAAAGAGCTGCTTAATGAGGCTGACGGAAATCCCCTAGTAAATCATTTTAACACAAAAAGGTAAGTAGGAATAAAGGGGTTAACTGAGAAAAACCCAACAGTAGTGTTGAGGTCCCTATTTCTAACTCCTTCCTCAAAAGACAAATGAGCAACCAAAACTCAACACCCCACAAACCAAGACACTGCAACAAGAAAGCTCAGGTGAAATCAAATAAATCACACTGATAGAATTATCCCCCAAGCGAGATGCAACGATTTGGGAGTGAGGAGGAAAAGGGAGCAAATGAGAGGAAGAAGCACCCACATAGCCAGGAAACAAAAAGCAGAATGGAAAGGGCTGGAACTGGTCTGATGTCATATATACTGTACGGAATCAGCATGGCACTAAAGGAATCACAAGGGCACTAAGGGAATCAACAATCAACGTGTTTGCAGGGCTTTTTCTTAACCACAGCATTAAATCTTGAATTGATGGCATTCACTGTTAAGCATATTACATATATTTTTGCTTCACTGTAAAACACGCAAGTATTTCAGAAGATTTTAAAGTGTACTATATAATTAAACTAATAGGACTTAATTACACTGTAATAATGATGTCCTTAGGCTCCTCTGTAAGGAAGTTTCCACTGAACCAAGCACAAACATTCTAAGCTCATGCTAAAAGAAGCAACTTCAGCTTCTCCCTCCTGCCAGCCCAGGATACTCCATGCCCAGCGCCTGCACAAGCACTTGTGCAGCTTCATGGCGACATGGAGGAGAGCTGCTAATGCTCCACTAACTTTGGAGGCAGGGTGAGCAAAGCAAGGTTAAGTCGAGATCCTCTTCCCAGTTTTCACACCTTGCAGACAGACAGATACACGCAGTTTTGCACCGCCACATGGGAAGAAGGTGTATGAAACTGAGGGCAAGGTAGCAAGCGTGAGCTCACATTTATAGGATAGGAGGTGAGAGCACTGCTAAATTCTGTTCCTATCTCTGTCACTCATATTTGTTTGATCCTGCGTTATTTACCTGCCATCTTTGCCTCTACTTCTCTATAAACTATTTAGTAACGCTTGTAACCCTTCAGAGGAAGATACAATCACTTCACACTATCCCCACACTCCTAAAGTGAGTTGTCTGCATGCAAAGTAGTATGGTGACCCAAGTGACAAACAATAAACTACTGCAGTTAAAACTATCACAATTAAAAAATAAATAAATAACTTAAAAAGTAGATATCTGTAAATCTGTTGCTGGGATGCTAGAGAGCACAGCACAACATTCACTCACTGAAGAAAGCTGATTCAAGGTGGCACCTTAAAAAAAAATCCAGAGAACAAAAAAAAAAAAAATCCATGAAACAACCAACCACAAAGAGCTACAAAAATAACCAAGCCTGTTACTGAAGGAGGAAGTTAGAGCAGGTGCTAAAGTAGAAGCTCCTGCTCTGGCTCTCTGTTGGGAATTAGACAAGAAAAAAAAACATTTTCTGTCTGTCCTGCTTCCTGTGTGTTCCTTTTGCAAAGCATCTTTACTTAGTTTCTGTGCTTGCAATTCCTAACATCATACATTCTCCATAGGAATTGCAAACTCAATATAAACCACGTTACACACGCAAAGTTTCCCATGTTCAGAACTGTAGCATGGTTATTTCGTTATTGCTCTTATGATGACTCTAAACCTGCGGATGATCTCCTGCATTCATCCAGGACTATTAGAACTGGAAGAGAACAGAGCAACGCAGACTTTCTATGAATGAAACATTACATTAGAAGTTCCCTAGAAAAACATGCTGGAATGGCATTACAGGCAAAAGCTGTTTCCACATGAGATTCTGGCATGCATTTCCCCTGTTCTGGTTGAACCACAGGAGGTCAATCCTGCACAACTTGCAAGCAAAGAAAGAAAGAAAGAAAGAAAGGAAAAATGCAGAAGAACAAACAAGCCATGACAAGTATGGCCACAAATGTAGACAAACTATGTATCTAGGAAGGAAGTAGACACTTGGGCTGCAGTGTGCTCCCAAAAGTATGGGGAAGAACTCAGCTGGGAAACAGATTTCTTGAAGAGCACTAAATAATATACTTTTACTATTATATATATAATATATATAATACATCTACTACATATATATATACTTCTACTACACTTCTACTATAACATACTACTGCTTGAACTGAAAGAAGCCTTCATCTATGATTTGTGGACAGAATATATGCATGAACCTCTCAGCACTCCCACCTTCCCCAGAAAAGGAAAGAGAACCGAGAACAAGCCTTGCTTTTATAGAGCCAAACCAACATCTCAGAATGCAACAGGACTATGAAAGTATTTCCAGGGCCTCCAATACATTGTAGGTGAGTTTTATGTTTTCCCAATAGCAGAGATCAGCCTGTCCTCCCAAAAAAAACCCAAATGAGGCAACCTGAGTGCAAAGAGGAACTGCTAAGCAAGATAAAAATGCTGTGCTAGACACACACACTGTCGGATTTTATGCTTGGGGGTTTCTTTGTTTGTTTGTTTAAAGAAAAGGAGAAAAGGGTGGAATTTAAACTTCTCAGGCCTGTTTTTTTTCTATAAACAAAACAAGAAGCCTGAAAACTAGTTCATAAATAACGAAGGAGAAACACAGTGGTGTTTAAAATGCACAAAAAAATACAGATCCTGGGATTAATAGTATGTATCTGGGCAGGTTGATTCAAACAGGTATGATGAGCACACGAAAGAGTATTTTAGAGGAGGCAGCTCTGTGCCCAAGGCAAAGTTCTCCACAATTCTCTTACATACTGAGGCCTTCCAGCCTCCTAACTCCCAGTGAGAACAAGTAGCATACCCCTACCACAACACATCTGTAAGGACAATGACAGCAGGCTTCCTACTGAACAGGAAAGGAGCGTGCCTGCAACAGACCCACATCTAAACTCCAAAATGCAGGTTTGCCAACCCAAAACACAGTCTCCTTCCAAAAGGTTTGTATCAAAGAACAGCAGAGTTTTCAAGTTACAACATTCTTAAACACAAGCAAGCCAGAGAACAAGGCACCCACGTAGTGTGGGTGGGAAAAACTTCTCCAATCCCAAACTCCTGCATTAAACATAAGAGCAGCAGTTGTTCCTGTCATCCCCTCACGCTTTCATCTCCGTTCAGTCTCCTAACACAGAGTATTTTGCTCTTTCTTCCAGGTCATGTCCCCTTCAGTTTAATCCACATTGTCCTGGCATCCAGTTTTCAGATGACTTAGTCCTAAAGTGATCCTGACCTCCGCCACCCCTGTTGGTTCATCTCCTCCCACTAGGAACTCCTGGGCTATCAGAAGCCTGTTGCCAATCATGCAACAGTGAAGTACTGGGGAGCAAAAAGCAGCTCATAACCCCCAGACTGGTTACCCTCAGGACAGAGCTGGTCACCTTCCTTGGTGGGAGGCACTGAAAACAACAGCAGAAGTTTGTAGTTTTGATGAAGGACTCAATTCTGGAAACAGAAAAGGAAAAAAAAAAACCAATCAAACCAGGAAGTTCTCCGTATCTTTAAATCCCACCCAGACATCATATGACTCACAATGAAATTCATGAGACTTAATACACTGGAAAAAAAATCATACCCCCTCCCAATTCTCTTGGGAAGCTGAGTTGTACAAAAATACAAACCACTTCATATTCACCATGTGGCACTATCACAAATGCTCAACAGCACAGTCGCATGGGGGTCCCCCAGCACCGAAGCTGCAAAGCTGTGAACTCCCCGAGCTGCCCCTAAACCAGCATCACAGGCAGTTTCTGTTTGACTATACATGGCAACCCTCAAAAAGCAGCTGGCCTAAGTACAATCATTTTCTTGCAAGCCATTAAGGTGAGCAGCAGAGCTTGTGATACCTTTTATCAACACACTGGTGTAATTCAACATGTCAATTTTTCTTCCCTCTGCAGACAGTGGCAGTAAATTAAGAGATTACCTGTGAAAACTAAGAGGTGGTATCATAGAAAACATTTAAACTAGGTGAATCCAAGTATGCAGCCCATGTATTTTAGATAATCTTTAGATTTTATTCATGAGATAAAAATGCCCACTCCCAACAAAAACTTCCATCACTTGTAATGGCTGAACAAACATATCCAACTACAAAATGACCCGTAAATGCTTTCTCAAGAACTTATTCTTTCAGCACTCCTACTTAATGTTTGTTTTCAGAATGAACTAACCTCAGTTGCTGTTGAAGTATTAATTCCCCTGGACCAGTTAATTGTTAAACCCATAATAACCGCACCATTAAAAAACCCCAGTGAGTGTCTTTTATGAACTCAAATCTCTTCTACGCATTCCAGAGTGCAAAAAAGATTAAAACAAAGTGCAACAAATATCATCCTCTGGTATCATATCACATATATGCTACACAACACAATACTGTTCACCATCATCAACCAGCCTTTGCCCAGATCATCCAGGAGTGCTCATCACAGCCTAACTGCACACTGTGTCTCCTTCCTCCCCCCAAAATCAGTTAAGGGAAGTTCTCTGGTATTCAAAATGACACTGCAATCTCTGTGAAGATCTGCAACCAGGTCATTCCTCAGCAGCCTCTTGGGTTGCTATCTGGTGTTTCACAGCAATTTTTACTTGGCAGAGATTTTCCTCTGAAACACTACACAGATTCAGAAAAGATGGGGTTACAGTTCTCCCTATCATCTACAGACATCAGCAACTGCTTATCACAACTATTTCTGGCACTCATGCCTAGTCCCACCATCTCTGACATCCTGTTGCCATTTAATACTTTCAGAATTGCATCCAGTAGCATATGTTGATACTAACACATAATACTAGTCTTACTTTCCCAAACCAAAAACTGCATCCAGCCGAACGTTTCTACTAATCAGGCCTGAGGAATTTATGCAGTAACACCTGAGACTGGTTATCAACCACAGCCCTGATTTTCCCTTGAAGAGAAAAATCATGGTACATGGGAGAAGAGGAAAATTGATACTCAGAAAAAAAAGGCTATAGAAGAAAACTAAAATACCAGAAGGGAAAGTCTCTGCGCTTGGATACCCTAGCAAAGGAGAAGTTCCATAACAATTTCACACTGGAGGTCTATATGCTCCCTCAGCTGCGAAATCCCATCTTCCAAACTGATGGGATGCCACTGCCAGTACTTGCCTGCTACAGGGCTCCTGAAAGAATCACACTGTTACTATGGGTTTTCTATTTGAATCTGGACTGTTACACTTGCACTGAATTGTTAACTCAACGTAAGGCTCAAAAAATAGAAATTAAAAAGTCAGCTTCTGCAAGCAGTTTTGTCTGTTAAAGTGCTCATTTTTTTCCCCAGTAGCTGGTTTCAGGTGCTTTTCATCTTCAATTCTGTTTACATCTTTCTTTAGACCTGTTAACGATAAAAAAACAAACTGGTTGGTGGAGGTGGGGTCAGTTAGAGTATTAACTGCCCAAGTAAAAACCTGCACAAGGCAAACAACCAGCACCATTTCCTCTTTTAATACAAAATACACAGCAAAATACATATTTGTCAATGCCTTCTGTTACAAGAATTCAAAAATCATGTTTATGATTTCACTGGCCCCCCCAGCACCCCAGCTTCTTCCACTAAACCTCAGCATGCTGTTAATCAGACCAACATAGAGCAGAAAAGCAGGTAGCGCTAACACACAATGAAAGAAACTTCAGGAACACCAGGGCTGCCTGGAAACAAGCTGCTTTTCTTGCCTTTGCAATGGCACAACATCAATAGACTACCAACAAAACACCAGGAACACAGGCCTAGAAATTCTCTGTGACTATTACACAACTGCCCTTGAAAAAGAAATCAAGAAAGTAGTGCTACGCCTGGATCCCATGCTCAACATAAAATAAGACTGCGCTCACAATATATTCCTTTAAAGATATGTGCAGATGGAATATTATTACAGCATATGAGCAGCATATCAATGCTGTTCAGCTACTGAAGTTGGTCCCAGAATGCGTACATATATTCTCACAAGGAATAGGTAGGTATGGCATGGCTCTGGGGTCCCCAACACAAGGACCTGCTCAAGTGAGTCCAGAGGAGGCCACAAAGATGCTGCAAAGGCTGAAGCAACTCTGCTCTGGAGGAAGGCTGAGAGAGCTGGGCTGGTTCAGCCTGGAGATATGAAGACCTTGTAACAGCCTTCCAATACCTAATGCGGGCCCTCCAAGAAACCTGAAGAGGAACTCTTTACAAAGGAATACAGCGACAGGACAAAGAATGGCTTTAAACTTAGAGAACGAGGTTTAGATTAGGAAGAAGTTGTCCCCTATGAGGGTGCTGAGGTGCTGGCACAGGGTGCCCAGAGAAGCTGTGGCTGCCCCATCCCTGGCAGTGTTCAAGGCCAGGTTGGACACAGAGGCTCGAAGCAACCTGCTCTAGTGGAAGGTGTCCCTGCCCATGGCAGGGGATTGGAACTGGATGAGCTTTAAGGTCCCTTCCAACCCAACCCATTATATGATTTTATGGTATTCATATAATATCTAACTCCAGCTTTTAAATAATTTCATTTTAGCTACATACAGTATCAGATTTTGATGTAAAAATGGATACATTCTTGCGACGTTTTGGATAGACAACTAACAGTTGATCCAGAACTTGCATGCTGGGGCACTGGAGATGATCAACAAGTTTTTGGAAGCATAGCAGGGAAAACTGCTGGGCAGGGACTGAGAGGAGACTCAGAAGAGGCTGCAACTGGTGGGGAAGCCCACAGCAAAGCAATCAGTTGAGAAATGAGAAGCAGGAGCAGCAACAAAAGTACACTGACCTCCACCTCCCACTGCCCCCCACTGAAGTGAACATGCCTTGCTGTTAAGTGATGCAGTCTTCCCACCATATGTAGGGGAATGCTGTAGGCAATGGGCTAACGGGAAAGCTGGAAGGACCCCAGAGTACTCTTCAGGGTAGGCGGACAGTTGGACAGAGCTGGGATGGGTCCTGCTTCAAGCCCTGAGGTCTGGACCCACCACTCCTGGGGGACCCAAAGGAACCTGCTGAGAGGTTGTGCTGAGTGTAAAACCCCTGTTTGGGATAAGCCCCAGCAGCACAGCCCAAGAACTGCCCCAGAGGGACCCTGGCACCTGCCCTCGGGACATGGGACATCAGAAACAGAGTCCTTTGGGCCCCCCCAGTTGCTGTAAGCATGTTGTGATTAAGTAATAGAGGAGTAACCAAACAGTACTTGGCTATTTGCTTTGCGGGGCAGGGATGGAGTTTGTTTTGAGGTTAAACCCTACAGTCTGGTCCACAGGGATAATGGGTGGAGAGTGTAATAAACATAGGTTTGAATCATTGCAGCCTTCTTGGTTTGGATGCTTTGCAGGAGCTTGGGGTGGAGTTTCAGACTTTTACTGCTGCCCAGTCTGCCCCCATGGGCTGCAAGGAAGGGGAGGTTAGAATGCACATCTATTCAAACATGGACCTTCAGGCTTATATTTTTTTCAATACCAGAATCAGTATTTAAAGTTTGATAACTGAAAATTCAATTGATTTAAATTCCACAACAGCAAACTTGTTCTCACCGCCAACAGCAAGGTAAAACGATTGGATGAAAATAAAATAATTTACAACTATTTCAGTTTCAGTAAGAAAGATCTCAGGTCAATATATTTAAGTCTGATATCTAGTTACATTCCTAACCCATATTTAGCAGTATGAATGAAACCCTGTTACAGGAGAGCATTCCTATTTTGGGAAGTCTTTATGCACACTTTTGATTTCATGAGAAAAGGAAAGCATTTAAATGATTTCCTGTATCAGGGGCCCACGTACACTGATTTTCAAAGGCACTGGATATATCCTTTTGAAGTAGCTTCTCCTGGAATCAATGTTATCCATGAAATGAAATCATGCTGCCCTCAGTTTATAAGATGGTATAAAAAATTAGTTTCTTGTTGTTTGTAAACAGATCTTTTAGTTAAAACAGATTTCACAGCTTAGCAAAAGAAAAAGGCTGCCCATAAAATCTTGATTCAGCAGCAGTTGACATCAAGCACCAAACTCTCCTTGTCTACCATTTAATTAAGCATGAGAGGTTATCATGCACACATGTGTCTGATTAAAAGATTTTCTATTGTACTCTACCTTGACGGTGCATGAAACTGTCATTCAGAAGAGTAATGCCAAGTTTTTATTTAACATGCATTCAACATCTAACAGAAAAGCATTGACATTCCTGGCTCTGAGATTACCTTGCAGGTTACAACTTGTCAAACCTTCTACCTTTCATTAAAAGCTTACAGTAGCTGCAAAAATGTTAATATAATTACAGGTTAGAAATCAGGCTCCTCACTCACATGAACACTATTCCGGCATTGTGAAAAGGAAGTCTTGCTCAAAAGCAAGTTGTTACTGCTGTACATGAGATCTCTAAAAAAAAAACAGTAAATGCATATGGGACCCTAAAGAAGTTGTAAATCCTTCTTATGGAAATCCAACCAAATGAGGTTGAATATATTCTGAAATAATCCATGTATCCTGGAATGAAAACAGAAGGCAATATAAAACTACCTTTTCTTTAATTCCCCGGTAACAATTCTCCTCCCACATCCTAGTGACAGGAGCCAAGAACTGAGAGAATGGAATTCATGAAAAAGCAACATACAAACCATTTCAGAATCCATGTATTATTAGCGCCTATGAAATTATACTCATTCAAAAGCCCTCACATTAATCTTCTATGCAAACATTTCCCAAACTTGTAAACTAAAAAGGTCTTAAAAAACCACGTGGAAACAACTGGGGGTTTGTGCTTAAGAAAAACTGAGATGAGTATTGAGTACCTGGCAGACCCTCTTCCTCCCTTTCCCAAAACAAGAATTCAGTTCTCATACCAGGTATGAAATGAAATTACAGCTTGAAGTGGAAAATTAGGACCTGACCTTGCAAAAACTAACAGCTTTCCCTTATAATGTTGCTCAAAGACATGCAATAAACTCTAGCCCTTAAGCAGTGTCTCCTATAGCAAGGCTTGCAGAACTGCACTGATGTTGCTCATCTGGCCTTTGAGAAAAAATGCCAGGAAAAATGGAAAATAATCTAGAACAAACAGATTAGATCTGGAGAGATTAGTTCCTTCCTGTAGTTCTCTGCATCACTGCTCCCCTCCCCAGCAAGTATATGTACTAAAAGGAGATTTCCCAGCTTCTCTCCAACTGGCAATCTAAGGGGGGTGGGGAGGGGAAAAGATTTACTATCTCTGCACATTCATTATAAAAGTTTCCAGCACAATAAACCCTGTGGGCATGGAAAAACATAACACTGCTTCTTCGTCAGGCTTGAGGTTGCTGAAGGATAATCAGTAAAACATGTCTTTCAAAAAATCAAGAGAAAAAGCAGGAAAATATTTCAGAAGGAAAAAATCCCACCAAATCATCTAAGAGAATCTGTATTCAGACAGGGGATCTGGGGTACAGGACTTTTCATGAGTAGACAGCTACTTATTTTGCAGCAAACATCTATTGTAAGCAGCTTTTCTCTGTAATCCATTAGGTACATGTATTACTATTTGATGGAGTGAGCAGCAGTGCCTTTGGAGAAGCCCAGTGATACATCTTTGATTCTGGAAGATCATACATGTATCTTATGTAGAAGAAAAACTCTACCCTACAACTATAAAGGTTTCCCAAATAACCACTTCAGCATCAGATTTCTTTGTGGCATATAGTAAGCAAGCAGAACTTCTAAACCACACCAGGAACACACAAAAAATACATGGATAAAAAGATGTGGAGTTGGCCTGGAAAGACACAATACATAGCTCCCACAGCAGAGATGTGTTGCTGAAAAAACTCCAAGCTCACATCCTCCCCCATTTAACCTTGCTGGAAATCTTTGACCATTTCTATAGATCATCTTCCATCTTCATTAACCACAAAGATGATCAACAAGTCCCAAGTAAACTCATGTGGTGTAATGTTGGCTATGTTGCATTTGAAGTGGTTACGTTAGTTGGTTATGTTAGTTGTGAATTCCTGAAGGTTACTGTCGGCTTTGCAATGCCCACTTCAGCCCATCCACTCTGGCTGCTAGTTCCTAGCTGGGAGCTAGTGACCAGCACCTAGCATCTGCCTTTGAGAAACCGGAGAGAGGTACTATCATGCTTCTCTCTTATCATATCCCTGTGCAGTGTCCAAGGAATGTCCTGCACCCGAAGACTGTAACAGCAGTAGAATACACTACAAATTACTGATGGAAACTTGGTGCTTTACCTAAGAAACCTTCCACGAAAACTGAGAGGTTAAAAACATGAACGAGCTGAAGCTGGCAGAAAATGACAAAATTCCTGAAAAAGGCCAGCTGGTTTTTCGTATTTCTTTTTAGCAAATACTCAAAGGACCAAATATGTTTTGATTAAGCTCTTGAAATGGGATGAGGCTTTCCAGTTGCTCTAGGAACTAGGGAAGTTCAATAACTGAACTGTCAGCTAGAACAACTGCCTTCACCAGAAGACTTAGGATCTTTCTTCATTTTGGTGTTGAGGCCATCACCAATGCAATGCACAAGGGACAAGCGGTAGTCTCAATATAACAGCTATTTGCAACTAAACAACAAAGGTATTGAAATAGATGGATAGAGACAATCTTACTTGAGACACAAAGCACTGAGATACCGCTCAGAAGAGCTTATGTCAACACCCATTGGACAGAACTCTTTTCAGGATAATGAGAATGAACAGGTTCAAACTACTAAAAATTGCTCCAGGTTTTTTGCTACCATGAAGAATTGGAGCTGGAATAGGCTTCTTCCTCCTGACAGTAAACAGGCTGTTCTCAGGTAAGCACAGTAACAGCAGGTTTCTCCCTGCATTGGATTGACCCCTCCTCCCCCCATAAAAAGGATAAAAAGCAATGCAGGCATAACAGTGACCAGCCACCAGTGTGATTACACCCTGAAGTTAAATGCAAACAGTCTCACCTCTGTGCCTGGCAAAATCTTGGAGCAGATTCTCCTGGATGGCATGCTAAGGCACATGAAAAACAACAAGGTGCTTGGTGACAGCCAGCATGGCTTCACTAGGGGGAAATCCTGCCTGACCAATTTGGTGGCCTTCTACGATGGGGCTACAGAAGTGATGGGCAGGGGTAGAGCAGTTGATGTCATCTACCTGGACCTGTGCAAAATGTTCAACACTGTCCCACACGACATCCTTGTCTCTAAATGGGAGAGACATCAATTTGATAGGTGGACCACTCGGTGCATAAAGAACTGGCTGGATGGCTGCACACAAAGCGTTGTGGTCAATGGCTCAGTGTCCGGCTGGTGACCAGTATCGAGCGGTGTCCCTCAGGGATCGGTGTTGGGACCAGTCTTGTTCAACATCTTTGTCCCTGACACAGACTGAGTGCGCCCTCAGCAAGTTTGCCGATGACACCAAGCTGTGTGGTTCGGTTGATATGCTGGAGGGAAGGAATGCCATCCAGAGGGACCTTGACACGCTTGTGAGGTGGGCTGATGCCAACCTCATGAAGTTTAACCATGCCAAGTGCAAGGTCCTACACCTTGGTTGGGCAGAGAAGAGATTCAGAGCAGCACTGCAGAGAAGGACTTGAGGGTGTTGGTCGATGGGAAACTGAACATGAGCTGACTTCAGTGTGCGCTCACAGCCCAGAAAGCTAACCATATCCTGGGCTGCATCAAAAGGAGCGTGACCAGCAGGTCGAAGGAGTCCCACAACAGGGCAGGCATGGAGGGAACAGGGCTTTTCCAGAACACACCCTCAGCTGCCAGCAACAGCAGTTTGGGGATTTCCTGAGCCAAAGGGGGTGCCTTTGTACTTAATAATCCTCTGGGGATTTTTCTCCTCAGTGGAACAAAACAAACTGAACAAGCCCAAAGTGGAAAAGACAACTTAAGGAATTCAAAAGCCACAAGAAGAAATAAAGGTAAAGGACTGGCAGGCAGAGCTAGAAACTCAACTGCCCCTGGCGAGAAGAGAAAAAACAACCTCTCACACAGAACTTCAGTCCAAGTTTTACATTATCTACTACCCTTCAAGAATTATGAGTTTCTCATCAGTTTTTCTTTTTCAGTTCATGTAATCACAAGATAAGAATGCGAGAGGCAGAGATATAACTCAGAAGTTCAAACATTATCAGTGAGAAGAATGCAGATTCTCCTATGCTGGGAAGAGACAAAGGAGAATACTACTTGCACAAACTCAAATATCTAAGGTGATCCCGACTTAGCTGGCAAGTCATCATGCTTTGGTTGCATTCCAGTAATTTACCATTCTGACAATATGTGAAAGAAAAATCAAAACTAGTTTTTACTTCGTTTCCAGGTTTCCAGGCATACATTTAAGGAAATGCAGCATGATTTCATATAACCATGCTATACTGAAGCTTCCCTCATTGAAGCTATGAACACATAACAGGGCACAGCTCTTTTCCAACTTCTTTGATTTCTTCTGAACATAATGCCTTACAAGAAATAGACCAAGATAAGCTTTGAAGTATTTATTTTTCCTCAAACACCAGTGTAGTTCTTAATGCTTTCTAGACACTCACTAACAACAGTTTAAGAAGACATCAGGAAAGACAAAACCAATCCTGACTTCAAGTGCTAGAAATGCAGGTGCAATGTAGCTCCTAGCAAACCGTTGTGTTTGTATGAAGCTCTATTCCATGTGTCACTGTCCTGACTATCACATCCTAACAGACCTCAAGACATACTCTGTTCTTGTCATCTCCCTTCAGAAGGGGAAAGCAGTTGTCCTTTCACTGCTTTCTAACTCAATCTCTTTGGTCATGAAATTTCAATAGTGTAGCAAGGCAGGGGACGAAAAAAAAAAAAAAAAAAAAGAAAAATAGAAGAGGCTGTACCACCATAAGGGAACAATTTTACGATCTACTTCTCTTACCCGTTACTGATTTCCAAAGCTACAATAATTTGTACTGACACAATCCTTGCGAAGTCAAGACAGTATTAGTTCACAAGACCAATTTCCCTCTAGTTCTTCTTGAAAAAAGACACCAGCAACAATAAAAACACCACTCCTACCTTCATTCCCAGTAGCAGAACAACTAACTTCAGGAAGTAAACTAAAACATTTTACAAATCACAATTCAAAGCAGCAAACTTTTTCAATATACAACCCAAAACACTGGATGGCTTGACACCTGCATCAGATGACCATTTTTATTCTTTATCACATAGCAGTGGATTTCAAGATCCTAACATTGACTAATTCTTAATAACTCCAGAATAAAATTAGAATTATTTTCATACTGGCCAAAAAGCACTTTTACAGCACTGCTATTACTACTCAATTTACAGCACCATCCGAGGACTGAATCATTTAGCAGTACTAATGTAATGCAAACTTGTAAGAGTGCACTACAAAATCTAGCTCTACCATCTAGTAAAGTTAACTGTTCCTTAAACGCTGTAATTAGGAGTTCTTACTCTTTGCCTGGCCCCTGAGAAACCTGGCTCACACAGGCAGTCCCGCCGATTTCAGTAGGACTATCTATTGAGGGGTTACACAAGAAGGAACCTGCAGGTCTAGACCCTTGCATCTTGATTTATAAGCACGAAGGACATGAGTCTAGCAGGAATTTAACACTTACGCTTCCCCAGTTGCTCTTACAGTCTGTTCCTCACCATCTTCATCTGAGCTGCTACATGTTGCATCGGAGTCCAGATCCTTCTCCACACGAGACAGCAGGCCTCCAGTGTGAAGTGCAAATCCCCGGATTTCACCTGGTGCAATGTTAACTCCATTCTGGGGGTCCGAACTCGAACTACTCTCCAAAGTAGTTGTGTTGTTTTCTGGCCAACCTTCAGTGCACCTGAGGGAGCTACTGCTCAAAAATCTGGCTGGCTCATGGAAAACCTTCATCCTCTGTAGGTGATGTTTCACAAAGCATTTCAGCTGCTGATCGCAGTGTTTGATAACATGCTTTGCCAGAAGCATTTGTAAACGTTTCTGAGTTCTTTTGGCACGACTGATTTCCATTTGTTGCTTAGTGACACACTGGAGTAAGCGAGCATACACCTCCTCTGGGGTGCACCTCAAAATCCCTTCTGAAGTCCCATGAAGAATTTGGTGTAATAAATCCCCCTTTATTGTTTCAGTGCAGACTTCCAAAGCTCTACCCAAAAAACCATTCTTCTTGTACCATTTCCCATTTAAAAACTGCATTTCTTCTGCATTACTGGACTCAGTTACATTGGACTCTGAAAGTCTCTGTGTTTCTGCCAGATTCGAAGATGTGATCTCTGAAAACATTTGCCCTTTGACCTGTTCCTCAGGTTCTGAATGACTAATCTGCCCAGCTGAGGTGTCAGCACCATTATGCAATGACTTTCCCATCCTGAAGCAGCCCGGTTCTCCCACTTTCGTCTGCTTCCCGGTTTTGTTGTTAAACGCAGAATTTGTACTCATTAACAAGACAGACTGATAGCGCTTGGAGGATGGTGGAGAACCAAAATGCTGCACACTGAGGATATCATTCCTGAGGTTGGGCTCAGCAGTGGGGAACCCCAGGACTGAGCAAGTAATCTGTGCGATGGAGTCCTCTTTTATCTTCTCTTCCACTGCTCTGGAATTTTCCATGCACAAAGCTGTATCAGACTCCATAGCTCTAAAGGACAAAGAAGGTGACAAGTGGATACCATGACCTTTTGTTGCTGCCTCTCTGAGGGCTGGTGTCATTATAGCTACGGTAGGTAGTTTACAGCAAACCTGAAAATAACATGGGCCATGTAAATTTTCTCATTTTCATGACACAGTACAAATACAACAACTGTCAGTTCACTCTTTCAACATTTCAACATTATTCAAAGATTCCATTAAAAAAGGACATTATCTAAAGCACACAGATAGACTATGCTCCCCACCAAGTCAAACAAGAACACTCTTTTGGGTTTTGTCTTTATTCCATTCAGAGGTTGTTCCATGTGCAATAAAAGCCTTTATCTCATGGGAGTAGGTGGTCATGCTTCATTGCATTTCTGATCCTGTCAGTCTGAGAAATAAGACTCACTAAGTTCAAGACAGTCATCTAACCTTGCCCAAAGTGAAAAGCATGACCATAAGCCACATGACTGGAAGGATGTGTTTTAAAACACGTGTGTGAATGTATGTGTATGTATAGGCACACACAGAGGTGAACATCTACACATCCCCACCCCGTAATCTGCCTGGATTTTATTGTAACCTGCTCTGGAGAGAAGTTACTTGTTGAGTTGCATTTGCTTTTTGTTTGAGTATATTTTTTATACTTAAATGAGTTAACAACAGTATCCCGGCAATGGCAGCTAGGTAGCTACCTAGGACAAGTTCAGCACAGCAGAACACCTACCACATAATGAAACACTCTGAAATAAACTCAGAGGCACTACTGGGAGAAACATATTTAATGTAAATCTATATAAAGCAAGCATTTGATAAATTAATGTATTATATATTCTCAAAAATAACGCTTTAGAAAGCAATCATCAAGGCTAATGCTATAAAAACTAAGAACTGTAAGTTCTAAATGTTTCCTAAAAAATCTTTCCGTGCCTTTGTACCCAGTTCTTTCTTCATCAGGCACTGCCTACATACCAGACACACAATAATATTCTTTTATTTTCTTTACTATTTGAGTAAAGACCAACAGTTTTCCTTTACAAACCCTTTAGCCTGTGGCTAACCATAGCTTAAGCAAAGGGTTCCCTAACTTTGGGATCAAACCACCAGTGTCACCCTCCACCTCTTGTCAGCAGCTATGCTGTCATACCATGCTATATCTATTTCACAGCCTACACAGCAGGAATCACTGCCTTACACTGTACTTTCAGCATTGTGCAGGAGACAGTTAAATAAACCCAATGAAAGATTTAACTGAACATGGCCCACAGAAGCCTGAAAGATCAGATACTGTCAGATCTTCCTTAAGAAGCTAGAGACAAAGAAAAAAACCATAAGAGAGTAGTAAACAAGAGTGTAGCATAGTAATTCCACAGTAAATTCTCTGTTTAACTAGTGTACTAGTTGGTTCCTAGTTAAAGGAGGGGAGTGAGAGAGAGACTGCTTGATTTACGGCTGAGCTTAAACCTCGACAAATAGCATTTCCATTGCCTGCCTTTCAATGTCTTCAGTTTCTTTGATCTCCACAGCAGTTGCCCAGCTCAGCAATTTTCAACGCCCAGATCCCATAAGGGGTCAACAATTCCAAGATTGCCATGTATGGATCCTAAGAAAAGCAAACTCCCTGTCCAAAGCCTTAGCTTGTTTATAACTACAGGTTTTACACTGAAGGTGCAAACATGAGAGGGAGATGTGGAACACTAAGGAGCTGAGAAATACCAGTCTGGATGCTTTCTCCTTAACCCTCAAATTACAAAGAAAAATAGAGTACCACATGCTCCAGTACTGCCTTAACACTCTCTGTATGGTTTATTCACCTTTCACTACCGCATTGTACTTCAACCATGAGGTTTTCATGCTGTATATTACCTACTCAGCATCACAATGACCAGGTTTGACGGTCCTAATGCTAGTCCTAAACTATACTATTAAAATCCCGAAAGATTTTAACCTTTATCAACAAGCCAGTAACTTCAGACTATAGAGGAGCTCAGAATAAAGTCCTTCCCAGCAGACAGTGATTCAGTAAGAGCCCTGTTACTAGGATAAGACAGGGAAATGCACTGACGAGAGCTGTAGCCCCACTTGCAAAGCTTCTGGTGATTTGGCAACGCTCTCAGCATCTGACTGACTCTTGGTTTTGTGTCATTTCTTGCTAGCAGGCACAGGAATTTTTAAATCTGAAGGAGTATGGATTCAGACATCTATGCCTCCCCCCATCTCAGCATATGGCAATTAACTATAATAAGTCAAAGTGATTTAGAACGGCTAAACCATAAGGGGGAGAGAACTGAAGCCCATGCTTTCTCTGTGGGGTTACTATGAACACAAGGGAGTCCCATGTTAGATCTGTCCCTGGGAATTCCAAGATGCTGTCTCAGAAGAACACTGTCAGTCCGATACACTGAGCAATGAGTTTAGGACTTGTCCAACTTCACCATCTACCTCCCTCAGCCCGAGTGGTTAACAGTCAGAGGTTGCTACTCCTGAGAGCCAGGAAACATCCACACGCAGCAGAGCTGCTGCTCAAGCAAAGAAGGAGTTTGCGGGTATATATTTCATACCTATGTGAATATGAAGGCTATTCAAAAACTGGCACCAAAAAACTTCCAAAACTTCCAGTGTCTTAATTTGATTATATACTCTCCAATACTACAAACCCTTCTAGAACAGCCTCAAATGTCCTCAATTGCAATGCATACTTTTTTTTTTTCAGTTTAGGGGGCAGTTTTTCCCCTCTTTTAGACTTCTTCCCCTCTTACCTGCAAGTACCTTCAAATGGAACCAGAAACTGAAGAGCACCAACAAACCACTACATGTTCCTGACAGATGATGTTGAAATTACAATATATCTAAAACAAATGCTTTTGAAGAGAGAAATCGCTCAATTAGCCCCTTACCCAGCAAGGTGCAAATTTCACACGATGTTTCTGCCCTGAAGACAGTTGTGTGAGAAACTTCAGGTGTGTTCCTCTCATTTCAGTGCCATCAAAAAGACTTTACAAAACCTGGTACTGTCCCAGTCTCCAGTCCTTGGCATTTCTCCCAGAAGTTTACAAACACAGACACAAACAGTCATTGGTAAATAAGCACAACAGAGTATCAGCTGCAAAAACATAAAAATCAAAAATTAAACCCAAATTTTAGTACAAGTCCTTGGCTCAGTGAGAATGGTGCAGTTTTCATTTTGACACGTTTAATTTCATTTTGGCAGAAAGCAGCAAAAATAATTTCACTTCACTTTATTGGAAGTGTGTTTCCAGAGCCAAACCTGTTACCTTCTAGGGACAAAAAAACACCCCAGAAAGTGCAGAGGGAGGGAAGACAAGTACTGCAGCATGGTATTCAGGAAGAGGCTGTATTTTCATTCTGGAAAAAGCTTTTTTGTCCTAGGTAAACCATTTCAAGGATTTTTTCCATTGTGTACTACTTGGGGTTTCAAAACCAGACCAGCTGAAATGCTACTAAACTGGCAACCAGTTTGCTTTTCATCTGCTGAATACACACTCTACTTGAAGGACAAGAAAGAACTGTAAAAGGAAAAGCTGACGCAAAGTAAGTACTGGGGGAGGGAAGAAACAAGTACCACACACACACAGTACAGCAACTGATGTTTAAAGTGACTTTATGCTTATCCTCCCCTAATGCCCTAATTACCTGGCAGGATATAGCTGGGAATTGCAGTTTACCACAGCCAAGAACTTCCTGCTCCCTTCTCTCCCAAAAGCTATCGACTTCCCCAATGACCGCTGCACCTTTCCCTATCCTCTCTCCCCTGCTACTTCTGCTTATTTCTTAGTCCTCACTTGACATTTCCATGTTATACCCTTCTCTCCCAGGCTTACCCCAACAGAATTTGTCTAAATCCTGAAACTAGTGTCTTCATGCTGGTAATGAGCAGCACCCTATTCAAATAAACACACCAAACCCCAACCACAAACCTGTTTGCACACAGGGTGGCATTCCCTTACCAGCTTTTGTTTATAGTCGCTTCACTTCTTGGCTCTTCCCTCCCTTGCATAACATTGTCCCTTTAGTTACACAATGCTGCAGACAATGTTCTGGGGGATTTTTAATGGGGGATGATTGCTGTGTCATTTAGCGGGGTTTTTAATTGTGATCTTCTAGTTTTCAGTGACAATAACACTCCATTTGCATGAGCGTTTGTAAAGCTCCTCCCTACAAACCTTCTCTCCTGAATGGAGCCATCTTTTGTCATCCCAAACACCTGAAACTTTCTTGTTAACAATGAGATTCCTAGAGGCCAGGAAAAGATTTTTACATTCTATATATATAAAACAGTGTGTGTGTGTGTGTGTATATATATGCTATTTTGCTTTCAAATTCAAGGGCCTACAAATAATGCTTAAAATTAACACAACTGTTTCCAGTTTATTCATAGATGAATAGTGTTTTAGATAAGCAAACTTCCAATGTTTCTTTCTCGCCCAGAAGACATTTCAAAAGCAAAGTGAAGTCCTTGGCAGCAAACAGCATCTGGTGACACACCTCAGATTAAGCTCAGCAAGAACGTTCAAAAATATTGTATTTCAAACTGACAAGAGCTGCCGTCCTGCAGAAGAGCTACATGAGCAAGCTTGATCTGTCTACACCACAACTGACAAAACCTGGTTTCCTACAGCTTTGTGTTGTTTGCCCGCGATCCCTAGCAACTCTTGGACAGCCTCCCTAATACTGGTTAGACAAAAATAAAGCGGTGTTCTGGCAGACAAGCACTACTGAAGCACTGCCCTCATTGCGTGCCAGGACCCAGAGCTGGAGCTGGCTTTGGCCAGCTCTAAGCTGTGCCTGGTGGGAGGGTGGCATCCACCTGGGTAGTACTTCACCTACCTCTCCCAGTTTGCACAAAACTCACAGGACCATATTAACTTCTAAGAATAGAGAGAACAGCTCAACAGCATAAGCTGCACTTTCTCATAGAATAGTCTGCAGCAATGAAGGCAAAAAGAGATGTTGGCCCCACTGGGTATGTCCTGATTAGGAGTATGAAAGAAAAAGGAAAGAGGTCCATCTTTAACACACCAGGGACTAGCCTTTAAGAGAAAGGAAAATCATCTCAGTAGGCAGAGCTTTTGTTTTCAGTTCAAAAGAAGCCCAGTTACTTCCTGACATGTATTTAAACATTTTAGTGTTTTGTTCTATTAATAGATTGGAAAAAAAAACAACAACCCAAACAGGATTATGTGGGGAGTCTCAGCTTTCAGCAGCGCTCACTGTGCAGACAGTACTATACAGATAAAGCTGCAAGCTCCAGTGTTCCACACTCCCCAGAAGATACAAGCACAAATTCCACCTCCTTGAGGAAAAAAACCTGAACTAACAATAAGACACACACACATCCTAAAAGGATCTTTGAAAAGAGAACTCAATTTTAGACAGACCACCCAAACACTTTTACTCATAAAAAACATCAAAAAGGACACACTTCAAGTGGAACTCATTAGTAT
This sequence comes from Pezoporus flaviventris, assembly GCF_033815535.1. Lineage (NCBI taxonomy): Eukaryota > Metazoa > Chordata > Aves > Psittaciformes > Psittacidae > Pezoporus > Pezoporus flaviventris. The sequence goes on from NW_026892549.1 coordinate 56,660,946, forward strand.
TCATTTATGATAAAATACATGGCTCATTAAAATCTCTGAACAGGGTTTTTTTTCTTTGTTCATAACTGCTTCTGAACAGAGAGCTGTATTTTATTCCCAAGTTTATTTACTAGGCCATCAACTAATTCCTGTTCTGTCTATAATGCCATGTATTTGTAATATAACATCTGAAGTTGGTTTTAACATATGCTAAACTTAAACACTTTCTGTAGTACATGACAGGTGCCTCTCTGTGTAGGTTGTACATGTCTCTAATATAAACACACATAATGCTTTCAGATCCATTTCCCTACCAACATTTCAGTTATCCTTACAAATTTCACTCTTTGAAGAATGGGCCATAAAACCTGGTCTTAAACAGCACCCATTCAGCTCTTAGGCACTGATTCAGATGACTGGAATTTAAACTCCACAAAATATTGACAGGACTTCACAATGCGATCCAATAAGGAAGGAGAGTCCTAAGGCACACAGAGTAGCTCTCTGAGTCGGTACATCTATTAGCATTATAACCATGCTCTGCTCAGTTTAATTTTTAGTACTTCGTTTTTATTAAATTAAGCACACAAAAGAAATATCACTTGGAAAAATCGACTGGATTTCTCTTCTTGCATAATGGTTACTTTGCTTCCCACCGCTAACGGGTATCAACCTCAGTGGTTTACAACCAGGGAGCTGATGCACAAAGTGGATTAAATCCTTGCTCAAGAGCACACGAAGCTGAGGGGACGCACCTGGAGCTGGGCTGCTGTCCAGAGTTTTGCTATCTACTTTATCTACTCAGTTTTATGAGTAATGATCTGGGGGCTGGGAAGCCAACTGTGTCAGGGTCACTAGGAGGCAAAGGAATCAGTGGTAATCTGTTTACCACAAGGAAGTTTCAAAGGGGGAACTTAAAAAAAAAACAACATAAAAATCACACATGAAAACGCTGGGTGAAGCTTTCCGCCCATCTGCTGACCAAAATATTAAAAAAAAACGATGAAAAAAGGTCAAGGCAGCACAACAGCGTGTACCTTCGGGCCGCGCTGCGGTGCACTGGGGACCCCGAGCACCCCGCACGGCCGAGGCGGGCGAGGCCGGCCCGGCAGCACCCCGGCGGCGCCGAGCGGGCGGGGCTCGCCGTGGAGCGGGCGGGGGAGGACGGCACAAGCCACACGGGAGGAGCTGGCGGGGCGGGGCGATGAGGTGAGGCGAGGCCCCGCCCCCGCCTCAGCGCTCGCGGCCCCGCCCCGCGCCCAGACCGTTAGCCCACCCCCCCCTCACCCCGCCCCCACCCCAGGCTCCTCCTCGCGCACGCGCACAGCGCTCGGCGGCGCCACGGCCGCTCCCGCCGCGGGAACCGGCCGCCGCCCGGCCCCGGATTCTCCTCCCCAACACCCCCCCCCCACCCCCGCCGTTCTGCGCCTCAGCGCGGTGCTTCCCCTTAGCGCGCAGTGACGGCCCCGCCGCCCGCACCCCCCACCCGCCCAGCGAAGCCCCGTGCTTGCCTCCGCCCGCCGGCTCGCTCCCGGGGCGCTGCTCGCTTCCCGCCGCACTACTCCCGGCGCGGCTCCCACTGCCGCTGTTGAAGAGTCCGCGCCCAGCTAAAGCGCAGCCAGGCGAGAGGGGCGGAGCCTCCCCTCGCAAGGGGAGGAGCACGGCCAATCAACAGCCCCGCTCTAAGCCAGAGCGGCCGCCCGCCATTGGCGGGGGTCCTGAGGCGGGGCGCTAAGGGCAGGACGGCGGTCAGAGCGTCGAGCCCTGCCGCGGAGAGGTGAGGTACAATCCCGAGCGCGTAAATAGTGATAAAAACACGTTTTCAAACTTTTTTAAACGCGTACAACTTCGAAATGTTCGATAGCATTCGCCAGCCTCACAGTCCGCTTCCTCACAAGTCCTCTTCGGAGCCCTGAGACGAATAAGGGCACAGAGGAAGCAACTCTCTCTCAGGCTTTAAAGTAATGCAGACGACTGTAAGATTGCATAGAAATGCTTTATTATATTTATTTGAACAAAGTAATTAAAATAAGGCAGCTTAGATTACATGTAAACATCGAGGTCAGCTGTACAGTCCCTCCCCAAACTGTATAGTGACAGTAGTTAAGTTTCAACACCAGGTTGTCAAAGGGGAATACAAATTCAGTGATAAATGCTAACGTAAGTTCTGTTCATTTGTGAAGAATGTGGCTTCTCTGGAACTATGATTCTGAAAAGCAAGGGCTGGATTCGATATAATGGCATCAAGTCTGAAATACTACCCATAATGGCCCAGACACAAAACTGCCTTTCACCACCAGAACTGTTAGAACCCAGAGGATTACTCTGTGTTGTCCCGAAATACTTAAATTAAAAGGTCATTTAATATTAGATATTCTGCATAGAGCACACTGTTGTTACTATTTTTTAATACTATCACTTCCTTGACGGAATACAATATACCACATTTATTTTACTTACATTCTGATGTCTGATTTTATACCTTACATTAATACATAGGATTCTGGGAAGACTCTTCAAACTAGTAAGCACCTGCCCTACTTGTCACTGACAATGTCTCTAGCAATAAGTTCTTTCATTATTTCATTGGTGCCACCATAGATTGGCTGAACACGGGAGTCCACAAAAGCTCTGAAGGAAAAAAACAAAAAAAGGGAAGATTAAAAACAACTCTTCAGAATGGACACACAATCAGAACAAAAAGATACCACTATCCCCCTTAATTAAATAATTACATTAATTAAATAATTACATTAAATTAATTAAATAAAACTCTATAAAACAACACTCTTACTACTTCACCTCTCAACTCTTATTCCCTCCCTCTAATGCTCCCTCTCAGCACCAGAGCATTAACCCAGCTCCAGACACCAAAGCTCCCATTCCCCCATCACACTTGTCCCGCAGAACAGCACGCCTGCATGAACTGCTACACCCAGGTGCTTCCTTGTTGTTAAAAAACAACTCCTGCAGAGCCAAACTGATAGTTATCGTGGTAGATTGCTCTAATGCCCTGGCCTGTCTGATCCTGTCAAGAGGAGTGCTAATGGTGTTGTCAGTTCTTTCTTTGAGGTGGGCCTCAAACACCCTGGGAGGAGAGGAAAGTGTCAATGGTTTTCACATCAGCTGGCTACAGCCTTCTACTGACACCAGCTCTATTTGGGCCAGCAGCCGAAAGCTGCATGCAGCCAAACCATTTCCATCCTTATGCTGGAACCGGCCCCAGTACAGGCATAGCTGGTGAGAGCACACAGGACAATGACAGCTTGCTTTTCCATCTTGATTCTGCTTCATTATTCAAAGAGCAGCCCAGGAGCAATACAGCATTCTCTGGAAACAGGCATGTTGCTGAACCATGGGGATAATAAAACCCTGTATGGACAACTACTGCACACACAGATAAGCAGCGGTTCGAGGACATCCTAAACAGAACTTGCTGGCCTTCCAACTTAGATAGGCTGCAGGACACTCACAAATTATACTCATTAAAAACATGCAGAAAAGTTATTTTAAAACAACATTTCACACTCAATGTATTTAGAATAATACTGATTTTTTTAAAAAAGTCAAACCTACTCAGTTAAACTTAGTTTGTTACTTATGACAACCGCACAGCACTCCTGGTTTTCCTATTCCTCCTATCAGATCACATCCACTTTCTGTTTTATTAAAAACAGCTCCAGAAAAGTCTACTTAGTGTGGCAAATGGCACGTACACAAAAGGAAACACATCTTGACAGATAATACACAAGGAAATATGTAAGAACTCCACAAATATCCCTAAATTCATAAAGTAAGACAAAAATTTGGAATAGCTAAACCCTGTTTTTACACGTAGATCTCTGAGCTTTTTCACTTAAAAGGATGTAAAAAGCTGAATGTAGTCAATCATACTCTTGTTTGGGCAATTTGTTATGCTAGAGTATTACACAAGATTTAGACTGACCAATGGGTTTTCCTTCCTTCATACACATGCATTTTATTTCAGATAAAACATGCTAACTACCTGTCCTCTTTTTTACTTTTACATTGCTTCCCTTTTTTTTACAGTTAACATTTTCTTCTAGAAAAGCAACTTCTGTTTTGTGGAAAACAGATAATAATATAGATTAATTGCTCATCAGCTTATGAATTATTTGGAGAATCAAAACAAAGCCTTCCTGCAAACATCCATACAGTAGACTGCCTTTCAATAAACATGATGAGAAAAGGGACAGTAAATCAGTTCTAAACATTAAAAAACTGACAAGTAGATGTAAAGGGGGTGCCTCATTTTAGTTTGCTGGTAATCTCTCATCATTCAAGTCTGAAATGCTACACTTACTTTGCAATTGGATACTCCCACATGTACCCCCATCCTCCATGCAGTTGCACGCACTGAGTAGCTATGCTGTTTTGGAGATCAGAAGCCCTTAAACAGTCAAAAAAAAAAAACTGGTGTTTAGAAGAATGTTATGCTATGAAACATCACGAGATACACAGATAACGGAGCAAGTCAAAAATAGAAGCAAACTTTTATTCTATATACAGACAAGCTTGCTTACCTTTCTCATAGCCACAGAGGTTTCTTTTGTAATGCAGGTTGATATAGTCTCTTTTCTTACCAAATCCCTCAGCTTTGTCAAAAAGTAACAGCAATCACAGGCTGCCCCTTACACTCCCACTAGCAATACACCACGATGCTCTTGAGTATATCCATCACCTGAGCATAATTTATTTTCCCTAACAGATGTTAGTCTTCAATTCTACAAAAAACTGTAATTCTTAAACAGGATTTCTTGCTGCAAAATTCAGATTTTACTTCAAAATAAAGATCTGAACTGCACTGGAAGGTCAAGCTAAATTTGAAAGATACCAACCCTCCCACACACACTTTCTAAGCATGTAACTTTCAGAGAAGGAACAGGAAAAAAAAATTACAATTCAAGTCAATTTCTTCTCAATGAAGAATGTAAGAGTCCTCTTCTTCAAACTACTCCTCTCCTATTCTCCAAACCATTCCCTCATCCAGTTAAATCCTTACAGTTTATTATATGAACTTTTAGTCTACAGCAGTGAGTTATTGCAACTCTCTTTCCTAAATATATGTTCAAATTAATTTAGGTACACAAAACAAACTGTCACCACAAAATAAAATCTTCAGACCTTTCATCACATATTAGAAATGAAATGCACAAACTGTGCTTTAAAATCCTTCAAAGCTCTAACTCAAGTCGAAGACTATACAAAAGGTTTGAAGCAAAACTAACAGGAGACGGTCTCCTGAAGTAATAGGGAATAAAGCAATTCTACATTTTGGCATTTTCTAGACTCCATTAGGGAAAGGGGAAATCCATAACAAATTGTGCCACTAAACAGTTGGGAATGTAGGGGAGTTCAGATGGCTCACTCTGTGAAATTTGTTGAGGAAGTAAGTCTACATATCTGAGCTGACACTAGTTGCTTCCTCCTCCTCAAAACTGAATGCCTCTGCTTACGTACCTGGTACTTCTAGGTAATCACTGCCAAGAACAGCACTCAATCAAAATCCTTCCTTTCACTGTAAATACTCTCCCTGGATTTCCTCAGTAATCTCTGCTCATTTCTAGGAGCTGTACACCAGTGCATCTTCCACAAAATTATTTTTTCATGTCTGATGTGCTTTTTTTCCCTCCCATCTTTGCAAGCAGAAAGAAAACTATACAAATTTATGTGCCACTATCTTAGATGTTTCTACTCATCCAGCTTTCTCTGGTTAAATGTAAGTTAGCAGATAACACCACCAAGTACAGGGAGAGGAAGGAGGAGCTCTGGCCAATAAAGGAAAGCACTGTTTAGTCTCAGTTACAGCAGTAACTGTAGCCAACTATTTCTTTCCTAAACCAGACAGCTTCAGAGACTGGGTGGGCAAAAGGGCTATAGCAAAGTAAAATTAATTCATTAACTATTAATAACCATGTGAGCTTCAAATAAACCTGTGCTTTAAAACAACAAAACAAACACCCCCTTTAAAAAAAAGAAAAATAACCCCCCCAAAAAAAAAACCTCAACAACAACTTGCTACAGAAAAATATAAATGTTTGTCTGAATACCAACAAAATACTCACTTCTACTCAAAGCTAAAGCCGAGTCCTGATCTGGTTATTAATGGAAGCATGTTTTAAAAGCACACTATGGCTTGGAAATCGATCTGTTTAAGCAACACTGGTTTTCAATGTAATAAAGTTTTTTGATGGCTACACTATTAAATCTAAAGCTAGTGGTCTGTATTAGAAGCTGACTACGTTATTATTAATCAGCCAGCAATGTTACCTTTTCAGTAAATCTGAACAGTTCAGTGTTTTTATCAGCCTCCTATCAAGATCATACAAGTAACTACATACCAATACTTTGCCATGGAAGCTGTGGGGGAGTCCAGACGTTTATCTGCATGCAGCTGCAAACAGCTGTCCAGAAAAGCTCGGCCCACACAGATCTGTGTTTTCATTTCTGCCAACTTGTGCTGCACCGTCTGATGTTGGAAATGGACAAAGAAAGAGCAGAAGCAGGACAGTTGTAAGTGATCCATGAAGTAGAAAATGGAGCATTTTCTAAAAGGGTTTATGTTAGAAATTGCCATTTCAAACCACTTTGGCTCTGTGCACCAGAAGACAGCTTACTCTCCATACAATTATGGCTTTATCAATCTTATTAGAGAAAATTACAACCCTTTACTTCTCAACACCAACTCAAAACATGACTTTACAAGAATCTGAACCCCAAGAACCTGGACACAAATTCCTAGAGAGCAGAGAAGGAGGCACTGGGTGCTCTGTCCCTCTTGGCTGCCTCTTGTGGGGGAATGTCCCTTCACTTCATAGAACCACCAACTTCCCCAGTTAATATCATTTCATTATCTACTGAAAGCTTTTTCTATGCATTCAGCTCTTGAGAGTTTAAGTCATATGCAAAGGGACACAAGCAAAACCAAAAGGAACTTTTAGACTAACAATCAAAGTTTTTCAACACTAAGTTCTGTCACATTGTAAGAGTTTCTAAGTAGAAGAGGTAAAAGAAACTTAAAACAAATCCATTGCTAAGATTCTATAAAGCCAGGCCACGCAAGCATCCACCCATCTTTGTTATTCTGGTAGGAAGGGGATAAAACCAGCACTCGGCAACAACAGGTTTTCTAATCTCACAGTTCTGAAACTGTGCGTGTGTGTATATATATATATATATATATATAAAAAATACCTTCTTGCTTCCCTTGACAAGAAATATAATGGACCAGTCTACTATTACAAAGATTTGATTTCAAACACTACTGTGGCATGACTAATCGAATTAGACAAGGCAGAGTTCTAATTAGAAAGGATTTTTCATTATATGCATATTCTAGCTGTCAGCAACAAAAAGGAAACTGAAGAGATATGCAAGAATGGATTACTTCAGCAAAAATAATATACTTCATTAAGTTTATTTGCCACCTGGTGGTTGGTACTGGGCTAGCCTAAAAAAGGGGATTATTTTGGAGGTCTCTGCGCAGTGAACTATCAGAATTAGGAAGCATCCTTTACCTACATTACAAAAAAGGTAAAATAAATTTCTTTTGTGTTAAAGCTGCACACTGCATATTACTACATTTCTGAATGTTAGCTTTAAAAACAGATGAAAATCATAATTTTCTGAAAGACATCAAGTAGTCCAGCCTTTAAAGGGCCTGATTCTGCTGCTATTCACAGCTAAAGGTTTGATTTTGACAAAGGAAGTCTCAACAACATCCTCCAACCCATATAAATCACTTCTGTCCTATAAACCAAATGTGCAGGAGCTTGGTCTGCTCCAGTCCTAACAGCTAACGTGGTTTTCAGGAAAGTTCGAACATCACACTACTGGGGAAAGCAACATCTGTTTTATGACTGCAACTAAAGAGCGTAGGCAGAAGTGTCTCAAATCACAATTAACTACCACTGTCAGGAGTGAGGTATGCTCACAGAGAATGATTCAACACTTTCATATGCAGTCACTTGAATACACAGCTAGCTGGTAGCTGAGGAATCTCATTACAATACCCATACAGCAGAATACAAACACCTTTGTATGCAGGCAGCAAGGTCACTGCCCAGGAGCAGCCCCCAGCATCAGCCTTGAAGCTCATTTTTCTGCAATGCATTGTGTGCACAGGAACGCAGCACCTGCACATGCACCAAGCTCCTCTGCAGTCTGTAGAACTTCAGGCAGATACAGACGCATACGCACGTGTAACAGACCCTGTGGTTAAGACCTCCGACAGTAAAACACAAGCCTAAGAGCAACAAGGCGATTTTGTCTCACCAGCAGAAAAAAGCCTGTTTCAGCTTGCACATTTCACTTCCAAAAGCAGCATTGCTGGGAGGTATCTAACTGAACACGTACATTAAGGCTTTTGTGGTGTTGGGCATGGAAGCAAACAACAGCCATGGTCCAACAGTGGAACTGTGCAAACAGTCCTTTGCAAACAGCCCAGTGATTTTCCTTTGCTCCCTACTTCACATATAAAGCAAAAACACACTGGTATCTGTACACAAGTCTCTCAGCTCAAACTCACCTGTAAGTGTGCAACTGTCTTCCCAAAAGCTTTTCTTTGCTTCACGTAATTCCTTGTTTCTTCAAACATGAATTCACAGCTGGCAAGAGCTATGTCAGCAATTAGCAGTCTTTCCTTTTGAAACACAAATTACAGAATCCATCTGAATGAGACCTACATTTCTCCGTATCAGATGCACAACTGGGGCACAGGGGTTCAGTGTTGTTCATTAAGAGAGGGGGGCAGAAGTCACATGAAGTATCAAATCAGACACATTGCATTACTGAAATTAATGAGTGGGACAAATGCCTCCTGCCTGAAGCTCTGTTAAGTCTTTTCCAGGGTAGTATTCTACCACAACGACTCAGAAAATAGCTACAAATCAACTACAGGCCTTGTGCTGACTGAAAAATACACACCAAATTCTGGTTCAATCTTTGGTTTTCACTGCTGAGGTTAAAGAACAACTGTATTTAACCATTTCAATGGGACAACTCAAAAATAAACCAAAACAAAACCTACCAAAAAACAACTAAATCCCTGGCTGTTTTTTTCCTTCATCATAACATGTTGAAAAACAGGAACTAAGTACAGAACAATTGCTTCTAGCACCACTGAAATCATCTGATGCATCAGATTGAACCTGTTCATGAATGCAGCTATTTCTTTAAGGCAGTAAAACATTTCCTTTGATCAGGTTTTGTACTTGCTCACAGGATAAAATTAAATAAACATGTCCCCTAACAGATAAGGCAAGTACATAGTTTTGACAAAGCAGTCATGCTTTGAAAGACCACATTGCTTCTTTATCCTCTCAAATAATTACAAAACTTCATAAACTAAGTCGTAAAAATGTTATTTCCACTAGCAAGGTATTTTGGCAACTTCTTTACTTTGCTATAGGGACAAAGAAGAGTTCCTTATATCTTTAATATGCTTCTACTGGTGTAAGAGCTAAAATAGCAGTGTTTGCTTGTTTCTGTAAAGAGAATGCCAAATGCATCTGACACCTCCAAGCTGTATTTAATTTCCTAAGCAAAGTGGTTTCATGATAAAATTATACAGAAAAACTGTGGGACATTCTTTTAAATACACTACCTTCAGCTTCTTCAATAGCTAGGGCGTTGATTAAGAGATAGGGCTGAGCTGGTGGGATATCAACATTTTTATCAATGCCCAAAGAATTACACCATTAGCACTAGGAACTGTGTACTCCAGTTAAGCAGCAGTTATTGACACAGTCTTGCCTACAGACATCCCGATTCTGAGCCCAAGGCGGCTCCCCATGATACACTATCATCAAGTGTATCAAATTCTAATGATGACAAAAATCATCCTGTATTCGTCCTACAGACAGCAAACACTCAGTTCCTCTTACCTGAGGGAGTTCTGCCATCAGATAATAGAAGCCTTTGTTCTCTTTTCCAAGCAAGGCACTGGCTGGCAACCGCACATCTTCAAAAAACAGCTCTGCCGTGTCCTAAGAGGATTTTAAACATAACCATTCAGAGCCTGACATCCTCCTCTCTTCATTCCATTTGCCTCATTTTTTTCTTGCTATTGTACACTTTAATTTGAAATCATAGAACCATTTAGGTTGGAATCGTCCTCTAGAAGTTACCTTGTTTCTCTCCTTCCAACAGCAGCTCCAGCAAAGCAAGCAGCTGAAGGCCTCGTCCACTTCTTTCCAAAGCTCCTAATATGAAGGCTCCACAACTTCCCTGGCCCCCTGTTCCACTATATGATCACATTTATGGTGATCTTTTTTCTTAATACCTACTTAGAATTTTCCTTAACATAACTTGTGTCCCTTGCCACTCTCACTATGCTCCTCTGAGAAGAATCAGGTGCTACCACCTCTACAGCTGACTGTCAGGTAAGCTGAAGACTCCAATAAGATCCTGTACTTTCAGGCTTCTTCAGAATGAAGAAATCCAGGTTCCTCAAGTCTCTCCTTACTGAATGCTGCAGACTTACGTAGCCAAACTCAGCATCATACCTTGCATGTATATCACTTGTGCTCTAGAGCCTAAGAACTTGAATAGCATCAGTTTTTATATTTATTTAGCTAATGCCAGGCATGAAGTGATTTTAGACTTCCTCCAAGCTACCTGTTACGGATGGTAGGAACTCACCTGAGCTTTCAAGCCAATTTTGTTCAGCTTGCGTCCCTTGATGAAACCTTTTGTTCCATTTTCCACCAGGAAAAGGCTGATCCCATGAGCAGGAGATCGGGCCTCCCGGTTGGTAACTGCAACCACGATCACTACATCACTCATCCAACCATTAGTGATAAATACCTGCAAAAAATGCAACTTGGAATAAAGCAACATGCTAGAAAAATGGCATTAGCTCTTTCAGGGGTGAGCTGCAAGTGTCCAAAAGACGTTAAAGCTTCCAGAATTAAGTGTTTTTAAACCAGGTCTATGAAACTAGGAATTAGTTTGAGAACTGCTGCATGGGTCAGAAGTATGAACTTAAATGCAAATATCTGTTTCTTTTGCCTGCCCCATGATAAAGAAGGAGTATGTTATTGAATGTAGAGATCAAATGAACACAGAGGATCTCTTTCCCAGAAAATTAAATTAGCAAGGTATAACATCTAAAACTATCAATGGCTCCTTGTCATAACTGCTTATTATAATCCTGCAAATTAACTCATGAACCTGCCAAAGTGATCCATCTTAACTCCAACTAAAGAAATGAGCTATCTGCCCTGCTTGGCCTCAACTGTGCAGCATGAGCAAATACCCTTTTGAATAGCTATACATACATACTTCCTTGCACACATTCTCACCACTGGAAATTCTGCTAATGAGAGAAGTCACTATCAGTACCATGTTATCAGCAGGAGTACAAAAGAAAGTGGGGAGAAAGAAGATTAAGACATTTCATAGCTTTAAAACCAACCCTGTTGAACCCACACTTCCATTTGCACTACCCACTGCCGGCAGTGAAGAAGAAGTTAATGCTGCCAGCTTTGCAATAGCTTGACAACACACACACAGCATCTGATCCAGTTGGGTTCTTTCTCCTAACACAACCAACGGGTTCCTGAATAAAGATTCCACAGCCTGCATTACGGCAATGCCAAGTTTTCACTTGGGCCACAGATTTCACAGTGATAGCATATCTGTTTTGTTGCTCAACCTCAGTGCTAAAAAACAGCTCTGGTGCTGCTTATTTCTATGCAGAACTTATTTTCTCCCCTCTCCCCTCTTCTTCCTAGTTTAAGAGAAAATGGGCCTTTTGATAAGGTTATTTAAAAGTTACAAAAATAACTTACTCAAGCCCTTCCATAACTTGGTCTGCAAACTGACAGCACCATCTCAAGTCCTAGGAAAAAATAACTGGGGAACAAAAAAACTCACCATCACAGCATAACCCACAAAATCCCCCAAAAATGACAGGGCTGGGGGGAGATAATAACACTGGCAAACATCCTTCACTGTCTTGGATGCATTCACTTCCTGAAGCCTATGAGGTGCGTATGTCTGTTCACTTACCTTGCTCCCATTAAGAATCCAGTCATTTCCATCTTTTTTTGCATATGTTCGGATTCCCTGCAAGTCACTAAAATGAAATTCAAAAGGTCCTTCAAGAAACCATTGCAGAAGCTTCAATTTGCATCTTGAATTCTACCCAATATAAAAGAAAGTAATTTTATACTGTCCACGAATGGGGTCAGTGAAAATGCAGACAGTGAAACACGGCGAAAGAACTTGAAGCATAACACAGAAACCACAAGCATGTTGTGGAAAGCGATGATAAATCCATACAATTGTACAAGAACAGGAGGTCCTGTTTTCATGGGTCTGCTTGTGGAAGGTGGTGTCATAAGCACTAACACCAACAGGTCAGTATCCCCTTACACAAATATGTCTTAAACGATAAGCACCAGACAAAACCGCATCTTCTAAGCAGGCTCAACCCTTATCAGGAGGTTCTGTAAAAAGCCACTGGCAACATCTACCATTTGTAGAAGCACGACACCAAGTTTTGCTTTTCACCTGTCCCTCTCTGTTTTGGGAACTGGCCAGATCAGCTGTGTCTACTTCGAACATGTGCTGTCTGCCCTTCAATAATGATGGGCAAGGAGGGACACTTCTCTGTTTGAAAGGATTCAGAGGAGACAAAACAGGGCATTCTGTTCCACAACAAAAGCTAATAGTAAAAGTCAAGCCCTCTTTACTGAGGTATATAATTTTCTCCTGACTACCTTGGGTATTAAAATTATGTTCACATGACAAGCAAGTTAGTAACTATAAACTCAGACTATAAAAGCAAACACAAAGCATTATTTGCCCACAGTGGGATGATACAGAAATGGGTTGTCATCAAGCATCTTGAAAATGACAAAGCTGTAAAGTATAACAGGGTTTTTGAGGTCCTACCTAATCACGGGTATTGTCTAATAACCAAAATGACCACATAACCAGGAGGCTCAGAATTGCTTTCACTGACAAATCAACAGACAGCACATAATGTTAAGACCATTGTTTTACTATTTAGCTTACCTGCCAGCCCCAGGTTCTGTCATGGCAATAGCTCCAATGCACTTGCCTGCGATCATTTCAGGGATAAAGTGTTTTATCTGCTCTTCAGAGCCATAGTTTGCAATGTAGGGCATGACTATATCTGAATGAAGGCTGAATCCTGGGCCAGTACAGTTAACATACATCCTTGGGGAGTAGGGGAAAAGAAGTCAGAAGTTCAGAAAAAGTGCCACAAGGATTAAACACTGAGCTTTACACTGTTACAACACAGACCCAACAATGAAGAAAGCCCCACCACACAGAAGTCTCACACAATCTGAGCTGTGGCACTTGCACTGTTATTTATAGAATGTATTTTCACAGCCAAATGGGTATATAGCTTACCAGACTAATGAAAACCCTTCTCCCAGCCACAAAGCCCTAACAGTGGAGCACAATGACATTTGTTACTTAAAACAATCATCCATAATACTTAAAACAAGAGGGTCTAAGCTATTAGTTCTATGAGGAAGATAACACTATTTTCTGTAAGCAAACATATTCTACAATGAGGACACCTAATGGAAAAATAACAGTCTCTTGATAATATCACTGAAATTCTTCCCAAAGCATGTGATACTCACTGCTCCTCCCAGACCACAGCTGAAGAGAGGATATCCGCTCCGATGCCTCCATGCTTTTCAGCGATAGCAACACCCAGCAATCCCTGCTGCCCAGCCTTTTCCCAGAGCTCCCTGCTCACCTGGCCATCCTTCTCCCACCTGCAAAATGAGCACAAGGACAGCTATACATTAAATCCCCCATGTGCTACTGCTTATTTATCAAGGCTGCTGGTTCACACTGCAACACCCACAGGTGGGTTTTACCACACAGGAAGAGGCGTTCAGTCTCACCAGCAGACAATGTGTAGGGTATGTGGACAACGATATTTTGCAGCTAAGAAGTGATAGCTTAATAATAGTTCTTTTATTCTTCAAGTCCACAGATGCCACTGTGGACACAATGGGGCACCAACTGTACAAGAAGTTTTAACTCCTGCTTCCAACATATAACCTGACATCTCTTTCAGAATTGCTATGGAAAGCAGTGCTGTCTATTGCACTGAGTACCAGACTGCTTTAGCTACAACCAGCTGGATAATTATGAGCAGGTGTTTATCTTCCTGATATTCCATTTTCCCCATATACAAAATGAGTGGAACACATCACTACCTTTTGTGAAAGATTTCAACTCTACCAATGAGAACTGCTTCATCAGAACCGAGCATTAACATATTTGTCACCTTTATATAAAGTCAGCTCCTGTGCACTTACCACAAGTCAGTTCTGTATCACGGTAAATTACTGCTTTAAGGAAGTTTCAAGGCTGTAAACAGATACTTGAGGCTTATTTGCTGACACTTTGCAAACTTTCAACACCACAGGAATCACTTACTCTTGGAAAAATGGTGCCTCTTTACAGAGTTTGCCAACTCACCGGCAAATCAGACAGACATTAATGGCCCAGCTTTTGCTTTTAATGCCTTTTTTTTTTTTTAAACCACAATTTTAAGGTCCTATGGAAGATAGATTATACCAGAACCTCTCCTCTGACACACCTGTGTGCAGCAGAGCCATGCCACAGAACTTTATCCACAGTTAATCAAGTATCTTATCCTACATATTTAAGCTCATTCCCAGACCTTTTGTTCTTACAGGGGAAATCTAAAACAAACCTCTCTCATGAGCATCTCTGCTTCCCCACCACCACTTTCAGGGCCATTCTTGTCTCTACTTGATAAACTAAGCCTGAAGCCTCCTTTAATTGAAAGGTCTGAAAAAAGAACAGTTCATAGGTTGATGAAGTGATATAGAAATACAAGTGCAGCTTATTCCAGTTTGCCTGGCAAGCTAGCTGGATATTCACCAGTCTCAAGCAGAGCCAGTACCCATTCACAGACCTACATTAGAAGTCATTTTAACAAAAGATGAGGGAAAACATCTGTTTTTGTGGATAGGATATGACTGTTCAGTGGAAAAGCATCCTGCTTTGAGGTCACGGCTGGAGGATGAAAAAAAATAGCTGGCAACAACCCTGATGCAAACTGTTTCCATTGCCTCCTGCTGTTCATTTCTGCCCCAGAGCCTCAACACCCCACCCACTCAATTGTGCCACCTCAGCTGTTTATGGGAACACACTGTGAGCTGCATCAGGAAACTCATCTAGCAGTGAGATTCAAGAACAATGCAAGTGCAATAATTAATACTGCAAGGCCTGGGTTGGGGCAATCCCAAGTACAAACATAGGTTGAGCTGATAATGGGTTGAGAGCTACCCTGAGAAGAAAGACTTGGGGGTGTTGGTTGATGAGAAGCTCAGCATGACCCAGTAGTGTGCTCCTGCAGTCCAGAACCACCCCTGTGTGCTGGGCTGCACCCCCAGAGCATGAGCAGCAAGTCATGGAGGGGATTCTCTTTGCTGCGCTCTGGGGAGACCCCCCCTGCAGTCCTGATCCAGCTCTGGGGCAACAGCACAAGAGGGACATGGAACTGCTGGAGCGAGTCCAGAGGAGGCCATGGAGATGCTGCAAGGGCTGGAGCAGCTCTGCTCTGGAGCCAGGCTGAGAGAGCTGGGCTGGTTCAGCCTGGAGAAGAGAAAGCTCCAGAGAGACCTTACAGAAGCCTTTCAGTACTTGAACAGGCCAACAAGAAACCTGGAGAGAGGCTTTCAAGAAGGGTTTGTAGCAATAGGACAAGGGGGAATGATTTAAACTGACAGAGGGGAGATTTGTATTACACATTAGGCAGAAGTTCTTCCCTGTGAGGGTGCTGAGACGCTGGCATAGGGTGCCCAGAGAAGCTGTGGCTGCCCCATCCCTGGCAGTGCTCAAGGCCAGGTTGGACACGGGGGCTTGAAGCAATCTGCTCTAGTGGAAGGTGTCCCTGCCCGTGGCGGGGATTGGAACTGGATGAGCTTTAAGGTCCCTTCCAACACAAACCAGTCTGGGATTCTACGAACAAGCCCTTCACTAACCCCTGGTGTTTTTGCAAGGCTATTTTTCAGATAAAGAAAAATTGCTTAAAGACACTTCTGCAGCTTAAGGTTTTTTGTTCAAAAACATGTTCTTAGCTAATTTACTTTCCCCAACTATAACATGACTTGCTATAACTAAAACAAAGTAGAAAAACACCCTCCAGCTCTAGTTCAATAGAAGTACAATGCTTCTAATCAAGACCACACATTTCCATGGAAGCAAAAATTAAAAGACAGAAATGTAAACAAAGATACTCTGTGCAAGTGTGTTGGTAATACATAATTACCATCCTACCTGTACCGTGTTGACAAACCTACTGCAATGTAACCCAGACACAGTGTCAATGTTTTTTTTAGATCACAGCAGTGCAATAGCTCAAGAACTGAATTGTTTCCCTAATTCCACCCCCAGGACATTAGTGTCAGAGTTACTACCTACAAGCAGAGATTCTTTTGCTGCAACTCAACAAACTGCATTTACCTGTTCATAGGATTAAAGACAAGATTGCCTGCACTGGAGCTCAAATAATGCAGTGAATTTTGTTTAGGTGTGATTTCTCCTCCCCTCCCCCCATATGATTTTCACAGGCATGTTTGTTTTAACTGAGTAAATTAAAAAAGCTTGTGATGAGAACAAAAATTCTGTTTATCCTGTCATATTAACACCCCAAAAAAGCATTTTTGGGGAAAAATGCATATTATTTGGCAAACCAGAACTTGTAAGAGCTATCTTACTCTGCATGAAAAGGCAGCACTTCTTCCTGAAAGAACTTCCTGGCACTCTCCCTGAAGATATCATGTTCTGATGAGAAGATCCTCCGAGTGCCTATATCAAGCAAGCTTTTAGCAGAAGATGGTTCAGGGCGCTTTGTGCCATGCTGCTCAGCTTGCAGAGGACTAAAAAAGACAAATGAAAGCATCTGTTAGCACACCCCATTTGCATAACCCTTTAAAAGAAAGGGGACACCTGCTTTGTTAAACATATTTCACGTCCCAAGCCTTGCACACTGTTAGGTCTAAACGATACCCACAATAAATGTAAAACTTACCAATGTACTTCACTGGGCTATGAAAGGTGGTAAAGCAAGACCAGTTTGTCCTTAACACTTCAGCTAAACTAAAACCAATAATAATACATACGTAGGTGAGAGGGTAAAGTTTCTACTCATTAGAGATGCTAAAAATCATCACTGCCTTCTCTCTCTGCCACCCAACCTCCAAGATGCACTTCAGCTCAATTTAAACTGAAAGGGTAAAACTTTTTGAACAAGTACACTTTGTCAGTTTTGTTCATTCTCTATACACTCCCAACAGCCTCCAAACCCATGACATTGAAAATTCACACACTCAAAATACAAGCAAGTATGATATGGATTTGCTTGCTCTGAGGGCGGTAGTATACGCTGCATTCTCATATATATACCTGCATAGTTCTAACCTAAACTTTGAAATTCCTTCTAGCTTTCAGTATCTTTGCTGTAGAGGAAGGCTAATCCTCCCAAAACTCTGATACAAACAAATCTAAAAGCAGAAAAGCTCCTTTAACAATAAGCAAGAACTGAAACAATGGTAGATGTCAGTAGCTGAAACCACAAGGGAAGTGCAATTACAAAGTAACAAGGAAGGGTTTGAAGCTTTTGAAGGGGCTTAGAGTGTCAAGGATGACATACAACTTTAGGGCTGAAATAAAAAGTCATTTCTTTGTGTTCCTTGACTTGCTTTTATTTTATTGCCACAAAACACCAGAAATTAGAAATACAGAGCTGAGCTATATTAAATAGAAAAGCATTCACTGTTCCTTTCTCAAACTATTTTGTTCCTCTCTCCTCAGATCCTCAGCACAGTAATTTTGTGCAGTCCCACAGGGCTTAACTGAGCCTACACTTACTCACTCCATTACCGAGACAAAGGTCTTTATTTACTGCCACATGAAGTTACTCATACTGTTGCTGGTGCAAAGGATTAAACGTTCCTGAAACACAGACTCTATTTACTCCTAGTGATAGCTGAAAGCAGCAGGCTACTGCAACTTGCTTTGGACCCCCAAGCACAGGCTTTCCATGCTGGGCTCTCCCAAAAGCTCCATCTTATGTTTAAAGCTGTTTAAGATGCTGCTGAGCTATATTTAAGACCACTTAATTGTGGCTCACAGCTCATGAGGCACACAGGAAGGGCCAGGCTGCTGCAGCACACCAACCACATCCCTAGGAGACACAGCCTAAAGGTCAGAGGAAGGATGAAGATGTCCCTGCATTTCTGCTCCCCAAAAACACCATTCCAAGTGCCCTGCTGCCATGGGTCCAGTGTTCCCAGGAGAAGGCATGTCCAGCCTGTCACCTGCTGTCATTATGGGACTCGATGTTCCCAGAGCGTGGATGGGAAGTGGAGCAAAGGTCGGCCCGATCATGGGATACGTAGGAGATTCCGAACCTGTCAGGCACTGGGGGCTCAGCAGGCTCCTGGGCCTGGGGCAAGGTGGCGGGGGGGGGGGCGGCATGCCACAGCCCAGAGTATCCAGGGGGGCTCCCAGGCCTGGGGGGAGCCAGGCCACAGCCCAGGGCATGGGGCGGGGGGGGTGGGGTGAGGGGGTGGTGTCCAGACCTGGGGGCCACCAGACCCCAGTTACCTCCTGCAATGGAGGCACAGGCACACACATAGATCAGTATATACACATTATACACATAGACCTGTGCCTATAATCTTCCTGCCACACATACACATAGCACGCACCCGCACCCCTCCAAATGCATACACAGGGACGCCCACAACGTATGTATATTCACACAGTATACATACGGATATATATACACACATAGTATATATATGTGCATATATACATATAGCATGTGCAAGCCCATCAACACATATACGGAGTTATACCCCAGACTCTGGCAGCCGGGCACCCCCACCACACATCCACCTCCCCACCCGCGCCTCAACCCCGCTTTATCCCCGGTGCTGCCCACCAGGGCAGGCCCCACGCCCCGCTAACCTGGCCTGGGCAGAGAAGGGCCGGGGGCCGACGGCCCGCAGCAATCCCCTCAGACAGAACAACCGAACCGCCATCTTACGCAGCGGCGGGACAGGACAGGACAGGACAGGGCAGGGCAGGGCGGTCCGGCAGCAGGCGGGGCACGGTCACGTTAATAACAGATTATTGTTTTCTTTCCGGGTCGCTCTCCGGCGGCTCCTGGGTTCCGTCTGCCTCCCCTCAGCCTCTGTGGTGTGGGCGTTTCTGCTGCCCGGAGTCTCTGTCACAACACGCACCCCTGGAGCCATCCCGGCTCCCGCCTTAGCGGGGTACAAATCCTCGGCTTGATCCGGGCAGGATTACGCTGAAACATCTGTATTAATTGTTATAATAACGCCGTTTTAAAATCACGTTCCAGAGGGGAGCGGGAACAAAGGCCGCTCGTGGGCACCGAGGGAGGGGGCGCGAAGGGGATTTCGGCTCCAGGGGTTCCCGTTGTTGCGCGGGGTCACAGCCGCTCCCGGCTTTGTCCTGGCTCCATCCGTACCCCCTCCTCAGGGGCGGGTCTGTCACCCCTTCCGGGTCTGCGGGAACGAGGGAGCCGGGGGAACCTGCGTTCTCCTGCGGTGCGGGACGGGACGGGAGGGCACAACCCGGGCCAGCGATGGCCCTCGGGGCCCGTATTGGCGGTAGGACCCTGGCGGCCTCACGTCAGTGGGTTTTGGTCTGTGGAACCTGCACACCAAAATCCTTCAGTGAAGGTGAGGAAGGTGTTTATGATCGTTGTGTGCAGGAGGATGAGAGAGCATTATTGTCAGAAAAACAGTGGAGGTGGGGAAAAGAATAAAGATTTAGTTCTTCCTCCCTTCAGCTCATGTGCTCGCCACGCTGCACAGGTGATAGGTAATACTCTCCTGAATCCACTGTTTTGAGCTACAGGTGGTCATCTGGAGAGGGGCTTTGGGCAAGGGCCTGTAGGGTCAGGACAAGGGGAATGGCTTTAACCTGCCAGAATGGGGGAGACTGAGATGAGCTCTTAGGCAGAAGTTCTTCCCTGTGACGTTGCTGAGGCGCTGGCACAAGGTGCCCAGAGAAGCTGTGGCTGCCCTGTCCCTGGCAGTGTTCAAGGCCAGGTTGGACACAGGGGCTTGGAGCAACCTGCTCTAGTGGAAGGTGTCCCTGCCCATGGCAGGGGTTGGAACTAGATGACCTTTAAGGTCCCTTCCAACACAAACCAGGCTGGGATCTTTCAGTGAGAAAGGAGCTCCTCCCTGCTTCCTTTACCTACAAAGCCCTGAGCTACAAACTGACTAGAAACTACAACCACCACTGTGATGAGAATTGGGTTAAAGCAATATACAGGCCCCATCAATAGGGTTTTACCTGCTTTTCTCCCTCTCCACGTGGCGTTGGGGAGCCGTCACGTGTTGCGGAGTCACGAGGTGGCACAAAATTTGTAAGCAATCAGCCTTTGTGTTTCCTGAGAAATAGAACAAAATCTAAAAAGCAAGATTGCAGTGGCTCAAAACACAAAGCAGATTGAGCCAGAAAACAATGGTCAAAATCTTGTCATTTAAAAGCTAATAATTGATTGAGAGGTAAACTGTAGATAATCTGTTGAGAGAATTCCCGTGGTTTGGCTGTTTCGACATATTGATCCATAGTCTAAAGCTGTTGTAACAGTTTTTAACAGATAAATATCTTTTGATAAATCCATTTCAGCTAGATTGTTCCTACACCCTAATCCAGAAGATGGCACTACAGGAAAAGCTATTCCTATCGATGGCCCTGCCTGGAAGGACTCCAGCCTCTTGAAGGGTGTACGTGTATTCAGTGTGATGTAGTGGCAATGCAGAGAGCTGTCTGTCTGTCTACTTACAGCCAGAAGCACCCATGTTACTAAACCAGTTGCAGGCTGAAAACTTGTGCTATGTTTTCATTTGGGTCTGATCTCGTATTTTCAGACTTAGGCAGGAGGAAACCATGCAGGGGCAGTTGAGAGGAAAGAAGTGAAATAGAGTCTGGTGGGAATTACTGAATCTGGGTGCCAAGAGGTAAGATTTGGGCATTGTCTGTCAGATAGAGCCTCCTAGGGAGTGTCCTCCTTCGGCTGACATAGGCTACCAGGTGAGCCCATCACCTTGGCCTTCGGGCTGTTAGCAGGCAGGAGGCTGGCAGGGAGGTTCACATTCCCGGGGGTGCCAGGTCACCCAGTTCACTGCCTTGTACAGTCAGCTTTGTTACAGCAAAAAAAGATCTGTCAGGACCTGTCTCATCACCCATGCACAGGGTAAAGTGATGAAGGAACTGAGCGATGGTAGATCCTGCCCTAAGCCACAGAAAAGCAAACTGTCCAGGTTGCAAGTGTCAGTTCCTAGGGTCAGAAAGTACCTCAAATGGACAATGACAAACAGATTGACATTTTTTTTATACCATTTTTGGTGGGAGAAGGTTGGTTGTTAAAAATTGGTCATTAAGAATAATGTTGAGGTTGTTTTGGGTTTTTTTTTTGCATGTGCTTGCAGAAAACGGAGAAGAGATAGATACTGTAGCAAGGCAGAGAGTTAAAATGCATTCTTGGCCTTCTCCCAGATGCTGTTTCCAGTGCAGCAGCCTAATGGTACTTTCCAGAGACACAGCATAGCCAGTGTTAACTGACAGTGGTGGACCCCTTCCTAGTGCAGGCTGGTCCTGGCACCTCCATTGCTCATGTGGGTGAGCTTGTAATGCTGATTTTCCCCTTTTTCATGGTGCTGCCTTCTCTTTGTTGTGGTTATCTCCACACTAGTAAATGGCCTGTCCATTCTTCCTGACCTGTAGTATAGATGGATCAGGGGAGAGGAACAGTTTGCCATGTTATTGGGTGCAAATTCTCCTGAATTAGTAGCTCTGCTGCTGTCATATTGTGTGGTTAGTGGTAAGCTTTTTCCTTTGAGACTCCAAACTGCTGGAGATCTCTGTGTTACACTGGGAAACACTGCATTCCCCCAGTCACACCCAGAACTAGCAATATCCACCCCTCTCATATTAGAAGTATTGAGAGCCTCATGTGAAGGCACCAGTCAGTGGGCTCCTCGTGTACAGAATACTGCCCTGACCTGAGGACTCTGTGACATTTGGGCTTTGTTACAAATTAGTTTTGTTGAACAGTCTCTTTTGAGTAAGATACGTTCTTTTTCATGATTTTCAGTGTAAATAGCTAATTGCTACAGCTGGAAAGGACGTATCCTCTTCAGTGCCTGCTTTGTTGGGAAGAATGTCCAATGTGTTTAATACAGTGAAAGTAACTTAAAGCATTATCTTGCTGAAAAAAAATGCATGTCTTGTAAGACACAAAGTTAGCAAATAAGGGAGTTGTAGGTTACCTGGAGTAAAGGTGTTCAAGTAAAGCTCTGTGAGTAAGGCAGGTTGAAATGAAATTTGCTTTGGTTTTGATCAAAATCAGTGTTTCTGTTGTTCCTCTGAGGAGTACCTGTTTTCCAGACATGAAGACTGTACAAGTATATTCAGATCAGAACAGCCATAAAGGATGAATTGTCTTTTTTTTAGGAGAGATACTCTTTGCTGTATCATTCCTACAGCAACTCAAAGAAATGTTAAAGGAATTGAGCACACAAATCTCATTGCATGTTTTTTCTGTCAGATAAGTCACCTACTACTCTCCAGGTGTGTTCTTGAGCTGGGACATCATTAGTCCTATCACATCTGCAGCAGCATCTGTTCCTGTGGAAGAGTGTTCTCCTCCAGGGTTAGGTGTGTTGGATTTGGGTTTGGTAACAGACTGCTTAATGTGGAAAACTACCCTTGGATGCAAATGTCCTGTTTTTATTCAGAGCTTTTCTCGTGCCACTGGAATGTACTTGACTTCTAATAATTTTTGATATCCAAGGTACAAATCTGTAACGGAAGAACTGCTTATAGGTATGTTCTTCTTGGCTGATCAGTCATTTAAAAGAGATCCTCTGACAGTTGATAAACATCATATACAAGCCCTGCAGGTGATTTCTGCCAGATGGCTCTCTGTGTATTTGGGTAATAGAGACTCCTGTTAAAAGAGCCATGGTTATGTTTATTCCTGTGTGCTACATGTGATGATGATGCTGCCTGTAAAGCCAAGCTGTAGGATCTGACTAGAAGTTTTGAAAACACAGCAAGAGTCAGCACTGACTCCTCTCACAAAGCACTTTATCCCCTTTTTAGACTTCCAGTCTGTGTTGCGAAGAGTGTGTCCAACTGTTCATGTCTGATATGAATAGCCTAGAGGTCTGGTTTCTGAGGAGGTTATTTAAAGCTTATTTGCTGTCTTCTTTCGAGAAGAAGGGGACCTGTGTGCTCTTCATCCAACTTTTTTATGTTGGCATTATAGCACAGGGCAAGCTGCAATAAGATGCAGAACTCTCAGCTTACTTCTCCGTTGATACGTGACTCTCCTTAGGGTGCCTTTGCATGGGGTCACGCAATGTCAGTCATGTGGGTGTGACATGAGGTGGCCAAGAGAGATAGGCTGCAGCTGATGGCTTGTTCCTTCAAGTGGGTCTCCTTAGGGCACAGACCCCTGGTAACCACCTCACCTTCCTCCATCCTGGCCTCAATTCCAAAAAACTGCTCCATTTGGCTGGTTTAATAGAGCTGAAATGCTAACGCTGAGATTAGCCTTCATGGAGTGCTTTTTCTTTGTAAGTGATAAGTAACTTTGATGCTACGGTTTCCTAATCCTAAATTTTGTATCTTTACTGCTCTTTTAAGAGTCTTTTATGTTTAGAGCACATATGTATCCTTTCAGTCAAGAATCACTGGGGGTTTGGATATAATAGCTCTAGTGAGATGCTGTATCTACTACTGTGGTAGTTAGCTGTAATGGACTGCTCATCATTTCCTCCACATGTCTTCGTCTGAAATTCAGCCATTAACTAAAGCCATTCTCACCAGTTCAGAGTTGGTGTTGTGAAAGGAGCTTGAGAGGTCTCAGCTTCATTCCCATCCTTTGTGCTAGTTGTGTTACACACAGAGACCAGGAGTTGTTGAGCAGCCATGGCTGCACCTGTTTGTCCAGGCAAATAGAAAAGTTTTCTTATCCACAGTTTAGCAAGGGACTGAGAGAGAACTGGTCTGCGTGGCAGAAATGGTGTGAAGGAAGCAATTATTGAACTGGGTGAATTAATGCAATGGGTTTAACCTGCCCTGAGGAAAGGATTTCTTTAACAGGTGCTTTGCTGCTTTCAACAGCCTAGATTAGATGAGTACCACTCTTGCACAGGTGTAGGTGTTGAGCTCAGAGGATGTAGAAAATTATGCTGAATGGTTGCATTACTAATGTAGGGATTAGCAAGGCTGCCTTGTGATTGTAGGGATGTACTCTGAGCTTGTGTAGGTAGTGGCATGCCTACTTTGTGGGACTTGTTTCACAACCTTAGCAAACTTGCTGAGAAGGTAGATAACTCCTGCTCTTCTGAAAGCATGTTTTTGCTATGTGTAGTGTAGCTTATATGTATTCAACTAATCACTGGGTTTTATTCTATCAGGGATGTGTGGGAGATTCAGATTAGAAGATCAGATGCTTTTCTGGGTGACTAAGGAACAGACCAGAGGAAACTTCGTATGTTGAAGAAAAGCAGAGGTGTTTAGTTTGTTGTCTTCTGAAAATAACCTTAGCTTTTTAGATATACAGGAATGTTACAGATGAGAAACTCTGAATTGAAACCACTTTTTAAACTAATGAGGCATTAATAAGCACTGTCATTTGCATGGAGGAAAACAACTTGAAAAACGGTAATATTCAGTATAGCATGGAGTAAAAAATGGATCTGTTTCAGTCTCACAAAGAGCCAAAGAAAATGCTTTCCTGACCAAACAGTTAGGAGAGCTGATATTGAGAAAGATAAAGAGAAAACTTGTTTGGTTTTTGTGCCTCTGAATTGGTAGAGGTGAGTTGTGTAATAGCCTAAGGAGTGTAAAGAATATGAGAATTATTCGTGTCAAGAACTTAGAAATCATTGTTACCAGTGTACCTATGACGAGTGTACCATGTGTGGAATGTATAAAAAGGACCTTGATTATAATAAATGTTGGTGTCAAAGTAATGATGGGAAAGAAGAAGAAACAAGGGAATAAGCTAGTCCCCTCTTTAATCATTTAGACTGTTAAAACAATAAGGAACGCTTTCAGCTTCGTTTAGCTGCTTGAATGCTTTAAGGGGGTTAGGTAACCAAGGAGATGCATCCTGTTAAATATACGGGTCTAAGATTGTGGTTAAGCTTGTGATAGACATCTTTCTGTTAATGTATTACCGAGAAGTTTCAGTATGTTTCTTTACCTGGAGAGAAGACCACAGCAACGGGACAGAAACAAATGAAAAGGACCCACATCGAGTTTCGGGCAAAGAAGACAACAGGATTGGCTGAAACTCAAAACCAGTAACTGAAACCCTGGACTGAGAAGTATAAGAGACTGTACCCCAAAAACCCTGGTGTGCGTTGTTGGCGGAGCGGAGACTCCCCGCACACCCAGTGCTGCTTGCTTATTGCCTCTTGATATTAATCTATTGTAATAAAATAATTAAATCAGATCATGGCCAAGGCTAAATTTTTATAACAGGAGTGTGCATAAAATTCCCATCCTCACTTTCCCCTGGGGTACCAGGTGATTCTGGCGCATTAAAATACTCAATGCTTATGTTTTTCCTTGAATGATACCCAGTTTAGGATATGCACATCTTCTGTAACAAGAGCGTAGGAAGCAATTAATCCCTTTTACCTGGAATGAGGTGTAGCTTTCTCTCCTTTTTGCTGGGGCTTTTGGGATTCTGTGGAGCATGTGTTTGTTTGAGCCCTGGAAAAGTTTACTTAATGGGGACTAAGAGCGTGTGAATAGAAGCTTTCCCGTCAGAGCGAAGAGACCTTCTATGCGCCTTAAGTACCAGGAACTCTGGCAAAAAGCCTAGAAAATTTGCCTGCTTACTTTAGGAAGCAGATCTCTATACTATTCTGCACTTTAATGATGGGGTGGACAGCAGTTTCAGTTTTAGTAGCTATTTTAAAGCCTTATTCTGTCATAATTTCTTGTAAATTAAACTTTAGAACTGACCCACAGGTGCTCTGTAGCGTCTCTCTAAGCATTTAATACTGTATGGTATCTCCAGACATAAATTTACTGCAGGGTGGCTGAGGGTCATGTTGTTACCACTAGCTACTTAGCTAGATTGTAGGAAGCGCTCTCTCTCCAGCTACCTAAAAGGAGGATGAAGTGAGGTGGGGGTCAGTCTCTTTTCCAAGGAAAAAGGGATGGGACAAGAGGAAATGGTCTCAAGCTGCACTAGGGGAGGTTTAGATAGAGAATAGGAACAATTCCTTCCCCGAAGGGTGCTCAGACATTGAAACAGGCTGCTCAAGGCAGTGCTGGAGTGACTGTCCCTGCAAGTGTTCATACACCGTGTAGACAAGGCCCTCAGTGACATGGGTTAGTGGTGGCCTTGGAAATGCTGGGGAACAGTTGGACCTGATGTTCTTAAAGGGCTTTTCCAACCTGGTTAAGTCTATGAAACTAAATACCACCGTCCTCACTGTAGGTGTGGGCAGAGATGATCACTGTTATGTTGTTTTGGAGCATATGAAGAGAATATTGAACAAAGGAGACATCTAATGAGGTTTTTGTGATAATAAGCTTTAACTTTTGAGGTTGTGAACCCTGTGCTATACTGACCTTCCTATAAGCTACACCTGACTTCAGTATTTTTTTCCTTATATTCTGCTGTGAAAAGTTAAATGTGGCTGTGTTGTAGTGCTTTTTAAACTCGAGCAACGGTGCCAGTTCAGGAGGGGCTTTTATTCTGAAAATTAACTTCTTTTTTTAATTGGCCTTATCACAAGGCTCCTTCCATGTAGTGGAAGCATTCTGTGGCTCCCAACTGCAAGTCTACATAAAGTTTCAAGTGATTGGCTTAAATACACAAGACTTGGTTTTCCTCAGGTATAACGAATGATGGGTGCTTTGTTTCTTCACCTGTCCACTTCTAAGCCTGTTTCACAAGTTTAATGGCAACCATGACAGAGAGAGAGAGAGAGGTTTACTCTTTTTATTTCATGTGGTGCCTGTCACTTGTGACCTCCTAGTCCTTGTAGCTGAGAAAAATAACCTCAAGTGTGGCCAGATGTGTTGAGGTAGAAGCACTCCTCCTTGCTTCTGCTTCTCTTAAGGATCTGCCTTTGCGAAAAGTGGATGTGACCTGTACTACATAGCACTGTCCTGCTAACTATGCTTAAAAGTGGTTGGAAGTTGTTCAGACCTATGTGCTCTGATGTAGACCAGAGGCACAGCAGTCTGTCCCCGGCATACAACAGAGAGGCAAGGAAGGAAAAGGTCAGCACAGAGAACAGTGCCCCCAGGGAGAAATGTTCCAGATGGCTGTAGAGAACATAACTGAGGAGCCAGTTTGAGGTGCTGCTTTTTTCCTTGGCTTTCTCAAGATTTTGTGCTGTCCACCTGTCCTGGTTCCTCTGTTAACATGCTCCTCATTGCCCAGTTTTACTCATGAGACCATGAAGAGGCCAAGTGAGCTTCAGCAGATGGTTGTGAGGTTGGGCAGGAGCTGAATTCCCTCAGAGCCATGCCACTGGCTGCAGTTCAGCCCCTGACATTTCTCTGTGCCTGAATGCTTTTCACCCAGCAGAAAACTGTACGCCATGAAGGAAGTACACAACGCATGTAAACTGTGGAGACACAGTAAAAATAAATTTGTCTGTTTAAAAGTATAATGGCAAATAATAATCATCATAATTGTTCCTTTTAACCAGCATAAATAATCCCTCTTGAAATCTTTTTCATGCACATGCATTTTCATTGCTTTTATTCACCTCCCTCATTCACTTCTTAGTGCAAGGCCTTTCCAGAGGATTTGCTATAGCCTTTCTTTTACAACAAACAGTTTGATTTAGGAGTACTGCTGCCTGTTATTGCTACATTGGTGGAGAAATGAAATGTTTATGGACCAATCTATACCATTCTCCCAAACCATAGATTTTGGTAATGGAAAGTGCAGGTTAATGCTTTAATAAAGCATGGTCTGATATGTACTGTGCCAATTAATCTAGAAGGTAGATGTGAGAGCAAGATTTTATATTTTCAGCAGTATTTCAGATTTCATTTTGAAGTAAATGTAAGTGCCTTGGTAAATGAAAGTGTTGCGTTTTTCATTATAAAATAAAGGAGGAATAATAGGTTGCTAAGGAAGCATTTCTTCTTCATTACACATTTGAGCACTTCCTTGTACCCCTGTAGAAGTTAGCCTCCCCAGCATAAGAATGGAGTAGACTTAAAGCTGTAGAAGATAGTACTTGGAAGAAGACTGTTTGAATGTGTTGTGTTTAAAGCCTGAGATTTGGTTGAAAATCTGCTGAAGTGGAGCAATTGTTCTTGTAATAATGATATGAAATACCTGTAAGAGGGGAGCTATGGGAAAGGAATGTATTTTGGTATGGAAGCAACTTCACATCACTGTGAGGGTTACCCTTGTGGAGTTTGTTCAGACAGCAATCTTGTACATGCTGTGGCTTTTTAATACCTCAATAAAAATGGAGAGAAGATGGATATGAAGGCTTAGAGGGCTTAGTGGTGTGAACAGCCAAGTTTGCCTACCAGAAAGAGTATGTCTTTTTGCCAGACTTTCTCTTCTTGGTTTTGCTGTCACAGCAAGAGGGCATGAGACTAAGCAGATCTGTGTGAAGGACCCAGGTTACCTTATATAGTGATGTCAGACACCTCAGAAATAGGGAATAATCACGTATGCTGCTGTTGTGTAAAAGTATTGGAGATGTCTCCAAATAGGTGGCAAATTTTCAGGGCCTTGGTCAGCTGCTGTGAGGTGGCAGTGAGTATATACGCTGGTCCTGCACTGTTTGGGTCAAGTGTTCCTTCTTGCTCTAGGGAAAAGTGATGCATCTGTTGTGCTTCCTTGGTTTCTTATTTTGTAGTTAGGCAGGAGAGAGGGTTGTGAGGAGACATGTCTGAACAGCCTTTGCCCAAATGAGCTTGGGGCAGTAGGTGGAGTGTGCTGTGTACAACACTCAGGTGCTGTAAGACCAGTAAATAACTCCTGCACCATCAGGCACACCTGACAGCTGTGTTTTGTTGCCATGGATAAATTCGCCTTCCTATCCATCTGGTCTCTCTTTCTGCACAGAACTGCACCACCCACTGGCTGGAGACCATTCTTCTAAAATAAAGTCTGGTTCAAGACTAGGGAGAACATCGATGCAGTGCAGAAACAGCTCTTCATTTTAAGAGCCCAGTGTCCGTGATTTTGACACGCAACTCCTGCATGTAAGAGGGAAGCACCTGTAATGTAAGTGGGACAATGTGGACAGGTGACTGTGTCTGATGGTCTCTTTGGCGGGTGTTGATACTGTGGATGGCTGTGCAAGCCCATTTGGGTCTGGGATATTTCCAGAGCAAAGCACTGTGAGTAGTGCAAAACAGCTTCTGCCTTTTCCTAGCTGAGGATCCAGACCCTCAAGTGATGCTAGACAGAGGGTCACTGTTCCTCTTTGCAGTTCCCTGCCCTCTGAAATTCATCTTGCTCAGTGCATATGGATCCCCCTCTTGGAGGGGCTTCTTGGCTATCCCTGACCTGGCAGAAACAGCTGTGGGGATGTCTTTGCTCAAATGTGTGGTGGTAGCTTGCTCTCAATGAATACAGCCTGTGTCAAGAGCAGAGTTGCATTCTTGGGCTTGGTGACCACCTTTCCTCAATTGTTCTGACCTTTCTGCCTAGGTTTTGTAGAGTGCCTGTTCATGGGGCTGGTCTAGGGCTGCATACCAAGAACTGGAGTTCTGCAGCTTGACCTTTCTCTGGGGATTTAGCCCTGCTCCTGAGGAGATAAACTCAATTGTGCTGAGTAGTGGAAAGTATGTATATTAACAGTGTTCTATTTAAAATACAAAGCACATGGAATGATGGCAAGAGGTGTCAGATGGCAGGGACTGAGAATTACTTTTTCTATTTGGAGCCTGAGCAGATGCAGGGCAGCCTTCCCCAGCTGCTCTCTGTGGGTAAAGGAGGAGCTTGCTCAATGGGGCATCATGTGCTGTATGGGACTGAGTGGTGGGACTTGTATTTCTTTCCTTTGGTGAACAGAAAAGCAGCCTTTTTTGAGGAACTTCCCCTGTGACAATGCTCATGTTTCAACCTACTGTCTCCATACTAGAAATAAGTTCAACCTTTAAATAGGTTGGAGGCAAAGCAGGAGGTTTCCCTGCTCTCCTGTAGATGAAGCATTTCCAAACTGTACTTTCAGGTTGGGTATCTCCTGGATGGGATTTACTGATGAAATTCAAGCTGACTGCCAGAGAAGGTTTGGTGTGTTTCTCAACTAAAAAATCCCCACACCATGTCATTAAAGTTCAAAAATGCCTTGATTTTACATTTTCAAAGTAAGTAACAAAAGAAATTAGTTTGTGTTGGAGCTGTCCCTGGCTCAAATAAGCTCCTGTATAAGGAGTTTGTAAATGACTGAATTAATTAAAATCACACCAAAATGGTTTTGTCTTGTAAGAACATGAAGTTTTTTTTTTTTTCAGATATTTGCCTCTGTCTAAACTTGGGATCTTGTAAAATCGCTAAAACCTTTGAATAGTGTCAAAAATCTATTCGTTGTGCAGCTCTGTGAAATACTTTGAGACTCGGTTTATTGGGAAAGGAGTATTCTCTTTGTTTTCATCTGTTTTGTCTGTCAAAATGATTTCTGGTTTAATTTTGGAGAGTAGAGTGTAGGTGATGTTACCTTCATTCCTTCAGTTATCATTCAGAGCGATGTCTCGTCACCCAGTTCCAGCCCCCTGCCATGGGCAGGGACACCTTCCACTAGAGCAGGGTGCTCCAAGCCCCTGTGTCCAACCTGGCCTTGAACACTGCCAGGGATGGGGCAGCCACAGCTTCTCTGGGCACCCTGTGCCAGCACCTCAGCACCCTCACAGGGAACAGCTTCTGCCTTATATCCAACCTGAACTTCCCTTGTTTCAGTTTGAAAACATTACCCCTGAACGTGAGCTTTTACAAATGGGTGGCTTAACAACCTGTATACTTCTGCAGTGGTGAGGAGTCATCCCATTTTGCTTGTCCTGAAGGTTTGGGCCCCAAATAGTTTAGAAATTTGTAAAACTTGTGATTTCAGCAAGGAAAATACAACGGAAATTTCTGCCTTTCCTTTAGGGCTGTCCAGTCTCGGATTAGGCTGGTTCTGTGACTTCATGTCAATGCAGTGTGACGGAGCAGCGTAAAAAGGAGGCTGACAGCATATATGGTGAGATGTTTTGAGTTTTGTTTGTTTGCTTTCCCAGCAACTGAGATCTGTTTGTGTGTGTGTGTAGGCAATATGTTGAGGAGCAGCAGGGTGTCTAGCAGTCCCCTGAGAGAAACACTCTATAAATAACTTGCTTCAATGTGTATCTCACTTATTTTGGCTGCCTTTTCAGGATGAGGTTAAATAGCAACTTCTATCGAGTGTTACCCAATGTGCATGTGGCAGCTGTAAGCCCCTGTAAACTACCTGTCTTTGGGCAGGTATAATTCAGAGATTCATTTAGCCCTTCCTACCAGCACGGTGAGGGTTTAAATGGGAGGTGATTTTTGGGAAGTTTCAGGAAAGCTGCTGTTTGAACGGCTGCACCTGCTGGAACTTGAATTATGGTTATCCCATTCATAGTAACTTCAGATGAAATTGGAATGCAATAGAACAATCTTGACACTCAGATGGGGATTAAGGCGGTTTCAGGAGTGCTTAAGGAAAAGAGAGGAGCTACATTTAGGGTTAGGGTATGTAGGTAATGATTTCCCTGAGTGATAGGAGAGTGTCACTGGAGAAGAGGTAGTTGGACTCCTCTTGCCGTGGCCCAGGGAGTGATGGCCCCAGGGCTGGTCCTTTGGGGTGGTTGGCAACTCTGACTGCTTTTTCTAGTTGTCCATAAAGCTGTAAACAGACACAGTATCTAGGATCCTTTCGTAGTAGTGCTGTGGGCCTGCTGTTACAGCATTTTGGAGGAGGTTTTGTAAGGAAACCCCACAAAATCTCTTCATGGGCCACCCTGGCTGGGTCTGGGTCTTGCCTGGTGCACAAGGTGCCACACTGGGAGCTGTTCTGACACCAGCTACCAGGTCTCCTTCTCCTAAAACTTTAAGTGCTGATGGAGGTGATAGTTCCCAAATTACTCCTCTTCCCAGTCCCCAAAGAAAACACTTTTCATTCAGATTAAGTAGAGTGACCTGGAGATGTCTGTCTTTTCCTTTTTCCCTTTTTTTCTGATAAAACTTTATTTTGTGAGATACAATATACAGAGAAAACAAATCAGGTCCTGAGTGCATTTGAGCAGCTTTAGAGGAAAAAAGGTACTTTATAGCCACAAAATGACCACAGGGATGTATTGATGCTTTATTTTTTCCAAAAGATTCCATTGTTTCAATGCAAACAACATGGAAAGAGATGCTCAGGATGGATGGATCCTGGATGGCAGCTTGCCTTGGTGAAAGTTCATGTTTTTGAAATGAAAGTGTATGACCCAGAGGTGATACCTATGGATGCACAGGTAAAACTGGTGGGGTCGGAGGCATATATCATCCAGTTCTATCCAGTTTCCATGTCAGTGGTGACAGACTGAGCAGACAGGCAGATCTCGAGTGCCATCTGGTCTTCCTGAATTTGGCTTGTTCTGGGAAGGAATGGGAGAGTTGGACTTGAAGTTGGCTGAAAAAACATTTGCAAAATGACAAACTGAGCCCTTGATTTCTGTTTTAAGGCGTTTGTTGCTTCATACGAGAGTTGGCAATGTATCTTTCTTGGATAGAATAACTAATAGGTCAAATAAGACCACACAGACATTTTAAAGACAGCTGCTGGGTTTTACTTTGGACAAAATAGCGGCATATCAAGGTTGTGTGAGGGTTTCTGTTTAGGGTGTTTTTTACCTCCTACTTGTAGGACAACTGCTAAATGATTAGGTATTTTTGAAGCCCTCTTTTTGCTGTTGATCGTGCCTGTCAGAATACTCTTTTTCAGATGATTATTGAAGAGCTGTTCTGAGTAGTTCACACAACTATTCAGGCTACATAATTTGTTACAGATTTCTGTAACATTATCAGAAGGTGTTGCTTTGATTTCCTTTAGAAAACCAAGCAAACCACAAAATCTCAAGATGCTTATAGAATAAATATGTTAGGCTGTCAGTTTGCATAGCTCAAACTCTTGATTTTTTATGACAAGATCTAGGGTGATATTTAAGCATGAACATTTCCATGCTTGTGAATAAAAGGAGCATTTCTTTTCACAGTTTATGTATGTTTGAAAAACCCACTAAACAGTTTTCAACTACTTACAGAGCTGTGAACATGACCCAGGGATCTGCACTCGTTTGCTGTTAGACAACAGTCTCATTTTGTTCTATTTGGACTATTGAGGAGAAGGTGTCATCTTGGTTTTGTAACTTATACTTGGCCCATGGGCATGTAGAAAGCTTTAAGCATAGCAAACGTACCAGGTTAAGTGTGCACATGAGAAGAACATACCGTGTGGCATCTGAGGAAGTCCACTTAGACAGACAAGATGTGCTTTACAAATGCTGTGGCAAAAATACAGATATGCTAGTTAGAAAGAGCAGCAAATGTTAATTTGGGAAATACCTTTAAAAATAACAACTGTCCCTGAGCTGGTGGCATTAAAATACATGATCCTGATCATATTTGACCCAACAATGTGATAGAAAGTTGTAAGTGTCGTGTTTGTTGTAAAAATATATTCTCTTCCTGCTTAAGTGTGGTAAGACTAAATCTATAATGAATAGAGCACTTTTCCTAAGCATTAGCTATAGGGTTGGTTCCAATCACTGCAACTGCTCTACAGAAAGCCGGAGAGTTTAGAGATACAGTGTTGATCAAAGTAGCCTTCTCAGTGACTGAATCTAGTCCTTTCAGTGGTGTGACTGCAGGCTAAGCATGTTGCAACAGTCATTTCCACACATAAGCCTTTCAACCTAACTCAGCTGTAGTTGTGTATATTTGCCTGAGAAGCTAAAAGCAAACTGCAATGAAGCTCTGAGAGAGGAAGAAGAAATGTAGGATGAGAGGGTGTTGAGCTCTTGCACCTACCCTCGTAGTTGATGCAGCCGTTGGAGTCTTCCTGACCTTTCATGAGTTCGTCTACTTCCTCTTCTGTCATCCTCTCACCTGAAGAGTTGAGAAACCTCTGTTAAACCTACAGGTTTTCCAGGGGCTTTCCTTATTTCCTGAGTTAGTATCAAAAAGACCTAGACATGAACTGAGTGTTAGTAGTCTTAACTTTCAGTAGCAGTTTTACATGTGCTTATAGACACAGGGATTCCAATTATTCCTACAGAGTAAAGAAATTATGCAGCAAATCCTCTGCCTTTGTCCATGTGTGTTATGTCCCTGAGGTATAGAGCCTTTTCTCCCTATTCTTTATATAACGAGCACTCAATACTTCCTCTGAATTTAGAAGTAATAAACTAAGCCTTTTCCTTTGGGATTTCTACTGAGTTTTGTGTTTTGTGGGTTACCAGTTAGGAAACCCAGTTTTGTTTGGCTTTGTAGGCTCCTACTTCTCCAAACTGGTTAGAACATCCTTCCTCCCTCTCATGCCATCTACCAGAAGCAATTTTTAAAGTGCTTGTAATGAAGATAATCCCTTACCCAGAGTAGCCAGTACGTGACGGAGCTCAGCCCCCATGACTGTGCCATTGCCTTCCTTGTCGAAGACACGCAGACCTTCAACGAAGTCTTCATAGGTACCCTGCTCCTTGTTGTTAGCAGCTGCTTGCAACATGGGCAGGAACTCCTCAAAAGTGATTTTCTTGGCATTCATCTCTGGAAAGAAAGCATCAGTTGCTGCTACATGCTAGACACTTCAATGTGTGTTCTTTTGGCATATTTGCCCCGAGCCTCCCACCTCATTTGCACACCTCTTTCAGTCCTTTACTCTAGTCTTTGCCTGGGGGTTTGGCAGTTCCTCTGCAAAACCTGCATTCTCTCTTATGAGAGTTAGTTTTCACATCCATCTGATTTTTCACCTACTTGCTCCAGCGCTCTTCTCATATAACTTTATATGCTTACATGCACATCGTATTTCTCTTTCAGAAATGAAACTAGCTGGCTGAGTTGATCTTTGAAAGGATTTTATGAATGGGGGAACTACAGAATACAATAACCAGAAATCTTGAGCCCAAACAGTGGGGAAAAAGTAGAGAGTGCGGTGGACAATTGAGATGAGCCCCTGAGGTTGCTGGCATGTTAGTGACCTCTTCAGGGCCTCTTGGATGTGGTAGCAGAGACTATTAGTGTAAGAGCATAGCAACTATTAGCATAAGAGCAGAGACTATTAGCATAAACTAATTGAAAATATGAATGTCCAGTGGGGGTGGTGTCCAGATTTACTACTGACATCTTCAGTGTGGAGGCTTAAAGACTTGCAAGCTCAGTGCATCTGAGCCAGATGGTCTTATCTCTAAGAGGGGACAAAATGAAATGGAAAATGACTGCTACGTAAGTGGCCAGCATATGCCTCAGCATGCCCTGGTTTGTGTGAGTTTTGAGCAGACCACCTCAGCCAGCAGAAATTTATGGGTGGGTTTCCATTCCCAGGGCGTGTCTTGGCTCATGTAGAAGATCCTGCACTAGAAGCATCTGAAGAGAATCAGCTATTGGAAATGGACTTAGCAAGGGCTGGGGCATAAATGGACTATGTTGCACCTACGTCAGATTGGCACCAGAATGGTTCCTACAGGAACTTCTGTACATCTGAAGGAGGTTTTTCTCCTCATGAGCATGGATTTCATCCTCTTCAAAAGAAACTAGAGAATTTCCACTCCCTTTCAGAGCAAAAGATCTTCTCCCTCCTGCTGCGACTGCTGATGTTGCCTAATGACAGTTCCCAGCCTCAGGAAGGGCCCAGCAGAGACTATAGGGTACTTACCCTCTTTGCTGGGGTTGCCCAGGATCTTGTTGATCTCAGCATTTGTAGGGTTCTGCCCCAGCGCCCGGATAATATCACCAACCTGGCTCAGGGTGATCTTGGCATCACCAGTCCTGTCAAAGAGGAGGAAGGCCTCCTTGAAGTCTGCAAGGGAAGAGCAACGGTTAAACTGGGCCAGGCAGCTCCCTACTGACAAGTTGTATTGACAAAGACGTGAGCCTGTTGTCTCCTGGCACTGCTCCACGGGAGTTAACCAGGGGAACCTTTGGCCCACAGTCGCAAGAAAAACTCCTCCCCTCTGACATTTTGGTTTCACTATTTTTAAACTTTTATATCTACATTTCATGGCTCTAATAGCCATCAATAGCTTTCCGATTGACCCCATGGTTATTTCAGGCATGGGGCAAGATAAGCTTTCTACAGACACTGCCATTCAAAGACAGGTGTCTTTGCATGACACAGAAGCAGAAGGTACCTCACCAAGGACTGGGATTCTTCTGTCAAAGCACCTTGCAGTGCAAAACATCTGGCTGTTTCGATGGGTCCTGCCTGCAGTCCCAGCATTTCAACTACACAGTGCTAATGGGAAACAAGAAGGTGGATTTCAAATGCTTCTACTTTCGTTTGCCTTTAAAGTTGCCTTACAATAGCAGTTCTGCCCCTGTCTGCTCCCTCTCTTCTCTGCTCTTTGTAGTCCATCCCTGCTTCCTACACATGCACAAATATCCAGCTTTTCCAGTGGTAATACTTGTGTGATGCCTTATTCCAGTGCATTTCCAGTGTGTACACTTTGACACTTCGTTTCTTTCAGTGCTGCCAAATGATCAGCCTTCACTTATTTCCCCCTTGTTGCTGACCAAAGAATTGAGGCACACACATTTCTACTACAGAAATCAACCCAGGTGGTTGCCTCATTGCATTGCCAGTCCTCATCTTCTGTTGCAAAGCTCCATGTTAATCACCTTACTATATTTGTTGCAATGAATAAAGAAATGTGCTGAAGGGGGGCAAAATCCAGGGTCCAGCTGAAAAAGCATCCTTGAAACTCATATGTCAAGAGCATCTCAAGACTGCTGATGATCTTTCCTGCACTGCAGTATCTGACGCTGCTGTGTTTAAGCTCCAAGTAAACCAAGTGAAATGTCTCCTGTGGTTGTGATATGCTTCCAGCAGCTAGGCAGGCTTTGTTTCACAGCTCGTGTAGGTGGAATGTTCTTTCTGCCTTGGGGCATGTTTAGAAGCAATAAACCACATTTCAAATCATGTCTTCATTCATCTTGTGCTGGGGACAGGTGACGCAGAGGTATTTAGGTTCTTGCTTTAGCCATCCATATACCTATGCCTTAGTGGGGGTGTTGCTGGCACCAGTAAAGCTGCTGATACACAATGTTGGCCTGCTAGGCTGTAATCTAATACATCTGAAACTAACCCTCTTACTGTCTGATGTGAGAGACCTATAACCCTTTACTGTGAACCCTCTCCCCTTACAGCTTTTATTGCAGGGTATGAAATCAAGGCCTTCTGGACCTGTGTGGAGCTTCCCCTTACAATATATCAACTTAATATCACGGTCTGCTTTAGCGGCTGAGGTCGATAGGGCTGTAGTGATTTATACCATATGATCCCATCTTTCATTCAGTGCATTAATGACATTTAGCCAGACTGAGGTATAAAACAATGCCAGTTTGCTATTAGCAAAGCCATCAGGAGAGTTTCTCGTTTGTAAATCCTATGAAGTTTTATCTTCACTGGTTCTGAACACTGGGAGAAAAGGCCTGATTTTTTTTTTTGTGTGTGTCTCAGGCATGCATTTCATTGAGTTATCTTTGCTGTGGGGTTTATCTTTTTAGGTTTGAGTGGTGTGTGTATATATGTGTATATACATATCTATTCCTAGTTTATACCTCTGCTGGAATAAGCATGTCTCAAATCCCTCTCTGAGGAGGGTACCACCCAGCTGCTGGTGCATCAGCCTGTGTGGATGAAGATAGTTATGGAGGGTGGGACATCCCTTTTCCTGGGAAATTCTGCCTCTCAAGTAGCTTTAATTGCTCTGCTGCTTGGATCAGTTACCACAGCATTACAGCAGCCGGATGAGCTGAAATATGTAGGGAAGCTGAACAAAGCCTTTTTCTTTGTTATAAATGCCAGCAGCTTGGGGTTGATGGCATTTTTCCATAAACTCTC
This sequence comes from Pezoporus flaviventris, assembly GCF_033815535.1. Taxonomy (NCBI): domain Eukaryota; kingdom Metazoa; phylum Chordata; class Aves; order Psittaciformes; family Psittacidae; genus Pezoporus; species Pezoporus flaviventris. The sequence goes on from NW_026892549.1 coordinate 56,699,084, forward strand.
CCAACCCTTTGGTAAAAGTTTTGGAATTAAAAAGTGAGGAAGAGTCCAAATGATCTTTTTTGTGACCAGGAGTGTTCAGACTGCAGGAAGAGAAACATTTCCTGTCTCACTTACTGCGCTATACCTGTCCTTTATTGCTTTGATAGTGTAACCCAGAGCAGGCTGATGTTCAGGAAGTTTAGGTTTCTCCCTTAAGACCTGCTTCTAGCTATTCCTCTCCCTCTGGATTTCTAGTAAATCCCTGTATCTTCCTTTCTAAGCACTTTGTTCACAGTGAGAAGTCTACTATATTTGCTACTGAATTTTTGACATTTCTTTAAAAACTGTATCATTTAATATAGCCTAAATGCATCTCTTGGAATATTTGAAACACTCCAGTATAGATTTCCAGAGCTTCAGTGGGGATTTTTGTTCATGCCAGAATTTTCAATCTCTTTCTAGCAGATTTAAAAACCAATTTGTAACTTGCTGGTGAAGCAGAGAATATAGCAAGATGCTCAAGAATTGCAGCATAGCCACACCGCATTTGTAAGTAACAGTTTAGATAAGTCACTTATTTGCTAACTATTCTCATGCGTAATGGATGTATTTATAGTAAAGCAGCCCTTGTTCCTTCCTTCCACAACACCTTCTAGTAAAAGTGATGTACAGGACTCCTACATCTTCTGTTCATGTAAAATTGCAATGTCATTGGAGCTAAGTTAAGTTTTCAACCCACTCCCTTCTGCTGTCCTTCATCTGCCTATTCCCACTGTGACTTCCAAATGCAAGACTTGTTTTCAGCATCCTTGTGAATGGCCAGTACAGGAGCACAACTGAAAAATGTTTAGTAGGTAGAGCTGGTAACATGGCATAGACTTCTCAGCTTAGGCAGCATCTAAGCACCTAGATAAATGATATGTAAATCTACAGTCACATTCTTGTTCAGCATAAGTCAGGAGTGTGGTGATTTATAGCAGAAGTCTTAGCTCATCCCTTCATAAAGGTTGAGCTTCTGAGCTTGTAGCTCCTCTCTGAACCCATGTACATGTAAAACACATCAGGTCTCTTGTAACTTACCATCCTGTTGCTCCTTGGAGAACTCGATCTGTTGGAAGGAAATCAATCACAAAAAAATAGCTTAGGAGGGGGGGGCTGGGGGAGAACCTGTTTGTTTCCTAAAGCATCCAGCTCAATCCATGAGTCATCTTCCAAAACAGCAAAAATGGGTCTGTCAGATGCGCAGAAGTAATGCAGATAGCAACAGAGCTGTTAAGGCTAGTGAATATTAGCATTTGGTGGCCATTATATACCCCCTCCTGCCCCATGTTAAAGTTTAACTTTTATTTCACTTACCGTTAATTTGGTCAGGAGTGAAGGACTGCAGTTGGGAAGAAAAAAAGAGAAAAGAGAACTAGTACTGCTGAAAATGCACTGAGGGAAATCAAATAGCACAGAGTAGTTGAGTGCTCACATTTGTCTTGCCTGGTCTAATGAGGCCATAGCAACCTAAGCCAGCAACTTCCCTTGTAAAAATGCATCACCACGTCTATCTTTAAAGATTCCATTAAAATCTGCATCCCAGGGTAAGCCAGGGTTGTGGCTAGAAGTAGCAAAAGTCTAAAGTCTCTTAGCTAACAAAGAAGTCACTAATTAGCCTTTTACTGTTTTATCATAGACCCGTTTCCTTAAGACCATTTGAAGCAATATTGCTCAACAAGCAGCTTGGGTTTTTTACATGAACATAGCAATTAAACCAATCCTTTGAAGTCTGTGTTTCAGATTACTTTTTTGGCAGTAAATTGTTACATAAAGTACTAAAAATTACATTTTCTTATATTAAATATTACTCTGCTCCTTTGCCACTTTAGCAGGTTGCATCTGATCTCAGAACTAAACTAAAATGCGTAGCAGACAGCAGTAGCAAATTTTAACACTCCTGTCTGAAGCTATAGGAGCTGCACATTTACCACTGCCTGGTGCAGAACTTGAGACTAACTGAAGAACCTCGCATAGCCCTTTAAATTTAAGGAGGAAAGCCAAGCAAACCTAAGCTGTCTTCTGGTCTGTCCTTCCCCACCCCAGCACTACCTTGAGCAAGAAGCCTGATTTACTTAGGTAAAATACACTGGCTCGCTGCTAACCATTAGCTTTCCAGTGGACCCACCATAGTTGAGTTGGAAAAGCAGAGCAGCAGACGGGCAGGAGGGATTAGCTGAGAGGTCTCGAGAGTGGTCCTGCTTTTCTGGCCTTTCTTCCCCTTATTTATCCAGTGGCGCTGACGGCATCGCCTGGATTAGGTGTCAGAAGGAAGCAGTCCCTCCCCTTGGCGAGTTCTTTAGCTTTCTTAGGGCAAAGTGACAGAAGACTCCATGTCTTGATGGACATCTGATGATGGCTATTTTTAGGAGGCTGGAGAGGGGCAGGGAGTAGCAAGCAGTAAGTTTGATTCAGGTCAGCAGTTTCTGGATCCATACTGTCAAGAGGAGATATTTCTTGTCCAGGCCTAACAAGATTTCCTTCTAGGGAAGGACTCTTATTTCTCCAATAAGCTATAAAGTCAGAGAGCAAGGAGAACAGAAGATGAGAGGTGCCATGTGTTTGTCCAGCTGACTGGTTTTACACATGGCTTGCAGGTTGTATTAGATGCAGCTGGCTGGTCCTCATACCTTTGCTGGGGTTTGCTCGGCTTTACTCAAGCCCTTAGATGATAGTGCAGTGCCGAGAATTAGGTGAGTGGTGCTGCTGCTTGTCTGCTCAGTGTGATCCAGTTGTTGGCGTTGAGCAGAAGATTAACCTGTTGATGGAGGTGGTATCCAACTGTGAAGCTCTTCATCTGCACTCATTACATTGTCCTGTTTCCCAAAGCTGGAATGTTTAAGGAAGAATTTATCCAGTTTTGGACCCAACTGTTGCTAGAGGCTAGCAGCTGATGTGGTGCTGGGAGAGCCTGTGCTCCCTAGGACACTTCTAGGGCTGAGGTTAGGCAGGGCACCAGCATGCCAGCTTCAGAGCTCACTGGTGTGGTGAGAGTAGGTATTGCTGAGGTTTTTGTGATGTGGAGGCAAGGGAGAAACTGTGATAGGAGCTAAGACCCCCAAAAGCTTTGTGAACTGGGAGGATTACTATTCATGGTGCGGCGAGGAGTTGCAGAGTGAAAGGGCCATGGTAGAGCTATAAATGGTGAGTTTCTAGGTAGGTTCCAGGAGATAGAGTTTGCACTTTCTTTGGTAGCAAAGACCTAGTCCCACCGTGTAGAATCCTCCAAGGCCAAGGTCAAATCTCTGAACTGATGCTGTGAGACATTGTAAATATCTTTGAAAACCTTACTCCAAACTTCTTCCTTTCCCTGTCACCTCAACTGGGTCAAGCGTCTCATGGAGCCAGGGTTGGAATGGTTGTGTGACAACAACACACTCCCTGTTGCAAACTGAAATCCCCTCACTAAATTCTGTTAATTTATTTTGTTGAGCATTCCCTGCTCCAGGTTTTCTAATGACAAAATGAAATTAGTGAGGGACATTTTCTCCTGTAGCTCGCTTCGTTACCCGAAGATAAGCATAGTGCTTGTAAATGTCTCTTTGCAGTATATTGAGGTCTCTGAGAGCAAGAATCAAACCCAAGCACTGGTTTGGTTTGGTTGTTTTTTAAACCAAACAATCAAAGTCAAAATATTTAGTTGGATTTGAGACCTAAACTTCCTACCTGCTATTTTAAAACCTAAAGATACAACTGCAGAGAGTTCTCAAAGCTCAGCATTTTAGCTGGGAAACATTCTGAACCAACAGATTTAGTTGCATTTTTGAGAAATAGTTAGAAAATATGCTGAATAGGGAAAAACGCTCCACTGCCAACGTGCATGTTTGTGTTTTCTGCTATTTGTAATCTATGAACCTGTGGGACCAGGTATGCATTGAGAACAAAGCTTAGCTGTGACCAGGTGTGGTTGTATAGAAAAGGGCATTGATATTTTTGTCTGAATTGGCTAACATAGGTTAAGTTAACACAGTGCAGACCACCTGGTTAACGCTGGCTGGAACTCAGTGAGAAAGCTAACATGGATCTTGGCCATCAGTCCCACTGCATTAATAGAAGAGCTTTCTAAAGGCTTTGGCAGAGCTGAAATGTTGCCTGGGTCAGTTCAGTGTGTTGTCTTTGGCGGAATTTTCCTTCTGCCCTCAGTCTCTTGCCTCCCCAGTGCTGCTACTGGGAAATGTTCCCCTGAAAACAGGATTTAAACTAAATATATATATGTAAAAAATTAAGGGAAACTTAGAACAATTTTCTTCAATGTTTTTTCTTCCTTCTAGATAATCTTTATGATTGGCTACAGCAAAACTTGTCCCAGAGGACTTTAGATGCCAAGCAGAAAATAGTTTGGGTGTGTTTGGCTTGGGCATAGAAAACTGATACCTGGATTAGCCATGTGGCTTGAATGGGCTATCAAATATGTATAGATTGAGAGAAGCCCACATGTAAACTGTGAGACTTTGGCTCAGAATTTAGATGAGGAAATACTAGCACACCACATGAGCCTTTTATAACTGATTCTGAATAAAACCTCACAAGAGTTTTGTTGGGGAGAAATATTCTAACACGGGCATGTTGCATTCACTTGAATTAGGAACCACCTTGCTTTAAGCCAATAGAGTCAGTTGGGTGCTGAAAATGCTACTTGCTTTGAGTAAGGCCACAGTATAGAAAATATTTCAGCCTTAAAAAAAACTAAAGGTAGGGTTTCTGATCCTCTAAGGGTCTCTCATGAGCTTCAAGAGATAGAAAGAAGTATTCTGCAGTGATCTGATCTGTTTTAATCCTGGCAATGGCCTCTGCATTATCAAAGAATGTGTCTTGGGTCTTCAGGGAAGATGTTGAAAGTTTAGGGAGCTTGGCTTTACAAAAAAAGAATGCACCTCCCCCGGAGGAATAATGAAAGGTTGAAGGAACCACAACATGTGGAAAGATCACAATGACCTGGAGTTCTGTAACTTGGCGTAGCCCTTGTTTATGGGCAAAGTTATTATCCAGAAGGTTATCACCAAGGGGTGGGGGTAGGAAGTGGTGGTGTTTGGGTTGGGAATTTTGTGATTAAGGTTTCTTTGATGTTGTGTTTTAAGGCTTTTCCCTGTATAATATATGACCACCTTATAGTCATCTTGTTGCTTGATAGAAACATTTTGACCAGGTTTCAAGTTGTATAGGGTGGGGTGAATAGGGTTATATGCAACTCTATTGACAGCTAAGCAGAAGACCCAATCCACACACATCTTTATTTCCAAATTATTACCAAAGTTCCTAATTTCCCAACAGGTCATTAGTTCATGGGCCTTAGGGCCCTGACCCTTGCAGCATGGTGATGTGCTCACCTATTTACCTATGAGACTAATACAGGCCTGCTGAGTGACAGTCACTTTGTGCTCCTTGTAAATGTGTAGGTGTCTGGCCAGAGTGAAAAGCCTTGGGAAAAGATGCTGCTGGGAGTTAAAGCATTCAGCTGCTCCATCCCCTTGTTACCCTTCGGGTGAATATAAAGAAGGGAATCATCTTAGCATTTTGTTAGAGAGTCACTAGGTATTTCAAAGTACTCTCTCTGTAGAAGAGACCAAGAACGTATCAGATGCCTTGGAAAATCAGAGAGGGGAAAATTTGAGAGTCTGTCAGGATACTCACTGTATACTTAGCTTTCTGTTCAGGACTGGTGGGATTTCTCTATTTTTGGCTGGAGATAAGGTAGGATTGTGCCTACAGCAGTTCATGTGATACCTACTCACCATCAGTGCCTGCTCCATGATTACTACAGCTGCACATCTTTTCTAGTAGACATCACTGAGTGCAGGATTACACAGCTCTCAAACCCCTCTGCAAAGCAGGCTGTGATTCCCCTGTCCTTCACCCCAGTTTGATAGCTCTTGTGATCAATGCCACAGATCTAAGAGAGGCTACTTCTCATTTAAGTAGTAATCAATGGCCTGATGGATTTAGCCTCATGTCTTTTATGAAGCAGAGAAATATTAGGAGCACGTATGCCTTGAGAAAGAGAACTCTGTTTTGAGAACAGAGCTGCCTGGCAGCACAGTTGAAGAAAGAACAAAACCAACCACCTTTAATGTAGGTGAGAATATTGCACATGGAAGGCACCATGAGGTTTGGAAGAAGAGTTTGAAACCTCCTTGAGTTTAATGGACTTAACTGCAGATGAATTTGACCTTTTTTTCTAAGCATTCCATATAACTTCCCATTTTGTTTATTTTGAAAGGGTTTAGTATTGGTTTGATTTGTATCAATGCGTGTCGGTGGGAGGAAACGCGAGGCTCTGGAGCTCTGCTCTCCAAGGGATTTGTTGTTTTAACGTGCCTCCCAGCGGCAGTGTTGGAGTACTGACAGTATTTAGCCTACTGCTGCTTGACATTTAAGTGCTATGTGGCAAATCAGCCCGCTGAAAGTGCTTTTTGGCAATGGGTATAAGATGTAATAAAGCCTCAGTGACATGGGGTGAATTTCCAGATCGGTTGTTTCATATCTCCTTACAGACAACTTCTTTCTTTACTTGTCATTGGCTAAATTAAGTCACCTTCTTGCCTTCTGTAAGATGAACTCAGATATCTTGTTACTGTCTGTTACAATCTCTCTGTGCTCCAAGGGGGCTTAAAACAGTGTTTTAGATATACTGGGGGGTCGTTTTGATGTATTAGTTGATAGGAGAAAGGCTCTTCCACACAACTGGTGTTAACACTTGAAATTACTCGGTGAGCTCTTGAAATGTTACTAATTTGCTTTAAATTCCACACTTTATGCCAAAGTGTGTTGCTCTCCAGACTCTCCAAAGCCTATAGCTAACACTTTAAAATGCTGCCAAAGCTGTGAATTACTAAGAATGGATCCTGGAAACAATTCATTTCCAAATGATTTTTCAGGTTAGTGAAGTGTCTCCTATATGTATGGACATATATATAGTAGTATATATATAAATTGAAGGATTCCTTGTTTAGGAAGAAATGGAGGCAAAGTTCTTCTGGAAACCTTGTAAAGAAAACTAAGTGGTGGCTGTTCAGTTTGCTTTTCCTTCTGCAGTTTTCAGCAGTACCTGAAGGGACGTCTTGGTATGTTGCTGAGTCTGATGTCCAGGTTGCTTGTCCTGGGATACCTTCATGCCATGCCTTGCCCATGCAGTGATTTAACAACTGCCACCAATGCAGGTCTAGTATCAGTAGTGAGATTCATGGGGGCAAGGGGGTTGGCTGGGGTGGTCTGCTCTGGGTTGAACCCTGAATGATGCTGTACCTCAGTGGTCAAAGCAGTAGCAGAAAGATGGTCTGGATGGTGTCAGATAGGCACCTTTACATTTCTTAAGGCTAAGCCATGTTTGCCCTTGTCCCCTTCCTATCTGAAAGAGCACTTGGTACTGGTGACCTTGTGCAACAGGTATATCAGTCCTAGAGGATCCTTCTGGAGTCATTGCTGGAGCTATACCAGGCATAATCTGAAGACCTGAGCCAAAAAAATTCAGGGAAAAACCTGCCAGTTACCAAGAAAGCCCTTAGCACTCTGAGCAAAGCTGCTGTTACCATTCCTGTTCTGACACCACAGCTTCACACTGAGTTTGTCTGCAGTGTAATAGTGTCTTGCAGCTGCAAGTGCTCCTGCTGACATTTGCAGCCCTGCTTGCCCTCCAGCCCAGAAGGTTTCTGTCAGTGCATTTTAGTGAGTTTCTCTTTGGTTATACCCAATGAAATGTCTGTTCAGAGATGACCTACTTGAGTAGTGAATATCATAAGAATTAAGGACACTTGGTGGAACACTTTCTACTGCCTTAAGAGCTCTGTATTTAAAACCAAATAATCACACAGGTTTGCTTCCATGCAGCAGGCTTCAGCATGCATCACACAGTTATACAAGGTCTTTGCAAGCCTTTACTAGTTGATAGCTTCTAATCATTTTTCCCCTAAAGATGTAGGTAGCTTATCTGCAGTAGGCCATGGAGTCCTGGCATTTTGGTCTTGTGAACACCAGCATGGGAAGCCTTGTGTAAAGGCTGAAGTAGAGGGCCTGGTGTGACACCACATCCGGGTGCTACATATTCAGAGCACCATGTGCAGAGCAGAAGCCTTAGGAGCACTGCACTCAACATCTCCAGCACCAAAACATCACAGTGCTAGGAGCCTGGGCTTGGTCCAAGGATAGGTTGTGTGTGCTGGGAAAGGCCCTTAGATTTCCCATTAAAAAAAACCCCACATTTAACATGTTGGTGATAGGGACAGAGTTAAACCAATTTGGGCAATATGAAATTTATCCATTTCCTACTGCTTCTATTGGAAAACCAAGCATGAGACATCTCATCCCAGTTATTGCAGACACAGACCCATAGTAATGCTGTTCCTCAACTCAATGTTTCTTCTCACTCAGGCTCATGTGGGAGAATGAAGTTAAAGCAGATAAGCTGTCTTTTGGGGAATGTCCTTGGCTACAGTTTTAAGAGAACCCCAAGAATTCTGTAGTTAAGAAGAGGAACCATACAGTCGTTTTGCCTTCAGTTGCAGTTGGTTCCTGGTGGTAATGCTCAGACAAATCCATTACCCTGTTCTTTGCTTCTCAGTTACGATTTAATCTTTGATCTTTGTATCTATTGCTTAAATCCAGGCCATGCTAGTAATAAGGAAAACTGAAGATGTAAGTTTGGTCTAGACAGATTTGTGCAAAGCAGATTGAGTTTTATGTTATTTCCTGAGTAGGGGAGAAAAGGCTCTTTACATCTTCATTTAAACCCAAATTCTTCCACCCTGCCTTGCCTCTCTTCCTGTGATTGTTGCTCTGTAATCTGAAGTGAGCCGAGAAAGGGCTGAGTTTAGAGATTTGAACCCCTAAGTTACATCTTCCTGTTACTCAGTTTTATAGTCAATAGATGGTGCTCAAAAATAGAAAATCCGACACCAGCTGCTATCAGTATGAACAAATTACCAACTATTTGCTTTAACTGGGTTAATTTAAAGTGGGGAAAAAAGAACAAAAGAGGCTAAAAGACCTGCCACAACTTCTGCTGGTGACAGGCAATTGGGGGTGCCTGTATTTGCAAGAACACAGCCTGAGTCTTCTTAAGAGGGGAAAGAAAAAGGTACCTAACTTTCAAAGTGTGCACTTCAAAAGGCCCACAAAACCAGATTCCCTGAAGATGGAGGGGTACCGTTGAAAGAATGGCTACCCATGTTTGTAAACCACCTTCTTGTTTGTTTTGAAGAATATTATGATCTCTGCTAATTTAAAATGAGGTGCACTGCCAAATGTGGCTGCTGTGGCTGCTGTAAAACCCTTATTAGGCAGCTCTACCCTTACCTGCTCCAGCTGTAACAGTTAAAAGGGGGTTGGATGTCTCCTTATAAAAGCTAACAAAGCCTTTGTGTGTGTTTGCCTGCTGCGTGACTCCCTAGATCATCCTGGTGCTGCAGCCTGGCATTCCCAGACACCTCTCATCAGTAGCAAGCTCCAGCATGGCTGCTAACTCCCCTGCAGAGTGGAGGGGAGCCCCTTGATGCCCTTGTTCAAAGTGCTGGAGGCTCTGGCTCCACACCTGGTAAATCAGCGCAAGGAGCCCCAGGACAGGATCATTCACTGAATCTCAATCAAAAGCTTAGCTTTAAGTACTCCCTGGCTCCAGAGGTTTGCTGGAGGTGGTGCTGTGCCTTTTCTCATGCTGAGACTTTGGTGCTTGAGCAGAAGGCTTAATTAATGCTGATTAAGAGACTGGGCTAAGACTCTGCCACATCTCCCAGGAAATGGCTTACAAGAAGACATTGTTTCCCTTCACTGCCTGAGCTCCCAGAGATCGAAAAAGGATAACCCAGGCTGGCTGGCTGGGACCCTGGGCGGTTGTCCAGTCCCTGCCCTGCTCCAAGGCAAGGTGGAAAGCACCATGGTTGTTCCTCGTGCCTCTCAAAGAGCCCATCACTGGAGGTGCCACAGTCTGCCTGGGCAGCCCTTGACCATTGTGGGGTCTCAGGTGAGAGGAGGATCAGGGATAGAGGGGATGTGGGTTTCTGCATCACCTTGCAGCCATATGGTTGGGTAGAGTCCCCTGCTGAAGCAGGGGAAGTTCATTCACTCCTGCAGCTCTGAGGCACCCTGCTCCTTGCCTGGTAAGGGCATGATGAAGAGTGGAGGAGATACTTATAGAAAGAGATCTGGTAGTGATAAATATGTGGGGCAGGAGGCTGTGCCACCCACTGCATTGCAGAGTAGTACTGTAACCTCCATCGTGCTTCTCATGTCACAGAATGGTTTGGGTTGGAAGGGACCTTAAAGCTCATCCAGTTCCAACCCCTGCCATGGGCAGGGACACCTTCCACTGGAACAGGTTGCTCCAAGCCCTGTCCAACCTGTCCTTGAACTTATCTTCACTTATTCACAAATAGAAATAGTAATGTTTATGTGTTGCCATTAGTGTTAAAAGACTAGTTTTCCCTTACAAGCCAGTTCCTTACCTCCCTTTCAAGGAGAGATATATTTTGTCTGATATTAGCTTTCAAAAGAAAGAGACTTCAGGGAGGCTATCTTCCTTTAGCAGTCTGACTATGATAAAACCTGTGCTACCAGGATGCATTTCCTGCCATTACAGAGAGCTGTCTGGGTAAAGGAGTGAACAGAGATGTCTCAGGCTGCAGCCAGCCATTGTTTTTTTAGCTGGTAATGTGCTATTAAGCCTATTTATGTAAAGATAGATTAGGTAGGATCACTGGAGTTGAAAATTCTATTTTCTCCTAATGAACTGGCCATAGAAAGCTATAAAATCCCATTAAATTATTTAGTAGGAAATCTAGCTTGCATTCCCTTTCATTTCTGGAGATGAGTGAAATGTGAGGTCTGATCTGATTTTCAGACAGTATTCTAAGAAACCAGTGGGCTTTTTATATAGCCTTTACTATGATCACCCAAAGTGTTTCAAAGTGTCTTTTTTGCCCCCTCTTGCACTTATTTTACTTTGCCAGCAGGTTCAGCTTCTGTCTCATGGGAAGCTACAGACTATCCCAGAAAAACACTGACTGCTGATTGTGAAAATTAAAGTAAACTTCAAGAAATCTCATTAAATGGGTCATAATCCTGGCACTACATGTATTAAGATGCCTGAAACAGAATTCATCGTAAGATGAAAATGAGTATGTCCTATTAGGAATCTTTGTACTCCTTCTTTTCCCCTTAATAGGCATGATTCCTTATGTAGAGTTCAGCAGATAGGTCCCAGGACCAATCAGCTTGGTGGGTAGGTGGAGAATAGCTATTTATAGTCCTACCCAGAGAAACTGGTCTGACTTCATCTCTTTAACCATTTAACCTCCTGCTCCTCTTTCTCAAGTAAAGAATTGCCCAACATGGAGGAGTTTTCTTTGAAGGGGTAAGGCAGCAACCAGAGATGCAGGTTGGCATGCGAAGCTAAAGACAGCATGAGATCAAATAGAAGTTCAGTCAGAGGGAAATCTCCAAAAGACTCTTCCTCTTTGTTGCTTTCAGTTTGCAGCCAATGACAAATTCTGAGCAAATCTGTAAAGGTGAGAGGAAATCACTTCCATTCATGGCTTTCCAGCTCATGGTCTCGACCAACCAATGTTTGTTGTACAATGCAAATGGAAATAGGCAAAACTCCTAATTCATTGAATGGTTCCCTCCTCTTAAATCTGTTTTCTTTCTGCTTTTAAAGATAAGCCATGCTGACCTCGAAATACATGACCAAAGGGTCATCAGGTGCTAGCAAAAATTTGAGAAGGAATTGAGGGCAAACTGCACAACAAGATTTGGTTTTAGTACACCACTATGGGAAAACATTGTGCTTCAAGTTTCAATAGCCCCTTCCTGTCCTCATGCACCTTTTCTGGGGGGGGGGGGGGGGGGGAAGTGAACAGGGAATGGGGATGTTGTTGCTGTTTTTCATTTTCTTTTATATTTAGTTTTACCAAACAGATCAGACTGATACTGATTTGGTAAAAAGTTCTAAGGGCCACACTCCAAAATACCTTGGAAATCATCAGGTTTCCCTCTTGTGTTAAATCATGCGCCATGCCTTACACCCATCAGCTACTAACACAATCAAAAGCTCAGGCAGGTCAACAACTCCATCCACTGAGGTTACTCATTCATTTCACTCCAGTCCCCAAACCGGAACCAGCCACACACAACGTTTCACTGCAGGTCTCTGTTAGCTGGGACTCTGCTAGCTTTCCCCTTTGGAAGGGCTTTGGCTCCATGATCAGCACGCTTTCATCCATTTACCTTGATGCTCTTGAGGTCGATTGCGGGTTGTTTGGGTGCTGCTGGCGCGGGTGCTGGTGCTGGCGCGGGTGCTGGTGCTGGGGCTGCTGCTGGCTTCTTTACGTCCTTCTTTGGTGCCATTTTGTGTTGCTTAAACTTGAAAGTAAAGGTGCCCCCCAAAAAAACCCTGCAAAACCCCTAAAAGTGATTCCTGGGAGAGAAGCAGTGGTCAGAATGAGCTACAGCCTGTGCCCTGGAGGTGGACCCAATGTGTTAAACTCTGTAAGGGCATATATATATTTCACTTAGTGCCTCGTACAGTCCTGACACATCCAGCTGGATTGGACAGCTTGCTAATCAAGGGGGATGTCATTCCAGCTCGAGCTATAAATGGAATCTAAGAGTTCAGGGCTTCGTAAGATCAAGGGACTTCAATGGCTTTCCCCCCCCTCTTTAAAAACTCCAACCACCTCCCCTGTGTGTATATGTATATATATATATATATATATATATATATATATATATATATAATTATTTTAATGCAGGCAAAGGAGAGGGCAATACAGCAAACCCAGTTTTGGATCTGCTGTTGATATTCGGGCATGGATTGAACAGTCCTTTTTCTCATCAGAATTTCAGTTCTGCTTAAGTAATAAATCTTTCTTTCCTTCCCTCCTCTTTTACCCCCACGCCGCTGTAGTGGTTCAGGAGGATTCAGTTTCAAGTAGGAATTTTGACTTTCATGGCTGGGAAGATCATCAATTTCCACCCTCATTTGCCTATCTCCCCACAGCCCCTCACTCCTTCTCTGGTTCCTTCTTTTACAAGGAAGTGTTGATCAAGCAAAGGCTCTGCGTGTTTAAAAATAAAGCAGACAAATATGGAAAACACTGCAGGACCTTCAGCCAAGGCATCTGTCCTAGACCCAGAGTGTTCTTACTATTTCAGCTCTTCTTACTATTCCTTTCTATCATGTTAAGACTGTACTTAAAATTGAAAATCCTTTTAATGATTTTAATCTTTTCCTTTAATCTTTTCCTGTCACCTTTCTTCTCTCCTTATGGATAAGCTGTGCCCTGATAGACTGGAGATCAGCTGGACAGTATGTTTTCGTACACAAAGGCTTCCTTTTATAATGTAATTATGACTGGAAACTAGCCATGAAGCAAAGGAGGCACTTCTGTTTTCACCTTTTTTGCTTGCCCATCCTGTGACTTTTGTGTCTCTTTCCACTCCTAGGTCTCCTAATGGACCTCCCTGTTCCCCATGCTCTCCAGGAGACACAGCTTTCAGGAGAAGATGGCTTTTCGGGTTTCAGTAGACTTTTTCCAGCACAGCAAAAGAGCTTCTAACTCTTTAAAACCTGATGGCTCCCCCAGGTTGGTACATTGAGATTTCCTGCAGGAAAACCCAGGCCAGCTGATTGTTGCTCCCTTGCCCAGCAGTCTCTCCCCCATTTACTCTCCAACCTCCTGAAGTTCGGTGCTACTGAGTGCAAGGCTTTTGATGGGCTCCTTATTTCTGTCTTGTGAACACTGTGTAGTGTTTTGTAATGAGAAACAGAGCCTGAAGTCTTGGACAGACACTTTGCATCCAAAGGCTGGCAGTGTATCCAGGCACGTTCATTTTAGATTAATGGGCTTTAAGGAAGGAAAACTTACAAAGATGCACACCAAAAAAAAAGGATGGAGAGTGGGTAAAGGTGTATTTTCATGTAAGAAAACACGTGCTCAGGTTTAGCAAAATCCACCAGATCCTGGAGGTATGGAAAAATGGATCCTGGAGGTGTAATTTGAGGGTGGAAGTAGGCAGTGTTTACAAATCGTGGAAATAGATCTACACCTATGAGAATTTCAATTGCAAGGAAGAGCCAGTGATGATCTAGTCACTTCTACAGTCACCTGAGGTGACTTGAAGTGAAATAAGACTGAAAGCCACCATCAAATATATTTTGAAAGGAAGACAGGTTTTCAGAAATGAACTATGAACATAGTCCTGGCTCTGCACAAGTAAGAACTTGGATGTGTCTGAACATGCTTTATGCTGCCAGGAAAGGAGGGTTTGTGAGGAACTGCCATAAAATAAGTGTGTATTGATCAGGTGAGAAGATAAACAGGTACAGAGGAGGGTGGCAGGTCACTGCTTCAATTGCTGGGATAAGGATTTGGATCCAGTCAGTTTTTTGAGCTTGGGACAGGGTTTATCTGCCTGGTAAGTTTAGATGAGTCCCAAGACATCTCTGGGAGTGCATCGGGTCTGTCCCTAGGGAGCAGAGTTGTCCCAGGTGATGCAGAGATGTGTCCCCGTGCTCTCGCATGGAAGCTGATGTTGTTGTACCATCTCATCCAGGGCTGCAGCAGGAAGGCTCCTTTCCTGCTTTTAGCAGCAGCTTGGTGTGAGCAGAAATACAAGCACAAACCCCTCATGCTTGCTGGAACTTGCCCAGATCCACTTCTAAGGGAAAGCAGCAGCAGCTGAGGATGTGAGTTATCACTGGCATCTGCCTTGTCTGCTGCACAGCTCCTAGGGAGTGCATGGATGCCCCTCTCCTGCAGGAGAATCCATGTCAAGGGGAGGCATAACAAACAATGACAGAGCTTCAGATTTCTTAAGGCCCCAGAAAATCCAGTAGTGAGAAAGCTGCTGATTGGAAACCATGCCCTTGTAGTCCTGCTGCTCACTGAACTAGGGGTCAGCTTGCTTGGGGCTTGCCAGGTTTTTACAAATGGTTTAATTGATAAGGATGAAGTTCTGGTCAACACAAAACTTCCATGCATTTGGGCTGCATTTAGTTCAGTTAATGCAAGAGAAGTGTGTTTTCCACCCAGAGCATTGATAGGATTTATTCTGAAACTTCTGAAGTGGAATATGTTCCTCTTCTCAGGCTAAAGTCACACAGAAGTGGCATTGACTGCAGCGCCAGAATGGGAGTTTCATTGGACTGCTGGATTGCAGTTACTCTGAAGTCTCTGCGTTTCTGATCCAGTTTTAAGAGGATGCCTCTGTCTTCAGGTTTACTATAGCCCAGGGAGTCAGGCCCTCCTCTGTGAGGAGTGAAGTAATGGTTTAAATCCATGCAATGAAGTAGGAGTCTCGATCTCCCTATTTCAGGGGAGCGTGCAAGTCATGGAGCTGTTTGAAAGGGTGAGCACTGCTGCTTCTGTTTCACAATGAACTTTGAGACTTTTGCCTTTTCCTGTCCAAAGTGCCTAAAAAAGCAATTAACTTCGCATTTTGCCAGCAACTTAAAACCAAAGTGTTTGCTTTTTCATTATCCACATAGCAGCTTCTCTTTCCTTTTACACTGCTGATACGTCCACCAAGCCTCACATGCTATAGTGACTGCCCAGCAGACATTTGTGCTAGTTAGTGTTGTGCAGGGGTCAGAAGATAAAGCATGCTTCTTTCAGGGTAAATTTGCTCAGAGGAGCTTAAGCCAGTGATTTCTTTCTGGGCGCTTCACTTTGCTCAAGGTAGCCAGAGTACTGGTTTAGGAGGCCACAGAGGAAAAGATGCTTTTTGGGCAAGCACACGCTAATTTATATGCTATGACCAAAAGGGCCACTGCAAGTTTAGTGCATCTGTTTACCTGTTTCAAATGCGGTTTCCTTGCTTGTTGTCAGGTTGATCCCAGGGTGTCAGATCAAGCGGCTGGGGAAGTGTTGGTTACTCAGAAAGATCTGGTGGGAGTTTCCTTTCAGACAAGGTGAGTACCAGTGAGAATACAGACTGTTTATGAATACCAAAGAACAGTCAACCTATTCCGGTCTCTTCTTGGACCCTTTCTCCTGTCCCATGCACACTTATCTTCTATGTTTCAGCTGTCTGACATGTTCTGTCTTTCCTGTGATCAATTCCTGTCTGACACCTGTTGCTGTTACATATTTGCCATGCTCCTGTACTGAAGGTTGGGCGGCTGCAGTGTCAGCAGGAAAAATCCGAGTGTACATGTACCATGTGGCAAGTATGAGCTTTGAGAAGGACCGCAATGGTTTGGAGTTACGCCGTGGTACGACAACCTGCTTTATTCAGCCCATTAGTGGGAAGCAATGCCATTATCCAAAGTTACAAGTGCAGGGAAAGTGCACTTGTAGAAGTGCAGGGAAATTCATGGAAAAGCCTTTTGAATGCAAATAGGGGGAGGTTTAGTGAAATTGAAAACTAATACATGGGAATTGTTTTTTTCTAGCACCAGTGTCCTGGTTTTGGCTGTGATTGGGTTAATTTTAGATTGTGAAACTCATTGCTGGGGGACTATTTCAGGCAAAGAACCTAATAAGAAGCAGGAAGGAACTGGCCATTTAGGCAGTTATCGAGATTATCAGTGTTACTGTAATTCATAACAAATTTGGAAGGAACATATATTCCATTTCATTGAGCTTAAGCAGTTCTTGAACTTGATAGAGACTGGGTGCATTTTCCCAGATGATGTAGAGATCTCTGTGTTCTCTCTTAAACATGTGGGTTTGGTCGTAAGAGAGAGCTGACCACCTCTGCTGGATGCTCCTCTCGTTTGAGTCTCACACATTTCACCACACACTTCAAGGAACAAGGGACCTGCTGCCGGAAAACCATCTCAAGACCTGGGATCCAGGCTGTAATGCTGTGTGCAGCAGGGTGCCTAATTAACCTGCTAATGATCTGGATTTGTCAGTACTTACAATGCGTGAGGCACTGTCAACACAGAAAGGCAAAGCCATTTGCTATACAAGCTGCTCGCAGCTGCAGGACATCCTGATGAGTGTGGAAGCTTGTGCAGAAGAGAGTCAAGCCCAATAAATGGCCAGGTCAGCATGTTTCAGTGATCTTTGTCCAAAAAGGGTTGTCCTTGGGAAGGTGATCTGGGAGCAGGGCACAGCACAGGAGGTGGTGTACACTGGGGTGACAGTGCAGGAATGTCACCAGGAAACAGTCAGGGCACCATGGAATTTGCAGGTGGTGGGCAATAGGGCAGTGATGGATGAATGCTGGAGACAACATTGCATTTTATTCTTTCACTGTGAGGCTGCTAAAGCACTGGCACAGGGTGCCCAGAGAAGCTGTGGCTGCCCCATCCCTGGCAGTGTTCAAGGCCAGGTTGGACACGGGCTTGGAGCAACCTGCTCTAGTGGAAGGAGTCCCTGCCTGTGGCAGGGGGTTGGAGTTGGATGAGCTTTAAGGTTCCTTCAACCCAAACCAGTCTGGGTTTCTATATAATGCCACAAAGGCTGGATTATGTGCACAAGTGAAGGGCTCCGTTGGTTTGAGGGAGGTGATGAGTGTGTTCTGGACAGATTCACCTCTTGGCTTATTCAAGTGCTGTGTAAGGTGTTGGTAGCCTGAACGCAGCCAGGACCATGAGGAACCACTGGGCAGAGTAGGGCTGAAGGAGCAGGCGCAGGAATGAGTATGTGAAGAACGGGAAAGAAGGCACCAACTGGAGAGCCTCATATAGCCTGTGGCTGACTTAGCACTTGTGCTGCATTGCCCTCCTGCTCAAGGTTTTCTAATTCTGTCCCAGCCGATGTCAGTGTGTCCCAGCAACTGGCAGTGACATACAAGGCATTCCTTGGGCAGCCTGCAGCATCTCAGTCACTGGCTGATGGTTGGGAGCAGCTTGCTGAAGGTGTGCTGCTTCTCACCTCTGCTAGGTGACTCGGGGCTGCCTTCAGGTCACCTTCCCAATGACATCGTTCCCAGAGGAAGAAGATGCCACCCAAGTGCTCTTTGCAGCTTACTTTCCACTGCCCTCTAAAGCTTTCGATCATTTCTTTGATGTCTCGGTTTGCTTTGCATGAGCAGCAGTTTATAGATCACTGAGCAGCCAGGCTCTGAAGTACACGTGCCTGGTTGAAATGCAACTGAAATATGCAGGACTGTGCCTTGCTCCTGTTGCCCAGCTCTTCTGGCAAGGGCTGCTGCTGAGGGAGAATGTGTGTATCAAATCCTACTGCACAGGACTCTTTACCAAGTAAAACGCAGGCTGACAGGCCCAGAGGGATACTATGTAATTTTAAACATAAAGGTTAGGCACTACATAAGATGTTAATCTCTGCATGCTTTCTCACACTACATAGGACAAAATACCCAATGGCTGCATTTAGAAATTGGGATTCCTGCAGCTTCAGGGTCCCACAACCTGTGCGTGAGCTGAAGAGATTTGATGCCTTTCACCTCCTCTCTTTTCCCTGGAGCATGCGGCAGAGGAGTTAAATTGGTGCCCATTTAAAAGGAAATGTGTCTTTCTAAGATCCCACTCTTTGTGATCATACATTCTCTGTCCCTGTTGTTGAAATCCTGTCTCTGGCAAGCACGTGGTCTGCATTTGCTTAATATTGCTAAATGCCCAAACACTCCAACATATGTTCGATGTACCAGAACACCCTGCTTTCTAACAGCATGAATATGTCTTGCTGTTGTATTAGGGTTTAAGTAGCGTGTAGCTCAGTCATGCAAACCTCGAGACAGCCCAACAAGAATAAAGCTGTAGGAACTAAAATTTTCCAGCTATTTCCATGTCTAGAGGTAAGTTCTTCAGAGTTATGGAAGCTGTGTAGGTTTCAGACAATACCTGTGTGTTTTGAATCATATCCATGAAGATGATGTTCTTTGGGCAAAGTTGTTCTATGATCAACCGTATGTATCTCAGAAAACTATTTGAAGAATCTAAGTAGCATTGTCAAGGCTTAGTAAGCCTGATGAAGATCCACACAAATATCTAGAATATAACGTGTACCACGCTTATCTGAGTGAACACAAATGGGCATATCACATTTGATGAGCTCCTTCATTCTCATGAATTGCTATGAGAGTGTTTCTGAGCATCCAGTGTAAAAAGTGTCTGCATGTAGAGACTGACATGGAAAGATTCTATAATGCTAAGATGGAGCTGACATCTTGCTTTTGATGTTTGGGGATTTGAGGCAGAGTGTTCTCTTTGTCACTCCAGCTGCAGCATCCTTGTATAATTGACACAGCACCTTTGGTCCAGCCTCCCAGACAGGCTGGATGTGGTTCTGGGCAACCTGGTCTAGTCGAAGATGTCCCTGCTCATTGCAGGGGATTGGACTAGATGAGCTTTGAGGGTCCCTTCGAAGCCAAACTATTCTATGATTCTGTGGTGTTCAGCTCGATGTTATCTATGGACATGCAGTCTTCCATAGCATTAACAGGTGCTTTCTAATGGTACCGTGTCCTATTATCCTACTAGGATTTCTATTCTCAGTGCCCAGCCCGCGACTGGAGAGGCGTCCTCCAGCCAGCAGGCAAAGATGCTGCAGGGCCTGGCAGGGTTTCCTTGCACTCCTCTAGTCAGCCAGGGATAGTGACCATCAGCTTAGAAGTGTCGTGAGAAGATGATGTGGGTCCCTTAAGGATTTCGGTGGGAGAGGGGATACTCAGCAACCAGTTGTGCTGTGGACCAAGGGGACAGAGCACACAGTGAGCTTCCATGTGCTTCTTACAGGAGGCAGGAAGGTCTCCCTGCTGCCAGCGATAAACTGGATAAACCTTGCCAAGATGTGTAAAAGTAGCTGTGATAGATAGAGCTTGGCCTTTTGTGCTGTGCTCATGACACCTCTGTTCCCTCTGCATGTGAAAACAGACCTTGGTAAAGCACTGCAGAACCCTCCCATTGAAGCCGCTCGTGAGTGCGAGGCCGCTGTTTGGGGAGCAGTGATGCACACACGTGTCACGTCTGTCCTCCAGGATGTGTCAAGTAGCTGTGCTGGCTTTCTTTAAATAGCCTGCTACTGCTGCACCCCTTATTTAGCTGTAGGGAGGCAAGTGGCATGGTGATGCTCAAGAATGTCATTTTGCTGCTTGTTTGACCTATGAGATCAGAAGTGGTTCGCAGGAGATCACATATATGCTCTCACAGAAGCTGCTGCTGAATTGAGGACCTGGAACTCATGTGAGGTTGGGCAAGATGTCAGAGCACAAGGGCTTAAGGGGACCCTCTGAGAGGTCCCTCTGGCCCTAGGGAGTGACTGAGCACCATAAAAACCCTAATGAAGCTTTGTGTGCCCCATGTTTGGCAGCCAGTGTGAGCTGCCTCCGCCTCCATCTGCAGCTCCCTGAACTATTGTGTTTAAAGATGATATTTTGTAGAAGATGCATGGAATCAGGACTCTGGAGGTTTGCTTACAGAGTGCAATATGAGCAAGGCTTCAGTTCCAGCCACTTCTGCTTGAAGAGCCAGCCCTGAGAGCTTCTCTCCTGCTTGTTAAACCTCTGTCAAAGTCAGTTGCTTTGCAATATGAGATGCCTTCAGTGCTGCTGGTGAGAAGCTGATGACACACTATATGAAGACTGTTACCCCCAAAGGTAGTTCAGAAATGCCTGTTATTTTTATTAGATACCTTTCTCCCAAACTCATCTCCCCCAAGCGACTCTGCTGATAGAACTGTAGCAGTTGGCTGTGGGCCGCTGTGTGTGTACGTGCGGGTGTGACTTAACCCTTCTTGCTTACAAGATTCTTTCTACCTTTCTCCTTGAGAAATATTGGATCATAGAATGGGAACAGCAAGTGCAGCTGCACCCTAAATGCCAAGCTGATTTGGATGACTCTTTGTAGCAAGGACAGCTTAAATGACAGTGGTAGGTACTGTGGAAGAGGCTTTCATTCACACCTTTTGGGGCTTTGAGTTAGGTGAGAGATTGGATCCCGAAAGGTGATGCTGCCATGCAAGTCTCCTGATAGCAACTCCAACCTCATGATGTCGAATCAGTCAAATCACCCTATTTCTTTGGCAGCGGTCAAATTTGATTTCCTCCCCCTACCCCAATTCATTTTGGCAAATGAACTTTACTTTCCGGGTTTGTCAAAGAGGGTTAAACATAACTATTCACAACTGAAAATCCAGCCAGGCTTGATTAACAGGTAGACCACATAGTATTTTTACTTCCTGCCTGGTTTGTCTAACTCTCAGCATATGGTGATGATAAATTTCTGCAATAACAAGTTCATCATGAGTTTTAAGCAAATATTTTGAAAAGCTTTTGTCAAGTAAATAGATTTGGAGAAGACTTTTGCTGAAGAATATAAGACATTTCCACAAAATGGAAGTGATGTATTTAGTAGTGATTTCCCTGCCGCCGCCACCACCCTGTACTCAAAGAGCAGCATTATCTACGAAGGTATCTAGTGTGTTTTACAACATTCAGACACGCTTTTCACCTCTTATGTAGAAATGAATTATCAGTTTCTGATACTGACTTGCTATTTCAGTACCAGTCTGTGGCACCCTTCTGTCCCAAGAGAGCAGATTTCTGGTAGCGTTTTGCAACTGGTGTGATAAAATGAATTAAAGTTGGCTTCATCACAAAGGAGCTTCCTCCACCTTTGCCAGTAGCTCCCTTCCGTCTTTTCCCAAGTTGAATGTCAGTTTGGCACAGCTTTTAGGATAGCTTGGAGAAGGGGGGCTTTTCAGAACGCCATAGCTACCAGCCTGTGAGGTTTGAGGCTGTAATGTCGCTTTTCCTGCCCACTGCTTTTGGAGTTGGGAGCATCTCTCTTCCATTTGTGCTTTTTATGGTCTGAAATCAATTCAGTCCCTTAAAATCAGATGGCATATATGCTCCTTTAGAGCATCACTGTGGAGATGCCTCCAAGGAAGCCTCCAGTGTGGATGCAGTCCCTACCATCTTCTCTTGGAATTGTTTTTTCTTACTTCTTACAGTTCCCTTCTGTTGTCATTATGAAGGGAAACAAACCTTCCTGAGAGCTTCAATTTCCACAAGGATTTTGCTTGGCTTTTTCATCGTCATTTTGACAGCATTTAAAGAGGAACTGTAACCAAGTCCCTCAGTCTGCTGTGGGGTTTAGCATTTAATACCAGCAGGCTGCAGATCCTGGGTAGCACATTTGCTTCTCTACCTGAGGGTGGTGAATGCTCAAAAGCACCTTGCCTCAAAAGTCCCAGCACATCTCATTTAGCAAATCTGCTTCCTTCACAGTAGAGTTCAAACCCGACATTCGTCAATTCCTAATCCACTTGACAAGTGTGTTTTGTCCCACAAATCTGTCCCATAAAGGGAAGCAGAAACCCAAAGCTACATCACACTGTGAACACTTGTGGTCTGTCTGCTCTGTGGGAGGAAGAGGAGCTGTGTGTTTGCTGCAGCTCAGGATTAGACAGCTGAGGAAAACAGTGGCAATGGTAGCTCTTGGGAGAAGGTGACATCTGCTAGCAGGAACGTGGTGCTGGTAGCTTCAGCTGCTCTTCCCCTCTGTGTGCTCTGATGCAGACCCACTTTCCCTGTCAGCCTTTGCTTGGTAATGAGGATGGTAATTGTTATTTATTGGCCAAGGATTTCAGTAGTCACAAGTGATTTTGAGACCAATTCTGGCTTTTCAGACAGTGATGAACACTCTCCTCTTTAACAAACCCAAATCAAACTCCTCAAAGCCCCCCTGCAGCCTCTTTTCATGGATGTTTAAGCTGAACATCCTCCAAATCAAGGTGTCTCAACTCACTTCACTTAGAAAATCTGTTACTGCAGATGGGATTTTAAAGAGCAAGTGATAGCTAAGTCTGCTTCTAATGATGTCTCTGGGGCCATGAGGATGTGTAGTATACTATACATTGTATGTTGCATGATCAGGGTTCAAATTAAGGAGAAAAAGAACCTAATGGGAAACAGTAGTATGAGGAGGATGAAATCAAAGACATAAATACAGCAAGGCCTCAGGTAAGTGGGTTCAAGGGATAGGGAGAGCTAGGAAAATATGTACAAACAGGATTCAGGTACCCAGCACAAAGGTGTTGCCTGTGAATGCTTGGGTGCTGAATTGATGGGACCAGGTACACCTTTCCTTTCTGAGCTCTGGGCCCAGAGCAAGTCTGTGCAGTGGCCACACCGTGGGGCCTCAATTCCCATCCCAGTGCTTTCATGATTAAAACAGAAAGTGCTCTGTCCCTCTGGAAAGCAGAGATACAGGGCATTTCATTTCCAGTTCATTTTAAGATCACAGTTCAGTGTGGTTTCTAGCTCCCTGTTTTAGGGTCAGAAGAGACTCTTAGTATGCTGCCTTCTATTTCTTTTTAATGCATTTCTTACCACCTTCTGTCTGGTCCTAAAGGATGCCACTTTTCACCTTCCATGGCCATTGCAAAATGCCAGTCGGACTCTTTTCCCTCTGTGTGTTGTCTTTTCATCCATTCCTAAATTTGTGTTCATGCAGGCTCCCAGCTCTGTGTCACATCTAAAGGTTATGTCCAGTGGTTTAGCTGGAACTGAAGATGATGTGCCCAACAGCTACCGGGGCTCTTGGGATGCTGTAGAATGGATGGCCAAGAGAGCCTTGCTGTTTCTATCAGCTCTCTGACAGTTCTGGCTGGCAAACGTGGTACGCTTCATTATAACTCAGTTTTCCATGCAGGCAAGTGACCTTTGCAGTGGTTAAGTAAAGCCCCTCATGGTGTTTTTAAAGACCTGATGATAGTTTCCTTGCTGTGTGCTCTTCAGAGCTCCTATGGGGTAGGCTTGCATGTAGGCAAAGGGCAGGGCTGTGATCCATATCCTAACAGAGAATACTCCACCTCAGTCTAGTTTCCTGGCACCTACCTTCACTGAGCACACCTCCTGCAAGCTCCCAGGACTGGGCAATGCTGGCTGGGAGCAGGGGGTGTTCTGCCCACCTTTCCCCCCCTTCTAGCTGAGCTGGCAGGCCTGGCCAGAGGCAGGGAGAAGGGAAGTTTGCAAAGCAACAGGGCTGGCAGCTATCTGTGAGATGTGGGATGCTGCTGCCCTCCTGATGGCTGTGAATCCAGTCCCAGCTGCAGGGCATGATGGTAAAGGGTTAATCATAGGAGAAATGATTCAGATGTTTCTTTGCCTGGGAAATGAAGCACTTTTTTTCCCCAAGGTATTCTCTCACAAGACTCGAAAGGCATAATGTTGGAGACAGAGCATTAATTTCGCATTGCTTTCAGTTCTGTATTTGTACACTTGGGGTTTTGGGTACCGATTTCTTCCTTGGCAGCTTGTGAGCATTTTGAAGGTGCTGTAAAATTGTTACTATTTTCAATATAGCAAATGCAAATGTTTTCAGAGTTCAAGCTCTAGCTGGGGTCTCTGTGATGTGCAGACACCAGGAAATAATGAGAAACCCTCCCTCAGAACTGCTGGGAAACAAGCAATAGAAATGGGAGAAAACCAAAGCAGAGAGCATCTGAATCACTTGTTGGAGGAGCTCAGCTTGGCAGTTGCAGACAGAGGAAGTCGATTTGGCTGCTGAGTCCCAGTTGAAGGCAAAGCGCATGGAATCATAGAATAGTTAGGGTTGGAAAGGACCTTAAGATCATCCAGCTCCAGCCCCCCTGCCATGGTAAGGACACCTCACACTAGACTGTGTTGCTCCAAGCCCTGTCCAACCTGGCCTTGAACATTGCCAGGGATGGAGCACTCACCACTTCTCTGGGCACCCTGTGCCAGTGCCTCACCACCTTCACAGGGAAGAACTTCCTCCTTATCTCCAACCTGAACTTCCCCTGTTTCAGCTTGAACCCATCACCCCTTGTCCTATCACTGCAGTCCCTGATGAAGAGTCCCTCTCCAGCATCCTTGTGGCCCCCTTCAGACACTGCAAGGCTGCTCTGAGGTCTCCACACAGCTTCTCTTCTCCAGGCTGAACAGCCCCAACTTTCTCAGCCTGTCTCCATACAGGAGGTGTTCCAGTCCCCTGATCATCCTCATGGCCTCCTCTGGACTTGCTCCAACAGCTCCATGTGTTTCTGACGTTGAGGACACCAGAGCTGCACACAGTGCTGCAAGTGGGGTCTCACAAGAGCGGAGTAAAGGGGCAGGATCACATCCACTAGAACGAGCTGCCTCACCTGAGCAGCTTTCAGACATCACCTCCAGCCCCTCTCCTCCAAGTTTTTGTTCTTTTGGTGAAATTATGGTGATTAGAGCATCGTTAGGGCATCACATAGAAACTTTTTAGGCTGGAGCCCAACCCTATGGTCCCACATGCGTTGAGGCTTTCTCCCAGTTCCTAGTAGAGCTCCCAAAGCTGCCTTTGGAAGTGGTCTGAAGGCACCATCCTGAACTGATCATACAGAGAAGACAGCTGCTGGAGCAAACCTGAGTTTTCCATGTGGATGCTGCATCTCATTTGGATCAGAAGTGGTGGCAGGATGGGATGTGAAACTTCCATCATCTGAAATCATTAAAGGGCTCAGCTTGGCCTGCATGGGCACAGCATAAACCTTTTACAGTAGAAAATGTGTTTAGGCTACTAATGCTCCCAAATGGTGCCATTCACTGGGGAATTTATCCCTCATTTTATCTAAGGGAGATCCAAGCTGCACATGGATCACTGAAGAGTTCTGTTCAGGTACATCTAATACATTTGCTAAGCCAATAGTTTGGCTGCAACTTCCATGCTCAGAGTAATATGATTCACTGTTCTTGGCCTGGTTTCCTAAGAAGGTGAGGCTTAAGGACTTGCCTTGCTTGTCCATATTTCTGTATTCTCCCAGTGATGTTTGTGTCTTTTGGACTATTTCAGCCAATTTAGAAAGGACAGAAGTGTAGGAAGGTGATCACCTTTCTATAGGCTTTGTGAGAACTGCTGCTGGGAAGAGTCCCAGGTCAGGCCCTCTTATTATAAAGCATATATTTAAATCTTCAAGTGAGAAAAGCAGGGTAAGAGAATGTCTTATTTTACCCTTGCTGATATCGCCTGTCACAAATCAGGGGTATGGGAACTAAGTGCTAATATCATTGCTCGTTCGTTTTACAAGGCAGTAATTCAACACTGGCATTCATGGACTATGCAGTGCAAGGCTAAATGGTTACTGGAGTGAAGGGATGAGATTATTGCTGATGAAAACCAGGGAACTGGAGCTATTGGTATTGTGAAGATAATAAAAGAGAGGGGAAAGGCAATTGTCCTGTTTTAAAAGGGTCTGTGTGCTGACACATCTGTACTCATTTGGGATCCCTACATCAGTCTCTGTCTTCTCTGTGTGCTTGTAAAGCATGGGCTCAGCCCTGCTGGAACAGGATATTTCCCAGCTTTGGGTGGTATAAACACCCTGGAATTTATCCATCCTCTGTGGTGATGAATCACCAGGGCTTCCCAAATGCTTCCACTGGCAACTTCCCACTTCTGGTCCAGAGCCCAGCTTCCTGCACGTCAATTTGTCAGGCTTTTAAACACTCAGCACTGCAGTCTGGTGGGTGGTGAGCCCTGTTCTGGAGCTGCTGGGCTGTACCTTGGTGTGGCTTTCACCTAACTGCAACCCACTGAAGCTGCACCCAGATGGGGTTTGTCCTCTTTCCCACGGGGATAAATGAACTATGAATTCCTGATAAGGGTATCCCTGGATATAAGAGGTGCTCTCATCCAAAGCTTATGTTTCATGGTGACCCTCTTGCAGTCTCTTAGACTTTGTCTTCTGAGGTTTCTCTCTCTTAATTTTCCCAGCCACTTGTAATGATCAGATTGATCCCTTCCTGTTTACTACTGGGAGCATCAGCATGGAAGAGGAGCACCTCAGTGACAGAGCAAAGTGCTACAAAACAGCTCCAAAAAGCTTCTGAGAATAGGGAGTACCTCTGCACCTTAAGGGGTACATTGGGTATCCCCTGCAAGGAAGCTGTTTGGCACTACTGGGGTCTCCCCTGCACTAGTGAGGACTATCCTTAAGGAGGAATAATTATAATAGAACTCGGCCAAATGGTGGAAATATGATTGACTCCTCAAGCTGATCAGAGCCAACAGCCGTTATGTGGAACATTTGCTCCCACCCTGCATGCAGCTGCATGCTCCACAGTAACTATTTTTGGGCCCGGCTCCAATGGGATTTAGGGATGGTGAAGTACTACCAGTGGATTCAGTTACTGCCCGAGATCACTGCAAACGCTGCAGCAAACTGGCTGCAGAATGAGCTTTTCACAAGGGCTGCCTCACACGTGTCCTGCCAGCAAGAAATGCCCCAGCTATGAGGAGATGGAGCTAAATGGCTCCCCACATTCCCTTCCTAAGGCTTTCAAGTTGGTTTTGGTGCTGCCTCTGTGCCTTCTCCATCACTGGCTGGAAGGAAGCAGAGCAGTGTACTGCCATCCACAGGCTTCAAGGGTGGCTGTCCATTACAGGATCTGTTGTACTTTCTGGCTAGATTTGCCATCTTTCACCCTCCGGGAGAAGCAGAGGGAATGTGCCTCTGGAGTTGAGGGCATTGTGAAAAATAATCCTCTTCTCCCCTTTCTGCTGGCAACTCTTAGCATCTAGATGGCCCAAATACCGCCCTCGGGTGGTCCTGGGCTGTGTTCAGACGCTTGCTCCCTGTGAGATATGCAGGGAGGGCACAGGTTTCCTTGTGCTAAACTGGTTCTGCCTTCCTCCCGCATGGCGTTTTGCCTTCCACTTGCTGTTGTGCTGTACACTGGATTTGTGCTGTGTAAAATCCACCACCCTTTTCCCCAAAAAGGGCAGCATGGAGACAGAAACGAGTGGGTGAAGGGGTTGAGGAGAGAGGTAAAACCAGAAGTGTGTTCAGGCAGATCTGCTGCAGGAGGAAACAGTAGGGACCACTATGCTGGGAGTGAAACCAACACTTGGGAACACAAAGCTTTGTGGGTGAGGCAATAGCAAGCTTTGTCTCAAAGCTGCAGCTGTAATGAGAGCTTTTGTTCTGCTTTTCCCCAACAGCTTTTGAGGAAGTGGTTTTGATTCTGAAACAGCAAAAATCCTGTGGGATGCCAAGATGTGACGGTCCTCTTTGGCTCTCAGAGCAGCTGTGCCTTGTGCCTGACACAGAGACCTTCATCGTCTGCTTTCAAAGGTCAGTTGTGCCATTGGGTTGTACCGTGATGGTGGGAACCTGCTCTAAGGACATAGGACTCACTTAAGAGGCTATGCACTTTTGAGAGGTGTCCACGTTTCTCCCATCTCTGTCATCCCACGCAGTATTCCAGTACAGCCTCACCTGTGTGTGCTGTCTGGTTTGAATGACATTCCCAGGGCTACCCAAGAGCTGAACGACAACTCTCAGGTGGGATTTAGCTGCCAGGGGTGCTTGGCAGTGGCTGGGTGGCTCCTGCTGCCGAGCTGCATTGCTACCTGCTGGGTCCACCCAGCCCTTTCCAGAGGCCACCAGGACCCAGTGTTCCTGCTAGGGGCCAGCCCAGCTGTGTCCCAGCATGTTGACAAACCATGTGGATGACCCCCTCAGTGCCATGGGTTAGTGGTGGCTTTGGCAGTACTGGGGAACAGTTGGACTGGATGAGCTTAAAGGGCTTTTCCAACCTGATTGATTCTGTAAATGTATCCTTCCTCAGATGCTTATTTTGGGCAGATATGCTGCCTCCTCCTCTACTGGGTTTTGTCTTCAGTCACTTCACAATGTTGTAACTCTTGGGGTTTAGATTTCCTGGTCTGGGTATAGGTTTTCCATTCAGGCTTTTTTGATGCAGGGGACACTGTGGCAAAGGGGCTCAGGCATTCTGGGCAGGAACATGAGGAACCTGAGTTGTTCTTCCCTGTAAGAAAAAACTTATTTAAACATAAAATCTCTTGCAACAAATCAACTGCACGTGCTGGGACACAGGGAAAAATGTGAAATACTCTTCACACTCAGGGTGGGTGGGAGGCCAGTGAGCCCCCAGAGCAGCTATTGTGGCATCTCTTGATCTCTTTGGACATGAATCCTCATCATAAAGCTGGGGGTAAAAATAACACAAAGTTCAGTAGTTTTGGTGTTTTTATTAAACAGTGCTCCACAAAACACTTGTACACCAATACGCATGGACCCTGATGATCCCCTGACCATCAGTGTACCAACCCTGGGACTTGATGCTGCCATGGCACCAGGCTGCAGGAACTATTTCCTTTGCAGCAGCAGTGCCCAGAAGAAACCCAGGCTCAGAGCAGTGTCCTGCACTGCCATCACACCAGCCAAGCCGGAAGGTAACTGACAGCAGACCTCATGTCCTGCAGGATCCTACCCCCAAACTGTCTGATTAGCCAAATCCTGCCCTCAGGGCTGTGCTTCCTCCTTTCCAGTCACCTCCCTGTGTTGTTTAGGCTCTGTGAATGACAGGGAAAGGTTTGCACGAGCTTGAGGCTTCCAACAGGGATGCCCAGCCCAAAGCAGATAGAGCTTCTCTGCATTTCAGGCCGTCTTTGGATGAACTTTGAGAAACATGTGATGGCAGCAGGAGGCTGGGTTTTGAGGAAACAAGTAGCCTTCCAGGAATGGTTTCTACTCTTTGCTGGAGCAGCCCATCCAGGAGGTTCTTGAGGGTCTGCCTATGCTGTGGCTAGGCTACCTTGCATTCAAGCATGGGAGCTAGCTGTGTTAGTGTGGCAGGTTTGGTCCTTCTGCTTCACTGTCACTGGTGCAGGAGTGCTGGCTTGGAGGCTGCTTGTGCAGGCTGAGGAGCTGCTCTCAAACAGCATCAAGCACTATGGCTGCATCAGTAGCTTTTTCACTGTGCTCAGTGCTTAGCTTATGCTCAGTGCTAAGAATGTCCTTTACAGGATCAAGTCCCTTGCAAGTATCTGATCTGCTCAATGGGTCAAACCTATTTAACCTAGAGCAGATGTTCCAGGTGGGTAGATGTGTGGTTGCATATCAAACTACAAGAAGCAGTAACAAGGCAAACAAGTGATTCAAATTATCCAGGTTCAGAAAAGCTTATAAAAGCATGTAAACAACATCCATACAGGGAATAGGTTAAAGGTGGCAGAACTCAGTGGAATACGTTGCTTTTCCCATGCTGCTGCTGGTGGGCCTGGAACCACCTCTCACCCATCATATTCATATACAACTGTAACAAAAGACTTCATAAGAAACCTTCAAAGCTAAGCAGAAGAGACCACACCAGCAAGCATGCTTAGCTCACTTTTGGAGTTTACCATTAGATGATCAATGGCCTTTTGCAAGGTTTAGCGTAACATGGCAAATAGGCACAAAAGCCAGTGGATTATTTGTCTGTCACTGGGAAAAAGTGCACAGAAGTTATACATAGCCTTTGTCTTTAAAGCAGGTAAGTGGAAATTCAGGACAGACCCAGCTGTGCCACTTGCAATTTGATGTTTAAAAAACATATACAAACTCTCCACAGCCCATCACATTTGCTTTATGTGGAGCAGCCCAGATACTGAACTGCCTGTTCCCTGGGTGTTCAGGCAGGAAACTCTTACAAGCAACTTGCAGGCCAATAGTCCCAGTTTTTCATCTTTTGTTTTCCAAAGGCAA
The DNA here is from genome assembly GCF_033815535.1 of Pezoporus flaviventris. Taxonomy (NCBI): domain Eukaryota; kingdom Metazoa; phylum Chordata; class Aves; order Psittaciformes; family Psittacidae; genus Pezoporus; species Pezoporus flaviventris. The sequence goes on from NW_026892549.1 coordinate 56,729,488, forward strand.
CCAAATCCCTGCTAGTATTTGTCAGCACAAAATAATAAACAGCGAAAGATGCATTCAATAGAAAACTTTCACCCAGGAAACAGGATACAGGAAATGGGATACAAAAAACAGCAGAACACTCTAGCCAACAGAATACTGTGTATCTTCTCCCTGCTCCCACCTGCAGCCCTGTGTTTTTAAGACACCAGCCAAACCTGCATTCTGTCTTTTAAATGGAAACAATGCAATGAGATGACTAGAAGTATTAGAGAACTCAGGAGGATGGGTTTCCCTTCAGTTAGGTGAACAACAATGACTTCGGAAGGAGAAAGCGGATCCAAACTGCATTTCCAAGTGCAGACGGATTCAGGCATGAAACTGCCAAGCTCAGATTTAGAGTTCAAATGCAGGGAACTTGGCCTTGGTTGGCACCAGCAGGTCAGCAAGGAAATAAATCGTTCCAGCCATTCCTGAGGGTCAGAAAACACAACGTGCTTCAGAGAGATTCCCCATGGGCACCCTTCCTATCAGGGGCTGAATGGGTCATAAAGACAGAAGAAAGAAAGATGTTTTCAGATGGTCCTAAATGACTTCCGAGGTCTGAAGTTTCACAAACAATTTAGGTATGCCAGTGGGGAAGCATCTTGAAGTTCATCAGATGTTGGAAAGCACCTGAGGGATCTTCCCCCCCTCCTGCTTTACTTACCCACAGGTTTAACAATACGACTGTCTATGCAAAACTTTGGACCCTGTGACATTGCTGCCTCAGGTCCCTGCTGAGGTAACTGCCCTTGTTCCTTGGCCTGTGGCAAAGGCAGGGAGATCCCTGTTAGCTGAGGAACCTGCTCTTTCAGTAATACCAGGTGATGGTGGATTTTGGGGGGAACTGTTAGCAGGAGCCATAAGGTGCCAATAGGAACCAATGAGTCTTATAAAAGCAGCCCCATTTGTTACTCACTCACCTTTGGAATGGCACTGGAAAGCTCATGAAGGATTTTAATCCTTAAAAATGCATGGAAAAGAGGCTGTCCAAGAAACCAGGATACAGATTACTATAAGGCAGGCTTTGGCCTGTACCCATTACGGAATTCCCCTTGACACCTGCGTGCAGGATTTGTACAAGAGGCCAGAGAGGACAAGATGCTCCAGCTAAGACAGCCTGTGCTGAAAGCAGACTGCTTCTGGGAAAAAGGGTAAGAACAGGGAATACAATTTCCTCCCCATCTTCTATACTGACTTTTGCAAACACTTCAGTGGAGCATGTATTTGGGTTTCTTTGGTGCTGTACTGGCTCAGACCCAGGAGCAAAACACAAGCCTAGAGATGAAGGTTACCTTCAAAGAGAGAGAATGGAGTGTCTGGAGTCCGGCACCCATGCTGGCCATAGCTTAAACACCACTCTGCAAACTGAGGAAAGAGGAACAAAAGGTGTTCAGGTTTTGTTAACAACAGATCTTACAATACCACCTTCATCCTCACATTATTCCTTCCAGAGCAAGGCTTCTGCAGGATGTTCCTGCTCTACAGGCTGTCAGACAGTGACTGTGCTGCTGAAGGACTACTCTGGTGGAGCTGCTCAGATCTGAGCTGCATCTCTGCCACACTAGAAATCGGATTTCAAAGGCAATGGCAGTGATGTAAAAGGTAGAAGAGAATGATCCCCTCTCCCTTTCTCACACAGGCTCTTACCTTGCAGGCCCTGTAAAGGTATTTCATGTTCTGAGTGAGGTTATACAGTGCCAGGAAGCTGTAAGCATTGCCAGCTGTGCCATGGCACAGTCCATAACCTTTCTTCAGTAACCCATACTGCCAGATGACTTCTGCACACTGCAGGGCATCATTTAGGTACTGCTGTTCCCCAAAGACCTGTAGAGACAAGAAATATTCCCCCTTACTGAGGCAATCTCCTCTATACAAAGAGCATCCCTGTGTGATGGGGAGGCTTGGGTTAATTGGTCGCTCTCCTTCTGAAGTCTTAATGCTATGACTTTGCTCTCTACTTTAAAGGAGGATGGTTTTGATATGATGAATGGGGCTGTGTGATCATTACTTTGCACACTATTGTCACCAGTCAGCTGCAACAGGACACCCCATGCAGCTGATGGCCATTTTCAGATATAATTTTAAGAGACTGATTTCTCTATCAGCCAGTGGTCCCCATGGGATGATTTCATTTTAACCAGCAATCCTACTCTCAGGCAGGCAGGGTCTCAACAGAGCTTTCTCCATGATGGAGTTTGACATTTAGGGATTCCTAAAGGGTCTCTGCAAGATTTCCGGTACCTTGTAGGCCTGGAGAAGCATGTAGATAACACCTGGTGCTCCATGGCACCAGTGCACGAGTAGGTCTCTGGTGTCATTGATGCAGGGAGGGTAATTGCCAGATGGGAACTTGAGCTGGCAGACGTAGTCCACGCTGGGTTTTACTGTGTTGTGCAGTTTTACTTGACTTACTCCAAGGCCAGGCTAAGAGACAGAAAGCATTAAATCAGGCAGAATTACTGTTCTCTCTATCTCCAAGAGGCCCAAGATCTTCATGAAAGGCAGAAACAAAACCAATTGTGGTCATGGTCCCCTCTTGCTCCTTGTAAATGAAGCACCTTTTTCGTTCAGGCTTTCACACATCACAAATACTCACTTGGCCTGAGGCTGCTCTGCCCTTCTGAAAAGACTTATCTCCAGTCATATGCTTGCACCCTCAGAGACAAAGACTGCCCTGGCATGTAATCTAGCCCTCTAAGGAAGGGTGCTTGCTGCTGCTTCTCCTGAATAGTTTCAGGTACCCACACTTGGAGTAAAGACAAAAACTGTCTAAAATCAGAATTAAGTATGAATAGAAGGGCATCCTTTTACAAAGGCCTGTAGGGACAAGGGGAATGGCTTTAACCTGCTAGAGGGGAGATTGAGACGAGCTCTTAGGCAGAAGCTCTTCCCTGTGAAGGTGCCGAGGCGCAGAGAAGCTGTGGCTGCCTCATCCCTGGCAGTGTTCAAGGCCAGGTTGGACAGGGCTTGGAGCAACCTGCTCTAGTGGAAGGTGTTCCTGACTGTGACAGGGGTTGGAAATGAGTGAGCTTTAAGCAAGGGGGTGACTTCACTGCTGACCTCAGATGGAAGCAAGGGAGTGACTTCAGTGTCCTCTTCTAATGACACTGCTGCATATGCAATCTGTGCAGCTTAATTTCCCACTGCAGGCTGCACTGAGCACTCCAATCTAAGGATCACACTGTTCCCAGGTTGAAAACTTGAAAGTTAAACATCAATACTTGTGCTGTAAAACTATTACAGATAAAAGTTCAATGCTGTCCTCTCCATTATTTCCTGTGTTTGCTTCCCCCAAGGCTTTCTGTGCATCCTGCTTGGCTGATCCTGGTTCCCTGTACATCATACAGCTGAGAAGTGTGAAGCCCATGCAGTATTTTATGGGAGACTTACAATGATTTAAAACATCAGCCTGGGAACAAGTGCAGGGACTTGGTGCACATTTGAGCTCACAGTGTATTGCTGCCTTCCCTGTTCCCAACTAGCTCTTCTGTACAGCTTGCATCCGCCTCTTGTCAAATCTCCTTCTGTTTAAACACCACCAACCACTCCTTCCTCTCTGAGTCATGTGAGGGGGTTATATTCACAGGAACTCTGCTTATCCTGTGTATGGGCTTGAACTTTGAGGGCCCTGAAGCAAAGTACTTGAAACCTGGTGGCATATTTTCCACCTGCTGTGAGACTTGGGTCTAATAAAAGATCTCACCTATTTCGATGAACATTGCTACGCTAAGATCATCTGCCTTGCTCAGTGGGTGCTCTTAATGCTTTGAAAATGCAATGTTATTTATTGCTGTTGTTCTTCTAAGAGCTTAAGCACTGTAAATTTATGCACAGCGACCCACAGAGGGGAATTACCACCCTAGATACAGGCCCTGATTTGGAAACAAGGGCATTTCCCACATCCCTATGATGAACACAATCTCTGCTGGTATAATGCAGGTCACATTTCTCTACGCCCCTCCGCTCCAGTGCCTTTTACCTGCATCAGATAGTAGTAAATCCCAGCCAAGCCATGGGCTGCTCCTACATAGTACTCCTGGTACCACTCATACATCAGTGGGCTCTTTGCTGTGAAGTTCCTCCTTTTGGCCAAGCTCTCTCCTGAGGCAACAACAGCTTCACAGACCTGTGGATGGGAACAGGTGCAGGTGAGGGAAATGCTGCTGCCTTGGACACAGCACAGTCAGTATCCCGACCACAACAACAGAGTTGGTTTGCTGCCCAAGCAGAGGGAAGAGTGTGGGTGAGGGAGTTAAGTGTATGGCCTATGGATTTATATGGATGGGGGGGTGGTGGTGCTTTATCCCTTTGGAAGAGCAGCAGGAATACCATGGTGTGGTATATACCCTTGTTGCCACCGTTCTCTACATCTAGCATCGACTTTTACCTGCCCAAAGATGAGCTGCATAGGAAGGGACAGCTAAAAAGTCAGAGGAAGCCGTAGTACCTGCTGAATATGACTCTGAGGGATCTTTTCCTCTCCGAAGTGCTTGTTCACAAACATCAGTGCATAGAGATAGCCCATGCGCCCGTACAGCAGCTCATCTGGCACTCGGGGGTCAAGCTTGTGAAGGTGGAGCAAACTGCAAAGATAAATTCACATGGGAGAGATTAGAGGCCACTCAAAGCCACTTAACTAAGCAGTGAGACTGGAGCTCAAGACCATGGTTTGTTCCTTCATGCTGCCCACACCCTGGGAGGTGTCAGTCCCGTCTCTGGGTCTCAGCCTTCCACCTATGCAAGGTGTGAAATCCCTCCTTCCGCTCTGCTTTTTGTTTGGCTTATTGCTTTATTCTGCTCAGATTTTACAGTGTACTCATACTATGTGCTTGGTTACTTGTGGGGAAACCTGGGCTATAGGAAACGTTCAGCATACAGCTGCTGACTGCTCAATTCAGCATGAATTACCTCCCTATGGTGCTGTTGACAAGGCAGACCCTCAGCCAAAAATGACTGTTTTCAAGTAAAACTGCTATCTGTTTAACTTGGCTGTTTGAGGAATGCTAAAAAGTTAAACTAGTGCTGACAGGATGTGGGAAAACTCTCACCTCTTGTGCTTATAAATCCTGATAGGAAAGCGCCTTTCTCTCCATGCCTGCAAATAGGGCTCTACTGTCAGTGGAGAAATAGGTGTCTCCATGAGCTAAACAACTAGGTAAGAGGTGGGGAGAAGCAGCTGAAAATGATGTTTAACATCAAGCCTCTGTGGTACATGTAAGCAATTGTCTCTAGGAAGAGCTGAGCAGTAGTGAGGACAGCCTAGCAGTGAGTGCTGTGGGCTGTGACTGTGGTACAACCCCACACCGAGGAGGTTGTTGCAAAGGAAAGAAGCAACTAAACATTCAGAGTACCCTCAGAGCAGAGAGAGGATGCTGGGCTGTGACTCCCCACAGCAGGACACTTTCCCTTGGCAATGGACTCAAAGTGAGCAGGGATACTGAAGGAGAAAGCAATGTCCCAGAGTGGATGGGCCTTGTCTCCTCCTGTATCACTTGAGATGTGTATTGCTCCATTCAGGAGATTTCTCATGGATTAAACTCAAGAGACAGATTTTACATCCAAGACTAGGAGGAGTAAGCACAAGGTCCCTCTCTCAGCTGTGTGGCCTGCAAGGAAAGCCCTGCTACCTCCTCATGTGCCCTGTCCCCAAGTCCAAGGAAAGCAGATGAAGTTTCCAAGGAGGAATAGTGTTTCAACAGATGGACTCTCTTCTGGCTGGTGATGTTGTTCAGCTCTGAGATGTCAGGAAGATGTCAGGTGCAACAGAAGGAATGGATGGGTGGATAAACAGTAATACCCGCAGTAGGGATTTTCTGAGGTCTGGATGTGAGATCATTTTGTGGGGAGATCTGGAGCTACTGTCCTTGCTCTGTATGTGTTACTGCTTCTAACTCTAGCTGCTTTTTCAGGCAGTATCATCAGGGGAGGAAGCCTGCCAGTGATTTCTGGGTTTGAAATGTGGCGCAGGGCTGCACGGCATGCGTGCAGCAAGAGACTCCTGGGATGCTGCTGGACTGACTGCATGCACAATGCATTTCTCAGGTGTGAGGGGGTAAATCAAGGTCCCTGAAAGGAAGAGCCACTCCTGCTCACATATTGCCTCAACTGTCAAAAATCACTAGTTTCTGGCCCCAGGGCAAGCGAGGCAGCTGTAGAGCAGGACGGGATATTTGTATCCACCAGCTCTAAAAGCAAACCTTTGACCTTCTGAATTGGTGTAAGACTGGTGGGAAAAGAGGACTCCTGGACCATGGCTAAGATTTTCACAGGCTCTTGGAAAATGGGCTGCCCTGAAGCACTAGTCTCCAGAGCATGAAAACACATTTGTTGGTCATGAACTTATTTAGGCAAGAGCAAGGAGCTAAGGAAAAACAAGCTTCTGTCTATTCCACTGCAGGTAAAACCTGGCTGATCGATTCTCTCCTCGGGCTCTGTAAAGATGAGGTGCTTTAAAAGACAATAAAATGGAGAGAGGCCTTCCTTCTCCCCAGCTGCAATGGAGGGGAACTTTCTATGCACCTGCACTGCATAACTTAGCAACTGTTCTGTAACTAAACAGCATCCTCCAAACCCATTTAAGAGTTGTGATTAAGGACGCTATTTCTCAACAAAATCCTCTCTTTTTAAAGGTAGCATGGTCAGGTTAACTGCTCTGGGAATTGGTAGCACACAAGGACAGTCTAACTGCTCCTGTGAGAAAGCCACGCTCGTCTTACTGCCTCCCTTCAAAATGCATGAAGAAACCAGTTTCCAAGGCTCTGCCTTCATCCTGCCATTAGGTGGCAGTGCAGAATTAATCATGAGTTTCCATTCTGCCACAGAACTAACTGTAGGCAGAAGGGATACAGATACAGAAGGGAGAGCTGCTACAGCAAGAATTAGGGATTTTTCACAACTTGGGGCTTATGCATTGAGCACAACTGACCAGTACTATTTGACGGATTAGATCCTTTTTTGTTAGCATTTAATCATAGTGAGTCACACTACTCACTATGGGATTAAGCAAAACCTGAACAATAGATTATTTCAAGGACAAAGAGGAGAGTTCTGTCCTCAGACTGACCGTATCCATGTAAACCAGGGCATTAAAGGGTGTTCAAACCATACAGGCACCTGATTCCCACCCATGGCTTTCTTTAATTGCTACTATGCAGCACTTGCTCATGGCTGTTTAAGGGCACTCAGTGTGTTCTGAAGCGTCAGGGGTTTTGTCTTGGTTTTGTGCTGACCACAGGTAAATGGAAACTCTTTACAGGGCTGTTTCTCACATTCTTAAAGCTGATCTCCCTTAAGCAAGAAAAGCTTGCAACTGCATCTCCTTTACTTTCTTCCTTCCTCTGCCACATGCTGATCTGACTGTAGGACTGCTTTATTTGTCCTTTTTTTGTCTTAAGTACCCAACAAAAATACATTTGAAAATAGTTGAGGAAAGGCAGGAAATAGAAAGAAATGAATCATAACCAGCTGCATTCAGCAGTTGAAAGGATGCTGTCAATCTTAGGTTTAAGTCAAAGTCAATTAACAAATAGCAAGTGGAAGCAAGTGACAAAATTTATCTAATAATCCGACCACTTTCCTCCTCTTCATCAGAATAGCTGCAAAGCTAAATTGAAGGGTTCTGAAAATACATCAAACCTCACCTTCTGGGGTTTAATTCAGGCATTTTTGTCTTCCTGTGTTGATCGGAACTATTTTTAAGATAGCAATAGCAGCTGAACTTGCTCCCCAGCCTGCAGGCTGCCAGGCAAGCACGTCTGTCCTTGAGCTAGCTCTTTCCCCAGGGCACAACTAGTTTGTGTTACTGGATTATCCCACTCATAAGGTTACAAAAAACTTATCCAGGCTTGGCAGAGAGTGCCCGGTACAAGCCCAGACCAGCTCTATGAGCAAGAGGAACACTAGGTCCAAGACATAACCAAGCTTTTTACCGAGTGATACAGTCCTCTGACTGCTTCTGGTTCTGCAGTTTGTGGTAGACAACAGCAGCTACTGCCAGGGGCCCGGCATCTCCACACAAGAATGTGATGGATCGTCTTGTCAGACAGCTCAGGCTCTTCTTTACATACTCATGGGCAGCTTGAAGGTAGGCTGGGTCTCCATACACATCATAGAGGTGCAAATACAGCACAGCAATGCCTGCAAAAGGAACATAAAGGTTGCACTCGCCAGAAAAGTTTACCCTCCTTGCTCTCTGTCCTGGCTGTTGAACCTAAAAGCCCAGCCTCATCTAGGGCATAAGCCTTCTAGACAGGTTTCTTGAGCACATCCAGGGGCATAACCCATAGCTGCACCATCCACAGCTTCTTTTCCTGCTTTGTGACCTCCTTGTACTTGATGCTGCTTATGAGTGGACTGCAGGTCAAGACAATCAGCAGTGTGTGTGACCCAGGAGGATCTGATCACTGGTCAGTGCTGATCCTGGAGGACAGCAGAGCTTCTGATACACAGGTTAAACACAATTCAGCAAGGAGCAAAAGATAAGATCTCAACAAACCCACCTAAATCTATCAACTGTACCTGCGACTGTTGCTAAACAGTGGAGGGTAAAGAAAGAATCATCTCTGGGCAGGACAGTACTTGTGGCAGAGTAGAACTGGATTGTTATTATCCTTTATTTTTTGCCAGGCCATGAGGTACAGGGCTGGGTCTCTTAGCCTGGACTGGATTTTACAAGAAGTGACACATCATCAGCACTTGGGAGCAGCACCCATAAGACTTGGCTTTTCCCCACCACCTCACTCCCACTGGGAAGCACCAGTAAGGTTGTTACAGCTCTGTGGACATTACCCCCTGCTGCTGAGCAGGTCCCAAGCCCTACACCAAGGACTGGTGTGCCCTACAAAAGTCAGGGCTGCTTGACTCTCCTCTGTGGTACATCATTCATGCAACCAGCCCTTGGGTGAAACATGAATAGCTACCTGGAATGCTGGAAAAGGCTGTGTGGCTCTCCCTGGAGGTTTTCAATGGGCTGGCCCGATACAGAAACAACTCTGCTACATCAGTTGCTGTCCTTTGCCTGTCTGCAGCCAGCTCTTGAAGCTTTTAGTAGGTGACTGAGGAGTCCTTAGTCTGTGTCTGAAGGGTCTGCCACATTTGAACCATCCTTCAGATCTGGAAGGTATCCTCAGACACGCACAGAAGAAAGCTATTGGCCTACATTACTTTGAGAAAAGCTTATTTCTCCTTTTACCAGCATCCATTTCTAAGACACTTCAGCTCCTGCATTTAAGCCTAAATTAATACAGCCCATCTCTGCAGACTTTGCTGAGGTAAGGTAAAGGGGGACAAGATGCTGCAAAATTAATTTCCATGGTACTGAGAACAATTTTAAATGTAGGTTGTTTTCTCATTTTGCATGGGTAATCTCCAAAGGCTCATGCTATAGACAATTCAATTCCACGTGTATATTAAGGGCAAGTTTCTATTTCCTGCTGAAGCTAATAACCTTGTCCTCTCTCTAAGCAGTTCAGTGTTAGGTTAGTATTTCTAGAGAGAGCTCAGACGTACGGTGCCATCACTCAAGTGCATAAGGATGTGCATATGAAGCCCATCTTTAAAGGGGAACCCTCCTCTTCCAGCTTGCAGATGATTTATTTAGCAGCTAGCACAGCTTCTAGACTTTAACAGGCCTGAGAGCTGTCTGAGCACAATGTGCACTCTTGACTTACCTGCTTTAATATACAACTTTGTGCTTTGTAAGTAGCTTCTATTCCCACTGCTGTCGTACCACCCTTATTACATATGTAACTACCACACTAAGACCACTTCCAGAACTGAATTCTTAGAAAGTCAATGTCTCAGCATTGTTTTCCTCTGCCTTCTTTTGCCTCTCCTCTTTTATAGTGTTTCTCCCTCCCTTTCCTCCAGGCCCAAGCATCTTTGGGAAAGGCTCTGAAGAAACACTGACCTATACTAAAAGATGAAAGGGGTAAGTTGCTTCCCCAAATCATTCATTTTCCCTTTTACTTCAAAACCAAAGGCCTTATAAACTGAATCTAAAGCAAATTTCCTCAATTCAGTCCTGAAGGAATTCATACACCCAGGCTGATTAGAAGGCCCAATGCAGTGCTGCTTTCAGCCCACTGCGTGCTCTATTACTAGGAGCCCCAAAGTAGGGGAGGGCAGGCCCATGCATGAAGAGACAATGTTTAGACATGTAGAGGAATACAAAATGCAGTCAGCTGGGTGGGGATTCTCCTATATCCTGTGTGCCAAGATACAGGAAGTGTATTTCAGAGCTTGGAGACAAGAGACTTTCCACACCTGATGAACTTGGCTCAGTGAGAGTGTTGTTCTGCAGAAGCTATTCCACAGATCCCTCTAAAGTAATACCTTCTTCACTCTGACTGATGGGGTGTTTGGTATGCAGTAAGTGCTACGCAAACATAGCATCATCATTCAAATGTGGCTAGATAAGCAGTGGATCTGCTCCATTTCTGTGTTCAGCGTCTCAGTTGGAAAAGTGACCTATTTTTGAGACCTCTGAGTCTCCTGGTTGCTTCCAGCAGAACAGTGGCTGCCTGTGGCCTGCTACTGCCAAAGATGTATGGGCTTTTATCTGTTTATTGGTTACTCTTGGACCTTTTTCTATGTAGTTTCTCCAGACTTCCAAGGTTTTTTTGCTCCTTGAAGTGCATGAAGCCAAAATACTGCTACATAGCCACGTATGAAGGAGACTGTATCAGACATCACTTGATGGTGCAGGACTGCAGCAAACACATGTGCTACTGGCATATCCTTCAGCAGGGCTCTGATGATTGAAACTGTCACCTCTAGTATGCAGGAAGCCAATACACTGGAGTGTTAATGCTTGAGGTGCTTGCTCACTGCAGGGAATGAGGAGGCAAAAATGAGTTCTGCGTGTCTCTCACAAAACCTGTTTATTTAACATCTTCAGTAGGATAGTCAACATCTTTTGCCATCCTGTATGAGGAGTACTGTAGATGCAGAGGGGTGATTTGCCTTAGAGATTTCTTCTTAGGTGGGCAGAGGAGACTTAAATCTACATAGTAGAAATGGACTTGTCTGCACCAGTTGGCTAGAGCTGATGGCCCTGACTTTCAACATTGCTTTCAACAGAGCAGACATCACTGGAGGTACCAGAAAAGTTCTTGCTTGAGAGCTAAAGCTCTATAGCAGGGTGAAAGAGTAGCTCCTCCAGATGACTGTTCTGCTGATCAAAGCGCAGTAAAGATGCACCTCAGCTTCCTTGCATTACCACTGCAAACAGTTCTGCTGGTGGGAGAACAGCAGTAGTGAGACAAAGCTTCCCCTTCACGCTGAACAGAGAGGATAAAAGTGAGAGGTGTCAGCACCACTGCAGTCCCCTTGCTGACAGCACCAGCAGATATGTCCATTAGGCTGTTCTGAACATGCCTCCTTGTCCATTAGAAGCTAAGCTGCAAAGTGGTCCTTTCACAAAAGGCACTAGGTTGTCATAAGAGGATTTCTTGACCTAATTTGGACCATTTCAAAACCTGCCATCTGCAGTAATAAAGAGCTCTGAGATCTTGCACTGATCCAGGGAAGTAAGCACCCTCACAGCACAGTGTCTAACACAGAGAGCAAAAGTGGGAACCCATCTCTGCACATAGTGATGGAGCCTGATGTCATTTTAATGGGGTAAGTTACAGAGGGGGTGGCATAGCTTTACTGCCCAGCTCAAAGGAGAAGAAACATCTTTTCTGGTGCAGACACATGGGATATTGTATTTATAAATACGTGCCAAAGCCATGCTGAATGGGACAATGAGACATCTCTGGAGAACTGTATTATTCCATGTCCAGAACTGTCTGGTGACCCACAGGTGCATTTGACTACTGCTTACTTTTCTAGTGCACCGTGGGACATAGGGCATTCCTTAGGGTGCCTCAGCTTCTCCAGCCTTAAAACCTGCATAACAAAACTTCTTTTGTAAAGCAGAAGAAGCATTTCACTAAAAAAAAAAAAAACAAAACCAAATGAACAAACAAACAAACCCCAGCTCAGGCCAAATCAAAACTACCCATTACCTCATCATAGAACCCTGCAACATGTTAGGTTAGAAGGGATCTATGGAGGTGATTTGATCCAACCCTCTGAAAGTAAGGCCAACTTCAAATTTATATCCCATTGCTCTGATCCTTGTCCAGTCAAATACTAAGCCCAGAAACAGAGATGTCACAAAAAAACAACTCACCAAACACTTGGCAGCAATGTGGTTTATGTGGGTGACACAAGGCACTCTATTCTCTCTCATCAAATGCAGCCTCACTGGCTCTTACTCTGTAGGGATTGTCTGAGGATTTCTGTTTTCCTGAACAGAACTCTCTGTTGATGCAATTTCTCTGGGTTCCAAGATGAAAACAAAGATATTAAACTAAAATGAAGGAAAGGGTTTTTTCCAGAAGCTTTCCTGAACTGGTCTGGTCAGGATTTCTATCCATTCTTAAATGGCTTTTATTTCATCTGGTGTGTCTTTTGAATAGCCCTTTCAAAAGGTAACTCAGCCCTGTTCCTTGTCTCCACTTGTCAGCCAAAAGCTCTGGATGGGGCAGGCCAGGTGGACTCATCAGTCTCAGAGGCCCTCAAGCTCCAAAAGCCACAACTGCTAGAGAAGGGAATGCTCACATGGAAAACAAGTTCCCAAGGCACTGCCATAATGTGGAGGAAGGGGAATATATACCTTATATATACCCTTATATACCATTTCAGATGGCAGATCACCTCATTGTCTGAAAAGGACACAACAGTCCAGCAGGCACTGGACTTGGGAGCTTCCCAGGTTCTGCAGTCAGCTAGGTGACAGGAGTGAAGTCAGTCGCCTTCCATTCCCTTTTCATTGTCTCTGCTTCCAGCCAAGGTAGTCTTTGGTGCAAGGCCCCATGCACTATAAGAAATACCAGCACACAGAGTATGTGCTCTTCAGCATCCTCATGTGAAAATCGATGAGGTAGCTGTACTTCTGCCAGGATTTGAACTGATTCTGATCCAGGATTAGCTGATGGCAGTTCACCTTCCCTCAGTCAACTCTTTGATACCAGTGAAACAGATTAAGACCACAAAAACTCTTACAGCAGTCTGGCTAAACTGCTTAAAAGACAGAACATAACAGCCAAGTCTGGTCTATACCCAGCCACATACCTCGTGCTGCCTATGGACCTTAGTCTCTATGGAGAACTGAATGAAACTAACAAGCCAATTCAAATCTGTTTTGAGGGCATTCAGCCGTATGCTGGATAATCTTGATCCAAAATGTGTATTTACTGCCTCTGAGCTGAAAATATAAATTCTTCCCTCCCTCTGCTCCAACTTCACGTGCCAAGAAGCCGTGGCTTCCCTAACACAAATGCTGGCTGGAGGAACAGGGCTCCATCAAGTGTGTTGGGAAAGAAGCAGGCACCAAAGTAAAACGCCAGCATATGCTGTGTATTACTGGGTGTAATGTAGTATACTCAAGTATGTTACATTTCACGCAGAGTTTGTGCTGAGAGAGCCATATTTCAAATCTCTCTTATTAGCAGCCACAAGAGTGTGGGTTGATTTCAGACTGCTGGGCAATGATTTACATGAGAAGATACTCAACAAGCCTTTTCTACATAAGCAATTACAAGGAAAAGCTGCTGTCTTGGCCCAATTAATTTTGTCTCCAGGAACCAGCACTGAATAAATTAATGTAGCCACGATTAGAAAAGAAGGGAGGGTGGCAAAGATACAGTGTAATATCTGCAAACTTCCCTTCGCTGGCTGGGACCTGCAGGAAATCTGCCTACAGGGTTTTTTCTAATCCTATTAGCCAAGGTAGGAAGATTGTGTTCCAATGGGGAATGATCCCTAGGAGGAAAAGAGAAGAATCCTTCTTGAGAAACTCCCTTCCAAATAACAGTGAGCTGAAATCCTGACAGTGCTCTCAAACACTGCTTCAACAACTGCAGTTACTTTCCAATATGAAGCTCTTTAAGACACCCTAAGGAAAGGAATACAGCCTCTGGGCTTTCAGAGTACTCCTAACATCAGCTAATTGTCCTCCTCCTTTATCTCCTGGCGAGAGATAGACTACCATCATACCAAGTAGTACCCTCGTGACTTCAGACCATCTTTACATATGGGGTGCTTCCCATCTATGGGGACCTCAGAGCAGGGTCACACAGACTGTAGGACTGAACCTGCCTCCCAGTGTAAAATCAGCAAGCACTGAAAAATAAAACCCTTATAAATTAACAGGCAGCAGCAGACTGCTGTCAGGCAGCAACTGATGAAAACAGTGTTCTCCCACGCTAGAATTTAATACTAGCATCCTAGCGTTTCTTAGGAACTGCTCTAGAGTGCTCTCAGTCTGTCCACCTTACTAAAATTGTTAAGCTGTCATCGAGCTGCAGTTATTTTAGCACCAACACAACAAACACCATTCTGCCAAGCAAACTGTTGGCATCAAGTTCCACAGGATCCAAGCACAAGCCAGCCACACCCAGATCATCATGTAGAAAGTTGTCCTTTAGGATTGCAGTGCATTGCCAAAGGAAAAAGGCAGCAAAAAATCTCGCAGTAAGCATGAGAATAATACAGGATTAACTGCAAGCACTCCAGAGTCCCTCCCTAGAGTCTGGCTCGGTGCAGAAGTCAGGCAAGCTGACAAAGCACACAGCACTAGCCAAGGATCAGGCATCAGTGAAAGGTGCATGCTCCCTGGCTCCAGTGGTAGGAATAGGGAGGGGAAGGCAAGGCATGCTCCCAAGGAAGGAAAGCCAGGTTGAAAATGCAGAACAGGAGAAAAACAAGCTCCTGGAAGCTTTGCAGACAGAACTTAGCGTGAGGAAGGCTTCCATCCTTCATTATACTCACATTTGCATTTCTGCTCCCTCCAGCAGGTACTGGAGCAGAATTAGCCCTGGCTATGCGGAGGGGCACTGCCTGAGGAACAGGAATGCAGCAACCTGCCCATCAGACAACATCATGAGGTAAAATTCAGTCCAAACAGAGAAGGCAGACATCATCTCAGGCCTTAAGTTCACCGCTGCCATGTGCAAGGACTAAATGATCTACCACATGCATCTGCCTACTTCAGGGAGCACTGGTTTACTTGTCATCATCCTCACTGGGACCAGATTTGGAACTAGTCCCTTCGAAGGCTCCCATGTTTGCTCTCTGTTGTGTAAGTTTGACTCTATTAACCATGAGAAGGCCCTGCAATGCTACAGTCTCTGCAGCTTCAAAGCCGCTCCAGAAACAGGGAGTCCTGGGAAAGTCAGCCTCTTATTCTAATGGTTTAAAACACACAGAAGCAGCACCGTTCTTGACTGGTATCTACGCTGATCATTCAAACCCTGTGATCTGCCTTGGCCTGACCTAGAATTCAGCTCTGGAGAGCTCCTGCTCCACATGATCTGCTCGGCCGCACTACCTGCCCAGCCAGTGTATGCGGTGCAGTCCTGCGGGTCTGCAGACTTGAGGCCCCTCTCCATGTGCTGGAGCAGCTCCCGGATCTTGTTATTCAGCCTCTGCGTGAATTCGGGGGTCAGCTGTGGAAATAAAAACCCCCAAGCTACTAAATACGAAGGAAACACCATCAGGCGGGTGGGGTTTTGGTCAGCTGGGGATGCCCGCAGGGAGCACAACCGGGCGCTCTTTCACCTGACAGCCCCCAAGGGTACCTCAGGGCCGGGCTGGCTCCCGGCTCCTCAGCCTGGCTTAGCGGCCCGGGCGGGAGCAGGCACCTCCCGGCCCCAGCCCACCGCGGCCACACTCACCCTCCCGGCAGCATCGAAGTAGCCGGTGGCCAAGGACTTGTCGTAGTCGGCATAAGGGTTCGGAAGTGCCCGCTGCGCCATCATGGTTCCGCCGGCCCCGATCCGCCTCGCTCCGCTGCGGCCCGCCCGCGCTCCGCCCCGGAAGGCGGCGGGTGTCGGTGTAAGCCCCGTCGCTGCTCCCGCGCTCCGCCGTATTGAGGCGCCGGTGCGGGTCGCGCCCTAAGGCAGAGGGAGCTGTATGGGGGATAGGGAGCCCGGTGTGGGTTAAAGGCCTCTTGCAGCCGCCTCTGCGGGGTTTAGAGGCGGTTTTCGACTCGTCCTGTAGGGTTTAGGGAGTGATTTAGGGGTCCCTTGCTGCACCTCTAGGGTTTAGGAACACTTGTTTGTTTGCTGACCCTGTGGTACTTGGGGTCCTATGTTGCTGGCTCTGCGGTGGTTAGGGAGCTGTGTGGGATTTAGGGGTGGTATGTCAATGCTCTGTGGTGTCTAGGGGTCCCGTGTGGCTGTTTCTGTGGTGTTGAAAGTTCCGATGAGGCCAACGTTGCGGAGTTCAGGGAGCTCTGTGGTGTTTATGTTGATGGTTCTGTGAGGTTTTGGGGGTCTTGTGGTTGGTCCTGTGGGGTTTAGGGCTCCCAATGTGGCTGGTCCTTTGGTGTTCAGGAGCTCTGTGGTGTTTGGGGTTGCCATGTCATCAACTATTTGATGTTTAGGGAGCCCTGTGCAGTTTGTTTTGGCTGTCGTTTGGGACTTGAAGGCTCTGTAGGGGTTTGGGGCTTCTTGAAGCTGGCCTTGGGGGCTTTGAGGTCTTGTGGGAATCGGCACCGTGGTGGGCCTATGGGGCTGGTGGCCGTATGCATGTGGTGGCAGAAGGTCATTCCCAGGAGCGCATGTCGGGCCCTGCTCCTCTCAGCAGCAGTAGCTCCTCATGCAGGTAGGGCCTTGATGAGGGACAGGAGCTCTTCCTTGCTGCCCCTGCTGAGCTGCTCTGTCTCACTGTGTTGGCTGAGCCATGTCTTCCTTGTGAGGGCTGATCCCTACAACTCAGTCCTGAGCAGTGCTTTGCTCAAATTCCACTGGTGTTGGGGTTCTCCTTGCAGTCATCCTGTGGCAGTGTACCCCTGAGCAGCCAGCCATGTTGGCTGCATGGCAGCATTCACTGGGCAGTGTAGTCCTTATGAGCTGTATTTCTGGATCCAGGCCTTGCTGCCTTTCTGCTTAGTGTAACTGTGCCCAGCTCCCCTTTTCCTGACCCTGTAGGCCTGAGATGGGTTGTAACATCCCTGCTTGGGGTCTGGCTTGCTGAAGTGCAGCTCTGGAGCTCCCCAGTACTTCTAGTTCTGCAGGAAAGCCCAAATGAATGTGGCTGAGCTTGAAGCTCTTGGGTAGGTCTAAGTATAGTGATGCTGACCCTTGCAGGAGCTGAATCCATCTGGGTGGGTTTAAGGGAAACAGGTGCTGTAAGAATTTACTTTTTGGTAGTGATCAAGAGCACTCATGGGAATACTGCATTCATGCTTGAAACAATTGTATTATATAAGGGATTCTGGTTTTCTACCCATGTGTCAATTCTTTATTACAATCTGTAAAAATCAGAGCTCAAAGAAAAGAAAAAAAGATATTATTGCAGGAGGTGGTGACAACCAAGCAGCAAAGAGGGAATCCCAATTGGATTTGCTTTCAGTTCCTTTTCACTCAGCTGTTTCTTGTTTAGAGAGTTTCAATCATGTCATTGCCTTGCATTCAAGTCTGGGAGGAAGGTTATACAGCTCTAGCATCAGCAAAAATAATGTGGGGTCTTTTGCTTATGGCTAAATTCCCAGCCCTGTGGTTTCCCTTCCATCTGCAGGTCAAAACAATACTCTCTGCTGTCTTTCCCCCAGGCACAGTTCAGTATTAACTTCCAGCGCAAGGCATTTCACCTTTAGAGTCTTTCTTTTGTCTTTGATTCCTCTTGTATTCTCTTTTTCTTTTTCCAGATCACTTAACGACAAAGATACTTCTCCCAAATTATCCTGCCTGTTGCCAAGCAGTTTCGTTTCAGTATGTTGTTTTCTAAATGGTTATGGTCAGTTGGACCTGCTGCTGCCCAGGATAAATCCAAAGTACCTGTGACTGTCACCCAGAGCTCAGGTAAGTGACTCATGATTCATCCTTAGTAACCTGCCTGTGCAGAACAGGGAATGAAAGAAGGAAATGAGCCTGAGAGGGAAGCTGCTCATGTGTTCTCATTGAAGTCTGTGTCACATTGGGGTGTTTGGGGTGAGGAACTTGTTTGTTTGCTTTCTCTGGAAAGGGTCATGCTGGATTTGCTGAAAAAAAGACAATTAAAGCAGGTCTGCTCTTTTTCAGTCATCAGAGTGGATGGAGAAAATGGTGAGAAAATGGGTGCAGTAGCCTTCCTGGCAGGCCCGTCACAGCCCTAGAAAAACCTGATTCTGAAGTGACTCATCATCAGTGGTTGAAAAGATGTCCCAAAATCTTTCTGCCTGTGAGAAGAGTCATATTTTCTGCTCCACAGCATTCCCTGAAAGACAGATCCTTACTGAATTTTAACAGCATAATGATCCTGCCTGTTGGTAGTCTGTACTGCACTGGTAGCATGTCTGTTGGTCCTGGGACTACATGGGTAAAATAGATGTTTCACAGTCTTTCTTGAAGAAAACCTCAGGATGCTTGGGTGTCTGTTCCCTCCTCATTCCAGTGAGGATGCAAATCTCTGCCAGGTATACAGCTGCCTACAGACTGGCATCCTGCCTGAGGACTAACTGAAACACCTGCTTGAGAGGAGATGCTTCCTCCTGGTGTTACTGTCCTTCACTGGCTATGGGCATCCATCAGGTCTGTAATCTCACCTAGTGCTAATCTCGTCAGCAGGTGCCCACATCGGGCAATGCACATGTGGAATTGCAAGTGGCCTTTCCAAAATGGTGCTTTGGCATCTACCCCTCCTCATAGCCTCCTCTCAGGGTCGGATTGACCTGGCACAGAGGCCTCCATGCTGTGGGCCAGATGGGCTTGGCATGGTAATCCCATAATAATAAATGTGAAGGTTGCTTGTTTTGCCTTTGTGAGTGCATGCTTTATGTGAGGGGAGTGCAGTGAGCAAGGATAAGGTGTCCTTCATAGACTTGTCAAATAGAAAATGGGATTTGGGAGGCTGTGTGTGGAAGTGCTCTACAGAGCATAGCTCTCCTGGAAAACTGTACAAGCAAAGCACTTGGGCAGTGGGAGAGGTTTTACCTGCTGAAGAGTTGCTCCAGGGGTGTCTTGCCATGGTCACAGAACAGCTGCAGTACGGAATTTTTTGGACAGTTAAGATGTCATCAAACCTGGGGCATTTATCTCTCCGTCTCTCTTTGTTTTGTCTCTTTTTTCTGTTGAATTCTTTGTGTTCAAGCTTCAGACAGTGCGGAGTAGAAGTGAGAAGCTTCCCAGCTCCGTTTGTTAGCCTCTCTTTACACGTTGTTTATTCAGCAGCAGCATGGCTAAAGGTATTACGTATTTAGGGTGGATATCCAAAGTGTCCTAAGAAATATGAAAGATCAAAGGTGTCAGTTTCCTCTTTTAAAATAATAATTTTGAATATTGGTATTATTTCAGCTGTAATGCTCTGTATAAACCAGGAATGATTCTAGAAACTTTGCTGTGCTTTCCTATTAGAGCCATGGCTCACTGTATTTGCTCTCAGTAAAAACTCAAACCTATATTAAGAGATTGAAAGCCTTAGTGCCATTTGAAGCTAAGCAGACTTGTTTTTGGAACGTAAAACAAGTGTTATATCTTGGAATTATGATGGCAAAGTTTTTCATTTTAGGAGGATATCCAGGAGAGGGAAAAAGCCTCTTATTTTATTGGATTCTTTTTTCCAATGCGCAGCAGCCATGATTGCAGGTGGCATTGATTGTTTTAGCACCTTCTATGAAGAGCCCAAAGCCTCAATGTTGGTCACAGTAGCTGAACTAAGCTAATTGATTATATTAATAGTATGTGTGGGGCACAGCTCCCCTATATCCTGCCTGCATTTATTGTGGTCATAGGTTAAGCTAAGTGTTCAGTAACAACAGATTGACTCTGTATACACACCATAGTAGACTTTGAGCTAGCAATTCCCATTCACATCTTGGGGAACATAGTGGGTGATTCAGTGAAAACACCTGCTCACTAGAAGGTAAAAGAAAGTCAATTGACACTGGGAAAGGAGAAGAGCCGAAAACTAAGAATGCTGTTATGTATGTCTGTGGCTCACCTGCATCTCACGTATTTGTTCTGATCTCAAACAGGACAGCAGAGCTAGAAGTGGTACAAGTTGTAGAACTAATCAGGCCAAAACAAAGGTCATCAACTGTATGGAATGGCATATGTGCAAGCACTGAGTAGCTAGGCTAGGACTACTCAGGCTGAAAAGAGACATCTAAAGAGGGCTGTTGTAAATGTCTGTAAAGTCTTGAAGTGTCATGGATGTGAAGAGGGGAAGGTGACACTTTGGCTTTCAAAGCTAGCAGACATCAACTGAAATGGCTGGAGTAGCATTCAGGGGTGAAGGAGTTAAGTCATGACAGGTTGTCACTGTGCTTGTGTACAGGAGGTGCCTGAACCACCAGTTTCTGGGAGTTATGAGAGCATGTTAGGGGCAGCTTTCCAATATCTGAAGGGGGCCTACAAGGATCCTGGAGAGGGACTGTAGTGATAGAACAAGGGGTGATAGGTTCAAACTGAAACGGGGGAAGTTCAGGTTAGATATAGGGACGAAGTTATTTACTGTGAGGGTGCTAAGGCACTTGCACAGGTTGCCCAACGAAGTGGTAAGTGCCCCATCACTGGCAGTGTTCAAGGCCAGGTTGGACAAGAGCCTTGGGCAATATGGTCTAGTGTGAGGCATCCCTGCCCGTGGCAGGGGGTTAGAGCTACATGATCTTAAGGCTGTTTCCAACGCAAACCTTTCTATGATTATATGATTCTGTGATTTGGTGTTACTGCATGTGTTTGCTGATATACTGCCTGAGCATCAGACAGGAAAGGTGGTATTGGAGGATTTCCTCAGAGCTGGTGTGCCTGATGCTATGGGTTTATATTTTGCTTTATGGCATGTTAGCCTGAGTAGAGCAGTTAATGGCCTAACGGTTTTGTTTCCAACATCTGTCTCCGTGTCGGCAGCAGCTGCATCCCGTTTCAGCTACCAGCATATCCCTAGTCGCACGGTAGCTGCAACTTGTGTTGCTGTTGCTTTACCCTGCTCTTCTTGTTCTCAGCCGCTAGATGTCCCTGTCCCACAAGCAAGAAGCTGGAGGAGCCCTGCTCTGCCTGCCATCCAGGGAAGGCAGCTGTATACTGCTCAGTGCGGGCCATGTGGCTGGCTTCTGCTGCAAGAAGCAGAGGTCAGTGGTTCTGAGCATCAGGCCAGAACTCTTTGGAGAAACGCATGTAGCAATCCTCTGTGACATTCTGCCATTTTCTTTCTGTACCGTAGGAGATCTACTCCAATACAATGGGAATCCATCTTTCTTAGCAAATGAAAGGGAGAGGTTGGAAACTGAGGAGCTCAGTAAGGGCTATATGTGGGCAGGAGGAAAGAAAAACAGACAGGAAACTGCTGAGAGCTGGATTAAAGACTGTTTTGGTGATGAGGTCATCTGGAAGACAGTAGGGTTTGTTGAGACTTTGATACACTTTGATCCCTGGACAGGACTGACGTCAGATTTCTTTTGCTTTGCTGCAGTGACTAAAGCAGTCTGCATAGGGCACTTGCATCCTTAATTCTGTCTTTAAAGTTCAGCATGAGGACTGGATATGATTGCTGGTGAAAACATGATGTGGGTTACGGCTGATTGCTCACCCTGACTTTGTATTTGACATCCGTCTGCCCCTGCATTCACCTTTGCATGTCTACAGGACGAGCAGTGCACAAGCATGACTATTGACTTGTTTACTTAGTGATGTGAGCAGTTTGGAGTGGCAGTGACCAGGGACTTTGTGATACTGAGCAATAAAATTAAGCTGTAGAGGTGATCTAAGGACTCTGAAGGGCACTGAAAGAACCCTCTTTTTTCATTTGGTACCCTATGAAGGTACATATTATGCGTTCCTTCTAGTGGAATCTGCTATTGCTCAGAGTGTGCTAATGGTTTTTCTGAGGGGTGAAACTTGGGTGTCATGTTTTTAAAGGACCTTCAGTCTTGAGCATTGTCGTGGTTTAAACCCAGTCAGGTAACTCGTTCGCTCACTTCCCCCCCCCCTTTCTTGCCCTCCCCCTGCTCTCGGAGGGACGGAGAGGAGAATCGAAAAGAATGCAACTCCCACGGGTTGAGGTAAGAACAGTTTAGTAACTAAGGTGTAACACAAATCACTACTGCTACCACCAATGATAATAATGATAAAGGAAATAACAAGGGAATACAACACCTCACCACCAGCCGACCGATAACTTGCCCCCCCAGCCCCGACCAAGCACCAACCGATACCTCCTCCAACCCTGCAGTCTCCCAGCCCTTCCAGCTAACTCCCAGTTACATCCTGGGCATGACGTGCTGTGGTATGGAATACCTCTTTGGGTCAGTTTGGGTCAGGTGTCCTGTCTCTGCTTCCTCCTGGCTTCCCCTCCCCCCTGGCAGAGCATGAGGCTCACAAAGTCCTTGGCCAAACCGAAACATCGCTATCAGCTCTGTTCCCAGGCTGAAAGTCAAAACACAGCACTGCATCAGCTACCAAGAAGGGGAAAAATGACTGCTACTGCTGAACCCAGGACAAGCATCTATACCATCAGCAATGGAGACACCCAGGCAGCATCGCAAGGTCTGTTCTGATCTGGCAATGCTTTGGCACCTCTGCCAGTATCTTGATATTCATTCTCTGCCTCTACCTTTATGGTAATAGGTTTGTCCTGGTCAGGAAGTATGTGCCATCAGACCCCTGCATCTGGATTACCCACTGAGTTCACTCACTTTGACTCTTGTCCCCTGCCCCTGCAAGGCTTGTGGCTGACTTGTGTTTCTGTGGCTCTTTCCAGAGAGAGAAGGGTGGTGGCTGGCTCTGAGGAAGGACTTCTTCAGAGCTTCTCATCTCCTTCAGGGAAACTTGGTAGAGGCTGATTCATTTCATATTCCTCAGTATGAGGATGATGAGGCATTGGCACAGGATGCCCAGAGAAGCTGTATCTGCCCCATCCCTGGCAGTGTTCAAGGCCAGGTTGGATGGGGCTTGGAGCAACCTGCTCTAGTGGAAGGTGTCCCTGCCCTGGGCGGAGGATTGGAAGTGGATGAGCTTTAATGTTGCTTCCAATCCACACCATTCTGTGATTCTGTGATACTTGTCCCTTATAAATGTGTAATGCCACCTAATCAACCTCCTTTCCTACAGATTTCTGTTTCCTGTTGAATATCTCAGCGGCTATTAAGCTGTGAACCTTTGCTGAACTCTTTCTCATGGTTCAGATATTCAGAATGGCCCTTTGCAAACAATTCCAATGTCTGATATCCCCCATATGCAGCTGGGCACTTCTTGGAGTGAAGCTGAGCACTGTTTCATGCCTCAAATGTGTCCGTAACTCTACATGCTTTCATTTTCCCTACAAAAATCAAGCTGATGTGCTGAGGCTTTCAGAGGGAGGGCTTGTCCCAGCTGGTGCAGGGCCAGCACAGCTGTCTGTCACTCAGCCACAAGCCATGCTCCAGTGCCAGGAGACAGAAGCAGGCTTTCTTCTCCAGAGTGACATCTCTTGGTGGGTGGCTGCCTAGAACACAGGAACAGAGCTTGCCATGTGTGCCGCAGTTTCTTGCTCTCCTTGTCTGTTATATATTTTGGCACGGTTTTGTTTTCAGAAAGGCTTTATAAAGCTTAGCTTTTAAGGACTGAAATAGTTTGCAAATTCATGATGTTGCTCAAGGCAAAGGGGCAGTTTCCCCACTACATTCTCAACCTTGTGGCTTCCCACTGTGCAAGGATAATGTTTCATCTTAGTTACTTTCTTGTGACTTCTCTCAAGATGCAGATGAAAGGAAACTAATTGCTCAGAGTACCAGTGTACATGTTATACTGAAGATACTCTTCCTTTGGGATTCTGTTCTGCAATTACCTCATTTCTCACTTTCTAATTTTCCTGTTCAAGGAGTTCTCAAAACAGTATACAATGGAAACAAGAGGAGATCCTTTGCACAAGGAGGGAGCCTTCCAAAGTAAGTGTCCTGGATTTGGTGGTGCAGATGTTTGGCACTGAAAATGTTTGCCACTCTGCAGGTTATTGTGTGCTCATGACCCCATGTGCTAGATCAGTTGATGTGCTTCACAGAGAGTGTGCTCAGGTGCTGGAACAGGCTGCCCAGGGCAGCGGTGGGGTGACCGTCCCTGGAAGTATTCACGCAGTGTGTAGATGAGGCCTTAAGTGCTGTGGGTTAGTGGTGGCCTTGGCAGTGCTAGGTAATGGTTGGACTTGATGATCTAAAAGGTCTTTTCCAACGTGGTTGATTCTATGATTTTACTGCTTCCAGTTTGAACAACTAAAGATACATTGACAAGGCCCTTGCAGGCAACTCTGTGTGAGGGATATGAGATAGGACAGATTCCTGCATTTAGTCAGTAGCAGCACTGTGCTCGAGCCGTGAAGTTCATGAGCCTCTATTTTGGCCTTGTCTTGTTCCGAATGGTTCATGAATGCAGGCAAAGCAACCGCAGGCTTGTCTGTGAAGGACTGTCTAGACTTATGGTAAATGACACAGATGTGGCTTTAATGCTTATATATTCCTCAGCCATGGAGCAATATGATGGAAATGTCCCATCTGTATTGTCCCACTATTTTAAGCATGTGGAGGGTAGGGAAAGGGTGTGCATAACGCCCTTTGTGTTAGGTGGTGAGTTTGAAAGCTGATGACTGTCAAAACATAAAGAATTTCTTATTTTACTTGAGTGATTTTTAGTTATTTTTTTTACTTGCTCTCTGGAGAAGCCTAAAATGGGTTGTACTATGGCTTTTTCTTACTGAAGCAGGAGCCCTTCCTGCCTCTCCCTCCCTGTTATTGAACCTTCTTGTGCCTGTGAAATCACAGTCCATCTGTTGTAGGAAGTTGATGGGAGGGTGGTGGTAAACAGACAACTGGAAGCATTCACACCATACCAGCACTGCTGTTCTACCTGCTGGATTGCACAATTAAATGTATTGGGGTCAGAACTCTGATGCAAAAAGGTGTATTTTGCCAGGATGAGGTGCTGTAGTAAGGGAGATGAGAGGAGAAGGGCTAGGGCAAAGCCAGACATTTGTGTGGGTAAGGGTTTTGAGCTTCATGCGGATCAGCAGAATAAAGAGTTGGAGACTTTTCCGAAGTCATGACTTGAGACCAATTTCTTGTGCTGTTGATGGTGGAAATCAGACCCATGCTGCCTAAAATGAGCCTCTAAATTCTTCAAAGCACGTTCCTGAGTGTGCCACAGCTGCAGGGGGATTGCTAGGGGCGGAAGGGAAGCAGAGAGATAATTAGGTTGTCTGGAAAGATAAAATCTGATTGCAGGAGTGCATGACTGGCTTGACTCCCTGACTGAACAGGAAAGAGTGAAACTTGTGTAAAGCACTCTTTGCAGATGATGTCCCTACCATCATTTCCATCCACCCTGCCTACCAGCTGATAGGCTCTTTCCACTATATCATTTCTAAATGCCGTGTGCTCAGGTCAAATGGTGCTTTCTGTTTCTGTGACTTTGTGTTGCTCAGAGGCACTGTGTGAGGCTCATACAGTGGCAAGTTGTATCCTGGTTTCCTGTGGCTCTTCTGCATTGCTTGAAGCATTGCTGAGCTCTTCCTTTACAAAGCTGTCTCTAGATAAGCTTTCTCACTTCTAGGAGTCTGGTTTAGAGAACTCAGTTTAATTCTTTTCTGTGCCAGCCATGCTGTGACACTTCAGATGCTAATGCTGCAAATAATCACCTCCTCCCTTGCCTCTGCTTTCATGTATCAGCTTTGGTGGTCCTGTTCTGTAGCCTGAGAGTCTCCTGTGCAAGATGACCCCGTTTCTAGACAGTTGTCTGAGATAGAGAGCTTATGCTTGCAAGAAGCCTGTGTGGCAGGGAGTAAATGCAGTAATATACAGTTGTTTAGGCAAAGCAGCACTTCAGTGTATTTTTGTTCCATATTTGAACAACCTTGGCTAAGCTTGAACCAGAGATACAGCATGTCAGCTTACCATGGATGACAGCCAGTGATTTTGGATGCCTCACTGTATGGATACCTTCTATTGGAGGGCTTCCAGTTCTGAGGGGTCTGTATTTTTCAAGCCTTATTTTCTCTCTCAAGTTAGAAATGACAAACTGAAGCTCTTCTTGACCACATGGCCCATATGAGCCGGCTCCTTATTTTTGCTGTGAACTCCAAAGCACATGCTGTTGTTGAGACCTCTGTGATCAAAGTAATGAAATGAAAACTTTCCAGTTATAATTAACTGTCATGAAATTTCATCACTTTAATGCGATTTCATTGCACTGGATGTGGTAGTTTATGATTGCTTTGGTTATAATGGATTGTAGCATGATGGAATCCATGGGAAGTGGGAATAGGTGACTAGAATTTATTTTGGTTTGTTTATGGCAGTGGATAAAGATGGAAACCTGAGTATTTAACTTACTTAATCAGTACTGGCAAGTGAATAAGCTGCCTTTATACTATTCTCCTTTAAATTTGATTGCTCATTTTACCAAAAATCTGGTAATAGCTTAATCACATCTGTTCATGAAGTCAGCTATTTGTACAGTAAAACCTGTGTTTAGTGTTTTCCTCCCATGGGTTGGTTAATTTAAACCCTGCTGAACACCGGTAGGTGTCAGGGTGAAATGAGTGATGAGAACAGTACAATACAGAGTATCTTCAGGGAAAGGGCATCTTAACTTCACTCAAGGCCTACATTAGTGGTCCCACTCATTTCTGCCAGGGTTGTGTGTGATAAAAGCCCCTGATC
Organism: Pezoporus flaviventris; assembly: GCF_033815535.1. Taxonomy (NCBI): domain Eukaryota; kingdom Metazoa; phylum Chordata; class Aves; order Psittaciformes; family Psittacidae; genus Pezoporus; species Pezoporus flaviventris. The sequence continues at coordinate 56,756,165 of NW_026892549.1, forward strand.
CAAAGCACAGACTCTCTTTAAGCCAGCTGGTCTTTGTGGGCAAGAACCTGTTTCTGGGGGTTTTACTGGTGTGAAGAGCTGTATTTGTTGAAGTACAGCAATGTATATTGCTGGGCATAAAACTGTATCAGTGGTCATTGTCTTATAATTAACTTTCTTTGCTATTATAAGAAAACTAGCTGAATAGACAGTTTTGGAGTTGCGGGGTTAAAGTCCTGAACACAACCTGACAGCATCAATTACTTCTTCAAACATCTTTGCTTTCCTGCCCTAAAATGTTTTTCAGTCAGTCAAAATTGTGTCCCATCTCCTACTTCCCAATCAAATGACATTGCAGATCTATATAGCAAGAATTTGTTGTGCTATTTGAAGAGAGATCTTCATCCTCAGGCATGTTGTCTGCTTAATCTGTAGGTTCAATGAAATGCTTCTGTGCGTAGCCCAGTGTACAAGAGCCAAAACTTTTGTCTTTTTTTTTTCCCCAGGGTAACCACAGGAAGGTTATAAAAAGAAATAAAAAGACAAACAAGGTTTGCAGGTCCTTCCAATCTGGAGCTCCAGGCATGAAGCAACAAGGAAAATGCTGATTGACCAGGGATGCTGGATATATGGTGAGAGGCCAAGGCCATGTTAAATAGCTCTTATGAAATGTTAAGGCCCCCTCCCACCAAAACCAGGGATATCCAGCCCTTCATAGATGTGTGCCAAAGGGTAAGAAGCTAGCATGGGGAGAAATGTGATGTATTTCCTTTTCAAAGAATAAACATATTTATTCCAAAGGGAATATTAAATCACTTTTATTCACTTGAAGTTAGGGAAGGACCTTTGTGTGGAACACTTTCTGTGTCTTCTCATATAGAATACTTAAGTTGGAAGGGACTTGCTGTAAGCATCCAGTCCAACTGCCTGACCAAAAGTTAAAGCAGGGTATGAAGGGCATTGTCCAAATGCCTCTTAAACACTGACGGGCTGCGGCATCAATCACCCCTTTAGTAAGCCTGTGCCAGTGTTTGACCACTCTCTCAGTAAAGCAATACATCGAAATGTCAAGTCTGAACCTCCCCTGGTGCAGCTTTGAGCCATTCCTATGTGTCTTGTCACTGGATATGACATCTGTTGTAGTAAAAAAAAATGTTAGAGCACATAATTATTAGACTATTTCTTGTTCAGAACAAGCTTGATTGAATAAGGCTTACTGTCCAGAAATCCTGAAGGTACTAGCTCAGAAGTTAATCATCAGGACTCATCTTGTGCTCCACTACTGCAGTGGAGCTGCTTTTCTCCTTGGAATGAGCCTAGCTTTAGGCCTGACCCAATAATGTGCTAGGAACAAGAACTCTGGTTTTATTTGGGCTGTTTTATAGTCTGGGGAATGGGTAGAAGTTACTGTGAATCATATTCCATAGTGCCTACCTGTGATGACCTGTTGTTCTAGGAAATATATAGGTCTATAGCATACCCTTCTGATCTGGTGCTTACCATCTTCTGATGGATGTTTTATCTCTCTACTCATTTCCTTACTTTCCTTTTGGGTCACCCTAGTCATAGATCTGAGATCACAGGGTGGTGTGTGGTGCGTCTGGCCAAAATCTTCTGTAGATGTCCACCATGAAGGCTGGACCAAATGGTCTGTCCCAGGTCAAAATGTCCATGAAAACAATTTGGTCATAGAAGTTTTGATTTTAGCAAACTTATATTGCACTTGGGGGGGGTGGGGAGGAAGGGACTATCAAGTCAAATTAAAATGACCAAACTGTCCAGTGAACACAGTATGTGCCTGTGCAAATGCACATCTGCAGTTTTATGTGCATAAATTAGCAGTTTAGGGGCAGTTTCTGTTGTAGCCTTCATTCTAGGAAAAGCTTATTTACTTATCATCTAATCAAGGGCGAGTCAATTTTGTTTTCCTTTGCTACAACAAACACACTGGGCTATGATAACCTATCAAATAGTCACCCATGACAGGATGGCCACAGAAGGCAGCGGGTGGAACATGAATCCTGAGCAAATGTAGCTAATCTTGCATTGTAAGGTCATGTTATTCTTAAACTGTGTAAAGAATGTGCAGCATGGGGGAGCCGGTGTTTGTGTAGCCCTTTTGATTTGTTTTTATTTCATAAAGCCAGTTTGGCCTTTTTAGTGATCCATGGGAACAAGCCAGCGGAATGCCTGAGCCTCTGGAATCACAAGGGAAAAGGTATGACTCCTAATCCTGGCCCCTATTTGTAAAGATGTCTTCTTAGAAAATGTCAGGGAATGAGAAGTCTTGCTGCCTCCAAACATCTTCCAGTAAATAGAGTTGAGCTCTGGACTGAAGTCAGACAATGCAGACTCCTATCTGGCAGCTCTAAGATTCCTGGCCCCGTTTCCCTTGGTTGCATCAGCATGGACATAAGACTCGTGTCTGAGGTGTGGTGTTCAGTTGTGTCACTGGGAGCAAACTGCACTTTGTATAGTCATTATTACCCCTCAGGCAATGCTCTTCTGGCAGCATTCAGTTTTAGCTACCTAAGGGGTTTCAGAAATTGGCCTTTTGGAATAACATCAGTGTCTTTCAGTAATTGCAAGGGTTCTCTCTTATTTCTTCCAAGTCAGCTGAACTAAGAGGAACTGATAATCCCAGTGGCAATGGAATTTGACCCATTTTCAAGACATTGATTCTTTTTTCTCTTGCTGAAGATAAGGGCCTTATCTTTGTCAAGTTTGGGTGAAGCATGGGCTCTGTGTCCCAGACAGCAAATGAGTATACCCTGGGCTGCTCAAGCTTTAAGGAAAAGCTTTAATCTTCTTGAAAATGGATTTTCTGCGACCTGGGAATAGATACATAAGTCTTGTCAAGCATTATAGAAACTTTATTAGTCAAAAGGCGGTCTTGGTTACTGCTTATACACAAGATATGTAAAAGAAGAGATGTGCAAAGATAGGCAATTCAGAATCAATAAGAAATTTGCCCTTTTTGTTAACTCTCTTTCGCATGGCCTTGGTTTGAGATTTTCTTTTGTTACAGTACTTTTTTCATGTTATAAGATGAAAAGCCTTTATTAACTTTTCAAACTCTCGCATAAGGTGTGAACTGAAACTTTTTCACAGGGCCTGTTGGTTGATGGTTAACCCTTCCGCATCCTGAATCCCTTTGGTACTTGCAACCACCCCTGGATGCTTTGTTTTCAGGCATATTTCCTTAACTTCATAAAACTGAGCATTGGGCATGAGGGTCTGTTTCCACAACTGAGGATTTGCCTTGCAGAACTCAATTACTATTAGTTGTCAGACAGACTGAACTAATATTTGTGAAGAAAGGCAAAATTACATCTCAGTTTGAGTCTGATGCTTTTTGACATTTTAATTAAAGTCCTGAAAAGAAAGTCTTCATTTTTTTTTTTTTTTGTTTTTAACCAAAATTCACTTTTCAGTTTGTGCTTTGAAAACACACAAAAAAAGAAGGAAAAAAATAATGAAAAAGAGGGAAAAAATTGATTTAAAAGAGGAAAAACATGTTTCTCTAAAAAACCCAATCAGTAGTTCCAGTAACTGCTTGGAGTATGTCATAAAGTGAGATTTTGAGCAACTCTGTTTAAAACATGTCTTTATACTTTTTGGTTGGTTTGGACTCCCAAACAAAAGTGACATTCAGTCAGAATTAGGAAGATGTTTCAAGTTATAGTTACAGTATGAATGTAGTTTAGCACATCTTGTTCAAAGCACACTTGCACGTTGTGTTGTCCATTGATTCTTATTGTTGGCTTAGGGCTCAGTTCTTTGAGGTCTCCTTCACCCAGACATGATGTTTTCAGTGAGCAAGGACTGCAGGGCTGGGATTTAAGACTGTAGTCTTGTTGTGTTATTAAAACCAGGTTTCATGCTGGTTTTCATATTGATTATTGCCTTCTGCAGAAAATGGTTAAGGTTTGGTAGGATTTTTACTGTTTCTATTAGCAGACATGGCAGTCATAATCTGGCCTTGCAGGAAAAAAGAAAAGTATATGAAAACCAAAGAGAAAAGGTGTAAAGACAAGAATTGATTCTGCTTTTCAGGCTTATTTATATAATCCAATTACAGCTATCAATATTGTCTTTGGAAGCAGATAAAACTGTCCTTATATTCTTTGTTCAGTAGATACAGAGGATAAATAAAGGAGTGTGAAGACATAAAAAGGCCCCAAAAGGTTAACATCTGATGCTGTAACTGATCTGATATGAACTTGCCATCATTCTGGTGGCTGTGAGGTGATACTTGCCACGTACTCTTCCTAATAATTTTAACTCCACTGTGTTATTCAAGAGGTGCTGATCTTCAAGAGGAGGGCCTTTGTCAACATCACTTGGAACTGAAAAGAGCAGGATTTGTGACACTCTTGCAAAGTAAAATGGTTGGCATAAGGAAACAGTTCACTTGTGGATGAATGTAGAGTGTGCTTCCCTGAGACATCTGAACCTGCATTTAAAGTCTTATGGTTGTCTGATATCATGCTTGCAAAATGGAGAACAGTTCCTGGTGAAGTCAGCAGACCTATTTGTAAGGTAAGACACCAGCTGCCACATCAAGCTGATGTGTTACATATTGATAAATGAGATTTTCAGGGAATTACAGGAGAAATGCCTGCCACTACCACACAGATGTATATATAAAAATATATATTATAAAATGTGCAACAAATGGTTTGTTCACTCTTATTTTTGTTCCGTTCCTGTAAGTGAGTACTAATGGGGGAAACTGAACTTCTGTAGATGGGAAGGGTGATTTTTTTTTTTTTTTTTTTTTCCTTTGGAAGTGTGCTCAAGAGAAAGCAGCTTTCAGGACCCATGAAGTGTGATTGGCAGGAGAAGTCCCATCACGGAGCTGGGAGAATGGTATTCATGCAGAGAAACTGTGTAAGGAGGCAGAGATTAAAAAGCCAGGACTCGGTAGTAGAAAGGATTAGGGACCAGAGAGGAAAGGGGAGTTTACATCTCAGAAAGGCACTGAGTTGGATGGAAACAAGCTTCAAGCAGGAGCACACCTATAAAGACACAGTGGGCAGCTAGGAGCAGTCTATTTTTACTTCTTACTTCTTCTTGCCTTGTCACTTGGAATTGTTTCCATCTAAAAAATAAATCATGTGAGTTTATGTTCAATCATTCCTGTCACGGTCATGAGAGTTGCTAAGGGTGAGTCAAAATGCAGCACCCCAATCTAAAGATCTGCTATGAACCTCTCCCATTAAAATTTAAAATACCCTTTCCCCCAGACCTCCTCTAAAATAGAACAAACTGTATAGAAAAAACCCACCTGTTCTGGCTGTGGCTTAAATAACAGAATTAAGGAGAGCCAAAGGGCAAGATCTCCACTTGATTCTTATTCCTTTCATTTTCCTGCTATACACTCAAGCGAAGATCAGCCTTAGTTTTGGAATCCTTGGCTTGTTGCACTTTACGTTGCAATTACTGTGTTTCCTAGACATTGTGAGTTTTGTTTGAAATGCTTCATTTAATCTGAGATTGGCTCAAAGCCGCCCATCTGAAAGTGTACCTGAGCTTGCTTTCTGTCTTGGAGCAACCCAAGAGGGTCAAGTTATGGGGAAGCCTGGATGCTGTTAGTTCATTTGCATGTGAAAAAGAGAACTTTAGTTTAGTCCCCCCTACATACTGCAAAAAGACTAAGTTGTGGTCTCTGAGGTAGTGGAGTTGTTAGCCATGTGCTAAGAACAGAAATTGTTATCTGGCTCAAACCTATTCCTGTATCCATTGCAGTGATATTGCTTGATAAACTAACACCTGGTTAGAAAATACATAGCAAATCTTAATATTTTTCAGGTACTTCCCAAACTCTTCCTGAAAGTTCCTTGGAAAGCACGTGGAGCTTGCCTTAAAGGCAGGGTTTCCAAATCACTGAGGGCTTTTCTCCTAGCTGTAGGGATGGAGAAGAGCATTTATCTTATTCCCTGTGGCAGCAGAGGATTTCTGTTGTGCTGCCACCTTCAACTATTCTGCTTTTCCACTCAATATTTTTGAAATGTGTTAAATATGTTTTAGTTGGGGCAGGACAGAACCTGACAGATGGCAGGAGTGATTTCTGAAAGCATCTGAAGGACACTTAAAGGGGGAAAAAAACTCCTCTCTGATCTCACAAGAAGGAGAGTCCAAGCAATTCACATGGACTGCTTGTTACACTGATCCCAGTCCAGGAGAGATTTTAGCCTCTGGAGCTCCACTGAGCTGGAGGCAGTTACTTTGGTCTTGCACTATCATGAATCTGGGCCACTATGCCCACAAATTGGCCCTGATCTCTGGTCTTCCAAGCTTCTCTTCTGGAGTAGCAGTCCTGTGGCACCTAAGCAGGGCCGCAAGTGCTCTGAGCACTTCTGAAGATCAAGCAGTTTGCAGTTTGTTTTAAGCCTCTGAAATGTAGGCACTTAGCTTGCTTTGGATCTCTTGGCCCTGGGGATTTGCAAAGCCATAGACCACTGATTTTGTTTGATCTTTACAGTTCAGTGGGACTGTGTGACAAATTTAATTCCTGGTGTTTTTTTACTTGTAAACAGTAAGAAAAAGCTCCTCATTTTAATGAGCGCTTTGCTGTCCTTGTCCTACTTCCTATCTGTGTAGGATATAGTGTAAATGAATATGAAACAAAAGGTAGTTTGCCTTTTTCTAAACACCTATGCCAAGTGAAGACCCTGTTAAGGAAGCCTGAATTGTGAATAGTTCCCCCTCCACTGTTTGAATTGGTCTTACAGTTCACAGAAGAGTGACTCTTCTGCCTTTGTGGCTTTACGTTCCTGATTTCTCTGATGAGAATCCTTCTTCCGGAGCCCTGCCCAAACTTCCTTTCCTGAAGGGGTGATACAATTGCAAGTCATGTACTGGCAGGCAGGTTTTAAGCTCAGGCAGCATGGTTGCACCTCCATAAAACCATTTGGTTGCTGCTCTCCTTTTTCCACTCTTCTATGGTTGGTTCCGTTTTCCTTATTGATTCCCTGCAGCAAGCGAGGAATTCCAAAACTAAGGCTGAGTTTATAGAGCGAAAGTGAAAGGAATACGTGATTCTGCCTCTTCTGGTCTTTGTGTTAAGCAAAGCACATACATAAGATCTGCGCAAACCACAGAAGGCTTGTTTGTATGTTGACAGGTTTTTGTGAACTGGGGCTTCTCTCAGGAATACCTGGTATATTTTCCTGGCCTTAGAGTCAACAGTTCATCACCTCTTTTTAGCATGTTCGCAGTGAGACAAATAGCTTGATTTGCTGGCAGAGGGAAGTTCCTCTGTAATGGTGGAGGCTTTAAAAGGGAAGGTGGTTCATGGACTGGAAGGATAACCTTGCTAATCTCAGAAGGTCTGAGGTGGGCTTAATTTTGATAATAAAACGTGGGTGAATGAAAGGGAAGACAGCAGTGTCAAATCTATAGCAGTTGTCAGTGAGGCATCCTTGCAGTGGAGAGGAAAGCATTTTTTGCCTATTATTCCCCATATAGCATTTTGTCCTTAACATATATGTCTATGTATGTATTCCAGATCCATAACTGAAGCCAGTTCATTATGTGGTTATGCAGCTCTTTTCACCTGGCAAAAGATGCTGCTCTGCCAAAAGGCATGGCTCTTCTTCCCCTCGCTCCTTATGTTCATGAATGGCCTAGTGGCAGAAGGCAAGGGTTTGTTTTAAGCTGGATCTGTCTCCTTGTGTAGCCACACTGAAACTCAGGTGGTGGAGAGAGGATAGTTGGGAATTAGCAGTTAGGGTGCTAAAACTGCCAGTGTGAATTGGTTCTAGTTCAAGCACATCTATACCCAGGGCCAAAATAACTGCCTCATGTTGGCAAAGAGTAAAATGGAGTGCAGAATTTGCCCTTCAGTATGGCCATAACAAAGGGTAGCGTTTGTAACCTTCCAAATGCTGTGTCTGACATTCCTGGTGGTGTAAAGCTAACCGAATGTGAAATGTGACTTTGGAAGAAAGCTGGCTGCTGAATTGCATGTGTGAATGCACGTGTGCTTGTATATTCAGATGACCTTTCCAGTACAAGATACAGGTCTTTGCCATCCATTTGCTTGTAAGCATGGCTTTGCTTTCTGTACCTTCTGTCTCCTGTGTGTATCTCCAACCTGGATCTCTACAGGCTGGACCCAAACAAATAGAGCTAAAAACCCAAACCAACCCCCATTTCCCAGTTCTCTGTATTTTGTTGTTGTTGCAAAAAGCAGAATCTGCGTGTCTCGAGCTCCTTCTATGAATCAGAATGATTGTCAGGTATCTTCTTGTAGGAAAAACAGTTCTGTCTTTTCTAAACTGCACTCAGGTTACCAGAAAACATTGTGGACTTGCTTCTCCCAGCTCTGCACACATGGAAAGCTCATATTAAAGCAGTGAGCTCCTCCACACCCAGTCTGTCTTCCACCCTGTGTCTCTTTCAGTCACCTGGATTCGGGGCTTTCCCATGTGTCTTTCTCATTCAAGTTTCCAGTAAGCTGTCCGTGTACCAGAGAGTACCCAACCCCACTGCCCTCTCTTATTTGTCTTACTGTGTGCATGACTGTTCAACCTGGTGCTAGAATGAGCTGTGCAGGAAATATTTGTATGTGATGCTGGCATGAATTTTGACTAATCTCAAACCACTGTGTACAAAGAAGTCCTGATTATTATTGTCAATGATTAGAAAAGGTCAACTAAATCCTTTACAACAGTATGTGTCCAGCTGCAAAAAAGCTTATATCTCTTGGTTTGCTTTCTTTTTCCTCCTGTGTCTGAGTGAATTGAAGTTTTAATCCCCTGGGTTTCAAAACAGGCCTCACCAGTTTTTGTTCTTGAAGAGTATCAGTAATGTACATGTTTCTCCCAAAGCTTTTGCCTTCATTAGGCGTTTTCATGTCTGGATAATGAGCAACATGTTTCTTATAGTTTAGGTGTCCTGTTTTCAGAAGTGATAGTCACAAAGGTCTGTAGTCAATCAGGGGAAAGCATATGGAAAACTTCACCTTATTTCAGCTGCTGTCCATTGAAATTTACCAAGAAGAGGTTTTTCTCTTGTAGCCATTTATTTTTCGTGGTGATGTGCTTTTCATTTCTTTGGGAAGGGGCAGAAAGGGACCTGTGCTAGGGCTGGTGCCTGTCTGTTCTCCAAACAGAATAAAAGACTATGGCTTTCCACAGAATTTGGTGGCATTTGTACTTCCTTTAGTACAAATAGCTTGCAGCAGCCTCAGGCTGTCCAACTAGCTAATATGCAGACCCCAGATCGCACATTGAAGAGCACTCAAAAGCACACTATGAACAGACTCTTAATTTCCTCAGACCATGTGCTGTGAGGAGAACAAGTGGTGCTGTTGTCTCTTCCTGAAACATAAAGTGTTTATTTCAGAGTGAGAACTGTCTTCACTGCTGTAGCTGTGATTTCTCCAGCAGGTTTTGCCGTCTTCCAGCAAGCCTGGCCTATGATACAACCCCTGCAGCAGTGCTTAGAGACCAGCCTGAAGAACGTGTTGCAAGGGTGTCTAAGCAAGCCCCTCTCTGAGGGGCGGGAGGAGGTGGGGCTGCACCAGAGGTGTTTGATGGCAGAATAAATGGGAAGGTGTTGGGCAGCTCTGTACAGTCAGTCCACGACACTCTCTGTGTCTCTGTCCTCTTCTCATGTGAGCTGCAAGAGTGTATTGTCTGCACCAAACCCTGAAGAAATACCTACAAGCAGACTGTTGTTTTGTCTCATCTTCTGTAAACTTCAGCTGCCCATCAGCAACTTTCAAGATGACAAGAATTTTGACAGCTTGCAAAGTGGTGAAGACTTTGAAAGGCAGATGGGAGTTTTGCAATTTGTCTGCTGATCACTGGAGTTTCTCAAGGGCTGCTACGAGGTTGTTGAGCATCAAGGTAACAGTAACTGAGCTACTGTGGTTTAATAGATGGCTTTGGTATGCTGAGGGATAGCTTGCTACAGATAACTGGGCTTATCTGGACCAAAGCAGGTTTGTCTGAACCCTGAGCAAAGGAATTGCTTGGCTAGATGCTTATATTAGCAAAGCAAACACGCTTTTTGTGTAGTCTGGAATGGAAATTACAGGGTAAATTGCACCAGAAGGTGGAAGTTCAGGGTTTCAGTTAATTACTATATGGTATCTTCTTTAGAAACAGCCCAGCCTTCTATAGGACTGATAGCTAATAGAGCAGGTCTTTCAGTCCATGTTAGCATGAATCAGATTTAAAAACATGCATCACTTGAAGCATGTGATTAATCCCGTTGGATTCACAGAGGATTTATTTTTGATGTATTGGGAACTATGGTGGCTCTGAGATTAATTAGAGAGGTAGACAACTCTTTGTGAATGCACGAGTGTATCAGCTCTTGATTTACCGTGGCTGTGGTTATAAGTATGCTGTGGTAAAAAGCATCTTCCACTGGCAAAACTTTGTAGGCCATGGTTAGGATTGCTGCATCGCCTTTTGAACAGACACAGGATAATTCTGGTAGGCACCTGAAGTAGGCTGGATCTGATGAATTCTTACACTGACGGATTAGCATCTGAAGTTTGGATTTGGCATCTTAAATGACAGATTGATGGTGTTAGGTACGTGTTTTGTCACTCATTCAAGGACTACACGGTGGTAGACCTACAAGGTCACATTTCATAATGCTGAGGCATCCAATTAAGAAGTTTCATGCTTGTGGAAAACTGCTGCCCTACTCTGATGGAGTTAAAAGTACCAGCTGTTCTAGCATCTACCTAATTCTGTACTTGTAAAGCTAAAGACTGATGGCTTAAAGCCAATGACACCAATGCTGAAGGCAAGGAGAATGAATACCTGTTAAGAAAGCAATGCCAAGTGAAACCCCAAACCCTATTTTAACCTTGCTCCCAGCAATTGCAGATATACCTGAAGTGGGTCAGAATGAACTGGGCCCCTCTTCTGTTTCAAGGTGTATGACAGGATCTATTGCAGTGTGGCCAAGACCTGCTGTGCATCTGAAATGCTGAGTCTGGTGAAGCATCTGTCCTGGCACTGGGCTCACTAGATGTGGTGCTAGCCAGCCAGCCCCAGAAGTCTCTTTCTGACACGTATTATGTGACAACTCCTGCCTTGGCATTACAACTGGGGAAAGCTGTTTTCTTATTAGACTTGGTTATATGAGTTCAATACCTGCAGGAGTTTGTGCTGTCAGAGTGGATGCTTGTAATCACGGAGACTAAGAAGGCGAATACCTATTGTAGTTTAAGAGCCTGTGGCTCTTGAGATCTTGGCTGTGGATTTTTAGTACCACCTTTGCAGGGGCTGCATGATTTCATTTGAATACAGGATCTGGAATACAAAGCCGTGAAGCTTTCCTGGCCTGGGGATTTTGCTTTGAGAGAGTGACTGGCTTATACACTTTTTTTGCCACGGTAGCAGAAGTACAAGAGACTCTCTAATACATATATGAAGCAATAAAGCAGCAGACCTGAGGGAAAAGTTAAGGAAGAGGTCTTAAAAAGCCAACCTATTGCATGGCTTTGTGTCAAAGTGTGGAAGTTAACTGTATTTGTGAGACAAGTGACCAAGTAGTGACTTATGGCTGGGTTCGGGGTTCCAGCCATCATTAGAGGTAATAGATATGTGTAAGAAGTTTGGAGATGGAGTGAAATGCAAAGTAATTAAGATGTGTAGGCTAATGATGGTACAGGTAATGATCCCATTCTCTCATTATCGCAGGCTTAAATGAGCTTTAGTTGCCTTTTACTGCTTTTTCTCAGTAGGCTATTTTAGGGAGCATAACAAAATACAATGAAAATGTGTTTCTAACCAACATATAAGCTAAGTAAAGTATTAGAAAGCATTAGGGAGAGGAGGTAGTTATTAGAAAGCCTAATAATTCTTTTCCCAAGTCCCTTTTCTGTCCAGTTAACTCAGCCTGTGTGGGGAAACACAACTGTAGGTGAGCAGTCTGAGGTGTGGGGACACGCGGGTCCGTATTTCCCTATTGCATCCCACCCTTCAGTTGTAATGGAGAGATGAAGCATCCAGGAGTGAAAGAGGGGCACAGACAAAAGATCAGAGAGCCCTATGGGCTTTCTGAAGGGGTGCTTAGCATCACTGGTGTGGAGGTAACCAAGCTGCTTGCTAATTCAGGAATGGGCAGAGAGACTGCAGCTCAAAGCTCCTCTCATTTAATGCTCATCTGAGGCCAATATAGTTAAGTGGGGATGTAAAGAGTAGTACATGCAATAAATAGGTGGCTTGTAGGAGTATAGCTGGATGAGTAAGGAGAGGATTGGGAGAGCTATAAAAACCACCAGGAACAAGCTAAAAATATAGTTAAAAATGAAAGGGAGAAGAAGGAAATTTTTGAGCTCTGGCTGTAGAAACTATTTCAGGTTACTGTAAAAGGGGCTTTCACATGTATTTTGAGACAGGTGAAAAGTAACTGAGAAAATAACTCCACTATTCTCCCTCTGGAGGTGGGAGTGAAGGGGAGGTAAAACAGGGCCTGTTCCCTTAAAGACTGGGGGAACTTAGTGAGCTGCTACAGTGGGGACACAGAGGGGTGCTCATTTCCTTGGGTGCTGAGTGGCTTCTCTGAGGTGCCTCTACATTCCCCCTCCTCTGATTTTTGTCACAAATATTTGTGGCATTGGTGTGAACAGCCTTAAGAAGAGGTTAAGTTGTAGGAGCTGTGACTTTTCTACCATGGTACTCGTGTTGCCTTTCTGCTTTGGTTTGGATGGTAAAGGAACTCATCCAAAGCTTCTCCCCAAAGTTAGCATAAGCGACTCTTCTTTGGTTTATCCCAAGATCCATTCTTTAGTCTTTCCCTTTCTTCTTAATACTAGCCAGAAGCAAATGTGCCAAAATAAAACTATATATATATAAGGGGTTAGCAAAGGAAGTCTTAGCAATGTTCAGACAGTTTTCCAGAGTACTCACAAGAGGAGACATTTTTCTGTCGAAGAGAAATAATCTGCCTTTGTTGCTGATTATTTGGTCTTTAGACAGTGATGTAGCACAGTCCTGGCACCATCTTTCTACTGTAGAAGAAGTCTGGTGTCTTTTGGATGCTTCTGTACTTGTATTTTGGCTGTTGTGTAGCCAGCCAGAACTGTACGCCAAGAGGCTATCATCCTGCATGGAATCATGGCCTGCCTTAGACAGGAGATGTTTTGCCATCTTCTACTGGAAGGAAAGAAACTGGTCTGCACTGAAACCAAGACCCAGCTGTGTCTCTGCTGTACAGCAGTGTCCATTCTGGCTTTGGCACTCTGCATACACGCAGCTCTCCAAGCCAGCGTTCAGTATTTGGCTTGCCCTTGCCAAGATAAGCTGAGGGATTTCTTTGGAGGGGAAAGACGTGACTTCCTTGGCTGGTTACTTTGTGAAGCAAGTAGAAAAGAGGAGAAATAGCCTGTTCACTTTCCAGTACAGGGGGTTATAGCAGACATACTTTAAGAAGTAAATTGTACTGCAGATATTTTGAGCTGTTGCAAGTCTCCATTATCCATTGTGTAGATGGGAAGGGCAGGAAACTAACTGCAACTAAGTTAATCTGGTTTGTTACATATTGTTTTGGGTTTGTTTTTGAACTGCTACAGTGTTTACTTCATGTGGGAAGTCCTTAGTGAAGTAGGGCCTGAACTAGTTAACTTTGGAATCTGCTTTGACAAAATGCACCAAATATAGCAATGCTGTAGCCAAGACCATGACCCTTTCTGTTAGCCATCTCCATCCTCAAAGCTCTTCAAGAGCCCAACAGCCTCTCCATAGCACAGGGAGCTCTGCTAAAGGTAAAGCTACTGGCATGTGGGAGGGACAAATCAAGTTGCAAACCATGTCTCACGCTGGGGGTGTGTGCGGAAGAAACATTCCAGTTGAGACTACAACAGAGACTTGAGTGAAACTTCATGGGGTTGCTTCTGAGAAGGCTGGAGACAAAAGGTCCTCACAGAAGCTTTAGGAGCTTTGTTTATTTCTTGTTGGCTTTGTGAAAGCAAAAATCTCTCTCAGCTAATCCCTGACAGAGCCAGCTGGCCTTCTTGCTAGCCTGTAAATCACTTTCCACATTAAAACATAGGTGCAGAGGCAAGGTAGGCTGGCAGCGTGGGGAGATGCTAACACCTCCGCTAGAAATCTAAGCAGGAATAATTGCTTCTAGAATGCTCAACAAACAAACCAGCCACTTAATTAAGAATAATAAATCAAGTAAGGGAGGGAAGCATTTGAACATCTATCCCTTGCGATAGCTGAACTTGCAGGCAGGTTATGGCTGCTCGGGGACATTCTGCATTACTTAAACACTGTGTAGGGGATCTAATAGTACAATGGGGGTTTCTGTTCAACAGAAATGGGTTCTGTGCTAGTGTGTAGAAAGGCAGGTGGTCTGTGGTGGGAGTGAAGACATGCAGATTTGTGTCAAATACTAAAAAGAGAGTAAGGTTCTAGAGGTCACACTGATTGCACTAGGTTTTGGCCCCTCAGGATTTAGATGGATCTTAACTTTTCTGGTCATTCCACTATTATGGATGTTGCTTCCTGAAGGATTTTCCCAGCCTGTTTGCAGTTGGGACTGTGATTCAAATCATTATCCTAACTTGTGCCAGCAAAGGGCAGGACTTGCTTGAACTGGAGCTGATGTTTGGGTGGGCTCAAATAATGTGGCCTGTGGGGGGAAAGGGTCCATCTCTTCCAAGGCTGAGGAAAACCAGTTCTTACAGCCAGTCTCCCATGTCTGCAGCATGGGCTTGGCTTTCAGCAGGCTTCAGAAAGGGCAGGGGGCCTGTCCAAAGCCCAGTCTGAGGCACCCAAGTGACCTCTGTGCTTTGTAATGGTTTAGGCTTTCTGTAATAAGAAGCTTAGTGAAATATGGGAGCTGACCAAACTGTAAGTTTTATTTGGGCTAAACCTAGGGGACGTATTTATAACTGGGGAGGGAAGGGTTTTTGGCACTGCTGACACTTCAGTGATTTCTGAACCTTTGGAGAATGCCTGGATGTTTGGCATTAATGAGGAAAAAATGCAAGGCTAAAAGCATCCCAGATGCACAGAATTCAATTACCTGTTGGTGCAGTTTGATTTTTACTATGTTTTTCAGTACATTAGTAATTGATCTGTGCAGTATTTGTAACTGCAGAGGAGCTCGAGATGAATGTTTGCCATAATTGTTACAAAATGTTCAATGCTGGGAATGAAATTTCTCCTTGCTGTGATTGTTCGTCTGATTTATGGCTAATGGAAAGTAGTTCTGCTCCTTTCTACAGCAAATTGATCTTGATTCTTCTTAAAATCCCAGCAAGAGGAATTGTTCTGAAACAAAACCCTAGTATGAAGTTAAATCATGGTGAGAGCTGCTGCCTGGTGGACATGCTTGGCACATCCCCTGTGGGGTTTTGCACTGGTGGTCACTCTGTGACTGCAGCTCTGTGCCCAGGAGGCAGCTGTGCTGGCATTCCAGAAGAGAAGTTCTCAGGGCCCAAAAGGTTCATCATCAAGTTCTTTTAAGCCCGGATCTATAGAAGCAGATCTATTTCCAGCTTTGCTTTCTGTCTCCCCCTGCATGTCACCGGTGATGCTGCTGTGTGAGGGAATCTCCCAGCTCATTCTGTCATTTCTGGTGTACATGTACTCATTACTTTTTTGGTGGAAGCTGGAGTTCCCAGGTGGTTTCCCAACCAATATGTGGACAGGCTAAGCAAGCCTTGAGCAAAAACTGGGAGGAGAGGTGATCCTTTCTCTACACCTGGTTAATTCCAAGGTATAATGGGGGGAAGAAATTAAAGTGATATGGAAGGGTGATCCCACAGTGATAACAGCACATGCTCTGCTCGCGCTGAGGTTTGCCTTGCCCTCATTAGGAGCATGATGTGTCCCAAGTGTTGGAAGGAAAATGAGCATCAGGAGACTAGTAAAGGAAACTGTATCTTGGGAGCTGGATTGGGAAAGGGGCATGAATATTTGCCAAGTAAGGCATAAAAGGCAGGTTTCTTGGGTATTACCTCTATAAACATCAAGCCTGTTCTTGTGTTTGAGTCTTTTCATGTGCCTTTCTCCAATTGCAGACTGCGAACTTGGTGCTGGAAGATGGGATGAAGATGAAGGGCTATTCTTTTGGCTATCCATCCTCCACAGCAGGGGAAGTTGTATTCAACACTGGTCTTTCTGGGTAAGATAAAAGCAAATGAGTGATAAGCACAAAAATTTGTCTGGGAGACTGTTAAAGTGTGAAAGCTGCTTTTCCCAAGCTTGTAGGGTCCTGATGCAAGCATGTAGAACATACTCCAGTGTTGTGTATTGGGTTTCTATAGTGTGGGGCTACAGGGGTGGCTTCTGTGAGAAGTTGCTAGAAGCTTCCCCTATATCCAATAGAACCACTGCAGCTGGCTCCAAGATAGACCCACTACTGGCCAAGGCTGAACCCAACAGCAGTGGTGGTTGCCTCTGTGACAACATATTTAAGAAGGAAAAAAGCTGAAGTGCAGAAGAAATTGCAGCTGGAACATATGAGAGCAACAGCTCTGCAGGCACCAAGTGCAGAAGGAGGGAGGAGCTGCTCCAGATGCCATAGCAGAGATTCCCCTGCAGCCCGTGGTGCTGACCATGGTGAGGCAGGCTGTGCTCCTGCAGCCTTTGGAGGAGATACCCACCTGCAGCCCTTGGAGGATC
This sequence comes from Pezoporus flaviventris, assembly GCF_033815535.1. NCBI lineage: Eukaryota > Metazoa > Chordata > Aves > Psittaciformes > Psittacidae > Pezoporus > Pezoporus flaviventris. The sequence continues at coordinate 56,772,757 of NW_026892549.1, forward strand.
CCATGCCAGAGCAGGGGAATGCCTGAAGGAAGCTGTGGCCCTGTGGGGTCCCCACACTGGAGCAGGTTTAGTGGCAGGAGCTGTGACCCTGCAGGGGACCCCAGCCTGGAGCAGCCTGTCCTGAAGGACTGCACCCCATGGAAGGGACCCACGTTGGAGCAGCTCATGAAGAACTGCAGCCTGCGGGAAGGACTTGTGTTGGAGAAGCTTGTGGAGGAGGGACCCCTTGCTGGGGCAGAGGAGGAGTCTCCCCATGAGGAAGGATTGACAGAGAAAATATGTGATGAGCTGACTACAACCCTAGTCCCTGTTCCTCCACACTGCTGTGAGGACAGGAGATAGAGAATGGGGGAATAAAGCTAAGGAGGGGAAAGGTGAAGGGAGGTGTTTCTAAGGTTTAGTTTTATTTCTCATTACCCTTTTCTCATTTGATTGGTAACAAATGAAACTAATTTCCCCAAGTCAAGTCTGTTTTGCCTGTGAGGGTTATTGGTGAGTGATCTCTCCCTGTCCTTATCTTGACACAAGAGCCTTTTGATGCATTTTCTCTCACCTGTCCAGTTGAGGAGGGCAATGACGCAGCAGCTTTCATGGTCACTTGTTATCCAACCAGGGTGAATCCACCATCTCCAGAGATATATATATATATATATATATATAGTGATAGTTAATGAAGAGACTTCAGACAGTCCATTTGTGTCATAGCATTTGTTGTGATGAGCAACTTTAAAGACTGATAGAGCTAACCATGATAGTGAGTTATGTGTGGATCTGATCACCTCCCATTGAAATGCAGCCATTGCAGAGGAGCTGTCTTTGTTCTTCCAGCAGTGCCCTGATCAAACAGAGGTTTGAATCATTTGCAGCCTTTTGAGTAATGGAACTTGGCTTCCAAGTTGGTCATGACCTATCTCTTATGACATTCATTGGCTCATACCACAGTTAAGGATGCATTTAAGCTCTGTGTGGTTTCCAGATAAAAGGTAGGATCAGCCTCATGCCTAACCTTGCATGACTCTCTCCTCTTGAGGGATAGAAGCCAGTGGCTGACTGAAGATGGCAGCCAAATACTGCCAGTGCTTTTATTGAACTGCTTGAGTGGAGGAAATCTGCCCAGAGGAATGAGTGTTTTGGGTAGAAGAGGGACATGTCCCTGGGGATGTGAAACAGCTCTGAGGTGGCTGGTGCTTGAGCTTTTCCTGCAGTCATTCATAGCTGTCTTTGTCCAGCTGCCTTGCATTTCCCAAGTTCTGCTCTCCTTTGGAGAAACCTGCACTCTGAGGATGAGTTTTTAAATGACCTCATTGATGAGAGTGTTCAATTGCTGTGGAGGGGAATCCGGTTGCAGGGTTTTGCATTAGAAGGCAATTATTTAAGTATTCTGACAGCACTAATTACTGACTGTGTTAATATACCCGCCAAAAAGCAAGTGTTTAATGTAGAGCAGAATGATGCAGGGCACCAGAGTTCTTTTCTTGGTGATAGATTATAGGCAATAAATCTTGTCACATCACAAAAGTCAAGGAGGACCTGGTGGGTTAATTTCCTCTCCACATGTTACTGTGGCAGCAGAAGCTGCATTTTCTCATTTTCAAATGATTTGGAGAAGATGCCTCTGAAAGAGATCTCTTCTGTGCTGGGGAGCATATGGGCACGGAGGGAACATTCAAAATGTAAGGTTGTATCTTCAGAGCGCTCCAGGAACATGATCTTGATTGATTCAGAGAAGAGAAAAAGTTTGCAGCATTGCTGCAGATCGTAGAAGTGACAGATTTGCTATTAGTCCAAGGATTGCTGTCATAGAATCCTGTACTGGTTTGATTTGGAAAGGACCTTAAAGCTCATGCAGTTCCAATCCTCTGCCATGGGCAGGGACACTTTCCACTAGAACAAGCTCCAAGCCCTTGTGTCCAACCTGGCCTTGAACACTGGCAGGGATGGGGCAGCCACAGCTTCTCTGGGCACCCTGTGCCAGCACCTTAGCACCCTCATGGTGAAGAACTTCCTCCTAATGTCTAATCTCAATCTCCCCTCTTTCAGGTGAAGTACACAGACTGGTTTGAGTTGGAAGGGACCTTAAAGCTCATCCAACTCCATCCCCCTGGCACAGGCAGGGACACCTTCCACTAGAGCAGGTTGCTCCAAGCCCCTGTGTCCAACCTGGCCTTGAACACTGCCAGGGATGGGGCAGCCACAGCTTCTCTGGGCACCCTGTGCCAGTGCCTCAGCACCCTCACAATAAAGAATTTCCTCCTTATATCAAAACTAAATCTCCTCTGTAGCTCTGCCCAGTGCTTCTGAGCATAGAGATCAAGACCTTATGTATCTAGAGGAACCCAGCTACCTGTTTACATTGACTGAGTCAGAGGCTAAGTGTCTGTGTGAAAGACGTGCCCAAGGTTGGGGTGTTCTACAGACTGTCGGGGTCCATAGTGATTTGTCAGAATAGAGAGCAAGAGGCTGCTACAGAGGTGCTTTTGCCATGGCTGCTGTTAAGCCTCAGACCATACTTCCTGTGAAGCAGGCGTTTCTAGATGCTGAGTGGGGTCAGCCTAAGCTCTGTGCTGGGATGATTAATATGCTGCTCTGCACCTTGTCTGCTTATCTGGGCTCCTACATTTTGACTCATGTCATAGAACTGAGAGACAGAACACTTTATGTGCATACAGCTTTCAGGCTTGAAGTAGCTAAAGCTGTCTGAAATGTTGTCATTGCTCTGGAATAGAGGGCAGAGAGCAGTGTTTTGGGGGTGAAATGGTGAATTTTCATTGGAAAAGCATGAGAAGGAACTTTTCAGAAAGATTTGCTCAAAAAGAAAATAAATCCTGATATTGCAGCCATCTGTTTGGTATAGGAAGAAAAAGGAAGAGAGATTTCCAATTAGGAAAGAAAAAGAATTACAACCTATAAAATGTCCCCATGTTTGTAACAGCTCAGTAAATGCATTTGCCTCTCATAAGTCTGTGTGTGTTCCCCATGATATTCTAGCAAGAGAACTGATTAACTGTAATTTACTGAACTCAGGCAGGCCTTTGGGCAGGCACAGCAAGGATTAGACCTTGCAGTATCTTTGGAGCTTGTGTTCCCATCTGCTCTTCTGTGCTGTACGAGGCGTTGTCCCTGCTTAAATGCCATTGTGTCTCAACACAGGGCTGTCTTCATGCCCTACCCAAATGCAGTGGCTCTCTGTACTCGCTTGCTGATTACCAACAGCATGCAAAGGTTAATTACATTAGCTTTGTCATTAACAGAGTCTTTTGGTAGCATAACCAGTTGACTTGGAAGGAGAGAGCAATGCCAAATGTGCACATGTCATGCACTTACTGCAGCATTGTGATCACACTGCACCTTATGTGGTTGTTTACCTGCAGCAGGAAGTATGGATCTGAACAGCAGGAGAGGCTTACCTGAAACTGTTTCATGGCCATTGTTCATTTGATGATTCATTTGTCAGAGCTGGCTGGTGTGCTGTGTTGTCTGTATCTGCCTGCAACCATTCCAGGTTTTGTGAAGAGTTTCCCAACATTTAGTAATGAATCTTCCGGCAGGACGTCTGATGTTCCATAAAAAATGTCTCTTGTGACTTGCTGATATCTGGTAGATGGCTGAAGTTGCCAATTATGTATTGTTTAAACAATAATAAATTATATTCTGTATAGGGCAGATTAATGCTGAATTGTCTTCATGCATTTGGCTGAATATTGGTGTGGATAACTTCATTTGTTGCTAAATTACAGCTGCTTTTGGGTTAAAAGACAGCAATTGTGTAATGGATTGCCATATCCTGCAGGATAAGGGAGAAAGTAAAGGACTGGTGTTAAGTTAAAGCTGAGGAGCAGGAGCATGGGCATGTAGACCATGTTTACTCTGTTCCCCTCTACTGGATCCAGAGCTGGTACTTTGCAAAGACCCTTGGTTTGCTCCTCCACTGCAGAACACTGTTTCACCACACTTCTAGATCTGTCCTTGCTGAGAAAGGTATTCAGGCAGGTGCTCAAAGCTGCTGTTCCTGAGGCTTCAGCCTGCGCTAGAGATACAAGGACATGCTCTGGGGACTTGTGACCAGGGAAGACTGCTGAATTCTAAAGCATTGCCTTCAACCTGCCTTCTTCCAAACCAGCTTCCAAGCAGTTAGGAGTCTTGTCAGGTAAAATGTATGGTGGAACCTGGAGATTGCTTAGGATGGAGGCCAGGCCTCATGCTGTGAGAAGCTGCAGAAGTGTTATTATGGCAGGGCTTGTTGACAGAGCAAGTAGGAGAGAACACAGAGCAGTAGTGAGGAATCACAAGGATGGTTCACAGCTGCCTTACCAATCCCCAGACAAAAAAAGGTAGGCACAGATTTGTCTACCTGCTTCCCCACAGCAAGAGCAGTTACAGCCTTGAACATCTCAAGACCTACAAGCTCCAGAGCACGAAAGGGACCAACTCTGGACAATTTACTCTGTTGGCTTTTCAGTTTGAGCTTTCTATTGCTGCTGAGAGGGATAAGTTCTTACACCTCATGAAGGGAAGGACACAGCAGTGCCAAAGTACTGCCCACACATGGGGAATGACCAAGCCCAAGCAATAGCTTGGGTGAAGCAGTGGGCCATGCAATTACTGCAGCTTGCAATGGCTCTGCACTTTGTGCATTTGTTCGCCTTATGTTATATCACAAGGAGCCTGAGTTTAACAGCTCTTGTGCTTTTCTTAAATGAAACATGAGAAGCCAAAGCCTTGCCTTGTTCTCAGTATCAAATGTTTAATCACAGATGGCAAAGTCAGAACAGATTCATGGATGTGTTTGCTTTTATACTGAGACTACTTTCACACAAATTCCATTTCTGACTTTTTGTCATATAGGAATTCAGACCTGTCTTGTTTTAATGGCTCTTTTGTTTTTCTTTCAACTCCAACAAAGGTATTTTTCTTCTATTGCTTCTTCATCTAGATACACCGAAGCCTTGACAGATCCCAGCTACAAAGGACAGATTCTTACACTAGCTAACCCCATAGTTGGGAATGGTGGCGTGCCTGACACAGCTGCTTTGGATGAAATGGGTCTCAGGAAGTTCCTGGAGTCTGATGGGATCAAGGTAACAAGGGGAGATGCAGACCTGATCAAACGGTGGTGTTAGCAGCCTGAGCATGTGTGTGTGCAAGAGTTTACTGCCAGCCTTATAAAAGTTAGAAGGAATCAATGATACTTAGCCTTTCACTTTCTTCTTCTGGATAGTGTTCTTTGGAGGAAGGTGGGAAAAGATAATCCATCTTTCTTTCTGTGCTGGGCTCTGTGCTGTCTGAAAGCAGTATATTTCCCGTCAGTGATGGACATGCTACAGTTCTTGTGAACTGCTGTCTTGTGAACTGTTGCCCCAGAGAGAACAAACGCCAGTGAGAATGAGAAGCTTCTGCATACTGAGACTTTCCTCTCTATGTCTGCTCTACCATAAACAGGGGAGGTGACAGTTGTGTGAAGAAGGCTGTATGTACTAGTGCAGGAACCAATATTTACACTGTGGTGACGGGGAATGTTGAAGTAGGGCTGTGTCCATGCAGTGGTGGCAGTACTGAAAAATGGAGCAAAACCGAGTGATTGCAGAACCTGAGGTGAAATGGCTCCTTTATAAGCTAACTCCACTGGAAAATGGAGCTGATGTTTGAAATGAAATGTCACTTCAAAGTGAAAAGCTTTCTTAAGCAAAAGATGAATCAAAATAAAACATTTTGTTTTGTCTTAAACTTCCATTTTCTTTCTGATAAGAAGTGTTTTCTCAGTTCCATGCAATTTGCAGCTTTGGTTACCTGGAAGCCCCATTACTCTACGAATTTCCTAAGTAAAATGGCCCAGCTACAATCACAGAATGGTTTGGGTTGGAAAGGACCTTAAAATCATCCAGTTCCAACCTCCTGCCAAGGGCAGGGATGCCTCATACTAGACAATGTCACCCAAGGCTCTGTCCAACCTGGCAGTCATGACAGAACATGAAGTCTTTAGCCCTTTGCAGGGTGCACTCTCTCTATGAAGACTCAGATCTGCTGTCTTTTTGTTATAGAAGAGCAGCCATGCCATGCCTAGCCTTGTGTCCTGTCCATGATACGGTTTGCTGTGGATGAACAGTGAAAACTCGGGAGGTGCAGAGCAAGTACAAAGTGATCCTTCAGTGCAAAATGACATTTCTTCTCTCTGTAGGTTTCAGGTTTGCTGGTGCTGGATTACAGCCATGAGTACAGCCACTGGCAGGCTGCTAGGAGCCTTGGAGAGTGGTTGCAGGAAGAAAAGGTGAGTAATCTAGGGGTAACTACATGAGAACAGAGCTGTATGCATGGGAACAGGGGGAAGAACTGCTGCCTTTTAGCTGGTAACAGCTCTTCTCCTCAGGTATCTTCACCAGTCTGTACTGGGTTCATTCTGTGCCTCTTAGTTCTCTGATTCTTCATCCATTTCTCTTTTTCAGGATGCCGTGGTATTTCCAAGATCTGTCTAGAAGGAATGTTAATTAAATGGGAATGTTTGCTTTTCCATGAAAGTGATACACATTAGCATTCTGTCAATTGTTTCTGTAGAGCTGCTCCTAGTAGTGCTGTTGTGGTCATAAGCACAAGAGATGTTGGCTGCCAGAACCCCACTGGCTTGGAGCCAAGGGGGTCAAGGATGTGTCAGTAGACTGCCACTGACTTGGGACAGCTGGGAGGGTTAGGTGCTTATAAGTAAGACAAAATGGGGCTCAGAAATGAGATTGCTACTTGCCACATGAGCTTTTTCATTTAGTGCTTTTTAGGGCAGAAACTAGACTTGAAGAACTAGGCTATTTTTGGGTGGAAATAGGGAGAAGTGTATAACAGGAAGGAAGGCAGCCTATGTAGGAATGCTGCTCTTGCCAGAGCTCCTTAAAGGACACGTTCTTCTCAGCAAAGTGAGCTGGCTGCTATCTTCTTCTGTCCTAGCTGCTTGTTTTCCAGCTTACCCTTCTCTTGTGTTTTCTTCAGGTGCCTGCACTGTATGGGATTGATACCAGAATGCTGTCGAAATTAATTCGTGACAAGGTATGATCTGCTTCCCTTGATCTGGTGTGTTAACCTTGCTACTTCTGGGCCTTTTTATTATCAGAGCAGCAAACCTGGGGTAGCAGTGTTACTGCTGGGCTGCCTTGACCTCAGATGCTGCTCTTCCTGTGCCCTGTGCTCTTCCAAAGGCTCCCTATCCTCTCTACACAATGGTCTGAGGCAGAGCAGATCCCAGGGAGGCCCCTCTTCTTTGCTCTGCTTCGAGTTTTCTGTTCCACATAAGTGAACCAGTGTAAGCTGATGTAGATGAAAGGCCTCAGGTAGCTGTGTCTGACTAGTGTGCCAAACACAACAGGTACTAGTGTCAACTGCATGTTGCCTTGGATAGTGACAAGAGAGAGCGACAGTTCTGTGAGGCATTTTGCATATTAGGTCACAGACAGCACCTTTGGTCAGTGGAACTACTCCTGCTCCTCAGAGACAAAAGAAGGCCTACAGTAAACTGATCTGGCTCCCTAACTCAGGCTGAAGCCTGTTATTATCTTTAATAGTCATTACTATTCTCTGGTTTCCAAGAGCTGACAATTGAAGGACATGAGCAGGTTTATGTTACTGAGTGGAGGTTAATGTTAAGGTACACTTCACACTGGTTAAAAGAGTGATCAAAGCCAGTCTGAATGTAAATGTGCCTTGGAGGATCTTCTGTAATGGATTATTTAAAGTTGCTTTTTTCTGTAGGTGATCAATTTGCAGTCTGTAGTTCCAGCCCACACCCCCTTTCATTCCAGAGAGCAAAATGTGAATGATCTAGCTTGAACAGATAAGTAGCAGGAATGAGCTCTGGCAGGAAGACAGATTACTGTCCTGCTCTTACAGACTGCAGACAAGTGCAGTTTAATACAATAGAAAATGGCAATATGTTTTCTACTTTCAGAAGACCTACTGTTTAATGGATCAGCGTTCCTTTCATCCAAAGTGAAAGCACTTCCCATGTTTACCCTGTAACTTAGCAGTGCATGGGAGTAATGCCCATTATACTGGGCCTCTGAGTGGTATTGGTTTATGGCTTTTAAAATAGTGCATAATGTAGCCTTTTCTCCCATTCTGAAAGAAACAGCACTTCACTCCATGTCTGTTTATAAATTGAGGGGTGAGAACAGGGATTCATTATGATAAATTACAGAAATGAGTGGTGACTTGTTAAATTAGTCTCCAATGGTAAATGCAGGGGAACAATCTGGCAGAATAACCTGGCAGCAAGGCAAGACATGGGGTTCCTGTTTGAGAGCAAGGGCTTTAGGGCTTTGTCATCAGTGTATATGGGACTGACTGGTGGCTCTCATCAGCTTCTGTGGGTCCCAAGAACCTGACTTGTTTAAGGTGATGCTGAATTTCTCAGCTCTGGTCCGTGCAAAGCAGCCTGGAGTTGCTTTTGTTGTGCTACTCAAGATGAGGTAGGATGTCAGATACTGATATACTGTCTTTAAAATTTACCCATAGTAGTGTGCATGGCAGTGCAGGATGCTGTCTCCATCTGGCCCTGACAAGGATATTTCAGGTATGGCCAATGATGGCAGTATCTCATGGAAGTGTCACCAAACCCAATGAATAATCCAATGAGAGTGCATGCTAGTGTGATGTCCACAGGGTGGACTAACATCTTTTATATGAAAGTTAAAAGTTACAACAAAACATTGACTTATTCTGTGTTACTTTCCCCTTCCATCCTTGAAAAGTTCTGTACTGCACACCCTGTCCCCATGCTGAGAAGAGGTTAACCCTAGGTTAATCCTACTTATTTCAGGAGTGGGGCAAAGCCAAACCACTGAGAATTTGAACGAGCAGAATGCTGCTGGCAGAGCAAGCGTGGCCTGGCTTCTGTGAGGTGCTAACAGCAATAAAGAGTAGAGCTTGTGGAGGTGTTTTTTTTAAGCAGTTTCTTCAGAAAACAGTGTGCAGACCTGCCTCCTACATAGCTTTGCCTTACACCAGCTCTACTTCCTTGTATCTATGCACAGGAGGTGGCTAAAGATCTCACAGTGAGTTTCTATAAACCAGAAAGCTTCAAACTGCTTTGTGGATTACTCCCAGATCTATGGGGATCTGAATTCTAACCCTCTTGGAAGGCAACCCATTTCACGCTCACTAGACAGCTTGCCAGGCTGCCTATTAACAAATGTTACTGCTGACAATGCCTCCCCTGAATGAAGGATTTTAAATAGGTTATTTGATACCAAGTAAGGTTCAGGAACTTCTCTAAGATGCTAGAAATGGTTGTAAGCTACCAAGAAGCCATCTCTAAACAGCTGTTTCAGTTGCTGTGCCTGTCAGCACCTTGTCCCTGTGTTCACAGCCTTTCCTTTGCTAGTGCTTTTTTGTTGACTGGTGTATTTCCACAGGGCACGTTACTTGGGAAGATTGAATTTGAAGGTCAACCCGTGGAATTTGCAGATCCAAATAATCAGAACTTAATTGCAGAAGTTTCAACAAAGGTGAGAAATTCTTCTGTGGTCCCAAGGCTGTACACTCCAGGTGGTAACTGCTCCCCATTTGCTCTGGGGATTAGCCAGTCAATTTGGGAACCTTTTATATACCATGTACCTTTCCAGACCTTTGAAGGACTGTTGTCTCAACATCGTCCTTGCAGAATCCCCATGGCTTCTCGGGTACAGAGCTGAAGCTGTAAAATGAGCTGCGTTGAGCTAGATGTAGTCTGAACAGTACTCTGATCAGAGGACTGTGTGTTACAAAGACAGGATTGAGAAGTATTAGTGATAAGTTAGACCTAGTATATAGTGGGCATTTTCAAATGGAAGAACTACTAGTAAAAAGAATGGTTGTTTTAAGTTTCAGGAAAGCTCACAAAAAGATTTTGATAATCTGTGTTCAGGCATAGCTTTGTTGAGGTGACTCCAGAAGATATTTCTAGATTTCAAAAAGAGACCAGGTGAGGAATCCCCTGGATCTAATATTACTGGTGTTAGCTGGTTTGTCTGTGGATGTGTACAGATAAGCAGTTAAATTCGTGCCTCTGTTAGCTGGATATACAAACTATCTTCCACCATGAGCTGAGAAGAACATTACCAATCATGAGGACTTAGGAAACCAGGCCCATACTAAAATTAGTAACTATTCTTGTACCAATGCAAAGGCTAACATCTTAAATTGTGGACCCTTTGGGGTTTAAAGTGGGATAAAGTGTGTGTTTGGGTGCTTAATCCCATTGAAGTGAGAACAGGGTGTATGAATCTCTTCTACAAATTCCATGCTTACTGCAGCTTATTCCATGCTGTTTGCAGCTCCTTCAAGATCAGTGAGGCTGTGGAAGAGCTTTGCAAATAGTTGCTTGTTTACTGTTCTGCACACAAGCTGATATGAGAGTGAGCATGTGTGAGAAGCAGTCCTAAACAGGCTGGTCAGTGAGCAAGTGGGAATTTGAAGCACAGTCTCCATTCAGGCTTGGATTTACAGCAGTACCTGGTTACCTAGGATGCTGTTGGAATCAATAGGCCACTTCGTGAATATCACCTTCAGGGATCTCGCCAAATCATGCCAAAGCCTCCACTGTATTTTGAGTCAGGGCCTTGTTGCTACACAGAAGGATGGCAATTGCTTATTGAGATTGTGATCTATGATTGCAAGATGCAGGTGAAGCCATTTTGAGCAGTAACTCAGGAAAAGGTAAGGTTGCTGATGCTGAACTCTGCAATTACTAAGACAGAATTGCTGTAAAGATGCTGAAAATAGCTTCTCAGATGGAGATGCAATGAGATTAACAGAGCCTTGGTGGTCTCATTATGTTCATAACTTTATTTTATAGACTTAAAAAGCAGCATTGCAAATAAAGCTGAAAATGAAGTTAGCTGTTCAGTGTTGATAATTACTGGACGTGATAATCTATATGTTGCCAAATAACTATTTTCATGTAAATCAGGATACAGTAAGATCAGGAATCTGCTTATCAACTGTATATTAGGAGTGATTGATTCCCCTCACCTCCCCACTTCTTTAGAAGGCTGATGGTATAGCCCATATTCGCCAACATTGCCTGTACAGGGTGGGGAATATAGAAAGCTGCCAGTATTCTGCAGGGACTTCTGTCAGAGACTTATTTTGGTGCACGTGGTGATCAGGGTCCCAGAGCAGATGAGAAGTATTTAACCACTTGAGCCTAAAAGGCTACTTCCATCCACACATAAAGATAGCCCTATTCCCACATCATCCTTTCAGACTGAGGCAGTTTCTTATAGGTTGTGCAGTGAACAGATGAGGGAAGTCCTCTTGCTTTAGAAGGAATATATTTGAACAGCTCCCTGATCCAGTTCCCAGTCTGGTTTCTGTCTAGGCATACTCTGGGCCGGATGCGGAAGTCAGAACTCTGCCGTACAGAGGAATAAGAAGTGTGAGAAGAGGGGCGAAGGTTGTGAAGAATTTGGCACCTACAATCAGCCTAGCTGCTGAAGGACATGTAACAAATCACAACCTAAGTAATTAGACAGGGAAGAGCTTAGAGAGTGAAGTAATTAAAGTATCTCAAAGCAGTTTTGTACCTCAACTCCCTCTGGCCATTAGAACAGCCAAGGAGAACATCTGAGAGAGATCTTTGCCTCATAATGTTTTGAGACTTTAAAGTATGGATGTTGTGAAGAGTTGGGGGGTCTCCAGAAGCCCTTTTGAAAGATAAGGTGAATTTATTCTAAGGGACTCTGGCACATGACAATAAATTAGTTTCTGTGGAAACTGAACACCTTAATCTTGAGATTATTGAAACCCACCTTCCAGAAGCCTGAAGGTCAGCAGGTAAAAGACCCGTACAATTCCTGTGCAGTGCTGCAGTTCCACCATAGACTATGGAAGTAGAATCTACTTGTGTATTGGTGACTGTGAAGACATTGTCGTATTTGATGTCAGGCATGGCTTCATGTCAGAAGTCTTGAGTGATCTAACAAGACCCAGTTTCAATATGATTTCCATTCTACTCATTCTCAAAAAGAGATTGTAGGGTACTTTGCCATCTGATGTAATAGCATGAACTACAAGGAATCTTCAGATACAAAATAACTCCTTTCAGCATTGCACAACAGGAATTATGACAGCAGTCATGTCCTCACAGGTCAGCTAGGGACCATTGGTGACTCATGTGTTGTGTTGCTGCTCAAAGCCTTGTAGTGAAGAGAGGTGGCTCTTTGCAACCCATCTCTTCCACCCTTCCTCCTTAGATGTCAATAAGTCACTCCTGTTAACGATCAGAGCTTGCCTCACATGGGACATGCTCTTGCATCCTAAAACTCTGCTTCTCAGTCTTTGAGCAGGTAAAAGTTCAAACAAAAACTGAGTTAGGAGAACACAGGGGGAGGAGTTGTAATATTCTGCTAACAACCTTCATCTTGAGTTCCCTGTAGGGGGGATGTCTCTCCTTCTGGCTGGTCATAATCCTCCCATAAAAGGTTCGGTTTGTCACCCTGCAACAGGTGTATTGGGCATGGATTTTAGCATCTCTTCATAAAGGGCCCAGCAGTGAAATATGAATGCCAGGGAAGCTGATTAAACAGGAGTTACTTAGTTTAAAAAATTAAATAGAGACTTTATTTTCAGTGGTGTGTTGCACGAGAGAAAAGCCACTTAAAGTATGCTTATCAATATCAGCTTGCAGAAGCTGAGTGTAACTAAAGGGAAGCACAGAGATTTTTACAAGGAAGAAGACTGCCTTATGTGCTTATTGATGAATAACATCCCAATGTGGTGATAACAGCAGTCATGTAACAAGTAAAGTATTTCAACAAGCTTCAGAAAGAAGCTGTCTGTAAATAACCTTATATTAGTGCTACAGCCATCTGTCAGTATATCTGCGTGTTGCAGTATCAAGGCCCATATGGTGGTTTGACCATTTTTTTTTTCATGACTAAAAGATAAGTGGATGTACAAAGCATAATAGTTCAGATTTGGGACTGGTGATGATTAACTTTGTGGACTGGGTTAAGGAAGAGTAGCTGAAGGAGGAGGAGAAATGTTGTCTGACATGTCAAACTGTCAGGCCCATATGAGCAAAAGCCGTGCTCTGTGACATGCTTAGCCTGGTCTGTACTGCTGTGATGCACTGGAGGTCACCCATAGGCGATCTCCAGCTGTGCTATGCTTTGGTCTTACTGTGATTGGAGGGTCAGCATAGTGTTGATGTGGTGGATCTGCAGCTGGTGTGGAGCAGCCTCACTCCACTGGCATTAGCAGGATGACTTAACTGCAGCTGAAAGTCTCTTGCTGTGTATCTGGTGTTTCTCTCGGGCTGCACTAATCAGTGAGAACTGGCTTGCTGCTTCACTGCTAATGAGGTAAAACACAGGAAAAAGCTTGTCATTAGCTATGGAAACAAGTGATTTCTTAGGAATTGCTGTAATCAAGAGTGTATAAAAGAGCATTATAACTTCTGGTCTCACAGAAAAATGAAGGAAGTGCTAATGCCTGCAGTGCTTCCAGAGATTTCCCTGTGAATTGATTGTTAAGTACTAGTTCTGGACGGTGGTGAAATGTTACTCTGCTCCCTGTCTTCCCTGTGTTCTGTGAGCAGGGGGTGATCGGTCATTTACAGCATGGTCTGTCTTTCTATAGGAAGTGAAGGTTTATGGCAGAGGGAATCCAATTAAAGTTGTAGCTGTCGACTGTGGGCTGAAGTACAATATTATCCGCCTGCTAGTAAAGGTAGGTCAGTGCTTTATGTCCTTCATCTCTTGTTTTGCTTTGTCAAAAGCCTAGACTGTTCTCATTAGCCTTCCTTCTACCTGGACACATCCATTCCAGTAGCAGTTGTGCTCCTAAAATGAGGTACACTTTTTAGGAAGATTTTTATGGGAATGTGGTGCACTGTATTGAGGAGGTAAGGAGCAGGACCTGTGCAGCAACCTCTCAGCCATGAGAGGAGTTCCTAGGTGAACTTTAAAAAAGACAAGGCATGGCTTCTGTAAAGAGCAAGCAAGGAAAGTCAAGCCAACACTGTAAATAACAAATAAATGGGGATAAGATTTTGCAGTGAGGGTAGTGAATAGCTGAAACAGGCCCAGAGAAGCTGTGGAATGTCTGTCCTTGAAGATAGTAAAAACTCAACTGACCAATGCTCTTAAGCAACCTGCCAGCAAGCTGAACTTACCCCTGCTTTGAGCAGGGATTGGAGCAGGTGACCTCCTGGAGTCCCTTCGTCCCAAGTTATTCTTTAAGCCTATGATTCTGTGAAAATCTTTTCCTGTTGTTAGCGCAGTGATTGAGCAGTCCTCACTTCTGTAACCACACAGGAGGATTAAAAGGGGTGTCCTCTCATTCTCCGGATCTACTGGGTTTCCCTGTTTTTGTTCTTTAGTTTATGTGGATATTCCCATTTTTCCCATTTTTCATGTGCAGGATCATTTTTCACATGGCACAGAATGAGGTTGTGAAGTCCTAATTTAGCATTTAGGATGAATGCACTGTGTAAAAATGACCATGTTTTACATGTGTGCATGTGTTCACATGTGTGTATGCTTTGTTTTTGCATTCCATTAGTAAGTTTTGATCTTGGTGAATTTCAGACAAACTTGACAGACATCGAAACAGCTCAAAGTTACTAAATCTACCAGTTTTGTGAAAATAATCTGGTCAGATATGGAGAGAAACCTTGTTTTTGTCCCTGGCAAAGGGATGACTTGAAATCCAAACTCAGCCTTTGGGACATAAGAGCACAAGAACAACCTCCTCACAAAAATGCATTTCTTCCCCCCCTCCCCATTTCTTGTTCCCTGTTCTTTTTCTCCTAGCGAGGTGCAGAAGTGCATTTGGTTCCATGGGACCATGATTTCACCAGCATGGAGTATGATGGGCTCATAATTTCTGGAGGTCCAGGAGATCCCATGAAGGCCCAGGAGGTGATTCAGAATGTCAGAAAGGTACAGTGTAATAGCCATAGGTCAATTGTTCTTCTTTGCCCCTCTTTTCAAGTGCCTGACTTCTATACAGTTGATGGTACTAACATGTTACAGACCAACTGTTAAATGATTTCATCTGCCTGGGATATTTCTCATCTTCATCCCCTGGAGTTGCCTTCAGACCAGTAGTTACAGTAAGGATATACAGACCTCGGTGAGCAATACATGATTACTGTGCTGACCTTGCCGGTGCCTCAGAGTAGCCTGTGCTCTTTCAGGACCTCTGTGACCTTTTGAAAGGACACTCCCAATTTCACAGTGTTCCCATTTGAAACAATGTCACACACTGAATGGCTGTAATGCAGAGTGTCACTGCATGTTCTCCTCGAGGAGACCGAGACATCAAACCGTGTTCTGAGGCTTCCCTCTCAAAGGAGAGGAGTAAACTTTTCCTTTATAGGCTGTTACCACCCATACATTCAGCTTTGTTGTGAGTTTGTGAGAGAACTGGCATGGTTTGTGCTGGAATTGCTGAACACAAACACTCCAGTGTCTCCTGAAAACCTTTTTGTTTTAGGTCCTGGAGAGCAATCGTCCACAGCCTTTGTTTGGAATTAGCATGGGGAATCTAATCACTGCGATAGCAGCCGGAGCTACTTCCTACAAGATGCAGATGGCCAACAGGTATGGCAACTCTTCTGCTTCCCAAGACCCAGACAAACCAGCTCAGCATTGCAAAAGGCCACATAGAAGCAGTGCATTACTTCTGAACTGACTTAATGAGAGCTATCATGTCGGTAACATTACTTCTTCATTCCAGCTGTTCTCCTTGCCTTTAATTTAAACTGCCATGTCATGTATTACTTTTTCTGAGGGTATTTTGAAAGTCTTTGATGTAATTGATCCCCATCAAACTGAAGAATAGCAGAACTTCTCCTAGGATTTATCATTTTGAGATTGGCTTCCAGTATTGAACAGCTAGTATTGAACTGCTCTGTATAGCCCCAGAGTTATCTGCTCTAATAGTGGCATTTGAACACATCTGACTCTTCTGCCCTTGGTTCTCTGATCTTTTATCTTTCAGAGGACAGAACCAGCCTGTCCTGAATGCAGTGAATGGACAGGCTGTCATCACTGCTCAGAATCATGGTTATGCTATTGACAGCTCTACCCTCCCACCTGGCTGGAAACCTCTCTTTGTGAATGCCAACGATCAAACGAATGAGGTGAGCTCATGCTTTCCAGGAACCTGCACATAGCAGCCCCTAGTGAATGAATACCCTCTCTTACTTTATTTCACCTCCTGGAAATTTGCTGTCAGATTACTATTAGTTATTAGGGCTAAACTTGGTGATCTGACCATCTGCTTTACTTGGGGTTTTGCCTGACAGGCCAAAAGGGGCTGAGCCATTACCACTGTTCTCCATACTAGCCCAAAGTGTAGGTTTGCAACACTGACCATGTGATTTCTCTTGAACAGCTGCCTTATTAACTTTTGAGATCTCCCTGCTATCAGTGATGCTCATTCAGTTACTGTCATCTTAGGACTGGTACCATAGGTGTCACAGCCTGGGTCATTATTCAGTTGTGTTGCTTCTGTGTTGCCCAGCACAGAAAAGGAGTATTATTGCAGTCTACTTTGGCCTGTTGTTGTAATTTATATCAGTTATTTAGGTATTTTCAAAAGAAATTTCCCCCATGGAAAGGAGCAAGGAAGTATCTGAGACAATCATTTTCATTCCTGCAGGGAATTATGCATGAGACCAGACCGATTTTCACAGCACAGTTCTACCCAGATGCAAATCCTGGGCCAAGGGACACAGAGGTACTGTATGAGGGCTGATATGAACTTGGTTTCAGAGGTAGCCTAGGGGGTTCAGATATGTATCAGCTACAATTACAAGTCTTTATGTTGGTGACAGTCCCAAATCTTGGGGTTTGAAATGTTGGGATCCTAACAGAGGGCCCAGTCATGCATAGGCTTGTGTCTGCTTAGCTTGATCCCCAGCTAATTCAATCAACAGCAAGGCACCTATTGACTTCTGTATGCTTT
The DNA here is from genome assembly GCF_033815535.1 of Pezoporus flaviventris. Classification (NCBI taxonomy): domain Eukaryota; kingdom Metazoa; phylum Chordata; class Aves; order Psittaciformes; family Psittacidae; genus Pezoporus; species Pezoporus flaviventris. The sequence goes on from NW_026892549.1 coordinate 56,789,689, forward strand.
GGATCAATGATTCCATTCATAGGATGTGTATGCTTGGAGCCCTGATGGGATTATCTGTGTGTTCGAAGTTACTGAAGTGTTTAAGCCTTTGCAGGATCAGGCTCAAATCTCTTGAGGGGTAATTGCAAAAGGAAAAGGTTTTGTTTTTTTTTTTTACCAGGAAAATACGCTAGCCAGATGCTTTGTAATAAAACCATTAACTTTCTAGTATGTTTTAGTTCCACTTTCAAATCTTATAATTACCGTAGAGTTATGTAAATGGATTCACACTTCCTCACTCTGGTTCTCCTAAGTGAAATGAAATTTTAATCCCCCATCTGTGACTTTGCACAAACTCTGTAACAACTGGCTGTGTAGCTGCAGAGTATGACTAAGCAGCAACAGGGGATGTGGAATGCAAAGGGGGCATGTCTAAACATAAATAAACCATTTAGCATTACTTGAGATAGGAGGATGGAAGAACGTATCGAAGTGCTTATTTTAATCTTAATTTCATGATATTGATTAAACCTTCAAGTAAATATCTTGATATCAAGAAGTTTCATAGCAATCTGATTGACTAGTGAATCTTAGAGAACTCAAAACAACCCTCAGCTGTACCTTTCCCCAGTCTGTGCACTCTGGCTGCTGGCATGAGTTCTATAACACAGTGCCTATCGTGATGGTCATGCAGGACCCATCTGTGCTCCTTCCATAATTCCCAGCAGACAGCTTCAGGAGTGGTGTGGACAAGGCTCTGCAAGTGTGTGGTCAGATGGGGAGCCTTTCCCACTGTCTGTAGCTTCCTCTGGAAGGACAGTACTGATGTAGCACAACTGATGTTTAGAGATACCTGTTCAGATCCCAGATCTGCAGCAGGCTTCATTTGAGATGGTTCCTTTGAGCTAGTTCATTCATTGCATTGCCAGCCATATACAAGCAGAGGATACAGATGTGATTGATATGTGTTTTCTTCCTGATATGATCTCACTTCCTTGAATTCAGCTTTGTCAAATACATCAAACTTGTTAGACAAATTTCAGGCAATGATCCCCTCTTCTCTGATGGTGTAAATCTACCTTCTGAAGGCAGCAGAGCAGAGCTAAGAGCTTGGCATTTATTTAGTTCCACTTTGGTGATTAAATACATGTGTTTATTTTTCCTAGTTCCTATTTGATTCATTTATTGCACTGATTAAGAGAGGGAAAAGCTCAGTTTCCTCGGTCCTGCCCAAAGCTGGAGTGACAGCTTCCAGAGTGGAGGTCAGTGTATAGACACTCATTATTCATGCCTGTCAGTGAGGCACTTGTTAATTCCTACTGAACCTATGGTACAAAATGGCACAAAAAGCTGACCAAGGAAGTCAGAGGAGGCTTCCCTTGCAAAAGACTTGTCAGCTGCCTATCTCACTGTCATCAGGGGTTTCATGTGTTAACAACTCCTTTTTCTTTGAAGGTTGTAAGATCTGATGTTTCATGTGGGGTACTCTCATGGCAGTATTCGAGGTGCCCTGGGATAATCTGGCCTTGAGATTCTGTGCCAGCAGCATAATCTTGGTGTTCTGTTGCTTAGCAAATAAGTCTGCAATTCTTAGTGTGAGCTGAATTTCACAGTGTTGCTGTCTTAGAAGGCAGCTGGATTTTGCGGGCAGCCAAAGTTAAGCTCATGATACAACTAACAGGTTTACTGTATGCCCTGAATATAAGTCATGTGTTTCTCTAAGCAGAGATATACAGGACAAGTCCAGTAGAAATATTCTTGGAAGTAAAACTGCAGTGGTTTTGGACTTGACTTTTCTCTCTTTAAGACTTCTGTTTTGTAATTTGAGACCGTTCAGTGCTGAACAGTGTCTGTTCATTCCAACATCCTCTATGATAGGACTGATTTTTTTTTTCCATGCTGTTTGACATTTCTAGGTCTCCAAAGTGCTCATTCTAGGATCCGGGGGTCTGTCAATTGGTCAAGCAGGGGAATTTGATTACTCTGGATCCCAGGCTGTGAAAGCCATGAAGGTGAGAGGATGCTCTGAAAATACTGACTTCATGTGTTTCATTTTTCCCCTCTCCCAGCTAACTCCTCCTCTGACTGGGGCAGGGAAGCTGGTGAGAAAAAATGACTAGGAAAATCTAGTCATTTTTTGTTTGTGGACTTGTTGGTTCAGTGATGTGAATTAACCGCTCGGAATTATCTTCCAAAGAGATATGTTCTTAAGCTTTCCATTGCAGTCTTTGAGCAGTCTGTTGTTTGGGATATGTGACTGGTGACTCCAAGCTTGTAAAGATCAGTGGAAATGAATCACAGAATAGTTAAGGTTGTCAAGGACCTTAAAATCATCTAGTTCCACCCCCCCCTGCCGTGGGCAGGGACACCTCACCCTAGACCATGTCACCCAAGACTCTGACCAGTTGGGCCTTGAACACTGCCAGGGCTGGAGCATTCACCACTTCTTTGGGCAGCCCATTCCAGTGCCTCACCAGCCTCACAGTAAAGAACTTCCTCCTTCTATCTAATCTGAACATCCCCTGTTTAAGTTTGAATAGAAGGAATAGGGTCAGCAACACGTGAGCTGCAATTACTGAAAGTTTTGTGGTGTGCCAACACATTGCAATGCAGAGAAATAACAACAACAGCTAAGATGGTTGGCTGCTGTCAAGATTGTTATGCAAAAGATTTTGAACCCCTTATCAAGGCAGGTTTTCTAAATGCTATTTGTTTTAAATGGGATGAACTTTTTAAAGGTCATATATGCCAAGTTTTGTTTCCAGAATAGATTGATAATCTTGAAAGGAATGAATGAGAAGTCATTGCTTTGGGTGAATTGATGAGAACTTGATGATCTTTAAGAAAGTTCCTTTCAACCCTAACCATTCTGGGTTACATGCTATGGGAATTCTCCCAACTGTTCTGAATACAGGTGGGTTTACACCAAAAGAGGAATGGAACCCTCCTGGAGTATTAGTCATGCACTGTCTTAATTAAGTTGTAACAAAGGTCCCCAGTCAAGATGGGTGGCCGTTGTGCAGAGTGCCCTGTGTTTAAAAAGGCAGAAGTTGGAGGAAGGGGTTGCAAGGGCAAAAAGTGAGTGGATTAAAATCCAACATCCCAAACAATGTGTTATCAGTAAAATGTGTCCCTCTTAGCAACAGTGAGCATTAATTCTCTCATTAATTGTCTTCCTTATCACTGCTAGCTGGTCCTTAGACACCCTGCCCCAATAAGTAGGGAAGAAAGGGCTGAGCTGTACAGATACACTGTTGTTGGCAAGTGAGGTACCTCTCCCTCCCCCATTCATTACTACCAGAATTATAGCTATGAATTTCTGAATATGTTCATTAGAGAAGATACTTTGCTCAAAGATCTCCCCTTTTCCTTCATCACTGCCGTGAAAGCTACCCAGTTTGGGGTCATTTCTCTCAATTTTCCATAAGGATTTTCTCCCTTCTTTCCCTTTGCTGCACCACACATTTCCAAGGAAAGTGTTTCATGGGGCAAGAAGGTCAGCAAAAATTTACATCTGGTCTTCAAGGCAGTATTTGAAGTTATCAAAGGACAGAGCAAAAAGGTTATACCTGAACGGAGGAGTCAGAGCTTTGAGTGAGAATCCCACTGCTCTTGGCAAACTGTGTGTTTGTTCCCCCAAACCAATGGGTCAAACACTCACAAGTTTTAATCAAACACAGAAAAACCCTATGGCATTTTCATGCTTATTGTAAGCTGGGCAAAACCAGCAATTTCTGTACTGGTCCTAGGAAGACTTTCATAGCATTTACGTGAGGAATGGCTGACTGAATCCAGCAACATTCTTCCTATCCTTTATTACTCTTCACAATTCCTGTTTTTATTACAGTCACAGTTGTTTCTTAACCTCCACAACTTCCATGTCACAAACCTTTCTATTCAGGTGTATTTTGCATCTCTAATCAGCATAGTTGGCAAATGGTTTGTTTGTAGAAGTTTATTGCTTTCCAAGAAGTTGATGGAGATCAGAGTGAGTCAGAAAAATGAGGCCACAGCCTTTGCTCTTCCCAACCCTCCTTTGCAACAAAGCACTAATACACTTCTTTATCTGCTTGTGGTTAGCTTGGGTCTGTTTTTGAGCTTGGCCACATTCTGGTCTCATCATTATTAGTAAAACTTAGTAGGCTTCCTCATTACACTAATATTCACTATATGAGGAGAGTTGATCTCCCTCAGACTTTTTCTACTAATGAGCCAACTGCAGTGAATGTCTGTAACTGTCCTGGGTTCAGCAGTAGCAGTCATGTTTCTCCTTCTTGGTAGCTGGTGCAGTGCTGTGTTTTGACTTTCAGCCTGGGAGCAGAGCTGATAGCGATGTTTTGGTTTGGCCAAGGACTTTGTGAGCCTCATGCTCTGCCAGGGAGGAGGGGAGGCTGGGAGGAAGCAGAGACAGGACACCTGACCCAAACTGACCAAAGAGGTATTCCATACCACAGCATGTCATGGCCAGGATGTAACGGAGAGTTACCCGGAAGGGCTGGGATCTGCAGGGTTGGAGGAGGTATCGGTCAGAGCTTGGTCGGGCTGGGGGGGGGGGGCGAGTTATCGGTCGGCTGGTGCTGAGGTGTTGTATTCTCTTCCCTTGCTATTTCCTTTATCATTATTATCATTGGTGGTAGCAGTAGTGATCTGTGTTATACCTTAGTTACTAAACTGTTCTTATCTCAGCCTGTGGGAGTTGCTTTCTTTTCGATTCTCCTCTCTGTTCCTCCGGGAGTAGGGGGAGGGCAAGAAGGGGGGGAGTGAGTGAACGAGTTACCTGACTGGGTTTAAACCACGACAGTAACCAAGAGTGGTAAAACTCCCACTGGTATAGCAGGAAACAGATAAACTTTATCATCACCCTATTTCTTATATGTGACAGAGAAAATACAGTGTGAAGTTTTGGCTAACCTTTGTCCTGCGTTTAAAGGCAGAGTTTGTCTGTTGAGTACATGCAGTATCAAATAAAAATGTAATAGGACAAGATTCTTAAAGCAATGACACCGGGAAAAGTAAAGTATGTTTAAGGAAAGTCAGAGCAAACAATGTGGGTTTGTACTGTTACTAATTGGTACAAAAGCTGATAACTACCTGGATATCCCATCAAAGACCTACTGCTTGGCAAGAAAAGATTGGGTTTTCATTAATTTTTGGTGACTTCTAGACTGACTTTCAACAGAACACAGACATGAGAATGCTGGAGTTTGTTCCTGTCTCCCCTGTGTAACTCCTAAATGTACTAAGCAATTTCAACCATGTTTCTGAATAAGGTGGGAATCACCATTCCCTGAAGAGCCATTGACATGCAGAGGCACGAAAGTAAAGAATTTCCATTAGCTCAGCCTGTTACAAGAAACCAGGGATCCCTTATGGGAGAGTACATAGGGAACCGGACTTTTTAAATGCTACTGTTGGTAAACAGCTTGTTGAGCCCCATCTCTCCTTGCTGCTGCTGTTAGATCTTTTTCCACATATTCTTAGTTTTAATGCATATTTTCATTTTTTCAGGAAGAAAATGTGAAAACTGTCCTCATGAATCCCAATATTGCTTCAGTGCAGACCAATGAGACTGGCTTAAAGCAGGCTGATGCTGTCTACTTCCTCCCCATCACTCCACAGTTTGTCACAGAAGTCATCAAAGCAGAGCGTCCTGATGGATTAATTCTGGGCATGGGTGGCCAGACTGCTCTCAACTGTGGTGAGTACAATATAGGCATTTTGGCACTCCTTGCAGGCAAACTCATGGTTTTTACTATGTGTTCAGCAGGCTTTATTTGTGCAGACATGCAATACCCATGTGCGTGGTACATTGTCTAAGTTACTAAGGACTACAGGCAAAGATACTGACCATGGGGGAGTGAGTAATTGCTGAGTTGTGAACATAACATCGAATTGCTGATTTTGATACTTGTAGACCACCTTGAGGCAGAGATCAAAAGGAAAAGTTAGCTTCTTCCAAACACTGCACTCCTTTGCTTTGTGTTGGAGGTGATGGCCAAGCAGTAACTTTACTGATATTCCAGGTTTCATAGATATGAGGACAGAAACTTTCATGTTATGGTTCTGAGTTCTAATACTGACAACCTATAATAAAATAGCTGCTGAAGAGGCCAGAAAAGTTGTCAGCTAGTCAGCTACCTTTTGAATACTTTCTTCTTCTTCTGTTTACTCTGCAGGAGTGGAGCTCTTCAAGCAAGGAGTCCTACAGGAGTATGGTGTGAAGGTCCTAGGTACATCAGTTGAATCCATCATGGCGACAGAGGATAGAAAGCTTTTTTGTGATAAGCTGACTGAGCTAAATGAAAAGATTGCTCCTAGCTTTGCAGCGGAATCGGTAAATCAGATGATTTTGAAGATGTGATTACTATTACTGTTGTCCATTGGAGTTGCTAAAAACTAAATCTAGTTTTGTTGAGTGAAAGCTGAATACAACTGTGGCTACTGTAGTTTGTACGCTTTCACCATCACTCCCCACTGACTGATGCTGGTTCACCAGGATTTAGAATGAGTGCAAATGCAATTAAGCACTCATTTACTTGTTGACAAGAAAAAGAAATTGGGTTGAGGTGGCTTCTGTACTGCTCTTGTTGGAGTTTGGAGGAAACTGAACCAGGATGTTTGTTGGAGGGGTTATTTCATGCTAAAAGTCTGTGAAGCCAGACCAGATAAGGACTTTGTCAATAAGGAAGTCCACACATAACTAAGGACAGAAGCCCCTCCTTGAGTCCATGTTCCTGTTTCCTGCTGTTTGGCAGAACAAAGCAGTATTATAAAGCCAACTGTTACTCTTTTCATCTTATAGTGTCTTACTGATGTGATTTCCAGTTAACAGTGTAACCAGAGTTGAGACTTTGTTCATTTGAATTGTTATTATACCTCTGAAAACTATTTCCATGTCCTTCAAGGTTGAAGATGCTCTGAAGGCAGCTGAAAAGATTAGTTACCCAGTCATGATACGTTCTGCTTATGCCCTTGGTGGTCTAGGGTCAGGAATATGTCCCGATAAAGAAAGTTTGCTGGACCTTGGTACAAAGGTACGTCTGCAATTGCAAGCTCCAGGAGTAGACCTGAACATCCGGTTTTCTTAGATATTCTTCTGATAGTCACAGACACTGGAATTGTACATACCCCACCTTTCATCTTACCTGTAAATTGTTATCCTGATTCCTTCTCATGCCCTCTGTTCATGATTCCTGCTGACTCGGATAACAAACATGTTAAAATTACAGATCTATTCAATTCATGAGAAACAAGTCATTACTTGACTGTTTCAGCAATTTGGGTCTGAAAATAAACAGATTGGACTATATTCACCTACTTGCGGGAGTAAATGGCACATGAAGGCTGTCAAGGAAGTTGAAATGTTTTAAATGCTGAGTGACAATGCATTATCAAGGACAGAAGATAGGCTTGGGCCTCTGTTGTGTTTCTGTCTAAAGACAGCATTTTTGATGGTCAAAAGCTCATGTAGGGATTTAATGGGATGACACTTCATAATTTGACATCTACCAGCTGTCTCTGGCTATAGAAACAGCTCTTCCGTAGGAAATCTGGGATTGGTTTTATAAATTTGCTGTGAAAAGTAAGCAGATAATTGAGGAAAACAAAACGAAACCCAAAAAGCTTTTTCCTTGGCAAAAATGTGGAATTTTAGGAAATAAATCTCTGTTTCTTAGTTTTTTTCTTTCCCTGATTTGCTGAACCTCTTAATCTTTCATGTATCTCTAGGACAAAACACAGCAGTGTTTTGTCTCCAGTGTCTTACTGGGGCCAGTAAGATATGTCTGTGAAAATGCCATTTGTGTATCCTTCCATGCTGCTCCCATGCAAACGGACTTTGGGTTTAGTGTGCTTAGTGCTGAGCAAATATCTGCTCAGGCAGTGTCAGTTGCAGGGAGGCCCAGTGGACAGGACTTGACAGATACAGGAGGAGACATTGGGTGCAGTAACCCCACCTCACAGATTGATGGCTGAAGCTGGAAACACTTTGCTTGCCCAACACACATGGGCTTTGTTCAAAGAAAGCAGAAATTCACTCAGGAACTCTGGGAGTGCAGCTGTCTGAAAAAGTTGATATCCAAATATTTTTCAGTAGGAAAACCTGGTTTTGATCAGTGTTTCTTGGTGTTCTTTTAAGGTGATTTTGAACATCTCAGTTTTTCCCTGAGATCTGTAAACCAGCTGCTCTTGATAAGCATCTTATTAGCTATGAAACTTCAGAGTTGGGCAGTTCATATCTTTAGTAAGTGTTTCACAGTTCTGAAACTCTTTCTTTGAAAAGCCTGATTCTGTTTTACTTTCTAAATAAATGTTTTCATTTTCTCAAAAGTTATACTAAAAGAACTTCGGCATTTTGAATTGGAGTAGAACAGAGTATTTAAGTTGGAAGAGAGCTACAATGATCATCCAGTCCAACTGCCTGACCCACTTCCATGCTCACCAAAAGTTAAGGCATTGTCCAAATGCCTCTTAAACACTGACAGGCCTGGGGCATTGACCACCTCTCTAGGAAGTCTGTGCCAGTGTTTGACCACCCTCTCAGTAAAGAAAAGCTTCCTAATGTTAAGTCTGAACCTCCCCTGATGAAGCTTTGCAGAATTCCCATGCATCCTGTCACTGGATACCAGGGAGAAGAGACCAGCACCTCCATTGCCACTTCCCCTCCTCAGGCAGCTGTAGAGAGCAGTGAGGTCACCTCTCAGCCTCCTTTTCTCCAAACTAGACAAGCCCAAAGTTCTCAGCCACTCTTCATAGGACTTTCCTTCCAGCCCTTTCACCAGCTTTGTTGGCTCCAGCAACTCCTGTCCCAGTTTATGCTTGTGCCTGGCATTAGTCCATCCTGGGTGCAGAATCTGGCATTTCATCTTGTTAGATTTCATTCCATTAATCACAGCCTAATGCTCCAATCGATCTAGATACTTCTACAAGGCCTCCTGTCCTTCAAGAGAGGCAACAGCACCTCCCAGTTTGGTATCAACATTTCAAAATGTGCAGCGGAAAACAGTTTGGGTTAGAAACCTAGACTCATAGATAGGGTTGGAAAGGACCTTAAGATAATCCAGTTCCAGCCCCCTTGCCATGAGCAGGGACACCACCCACTGAACCATGTCATCCAAGGCTTTGTCCAACCTGGCCTTGAACACTGCCAGGAATGGAGCATTCACACCTTCCTTGGACAACCCATTCCAGCGCCTCACCACCCTTACAGTAAAGAACTTCTTCCTTATATCCAATCTAAACTTCCCCGTGTTTAAGTTTTATCCTGTTACCCCTTGTCCTATCACTGCAGTCTCTAATGAATAGTTCCTCCCTAACATCCTTATATGCCCCTTATAAATTAAATGAGTTAAATTAGCTCAACTTTGGATGCTCGTGTCTACAGTCCAGCAGAAACTCCCTTGTTCTCAATTACAAAGGTGATCTGTAGTAATTGTGTGAACTGGGTTTTCAGACATAGGACTCTGAATTGTATGTAATTCAGAGGACTGAACAGTGGATGTTTCATAGCCCACATACTTCAAGTAATCTGTTCGTGTTTCCTGAGACTGCTCATTTTGAGTGAGAGAAGGCAATAGACAGTAACACAGGAGCAGCTTGGATTGTTTTACAAGTGTGATTGGGCATTCCTGCTACATCCCCACAGATTCAGTGTTTGTGCTGAGTGTGAATGTGAAGTGCCACTCCTCAAACTACTTTTGCTTTTCATTTTCTGTGTGCAAGTTTGACAACAGAGCTAAGGGCAACAGCTGACTAACAGCTTGAGCTAACTACAGAGGGCACCAGGCTGCAGACTGATGGATGGGCAGCATTAAAACAAGAAGCTTTGCTAAAGGATGGATGGATAATGTAGCTCTTATTTTCTAGGATTTTAGGAGACAATTGATTAATGTTTTTTATCTGCTAATATTAAGGCCATTTATTCACTTTGATTATGCTTGTTTACCAACAAGCTGTATTTTTCATTTTGTCGCTTTCACTGAGGAGTGCTCTGAAGATCTGCTTAAGAATAGATCATGAATCTTGCTTCTGGTTAGTATGCCAATGATAAGCAGCATTATTAATACTATTAATTACATAGTGTTTGCTGGAACCCACATCCCCATCACTTAGTCAATTCAGTCTTCTGCAGTTCTGTTGAAGTCCGTGGGGCTACCCACATCCACAAAAAAAAACCCACGTGTCTGCTGCATGATTGAAGCCTTAGATGTTTTTATATTCCTGTTTGTTACTTACATGCCATTGCAAGCTCATGTGCCCTGCCTTTGTTTTCCCATCAGGTCACATAAATATTTTCCTGTACTTTTCAAATGAAGCTAATCTTTTTTTTTCCTTTAAAAAAGAGAAATATAAAGTGCTTGTTGTCAGTGCTGTGAACTTCACTTGCCTTTATCTTTCAATTTTCATGTTGGTCTGGGATGTCTGAAGATAAGCCATAGAAGTCTTAAATATGGAACATGGTCTAATAAGTTTTTCTTTTTTACTGTTTCTTTTCCCTAACATATTCCCAGGCATTTGCAATGACTAACCAAATTCTGGTGGAAAAATCAGTTGTTGGCTGGAAGGAGATAGAGTATGAAGTTGTGAGAGATGCTGCTGATAATTGTATTGCTGTCTGCAATATGGAGAACATAGATGCTATGGGAGTCCACACAGGTAGGCTTGGCCACAGGCTGGGTAACTGGAAATTAGCTTTTTTTATGCCATGCCCTTCTGGCTGCTGTTACTGACATAGGTTTGTGGTTGATGAAGTCACTCTAGAAATACTCTTCAGATCTTGGGTACAGCCAGCTACAGTGTGAAATGGACCCCTATGATCCCTTTTACTGTGTGACTGCCTGACCACTCCAACTCTGGGCTTCTGACTATCTGTGCTTTTCATCAACTGTGCATCCACAGGTTAGAATGTCTGTGCTAACTTCATTATTGCAGTGGGTTAGCAAAGAAAGTGACCTGTGTGGCTAGAATTTATCTGCCACTGAGCAGCTTCTTATTTTCCTTTTCTGCTACCTTGTGACAACAGGAGATTCTGTTGTAGTGGCTCCAAGCCAGACACTCACTAATGAGGAATTTCAGATGCTGAGGGATCGTGCCATCAAAGTCGTCCGGCATCTGGGCATTGTGGGAGAGTGTAACATCCAGTTTGCTCTGCATCCAACTTCCCTGGAGTACTACATCATTGAAGTTAATGCCAGGCTCTCGAGAAGTTCAGCTTTGGCTTCCAAGGCAACAGGGTAAGATTATTTAACCCCCCACCCCCCAAGAAAAAACCAACACAAAACTACAGAACAAACAAATGAATAGGCAAAAAAGGAGGGGAGAAGAACAGGAAGAGAGAATTCTGATAAGGAAATTGGATCAGTGTTTATTTAAATATATGGGAGACAGCTGCAAGGAAGAAGAGCTCCTGCATCTGCTTTCCATTCAGTTAAGACAAGGATGTGTAAGCCTGATTTGCAGCAAGGAAAACTGAAGTTGGTTGTTAGGGAGAGCTCTGGAGCAGTCAGGACAGTAAGGTGCAGATTTATGCATGAGAAGCTGCTAAGAACAACTCTTGTCAGCATCTGCTAGGCTTGACCCTTGGAGAGTCAGTCCTGCTGGGAGATGGAAGAAGGGGTTAGTGAGCCCTCCAGGTCTAATCCAACCTGCTGCTGCTGTTACTACAAGTGGAAAAACTCCCAGGAGGTGTGTGTGGGGGAGCCTAATAGCTGTCCTTACAAAGCATATCCACTGTATCCATATGTTGGCTGCAAATCATCTCTAGGACCCAGAGGACACAGTTATTAATGAGCTGTCTGTCAGATTGATGCAAATGGTGTTGCTAGCTGCCTTTGTTTAGTTGGCTAATCATAAACTAATCAAGATAAGGATGGTCAGAGCAGGCTATTTAAAAATTGGCTTAATAACACTTTGCAGATGCTGTAGAGAGGCACAAATTAATCTCTACTTTTCAGTTCTCAACAATTCTTGTGGTTGTTGAAGTGCCACAGCAGACTGGAGGTAAGCCATGATGTTGGATAGTGGACATTTGATTGGATGCCATTCTTTTTGGATGGTAGTCTTGCAGCAAAACAGATCTCTGTGTGTGGTCTCACTGTGGGCATGACAGGTACTTAACACAGGTGGCTTTGCAGATAATAAGTCCCAGATCTCGGTAGGTAGCTCTCCAACTTATTAAGGTAGGAAGCTGGATGAGCCTGCCTGCATTCAAGCACAGTAACCTTCTGTTGTGTTGAGGAGGGAAAATCACCTCACATGTGTTTAATTTGATCCATTCCTGGGATTTGCAAAAGCAAAGTACTTCCCACTCTGCTATTCTCTACTTGTCCTCTATGCCAGGTATCCATTAGCGTTTATTGCTGCCAAAATTGCCTTGGGGATCCCTTTGCCAGAAATCAAGAATGTGGTGACAGGAAAAACTTCTGCCTGCTTTGAGCCCAGCCTGGATTATGTTGTTACCAAGATACCCCGCTGGGATTTGGACCGTTTTCAGCATATGTCCAACCAGATTGGAAGTTCCATGAAGAGTGTGGGAGAGGTGAGTGCAAGACTCTCTTTTTCTCTTCTTTTCCACCACTTGGGAAACTCATTTCTTTTTCTTGGAAACCCTCATATCATCTCTTTTCAGGGACCTAATGGCTTTTGAAGGTATTTATCCAGCTCAAATAATTTTTATCCAGTACTATAATTAATGACAATGAGTTAGGATTGTGTAATCTTGGATATCACAGAGTGGATTCCTAAATGGTTTGATTCCTAAGGGAGGAGACCACTGCATCACCTGAGGTTGACTTCATTCATTCTTCATTCTTAACACTTGCTACAGGACTCTCAAAATTATTTTTGTTGAGGGTTCTGTAGTAGTGGTGAATTAAAATATAACATCAAGAGTTGTGGCCTGTTAAGATTACCGGTGATGCTGATGAGCTACAACTCTCATGTGTTCCCATAGTCATTTGTCCTCTCTGTTAAAACCATACGCCAAGTCTCAGCCTAATTCTGCTCTTGAAATGCACATGTATGTAAAAATACGACCCGAAATCTAGTTCTGAAGTCTTGACTTCTCTAAGTGATTAAGTCTCTTGTATCCTGAACATGACAGTGTGACTTTTAAACCCTTATTTTAAGGTGTCTGGGACAATAATAGCATTTTTAGGCCCTTACTTTAAAAGGAAAGAAATGAGGGAAAATGGCACATTACCCACTTTGTTAATTTCCTACCAGCTACCAAAGCAAAAGAATTAAAGTGTATTTTTTCAGCTGCTGTGTTTACCTAATGCTTTTCAAGTAGCTCTTTTATTAAATTGTTTTGACATGTGAAACCTTCCTGACATCAGTTCTACCTTGCTCAAGCAACAAGCCATCATACAACTGGAAGGATTAATTAGAACTTGATTTTCCAGTGGCAGTTTTGGCTTTTAATGGCAATGAGTTTGACTTTTTTTTCAGTGAGTTGATTCTTACTGATAATAACTCTCACTGCTTAGGGGTTGTTGGACTGTTCTGTAGAGCTGGGGTTCTTAAATACAGTTGCCTTGTGCACCATCAGCTGTAAACACTTCCGGGCCATTCCCATTAGGAGGAGGAAATATTGAGTCTTCGCAGGTCATGTATCACAAAAGCAAAACTGCGTGAACCCCGTGTCCTTCTCAAGGCCGTTTGCTGGGTAAAGGGAGGAGGGAGATGCAGGAAGAGTCAGTGCTCCAACAGTGCAGGTCTGTGACTGCTGGGGGGTGAACTGAAGCAGGGATGGAGAAGTTTAAGAGATGCAGTTTGCAGCTGGTGGAGCTACTCAGTAGAAAGGTTAGTCTGCAGGACCTGGGAGCAGGAGAGGGTGTCTGAAGCAAAGAGCTTCTTGCTGCTATGTCTATATTGGTATGGCACAGCCATCTCCCCTGGCCTGAACTTGAAGCCAGATTGCAGCCCCTACTGCTCTTTCATTAATCAAACAGCCTGGCCTGGTCTCTGTTTTTTTCCTGAACTCTGTTGGGCTGGGCAGTGGGCCTGGAGCAGTGGGAAAAGAGAGAACAATGTTATTCTTTTGACATTTTCAGTGCTGTGTTTGGGAAGGGTTTTATGCTGTGAGGGTTTCACTGCACTGGGAAATAAAAATGTAGAAACTGGAGAAAGAGCTCTGTTACCTCACAGATTTCCACAGAGAAAGGCTTGCTTTCCTATTAGATGTGATGTCAAGATTGAAGGAGGGAAACCCCAGTCCTGCCATGCCTAGGAGGAGTAATCCTTTAAGAGAGCCCTCACAGGGGAGAGTCACTGTTAAATGTAATTTAAAGGAAGAGGCGCAGATTTGATCTGAACCTTAAAATTCCCACTGTGAATTTCTATCTCTAACAGGTTGTTGAACAGAAATATCTTTCTATGTTACAACACCCATGCTGCAGCATATGTTTCCCTCTGTAAAGTGCTTCAAAGGAATTTACAGAGGAGAGCAGCAGCTTCCTGTATTTTACAGATAGGGAGATGAAAGCAGAAAGGAATCACTCATCCGAAACTCCCTGTTGGTAATGCTAGCAGTCAGGCCTAGAACTGGTACTCCCAAAGCTCAATCAGCTGTGCCTGTCTTCAAGTTAGCAGGACTATCACAGGGGGAAGGTCCAAAGGCTGTAATCTTTCTGAATGTCCATCTTCATGGTTTAGATCATAGAATCATAGAATGGTTTGGGTTGAAAATGACCTTAAGATCATCTAGTCCTAACCCCATGCAATGGGCAGGGACACCTTCCACTAGAGCATGTTGCTCCAAGCCCCTGTGTCCAACCTGGCCTTGAACACTGCTTGAACACTGCCAGGGATGGGGCAGCCACAGCTTCTCTGGGCACCCTGTGCCAGCGCCTCAGCACCCTCACAGGGAAGAACTTCTGCCTTATTTCTAACCTAAATCTCCCCTGTTTAGGTTTGAACCCATCACCCCTTGTCCTGTCACTACAATCCCTGATGAAGGGTCCCTCTCTGGCATCCCTGTAGCCCTGTGTAGGCTACTGTGAGGTCTGCACGCAGCCTTCTCTACTCCAGGCTGAACAGCCCCAGGTATCTCACTCAGCCTGTCTTTGTACAGGAGTGCTTCAGCCCCCTTATCATTCTTGTGGCCTCCTCTGGACTTGTTCCAACAGTTCCATGTCCTTTTTACATTGTCTTATGTTTTTAAATTGTCACTCCTCTGTTATTCAGAGGACAGCTGGGCAGCAGCTCAGCACTGCTAACATGGTCTCCATAACACTGCTCTCCATTGCAGGTCATGGCTATTGGACGTACTTTTGAAGAGAGCTTCCAAAAGGCCCTAAGAATGTGCCACCCCTCTGTAGATGGCTTCACTTCGCATCTGCCTGTGAATAAAGCCTGGCCAGCTGTTGTAGATCTCCAGAAGGATCTCTCTGAGCCATCCAGCACACGAATATATGCAATAGGCAAGGTAACAAAAGACAGAAAGCTCTTGACCTGGGCCCCCTGCATTATAGCAACTAGATTGGGCCAACTTAGGTGGCAGAGATTGAGTATTGTTTATCTCCTGGTTTGCCTCTGTAAGCACACTGGGACCACCTTGTGTAGGATCCTTGATTTTGAAGTACAGATATTCTGTCGCATGTAATTTCCTCTGCACAACACAATAGCAGGTGAATACATGACTTCAGTTTGTCCCACTGACATCTGTATTTTCCTGCATCTTCTGTACTCATGTAACATGTTTGTCTTTTGGTACAATCTTAGCCAGTGCTCATTGAATTCAGGTGCATTCCTGTGTTCTGGTACTTTTAGCTGAGTGTTGATGGAGACCTGGACCGCTTTCCTTTGTTTGTTCCTATGATATAATTGTTTGCTGAGTATTCAGCCCTGATTTACACTAGTCTTTCAGTCAAAGTTGGCTGTTTTTGCAGATTACCATTAATTTATAGGAAGGGAGGAAAGAGAAATTGAAGATGCTTTTGAGAATTGAACAAAGGATGATAAAGCATGGCAAGCTGCAGTCTCCTGAGAGCACTGCCTTTTTGCAGTTGCCGTGTTGGCATGGGCTTGAAACAAACAAATACAAAAAATATAATTCTATCTGAAATTTAGCATACAGGAAATTTCCTATTCCTTGAAATAAGATCAACTTCCTTTATATTCTTTTAACCACTCTCCTGTCGCACTGGGCAAATCACTTCATCTTTCAGGGTGTCTTGGTAAGAGGGGAAGCCTGGGTGTGAAATGACTTCTTCCTTCAGCTCCATGGTGTTTTCCTGTGTATATCACACGGCAAATGTGGGATTAGTTACTTTAGAAAGTAGGTGCAATTGCATGCTGTGGTTTTGCTGCAGCTAACTTGTCCATCTGTCCATACCCTCTATGAAGAGGATGGAACAGTTGCCTTTTATAGCTCACGCTTACCTCTTGGTTTTTTCAAGATTGCAAACCTTCCTGGCGGGGAACACCTATTCACCAGTTTTTGTGCCCCTAACTTTGTGTAGTGGAGTCTTTAAGCCCTTTGTGCTCATGTGTTGATATATTTCATTACATCCTTCACATGAGTGTAGGGAACTGAGGTTGTGCTGTATTTGTAACAAGGTTTTCACATAGCTTGTTCCTTTTGTGCTGCTTGTTCAGGCCATTTATAAGATGTTCTGTAAATGTGTGGCTTTGTCCAGCTGTTGACTCTTGGTTTTCAAGCTGGGGAAGTGCTTAAGTGTAGAACATCCTTCAGCAGCTGTGCTTGGTCTTTGTTATTGTGGCTGAGAGAGAAGTCTTGCTTCTTGTCTCTGCGTGGCTCAGAGAGCTTTTATGAAAGGTTAATCTTAGCCCCATTGTAACACAGGGGATCTGGGGGGGTAGAGGTGAGTTTGGGTCACACTGAACACTCTGGGTGTTCCCAGCTGGTGGCATTTTCCCTGGGAGCTGTTGAAAAAAAGCAAGATCAGAGTCTTAATCCCTCCCTGTAAAGAGCTGCCTGAGCCAGACACAGTGCATTAATTCATCCCTGTTAATAACAGGCAAGTAGTATCAGTGACAGGTAGTTCTGGCAGCTGGGGCTGCCTGCCTGGAAATCCCTTTCCAGCCTGCTGACATTTAAAAGCCAACAGTTAGTTTCCATTATCCGTCAGCTTTGTTTGGAACAGGATAGAGCTCCTTGTATGTCTTCTCTTCCCCCTTAAGCCCCACTAGTCAGCTCTCCAAGGCTTTTTACTTTTTCTCTCTCCTTTGTCTGTTGGATGATGAAAACAGTAACTGTTCAGGTGAAAGGGACGGGAGTTCAGCTGCCATTCAGAGCGATTGCTGTTGTAATGGGACTCCCTGTTGTAATGTGAAAGAAGGCACTAGGAAAGAGGCTGAAATAGATGAGACTTGTTTCTTGGCCAGAGTGGCTAACTCTGGGGATGGAACTGCCTGATGAGCAGGGCTGCTCAGGTTATATCACATCTTTTCTCTGCCCTCTTAAGGTTGTATGCAAGTGGCATCAGAAAACATAGGCTGTGGATTTGGTCCATGCTCTGTTTCACACCAGGGCTTTGGTCTTCTAGCTGTTCACTAAAGGAAGCTAAATACTTCCTTGTGTGAGGAGCAAGGATGGGACTGAAGGAGCAAGGGTACTGGCCCCAGACACAGCACAGAGCTCAACTGCCCTCCCTTGCTTTGCCTGCAGACCAGGCTTGCTCCCTCACTCACCATGTGAAGGCAGTCCTATAAACTCCTTTGCTTCCTAGCATGGGGCCAGTGTCTACTGGGTGGGATGCTCTTGAAGGTGAGGAGGGATCTGAAGTCATGCTGTCCTGCTGTGGCTCCCTCCTGTCTTTGGAAGACCAGTGGCTGGTGGGTGCTAAGCACTAGCTGAAGGTTCAGTGTGTAAGTGACTGGTTACTCTAAAGGAACAAAAAGTGCATTGGAGATTTTCACTGCTGCTTGTAAGCAAGCAGGATATTCAAGTCAGTACCTTCTTATCTCTCAGGACAAGAGAAAGGTTGTGAGAAAGATACTCGGCCAAGCTGCTTGGAAACCCTTTAGTTGTTTGTTGTTTTATCAAGAGAGTTGTAACTGTGCACCACTGGTGAGACCCAAGGAATATTGCTGGTAGAAAATACAACTGTATCATGCTAGGGGGCTCTCTAGCATATATATATATATATATATATATATATATATGATTGTAATCCACTGTCTTATGAATAGTACCTCTGTGGGGTTCCTTTTTACCCCATGCTTGCAAATAGTTGGATCAAAACAAAAAAAAAATTATTGCCCCAGCAAGATAATGCAGGTAAATTTGAATGATCTTGACATTAACTTGAGATACAGTGAGAGAAGCTCAAGTTATGCCATAGCTTTGACATTTTGCAGTGTTGCCTCAGGACTGGACTTACATAGAAACATAGAATCCTAGAATGGTTTGAGTTGGAAGGGACCTAAAGCCTCATCCAGTTCCAAGCCCCTCCCATGGGCAGGGACACCTTCCATAAGACCAGGTTGCTCCAAGCCCCATCCAGCCTGATCTTGTACACTGCCAGGGATGGGGCATCCCTTTCCCTTGCTTCAGAGGTATTTCAAGCCCACGTGCTTTGATTCAGCTTTGTATTTCGATGGTAAATCAATATTTATGCTCTAAAGCAAAGAGTTCCTTTTTAACTGAGAATCTGTCCTTCCTGCCTAGCACTTGCAGCTAGGAGGTTGCCAGAGGGTCTGAGATTTAGGCAACTTGACTGGGAGTAGGTGCAGGTGAAGGAGTCGGCACTGCAGGTTGCATATGCACCCCTGTAGTTTCTTAAGGCATATACTCAGTGGTCACCAAGCCTTGTTACCATCAGTTTAAGTTTGGCTGCTGACTGCAAATTACCTCTCTTGCTTAAACAGAAGCCAGCTTTTGGTACGTGGTGCCTCTCTACACTGCTTGAGGGCCCCATTTTCTGTTGCTGCAGGAGACAAGGTGGGTTCGATGAACCTTTATTTGTCCAGCTTATTCTACAGTACTTTCTATGTTTTTGTGCTATCCAGTTGCTCCTACCTATTTGCAGACTAAATCTCGATTTATGAAGCATGTATTAAAGGGGCTGTTTGGTGCTGTCTTTTGTTTGGCAGGCATTGGATAATGAAGTCCCAGTGGATGTCATTCACAAACTCACAGCCATTGACAAGTGGTTCCTGTATAAGATGCGTGGCATTGTGAACATGGAGAAAATCCTGAAGGAAGTGAACAGGTAAGAAAAACCCACCAGCTTTATCCTAGGACACAATGGTCCTTCTGGGCATCCTGTTGGGAAGCCCATGGGAAGCCCTGAGCACAGATGTAGTCAATGCTAAGAAGTTTATTTCAGTGCTTGGAGTAAGCAGTGTTGTCTTAAAACCCAGTTCAATGCCTCACCCAGGCAGAGGACATTTCTGAGAACACTCTTAGGCTTGTGCTTAGGCATTAGCTGTTCCTAGGGATTATGGAAGTTCTGGTTTACTTTGGAAAATCCTCATTGTATCTCTGAGACTGAGGCTGGGATTGTGGATGGCCTGCAGTGAGTAGTCTGCACTCATGTGCTGAGGGCAGAGCATCCAAACACAGGATTTGTCGTCACTTACTACACCTGAAGGTCAAATACACTGTCTTTTTCCAGCCTGGCCAGTTGATTTTTAAGCTTTTCTGCCTTGCTGTGATCATGCAGTATGTGCTGTTTTGTACTTTTAAACGTCTGTAATTCCAGCCATATTTAAATATAAATCTTCTTTCTTCAAGAAAAATGACCGTATAAAACTAAGCAGGAGAGGTAGCAGTAAATTAACGTGCTGGGCTGTATTTCAGTTCCAGCTTCTTGCTGACTTGAGCTTTGCCTTCATGGTTTACGAGGTAGGGAGAACCTCCTTGCTGAGTTATGGGTTGTGTGTCCGCCGGCTTTTCTGCTTCGGGTACCCCTTGTGTTAAGCACATTTCGCCACACGATGGCACTGGGAGCGCACCGTAGCCAGTGCGTCACTGAGGTGCTTGTTAGTTCATCTGCTGTGATTTTTGCTTCTTTGACCAGCTGCACGTTTTTAATTAAGCAGCCCTTGCTCTCCCTTGCCCCCCGGAACAAGCTGGATGTGCAGCTAAACAAAAATAAATGTGGAGGGAGGTGGAAGAGAAGGAGTAGCTTAGTTATTTACTGAGATCTGTTGTTTGGCCTTGTGCCCGCTAACATCTGTGTCGTGTTGCGTTTATCTGGAGCACCTTAAATATGTATGTGCAGCTCCTGAGGAAGAAGATCAATATATCCAGAATCACTTTGATTTCCTTACTGTTGGAGTGGCTCTGGAATGAGGTGCTTCGGATCCTAAATCCAGTATTGCTTCACAGGGGCTAATCAAGCTGAACTATCCTATATCATTGAGGCTGCTTTCCCTTTCTCTGCAGTGGGTGACAGGCCATAATACTACTAGTAATGTGACCAGTAGATATCGTTTTTCATCCTTCTGGTGACTAGGCAGCAGACTATAGGCAGCCTGCTACAGAAAGCCCTTTTGCATTATCCAGTCTTGCATTTGTATCATCCATAACCACAGTTGTGTCCCTTGCAAGTGGATTCATGCAGTTCAACCTGGATTGCAGACTGTGCAAATTAACTTAGTCTCACCCATTTATCAGTGAAGGTTTTCACTCTCCTATCCTTACCTAGACCTTCCCAAGGAAACTATCTTACCTCGCAACCTCCAGTGGAGGGAGGGGATGGACTGTCTGGCTGCGTTATGTTGAAGGCACATTGGCACAAGGCAAAGGGCCAGGGAAAACCACTGCTGACCTGAAGTAAGAGCCTAGTCCAGTGAGCCCCATCAGGAAACCCATCTCTGCAATAGCCGAGGGAAAGCTAATTGAGTGATGCAAATGAGACTTGGCCCACACACATGCTCTTCCTGCAGCCAGCTGTTTCCAGTCTCCGGCATGCCTGGCATGAGTTTTACCTGTGGTACAGGATTATTTCCAATTGAAAAGAATGAGCTGTGACACTGTCATTGCTTTAAATCTTTATGATGTTGAAATACAGTTACCAGAACCAGAACTAATTGTCCTGTTCCCAGGCACTGTTGCTGGTTACATGCTCACTCTCTGGTCAAATCCATCCCTTCCTTTTTGAGGTTTTGGTTGCAGTTGGAGTAACACCTCTGCCAGAAGTCTTGATTTGAGCCCTGCAGAGAGAGACTGTAGAGACTGATAACGAGGAGAATGTCTCTGCCAAGAGGAAATTTAGAGCTTGAACAAGTGGTTATGACAGATGTGAAAGGGGGATCAGAGGCAGGTGGAGGCCTTTGTGAGCAGTTCAGCAAGCAGCATTCACACACCGCATGCTGCCTCACATCCTGACCACATGGAGTGATTCAGTTGTGAGCAGAAGGCCTCACCAATTTGTGCAGGGAGTCTTCTTCCACGTGTCGAGGTTGTATGGGATAATGTTAAGGGGCAGAAAAATCCTTTCTGACCTATCAGTATTTGTTCTCAGTGGTGTGCAGGCAAGCCCAGTTATGTGCAGAGAGAGTAGAGACTGGGAAGGGCACCTTCTGCCCTATAGGCATTTGTCGCAGTGAACTTCTTTCCAAAGAAGATTGGACCTGGTGATGGTGACACGATATAGTTGTCATGCTGCAGCAATGTTTCCATTTGACTCAGCCTCTGGGCCCTCTGAGATGGTGAAAGAGTTGTTTTGCGTTGTGATATGGCTGCAGGGAAGTGAATGGCCTGAGCTGAATTGGAAAAAGAAAGCCATTTTGAGAGTACTTGTGGGAATATCCAGTCGTATCTCACACATGTCAAACGTCCCTCTGCTGTTTCCCCTGCAACCTATGTATTCTTCATTTTAAGTAGAAACTTACATTGTGGGGGGTTTTGTTGTTTTCTGACCATTTACCTTCATACCTTCAGTAATGTAATGTAATCTTAACCATTACCTTTCCATCACAAACACACAAAAAAACCCACATATACCTACACACACAGAAAGAGTAAGTGCCATCCTGTGCTATAGGTGATGGTGTATGGAACAGGGGAAATGCAATAGAATATGCTGTTTTCCAGAAATTTTTTCTCTGGATTTAGCCTCACCTGTCCTGTGAGAGGATAAAAGGGGAAGGGGGAACAGAGTGGAAGGGAATATCCCTAGAGTGATCCCACTGACTTAATCACACTGACAGATCATGAAGGAGATGGGAATTTGAACAGACCATGTCTAGCTGTCTGAGGCAGCAAGGAGGGAGATGTGACTTTAAGCTCAGGGTTATGGACCCAGTCCAGAGCAAGGCAAATTTGCAGTAGTGTCCAGTAACACCATCATCCCCAAGAGCACAGCTGAAGCCCAGACTTGGAAGTGATATCTGGGGCATATTTGACTCAAGACACTGATGGTGTGGGTGCAAGGGAATTTGCATCTGTTCTTTGTCTGCAGTGAGTATTTGTTTGCATGTGGTCATGGTTATTTTTGACCTGTTCCTGATTTTGTGATCCCTGAGAACTCTGGCTGAATCCAAGCAGAATGTATGCCAACTACCATTAAATACAGGTAATACATAGTATTATGTATTATAAATAGTTATTATATTATTATAATAATCATTATGGTACTATAAATTATAATGATAGCTATTATTATAATATTATAATAATATTATATTTTATTTTCTTCTTATATTATCTTTATTATTATAATATTGCTATAATTATTACAATATTATTATAAATAACGCGTAGTATTATGTATTATAAATCCATAGTAGGCAGCTATGGTGAAATCATCACTTATGCACAAGTGACACTCGGACAACTCCTTGTTGAAAATCAGTAGAACTTGTAAATCAGTAGAAAATAACGTAAAAATCAGTAGAACTTGTCCTCCTAAGTTGCTTAGGCATCTCCTTAGCAATTGAACTTGCAACTCCTTGTATTTGCCATTACTTGGGAGTTCTTGTGGGAAAAGGAGAGCTAATAGGGTCAAGTTCACTGCTGGAGAAAATCTGAGGGAAGATTGGGCTCTCTAGCAAGAGGTGTGAGTATATTGCCCAATGAGGAGCATTTCAAATTGATAAAAGGATGTAAAGTAGAATTCCAAGTGAGAAGAGGGGAGCACGATAAAGGCCCATTTTGCAGTTGAGAAACAAAGCATGGAGATGATAAGCTTGCCCAAAGCTCAAAGGCAGTCTGGCAGAGCAGTGAACTGAACTCTGCCTTCTCAAATCTTAACTCTTCAAATCAATGAAGAGTTAATTCATGAAAACAGAAGATCTTCCATTTGGTGGATACCAAATTAGCCAGTATGCTAACAGTGGGAAATGGTGGCACCAATCGTGTATTGGTAACTTTATACTTTGGAGCTTTGTTTTGGAGGAGAACATGTCCTCGGTCTGTGGGCATTGAGTGAAAACACCTCCTGACCTGTGGTTTCCTTGAAAGTGCAGTCCTGAGTATTGCTCTTGTCCTGCCTAAAAAGACAGAGGTTGATAGAGGGGAAAAGAAAAGAAAGCGGGAGGATGCAGTCCTGCTTCAACCCAGCATTTGTAGCCAGGTGCTCTGCTCAGTGGCCCGTGGAAGAGGTTGCTTAGTGTGAATTCCTTTTCGAAGCTCATGTCCTTGGGTGTGTGAAAGGTGTGCTTTGAAAGCTGCTTGCTGGAAGTGTGACTTGATTTCAAAACCTGATCGTGGTGGAGTAGCCACAGAAACACAGGTGCTGGCAATAAATCCCAGCTCACACAGGGAGTAAAGGTCAGACAGGCCATCAGTAACGTGCTCTTCCACAGCGGTGGTTGCACACCCTCTTTTCTCAGCAGTGGTGTTTCTGCTGACTTGTGCGCTCTTGGGACAGGTCAGAGATCCTAAGGCAGACCTTGTGTGAGTGTAAAGCAGAGCAGGTCCGGTGATGCTAAATGAGGCTACAGTGACTTACACTGAGGAGCTGTCACTGGCTTATTTATAGTACTTGCTTTTAACTAACTGGGAAGTTTACTTTTGTCTTCTTGGTGAACTGTGGAGCCGGAAAGACTCGGGAACAAACCAGGAATTCAGTACATTAGGAGAATATCAATTGAGCAGCTATTCAGCGCTGTGTGTGCTTTGGGTGGATCTGACATAAGATACTTTCTATTTGTTTTATGGCTCTTACTTGGTAATTATTGCCAATGGCTCTTTGTTTTATAGAGCCATTGGTAATAATTTGTCAGTTGCGTTTTCTTTCAAAGCACCTGTACATTTGTAAAAACACAGTATGCATTTTTCCCTTCATATAGAAGGCATACAGACATCACCATTTAAAAGCCATCGGGCAATCTCTGTAACCAGTATGTACAATACCAGAAGCAGGAATCGCATGACATCTCAGCAAAGACCTCAAAGCTGTCATTTGCTGAGGGTACAAAATAGGCTTTGAAGAAGCATCTATGACCTATTTTTTCACTATGTTTTGGTGTGAGCTGCTGCTTCAGCACATCCCTTAATCCTAGGTGTAAGTCATTTAGGTCTTAGGGGGTCTAAGATTCATATTACTTATATCAAGATGTCCACAATGAGATTTGTTAGCCTAGGAACCTGGATGTTGAAGATATAGAGTGCTGGAGTGATAGTTGTTCAGTGAGCAAGATTTGTTGGTTTACAGCTCCTGCTCCCCTAAACACTCTTTTGACAGCTTTTTGTCAGTCATGTCATGAGTTTCTCAGGAGGGGAAGAATGGTAACAATCTGTCTCCTTGAGAAGAGAAACGGGGAGAGAATTTATACGCCGATCTCATTATTTTAATTGTAGCATGTTCAAAATCTCGTAAAACATCAGGAGCAATCAAGGAAGCCACTAGGAGCCTTGGAGCAGAGCAGGACAATGAAGAGAAGAGGGAAAATATGTCATTGTACATAATCCAGCCTGAAATCAAGTAGGCTTTTGAAACCCTCCAGGTCTATGACTACTGAGAGAGGAAGAGCGCTCTTGGGACTGGGCCTGAAGCAGTGCTTCTTGCTTTTGGTTCGCTTTGCTTGCCATAGTGAAAATCTAGTCTGGGCTTAAATCCACTCCTTCCAGCTTTAGGAAGAGTTCAGTTTAAAGCTATTGGGCTGAGCTGAAGTGTGCTCATCTTTGCAGATCCTGTGTGTGTGTCCAAGCCACATGAACTGCTGCTGAGATAAACCAGAGGTGACCAGGGCTGAGCCTGTGGGCTTACTGGGCAGATGTTAACTGACACAATAGCTGTGTCCCAAAGGCTTCCACCTCAGGTTTTGGCCCTCAGTTCACAAAATATCCCAGATCCTTTTGATCAAGACCCATTAACATGCTCCTGAGTAATATGTGGATAGGCGTAATCTTCACAACACACCTAAAAAGAAGCAGAGCCTGACTTAGAATCATAGAATAGTTAGGGCTGGAAAGGACCTTAAGATCATCCAGTTCCAACCTCCCTGCTGTGGGCAGGGACACCTCACACTAAACCATGGCACCCAAGGCTCTGTCCTGGCCTTGAACACTGCCAGGGATGGAGCATTCACAACCTCCCTGGGCAACCCATTCCAATGCCTCACCAGCCTTACAGTAAAGAACTTCTTTCTTATATCCAATCTAAACTTCCCCCATTTAAATTGGGAGACAAGGAAAAAAGTGCTTTTTCCCATGTCAAGCTGGGCTTTCTGCTGGCATGTTTCTTTAGCATTACTGCTAAACTGGTGGATCAGATGAAAGCCAGTCAAGTGGAAGAGAGGGCTGTGCTGAAGCAAACAGGCTTTCCTGTTAATTGCAATGCTGCCAGTGTTCTTCCAGTCACTTACTGCATTTGCCCAGGTCCTCTGTGCCAGGTGAAAATTTCATCATTGGGGGAATTTATTCCATTTCCTTTTATCATTTGTTATTGAAGAAGTGAGTGGATGGAGTTCCAGAAACGACAGGGTGGAATCAAAACAACAGCAAATCAACACTGGAAGCTGAAATGGAGGCATAAGCAAGGATTGAGAAAGGCCCGTATTGTTCAGAAACTGCAAAATGTGCAGGGGACTTCAGCCTTCTGAGGAAGTGAGCAGCCACTTAATGCTCATGGCAATGTGCAAAAGTCTGTAAGGGTCTGATGCTCTAAAACATCTGACTGTCATTTTACAAAGGCAAATGCTAGGGAAAGGGAGCGCTGTAGGAGTCTGGAATCACAGCCACGTAATCGTCCCTTGTTTCAGAAGTGATTCTAAACCAGTGAGGGAGTTTAAGCTTTGGGAGACATTTTGCTCTGTGTTTGAAAAGTAAGTGACGCTCCAGGGGGAAGTGGGAGGCAGTGATGTAGGACTGGGTCATGTGTTTGGGAATAGCCAGAATAGAGAATTTTTGTCTTTTAAGTGCTGGATTTCTGGTGAGCTCTTGGAAGGGTTATTTGCACTCAAGCATTCAGAGAGATCAGCCTGGTTGTGCTCTTGCTGGCTTTAGTGTCTCCAGCAAGTCGGAAGGGCTTTCTTTGAGTAAAGGCAGTGGGAATGCTGGATCTTAAAAACCACCACCTCTTAACCTCTGCATGTCTCAGTTTTGCTATCTGTATGATAAGCATCACCCTGCCATGCTGTTTGCATCTTTTCTTATATTCTTTCCATGAAAGTTGAGATATAAATACTAAAAATTACCCTTATTACTAAATGGATATTATTCAGATATGAAGATGTGTGTCCAGTACATGCAGGGGGGCAGCCTGATTTCCATACCAGTGCTGAGGGTTTGCAGCTCTCTAATCCAGTTCCCTTTAAGTGTAGTGGAACAATTCTGGTGGTTTGTTTACTCAGCCTGCTCCTTCTGATTGTGCCTCTGAATCCCTGGGAGCTGCAGTTTCTCATCTCATGGTAGATTCTGGTTGCAAGTGCTTGGAAAGCAGCACTCCTGCGTGTTTGACTTTTGCCTGTTTTGTGTGAAGGTATTAAATAGCAAATAGAGTAAGAGAAAACCCTTCCTGTCTAGGTGCTGCTGGAATAGAGGTTCCCACTGCGTCTTTCCTATTAGCTACACTGAAAGCTACATCTCTTTACATCTCCAATCTTTTTCATTTGTCATGTGTTGGAAGCAGCAGAGGAAATAAATGTACAGTTTCATTTCCCCTTTAGGTACTCAGCTTTTCTCTTGCGCGTTGGTTGTCCTGTACAAAACCGGTTACCTTTTTGCATGGATTAGTAAGTGTCTTAACCTAATTTATCCTGCTAGCCCAAGGCAATAGAATCATGTCACCAATCACTGATTCTCTTCTACCCACCCTGCTGGGGGGTATGACAGTGAATGATACTCTTATAATGAAATACAAAGAAACTGAATTGAAACAAGCTGCAAATGAAGGCAATTTTCTTTCTCTGTCAGTAATCAAATGACAGCCAGCGATGTGTGTTTCTGAGGCAAAGAGTAAACTGCACTAAACAGGCTCATTTTCTTGGGGTCATCAGGTTGCTCACTCATACCTAGGGAATGCTGGATCTAGGAGGGAAATCTGACGTGGCTGCATTCTTTTTAATAGCTGGTGATGGCCAGTTTTTGTTTTGCCAGAGAACTGGTGGATTTTGCTTTGTTTCTTTCTATAAAAGACACATTCATGCCCTATGCAAAAACTCCTGCCTCTGAGCTGGGATCAGAGAGTAGAAAGGGCTGAGAGGAAGAAGAGGAGTTACGTGGTGGAGGCATTAGTGAATGGGAACTGCAGGCTTTAATGTACTCCGGTGCTGCAAAGTGGGTCTTACTTTGGGAAGTCTTTCTGCAACCAGGAATAAATCCAAAACCTGGGAATCTCAACCTGTTGGATTAGGTAGGACTCTTTCCTTCTGATGCTAGCAAAGAGCAGGATCTGCTGGACTAGAAGGGTGATGTGGTGGAGGGTTGTGGAGAAAACAAAGGTGTTATTCTGGCCTGGAGTTCCCTGAAGACAGAGCAGGCTGGTGTTAGTGCCAGGGACACAGTGCAGAGGACAGTAGTTACGAGGGCTTCCTTTCTGAAGATCCCCTCACTAGCTGCCTGCTCTTGCTATTGTAGGGAGGTGGAATACCCTGTTCTCATATTGCAGGGGAAGGAGAGGTGGCATTGGGGAACTCACAGAAGAAAACCCAGGGATCTGAACTGAACTCCAGCATCTGGACCTCAGTTCTGCTCTCACAACACCTGGTTTGAGGTCCCTTCCAACCCAAACCATTCTAGGAGTCTGACATTCCTGTGACTCTTGCTTGTTTTATGCTAGCCTGACTTCACCAAGGGCAGCAGAGCTGCTCTGTGCCTAAGCCAGAGTGGAAAATCCAATCCAGTGACTCTCTTTCATGCTTCAGCTTCCTGACAGATTCCAATAAAGCGGTCTTACCCCTCTCCTCCCACTCAAATAACATAATACTATTTATTTAAAAATACCATCAAGCAAAGGACACAATTCAAAAGCTCTGATTTAGGAAAATTGCTTGTTTGCTAATCATTTCCTTTTCCTGATTCAGAGCTTGCTTGCTCATAAAATATTGATATATTGGGCAGGCAGGGATGCTCTTGGCAATGAAGATGAAAAGCAGAAGTGCTGATAAAAATACATAGGCTTTTTTATGCTTGTGCAAAAGCTAAACTTTGGAAAGGTAGCTTAGAAACTGGCAGGCAGAAACTATGAGGGCTACAGGTGAAGTCAGACCAGAGTGGAACGAAGATATTGTGGGACAGAAAAAAGTGGAGGGAGTAAAAGGGGAATGGAGATGGAAAAAAGCAAAAGCAAACCGGGCAGGAAACTGTTGAGCTGCAGAGATGGCTGGGGAAAGCAATATGTTTGGAATAAACAGCAAAAACTAGGAGTCTTGAAAAGCCAAACCAGGAGAACAGAAACAGAGTTGAGAGAGCCTGCAAACATGAAAAAAAAGGTGTCCCTGCCTTACCCTGGCTATACCACTCTCCCCATTTTCATAATAGGAGAAAGAACACAAATGACATGGAAAAAAGTATACTTGAGACTGTCAGAAGGAAAAACCTACCTCACATGTGAGCTGTGCTGGTTGTTTCTGCTGTGTATCTCTGAAAGTCTGCTGCTTTCTCTGAAGAGTGGCTATTTCTGAAGGTAGAACATCCTCAACAACAGAAAGAAGGTCTTCTATGGAACAAATTGTAGGCCTGTATTTTGCAATTTAGACTGGGAGGAGAAAAGATGGAGTTAAAGTTTGGGCCTGGAAATGTGGGGATGCTGAATCCAAGAAAGGAATCTCTGCAAGTCCTCCATGGAGGCTGTAATGCTAAATGACCAGAGTTGTTACGGATATGGTGACCTTGTGCTAGCCTCATGAAGAATGCTGCCTAGGAGGTGATGGACTTCACCATGAATCACTCATTCTGTCTCAAAAATGCAAGGAAAGGAAGTGTTTCACTTCCTAGCATCAGTAGCCTGCCTGTAGACTTTCCCTTGTATGTGCTTATGGAGGGAATCCAGCACACCGAAGATCTTTTATGTATGAGGGCTGCATAAATGAGCTGGGTCTTCTTCCCTTTCTTGCCTTTATGTGTACTATGCTATAGCAACCCTATTGCAGTATAGAAGACCCAAGCACTCCTATATCTTCTAAGTATTCCTGTGAGGCCTCATGCAGAGGTGTTTTTCTTATTCAATCCCAGTGAAACAGTTCCAGAAGAGACACTGAGGAGAGCCAAACAGATCGGGTTCTCAGACAAACAGATTGGGAAATGCCTGAAGCTGACTGAAGTCGAGTGCCGTCAGCTGAGACTGAGGAAGGATATAGTGCCCTGGGTGAAACAGGTACGTGAGAACATCACTCTTCAGTGGAGGCCTCCAGAAGTGCAGGGGGCAGGAGATCTCTGTGTTAGAAACAGATGAGGTAAACCAAGTGGAAGCCCTGGCTCTGTTAACATCCCTGAGCATTTTGACATTGACATTAGAGAAGAACAAATTTCACCCATGTAGCTGTGACTTCCGTACTGCAGGCATCAATGTAATGACATGATCATCCCCATGGAGCGACTCAGAATAGTCTCGTTCATATTCTGTGTGACTGGGGGGAAACACAGCTCTCTGGCTTCAGGGAAAGGCTGAGTGAGAATGCTGACCCTCCATGGTGTGACCATGAAAAGTGTCATATGTCTTTTCTTTTGGTAGTAGCTTTTTACAGGCTAATACTTTATTTTCATTATGCTGTTGTTATGGGTTCATTTGCTGTTCATTGTGACAGCACAAGCATAATGAGCTCATCTAGTATTCATGGCAGTGTCATGAGTGCTTTGCCAGGTGTTCTGCTGCTGCATTTAAGGTATGTTGGTATTGAATTGCCATCAGTTGTTTTTTTTTTGCCCTTAAAAAGGGAGGAAAAAACCCCAACCCAAACTACTGAATGTATCTGAAAGAGCTCACATGTATCCTCAAGCCCAATTCCAGGTGACATGAAGTACAAGTTGCAGTATTAGTAACAGTGATGAGCAGCAGACACGTAGTGCTAATGACATAAGGTCACATTCTTCATTAGTCACAAGGATTGGGACAGGCAGTGGAAATTCCTGAGAATACCTGGGACAGGTTTTTAAATGGTATAACATGTAAAAATTCATGTCAGGACTGCTTTACTACAGCTTCCTGATCAGTATTCTGTGTAGAAATGGTTCAGCTCTTCATTCAGGGAACTTCAGCAGTCGCTGCTGACCTAGATGGGCTAGTTACCATGTATAACATGCAATAAGTAGTTGACACAAATAGATTGTGAGCAGTCTAGCAAGCAATTATTCTTCTGGGTTCTCTGGTGACTAATTGCATAAGAAATTGTTGAAAACTACATATAAGGGGTGGTTGAAAATCCCTCTTGCTTTGTGTACCATTTAATTATCAAAGCATGAGTTATATTGTAACATAAATACATGGTACTTGCACTGCTTGCTGCTACTTGGCATGATCTCAATGTAATATTGTGTGTGTGTGTTAGTATTCAGCGTGGGAGTGAGACGAGGTCAAGAGTATAGTGTGAAGATCCCAGAGCAGCTAAAGGGGGCAGGAGACCTGGAGGAATGGAGACCTGTGTAGTTAGTAATGCCAAACTAACTAGAGAATGAAGGCCTCAGCAAGAAGGGATGGGCGGGGAAAGTTCTTGGGCTGTGAAGGTATTTACCAAAGAGATGCAGAGCTAAAACTGCAGCTCAAAAAGAGGTGGTAGACTGTCCTGCTGACTGCACTGTGAGGTCTTGGGGGAAAGCCAGGCATATGCTGTGTTGCCAACCCAGATCACCACCTTTTGAGGAAAGACATGATGGGAAAATAATAGGGGAGAACTAGGAGTAGAAAAGGGTTAGTATGTCTGGGTCTCTGAGCAAAAGCAATCCCACGAGTGGGTTTGCGTTTACCTGAAGCAGGAATAACCCAGACTGCCTTCCCCAGCAAGTTCTTTATATGCACAACTGGGACTTTCTTTATCCTCCTTTATAGTATGTAAAAGTTCTGACTGGGCTGGGCCAGCCCTGTTGGCAGATCCTCTGGTACTGACCAGCCAGGTGGCTTTTGGTAAATGTGCATCCCAATACTCGAAAGTCCCACCACTCATTGCTCTCAGTATAGTTTTTAACAGCCCATTGTACCTTTCAGTTTTCCCAGAGGCTGGTGTATGGTTGGGGATGTGATATACCCACTCAATGCCATGCTCTTTGGCCCAAGTGTCTATGGGGTTGTTCTGGAAATGAGTCCCATTGTCGGACTTAATTCTCTCTGGGGTGCTGTGTCGCCACAAAATCTGTTTCTCAAGGCCCAGGATAGTGTTCCGGGCAGTGGCATGGGGCACAGTGTATGTTTTCTGCCATCCGATGGTTGCTTCCACCATGGTAAGCACTTGACGCTTGCCTTGGTGGGTTGGTGGGAGTGTGATATAATCAATCTGCCAGGTCTCCCCATGTTTGTACTTCAGCTGTCCTCCATACCAAAGAGGCTTTAACTGTTTGGCTTGCTTAATTGCAGCATGTTTCACACTCATGAATAACCTGGGCAATAGTGTCCATTGTTAAATCCACCCCTTGATCACGAGCCCATCCGTATGTTGCATCTCTGCCCTGATGGCCTGAAGTGTCATGGGCCCACTGGACTAAAATGTTGCAAGCCATGATGGGAAAATAATAGGACATGATGGGAAAGGGATAGGAGAGAACTAGGAGTAGAAAAGGAAAGAGGGAAAAGAAAAAACCCAAAACACTTGCATGTAAGAAAGATCTTGCACTGTCCAAGTTACAGTCCCTCCTCTTCTTCCCCATACAGATTGACACACTGGCAGCAGAATACCCAGCTGTAACTAATTACCTCTACATCACCTACAATGGGCAGGTAGGCACGTTTGGAAACGGCAGTCTCGTTGCTGTCTAGTTTGATCTCTTTCCTGTGTGCTGCATTATTTCTGGAGATCTTGCAGGGGTGTAAGTGTCTGTAGCAATTATTCTGGATGGTGTTACTTATGATCCCCTTACAGTGGGCCTGACGCCTTCTCTTGCTCAGAAACTGATCCAGTGCATTTAATGTTAATGCCCCTTTCTTGTTATGATCTCTCATGTATCACCTGTACTTGCATCCTCTCTGCACAGGCCAGGTGCTGGGAATACAGAACTCATGTTTCACTCATCTCATCCTAGCATTCATTTTCGTGTGAAGCTTAATAGCTTCTTGCACTGCTCAAATGGCCAGGTCAGTGATGCTGTGTCTCCTTCGGTTTGGGTGCAGCACTCTTAATTCCAGTAGGGTTGCACTTGACTTACACTGCAGTAAATGAAATCAGACTTAAAGCCTGAAGAATCAGACTGTTAGATATGGGCTGAGCACCAGAAACTGTTCTGAAAAGCATGGAGTTAGGTGCAGTGGAATACAGATCCTAATGACTTTTCTCCCTCCCTTCTCAGGAACATGATGTAAAATTTGATGACTGTGGGGTGATGGTGTTGGGCTGTGGACCATATCACATAGGTAAATCTTTCTTACAACTCCTCTGTTCTCCTTGTACCCTCGAGTCTTCTTTGGATATTCTTGTGGTTCATTTGCTCCTCCTCTTATATGGTGACAAAACCCTCCAGAGCACAGTGCACAGGACATCAATTCCTAACACAAGGTTTGCCTTTTACACTTACTTGGAGTCTTCATTTCACACCCTGGAAAAAACAGGAGAATTTTATTACTTTTCACTGAGTCACCAAGTCGTGATTTCCACAAAGTTTTAGGGATTTATTTTTAATCTCACTTTTTGTGCATGTTAAGGTTTTGAGAATCTGATACCTCGTGTAGCAGTTTATTGCTCCCATACCTGTCCTATGTGTTTACTGCCAGCTCCTGACTATGTTGTTACATACTATACGTTTTACTACTTTAAGTATAGGTGACTATGACAGTGTTTGGATACCTTCAGCTGCTTTTGTTCAAGCAGTTCTCTCTCTGTTGTTTTTTTAGCCCACTCATATGATTATGCAGCATAAGAGTTTCCTCGTGGCTATGAGTATTGAGCAGTCAGACTGCTGAATCCTCTCTATGGTGAATTTCACTTATTCTTTTAAAGAATCTTTCCAAATAGCTTGCAGTTATTGACAAGAAAAAAACTGCTTGTGATTCAGAAATATTTTTTGCTCTGCCTCTCACAAGCAGTGGTGATGGTGTTTGAAAGCTGAAATGGAAAACTGCATCCATTAGTTTCGCTTGGATGGACAGGTCACGTGCCACGCTCCTGGTGCTCATTGCAGGATGTGTCTTTTTGCACTCAGTTTCCAGTAGGAATGTTGAGATAAGTGAAATCAGGAGGAACACTCCATGGTGATGCTTATTTTTTTTATAAGCATTTCTGCCAGTCAGGTGGGGTTTAATGATTTGATCAAATGTATGTGAATATATTTTGCCCTTTTCACCTAAAACTCCCTATTCTGATCTTAGTCTTACCTGTTCTATAGCTTTGATTAGATCGAGACAATGTTTTGAAAGAGGTTACAACTAAATAAATGCTGCAGAAGAAAACCATTCCTTGAACCTCTAAAAGATTTCCTTTCTAGGTGCAATAGCCAAGTTGATTTTTTTATTCCTTTTGCAATCCTTTGAAGGCAAGTGAGCAGCGTGCTTTTCCTCTCTGCTTTCAGAACTGTAATCATAATTCAGTGAAATCAAGTTAGTGTTCCCTGTGGATTTACATTAACAGAAGAGGAACGGGTCAGAAAAGGGCTCAGTGATTTAGATGGAAGATAAACATGTGATGTTACTTTTATTTTAAACAAGATTCCTATTTCCTTTGTGAAAACTGAGAAACGTGATGTGAATCTGCTCAGCTGCACACTCTTGAACTTCAGAGCTGGCTTTGAGGCACCTCAAAGCCTGAGCTGCAGCGTGTGACCTGTGCTCCATGGCGTATTGCTCTTCACTTGCTGCCTGTCCTGGAAGGGGAGTTTGTTTGTGTGAAAGTCAGCCCTGAAAGCTGTGTAAAACTGTTTCACCAGCTGTGTGGACCAGCAGCATGCTCTGTAAATTTTAAGGTGTGCATGTAGGTTTAACATGGTTGAAACCTGAAAGTGAGTTCAAAACCATGACTGTATTGATGTAGCAATTATCTTCTGAGGAGCAGTGTCTGTTTATGTTGCAACAAACGCTACAAGTATTACTAATTATTTGCTGTCTTCCCTTTTCCTACTGTTTAGACTTGAGCATTACCAGATGTGACTGGAATATATTTACAAGTGTTCAGCTGTTTTCCCAGGTTGTATCTGAAGCAGTCAGATGGGGACTCCAGGTGACCATTGTGTCCTAAAGTTGAGGTTTCTTACGTGTATAAAGATTTGATTTCCCTCCTCTTCTGTGGAGTTTTAGCAGAGGCCTAGGCATGTTTTGAGGTTCGTTTTTGAAGGAAGTAGGGAAATAAATTTTGTGTTTGTGAGTGACCTGTGACAGCCAT
The DNA here is from genome assembly GCF_033815535.1 of Pezoporus flaviventris. NCBI lineage: Eukaryota > Metazoa > Chordata > Aves > Psittaciformes > Psittacidae > Pezoporus > Pezoporus flaviventris. The sequence goes on from NW_026892549.1 coordinate 56,824,477, forward strand.
CTGTTTGTGACTAGGTACAATTAAGCACAGGCTGAATTTCCAACATATCTTGGCACACACTTACATAAAAATAGTATCGGTTGTTATCACGTAATGACTGTGAATGCATCACGATGAGGCCAAGGTTTGTTTTGTAGACTATAAGCATTACTATTTAGCGATGTTTTCTAATATGCATCATTCCGTGGTTGTGGTACTCCTCCTAGATGTTTGAGTGTTGAAATTTATGGGACAGTAGCTGTTAGAACAAGTCTGAAATCCAGCACTGCCTGAAGCCTGCAGCATTGCCTGAGTCTCAAGTCCTGCAGCTTGCCCAAGACCAAGCCTCAAGTTCTGGTGCTCACCTCGCCTCCCTCTGTGCCTCTTTCTTTAGAGGTGGCTGCAGCACTTACTCAGGGTTCAGGACAGTAAGGACATGCTTGCCTTTCAGTGTTGCCACAGTCACTGTGGCCTTTGAACAAAGATAAAAGGAGCACAGAGTGGCTCTAAAGGTGTTGTGCTACTGATTTGCCTCATCTAGGGTCACCACAGAAGTCAAACCCACTGACCTGCAGTTTTTCTGTTGCTAGGTTAGCTATACTCTGCTCTTCTGGAAGGTACAAAACACTTCAGTCTTCTGTTTTTTAAACCATATCTGTACAAATATTTTGTGCTTCCTGGAATAAATGTTACTATCTTAGAATAATGGGCACTCAATTTGGTCACCTCTAAGCTTCTGCCTCGTATCTCAAAGCTCATTGGTTGGGAGGCAATAGTAGTGGGATGGGCAACAAGAGCAGACAGAAGTATTTATGAGCACAAGATGACAGACATAAGTGTTTATGAGCACAGGATGACAGGCATGTTATAGAGGCCTGTCACTCCTGAGGAGCTGAGCCAACTTAGCAGTTGTGCTTGGAGGCTCACGTTTGTGGATCGTTAGTTTCCATGGGAGGACAATTAGATTTCTCGTTCTGAGATGACAGGAGGGAATGCTGTCCTGGTTCTTTTTCTTTTCTAAACTTGAATGCTGAAAATGTCTGCTTATGTATTCTTCTTTGCATCTTTCCTTTCCTTGCCCACTTTTCTGTCTCCTGGCAGGCAGCAGCGTGGAGTTTGATTGGTGTGCTGTCTCCAGTATCCGCACACTGCGTCAGCTTGGCAACAAGACTGTCGTCGTGAATTGCAACCCAGAGACAGTGAGCACAGATTTTGATGAGTGTGACAGACTGTACTTTGAGGAGCTGTCACTGGAAAGGATCCTGGACATCTACCAATATGAGGTAAAGGAAAGCAGAAGCACAACAAAAAGCCATGAAGCAAACCGAACTTCAGAATTCATGTCACTATCTTGCTTTGGTGGAGCAGCTGAGGGAGAGGGGGAAGAGCTTGCTAGTAAAAGCTGTTTGGTTTGGATCCCAGTGTTGCATTTTACACATCATTGATGTTCCTAGCAGCCTGCTCAATAATGAATGCCAAATAAATATTAAATTATTTTGCAAGATGCCATATTGTGCAATATTTACAAGCAGATTTCATTTGCTGCACAGTCATTTATCGCACAAATTGTTCTGCCCTTGTGGTGCTGAGCTGTAGCACTTAAGCATATCCTTGACTTTATGCACAAGTACTCCTCCTGAAGCAGTAGAATAAGTGATGGGCGTAACACTAACGTGTGCTCAAGAACCTGCAGTCTTGGGCTTGCAGTACAGTGGTGATGTGGTCCAATGTGCAGGCAGATCAGGCAGGGGCATTAGAATGGCCATCAAACAAAAACATGATCCAGCTCCTGATCCAGACATGGCACTTGTCTGTTAAGGAGTTTTCAAGTGTTCAGAAGTGCTGATACTAAGAGATGAAGAAGAGTCCCAAACAGATTTGGTCATGGGAAGATATATATTATAAACAGCTGGTACCAGTATGATAAATATTTCTAACTGGTAACAAACTCATTTTGATTTGTGGCTGAGGGTTTCAAAGGTATTTACAGGAATCTCACCTCCCTTGAAGTTCAGTGTGAGTTGACAGTATAACTTAGTGAAGCAACTCTGCAGAACCCAGCCCATAACCCAGGTTAAATCCATAACTTTTAACTTACGATTCTCTTATGCCTATTTTCCCCAATATATGACAATTTGAGCTTATCTCCTTTATGAATGGCTGCAAGTTTCTGAAGTGTTTTCTATATGTTTGGCTATGTTTGATCAATCCCAAATTTGGAACCAAGCAAAAGCACATCCATATTCAAGGCCCAGTCTCTAGGCTCTGTTCTTAAACAATTTGCAGAATACTGTCTAGGACCATCTTTAGATTGTGTGTTCACACTTTCCTATGTGTACATGTTGGTTTAGCTCTTTAGATTTTCATAAAATGAGACCGTCCTACTGGAAAGCATGGATTTAGGACAGGCCAAAAGACTCTTGTGGAGTCTTCAAGGCTGGTTTTTGAGCGAGGCTTTGAACTCTTGTTTGCTTAAGCAAAACTGAACTGCTGAACTTGAGGCGTGGAAGAAATTGCTGGGAGTTTGTCAGACAAATAACGCTGATGAAACACATCATCTAATTACTGCAGGATCAAAGAGGAGGTAGAGATAAGTGATGAGGGAGCAACTACTCATTTAAACACATAGTGCTAGTAATTAGCAAGTTGGGTAAGAAAAATGTGTGAAAAGAATAATGCATATATATTGAAACTTGCATCATCCTGCTTGTCACAGGAGAGCTTGGTGAGTTTGATGGGAGGTGTTGCAGATCTCAAGGTCTAATAGCAGCATCCTCTGGTACCCCAAGCTGAAGAGGAAGAAGACTCTGGCAGTTTCCACAGCTCAGCCAGCTGTGCTCATCAGAGGGACTGTACTCATGCTTCTGGGCATGCACTTAGCCTGTTTTGCTTGTGAAGTAAGCCAATAAGTGGTTGTAAGAGCAGAGAAGGCACAGAGAAGCCAGCAAGAGGTGGTGGGAATGAGAAGGGACAGAAGAGATGTGCTGAGAGTTAGCAGAGGATTCTCCTACTCTGACTTCAATCAGAAAACAGCCAATTTGATATTTACTGTGGAGGTGTTAAAGCCATCAGGGGGTCTCAGCCTCAACATCCAAAGTTAGGGTTGTGCAGGCTAATAAATCCCAAGATGAATAATAAACAGTTGTTTTACAACACTTAAGTAGCAACAGAAGGGAATGGCATCATTATGCCTAGTTTGTAAGTAGGGAAATGGGGTCTGTGAGGAGAGGCTGCAGAGAGTCATGTAAAAGGACATAGGCAGACCTGGGGACAGGCTTCAGACCTCCAGCAGAGTGTAGTCTAAAATACATTATTTGCTATGGATGAGCCAAATGCTAATATCCTGTTAACAGAATACTCCCTCAGGCAAATGCAGTTGGAAGCCAGTCCCTAAGGAAATGATCAAATTAAGAAGTCAGGATGCAATTCTGAGACTCCTCACCAATCCTGCAAATAACCATCTCTCCCAGCTTCATAGACAAAGCATGAATAATGCCATGCTTTCAGACTGATCTTTTAAATAGTCCTGCTCATTAGCCTCCTCTGGTGTTCCAGTCTACAGTGAAGAGAGAGAAATACTCTGAAAAGTCCTGGATCATTGGCAAAACGTAGGTAAAACCATCACAAAACCATGGAATCATAGGACCACAGAATGGTTTGGGTTAGAAAGGATCTCAAGATCATTTGATTCCAGCCCCCTGACATGATCCACTAGAGCAGGTTGCTCCAAGCCCCTGTGTCCAGCCTGGCCTTGAACACTGCCAGGGATGGGGCAGCCACAGCTTCTCTGGGCACCCTGTGCCAGTGCCTCAGCACCCTCACAGGGAAGAGCTTCTGCCTAAGAGCTCAGCTCAGTCTTCCCTGTTTAGGTTTGAACCCATCACCCCTTGTCCTATCGCTGCAGTCCCTGATGAAGAGTCCCTCTTCAGCATCCTTGTATCCCTCTTCAGACACTGGAAGCTGCTCTGACATCTCCACGCAGCTTCTCTTATCCAGGCTGAAAAGCCCCAGTGTTCTCAGCCTGCCTTAGTATGGGAGGTGCTTCAGCCCCTGATCATCCTCTGGACTTGCTGCAACAGCTCCACGTCCTTCTTCTGCTGGAACACTGGAACTGCACATAGTGCTCCCCATTTCCCTCTGTGCAGCAGATACATCAACTCCCTAAACATTTTTAGGTTAGCAGCAAACCTTTGACGACTGTTTAGCTCAAATAAATAGATGTATTCACTTGTTCCAATTTTTCTGATTAGATAAATGAAGCTCAACTGGGAAGCAAGGTAACCACCGGGATGGTAGGCAGGTTCCAGCCACCTTCAAGACATAGCTTCACACTTAGATCTAGTCCTACCACAGGGATTTAGTCAGCCATCCCTCCTCTTTCTCTTGTGTCCTCCTTTTACTTCTCCCCCTCCAGTCGACATTCATAGCTCCTGTGACACTGGGGACAGCACAGCCCTGCTTTGGAGGGAAGTTTAATTTACTGTCAATGTGCAATGTTAGGTGGCAGTCTATGAAGACAATAACTTATAGAAAAAAACTAATCCTTCCTTCAGATTTATTGGCTCTTTGTTTCCAGAGAAGATGTTCCCTTTTTATTTTAATATCTATCTGCTTGAGGGCCTCTTCTGATTCTTTTTCAGTTTCTAGGATCATTCTGAAACAATTCATAAAACTAAAGGAGGCTCTTAGGTACAATTTTAATGGTCTAATTTGTTTTCAAACTCATGGAAGAAGAAAACCCAACTGTATTACTAATGACATAAAAGCAAGGTAGTAATAAAAAGACTGATTTTTGTTATAAAGGGGAAAATAATTCTCTCCAGGCTTCTTCCACGAGATTATGTATAGCATATATCTTAAAGGTATCTAATGGCAAAGATGTTATTCATTTTCTTTATAATTAAAATATGGCTGATGACAAAGTGGTATGCAGTGAAGTCTATTTCTGCCTGTCCACATTCCTCAGTGGAGCAGTCCTGTTGCAGGGCAGTGGGCTGCTCTTTGTGTGAGAGTATACTTTGGGAAATAACAGTGGAATTTTAAAGGAAGATGGAAGCAGCAGCTGGGTCTCAATTTATGGTTCTTTTGGAGTAAAAATGAGTGTATGATTCTTTGCTATCTTCTTGAATAAGCCATCTCCTCTTCCTCCTTGGGGCTGGAGTCCCCATTGCCATTCCAATTTGGAAGTAGGCACTATTTGGACTTTAGAGGCTCAGTGACTTGAATTGTTTTAAAGGAAGAAATATGCAGCAACTGAAGAGAAACTGTTAGCTGGGACATTCACATTTCCAATGTGTTGAGGATAAATTAAGATGGTTGACCTTGGCAGCAAAGCTAGGTTGACCTGTTATCAAACAGAAACCATTCCAAGCTGCAAGAAGGGGGTTTGCATATTCACTGTCTGGTTCTTGTCTATGTGGGATGATAAGGGGCCCAGGGACTAGAGGTAAGTACTGTATTTTGGATGGGTCTGGAAGCAGTGAGGAATCGATTTTTCTTCTGAGTTGGAGATAGCAAGCTCTGATGTTATCAGAAAACCCCATGTGGGGCCAAAAGAGTCTCTGTCCTTGCTTCACCCTCTACTACTCCCTATCCTAAGCTCTTTCAGGTGGCACTGTTGGCTGGCAGCAGCATGTGTTCCCATGACTGCATGGTGAAAAGGAAAAGAAACTGTCTCCATCACTGTATATTAGCATGTAAAGCAAATAGTGATCTTGCAGACCTTTGGATAATAAGTGCTGCTTGAATGCCAGACTTTTTTAGTGGAGTTTTATTATGGTAGGAAATTAACCACATTAAAGTTGAGCAGGGTTTGTAGTAGCACTTATCATCTGGTTGTTCTCAGTCACTTCTAGTCCATCCTGCTCTCAGCTTACAGATCTGCCACTTTATATCCCTTTCAATCCCTCATTAAGAAGTTCCTCTTTCAGGAAGGCCAGTGGGGCAAACCATCTTCAGGAAAAACACACTTGTTAATTAAAAGAACACTGGTACTATAAAAGAAAGAGCCAAGCCATGAATCACTTGATTTATGTTTCTCATTTGCTAAAGGTGGGTAAAACTGTGAAATACATTTGGTTCCAAAGAGCTTTTTCACTGCAGTTGTCCTGTGGGTCTGGTTCTCCTTTGGGCAAAGCTTCACCAGCTTTAATTTGGAAGCAAAGTGCCTGTTATTGAATTACTCGTACTTATTACGCAATCTAAATGTAACTCAGGGCCACATAATTGTTGCAGGTTCTAAGGCTTTTTTTAACTATTGAAAGATTTCACACCAGACTAGGTTGTGCTTGAAAGCATTAGGGGCTCTGTGTAAAACTAAAATGCCCATATTTGCCCTGAAGAAATAGTTGTATTTGCAAGCAAGCTTACCTGGCTCGCGTTATTTGCTGCTTATTATTTCCTCCCTTAAAATGTGCTTACCCAGTGACAGACATGAAATGTGCCATCTGTGGCTGGAGGATGCTGTGCCTCTTGTCTTGCCTTGTTCAGTTCTGGAATTGATGTGCTTGCAAATAGCGGAAAAGAGCATATATGGTAGTTTGGCTGAAATAGTTGTTTCTAGTAAGTGTGCTACCAAAAATGAGGAGCGAGGTAGGAGTAATGTGATTGAATTAAAAAAAGGGGCTAAGTGTGTCCAGAGTAATTCGCCATCACAGGCTGTCTGATGGATTGGGCTCTATTGAAATAGACTCGTGCTTTGCACAGGCCAGCAAGGAATCAGCAGTGAGCACTCCTTAAAGACTGGCTTCTGGAGCTAGGGAAGGTTGGTTGCTGAGCAAAGTACAGTGCTGGCAGAAAAATAAAGATCCAGTTGTTTCCCATTGTCTGTCTGCTGGAGGTTACTTCCCTTGCAACTCTGTAGGGAAAAAAAACTTTGGGTGCATGTCTGTTACTGTGGAAGTCTCTGACCATGAGCATGGGAGAGGCTGTTTTCTTGTAAGAGCTTGACTGAGAAAGAAAGGGAACCTAAAGCATCTCGTTTGTTCATGCTGCTGGGTTCAAAGGTGGCAACAGGCGAGTGGAAACAGGCTCAGATCTGATGGTCCCCATATTCACATGTGTAGGAGAACACAGAAAGGAGACCTGACCCCACCAAGCAGAGTTTTGAGTTTCATTGTGGGATGTCACACTTTCATAGCACAGCGCCCTTTCTGTGTGAAGCAAGGGAGCATATGTCAGATCAACGCTGGGAAAGCAGCAGCAACACCTAAACATGACATGAAAAGAAGGTAAGTCTGGCTATAGCAGAAGTTATAAAGTCATGGCTTGGTGTCAAAAGGCTTGTGAACACTGCATTTTTCTTTGGTTTCCTGGGGAATTTGACCTCAAGTTACTGTTGGGTTTTGAGAGGATATTGCTGTTTTAGAGAGCCTACGCACTCTGAATCACACTTTGTAGCCTCTGGGTCAGCACAATTATGATCTACCTTTGCTCATAGCAACCTGAAGAGTGATATAATCTAAATATTGGATTCCTAGTTATAGCAGCTCTTAATGTTAAGCTGACTTGGACATGACTGTGCCCCTTTCTGTCTGCCAACAGGGATGCAGTGGTTGCATTATTTCTGTAGGAGGGCAGATTCCCAATAACTTGGCAGTTCCACTGCACCAGAGCGGAGTGAAGATCCTTGGCACAAATCCTTTGCAGATTGACCAAGCAGAAGATCGCTCTGTATTTTCAGCTGTTCTGGATGAGCTGCATGTGGCCCAGGCTCCCTGGAAGGCAGTCAGCACACTGGTAGGTTGGGATATGCATTTGGGAAACAGTAGAGCAGTGGGGCTTGTTATGAGCATCTGCTCAGGGTGGACCAACGTACTGATAAGTTTCAAGATTCCAAATACGTTTGACAGCTTTTTACTGCTGATGGTAAGGAACTTTTTGACCCCTGTAAAGTGGTGCTATAGCATCTCTGAGAGTGGGATGGAAATTGGAAAGGAAGTGTCTTTAAATCACCTTTACTCAACATGGCCTATAAAGCCAGCAGAAGTCAGCACCACTCTCAGGCTACTCTAGTTTACCCAACTGGCCTTGAAAACTGTTCCAGGAGGTGGAGGTGGCAAAGAATTGGAAATGTGTCAGCGCTGCTCTTTTTTTCCTGGTGAAGCTCTATGAACAGGGAGGATCTGAAGATGACAACTCTGGAACTAAGAAGTGATGTATTACGTTCAGGCCAGGCTGTAGTCCCTGATTTTCTCCCTCACCCCCCAAGTCTTAATGGCTGATAAAGTGCAAATGCAGCTAGAGGTGAAATTTTGGAATGACTTCAAAATATTTTCTTGTTCACAGCATGCTTTTCCTCCCTTTCTTCTAGAGAGATGCAGTTGAATTTGCAAGCTCTGTGAGTTACCCATGTTTGCTGAGGCCTTCCTATGTTCTGAGGTAAGGCTTAACCATCGGAGCTCATCAGTTTTGGGGTATGAACTACCCCAACTACTTTGAGACAATGGAGAGTAATTTCAGGGAATGTGTGGAACATACTGTGCTAGGTGCATGTGGCATAAATCTTAATGCATGTGCCACCATCTTAACAGGGATGGCAACTACATAAACCAATCCAGGAAGCCAGTGGATCCCTTATGTTCATCAGGCACAGATCAAAAGTAGAACATAAGTGTAAGAATGTCTGTTTAGCTGCATTATCTTTTCCATACCTTAAGGCTAAACCCACAAGCCATTTATGTTACTTAAGGTTCTTGAGACTACTACCTGTACGATTGAGCCAGAAGATTGTTTGGCACCAGGAAAACCAGAAGGGAACATGCTGAGGCCATTTTCTGGGGTTGGTATCTGTTTTCAGAATATGACTACACATCTTTTGAATTCAGCTTCTTATTTGCCAAGCTTCTCTGCTTACAGGCATGTTTTATGTCCCTAGATTGTGGCAGCTGCTCCTCATTAAATAAGCATTGTGCAGCGCCACACACTTCCAACAGCTTGACTTTCTGAAGACGTTACAGCAGCGCATACCCACAGCGAACTTGTGCCTTCTGAGTGATCACTCTTCTCTGCGAGGAGTTTCTTCAGAGCTGGATGACTAGGCACAGAGAGACAGTTTGCTGGGCAGTTTACAAGTGAAAATAAATTGGAGACAGGATCCTTTCCGCATGAGAAAGAGATGCATATCAAAATGGAGAGGCACTGTTCATTTTCAGGGGAGAAAAAACAAAACCCACACCACCTTTGTATTTAAAAAGAGAAAAAGGAGAAGGATTTATTGGGTGTTCAACCCTCAAGGAAATATCCTTTAGGAGAGACTGCTGAATGTGATTTTTCTATCCAGTTTCTCAAGTTTGCAGTGGGGTTGTGAAGCAAAGCTAAAAACCAGCACTCGGATAAAGGGGAGAAGTTAGAAACAGCTCCTGACGTAATTCTTCAGGTTTTTAGGGAACACTTCTTTTAGCCTGCTGTTTCCATCTGTCTTAAATCCAGTATAGGCCTTCTCCCTGTAAGTGTTTGCTAAAGGGTGTTTGTGCAGGTTAGGGCGACTTCAGGGAGAAAGATGGAACTGGAGGATGTAAAACTTGAGGAAAGAGAAAGTGAAAAGCTCTGGCACAGCACACTGCCTGGCCTCTTTTTGCAGAACAGCAGCAGGTCCACAGTTAGACTTCATCATCCTTTGAACAGATACAGCCTTTAATATCTGCCAGTTGCCTTGGAAAACTAAATGCATTTTTCCTACCAGTTATTTACTGTGTTTACCAGCTTGCATCCTTAGCAGTGCTATTGACATAGGTCCTTGGATTTAATTGAACACTATTGATTTACACCAGCTGAAGAGGTAGTCAGGTAAGTATAATCACACAAGTACTTGTGTCTATTTATCATAGGCTGAAGTGACTGATTTTGTAGGATAGATCCTTCCTGTACTTTTCGCCACAGCTTCTGTGAGTTTGCCCATCAAAACAAAGAGGAAGCTGAGCATCAGTGGTAGAAATGACCAACGTGACATCATTTTCAAAGGGACCTGAATCACTCACTGGAGGTTCATTAGGTATCAGCTCTGCCTTTCTTTCAGTTAAGAGTGAAACACGTGACAAGTCAGGAGCTTGCTTGGCTAATCTGTCATATAAAGGTAGTTGGCAACCCCGTGCTGTGGTATCTAACAAGCTGGTCTTCTCCCTCAAAGTCACAATGGAAGCTGATCTCGTTTCTTTGCCGTTCGTACAGTGGATCCGCAATGAATGTTGTATTCACTGAAGAGGAAATGAAGAAGTTCTTAGCAAAAGCCACCAGAGTCTCTCAGGTACCAGTCTTTGTGCTGCTATTGTGTTTTTTGTTTGCTGTATCTGTTCTGTCTCTGCTGCGTTTTCCATCTCTCTGTTTCTGTGTTGCATCTTCCTCACCCTTTCCCTTGCTTGTTTGGTGAGGAGGCAGTGAAATTAGAGTTTGACTCCTCTAGCAGGCAGACTATGGGAGCCTGTGCAAGCATCCTTAACTGACAACACTGAGATGCCCACATGGAGCAGGGGTGGAAGTCAGCTGTTGTACCCAGGCATCAATTTCTGAGCAGTTAATTATGTAAATAGATGTAGGGTAGCTGACTGGCACCCTTCCTACCCCATGCAAGCTCACTAGTAGTACGTTGTGCCAGCCAGCACAGAACTCATAGCATCTTTCACTCACTTTCTGAACTGTTTTGTCTGGCTTCTTTGACCAACTTCAAACTTCATCCTGGCATCTTCTCTCTCACCAGTCTCACCAATGACTTTTAATTTTTTAACCTTTTTAAACGCAGCAACATTTGCAAGCTTTTGCTGTGACCTTTAACTCTCCAAACCATGTGCTGAGAACTGTTTTCCTCTGATACAAAAGCAGGACTGCTGCCTGCTTGCTGTTAATCCAGTGGGATTATTGATCTGCAGAGTACACAATGCACAAGATGAAAGCTCTGGTTTCCATTTGAAATGTTTTTCAAAAGCTAATTTGGGGATTTTTAGGTGTCCTTTTTTTCCTATCAAAGGGAAGGATTTGGTTTAATACATTGAAATTTAGAAAAGAAAAATCTAAGTAATTTCCCAAAGACATAAATGCCTCAGAACATAGTAAACAACTCAAACCCAGAATTTCTTCTATACCTTCTGTCAGTGTTGTTGTACAAGGGATGTTTGGGGAGATGAGAATATGGCAGGAGAAGAAAGTTAAACACTTGAGGTTGAATGAAGACCATAAAGAATTCAACAGTCTGACCTTTCAACAGTTCAGAACAGTGCTGTAGCACCATAAACACTGCTGTCACAGGAATCTTGGAGTTAAAAATGAGTAAGTCAAAGATGAACTCTCTGAAAACACAATTGGCTGTGGAAGCCAGACATATTACTGCTTATTCAGGGGATTTCTTAGGTGATTAAAGCTTGAACAAGAGCAAAACCGTGTGGTTTTTAAGTGTATGAGGTAGCATTTCTGCAAGAAAAGATGGAATGAAAGAGAATTTGCAAAGTGATAGTATCCTGAAGGATAGGTAAGTGTGGAAGCAAGCAGACCCCTCATCACCATCTTTGAACAACTTTAAAGGGATTTTTGAAAGCAGAAGGGTATCGCTGTTACTTCCATCAGAAGGAATTCTAATTCTCAAAAGCCTACATGGTCAACCACTGGTGGATTCTTAGCAGTGCTCAGCCTCCCAAAACACCTTGCTTCCTTCTGTACTTTATCTTAAGTACTCTGCTTTGTGTTTCCAAACACATATACAGAAGCAGACTTTCTGTGCTGCTGGATGGCTTTGTGATGGCCATGGATACTCTATAGGACCAGGAAAGTGACCCTGTGTCAGCTTAACTTGTCACAGCTTGATTGACTTGAATTGGGCAGTGTTGTTCTGCATTGCTGAGGTGTTTTGTCCCTGGTACAGGAGGCCCTGCTGGGAGTAGAAGTTAATACATGATGTATTCCCAGGGAAGAGAGTGGATGTTCCCATGGGATGCTTGCATCCAGTTCTGCCACACAACATGGCACTGACGCTTGCTGCAGACATGAGTGGTTTTACACCATGAGTCTTCAGATGCTCTAGCCCTGTTCCTGCTGAAACTTACACTAGATTTCAACACTCAATTTTTCCTAGTGTAGTCAGACTGCTATGGAAAGACTCCTTTTTTCATCCAGTATTTCATATTGACAAAAACTATAGCATAGTTGAAGCTAAACCTGCAAAAGGAAAACCAGAACAAAAGTACTGTATTCTGCTTCTAAATTAGGGAGGTTTTTTTAGTCTCATCAAGTCTTTATGGCCTGTGAGTGGTCCCACTATTGTTAGCAGTGAGCATACAACTAAACCTAAGTACATGTTCAGTTTGTGGGACACTGGCTTCGTTTTTCTGCTTGCAAAGCTTCCCCTGGTTGTGCTCCATCCAACCGAGCATCTCCAGATAAAGTGCCTGACCAGCGGTGGTCTGTTGTTTTAGCTACTTTGCTGTTAGTTTTGTGTCATTATGGCATTTATGTTGCCAGTCATGTTCAAAACTTCTTGTGTGAGATGCATTGGAGTAAGCAAATGTCGTGGTTTAAACCCTAGCCAGACAGCTTGTTCACTCACTCCCAGTGAATGGTGCTGGGCGGAGAGCAATCGAAGCCCCCCTGCCTCCCCATCCCCCCCCCTTCCCCCCCCCCCCCCCCCTTCCCCCTCCCCTTCCCCGCTCCCAGAGGAACGGGGAGGAGGATCGAAAGAGTGCAACTCCCAAGGGTTGAGACAAGAACAGTCCAGCAACCAATGTACAACACAAATCACCACCGCTACCACCAACGACAGCAATGATAAGGGAAAATAACAAGGGAAGAGAATATGATACCACCAGCCAAGAAACGAGTCCCACCTGGAAGCCCGTGTCCTTCCAGGTAACTCCCAGTTACCCCCCACCCCAGGCATGATGTGCTGTGGTATGGAATACCTCCCTGGCTAGCCCGGGTCAGGTGCCCCGTCTCTGCTTCCTCCCGGCTTCCCCTCCTCCCTGGCAGAGCATGAGCCTCCCAAAGTCCTTGGTCAGGCTAAACATCACTTAGCAACAACCAAAAACATCGGTATCACCAGCACTGTTCCCAGGATGGAAGTCAAAACACAGCACTGCACCAGCTACCCCGAAGGAGAAACTTGACTGCTACTGCTGAACCCAGGACAGCAAAGTTCTATGGACATATAAAATCTTCTGGTGGAAAACTGTAGCAAGACAGCGAGTTACAGGACACAAACCCCAAAATTTATGAAACCGTGTAGGCTGTGGCATTGTCCTTGCCTGTGAATTTACCCTTGCACTGATAAATGTAAGGAATTGTCTTGCAACCTTTGGAGTTGCTCTGTTTTTTTTTTTCTGGAGGAGCCTTTTGAGCATGCACAGGCTGTCATTTAGTCCATTTTATTCTCTAATAAATAACAGGCAGTTAACAGTGGCTGGGACAGGTAAAATGTTGAGACATAAAGCTGGCCAGGAAGAATGTAGATTACATTTTTAACTGTCTGTTGGAGCCAGTGTCTGGAAGGATAAAGCACTAGAGGAGAGTGGGAAGTGTGTGCTAGCATCCTGGAAATAAGCAGGAAGAGGAAGGAAAACAGTGTATACTAGGCAACCTACTGGGAGTCAGGACAGGTTGCTCCTGGCCAGCTGTAATTAGGGCAACTCTCTCCCTGGGAGGCTTAGGAAACCCAGCAGAGAAATGAGAAAGGAATGGATTGGTTGCCTAAAAATTTCTTTAAAGTAGTAAGCACTACACAAAGTCATTAAGTCTGCTAAGAATCAATTACTTTATGAAGCAGTTATGTACAGGGAGGTGCTGGGAGGCTCAGAGGGAAGGAGAGTTGAAAATCATGGAGGTAAGGACCACTGGATCCATGCACATGTCCCACTCTCTTCTTTCTGCCATGATCTCACCTGAAAGCTCTTTGTGGCTTTTGTCCCAAATTTCTATGTCATTGTGACTTTATGGAGAACTCAGACTAATTCATCAGTGGCTTTGGGGAAATCACGACAAGTTCCCCTTCATTATTTCTTTGCAAAGTTCACTTATCTGTGGAAATAAAGATATTAATAGATTGGTCTTGTGCGATTCTGCTTCCAAAGGTTTTCTGGTAGTGAACAGTGGAGCACTTGGATGATCCCCTGATTCTCTCAAATAAAAACTGTCTTCTTTTATCTTGTCTTGATGACAGGATCACCCCGTGGTACTCACAAAATTCATTGAAGATGCCCGCGAGGTGGAAATGGATGCTGTAGCTAAGGCAGGAAAAGTAAGAACTTTGCTTTTCTTTAATATTAAGCTTGTTTTTCAGGATCAGAGATTTGTGAAAATGTGTGGTTTCAGTGATTTACTCTACAGCCATGGAGTCATGCTGAGAAGAGCAGAGAAACAAGTAAAGATGAATTCATCTTAGCTTCAAAAACATCGTGCTAGGAAAGCTCAACCTACTATATTGTATAAATAGGGGTTTTTTTTAAAGTATTGCTTAACCATTTGAAGGAATCCTTTAGAACATAATTTTTACTGGATTGACAAATCATTGGCTTCACAAATGACTTTGGTGGGGATTGTATCAGCATGTGTTACGATATTACCACAGTGTGTTAGAGAGGAAGGTAACTTTAGGAACTCCAGATGATGGTAGGTTTTATCATGTTTGCAGTTTGTTTAACCAGAGACACTAATATCATCCCCCTGTTTCCTATGTCTTGTGTCTGCTTCAGGCCTAAAATATTGGGAAATTCCTTTTTCTGTCCCTCCCCCCATTTGTATTCTCTTTTGAATACAGCTCTGTTCAGGAGACTGGGCTGGAGATGGGAAAACAGTTCATGGGAGAGGGTGAGGTGCCTAACTGCTGTCTTGTTACTGTCTGCAGGTTATTTCACATGCTATTTCAGAGCATGTGGAAGATGCAGGTGTTCACTCTGGAGATGCCACCCTCATGTTACCCACACAGACTATTAGCCAGGGAGCCTTGGAGAAGGTAGGCATTGGAGTAGCACTGAAAAGAGAGAAGAAAATCAGAGTTTGAAGCTGATTTCCCCTTTTGCTTGGGAGAGCTTGGTCACCAGCAGAGAAAACAAACCACCAGTGGTTTTTTAAAAGCCAGTGCAATAGGTGCAAGTGTAGGATGTCAGTGTGCTCCCTGTGTTTTGCTATACTGTACACAGGATCGTCTGATCATCCTTTAATTTAAGTATTAGACAGACACACTTTCAGACTCACTGTTTTTTTTTGTTTCATTGGCTTAAAACCAGCTCCTGTAGCAATAAAGGATTGTCTCATTCATTTATATGCCACAGTTCACTTTTGACTTCCTTTTCTCCCACAGTCCTTAAATGATTAGATCAGGTGTATGACTTTCTAGCTGCCTGCTTTTCCACAAAGGATATCAGGATGGATGAACTTCACCTAACATTGACTTTTCAGGAATAAGCATAGTGATACAGACTTAGTTGTCAAAATGCATTTTCTAAATGAAATGTGCCAGAATGAGGGTAGAGAGAAAAAATATGCTAGAGCAGAGAGATACAACATTTAAAGGAATCCAGATGTGAGGTGACTTTTTGACACGATGCTGTCTATTTTATGGATTGATTGATTCATATATATAGACACACACATTTTTATTTATTTTTATAGGTAAAAGCTGCTACAAAAAAGATTGCAAATGCCTTTGCCATCTCTGGTCCATTCAACATTCAGTTCTTGGTGCGAGGCAATGATGTGCTGGTAAGAGCTCTTGTGGCTATTGGAGGAAGTCAGGCTCTGCTTTGGCTAATTAGGTGCATGGCTCCTGCATTCCCTGCCATGGAAACTCTGTGGCACCTGTGGGTTTCTGACTGTCTTGTCTGATGATGTGTGGCTCACCTAGTCACACAGCTCTCCCTGTCTATGTAGGGGAGAGCATGGAGGGTGAAGTGAGTCTGACATTGTCAGCACTGGATTTGTTCACTGTGGGGTGCTGTCCTTCCCAAAATTATCAGTTTTGAATATGATGGACAGCAGTGGGACCCGTGCCTCATCCTATGCACTGAACATCATTGCTTTTAGATTTCTGATATCCTCTCTCATTTTTAGCTATTTGATCATTAAAATAAGCCTCCCATAGCATTGGAAAGAAAGCAAGAAAATTTAAGTGTTTAAGCCTTTAATATAAGCCATTAAGATGGTTATCTAAATTTCATAGTCCTAGTAGCTATCACCAGCAGAAGCACAGCCCTCTGACCCTTCATGAGTAACAGCTGACTTTCTGTTGTTAATGGAAGAAGGTCAGAGGAATGTGAGCAGGGTATGACTGAGGAAGTGGTGAATGGGAAGAAAACCTGATGTGTGGTATAGAAGAGATGCATTATTGGTGAAAGATCCTGTTTGAGCTATTGCTTGAGAAAAATGTACTTGCCATTCTTCGCCTTGATTCTGTTTCACACATAATTATTCAGAAACTCTACAGAGGGGAATGCTGGAGTATTTCCATCCTTACTTTCCCTCAGCTGTGCTTGCCATTCTATCTTAACTTACCTATTCTTGCCATCCTTCATTCTCACTCACAGAGATTTCTCTTTTGCTAACAACTCCGTGGTGCTCTTCTCAGCAGAATACAGAACTTCTTTGTTTCTTGCTTGGGTCACTGAATGACTTCTGCATGTGGATGAGGCACATTGGTAAGGATTCTTGTCATTCCTGAAGCGCCATTACCATGGAAAAAGTACAAAGTGGGCTTCTTAAGGCTGTAACTAATGCCTGTGCATAAGTTTCCATGCCTCTTGCACGTTACCTGAGGGTATAGTGCAACACATTTTCCAAAGTGAATTTTGGATTACTCTCAGTTCTAATTTTCATATAACAGAGATGAAACTCAGCTGCAGAACATCAGGCTCCTTGTATCTCAAGCTGGGTACTACCCATCCCTCACTGCTGTTTGTAATTCAGTTTCTGTGTCTTTTAAGTGGTAATCTGATGAGCATCTCTACTAAGAGGAGTAAGGACTAATTTCCAGAAATATGAATCAATCTATTTCTTCACTGCACAGTGTCTGACCCTGGTATTTCTCCTTTTTAATCCCGTCAGGTGATAGAGTGCAACTTGCGGGCTTCACGTTCCTTCCCTTTTGTATCCAAGACGTTGGGTGTGGACTTCATTGATGTGGCCACAAAAGTGATGATTGGAAAAGAGATTAATGAGTCATCCCTCCCCACATTGGAACATCCCATTGTTCCATCCAAATATGTCGGGATTAAGGTATGGTTTCCAAAAGAACACCAAGAAAACCCCACAACAGAGCATTAACAGGCAATTAGTACTTTAATGGCCAGAAAGATTAATTTACTCATTTGCCAAAGGCCAAATTGACCTTTGTAGTTTGTATGATGGTAATGTATGTTGGAAACTTTAGAGACAACTCTAAAGGGAAGGGAAATTAGCCAGTGATTATTAACAAAATCAATCTTCCTTTATCTCTTACTTCTGACCTACTCTGAATCATGTTTATGAACTACATAATGAATATGCACTTGCAGAATTGAACACTTAAGTTCAGGCTGTTTCATAATACTATCTAATATATGCGTGGACATGTGTTTTGAATGCCCCTCCAATTTTATCTTCAGGATCTGGGACATGGCCTGTTGAATGCGTGGAATCCCCTTTATATACACCACCAGTTAAAACAGGAGTGAGTTTTTTAATTTCAGGTCCTTTAATTTCAGCTAAGATTTTATTTTTCATAATTACTAAGCTTATATAGCACCCAAGGTACCAATGTATACTGTAGCTGTTTTGAATACTTAGTGGAAAAAAAAGACTGAGGTTCATCATCATAAAAATCTAGAACAGCAGAGCAGAAAATACAACAGATAATGAGAATTGTTTCTACAAACACTTTGAAGCTTTAATATCTTCCATATCAAGTGAAAATTAAGGGCATAGAAAGCACCTAATGTTCTTCTTCTGATAAAAGACCTATTAAAATATAAGCCAAATCTGTAGCCTAAGTCAGATCAGGTTATTGCCAAGCCAGTCAGTCTAGAAGTAGCTTTACATTTGATTTTGATGCAACAGATATGTATTATCTTAAATTCTAGTCTGAGACCTTTTTATTTTTGTGAACCTCATTTATTTTTATAAATGTCTAGTATTAAGAGCTGGGGCTTCTGCACTGTGGTTAGTTTAACAGTCAAGAGTTTTGTCTCTTCAGGGAATGCTGGCTACAGAGTGGAAAACCCAACTATATTCTGAACGCTTCCCTACAAAGCCTTTTATACAGCATGTATTCTGTGTGGATGTTCTGCTTCAGAATGATATTCCTAAAAATTATAGTGATAGTGGGCTACCACAGATTAGAAATCTGCCATCAGAGTGTGAGCAGGACTGCAAGAGTTAGAAGGATGATATATTGGTGAAATACATGTTTATTTGTTCCAGCCCATCATCAAGATGCTGAGGGAGCTCATTTGCCAAGTGCTCAGCTGCTTACCAACCTTGACCAGTGCTGTTTTTTGGATCGATTCATGTCTGTCTCTTTCTGTCATTTCCAAGTGTAGCTGGATTTTTATATTTTTAAATGATCCATTAAATTTTCATTCTCTCACTCTCCCCCCTCTTCCTTTCACCAGGCTCCAATGTTTTCTTGGTCCCGGCTGAGAGATGCTGACCCTGTTCTCCGATGTGAAATGGCCTCTACTGGGGAGGTAACTTTTGATTTGTTATTTTTTCTTAAACCAAGGGGCCTTAAACATCATGAATCTTTGAAAGTGATCTTATTACTGCCTGAATCATGATGGCATCTGTAGCTTCTTCAGAAAATTGAAAGCATCTTTCATAGCTGTAAAAACACATTCTCCTGGAAAACCCAGTTTATTCAGCCACTGGATGGCCCTCTTTACCTGCATGTCAGCTCCATGAGCTGGACCTAATAGGTGTGACAGCCTGTAATAAGTTTATCTGAGAGCTGTTGGGTTCTGGGAGGTTCTTGGTGGGTCAGTCTGTTTTATGAATCATCTGTTTCTGGAAAGACAAATGCTTACAGCTTTCAAATCCCTCCATTGACACATACCAGAAGAGCAGTATCAAGACTCCAGGTCATGAGCGTTTGGCCTTGGAACGTGCTGGTTACTTAAAGGCAACATATATGTGTGGTGATATTTTTTCTTGTTGCCTTGTAACCATCAAGGCATGTCCCTAGGTGCAAAAGGCAAGGAAGAGTGAATAAAATGTGATGGCTGCAGTACTGGCTGTCAGTAGGATGAGGGGGAGACTGGGCTAGTTTACCCACTCTTTCTATAGCAGGGCTGCGAGTTGCATCTGACATGTGTGCCAAGTGTACACCGGAGACACTGTGAAGGCACAAAGCTGCTCCTCTTCCTGTGTTGGCTCAGCACTGATGGGAGTTCTCACCCCTCAAGGGGTACAGGTTTCCATCTGTGTCAGTTGAAGAGATATTAACTCATGTAGAACAAAGAGGTTTGTTTATGAGTTATTGTGAGCTGTCAATAGTTTCTGTAGATAGACCCAAGCTATCTTTAGACTTGCTTGTTCTGTTACTTGTAAAGAAGAGTTGAAGTAGCAAGAAACTTGTTCTGGGTTAGAAAGCCAACTTGGGAAGTGATTAAATGCTGAGGCAATTAGATTAGGCTTAACTGTGCTCTAACACAGCTAGGCAGGTGGCAGAGCCTGGGCTGCTCCATTTGATGTGAGCTTGGGTATGTCTACATGAGTTGCTTTCATTAGGAAAGCCTTATCATTTTAGTATAAAAAAGCACTATACCCAGATACAAGGTAAGAACAGCCATAGGTTTTCTACATCTCTCTAGAATTACTTTATTTTACTCTTCAGAATGTGTAGGAAATCAGTACTGCAGAAGATTTCAATGTAGTTAATAGGCAGATAAAAGCCAAGTGACTTCATGACTTCCTTATTTTCAGAACAAAATTGACTACAGAGGCATCCCTCCCCCCCAAAAAAAAAGAGAAAAAGAAAAAAATGTAACTAAGGGCAAGAATTATTTTTCTGAGCTTTATATGGAGTTAGCAATTACCTTGGTCATAAAGAAGGGATTATTAACTTTTACGAGTTGGAAAGATCCATATTCACAAATGCCATAAAATGTGACAGTTATGAAAGTCTTTCTTATGAGTAAAGTAAGGATAATAGCTTGCTTTGGGTAAAGTGCTCAATTATTCCTCAAAGACTTTCTTCACACACACACGGCTTGGATTTGTCACATTTGTCTAGCAGAGATGTATTTTGCTGGAAGTCATGGTTCCCACAACAGTAGAAGACACAGTGCTTGGGGTCCCTTGGTGTATTATGACTGTTTTGACCACACCATGATAAACCTCTCCTGGCAGACTGGAAACCCCTGCTCCAAGCCTTACAAGGCTGTCTACTGCCCTGCAGTCCAGGACATATGTAGTCCCTCAGCCAGATACACTGCAGAACAGCCTGAATACTCAAGGATGAGTGTTTAGAGAAAAGCTGACATACTAGTTGTCATTATTTGAATAACCTGCTCTAGGGGAAGGTGTCCCTGCCCATGGCAATGGGTTTGAACTAGATGAGCTTTAAGGTCCCTTCCAACCCAAATCAGCCTGTGATTCCCTAGTGGGATGTTTGTTTGTTTCATTGCTCTTTTATTAATGCACAAAATCTGGCAAATCATCAATTATTGTTCTCATACCATGAAATACTGGTTTCTGCTCACCATGGTAATAGCCCATGAATGTGAGTGCTCACTTTGTGATGGGAAGGACCATAAGAGGAAAATGGGACAGCAATTCTTCATAAGCCCCTTTATCCGATCTCTGTGTGTAGATTTGTTATTTCAAAGGGAAAAATCTGTGGCAGTTTCTGCTTCTGGTTTTCAAGACATGTGTAACTGGTCAGAAAAAGTGAGGATTGGTTTGGTTGGCTTTTCATTTTGTTTTCTTTTTGTCATTTTTAATTTTCACAAACATTTGTGCATTCCTCTTTGTCATCAGAATCCCAAAGTTTAGAAAGGAACACACTTCAGTTCCTTCAGAAGATCATTACCACCTGTGAGCAACTGAGCTCCACAGGCAGTTCTGAATGATGGTGAACTGCTAAATTATTTGTATTGATTTCTTTATCAGGTTTTAGTTTATATAAAATAAATTACTATGATTTAGCATGATTGCTTTGTTCTTTTCTTCCAGTGCCTAAAGGGGGCCTACAAGGACACTGCAGAAGGACTTTTTACAAGAGCATGTAGTAACAGGACAAGGGGGAATGGCTTTT
This sequence comes from Pezoporus flaviventris, assembly GCF_033815535.1. Lineage (NCBI taxonomy): Eukaryota > Metazoa > Chordata > Aves > Psittaciformes > Psittacidae > Pezoporus > Pezoporus flaviventris. The sequence continues at coordinate 56,845,655 of NW_026892549.1, forward strand.
ACCTGTCAGAGATTGAGATGAGCTTTTAGGCAGAAGCTCTTCCCTGTGAGGGTGCTGAGGCGCTGGCACAGGGTGCCCAGAGAAGCTGTGGCTGCCCCATCCCTGGCAGTGTTCAAGGCCAGGTTGGACACAGGGGCTTGGAGCAAGCTGCTCTAGTGGAAGGTGTCCCTGCCCGTGGCAGGGATTGGAGCTGGATGAGTGTTAAGGTCCCTTCCAAAACAAACCATTCTGTGTTTTTTACTTGAATTTCATACATCTGTGGACTTCAAATGGAAAAGGTATCTTTTTATAACGTGGTTTACTCACAACAAAGTCCAGAAGTACCTGGCAGCACCAGTGCCGTCTTAGCCCCATTTGCAGTGTGCACACAGTGCACCACCGTGCCTGCCTGCAGAACACTCACTGCTGTTTTAGCATTATGTAATGTTCAACAATTTGCAGTGTGCTCCCAAAGATCGAAGCTGTGTACAGCATTCCCATAACTCAGCAGAATCAATTGTTGTTACTCCTTGGTGTGCTGTTTGAAACTAAAGCGTTGCTGATTCCTCCATTATTGCTTCATTAAAATGATGAGATTTGTCTGCAGCAATTTTCTGATTCCTGCCCCCCCACCCCCCCCCCATGCAGGCTCCATACAAAAGCTGTCTGATTTTACATGGAGCAGTCAAAAGAGCCTATTTAAAGAATTCATCCTGTTTCTTTTTAAAGCAATGGGGTTGGTTTGGGTTTTTCCCCTCATGCTGCCTTCTTTGTTTCTTTGCCAGGTCGCATGCTTTGGGGAGGATGTGTATTCTGCCTTCCAGAAGGCTATGCTTGCCACTGGGTTTACATTCCCTAAGGAAGGAATTTTGATTGGAATCCAGGTGAGTCCTGAAAATCAAATCTGAGGAAGGACTGACACAGAGAAACTCAGTAACTGTTGCCTTGTTTTCATTCAAGTGTATGGCTTAAATGTGTTTCTCGGCAATCCATCTTGAAGAAGATACTCTTGAGTTCAGAGTAATGTCCTAGCTAGAACTCAGAGCCCCTTCCTTGCTTTCTCCCAGATGGGCACCCTGAGGATGCTACTTTCCAATCCTAATATATAAACTCCCTTCATATGCACATTGTCTCTTGCCTTTTGGAAACCAGTCCTCCTCCATCCCCCCAGAATGGTGAGGCAGTTTCCATACTGCAAAGCTAGACCTGCTGAGCTTTCCATTTCATTCCAGGCAGACCTGTAGCCTCATCTGACTATAGAAAACATGATATTGCCATCATGCCCTCAAAACAGGTTGCCCAAGGAAGGTGTGAATGCTCCATCCCTGGCAGTGTTCAAGGCCAGGTTGGACAGGACTTGGAGCAACCTGGTTTAGGGGAATGTACCTCTTCTGTCCATGGCAGGGGGGCTGGAACTGGATGATCTTAAGGTCCTTTCCAACCCAAACCATTCTGTGATTTTATGTTTTTAGGGTGTTATGGGATAGTTTTTGGTGTTTATATATATATACTATAGTTATAACACTGTCAGGCAATAAGACCTCCACCAGGTACGATGCTGTCATGATCCTCTCCTTGCTGGAGTCATGGTGGGAATATATTTGAGTGCAGTAGGGCAAGGGATTAAAGGACAGCAGTCTTCACCCTGCAGCCTGCTTTCCTGGCTGCCTAGAGGCATGGCTGCCACTATTCCTTTCCCTGTTTGGTGATGGTGCATGGCCAATATTGTTCCCTCCCATGCAGCTCCTGTCAGCTAGGAGTCAGTAGCTCAGAAAAGAAGGACCAATGCTACATTTGTGAAGTAGTGTTTCTGGTTTCTGTATCTTGCCTCTTTGAGACTTCCTCTCAGACACATGTTCTGCAGGTCCAATGATTCCATACCAGAGTAGAGCTTGGACTTTAGGGGGTTAGGTATTACTGCTTGTAAGAAGCTTATGTCCTACAGGATTGCATAAAGCCAATAAAACAAAAAGAATAGATGAATTTTCCTGTCAGACAACTGGGGTGTGAAAAATGTGTTGGGCTGCCTGTGCCAGCAGAGGATGTGAAGGAAGTGCATGAAAAGTGACCAGAATGGAACATGACTTCTGCTAAGACAGATTACTGCTTTGTCCTTAAATATACACGTGTGTACACACATCTGCAGATTGAAGCTGTTGCTCTAAGATACCTCAGGTTAGCAGAAAAGTCTTTGCTTGCTGCCTAGATAAAGTGTAAAAGTTCAGTATGAAACTCTGGGCAGTTGTTGCTGTATGTCTGCTGTATATCTAATCACTGCACATTTTAAACCAGAATTTGAAAAAGGGGAAAATAAAAGCCAGGAGAAGAAAATAAAAGGATAGAGCTCAGTGTTTAAAATTTAAGCTTATTTTCCTTATAGCAGCTAAAAGTGAGCAGGCAGCAGAGAGTAATTTTAGCTATAGAAAGCATTTATGTAGGTTCTGTGTCAGTATCTGCTAAACTGAGCCAAATATTTTTTGTACAAAGGTCTTAACAAAAATAAGAAGGGGAAGGAAAAGGTAAAACAACCCCAAAAGCTCAACCTCCCAAACCTTTTAAAAGGAACAAGATTTTGTCCTCTTTAATGAGTGGTTTACAGTTCATTTTCTTGAAAAAAAACCTTGGAAACAACAGATCAATCACATAAAGGTCTCTCTTCATCTCAGCATATTTCTTACATAATTAAACTCCAAAACAAGAACTGTAAAGTTAATGCTGAGAACCACGGATTGCTCCCTCACAGCTCTGGAGTTTGTCACCTACCTCCTTTTCAATGGTTTGTTTTGAAACAGAGGGGAAGCAAAGCCTTGTAAGAAGGGAAGGTTGAAATCCTGACCTAGACCTGAAGTGTAGCCTATGAGTGGTCTTCCTTGAATATTAAGGGCTGGAGAAAAGGGGAGCCTCTCACTGCAGAAGCAAGGAATGGGGCATAAGGTGGGTTGTGAACACCGGCAGCCTTGTTCTCATTTTAATCACAAACATGGGGTCATTTACCTCAAAGAGGCAAAGCTGTCAGTGTATCCTCAGAGGGGAAATACAGTCTTAGAAGGACAGATGCCAGGTCACCCCTCTCCACAATCAGTATTTAAATGTCATTGCTGTGAGGGGGTGACAGGGTGGAGGTGTCTCCCCAGGCAGAGGTCCTTGGCTTTCTAACTGCAGGATGGTTTCTGCAAGCTGTTCTGCTTCACTTGCGGCTGATTCTTATCAGGACCACATACATCAGACCACTTGGTTGTCCTTGAGGAAGGTGCGATGTTCCATCTGCAGTGGATGGTGAATTCCAAACATATCCTGCTTTTGGAGGTTTCATTGCTCCATGACTAGCAGCTTGCTCTGATTTTCAGACTGGACTTCTAACATTTGCAGGCAGAGAAATAAGAAGCCAAATGGGTGACATGGTTTAGTGGGAGGTGTCCCTGCCCACGGCAGGGGGGTTGGAACTAGATGGTCTTAAGGTCCTTTCCAACCCTAACTATTCTATGATTCTATGAAATGGTCTTGAACTCTGTTTCCCTTAAAGGTGTTTAGACTCAACGTATTTGTGTTGTTTGGTATCCTGCACCTTGATTACGTTGAGGTGAGAGGAGGCTTCCTTCTTGAAGGCATCAAATAGATGTAGTTAACCATAGTAGAGAGGGAGATCTTGATTTCCTTGCAAATATTTCACTCTGGGGTAGTTTGCAAATCAAGGGTCCAATGACTGTGCTGTGATCTGCACTCCAAACAGGTTGCAATAATGAATCCAGCCTTACTGAGGGGCTCCCACATTGATGTGCTTACAGGTTGCAGTTCCAGTGGTAATCCTACTAGGATTATGTTGCTAACAAAGCAATCCTCCTCAGGGTCAAACAGGCGAGCACTCACTGAGGTCTGTGGGACAGCACAAGGCAGGTTGGGCAGCCGGCCAGGACCATGAGCGCACTGGGGTGTCCTTCCCTTGTGAGCACTCTGACATTGCATGGGTCAAGGTTCCACTGGATTTTAAAGGCCTGAGACTCTCCCATGGTAAACGGAGAATGGCTTTCTCATTAGACAGATGAATCTGTGCCAGTTTATACAAGTTGATGGTCTGACCTCTTTTCACAATCTGAAGAAATCCATGATGCTGAAACCCTGAGCCTGCCATTAAGCAATTTATATTTTATGCAAGAGGAGTTGAAAAGCTCATTTTATTTTCTTCCCTGATTGGGCTATTCAGTGATATCTCTGGGATGGAATGCGTCTGTCTTACATCTGTGCTGGTGACCACGAGATGCAGAAAGCATTGATGGAGTATTTTATTTTTAAATCTCAGCACTCCCAGTCTGTTGTTTCAAGGTAACCTTCTGCCTTGGTTCCTTACACAGCAGAGTTTCTGCAGGCTCCATGCTGCATTTGAATACAGGATTCAAGATTATCACAGGAGATGAGTGGGCTTCATTTTGAGTTGAATCTCAGTGAGAACTGGTGTAGTGGTATTGAATTAACTGAAGATGTAACCCTTCACAAATAGCAAGGCATGCTGGAGAGAGGTTATATGAGATAGAATGTTTCTGATAAAGGAAAAGGGTGCAATTCGCCTACAATAAATATCTCCTACTACATAAATCTGCTTGTACTTTTCACCTTTAGTAACTAATGGTTTCTTACACAGGTTCTTTCAGGGAGCTTGTAAATCTGAGGCAGCTCGGATGCAGGCTGACAGCTGTAATTTCTTTCCATGGAGAGGCTGTTTTATGTGTCACAAGTGTTCAGTACATGTTTGATAGAAGTTTATAATAGTGTTGTGAAAGCCTGACCCTGACCAGAAGGCAGAACCATTCTCTCTGACTGGGAAGCTGCCAACCCTCTCACATTGTGTATTTATATTTTCCAGTTAGTGTACAGAATGAGGTGGCTTTCAGAATAAGGCTCTTTGCAGAGTGCTCAGAAAACCCTTTTTGTTTCCCTTTCTTCGTAGGAAATCATTCACCCTTCAGAATATCAAAATATTGAGCTCTTACCCATAAAGGTTAAGCTATGAATAGCTCCAGCAGTGACAAGGGAGCTTGCAGTAATCTTACTTGCAAATGGCCATGCTAGGCTAAGGGTAAAAGCAAGGTTTGCCCTGCCTTGGCGTTGAGAAGTGCATGTGTTGCATCCGATCTTTGCGTTGCTGCACCTCCAGCATCCTGAAGAATGTTATGCTGGGTGCAAATTTTCACTCACCTGTAGCTCCAAAATGGTTTGTTCAAGTGCAGATGCCTACATGAGGTCCTCTTATCTTTACTTCCAAATGCTGTTAGGTGTGGGTATGTATTATGAATTACATATTTCCTTTTTCCAGAAGTCCTTCCGCCCCAGATTCCTCAGTGTAGCGGAGCTGCTGCATAAGGAAGGCTTTAAGGTAGGTTCTTTCAGTTATTTAAAGCTAGAGTGTTTTCAAAATCTCAGATGACCTCAGCCTGCTACAGAAATGGAGAACACTGAAATTTATTTGGAGGTAGAGGAAAAAAAGATGTTTTTTTGAAGTATAAGAGGTTTTTTAGCCAAGTGATCCGTAAACCAGAAGTTTTCGTGATTGTTTAGTTGAACATAGGGGACTGTCATGAGGGAAAGAACAACCCTGGCTCTGCTGTCAGCCTACAGCCAGGATTTTGTTTTATAAACTTGTGGTTTAAGCCCAGCCAGCAGCTCAGCCCCACACAGCCACTCACTGCCCCCAGTGGGATGGGGAGAGAACTGGAAGGGTAAAAGTGAGAAAACTCATGGATGGAGATGAAGTAGGTAAAGCAAAAGCTTCCCACACAAGCAAAGCAAACCAAGGAATTCATTCACCAGTTCGCATCACAGGCAGGTGTTCAGCCATCCCCATGAGAGCACGGCTCCATCACCCATAACGGTGACTTGGGAAGACAAACGCCATCAATCTGAATGTCCCCCCTTCTTACTGCTCCAGCTCTATGTGCTGAGCATGATGCCACATGGTCTGGGATATTCCTTTGGTCAGTTGGGGTCAGCTGTCCTGGCTGTGTCCCCTTCCAACTCCTTGTGCACCCCCAGCCTGCTGACTGGTAGGGTGGTGTGAGGAGCAGAAAACACCTTGGCTCTATGTAAGCATTGCTCAGGTGTACCAAAACCATCCCTGTGTTATCAACACTGTTTCCAGCACAGATCCAAAACATAGCCCCATACCAGCTGCTATAAAGAAAATGAACTCTATCCAGGCCAAAACCAGCATAAAACTCCTCTAAGCGCTCTACAAGATACAAAAATGCCAACAGGATGCCACATATGGTAGGGGGAGAGGAAGGGGAAGCCTTTTGTGTGGAGAAGGTCTTTCCAATGCTTCATCTTCAGTACTACTCCCAAGCTGCAGACAGCTTTTGGTGGTGTTTACATCCCTCTTGTAACTCTTCTGCATAATTTTGCATCCATATCCCTACTGAAACATAACTGACAACGCAGCCACAGAAGATTGGTGAGAGTATTTGAGTGCTATTTTCCTCAGTGGCATTAGTGTAGCTACTGGATTTATGGATTTACAGCTCTCCCTTTCAAAGCTTGGTGCCTAGGCCAAAAAAGAGCAAAATTACAAGAGGCTGAACTTAAGCCCTGTTGAATGTCAGAGGGATTTAGGTTTTACTAAGCCACTTAACTGCTTCTGAATGTGTTACGACCATTCATTGACTATCATCCATTGGCAAATCACAGACAACAGAGAGATGGGAAAGTCATGCTGTTCTCTGTGTGTGTCCCTGTGTGGAGAGACACCCTTGTGATGAAAAATGCCCTCCAAAATCAGCTCTGACAAGCAGGCTGTGTATTGGATCAGACCCACATGCAGTAAATGAACAGTTTGGGTATTATAAAGCACACAATAAGTAACCTTTTTTCCCTTAACAGCTTTATGCCACAGAAGCAACCTCAGAGTGGCTCAATGCTAATGGTATCCCAGCAATTCCTGTGGCATGGCCATCACAAGAAAGCCAGAGTCCAAGCCTCCCTCCGGTCAGGAGGTAGGAGTAATACCCACCTTGTCAAACTTGTGTTAACATCCAGGACCGCAAATAGAAGGGGCAAATTGCTGGCTCTATGAAGATCAATGATAGTGATCTAACGGAACTTCGGAGTGAATCTAAAAGTCTTGCTTTATCTGATTCTGTCTGGAATTGCCACAGCAGGGAGTTTTCAGCTTAGTTAATGAACATCTTATTGAACAACCCTGTTTAACAGGGCTTGGATGTATTGCTCCGTGTTACATTTTCACACAAGGATACATGACATCTGTATATTTTAGTCTCTAATGACAGTCATTCATGCCTTTAACAAAATTGTGCTGAGCTTCTTGCAGGCTGAATATTGCTTTGTATCACCTAAATAGAACAGAAATAAAGCCTGAACTCCTGAGCCACAACTTAGTGCCTTTAACTCCTCAACCTTCCTCGAGACTAAGCTCAAAGGAACATTTTCAGTGTTGTTTACCTCCATGGCTGTCTTATTCATCATAGGTTTCCATTACACAAGACACACTGTGATGCTTTCTTGTGCATTGTCTCTTCAGGCTGGTAAGGGATAGGAAAATAGATCTGGTCATTAACCTGCCTAACAGCAACACCAAGTTTGTCCATGATAATTATGTGATCCGGAGGATGGCTATCGACAGCGGGATTCCTCTGCTCACTAATTTCCAGGTACTTCCCATGTTGCTCTTTCTCCTTTTAGCTGTAAGAGCTTTCAAGCACTTGTGACCTCAGATTTCAGTGTGTTGGGACCCTCATTATCTCTGACAAATAGCAGCGTGCATGCAAACCATGGCAACGCAATGGTTTGAATGTGTATTCTTTTTGCTCCTATACAAAATAACATTGCTCAAAGTTAAACAGTGGCACAAAATGAAGACAATCTTGAGTCCTGTAGTGCAGCTGTAATTGTTCCTGTATCATTTTGACTTCTGAGCAACCTTCTTGCAAAGGATTGCCTGTAACATGTTTAAATTATGCATAGGAACAGTTCTTTTGTGGGATGTTTTTCCCAGGATGGTTCTTAAGCCTTACAGCAGGATGTAGCAAGGCTTTCTTGAATGAGCCTTGGGGCAATCCAGTTCCAAAATGCCATCCAAGTGGAATTGCTGCCTGTGCTGTTGTAGTCCCCAGTTGCCAGTCATTGTGTGTTTGTCGATCCTGATAACCCCCTTTCATATACTGATAGGGGAAGAGATATTTAGTAATGCAAAGTGGGACTCCTGCTGCCAACAGTGCCTTGACTTCCTTTGCAAATGGCTTTGACTGTCACAAGAGCCTCATCTGGCTCTCATTAAGCACAACAGCCAAATTCCCATTGATTTCAGTGGGCACTGACATGGAACCCAGTGACTTGAACTGGTGTCCAGCTGTGCGAAATCTTCTGCTGTGATTGGAGTGAGTGGAGAGCATAGAGAATGCCAAGCTGCAAATTCATAGGCAGGATAATGCCAAACATCATTAGCAGGAATGGAAATCGAAGACCCATCCTTTGCCTACCAGTGAAACACACACTGACAACCAAAGCAGGGGTCCCCATCCAGAATTGATTACCACACCTGCTTGATGCATTTCATTGAACCCTTTTGATGGCGGAGTTTTAATTCCCTGAGCTTGAGAGAGGAAAACAACCCTGTTTTCTCTTTAAGGCTTGGGCTGTAGGAGGAAACAACAGCTCTCATGGGACAGAGCTGTCTTCCCAAAGCAGCCCAGCACCTCTACATTTCTCCAGCAGGACAAGCAGGCTCCAGAGGGCTGGAGGAAACAGCCATGAACAATCACCTTGAACCTGATATTGATTTGGAGGGACTCAAGGACTGAACCTTCACAGGGTAGTTTCAGGGTGACAGTGTAGAAGTGTGGACCCTGCTCTGTTACTCACCCTTCTGCAGAAGGCTTTGCAATGCTCAGTCCTCCTCTGCTTTATATTGACAGGTGACAAAGCTTTTTGCTGAAGCTGTCAAATACTCTGGGAAATTGGACTCCAGGAGTCTCTTCCACTACAGACAGTTTGAAAATGGAAGTACTGCATAGAAGAACTATCTCCAACCTTCAGTCTTACTGCTTCTGGCACCACAAAACAGAGGGGTTCTCACATCAGTCATGTAACTGATAATACATAATACATAACCATGTATTTTATACCATCTGTGCTGATTGTATTTCCACCTCACATAAGTAATTCCTAGCCAATACTTCAGATGGCTCAGTGGAAAGCCATCCTCTACGCAGCCGCTCCATCATCTTCTTCCCATTTCCACAGAGGATCAGGTATTAATTACTTGCTAGGTCCAGTCACCACCATAGGAGAGGAGATGAAAGGAGATACAAATGATACTACATGGGCTTGGTTCCTTCTTTTCATAACCAAGACTGCTCCTCCTTAGAAATGCCTTCCTTGGGCCTGAACTCCCAGCTATTCTCATGCTGGACTACTAGAGCCTGGCCCCAAACTCCCATAGAAAGACACGTATTTTTCCCTTTCCATTGCTGATTATTGAGGATGTTACGACTTTATGTAACAAACAGTCTGCTGTTTGATCCACCCAGTGGTACCATGGATACCTGCCACAATGATATATGATAGGAGCTCTTTAAAGGCAGGGGAACAGGAATTCCCCATGACTCCCTACAACAGCTGACAGACTTTATGCAGCTATGTTTTGCTTGGTTTGTAACCGTGGCCAAGAATCATCATCTTCAGCCTATAGATTTGATAGAGAAGAAGGCTGTTATGTGTGTGTCTTGGAATTGCTTCCAAGTTCTGCTCAATCCTTCAGGCTGTCGTTACCATTATTAATTCTGTTTCTGAATTCAGGTAGCTCTCTCTGTATCATAAAGGCTGTTTCAGCTTTGTATCAGGCTCCAGAAGTGGAGAACTCCCCCCAGACTTCTGTGTGTGGCTGTCCACCATTTTGTCATGACATGGGAGCTGGGTACCACCCAGCAGTGCTTTTTCTGAAGCTATCAGCTCTGAAAGCATCATAGAATACCAGGTTAGAGGGGACCCTAAGGATCATCTGGTCCAACCTTTCTTGGCAAAGCATGAGCTAGACTCGATGTCCCAGCATCCTGTCCAGCTGAATCCTGAGTGAGCAGAGGCTATGATGCCTTTGGGTACCATGGGGCTCTCTGAAAAATAGGTGCTAAGTGCCAAGACCAAATTTTGAACCAGGTGTGGACTTCAATTCTGATGTGGTTGATATCCCAAGTGCTCTTGTCATGGGCATTGCTTCAGTACTAACTCTTGTGGTGAACACAGCCCTGCCTGCCATGCGCAGAGCTTTGCACTGTTAGAGGTGTTACTGAAAAAAACAAAACAAACACACAAAACCCCAACAACAAAAAAAAAACAAACCAAAACCCATGCTTTGGGCAGAGGAGCCCAAAGCCATCAGTGTTCACCCGTTCAGTTGTGAAATGCATGTCTAATGGTGGTTGGAGAAGCAGCATGGAAGTGCATCCTGCATGTTATTTTCAGTGGCAAAAATCCCACTAACAGCTGGTGTCATCTTACAGCCCCCCACCCTGCTTTATCTCTAGGAGTGGAGAAAACAACAGTGCAACACATCAGAATTCTCTTGTTCTTCCTCTTCTATTTTGTCACTTCTCTTGTGAGCTGAAAATGAAATAAATGCCTTGGATTGTGACAGCTGCTCAGCTGGAATTCTGCATGGCCTGGATTCTCCTGTTTATTTCTTTAAGTATTTATTTATACAGTTTTAAGTATTGATGAGCACTGGCCTGATGAAAGACCATTATTCTTGCGTTTGACAGTGAATGCATCATTTAATGCAAAGCTGCTGTGTGCCTCAGGTGAGGAAGCGAAGGGGAAAGAGCAGCAGGACAAAATGAATACTCTTCCTCTTCAGCTGCATGTACACAAGGGAAAGGAGGAGCCCTGGTTCCCCAGGAGGGACAGTGAAATGTAAATGAGGAGCCAAGTGATAGAGCAGGGGGCAAGGAAACATCGGAGAGATGGGAACTTTAAAGAAGGGGCTGTCAGTTTTGGAAAATGGGAAAGCCTTTACTGCTTCTAATTCAAGTTCTTAAACATTCTCCTGCCTATACCTGACAGTGTCAGTGTATGTGTATCTGCGTATACATAGCACCATAGAATGGTTTGGGTTGGAAGGGACCCGCAAAGCTCACCTACTCCAACCCTGTGCAATGAGTAGGAACACCTTCAACTAGCTCACGTTGCCCAGAACCACATCCAGTCTGGCTTTACACATTCCTGTTGTTACTTATTGCAGCAGCTGCAGATACTTAAACTGCAGCTGCTTTGGTGTCCACAGACTCTCACATAATTAGAGTGGAATTTAGTAGAAAAATACACCAGGTCTGAATATGTACTGAGTACTCTGTAATTATGTAGTGATAATGTTTTGTTTCTGGTGCTAAACACTGGTCACTTCCCCACTCTCCTGAAGCAGGTGACACTAATGTCCTTCCACCCTTAATCAGACCCATCTGTATCTACACTACCCCCTGTGCTGTCTTTTCCTCCACCTCCCTTTGGTGTCTCATCCACTTCCCCAGTTCAAGAAGCTCTTTTTGCTCTGACTGATGCAAGATGGAACTCATAACTCCTACCATGGGCAAAAGGAGCCAAGAAACCATCTTCCAGTTTACAGTGTGCAAACATTTGAGAGCTGGTTGACTTTGTTTCTCAGTAAGCTTTCCTTTTTTGTGTAATGAAGGTATGGACACTATAGGGAAAGATTTTGAGGTATCTATTGTTGGGATCAGTGCAGAGCTGAAAAAAAAGGTTGCAATTAATATCCTTTGTACAAAGCTCAGCATTGCTTTCAACAGATCTTCTTTATAAATGTCTGTTTCTTATTAATCTTGGGGAGGGTGACAGTAACAGATGAAAGGGGATGCTGTTCAGAGCAAGAAATTCACTAATCTATGAGCAGTCAAGTAACTTTATTCTTTTTTACTGTTGATAAAGAGACATATGAAGATGCGGGAGACAGTCCAGAGCACAGCTTTTGAGATAAGCACAAGAAAAGTTGGCAAGAGCCATGGTGAAATGTGAAGGGACCTGAGTTTTAGTAAGAGAGACTGGTTTCTTTTTCTTGGTAGTCAGCCTGGAGCCATAACTCTCCAAGTGTGCCAAGGGCTGGGAGGCTCTGGAGACTCTGTTTCCCAGGAGGCACTGCTTAATATTGAGGCCAGGCCCTTTACCCAGTTGATCACCTTCTTGGATTTACTCTTCTGCCATTAGCACCATTTAAATCACATGGAGATGGCTCAGGCAGCAGCTGCAGGGTTAGTAGCAAAGCAGTGGTAGTTCAGCATGTTGAAGGCAAGAAGAAAAGAATGAAAGAGAGTGAAGACAATTTATTGCTGCCTGGTAGAGGAATTAAAACAGGGAGATGAAAGGTTATGCTTTATATAAATGGGGAAAGAAATAGTAAAGAGCTCTAAGAAACCTCTTTACTCTGAGGCCACTTGAAACAGTGAAAATCAGGTTTCTGAAAGTCCTGGGAAGTAGTCAAGTAGGAAAGACACCATGATCTTGGCAGTGAGCAGAGAAATAAGTCTTGTTTGGCTTGCAGGTCTCTGAGTTTTCCTGGACTGGATATTGCCACCAGGCTGGAAGGCATCTTTTTCTCCTTCCCCCACATACCAAGTGTATTTTGCACTCTCAAGGATTAAAAGCCTATTTGTGCTTTGGTTCTCTGTGCTTGCATCAAAAGCATCTTGGTGTCTGGCTGGGAGCTTAGCACCTCCGTATCTTGTGATCCATAAAAGCAGGGAAGGGGTTGGAAGCTGGCACTATACTAAACCCCACAACCACAGTGTGTGTGCAATACCAGCAGCTGGATGCATGCCTGCTGCCTGTATCCCACTCAGATGTGAACAACCACTAGCAAGAGGGTGGGCTCATGCAACAGCCAAGATGAGGTGGTAAAAGGAGACAGCATCTCTGACTCCTGCTGTTTATGGTGTTTGTAACACCAAATTGTAGTTAGAGTAGCCCTGGACCTTGGGAGCCTTTCAGCAGACAGAATTAGTGCTGTTGTCATCTCAACAAAGACAGGAGGTGCTGCCATGCTGTATGAAGCACACGAACGCTACTGCTATAGCCAGGACATTGAAATCTGCTATTCTACAACTGTCAACTGCCAAATAGTACCCAAAGCTTCTGCTTTTAGTTCCTTCTGCATCCCAGTGTCTAACATAGCCTAATGTACTTTTTAGGGAATAATCTAGTTACGCTGTAACATTTGTTTCACCCTTACATTGAAGAGAATTTAAATATGAACCTTTTAATATATCCTAATTAAATGGAGAACATGATATTCTGTCATTAACTTGGTGTAGGCTAAACTCTTACCCAGCCTCATAATTAAGTTATATTGAACCCTGCAGACTGATAATAACAGCTGAGAGAAACTCAAGGAAGTTTGTCATAGATGAAACTGAGAGACAAAACCATTTGTTAAGAATGATATTCAAGCTTAATGATAATGTACTTTGGGGAAAAAAGGAATAATTGCTAGGGAGCAATGTTAGTGCTTTGGGATTACCATAATCTTGGATAAATGCTCTGGATCACCAAAAAAACAGTACCCAAGAGTAGCAAGTGCCTCTGTTTCACGGGGAGCTGCAAGAAGTGCTAAGAGTTTGTAGTTCTGGCAGAATTCTTTCTCCAAGGGAAAGTTTCTTGTTATTAAAGGTCAAGTTTTTTCTCCTATAACATGGAGTTTCTTCAGCTCTGTGGATGTGGTTTTTTGTCAGTCTTCAGAGTTGCTTACACTACTGCAAAGCCAGCATAATGTTGCTGTGCTGATTTTTACAGTGCTTTTAACCTCTGGTATAAATGATTGCCCAAGATACTCATTGTAGAGAATCAGGTGCCTTTGCAGGAAAAACTTTTGCTCTTCCAGCTCTAGACAATCTTGTTCTTTTTCCTGACTTCCTGAGCATTACTAAATGCTGCCAAGCTCTTGCCCTTCAAGATCTCTTGTAGTAATGAGACCTCATTATAGCTTAAAACAGCCCTCTGCTATTCACTGTCTTTGAGAGGCATTACAATCCATCCCCTCATGACAGAAGCACTTGGAACAACTCTTAGGAAAGTGGGTTATGTTCTGACTAAGCATCATGGGGCATGGGTTGAAGTGTTTGCTGCCTTTCAGGATTCATGGGAGACAGAATGCTGGAGGGGAAGAAGTCAAATATGACCTTGAGGGTCAAACCTGAGCCTTTAGTCAAGTTCTGAATGCATTGATGTGGCCAGCTGGAAGCAAATACATAGTGTGTTCTTACTGCCAGCAGGTCTGAGTTCTTAGTAATAAGCATTGAAATCTTTCATAGTGGTCTTCCAACAGCTATAAAGGTACCAGTATTTATCTAGTTTGCAACTTGGCCTGAGCTGTTGATCCTGAAATGAGGGCCTTGGCAACTCTGTGCCATTTATATCTCATTTGAATACCCAAGCACATGATGCTCAGCAATACTACCTCATGGGGAATCCCTCCTATGCAGTTTTGATACAGACAACAAAACATGGTTGGCATGAGGTAAGCAAAAAAGTAACAGTGTGAGAAGGAAGTATATGCCCATGTCATCATGGACATCAGTAACGTATAGTAATGCCATTCACCATCTGAACACTGTGCAAACCACACAGAGAAAATACAGGCTCCTAAGAGCACTTGGGCACAGATAGAGAGTACAGGGGAAGAAGGATTGACATTGAAGTTGCTGGGCAAATCCCAGATTACTGGCTTTCATTTGTTAGTAAATGCTTTTAAGTCATTTCTGGTAGATATGATAGTCTCAGAGGCTGTTATACTTTGAAAGGGCTGGAAGCTATTCCAAGTGCAAGGGAAGTCATGCTCTGCAGTTAGCTGGGAGAGAAACAGATGGGTGCAGCATCAAAATCAGAAATACCAGAGTTCAACTGATAGTCCTTCTCCATCCTCCTGCTCTCCTCATGCAGTTCAGGCTGGATGAGATGTGCTGCTAGGCATGTTTCTGTTTGAAACTGCAGCAGCATCTGATACAGAAAGAGAGTGAACGTGGGCCACAAGCAACATCTGCACAAAGCAAATCACCTGGCTATGCTGTGGTCTGAGCTACTACCACTGTTACTCTCCAACTACAGCACCTAAATGAGTGCATGACAAAACAACCACTTTCAATTTCTGTTTTCACTAGCATGAATATACCTGAAATGAAGCTGGAGACATCCAGCTGTTCTGAGATGAAAGTACCTCTGAACAGTTAATAAAGATCTGAGACCTCAGTGGAGAGGAGAATGGCAATTATATAAAAGCATATCCAAGAGTTCCTCGAAGATTGCATTTCTGTCCTGTGGGATCTAAACTTGGCACAATATCACTGTTCTGTATATTAGTGTGAGCCTAGGCATCCTTAAGTAAAAGCTGATATGTTTTTAAATTAACTGCAGGAAAACCAGCCTCAACAAATTCTGCTCACTATCTGCCATCAGGAAAAGCCTATTAACAGTAATTGCTGGGGCTTTAGTTTTCAAAGAAGCCATAATTAGATTTTATTGTCTCATAAGTGATTAGAATTAATTGCTTCCACACTAGCTCTGGTGCTCTTTATCTGCTTTAAACTGGGAGTGGCTCTTCTGCAGAATTCCTTCATTTACCACAATCCTTTTCTGTTATGTTCCTTGCCAAAGAAAATCCATTGCAAAGGCTCTTCACTCTAAGGAATTCCTAGAAAGTGGCAGGTGTTGATTTAATACATCTTCTTCAACAGATCAGGATTAACTAAACAGAATGGGTTCTCCCACTGTTCAAACATGAATGTTTGTCAGAGAGGAGGGTGAGAAAGCCAATTCCACATTAGTTACACAGAGGGCTGTGTGTGAATTCTCTTTTAAAAGGTTTTCTGGTGCCAATCTGAGAACTAATCCTGTGTCGAGGGGAGGATGTATTACAGATTTACCCATATGTTACAATAAATAATGACAGTTGTCTTTAGCTGCTGTTATGCTGATTTAAGACCCTTTTCTCACAAAAAGGGCTTGAGTCTGACCTCCCAATCATTAGAGCTGTGACTTCTGTTAAGCTTGATTTGGACGCTGGGTGGCACTTGCAAGTCCTACAGACTTCCTAAAGGGCTACAGTATGCTTTGTTGGAGACCGCCCACATGTCATTCTCTGTCCATAGACATTCCTTGCCGGTTGGGATTTGCCCAAGCAGAACCCCTGGCCACTGGACTTGCAACATTATTCCCCCTTTAGCAATACTCTCCTGTAAGGGTGTTTCTAGCCAGCACGAAGGGATCAAGGTGTAACCCCTGGTCTCCACCTATTACACGACCTTCCTTTCGCTGCTCAGGGTTTGAGTTTGTTTTCCCTTCATGCACAGTAACTATTTGCATCAGAAGGTATTTGGAAAAGGAACTTGCTTTTATCCTGCATTAGTTCTCAGGTACTATGTGGCCAGGCCAAGGTCTCAAGCCTCATGTCCAAATGAATCTAAGCCATCAAAACACCTTCCAAAAGCTGCAGGTTAATGACTGTGCTCAGCAGCAGTGCCCCTGGGGCTTACCTGAAGAATAGGTCTCATCTTCTCATGACTCTTCTCGTGGGTCACTCTCTGAAACACAAATCCCACAGCCTTTCCCTGCCATGCACGGTGAAGGTGTTTGGACATGTCTCTGATATTAACCCCTAGCAATGGGCAGCTGTAT
This sequence comes from Pezoporus flaviventris, assembly GCF_033815535.1. Classification (NCBI taxonomy): domain Eukaryota; kingdom Metazoa; phylum Chordata; class Aves; order Psittaciformes; family Psittacidae; genus Pezoporus; species Pezoporus flaviventris. The sequence goes on from NW_026892549.1 coordinate 56,862,308, forward strand.
AAATCCACTTATGCGAAGAACCTAATCCAAATCCAGCCTCAATTCTACCCTGGTGAGAGAATGACTTAGAGGATGCCCGCATCCTTTGAGGGCACTGTGTAAGGCATCTGGTGAATGGGCTTGCGTAAGAACTGTATAGATAGAATACTACAGTGCTTAATACAGTGTGACTTCACTCTTAGGCTGTATTTTTAGGGGGTTGGAGTGCTTCAGAGGATACATTTATAATAAGGACATGTTTTCTCTGAATTCAGGATGCTGCTTTTATGGAAAAATCCTATACAAATTTTGTACACTTGTCATTATACAAATTATAGAGAGTATGAGGCCCTTTGTTACAAACCTTGAGAGTTTAGCGGACAAAGACTTACTCCCTCTGAATTGTGCTAACTTCTGGAATTGAATGGATTTAATTTAATTATCTCTCATGGAAAGTTATCACTGTCTATTCAGCTCCAGGATACAGCAGAAGGTAGGAGCAATTTGCGCTGCAGAAATGGGAGAATTAGCATGTAGGTAGCGTAGTCACAGGGAATTGATGTGAACAGTGTCTAGTCCAGCTGAATTACTTTATGTATGTGAAAATATTAATGAAATGGATTTCATTAAAGTGTGTTAATAGCAGCAAAGAATGCTCTCAACTTCTCAGTTCAGCAGCTATATGTCTATAGGTGCTTGCATAAGGAAAAGCCTCAGGAAGGCCAGGAGGTTGTGCTCTATAGTGACCCTTGAAAGGCTGCATGGGAGAATGTGTACTTACAGCATTTCATAACTGATAGCACCACACATCACCTTGATCCCAGCTGGAGGGGATCACAACCTTGCACTCCTCCTCTAGGATGCTGTGATTTATGTTTCCCTCCTCTTATTCCCTGGGGAAGCTGGATGACCAGCTCATCAGGTCTGTCTGATCATAGCTGCTGCTCAGTGGTTTCCTTATATGCTCATGGGTGGCTTTATAGGGTGAGGGAAGATTTTTTTCTCCAGGCATGTAAATTGTGCCACTAGCAGCAATTCACCTTCTCTGCAAACCTGGCTCTGGGCAAATGACTCCTCTGAAGGACTGATCTGCTGTTCCTGGGGATGTACACCTGGTAGTAAGTGTAACCTAGCAGCTGGGTGCTAATGAGGGGTAATCCCTCTGATGACTGCTGCCTTGAGCAGGTCAGGAGTTTAAATTCATACCTGGGGTTGCAGAGATCTTTGTTACTCTGGGTAAGGATCACAGAGGAAACCTGCTGAGATTTCTTTGCTGGCTGGTTCCCAAGTGCCCTGGACACATCTCTTCATCCGTGGTACTTCCTGCAGGCTGCCGTGCTGGCGTGCCCCAGTGGGTCCTGAAAGGGGAAAGTATTCACACAAAGAAATCTTATTTCTTTCCATGGGCTTATTTCAGTGTTTCTTTTTTAGAAAGAATACAAGAAAAGAGGAAAAATATTTAAATAATACTTTCTGGATCATTTTTGTCTACAGTTGTGTTAAAAAACAAAGAAAGAAGCTCCTAAAACCAGACTCTCCTCATAGTAACCCAGGTAGCAAATAGTGCCACTTTGGTAAATGTTACCATTAATTTTTCAATAAATTACCAATTTATACTTCTGAATGTGGTAATAAAAAAGAGATAGAAGGACAGAAGAAGGGGGAAAACTTGGGAGGTTTATGTTTACTGCCAAGCATTTGGTTTTATGTTGATCTCATGGAAAGTAACTGTATATATCATGATAATTGACTTCACCAAGTGCCTTTGAAGAAAAAAGCTTTGCTACAATAGCATCTTGTGCTAGAGAAGGTTTTTTTCACTAAGTAAAACATTCTCTTTTGAATCAATGGTTTAAGCTTTTTGCAGTGTTCCTATTTTGTCATTCATTTGCCCAGTTGGTGGCTGAGAACAAGCAAGGTCATGGCATAAATAAAAGCAGAATGTTTATAGCTCCCTTAAACCCCAAACAAATCATCTCTTATCTACCATCACTCCAGCCTGAGAACTTTGTGGGGTGAAGGCTTCCCCCACACACACACACTTCCAGCTGTTTGCTTGTTGCCATTTTAACTGTAGTGATTCACAGGCAACTCTTCTGCACTCCTGATCAGGGATTTTGATCCACCAGACTTCTGAGGGGCCACCAGATTCTTCCTGGGACAGGAAATAAGGACTGTCAAGCAGCTGAGAGTCTGAATTTTTCCATCACTTAACACAACAAAAGCAAGTTTCATCGCTGATCTATTTTGGAAGCAACATTTGTGGCAGTTCCTCTCTGAGTCAGTCAGAAGAGCAGAGGATGGGATTGTGGCAGGCAATAAACAGCCCTGCTGCTACTATAGGGACTTTAATTACTCACATCATTCCAGGTGAGACCAATGGAGGTTGGCAGCAATGCCAGCTCCAACACAACTGTGAAGGATTTATTTTTCTCAATGAGGAGTGGAGAAGGCTGTAAAAATACTGTACAGGGTTGGCTAATAAACTGTATTTTATTAGCCATCCTTATTATGAGTGTTTATAAGCTAGTGTGCTGATAGGCATTTTGATGAGATAGTATTCCTTCATTGCAATTGTTTTGGGATTACAAAACAAAGCATAGATAGGCCAGAAAGCTGGAAAACATAGCATTTGCATATGTCAGGTCAAGATTTATAGGCAGATAGTGAGTAGTGAGCTTGGCAGCAGCTACTCTAAATTGTTACAGTGCTGGCATCGTCAAGGCATTTGTGGCTTGTTCTAAGCAGATTGCTAGTGCTGATTTGTGGATGTTGGTAATTGAGAGGAAGATGTACGTGCTTTATCCATGGATCTCCTTGGAACATCTTAGGCTATAAGCTATGATAGCAGGCCAGTGATCTGGCTGCGTTCCCTTCCTCTATCCCTGGTTCTTCTTAGGGTAGACAGCCTCCCCATGCCTTCTGATGTAACAAGCCCCTTGCAAAGTTAAGACTTAAACTTGGGGGGTTTGATTCCGATTCTAACACCACCAAGCTCTACTGTGGTTTTCTTTGTGTGGAGTTACAGCACAATTCCCATTTCGTAGTGCCTGCTTAGCAAACTGGCATCTGGCAGGTTGGAGCCATTTGCTGGAGTGCTTCCAGCCAGTAGTAGCAGTGCTCTTCCTAGAAATGATGCTTGGTTAGGGTTTACAATGTACTCCCCTCTTGGCAGCGTTACATCTCAGGCTGTGATACACCAATAATAACAGTCCTATAATCAAAGTAATGACAAGCTAGTGGGAAATTAAGGCTAATCTGAGAAGAGGTTCTGTGAAAATGCCTTTGTGCTTATTGTTTTTGGCTCTCTGTTGCCTTTCAGTCACCCAACCAAAAATGTGCTCTGCTTACAAGCAAAAAGGTTTTACTGATTTGTAGTTTTATTTTATTGTGCTTTCTTCTTGCCTTCCCCCTTTGCTGCCAAACCTGCAACTCCAACCAGATTTGCCAAGAATTATGCTGGTTTCTTTACTTTTTAGGTCTAATATCCAGTAGTAAATGTTCTGCAGGCAAGCCACATCCTCAGTGGTAACAGTGCCAGCCTGTTGTAGGCTGATCTGTCCAGTGTGTCCATGTGGTGCTCGAGTACAAGCTGTAAGTGATGCATGATGCATCACAAAGAAGCAACTTCATGCCACACTTAGCCCTGGTAGTGTGGCAGCTCTGACAGCCAAAACAGGGAAAAGGGCTGTGGAAAGCAGGGAGCATTAAGAGCAAGGGTCACCTAGGACCAAATTTGTCAGGAAATGAGGTATGTAAGGATGTAGGTCAGGGGAAGTTTCCTAATTGCATGCTTTTGTAAATCATGCTTTGTACCAATTTCCACTTTAGGAGTCTTAATCCCATTCAAACCTTGCCTTTTATTCCATTCCCTCCTTGATAAAGAGGAAAAACCAGGTATGCACTAATCTGTGGGAGTGCTGTAATAACACGTCTGTGAATATCCATGATAGTGATGAAGTTTCTGACTTCTGGCCTCCTGAATACTCTTGGGAAGCTTTCCATTAATTTCTTTAGGGCTGTGGAGATCCCAGAGGATTATTTCCCCAGATATGAAAGGATCAAATAGATTTGTGGCTTCTCTTCTTCTTTCCCTGAGCTCCCTCTCTTTTCATTGTTTGCATCTGGCAAAAGTAGCAAGAATACATATATCCCCATATTTTAGGACATAAGAATGGCTACCAGCCATCTTGAGAATGTAATGCCTTTATGAATGGCAAAGTAGGTGTTCTCTCTCTTTTGCCCTGAAACAAGTAGCATCAATGAGGAAGTCATCCAGCTACAGATGTGGTCCATGCTCCCAGACATCTCTGTGCTAAGGCAGGATAAACAGCATCCAATTGCTGGCTGAGCTGGTGGGGAAGTTGGATAGAGTGTCATTATGCTCAGCAGACTTTTACCAGAACACTTCTGCAGCATTCAGATGGATGATGGATACTCTCTCTGTTGTGAGGGCTTTTTTGTCTCCTTTTGGCAACATTTTAGAAATAGTATGTGACTACTCTGTTATTTTGAAAAGAAACTTCTGTTCTCATTATACTTCCAAAAGCAGTCATGAAAATGGTTTGGGTTTTACAAACGTAGCAGAAAAGCCCTCCTACAAATCTCTTGGTATGAGTAGTGTTAAGAGTGTTTGTGAGAAGAGGAAATATCTTGAAAACTGATAAATTAAAGACAATTTCAAACAGCTTTATAGAAATAATTTCTTTTGTGCCCAGTGGTTTAGCATCAGATCTTTGAACAATACAAGCAGGCAGAATAGCTTGACCATCTCACTGTCACCTTACCAAAACTAGTCTCCAGCCTACTGCAGACCTGGATACTGCTCACCATTAACTCTGAGAGTAAAGGAAACACTGTATTGAATCATTGATAGCCTATCTTTTAAATAATGAGTAAATGCAACCTTATGTAGTTATATGGCAGCTGAAGAAGGGTTTTTTTTTTGAGAGAATAGAGCATAAAAAAAGAGAAATCCAGCAAAATTGCCTGTCTGCATTTTGTGCAAATCAGCTGAGTGCTTATTTCCTAATGAACAGTCTTCCTGCTTCTCTCTTCAGTTCAGGGAGTGCAGTGAGTGCAGTGTTCATTTGTCTGGCTGAACAGAGAAGGAAAATAACAAGCAGGGAAATTAGGGTTAGGTCTGTCAGTCTGTAAGTACTCTAAAGCTTGAAGTTAGGAACGTGATGGTCTTGTTTGTTCGATGAGCACAGTGAGGATAGTGGCCATATGTGTTAACATCTGCACTGGAAGATCTAAGACTAATCATACTGAATGAATGAGACTTGCACAAATACAACTCCATCTCCCTCCATATGCTATATGTAAAATTGCAGGTGGCCATAATGATGTGAGAAGGGGACATATGGCAGAGGAGAGGTTTGTCAGACCTTAAATTTAGGATTGAAATTTAAGAGCAGGAAAAAATTGAGACTAACCCTTCCGAAGGTGTATACACTCAGTGCAAAAGTGGAAGGTCTGTCTGCAGAGTATGCTGTATTGTGTCTTGTGGTTCCCACCAGTGTTGACAGCAAGGGAGGAGAAGGGAAGTCTTCTGTCTCCGGAGAGATAAAGGGCTGAAACTTGCATTTTTTGAGTACTACTCCAATACTAATTCTAACAGTAATCATGTTCTGCCAGGAATTGCAGACCCACTTTTCTGTCTGGTTGTATACAAGGGCTTGAGTTCACAGGGCCTTTCTTATGCCTTCCTTCAGGAGCTTGGGGAGTAGAGCTCCACAGTGGCATTCATCCGGCTTAATTTTTGTTGTCTAAAAATTGCACATCTTGTGCAGAGCAAGAAGCTTTCACGTCTTGCTTACCTGAAACATGTCTTGGGAAGGGCCTGCCTCTATTCTGATGGTACAGAGTTACTCAGGGTAGGTGATGAAGCCTCTGAATATCTTCATGTCATGAAACTTTGTGACTGAGCAGTGAAGTGTGAGCTAAAACACAATGTAACGATGCCTTTAGAGAAAATAAATATCTTATGTAAACTGTTGGCAATTCCAAATGAGGGAATTCTGTTACGGAATTCCAAATTCCATTAGGGCTGCAGTGGAAAGTCTAATGCAAATTTCAGCCCAATGCTTTGCAACCTCCCCCAGAATACTGGCAGGAATGTGAGAGCATTAGGGGACATCTCTGTGGCTGTAAAAATCCATGGCTCATCCATACCTTGAATCCTGTAGGCAGCTCTGGTCTTTGTGTCTCATAAAGGATACAGCAGAATGGAGGAAGCTCAGGAAAAGGCTGATCAAGAGTTAAATTTTTATAAGAGGAGTAAGAAAGCTCTGATTTTCTGTAGTGGAAGCCATAAAAACCTGCATGGGAAAGAGAGGATGAGTGGGAATTAGTCACCACAGGTTTATACATATTCAAGGGAACTTGGAACATGTTCATGAGGAAGAATTCCGCTTCATTATAAATACACAGCAACCTCATGCAGTGCTGGAAGGTGATGAGCTGAAAATAGTTGGAGGTGCAGCCATGTTATGTTCTTACATTAATAACAAATTATGGCAAAAACCCACTGGGAGGTGATTCTCTGGCTAGATAAGGTTGTGCTCTTGTATGAGGAACTCGTGTCTGTAGTGGTTTGGTGGTTTATAGTTCATGAGGGATTAGTAGCAGAAACCATGTGCCTGGCTCCACTTAAGATCCCTACAGAATGCTCCCTGTAGAAGTCTCAAACATATCAAATTAAATTAAGCTCCTCTGATAGACTGAGTTTTTAATATCCCAGTCTGTGCTTACAGAGACTGAGTCTTGGAGCTGTTATAGGTTGTTACAGAGATGTCACGATTGATGTTGGCTTAATGGGACAAACTGTAGGGTCATGGGACAGATTCCTTTCAGGTGTGGATGACCTCCTAAATGTCTAAAGACAGGAGTTTGCCTCTGTGAAAAGGTTGCATGTCAAAGGGAAGGGGATGTGCTATTGTAAAGACTGGATTTGCAGAAGGTAGATACCGGGTCTGGACCTGGCCATGGGCTTCAGCAGCCTTCTCTCTGTCTGGTATTCTACATTGCAGACAAGCTTTGGGACTACTGAGACATTTTGAAACTGATGGTCTGATTAGATTTGAAATCCCTTCCCCAGCACTATTCCTGCTTAAAATTCCTCGCTATCAAACAGCTACTTCCTCACAGATTATTGGCTTTTCATGTTGCTCAAGTGCAGCCTTTTCATCACATCGCATATGTTCTGATCACTTTCTGGCAATTTTTCTTATTGTAAATAGAGCCCATTCAGCCACAGTTTATATAACTACTATCCAGATAATACCCTCCTAATGACCACTTTTCCTGGAGAAACACAATTATATCTCTTTCCCATTTCTGCCAGTTGCATTTGAGTTGGCCATGGAGCCAGCCATGGCCCCTGTATTGTACTAGTGCAGATGGGTGGGAGCCACAAAAGACTGAATTGGAAAATTCCCAATCCCTGGGCAGGAGCTTTGGTGTACCTCTTTCTGCTGTGGAGGTTCCACTGAATGAGTTGGACAGAAGAACTATTTTGTACTTCCGGGCTTTTTCACAAGCTTGAAGGGATATGATTACAAGGGGGTTGTGGAAAATTAGGAGGTTTGTGTTCAGGTAGGATTGCAGGTGGGAAATGTACCCAAAATCTTACCTTATAGTCTTGTCTGCAAATAACAGCATGGGCCACAAGCTCACTTTTGCCATAGGTACTCAGTGTTCACTTTTAAGACGAGTGGGGCCCATTTCAGCTGCTACAGATGCCTGCAACCTAGGGATCGGGGTCAGATAAGCATTGAAGGACAAGTGAGAGGCTATCACAAGGAACAGCCAATAGCTTTGCCAGCAGTTGGTGGGCAGTAACAACTTGTATTGGCAGACGTAGCCAAAATCCTGCTAAATTCTGTGGTATTTGATACTGCTGGGTTTCCAAAACATACCTCTGGAGTGAGGAGTGGTACTGAGTGTGGTGCAACTGCCTTCTGCAAGTGTTGACCCCCAAAGCTAATGTGCATGCTGGGTAATGTCTGCCTGCCTTTCTCAAGGTTTCTCTGTAAGTAATTTGGGTGATTGTGTGCATCTGTCCTGAGCCTTGTAGAGAAATGGGCAAGAATGTCCTTGTTGCTGCTTTCCTGCAGGCTTCCCTGAGCTCTGTGACATGGGGAGGGAAAGGGGAACACCACCAAGAGATGCTGAATGAAATGCACATCTCCAAGCCAGGATGTCAGTGTTCCCTCTCTCCACCTCCCCACCTTGTGCTAGGTGAGGCCAGTAAAGAGTAGGTCTTCGGCAAGATGACCTCTTGTGGCTTGGAGACTGAATAAACAGTTTGGGAAACCAGAGACAGATTTCAAAGGGCTTTCACCAAGCTTTCCAGGTGTGTGCATGTTCAGGCATCTGCCAGAAGGCTCAACACAGGGGCTGTATTTTCATAGTGTTTCCTAAAAACTGTTGCTGCTATGAATGCATTTGAAGTGAAGAATCTTAGTGAAGGTTGTTAGTTAGGCAGCAGTACTAGCCTGCAGATTTGGCTGCTTCAAAAGAGACATGAAACACTCCCAAGGCTGCTGCTGTTTCAACCCAAGTGATCTCGGGTCCCCCAGAAGACATCAATATTTAGCCATATATCAAAGGAGATGCAGCTGTTTAATTCTGTAACTTGTAGACTCAGATAGAAAAATTGAAGGAGGAGGACCAGAAAAGTCTGAGTGAGGATAGCGCCTTCCCTCGGATGGTGATGGATATGGTAATACAGGTTTAGTGTTGTTCTTGCACAGGTAAATGACATTTGGCTGGTTTGGGATAGACATGGTGACCTTGATCGGCTTACAAAAGATGATATGGCTGTATTCTAAGAATAGCCATAGGAATATGCACATGTACATACATGGACCTTCAGAAAGCAAAGTGTCTCTCAAAGAAGTACTGATGTGTTGAGGATTTATTTTGGTTTTAGGGAAAGAAGACAAATTGTACATTTTTTCCCCCTTCACAAATAACTATCACAGCTTAGATATATCCCAGTAAGGAAAGCTACCGGCAAAATGCAAAGGCATGCTCTCAGATCAAGCAGAACAGAAAGAAAGGAGGGGGAGAACCCAAAATGTCTTTCAAATGCCTTCATGTGAATCAGACGGACAGGAAGTTAATTATCCTTCTGTCTTTTTCTGGTGGGAATAACATTATTTGTTGCCCTTTGTGGAGAAAACTCCAGGCCCCTTGCAGGCAATGCATGTTGTCCGTGCTAGGAGAGCACAGCTTGCTCTTTTTAGCTGGAAGCACATTGACAAGGTGGAGCTCCCTGGCTCAGGCTGGATGCATGGCCCAAGGCTCCCTGTTTTGCCAGGGGACCACATGTACAACATAGACTGACAGCCTGGCTGGAAGTAATACATGGCAGAGGTTTCCCATTAGGCAGTGAGAGAGAGAAAGGGAAATCAGTTCTTGGTATCTTCAGTAGCCTTTGTTCAGCAGGAGAGCCTGCCCTTCCACTGCCCTTCCTCATGTTTCTTTCCCGGCAGTTCATTTCCTGCAATGATCTCATGGACTGAGCTGAATGGGTGGGTTGTGGGCCAGGAGTGCTCTGTGCTACATGCCATGCATAGACCCCAAAGAAGACCATTACTGCCCACAACACATGGGCAATTGAGAAATCACACACCTAGATAAACATACCCCGAAACTGTGCAAAATGAATCATCCATTGACTGTATTAAACTACAGGAGGAATCTTGCAGACTGTGAGCAGTGAGGCTTAATGTGAAATATTTATAAATTCTTTTATGTTTTTAATATTCTCTGGAGATTGGGCTGATACTGCAGTTCTTAAAATTGTACAGAAACATGCTCCATGCCTTATTCTGGACTAATATATTCGGTGGTCCAGAATATATCAGCATGTCTCTCCCAATCACTGCCAGCACACTGGGGATGTTTTCAAGGTAAGTCTGTATGGGAAAAATCACTGCTGGCTCAGTAAGTATCAATGCCAACTCCTGTGTCATTGGATCACAGCTTTCATTGCTTCCAAATGGCCTGATTCTGCTTTGTTCCATTGCCAGCAATGCCCCCTGGCTCTTTCTTGGACCAGATGGCCTCTCAAACCTGGAGGTCAGGCTCTGATCTTGCTGACATTAGGCTGGATCCACCATGGTGTCACGCCACCCTTCATCTTGCTTGAGTCACTCTGGGCTGATGTAGGTGGCAGAGAGTCCTGGGTTTGGCTGAATGCTCACTGAGGCCTTTGTGGCTTGCTGCAAAGCTTTAAGTCCCTCTGTGGGCCTTGCAGTGAATAAAACCCTGGCAGAACTTAGCCCCACATTACTAAAGTGGCTGGCTCAGACAAAGGAGTCAGCAGCACTTAGACTCTCAGAGAAAACAGTAGTAGGTTTTTGGTCCAGAAAAGAAAGGGGAAGCGAAGCACAGGACTCAAAGCTGACAGCCTGGTAGAGAAAATACATCCCAAACAGCAACTGATTTAACAGGCATGCTGATTTTGCTGCTCTCTTGTGTCAGCACCATCTATCGACTGCTTTATTTATTTATTTGTAAGTAAGGGATTTGCAGGGTAATGGCCAAGCTGTAGAAGCTCCCAGAGTCTGCAAAGATTGCTCGTGGCAGTGGGTCCCACCAGTTGGATCAGGCTTCGGCTGGGGAGCACTGGAATAGTAAGAGCAGAATCTGACCTCATGTTATCTGTGCTTTGCACTGTGTGGTTCACATTATGCAGGGTAGAAGCTTATAGCCACAGGTCAGCACAGTGATTGTCAGGCAGATCAATATCGGGCAGATGATGCTATGGAGTGTTTCCTGATCATCTCAAGAGGTGTCAGAACCTCTTCTGTACACACAAGTCTCCATAGAAGAGCTGTTTCTGGACCTCCCCTCCAGGCATCCCCAAGCCAGCTGTAAATTACCACCTTCAGGTGTTGCTACCAGTTAGCACTGCAGCCCTGGCACTGCCTGCATGAGGTTTAACCTTGATTTACCCTTTGTTTTATAAAGTCTACCCCTTATTAGAGTGCAGTGCCTCCAATCAATCCTGTTTAAGATAGGTACCTCTTCCCAGCCTTGCACTGGCTGTAAGAGAAATGAGTGATGATGAAAATACTGAGTTTGTCCAACCCTGTTTGGAATTTACAGCACCTTGTAAATGATTTATTGCAATTGTAATAATTGATGCCTCTGGAAATGGACTCCTATTGACAATACATTCAGACCCAGGCCTTCATTTCAGCCTCATGGTGGCAATATGCATTTAATGGGGAAATTGGTCCGGTTCCTTTAGGTTCTTATTTATGTCTTGAAAGGTGCTTATATACCTGGTGGTGGCTATTGCTTCTGTGAAAGGAGAACTGTGTGGAAGGTGCAGGAGCTGTAGTACACATCCTGCCTGTGACTGACCTGGACTGTTGCCCTTTTGTTAGATTCAGTTCCCATCTGCTTCCACCAGTGCCAACCACTCTTCTACTCACAGTCACTAAGTTCCTTTTTGCCTACATGAAACTACGACACTTTGGGATCATGGAGAAAGTGGCTCTTCCCCTGTAGCTGTGGTCACAGTTGCTCCCACCACAGAAAACATCAGTGTAGAGAACATCAGCATGGAAAACAGGGGGATGTTGCACTCATTCCGTAGCAGGCGTTTGTCTGTGAACTCACAACCACCGTGTGAACTGACTGCAAAAGAGGAATTCCAGGAAGGAGAGGTCCAGGAGGCACAGATCTGCTGAGTGAGTTGCCCATATCTGCATTCATAAGTCCATCCACCCTCTTGGTATCTAGAGCTTCAGCCACACAGACCTCTGGTCTCAGCTGTGACAGTAAGTGTAGTTCTGTGAAGCACATTGCTTATGTATTTTTGAAGTAAGGGTAAAAAGCTTGTATGGATTTGAGACTAAACGTGATAGAGAAATGATTCAACTTATCCCTCTGAGTCAATAATCCCAAATAGCCAGAGGCTGGGTGTTTCACCTAATGCCTGATTACAGTTTTCAGTCATCTCATTAAGTGCCTAGTTTCATAGAGATGGCAATGCATTGTCTCCAAGGGGATTAGCACACTCAAACCAGGCAAAGGCAGACATTGCCATCGTTCTGTCACAAGTATCAACAGAATGGAAGAAAACCTGATACCTTTTTTAAGCAAGATCTTCAAGGGAAGGAATTGCCTTCCAAAAATAGAAGCCAATACTTTCAGAAGTCACTTGTGATTTTCAGGTGTCACTGCTGTCTGATACGTGATTTGGTACATCTGAAGGGCTGCAGGTTTTAGAGAAGTGATGTCTGTCTTTACTGTGCTATTTACTAAGCCCTGTTTAGGGACCAAAGAGCAGTGCAGAGGGAACACACTTCAACTTCCTATTAGAAAGGCTGACCTTGGAAGGATGAAGTCTCTTCTAGGTATGACCCTCCAGGGTGCCCATGGCCTGACACTCTTAAGAAAGCCCTATATCATGTCTGGAGTTGCCTGAAACAAGGTGGGACAGACTTGATGCTCCAGATGGCTTTTTCCTTTCCTCTGAGATACTCCTAAAGCGAGGTATTTTTTTTGCCTTCCTTTTGCTTGTGGCTTAGAGCAAAGCTACCTTTAAGCCCACAGCATGAAGAGAGGAGCTGAGGTTTTCCTGATGGGGACCCTTCTCTCTCCCTTCTCCCTTGGCTCTCCTTTTGGGTTATTTCCTGGTTGATCAAGATCCAGTTTTCATTATTTTCTGTCACATGCGTTGTGCTGGTGGGTTCTGTCTTTATTGCAAGGCAATCTTCACTCTTACTAGGAAGACTGAGAGATGGTGATGTGCTGCTAAAGTCTTGGGATATGTTTGTGTGACTGACAGATGGAAACAGATAGGGTTTTAGAGGCTAATAAGGATGACATGACTGCAGGGCCTGCTGGAAACCCCTGCAGGGCAGGGGAGTCAAAGTGAATTCAGGATGTACCCAAAACCTAGCTGCAAAACAAGTTGGGTGAAACTGCATCACTAATCCAAGCAGAAGGGAAGGAGGAGGTTTGATGGCATTGCAGCTTCACAGGCTGTCAGTGACCGTTGTGCCTGAGTGAGCCAGCTGAAGGGCAGTGGGATTTAATTGTTCTTTGGAGCAGAGGAGAAGGGCGAGAGGGGTTGGGACTGTGAGATGCTTTTAAAAAACAGTTCAGGAGGTGAGGTTAGAAGGGTTAAAGGAATGGAAATGGATACGTGCCTTTATGGAGTGGGATGAAGCGGCTTTAGAAAGCAAAGGGAATGCTTTGAGGCATTTGTAAGTGGTTCTGTGGTAGGTGGTCAAGATGGGTGGTCAGCTGCCACAGACGGCCTTGGGAAAGGTGGAACAAGGTAGGTTTGCCCTGCTGAGAATCTGCCCCTCTTCTCTTTGTGTTCCATGTCCTTCCCACTCCCCAGGGCTCCTTATCAAGGCTGCCAGGTCCATGCTGCCTTTGGGCTCCCAACAAGTTTGAGACCTGGGGGACTGTTTCACACTGTGCAAGCCACAGAAATCACCCAGTAACTTAATGTGACTCCATCTCAGGTGATCTGGCTCTGTCTCTGCAGGAAGGAAACATCGGGGGTATTGGCAAGGCAGTGCAGAAGTGAATCCAACCCAAGCAGTAACAGGGAGCCCCTGTCCACATGGCATCTGGCACCAGCACCAGCTCTCAGTCTCCACCTTAACTCCCTCTTTCACGAGGAAAGAAAAAGAGACATCTTGGTTCCTTTCTCCCCAGCAAGCACCCTGGCAATGGAGAAGGTTACTACTGCTTTCCCTTCCTTCTTCTTTCCTCTTCCCTTTGTCTGACATGAGGAGCCCTTGGAAATCTCATTTATTCTTTCATTTTTAATTCTTGGTGGTGCATTTGAAGCACAAACTGGTGCCAGGGGAAATGAGCTGTGGTAGAAGCCCACAGGGCCCTGGGGTTGTGCAGGCATTGATGGACTGTGCAAGTCAGGAGAATAAGGGAGCTGCTCTCTTCATATTTAAAGGTATCTCAAAACACACTGCCCAGCATAAGCACACCTGATTTCTTCTTGGAGACATGTTTATCTCAGTTACAAATATTGATGGCTCCCTGTTTTGAGCAACTCTTGCAATTTCCCTTATATAAGAGCTGGGTAAAGGAAATTCACTATTAATTTGAACATTTGTTCCAAACAGATTAGTTTTAACATACTAATTTAAGCATTTATTCCAAACCCACTTTTTCCAACACAGGTTTTACCTACTTGCTTCTAGGTCATGGTTGCATTGTGGTTTGCTTTCTGGTTTGTTGATTAACTTCAAATCAAACCTCTTCTTTTTCCATCTAACCAGGAGATAATGAGTTTGTATGATAGTCTTTTATTCTGTCTGTCAAACACCACTTTTGAAGCAAGCTAAGCTAATGACACGGGTAATTAAACCTCACACTTCAGGACATTCAGATGATTGGAGGCAGACTCAGGATGGCTTTATTCCCTCCCCTCTTCTACCATCTGGCTATGCACAGATCCTAGGGCCAATGTGTAGGGAAGTGTCACCTTTCTCTGGAGCAGTGAGATTCATGAGGAGACTAGGGTTAACTAATACATACCCATGGTCTGTCCCAGTGTGCCACAATTCATGAGTGAGGTCTGGGTGCCTCAGCAAACCTCAGTTCCCTGAAATCCCAGTCTGAGTCCTGGCAAGGGGATGGAGTGAGTCCCACACGCTTTACTGCAAAGAAGCATCTTGGACAGGCCCTTGAAATTAGAGGGTGACTCTTCCTGTGTGAACATGAAAAGTTATGGAATCTCTATTAGCCGAAAACAGTCTTCTTGGCCAAAATGAATGTTTCCTTCCAGATAGCTCTTCACCTTGCTATGCAGCTGGATGTGCTCCTTTCTTTCCTCATCTTGCATTTGCTGGGCTGCACAGACATATAGGCACTGACATGTACCAGAAGCAGCCATGCATAGGCCAGGGATCAGTTGATGCTTTGCTACCAAGAGCAGAGCAGTGACAGTGATAAGAATTTGTGGAAAAATACGACCTTGGAGCTTCCATTTTCTGTCTGCTTCAGCTCTGAAATGAGAAAGAGGAGCTCACATTCGTAAAGCATTGCTTAGTAAATGGGTAGAGGTTAATTCCCATCCCACAAAAGGTGTAACTTCAGCATAAGAAGGCAGCAAGCAGATCATTAGCTGTTAGAGATACGATAAGTTACTTGATGGGGAAAGTCATATGTTTGTTTTCTTGCATATTTGCACACTTTCCTCTTACCTCCTTCCCCAGATAGTTAAGACTGTTTAAGGGCAGTTCTGTGACCCAAGTATGTCAGTGATGTGTGTTGGCATGAGCTGACAAGCACTCTGCAACATATAATGCAATGGCTTATTTTTGAAGAGCTCAGTTGTAGGGTACCTGTATCAAGCAGGCACTATCTATAGCATCATTTAATTGTTCAAAGCAAAGAGAAAAAACCCAAAACCAAAAAAAGCACAACCCAAGGGAAAAGATAAACTGTAGATAAGTTTATATTTTCCATTTTGAAAAACAGATCAGAGACCTGCTGTAACAACTGCATCAGCATTTACTGCATCTCTGATCCAAAAGCTGTCTGATAAATCCCAGCTGATCTCCACAAGTGGTTCAGAACAAAGCAGCAGTCTCTTCTGAACCTCTTTTCTATGCCCGTTTTTACTGTAAAGCCATAAAGTCATCTTTATTTTCTTTATGATTTGCCTTTTAATGTCCTGCAGCGTTTCTGCCTTTGCTCGTCCATTAACAGCCACCCTGGCCTGACACACTGCAGCCCAGCTCAGTTAATGCTGAAAGGCAGCACCAGTTGATGCTTCAGGAGCCACAAGCTCTGTTTCAGAGGTGATGTAAAATGTCACATTTCCATGACAGAGAGTAGACAGCCCTGGTCAGCAGGTCCTCTGCAGGACTGAACAACAGGCCCTCCTTGGCAGTGCCATTCAGGCTGTGTCTTCAAAGGTACTGACTGGACTGGGAATTTATAAGCCCTGAGGTGTGATGTGTATTCCTTTAACTGAGTCCTCCCCTGGCTGCAGCTGCTAGACACTGTCCTCATAAGAATCATACTCAATAATATTTCCTAATAAAAATAGCTGCAGTTTTATCTTGTCATGATTTCATTACAAGTACTTGCAGCAAGTATTTTTGGACCATATTCTGCTTTAAGAGTTTGTAATTAATTTGGCGTATTAACTCTTGTCATGTATTTTCTTAAATGATTTTGCTTTTCACAGTTATATGCCCCACACCTTGGAATTATCCATTATTATTATGATTTCAGTCAACTGTTCTTACCAAACTCTGTTTTTATTGTGTGTCTTGTGCATTAGCCCCTGGATTCAGGAGCCAAGTGTCTTCCAGTGTTGCAGCATAAGTGTTAAAACCCCAAAGTTTCCAGTTTGAAAACCCACTCCCTTTTCTCTGATTTTGTATGGGAAAGCCCACCAGGAGCCCCAGTCTGAGACCAAAGGGAGCACTTCCTTGGGGGCAGAGAACGCTGCTCACTGAGAACCCTGACTTGCTTGGGGGAAAGGACAGTGATTTGGCTGCATAACAGTGCCCTCAAGAAATCCAGGGACAAGAAATGAAGCAGTGGGTTCATTTGGAAGCCCCAGGCCTGCAGGCTGGCTGTTGGCAGTGTTGTGTTATCTATCTCCAAATGGCTGCAGTCTAAACACAAGATAAGCAAATGTTCTCCTTCCCCCTGCCCTCCTTCTCACACAGTCACTGAACACTTTCACAGGGGATTCTTCAATACTGGTTAAAAAATAGAATAAAGAGAATGAGCCCTTTCAAGGGCTCTGTTAATGGCCCAGGGACTGAGCTATATCCCAGGAGATGGAGCTATCTGTCTTATACCAGAAAAGCACGTGTACCCCAGAACATGGCCATTAAGCTCTGCACTGATAAGCTGAAAGATAAGGACAGAGTCAGGCTAGTCATGATTTCCCTCTCTTTCCTCCGGCATTTGTTTCCACACTGAAACCTGGAGCTCCTGGTGAACATTTTTAAGGCAGGAAATGTGGCAGAGCAAGTGATCCTGTGTCCAAGAGAAAAATCACCTTCTCCCCCTTGGTGGGAGGTTCTCACGTAAATGAGCGTGATTTTGCTGGTACCAGATCACTTCAGTGAAGAAGAATCTGATACTATTGAGATTCGGGGGGGAGGTGGAACCACCACTGATGACCTGTTGCTAAGGACATGTAACCTGATTAACCCTACTTCTCTCCCCCACAATTGGCTGAATGCATCAGCAATAAAGCATTTCTAATCATCCCCCTCATATTGCTTTGCAGAGTTCACATAGGTTCTTTGGTTTGGGAGTTCTGTAGTGCTGGGGACTGGGACTACATTAGCACAAGCTTCCACCTCGTGGTTCCAAGCCCTGGGAGAGGTGAGTGATAGTTTTCTTCAGCTGTGTATGAAAGAGATAAGCCATATATTAGAAAATCAGAGCGTTGGATGGTGTGAAGATGGTGTCACTTCGTATGTGATGAAGAAGTCTGAGGGAACCCTGGGCAGTCAGCGCTCGGAGAGCAAGGGCAAGCTTTTTGAAGTGCTCAACAAGAACATACACAACGTTCTGTACTGATGGCTATTCAGAGAGCCATGTTTCTGCTCCTGGTACCCTTCACCTGCAGGGTCCCTTAGAAACTCCTGGAGAGAACTGGAGTTCTTTGGATTGGAAGATGAGTAACAAAATCAATGCAGGGTGCAGAGGCTGAGAAAGAATAACTTTGTGTAACCCAATGTTAGTTTTGCATGTGGTATTTTCACATGGAGATAGTGATGAGCTGGTGATCTGGAAGTGGCACCATATCCAGTTTAGCTTAGACAGAAGTCCTAGACTCAGTGACATCAATAAAAAGCAGATGCACACTTTTTAATCTAGTTATCATAGAATCATAGAATCAATCATAGAATAGTTCGGGCTGGAAAGGACCTTAAGATATCCAGTTCCAACCCCCCTGCTATGGGCAGGGACACTTCACACTAAACTATGTCACCCAAGGCTCTGTCCAACTTGGCCTTGAACACTGCCAGGGATGGAGCATTCACAGCTTCCTCGGGCAACCCATTCCAGTGCCTCACCACCCTTACAGTAAAGAACTTCCTCATATCCAATCTAAACTTCCCCTGTTTAAGTTGTAGCCCGTTACCCCTTGTCCTATTTCTACAGTCCCTAATGAAAAGTCCCAAACCAAAGTTATCAACCATCTTTGATCAGATCAGTGGGTTCTTGTGAAAGACCTAATATAGTCTTGTGATCAGGTCTCTCAGAGAGAAAATATATACCTAGAAAACACTTTTCTTCCTCTCATTTTCTGCTGGTTAGTAATGATAGCAAATGAGAAGCAATTTGAAATGATTTAGGCTGTTATGCCATCATCAGTGGTGGCTATTTTGCATTGGATGTTGGGATAAATTTCTCTACTGAAAGGGTTGTCAAGCACTGGAACAGGCTGCCCAGGGAAGTAGCTGAGGCACCATCACTGCAGATACTTAAAACATGTAGAAGCAGCACAGAGACATGGTTTAGAGGTGGACTTGACAGCACTGGGTTAATGGTTGGACACAATGATCTTAAAGGTCTTTTCCAACTTAGTCGATTCTATGATTCTGTGATAGTAAAATGTCTCATGGTTGAAGACAGGAAAGTCTCGCTTTTGTAGCATGGTAGTTTGGTCCCAGTGCTGAGCTTGGGAGGGTAAGGCTGACTTTGAGCCTCGCTACTTATCATAGAATCGTAGAACCCCAGTCTGGTTTGTGTTGGAAGGGACCTTAAAGCTCATGCAGTTCCAACCCATGCCACGGGCAGGGACACCTTCCACTAGAGCAGCTTGCTCCAAGCCCCTGTGTCCAACCTGGCCTTGAACACTGCCAGGGATGGGGCAGCCACAGCTTCTCTGGGCACCCTGTGCCAGCGCCTCAGCACCCTCACAGGGAAGAACTTCTGCCTAAGAGCTCAGCTCAGTCTACCTTAATCTCTGTGTCTCATGAATGTTTGTAAATGGAATTCCTGGTGTGGCATTTCTGATTGAAATCTTTGGCCGTGTAGAGCTAAGAGTGGGACAGGAGGGGGGCTTAGGCTTTGGGAATGCGATTTTGCTTCCAGCTGACGTTTAGAAAGCAGAGTGTGTTCTCTGAAGCAGTTACTTCTATAGATAATAACCAGGTCTCACCCAAGTGAAACCTCCCTGTGCCTTAGGAACTGCCTTCCCCTCCCGGGAAATGATGGATTAAGTAATCTGTGGTGCGGTGCTGCTGCTGTAAGGTTGTAAATTGCATGCATGTGCTGCTGGAAAGATCCCACATTGGTTTTTAAAGAACTGCTGCCACAGTAATGCTGATAAAATCTCCCTCTCGCAGGGGGTTACGCGCTGAACCAGAGTCTGCTCTGAGACAGGCCCATGCATCAGTGGGTGATGAGCACACGCGCCTGACAGCAGATGCATCCCTTGAAGGGCTGCTGAGCTGAGTGAAATATCTCTTCCTGAGACATTTTGCGGTAGCTTGGCATGTTACTGTACGTGAGCTATTGCCGAGCCCACTGCAGGCAAACAAAAACCATTTAGAAATCAAGTGAGAATGGAACAAATCATAGGCACAAAGCCTCAAAAGGATGCCTCTGTCCCCCTGCCCTGGGCATCGCCAGGGTCAGGTCAGTAGCTGGTGCAGCAGTGTGTCGCTTTTGTTGGCTTCAAGCAGGTGATGCCAGTTTGTACTAGTTTTGGCCCAAGATATTCATGTCAGCAAAGCAATAGAAGTAGCAATGAGAGAGCAGCCAGCTCATTTTTACCATCCTTTAGTGGGACCTTGGCAACATCTGACTGGCAAGGAATAGGCTGAAGCTTTGAATCTGTGCCTCATGCTGAGTGCTGCCTTTCTCTGGCAGCAATAGGGATGTTTGCTACCTCCTGCTTAGTGTCATCCAAGTAATTGCGGGGCCCTGCTCTCCAGTTATAACTGTGCAGTGATAAAGGTTTCAGTGACCTTCAAAGACTTGTTGGTTTGGGTGTTTTTGTTTTGTTTCAGTGTTTTGTCTACAGCAAAACCTTGCAAGCTGTTGTACTGGTGTAACTGGGGAGCACAGTCAGGGGTGGGCCAGCTCATCCACTGACCTGATGTCAGGAAGAGAACAGGTTACTAAGTTGAGCTGAAAGGGAAGAATGAAACTTGCCTTGCCCTGTAAGCCCCGCTCCTTGGACAGACAGCTGCCTTGTCTTCTGAAGATGCTCTCTATTTGAAATGTGCTTCTCTTCCAGAGTCTTCCATTTGGGTTGCTTATTCATGGCTACATCCCATTTTGTCCCTGTGGTTGGTCTCCCATGTGCTAAATGCTGCATATTTCTGACCTGCTCAGAGGTCATGGTCTTACCTGCAGCCAAACTCATGTTTCAGAGGGAAGTAAAAGGCAACAGACATTGCAAGAAACCCAAAAGCCTTTACAAGGTGAGATGTGGTTTCCGCCCTCTTGGGTTGATGGAACCGTACCCAAGAGCTGCTCATCTCAAGCAAAGCCAATCTCCATTTTGAAGCCTGGCGGCACCCCCAACACTGACTCTCATTTTGCTGGAGATGGTGTTTTGGGCTGGCAGCAGGAGCATTGCAGAGCTGTGTGACAGCAAGGGGAAAAGGCCCCTCTTGGCATTTGTTTCTGAATAAAGTGCTGCAGGGCTCTTCAGAAACAAAAAAAAGAAAGCAATAACAAAGAGAACTGGCTCCAGTTTAGCTCACAGTAACCCCAAAGGTGTCTGTAGCTCAGCTGCAGCTTAGAGAAGACAGTACAACTTGGACTAATGGGGAAAGGGCGGTAACTCCATACTCTGGGGACTGGGGACATCATGGCTTTTTACTCAAGGATTGAGTTTTGACCTGGTTCTCTCTGGGAATGGCTCCTGGTGTGAGCCTGAGGGAGGTTTCCTGCAGGCTGGCCATCAGCCGAGGGGTTTGCTGTCCCCTGCCACCCAAGCGTGGTAGGACAGTTCCCAAGGGAAAGCCAAGCAGTCTATTAGATGCCTATTTTGCAATACAACCCAGAGGGGGATTGAAGGAGTCCAACAAACTCCCTGTTTGCATTAGTGATACAAGGTGGAGCGTGGCAGCAGCAGGCAGCAACCACACTGCCCAGTTGTCGCTGCTTTGCGAGAGCTGGAGCAGGTAGCATCCTGTGCCTGCCTTTGCTCCAGAATCACTGCCTGCTCCAGTGGTTCCAATGCTAGCTGGTGAAGGAGCTGCCTTAGCACTGCTAGAGGGGGAAGTGACAAAGCTACAGTCTAAGTATGGCTCTTTCGAGCTCTCTGAGTGACAGAAAACACCTGACATGCTGCGCTGGGGAAGGCTGGCTCTCTCTTCCCGCATGCTGACAGGGGCATTAAAATGTATTTATAACAGCTGGGGATGGCTTGCCCTGAGGAGTGAACTTAATTCTTAGTCTGCCAAGCACTCCTTTGTGAGTGACAGTGATTTGTCCCCTGTGTGTTTGTTCTTCTTCTTGCCCTCTTGCATTCCCTTTGCATTTTATAGAGCCGTATTTGACAGTCTAATTTCATATAGCTAATAACATTATGTAGTGAAATGAGCTCAAATGTCCGTTTACCTCTCCAGTGATGAACTACTTGGTTGGTAAACACTGCTTTTCCCACCTCTTCTGTTGTGCCTGTGCCGTGGTTCAGTTTTTATGATCTCCCTTTAAAACAAACATCTTGATGAGAGAAGTGCTCTGACTTCTATCTGCCGCATGACTAATCTGGGAAAGTGCTTTATACAACCAAAAGAGGCCTTTTGGTGACAAGCTGCAACAAATAACTGAATAAAAACTAACCTGAAATTGGTTATTTTAATTTGTTCAGGTAGAAATCTTGACAATGCATCTCAGCCCTCCCCCTCATCTTAGTGTGGAGCAAAATGAATGCAGGGAGATGCCAAGGCTGACTTTGACAGGCACCAGGTTTTGTCCCTGCAGCTTCTCGTCCTTCCTGTTTGCCCTTGATCTGGAGCCACAGAGACCTAGACTGCTCTGTCCAGCCGAGAGGGACCTTTCGGGTCGAGGACTTGGAGGCATACGTTACAGCCCCCTCTCAGTGGGGGCAATGTGGAAACGCAGAGCTTCAGGTCAGTGCAATATGCCTGAGACAACTGACTGCTCTGGTTGCCTAATTAGAGGGATTCTCTTAATAAGACTCACCAGGAGGTTTGTAGCTGAGGATATATATTGCACACAGGCTATGATTGCATGCAGGTTCCAGTCACCCAGAGAAATGACTAATGGGTTTTGTAACAGCTTTGTAAAAAGCTTTTGCTCTTGGCTACCAAAATACCTTGAGGCAATTAGTTCCACTGGGTAAATCTATAGGAAAACTTTTCTGCTGGTAGCTCATCTTAATATAGCAGACAGATACAGCTCCTTGGTGGTGGGTGGAAAAGGCACAGACAAGAGTGTATGTGCCATCATCAACTTCTTTACCAACTTGATCTTCAAAACCTGTGTCATCCCCTTATTGTCTTCTTTGGACATCCCCTCTCCATCCTCTCTTCCTGCAAGGAAGAGTTGATGCAGGTCACTTCTGTGGAATCCTACATTCTAGAACTGTTTTGAAGCTAACACTTTTAAAACCCTTTTTATTTTTATTTTGAATCTTTGCTTTTTCTCTCACATCACCACCTATGAATAGCTTATGGTGGTCAAATAGCCCACCTGTTTCAACCAGGGGAAGGAAAGCCCTGTGATTGAAAACTGCATCTTTTACACTGTAATCCTGGACCCTGGCCTCCTCTTTCCTCAGCCGTGGCTCAGCTGTGGTTTCTGCTGTTAGCATGGATTTTCCTGACAAAATGAATTCTCAGGAAAATGGAGGGAAGGGAAAGGGGGCACAGCTCAAAGCTTATGGCTTCACAGACTTCATCCATTCAACAGAATCAAATGACTCTGCTTATTACCTGGTTTGCAGAATACCATAGCACGTCCTTCAGAAATGGGGGAAGCAGATGTTTTTCTACTTGTTGCTTGTTCTTTTTGCACATGTGAATGAAACACCTGGTAACTGCAGCATAACTTACCCACCCGTCCTTTCTCGTACATATGAGGTGGGTTAGCCCTATGATTGTATATGGCACATGATAAAGCAAGTTAAAAGTGTGGAGGAAGGTCTCCCACGTAGTGGGGACCACCTCAACAGCAAAACTGTTTGCTCTCTCACTTGGCTTTTGCTCCTTGTCCACATGGGCTGAGTCCTGCACTTGGTGATTTAAAGCCAGGGGAGAAGAAATTACTTCAGTTTATGGTGAGGAAGCAGAATGCTAAAGGAAATAAATGACTACAGATGAAATAGCAGGTCAGTGATATATTTCAACTCAGACTTTGGAGTACTGCATCTAGCCCTAAGATCCTTCTGCTCATGTTTTGCCTTTTCTTTTCTTTACTACACCATCAAAGTGAAACCCAACCAAGGAACGGTGATTTCCCTTCAGGGTAGAGGAGGAGGGAGAACATCACATGGGTAGCAAGTGTGTATTCCTCATTCTTTCAGCCCATATGGAGTGCAAACTCAGTTCTGAAGAAGCCAGAAAAGTATTTAATATTTTATTTTTAATAATAAATATGGCCATGTGGAGTAATTAGAAAGATGGCAAGTGCTAGACCATGAAGGGTTTGCTTTCTGATGTTTCCACTGGCATCAGTTCTTTTGGCTGGCCTCAAAATCACAGTTGATATGGCCTAAATTAGCAGAATTGAGCAGCAAAACTGGGAAAAGCTGCAGATATTTGGCTCAGTGGGTTTTTTCCTCTCCTATTCATTATACATTTTAAATGCTTAATTTAGAAATGACTGCAGTCCTTGATCACCTTCCTGTTTACATTTTGACGTTGCACTCAGAGCAAAGGGACCCTTCCTGTACTTCTTCTCCCTCCTCCACTGTCTGAGCTTTGTCACCCTCCTTTGGGATCTCTTTTTCAAAAGATCAAGAGTAGAGAAAAGGCTTCAGATGCCATAAATATTGCAGGAACCAGTGTTCATCAGAGAACGGCCTCCTTTAAGATCAGTGTGTCTTCCTGAGGGGGCATTCAGTCCTTCAAAGTAAACAAGCTGGGAACATTAATTCAAATGTTTTTCTACTAAATACATATACATGAATTAGCCTGTGTGGCTGTGATAAATAAGTGTTATATAAGTGAGGCTTAAAGCAAACCACACCAGAAAAAAGCAGACTCTGCAAGGCTAGGCACAAGCCAGTCCTTCCTGCTCATCTCTTCTGATGGCCAAGAGAATGTTGTTAAAGGCCTAAGAAGAAGGTCTCTTCACCTCTGTGAATAGCCTGTTCTGGGCTATCAGAATCTTTTTCTGAGGGGAGGAATGCCATTATGCTGATGTGTAAGTCAAGATATTTTGCACAATGTGCTGAATCAACATTTTGGAGTCTGTAATTGCCTGAGTTTGGAGATGTGGTCTGGTCTTGGGATGGGGAGAGAAGTGGAGATGGGGCTACCTCCATCTCGAAGTGGGAAGCGATGTGTCCTTTTTTTCTCTATATCAGACATTGAAAACTGTCTCAGGCGGATGTCTGGCTGGTTATAACCTGCCAGTCCTCTCCAACGTGGGCAGCTTGTGGAGCTGTAAGTGCCCTGCAGTGGGACCAGGAGCCTGGCAGAGATGGGGCTTGAACTAGAGGTGGGTAACAGCATTTGTTTCTTTCATGACTCTGATTCCAGCTTCCTTCCTTCCAATGCCAAGAGAAATCAAACTTATTGGAGAAGAGGTCCATGGAAATTCAGGAAAATTGGGATGGTACCCAATTGACTACTTGGGTCTGTTCAAGTTCAGGATAGCCGCTGTCCCATAGTGAAACCAGAGCCTCCTGCAACCCTGGAGGAGGTCAGTGTTCTTCAGAACATTTGAGTCTCTAGGTTATTAACTCTGGATGATTCATTGATGTCAATGAAAGTACATATGTTTTTATCCCTTAAAAGAGTTCAAACCTTCAAAATAGTCAATGAATTCATTTTTCTGCACTATTTCATTCCTTTTCTGCGAGGTGCTTGTATCCAGGGTCTCTGATCTTGGGTGGTGGTGAGCAAGCATATTTGTATCACAGTATGGTGTGTTGAGCCACTGTGACATGAGGGTGTGCCTTCTGTGCCCTCAGACAGTGGTAAGTCCACCTATTTTTCTGGGTAGTTTCCTTCTGAATCATACAGTCTCCATCCAGCAGCCTGAGTACTGTGACTGAGACTCATGAGCACTAGGACTATGCATTGCACAAGGGCAAGCTTTGCTGGGTGGTTAGTAGAAAAGAGCTTTGTAAGGTGCAAATCAGGACAGGCAGCTAAAAGGTTGCAGCTGAGAGGCAGTCTTGCTATTCTCCATGCTATTCTTCATTGAAGGGTGAAGTCCACCTTCTAATTGCAGATGGTTTTGGTAAATGATATTGCCTGCTCACAAGTCCTAAGGCACCCTGAGGTTTCCCCAGCTAGCCTTGGAAATGGAGTTTCCATCTATCTTACTCTTTACCTTTGGACTAAGGGGCTGAAATCTCCCAGTAGCTTTCTTCTAGTCTTTCCAGTCTGTGGGTGTGATTCTCTGAAAGGAAGACTAAGTGAATGCAAAACTACCAGCCAGGAGGGTCAGTTTTCACGTGGGCATTCTGGTACTGCAATGCAACAGGTACAGTTTAAAGGGATTTCATACAGGAGGGATGGAGAAGCAAAAGGTAAATCCAGCAGGCCTGGTAAGGCTGCTGTGAGTTATTCCTTGACCTTGGGGAGCTTCACAATGTTTATGTGCACTTTGTTCATGGCCTTCCATCTCACAGATCCATCTGTGCAGCCAGTGTAATGGGGATAATAAAGACTCCTGAGACATTTCCCAAGGGCTCTGATACAGAAGCCACAACTCCTCTCCATCAACCTTGTTCAGCACTGTTGAAATTGGCCTGTTTGTTTAGGACTGCATTCACTCTTGTTCCTCTGAAAGTGTTTGACCCTGGTGTTCCTCTGAAGAGTGCAAAACCAGCCATGTTGTGCAGAACATGTGCATGATCAATTCAGGCTAATCAGGAACCAGAATAAAGCAGAAGTATCCAGACAACTTGGAAGTGAGGTACCTCCTGCACAACACATTGTGCAGGATAAATGTGCATATCTCCCTGAGCAGTGCATCATAATTTGTCCTTTCATTAACTCCAGCTCTTGTGCTCAAGTCATTGTTTCACTTCAGTGAAAGCTTTTGATAGCTGCAGTACTCCCCCTTCTTCCCAAACCAAATTCTGATCCACAGCCTCCTGTTGGCAATTCAAAGACCTTAGTGGATTTTTTTTAGACAAAGACATGCAGTTAGAGCTATTCCATCCCTTTGCCTACTCTTCCTCTTGGTGTTCATGGTTCTGAGCCTGCAGACTCTTCTCTAATGGGAACCTTTCTTTTTAAATGAGGTGTTCCCTGTGGTCCATACCATACCATACCATACCATACCATACCATACCATACCATACCATACCATACCATACCATACCATACGGACCACATGTCTGTATGGTCAATATTGACATGAAAAGCCAATTCTACATGAGCAATGGGCTAATATAATATAAGTCACCTGTCTGGAAGCTGTGAAGCAGGTGAAGGTGGGGTTGTGCTGAAGTGATTTAGTTTGCTGCTGGAAATCTGTTCCTCAGGTTTAGCAGAGCAGTGTGGCCCTGGTACCAGTCCACTGGAGAGCAGAGCAGGCTGCTGAAGTTGTGCAAAATGAAGCTGTGGTGTACTTAAGAGCTTGATGAGAACAGGGTGCATCACCTGTCTGGATTAGCTCTGTGCAATGCTTCTCTTGAAGCACAGCTTCATCTTCTGCAGTTTGGGATTTGCAAAACATAGGGAACTGGGCTCCCCAGCCCTTCAAGGCCAGGTGAGGCAGGCTGTTGCTCAGGAAATGGGACCTGGGGAAATTAAAAGTGCAGCAAAGGTTTTCCTGGAACTTCTGTTGTAATTCTGGTTTATTTAATTTGGCTCCTGCTGCATCTCAAGGTGGAGAAGACACAATGCAAGCAGGCAGGCAGCAGAAGAAAAGGTTAGCTTCAGAAAGAGCTGTGGGTCTGTGAACAAGCAGAAGCTGACACTGAAAAAGGTCAGCTGTTTAAATGGCCTGATTTAAGTAAGGCACACGTCAGGCTGTACTGCCCCCAGAGGAGGTTCTTTGTGTGGGTTTATGAACCCTGGGAAAGGGGCCAAGTTAGCCCTCATTATATTTTGTTTAATCAGCTATTTAAATAGCGAACTGTTTTCTTGGCTCTCTTCCCCGCCGAGATCACATCTTTATACTCTTGACCTTTTCATTTTATGCAAGAGGCTCTTTTATTGGTTTGGACCATACTTCTGAACCCCAGGTAAGTCAGCTGCCCTTAGCTTGCTCTTACATCACCTCTCTTCCTGGAGGAGAGAAAGCCCAAGGTTATTTATTTCTCATGTTCTCAGTATTAAAGAAATACAGAATTTCATTTTTTCTCCCCATTTTCAGTACGCAGACTCAGGAAGGCCCTCTGGGATAAAGGGAACTATGTTTAAGGATGTAACATAAGTAGATTTGCAGACAATAGCAGGAACATCTTGTGGTTTTGCTTTGAACAACGCTGGGAGAAAAACACAGCTCAGCTATTTTCAACATAGACATTACTCCTCTCTTCTAAAGCTCCATTTAGCTGTAAAGAGGTGACAGTAGGGAAGAGAAATTACCTCTCTGAGATGTCCATGCTGTGTGTTGCAGAGGACTGTTCTCCAGCATGAATACTGAGTTCCCTTGAAATTCAACAGGGTCTTGGTGTATATTGATTGAAGAGTAGAAGACTGAAATGATGCTCATGCCTTTCCCACTCCTCAGTTTGGGAAGGAGTGAGAGCTGGGCCATATACAGCTTCTTTTCTAAAGAGCTAGTATCATAGGTTTTAACTTAGAACCCACCTGTTATCGCTGGAAGATGGAAACAGTTATATCACAATTGTCGTTTCCTTCAGAGCATTTCTGAGCATTCCAGTTACTTTTCAAGAGCTTGGAAAACAATTTAATTGCAATTGTGGATTTAAAAAGAGCAAGGCAGTACCTAACAGCAGCCAGGTGGATTTGAGTGAGGAACATCCTGGCCCTTCAGTTTATCTTGCTTCCCAAGTGGACAAGGAAGTTTTAGCAGCAGCCTTTCAGCTCTTTTGCCCTTGGCTGGGAGCAGCTCCTCTGGCTTTCCCTCTTTATGTATGGCACCCTCACACTTTAGTCCCTGAACTAGCCCCCTCTATGAGAACTCTCTACCCTCTCACCTCCATTATGGTGTGTTTGTGGTTACAGACATTTTGCAGATAGGGTTGTCTAAAAGGTACCACTGATGCTGTGGAGACCTGTCTGACTGAACCCTGCTCCTTCTCTCGTGCTGATGTGCGCCCAGGAGTGGCATCTCAAGGAAAGTTAGTATTGTTTCTGCAGTGCTGGTAAATGCAGTTGTTCTACAAGGGGAAGGCCCATAATTCTTTGGCACCAAGTGCCTCTGTCTCCTCACCCCTACTCAGCTCATTTGCGCTCTGGTCCTGAGGGGACAGACAGACTGAATGGTAAATCAGCACCAGTCTTTCCTTGGCACATCTTGGCTTTAGGAGGAATACCTGAAGGCAAAGACAACTTGTGTCAAAGGGGTCCCTGGGCAGGGGAGGGAAGTATCAGTAAAAATCATCTGCATTTGGAAACAGCAGTTCCCCCTCCGCTGCACATTCCCCTTCAATGCCTCTGTCTCCCAGAGGGAGACAGCTCCACACATCCCAGATTGCGAGAGCCTGTATGAGTCAGATCTCCTTTTCCTTCTCTGGTAAGGTAGGGCGGGCTCTGGGATTAGCTATGCATCTGATTGTGCCTCTAATAAACTAAATGTAATTAAAAAATAGAGCAGGGCCATTGCATTTTAACAGCTTAGAGCTTTCCCTTTGGAAGGATCATCAAGCAGTGAAAGAATATGAAGATTCGGCTCCCCAGCACCTGCTGGGCAGCCTCTGTCAAGATTAACAGCATCTCACCAGGTTATTAGAGTGAACATGAATACTTTGGAGGCTCTGTGGGTAGTTATGGTATCACATTTTATTATCTTTCGCTGAAATGAAATTACTTATTGTAATTGCTTGTCAGTCACAGGCTAACAAATCTGACAAAGGAAAGCTTTTGTGCTGCGAACAGGGAGCAGGAGACAGAAAGGGGAAGGTGGACTGAGCAAAATCCTGCTCTGATTTTTTTGGGAGGGGAGGGGAGGATTTGAGCAAATGTAACCATGCTGTGCCTTGCATAGCAAGCTGTGGCAAACAGTCCTGGCCAAATCACCTGAATTGAGGAAGCATTTTAAAGAGCTGGGGAGGGAGTGAGTGAGCTAATCCAGTGTGATGCATTAGGCTGGGTGGATTCTTTGTGGGTAGTGTATCAGCCACATCGGCTCAGCAGTTTCTTGATAACATCAAATATTATATCTCTTGGAGACATGGCTGAAGTTTGATGTCTGGGGACCGTAAGTCAGCAGAAGGTAGAAGCTTTGTACGTTGCAGAGATCTGAGTCAGACAAGAAAATGATCCCTTTGGTTAGTTTGCTTATGATAACAATTGGACGGCTCAGTCTTTTATGTTAGGCTTGGAATTGAAGGAGGGAGAATGGTGCCTGGGAACAAAGGTGCTGGGAGAAAGGGGAGAGCAAGGGAGCTCTGCAGGTATCTGGAAGTGAAGATTGCTGCACCACTAGACAGACATGCTCTCTCAGCTTTGCACCAGCACAAGCCAAAGGGCTTAATGTGTAGTGAAGATGGAAGTGCGCCACTGACAAGGCAAATGGTACCAGTGTTTGCCATTTGCCACGAAATGACAGAAATCCACCAAGTAACCATGGTACTCAGCTGTTGGAAAGCACTATAGTGAACCCTAATGTGGTATGGAAAAAAGAAGGAGGAGAAATGAAAAATACAGGCCCAACCTCAAAATCCCCAAGTAAATGGGTGGCCTTGAAAGGACTGTCTTATGTGCAGCCATAGTCAGCACTGGGCACGTGACTTGGTAAGACCTCAGGAACAAGGCAATCATTCCCCACTTCCTTAGTCTCCATGCTGTTTTCTGGCATTTGGAGCTCCAACTTCCAACTCAGAGGTATTATATTTTCTTTTGTATCCATGATGTTGATATTTCATCACTTTTGGAATCTCTATATATTGTCGTATCTGTAGCCTTCTGCAATATTTGAAGTATATTTCTCCCTTCATGTATTCTGAACTTGTTACTTCCTGACTTCGATGCCTCCTCGTTGCTGCTTCAGAAGAGACTGAGCAGCTGCTCCTCGTGCTATGGCTCTTGCTACTCACAAAATGCTGACTCAGTGACCAGGTAAGTAAGTCAAAACAGTTATAAGAAAAGCAGGAGAAATAGCAGCTTCTGGCTTCATCATGGGCATAGAAGCAAACCATAGCAGTGAACATCACAGATCATGTTGAAAGTCCAACATCATGTAGATCACCCGCCCAGATGGTTCACCCATGCCACAGTTGAAGGATACAATCCTGCATTTACAGAAGCATAAATTTAGCAGGTTACCTTCCAGAAACAAATATGTTAAGCTCTTTAATTATGGTCTTGTCTACTGCATCTAATTTCCTAGTGCATGAATCCCTGTCTTGAGATAGGTTTTGTTCTGTAATTGCTGCTAACGATTAGAGCTCAGCATTAATTAAACAGATTGGTTTTCATTCTCAGACAGTTCAGTTAAGATGCCTTCAGGCTATTAGACTGGGAGGGGGGTCTTTTCTTAAGCTTGTCTTCATTAGAGCTTATGTCTCTTTTATCTGCAGATGAGGATTCTCTACCTCCTTTGTACTACAACATCAACCAGAGTAGCATCAGCTTTTCCTGATGAACTGAACTCCAGTACTTTATAGAGACAGAAAGGATGCCTAGTGATACAATTACAGCTCATACCTGTTCCTATTGTAGTTCCTGTCCTCCTGGCTGCTTTTTGAATCATGAATGATAGTATGATATTTACATACTAGTTTTACAACTTAATCTTAAAACTACATGTATGCCATGCACTGGTGTTTTCAGCTGAGTTTAACAATATCACTTCCTCTTTCAAGGTTTATTCTATGATGAAGCATCTAAATTTTGTTAACAGTAAAGGCAGCCATTGCAATTGTTTGGATATCATGTATAACACCAAGTGAAAAAGGTCATTTAAATCCTATTTTGCTTCTGTCTTATGTGTGAGCTACAACAGACCATTGGCAAAGTCATTCAATCTTTAGTCCGAGCAGAGGTGAATCCACCACATTCCTGGGTTCCTGTAGTTAACAATCTTCATCGGTGCAAATGTGAATCTTAGTTTGAATCACAGCCTGTGCATTTTCAGGTTTGGGGCCCTGAATCTTGAAATTTCCCTGCCTGATACATGTGAAGTGCCCTAACCTGATGGTAATCTTCACTTCCATAAAGATAATTATAGGTGCTCAAGTGTTAGGTCCAATTTGAATTTCAAAATGGAAGTGATTAAAACTCCTGTAATCATTAGTGAGGAGGTTTGAGCTGTTCTAGATGTTCATGATTTTAGGCGAGATGTTTCTGCAATGAGTTAATCATCATCCTTTTCTCAAATGTAGGAATTGGCTCCATAGGTCTCTGATCAGAAGATCGACCAAATGAACAGAGTCAGGTAGATTTCGTGCAGTGTATGCTGGTTAGTGTGAAGCAAGTGCTATAAAGGAAGGTAGGCTTTTATTTTTGCTGCTTGTTATCTTCATTTCCTACTGGTCTTTGGGCTATAGATGAGTCATTTTGCTCTGGATAAAGTATATAGCAATGTGGATGGGTGTTATTCTATGTAAAATAATCTGATAGCCTCCGTGGTATTACTTCATCAACTGTGCTTTGTGTAGCTTTTAGAATTTTAGCCTTGAATAAATTAATAAGAGCTTGGGTGGGACTGAGGGTGTGGAAGAGGGTCCAGAGTTTTTGCACTTAGCAGCAACACTTATCCTAAGAGTTCTCCAGCTGGCAGCAGATACCTCAAAAGCTAGTAGGAACGAGAAAACATGAAAGCAGCAACAAAATATAACCGTGCCTTGGTTTTCTCTAACAAAGGCCACCATGAAGAAGCAAATCACAGAGCTGGCAAAATAGTCCTGAATGCCACTTGTCCAGCCATTTGCGAAAATGAACGGTTCTCCTTGTCATGACAGACTCGGAAGTGCATCATCTTCTCTTGGGTGTCTGTAAATCCTTTAGCAAATCATTCCTGTTCCTTATTAATCACTTAAGCATATTACCTAATGCAAATCACAATTTATCTCGTTTTTGTTTCAGTCCTGCTACAACACATACAGCTTGGCCATATAGTGGGATTCTTCTCTTGAACAGTCATGGTTACTTATACCTTTATCTCAGTTTT
This sequence comes from Pezoporus flaviventris, assembly GCF_033815535.1. Lineage (NCBI taxonomy): Eukaryota > Metazoa > Chordata > Aves > Psittaciformes > Psittacidae > Pezoporus > Pezoporus flaviventris. The sequence continues at coordinate 56,894,690 of NW_026892549.1, forward strand.
AACCTTCTCTTCAACATGTCCTCATGCTTCTGGTCTTGACCTTTTTGGGGAGGTAGCATCAGAGTTAAATGATAGGTTTGGTTTTGTTGACATGGGACAAGGCTGGGTTACAATTTCCCCTCTCTCATTAATGCCAGTCTTTATGTTCACACCTACTTACATTAGCAAACAAACATGTCATACAGGGTTCCGATCCTTGCTTTGCCCAAACACTGTAACCAGGACAGCCTTCACCATCACAGTGTAGCCCTAGGGGCCTTTTTCAAGGCTCAGTTAAGTCAGCTGGGACCATTGATTTAAAGTGATGAATTGGCTCTTCATTGCTCATGTGGGTGAGGTTATTCATCTGCTTTGCAAAATGAAGTCCTGTGGATGGAAATAATGGCCAGGAGACATAATCCCACCCCGATTCCCATATAACTTTCCTTATTTGAAAAGATTTATGTGATTTTTCTTTTTTTTTTTTTAAATATAATTCCCCTCAGAAATGAAATTGTAACCAAATACACTGTGATACTGATTTCAAGGCTCATTTCCTTGCTTGATAATCTTAAATCTCTATTGCTGTAATTCTTTAACACTTTCAGAGTCAGTAAATTACGATTTGGAGACAGTAGGTTTTGCTCAGAAAGGTTTTTCCTCTGTAAGGTGTCTTCATAGCAAGGGGGCTGCAATAATATATTAACTGTGTGGTATTTTAAAATGACTGCTTAAAACTGCTTTACCTCATATTAAAGTGGGTTGTTCTAAAGAATGTTCTGTTTAAACGCTGTTTAAAAGTACATATTTAAAGCCCCTAGAAGAGCAGCTGGCTTTTTCCCCTCTACACTACCTAATCAGATTAAGTGTAATATACAATGGCTTTCTGTAAAGGGAAGGAGGATGCAGTTCCCATCGATTTCAGAGGAGCTCAGGGTAGTATTTGAAAAAGATAATCAAAATTACTCTGTTCAGAGAAGCCAGCCTAAAGCATAGATCCTCCTACGTGTCTTTGCATTTCTAAAGCCTGCCTTCCAGAGACACTTCTCCAAGATGCTCCAATCCAGCCCACTTGCACTGATGGTTTATAGGGTTGTCAGAGCAGCCCGGAAGGGCAGTGGGGGACCAGCCTCAATAGGGAACACTCTAGAGTTACTGGTTTGGTGTTTATTATAAAGCTCCCCCCTATTTTCCATCTTGGATCAGGAAATTTCACCTGGGAAAATGTGAGCATTTGTAAATAAGCCTCTTCAATGCCATCTGTTGCATGGGGCTTCAGGTGTTTGCTGTATCACTGAAGCAAAATACACAGCAGACTAGGCAGAAGTAGAGAGGAAAAGGCCAGACTGCATAACAAAGTGAATTGCACATATCTGACAATCAAGTGGGACTCTGAAGCCCTGAATTTCTCGTCTCAATGCTTTTGGGCATGGGCAATGCATTTGCTCCCACTGCTTTGAGTAGTGCCTGTCTCCCTGAAGGTAATGAGAAACCATTGCCGTGCTGTCAGCTGAGCATTTGGTGTCCAGAAAAAAGGGAAATAAACCAAGTCATTCAAAGCAGCTGGTGATTAAGAAACACCTCCTGCTTTTTATAGGATTTGATGCTCTTTACTGGCTTCTCTTTTTCTTTCTTTTCTTTTTCATTTTGCAAGGTGAGGTTGTGTTGTTGAAAGCATGTGACATCTCACTGCTGAGCGCAAGGGGACAAAAGCTGTGACTGAGAGATGTTTTCAAGGAGACAATGCAAAGAATGCATGAAAGGAGAGAAATCAAATAAGTGATCTATCTAAATTCAGTAGGTCTAGTGGGGGATCCTGAAGAGCAGCATGAAAGTGAAAAAAAAGCCAAAGAACTCGAGCAGCCTTGAAATTGCTCCATACTCCTCTCCTCTTCCTGTTCCAGGGCTGAGGACACTGCATTTACACCAAGCGGTGTTCTCTCTAAAAGGAAACTAAATGGGGCATGAACAGCAATTGAAGTCCCTGGAGAAATATAAGGAAACTAAATCAGATTGAGCATGTAGGAAAGAATTGTCAAAACCATCCCAGGTGATAGAGTTATGGGAGAACAAGGAAGGACGCAGACAAATGTGGGATGGAGAAATAGATGCTGAGTGCTGTGAAGCCTCCTGCGTCAATCCAGTTGCGACCAAGGGTGTCCTGACCTTCCCAGGAAGGAAGAAAGCTGCTCGAGAGACTGGTGGCTACTTGTCCTCAGTGTCTTCAAAAAACAAAGCTGGAAAAGACCTAGCTGAGAGCTGAGTACTTCTCACTGTGTACTAAATGAAGCTCATAGCCCAGGATTTGCTTGTGCCAGGTAAAGAAGTGGATCGGCATATTTTTCTTGTAATGGAGGGAATAAGAGGTTACATGACATTACACTGTCCCTAATCATGCCACTGTGAGAGTGAGCACTAGCAGGTCAAGTAAACCCATCTGAAACATTGCTCACTGCTCTGCAATCATTTTTGGCTTATAAAAAAGAGTATTTTGTGATGCAGCCAGGAACCTCAGTTAAGGGCTTCCTACTCATTAGCTGCCTACAGATCCAGAACCAAGAGCAGTGCATCATTTGTAGCCATGACTGGGAGCAAATGGAATTGAACAACTGTCAGTGAAATGTGTCCTTTGTACTGGAGTATCTGAAGACCTATGTGTCTTGTAATTACCACCTAAAAAAGGCCTTTGCCACTGGTGCAAGTTTTCCAAGCAGTGCTGCTTTATGTAAATATTCTAATTCAGAAAAAAATATTTTTTAGGAATGCCATGCAAACCCAATACAGGGAATAAGAAAACAAATGCCAAATAGGTAGTCTGTACTGGGAGAAGAGCATCCTAAGGTAATCCTAAGGTATCCCAAGGAATACCATTAATGGTATCTTTGGAAGAGAGGAATGCTGGGGAGAAAGAACAGCTAGCCATTCCTTGGGAGCTACTTAGAGATGACATTTTGAAGAAAACTGCCTATAATTGAAAGAGACATAAGAGAATGAGCATGGAAAAGGACCGTGCTGTAGGTGTAAGCAAGCAGGTGCAAAAATGAGAGTGGCAAATCCCTCTGCCTCTCCTCAGCATCCTCGATCTGCAAATATGTTACAAGATAAATTGTTTAGAAGGGAATAATGGACACGACAAATTAAAACTGAAGTAACAAAGGACAGAAAAACAATGCATAGGAAGGAAAAGAAATTAAACATACACCTGACTCCTGTTGTGTGAAGATCAAGATCCGTCGTCTAATTACACATCTGTGATATGTATAAGGGATGGTACTAGCAATGGCTTTCCGAGTTTTCAGTGTTGTGTCTATGTTCAGAGCTGGCTGCAAGCTGGCAATTGGGTCTTGCAACCAAGCCCATCTATGGGTGTATGTGAGATAGATAACCTTTTCTTTCCCATCAGAACTTAAATGAATGATAAAAGGCAGGTATCTATTCACACTCAGGGCAAGAGAAGCTCAAAATCTGGGAGGAAAATGATTGTTTTTCTGTGCTCAGGACACAGCATAGAAAAGGTACAAGAAAGGCAGAGAATATATATTTATGATCCCTGAAGGATAAAGGTTTTGTCTCAGTCAGCGTTTACTTTCTGGATGAAGGAGATGAAATCATCCCAAATGTACAAAGTGCTCTGTCTCTTCTTTTTGCCCTTTCCCATAGGTGCAGTCTGAAGTGATTCAACCTGCAATGGTGCTATTAAATTACAGAATACGAGGATTTTCCTGTGTTTCCTTCCCCAGCAGGGAACACACTAGGCCATGGAGAGATTGTTGCAGCATGGATAAGCTCCACAGTACCTAGACAAAGCGCTGCTGAAAAGCGGCTTAGTAGAGTGTGAATCCCTTTGATTCTGTTCCTTGCCCCAAGTGATTCATTGATTTATGAACAGGGAGAATCACAAGTCCACCTGTGACAGCCTAGCAAGTAGTTTGGTGAAATGTAGAAGAGGCTCAAAACCACCAGATTTTGTGTTTACAGGGATGCTTTCTGTTAAATATTTATGTCAAACATGCTTTCCTCCCCCAGAAAAATGTTCTTCTGTCAGTGTGAGTGAACATAGCAGGGGACTCTTGCCTTTAAACTGTCAGTTTGGTTAAAGGGTGATGAAATCCTGCAGAACTTCTTGGCTTTGCTGCTACATCTCTTGCTTTGGAGAATTGCAGGAAATTAGTCATGTGGAGCCCTCCGGCCACAGGGCTGGTGTAACTCATGTTCACCTGGTGCTTTTGGCTAGGAGAGCTGCTGGACTGAAAGAGCATGGTTAGAAGAAGTTTTTATACACTTACTGTAAAGCTGTGAACCAGATGTTCTCTCAAGTATGTATTTCTAGGTACTTTAATGTTGTTTCACGGCATTTGGATGTGTAGAGCTGTGCCTTGCTGCTTCTCTATTGCTGTTTGGATGGCAGAGTTGAAGCCAGCATAATTTCTTGATGATTTGTTGGTGTTGCTCATGTCCAAGAGGAGTGAGCTAAGGTTCTTTTCAGAAAGGTTCCTGAGGTGTGTGTTGATCACATGTATTTCAAGCAGAAATTTGCACCCAGTTTTCCACCTGCTTATCCTAAATACCCAAGTAACAAGATGTCTGAGAAGCAGCATGGGTTTTGTCCATGTTCTAGGCTGTGACTCTAACTATGCAAAGTCTGCTGCCCTGGTGTTTAAATAAACAGTAGATTATGTCATTGTACTACAGAGATAAAAAGGATTTCGGCAGAGGCCGTGGTTTTCCTAAGAGTTGGAATTATGTATTTATATGTATTTAGTCCCTGTCAGATCTCAGTGAGATTTTGGATACTCACAGATTCCCCAAAACCTATGTCTGAGTATTTCCCATGTTTGCTGCTGCTCCCTGGTCCAGCTACCTACTACTGCACCTGCCTGCACATCCCTGTGTTTATTCAAAGAGATCTCCAGGCTTTATCCAAATGAAATAGTTTGGAATATGCCCTGACACTTTTGAATTAGGATAAACCAGACCAGGCAATAGGAATGACTTGTAAAAGATGGTTGAATGCTGTCTATGCTGACACCACTGGAATGGTGAATTTTGAAGTAATGGGCTAATAGGGAAACATTTTCAGAGTTAATGTATTCATATAAATATTGTGCAGTAAATTATTTGCCAAATAGCATTCATTACTTTGCAGCAAAGGTCAAATAATGGAGAAGATGTATTTGTGAATAAATTATTCAACAATTAATGCAAAATGTAGCAGCTAAATTATTCACAGAGACTAATTCCACCAGTTCTAATTGATTTCTGCTTTGAAAGCGTTTCTGGGAACGTCAGCATGAGCATTTGTGCCTGCCTGTGGCAGGGGCTTGGACTAGATAATCTTTAATGGTCGCCTCCATCGCAGAGCGTTCTGTGATGCTGTGATTTCAGCTGGGGTCATAAGTGCACTTTTGAAGTGAATCTCCCAGTTGCCAGCACTCGAAGCAGCTTCAGCTCCCGTTGCTGCGCCACCTTGCAGCATGTGAACAGGATCTGGAGAGGCCACACTGGGAGTTGTGCTCCGGGAGGGCAGTTAACGTGTTTCCTCTGTGGCATGTGAGGGTCAGTCCTCCTCCATTCCAGCACAACCACCCTGCAAAATGGGTGTGATGGGGCTGCCATGTCCTTGGTGCTGGCTGCTTCCCTTGTGGATCTGTTTCTGTGGTGCCATGCGGCTGCTTAACTGGGATGTAGGCTGTGCAGAACCCACACACCACAGCTGAGTCCTATAGGAAAGCTGAGGTCCTGGAGTTCCTTTGTGGTGTGAAAAGGGAGGAGGAATGAAACGTGAAATGATGGGAACATGGGATTTGTGTAAGAATGCTGCCCTGTTTCACCCACCCCAGCACGGAGACCCCAGGTGATGGGAAAGGTGTTTAATGTGAGTCTAGAGGGGTGCTGGAGAGCCAACTTGCTGTGATACTCTTGTAGTGAGCAGCCAGCAGAGACCATTTACTCTTACCCTCTGCATGCTGCTGTTAACTGAATTTCATCCACTAAGGCCTGTGTGGAGCCTGGTAAGTTGTGCACAGCTCCATAAATCCATGAAAGTGTTTGGTTTTGTCTTGAAGACAGAGATAACCTATTGCTTGCCTGGATCATTTTTCCAACTGTTGACTACCCCAGTATTAAGAAAACCCCAAACCAAAACCAAACCACAACTGGAAATTATTTTAGAATTGAATTTGGTTTCAAAACCAACTTCACCAGAAGTCATTATGCCCCATCCCACCAGCACAAACCTCTCCTGCTCATGGATTCTAATGTTGTTTTTCAGTTAGGTGAGCGGTCTGACCTGCATTAGCTTCAACCTGAAGACCATTTCTTGATCCCTCGAATCATGCATGTGCAGAAGAGACTCAAACTCCATCGGGTATTTAATTACCTGTTTGACTACTAACATAGATCTGGAATAATGGCACTGGTTGTGCTAATTAGCTTTTCTTTTTCCTATGGCAGGGAATGAGCAGCACTGGTTTGGGATGGCACCATAGTCAGTCCCTTCACAAAGGACCCCCACATCAGGGTGGTTTTGAGGGGCTGTTGGACCCGCTTTGCAGTGTGGCAGCACTGATTGCAGGACCCGGGAAAGGCTGGGGTTTCCCTGTAATGCCAGTCAAGTTAATGGAAGTGCAGGAGGGAGGTAAGAATTACGTATGTATTAAGAAGGTTAAGACATATCAGCAAGATGACTTAACAAATGTCATTTTTCATAGATAATTGCAGTTTAGTGTAACAAAAAGTACCGCATACTTCCTGAGGTAAAATCTGAATGCAGAGAAACACAAAAGAGAAATGTGGTAAATTCACGTATTTTGAGCCCTCATGGTTCCTTCCTATGCTGTGGGAAAGCCACTGAGCAGAGTAAGTCAGGGGACATCAGGCTTGGCAGGGGTCTTTCACCCTGGTCAGAGGCACCTCACAGGCACACAGGGTTCACTCATGGTGTCTAGCATCTACCTTGAGGGTGGCTTTTGTTTGAATTTCACTGTGTGCAGTCATGATTTCTGGGTGCACATGCAGGACTGTGAGCAGGGGCAGAACGTGGTGTGGGTGAAGGAGGTGATGGAGGAACAGCAGGTGATGTGGATGCAGGAGGTGATGGAGGAGCAGGAAGTGGTGTGAGCGCTGGAGGTGATGGAGGAGCAGGGGGTGGTGTGGGTGATGGAGGTGCTTGGAGGAGCAGGAGGTGATGTGAGTGCAGGAGCAGCATTAGGTGGTGCAGGAGCAGGGTGTAGTTTAGGTGCAGATGTGGTGCCTGTCCCAGATTGCCTGATGGCCCAAGTGGGCTCAGTTGTGCACCTCTCCTCACCCATCCCTCAGCTCCATATTGCCCAGGCAGGCAGGAGGTAGCCATACCACGGGAAGGGTCCTTGGTGGGCTCACAAGTGGTGGGGCCTGCCTTGGGGTCACTGTCTCTGCAGTGGGGGCTTGCAAGTCACTATCCTGAGGGCTTCTGCCTTCCTCTCACCTCTCCCGACCTGAATCATCACATTCATGCAGGATTTGGGCTTGGAAAGATGCAAGAGTGCAGGTCAATCACTCCTGTGGCCGGTGGCCATTTGTTGGTGTGAGGCTAGGGAGATGGGTGGAAAAGGACATAAAATGGCACCTGAGGGTGTGGAGGGTTGTGGGGTGAGGTAGTGCTTGGGCTTTTCTGAGAAGAACAAGGGGGGGAAGCTTTTCTGAAGTGAAACTGGTACATTGGCAGCCTTTGCCATGATGGGGCTGCTCTGAAGAAGTGAGACACGGTGGGTTTCTCTCGCGCAGTATGTTAGTGGTCTGTAAGCAAGCTGCCCAGCAAGGGTATGAAAAATGCACCATTAAAGGAGGTAAAAGTTTCTGTGTTCCTTGTGTTTTCCTTCCTCAAGCAGCAAACTGTGATGTTGGGGGTAGTTGCTATCAGCAGGCTTTATTTCCTTTGGAGCCCTACTTAAATCAGCCTGCTAATGCTGCTTGCAAATAGAGGGCAATGTCCTCCTCCTAAATAAACCCAAACATTTTAACCCAGCCATTCTGCCAAAGAGCCAGGTTTGTAAGTTCAGAAATGTTTGAAAATCAGAATCTCAATGAATTTATGGTCTGTGACAAGGTGTGAGAGGTATCTGTTGATAGCTGCTTCCAGTGCAGATGGAGTACATCAAAAATACCCAGACTTTCAGGAGCTAGATCTGTGGTGCTTATTTGGATTTACTTTTGGAAGATGGAGTTTAACATAGTCTTTGTTTAATAGTGTGGAAGTCTTACCTGAAGTGAATCAACATCTTTTTCAAGGACATACTATTTTAAGATGGCTGTCTTTTAATATTCTTTGCTTTTTTTCTTTTCTAACATTTTTCTCCCATATAACCAGAAATTTGGAACAGGTCACTTGTTCCATTGACACCATTTCTTATTCCCCCTGAACTAGAATCCCCAAATCTGCAGTATTCGTTTACGCCTTCATTATGTGCCACTGAAGTGTAATGAATACACTGATGCCTCAGTAGCAGACCCAGGTGCCTTGAGAAATAATCATGAAATTTAACCAGCTCAGGCATAAAATGTACTCTTGCCCTTACCATGATCCTATTGGTATTAATCAGGCAGAAAAGAAGCTATTGACTGACTCAGAAATAGTATGACAGAAATTACTCATTTCCAGTGAGTGAGATGCTGGCGTTTCCACTAGAAATCTGTGTTTTATAGTCTCCAAAGGGTGACAGTGGGTGCTGATGCCCAGCCCCTGCCTGCTTGTGTCCATAGGGACTGGGGGTGAAGTTCTTCTGCAGGTGGGCCTGGGGTCTGGGTGTTCAGTGCCTTTGGGGCACCAGCACCAGGCTCGGGACTTGCTGCTTTGTTCCATGTTTTCATGGGAGGTTTAGCAACAACTTCTGCATGAAGCAAATGTGTTAGGCTTTGTAGCATTTCACACTGCATCTTCCCATAGTCTCCCAGGGCTAAGTCTGCTTTTGTGTTGCTGGAGTAACTGCCGATGTCTCTGGTGCTACAGCAATGAAGCATTTCATTGCACCGTGCACCTGAAAGAGACAGGGTTTGACAGAGCTCAGGCTCAAAAGCAGGTTGCCGTGGTTTAATGAATTATCGTGCGTTACCTGAGCAACGTGTACCTTTACCCCAAAAGTGAGATAAAGCCGCGTTAGAGAATGTCTCTGTCATGAAGGTTTAAAGCAGGTAACCTGCTGCTTGCCGGGTTTCGAATGCGTGCATGGCAGCTGTCTGCCTGGCGATGAACAAGAGATGGCAGTGTTTCTGTGCGGTGGCAGTGTTTCTATTGCTGACTCTTCATTTACCGCGGTGTCTGACAGAAGGGCGTTCTGACTACACAGAAATATACTTCTTATAATCACCTCTAAGAATATTATGACAGACGATTAATAATCTGACAGCAAAGTAACTATTTTTAATGGCTTTAAACGAATGCTTTATTTCAGCTTTGAACCAATCCTTGCTGTAATCCCATTACTGCAATAAAAGTTTAGGTAACTGAATACATGCTGGCCTTGCTCTGCCTTGCTGAGACCTGTGCTGGCAGGAGCAACGTGTCCAGCGCCAACACAAGAGCCCCAGGGCCTAGTTAACCCGCTGGGGCATGTAATGTGACAGCAACTTAGTTATAAAACATCTTAATTAGCCTTACAGCAGTATCTGTTTGGGTTTAGGTGGTGAGTTTTTGTTTGGAGAGAGAATTTCTGAGGATATACAGCTGGTTTATAAGGGGGGTCATGGAGGTGTGTACTGTATACTCCAGAGGTGCTAGTTTTCCCATTACACAACATAAAACTTCATCCAGGTTCTGCTGAACTGAGTTTAAATAGGTTGCAAGGCTAACTTGAAGCATTCACAGCAACTTTTGTGAGCTTCAGATGATATTTTGCATAGCTGACAACTGTGGGTGTGTAAGCATCCTTGGTGAGGCTTATTCTGCTGATCATAGGTACAGGCTTCCTTACTCCTAGTTTTCACCTACTGCAGTTTTCATTTGAGCATCTAAAACCTGCTGTTACTGAAGTCCAGGGGAAGATGGTGTCTTATTATTTTTCAAGAGCTATATCTAAGGATAAATAAAGTCACTCCTTGACTATAGAGAAGGCTGTATAGCATTCAGCTAAAACTATGGCACTTCAGCTAGATGTCGAACTGTACAATAAATTGTTTTTTCCTATACTGTGTGCTAACACACAATGTGTGTATTTGAAGGTGGGTTAATAGAATATTTTGAATGATCATTGGTAAATGTTACATTGTGCATGGCTTAAATCCAGTATGTGACAGATACTGCAGCTGGCTGTGATTCAGGTAAGGAACATGAATGATTCACGAGGTTGATAGAAGTGGGGTAAGTAATTCTTTCATCTTGATAATTTTCTCCCTGGAGCCAAATAGCTCACATATGGTGACAGCTTTGTAAAATAGTGAGATGGCCAGTAAGGATAGGGGGAGCTTAGAAGAAACCTGCTAAAAAAGATTTGATTTGGATATAAGAGATGGTGCCTGTGTCTGTGTTCCCTCCTTCCTTCCTTCTCCCTCACTCCCCACCCCCTATTTTTTCTTTCCCTTTCCCTGGCTTTCTCTTTGGGTATGCAGGGAATTATTAGGAACAAAAGGTAGCTGGCCCAGTATGCTAATATCTCTGCTTTGATAAGTCTGAGAGATGTTTTAATTAGGAAGAAGATGCAAAGACTTAGAAGAATGTAGTTACTCATGTAATTTGAAAACCCTGGAAACAATCCTGAGGGGCAATAGCCTGAGGAACAAACACATTTTTTTTCGCTGGGAAAATACAGCCGGATGTAGCTTGTATGTGGGCCTCTGATGTGGCTTTATAGGAAAATACCCTTGTGATTCAATTTCAGTTGGTGCTTCTCCAGACAGAAGAGCCCTAAAATGCACTTAGCATGTTTTCAACTGCTGCTACACTGGACCTCTCGCTTGCTTTAACAATATAGATAAAGAGCATCTTTACCTGAGCCAAACCAATAATCTAGTAGATGTGGTATGTAATCCACAGAGGAATCCTTGCAGTTAGCTGGAAGAGAGGAGATCACTTCTTATACTACCAAACATCAGTGTGATTCATTGCCAGCAGCTGAATCTTGCCAACAAGGCTTTGTAGTGCCAAACCTGGCCATACGAACCCACTGGGGTGCAGCAAGTCACATAAAAAGAGGAAAGACCGTTCTCTGTGCCAGCCCCAGCATAAGTGGCTAGAAGCTCCCTGTTCCTATGATCATGACCACCCCAAAATTGCAGCCAGACTTGGTACTCTTGAAAGGATGATTTTATCTAACTTAGAATTGACTTCAATACCTGTTTCTACCTTCTTTCCTCTCTGCATCTCTTTGTCTGTTCAGTACAGGGAAAGAGCAGAGGCACTGGCCTTTAAGCTTACCTGTATCTGTGTCCCTTATTGTCTCTGGCCACAGAGCCTTCTGCGTTGGGATGAAAGCTGACCTTACTGGAGAGAAAGCAATGTTTCTCAGCAAATCCACTTGCAAGAAAGCCCCAAAGCAATTACACTAGGTAAACAAGAAAGGATGTTGTAGATCTTGTTCCTTTTTCTAGCTGGGTACTAAATGCAAAGCTGATGGGATTATTTGATTTCACCCTTCTAAATCCTACTGTGTGTTATCTTTGCAGAATGACTTTTATGTAATCTTTAGTGTGCATAAATACATGTTAACGAGAAATGATGCAATGAAAGCAAAATGGCAAGCAATGAAAGCAACTCGTTATCCTGCAAACATCATGATACTAGGCTTGTGATTTGATTTTGTTTATTTTCCTTGTGAAAGGTAAACCCATTGGCTTGGGTACTACAGGAATTCATTATGTTCTTTCTCCAGAGTGCAGATTCCTAATGTAACACGGAAGCTGGACACATATTATTAGTTTAAAGGAATGAAGGTGGCTTTTTGTGGTTCTAACCATGATTTTCACCAGATCTAGTTGCATTTGTTCTCCTGGTTTCTATCAGGTACTAATCAAACTGGAACGAACTAGAGTGATTCTTGCTTTCAGAGCACCACCTCTGATTTTTTTTGTATGCGTTTGTCCTTGTGAATCTTGTCACTGTATACCATACAGCTCCCCATCTGATAATGAAATATATGCCCCGTTTTAGAGGGCATGATGAAAACTTTCGTCAGAGCTTGTCACCTTGTCTTCAGGGGGGTTCTTAGCCATCAGCAGCAGAGAAGGAAATGTAAAGAGCTGTGTAGCAACTGTAATGATTCTTCATTTCATTGCAGCTGCCATTCAGAGGGGCTGTTGTCTCTCATTTCACATACCAAATGGTTCTGTGGCTTCTGTCCTGAAATTTTGAGCCTCCTTAACACTTCTCATAGACATTTCTGAAGGAAGTAAATTACATCCTTTGGAGCTAGATGTGCAAGAGGAAATCAACTAGATCACTTCTCATTTCTGCATTTCAGGGAAAGCAAAGTACTTCAAGAATTTAAAAAGTGGTTAGCGACTTTGTTTCTATACTGGCTAAGTCAGGTGCATTAACCATTGAAGCAGTAGGCCAGCTTCTGCCTGTGACCCGCATTGTATTGCAGTGGGTGTGCAACCACTTTCTCGGTATTTGTTGTTCAAATACCAGCCTGGCCTAACCTTCCTTACCTACGGGCCCAGTGATGTCCGTAGGGAATGAGAGCACCCACTTTCAGGTGAAAGTTGAGCCTTACGTTATGTCTCACATTTCTGACTGTGAATTTACTTCTGTGTTTGTGGAATATGTTGAGGTGTAAGGGCTTGCAAAATGCCCTCTTTTCCAGATCGGAGTGCATGTTTGTTACTCATTACCTTGTGGTATGAAGTTTGCTGTACAGAGTAGCAGTAGTGCTAGCACTAATACCTAGTATAATTAACATTGGAAGGTAGGAACTCTGGAATCAGGCCATCTAAGTCTAATTTTGCATCTTAGAAATGATAAACAGGAAAATGGTGCCTGCATAAAAAAATGTCACCTTAAACTTGGGCAATTTTCTAATTATGGCATGATGGAGCTTCTGTTGTAGGAATAAATGGGGGTTCATGTCCCTCTTCTACCTTCACAGGTGGGAAGATACATCCTGAGTATCTCACTGCAGGAATGGCATCCCCATGCTTTTGCAGTGTTCAAACCATTCATAACCATGCTGTGCAATTGCATTTCCACTCAGCCCCGTGTGACATTTAGACATCTTGCAGTAGGAAATTCCATAAGGTGCCCACGTGCTGTGTAAAGTGGCATCTTTCATTTGTTTGACACTGGCGTGCTGGTAATTTCATTGCTTGAACTCCTGTTCTCATATTGTGAATCAGTAGAAAAAGGAGAGATGGATCATTTTCATATTATGCCCATCATAATCATAAATACTTTAATAAAATTGCTTCTAACTGTACTATGAAGTGAGAATGCAGATTTAATAGTGTCTTATAAGAGAGCAAAAAAAGGTTGTGTCTTTTAAAAAGAAATCCTTTATGATGGTTACAGAACGGGAGAAAGGATTGGAGATGTAATGTTTAACTTAATTGTAGCTGGAATGGAGTTAGTGAGAACACTGTGGATAAAATAACAATTCAGTCAAAATGTTATTCAGTCAAAGCTGGAGAGTTTTGCAGAGGCATTGCAGAGCTTCATACATGTTCTCTTAGAAAAACGTGCAAATGTCTTTCTTCATTTAGCAGGAAGGCAAGATTTGGCATGTCAGCTTTTACATTGAAATAACAATTGTTGCCTTTTGCTCCAAGTACTTAATCTTTTTTGGGTTTGCTGCGGAATTCTGTAGAGCTCTGGGAGGATACTGCAGCACATTCCCAGTACCAGGGTGTGTGTGTATTTAATTGTTTATGAAAGATTTCCATGGGTATTTGTTTTAAAGTAGGGCCCAGGCACAGTTTGGATTCAGTGATGCTACAGATGCTGCAGAGAAGGGTGTCCTTTTTCTGAGGAATCAGAGTTGTAAAGCAGATGAGGCAGTGCATGACAGGAGAGCAATGCTCTTGTTTTATAGAGATGTGGAGATGTATAATGATCACCTTCAGCTTCATGGGAGCCTGCAGTAGAGTTAGAATGGCAGATCTAAGGTTGCCCAAAGCTCAGAGGAGTCCTTCAGCCTCTCCTCAAGCCTGGGGCACTCCTTTGCCTCCTCCTTTCCCAGAGACAACAAGGTGCTGCCTTGCAGTGAGCCAAGGCAGGTGCTGGGTATAGAAGATGTTCCTTTTATGTTTAGTGCCTGTTTCCTCACGCTGAATGAGGTAAGTGATGCAGAGTCTTGTAAAGCTTCTAATGAAATATACTGCTAGATAGTAACTGTGCTTCACAAACCCTCCTAAGCATCAGGCTCTCATTTCATTAAGCGCTGTTCAAATGAAGAGTCTTACTACTACCCCAGAGCAGTGGAGCCCTCCACTGTTCTTGCTAGGGAGAGGACAAGGCAATATAACAGTGATCCACACCTATGAAACGGAGAAGTCTTAGCTTACCCCTTCTTGCGCCAATTCCTGGGAATCCTTTGTAGGCAATTGCCAGACAATGGAGCTCAATGCAATAGGGATTATTAGTATGATAGTAAACTATGAATATAATGCAAATAATATTTAATATAATAGACTGAGTAGTGCAACAGAAGGTAAAGACTCAGTAATGAATCCACAGCCTTTTTACCCCCATGTAGTGATATACTGAAGTTCTTCCACCAGGACACATCTGGCTATTACCCCCTATTGTGGACTACCAGTGTCTTGGTAGTCTGCACCAGAAAGACTTCTTATTTCTATGCTCAACCCTGCAAGAATTTGTCATGGACTTCACAAAGCCAAGACTGCAATTTTATGCATTTTCAATGGTGGTTAACAGCTTTCAGAAATCCTTAAGTTGGGTCAAGAAGCACTATGCCAATGCAGCAGTGCTTACAGACCAGGGGCTAGTCTTTCCTAGTGACACTGGATTATACCAAGTAAGGAGGGTCTTTGTCCTTTCACAAGAGCTGGGAGAGTGACAGCTCTTTGTTACTGATTCCAAGATACCAGTATTGATGGAGGGAGGGAGAAGTTCACTGCTGCTTCATTAGATTTGTGTTCTGCTCATCTTGCTTGGTGTGAAATTCTGCTTTGCTGCAGTCAGTGGGGCTGTTAGCACTGATGCTGAGATGACACCCTTGGTACTTGCAAGGTGACCAAGATTTGTGTTTGGTTTCCATGCAGAATGTTGAAGAAACTGAGAGCTGGAGGGAAGGCCTGCAAACCTGCTTCCCTTCTGCCTTTTTGCAGGGCTTAAGAGAAACAGCTCCTTCTCAAAATACCAGCTCTTCAGATTCATTGCCTCCTTGCTTAACATGAAATAGTCTTGATTTAAGGGACATTGAAGCAGCTGGAGTCAGGTTGATTTTTAGACCTTTCTGAATTGTTTCCTAAATGTAATGTAAGTTGCAGTGAGAAATTTACAGCAGTATGAGAACAGGTATTTCAAAATGTCAGATTGTGTCTGTAAATTGCTGTGTCTGGTAATAAACCCACCTGTCAAGTAACGGGCAGTCGCAGCCTCCTGGTGAATCTGATTTTGCTGTGTTCTGTTTCTGGAGTAAATCACACACAGAGCAAAACTAGTGATTCCTCCTCATAGTCTCAACAATTATTTGGAAGTTCAGGAGAAAGCAAACCCTGAGCTGTTAAAGCTAGATAAAGGCTGGTCAAAGGAGATACAATCTTAAAGCTATACAGTTGAACACTTAAATCAGGAATTCGTTAATATTTGTTCTTCAGACCTGCTCCTTAGCATGGTTATATGCATAAGAAACAGTAGCCTCCAAAATCTTCTTTAAAATATTCAGTTTGTCATATATTGAGTATTATACTTGCTGAAAGTTTTGAGCACATATCCAGTGTGATGTCTGATGGGCTTTAATTCTTTTGGCTCAGCCATCTGATCTGAAGAGGGAAGCAAAATTATAGCCATAAAACTGTACCCTCTGATTCACCTTCCTGTTCTATTTATGATTTCTGCAACCAGGATGAATAAAGTCCATACTCAGCGTTCAGATGGGTGGGTGTATAGTTAGCTCATTGCTCTGCACGTGTCCTCAGAACAGAATGGTAAATCTGGCTATTTTTTGAAAACACACTGCTGCAATATGGTAACTATAATTCTTTTGGCATGTTTGTGTTCAGGTGTGGTATATGGGGTGAATGAGACAGATGTTCCTGGAGTGCTACCCGTGAAGGTCATGTGGAAGTTCGTTAGATGTCAATTGTATTAAGGCACCGAAAAGTTATCAGGGGTGCAAGACTCAGGCTTCCAAAGGCTTGGCATCTCTTCCTCACAGGTAAAACCACAGCAAAACCCCTATCCCAAGCTGAGTGTGAAAGTTGTACTTTAGGTACCAGAGGCTAGAGGGGCTCAGCAACATGGTTTGAAGCTATATCCTCTCTGAGACTTCACCTGACTGGCGAATCTTAGTGTATATTACCTGGTGGGGAATGTTGTAATGTGTATCAGTTTGTGCTGGAGTTGCTGATATGCAAAGCTCTATATTCTTCCAAATAATTTGGTTTAGCACATCTTGATCCTGGAGTTTTTTTGACAAATTGCATGACTTCTGGAGCATAATTTACTTTAGCTTCCATCCACCCTTTGCTATGTGGTAGCTTCTAGAGCTCTTCAGATTTCCATTAGCATGTCCATGGGGAAATCTTCAGAGGAGCAGGGGAAAAAAGACCTGTTTTCTTTTTAACTCTGCATCCAATTTGGCAAGGAAACTTGATGTTTAACCATAGCTGAAGTATGCTTGTAACAGGCCACTAATGTAATACTGAGTGTATGTTGACAGGTATATTTGCTAGAGATTCGCGCTGGTGTGGATGCATGACAAAATAGATAATTTCCTTAAGCTGTTTTTAGCTTTAAGGTCATAAAGAATGAAATCACTTCTCGTCTTTTAAGTGACTCTGGTTTAATCTAGCTGAGAAACAATACTAGGCTTTATCGGTGTACAGGGACTTTTTGCCTGTATAGTTCCTGGTCTAGAAATCAATAAAACCCAGCAATATTTATGTGGCATCTAGAAGTCCTCTACACAAAAGCTCTTTCCAACAACAAATATATGAAAACTCCCTCTACTTTCTGTCTATTAGAGCCTTCAGCAGGGAAATCTCAGCGAAGGACTGCTCAGCTGAAACATGACCTGCAGTTTTTCCTGAATGAAAGAGACATTGATGTTGCAGAGTATTGATGCCTTTAGAAAGATGCAGTTAAAGAGCATTTTTATTTACTTTACAGCGTCAACCTTTGTGTCCATAAATGGAGTCATCATTTACAAATGACTCTAACACAGAAATAACCAGCTCTTGCAGCAATTTTCTCCTTTGAGAGTTGGGGAAGATCTGTGTTACTCCCCACTGGAGGAGCACTGGGAAGGAAGATGGGAAGCTTATTTATTTGGACTTTATTGGTAAGGACCTAACGTTACTAAAATGTTGCCTTGCGCTCTTGTTAAGGTTCTTGGTTTGGTCATCTTCTATGGCTGTTTTCCAACTGCCTCTTTAATTGTGTAAATTAATACTAACTGATGCTGATTCTGGTTTTTATTGAGACATTGCCAGAAAAGGAGGAGGCAGAAACCCCTTCATGTCCTCATGTTCTGTGTTCAACTTAGCCCATTAGTTCTAATGTTCTAAAGTGATTTTAGACCTAGCTCAGATTCAGCCATTACAGAAGAGAGGTGCAATATTCCTGTTTGTTCTTTAGCACATACTGTGGCATTCCAATTAAACATGACAGTGTGTTTTCAAAAGCTGCTGAACAGACTATTTTTAGATAAAGAATCTGGCACAGCCCACTAATGAGAAGTTTGTTCCTTGCTACTGCTAGCCACGGCCCCTATTTTCTTTTCAACTTCGTTTGAAAGCCATGTAAGTAAATATTGCTGGTCTCTTACCTTTTTAATCTGAAGATCAAATCATTCCCATGAGGAGCTTCTGCTTCTTCTGGTACAGCTGTACTCCTTCATAATCAAGGGCCAGTGTTTTAAAGTCACTGGTAACATTAAGTGCTTTAAATTCTGGGTGCTCCATTTGACATGTTCAAAACGGCTGATTTTGAAAAAGTCCTGAGCCACCCAATATTAAAACATGAGATTCTGCTAGCTGCCTGCAGAAAATGCCAGGCAGCATCCTCCTGCTTTATCCTGATACTTCAAAGCAAGATTCTTTAACAAGGAAGATGGTATCTTCTGGAAATGGTGCCATGGATTTGACTTTATCACTGAGGCTGCAATGCGTATCCTCTGGTTCTGCCTCCTTGTTACCAGATGCAGGTGAGGAGAGGGTGACCTAGAGACTGGGCTGAAGTCCTGTGGCTGTCGGCGGCACCACAGGGTGGCCGAGTACCAGGACAGGGAAGGTGAAGGGAGTATGCAGGAACTGAGGGCTGATCTATTCAGTAAAGTCAAACAGGGCAAGCTTGGGCAAAGACAGTTTTTGTCTTTTCATTTCAGTATCCTTGCTTTCTTCTCAAGCATACCAGTTAGATACACTTGCATATGTGTTTGTTTACTGCTCCGTTGCTGTTGTTCTACTATTCCCAGAATCTCAGTAGAGGAAGTAAGTTATAAACCGCCACTCAGCAATAGGTGGTCACAAGCAAAACTCAGTTCTGTGAGCAGAGCATGTCCATGCCAGTTGCTGTCGGTTTTGCCATCAACTTCTGAGGCATCTGGCAGTGACTTCAGTGGAGCAAATTAGCTTTTAGCCAGCTGATGGTTTGCTTTCTGGGCACTTCTCTTTGCAGTGCATAAAATCATCTCTTCTGGCAAGATTTTCACCTGCACTTCCATCGAGGTCAGCATAGTTGTGCTGATTTATGCCAGCTGTGGATCTGACCTTTGCAGTCCAACCTGCTGAATTTCTTCCTCAGCAGCACCTGAATTCTGAAGGGACACTGCAGTTGCAGAAGATGAGGGACATTGCTTATAGTCTGTTATAAAGAGTCCAAAACTTTCCAGGGAAAAGTCATTCATTTCAATTGCTCTCATATCTAACACTTCATAATGGAGACAGTCTGTCACTGGTGAGGCTTTTTGCTCATCTCCTGTTTTTCAGAGCTAAACATTAAGTGTGGCTCTTGGAAAGAGGCTTCTGCTGTTAGGGCTATGACGGTGATTTTTCAGTCTGGATGTGTTAAGATGAGCAGCTTTTAATTTGTCATGAAAATTAGTCATTTAAAATAGATGTTTTCATAGTTAAGTGGACTCGCTTAGTGTGAATCACTGTATGAAAAGCCACACAGAGCCAGCCTCACTTGATGTTCCATATGAAGCTGGAGCAACACTTCATCAACGTCAGTAAATTTAATTTAAACAAAGTAAATCCAATGTGAATGAGTCTGGAATCAAGTCTCATGTTTTCAGACATCTGCGGTAGTTTCGGACCTGACTGGAAGCTATTGAGAAACTGCCACTGGGTGATTTTAATGGCCCACAGGAGAGTGCTTCTATAAAAATGATGGAGTGGCACAACTCGTTAGCTGCAAGCTCTGAAGGTGAAAGAGATAAACTTCACAGAAAAAAAAAAAAAGTGGGTCTGCAAGTCATTTGTAGGATATGTATATACTATGAAGTTGAGGGTGAGAAAGCACCCACTGAATTGCCTGTCTGTATATATATACAGTGTGGGGCTGCTGCGTCTGCCATGTGCTGCTTCCCTGCGCTGTGGCACAAACTGGCTGTAGGCACAGAAGAGGTAACGCATTCAGATCCTAGATGGTTTGACTTGTAAAGGCAGCTAAGTTATGTTTGGGCCATAAGGTGAGATTTCAGGTAGATTAAGTGATTTACGGGCCGTGTCCTCACCACTTCAGGGACCACCACCATTAGCAGTGGGGGCTAAGTTTCCTGTGCTGGAACTTCAGGGCTAGAGAATATTCCTGTTACGTGGCCAGGAACATCTGTGTGGGCCTTTGATACTTATTAAATCTGTAACTCTCAGATTTCCAGATTTTCCATGCTGTTCACACAAAGGGATATTTCACAGGTACTCCATGCCTTGTAGGATTTATAAAGGTATCTTTGGGGGTTCTACTAAAGTGCAAGGGCCCAATTTACTAATAGGAGTGTGAAGAAAGTGAAAAAGCTGGTTATCCAAACAAGAGGATACAAGCTTCAAAAATTTGCGTATTCGTTTGAAAGTGTCTGCTACCACCATAGTTTCGTAGCTCCTGCTGCTTAGCCAGCTGGCAAGTGGATTAGTAGTCCAAGGAGCTCTGATGGCTTTTGCTAAGAGTTTATTAGTGAAGAGGTGCTGTGGATTTGTATTAATTTCTTCCTGCCTTGCTGGATGCAGCAGCAGAAAGCTGATAGCAAGGCAAAGCAAAGCATATTCGAATGCCTTCTTTTATGGGAGCAAACCAGCATTGCCAGTTTGTTAGAGGGTTTCTGGTTAGCCTTGACTTTTCTAACATAAACCTCCTCTCCTCCCAGCTCATGTCCACCACTTTAAGGATCTGGCATGTGTGGTTTTATTAGCTGTTTCACCTGTGATATTCATATTCTGTGTAAATAAAAAGCACTCTGATGGGGTGTCGTGGTTTAAACCCAGTCAGGTAACTCGTTCACTCACTCCCCCCGCATCTTTCCCTCCCCCTACTCCCGGAGGGACGGAGAGGAGAATCAAAAAGAATGCAACTCCCATGGGTTGAGATAAGAACAGTTTAGTAACTAAGGTATAACACAAATCACTACTGCTACCACCAATAATAATAATGATAAAGGAAATAACAAGGGAAGAGAATACAACATCTCACCACCAGCCGACCGATAACTTACCCCCCCAGCCCAACCAAGCTCTGACCGATACCTCCTCCAACCCTGCAGTCTCCCAGCCCTTCCGGGTAACTCTCAGTTACATCCCAGGCATGACATGCTGTGGTATGGAATACCTCTTTGGTCAGTTTGGGTCAGGTGTCCTGTCTCTGCTTCCTCCTGGCTTCCCCTCCTCCCTGGCAGAGCATGAGGCTCACAAAGTCCTTGGCCAAACCAAAACATCGCTATCAGCTCTGTTCCCGAGCCAAAAGTCAAAACACTGCACTGCACTAGTTACCAAGAAGGAGAAAAATGACTGCTACTGCTGAACCCAGGACGTGGGGTCAGATAAAACAGGTCTTTCTGGAAGCGTTGCTTCATGGAGATAATACGTAGCAAAATTCTTCCTCACCACTTGTCTTGTTGAACTCCATTTGGAGTAGACTGGATGGACTGGGCTGACACTGGTTCATCATTGTTATGTTATGGTCAGCAGAGGCCTCAAAAACCTACATGTTTCTGAAAAATTAGGTGTTTCTGAAAAATTAGGTGTATATACCACTGGCCTGGATTAAGTATGTGCTGGTGGTGAGACTGTTAACCCTCAGCACTGTTGAGTTAATGACATGAGTCTACAGAGGAAGGTTTGCATGTTAGGTCTCTGTTACCAGTGTTGACTGTGCTTTGGAGACCCTCCTATGGGAGAACCCGGTCAGTCGTCCAGACAAAAGGCAGAAAGATACAAGTTGTCTTCTCCTCACACATGATTGCTTCTTGGCACAAATGTTCCACCCTTGCATGCTTGGGTGCCTGGTGATTTCAGCAAGTGATAGACAGGAAGCAAGGGTCAGATTTTGACCTTGCATCTTATGCAGTTTTTCCTCTGTTTCAGTGTTAAATTCCAGGCCCAGTGGTGAGGTGAGCAGCTCCAGGGAAATCACTGTTCTTGAGTACCTTCTCCCTCTGTTATAAAATTAAAAGGCTCTTGAAGCTTCTGATCCTGCAAATGAGCACTACTGAGAATTTGAGTGCATCATTGGCTTTATTAGAGCTAGTCCTGAAAGTAAATTTACTTAGGTGTGTTAGTGTTTGCTAAGGGAGGTTTTGATCCTGTGAACTGTCATACAGGAGGAGAGGCCCTTCCAACCATTTCAAGAGGAATGAGCCAATAACAATTGCACCTCTAAGTGATTTATAGAAGCTTGTAGTCTTGCTGTAGCATTAGTACTCCAGAAGAGTGAGCTTCCTGTGCCCAGTGTCTGACAGTGCTTAACTCAGGGTCCAGTTAAATGCAGCTGGGAGGAAGGAGCTGGCTGAAAATGTCAGCTTGAAAACTGCATATGCTCTATTCAGTCTGGATATTGTTGACATGAATATGGATGATGAGTGTCTCTACAGCTGTCAGTCCGTTTACCCCAGTGCAAAACCAGCGTGACAGCTATGTCTGGTGTCTGTCATGAATCACATTGCTTAATTTTTTTCATGTCGGGGTTGTTTTTTCACTTTTGAGTTTGATATGCCCAACATTTCAACTTACTTATTTCTAAAAAGCCCCAAACCTTGGATGATGAAGGTGTCGTTCTAAGGGATTCTGAAGTGTGAGATATAGCAAATCTAGGGTGGTCGATGACTAAGATACTTCTGATTTTTCTGGGTCACTGTGTTATTTCTTGGAGTTATGTGTGGGCTGAAATAAAGCAGGTGTTTAGTCCATTCTGATAAGGAAATGTCAGCTTTAGTCTATGAGTACAATAAAATCAATAAGCTCAACAAAGCTATGAAAGGGAGAATTGGCCACATAAGCAGAGGGTTGATTCCCACAGCTCTGTTTGCAAAATAATGATGTGGATGTTTTCTATCTAGGCTTTAGTAAAGCCTTTGAAACCATTTACTACAGTATTCTCTGGGGAAAAACTGGCTGTACAGCCGTGGCTTGGATAGACGGGTCAAGGCCAATTGTATGAGGTTCAGCAAAATTCAGTGCTGGGCGCTGCACTTGGGCCACAACAATTCCATGCAAGCTCCAGGACTGGGGAAGAGTGGTTGGAAAGCTGCTTGCAGAAAAGGACCTGGGGGTGTTTGCCGATAGCCAGCTGAGTATGAACCAGCAGTGTGCCAAGAAGTTCGACAGCATCTGGCCTGTACCAGAAATAGTGTGGCCAGCAGGATGAGGGAAGCTACTATCCCCCTATACGTGTCACTGGTGAGGATGCAATTTAAATACTATGTTTGGTTTTGGGTTCCTCACTAAAACACTGAGGTGGCCAGAGAAAGGTAACAAAGTGGATAAAGGGTCTAGAGGACAAGTCTTCTGAGGAGCAGCTGAGGGAACTGGGGTTGTTTGGCCTGAGGAAAAGGAGACTCAGGGGAGGCCTTACTGGTCTCTACTGCTACTTGAAAGGAGATTATAGTGAGGAGGGTGTCAGTCTCTTCTCCCAAGTGACAAGCGATAGGATGAAAGGAAACAGACTCAAGTTGCACAAGGGGACGTTTAGAGCGGATATTAGAAAAAAATTCTCCACTGAAAAGGTTGTCAGGCATTGGAAAATGCTGTCGAAGGAAGTGACTGCAATCACTGTTCCCAGAAGTTTTTAAAAATGTGTAGATGTGGTGCTTGGGGACATGGTTTAGTGCTGGGTTAACAATTGGACTCGCTAGCCTTAAAGGCCTTTTCCAACCTAAACAATTCTGTAATAGCTGTTCTCTACAACTTCCAGGATGAGAGCGTATCCTGGGTGTTGCCAGGGACTCACAAGAGGGTGTGGGAAAGCTGAGCATGCAGCAGCAAACCAGCTGGCATCAGGCAGCATTTCAGCTCGGGTATGAGAAGACCTCTGAAATGCAGATGTTACTTCAAAGCTAATGCAAACTTCAAGATGTTGAGAGTATGGGAGAAGGCAAAAAATGTTCCACAGATGTCTTCTGCAATGCTTTGCGTCCCTCTAAAGCCAGGAAGTGCAGAGGCCTTTAAAGTAAGATCCTTTTTAAGGTTTCTGACTACATTTGTTTATAGCTTTCTAGAAAATACAGAGGTAATTTCAGAGCAATGGGTGGTGATAACAGTCTCTCAAGCTGTTCCTGCCCTGGAGAGGGAGCATGAATGCGGACTCATCTCCAGGGGATGCAAAGGGCACAAGCAGAGGGTAAGGACAGCTCTCAGGATCAGCAAAGGTCTCTTTAGAAGTTTGAGGGAAAGGACTTATGCTGGGTGTTTCACTGCTGGGCAGTCTCAACTCTGCTGCGTTTAGGCAACAGGGAGAGGAGGTAAAAAGCTCAGATCAGATTTGTTTTAAGGAAGAAACAACTGTTTGTGTCAGGTTTCAGGGTCTGCTCTGACGAGCAGAAGTTTGTTGCACTTCGTGTGACCCAACCATGTGGTTATAATGTGGCTTCATATAGGAGAAACCACCCTCAGCTGGTTATGGGTGGCCTGACCTACTGTTACAGAGCTCAGCACAGGTAAAATTCGGTCACTGAAGATGATTATTGAGCTGCTGGGGAAAACAACAGCTTAGGGCTAACAGTGACAATACATGTTATGAACCAAGGTTCTCCTGAAAGGATGGGTGCTGTGGACAGCAAAAGCGCTTGTGACTGGTATCTCCAGCCATCCATTTAACAGGAGAGAGGAAAAAAAAAATACCGCTTTTCAGGCCAACTCTTACTCTTGGCTTTTTATCTGTGTTTGGTTTCTGTGCATGGCTGGTGGCCTTGTTTGTGCCGGGGTTTTGCCTGCCTTGCTATGCCAGGTGTATCAGGTACCAGTCCAGCCACCAGCTCGAAGAGGTGGCAATGAATGGAGGCACCTGCTCAGTATGGAGGATGCAGCACTTCAACATGGAGTGGTGCTTGAAGGAGGGGTGCTTCAGATCCTGGCACCTGGTGCACACCTTGTACAAATTTGAGCACTGCGGTGATCTCCTTTCTAGTGTAGGAAGCTAAGGGGATTTCAGGAGAACTACTCACTTGAAGTGCATAGGAGGCATTCGGATGTGGGCGGCATTATGTCAGTTGACCCTCTCTCTCTGACTCATGACTTTGTCTCATGAATTTTTTTTGAATTTCACATAACAACTTCAAAGTGTGGATACAACTTCTTTGTTGTGGGTTCCCCCCTTCTTCCTTTGATAAAAGTCCTGTGGATTCTGTGTTGCATCCTGTGTTCACGTTCGTGAACTTAATGTGCTTGTTGCTATGTGGATAGCAAAAGCATTGCTCTGGTTCACTCTTGTGCAACTGGAAACAGAATCAAGCCTTTTATCTGTAGCTGGATTATGGGACTCCTGCCAAAATAATTGATTCCTTTTTTTTTTTTCTTTTTAATACAGTGCTGATCAGGGCCAAATTCTGGGATTTTTTTGTTCCTTTTTTGACAACCCTTGGGACAGATGCTACCAACCGCGTACAGCTTCTTGAAACAGTAGCGTAGAGTGTGTGGCTCCTGCCATCTGCACGGAGGGCTCTCAGCAATGTTCTTAGTGATATGCAGTGATTCCCTGACTTTCCAAACCTCCTCTGCATGGGGCCAGCACTCAGGTGAGCGTGTTTAGACAGCACCAGGCTTTGGTGAACCACTGACCACAACAACAACTTCGCTGAATTTACTGACCAGTTGGCAGTGCTGCATCATTTCTTGCCAGTGTGTGGTCTTTTGTATTGACTAGCTGTTGATGCCTGTGTGCACTTGGGATCACCCAGTCTGCAGCCGCTAGAAACATAAATGCCCAGAGTTTCATACACCAGAGTCAGGAGGATAGGTTTCACACGGTAGGGTTGTCTTAGTTTCTGTTTCTTACACTCTCAGTTCTGTGGGACTTTGTGTAGTTTTATTTAGTGGACTCTTTAATCTGTCATTTCTCATGTGATACACTCATATGCCTACAGAAGTGCTGTGCTTATGGAGCACACTCATAGCAGGTTTATGAAACACAGCTCAGTAGATTAGATGTCTTTGTTCATGTGAGGCCATGTCTGCTTTCCTTCCAGCTCCTTCATTGCTGCGCACTACTCCAAAGACATGTCCTGTTGTTTTCCCTACACTCGCATCTTAGGTAGGGTTTCTTTGCCTTTGCCTTTTTTCATTTACTCACCAGTTTCCCTTTCAGCAGGACTGCCTGAGGGTGGACGAAATAGTAATACAGAGGACTCTTAATAAAAGGAGGTATTATAGCTCCAGAATTATTCTCTGACATTAATATATCATAACCTCATTCTAATTTAGTTCCACCTTCTTCCTCTTTGCCTTCCCACCCACCTGGCCTCTTTTTATAATCTCCAGTGTTCTTACACAGGAGAATGTATGTGATTTCGTCACAAAAGCAATTTCTTCTTCTTGGGCAGTAGAGAATTAAGATTTCCCTCTGCATCTGCAGTAATAACATAATTAAATAATAATAATTCTGATGGGTTACTGTGAGAACGTGATGGCCATTGCTCGTGTGAGCAGCATGGAGATGTCCCTTGCTGCAGTTAAATACTTGTGATTAACACAGAGCTCTGGGATTTTGGGTTTGGGCTTTTTTTTTTTTTCCATTCCACATTAATTCTTTTATTCTTCTTTAATTTTATCTTTAAGAAATACAGAAAAAGCCAGTAGAAGACTTCCAATACTATAAGTATTGCCCACCTTACTCAAGCCATGAAAACTGAATTCCAGCCAGGTTCCTCTGTCTGTCCTGCTTGCTGGCTGCTCATGAACCTCTGTGGCATGAGGTCTTAGGCACTGACCTGCTGAAATTTGTAATGAATAGCCATTCCTTATGGATGGCCTGGATGTTTTTCTCTCAACAGAAGGCTTGAGTCATTCGTGTTTCACATGCTTCCCAGGGGACAAGGGGCTGGAGTGACCTTGGGCAGCATGTACTCTGTGCAGGACAGGTAATTAAAACCAAGAACTTAGCAAACATCTATGGCTGGTTCTCAGTCATGTGGGAAAACAACTCACAATTCCATGTTAGATTTCTTCGTGGATATGGAGAGTGTGCACAAGCTTAAGCTCAAGCTCATCATGTATTGCTGAATCCCCAGAGATCATCAGAAAAGATGATCTCCTTGCTCTCTGCTGAGACAGAGGAAAAGGTGATAGGACATGGGAGTCATGGGCCTCTGCTTGGAGAGAGGCATGGGCAAGACTGCAGCTCCTCTCATCTCCCATGGAAGCAGTGGGGTCTGGTCCCACTGTATGTGGAGGCACCATGGTTATACGTGTATCCAGGGGGTCTGATTTCCATAGATGCTGGATGTAAAGGTTCCTATCAGCCTCTGTGGTTGCTTTCACAGCTTAGCAGCTTTTCAGGAAAAGTCAGCAGGGCGGTGAATGGCCCACGTGGTGTTTTCCTTCTGCTGTGCAAATGAGAGGGACTGTGGCGAGGGGGTAAGTGAGGTGGTGGGGATGGGCAGAAGGAGTCCAGGCAGCTGTCTGGCACCCACTGTCCTCATGCCTTCAGTCTTCCACCTGCGTGCCAGTGCTGGGAAAGTGGGAGTCTGGCCCTGTAATTAAATCTCAGCAACTGTGTGTGCTGTGTTCAAGAGCTTGTCCTCCCAGCCCATCAAAACCCCATCACTCGAGAGAGATCCTGTTAATTGCCCATGGGGACAAGCAGGAGGCATATGAAGCAAGGCATGTTGAGCTTGCTGCTTCCAGCCCACCAAAATTTGCTTCGAGAAGGCTGCGTTTAGTCAGGCTGATGTGTGGGGCCAGCAAGGACTCAGAGCTCTAATTTGCACCTCCTATCATGATTCAACGGTAATGGGATGAAATGTTATGGCAGGGTATTGACCTCTCGCTGCTGCAGTTGCTCTGGCATTGGGAGTAAACAAATGTTAACATGGGGGAGGTGATTCTCTCATAAACAGGCAGCAGGGATGCTTGGATGCTGTTTTGTGACAATGAATAGATCACACTGAAAACAACAGATGCTGATTTCAATAAAATAATAGCATTTTCAGGCAATGGTTTTCTGCAACTCCAAAGAGCTTTGTAGGCCAGAATTAATAAGCTGGTGTTACTGTGGGTTGTTGCTGCACAGCAACAGACCTGTTTCATTGCTGTCTTTAAGCTTAGCCCCTGTTCTTCACTTCAGTTAACAGTAGAGTGCTTTGCACAAAGGTAGTTTAAAATAAAATGTACTGGCTTTTTGAATGAGCAGATCTCTGAATGACAAGAGGTTTGATGTGCATTATCTTATTTGGTAATCTGACTGATGGACAACCCAGTATGGTACTGAGCATGATGTACTTACCTGCAATTAATAGAGTGGTCTTTTACAAGTCCATGCATTTGGAGAACACTGATTGTTCCAGCCTCAGTCTGCAATCTGGACACTGCTTTCAGCTGGGTGAATTTGTGTACTGAAATTGTGCCCTGCCCTGAGTCATTGTTCCAAGATCTCTGAATCTCAGACATTCCCTGGAGAGCGACAAAAGGCTGAAATGCAGAATTGAGCAGGACAGTGGACTGGAGAAGACAGAATGAGAACATCTCTTTTTCCTGGTACCAACATGGCAGCAGGTTTTCTCCATTTCTGTTTTTCTATTAAGTTTGGAAAGGGACAGATAAACCTGCTCTTATGGGGTTAGGCTTTAAACACACTGCTGGCTGAACAACTGGTTGGTAATTAAGTTGGTAGAAAAGCCCAGTGGAAGACAGTTTAAAGCTGTGCATTACTGCAGGAAAAGAAAAGCATCAGTGAGTGTTTTCTTTTCCATGCACCATTTTACTCATCCCAGTGGTGTGGAAGCCCTCTATCTACAGTGTAATTGTTTTCCAATACCAACACCACATGGTTAGTGAGTCTCCACTTTCCAAGAAATGCCTTCTCCTCCCACATCTGTTCTACAATGTGAACACTGCGGGGATATGAATAGAGGACTCGGTATGATGTTTTGGGTCACCAAGTAAAGCTTTTTGTTAACACGAACTCCGTGTTCTGCAGTCCATTTTCTTGGCCATGAGGTAGATTTTCTGACCCTCCCTGGGAGGTTCTTCCAGATCCTCATTGCTGCAATGGTTGGAAAGCTTTCCCCTTTTTTCTTATGCTGGTGTTATGTCCTCTCTTCCCTAAATGGTGGTGGTGTGGCTTTTGAGGTGATTTGAAAACAAAATGAAATCATTACTCTCACTTTGAAAGGTCTCATGCTCTTTGTGTACTGACATCCCTCCTTTTTTGGTTTTCTTGCTTAAAGATCTGTCATTACTTGCCCTAATTTCCTTCAGAAGATGTGACCTGGTTTGGTTGTTGGGCAGCTCTCGTTCTGCACGGGGAAGTGCTCTTCTGCCACGGCAACAACTTTACCGGCTTTCAGAAATAGCAAGCTCCAATGTTTTCCGAGCCCTGCAGATGGCACTGCCTTCCTGGGCTATTGCAGTGCCCGGCGCACGGCCCTGTGCTGGGCTCTGAGTAATCTTCAGAAAGTCTCTTCTTGCAGCGGGAGTAAACAGTTAGTGCCACCCGTCCGGGCTTTTATCCCAGGTCTTCCAGCCCATTTTTACATCATCTTCCCTCCTATACTGGGTGCAACACAGAGAGGCTGTGACTTATTCAAACCTGCTGACATTGCAAATTGCAGACAAGCAAATTAAGATCTGTTTTTCTATGTATGCGCTCTCTGGGGCTTCATGGTGGGTGAGACAATTTGTTTACTGTTGGCAGTGTTTAATGGAGGCAGCAGCTGTCACATGTGAGGGACCTGCCATATTTTCCAAGAGTCAAACTAAAATTCGGCCATGGCGATGGGTTGTCGGTTGCTCCCTGTACGTAAATCCTCAGCTACCTTGCTTCAAGGTCAATGAGGTATTTTCATGCCTCACAAGTGGTTTGCATTGTCAAGCGACTGGGAAGTAATGCTGCCCAGACATATCAAATCTCTGATTTCACTGCTTCTATTTCTTCTGTGTGGAAACACTTGAATTGTGCTTTGCTTCATCACCAGTATGACTAATCACGTATGCACACCAGCAGCTCTGGCCAAGCTGCTTGCAGTCATTTGTAGGGAACTCCATTTTGTGATTGCAGGTGGAATGGCTATTTGAAATGCAGCAGCTCCTTAGCACTCTTCACTTGGAGTATTTGAAAGGGAAGTTCTTGGTCTGTGCTGCCAGCAAGCTTGGCTGAGCTGGCTTTTACATTAAGAAGTTTAACCTGCAGCATGTATGGCAGAATTTCTGGGTTTGATGCTTCAGTAGTTTTCTTGATTTCTAACTATATTTTTAGAGTAGTTCCGTACGTTCATACATGCAGTGTTAGGTTTGAGAGATTTTTTTGTGCATCTCAGTTCCCAGAGGCAAGTGATCAATGTTCAAACCTCAGGCCGGGAATAAAAGGAAACTAAATCTCTGGACTGTGAAGAAAAGCCTGAAAGCCAATGGATGGTTCAAAATATATAAGGCAGTCAGGTGTAAACTCAGAAATAATATTTTGGTCTGAGTGTAGTTCTGATTGTACAGCGAGACACAACGTATATTTCTGGGGCATGTACACATGCAACAGCGTGAGGTCTGGTTGGGGGAACATACACAGTCTGGGTTCCTGGCTTTGGTGCCCCAAAGTACACAAGCTGTGCATCAAATCTTCATGATGGGATTAATTAGCAAAACCATCATCATGTTACAGTACCTTTAGCATCAGATTATTGAAAACATCTCTGTTGAACATGGGTCTCTAATGTAGCCAAGTTGATGTTTTTATTAGAGTTGGTCAGTAATTAGAGGCTAGGTTGCTCTTAAATAACACTGCTTTACTTCAAAGACTTCATATTTCTTTGCCAGATTTAGGTGGGCAGTAAGCTGTGTGCCCCTGCCATGGTGGCTGTTTGAAGGGTATCAAATCCATGTTCTTTGATACGGCGATGATTGAATTTCCTGCCAGGAAAAGAGCCATTTCCAGAATAATTAGTATTATTTTTTAATCCTTATAACAATTTCCCCTCTTAGTACCACCCCACTTCAATCTGAGTGGTGTAGAGCTAATAACCAAACCAGGGCAATGGTGAAAGACATTGAGAAACATGAGCATGTGGAAATATGTATTTAGGGGTCCCAGTGTCTTTAGTTCTCCTGACACCAATCTCACTCGTTTATTTGTCCATGACCCTTGGCCAGGTCTGGTCTTTTCTATGCTCAGTGTGTAGAGTGCATGTAAATTTGTATAAATTTAATGTGGGAGCACATTTCACCACAAAATCCTCAGCTTTCCACTGCCTCCTCATTGTCCTTTCTTTTTTCTTGGAGCATGCACAAATAGCAGTGTGCTACTGCAACACCTTGTAACCTTCCTGTGATTCTTGCTTCCTGTCATAGCTACTGCACAGAGGCAGTATACACATTTCATGAAAGAAAACTGAATCGGCAAAAGAGTCAGAGTGCACAGAGGAGTTTCTCAGGAAGTTCAGCAAGAAAAAGTTCTGGCAAGCAGAGGGGCACCAGCACCATAGTTGTAGCTTCAGGGAGACTTCCACCAAGGCTGGATGTGGTGCTAGGCAACCTGATGTAGTTGAAGATGTCCATGCTCATTGTAGAGGGGTTGGCACTAGATGATCTTTGGGAGTCCCTTCCAACCCAAACCATTTTGTGATTGTACAATTCTATTCTATAACTTTCAGGTATTGGTGTTCAAGGGCCATTTCATGCCATGCTCATGTGAAGTTTCTAATGCAGACCTCTAAAGCACTACATTAATGCTGTAGCTTCAAGGCACTCCACAGCAAGTGCAGATAGGAGTAGCTGCAGGCAGGGCAACAGGACTCTCCCCATTGCCTGACAAACCAGTTCATGGTGGGCTTCGAGCTACCCATTTGAGGATAGGGATTGCCTCTCAGTGGTTCACAGCATATCTGCAGAAATGTGCCTGCCTTGGAGAATTTTTGATTTGATGCTTTGGGATGTTCCTGGTTTGGTAGACATTTTAGATGTCAGCAAATGGTACAAAGATGCTGACAGTGCTGGTATAGCCACAGGTATTCTCTTTTGGCTCTCAGCTAAATCCAAGGAAAAATATCCTTTGAAGAGTAAGTAGGACCATGCCCTTATTTTTATTTCTGCTTAAAATCTTGACTTATAAATGGGTTCCTATTATATACTACTCTAAAAGTTATATATATGCATTTGAGCTGCCTTTTGAAGCTGTTGACTTACCAGCCCTGTCACTAATCCAGAATTGAATCCAGCACCTCCTGATTGTTATCAGCTGTTCCTGGTTGGCTCCAGTGCATCTTGTGGGAATAAAACTAACAATGCTTTGGGTTTTGAATCTGGAGAGATATTTATCTTTTCATCTGTAACTGTCATTTTCTATAAAAGAGCATTTCCAGGTCTGTAAATTCACATGACAATTACACATTTCATTTTCTACCAATGATTTTCCTTGGAAACATTGGGCAAGATGGTGGGGTTTTGTTGTACAACTTTTCCCTCTGCTCTTTTCTGTTCCTGAGGGCTAATGGATATCAGTATGTGGGATACTGGGAGATGGAGAGGGGTAGAATAATTTTACACCCTAAGTCTTCATCATGTGTCAGAATTATATGATGATTTAGGTTTTTATTGCATATATATTTTATATTGTATTTGGGTCAGATGCTATTTAATGAGTTTACCGACTGTCAGGTTTATGGACCTATCAAAAAGGGAGGAGAGACGTGAATGTAATAAATAAGCATTAGTATTAGTTCATCCTATGCCGTGATGTTTATTCAGATGGGGGGGGTTGCATCAAATTTGATCTGAAAAAGGGGAGAGTGGTCAGAACCCTTCTTTTTTTTTTTTTTTTTTTTTTTGTCTCATTTTGTTCCTCTGATGCCAGGGGAGGAGATTCCTGGAAAATGGAGGGAATGGAGCAACTGCAAGGGAGGGGAATAGATCCCTCCAGGTTTGTTTCTGTTATCCTTAGCAATCCCAGACAACAGGGTGCTTCAAGACTATCTTACAGCTTTGGTGGGGTGAGACAAAAAGAGGGATCCAACCTGTTTGCTTTAGCTGCTGCTTTGATTCCAGCCTGGGAGAGTTTGCTGACCTGGATGAGTTGCTGCTCCCTTTGGTAGATTTACCTCCCTTGATTGCAGGGGCATGTCTTGGTGATCGTGTCATCCATGGGGTTTGTCTGCTTGACTTAGGCAGGTACAGGCTTGGATAACCACACAGGCCTGCATCAAGATACAGATACAGGCGCGCACCCTGAAGTATTTCAGTGCATGAGTTGGTGATAGGATCAGTCTCAGATTAATGGAACTTGGGATGTACCAAAAGATGGATCCTGGCTTAATGGTCATTGATATATAGTAAATAATATGCTGCTTCTAAATTCATGTATATGCGATAACAACTTTTTACTCATCTTATGCCACTTCCAGTGAATAGTAATTTAAACACTGCCTCCCAAAATACCAGAACAATTTTCTTGCTGACCTGTATAGAGAGAGGAATAGTAGCCAATTTTCTGGGAAAGGAATTCCCTGAAGTGTCAGTGTCCTGGAAAGATGCATATTATGAAAATATCATAAAGTGACCTTCATATCGCACAAAATGGAAGAACCTTCAAAATGTTGGGCTATTTTGTGGTTCAGATGAACAACTATAACATTATCACATGTCAGGAATTGACTGGACACATCCTCCAGATTATCACTACTGAAGGGACAGGAACGGTGGAAAATAAAGGCAGCGCTCACAGTTTTGTGGTGCACCTTTATATTGCTGCATAATGCTGTAAGATAGTCTTAATGATAAGCAAATCAGGGGGGAAGAGGAAACTGCCTGGAGGAGGCTGAGATAACAGTTACAAAATACCTCTCAATTCTGCATTGCTAATGTCTTGAGTTTGTTTGTATGCACAGGGAGGTGCTAAAACAAGACAGGCTAATCTGAGTAATTGCTGTGAATAGAAAAACATGCAGTGAGGAGATATAATGAGAGATAGATGGTACATTAGTGTGAGTTGCAAATGTTATCAAAAGGTTCTGCTTAGCTGCTGGAGCAAACACAGTGGAAATAGCAGCAGAGCTACTGAGATGAGAGCTAATGCAGGAGAAGAAATTAAAAGAATAGTCCAAGTTCCTGATTTTCCTGAGCTTTGCATGTGGACTTTGGGAATTCAGACAACTTTCCCTGTGTGAGAGGTTTGACTAATGAGAAAGGAGACAAAGACTATGTCTTATTGGCTGCTAAGGGAATTCCAGAGTGGTGATGCTGTGCTCTCTGCTGCAAGTACAGTGTAGGTCATTATTTGGTGAGTGCTGGGAGCTGTTAACAGTCTAACTTGCTGATAGTTTCATTGCCTATTGGTGGAGGAATAGGTTCTTGGGATAGGACATAATTACATTTGTAGGTTTTCCTTCAGCTTCATGGATGTTGGAAACTACTTTTTAATGAAAATGTAGTTTCCTAGTCCTGTGAGTGTAGGAGCTGAGGTTTCAAAACTTCTGTGAGAGCTGATGTTAAATGTGTGGCAATCAGGACCACTGACAATTAGCTGTGATCACTTTGTGTGTGTTCAGCTCCTATTAAGAGCAACCTCCCCTGTAAGAGAACAGCACGTAAGTCATAATACAGGCTGATAAACCAAGGTCTGTCCCTGCACTTAAGCATATATATCTCAGGCAGTGACAAAAATTTCCTTACTTTGCAGCACTTTCAGTGGGTAACTTGTACCGGAGTATTTAAGACAGGTAAAGGCAGACATAGTTTGGATCAAATCTTAAGTGAGGTTTCAGCCACTCTGAAGTGAAGTTTGATTTTACTTGAACTAGGCACCCAAAGTTCCAGAGTAAATATGCTGCTGTAAAGTTTAGGAGTTAGCATATTGACTCATCAAGCAAGTCTCAGGTTGGTTTCTAGCTTGGTCTAAACTCTCCTTTTGCTGTCACTACCAGAGAAATTTATTATCCTGGGGCAAGGTGTCCTCAGCCTGTCTCTGGTGTTGTTTTTTCAGTAATCAGTAGGCATTTACAGCAGTTGGTGCACAAGCTTCTAGGGAAGCGTCCTATTCACTGCTGCAAGGAGTCTTCCTCATGCTATCTCTTCATGACTTTCTCCATTGCACTGAGCCGGGGTGGTGAAGACCATCTCCAGCACTCTCTTGCAGAAGAGTGCTGTCATCCACACAGAGGTTAAAACACTCGGATGAAAGGCAGACTCCTAGGCAGAAGGCTTTCCTGATCTGCTTTAATAAAGTTAGTATTTCATTTCCATTTCACACAAGCACATGGAACAAAACACTTCAGAGCAGATGGAATGTCAAATGAAATTATTTGGTGGGGGGATTCTGTTTGATCCAGGGCTGTTTGTTTAACTTCTTATATCCACTCTATAGTTTTTTGGTTCAGCAGCTGAACCAGAAAACCAATTATTCCTCAAGCCGCTGCATAGAGAGGAGATACAGATGCAACAAAAACCATATCATTGTAATCTGAGCTTGTGATTTAGAGGTGGCACTAAAAACTTTAGAGGTACACAACTGTCCAAATACTACTTTCAAGAGAGTGATAGAAAACACTCATGTTTGGATTGTTGTCACTTGTAGATTAATTGCATATAAACAGATCACGCAGAAATCTTATATTTGAAAATGGGAATTATGGCA
Source organism: Pezoporus flaviventris (assembly GCF_033815535.1). Taxonomy (NCBI): domain Eukaryota; kingdom Metazoa; phylum Chordata; class Aves; order Psittaciformes; family Psittacidae; genus Pezoporus; species Pezoporus flaviventris. The sequence goes on from NW_026892549.1 coordinate 56,930,016, forward strand.
TTTGATCCTGATCATTTAAATTAGTTTCACAGTCTTCATTATCTGACTTGATTGTGATCATACGCATGGCTTAGCCCACCCGAGAAAGGGTTGTTAGGCACAGAAATGAGGTGTTTCTGCAAAACACTGTTTTGTTTTAGGTCTCTGCAACAAATGGAGCACAGAGACCAAACTGAGATCAGTACCCTGCCTGCTGTGTTTAGGTGCAGAAGTGGGACCCTGGCCAGGTAAAGGATGAGGATGAGGAGACAGCTGCTTAGGTGGGATTATCAGGGGAAAGCATGTTCTAAAGACATAGGTTGCGGGTAAGGCTGGGAGCAGCATAGGGTTGTGGATTAGGGGTAGAGCTGGAAATGTATGGAGTTCCCCAGGTGCTATTAAGATCCCAGACAGGATCTCGGGTGCTATTAAGATGGGGCTATTAAGATCCCAGACAGGATCTTGGGTGCTATTAAGATGGGGCTATTAAGATCCCAGACAGGATCTCAGGTGCTATTAAGATGGGGCTTCCCCAGGTGCTATTAAGATCCGAGACAGGATCTCGGTTGTCCTTGTATGTTGGGTTTTTTTCAGTTTCATAATTGCTTTGTAATAAAGAAGCCATAATATATTTGTATTGAAAAGCCTGGTACCCTGTAGAGCTAAGTGATGCAGCCATGCAGCAACGCTGGAGCAGGGGAATCAAGACTTACTGGTCCAGACATCCCAGAGGCACAGGCCCTCTTTTAATCAATGCCAATTTTTTTTAAGAGTGTCTGTGGCTTCATTGTAGATAATTGCTTTGTCCCTCTTTTACAGCCTCTTTGTGACTGGTTTAGAAGCTCTTTAGGCTGTTAGTGTAACCTGCGGAGAGGATCCTTCGGAAGGGAGTTTCAGAATGTGATTTGTTTTCAGAAAGAAGCTGATTTGTCGACTGATAACAGTAGTAGTGTCAAGAAAAGCTGAGTGAACGCTCCCCAGAACAACCTTCTCCAGGTCTTTGTTGTATGACTTTTCCATGAACCTTTATGGCCAATCTTACCACTGGAGGATAGAGTAGTCTCACCAGGTTTCAGGTCAATATATTTGGTGTTTATAGTTTTGTTAAACTTTTTGCTACCAGGAAGCTCTTTAGCTCTTACCCAACCAGAATGCAGTCTAAACCGCAATGGTCCTCTCTTTCACATAGGTATTGGTGACCTCTGCTGGTCTCAACAACTGATTTGGACTTTCTGGAGCTGCCTTTAAGTGTTGGCCCAAAGGTGCACAGAGGCTGAGATCTATCCTTAGCCTAGTTTCTTCTCGTGCTCATGAAACACCTTTATCCAAGCAGTCAGTTGGTGGCCAGCTTCAGGAAGTGTCCCTGCTTCAAGTCCTTCCAACACGTTATGTTGGTGCCTGGTGTGTGTGGCTGCTGGCAGTGGTGTAGGCACTGGGTGTCGCTCGTGGGGTGGCTGTGAGTTCAGCAAAGCTTCCACCTCTTCTTTTGAAGGAAATGAAAACTTGAGCAAATAATTGAGCATAAAGAAGCACAATTGTTGGGTTTGGTTTAGTATTTTCCAGCTTAAATTGAGCTGTATGTGAGGGCAATATGTCACCCTGCTGGTATCGCAGGCAGGTAGGGTTTAGTCAGTGGCTTGTAGGAGAAGCAGTGTTGACTTACATTTTTCATCTGAGTCTAGAAATTCTGCTTGAATTCAGTATTCCAAGGCAACTATTGAAACCTGCAGAAGCGCAACTCCTGCTTGTAAGACACACTTAATGTAGTATAATATTCCCAAGTATAGCACAACTTACTGTTGGCAGGTCTTCCTTCACTTACAAAAGGGTCTTTTTCTTTTTAAAACCTTTCCATTACTATCTAACTACACTGGAACAAAAAAAAAAAACCCACAACCCTCTCTCTTTAAAATTTGCAGTGTACTTTAGAAGAATATTGTGTCATTTATAATGCTGTGAAAGCCCTATTATTGACTCATGGGTAGTTGCCATTAAAATGTGAAATTACAGACCATGTCTAAAAAATCGCGGGAAAGATGCATTAATTTTGAGTATTTAGATGGGTCAGTGTGGCCTTAGCTGCAGTGGTGTGTCACTGTAATCCCAATGCCATCACATGGCTTTTAGTGACAGCAATCCAGCTCCCACTTGATTGAAAAATAGAATTTCAACATTTCCAAAACTCAAAGCCCTTGGGAATCTTACCAGGCTCAGTGAGTTCAAAAGTTGGAATCTGTTGTTCCTCATTATTCTGTAATAATTAGTGATGCAAATCCCACTTGGGGAGGATCTTCCCTGTGCTTTTAGAAACTAACAACAGAAGACAGAGCCCTCAGAGCTCTGAGGTTCAGTGCTCAGTGACATGATTATGCAGTTAAGTTAGTAAAGGATTAGAAAGGGCAAGTAAGTTGCCTCTGCTGCTCCTGATAATGCACGAGATGGTGTTTTCTACTTGGGGTGATTTTTCAAGACAAAATGCAAAGTATTATGTGATGCATCAGTAATTTACAGCTGAGCAAGTCTATATGGACTAAATAAATGATCATTTTTGTCTTGAAATCTGCAGCTCCCACCCAAATTTATGATGTTTTACAATTAAAACTAATTAAAACTAATTGTAAAACTAACTAATTAGAATGATTTGATTGACAAAATCCCTCTGATAATGTTGTTCTCAATGATCTTAGCTCACATGATGCCTGTCAAACCCAGCCATGAGAGGATTTGGGTCCTCTGATTTCAGTATTTTCTGTAAATGTTTATCTGAACTTGAACATTGTTCTTGTAAAATAGAAAATTATACCTTGTTGTACAGTCACAGTAATTTACAGTATCTCAAGAGACATTGCGGCTCATTCAGAAAAGGAGGAATACTGTCTAGCAACAGTTATCTTTAGAGTCAGATTAGCATGGGTAACACTGGAAGACCGTGCATTTTGGATTATGAACTAAAAACTGTGCTGCTGTTCTTCTTGTTCCCAGGGAGAGGTGGCTCTCATTTTTGTGCTACAACTTCCAGATGGGTACCTGCACTGCCCTACCTCCAGTGTCATTGCCAAATATTTCTTTTCAGAAATGACTGTTGGGTTTTCCAATAGGGAGTCACTGCTATTGCTGTTTGGTCATGTCTGACCACCCCTCAAGCCCTTTTTCTGTCTCTCTTCAAAATTGCCTCTCAGTAATGTGCAGACATGATTAGACCCAGAAGTGATCAGCTGTCTAGCTTGCATCAGGGAATTTCATATTCATGAAGTAACTTCAACATTTTTTAGTCTCTCAGATGATTTACTTTCAGTGTACAATTTATCTTTGCGGTGTTTGACTCTTAATGTCTCATGAAAAAAACAAGAGGTCCCAGAATGGCAGTGGTGGCTGGGGGAGCTCTCTGCAGGGCTCTAGTCCAGCCTTCTGCTTGGAGCAGGACAGTTGCCAACCCTAGACCAAGCCAGCCCTGGCTGTCTCCAGCCAACTCGTGGAAATTCTCCAAGGGTGCACATTCCACCACTTTAGAGGCACCTATTTTAGGGCTCCACTGTTGTCCTGGTGAAACAACTTTTTCTAGTGGCCAGCCTTTATCTCCTAAGCTACATCTTGTGGCCATCATCCCGTCTTTCACTATCTGCCAGTACTGGGAAGAGTTTGGCTCTTCATAACTCCTTTCAAGTAGCTCTGGGCTCCACTTTGTCAGGCTAAACAAGCTTAGTTCCCTCCAGTTCTCTCTTATACCCTGAACCCTTATCCCTACCTGCCCTCCCCTGGATTCTGTGTTTTCTAAGGATCCAAAACTGGGCACAGCATCACAGTTGCAATGTTGAGGTACCATGTAAAGGACAGTATCCTGCCAGGATCAGGCCATCCTAGTAGGCAACTTGCCTTGCTTTTAATGGAAGCCCACCACTGCAACTTTGTGTCTGCCACAGCCCCAGCTGCCCTTTCAGGCAGTGGTGATGCTGCATTGGGTGATTTCACCCCACCTGCCCAAGACTGTCCTTCTACTCTCTGAATTTTGTGTGGTTTTCTTCAGCCCACTCCTCAAGTTTCTCAAAGTCCCCTTAGTTGAAACAACATGGGATACAGACAGGCCTCAGTTCTGCATTGACTTCTAGTGTGATGAGAATGAGCCTGATATCTTCATACAACATCATATGATACCAAGGGGAAGTCATGCTTGACCAACCTTATAGCCTTCTATGAGGAAGTAACTAGGTGGCTGGATGACGGTAGAGCAGTAGATGTGTTTTTTCTTGATTTCAGTAAGGCATTTGATACTGTCTCCCACAGCATCCTCATAGATAAGCTAAGGAAATGTGGGCTTGATGATCAGGTAGTGAGGTGGATCAAGAGATGGTTGAAAGGAAGAAGGCAGAGAGTTGTGGTTAATGGGGCAGAATCTATCTGGAGGTCTGTGACTAGTGGAGTCCCGCAGGGGTCGGTGTAGGGACCAGTGCTGTTTAATATTTTCATCAACAACTTGGATGAGGGAACTGAATGTACCCTCAGCAAGTTTGCTGATGATACTAAACTGGGAGGAGTGGCTGACACACCAGAGGGCTGTGTTGCCATTCAGCGAGACCTGGGCAGGCTGGAGAGTTGGGCGGAGAGGAATGTGATGAAATTCAACAAGGGCAAGTGTAGAGTCTTGCATCTGGGGAAGAACAACCCCATGTACCAGTACAGGTTGGGGGCTGACCTGCTGGACAGTAGCAAAGGGGAAAGGGACCTAGGGGTCCTGGTGGATAGGAGGATGACCATGAGCCAACAATGTGCCCTTGTGGCCAAGAAGGCCAATGGCATCCTAGGGTGCATTAGAAAGGGTGTGGTTAGTAGGTCAAGAGAGGTTCTCCTCCCCCTCTACTCTGCCTTAGTGAGGCCGCATCTGGAATATTGTGTCCAGTTCTGGGCCCCTCAGTTCAAGAAGGACAGGGAATTGCTTGGAAGAGTCCAGCGCAGAGCTACAAAGATGATTAAGGGAGTGGAACATCTCCCTTATGAGGAGAGGCTGAGGGAGCTGGGTCTCTTTAGCTTGGAGAAGAGGAGACTGAGGGGTGACCTTATTAGTGTTTACAAATATGTAAAGGGTGAGTGTCAGGATGATGGAGCTAGTTTTTTTTCAGTGATGTCCAGTGATAGGACAAGGGGCAGTGGGTGTAAACTGGAGCATAGGAGGTTCCATGTGAACATCAGGAAAAACTTCTTTACTGTGAGAGTGACAGAGTACTGGAACAGGTTGCCCAGGGGGTTATGGAGTCTCCTACGTTGGAGATATTCAAGGCCCGCCTGGACAAGTTCCTGTGTGATGTACTCTATGTTACCCTGCTCTTGCAGGGGGGTTGGACTAGATGATCTTTTGAGGTCCCTTCCAACCCTTGTGATTCTGTGATACCATATATATGTATCCTACTTGAGGAAGGTGAGCCATAGCCACCACTGTGCATGCAGAAACGAACACTATTTATTGTATATAGCATGCAAGGGCCAGTAAAATAGCAGGGCAAACATTTTCAATGCTTGTTTTAAGATTATGGTTCATCATCCACTTTCCAAAAGATGTCACCTTTGTGCTGCAAATGTTCTGGCTACCACCCTTGGCTTGTTTGAAGTGTATCTTAGCACTGCCTTGTGTTTTATGAGCCATGGCACATGAGGTGTCCACAGTCAAAATATCTATACAAGAAGCTAATGCTCGGTACTAGATGCACACCTGAAACAGTAACCATGGCTGTTAATTTAAGACAAACAAGAGACCTCCATCTTTGACTTGCTCAAGTTACAGGGAAAGTAAGTCTGCCTTTGCCTTTGGTGGGGTTTGGATCTGTGCAAGATCACCACATGAGGGGCTGATTTTTTCCTGTCCTTGTGACTTAGATTTTGGAAAACCTGAAATTCTTCATGCAGAGAGCAAGCAGGACACCGTGCTTTTTCACTTAGACCCTGAGCAAGACAGAACAGGGGTCATGCGATCAGAATCCATTGCCTGCATGTTACACAATGAACTTTCCTGCCTGCCCAGGTCAGCCTGGGCTTAGTAACCTGGTCTCTGATATTGCAGGCAAGTGCTTTAGCTGCTGTTTCTGCTTTGCACCTCTCTGGTTTTGATCAGCTATTTCATTCAGGACCTGAGGAATCCAGACAACCATAAGGCCCTGTTCAAACTTGCAGTGGTAAGTAACAGATGCAATTCCGATGAGTCAACATTTCTCTGACAAAAGCAAAATGTGATCAGGAAGTCCCTGACCTGATCTAAACCTTCCCAACGTTTTGGTCAGTGTATAAATTTTCTTCACTGCAGAGTTGTAAATCATCATTTTACTGTGGATGTTGAAAAATTCTGCTCTCCTGATGCAGAAACAGCACTGCCATCTCTTCCAATTAATTTTCATCATCCTCCTCATAGGAATTGTTGGTTTAAATTTCCTTCACTGAAATTCCTGTGACTATTGGCTTTTTTTATTGGGTTTGGGGGTTTTAGTTTTGTTTTAAGACATTTTCTACCCTTACAACAAAAGAGAAATAAAAACTCCAAAGCCCAGTTGAACTGTATGAAGCAAATTCCAAAGTACAAACAAGAAGAACAAATAGCAACTCTCCCCCTGGATTTTTCAGCCACTTGAAGACATTTAAATGTAGATACTGATATTATAACACAGTGTGGGCTCTATCCTCATACCTCCTGTTGGTGTAGGACTTGGATGGCAGTATAACCTGTACGTCACCTGCATCATCTGCATTTTACCAGACCAATGCTTTATTTCTCCAGCAAGACTGTGATGTTTTCCCTCTTAACTGTTCTTGCTTGCTGCTGGCTGGTTTGATTGCATAATAAATTATTAAAAGGGGCTTTTTCTGTCAAGGTATATGGTCCAGCCTTGGCTCTGCCCTGCTGCTGTTGCAGTGAAGTGCACTTCCACAATTAACCATTAAGCTGGGATGTAAATGAAGCTGCTGGACTAGCAGATAAATGAAAGTGTCACATGTATAATTGCTAGGCAAAGTGGCTACAATTTGAGCAATTTTCATTGGCCTATTATTGCAGCTTTCTATTGCTAAAACAATAAATCATTGTCTGTGTAGAAAGAGGTATGTACCATATGAGAGAGAGGTAGAACTGTTGCATATGCAATCAAGTAGGATACTGGGGGACTTTTTGAAGCAGTGGTTTTGTATAGGAGAGCTTTGGCAAAGCCCCAGGTCCATTGTAAGTTAGGAAATAGTTGTATAAATGGAGTGCAGTGCTGTGCTGGATGCTGTGTGTGTGTGTGTGTGTGTGTGTGTGTGTGTGTGGATAGCGTGCTTGAAGGAGATGCTGAAAGCTGAGCCATGGGGTGTGGGCAGGCTGGGGAAGCACCAGGCTGGTGCTCTACCAATGCCTGTTCCCTGGTGGGACCCAAGAGTGGGTCAGTAGCTCCACATGAAGTCATCCTGTCTTGTCTGTTCAACTGTGAGCCTGTTTAAGGGACCATATCTCACCATGTGCACATGCCAGAGTTCACTCAATGATTTGCATCAGGACATGTGGCAGTGCTGTGATATAAACCACAGCAAATAACTTTAATAAGTATTGGCAAGCTTTCATTTTTCCCCAAAGTAATTCTTCCTTAATGTTTGTTTCTGCTTAAAAGAAAGTATGGGTGTATTTCATCATTTCCTTTCTTGTATGACATCCAAGAGACTTATTCTTATGCCAGGTGACTAGAACATATCGTTTACTTAGAAGAGAAATGAAAACAACTTGGGACATGCTTTTGATGCATTTTTCAAATTGTTCTGTGTAACTTTGGCCTGTCTGTGATTGTGCAAGTGTTTGGAGCTGTCAATAGTACTTGCTTTGGTGTATCAACTGGATGTTTTGATTAGTTAAAACTTCCATTTGGGGGAAACCCAAGATTAGAAATTCAGTTTTTATTAACTGTGCCTACAGCAGAAAGTCACTGGAGTTTCAAATAGGTCTCATGAGCCCAAGAAGCTATAAATCACTCAAGCTCATTAGGAAGTCACTTAAGCTCTTTTGTTTACTATCCTAAAATATCCTGTTATGCACTGTTTTATCCTATATATGAGTCCTTCCAACTCCTCATTGTTATGAAAACCAGATCCAGGTCTTTGTTCTGTCCTCGTGGAGGAAACTTGAGATTTCACATGAAGGAGTCCAGGACTTATTGCACATTAAAAAATACCAACCCACAAACCACCAACACTTCGGGCATTTTTTGGACAGAGTTTCTGAGGGCATTCAGACCCTGTAAGATATGATAGGCAAGCGATGGAAGCCTCATCCTTAGTAAATCACACCACTGTAAGGAGTATCTGGTGGGTCGCTCAAATATGGTGTCTCCTTCTAAAAATACTGACCTCTGTGTCTCTCTTTAGCGTATCCTGGACTGAAATCCTTACTTTTAATTGGAGAATATCACATCTGTGGGCTCTGGATAGGTCCCTCAGAGTTGCAGATCCAATTCAATATAAGTGAGGTGTTTGGTCTTTCTGCGATTTCCCAATATTGCAATTTTTCCAGCAATATTAGCAGGTAAAGATAAAGCAATTGTAGCTGTTCCTCAGTGGCATCCTCTGTATGGATTTCAGGCTCTTCTTGAAATGCTAATATATCATCCTCACTGCTGTGCTCTTGCAGACTGTGCCCGAAGGGGATTCGGATTGCCTTCTTAGTAGCAGATTATTTCCTGATCACATTTCTCATATTAGGGAATCCATGTATTCAGCAAGAGACCAAAGTGCAATGATCATTTTACAATTTAGCTTTACCTAGTCATCTATTAGCAAGCCATATGATATTTCAAGTCATTTTAGCTTTGATGAGGAGGAGAACTCGCCAAGACATTAATCATCCAGTAGTTTGAATACAAAGCAAAGCAGCGCCTCAGTGCATCTAAATAAAATACTCTTTGCCTAAAAATCCAGCTATTCTTGCTATCAAGGGCACTGGAGAATGTTTACAGATGCCTTCATATGTCTACTTTGCTGGACCATTTAATGCTAATCTAGTGTTAGATTACCTTTCTGAAAGTGCTAATAAAATCTGTTACGTTACTGTGTTTAGCTGAGGCCCCAGGGCTTCAGAGACGAGGTTTCTATCCACTGACAAACCACAGCTGGGTGGAAACTCAAAGCAGATACATTTCTGCATCAAGTGTGAAACACACTTGCATCCTAATCCTACCGAATGATATGGTAATGCAGAGAGGTGCAGAAGGTTTGTCTATTCCACAGAATAGATTTCACCTGGGGATGAGGCAGGGGAAATATGCATCCTTGAGCTATATGCAATTGCAGGAAGGCCAAACTGAATGTAAAATGTTGTTTGGCATCCAGAGAATTCAGGTTTCAAGGTCTGTACACAGTACACAGAGTGGTAAGGGCCCTGTGTGTCTTCCCAACCCTGCTAGTCTCATCAGTGCAGACAGTCCAGGGAATTCAAAGAACACTTAATGCACCTCAGCAGAGAGGGGCTTGAGAAGAGATTTTCGGTAGCAGAAATCCATGTCATTCTCTTATGTCCCAGTGTAATTATGGCTGTTAAACTTTTGGGTCAAGGACTGCAAGAGTTGGTGAGTAGAACAGACCCTGGAGAGCACCTCTCCACATGGCAGCATGAGTGAAAGACTGAGATTTTTCCAAGACTAATGTGATCCATCAGAGATTTGTGCTCGTGTTATTGATGGAGTTACTCTATTGCATGTGTTGCCCAAATGTATTCTAACAAATTACAAACTGTATTTTACAACTGTTGGTATTCTTGGAAGATTCCCTTGGAAAACATCTCAAATTCCTTTGTGTAGGGTGCCTTTAGGGGACTTTAATGTTTTGGATGGATAGTGTTGGCTAATGCCCAATGGAAATGCAATTTGGAAGGAAGCTTGAGTTTGATTTTTCAGTGTTATATTTTGTGCAGCCCTTAAAATCTGGACACTGAGAGCAGGCAATAAAACACCTCCCATTCAGAAAACCACAGGAAACCACACAGACTTTTGTTCTGTCTGTGGTGCCACCCAAAACTGGAAACCAGTGGGAAAGAAAGCCTTCTCTTTTTGCTTTCAAACTAATGCATCCAATTCCTTCTACTTCGGATGGCAGCAGATGAGATACTTATCCAGACTTTATAATCACTGCTAAGAAACAGGCATTTCTAGAGCATGATTCATCTGATCTATTTCAGATGTTTGCCTTAGGAGGAGGTGGGATGCACTGCTTCTCTCTGGCACCTGTGAAGGGGGGCTCTCCAAGTCTAGTTTAGAGGTATGCATCTAATCTTAGCTGACAGAGATCCTAGCCCATATTTTCAGTCCCTTCCCCTGATAAGCTTAGTTGGTCCTTCTAAAGAAAAAGGCCTCTTCTGAGTCAGACTCAGTGTGAAGTATTGGCAGCCGAGTAGTGCAAAGACACAAAGCCCGGTGTATGTCCTCCAACATAGAACAGGCAATTCCCAGATTAAAACTACATGTTTCCAAGGCTTGCTTCTGTTGGAAGAAATGCTCAGTGATGATACTCTTCCACCAGAAGCACTGAGCTTTAGCACTTTTGTTGGGGACCACAAACCTGGAGGGACATTGGTTCTCTTTAGCTGCTCCTAAAAGGAGACAGCAGTTTCATTCCAGAAGCAAGTGTGAAAAGCAATCTAGGGCTTGGCTCCCAGTTGGCTGCTCTTATGGCAGCAAGGATCAACTCTGCACATAGCAGCCTTCTGCTGTACCTTTTGCTTCAGTTGCCAACCCTCTCTCTTGGGATATTTTGCCTGGGTGACCAGATTTTCAGGCTTACCCCTTGCTGTGACTCTAATGGGAGGAAAAATGAAGGATGGCTTAAAGGCACTAACTGTGAACAGAAGAGCCAAATAGCTTTGTTTATAAAAGGGGAAAGAAATTAAGAGTTTGTCTATAAAAACAAGGCGGGGAGATGGAATGAAGATAAACTAGAAAGCAGCAAGCAGTCCCTAAACTGGATGGATGAATATGAATACTAATGATCCTTGAAGGATCTCTTTGACTGGACTATTCTAACTAAGTGGGGAACACAGCAGCATACTTTTCATAGATCCTAGAGACAAGCCTGCTAGCACAGGCTCAGTAGCAGCTTGCATGGCTCTTTCTAACCTCTTTGCTCTGCTATTAGATGTTCTGGAGTCTGCCAAAGAAGGGATAATGAAAATCAAGCCTATAAACCTCACTCTATCAAGGCCGGTGTCTGCTGTGTCAATTGTCAGGAAAGGTTTAGATGTTGGCACAGTCTTTTCTCCTGGAGGCAGGACAGTCAGGCTACGGAATCCTCCATAAATTTTCCTGTCATTCATCTGCCAGGAGTGTTTTTCAGAAAGGCTTCTGTTCCATCCAGATATTCCCCTTATGTAATCGAATGATGATTTGTTATCCAAGCAATGAAGAAAAATATATTACCTTGGAATTTATGAACACATAATGATATGTAAGCCATAATAATAAATCACCCCTTTCCCTCCCCTCCCTTCCTCATGTATATTTGGATGTTTATTTCCATATGAATTTTCATTTATTTATGTCCTCCGAAGTTCTCCTTCACAAAGGGGAATTCCCAAGTTAAGGTGTTGGAGAGTTTGAGATATCCGAGTTAAAAAACAAGCAAACAAACATATGTCTTCCAGCTTTTTACTTCCTTGTTGACTTGCTTTCCCAATGCTTGCTTGCTCCCCTTGTCTGAGCTGTTAGTATTGCCTGCCTCCTTGCAGACTATTTCCTTAAGGTCTTGGTGTGGAGCACTGCCCAAGCCTGAGCACTAACTAAGGCAGGCCAAGGTCTTTCACCACTTTTGCTGCCATTGCTTGGTTCAGCAAGGACTAGTGCAGAGGCAGAGAAGTGCTAGATCCCCTGAAGGTTGTCCTGGTGAGTGGTGCCAAGGGGTGACTCCCAGGACAGCAGCATTACGTGCCTTAAAGTCTTTCTGTAGTCCACAGTCTTTGGTTTTCCTTATATTTGAGTAAACACAAAGGAGTCAGTGGTTTAATGTAATCCAGGATAGAGTAGGAGGAAAAACCCTGTTAAATCCTCGAGGGAGCAGTGTTAGAGAGAGAGACTGAAGACTGTCATGAAATAAAATGAACCTGATGACATAACCTGCTCGAAGTAACTCTAAATATACGTGCCGCATTCAGATGTTGAACTCTGCTATTGTGATGCCTTCACTGCAAGTTTGTTTTTTCCACTTTAATGCATTACTCCGTCTGGATCATGTTTGGAAGACATGTTCAAGACATCACTGTGGTGGAACCATTACAAAGTAAGAAGTCTATCTGAACAAGATTGAGAAAGGCATGGCCTTAGCCAGTGCTATATTCTACGAGATGGGGTGGATCAAGAGTAGTTCCATGATGATAGGTAGAGGTGACACCAGTTAAAGCATACCTGATTTCCTTGCCATACATTCCCCAAACCTCTGCTACTGTTTGCTAGAGAATCTTCTTGCTAAGCTGATGATTATGTTTATTTTCTAGAATGAGTTGCAAGTATTTGTGTACTATTTACAAGCCTCCTCAATTAGTTACTATTAGGCTGTGCCTGAAATGTGTTTGGCAAAATGCATTCTTTAAGGCTGAAGACGTTAAAAGAGCTTTGTGGTGGTTAGAGACCCAGATCTACTGCAATTCAGAAGGAGCTGGATATCTAGCTCACAGGAATCTCATTGAAAATCCCAGCGTAGGCCATTTATTATACTTGGTACATTCAGAGCATGTCACGGAAAAAGAATTGTTGCCCAGAAGAGCCATAGGGAACAATCCCACAGTTTTGGCTGCTCTGTTAAAGTCTCATAAGGCGCTCTCATACTGCAGCAGGCTTCCTCCCTCTGGGGCTACAACGTGTGGTTCTGAAGGGATTAATAAACCCACTGTATTTCAATGAGTGCTGTAACAAGACAGTATTGCAAAAGTGTCTCAACTACAAAGCAGGACTTTGGCCAGAGGCAGACTCTGTGTGTCTGGAACTGCACACACACAGGCGCTCTTGGCTCGCCCAAGACTAAGTCGGTCTTCAGCAAAATGAAGATGTTACTGGAAAAACATAAAACTTTATCCATCCTTGCAGGCTGCATTTACATTTGAATGGGTTTTATTCTTTTCATGCACATAAAGTGTTATATTAAATATTAATATGGTATTTTTCTTGTGTTACCGTAAGCTTTCCACACACCTGGAAATTAACTCCATTGTAACCACAATAACCCCCTAAAAGAGGACAAAAAGCCTGTTTATACTAGTGGAAGAATATTGCAAAAACAGATTTAAGAGTTTATTTTTTCCTAGAGCCTGCCACATTCCTTGACTGACATCACTAAAGATACAGGCATGACTATCTCGATGTTCCTTTATTATTAAAATGCAGCAGAATAACAGGGCAAGCAGTGCTTGGTAAAGCACAGAGAATGAACTTGTAAAAACCAGCTCAACACCTTTATCTTATCTCTGGGAGTTTTGCTCTCTCAAGGTGAGTCCAAATGAGCGTGAAAGCTCTGAGCTGAGCTGCAGGCTGGAGTGGGACATGTATGTGTGTTGTGAGATGAGATGGCAGAGGGACCACATGAACTCTTTTGCAGTGGCTGGTGCCTTGAAGGTACACCAGAAACATCCTCATTAATGTTGCCATGAACTCAAGGGCAGGCAGTTGCCACTGATTCTGGAGCAGTTCATTTTTCATTTACACTGTCTTGAGCACGATTTGGTGCACTTTATGTGGCAATACCTATGCTCTGATTGCTTTCAATGCTTTCAGCATTAGTTTCTGGCATTTCCAAGCCAGCTGTGAATGTGTGAATTTGAACTTGAATTTGGAGCAACACAAAAGGAAGAAGGAAATTTTCCATAGGTACAATGGACTTGAGACACATAATACCTAAAAGCACAGTAATTACATTTTCACACTGTCAGTATGAAGTCGACTAAGGTATCTTGTCTGTAGTCCCTCATTAAACTGCTATTTTATCTGAAGGTTTGTCATGGCAGCTCCATGTCAATCTTCAGATCTAAGAATGTAGCCTCTCTTCTTCTGAGGTGCAGTGATTTCTTAGGCTTATGTCAAATTCTTCCTGCCAGTTGCTAATGATTAAATAGGGAAAAGATTCTCTTGCATGGTCCTAAATGACTTTCTTATGGTGTTGCACAGCAGCTGACTGGTCATCTTATTGGGCTGACCTTACAGAGAAGGGACAAGCTGAAAGAATCTAGATCAACCCTACCTGATAAGACAAGACCCGCTGCCTCAGCTAAGCTAGGTGTTTGGATTGCACATGCTAAGCTAACAGACTATAGTATTTACAAGAATTCACTAAACACTTGCATCTATTTTGTAGACAAAAGGATTTTAAGTTAATTTATTTTGTTGAGTGAATAACTTAAGCAAGTTAGCATTGTGTTGACAGAATTATGGTGAAATTAATTTTGCCTACATAACTGATTGGGCAGTTAGCTGAATGCATTTTCTCCACAGAATCAAGTATGTGCCAGGACTGTCAAACAGGGTTTTCTCCATGGTTTCAAGTCAGTTTGTCAACAAAATGAACACAAAATCCTTTTGTCTACAGAATGAACTTAGGTGTTAATTGTTTTTCACTGAAGAGTGCAAAGCTAAATGATCCTCTGTCGATCACTGATAAATAAGGGGGGGGGGGGAGTGTGTGTACACAAACACACAGAGCTGTGTACCTTGTTTTGTTGTCAGAAGCCAAATGTCTCAAACCAACTGCCTGGCAGGGACCAGTGTCCAATCCGAGCTGGGACGAGACATGATGTGGATATCATGTTCATGTTGAGAGCACCACAAGGAATTAACTGGTGTGGAAATGCCAGGCAAGGGGGCTGGAAAACCATCAGTGTTGTTTCCAGCAGGGATTCAAAACTTGGTGTCAGCTCCAGTTCTACTTGGTGTGATACAAGCACATGTGGGATGCAGTGATTTTCCTACCTTAAAAGAATTGTATCACAGATAGATGTGGCAGATGAGGAACAGAGAGAGGATGTGTTGTATTCGGAGCGTGCTGGCTGGGAGCTGAGGCATAACGAAACAAACTCATTATCTGGAAGTCCTATGGGAAAACACATCTTGCAGACCAGAAATAGATTTGAGTCTTCTTGACCCTATAAACCACCCTCTCCTTCTGGACAGACGCTAATTAAGGTGGTACACCAGCAGCCATGTGCCCACCTGAGATGGAAATTTCCCTTAAACCTGGAATCAAAGCACAGCTGGGCTCATCTGAAGTCCACTGATGGCTTTATTTTCTTTTGCCGTTGTCATTTTTCCCCTGGTTTTGCAGGTACAATGTGGCTGTAAGTATTCCCAGGGCTCAGTTTTGAAGATGGCTTCTGCAGTGTCAGCTCTGAGCACCTCTTGGGTAGACGTGGGAACGTAATGGGAAAAGCTTTGTGTGTGTTAGTCTGAAAATATCATTATATTTTTGGAGCAGTCTGCTTAACATTAAATATCTGGAAAGGACTAAGAAAAAAATAAATAGTCATTAAATATGTCATGAAAAATTGCACAAAATCATTTTTTCCTCTTCCCTCTCCTCCTTTGTGCTTTTAAGAGGGTTAAAGTCAGTGGAGGGTAGGAAAAATACAAAATAAAGCCATTAAGAAGTATGACAGTGTCATAGTGCAGCATGAAAGTGCAGCCCTCTAATCTGTTTTCATGTTCATTCAGGAGGAAATGACCAACTAACCCCCAAGTTCATTTGTCCTGTTCAAAGTACCTTGGCTTTCAGCTCTGCTAATTGTCAGCAAAGCCAAAAGGAATGAAAATCAGTCCCTTTTCAGCTGTGTTTTCTCTAAATATTCTAGTCACTGCCAGAGTGTTGAAGTAAAGGAGAAGTACATTGGCAATGCAGAGGCAAGGTTAAAGGCATAAGCATTGTTTCTTTTAATGAGGTTTGTCATTTACAAGGGCATAATCATCTCTGGTTTCTGCAAGGGAACATTTATGTCAGGAGCACTCTGCAAGACGCCGTTTTCACATTCTGTTGCAGAATGTGACCTTTCAGAGCAATGCAGCCACGTATCAGAGGGTTTATGACTGCTCAGACACTGCACACATTGAAGCAGCTCTGGCTTGTGATGAGGCCTTCCAGTTAACATTGGACACAAAGAGCAACTGGCTTCCCATCAGGAGGCGACAGACTTGTTTGGGCTTCAGTGTCCACTGGTCTTTGAGCAATTTTTACAGTGCTTCCAAAATGTTTCCTTATTGGCTTTTGCCGTTTGCTTTCTGGTGTGAACAACTGACCTGTGGGGCTGAGCAGGAGCAGCACTGGTGTTCTGTAGCTCTAAGATACCATTTCTTCCTGCTTTTTCAGTTGAGCACATTACGCTGTGTCCTGCAAAGAGCCACAGTTGCTCTTGCTGCAGAAGGTAAAGGAAATCAGAAGTGTCAGACTCTCTTGTTGCTCAACAGTAACTAATGACTGCGGCATATGGTGCTTCTTCGCAGGCCACTGGGAGCTCAGTGCATCTGGTACTCTTCCAGGAGCCAAGTTCTCATTGTCGATACCATGATCCCCGTGCACTTAGTCAGCAGAACCGTGGTGGTGTACCTGGTTCCAGGCCAGCAGCAATGAAGCTTGAGAAGGCCCATGCTGGAGAGGGGATGGTGGGAAACCTAGGGAGAATTAGGTAACAACTGGGGACCATGATATGCTAATCTGTAATACACAAGCGATGTTAAGTGTCTTGCAGAAATCCCAACCTGGAACTAAAAAGGTTGCAAGTTGCAGATGTTGTATTAACAGGGGTTCATAAGGTACTGACTAGGGGCTACATGCATAAATTTTCCAGGTAATAAAAACCTGCAGTGCTAGTGCTGAGGGAGCTCTGGAAAGCCAGGATTTTCCAAAGGATGCAGTACCTGTAGCGTTGGATGTCTGTAAATCTGGCCAGTGTGCTGGGAATGTAAAGCTGGGAGATCACATTTGAGAAATGGCCAAACTGACAAAAAAAAAGCCTTTAGTCACCTCTGTATTTCAGATATCTTTTCACTGCTCACCACCTTACATATTTACATGCTTCCCAACAGATCCCACTGTATTTCCATTTTACCTTGAGGTCAACTCTGTGCTGTAGGCATTCAAAGTCACACCTATTCATAAAACTGATTTTGCATCCCAATAACTCTTCAGGGCCAGGAAGAGGAGCGTGGGATTTTAATGCAGGCAAAGGCATGACACGTGGCAAAAATCAAAGGTCTGTGCTATGTGCTATAAGGAGAGTAGGGAATGCTTACTATTAAACTTATAATGTCATACTGTATAATAAAACTGAAATTTGAGCCACTAGAAAGGCCAAACCCTGCTCTCTTTTGCCTACATGCATTTTCTTTGCTAATGTAGTTACTTCTGCTGCTGGCTCTAACACAATCATCTCCTAAATGACTTGGCCTACATTACATCTCACTTGTGAGGGGAAACCATAAGTGTCATTTCAGTATGTCAAGGTGATGTAACAGACATTCTTCATATGTAAATTATTATCAGCTTCATTTAAAGCCCTAAGAATGTAGTGCATGAATGACTAGAGATTCTTAGTAAGGTCTGTCTGCAAAGGTCACATAGGATTATTTTGAGTCTAAACTGCAGAAATGGTTTCTGGAAAGGTGTGTGGTATTTTGATATGAGGAGTATAAATGGCACTAGTTATTCCACCTATAGCAGAAAGAATCAAGATATATGTGGTTTACAGCTTTGACTGAAGTAGAGTGCTGTAAAGGATGCTTAGATCACCCTCACTACACTGGAGGCTTCTGCTGTTCAAGGTATTTGCTCTTGTTTTGTCCAACAGAATCCCAGACAAATGGAGCTGTCACTGTAATCTGACAGGTAGCTAACATATAAAAGGGGGAAGATACATGACTCAGAGCTGCACTTGTTTGGAGCTCTCTCATTAGTCACATGCAGGAAATCAGAGTGTGGTGGGGCTCTCATAATTCAAATGAAATAAAATATATGTGTGCATCATAGTCTATGCAGATAGCCATTTTAGAACTATGCTGGAGAGCTTTTCTGGCTCTGAGGCTATTTGTTGTGGTATTCCCACAGGGACTTCTGGGTGTAGAGATGTTCACAGTACCTCTGCTACTCTGCCTGTCCTTGAAGAAGCGACAACAGGGTGAAGAGTTGGTCTGAGTGCTCTGCTGCAGGAGCACAGAGGGAAGCGGGGGCAAGGCTTCCTTCCTGGGGAAAAACCAAGCTGGTTTATTGCACAGAAATACTGGATTTTAGGTAGCCTGAACCTAGGATGAGGGCAGACTGCCTAGGAGAGACCCTGTGGATGGGCAGAGCCAGGACTTGGGGCCAGCCTGGGATTCAGAACAGGGTTGCTCTTCTCCCATGGCCTTGGAACCAAGTCCTCGCTTGTCTACATACTGGAGCCCTTGTGTATGTCTAGGACGATTCTGTGCTGCACTTGTTCGTTTTACTGCTTCTAAGTAGTCTGGTCACCTTTACTCGCCAGCAGCCTCCCTTTTAGTCTCCCACTTACTTGGAGCCATCCATTAAACGCTCCTGGCACTCATCATGCAGCAGATGATTCCCTCTCTGGACTGCTCAGAGCAAGATGAAAGTCCTTCCACCAGATTCCTCTGTCTGAAAGGAGTAGATAGAGGTGCTAGAGATGTATTAAATTAAACTCCTATTAAAGCTTACCTTTAGCCTGATTGAGCCCCTGTTTGGGAACAGATTTCATTCTTAATGACCAAAGACAAATCCTACCTTTTTTTTTTTCCAGAGTTCAGTTGTGTCAACTGAAGGGGCAGCAGCAGCAGTGTTATCTTTCTTCTCTTTTTATAGCCTAATGAAAAAGCATAAGAATGATGCTTGGAAACAATAGGGTTGACTCATAAGGGATGACTGTATATGACTCATAAAATGTGAGATTATTCTAGAGACTTGAAGTACATATACATGCGCTGAGGCTTGGGCTTGTGTGTGGGGGGAGGTATTTTTCATAACCGGAAGAAGAACGTTTGCTGTGTATTTGAAGATGTGCCTGACACATAAAATAACGTGTCCTTTGCCATTGTATATGTGACTTTTAAGTGGCCTTTCTAAAATATTTCCAGACTCTTGAGGAAATCCAGAGGTAACTTTTTCTACATCCTTTGCTTTAACTTGGAAGGCTATGGCTGATAGCTGGTACAGTGGGAAATCAAAATCACCAGCTTTTGCTAGAGACAGCCTCAGAAGGAAGGATCCCAAACCAAGGATTCCCGGTGTCATCCTGGGATTTGTCACCGTTTGAAGTTGTCTCTGCCATTTTGTTTTGAAAACCAGTGAAGTCCAATTCAGAAACGCCTGTGCAAGGGACAGACACCCTGAGAATAAATGGCTTGTCCGTTTAAGCAGCACAATTAAGTACCAAGTATCCCTGAGTGACAAAGATGTGCACTTTCACTGTTACAGCCTCTCTAACAAACCCTTGTGATCAATCAGCTGTCCTGTTCAGTTAGAAAAGAAAGATGTCACTTGCTTTCCCTCCTTGCCAAAGGTGTCCTTGCAGTGAGCCAGCTGGAGGCACTAACCTGAGCCCTCCTGGAGCAAGACTCAGGGTCACTACCAGACAAGAACTTGTTCTTTGCCTGGGAAGCTTCATTGGTTTCCCAGGCAGCTCTTGGTTACTATGTTCTGATAAAAAAGGCAGTGTGATGGATTACTCATAGAATCCCAGCCTGGTTTGGGTTGGAAGGGACCTTAAAGCTCATCCAGTTCCAACCCCTGCCATGGGCAGGGACACCTTCCACTAGAGCAGGCTGCTCCAAGCCCCTGTGTCCAGCCTGCCCTGGAACACTGCCAGCGCCTCAGCACCCTCACAGGGAAGAGCTTCTGCCTAAGAGCTCGTCTCAGTCTCCCCTGTTCTGGCAGGTTAAAGCCATTCCCCTTGTCCTGTCCCTGCAGGCCCTTGTAAAAAGTCGGTCAGATCTCCTGTAGGCCCCTTTAGGCACTGGAGAGCTGCCTGATTGAATGGGGCTAGTAAGCTGTCAATGAGTTTCCCCTATACCTGCATTATTCTCCTGAATTATAAGCAAAGCTGGTTTTTCCCTTGAAATGAAGAAGGCTCTTGGGATTACACCTGCCAACGTTCTTTTTATCTAATACTGTGGTGTGGTGGCGTTTTGTCCCATTAATTTGCAACTTGGAGAATATAAAGATCTTACAAGAACATGATAAAAAGGGATGTTTCACACATCTGAATTTCAAGGGCCTGTTAGTCCACAGAGAAAGATCTCTCCTTCCAGCTTGATGGTTTCCTTTATTTGGCCACACATAGCTCAAAGAGCAGCTTTTCGTCATACAAAACTAGGTCTTTATTGCTACAGAACTCTCTCACATGCTCCAGTTATTGAAGTGCCTGAACAGCTTAAATTAAAAGAGCACATCTTTGGCACACTCTTTATTTAAAATTGATGAGTTTGATGTGTATCTTGTGCCACGTATGATTGTTTAACCTGGGCTGGGGGCATGCCTTCTGAGAACTCCCAGCAGCTTCACAGTTGCTGCAAGCAGATGAGTTGTTCCTCTGCCTTCTCTTCTTTCTGAAGAGCAATCAGGTGGAGTAGCAGGGAAGATGCCAGTGTAGCTCAGATGGTCCTTTAGGCCAGATCCTAGGTGATGGTCCTTTCCAAGATTATGCTTGCATGAAGACAGGCTGAGAAAGTTGGGGCTGTTCAGCCTGAAGAAGAGAAGCTGTGTAGTGACCTCAGAGCAGCTTCCAGTATCAGAAGGGGGCTACGAGGATGCTGGTTTGAGGGATTGTAGCGATAGGACAAGAGGGAATGGGTTTAAACTTAAAACAGGGAAGTTCAGGTTAAATATAAGGAAGAAGTTCTTTACTGTGAGGGTGCTGAGGCAGTGGAACAGGTTGCCAGGAGAAGTGGTAAATGCTCCGTCCCTGGCAGTGTTCAAGGCGAGGTTGGACAGAGCCTTGAGGAACACAGTCTGGTGTGAGGCATTCCTGCCCATGGCAGAGGGGTTGGAACTGAATGATCTTAAGGTCCTTTCCAACCCAAACCATTCTATGATTCTGTGTTGTGCTGTGCACATGCGTAGGTGGAAGGGGGCATTCAGCATTTTCTTTTGCCTCCAGATTAGCTATTGGGAAATCAGAGGTTGGAAGATTGTTTTATTGGGAAAATTTCACATTGTACCAGTCTAAAGAGCCCCAACCTGCTGAGGTGGTTCCCAGCACCCTGGGGCTGTGTGTCCAAGCACTGATCACCTATTCTTTCCATACTCACAGCTGTTTATCAAAAGGAATGTGAAGAGGTTGTCCTGAGAGCGTGCTGTACTATAAATAATGGATTTGCTGTGCTGAGTATGAGCCATTCAGTGACTGGAGCAGAGACAGCTGTTGACAGAAGGCTGAATTGTTCAGCAACAGCAGACACCAGGATTAAGTGTGAAATTTGGAAACCACCTCATGACTTGCATAGGAACATGTGACATCAAAGATTATTGGTGTTGGCAGGCGTGCATTCTCATCAGGAGCTTGCTTTGGGTAGGATTTTTCTCCTGGAAAAAGATAAGAACAGATTTGTGTAAGTCTTCCACAATTCTTAGCCTGTTTTGAAGCTTACAGTCTGTCACACCCCTCTATGGCTATGACTGAGAGAGACAAAGGAAAGAATAATGCCCAGGAGTTTAAGAGATGAATAATTATTGTTTGGAGAATTAAATCTCATTTCTTTTTAGTGTCCCACAGAAATGCCTGGGCTTTGCAGGAGGAGGGATTTTTGTGGTATGTTTGAAGTCAAATGCCTCTTCCTGACTGGGTTACTTCCCTTGAGTCCAGTGTGTGTGATTTAGCAGAAGATATTGCAATATGTGTAATGCATCATGTGGCAAGCAAGAACTTCAAAACAGGGATGGTTGCAAATGGATACTAGAAATGCAGCTCTACTGAATGGTTTGTCTCAACCTCAGCGACTGTGTACCTTCTGCCTCCCTGTTTTTACTGGACCAAAACTGGATCATCTGCTGCTGTGCTTGGTGGAAATCCTCTTTCTGAGGGACAAACACTCTTTTAGATCTTCTGAAGCTAGAAAGCTGAGCCACACATATCTTTGTGGGTCTTACACGACTTGTTCTGTGGCCTGCATTGGACACAGTCTTGTCAGCAGTGACTTCAGAGTCTGCCTTTACGTGCTCATGGTTTAAAGCAGTTCAAACTAGTTTCACAGTATAGTAAACCATGACTCTGTCATCTACATACAAGTCACATATTGTATTTATGTAGTTGTGCATGTATGTATTGATATAAGTAACAAAATATTTTCAAATCATAACTTTTCTCTTCCAAGCACATGGCTATGCCTCCGTATGATTTAATGATGTATTTACTATCTTAGCATGAAAGAGTAGAAGGCCCTTAATAATACAGGATGGAAGGGAGATGGAATTTGAATAAACAAGCCTTAATGGGAAAACTGCAGGTGGTATAAACACAGGGGGAGGAGAAGTGGCTCTGAAGGCCTTATCAGATGCTCCTGTTTCCATGAGTGTCTGCTCTCAGCAGATAGGCAGGGAATATATGAGAGCAGGGAAAAGGCAAATGTATTCAACTGGGATCCGATTATGCCATGAGTGAGAGGAGGATGCAGAACCATTCCCCTGGAGAAAGCCTCCGCAGCAGAAGTGACCTCTTAGTCCCACAGCTCATTCCCAGGACTCCTGCCTCGCATTTGCAGAGACGTCTTCGATCCTATGGAGGGCTTGACCCTGTAAGAGAGGATCAGGACTCAGGAAATTGATTAGGGACTTGTCTCCTGCTTTTTATGAAGGGTTCAGAGAAAGGCAGCAAGAAAACACCTTGCAGTGGGGGAGAGGAAAGATCAGGCTATTGCTCAGCTGTAGCCTGAGATGCTGGAAGTGCTAGGACTGTGGAGCAATGAGGAAGATCACTGCCTGCTGCCAGCTAGGGAGAGGCCCCCTTCCAAGCTCCTCTCCTTTTGGCACTCTAATGTTTAAGGATAGTTTCTCCCCTTGTAAAGGTACACAACTGCTGCTTGTGGCAGGGAAAATAGAATTTACATGTTATGTATATTGAGCTTCATAGTATCTTACCTGTAAGGGAACTGTTGTCTTGTTTTCATTGCAAAATTAGACAGTCCCAGATAGGTGAGGGGGTAATAAAACCTATGCAAGCAAAAATAGCTTTGCTGTTTATGCAGGGAATGAGGAGCACTGCAAACAACCGTGTGTGAGTTTACAATAGATATGTCAGATAGTGCTTTGTGACTGTGGTTTCCTGGAAATTGCAGGGCTGGTTTTAGCTGTTGATCATTTTGTCTGACTGTAATTGCTCGGGTTGATCTCTGCAAACACAGCTGTAGACTGGTCTTCTAAAATTACTATTGTTTTTGCCAAGTCTGTTCACCTGTTTTTGGAAACATGGCATTGAGAATGCTGCTTTGATCTATATGTAGTAAAAAGTGCTGGGAACCTTTCCCTGCACAGTTGGGGTGATGGTGGCTGTCACATCACATCCAGCATGTGGCTTTCGGCTCTGCTGCGCAGACTTAGACTAAGCTTGATGAGGTGTTTGGGGAATAAAGCTTGCACATGGTGAAGAGGCCTGTTGATTTTAGCAGGGAAAAACCTCCAAAGAATTGAAACTCTTGGAGCATGCGTCATCCCTTTCCATCTGCTAGCGGTGGCTGATGGGTGCAGGTTTCTGCCCCTGCTTCACCCAGGACTACAGTGCTAGGTCACTGAATTTACTGCAGATATCTGCCCTGGGGGGCACTTTTATTGCCTTGTGAGTTTGCATTTGTGCATCCTTCTTATGTCTGTACAGTGCAGGCAGTGGAGCTGTACTGTTCACACGCAGAGCAGATGTGGGGCAAGGAAAATTAGGCTTTAGTGCTGGTGTTCTGTGACCTCTGAGCGTATGTAGCAGTACTAATAATGATATTTCCCATGATCTGGAGCTCATGCACAGTCATGCTGGTGTCAGCTTTCAGCAAGTCATTTATGGTGCTGAAGTTCTTTTGAAGCAGCTGGAATGGGAAAGGGACAGTCACAGCTTCAGAACATTTCATTCACTTGTGCTGTATCAAAGAGGAAAACAAATTGAAATACACAGGGGATTTGAATTATAGATGTCCAAAAACTGCAGAAACCAATGAACCCATCTCACTTATCATTCTGTATCAACATATCAGAATGGTCTCTGATTCCTCAGAGAAGGTCCTGAACACATGTTGGTAAAATGTCAGACATGAGGAAGGTGTCCAGTCTCTCTGTCTTCTCACTTCTCAATATTGATTTGCTTGTTGATATTGCAGATGGCTTGAACTTTCTAACACACTTGCACTATGGATGGTGAGTGCCATTTGCCTGTGGTGGGATGGGTATGCTAACTCCTGCCACACACACTTGGCTGCTGTCTTCTGCTTGGCTGATTGTTCCAGATCAGCCCATTGAATTGAGTATCTGAAAACCCTCCTGAAAGCAGGAATATGCAAACTGTAATCCGTGCATGGGCCAGAAAGGAACTTCTATAGAGCCAGAGGAGGACTTTGCCTCAGAGGGTCTGTAGGTGCACAAGCTGAGTTTTTCACCTCAGACTGTGGCTAGCTGGGCAGCCAAGAGTCTGCATTCTTCTAAAGAGAGCACATGAGTGGAAACTCCTCATCACAGCTTTGTTTTCTCTTCTGAGGAAAGAGAGTGAATTGCTTTCTGAAAGGCAAGAAGAATGGAGATGCTAACCTGGCATTTCACACCCTAAAGCTCTGAGCAACCTCATGATATGTCATTGCTGACCCTGCTTTGAGCAGGGGTTGGACTAGAGACTTCCTGGGGTCACTTTCAGCCTGAATTATCCTGTGGTTACTACATGCAACAGCTGCCTTAGAAATTTCTGTCCCAGTTCACTCACCTTTTCTGCCACAGGCTTTGCATACTGAGCTGAAATGATGCCAAAGAAAGCTGGAATTGCAGGCAAAGTATGAGGGACTTTCACCAGGTCCTAGTTATCCTGGCAGCCAGAACCACAGGAGCATCCTACAGAGCCTGGTGGCTCTTCAGCCTGTGCTTCCCTATAGGGCTGAATTTATGGCAGAGATGGAGGAGAAATGGGAAGAGAGGTTCCAGTGCTGCTCCATACCCTAGGTGGAAATGGGTTTTGCTCTCTGCTACAATCTCTTCTCTTGCATCCCAGGCATTTGGTCTGATATTTGTGATGCAGCTGGATTGAGGGATGCACAATGTGATTATTACCTGTGATTAAACCCTGAAGGACAGGACAGCTGGAAAGTATGGGCTGCTGGTACCTTCTGCTGTGACCAAAAAGTTAGAGTTGACCTGTTGAGAAGCAAATCCGTCTGGATATTTGTCACCCTTGTGGAATATTATTTTCTGGCTCTCTGCCTGCAGTTTATTCATTCCTTTAGTTCCTATTCATCTTCCCTCCTTTCCCTTTTTGTAACATTATTTTTCAGATGCCTAAATGAGTGCCTTTGCAAAACGCACAGTGTTTTTCCCTTCTGTTTCTTGCCCAGGCTAAGAATAAATTATAGCTTAAACTTGGGAATGCTACATCTGTCACCAGTTGTAAAGCGGCCTTGGAAAAACTTTGCCTTCGCAAGCCATAATTGCTGATAACTGCTCCTTTCATGCAAATCCCAGTGTGCGTGGGACTGCTAATGTGGTGGTGGGCTCAGTGAGACATGCAGCTGCAGCAGGCAGGGCAGCCTCACAGGCACTGCTCTGCATCCCAATGGGATGCCCCAGGAAGCTGGTTTTTGAATGATCATTAGTTTACATACCTGCAACCAAACCATGTGGTGTTGAATCCACATGAGCTCCTGCTCATCACTAATTTAGTCTGCAGGATTTATTTTTAAATACAAGGAAATTGCCTTTTGAGCTGTGTTTACTTTTATTGCCTGGCTCCCTTTGCCTTTGATGGTAAATACAACTGCAGTGTGATCCTGCTGCCTGCCAGCTTGGCCTGTGGGACTCTCATGAAATACTACCCCACCTTACCTGATTTTCCCTTATCGTAGAAGCAGTTATTGCTTGACAGAAACTGCAGGTATAAAGTCAAAAGGCTGACAGCACCATCCTTGGCCCCCAGATGTGGTTATCGTGCTGGGTGAGCGGCCTTGCAGCCGCTGAGCTGTAGTAACCTATGTGCACCTTGCAGGAAATAAGGTTACTCACTCTTTTTCTGCTGCTTCAGCGAAGGGGTCACTGCTAAAGGGGTGGTTGCGGGGAAGAATATTAAGATAAGTCTACATGCTTTGCTGAGCATCCTATAGAGTAGTCTCTTCCTGCTTTAAGGCTTTACTGAAGCATACTCGCACCCCTGGGAATCTGACCACTCAGTTAACAGTCCCAGAGATGGGTACTGTCACAGCAACAACACTGAGCATAATGTACAAACTGTTAGCTAGGTAGCATCTAGCTGCTGAGGCTTGCACTGCCTAAAATGGAGTGATTACAGAGCACAGTGGGGCTCGGTGCAGCTTGTGAAGCATATGTTCAATGCTACATGGCTAATAGTACAAGTTGTAATACCTGACTTACCTGGAAAGGTCAGCAAGCAATGCAGCTGGGTGGCTGTCTTGCAGTTGGCATGGCTTTCTCTGCAGCCTGCTGTCAAAGACTGATTCCAGCACATGGATGCTCCAGTGGGGCTGGCACTCAGTTGGCTTTTCCATTTTTCTTCCAGATACCACAGAGGTCCTCACTCCCAGTGTGGTACATGATGCAGAGATGCAGAGCCCAGCAGAAGGCAGCCCAGGTTTGATGTTTGGTTTTGGCTTGTTAACAGGGGATGATTGAATGATTATTTGTTGTTTGTGCAGAAGTGGTACTTCCCTGGATGCTGATGTGGGAGAGTCCTCAAGCTGGGAGGTGTGATAGGGAGCATGGATGCCTTATTCAACTGGGGGCTGGGCACTGAGAGAGGGCTTTGTGCCGTCAGCCTGGGACTGTGTCCTTCAGCATGGCCTTGCTGGGAGGGCTGCTGACCAAAGTTTTCCTGCCCTGTGACCCTTTTTGACTGTGTGTAAGCTGGAGCACAACAGAAATCTCAACACTGTCCTGCACATCCACGTGGAGCAGCTGCCACAGGGAAGGAGATGAGGAGGTCACAAAGGGAGCCTGGAATTGAGCATCAGCTGGATATTTTGAAGGGAATATAAGCCACATTGTAGTAATCACTTAAAAATATATCGGCAGAAAGATGCTCTCCTTCTGTTTTACAAGTGAAGTTTTTGAAAGTTGTGCTGGCACTCTGATGTAACACTGAGTTGTCGGTTCACGTATCTAGGACTTCTTTTCAGGTGGCACCATGTGCATTACCAGCAGCTTGCAAGAGCAGTTTTGGAGGTGTGGTTATCAGTGCCATAGCCTGTGTGTGGGTCCTCTCATTTATCTGGTTTGTGGTCCTGCTACCATGTCATAAATTTCACTTGCTGAAGAAGAAATAGGGCTTTAATTGCATTGTTCAGAGTGTACAGGGACCATATAAAAGTGGAGAATTCCTGCAGGCTCCCACTCTGTTTCCATCACCTCTACTGCTGTGAGCTCCTTGCTCAGAGTTGCTGTCACAAGCATGTGTGACACCACACTGCAGACCAACTTGGAGTACAAAGACTGCAGTAAAATGCAAGTAACACATCTTACTTTTTCTTGGCTCTTTCCGTCCTTCTGGACAGATGTGTTTTTCCTCTCTGTTTATGGAACAGCTTCACGAACACTTTGGAACAGCAGGAAAACCGGATCTTCTTATGCTTTTATGATCAGTAATGTTGGGTTGCCTCCATTTTGAGTGCCTCTTGAGAGATGGGCTCACATTTCATATTTGCCACTTTTGGGTGTTTTGTAGTTCCTGAAGTCACTTTCTTCTAGAGGATGTTCATTGAGAAGTACAGAAACTGACACAGTCTGAGATCACTGGTGACTGTTGAAAGTTTGGGCTTACGTTCACTCCAAGGTCCTGTGGGATCCAGTATAGTTTGCTCTGCATGTGTATTGCCAGCTGAGGCTGCTGCCCCTTGGTGTTGGGCTGTACACAAATATGACTGTAGATATCCTCCATAGTCACAGGCAGTATTGAACAAGTCATCTAGTTAACAGGGACTGTACATCTGAAACTGCTTCAGCCACATGGATGACTGGGTCCTTTCTATGTATATAAATCTGCAAATGTGTTGTAGGTTGTAAAATTTATGAGCACTTTAGTCCTTATAAATTTTTATCAAGTGTGGCCTTTAAAAACAAGGGTTGTTATTAGTGTTTCATGCAGATCTTCATTATTAGTAACCTTCTGCTCACTCTTTGCCTTATGGGGGGTGAGGGAAGAGAAAAAATAAACCTTAAGGAAGGAAAGAGAAGATATAGTTCATTGGATGAAAGCAGTGAAATCACTTTCAGGTCCCCAGACTGGTGTAGTAGATTGGGTAGTAAAGATTATATAATCCAGATGGTAGTAAGGATGATATAATCCAGATGGGAGGAATTTGAAGGAGTATATTCCCATGAATTCTAACTGCCTAAATGCAGTGTTGCTAAAATAAAATATGTATCCCGTAAATCACTGTTCACTTACAGCAAGATGGAAATCAAATGGTTTTCTTGCCAGAATTTAACTCAAGAATGTGGGACATCATGCTGTTGAAATATGCTGGACTGACATTATGAGGAAGGAATTGTTAACTGCAGCCTTGATTCTGCTTCTCTGTGCCTCTTTTTCCCTTTGCCCATGGGTTGGATGTTGTCCATTGCAGTCCTGTGCAAGGCTGGAGCATGCCTGGGACCAGGGAAGGACGAGGGGCAATGCAGAGCTGGGCTGCAGAGCAGAGCCACTTTACAGATCTACAGGTACCCTGGGAGAGTCACAGGAGGACACAGGACTCCTGATTCTCATAGGCTTGTCGGTGGGATATGAGAAAGTATCCCAGTTCAGTGTAAGGGTATCCACATACCATTGCAGGCTTTGAACCAGTCCTTATTACCATCAGTGCACAGTTCTCACTTCTGTATTTTCTTCTCTCCTTCCATGCTTTCTTTTTTTTGGCATGGAGTCCTTTTTTTCTCCTTTTTTTTTAAAAAAGGAAAAAACTGCTGCTAGGATTATGTCCTATTACTTAAAGTGCTTGTTCTGCTACATGTACATGTAAATTTAATTATATTGGCCATATGAAAGATGCATGAAGGTTCACTTTTGGGAAGTATGCCAGAGATATCTTCTGAATGTGTAGCTGTCTGATGTAGGCTTGTGCGTGGTAATTGAATTACTGATCAAGTACTGTATCAATGAAATAATCTGGTTAAATTCTCTGTACTTAAGTAACTATAGCCTTGAGGTTGTGGTAACTAGAATAACCCTCTTATTGATTTTTTTTTGAATATGCATAATTTATAACTCTTAATAAGACCACCCATTACAAGCCGTTCCTGTGTCCTTCAGAACAGAGGTTTTTCTTTCAGTCATTTGTGAAGGGATTTCCTGTCACTGCTTATACTCTCATGTCCTTCTCACAGCCAAGGCAAAAGAAGTAGGATGTTCTCTTTCTCTTCTCACTGCTTTCTGTACACAAAAAGTCCTTGCTCTAATTCTGATGGAGTTTTGTGGAAAAGTCCATTTACGTCTTTCCATTGCTTCTTCATGGTCTATCCTTCCTTATCTACCCATCATATTGTCAGGGAGACTTAAGATCATGGGACTAGGCCATGACAGTAGCAAATATAATCTGTCCTTGGTATGTCCCAGGGACCAAGAGAAGTGATTCCATCAAGACCCTATTAATATTGTGGATTCAAAGTTAATTGGTTTGTCTTTCTCCTCCTTTCTTGTGTGTTTTTTGTATCTCCTCTCCCATAGGCTGCTCCATAGTTAATCTGTGGTCCAAGGGGCAGCTGAATTGGTGTTCTTCAGTGTTGCTATCAGTTTACAGGAAAAACAGCTGAAGAAATAGCGAGCATCATCTTAGGATCATCTTCTGCAACAGCTGGTGAAGGTGCTTTGAGACAGCATAGGATGGCAAATACAGTAATCTGTAACACAGTAAATCCATGAAAATACGTCCCCACCCACTTATGTAGAGGGACATGTACAGTACAGAGTGGATGATGGACCTGAGTAGAAGTTATGTTGCAGACCTTCATTTTGGAATCCCAAAGTGAGATCTCAGCATGTGCTTCCCACTTTTCCTGGAACAAAGCTGTTTGCTTCACCCTTGTCAGTACTACACATGACTTACAGTATAGATGGCAATAATATAAATGACTGATACAGGTCATTCAAACTTGGTTTGGTGTACAGGCATAATATATAAACTCCTATAGTATGGCATAAGAAAGAAGCTCAGACTTTAAAACCAACCCAAACCTTCTGTCCTGAAATGCATAATTTATGAAGCCCACTTAGGCAATTCCTTTTGGTGTTTTTGAGACTGACAATTTTAAAGCATTTCTGACTTGCCTGAGATCATTCATTGTTCACTGCATTATGCAAGGTATTGTTACAAGTTGGATTTGACATGCTCTGTTAGCAGCTGTAGTCTCCAGTGGCCTGTTCCAGCAATTCCTCTGTGCTTCCAGGAGGTTTTCCAGTGAAACTGAACCCAACATTGTGCTCAGGAGATGCGGTATGCAGACCCTGGCTTTGTTCATCTAGAGAAACAACGCTTGGGATGTATTAAGCTGGATTTGACCCAGCTGATGCATGGGGAATTGAGCAACTGCTGTTGAGTTTCACGGAGAAAAGCTGCATTATCACTGAAAGAACTCCCTCAGTGATCAGAGTCTTCTGGCAAGAGCTGAGCAGGTCTTGGACTGTGTAGCCTGGCTCACGAGGGAGGAAAAGCATCAGTAGATGTGATGAGACCTCTGCTAAGCATGCACTGCTCTATTCAAGGGAGAATCTCACCCTTCACTTTGAATGCTGCCAGTGTGTCTTTTCTGGCAGCTACATCTGCCAAAAGTAGAAGGCCGGTTTTACAATTATTCTCCAGGGTCTTTTGTGTCTTTTGCTTTGGCACTTTTTAATTTAAATAGAAAAGAAAAAAAAAATCAAAATCCTTGTACCTGCCTTTTTCCCAGTCTTGTGCAGTTCAATACTTGCATTTCCCTGACCTCTGCTGTACAGTTCAGCTCCAACTGCACTCAGCCCCAGCGACCAATTAGAATCATAGAATCATAGAGTAGTTAGGGTTGGAAAGGACCTTAAGATCATCTAGTTCCAAGCCCCCTGCCATGGGCAGGGACACCTCACACTAAACCATCTCACCCAAGGCTTCATCCAACCTGATCTTGGACACTGCCAGGGATGGAGCATTCACAACCTCCCTGGGCAACCCATTCCAGCGCCTCACCACCCTAACAGGAAAGAATTTCCTCCTTATATCCAATTTAAACTTCCCCTGTTTAAGTTTGAACCCATCACCCCTTGTCCTATCACTACAGTCTCTAACGAAGAGTCCCTCCCCAGCATCCCTATAGGCCCCCTTCAGATACTGGAAGGCTGCTATGAGGTCTCCACGCAGCCTTCTGTTCTTCAGGCTGAACAGCCCCAACTTCCTCAGCCTGTCTTCATACGGGAGGTGCTCCAGTCCCCTGATCATCCTCGTGGCCTCCTCTGGACTTGTTTCAATAGTTCCATGTCCTTCTTATGCTGAGGACACCAGAACTGCACACAATACTCCAGATGAGGTCTCATGAGAGCATAGTAGAGGGGCAGGATCCCCTCCTTCGACCTGCTGGTCACGCTCCTTTTGATGCAGCCCAGGATACGGTTGGCTTTCTGGGCTGTGAGCGCACACTGAAGCCATTTCATGTTAAGTTTCTCATTGTCCAACACCCCCAAGTCCTTCTCCGCAGGGCTGCTCTGAATCTCTTCGCTGCCCAACCTGTAGCTGTGCCTGGGATTGCTCTGACCCAGGTGTAGGACCTTGCACTTGGCATGGTTAAACTTCATGAGGTTGGTATCAGCCCACCTCACAAGCGTGTCAAGGTCCCTCCGGATGGCATTCCTTCCCTCCAGCGTATCAACTGAACCACACAGCTTGGTGTCATCGGCAAACTTGCTGAGGGCACACTCTATCCCACTGTCCATGTCAGCAACGAAGATGTTGAACAAGACCGGTCCCAACACCGATCCCTGAGGGACACCACTCGTTACTGGTCTCCAGGCAGACACTGAGCCATTGACCACAACTCTTTGTGTGCGGCCGTCCAGCCAGTTCTTTATCCACCGAGTGGTCCATCCACCTATCAAATTGATGTCTCTCCCATTTAGAGACAAGGATGTTGTGGGGGACAGTGTCGAACGCTTTGCACAAGTCCAGGTAGATGGCATCAACTGCTCTACCCCTGCCCATCACTTCTGTAGCCCCATCGTAGAAGGCCACCAAATTGGTCAGGCAGGATTTCCCCTTAGTGAAGCCATGCTGGCTGTCACCAAGCACCTTGTTGTTTTTCATGTGCCTTAGCATGCCTTCCAGGAGAATCTGCTCCAAGATTTTGCCAGGCACAGAGGTGAGACTCACTGGTCTGTAGTTCCATGGGTGATCCAATTTCCCCTTCTTGAAAATGGGGGTTATATTTCCCTTTTTCCAGTCATCGGGAACTTCACCTGACTGCCATGATTTCTCAAATATGATGGCCAGTGGCTTAGCAACTTCATTCCCCAGCTCCTTCAGGACCTGTGGATGGATCTCATCAGGACCCATGGACTTGTGCACATTCAGATTTTTAAGATGGGCTCGAACCAGTTCCTCTCCTACAGTGGGCGCAAGGTCTTCATTCTCACAGTTCCTGCGTCTGCCTTCCAAGACTTGGGTGGTTTGGTCAGAGCCTTTGCCAGTGAAGACAGAGGCAAAGAAGTCATTCAGAACCTCAGCCTTCTCCAAATCCTGTGTAGCCAGTTCTCCTGATAGTTTCCGGAGAGGGCCTACGTTCTCCCTAGTCTGTTTTTTATTTGCTATGTACCTGTAGAATCCCTTCCTGTTATCCTTAACATCCCTAGCCAAGTTTAATTCTAACTGGGCCTTAGCTTTCCTAACCTGCTCCCTAGCTTCCCAGACAACATCCCTGTGTTCTTCCCAGGCTGCCTGTCCTTCCTTCCACTTACTATAAGCCTCTTTTTTCAACTGAATTTTCCTCAGGAGCCCCTTATCCATCCAAGGAGGTCTCCTGGCCCTCCTGCTGCACTTCCTTCTGGTTGGGATGCAACACTCCTGAGCTTGCAGCAGGTGATACTTGAATATCAACCAACAGTCTTGGGCCCCTCTGCCCTCTAGGGCTGTATCCCATGGAACCTTACTAAGCAGGTTCCTGAAGAGACCAAAGTCTGCTCTCCTGAAGTCCAGGGCAGTGAGCATCACATGTCGAACGAGCCCTTCCCTGTTGGTGAGCACGAGCTCAAGCACGGCACCTCTCCTTGTCGGCTCCTCTGTTACTTGCAGAAGGCAGTTGTCTTCCACACAATGGAGGAACCTCCTGGATTGCTTGTGCTGGGCCGTACCGTCCTTCCAACAGATGTCAGGGTGGTTGAAGTCACCCATGAGAACAAGGGCCTGTGAGTGTGAGGCTTTTCCTATCTGTCTATAGAGTGCTTCATTCACAGGTTCTCCTTGATCAGGCGGTCTGTAACACATCCCCACAGTAATGTCTCCCATCACTGTTCTCCCTTTAACCCTGACCCACAAACTCTCTGTCAACTGCTCACCTGTCCCCAGACAGAGTTCCATACTCTCCAGCCTATCCCTAACATAAACAGCAACAGCACTCACCAAAACACAGCACTGCACCAGCTACCACAAAGGAAAAACATGACTGCTACTGCTGAACCCAGGACATCCCCCTCCCCACCTGCCGGGCCTGCCTTTATAAAAGATCAGGCAGCATTAGCTGAAGAGCAACTTCTTCCAGCTTTTTTGCCACAAGAAAACATCCCTGGTAGCCCAGACCTGGGAAGTGGGTGGTATGAAACTTCCCCTAAACCTTTGTTAGCCAAAGGGAAAGAGGAGTGAGACTATACCTGACTTGCACCCTCTTTGTTACATCTGTCCTGTTGTTTAGAAGAGAGGTGGATCCCTTTGCAGGTAGGCAATCTTGCTGCTGTAAGAACATGGAAGTTAATTTGCTCAGTGTTAATCAGATTTTGAGTCCCTAGTAAGTCATGGGCTCTCATTTTAATAGCAGCCAATTACCTGTTTTTGAAGAGGCCTCTTAAAACCATGCCTTCTCAGAAGATCTCTATGCTATTTATTTTTCCTCTGAATAACAGGAAAGTTTTCCTCAACTCCTGCAAATACTCCACAATATTTCCTATTGCCTTCTAACCAAAGAAGATGGAGAAGGGATGCCCAAGATGTTGAGTGCTGTTTCCCCTTGTGGAAGCATGATGAAGAGCGGGGCAGAGCTGGCACTGATGGAGCAGCCCCTGCTCTGGCCTGCAAGGGACCCATCTGTGCCCAGCAGAGATGGGTTAATGATAGGCTGCCCTTGAGGCATGATGTTCTTCATCATTATCTGCAGATTTTCCTGAAGTCAGGATGACTCCCATTCCCTCTCAGTGAGCAAACTGAATGTGTTTCATTTATACTCACATAGTTATATATGTTAGTATATATGTTAG
Source organism: Pezoporus flaviventris (assembly GCF_033815535.1). Classification (NCBI taxonomy): domain Eukaryota; kingdom Metazoa; phylum Chordata; class Aves; order Psittaciformes; family Psittacidae; genus Pezoporus; species Pezoporus flaviventris. The sequence continues at coordinate 56,964,601 of NW_026892549.1, forward strand.
TATAACATAGCTAACTTCATTAATTGTTTTTGAAGATAGAGGGAAGGAAAGAGATTGCAAAAATGGTCAATAATAGAGGAGAGGGAGAGGAGAGCTCCCCCCTGAGGAAAAGGTCATGAAGAGCAGTGGAACAGGGAATTGCCCCTGTATAGGAATTCGAGGGATCTACATTCTTCTGTGATTACAAAGCACAGTAAGAAAGTGTACTGAGTTTCTTAAAGATTCTATTGATGTTCTCTGCTTCAATTTCTAATTTAATTTTGTTTAGAAGTGCCATAAAAGCAATCCTTGAAATGTTTGCTAGTGCATATTGAAACATTTAAGAAAAGAAAAAATACCAGGCCTTTTATGTAATGTAATGTATAAGGTATTTTGCTTCAGAAAGATTATTTAAAGTAAGTGGTCATGTTTAGAAGCCTGTGTGAACAACACTCTTTAAAATGCTGTGGGAGAAAGGTAGTCCATGGAGATTACAAATATAGAAAATACTGTGCTACTAACACCCGTATACGCTTTCCTCAGTAAAATGTGGCTAATTGAGACCACTTCAGCTTCCAGTGCTTCCTGAATGCTAACTCCATTGTTAAAAACCCAACAAAAGGAGGAGTGGGACTGTTACTTAATAAGAATCGTGAGCAGTTGGTCTGTCCTGTGGAGAGCAGTTGCTGATGCAGAGTCCAAGCAGTGGTAACAGGCATGTTTAGTGAAGGGAAGTTATCATGAGTGGTTTAATTTCACATGCAGATTAATAACCTCATTTTCTATTCTTTCTCGTGACATTAAAACTGTTACAAAAGCAAATAATCTGTTTTTATGGGGTGAAAAAACAATGGCAAATAGAAGTTCAGTGCACACACAAAGAAGAAGGAGGTGAATATCTTGAAGTAACATGTGCAGAAGGACACAGTATAGTACAGGTAGAGGAAAGCAGTTAGCTTCTTGAGCTTAGATCTGACTCAGTATAAAAGTCTTAGTTAAATATATCCTTGTTTGTATGTATGTGTTTTTAATAAGTTATTTTCTGATGTTGTTCCTCCTTGCAGTTGTGAATCAAAGACTGGGATCACTGATCAAATTGAGGACAGCAATTTAACAGCATCTTGCATAAAAGATTTGGAGGCGAGTGAAATTAAATCGTTACTTGAATTAGATGTTTTTGTGGCTCTGAAAGCTCAAAAATCCTGATGTCACCTGTAGGCATGTTTTGGATATTCCAGAGTAGCAGGATCCATAATGTTGGGAACAGATGTAGAAATTAAGGACTGTGACAGCTCCTGGAGATCCTAACTGATGTTGAGGCTCCATTGTGCAATATCATGCTCTGGGCCTGGCAGCTTTTGGCTCTAGTTTCTGATTTACCACTGAGATCAGCTGATTAAAGTGACAGTTTTCTTCCAGTTTAGTGGCTCTGAAATGATTTGGAGCTAAGTTGAGCCTCAGGTCCTTTTGGCTCAGAGGTTACAGGGGCAAAAATAAGAGATTATAATGTCAGCTGGACTGAGGCAGACCAAAGATACCTGTCTGGATTGCCAGTTTTGGGGATCAGAGCTGGGAGGTATGCTGGAAATGTGACATGGTGGAAGGCTGTGACTGGGAGACTCTGGTCCAAACCCCTTTTTGCTGACTACAGGCTGCAGAATCTGAGTGATGCTGCATCCATCTAGGATGTAAATTGTTGCTGGAAAAAAGGTACAGTGCTCATAGAGGATGCTAAAGACAAATATTAAAGTGTCTAAAGCTCTGACAGCCAGGAAGTTAGGGCAAGAGTGTTTTGTGAGAGGCTAGGGTGGGGGGGGAGGACACAAAGGTGGGAGGTGCCTGGGATCTGGTCTCTAACCCAGCCAGTTACAGCTTTAGGAGAGTGGGGCCTTTGTGATCAGCACTGTGCTTGCTGTTTTGGATGGAGTTTGGTTTTAAGATGAAGTTGTCCCAGGAAAGCCAAGAACTGTTGTGGGCTGAATTTTCTTCAAAAAAAGAGTTGTTTGCATGTGGTTGAAAATGTGACAAGTGAGAGTGCTGATAATACAAGAAGATATACAACTGTGTAAATTGGGATGATGTTTAGCTTATAAACTCAAATATAAATTAAAATCAAAACTGGGAGTATTTTAGGGTGTGCAGGTGAATGGTTTTGCTATGAAATTTCTGTTGGTGCCCTTTTTTTTTGATTGCCGTAATACAGTAAAACATCAAGGGGCTACACGTTCAAAAAGTGCTCTCCATCTGTTCTCTCTGTTTTACTGTTTAAAAACCTTTCTCTGTTTAAAAGCTTCTGAAGTAAGAGTCTCAAAATAGCTGGAAATGCAAATTAGTGAAATTCTCTGTTGTATTTTGGTCATTCTGAGCAACTCCAAATTTCAGTGGTGTTACAGTCACTGCTCTGGTTCATGTCTGACCACTGATTATCCAAACAATAACTGCTGATCAATACAGTTTGTGGCTCTTCTGCATTTCTTGTGCATCGTTGTGCAGCATAACACCAGTTCACAATCTTTATATCTCAGTTCTCTATTTTGGGGCTTGAAAAATTAATACAACTTTCTCCTCACTAAATGCTGTCATCACCATCTAGTTGTCAGAGTGGTGTTAAGTCTGTTACTGGAGTCAGATACATTAAGAAATGCTATTAAAAATCTGGCATCTCCAAAGAGATATATACAGCAAACGTAATGACAGTCATAAGCATTTGATTTTTGGACACTGCCTTCACAAACACACCTCAAACACCATTTTGCTGCAAAACCGTAAGCCATTGTGAAGTGCAAACTTCATGTCTCTCTCCAAGTGATAGGAGGAAAAGAATAAAAAAGCCTATCAAATCTGGCACATGGGTAGGTAAATGATGGGTGACATTGAAGGCATTTAATAGAATAAATCCTGTTCATCAAAGCCTGCAGGCATGTAGTCTGGCTCAGTGTGGGTTAACTGGGGTCTTGTAGCGCATCAGAAGTTGATTTCTTTCTGCCTATGTGATACTTTGCAAGAGTGCAGGTACTTTGCATTAAGATCTCTTAGAGGACTATCAGTAATAACAGCATGAAAGGCCACATTTTAATCAGTACTTGCTGGCTCCCTAAACCCATCTGTACTGTTGTCTGCTAATTGCTTGTTCCCATTCCCATATGACTCACTTGTCTCAAAGTCCCTCAGTCACTGATGAACCGGCTAGTGAGGGATCCCCCACTGAAAGCATGTCTCAAAATCACCTTCTGCTTTTGCCTTTTGGGCTGTTTTTAAAGATCTTAGGGTGTTTTTACAAATCAGCAATGATTATTAGTCATGCTATCATATTAATGATGTTACTCATGTTCACAGAGAGGACCTCTTAGAAGCACTCCTTGCTATGGTCTTTCTCTTCTGTTGCAACTTCCTTTAAGGCCCTTATGTTGTTAATTTAGCACAGTGATAGTCCTTCAGTCCAACCTTTAAAAAGATGCAACAAATCAAATCTTTAGGCACTGTAAAAGATGGACAGGCACTGTAAAAGGTTGTTGAGCGAATGAAGAACAAGGGAGGAATAAGCTTCTCCATCAGTACCCATACCTTGTCTGCATAGGCTGCTTCCTGGTACAGAGCTGGGAGCCCCATTCTGTGCAGTGGGCTGCTCTGCCCTGTGTAGTGAAGCTGCACCTGCTGAAAACTGAGTCTGAATTTGTTCAGAGCCTGCTGGATTATAACACACTTCTCAGTCTGGAGGGAAAAAATCACTGTCCACAGGAAGCATGCATCTGATAAAATGCCCTTTACAGACTCTCACAGCTTTTCTTCATGGTATCAAGCTTGAAAAGAAGTGTTAAGGCAGTCTGAAGCAAAAGAGACCATTTCCAGTGGAGTTTGCATTTCTGTTGGCTGCATATACAATAGTAGGCATAGTCTGTAAGCCTAGTGGGAAGGGTTTGCTACTGAAAGGTTGTAAAAATAAAAGGATTTGTAGAGATTCTGTCCTCTCTTGTGAACTCACCGGCTTTGTGATCAACGTACTTTACATCCACTGCATGCTGCAGTAGTTTGTAAACATTGGAATTGCTTATTTGACCAAAGCAAATCAATTTTTTTTTTTTCCAGGTGAAACAAGAGAACTGAGCAGATTTAGGCCAATCCTTGTAAAGAGACACAGCTAAATCTGTGTGCAGAGCCTTTGTATTACCCTAGTTGGGCAGAGGGCTGAAGCTGTAGGACTGGGTCCTGCGCTGTCGAAGTGCTGTCCCTGAAAAGACATCAGGCAAAGGGCATTGCTGCTGTTGGTATTGTGGCCCTCTTCAAGAACTGCTGCTAACCTACTTCCCTCTCCCTGTGTATTACCAGAAGAAAGAAAAACGGCAAGAACTGCCTGGTCTTTAACTGTAACTTAACTGGCTTTAACTGTAACTTAAGCTTGGCATCAGTGTGTCCTGTTTTCCCTGTGTATTTTCTTGATTGCTTTATCTAGTGGTGTTTAGTATTCTTCATTCCCGTATCATCTGATCTGCTGGATGATAATAGCAGGCATCAAAAGAGAAGATTTTGTCTCAGAAACGCTATTGAGGACAGCATGGGCTTGATGTGGCAGAAGCAATAAGCTCTGCATCTGCTGGGATGCTCTCTTATCAATTTGCTCGTCACTCACAGGTTTGTGCTGGCTTCCCAGACCCACAGCGTGTGCTGGTGACAGCAAAGTAATGATGGAGATAACTCTGCTTTCTGTATTGAGTAAGTTATTTTTGCTGTAACTGTTTCCCCCTTCATTTTTCTCTCCAGCTTTTTGGGCAAAGGCCATCTGTGAATTGTGCAGAGGACAGTGTTCATCTGCTAAGAGTTGTGTGCAAAACACTTTGGTGGAGCTTAAACATCAATGTGTGCTTGACTTCAGGTCAGTTAAGTAGTCCTGGCCCCTCCTTGTTTAGCAAACCACCCCTACAAGAAATCAGGCTTAATCCCACACTTAACATTCATCACAGGCACAGGAGTTTTGCTGCACAGAACTTGATTCTCTTTCTGATGTAAATGGCAGATCCCAATATATAATAGACAAATTTGACAGAGGATGGGCTCTGCCAGGGGTTGGGCAGGTGCCCAAAAGATGGCAGGGCAGGGGTGGTGTGTGCTGTGCCCATGTGTCTAGGAGCTGGGAGTGCCTGCTCCTGCATCCCAGCACTAGCCCCGCTAGTGACAAATGAGCAGCCCTTCCTTGTGTCCTGGGGCAGGGGTGCCCCTGCAGGCTGGTTAGACCCTGCAGGTGTGTTGTTCATAAGCAGTGGTTGATGCAGATTACGGGTTAGAAGTGCCTTAACTATAAATGGTGTCTTGCAGTTTGCTGGAATGAGTGGCATTGTGTGCTCCAAAAGCCCTTCCCCAGGCCAAACATCCTGCACCAGCTGGGAATTAGGGACTGTGGGTAAAGGAGGGTATCACCCTTCTCTGTCCTGGGAGTAAGGCTTTGGGAGACAATGGGAGGGCTCAGGAGGTGCTAGAAGGCAGCTGCATGGCAGAGAAAGGCAGTCATTCATCCCAGCTGGAGCAAAAGCATTGGGGTTTGAGACCTATCTTCTATTTTTAGAAAAACGAAATACTGAATATTGATTTTTTTCTGCTTTTAGAAAATTGGCAGGTTTCTGACATGTTCTCTGAGGGTTATAACCTAGTAGCTTGGTTTTGTGGCCTTCAAAGAAGTAGCCTGTTCCTACCTGTAGTTTTAGTTCCTACAAGGTGAAAACCGTCACTTTCAGCATTACTGCATAGAAGAATAGAATGGTTAGGGTTGGAAAGGACCTTAAGATCATTCAGTTCCAACTCCCCTGCCATGGGGAGGGACACCTCACACTAAACCATGTCAACCAGGGCTCCGTCCAACCTGGCCTTGAACACTGCCAGGGATGGAGCATTCACAACTTCCTTGGGCAACCCATTCCAGTGCCTCACCACCCTCACAGTAAAGAACTTCCTCCTTATATCTAACCTGAACTTCCCCTGTTTCAGTTTGAACCCATCACCCCTTGTCCTATCACTACAGTCCCTAATGAAGAGTCCCTCTCCAGCATCCTTGTAGCCCCCTTCAGACACTGGAAGCTGCTATGAGGTCTCCATGCAGCCTTCTCCAGGCTGAACAGCCCCAACTTCCTCAGCCTGTTTTTGTATGGGAGTTGCTCCAGTCCCCCTGATCATCCTCATGGCCTCCTCTGGACTTGCTCCAACAGTTCCATGTCCTTCTTATGTTGAGGACACCAGAACTGCACACAATACTCCAGGTGAGGTCTCACAAGAGCAGAGTAGAGGGGCAGGATCCCCTCCTTCGACCTGCTGGTCACGCTCCTTTTGATGCAGTCCAGGTGAGGAAAGTATTTCTTCTCAGCTGAAAACAAGGGGCTGCAGGGTTGGGACTACAAACTGACCTACTTCAAAGAGCACTGAGCTCCCTTGAAATACAGTGGTTTATAGTGTTGGTCAATAATAGAAAGTGTCGCAGTGTAACAGTATTAAGTGCAGCTTGGAACTGAGCATTATGGGCTGCAGTCTAGACAAGCTTGCAGGCTTCCCCAGATCAATTCCATTCAATTCTATGCTGGTTTACAATGTTTTTTGTAGTTCCTACAGATTATATGTTCAGAACCTTTTGAAAAACATTAAAAGCTGAACTCAGCCAGGGTAATGGTAGACAGAATTCCTGCCAGAGTTTTAGTTGCTTTGGCTTACAGGTCTGTCCACAGAAAAATGCTGCAAAGTGCTTAGCCAGATGCTTATAATACTAAAACCACCATGGGCAGAGTTCTATCAATATAAACATGCTTGGTTTAGGATGGTTATTCCCCTCTCGTTGCAGGTAGAGGGTCCAATAAAACCAGTATACTGCTTGTTTTCTTCTTCACATCAGCAAGTGGTGTTGGCCCAGTGTGCTCTTTTAGTAGGCTGTCAGGGATCTGTCCCTGCTGTGGATGGGGAAGCTTGGGCTGCCTGCACAAGAATTACAGGGCTGGAGGCAGCAAATACTGGGCCCAAACACCTCTGACATGGTTGTTCTGCACAGGGTTACACAGGTTGCCTTCATGTTGCAGCTTGCTTTAGCTTGACTTTTGTGTCTTCAACAGGGAACTTTGGGCAGAATGATATGTTCCACATTTGAGAAGTACCCCCCTCTGCCCTGCTGTCTGGGGAGCTGAGGAGCTGGGTGGCAGCTATCTGTAATGCATAACATGCTTCTCAGCTGCTGCTCCTCTCTGTGCTGCAACTTGCTGCTCAGGGCAGTAAAGTCTTGAGTCCAGATCAGAGACCGGATGATCACAGCTAATTGTGAAATGGTCACTTTTGGTGCTGCTGGTGAGGATTCTCATATAGCACTGATAAAGTGCAAATGACAGACAGTCAAGGGAAAGATCACTTTCACCCCCTGTATGGATTTGTTTTAAGGATGTTGTGCTGGCTAAAGTTGTCCAGTGAAATGCTGGATGTTGCTGCGACAGTTACCAGGATTTACATAATTCTTTCTAGAACATCTGAATTCAATTGCTTATCTATAATATAATTTAGAATAATATCTCTCTGTCTGTTTTATTTGCCTATTCCATGGTGGTAACACTATTTCAATTCCAAAAGCAACCCAGTGGCCAGCTCTCTTCATCGGAGAGATGGTATTTGAGGAAGACTTCTTTGCTCTCTGTGTGTTCTTTGACCACGGCCATCCAGCCCACACTCCTGGCTAAGCTGTGCCAAGACATAACACAGCTCCATCATGAGCTCCTGCAAACATGCTAACTGGGGATGTGAGATGCAGGCAGTCCTCCCAGGAAGCTCATTTCCTGAGGCTGCATCAGGGTCTCAGCTTGTCCCATCTGCCACCAGAGCTGTCCTTCCTTGCATCAGAGCAGATGCCTGTTGTGCTAATTGCTGGAGACCAGAGCTGCTGCAAAGGTCTTCATTTGCTTTAGGACTGGGAAATCATCTTTCTGGGACACTACAAAGTCCTGCCTCAAAGGCAAGTGTGTTCTTTTCAAGGTGTAGAGGCTCAAAGCCTGCTGTGGACTCAGATGGCCATGTTCTGGTTGTTTGAAAGGAAATGGGGGGAGCGGGAGAAAGACTCTTGTTGGCAGCTTTGAAAATGTGTGTTGAAGACTGTGGAGTCTCGCTAATAGAATGTGTTGCATCTGTTGGCATGGAAAATGAGAGCCTTACTTTTGAACTAACTATTTGACTAATATGATGTGCTAGAACTAACTATTTGACTAATATAATATGCTTCCAAACTGCTTTGTTTCTAAATACCCAAATAACGTGAAATTTCCAAGGAAGTACTGTGACTTTCTGTAAAGTTTTCATGTCCTTCATGTTTTTCAGCCTATTTCCTTTCCCCTTTCAGGTCTGTGTTATTTGCCAAAGTTGCTTTTAAGCCTTCCTCTGTCTCTGATTCTGTGCACTAGTAATACAACTGTTTCACAACCCTGGTATTTGTTTGTGGGAGAAGCTAAAATGCTTTCCTGGCATAGGAGAATTCTCTGCCCCGAGGAGTTCAAAGACTAAGACTGGAAAGCCTGGACTAAGAAGATAACAGACCATTAGTGGTTTGAGTATTTCAGCCTTACTTGGGTGACCAGATTATATTCTTCCTGCAAGCACAAACCTGGGGCAGGTCATATGGATTGAATAGTTAAAAATATGCAGGCAGCAGTGATTTGGGCATTGTATCACCCTACTCCTCCATGTAAAATAGCTCTGCTCCAACCTCTGTGGAGTACTTCAAAAACAAATATGTTACCAACAGTAAAACCTCCAGACACTAGCAACAAGAAGCAGATTAAGTGCATGAGCTAGGATCATGGAAAGGGAAGCTCCTGCACAAAGGACTGTCATTTGTTGCAAGCTGGAATTAAATCTTAAAACACAATAGAGGTGCTTACACTGAGAGCTCCTTCACAAAACAAATTGGCATGGACTGAACTTCTGCTAGCACTGCTGAACGGCCTCTGTGCTGAAGGGATTCGTACCATGTCCACAGGCTGGACAGGAGGAGGAGGCTGCAAAAAAATGGCAGGAGTACAAGGCAGAAAAGTCCAGCTATGATGTGAAAACTCACAGGAAATGCTAAGGAGGGAGATGAAGAGGTGACCAGTGATTTTAATCCTTGAAAGGGATTTGTGAGATGTTCAAGCCAATGATGTATGCTCAGCAGAGGTCAAATCTTCTGCAATCCTCTATCTTTCTGTGCTTGCCTCAGTGAATTTTGATGGGTGCACTGCTGCAGACCCTGCCCATCAGCCTGGAATTGCCCGTGTTATGGTTGGACTTGATGATCTTAAAAGTCTTTTTCAACTTACTTGATTCTATGGGTCTAGCGGAAAATGATCCATACAAATAATGGCATTACCTTTTCAATCTAAGGATAATACTGTGTTTGAATTTCATGCTATGCAAGATACCTGTTCCTTTATGAGGCAACTTCAGAATGAATAGGGTTAAATGAAGGCCAACTATCAGGGAACAGATATGTTAATTTCTGTAATACAGACTGTCCTGCAAATCTCTTATGGGGAATGAAGGACAAAACTGGCAACATAATAGAATAGTAAAGGACTACTTAATCCAAGTAGAATGGTAGCACAAATAGGTCCAAGGCTAATGCTCTGCTTTTTATATATATAACAAGAATTGCACCCTCAGGACTACTAGGAGTAGCATGTAGGAGGTGTATCAGGATTTCAGTGTTCCTTTGAGCTTCCAGAGACGACTTATATTGGCTGGGGAGACACTGGCTGTGGTGAACAGGCTGGTGGACGATGCGAGATTGCCACTGAAAATCAGTATTTCTAGCACACTGCTCCCTCTTGCACTCTATTCAACAGCTCTGAGGATGAAATGGTTTTGAGCACTCTCCTGGTCTATAACAATTGATTAAGCATGTATTAAAAGATCTATTAAGAATGTATTACCCCTTCCTAAACCATTTGTTAAGGACTGCTTGAGTCTGTGTGATTGTGTTACAGTTGCTATCCATGTGCTCCAGCAGAGTTCTTTGGGATGTAAAGATAAACAAAGAATAGAAAGTCTGACATTATAGCCATATACATCTTGCTTGTGTTTTCCACTCTAGATGACTCTAGTTAGCAGAACAGGGAGGTTCAAGGAAAACATGCCTGCAGCAAACTGCCTCTCAGATAATGTTCCATGAAAGGGGCCTTCAGTTCTTGTTTTAGCGCAGCATGTGTGTGCAATGAATGAAATCATACTTTGGAGTGCGGTGTATTTAAAAGGGTTAGAAGGGACTAGAAAGTCAAACTAATTTTTTGGTGATATATGTTCCACTTCTACCTTGTGTTACTTAATGAAATATGGTGTTTTTGTTATGGTGTCTTACCCACTTTAACTATTAGTTACTTGATCTCATATAGGAACCTTTGAAATATCTGTTGGCAAAACCTGATGAGAAGACAGTGATGTGCTTGAAACAGAAATTTAAAGAACAAAAGCTGTGGCCATTTCTGGGAGATGATAAGAAGATGACGGGACCTATAAGTGTCTACAAGGAAAACGGGTAACGGGCTCTCTTATAAGAATTGATCATCACTGCTTTAATGATACAGACCCAGTGCCAGCACTGCACAAGCCATGAACACTGTAGCCTGGTGAAATCAGGGACACCTGCCCATTTGCCCTGGGAGTCTTCTGCTTCTCTTGGCACCAAAGAGTGGGTTGGAGTGTTTGCCTTTCCTAGAGCTCAGCTATGACTAATGGGACAGCTCTGTGCAAGCTGTGGTTTTAGTTATGCTGAACATTTACACAGAAATGAGCAAAGTGCCTCTCAACACAAGTTTTTCTGCCCAGCTGATGGGCAAACTGTGTGGTTCAGGGGTAAGAATATCCAGTCCGTCCTAGACGAGATCCTGACACCTACCCAACCTGCCCCTTAACCTGGGCATACTGAAAGGTGGGAAGGGGCTGGTCCCATGCTCAGTCCCCTTCCCACCCTTTCTTCCTCTCCCCACTGGTGACTGCCTGCAGGAGGTTCTGACACACTTCTCTTTACTCTTCCCCATAAAAAAAAACCTCTACCCACATGCCTCCTGGATTCACAGGGTCCTCAGCTGCCCTGTAATGCCTCTGGTTTTAGAGGGGCAGCTCTATACCACCATGGGCAATCTCTGTCCATACACAAGTTGCTCATGTTGCATGGGAGCACAGTGGTACCATGTGCTGCCATAGGTGGGCTGAGGTCTGAGGTACATCTTCTCTCTTATATAACTACAGGGACTGATGCAGAGGGACCTAAACTAAGAAAACAAGGAAAAACGTGTCAATTGCTCCCCCAGAATTTTATCTTAATCCCTACCAGAAACTACAGTAGTTCAGTGGTGTTGTTATGACTGACTCAGTCATAATCAAAATAAAACCCAACAAAACAACATAACATAAAGTTAGGAAAAGGTGTCCCTTCTGTTTTATTATGAACATGTTTCCTCCTTCAACATTTTCACCCACAGGGTGAGTTAAATCTGAAGTGCACAGAAAGCAGGTTTGCATCCCCTAAAGGGTTTCCTTCCTCGTTCTGCTTGAAAGGACTGTTATGGGATGGGAAAAACCTGCAGCAGTGCTGCCCAGGCCTTGCACTGTGCTGTAGGCACAGGCAACTTATGGCTGCAGCACACAGGCCACACCAGGCTGCAGTATGCCTTATGAGGCAGAGGTGGGAAGCATGTCATGGTTTGTCCATCCTCACTCTTCAAGGACTGGGGCTGTCAGGAGTCATACCCTTCTCCTTCTGGGCAAGAGCAGAAACAGCCTGTCATAATTAGATCTTCATTAGACATTTGCACAACAGAACTTAATTTATTGTGCATGTAAGTGTGTGAGTTTATCCTTTGAGTTTATTCCTATCTCTCTCTTTTAATGTCTTCTACAAAAATATAGCTGAAATCCAAGGGATTTTGGTTAAAACCATCAATGTAAGATGTTGGAGTGCAGAATGTGCTCTGTGAGGAGGCTAGCAGTGAAATATTCACAGGTTTGAGGTTATTTGAATCTATTGAATAACCTGCCTGAATTTCCAGCGCAGCTGATATAAACCAAAACAAAGCAAGCTGAAAGCAGAAGTAATTAAACCAGTAGTTAAACCCACACTGATGGAACTGTGGGGGGCAGAAAGTCACATAGCTTGCTTTTTTTATTTCAGTCTTCCTTTTGTTGCTTTCTTTTAAGTGATTTCAAAGGCTTTTCAAAGGGAAGATTAGTGCTGTTCCTGAGTTACAGTCCAAGTCAGAGCAGTTCTATAGGATATGCGTCACCTGGAGTGCCTTTCCCAGCCTCCCTGGGCTCAGGTTCCCTGCCTTAAAACCTTCCACACACCAGGGCATCCAGCTGTGTCACAAATGGTGCTGTGTTCCGTTGTCTCCCTATTTTCTGGGTCAGAAGAAAGGATTATGAATATATATCTGTTCTGGTTATGCCTCTTGCAAAGGAAGCTGCAAACAAGTTTACTGCCTATTACGGTTTTGAATCATAGATCCAAAATCCTCCTCTGACCTCCTCCTTTTGTGTGCTCTACAATAGCCTTTGCTAAGTTAGTAGCTGGAACCTTTAGGAAAACTGCAGAACAATATACCCTTTGCCTTCCTTACTGTATTTGCCCATATGGATAGTGCTGGGGCTTAAGGCATGGCAGTCACAAGGGGAGAGGAAAGAGACTGAATATTTTCTTGGCTTATAGGACTCAGTGTGCTCTCAAGGAAAAAAAAGCATCAGCAAAGCAGGAAGAACAGTTAATAGAGTTTGTAGGGGAGATTTACAGAGTACGAATTAGCTATTGTGCCAAATATCTCATTTGATTGTTTTGTCATGCACTAGTTTCCAATATTGCTATTGCTGGGACCGAGCAGGAAATAAATGAAAACAAAGATACAAAAGGAACATTTAAGTAGAACATTTATGTATGAGTTAATTCAGTTGCCTCCAAAGCTCAGGTTGTTCTTATAGTTCAAAGCTGCCAAAAATGCCTGAATCTTTCTTTTTTTTTTTTTACCCTACTTCTACAAGGTTATCCGTCGTGTCGTTCCCCCCCCCCCCCCCCCCCCCCATATATATAAGTGAGCAGATACTGCTTAACCAGTACAGAGGAGTGCAGCTCTTGCTGGAGATAACTGGAAAGAAACTGGTGGGATTTTATTTCCCTCACAGTGAAACCTTATTATCCCTTTTTGGTGCCAGAGAAGTGGTCGGGGGAAAACCACAAAAGCTTTCACAGCATCTCAAGCTATTGAGAGGTAGATGATAACTGTCTTTTGGGTGATGTCATTTTGGGTGGAGAAGAGATTCAGAGCAGCCCTGTGGAGAAGGACTTGGGGATGCTGGTGGATGAGAAACTGAACATGAGCTGGCTTCAGTGTGCACAACCGTATCCTGGGCTGCATCAAAAGGAGTGTGACCAGCAGGTCGAAGGAGGTGATCCTGCCCCTCTACTCTGCTCTCGTGAGACCTCACCTGGAGTATTGTGTGCAGTTCTGGTGTCCTCAACATAAAAAGGACATGGAACTGTTGGAACAAGTCCAGAGGAGGCCACAAGGATGATCAGGGGACTGGAGCACCTCCCGTATGAAGACAGGCTGAGAAAGTTGGGGCTGTTGAGCCTGGAGAAGAGAAGGCTGCGTGGAGACCTCATAGCAGCTTCCAGTATCTGAAGAGAGCTACAAGGATGCTGGAGAGGGACTCTTCATTAGGGACTGCAGTGATAGGACAAGGGGTAACGGGTTCAAACTGAAACAGGGGAAGTTTAGGTTAAATATAAGGAAGAAGTTCTTTACTGTGAGGGTGGTGAGGCACTGGAATGGGTTGCCCAAGGAAGTTGTGAATGCTTCATCCCTGGTGGTGTTCAAGGCCAGGTTGGATGGAGCCTTGTGTGACATGGTTTAGTATGAGGTGTCCCTCCCCATGGCAGGGGAGTTGGAACTGAATGATCTTAAGGTCCTTTCCAACCCTAACTGTTCTATGATTCTATGATTCTTTTCTGGTCTTGACACTATATTCTAGAGTCAAATACATCAGTCCAGCGAAACAACCAACCAGGTAATATTATATAGGTCATATGGATAGGGGCAGGAATATTTTGTACTGTATTCAGGCTGGTTTAAATTGAGAGAATGTGCAAGTAGAGTTTTATGGAGCTTTTACTGAGGGATGTTTGGGAGCAGAACTGGAAAGCTTGGAAATTTGTCTTGAGTTCATTTCTTGCCTGTTTGTTAGATAGTTTTACATTATTTTTGTCATAATGTAATAGAATTGATGTATCTTTATTCTCAGCTCTTGGCAGAGAATTGAAATTTAGTGGTGGTTAAAATATTTTAGTAGTAGCTGCCCCAAAAAATGTTTGAAAGAGAATTATTTAAACAACATCATTTTATTTCAGTAATGACCATGTATATTTTGTAGATGCACTTACCAATACAAAAGTGAAAGAGAAACGTGGTATTCAGAAACTTGTAATCTTTGGGTGTATCTGTTGTCAGTCTGTATTGGGAAGAAGACAAATGCTGACATATCCAGCCATTCTGCAGCCCAGAAATCCTATCGTCACGCCAGGGGTACTGGTTACAGGACAGAAAAAAAGAGAGAAATTAGAAAGTAAACCTGAATGAGAAAATCAAAGTCTGGGAAAGATGAGAGAGGTACAACAGTTACTTTTTATTTGACATTAATAGTCACAGTTAGGCAAAACAGCCAGTGAGAGAACAGTGTGGTATTCCCAGGAAGAATCAGAAGTTCAGTTCTGCATTTGTACCCTTTTTATGTCATAGCCAAAGTAGATATTTACCAGATTTATTTATTTCTTATTAATGAGTGGTGGCTGGATCCTGCCATGTTGCTTGCAACAAGTGAACAGCTTTACTGAAGTTGCTTTTCACTGACTCTGTGGTCTGTTTACATCAGCCCACTTAACTTAGATCACTTTAACACCCCCAAAGAGCTGGTAATAACAGTGGGAGACCCACAAAATACAGGTGAGGGAAGCAGCCTTAGATACGGTTTAAGCCAGAGGCTCTGCACTTCTGCCTGGCAAAGAGTGTTAAATAGCATTCAGGAGAGGAATTCAGTGTCCAAGGTGGGTGTTTGTGGATCTGCATGTCTCAAGGTCTCTTAACTCTCAAAATGTCCCCAGGAGAAGTTGCTAGCAGAGACTTCAAGTGGTAGAGTCAGTTTCAGCAAGTCATCCTTTCCAGAACAGCTCAATATTAGGACTCACAAAAAAAAAAAAGTATTAAAAGAAAAACTACTAATCCTTTTTACTTCTGACTTTTGAATGAAAATTGAGGTAATCTGCAAATGAACCTGATTTCTTGCATCCAGATGTCCTCTAAAATAGAAGCAAATGGCTCTCATCACAAGGGGCTTTTCCCCTGCTCAGTGAAGTGTGTCCATGTTGGAGGTACAGAAGCAACACATAGTCCTAGTTTCTGTCTGCTCTCCTCCAAATGCAGGTTAAATAGACAAGTGCTTCTTTCCCATGCAGTTCTCTCTTCTTTGCTTTTCTTGTTGCCCGTGTTTCTCTCCCTCTGCCTCCCAAGCAAGTCTGGTGTTGTGGAACTGGTTTGATAGAGCAGCAGTGGAGTTTTGAAGAACAGCGGGGTTTCTGGACTGTCTTTTCTTAGCATATTACAAGTTGATCACTACAAGACTGAATTGTTTCAGCTGAACTTCACACCTACCTGATGGATAGCAATTAGAAGTCAAAACAGGAATAAAAGGATTAATTTGAATCAAGTGGAGTTTCTCATATATTCCTTGATGACTGAAAACTGAGTGAGCTAAAATGAAACAGACTTCACTGGGCCTTGTCTATACTACAGGAAGAGAAATTTGGAATCTGAAGTTTGAGCGTGAGAACAATGTAGAGGATTGCTGAGGAATCGAAGAGGTAGGCCACATGATATCTGTGCCATGGTTATTTCTTATGAGGTAGTTTTCCTTCATTCTTGCAGTCTTGATTAACTAACCCACCCTTTTTTGAATGCTGTTACTCTCTTCTTCTCCCAGATTTATTTTCTGGGGGGGTTTTGAAAGGTTTTTTTGTTGTTGTTGTTTTGCTGGGGGTTTTATTCAGTTGTCCTTTTCATCTGAAGGTAGGGTGGCAAGGCAAGCAGTCATTACTCATCCAGGGAAGGGATAGACACTGAAGACTGTAGCAAGTTCCATGCATCTTTTTCTCTGCACAAGTGTAAATATATTACTTCCCTACATCCTGTGTTTCAGAGCTCTCAAAAAAATAATGTTTCCATCCTTTACAGCCCTTCTTTTTTGCCATCTGTTTCTCTCAACCTTCGCTCTTGCCGAGGGTTTCCTGCTTGTTCCTGGGAGTTCATGGAGAAATGATACCTACTTGGAGGTTGCTGCGGCTGGGGAGCCAAGTGGGGAGTCCATGGTGCATGGACCTGTCATGTCCATGTCATGGTCCATATTGGCTCTATGAGGACTGTGGTTCTTGTGTGTCACAGGGCAAGCCCCCATTTCCCCTGTCCTCTCCTTCTGCACAAACCCAAAGTTGGTGTTGCAAAAGCAAACGCGAACAAGTTTTGTTAGTTGCAGCCAGCTGGAAATCTGGCCTCGTACCAGATATCCAGGGTATAACTCAGACCACTTTCCATTCTCCCCTGCCTCCTCCTCCATGAGTTAGTAGCTGTGGGCAGCAGCAAATCTTTCTATAAACTGCCTTCCAGAACCAGGTAACAATCCAGGTTTCTCATCTTATCTCTCTCCCCCTTGTTCTTACTCTTTTTTAGGGACAGGTAACAATAATACTACACATCGCATGTTCTCCTTACGATTGCCATTGTATCTCTGCCAGAACTAGGTAACTGCAGCACTTTTCATTATCTATCTGTCTTAAAACCAGTAACAGCAGTGCTTTAAATTATGTACCTTTCTTCCCTTTCCTCTGTCAGGCAGGTAATTGTTATGCTCATCTTTATGTGTCTTTCCTGGAGCTGTAATAGTTTTCATTGTATCTCCTCAGAGCTTATTATGGTAATGTTCCTTACTGTATATTTCAGAGTCATAAGCTGATATCTTTTAGAGTCACCTCTGTAGCAGTTTGCCATCTGTATTTCTTACAATTTGGGTAATTAAAATAGTGTCCTTAGGTTAACAGCATTGTCATGGTTTAAACCCAGTCAGGTAACTTGTTCACTCACTCCCAGTGAGTGGTGCCGAGCTGACAACAATCGAAGTCCGTGTCCGTCTCCCCCCCCCCCCGGCACCGGGGCTCTCCCCTTCCCCACTCCCGGAGGAACGGGGAGGAGGATCGAGAGAGTGCAACTCCTACGGGTTGAGACAAGAACAGTCCAGCAACCAATGTACAACACAAATCACCACCGCTACTATCAGCTAAAACAATGATAAGGGAAAATAACAAGGGAAGAGAATACGATACCACCGGCCAAGAAAACGAGTTCCACCCGGAAGCTCCTGTCCTTCCGGGTAACTCCCAGTCACCCCCCACCCCGGGCATGACGTGCTGTGGTATGGAATACCTCCCCGGCTAGCCCGGGTCAGGCGCCCCGTCTCTGCTTCCTCACAGCTTCCCCTCCTCCCTGGCAGAGCATGAGCCTCACAGAGTCCTTGGTCAGGGTAAACATCACTTAGCAACAACCGAAAACATCGGCTTCACCAACACTGTTCTCAAGCTAGAAGTCAAAACACAGCACTGCACCAGTTAACACAAAGGAAAAACATGACTGCTATTGCTGAACCCAGGACAAGCATTCAGCAGGGTTATGCTTTTCCTCTGAGGAGCTCTCTATCAGGCTGTCTTGGGGTTAGAAGTGTCCTGTCCAGCTCACTCTTGATCTGAGGCTGAATGGGGCCATTCACCTTCTGGGCTTTAGCAACGTGTTACTGCCAAGGCTCCACGACTGTGCATTGAGCTATGGAATATGCTGAGAGGGGCTTGGCCTCCCCTCCTACTTGGGACCCACCTTCAAAAATCAGGTTGTCCTACATGTCCTCATTTTCATTTTTGCAAACTGAGATGCTGCTCTGTTGAGAGGAACAGGCTGCTCCTTTACACTGTCTAGCACCATTACTCCTGAGTTTGATGTCACTCTTCTTTCTTATCTCATAATATAGATCTGCTGTGCATGGGTAACTAAGGCAAGTCTCAACAACTTGGCTATGACTCCCTGAATATTCTTAGGAATTACCTTTCTGGGACCTCAGTGTTTGCTCTTCAGTTTTCGTGTGACAGTACAATGTCTTCTGTGAGGCCTTGATGGAACAAAAATAATAGTGTGTAGTTTAAGTGATTTTTCTCCTTGCAGCATGTACACTAAACAGGTTAATAAGCCAGTAGTTGTTGATCAAGTTATGTAAAATAACTCCAAGCAGCAAGGCCAATTTGAAAATCACTTGCTAAACTATTCAGTAAATGCATCTGCATAAATAACACATGGGAATAAATTTGAACTGGTTTGATAGCAGAAAAGGAGGGCTACATTTGCAGCATAATTCAGGGAGTGTAAATCAAATCAAACCACTTTTGTCTCCTGTTCCTGCTTTTATTAGAGAATCAAAATTCAGATCAGTCTCATGAAAACATTTCCTTTTACCTCTTAAATCTCGTAAGTAACCCTGATTCTACTTACAAGTGAACACCGCCTCACTGTGTTCATGCTGCCTGCCCGCAACCCCAACATGAAATAGCTGAAAACTAAAATACATCTCAAGAAACATTTTTTTTGAATTTTGACATAAACTGCTTAGAAAAGCAATGTGATGTTAGGGATATAACATACAGAGAACTCTTAAATTTAATGGGAAATTAATAGGTATAGCTGGAGTGGGTAATTTCAGGAGTGCAGCTGTAGAAGTTGATGCAGACCTGTGAATAACATTACATCCAGGAACTGTGTTATTAAAATTGCTACCTTCTTGACTAGCATGGAAAAAAATCACAGAGGAAATCAGTCGGCAGTATTAAGGTCTAATCATGACAAGCCAGTGAAAATGGAGGGCATTCTGCAACTGGGAAAAAAGCTGCCAAGTTCATTGCAAGAGCGCTGCATTTAGGAGAAGGGCTTCTAGCAAAGCCAATCTAAGTGAAGTTGCCTTCAGCTTAGATGAGAAAGATATGCTGGCAATATTTTTTCATATAAAAGAAAATTGAATTCTTAGCCAGAATAAGGAGGAGGAAAAAAAGTTGGTATCCAGCGTGATTATGAAATTCCCTCTGTGATAATCTGATCTGGAGACCATCAGCCAGGGGAGGATTTATCTGTCATTGCCTGACAAGGAGAATTTCCAAAAGAGTCAGCAGAGGTGATTGTGTCAGCAGCAAAGTCCATCGATTGTCATGAGAGCAGATCTGGGGTAGTGTTGAACACCTCCCAGTGCAATAGTTCATACATAAATGAATGTCATGAGGTATTTGGTATAAATTGGTGTAGATTTCAGTGTGTGTAAAACCAGCCCCTCATAAAAAGCTTGAAAGTAAGAGATAAGTAGGTGCTGTCCAAAGTGTTTCATTTCTCTGTGCCTCTGTTTCTTGGATGAAATGTTTTTACATCTCATTTCCCCATCCATAAAACAGGTGTGTGGGCACTCCTGCCTTTCCCTTGCATACTGAGAGGATGATGGGCAGTGAGAGGCTATCAGATTGCATTGTAACTTTAAATGTTCAATTTATCAAATTGAGCCAGGGAATGAGTGCTAATGTGGTATCTGCAATACAGTTTTGCACAGCCCATCACAGGCTGGTTTTAAGCTCCCCAGAAACTCAACAGACCATGAGTTCACCAGTACTGGCAGTGGTACACAACACCAAACAAGCAGGCTCCCTGTCTTAGATGAAGTCTTTCTATGTTACATAGAACCCTGAAAAAGCCCCTGCTTAGTACTTGTTACATTGCCTTGACTAGTTAAAAGAATAATTTCTGTCTACCTGCTAATATAAGGAAAAATAAACTGAGCCATTCTGTGTCTCACAAGGTCTATCAGTCTCAGACAGTAACATGCAGCACAGGCAGCTGTAATGAAAGCCAAACAACTTATCGACAAGGGGCTGAAGGATTCCATTTCTTGTAAAAAGAAATCATTTACATTGAGGCATTCCTTTAATTTGTTTCAGCTGATGTCAAATCACTTGATTCCTTCTTTGAACAGCTGGGAAGCTTTTACAGATTTCATAATGTGTTCAAGGTAGCTTATGCTTTTGCAAGAGAGCTGCTTTCAGAAAGCTGCAAATACTTATGTTCTGATGGAGGTGGTACTAAACAAAGAAGAGTTACATAAATGCCTTGTAGCATAGGCTTCATGTGTTAAGAATATTAAAAATAACTCCTCAATGCTCACAGGGTCTTATTTCAGTAAAGTGTGCTCCGTTTTCCATCCTGTTATGCATGACTTCAACTACAAAACCATTGTAGAATTGAAATGTATCTGCATATCCAATACACAATGCCCCTTGGCAAAACCCATGTGAAAATAAGAGGGCTGAAGAGGGAAAATACATTTAATATTCATATATGAATTGACTAGTTAGTCAGTACTCTGGCCTGCCTTTTTGCTTAGTCTTCAGTTAAGTGTAACTGTTTTGTGTCTCGTTTCCATCAAGCTTCAATGAAGCAGGATACAGAAAACAGCCTATTCCTAAACAGAAGAGGTCCCAAAGGTAAACTTGACTTCCCTACATTTGTGGTTGGTAAGATCCATAGTTTGGGGCTTACTGCTATGAGACCAGGCCCAGCTTTGAAGATCGAAAGGAGGGTCTTGAAGTCAGACTCTCTTAACTCTGCTTTCAAGTTTTATATGAATCCATAGCAAACCTCTTCCTGATCTTTTAGCCTGGCTTCTCATACAAAATGTCTCTCTGGATGGGACAGTCTGTCTTTCGAAAGTAGCTTTTGAAGTTGCTCAGTTTCAGTGTCTCCCAAGGAACCAAAAGCCTCAAAACACGGCGTTGCTACAAACATAATGAATATAAACAGCTGGATAAAGGAGAAAGAGAAACTATTCCCCACTAGAAAAATGAGGCTGCAATGGTCTCCCGCCTCACAGCCATCCAGGAGTTGTGAACCATGAGAAAAGCTCGGGATAGAGCCCTGTGCTCCTTAGACATCAAAAATCAAAGCACAAGACTGGGACTCTTGGTGAAATAGGCTCTTACTCAGCTAGATGGGAACTCCCGCTTGGTTTTTTTTTTTTTTTGCTAGTCTGGGGAAAGGTTTTTAAACCTTTACCGTAAGCTTTGCTCCTATCTGAGACTGGCAAACAGGATTTGCCAGGGTGGGATAGGAACCTTTGAAGATTAATGTGCACATGCAGACCAGATCCTCAGATGCACACTGGACACCTGATTGACTGAGCATGCAGGAGTGATTGCAGCCAGCTTGCACTCCTGAAGAAAATGAAATAGTTTTGTGAAGAGTTCAGGTTTGTTCTTTTGTTTTGTTGTTGTTGGTTTTAAATCTAATGAATTGGGAGGAAGAGAACAGAGAATGGGATCTATCAGGGCCTTTCAGCCCTCTCTGGAGAAGAGAAAAAAAACCCAAGCACATAAAAGCCTTGATTATTAAAGGCATTTTTAGGAGTTGCCAAGAAATTTGAATACCAGAAATGACTTGCGTGCAACACGAATTCCCATGTTTTTATAGTCACAAAGGTCTTGAAACTAATGTGGGAAACTAATTTTCCTTAATCTCACATACAGTATGTAAATCAAAGACAGACCTGTATTAATAGAAACAGTATTTCTGCACTTTGAAAACCTCTAATATCTTCTGACTGCTAAAAATTTCCCTGGTGCCTGTGTGTGTGCTTTCCTAGGAGGGCCTCTTATCTGTCTCCTCCCAGTGGCAAACACTGGGTGTGAGTTCCCAGTTTTCATCAGGTATCTCTGAGCCAAACTGCACTGGGCAGATTTCAGATGAGATGCTGTGCTCATGTTTAATGTACCAGCAGAAACCGTAATGGTATTAATTATGAAGTTTTAGAAATGTGAGGCAAAGTTAAAAGCTGTTTCATCTTATTCACAGCATGTGAGAAAGGGTAGAGAATACTGAAAGACAGATTAAAGGAGCAGCTTTGGGACAGTTTTGGTGGAGGTAGCACCTGGCTGGCATAGCTTACTCTCAGTTCAAGCTGGGTTCCCACTATGTCATATAGGTCTGGCAGCCTAAAATAAGGCTGAATACGTGTAAGGGGAAATCTTTCAAGCTTAGTGTTGCAATGGAAAATAGATCATCAAGATAGTTCAGATTAGGCACGGTAAATCTAGGATTTCGGAAGGGAAGGAATGAAGAGATTAGTTTTCTTCTGAGTATGTCATGGTGCACAGAGCAATGAGGAGAGGCAGGCTTTTTCTAGGGTTGCAGATGTGTCCATCATGATGATGGGTCTTTGAAAGAGAGTAATTGGACACCAAAATTTGCAGTATTTTTTTTGTGACCCTAAAAGCTAAACTGGGAAATGGCATTTGTAAGAGAAAATGGCTTTAAATGAAGTAACTTCTCATACAGCATTGTTCATTTAGGTTTCACTTATTTAGTGTTAAGGGTTAAGAATGGGATTTCTAAATGAAAAAAGGAATTTTTTTCCATATAGGTATATATATCTGTATGTATCTCCATATGGAATTATCCATATATATATAAATATATATAAATATTTGTTTATAGGTATGCATTTAGTCTTCAGAATTGCAATGAGAAGGGCCATTTTCCCATGTTTTCTAGCTCTTGATTCAGAGACTGGTTATTGTGGTGTAGTTGAAGTTAAGGGTGAAGGGTAGAGTTACCCCTGCAGAAAGGCAAACATGAGGAAGGAGTGTTTCTAGTGATGGGTTTACCAGCTATAAAGATAGCAGGAGAACAGCACATCATGGGAGGGCATGACTTGTTGTATGCCTTTGTAGAGATATTGCCGAGCCAGTAGATTTTCCTGGTTCTGAGGTTAGTATGAAAGCAGATGAGATTGTTTTCTGTAGAGTCTTAGATAGAGCTATTACTATTGTGGATATGGTTTTCTAGGTAACTAGAGACAAGGTTTTTAAAATGAAGGGATGTGCAGAGCAGTTTTCATCCATGTATGGTACTGTTTGGAGGAAGAACAGTCCTTGTAGAAGCAAATGCATTTATATAAAATTTTTG
Source organism: Pezoporus flaviventris (assembly GCF_033815535.1). NCBI lineage: Eukaryota > Metazoa > Chordata > Aves > Psittaciformes > Psittacidae > Pezoporus > Pezoporus flaviventris. The sequence continues at coordinate 56,987,685 of NW_026892549.1, forward strand.
TCTGTAGACACGCCTTACCTGGATGTGTTTTTTGCTAGAGATTTAGAAAGAAGGCAATGAGGTGTGCAGCTTCCTACTGATTATGTTACAGCCCTTGGGGTTAGTAAGAAGAATGGTAGGATAAGGCAATCTCAGATTAGTTTCAGTGCACAGACTGCTTAACTGGTTTCTGCTAGCACAGGGGCAGCTAGAGCATGGTTTCTGGAAGAAAGCACTCAGGAGGGTGATCCTCCATGTGGATCCTATTGTGCCCAGGGACCTGGGTAGAGGAGTGGGATTTATACAAGCAGGAAGCAGTCAGGAGAGTAGGTTTTTTTTCTGATTCTGCTAAATTTAGATCAAGAGGTTTTCTAGAAGCAAATACTGAATTGCCCTTTTGGTTGGAGGGAAGAGGAAAAGGAAAGGAAGAGGAGAAGGAGAGGAGAGAAAGGTCTGCCGTCATTTTAAGGATGTTTACGGGAAAGGCTTCATGGTTCTGTCATAGCAAAAGCTGGTTTGGGTTTGGTTTGGTTTGCTATGGTCTTAGAAGGGAAACTCTAAGTGTAGCAGGTGCTCTCAAATTCTTTCACGGTCTATAGATTTAGAAAGGGGGAACGGGAGAGCATGGCTTTGTATCAGTATTGGTGTAGACTGGATTGCTTTCATTAAGTTTCATACATGTCAGGTTAAGGTTTCAGAAAGGTGACATCATGAAAAGTACTTTTTTTTTTGTTTTCTTTACCTGATGTTAGACTATGGAACAATGCTGTATACAATTGGATATATACTCTTTATTTTTCACATAGATACTCTTCATGGTGGTACATTTTGGTCCAGTAGAGATCAGGTTTTAGAAAAGAAGCAATTAGGAGAATGGTTGCCCACTGAAACTTTGTTTTGACCCACAGCACGGACCAGTTTTGACTGAAACCATGATCTTTACTTTCTGCATATGGTGGTTACCCAAGTGCCGTTTTCCTCAGAATTTAGGTTACGTGCATTAACCTTTAACATTTTGAAAAGCAAATATTAAGGAAAGACATAGGTCTGGGGTGAAGAATCATATTGGAAGGAACAAGTCATTTTGATTCAGCTCTGGGAGCAATATGTTTTACATTGGGTTTACGATTAACATTAGGTTTTCAGACAGGCAAGGAGGACTTCATCTTCCTATGGATTTTTCAATGTTTCACCAACATATGGTGGAACAGGGTAAATAGCATTTATTTAGTCTGAAGTAAATATCAGCTGCTTAGGTTTAGAATTAGTGTAAGACTAAGGCTCTAGACAGAAGAAAGCAAAACTCTGGTTTCCTACTGCCTCTCAATTGGGTAGGGAAGGCCAGAGAATGGAGAGATGCAAACATGTGAGAGTCATGGCATGGCTGAACACAGGAGTTGTTTGTTACTAGGACTCTTCTTAGATTATTAATTGGCTCTTGGGTTACTAAGATGCGCAGTGTGGCTCAGTAAATCCTACCCCATTAATGCAGGGACTCTGTGAGACCTTGAAAGGTGTGTTGCTGTTATAGCTCTACTTAAAAGCTTAGAGGTAGTAAAACTTCCACATTGGCAGTAGATCTCCAAAAGTACATCAGTAAACACATCCAGCAAAGGAACTGAGTTCACCTCTGTCCTAACCCCCATGATTACAACAGAGTAGCATCAAATGTGCTGGAGTGAAATAAGATCATAAAAAAATAGCAGTAACTGAGCAGCAGCAGATTTGTCAGCCTGAGGAGGTTGCAAGAACTACAGTAAAGATGGGCAGGGTGATGTGGGGACAGAGCCTGTGATACCTGGAGCTTGCGCAAATGGTCATCATTTTTAATGGGAACTGATGGAGCTCGGTGGCACTAGAGCTTGTCATATCAGAAAAATGCTGTACAGGTAATGTTATGCCCCATTTCTGAAGGAAACAGCAACAGTTTCCCCTTTGGAAAAGACTCCCCAGAGCCAAGTTGATGATTGAGTTTTGCATAAATTAAATGATATGCAGACTCATTCAGAGGGGCCACTGTACCAGTGAAGGGGAGGAATAAATCCCTCAGAGGCAGAAAATAGCAGAGACAGATGTGGTGTGTATGAGATTGGCAGCCCTGTACGATGCAGTACAGGCATGTGGCCTGCCCAGAAATGTATAGGCTGAGTCAGAAGGCTATCAGTCCTCATCACAGCACAGTCCTCATCATGCCTTGGAGATCAGAGGAGCTCTTAAGGATGGAGCTAGGCAGTGAACCAGTCTGCCAGCAACATTCTGCCAAAAATGCTACACCACATGTGCTTGCAAGGGTCAAATAGCATTGCAAAAATATCTCCAAAGGGAAACATCTGAGTAAAGAGAGATAAAATGTGTCAAGCATATAGGCTGTGTCTGAAAGAGCCCTTGGTGGCAGCAGGCTGCTTCCAAAGCATGGGGCTGGGATCTGCCTGAGTCAGGGTCTCTGCTGCCAGGACAAAGGTTGCTGACACTTTGCCATGGAGGCTTTTGATCCTCCACAGTGGGAAATCACATGCCAAAGGACCTGCGTTTCTGCTTCCTGCTGCATGAGACTTCCTAGGTTGTGCAGAAGGTAATGTATTCCTCCTGAAGACCAGCAATGATCATGGCAGGCAGAATCAGTGCCAGAGGGACACTCACACTCTGTCCTGAAGTGTGCTTCTCACCCCAGTGCAAACTGGGAATTCTGCCTTCTTCTATATACAATACTGGGAAATTTCTGTTAGAGATACCCCTACAGTGTAGATCACCTAAGCATTACAGAACATGCTGTATACACCTGTGGTCTTTAATACAACATTCCCTTCCTGGTTTTGTGCATTTCAGTGGGAATTTGTAAGGACTGTTCCAACAACACACGAGTAAGGCAGATAAATGTGTCTGTGATTTCGTGTAGCTTGTGCAGCTGGTTTTCTATAGAGGTTGGGTGTTATTTTGGATAATACTCATAGAATCATAGAATGGTTTGGGTTGGAAGGGACCTTCAAAAGTCATTGATTGGTGCTATTTTGCTTTTGAGACTGGGCAGGGTTTTGTAAAATGAAATGAAGTCTGTGTGAAATGAAGTCTCTCCTTTAAGGCTATGAAGGGCTGGAACAATGATGAAAGAAAAGACATTTACGCTTTTACATTCTCCACAGAGCTGGAAAGCACTGTGTGCTTCTCTGAGTGGAAAGCTCTTATAAGAGAAGTGCTTTTGTGCCCAAAATATGAAGAAAACAACCAAGCATCCTTTCTGGCTGTTCCTTGGGCTGGTGAACTCCAAGAGGAGCTTTCCGTGGGGAAAACTGAACACTGTCCCCAGTGAGGGGCACTTAAGGACAGTTCCCTTCTGTGTTGTTCCCCACTCTGCATGCAGTTTTCTTTATGCTCTGTTGCTTCTTCAGGCGTAGGTAAGGCTTTGGCTTGTTAGAGACTCCACGTCCTGTTTCAGCATATCCCACCTCAGCCTGACTTTGCAGAGGGGTAAATTTTGTTTACATCTGAATGGAGAACAACTTTAGATGGTTTTTGCATTACTTACATATGATACTAAATATATTAGTTGTACCTACAGCCAGTCTGTTTCAGAGATGTCTCATTTGGCCATAATCATCTGGGTAACTGATCTGTGATGTGTACATAAAGAGTCCTAGAAAATCTTTTATTAGCAAATAAGACTTAACTCTAACCTTAGCAACTGGGAAAAATGGAGAAAAGAACTTAACAAGTATGTATCTTTGTGGGGTTTTCAGTGGTTCTGTTTTTATTAACTCAGTAAAACAATTCTCAAAATCATATTTAGGGACTTTGACCACAGAGCAGAGTCTGGACAAATCATTGTCTTTCAGCAATTCAATACATTTGTACTGCATTTTCTGCACAGTATACATTTTTAGCTCTTTTTTTGTGCTTGTTGAGAGAAATACTGATTTAGCCAATGAAAATTAATTGGGGGGGGGGGATGTCATCCACAAGGGAAAGAGAGAGAACAGGAATATTTGGACAATGCTTATAGAGTAGAAAACATTCTTTGTGTAGTTGACTGGATTGAAGTTAGAGGGAGTATAGTTCCTCGCTGCTCTGGAGATTAATTTCATTGCAGACTGAATATAGGTTTCCTGTATCGTTTTATACATGGGCAGTGAGATGGACATTGAAATGCTGCTGATCCATGTCAGGGTCACAAATGCACTATATGTATGTGTGCATTTGGTGCCCAATCCGGTCAGTTGTGTCCTTCAGTGTGTTTCAGAGAGGATTTTAGCCAATAACTTGAGAAGGAAGGAGTGGAGGAAATGCTTCCCAAGCAGCTCCTTCGAAGGCTCATGACATGAAAAGTCATGACATTCTAAACTCCCAGGGGCTGATCGAGGGTGAGAGACCAGCCACTCTTCTGATCATTGCACCCCCTCAAGCCCCATTGAGTGGTCTGCATCCTGCGGGTTCAGACTGCTGGTCTGAGGTTATTCTTTGGGGTATTGTGCCTTCTAGTGGTTTGGGGTGGAAATGATGCAGGCAGGGAGGTTGAAACGGCCTGAAAGCTTGTTCTTGCTTTCACGTGCAGGCAGATGGCTGAATTTAAGAAGACAATGAGGTGCTATTAATCTGAATTATTGCTAATACAAAGTACAGACAGAACTTTAGATGTTGGTATCTATATGTATTTTAATATATAGATGTATTAAAATGCATATATATATATTATATGAATGTTCTTAAATTTGATCCAGCTTTGATCTTGCAAAATAGCCAGAAAGATCTCAGGTGGACTTTAAGGCCATGTAAACATCCATCTCCTACGTGGCTCTTGACATGCCTCTCCAGCTGGGAGATGAACTCTTCATTTGCATGCAGGAAAGCTGCAGTTCCAAGAAAACTTGAGCATGGTTCTTGTTTGTTTATATCGGTATAACTGGGATTGGCACTGAAGTCAATATTACCTGCCTACTTTGGAGGTGCGTATGCTTCCCACTGAAGGAATTTGGGAGAAGGATATGAAGAAGGGTGATGAGTTCATGAAAAGTCCTGTCTTGAGGCAACTGGGTTGGATCCTGAGGCTCACTGGCTCAAAGGCAGTAACTGGGTCTCTGAGAGCTTTGGGCACAGACTCCCCTTCCACAGTGGTGTGCCTGCAGTCCTTCTTACTGGGCTGGGAGGGGAAGAGAGTGATGTTCTATCAATCACATGAATCCCCTGCTCTGCTCACTCATGAGGTCAGTCTGCACAGCAGGCTTACTGGCAGCTGGAAACCAGGAGAAGAAATATCCTCCATGCCCTCCTGTACCAAAGCCCCCATCTTCACAAGCCATTTCCCCAAATCCCTGCATCTGAGCTCCACAGGTACCTGAGCTATAACAGAAAGTGCTGGAAAATTGTATTTGTCTTTAATTCTGTGTGTGTGTTGTCTTTTCTCTTCTTAGATGAATGTTTGTTCTGTTTTTCCTTTCTGAGGAGGGAAATTCTGTCTCCTGGAGAGATGAAACTTGACATGCTGCAATAAACAGCCAGTGGGCTTGCTATAGAGTTAGACAATTTTGAAAGCTTGTTGTACTGCTTGTATTTCGGAGTCATGCTATCTATCGCATCAGGTTAGCAGAGAAGTGCTCACCGCACACCAGGTGATCACATTAAAATCACCACAGTGACAATGGACACCAAAACATTTTCAAATGCAGTGTTTTAACGTGACCTCCAAACCAAACCTAAGTAGAGGAGCGTATGAGTTTAAGGCACAGTGCAACTGGAATGAGTGGCTCCTTAGCCATGCCCAGAAGCTCCTTAGTGCCCAACAGTTACATGGGCAAACTCCTCTTCTTCATCTCAGTTGCAGTTGTTGAATCTATTTAGTTTTGGTCCACAGTGAAAATAGCAGCCTAAGGGGACTGTCTCTGGGATGTATTTAATTTTGCTTTCTGAAACCAGACAAGATTTTTCTTCAGCCTGACCTCTAAAGCATAGTACAAAAATGGGGTTAAATTTGCTCTTCTGAAAGACCAGTATATGGTCCTCATTTGTGACCAGAACAGTTTCTCCTACACCTATCACAGTCCTGTGGAAATACTGTCACAGCTGACACAGATATCCAGTATTTAGGATGGGGCTTTGAGTGCCCTGATCTAGTAGGAGGTTCCCCTACCTGTGGCAGGGGATGGAACTAGATGAGCTTCAAGGTCCCTCTTAACCCAAACCATTCTATGATTTGCTTTCATGCAGATGGTTGTTTTTTACCTGCATTCTCTTGACTCCAGACCAGCACTTTGAGTGTCCCATCTTCCTCTGCAAATGTATGGCTTGGAGGTGTAAGAAAGATAATCTTTTTTCATTCCCTGAGATTCCTTTAAAGTGCCTTTCTCCAAATGGCTCCAACTATCTTTCCTACAATTACAATGAAAAGAAAACTAGCAGAAGTTTTGAAACACAAAGGCAAAGGAAAATGAAACAAACCCTATCTGCCTCTGCAAAGTCGCCTTGACTAAAGCACATCCTTTCTTATGAAATGTAATTTACCAAATATTCAGATAAACAGCAATACTTAGTCTGCTTTGCAACATCAAAGGATTTCCTACATTTCTTGATCTTACTTCAGCTAGTACCAGCTCCTCTCATTAATTTAAACCTGAAGGGACGACTTGCCTTTAGTGTCTAGGAATAAAAGTATTTTGAAATAATGCAGTAGATCCACTTTTCTTTCTAGTTTTGTGTGTATGAGACAGCCAGTGGCATGTGTCTGACCTGCTGAATCCATGCACCAGCTTGAATAGAGCAGATGGGCAGGGTCCAGTGGACTGGGAATGTTCTTAGTAGGAGCATAATGATGCCCAGGGGTTTCCTAGCCTTTTCCTTGGGAAGATTCAATGTGTCTCATGCTAGAAGACACATCCCCATTTCACAAGGGAAGGATCCAGTCTGTGGAGAGGGCCTTGTCCCAGAGAGCCAGCAACTGAGCGCATGCATCCTCTGCTGTTGTCAGCGAAGTTTAAATACTCAGTGACTTCCCGGGGAGAGAGGAGAATGCACTGGGAAACTAAATAATTTTGATGCATACTGAGGATAATAATATTTTTCTTCTCTCTGGGTCCAGGCAGCTGGGATATCAGGGCAGAATTCAGATGCTCATGGCCTAGAGCCTGGCTGATGTAAGTAACAGCAGCTCTCTTGACTTCAATCACAACTGCTCATGGCAGCTGAGAATTAGGGCTCTGTTTGCAGAGCTCTTTAAACAATAAACCAGCCATCTTTTCTCAGCACTGCTTCCCTCTGATGAGAAGCCATCTCCCAGGGAATGGCTGGGAAAATAAAAAACAGTCAATGTATAGAATCATAGGATCATGGAATCATAGAATCATTTAGATTGGAAAAGACCTTTGAGATCATCAAGTCCAACAATTAACCCAGCACTGCCAAGTCCACCTTCTAAACCGTGTCCCCCAGTGCCACGTTTACATGTCTTTTAAATACCTCCAGGGATGGTGACTCCAGTAATTCCTTGGGCATCTTGTTCCAATGCTTGACAACCCTTTCAGTGGAGAAATTTTTCCTAATATCCAATCTAAACCTTCCCTTGTGCAGCTTGAAGCCATTTCTTGTCCTATTGTTTGTTACTTGGGAGAAGAGAATGACACCACCTCAAAACAACCTCCTTTCAGGTAGTTGTAGAGAACAATATGGTCTCCCTTGAATCTCTTTCTCCAGGCTTAACAGCCCCAGTTCCTTCAGCCAAGGTGACAGGAGTGCAGAGGAGCTGCTCTGTCGTCAGGGGTGGCTGTGTGGGGAATGGAGTTTCTCTAAGGCAAACTCCATGGTCAACTCCTTTTTGCCATGCTGGAAAGCGAGGCACAGCCAAAGCCTTTCTGCATGTGGTTCTTGTGATATAGATGAATTGAGCTTAGATGCAGATACCTTCATGGCAATATCAAAATGCAACTACAGTATTTCCAAAGCAGAGGGTGGAAGTTACTTACAAAAGCTTTTTTCAAGGGTTAGGGGCTCTGTACCTATTATCCCATGAGCTTCCTCAGGTGACAGAAATAAAAACGACAGTCTCCTTTGTTCAGCAACAATCTGTGAATGGAATGAACTCAGGAGAGAGACTTTGCTAAGGCAGCACAGTCCTCAAATGTTATGGGCAATGTGCCAAGTTCAGAAGAGCAATTGCATTCACAAAGCGAACAAAGATAAATGATCACTTAGTGTACAAACAGTGCTTATCTTCTCTCTTTCTCCTTCCCTCTCTTTCCCATGAAGTGTGAAGAAATGCACTCTTTTTGTAATGTTTCTGCTACTTGTTTGGGTTTCTGCATGGAAATCTGAGGGTGTAAGGGTATTTCTTCTTCTTCTCATCCTAATGCCAGGGCGGTTGTCAGCTTAAGGAACATCTGTGTAGAAGTGAATTGAATCCTTTCTCTGTAATTAAAGAGTCAGTTTTTAGGAAGGCTGTGGCTCTGTAATGTGCTCACTGTTGTGCTACCCTGAGTTTTGCAGAAGTATTGTTATTAATTGGGAAACATTAAAAAATAGAAAGACTGGTGATTGCATCTGATGAATACATAACTTCTAAAGAGGCGTCTGTCTGCGGTTTGAAATGGCTGTTTCAAACTCCGGATTGTTGTGCTGGCTTTTTCCATTAGTTCAAAGAGTCCTTCAGTGCCTTAGGTTTTCTACCCGTACAGTGGTTTTTCGTATCCCTGGATCAGTTGTGAAATTAAAGGGAGTCTCCTCTCTGGCACTGGGTGAAGATGTAGCACTAGAGAGTCCCTCTTCCCTGGGCTGGTGCTGTGGAATAACAAAATATCTGAATCAGTCTAAATGGCTGGCATGTATCTAAAAACTCCGGTTGGATCCTTTGAGTGAACAGCCCCACTTCTTCCCTATAGCAAAGTGAATCCTCTTTTTAAGGGAAGGGTTAAAAGTTCACTCCCTTGACCTAACTGACTAGCACAAGAAAGGATTTATTACTTTCTGTTATTGAGCCTGTCCCAGCCTACATGTTCCCACATGGAAGTATTAAGTTCTGTATTGATTTGTGAGTGGCAGTTGCAGAAGTCAATGCATGGCTTTGGGACACACTTCTTAAAGAGAAGTGGCCACATCCTTCTGCTAATAGCTTGGGCACTGCCAGGCTGAAACCCCTCTGGTTTCAGTATGAAGGAGATGCTAGAACACTCTCAAAGGCATTTTGAACTGTCATACACTTTCTCCTTTGAGCCTATAAATTCTAGATGATCAGTTCCTAAGTATGCAGCAAAAGCCGTTTCCTCTCATAGGCAGGTATAAAGATGGGCCACAAGGCTTGAAAATGTAGTTGCCGATTAATTAGGACTGGCAGAAATGATTTTAATTTCTCAGCTTTTGTAGATTTAGACTGGTGAGTTTTGGTTTTGACCCCTGGTAATGAAAAACTATGAAGATTTCAAAGGACAGTAGTTGGGTGTTTGATACTTCATTTCAGCTCTCCTTTGTGAACACCATCAGGGACTGGTCCATATTGGATCATGTCTGGTTTGGAGGCTGCAGAAGAGAAGCTGGTAAGCTGGAGGTAGTCCAGTGGAGAACCATGTAGATGTTTGGAAGCTGGAGCTCACAAGCCAGGGAGTGCTTTACAGGCTTGTTCAGCCTAGAGGAGAGAAGGCTTTTGGTGTGGGGGGAGCTGACTGCAGACTCTCACTACTGAAGGGGGATCGTTATAGGGGTGGAAGTGTTAAAGCCTATGCAGGGGTGTGCAGCAACAGGACAAGAGGTTGCACAGGTTGCAACAAGAGCAATTCTTGCTGGGTAGAAATAAAAACTTCCGACAACAGGAGCTGTTAACAAGGAGCAGGTAGTCCCATGTGTTAGGCGTGGCTGGCACAGCTTGGTGCAATTTCTGTTGCTGTAGGTATGAGAATTTGACTGGAAAATGTGCTGAGCAATTGGTTCCAGGTTTGAAATTAGCCCTGCTCAGAGCAGGGGATGGACTAGAGACCTCCAAAGGCCCCTTCCTACTTTGACTATTCAGTGATTGCATGCAGTGTATGCATTGCACACATTACAATTATGCATGCTTGGCAAAGGAGAATAAAATCTTAAACCAGTATTATCATCATTCCTATTGAATTCACTTGTATGATTATTTATAAGCATTCAGTTTTCACTATGCAGTATTGTATTTTCCTGAAGATCTCTGGTTAGAAACAACAGCATTAAGAGCTACCCTGTCCCTGCTTAACATGGCACTCTTGGCTTGATAGCAAAACCTGCCCATTGAGTGCCCATCTGTATTCGTTCTGTCCTCCTGAAGTGCTAATCCTGTTTACCCTCTCGCCATAACCTCAGTAAGTCTGTTTGTTTGCTGATTAGCTCTAGCCTTGATTATTCCCTTTAAGCACTGAGAAAACATGCTGAAAACAAGGTGTACACATGACAAAACTCAAATAAACAGAATTATCAAGGAAATGCAAGAGAAAGTCCAGAACGCAGTACTGAAGATGCAGAGACGTCCGTTCAAAGACATTAGTCTTAGATGGAAATCAAGAGGAGATTTAGGTGAGTAATGTGGAAAACCTGGGAAATATATAGGTGCCTGTGATAAGGGATTTAGGTTTTTCATCTTATGATAGCTTATCAAACACCACTTACTTCAGTGGAGCTGCACTGATTTATTCTGGCTCATGGCCTTGTAGTTTGTAAAATCAGCAGCAAATACGCAGTGGGCATGGTTTGGATTTCTTCAGGCAACACGCAACCTTTTAAATAAATACTCAACACAGTATGTTGCTAGAGGAGGACCAGTTGCAGGAGAGCCAAAGGGCTTCACACAGTCTCACACAGTACAGCTCATAAAAATGGTGCCACTTTATTTTACTTATGACTGATCCCATGAGTAAAACAGCCCATAGTATTTTGTCCTATGCTTATTCCTGTGTTAAGCTGATAACCCTTGTTTAGTTGCCACAGAGCTTTTGAAAAACATGTCCTGCCTAGTTTTAAAGATATCAGGTGCTTATATCAAGTCCCTAGGCCAATTGTTTCAGTCGTTAATTACTCCTCAGTATTAAAAGAAAGCAGTGCTTAATGTGGCCTGGATTTATGCAGCCTTATTCCCTGGCCATTGGATCTTTCTGTGTCTTTGTGTGCTGGGTTAAGGAATTGCTGGCAACTGAAATGTTCTCCCTGAGAGTTTAGAGACCAGCAAGATTTGCTGAAGCTTTTAGGTTTCATTGTGGCTTTCTTACCAAAGTCCATGTTTCCCAAGACAATAGTCTAAACAGCTTTAAAACAGACTCTGCAGCCCATGTTTATCTGGCTAGCTTTCCCCTGAACCCTTGTTCCTGTTGGCTTCACCATCTCTGTTTCTACAGAAGTGTCTAATTGATGAGAGTGACCAACAGAGCTGTAGAAGGAGTTTAGGCACACTGCATTCGAGAACATCTTTATAGAAGGATATCAGGGTCTATCCTAAGCAGGGTTATGTGTAACAATATCTGGGATTTCATTTGATTATTATTGCTGGTTTAGTTACAAATAACACATAAAATAAGTTTATGAGTATACGTACAGACAGTGTGCAGTAGTAATGAATTCGTATCATTAGTGTGATGAAAATAGCGGTTGTCTAAATGAATATGGAAACATGTTCATTTAATGTGGACTTCTGGTGTCAGATGGCTGAAGTTTTTAGAAGTAAGTATTAGATGTGTGTTATCTGCCCAACACACTATCTTCTATTTTCACTTGTCTGGTTTCTTTGGTAAATTTATGAGATTGAATGGTAAACCCTCCATGGCGGGGGTTGGAACTAGATGATCTTAAGGTCCTTTCCAACCCTGTTTATGATTCCATGATTGGAACAGTTTCAGTCTGTCCTATAGAGCAAAGCTGAATCTTATAGGTGTTCTGCTTTGCCACAGACCTGTCCAAGGGTATTAGCACATCTTGCCTACTTACACTCGTATTGTCTGTTAATGCTGTTAACAAACTTCTAAAGATGTTCCCTGCATATGGTGCCACCTTTGGAGTCAGTGCTCAAGTCTGTTCCTATTGGGCCATCACTTGTTTGTAGCAGAGCAGCTGATAAATACCACAATGCATTTTTAGCAACATGGCACATTGTTCTCCTGCCATGTGTATGAGGCAGGAGAATGCTGATCTGCTCTCTGCACAGTAGTAACTCCCCCAATGACTGTTAGGAGTAATTAAAATGGCTTTTCCACAATGAAAAACACATTGTAATACCTAATTAGGAGAACTTTTGGACAAAGAATCTCATGCCTGATGCTATCCCATCTCCCTCTGACAAAGGTGGTACTGTGGGACAGGCTTTGCAGCTTTTTAACTTGCACACAGTCCAGCCTCTCTGGCAGATCAGCAGCAGGCTGCCTGCCTGCAGGTCACAGCTGCCTCTGCCTCTTAAAAATGCAGCACTGCTGGAACTTCAAGTGCTAATTGCTGACACAACCTGAATTACAGAGTCATATACTGAGAACTTCTACTGTTGCACGGGGAATTATTTACAGTAGAGAAGTGTGTGAATACTGAATTCTCTGAGTGATTTCTGGGTGGATTTCATATTTAACTTACAATAACTACCTTGATAAAAGCCCTGAGAGAATAATTTTATCTTGTAGCTTTTTCATGATTGCTATTGTACGGGTTATCGATCTTGCACTTTTCATTTAGATATGTTAAATAGGTTTTTTCTTCCATTAATAATAAGAAAAATTCCCCTTTTTTGCATACTTTTCAGAATTAAAATTACTATTAACATTATTTGGCTCTCTGGTTGTGAAGGGAATTTCAATGATGTGAGCAAGAAAGTTAATTTCAGTTTTAGAAGTCACTCAAAGGAGAATTGGTGGGATGGGTCTTGCCTCTGCAGATACATGAGTGGTCTGCAATGATAAAATCCTTTTATTTTTGCAGAAAAAAAGTTTTGGAAACTCCAACAAGTTCCTGCCTGCCCTAAAATTAATGTTCTTATCCTGTTAAACTCTTAACATTTGGGCTGTTAATGTAGCCACAGTTCTGTAGACTCTTTAGAGACTTGAGATTAGTGGTGGTAGAAGGTCTAAGCATCCCAGCAGGAATGAGTGCAGCAGTTTGCACTGCAGGACAGCAACAGGTCTGTTCCTGGGCTTTCCAGACTGACTGGGCGGCTTCTTTTGCAGTTCATGTCATCTTTGTGTCCCTGTCATCAGTGCTCTCAAGAGGCAATCTGCTTCCTGTGACATGGCTGGCATGGTTTGAACTAAAACAGCAGTTAGGAGATACGGCAAACTGGATTTTGGTTTTCTGTTGTGAAACAACTGACTCTACCCCTCTGCTCTTTGTCTGGATTCTTCTTTCAGCTCCCATATGGAAGCTACAATTCTTCTCTTTTTGAACCTTGTCTGGTCCCAAATTACTGCACAAGCCTGCTGCCCTTTTTCCTCCAACACCAACCCTACAGCAGGCCCAAATGGGCTTACAGATATAACCCAGGTGAAGCATTTCTAGAGGCCAACTTTACCTTAAGGAGGCTAATCTCACAAGGTACCCTGTATGGTCCATGGAGAGAAACTCAAACTCTCCCCAAGGAGCCCAGTGGGGAATGTGTTGTGGGGTTAATAGTTACTGTGTTAGTCCAGTGCAGTAGCCTCTCTTGTTCGTTCTGAACCCCTCTCTGAAAGGCCTTGCCGCATCCATCACAGAAGTAGAAAACTGAGATTCTACCATAGATAAAGAATGTTATTGGGTCCTATCTCAGTTTTCCCCTTTTAGGTAAAGTATGCAAATTCTTGCAGTGATTTCCACATAGATTTTGGTTTTGGGATCTCTGATCCTTTTCCCTGCTCCCTGCTGAAGAGAGCAGGAAGATTGTTTCATGTACCTCACAGTCAAAATAAGGCCTCAGTCCTATTTAATTTTGTGTTAATAAACAAGTCCTGTTTTATTTTGGTGATTGGGGGTAGAGCTTTCATTTGTTGAATTGACTCATTGAATTGAAATCATTTTCAATTCCAAGTCTGTTCTCTGATGGATGTGTTGCTCTTCCCTGGTTGGTGCAGATTTAATAAGCATGCTATCTGTTTTATCATCCATATCATTAGTGGAAATATTGAATAGTCCTAGACCCAGGGTAGCTCCCTGTGGAACACATGGGTCCATACTGCTATTTTAATGCTGAAACATTCATAACTGCTTTCCAAGTACTGCTTTTAACCACTTTTGCATTCTCTGTGCAATGTGAAACTCCCATGCCTCTTTAATTCAGCTATAAGACTACTATAAAAAACAGTGTCTAAAGTCAGGATATGTGACATCTGCTCCCGTTCTTATACCTACAAAACCTATCACCCTCTCACAGGAACAAATTATTTTAGTTTGACGCAATTTGTTCCTATGAAATCCGTGGTGGCTGCTGCTCAAGCCCCACTTCCTGCTCGGTGTACATATTCAACATGCTCGGCTATTTGTTCCAGTTTGTTTTTTCTTTTCCCAGGATTTCATGTTGCTTTTATTTCTTTTTTTTCCTCTCAGAGAAGGAGACAACCAAGAGCTGTGAATCTGGAGAAGCTGACACTGATAGTGCCCATCCCACACGTGAGTACTGTTTGAGATAGAGGGAGGGATGGTTTTGTGTGAGGACCCGAGGCAGAAGCTCTCTCCTTCAGTCTGCCACGTTTCCAGAGTGACAAATTTTAGTGACCCAAGGCTCTTTGCAGCAGGTTTGCAGATAGGCCTTCCTTGCTCACACAATTCTCACTAGCTTTTGGGTAGTATTTATTTTGTACATCGCTGTGAGTCAGGGACTACTACTAGCTCAGAACTGACCCTGATTTTCAAGTCTGATTTACTTTCAGGTATAAACCTTACAGGCAGTTAGAAAATGAAAGCTATCTTATAGAAAGTGGTGGTGTTTTCTCTCTTTTCCTCAATTCCCTCCCCTATAAATGAGGTCAGGAATGTTATGAAGCTAACATCATTAATGGTTGCAAAGTGTTTTGAGATCCCTGAATGAAAAGGCTTATATAAGCGGAAAAGTCTTATTAGGATAATTATAATTGCCAACTGTACTGGCACAATATAGATCACTTAATGAGTTATTTGGCTTTTCCTTTCTCTTTTCCCCTCAGCTCCCCAAAGCAACATAAACAGACTGATTTTAATTGGCAACTTTCGTTTCTAGCAAATGGACTTTCACTGAAGTTCAAGCTCAGCAGCAGCATTTAGAAAATGCAAGTTGGTTTCAGATCAAGTGGAATTTGCAAGGCTATGGTAAAGAGGAAAGTTTCTATGCTCTTTGAGCTAGAGAAGCACACACTGAACCTGCCTTTTGAATTATGAGCACTTTTCTCTCCATTACCTTGCAGTGTGTTCACTGCAAGAGCTGTGCTCAGCTGTTGACAGATTCTTGCGACTAGTATGATGAAGGTGAGTTGATGACTTAGGCTGGCAGCTAACATGATATAGCTAATGGTCTCTGGGGAGGGAAAGAAATCCCCTTTGTATTTTGATCTCCCACTGCTGTGATTTACTGTCTTGTTTTTGCCAGTGTTTCACTTGTGTTGGTTTGAGTATGTGGCCTTCTGGAACTGACCCAGAGGTGGGATAAGGAAACCAGCTCTTGCTGTTTTATTAGGACTTACAGGACTATTGATAATCATCTGGCTTCCTTCCTGTAAAACTTCAGCTGCAGTAACTCATGTTCATCCTTGTGACTGAGAATTGGCTTCTTAAAGCTTTATAAAAGTGGATTAAGAAAACTGTTAGGAAATGATTATCTCCTTGTAAGTATCATTATCTTACAGTCAGTAATACCAAAGCTTAAATCAGTAGGAGTTTACTTTATTATCATTACTGCTATAAATACTTAGCTGGAACTTAAGCTATAGATCTGTCCTGTTCTGCTGAATGTTTTTTCAAACACACAAGGGGTGAAATCTCCACCCTATAAAACAATGTAGCTCAAAAGGTTACTCCCCAGCTTTTTAAGTTCACTTTCATTCCTGCTGTCAGCATGGGGGGAGAACAGAGCTCTACAAATGAAACCAGGGGCTCCTGAATCCTAGTGTTGAGGAGAAAGTGTCTTTGCTCAGCTGGGAAACCAGGCAGAGACTGGTTCCTTGCTTACCCATTGCTGATCCAGGTTTAGTGCTTAAGGGGCTGTGACAGGAATCCTCAGCAAACAAGAGCAGCCCAATGGACTGCTGCCCCACTCATGTTATGCTGCTGAGTTGACAAACCCTTGTGGAATACCCCAAAGTGAAATGATGCCCAAATAGGCACCTTTATGGCAGTGTCAAAGGGTGGCGATAATAATTCGTTACATCTTGAGTGAGTAGTGTGGCATAGCCCCACCACACTGCATCCAGTTGTCAGGATGTCAAGTCCCAGTCTATATTTGCTGCTTCATCAGTATTTTGTTCTGGACAGTGCTGGCAACCATCCCACTCAGCAGTGAAACAAAGCCACAGCTACTACTCAGTTCAGCTTTCAAGAGCAGCCAGAGTTTTTCAGGTATTATTCTTTAGGATGTCATGTTTACCTCTGGATAAATCACAGTGGACTCTATCATGCTTTTAGTACATGGGGGATGTCAGATGCATAAGTCCTGAGTTGTGCCTGGGGGTCCTTCTGAAGCAGCAGAATGGGCTGGGTTCTGCCTGTTTCCCTTCCTAGCCCCCATACACTTGTTGGATAGGATGGCTTACGCTAGAGCTACTGTCAGGTTTTTGCTAGAACAAGTTAAGAATTTAAATCTTAACTGCTATCCTTACCAAAGATAATGCTGATGTTTACAGCCCCTTGAAACCCTTAGATAAATGTACTATGCCCATAATTCCTGCCTTGAATCCAGAATGTTACAGCAGGAATTACATCCCACGGAAGAATATCAGCTATATGCTTGCTACAGCAGAGCCCTATGGCATGTTTAATTAGCTGTATATCTTACTTGTGCATGTGTGTACGTGTTGTGTCAAACAGCACTCTGACACGAAAGTCCCGGGTCATCACTGGGTCCCTTAGGGGAATGCTGCTTCATCTCTGCTCTCTGTTCAGTCTCAGACTTCCCACCCTTGTGCTTCATACTCAGTATAACGTTCCCAGTCCTGTTGGGCTGGAACATTGTCACCCTTGGCAGAGTCTAGTTGGACGTTTTGGGTACAGCTGTGGGAACTTTGTGTGTCTGTTTCTGCAGTTAGCTGTTGTGCTGGCTAAGCCCGGGGCTGATGCGATGCCACACACTGCAGCATGCTGCTCTGCACCACAGCCCTGCAGTAAGCCCTAGTGGTTTGGCACTGCCCTAAGAGTCTTACCTTGCTCTAGGCCTCCTCAGCTCTGTACAGCATCTGCATAGCAGCCCTAAGAAGAGTTTGGGTATTTTAAGATACCCAATCTGAGGTGCCTTTGTTCTGGTCAACCATACACAGGAGGAAAACCAAGACTTAAAACTTCTGTTCTGTTTGATTCCCAGAGGTGTGATCTCAGTGTGCAGAACATGGCTTTATCTTCACTAGGGCATTTTCCACTGTGACAAGTGCCTTCAGTCTCTGCCTTGAGCAAGTTTCCATTAAATGCTTCATCTCACCAGCCTGGTGGCTCAGCATCATGGGGACCTGTGTGGCAGAGTGGATCATTGTTGTTGCAGACTCAGTGCCATTCCTGGGGGCTCTGGGTGCCATGTATGAGAATGAAGAGGCATCTATATAATTTGGGGAACATTCTGCCTTTTCTTGGCATGAAATGTTCCCATTCCCTTATTTTTTTTTTTAATAGCATCCCTCCTCACCTCTTTCTCCCAGCTTTTGCAGCTTTATGTACAGACTTGGACCAGGACTCTGTGGATGAGAAGAGTGCTGATGCGTGGCAGGTCCTGCCTGCTACTGGCCAGAGACTGCCCAGAGTAGCAGTAGGAAAAGCACTTGACAAATAGTGAATATAAAAGAAATGGAAGAGAACTGACATCATGTGGTGGTTGGATACTGGAGAGAGACTTTTCATCAGGGGCTGTAGTGATAGGACAAGGGGTGATGGGTTCAAACTAAAACAGGGAAAGTTCAGGTTGGATATAAGGCAGAAGTTCTTTACTGTGAGGGTGCTGAGGCGCTGGCACAGGGTGCCCAGAGAAGCTGTGGCTGCCCCATCCCTGGCAGTGTTCAGGGCCAGGTTGGACAAAGCCTTTGGCAACATGGTCTAATGTGAGGCATCCCTGCCCATGGCAGGGGCTTGGAACTGGATGATCTTAAGGTCCTTTCCAACCCAAACCATTCTATGATTCAGTGGGGATCCAGCAAGTCCTAATAACCCCAAAATGTGAATGGAGAAGTTCTGAAACTTCAAATCTTTCTGATTTTCCCCTTTTTATTTGTTAAAGAAAGAGGAAATTCTCAGTTCATTCCTGTGGTTTGCAAACAAAAACGTGTTCGATGTTTTGTTTCCTTTCAGAAAGGTATTTCTTTATTTCAATATTGACCTACCAATTTAAAAAGAGAAGGGGTTTAGAAAAAATATCGATAACGTGGAAATGAGGTGAAGGATTTTGTGTTGGACTGAAAGGAGCATTTTACCTAAAATGACATTTGAAGTATTTCCTTGTTGAAAGATATTTTCATTTGGACTGGACATAATGATTTTGTTTCAGCATTACAACCTGCTGCATAATTCCAGAGGGACACAAGCAGGGAAGACTCCAATAGTTGTTTATTAGCTATGGACAGTGAAGCTAAGGGGGTTAATTCTTGGACTTGGGATTTCTTCTGCTGTTTTCCCATGTGTTACGTGTTTTGGCTAATCTTTGCTCCTTGCTCCCTCACATTAACTCTTCTTTAAGCATCAATTTAATTGTGGACCTCACAGCTATTTTTGTTTTCTCTGTGTGTATTTGCTTTATTTTAATTGTTCTGCCTACAAATTATTGAATCTCTTTGGGTATCACCAATGAGAGGGAAATGTGGGTCAGGACTGGGCCAGCAAGTGCTGAAGGCTCAGCTGTGGCGTTCCTAAAGGTGTAGCAAACAGGAGACATTAGCAATGAGTAAGAGAAATGATGATCAATTTGCCAGGACTCTGAGGTGCCTAGATTCAGTTCAGGGTAGTATTATGCCAATAACTAGTGTGAGAAGTAAACCCCGCCATGGACACCTTGTGGTCTAGGTAGACATGCCAGAATAAACAGGTAAAACAGCATATTGGACAGGTCTGAGGTGGGATTGCAGTACCAGGAGATAGAGGTACTTCCTGGGAAGTAGGGGACTGTCAGCAGTGCAATGCTGGCTGCAGGGGCCCAAGTGTGTGCCCATACCATCAGGAGGGATGGGGCACTGGGAGGGACCTGTGGGAGATCCCTGCTGCCCTCACTGACTGCGAACAAAAAAGCCAGAAGGCAGAGTGCCATTTTGTACAGTCAGTCTGCTGTTATCCTGATCTCGCATGACAAATTGGTGTTCCCGTAGTGGCAGCAGAGTAATCAGACTGTGACAAATGGTTTACTTAGAGCAATTTGTTTTCATTTTACTGAAAATTTCCACAGTCTTAACAAAAGGTTCCCCCCGCCTCCTCACTCCCAGTGCCTCCTTCTTCCTTTAATGGCATTTGCATGATGCTGAGAGAGGGACTTGGACCTGTCCTGTGGCCAAGAGGGCAGTGTGGCTGCTGGGAGATCGATCACCTTTCCAGGGACCCTGGGCTGTTTGCAACTGGCAGTGGTGGCTGGAGGCAGTGCAGTGGTGAGTGTGAAGCTCCCCCTCCATTAGCCATAGGGCTGTACACTCTTCTGTCCATGTTCCTCAAATGGGAGCTGAGCTACCTCTCATCTTTTGCAGGTTGGTTACTTGTAGATGAACGGTATGTGGGAGCATGGGTTTCCCTGAGGGTCTGAAAAGGGCATCTGTCAGTCTAGCACCTCTCTCCATTACTAAAACCCAAGCACAGGCCTACAGCAGTGATGTAGCTGGGAGAGTTGCGTCTACCTGAAGCACTACCAGTCACATCTGTCCTGTGAGTGATGGGGCAGCTGTGCAGCACAGCTGGATCCATCTACTTTAGCACACTTGCAAACCCCAAAGAATACAGAAAGAAGAGGAAAACTGTTAAAAAAATGAAGCAATGCCAAAAGCTGACTAGAAATTGGAGGGTTCAGGTTGTCACAGTGCCTTCAGTTGGCCCTAGAATGAGGACCTCACTGCCTTTCCCTGCTTGGGTCTCAACCCAGTCTTGCACAGGGCTTTTCAGTACTGTATGGCCAAAGCAAGGTTAAAACTTGGATGGATTCACCTTCCTGACTTTCCTGGCAGACATGAAAAATGGGTGAACTCTGCACTGCTCCATTAGCAGAACTTAGGGCAGGGAAGTAATCACCGTGACACTCACCTAGGGGCAGGCTGATGTCAAGCTCCTCAGCTTCTGCTTACTCTTCTTGCTTTCATGTATGCTGCCTCCAAGTGCAGCTTTTGCAGTTTCGGTAGCCAGTGTTTTCCATGGGCTGAAGGAAAGGGAGACCAGCTCCTTGTGTAAAACAAAAAGGTAGTAAGTAGTGTGCAGGGGCTGGAGCCAGGGGCTCTGTGCTGTGGGGAGGAGACCGGGAGGGCAGAGAAGAGTTAGGCTGGTGGCAGGGTCTCTGCTGCTGTTGGCCTTTAGGCATGGGTTATTGAGATGAATACTGAGATTGCCCCGCTCGATACCATACAGTGGCATCGGCTTAGTGGCAGCCTTGTGCCATCCAGCTCTTTTTTAGTTCTAGCTTCTTTCCTGCTTGGTCTTGTCCAAAAATGCATCTCTGCCCAGAGCAGAGTACCTGGGGCTCTGCAGACATGACAAATGCTGCTGCACTCCCTTGAACCTACACCAAAGCTGGGAAAAAATATATGTGGCCTTCTGGGGTGCAAGCCTTGCTTTGGGACAAATGATGGGCTGGAAGCATTAGAAGGTGACATGATGAAGTCAAGGATTTTCTCCATCGTGCTGCTGTGGTTGCTACTTTTTATATCTGCATGCAGTTGTTTATAGATTCCCTCAGTAAGGGCTAACAGGATGAAATGTTCAAGCCACTCTCATTTGGGAGGTTGAACGTGACATTCTGTAAATGCTCGCCTTTGACTCCAAAGGTCTGCCCATGGCCTCAAGGGCTTGATTTGGCATTCTGCTGCATTAAGTGCTGGTACTACATCTTGCATCCTTGTGCTACTGCACAACGCTCAACAGCGTGATCCAATTTACTGCTACGTCCCCTGTCCAGCCACCAGAGACATTCATCAAGGTCTGGGGAGCAGCCAGCTCAGCCCTCTTCCTGCACTTTGTTGCAATGGCAGTTGTGTCTGAAAATAGCGTGGTGCCACTTAGAGAGCCTGGCAGTTTAATGGCTTTCCTTAAATGAAATCCCCACTCTGCTGGCAACTTTGCTCTTTGCGGGAGCCCTTGGAAATAGCATACCAGCGTGTAACTAAACTGAAGCCCACTGGAATGTGTCCCTGGCCTTGGGTGGAATGAGCTTTCTAGTGTATGCTCATACAACAAAATAAGACCATTATCACAACATGATTTTCATAATGTATTAGCAAACATAATAAAGTGATGGAAAATTACTTGCACTAATCGGACATCCATAAATAGACTCAAATAGTATGTTTGACTCAATTGGAGTGAATAATTTATCAGCTGATTAAATCTGATCATTTTGTACAATCTGCCAGTAGTTTCCCAGTGCATGTTTTTACTGTCCATATATCTCCATTAGACTGACAGATTTGGGTGGTTCAGAATGGTAGTAGTTGGGGAAGTGCCACGTATAAGTAAATAAAGCTGGATTTACAGCACTGGGGCATCACTCTCACCAAAATGAGATGCTCTTACATATTTGAATACTAGCTGCTCTGTGCCTCACAGATGATGTCTTAAGGTTGAGGGAGAAAGAATAAAAGAACCCAAACCCTCAACTGCCAACTGTAACCTTCCAGATGTTGCAAGCGGGGCAGGAAATCTGCCCAGAGCCCCCACAGCTCTTCTGGAGTTGCTCAAGGAGAGCAGTGGGGTGCAATGGCAAGTGGAAGAGATAGCAGCACTTGGTGTTTCAGTCCTTTGTCAGGGGCGGTAAGTCCCAGTGGTGAATACCCTTCAGACACCATCCTTCCATGACCCTGCTTCTCTGTCCGTGTCTCCTCTCACTGTGTTTACTATCATCTGCACTTGCACCTACATGGGGATTTTAGCTGAATGTTTTGGTGTTTACTTTCCTTCCTTGATGTTAAACAGTAATTCTGCTGTTTTGATGTTAGGCATTTCCCTTGAGGACCCAGTAAAATCTATATATGGCTGCAGAATCGCACATGTTTGAAAAGCTTCCAAAGAGATAAGATGAAAAAGAAATGACAATTGTGCATAAAATGCCTATTAGATAGCTGCAGAGGTCTTAGGCAAAGGCTCTGGGAAATGCAGTAATACTAAAGACCAAGCTTTGGCTTGCACTGTGCTGTCCTGTGCCACACAGACCTGAAGTCACTGCATCCCCACACCTTTGACGGCTGGTTCAGGATCCCACAGTGCAGGCGCTCCACACTGGTGCCAGGAACTGCACCACTGCAGGACCAATGGATTCCCCACACCTCCAATATGTGCACCTCACATTTAATTTGTGGAAATCAGAGGTTCGTCAGTTGAAAAGGGTGATGACAAAGCTTAATTGCTCTTTGCTCTGCAAACAGGTAACAGAAGTGTAAATATAGTTGCTCTCTGGATTTGTTTGGCTCCTTTTGCACTAAGGGAACGTGGCAACAACCTGTCATGAACCAAGGAACACTGGTTTCTGTGCTCAGAGCAGTAGTCCCAATTCTTCTCTCCTTGGAGAACCATACCAATGAAACTCCTGCTGGTTTCCCTAGGAGGCAAGGGAGGCACTTGGCATCAGACAATTTGCAGGGTTGCTTAGCAGTAATTTAAAGGAATTAAAATGAAAAGCACTGAGGGGATGAGCCAATCAGCCGGGGAGCATTCATAGGGCTAGCTGTGTGTGAAGCTGGGATAATAACTGTTGTCTTTTCTCTTCAAATTTGTAGCTGAAATGTCCCTGTTTATCCCCAAAGGTCATCAGTTCAGTTCTTGACTAAGGAAGAAGGAGAATTGAGAGAAAGAGAACAGATTTTCAGTACCAGATCAACACTTCAGGGAGATAGAAGGGTGAGTGTAGGAAAAGTATCGGAATTACTATATATTAGCACATAAAAGTAAGCACATGAAATAGATATTTTGGTAAATCAAGAAAGTTAGTATTAGGGTTGTTACTTTGTACTCAAAGTATTTCTTGTGTCTCGGGGTGGTGGCAGATTAGGACCCATAATCAGCAATATCTTATAGGAAAAGCATTTTTTTCTGTATTAAGCTGCTGCAAGACTAAATCCCAGCCTGCACTGGCACAGAGCAGTGAAACCTGGAGAAAACCTAAAAAGACTTAGTGGTTTTTTGAAAGAAGAGAGGGTCTGCATTCACCAGGAACACAATTTTCCTTTTTTACTCAATGACAGTGTTGCTTGTTACTTACAGAACTAAAGGAGTTTCTCTTGCATTTTCTCTTGTGACTCTTCAGACCAGCTTGGGCTCAGTGTGGCATGGGTGAAGGAATATGGCCAAACAGGGAAAGAATGGCCAAAGCTTTGGATTTGACAGAGCTTTCTACTGCTTGCATTTCTTGAGTACTTTTGTTACATTCAGTGGGACCAGCTTTTGTCCAAGCCTCTTGACCATTAGTACTACTGGCAGCATTATTCTCCTCAGATGATGCACTAATCCAAATAGCACTGTTTTACAGCTCTAGGTTGGTAAGCTGGGGTGTACTGGGGGTGTCATTTGGAGGCTGAAGCTGAGTCTTGCCTCTTGTCAGCCCTCACACAAGAAGAATTAGCTTAACCCCATATTCACTGGATTGGTTCTTTTGGGAAGGCACAGTAATGCTGACCTACTGCAATTTCTGTTGTAGCTTGTTCAGGTCTGTGATGGTCTTAAAGGTCTTTTCCAACCTAGCTGATTCTGTGATGTTGGCCCGAGCACACACCTCTGTGCCTTGTAGCACTGGCCATGATTATTGTGATAGAAGGACTGGTTCTTCCAAAATGTCTTGTCTTTCCCAGCTTGGAATGGACAGTGTGGTTATCTTCCTTCTCCCCTGTGAATAAACCCCAGGTTACTCTTGTACAACTTGCTGAGTGGAATGGTGGATGGGAGTACGTGCAAAGCTTGTTTTGAAGGATGGCATCAAAATTCAGGATTGATATTCACAAAATCCAGTGTTTTCTTTGCACCAGTAAATATCAGTCTTGAGGGTGCTCCCTGGGTTTTGTTGTTCGTGCATTGCTAAGGTGATATTTGACACTTCAAGTAGAAAAGATAAATTGCAGTGTTTGGCAAAGCTGTTAAATGTTCATCGCTTAGTGATGAATTAGTTAGTGATAAGAAATCGATACTCAGGTATTTGGGTAATATCCAAAGCAAGCGGATAGGGTCAAATCCTTTACCTGTCTGCATCAGCATCCTTCTGTTGACTTAAGTGGGGTCAAGACAATTTACCAGCTATGAACCTCAAAGACTACTTATTTTCTGGTGCATTAGCAGCAAGATCAGAGCTTAGGAGAATTATTTAGCTGTGAATACACAGTATGTTCAGTGCCGGCTCCCTTGTGCATGCAGGCAGAGCTCACTGCTTGCTTGCTTGCTTCCTTGCTCACCATCAGCCTGCTCTTCCTTTTGGACCCATCATGCCCTTCAGCATTTGTTGTTTGCTGTGGGCTTTTCTCTTTCAAGTCTAAAGTGGCCACCAGTTATTTTATGTGCACCTTACCTTCCTACCCCAAATAAGGAGACCGGGAGCTTCTTAATCAACAGTGTTTCATTGTCATCATTTTGAAAGTAGAATAGCTGCTGATAATGCCACAACACTTTCTGACACCATTTGCAACTGGAAGGGAAGATGGTGATGTGAGGGAAAACACTAGGTTTTACTTTCCTCCATCATCTCACTCAAGGAAGATACTCCTTTTGAAACGCAAGGAAACCGTGAATTACCACAGCTGTAGAGCACAAAACCTGAGCCATTTAGCATGGCCAAAGTAAAAACCTCTGAGGACTGAGGAAAAGGAGGAGGAGAAGGAAGGTACAACCCATCTGCCCTCCCCCAGGCTGTCTGGTGGTTGTAGAGAGGTGCACCAGGGAATGGGGATACGGGGTATATATCTCATCCTAGTAACACCCCAGTTACCTGTGATCTGAGAGCTGCAGAAGGAGTGCTCCAGGGACAAAAAGGAAAACTGTTTTGGGTGAGTAGCATCAGTGCTGTTTTCTGGTGATTGCTAGAGCAGGGCTCTGGCCTGCCTCTAATAGAGTAACAGCTGGAAAGGAGATTGATACTCATGACCTAAGGCTTGACCTGTTGTCTTCAGCCTTGTACATTTGTCTAGTGTATAATCTACATCCTGGTCTCTCCAGTGACCTGTTGATGCCACACTGGCTTAAGCACAGCATTGCCATCTTTTTACCTTGCTCTAAGGCTCATGGCTGCATGAAGCAGGGAAGAGGGAACACAGGAAAGCCTGGTTTCCCCAGACTGAAACAACAAGATCATTGGAGGGCTCTTGAGGTATCCCTAGTAATAATGGTCAAGTCTGTGAGTTTGCTGTTTCAGCTTTTACCCACCGGGATGTCTGAGTGTTCCCAGGAGATGAATACCCAGAAGCAGTGATTGGGTATGCAGTTGAGCCTTTGTGTCTCCTAAAGATTCATGAGCAAACCAACCATCAAGTCCAGAGGAATATAAATAACACTGGAAAATCCAGACAGATACTCACCTTCAGTCCCTCCAAAGTGGGGAGGACTGATTGTGTGGAATTCCACCTGAAAGAAAAAAAACCTCATTTTTACTATTTATTACAATAAAACTGAAAGCAGCCCCCATTGTCTCTGAAATGGGAAGCATGACACAGCCGTTACTACATTTTCTTTCTGGATGCAAGAAGATGACCTTCATAGCTCACTTGAGGCTTTGTCTCCTTAGAGTTATATGCCATTCCCTTGTTAATGGTAATAAACTGCATTATATTCCACTTCACACTGATGGCTTTTTTCTACATACTGCCAGAGAAGACTAAAAAAAAAAAGGGGGGGGGGGGGGGGGGGAAGAAAAAAGGTCAGCGAGTTTCAAAATGTGCTTTATTACAAAGGATATGAAAGGGAAAGAGCTCATATCGCTTCTCCTATGGTATGTGTTACATTAATAAGCCATTATGTGTTGAGCACTATTTGTAAGTGTTGCATGCCCGTAGTTTGGGATGTCATTAAACCAGACACGAGGGTACCAGATGTTCAGCATGCAGAACGGACTGGGACAAAAATCAGAGGGACCCATGGAGAGGGTGGCTCAAGGAGCTTGGCATCTGAGTCAATGGCAGCTCCCAATACCTCAAGCACTCCCAGATTTTTGGCTCTGTTTTAAAATAACCCTACCTGAATAACAGAGCCCTGGACACTGTTAGTACAAGCCAAAAACCCCACTGAGGTTGATGCTGTGCCTTTAAATAAAGCTCAGCAACCCCCCCCCCCCCCCCCCCCCATCTCCCCGCTGCACTTTTGGCCTACGGACAGGCTTGTAATTAGCACAGATTTTTCACATCCGTGGGTAGATTGGAAATTTGGAAGCACTTAATGAAAAAGGTCAGTTACCTTGACCAGCCTGAAGGCGCAGTTGGAGGACGTTTGCTTGCTCCCAAGGCTGGCAGCATATAAATACATGAATATTAACATACCACACGCAAAAATGCAAACACTGTGTGTTGTGTTTGCAAGGATAGGACCTGGCGTTCAGTGTGGCTTTCTTGTGTTTTGGGGGCATTTCCTCCTAGACTTCCTAAGGAAGGGCTTGCACACAATCCCCAGGTCTCACGATGGTTTAGGACATGACTCCAAATCCAGATTAACTAAGAATTCAGATTACCACACACCCCCCCGCCTCCCCCATATGATTTGAGCCAAAGACTAGGTCCAGCACATCACCCCCCCAGCTATTGCATTTGGTGGTAGTGCCAAAGCCTGTGTTTCCAATAGGTTTTGTCTTGGGAAGTTAGTTTTGTAGGAATGATGCTCCAGACCCTTGCTCATTCTGATAGCCCTTTGCTGGACTTGCTCCAGGAGTTCCATGTCTCTCTTGTACTGGGGAGCCCAGAACTGGACACAGTACTCCAGGGGACTACAGGCACCTCCTGCAGTTGCCTTTGCTGAATTTTGAAAGGTTCTTCTTTGCTCATCTCCCCAGCCTCTCTAGATCCTTCTGGATGGCAGCACAGCACTCTGGGGTATCAGCCACGCCTCCCAGTTTCATTTCATCATCAGACTTGCTGAGGAGAATCTCTAAGGATGCTGGAGAGGGACTCTTCACCAGGGACTGTAGTGACAGGACAAGGGGTAACGGGTTAAAACTGAAGCAGGGGAAGTTTAGATTGGATATAAGGAAGGCGTTCTTTACTGTAAGGGTGGTGAGGCACTGGAATGGGTTGCCCAGGGAAGCTGTGAGTGCTCCATCCCTGGCAGTGTTCAAGGACAGGTTGGACAGAGCCTTGGGCGACATGGTTTAGTGTGAGGCATCCCTGCCCATGGCAGGGGGGTTGGAACTGGATGATCTTAAGGTCCTTTCCAGCCCGAACTATTCCATGATTCTATGATTCTAAGTCATTGATGAATAAGTTAAACAAGACTGGACCCGGTATTGACCCCTGGGGGACACTGCTAGCTGCAGGTCTCCAACCAGACTCTGCACCACTGATCGCAACCCTCTGAGACCTCCCATTCAGCCAGTTCTCAATCCCTGTCACTGTCTGCTTGTGCATCCCACACTCTCTGGGCTTGCCTATGAGGATGTTATGGAAACCATGTGGTGTCTTGGTCTGGGGTCAGGACCAGGGCCTCAGAGATCGCTGCCTATTTTGGTTTTATATTCCTGAAACAAGGAAGTGCAGGAAGTACCCCACCTGCAATGGGCTTTGGGGAGACTACAGGAAAGGAGTATCCATGTGGCAAGAGACTGGATGGTTTTGCTCCATGGCATCTTCTGTGATGCCTTCCATTTGATATCTGTGGGTTGGATGACAGCAGAGGTTAGAGGAGGTTGTCTCCAGTACCTTACGTTCTGGCTGGGAAGTGATTAAAGGAGTCCTGTGGAAATGGAAAAAGGTATGTGGAGCACAGTGTGATTTCTTGTCTTTCCCTATCATTTGAGTTTGATGCAGGTTTCAACGACACTGGGCAACAAGTGCATAATGCATTTTTATATATCTTTTTGTATTTTTATCTATCTCAGACTATGTTAAATTATGACAAAAGTAAAATAAGAAACATACAGAGCAAGTCCTACAAACAACTGTTAAGTTAAGAAAGCATAGATCCTTTCAATTCTGGATCTCTTAGGTGCAGGTAATACATAATGGGAGAAGAAGAAAGTCCCTGGTAATAATTGCACAGTTTGCATTGAAGCTTATGATCAGTAAAGGCAAGAATTCTTACCGTAACATGCAGAGCAACATCTATACTCATAAAAACCCACCCCAACTGTGTGCCTTTTAAACATTTCTTTTTACTCCGTGTGTTTAATACTTAAAGTATTGCTCTTCATCTTAATTGTTTGGCAAAAGTTATACTGTAAAAGCAAATCCCTCTCTTGCACTTAGAGAGTGCCATGACATTGTCATGCTGCCAAGAAACCCCTGCAAGATGCTGACAAGAGCACCCTCCCTGAAGCACAGTTTGTGAGCATTTCATAAACCTCTCCACACAGAGCATCCCTCAGGGACAGGGGATTATTTTATTCCTACTTCTTTACACCTGGAGAGCTGAAGTGCTGGAAAAGCCCCAGATCCCTTATGATGCTCAGATGCATAAATCCCACGGGTTCTAAGTTCATCCCACCTTGACAGGAGGGTTACGTGCCTTTAAAAGTCAGTTCTCAGCCACCACTTTGTTGCTTCCCCTTCCATCTCTCTGTATCCCTAAAGCTGTCTTGCCCACAAAGTGCAGAGCTGCTTCTCCAGCAGTGCAAAAGATGTCAGTGCCAATTATGTGAACATGTGGCACCATTTGGATCTAGTGTTTCTTTGGGTTTGTTTTTGAAAGAAACTGGGCCCTAGCATGTGCACCATGTGTTCATTAGCATGGGAGAAAGACAAGTGTGATGAGCTACTCTCACCAAGAGCACAGTAGGACCCTCAGCACCTCCAGAGCTATCAGAACTGGCATCTCTGTGATATGCTGGATGGACAAGGCAGGGACAGTTGGGTGTTTTCCAGGACCAGCTTCATCTCTGTCTGCCTGTGAAGGTGCCAGTGGTGAGACTGCAGTAATATGTATAGATCACCATTAGGAAAGGAAAATCAGGACCTTCAAACTCGTTGCATGCGTGGAAGTTAGTGCCTGGCTGCTGGTGCTCTTTGCTGTTGTGTGCTGGTTCTCATTTATAGAATGGGGAAATAGAGCTGTTGGCATCTCAGGAGGTGCCTGATGCATTGCAGGATGAGGTTCTGGAAATAGGGAATCTATATTATATCTCAGTGACTGTAACCTGCACTCTCTGCTCCACTAACCGGATTTATTGTAAGGCTGCATCAAACAAATGGAGTCATAAGCTGCACTGTCCCCAGGGCGACTGGATGAATTAAAATATCCAAGACAATGACAAATGCTGCCAGAGGGTGTTGATATGGGGCTGCTGGACCTGTGATCTCTGGCAGAGCCCAAGAAACAGTCTTGTCGCAGGGAAGCTCCAGAGTTTATCGTTCTCAGCAACAACAGGGAATTGGCTTCCTGTTTCCTCTCCTTTGCTGTCAAAGGGGCAGCCAGGCTCTGCGATAAAGCGTGCTGACTCTTCACACTTTCGAGAGTGAAAAGTTCCTTATCTTCAACTTTAGCTTTCACAGGTCTCATCACCTCCTTCCCTCCACTGCTCCAAAACTCAGCTAAATCAAATATAGATCAAAACAGGCAGCAAAATATTGTGGGCCCTATGCAGCTTCTGCTGAAGTCAGCAGTGATGTTCCAAGATGATCCTTGTCCTCAGGCCCAGGGTTATATGTTTTGGCTGCGTATTGTTATAATCTGCGTGCATCCATGCACATGCATTTTATGTTAACATTTGCTTCTACACTTACTTAGGAGAGGTCAGGGCCTGTTTGTCTGTAGGCAGCAGATATGTGTCTGTGTGCTGCCAACATATGTTTCAACTGGCCTAAGTGCAGGACTGTGTGTCTTTGTGAAGGGTGCATCCCCAGATGTATATGTAAAAGCTACTCTGCTTTTGTGTAAGCTGTGATGGAGACCTTTGATTTACAAGGCGCTCTCTCTTGGTGGCTCTTTGTGTAGGATGTCTGTGTGATGCAACATCTGAAATAGGTGGTGGATTGCTGCCTGCTGAGCTGCAAGGTAACAGCTCTGCCTGTAACCCTGTCAGGTACAAACTCCTTCTATGATGCCATTGTATTTTACAGGTGGGCAGCCATCCGAGGGGAAGCTTTAATTTGAGAGAGTCTGTACTTAGCAGCAGCAGCAGCCCAGAGCCCTGCCATGTCCTTTCCATCGACCCCTTTTGTTCCTTTCTAAAATGAGCACTGTCAGGAGGTCCTTCACAGGGGAGAAGTCACGGAGGGTAACAGTCTATCTGCTTGCAGTAGCAA
This sequence comes from Pezoporus flaviventris, assembly GCF_033815535.1. Lineage (NCBI taxonomy): Eukaryota > Metazoa > Chordata > Aves > Psittaciformes > Psittacidae > Pezoporus > Pezoporus flaviventris. Next base: position 57,018,290 of record NW_026892549.1, read on the forward strand.
TGGCCAGCCCAGATCCTGGCTGATGGCGGCCTTGTGCTGACAGCCTGGCAAATGATCCCAACCCAGAAACAGAACGAAGGACAGTGTTTTTTTGGCAATGCCATCCTCAGGCACTCAGGTCCCATGGGGGAACTGTGACCCTGGGGAAGGCCAAGAGCCACCTCTGCTTGCGGGAGGAACAGAGTTTCCACATGGGTCTTGGTGCTTGGAGAATGACTCGGAATCAGAAGAAGGTGAGCAGTGCATCTGTTCATACCCAGAAATCCATCCATTGCACCTGTATCAGCTGTACCACATGCTGCTGCATGCTCATACACTGAAATAATACAGCCCCATCTCCAGCAACCCCTTTCACACCTGGTGTGCACCTTCCCTCTCCCCAGCCCCATCCTCCCCTATTTGAGGCTTTCTGTCTCCAAAGAAATCACTAAGGGAGAGATGCATTTCTTCTCAGCATCATGCTGACCCCCTTTCTCCTCGCTCCAAGCCCTGAAATTAATTAAATGATGTCACGCTTGATTTTATCTGATTTGGAAGCAATTCATCACCCTTTTGCTGGTTCTATTAGTCCAGGCGATCAGCACATTAATTCATTTGCGAGACTAAGCTCAAGGGTAATTACAGTGAGGAAGCTTAATGCCTAAACGTGTTAATGCCTGTAATCAGAACTATTTTCTCAGTGCCGAACAATTGTTAGACAATTACACTTGGATATGATTGCCCTAGTAGGCAACAGACGCTGTGTCAAGAGGGGAATAGCAGAAGCTTGTTTTGCAAGTAGTGTATTATCAGCAAATTTGACTCGTTGCAATCTCTGTTCTTCTGGATTCTGTACAACTCATCCCTTCCGTAGGTTTTGCACTGTTAAGGAAGTTGAAGAGTCACCCCTTGCTCTTTTTCAGGCTGGGTTGTGTGGGAACAAGAGGACTGAGTTGTCAGTGCCCCTGTCTAACCAGAAAGCTTCCAATTTTACGTCAAGTGTCCTAAATTTGTCTTTTATTTCCTTCATGTTGAGGTCCAGAAAGAAGTGAGGAAGCTTACAGCATGGATGGTACACAGCGGTGATGTCTGCTGACACACAGTCATGTGGGGTGAACAAGCACACTGCAGACTGCGTGGATGCCGTGTTGCAAAGGGGCTTTGAGGAAGGGTGTAGCTCTGGCTCCTTCCTTCACAGGGAGGGCAGTGGTAGAAACCAGTGTTGTGCATCCATAGAGAGGCTGTCGCCTCCATGCAGCAGGAATAGGACAGAGCATGGTTAGAGGTAAGGATCAGGAGTGTAGCAGTGGGGACAATACCACAAGGAGGAGCAGTCATGCCCACAGCATGGACCAAGGGAAGATGGGGACAACCCAGCATTTGCTGGTTCAGGGCAGCTGAATCTTATGGGACTGCTGGTCCCTGACCACCTTATCCGTTCCTCTAGCTGGCGTATGGCATTTGAAGGCAGGCTTTGTTCAGCCTCTTGCCTCCAGACAGAGAAGCCCTCTGAAAGTGAGGATGAATTTGCTGCAGTCTCTGTGAGCTAGATGGTGTGACCGGGAAGAGGGAAAGCCAAGAACCCTGCAAAGTCATTTCCCTTCTCCCTGGGTGGCCATAGAGATTTCCATTGTTGCTGAGTGAGTCCAGGCCCTTGTGCTTTTCAGCCAGGGAGAGATTTTATTTCAGCTCAACCTGGAGGTCCTCCAATGCACAAGGCACTGTACCTTGCAGAAATTCTCATTTGGGGTAATGTCCCATACACCACTGGGCTTGAGAAATGCATTTCTTGGTAGCTGAAGAAAAGCCTCTGGCTGTGCTGCATTGGTAGTGTCCTCAGAGGCCCCTGTGGTAGTCCTTAGCAGCAATCCCAGCCTCCTGCCACAAATGAGGCAGGAGAAGAAATGAGTTTTACAATGATGTGTTTGGCAGGCACAGTGAAGCTTGTGCCAGTGACAACCACAAGAAGAGGTGTGTGCTCGGATGGTTTCAGAAGGCTGTCTGCACTGAGAGGAAGGTAAGAATAAATCTAGTTTCTGTTGTCATTAGCGGTACGGATGAAGAGCAAATGGTTTCTTTTCCTCAAGACAGCAATCTTCTCTGATCTCCAGCTGGACTTGCAAAGGGGCTGTGGCAGTGATCTCCTCCTGCCTCCAGTGGTATTAGCACCTCCATGCTTACTCCAAAACCTAGGCTACCACCAAACCCTGCTGGGGTGCCCTAAACAGGTGTAAGACCTCTCTTAAACAGCAGAAGAGCAGGGAGGCTCTGCAGATGGGAAAGACAACATGATCAGGGCAGTTGTGAACCAGGTGGTGTCCCAGCCACTGACTTGCTTCAGTGTGAACCTTTGCCTGTTCAGGCTTGTTCCCCCTCAGACTTGGGGTTCATTCAGTTGGGAGCTTCCCAGAAGGGAAAACCAGCATGTGTCAAAGGTTTCACACAGCAGAGAGCAGGTGAGAAACCTGCCCAAGGGGATATGAAAGCTGCTTCTGCCAAGGGGAGCAGATAGGGCTGAGGCACGGCACAGGGACAAGACAGGCACATTTCTCCTGGTGACGCAGCCCAGAGCATGGTGGTGGCTGGGTTTGCTCTCTGTCATCCCAGGGCAATCTTGTGGGATCTCACTGCAGCTTTGCAGCAGTGTGGTGTGCAGGTGGATTTTGAGAGAACGGTGTGAAACCAGCAAGATACCTGCACTGCTGAATGAGTTAAAACATCATTCAATTCAGGGCAATCTCCCATTTGTTCTCATCCAGCTATCAGGTCTGACAACAGGGACTCTAAGCTCAATAGGATGTGTCATGGTTTAACCATTCCTCAATTCTCAACACTTTCCAGCAGAGATACAGAACACAGCCCCATACTATCTACTGTGCAGAAAATTAACTCTACCCAGGCCAAAAACAGCGCAGGATGTCATGGGCAGAGGTCTGCATTTTTGTTTCCCTGTCTTTGTTTCTTTGTTTCTTCCCCTTTATGCAGGAACACCTTCTTAGCAGTGTAGAAACCCCACTTCTCACCCTTTCATGTTCTCCTGGCAGGTCTTTGAATGTTAATGCTGTCACCAGCTTCTGCGAGTTGATCTGTGTTGGTTTGATGAGTGACGTAGGACTTGAGTGACATTCCCCTGCCTCCTCCTCTTCGGTGCAGACTGTAAGCAAAGCCCCAGGCTGCAGTGGTATTGTGCTGCAATACAGGATGCTTGCCTGCTCCTGGGGATCAGAAGGTTGAGATTTATTTGTTGGCACTGGTTTGCCAGGGAAGCTTAGTCAAAGCGTGCCATCTTTTGCCTGCCTTCCAGTTTTAATCTGAACTCCCTCCAGTCCTCACTCTGCTGATGGGGTTGCAAGCACATTGTGTTATTCAGAAAGGCAGTGAAGACTGGGATGGCTGAGACCATTGTACCATCCAGGGCCTCCAAATTTTCCCTCTGCTCTCCAACTTGAAAGGAGCTGCTGGAGACGTAGCTTGTCCATTGTGTTATGGATGCTACTCCTCAAAATTAGTCTTAAGTTACTGTAGATACCATTTGAAACTGTGATATTTGAATAATAGCTTCTAAAATATTCACCTACTCCTCTTCTTTTTGTCTTTATTAAAAGCTATGGAATCTTTCTAATGTGACAGGAAACATGCTCCATTGTTTCTCCTCTATATTTGACTGAAACGAAGCTGCTTCCCTGTACAAAGGTACCCACCTCTGAATAGTTCGTTATTCAGAGCCCTGTTAAATTTGGAGTCTAACTTATTTTAACTATTGCATTCTCAGACAGCCACCTTGTAAAGTTCTTCCACACCATTAAAGCTTGATGGGTCTTTACCCCATTTACAAACAGAGATTCAGAAGAGCACATGGATTCCAATGAAATACGAAGCGCAGTCAATCAGTTGAATTAATTAGGTGTTTAATATCTCCATCCTCTCTCCTGTGTTTAGTGGTTGGATGCTTTGAGATCCTTTCTGCTCACCAGAATGCACTCTCTTTCTCCATCACATTTAGCCAGGGGTGATGGGGTAACAAATGTGGTAAGAAGAGAAAGACTGAATTGCCCAGACCCAGAGTTCAGACCCGTGTGCTCCCAGCAAAGCCTGCTGAGCCTGGCCATAGTGCTGGGGTGCAAGCCCCATGCACCAGAATCCCCCATCTACAGCATTAAGGGATTGGCTGCCTAATGCTCTTCCCACAGGCATGCTGGTCAGGGAGGTAATGGACAGGTACAAGCCAAGCTGCTCTGTGGGTACGGGTCACTTGGAGCAGTGAGTTTTTTGCTGAGAACAAATTGGTGCTTGTCAGGAGGTGAAAGCTTGCTGTTGGTCTTACCAGCCTGGTTGAGATGAAGGGAGCAGAGGCAGACCTCTGCAGTGCCTGGGGAGCCTTCACAGCCTCAGGTGTTTCAGCCTCTGTGCTGCAAAGCAAATAGCTGCCAGTATTGATTTACATAGCAAATGCACAACTTTAAGCCACCTGCAAGCTTCTTTGCAGATCTGCCTGGCTGCAAAACCCATCAGAAGAACCAAACTCCTTTTATGGTGCAGGAACAGTAAAGTTACTGAGATTGAGCCATTTTTCCTTGTCACACAGCCACACGTGCAGGAAGACTCCACAGGAACCCCACTGAGCTTAAACTACCTGGAGACCACAGGGCTGAGGGTAGAGCAGCAATCATGCTCAGCAGGACACCTGAGGCCTCCTCCAGCCAGAACGATCCATCACTCCCAGCCTCACAGATATGCACAGCTTTGCACTCACCAAAGCTGACTTAATAAATCCATGGACCATTTGGAGTGACATGTTGGCATGCTTGCTGGGCCTGAGCCCTGTTCCCTGAAGTCAGTAAGTGTATTACTGTGGGCAAGCCAGGGCTTGCCAGGGTTAGCTCATAGTTCTCCTGCTGCCCTTGAGGACTTGGAGGCCAGCTCAGGCCGTGGTAGAAGCATGCTGTGGACCAGCACTTGGAAATTATTCAGTGGTTACTGCTACCTTCCATGCATGAGTGTTTTCTCCCTCACGGTTATAAGTACATTCAATCAAAAGGAACATGTTTTACTCTTCTCTGTAAACAATGCAAATGCAATGCAAACATTTCACTGTCTGCTGCTTGGTGTTTCTGCATAATCTGGCAATCCTGCAGAGGGCAGATAAAGCGGTAGAGAAAGAAAGTTCTTACCTCCTGTCTCTCTTCTGGCTAAGACAATACATCTAATGGCAGCACACGCAATCTGTCTGCCCCAGATATGCAAGCATTTCATGTCTATGTCGGGCTAATATCACCTCTGCTGGGGTCCTGGGGAGCTCGTGGTCCCCAGGTCCTGGTTGGAAGCTATCACTGCTCCACCAAACACTGATTTTAGCAAATCAGCAAATTCAGACAAGAATGTTTCTTGAACAATTTCTCCTTTCCTGCTGCCCTGCTCTATCCTCAGGTCCCAGGGGCCACACTGCACAGCAGGATGGGGCTTCGCTCGTGGGCAAGTGCCCATGTGTGTGTGTGTGCGCACATCCCCCCCAACACATCCAGTTCAGCTGAGTAACTCACCTCAGCACATCTTAGGAAGTGCAGACTTGCAGCAGAGAGGAGCCCTGACAGAAATAGGCTGGGGACTTCTGCAGGCAGGGTGGCCTTTGGGTAAGACTGACATAGAATCATAGAGTATCTGGAGTTGGAAGGGACCCACGGGGATCATCAAGTCCAACTCCCTTCTCCTCACAGGAGCATAACTGTACATAATTGTGCATAACTGTACACAACTGTACATAACTTCACATAACTGTAAAAGATTACAGTTTGCTTTTAAATAATCTTAAAGATTTAACTATGACAGAATGTGGTGACTGCCATTTATTTCAGTGGTGGTTCCTGTATTAGTTTTCTCCTGTCTAGAAACCAGGAAAAGGAATTTATTTAAGTAGACATTAGAAATCTGAGATGCTCTGTCTTTAACTGGAGTATGATCTAATCCAATGGCCTCTGCCACCTGTCCTCCATCGAGCCCCTGCTGCCTGCATTAGCTGTTGTAGCCTCTGCTGGCAGTTTGGCAAAGAATACTCCAGAACACTTGTATTTCATATGGGTGTCCTTTTTGGATTCTCTCCATGAGCCATTTGATGAAAAGGAGAGAGCAGTTAGAGAAGGAAAGGAGCAGGTTTGAAACCAGTAATGGGAAAAAGCTGCTATTCATATATTTGCAGTACTGAATTACTGAATGCCATGATGACAAACCAGTGTTTTTTTATTATTTATACCCTCTTAAAAAACTAAACACACAGACATCACTGTTAGATAAGCTTTAAGGTCCTTTCCAACCCAAACCATGCTATGATTCTATTCAGCACCAAGTCATATTAAGTACATGTTCATTAACTATAGTTTGACAGGATTTAGGGGTGCCATGAGTGCTTTGAAACACAAAGCAATGATGTGCCGTTCAGCGCAGCTATCAAGTAGGGAGCCCAGTCGTGCCATCTGCTATGGTAGAAGGTAACAGAAGAAGGAAATAACTCACCTCTGGAAAGCTACTCCCATACATAGCAAAGGAGGAGTGAAGGGCAGGGCATTTCCATCCCCAGGTTTGTGCTCCTCAGAGGCAGTGGTGCACAGGACCACTTGCTGCTGCCCACTGTGGTGTTTGATCAGTTGGGGCCCATTGGGGCCAGCAGGACTTCGCTGGAGCTGTGTCTGTTTGCTCTGGAGCGTGCCTCCCTCCCTGTGCCGTGCTGCAGCGCGAGGTGCCTTCAGCTGTGGTTCAGCTGCTGAGGAGGCACCAGTGCCAAAGCAGCAGGGCACAGAAGAGATGGGTTTGCTTCTCATGCAGTGCAGTCACGTCTTCGTCCCTCCTGCCCTCCCCTGTTCCCATCCTCTCCCCAGTCCTGGTACCAGCCTTGCTAGGAACACACGTAGGTACAAAGGTCTGAAAAAACAGGACCATTTCTATTCTGTGGCAAAAAAAAAAGGTTTCCTTTGTTGTAATTCCTCTGTTCAGCTCTGCACAAGGTCCTTGCATGAGGCACAGCAACACATGCCCTGTACAGGGACAGGGACAAAAGCAGATTGCTGTGGGCATGCCTGAAAGGAAACCATGACTCGTTGTCTTGTTGCTGCAAGGCAGCAGGTGATTTTGCAGGTGATTTGCAGGGAGCAGTTTGTACAGACTTTCTGTGTGTAATAACAATAAAAGCTTTTCTTGGTGGGGAAAAAGCAGGGGATAGGGACAGATGCAGCCTTGCCAGAAACAGTTCATACCATTTATGCAACATACAATGATTAGTTTCTGCTTCCCAAATGTTGTTTCTCCGTGTTGTGGCTCTGATTCAGCACGGTGGAGAGGGTGATGGGAAGGGCTGGGGGCCCTAAGGCCATGTTAAACCTTTATTTCACTGCTGGCCCATGATAGGAGAGTGTGGGAGAGAGAGGACAGCAGAGGGGCTTTGCTAAGACCAGCCTGCTACACGACTTGACTTGGTGCTGGTGTTTGTTTCCTTCTTTTTAGTACTTCTTTTTGCATGTATGTGGCAAACAAGTAGGCCCATGATAAAAGTCATGATTACACTTGACACCTTCTTGGACTTCTGTAGCCTGCTACTGCTATCTGCATGTCAGCCTGCTGTCCCAGGGCCTCTGTGGCCACTCTGGTGGCCTCCAGCATGGTTCTACTGGAGGGTGCTCTCACAGGCATCATGACTCTGCCCATGCAATTCACTTCTGTCACCTCCCCCATCCCCACCACATCATAACCCCCATCTCCTGTGTTCTTTCTGCCTGTCTCAGCTGAGCCAGTCTGGGTGTTATGTGGTTGCCCACAGAGTGGGACATCATTTGAGGCTCAGAAACTGTGGTCCCCAGGTAAGTGAGAAACAAAGGCCTGAGTTATTTGATGGTTCTGTCTCCTTTCTGGCCAGCCTTCAGCATCAGTTTTACCCTGGGAAGGAACAAAGTGAGACTGCAGGAGAACAGATCGCCCCCTTGGGGCAGGTAAGAGGGAGCAGGGAATGCTCTGGGGCTGCACCAGCACTCCCGAGGTGTCCCCAAGGAACCTGCCTGGAGCATCTGCGGAGGGCGGTTAAGAAGCCAAACAACTTTCCCCCACCAATCCCCCCCGAAAAACCAACCCCAAACCCATCCCAGTGTTCAAAAGTATCAAGCAAGTATTTCAGTTGACTTAAGCCATTAAAAAGCCCCCAGCTTTTCAGCTGGCAAACAGTGCAATGGCTCAGGAGGGCACGTTTCAGGCTCAGCCTTCCTGTGGAGTGACGGGAATCGCCAATACAAATCCACCTCTTCAGGTAAGATCCCCCACCCGCTCCAGCTCACAGCACTGGTCCCAGCTCTTACAATTGCAGGTGTCTGGTCCCACACCGGCTACTCCAGGGATGATCAGGAGCTGGAGAGCAGCTGAATTGGTGTGGATGCCTTTCACAGCCTGTCCGTGCCCATGGGATGGGTGCTTCGGGATCCTGGCAGGGAAGTGGAGCAGTGGCCGATTTGTTGGGTTTCACCTTTCTGTTCTGTTCCTAGCTTCTGGCAGTGATTTCCAAAATATTTGCTGGCCCAGTTTGAGCTCTGAGTAGGAAACACGTTCAGCCGCTGCCCTGAGCAGTAGCCACAGCCCTGCTGGTGCAGCTGAGTTTTATCTGCTGATGGTTTTTACTTGATACATTCTGTAATGCATGAGAGGGTTTGTTTTTAAAATGGGATGATGTTCATTGGGCCTCTTCAGTAGCGTTACAACTATAGTATGATGATTTGCAAACAGTGCAAGCTTTTAAGCACTCTGACTCCTGGGGCTGTTCCAGTATTACTCAAGCTGGTACAATAGCCTGGATGGTCCCAGGCCTTAGTGGAGGTGTTATAGTGCCAGCAGCAGCTGCTTGGTTTGCTTTTAGAGAGAGCAAAAAGCATTCCCCTGTTCCCAGTGCAGAGGGTTGCAGTGGTGGGACAAACCCAGCAGTGTGAGCCACAAACCTGAGGAGTGATGGGGGGGGGGGGGGGGGGGGGTTAAAGCCAGGTGTCAGTGTGCTTGTGTTGGGCCCTACCAGCCCTGTGGGTGTTTTCTTTTACTGCAAGGTCAGCTTTCATCAGCAATGAGTCCTCAGCTTTGAGTAATTTCACAGGTGCTGCTTGCTAAAAGCTGAACTGTTCTTGTCAGGAGCAGCTTAAAAGACAAATTCAGTGGCCTTGGCCAGGCTATTCTGAATGAGTGGCACAGGGCTTTAAATAAAGTGGTTCACTGGCAAACACTTGGTTGATTCATCTTTGTCTGCTTCCTTTTTGGCCAGGTAAGTAAAACCCACTCTTGGGGCAGGAGTGAAGGGTGAGGGGTGTTTATTGACACTTCTCTCTTGTATTGCTCATGAGTTTATTTATTCTGCAGCCTTGCTGAAGTTTGTGATTCTCTGACTCTACAGTGACCCTGGTTTTGTCAAACCCCTGCCTTGGCAGCAGGCACCCTTTCCTCTGCACTGTATTAAGCTTGACTGTCATGGGGTGTTGTGTTTCCATTTTGCTAATGACCAGTGAGTGCTTTCCCTACCCATTCCCCTATGTAACCCCCTAAATAAGAATACAGTTTATAACAGGCACAGTTGTAAAAGCATGAATGGTTACTAATGTAAACCCGCCCGCCACCAACAGCGAGGACCAGGTAGTAGTGAACTGTGTGTATCTGTGCCATGACCTTCCCACACTGTGGGGTACCAAATGCTGAGGTAATTCCTCAAGCACATAGGTGCAGCTGACGGAGATGGGAGTACTTTAAAATGCACCTCAAAGAGCCAAGTGACCTTTACGGGTTCTGGCTAAATGTAACCAGCTTTGGGGAGCGCCGGGAACACCACTGGCAGGGAAGTTCTGTGACTGGGGTGTGTGCCCGGCCCTGGGGGAGTAATGTGGCTTCTGAAGTGAGTGATGTGCCAGAGGCTGGGGGGTGTATGTGTGTGTCTGTGTCCATTTGTGTCTGTGACTGCGCATCTGTGTGTCTATGTGTCCATGTGAGCCTGTGTGTCTGACCCTGTATCTGTGTTTGTCAGTGTGTCCGTGTCCATGTGACTGTATTTGTGTGTGTGTCTGGTGTGCCCATCTGACTGTCTCTGTATCTGTGTCTCTGTCAGTGTGTCTGTATCTGTCTCTGTGTGTGTTTCCGTCCGTGTGATTGTCTGTCTCTGTATCTGTGTTTGTGTGTCTGTGTGTGTCCATGTGACTGTGTCAGTGTGTCTGTCCGTGTGACTGTGTGTCTCCATGAGTTTGTCAGTGTCTGTGTGTGTCCGTGTGACTGTCTGTATCTGTATTTCTGTGTCTTTGTGTGTCTGTGTCCCTGTCTATGTCCATGTGTGTGTCTGCATGTCTGTCTGTGTGTTTGTGTCCGTGTGTCTGTCTGCCTCTGTGTGTTTCTGAGTCTGGGTGTCTGTGTGTCCGTGTGTGTGTGTGTCCCTGTCTGCATCTCTGTGTCTGTGTGTCTGCACGTGTCTGTGTCCATGTCTGTATGTCTGTGTTCATGTGTGTCTTTATGTACAGCCGTGTCTGTGTATGTCTATGTTTGTGTATGTATCTGTCAGTATGTGCCCATGCCTGTCTGTCCATGTTTGTGTCTGTGTCCATGTGTGTGACTGTGTCTGTCTGTATGTGTCCATGTCTGTGTATCTGTGCTTGTGTTTGTGTCTGTGTGCATCTATGTGTGTCTACATGTGTCTGTATGTCTGTGTATCCCCATGTCTTTGTCTGTGTGTGTCCCCATGTGTATGTCTTTGTGTCCGCATGTCCATGCGTGTCCATGTTCATGTGTGTCCCCTATGTCTGTCTGTGTGTCTTTGTTTCTGTGCCTGTGTGTCCGTGTCTGTGTGTCTATTTGTGTTCCTGTGTCTGTCAGTGTGTGTCTGTCTGTGTGTCAAGCCCTGGGAAGCCATTTTAGCCGTCACACGGAGTTTGTTTCGTATTTTATTGAATTTCATTTATATTAAATTAAAAATATATTTCTGACAGATTCATGTAACAAAAAGGCAGAACAGTTTCAAATTGTTCAGCTGGGATGAGCGCGGGTTGATGCACGGTGGGTTGCAGTCTACATTTGCCTCTACAAACAGATAAAGCCCAAGGACCATGAGGGGAAAGTGTGGGCTGCACAGGGGTGGGGATGTAACCACATGAAGAGGATGCACGGGTTCTCCCCAGACTCCAAACAAGACAAAAGGGAAGGAAAAGAATCAAAACCAAGAAACCATGAAAAGAAGGGAAATTAGGCTAAAATATGTACCTAATATTAACCCAGGTCAGTAAGTATTTAACCATGTATAATCCTTGATAGCTAACGTATGAGAAAGGAAAGGTTAAAGTAACATTACGCCACACACAACTGGCATACCCTACTGTGTAAGCAAGTGCAGAAAGTCTGAACACACCACAATAGTGCTAAAACACAGAATCACACAGAATGCCAAGAATGGGACTTCTAACCAAAACCAGGGGGTGGGAAGGGAGAGAAAGAAAAGGGGAGGAGTGGCTTAAATCACAAGCAAATTACCTATATACAAATCAACCCTAAGGACAATTATGTTCCAAATAATGGTGTCCACAAGGAAAATAAAAGCAACATTATCCTTATTTACAAACGCAACCAGCTGTGTCTTTAACAAGCTATAAAAATACTATTCACATTTTCAAAGTAACATACAGTAGTTTTTGTAGTTTTTATTGTTCAGAAAGGCAGCTAACTCTGAATGCATCACTGCGAGAAATGAGCGTCTTCCCCAGCGTCCTGATGCTTCTCTTCCTCTGAAGGTACCTCATAAGGCAGAAGTATTGTTGGTTTTGCCTCTGCACTTTGAGATCATGGAAAATGGGATAAATCCCAGACTCTCCCATCTCTGCCTCTTGCAGGAGCTCCATGCTGGCCCTGTGTCACACCCCCACCCCCCTGCCTCAGATGAGGCTCAGCCTTTGACTTTGAGGGGACAGGAATGTCATCCTCCAGGCCTGGGAATCTCAGCCTCATCAGAAAAGCAAACGTCAATAGCTTGTGACTGCCAGGTCAGGAAATGCATTCTGGCTATCTCTGGTTTTACGAAGAGACTTCTGTTTCCCCTCAGTTTCCCCTCCCTACACTCAGGTGCTACCTCTTTAGGAATTCCAGCTTATGGTGGTGGGGAAATCACAGAAACTGCAAATAAAGAGATCAAAACTACTGTGAAGAATGTATTGAATGGGTACCCATTTCCCACGTTAAAATGCCATGAAGACTTGCGTGTTGTCATCGACCTGCATTTTCCTCTTAACATCTCCCACCCTAAAAAGACAAGTACCCAGCAACTACCCAACTGAGGCCCCACCTCAGCTGGTGGAACAGTGTTTAGTGCATTCAAAGTTAGCTACCCCTTACACAGCTGCTCAGTTAATAATCGACCCATTTAACAGCAGTACCAGTTTATGCTACATATGTCATAGTACCTTACCTCGAAAGAACGGCGTACATATCTACACCTACTTATAAAATACCATTCACAGTTTATTACTGTGGTTATCCCAAAAGGGTTTAGTCTTCGGAGTGCTATGGACAATACAGTGTTTTCTCCCTAAGAGGGCTCAAAGGTTGGGCAGGGCAGGGCACAGCACAGGGACGGTGGCAGCCAGTGCTCAAGGGCAGCGCATAGCTCCATGTCCATGTGTGCCCTGGTCACACCTGAGCCACCAGCGAGAGGGGCTGTGCGGGAGGCACCTCTGCCCTGGGGGTTTCACCCACACCACGTCTGGAGCACGGTTTCATGGCTTTTTTACTGGGGAGGAGAGAAGCACTGCGACACAATTACTCACCCTGGGAAACCTCACACATCTCCCCTTAAACCCCTCTCTACCAAGGTCCTCAAAGCTCACTCTGCAAATTAAATAAGGGGGAAAGAAATGCAGCTCAGATTCCTCCTGTTTTCCTGATGGGGATAACATCCACAGGTTCTCCTCACCACCCCCTCCTGGCACAGACCCCCGTGGGAGGATGCCCTGGGTGGAAGCTCCTCCTCCATTTAGCTCTGGCTAGGAGATGCGCTGGTCCCACTGAGTCCCACCAGGGTCAGTCAGACCTGAACACCTATGTGCTCCCCCTGCACTGATCACCTGCACCTCGGGCAGCTCCCAGCCGGCACTGGGAACATGGAGCCTACCAGCACAACGTCTTAATCCATGCAGCAGTACAGGAATATGACCTTGTGCTAAAATAAAACTACAACAAAGGTGAGAACATGATTTTTGGATGTTTTTAGAGTGGTGTTTCTAACCACTGAGTTTGCTTTCTGTTCTTTATTCCCAACCTGAAACCCCCATGTCTAACGGTGACCTTTTCCTACCTTAGTGAAAGCCAGGAAACAAAAAAGAGAGGGAATTTTCCAACCACTGTGACGCTGCAGAGGCTCCCTCATGGGATGTCACAGCTCCTCACACGTGATGGAGCACAAAAGCTGCAGACAACCAATGCCACCCTGTGCAGCCTCGGCTCCCCCCCTTTCCTCCCCACCCCATCTGAACCCAAATTCAAGATTTTATTTAACAACAGACAAGCAGTTTTCTCAGCAGCACAGGTCCAAAATCCATGGGAATAAGGATATTGCAAGTGACAGAGCTAGAAATGAAGGGATGCAGTCTTCATGCTCCTGCCATAACACCACCCTTTGACAATACCTGCTGAAGGGAACTCAGGGTGACACTGGCCCCTCTGAGGGGCTCCTTAAGAGCCAAAGAGGTGACTGATGACCAGAGGGCTAAAGCCTCTGTTCCAGCTGCTACCCTCAAGCTAAACAGCCTTCAAAGCAGGAAAACACCTACCCGAGCTCAACAGTTCTGAAATGGGAGTGGGAATCGGTGGCTGCCCCAATACACCAGTTGTGCAAAGTGAGGGAAAAATCCATCCTGACAAGCAAGGTACGCCTCAGCTGTCAGTCCCAGGGGAATTCGTGTTACTCCCCTCCACCTAGAAGGGTCAGTGTCCACGTGTGTGCATACATGGGTGCTTCCATAGAGCCTGCCCAGGGTGCACAGTGCTCTGTGGGGAAGCAAGGCTGCCCAGACAGATACCTTCAGTTACCCTGGAGAATTACATGACCAACAAACAGCCTAATTCTGGCCTGTGCCAAGGTTTCCTCATCAACCAGGCAGTATAAAGGAGCCTAACACAATCCTTTCATTCCCTTGGCTGCCACCATGCCACAGGACACCGATGCAGACACCCCAGCAGGCACAGAAAGATCTTCACTTCCATATCCTAGTTTCCCATGTAAGTCCATTTCCACACCCCCCAACCCAAGCAGACTTACCTCGCAGCTAATACCTTACACCACCCTGCCCAGCTCTATCTGTAGCTGTGGAAACAAGGGATCCAGAGAATCAGGATCAAGATGGTCTGCCAGAGTTGCCATTTTCTTGGCATCTAAACTGGTATTAGTGGTGGTTGAGGGTGGGGCAAATACTGCCCCTCAAATCCTTAGTGGAAACCAGTGCCAGATTGGCTGCCCTGCCCCAGCACCCACTGCCCTTCGCATGCAGCCGCTGGGCTCACTGGCTATGGGACAATAAGGGAAAGGTCTTCCCCCGTTAATCCAGGAAATGATGGGAATGGCGTCATTACATACAATTCCTGCAGTCAAGAAATGCATTTTCTACTAAAATGGTACAACCAGGGTTAACGTAACCTTTCTTTCTACATAGAAAAGGATTTCAGGGCTGAACTTGAGATACCTGAAACACAGTGGCTCCTACTCACTTGGATTTCTTCCCATTGCTTGCTACCTGTGAGAGATGACCTGTTCGAAAGCAAACTGTAAATACTCTGCTACATCTGAGTGAATGGCTACAGAAGAATCCCTCCTGGCTATTCTGCAGGAAAAACTGAAAAGAGCTGAAGGAAGAAGCTTAAAAGGAGTTGGTTTCAGTCAATTATGTTCCAGCAAAGTCAATCAGACCCAGCATCCATGTCTGTTTGAAATCACCCTCAGGTAGACAATAGCAACTCAGATAAATATCATGAGAAAGATTAGGAAAACCTAAGCTGTTGCTCTCTCATTCAGCACGTTGCTTTGTGCCTTGGACAATGGCTGGTACACACTCAGGCATCTGCTCTTGAGAAGTTAGTCACTGCTCTTCCATCATGCAGGCTATGGTAAGGGAAAGGAAAACCTTTATAGATAGGAGACAGCATTATAAGATCCATCAGAACTGACAGTGCTGTGTACAGATACCACTGCAGAACTAGAGTATTAATGATACCCAGACAGAATACTACTGCTGATGCTCGCCCCTACTGCTCTGTGCTGACAGAATGCACTGGGTGTGTGGAAATCCCTGCTTACCCCCAAACCTGCCACTGGTTGGTATTAAAAGACGCAGCTCAGCCTGGATGCAGGGCCGAGCCAAACAGTAAGGGAGCTGCCGTTCCGGCCTTCAAGCAACCTCTCCACTTCCATGCTACTGAATATGCCACGCCCACAGTCAATGATTAAAATGAATAAATAATTCAAGTTTTGTGAGAAATAAAGTGTTCAATGGTTAACCCCCCCTGTTATTTACATTTTGATCATATGACAGGCTCGTTTCCAACACCAGAGGAACAAACGGGCCTCACCTTCTGTTAGCAGCTACCTCCTGGCCCCATTCCACCCAGGGCTGGAGGTGTTCATCCTTCTGCACCCTTTCGAACTCAAACACATCAGCTGTGCCAGGAGTTTATTTCACTTTTTCTCCATTAGGAGTTACTCCGCTACCAGACTTGTTCAGGGACAAATCAACCCCTTTCTCCACCTACCCCAGCTGCTTCTGTGCTGGTCTTTGTCTCCCAGCAGCATGGCAACTACAACCCAACCTGTCAGACCTTTGCCCATGTTTCAGGTGACACCCTGTGAGCACTACTGCAGGCAAACCTCCCCTGGAGTGGTGTCTGCAGGACCTCCCCCTGCACCCCTACCCCTGCCCAATGCCTGCCTCTGTCTCCTGCAAGACCATGAGGAGTTATGGAGACACCAGGAAGAGGCAAGGCCTCTCAGATGGGTGATGGCTTTGTAACCATCTATCCCACTTCGGTGATCTGGTGGTCATTTTGTTCTGCTACTGTGAACCACCTTGGTACCACCTGGCCCAACACCTCCCTCGAATAGATTCAAAGTTCTGCACTTATTCTTGCTGTTTTCAGACTCTTCAGCTATGCACTGGGGTTACAGGTTTAACATCCACCCCATGGCTGGTTCAAGCTGGCCTGAACACACTTGATGCAGAAACGGGCTGTTGGCTGGACCAACCTTGACCTAGTGATCAAACACAATTTGTTTCCCATCTACAATCACACCAACCAACCAAGGTTTGAAATCTCTTCATACCTTTGTCAAACCGACCCTCAGCCACCAAGCTTTGGGTTAACTACTGCTTGTTTCTTACTCCTTCCTCTGCTTCCCTACAATTCAAGGTGGCGAGCCGCTGAGATGGTAGGAACTGGGGGCACTTGATGCTGTTTCCGTACCACGGGTTGTTGCTGGTTTTGTTGCCAGGTTAGGTCACCCCAAAGATCTTGACTTTAACAGTACTGAAGCGCATAAACTGAAATACTGTTGTACCACCGAAGATTGGCATCCATCAGGTACTGTTTCTTTCCCTTTAAAAGCCTTGATGGATAAAGGCATAGGCAGGTCTCCAAAGGTACTTAATAGTTCCTTAAGATTTTGGGTAGGAGCTAGGTACACGAATGCTCTTACACACATGGGTCTTGGCGTGTCAGGAGCAAGCCATCAGTGTCTCTGGCCCTTACGCCTCCCTTCCCAGCTCCATCTGCCTCAGGTTGCTAAAAACGTCCAGAACTCTGGCTGAAAGTTATTTCCAAAGAGAAGCAGGCCAGGGGTGGGGGATATCTACCTAAAAAGTGAGGTTGATGAAAGCAGAACTAAGTGCAAGGAGACTGACTCATACTTATTTACATTTTTGATGGAAAGCGCTGCGAGTCATGCACGGTTTGAATCCTCACACCTCGTGTGCACCATCTTCTGTGCCAGAGTAATCCTCCTGTTAGGAAAAAAAAAGTATTCCGTACTGTGCTGCAAGCCAGAGCAAGACATTTGTCTCCTCCAGTCCCTTTCAGAGCTTGCTCTGCTGTCCTTCCCGTGGCAGCAGTTAGAGCTAGCTGCTCTGTCACTGTATTCTCTGAAGCAGTCAATGCAATGGCCTCTCAGAACTGGTCGACATTGTTCCAAAGACTTGATTTGCTTCATTTTGGCATTTCCACAGTCATCCTTTACATAGAATTCATCAATTTAAAATGAGTATTTTGTATTTTGCTGGTCACTTCCATATTGCTTCATTCAAAATCCAGAAAACAGTTCAAATAAAATCAGAGCAAAGTGCAAACTAACTTTCCAGTGAACTGCTATGTGAGTTTTCTCCAGTCCAGTGTCTGTTTTCCAGTTTAAAGGACCCTTCCCACCACCGCCCCACAGAACACCAGCAGACTTCATGACCCAGATCAAACTGTCCAGTTCTCTGTCTTGTCCTCAGTGTTGCCTGACAGCATCCCCAACTCCCTTCATGATCATGGAGAAGAAAAAGAGGGAAGGAATTGTTTAGGTTTTAGTATGTATTTATACTCAGCAGGTATAAAACAGGAAAGCAAAGCGTTTTGCATACAAATCTTGGTTTCTTGGCCTTTTAGCTTCAAAAAGGACATGTTGAAGGAGTGGTTTTGTTACTCCCTTCTGAAAGGGTTTTGTGTTTGTCATGTTGGCACATGTACAAAAATGGTCGTGTCACGTCCCAGTTCTAAGTGGGAGTCTCTGTGGTTAGAAATTGGCACAAAATCATGGTGTGGCTCAGAAAAAGGGTTTAGCCATGTATTAGAGTCCCATCATCATTTCTTGGAAAGCCACGGTGAAGGTCTGAATGGTTATGAAAAGCCAGGTTAGCCTTTTTCAGTTGCTGGGCTAGAAAGTGTTAGCGAAAGAAACTGGATTCTCAATCTCAATTACTATGCTATCACACCTGATATAAAAATTGTCCATTTTCCCCCCTGATGGAAACTGCATCGAGATTTCCAGGAATGCTGTACAGACTCTCACTAGATCCTGCTGGAACAAACAGCCTCTCTGTGGCTTTCCCTGCAGCGTGTGGGTTGAATCACTGAGAACTAACTTGACAGCAGGCGACACTGCCACTGGCCTTTACTGGTACTGTCTGGCTTCTCCGACCATCCGAGCCTCCGGATCTGCAGAAAGTGAGAAATGCCAGGTTGTACGTGCCTTCTTTCAGTCTCTTTCCTTCCTTCTTTCCAGGTTCCCAACCCAATCTGCAAACAACTGCGAGACATCCTTTCACTTAGAAATATCAAAAATGAGTGAACTGGCAAGAAAAGGAAGCTCATGGGAGAAAGAAAGGGAGAGAAGGAGGGAGAAAGGGGAGAGAGAGAAAGAGTGAGGCAGCTAGAAGGGGTTGCCTTTCCACTTGTGTAAGACGGCGGTCACTACACCACTGTGTTCCGGTGTCTGTAGGGTGGTGGGGGCAGCACAGTGCCAGGCTTCAGGGAGAACTCGGAGAGGTATTCAGGATTCTCTGCCACAATGGGCCGGATCCGGCCGTTCTGTTTGTAAAAGTACTTTGTGCTGTACTCTTGCAGGTAGTCCGGGTGCTGGAGGGTGCTTCGTGGCGGCAGGCTGTGGTTCCAGTAGTCTGGGTTGTCAAAGGCCTTCTTGGCTTTCTCTGGCAAATTGTTCTTCAGGTACTCAGCTTTTTCCAAGGTGTTGGCAAACGTGTTGAGGTACAATGGCTCGTTCACGTACTCATCCTCTGCCTTGGGCTGCCCGTTCAGAGCATTGTGATATTCCGGGTTGTCCACAGCTTGGAGATCTCCGTTCTTTCGCCGGGAAACAAATGGGTTCTCTTCCACCGGGTTTAGGTATTCTACGGAAAGATAAAAAGTAAATCAGCAACAAGAGGGAGTAACCCATCCACATAGCAAGTATCATGTCTATGTTACTATCAGGTGGTGCTTGGACTTGTGCATCCTCCACCCAGCCATTCCTAGAACTCCATGTGCTGACTATGTTGAACACACACTTGCTAAAAGTGAAGAATTTGCAACCTAAACAGACCATATGGGCTAAACTGAAAGCTCTCACTGATGAAGTGACTCATTACACATACTGGCAGATCAAGCTACACATCTCACTGAGCCATAGCCCACGTGTCTTGCTTGATCCTGGACTTCCCCTCGATGTATGATCTACAGAGCCAAACATGATGAGCAGCTTCTGCCTCTGCTGCTGACCCTCTCTGCAACCTTGGGCATTATCAGTCAAACCCTCTGCTCTGCAGTCTTCCCATCCAGAAAGCTCTCTAGAAATCTTAGTTAAGCCTCTCTGCACAAAAGCCATCCCCAAGGGCTAACTTCTAAGCCAGTTTCATTTCGAACAGAACAATTTACCTTATTAAAAACCTCCCATCCCTGAAGAACAAAGGGCCTCAAAGCATTATGACAAAAATGATTCAAATGAGCCCTGGAAAGGGTACAAGAGACCCTTACATCAGCTTCAAACCAGGAGTTGGAGCAGGCTGCAGTTACTTCAAATCCGTTTCTGTGAATTAACACCACAAAAAAGAAGTGTAGCTGAACTGCAGCAGGTTTTATTGCATATAGAGCGTGCACAGAAAGCTGGACAGGAGGTGGGAAGGGAAGAGAAACATGAAGAGACTGGCTGTGCTAGGTTAAAAATGCACATTTAGTAAGGTCTCTGCGATGGTCCCCCACAGAAAGCAGAGCCATGGAGCAATGGATTTGTTGTGCGTCATGTCCTGCCTTGCACTGTGTGTAATGAGGTCTGGCTGCAGAACAGAAAGCCAATCAGGTGGGCAGGAGGGAAGTCACTGACAAAGTAAGTGGGCTGCAAAGGGACTGGCCTGGAGGTGAGATGGGGACAAGAGTGGTGGGGTGCAGGAAGATACGAAAATCATGCAGTTGACTGAAGGCTGGAACTCATCAGATCAAACCCACTTCCAGTATTAACTCTGCCTTTCATCTCACAGCCCAGAGGTTCCTCACAAAACAGGGTCCCCAAGCCACTGCCACTAGTGAGGAATGATCTCTCAGCCTGCCTGTGGCACACAGGGATGTCAACAGAAGGGCTCCATTTCCAGTGGCATGGCTCTGGTCATGGGCTCTGGAGACACCTCCACACAGAGGAAAGAGGACCCTGCCTGTTGTAAGAAGGTGGCTATGGTCCTCATTCAGCTCTGCTTGTACCCAGGCTGGGGCCAGTACTACTGAATGCAAAAGTTCAAGACTTGGTGAGTATCTCTGAACACAGCTAAAACTTGGTGGACAGGCACACACACTTGTACCAGGAGCACAGATACAGTGATGACAGCCAAGCAGTGCTTTGATTTGAATCCCCCAGCTGACAGACAGCACACAGCATGGCCACACCATGACATCCCTGGGTCTGTGCCCAGTGAGACAGGGAGGAGGTGCTTTCTCCTTTTTCACTACCACATCTCAAGAGCTGACGTAGCACCTCTGAAGTGTTAAGCTCCTGCAGAACTCTCAGGATCTCCAGGGTGAACCTGTTTGTGAACACGTATGGGTTCACATCACATCATCAAATCTCTTATTGCAAGGGTGACTGCTGAAGTGTAGGACCATGAATGCACTTCTACTATTGCTACTGCTGTGAGTCGAGCCCCAGGGCTCCCTCTGTTTCCCTTGTGCAACACAAGCAGTAAGTGGCTCCCAAATTCTTAGCAAACACAGTAGTTACTTGGCATTTACATCTGCATTAATTAATTTCTTTAAAGCTAATGCAAAGGTTTGGAAGCAAATTACTAGTGACACATCCCTTTACATCTAAATGACTGCTGTCACTGTTGAAAAAGGAAGAAACAAATGATGGCGAACTGAGGAAGTGTAGCACTGAGCTGGCACAGGTCTAAACAAACTTCACCTTACACGGATGGTCTCTCTGAAGCACATCTTGCTCTTTCAAACCTAAACTTCTCCAGGGTATAAAACGCCAACTGTATCAGTTCTGTGGTGGTACGTTCAACATGACATTTACCAAGCACAATGCCATGAAGATAAAGACGATCAATAAACAAAGCAAAGTGGTGACTACAGCTGGCCAAAAATAGATCCTTTTCTTGGAAATAACTGAACTTTTGGGCTTGGGTAAAAAGGGGTTGTTTGGTGGTTTGTTTTTTTTTCATTTCTCTCTCTTGTTATTTCCCAGAATGAAAACTAAAAGGGGGAATTACAAAACTTGGCACATTTGAGCTTTTCAAAGTTGAAAATCAAGCAAAGAAAAACAAGTCCCCATGCAAAGATGTATTAACCTAGTCAGAATGTTTCAAGCTTGCTGGTTAATAAAGCCATTTTTGGTGAAAATCTGCTGATGCAGAAAAAGAGGGAATGCAGTCAGTTTAGAGCAGGAGCATTTTTTTACCTGTTTTAGGCTTGTCTCGCATCGGTGTCATGTACCCATCCTCATCCAGCTCTCCCCGGACAACCTGCTCAGGTATGAAGACTGTGGGATCAGCGCTGTACCTCTGGGTGCTGCTGTCCTCTTTTGCCAGGGTTGCCACTTGCTTTCGTAGTGTGCCGTTACAGCAAGTATCTTCAAAGATCTCCGCTGTAGCCCCTTGAGCAACTGGGGCTTCTGGTATTATGCAGCCAGGAGCTCTGTAGGGCATCGGCACTTCTCCAGCATAGCCACCATCACGATACACAAACTGGTTCTGTTGGAAAAGAAAAGGCAGCATGAGAAAGGAGGCTCTGAAGGGAGAGAAGACTCAACAGCAAGTCATCTCTGTGGCTCTTGTGTCTTTCCTGCCACACTTGCTCAATGATATATTTCATC
Organism: Pezoporus flaviventris; assembly: GCF_033815535.1. NCBI lineage: Eukaryota > Metazoa > Chordata > Aves > Psittaciformes > Psittacidae > Pezoporus > Pezoporus flaviventris. The sequence continues at coordinate 57,040,119 of NW_026892549.1, forward strand.
AGGCAGGTGAAGCCTTGCCCATCCTGCAGCCTACTGCTTGTCCAGTGCTGCAAGATCAGCAGCGGCACAAGCACTGTTGTACACCAGCAAAGTATCTGACTGCCCAGGGAGGCACCATCAGTGCAGAGGGGGGAGAAGGGAAGCAAGCTGACTGCTCAGGGCTGGAAATGGGACTGGAAAACTTGTCTCTTACCTAGACATGTGGAGGTTGGATATACACAGCTGAAAGAGACAAACACAGTATCTCCTCTTCTACCACTCTGTCAATCTCCCCTGGTTTCTCAACAAACCCTTTAAACCTCATGTTAGGGAAACCTCCTTCTTCAAAGGGGACTGGGGATAGAGGTTCATCATCTCTGAACTCTGTTTATTTCAGGGGGGCCTACTTTCAGGGTGTCCTGCAGCAATGATGACACTGTCACCCAAACACTACATCATTCCATCAAGTAGTGTTTGAGCTGCTGAACTGCATTTGTACTGACACCACAACTCAGTGGTTTGACTCTATCTACCATTTTGCTTGTCAGCAAGGGCATGCAAGGGATTTTCAACATCATGACCTATAAATAGGAAGGAAAAATGTACAAATTCATCCAAGCCTGTTACCTAAAAGCTTCTGCAAGAAAAGTCGGCAGCTGGCAGAATTCTGGGTGTGGGTTCACAGAGCTTGCACATGAATCCAGGCTGAGAGTAGAGATCTTGACTATCTGACTGCTTACACACACACTTCATTCACTATTGGCTCTTGAGCCATTTACGTAGGAAAAAGGGGTTTGAAACACAAAATACATAGTGAAGGAAGAAGGAAAACCTAAAGGATGAAGGCTGAATGTGAAATACTTACTCCTGACATAGGGGTGTAGGCAGGAGGAGGGCTGTGTCCAATTTCACTCTAATAGGAAAGAAAAATGGAATGATGGATACGTAATAAGAGGTCACATGAATGAAACAAGTCACATGAGCTGTATGAGCTAACGGGGGAAACATGCACATCAGTTAAGACTTCCTAACTGAACCCAAAAGTCAAAGAATTCTATCAGGGCAAATGTCTCACCAACATCAACAAGCTGTGTGCTCCACCAGCCTTAGGGAGGGCTACCGAGTGCCTCTTAGTGGTAAGGGCAAACTACCATGTTACACCTGCTGAGAGCTGTATATCTTGCAACTGTCTCGTGTCCAAATACAGATTGTACAGAAAGAATGACAGACAGTGCACTCAACTTCAGAGGAAATACAAGGCAGAACTGCAGATAACATCTAGCTCTGAGCCAAGGCTTCCTTTTCCTGGGACAAAGCAGAAAGGAATAACCAGGAGGGCAGGAGGGTGCAGGACTGTCATCAGACTGTCACAGCTCACATATCACAGGAAGAACAGCCCCTAAGCTTTGGTAAACCCAGATAACACAGCAGCTCCTGGATCACAAGACTGCAACGTGCCATGGTCCTGCTCTCAGCAGGTACCAGCCTTCTAATGTCACCTCTGTATCACAGGCTAAGTGTGGAATATCCATGCAGAGATCTTCATTTTGATACTAGTTTCTGGAACCATCTTACACAGCCCTGGGGACCCTGAACTGATGTACCATCACCAGCACTGTGGCTGCATTTATACCTATTACTGCTACCCAAAACCAGCCTGGTTTTCATTGAGGAAATTAACACAAACCAAAGAACCCTTTATTTTTCTCGTGTTTTTCTACTGCCAAAATGTTTTTGTTGAGTCTACAAGATCAGTTCCTTGTAATTACTGTATTTCTCCTTTTATTTCAAAAACTTTACTGTATTTCTATTATCTCCTCACTGGGGAAGAGAAAAAAGTCAGGACTTGAAAAAAAAGTGCAAACTTAAGAGAAATTAGGAAAACCTGACTGCTTAAGGAGTCCAACCATCCCAAGAATAAGTTATAACTCATTTATCAGAAACATATCTACATCAAGAAACACACTGAAGGAGAACGAAAAGACAACATGCATCCTCACATAGTACGGATTGGACGTACTACGGTCAAGCCTTCCTTATAAACCTCTTCCCAAAACATCAGGATGGAGGTGATGGTCACTGCCAAATATCTTACTTTGTTTAAGCAAAATTCCTTAAAAGGCATGCTGTCTGTCTGAAGACCCTTTTCTGGTGATCATCTCCTGTTTGAAATAGCCCTGCAGCCAGCTTGTTGCTCAATCTAGCCCCTCGTGTTTGAGACGCAAACATGGTGATGAGCCATAGCTACAGATACACTCTTCTCCAACCCTATAAAAATTAATCCATATTTAGCCAACTTACGACCCTGAAAAAGGCTCCAGGATACAAATTACAAAAGCCCAGGAAAACCTGTGCAAGCTGAATTGACTGTACCATCCATTAGCAAGGCTTGAAGCAGGCCTCTCTCTGTAGTTGTTTTTCCTCAGGAAAACTAGGAGCTGGAAGGAAGCATAGGAGATGATCTATCCTGTGGTCTCAGTGATCCCCCTGCCAGTGCCTGAGGGAGGAGAAGGAGGAGGAAACAGCAGTCTGAGCAGATGCAGAGGAGTTGAGAGGCTTGCAAGGAAAGTGATGGTGGAAGAGCTGGCAGCAGGGATGGTCTGGAGCCAGGGAACGGTGGCTTGTAAAGGAACAAGAGGGCAACGGCAAGTGGGAGAGACTGTGAGGTGCAGGTGGGGAGAAAGGGTTGGCATGTGGCAGGAGGCTGAGTAGGAAGGGAGAGATGGTAGCAAGACCTAAATACGACAGGAAGAAACGGGAGGCACAAGGACAAAAAGTAGCCTGAAAGCACTGTAGCAACAGCTTCTCCAGAGGCTGGAGCTGAACTTGAATCTCCTTTGCTGTCAACAAATCACTTTTGAACCAAATGGCCAAATGCAGGCCTGGTTCAGCTGAGGCAGAGTGAGCTGAGCAGCCCCCCGGCCTCTCCCAGTACAAATAGCAGAGCTCTGCTTCATGCAGGCAGTGGGAGCTCTGAGGGCTCTGTGCACGGGTAACAGTGCTGAGGAGGAGCCGAGACACCACTGAAATCCGGGCTAATGGTGATCAGGTTCATTAAGCTTTTGATGAAGAGCTCATTATGTCTGAAAAGCAGTGCCTAAACTTAAGTCCTAGGCCTGGGAACAGCTTTGGCTTCTCTGACCCAGCTGTGGCTTTTCTGACCCAGCTGTGGCTGCTGACAGGCAAAGCAAGGATGATGCCCACTGCAAAGGAAGTGCTGTCTGAGGCAGTACAGAAAGAGATGACAGAGGGCTGGGCTGGACCAGCCTGGAAACCCCAGGGCTGCCCTATCTGTGCATGGTCTCTTATTCAAAATAAGTGTACTATCCAGAAGAATAGCCAAGCAAATTTCAGAAGAAGGGAAGGAAAAACCAAAGTCAGCAGCTGCCTGGCTGAGATGATCCACTTGAGAGCAAAGGCTGTAACAGCAGAGGGAGCAGAAGACATTTTACCAGAGATAAGATTTTTAGAGGGCACAGACAGCAGTACACATCGGGATACAGCCTGTGCAGCAATCTTGTAACTTAGCAGTCTTCTAAAAAAGGGTTGTTTGGGACAATTGGAAGGTCTCTTTAAACAGGGAACACTGTGGAAATCAGAGATGCTCTGTAATGTAAAATTCCCTCTGAAGCCCTTACCTTTCTTATGTACCACAGATTTACAGTCCACTTGTAATGACACATCAACAAGGACAGGTTACAACCCAGTATGTGTCAGAAAAATGGATAAAACCCATCCTTAAGCCTGCCAGATGCTACTTTGAAGACTTGCTGATGTCTATAGGATGTTGCATTGCCGGAGACTTAATCTTCCTTCTCCTTGCCCCCCAATGCTGTATTTACTTGAATTCAGGCAAGTTTTCTCTCTACTCCAAGAAGATAGAGAAGGAAAGACTGAAGATGGTAAGTAGTAAACTATAATCCATGGAGGGTGATAAAGATTCGGGCAAACTGATGATTACCGGTAGGATCCAGAGAAGAAATACAAAGTGGTGACTGGAGAGAATCAGCTCTTAACAGCAAGAAAACTAAAGCTCTGCTGTGAATCCTCTGCCTCCTTTGTAAAGCTTCCCAGCTTCCTTCCCTCCACCTGCAGACTGCAAAACTCTGAAGAGGGAATTTGCTGCTTTTGGTTTCCAAGGTTGCCACAGCCCTCCAGACTGCAGGAGTGGGGAAAGAGCTGTAGCAATACTGTGTTAGTATTACTATGCAGGGGATTGGAGTTCGCTGCTGTCTGCTTTTCACAGACACTAAACCAGTGACTGTAACCACTCCTTTCCCATTCAGTATTACACCATGCTATATTGCACACCTTTAATTTACATCTTTCTGTTTTCACAGAGGCACTCCCATGAATTTCAATCTGTGGCTCACTGATTCTGGATGAATAGGAGGACAGCTGTCTTGAACTACTTTTAGTTCACAGCCCACAGTGATCTCTTAAAGGTAACTTAGAAAAGCAAGTCTTTTGCCAACAGGCTTGACTTCAGTAAACAGGGCTCTGCTTCTCTGCCAGTAGATGTTTAGATGATTAGCAGCTTTAAATAATACCAGGATAGCCACATTATCTATCCATGGGTGTGTTTTGCTCCACTCTCACAACTAAAGGCTAAACCCACCCTCCTATCTTTAGATCTTCTTGGCTGTGACTCTTAACATTTAAATACATACTATGCAACTGTAACAACATAATAACAGACCCTCTAAGAATGGTCCTGTCCCAAGATGTCAGGAGAGAATCGGCCTAGAATTAAGACATCTGTTGCTATTTTTGCTGACAAGATCCCTCACAGTCAGTGACCTGCCAACTAAGAACACAGTAATGGTATTTTCTTCATGCCTCCTCTTCAGCTCTGTACCAAACATAGCTGCCTTGCAACACCCTTAACACAGAACCTTACAGCTTGGCTCCTCTCCAAACCACTGGTGTCTGCACATTTTCTTAATACATTACTATTTTCCCCATGAGTTAATACCCTGTGGCCACTGCTCCAAAAACAGGAGGCAAGAAAACAGCTGTGGTTCCAATTAGTGCAGGTGAAAATGTAATATAATTGTTTAAATGTCTTTAAATTGTCTGCTAATTGCAATGTGATGTCATCATTTTGTAGGCTTCCAAGATAACTACCCCCAGCCGATTTACTGGTCAGGACATGTATCTCACTGAGAAGAAAACACATTTGGACCTCAATGAGTAAAACTTAAATAGAATCACAGAATGGTTCGAGTTGGAAGGGACCTTAAAGATCATCTAATTCCAACCCCTCAAACATGGCCTTGAACACTGCCAGGGATGGGGCAGCCACAGCTTCTCTGGGCACCCTGTGCCAGTGCCTCAGCACCCTCACAGGGAAGAGCTTCTGCCTAAGAGCTCATCTCAATCTCCCCTCTCAGCTTAAAACCATTCCCCCTTGTCCTATCACCTCCTTCAGGTACTGAAAGGCTTCTGCAAGGTCTCTCTGGAGCCTTCTCTTCTCCAGGCTGAACCAGCCCAGCTCCCTCAGCCTGGCTCCAGAGCAGAGCTGCTCCAGCCCTCACAGCATCCCCCTGGCCTCCTCTGGACACACTCAAACAGCTCCACATCCCTCTTGTGCTGTTGTCCCAGAGCTGGATCAGGACTGCAGGGAAGGTCTCCCCACAGCTGCTGCTCACACTGCTGGCGTTTTTGCCTGACTTCCTCTTTGCTGGGATGCATCCCTCATGAGCTTGGAGGAGGCAATCCCTCAGTATTAACCAGTTTTCTTGGGCCCCCCTTCCCTCCAGGGCTTTATCCTATGATACTGTACCAACCAGATCCCTCAAGGGGCCTAAATCTGCTCTCCTGATGCCCAGGGTAAGCTTCCTGTGCACCCTCCTCATTGCCCCTAAGGATCTCAAACTCCACCATTTCATGGTCACTGCAGTCAGGCTGCCCTTGAGCTTTACATTCACCACCAGCCCCTCCCTGTTGGTGAGAACAGTGTCCAGCGTAGCCCCCCTCCATGCTGGTTCCTCTGTCACTTGGAGAATGAAGTTTTCATCAGTGCATTCCAGGAATCTGCTGGATTTCTTCTGCAAAACAAGCAAATGTCCCCTGAAGCCTTTTTAGAGGCTCTTTGGTATTAAATACCAGTGACATATCAGTTATTATAACTGCTAACATTTGTGTAAAATGAGCCTTGATAAAAGAGAGGCAAATAACACTTTTGTGAATATTGGCTTGTGTTATCACTTTCTATTCATTAATTTCATTTTCCAATTCTTTGCTTCTAAAATCTCCCAAAGGTAAATATCTCCTCCTTTATAGCAGGGACATAATATTTTCTGGCTGCATGCTGAACTGTAATGAAATCAAAGCCTTGTTGGGTCCTGCTGCTTGTATTTCTGTAATTGTGTGAATATGCCTCTGCCTTGTCTCTTTTTATTTCAGTCTGGTGTCATGCCAGGACTATGGCACCCAGGGCTGTGTCACTCCCCATGCCTGCGCTACAGCTGATCCCACACCACCCTATGGTGACCATAACTGCCTTCAGAGCTGCACCCACAGCAGATGAGAGGTGGAAGCAATGCTGAAGGTGCTCAGTGATGTGATGCTGCTGTCAGGCTATGGGTGGTACAGCACTATCACCAAATACAAAATCAGTGATCTGGTACCCCCTTGCTTTGGTTGCCAGCACAGCCTCCCAAAAGCACCGTCTGCTGCTGCAGAGCAACTTTTCCTTGCCACCCACCAAGATGTGCACACACATCTGACAGGGTTGCATAATTACTAGTGTTTCTTGCTCTTAAGCAGCCTACTAAGTGCATGGAACTGAAAGATTTTTCCTTACTAAAGGCAAGGTTCTGTCAATATCAACGTACACACACACAGTTTCAACCCACTCTGACACTGCTCCTATCTGCACAAAAACACCATTCCCTTTCACTCTCTTTCTGTCCTCGTATGCAAAAAGCACCAAACCACAAAGCAGGAGTAAGCATCACTCCCACCTTCTCACTGGGGTGCTCCTCACACGACCTCACAGAAGCACCTCATTGTCCATTCTTCAGGCAGCTCAGTGATTATTTGTCCTGATCAAGCTCTGCAACAGTTCTTTTTGCCAGTTCAGTCCTGGACTGTGTGCCCCCAGAAATTACTCACTTTCCTCCTTCTCCTAGAAACTGTTTACTTGATTCAAAACTAAGGCAGTATCCATCCTGGAGTCTCCTAGCATTCCAGGCCAAGGACGCCTTGCTACAAGCTACAAGCACCAAGATTTCAGCAGTTCTCTAGGAGGAAGGACAGCTGATTTATGCAAGTGGATCTGTTTGGGATGCTCTGGTGAGGCTGCAGGCAGAGCACACAACACAAGAGGTGTCCCACCAGCCCTGAGCAAGCTCCAGCTATGTTTCAAGGGAGCAGCCTGGAATTTACAACTGATCTGAACTGAAATTCAAATAGGAAAGACCACCCCAGGAGAGCAGCCACCTCTGCTCAGGAGCAGACTTGCTTCCCTCTGACCACAGAGCTAACAGCTTACTCTGCCTTGCTTCAGAGAGCCCACAGCAAACATGTCTGAAGCAAAAATCAAAGGAAAGAAAAAACATGTGCCATGAGATCACTGTGTAATGTTAAACAGAAATGAAATGGTGTTTGTACAGTAATAGCTAGAAGGCTTTGCCTTCCTCTGGAGACTTCTGGTCCTAGCCCTTGCTCAGAGAAGGGCCATATAGAAAAAGAAAGGATCAGATGCCCCCTTGGCCATTACAGTTAAAGTGCATCTGTTCCTCCAGTACACAGCACTTGACAAAGGTCTGGCATTCCTTGTACACTCTTCCTCTGAAACGTGCGTGTGTGTCTCTTACATCACTTATTTCAGTCACACAAACAGCAATGTGACCCACCTAAGTTAATGGAGCAGGACATACATTTTTCCAGTGAGAGGAAAAGGGAGCCTATTATTCTACAACAAAAAATAAAGGTAGGAATAATATACACAGGTTGTGGACAGTAGCTGTGCAACAATTTACAATGTCCTTAGGTCAGTGGTCGTAAAGTTCCATTGGGGATCAATGGATCTTCACCGGAAATTAGGAAATCCCAGTCTCTTTCCCAGCATTACCTCATACTGGAACTTGAATGTTGGTACACAAGTGCAGAAGAGGCTGTAAGCGTCATCCTGTGTTTGCTCCAGTCTCGACTACTCCTTCCACAATCAAGACACAAGACACCCATTTTAATCAGTAAGGGGAAAAAAGATGAGTAAAGAAGGAGTAAGTCTTTCCTAGTCATTGTCAGCAAAAGGGAAGATTTGCAGTTGGCCTGAGCTCTAACTCAGTTCACGCAGGCTGCCTCTATCATCTGGATGTGATGGATCATGCCCTGGCAGTATGGGTGGGGTTAAGACATCTCTGAAATTGTTCAAAATCCATATGGATGTTTCACTGGTGACCTGGGTTCACATCAGTACTGACGTACTTCACAGCTTCAGATGGGTCATTTAAACCTTCTCTTGCACAGTTTTCCCTCCTAACTGCTCTCTGTTTTTCAACTTATAAACTCCCATATGCAGTGGGATACCCAAATCAGAATGCAGCCTTCTAGGAGACCATGAACAGTGAAATGGCACATACTGCAAACAAAACATGCCTAAGAGTCTTGGCACAGTGGTAATAGGAATTTACACACAAGATAGATTTTCAGTCTAACACTCAACAGTCTAACTGTTTTCAGCCTAACTCAAGTAGAGGAGTCAAAGATTACAAGATGACCAATGAAAATAACCTGTGAAGAGATGCACAATGTGGCCACAAAACTCAGGATCCAGGCACACTGACAGGGAAGCGTAAGTGAAATGCTTTTCCATAGACTCGTCTCCTATACCTGGGCTGGGAATGAAAGCATTCTCCTTCTGTACAGCATCAGAAACTCTCCCTGGAAACTTCCCTCTCCTTTAGACCTCAGAAATCTTCTCCCTTCCAACCTTTGGCAGCCAGCAAACAGACTTCAGCTGGCACAATCTGATCAAGGCAAGACACAAAAATGAAGATGCAATAATTCCTTTTCCCTATTATTTTGTATTAATGCACTGTGCGTTTCACACACACAGGAGAGGAGGAAGAAAGACAGCTTGCATGTGTCTGTCTTTCCCTTTCAATCTCTCTTACTCCCATATACTTCCTGTCACCCATGACTAGCTTTCTGTCACTCCTTTTTTAATACACTCTCCAAAGACATTTTTACAGTAAATGGCACCTTCTAACATTGCGCCAATTTCCCATAGTTTGGAAGAGACAAATACCATTTCCTAGGTACTGTAACAATTCCCCATGGGAGAAAAGGGTCAAGGTACTGCTCCTGCTCATATGCTGTAGCATCGGTCCAGAATACAGGAGTAGCAGAAGCTCCTTTTCTATATAAACCTCAACCTCTAAAGCCCAAAACAAGGCAAAGGATGGGGAATGGGACCAGAGCCACAACATGGCCGTGATTTGTGATGGAGACGCGGCAGACAGAAAGAAAAAGGCACAAAAGAAAGTTGATGAGCAATACCGGGAGCAGCAGCCCCCTCCTATGCCACACGCTGCATTGCCATCTTCCCCAGTCTGTTTTATACAGTAATCAAAGGATATTCTGAGCCTCTCAAAATGCCATCAACCCTCATTGAGAATGAAATAGAGCACATCTCCACTGAAGCCTTTACAGCAGTAATCATTACAGCATGCTGGCCTGAACAGGGAGCTCTTACAGACAAAGAGGGGTTTTAAAAATAAAATAAAAAAGCCTTCCTAAAATCTGAATAGAAACTTGATGATAATCTCCCAATTTTATTATGCAAGGGGGAAAAGAAACCCATAATTGTGCACTCTTGGTCTCTTATAGCAAAGAATAGGCTTCTTGATGAAATGCTGAGTTGATTTAGAGCAGGGCTGAGGTTCTGGTGGCAATAATACACTAAAAGAAATAACCATCCAGCTGATTTGGATAAAATAATCATTTTTTAACATTCTAAATCTAAACTCATCTGTGCCTCCTCCCACTTCTCCCCACCGCATCTTTTGGAGAGTCTTTTTATAGCTTTGAGGTTTTTTTTCCCCATCCCCTACCGCAGCATTTATCAAGACAGACAGACTCTTTGCTCTGGCTAACAAAGGACATTTTAGGCTGTGCTGGCATTTATCCCCATCGCATGGATGTTTAGGAAGTACAGCATTTGGCACAGGATGCTCCAGAGTCCCCCTGTTACCTTACTCTCTAAGCATTATCACCACAGACAGACATGTAGATGGCACTCTCTGGCTCATGAGCCCCAACCACTGTGGGTAGGCAGGTGTTTAAATGACAGCTCCTTGGTGCATTTCCAAATCCCCTCCCCCCCACCTTGTATCTTCAGGTGCTTTTATTAGTTTAAGGAAATTCACAAATAGGATTGCTCAGAAATGAGTGTTTAACAATTTCTGCTTCAAATCCAGTCACTGAAGGAAATTTTTCTCCCAGCTCTCATAATTATTTCCTGACTCTTAGTCCACTTTTCCATCTCCTAATTATGTAGAGTTGTTTAGCTTGCTGTTTTCCAAGAATGCCTCATCAGTGCAATGTAGAAATATTTATTACTTGCTCTCTTTATATCTATTGACTTTTTTCCTTTCAGGAGAGAAAAGAAAATGGATCAGCTGTGAGCTCTCTTGACTGTTAACACAGCCAGCAGCTATTCATGGATTAAGCAGATGCTGCCTGATTTTAAACCAGTTTATATTAAAGCTCAATAAATTTACATGTCACACATTAAAGTTTGAAGCAATATACAGCTACAGTCTCTTCCATTGATTCCTCTGAGTGTTAACTCACACTAGGTCTCACCAGGAAGTGCTGTGAGGTAGTAACTTGTTATTAAATATATATTAAATCTGTAGACACAAAAATGCCATCCAACACTTTTGAGAAGTCTGATGAAATCAATATGCCTGTATTCAGGAGCCTAAATGTGACAGAAAACAGCTAATGCATTAAAAAAATCCTATTTTAAAGCACTTGACCTGCAAAACCATGAGCCAATTTGACACGTTGGTCCTGATAATCTATTCAGGCTGAGAAGGGCTTCCTCCTTGGGAAATACCACTGATTTCATCTGGCCTGGTTGCAAAGCAAGAAATTAATTGCCATAAAGCACTTTCAAAGAATTCTCTGTGAAGAGCCAGGCATCATCTATTCTGTTTGAGTCCTTCATATGAATTCTTTTTCCTTCTCCTCTGGCAAACTTGGCACATTTTAAAGAGGTATTTAAATACTCATATTCTAAATCTACATATTTTGTGAGAAGCTTTCCTTTTTCATGTAAATTATTAAGACTGAAATGATCTCCCATCTAATGTATTTTACAGTGTGTTTTTGCGTGTTTATTCTTCATTCACCTTCATTCAGCAATGAAATCAGGCTGACTGGTATCAGACTGGGTTCACCCCCTGCTTTTCATGGACAAACATGGTCTTGTACTATCTACAGTTCTAACAAAGACTGGAAATGGATACAGAAAAATTTCCCAGAAGAGAAATGCTGCAGTAGGTAAAATATTTGTGATGGTCGACTAGACACCATCAAAACACTAACAGCTACTGAGAAGTGCTTAATGTAAAAGACACAGCAGAACAGACAGGAGCCTCCTACCACCAGGATGTCATTAAAACTTAGGGAAGCAGAAAATGAGACTTTGAAATTCAGAGAGCTTGGTGGAACTTCTAGAACTACCCTAAAGGCTTGATGGCAGCAGCTGCAGTATGCAGTACACCATAGGCTGTACTAGGAAAACACACAAAACTTAGCATTTAATGAAAGGCATACAGAATGCATTCATACAAACTTTCTTAACTAATAGAGCAGTTTCTAAAGAAGCAAGAGAGCTCATATAGAGTCGGTGTCATCTTCTGACATGTTATGTTATGAAATGCTTTGATACCATGTGTAGTTATCTACCAAGTTCATCTGTTCTGGCACTGGAGATTCCATTGCAACACTTGCATGAGGAAGCAACAGAGCCGAGAGGCAAAAAAATGACTACTGAGAAATTTTAGGATTACCTTCTAAGGAGAAGGAATTAAAGAAATGGGATAGCAATAAATCAAAAAGTCCACAACCTGACAGACAGCAGTAATAAGCATCAAATTTAAGGCAAGATTTTGTTGTATTATTTTGGGGAAAACAAAGGGGCGACAAGCACCACAAATGAACCAAATAAAAAGGACTCATTGGTGTTGTCCTTTAACACAAACACATACAAATGGTACTATCCTACTCAGCCCCTTAAATAGAAAGAACTTCTGATAACTGGCAGCTCCTTAACCTGGCACAAAAAAGAAGCAAGGCAGACTGCAATAGGATCCAAACCCCGCTAAAGAGTCAGTATTAACTGCCTATTAACTGCCCAGTGAGACTTTTCTACACCGTGATGAATTTTCCATTCCACCTGATACAATCAAGACAGCCTTTCTAAAAGAAAAACTCCATCTCACACAGAATTTCTGCACCTGATGCAGGAATGAAGAGACAAGAGACTCTGACCTAAGTTATGCCAGAAGATTAGATAAAATGCTTGCAATGGCCCCATCTAGCCTTGGTATCTCTTCATGTAAATTATTTATTGACTTTAGGATGGAAGTAGTTTTACTGCCATCAGCCCCACATGGCCAGGACACACCTGGAGAAGTAACTCAGCTTGAGAGCATGGACAGGAACAGTCAACTGCCTTTTCTCACAGAAAAATAAATGTGGACCAGTAAGGCATCATCTGCTACTAAAGCTCATGTCATAAGGAGAATCATGAACAAATCATGACTCCCTCCTGCCACTTTCTTTTCCAAGAGGAAAGGATGCTATAATCAACTGCTAGCTCTCCCCACCTGCAATGACAGTACCTCACATCACCAGCTCAGCTGTGCTGACAGACCGGGAAGTGCCCCTCCAGATTGTGATTGCTCTCCAAAATACCTCCTTCCAGATGCTACTGAAGGCAGCAGCGCTTGAAGTCCCCCACCTTCCAAGTCTGTGGCATTTCAGTATGTAAAGCACTCAGACATCAGATCAGATCTTCCACCACTGAAGCACTGCAGGTGCCTAACAAATTCAGCTCTGTTAGTTTAATCTAATGAAAGTCACTTAATTCTAGTAGTCAACCCACTAGTTGAACAGTCCCTGCTGTCCATGATAAAAAGAGGCCGTACTGATGTGAAACACATCTGAAAACCATTAACAACCATTTCTCTTGTAATCTTGTGATTTGAAAATGGCTACCTTTCATATTTAGAAACCAGAACAAATGAATCATTAAGATAGCTTCTTTCCTGGCTTCTCTCTGGAAGAATCTTTTTACACACAGATATATACAGATGTTGAGCCATGAAACACTACCAGACCTAATGACACACTAGGACTGCTGCAGTGGCATACCAGATACTACTCAGGGTATTTAAAACTGGCTTTTGGTGTGCCAGAGTCTGCTTTAGCCAAGTAGAAACGTCTCCCTGGACATATGAATTAGACACCTCTGAAAAGAAATAGCTTCATATTTAATTGCAGGGTTGGCATGTGCTTTCATGTTTATAGCATATGGAATAAAATTGCAGGGACAGGATCAGCAAGTAATAAACAGTATAGATGGTTTTCAGCAGGAATTAGCCAAGGATCTAAAGCAAAAAGCATCATGGGCTACACAGAGTGCTTTCTGTATTAGTACTATCTCTGTGCACACAGGACAATACTCATTACAAACACCTGAATGAATCATCTAATGGTGGAACATAGGACACTCAAGCAGTAGCTGGGGTCCTGTGCTCATAGAAACACTGCTGAGGATTCAGCTTATCTCTCAGAAGCACAGAGCTTCTAGAACTCCACATTTCTATAATATCTCTAGACAATGGAAAAGGTGGAAAAGTTGAAGAGCTGAAATTGCAGCTGAAGAGTTTCACACGTAATGAAAGAATTCAATTTAGCTTAGGATGTTAATTTTTATTTAAAAGCTCAATCTATCACAGGCTGGACTTCATAACAGAGGCCACTGTTAGGGGCCACAGTGCGTGCAGGATTTTGCTCCTGGTAGCACAAGTCCCAGAGATGTGCTAGTAGAATCCAGTGTGGGTGAGATGGAAATGCTGAAGCAGTGTCTGAGCCTCGCAGCTTCATCAATCTCAGTAATCCCTGGAAGAAGCAGGATGTCACAATTCCTGGGGAGCTGGAAACTCCCCAGAAGCCTTTCCCCTTTCCAGCCTTCTTTAATAGGCTACAAAGTTCTGTGCTATTGGATATGAATTAATAGTAGGTCTGTGCTATTAATTCCTATCCAATAGCTTTTCCTCTCCATATGGGAGGGAGAAGGAAGAGTTTTAAGCAAACCTCATCCAGTGGTGCCTCTCACAGGCAATAAGCTGCAAGGATTCAGGACTGAGGTCACCCTAGAGAAACTTCAGAGCTTGCTTTAGAAAGTAAAAGCTCTTGCTCTTCCTTAACTCCCCGACTTGAAAGCCTAAGTGTGAGCAGGGCCACAATCTCCCTGCTTTCTTCCTGGGGACTCCTGTCCCCCATAGAGCTGTACTGCTGTACTGCTGAACTAAAGTTGCCAGTACAACGCACCCAGAAAAGGAGTACAGTACCTTGCTATCACATAACTGACTTTCATTAAACTACAGTCAGAACAACTAAGATGGGAAACCCAGCATCTTTCATCTGATCTCTGAAAACGACATGAAGATCATGTAGCTCGTCTATGTGTTTTCCTTCACCAAACTGGCTGTCAATGTCACCATAAAATTAATTTCCCAGAGACAGTGAACACAAACTACTTAAGCCGTACCAATTCATTTGGCATCTATGGCTACAGCAGCACCATGATGAGTTTGTATAATATTAATATTCACTACACCAAACAAGCATAAATCACTAACTTTCCAAAGGAAACACACAGAATCAGACAACTGCAGATAGAGAGCTCTGACAGCATTTCAATTCTGTGTGATTCTTGTAGCTGACATCCATCTGTACTGAACTATACACAGCAGATGCACTATTACCTTAAAGGAGCTAATATGTGTTTTGTTTTAAATCAACATGAATCTTCACTGCAAGAATAGTTAATGTACCAAGAACCCGAGTGCTTCAGAAAAACAAGACAAGTATGTAGCTTTCTGCACAGAGAGGAAACAAATGTACCACATTCAGAATAAACCTCTCTGCAAAGGAAACCAGAAGTGCTAAGATGCTATGGGGCTTTCAACTTGACTCCAAGCTCTTCCAGCAACACAGTGCTGTGGCATTTCTGCAATCTAGATGTAATCACCTCTACAGCAGTACTGGCAGTACAGGTAGAAGATGCAGAGTTATTAGCAAAGCTGAGACTGGAACTAATCTGAGATGCTGGAGAAGCATCAATGTTCTACTACAAAATAATCCTGCAATGGACAGGAGTCAGTCTCCCGTGATACCAGCAAGTGCTATCAAAAATCATCTGTTTTCTCAATGGCAATTCCTTTGTCTATCTCTTCTTTTGGCCTTAAAAATTCCCCCTCTATAAAGAGGTTCCTACAATGAAGAAAAACACTATAAAGATGTGCAAAAATACCACGCTGGGTGCAAACTTGCTTTTCCCCCATCTGCCCTTTTTTGAGGTTACCTGGGTCAGAGAACTTGGCTCAGAATGTGAAAACTTTTGGCAAAGGATAGTTCCAGATTTGTTTAAGTGTTAGATTGCTGTATGATGCCAGAGAAAAATTTCCCAGCAGTAGGAGTTACTGAAAGAAGGATTCAGTCTTGCTGCTGTCATTAAATTGAATTGCAAAGCAAAGCTCCCACTGACTTTAGTGGTCCAAGATCACAGTCTCAAACCAAGACAAGAAATTGTGAGCTGCAGAGAGGAGACTTCACATCAAGAATGTGATAGAGCCTCTCTGTGTGGCAAAAATAAAGGCACCGGGTCTCTTTCTGCAGCCTTGCTGATTTCAAGGGGATCACACACGTGCAAGCAGCTGAACAGTGTGGCTCAAAGTTGGGCAAAGGCTGTGAGAAAGGTAGAGTTTTCAATATAATAATAATAATAATAATAATAATAATAATATGTGTTTGCTTTCCATGAATATCCCAGTGAGAACGCTGGCTGCCCAACAGCACATTTTACACAATTCTTTTGGAATATTTACTCTAGGATTTTGGTTGGAATTAATTCCCTCAGCTCTACTGGACGATTCTGCTTGGCTGGCACTAAAGACTAGGGGCAAAAGGAACTGCTGAAAAAGCAAGTACGTTATCCTGCTGATCGTTTCTCTTCCAAATGTGCCCCAGCATGTCTAGCAAACATGGGTGTGACATGAATATAGCAAACCTTATGGGTCTGACTCTGCTCTCTCAACCCTATGTTGGTGTAAGTGGTAATATTCCATTAGTAAAGCTTCACTACAGTGATTTACATCACTGTGACAGCAAGCACCTTTCAAAGGTAACTACTGTTGTTTCCTTTCTTACTCAGAAGTTCACAGCAAAGGAAACAGAACCTCCCCAGAGACAGCTAGGAGTAAATCTGACTTATTTCAGACCAACATCAACACTAGAAATTAACTCTTGTGTCATAAAGAGGAAGTTTCTTGTTTACTGCTAAACCGTGCATCATCCCCTCCTTCATTGCCTTTCAGTGCAGGAGAAATGCTATGTGAATGCAGCCTAGCCCTAGTAGCCTAGTCCAGCCTCTTCTAAAGACCTTTCCAGCCTCCTTCCATTTTGAAATAGTAGCAATTCCCTTATGAACTCTCTGGATACTATTTAAGATCACATTTTGTCTTTCTTATTCCAGAAAAGCACAGATTTACTCAGGAGAGGCAGAAGAACTTCATGCAGCATGTGGTCAGATCATGAATACTGACTCAGTTTACACACTCTTAGCTGCTTTGCTTACCTCTTCCCTGCCTCATATTGTGTCATCACTTCAGCCAGGTTATGAATTTGGAACTCCTAAGGAAAAATCTCAACAAAGGTTTCTAAACCATGAGGAATAAACACCAACATTTCAATGAGACTCCACTTAGTATTTAAAATGGGACTTTCCACTAAAAGGAGCATGAGAGAAAACAAAGAAACAAAGAAGACCCTAATTACTAAATACAACTGATGTTTGTGAGAACGTCCTCACACTCGTAATTCATTTCACCAGCTCTTAGCTTTGTAAGAAGGGATGGCACCTAGACTGTTAAAAGGATGGAGCCAAGTGCAGGAACAGGCAGAGGTCAGAGCTATGGGCAGGTTGCTCAGGAGTGACAACGACCTCTGCAAACCTGAACTCATGTCACCACCAGAGCTCAAACACCAAATCTGGGACTATTCTGAAGCTGCCCCTAGCCAGTGGAGAAAGACACCTCCAGAAAATAACTTATCTGACTGCAAATGTCCAAGGCAGACAGTTATAATCACCCGCTCTTTTCAGATGACATGAACTGAAGTCTCGATGAAAAGCTTAGATATCACCTGAGACATCATCCTTTTGATGGTTAGAATTCTGTGAGCTGAATTCCTCCTGAACGATCTCTGTGCCTCAGCTCCCCTGTAAAATGACCAGCATTTCTGCCCTCAACAGGGATGTTAAAAAGTTCAACATGTTAAAATCTGTGACATGCTCAGGAAAAACACATGCTTTTGAAGGAGGGTTGTGAAAGCATCTTATACAGACAGGAAAAGGGTCTGGGTCTGAAATCTGGCTCCAGACACAAAAGCAGCATTATCTCTGTATTCCAGGTGCTCTCAGTTACATCAGTGCCAACCCTGTCAAGACAACAGGACTGCAGGACTGGGAGAATCAGAGCTATGCACTTCCTGGCTGGGCTGGTCAGCAACTAAGAAACAACACTGCTTGACTTCATAAGCCTCAGCTGTGCTTTCAGGACAGGCAGTTCAGCTCCAGCCTTTGTTCACTCAAGGCTGAACTATTAAGTTAGAATTCACTGAGCTACAATGAACAGGGAACCCAGTGACAACACTTTTATAGTGACTCTTTTTACAATGGGAGCTTGTAATTCCCAAGGCAACTCTGGCCTGTGTTTGATTAGTGTACTTAAATCTCCACCTGTGCTTTTAAGATAACCAGTATTTTCTGACTGAGACATCTTCTCTTACCCTGTTGGAATCAATTCTTGTCCTGGAGGTGTAGATGGGAGGAGGAATGTTGAAGGCTTGAGGGACAAGATACTCTTCAGCATCCATCATATCTTCCAGGTCTTCCTCATCGAGAAGGTTTTGGAAGAACTTGCTGTCATTTGGGCTTGGGAGCTTCATACGGTCATCTCCCTAAATAGGTTGTAGTGAGAGAGCAAAATGGTCAAAAGATGAAATAATTTCCTAAACAGGGAACTTCAGCCTCCTCATGCCTTGGCAGCCAGGCTGCAGGGACCACACATGGCGTTTTGTTTGTTCTAAAGTTCCACAGCCACATCATTTGTTTTGATTTTTTTCTTACAGGGAATATGATGACAGAAAGGGAATAAGTGCATAAATCAAACCAAACCATTTTTTTTTGGCATTCTTGTGATCAAGCTTTTATTCTTTCTTCTCTCTTTTCCCCATAGAAGCTCAGTTTCTGACCCAAGTTCTGTCAAGGCCTGATGTGTTTTGTGAAATATCTCGGCTACCCGGGCTTAGATGGGGAGAGGGGAAATAACATGGAAACTGCTGTGTCTGGGCATTTGTTTTGTTTTTATTTGATTTTTAGGGATTTAGAGGCTAAATTTCCCTCTCATCCATATGGAAAGTTCTGCAGAATGTAACAGAGCTGAAAGCAATAAAAATCAAACCAGGGAACAACAGCAACAATATGTGTTTTTATTGAAATAGCATCTACAAGCTGAAGAGGCAAATCAGGGCTGCACTTTGCTTCGTGCTACAAAAGATCACAAAAAGCAGCCCATGCCCCAAACACGTAACAGCCCACAGAAATGATGCTAAAGTTAACTGCATGGCTAAAAAATGGCCTCCCGCTCTGCAGGAATTATTATGCCACATGTAGAATTCAGCAGGGAATGATGGTTGTGCTAGGGGGGTGCATACAGACCAGTTCAAAAGCTCAACATTAAGCTTGTCATTCTTGCTTGCATCTGGGGGAATGGGGAGTCATGAGTCAGAGATACCAGTACAATGGAGTTACCCTGGTTTCTCCTCAGGAAACACATGGCCTGTATCGTCTGCAGGAGAAGCATCATGGGACGAAATACCCACCAGAGTATATAACAGAGGGAATGGCAGGGGAGAGAAAGGGATGGAACATGTATTTGGAATAGGGAAACATATCCTAACTATGCAGTTTAATCAGACTGATTTTTCCAGAATCACTTGCATGAGCTGAATTTACAATTTAACACAGTGGGGAATACTGCAACAGAAATTCCACCTTCTGCACCACAAATCCTCTTGGCTACTATTTTACTTTTCAAATATATTTTACTTCACCCCAAGTTGAAGGTGAGCAGTGTACATTCACACTGGGCAATAATACATCATGAGTAGGTTAGCATGATGGGAAATCAAACCAGTGCAATGAAACACCACACATTGAGACTAGCACTAGATGCTAAGCAATCAGGAGACATGAAATAACAGTGACTGTACTTCTGGAGGCTCTTCAGCTAGGAATTCTTATGTCAGTGTGGAGCTAAGGACCAGCTGGACGTCTCTCTGCTCTGTAGTTCATGGTGTGGAGCAGATATAACAAGATATATAGCATGAGAGTATCATTACCTGGGTCAAACTATTTCCATGCTTTGGTGTCTGGTGTTTCATCATCACCATGGGACCATCAAAGAACTTTACCCAAAAGATAGATTCATTTTCTGTGGCTTGAGTCTGAGTTGTAATCCACACAAACACAACTCTAGGCTTTTGCAGAATGTAGGAGTGAAAGGACAAAAATTTCCAGGTGTGGCTGTACTCAGGGCATACACAGCTCCAGCCAGGTGCAGTCAGCAGATATGGCTATACTGGCATTGCCCCTTGTGAAGCACTACAGAGTCTATACAGCCTAAAGAGGACCAGAGAGAAGCTCCCCTCTAGCACGAGAGGTACCAATCTGACACAATTCCCTGTCTTCTAAGAAACCTTTACATTTAGGCTGTGAAAAGAAACTTTCTTATGATCTCAGCAGTGCAGGAAAGTATCTCTTCAGGATAATCCCCTGAGAGTCAGCCTAAGCAATTACAGAAACAAGCAACTCCTTGGTCTAAAGTAAGTCCACCTTGAACTTAAAGAGATTCAAAGGCAACTCCCTGAACAGTCAGGTTTGGCTGACAGAAGTCTTGTTTCTTTCCCCTGATGTTGCAAAGTTGCTTACCTGAATGACTAGGTATCGCTGAGGGTCTCGAGCCATTCTAGAGAACTCAGCAGCCAGCTCCTTGAATTTTGGCCGACTGTCAGCATCAATCATCCAGCCTGGGGACAGATAAAATGATAAAGAAAGCAGTTAATTGTCAAGGGAAGAAATCATTCTGTTTTTAAAAACAGACAGGTTTGAAGTCCTTGATAGCTCTGGCCTAAAGAAAAGTTGCAATAAATAGACCAGGAGAATGGAAAGCTAGAACTCTATGAAAACACCTGGTCTTGGCCAGAGAAGACTAGGCTGCTCAACACTGCACAGATGTCTCCTTTGCTCTGAGCTCCTGTTCCTCATTCCCCAAACAGAGACACTAACAATGCCTTCTGTGTTTATCTTGCCCATTTGTTTGTCAGCTCTGACTGTGTCTTCTTATGGATGTGTCCAAACTCTGATATAATGAATATCATCTCATCTGAGTCTAGTAGGTTTACCACACAGTTACTACCAAATGCCGAATTTTATTAACCTACTGTTGCACGATGACTTAGATTAAAAAGAGCTGTTCAACGGCTCTACAGGATGACTGACCTCGCCTCCACCTTTCAGGTAATTCTGCAACTCATGTCTGCATCACTAACATAGACCTCACATAAGGCACTAGATGCTATTTTAATTGAGTAAGGGTGATTCTTTTGTCCTTCACTCTAAGTGTAATGTATGTTATACATTAGGAACAACAATTTTCAAACCCTGCTAATGTTTTCTGCAAAACAAGGAAGTAATATAGGCAGTTACCACCAGCAACTAGTTTATCTCAGTGTCAGCTTTTTCTAATGGAAGATCCTATCAGCAGCTTCCCAAGAATATGGTCTTGTTTGCCAGAGAGGCTAAATGAAACAGGGCTTATCTCCTTCATGCTGTTTAACTGAAGAAGGAAACACAGGAAAAACAACCCTAGTATAGCGTATGAAGAATTTCACACAAACATTAGAGGACTAAGTATGTACACCTAGCTGTAACTTTCCATCTTTCACAATACACCATCTACTAGAACTTCCTTTTGTCCACTGAGATCCACTTCATACTCATTAGAAATCCTATCAGATGGAACATTTTTTGCACTCAACCAACATAAATCCCCTGCACTAGTCAGACAATTACCATACCTGCATGCACCGTACAACTATTTTCAGAAGATATATTATTTACCTCTTCTATTTTTTTCTTTCAGTGTTTTTGCATATGAAGCAAAAGGGAAAGGACTATATAAGATGGATGAGATGTCTCTATGCTAATCTCTCTTAAATTAAGCCAGAAACACCAGAGAGATGTTCCCAATTCTTTTTAAATTAGAAGCATAGCTTTGGAGGATACTGTCACTAGTGTGGGCATCATGGAAATAAATGTAGACTCTTTTCCTTTTTTTGCTAAAGTAAAAACATTCATAAATTATTCTACTGGACTAAGAATGGTAAAAAATGTCCTCTCTGTAGCACTTCTTGTATTAATTTAATTTTACTTTTTATTATTACTATTGCAATCATCATTCTTGTTACTAACAATAAAACATTCACGTTTTCTTTCCTCAATATTTGGAAGCAGCATTTCTCTCCATAAGCTTCACCGGCTGAGTATCCATGTACCATGATTATGTTTAATACTATCTTTTTTAACATCACAATCAATTGTCATGGAAATGACAGTGGTTTACAATAACAATCATACCATTTTGACTTCACAGCAAGAATACAAGATACCATCTGACAGTAATAAGAAGCTAGCTCAACCCTTCATGGCTAAATTAATATCTTTTGCAATTGTGAAAAATGTGTATACAGTATTTGAATGGAATCTACAGTCTTGGGAACTTACATACCTTCGGAAGCTTTTGTTTTGAAGCAGCCTGCCCTATTATCCAGCACTGACGGAGACCATAGATGCAAATGTTCTAAACCAGTGTCCCTCTTGCACAGAGCACAGAAATGTTAAAAACAGCAAGTACTTACATTTCACCATCACCATATAAACGTCAATGGTGCAGATTGGAGGTTGGGGCAACCGCTCTCCCTTCTCCAAGAGGTCAGGGATCTCTCGAGTTGGGATTCCATCGTATGGCTTCCCACCAAAGGTCATAAGCTCCCAGATAGTGACTCCTAGACGGAAAAAAAGAGTGAGTGTTAATGTCTGAGGTCATACTACTCATATCCCTTTGCAATTTCTTACAGCACAGTATTCTAGCCCAGTTCTGGACTGCAATCTCTTCTTCATTAAGAGTGCCTGTAAAAACACTGAAGTTTGGTCTCCCATTTAAAAAGATCAAGAAAATGGTGAAACAGCAATTCATGTTAATCTTCAAAAACAAATTCACTCATTTTTATTGGTGTAACGAGCAGCACAATAGATCTGAGGCACAAGAGGAAGGTCCAAGACAAATAAATGGTGGCAAAGTAAATGGATGCAATAACAAAAGAATGCATTGTGCTCTTTTATCATATCGAAAGGGAAAATGAAGGGCTGATGTACTCTATTATTTTTAGGGCAAAAAAGTGCAGATGTTCTCTAACTTAGAGCATCAATTTCCCACAGTGGTACAGCACTGAGTAACATTATGTCATTGTCTTTGCCTTGTAAGTCATCCAGAGCCACTTGTATTACTTTTTTCCTTAAATCACTTGGTGGATTTGAGTTATGATAGTGCTGTGCTACAAAGCCCGGTTTCTCTTTTTGAATAGCCATATGATTTCTTTTGTCATCAGAGCTGGAAATAAAGATAATATATCGTAAGTAACAGAATCTGTCCGCAAACAAAATCTTAATTATTGAAAATACTGCTCTCAGACCAGTTTCTTTAAATTCTATTTTTATTGCAAAGGTCATTTTAAACACACCTCCAGATTAGTAACTGTATTTTGCCAGCTGTCATGCTAATCTGAAAGGTGATGGGCAAAATTACCATATATATATAAACCATATATTTATTTCACCCTCATTCATCTCTTTGTTGATATTCATAGAATCATAGAATCATTTAGGTTGGTAAAGAACTTTGAGAGCATTGAGTCCAACCATTAACTCAGCACTGCCAAATCCACCACTAAACCATGTCCTCAAGTGCCACATCTACGTATCTTTTAAATACCTCCAGGGATGGGGACTCAGCTACTTCCCTGGGCAAAAGTGCTGTGCCTGCACACCAGTATAATATAACATAGATATGCAGTAACTATAACTTGTTTTGGTCTTCTCCTTTCTGATTACAGGTGTTCCGGGCTTCTCACATTTCAAATGAATTTCATAAAGGGAAGGGTATTTTTTTTTCCTAAGTGATATAGGGGATATAGAATTTGAGGAGAAAGAGTAGCTTTATAAGATTGATTTAATTCTCATCTATTTTTCTCAGCTGAAGAGAAGGCAGCTAACCAGTCACAGCAAACAGTGTCTTTTGCTGCTACCCACAGGTAAAAGTGAGTAATGAATAGAATTGTACACCTTCTTGTTTAAAAATTATATGGCAACAGTAAATGCAAATAGGAGTCTATAGCCCTAGATACTGCTAAGAAATTCCACTTATAAAGGTATACAAGAGTTATTAGTAATATCTACACTGGATAAACAGGCAGACAGCCCAGCAGATGTGGCACAACAGCTTGTCTAGATAACAATTACCAATGTTAAATGAACATCTCCTTTCTCAAATGTGACTTGATTTTTAGGGTGTGTGGAGTCCACATGAGCTGACCTATCTAACCAATTCCAGGTTATCTGTGAAATTGAATGGATGCTTGTTTTAGTTAGCTTGGAATCACCTTCTTTTCTCTCTCTTGCTGTATTTGCTCTGTATTATGACAAATTCCTTTTTATCTGACTGTAGGTACAGAAAGTCCCATAAGCCTGAATATGTTTTTTTGACATTCATGGCTTTTAGAGTTGAGATTTTCAAAGGACTGCTGAGAATTATGACCTGCAGCTGTATTTTTATGAATCTGTGGCTGAGCTGAAAGAGGCCTTCTTCTGTCATAATAATCAGCCAAAATGCTACCAGGCCAGACCTTATGGCAGTCATCCCAGCAGGGACATCACATTTTAGTGAGCAGAGGAGTAATGCAGGAGACAACTATTGCTGTTTAGAGTTACACATTAAAAACCAAACCAAACCCAAATACACTGGAATTAACTCCCCTAGGAAAAGAGGCTATCTTTAACACAGTAACACAACTTGGTATAATGCTTTACAAGAGACCGTTTTTTTAATCACATGAAGATTTACCATAACTCCAAACATCACTCTGATGGGTAAACTTCCTGTAGTGTATGCACTCCAGAGCCATCCATTTAATTGGCATCTATGGAAAGACAAGAGAAATGTAATCTTTAAAATACAATAGTAAAACAATACAGAGAGATCCTGTATGTAGACTTCCTTCCTGCTTCTTTTTTCAAGCTGAAAGAAAAGCAGCACTATCCAGCAGAGGAAATGGCTGTTCCTGCCCTCTAGAATGGGGCTTTGCCTCATAAAACATACAGAGAGGAGAAACACAAACCAGTTATCCACAGAACTTCTTATACCACCCAAAATTTACTGATTCAGATGTAGTGGAACAACTCACTTTTTCATCATACCTGTGTAAAGATGGGACCAACACAAAAATTACATCTAATTCCTCTAAATCTGAAGAGCAGCAGAGAAAGTGGAACACAGAAGCTCTTTTGCCTCAGCACTTTGCAAACCCAGACACTGTTATCTCAATTGCTCTCTAATGAGGCTAGTTAATAATGCAGCATTCATAATACTTTTCAGTCCATGTAATCATCATCAGGGTAAACAGGCAATGGGGAGAGTTTACAGTGCTTCATTTCTAACTCCTAATATTCGTTAGGAACTCAGCCCTCCCAGTTCTCCATGTCATTACTGCAGCAAGTGAAGTTGCTCGTGTAAGAAGTCCCAAGTTAGCCTCTGGCTATGAATCACCCATGGGAGGAGCTCATCTCTTCTGACAGAGAAGTGTGTGCAGGCAAACACAAAGCTAGGTTTGGCATAAAGGTCTGCCCTTTTGAGTTTATGTTAAAATGAGATTCATGATGTTTCCTATTCCTGAGCTGTGCCTGTGAGGAACAGTCTTGCAGTCCATTAATTTCTAATGGACAGAAACTTGACAGATTTTTACCTGACGTGGACTTGTACAGGTTGCCTCTAATTTAGAACTACGGAAAATGTACTGTAATAAACCAAAGAGATACGTAAGTGCACGCATAATCTGAACAGATGGTGGGTGTAAAAGCAGAGGATGTGTCTTCATTCAAACCTCTATGAAAATACCTTCCATGAAGTTGACTAATGAACATAACCTATACAGTTCTGGCAAAAATAGCATTCTTTAATAAAGTTTGGCTTAGCATTTGCAAAGACAGTTCATCCTCCTCCACTAAACTCTGCAGAAGTATATCGCTTTGATTGCCATTAAATTCAACTGGGTCATTCCAAATGTGAACAACTGCTGAAGAAGCAAAGCTGCATCATTCATCATGGAATAACTCAGATTGGAAGTGATCTTAGAAGGTCTTTGGTCCAACCTCAGGCTTACAGCAGGCTCAACTACAAGATCAGATGGAGTTACTCAGGATTTTAGCCAGACTGCACTTGAAAACCTCCAAGGATGGAAACTACACCGCCTCTGTGGGCAACCTGATCAACCACTTTATTATCCCACGGTGAAAAAGCTTTTCCTTTTATCCAATCTGAATCTGCCTTAGCGTGCTCTCAATACAACTTGAAGATGCAAACACTGTCTGGATTTCTCTGAACTGGCAAGTGATACATCTGACATGTAGATCCTGCTCCAGAACCCCCAGCATAGTGACTGGCCTCACAAGTCCAAGACAACACCTAACAGCTGGTTTGCAAGGACCTTACTGGGGAAGAAATGGGAAACAGCAGTAACTCTTTTCATGCTCTTCACCTCATAGACTGAAATGCCAATGTAATCCATGCAATAACATGTCCCATCCAGGGCAGCAGCCACACAAAGGCAGCAGCCCATCCAGGAGGAAAGCACACACTGGCAGCAGCTGTTTGTCCTAGCCAAGGGCAGAAGTCAGCACAGAAAAACACAGACAGCAAGCAGCCATAAAGGAAACTGAACATGTAGGAAAGGAGTGACAGGAGAGGCAGAATCCCTTGGGATTTTATGACAGGTTGAAATGGGGAATTTCAAGACATTAAAGGATCTGCCAGCAGCAGTATGTACTTACAGCCTTTACTTACAGCCTTTGGAATTCTAAAATGCATTAATCTGAAGGCATTAGAAATGAGGTGAGGCACTATATGGATGTTGTGCAGTGTGCTCAAAAGCAATATGGGAAAATGCCTGGTTTCAAAATTATCCTCAACCTAGCTTTTTAGTGACCTGGCATTCAGCTTGGTATTGGAGACGTGGATGAAAGAAATAGCATACATAGGCTTTTCCAATGTGATAGAAGAGGTTGCTCTTTGCTGAGCATAAGTAAACTCTCATATGCTACAAATACAGGCACATTATGTGGCCTTAGTTTTTGTATTCTGGAAAACTAGTTGCCTGGGAAATGGGACTGCAAGTTACTGAGGTCCATACTGACCAGAGAAAGGGGCTTGGCAGGAATGCCCCAGAACATCTGTCACTCATTGAACTGACTTCAGAAGTCTTCAAAGCAAGAATGAAAATGGAGCATATGAACAAAACCTAATTTTGAGTGTTAAAACTGCTCAGACAATTATATTTTGGCACCTGGAGAAGCTTACTGAGCAAAAAAAGAGCAGCTTTTATATGTGCTGTCACAACACAGTTGTTCTAGCAGACTGGCTTTGCTAAGTCACTGACAGACTTTCTTACACAGATAATAGTCCTGTAGGTATACACTGCCCTAAAGAGTAATTTCAGGAGGTTTGTCATAGTGTGATACATTTACTTCCAAACATATTCAGTACTCACCTTCCCTCCATCAGCATTGTACTCCTTTTCATCCCCTTCCAAAAGTCTGGCCAAGCCGAAGTCAGTGATCTTCACATGGTTTGGTGATTTTACCAAGACATTACGAGCTGCCAAGTCACGATGGACAAGTCTCCTCTCTTCCAGGTACATCATTCCCTGAAGGGAATAATCTTAATGAGTCTTACATGATTTTTTCAGAACTCCTTTTCACTAGTGACATGTAAAACGTCTGGTTCCCCTACTAGTATTCACAATAAGATAATGGCCTAGAGGACTTGCTCTGAGCAGGAGATGGGATTAGAAGCACTCAGGTTTCTTCCAGTGTGAATGACTGTAAGATTCTATGGTAATTGCCCAAGGGAAAAAAGCAACAAAACCCCATGTAGATATCTGCTTTGCACCAGCAAGTTTAAAATCTGGAAATGTGAGACAAAGAAGAGAAATATGACTGCCTTTATTTTCCAGACAGAAAATCTTAAGACCATAAAAAATACTCAGTTTAGGCAGAGCTCCATAGAAATTAGGCCAGACTGAGAAACAATCCTAGCTCTTCTACATTCCAGGCAAGTGTCTACAATTCAAAATGAGTTTTCTTATCCACCTCCAAATGTTTTTAAGCTGGACACAGATTTTCACTACCTTCAGTGGATTAGAAGGAAAACACTTCTTTATTCCAAGTTCTGCAACCCACTAGCCTTTTCACTCCTTTAAAGTTTTGCATGTAGTGTTATAATAAGACATTGGATCAATGGCCATTTTTTTTTCATAAGCATATATATTCTGTTAGAAGTACTTCTGTTAACAAGCCCATCCAGCAGCCTTTAAAGATAAAGTAACACATACTCAAACTGCCTGGGCTTAACCTTATTCTTACTCTGATGAGAGCCTAACCATTAGTATGGAAGTTTACATGATGCCTTGTGACACTGAGATGAACACCAAAGCTTGCACTTATTAATTATATGACACACGAAGGATAGTCAGGCAGGGTTACAAGCCTACAATTTCATTAAAAGGCATTTATGACATTAACCATCATTGTAAGAACCTACAGATGAAATTACACACTTGATAATTACCCTTAAGGTAATATGTTACCTCTGTATATTATAGATGGTAATTTTTTAAAAGTCATTGCTGAATACTGAAGAGATCATATTATCCCATAACACAGATGATAATTTGGGGAGTCACAGAGAGTGATTAAATAACCAGATTACTTAGTCTCATGGGCTGGATTTTATCCCCTTTCACAGCATAAGAAGCTCGCATGTACCTATGCCCATACATACCAGGACAGTGCATATGGGTAAGACACCACTCATAGTCACTGGGATGGAATGTAGTCCTTTCTTGATAGAAAGTGGATATCTTTACAAAAAGCATCAAGGGGAGCTCTGAACTGCTATGGCTTTTAGGTGAAAAAAATCAGTGCAAAAACTGCCAAAAAAGTTTGAAAATCTGTGGGAGAACATTTGGCATAAGCACTAGTTCACTGTTAATGTGGTAGGCTTTGCTTCAGCCAACATGAAGGTGGTTTGAAAGGGGACAGCGGGACTCTTTTGCATAAAGCAAATGAAATTCTTTGTTAAAAACACTGCTAATTGAAGCAAACACACCCTCCTGCCAATTGCAAATCAATACTTGTAGCTGTAGAATATCAAAACTGTTAAAGTCTTTGAAAGCATTTTACTTTTTACATCAAATTAAAACCTGTAGAAAAAGGACAAATAAGTCTCATAGCTCAAACAATTGTGAGTCACACAACAAACGCACCGTGAAATCAGAGGCACCATGACTTAGCACAACAAGTGCCATCTGAAGAAATCAAACCAGAAAAAGACAACACAGTCAATAGCAATGACACCGTGTAATGGATATAAAACAACCACAACAATCACCCTGTAAAATTCAGACACATTAGGAATTCATATAAATCCTGTTTCACATCTCTAACACTGAAGCATAACCAGAAAGGTCTTCAAGGCAGTGTTAACACTGCTCTGAGAAATAGGCGGACTACAGCAATCTTCCAGTCTCATGTCCCTCCCTTTCACTTGGGGGTCTTGCAGTGAGTCTACTGAGGTATCTGCAGGTAGGTGCCAAACAACCTGTCTGGACATGGCTCAGAAAGCTGCTTGAGAGAGCACCATGCCCATCCTGTACTGGGCTGAACAGTGTGTGCAGGCATGCAGTCTTTGCAGCCTTTGTGAAGCAGCCTCTGGCCCACAATCATGCATCCAGATTTGCTGATCTTCAAGTGATTCTAATCTTAAGGGTGGCTTCAGGGTGTCCTTTAAATACACCACACAGTCATTTCTCACACATTTAAAATGATACTGGGTCTTTAGAATCATAGAGTAGTTAGGGTTGAAAAGGACCTTAAGGTCATCTAGTTCCAACCCCCCTGCCATGGGCAGGGACACTTTACACTAAATCGTATCACCCAAGGTCTCATCCAACCTGGTCTTGAACACTGCCAGGGATGGAGCATTCACAACCTCCCTAGGCAACCTGTTCCACTGCCTCACCAACCTAACAGGAAAGAATTTCCTTCTTATATCCAACCTAAACTTCCCCTGTTTAAGTTTTAACCCGTTACCCCTTGTCCTATCACTACAGTCCCTAATGAAGAGTCCCTCCCCAGCATCCCTGTAGGCCCCCTTCAGATACTGGAAGGCTGCTATGAGGTCTCCATGCAGCCTTCTCTTCTCCAGGCTGAACAGCCCCAACTTCCTCAGCCTATCTTCATACAGGAGGTGCTTCAGTCCCCTGATCATCCTCGTGGCCTCCTCTGGACTTGTTCCAACAGTTCCATGTCCTTTTTATGTTGAGGACACCAGAACTGCACACAATAC
This sequence comes from Pezoporus flaviventris, assembly GCF_033815535.1. NCBI lineage: Eukaryota > Metazoa > Chordata > Aves > Psittaciformes > Psittacidae > Pezoporus > Pezoporus flaviventris. The sequence goes on from NW_026892549.1 coordinate 57,070,205, forward strand.
TCCAGGTGAGGTCTCACGAGAGCAGAGTAGAAGAGCAGGATCACCTCCTTTGCATTTTCTGAAAGTGCTGCCCTTGAAGTCAAGCCTGCAGTCATGTGCAAACAGATAGGCACCCTTGTGCTTCCCTCAAACACTTCTCTCCTGCAGTTGACAAACTCTTCTTCCACCTTCCATTGCATTAACCACCTCTCTTCAGTCTTTCATCTTTCACTGCAGAAGAGCTCCTCCCCAAATAAAAGGTGTCAAGGTGCTGCTGACACTTCCTTTCTGCTTAGCTTAGGAAATAATCCCAAATTTTTAGAATGAACAGTACATCATAGATTTAACTTCCAATATCCTTGGTCAAAATTCTCAATACATCAGAATGAGGGAAGAGAAAAGAAAGGTCCAAATCTGTAAATAGATCTTTGTGGGCAGAATCTGATGAGGACAGAAGAAACCAGAGGATTTGATGGGGGAATTTTGTTAGTATCAGAATACATTAGGCCTAAATAAAATCATTGGTTTTAATAGATTAATTTCCACCTATCAGCTCTAAAATGATACTAAGATATTACAGTATTATTGGGGCAGAAATGAAGAACTAGAATTTCTGTCTCATTAAAATCAAAACAGATGACCTATACCAAGGCTTTAGCCTTCTGTCTTTAGCTAATGATAGCAGGAATGGATGGCAATGGGTCCAGAAACATCCTTTACTGAAAGAGTTAAACAATCAAACCCTTAGTTGTGCCTCTTTGGTCTTATTTACCTTCTATACATATTTAATTTCCAAGCATTTTTTAAGCATGTAGGCTAACACTGCAGGATGTTTTGCTGTTTATTCTACTCATTCGTTTCCATTCATTTACATCATGTGTTATTATTTAATATAATTTTAATAAGACTAAATTTTATTCAATCTAACCTCATATTCTTAAGAACTAGAAAGAGTAATCACCAACCTGAATACTGCTCCTAACCAATACCACAGATGGTTTTCTTTTCCATCCAGAAAGGGCAGAAATAGCTGTCTGTGTACTGCTGTACTTACAGTTTACTTCACCTCTGTCAAACAAGTTTCTTGGGGCTTTTTCTCACCTGCATTATCTGCAAAGCTAGAAACAACCTGTGCAGGGTTTACAGCTACAAAACCCTCTGCAGGACCATGACGTGCAGGAATGTAAATCCTCTTTGGAATAGACAGTGTAAACATGTTCCATTTTCCTGATACCATATCAACAAGTTTTAAAGGTGGATGGTGGAAGTATAAGAGAAAAGGCATATATATGTGTAAATAAATGAGATAATACAAACAGAATAAAACCAGTCTAAAAATGAGAATTCTACACTAGTCACTACAGCAGCACTGTCTAAACATATCCTATGCTAAGAATCATCATTTGAAGGCATTTTTGAACGTAGCAGGTAAAGTGCTCTATGTTCATCTCCAATCTTTTTAAATGACACAGAAGAACGATAACAAAAAAACCCACAGCCCTCTGCATTACACAGCTGGTGCCATCAGCATCCAACAGGCCCACAATCAAATACCAACAAGGCAATTCATGAGAGTTACAAGATAAAACTACAAGTGACCCTAGACTGTGACAATGGAAAAAGATCTGTTTGTAAAAACTAAACTTGAAAGCCCAATCCAAAAGACACTATGCTGTGCTATTTGCGGTGTGATCTGTGAGGCTTGGGAAATGAAGTGCCCCTCAGGAATTCTCCAAGTTGGAGCTATGCAGATGCCATATAATTATCAAAGTATAAAATGGACAGGCAGCAAGAAACTCCATACTTTAGTATATGCATTAGAACAACCACAACAGGGTGAGACTTTCATGCTGAAACCACCAGGAGGAAAAAGTTCAACATTAAGCCATTAATGACCAGTTGTCGCATTATCTCTGAGCCCAGATTCATCTCACAGGAATACAAGAATCAGGCATGACCTACCTGTCACTGACACTTCCTCATCATAGTCACGACAGAGGTCTCCTCACAGAGAATGTCATTAGAAATGCAGTTACTGCTAGAATCCCTTAGCATAACATCACTCAGAATCAGTGCCTAATACTATTAAGAAGTCAAACAGCCACTGCAAACAGCCAGAACACAGATCAGTTGAGGAAATGCCTTTGGAACTTCAGAATGAGTAAGGAATACCATTTTATCTTTCACAACTGTGCCTTATAGCACAAGTCATTGTACCTGCGCTATATGGAGCTTTACTTAGACATACATAGCAGTAAAACTGCCTGTAGCCTGGATCCTTTCTACTCGCGTGATATGAAACTGTGACCATGTAAATTCTCCTTTCAGAAGCAGACACAGATGCCCTTTGCCAGGCTTCAACTAGTGTTAAAGGTCTTTTATTCTTGCCTACACAATTACTAAGCTGACCTGCCCACATGTTTATATGTTTCACACAATGCTTGCAACAGCACCAAGGAACCTAATAGCAATGCTGAGGGTAGAATAATAAGCCAAGATGTCTTTTTCCAAAGAGGGGAGGTGAACAGGAAAGATGTAAATGGCCACAAGGAGCTTAACACCAGGAAAAATTTCCTGCCTGTCACTTCTCAGCCTTGACAGTTTTCTATGTAATAGCCAGGGTGAAAAGAAAATCAGCAGTTCCACTTAGCTGAGGTGAATCCTGCTCTCAGCCCATCAATTTACTCTCAGAGCTGGCTTAAAAATAACAGAGAACAAAAATTACCTCGTTGAATTGACTAAGTTAGTCATTAAGAGCTATAAAAGAACAAAGTCCTTCCAAATTTTATTACGGAGTGTTTGTGAAGTCTCTGGGACTGTGGACAGACAGATTTGGTACGGTCAGTTCAGGCACAGTCAGGTAGGCTCATGCCTCATCATGAGATAACATGTGCTGGCAACAAGATGAAGTGAAACAGCAGAAAGGAGATTTGGTGTCAAAAAATCCATGGGAGGAGAGAAGACAGTGAGATGGGACAACTTTCTGATCCTTCCAAGCACTGAATTGCAGCAGAAAGTATCAAATTAGGTTCATAAAGTATTAGGACTTTCAGAGCTGCAGACATCTAAAGGTGGGCTGGGGGTGGAAATAAAAAACCAGATTCTTTAGAAAAGCAAAATGAAGCTTTTCTGGAAAGTTGTAGGTTTGTCCCCTGAGATCTCCTGCCTTTAAGACATGGTCATAATTCGCTGTTTTGTTACTTTACTACCAGTGATATTTTCTGCTTTTGTTATTTGTCTCCCAGTTCCTGAAGGCAGCTTCTGAGCACAGCCTCCATTTGTACAGCTCAGAGTGTAAGAGTTGCATTCACATTACTGGACTTTTCAGAGTCCCACCTCCCCACTGAGGTGTTTGTTTCATAGATGGTAGCCGTCATTCCGGAATGCCCAACTCTTGGAATTGCATGAGCCTTGTCTGAAAGCTCTTTCCATTAGGTGCCTGTGCCTTATTCCCAGGAAAAAAAAAAGGTATTTATTACTCAGGACAGAATTTAAGCAGGTATGCAAGTCATTACATCTAAAGTCCTTTTGGGATAATTACCAGAGGTGAACTGCAGTGTGTTGAGTCACTAACTTAAGTATCTACATACGTCTTTGCACGATGCAAGATATCATTTTGTCAAGGAATCCATGTTAAAAAGAAAGCACAAAAACCTTCACCTGCCCCAGCAGAGAGGAGATAATCCTCTTTTTTTTCAGTGTAACTTTTTGCTATATTCTATAATAAACGTTATCTCCCTAAACAGAGGGAATGCTGATATTATCCCATGCAGAAATGAAGAGCAGCCTGACTTCCACCCACCAAAGCCAGCACACACGGCAGACTCATCAAACAGGTATGAGAAGGAAGAAAATTTCAAGTCCAACTCAAATCTCACAGACATTAATCTCCAGCCTTGGAGACTGCCCTCTTTTCATCCTAATAACTTGAGGCTAGCTTAATAACAGGAATCACTACAGAAAGCCTCAAATGATCATCTTTTCCCCCACTTACCCCATAGAAAAAGTGTAATTTCACCTGGGGCTAAATATGCTTTCAAGGAAAACGCAGTGCCCTTTGTTGTCAGGAGCAACCAGAATCACCTAAGCAGCTGTTACTCCAGAGATAGCTGTGGGAGGGAAAAACTGACACTGCTCTGAAATACACTGACTCAGCTGCAGAGGTGTGATTTGTTATGTGGGTCTGCTTGGGAGCTGGGACTGGAGGTCATCTGCACAGCTGAGGGAAAGTGAAGGATGCTAACAGTGCAAAGCTGCCAGACTGAGCTGGGGACTCACACCTTGTGCTATGTACCACGTGAGCTGCCAAGGCTGTCTAAAAATGTCCAGAGCTCTGCAGCTCCAGTAAAGCTGACAAGGGAGACTCATTTCTGCATCCAGGACTGTGGTACAACCCCCGACATTTAGGAGTTAATTTCCCATTTATATGGGGTAAGTTAATACCTCTCTCTTTGGTAAAGGGTAGACAAGGGAAAGCTTATGTGATAGCAATATATTTCTTCCCATCTACTATTCCTTTGACTAAGCACGTTCTCACTTATGCTCCCCCACTCCAAAACCTGATTTACAGCCTTGCTGAGCTATGGCCCAAGACATAAAATTAAAAAGATGCTAAGGCGTAACAGGTCAACACAAAGTCAGAAAGCAAAAGGGAAGGGAAAAAGCCTATGAAGAGGTAAAGTTCAGATGAGAAAACACAGGTTACTCCAAAGTGACAAAGTGATTCATAAAGGAAGAAAGAGTAGAAAGACATGAGAGGATAAGCAAGTTCATAAGCTTATGATATTTCAAGACTTGACTGGACTGAGTAGACATTTTGATGGGTCCAGACCCACTGTAATCCTAAATTAGAATCTTCTAACCTCTAAAAAGCACAGAACTCTCTGGCTCAAGATTCTGAGGTTGCGGTGTCCTTAAAATTAAGCTCTCTATCCTGGGTGGGTGTTGAAGCTCCTCAGGCACCACCAGAAGGAGAGTTTGCTCCACTGTCATCATCAAACATGTCCTTTGTCTGAAATCCTGGGACAAGTATGACTTGTCTACCTGGTTCCCTCAAATTATGCAGCTAGCTAGATTAGACAGTGCTGAACATAAAGAGTTTGTGAAGCACTGTATGTTCTTCTGATGGTAGATGTTACACACACATATTAAGTAGCATAAGCAATGAGATGCAAACCAGGTATTTCAATACTGCCCATACTGTATGTGCCTCCAAGTTCTGGTCCCACATACAGTCACATCTGTGCAGCTGCTACATGGGCTGTTTAGGACAGGAGAAAAATTCAGTTTATTCCTAAACAGGACATTCCTGAGGGATCTCCATTTTGCAATTAACTCAAGACTACTGCCACAGTGCTTCCTGAAGACAGCTGGGTGCAGGTAGGTACTCTCCTTTGCCATATTTAGTGCCTTTAATAGGCAAACTGGCTTATATTGGTTGTGTTACCACTTCAGTTAGGCCAAGTGTCCCAGTGATATGTGGACAGACTCCATAACTCATTAAAGTTGTAAAGTAGGTATGCTTTTATTCAGTGCTGAGGCGCATGGGGGAATCACTCCTCCAAAAGCATGCGCACCTTTTCGTTGCCACTCAGTTTGTTTATATTACATATAATGATTACATAAACACAAGATTACTTCACGCTTAATACATATGCAAAACCTATTCCCGTCTAGTATTATAATTAGTTTTCTGGCATTCATCCCATTGATGCGCTTGCGCAGTGCCTCCTGGTGGTGGTCGTTAGGGGTTCGTGAGGATGAAGGCCTGTAGTTCCTCTTCATCACCACAAGTAACCTCTTGCTTTCACGCAGACTCAGTAGGCTTTCAGCTCCTCTCCAAACCTCAGGTTTGGTACAAGCTGGTTTTATGTATCTTAAAGCAGAAACTTGCCAAGTTTGCAAATTTTGTTACTCTGGCTATCTTTTGTTCCTTTTCTTTCTATGGATACTATTTAAATAAGAATGTCTTAAATGTTAAGTTATGAATCTTATCTACTACAATTCTGCCTAGCAGCTGTAACTCCTACAATTCTGCTTTACCATTCTAGCAACTTTGACTCCTATGGTTCTGCTTCACCAAGCACAATGACTGCTTAAGCAAGCAGGCACAATGTTAACCCTTTATTCCCAGGTATCACCAGCTTCCTGGGCTGTATGGACATAGGCTACATTAATCTCCTGCAGTACCTTCTCTCTACTCCCAAAATGCTCAAAAGGACAAGGACTTTCTCCTATAATCCCTGAAGAAAATCACAACTCAGCTTACAGTACTCTGCCCAAAGAGGTGAGAGACATAATAAATATATCACCAGTAAGGACACTGTAACCTGAGTAGACAGAGCTTTGCAGTTCCTCTCATACCCTCACTAGGCCAACACAGATGCTACGCACAAATATACATTGCAGCAGAAACACACCAAGAGACTTTCTGACCCTCTGATTACTGCACAGGATCAAGAGCTGTAATAGGATAAACTTTAGTGAAGTCAGGGACTTGTGGTTAAACAGTCATCCCCAACACTCTCATAAAGTATTTAGCATCTGATGCCTCCCTGCTAGTTCTACAGTATCTACTTCTCACAAGGGTTTCTGAAGGTCAGTGTGCAAATCAGGTGTTTTCAAGAGACTGTCCATTGGGTGCATTGCCCCACACAGGAAGAGAAAAAAGCAAGGCAGAAATGTACTGATGGTGCCTATATTAGAAGAAGACTGGTCAGACTTTGATTACTGTTCCACTGCAGGGACACGTTCCCAAGATATACCACAGGGCTTGGGCTCTGTGAGCCAGAATTTAACACTTGCTGTGGCCACTAATGCTGACACAACTCAAATTTGTACAGGAAGCACAGAAGTACTTGGCACCATTTTGGCTGCAACTGCAGCTATGTGTTGTCAACACCTTTTTCTGTAAAAGAAGCCTTTAAATAAGAACCAACTGTCTAAAGAACAAACTTATTACTACAAAACTCTCCTTGCTGGGCAATAAACATTCATTGCAAAGTAACTACAGTTAAGAGGCTGGCAGGAACACAGCCCTTATGACAAAGACTGCGAATTACTGTTTCAAAAGCAAATCCTAGTAACCTGTGCCAGCAGGAGGAATTGGAAATCCCTCTGATTTGGGGAGTGCTCAGAGACTTCAGGTTTCAGCTCCCAATGGATCACATACTGCTGGAAAGTGTTTGATGCTTTTCAAAGTGGCAACCAAAGAGAGAGGTATTGGTGCATTAATGATTTGAAAGTGCTTTTTGAATGCTGTTCTTTTCTCTTAGATTGCTCCATCTCCTTCCTCTGAAGAGGCTGACAGGCTAAATGTGTCCTATAAAGGAGCTCCCAGTGCAACTTCAACAGTGAAGCTGTGACCAGTGCTTTCTTACTATTCTGTAGTTATAAACTGCTCATGAAGGAGATAACTTGGCTTTTGTGAAACAAAGCCTTTAGAGAAGCCTGCGCTTGGAGGGCCAGCAGCATACTAAACAAGAGGCTGCCTTTCCTCCACCCCAGCCTCTGACCTCTTGCCAATACAATTACAATTGGGAGAGTATATTGTGCAGTGCATTCCCTCTCTCCAAGAAAGTGTATTTAAAATGGATTACTTCTGCTCCTTAGGCAGGCGATCAATAAAGAGGTGTATGTGGGCTGCAGCACTTATCCTCCGTGTCTCTTCAGAAATTAATTAAAAATCAATGAAGTGTGCAGCCTATTAATAAGGAACCTCCAGATTAACAGATAGAAGCTCAGCCTTGCCTCAGGTTCAGAACAAATGCAGCCCCAGTGCAAACACATTAGACATTCTCCAGCACTTCAAACACCACCACAAGAACTGTGACCTTTCACGGCTATGCCCTGCATCCGGCTGACCTGCAATATTCTCAACTTCATGCACCCTTAATAAATTCTATGCTATTTGTTTCAAGTTGTTTAAATGGGATGACTTGAGGTAAGCATTTATAGGCTTCACGGTTACTGATCTGGCTTTCTAGAAAATGGCCTTATGATAAAGCAAGATCACCACCAGGAAGATGGGATGCAGCAAACATCTAACAGAGGGAGCAGTGCACTTAGTAACTCATGGAGGTCACTCTTGGGATTTAGCAATAACTGGCAAGTTCACTTATCTGGCTTCTTCAACAACAACCTGAAGACTGAACCTTGCAACCTGATGAATGTTAAGTTTCTGTGAAAGATGGAATTTGCCTGGGTTTAAAAGCAGCTGGGCAGGGGCTGGAGAAAGGCATTTTTCTTGCTGGTTTCTGTCAGTCAGGACCTTCATCCCTACTATCCTTCCACAGCCTAGTAGCGTTAACATGCAGTGCACAGAATACAGAGCAGCTTTTAATACACCTAGAGCTGCCAGCCCAGGTGAGGGCTCCTTCTGAGTAAAGAACAGCACATACCCATAGAGCCTTCCCCTGCCTTCCAGGAGATGTTATTCTAACGAAAACCCCACTATATATTAATAAACATAGCAATATCATAATAAATAAAATATGTAATAAAGCAAGCTGTGCTTCAGAAGGAGAAATGTAAAATGACCTGCCCAAGATCACTGTGCTGGGACAGAGGCAGGAGCTGCTCTGAGGTCTCAGGAATCCCTAGTCCTATGCAACACTTACCTTAGTTACAAACACACCCTTTCTAGACACTTTTCTTAGGAAATAAGTACTGACCCCATAGCAGATAATAGTTTTCCACTGGAAGCGCACTGACATGTCGCACACTGGATGCAAGGTTTTCCCAGTGTTCATCTTATGTTGCACATTATGATAATAAAACCTGTATTCTGTGTACTTGGCTGGTTTAGATAAGACAGTAGTTTTGGACAGCTGAGTTTTTTATTCTCTCTTTCTCTTGGTGGACAGTGCCACCAAGCATGAAGAGGACATGGTAGTGGCTGAATACTACCTTGTGTATTCAGATGAAAGTCCTACAAGAAGAGCACGCAGCAGCCCTCTGCTTTGCAAAAGCCAAAGAAGTACACAGTTCCACTGATCCCCCTGAAATGCTTGAGACACAAAGTTTTTGACCTCAAGACACATGTTCCATAGGGCACTTTCGGTCCAATTTAAAGCTTTCAGCATTATGTGTGTTCACATTAAATTCACACATGGATGGTTTTGTTTTCTCAGCAGACAGTATGACTGGGGCTGAATTTCTGAGGTAGGCACCTTTACTTGAAAGATGCCCTTGAAGCACAACAGCTTTAGGCCTCAGTCTGACCACTTCGAATAAAATCCTTCCAGTGCAAATAGGAATACAACAGGACAATGGAAGCATTGCTCCTAGAAACCATTGCCTTCACAAGCTATTCCACCGACAGTGGCCTCTGCAGGAGAAAAGTGGAACAAGGGCATATTTACACTCCTGCTCCTATTCTCACGTGAGCAGAGCAAGCAGTTGGTCTGTGCGACAGCTTCTGCTTAGGACTGCAATATTATTCTACAAAACAAAATGTTCTGAATTTGTTCTAAATGCTTTTGATACTGTGATTCAAGAGAGTTCTTCAATAAATTAAAGCTTTGAACTTCCACACTCTGCTGCCACTAGGTTTCTGAGCACTTCTTACAAACCCACATCACAGCTAACCATAGCTACCTCTTTCATACTTATTCCACACCCCCCCCCCTCCTCCCCTTCCCTCCAGAGCAGGAGAGGCCAGTCACATAAACAGTGTGCTAGCTGCTAATGGCTGGAGAAACCTGCTAAATAATCCATTAACCTTATTCACTAAATCCAGATGAATGCCAGAGTGGGGTGGGTGGAAGGCAGAAATGTGGTTTCAAGAGACACATATTTCCCCCCAGCTAAAACATCACATTAACAGTTCAGAGCATTGCTGTGTTGACAGTGAGAGCCCACAGGGTGTGAGTCAAACTGCCACTGTGCCCTACTAGTTAGGTGTATTCAGTTTGAATAGCCTTGGGGGGGGGGGAGGGCTTACCATTAAATACAGCCTGTCATTTTTTTTGCTTCATGATGCTGAGGAGTATGGTTATAACACAGATAACTTATCCAAGAATATATATATGAAAGGTCCATATGCTCCTTGAGTGTACGGAAACAACAGCTAATCACTTTGCGCTGGTAAGGGAAGGGACAGCTGAGCACTGCCCATTGCACTGAGGTGCATGATCTGTCTGTCCCCTTCCCTGTTCCTCGGGACTTTCAGCTCAGCTCCATCTAGACAGATGCTACGGAGATGTAGAAGATGAAGAGGATGTATAATAACCAAGATAACAACTGAGAATTCCCATTCTTGGTGGTGTTCAAGGCTAGGCTGGACGGGGCTTAGAGCAAACTGGTCTATTGGAAGGTGTCCCTGCCCATGGCAGGGGCACTGGAACTAGGTAAGATATCAAGTCTCTTTCAACCCAAACCAGTCTGTGATTTCATGATTCTAGGTGGGGATAATGCATCCAAGGCCAAGTTCTGACAAACCCTCACATTACTTTGTTACAGGTTACTCACACAAAACATAGCATAATTCTACCCTTAAAGTATATGGACTCAGATAATTATGGACTGTAGCAATATTTTGTGCTATACATTGGTCCATTTGTCTTGCAAAGTGGTTCTGCAGTTTTACCAAGGGATCACAATCCTACACAAAGAAGAAACTACTTCTGAAGTTTTAAGTGCCTAAAAGGTAACTTTCGTTATGTCCTCAAAACAAAGCCGATTCTTCTTTTTGCCTAGATCCCAGAAACACCTGAATGTGATCTGGCTCAAGATTTCAAAAGCCAAATTAATTCTGAAGGTGAATCCAAGCGCTGCAGGTTTCAGTTCCCAAATCTGAGCAAGTTACAACTGTTTTAATTGATCTCGGTACACTTTCCAGCTCCAGCAAATACTTCAGTTACAGCTCTGTTTTTGTCAAGCTGTCTCTGGAGCCATGAATGCCATGATTTACTGAGAAAGAAAGAAGAAGACTCATGACTGTGACATCTCAAGATCTGAGCATGTGGGTGGGTGAATACATTGGGAATGTTGCAAGCTGCTGAGCTGAAACAGGTGACCTGAGGAGAGCAAAGAGGAATCAGGGCAGGTGTATTTCCACTGATACTAACATTTCAAGTGTCTTAAAACTCAATTCCTGATTCACTGAACATAAAGGGAGCTTTTCCCTTAATTACAACCAAGGCAGGTTCAAGCCTTTGGTCAGTGCTAATACCACTGCACAGCACCCAGCTCAAGCATGCAAAGCATGCTGGAGAGGTTTATAACCACTGACAAAGTAATTCACCAGGGGAGCAAAGGAAACCTAACACCCTGGGCTTCTCTAAAATCCCAAGTCTCTTTGAGAAGACTCCCATTTGATCTTTCTCCCCAGGAAGGAACCCAATGTCTTTTTGTCTCGCACTCTAAACTACAGCCATGAATTTCTCTATGAATTACAATGACAAACTGCTAGCCCTGGCTATGGAATATGAGTGGGGCATTGCCTGGATTAGCCAAAGGCAATTTAAGAGGAATCAACTTCTTCCTCCAACCTGTGACCAAGACATTCTGGGGACTGGCTGCTATCACCCTGCCTAAGAAGTTGTTCCCATTCCTCCTGTGGTTCTGCAGCAGCATTTCCATGCATAGACTATTGCTCCAGCACTGCTGATTTGCCATGTAGCCACAACTGGTTTTGTTAAATCACCATATAGACACATGAACCTTCTTTTTCTTAGTATTGAAATGAAAAGATTCATAAACAAAAAGGTCTGCTGTAGTAAAATAATTTCACTGAGTACAAAAGTCTGTTGATTTTGGTTCATTTGGACCAGATCCAAACATACGAGGAATCTCTGAGCACAATCTCCACATGTCTCTTGGCTGGAATGTTTCGGCTTTACCTCTGTTTCTTGGCTGCTTCATTCAGTTACTTTCCTCCCTCTTTTAAACTGCCTAGATATTTCAAACACTCAGATGTAGAAACTCACTATTTCCCCAAGGACCCAATCGTGCTGTGTTTTTTTTCTCCTCTTCAATTAAAACTAAGTGTCACCACGCTTAAAATATTTCTGTATCTTGACTGAAACCCACTGATTAAAATACAGGCATAGGTGCAACACGACCCCCAAACAGAAATATCTTTAAAAAGGTCTTTACAGTACGGTTCTTTAGGAGCATGGCAAGGAGAACCAAGCTGCCCCTGAGAAAAGCGTAAAAAAATCAGGTCAATAAAAGCTGCACAGTTGCCATGTAATGGACTGTAATGGAAGGAACTTCCAGAGGCACTGAGATCACATACAAGTACCTATTAAGTAGCACACACAGCACAGGTCCTATGCGCACCTCCAGTCCCAGGTTCTGGAAATATTAGAATTCATGCATAAATTTCTAGCCAAGCATGTATGGAATGAATGGTACTAACATCTCAGAATCTACACTAGACCTGCTAAGAGTCACGCCAATGGGTTGGGATGGGATGCAAAGGCTGCAATTCTATTCTATCACAAAAGCTCAGATATGGCCATTCCCTGTTTTCATTTACTTTTTAGGGGTTTTTTTTTGGACACTTAATGTACTTTTAGCTTGGCTGTTGGTGATACTGGGATTGTGCTTATTTATCTTTTAATCTGTCCCTCTCTAATAATTTTCAATGCTTTTGACTGTTTCTAGGCTGATTTGCCTCAAAAGTTTTGCATTCTTATGAGTTTCCTGAAAACAGGTAGGCAAGGAGAGGAGAAAGACTCTAACAGTTTTCCTGCTATTGTAATTACAGTCTTTCCTGGGCACTAGAGACTCCATACAAGAGAGATTATTGTGGATACTTTAACTATCACTAGGAACATATTAAATTCCAGACAACCTGATCACGAGACATAAATCATAGGCAACCAGCTCTTGGTAGCTCTACTACCCATAAAACTGCTTTTCTGAAGAGTTCCAGGAGGCCTCATTGATCACAAATTCCATGAAGTTCTTCCAGAGAAAAAAATGCAGCCTTATTTACATACACTTTGCTAGACTTAAACTAGGGCTTGGAGTCCCTGCTCTGGGGAGCTGCAGACCAGCACACAACTACCCATGGGATGATGGATCCTCTTTGCCTTGAGCTGCTGAACTACAGTAAAGGGCAGCTAGAGAGACACTGGTTATGGGGTCAGAGAGAGCCTTTCTTCAGGAAAACTACTGAGTTTTGTCCTTCGCATGGAATTTTCCGTGACACAGCCTCATCCAGCTTAGCACACGAGGGGCTGAATACTACCTGACCTCAAACTTACAATTGCTATGGTCACATATATGATGGTGTGTCTTATGGACAGTAGGTGCTGAGGAACGGAAAGACACAAGCCGTTTCCCCTCACTAACTATGAGGCTGGAAGCACAGAGGAGGACATACATCTTAGGAAAGCCCAAGTTGCCTACATGTTGCAAAGGCCAAGGCTGAATGTAGTGTAGCTCTTTTAGCCTCACACTGCACATATGGAGGCAGCCCAGGTCTTACCCTGGAAATTCTACGGCAGCAAGTCAGGACACTGAATCTGGACCAGACTGGTAACTCCTGCATGGCTCTCTATTGCACTATACAGTCTCACTTGCATGTCACAGGTTCCCACTGACCTGTATATTCCTGCACCAACCTTGAAGCAATGATGACATCCTCAGACCACAAAAAAAACTTCTTGAAGCTTAACACAGATTAATTCACTCCTCTACAAGGAGCTCAAAGCCTCTTTCAAAACTAATGGAAAGCTCACTCTGAAGTATAGAGGGTTTGAGATTAGCTGATTTTGTGGGAATTAGGTACCTTCCAACACTGAGCTCTGTCTGAACATCCCGATGTGTCACACTGATGCTGCAAGTGCACTGGTATCCTGCTCTAACACAGAGGCAATACCACTATATGCACACCCAGGACAAAAAGATACGGTTTTGTTTCACTTTGCTGTTTTATCACTGGGATTCTGGGTGGCAAAATAAATGGGAACAGGATCAGGCAAAACTCTCTGAGACAGTCTGAAGGCAGGTTTTCTATGGCAGTCTCCCACATGGACTCTCAACTGTTTAATAATGTGGTTGAGCCTACAGTGCCTTTTTTTTTTTTCCTTTAGCAGGATTACTAATCACACTCTCATCTATCTCGATGCCTATTTTTATGAAACTCATACAAAGATAATATCTTTGAGACCTTTTCTCCCCTGTCAAATCTGAATAAATTCAACCAACATTTGAAAAGTTATTGCAAGGGAAAGTGAAGGCAGACACGGAGATTGCAATGAGGCTCATTTCCATAGGAAACCAGGCTAGGGCCAGAAAGTTTGAGGAAAACTCAAGCCCTCAGACACTCCTTTCTTTTAAAGGAAAATAGCTTCCCTTTCATTTTTTTTCAAAGAAATTTAAAAGAACCATCCAGCCCTGTCCTGAGGGGGAAAAGCCTGAACTATATAAATACACTTTGGGCCTCATTTTATGGATGGCAAACCTCAAGGAGCTGATACTTCTCATCTGCTTCATCTGAACTGTGAGCTGTTGCTCAGGAGAGAGACTGCACTGGAGCATCTTTGTATGCCAAACTGGACGCACTGGCATGTCCAGGATGGCAAGCTTGGGCAGGATATATTTTTCTTATTTTCAGGGATATCTTTCTGATCCTTCTGTAAGTGTAGCAATACTGTAATTCCCCAGAAGCCAGACCAGAAGTAAGTCCATCAGTACTGCAGAATGTTCACCAATACACATATACTATGGACAGATTTCATGCCTTGCTATGCAGTGGAATTACAGCCAACGTAACAGACACAATACTGACAACCTCAAACACTGAAAAATCAAGGTAAATAAAAGAGACATTTACTTATTTACTTACTAAATTCTGAAGTGAAAAACCCTTCAAGGGTCTGTTTTTATAAGGCTATACTTCAACCCTGTGTGCAGGCTCAACCATTCTTTTGCTTTAAATGAAAGCAGAAAATCTCAGAGTAGTCTGACTGGAGCTGGAGTCTACAGAATGTCCTGAGGAATGATGCTTTACACCACAACTGTTGGCAAGAGGGTGCATGTGTTAAGAAAACTTAGCTAGAGAAACATCCCCAAACATCTGACTCCCAAACTTTTTCCTGAAAGGTCTAAAAGTTTAGTTTATCTTGACATCTATTGTAATTTCTACTGCAGCATTCATACTCTCAGTTTATAATGTAAACCTCCTAGCCCCACAGCCTAGGCCACCTTCATCCACCAACCAAAATACAATCCCAGACCAATATTCATGTGTGTGTTCCATACAGCAGAGTCTTGGTATGTGTTGAACAAACAACAGTCAAATCACAATAAGTAACTGACTTCAGCAAACACTGAATGTTTTGGGAGCATCACACTGTGTGTATTTTAAGTAGGAAGTTACTTTTTTGATGAAAGAATTAACAGTGGCAAAGGAGAATGGATAGTATTATTCCAGGAGCTATATGAAACAACACGGAACCAGCTTTCATTCAGTATGAGAGTGAGAAAAGATTCAGTCTGCTGAATGTGTTACATGGCTGAAGCTAGAGAGGCCACCGCAGGAGCCCAGCCAGGAAGCTCAGGTATCTCCTGCAGGGTCAAAAAAGAAGTTGGAGAAAGAAGAACTGCCTGAATGCCAAATGGATGTCTGTGTGAAGCTAAAGGATGCTAAAGGATGTGCTAAAGTGACTTTTCCATATATTTCTAAACCAACTAACATTCATTAAGCAAAAACTTGAATACATAATCTCTTTGCTAGGCTCATGAAGACAGCAGAACAGATCTCAATTTCAGGCTGAGTGGGTAAGCTGGTAGTTACTGATGTTCAACTTTAGCACAACCCTGTGGTTCCAAGGCAAGAGTATGAAACACTGTTCTTGGGAGGGGGGGACAAAAATACTTACCAGAAACAAAAGGGACAACCACTTGAATACAAACAGCCTGAGCTGCCAAAATGCATGGGATTTCTCCAAAACAAATGCAGACTTCACAGTGAAGATTCAGGAGCAGGGCACTCTTAGTCCCTTTCCCCCATGTTCACTGACTCTCCCGCCCTGGGCACCTAGACTGGGTCTGCCATACTGCTGGGTCTTCTACTGCAGGTAGCTCCCAGCCTGCTACCCTGTGCAGTGCATCAGTCCCTTTGGGAATGGTGAGAGCAAAAGACTTGGCAAATAAAAAGCAGGGGTTCTGTTTGGAGCAGAACTAGAGGGATGTGGTTCAGTAAAGCCACCAGAAGAGATTGCTCCTAGGTGAAAAGAAAACCAGCTGAAAATGGAAAGGGAGACAGAAGAAAATGAATTTACAAGCACAGTGTTCCCAGGTCAGGTCACTTTGAAGGAAATGTTCATATCTTCTCTCTCAATTAGCCAAGCATTAGAATCAAAGCTATCCTACTTCCACAGTTGCAATGTGGCTACTCTTCTGGGTTGTGTTTTTTTGTATGTCTAATGTAATTTTTATACTTTTAAGACAGGAGTTGGTTCAGCCAAAATAATCACCGTTTTAACTTTTTCTTAGCCACTCAAATCAGTTCTGTCCATCAGTGCAGAAACAGCAAACATCCCCAGTCCATCATTAATTCCTACTGGTTTCATTATGATAAAGCAAAAAAAAAATCTCTATGGAAGATTTGTACACAACGACACTGTAAGTACATATCTTAACAGAAAGCTATAAAGCACAAACCAGACAAGTCAGATTCTGAAGTAAGATTCTGGTAAAGATCAGCTCTAATTTGGTAGGAACTTAATTTTTCACTCTGCCAAGCCATTCTTATGCTGCTCTAAACCCACTGAAATTAACTGCATCACATCTGCCCGCAGAAGAATGAAGCCTTTAAAACTGTCCTAACAATGAGTTCAAAGCTTATCCCCATATCTCAATCTGACAGAGTTCAGGGAAATGTCAGCTCCAAATGCTGTAAAGACCTATTTCTATAACGAGCATGATTTGGGATTCTAACTCCAAACAGCTCTTCAACACGGGGGAAGTTTCGTTGGGGATCTGAACCTGAACTCATTTCTAGTTCGGACCATTTCTAGTTCGTATCTTAAGCCGCTTTCACAACAGAAGCCAAATCAATAAACGCCACTGCTTGAAGACCACATCTAGAGTAACAGAGATCTAAAGATGGATGAGATTTTCAAAGGTATGAACAAATTAGAAACATTTTAACTGACCCAAGGGCTTCTGATCTCAAATGGAAGCACACATGCCACAATGTAAAAACCGCATGTCCACATTTCTCAAATGGAATAAAGTTCAGCACATGCATATATAGCACCTCAGAGATAGCAAGTTTGTTGTAAACTAGGAAATTCAGGAAGCTTAAGGTGATGTGGATGACTGCCCTGCACATATACATCCAAATGTGAAAAGAGAATCAGTGACATAAACACTGTGATATTTCACATCTCAAAGTGGTGAGCGTTAGCTAAAAGATGCTGATGTGCACAGTATTGCACAGAAGTCTAACAGTTCCTCCAAGCTGAGATTCCATTGAATACTGTTCTCTTTTTGAACACTGGAAGAGGCAACGTAAATGACCATAATTAACATGCAAGATAAAGATACAAACGGAAAGGATTTTTGTGTCCATTCCTAATCCAGCCCAGAAGCTTTCTGGCTGGGAGTTACCCCTGACTTCAATTCATTTGCTTCCAAACATTAAGTCTTCCAATAGTGGGAAATCAATGTGAATAGACAAACAGAGAAGAAACTCCAGGGATCTTGTTAATGTTCAAAGTTTCCTGCTTACTCATGATTATTTTAAATGCATCCAACAGAAACAAAGAGGACAAGAACACTTGGCATTCACGCTAATAATATAGTCAAGTAAAATCAAACCACAAATTAAAGCAAAACCAGGACCAGAGAAACAGATTCTTCTATTAAAAGAAATTAAATTTTCTTCTACTAGCCACCAAGTTATTACTTCCTACAACTAACAACTGCTTGTACCAGGATATTATATTTGGTCATATCCTCATTACATTATATTCAGTTCAACTACTGAATGACCTAACAGGCATGTTATTAGATGTCACAGAATCTTTTTCAGATTGTGTGCAGCTCTGGTGTCCTCAGCATAAGAAGGACATGGAGCTGTTGGTGCAAGTCCAGAGGAGGCCACGAGGATGATCGGGGGCTGGAGCACCTCCCGTATGGAGACAGGCTGAGAACACTGGGGCTGTTCAGCCTGGAGAGGCTGTGTGGAGACCTCAGAGCAGCTTCCAGTGTCTGAAGGGGGATGCTTGAGAGGGACTTTTCTTCAGGGACTGTAGTGACAGGACAAGGGGTGATGGATTCAAACTGAAACAGGGGAAGTTTAGATTGGATATAAGGAGAAAGTTCTTTACTGTAAGGGTGGTGAGGCACTGGAATGTGTTGTCCAAGGAAGTTATGAATGCTCCATCCTTGCCAGCGTTCAAGCCCAGGTTGGACAGAGTCTTGGGTGACATGGTTTAACGTGAGGTGTCCCTGCCCATGGTAGGGGGGTTGGAACTAGATGATCTTAAGGTCCTTTCCAACCCTAACTATTCTACGATTCTATGATTTCTATGACAGAAAGGGAAAAGCTTCTAGCACATATCTTTGCTGATTAACTGATTCTAGCAGTAGTATCTGGAGCAACAGTGACCAGTCCCAATAAGTCACTGAATAATCATTTTCATATATATATATATATGTGTGTATATATATATATATATACACACACACATGCACAGACAAAAAAGCAAATATGAAATTTTTACTGTCATACTGAAGGTTTCTTGAGAACTTGACCTGGCATTAATGAAGACTTTTCAATGCCCATTGCCTTTGAATTAAAGTTAGTAAAGTGAAAAAAGCTAGAGAGCTGCTGAGGAAAAAGCATAATGTACCTTCACACTGACCTTCAAATTCTGCATAACCAGCAGGCTCAGCTTTCACAGATCAATATTTGAAAATATAAACCCTCCAATTCTGCACTGCTGCTGGATACTTACTGTCAAGTCCTCATCGGATTTTACCTTATAAAAATCATCATCAAGCTTGACTGTATCACCAGTGACCAAAACCATTAATGGGAACTGCTGTGTAGGGAAACAAGCATCTTCGCTGCTTTTGGCATCTCTGCTGGCTACCCAAATTACACTTGGACTGTTTATACTCGGCCTCTACCCCTTTGGCAAACACTTCAGGAACATGGGCATCAGGAAAGTTAAATCTCCACTGGATAGGTACAAGAGCCCCAAGTATCAATCATGTCTGCCTGTTACTGCAGTGGTACCACACCACTTCCTTTGGCTTCACAAGATGGAGCCAAATTAGACCTTCAGCCACTTCTGCTTCTACATGAAGCCCAACTGGAGGTCACTAATGGACTGAAGAAGAACCTCTTGGCCTGAGTTTTACTTCAGGCCT
Organism: Pezoporus flaviventris; assembly: GCF_033815535.1. NCBI lineage: Eukaryota > Metazoa > Chordata > Aves > Psittaciformes > Psittacidae > Pezoporus > Pezoporus flaviventris. The sequence goes on from NW_026892549.1 coordinate 57,089,528, forward strand.
CAGGCAAGTCTGAGCAGTAAGGCAAAGTCTGGCAATGACTGCAGGGCTACCATCTACATGGAGGCTCACTGGTATTGGGCAGGGTAACAGCTCAGCCTGGTAGGACTACAGTTGGATCTGCTAGTAAGGACTAGAAAAAGCATGTCATTAAATGGATGTTTTCTAACAAAAATTGATCTCTACAGAAAACTGAGCTCTGCTAGGCCTGACTACCTCCTGGCTGAAGCTTTACTCTCCTTCCTGATCCCAATTAACTACATTCTATGATCAAAAGGCTGGTCAGACCCAACACCCAGGAATCAAACAGAAGACATACAACTGCACTTCCAGCGTGGATGTAAGACCAACTGAAATTGTGGAACAAAATCCATCCCCTACTGGACAGAGAGCTAAATTCTGCAGCCCAGATTGATTTCTGCACATTACTTTCCATGGGAAGTGGCTGGCAGAATTAACATAGAGACTTACTACAGAAAAAGCAAGAGTTTGTACAATAAGACCACCAAAAGTGGCCTTGAACCGCCTCTGCCTGCCTCTGTTTCAAACAGCCACTTACCTCTTTCCATAGGCACCCTGTTTCACAAAATCTAGTGAGGCTTTACACAAATAAGAAGTGACTGGGAAAGCTGGCATAGAACAAAACTGAAAAGACACTACTTCAGAAACCCTGAAGCCTGACGTATCAATAGAAAAGGACTGTTTTTTAAAGACATAAACAGCCCAGAGGTTTTCAGTCATAGAGAAAATAGGCAGAAGAGAGGCTTCCATGGCCTTAAATGTAAGTATATTTACTGAGGTACAACAAGTTGGAAAATTGTAACTTTCTTTTAATCTTTGTCTTGTAAAATAGGTTTTACTTTCTTACTTTATTTTTAGCCTCTAGGGCTCATGACTGATTCTGAGCAACATGAAGAGCACTGGCTTGCCTTGTGGCTGTCTGCTGGACTGTACAAGGAACTCTTTCCCTTTTCTAACACACAGCTATTGTGAAGATACACCAGAGTAGGGACTATCCAATGTTTAAAACATTACCACTCTGCCCCTTTCAGGCAAGGACTCCCATTCATATGGAGTGGGACTATGTGTACAATAAGCAAACTACCCATGTGCTAGCAGGATACAGGTACTACACTCTTCTGGGGATGCCCTGCAAATGGCACCAGACACCTTCCTGATGAAAGACGCAACCACAACAAGTACCTCCCTACCAGTATTTCCCTGCCCATTGCCATTTCACATGGGGCTTTTTGGGTGCTTTTGAACTGCTATTCACCAATGGCAGATTTCATAAATTTCCTTCTAAAATGAGCATGGAAATGGGGAATTTAAAGGCCAAATAAGCCATCAGGAACAGTAATGGGCCAAGACTTACTTATTCATCCCAAAGGACCTCCTCTTCTCCCCTTGCCCCAGTTCTGATTGGGACCATGGTAATTGCACTCTTTAGCAGGAGGGGTCCTCACAAGCCTTGTTGTTAGCTTTCTGGGGATGAGTGGCAGAAGTAGTCACTTTAGCTATTAGCAAACAAAAAGAGCTGCCAGTTCTCACAGGGCTCGTGAGACCCACCCGAGCTGCTCTGTCCCCTTCCTTTGCTCAAGTTATTTGCGGGCTGGCTGGCAGAAGAATGCCATCAATGTTTGCTAGCTGCTTATAAAACATTTTTGCAAAGGGAAAGAAAGTGTGATCCCTTCACCTCTTCCCTGCCACTGCCCCCCTCAGCCCAACCAGCCATTCAGCACCTCGGCTGCTTGCTTTCCTCTCTCCCGCCCCTCTGTCTGCCTGTTTTTTAAATCCCCTTTAGTGTGTTTCTTTAATGCACTGTCACACATTTTAATTCCATTCTTAGTCTGTCAACAATTAACTCTGCCAGCTAAATAGAGCCAAAACTGCTTGCAGTTGGCAGCAAAGATCTACTGAAGTGGGGGGTACTGTTTTTTCTATAGCAGGCTTTCATGTAAAATACTAAACTGTAGTGCAGTCTTTCTATTATAGACTGCGATTAAACTGTACTGCCCTGATAGACTTATAACCATGATTTCCTACCAGCTGGCCTGGGAAATTATTTCTGTACTTCACCCAACAGAGCTGTTATTTAGATAGCACACACCAAAAAATGCACATCCACATTTGCAGTGCCCATGTCTGGATGTGAGGAACACGCCACAGCTCCAGCTGGGGGCAGGTTGACCCAGTGGATGGCAACACCCAGTAGCAATGAAGCTTTCAGGGGCCAAGCAATTCCTGCAACCCCTTCCTTCTTCAATGTTATTTAATTTCCACACATTCCCCATGCCAGGTTGTCCTCCTTCCCTGGCACACCCCTGGGTGTAGTAACCTTAGCTTTCTTTCCAAAAGCCTTTCTTGACAAACTCCCTTTCAGAGCGAGTCGTGCTCAGCTTGTTCTGCTGGTCATTTTAGACTTCCAAGCACAGTCAGAACAGACAACTTGGTCCTTTGCTAACTCTCTTATTTGTCAGATGTATTTCATCCAATAAAAAGAGAACAGTACAACATACTCTTCAGGGCACAAAACTTAAATGGGCTTTGTACTTCACTTGCAGCATTCATGAAATGAAAATAGAGAAGCAGTAGCAGGTAACACTAACAGATTACAGGCCAAAGGAAATGAGATGTGGAGAAGGAATAAGCTCCAATCAACTGTTCTTAGCTTTGGAAACTGAAAGCACAGCACAGGCTGAGGAAGTTGGGGCTGTTCAGCCTGGAGAAGAGAAGGCTCCGTGGAGACCTAATAGCAGCCTTCAAGTATCTGAAGGGGGCCTACAGGGATGCTGGAGAGGGACTCTTCATTAGGGACTGTAGTGATAGGACAAGGGGTAACGGGTTAAAACTTAAACAGGGGAAGTTTAGGTTGGATATAAGAAGGAAATTCTTTCCTGTTAGGGTGGTGAGGCACTGGAATAGGGAGCCTGTGAATGCTCCATCCCTGGCAGTGTTCAAGACCAGGTTGGATGAGGCCTTGGGTGATATGATTTAGCATAAGGTGTCCCTGCCTACGGCAGGGGGGTTGGAACTGGGTGATCTTTAGGTCCTTTCCAACCCTAACTATTCTATGATTCTATGATTCTATGTTGTCTTTATTAGTCTCCCATTCTGACAAAGAAGCATCCCCCTACTCGCACCAAGAATGGGACAAGTTTCCCTCTGTATCAGTTCTAGCTCTTTCCACACACTTTCCTCCTGTCTGTGGCTGTGCATGCTCAGCTCCAGCCTGCCTTCAGCGACCTGTTACACGTGTGTGCATCACATGAATGCTTCTGGATTCCCCTTGTGTCAGAAGAACAGTAACCACCACCTTTCTGAACTGTTCCAGCCAGCTTAGGTGACGTAGGCTTGAAACCAGCACAAGCACTGCAGTGACAACCACGGGGGGTTACCTCTTCAGACAGCACAAGCACAGCAGAAGGGGACTGTGTCCCCCAACACCTCTGCCTTGCCTCTTGTGGCTGGCAGGTCAAGGAGCAGTGCATTGTGCAACCACCATGCAACAGGGTGGTTGCATGTTTGCTACCACCCACAGCAACACACGTGCTCCCTTGCATGCTCAAGTGGCAGTAGTACAAGGGATCATCACACTCCCCCAAAACATCGCTTGTACATCTTTAATATGGAGATAGGAGTACTGAGGTCCTCAAAAAAAGAAAGTCTTCTGCAGAAGACACGGAAATGAACTCACGCTTTTAACAACAGAGAAACGACAAGGCGTGTTGCTGCACAGCAATTGTCTGTGGATGCCTCTACTCAAGGTGAAGGGCTGTAAACCAAAATCCACAATGACCCAAGGAATAGCTAGCAATGGTCACTATATGAGGCAAACCTAGTTTTAACCAGAGAATAAAAAGACCCAAACCTGCAACTGTAAAACTTCTCACTTGTCCTGACCTTTTCCTAATACTGCCTTTTCAAACCTCATTGTCTTAGTTCATGCTGATTTGGCAACAAAAGCGTTAAAGACATCTGCGGTGACTCGCATACATGTGTGGAACAACACAGAGTATTTTCTTTTTCCTTCAGGTTTCTTTTACTCCAATGCACTTGAGGAAAGTATAGTAAGACAATATGAATGGGGAGGATGAGTACTACCTGTAGTACTATCTTGCAATCACATTTCAGTGTGTATAAGCTCATTTTGTAGTACAACTGCAGAAGCCATTTCTCCTACAAATGAAGATGGGAGGGGTTGTTTTCAGATTATGTACCTCATGCTTTAATTTTAGGTCTCATACTTTGTTGGTGCATTTCTAAGCGTTGTTTTAAGTGCCCAGACCTCTCTGTTTTGCCTCTGGCATTCAGAGGTGGCATGGTAGAAACCAAGGACAGGGAAGAAAGGGAAGATAGCACTGTTTGCTGTGGCTTTCATTCTGCTCCACTCCCTTTCCCAGATGAATGCAGTAACTTTCACTGCCACTTTGTCGGTGAGACAGAAATATGCAGCATCAAACATGCTATGCTAAAGCACTGTCTGGGATATGAGCTGAGGGAGCTTGAGCCTTTGCTTGTGTCAACAGCATCTTTCACATCTCAAAGGCATGGGGAGATGAAGGTCACTGAGAAAGAGGACTGGAATCAATATAAACCCAACTGACTGTTTTGCTTGAAAGGAAAAACTGCTCCTCTTTTTTACTTTTTTTCCCTTCATTTTTGACCAAAAATAATAGGAAGGAAATATCTATTTAAAAATATCATACTGCTAACAGCCACTCACCCCCAAACCACCTGCATCCTTAATATAACTATAGTCCTGTGCCTCCCCAGGAGCTTAGCAGTGTGAACGCTGCTGATGTACTTGCCATTTCTGGCTCTCTGCAGCACTGAGTTCTGGGGTTGGAACTTGCTTTGCCCTCCCTTTAAAGCCACCTTGCCAGCCAGATATTTGCTGCCACTGGAAAAGATCTCTGTATGAAATACCAAATGGCTTAGCAGAAAGTGATGGGGACAGAGAGAAATGCACACTCTAATTCTGATCCATGCACCATACCACCACGCGAGGGGCAATCTGAATGAGCTGAGCATCAAACTCCAGCTGTTTCTTTTTCCTGTGTGCATGGAGGTGAGTTTTGTTTTGAGACGAGTCTCCAAATACATCTAGTTTTAAAAGACACAGTAGATGGCTTCCTCTGGCAGAAATACTTACTCCTATATTATTTTCCACAAATGAGCTCAGAGAATACGAAAAAGCTCACTTAATGAATTACTTTCATTATACTTCTATATTACGTACGTAAGGACTCCCCCCAGTATAACACAGAAGGGATGAAGAGGCCTGCAGAAAGAGAGACAGAAAGTCCATGGGTGAATCAGGAACACTGCTTCAATCTTTTGCTGTTCTCACTGTCTGAAGACATCCTGCTCTTGCAGGGCACTACTATGTGCTCTTAATACAGCACAATGTTAACACCATCAAATCGGTAGCAGGGATATTGGTCTTCTAAAAGGATTGGGAGTTTAGTCACCTCCCTTATAACAATCAGCACAATAGCTACTTGAAAATAGCTGCAGACACATTCAGAAGATGGTAAATCCCACCACACTATTTCAGGAGAAGGTGAGACAAAGGCTAACAAAGAAACAACCCAGGACATTGATTTTTCAGGTTTACAAGATGTTTCAGACAGCTGGCACTGTGGAATTTGGCATCTAGTAAGAGTTTAGCATTGAAATAATCTATAGTCTCTGCCACATATCCAACTTCAAGTATCCATGGAAAATTTTTATGATGGGAGTGGGAGTTTGCTTTTTTTTTTCATTATGAAATTCTTCATTTGCCACAAACCCAGAAAGAATAAAATTATGCTCTAGATAATATTGCCTACAATTTCCCTTTTGTCCTACACTGGATTCTCCTATGAGATCTGTGCTGACTGGGATTCCACTGCTAGAAAAGGCATCTGAACTGGACAGACAGCCAGGGATCCCCAACCAGAATCACAGGCACTCCTGTACCACTAGACAGAGGATGAATATTAAAGCTCAGTAGAAATTCCAAACCCTCTGGAATACATGCCAAAGTAAAGTTAACCTTACTTGTTCCTTAGCTAACTAGTATCTGGAGACAGGAAGATAATAAAGACACACTTCCAAGACAGTTTCATCATCAGGGCTGTGTCCCAACACTATTTAGGCTACATCATTATGGTCCTTTTCTGCTCCAGATTAAAGGAGAGCACATACAGCCTCCAGACAGACACAAACTCAGTCCTTCATACATTCTCACCTGAAGGAAAATTCCCATTGCAAAGACATGCCAAGCTGCAAAACAGTGGGAGTTTGGAATACTTGGTTCAGATAGTAGAAACTTGCAGTGCACACTGGAACATGACACTGAACAGCAGTTCAGCAATACACCATTGTGGTCATGCAGGGTAACCACATACTGAGCTGTATGAGCAAGAAATAGCCAGCAGCTTAAGAGATGACATATGAAACCTCACGTATCTCTCTGCGGCTCAACAGAGATGTCCACAGATCAGAGTCCAGCAGAGGACTGCTAAGATAGTCAGGGGAATGGAGTAGACAAAATGCAAGGGGAGGATGAGAAAACTGGGGTTTGTTTACCCTGGAAAGGAGGTGGCCAGTGGGGAAATCACACTTCCACTGCCAAAAGGGAGGTTAACAGAGACAAGAGGTAAGTGTCCTAAGGCAACAGGCACAACCTGCAAGAAGGAATTTCAAAAAGGTAGAAGGAGGCATCAAGGTTATTCTCATTTCTGTGTCTGCTACCTTTCCCTTGCAGACTGCCTTACTGCTGAGGTGAGGGAGGTCCAAATGTTTACTCCACTCACTTAATCCAATTTTCTCATCCACAGAATGCCCATCAAAAATTGAGAGGGGGAAAAAGAAAGATAAACATACAGAGCATAGCCCTCTAAACTTCCTTCATGTGTGACCAACACAGAGCTGCGAAAGAAACTGTCCCTCTTTCTGGGACTACCTGTGTATTTGTCCCTCACAGTCAGTGTGAGCTGGTGTGGCATGGTGCTGTCAGTCTGCCGAAGACCCCTGAAGAAGGATACGTCTTACCTGTAGGGCTACCTATTTTTAACAAGTTCATCAGGTGATTCAAAAGAAGATATTATTTATCCCTTCCCAAATCCTTCTCCTTGTAATTTGAGCCATTATGGGCATTTCTTTTGAAGTAGAAGAATCCTGGCTGCAAACCAAGAAGGCTGAGAGCTGTCATGATCGTGGAACCAACCAGGCTTCTTCATGCTCAAGCCAGCCCCAATATTCCACATTTACCCACCTTGAAAAAGGACATCATCCTTAAGCTACAACAGCAAGCTGACTTTCATATCGTTTGAATTACAAAAAGAGAAATACTGCAACACCCAAGTTACTGCAAGTGAGAAACTGCAAGTAGGTAATAACTTCTGACACGTGGAAGTGATAGTCAGCATGTAAACCTCTAACATTATCAGCTTATCATTCTTATTATGAATCAAACACCCACTTTCCACTTTTATGTAGTCTGTTTGTGCATGATACTATCAAAAAAAAAGACAAAGATTACATTAAATCAGCACACAGTAATGAAACACTTCACAGAGAGAAGCTGTTAGGAATTTGGACCTGTTAGAGTTACTGGACTGGTCAAATGATGGCCTACTCCAAGAAAATGTGACCTCGGCAGTGCACTTCAGCTTTCTGCCTTTGAGGAATGGTATTTATTTGAAATATGAATATTCTGTAAATCAACAGGGATCTCCAAAAAGCAACAACAAATGAAGTTTCTCTAAGGACAATTTCAGCCTTCACTATTTACAAATCCAGCTTCATGTAGTAAAGGTCAATCCCTTTTTTCCTGGAAACCCTGCCCTGTGGCAGGACTGACCTGTGTAAAAGTGTTTTTCGTGACATTTGGCTAAAGACTGCAGGCTGCAAGGCTGAGTCATAGGCAAGAGGATGGGTGACTGTAAAAATCTGTGGGGGTGTTTCTTCCAAGCTTTCCGTGAATAAAAATCCCAAGACACTTCAGCAAGGCAGGCTTAGCACCGCTTGAGAACGATTCTAGGAAATCTTTATACAGAATTGCTTTCCCTTTCTAAGTTAGCATTATTGTTCAACACAATGGCCTTCACTTAGCAGGAGTCAAGGGTCAGCAGTCTTTTTGTGATAGGTAAAAAAGGTGCCTCACAGCAGTACAAGGAGTTAAGTAGATAAAACAGTTGAAAGAGAAAATACCTGCATGCAATGACAGATGAATGGTTTTATGCCCTGCACTTCATGTGCAACTGGAAAGCAACTCTGAGGTCTTCTGAACAAAGTCATTCAGCGCTTACGAGAAGTGTTATGTCTATAGCTTTTGCAACTTCATGAGGTCACCTAAGCTGTGTCTGAGGTTACAGAGTCAGTATACAGGAACTCCCACTGCAACCAGGCTTGCCTTTTGTCTGTTCTACCACTGGGTCCTACAGTTTTGGGGGTACAACTAACTGCCTCCTCATCAGTAAGAGCCTTGATTTCACCTTATATTTTCGAGCAATTTAAGTTTTGTTCTGTTCCCACATACAAAATCCCTCAATTCAAGAAAAATGAGAGACTGAGATAACCAGGCCATTATCACAATTACACTTGGGGGAGGAGACATAGCTTTCATAGCTGATATTCCCCTATATAAACCTTCTGCAAAAATGCAGTAACACATTTAAACAGCATTATATGGGATATGCCTTTCTCTTTCCTAGGAAGAAGATGGTCTATCAACAGACTCTATGAACAGTTAACCTTAAACTGTTCCTGAGTTTTGCTCCTGCAGATCTGAGCAATCAAACTGAGCAGCCAGTTCTGCAGAGTTACAGTATAAACCAGCAGCTCCATTTCAGCATTTCCCCCTCGCCTCTCTTCTTAATGGCTATACTCTAGTCCCATGCATCTGAACTTTGTAACTACCCCACAGAACAACTTGCCTAGTTAAGAGTTTGCATTACCTACATAAATGTCTATTAGCACCTGAGATGACGCACAGCAGACAAGACTTCCCAATGAGAGACAAAAGGCTGTTAATTCTATTTAGTTTCACACCAAAAATCTACAGCAAATAAGAAACATATACAGGGACATGCACTGCCCTCCCAGAGGACAAAACTCAGAAGTAAAAAACAGGAATGACAGGGAAAAAATAGCGTTGCTGAAAAACATTAAGCTTCAGAAGTAAAGATCAAATGTGTGCCTGTGAGAGGAGGGAAAAAACCACAATAGGATCAGAGAATGCCCTGTTGTGCGTGGGATTCCTGCTATGATATGGAGCAGAGATGCTCAAATAATGTTATTTTGACAATAAGGAGCATTGTGCTAGTAGGTGTTTCATAGGAAAAGCAAGAAGTACTCCCCAAATAACAATAATAATAATAACTTCAGGTGTCTGGTTGCTAGCACTGGATGTCTGCTTTGCTGGTTGTATGTTGGGCAGAAGGGGTGTCTACGATATTCACGGGTAAAAGAAGTAACCTGTAAGAAGTTATCATTACACATCAAATGATAAGAAGGTCAGCGATATTGACTGACTGATTAAAAATGAGTTTTATCAAAAAGAAGCAGATGAATAGCTCATATACACGAAATGCTGCAAATAACAGATAATGCACCAGGGGATTTATTACTAAAATCAATTTGATTTTCTAAGCCTTAGGTAATTTAGAACCTGCAAGCAAATAAGAAAAGGGCTGTTCTCCTCTGGAAAATATTTCTTCTGGCAGAAAAATAGGAAAAAATAAAAAAAGAGGAAAAACCTGCTAAACATTCTCCCCACAGAAACCAAAACAGAAAAGGAAATAGGAAAAAAACTCCAGCCCTTAAGGTAGCAGAGCTCTATGCTTCATAACTTCATGTACTGCGTTGTCAACCAGACTGGCAGATATGAGGAAGCTGACAGCTCTCCAGAGGACCCTGCTGAAGCCGCTGCGCAGAAGACTGGAACGGCACAGACCTGATCCTGCATGCAATGAGAATGAGGAGTGCTGGAAGGTAAACTCCCTCCCCCAGCCATGGGGAAGGAGCAGACAGGCTGTCTGCCAAGCCTCACATGTGCCCTTCTACATGTGCAAAAACACATACACAGGCACGACCCGCCCCTCCTGGGAGGTTTTGCTTGGGGGAGGCACCCTCATGGGAAGGGGAAACCGAAATGTCAAGGTTCTGTTTGCCACAAATGCACTGCAAAAAGGCATGAAATTATATTACATTTAGAAAAAAAACCAAACTCCAGCTTGCACTCTGAGTGTCTTACTCATGAATCCAGAGGATATACAGTCCAATTGAGGAAATACTGACATATCTGTCCTCCTTTTTAATGCCTCAGGTTAGACACACTGGAAAAGCATCATTAACTGGTGATAGTTTTAGCTGGAGGTCTTGTGCACCAGCCTGGCTGAGAATATGAGGCCTCATCAAACAAAATAATAATTAAAAAAAAAAAGGAATAAACATAGCTGCTCTAATACTCCATTCAGTTTGTCTAATTCCACTTTAATTGGTATCCATGTAACTGATCTCTTGCATTCCTTATGGAACCATCCCAGACACACGCACTTCACACAACTGAACACAACAAACACAATCAATGCTTTAATTTGCTCCTGCCAATTCTAGCCCAGAAAGACTCTGAAGGCACACAGGCACATTCTCCCTGCAGGTGAGGCAATCCAAAACATGGGGCTGTGGAGGCGACCTGGAAAGTGCACAGCTCAATGTCAGATGCCAGAGGAGTGATGGCTTGTTGATAGCTAGTAACTTAATGTGATCACTGCATGAGACAACGTACCACCACTTCACCATTTACTACAAATTCACTGCCACTTATAATGAACAATCAACCCCTAACAAAAAACTATGTGACTTCTCTTACTGAATGTATACTACTACCATGGTGAGGTCAGCTCTCAGCAAGTTCAGGTTTACCGTGATCCGTATTTAAAACAGATGCAGGTCATGTACTCTGAAAACCCAGAGTAAACCTGCTGAAGAGGTTGAGGGCAAGCTAAAGGCAAGCTAAAGATAGCAAGCCAAAAGCTGACACCGACAGTTGTGTGCTTGCTGCCCGTGGCAGGAACTATCCTGTTATATCATCATACCATTTATGACTTAACAGGATAAAGGCTCAACAAAACACACTGCAAAGGACAACTGCCACCCTAATGCAATGCAGACGTCACATCAGTTCTACTTCAATAAAGCATTCTTATTACTAGTGGTATGCTGGTGTAAAAGGTGCAGAATGGGAGTGGGTTTGCAATCTTCATACTCCTGACAGGAATGCAGAAAAGGGCCTGCTTTGCAGGATGTGGTACCACCTCCAAATATGAAATTCATAAACATACAGCTGTACATTAATACATACACATATGTATATGCAGAAACCCAGGGAGCATCAACAGACAACAGAAAGGAACACGTCTTATTCTTTGTATAATATTCAGAGATGTGACCTTGGGTTGTACCTGCTCTGATTGCATTGCAAAGCGGTGGTACTTTAAGGTGCATGAATTCCTTAGGAAAGGTGGTTGCGACAATAAGCAGTCAGCATCAAATGGAGATGCTGCTGGCTTGCATATTCTTAAAGGGAAGTATCTCATTGACATTCCTTTGTGTCCAGTATACCTCAACTAAAATCAGCCACTGTGCAACAATAAAAAAGAACAGAAATACCAACAGAAAAAAAAGAATGATTTTATAGCCTCATGCCTGTGTTGAGTAGGATATGTACGAGGATTATGATAATTCTGGGAAAATTAATAGGTATTTTACTACCTAAGAAAAAGCACAGCACATTAATAGACCATGCTGGCATTTTTAAACAACAGACAGAAAGATTATGGCCAGGTCTCTGCTTCCCCATCAAACCCTTGCAGCTGCAACACAGCCACATAGACCCTGCTGACACTGGCTGCCAAAGCTCTGGTACCTCCTCATTCCAGTCACCTTCTTGGGAGGTTCATCTACCAAAAGTCTTTAAAAGCAGTAGAAGGAAGAGTCCTTTTATTCATGAAAAGTTTAATCTGGTAAAGAAATGCTTGAGAAAGCGAAGGACGTAGAGCTTCACATTCCAAAGTGCTGAGCAAGACTCTTTTACTCCAATAGAGAGAGCTTTAGCAGCACCGGAGAGTGACTTAGAATAGAGGATGGGAATTTTCATTCTGTTCAGCCTGAAGCACCTAAAATAGGTGACACAGCACAGGCTTTTTCCTGCACATCATGAAACTAAACTCCACAGCTTCCACTCACACGTCCATTCTTGTTCTGCTCATTTTTGCTAATGTGCCATACTCTCCCCTTTTGCCCTGCTGTTCTACCATGGTGTTTCCATTTCCAGGCAATAATTAATGACTGCATGAACTATAGCAAAACTAAGCAATCAGAATACAAAGAAAGAAGCAACAGTGCATTGGAAATATATGAGTTATTCCTTTCAAACATCAACCCACATACTAATTTAAATTGCACTAGCCAGAACCAGTCTGGCCCCTGCAACTTGGTCCAAGAGGACACTCCTCCAGAACTGATGTTCCCCAGAGTGCTCTGTGTGGGAGAACGTGCAATGGTGATGACTACATTTTGACAAAGACAGCTTTTCCATCTTGTCACCTACAATCAAGTGATCTCAGACATTCACCCTCAGCATTCCCCAAATCAATCACAGAAGTTGTAATATGCTTACCCTCTTCTCACATCCATGGCATCCAACCAGACCAACTCTTCCATACTGGAGTCTTTGGGCCATGTTGAGTGAAATTCCTGGCCCATGGAGATTATGGCTTATTGCTTACCTCCACCACATGGTTCTCTGCCTTCCCTTGACTTAGCAGGTCACTCACAAATGATGATGGTGTCTAAAGGCGGTTTCTCTCACTTTGCTTTCCTCAAAACTAACAGATACAGACACTTTCAAAGGACTGCTCAGAGCATGACTCTGTTTTCTGCTGTGTACTTCTTGTCCCTCTCTTTCTCTATTAACTAAACAGGACCAGGAGAGCTATAGGGCTCAACATGAGTTACCTTTTTTCACACCCTTCTGTAATCTTCAGGAATCTGCACAGCTTTATATGCCATGATGTGACTCCCTTCCCGACTCCTCCACACTCAGGCATGCAGACACAGACATACAAGCAAGCATTCCCAAGGCTTCACTGCTGCAGCCTAAGGGCAGATGGAAAGAGCAGCTTCGTGGAAAACCCCTCTGGGACTGACTGTACATTGAGCAAAACTGCCTCTACAGCAAGTAAATAAATAAATGAACAATGTGATCCTTAGGTTTGATTTAGACTGTAGTTTCCTTTTTAGTAACTATCTGCTTTCACAGCACATTCACCAACTCAACAGTATTTAACAGGAGGCTCATACTATTTTCAGGGGACTTCAATTATGAATTAGACTGTAAACTTCTTCCTCTTTTTGTTTTTTTATTTCCTCTAACACTTACTAAGTGGCAGTATATTCAAATGCCTCTTCAAACAGATGCATTGCTTCAAGATTTTACATCAGGGAATAGTGTTATTCTCTTCCTGCCTGACTCTACGGTTTTCCTCATAGCCATCAGATTACAAAAGAAAACAAAACTAAATAAACACAACAAACAGCACGCTAAAAAAGCCCAGGCACTAAACACATTGGCTGAGATGAATCCCATGTTTCAATTCTGCAATGATCCTTCACCTTGCTACATGTAGCATATTTAGTTGAAATAAATAGAAACACTTAAATTTCACAGTCACCTCTGCCCATTTCAAATGCCCAAACACATCTGACTTTGAAATGAAGTGCAGACCTACTTATATAGCCTCTATGTTCTAGAATTAAGCAACAGACCCCATGAAATCACTCATTGCCACCAAGTCTCCGTATTAAAGCCTCAGGCAAGTGTAAGGGCAGTTAACTCTGTAACACCACAACTGCCTAGTCCAGTAACAAGTTACTTCCAAGTCTTTCTTCTATTAGATATGCCACTCCTCACAGACCAGAGTTTTTACCAAATGCTTTAGAAGTTACATCTCCAACTGATCATTCATTAGTAAACATAAAAAGTAGACACATGGGGTATAGTTACTGGCAGAAAGCTGTGCCCTAGAAGGGGCAAACAAGAGAGCCTTCATTTAGAAGTCAGAGCCCCAGCCTCTAGGCCTGAGAAAGAGGAAATACTGTCACAGAGAATGGGCCACCACACATTTGAATTTGGCAAAAGAGGTCAGGATCCAAGTGATTCTCTCAGACTACTGCCAATAGATCCAGCTTGGCATGATGGGGAGCCAGCCAAATCTTGTGGCTTTCCACTCCTACAGACACAGAGAGCAAAGAAATTCCTGGCCATTTCAGCTCCTCTGTATAGTTCACATGTCAATTGGGATTGCGTTCAGTTGACTGTTTCTTTGGAGGTCAAAGTAATAACCCTACTCCCAGCTTTGGAAGAAGGCAGAGATGTATTCTGATAATGAAAATGAAGAAGAGTTGAGTTATGCTTCAGGAACTTGTACAACACTTGGTCTAAGCTTTGAGAAGGGAGATGTGAGAGGGTTTATATTTCACTTCTTGCTTCAGCAGCATCCAGGTGATTAAAAGGGACTCTGTTATCTGTTGTCATCGTCAGCAATGTGGTTGGATCTGACTGCACCTAACAGGCCAAATTCTGACTGGATTTAGGAGGATTTATGTGGACAGCGAGAGGCCATTCATGTCTTCAAGAATGGCAGGACAGCGACTGCTGCCTTAATTGTAAAGCAAAGTTCTGCTTCGCAGATTTACAAGAGCACCTTCAGAAAAGGATCACAGGCTTGGTTCTCAGCAATGAATACAGTCAATAAATTATTTTGATCATTTTATATTTAGTTTGTAAGTATATATTTAATTATACCCCATTAGGCAAATATTTGAGTATTTATATACTTCGTATCTTTTGTGTATACATCTGTTACAAAAACATTCTGGCTTAAGTTTATTTAAATGAAGAAAGAAGACTTGCTTTTTCACACATGCAAAATTATTTTTCTATTAATATAACCTCTGAATGAGATGGAGAATGCTACAACTGCCAAGCTCTTAAGACCCTGGTTCTACGGCTACAACTACCAAGCTGTTAAGACCGTGGCTTCATGTAAGTCTATTTTCAGTTTTTCTGTTACACACCCAGAATCAATTCCATTTCACACAGTCCTGATACTGGTGTTCAGACTGCTTATCAACTGTAAGTTTAATATCACACAGTAACATCACTGTGTGCTGTCAATGGAGTCAAAATATGAATATACTGCTAGACAGCAGGAGGATTTATTTTCATATCCTCTCTAAACACACACAGGCACAGATGTATGTATCTGTTGTACAGGAAGGGAGGGAGGCAGGGAGGGAAGTGAGCTTTTCAAAGACACAAAGAGAAATTAGGTGGCCAGTACCTTTCCATTATATATGTCTAAGCGATGTAGAGCAAAAACATACCCATGCACTTTAACTGCTTTAGAGATTAAAATATTTATATATATGAAAAAACCACAAGCTAAACCTAAACCTGCCCCCCCTTGCCCAAGCCCCCCCCCTGAACCTGTAATGCCTACATTCTACTAGCACTTTCAAACTTTTCTGCTAGGAAATGAAGCCGAGGTGGTGAGAAGTTCCTATTTTTACTCTGCTACTGAAATGGAGAACAGTTGAGAGCAGAGATGATACAAACGTATATATATGTTAAGACAGACACAGAAACAAAATTCCTTGAGTTCTTTAGTACACCACAACTTCAAGGAGTTGCCAGTATTAACTGACGTTCATGTACCTTTCCCTGTTCTGAGTGCAGGTTGCCACTCACGCGAATGCTGTCGAGCCTGATAAAAGAATAACGCCGCCTTTTAGTTCCACGTGGGCTAAGCTGGAGCAGTTTTGAGAGCATTATGCTATTGCTTCAAATTACACTGACAGGGGAGGGCTGCTGGGGTTATATGGGATAAGCAATGCTACACAGCCACCAGTAGTAGAAGTAATTAGCTGGTGTAATGAAGAGCAAGAAAAAGGAGAGAAGCATTGGACAGCAAAGCACTGTACTGTCAGCATTATCATTCTCCAAGGCTTCCACAGAACAATGCACTGCTGAGCCTCTGGTAATCTCTACACATGGCTACCCATGAAGAGAGTAATTAAGAAATGTCATTGCCTCCTTGGGAAAATACCATCCTCTCTCAACAGAATGATGATAATCTCCATAACAGCCCCATTCTCTCTCTCTCTCTCTCTCTCTCCTCTCTTTGTTTTGGTGGGGAGTAAAAATGCCTGACAATGAACTCGAAGCTAAAGGCACTTTTGTTCTTCATTTTGTTACACATCAACCCAAATAGAGCACTGTGGTTGAACCAAAACAAAGCTAGATTTAGAAGCAAGCACTTGCACTCCCGAAGTCCGTATTACCAGGCAAAGCCAGATCTGCATAGAGCATCCCTACTGAAAAGAGTATTTAAAATTCAAGTATTGAGCATAAGAGGGGCAAAATCTTACAAACTCAAGTCTGCAAAGAGCAAGGCCTTTACAGGAGCTTGTGGATGACAAACACAGAATGATCTGGTGAAAGAGGCAGTGCTAGAGCCCTTGTCCAAGGGCCAGGAAAGTAAGTCTGTGAAGGACTGCTGTTTCAGGTCTGACTGCAACCAAAAAGCAACATTCCTGGAGGGGTGTGCAGCCATCTTACCTAGGAAAAAGATCAGTGCTTCCAGGCCAACATAAACAAGACAACTGCTATTTTTCCAGCACTGGGCCAGACTCATGTCACCCTTCACTAGGTGACCTTTGTATCATACCCATTCTTCGTCAATCAGACAGAAAAGACTGGCCCTGTTAATTGACACCATGCCTGAAAATATATACATAAAACTGACCTTAAAGGTTATAATCTATTGTTTTCTAATAAAGATTTTCCAGAGAGCTCCATACCGCTGAGGATCAAAGCGGTCTGCACTGTCAGACAGAAATGCAAAGGCCATTGCCATGAGTCACTGGGGAAGCTCAAAACATCTCTGCAGTTCTTCCTCTCCCTGCCTACTAGATGTGCATCCCTGGAAATGCATGAGAGCTGAAAGATATCTTGCTTGTCACATCTGTACCTGTATAAATACCAGAAATCCCTTTACAAAAGGTGTGATTAATTACATAAGGAAGGATTTCCGAGAAAAGGGGTTATTGCAGCAGTCTGCTAATGAGGCTGATCAAGTCAAATACTTCTTTTTTCCTTCCCCAAAATTTCATTCCAGGTTGTTTACTCTGCTCTCTGAAGTTAAGCAGTTGTGTCTACACAGCTAACATACCTTTGATTCTCCAATTCACTGCACATTTGGATTGTACTGGAGGCAAATATTTGCAGCTAGAAAGTAGACAGCGGAGAGTTTAAATGTAACAACTGCTATTTCTGTTGGTTTCAGCCTGTTTCCCTGATAAAACTGAACAGATGAGATAAAACATAAAAGGTGTCTTTGGGTTCTGTGTTACACAATGCAAAAGGCCCAGGTTTCCAACCCAGGGTTTTCAGACATGAGTACAACTCATAATAAATACCACTACTCACGTGTTTTATTCTGGAAACCCTGAGGCAGAAATACAACATTGATTAGTGTGTTCTGAGATTCTGAGCAATTTTTTCTGCAAGCACAATTACATACAGAATGTTGATGCTATTTTGAAGGAATAAATAAGGAAAAATAAATCAAAATTAAAATATGTATTTTTTTTCTTCACAGTCTGCACTGATTGTGGTGACTGTCATTCTCCAAAGGAGCCTGATGGGTCTCCGTTAGCTATCTGTAGCTTCCCAATTTCAAGACATTATCTGGAGACACTGTTGGATTTGTCTGGCATTCCCCCTCAGGATACAGCAGAAATCAACCAGGTAAGTCATTACGCAAAAGATAATCACAGCGAGGTTAAAAATATAATGGAAAAATGAATATTTAAAACCAGCTGAATACACAGTTTGGATGAAAGTGGAAGTGATTGAAAGTCACAACTCCTCATGGGCAGGTTCAAAAAGAAAGGGTAGAAAAAAGGACGGTTTGTGTAATGGCTTTTACAAGAAGTACTCAGTATTTTTAATTCTGAAATTGAACTATGGCAAGGGTAGTAAAAAAAAAACTAGAATCTGTTAAAAGTCCAAAAGGAGAACTATGTCTGCAGTAGGCACATAACCCTACCTGATAGGGATGCAGTCCCTGCAAATGCTTGTATTAAGTTTTGGTTTACTCTATATCTTTTCTTTGTCGCTATCTACAGCACATGACAATTTTCTTCAGCTACAGATTGGTGGGTTTGTTCAGAGGGCATTTTTTACATGATTCCTATATAACAATATCTCCAGGTCTTTTATTTTTTTAAATGAAAGTTGCAGAAAAACGTAGGTATGGCAGGGACATATTCAACTGACACATACTGAAAAAGCTGCAAGGATCCTAAATCGCCTTTTGATAGAATGTGCAATATAAATTCTGAAGCAATGGGCTGTCCCTTTCTGCCCATTTATGTTGATCTCAGCTGTTCTGTCATTGACTTCAGTAGACCCTGATATTAATCCAGAAATGCCCACATGTGACAAAATACAACCATTTTTGCCTTGGATTATCAAGCCTAAAAGTGAATATCTCACCAAGAATTCTTCTGCAAAAGCTCCTGAACCAGGTGCTGACACAACCAGCCCAGACAATGCCATGAAAACTCTGGCTAACTTACTTATTTGGCTTGAAAAACATCCCAGAGATGCTTTGAATCCAATAGATTTTCCTCAAGGGGGAATTCACTCAACATGTTTTCAAAGGGATTTACAAGTCCTCTCTACTGTTTGGCTAAATACCTGACTGAATGGGAAGATAAAATTTCACTCTCATTTTTCTGTAAAGCCACTCCACTTCCTAAGATGGCTCCCAAGGAGCAAAGAACCAGAGTTTCAAAGCAATGGAGACACCACAGAGCTTCAAGCAATCGGCTGAATGTTCCAGGCCCCAGTTAGTCAAGATTTACTTTGTGGGCTACTTTGCTATGGTGCTGTAAAAAGGAAAAAGAAAGAAAGAAAAACGCATGGAGAGGAGTGGAAATCACCTTTATAAGGCGATAAAATTCTGCCTGACTCAGATCAAATGCTTGTGTCATTACTGCCAGGCAAAATTATGGCAGATCAGTATTAACAGTGCATTCTTTATTGCAAATCTATAGTCCTTCCTCTCACATTTACTTTTGGCAATGGGTCAATACAGAATCCTTAAAAAGTACATATATGTATATGCACATAAGAGTCATAGCCAGTAATGCTAAATTTGTGTGCATGTGTGCATTTCATTTCGCTCCCATTTGCCACATGAATGTCTTTTCAAACACATTCATTATTGTGACAACAGGTTGAATTCACAATTCACCATCTGCCTGAACAACATTAACCTTCATGTAACCTCGTATTATTGTTGTTAGGCTTTGTCTGAAATTTAAAATCATCCTAAAATAGGCTGGGGCTCAACCCTTGCACTTGACATCATCCCTTCTATTATAAGCACAACCATCCTTCTCTACTGTAGTTGGAAACTTGCATTTGGGATTGATTTTACTTACTGCAACATGCTAGATTCTTTTAAGACAGCACTAGTGTGTTAATAACTGCCTTGTACCATGGTACAGTGTTCGGATCCCCCTCCCTCCCCACCTTTCAGAAGGTGTAACTTCCAAACAACACTGCTGGGCTGCTGCAGTATGTTGCCAAATTCCCTTTTCTGCTAGAGGTAGAAGCACACGATTTGCCAACCACTGTAAGTACACAGAGCTCTTCCTACAGAATTTCTTCAAAGAACATTGAGTTTCCACTGAAAAATACAGCCAAGTCCCTCTAGCGGGAGCATTAACACAGCTTGTGGTGCGACCTAAGCATGATAAGGCAGTGGACATTGCATCCAGCACTCGCTTCTTGACAGCAAAAGTATGGAATGAGACTAAGAAAGTTCAGTGAATGACAAACATATCACACATTCATCCTACTGTTTTTGTGAGAGCATTAAGCCTTTCCATACACCCAAATCTAACCCTCCTGACAGAAAGCTGATTATTCATACACTTATAGTATGTGCACAGCTGGGTAACGGAGCAGCTTTATTACTTTAAAAAATATCTTGTATTAGAGAGAGCATTTTAAAACAAAATCCATTTCAAAAACTCTTTCCTGAAAGTATGTCACCGTTTAATAATTGAGGCTACAGCATTTCTGCGCTTCTCTTCCAGAGAATCATAGAATGGTTTGGGTTGGAAGGGACCTTAAAGCTCCTCCAGTTCCAACCCCTGCCCCCAATGGGCATGTGTCCAACCTGGCCTTAAATACTCCCAGGGATGGGGCAACCACAGCTTGTCTTGGACCACAGCTGGCACATCTGTCTGCAAGTGGCATTCACTCCAAGCACTAGTCAGCCATGAGAGAATCCAGTTCAGGAAAAATTCCATGTATGTGAAGCGGCCCATTAAGCACATGCTTAAGTTTGGGCATTTGTTTAAGGCCCTTTCCTCAATCACACCCAAAGTCAAAACACATTTTTCCATTACCTGATTTGGGGGTGCCTGGGGGAGGAGCAGAGCTTTGCTGGAGAGCCTAAGAGTCAGAGTCAGCCAGAGTCAGCTGGAGAGCCTAAGAGCCCCAGCTTCATAGACTCAGGGTCTATCCACAATGAAACAATGACAGTCCTGCACACACCTATCTGCTATTGCCCTCATATTTCCAACTCAATTTTTTTAATATCATTTGGGCAATGTGTGTCAAACAAGACCACAGAAGACACAAGGAAAGAAGCCCATTAACCATTTCATGGTTCATGTCATGGTTTCACTCTTAAAACTGCCAGTGAAGCAGTTTTTCTGAGATTTAGAGATTTCTTTATATAAGGTATCTTTATATAAAATATATCTTAATATAAAATATATTTTTAATACTTTAAATTGTTGCTTTCCTAATGGCAGTAACTTGTATTGTCTGTCAAGTAGATACTCAGCTATACTTATGATCCAGAAAGGAGAAATCTGGGTTTGCAGCTACAAGCATTCTGAAATATAATACTTTGCTATTTTCCTTTTTATTATTTCTGAGAAGAACATGCTGGTTCCTTGGCTTCCCAGAAATGTACAGCTTTTATCTTGTTTTCTCTCCTCACAGACCACAGTGCTTGGGGCTGTCAGTCATTTGCTTGGTTCTAAACAGACCTTTCTACTGTCAATACCAACATCCATTAACCAAATATTTTTATATATACTGTACAATTTATTTCATCATCCAATACCACTCTGTACTTAGCATTCAGAAATTAAATTGGCAGTCAATTAATTGGTCACCATTGCTACTGCCTTTGAAATCTAACCTTTTACTGTGGGGCTCAGATGGGTTTTCTGCAGTGATGAGGTGAGCCCAGTTGCTTCCATTTTATCTTTTTCTGCTTCCCCCCATTTCCTGCAACAGCACTGACACAACAGAAAACTGGTATGGAATGAAAAGAAAAGGTAGCCACTAAAATCAACATCCTTGGATACCTGAGGAAAGCTGGATATGGGTCTGAATGATGTCATTTCTTCTCTCTGGTCATGGCCAGGGATAAAACTTCCTGCCATCAATGAAAACCATCACACCTACTAGTAATAACTGCAGCACTGGGAACACTGGGATCTCAGTCCTGTAGAGGCTGAATGATGCATCTGAGGATTCAGATACCAATGAAGGCAAAGATGTGTCACTTTGAAAATAAACATCTTTGTTTTGTTTCTACATGCTTGTTTGCTATAAATGCTTTAGCTAAGCCTCAATAGCTATATTTCACTGGGAGAACATTATCTGTTGACAATTATGCAGTTCTATTAACATCATTGCCTTTTTAATCTATGAAAGGTTACATTAAACGGAAAGAAGGCACACAGGAGACTACAGGAAGGAAAGTACCTACCCTTTCAGGGGAAAAAAAAAAAAAAAGATTATTCAAATGATCATCCTGACATTTATTTTTGTACAAAGGAAAATAGAATAAGAAACATAACCGGGTATTTTGGTGACCTGAATACCAACAGAAGGTAAATTAAACCTCACACAATAAATGCAAGTGACAGGACAGATTCTTCCCCCTGCTTACATATGTTTACAAGGGTGGGGTAAATAAGATTATGTGGGAAATAGTTATTTTGTGGACTTCTCTGCACCAATCATTGCTGGCCGGCCTGACAAAGCACAGTGAAGATGGAAGAGGATGATCTAATCTATGCTACCTTACTATAGACCCTTAGCTGTCTAAAGAATGTAGGAAAATCTAATGCAACCACTACATTTAAAACCTTAGCAGCGTAACAGCCTTCAGAGTCATAGGATTAAACACATTTACCAACTCACATTTATGCCGAGCCCAGAACTGGATGAAAATCCCAGCACAATTTCCAGCAGCCAAGCTATTCCTGCTGCAGGGTTTTTGCAGAGAGCAGAGCTGGCTCAAATGCACCCCGTCCCATGGGCACACACCCCAGACCCATACACCCAAGTGAGTCAACTAGAGCAAAGAGGAGCTGCAGGCTTTCTCTGCAACTGGAGTTGCAGTATTACAGTGCTACAGTACCCATGAAAACATGACAGGGGGAATTAATTTATTTATTTCTTTATCACAGAGGGGGAGAGGGGTAATGGCCCTAATTAATTTAGTGGGTTATACACTGAATACTGTGCTCAGGTCTACCCAGAAGGCTCCCTCCTAATCAGGACTGCAAATTTGTCTGTGACCAAACATAGCACTTCTTTAGCTGTGCTACTTCCAAAATATTGCCTTTCAGCCAGATTCCCTGGCCAGCAGGATACATAGCTCTGGAAGCTGGTAAATGCTTCTTTGACTTCCCAAGTACTTGTGGGTTGTGTTTTTTAATAACTCTGGGAGGAGGACAGGCAAATACACGAGGAATAATTGTGTACTCTGCTTGCTAAAACTGAAATGAATGTGCACATGTTTCTGATCAAGCACAGGCAAAGGACAATTGAGACAGCACAGAACTGACGCTTAGGACACTGCAACTGACTGAGTACCCATTAGTTATTAGGAGATTTCAGAAACACCTGTTTACAACCATCACCTGTTCAAGTACCTCTGGATGGGCTTATGACCTTTATTTAACTATCTCTTCGCATCACTCAAGTACTCTTTACCTTCCCTTTACACAGTGAACACAGTGTAGGAGAGATCTGTAATCACAACCCAGAAAGTAGAGAGAAAGAAGGTTATTTTTTGTACATCCTGTCAGTGCTTGAGAGGTTGTACTCTAAATGGAAGGGGAACCTGAAGCAGAACACAAACATGAGGACATCTTGCTTAGGAGCTGATGCTGCTGTTTGAAGTTGAATATTGGCCAAATTGCTAAGGAATTCTAGCAATTCCACCCCTATTTGACCTTAAGACAAATCACCAAGAGCCAGATTATGACTTCTTATGATGGGACAATGCTTTGCTGTATGTGTATGAATAGACGTATTACAAGCTGGTCCTTGGAACTCAAACTTCTACTGAGGAAATCACATTTCCTATGAAAATGTGCATATTCACCCCTTAGATTTTTCACTGGTCTTCACTTGGTCTTTTCCTGATTTTTCTCTTGAGAGTTGGGCTCCGCACACAGGTACTGTCAGACAGAGGTAAAGAAAGACTAGTAGTTCAGTATGCAGAGCCAACGTAAGGCATTAAAGTACAAGAAAACTTACTATATTTTTTAGCTATGACAATGTGTATTTCTAATGATGCTCCTCACAGAAGTATTTACTTGCTCTTTACTAAGCAGTCAGGATTACTTTGTGTAGAACTACACTTCCTTACCTGTTTTGTCTTCATCTGAACTGACTGATTAGAAGATTGTATTTATAATACAAATAAGGGGTAATGCCTGCCACAAGTCAGTATCTAGAAGGACCTGACACTTGAAAAACCCTGTACAGAACTGAGAAACTTACACTAGCCCACATGTTCTCCATGGAGAACTGTTAACAGACATTTTAGTTAGAAGGAACCTCTGGAGGTCACCTTGTCCAACCTCCTTCTTAAAGCAAGACTACCACCAGTGTGGATTCTACTTCTCCAAGTATTTTTAAAGCAAACATAATTTGCAAACACTGTATTTTCTAAACAATTCATTTTTTTCATAGGCAATTAGTAAAAGATCTGTAAATAAAACCATTCATGAAGGCACGAGAGATCACACATCTCTGTCTAGCTATGAGAAGACCTTTCACCAAATCTGTGAGTTGACCAGCTGTTACTATTACTTTAACTTGAGCTCAAACCACAAACCAGCCTTTGGTTGGCCTTTATTCACAGGGAAAGCTGGTCATGGCACACAACTGTTTGTATGAAGACAGTCCTGCATTTCTGCATGAAGGATAAGGCCACACCACTGAGAACTGCCTATGTTCTGGTCAGTCACCACCAAGCAGATCCCCAGTAAGTGGACAAATACATTTGCTATGTATGTGGGCCATTTCTATGAACTTGAGAACTATTTCTATGAAAAACAACACTCCATTTGCAGTTGTGTTATTTCTACCAAAGTCTGCTCAAAATAAAACTGAGGACTGAAACAAGTGGTTGCAGCAAGATGCCAGAGTTACATTAAAGTTCAGAACACCATATTTTCTGTACTTTAGGCGGACTTCTTACAAAAGCCTAAGCTATTCAGGCAGTAAAATTTCGTTGGAATTCTAACAACTGGTTTAGAGAATTGTCACTAACTCACTAGCACCACCTACACATGCCAGTGGCCAATAATGATACACTTGGGCAATATTAATGCAGCCAAGTAACTGCAGAAAAGATGATAAATTAGTCCCTGTGGCGGTATTATGGAGCTATAATTTCAGTTCAAGTCTCTATGACAGTACAAGCCAAGAGACTGAAGTCTGAATCACACTGAACCTATTAGAAATGGAAAGCTTTGGAAAACCACCTAAAATTTTCCTTTTAAATGGCATGCTGTACTAATAAATCAAATGGGTTTACATGCCTTTTATTAGTTTCCACTAAGACTAGGTCAATTTCGGAACTCATTCTTTAACTGTGATGTTATCTGGATAGACTTTCCAAATGCCAAGGTAAATAAGTATCAGCAAGGTCATGGATGAAAAAAGGAATGTGCTCTGCAGACAGACGTCAGTGTATAGATACAGATTCAATTAAGTAACATTTACCTGGGCTCTTATGTTCCAGTCCTGCTATAAGATCACCACGCTTAAGCTCAGACATCTTCAAAAGAGTGTAGCTGGCCAGGAAAATGTGCTTCTGGGAATGGGAAAAGCTTTGGATACATAAACGTTCAGATTAAATTTTCCTCTGACCGCTAACTAGAATGAAGAGAGGTGCCATCCAGCTCCATATGTGGTACCCAAGTACATCAGCAGCCTTGAAGTAGGACTACCAGATACATTATATGGCATAGCAAAAAGTGTGACTCTTCTGGAGACTGCTGATGTTTGGAACTAAGGGCTGTCGTTCCTTGGGGGTTTTGCTTATGTTTTCTATTTTCCCTTTCTTCCTGAAGAATTGCAATAAGTACTTGGCAATAAGCCAGGGATTCTGTTTGAGAAACTGTACAGAACCTGTACTGGCTATTAGAGACTTTAGAAAAAGTACTGTTACAGATATGCTGAAGCTGAAGTATCTGCTGTTCCTAACAATTTCCTATTTGCCACTGGACTCAAAATACCCATTAGCTGCCTTCTCTTCAGGGCAGTGAAAGCTTAGATTATCAATTATAAAGCAGACTGCTTATAAGTCTCTTCCATCCATGTCCCGTAAGTATGTTTCTTTGGTTTCATAAACCAACAACAGGCCATAAATGACATGTTGTTGTCTGTGTCATCTGCACCTGGAAAGCTGAAGATTTGAATTAAGTGGTGCAACTCCAGATAAATATGTGTTCCTAATCATTCTTACAGTATTTGTGAGTTGTAAGTGGCTCAAACACTTTAGACTTTGCCAAGCGATGTTCCTGGTGGGAATAAAGGGACAACAAGAAAATGGTTGAGATGGAAATGAAAGTATGTCCGCATAATTTGAGAAAACTGGCTATGTGACATATTCAACACGCAGATTTCATCCTGGCTTTTATGCATATTCCATTTAGACAGAAATTATTACATCTCTGACTTACCACCTGTCAGCTCTAATTTGATTAACACATTGAGTGTGCATGCTACAGCCCACTGCGAATGCACAGTAAAACCAGTTAACATAAACCACCTTCATCTAAATGGTTTACCTAAAATGGGCCTCACCTAATCCCATTGTTGTGCAAGTAAAGAAAGCTGTAACATAGAAATGGCTACTGGATGTCAGCCGACAGCTGGCAATTTATTAAGACAGGACAATTTGCAGGGTTTCAGGGCCACAAAGGTGAATGCTTTGTCTGAAAGCTAGAATCTAACTATTGCATGTATCTTCAGAGTAACATAAATAAACAAACCTGTGACAGGTCTGGTGTATATAATCTTCTGAAATCTTCTCATTCTCAAGCAATTGAGCATAACACCTGGCACTTACTTAATGTTTTTCATTACATCTCCAAACACTTCATTTCATTAAGGGTTGCAAGTCCATTTTCTGAACACAGTTTAACTGATGTGTCAAAACCTCATTAAAAAAATAAAAAACTTCTATAAAACAGCCAGAAGCAGAATCCAGCCCTTTCTAACTGTGGCTTGTCTTCTACCATAGAACAGAGCCTCTCATTTGAATCACTGCCTTCTGAACTAATACCAAGTACAGACACCACTGAAGAACAGATGCTAGCAACTGGCTACAGTATATCTTTGCTTAAGAATCAACAGCATTTTGTCATCTACTGCTTCAAAATGTAAAGTAATCTTTGCTTCACCTTAATTTGTTCTCGGGAAAACATTCAAGATTAGAAGCTGTATACCTTCTCACTGCATGCAGCCTGGGTGGAGTGAAAGACTATCATTCATGGAAATGATGAGAAACTAGAAAGTACCTCCTGATAGGCCTGTACACAAACTGGCTATGAAATAAAAAATGGCCTCAGGTTATCTTTATTGTAAGTGCCAGATGACTTCACATGGTTTACTCTTTGGCTGCAAGCTACTATCCATGCTTCTTTAGCATAATTCCTGCATAAGCATGAGGCACACATTTGGCTCTTGTGCAAAATTCTCTGCAATGCACCCGGCTTTTCTGCTTCTCATTTTGCACATTTCCAGCTTAGACATATTCATCATCTCAATAACAGAACATTGGATCTGACCAAGAAAACAAGTTCAAGAGCGTCGTAAATAATTCTTTTCTTTGTTTTCTGGGCAAAACACCAAGAGGCCTAACACTTAGCTGCCAGTACAGAAATGTACATGTCCATGCACTTAAAAAGGAACTATCACAGACCAGGTTGTTCTGTTTCTCTAAGCAGCTTTCCATGTAACTATTACAAATATTCTGGTATACGGTACGTCAGTGGTAAAATCCTGATATTAATTATTCATATTTTTAAAAGCTTTTAACTTATTTCTCTCCCTTTCCTTAAATCAATGTGTATTATTTTACATTGTTATGACACACCTACTCCCATAATCATACTGTGACACCATATCATGATAAAATACATAGTGGAAGTATCAGTCTTTAATGAAATTTTACAATATTAATAAGCATTAAAAGCAGCTACTAGTTAAAGAAAATGGCAATAGCTTATTTCTTTGTTAAAAGTATCTCCTTGCTTGTTTTGCAGTTTTATAGGGGCTACTCAGAAGTATCTGCTAAAGTTTTCTAATTACATTTTAGTATTTATATATTGCATTATGTCAGAATCAGGTATGTTATCATATGACACACTTGTCATGCCTTTCAGGAAATAAAGTAAAAAATATGAGATGAATGTATTTAAAATGACCTTGCTTGAGTTTGTTTCAAGCTCTGCAGCTTCTTGTTGAAAGTATCATCTTATTCACTACTGAAATGTTGGAATTCTGATAACTGGCCAGCTCTGTTAAGCAGAAGGAGCTTCTCATATGTTTTTCATCAATTCTTTAAACCCATTCATGCAGCAGCCAAGGTAAAGACTGGAAGTAAATTGAAACCAGCTCCAAAGAAGGTCAAACAACCACCCTTGAGATATTCACAAAAGCACAGATCACTGGCTGAACTGGACAAAACCACAAGCTACTTAAAACTCACCCCACATCTTAGACATGATTTTGTTCCACAGAGGAAGACTTCCTAACTCATTTGTAAGAGAAAACACAGAAAATAAGCATCATGTTGGACTTTAATGGACAAAGGGTCAGAAGCCACCTTACCTTACAGGTTGCTTATTTTTATCACTTTCTGCAATTTAATCCTAAAGTAAGTGTTTCATGAAATCAGTGGCTGACCATCACTTAACTCTGTCCTTGTTCCTGAGGAAGAACAGTTCTGAACCAAAGACAGTCTTTTCAGTCACAGAGGAGCAGTTCAAAGCCTTATCCTAACAAAGCAAATCCTGGGTTTCTACCTAATAAGCATGACAATTGGGGGCCAATGGACTTCAGCACATTGATAAAGCTGTGGCTATGTCAAAGATGTATTTTACCCTGAAATTCTGACTGAAAAGGGGGGGAAAACAAGGACGTGAGAGAGGAACCAGAGCTGAATATGAAAGATACTTGCTTTCAAGTAAAATCCTGCCTTGAGAAAGGCAATAATAAGGACTTTTGACTGCTGACAGGGCTGGGACTTACACAGAGATAAACCCCCAAACACCAATTCTCTAACATAAAACAGAAGAGTCTAATGATATTATATATCATATATATTTTTATAAATTTCTATATTTATAAGGAAGAAGTTCTTTACTGTGAGGGTGGTGAGGCACTGGAATGGGTTGCCCAAGGAAGTTGTGAATGCTCCATCCCTGGCAGTGTTCAAGGCCAGGTTGGACAGAGCCTTGGGTGAGATGGTTTAGTGTGAGGTGTCCTTGCCCATGGCAGGGGGGGTGGAAGTGGATGATCTTAAGGTCCTTTCCAGCCCTAACTATTCTATGATTCTATGATGATGCAAAGGCAGGATGTTCATAGCTAACTGAACATTTTCCTCAGATTGCTTCTACTGTTGTAACAGAGTTTTCTGTGAAGGCAAAATAAACACTTCCTCAAAATTGTCACCTCAAGCTGAGTTAAAACACAGCAAGAATACAGTAACAAGAGATTCAAAGGTAATGGCTAAAAAGAAATTAATAGGATTTAATTAACACACCAATTAACAGAATAATGAGAGTGACCTCTGATAAATGAAATCAAAACAATGATCAACTTGGTGAAGCAGAAGAGCTTAAAGAAGGCTGAAGACCTCGCAATGCCTGACATATAGAAGACATTAATGGGAAAAAACTTAATCTGTTACAAATCTCCAATTCAAGTTGGAATGTGCTCCTAAATAAGGCCTTGCTGAACACACAGGTACCAAACATTCCATCCTGTTTATGTCCTTCTGCTTGGTTTTGATTTTTTCCTTCTTTTTATGTTTATAGAAACGGATTTAAAGAAAAAGTGGTTCCGTTAACTTACATCCCTGGAAAAAACCCTGAATCCCAGCTCTTCAAGTGGCACCGCTCAGTGAGGTTCCATTGCCCATGTGTCCCAGCTAAGAGCTTGCTCAGAGGAGCACATTACGGGAATGCAACAAAGAGAAGCAATGACCACTTAACGCCAACCCAAACCAAAACAGTAAAGCCTCCCTCAGGTTTAGGAAGCCTATTTAGGATGTCCCACCTTGCACAGAAGGATGATCCCATGTAAGGGCTCCAAGAACTGAAACCTCCATGTGTAAAAGAATAGGGAAACACAGGTGCCGCTGGGCACACTGACGAGGTACAGGAGAGGACTGGGGGTCACAGCACTAATACATTGAGGCTAAACTATATTCATTGCTGAAAGTCAATTAAAGCTACATCAACATCAACTGCAGACTTGGGATGTCACACAGATTCATTGCTACACTGATGAATCTTAAACTTTATGGCCAAGAACCCACAATGTGCACTCACTCACTCACTCACTCACCTAAAAGGGAAGCTCTCAACCCTGGCTGCAGACGCTGCTCTGAGGCGGCTGACTCAAAATGGCGACCATGGGGCTCCTGCTATACCCGAATGGGATCTGAGCCGCTGGCCCTGCGCGCCCCAGCGCCCCCGTGTGGCTGGGCACT
Organism: Pezoporus flaviventris; assembly: GCF_033815535.1. Taxonomy (NCBI): domain Eukaryota; kingdom Metazoa; phylum Chordata; class Aves; order Psittaciformes; family Psittacidae; genus Pezoporus; species Pezoporus flaviventris. The sequence goes on from NW_026892549.1 coordinate 57,119,713, forward strand.
GCCCGGCAGGTGCTGAGCTTTTGCACTGTGCATCACTTGGGGCTCCTGAGTGTTCATTGATCCTTTTGTTGTTCTCTGTATTTTTAGTACTTCTATCATTAGAATATTTCACTTAATTTCAATTATTAAGGTGTTCAATTCAAATTCCTCCAGTTCTCCTCCCCATCCCACCTGGGGGGTGGAGTGAGCAGCTCAATGGTATTTAGTTGCTGGATGGGCTTACACCAGGAAAGCTCTGCTCACCTCTTGGGCTTGCTGGCCAGAAAAGGGAGAGGATCCTTCATGTACAGCAACAGCTCATGCTGCCCAAAACACTACTAAACACACAGGGACCTTAAAGCTCATCCAGTTCCAAACCCCTGCCACGGGCAGGGACACCTTCCACTAGAGCAGGGTGCTCCAAGCCCTGCCCAGCCTGGCCTTGAACACTGCCAGGGATGAAGCATTCACCTGATGAAGATGTCCTTGCTCGTTTCAGGGGGTTGGGCAAGATGACCTTTGAGGTTCTTTTCAACCCAAACTATCCTATGATTCTGTGGTCCATACAAAGGTCTGAATCCAGCCCCTCAGTAGCAACATCAAATAAGACCAAGTCAGTACTAAAGGATCTGAAACATCTTCTCAACTGTTAAGATCTGCTTCAGAAGCACAGGAGTCAATTCAAAGAAGTGGGTTGTTTCACTTTGTTTATCATAGTGATGACTACGAATGCCTTTGCAATTTTCTATGAAAAAACCCTTGCCACAAATTAAATCTATGCTTACCTCCGTTTGGGAGGCAAAGCACAAGAAACCCACAACAGAGTACCAATATAGAGCTGTCACAACAAAGTTTTTCTACCATTTCTATGATGAAATTTCCTTTCTAACATTCATCGCTTTAAAAGGAGATGTAAAAAGAATTATTATTAGTCTTGCACTTCAAGATACACAGCACTGTACAGAGCATAACACCATTATTAAGATTTTAATTTTTAAAAGACAGAACAGCATATGGGAAAGGAAGTCAAGTAAGAGCAAAATTGGAAAGATTACAGAGGAGGAGGTAACAACCTGTACTTCTAAGAAGCAGATTAGAAAAGAATTCATAAGTAATGGGAGGGACAGAAGAACTGTGGCAGATGAACTATGAGACATTATTGTCTGAATAGAGGTAGTCGAAGAAGACGTGTAGGTCTGACTATCTTGCAAGAAACGGAGTTAGAAAAGACTGGAAGAACATGGAATAAATTCCCTCTTCAATGAAATATTGTCCAGGTTGGTGAGCTCTGAACTAGAATGAATATTTTTAAACGTAGCCAAAATTAGAGACACTATTATTTTGTCTTGTCCCTGTACCACCAGTTTTGCAAAAGAAATGTTGCAGGTCATTAGTCTCCAATACAAACTAGAACACTTCTGTTTAAATGTAATAAAGCCTTCATTAACTTCTGTTATGTGTGTTTTCCACCTACTGTACACATACTATGAATTACTGATAGCAAGCCTTAGGCAAAGGCAAGAGGAAAAAAGAGAGCTCAAGTGAAAGCTTCATTATTTTTTTCTTAGGGTGAAGCAGGCTGAACACACATGAGATTGATTCTGATATGTTTACTCACAAGAATAGCATCATCACTGCATGAATAGGCTGGCTAATTTCAATGAAAATGCAGAGTAATGCATTATTCAGTTCAGCTAATGGAATCAGAATCTGATTTAATTTGAATTAAGAATGAGTAAGGTGAGCGAGTAAGAAACAGAAAAACAAGAAGCGATCCAAAGTGCAAAATACAACTCGATCTCTTATCTCCACATTTCAGACCTGGGCTGTCTCCCAGCAAAGCGTGGGAATATTTCCTCTCATTGTTAATTCCTGCCCTGTTACTACTCAACTGCAAACCAGGGAACTAAAAGCAAACATGCCATCTAATTCTGCCCCTTGAGAGCAAACGTACCATTCAGTCCAAATCTGCTTCATAAACTTATCAAACTCCATCTTAAAAGGCATTCATTATTTTGTCTCCATTATTTCTACTTGAAGGTTTGAGAACCTTACTTATGGTGGCTATTAACTCTCTTCTAATCTCCACTCCAAATTTATTTGTATCCAGTTAAGACTTATTCATTCTCATGCCAGTATCGTCCTTTACCTTACATACTTGTTTCTCTCTTGGGTATTTAACCCTGCTAAATGTACAGCTAACACCCACCATCCAAAACCTGATTTAGTTAAACTAAATGCACCCAAACATTTAATCTCTTCTCCTGTGCTGAACTTTGCGTACCCCCAAACCACTACATCTTTTTTGCAATGTGATTTTGCTTTTTAGATACAAGTGGATGCTTTTCACTGTTATCTAGAGGAGGTGAAGTCAAGAGCTTCATACAGTGGTAATGACACATCCTGTTTTTATCAAGAGTGACCTGGCTGGCATATTTTAAACTTAGCTTTATGTTTATGCGGGACTTCAAATTTTGTATGTAAGTGTGAAAAAAACCTCAACCCAATCCAAACAACTCCCTCCCACCCAATTGTAGAAAGAGTCATCAATGGTCCTTTCAATTCAGAAACCCCAAATCCTCCATTTGTCTTGTCTATATAAATCGCACTTATGCCTTTTGGAAAGAAAGATTGAAGGTTAGGAAATGAACCCTAAATTTGGAAAATAAAGACAGCTGCTCCAAGCAGAGTCCTGACACATCATCTACTAAGACAATGACATTCCCCTGCTTTGCAGACACAGGGACTGCAAGGTAGAAGGTAGTACCATTTTAACGGTGCCCAAGTATGACAGGGTAGAGCAACAATGATAATGCAAAGCACAGGATACGACGATTCCAAGCTGAGCTGCTTTAACTCTAACATTCAGAAATGCTTGCAGCCAGGTCCCAGTGGTTTTCACATCACAGCCCTGCAAAGTTCTTTTATGTCTTAACATGCACATGAGGATAGGCAGCAACAGGCCAGCAAACACGAAACAGGACTCTGCATCAATGTTTCTCACCAACAGAACCAGTGGTGCACATAACAGTAGTGCACAGGGATCCCAGCATCACCCACTCTCAGGGAGCACCTAAGATTCAGTACCACATCCTGCACCACACATGCCAATTACTGAGTTGACACAGTAATTCCCAGGAGTCAGTAAAGTTCCTCTTACCTGTGCCATCTCCAAAAGCTCTGAGGTAAAATCACTGCCACCTATCATTCAGTGTTACTGTTCCAGTCTACTCACAACATCAGATTCCTCCTCCAGTGACACCTAGCTCTCAAACTATCTCCACTCTCAAACATAAAGAAATTAATGTACCTTTGTCCTGGGTTCAGCTATAGCAGTTATTTTTCTTCTGCCTTCTCAAGTCCCCTTCTGATAGCTTACATTTCATTTCTGCCCATCTACTTTATCATTCGATCATGCCATTTCTATTGGTTTACTGAATGCTGACATGAGAGATGTAGCTATAGGCAAGTCCCTACATAAGAGTTCATGATGCAAGTAATGCAAGTTTAACCTAAACACAAACCCAAACTGTATTACAGTGTAGCAGTTTAATTATAGATTTCGTAAGCAATGTTGGGTAAACAAATATTTTTTGACAAATAAAGTTACCTTCTCTAAAACTGACCTTGGTTTTATGTGTGAGGCAACCTGGCAAAAAAAACAGGTCAGAAAAATCAGAATAAAAATAAAGATCAGCTGTACTTTTCTGGTTTGTTTCAAAATGACTTGTTTTAAAATTACTTTTAAAAAGTCAGTAGTATAAATCCAAAGACATTTCAAAGGTCCTGAAAAAAGTCTTCCTTTGGAAAATTCAGAACTGTTTCAGCTCAGGACAATGCATTCTTTTATAATGCTCAATGTTTTTCATGAGATACATAGAAGCACAGAATGGTTTGGGTTGGAAGGGACCTTAAAGCTCATCCAGTCCCAACCCCCTGCCATGGGCAGGGACACCTTTCACTGGAGGAGGTTGCTCCAAGCCCTGTCCGACCTGGCCTTGAATACTGCCAGGAATGGGGCAGGCACAGCTACTCTGGGCATCCTGTGCTAGTGTCTTACCACCCTCATAGTGAACACAATCCAATCCTGTTTTGCCTCTAATCAGAAGGTATTAATGCATTGCAGGACTTCAGATTTAAGCCATGCATTGTGTGGAATATGATCCTCTCTGTTTGCTAATATGGACAGTTAGAAAACAAAAAGAGAAGCAGCGAGGATGTTGCTCTGGCCCACAGACAAGGGCAAAGTTTAAGGAAGCGCAAAGGTCACAGGATGAAGAAAGAAAACCAAGCTACAGTGAGAACCGCTGCTTACTAAGAGCTAATTTGCACAAAGAGGCTAGACAGAAACAGATGGGATGTGGGAAAGTGGGAGAGGGTTGATGGATGACACCTGACTGCCAGGTGACCCTGCAGGTTTGAGGGATGGCATGGCACCTGAAATGGTGCCAGCAGCCACTTGAACTGGCCTCTCTTCTCTCACGTTTCATTAGGCAGACTCACCTTGGTCTACTGCACCTCAGAGGAGCACACACAGAGATCCCAGCATCCCCAGGAATCAATTACCTTCAGCTACCCCAGTTTATTGAAGAGCTGTTTCACTGACTGCTGTTCACTGCTACGGGTGTACTCCGTTGCTGTAGTTCAGGGCAACTCTGTTTCAGAAGATTCTCTGTGTCACTTATCCTGTTCTGGTGTGCCTGTAAAACTTCACTTTGGGATGGAAGGCACATATCAGCAAAGCACCAGAATATGAAGTGTTTCCTTCAGGTCTCATTTATGGCTGGAGATCTACCTCAGCAGGGTTTCATCAAAAGCTAACAAGTGACTGATGCTCTGGTACGTTTTTCATGGGCCCCGATAAAGCAAGTCGTGCTAGGACGGAGAAATAACAGGCTTCAGTCCACTGCTACTCCTTGCTCCCACTTGGAGACAGAAACAGGTATACACGGAAAATAGACAGTTCTGGGGTGCTTGAGATACATCTAGATTTAGGCCACGCAGTAGCTCTTCTGCTAATAGACATCTGCTACATTTGATCTGATACTTATGGACCTCAGCCCTCATCTGGAATGGCTTCTGCTGAGCATCTTCTTTCCAGTAGGCCAAATCTCATTTCTTGTGCAAAAGGCTACTTTAGTTATGCCTGAGCATTGGATTGCACAGGAGAACTTGGAGATCTGGCAAATTGCAAAAGCTAAGCTCCATTCAAATATAGACATCCTTTAGAGACCCAGAAACTTTTGCAAATGGCCTTGCAGTTTCCTGAAGATCCTTCCGTGGGTTTGGGAGTAGGACTTTATGGGGCACATGCAAACTGTGGTACTCTGCAAGAATGTGGGGGGTCCTAACTTTAACCACCAATGCTTTGGTCATCCATTTTTAATAGTTATCCAAGCTGGTAAGTTATCTTATAAAATACAGCGTTGAAAGATAGGTATTCACTAGGGAAAAAAAGACATTTTAATGCATGGGTATAGACAGAGAAAAATCCAGCTTTTGTTTCTGAACTCCAGCAACTCAAAAATAGCCAAATACATATATCTCTTGAATAATAATAATAATAAAAATGCTTTGGGCTGAGACATTTTATGCCAAGTCACAGCCCAGAGAGGAATTTCATGGTCAAGTTATAGACCTGAAAAATATGGGCTTATAATGGAAATCCTGACAGACCATAGTAGGCACGCCTATAATATCTTGAATTTGATTTAGGAGTGGTTTTCAATAATGCTTTCCCAAGCCAGTCTGTCGGGGACTGCTAGGAAAAATACCTAAGGTTTGGTGTTTCTTGACGATAAGCTGCTATGCTCAGGCAAAGCCAACCTTTCAGGCTTCTGTAGCCTCCAGCTGTCAGGTCCCCAATATCAGAGGCCCTATAAATGTCAGTGCTAAGTACACCTTTCATTTAACAAAATAGTAAGATGTCTATCTCTGTGCAATAAATTGCTGATTTCTGTGCCTTTGCAAAGGCTGCTGCGATTTGTAAATGGCTGGAAATCTGCCTCTCTGTTTTTTCCAATAACCATGAAGCACGGAACACTGGATTTTTGGGGGAAGGGAAGAGGAAGTCTAGATAATCCAGAAACCATCAGATTAAGACTGGAGAACAAATGATTACTACCCACTACAAACCTCTCCCGGTCACTGTCACACTGAAAGCAAATCAACACCCTGCTCACAGGACCTTACTCAGTACAGAGGGGTACAGCTCTCTTACACAATATGCAAGATACAGTGCAGAAATCAGACACTTGTGTCAGTAGTTCCAACCGTAGCTTAGTCCTCCAGTACCTGTTTTGTGTGACCTTGTCATCGCCAGCACCCTTCACATTTATCCCCCTGCAAATTAAGCTGTCAGAAAGCTACAGGGTTTGCCTACCCTTGTCTTCCAGACAGTGTCCTGAGTGGAGAGAGTCACCTTCAAAGGTTGAGTCATTCCACCCAGCTCTAGAACTAATGACCAAATACAGACACACTGAAGACAGCAAACAGCTGAAATGCTATCATAGTGAGTTTATTACAGTGTGCAAAAGAGCCTTTGAGGGTCAGAGGTAAGAGCACAAAGCTGGGAGAAAGATATCTCTATAATTTTTATATAAACCCAAGCTTACATTTTTGTTCCTGTGATTCTGATGCAAGTTTTCACATTCAAATATCCCTCCCCCAGAACAACACATGGGTTCATGGAGTCATCAGTTAGCTGGTATTAAAACCCTCAAAACCAAATACATTACTATGAGAGAAATGAGGAAATTGAGGTGCTTTCTAAACCCTGTGATGAGACACAACATAAAAACTCTGGTGGGTAGCAGGCATAATGCTCCTGTGCTCTTTTAAAACACTGGATGGGTACCAGCTAGAGGGAGCCAAGCAGCCAGAGAATGAAAATGAAGAAATGACAACTCTGAAGAAAGAGCAACAGGGTACAGAGGTTGACACAAGACACTATAAAAATACAGGAAAGACAGGAGTAAAGAAAGCAAGGGACAAAATAACACAGAAAGACAGAGCATGAATTTGGCAAGTGGACAATCAGTCTGAGATGAGAAAGAAATGAAAGGAATGGGAAAAACTTGTTCAACATTTAACTTGATGAATTTCACTGTGCCTGCCTTCATTTCAATACTTTTCACAGCAAACTTCTCCTGTTGACAGCTGTATTTGGTAGAAAAGATAAATGTGTTACTAAACCAGTTCAGTACTCCAGATGAAATAACTGGTGAAGAAAGGAAGGAACTGAATGGGTATCTCCATAAATAGGTACATAACTACACAAGAAAACATGGAATGCTGTGCCCTCCAAGGAAACACGTGAACTGCAGAGATGCTGTAATTATTTTTACTAGGATCAAATTCCCTGATTTACTTGGAGAATTATTTCCAGCCACAGCAACTAGCAGTCAAGAGGAGAGTCACCAGGCCCTGATCCTATGTATCAGTATTCTAGTAATGACTGCATTCAACTGTGCCCCTGTTAATCTGAGCATGGAAGGTCAGACAAGATGAACAAAGTCCTAACATTTGTTTACTGCTCTGTGTTGATGGAAAAATCCCCCCAGGCTTAATATCTGAAATGATCAAAGGAAACCTCTTCAGTGCCTCACAAAAACCCAACACAGTGCAGTTAACCTCAGCAAGAAAGGACACTGCCACCTTCCACCAATTCGAAGTTAAAAGCTAGGATATAGGATTCTACAAGATCCACCTGTATTTTGTTGCAATAGCTTCTCAAGTTCAAATGAGCTTCTGTAACCCAGGGAGCTACCTAGCAGGTACCAAAAAAGTCCTAGCATATGGACAAGGTGGGGTAATTCCCCTCTGAGACTTGATGGCAAGCCCTCTTTCAGTGAGAGCTCTCCCTAGCTACACTAGAAAAAGGGTCCTTCATTTCACTCTGCCATCTGGGGATATCCAACCTTTCCAGCACAGTAAGGGAAATGGTCAGCATGAACAGGAATAAGAGAAGAAAACTGCACCGAGGGGTTCAGGAGAGTAAAATGGTAATTTCCCCACCTCTTTTGATTTTGGGCCTCCAAACAACTAAAGCCTTGTTTCAGTATGACTACAATTTCATAGCCCTTGGTTTAGATTCTACTCTTCTATACACTGCACATCCTAATAAAGCAGACCCATTAGTAAACTACATTTATGTTAATGTACTCGCTTGCAGTGATAATTATCGCAGCCCTTAGCCCTGGTCCTTGCCAGTGTGAGCACGTCAGGAGGGGTTGGTATAGCATTATAATTATACAATTAGCCTTGTCATGGCAAGGAGCTCTGGGAATAGAGACATCTTGAAGCTTAAAATGTGGACAGCTGATAGATGACTGTCATTAAACTCCTTTGTTCACTCTACGATGGAATAGTCACTGAGCTGCAGGGTAGGCTTCTTTAATGAAAAAGAAAGACCTTGAACCACAGCCACTATCCTCCACCTCTTTCCAACCTGTCCTGCCACCCCCAATTCCTCCCACTTCATACAGCTTCTCTCTCACCCCATCTGCAGCAAAACAACAAAAGCTGTCTCCAACAAGTCATTCCTAATCTATCAAGTCTTGGTGGATGAGAATGGCTCCTCACCTCACAGCATAGGCAAGGGGACCTCACTTGCCTTTGCCCTCTATGCTCAGAGCCTCCCTCACTCCATAGATGACGAGTGCATGCCGAAACCATTTGATTTTGGATGTGAGGTGAGTGCTGAACCAGCTTCTGGGTCAGCTTCTCAGTTGCATAAATCAACATAGATCCTTTGAATTCCACATAGCCTGTGAATTTAGATCTAGTTGAGGAGCACTGCCCTGGGGAGTAATAAAACACATCTTTCTAAAAGGCCTGGCATGGATACAGGCTTTGGAAGCAGGCAGCGGACAAGCCCCTTTGCAGAAGGGCACTGAGCCCAGTAACATGAACTAGCTAAAAGGAAAGGAGAACAGGATGGCAGAAAGAAGCAGTACAAAGCCTTTGCAAAGTCCCGTTAGCCCGATAGCTCATGGAGACTCCCAGCTGCAGATCTGCACTGCCTGCAGGGAATTCTTAGAGCAATGAGAAAAGGAGGCTGAGAGGGCACCTTACCGTTCTCTACAACTACCTGTGAAAAGGTACTTGAAAGGAGGTTGTAGTGAGGTGGAGGTTAGTCTCTTCTAGGAAACAAGCGATGGGACAAGAGGAAACATCCTCAAGTTGTGCCAGGGGAGGTTTAAAGCCTGGATATTAGGAAAGATTTCTTCACTGAAAGGGTTGTCAAGCATTGGAGCAGGCTCCCCAGGGAATTTGTGGAGCCCTCACCCCTGGAGGTATTTAAAAGACCTGTAGATGAGGCACTCAGGGGACATGGTTGGGTGGTGGACTTGGCAGTGTTTTACAACTGGACCTGCTGATCTTGAAAGTCTTTTCCAACCTAAATGATTCTATGACTGCAAGTGTGCTGGAATAATACTCAACAGGACTGAAGATGTGCATCTGCTTCATTAAAATTCAATCCCCAAGTTCCTCTCTCTTTTTCTTTCCTAGAGTGTTTTCAAATGTTGTTTTCCTGCATACCAGGATAACTGCTGCTGTGCAGGGCTTTAGTTAAGGTAATTTGAGAATTCTTTTATATTGAAAAGGTATAAAAAATAATCCCCTGAAGTACTTGATTTTCCTTCCACAACATTCCACTGTATCAGCTTACTTCTGCTTTACCTTGTTAGTATTCTGAAGGGCTATGAATGAATTATTACATTTCAGAATGCAAAAAACAGGTCTGGCAGCCCCTGGGGGATACAGAGTAGAACAGAATGGGGCACTGGCTAAGACCCAGGAGAGCTGAGCTCCTTCACAGGCTATGTGGTCACAGGGAAGCTGCTCTGCTTGTGGAAGACTGCTTCCCTTCTCACTCTTCTCTACCTTCTTTGGGGCAGGAAAAGTTCCTCTGCATTCAAACACTGCTCAGCGAAACTGCTGCAGATGTAAAGCAAATCAATAGCTGCAGAATAAAACCATAACTGACCCAAAAAAACCTCAAAACCAACACAGTAAAACAGTAGATGGGGCTGCCTGGGTTGAATTTCCATGCTGAATTTAGCAATTGTTGCATGCAACATCACAGAAGCAAACATGCATTGCTATATGCCCTTGAGAGAGAGCCTGGCAGCACCAAGCCCCATGAAAATAATTCCAGGATCTAGGCTACTTTTTTCCACTAGAGTAACAGTGAGAGGTTACAGCCTCAAACAAAGGTGCCTTACAGTTAACCTCACCTACCAGCAGAGTATAACCAACTCCTTCTGACTAGAATCCACAAGATGATTCTTCTTTTGAACGCACTTCCATAAGAATGTCACTCCCACAACTCCAAGTTGCCAGGGAGTGTGTCTGGGCAGCCCTTGCTGAGAGAAATTACATCAAACATATTGAAATGTCAATGCACAGTACCTTTTATTGCTGCATGGGGACCTCAGAGCAGCTTCCAGTATCTGAAGGAGGCCTACAATGATGCCGGAGAGGGACTCTTCACCAGGAACTGTAGTGGTAGGGCAAGGAGTAATGGGTTCAAACTTAAAGGGGGCAGATTTAGGTTGGATATAAGGCAGAAGCTCTTCCCTGTGAGGGTGCTGAGGTGCTGGCACAGGGTGCCCAGAGAAGCTGTGGCTGCCCCATCCCTGGCAGTGGTTAAGGCCAGGTTGGACACAGGGGCTTGGAGCAACCTGCTCTAGTGGAAGGTGTACCTGCCCATGGCAGGGGACTGGAACTGGATGATTTTAAGGTCCTTTCCAGCCCAAACCATTCTGGGATTCTATGACTGATATGCATCTGTCATACACCGGCTGATGCGGGTATAATTCACTAATTGAGAATTCACTTCTAGGCTTGTGCTGACCTTACAGAATTTGATTCTCAATCCATTCCTCAAGTAGCCAACACTATGGGCATCCATAAAGCATTATTCCATCCTTTCATACCCTAAGGCCACCAAGATTGTCACTCTGGCTCCCACTCCAGGAATTATCTTCATACATGGGCATAGTTTACTGCTTTAACTGGACATCAAACTCCATATAAAATTGCTGTGCTGAACTCAGAACAAGAAGGTTAAGCATTCAGTCCCTAAGTGAGACGGTACCCATAGAAGCAAGACACAAGGAGATGCCTTGCATATTTGCAAAGCACAAGGGAAGAAGCCCCTTAGACGCAGATGCTGTCTAACAGCCCTGTTTTATGCAGAATGCTTGGAGGCTACTCTATTTTTATAACTTCCATCCATAAAATAAGAAGCTACAGCTTTTGGAAGAAGAACACAATTACCCTACAATGATACAACAGTCAGAATAAATTCAACACAATCTGCATATACAAAACGAAAAGGCATCCAAGCTTCTTTCAATTGGCAGTAGATAATACTTAATAACTGCCCTATTGTCAACCTTCACAAATGATCTCCAGAGCCATATGCAGGTTGGCAGCCAGGCATAGAGCCTAACTACTTTTTGCATCTAGTTGTACAGAAGTCGAGGCATATGGAAACGAGCCTGGCAGAACAAGTGAACTCTGAAGCAATGACTCTGATAAATAAATGCTTGTGAACTGGCAGATGGAGAAAAGCGCAGTAGGGAGGAACTGTATTGCAGCAGCAACTTGATTTTAAACCATTCGTAAAAATCAGCCTGAGCTTGGGCATGGAGGCATTCCCCATTCCTTTAGTCATTGTCAGGGAAAATGCTCACCATAAAAAGAGGGAAGACGAGAACAGAAAGATGTATCCAACAGAAGATACCAGAAAGTGATTCAGGGATCAGAGAACAGGACTGGAAGGTGACTGATCATTTTTGTCTCTTACTACATTGCTAATCATGGTTTTGGTAGCTTTCAGAAAGATACAACCAATCATTACCTGCAATGTAGAAAAGCAAGATGTGGAGAGACATTCTCAAGCTGTATGGCAGATCCTGAAACATGAGCACAGTGGATACATGTACATGGGATACACAGACATTTCCCACACTGAATGGAAACTCGTACTTGATGCAATAGCCACCTTCTGTACTCATTCCTCTGGAGACCAGTCTATTTGTAGGCAAATTGAATCTTTCCTATTTGCAGACTGCAGACTGATTCCCAGTCACTGTTAAATGTGACAGATGAGTGGAAAACAAGTGTTACTGCTTCCCTGTTGCTAGCAGGGGACTAGCACGTTTATTCCATTTTTTGTGATAAGGGGACTCCTTGTCTGGTCATCTCAAAGATGATTTTTCCTACCAATTCTGAAACATTTTCTCACATTTTCCTCTAACCCCAACTGACATTACAATCTGAGAGAGCACAAGGGAACAGGCATTCCTGTATCCCATCAGAAAGCACAGTGCGATGCAGGAAATTCTGTGCAATATTTGCATTACTCATACACTGTGTAGTGTGCACAGCCTCATATGCCCCTATCTCTCTCCTCTCTTCACTGATAGCCTCCTTGGCATGGTGTGCAAGTATTCAACACTTGTGGTGCCCTCCTCAAGGATAACAAACTATCCCTACCACTACTGTGCACACTAAAGCAGCAAAATGCAGAACTCCCTGTCAGGTGTGCACTGATTCTCTTAAGCCCGGTACCAACCACTGGAGAAAAAATAAGAGAAGTGAAAGAGACACATGAAGAAATCGAGGAGAAAATAATCCAGACAAACTGTGATGGCCCAGAGTTAAGAGGCCAGCCATATGTACCAGTTACTGCATTTTCCCAAGGAAAAAGCCACTTATTGCTGTCCCCTTTATGAGTAGCCAGGTGGACGAGCTTCATGCTATAATGTGAGGCCAAAGCAAAATTAACTTCATCATTACTGTGATGCAAAAGAAGATGAATTTAATTAAACTTCAATAAACTTCACTAAAATTTCTCTCAATATTACCCCACCTTTTGTTATAGACAAACTCCCTTTCTCTTCCTGACACTTCATCAGTTAATATTACATGTATAATCTCACTTCTCTGCACTGCTTGGTTACCCATCATCTCAGAACTCAAATATCTGTAATACTTCATCTTCTCCTCCCACATAACACAGTGATCAAGAAAAGTGGCAGGCAACGATTTTCAAATCATTCTACCCAAATCCAATCCCCACATTACACTGAAACCATTTACAACAGGAATCAGTTTAGAACTTGTTTCACTTTGATAGGAATCACTGTGGGGAAACCATGACCTGCCTTCCCAGACCCCCCCACAGACCTGTCAGCTCTGTAAGCCTCTACAGTCGATCACTAAATCAGCTGCCCACATGAAGTCCACAGCAAAGCAAGTCCAATGAGTCAGTGGCCATATACATGTACAAAGTGAAAATAAAGGTGGGTTATCTTTTCACATATGCCACTGTGTAAACCTATTGTAATAAATATTAACAGCCACTATCAATCAAGAAAATGGAAACAGATGGGAAGGAGGTTGTGTTGAGAGAAAGGACTCAAACAGGAATATGTATTTTCTCCCCCACCTTCCTCAGTCTGATAACAGCCCTAAATAAATCTTTGCACATCCCCAAAAGGGTGTTCCGATGTTCCATGCAGCTCTGGCTGCTTTACCACCACAGCACAGCAGAATCACAGATCCTAACACACCCACAAAATTCTGCAAAACATCAGAATGTGGGTTTGGGATTCCCCCCACCTCTTTTATGGATCACCCCCTCCATCCAGTATCATTTAATTTACTGCAACCTTCAGGCAGGTTTGACAATGGATCTGGTCCTGGAAAGAAAACAGTCCCTGTTAATAATGAAGCTCAACCCTCTCCTCTCCTTGAACAAAAAGTCAGGGCTCGATGAAAAACTATGTCCCTCTGCAATGCCATGTCTTGTTACTTTTTACAACTGATTGGCAATAACTCGTCCTTAGTACAACACAGAATACCTGAACGTACCTAAAACACAGATAAACCACTGTGCAAGGATTACATTAGGCCTGCATACATGTTTCACCTCAGCTGAAGCACAGTCTGGATCTAAATGAAAATAGCTTCACACTTGCTCCCAAAACCCCAGAGGAAAGCAGAGAGCATTATATCATGGCAAGCAAAGCAGGATCCAGCCCTTGAGATTTCCCATTCTGCAGAGAGGAGCGGTATTACACTCCAGTCTCAGCTGTTGTGATAGGTCTTAAACACTGCAGAACCATGATGGTTCCCAGAGGAGTGACACAAAATGAATATTTATCTTCCTGGCAGCATGGGGGCAGACAATTGATGGCATATCAGAATTTAACTGGCAATGCAGATTCAGAAAGGTTGAAAACTACAATCAGGCTAAATCGGTACCTATGAATAGTGAACAGTAGAAGAGACTGAAACATCATTCTGTGTGCAGGCCCAGATGTCTAACAGGGCACTTCTTCCTCCACTTCATCCCTGCAAGGACCCCCTACATGTATTTCAAGACCTACCCAACCTTCCTGGAAGGAAAACCATGCCTGAATACAACCCAGAGACAAAACCAAAAACCCAAACAACGTTTTTGTATCTTCTTTTTGTACGTCATGTTTTCCAGTTAGTTATGTAAAGGACACAAAAAGAACAGCATGAATTACATACCTTAGCTATTTGGACACACCAGTTTAGCAGCAGCTGGGAGCCAATATTATCCTTATGTTCATGAACATAATCCAACAGGCAGCCGTGAGGCATCAGCTGAGTGACAAGTTGAATGGTCGGGCTCAAGCAGACACCCAGGAGTCTCACCAGGTGTGGGTGGTCCATGCTGGCCATGATAAGAGCTTCCTGCAACAATAAAAGTGATCCAGTTACTCCAGTGTGCTGAAAGGCTCTAACTGTAAGTCATTTCCCATCTCCAACAGAACATCTAAAGGGGATCAGCATCCTCTTGAATATATTTTCCCAACTTGTGGTCAATCCACCAGGCATCAGGATTTATTTTTTTTGATGCAAGCAAACTATGCCACTCGTCCACTTGTGTACAGTAAAAATGACCACTTAGGCCTAATTTGGCAAGATATTTGATTAAACTGTGCTAAAATGCTTTAGTGGATCACAGATTTTATGCTTAATATTTTATAGGCTTAAGCATGGAACGCTTATATGCCAACTGAAGCTTTCCCAAAGTTCAAACTGCAAAGGGTTAAGAATCAGGAGGTTTAGTGTGAGCTTTTCAAATATGTCTGATGCTCATAAGTCCTATTCAAAGTCAGCAGATCTGTTAAGCCCTCAGATATGACCATTTACCATTTCTATGACTGTTGTACAGCAACAGCCTAAACTAGCGGTTGTGATGGTGCAATAGTAGCCCAGTGGCAGCAGCAGTCCTACCTGTCTCCTGTTGCCACAAGTAGACTACTACAGAAAGCAGAAGCTTTCTAATCTGAGCCTCTTAGCTCAGCTCCTCACTCTTCCAAAGTCTTCTCCCAATAGATGAGTTATTTCTGGTTTTACCATACTTCAACTTCCCACAGAGCAAATGGGAAATAATATTCCTTTCTTTCTTCTACACTTTATTTCCCAGATCATAAGTTTTCAGAGGTTTCCAGCTAGCGAGCTAGCTGTCCAATACCAAGGACCAGTGGACTTCAGCTTGGCTATGCTATTTGGCCCTGAAGTTCACATCACTGACAAAGAGCACAGGAGCACTCTATAACAAACCCTGCATAACTGTTCTTGGAGGTAATGTTGCCATTTCAAACAACTGGCATTCAAAAAAGGCAGAGAGAAAGCTTTTCCCTCTTTCACCGAGTCCTCCATTTCAAGACCACTTCATCATGGCAATGGAACAATGAAAACTGAGATGAAACTGCAGCTTTGTAAAGTTATTTTGGTTCTCTTTCTTTCTTTAAACCCCCCATACGACAGCTTCCTGACAACTTAAAAGAATAACAGCTGTAATAGTGCCAATGGAAGAAAAAAAAGGATGAGAAAAAGTTGGCATCAGAGGAACATAGCATACCCCCAACTCATCGAAGTTTGGGGGTTATTGCCTTCCCTATATTAAGGCAAAAAAAAAAGTCCTGGCAAGTAGGCTGAGTTTGTATTAAAGGAAATTGCTCATCACAGTACAAAGAATATTTGAAACCAAATTGCAGAGTATTTGCATAATAGTTCTCTCTTTCTTTCCCTATTTTTTTTTGTTAAAATGAAAAGATGAAGAAGACACTAATTGTAGGGTTCCCCCCCCCCGCAATAAGAAAAGAGCAGATGGCCTCCACTGGGGGAGCATCTCCTTCCTTTTTCTTCCTAAATGTATGTGAAGGAATAAAATCAATAAAAGAATAAAGAGGGGCTATTTGATGGGATGACTGGAGGAGGAGCTCCGAGGAAGATTCCAAGCAACAAATCAGAAAAGGGATCTGAATTCCAGTAGCCTTATGTTCTAATTAATACAGGTTTTGCTCATTCACCTCACATGTGCAGGGTCTCCTTGAAACAATTTTAGCCTCTCTCGGGCTGTCACTAGAAAATCTCATTGGAGGCCACCAGAATAAATACCTGTTGACACCTGCATTATCCAATTTCAGAGCGCAAAATTATTCTGCCTTCTGCTTGCTTTTTATCCCACGCGTTTTTCCTCGCGCACATGCAAAAGGGAACAGTACTGTTGCCCTTTCCCTCTCTGAGTAAAAGTAAGACTTCCTCCAGGAACTCAGAGCAGGAGGGCTTTTCTCTATAATGAGATTGCTCAGAATATAGACAACAGTATATCCTAAGAGACCAGACGGAAAGCTTTGCAGCACGTGCTCCATTAGTCTCCAGCTATTTACTATTTACAAGTCTGAGTCCAAAGGAAAGACGCTTCTGTACAATAACAAAAGCAATCAGTGCCATTTGCCTCATGCTGCTGTTAACAGGAAAGCACATATTCTTCTAATAGTTTTGGGCAATGGTTCCAGAAAATACTAAAAATGTTGTTAATATTATGGACTACTCTGTACTGAATTGAGATACACAACAGAGAATAAGGAAGCTTTCATTAGAGATCTAAGTCACTAATGGATACTAATTTAGCATGAATCCTGGCTTCATACAGTTATTCTCATTAGTAATAGGTATTGTTACTTTTATTGCACTTGCATCTACAGGAGAACCAAATGCAGGGGTACGTCTACCCGGCCTGGCACAGACACAAAGTAAAAGAGATTGCAATTGTTTTGCTAGAGACCAGTTACGCAAACCAGACAAACAACAGCAACAGAAACATTGTGACTTAGCAGCAGTTCAAAAAAATCTCTTCGGCACATACAAACACGAGTCCCCATTTAAAGCTCTAGTTGGACACAAAAGACCCTGGAGCTCCAGTCTCCATGGCACTCGGGCAAAATGACAGCCTGGTTCCCAATTACGTTTTGTAGAACATTTAATCAGGTAGGGCACCAAAACTCACAGACGTGGCTCCCTGACACTGGCATCCTTCAAAACCAGCCTCTGCAATTCCCCACATCTTTTGGGAGCCTCACAGCTGCAGAACTTGTCTCTATTGGCACAAATATGCAGGTGATTTTGACATTGTGCTTATTCTGATTTAGTGGAGAGGAAACTGAGGTACAGAAAAGCACAACCTACTATCCACAGTCACACAGGAAGTCTCAAGCAGAGGTAGGAACTGTGCCCCAAATCGCTTCATCTTTCTCTCCAGTCATTTGAAGGTTGAAATAAGAAAGGGAAGGAGGACAAAGAAATGATTAAGATATGGTATTTTCTCTTTCCCTCAGAAGACTTTGTAACATCATGTCCTCATACTAGCATCTGAGAAAGGCCAGGAGTGGTGACAGTTTTGAAAGGCTCCTGTTGGACATCAGACACTTTATGGATCTGCAGCAGCAACAAGTCTTATCACAAAGAGTAACTCACCAGCCAAACCAAATCTCTTCCTGGAGTTTCTTTATGCTGTTGCTACTCAGGTATTTAATATTACAGCAGTGTGTGGCAGCCATACACAGGGCAGCTATAAACCAGCCAGTTTAGGCACAGGTAGCAACTGCAGACCTCAGCTTGCCCTTACCTCTAGGACATATTTTGCAGTCTATGGTGAACCTTGACCAGCTGAGGCTAGGATACTACAAGATCTCAAACGAGTTACCTAAAACCAAGGCTGCCTATGTATATTCTATACACAGCAGTGCTTATGGTGTTAATTTCCTAGCGGAAGGCTGGTAAAGAAAGGCCTTGATGCGGAAGGCAGCTAATCCCACAGGTAGCTTGGCAGGGCCATTGCTGTGTCCTACCAGCCTCACCACAGAGAGAATAGCAAGTGACTTCAATTGAGCTTCCCATGTTCAACTCAGTATTCTACTTCTCAGACATGCCATTTTGTATACAGAAATCATGTCACACTGATCATTCCTCTTTGCTGTCCCTTTTGAGTGCAGCTGAGTTATTGCCACGTTAAGCTCAACTCCCGTGATTTATATACACAACCCTACATTAAACAAGACATAAATGTTATTTCAATGCTTTACGCTGATCCATCGTGTGCATTTAGTAACACAGTAGCATACTCAAGAAGAAGGGGGACTTCACAGATTCCAGTCAGACATCACCAGACCTGAGACTCTGATTTCTGTCAGCACAGCTATGTCAGTGTGGGTCTGAGGAGGTGCACTTGCTATCCCCACAGCAAGAGGCCAGAAGAAGCCCTCAGACTGCCAAAACATGCTTAGACAGGTAGAGCTCAGTTAACTCATGAGAGCCGTCTGCCACTGTGATGATACAATGCAGGGTTACATCTAGCTAAAAGCACTTGCAACATAGATCATGAAGGGAACTAGCCACTTGCTTCTCACAGGTCACTTAAGTCACCTTCATTCCTTAAATAGCTTTGAATATCCTGCCTAACACTGTTTCCTGATTTATCTATAATCTGCAGTCATGTTTGAAATATCTTTAATTCAACTGCTAATTCTGAAAAGTAACTCAAAACTCCAGCTAAAGCAGGATTTTCATTTCAGCCTTCCAGGGTGAGGAAGAAAAACCAGTTCTTAAGACTAAGAAATAAAGGGTGCTCTGAGTAACACCTGCAGCCTACCTTTTAAGATAATATTTAACTTCCTCCTTTCCTACCTTGATGTGTTATTGCTGACATTTATAATTGACAGCTGAACATAAATATTAGCCAGCATGATCACAGAATCATAGAATGGTCTAGTGTGAAGCATCCTTGCTCATGGAAGCAGATTGGAACTGGATGATCTTAAGGTCCTTCCCAAACCAAACCAGTCTGTGATTCTATGCTAGAGGTAACTCTGAGACCCCTGAGGTCTTGGAACCAGGCAGATCTAACAGTGGGCCATCACCCTGCTGAGTCCACAACGATGCTCCAAAGAAAATCTGAGCATCAATACAGATCAAGAGACCTTTCCTCAGATGCCTCCAAAGGCTCTAAACATGTTTAACAGGTTGTGTCATTAAGAGTCCTGCCCTGTGTGGTGGATCCCAGCAGCTTCTAATGCAGGGCTTGGTAACCTCATCTTCTTGATGCTGAACACTTCACTTAGCAAAAGAATTAGCATTTGAAGCAATACTGATGATGCCCTTATATCAGATTTAAATATCTGGCAGACAGGAGAAGATATTCCTTCTGAAGACTTGTTCTTTAACACTTGAGCTTCCTGAGCACCCATGACCATACAACACAGAGCACCAGGAGAAGCTAACTTACAGGTAGCCAATGTTCCCTTTTAGTGTTCTACATACATGTGCTATCCTGCAGAGCAAGTGCAGGAGAAACATCACAGACCTGCTGCCCCAATTCAGCAAGCCCAGGGTCAATGTCACTGCTCCAAATGAACATACGTAACCAATAAAGAGTTCAGTAAGCAAAGTCTGAAAAATCTTTGGTTTCCTTACCTTCTAACTGTCCTCACCATAAAATGCCCTCAAATAATACAAAACAAGCCAGAAAAGCACAGTCCTTCTGTTCTTCCTAATCATTGTAGAGTAAATAAATGTATTTAAAAGCTGACTTCGTACTGTGCTGGGCATTTTCCTGAAACCAGGGGCTGCGCTGTGCTAACAGGAGATACTACAGTGAATACACTGCTTTTTACCTTAATTTTACAGCGTTTCTGATGGCCAGGGCAAACACCTGTCTGGAATGCAGGTCTGGTCCAATTCAGGGCAGATCCAATGAAAGCCCAACACATTTTCAATGCCTTTCATTTGCGAGGTCTTAGACATCTTTTAGGTTACAGCTGACTTAGCCTATGCAGTCTGCACAAGTACTTAAGCTGAGAGACAGCACAGCATATACACATAGCCACATCCACGGCCACATTGATCATATACGACAACGATCCCTACTACTTATTTCCCCTGTATTTCCTATGCAAGATTCTGTTTTCAATTACTTTACAGCACTGCTGCAGTTTTTCACCATTCAGGCAGATACTCTCTGGGAAGCTTCTGTTGAAATGTCTCAGCCATTTCTGAAAATGAAAGACGCAGTCATAGAGCCCAACAGGATATCAGAGCCCATAGTGGGATAGTAGCAACAGTGGGACAGTAACTGCACCAACTGCCACAGCTGCATTTCCATGAACTGCTGTATACTCATTAGGAGCAGACACATTGGGGAGGGGAGGGAAGGGAAGGAGAGGTCTCTGGCTGAGGCACTGCTAAGTGGGTGCACAGCCTTTTCTGGAAGGGGTGTGTGTCTTTAAATGCGCTGCATTTCTCAGAGCAGACATACCCTCTGAGACTCCTTTGCTTGTCACAGCACTTGCACACAGCACAGAGGGTATGTAGTCTTCCTGACTCAACACCGCAGAGGCCCAGACTGCACTCTTGACACTTAATTCAAACACATGCAATTGCCCCATGTGATTCAAATTTCACTTTCCTCCAAACACTTAGGTGAAACTATCCCAATTCAGGGATCTGAAACTCTCCCTCTTGCAGGTGATGCTTACAGACTACTAGGTCAATATTCTGTGCCTACCTTAGAGAAGCAGTAGGTCCTATTAATGCAGGAATAGATACCTTCACTTGCTTATACAAATGAATCTGGCTCTCTATATTATCTTGAAGCAACACAAAGTAAAAACAAACAAAAACCAGCATCATGAACCCTGCCCTGCAAACACTGAGGGCATAGGCAACCATCTGACTCCATGGGGCCTCAAGTGCTTACAGTTAGGCATAGGAGATGCATTTTGTATAACCCACACACCGCATGCTCCTTATTTCTTCCTGCTGACTTTGTACCAAGTAAGCCTCCCAGCTCATCAGAGATCATGTTAGACAGCTGAGGAAGAATCTCAGGTCTAAAGGAACAGACCTCTTTGCACAAGCAGCAAAGTGAAGATCTTCCATCAAGCATCCAAGTCAGGAGACAACTCCCACCAGCCTCTGTGAACTCTGCCTGAAAACATAGAGTTTTGTGATAAGAAAGCACAATGTAGCCCATTTTCATTTCACTTTTATGCAAGAGTTATGTCAAGAGTTCAGGGCCTCAGCAACCAGAAATGTTTCCACTGAAAGATGCCAGAAGTAACACTGGGTTTCAGACTGGCCACTTTGCAGAGCGGATGCAAGTGCTTTAACAGTGTGCACACATCTTGGTAAAACGTATTCTATCATACTGTGACAAATGTTTTACTTACAGTTTGTGACATGCGTCATTATTTCAGAATAGTCTGTCAGAAGTAATTTGTTTCTTACTGTTTTCATGTAACTAGCAAAGATATCTGAAGTCTTAAATGTACAGTC
This sequence comes from Pezoporus flaviventris, assembly GCF_033815535.1. Taxonomy (NCBI): domain Eukaryota; kingdom Metazoa; phylum Chordata; class Aves; order Psittaciformes; family Psittacidae; genus Pezoporus; species Pezoporus flaviventris. The sequence continues at coordinate 57,141,364 of NW_026892549.1, forward strand.
TAATAAAGCAATCCTTTCAAACAGACCTTACCACTGACCAGCATATAAACATGTTCAGCCTTAGCTGCAGATTCCTTTCAGGAGGAGGGAACTATTGCTCTGGTTTCCGATTTGAGTGATGGCAAGGGCTAGAGAGTGAGTGATAGAGAGGGGAGAGAAAAATCCAACAAGATCTCACTCCTTTCTGAGGAGTCTTGGGACATTGCTTTGAAATTTTCTGGTTATCACTGAAAAGCTACACTTCATAATCACACACTTGAAGCTCCCTCTTCATTCAAGATCAATTTAAAGGTATAGCATCTGACTGAAACATAATTTCATCAAGTGTACCATCAACATTAAGAGTTGCTTTAATCAAAGATACATTTTGTGCATAATCCAGGTATTTCATCTCCCACAACTGAGAATTCAAAGTAGACTCATCTCCATGTTTCCCTCATCTGTATTCAGCTGCGTAAGAACATCACACTCAAGACTCAAACACTGCAAAGGGACCGTGATATTTAAACAAAAGTTTCACTGGACTGTTTGTTTCACTGTTAGATTTATTTTTTAACAAGCTGGCATCAATGAACCACAAAGTCATCAAAAGCTGCCACAAATTTCCTGTAGTACAGAGCTTTCTTCCTTTCAGTATCACTCCACCTGCTACTTTCTCCTGAGTTTCTACAGTTCTTCCTCCACCCTTTTCTTCCCTACTTTCTTTTACCATCTCATTGACCTACTCTTCTCCTAAAGATGAAATTAAAAACCTATGTAAAATAGGCTTGAAAGAAGATCACTGCTGCCACCAAAATTCATACACCTCCCATCTACATCATCTCTTCCACGTGCTCTGTGGCTGAGCTCTGCCCTGTGCTTCACCTGCCATGGCAGAACTTCCATCCTGGACGAGTCCTTCTTCATTCAGTGGCATGGTCCTTACCCCTGCTGGTGGGTACATCCCGCCCAGCCTTAGGACACTGCTAGAACAGTAGATATAGGAAGCACAGGGTGCACGTGGCAGGGCTGTGGTAGCAGAGGTGCTGCAGAAGGAAGAGGCTGAACAGTACAGAGCTGCTGCAGGTAGCAACCAGCCAGGAACAGCTGACTGGAGTAGGGCCAGGCAAAGGGGGGGAAGGTGGGGTTTTTCCGCAGATGTTCTAACGTGGGATTGGGTTTTTCTGTTTCCTGAGTTAGCTATTAAATGTTTATGTTAACTGGCAATAAATTCAGCTCCCCAAGTCAAGTCTGTTTTGCCTGTGACAGTTATCAGCAACCAATTTCCCTATCCATATTTTGATGCAGGCTTTTCTCCTGTTCCTCGTGTTTTCTCCCCAATCTTGCTGGGGCTGGGTGGGATAAACAAGTGGCTGCAAGCTGGAATAGCTCCTCCATCCCCTTCCATGGCCACGTATGGGATGATGCCCACCCAGTTCAGCACCCTGGCTCTGAAAAACAGCCAGAATTTAGGAAGTCAGTGCAAAGGAGAGCAAAGGCAGCTCACATCCCTTGCCTCTCTACAGACACATTTCTGGGAAGGGGCAAAAGGAGAGGGGGATGGCGTATGGTGGTTCTTACAAACCTTAAAGACTGGCAGCTTGTCTTATGCTCAAATCATAAGGTTTCATATCCATCCCTAATATTTGAGTATGTCCTACTGTCAGGGCAATACATATATAACAATATAATAATAATGATTTTTTTTTTCATGTGGATAAAATCTTGACATCTGCAATAACCCCCACATCAAATACTGACTGATCTGCGATGTGTGGCCATGTTCAGGTCCAGATTTCTGTCACGGTGAGCTAAACAACTCCAAGAACAAACCTACATGAATGAGTGGCCAACTGTCTGCTTTCAATACAGAAGCCTCAGACAAATCAATAAATACAACTGTATTTATTAGTTTGTCTTTGTGGCTGTGAAGGCACTCTTGTAAAGACAAGATCTCACCGAAGCACAGAAGTCAAGAACATAAAGTTATGGACAAGCATCACTTAAACTTGCAGTATTGCAGGAGTGAATGCTATTTCATAAATAATCTGTAATTTCAGAGTGGTATCAATAGGGAAAATAATAATTTACATTATACTTTTGTTCTCTTTTGAGAATTACCACAATCATCCCAGAACATTTAACTATGCTGGTATAATGGCATGGTATCAAGATCCAGAACTTTTGAAGGTCTGTTCAACTAAAAGGACTCTACAGGTCAAAACCCAAATGTATTTTGCTAGCATTTCCTACAGCTAGCTTTGACAAGGCTGACCAGGGTGAATCTGCTTTTCAACAGCCATTGGTCTAGGAAAGAGAGCAAAAAAGCTCTAAGTGACACTGCCAGGGAAACTTCAACTAGAAAAACTGGAACCCCTGGCCACATAAGCAGAATGAGCGTCACTCACTTTTCCAGCACCAGCTCAACTGCAGGCCAGAGGGCTGGTCTGCAAGTTTTAGTTGAGCTAGAAACACGTCTATGTTGACAGAGTGTAGTTTAAGATACTTTCTGGAGCTCTGGGACGCTTTGAGAGCTTGCCAAGCTGTCATTACCATGACATCAATAACTTTAGGCAGTCTAGAGTTTCACTTGGATCTATGTTCTCATCTGAATGACAGCACTGTCAAAAATGTAAATTGTGCTCTCACCTGATAGATTAGTCACAGAGGAACCAGAAGCACCTCCCTGCCCTGCTTAAAATCAGGCAGAACACAGTATTTAGCCCCTCAGACAAGACCCAGCACTGGAAAACATTCCCCATCCTGTACTCAGCTAAAGCCAAAGTGCCCAGTCCCCCCACTCCTTCTCCCAGCTGTCCACAACTTAATCACACATGAAAAGGTGTAATATTGCAATTTGGATTTGACAGCATTCCTGCCTAATGCTTATTAGAGTCTGACTTGTGAAACAACCAATGGCTTCAAAACAGAAACCTCCCGGAGCTCATTTAGAAAATGACAAAACAGGTATTTCAATCACTATCATATTTCTAAAACATCTCCTAGCTGAAGAATTCACTGGAATTTATCTCCTGCTGAAAAGCTTCAGCAGAAACTCATCCTTTTCATTCCTGCAAATTAATGTATTTTACCAAGAAATATCTGTTCAATATCTTGCCAAGAAAACATTTAACTAAGGAAAAACCCTTTCTTTCCTCATTTCAAACCCCGTTTCTTTCCACTTTCATTACTAACATAACTTCTCAGAGGACTTCTATTTTTAGGAGGTGACTGTAGCCACTGACCTAAACCAACACTTCATTTTAAAGAACAACAATTTGCTTGGCATTACAAAACCTACAAAGAGCTAAAATTTGCTGTTATATACACATAAAAACGATCCCACTGAACTCCACCAAAAGACACTGCCTGCCCACCAAACATCCTCAATCCCAGGAACATTGCATAATAGATTCAATCTGGGGGCTGTTTATCCACTGACATTACCTCCACTCAGTAAATTGAAGCCTGGGGAACTGTTTCATGTTCTCCTACTTTATTATGTAAGACCTTTACTGAGGTCCTACATATCCATCAGATAAACTCTGATTTAACTTGGCTATGTCCTACCTTTGCATTGATAGTGCTCTATATAACAGAATTTACCTATGCAAGTGGATCAAGGAATGCCTCTGAAGCTCCTACTAAGCAAATACAACACAGCTGCAATTTCTCAGCATACCTCAAAAATCTACATAGCTGAATTTGCTTAAATATTTTTATATCATTTGTCATGTAAACCATTAAGATAACAACAGGCCCTAGTCTCTCTGAAACCCATGCAGTTCTATTTTGTACAGTGCATATTTGTCCATGTAATTAAAAACCTGATATTCTGTATAAAGCAGAAATCTTCAGGATACAATTGTAATCACATTGTAAGTAACCAAGAGGTAAGCCTACCTATTCTCTCTCTTCTGTTGCTAATACACAATTTGCCTTCTCTCAAGTGTCATCCAGCTTCTTTAAAATACCTAACCTGGGGAAAGCACTGACTGCTAATGAGGTGTTTGAAAAGAACACTGGAGACATGTTATTGGTAAGTAGGTAACACAGTTTTGTCTGAAAACAAACCTCGTACAGTATCTGCTTTTCTAAGCAAACACTCCAAGCCAATTCAAAACCAGAACATGACTCAAAATAAGAACTAATAAAGAACCCAATAAACAATTAGCTTACAGGTGATGAAACCTGTGTTGCTATTCACATTCTATTCCCACCTAGAAGCGGGTATAACGAAAATAACAATTTCTCTATCCTTTATCTGTTGTTATTAGCTTGACTGAGAGCCTTTCGAGGCAGAGACAAGCTCATCATGTTTCACAGCACAAAGGTTTTCTAATCTGAGTAGGTCCAAGAGATGATGTATATTACAATGGGAAGCAACACCAAAGTTAATACAGAAAATATTGCTCTGTGAAACCTTTTCCTTTTGGAACTACATTTTCAGTATTGAAGGACCAAGTATTTCAAACCAGCAATTATTGCTCGGTGGACTGCCAGCCACGCTGTGACCCCAGCTCTAGCTGTTTGTCCTAGTTATTGCAGCGAAGTCTAAAAGGTACCAGGCAGGGTATTACAAAGAGTATCAGCAATCCAGCCATGTACCAGATTTCCTTGTCTTATTTCTTCCATTCCAACTATGTGACAAGCAGCAATAGGGACAGCTGACTATCACTCGTAAATAATATGCAGAATATTAATATGAACAGATGTTAATGATTTAATTTTTATTAATCTGTGACAGTTGCTGACGTATCAGAGGTGTCTGGATCAGCACTGACATATGGAAAACAATTTTTAAGGGTAATCACTAAGGGAGAAGTATCCTGAACTACAGTATCTTGAAGATAAAAGATATTCCAACAGTGATACTTCAAGTTTAGCTCCTGTAAGCCTGTGCTTCTGTACCCTTCAATGTCTATTAAAAATGGACACAGTGTGTGTATTTGTATGTATAAAACAGTGTTGGATTGTTTTTCCTCACTACGACACAAACCCCCTTGATATCTCTTAAGCTGACTCGGCACTTTGGCAGTTTAAACCCAAGTACGACAAATACGATGCCTTGATCCTCCAGTGCCCTTTGCTCTTGCTCACTTCGTGCACTGCTGCTGATCTGTGAGTTGCAGCATGTGCTGGAGCTCACACACAGCCCCATCAGTCTCCTTTCATGAAAAAACTGGGATGTAATAGCCTATCCATTTGGCACTGAACTAAATCACAGACAAGTGTACTTCAGAAATGATTACCCAGCATACACATGCAGTTTTACAGCTGACTTAAATCAAGACATTTCTTCTTCAGTCTTCTCCTGAAACCTCATTAGGCTCACCATTAACCTCGAACTAGTGATGGCTTGTTTGGGATGCCTTACAGTAAAGCCTGTGGAAACAGTACCTCTTTTTTATTATCACAGGTCCCATAAAAACCTGCATTTTTTAATCAGTGTGGCAACATTCTGGCATAAGCACTGCCCTTTATGAACTTAAACATTAATGTATGCCTGTTTTCTATTCCTAATGTGAGCTAGGGTCAAAAAGCAAAAACACAAAGCAACATGAAGTTTCTTAAATACAAGCTTCTTAAATTCAGTTTCTTTTATTGGTTAGTCAGCACCAGTGGTCCAATTCGGTGTGCCCAAGTCTGCTATAAAACTGGATATCTGTGTCAGCTTCTCATAACATACCAAGTATTATTCAATAATCTCATCTTCCACCTTGCCAAGTTTTGTCAGTTTCAGTTCTGCATTTTGCATCTGAAAGTCAGAAAGACTCTGCAAAGAATTCCAGTATCCCAGTCACTTTGCTGACATTTAAGGAAGGCTGTTTCTTACTGTTATAGCCCGTCAGCTATAACCTCCACTGCTGCACTCCAGCAGGATCTGTTCCAGCACAGGTAACACCTCCCCCGCTCTGCCTTAAATAAAACCATCCACCGGTTTTGCACAGGAGAAGACTAGCACCTGGAGGCACTATCATGTTGGAAGCTGAGTTCCCCCAAATTACAGTATCCAGCAGATTTTTTTTACTGAAGTGCTAAGATTGCTCTCCTAAAGGCACACATCCAGATACAAAGCATGGAAGTCCTGGGAAGTCCTGGAGGAAAGCATTCCTGCTCAGAGCCAGACCTGAATGTATAGTATAGGGTGGCAACATGAAGCACAATGCCAAAAACTAGAGACTCATAGTATCATAAGCAACAGAAAACTCATAATGGAAATACAAATCCCAAGAGCTTCTGATTAAGTCTCCCAATTGAACTCTATCACTCTTACCACTGCTTCTCTGCCTAATCTTCTTTTTTTTTAGTATTTCCATCTTTTGCCTGTTCAGTTTTCCAGGAAAAAGGGACAACTATGGGATCCCAACCTTCATAACAATAACACATACAGCGAAGCAAATAACTTCATGTTTCAGTAATGAAGCTCAAATGTACACTTCAAAGCAACAAGTATCAACCATGTTATTGGTGTACCTCATACCTTTAAAAAGAAGTCATGATGTAAGATGGCATTTTGAAATGTTTCCTTCATATGTACACAGATACATTTTACAGCCAAAACTACATCTTGAGGTTGATTAGGATTTTTAGTGGTTTCCGTTAATCCCCAGCTATGTTTTCCAGTGAATAAACTAACACTCCTTCCTGATCTCCCCACTAACAGGTTTAAAAAACCTCATGCAGGGTTTCCAAGTCATAATGCAATACGAACTCTCAGATATTCTGCCACTGCCCTCAACAAAAAGCTTCTCAATATACTTCTGAACTCATTTAGGAATATGTTATACCAGCAGTCACTCTCTAAAGCATGTGATTCTCCCTTAAACCTGTGGCAGACTTGGAAGAATGAGTCCAGAGGTAAAGTCCTGGCTCTGCAGAATTCACTGGCAAATTCACAGCTCCCATTGATTTCAATGGGGCTCAGATTTCCCCATCGCCAGCAGCAGGCAAACTCTCTTTCCCTCACTGTATTTTCCAGTTTAGTGTTATGCCTGCAGAACTGTTTCCAGACAGACTGTGCTGGCTGGCTGTGCTTGTACTTCATCCCTTCTGCGTATATAGTTTCTCTGTACAGCCACATGCTCTTGCATATGGAAACCTGACACACACGCACATCTTACCCTTGCATACTGTAGAAGGAAAAATTACTGATGTAAACATATAAAGAGAAAATTACTACTTAGGATGGAACTAACACGAATGTGGCCTTGAAACAGTTAATCTTTGGATGACTCAAAGCAGTCAACCTTCAGTAGTGATCAGATTTCCAGCTTCTGCAGAGGCTGATCGCTCTGGGGGCTTGTGCATGGTATGCAGAGCTCTCAAGGACAGCTTGATTTCTGGCATCTCTGGACAAGCTGGAAATTGTAATTGCAATCACAGTGAGCTTCTGTGCCTGGAACTGACAAGCAAACAGTGTCCCCTCCTAAGTGGCTACACTTACAGCGTAAGTGGGAGGAAAGAGGGGACACTGCACAAATGGGAGTCTACAATCAGATGAGTTAGGTCAGCCCTTGCTGCCCAACCCCAGCAACTTCACATGATAGAGAGAAAACCTGTCTGAATCACAGATGAAGCACACTGCCAGACAGGGCAGCAACACTGCTGTTCATCATCAGCTATTCTCACAGGGATGCCTGGTAGAAGGGAGGATGTTTACAAAAATGACAGCAGAAGAAGATAAGGGAAAAGTCTCACTGCTGCCATAAAGGATTTCATTTGATCCTAAAGCTGCCTTTTAAATGGAGGTTCAAGATTACCTCAGTTGTATTTCTCAGGCAGCCATGCAGCCAGTGGAATGACTCTGGGGCTCCTGGATCCCCACTACTGTTAGCAGCAAAGTCTTCTCAGGCTTTCAGAAGCATCTACACGGATTGTTGAAGAGCTGGGTCAAAACTTGGCTAGGGAGCCGGAAATGTATACAAGGAATTGAAAATAATTTAAGGGACAGGCAAAAATATTTCTCCAGTCACCTACACAGTCCTGTACAGCAGAATCTTCCAAGGAGACTCAGTGTAAATGCATCTGTCAACTGAGAAACTACATCACAGTGTCCACAGGGAGCTCCCCAGGGCTCTGTGAAAGCCACCAGGTGCCAGAGAATGCAAAAGCTTCAGCTTAGAACCTTCTTACGTCTAACGCCAAATGGTCTTGAGGACTTGTCTTTACTGTAAAACAGACTTGCAATTTAGGAAAAGCTGTTTCTTTTTGCAGGTCAAGACATCCGACTGCTCTATTAATTCAGTCAATTAGGCAGACATAAAAAAAAAGATGGGGGTATCATTCCCTTATATGCAGCTTTAATCTGTTTGCTGCACACCTGGTGGAGGTCATTGTCACTTACTTCCTTTGCACTTCACTTAACAAATGCTCTCCCGCACAGTGAATACTGCTTCTAGAGACAGCGGGGGACTACAGTAAGTCCAGGCAAAGTCAAGAAACCCCCTAGATCTTAATTATAAAACCATAAAAGAAACCAACTGCCTCGGAAGCTCTCTTACTAGGAAACAAATGAGAATGGGAAATTTATTTCCAACCATAAATCCCAAACCCTTCAGTTTAATTTTTCCCAAGTTAACTTTCTCACCTAGCTAAGCAGCACTGCCTTCTATTATTAGCTTCTGGCCCAGTATCAGCTGACCACCATCAGTCAAGCTGTCTTCATCTCAATGAGCTCAGGGACTCCCAAGGAACTCTGCGTATGCTGACTTGTGCTTGCAGCCTCTAATTATTTTCTAACAGATAATGGAGCATTTAAGTTCAGAGAGGATAGATTAAACTTGCAAGTGGATCAAAACCCTGGACAGATTCACCGCTCACAGGATTACTTCTTGGAAACATCTGAATTTAGAGGGCTACAGAGGAAAGGCCCTCATCAATTGTCTGTTTCCCCATGACAAGTTAGTTTAACTGGGTTTTTTTTCAGCCTCAAAAATGGTTTGTTATGCTTTCCAACTGCAGTGTGACTTTAGAATGTGTTACATTATCAGTCAAGCATCTGGTGTGATGTTAAACCATCCCATCAGGTCAATGGCTACTTGACTTGTTAGACAATCATAACAGCCACACAATTTGAGGCTCAGGAGGGAAAACTGTTTTCACAAGTGAAATTGTAAGCCCCTGTTTTACTACCAAGTATCCTCTCGGCTGCATATTTGCCTTCTTTCCCCACAAAAAGCCTCTTCTCTCCCTAAAACTCAGCACCCTCATATATTCTGCTACCAGCCCTAATGTGAGGACCAGAACACCCTTCTCTCCTGACACCCCGTGGCCACTGCCTAGTCCCCTCCCACACTAGCAAGAACAACTGCACCCTCAATTCAATTTCAGCACCTCCCTAGGGATGATGAAGTGTGACCAGCAAAGGAGGAAAAACTACGCTCCACAACTTAAGCACCTACCCATTTCAACACCCAAGGGGAAATTCTTTAGACTGTGAAATTATTACAGAAATAATATGTATTCAGACATACGTGCAGAAAAAACAAACCTATATTTTACACACAGTAGCAATAACATTTGCATGGTGAAAACAAACCCACAGAAGTCACAGAATCATGGAATCAAGCAGGTTGGAAAAGCCCTTTAAGCTCATCCAGTCCAACCATTCCACAGCACTGCCAAGGCCACCACTAACCCATGGCACTGAGACCTCGTCTCCACGGTGTGTGAACACTTGCAGGGACGGTGACTCCAGCCCTGCTTGGGCAGCCTGTTCCAATGCCTGAGCACCCTGTGGGGAAGGAATTGTTCCTCAGCTCCATCTAAACCTCCCCTGCTGCACCTTGAGGCTGTTTCCTCTTGTCCCATCCCTTGTTATCTGGGAGAAGAGACTGACCCCACCTCACTACAACCTCCTGTCAGGCAGCTGTAGAGAGCGATAAGGTCCCCCCTGAGCCTTCTCTTCTCCAGACTAACCCACCCCCCCCCCCCCGGTCCCTCAGCCATTCCCACATGTACTTTCTGCTTCTGTCAGCATGGGTTACTTGGTACACTTCAGACTGCATTGTTGTAACGGACACAGACTACTGCAGTGACAAAAACTGAAAGCAGGGAACAGTGTAAAAGAACTAGCTGGGAATGTGTGGAGAAAGCTGGGTAAACAAGATTGCTGCAACTCCCCAAGTCAAAATTCCGAACAGTGAAATAGTACTTTTTGATGATGGTCAATTCACCATCCCCTCATGGAAGGAGGGTGGGAGGTGTTTGGCCGTAGCAGGTGCTAACATCATGCATTATACATTATAGTCATTACAGATCCAGTAGTAGGTGTTCAAGATGCTGAAATGACAGCCCAGTAGCCGAACTGTTGTTCTTTACTCTTCTCGCGTAACATTTAGAAGAATTTCAGGAGCTCACAAAGCACTTTTAGACTTACATTCTGCCAACATTAGAAGTTCTAACCAGAGCCTATGGACAATGCCACTAACATCTGTATCAGCTCTTTCTGTAGACGCTGAAGTGTTCCAAGTACTCTCTCTGTACACAAACCACCGGCTACAGGAGGCTTTGCATTTTCCAGAGCCTCTCTAAAAGTATTGCTAAGTTTTACTTGCAAGTACAAGGACATACACAATTGAGTAAGAAGTAACTGTTGACAAAATACATCTGTACTTGGCAAGTCCAAAATATGAAAGTCAAGGTGAGACTCGTAAATGACCCCAGCTTTCCTCTAACCTCCTCTTCCTATTCACAACCAACATGTCAGACACTTACATAAGAACTAACTCCTACCATGTTCACAATGGCACTTGACCACCTCAATACCTGTAAAAAATCTGATACAGCTGTTTTTAACCAACAGCAACTATTCATAACACTCTTTTACTGGAATCACAACAGATGCATTTTGCTTTCACATGTACGCTTAAATTTTCCTCATAATGCTCTTTCTGGAACAGAGAGGAGCAGTCACATTAAAACCATTGATCATTCTCTTTAAAACAAGGTGGGCTGCTTCAGGGAATAACTGCCTAGCTTAGGAGGTGAGGATGGCAGAAATGTATGAATGATTGTCTGAGCAGCTATTTCAAAAGAATGAAATTAAATCATCTTAGCAGAGGATGTTACAGACCACTGTGCCTATATCAAATGCAGCATCGATGCAAAGCATCTTATTTCTCCTATTGTCATTATCAACTAATGATGAAATCCAATTCTTCAAGTTATTATTAACCTCTAAGGACAAAGAAATAACTTTAACTTCTCTCACCTTGTTACAACAAGGTCAGAGCCTAATGAGAAACTGTTAATTTAAAGAGAAACCATTCCTAGTGTGGGTGTACCTTACATAGCTGAACTCCCCGGAGTGTCCATAAAACCTTCCTAATTTCTGAGCCATTTATCAGCTCTTATGATGCGTACACCGGGGGGAAATGTGGTCCAGTGAATTCTGTCAGCTGATCAAGCTGAGCTATGAAACTTCACACAAGTAAATTTGTTTCTGACCAAGGATCTTACATGTTCTTTGTAGAGTGCTTCAAGGTTAATCAATACCAGAGGAGGAGATATCACTATTGTTTTGCTATCAGCTCAGGGGTCAGATCCTCAGCTGGTGGGATCCTCCAGCAGCCTTGCACTCTCTGCATATCCACTTCAAAACATGCTGAATACCAGCTCTCCTCTTTCTGCAGCTCTGTCATTAACAATACTCTTGACCATTATTTTTTTCCATTAAGCAAACATCTAATACTCTTTATCCCTTTAGTGCAATTCATTCCTTTTGGAGAAGGCCAAAATGCCTTCTTTTTGTGAAATTTGTGCACAATGATTATTTAAGGCCATCAACATAAATGTGCAGTGCTCTGTAGAAAAGCAAAGGAAATCCCTCCCTCTGTACAGCCTTTGTTCAATTGCTTAAGAACTCACATGTGGTAATTTGTCTGAAATACCTAATCCACAACTGTTCATTTCTATCCATTTCTAGATGGAAAAATAGACTATAACAGGCGTGCATTCTCCTTGTGGTTTACACTCATTAATGCTAACCAAATTAAGCCTATACACTGAACACACCCTCAAGACTTACAAATCCTATGCAATTTACAAGCTCACAAGAGGGATTTACTAAAAAGTACAAATGTCCATCATTTGTCAAAAAATGTCACTGAATGGGACATGCACACTCACAGTGTCAGTGAGGCCTGACCTTGACACTGAGCTAAAAACTGTGTGAACAGAGAGCATTCATTAAAATGATGATCTTGACCTCCTATTAACAATATTTCAGATTAGTAAACCAAACGGCCTTTAAAATCCAGCATTCTCCTCACTGATAGCTTTGCTGCTGCTGACAGCTCCAGACTCGGTGCTTAGTTCTCAGGAACACTGAAGCAGAAGAAAGCTGAGGTTAATTTCTGTTTCTGTGAGTTCTGTACCAGTGAAGACTCGCACACATGGTAAGATGCTCCCTTACAACTCCTCCTCTCATTTTTCTCCAGCTTCTCTGCCATGGAAAATAAAATATCTAGCATGAGTCAGTGAAGTTCCAGCCTTCCACTGATGGAACAACTATTAGGAAGAAAACCCCAGGCATCTTAAGGTCCATCACATCTGCATAATAAAAAAACCCAGACCTTCATTACCATGGCACTGACTTTACCCTGGTAGCCCAGGGTTCCAGAAAGAAATTACCTACATGGTGAGCTCTTACAGCTTCAGAAAAGCGGCACTGACCTACCTGCAGCTGAGGTGTAACCTTGGTTGGTTGGTTTTGTTTGTTTGTTTGAATTTGCTGCAATAGAGAATGATATGCTTTAATACCGAGACAGCTTCTCAAAGACTAAGAGGAGGGAAATACATAAAAAATCTCCACAGCTGAGTTTTTGCAGGGACATGATATTGTAGTACTTATTGAACATCAGCACAATATTGGTCCTGTGTACAAGCCTACCTCTACTATTTAAATGAGGAAAGAAAACAGGCCGAAATTCCTCCTTACAATCTCTGTGGAATACAGGAAGACAGCTCCTTGCCCCACAGACAACACTCAAAGACACTGATCATCTCTTACTTACATCCATAAACTCCACATTGGCTTTTGGACCAGTGGTCTCATTAAGGATTTTAATAGCCACAGGAATCTTTACAGTTTCTCCCTCAGGGACCCAAATACCCTAGAAAGAAAAAAAAAAAAAAAAAAGATGACAGAAGACTATTAAAACAACAATCATAAAAACTGCATTCAGAATTACAGTTCCTTTTGATGCATCGTCACATTATGCAGATGAGTTTTGAACCTCAGAAATAAGAACGCACAAAGCTCCAAAATAATATATCCCATAAAACAACTTCTTACAGCAAAAGTATATCCTTATGTAAAAGGAAAGATCTTGTGAACGTCCTCATCAGGCCCCCTTGATTTTCTTTTCTACATTCCTAGAGAGTAATGTCAGCACATGAATGATGCACATACTTTTTCCACTGACTATTGATTCTGACGAAATTAAATATCTGGACTTTCTATCTGGATTCTGATGCTAAACTCTCGGAATCCATCAGTAAAGTCTCAAAACTGATTATTACAGGTCATACTCTCATGCAGGAACAGGAGGTTGCTGCACTGACCTAACTCATCTGCTCTACTTAAATGGAAGAAACAAAATGTATTACAGTTTAGCTAATGGCTAATGGAACTCACTGCTGTATAATGAACACTCTTACCTTGTAGACAGTTCCAAAGGCTCCAGAGCCAAGAACCTTGACTCGTTTAAGCTCAGTTTCCTTCAGGATACGAAGCTGTGCTTGGTTAGGTGCTGTGCCACTTGGAGTCAAGGGTTCCACAAGCTATGAAGGAAAATCCAACAGTCTTAAATATTTCAAAACCCATCAGAAGTTTATACTGAAAACAACCAATCCAACTAAGTACTGGACTAAGACAGTGGTGGGGTCTATCGACCATTGATCTGCCAGCTTGAAGAGGGATTTCTCATCTACAAAACCAAGAGATGTGGTAAAGAAAATTCTCACTCAACATGCAACAATTTCCACCAGAAATTGTATGATGGGATTATGAACTAGAAATTGAACTGGTATCACAACAACACACCCAAGGACTCCTGCTAATGGAGGCAGTACAAATATTTTCTACATGACAGAAATACAGCATTTATTATCAGGGCACCACATTCTATTTTTGCCCATTTTATTGTCTTTTAACTTGGCCATATTTCTTTTTAATAGCCCTGACTTAATGGCTCATCGTGTTCCTATTCTGTTTTGGGGAAGGGAACTTCTGTTACACCACACGGGAGGACAGCTGTAAGGAAAAGAAACCTCTTATAGCAGACCATTAATTTATAACAGCCACTAATTTGCTAAAGAAAAAAGGCACAATTAAACAATTTTCTCAAGATGCCCCAAGAAACTTTTCAAATGAACCACAATGGCACAGTCAGTTAAAAGTGTTCTCACATCTCAACGTTATACTGTCTCTGCCAGAAAAACAGTGCTTCTTTAGAAAGAAATACACATGGACAGGACAAGTCTCTAAATGAGGAGAAATAGCCTCTTCCTTTACAGGAGAAGGAAAATAATTTAGGGTTACTCCTACTTGAATTGGTTTGAAACCACCACAGCATTTCAAAGTTGTCTGTTTCCAAGGCTAAATGCACCATCCTCTGCAGTTTGAGAACTACTCCTATGGCAGAGCATCATGAACTACTGAATTAGCTGACCAGACTAATTAGTTGTGTTTAAAAATACCAGTATCTGGAAATTATCAGGGTAAGAAAACAACAAAACCGAAGAGCAGCAAGTCAGGTTATCACTAAAATAATGTGTGCTGGGCCTTTTTTAGAGTCATTTCTCTTTCCTCCTTCCTACTTTAGATGTCCAGTATTTACACCATGAAAGAAAGGTTTACTGTAAAACAAAGTAGACAGACTGGCAGCACATGTCTGTATTTTCAGTTTGTGAAGGGTGAAAACAATTTCTGTGCCACTGTCCACCAACACAGGTATGGCAAGGAGAAGCGTTGTGGGGGTCTAAAAAAGGGCTTGTAGAGTTTTATAGAGAATGATCCATAGTTTGTAGAGTTTTATGGAGAATGATCCATGAAAGAATAGGTCTGGTACAGCCTCCAGCTAGAAACAGAAACTTTAGCTGAAGTTATAGTTGCTTGTGTGTTTGTCTCTGGATTCTCCTGATGTAATCTTCATTTTCTAAGCCAAAACAACAACTTTCCCACATGTTCAGTAGAAGGCCTTGGTCCCTCAGGAACTACTGCCAGCTGCAGCTTTTATCCGACCAAATGGAGACTGAGAGCTGGACTTCAAAGCAAATACTTCCTAAATGCTTAAAATAATTTATGCTTAAGAAGGGGCTAGTACACTGGCAAGGCACTATTGAGCTTTCTATATAGATGAACAGTATTTAGCAAGCAATACAAATTCTACCTAGGTATAAAGATACTCAGACAAACAGACTGAGGATGCATAAATCATTTGTTTCCAGGCTCTACGGTGGAGATGAGCGTGAGCAGGACTCTTGGAAAAGCAGCTGCTAATTCTACTGAAGAGCCAGGTTCATCTGACCAATCATCAACTGAAACAAGTTCAGTTCAGAGAAGGATGGGAATTCAGAAATCTGGTGGAACATGCCTTTGTGATTATGTGGATCTTTTTTTGGTCTTCAGATACCATGTACCAAAAACTACCATCTTCAAATAGCTCCATTCATCCCATCAGTTCAGTCCTGCAGAGGTTAGCAAAAGGCTTTCCTACAGAGGTGAAGAACTGAGCATCTTGAATAGAAAAGCAGAACAGCTCTACCTATATTTTCAAATGCAGCCTCACCTCAGTCTCCAGGAATCTCCGCAGTGCTCTCTTCTTCTTAATGCTTTTGCGCCGAACGTACACAGCAAACGTCAGGCCCAGAATGACGATGATGAAGAGGCCACCAATAACTCCAGCAGCGATCAGAGGGGTTCTAGCAATCAGAATCACAGACTTTATTTTTAGGTAGAGCAAGAGACCAAAGAATGGTTGGGTACATAAACCACAATACTTGGAAGGCCTATTAACTGCCTTATGACCAGGATTTCTAAGTCAGTCCAAACAGGAAGTCAGGGGAAACACATTTACATATGGTACTACTTTTCTAGTCTTAATCAATACACCAGTTCTACTTTCTTCAAACCGCCATGCACATGTGAGGAGTCGTGTGGACAAGGAGAGACAACATGCACTTTGATGGCAAACACAAATCTGCAATGGCAAAGTGAGGATACAGGTATCTGCAGTTTTCCTGCAGGAGCTTTAGCTATGCTTACCCTTCGGCTCCATCTAGGTTAACTCATGGGCTGGGGGATTTAGGGGAAAACAGACTACTGAAAAATACCCAAACTACCACTGTCACCTTCCTGTCTGAGTATGGAAGAAGGGAGAGGCCACTTCAAATGTGGTGTTTCATAGACATATCTGGAGGTGTCATATTCATACACCTTACTCAAGTAGAGAGTATTTACATTTAAACAAGACAACTCATGACTAGAACCACACACCCTCTTGCGACTCATTACTATTACACACAACATTTTGGTCAGGAGTTACGATTACACCCATTGGTTTTGCTGTGGCTCTTCAGCACAGCCAAATCCCAGACCAAAAGACTCGTGTGTTGGAGCCAAAAACCTCCTGTGAACAATGCCAAGCAAGGCTCAGCTTTTGCAACAAGACCTGTCATCCCCCCACTACTCTTTTCAGCTTTCCAGGCTCTTGAGCAGCATGAGCTACAACTACTACTTTGTTTTTTCCATAGCGATAGGATATAGTAGGCTGGCATCACGGTAGACACTATACAAGCACAAACCAAAAAGACTGTCTCAGAGAGTCACTCTGCCTTAGGTGCCCACATTTGGAGGTCGCCTACACAGTCAGTGGAGAGAAGCAAGCTCTCTCTGAAGAAGCCAAAGCAGTAGGTGCTCTGATGCAGTCTTCTTTCTGCCTGCTTCATCTCTAAAGAGTGGGCAGCAGCCTCCAACCCAGACGCTTACATAAGGCATTTTCACAGCATCCTGACATAAACACACTCACAGCATTTAAAATGTCTCCAACAGCGGCTGGAGAGTAGCTTAAAAGACAGGTAAAAACAGACAGCAGGACAACTGCAGATTATAAACGGTGCCAAAACCACTGCCTGGTAGCTACAGGAAACAGGTTAACTACTGTCAAGACTGTGGAAATATCACTGCTATGTTTTAACAGCCTTTCTTGGTTATTTCTGAGTGATGATGAAAGATACATTATGGCCTACTAATAAAAGTGTACCACACAGCTACTGAAATTTTAAAGGACTCTCCCACAGAAATAGCAATTTGATTTATCTGACCCTTTATTCTTCTTTTTACATTCTACCACAAAGCAGAGCAGTGGGAAGCAGTACCATCTAACTTGGTTTGCTATATTAAGGTGTCTGCTTACCACTGAGTACCATTTTGAAGCCCATCTCTAAACTGTCCTGTCTGTTGTCACTGCAGTTTGTTTCAGAAAGGTCTTTAAAGCAGACAACCTGGAAACATTTCAGTCAGAAACCAGAAGATATGTTTCTGGAGTGCTCCCAACGTGCTCCAACCTCTAACTGGCATTAAAGTCCATAGGATTAGACTACAGCTAACCCAAAGAAATACCCCTTGCAGCAAATATAGCCTAGATGTTAGGACCATTACATATTTCATCTTCCAGATCCAATCCCATTGTGTCACTCACTTCACATTAATAGAGACAAAGCCTCATACTCCCACATCTACTTATTAAAGCACTGTGCTTAAAGCACCACTATTATGTTTGTCCAGGGAAAACACATTAACCTTACGCATCACTGTAAGGCCTGTTACAGTTCAAAGACTTTATGATGGAAACTATAAAGCCTGCAAATAAAGAAAGCCAGATGCTGTCCGGCTGTGAAACTGATTATGATGTTTGGGAAATAGAAGTCCAGTACCACCTACTCCTCAGGCAGAGACACTCCTCCTTCACCTACTTTGGCCTTAAGATACATTACCCTTTCTAATTACATTGGTTACTAAGCTCATTTTGAGTGCAAAGCTCTAATTAAAGGACCTGGCACATTCACCCAAAACAACGCTCTTCATTTGCATGTGCTTTCCATGATGCTGATGCAACAAACTCTTTAATAGGCAATTATCAAAACCAGTGGACATCAAAAGATTCTATGGAGCTAACACTGATTAATGCTCTTGAGTAGAGGAGTTTTCTTTTAAAGCTGTATGAGCAATCATGCTAACATCACCAAACAACAGACTGACGAAACAGACAGGAGATCTCTCAGCTTTAAAGTGCATATTAATAACAATCATAACAGCTGTCAAAATAAATAGAGTTACATCCCAAACAATGTTTACATGATAGACCATAATAAGGAAATGGTTCCAAAGGAGACCTAACATCTAGTGAAGAAAATAAAATGAAGTTACACATTCCTTGCAGCCCTTTCATTGTTATAGAGTGCAAGATGAAGCTTTATGCTCTATCGTGATCCTCTCACTGACTTTAAAAGAAAGTCTTCATCTTTTTAGTAGTCAAATGAAAAAAGGCAAATAATTTTCAGAACCTTCACCAAACAGGCATTTAGTCATTCACGTGAAATACACTGTAACTGCATTAAAACTGAATTTTCAGAAGGTAATCCTTTAAACACACTATTAAGCAAGATTAAAATGGGAGTGTAAAAGGAATGATACAGCAGGTGAGAAAAAACACATTTAAATGCTAAACAAATAATTGAAATACAGAAAAAGTTCTGTTTTCAACTCAGTGATCATTTGCCTTCACTCCTATGTCCACTATCCTTGCATAAGAATCATCACACACATCACAGACCGAAATGGCTGATGCTGTGATTGTATACCATGCAGCTTCTCCTCACTCTGCTACTCAGCTAAGCCCCAAAGTCAACAAACATGTGTTTTATTTGCTACCCTACCAAATGACAAGTCACTGCCTTCAGTGCTTTTTGGCATCACTGTTGCTTTCAACCACACACGGATTATTTTCCAAGCCCAGATTTCCAGGTGTTACCACCTTTGGGTTAGTTTTACTTGTATTTGTTAGGCTGAATCTGCCTTTCATTCTAATATTGTCAATTCTGCTGTATCATTCCTCTACTATTTTCCTGTTTCCAGTGTCTTCTATTTAATCCCCTGGTGAACATCATTTACATGCTGTTTACCTTTCTTTTGCCTAATTGTTAGGGTTGTTTATCAAGGACCCCTGCAAGGTGGCACTGATCAGAGACGCTGCTGAAGACACAAAACCTTTCTCCCATTTTGTTTTTTTAATCCACTCCTTTCTTTCTTTTTGCATATGCACCTACTATCAAGGGTTCAGCTTCACATACAGCTGGACACACAGATCTCCTTATCTCTAAGGCATTAAGGGCTTAAGCCACTTACATTTTCATTACGGTACTGTCCCAGACGACCTCTGTGAATGCAATTTGCCCACCTCAGACTACTGTCCTCTTAAAACTAACTCCATTTAAGTTAACAGGAGCAATGTTGTTGCAGAGACAAAAGTTTCACTACCCCTCCCCTCTTCCCCCCCCATGTTGTTAGAAGTAAGAAGCCCCATTTGTCTGTTAAGGCTCAGCAAGGCTAAAGTCAAGCAAAGAAAGGTAGCTCCGTATCAGTCAGGCACAAATAATGACCAGGCAAAAGTCAACCCTAGATCACACTTCTTTCACCTCCACCACAAACCCAATAGGAAACACCTGATAAAGTCACTACTTCCCTTTAAACACTGAAAATCTACTCCAGAGGATGAAAACAATCTCTGTCTCTGGACTTCCAGGCTCATCAGATAGACTGAGCAGTCCAAGAAATATGACCCTGAATCATAATTCACCCCCACAGAATGAATTTGCTGTCCCCCACTGCTTCCCTCAGCTGAGGACAGAATACCCTATTAATAACTGTAGAAGGTGCATCAGGGGAGGCAGTGGGAGGGGAAAGAAAGAATAAATAAAATCACAATATGGGAAAAGTCCCGCCTTTTAAACAGGAAACTGTGCATCTGTGGCTAAAAGTTGCAGGGAAGACCCTAGTATTCCCTTAAATGAATAATGCATATTTCTTTCTAAACATGTACTGTGTTTTCATGTT
Organism: Pezoporus flaviventris; assembly: GCF_033815535.1. Lineage (NCBI taxonomy): Eukaryota > Metazoa > Chordata > Aves > Psittaciformes > Psittacidae > Pezoporus > Pezoporus flaviventris. Next base: position 57,161,465 of record NW_026892549.1, read on the forward strand.
TAGAAGCATGCAACACCCATTCCCACATACCACAACTGAGGCAAAAAGTTCTAAGTTAGTATTCTAAGATGGACAAGGATGCACAACAGAAGGGCTCGTATCATTCCATCCACTCCAAGGCAATTTGCAATTCCCATGGTGCTTTGAGATCAGGTATTAAAGCCTAATTACTGATGCAGATGAGTACATGGTCTCATACTATTGACTGGTGAGTGCAGCAGAAGGGGAAAGGAAAGAGAATGAGGGTCCGTGGAGTAAAGCTGAGAAACAACGCTCATTTTTGTACATTTGGCTTTAAACCACGTAATATGATAAGTAAATAAATCGAGCTTTGAAGCTGAGTTGTTTGAGGGCGTTAAGTTCCTGCCTTGACCTTCCACACCTTTATCTATATATCCAAATAGGATTCATGACATCCCTGAATATGAGCTAAGCAGCTGCTTCCTGTAAATCAAAGCATGATTTTTTCCTGATGGACAGTTCATATGTTCTGCATCCCTCACCCTTCCCAGCAGTGGGGAGTTCAGCCGACTTTGCAGCTGCGCTTTTGAGATCTAACGGATTCTGCTAATCCTGGAATGGTAATCTTAGTATATAAAATATACAAGATAAACAACCAGACTGGGAAGCATATTTGTGTACATTTTAACAGCTTCTCTCTGCTGTGCAGCACTCCCCTGGCAGAGCTCTACAACCACAACTGCCAGAGTGTTCATGAAACGGTGCTCCCCAGGGGTGGGAAGAGCTCATCTAATGTTATTCACATTAAGATGTGCTTTGCTTTCTATTTTTCTTTTGCAAGAACAAGGCTCCCTTCCTCCTTTATACACCTGTTCTGAGGCTGTTTGAACACTGGCAAATGCCAACATTTTGGCAGATTAGGAGTTTTTATCGTGTAAACACAATTTTAACTCCCAGCTGATCTCACGATTACTACCAATTCTGACTTTAATCTAGAAGTGGGCAACCTGCATTCCACTGTCCTGGCAACGAGCTGTCATTATACTCTGGTGGCAGGCAGTTCTAGCAATAACTTTTCAATATGCTGAATGCCCATAATGTTGCAGTCAATGTCCAGGTCCATTCAGCTGTTAAACATCAAACAGGTTTTCACTATCTCGGGTCAAAACTGCCTTTTTCTTTACCCACACTGGTTCATACATTGAAGCCTTCCTCAAGTAAGTATTTAAGGACGTTTCTAGATCGCTGTAGTCCAGTTACCTGTATGCTCAAAGTTTCTTCACCAGCTTTGCCACATAAGAACATGTGCAGAACTGAGACTTGCAATCTCTAATTGACAGTGCACACCCTTTCCCCCTCTACTGTACCACTAACCAAGATGCGCTGTTGAGAGCAACAATTAGGATACATCAAAATATTTAAGACAGTTAAGAACTTGCACAAGGACTTTGTTTTGAGGCTTGCGCTTTAAGTAAAAAGATCGATGTTCCTTGTAAAATATGCCAAGTCAGGCACAATACAATGTAGATTGATTTACTTGTGACAGAAAGGCAGTTAAATGCACTAGATTGGACCTGCCGGTGAACCCAGTTCACCAAGTAAAACAACAATCCTCTTCATAAACTTGCCCATGTTCTTTGGGAAGAGTAGCATTTTGCTTCAAATAAAGACAACCAGATCTGTAATGATCATGGGTGCTGACGGACTGCTCTGAAACTAAGCCCATCAACATTAGCCCAAAGAGTTTCTCTCTGCATAAAGTATTCCTGTTAGAAGCAATAAAATTAGCCTGCTTCTCAGCAACCAGCTGCAGTGAACTGGCTCCAGGATTATGTCTGTGTACATGAAATTATTAATAAGAAAACCTGCTTTTCTCAAATAGAAACATAAAGCACATTATGATATTATATGCTGAGAGACTACTTTGTCTGGTGGCACTGCTTTCTATTCATTAACTGTCAAATCCCAAAGTACGACAGAGCAGCACAGTCTGGGACAGTGTGTTACATCGCTTGAGGAGCTGGAGAAATACAAGGTAGTGCCCATATTAAATGAGTAGGGAGCCAAAATATTCAGCGGGAGCTGGGTCACATAGAGAATACAAACCCTAGCACAAAATTGGCTATTGAAACTGTGTAGGAACATTCCTTCACTCTGCAGCAGGTGTTCAGGGCAGATTTTTATAACATTTTCTTGACTGCTACATTATGATTTCTATTATATGTTCCAGCAGACGCTGGCAGGCCAATTACCTTCACCCTCCGTTCTGCACATCTTCTCAAGCAGAAGGCTGATCTCGAGCCTAAATAGCACAGAAACTATTTCAAACACATCCTCTCCTCCCTCCACAGCTTTGCTCCACCAGTGACTGTACACCTCAGTGAATACTGCATTAACAAGCATTCACTAACATTTCAGGTGGCAGCTTGAGTCAGTCTAACGCATGATGGTTTTTCTTTACAGTTAACTAACAATTATGCAGATAGGGGTATGTTTGGAAAAAACAATCAGATCTCTGAGGACACACATTCATGATGAATTAGACAGTCATGACTTTGTTCTCTAAAATACCTGGTACCCAATATTTGGTACAAGACATGGAGGGAAATTCACTTCAGTTTAGTAACTCAAAATACAAAGAACAGAGAACAGGAAGGGATGTTTGAGAGTATTTTAAACAACAGGAGGAAACCTGTTAGAATAACTGTGCTCTTCCTTCTGCTATTTTTAACAAACACTTTCCAAATTGCAGTGGTGGAAAAGTGCTTGTCATTCATCTGAGTTTCACTTAAGCATTTGCTGAAATTGAGCAGTTTAACATACCAAATACCCAGGAGCTCCAGGAGTATTTCACATTAGGGACCCTTCATTTGGTGACCAACTCTGAGATTCTGTCCTGGATTTCCTCCTTTTGATGTCTTATGACTTTATGCTTCTCCTTTGTGAGAACAGATTCCGTACATTAAAAAGATCCCTAATTTCTGTTGGACCACTTCTGGACCAACTCTGCATCTAGACTCCCATGAGCCACCTCACCAAGGAGAGCAAGCCTTTTCAAATGAGTGAGCAGTCACGCTAAGGTTCAGCACTGGACATTGGCAGGAAGAAAAACAACCTCAGAAACATCATCAAAACAAAGATGGGACATGATAAACTGATGAGAACAGAACTGCCACACTGCGTTGCCAATCTTCAACTTTCTGGTCATATACAATCATTTCTTTTGTGGTAAATGTAGAGCTTACATGGGTTTCAGCTGGGCTTTTTTTTTTAACAAGTGGTGGTATTGAAGCCATCTTTTGGACCTATGTTTGAGACTAAAGTTAGAATGCATGGAGGATTTCTGTAGAATGTGGTTGGAAATATGCCCCCATATATCCTGCATGTATTACAAACATTGATATATACACACATCCGATTAACATTTTTTCCTTTAAAGCCTAAATCCAAATAGTAACACTTTGTTCTGCACTGGTATAAATGTATATATAAATATAGCATTTGAGACATTTATTGGAATACTAGTAATGGCCATGATGCTGTTAACTTCAACATATATTTTAGCTACTCCTCATTTGAGTTCTAAATATGCAGAATTTATCTTTGTGGAGCACAGTTGGGAATAAATGCAGTCAGTGCTCATAAATATCAAAGAAAAGCAATGGTAGGTAAATAGTGGGGTAGAAGGAATTTCTTTCTGAGTGTGCCTGATACCGCTTTCAGATTTATCACTAGTCTATTACAAGGATAGAATTCTGTCTAAATGTCTATACACACATTATATCTATCATTATAAAATTCCATTTGATTATGGGGAAAAAAATCACATGAAACTGAGGCCTTCCTTCTGACACAAGGCTTATACAAGATCATCTCCTCTACAATAACATGCCCCAAAATTCTTCTGTGTCCCTAGCTTATCTCCCAGTAGTTCTAATGTTACCAAGTGGAACAGAGAGAAACTCTGGTGTATCTTGCAACTCCTCTTTGTTCTAATCATCATCCCACTGCCAGCATTTCCCCAGAGGCCATTCAGGAAAAAAAAGTTCAACTTTTAAGTCCTGAACCCACTCACCTTTACTCCTCTCCTCTGTACCCACAGCCACCCAAAGGAATCTATTTTGCTTCAGTGGCTGAAAGTGAGCTAAGGCAAACCAGTATTTGTGAATATTATCCTCATTTTCTACTCTCAGCTCTGCTGAGGATTTTTTTTTGTGTCTATGTACACAGCAACCTCCTATCATCTTGATAGTCACAGATGTGACTTGATTAGAAAAACAGCTTGTGTCCATGGTGAGGATACTGCTCAGAGTAACCTAGACTCTGTAACAGCTGTTTCATGATGATTATTTTGCAGTACAGTATGGCCCACATAAAGGCAAATGATAATTTAGTAAAACAGCTCTTCCTTCTCCCAAATTTCAGTATGAAAGAACATCCCAGAATTTATTGCAGATACCGCCTTTTCTATGCATCTTATATCCTCCTCTCCCAATAGCTGCTCAACTCCCAGAACAGAGCATGCTGAGAATCTGGGGAAATCATGATCCAGCTTTAAAACCTCTTCTTCGTCTTTCAGCCACAACCCCCTACCTTCTCTCCACCCCACCAAACCTCCAGACCTAAGCACCAACCTCTCTGGCAGACAGTGGGTCCTGCTCACTTCTTGTGCCTTTATGTTTCACAGCTTCTGAAGCTCATTAAGGCTCAAGAAAAACAGAAGAGAGAAGGCTCAGACATCTTTTTTTTCCCACCTCTATCAGAAGGGAGCATGAAAAAGTTTATGAAACTAGCTAGAAAGAATACACACAAACATACTGCTACTGCTATAATTTTGGCTCGCTGTCTTAGTAATTGCCTTTTCCTCACTAGAATTTTCCTGAAAACGGGAAGAGCTTCCTTATTTTAAAAAATCCCTTGATAAAAAGGTGACTCAAACATCCCAAAGTTTGGAATTTGGAGCCTGAGCCACTGGTCGATCCAGGAAATCAAAGCAAAGAGTGCTCATGCAAAGCTGCAGTGAAGACAGCACTGAACTGCATCCATGTCATTTACATGCAGAGGATATTGCTGCCACAAAGGAGGGAAAGACGTATCTACAGGAGAGGGGACTATTATAAAGCTAGATCACTATCCCTTCAATCTGTTCTTTGTCTATTACCCTCACTGTGATTGTGACTATGCATATTAACAACCAGTGGCCCATTTTTAATGCAGGAATACTTTCTACTTGTTTTTTCTTTCCCTGCATCAGACCATTCTGGGCAAGGAAAGCTGTAATACCTCAAATACAGATATTTTCCTTCAGGAAGGCTATTCAGTCAAATAAAGTAATGCCCACTGATGCAAACCATTGAAATAAACTGAAAAATACACTATGGGCTGATTCAAGCCTGCTGGGAATTTAGAAGAGACCAGTTTGACCACTGCCACACTGGTGAAATGCCCAACTAGAATTAGTCCTCTTCCCTCCAGTCTACCAGGGCATTGTTGTCTATTTGCTTCTCACCAACCAGCCTGCAGGATTCTATATCATGGTCCATGCTCCCAGGATTGATTTTCAGATTGATTTTCAGATTAACATGCTATATTGCCAAGAGTAGGGATTGCAATGTCTCATCTCCTCTTCAGCATGACCTCTACAACTATACTCAGCAACAGGGACATCAAGCCTCCAGGTTCTAACCAGGTTTGTTTATCTGGAGCAAAACAAACGGCAACAACTAATTAAAACCACATTCTCTATCCTTTTGTTTGCTTCTAATTTTCCACTGTAACTTCTTCTTTACACCAGTGCTGCTTCTCAGACTCTGTGCCTCCTAAGAATTACCTGTGTTACTTAATCTCAGTAACATATCTAAACATCATTAGGTTTACTACAAGTAGACAGCTGTGAGTTAAGTCGAACAGCGAGTAAAATCACAAACATGCAATGAAAAGCCAAGCAAGCATTTTAAGAGGCGAGTAACACCTTGGTGCATTCCTTTGGTGGCCTGTGTTTTTAGTGGACAGACATACTGGGAGTTTAAGACAAATCACCTGAAGAAATGGTTCACACTTCTTAGTCATTTGCATTTCAGACAATTTTCTTGCCACTACTACCACAAAAACTTCATCTAATTTACAAATGAGGAATTATATCATGTCTGGATCATGTTTAACCAAAGGCTGGCCTTTGTCCTGATGATAAGGGTGAATCTGTTCTCAAATTTCTGCATAAACATCCCAGCTCTTCAGGATAAGCTGCTGCAAACTGTCAAGAGATGTACCAGAACAGACAAATACACAGTAAGCTCCTCATAACTCTCTGCCAATGAAAAGCTAATCAGAACTAGCCAGCACCCAGTTTTCACATTACCCCCATTCTTTCCTTGCCTGTTTGAGCACCTGCTCAACCTCAGATAACTACAGAAATTACTTGCATTATCTTCTCTTGATTAAACAGCCAGTATGTCTGCAAAAGAGCTTGTTCACCACTGTGGAAAGATGTTGTCATCAAACCTTTACAACAAACTGAAAAAAACATGAAGTTTTTTGACAAAAGTGCTGTCATCACTACAGAAAACTTCACTTTCAAAGGTAACACACAAATAAAACCAGTATCTAGATACCACACCTTCTAAAACTTCACAGGACCAAAGACGTGGTTCCACCAAAGCATCTTCCAGGAAAGGAAGGGAGGAACAATAAGAGGGAGAAAAAGAAAAGACAAGAAAAAGAAGAATCTGCACTGCAGAACACTACAAGATACTTCAGTACTTCACTAGTATCTAAGGCTTAGAGAACCCTATAGAGATAGACAAATTTGACCTCCAAATTTACATCATTAGTGAAGAAATACAGTAATGGGAACAATTTGCCTTCAGCTGTAGGACATCAAACAAAAATGATGAACCACTGACACACAAAAAATGCTACTCTATTTATTCAAAAGAAATCTCATTCAAGTGAATACAGGCACAAATGCAAGACAGTTCAGTCAAACAGGTAAGATCTGAAAGAGTTTCTCCTCTCTGGTAGCAAAGGACAGTCTGAAAACTTAGAATTCTAACTGCTAACCAACAAGGATAAGCCAGCATAACAGAAGCCTTGAGGAAAGTCATGTGGAACTCTCACTGTGCCTCACCATAGCTGACAGAAACTAAAGCCCAGTATTCAGCAGCTAGATTTGCTTGTCTGTGTCCAACTCGGTACTAGGAATCAAAATTCAAATGAGGAACTCTAGGTCCTAATCTTACAGCATGAGCCAAGAGCTGATTGTAGGTGGAAACTATCATCTCGGACATGAAAGTGCTATGTCACACACTGTAAACAACCACTCAAGGAACCAGCGAAATCCTCTGGCCTGAGTATCCCTACAACACAGCCCACGGCTTGGCTCAGATCCATCATGCTTACAAGAGAAAGTTCCAGGCTTGATTTTACAAGTCTAGTGCTGGAGAAAGGAACATTAGCAGGAAAAATCATTCCAGGCATTAATAATCCTCATTAGATAATGCACTGGCATTTTGTGGCTTTGCATGTGTCTTCCCTCAGATTTGACCCGTTTCATTAGTTCACAGCTCCTGTTCAGTCTGCTAGACCAGTACCATCTTTAAGCAAATTTTTGTTCCTTATCTATCTACTTTTAGATGACAGTTAGGCTCTACACTTCAATCTTCAGCCAAAATAAGCTTTAGCTGTCTGAGGTCTCAAACTTCTTCACTACAAGGCACAATGTGCAAAGCTTTAATTATTGCTGGTGGCTCTTTCCTAAAGCGTGTTTAACATACGGTCCTAAGGAAACAGTCTTTCTGAAGATACAGGGTCTACATTCTTGTCCACCTCTATCCACTACCATTACAACAAGGTAGAGAAGAGGCAAAATATCTCTATTTTACAGAAAAGAGATGGAAAGTAAGCTGAACTAATGGAGAGAGGGCACGGAATGAGAAATGAGTTTAGTATTAGGCCCTCTTTCCCACTACAATTTGAATGTAGTTATTTGAAAGCCTTCATACAAAAAGCCCAAAGGCACAGAAAATTTACATGACATTTTCCCACTCTGTTACTTCACTTTACAGCATGACAGGAAAAAATTATAGTAAGATAAAGTAATTTGGTCTGATGGCTCAATTTACTAATACTGTATTCCTGCATGGTTTCTGCTATTAGTGGCAATGCTTCCACTTTTGGTAACTGCTGCAGTACAACTTCCCACGTGTGGCACCAATGGACAGAAGCTTGTTAATTCCTTCAAACCTACAGCTTGTTTTATAAGTTTACCCTTGCGCTTGCAGGCTACACACTGGTAAAACTGGACCCTGTGTTACCAAATTCAAAGCTGGTATTTCAATTGCTGCAAAAAAAACAAATGAAAAGACCCCTTGTGAACTGTATTATCAGCATTAAGAAGTTATCTGCTCTTTTTGATCTAATGCTGGTAAAACTGTTGCAAATTAACTGATAAGTAGAACCTACGCTTTTGTGTGCAAAACAAAAAAGGTAATGGCAATTGCAGAGTTCAAGTACAAATTCTCATCAGCATCAAGTCATTCCGCCAAATATTTAACTGGTGTTAAATAGGCAATGGAAAAGTATGCATGAGAGAATATTCCGGCAAGAGCACTTCATAGATACCAGAAAACAAGAAACCTATCCCAACCCAAATGTGGTCGATTGCATGGCTTGACATACTAACTTTGATCTGAAGAGATCTAATTAAGCAGGTTTGACTCTATACATGCAACACAAGCACATCACTACCTGTCTACTGTTCTAAACATGCCAACCAAGAGCTTCCCATTTTATGCAAGAATTACAGCTCCTTTATTATCTGACATGTCACGGTGGGTAAGCCGGAACACAGAATTAAGTCTTGCCTCAACTCAAATACATTTGTCACGTCCACTGTATACATACAAGAGTGACAAATCCTGCATTACACAGGTAGACTGAAGTAAGGCTGCAAGCTTTAGTTCTGATTTACTGTATGTTAAATATTAATGAATTATTAAGGAATCATTCACTGAGGTTTAAACAACACTACCTCTTATGTATTTCTAAAGCTCTGCTAATGTATTTTTAATAACAGATAATTTATAACAATATTAAATCTAAAGTAAATCCTCATTTCAAGCCATAAAAGAAACCTATTGGAGAGTGATGAGATATATACTGTTGGTCTATAATAAGGTCACTTCTTCATTTTATTTCTGCATGATATACCACTTGCGTAGCCAAACCAGCACAGACACATAACACAAAGCTTATAAAGCCCGATCAGGAATAAAAGCAGGGGCCTCTGCAATAGGGTTCTGTGTTGCTTTCCATTCTAACAGTCCATTTTCAAACTGCATTTCCTAATGCTTCTTGTCCTTCAGCAGTGACCTACCGTGTCTGGCTTAATCACTTATTTTTTCTGCTCATTGTTACAGCACAAATAATTTAGTTTTCTGAACAAATAATCTTCTTATTCTAAATGTATCTGAAAATCTATTTTGCAGCTCCAGTGCTTGGTAAATATGGTGTTTAGTACATGCTGTATATTTTCCATGACATGCTTCATAACACTGAGAAGCTTGCTGTTCAAGTGGGTCTGAACCTATGCATACAGTTCATCATGTTGGACCTTACACTGAAGCCACAGAGGGGAAGGACTTCATCAACACTTGGCATGAAGTTCTGGATGACAGAGATACTACGAAATTCATGATAAGCCAACCAAAGGCAGGAAGTGCCTGCACCTGTTCTGCGATAAACCTGCTCGCTTGCTTTGTGAGACTGGGTGCTAATGTCTATTGAGAGCTCAGTGGCTGAAGAAGGCACAGGGTTGGGACATACCAAATGAGACAGTAATGACTGCCACACCTATATCCACAAGAAGACATGCATTTCTCTGTTTCATAAGCACCACTGCACGATCATGAGTCTTAACTAAACCCATCAAACTCTGCTGAGAAACTGGTCTATAAGCATCAACAATCTCAACATACTGCAGGAGTGTTTTGCTCGTATTTCACTCCTTGTGTAACAAACTACTAGAAAAAACAGATTTCTGGCCTTATTCTCTCCTTTGCACACTCAACAAGATCCTCCAACTACTGAAGCCACAAACCAGATTTTAAAAAGCTCTTGCATGACAACTGCTTCTAATTTTTTCACTCTTCCAGCCTTAAGAGTTTATTTCTCTTTGTACCAGCAGAATTTACCAAGTCCTCCCATACTATGAGACCACACCAGCCAGCCCTGTTGAGTAAAGCAAATGAAGTGGAAACCTTCAGAGATCCCACACAAATCTTTCTGAACAGAAGTTTTAATACAATGAGAGTTTTTTTATCTGTGGCAGAAAAGAAGGAAAACCTTACCTAGCCCCTTTCCTAAGGAAACCAGTTTCACTAAGAGGGAGTTGTGAAAAGTGGGAGAGACCAAGAAATCACTGCAGTTACTTCCATTCATGTCACAGGGGTACTCAAAGCATATTCCTCCTAAAGCTCCAGGCAGTGAAATGCTGTGACAACAGAAGTGCCCACAGCAAAGGTCTGTTTGAGAACCAGTTCAGAAGCAGCAAGTTCTTGCATAGAACAGGAATTTTTCTATCGGCATGTCCTAAACAGATGAAGGGTAAGCTCTATCCAAGCCACAGAGGCAGGATCAGAAACAGCCTGTTTTTCTAGTCTTACTTCTTAATAAAAATAAATCTGTTTCTTCCACTGCTCAATTCTAATACAGCATCAGAAAGCTCCATATTAAGTGTCTCTAAAGAGTAGCATCTTTTACCAATCAAGTAACGTAGCTTAGTTTATACTTAGATCCTATTTTAGCTCTTACTTTAGAGATTCTCTTCCTCTTCCCCTCCAAAATGACCATAATTGTACCTATAAAAATACAGAGCATATGGAACGCTTTCCTCCAAGCAATGGAACAGAGTGCCATAAAAGCAATGAACATAAGCAGTTTATTAGAGGTGGATTCCCTGCCCCATCATCTACTCAGAGCTGCTGTGAAATTCTATTGAAGTCATACTGTGCAAGGGTACAAAACAGCTATGAAAGAATTTGCCTGCATTACATAGGGTTTACTGTTAATTGGCTCTTGTACACACACGCAGTACATAAAGACTGCTTTTTTCTTTGTTTAGGAAGTGATGATGTGTTAAGAGGATGTCCTTTGTTGATATAAAGCTCACATCAGGATTGTAATTTGAGTTAACATCTACACGTCATTTTATGTAACCACTTGACAATGGTGGTCCTGGCTAATTAGTTTCTGTTAGTTAAAAGGGAAATGTGAATGACATTTTCTTAGGGCATAAAGAGAGAAACATTGGCTTACTCAGACTAATAACATCAAGGTGCTAGTTCTTTCCTGTCATATCCACCACATGCTTCTGATCACATTGTCAGATCTGCAATCTCTTACGCACTGGAAAACGGAACCTTCACTCCTCCTTTGATGATCTCTTCTCTCTTAGTATTAACCTGAATGAATCACAGGAAGGATGAACTCATCTAAAAACTGTATTTGAAGTAAAAACTTTGTCTACAGCCTTGCTTCAAGAACAGAGTTAGCCAAACTTTTCTGGTGCACTTGGAAGCAGTGGAGTGTGGAAGAGCCAGCCTTCCATGACTGCCCAGACTCATTTTCTTAATGAACAGCAGAGTATTACTTTTACTGTTTTGCAACCTCCCTTTCAGGCAATGCTTATCCAAACCCTTGAAGCAGCCCTCTCTTTGCCCTCTGCTCCAGAGCTAGTAGGTATGCTATTCCACTTGAAGAAGCCACCATCTACAACTGCCAGAACAAGGAGTGTCATTCTAGTAAGGGATGGGAAAGGAGGACAACTAATTCCTTTGGGCACCCTGGGAAATTCAAGCCACCATCTGCTTTCCATCTTTGCTTTAGTGATTTCTAGGAAATTTCGATAAAGAGGAACCCAAAGTGACGTCTTAAAGTAACAATCTAGTACCTATTCCTCTGACCCCCAAAAGGCAGAGAACAACAGGAAATGCTATGAGCAGCTAGAAAAGCTGCAACACAAGGCTCTTGTCTCCTCTCTGCTCCCTGAGCTGAGATTCTCAGCACAGCAGGGAAGGAAGGAGACAGAAAGGACAAGAAGCAGAAACATCAGTTACATGCCACCTCACATAGGGCATTCTCTGCTGGCAAGGCCTGTCCCATTCCTTCTGGCCTCTGTATCATCTGAGCAGCCTGAAGAGGTCAGCCAGAAAACCTGCTCAGCAAACTGGCTCCGTGATTCAAATGAATTACAACCAGACAACACTGTGATAGCAGCGATATGCATTAAACATGGTACAAATACAGACGATGTCACAAATGTGAGGAAAGGCTCTTCCTGCCATATCATTTCAACCACAGTAAATCAAAAGCTACAATAACAATAAGCAGAATTTGCAACTAACCAGCAGCAGAAGAGGCACTCATTTCTCCTGTGACTTCTACATCTTTACAGTTTGAACTTTTCCTGGCAGTTAGGAATACAGTGAAAGCCTTTGTGAACAGAAGCTCAACACATCGAAAATAAACATGGGTCCTCACACGGAAACAAAAGAGGCACATGAGATCCAGGAAGTAACCTAACAGTCACTTGATGAAGTCTACTATCAAGTAGTCTAGAGGAAAAGGGATAAAATAGCCTTTATTCATGGCACTGGGCTGGAAATAAGAAAAGGGTTTCCTCCATCCGTTTGGATGGAACTCTACTGAAGCTACAGGCTTTTAAAACCCAAAATACCTATGCAGAAAGATATACAATCCAGAAGTGAGGATTTTTTTCCCTACAAAATATAAGGGACCAAACATAAGCAGAAAAGCTGGAGTTTCTCCGGTCACCTGGAAAACAAGCCATGTGATGCACATCTGATTCATCTTTATTAAACACGACAGTAAGAATCCCTTTGCTATTCTACCAGACTCTTACAAAAACCCTCAAGTCAATGGACCATGGCAAAACCAATTTGCAAACTGCAAAACTGGAAAGAAAAGCCCCACTGGTATGAAAATGGAAATAAGTGAAGATGAGAAATATCTCATTGTTTCCGGTTAGAGCCCTGCTCTCACTTCCAGCTGCCTAAACAGCAGAAAACTCTGCCCTTCAACCCACTGCTAGTTCACATCAGCGGAAGAAATTCAAGTCAAGGGATAAAGGTAAACCTGACTGTTAATTGCTTAAAGGTCTGTAAGTCTAGGGAGGGCGCACAGTTGTTAAAGGGACATGGAAAAGGTTCTATCTCAAGTGAAACACATCCATTTTTTATTTACACCCCTAACATAACAAAAGCATCACTTTGCCAGTGCAGTTTTCGCCATTTTTAGCCCAAACAAAATGAAGCATTTCCAGACACACAAAAAAAGAATTTAAAAGCACAATTTCACTAATCTAATAAAGGCATGAAATTTCCTTCCTTGGCTTAAAAATGATGGAATACACATACACTGATACTTAAACATACTGCAGTAATTCTCCTAAAATAAATTCAGGAACAAAACAAAATAAAATCCATCACATGTAAAGGAAGCACGTGAGGCTCTTCCCCTCTGACTGCGTGGAGCTGGATATCTTTCACTTGAGCAGAGTAAAAGAATGGCTTTAATTTCCATCCCCCTTAATAATTTGCTTTAGAACCTTGACAGTGAATTCAAGGAGACAAACCCCACTATTTACACAACATAAAATACCAAATAGGCATTGCCTGCTGACATGTGGCTTAAACCTGGCACCCCACTAGACAACATTTTATGTTGTGCCATCATGTTTGAGGTCCCACTCCTTTAATTCCACTTTTAAATACGTGACCCAATCTAACATCCAGTGTGATTAACAGGAGTCTTTCCATCAAATTCAGAGGGTATTCGGCAGTACCTCCAGAGGCTTTACTCCTACCTGAACATTTTTCATGCAAAGGCAAGTTTTGGAGTTACACCACTGAATTCAATGAACAAGGTCTGGCTTTTGGGCTAACAGAGGAAGCTAGAGCAAGCAGCCTGGCATGCTGTAAGAGAGTTACACTACACCCAGCGAGCCGTCTTCCTAGTATAAAGCCCTCATATTCCCTCAAACACTGATTAAAAATCCAACTTGTTTTTAAATTGGTTAATAAAACAGAACTTCAGCATGGCCTTTGTTCTCTGTCGTTTAGTAAGCCCCTTGAACTTAGAATACTACATGTTCTGTATCTGTGCTTTGAATGAAGCACAAATGGAGACCTTTAAAACCAACTGTTTATTTTGGGTGGCTCAGTTTGGAAGAGTGCATCCACAGAAGTATTTCAAACTGGATATCCCAGACCAGAAATATTAAAACAACATACTGAAATATTCAAAACCTCCTTCATTGGGTCCATGAATTAAGACAGAATTGATACCGATTTACTATACTGATTAATACAAATATACCATTTGATAGCATTTACAAAGTATTGGTTTTCAAGTCTAAACATGTTCTCTGTCAGCAGTTAGAAACAGGAATATTCACATTAGGCACACAACTAAGAAGGAAAAGCATCTTAAAATCTTTCTTTCAAAGACAAGGAAAACAGCCAAAGTAAAATCCTTAATGAAGTGAAGTTGATTGAAATGATCTATTTTTTCATCCAGTCTTAGCTCAGGCCAATAATCCCAAAGCCTGGAAGTCATACTAACCAGTTTGAATTCGAACATCAACTGAATGGCAATAAGGGCTTTCATGAAAAAGAATGCAGAGTGTAACTGCAATGTTTTGGGAGTCTTCCTACCTTCATTTGTTTTCATCATCATTACTGAAAAATAAACCCGAAGCAAGGTTAGGATTTCTCTTTTTCCTAAAGAGAAGGAAGAAAAAACCCAAACCAACCCAATCAAGTAATAGTGTTGGGTGAGTTAAGGAGGAAATTAAGTTTTGCCGAAACATTTACTTTTTCCCAGAGAAGTATGGAATGAAAAGCTTCATTTGCTTTTAAGCACTGCCTTGAAGAAAAAAATGAATAAAAAGGGAAAACAGTGAATTCCAATTTAGCCAGTTTTCACCATGTTTACTTTGAGTAAAACTGCATCAAGAAACACGTGTGTCTCCAGAAAATGCCAGAATTAAATCCTTATTGATTTCACCTAAAAAAGGCATTTTCCAATCAGCCTGAACAATTAAGATATTGAATAGGCTTTTCAGAAGGAAAAGTAAATTTGGATGTTCATATCTCACTTCAGGATGAATTATATTCTCCCTGTCATTTGTATTTCTGAACAAACTGGATAGTATAACATTCCTGTGGTAACCCTGTGTGCAAAAATGGAGAAGTGGTGGATGTTACCTAGCATGTTGTGGTAAAGTGGACTGTCGTGTCCATGGATAGTAAATGCAGTCATGACTAGCGGGACCTCTACACCTGCAGGCAATTACAGAACAAAAGATGTCATTTGCCATTCACAAGGACATGCACATGCATTCGCCCTTGTCCACACGTGGAAGATGGAAGACACACAGGGAACGATCACTCAGCAAGTACCTATCCATCAGGCCGATGCAGTCCTCAAGACGTGGCCCGATGCACCTGCAGCAAATCCAAATTGAAAATAGGGAGAGAAAGAGAGAAATCGGTTATTTACAGATCCTATATACAGCAGGAATCCCCTCTTTGTCACAAAATCTTAATTGCAATTCTCAAAAGAGACCCAAGTCACCACAAAATTATAGCCTGTGATAAAAACAGGCTTGCAATGGGAACACTAATAGCAACAGCACTCCAAGGTTGGACATATCTTGGCTCAAAGGCAGGTTTCAGTTGCATACGTGGGAGTCATGACAATAGAGCTGCTTTTTCTGGATGTTGTCTGAATCATCAAACCAGTGATTACTGCACAGAAGCTGCTCATTTGCAAGAAGAGACCCCCAGGAGCACAACACAAAACCTTCTTGCTTTCTGTAACTGATGCAATTGTTCATTCTGCTCTAAGCTCCCAGTTCAGGCAACTCTAGTAATATTTTGGAAGCTGACGGTACTTGCATCAGGCAAACCCAAAGATGAACATCCAACAGCAAAAATCAGAGCAAAACAGTATCTGCTGATTCAGGCGTTTTATTCTGCTTTCTTAGGTGCTGCCAAAAGTCCTCCACCTCCAAAAATCAGCAAGCGCTCATCAAACAAAAATGAAGGGAATCACTCTATGCAGCACCACTAAAGCATAACCATAGGGAAAGATACTGCAAAACACAGCTATGCAAGGATTTTCCTTGCCCTCATGACGCACAGTACCTGAAGTGGTGCCCTATGCCCTCTGTGTTCAAATAGCAAGTCAGTTACGTATTTATACAGCACTGTCAGGATTCTCAGAGACTTAAAGTTAAGCTTTTAGGGGTTAAGACAACCTGACACCCTTGTGTTGAATGTCCAGCTAGCGCATCTGCAGCCATGGAGTGTACTGAGCTCTCTGCATTTTAAGGACATGAAACCACTTATTTATCTCTTTTAAGATCCCAGGGCCGTTTTATTAACAGGCTCTTTGGCTTTAAGTCCACTATAAGAGCAGGTGATCTGATGCTTTCATAGACTGAAACTCACTTCTGTTGAGATAGTTAAAATTGAAGGTATGATCCCCAACTCCTTTAAAGTCCTCTATTTTTAGTTTGGCTTTGATAGAGGAATATGCATGTCAAAAAGCTGAAAGAGTTCAAATATGCTCTCATGGGATCTTCTTTCTACCTCACCATCACTTGCCACTCATCAGCTTTTGCTGCTTTTAAATTAGCTGTTGCTCTGCCATTGTAAAATAAACTCAATGAATTCAATTTCCCCTTACCTGCCCATCAGGGAGAGCAGAATGATAGAACCTTACCTCTTGTTTGTTTACTTGAATTCTTATTTTAACATAAAAACTGTGACATGCAAACACAAATTGGAAGGATTTCCTCAATAATGGTTTCCTTCAGCAAATGTGCAGACATGAAAAGGATTCATTAAATACCCAGGTGGCCAGATAATGCATAAACGGAAAGGGAAGATTTAACTGCAGTTCAAAAACTTCATAGAGAAAACTCCTGACGGGTGTTTTTTGAAATGTGAGCTGTCCTTGGCTTCAGGACTTCAGAGTTCAGGACTGTCTGAATGCTAACCAGCCTGAAACGCATCCAGCACGTCTTCCTTTCATGGCATTCTCAGCAATTTGCAGATAACCAGTTCAGTAATGAAGGAGGCTGGAAAAAAGTTGTTCAGATCTTCCATTTCCGAACACGTCAAGAGAAGCTGAGCTCTGACTCTTGCCATAAATAAAAAGAAGGTCCTCTACAAATTAGAGGTCCGAGAGCCCATTACTACTAGTTCAGACAAGTGGCAGACCAACATAAAGAACCTACTGTCTTGGAGGCATTTTGCATCTGTACATTTATTCTGTCTGGCTTTTGGAGAATAGGACTTGGATCCAAGGAGAGAGTGCTGTTTGGACCTCACCTACTCCAAGATGAAATACCACTGATTTTTATTTAAACCTGTTGTCTTCTTCAGTGGATTTCCCAGCCCCAAAATTCCATCCAGGTGCAACTTCCATTATTCCAAGTCATGTTGAACAGCTTCCTACTCTCTGACTGGCTGTCCTGATTACATGCGGTAAAGTACCACACTGAGTAACGGCAATAGCTGTCAGAAAGCTATTTTGCACCATCAAGTCATCAGTTATTTTTCCTCTGGAAGTAACTTCCTTGGTTTGAGGATTTTTGACAAAAATCACACACAACATTGGTACTCCATATACCCCCCAGGGTTCCTTTTTCTGCTTGGATTCTGGATGATACTTTCACTTCCAAGTTGCTCTGTAAAATGAGCTCATTAACTAATACATGCCAATTTACTAATGATATATTCAGTACCATAGAACAGTCCAATACAACTTATACAATATCATTACACTTGGAGCTGATCTTGGCTTCACAGATAATCATCCCCTAAAAGAAAATGACAAGTTAAGATAGTATTAAAAACTGGAATAACTAATGTTTTTGCCTGAAACAATCCTTTTCCTCTCAGTCACAAATACTGTCTTTCAGCAATTTTCATTAGGATTGAAAGGCAGGGTCTGAACTGTTCACAGATGTGGAGCACTGAAGCCATTTGCAGTCAGATGAAGTCTCAAAAATCTTTGCCATTAGAAACAATCACAGAATGGTTTGGGTTGGAAGGGACCTTAAAGCTCACACAGTTCCAGCTCCCTGCCACATGCAGGTACACCTTCCACTAGAGCAGGTTACTCAAAGCAACCAGACTGCACAACTTCTCAGATATGATGGATAGTGGCTTAGCCACTTCATCCACCAATTCCCTCAGGACCCATGGATGCATCTCATCAGCTCTCACGGACTTGTGCACCACCTTCAGGCTCCTTAGATGGTCTCAAACCTGATGGTTTGATGGGTGGTTCTTCATTTCCCCAGTCCCCACCATTATCTTCTGTGACTGGGGTAGTGTGGCTGGAGCTCTTGTTGGTCAAGACAGAGGCAAAAAAGTCACTGAGTATCTCAGCCTTCTCCATGTCCTGGGTAATCAGGTCTCCCGTTTCCTTCCGGAGAAGATCCACATTTTCCCTTATCTTCCTTTTATCCCCTACGTACCTATAGAAGGTTTTTTCTTGTTGCCCTTGATGTCCCTGGCCAGATTTAATTCTATCAGGGCTTTAGCTTTCCTAACCTGATCCCTGGCTGCTCAGACAATTTCTTTTTATTCCTCCCAGGCTACCTGTCCTTGCTTCCACCCTCTGTAGGCTTCCTTTTTGTGTTGGACTTTGTCCAGGAGCGTCTTGTTCATCCTTGCAGGCCTCCCGACATTCCTGCCTGACTTCCTCTTTATTGAGATGTGTCACTCCTGAGCTTGGAGGAGGTGATTCTTGATTATTAGCCAGCTTTCTTGGGCCCCTCTTCCCTCCAGGGCTTTATTTACCCCATGGTACTGTACCAATCAGATCCCTCATGAGGCCAAATCTGCTCTCCTGAAGTCCAAGGTAGAAAGCTTTCTGTGCACCATCCTCACTGCCTCTAAGGATCTCAAACTCCACCATTCTAAACAAAATTGATTATACAACAGCATAAGCAGATTAACTCTGAACCCTTAGTTCTGGTGATGACCAGTCATGCAACTACTGCTATGAATAGTCAACTGAAAACCAGGCTGTTACTTAGCTAACAGGAAGAGATTTCCAATAGTGACAATAAGAAAGTTGAACTGGGGCAGGAGACTGGGGAACCTTTTGCATCAACAAAATATTAATAGTTTCTTATTCAGAGTTTATTGTCATTAAATTTGTAGTATTTTTTCCTATGAAATTCATAATGCCTTCCTAAAAACACACCTAACCCTTAGGGGCAAGGCAGTACTTCTGCCTTCAAATCCCTTCTGGGCCACACACATTGATAAGGTTCCCATGATTTCTTTGGTCTTGGCTTAGAAGGAAAATAAAGTTTTGAGGAAGAGTAATACACTTCTTCCAAAAAGCTGTGTGAGAAAATTACTTTCTATGAGGAGGAGAGGTGTCCAGTGAGAACTCCCACTTGTGTCAAATGCTATTATATAATTAGCATTTTATGTCTGTGAAAGTGCTCCATTTTGGCTTGCTCTGCAACAAGAGGTGCCAAGTGCTGTCTGACTCTTGAATTAAATGGGACAGCTGTCCCACATGCCCCCGATCTGCTCCAGACTGGCTTCAACTAGCTGATGTTTAGCCTGGGGATGTAAGGCCAAGAGCATAGCTGTTACTTCCAAGGAAGTCACTCCTTGATGGTTCTCCTAGTCAATGCAAGATCATTAACAGGGCTGGATAATTACACACCTATTAACCAAAGCAGCCATTATTGTTGAATAAGGGAGGAGAATGGTCTAGGGTGTAAAGCAATCATCTGCAAGGACCATGATGAAATATGGTAAGACGCTTCCAGGAAACACAGGGATGGAACAGACATCTTCCCTGGTGACAGCAACAGGTAGGGGTGACTAGAAACAACATATGGGAACAACCCATTCTAGCAAGCAGCCAGATTCAAAGAAAGCAGCACTGCAGGAATGAGATAATACCACACCAGGAGCACTGCTCTGCAGCAGCTCAACACTTTTTGATGATTATCCAAGCTGCACTGAGAGGGCATCAGTTTTATTCCAGCAACTGATCTGACAGAGAGGAGAAAAGACATGATAGATAAAGCAGAACTACAGTTTCTCTGTACCATTCAGTCATGAGCCAAATATCAAGATGTGTTCCCTCCACAATCTATCTCACTGAACAATCCTGACTGAGGGGAATTTAAATACTAATTTTTAAAGGAAGGGTATGAAACTAGAGAATTCTGTATTGAAGGAGAAAAGGAACAAGAGTTTGCCTTCTCTCTGTGGGCACATTCAGCCCCTGACAACATTGGCAAGAAGAGATGGACAACCCGTAAGACTCAGACATCTTGGGCAGTCATTAATGTAATCACATACCAGAAAGTCTTTAGGAACACCAGAAAAAAAGACCCAAGTACATCCAGACTTGGGAGGTGGTCATGTATTGTTTTTATGAGGGATAACTAAATACCTAAGAATAGATGCAATAACTCTTTAATAAGAGCATGAGGATTTCCATGATGAATAGTATTTTACTCATGGCAAAGGGATAGCTCCTCATCTAGGAGATAACCACACCTTTTCCTATGTAACCTGGGTGTGAAACCTCTGGCCCTTTCACTAGTGGCAGTTTATCAGTTCTCTGGGGTTTGACACACAATGCTAGATGAGACATTCTTCTACGTTACCAGCTGCAGAAAATAAGAAGGGATAACTGCAAGTTCAAGGCTTAAATGATAACAAAGGAACACTGTGTCACCAAGGGTTGCCAATGAATACCTGCTACAACTGCCTAATGCTTTTCCTGTTTGTTTATGAACTTGAACATCAGATTTTCATCACAAGACATAAAAGTCCTCCTTCTTGATCCTGTTCTATCCAGGGAGATAAAAACAAGTAACACTTGCAAACTACTGATGCCTATGAAGAAGTGGAAAGGCATGGAAAACATTCTGCTCTCTTTCTGGACTAGGAGAAACAGTTGTGACATAAAGATTAGTAACACTTAGACCTCCCTAGAAAAGAGGGGGGAATGAGACGTAGTATTGCCTCCTTGCCTTCTGAGAGCCCAGCAGAGCTGCAAGGCACTTCTTAAGTAGGGTGGACAGTAAATCTATCATAGACTGCTGGGCTTGTCAGACTTGATCAGAATTGTCACTTACACCATTTATTAAAGCCAGGACCAGAGCTCCTGAAGTGAGCTCATCTTTTCATATTGTTTCTTTTTACTTTCCTCTTCCACAGTAGCATTTTTCTTATTGCATAACTGATTTAAAGGGTCTGAGAGGAAGACAAATCTGCAACAGACCCTGGCTGTGTCTTTGCGATCTCACTTTCATTTCCCTAATGGCTCTATTGTAATTAGATTTGCAAAACCAGAAAAAGGTCTCATTTTGAATGGCAACAGCTGTTGACATCAAGATTACATTGAATAATTTACTGGTTTAATTTTAGCTGCTAAACAATAAGAGCCTCTTGTTGAAGATTATTTCACTGTCTAAAGTTTGCTCTTTTTTTCCCCTGGCTGCCTTTCCCTTCCTTTGTTCCATATGCTGGACAGACACCACCAACCATCTCATCAAAAAAACCCCAGCATTTAACTTGTGTGGCCCATACAAAACAATAGTTGTGTGACTACTATTATTTTGTGGCATAGATCCTTAATTTTGGCTCAGATACATGGGCTGTATATTTCCAAATGGAACAAGTGATTTTAGGCACTTAGACAGCACTTGAGAAGCTGACGTTCAGAATCAGACTCCTGTACAAAGCCTGGTTTCAGACAAACCCTTTGCATCAGTCCCCATATGAGAGAAAGAGCATTAACGCTTCCATCTCACAGTAGTGCTGCCAGGTTAGTTCACCAAAAGCAAGGAGCAGAGACGAAAATTCTGTCAACAAGTGAATACCAAAAATAAAGGCATTTTACAGGCCTACACTGAAGTGTCACTAGCAGCATTTGCTACAAACCTGTGGTAGGTAGAAGGAGAGCTAAGAGCACTGCTGTGAAAAGCTGTTCTCTGTGGTTTTCAGAAGGGCTTTAAGCTTTTTTCCTGATAAACTGCTGGACATTCATGACCAGAACCTGAAAGTCATGAGACCCCTGAAAATCAAAGGTCACACTACTGCTGCACACACTGTTTTCAGGAGCGGGACAAGTGCTTTACCCATTCAAACTGTATGTAAACAATCATGTGCTATAAGCAGTAAAGGGGATGGCTCACTTGACAGAACTGGCACTTACCCTTGGGTGCAGTTTGGATGACACGGATGGCACTCACGATCCTCATCAGCATATTTGAAAATGAAGCTGTTGGTCCCCTGTAAGCCATCAGGACATTTTTCCACACAATTTGGACCATCCTTAAAATGGAAGCACTTTGTGCAGTGGTCAGGTCCCTGGAGACATGGGAGGAAGAAATGCAGTGCATTCAAGTTACTCTGTCTCTTCCTCCTGCGCTAGAATTTGCAAGTCCTCGACTGGCGGCACACTCAGCAACAACTGTTAATAGCACTTATTAGTTAGAGTTGGAAAGGATTACCTTAAAGATCATCTAGTTCCAAGCCCTCTGCTATGGACAGGGACACCTCCCACTAAACCATGTGACCCAAGGCTCTGTCCAACCTGGCCTTGAACACTGCCAGGGATGGAGCATTTACCACTTTGTTGGGCAACCTGTTCCACTGCCTCATTACCTTCACAGGGAAGAACTTCTGCCTTATATCTAACCTGAATTTCCCTGGTTTAAATTTGAGCCCATCACCCTTTGTCCTATCACTACAGTCCTGATGAAGAGTCCCTCCCCAGCATCCTTATAGCCTCCTTCAGATACTGGAAGGCTGCTATGAGGTTTCCACGCAGCCTTCTCTTCTCCAGGCTGAACAGCCCCAATGTTCTCAGCCTGTCTTCATATGGGAGGTTCTCCAGCCCCCTGATCATCCTCGTGGCCTCCTCTGGACTTGTTCCAACAGTTCCATGCCCTTTTTATGTTGAGGACACCAGAACTGCACACAATACTCCAGGTGAGGTCTCACAAGAGCAGAGTAGAGGGGCAGGATCACCTCCTTCGACCTGCTGGTCACACTCCTTTTGATGCAGCCCAGGATAAGGTTGGCTTTCTGGGCTGTGAGCACACACTGAAGCCAGTTCATGTTCAGTTTCTCATTAACCAACACCCTCAAGTCCTTCTCCACAGGGGCTGCTCTGAATCTCTTCTCTGCCTAACCTGTAGCTGTGCGTGGGATTGCCCTGACCCAGGTGTAGGACCTTAACACTTGGCTTTGTTGAACTTCACGAGGTTGGCACTGGCCACCTCTCAAACATGTCCACGTCCCTCTGGATGGCAAACAAGCACCGAATAATCTGTATGGTTCATTTAAGATGCATGAAAAAAATTACCTATTGAAACAACCAAAAAGGCTAACCTAAGTTTGAAACAAACAAACCCCCAAACGTATTGTTCAACTTAACTCAGAAATTGAGACAAAATTCCATACTTTTTTTCCACGGGGAAATAAAAAAAAAGGAAATGGAAACTGCAAAGCTGCAGTAGAACAGGACAGAGCTAAGTATAAAGAATGACAGCAGTGATAAAGAGGGCACTCAAATCACAGCTGCATGCTAGCTCTCATCTAAAAACAAAGTCTGTCTGTACCACTAAGGCATTAAAACAACTCAGGAAAGAAAAGGAAAACTTTTTAAACATTTTCTAAAGGGGGCCGATCCAAGCAAGTTTATTCCCAGCACCAATTTAACATGAGCAGAATTCTTTCCCTATATGCAGAGATTGCATATTTTCTGCTTTTGTTGACGTTAATTTTCAATAGCTGTTTTAAAGTCTGTAAGCAGAAAACGCCTGTGCTTCAGCACTCTTTAACCAGCCAGCCCATAACACACCAAGGTTTGTTCTTACCGGCCCGTAGCATGTGATCATGTTTTCTTCCATCTTTTCGCACTGGGGATCACACTCCACACAGACAGAACCATTTGCAAATTCCCGAAATTCCCTAGGAAAATATTTTGCAGGTGAGTCAGGAGAGAACAGAAGCAAGACTGAAACTGGGATGGAAACTGAGACAAAATGGCTGCTCTTCAGCAAGTGGAAATCACTTCAGCTGCGTGCAGGTGAGCAGACTGCACAGCTGATATCACTTCTGTTAATGACATTATGTTGCTTTGCACCAGCTGAAAACCTCACTCACAGGCAGGTGAAGCAGAAGGCATCTTGTTTGCCAGTATAAAACTATAGTAGGGTTTTGCCCTCTTAAGAAATAAGGACACCATTAATAGGACAAAGTAACTCATTTCTGGATTTTTATCTATGGAATTGTCACTCCTGCTCAGGTTCAGGAAGCCACTTGTTATATGTTGGACACCACTATAAGGCAGGAAAGGATTAGAAAGAGCACTGATCCACAGTGCTGCGCTTGTTTTATTTAGTTTTCTATGAATACTCTCTTTTTAAAGCCCATTCTCTAAAAGGCTTGTAACTTATTCAACAACACTTCCAGATCGAAGTCTGAATCTATAAAACCTCAAAACAAATCCTTTTGCTCCATTAGAAACTATCATCTTTTTATTAACCCCTTACAGGGGGTGGGAAAGTAGTGATAGCACGTGGGATTTCTTCCTTCAAACACCAGGTAGCTCATTTTAGCTGCCAGTTACAACTCACAAAAAAACCTATAGCACCCTCTCAACACAATATATCCCTCTTCTAGGCTGAGATAAATTAGCATGTGAAAAGGTTGTTTTTTCTCCCACTAACCATGGACAGAATCTATGCACCTAGCTCAGACTGGACACACCAAAGCTTTGTAGATGGATCCCATCTCATTGCATTAACCAGTTAAAATATTTGTATTAACCAGTTAAAAGATGTGCTGCACACTCACAGCGGGCTCCAGTAATATCCAGGTAAAGGGTGAAGGCCTCTGTGCTTAGGTTATGGATGCTCCTTTACAGCCACTAGGTTCTATTGCAACAATACAGCTAAGTAAAACCCCTACTTGCACTACTGTGCAAATGAGCACACCCTTCCCTGGCTTTTTTTGCATGCATTCTCCATATCGAAGAGCTTAGGAAGTCTTCCATGTTATATGGGAGTTCATTTTATACTCTTTCCTTAACAGTTACACAAGTTGGCATCCAGTGAAGGAAAAGAAAGAGAACAAAACCATATAGTGACCTTATTTTCAAATAACAGTTTGAGTTGAAAAAGATAATTAATACCATTTAGGTTTTTTATCTTGACTTTAGAAGAGGTGTTGGGGAACTTGCTATGCTGTTAGACACGGATTGAAATTCCACCTGCTCCACTCCACAGCCTAATTATGAATTTCTGCTGCTGCAGCTAATATAAGCAGTTCAGCTCTATTTTGTCTGTCATGAGGCCAATTTCTCATTCCTACATACTGGCTGTACCATATGTAGGAATTCCCCTACCCATCCTCCAGAAAAGATGGTGCACATGCATGAGCAGCAGAGGGAAAGGAGGGGAGAACTCATGCTGGGTTTAGAGTTGTGTGTACACATACATAGTGCATTATGAAAAGAGAGTGTTTCTACTTTGGGGTCCTTATTTAGAGAATTTCTCTATCAAATGCCTAGATCTAACTCATCTGAAAGAACATAAGTGTATGTGTTTTGGAACAGGAATGTTTATTCAAGTAGGGCTAAATGGTGGGGGCTTTTTTGTGTAAGTCTTCACCTAAATCAAAGTGTTCACATCATCAGCAATGCAAAAGGTGCAATAAACTTGATGCTGCATGGAAATTTTAGCAGAATACTAAGTAAAACCTTCCACACAAGTTCAGATTAGGAAATCTTTAAAACTCATCCCATAATACATTTCACTCAAAATCAGTACTACTGGCAATGGAGACAGATATTGATTAATTTTAAACCAAAATAACTTACTCACTGAAGGCCTGAACAATGTAATCAGCAACTTGAAGGCAACGTGCAAGAGAAGTATCTTACCCATCATACAGGTTACAGGAGTCTATGCAGGTCCTGCCTCTGATGAAGCGCTTGCAGGAGAGACACTGGTCTGGGCCTGGCCCCCAACAGCCATCACTTGAGCATAACTCATTACACACCATTCCATCAGCAGCTGCAGAGAGTGAGGATACTGTCATTAACTTACACAGTTCTCTGAGATCCAAAGGAAACCACTGCATTCAGCATTCTGCCATACTCAGAGAAGTACATGGAATGTTCAGATTTCCCAGAAACAGAGTAGAGAAAAAGCACATAACTGTCATGATACCACTACAGAAACATACTGTGCACTCACAGTTTGAATTCTATCACTTCTGGTTTCTTTCCTTTCAGAAAGGATTTAGTAGAATGAGAAAAAGGTTTAAGAGAGGGCTGCAAGGATGAGCTTCTATACCAGAAGTAAACAAATAAGTAGCCTTAGTTATGGGTGAGAAAAGAACATGATAGAGGTTTATAAAATTGTGAATAACAGGAAGGTATGTAAGCATGAAACAACTGCTCACTGCTTCTTCCAAGTCCCTCAGGGGCATTCAAAACAACAGGAACCCAACAGGGTTCAAAACTGAGAGTTTTCATCACAGAAAGTATAGATCAAGCTGCAGAATTCCCTGACACATGAAAAATGCCAAAAATCTAAAGGATTTGAAAAATCAATTGTCCAAATCCACTGAAGGGCTATGAACCTAAAACATAAACCACTACCTCTGAATTGGAGGACTTCCTAAAATAACATTTATGGATGCTGGGGAGAAAGACGAAAGAAAGTCACCATTAACTGTGATTTTTAATTGTTTATTGCAAAAGCACCTGAAAGTGCCATACAACCGTTATTATAAACCCCCAAATAAATCATGAACAAAGGGGGAAAGGGAAAGGTTGTTTCAAACAGTGTAACTAATTCTGTATTTTACATCAATTCTCCCCTACATAAAATCTGGATGACTGTGACAGATGGAGAAAATGACCAAAGAGCAAAAGGAAACACAGGTAAATCTCCCCAGCATCTGAGTGAAGTCTAGCTGTGCACTGTCAGACAATCCCTGGCACGTGAAACTGTAGGTCTCTTCATCTGAATTCACTCTTGCACAATGGAATGTTTTATGCAGATGGATTACATACTAGACTTGAGTAGATGAAAACCAGCAAAGATCTGAAATATCAGATATGGAAAATACATAAACATTTCTTTAATTTTGGAGACAGCTTGAGGGGAGTGTCAAATAAGAAATTAATAGTAGGTTTGCTGATAGAATTCTACCACCCCCACCAATGCTTCAGCAACAAAGACGTCCAGTTGGGAACAAACACATGCGCCTGAACAATTAAAGAGCACACTATGTTTTATTACCTGAGAAGCACAAAGCCCTTCTAAATCACAAGAGCCAGCAGAAAGATGCTTTCTACTCTTCACCGCATGTTTAAAAACTGGTTATTCTGTGCTGTGGTGTGTATAATGTCTGACATTTGAACCACTGAATGCCTATCAGAGTAGCTTACTGCTCAGGAGAGCATGCTGCTTCATACAGCACCTCATTCCTTAACCACTTTTCATCATCCAGCATAAGCCCTATCTTTCTCATCTATATAGCATGCCTAGTCTATATGTCCTCCTCTACTTCCAACAAGGCAATTCCTGAAACACCTTTTGCCTGCTGACATGTAGGAAGTTCATGTCACACTGGCAGGGCGCTTTCCTTTCATACATATGAGCTGTTCTACCCTCGTCACCCTGCTTTTTGACCACTGAATTTATTACAAAGCACTTAGAAAAAACCATGCAGCACCTGTATGCATGGTTCCTCTCTCCTAGCCCATGAAGTGACTAGGCAAGAAGAGTGAATCTTCTTCCATGTTTCCCTTCTTCTTGCAACAGGACATTCTGCTTTATTGAGACTGAACATGGCAGATCCTCACCTACTTGTTTGGTTTTCTGCCTAGAACAGTTCCAGAATTCAGGATATTTCACCTTTACACCCTTATAAGCAGCACAGAAGCCCACCAAAAATTTCATGTCCTCCAGTTCTTGCAGATAAGTGATCCAAGAACCAGACGTTTGCCAGCATGACTTCTAGTTGTACATGGCTCTGCTGTACAACACGTGTAATTCAGCAGGAAGAGGAGCACTATCTTATTCAATACTATACAGCAAATAACTTTGGACATGAAAAGCCTGCACACTCATGTTTTATCAAGGCGGGAACGCTTGAATACATATATATATATCACACTCATTTTCTTAATGACAACATCCAGGTGGTGTTCAGAAGTATCTTTTTGATTCTTCTTTTGCCTCAAAGCTCAAAGCAGGTGTAGCCAAACATGACACAATTAAATGTAGGAGTAACTCCAGGTGATCATTTAATTTCCTTTTAAGTGTATTAATTATCACAGATTCCAGCACAGCAAGAGAAACCTGCACTGTTTAGCATGCCATTTCACAGAGCTGTCTCCTTTTCTTCCCCTGAGCTCTGCTGTACATCAGGAGTCATTCTATTGCAGTCAAAGGAGCCACACTATACAAAGTCAGTATCAGCAGAGACCAAAAATCCAGCTTTTCATTATTGTCCTAACCTCCTTTTAAACAACGTTTTTAGAAGAACTAATAGATGTCAGTAGTTCCACTGTGCTGCCACTGACTGAACTTCACAGAAACCAAAGGAACCAGGCAAAAGCTTTGCATTACCAAATGCTACATGTGTAGCTCACGCAGCTCCTTTTTGCACGTACTTTTAGACATCTTGCGCATCTCAGTCTCCTGCCGACTCCGTGCAGTACAGTTCAGGAGGCGCACTGACTTGGTATTAAAGGCTGGTTTGGCCTATTTCATGTACATTACCTATAGAAGGAGCTAGGAAGAAGTTCTGGATGATACAGCTGGATATTTTAGGGGAACCCCAGCTATGCCTTAGGATACAGAGCACACTTGAGGGCTCCTTCAGAATCTTCCAATCTCCCTTGATCTCACCTAATCACATGGTGACCTTGACTGACCAGAAAAATCCATGAATCCTGCCTCATGCTGCCTCCCACAGGGACAAGTTGGGATTAACAGACACTAGGCAAATAAAAACCAGCAAAAAAAAAAAAAGCAAAACCAAGAAAACAAAAACAACCCCCAAAGCTACCACAGCTCCATGTAAGCAAGTTTTTTCTATGAATTGCTTTCTTTTCTAGTAGTCAGTGACTCACTTCAAGTACATGGTACGCGATAAATAAACATACCCTGCTTTGGAGATTGCTTTTTTGAAGATCTCAGTTTCAGTCTTAAAAGTATTTGCGATCCCTCAGATTTTGTTTTACACACTCTTGCCATTGAAAGGCAGTTTTCTGTTTGCTTGCTCACCTTTCTTGTAACTTGAACCTGCGCTTTTGTTACTAGTGATTTCCTTTCTTTTCCCTGTTCTTAGCTGTCAGAGTACTCTGGGATCAGAATTCGTTTACACACCCAGACACATAATATTGCTGTGAAATATCCCTTCAAATAGCAAGTGATTCTATTACAAGGTAGCTCAGAAAATACACTGAGTAACCTTATGCAAATAGAGAGCTTTTCAGTACAGAAAATCAGGATTACTCTACTGAAATCTGGCCAACGCAGCACCTGTAGTCTATGAAAAATGCAATTAAAAAACCCCCCATTATTTCCTTCTGCTTATTTCTAACTCATAGAAATGTTTTTACAAATGAAACTTGGCAAGAAGCAAGTGGGGTTTTTTGACAACTGATAAACACCCGTTATGCTTGTCTGTCTTCCTCCTCTTTAATTATAGGGATGGCTGAAAAAATATTTCAATTTTGAACACATTATTTAGCATTTCCATGGGTTGAGAATGTTCTGAAGCTCCAGCATACAACAGGGCCATATGTGGAATGAACGCACAGTAATGCTTTTGACAGGAACTCATTCCCATTGGGAGTTTTAGAACAAGTGTTCATTCTTTATTAATGGGGTCACACAGGTTAGAAACAGAAAGGTTCCATGTTTTTCCTAACCTAGACAGAACACAAGAAAATCTGCTATCTAAAAAGGAAGAATTATGGTCATCTGCCTATAGAGTTATGGGCCTGTTCCAAAGCTCTGGGAACTCTAGGAAAAAGCTTTGCAGGTTTCAGTTAGCATCATGCCAGGTAAGGAACGGAATCATTCATACAAGTTGCTAATTGGAGGCAAAAGTGACAAAATTCATAACAATCACATCTATAGCAACCTTTGCCTAGAAAGGTTTCTCTGTACATTGCAGATGTCACTAAAGATGAAAGGTATTACTTAAATAACTTGGTATAAAAGAAGATTATTTTTTTTGCTACATTTCTTTTGTGTGCACTCATATTGAACATGAGTCACCTCTGACTGTTCCATAAAAATAACACATGCTGGGAAAAAAAAGGCAGATTCTTCCCTTCAGTAGGGAGCAACAGTAAAATCTACCTACTAGAGCATATGATGTAGCAAATAACTCCACAGTCATTCTTTCTGCATTAGTAATATTCATAACAAACTGACTTTAACATTACACTTTACAGTAGTAGACAAAAATCTTCATTAGAGGAGAGCTTCATGCACTGCATTTTAGACAAACGCTCTCCAATTGATTTCCACTTGACTGCCCATGGCAGGTGGATTGGAACTGGATGATCTTTAGGTCCTTTCCAACACAAACCATTCTGTGATTCTATGATTTATCAGTTTGAAGATCACAGAATTACAGACTGGTTTGGGCTGGAACGGACCTTAAAACTCATTCAGTTCCAAACCCCTGCCACAGGCAGGGCACCTTCCACTAGAGCAGGTGCTGGAAGATTTAAAGAAAACCCTCCCAAATCCCTGTCTGTTGGCCTTTTCTGAAAATCGAAGATGTTTCAGAGGATGCTGGACAAATGCATCTGGCCCTAAGGAACAGTTCACCCTTCCTCCACATAACTGGGAGCATTTCAGTTAGACATCTAACCTGCAGCAGAACCCATTTAACCCCAGAGAGATGCTGACTGGCAGGCAGAGTTGAAGCAGCAGGATCGCTCTTCTCATCTAATGCTGGCTCTCAAAAAGCTACAAAATATTAATCCATTCACATAGATGTGCATAGAGAGAGAAAGCCACTGTTCCCCATGAAGGTTCAGGAAGTCAAAGACACTGTCTTCTGATGGGAGTGACCTGGCCACTAGCCTACATTCATTACATACAGTCCATTTAACAAACACAGATTAGAGTCCATTTTTAAAGCTAATACCTTGGTACTGCAGCTTACATTGTGACTCCTTTAAAATGAAATGAATGAGATCTGTTTTCCTCAGGAAGATCCCCTTGGTGTTACATTTCGTGAGATACCTTTAGGAGATTTTTTCCTTCCTGGAAAAATAATGAATCTCTATTCTAACAAACCCTCCATAACCTAAACGTCAAACTTTACATTTCCCCTTTGTGTGCATACATACTGACAAGACATGCAGTGCAATAGGACGATGTGACAGCACATCCAAGTTTCCAATTGCCCTGGAAGCCCATGTTTCAGCAGTTGCGGCTGCTTCAAAGGGACTCAAACTTGTGATCACAGGAAAGGGCAAGGAGGTCTTTGACAAAGGAGTCCTGACAACTAATATGGGAGTATCTTCCCAACTACCATGTTCAGCTATGTCCCCAAGCTCTCAAAAACAATGAAACAAATGGAACACTATTCCACAAAGAAAAAGCACATTATGAAGCTCCCTATTGAGTAGTTTTCCATTGTCTTCTATCATACTGTAAGTTGCAGACAGTTTGAAGCAAAGTGGCAGCTTTACTGTATGAGCCATGAGTCCTATGTTCAACTTTATTTCTGCCTATTTTATTTTTATACTAAATCTCTAGGAATTGCAGTGAGCTGGTTGTCTTTCTATCAAATGATGATCATTATCATACAGCTATAGGCAACTTGCTGTTAGAAAACATCAAATAGCACCAAGAGCAAGATTTTCTTCCAGAGTCAGCAAGTTTTGATATGGCAGAGAGGAAACCTCTGGAAGGTCCTCAGGGTCACATATCTCCCAGCAAGATGGGACCACAAGGATCTTGGAATGTAACCACAGAGACTCTTGCACAGTCATCTAGACCTTGTGCTTTTTCAGACAGATTCTGTTCTGTCAGCCCAAGAAATTCCTTACATGAAATCTCAAAGGGCTAATTCTTCCTCTCATGACATACAAAATACACTTGTTACTAGACTGCTAGCACAGAACTAGCTTCCTCCTCACACCTTGAGCCTATTAAACCCCAACCCCACTTCAGAGGAAAGCAGCTAGCAATCCACTGTCCCTGGGCAGATGTAATTCTCTTTCTTGGCAACACCTCTATTTGCCAAATAATATACCATTTCACATATATTTTAGTTTCTATGTGGGGGCAGAAAAAACAGACTGCAAATCATCCGCAAACGCTCTAGCTTTCAAGACTGAAGGCACTAGCTGTTCATGGGAAGTCAGGATCTTTCCTCCAAGTTTCAGAGGAGCTGATTGGGCCAGAAATGGCATACTGACTCCTTGCAAGGCTGATCTTATCTAATGGTCAAATAAGATTCACACTCAGAACTCAAAACAAAGAAAAAGCCTTGAGACAGAACAAATGAAAAACAAGAGAAGAGTAGCCATTAAGATGATACAAAGCTCATGGATGTTGAGAAACTGGGGCTAATTCAGAACCAGATGAAGTTGGGAGTGTTGACAACAGAGACTTTGCAGCCTTCTTTGGTCCTGCAACTGATTAACTCATTTCATTATTCAGGACTGTTCTTGGCCTCTTCATCAAAGCTTCATTCCTACATGCCATTATCAGCACATGATAATCATCTTTGATTTGATGACATTCAGTCACCTCAGGATGACAAAAGAAAGCTATGCTACTCTCAACAAACAAATCACTTGGATTCATTTACTCATGCCTTTGTCACCTCTTGGCTGGGTTTACAGTAGTAAGGACATCAGTTCAACCTATAGGACACCCTTTGCACTTCCTCACCACAGAAGTGGCAGCAGCCACTGCAGCTCTCCTCTGACTTCTCTACTGCCTTCAGACAAAATGCTCTACCAGATATAAGGGAGTACTCCATAGTTTCATAGCCTATGACAAGGACATCTTTGGCAAACATACACAGAAACTTCTACCAAGGAATCTTCTGTCACATCCTTCTGTCTCACATAATAGTCAAATACTAATCATGACAATAAAACCCCCAGAACAATAAAACCCAGAGAGACCTACTGTAAAGATCTTTCCTCTTCATGCAGCTCTGGCATGACAGAAGAAATGAGAACAGTAACTGAGCAGCAGTGATAACTGTATAGCCTATATTTCACCTAACACTGGAAGGTATACTCACACTACAATGATGGGCACAGCCATAAACTCTCCCAGAGCAGAGCAGAATACCACTTCAAAGGGAGGGAAGAAAAAAATAAAGGAAGAAAAGAAAAAAAGCAAAACAAGAAAGCCAAGAAAAAGAACTAAAAGAGTAAGTTAAAAGTAGAACCACAGCCTGGAAAAAAAAAAAACAACAAACCAAACCCAAATCAAACTTTTCTGGCTGGTCAAAGCACAAACCCCAGAAATACCACTTAAACATTTAATGAATGCAGTTCATTAAATGCAATTTAATGAATCTCCTCTCTTCTTAGTAGTTTAATAGGCACTTAAAATCAGCTGTACTGCTGTTACAGTATGACTGTATTGATTCTATTTGCTGCCTGTTTTCTGTATAACCAAATTGTTTCATCTGCCACATAGTATTCATTTGCTTTTCAGTACTATGACCTCAGTCCAGGTTCTGGCACCTCAGCATTCCTGAAAGACAGGCCCAATTAAAAGTAATCTTTATCAGGTAAGTCAAATACAGAAAGGAGGAACTCAGTGATCAGAAGCAGTCTCAAAAGTGACCTTTCTGGATTAAGACTGGGCCACTTTGGTAAGGCAGCGCAAAGAAAGCAGAATGTGCTAATCTATCTCCATAAGGAAAGGGCTGTAGTTTTCCAATCTGTAAAATCAGTGCCTTTCATGAACACTACAGTTGCTCCACGTTTATGGCCTTCAGAATTCCTATTTGTGAAAGTGGATCTCTGACCTGTAAATTTCACATCATGGTAAGGAAGCAGCTTTCTCTCTTTCCTCCCTTTTATTTGTTCAGACCTTAAAACATTTCATTTGCCTATAAATCTGCTCAGAGACAGCCTGGGCCAAATCCTGAGATGATCACAGCCCGCGCTCAGAGTCATCAGCCAGCTCTCACCACACTGCATCCTGTCAGTAGCTGTACCATTTACCCCCAGCTGATCCCATCACAGACAAGATTTGCTCTGAGCTCCAGCACTTACTGCAGTTCTCTGCCTTTTTGTTTCGATGAATCACTGTCTTTTGACTGGGTGTGCTGAAGAGGCTGGACCAGTTGACTGTGTGGTAATAGCACAAATTGCTGTTGTCTGTTATGTAGATGTTGCCAGCACTGATCTGCTTCAAGGACTGAAACTGCAGAGAAGTAATGCCTTGTTGCTTTAGGATGAGTAAGGAAAGACCACTGTGATGAAAAGGAAAGAGAGAACAGGAATTAGCTCCAGAAGGCAGAACTGGTTGGGAATTTCACACTAGAATTAGTTACTACTGTCAAGATGATCTTTCTTGCAAAACTGAAATTTGGTCAAAAACCTATTTTGGGGTAACAAATATTCAACTCCTTCCAGTTCAACCATTAACATATTTTTGAGATAAATCAAAATCTTTTTCAGTTTCCTCAATTTTGCTGTTGAGGAAACTGAATAAGATCCTGATTTCCCCCCCCAACAGAATTAATGCTATGATAGTTTCTATGCTAAGGAGAAACTGACAAAGTCATGCAAAATGTATTAACATCTTCTGTCAGGCATCAAATTAGTATCATTCATACTAATACAGGAAGAAATTGTTATTTTCAAGGAAATTTTTCCAGCCCACTTTCTACATTTCATTTTTCTTTTGTTGTAATATGTGGTTATCGCCTTTCTTCATCAAATGAACAGTAAGTGATTGTCTGTGTAACATGGAAATGACTGCACATTTTTTATGACTGAAGATTAGTGAAGACAATATCCAGTTTCTGGGCATCCTTTAAGTTATTGTATTTTAATGATTATAATTGTTTTCCAGCTGTTCCAAATAAAAATTGCTGCTTCGAAACAGAATGCTGGGCTGTAACTCAACCTCCAGGTTTCACTGCTATTCCTGTTAAGCTTGGCTTGCTGTTTAAGATGCCAGCAGAATCCCATGACTGCTTTCCTATATTCACACAATGGGGAATGAGGGGTTGCTGTACGTATCATTCAGGTACCTTCTTGTGCTTCCCCCGTTATTTCTCACCACATATTTTCTCTTCAAACCAATTCTCCCATAAGAGCTTTCATTTGGAAACATTTCTGGTAAAAATGGCTCTATAGAGCTAACGTATACCCCACATGCCAGGCACCTCAGGATCTCAGAATTCAGATGTACTGATCTTTTACTACTTCTTAGGACCACATTGTTCTGTCGGCATGTGAACCTGCACTTCCAATCACAGCCACTTAAACTTACCAAGAATGCGGTTAAGCTCTCCTATTAATGTCTTCTAAGTTGTTTTACATTCACAAGGTATTTTAAACTGAAATGTACTTTCCAGACAATGTGTTAATAGCTGCAGCAATGAACCAAGATGTTATTTATTCATTTTTAAATCATTACATTCAATATGTATTATCCATTATAAATAACTGATTAGCAAAGATACTGTTCATGAATACCTCAGTTACAGAGAAAAATATATCAATTTATGATGCCCTTCCCAAAGGATCTTGCATTCTGTGCTGCTGCACAAAGAATTACTGAATACTAATAAAAAATAATTTCATCAACAGAGTAGGTACCTTACCTATAGAGGGCTCTTCCACCAATAGTAACTAAGTTAGAAAACACCCTGAAATCTGTCATATTCTCAGGCCATGACTGGATGTTCAAATACCCTGAAGGAGAAAAAGGCAAGCACATGCATGTCAGGGATTTCAGCCATAAACATTGCTCTATTGCATACATGAGTTAGGACAGGTTTAGCCTATAAATGAAAGACAGTGCTGGTTTGAGAAAAACAAATAAACAGGTAATGAATGCTGCAGACTAATGTCTTCGAATTCATCAGGTTGCTCTCCTCCAAGAAAGCAAATGAAGTCTCATCACAGCAGCATTACATTCACTTTCAACAGCCACAGTGAGGGTGAACCCAAACACAGGCTGGAATCTTGCAATGCCTCCCAGCCTTTTCTGAACAGCAGCAGCAGAAAAGAATGAAGATTTGCCGGAATTAAGAACATTCCATTTTAAAATGTGCTAGACACTTTGGACAGCAGTTGAGAGATCTGTCATGATTCATTAAAAGATGACAAGGCTTTCCTAAAACAAAGACTTTGCATTCACTTCTATGAGTGTGTGAGGACTCTTCATCACCAGAGAACATTCTCTGCACAAGTATGTGGGACTAACGATTTTGTGCTACACAGACCTCTATATACTGCAGTTCCCTATGATTTTGATTCCGTAGTGGACAGAAATGCAGCACATCTTTAAGGACAGGAGTAATTATTACTTAAGTAGTAGAACTGAGACTGTCAAATAGTGCGTTTACGAATGGGAAATGACACACATCCAGTTGTCAGGTTATCTTTGACATTCATTAGGGAGAAACTGAGAGTTTACTTGCATTTTTAACCCCCTTGCTTTGCTGAAATACACAGTTTTTGAGAGCTCCCACGAAGCACATGCGAGAGAAGTCATTTCAAATTTGTGGCAGCATCTTCTGCTAGACCAAGAGAAGTAGCAGCAAAAGCAGATTGGCTTTGTTTTCCAAGGCATATTTCAAATGCTTTTAGGTGAAGACAATACTTTCCCACATTTCAGCACCATTTTCCTCACCAGGTGCCCCTCTTGCAACACTTGCCCTACTTTGTTAGCATGGGACCAAGACCCCTGGACCACTTAACAAATACAAGATTCATGAATACAGAATGCCCATTATGTTTGGGGTACACAAACATCAGAAGACCAAGACCCCAAACATAATGGGCATTCTGTATTCACAAATCTTGTGTTTTTCAGAAAACCCAACAAATGACAACCACAGAAGCAAAGTGAGAAGTTCAGATTGTAGGAAATCAGAAGCGTGTTACCTGTTATCTCTCTCACTGTTTGGAAGATATTTAATTTCTCTGGATTGATTGCAGCAATTGTGTGATATGGGTCTCTGAAAGATTAAAAGCACAAAATGTGATGCTCTAAATAAAAAAAGAAACAGATTCTCAAAGACACAGCATGTAGAAAGCAGTATTCAGGAGTATTCATTTTGCTTTTAGGCACATGTGCCAGGTGTCTTTAGACTGTTTCCAACTTCTTCAGACTGTTGATCCTGTAGAACCTGTATCTAACTTCTCCCAAGTCATCTTGAATGAAAATAATGGTGCTTAACAACTTCAAGGTTTAAATTACTAGTGTTTCAACAGATATTTCTGCTCATGAAGAATTAAGGGATTCTAAATAACCACGGGTAACCACCCTAAAGGAAAGATGAATATTCAACATTTTTCCCAGGAATACTAGTTCAGCTGGGATACCATACTACCAGTGACAAAATATAAGCAAAACAAACCAAAGAGCATGCCACCAGCTCCTGACACATAACATTGCAAGGGTAAACTGTTTAAAGGTGTTGAACAGAGAACATCAAAAGCACAGATCCATGCCAAGCAAGTTTGCCACCTAAGAAATTAAATACCCCATCAAGCTTTAAAATATCGAAGTTAGATGTGCTACAGTGTAAAAAGGCAAACCTGATCTTGATTTTGAGAGTGTAAGTACATTTAGTAAGTAGGTTTTTTTGTTTCCCTAATTTTAAAGGAGTAAAGACTCTCCAACTATTTAAGAGGCCAACTAGAAGCTTAACCTGAACAAATATCCTTTCAAAATCCTTCTGTAACACCATGTTACAGTATGTATTGTGTTTTCTGAGTGCAGGAAACATGTTCAGTAAATGTGAAGCATGCATTACCACTTCTAGACTATCTACACTAGATAACAAGTTTTTACTATCTAAGAAAAACACAGAACTTAGCTTTTAAAATGTATTACTGCTGAATATTGAAAACCCTTGTCTGCAATAAACATAAGCTTGCTGAATTTCACCTCAAAATCCTAAGATAAAGCAGTCTTTAGAGATACAAATAT
Organism: Pezoporus flaviventris; assembly: GCF_033815535.1. Taxonomy (NCBI): domain Eukaryota; kingdom Metazoa; phylum Chordata; class Aves; order Psittaciformes; family Psittacidae; genus Pezoporus; species Pezoporus flaviventris. The sequence goes on from NW_026892549.1 coordinate 57,199,719, forward strand.
ACACTTAAATCCCTTAAACAGCCAAATGTCTGCTATGTTTTATCCACATATAGAACTGTAGAATAATGAAGTCATCTTCTATCATTCTTATTAGCAGAGCCAGGATTTTTCAGTACAACAGACACAGCTTCAGCTCATTGTGAAACTGGAGACGGACAACTAAAAGGAAAATAAAGAGCTAGTGAGCACTGAGGGTTTGCTGCAGGGCAAGGAGGATAAGGTGGCAACATTTGCTGTTAGATGCATCTGTCCATTCTCAAAACTACAGCTCCCCTTGGTGTGTCCCACCCGTTCACAGGCAGCAACACAAGCAGAAGCAGCTTGGTGTTTCAGCAGCCCAACCAGAAGAAAACAGTAGAAAGAAGGCTACATCCAACCTATACAGGTCCTACCCCTTTCCCAGCCACTGTGTTTTCTGTCCCAGACAGCAGATATGTGTCCTAATAAAGATAATTTTATCCATACACTTTAGCAGAGCATTACCTTAGAAGAATGAGTACTACTGACTCACCAAATTTAGGTCTACTTTCATCACACTTAACATCTGGACATTAATTAAGGCCAGATCATAATTATTTGATTTATATAAGAACTATTACAAATGACTGTGTATAAAACAAATTCATAATGATATGTACAGTAATTTATAAAATAAACTACAAATTCACAAAGACTTGAAGTTCAGGTACTTGGGAAAGAGGCTAAAGAACCACAGGCTTAAAACCATGATGAGATCAATTGTAGTATCACAGTTCCCTATGAAAACAAACCCCCAAAATTCACTCAGCATCTTTCACAAAGTTATTTTCTGACACTACAAGAAAATCTTTCAATTCCCCACAGAGAGCTAGACTTTAAAGTCCCTCCAATCTGAAACACTGGAAGTTCATACTTCTGAAAGCTGCATTTCACTCTGGGTAACAGAGTGAATTTGTAACAGAACTAACAGGTTGCAGTGGAAATAAATATATTTATATATCTACATCTATATCTTTATCTATATTTCTATATCTATACCTACATCGGTATCTATATCTATTACTGTTGTTGCTCTGTACTGTCCATTTATATAACAAACTACTTGTGTTGATCCTGTCATTCACTCAAATTTCTTTCCTGTATCACTGATGTGCAAAATATAACAGAAATGTTAAAGAAAAGGCTGTTTCAGAAATACAAAGTTATTTTAATTAATTCTCAACTCTTCTTCCCTTCTTTTAATATGTACTACTGGAAATATTTAGGGTTGCAGAATTCAGTGTCCATATAATTAAGACCTGTTGGAGTGAGTTTTCTTCATAGAGAATGAAAGACAAAGTGCTACACAATTTAAACATAACATGTCCTAGGTTTATATTCTTCCATTAAGCTAGAACAAAGTATTTTAACCCTCTGCTTTATAGTCCATGTTTTAGATATCTTTTTCGGATGAATATGATTTTACTCAAGGTTGGTTTGGATTACTTGAACTTAGATAGATCTTTTAATAAGACTTACCTTGTAACTTTGCAACTAATAAAAACTTCTGCAACAGTTCGCATGTTCAAAATGACATATAATGCACTGGAGTAATCCCTACAAAATTGCTCATGTGCTCTAGACACTTGCCCTGCATTTACTAGAGTGTTCTGTCCTGTGAGATTTAATAGATTTACACTCAGCCCTTCGACTGGTCATTCGGCCGTATCAGAAGTGTGATGGTCTGGGAGCTGAGTGTGACCTTCTCCAGGGTTTCAACAAGTTCAAAAGCACCACTGCCTTAAACCACTTGAAACAAAGTCCTTCTTCCTCCCTGTGTTACATTAACTTTCACACTGTACTCCCTGCTGGAGAGATGAGAAGATGAACAATGCAGTCAAAGCTCACATTTGCTGGCCTTTTGAGAACCATTGAGCTGTAGGGCCCTGCTGAAGTGGATTTTCAACTCTTTCTCATGGCTGGACTCAAGCTGTAGGAGAAGCATTATAACCAATAACTATATCAAATCAAGGAAACAAGCTGGTTGGTTCCACCTCACCTAGTAGGGAAAAACCAGCCAGGTAGCCTAGTGTCAACCCCATTATTATAACCTAAGCATACCTCAATCTATAGAAAGACTAAAGAAAAATCTGGTGGCACTAATGACACCGGAATTCCATGTCAGATCAACCTACAGATATTCAGCTAATCACATCTTCGCTATGCCATAAAGGTGCAAACATGGAATTGGTTTGGGAACTATATTTAAGATATCAAATGTTGACAACCAGTTGCAAGCAATGTTGAAAGCTCTGAGGAACCTAAAAAACAAGTTAAAATTTGAAGCCTACGCAGTGGTAGAAGCAATTGAGTACTTCACACTGTTAAAGTACCACAAAATATCTGCATACTTATCACAGTAAAGGGGAAAAAGGCTTTAATCTTATTTGTGCATTTTGACGACCAATACCTCAAAGTGTCACATGTAATTCACCATGGCTGATTACAACACGAAAGCTTGAATTAGTAAGAAGGTACAATCATATGCTTGTTCTCTCGATGACAAAGAACACAATGTAAGAATGCAGTCATTGCATGGGACCTCACCTCACAATCAAAACAATACATCTGTCTTCCCTAGACACATCCCACCCTTACAGCATTTGCACCATTCATGCATCTTTGTGATAAGGGTTAGCACACAGTGCACCAAACCACCAGCAGCAAGGCACTAGTGTTCTGGCTGAAATACTGTCCTTTAGAAGAAAACCTTAGTGTGACTTTGTAAACACTGGTTCTGTAACTCCACATCTTCAACCATTACTAAGACTTGTGCAATATACAGTCGTATTTAAACCAAACTACTGGATTTAAATACCAGTGGGTATTGTGTACCTCTGCAATTGAAACTGGAATATATACATCAAAGCTCATTGACAAGAGGGAAGCCTTTTCGCATGTATATGCGGAGACAGCCACTCAGGCTACAACAATTTCTCTTAGGTGAGGGGCTCTCTCTGCATATTCTGCACATTAGACCTGCTGGTCATAGGAAACTTCAAACAAACTAATTGGAGGTAACTTCCCTTTCTCCCTTCTATTCTCTAATCAGCCGTTATTGTAAGCTGTCCTGGATTCAGCCAGTTCTGAGGATCTCATAAGGTAACAAAGATCAGTCATCTTTTCTCTTTCTAGTGCAAACAGCCTACTTCATCCTTTCTTTCCCTAGAAGTTGAATCATAAGAATCAAGGTAACAGTTTCTTTCATAATCGAAGGCAGGAAAATGATTTATCCTGGATCTGCTATCACGTAAAAGCAGCCTGAAGTCATCATTAAAAGGTGGCTGCAATTCATTTCAGCTGGCACCATGACATAACATCTTAACATTTTGTCACTTACCCATGAATCCCAGTAACAAGGAAGATAAGGTTGCCATTGATCTTGGTGCAGTTTATGAACTTGTCAATGTTGCTGGAATCCACTGTCTGAGCTGACACTAAACTCCCTGTTCCAATGCCATCACATGCTGCCAAAACAAGGAGTTTGTGTAAATAACCAGGAAAAACAGTCATTGAATCAGAACACGAGTCTTCATTTCTTTCAGACATGAAAGCAGCAGAGAGGTGTTAAAACAGCACCCTTTACCCATATTCTTAAGGAAGCACATGTCAATTTAAAACAAACAATAAGCTAAATTAGCTCTCACAGAAGCGCATCCTGGCATACAGGTTAAGATATTTCACACTGCACCTAAATGCAAGTGCAAAACGCACAATATCCCACTCAAGCCTTCCATCACGTAATGTATCCTATCTCCCCAGCTGGTCTCCTCTAATAGCAACTACCAGCAGTACACGTGAACATTTAAAAAACCTGTGATAACTTCCCTCCTCACAGGCTAAGAGCTTGACAGGAACACTACACATGTATTTTCATGCATGAAACTATTTATCCAGCAAACATGTTATTTGTTGAAATTAGGTTAAAGGGCTGGATATCGCCTTCACTTAGAATTCAGCATGTCAGTACCCTGCCTAGGCAGAGATCTCTGTGTTTGACTGTTTCAGCCACACGGAGTTAACTGATGATTTACACCATACTTCAGTAGCTTCATTGTGAATCCCTTCCAGATACGGCTTCCACTAGGACTGAAAAGTGGCATAGGCCCATGTGGGAAAACTGATGGTGCTTTGCTCCTGAGACCTTTGAGCAGGGAGCAGAAAGTCTCCCCAGTGGAGCTTTAGACAGCAAAGTAAGCTATAGATTTCAGTCTTCTTAACAGTACCATCACTGAAAAAATCCTAGCCTACATTTTAGACATTTCGGAAGGAGGTAGAAAATGCTCAGAGACATTTTTGAAAACCAGAGGAAATAAATGGAAATCTAACATTACATTGACAAGTATGAGACATATCATACATTGAAGCCAGTGCTTTAGAATGGCCCTCTTTGGAATGACAAAAGGACAGCTCTGAAACACTTCCAGGAAATACCTATCATTAAAATACCATAATAAAGAATTCTTTCAGATTTCTGTAAAACCAACGGAGAAATACCCATCATTTTTATCTAACCAAATGTAATTAGTTTGGTTATATTTCTATTACAACATCATAGATTTTAATTCTATTCATATTCTTCACACAGGCTATACAGCTCAAAGTTCTGTGTGCATCCAAAGGCTATTAATATTCTTCAATGTATTCATGAAGGGTATTTCAGGCCAAAAAAATACTCCGCTTTGCTCTGCTACAGCATTGACTACATTCAAGGAAGTTTATACTGAACTACTGCTTACCTTTAGGACAAATGTCAGTGCAGGGCTTGCACATCTTAATACCATTTTCTTCAACCTCCATCTTGGAGCTTGGACACGCACGGACACAAGAGCTAGAATCTACCACAAAGTTGTCTGAAGAGAAAAGAAGGTATTGTCAGAAAGTGAACCACTGGGCTAAATAATACTGGGACACATGGTTTTGGACTCTGTCAATACATACTATTAATCACCTCAGCACTTCCACACTGACATTAATGTTTCACGTTCCGTGTTTTCAGAAGTGTATTACTATTTGTAGCAAAGGAAGCTACAGTAATTAGAGAGAAATAAACAAGATGCTCTGCCCTGTCTCTTTCATAAACACACACAAACATATACATTTGGGATAAAATACTGCTCAAAATGACAAGTATTTCAATTTTGCCTTGTAAAAAAACTGCCAAAGGGGATATAGACTGATCTTACCTAACTGTCAGCTTAATACTGTCAAGAAAGGAAAAATAAAGGGAAAATTTTCAACTAAGTATTTGGACAAAGACTCGTAGCCCTTAAGTAGTGCATAGTAAAAACACCAACAAAAAAAATCTTGCTTCAAAACCCCACCATTCTATTATAGACAGAACTAAGCTTTGACAGTGACAGCTTCAGCCCACTGTCAATCTGAACTTCTCCACAGAGATTCAAAATCTGGATTTTGCTTTCAGTTCAATTATGGTTCCATTTATTATAGATTACTCATCCTTCTTATATGTAATTTATGGATAAAATAATTAATGCACAGCACAACTGTAAACCTTGGTGGGAATGCAAGAGAGGCCAAGAACACTGTCTCCCTTATTTTCCTTACTAAAACAGCACTATCCAACTGCATAAGTGATGACCCTCTATGCTTTTCTGTTACTTGTCATCATCTGTCTGGTATCTCAGAAGCATGTGGCTTCTAGATATACGGGATTATTCTTTTTAACTCCCACTTCCTTTCTAATTTTACTCTGGGGCTTTAAGATTGTACAGTCAGTACTACATGGGTTTTCCTCACTGGGACAGCACTGCTCAGAAAATATTTATGGTAACTTTCTGTCACAGAATCACAGAATGGTTTGGGTTGGAAGGGACTTTAAGATCACCCAGTTCCAACCCCCTGCATATGGGTAGGGATGCCTCCCGCTAGAGCATATCACTCAAGGCTCTGTCCATCCTGGCCTTGAACACTGCCAGGGATGGAGCCTTTACCACTTCTTTGGGTACCCTGTTCCAGCACCTCATCACCCTCACAGTAAAGAACTTCTTCCTTAGATCTAACTTGAACTTCCCCTGTTTTATTTTAAACCCATTACTCCTTGTCAAACCATCACTGTTCCAAGTTAAGAAAAGGGCCTCACTCTCATGAAAGCATTTGGTACTGGCTAGTACAGGTGGTAGTGCATTGTTACTTTTCTGAAGCAGAAATTTATAGCCTTTTATAATCCCAGTAACTATTTTAACAGTTCATTTAGATCGTGCTGATCTAGAGCATAAATGCTGGTCTAATGGTGGTCAGGAAAACAAGAAACCTAGTGTATTCCCTTTTTGTTTTTTTAAGAAAATCACTATAGGGTAAGTGGGAATTGTCACCAACCCAGAATGTCACTGCCTTTAGTTAACACATGACTTATTACAGGCTGCAAGCACATGTGGATTTGAGATACTGCACTGTGCACTTAGCTCTCATTGTCTCACTGTTTTGTTCAGCTCCTGAAATGTAACTCACACTCCCCATCCCTGCAGGAAAAAGCAGGTAACGCAGCACTTACGTGGGCACTTTTTGACACAAAAAGCCCCATAGGTGTACTTGGCATTGTGATTGTGCTCCAGCTGGAAGGTGGTAGGATTGTATACAAAAGTCTGGGGGCACTGTGTGACACATGCACCACTGTCATTGAAATTCATACAGGCCTGCAAAACAAGGGAGAAGAAACCAGTAAAGTCAATCATATAGCTGCCTTTGTTTGGGTTTTGTTGTTTTGGTTGGTTGGTTGGTCTTTTTTAGTTTAAACCACAGTCTTGATGGTTCAGACTTGCTGCAACAGTGAGGAGTGCGACATATAGTTTTCTGGCCTTCATTTTGGCTGCTTAGATTTCTTGCTAGGATCTTGGCTAATCCAAGACTTACAAAAGGGGACTCACTAAGCCCCTTTCGTTTGAAATACAGTTGACTGTTACAGCACTTCCCACAAAAACATAACAACACTGTAATTTGTTTCATAACTGTTGTTACTACCAGCAATTAACTAATTCACAACTTGATAGGACATTCTAAAACTGCCAAGAGTGAACTACTATTTATCATAGTCAGTCTAAACAAATGCTAATGACTTTTCAGAGGTCCAATCTTTAGATTTCTTACAGCATGAGTCCATCGCCAGCTGAAAACTGAAATTCCCAATTAGAAAGCAAGAGGGATAAAAACTTCTTTTGAGCTAGCACAGGAGGGAGTCATTTCCCTAAGTGGCAAGTTTAACAAGGTCAGTTGCTTCACACACTGAGAAAAGAAAATAGGACTCTGTATCACTTAGCATTCAAGCTCAGCCACCCACAGCTGACAGAGGACAGGGCCCTGACAAATGAAGAGGCAAGTGTGTGGATAAAGAAAGTAACGGTATGCAGGGAAAATAATTGACCATGCAAGACTGATAATTACTAATAGAAAACCCCCACTGATTTTGACACTCCTTATCACCACATATTGTGTCTATGGCTTTAACCACAGCTTATATAAAACTGTTGGAGTAATATTCACAAAGCATACCATAAATGAACAAGTTCAGATGAATATGAAAGCTGTAGCCAGGCTTGGATCCCTCTAGCAGTTTAAGCAACCGCTGCTACTGGATACCGCTTCCCCACTAACCCGTCTTCCAGAAGCCAGGGTGCTTTATAAGTTTAATTAAGGGATGAAGCCTTTTGGTATGTTTCCAGGTTGTAAAACATACAAATGGTTTTGACACTTTAGAGTCAGCAATATAGCAACATGTGTCTCCTCCCCTCCAGGGCTGGGATTGCGAGAGAAAAAGTGGAAAAGATTTCTCTGTTCTGCTGCTTTTATCTACATTCAGATCAGGACCAGCAGGACTGAAGGAAGTTACTTGTCATGTTAAAAGATTTCAGAAGGGAGAAACTAATAATGTAACCAAGGGAGAAGGACAAAATCTGCTGCTGAAAGGGACAAACAGGGAGTTCCATGATGAACGCACTGTCCTATTTGGAGCATGAGCTAAGCCAAACTGCTGATCCTGTCTTTTCTGGTTCTTTACAACGCGTATTATAAAACCAGTCAGTTTCTCACTGAACCAGTTTTCCTTTCTTTCTTACAAAGACAAATACAGTCAGTTATGTTTTTACTAAGAACTGGATGGGAAATCCTCCCTAGAAATAGGGTTGTGTCACTTTCCTGGTACGATTAGGCACTCACAGACCCTCCTATACGTTTCACGTTTTAGATCCAGTTTGGGTTTGAATGCAGCAAAAGAGCATCTCTAAAACTTTGGTTTAGCATGTTTGCTTGCAGGATGTCAGATGATTATTATTGTCTTGCTCTTAGAACTGAATATGTAAATGATTGTATGGCAGCATATGGAGGAGGATGGATGAATTTTATCTAGAAATATTAAAACCATATTTACAACAGGACGTTATTGCAAGCTGCTGTAATACGCTAAAGGATTTGCAATGCTTCATAAACTGAGCTTCTGCTTATTAATAACTACCGATTTAGTTTATTTCCTCAACACATTTTTTACATCCACTGTTGACTTAAAAGGTACTTCATCACACATATGACAATCCTTTAATAATGGTTTAGCAATTTCATAAAGTAAAGCACACCAATACTCTTTGGAGAGATGGCATTTCTCAGGAAAAGCTCACCTAGAAGATTTGGGAACTTGTAATTTGTGACTAGAATACTTTGTATACATTTGTATATGCAAACTTCTAGCATTTGGTGCTTAACGCTGCTGATTAGTGAATGAAAGCACAGGAAAATACACAAGGCAAAACTAAAGTTCTGTACCTCAGCTGACAGCTAAGCACAGTTGTCTACAGCCTAAAGGGTTACACTTTTCTCCCAGTGTGTACTAGGCAAGTAATGATTAGTCCTGAAAACTGCCAGACCCCTGCTGAATTTCTTTTACATTGCTCTTGGGCCAGGAGTGAATGAGAATAAAGCTCTGGGTGCTTCTCTGCTGGATCAGAACAAACACACCAGTTGATTTTTTAGCATATGTATTTCTATAACTGCCACAATTGAGAAAGTCTAACTCATTTTCTTTCAGGCTGCAGTACTACAGAACTTATGCTGTGAATAACTTGTCCTTGACCTTTGAAAACAGACTCATATCAACACGTAAGATTTGAGGATGCTCCTCAACAGACATATGGGAACAGTAACTGCATTCTTCCTCTTTCCTTTACCTATTTAGATTGTACATGACTTGGGAAAGAATGTTATTTCCCCATCTCTCTAGTCCAAATACAACACAGTAGTTCCAGTGAGTGCTGGATCAGGTGTACCACATGTATGGAATATCTACTTGTGCAAACCACAGCCACAAAGATCAGCTTTAGTAAAACCTTAGCAGTTAAATCAAGCCATCACTCCACTTCAGCAGCAGCAAAAGAACAGCATTTAAAATGTGGTTTTGAAGCACAATACCTACTGCTATCAAATGATACCTGAACAGCGAGCAAGTTTCAGGTCCAAGCAGGGGAAAATTAATTTTGGCCCATTCATTATGATATGCTTGTTTACACTATCAACACATCTGCAATTTGCCCTAAGATCCCTCCTCCCAATCCTTGTAAAAGGAGCCTACTCAATTTCACAGATACTTGTCTGTTCAGTCAGTTGGGTACCTCTGAAAATCCACCTCTCTAGTTCTAGGCTTCTTCAGGCCTAGGTGTGCTTCGCTGAAAACATTAGCAAAACTTGCCTTTGCGTGATGAGCTGCACATTTTTTGAGATCAGTGTTGGATCTGAAGCTGCCTTACGCTACTCCAGATAACTGACTACATGGAAGACAAATTTGTCTAAAGGCCTCTATGTTCAGACTATTTTTTTTAGGAAAAAGTTAGCCTCTTCCTCTTTTCATCTAAAGCACATGTAGTAGCACACATTTGAGGTAGAGTTTTTTTGAAACCTATTTCCTTCCATCTCCACTAAGAAGCATGCCAGTAAAAGAAAGCTGTATTTAAATCAAGCCTGGCAGTAGCAGGAAATACCTTCCACAGAGAAGCTAAATTGTATTCTTGACTTTCAAATAAAAAAGCACACAGAGCAGCAATAAAAGCCGTGCTCAAATGTAATGATAAATACTTCTAAAAATTCCCTATAAAAGTTAGAAAAAGCAAAAGATAAAAATCACAGAGATTAGCATATTAATGGTTCCCAATCTGTATTTACAGATCTTATAAATCTGTTAATGGGTAATATTAAGTAGATAATGTGATGTTAATATAATGTGAGAATATTAAATGCTAAAATTGGCAGTCTGAATCTGGGAGTGTGCATGCAATACATTAAAAGGGACAAAACTGTAAATTTAATGGATTAAAGCATTAAGGATTTGCAGTGTGACTGCCAGGAAGAAGAAAAATGAGAACTCTCACACATACAAAGCAATCAGTGTCTTTAGGTCCAGAACAGCCTCCAGCGCACTCCCGGTGGCAGCAGTCGCTGACATAGGGCCCGTAGCACCGTCCATCACATTGCTCTGCACACACTGTCTTCGTTACTAGGAGGAGGCAGGGAAAATAATCATGTCAGAATCAGAGCTAAGAAGAGAGCTCTTCAACTGCACATTGAGAAAGAGAACAAACCAAACAGCATACGGAATAAAAGCTCAAGTTTTAAGGGAGTTGCTTCAATGGCACTGGCCACTCATATCCACCTCCACTCTTTAGGAACATACACTTTGCTCAAGGACTGAGGAGGACGAATTTTAAAGTGTTTGCTCTCACCCTTGGAAATTCATGTGGAATATTATTTTCACATTAATAGTTTCTGTAAATGGGACATGAAAAAAAAAAGGCCCACAAAACAGAATAAACTTCCACCAGTTCCATGTGAGTTTTCCCCCATGAAGAACAGCAACATTGAGTACATGAGTGAAATTCAGAGGGAGGCCAGAAATCCCAGAGTCAAATACTGCTCGTGATGGCAACCAATCCGACAAGCAGTCAATGAGGTAACAGAACAGAAAACAACCTGCAGATTGGAACACATTTGGAAACACCACCTACCTTTTTGAAGTAACACAGTCCTGCCTTCATTCATCGAGGGCAACAACTACATTCTACCAACTGGAAAGCACAGCGATTGAACTGGTACCACACTACAGTACTTGAGGGCTTAGTCTTGTGCAAAGGATGGTGAACAGGTGGAGAATCTCCCTCCCTTCACTCACTTATAGCCTCTATCTTTATTTTACAGAAAAAGCAATTATTATCCACAGGACTACACCAGCCACCACTTGCAGAATGCCAGGAAGCTGTGCTGTTGGCTGCCTTTTGATAAAAGCAGGGACATTCCACTTCTGCAATTAACCTTTAACATATATTTTGTTAATTACTCCTCTACAGAAAACACTTTTCAAGAAGCCAGAGAACACAGAATTCCGTCCAACTTTCTGCTCTACTATTCTACTATTTCATGTATCAGTAACTCCTTTATAAGTACTTTCCAATCCAAATTCCCTCCACTATTTGCCAGAAATATTTGAGTAATGCCAAAGCTTCTTGATATACACAATATTTATTTAGGACATAAAAATGAAATAACTGAAGAGGGAAGTCATCATTTATAATCTATGGAATAAAGCAATGTACTTTTAGAATAATTCCATCTTGCTGGTACCAGAGGCAACCCCCCAGACAGAAAACACTTCTGTGCCTTATGCAATCTAATTGAAGAAGTACTGGAAATGTCTGTAAATGCACTTGCTGTCAGCACTGCTAGAGAAACAGATTAAAAGGATTTGTTTATTTGCGTAACACTGTTGATAAACGTTAGGACAGAAAGATGAAACAGTGGCATATGTTAAGCAAAACACACATCGCAGTGTGGTGTTAAGCAAAACACCACACCACTAGCTGATAGGCACAGAGTCTCATCTCATGAAAACAAAGACCTCGTTTATTCAGTGAGTGCATGTTGTTTTCTGCCAGTTGAGAAACTGGCCCCTAGCACCTGGATGTGCCCTGGACTAGGCACTAAATGCTTCCTATCTAACTAACTGCTAACTAACTGCAAAGGGAGGCAAGGCACAGATTTATCCTGACATCTGACTATTTGCCAGTCTCCCCCTCTGCCAGCAGCGAAGAGGCACAGAAGCAGAGGACATTCATTTCATTTTCCCCCACAACCCAAATCAAATAGAAACAGGGGAGACTGAGATGAGCTCTTAGGCAGAAGCTCTTCCCTGTGAGGGTGCTGAGGCGCTGGCACAGGGTGCCCAGAGAAGCTGTGGCTGCCCCATCCCTGGCAGTGTTGAAGGCCAGGTTGGACACAGGGGCTTGGAGCAACCTGCTCTAGTGGAAGGTGTCCCTGCCCGTGGCAGGGGTTGGAACCAGATAAGCTTTAAGGTCCCTTCCAACCCACTCTGTGATTCTATGAAATCCTCTGGGCTTACCTGTGTCACTCCTCAGTCACGGAGCTGTCCCCTGAGCCAAGAGGACAGAATCCAAACACTGCCTCCCTTTTGCACAGCAACTGTTCGTGGCCTCATTTGTTAAAATGCCTCCTCCTCTGTCACCTCCTCTTTCTGCCCCTCAGGCTGGTGCTACCGCAGCCATGCACTGGAACGCTCCTGACGGCAGCCCCTCCCTCATGGCACGCTCAGGGCACCCCTCTGTGGCACACAGGCTCAGTGCCCCCTTACAGAAGGTTCCGCAGGCAGAGGGTGCAGTGCTCGGGTTCCCCTCACCAGCACACACACCCCTCCATCACACCCTACAAAACTACTGTGCACCAGCAGCATATTTCTGTCTTTATTTCTTTTTGGGTCCTTTTTGAGCCTAAGGAGCTAAATTTCGCGTGGACGCAATCAATGTTGTTACAACAGGAAAAGAGGACAAGACACACCACCACGGGCGCTCACTGGTGGGATGCTGTTAAAAAGCATTCCTCACCATAGCTCCACAGCAACTTCACACTCTATTTAAAGCTGGTGTAAAGCAACTCTGTGCAGTCAATGAGTACAAGCCACCTCATTAACTCAATTATAATTTCTTTACCTCAGTGCCAGCTGCTGTTGGGAGTTGGTCAAAGTGTCCACCATCACCATATAATCATTGCTTCCCTGCGGAGGAGCTTTCCTGGCAGGCTTTTAGAAGGGCAAAGGGGCTGAGGCCTAGCAGCATGTCCTGTACCATCGGCTGCCAGAGGCACTGGGAATCATCCACTGCTGCTTCCCAAAAAACCAGCCCTGAGGGGGATGAATCCCTGCCTCTCCCATGCTTGGTGTCCATGCTCGCAAACCATACTGACCAGCCCTGGGCATATCCAGCAAAGGCACCCTCTTCTCATCAGCCCACAAGCTATTACTTCCAGTTGCCAAGACCTGTATTTGCAGGATAACACACTCCTTTCAAGCTGAGCTGCAGATAATGACACTTCCCAAGGCTGAGCAGTTTAAACAGTGGTGGGGAACAAGCTCCAACAACAGCAATGGATTTAAGCAATTTACTGATATCTTTTCAGCAGTTTTCACACTATTAGGCTAGGACAAAGCCTTCGCCATTATTCACCTTCCTCTAGAGCCCCACAGGAAGCCTTGTGCAATGGATAAGGTTACAGATATTGTAATTTCTATTCTTAAAATTCCCTAAGAGACTACACCAATGTATTCCAGAGTAAAGCAAGAGAACCCCCTGCACCAAGGCTGACTGGAGGGATATGGCTCCCTTTTCAACACAGCATACTCTGCTTATGATTAGATGCCAGCTGAATGAGGGCCTCTATCACTGTTCAGGATAGGGACCATTTGGGGTTTTTCTCAAGACTAGAAATAATAAATAGTTTTGCAGAATTTACAATTACAGCAATGGTTTGTCACTGTTCTTCCCTAAGTGTTCATCTTGCTTGTAACGCAAACAATGCCAACAGAAATGCCAACATTTCACACTAGGAAAAGGCCACAACATACTGTATTTCTCTTCTGGTTCAGGGCATGCTGAATTTGCATCATAAGTGCGATTGAGGATGAGGTTCTGGAAGGGCCTATCAGATACTTAAGTGATAACACGCACCAAGACAGAGAAGAGCTTAGAGGGCTCTGAACGTTTTTAAGGGCTCATATTCAAGACAGTTTGCAGTGAAGGGTTTTCCCCAAAGCAAATCAAATCAAAGTCAATAGTGGGTATTTTCTGAAGACCCAAACCAATCTGATTGTTCAGATTCCAATGAACCTAACTCACAGTTCAGGCTCCTGCAGTCATTATCATGGGGTGACCCTATAGCAAATGTACATAGCCACACTGGTTTCAAGAGATAGAAAGCTTTTTCACAACAAACTTTCCTCCAAATGAATCAACTGATTTTATAGCTGTGACTCAATATATGAAAGAGTGAAACGCATAGGTAAGTATTACCCAAAATATATCAAGCTACATGCTCAGACTGATGAATGTTGGTGAGTGGCTCCTAGAGGGGCCACATGGCTTGAGAGTGCCAGATACTTGTTTCTTCACCCAACATAACTGCTGGGTGACAGCCAAGTCAAATCAGACTTGAGGCTCAGCACGACTACCCGCCCTGACACGCACTGACCCTCTGTGGGATCCCAAGATACCTGACACAGAACTGTCACAGCTGGAACCAGGACAGCAAAGGGCAAACACCAAGGTCTTGAAAAAGCGTGCCATGTGTTGGGATGGGTTTCAGTGATGAAGTAATAAGCTGTGTTGGGGACAGGGTGGAATGAGCACTTCTTATATGTGTGCAGTTAATCAGTCTCCTTAATTAAAGATTAAGGGAAACAATAATGTCAGGGCACTATAAATCTATGACGAAAAAACGGGAAGTAACTGAAATCAATGAAAAAGTCTTCTGAACATGCACAGTTATTAGAGAAATACAAGGATTTTAATTAAAGATGTTGGCTCCAAGCAAAAATGCTGGGTTACCCTGACTGATCTAAGCTGCTGGTTCAGCTCTTTCGCTCTCCCCCCACCAGGCTCCCGCTTGCTTTTTGCTGCTCTAATTGGGTACTTACTGCATCGGCACCTTCTTTTCTCAGCAACATCAGCTGCACAAAGACTGTATAAACACAATTATGCTCAGGCCAAACTCCTGTACACATACACAGTCACAGAGGGTTTTACATTTGATAAATATTTATGTCTCAAGTTTGATTTAAAGGCTCTTTGCCTGTTTTGCATTCCCTATTTTAATTTGCATTTCTCTCTTTGGTTTCAGTTATGTTTCTCTAGGACAAAGTACATAATCTGTCCTTTTAATAAAATAATGTATTCCATTTGTAAAAGTTCCTACTTCTTTTCACAGAAAAAGTTAAAAAAAACCCCAAACAACAAAATCTTAACAGACATCAACAGCAAAAATAGTAACAATGTAACTACAGATTTTCAAATTTGATTAGTAACTTCCCAAAGCATTTGTTCTTGTGAGGTTATTTATGTTCTACTTCGTGGGTGCCCAAGACTCTTCCAAAAATAGATTCTTTTTAAAGTACTTTTACATTAGCCTTTCCTGACACTGAAACAAAGAACACCACCTGCCTTTTAGATGTTCAATATGAATATTTACTAATATTTTAATCATAAAAGATGACTGAATTGTTAAGTGCAGAGAACAGTGTGCTGAAATTACATCTTCTCTGCCTCCTGACAGAACAGCTTACTTTACATTTCCTATTAATTGTCTTCTTAAATGGATAAATTCTCTTGTCACATCAAGTGATACATTAGGACCGAGTCAGATGCAGGTGGTGTTTCAGACTGAGTCGGAAGTACAGAGAGACATTGCTGGAAGGCAACATAAGAAGAAGGTAGGTAAATGATATTCATGCAAAAAAACAAAAAGATTTGGATTCTTTTCCCCCATGCAATTTGAAATGAAAGATACGGATTAAGATCTTTCATTTTTCATCCTTTCCCAGGAAAATAATTTAAATCTTATCTTGGGAGGGGGGCTCATTAGAATATTTTGCTTCAGTGATTTGATAAAAAAAATTACAATATTAAAATGCAGATGTACCTCTGAGTTGTTTCTAAGAACAAAATAGTTTGACACTGGGATGTAGTACTGCTGAAGTGTTTTCCTACATGCTTGCAAGTCCTGCATCCCCATGGTGACTAGGTTAAGGTACACACTATGTTTGTGATACCATTCATCCTACCTAAGAACAGCGTTTGTAAGCTTGAAAGACAGGGATGTTTTTTAAAGTCAGAAATGAAGGCAGCAAAAACCTTCATATCACCACTTGCATTTTTATGTTGAGTCCCTACTCTGCTTCAGTCTGCAGAAAGTGCAATGAAGAAATGCCCACTGCCAGCCTAATACTCAGGTTTTTTCCTTCAATCCTGCTGTTAACCCAAGGTGCAGCAATGTCAGGGAAGCAAAGAGGAAGTAGATGATATAAAATTAACTCCTGCCCCTGACAATCAGAGGCTGCAGAGTCTGCTTGAAGGTAAAAGGCTGTAGAGTAGCTACTTCAATCAGAAATGTGTGATCTGTGTACCTCCCTGGAACTTAGATGCCATATGTCTTTCCAGAGTTTATTATTTTAAATCCACAGTTGTGCCTTAGCCTGTCCCCACTATTTGGAATTGAGAGGGCAGTCACTGTAAAGAGAGAGAGATAGCTGTCACTGCTGGAGCAAACCTACCATGCAGCCCTGCTAAGCTTCTGACTTCACAACACTACAGATAAAGTTTCTCTCTCTGGTATTACTACATTAATCCACAAAATCAATTCAGTCATCTGAAAGGAGTGCTTTGTAGAGGTTGAGACCATGGGAGCTGATCCTGCCACGTGGACTCCTGCAGCCACATCGAGTCCAGCTGGACTTCCCAACTTTACACAAGGATGGAGTCTCGGTTTGCTGGAGCCAAAGCCTGAGCCAGGATCATATCATCCTTGTATAACTGCCAAGGTTTTACAGTACTCTTGGATAAGCTAGCCACATAAGGCTTGAATAAGTGTGCTCAAGTCTGGATGCATTACCCAGGTTCTAACAGTTACTCCCTTTAACAGACAAACTGGCCTCTCATTAGGACAGAGAAAGAACCAGCATTAAATAATTCTAACCATCGTATAAAATAATTTGGTCAGCTAAGGTTTAAGTTCCTTTCCATTACTTACTTTAGCACCTAACCTTGACGTAAGGAGGCTTTCTGAGCACTGACTTCTTTGGGGCTTTCATAAAGATTGCCAGCAATGGAAGGAGACATAATAGCTTGATTCAGATAAAGAAGATTCTGCTTAGCACTTCTGTACTTAGTTCGCTATACAGTTATTCCTACAGCCTGTCCTAAAGCACTTTTAATCACACCTGCAGATAAAGCGCAATATGAAACAGTAATATAAGAGCATGTTAACTTTAGCAGAGCTGCAGCTGTCATCAGTTTTGCCAGCAATGCCAGCAGATGCTCCCGAATAAAAGTAGTGCTCAGGAGGGTGGCAGAGCCTCTGCAAGCATCCAGCTCTGTCACCTCTGCCCCTTGCTATGCCACAGAAAGGAGGTCTGTCTGGATTTCCTGCTTGTACTCGCTCATACAATGCTCATGCCAAGCTCTCTGCCATTTCTAATTGCCTCTTATCTCCTGCTCCATGCAGTCAAAAAGAAAAAAAGAAAGAAATAAAAGGCACAGTTGTACTGTTCCTAATATTTCCAACAGAAAAGGCAGATGACATTGGGCTATCATCACTTGAGAGAGTTACCTGGTATGCTCGCTTCATAGTGGTTAATTTGCCACAGTCACTTCCTCCTATCTACAACTCAGCCAAGGAAAAAAGTGCAAGCTGCAGCAGTGCTTTCTAGGGGAGATATCAGCAACAATTTCATTTTGTAGGAAGAGTGACTCCAGTAAACTCAACCAATTTCCACCCTAGGAAATATCAAAGAAAGGAAATGTAATGGATAGCTCCACTCCTGCAAGGATGGCGGGCAAGGAAAGACTTGTGGGAAAAGACAGCTCTCTGTTGTTCTTCTCTTTTATATTTGCTAATATTGTGACTGCACTTCCAGCTCTTCCATGCCTATCTGAAGGAGCTGAAAGCATGCAAAACAGAAACTCTCTCAGTACAGTTACCTTTGATTCATTTTAATGCTCTCTAAATTCAAGAGGACAGACAGATGTTGTGGACTACCCTTCACTTACTCCTTCCTTGACAAAAAAAATCCTATTATTCTCTTTTTCAGTACAACTCAATATATTCTTAAATTGTTATAAAGAGAACAATTCTGCAAGATGAGTAATATTTCCAGGCTCCCACTGAAATTAACAGAGTATTTTGGCATTAGGAACTTTGCAGTGTCAGGATGTCATTAAAGATCTCCAAACCCGCCTTGTAGTGTTTTTGATGCCTGAAGTATTCATTCCAGCGCATTCCAAAAGAGCCATCAATATTCTCAGGAGCCATGCTCCATGTTACCACCAAGAAGCGAAAAGCAAATTCAGCTTAGCTTCAGCATTTTAAGACAGCACAAAGGAAGAAAGAAAACCAAATTCACAGGGGTGGAAATAAAGCACATCGTGTTGGTAACAACATATGGAAAAGTGTGTCCCATACCAAACCCAGAATTTAGAGTGTCCTTTCACAATTACAAAAAGCCCCACAGGATCCCTGGTACAGTCCTCTGTTTCTCAGTCTTGCATACTTACAGGTCTGGCAGTGATTCTCTGTGGGTCCCCAGCATCGGCCTGTGCAGGACTTGTGGCATCGACCACCTGCAGGACAGACAGAAAATGAGACAGATTAGAAATGTGCCTTCCTTTCATTTCTTCAACATCCAGCAACTGCTGAAGAGGAGGGTCCATCTGGTCTTTGGAGTGGTTTTATGCTCTATCAAGGTTGAAACAGTGCCTGTAAAAAAAGCCCATATAAATAGCTAGAATTGGTGTCATATATGTATGAAAGAGGGTACGTTTAGATTATATATCAGGCAGAAGCTCTCATCTGTGAGGGTGTTGAGGCTCTGGCACAGCGTGCCCAGAGAAGCTGTGGCTGCCCCATCTCTTGCACCCTGCTCTAGTGGAAGGTGTCCCTACCCGTGGAAGGGGTTGGGACTGGATGAGCTTTAAGGTCCTTTCCAACTCAAACCAGTCTGTGATCCTGTGAAATACAACCTATCAAAGCGCTTTATACCCCAAATACCTCTCTGCTATGTATAACGACTGGGACATTTTAAGCAAAAAACAGATGAACAAGTCAGGAGGACTGAGAAACAATTTCATCACCCAGGGCTATTACTATTGCTTTCTATGTCCCATATAAGACCCAGTCATTCTTCCACAGAAGAGACATCAGTGCTAGAGAGGATGTCTGTCTGTCTGTCTATCTCATGCGAAGTTTCATCTGAGCAATGGGGTGATATATTTAATGCCCTAAAAGCTTTTCATATCCAGCATCACAATAAAGGTAATGTGCCCTGTGCAACCACTTAATCTCAGCAACACCTAAGGTCACAGGACCTCTCCTTTTCTGGCTGCTGGTTCTTTAGGTGCCTGGGCTTGTGCTTCTGAAGGAGCCTCATGTTCCTTCAGAAATTAAAGGTGATGCTCTACAATGTCATTTCACATACTGACAGGCTTAGTCCCTTGGGAAAGGTATTGTAGGTGCTTCCATTGTAAAATACAGACAGCGGAGGAAGAATTAGCAATAGCAACTTTTATAAACCACCTAGTAATTAGTGACTAAAACTTCAGCTGGACTGAAGAAAGAGTTGAGTTCACATCTTCTGTTTCATGATTAAATGCTGACCACTGTGCATGGAAATGTAAAACCAGTAGAATGAGCGGCACATTCTCCTGTGGCAGCATCTTACACTGTTTGAGAAAACATTTGGACAGGGAAGACTTCCCATGAAGTCCTGACTGTGAGTGAATGGAGACCTCATTCTGCAGCTCTCACCCAGACATAGCCAGAGCTCAGTCACACTCCTGCTTATAGTGATCCGCCCTCCTTAGTGCCAGGTGCTCCTGGAGCATACAGGAAGAGCCTGCCTTGCTGCACCCTGAGCCCCAACTTCTAAAACCCAGGGGAGGAGTGCCTGAGGCATAGGCAGCCAAGCCTTTTATACCCAGCCACACCTGAAGGGATGAAGTTGAGAAGCCCAGCATAAGCCTTGTTGAAGACAATGTTATGTGATAAGGAACACAGTCCTTATCACTGTTCTTTGTAACCACAGGAACCTAACTTCATCTTTGATTAAACTTTTATTCATCACTGAATGCTGCTGAGATTCCATTAAGCAAGTTTCCCATTTGAACCTGTTCCAGCAGCTTACCTTTCAATCCTGTATTAACAGCAGCTGTTGTTAACACTGCTCCATTACACTAAATCAAATACTTCCCACACGCCCTGATGGGAGATAGCACTGGAAAGTGCAAAATGTCTCCTGGTGAAGGTTGGATCACCCCAAAAGGAACCACTGCTCCTCTGCTAGCAGTGTGTTTATAGCTGTGAGATGTTCCACAGCTGAGCAAACCCACTGTAATAGTCTTTCTGTCACAACTTTTCAAAGCCAGCATTCTTCCCTCAGCACTTGTGGTGCTACTGATGATGTTGTATGGTAATTACCACACTGTATGCCAACTACCTTGTTAAAACTACCAGCTCCTCGCTGCATTCGTGTTCATTTAAAGCAATTATACTCGGGAAGCGTGGTTGCTGACATCACCAGCACATAATTTGCTGTCACATTCTGCCATCTGTTTGTTTAGATCACAAATGTACTATAACTACATAATGCAAACTCATTCTGGCTGACAGCGAGGGGACTCCATCTGGCATGAATAATGCAACTTTAATCAGTAATAACGATTATTATGATTATTAAGAGACTACTGGAACCTGCACAAAAAGCAAATACATCCATATTGATTTAGAAGAATGAAAGTTTAAAGAGAAGGTGAGGTAAACAGCAAATTAAAGAAAGGATTTTAACAGAGGAGGCTTGATAAGATACAGTTTGTTTGTTGATTTTGGTGCTCACTCAACTGAACAAAAATGATCCCTAGGAAGTGGGTTTTATAAACTGGCTACCCTGACCAACAGAAGTGGGAAGGAGAAAGATATGGCCCTGGATGCATGTTCAGATAATCTTTCCACCACTTGCTTTGCTTGGTCCTCACCTGAGCTGGAGCATCCCTGCTGGGGGTAGATTGGGAAGAACTGCAACCCATGGACAACAAAGCCTCCTCTTTCAAGACTCTATTGTATGCCAAATCCTTCTTTGTCAGTCAAATCTCATGCCCATCTCACTTAAGGGGTCTGGAGTTTAGGGAGAAAGCCTGAAGTCTGGCAGCTAGATGCAGTATGAAGCACTGCACACATCACTTGCAATCACATATTCCTAAGGAAGAATAAGGCAGCAGTTTGGCTGCTTCTTCCTCTTTCTGTCCCTGGATTCTATCCCCTTCCAAAACATACTGTATGCACTGGGCTATCCACTGCAGTGGATATCCATATGCAGTGAGGTAACACAGAAGACACTTCAAGCATCCCTCCAAGTGATCTCTAACCAAAGAACCCACACACGCTTCTACAGAAGCCACACTTAAAATACAAATCTTCATATTTGCAACTCCCAGGTGCTGATCCTCCGCATGCAGTCAAAAATGTATCCAACCACCTTGATTCCTCCTGGAAACAACAGAGATCCAGCATCTTCAAAAACCATTTTACAAGTTGGATTTTCACTTGCCTGCCTGCTTCCTGGTACATGACTTTGTTTGGCAGGGTCAGAAGATCATTTGCATTTAAACAGAGATATTTAACAGTAAGGCAAGAAAAGGCTGCCAGTTCCCTTTTTTCTCACTGGGAACTCCAAGGGTGTTTTTCATTGGTTTCACTTTTCTCAGCCGCAGAGAAACAACAAGGTGCAGAGCCTGTAGGCAGCACACCTCCGAACTGCATTGCTACATGTCCTTTGGAAGGTCAAATATACTGAGAATTCAAACCAAGCCACAAACTCCCTGCATACAGTGTGTCTGCATTGGTTTGTTTGTTTAAAGAGAAAAATAACTTTCTTTGCCCTCAGGATAAACTGGTCCAGGTTCTGCCCTCACGTAACTCAGTATTTCACCTTGTTTCCCCACCGTAACAAGGACTGATTGCTACACATCAAAGATCAGCTCCGTAAGTCTAACACAAAACCAGTCCCATGGAAGTCAACAGAAGCAGTCAGAAGCATTCATGCGAGGAGCAGGTCTCACTATTAGATTTGCATGTCAGGCTTAAATGATAATAAATCTATTGGCCCTAAGACTGACAAGTAATTCTATTCTCACAGAGTTCTCTATGCATTTGAGTCTTCTCACTTTCACCCTCCTGATTCTCTCCCCCATCCCACTGGGGGGCAGCGAAAGGCTGTGTGGGGCTGAGCTGCTGGCTGGAGTTAAACTATGACATCTCTGAGCCAGGGAAAGTCACCAGCAGAAAACATTTGCTCTCTAGCTTGGGAAAGACCAAGGTTACTTCCTCCTTGTGCTTTCCTAAGAATTCAAAAGGGCTTTCCTTCAGTTCCAGACTGACTTTATTATTTCAGGAACAGTCAAACCACAAAGGATTAAGTTACTGACAAGACAAGAAAAATGAAGTCCTCGTCTTAGCTCTCAGCTCAGTATAGTACAGAAAAGAAACACTGCTTCTTCCCCAGCAGCTATGCCAGCTGCCTCAAGCAGACCTCCCTTGATAGGAGAAGGAAAGCAGAAATAAGAAAAGAAATGGTCTCATTTTGCACAAAGACTGCATTTACAGATGGTTTCTATCGGGTTAATAAATCATTAATAGATGTTAGCATACCTGCAACACACTGATGCTGAAGTGCGAGGAAACACAGACAAAATAAAGGAGCTCTAAGGAGCTCTGATGGTTACAAGCCACGGTTATAAGCCACCTCTTTACTTACCTAACAGTCTAAACTTACTGATTAACTATCAAAAGACCTATGTATCATTTATTAGCTTCTGTAAGATACTCCTAAACTCATGCTTCACCTAAATAATCTACTCCTGCAAGAATGCTAGAGATGTCATCTAGCTGTTTCTAGACATAATGAGCCCTAAGGACCAAGAAGTTCCAGCTATACTGTGCAGTAAGAGTCCCAGTCTCTTCTTTCCATTGTTCAGATGGGACAGAAGGTTTAAATACACTTGTGTGTTATTTTTCTAGGCAGCTAAAACTCCTTAGTTTTATGCATGAAGAGATAACAAAATCAAAATGTAATTCAAACATGGCAGCACACCATTAACAAGAATTAAAGATACTATTGTTGTGATGGATTGTTCTGCCTGTATCAGGCTGTAATGCTTTCCTTGTCTGACTATTCCTATTGTCACACATTCATTCATTCATACTTCTTTGTTAAGCAAAAATAATTGAATCTTCTACCAGCCCTGTGCTAGCCTTCAGATCTCTGTTAGTGATTTGAAACGTAATTACCTAACAGAAACTCATACTTTTCAGGATTCCCCTTTCTTTACGGCAGGAGAGACGTATGTCATACGAGAAAGTAAAACTTCCTGTAGTAGAAGAAAGCATCTTATAGAGAAACCTAGTGCCCATTTTATCTTCCTCTCTGTAGAAGTGTTATGGGATACAGAAAGCTAAGGGTCAATTCCTCTACTGCTCTCCAACTATGTTGCTTTCACTGCTGTCAGATGAGTTCACCTTGGGATGTATCACCAAATAGTTTTCCAACATGGAATTAGTCCCATAAAATTCAGGTTTTTCTTTAACAAGCTGTAACTGCACTGATATTGCCACTTTTATTGTGGTAAATGGCAGCACTTCAGCTGACCTTTCTGTCTCATATCTGTATTGCTGCTCTACTCTGCAAGTCTCCATGCCCAATAGAAGTACCCTGCACAAATATTAACAGGATCCCTTTACATTAAAAACTCGCATTGTGTTCTTCAGTGATGAATGCTTACTCTATGGAAAAGCACAGCACGTTTTGTGCATGCCAGCACCATCCATAAGTTCATGTTTTCTAGCACCCACCCTCACCGGGTGTGTGCATCTGGGGTATGGGGACCACTGGGGCTCAGGGACAGTGAAAGCAAACTCCCCCTAACAACTGTGTCAATAGCGACTTCCAACTCTGCACTTCAACGCCTCGATCTTCCCCTGATCTTCCTCAGCAGATAAGAAGAGACACACACACAACTGGAGAGGGACTCAGACACAGGCAGCTGAAAAGAAGCTGGCATGGGAAATAGGTCTGAGAAATGAAAACGATCCAAGAGATATGCCCTGAAAGACAGGCGTGGAAAGAGATACCGGTGCAGTGTGAGGGAGAGGGAACAGAGATAAAACTGAACCAGCACCGCAGAAAACAAAAACTGAATACCAAAGGGAGAGGCATTTTCTTGAGTAATGTGGGATGGAGACAACACCCATACGTGCGCAGGGACCAGAGATCTGTTAAAAACTGTGAAATTACAGCGTATCACCAGCTATACTGGTGGCAGACAGTTCTGATTTGAAGAGAGATTGGCCACCAGGGGTAAAGGAATAAATGGGAAGTCAAGAAGAGTGTGTCAGCAGCACCGAATGAGCTCAGGCCGCTGGATTCATATCTACTGCTGACAGCTCTGAGCCGATAGGAAGCAAACTGTAACGTTACTTCAGCTGCTACAGAAAAATGTCTTCAGGCCACAGTAATGACTACAGAAAGGGACCTGAGGGGGCTAATGGTTATTTTTCTCTGCCTGGAACAGACAGCACTGGTAAGGCTCTATGACTCGATGCATTAATTGGGGGTTTAGTCATCCACACAATATAAAAACCTTCACGTGTGACATAGTCTAAAACTTTACACTGATTAAACAATTAAGAGCTATTAATTATCACTGCTTATAGCTGTTAGCACAGAGCAATGTAAGTGAATTCCCCCCACTGTGATGGTGAATTAGTTCCAATCAGCATCAAATGCCTTGCTGAACATACACACAGGGGTCCTGAGCAAATGGGGGGATACAGCTAAAGGGATAGGTCAAGTCATACCTGCTGCTAGGCAGGCTCACTGAAACAAGAAGCCCTCAGGAATCTTTCTTGTAATCATTACTGTTAAAAGAAATACATTCCCCTCCAGTAAGCCATACATAACTGCCCATCCTCACCCACCTCTGATCCTGAACAGCAGAGCTGCTCAGACCCTGTCTAACAGGGCTCCAAGGGGAACACCCTGCCCCTCGCTCTGCCTGGGTGGCTCTTGGGCGAGAAGCTAGATGACTCCTAGTGTCACATGCAATCCACAAGTTTCAGGCAGTCCTGCGGAATAGGGAGCTGGACCCAATGATCCTTATGGGTCCCTTCCAACTTGAGATATTCTATGATTCTGCAGGGACCATCCTCAAAGCACACAGATCACAACCCCAGATCTCTTCAAAATACAGGGGTAGCTCTTATTTTCCCTTTCCTCTGGCAGAAGGAGAGGGAGATGCTAACATTCAACTAGAATGCAAGGTTATGCATGCTGCTTTCTCCTTCGCTTACTACGATGGAGACTCTTGCCTCCCATGATAGCAACCCAAGAAATGGTCTACAGGCTGTTTTCTGGAAGGGAGCTCACAGGCCCTGAAGGAAGAAAGCTGGATACAGAATGCATCCATTCTTAGTTACTTGCCTCACAGCTCAGTGCTTCTAAATCACTGCAGAAGGAGTACATCTAAGTATCAGTCTGGGCACCTAAGACTATTTCTCTGTCATACCCAATGATTGCTTAATGCTCAGAATTTCAACATGAGTAGAAAGGACCGCAGCTCAGACTAACCTGGGGCAGTTACCCCTGGGATGTGGGAGACTCAAGGGACAGATCTGAATGCCTTCAGCAGGCAAGGTGGGAAGCTGAACCCTGCTCCCTCACATCCTGGGCAACTCCTAAGCTGCTAACGTATTTCATAAAAGGGGAAAAAAGCCCTTTTTATTTAGGAAATTTGAGTGTGAGCAAAAGACACATCTGTGAGTGGAAGGCAGCAGGCAAGTAGGCACTGCAGATTCCCAGCAGAGACCATAAAAAGTCAACATCTTCTTTGCCTTTATGTTCACTAGAGCATTCTCCCCTGGTTTGCTTCTGGCAGGTATTATTTAATGGGCTCCCTCCTCTGCATCGGGGTCTCCAGAAGTGCATGAATTTCACATCTAAGCAGCAGGCACTGTGACACGTAACACTGGAACACCCCTCCTTGCCCTACGACCCGTCAGCTCTTTTTATTCTGGCTCATGGCAGTATGTGCTTCTGTTTGTGCTGTGACAACACATGAAGTTAAAAGCCACCAACGAGCTGAGCAGCAGCGACTCCTACCAAACACAGCAATCAGATGTGCACCCACATCAGTGCCTGTAAGAAATCTTAAGCCAGGTAACAAGGATAGTTACAAGGTGCAGCAGCACACTTACCCTGGGATGTGTAACCCTGGCTGAGAACCAAAGGATGCAGATATAAGGTTTCTTTTTTGGATACAGTGTGTAACACTGGGTCAGAAATCTCTGCACTGTTCAGTTGAAGAAACTCAATGACACGCTGAAAAGTAAGGGCCAAAGCTAAGGGTATTCTTGTGCTTGTTTAATACCAGCTCCTCCACCCCTCAAACAGATCAAGTCAGTCAATACCACGGAAGTCAAAATAATGTCCTGTAGTAACTGAAAGAGAATTTTACTTTTGCTTGATATCATGTACTATTCCTAGAGTCTGCCTGGGTGCTGCTAGGTGTGCTCATGTTTTAACCAACTTTTGACTCAATTAAATGGAAATGCTAGAAAGGAACTCCCCATCTCTATGAGATCTGGAGTTCAGTTTTAGACAAACTCTAGATAAGCATCATAATATGCTTATTCAAATGCAATTGCTTATTCAAAATGTATCTCATAGCTGTTTGAAACAAAACTGATTATTACAGAACAATACTTGGATGACAGAAGCCCTTTCTCTGTTGGAAAACAATGCTTGGGCATATACTCTGATATTTAGTTTCAGCGATTGCTACACACAAAGATTCAATGAAAATGATCATACAAACAAATTTCAGGCTGCAATTTCCTGGCTAATCTTCAGCTATCAGGGATCTGCACAGAGGTGATGCTGTGGACATCATGCAGGCTTAATATGATGAGTTTGGTATGAAGTTTTCCTTTTTCATATCTGGCAATTTGTATAAAACCACTTGAAAAGCTTGCATTAAGTATCTTGCTCTGTAAAGATTTCCAACATTTCCCCTGTGTCAGAACACTTCACTGATGATGGCTTTTATGAGTTTTCAAAAGTAAATTACAAGCTCCTACAAGAGGTCCCGAAAGAAGGCTTTGAGATGTGAAAGCTCCTTTGAATACCAGCCTGAGGAGATCCTACACACAGGGACAGAAAGTGTGAGCGACTGCAGGAGCATAAAATACATTCTTTTTTTTGTGTTGCTACTTCCTTGTCCGTTGCTTAGGAGACAGAAATTTCCCTTCTAGTCACTCAGCTTCATTTGACACCACAGCGCTGTCCTCTCCCCTGCAGGAGGTGTGAAGGGATCAGAGAGAAGGCCCTGAAACAGTCCTGGGTTTAGCAGAGCAGTGGCAAGAGCCCTTTAGCCAGACTGTCCACAAAAGCAGGACAGGAACTTTAGTGACAGTTCTGAGAATGTCTGCCAAAAGAGGCACGTGTAATAAAATCCTGACATGAATGCAGGTGTGACAGCAATAAAGCTAAAAGGGGAGGGCTTACATTTTACAAGCAGCAGAACAGTCTGTTGGGAGAAGCCCATCACAGTGCTGGCTGCTGAGTCCCAACACTGCACCCACCCACTGTGCTGGCTGCTGAGTCCCAACACTGCACCCACCCACTGTCACCACCCCTCGTGCTCTGCACAGCAGCACCAACCAAGCTCACTCTGAGCTGGTGGCTGGGCTGTGCATCATCGCAGATCTAACAATATATAACTTAAAAAAGGGTGGGTGGGAGGCCCACAGCAGCTTCAAGCACCAGTAGATGCAATTAAGTGGATGGTTTGATAGTCTTTCTTTTCCTCCTCTTTCCCTAAGCAGCTCTTCAAAGGCAGGTAGCTGGAGCTTGCTGTGAAAGACCAGTTCCACCCAGCCACTCAGTACAGATCTGCCAGCTACCATTCAGTGAGATTATTTTAAATATTTGGAGTATTTGGGGTTTATTTCCCACTTCGAAGAAACACTGGTGCCTGTTAACAAAGCAAGCTGCTTGTAATGGACAGGGATTCGATCACTTCAACTGTGATTGCACAAGTCTCTCCCTTGTGCAATATCCTGCTTAAATGCCACCCTTCTTGTAAATAGGTGGTATACTGTAATGCTTTATACACACACAGGTTGCCATTAAGAGATAAGCATTTACTAACAGTTACCACACATGTGGAGCACTGTAATTCTGCAGCCACAGAACAAGCACCACTGTGGTATCATACAGCAGCACAGTGACCTGTGCCACTTGGTGGGTGACTTTGACCCTGGAATTGCTTTAGGGAGGAAGGAAGCTCCTCAGTAAAACAGGTCAGCACTTTGGCAGGGAGCTTATCTTTTGAAATCTGTATTTTCCACTGCAAAGAGATGCCCATGTCAAAGGTTCTTCAGAAGCTGCTAATGCTGCCTTTTGCAGTGCCCTGTTTTCTGTGTCTATGACTCCTTAAGATCCCTGGCTTTGTAGCAGTTACCTTGCTCGATCCCTGGATCTGGCAGCCCAAGGACTTCTGTTCCTCACGGCATTCTTCATTTATATTAGCTAGGTACACCTGTGTTTGTTACTTACTTTTTATTCAGTGAACTCAACTGTTAGGGGCTTTGTATTTCCATTAAATGCCACGTCTGCCTGCCTTTCAGATCTGTTCCAAGGGCGTTCAACAATTGACAAATCCCTTCTGAAAACACTGGCTGAAGGTATTTATTAGGAAGCTAAACTGATTCCCTTTATTTAAAATACACTGTTCTGGGGTGAGGAAAAACATTACAGGCAACTTCAAGCACTTCAGCTTGAATTACTAATGCAAAACAAGTTCATTATGTCACTGGATATCCTGTATTCCTCCATCTTCAGTTACATATGCTTGGCAAAACTACTCTTTAAAATCAATTTCTTCTGTTATTATATTTGTCTTTTCATTCCAGGTAAATAAATAGATTCTCTTCTGACTAGAGATTCCTTAACGGCAGAAAAAGCAACCTCCACATACGCTGAAGGTGGCTGTGGGACTTTCTGGCTGTCTGTATTATGCTCTGATATAACTTATCTTTCCAACTGAGATACCCACGAAACTGTAACTGCTGCTAAGACGAATGCTGCAAACCCTTGAAGTGTGTCCCACATGGAAGCAGCTTTCACAAAGCCGGTTAGCTATTTGTGGCTTTTTATCAGCTTCTCATCCTAGCTTTGCCGTGGTGAAACTGGTGGCAGGGAACGCATTCTGTACTGAGACCACCTGCCTGTAGAGGTCCCGCTCACCAGTCTCCAAACATACATTTAAAACGTTAATTGAACTTTAAGTAATATCCTCAATGACAGGTTATAATTTAACAAACTCCGCAATAACAAATGTCTTCAGGGTACACTTTCTGGAATGCCATTTTCTCCGTAGGTAGTTTCCAATTGAGATGTACACCTGCAATGACACACTAGCTATTCTGAAAGTTGGCTTTAAGCGTGAATTAATCACTGCCCTCTTTTCTTTTCACCAGCATACACAAATACACTGCTGTTACTCTGGACTTCTGTTGAGCTAAATCCTGGTGCTCTGAAAAAGCACAAGGTACCTTGCAGGAGTAAGCAGACAAAATGTGGTTGTCTCACCTGTGTCTTGGTATGAGGGCTGGGGGTTGATTTGCACATATTCACTGTTTACATGGAATTGTCTCCCATAACAGGAGCATCGACTCATCCAAAGGAAAGCTTTCCTTGTACTTGTATTTCCCCTGTGTCCAGCTCTCCTGAATCTTTACTATCTGATGGCATGTTTCCACTGAAGGGAAAGGACTCCATCCTCCCTCCACTCTGACCTAGGGCTCCCCACTGCTTCAGTGTGTCTTTCCAATGGTAGCAGGACTGTTTTGGACGAGCCAGCTGGAAACACTGATGTACACATGGGCAGCATTTTATACAATTTAGCCACAGCACAACTGAAAACTGGTGGAAGGCTGAGACTTTTGGGAGAGACTGCAAGGATCTGAGGAACCCCTATTCTTCAGAACTGTCACATAATCACTTCAGAATTAAATACCCACTGGTTTGACCCAAGCATAAATTTCAGATAAGTCACTATGTGTAAAAATGATCCTTTTCTAATACTGTGACTCCTGGCCCAAAAAACGAGTTCCTGTGCTCTGTGAAGAATTACAAGGTCACCACTGAACATTAAATTAACAGGCTGGCTACCGTCAGACTCCATTCTGTAGCTGCAACAAATGGCCCTGCAAATTCACCTACAGCAGCTTCAAACACAGCCTGTTAACACCCAGTGGAGAACAAAGCTTATCATTTACACAAAACTCCATGCAAATATCAACTTATGCTTCACACTACAAGAATAGACTCAGAGAATCATGGAATAGTCAGGGTTACAAAGGACCTCAAGATCTCCCTTCCATGAGCAGGGACGTCTCACCCCAGACCATGTCGAATATACTCTGTAAACTGAAAGGGAGGTACGTGTATCCACGTAGTGTATTTTGTCCTATACCAATTTATACCATGTAAGGAACTTTTGTCCTTAAACCTGTCTGACTGTCATGGTTTAAACCCTAGCCAGACAGCTTGTTCACTCACTCCCAGTGAGTGGTGCTGGGCTGAGAGCAATCAAGCCCCACCCCCCCCAGGCTCTCCCCTTCCCTGCTCCCGAAGGGATGGGGAGGAGGATCGAAAGAGTGCAACTCCTACGGGTTGAGACAAGAACAGTCCAGCAACCAATGTACAACACAAATCACCACCGCTACCACCAACGACAGCAATGATAAGAGAAAATAACAAGGGAAGAGAATATGATACCACTGGCCGAGAAACGAGTCCCACTCGGAAGCCTGTGTCCTTCCAGGTAACTCCCAGTTACATCCTGGGCATGACGTGCTGTGGTATGGAATACCTCTTCGGTTAGCCTGGGTCAGGCATCCTGTTTCTGCTTCCTCCCGGCTTCCCCTCCTCCCTGGCAGAGCATGAGCCTCACAAAGTCCTTGGTCAGGGTAAACATCACTTAGCAACAACCGAAAACATCGGTATCACCAGCACTGTTCCCAGGATGGAAGTCAAAACACAGCACTGCACCAGCTACCAAGAAGGAGAAAAAATGACTGCTACTGCTGAACCCAGGACACTGACATAAAGAAGCATTGCTACTGAACTAAGTTTCTACCAAATTGCTCCCATTTCTGTAACATTTTAAAGAAGTACCTTGCTAGAAACTGTATTATTCCTTTTGCCAGTGTGTGGAAAACTTGTGGTAGAACAGCCCAGCAAGCTCTCAGCTATGTGAGTTGATGGAGTAGCAGGTTAACCTAAATAAAGCAACTCTCAAAGATGGTGTAAACGAGAACACGAAGGGAAAAAACTGATTCACATCAACCAAATACATACTATACACAGATAAGCATGTCAAACTGAGCTAGAGTGCTTCCAAATACACCTGCACCCAGGTAAGGTCAATCAGAGCCTGGACTGTCTGCACCAGGAGAACCCAGAGCTGACATCCTAAGCAACTGTGTGGCCAGCTCGTCCATGTTTGTTCTTTAAATTACAAAGCAAGGAGCAGCCTACATGGTAAACTTCTAATTAGGTTTGTCTCTACGTTTCAATATTAATAAACCACATGAAAAATGCATTAAGAGCCAGCTAATTGGTGGCTCTTTAAAAGTAACTGTAAATGAGCCATTACAATACAACTGGGGTGTGATTCCCCAGGGATCATCACAGGACTGATGCATTTAGTATCCCAGGCAAGGGTTTAGAAATTATTAAACAATCCCAAGCAATAAAAGATACAGATGACAGGAAGGCTGTAATCCCAGCAAAGAGCAACCAGTGCTAGAGGCTGAGCCAGGCTGGTAGGTAAACTGGAGTCACTCACACCTAATGTTCTTTATACAGCCAAACAGAAGGTTGCATGTTTTGGTATGAAGCATACAGACTATGTATGCTGGAAAACAGGGAGTCTCTAAAACACAGAGGTGTCAGAACTGCCTGAAAATCATCTTCCTCACGTGGAGCTGAAACATAAAGGATACAATTTTTACTCCTAAAGGATATTGGTTAACTCAGCAGCAAACAACTATATCTATTTCAGTTTCTGTCTCCTAACTGCACATTGGAAAATACAGATATTCTACTTTGATAAGCAACTAAAATTATTCTGGGGCTGGAAAGAAATTCCTCACTTTGGGACTCTCTATCTGTTTAGCTTCTGAGAGTAGTATTAGGAGAGCTGACTGTATGGGAAGTGCTATTTCAGCATGGGGAAGATGCTGGCTACAAGACTGCTCTTTAAGCTACCTGGAGAAGGTGTAAGAAGCAACATCATCTGCATTTAAACCCGTTCAAATTAGAAATAAGGCAGCTAGCATTATGTGTTTTAATGCTAAGAAACTAACCAGCCTCAAGGGATGGCTGCACATCTGCAAAGCTTCAGGCCAGTGTCAGGAGAGCAATCAGAGGACCAGAACCCTGTGCTCACCCATCCAGTGGCTGCAGGAGCTCCAGCCAAACCAGGGCTGCGGCTGTTCCTGAAACTCAAAGCCAGGTTGGAAGACAGGCTGCGGGTAGGAAAGTTACTGAGCTCAATGTCAGGCAAGATGATGATGCTTCAGAGCCTCTGCAGACAGGAAGACAGAGCTAATGATGTTTCAAGGCTTCTTTTGCCCTTGAAAAAAGTTGTTAATCAATAGGTAAAAAAGAACGAAGACATCTTGAAGCAGTGTTTCCCTTGAATACATCATGGGATTTACTGAATCCCAGGCACACAGCTGAAGACCAAGCCTTTTCTTCCCATGCATCATGTAACAATGTAGAAGTACTTCTGCACAGCTCAGAACTTGGGTGGTTTACCTTACCGGGTGCAATCTGATACAAAGTAATGGATAGCAAGTAACTGAAGTTGTTCTGCTTGAAAAAATGCCTTGCCAAAAATTCCACCTTTTTTTCACAGCTGAGAGGGTCTCAGTTGAAAAGCCAGATCAAGGCAAGGGAGATGTACCCCCAGATTCCACTGCACTTCAGAGTCTGAGCAGAAATTTCAGTTCATGGGAGTACTTTAAAATGGGCTTAATTTCCACAGACTTTAGTTTTCCCAACTCTGGGCGCAAACAGTCATAGAACAGTTTGGATTGGAAAGGACCTTAAGATCATCCAGTTCCAAACCCCTGCCATGGGCAGGGACACCTCCCACTAAACCATGTCCCCAAGACTCCATCCAACCTGGCCTTGAACACTGACAGGGATGGAGCATTCACAACTTCCTCGGGCAACCCATTCCAGTGCCTCACCACCCTCACAGTAAAGAACTTCCTCCTTATATTTAACCTTAACTTCCCTTGTTTGAACCCATCACCCGTTGTCCCCTCCCCAGCATCCTTGTAGGCCCCCCTCAAGCAGTCCTGCATCAAAGAGACACAGATCCAAGCAGCAGTGTTCTCACTGGTCTTTCCCTAAAGCTGGTCAGAAGGGAGCTGTCTAACAAGTTAGAGGCATTTTAGGCAAGCAGTCTAATCCTTTTTTCCTGCTTTGTTTCTTGCACCATCACTGGAACTGGTGTCTAGCTCTGAACAGGAGAGCTCTAGTTCTTCAGTTATTAAGGGACCAAATCCAACAAGTGGATGTGGTACCAGGGGAATATGCTGTTGCAAAGCATGGCCTTAGCATGCTTGGCCAATGTTGTAAGTCATGGCTTATTTCTGGAAGGAGAGAAAACCCATTTTTAGCATTGCAGAAGCAAATTCAGCAACATATACCTAAGGGAAAATCATGTTTAGCATTTTTGAGATTCCCACTGCAAGGTGCCCAGCTTAAAAAGCCCAGGCTGACAATGTTCATTTCAGGTAAATAGAAGAGAAGGCTGCTTTCAAATTACAATTAATAGTAAAAGCTTCAGCTACAAGATACCAGTATGGGAAAGGCTCTGCAAACAGTATATACTAGTAGTATTGCAGCCAGGCACAGATGTATCTGTCCTTGGAGAGCTGAGGTACACATGGTCCCTGCTACAACATTTGTTGATCACATTTCAGCAGCACACGCTGAGCTCAACGTCGGCAGCCACAGGCTGCGTTCATCTGAACATGAGACCATGTAATTCAAAGGCCCCTCACACGAGCTTTTTTGCATGCGTTTGATCACAACTTGAAGCAAGGGGTAGAATCCATTTCAAGATAAAGGGAGAAGCAGCATTTAGGATTCCTATGTCTGCAGTATTTCTGTCTTAGTGGTTAAGATGTCATGGCCTTTTCAACCAGCTTCTTAACACTGACAATAAAAGTCTGTGAAGAAGGGAATCAGAAAAGCTTTATTCCCAGAGTTCACCAGCCATGTTACTCTCCTGTCTAGCACTGATGTAAATGAAGGGGATTGCCTGAGTTGGCAGATACAAGGTACCAAACAAGCACAGAGGCAGGGGACTGATTTTATTTCAAAGCATCTTTGTCTTACTCTGCCCTTTTGTCTTCTTCCTCTGCTGATTGCTTTGGAGCAGCAGGGAGGGTGGCAAGTGAAATTATCCCTGAAGTGGGACCATTATCAGCTCTTCTGTCTGGCTGGGGAAGGGAGCAGCAGCATCGGCTCCCTCCTGGGAGAAGACAAGCAAGGAATGGGGCAGAGCCCTGAGCACAGGCTGATGCACAAGCTCACAGGGCATTTATATCAACTTGCTGGAGTCCACTATGGCATCAGCAGAAACCTGGCAGGAGTTGGGCTCTTCTCTGAGGGTGGGTCCTTGTTCTGTCGGACAGGTTAATATTTTGGGAGAGATTTATGTCTGCTACTGATGGTTGGAAACAATGCTAGTGATGCCAAAACCAAACTGCTGTTTAGGCTTTAAGACCTGCTGGAGTGATGAAGTATCTGATTCTGATACAGCAGTTTTCAGCCTTTTGTCCCTGAAGTATTGCCTGCCAGGGAGCACTACTGAGGTGGTCACAGTGAAACACCCTCAACAACAGGGCATAAGCCACCCTCCAGTCCTGCCAGCCATGGCTACTCATGGCACACAGGCCGATGCATCTACCCAGGTCTTACATGATCACACATTTACACAGACTTCCCCAAATTACTACTACTGTGGACTTTGTCAAACTTGACAGAGAAGGTTTGGTTGGTCTACATTCCCAGACTGATGCAGCCCCTCTGACAGACCTTCTCCCTCTCCTGGAAAGGTTTTTAGATAAGCAGTAAGCCCCACTCATTCTTTCAGACACAGGAAGTCCCAGAGGGCTTTCCTTGACACCCCTAGCACTTAGGATACTCTTACTATGCCAAGCAAAGCATACCTATTCGGTTCCAATGGATGCAGCCAAGATTTGCATTTGATAGGAGGCACCTGAGACTTTATGCAAGGAAACAGTCATGTAAAATAAACAATAGATATATATACATGCTGGTCCAAAGGAGCATGAGTCACAGTCTATGCAGAAAAAAGACCAATGCACTGAGCATAATGTGCAGCAGTGGAAAAATAGCAAGGCTGGGCCCAGCAAGCACTCACATTGCCTAGCAGATTCTGAAAAGTGACAGGTGAGCCAAATTTGAGAAGCATATACCTTATTTAATGGTACTTTATAACCCGACTTAATGATACTTTATGTGGGTTTCCATTCTAGGGTTATAATTTGATGTTCATTTCTCCAAGTCCTTTCTGCACCAGTACAAATAACTTGTCTTAATCCTTTGTGAACTACCAGTGTAGTACATTCCCTTTTCTCCTGCTTCTTGACAGGTAGTAATAAAGTTCTACATTTGAGTGACTTCATTGGAAGGCTTTATATATATATGTATATACACAGAGAGACCTATGAGTGCGCGTAACAGTGCATGTGCGCACATATGGACAGCTATTTAATTTTAGGCTATTTTAAATGGTGATTTCTGTACCTGAATTCTTTGTTTCCCCAAGCCTTAACCCCCCTGTTAAACCACTTTAGCCATTTGCTGGCTTTCTGTATAATGGGGTTGATATCTTCTCCTGTGTAAGTTGTGAAGACAGAAATGGTTTGGATTAGCTAATTCAATCAAATTTCACACAACTCATGCATAGCACTGAGATGGAATCTGGTTTCTTGGACAAGGAAACTTCTGTTTATTAAATTAAATATGGCCCAACTGTGCTCTGCTCTATCCCAAGTAAGGAAAAATAAAGTAAAATCTGGGTGGCTATCTTAGTGAAGCTGCATTGGGATGTAGCTCTCAGTCATGACTGAAAAGAAGCTGTTATCAGCTTTATCAAGCACAATTTGTTCCTTCCATATGCTTCAAAACAACTAAAAAAAGGATGAAAAAATGGTTTAAGAAAACTGGACTTGCTGTGGGAGCTAATATTTGCCTTTATTACTTTCTGGGTGTGATTCCAAAAGTACTTGGCACTGATCCTGTTCTGATTCCTCTGGAGTCACCAGTATGACCTTTGTCCGTTCAAAAAGATAGTACTGATGTTGGTTGTTTTTTTAAAAGAGCTTATTACCTTGGTGTTGCAGAAGCATTTGTCTTGAAGAACTGGCAAAGGTTAAAAGAAAACCCAATAACAGAACAAAACAGAGGAACAACCAAGTCTTTTTCTTGTTGAAGTAATGACTCATAAAAGCATACAGGCATTCCCTAACCTTCAAAGGTTTTATCAGTTCTGCTTAGAATTGATCATCAACAGTGATGAGGGGTTTTAATATGTAAATAGGATAGCTGGCTAAATTACAACTGTGTCAGGTTTCTAGCCAGAAGGCATAAGAGATGAGCCTCAGCTCCAGAGCTGAGAGATCGAGGAGCAGTGGAGTTTAGCGGGCTTCTGGAGGAAGCTGTATCTCAAGGAGCTGTGCTCTGATTTAAGGGGAGCAGGTGTAATATACAAAAGCAAGTCAGCCTTATATAAAACCTATTATTCCACAAAGCACTTGGTTAAAACCAAGGTGCTGCTCAGGAATTATGGGACTTACCAAGTGGTCTTTCCCCAGAGGCTAATCCCTATTTATTTTTCTGAATTCATAGCATACAACTGAAGAACTGAAG
Source organism: Pezoporus flaviventris (assembly GCF_033815535.1). Classification (NCBI taxonomy): domain Eukaryota; kingdom Metazoa; phylum Chordata; class Aves; order Psittaciformes; family Psittacidae; genus Pezoporus; species Pezoporus flaviventris. The sequence continues at coordinate 57,236,875 of NW_026892549.1, forward strand.
TTGTTTCTTGGTTGTTGTGGAAGGTAAAGAGGCAATTGGTGATTTATACATCCTCAAGGGACACTTTATGATATGGCATGCAATCCAGAATGTCCCTATATCCAGGATGCTCAGAACATGCCTGTTGTGGTGTCACTTCTGACATCAGATATAAACTTCTTCCCAGCCTATAGGTGAATTTCAATGCTGATACATCCCAAGGGTATTGTTTAATAGAATGGTATTATTCTGAATGCTCTTTATTATGGAATATTTTACCTAAACACTTTGTATTACAGTCACCACCATTCAGCACAATTCATTATCGCTGCAAAAATCATCAAAATACAACTGAAGGTGAGTAACTCTATGGGAGGGAAATGGAGAAATGCATCAAACAAATCCATCAAAGTACTCCAGGTTTGAAACTGAGAACATTAAAATGAGAGGACATAATTAAAACCAGAGAAATATTTGCTATATTATGAAGAGCACCCCATACCCTGCAAATTCAGTCTTCATGATACACACAAGACAGCAGGATATCTACTTCTTTGAGGTTCATTTGTCATCTAAAAAGAGAATATCCATGAGCTGATACCATAATTACTTTAGCAGCTAATTATGATGCCACAGACAGACCATTATGACTCAAGGACCAGCCTGAGCAGCAGGAACAAATACAAAGCAAACACTAACGTCTGTGCTTCCACAGCAGCACAGTGGCTTTAGCAATAAATAGAAGAAAGAATACGCAAAAGAGAGACAACAGATGAGAGGCAATTCAGATGTTCACAAATACTCTCTGCAGACAAAGTGTTTTTATGATTAGACCAAGTGTTCCTATAGGCAGCATAGAAACTTTGAAGAATGCAGGGAAAATTTACAAATACAATTCTCCATAGCAGAGGATGAGGGAAAACTTGACATAAATCATAGAATATGTGTCCATATTTATACCATTTCATGCTGAGCAGATGCAATGCTAAGAATAAAACTGATACTTACATCCTGAGCTGCCATTTGTTGGAACCAAAGTGAAGTTGGAGGCCCAGGGGTTACGCACGATATCCTGCCAATGAATGGTGTCTGCGAAGCAAAGGAATTTGTTCTGGCCAACATACACCCCTCCATTGAGTATTTCTGCATTAAAAAAAGAGATCATACTTGTAAGACTTTTGTAATCAAGTATGGAACAAGTGGATAAAATAACCTTCAAGACTGAACTGACTTCAAAACCACAATCAATCAACCTCACTATGCTGTATTTCATTAATATGTGCTGTCACTTAAACTGGGGTAGGAATTTTCTGAGCCCACAGCACATTGAGAAGGTTCCAAGTCACCACGCTATCTGAATAAGCAGGTTTCCTGATCCGATTGTGCTGCTGTAATACCATCATCCAAAACACCCAAATACTCAGTATCTACGAACCAAATCGAGAACTACCACTGACACGGCTTGCTGGAAGCTTTGTGCTGAAGGGAGATGCTTTCTGAGCAGATGAAAGTTGGTTGGTTTTTTGTTGTAATTTTCATGTTTACATCAGTTTTTTTAAACAAAAAAGGATTGTTGCCCTGTCTCTAAAGACTTGATTCATCAAATCTCAAGATGAAAATGATCTTACAGTGTTGGTTGTAGCCCAGGGTTTCCTCTGGAGCAATAACTTGGAGGGTTTTACCCTCTAAACATTTGTTCAAATTCACAGTTTCTCTACTTAACCTGGCTTTCATATTTCCCAAGCCGAGGACAATCCATGTGACTTCCATTACAGTTAACAGGAGCGATGCAGCTAAAACCTCCCGCACTGCTTAGTGTCAGAGATTCAAGCCTCAGCAAAGAAATGTTGAAGGTTACTTACTAATGGCACCTTAGAATGACATTAAGTGCTGCTATAAAGCCAGGAGTGTCACACTTCTCGCAGACACATTAAGAGTAAATCATGACCATGGTGGCAATGATTAAGGTCATCTGATAGTCCTCATCTGCAAGAAAACCTTTGAAAGCTGTAGTGGGGATGCTAATATTGACAAACAACAAGGAAGGAATTAATGCATCTTCTTTTAAATTGCAGGGTTTACAGGCCACAGCGTGAAGAGGAGGTAGCCCTCAAGAAAAGAAGATATTATATAAGAGATGATCTGTAAATACATCTTTCCACCATATTAATCAGTTCAGAGTATTACTATTTCTTAGAAACCTCTGGTTTAAAAGCTTGGCTTTTCATTGAAAAGGAGCTTAAAAATAAAAACAATAATAATAATAATATTATACAGAAATGAGTTCAGATTAGAGCTATAGTAATAATCTGTCTGCATGATATTCTTATGATCCCTGAAAAAAAACTCATGCAGCATCTGTTAGCAATTCTGTTCTGGGGAAAAAGCAGGACTCGAAAACATGACTAGTAATGACTTCATAGCAACCTTCCAGTATCTGAAGGGCCCTACAAGGATGCTGGAGAGGGACTCTTCATCAGGGACTGTAGCGATAGGACAAGGGGTGATGGGTTCAAACTGAAAGAGGAAAAATTCAGGTTAGATATAAGGAAGAAGCTCTTCCCTTTGAGGGTGCTAAGGTGCTGGCACAGGGTGCCCAGAGAAGTGGTAAATGCTCCATCCCTGGCAGTGTGCAAGGCCAGGCTGGCTAGAGCCTTGGGTGACATGGTCTAGTGTGAGGCATCCCTGTTTACGGCAGGGGGCTGGAACTAGATGATCTTAAGGTCCTTTCCAACCCTATTCTATGATTCTACAATTCTCTGTGTTGTCCCCTCTATACAGAATTACCTAACCCATTACGGCCCAGATTTCCTGCTCTGTGGGATCCAGATTCATTCCCTTTCTACCTTCCTGTTCCAACCTCCTATCCTTCTTTATGCTGAATCCTGGGCATGTGTAAATCAGCGCAGATGCATCGGCTTCACTGACTTGAACTGAGATGCATATTGCACTTCTCTGCCCTCTCTTAGCAAGAACAATGTCTGCAAAGACCTAATAAACCCTGTTACATGTTAAGCAAATGAAGCACAAATGTAATCAATATACACTAGAGTTACACTATAATGAACTCATCATCATAAAGTCATCATCTCATTTCAATTTACAGCACTGAAAGCGAGAGATAAAGTTAAACAATAAACAGGAGAAAGGCAGGCATCTCTGCCTATGCAGATGAGCTAGCAAAGCAAGCCAGGCAAGAAGAGGTTTCTTCTCCTGTGTGCAACACCTGAGGTGCCTCTCTGCTAAACGCTTTCATAGGCTGGAATAGGAAAATGAATGACAAGTGGCCCAGTGAATTTTGTGATTTCTACTGTGAAGAAAGAAGCTGTTCCTGCCGAAGAAGCACTCAGGACTGTTCACAGTGAAAGGTATTTTAAGTACCCTTTTGGGGAGAGTATTTGTGTCTTCTAAACCAATTCTTTGTGACACCAGAGAACTGCTGGTCTGAGTACAACACTGCTGCCTGGGACAGGAGGCTGAGCACTCTGCTGCCTGAAACACTGACTGTGGCTATGCTTGGGCTTCTGAGCTGCTCAGGGACACAGGAGCTACAAAATGGGATTTTGAAGCACAAGTCCCATTAGCTTTCATTGAGAAAAGTTCTTAAAGGTGTCAGTTCATTTGGGAGGCCTTCCTGTAAGGTACCAATGTCGACACATGAAGAGTACCATGGTCTTCCATTTTGGCACCAGGGCTGCAGTGGGTGTTGCAAGCAAAGGAGTAGCTCCAAGGTCTTTTGCTACTTGATTCTGAAGTGAATGCAAAATCTTATCGTCTTCCTTATTAGAGCTATTTTACTGGCTTAACAGCAGTATAATTGTGTAACCAAAGTTATATGAAAATAAATCAGCCAGTGCACTTGACACTGACTTCGGTCATTATTTTGCTTATTGCTGCCAAATGATTGTGAGGAACTTATATCTGCATGCTATTAAAATTCTATTAAATGTATATTTATTCAGGAAGCTAAATCAGAAATGTATTATCTGTTGTATCTACTATCTTTTTGCTTTCATGCCAAACCAAGCCAGAGCCATTACAACACAACTTTGGTAACCCACCTTACAATACTAACAGAAGAAATGGAAACATAGGTTACTGGAAACCATGAAACACAGGTATCTTACACTTTCCATGAAGTGGCATGGCACACAGGTAGGTACATCACATACAATTTATACTTAGTCTGCCAAGTTCAAAAGGGGGCTAAATTCATAACATCTAATAGAAGGAGTTGGACTGAAGTCAGTGAAAATGCATTACAAGGCACCAGAAACTGAAGATCACAGTAAAGAAGCAAAGGGACAGTATCTCTGCAAATGTGTTGCCTGTTTGAATGAGAGATGGAAATAACTCTTCTTCATCCATCTGTTAAAAGGGCATTTTCTTCAGCTGACTTTTCCTTGTGTGCAGCCTAATCCCTCATGGTCTGTTATCTAAATTCTAATGTGGATTAAATTGGCAAAACATGCTCACATTCTGCAACGTGCCCTGAAGTGCAAGTAACTTGTGTGTGTTGATATGCACTGGGGGCTGTAGGCACGTATTTAGCAGTAGATTCTGGTTCTAAAATTGTTCTAAAATTTGTTATAAATGCTACTGCTATTCAAGGTTGCAAATTAACAGCTCTTTGGTGCTGTGAAGCCAGCTGGCACGATGAACTGGAAGAAGGCATAGTGAGAAGGAAAAGAACTAGCTCCAAAGAGGGCAGAGAAAGGGGAAGGTGTTATTTAGGAGAAACTGCTAGGCATGTCCACTGTAACCACTTCAATAGTGAAACAGAAGATATCTCATACCTTCAAAGCTGACTGTCTGCTAAGGAAAGAGCAATCTTTTACACTACAGCACATACAGGTACTCTCTGCACATACATGTTATACAATGCATGTTGATGATACCTTAATTTCCAAGGTCAGCTTCCATTAGAGCTGAAGCACTATTGCATGCTGACATTCCTGCATCTTCACCTTCATCATCCAGGTGATGGGCAACTGTTGTCAGATCACTCTCAAAACACTGTCATATTCCATCCAAGATGCTGAATGTATTATCCAAAACCAGCTTTGGCCTAGAAATTTCATGCCAAACCAAGTCTTTTGATCTCTTAGCACAGTTGATTGCTGATGACCCACTGGGAAAGCACTTCAGGTCCATCATTAATAAGCTATGTCTTAAAGGGTAATGAGAACTGGGTGCTTTAGAAGACAATAGCTCATCCATCATCAATCAAGATCTGAGGTTTTTATACAGATGATTTAAGAAGAATTGGACTGTGTAAAATTGAAATGTCACATCTGTATTGGGAGATGAGGGGAGCTTGGTAATGAAAATGAGAGTTTTAACCTTCTCCATTTCAGCTCAATGACCATACTCAAAAGCTCATGGATGTGGAATCTGTGTACCAGCTAGAAGCCCCGGACAGCCTTCGATCTCAATTATACAATTTCAAGTAAAGATTATTTGGGTCATTAGCTGGAAGTCAGTTTTGGGGCTTGATAGTAACAGCAAGATATTCTTTATCCCTATCAAAAGCAATCAGTGTTATGTGCAGCCTGTGGATCTGTACTACTAACTGCTCAATAACTAAGAATACTGGATTGTAGCACCTGAACATAAATCTTCCCAATCTAGCTCCCTATTTTACTGCTTAAATAAAAATGGAGTCATTTGATTACCTTTCACTGAGTTTGATGGGGTACCCTTTTCACAATTTCACCCCAAATGTGCGTGAAGATGGGCTCATAGGGTCCTTGTGGGTCACGTAGCCACTTCATCAAAGGACAACGGGGTCTGGTCAACTCCTCCTTTAGTGATCTCCCCAAAGGGAGTATCTGTTTCATGAACGAGTACAGCCATATTAAACTAACTCAGAGAAGACATTTGTATCTGCTTGGATTATTCCTCTGTGCATGCCCTGAATTCTACCTTCTCACAGCCTTATTCAAAACAAGACCAAATCATCCTTTGTAATAGGAAACAACACTGCAAATGCTCCCTGCCCTTTGTGTGTAACACACCAGAATTACACCACTTGTTCCATGACTACCCTATTCTCAGGGACATGCAAGCCTGTGTCAGGCTACTGAGCCTCATTTCATGCTGCACCCTGAGCAGTTACTGAGACCATCGGGCGCTTACAGTGCAGTCACGTGGCCCCAAAGGGTTCAGTGCATGAAGAAAGTAATATAAAATACTATAGAAAAGAGTAGAAGCAGCTGAATCAAACAGAAAAAACTCTCACCCATCCAAAAGGGAAGAAAACAGCTGGGTATAAACTGAATTTAAGATGTGCTTCTTTCCACAAGAAACAGTCCTGTTCTTAAGTATATTTGTTTTTTCAACACACTTGGCTGTGCTAAAGGAAATGGTCTCTCTCCATAATCCAGTAGATTCACTTGTCCTAGTGGCTGCTCAATTTAACCCATCCTGCAACAATCTCAGCAGCTTCTGCCTTCTTCATCCCTGACAGTATTTAGGCCCAGGTTTATATTTAAATGATCTCTTTCCCCTCTATTCTGCAGGAGGCTTCCTGCTGCTGCTGCAATAATTACTCTGCTTTGACAACAGAGGATAACAGAGATGTACTGATTCCAACCAACAGCACTATGGTTAACCACGCACCTGCCATCAGTATCACATACTCTTGATTTTAATTAACAGCAGGGTAGACACGCAGCTGCATGACCAGCCTTAGCTCCACCACTTCCTGTGCAGAAGCAGCAGTAGCTGTTTACAGTGTTACCCGCCTCATTTGTTTGCTTCTGTTTCCATCACTACCTTCAGAAAGCTGTTTGACCCTGCTGTCTCTACAGGCAAGGAGCTTTCATGTACCATGTTGACTCTGCTACAGGGATATTAATTTTCAGAAGGAGATGCTAACTGCCTCATTTCTTTGTCCAGTCAAATTCGGATCCTGATGTTAGCAGCCAAGTGCTTGATTTACTGTTTTCTTCATATAATTTTGCGCCTGGGAGGTAGATTAAGAGATATAAAAACATAACACTGCAATAACCCACACGGCTTCCTCTGGGTTTCTCTAATCTCTGGCAAGAGGCAGAAGAGAGCATGGTGGTCCTTGTGGGTGGTAAGGTGGACGTGAATCAGCAGTGCACCCATGCAGTGATGAAGGGTGATCACACAGCGGGGTGCAGAAGCAGAGCCAGCAGCTGAGGGAGGTGATGATGTCCATCCATTGGGCTCTCATGAAGGCACATGTGAAGCACTTTGGGTGCATTTTGGTCACCCCAGTGTAACACAGCTGTTGCTAAACTACAAGGGAGCCCAGGGAAGGACCACTACGATGGTTAGAAGCTGAAGGATTGCCACATGAGGAGAGATCTAGCCTGAAGAAGAGATGACTAGGGAGGGCACACCGAACTGCAGGCTGTCTCTACCTGAAGGAGGACTACACAAGAACATAGAGCCAGACTTCTCTGAAGGGCATGGCCTAAGGATGGCAACGGGCACAAGCTGCAATGTGGGAAACACTGATCAGAGAGGAAAATGTTCTTCCCAGAAAAAGCAGTTCTTAAGCACAGGAGCAGAGGGACAAGAGAAGTGCTATCTCCAACTCCAGAGATTTTCATAAACAACAAACTGTCTGATTCTTGTCTGAAGTTAACGCTGCTCTAAGCAGAAGACTGGACCAGATGTGACCTCCAGATATCCCTTCCAACCTTAATTATGCTCATTAAGCATCTACTACCACAGTAACACTCCATAAGCAATCCATTCTCTCAATTTTTCATAAAAGCATACTTAATTTTAAACTTTTATCTACTCATAAGTACTTGGTGATGCAAAACAGCCACCTGAAAGATAGTGTATGCTTAAAAGCACGTACAAACAAGTGCTACAGTACTTGAAATACAGAACCTATGTCACCATTGCTGTCCCCCATTCCATGCAAAGGGGACATCTGGACTAAGAACCATTCACTATGAAAGAACTGCTCTTTTCAATCTTTTTACTTTTGTTAGCAGAAAGAAAATTGTATTCATTTAAGTCACTGTAATGAATCACTGATGAGTTTCAAATTACTGTCTGTGAAGAGCATGACGGATCTCTAGCTACTCCCCAGAAGGCACGCTCTTGAGCTCAACAAGAGCAGCAATAAGCCAACAGTCAGGAATGAGCAGTCACTTCATTCACAGGAGCCCTGGCTTAAGATTCAGGTGGCATAGCACTACCTGATGGGGAGGCATGTCTGTGTCCCAGTCAGCAGTGACCGCGTGTTCAAGAAGAGGGGAGCTGCTCCTGCAGTGCGCTGCTATGTGCCTTTCAGTGACTCCTCTGATATTACACATTTACTTCGCAGTGCTATCCTTCATTTGTTCCAAAACCAGACCTCGGAGTGTGGATTTCAGCAAGGGGACACAGCTGTGGGCATCTGATCATTCAAAAGTTACTACAATCTTCTGAATCAGAAATAAATCATCTCTGTTCTGCCTGGTTCTTGTTATTCTGCAGAAAGCCAGCAGAAGGTGCAGAAGGGGAGATGACGTGCAGCATACTGGGTGTCCCAACAGGGCCAACAAAGGCTCCCTGATGTCCCAGCAGAAGCCAGAAAGCCTGGAGGCTGTGACAGATACTAGAATCCATTTCTACTGTCTGGTCACCTTTAATGGCAAGCATCCTGTGGGACATAATCTGGTGTAATAACCCAAGGCAGCTGTATCAGCACTTGCCTTGTAGTCTTTCATGATCCTGCTGCTGCTTTCTGTGTTAGGCATCTTCCAGTTTGTTCAGTGAAGGCTGAACAGCCCACAGTGTCATTTCTTCTGCCCTCTTGAAATGCTACCCATGCTCTATAGCTGCAAACCTCCTTCATCTGTCACACTATCAGCCTTATAACTTCTCTAAAGCTTTTGCTGTAATTGAAGCAGTTCTACAGATGAACGGTTTCTGCTCCTGAGGGGCACTGTGTTTACTTGCCAGCCCTACAACAACATGAGGGGCTTCCAGCAGTTTACTAGTGCCTCCAGGACGTTTCCATTGACTGCAGATTCACCCACAAACCCTACAGAGAACCATCAGTCCAAACTTCCTGGGCATGAGACTGCAGACTGATCCTTCGACCGTCCTCCTTTGCTGGTATACAATATGGAACCTAATCCTCATGGCCCCACTACTCCAACAGGGACTCATCCCACCTCCTTCCTTCCCTGATCTCAAGGGCAGGAAAATCAAGGGAGTCTGAAGAAACATGGGGTAGCAGTGGAGAGAGCATCCTATTCCAGACCAGAAAAAGTGGAAGCTGGTACTCAGAGACACCTAATAGGTATGAGGTCCATCATGACACAATGAACCCTTAAGGAAACCAGCTCTCCATTGAAAGCTACCTTACATTTCATGTCACCAATGTGGGCCAAATTTGAGAAATGGCACTGACACTGCTTATTTTTCCCCCTAAACTTCTTACAAAGTTCTCTCCTCATAGGATGTTCATATTATTTCTCCGCCCAGGATGAGATGTCTTTGATTCATGTCTGTTGCCAAGAGAGACACAAGCTTTTAAATGCCTTTCCTTGTCAGGACATTTCCTATACAACATTTTGATCAAACCTGTAATGTTTCATGTCTGCAGCTCTCAAGCTCTCTCTTCCAGCTGCTGAGATATGGAATTGTGAGACTACTATGTTCCTGTTCTCTTTATAAGAGGCATTTTGTGAGTCAGTGTTGCATGGCAGTTAGTTTGCCACTGCTGCTGCACCCTTTCCAAGTGGGCTTTCCACATGGAAGTCAAGCATCAATCGGAACAGAAACCTCTGAAGGGCCAGGGGCATCTGAATGCAGCCAGGTTTCCCTGCAGCATCCCCAGGAGCTTCAACTCTGACATAATCCAGTGGTATATTTTTCAGTTCTCACTCTACAACCAGTGACAAATTCCAGAAGCCCGCTTTCTATCCCAAGCACATCTGGCACTCGGGCCATGCACTTGGCAAACAGACTGATAGCCTTCTGTCTTGGATCCTAAGTGCCTCAAGTACATCCTGATTGGCATCAACATGCAGAAATTCCTTCTCCCTTCGAAAAAAGAGTAGTTAAGATCTGGATGTAGTGGTAATTTCCTCCATTTTCTGAAATGCTGTAAAAAATTACTGCCTCCATAGAGCCCTTCTCTTTCAAAACTGTCATAATGTGGCTTGGAATAATCCTGGAAGGGTGCCCAGACCCACGTCCAGCTGCATCCTGCGTTTCAGTACAAGCATTTGCATTCGGGCTGGTAATTGGCATGCAGCTGGGTTGATGCCAGCTCCTGCAATTGCATAACCTCACTCATCCTTTTTCTAGGCTCCAAAGAGGAATCTGTGTCCACTAAGCTTAAAATGCCTGTATGGGAGCTGTTCAAGTACTCTCTCAGATTTCCACACTGTGGTGTTCACCTCTCCTGAGATATGGTAACAACTCTTGAAAGAGGAGTTTTCATTGAGGTTAGAGGTGGGAAGTGCCTGTGCCTTTCCCTGGCTCTCCTGTACTGAAACCCTGCAGATAACATGCTAAAAATCATCCTCCTGCACACAGGATGGTGAAGTGACTCTTATTTGGCTCTTATGAGCCCTAAGGACCTTGGATTGCATTTGCTCTCCCAGTGCTGTGGCTGGCAAGAGCCAGCTAGGCAAACGAAGCCTGTGAACTGAGGCCCATGCATGTTAATCACAGCAATCAGCAATGCTTCTCTGTAAGTTAATGAGTTTGATAAGGTCTGAGCCTCCAGTATCCCAACTCCTATTTTTTTCCTTTAACTGCTATAATTGCTAAGAGGTCACTGTCAGCCCTGCTTTGTGCTTTTGCATGCACACTTAATTCAGGTTTCCAATCTGATGGGATGGCAGGGAGCCCATCTATGCTGCTGAGCTCCTGACCCGTTGGAAACACATCCAAGCTGTTCCTTCTAAACTGTTCTACCTCCCCAAAACTCACTCATATATCTTCTGTTATCATGTTTGACCACATCCTTTTTACCCTTAATTATGTCTGGTCTCTGTGCATCTATTATAAGGTAGTAGTGAAACAGCGGCAACAACTGTGTCCGTTACACTAACAAAATGCAGAATCCAGGCCAATTGTCCTTAAACTACTAACCTCAAACCAGACGCTTGGGTGAGGCAAATAAGCACATAGGAATGCCTGCCAAAATAACCATCCTGCATAGTGGAAGCTAATAGGTGACAAGGCACTAAGTACAAGGGAGAGTTCAGAGTAGTTCATCCACTTTTTAAGACTACCGTCTCCTTCCTCAAGTGTTCCTCAGTTCTTCTACCCACTCTTAAATAAGAGCCCTTCTCCTCTCCTACCAATCCTAATATTCCATCATGCCTCATCTTACACACTTAGCTTTCTAAAAGCCACACTGAAAACACCCTCTTCTTTCTTTCCTTCAATATTTAATTGCAACCAATGTGACTGCAAACACTCTCCTAACACACATTCCTCTTTTCCCAGCAGATGAATTGCATTGAACCCGAGCTGCTCCCAGTTATGATGCAGTAGATCAAGAGTGATGCTGTGGCCTGGTGTGACAGGGAAGCAAAGCTGCAGTGAGATCTATGCCTTCATTAACAGGGGACACACTCGGCTCCCAGCAGTGGCTTGTCACATGGTGGACAGTCTGTTTTCTAACTCGCTTCTGCTCTGTACCCAAGGCAACCTTGGCCAAGGGTTGCTTTCCTTGTCATAGTTGAGAGCAGAATAGACTTTCTTCCTGGAAAATGGATCAGTTTGCTTCCAGCATTTTACCGCTCTGCAGTTAAACCAATCCAAGTAGTTGCTGTCCGCAGGCAGCAAACGTGCACGGTTTGTCCTTGTCTACACTCCAGCTAAAATGCACCTGGCACTGATTGATGATATTTATTTCAGTGAGATCATTTTTAATAATGTAGACAACAGGAGGGAAGAGCAAGTGCCCCGACCCACCAATTCTGCTGTACCAACTGCTATTCTTTACAGTAAGAACAAGTAATTCTTTTGCCAGAGAGCTTCCCAAATAATTCTACGTGAAGGGGAAAGCACACAAACAGACCATGGCTGTGAATGGAGTCACTGAGGGTGAAACAAAGCACCTTGGCTTCAGGGCTCGGCTCCCTGCCCCTGCACTGCCCTTGGCTACCTTTGGGGATTTTCTTACCATTGGCTTTTGATGCAAGTCTCAGCACAATTTATAAATAAATGAATAAATTATCATAAAAGATACCTTAAATGATAATTTCTTTCTTGATCCACTGAAGGCTGCACCCCACAACTGAATAAATGTTGGTAAAAGGATAGGAACAATAATCCCATCAAATATAGGGCAAATCCTCATATTCTTCTGAGTTATTGTACCACTTTACTTGGCTTTAACAGCTTCTTTTTCTCTTAAGCTTCAGAAGTTCTTGCTTAGGTTGCACAGGCAGTCAGCATAAGGCTACAGAAGTCACACACCTGACTATTTCTGGGCTTCAAAGGCCAAACATCTGCTGGTTGGCAAGAGCAATTCATTAGCAACATTGAAAGGATGGTTCCTTTCTACAAAAGCTTGGATGACACAGGGGAGGGAGAGAGACTCTTGGAAAGTGGAGCCTTGTGAAGGCCTGTAAGCTGCGTGCCTCTGGGCAAATTCCCAAGGCTGAAATCTCCAGGAATTTAATGGTTCTTAATTCCACAGGATTTCTAATTACAGCCAAGAGAAGGTAATGAGATGTGATGGAAGTGTTTAAATGAAAATAAAGAAAATAAAAAGCCTGTCAGATTTACTAGCCAGTCTCCCAGACACAGCCCCTCCGCTTGCTGCGCATCCGTCAGGGTACTCAGAGCAACTAACTGCTTCCATGGACACAGTGACAGGAGAGGAAAATCAAATGGCTCTCAAACCATGTTAGAGGCTGTCTCCTAACAAAGGCAGAGAGTTCTCTTTCAGTCCACCTCTATGGGTCTGACAAACTTCCCTGACTACAATAAGCTGCATCCTACAATAAACTCATCCATGTCCGTAGGAAGAGCTCCTCCTTTCCATCCCAAATCTCCCCAAACAGCAGCTCCCTGATCCTCCCCACTGTCTTCTCCTGCCTCCACCCAGCGCTTTGGAGAGGATGGATGAGAAATCCGTTCCAGGGTTTGAAGCCCATTCATCAACCTCATGAAATTTAACCATGCCAAGTGCAAGGTCCTACACCTGGGTCAGAGCAATCCCAGGCACAGCTACAGGTTGGGGAAGAGAAGAGATTCAGAGTAGCTCTGCGGAGAAGGACTTGGGGGTGTTGGTTGATAAGAAAATGAACATGAGCTGGCCTCAGTGTGCGCTCGCAGCCCAGAAAGCAGCACTGCACAGGTCACAACCAAAGCAGATCCCAGTTGAGGATGTGCAAGAGGAGAAGAGCATAATCTCTGCCACATTCATCTCTCCTATGAATTTGCCTTGTGTGAGACTGTTTCTGAGGGGGTGGGCTGGAAGACAAAGCTCAGCTCAGGCTCCTCTTACTCCTCCAGCCTTGTGAAGCATTCCACCTGCATCAATGTCAGGGCAGCCTGAGCTAGCTCAAGCTCTGCCCCTTCCTGTAATGTGAACAGAGGAGAAAATGTCCTTGACTGCCTACCAGCACTTGTCACAAGAGGGACAAAGTACTCAGGGATCCAGCAGGGCTCCAGCAGGTACTCTGAGATCTCTGGATTCACACATTTACTGGTCTGGGATGCAAAATATAGCTCTGAGCAGCTCTAAGAGCACACTGTCAGGACCTGAAGGCTGCTGTCAGAGGTGCTGACATCTCTCTTGCACTTGCTCTTCACATGCTTCTGAGTTACAGAAGAGGTGATTTAAGTCCAAGCAAGTCTGAACTTGAACTTTCTGTTCATAATTGCCTAAATCTGATAGAGAGATGATGGCTAGTTCAACAGAGAAATGCAACTGCTAAAACACCAGCTGCTTCTCCAAAGTGCAGTGTGTGCACTGGACACAAGCAGCAGGAGGCTGAACTCTCTGGGATGGTGCCCCCTCTCCCTGCACCACACAGTGCATTGATAACTGCAACTTACTGTGAAGCAAATCCTCTGTTTTAACACTCTGGCAGAGCAGACAGAAATCGGAAGTCCTGGCTTTACCTGTATCTCACTCTCAGTTTGCCCTACTGAGACTTGAACGTGCGTCCTTCAGAAGGGCAGCACCAGCAAGCCACAGTAGCACCCATCCCGTAAATTAAGGCCACCGTATGGCATACAGTACTTGGAGGGGTCTTAAAGAAAACTCAGCTGAGAAGAAAACATAAAAGTACTCACTGAACTCATTTACAATAAGACAGAAGAAAAATATGGCCACACATCAAATACACTGGAGAACAACCTTAGGATGATGAACCAACTACCTGTAATTATGAATTTAGGACTTTTCTTTGGTGATTTTGATTCCTTTTCAGGAATACTTATCCTTTTCCTTTCCTAGCATATGAAACGTTTCTTGCCAGGCAAGAATAAACAGAAGACTAAATATGTCTCAAGGCAGAAAAAAACCATCCAAATCAGATCTTCTGCTCAGTCATGGGGCTCCTGTACATTTTCCCATTAAACCCATAACTCAGTTTTATATTTACTTTGTTAATTAAAACTGAGATTTATTAAAATTGTAACTTAAAAATCCAATAAAGAAGAAACCACCATAGGCAAAAGCATTTCCCTTGGCATAGATGTTATAGTAAGCTATCAATCAGCGATGAACACGGATACACAAATTGACTGTGCCTATCAGAAAATGATAAAACAACGTCAATCCGATGTAGGAAAGCTTGGCTTATCAGCAGCATGTGTCATTATTCTACAAAATACAGAACTACGCATACAGGCAACTTCAAGGATGAGGTCTTTTTCCTCTGAGGTACTTACTCCCTACGCTGCATTATTATTATTCCAATAATACCTATGTCAGAAATAAATTCAGTGCAGGTACCCTGAATGCAGAGAAGTTGGAATGGATAGCACTTGATACATAAGGGATATCAAAACCATGCTGTTCTTTACCTGAGAAGTTCTTCCAATAATTTTGAGCTCTTCATTAAATAATCAATGCTCTTTCCCTGACCAAGATGCTAAGCCAAAAAGAAATCCCGAGGAGAAATAGTGCAAACCTGCCCTGAGAGCTTTCATGTACTTCCTGTTGCTAAGGAGTACAGCGAGCGCTTGTTTGGGATGAATATATCACCAGGCTCTTTGGAAGAGCCTGTTGGGCCAGACAGGAGGAACAGCTCAAACTGGACAGGGTGTTAAGATGCATTTCTTCTGTGCTCTTCTCTCATGTCTTGAAAAACACATAAGAAAGAGAAAGGAGTCCTTAACTTTTAACCTCGCTATATATTTGCAGAAGGATTTACTGACTTCAGAACTGCTGTCTGCTTGTTGACTCATTGTGTAATTAACATTGTGCTTAGGATTCAATGAATTGCTAACCCTCCCCCCCCCACCCCGTATGTGTCAGTGCCTTTATAAATAAAATACGTTCAGTGTATTTAAATGGTCTTGTACTAGCAGCAGGAAAACCCAAACCATGGCCGAATTATACAAACAGCTATAGTGAGTATTCAGGACTGAGTATGGCTTTTGTATGGTACTCAACAGTGGTAACATGTAAGAGATGAAACTTGTAATGAACCTTATCCAATCTCCTGCATGAAAAAGTAACTTTTGGGCTTACAGTTTCTTCAGACCCCATGCAAGCGAGATTTCTCAAAGCCTACAAACATGTTTCACTGTAGCTCCCAAGTGTTTTCATTTATTCACTGTGATTGTTTGTGCAAGTAAATTCCTGCTCGGGAGAAAACCAGAACATCTTAGACACCCACATAAAAGAGCTTGCCTATCACTTCAAACGGGAAGAATCCATGTGGGTGACCCAAAACGTCTCTCACTGCCTACTGCTGCATATGGGAGTTTCAATCACTCCACCAAGGACTAGAAATTAATGCCATGCTCAGCACCACCAGACACCATGCCCCTTCAAATAACAACTAGATCTGACTGCACTGCAATGATTTTATCAGCATCTCCTAGCTAAACCTGACCAGCAAACATAACTGTTGTGTTAT
This sequence comes from Pezoporus flaviventris, assembly GCF_033815535.1. Classification (NCBI taxonomy): domain Eukaryota; kingdom Metazoa; phylum Chordata; class Aves; order Psittaciformes; family Psittacidae; genus Pezoporus; species Pezoporus flaviventris. Next base: position 57,252,903 of record NW_026892549.1, read on the forward strand.
TCTGACTGAAAAATAAAATCACGTTAAAAACATTTTTACAGTGAAACACCAACAGGGCATCAACCTGACGGCAAACTATCCTGAGCCACAGTTCCATATCTGTGCTCATATATATTATGAATATATTACTTAATCCTAGCATGGTTTGGGTTGGAAGGGACCTTAAAGCTCATGCAGTTCCACCCCCTGCCATGGGCAGGGACACCTTCCATTAGAGCAGGTTGCCCTCTTCAACCTGGCCTTATTAGTACAGAAATATACTAATAAGCATACTTCAAGTACAAAATGAATTTGAAGGCCAAGAAATGGAGTGACCCATTTACAGGCTGACAAAATGCATCAAGGCAAATACAAAGACAAGAAACTCATGTAATTTTGAAAATAATGAAGGCCTTTGGGAAAACAAATTAATACCCAAATAACTGTCATTCCTGAACTGTTTCTTAGCCAAGATAACTTAGTGACTCAGCTCCCAGCCTAGCAATTCAAAATTGGCAAAGTACTTGATTGATACAATAACAGTACTTACATTAATGAAGCAGATAACGCCTATAATCAAGGAGAAAAACCTAGAAAGTGTCTAGGTAACATGTTATTATAGCACAAAAGAGTTGATTAGTTTTGATTTCAGTTGTGCCTCAGTATGTTTACTGAATGTAGTTCATTTTACAGGGACTTTCATCTTTCTATGCACACAGCAGTTACAACGCCAACTTGGTTGATGATGAAACCCAGAGAGTTTTCATGATTTATGGGATGTGAAATCTATAGAAAATGGCAGTTGCTGTTCCCTAAAAGCTGACTGTTTAGTGGCCAGAACTTCAGAACCACTCAGATTTGGTGCACATAGACAATGGCCTGATGGATTTGTATGTTCAAAAGGAGCTCTCTGGAAACTGTCTCCTTTCCTCAGTGACTTCAAACTCTGTTTCTGACCACTTAGCACATCCTCAAATCTAGGAAAGCATGCAGTGTTTTCATTCATGAGGGATCTTAAACAATGCCTGGTGACGAGGGAGCATGGTGTCTGTTCCCAGGGACAGGAACTTTCAGTGGACACCAGTGGAGCCACAGGCTCTCACTGGGGAATATTTCAGAGCTTATTGCAATGGGCCCTTTGTCAGCTTCCCACAGAGAAAGCTTGGCTAACTGAAAGATGTATCACCAGCCCCTGACACTTCATATTTCTCCATCCCTGGCAGGACAATCATCCTGCAAAAGTCCATTTCCAACTCAGCTGTCTGAGAATAATGAAAAAGAATTCTTCTAAAAACCCTAAGAAAGTAAAAAAAAAAAAAAAGAAAAAAGAATAAACTGATTTAATCTAATTTAAAAGTTGTTGAAGATGCAGAATGACATGAGAAGACACAAGCACTAGTTTGTTTAGGAGAGCAGCCTAAGGCATGGGCTTAAATGCCCATCTTTGGTAAACGTTCTTTTCCAAAGCTTAACTTCTATGAAGGACTAATATTATAGAGATAACCTTGGGAGAGATACCATGCCCTTTGCTCTAGCACCTGTCACAGATCCACTTTCTTGTCCTGCCAAGCTCTCGAGGGGCATGCCTGCTCTGTGGAGTAGCAAACAGAAGGCATCTGTCAGCCTGCCAGAGGTTGTCATTAAAACAACTGGAGAAATAACAAGAAAATGAGGAAACACCCAGTGCTTGGGAACCTGCACCAAAACCTCTCTGGGTTAAGATGTCACTATTGCTGTAACAAAAGGACTAGATGAAATGCACTTACACATGCCAATGTTGCTACCTTCATAAATTGCTGGATCCATTCCTGGTTGTGTTAATAACCTAGTGCTTCACGAAATTCAGAGAGCGAATTCCACTGCTCAACCCCTGCCAAAAGAACTTCATAAGCTCTGCTAAAAGTATATTGTTCAAAGGATGCAAATCCACACCTTTTATCAAATATGTAAACCAAGTATGACACCTAAGCCTTTCAAAATCAGTTGTTACACTTTATTTATACACACAAAAGCAACAACAGCAAGACACATCTACCAAAAAGAAAGAGCAAGAGAAAAGGACAATTGTGCAGGCACTTGGAGCTCTGAAATACTCTGTATCTATATTACACAGATGGAGAAACCCAAAGGATTCAAACTACACAGCTCCCCCTCCCATAACCCAGGAAGATTGCATGACCAACACATTGTGACAGAGAGGATCAATTTGGATCACAACTGCCATAAATGTATGGACATGCAACAGAATCACATGAGCTATTTGCTGGTTCTGTTGCCATGGCTCTGCTGCCAGAAGCCAACTAAGAGCCCTGGCCCTCAGCTAGCTTTGCCATGTTGCTCGAGCCCTCCCTTCAGTGCTCACACTGCCAGGAGTGGGAGCAGAGACCCAGATGCCCAAGGCACCCGGCTCTACCTACTTATGCAGAAACACTACTGTGTGCAGGCTCCACGTTTTGCGGAAGCTGCGTTTTCCTCAGCATCTGAAGTCCCTGAGACATCCCAGATAGCAGAGTCAATGATACAGTTAATAATGAAAGATCCAGTTTCTTCTTTTCCACTGGTAACGTGGTGTACCTTCAGCTCACCATGCAAGTGCTGCAGCCTCTCCTCACGTGTCTCTCGGCTACAGTTCTAGAAAGAAGCTCCCATTAATTCCTACTTTCTACAGACTGCTGGATAAAATATTGTACCTCCTCATTTACAGCCAAAGGTTTTTAGGTAATAGAGTGAAGCAAATCAAAACAAAACTCAAAAGCCAGAAACCATCCTATTTTCTCCTTCTCCCTTAGCAAAACCCTTCTCACTTAGTAAAACTTCAGCCCAGGGACATCTGAAATCCATTCCAAGTTATCACTCAAAACCGCATGTTTGAAGCAGGATAGCTACAATTACAGTATTCAATACTGTTAAGGCTTTTGGCTTAACATTGGGTTTGGTAGACCTCTGAGGTTTCTAGTCCAGAAATCTAAACCAGCAGCATTCTGCCCATGATACTGCTCATGCAAAGACCACAGAGAAGATGCTTTTTGCGATAAGAACCATTGCAAGGCAATTGCTGAGACCACCAGCTCTTTCAGCATTCATTTCATAGCACACAATGATGAGCAATGAAGTAAGCTGGAGCTGTGGGATCTCATATCATGAGAAAATGCTCAAAACCTACAAAAAGGAGTTTCCACGTCATGTTCCTTCCCTCTCTCAAATTCAGACTGAATGTTATAACAAGAAGCAATTAAAATAAGCTCCTGAAACGTCAGCAGTGCCAAGAATGTGGGTGTGCATAGAGTCAGGAACCCACTACTTCATCAAAAGGAGGCTCCTCTTGGCAAGTTTTATCAATAGGTGATGTACAGTGTTCTCCTAATGTTATAGCTGACTGCAGTAAATAAAGCTGATTGCTACTTGTAAGATTTTATTTCTTGATTAACCACAGGCATAAGTAGTTACAGTTTGCACACTGATTTTAGCCTTTCTTTAGGACTATGCACAAGAAACTAGTAACTTTTTGCAGCTCAGGAAGAGGTGAAGCAGCTGATGCATTCAAGGAACCAGATGTTCTTGTAAGTACTTGTAAAACCGAGTTGAAGCCATCTGGTCTCAATGCTTTGCCACTTGGAAGATGTGATACTGCATTCTCAGTTTCCTGTCTTGATGTCACTGATTGTAATTGAGGTTTCCTATTCCTCTGAGGGTCATGGGGTGTTAAGTTTCTCCCAGAAATCATGCCCTGGTTCAAAAGTGACACTTTCCAGCATAAAATGAAGTTAAAACAAAAATGAGCAAAGAACCCTGTGACCTTCTCATTCCCTGTATGTCCCAGAGCTGGTACCATCAGTGAAACTGGAAGGGGACAGCTAAATACCCATAGAAGACCGACTTTTCCTCCAAACCTTGAAGCCTGCTTTTGCACTTCAGTTACATTTGACACTTCATAGTCTTGACACCACAAGCCTGGGAAGCAATGAACTTTGCCTCGCAAAATCCAGAGAGTTATTTTAAGACCTTCTGCTCTGTGTCTAGGCCGCCCTTAAACACTTCTGGCTGCCAGGCTGTCCTAGTGGAGGCTATTATCTTGTACCAGATTCCTCCTTCACAGGGATCCCTCATGTGGTGTAACACTCCCAGGGCAGCCCTGCCCTTCCCCTCCCCATGTGCCTGCCATGGGTTATCACCACATAAAAGGGTTGTGAAGACAAACCTTGGGGCTCATTAGGATTTGGCTACCACCTGGCCCACTGGAGGCCATCACCATGCAGCTTTAATCAGAGCATCTTTGAAACCAAGAGGACCTGTGTGCCCCTGTTTTATCAGTGCTGGGGCTTAGCACGGCTGAGGATCACATTTCAGTCCATGGAGCCACGTAGACTTGACAGCAGTTGCAAACTCAGCCTTACATCTTTTGCTTTGCCCTTTAAGCGCATATTTTTGCCTTCCAATGTACTCGCCCCTCTGTGAGGATAAATGCCAACTGCCCTTTCAAGATCCTTGCAATAAAACAGCTTTTCTGCCGGATATTCCCTGCATTCATTCTGGAAGTGGGCTCTGATTCGGGACTGCATTACACCATACTTGCTCGTATTGGAGGCAGTGCAGAGCACACCTACTTTTTTCAATGTGCTCTGCTTGGAACACCAAGTGCTTTTGATTTCTGCTTTTTTCCTATCAAATGGGCTACAAAAAGTGTCATCCTAATGGCTCATGAAAGCACTTTCCTGGAGAACAAATGTTAACTGTTCATCATAACGGAGCACAAAAAGTTCCTGCTTTGGATGTACACAGGCTCCATACCATACACAGGGCTGTACAGAAAAGCCATTTAGAAGCTGGAGTTTGCATCACACTGCCACCTGCTAAACAGTCCCACAACTCCAGTTGCAAAGGGCTTTCTCTAGCCTAGCTTCAAGTAAATCAGGCCAAAGGATTTTTGACACTCCTGAAGTCTGTGTCATACACAGGCTTTATTACGGGAAAAGTTTTCCTACCTACATTTTTCTGTGCCCAGTTTGTTCTGTTACTTCTAGTTATAGCTCATTCCCTGTGCCTGGGCTTTATCTTTCTGAAGCAAAGCAAAGAAACAAGCTAAGCTTTCATTGCTGTGGCATTCACAGCCCTCCACAGTATTTCATGCAAAATTGAAGACTTTCCAAATCTGGATTCTTTTTGAGTTGACAAAGTCCTACCAACATGAAGCATTTTCTAGTATTCCCTGCTGCCATACCATTTCTGCAATGGCAGGCTTGCTTCCTTTGTAGTTTCTTATAACAAGCCAGAACAAAACCCATTGCACATCAGGACTGTAACTGTTGCCTGTGTATTTAGAACACGCTGCTGTTCCCACATGAGTGCATATTGTTTCAGAAGAGCTTTGATGACATGGTGTCAGAAATAAACCAGCAGAGAGATTGCTCCTGTCAAGTCATCACAAATACCTAATTTTAGTACTGCAGGATGTTGCAGCTCTAACAAGCCCCTGGACCAACCCAAGCAAAAGCTGTGACATTGTAGTCTTTCCGCTGCTGAGCTCAGAAGAACAAGGTAAAACCTAAGGTGGACTGAAGTCACTGGCAGAGAGCAGTCTGTGCAGTGTCAGAGTTTTAGCCTCTCAAGAGTCAGCAAACCTGATGAGCACCCCTTGAGAATGCCACACATTGTGCGTATTGTGCCCAGTTGTTGCTTTCTCTAGGGAAGTGGGTTGGAGAGGTCATGGTAAAAGTCAAAGGCCTGATGATATGAAAATGCTTTTCTTGGATGCCTGTGGAATTTAGTACAATCCTGCAAAACATTAGGAGACAGGGCTTGAACTTCATGGTCCATCCAAGGCCTCCCCATACTCCAGTGGTGCTCCATGTGCTGCAGACCCCAAAAGAGGAGATTTTACCATCACTGTAAAGTTTGTGGGCTCACTTCTCATGGCAGAAGGAGCACACTGGAGATGAACCCCTCATTCATTTTTTCTGCTATATCACAGAAGATTCAAATCCAAATAATCATTCCAATAAGAAGCCACCTTGTCAGAGTGATTAATTCCAGAAATCAGTTATAACCCTGGGAAGAAAAAAAACACGGATATAGCAAACCTGAAACTGTCTTAGATGAGAGTTTTTCTCCTAAACCAAGAAATGAGGGAGGCAAATGAAAAATGCTTACAGAATCTACAGAAAAGTAAAAGAAGCTGATAAAAAGCCACGACCATACCTGCTACCACATGGTTAAATGCTCAGCCAAAAGCACAAAGCTCTAGATCCTCTCAGAAATACCAGACCAAAGAGTGAAAGACCTGACAGACAAAGAGCAGTGCAAAAGAGGCAAGCTAAAGAAACACTTAAAAGGCCCAGAGTGCCAGACACACGGCTCTTTTGGGGTTATCCGTGTGTGGTACATTGTAAAGCAAGTTTTGCTCACCTGTAGTGCATAGTCTAATTGTCAAATAAATGTAACTGAGAACTGGTGTTTTACTTATTAGACTAATGCTCACCAGTGACTGATCATCCGGGACTGTAGTGACAGGACAAGGGACAATGGGTTCAAACTGAAACAGGGGAAGTTCAGGTTAGATCTAAGGCAGAAGCTCTTCCCTGTTAGGATGCTGAGGCTCTGGCACAGGGTGCCCAGAGGAGCTGTGGCTGCCCCATCCCTGGCAGCGTTCAAGGCCAGGTTGGACACAGGGGCTTGGAGCAACCTGCTCTAGTGGAAGGTGTCCCAGCCCACAGCATGAGTTGGAACTGGATGAGCTTTAAGGTCCCTTCTAACCCAAAGCATTCAATGATCAGCAGTCAACCGCTATTCAGTAGGTAGTACAGCTCTGGGTACTACTGCAGTACAAATAAGGATATCAATGTCCTTTCCTGGCTGTTTTACAGTGAATACTGTAAAGCGCTAGTGAAAGAACAGAGACAGCTCCACAGCCAGCCACAGCCACTGACTGCTGGATCCTGCAACATGGGAAAAGGAAGTGGGAACATTTGCACAAACCTCTCAGAAGACTTGGCCTACGCAATAAATCAGTGCAGGAATTTGATGCCATGGCATTTCCAGGAACTCCCAAGCTGGCCATCCCAGCAAGAAATACGGCTATTCTGTTAGTTTTAGTACTACCAACACTGTGTAATTACACAGGGCTCACCTGATTTAAAAACATTAGGAGCTATGGGCTTGGCCAAAGAAGTTAGTGGTGGTGCAGCATGACGACCAGAGCCCCAGTGGAATGGAAGATTTTTATCATTAGTGTGTATTTACAAGCTCTTCTGACAAATCCTACTGCATCCAGAGAGTGCAAAATAGCTGTATTAATTCTGTTTGTCAGATAGTGTTTTCTGCACTAACTAGTTTGGCCAATGAAACATCTGCACCTCACAGGACTGAACTGCTGCAGGATGGAGATAAACCTATGAGTGATATTTTGATTTGGGATTAAACCATTAGTATTATCTGGCCTTGTTTCTCAAACCAGAAAGTGAAGACGTGTTGTTTTAGAGCAGAAAATAATCCAGCTGTAGAGCTGCTACAGAAAGAAAACATGGGAAATGGTTTCATAACCATGTTACATGAAGACTCCAGGACCTGTTTTCAGGGGATTTGACATCCTGAAGCCTGACTTCATTGTCTTTTAAGCTGAAAGTCAAAAATTTCAATTTCTCTGGAAAAAAAAAATCTGTTTCTCAGATTACTTGAAGCATTTCATTTCAGCAAATGTAAATATTTCCACTTGATTTGCCCTTAGAAAAAGTTAATATATGTTACAAAGGAAAATATTCAAAGCAAACCATATTTTTAAAATGAAAAGCTGAAATTCTGCATCATCAGAAGTGTCTTGGGAGAGTCAGGCAACCGCCAAAGCAGCTCCTCTACAAAATCACTCCACTTCCAATAGAGGCACACGCTGTCACTGAACACAGCTGAGCTGCAGCTTTGCCAAGGTCCCACTTAGACATGGCTTGCGCACTTAAGAAGTCCACAGCATAAGCCCCGAAAAGATGTGTTCGTCCATCAGTGAGGCTAAAAACATTCTCTAGGGCATAATGAAGAGTGGAACAACATGTTCCCAGCTGAGACTGAAAGAGAGAGAGATAACGGCTAAAATGGGCTACTGTAAAGGGAGTATTAAGTATATTACTTCGGTAGAAGTATTTTCTGCTCTTTGTCACTAGTTTTCAGTACTCAAAACGTCTTGCAAAAAACTGGAGTGTATGAAATCTGAAATGAACAGGTTTTGCATTTTCATCATGTTCTGAACTAATTTTAATTAAGATCTTGCCTCTCAAAACATGCAGAATCTAAAAAGAAAACCCATATTATCTTGGGAAACTAGAAATATGCTTCTCTAATAGCAAAGCAACAGCAAAGTTGCCCTGTTCAGAAAGCTCCCTCCTGCCTTGAAATCTTGACAAGAGAATATGATGATGAATGAGTTATTAGCCAATGCAAAGATGACTGAAATAAAACATGTTATGAGAGAATCAACCACTTCTTCACGTCCCCATTTTGAGTTGAAACATAAAACCCCCAGGAAACGTCTTCCTCATCACCTTCACAAAAAAAGTCATGAACGGGTTTCCCAATGTCTTTAAGCCAGGGGGTCTCAGCAAATTCTTATTCTCAATGTGTTGTTCATGATATTTGCCTGGAACTTTCACATCTTTGGAAAGTTTGGCATGTTTGCTCTGGGTAAATTCCAAGCCACTTGTTACAAATAATACACAAGGATTTTACACAGCAAGGTTTCCAGTTTTCAAGGAGATGCTGTTTTCAGAACTTTACTACTTGTCTTCATTACCCCAAACTGAGAAGAGAAACCAAAATAGCTGTCAGGGCAGCTAAGAAAAGCTCCTAATGTGATGATGCCTCTTTGGCCCTAATAACTTGGTGACTGACATGCTCTCACTATCACTAAATTCACCTCCATTTTCACTAACAGAACAAGAGCTGAAGTTGTAGTCACCTGAAAGACTCAGTGGTACCTCCTGCTCCCCACCAGGGTAACTGCAACATTTCTGCCGGGGAAGGTTAATGGGTAACATGGTTCCTGGATGAATTCAGGAATGAATCATCATTTAAGCAGAAAATCAGAAAGCTTTCAGAATTCATAATCAGTTTCTGTCTCCTTCCCAGTGTAAACCAAATAACCACACAAAGAAAATGATATGGAAAGTGGTGCATGTATTTGCAGCACTAAATATGAACTGGGCACTTGTGGGAGGTTGACAATGTGTCTGTTAAGTACCAGAAACATCCTGCTGGCACATACCAGTGGTCCAGCCAGGCTGGTCTGTCTTCCTGCATGGCAAAAGGGCTGGTGCTTAGGGAGAGAAGGAAGCCTGGCCTCTCCTACACCCTCCCCCATCACCTCCAGCTGCTTTGGGGATGAGACCCCTACTTAGCCGTTTACAGACCTGTCCTCCATGATCTTTTCCAACCCCTCTGGAGCCTGCTGGCAGTGCTGTTCTCCCCAGCCCTGTGTGGCAGCACATCCTGAGTGTTCATTACCTCCTGTGCAAAGAAATTCTTTGTTTCTTTTCTCTCTTACAACTCAATGTCCTCCTTATTTCACCAAGCACTCCTCACTGTAGTATCGCAGAATTTGGTGAACAACAATTCTACATGCAACTTAGCCATCACCTCCCTGATTTTGCAAACCATATTCTCCCCACAGCCTTCAACTCTCCAAAGTGAAGTCTCAGCCTTTTTAGACATCCTTAAAAGCAGCTGGCCCATGCATCTGATCATTTTAGTCACCTTTCACTGTACCTACTCTAATACTACAACAGCTTTCTTGAAACGGTAAGACCAGAACCAGCAGGCACTATTCTGTTTGCTTCTTAATTGTTGCTCTACATGATCCTGTTCAATACAAAGTGTATAATAGAGCAGCTCTTACAGGGCAAATAGATGCACATTTATTGCGTTCTTGGTCTTTATCTACTAAAGCCAAACCCTCTCTGATCTTTCTGATGAAGAGAACCTCATCTCCTGAGTTAAAATCCCAGTTGTTTCCAGTGGGCATTTGGTTTACAGACTCTTAGGTCTCTTCCAATTTTTGTTGTTGTTTGTTTAGTTTCCTACATATCTTGTAGTTGAGCAACTTTGGACATCATGCTTCCAGAGGAGAGCTATAATTCTGAAAGCAGAACGTGGTGTTGGCTGCAACAGGGTCTGGAATCCGTAAGATTCAGGTGTAATTTTCTTGCTATGCCACAAAATTTTCCATGCCCCTGGACACACCATCTTTGTCCTGGTCTTCAGTAGAGCGTTGTACAAGTGGTACAACGGATATAGCAGCAAGTCTCTGACTCCTCAGGATGCTGTAAAGCTACAGACATTAACAACTACGAGATCCTCTGTCAGCCAAAACAAGTACATAAAAAAGTACCAGCTGCTTCATCAGAGAAGCAGCTTCCTGTCTGGAAGGCTCCCATTTTAAACCCTTTGTCAAATGGTAAGACTGCTCCCTGGGGTCAGCAGAACAAAGAACATTATCTTAACCTCAAATCATAAACAGCTCCTTTACATTCTGTCTGTGGAAAGGCTGTTCCACAGGCTACTGAGGAGCTGGAAGAAGAAATATGCTTCACTGTGTGTGCAATGGGTGGGGGGAATGAAATCAGTCTCTTGTTCTTTATGATGCACTTTGAGATCTACGTAAGAACCACACACTAATTATTTATTGTTTCCATTCTGGAAGTGCACGTCACCGTGGCTCTGGGGAAGATCTTTCATCTTCTGTGCCGTCTATTCCTCAGAGCGCAGGGGCTCTAGAACCGCAGCATCACGAGACCTTGGTGACACCACAACAGAGGTTCAGCACTAAAATGGAATTATTATGTGGTCTTATTAACTGGCAGGTTTGCTCTTTGGCTAATCAACTAATATGCACCTTGACCCCCTGCCCCACAACATGTCTTGCTTTCTTCAGTGCCCTAAGAAACTGGTTCATTCATACATTGTACTGTGAAGGCAAATGTGATTGCTTTTAATATAACATTAATGTTATGAAGTTCTGATTAAAGCTAACTACCATTAGAGGAAAATCACAGGGGTTTTGTTGGTTTGGGTTTGTTTTTTTTTAATAGGTTGATTATTCATCTGTGTTCAGAGCCTATAAGGAGTGTAACAGCGAGCTATTTTAGAAACTAGATGCATATTTACTCTCAGTATAGGGCATATCAAATTTGCAAAACCAGAAGTGAAAAAGCAGGCATCACCTTTCAGAAAAGAAATGTCACCAGAAAGCAGCATATGAGACAGTTCTTTCCCAAGACCAAAGAGAGAAATCATGCACTTCTTGCATCTTCCATTAACAAGCAATATCCCCTTTAACCTCCTCTCCCAAAGAGGCACCCAGTGTTCTGCAGTTGTTCTCAGAGGCTGATTTCCACCTCAAAGCAGGCTGCAAACTGCTGTATGCATAAACATTTGGTTTCTGAAGTTGTTCATACAAGAAGGAGAGAAATGAAGGATTAGTTAGTGGAGCAAGAAAAAGCCCAAAGAAATGATTATTTGGATAAAGCTGGGTTTAAATTAGGACCATTGTGTTTCTTTTCTTACATTTCAGAGGTTTTTTATGTAGCTGAAGTTTTGAGCTCCATGTTTTTGGTTTGGGTTATTTTGTTTTGTTTTATTTTTAAAGACTGATGACTCTGCTATCCCACTTCAATGATTTCAGTGCAGAAAATACACAAACTGCCCTTGGGAATTTCAAAACTTTTTCTTCTTTAATCGAAGACAATACTCTGAAGCTACCCTAGGGGGCTAGAGTTTGAAATTAATGCTTCTGTCTTCTTTTGCTCAAGCTCTCACAGAAGAAATGAAGCAAGACTCCTAACTGTAAATCTGAACTGGGTTTTATTAGTATTATTTTCATGTCTATAAAAGAAAGAAAAGTCCTCTAACAGTGTAACCTTCAAATAAAAGCTGTTAAGCTTGCAATCAGTGGGCTAAAACAGCATTTGGAAATACAGGAATGACTCAGAGAGGTAGGAGCAGAGTATTTGCCTAAGAAACAAAAATTACTCATATAATATGTTAGATACAACATTATTGACTTGCCAACCTGTAATTAAATCCTTTTAAGTGTTTTGATTGTTTTAATCTTGCTGCTGGATACACAAAATTCTCTGCTGCTTTTTCAAAAGATCAAGAATAATCACAAACGGTAAAATAAGAAACAAAAATCTAGAGGAAAGAAAAGCCATACAAAGTAAAATAAAACCTAAAAGCCAAATGCTAACCCACCAGCAGCCTATTCACTGCAGCTCAGTAAAGCAGCTGTAGCTCCCTACAATACATTAGGGAAAGCTTAATGCTTCAGAAATCTGTGCGCTGCTCTAGCAGCGCTCACCAGATTTACCAACGATGTGACATAGTAAGGAGGAGTTATGAGATGTCAGGGGAAGTAAGGTCCCTTCCAAATGAAAAATCCCACTATTTCTCTTCTGATTCCTTCCCAGAGCCTTACTAGCAGTGCACATGAAATATGCTGTATGTGCCATAACAGCATATCCACACAGAGCACCTGCGGCTTCTACTCCAGCGCAGATAAGCAGGTCTGGATGCTGAGAAGAGCTGGAGGCTGCACAGCCAGAACCTTTGTCTTCCCCATCTCTAATCATGTTTTAGCAAGACCCAGAGGGTGCCCCCTTTAAAGGAAGAAGCCTCTGCAAATAAGGTTGGTCATCAGATAAACATATTTCAGCATCACAGGCAGAACTGGGTAAGGCAAGACAGCAAATGCCATAGGCTCCTACTGATTCACAAGAGCCACCTCTCCAGCACGGCTCTCCTACTCCAGCCCACCCAGCACACCCCTACAAGTTCAGTGCTTGAAGCAATGGCCACTCAGCTTCCCAAGTCAGGAACATGATGCCACAGTCCTTGAAATCACTGGTCCAAGGATAAATAAAAAGGAGGAATTGTGTTCTGTGCAAATACACCATTCGGATGCCAGTGGCAGAGCACAGAAACACTTCAGGCAGCAAACACTACCTACTGGCTGTTCTGCATCACTTGTTTTCAGGTTTTTTATCATTCAGCAGCTCCCCAAGTACTTCTCATACACTTTTCTCTATGTTGAGAGAACTGGCCCTTGCAAATGAAAACTGCCCACCTGTCTGGTCAACATAACCCTTGGGGTCTAGCCTTTGTTCACACTGCAGTGGATTCTGCTCCAAGCCCAATATGCAACTGGTGCAACTGGTTAAGCTGTGCAACTGGTGTAGTCAGTGATTCTCAGGAGGGGCTCAGCCTGTGTACAGCAGCAAGAGACACAGCATCTGTGGAAACATCCCAAGAGGGATCACAGCATGAAAAGCTACCAAATGACAGACTTCAGGAGAAAAGAATCAGTGCCAGCAAGGCAAAGGGACATGGCATACAGATGCATGCTGTAAGACCAGAGAACCATAATTCCAAACATCATTATGTCTAAGTCAAGTGGGATGTACTGGAAAAGGACAGTGTAAATGTAGACATCACCTTCAGACAGCAGAGTACAACCTCTTCTCGGCAGTGCTGGAGGCTCATGTAGTCTAAAGTGGGAAAATACTTTGGTTTACTTCCCCTAAAGGGTAGTAGTAGTAGTACTGACTACCATATTTCACATCGAAGTCAGCCAACCCTGCAAAAGGAGGAATTTCACACACCCTGTATTTTCGACTATACACATTTTCTTCTCATAGTTACACCCAGATGGTAGAGCAGAGTTGTATCATGCATACCAAAATGGCCCACTCTTCTGTCAAGGACTAAATGAGATAGCAGCCTGCTTTTCTGTGTTTACAAAGCTCACGGTATCATTCCTAATGCAGAGGTAGCATCTTGATTTTCTGGTACAGACTATGGCCTTAGGAGCTTGGCTTGTTTCCTACCTTTTATTTCTTAACTGCATTTTCAAAGAGTCTTTATAACAAAACCATTTACTCTGCAAAAGAAGCCACCATGCCCCTTGCTAGGAAAACATTAGGTGGGTTTATGCTGCTCTGGCTGCTGCAATCCGGAACTATGCTAGCAGTGAGAAGACGTGCCTCAAAGCCCTCAACACAAGCCCCTTGGAAAAGCCTGGTGTCAGCTCAGTGTGTCCCTCCCCATACAGATCCCCCCTGACATCTGTAGTTTGCCTCTTCACACAGATCCAAGTGTGTGCCCATTTTGGGGAGCATTAGGTCTGTCAAATCACACTCGCCACCTTAATGAGGATCGCTGCTCTGCAGGAGATCAGAAGTGCTGATTCCAGACCAGCGCTCTACCCAGGCACTCCTTTCTTCAGCCTTGATTAAAGCATTTCTAGTGTCTGTAAGTACCTGCAGAAAGAGCTGCTGTGCCTGGAGAGCTGCCTCCCACCAGCCAGTCCAGCAGGAGAGCATAAAGCATCACAGAGGCACTCACCTCTGGAGCTACTGCCTCATGCCAGAAGGCCAAAACGTTAAAAAACACGAGCATCTCTTTAGAAAATACACATTCTTCTACTTGAGATGGAACATACAGATGTCCTGCCTAATATTCTCATAAGCAAACTAGAGAAAGACATTCCTGGGAAACCCCGGAGGTGGGAGAAAGCTGTAGCTGAGTGCATGGAATAGCTGCCAGTGGCTTGAGGTAAAGATGGAGCCCTCCTGGGAGTGATGCTGAGGAGCTGGTCTGATTTTCCATACCTACAGCCTGAGTGATGGACAAGAATGTATGCTCATAAGTTTCCAGGCAACATCAAGCTGTCAAATAAAAGGAGAACTAAAATTAGAATTCAAATGGTCCTGGCAAATTGAAGAAAATGCTCTGAAAAAAACAAAATTCCCAGGGACAAGTGCCAGGGACTACCCTTAGACAGACAAAATCCACTGTACAAACACTGAATGAGAAAAAAGGAGAGGGAGAAGTTCTTCAGGAAAACATTCTGATCCGTAGCCCTAAGATATTGTCACAAGCCAGCTGTGACACCTTGCCACAAGAAGAGGTGAACACCATCCTGCAATGCGCAGAGAAGCACAGAGACCGCAATGTCTACGAGATAATCCTTTCACACTGCTCATCCCTGACAAGATGGCAGCTCAAGCACTAGCTGAGTCTGAGCACTGCACTTCAAAATGAGGTGGAACCACAGAGAAAACCTAGAGAGAGAAAAGAAACACAAGTGAGCAGAGACCTGCAAGGGCAGGTAGAAAGAAAAGGGGTTGTTTGGTCTAAGGAAAAGAGGACTGAGGCGATAAAAGTCATTCCTGCACAGAGGAGGGGAATAATCTTCTCCCCTGATCATGGTCAACAGACACGATAGCGAGCTACAGCAGAGAGAGGAATGGTATAGATGAAGTGAAGCATGGGGACCAGCTCCAGCTTGCCTTTAGGAGTCATTTGGGTTCTAAGAGCTGCTTTCATCTGTAAAGCTGTGCAACCCTTGTTAGATCACTTAACTCACTGTATGAGCTGCCTCCTCAGCCCACCAGCCACTTGACTGCGCAGGAGATGCAATACCCTTTGCTGAAAAGATGTAGTGCCTGGCTAAGAGACAGATACAGACATCAAGCTGTGAAGGACCTCAAATAAACAGGGTCCTGGAGACGGGAAGCACTTAGCTTCCCATCCACTTAAGCTTAAAGTGAAGCAAAACTAAAGCAAAACAGTGCTTGCAATGAACGAAATCTCACCTATCACAAGATCAAAACTCATTGAATCTTGCCATCTGAAAATAAAACAGTACAAGTCTGACTGGCGAAGCTGGGTGACGCTTTCTGTTTTGTTCTATCTGGAGCTGTCAGTACTTGGAAATAACAACATGAACAACCAAAGGAAACGTATGTACAGGTAAGGTAACTTTTTTGACACGTTGTGACTTTCTGGCAACTTATCAACTGTAATGCCATCCAATCCTGACAGTTCCTCTGCACAGGCAGGAGACAAGCAGCAGTGTGTTAATTTACCATGTTTAATTCTCATCCCTTCCTATTACACACACCAAGAGCAACACCCTTCCCAGCACCACCAACACTAGGAAAGGTTCAGCCTCCAAACAGAAAGGGGACTGCAGTCCATAGAAGGACTTTGCAAAGCCACCAGCAATAATGATTTTTTGGTCCCTGAACTTTATTCAAATTTAAATCTTATTATTATTTGTCTGTTTAATTTCTTCTTCTCCAACTCTTTTGTGATCAGAAAAGCTTAAGGCAAGAATCTTGCAGTAGTTTAATACCTCTAATAAAAGCAGAGGTTTCAAAAGAATCCTTGTTTATGCCATCGGGCCAAGGTTTTCAGGAGTGATAAATGGTATCAGAAGGGGGAAGGTTGACTTACTGAGGAGGGGACCCATTTTTAGTGGGGAAAATAGCCACTATTCTTGGAAAAATAAACTATTCGGAGGAATGCCAACTCAGACCTCCAAAAATAGAAGTACCTTATGCAAACCAAAGTACAAAACTGACCACTGTGCTGAGCTATTTGAAAAGATGTATTTTCTGTTTCATGACAGCAAAGGCTTGCTGAATGTGTCTGACAAGAACAGGTGTCACTCACATGCCTAAACAGGAAAGGGTATCTTCTGCAAAGCTGGCTGCGAGCCTGGATCATCAACAGCTGATATTTCAGGTGTATCAGTTTTGAAAACCCACCATTCCTTTCAATAAGCAAGCTTAAGGTAAGTGAGGCCACAGCCCATTGTATAAAGCAATATCACAGTACAGTTAAGACACAGTAACTGAGGCAAATCAAACAGGACCTACTACCCACTTGCCGTTGAGTTCAACAGTGTGCAAGGAACCCTTTAGGGGATCCAGGCTGGCCCCTTAGAAAATGGGGGCTCAACTCCAAGACCTCCTCTCTCTATAGCAGGTTTTATATCCTTCCTGTAAGCTGAATTAAATTTAGGATCAAAATATGCTACTTGTGGAGCTCTTACAAGCACATTTTGTATTGGAGCAAGTTACCGTAGAAGCAAAAGGAACCCGATCCTGAGTAAGATGTCTGATTAATCATATCTATAGAAGTGACAAAGGCTTTAAAAGAGAAACCAGTTTCCTGTAAAACAGTGATTGTGACCCTTAAAATATTCTGCTTTCTGGACATGTATCATTTCCCAGTAATTAAATGTTCTTTCTTCTTTTCACCCTAACTGTATTATAATTTGTGACACAAAAGATATGAAAAGGACAATTGCTGTGTTGCCTGCCACAGCTGAGAAGAAGGCAAGTTGGAGAAACGTTGTTTCGCCAAGTTGATATTTTGAAGATTTCAGACTACATTTGAGGGTAGGCAACATATCTGCAGAGAACTGATAGGCACTGCTGCCTCCTCCCTTCCCAGGGAGGCTGTAGATCCCTTCCCTTCTCCTACTGAGTTTCTCCTCTGGCCTGCTTCATTTCCTCCCTTTCTGCTACACACGATAAGCCCAGGGAGCAACAACATCCATTAACAGGGTTAGCAAGGCTGAGTTTAACTCTTCAATGTAAAAAGGCCCCTAAACTCCCATGAACGGTTCAAAAATGGGAAGATTTTGGCTTTGTTCTTTTCTGTCTTTTCACTGGAGACAGATTCTGTTTCTCATCTTGTTTTTGAGCCTTTGAGATACATGTTGCTTTGTTCCTTCTGCACCACAAAGCCTTTGTTTTAACCCAAAAGCTAAGCATCACTTGAGCCCCACAACTGCCGCCTGGGCTTCACTGTGACAACCATACCCCCACTTTATAACAGCATAAAATCAGAGAATCCAGGCAACAAGAAGGGGAATATTGTTTTCAGAAAGCATTTTGAGACTCAACTTCACAGTTCTCTTATAGCAAACTTGGACATGAATATATATCACACTGCTTTAAATCTGCATTATTCCTGCACCTTTGCCATGATGTTCCCCACAATTTTCCACATGACATTAATAAAATGCATTCACCTGACTTCAGTGACCTGTGACTCCAAATTACAGACCAGATTTACTTGTTGGTTTAGCACAAACATCTAACTGTGTTTAGAGAAAGTTTAATATGAGAACATTAGCCTGGGCAAATCTTCATTTTTAATATGTGCCACAGTGCCAACTGTGCATTCTGAGCCTATTAATGGTTATTTCACACAGCATTAATATCTGCAGCAGGAGTTGCAGTATTATTTTGAATGGGAAAACATTTGACCCCTCTATACTGTAAATTGCTTATCACCAGCAGACTGAAACTGAGGGAATTGGCTATTTCAAAAACAAACCTATGTGACCCACCAGAATTACGTGATGAGCTGATTTGGTTTGCTACATGCAACTACTGCAGAGGGAAGTTGAAGAGCAGGCCAGCTCCTGGACCCACGGAAGCAGGGGGGATCACTAAGCTGGCTTTGCTGCGAGCATGACAATGACAGCTCGGTTCACACATCCTTACTTCACAGCATGGAACAACACTCTCAGTCATCTCCCATGCCTGCCCTTTCTTTCCCATCACAGCAGAGCAGAGGTCAAGAAAGAGCAAAAAGCTCGCTAAAAAAATATTGCCAAAGGACCTCAGTGATTTGCTTTGTGGATGCTGGTACAAATGAAGGCATGGCAGGATTAATGGATTTCCTTTTTTTCTGGGCAAAAATAATTATGATCCTCTATTTTTTTCATCCTTTAGCTCCTATGAATTACAAGAGCTCATTTAAATACATGGGACTTAAGGATCTTTTTTCTTCCAACAAAAAAAGGATGTTAAGCTCCATCTCCATAAGCATTATCATCAGAAGCAAAGCACTGACAGACACAACAAATCCAAATATGCATTATTAAAGCCTAGCAGAGGAGCGTGATTATCCACAATTGCTTAGTCAAATATATGTAGAGCTCTTACTTCATACTGCCCTATCTTGGCATACTGGTCAGTACAAACCAGACAGTTTCACCCGTGTTGGAAGAAGAATGTGTAATGGAGAGTAAGAAAAAAAGAGTAATGAAAAAGCTACCACTTCAAATAATAACCCCAAAACCCAAACAAGCTTTGCTACATTCATGTCACAGGAAAGACTGATGCAGGAGGCTAGAAGGGGAGTTTGGCCATGTGCTATCACTGCATTGATGGCATGTTGTATTTTCCACTCAAATAACATGGAAAAATGTTGGCCTTTGCATGCGAGAGCCAAAGTTTCCTGCGCTGATTGCTTACATCCATCAACAACTGCAAAAAGAGACCATACGTGCACCCAGAGTGCTGCTCAACTGCATCCCCCTGCATATCCAAACCAAAAACGGTTGAGGCACAAGGCTTAAATGGCAGAAATGGAGTTAGTGAAATGGCAGCTCTTAGGCCAGGATTTAACTGCTGAGGATGAGACTGGCAGATTGAACCAGGCCTCTTTATTCCTTCCATTTGATGCAGCGTTTGCTGCAAACAGCTTCAAAGGCATCCACCACTTTCTGCTGTGTATAGATAAAGGAACAAATAGAGAATCCAACTGCCAGTGCACTTTATCAAACAGAAGGTATCTGGTTAGATACAAAGGTACCTGAAACACACTCACAGCACAGGCTCAGCTCAGTTCAAGACTAAGCGCACACACACAGAAAGCCAGTATAAATTCTTGCACTTGGCCAAGGGAAGCCCATAGGAACCAAGGCTGTCACACCATTACACCACTTAGATTCCAGCTACAAACAAAGCTGTCCTTTTTCTCACGGTATAGCTCTCTTTCTGCTTCTGTTGCCAGAAAATGACGAACAAGCCGAAGCAACATAGCGCAGGGTATGAAATTTGCCCAAAGTCAAGTGCATATGGAATGACTACTACCAATGTCTCCATTATGAACAAAAGGTCAAATTTCAATCCAGCTCTAAACACCTCATGGGATGTTAAAGAAAAAAAGTGGAAGAACAGCCATGCACCTGCAGCTCTGGTCACAGGTCATGCCTAACTTGAACTGTGCAGTTCAAGCTCCATTCCAGCTTGGTTTTAAATTAAGCCAGAGGTTTCACACACACACATCAATTTTCCCCTTGCATTATTTTGCTGCTGTCTTTCCCCAGAGCAAATTTCTACCCTGCCCCTACGGCTAAGGGGCTGCTTTATCCTGAACAAAACCACTCTGTACTTAGCAGTGTTCTGGAGGAATTTACCTGCCTGCACTGGATTTGGAGAGACTGGTATTTAGAAATACCAGCAAACCTCATCCACCTACTCCAGACTTGGAGGAAAAGCCTCCCTCCCAACCCCATGCTGTGTGGCTCATCAAAAGCAGCAGATAGAAGAAATTAAAAAGTTCTTTCCCTAGGCATTCTTTATTCCAAGGCTGCTTTTGTTGTTCAGCTCTTTAGTTCTGTTCTTGCTGCTAATAGTTTGTAAAGCTTTGACTAGCACAGGAATTATGCTAAGCAGACTTTAAAACAGTGCTACCTACAAAATAGCAGCTTTACCATTTCAGAACCCTGGAAACAAACACTGTTTGTATCATTTCAGAACAACAAAACAATTACCACTTGGTTTTGCTGACACCTCAGCCACAACAGCATGTGGCGAGCTCTTGCTCGCACAGATCAAAACCAACTAGCCAAAAGCCATTCTCCATCAGCGCTGCTGTGTTTGCCTTTTGCTTATCATGTGCCCTGATCAGACTGGAAGTCATTTCTTCAGATATGCTTTGAGGTTTTGTTCAGCTAGGAGAAGATTCTGAGAGGCAGACAGCATTTGGTAAAACATGCCAGACCGGGAGAGCCTGTTAAAGCCTGAAAGACCTCCCTTGATTTCACAGTGCTGGGGAGGGATTTTTTCCGTCCTGAGGAGATGACAGCATTGTTTCTGTGTGCAGCTACCTTGAAGATGTTTACTTGCTTCTTTTTCACCTGCACATAGAGTGGGCATTTGGGCCTATTGATATACAGCATTTCGCACAAACAGACAAGGAGTTTCCAGTCAGTACCACACTTTCACAGCTCCCCATAGCTCTGCCATGTTTACGCATAATGCAGAGCCACTTGCCCTCTGTCTTGCCTAAAGACAAGAGCTAAATGACTTTCATCCCTTAGCTAAATCCGTCACTTACTCTCTGTGCTTGCTGAAGTCCTACCTCCACTGCTGAAACCCCTTTTGCAAACACAGTTGCTGTCTCCATGTCTCCTGCAGGAACTTTAATTTTAGGAGTTAAAGATTCCAGCATGTTGCCCACACTCCTCACTGCTGAGGGAGGACAGAAATGAGTGACTTCTGTGATCCAAGTGTATGCAAGTTACTGCTCACTCCTTCCACCTCATCAGAAAACTGAGAGAGAAGAAAGGAAAACCTCACCCTCCCCCATAATCATTTCAGATGAGTTCTTCTTTTCAATTACAGCACTGTTTCATTCCAGCTCTTGCTAATATCCTCCAGTTGTTCACCTGCAGAAGCAACTGTCTCTTACATCTCTTCTTTCTTGTCCCCCTTGCCCTAGGGTTATATTGGCTTAAGATATACTGCTTGCTAGAACAGACAAGATTAATACAGCTTTCCCACCAAATTTAGGCAAGAATATTCAGATGCTTTAGCAGCTGCCTAGGCCTCTTAAGAACTCAGTAATCCTTTAATCTCCAGATACTTTTCCCACCCCCCCCACCCCTCCCACCCCAAAGCAAAACAAATGCAATATGGATCAAAAATTCAACTGGAATTCTTAAAATGCAATTACATTCGTCAGGGTTTTCTGTTAGGTTGGGTATTAAATCTGGGGCTTATACAATAGCCTCCTTCTATTATAAAGCAGCATTTTTTCCACTCTGTAAATCACCTGATCCCAAGGCTAAAGGCCTCTGCCCAAAACATACACACAAAATAGTGGTGGTGGTGGGAGAGCTGGTTATGAATCCCTGTACCAGACCACTCCAGTGGAGATATAAGAAAGAGACAAATAAGTGAGCGAAGACATTTCTACTGAAGTAGGGAGGCTAATTTCAGAATCTGAGATTCTGCACTTCTGGCTTTAATAAGTAGTTGTCAAATGAGTTCCTTCTTTAACTCCGTTTTCAAAGCAAACCTGTGTGTCTGCTTGCACCTCTCGGTGAGCACTTCCCTGCATCGTGCAGGTTTAAAGGAGTTACAAAATTTAACCGCATTGTTTTGCACTGGAGCTATGTGAAGATTTTCCAACCCAAAAGATTTTTCGTGTGGAAATGCCAGTCTGTTTATATCAAAATTTGTCTGAAAATGCAGCTTCAACCAAGTCACAGAATCATCACAGAATCCCTGACTCGTTTGGGTTGGAAGTGACCTTAAAGCTCACCCAGTTCCAAACCCCTGCCATAGGCAGGGACACCTTCCACTAGAGCAGGTTGCTCCAAGCCCCTGTGTCTAACCTGGCCTTGAACACTGCCAGGGATGGGGCAGCCACAACTTCTCTGGGCACCCTGTGCCAGCGCCTCAGCACCCTCACAGGGAAGAACTTCTGCCTAAGAGCTCATCTCAGTATCCCCTCTGGCAGGTTAAAGCCATTCCCCTTGTCCTGTCCCTACAGGCCCTTGTCCAAAGCCCCTCTCCAGGTTTCCTGCAGCCCCTTTAGGCCCTGGAGCTGCTCTAAGGTCTCCCCTTAAGGAGCCTTCTCTTCTCCAGGCTGAACCAGCCCAGCTCTCTCAGCCTGGCTCCAGAGCAGAGGTGCTGAGCATCTCAGAGCATCTCCATGGCCTCCTCTGGACTTGCTCCAGCAGCTCCATGTCCCTCTTTTGCTGTTGCCTCAGAGCTGGATCAGGACTGCAGGGAGGGTCTCCCCAGAGCACAGCAGAGGGGCAGGATCCTCTCCTTCAAACTGCTGGCCACACTCCTTTTGATGCAGCCTTTACCATGCTCAGTGCATGGACAAAGAGGGTCAAGCACCCACTTGCTGCACACAATCAGAGAAGGCCACGGATGGTACTGGCCTAATGATTTGGATAATCTGCAATTTAGGGCTCAAAATTTAATCCAACCAACATTTTATCAGTGTCTTTAGTGCTATGAGACTGACTGGGTTAGTGGTTGGAAGCAGTTAGACTGGCTTGGACAACATCAAGCAGGGTATGAGTGGGATCCCCCCTGCATAGACATTAAGTCCATTATGATTCGAGTTGTGCAGTGCTCCAGAAGCTACAGGAAGTAACCTGAAGAGTCTTGGTAGCTCCATACACCACCCTACAAGTGTTTCTTTACAAAACTAAGTTGTGAAGCTCTTAGATACCTGAAATTCACTGTCTTTTATGACAGCTTGGTGCAATTTGGTACTGCCACATGCAGCAAAGTATGATGGTATTTTACCCACTGACATTCATCTGAGCTTGACTGACAGCTGTCACAAACCAGTGCCTGCAATCCCTCAGCTGGGCACCATGGAAAGGAGTGGAAGCTCTGTGAAACAGTTGTGTCTGAGCACACTTCACCAAACTGCTTCCGTTCCTTGTGCAAGCCACTGACCAGCAGTGCTCTCACTGCCAGTTTTGAGGCACACAGCATCAGCATCCTAAAAGGTCTTTCAGGAATCTGCAGTCAGGCTTTCAGCTTCCCAGATGCCCACTGATGTACCCTCTGCCATCTGCGACAACCCCCATTTCTCTTCCTGGGCTGATTACTGTAACTCACTACTAACTGGGAATACTGGAGTAGAGATTTCTGAAGAAGACTTTAGAGGATTCTCAAAAATACATCACTGATGTGATTACAGGTTTTGTGCCAATTGGAAGACCATGTTTGATATAATGCTATAGAGAGTTCTGTTAACCTAAATTAAGATTAGTGGCATTTCCGTTTCAACAACTTCTTCAACACCAAAAGTCATTTTGGGTGATGCTCCTATTTTTTTTTTTTTCATTTAAAATACTTGTTAACAATTAAATTCCCTTAAATGAGGAAAATTCATCAAAATCTTCCCCAATCTACATAATTTTGACTCGATCATCCTGACAATTTTGGGGGGACACTGTGTCACCCTGTTCCTGGTATGCTTCTCTTCTGGTTGCAGGGAAGGGACACACAGGAGCGGATCCAGCACAGAACTGCCCCCAAGCCCTGGGAGATCAGGGCTTTCTTGTCAGCTCTTGTGTTGAGAAGGATGAGAGCATTTTGCACAAGGGAACCATGACTCTCATTTCCAAATGAGCAATAAACTATAAATGGTGTCAATGTACCAGATGGAACAATTTGTACATTGCTTCCAGTTAAAGAAACTACTGCTGTTCTGTAATGCTCTATTTTTTTCTTTTCCCTTTTGTTTGTTCCAGAAGATGCAAAGATACTGAATTAGAAAAAGAGCTTAGGTCTCCAAGCAAACAGCTCTGCAAGGGGCATAATAAAGATGCTTTTCTATTCTCATAGCTGAAATCATATATAGAGAAGATGGAGAATGTTTGCTTTCCAACACAGATGCATTAGTGATCAGTACCAGTGTAAGTGAAATGCAGAAAAATATTAATATACATAATCCTGCATGTTTATAAATGTAAAAGATAATATATATAAAATCTGCTAAATATGGAAAGAATTCTTTGAGGAATTGGTTCCTAGCAGGCATAAACCAATCTTAGCTAAAACCAATAGCTCAGAGAGTCTGTCTTCTTTCCCCTCTGATGAAAATGTAAACCTTTTCTTCAGCTGCTAGGTTATTAGTGTCACAAATGGAAATGGCTATTCCTGATCTAAAGACACAGTAAAGTCCTTGTGACTTCTAACAAGCTGCCTTGCAAAAAAATAGTTTCTTGTTTAATTAAAACAACAAAATATTCCATGAATTTAAGTGAAGGTTATAGACTTTTGAAAACCATATGTAAAACAGGCTCTCAGAAACATGAATATCACATTAGGGCTCTTGCGTTAGGTTGGTGGATTGCTCCCATAGCACAACCAATTGCAAATCCTCATTCAATTGTTTGGGGAGACAAGGATGCCCTGGAACAGCTAACACTTCAAATGCAAGGATTCACACCATGGGAAGCCCTGCAGCAGGGCTTCAGGCCAGTCACATAAACCAGAAGGAGAAGGCCAAAAGAACACATTCGATGTAAGAGACAAGTCAAGGGGAAACGTTCGTTTGATTTCAGTGAGGGGTGACACACCAGTGCCTAATTTGCTACACTGCCTGTCTCACAGAGACAGATAATACTAACGCTTTTAATATGCATGTTTCCTACGCCGCAGCTTTAGCTGCTCACCTGCATAACCCCACAAGATGCATTAAGTTACCTTTGCTTCATTTTACCTTTGCCCATGCCATCTCCTTCTCTGCTGATTTACAGTAACATCAATGAGGATGCAATCAAGGTCCATCAGGAGGTCAGTCTCTCCACTTTCCTGACCCTGTAAGTAGGTGTTTCCAGTGACCACAGAGCAGGCAATTGGGCAGCACTTCAGGCCCACTTCACACTTATTTCAGTGTGATCTAAACGTGCACAAGGTCAGCTTTCACATATACCACAGCTCTGTTGCTCACTGCTCTCCAACTCCTGCAGTCACCTTTCTCTACTGCAAACAGGAAAACATTCTTAAACCCAAAAAGCAGCCGCCACATTAGCTTAATTCCCTGCTAGCAAAAATCACTGCATGACGTCATAGACTGGTTTTGTTGGAAGGGACCTTAAAGCTCATCCAGTTCCAACCCCCTGCCATGGGCAGGTACACCTTCCACTAGAGCAGGTTGCTCCAAGCCCCTGTGTCCAACCTGGCCTTGAACACTGCCAGGGATGGGGCAGCCACAGCTTCTCTGGGCACCCTGTGCCAGCGCCTCAGCACCCTCACAGGGAAGAGCTTCTGCCTATCACCTAATCTAAATCTTCAGCAGTCCATACCCAACAAACTGTTCTCGCCACGAAGTCCAAGCAGGGAGGGTGATTCTGCCATGTCTCCAACAGTCTCATTTCCCTGGCAAGTTTACACCACTCAGGTGTTACAATAGACAAAATAGCCCACGCCAAATAGCCTCAGAGTTAATGACAATTGCCATTACTATACTTATTAAGTATAGTAAGCAGATGAAGGATGAAATCAGATGCTCCCTGCTTAGACTTCACCTTCCGTGGCATTCAATTCACAAAAACTTCCTTTATCTTGCGCTTCATTTTCACATCCCTTGCTTTCTCCTGCCTGAATCTTTATTTTCATTTCTGTCATGATCGTTGCTGAAATCCAATTAAATCATAGAAACGAGTGAGAACAAAAGGGAGAGCAACATAACCAATGTAGACTTGAGCATGTGACAATTGCAGACTGGAGCTATCACACAAGGTAGCTTAAAAGTATCACGTCAAAAAACTGAACATGCCTTCAGTGAACACAGGGCAGTATTTCATGGCAGAAAAACTCTACATGTAACATAAATCCAAAGGCAGGAAGAACAGTTTGTACCCAAAACATAGCTCCTGAAGCTGTATCTGGAAAACAACGTCACTTCAGAGTCAAAGGCGCATTAATGGAAGGTAAAATGCAAATAACAGCAAAAACCTAGTCAAAAACAAGAGATTTACATAGCATGTAGCTAACTCAGCTCAGACTAGGTTTTCTTTTATATACTTCCTTCTTCTGTTGTTAAACAGTGTTTGGAAGAAGTATTTTGAAGGAAGATTGATTCCTACCAGTGAGGAGCTGCAGCAGTTTCATGCTCTGAAGACCGCTATCATGGTGAAAGCTGTTACTACCTGCACCCAGAGCTGCCCCATCACTCATGCCTGCTGCACTCCCAACTGCAGCAGGTATTGCAGCAGAGAGCTCCACAAATCAGCCAGCTGCCTACAAACGTATTTATTATTCCTTGTTTTATGCTTGTGATGTTAGTCCTTCTCATCTATGTGATGAAAACCTAGGAAGAGGAGAGTTACAGAGAGCATTACTCTGCCATTGCTAAACTGAACACCTGCCCCAGTACTTCCACTGGAAACCTCCCTCTGAACAATTTTCTTTGGTCTGCTTCAGTTTATAGCACAGAACACAACAGATTTAAATACAAATCTTAAGCCTCTGTACAAAGATTTGTATGAGGTGCCTGGAACAATGCACACCATTTTAGGGATGGACAGGGCTTGGAGCAACCTGCTCTAGTGGAAGGTGTCTCTGCCTGTGGCAGGGGGTTGGAACTGAGTGAGCTTTAAGGTCCCTTCCAACCCAAACCCATCTATGACTGTATGATGAGTGAGCATTTTGAGATGGTAAAAGTGTTGCACAGCACTGTGAACAGCTTGCAACAGGAGCAGAAGTACTTTCTGAACTACTTCAATAGTTGTTCTTTATACACACTTGATATTCTTTTCTTAGAATAGCTTTGGGTAAAAAAACCCAGATGTCTTCACTGAATTGTTGATCCTTTGATAACAAAGCAAGCAATTTCTGGAATAGCTTCAGGGAAATTCACGTTGGTTTTTAAGCAATAAAGCAAATTAGTCCCATAGCTTTAAAGGTTAACAGACAGAACACTCCCAACCAATAGTAGGGGAAGAAGATGTAATGATTAAAAAAAATCGATTTATTGCTACATTGTGATGCTGTTTATTATCAGTGGTAGTATAAAATTAGCTCCTCTGCATTCCATAAAGACCTGACTCCTGCACACAGTTACACGTAAGTGTCTCTGCTCTGAGCAGCTGTACAGAGGATGGACAGGAAGGTGAAACCAAGGAACGGAGGCACAAAAGGGCACCTCACAGTGGTTCAGAGTGGCAGTGGCAACACCGTGGCCAAAGCCACAGCCTGTGAATGTGCAATGCAAGCCCTTACATCCCGCAACCCACGAGCCTTTCGAAGACGCCCAACACCACATAACTAAAATTCCCCCAAACTGCCTGTCCCATGTCTGTGGAGAGCAGTGTAGTACAGACCAAATGCTTTTTCTCCGTCACAAAGCATCAGAAAAGATTAGGTGGTCCGTGAACATAACACAGAAACACTTCTCCCTGGGCTGGCAGCAAAGGAACTAGCTCATGAATAACACGAGCTGACAACCTGTTGCACATACAAGCATTCCAAATTGGGCAATTTACTATGCTGCAACAGCTAGGCTGCGCTTGGTAGCTAAACTGGTTCATTTTGAGCTTGTTTAGGTGCCTTTCTGAGTAGGTACTCCTCTGATACAGACGAGCAAGCTTTCTCCATGCTCCAAGTCCCCTAAAAGCTATATAGCTGCTTTAGCACAGTACTAGACTCAGGCTAATACACTGTGACGCCCAACTCAGCACGGTGTTACAGAGACAGCTCAGACTCAGCTGTAGGCACGAGCAAAGCAAACTTACAGTGACCCACAAAAGACTGCAGACATAACCTCAGCCCCCCTGCGGTTAGCAGTGTAAGCAGATCTCTTCCTAAGGAACTGAATCTGACTAATTCTCTAGTACTCCCTCACTGAAACACCAGACAGAAAACAAGACAGGGTCATTCTCCTCTGAAAACCATGAAACACCCCCCCCCATTACCAAAACACCTTCAGAGTATCAGCTCCCATCACAAATGGACATAGCTATCACTGCAGCCTCTTAGAAGATAAGGCACATTCACAATAACAAAAAAGAAAACCACAAATGCTAACCAATCTCCTTTTCCCCAGACCCATCAAACACACTCTAAAGCATACCCTTCCTTTTTCCCACCACAGCTCACAGGGGTTTTCTGACTGCCAAGCCAACATGAGTTCACATCTCCTTTTCCTCCAGGCCCCTAAAGCTTCCTCCTCTTCCACCACCAAGCACTCAGAAAGGACGATGGGGCACAGAAACCACAACACCACCTCTGCACCTCTTGCTGCAAGGCTCAGCTAAACCACCTTCCCTTGACAGCTTCAGGCAACCAAGGTGGTGGTAGAACAGAGGTTGCCCTGCCTTGCTGCTGTAGTTGGGGGTGACTCTCACCCAACACCCTGCAGCATGTGGCATTTCCCAGCAGGTCTCTCTGCGTGCTAACTGTGCTTCAGCCCACTGCACTGGGGCCCTGATGAAGCCCAAGCCTGAGGGGCCACAGTTTCAGGTGATGCAGCAGCTCCTCTGTGCAACGATGCTTCCCAGATACCAGCTCAGCAGCTTCAGATATTCCCACTGGTGCTGGAGCTTTTCTTTTCTTTGGTCTCTGGATAAGCAGCTGCAGTTCGAATTGTACAAAATTATTTCAGTCAGACTTTGGGCACCGAATAGGCTTTGGAATGGGGAACTGCACCACCTCTGTGACACCATGTCCCTTTAAGGCAACGGGCTGATGTATTCTTTTCTTCAGCCAAACAAGTGGTGGTCACAGAATTACTGGTCTTCAGGTGGGAGGTTCAAAAAGGTATCTTGTCTGGAACACTTAAAAGTCTGGTTTTCCACATGGATGATTTTACCAGTCTGAAAAGTGCTTGTTCCAATATCCCACAACAGCTTGCAAGTCGCAGTGTGCAAAAGTTACCCTCTTCCTTAACAGATGAGATATGCTTGTCCTCAAGAACATGTTTGCATAACACAAAGTACCAAAACATGCTTTCTTTTCCTTTTTTGGATTTATTTTCCACATGGAAAGGACTCCTAGCATTGCCTCATATGATGGAAAGAGAAAAAAAAATCAAGAAGGAAGGCAAAGAGAGCAAAAACTGCCATAGAAGGGAGAAAAGAAAATGTTTTCTTTGGCAAAACCAAAGTTAAGTGCAAAGAACAAGCGAAAAATGAATGACAGATTTTGAAATGTAAGGTGATAGGCATGGTAACATAGCTTATAGAAACTGTTAGTTTAGGAACGAGAAACTGCTAGATGTCTGATCCAGCTTCACAACCATGAATGAAGAGCAGTGCCCTAGCCTCTCTTCTGTTCCTCATTGTACTGTGACCAGTTTGATACCTCGCTGTTCCTTAACCTTAAGGCTGTTTGCAATGAGACTTGCAACTCGGTACTCTTCTGTGGTGGGATCCTGCATGAAAACACATGTTTATGTGACTCCCTGTACCCCTAGCACACCTTCAAAACCTTCCACATCAAAAGACGCAGGGAAAGCCTTTTCTGAAAGTGAGCTATGAGACAAACTGGCTTCATGATCCACCACCCGCATTTTCATTTCAGCTGCTATGTGGAGTGCAAAGACACCAAGTGGTAGCTGGGTTCTTCTGGCACTCTGAAGTTGACACAGCCGTCTTACGTTCACTGCTTGTTCCGGAAAGACAACACTGTGATCTCTAGTATGGAAATGAAGGTAAGGATTCCCCAGGTGAGAAACTGTGGATTTGCCGAATTTGCAGCAGAAAGACATGCCAAGTATTGGTCTACTGCTTTTGCTTTTAATATGTGATGAGCAAAGGTATTACAAATTAAGACACAACAGGAATAATGCAACATTGCTATGCTATTTTTTTTGCCATCTGTCACGTCTGCAATATTTTCACAGTGCTCTCAAGTTAATTACTAATTCATCAAAACATCTCTCTTCCCATCAGAGGACAGAACAGGATACAGTTGCTAATGCAGTACATTTAACCTCTGGTAGAAGTTTTTATATTTGTGCGGAACCATAAACTGGTTGTTAGTGAGTGCTAGAAGGCTTCTGGCAGCCTTCCTAAGGATTTGTCAAAAAACTATTTGGATCCCCGTTGCAGCAAACGTGGAGCCACAGACAGACTGCGGCTGTATGTCAGGATCTTGTCAGAAGCAGCCTCTGCTGATAATAAGAATCCAGGGCTGGCGGATTTATGGCAGTGGACAAAAGTATCTCGTTGTTGCCCAGCGCCTTGATGAGTATCATGCTTTTTCCCTCAATTACCCAAATCACCTCCTGATCTCCTGGCAGGCTGTGGACTGCATTCCAAGGCCTCACCTCCTGCTTTACAGCTACTGAGATGGCTAGGCAATGTCCTCATTCACAGGCGGAGGGCAAGCTGAATCATGTCCATTAAATCTCAGGATTTAAGAATGGAACGGCATCCTCCTTGGAAGAAACAGCTGAGCTCATGGCTTTTTGTTTTCTCTCCTTTCCATGAAACTAATAGAAGCAGTTTATTTGTGGCCAACTTTCGATTAAAAACAGATTATTCTTGTGAAGTGTTAAAGCAAACGCAGAATGAGTCACCCCAATTGCTGTTATCTGTGGATTTTACTACCCATGGAAGTTAAATAATTAACTAACCCTTCTATTCTGTAAACTCTTCACACATCTTAGTCTGCAATTTTCTGCTTTTCTGCCCCCTTGCTGATGCAATTTTATCTTACAAGTTTAGTGACAGTAAATATCATAAATTTTTATATTCTCAGGAGAAACCACTGGTGCTTTGGACCCTACTTAAGTTGGGGCTCTTCAGGATGACATAAGCTTTGCATAATGAGTTACTATTGAATATTAACAACTGAAATACTAACAATTAAGAGAATGCCAAGCATTTTCCAGATTACAGCCACCTAAGGATCAGTACTGAATAAAAGGGAAGTTTGAGCTTGAATAGAGGCTTGAGTCAAAGCAAAGCTGTGAAAATGGAAAGGGTGGAGAAGGGAGGAAAAATTGATTCAAGGTAATAAAAGAAAAATCTGGCAGTATAATTGAAAGAGAAGTGCAAAAGCTAATTTCATAGAATCACAGCATCACAGAATGGTTTGGGTTGGAAAGGACCTTAAGATCATCTAGTTCCCACTGCCTGCCATGGGGAGGGACACCTCACACTAGTCCATGTTGCTCAAGGCTCTGTCCAACCTGGTCTTGAAAACCGCCAGGGATGGAGCATTAATCTGATACAAAGCATGCTTCAGTTTTGCTTTAAACACTAAACAGTTAAGGACATGCTTGCTTCTGGTATGCCCCCAAATCCTTTATGTGTCACAGAGAAAAACTAATATATTGCAGGTTATGGTTTTAACTAAGAAAGCTGTTGGACTGACACATATCACAACCACAAGTGACCATTACAGCATCCAAGACTGTGTCATCAGTGAGACCAAGAAGAGATGAAAATAAGAAGTCCATGTGCTAAACTGAGAGGGCAGGAGGTGCTAAAGCCAAAGCAGCACTGAGTTGCAAACTGAAGTAGCGCTGGCTTTACTGCAAAATTGGCAGAGGGCTACGATTAGAGAGCCCAAGGAGTAGGAGATGGGCAGTAGGTTGCCGAGGATTGAAGCCAGGCCTGATAATTGAAAGAAAAGAACATAAATTATAAAGCTAGAACAGAAAAATGATAACTACCATGGATGTCAAACATTAATCCTCTGCTTTTAGCGAAGGGCTGTCTTTATCAGTTAAGGGTCTGCTTCAGAACTTCAGGGTCCTGAATCAAAATAGATGAATTTATTCTCACCCTCAGTGCTAAAGGGCATCTTCCATGCTAATGTCGCCTTAAAGTACATGTGTGCATGTGTATACCACCTTCTCACACACTCCCCTGTTCTAAATCAGCTTCTGGGTCCCTGATAAGACCAGGTCTCTGCAGCCTGAAGATGAAGAGAGTTCACCTCACCTCTGCATTACCAGGACAGCCACCACTGTGTGGAGGAACCACAAGGAAAAGGTCACTTGTTCAAAGAAAACTGCTTTACATGGACTAACAAAACCCTAAAGCCCAGTGGAAAAATTCCTGTGGTTCCTGAGATCTTCCAAAAGCTTTTTTAATACACATCAGGGCCCCAATACATTAAAACCACACTATATTTCCAAATACCACCCAGCGTGTCACATCACACAGAGACTGCAATGCATAGGAAAGACACCATTGCACCAGAAAAAGGCAGAAGCAACATTTAATCCTTCAGCAGCAAAGGGGAGTTTTGCAACTGAATTTCAAGGGATGTGGAACTGACCCTTACAAGAGTACATGCTGGAGCTTTGCCCCAGGGCAAAAGTTAGCAAAACATCCCAGAAAAACATTT
Organism: Pezoporus flaviventris; assembly: GCF_033815535.1. Lineage (NCBI taxonomy): Eukaryota > Metazoa > Chordata > Aves > Psittaciformes > Psittacidae > Pezoporus > Pezoporus flaviventris. The sequence continues at coordinate 57,285,575 of NW_026892549.1, forward strand.
ATTTTTAAAGGGAGATGATAGATTTTGTGTGTGTAAATGTCTGTGGGCTCCTGAGTGTGTTACCAACACTGCCATCACATCACATTACCTGCTTGCTGCTCTCTCACCAACAGAAATGTTCATAGTTAAAAACCCCAAACAAAACCAATCGATATAGAAGAGCAACTCTAACATGTAATGGCACTAGCTAAGTCAGTCCTCCCTCGGCTAAATGCCTGGAGTACTACGTAATGCCACTTTCCTCATGTTTTTTAACAAGCTGCAGGAAGGAATGAATCCCAGCCAGGACAGAGCATGTGAGACCTCTGCTGAGGAGCAGGACAGAGTGTAGAGCAGGCAGCACCAATGCAACAACTGCTTCCACGCTGCCTCTGGCCTACAGGCAGCACACTGAGGGGTACCTCAAAAACAAACAGATCTCCTCCTCTCCCCTTTGGTCTCTAAATGCCTTTTCAGAAATGGTGAGCCGCACCCTCAGCAGACAGAAATTTGCATAGCTCCCTTATAATCAGTGAACCATGTCCGTTTACTCCAGATGAACATCTAGTCCTACACTTTCCATGGCTTTCCAGTTTCAGATGGGCTGGAAAATTAAGATTTCTCAGTTCTAAATGCATTCCTGAACCTCTCTCCTTCCTAATGCGCCTTCCCCATCCTCATTCTCCTTTCCATTTTAACCTACAATTTTTCAGGTCATTTAGTTCAGACTACAAACACAGATGAGTTACTGGGAGTTGAACATTGCCAACCAGGCATGTAATGTGACTTTGTTTCACAAGAAGTAATAAGCATATATTATGCACTAACACAAAATAAGGACTCACAGTTCAGGAAGACATGATACAACACGAGAGGCCTCAGCAATCCAACAAGCAAATGCCCCCTACCTAAAAATTTGTTAGAACTTTCAAGTACTTCGGAGCTGAGGTTATAAGCCGAGAGTAGCAGAAAGGACTTGGCTGGCGAATTAGCTCTAATTTTATGTACTGCCACCACTACATCACCAGGATGAAAGAAAAGATCATCCAGAGGGGAAAGGGTAATAATGAGTGCTCTTCAACGTGTCAAATACAAAACGCTGCAGAAATGTTGAGGCCTGGAAAAGGGCTGAGCTAAAAGGAAAAGTGCAAAGGTCCCCCAGAACTGGAGAAAGTAAGAGCTGGCCCCTAAAAGAAGTGTCATCTATTTTAGACAGGCTGATCCTCCAGGCTCAGAGTTTAACTTGGTTTTACTGCTGGTTTATTACTTTTCCCATTTTGCCATGACAAGCTAATGATTTTTGCAAAATGTACCACGACAAATCTGCCCCCGCAGGTGGTTCCACACACACAACGCTCAGGAAAGACTTTGATCCTTCTTCTCTTTTCACTTCTTCTGCTTGTGTGGTGTTTTCAGGGCTTTTTTTTTTTTTGCCTTCCAAAGAAAGATTAAAGGAGAGAAAAACAGACACTGAGGAACAGATAGGCAGGGCATGATCCAAAACAGCCCCAGTAAATGAAGTGACCCAAGGCCTTCCTTTAGGAAAGTTTACAGCTGACCCTACTTGCAGTACTGTGTGTTCTGGTGTTCCCAACATAAGAAGGACATGAAGCTCTTAGAGCAAGTCCAGAGGAGGCAACGAGGATGATCAGGGGCTGGAGCAGCTCCTGTATGGAGACAGGCTGAGAACACTGGGGCTGTTCAGCCTGGAGAAGAGAAGCTGTGTGGAGACCTCAGAGCAGCTTCCAGTGTCTGAAGGGGGCCTATAGGGATGCTGGAGATGGACTCTTCATCAGGGACTGTAGTAATACGATAAGAGGCAACGGGTTCAAACTGAAACAGGGGAAGTTCAGGTTAGATCTAAGGCAGAAATTCTTCCCTGTGAGGGTGCTGAGGCTCTGGCACAGGGTGCCCAGAGAAGTTGTGGCTGCCCCATCCCTGGCAGTGTTCAAGGCCAGGTTGGACACAGGGGCTTGGAGCAACCTGCTCTAGTGGAAGCCGTCCCTGCCCATGGCAGGGGATTGGAACTGGGTGAGTTTTAAGGTCCCTTCCAACCCAAACCATTCTAGGATTCTATGATATCTCTACCTGTTATAACTGCAGTGGGTTACTGGTAGGCTCCTCTTGCTGGTCGAGGATGCTCAATATGTTATTTTGATGGTCACAAGGCACCAAAGAGAGGAGGTACTCCCACTGAGGAACCACAATTCTGACACATCACTACTACAGCCTGTAATGCTCCCTGCCCTGTGTGCTGTCAGGAACAGCTGCAAACACTGGCAGGATAACTCTTGTAAATGGAAGTCATCTTTAGGAAATCTTCAGGTAAGCCTTTTGCTGCAGGAGCTCTAACTGTGAACTCATTTAATGCCCATCTGCATTTCTGATTTCTGTGCTAATCACACATCACACCATCTCTTGAGCTGCAGAGTTCCATCTTTGAAGCTCCATGTTCTATTGCCATCAGGAGATGCAGTCCAGTTCCTCCCATGCCCTTCGCTAAGGCAAAGGGAGCTGCCCACTTCCACAGTAAACTAAGGCTTTATGACTGGATTATATTGCCTAATATAATTATTACCTGATACCTGTGAATGGGAATGACAACAGCTGTTGGCTTGGAAAAGAAGATGGGGGGTGAGGTGGACTTTATAAACACTTACAACTTCTAAAGATTATTCCTTTTGAGGCTAGATATACATTTTAATCAGTTGCTTTCATCATTATTCATGTATAAATTATTAATTAGTCCTCTTGCCTAAAATATCATTTCCAGCTTGCTGCAAAAATACACACACACGCGGGCACACACACACAAACATGAAAAAATAATACAAGAAAAGGAAGCTATTCCACATCATTAACACTAGAGGAAAGGCTAGGTATTTGATCTCACTTTAATTATGAATGCCTGGTTTGAGAGAACATTTCCACATCAGCAGTCGGTAACACTGCTGTGTGCACTTGGGTGTAAGACACGGTAAGAAGCAGCATTGGCAACAACTTCTTTTTCAGCAGCTTCACTCACTGTGTTAGTGAGTGTGTATGTAAAAGTACCCGCACAAATCCATCCCCTTCATCTGGTGACTTCACATTCAAACTGGGAAAAGCCCAACAACTCAACCTTGTGGCTTATTTCTAGTGACATGGCAATTCAAGGCTTCAGCCACTGTAACAACCCTGAGAAAGAGACAACCTTTGTCCCCAACCTTATGGGGGCACAAGAAAAAAGAAAATCCAGAAAGGAGTACCACCATTTTACTTTACAGATGGGAAAACAAAGTAGACAGTAGAGATAACTTACGCAAGTCAGAAGTAAGGTCTGAGCCCAAGTCTATCACAGAAAACCTATTAAGCTGCATGATTCCTTTCACTCTATCTATCTATCCATCTACCTACCTACCCGCCCATCCCTCCCTCCTTCCCTCCCTCCCTCCATCGCTTTCATCATGGAAAAACTCTCCAAAAGACACACACTCATTCCCTCTCTGACTTCTCCTTGCCCCAAACTGGCACCTACAGACATCTGGGCAGCTGGAAGCACAGTTTTAACATGATGGAACCCATGGCTCTGTAATGACCAACATCACATTTCCCATCACGTACCACCATACACCAAGGAAGCATCTTCATGGTGATGTTGCTCACAGAACTGCTGGGAAGGGGAGGGTGGGAAGAAGAGGGCAGAAGGTGATTATCTCAGAGCCAGCAGGTATGGAAGACTCTGATCATCTTGCAGTGCCTTTTCTCCCCATAATGATAGAGACAACTAAGAATTGTACCTTTTTGTTATCTGAATTGCTTTCCTTGATGAGCATATCCCTTCAGAAGCTGCTGCAATGTTAATTTCCTAAATGATCAAAAAGATTCTAAACTAAGAAAATGCTGCACACTCAGGGAAAGTGGGGAAAGGTTCAGAGGAATTGGAAATGACTTGCTGTTATTCTGAAATCTGGGCCATCCTCTGAATGGCGTTATTTAACAGTTTGTGCTTATGTACACATGGTTGAATGGCTCAAAAAAACCCCTCTTACTTTTGCAGAGGTCTAGCAAAAATGTTAACTAACAGGTTTCATGAACCTTGTATGGGCTATTTTAACTGTTACTACACTACACATCTGCCTCAAACCTACTCCAGTCTCCAGTAAAGCAGCAGTTTCTTAGCGTGTATTAATCATGACCAGGGCAAACTAATTAACATTACCAGTGGAAGCATATGCAAGACACAGCTTTCACCTCAACCTACCTGACGAGGCCAAAGTCAGAGATGTACCGTGATAAACGCGTGATAAAAGGAAAGAGGGATTTGGCACTTACTGTGGAAGAGCAACTGTTCACAGCACCAGGGGAAGTGGCTTGATGAGGAATCTGCTTAATGTGGGTACTTCTGACCTCTCAGGACTAATATGGGCTTCTCTGGCAGTTCCACCTCTTCGAATCCAGACTGGTTTGGGTTGGAAGGGAGCTTAAAGCTCACCCAGTTCCACCCCCCTGCCACGGGCAGGGACATGTTCCACTAGAGCAGGTTGCTCAAGCCCCATTCAACCTGGCCTTGAACACTGCCAGAGCTCATGTTTACAGCTCTGTCCCTTGTTTCTTTTCCCCTAGACCTCCACAGAGATTTTGTTCACTCAGGTTTAATTGTGCCTGGTGTGCTCTGATAGTCCATTTTCAGCTCAGCAGGCTTGTGGATCTTGCTCTGCTGCCCACACCTGACTTTGCTTTACCTGTGTATTCCTACTTGCTTAACCTAGAATAAGTCCCTCCAGGGATGCCATGCTCAGCATGCCCAAGGCAGTGTGGGGCACATGCGCTCTGTAGGGCCTTTTCTGCTCAGAGAGCACAATAAGTGCAAAGCACATTCAGGTCAGGCTTTTTCAAAGTAGAATCATATGCATCGTTTTGGTTGTTATTAATATTTCATTAATTTCTCAGCTATAGTAGTTTCCCCTTGAGAGATCATTAACAAAATACCACCCAAATCAGCAAGATAACAGGCAAAATGACCAAAATACAAACCCAGTTTAATTACCTTGGTGTTACACCTCTGAAAGCACCAGTTTTAAATTGAGGAATCCTATAAACTAAAGCTTTAATGATGATGAGGTCTATTGCTTTCTATGTCTTGTCATTTTGATTACTTCTCTCATTTTCCCTCACTTCCTCTGTTTTCTTTGGAAGAAGAATACAAGCGCCTGTAGACGTTAATGGAGGGTTGCTGGGAGGACTGGAGCAAAACTTCCTCGGCACAGATCACCAGCAGTGGAGCCACCTCACCAATATGCAAACCTCACAGGGAATTCAATGCTGCCCAAAGTGGTAACCCTTTCAGGGATGTAGAGAAAGACGAGATTGCTCATTTAGCTAAATCCTATTTCTTCTGAAGTTACAATATAAGTTTTGCCAATAGCTATCTCAAATTTAAAAGTAACCTAAACAAAAAGAAAAGGAAACAGAATTTTTGAGGTCTACTCACACAGATGACTAAGGAGCATGAGCTACACAAAGAACTAGAGCGGGAGGATGGAGCAGCACAAAGAATAAAGATACTTAATGCTTCCTTTAAAATATTACACTATTCATACGTTATAAATATTATGTGATAAGAATATGATAAAAAATATATATGCACATAGTGGCAGTGCTACACACAACGTCAAATCTGCAGGAGACAGATGCTCCACCTGGCAGGCTTTGCGCAGGGGCATATACAGGTAATGCTTTATGGAAGAGTTGCTCATGTGAATCCAACCAAGCATGAACAGAAATGCTTTAACCCTATTTCATAGAATCATAGACTCATAGAATAGTTAGGGTTAGAAAGGAACTTAAGATCATCCAGTTCCAACCCCTTGTCATGGGCAGGGACACCTCGCACTAAATCATGTCGCCCAAGGCTCCATTCAACCTGGCCTTAGAACACTGCCTATTTCCTTATCTGAAGATGAGTTTCCTAAGTTTCCTCCCCAGGCTGCTCTCCTCACTAACTGTGAACAAAAACTTGTTTCAAACAAAAGTACTTCCCTAACTTGTATTATTCCTATGGCTCTCTGTTGAGTATTTTTATGTTTTATTTTTTCCAGCTCCATCTACTATGGAACACCCCAAATTGGATGGGTCGTTGTCAGCTGAATTCTGTTTTAAACACAGGTAGTACATAGTTTATTTTGGGACAATGATTTTGAATCAGATTTACTCATCACCAAAGCAAACACACAAGCTTCATTTTCCTTAAGATCCCTTAAATCCTCACGATGCAAAATATCATCAGTATAAACAAGATCATCAAAATTTGGCCCATAATGATTCTAGCGCCAATTCCTTTTGTGAGGATACAAGCAAGGGACATGCATTTCTCATCTTTACACTGTCTACTTTTAAACTTAAATAGGACTTTTTGTAAGTACGCATAAATGTACATGCCATGTGCATGTGTGTGCACATGCGTGTCTGGGTATGTATGAAGTTTATTTTATAGAAATTTCTATTGAAACTACAACAGAAACAAATGTTTAATCTTGAGCCAATTCATTCCTGCCTAATTCTTGTAGAAAATAAAGAAGTGCATACACAGATATGTATTTCATAGAATTCCCTTCCTGAAAAAAGTGTTCTCAGTTTCAGCCTGGAATTCATTTACTGCACAGTAGGCCCTACCCAAACTGTACTCTTTTTAAGCCTAGCAAAGGGAAAATGAAGTAGATTTGTTATACAGAGAAGAAGCTGAAAGGTAAGCACTTCTCCTGCCAAGACAGAAAGAAAGTCAATAACTGATTCTTTGATGGTTCACTAAAAAAGCTGAATCCTTAGTGACAGAATGGTGAAACCATTTTGAAAATGTACAGATTTAAAAAGAGACAGCTAGAACAAAGAACAATATGAGACTGACACATGAAATAAAGAAGTAATTGTTGTAATCTTCTCTCAAGCTTAGTATGCCTTTGATCATCTTCAAGAACTCTTGTGATGCACAGTAAAATCGGTTCCAAAACAAATTTGCATACAGGAACTTTTATACAGTCCTCAAGATGCATTTCTTGAGTCACACCAGAAAGAGAGAACAATTTAACAAGACATCAGGCAAAAATGGCACTGATGAAGCACAACGAGACATCGGCAAGTGATTCTCTTTGCCCTTCTGACAAAGTTACATCCAACTTTTGCATAACCAAAAGAGAACATTAACTACAGGGCTGCAATGTGCTGAACCATCTGGACAATCAACAGTCTATCTAAAACCAGGAAGATAGCTCAATGAACAACTTTAATAATGCCAAAGTTGTCAACGTGTGAAGTAGTGGGACTCTGCACAGAGAGGGCTGCAGGAAGCTGGCCTCTCAATGCTGGAGCCCAGCACAGGCTCTCCAGGCAGGGCTGATGAGGTGCTATGCTTGGCCCCAGGACCTTGGAGCATTGTGTCCAGATTTAGTGGCAAAATTCAAATAAAGATGAACGGAATAAGGCTCAGAAATAAGCCATAATGACTAAAAATAAAGGTTTATAGTGAAGGGCTTCTGAATCAACTTGTTTTCTTTCCTGAAGGAGAGCCAAGTGTCCACCTTACCACAATCCACATGTACCAACACAGGGAGCAGACAATGCATAGGAAAAGGCTCTTCATTCTAGTGAACAAATATCCTGAACATGGCAAGTAACGCTACAGGAATTCAGGCAAGAAATCCTGTGTGTGCTCTGAATGGGAAAAGTCACCAGCCAGGCCAGCAAATGGCCAGAGCTGAGGCAAAGCTTCTTCATGGAAGTCTACCTTCAAAAGGCAGATGGGCCATTGCCAGTACATGCAAATCAATGGACATTTTCTGGGCTGTTTCATACAGGAGATGTAACTATTTAATCACACCCCCTTTTCAGGCTTCATAATGAGATGAACTTTGGAAACTAAGGCTCTAAGAGCCTGAGCATTTGAAATAACACGGAGTCTATGGGCCCTCTCCCATAGGCAAACTCTTAACTAGATTGTGCATAGACCTTGCAGGTGTTGCTGGGGCCAGCCCCACATATCCCCAAACTATATGAGTAGGGTTTTCAGCAGGGATCTAGCGACTGTTTCACCAATGACTTCAGTGAAGCAAAATCCTGCCAGTACACCACCAACATTCACTGGTTTAGAAAACCCTGCCCTACGTGTATGAGCATTCATTTGCTTCATCCCACTTTTACTATATAACATGCCTTAAAACACTGCCTTAGGGAGGCTGGGAAAAATACTAAAGTGATTACACAGTAACTAATGCAAATTTCTATGTTAATTTTGAAATTACTTAACTCTATAAAATGCCTGCAGGTTTTAGTGTCCTGCTCAGGGTTGGCTCTTGAAATGCTCCTTCAGAGGTGTGAACAAGCAAAGGTGCAGCAGTCTCTTGCTATGACACAGAAGCAACACAATGAGATGGCATGGGTGGCCAGCTATTTCTCTAACCAGAGAAATTTCTTTTACCACATCTCTTCCCATTAACTCCCTAACTCCTCTGGAAAACTAAATCCACCATTTGCTAGTTTAGACTGGAGATCAGTGAATAACAAAAGCTTTTACCTCCACTACCCTTAAACCAGGTCCCACAGCCAACTCCACAATAGGTACCCCAAAGCAGATGCGTAGGAAACATGTTAATATAATGCAAGGAGACCCGCAGGTACAAAATCTGTTCCCATTTCTAATATGAATTCTCTCCTGTTTAGCTATCATAATTCCTACTTCCTGGAGACGCTTTCAGAGGTTCCTCCTGGTTTCATATAGGTTTGCTGTTAGCCATCGCTCATGGAAAGCTGGCCCGTTCTAGGTCAGCAGAGAAGCAGGATGAAAAGAGGATGGGAGTCCTTGCTGCAGAGCAGAGGAGCCAAGGAAGTCCTGGAGGAATGCCACTCACTCAGAGAGGAGAGAAAATGTTTGCTGACTTTCCATAAAGGAGGAAGAACAAGTTGGCATCCCCCAGTTTGCTGAAATCCTGAATGGTTGGTCTTCATCACTATGAGAGGCTCCACATCCATCAGCTAGAGATAAGTGAACTATTTTGGCCTGAATTTCTATAAGTCCAAATTCTGACTAACAGTAGCTAAACTCACCCATTTACAACTTGTTAGTCGTGACTGCCTTGATGGAAAAGACCTCAAAGAATGTAAGAAGCATCTACATGCTTTGAATAAACTAGGAATAGAGCTTTTCTTGAGTAGCACATTAAAGCAGATGGGCACAGAGGAATCAGCTTCCAGCCTTAATTAATAAGGAAAAGAGTGACCTGCTTTCAGTTTAAAAAACATACACAGTAATAATTTACAGGACACAGAGCATACCATGGCCTAAGTAAACTCTAGGTCTGGCTGGCTGTGAACCATCACTATAGTATGTCTTGCTAATGCTCGAAGTATGCTTTTAATATGCTAAATGTATCCCTAAAAGGATTCTGGAAGCTTCACATTAGCATATTCTGGATGATCTTTGAATATCTGATCAGTGCAAGACAGGCAGAGAGTAGCTGTCATGGCCTAATTAAAAACTAATAGTGTAACATATTGACCTAACAAAAGTAATTTCTTTATCTCAACTTACTTCTCCTGTTCTTTTTGGTCCTTTGGCTGGAGCAATCACTGTATTTTGCTAAAACTTTTATTGTATTAACACAATATATCATGACTTCCAGGGAACAATGTTTAGCCCATGCATCAGATACCTTACAGTGCCTGCAGCACTTGCAGGAACGAGATCTTCCTCAGCCAGGGATCAATAATTGATTTATCCCAGAAAAGGTGTAATAGATCACCTTCAAAGTATCTATGGAAACTGAATTGCATATGGCTGTCAAAAGCAATTCACCCCAAGTTATCTAGATCCAGTTTCTCCAGCCACTGCATATCACAATGCTTAAGTTTACGGTGACCAAGCACAACTTTGTACTTATAGAACCCCTCGACATCAAATCTGCTAAATTTACTAATCCACACATTAGGAAAACCCCATGGAACCTTAGTTTGCCTCCCATCTCCTTGCTATGTGTTTAATTACCACCACTAGGGTAAGTGCAGGGAAGCAACACACAACCACCACCACTTTGCCTGCCCATTTCCTCAGATGTGAAGGATGGAGAGAGGACCATCTCTCAAGCTTCAGCTCAGCCTTAGCTCTACCACATGGTCCCTAGCCACAGATACATAGCTTACATAGTGAGGAAATAGCCCTTTGCAGTGAAAGATGGACAACAAACTTAGATCCCTCCTTTGCCATGGTGACATTCACCTTCCCTCGTCAACTTCCCCCTCTTCCCAAACTATTCTTTTTATTAAATCATAAACCAGGAAAGGTGAGAGAAGTAAATAATTACCAAATTTATAGCTTTCTACTCACACAGTTAGCATTTGTAACTACTTCTTCTCCATTTCCCTTTTCTTTTACTTTTTCAACACGCAGCTGGCTACTGGCATCTTCATGACACCCATGGAGCATGGTTTTAAATCTGTGCCCTCTACAGAACAGTGACAGAGTTGTGTATTTTGTTCTTCTTACACAGGGCCTTGATGCGGAGTTGTACTCAGTTTCAGAGATGTCTTATCACTCTCTGGCACTTTCTGTAACTTCGTTTTGAAGTCCAGCTAATTTAAAAGTCGATCTTTCCATTTGTGTTAAATACCTCGTGCTTTAACAAACATGAGAATGAATGCTGACAGGCAACAGAAAGCAAAAAATGCTGTTAAAAACTCATTATTAAATTACTATTATATAAAAAGTCTGGTTAACTAAAAGCAAATCAGCAGGCTTTGCTAAGCAACAACTTTGCCTTCCTGCTAAGAACAGTGCAGCTAAAAGCTACTGTGTACCCTGCACCATATCATTCAGGTCTGGCTGTATCTGCTAAACTGCTCACAAGGCGTTGTAACATTGGTGTTGCAAATTAAGCTTTCAGGGATATTCTAAAAGCAGATCCCAGGTTTCTCACATATCAGAGCCGGCTGAGAATGAACTGTTCTCTTCACAGCTCAGGACTATCAGGCGCACAAATCACGGACAGCTATAATCTTCAACCCCTGGCAGAGAAAACCACATTTTCAATTCCACCTAAAAGTACTACTTCTGGCCAGTACGCCAGAAATGTCTCTGGCAACTGACAATGTCTCCTGCACACTGGCTTGTTTTCTACTCTATTTTAAATAAAAAAATTGCCAGCTTCCTATCTCTGAGGAAAATAACACCTCGAAGAGCTCAATTCTGCCCTAGCAAGGCAAAATGTACACTGGAGTCAATGAGCCACGAGAGCGTCTCTGATGTTTAGGTTCATATTCTACCTGGGGAGGTATATGTGAGTATTTCGCTTTTGTAGTTCCAAGCCTGAAAACCTGCAAGGCTCCCTGCATGCTGAATGTACAAACACACCCTGGAGTTCCACTGCACTGCACTACAATCGTGCACTTTTCCATACTTGCACGCTTTTACAAAGGCAACTGACACCAATCTCAGACTCAAACCCATACCTAATGATTACCAGGTTTGCATGCACACCTACAGGTCTCTAGCTTGCTTAAATTAGAGATCCAGAGCTTAACTGCCTGGCCATACTGGAATACTGATACAGGGATACTGAAGACAAGAAGTCTGGCTCTTCCCACTATGGTACACAGCTATCTCAAGTGGTGAGCAAATGCATCTCCCATCACAGGCAGTGATCAAGGGAACCAGGTTTGCTGACCTTATGCATTTTCTGGAGTCTATTTTTGATATTTGTATGTAATGCAGCACTTGATATGCAATATAAAGAATAATCCAATGCATGTGATGAGGAACAGGAACGGCAGATTCATCATTTCCTGCAGATGTCCTCAAACCCCCAGAGAATAAGCTGCTTTGAAGCAGGTGAGAAAGCTGCTTATATTTGTGGAGGTATCTTCCCCTCTCCCTGACATGAGTTAGGCCTGGTTGGTTTGAATTTAACAGGATCTGTCAATGAAGTACAAAACTGCTGTTCACACTAGAACTGCCTGAAAAGTGATTAGGCTTAACATCTCCTGAGTGGTAAGATGCACACACGAACTATGAGCAAGATGCACACTCCGTGGTGGCAGGGATGTCCACGCAGCACAACCAGGCAGGTTTTGCTCCGGCTGGGCTTGGGGGAACCCCCCCCACTTTCTCATCTCAGCACAGCCCTTTGATTTTTTGATAGCGGGTTTCCCTGCACCATCCCTTCCCCAAGCTGCTGCGCTTTAGCCCCTGCTCCAGAAGGTGCTGCTCTTGCCTGCAGCTCCTGCTCCAGCAGCAGCCAGGGTCACCAACCAGACCACCAGCAGCCACAAGTGTCCTTGGGCTGAAAGTGATCTTGAACACGAAATGCCTGTGAAGAGTGGGAATTGCTGAAAAAGGCCCTTCTCTTTGCTTAGTGTTCTTGATAAGCGGTATCTATTTCTGGACAGATTACAAACACTGAAGACAGTTGTTGGCACGTTCAAAAATAGCCCTGGAAGAAGGCTTAACCTTTCCGTGACCAGCAGCAAATCATAACTGCTATTCCTAGATCAAAAAGGCAATTATTTAGCAGATCCGATAGAGGAATGAAGGGATCAGGAACATCTCCACATGACATTACTTCAGGAGTTCTTCACCCCACCTAACCCCAAGTCTGCATCCAAATAACTATGCTGGTGTCTGTGTCTTAGAATCCAATCCCCAACTTACTATAAGGCCATAATGACACTGCTTGTGCTGTTCCACTCATGCCTCATGTATTGATAACCTAGGAGAAAACACCCTTGCGTTTGAAGCCCACAGGTACTTCCATTCACCTAATACTTTACTTTGCAGCTCATTCCACCTGTGGCTTTAATACCAACCATTAGTCTTCTAACTCCTATTGACGAGCAAAAGGCTTTATCTGTCTTAAAAACTAAAGCTTAGTGGAGGTACACCACAGCGTATTTAGCAAGGGCAGCATCCTAAGAGCTTGTATACACACGCTGTGCCAGCCCCAGTTAAGGTGTGAACTGAAGGCGAGATAACCAAACCAGACCACAGCCTCTGCGAATGGTCCTACACAGGCATACACGTAGCGTCTTTCACTAGACAGTGAAGAAATGATGAAAAGTTTTTATCTGTTAAATAAAGCTCTCACCTACTGAAATGTAAATGATCATACAGTCCTATGCAACTCTATCTCCAATAGCTTAAAAGCTTATCTAAGTTACACTGGTCACTGCTCTGAAAACTTCCGAGCTCAGTGTTAAGCACTCAGATCCCATTTCCAGCCAAGATGCACCCTGTGCACGGTTACACACACAGCGCATCCGCAAGAGGTGGGAGCCGAAAGGAAGCATCTTCCCAGCCCCACACTCTCGAAATTCCTGTTAGACTCGCATGATGCTGCCTGACCAAACAGTTAAACCCAACGCCCTGAACTCAGCTTGCTGCATGAGCAACCTGAGCCCACGGGTGGATCCAGCTCCTCTGCTCTTCTGGCTCTTCACATTAAATACACTGGAACTGTACACTGAGGGGCTATTTAAAAAAACCTTCCAGGAGGGGTCTCAAATAAATGCTTCCCTTCCTGTGATCTGACTTTAGAAAGGCCTTTTTGAACTACGTGGTTTAGGAGCTTAGCCCTGCCTAAGGGACGCACAGCTTCCTGGCACGTGGAGTGGCTGGCAGGGGCACAGAACGAGTGCCACGCGCATTCCCAGATGCATCCCACCCATCAGTTCCTAGCCCAGCCCAGTGCAGCACCCAGAAAATAGGGAAAAGCAGCTTCCTCACAAGTGAAATGACTAAAACCCTAGCAGCAAGCCCTGAAACAAGAAGTGACATGAGCACTAGATACAGCTAGCCATAGGGCACCGCAGCTTTGGAAACTCCAGATATATGCCCCTTTTAAGTACATCTTCATTTCTCATTTCATATACCTACAGCTTTCAGAAATAATATATACAGAAAAGGGGAAATACTGCATGTAAAGCATTTGCATGCTTTTAATACATATACGTTTTTTAATTTAAGTATGACCAGTAAGAAGAAAACTTTAAAGCCATACCCATGGCTTTAGCCTGTGTGTGTAGGCACATATACACAACCCTTTCTTTTGGTCAAACGTTCATCTTATTTGATTCACGCTGTAATAATGCACAATTTTCATGGAGCAAAGCACTAAAGGATGTGAGTTGTATAAGGAACTCCCTCATTTTCATTTTAAATCATTCTTTTGTCATGGGAAATGTAAAACAATTTAAAATTAAAAGACATAATAGACTAATGATGAAAGGTCTCATCTAAAGTCAATGGAAAAAGTCAGGCATTTAATTGTGTTTTGGATTTATCCCAGACATGTCACTGTTTCAGGACTAACTGCCTTGGCACAGAGAAAGAGAGGTCAAGGCATGCAAAGAGGGCAGCAGGCAAAACCAGTGCTGGTGCAAGTGGCCCAGCCCAGATCCAATGGAAGGAAGTTCAAACTGGATTCAGGCCATTTGTGGGCAAGATTTGCTGGCAAGTGGGAGAGTTCCTGACACAAAAACTGACCCAGCTCCAACTGGCTTCCAGAAAGAAAACCAACTGTAAGCACAGCAACCTGTAAGGTAATAAGCTCATATATATGCCAGGACTGACAGACCCAAAGACTGTAAGAACATAAAGAACCCTATACAAAGCAGGGGAAGTTAAAGGTAATAGATGCAAGGAATCTTGAAAGCAAGGAAGTTCCTTTGAACACACAAATGCTGTGGGCAACCAGACACAACTTTACTACACTAAACACAGAGTCTGTAAGTGGGTCTGCCTAAAGACAGTATCAGAAGAAAATCATGTGTCTGACCACGTAATGCTTCCTCCCTTCCCTGGCAGCCAGAAATACGTAAGGAGGTTGCTCTATACCTACAGAAAGCGAGTCGAAAAGCAAGCTCCTCTTGAACATGTATTCTATAATCAGTAATGACAACAAAATATTGGGATAGAGGAAACACTGAGCGACTGCCACTGCTTTCCTCCTGCTTGAGGCAGGACAACATCCCGCACCGGGAGCTCATGAGCTTACAGGAGTTTGAAACTGCCTTTTTCAGAGCAGAGGAGAAAAGAGAAAGGCATCTTGAGGAGCCTTGAGGACAGTGCCACACATGTCTGAAACGGCAAGGCAAGCAACAGACTTCAATTTCTTCTTCAGTTCTATTCTGGGATGGAGTGTGCTGCTCAGCAATAGCACTGGAGACATGCAGGAAATGACTGCCACGACAATAATGTGAGCAGACTGCGTGAGTAGGGATGCTACTTTTGTCCCTCTTTTGAAAGTAAGCCCATACTCTGAGATACCAGCATCAAAATACATTAGGCAGGCCATAGGACAGCATTCAATTAAACTAGTTTGGAGCATTTGTGAATTTGTAATCCCTTTGATAGCACCATATTTATTTTCTTCACACTGCTCTGGTAATTGAAGAATACTGCTGCATGTTTTGGAGAAAAAAAAAAGCTCGGTGCCACTTTGATGTGTTTGTAGGAAGAAGCATGGCAATATGAATTCGGGAGTACCATAAAGGAAATATAGCACTGTCATTAAACAATTGCCCTACAGAAGGGTGGTTAGGGCCCCCTCTCTGTCTTGGGTACCTCACAGGAAACTTGCTTTTAGGAACTTATAGGCTAAATTATTTGACTGGCTGAACCAGGAGGGACAGCCTGAGGCATAATGAAGAGGTACAACCCACCAAAGGTCATACAGGGATGGGGCCCCTGTACCCACAACAGCAGCCCCTTCTCCAGAGCCTCAGGCCAGCATCTGCTGCCTGGAAGATGTTCCCTGACAAATCTGATTGCAACTCTCTGCATAACACTGACTGCAGGTGAGATGAATTGTCACAGTACTCTGAGATGGCTATGAGCATATATTCAGGCTTATTGAGCCATAAATCTAGGAAGCAATGAGTTCAGGTGATTTCTAAGTTCACCTAAGTTTTATGAAACCTATTTTTTAGCCAAACAACTGCAAATGAGCAGTGCCTGGTGACATTTTATTACATTTTCCCTTATTATGCCTTAGTGGTAAAGTGTTCGCGCCAATCAGCACTGCAGTATCAAAGAGACTGTTAAAGACAGTAACCTAAAGAAAGCAGAGATAACAGATTTGCTTGTCTGTCTCTCTGAAATGGGCTCCTTTTCTTTGCGCAGTGCAGCTTAAAGCACTGATTAAAACAATAAACCAATACAATGGTCAATTAAGAGAGTGGAGAAGCAGGTACGCCACTCAAAAACCAGCAGCCATACCATAGGAATAAATCAAAGTAACAGCAGCACTTGAGAAAGGAGCAGTTTACCCTGAATGTTATACCAAGTATTCTTGAAATCAACGTTTCTCAGTGATGCTATTCAGCATATTTACACCACACTAATGAGGAAGAGCAGAGCACCATGGACTTTTCCAATTACATTCAGTAACAGTATCAGTACCTGATTTATTAATTTACAGTTATCCCTATTTCACAGAAGAATATCTGCCCATAGAAACACCCCTGTTTTTATGGTGCTATTAATGAACAGCACCTTCAGAGAGTTTTCAAAGACTGATGAAAAAACCAGGAGCTTAAAGCCAGAGCATGTTTCTGTTTCCTCCCTTACATTTTAGTTAACGGTGTTGTAAACATAATTGCCAAGAGCCAGCCAGTGGAATGTGTGTTTTATTTCCATTTCTAAGAGATTACCTCAGGGTCACCCATTTTTCCACTTGTGACTTCTGCAGGGCTGCTTAATGAATACCAGAAACCTATTGTGGTGTCCTCCTTCTCTCTCATACATTACGTATGAGTTGGCAGGCCCTGTTAGCCATTTGGAAAGCAGGCCTATCGTGAGGTTAACAGCTCATTAAATGCTGTTCCTCAGAGCTAATAAACTCACATTAGCTGAATTCTACATTGTGAGTGACTGGCAAAGCTCAGCCATCCCTGTTGCATTCCCTGGCCATCACACAGCACGGTGCACTACAGTAATTAACATGGAAACGCATGCTAATTCTCTTGATATTTGATATAAAGCAGCGTTGCCTCAAAGTGGTTGTCAAAACCATGTTTGCTGATAATAAACGGTTCCTATGCAAGTGAATGCGGCAGCCGGCAGTCTCCATGTTTATCATATTCCAGCGTTATGGGCTCTCAACTCTGAATATTCATGGAGGGAAATTAAGCCATCATTTTGGGAAGCTAACAGTAGTCAATGCTTAATGTCATTGGGTTTTGGTAGAGCTTTAGGTTGTGTAAGAAAGAAGAAGCTAGACACATGATCTGTTTTTAAAGCAGCAACTGAAAGGAAGCTTCCTAAATGGCCATGTTTAGTCATCAAAATAAAATACATTCAAGTAACTGCATACTTGTAGGGTTTACAAACAAATAAAACACTCTAGGCCTTCATTCTGCAAATGTTTATACACATGCTTCTATAAATATCTGGGAAATTACAACTTTCTGTCAGTGCTTCACTTTCAAGTTAGTTTTCTAAACACTAGGTCCATGGCCTGTTGAAATACTCCTAAGCAAGTAACTAAACAGGAGTATGCTACTTCCTCTGGGAATGGCTCTCTGCCCTGCTTATGAATCAAAGGGTCCACCTTCCTCCAGCTTCTGTTTGCTAAATGTTCCAAAAGGATTCACTGTTTTCAACAGTGAGAGAAGGAGAAACAAATTTGATGTCTGAGATGTCCATTTGGGACAGAGTAACCAGGGAGTGATGACATGAAGAGCAAAGAGCGGCATTTCTTCATGGTAGTCAGAAGAAGATCAGAGGAGAAGCGTTCCCAGAAGAAAGGCTTTCCACCTCTCTAGAATATTTGACAGATCAAAGTCAGTAAGCGGCTGGTAACTATCCTAATACCCTCTAAACACACACTGTACGTGCACATACAATGGGGTTTGATCTATTGGACTCCGTTGGTCACCCAGATGAGAGTAGAAATGGCACAGCAACAGAAAAGAAGACAGCATGGACCTTGAAAGGCCTGAAAGAAAATTCATGAAAGGCACAATGTCTGCTATCCATTTTACGTGCTCCACCACTTCACTGACCTTCTTGTACACTCTTCTTCCAATGGGCCCTGAAAGGAGCTAAAGTATCATTCCTTACAAACAGTTATGAAAATTAGGAAACAGAAGCTTCTTGTAAGCAGGCTTTCTAGGATGCCTATCCTACTACATCTCATTCTTCCCCCTGATCCTCAATAACCAGTCCTGCACATATGGTTGTTTTCCAGAGCTTGCTGTGCTTGTGTTACCCCAGAGCAATGAGTCTGTAGCTTCCAGTTGCTATGCGATTTGTCATTTTAATATGGGAGTCCTTTCAGGCATTCCTGTGTTGTTAAGGAATGTATGGTTCCTACCCCAGACAGCAGTTTTTCACAGCAATCATATATTCCCTGGGATGAACACCTTAATTAAAATGCTATTGTGCCATTTCTTTCTGCGCGAGATCACAGTTTTGTTTTTAAGAAGAACCCAGCAACAAGGTGAAAGAAATGCGAAAGTGGGCTATGGGAAGCTAAAAGCATTACTAATTCCATCTTCCACCCGCCTGCAATCCTGCGATACTGCTGGAATGTAAACATGAGATCCAGCAGAAGCAACAGGCTGCAAATGGGGTCCTGGGCACTGACCAGCTTCCCCTGTTCCAGCAGAACCAATCCGGCTGACTTTAATAGTTATTCATGCCTTCCAGCTCTCAGTCACAAGGCTTGGACAGAAGGCAGAGATTGATTTAACAGAGAATGAATGTAATATTCTGCAAGTAGCTCAGACTGCAGCAATTAATCAATTACCCAAGTCCATTCCACTTTAACACATCCATTACTATTCTAATCTTTAATCAACTGCTTGTGGTTCCTGCATTTCTGTGTGAAGAACAATATTCACTTTGCAGAGGAAAAACACCGCTTCCAGTGCCAAACATGAAAAACCAGACGTGTGTTGACTGCTGTATAAAGGGAACAATCCTGTAACTAATGGCTTACAAACCCTGCTGGTCCTTGCTGTGGCGTTGTTTCATACACCCGTGACAAATACTTACTGGATATTAGTAGCAGAAACTGATCTGAAGAACATTTTTACCTTCGTATCTCAGCTTGGCACATTCAACTGGAACTTCTACAACCAGCTACTGAATTTCCTGAAGTCAGAAGGACTTTCAAGTTGGGATTTATTTCATGTTTTTTTTTTAAGAGGAGGAATAAAGTTTGAAAATGGATTGAATCACCTCTAAATCTTCAGCCGTATCTCTCCCTTTCTTCCCCTCTTCTGGCTCTAGTGTAGGGTAACTCCATTTCCAGGGGAGACAGCCCACCCCAGCATCGCCTGATCCAAAGCCCATTTAAGGCTGGAGAACCTCTTCCCTGACTTCAGTATGTGTCAGAGTATGCCCTTAACACTGTTGTTAATTTTTTTATCCACTTATTCTATAAAATGAGTAACCTTTATGTTGATTGACCTCATCAGTTCTCTCAGAAGGAGACCTGGTGACAAAAGCCCAGGGCTTGGGGTGGAAATCTCAGATTGAAGATACAAGTGGATCAAAAATTATCTGCAATAGTAAGAAAAGTGCATTTGTTGATAGCAAGTCTGATGTTTGATGTGCATACAGACTTTGCTATCTAGCCTTTCATCAAGAGCCGGAGCATTTATCCTTCAGGCATGAGAGATGTAACAGCATAAAATGGTCAGTGACCACCGAAAGGATTAGCGCATTATTATCTTTATAATCCACAACATTTACTTTTTCAGGATTGACTGAAGTTAATACAAAAGTGATTAGTGTTGTGGGTTTACCAAAGTAAGAGGTTGTTTATGACTTCACTCCCACACATGGCCTGTAATAAACAGGTAGTGCTGGCTGGAAAGTGGCCAACCCTAGAAAGTTTCATCATCTATAATACATCCACAGAAACAGATGTGACTGGTGTGATTCCTAATAAGTACCTGGGCCTTCTGAAAGTAAAGCAAAAGTATGTTACATTACCTCACCCTGCAAGCACACAATAAAAGGTGGCGTGGAAAATCCTTCAGCTTTTTTTGCCTTTGCCAGACATGTGCTATTTTTACAAATGCGGGCTAAGCAGTCCCCAGCATTCCAGGATCTCAGTCAGCCCCCAAGAAGTCATGACTCAAAAATGCTGAGGTGTTAAAAATAATCAATGTTATTTTTTGGATATGCATTCTCTAGCCTCTGAGAATTCAGGATTCATCTTTTTCATTGTCACTCCACATGTATGACGTCTGGAAATGGATTTGGGTTTAAATGAAAGCTGAAAGTCTCAAGCCATCACAAAACTTGAGCACCTAAAGGTTTTAAGCAGAATCCTCAACCTGGCCTTCTCAAACCTATGGGATTTAAGATGTTCAGTCTCTTTTTCAGAATAGTACTTCTGGATTGTGTCTCACCCTTTCCAAACTGGACTTGTGTTCCCAGAGTGCATACCATTGTAAAAGCTATTTAGATGGTCAACTCCCACTAATTTGAGTTACACGCTTCTCTATTTTTATGTAGGTGGTGCATTAGAAAACTGGTAAGCTGAAAGGATGGCCAGACAGACACACGTAGAGAAGTAGCAAACCAGAAAACTTTCTTCTTCCCATCCTCTTTCTTACACCAATCAAGTTTGCTTCTATCTTTGTTTGGAGCAGACTTGAAGCAGAATTTGTTTCTCAAAACCTCTCCAGCACTTAACAGAACCAAACCAAACTCGTCAGTGTAACTAACACCTGAACGCTGCCAATCTTTTATATATGAGTAAGTTTTTAGCTTTTCAAAGACAGAGACACAGGGATGCCCTCTAAACAGCATGAAGTTGCATATGGCAAATACCTTACCCCTACAAATCCCAGACTGGCACAGCTCTGGCTTGCAGTCAGTCCTCTTCAATCTGTTACAAAACCAGCAGTGTGTGCCTTCACACACATGGCCCAGTCAGGATTCTTACTCCGCTTGGAACTTGAAAATAACCCATCCCAGGCATTACTGTATTTGCAATGAATACCCCTACTAAATCTCTCCAGCATGCAAATGTTCCTTTCTTAAGCAAATGGCTAAAATCAAAGGTGAAAAAATTTACTACAGGTTGATTCCTCTAGTTCTTCATTCACTTTGAGGCTGAAGAGACAACGGACAAGTTTGTGAGCACTTTTGAGTCTGGACTGCAGATCAAACGCAAATTACTACAGAACTTTGAAGCTGATTAGCATTTTAAACTATCTTCTCATGTAAAGGTTATGTCTGTATTGCAATCACGGTATCTCAAGTAGACGTTCTGGGCTGGCTTCAGACCACTTAGAACTCGTACTGTGAACAGTGTGACTTGGGTAGCATGGAGATTGGTTTTGGCCTGAAGCCCAAATGTTTACTTAGTATCTGGGGAAGCCTTTGTGGCCTATGCTGGGTTTCCTGCTCCACTGCCAAGAGCAGCTGAGCCAGGCAGCTAGCTGGGGTTTAAATTCCTGGCTTACACAGTGCAGGCATGTGCTTCAGCACTTGTGCAGCCAAGGCAGAGCATACAACCACTTCATGCTGTTAGGCCACACAACTACCAAAGTCTTCACACATCGCGGTTGCCATGCTCCCCTTCCACCTGGGCTGGCGCTTTGTGAGGCAGCACCTATGTTGTGTATGCAACATGTTTTTCATGGGTTAGCAAACACCTTCAGTAACTTGACCTGCTTGTAAACCTCAGCTTCCAGCTCACATCAACCTTCCCCCTCCCTCCTGGCCTTGGCGCTGCTGGAAAGTGCCTGAGCCCAAAGGGAACTAATTCCCTTGTGCTGGGCAGCTGCACAGTTCACCCCACTCTGCGGTGCCAGGGCAGCCTAAACGAGCCAGGGAAATGCAGAGCTGCCCCTGTACACCTACCTACATGGAACAAAAGTTATAAAGGATTTAAACTATATTTAAATGAGTTGTCACTCTTCTTCCACTCTCTGTACGCGTTTCATCCTGCATCTCAGTTTCCATTAGGATCGATCCTTGTAGAGAGAGGCTTTTAAAACAATAGTGCAAAAAGCTCCTGCAAGGATTCAGTTAATATACTTCCCAATCACATGGCAGACAGGTGGAAAACATGAAAGGAAAACAGTCAATAGCTGCTTGCTATCTCACCCCCTCAAAACTGCAAGAATTTCTTCAGGAGCTGTGAATTACTCCCCTATTGTTCTTGCTACATTATTATTTTGAAGTGGTTCATGGCTGTGTTACTTGGTTGCCTGCTTTGTTTGCCTTATCAGTTTGCTGGGTGATGTATAATTAACAGAACCCTGTTTTACCACCTCACTCACAGATCCCTTTAGATAACACACCAAGTGTGATAGTAAGAAAAACACAATATAAACCTCAAGCGCTGCAGCTTCCTTGTGCATTTACTGAAACTCTCCCTTCTGGGATACCTGTCTTTCATCAGAAATGGCTCTGTGCTACAGAAAGCCAGTATTTCTTTCCTGGTGATGTCTATGAGCATGAACATAAGAAAGCACTGACCCTGACAGCAGGTGAGGCTGGACAAGCCTCTCCAAGCACTCAGCATCCACAGTTCCTGACAAAATCTTCCAGGAAGTACTTAGCCTGTGGAGATACACCTGAAGATGGTGATCCCAGGTTTGAGCTAGACAATACATTTCTAAGTTCTGGGCTAGATACTATACAGCTGTCTGCCACAGAGAACAAATTCTGCATCCCCTCTCCCATGTGCACTCTGCCTTCACTCTTTCAGCCCCAGGCAGTGCTGCTGACTGCACCAGCAATCTGGAGTCATTTCTCCTTTCACCTCTTCTCTAGAGTCTCAATCTGTGTGGCACAGTTGATGCCACCTCTGTTGTCACTTTTTAACATGTTTTTTCTTTGTCTGTCACTGAATCTAGCGCTCCTGACCAGGCTTTCCTCATATCTTGACACCAGCATCTCTTCTTTAAGAAGCCATTTTGACCTTCTCTCTTTCCTTCCAAATTCCATTGTGTGACTACTTCTCCAGCTCACCACTCCAAACATGCCTTTTTCTTCTCCCCCTATTTAAGGCCTCCTCACTACATCGAATAAAAGCAAATTTTATTCACTTTCAGGATCTTCCAGAGCGTATCATTCTCTCATACACTATTTATGTCTTCTCCCACCTTCAATAAGCCTGTCATGCCACCTTTCATCAAACACAAGATACGTTTTCTAACATCTTTTGTTCTTTCTTCTGTGCTGTATCTCAAAGATGTGGATGTCCAGCAAGTTATCTCACTGACCTTTTTCAAATCCTTCCCCCCAAACCTTGTCTTCATACAGAAGTGAAACTTGGCTGCCTTGGTAGCTATGGATGCATAGATAGGCACTGATGCTCCCCATAAGAAGCTGCTCTGTCTCCCTGTGTTTATTTTACCCACCTCTCTGAGGGAGGATTAAAGGGAAACCATGTTCCTCGTTGCAGTTCCTTTATTCCAGTGCAGGATGATGATGGGTTAGGTTTCAATTCCTTTCCACATTGTCAGTGGAGCAGAGATTTGGTCACAGGTGTTAGTTCGGGCACTTAAGATTAGCTCTTGGTGGCTGAGGTTAAGATGAGCCTGTCAGCTTAATGTCTGAAGGAACTTTTAAAGAGACACCAAGCTGAAAGACACTGTCTGAAAAGGGAAGGAAAGCTTCACATAAGGGCTCTTATCTGTTCTTATTTGGCTTGGGGAGGCATTAGGCAGGATGGTAGAGAAGCAAGTCTTCAAGTCTTGTTCCTCTTCTTTTCTCCAGACACAAGGTAACAGTGCACTCCGCAGCAAAAGGATTAGTCTTTTTCAGACAGTTGCCTTGCAGAAGGAAGGTACTACTAAGGTATCCAGGCAATACCGGTATCACTGCAAGCTCAAAATGAGGGACAAGGTTAATAGGGCACCCCAGAGTTAACAGTCAGAGGGTAAAAGACACCTTTTCCCCTAAGTTATCACACTGCTCTTCCTCAAACAAGTAGTAACAAATAAGATCAATTCTTCACACAAGGCTTGCACTGATTTACCAAAATCAGTTTTGAAGTCAAGTCAGTTCAGCAGGTAGGAAATCCCAAGTGAATGCACTTAACTTAGTGCATAGACATCAATTTCACTCATCTGAGTTACTGAAATAGATTAAATCAATACAAGGCACTTTTAAATGGATTTAGAAGAACATTCATGCAGGGTTTGTTTCAATTTAACAAGTCATGTTAAGGAGCAATTTTAGTTAAACCCAAGTAAGGCTTCTTTGCTGGCTACCCTTAAACACCAGATTATGACCCTAATTGCCCACATAAGAAAGCACAGAGGAAAGAAACCCTTGTATCTCCAAGTAGGCTACCCTCAGGCTCATCTGAGGATGCATCAGATCTCACAGAGGATGGATGTGAAACTGGCTATCAAAACCTTGTATCATCAAGATCTGTTGCTGGGTCAGTGAAACAACTGTCATGCAATCCCAAAGTACGTCAACACCAGTCACATTCTAATGCCAAGAGAGAGACAGTGACCTCCTCAAGTAACCTCTGGGATGCTGCAAACAACACAGCTTCCTTCTTCAAGGCTATGCCTGTGCTGAGCCAGAAGCAGCAAGGCAGCTTTCTCATACTGCTCAAGGAATAGCATTGGTTTGGACACCAATGACAGACAAAACAGAGTTTTGAAATGGCCCTGCAGCCATTAAGGTCCTCAGAGACAGGACATCATTTCCAAGTCTCATAGTGTCTTTCCTAGGACTGGAACCGTAAGGTAACCTGTCACAACCTGTCTCCATACAGACAAACTTCATGTCTTCCCCAAAACACACAAATTAAAGTAAGATGGAGGGCATCTGGCTTCAGAGAAGGATGCAAGAAAGAAGAAGAGATATTAACATGTGGATGTTAGAGGATATATGCCCCCGGAAGCAGGTGCCCCATTTGGCACTCCTGCTGTGACAAGCAAGCAGTATTCCGCCCCACTCCAATACAGTGGGATGAAATGTCCCTTGAGCAGAGAAGCACAGCGGCAGCACTGCCACTTCCTCAGAAACAAAGCAGTACAGCTGGATAGGCCACTGACAAAACAGTGACTGCAATTATATGTTTTTTCTGTTTATACCAGAGGCTAAATTAATAGATTAGAACTTACACCCTGCCACTGCTACCAACCTGAAGGACAAATGGAGCAGAATGAGGTCAGCAGAAGTCATAGCTCATTCAACCCATCAGCATAGTCAAATTTGCTCAGCAGTTTTGATTATTCTTCCAAATTTCAAGGCTGGTTTCTGGTAGAAAGGTTTTTTAGAAAGGAAGGAATAAAAGCCTAAAACTAAAGCCACATTAATAAATCTCCCAACTAGCAAAACTATTCTCTTTATTTGGGAAGTTGAATGTCTCTGAATATTAAATCAAAACCATCCAGCTCTGAACATCCAAAAGTCTTGTTTCTGGATGAAGAGGGGGCTGTAGTGAGATTTACCAAGCTTGCATAGGGCTGACTGTACAGCCCATGGAATTAAGCTGTTACTGTCACAGTCTTTACAATATCCCTCTCAAGTCTTCTTTTGACACACATGGAGGAGGATGCTGCCCTTGCAACCTTACCCTACACATATTTTAGCTTGGTGCCTCCTCTTAAGACACCAAGTCTCACTTAAAGATCAGCACTGTCTTTAGCCTCCGAGTCCAGCCATTGCTAAAGCATTTCACCTGACTGTCACCTTCACCTGACAGCAGCACTACAACACACACCTGGAACTGGCCTGTACCAGCACTTAAGTGTGGCCACCAGAAGCACAGCTACCACAAGTAACAGTTAACAGAGGCAAAGAAAACCACAGCCATGAGGCCACAAGAGCGTCATTTCAGAATTCCTACACATCCTGCATAGGCAAAGAAAAGAACACGAAGTCAGGACTCAAGTCCTGCTCTGCCCAGTTCACCCTGTACTCTGAGAGCTTCCAAGCAATGATCCCTCCCACCTTCAGGTGCCTTTGCTGCTTCCCTGACACATCCTCCAAGGTGGGGCTCAGGCATCCATGCTGAAAGCACTAGACCAAGCTGCTGCCTGCACCGCCATGGTACAGAGAGCTAAAACCACCATGGGGGCAGCTCTAGGTAGCAGTTGTTACATTGAATCATAGAAACCAAGAACAGTTTGGGTTGGAAGGGGCCTTCAATCTCACCCAGTTCCAACCCCCTGCCACAGACAGGGACACCTTCCACTACAGCAGGATGCTCCAAGCCCCTGTGTCCAACCTGGCCTTCAACACTGCCAGGGATGGGGCAGCCACAGCTTCTCTGGGCACCCTGCGCCAGCACCTCAGCACCCTCACAGGGAAGAACTTCTGCCTAAGAGCTCATCTCAGTCTCCCCTCCGGCAGGTTAAAGCCATTCCTCTTGTCCTACAAGCACCTGTAAAAACTCCCTCTCCAGATTTTTTATTGGCCCCCTTTAGGCACTGGGAGACTGTTGTAAGGTCACCCCTGAACATTTTATTTTCCAGGCTGAACAAGCCCAACTCTCAGCCTGTCTTCTAACTGAAGAGAAGCATACAACCCCTGATAAAGAACATACAAATAATGGTTTGGTCTGTAAGAAGAGCCAGCAGTGTGCTTCCATCTTGGGGGAAAGAAACAAAACTTAGGGAGCGTAGTTACCACCACCTCCAAACAAACTGCAATTCCTGCTCAGTCCTGGTGAGGCTGGCAGAGAGCACCAATGGGGTGGAGACACCAGATTCTGGATGCCCTGCCAGTGCTGGTCTCTGTCCAACTCTCCCAAAAAATAGGTTGTACGTACCAATTCAACACGAAGGACAGTATCTTATCAACCTCTGTTGGTGTCTTCCTCAGCCTTTTCTTACACAGCCTAGGTCACATCCAGCTGCGTCCACCATCAACGAGCTTCCCCTTCAACCACATACACGACAGGGCACTTTGCCTTTATCCTCCCTGTATTTGTCTTATCCTTTTTAACAATACCACTTTTTTATTATTAGGATTGGTTGCCCCACTGCTTCATTACATTTTTTATTAGTATGGATCTTTAACTGGCTGAGGCTTGTAAAGAATTCAAGCATTAGGGTAGATAATCATTACTATATCATGGAAATAAAACACCATAGATGAGAAACCCACCTGCCAGGCTGCACATCCACTTTGCTTCTTATATAAAACCAGTAAAGAGTAAAAAGTAGACTGGGGACTGGACCCTCACGCTTGGTCATGACAGAGTTCATTCTTCAAAGATCACCACAAAGTTTGCCACTAATTCAGGTGCACTATTTCAATGTTGCTTTGGCTTAAAAATAAAAGGAACCAGCATGCTTTTTATAGAAGAAATTACAGCAACAGTAAACCAAGGGCACCACTCCAAGATGCAGCGTGCTTCTGCATTTAATTCTGTACTCCAGAACCAGAGACATGCAGCGAGCCTGGAGTTCATCATACTGCGTCAAGGTAATCAGAGATGTACAGAAGTTAGGGCTGTGGATCCAGTATAACCTCAGAAGTGATTGCTGCCTGCCCTAGGGACACTCACAGTAGCCTGAAGCTAGGGTATTGTCTTAAGCATGGCAGCAAGCAGCTCCCCAGAAAAGACAATTTACCCTGCCAAGAAACAGGTAGCTCATGTCAAACCACACTGACAGACCTGCACCACAACCAGAGCTGAGCTGATTCATTTGCAATTTGCTCTGTGTATCTGTTTGCATTGAACACACTCTTACAACAAGGGAAGTATCTTATGACTGTTACTGGGATGAAGTATGAGCAGTAAACAACTTCTAAATCCTTTTTAAGGTTTTTTATAAACCCTTTCATTTCCCAGACCAGGTAAACAAGCCAAGAGCAGATACTTCAGTGAGCTGAACTCTGATGGAAACCAAAATTCAGTCTAAACCAGATTCAGTTATTATTGTTCAATTAATAAGAATTAGTTTGATTTGCTTGGTTGAACATGTGAGGTCAGTTATAGAAGAAAGCCCAAAAAAGCTATTAAATATCCTAAATTAAGTATCTGTTTAATATAGCTGTTAAATATCCTATCATTTTCACTTTGAAATGAAAGATGGTCCTTTACAATTGCAGCACTTTTCCCCTTGTTTTTCAAACTCCTTCCTCATTTTTTTTTTTTTTTACATGCTGTAATGTTATAGTAGTTCTCAAAAGCTCTGCTACTAGCTCTAACTGATGTCTACATACAAGAGATTAGAGCAGGTGAGCTTCATTCACGCTGCCTTGTCAAGAACATCTTGAACCTCTGCAGGTAAACTCAAGTCTCTGCACCAGGCCCTCAGGTACCTGTGCCCAGAGCCATTTTCAAAGCTGACTGACTCTACAGCCCTGTGATGCAACCAGCTCCCAGAGCTTGCACAGCCTTCAGCATCAATCTGAGTGCGTGCCCAGCTGACCAGTTAAAAAACAACACAACACCCCACCCCCCCCACCCCCACCCCCAATCTTCTCCCTCCAGCACAGGAGACAGAGACGTCTTTGATGCTGCTCTTCCTTCTGTGCCCCAGGGTCAGGAGTAGCTGCTGTTTCAACCCAAAGCACGTGGCTATGCTATTTCTGACGGGCAGAAGCAGAAGCCAGCTCCTCAGGGAGCTCCAGTGTGAGCATGGCGATTGTACGGTGACTGGACGGATAGATGTGCTTTCGCTTCTAAGCCTTAAAGAAATGAAAGCACATCTATGAAAGTTTCAGCAAGGGGAAAAAATAAAGCAGAAAAAAAGGCAAGGCAAAGGAGTTTCAGAGAAGACAGCCCCTTGAGCGATTTCCAAACATCAAAGGCCTCTAGCGTGTTCTCCTCATCTGAAACCTTTGTTCACCCACTCTGTGCCTGCAGGCACGTTCTAGCTATGCTCAAAAGGCTCCGGCAGCGCACGGACAGCTCTGTGTCCACACGCATTACCTGCCTCCAGCTCCGATTACCTCACGCTGTCACTTCAGACCAATCAAAGCTCCTTTTCCGTGGTGTGAAGCTGGGTGGGACCAACCCCGGAGTCTCGAGTCCCAGAGAACTCCAGTAGGTCTGTATCAGACACGGTCCTGCCCAGCCTGTCTGCTCCTTCACCCATAAAGCAGGTACGGTTCAGGTGAGTGCTTCTGGGCACCATTAGGTTGACCGGCACATACCTGGGTGTTTCCCACTTTTCCCACTTCCCTCCCTTTGTTCACACGGTGATTCCTCTTCTTCTAGAGTCTGCATTTCTCTTCTGATGTTCTCCTCAAGGTTAGCTTTTCCCACCCACCTCTGCGTTTGCCTCCACGGCTTTTCCCAGTGTTTACAGTGCACGCTTACAATCCCAGCACGTCCAGCTGCATGGAACTGCTGCCCTTAAACACATCCCTGCCATCATGTGCACTTCTGTGAGCAGGGCATGGGTAGAGAACAAGGAGGGCCACAAAGGGTCTCTGAAGACAACTGTAACTGTCAGTCCCTTTTACTTCACCCAGTCACATAAGGAAAGCTCCTGACGGGAAAATCCTTGTTCCCCATTAGGGATCAACTGCTGTTATCTGTGTGCAAATTCAGAAGCAGTGCTTATGTGGGTGAGCTAACAGGTGTTTTCTTCAGCCTGGAAACTGCAGGCAGGATCTGTCAGCATAGCACTGCAGATGGGTTCAATCTGTTAGAACTTGTTCTTTCATAGACTAACACACCACACATGCTCGTAACAGCAGCATGTCCCTTTCACATCTCAACATACAAAGCTTGTGTGCTCAAACTCAGGTTCAGATCAACTCTTAATGAACTGCTGCTCACTCCTCGCCCTGCACTGCTGAACATCTGGAGGCTGCTGCAGACCTCCTCAGGTTAGAACAACCCCACAATGGTTTTGTTGAGCCTAGTCCCAGTGCTGACCAGGCTGAGACAAAGCACCTTGGGATGGAGCTGGCCAAGCAGAAGGAGGGAGCCTCTGTCAGCCTGCCGGCAGCCAAGGCTACATGACACTTGCCCCTGTGCAGAGTGTTTGGGATGGCTTCTCTGCCTCCTCAGTCTGCAGGGGCTTCCCTGGAGCTAGATGTAGTAAATGAAACAGTCTGGGGTTCACTGCCTCTCCAATCTCTTCATACAGGGTTCCTAGGGAGTTTCTCTCAGTAGCAAATGACATGAAAAGGAACAGGCATGAAAATACCCTAGGAACAGCAATTGTTTCTACCACGTAAACCTAGGGGTCTAACCCAACCTTCTTTGAACTCAGTGGAACTTTTGTGTTCACAATAATAGTTCCCTAGACCCCAACTCCTTATTCCTATAAGTTGGCAAGAAAAGCTAGAAGAGGGAGGAGCTCACTCCTGGATTTGGCTAAGTATGTGCTACCTTGCACATATACACTGCAAAGCCACTGCAATACCTTTGCTGAGCTTTAAGTAAAGCCACTAAACTTGACACCAGATCCTCACAGTTTCATGCCATTTTGAGCCCTAGATGTCAGCAGCCCCACATTGCCAGCTGGTCCCTTCACCCCACCAGTGCTCACAGCTCGCACCACTGCTGTGGGTGGGCAGAGAGCACCCACCACCCATGAGGCAGCCGAAGAAGGCATCATGCTCAGTAGCCTGCCTGTTCCTAGGGAGTGCTGATAGGTTACATCCCGCGTAACACAAGACTCTAATTATCTTACAAAAGCACCTAATTCCTTGTCAGCTGTAGCCTGTCAGAAGGAAATAAGAAAATCAATAAATTCAGAAGACTGTAGAGAAAAAGAGGGAAAAGAAAGAAAAAAAACACACTGAAATGAACACTTTTTTCACTCATCAAAACTGAAGAAGATTACGACTGGAGTAGCAAGCCTACTACCTAGTCAAGACCAGAACTTGGCCTGGGCTGTACAACCCAACTCTGTATTTCTTTTCCAAGCAGGCGGGGAGGTGGGTTATATTTTTTCAGCAGTGCTGTTGCTATGAACTGTGCCATTTCTTCCCGACTGGAATGCTGATTGCATTTTGCTTGAAGTATAGTGTAGCTCAATACAGATCTGTCTGCCAAAGTTGGATGTTTTGAAATGCCACCCATTCCTGACCTGTGTGATTGAAATGGAAGGATTACTGTGTTCAGATGTTTAAGCATGTGGCTAGAGAAATCCCTGTGCTGCTAAAGCTCTCGATTCACTGAAGTCAGGCAAAGCTACTCGCTCCATTACTGGAAGGCTTCAGTATTACTGGATTTATCTTGATTGCCCAAATTTCTAAAGAGCTAAAGGGTGTTTCACACCTCCAGAACATGGAGGATTTTTTTCTTCATAATTGAAAAATGTACAGATAGAGAGAACTGCTGCAGAGAGGCAGAAAGCAGAAACTGCCAAGAATGAATGGCATTATTATTTTACATGCCGTTATCAGGTGACACTGGTAACATAAGTGGATGTATTTTATAATGACATTTAAACTAACATTTGTCACTGTTAAAAGCTGAATTCCACATCACACCAGATCCCTTAATTAAAGTAGGCAAGCATTATTGGCTCTGTTGTAGAAGTGGTGATTCACAACAGAAAGCAGCAGAGGCGTAGGTTCCCACAGGGCTATGAAGGATTTCCTATATCTACTTTAAACCCCAGTGCTTCCTCCCAGTCCTGTACCCTTCTTTACCCAGCAGCCACATAACTATGACCCTGAAAGCCCAGAACAACATGCTTCTGTTTGCAGAGACCACAGTTAGACAGGAGCGATCTGTTGTGTCCATCTTGCTGGGCTATTTAGCCTTAGCACAGTACTCAAGTGGTGCAGTTAACACTGTTTCTAACACAAGCTAGGCTTGATGTTAGCTCTAGGATCCCTATACAGAGCTCTGCTGCGTGGTGTAGACACACCCTGAGTCAGCTGTCATTAGCTGGTTATCAATCCTGACAGAGAACCCTGAACACAACATCTGTAAAGGGCTTAAGTGGGAGTTAGGCACTAGTTAACTTATAAATTAAAGCATGAATTAAATTATCCACTGAAGAAAGTAAAGGGCAATTTAAATTTCAGTTCATTATGAAGTCAAAGCAAGGAAGCCAATTTACACCAGCTAAGGATTTGGCTTAGTTTTTCCTCCGTGTGATTTGAAGCCCTGTTCTGTTGCAGGAGAGGATGTGCAACATGAAGTTATCCTGCTGCATGACACTGGAGACTTACATCAAACATTCTACATAGTACTTTCAATAAACTGTTTCAGACCTTTTGCAATCCACTATATACATTGCGTAGTTTATGTGAAAATACTGGGGGGCAAGGGGATACCAACAAACAACTTTATGTGGGATCCTTTGAATTTCCAGTTAAACACATTTACAAATATATCATTATTATAAGCAGCTTTTTTGTTTAATTCCTTGTCATCATCATTCCAAAGAAGGCTGCCCATTTCTAACACGAGAGAAAGAACTGAAAATAGTAAAATGCTCTGAGATTAGGAAAGCTGAGTATAAACTGTTGATCACTAAGTTGCAAAGAATTGTAGACGTTAGTTATACCATTTAGCATGACAAAAGCATAAAATAAATCCTTCAGAGAGACTGGGTAAAATTCTTACTGTGATGTAAAAAAACAATGTCCCACTCTTGTTACTGAACACAATAAACTCATAGTATTAATCTCATGGGTCTCAAAATCAGTATTTATTTCTGGCTGCATACGATATACCTATTTGCCCTATTTGCCTTGAAAACACCTGCGAGCAACTTTCTGCTAGCTGGAGGCAGTTGCTCCTCAGGTTTCAGGTCCCTTATCTGGGATTCCGCAGGGCCAAGTCTGCAGAGGTAAACTGAGGAGTGCCTGGCAGTGTTCCCAGGCACTGATGCCAACTGGCAGACAGCAGCCTGAATCCATGCTAGTAACTGTCCCTGGGCTCAGCACAGGGTGGCTGTATACCAGCTGCCAGCAGAGATCAGCCTCTATACTGTCCTGGCTGTCAGATCATGCCTGCAATTGTCCGAGGGGAGCAGGACCTGGAATAGGGCAATACTGTTTTCCAGGACATAGTCTCACTGTCCTGGGGGAGAGGAAACAGCCATGCTCATTTCATTTAAGAGCACGGGGGCAGCCACATCCCTGACCTTTCTCTCCATAGAGACAAGGTGAGCAAGGGGAAACCGTGGCACTGTGCCCCTGCAGTCTATGCCACCACACGGATGAGCCCTCCTTTCCCAAGGGAAGCACAGCCATGCTGGAGGTATTCCTTCCTTTTCCTCTACCCACTGGCCAGTCAGCAAAGCTGTGCTGGGATACAAATGCCCCTGTGGTCAGTGCAGCTCTGAGGATACAGGAAAAGGAGCACTCCTGAGTAGTTACAGAGCTACCGCAGCTTCCTCTCCAGGGCAGTCAACAGCAGCAGCCCTGCACGCAGAGGGGACCAGGGGGATGCTTTACAGAAATCTCTCATTCCTGCATGTATCCTAGCAACACCTCTCCGAGGTTAGAGATACAATGGCTTTGCCACCTGTTGCATAGGAAGCCTGAGGCAAGTTACATATTGCTTTCTTCCCAGCTCGTCCCACTAGTATGAAGCCACGGCAATAAAAGAACATGCCACAACGGGCACAGGCTGGCCTCCTCTGCTGGGTGCCACACACAGGTATTCACAGCTCTGAAAATACGTCAGCAATGTGCATGTGGGCCAAGGAAAGGTTCTGCTGACACAGGCTGAGGGCTTTCTGATCAAGGCAAAAAGGGGGTGTACTTAATCCCTGCTTAATTTACAGTCACACAGTGCTGAAGGAGGTCAGGTCCTGAGCAGGTATCTAAATAAGCTCTCCAAAAGGGTTGTAGGTGCAAAAAGAGCACAGTGAACAAAACTGAAAGAAAATTCAACCCCTCCTATGCCCTCCCCTTCAGCTTCATTGTGCTGCAATGTAATTATGATGAATGATACACCACCACAAAAACCCAAAACAAGAGACTGGCTGAGGGGTTGAAAAGGTCACCTTTTCCATACAAGATGACGTTCTTCTCCCATCACCCCTTAAGAGTTTTTATTTCCTCAAGGCGGGGACAGGATATTGAAAATGTTCTAGAAATGATCACAGAACTTAAAAATTCTGTTTTATGGAAGAACTAAAAAAATTGAATCACAATTCTAAAAAATAAAACACAAGACAAACATCTGTAGGAGGGGAAATGGACAATGGATCACCTTTTACACCCAGTGAAGATGGTCCTTTTTCTATCATTCTCCTCCCCATAAAATTTGATTTCTTTTCTTTGGCTTTCACTGAACAAATCCCTTCAGCTACAATATTCACTTGTGACTTGAACCTCATTTTATCTTAATATACCATTTATCTACATTCCTGCAAAACAAGCAAATAAGAAACTATGGATTTTTTTTTCTGGGTTCTTTTTGTGCTACTGAACTAATCACTGCTGAGTCAATTTTATTCTAATATAGTAAAGGAATTCAAGGGTTGCACAGGCACACACAAGGGGAGCCTCTGTCCTCAAGGCCAATAGGGAAGATGAGGTTATCACTGCTCAGTCAAAGATACATCATTTGCTGTAGACCTCTCTCATTCATCTTCACTCAGAGGAAAATATGGGATACTTCATAAGTGGTTTTGGCACTTGTGAGTTATCCCTCTTTCCTCACTCATGAAGATAAATGTCATAATGAAATGCAGCCATCAGGTATTCTCTGTATTTGGAGTACTCAAACTGGGAACAACGATTATACCTTTTCATTGGATAAGTTAAGGTTGACTGCCTGGCTACCTGGGGAAGACAGGAATGATTTGCACTAGCTCACAGGCAATGAATGGAAGAAGGTGGCATACCTTCTCCCTCAGCATCAGTTATTCTGCTAAACCCAGGCTGAACAATACGTTCAGCATGTCAAACCTGCCTTTTCACTTTAAGGCTACTTGGCAGCTGAATCTGCAAGCTGAGATAAGTCCAGCTGAGATGGCAGCAGCCACTTCATTAGCTCAATGTCTGTCTGGTTTTGACGCTTTTGTGGAAACATTAACTGCATTTCTCTAACAAGGGGGAAAAGTAGCTTTTTCAGGTGAGATTTATTGCAAGTGTCATGAGTTTTAGGATGTGGTCCTAGCCTGCACTACACAAACAAAAACCCCTTCAGGTTGACAGATATCAGGAGTGAGAACTGAATCACGTTTCCTGGGTGAGATAAGACTTAATGCCTTCATAGCTGTCACTTCTTTTTATAGTGTATGGGAGGAAATTCAAGCATTCAAAGTTACATTTAAATATGAAAACATGACAGACATATCTGGCAATAAAACACAGCTGGTAACAACACAGCATAAATAATGCAATGGTACCGCACAGGAGGCCGAAACCCTGTCTCTGGCTAAGTCTGAGAATAACCTGCAGGTGACAGCAGCTTCCTCATTTATTTAACAGAGGGAGTGGAGTTTGTATTTGTACACTGTGCAGTACTGGGCAGAAATACCCTCAGGAACCCATCGTCCAGCACTGCACAAACACGAACAGAACTTCCCAAATGTCTGTGAACAAGGCAAAAGTGCTAGAAAGACAGTTCTTCGCACACAAGGCAAGAATTAGGTTCATATTTTACTTAAGTGCAAGACATGCACCATTCAGCATCCCATCTCTTGAAATCTGCAGCGGACTTGAAGGATGCAAACTCAGAGGGGCTGCTTCATCTTAAATTTAATAACAAACCACTGGTTGTGTATGACGTAAATATGGAGCAGTTGGTAGACACAGGATAGGTTCAGACACAGCTGGTTTATCACAGCCGCACCACGCACAAGATCACCAACTCCCATGTCCAACAGTCATTTTTATGCAGCTACTAATGCTAAAGATGTGTAAGGAAAATAAATTAAGTATTAGTATGCTCCAGGGAGAGCATCTGCAACAACAAGCAGGTTGGGGGTTAAAATAGCCAGGTGCATCCTAACCAGTATACAAAATAGTCAAAGAACAGCTGCTGATGAGACTCGGGAGGCCCTGCACATGCTATCTAGAAAATATTAAGAGTATTTTGAAGCACACACTGGCTAATTTTCAGCACCCAGAAGCTATTTAAGTGCTCAGTGGAGACAAGCTAGTGTTACTAGGGCAATTCTCTTTGAAGAGACAACAATACATTTGGAGCCAAATAATCCCATCAGAGGCCTTTGTAAACACCTAAATCAGATGAAGTGGCTGTGATGATCTCATGTTGGGGAAGATTCAGCAGCTGAGCCAAAGCAGGTTTTCTCACGACACTTGGAAAGAAAGTCAAGCTATTTGCTGGGCAGTTTTGGCACCATGCCTATCACATACAAGCAGCTTCTAGAGGGAATCTCTGGAGTATGAGGAACTGCCTAGCTGCCTCAATGAGAAAAACCTTGAACAAAAGACTACAAAATAAAGGTTTTTACCTTACTGAGCAGCAAAGCCATAGCTAAACAAGCACTGAAAGTACAACCCTTGCCTCCTGGCAAAAACAACAGCCTTAGACCCAAGAGGAAAGGGTTCCAGTCTTTCTCTGGCCTTGGCTTCACGTCACCTCTCTGTTTCAGTGTCACCCAGTCTAGTGACCTTTACAAAGCATTTTGAGACCCACAGTCAAGAAAAAGTATATGAAGAAAGAGATAATACTACTATTACCTGATGGTATAGCTCTGTATTATGTGAAGGCATAGTCACAATGAACACCCTAAATCAGAAAGATGGGAAGAAATATAGAAACAGAAGCAGAGGAAATTGGCTTATGACAGTGACAGAGAGAAGAGGATAGCAAGGATTTTCAGATCTTGGAAATCACTCTGCTATCAGCATGATGGTCTCAGTTAAGGAAGTTGTTAAAAGCATGACCAGAAAAGCGAACATGATCAGAAAGAGTCAGCCAAAACTGTTTTAGTTTGTAAAGTGTTTCAAGCCTCCTTTCCCCTCCTCTTTTTGAAAGCTTTGCTGCACAGCCTGGTGAGGGAACTGGAAGTACTTGCGTGCTGCTCTGAATATTGCAACACAAAAAAAGCAAAGGGTAAAGGGTGCCTAAATATAGTTCAGAAGGCTCCCATCTCTTTGTACTCTGGTTCGAACATCACATCCAGCTCAGGTCACTGACTTTGAGTCAGCTTTTAGCCACTAGCAGAAGTAAGGCTATTCCACAATCACCAAATCTTAGGGTAGAAATTATCATAACTGATGAGGAACCAGGTATAAATAAAATACTTTTAGTGAACTCCCTAAAAAGAGTTTGCAAATGTCTGCACTTTATTAAGTTACAGTCCAGTGATATTTAGCCAATTTTTAATGCCCCAAACCACTGACTGCAAATTCTCAGCTGTGAGAAATGAAATGATCTATCCCACATCATGATCCAGCCCTGAGTTTGCAGATGAACATAAACCGATGAACTTGGCTTACATTTTTGTCTTAAGGAAAAGAAGCATTTTCCCCACATATATAATGCACTATTTTTGCTTAGAAAAAGAGTTCTCTACCACATTTTTCCTGTCCCCCCTCACCCTCCAGTGCAGCCACAAAGGAGACACAGCAGCAAGAGCAGAGGCAGAGGGGATACTAAAGCTAAGCTAACTTGGCAGAGAACATGTAACCTGAAGCAGCACACGTGCAATAACCAAGGATCACAAGGAAACCAACATGCTTATGATATCAAAACTAAGGAAAAAAATCATCTACTCTTTCAACAACTATTTCTGTTTCAAATTCACAGCTTGGCATGACTTCCACACACAGCCTTTGATCAGCATTGCAAAAAGTACAGTTGTGAACCAAAATAAGAATGAAGTACCAACAAACCTCTTGAGCAACCAACAGCTGCCAGCCGCTCATGGTGCACAATGCAAGAGACTGAGAACTTTGGGGCAAAAATTCAACAAGGTCACTTGGGTTCTTGCAACTAATCCATCACATTTGCAAGTTTCACTTACCCGTCAAGTTCTTCAGTCCAAGTTCCCTGAGTCCAAAGTTACCATCCTTTCTGTAGTTCAGAAATATTGCCAAGGCATAGCGCTCTTCATAGAGTTTGGTCCCACGAACGATGCGCAGGTTCTCCAGAGGCAAGTATTCAAACTGATTCAAAGCCACCAAAACATAGCCCGTGACTTCTCGGATAGACTGAAATACAAGAATGAAACAAGCACATTAGAAATGGTCCATTTTGAGTTGTTCTCATTTTCTCATTCAGTGGATGGTTTAGTATGATATGCTGGTCCCCAATGAAAGAAAAAGAACACAAAAAAAACCAAACACCAGAAACCTTTGGAAACAGATTCTATTTCAGCTTATTGATTTTAAGCACTTTCTTCTTTTTCAATGTAACTGAGTTTTTAGAGATACTTGTTTGAAAAGTAGAAAATAAAGGGATTCTTTCCAGTTTTCTTAAACTGTAGCAAAAATTCACATTAAAGCATTAAAGCTGCATGAAAGGATGACTTTGTACAACTCAAAGCAGAGAGCAGGTTAAAGGCCCCTACAGTACATAAGCAGAATCCAGTGGGGCAATGGCACAGTTCAGGTAAGATTGCCTGCAAGTAACTTTCTGTTGCACTGGGTATTTCAGGGTGAGACAGAAGGGACACAACATGGGGTAAGAGACACCTCTGGAAAAGCTCATCACTGAACAGGAATGGATGGTAAACATGGGGGACAGGTTTGGAAGAGTAAATAAAGACAAGGCACATACGTATTAACACACACTTTTGTACTTCTAAACGAAATCAATCACTGAAGATTTGCAAAGATTCAGCTTCTGGTTTCCTTTGGAAGTGCTACAACCATATGTGCTATATAACCCAGACTTTGATCAAAACCACTATCAAAACCTTTAGCAAAATGACTGGTGCATCTTTGGGTTGTCTAAAATCTTTGTTTGCTTTAAATGAACTATTCAGCCACCCTCCTGACTGCCTGGGTTGTAAAGGGGAAAAACCACCCCACAATCCAAAAACTAGAGATATTTTTTCAAAGTACAAAACCTTAACAGAACTAAGAGGGTTTTAGAAAGAAAAAAAAACTAAATTAAAGTATGTTCTTTTAGAAAATAAAGTTCATTTTAAAGAATTTAAATAACTGGCCTAGAAATCTGCAAACACCTTTCAACATCCACATAGAGCCCCACCATCCTCAACGGGACTTCATACAGGCTGAGGAATGCTCCTGCTCCCAGAAACTGATCCTCCATGTTGGAAAGAGTGTTTCAAATACAGTTTTCAAACCTCACCTAACTGCATGCCTGCAATAGCCTGCAACCACTGTGTACACGCATGTTTATGTGCGTACTGACATACAGTAGCCAGAAATTGACCTAAGTTGTGTGCTTACATGGGTGCATGTGCTTTTCTCTTCCCTTTGGCAATGTCAATACCTTAAACAAAACATAGAGAAATTCTGCTTAGAGTAATGGGCACTGGCTACAGGTAACATGATGGGGATACCAGTAAATATTGTAATAAACAGGGGAACACAAGCAGGCATCAAATTCAATGTGTTGTGTATGTATCATTGCTAAAGAAAAGCAACATGGATTTGCAGCACAAAGGAGAAGCTTCTGCCTTGCTGGCTCAGTGCAGTTGCCATGATTTCATGTGTAAACGTGCAAGTGCCTTTTAATTAGGTTTATAAAAGTTCACCAGATTATTAAGAAGTGTGGCAGTATATATAAGGAAGGGTTTATATGCCACAAAGTCTACGCATGACTTGTCCTTCTGAAGTCAAACATCTGTACTCAGCTGAACCTGCTGAAAAAGCTCTGGAGCTGTTTCAAGACTTGCTTGGCATCTAAACAGAGCACAGGACTTTGATGAGAACCCAGCTAGGTTGAGAAGTACGGTTCAGTAGCTCAATATTAACTGTATACCCTGGGACACTGATTCCACTATAATTAGAAGCTTCCCAGCACTTTCATGGTAGTTCTCTGCTTTCAGATCTTTCATCTTAGCCAGTTTAGTCAGGAATTTGGTTTTCATTGTACAC
The DNA here is from genome assembly GCF_033815535.1 of Pezoporus flaviventris. NCBI lineage: Eukaryota > Metazoa > Chordata > Aves > Psittaciformes > Psittacidae > Pezoporus > Pezoporus flaviventris. The sequence continues at coordinate 57,325,386 of NW_026892549.1, forward strand.
AAGAGTTTCCTTAGGCTGCCTTTTGCAGCCTCTCTTCAGAACTGAGGGACTATTAAAACTGTATTCATGGATTCAATCTCTCCACTGGTATTCCAGGGACACTGTGATTGCTCTAATTAATTTAAAAGGATGCTTAACTTGGAATTGAATCGAAAAAAACCAACCCTAAAAGCAGTTCCAAAACTGCATCTGACCAAGTCCTCCCTGCCAATTTTTGTCACTTATAAAGCACGTTTTCTATTTTTAGGGTATGTCTCATTCACTGCTGAATGGCAAGTTCACCTGAAACAGCCCTAATTCAGCATGGCACATACACACACTCAGCAGCAAATCTTCATTCCAAAGTTTAAAAAGAGGAGAAAAGGACAGTCTTCTTGCTGATAATTGAAGCCCTGTACTTTGGTTCGTTGGTTTGTCAGACTGCAATGACAACTTATGGCAAGCTTTTTAACAAGCAAGAGGGTCCTTTCCAGTCCCATGCCTTTCATTGTATCGCAATGCCTATTTATTTACCGGAGAAACTGCCACATTAATCCTTGCAAAAAAGAATTAGGAAAATAAACCAAAGGGTTTCTAATTTACTAGAACACAGCAGCCTGACTGACCCAGGCTAGTGGTATCTTATATTAATTTGGGGTTATTTTAATTTTTCATTCAACTATAACTGAAAAAGGCAGAGCATTCACATGCTTTTGCAGGATGGTGTGTTTTCTGACCGGTCCAGCTTGAAAACTCATACAGGGAGCCCAGCAGGCAGCTCAGGTTTTGGCCACTCCTGGCTAGCACTGTCACTTTACCAGTTACTGCAAGTTTTGACATGATGCTTACTGAACATGGACACCTGCCCACTTGGAGCTCACTCCAAGCCCTGCTGGAGTCACTGCAAAGATGCTTCTTGGCTCCCATGCAGACTCACAAATCCTCACCAGACGGGATCAGCCAGCTTGATCTCCTCCTCTGCAACTCATGCTACAGTTAGGCATGATTTGAATATCTCGTTCTGTGAATACACAGCTTTCCTGTTCAGGTACCCTGAACTCAGGTATCCTAATACTCTATTTGAGCTGGTTTTGCTACAGCATTTATCTGTGTTCCCCCAAGGAGGTGGAGCGACTCATAGCAGTGGCAGTTTGAGTGTCACCTCCTAGTTTGATTCTCCTGCTACGGCTGGAGGTCCTTGCAAAAACGTATTTCTCATGAGTCCCTCAGGAAAATAAAAAGGGGAGACAATGATGTAAATAATGGCATTTTGTTCTCAAAACCTACAACTGGAATGAAAGACGTAGATTAATAGGAAACAGACTTAAATATAAAAGCTTCTGATGAAGAAAACCAAATGAACTCTGGCAATCTCTGTTCTAGATTGTTGACCACCATTATCAACCAGGACTCCTCCCAAACCCCATTACAGCATTATTTTGACTGAATTCCTGGCCAGGATGGTCTGGCTTTTCCTTGTCACCTTTCCGTCTCCTGAGACGTGATCTGTTATGTGAACAACTCACCCACTGGGGCAGCAACAGACTCACGCTCGCATAGCACTGCTGCTGCCTCGGTAAACACATTTTGGCTCCCCGAAGCTGCTCACATCCAGCAGCAGGAATGAGCACATAGATTTCCATGATGAAAAAGTGAAACTCACAGGCTCCTGTTGGGAAGGGACAATGGACACTGTTCCTCAAGCCCTCCAAGCACATGCCTAGCCATTCAAAAGCTGATGAGGAGACACCTCTGAGGATGTAAGAGCCAAAGGTGTCTGCTCCTCTGACCAGGCCTGTTAGGTATCAGATCCTGAAGTAATAAAAGGCATGCTTCTGGCAGGAAATAAAAAGAGTGTATGTGTAAGGGGGGAAAGTATTAATCCTTCACAAGTCTAAAGCCTCACGAGCTGCTTTAAAACCACACCAAGCCATAGGATTCAAGTCTGACATATTTACCGGTGATCTTCACCTACATTTTTGGACAGGAGATGAGTACTCGTGCTCCACAGCCTGCTGTCCCTGAGGCTCAGCTCTGCCCTACACCCCAAAAGCAGGCACAGGACCCTCTAAACCAGTCTCCCAACAGCCCCTCCCAACAGCCCCAAACACAGGCAGTTTCTGGTTTTACACCTAAAGCTGCATCACCTTTGCCGACACGGACCCAGCCAAGGCCTCTGTGCGCCTCCAGGCGCGGCGCTGCCCTGCCCCGCCCCAGTGGCTGCTCAGCCTCAGGGCGCACAACACGGCGGCCACCGCTCCCCTCATCCACCTCAGCGGGCAGAGGAACGGGCCCGACCTGACACCAGAACCAAAGGGTTCTTGTCAGAGGTTCTTTTCAGGTGACAAGCTGTAAGAACGAGCTCCAGGCAACCCATGCCTTTAATCAGAACTAGCATCGGCTCAGCACGGGTAAAGCATTTTAAGCTCGCAACAGCAAAGTCAGAATTATGCTGTCAGCTGGGAGTAAAAGGCAAGATTGTTCCTTGCCATCTTTTATCACCCTTCTTCTCAAGTCAAACGAATCTGAGTGTAACGAAGCAAAGTAACAGTGAGAACTTCATCGTTCAGCCCAGAACAACAGATCAATGAGCGATTAAGGAAGCTGATGTTTCTCATAAACGCTACCAAGTCTTCTTAACATCTATCAAGGAAGGTTAGGCTGTGGCTAAAGCACCAAAGAGAGCTGTATTGCGGGGGAGTTTATTTCAGCTGCAGACACAGTATTCATCCAGTCGCTGACCCCTGAGCTGGTAAAGCCCTTGCTGACCTCATCTGACCAGATATAAGTCCTTGGCATGGGAGCTGAAGAAATAGCAACCTGCTGCAGGCCCAGCTCATGTTTCTGGGACCCCCAAAAATTAATTATCTTTTAGGTTATTTTTTCCCTTTTCCATAAAAGCTAAGTACATTTTAAGCCTGCTTTGATGTCACTTTGAAAGTGCCAATAAACACGAGCATGCAAGAGAAGGATCAGCTGATGAATGAGTGTGTTTAATTCACGAACATTAAAAGACAAAGAATGCATATTCAGCATATTCACTTGAGAGACAAAGAAAAAAAGCCTTTGCTTCTCCAGCACTTGTTTGCAATGACACGGAGGCGCTTTACTTGTTTGCAATGACACAGAGGTGCTCTGGTTCCCAGGGGAAACCAGGGTGCTGCTCCTCAGGGAATAAAGAGAGGCAGCTACTTGGAAAAGTCTAGGGAGGCACAGGGGTTTCCGTAAGGGAAGGGGTTCCTTCTCCTTCCACCACACAAGGAAGGAAACAGAAAAGACAACTTTAAATCAGGTATATGTAGGGAACAGGCCAAGTGGACACTTTCCATCTCATCTGTTGCAAATACAGTAATATCTGTTTTCAGGGGATATCCATTTCACGAGGCAGCAGCAAAGCTCCTCACACGGCTCAGCTGCCAGCAGACAAGAGACATCTCCTGACTCTGATCCAAGGAGCTAGGCCAACCCTTCAATGTGAACTGTGCGCTTTGTTGCATTATATCAAATCCTAAAAAGTCTAATTTCTAGTGGTACAAAGAGGAGGATGTTTCCTATGTGCATCATCCTTTTCTTCCTCACTCAGCAAAGGTTAACATCCTGCAGCAAAGCTGTGACGAAAATAACAAATGTGAATAGTCACCACCACATCATCTCCTTCAGAAGCTTCTCGTGCCTCAAGTTGCCTTGAACAGAGCATTACACATTTTGCTTTGTGATCAATTAAAAGCCCACATTTTTATCTGGTTAGAACTGTGCAACATCCAACTGGACAAATTTCCTTCCTCTTGTTATGATAAGGATAAAAAACCACAGCCAGGACAGCACTTGCTCAACTTTAAAGTTCTCAAAGCAGTCAGAATGCCCACCTTCACAAAATGCAGCCGGGCATGTTTGTGAGTGTGCTGCTAACCTAAATCACCATCAATTCATTCTCATTATTTGTTCATACATTTTCACCCATGCAATGCAATACATCTGTCACTGTCATAACTAAAACATTAGAGTTTACTGAAGAGCCACAAAGTGGCCTCTAAGCAACTACAGCACTTGCACTTTCCCTAAGGGAAATGCTAATACCCAAAATGTGGGTATAGCAAGCCTATTGCAATTTATGAAGCTCGATGAGCTGTTCCACGCATTGCTCATCGATGGCTATGAATTTTTGATCAACAGAGAAACTGAGATTTTCTAAGGAGTTCAGGAGATGTATTGATGGGATTCAGGCACACAGCTGTGGGCAGCTTCTGCCAAAGCCCCATCTATAGCTATGAGAAATATGTAGTACAAACTGACACTGCTCATGTCTAAGAGGACAGTCCATTTAGAGACAACATCATAGCTAACACAGAGCATGCACATAAGGAATTTTTTCCAGGACAAGCCCATGCCTTGTCTCCTTCCACACTGTGCATCCTTCAGTTACTTTAACACATTTGAAATTGAGATGTTAAGCCATTCTGAGCACCAGGATTTTTTTCAGTTGCACTGTACAAGCTGCAATAAAAACCCCTCAAGTTTAAGCACACTGGTTAGTATCAGAACATAGATTGTGAGAAACATTTTTCGGGTGCCTGACGTAGAAGCAAGCGGTGCATCATAACTAGAGTTGCCTTGGGAGCCGCAGATAATTCGCTGTCCAAAACACTGAAGTTGCAGCTTAGATTAAAATTTGTTAGCAAAAAAAAAGGAGGAACTTGTGGCAATCTTTCTTTCAGTCTGCTTTAACATGTATTAAAGGCAGAAGGATGGACTTAGATATGATTTTGTTGAGAGCTTCACTTGAGCCTTGCACTGCTGCATGACTGCAGAATCGAACTGGAAGTCAGTTATTTAAGACAGCTGGTACAAACATTAAATCATACTCTTGTCCTCACACACATCTAAGTCTTCTTTGCTAACATGCTTACAAAACATTAATAATATCCTCAGCAGCAGATGGATGAATTGAACATAGCATTCGATTTCCTCCATTTTCAAGGAGCAGTTAAATGCATCTTTTGTTAAAGTCGTTGGAAATTTGTAAGTGAAGATTTTGCTACATCATTTATAGAACCCACCATGGGAGCTGTTGAACTAAAGCTTTGTGTTCTGAATGGCTGGTCTTCACATTTCATTACTCCAGGAGTGGGACTTTTCACAGGAGAATTAGCTGTGTAGTTATTCATTTTCCGAGTTTGATGTAAGAATCACAGTGTTGCATACATGAGGCTGAGCTAATACACCTTATAGAAGGGCCTAGGGAGGGCTTGGACGCAAAACAAATACCAGTCTAGAATCTATTAAACTGCAGATGAATGCTGAAATCTGACATATGGAAAGGAAGCCCCATAAATAATATGTAAGTGATGGTCATAGGCAAAGCCATGGGGAGTCTTTGAAATGTGTATCTTATCTCATTTTGCAAAGTATTGCTGGGAAACCATTGTGGGACATGAAAAATAAAATTATTATAGACAAAATAATAGAATAATTTGGGAATGGGAACATTAAATAGAAATAACTGAGTAAAAGACAGGACCAAAATAAACCGAAATCTTTTGCTTTCAAATTCTGAAATAGTTTCTGAGTATGTAGCCAAGAATTCCTCCTGTTGACTGAGTTAGACTTAAGCTCAGGTGACAGGTAGCACCATGTGTCTATGCCTCCTTTTCAGTTAAAAATATCATCTGATTAGAGCAACTGATCAGGGTGCATCAATATCTGAGAGTCTTTCCAATGTTTTCTGTCTGAAACAGAAATCCTCTGTGTATCTGCTTAGAAGCGTCTGACTTTCAGGTACGCAGGCTCCCAGAAGGCACACAATAAATCCTAAACTGTTCATGTTGAGCATCATTATCACCTAGACAAAGTCTCTACTCTGTAACAACCCAATCTTCACAGCTAACATCTTTCCGCTCTAAGGAAAGCCATGGATGACTACTTAGTTAGCAAGTCAGTAAGAATTTTGACATTAAGCTATAAGACCTGATTGGCCTTCAACATATTTGCAGAGTGGTTTCCAGGAGAGTTTATTGTATCATCTCCCAAGGGAAAACTTCAGTCATAAATTAGATTGGAAAGACTAAAATGAGAGCATTATGCTGTTACAAAAGGCTTTGCTATTTGGGCTGTTTAGTAGTAGCTACATTTTGCAGAAACTCAAAGCACATCAGCTTATAACTGCCCAGTTACAGAATTTCCAGCTGGAGAGATTGATGCTTTTTGCTTTCCCTCCTTTTGGGAGCTTAAATCAAGTAAACCATGGTTTCTTTCCAGGCAACATAAAATTGCACAAACTGCTACTTCATAAACCAAATAATAGCAACGCTCTGGGAGGATTTTAGGAAAGTAATAACCATGGGAAAACACATCCCCTTTTATCAATCTCCCTCAGACAGCCATAGCCTATAAGAAGCTGTGAGCACATTCAAGGGTCTTGAGATGTCTTATCAAACCAATGCCTGTAACTCCTTCAGAGAGGCAGCATGGGCCAGCAGCGGGAGCACTGCACTGGGATGGCTGCACCCACCATCAGCTTTGACATTTCTGTACTTAGACGGTATAGTCCTCAGAGTAGAGGTGCTTTCCCAAGAAGACAAGGAGCCTTGACCCTGGTTGGTATGTTCACTGTACAATGCTTCACAACCGTATTTACCCATCCTGAGATATCAGTGGACAGAAAGAAGTTGGTGCATTCATTTTGGCAAAACAAAATATCATCTACAAAATAAGAAAAAAACCCAATCAGTTCCTCATTGTTCCTATCTGTGATATTCTAAATCATCATGATGTTTTTGCTAGTGTCTAAGCTGAACCAAGTCTTTGGAGGCTGCTTATTTGGTTCTCCAAATCATGAAAATGGTTGGAGAATGGCAGGGAGTCCATCCATGCCAAAGTCTCCTTCCCACAGCAAGAATATGGAAGATGAAGAGGAGGAGATGGAGGAGCAGCAGCAGGACCGGTGGTCATAGTCTCACATCTCAGAAGAATACATGGCTTCTCCAGCTTACATGCACCCAAAGGGATCAAGTGGATCAAGTTTTATGCAGGGAAGAAAAATGAGAGGTGAAAAAGGATGTCTTCCCCACAATGGTTATAAAAGGTCAAGTGTCTGGTCAGAAGTCAAATGGAAGAATACACATGACAAATACAGTGCAGGCTGTAAAAGGATGTCCAGAATTACACACCATGGTAAGCAAGCTGCCTGCAAAGATTGTAGGAATGTTTTGCTTAACAGTAGAAGGAGATTTTATGTGTTCGTTTCATAGAGGATGAGTAACAGGCATTGTACATTAGACATTCTGATTTCCTTTTCCTAGTACACAGCCAGGTTAGTTGGTGTGAATTACGGGAAAGTCTACAGTTAGCCAAATTAATGTGTTCATTAAAATTTCTCCCCCAGCTACTATGGCAGCAATGGGAGGCCCTGGTTGGGATGACTCCCACTCCTCAGAGCAATGCAGAATGAATTAAACATCCCAGAGATCTGATACAGAGGTGGAACTGAACAGTAGGACTTCTCTAATCTTGCATTCAAACTGCAGGTGAAAGTGTCAGGCCACTCCTGAAAGCAAAAGGCTGTTTCGATTTCCAGATGCAGGAACTGACTAAATGTGTTAACCTTGCCAAATTTCAGCTAAACCTCAGTCTGGGCTTTTGGTTATTTGCAAGATGCTAATAGCTGGCTGTCCAATCCTGGAAAAGCAGATCTCTTATTTCTGAAGAGCATTGCTTTCCTTTCCCAAGAAAACATACCTTCTGTTCGCTTCACATGTGCAACAACCACTCTTTAATGAGTATTCTCAATGCATTTCCTGGGAGGAACAGCTTTTATTGGCACTCCAGGGCATTTCTGCACACATAAATTACTGAATATTGGGAGAGCTGGTGACTGTCTGGTTTCATTGAAGAGGAGAATCTTCATCCAAATACCGGATTTTAGCAACTCTTATTTCTAGCTGAGTTTATACAAATACATCATCTGAGCTCAGCATCACACCTACCTATTGAAACTATTTTAGCCTTTGTAAGTCTAATCTCTTCAAGAATAGAAACTCTGGAGAGATTCATTAATTGCTGGCTTTTGATTAGGTTTATTTTCACTAAGATAAAAAGTGAAGAGGCTTCTTGTTGGTTTTAAAGCTGTGGTTTTGGTTTGTTTATCTAGGAGCTGGAGAATAGCTGTTATTCAGGCTTTAATAGATTGTTGAAGTCTCCTTGAAGGAGAGATCCATAATTTATAAGACGGGAGCTATTAGTAAATGCATCTGATTTTCAAATTCAGAGGTATTCTTTAGGAGAGGCATGTAAACTCCAGATTTAGAGATTATGCAGGCTGCCACCAACCAGGAAAACAACCTCTAATCCTCAGTGACTGAACTAACCATGAGATAAGATTTTTCTCTGCATTAATTCCACTACTTTTCTTTAAGGGGGTATGTAAAAAACCTTCTCCCACTCATTCCATTTTCTGTGTGCTTCCTGAACTGAGCAAGATGCACAATTTGACAGGAGATGGGATCTCTTATTAATCTTATCCAGCATAACCAGACACCTTAAATATACCATTGCTCCTACATGCAATTCCTGAAACAATGAATAAACGGTGGTTCCCTCAAGGTGCACAAACAGCTTTTTTTGTTGGAATTATAGGTGGGTTTGTGGAGGGGGATGTTGGAAAAAATTCTACATGCAATTATTTCCCCTTTCCCAGAAGAAAGACGAGGAAAAAGTGGCTTGTTCTTGATATAAAGATTCTAAAAAGCTCCGGAATTAAAGAGTCCCTAAGAAACGGTCATTTTGTGACAGGAAAAGATGAAGCACGGGGCAAGAGATCAGAGAGGAAAGGGGAACTGCTCATCATCAGAAGTGAAGAAGGACAGACTGTGCTTCTCCTAAGACAAGGCAGATTCATTCTGGCATTATCTAATTTCCAAGTGCTTGAGTTTGCAATCTTACTGCTTTATTTTTATATCATTTTGTTCTTTTTTTAGGCAAAGCATGGCAGGAAAAGTGTAATATTCTGTACAAGATATAATTTCCTTCAATACTTATCACCAGCAAATGATTGGACAGGCAATCTTTTGCCAATGGCTTAATTAGAGGAAACCTCTATATTTAATGATGTTCCTTAATGTACTGAAGCACACACAATAGCTTGTTGAAGGAGAAAAAGTTGAGTGGTTACTGTCATAGCTAAGGATGGAAGAAAGGTTAAGTCATTAAAGTCATCACAGAAACAATGTTATTAACTATTCAGGAATAATTTCAAAGTTGTTCCCAGCTGATTGACAATGATAACATAATGCAGCAGGCTAAAAAAGGCTTCCTCTCCTCACCTGTTTTTATTAATACCCTTACTACCTTTCCCTGACAGACAGCTTTTCAAGAACAATTGTCATACTTAATATTAAATACAATTAAACATGGCAGACTTTGCATTATGTCTTCTGAACCCTTCAGCTGGGATGTGCCATTCAGCAGGAGCAGTCCAGCTGCCAGACCCCCAAAAGCACAACCCACTTGTGATCCTGAATGCACTGAACTCGTCCCCTGCAGCCTCCTTCACCTCACTGACCACGCTAAGGATGTATCCTCCATCGGAATGAAGGCACAAGGGCTTCAGCGGTCATCCAAAACCCAAGACCAGGTTTTAGCACATCCAGCAGAGATTTCTCATGCAGCAAGGGCCTTCTCTTCCCAAAGCTGGCAGCTGGCTTGGTAGTGGCCTTGAAAATGTGTCTATAATTCAATATCCAGGGACACAAGGAAAGAAAAGATGGCTTGAGAGAGAGAAAATGGAGTGCTCAAGGACTCAACTACATCAGAAGGCCAGCAATGGCATTTCATGGATATGACTTACTTTACAATCTGTAAACTATACAGAAAGTGCCAGCTGCTGTGAGCTAGGACCGTCAGATTATCATTTAATCATTACAGGAGAGGCTGCTTTTACTTAGCACATAATTGTTAAACCTAAGCACACTCCATATAACCAATAGTAAAATGGATTATTGAAATACTCTTTTTTTAACAAACAGCATCACCATTTTAATTATACCACTATTAATTTAACACTAAGAAGTGCCTGAGGATTGTGCAGAATTAAGGGTTCCCACTCTGGTCTTTTTAAGACATTTCAGATCTGCACGACAAACGTGTCTGTGTGTATGCGTGTACATATATACACACATATCTTTTATACGTATTTACAAATATACATACATGCTTCTGAAAAGTGTGTGTGTTTCTATGCTGAAGCATTTCTTGTCTTTAGATATTTTGGGTGTCTAAAACTGCAATCCTTAGGTAGTTTCCTCCCTGAATTGCATCTTGCTGTGATACACAGGAAAAACCCTGGCTAAAATGACAGGTTAAGCAAACCCAGTTGAGCAAACCCAGCTCTCATCCTCACAACACCCAGCCTGACCTTAAGGCTCAACTGGCAGGGCTAGGATCAAGTTAAAGCTGCAGGCAGTGCTGCCTCCAATGATATTTTTCTCTGTCCAATTCTCCTCTACTTGTAGCAACCAGTGCTTTTGAGAGCCAGTTGGGAAAACAGAAGATGGCAGGCTGGGGGTATTTCACTCCTGGAGGTGGAGTATAAAGTCAGTAAACTCAGTGCCAGCACCTGCTTGGTATCCACACACAAACACACACAATTTCCTAAACTACCACGTCTCCAGATGGTGCAGCCAGACAACTCCTCTCTCCATATTGCTCCACATCCTGTTTACCCAGCTCTTCTTCTCCTTCCTTTCTCGCATGGCCCTAGACAGAAGAGACACACTAACTTCTAATAGCTCTTTACTCCCAGCTGCTCTGAACTGTATGGTCCCACTGGTTGGGTGCTCTGTTTGCCCTTGCTTCCTGACCCACTCTTCCCAACCTGAGAACTCCCTACCAGATGCACCAAGCACACCTTTCAGGCCTCAAAACCATCTTACTGAATGACTAAATGCATTCAGCTTCATTGAATTAATTCTATACCTTCATTTATTGAATAGACTTGTTTTGTAATCATTAAGCAGGGCAGTGTAAGTCCCGATCGCTTGAAGTCAATAAACATCACTTGCAGACTTTGAATCATGTCCTTAATTGGTATTAAGGACATGATTATTATAGATATTTCCAGGTTGCACCAAAACCAGCCTTTTCTGTTCTGTGAGATATAACGGACTTCTCATGTGCAGAGCACACCTCACATGCTTCAACATTTGGAAAAGTTTCTGGATGCAAGTATATAACCAGTCAAACCCTGGCACTTTTAGTTGTCTGTGTGTATGTGTGTAAGTGTGAGCTTGCACATATTGTACTTCATACTCCGGAATTCCCACATGCCGGAGGCACAAGTGAGTCATGTTTCACTCTGGGACTCACAGATGCAGGAAGGTATTTGCAGTATTTCTCCTAATGGGTTTCCATAGATGGCTAACCTTTCGGCTGAATATTTTAGCATCCTACTTTGCCAGTGTCTTTCCTATCCCTATTTGACCCTGCCGGTCCCTGAACATCTGATACTAAATTAAAGCATTATGAAACCAACGGATAAATTCTATCCAGGATGCAACCCTCGCAGACCTTAGTTACATTTCCCAGTGTGAGTATCACTGTAAGAGCTTTAGGCTTTGGCTTCTGTTGAACCAGAGCCTAAGAAGGGAGCTTTCATCTGCCCACACAAAGGGGTTTTACTTTGCTTGACATTTGCTTGTGTGCTGGCGCTGTCCTTTAGTTCAAACTACTCCCAGGTATTGACAGCGATGAATATATCACTTGAGGCTTTGTTTTGCTACACTAAACATGCCAAACTCAGCCTTTCTAGTCTCCTTTTAGAAGCTCCCTATTCCCTTCCACCAGCCCAGTAGCTCATGTCCCCACCTCTCTGTTCCCCAACAGAGGATATAGCAAATTTGCCTTTGCTTTCATAAAATTGCCAGCTTTTTCCCCCCTCTCTTGTCCATGTAGGCTCTAAGCTTTCCAGAAAAGGAAGAAGTCTGTGTCATATGATGTCCTGATGCGGCGTAATAGAATTCTTAACTGAAATTAAGTTGAAAAGTCAAGAACAAAACACAAATCATCATTAGTTACAGAAAACCAGTGACGATCTTTGCAAATCAATGCTTAGAGTTTAATGAAGAGAACTGAAAAGTTGCTGTTCCATATAGGTATTTCTCATGAAACCAGAACTGATGATAACATCTGCACACCCTGTACTAGAAATCCCAGCAATCCTGTCACTACCAGTGAATGGTCACTGGCCTACCCATCTTGTCTTAACAACAGTTCACACAGGGCTCACGTGAAGCCCAAAGACCAAGGTTAATCTCTCACCTGCACCTAAAATCCAGCAGGCACTTCCTATCTAAAGAGATATTAAAGCCCTGGCACTCCAATGGCCAATGCTTTGCATGACCAAAATATTTACCACCATGGTACAAATGGGGACCCCAAGAACCCCAGTGACCAGATTTGCAGCAAACTTCAGGGTACAAAGAACTGCCCCCCCGGGTCTCAACACAGCATGACGGTCAAAGGGATAACATCTGCTGGAGAAACTTCACTATCAGAAGCTTCCCCATCCTCACTGCCAATATTAGATTAAAGATACAGATGTGAGATGAGGACCTGGAAGGCACTGGAGGCTCATTCTCATGTCACTGCATACTCTGGTGTTCCCAACAATAAGGCAAACTGTAGTTTCATTTTCAAAGTCAAAGTTAACTCACAGGACACTTACAAATTAACATGTGTGCTTTGCTCTGGCTGGTCTTGCTGAGATGCATCACTAAATCCAAACCAATTAAACCAGACAGAACTCTACCAAAGCATAGCTCTATACCAGAATTTCATCATTCCACATCGAGAAGTGGAAAATGATACCTGAGGCCAATTGTTCCACAAGAAATCCTTATGTTTAATCACAGGCTGCTTCAAAGGAACTCGTAACAGTTATAATTAAGTATCTTCATGCTGTGCCCTTTCATGGAACAGAATGTATTGCCCTATTCTTACCTTCACCAAGCAAGCCATCACTTTTGGAACTACAAGATGCCTGAGGACCAGGTCTGGTTAGAGCTGAGGATGGGATTGCACATGTCTGCACAAGGGGGAAGGCTACAGAATGAGTGGCCAGACAGTGGTTGTCTTGCTTGCACAGCTGCTCACAGCAAGTATCTTTCTTCTAGGAAAGTTGTGCTTGGATTAATTTTGACTGTACTGACAACACTGAGTGTCTACTTCAATATTAACAACTGGGTGACATGCCAAGTAGAAGGAAATATTTTCCTTTCAGAGAAACAAACAGTCTCAGGACTGATCCAGAGGGCTCCTGAGCTCCAGCATCAGAGCAGGAACTTCCTCTTGTGTACCTAGAAGCTTTGCTGTGTTTGCCACAGCTGTAGCCAGCTCCCCCTCAACAATGACCATCCTCCTCAGCAGAGGCTTGGTCTAGGTTCAGGCAGGGGGACAAAGAAGCGTATTAAGGTGAACTACACCCAGGGGACATCAGCTGATGTTTTCACTGAGAAAAGACTGCAACTTAAACCCTAGCATTTTGGGATGGAGGCACACATCTGTGGGCATGGACTGGAATAACACCCTCATTCTGCAAGCTAGAACATGCTTAAATGCTTCCTGAATAATGCCTTTAAGAATGTGCTCCAAACCGCGTAAAACCATGGACCCGTCCCTGTTCTGTGAAGTACATAACCACACACAGCTGCTGCTGTCGTAATGCAGATGGCAATGTCTTGTTTTCTGCCTCAGGATGTCCTCCATGTCAAACTCCATCATCCTTTCCAAGCTAGCAGCATTTTGAAGGGAAAATGATATAGTCAGAACAGCATCTTTGGGTAAATAATTTGTGGTGTCTTTCTCCGAAGCTATGCTTCATGCAAAACTCTGGCTGTCTTATATTCTGGAGGCCAGTAACTAAAAGGACTGCCACAGTGCAGGCAGTTGGGTTTAGCCCTCTCTTGTCTTGCCATGTTTCCTGCTTTGTTAGGAAGAAATTCCTGCTGTAACCCATCAATGAACCTAGATGACAACCCTGGCTTAAGGCATGAAGCATCCCAAGTCTCCCACCTCCAGTATCTAATTTACCTAGTGCTGGAGGAGAACTTCTCTCTTACTCTCTGAAAACTAAAACTTAATCACAGCACTGCACAGTGCACAACGGTGTGCCACAACCAAACCAGCTCCACCTGAAGCAGAGCAGGAAGGATGACCAAGTTTTGCTATGGCTCAAGGTGTTTGTAAATTATCAGAACCACAAGCTCCACCTTGAAGTCTTGTTCAGAACATAACTACAGTATGATGAGCTCTAGAAATTACTACACAGCCTTCAGATCTCTAAACATTTCCAATCACTAGGAATCAGGCAGTAATGGTAGAAAACTGGAGAGGGACTTTTCACAAGAGCCTGTAGGGACAGGACAAAGCGAATGGCTTTAACCTGCCAGAACAGGGGAGATGGAGATGAGCTCTTAGGCAGAAGCTCTTCCCTATGAGGGTGCTGAGGCGCTGGCACAGGGTGCCCAGAGAAGCTGTGGCTGCCCCATCCCTGGCAGTGTTCAAGGCCAGGTTGGACACAGGGGCTTGGAGCAACCTGCTCTAGTGGAAGGTGTCCCTGCCTGTGGCAGGGGGTGGGAACTGGATGAGCTTTAAGGTCCCTTCCAACCCAAACCATTCTATGGGTCTACGATTCCTTGGCTCCCTATGCTTATCCTATTCAGCATGTTTATGAATTTTTGGAGACAAACTACACAATGTGGAAACTTCCAGGGGAGGTTTAGCAAGTGCAAATGCACACTCTAGAAAGACAGTGCTACACCAGGCATGTGTCTTCATCTTTTGCAGTTCCTGACTGCCTTTCCTAAGCCCTGCTTTTCTGGGCATTAATAGGAATGTCTCTGGCAGCTGCTGAAGGGCTGACTGTGCATGGGGCAGCCAAGTATTCTTCCTGCTCTTTATGCTCTGATTGAACTTTTCTCCTCAAACCATGACACTTGGCTAATCAGCATCATTTACATTTCCATATATAACACTTGCTATTTCTGAGGCACAGCTAAGAAAGTAACTCTTTAGCAAAGCTACTTATATACATGAGAAAACTCAGCACAAAAAGAAGTAGGGGTACACAAAGGAAGGAAGGAAAGAGAGCTGTCTTCTAGGAGGGCAAACATGCTGGCATGACAAATCTTCCCCCTTAATCAACTTATTTACCTCATGAAGGCCCATGATGACAAACTACCAGAACTGGAGCTGATATCCCTCAGCGTTCACTGAGGTAAATTATTGCCTGGCTCTGCTGATGGATCTAGAGAGAGGTGATAGTGTTCCATAACATAGGAGAAATGGTAATACCAACCGTTTCTTTCCACTCTACAACTAGGCCGCTAGTACAAAGTGCCCAGATTAAGAAGTCAGTGCTATTAAAATAAAATGGCTTTTTTCCCTTTAGTTATTTTCTCCCTAAGGTGAACAATGGCTATAAAAAAGCCATGTTTCCTAATAAATACTAAGCCATGATAGAATCAGGTAACAGAGTTTATGCTAAGTTCTGAAATGCGCTTTTTGGCAACAAATCCTCATTTGGTTATCAATGAACATCGCGTACTTCATCATCATCCTGCTGGCTTTTCACCTGGCAAAAGAACTGTTTATGTTATGTGCCTTCCATTCCCAATTGCTGCTATTCCTGCCTTCTCCTCATCGCAGAGATGACTTATGAGGTATACACGGATCGCTACCAAGGCAGCTCTGCTCCTTTGTACTTCTACGGATCACACTGCAGGGAAGCTTCTCCAGAGGCAGGCTGGGGACAAAGCATGGGAGGCAGTGAAGAGTTCCTACCATCCTGAAAATAGTGCTATAACCAGTAGTAATTCCACTTTGGTGGTAGCTGTGGGCTTAATTACACACTCTGGAAGGACACAGCAATTAGCATACGCATGAAATGCAGTACACAGCCTTTTACTAGATGCCTGTAACTACCACAAGACATGAAACATAGTTCAGGGAGTGGGGCACAAGGGAAGAGGAGGTCATGCCAATGCAGTATCAATGTAGCAAATGGAAACAAGGCCAGGGAACAAGATCCCGCCGGTCTGCACTGCTGCACCGAGATCAGCACAATAAATAGGATGCCGTGAAAATGTTGATTAGAAGCAGGCAGGGCTCCTGCTTCACAAAAAGCCCTCTGATGCTTACTGAGAGTAAGCTGAGAGTCTGCTCAGTTTTGCCACTGCAGGCAATCAGCAGGGGGAAAGTGCTGGGAAACCTGCTTCCACCCTCTGCTGTGTCTCAACGTCCCTCAAAGTCAGCAGCTCCCCTGGCAATGTGTAGGAAAGAGACTGCCCAGCACACCCATTCCTTCAGGAGCTGTGTTTGACGCTGGCTGGCACTGGCACAGGCCCTGTGCAGCCAGGTAACCACAGGCATTTACTGGATTTTTTCACTTGGTTAGATACTATTAGAACAGCACAAAGTGCTGTTGCTTTGATCATTTATCATAATCATATTTCTTTTATCTGAATAGCTCCAGGTCCTAGACACTTCAGCTATGGCTACTTATGAGGCATTGGGCCTTTTCCTCTCCTCCTGAAGTCTGCCCGTAAGCGACCATTAGCTCACAAGCTCCAGACAAAGCTACAACACCAGCTCTAACACAGCCCCACAAATTTGAAATGGGCTGCCCACAGCTGGGTTTGCAACACCCCACAGTCTGGTAGTAACATAAAATTACTAAGAGTATTTATAATTTACTTGCCAGGCAGGTACAAAATCACAGGGACCCTCTACACAGAGCAAAGCAAAGAGCAACTCCAAAGCAAATGTCAGTCATGCTGTTACCACAGACACAACTACATTCGACTCTTGAGTGCTCTTAGATTCAGATGACTTTTAGTTAAACACGCAGGTTCCTTCCCAGTTTTGGTAGATACCATGCTGTTCATTAGGTACTATAATGAAACACACAACCCCTAACCTTCTCTGGGGTTGTTTCTTTTAAGTGAGAGAGATTTAAACTGTCCTGCTTCCTTAACTCATGACATCCACAACAAGTAACTTATTTCATGAGCAGCACGAGGACTGAAAATGAGGGCCTGGGAGACTTCAGGGCAAATAAAAGTTAAAAGGGAAGGCAACTGAGGAACAGATACACCTAAACCTTGAATGCTTAAGAAACCTCTGTGTAAATAACAGTAATGAGATAACGTGATGGATCATCTCTTTCTCCAGACACTTCGCACAGTAGAAGGCTGGAGAAACAAGGCAGGACTAGGAGGAGGAAGACTGAATGTGACAGGCCTCTACCTAAAGCATGTTCTGGAGTGGTGAAGGGACACATTTTTGGTATCCTGGCTCCCAAAGAAACATGTGCCAGCCCACCCATTGAATAAAGCCTGGAGCAGGACTGGCAGAAGGAAACAGGGTATCCCCAACCGCGGGCCCAGACGGGAGAAGTAGAATCACTGTGCCTGAAAGTGGCACAACACAGTGCACCATTTGACACGAGTCAACGGCAAAGACACAGAGGGCATCGACTCTGAAGCCAAAATGTCAGCACAATAACAGAATGATGACTTCAAGAATAAGTCTGGCACCTCCATTCCTCAAATGCTAGATTTACTGGATATGCTTTAAAAGCATTGGCAGTAAAGATGGCAGCCTGATTGACTGACCATAAAAATGTAAATAAAAGAGCCCTAAATTGCATCATTTGGGTAAATATGTATTTATACAGTTTGGAAAGAAAAGCCTTGTTATTCAACTGTTGGACAGCAGCAGCGACACAGGAGCTGTTCTGGTTTATAATGCAAATCATGTAATTTGGGACACTCATTATGTGTATTAAAAATGCAAAGTAAGAGCCCTGTGAAATGCTGTTAATTTGTGGTAGCCACGTTTCAAAGTATAATTTCTCAGGCATTTACATATTTTTTCACTTAAAAAAATTAATTAAACACTATTTAGAACATTTGCCATATCTCATCTGTTGGACCAAGATACATTTGAGCTACAGAAACATGAAAATGGCAATAGAAAAATGGTAAATTACTAATAGCCTTTTTATAATCAAATATAAACTAAATACAGGAGTCTCATATTTCTAATAGGCCAAACATTTTTAATTACGAACAATCTGATCTCAATTGAATTATGCGATCATCCTCTCCAACTCCCAACCCCTGGAGAAGCACTGATGCTAAGAAAGCATTCAGCAGTAAGAAGCTCCAGTTGGAAGAAGAGTTGTGCTCTGAAGGTCAGCCCCATACAAGCTGGAGCTTCAGCAGGGATCAAGAGGGACAAAGGATGAGATTTTCCCTCCCTAAAGGAGGGTTTTGATGGCCCTAGCAGAAGTCTCACAGCTGCTCCAAATCTTTGCTGTACTTCTGCTTGTTTCAGATGCTGTTGAGCATTCAAGGACAATGGCTGGGAGGTGCACACATCCATCACACATGATGGTTATCCATTTTTCATATAGTTACCTCAAGAATCTCAGAGCCCTTCCATGCCAGAGATACACACACACACTGCTGTTTTTTCTAGAGAGGGGATTATCTTCTCCCTGCCTACTGAATTGGCAGATTTAATCCCTAAATTTGCAGATCCTTAAACACATCATGGAGATGATTCTTGGGGAACCAGAGATTTTCTTTTCAGGTGTTCTCCTTTGCTTTAATTTTGCTGGAATTGCTCAAAACTGCCCATCTGAACAAGCTGGCACTCAATCCCAGGCAGCTCTCGGCTGTAAGCATCCTTCCTCTCTTAGGAAAACTAAAGGTCTGTCACCACTCAGGCTACCCCTGCAGTCACCAGTAGCCAGAGGCTGATAGTTCTCCTGTGTAGTACTAATTCCCACAGCCGAGATACAGCATGGAAATAGGATCCAAGACCTAATCCCAGCTCTGCTGCAGCAGAGTCGGTGCCTAACCCAAGGCAAGCCGTTCTGGCATGTGCCTCAATTGCTTGCTCTCCACCCCAAACCCCATCGCACACACCGGGAGCGAGTGAACCCACGGGCTTTAACATCTCGATCATGGCCAGTAGTACTCAGTAGCACTCCTGGAGGTTATCAAATAGGAAGTATTATTTAAACCTAGCTACTTTATTATTTTCCCAGTGGCATGTCAAACAGTAACCCCCAAAGTGCTGAAGCCGAGCCGTAATCTTTGTCAGATTAACCTACCTAGAGGCCTTCTAAAATCAATTGCAAACATTAGCTCTGAAGGCCCAGGCAGATGAAAAGCAGTTTCTACATGCCCCTGCTAACTTCCATTTCAAGTTGCAAAACCAATCCTCAGTCCCATTACAAATCGGATCTGAAAAATGCTGCTTGATTATTTTTTAAAGAGCTCAAACTAGGTCACCAAAAATAGAGTCTCTAATGGGCTAAATGCGGAAAATGACTGCTCAAAATTAACAAGTTTCTGGGCTCCAGCACTACACAAAAGCTTTTGGAGTCGACTGCTTGCAACTCCACAAACTGTATCCTCTGCCACACATGGCAAAACCCCAGCCTGCCAGATGCTGAGCGACCATTTGTGCAAAGTGTAAAGCAGTTTTCCAAATACCATAAAGGAATTTTTATTTTTAGTAAATAACTCTCTAGCTCCTTTTCCCTTCGTTAGGAAGTGCTTTATTAACACGGCTCCTGAGGCTGGCCAGGCCAATGCAGAGGCTTTCTGCTCTCAGACTGCTCTCGAGCACGTGGTGGGGGACAGCATTGAGCCCAATAGACTCACCAAAAGGCACAACTTCACAGGCAACAACAGTCGATATGGAGGCATTTTGCTGGGTAGCTCTGATCAGAAGCTCCATTCTACGGTTACAAGTCCTACACCAGGCAGCCTGCTGAACCACCACAATAAAAGCCACATGAGAAGTCAGCATGCAGGGGTAAAAGTGTCTTATTTTCAAAACCAGGATGCCCTCAACAGAAATGCCCTTCAGGTAGAGGCTAAGAGCACCATACATAAGATATTATAGTAACATCAGTGAACGCTGGAGAGTCATCTTCACTGTGATATTGTGCTAGCTACTTTGGCATCAATACTCACAGCATTCCCCCAAGTCATAGCAACGTATATTCAAACCCTAGGATCTGGAGGCTTATAGTAAATAGGAAATACGCTGTTTTTTTCTCAGAGATCCACCATTTGACACACACACAACTCCTATACCAAAACCAGTGGCTAAACCCTACAGCAACAAGCAGGTCCAAGGTGTGCCTACCCCAGGCACATCATAGGGTCCTACTCCAGCTTCCAAAACAAAGGAAAAGCCAGCCCATCACTTCAATTCCCTGCAGCATTGCCAATAGCCTCATTCTTAAACCCATCGCTATTTTCAAGGGAGATAAAGCAATATGAGACATCCTATTCTGGGGGCAAACTTTTGGCTTCCATTTCAGTAGTATCCCTGCAGTGATGTCCAGCCCCTGTATCTCTTCTCGGTTGCTTCTCTCCATCTTACTTCGATTTAATGCAGAAAGCTATGACAAGGGCTCTCAAAGCCATGGTGTGTTAAGCTTTGAGGAAAAAAATGCTATGCACCCTGACTGACTTCTCCCAAGAACCTTCCATCTTTTGAACCAACATTTCTTGTTGATAGAAGTGTTGAAGTGCCTCTGCCCATGGCAGGGGGCTGGAACTAGATGCTCTTTAAGGTCCCTTCCAACCCAAACCATTCTGTGATTCTATGGATAATAGCAAGTTCTGCCAGATTCATGGAAACAGATAGGGAAAACATCCTTCTAAGAAGCACATAGAGGCCTCAGCAGTAAACAGATGTGCTCATGTTTTGGACATGAGTCACCCTCGGCACAAGGCTCATGAAAAATCCATCAAAGACAAGGACAGTCTTCCCTCCAGAAAAGACTGGTGCAGACATGTATTTTGAAGAGCAAACACCCAAAAGCCAGGAAGCTGAAGCAGTACTTCATAGGCCCACATTCATCAAATGGTTTAGCCAAAACATCGAATCTCTGCCTGTTTCCTCTCTGTAACATGAGGATTTTGCCCAACACCTATGACCCTTGGATATGGGATGTTTCTGTACATGCCAAGCAGGATGCTGACTTTACCGCAGCAGCTGTCACTCACAACAGAGATCTGTCTTGGAGGTTTCCAAGGCTGAGTGTGTGCTCAACAGCACAAACAGGGCTGATTTGCTTTGCTCTGCATTTTATTTTTTGCTGTGCATACCTACTGGACAGCATCTCTCACAGAAATCTCATTCCCCTGCAGACAGAAAGACCTCTGAAAAAAAAGCAAAGCATTAAAAAAACCCCAACAAAATCTAGGATTAAAGCACAGCCATATGTTGGAGAGAATGCCACCTCTTCAGATCTATCACCTACATAGTGAGCACCTTACTACACTTGTCCTATTACATCTTACATGATGGAACAAGACACTGATAACAACATGATGTGAAGTGTAAAATAAAATGAGAGAGCTTTAAACGTTCCCCCACCCCAAAAGCACAGGTCTAAGGGTACCAAGATACAGAGATGTTTTCCACTTCTGGGCAGGTGGCATGTAAACAATCTTGTAAGCAACAAGTAAAATGTGGTGCTCTTCGATGTCAGCTCAGGGCTGGCAATGAAGTGACAGGCTGTGGGATTCTTCCCCTCTGCTGCACTCTGGGGAGACCCCCCCACCCCTGCAGTCTTGATCCAGCTCTGGGGCAACAGCACAAGTGGGATGTGGAGCTGCTGGAGCGAGTCCAGAGGAGGCCACAGAGATGCTGCGAGGGCTGGAGCAGCTCTGCTCTGGAGCCAGGCTGAGAGAGTTGGGCTGGTTCAGCCTGGAGAAGAGAAGGCTCCTTAAGGGGAGACCTTAGAGCAGCTCCAGTGCCTAAAGGGGCTGCAGGAAACCTGTAGGGGGCTTTGGACAAGGGCCTGTAGGGACAGGACAAGGGGAATGGCTTTAACCTGCCAGAACAGGGGAGATTGAGATGAGCTCTTAGGCAGAAGCTCTTCCCTGTGAGGGTGCTGAGGCGCTGGCACAGGGTGCCCAGAGAAGTTGTGACTGCCCCATCCCTGGCAGTGTTCAAGGCCAGGCTGGACACAGGGGCTTGGAGCAATCTGCTCTAGTGGAAGGTGTCCCTGCCCATGGCAGGGGGTTGGAGCTGGATGAGCTTTAAGGTCCCTTCCAACCCAAACTGTTCTATGATTCTATGAACAAGAGGAAGACTACAGTATAGTAGCTGCTGCTGGTACAGGCTTTTCCACCTGGCAGTGGAAAAGGGATGGGGATGTGGGTGGTTGAGACATACTTTGGCTGTTTTCTGTAACAGCTGTGGAATTAGAAGGGAACTGAAAATAACTGTTCTGGTGTTGGTCTTAAGGCTCATTACCAAAATTCATGCCTGTTGGCTCATGGTGCAATTTTGGTTTTAAGAGGTCAATAGAAATACTGTTTTATTAAAATTCTATCAGCATTGCTACGTTCACAAACTCTTCCTTTGGCCCCTTCATGCAGGCAGCTGCCTGGTGCTGCATGGAGGCATGGAGGAGCCTGGACAGACTTTGTCCCCCCCAAGTAAACATGAGTGCGGCTTTCCAGTGTGGGCAGCCTACTGCAGAGGTCTGCCCAAAGTCATCACAGGTTAGAGTGCTACAGTTCCCCCAGAAATGCCTGTGGTATTAACATAGTTCAGACCGTAGGCACTAGTGTCATGTCAGCATACTTGTATATGTGTGTGGATACTGCTTAGCTGGCATTCATTTTCTGTATGCAGTTGTAGGAGTATTTATGTGGGGGGGGGGGGGGGAGATTAATTTTACAGGACCACAGTCTGAGGTCTTTTCAGGCAAATCGCCCACTGGTTTCAGAGAGAGGATTGTGGCATTTTGAGATTGTTACTCAAAGACCTCTCTGTCTTCGTAGGAAGCTGGTACCTTTTAATGTACACTGTGATATCCTTGTTGTCACGTATAGAACTTAAGCTTTATAAGCAACAGGAGCTCATGGATGTGATACAGCAAGTCTAAGAGAAGGTGGATGGAGTGGATCAGGTGAGGATTCAAATCCTCACTCATTAGGGCAGGGAGGGGGAGTACAGACACTAAACTGCCCCAATCTCTGCTCCTCCCCTTCTCTCCTTCCATCTTGCAAACAGCACTACCCTTCCTCTTAAGCAAAAGAACCCCAACGTCTTCCATTTAACGGTTTTGGACACAAGCTGCAGCTTTAAACATCAGTGCAGACCAGCAGCACAGAGAAGGGGGAAACCACAGATCCTCAATGAATCTTCAGCAAAATTAACGACTTATACTCTGATTTTACACTGCTAGTTACACAAAGCATTAAAGCTCAACCAGTTCCAACCCCCTGCCACAGGCAGGGACACCTTCCACTAGACCAGGTTGCTCAAAGCCCCATCCAGCCTGGCCTTGAACATTTCCAGGGATGGGGCATTCCAGCCCTTCCACCTGTTTCATCATTTAGTGCTTTGAAACTAAAGACTTGGAAAACACAAGTTTTTACCATACGGCAACACTGACAAGTGCTTACTGAACACTTGGAAGCCCTTCCTTTAGAGCTATGGAGTGAAGTTGCACTTCAAAGTCGCACAAGAGAGACGTGGGGAGAGTGTGAGCACTTTCATTAACCATTTTACTCGCAGGAATACTCATCAATAGCTGCACAGTCAGTTTTGAACTTGGGCAAAGCATGTTCTCTCCATAAAAAGAGTAAATAAATTAGCTTTTCCACCAATGCCTCTTGTTTTCTCACTTGAAAAGAGTAGTTTTTCATTACTCGGACTGCTTTGTGCGTGAGTCACTGAAGTCCCAAACATTAAATTCCACTCATGAGTTTGAGAAATTCAGTCCAGAAAAACTTTTCTTTTGCAACAACAAAAATGTTCTTTCCTGTGGCTCTATTAGGCACACACATCACAGCACTCTCTCATCTCCCCGCAAAAGCCACCCGCACTCTGGAAGGCCCGTCTCCATTTCTCCTGGCTGCTGTCATTAACCAGCGAGCAAAATCAGTCGCTAACAAAACACCAGCATCCAAAGCACCTGCATGTTTCTGCCACACACCAGGCAGCCGCATCCTTTTCTAGACAGCAGCACAACATCTTCCTTTCTAATGCAAACTGCCACCCACCCGCATACCACACATAATGACTCAAAAGCAAAGGCAGCGGATTAATTATGCCTCTGATGTTCTCCAGGTTTTGTTCTCACCATTATCCAATTCTGAAAGCTTGGCATCCCTAAAATCCCAAAAGCCTCTTTCAGTGGATGCCTGTGCCTGTCAGATGGTGGGCAAGGCAGGAACACAGGCAGCAACACTGCGAATGCCAACACAGCAGCCCAGTTATGCCATGACGGCATCTGGCCCGGAATCTTTGCATACCATCTCTTCCACCACATTTCAACTGAAAAAGCTTAACAAAACTGAATCTTCCTAGTGTTTTTTCTTCCCCGCAGAGACCTATTTACTCCAAGATTAGGGCAAACCTACTCTGAGTAGGTTTAATTAGCAATGCAGAATATAAAGGTGACATGGTTTTGTTTGAGGGGATAGTGATATAGAAGAACATGGTTTGTGCTGAAGGGACCTTAAAGCTCATCCAGTTCCAATCCCCTGCCACGGGCAGGGACACCTTCCACTAGAGCAGGTTGCTCCAAGCCCCTGTGTCCAACCTGGCCTTGAACACTGCCAGGGATGGGGCAGCCACAGCTTCTCTGGGCACCCTGTGCCAGCGCCTCAGCACCCTCACAGGGAAGAGCTTCTGCCTTATCTCCAACCTGAACTTCCCGTTTCAGTCTGAACCCATCACCCCTTGTCCTATCACTACAGTCCCTGAAGAATAGTCCCTTGCTAGAAGCCTTGTAGCCTCCTTCAGACACTGGAAGCTGCTCTGAGGTCTCCAGGTAGCTTCTCCAGGATGAACAGCTCAAATATTCTCAGTTTTTGATAACAGGAGAAATGCTGCAGCCCCTTATAATTCCCATGGCCTCCTCTGGACTTCCTCCAACAGCTCCATGTCCTTCTTATGCTGGGACACCTGAACTGCATGCAGTACTCCAAGTGGGGTCAAAACCATTCAAGGTCAAGTCTCTTTCAAGCATCCCTCTAAGTACAATAACCTAAACAGTGGGAAACAGTGGTTTTTCTCTCCCCTCCCTTTTTTCTTTTTTAATTAAGGTGAAAATCATCTCAGAAATATGTACTTAGATACAAAAAACCCATCGCTACTACTGTGCTTTTCAACTTCATTCATGAACTCCAAAAGCTTTCTTCTTCTCTGCAAAGAAGCTCCTGCTTTCATGTTTTTGCCTTGGGCTCTTATTTTTTAATAAAAATAACAGCTAATTCAATCTTGGTACTCAACTGTTTGGGGCTTCACTTCCTATTACAGACTAACTTTGGAGTTTTGCCATCATTTTGCTGTGTCTACAGTTTATCTGAATTTTATCGACTACTTTAATTAAAATGACTTGCAGTGCAATACTAATTGATTTTGTGATAAAATAATTAATAGCAATTAATTCAATTTGGGGGTAATTAGCATATGTAATTTTCCCACCAGCTGTCATTCTCTGCCTCTCGGAGCCATGCCCTTAGGGCAGGAGAGGTCCACCAGCCTTATTTCTTTATCCAGATGTCCACAGAGAATGCTCACCCCTTTCCCTCATCCTGATGCCTCTGTGAGCAGTCTTCAGTACTCTGAGCACCACTCCAGCATCCCCAAATAACTCCTGTAACACTATCCAGTGATTGCCAGGCAAGTTCCCCAACGTCTTCCTGAAAGCAATCGTGAGGTATTTCATGGAGACATTGCCCAGGAAATCCTAAGACACTGCATTTTAATTAACCTCTCAAACTAGAACTGTTTGCCTACTGAGAGCATACTATAAAATGAGAGCACACTATAAAATGAAGGATTTTTCCCCTCCTCTCTCCTAGCCTTGCACTTTGGCATACTTAGTGCAAGCCTCAAATCAATCACACATCCCTGTGAAGCACATGAGGATTTTTCCTAAGAAAGCTCATGCAGCACAAACCCACATCAAGTGCCCACTTTTTCCTATGGGCCTAAAATTACCTGGGGCCTTACATCTTCTTCGTGGAGTGAACTCCCTAATTACGACTCACTTAATCTCTGGCTTCTACCTGAACTCAAGAGCCTAACTCTTGGAGTTAGGCTAATACGGCTCTGCACAGGCAGGTGAGCAGGGCAGGAGGAGGTATACCTGTACACGCTGTGTGATGCTCAATGTGAGGAACATTCAAACAGCCATTCTGTCAATGCTCACAGTCCTGCAGGCTGTGAAGCAGTGACCCTGCTACAGAGACAGCCTATGAACGCTGGCTAAGAAAATTGCTTTAGAAGCATGTGGCACTTCTTAATACAGTGTCAAACACAGGGACCAGACCCTGGCGCAGCGGGCACTTGAGGATTGTGAGTTTTCTATTTGAAAATCTCTTTCTGAGGCAGCAGCCAAGAGAGATTTCGCTGCTATAGGTGTGAAGTGAAGCAGAACAGATTCTGTGGTCTCTGCTACCTAAACCCATACATTCTAAGTAATCCCCTAGACTACAGAAACACACCAAAGAACTAGGAACCCCTGAGCATCACACCATCAAAACTGGGTTGGAAGGGACCTTCAGAGCTCATCTTGTCCAACCCCCTGAAATGAGCAGGGACACCTTCAACCAGATCAGGTTGCCCAGAACCACATCCAGCCTGGCTTTGAATGTCTCCAGGGATGGAGCATCCACCACCTCTCTGGGAAATCTGTGCCAGTGTTTCACCACACTCATTGTAAACAATTTCTTCCTCACACCCAGCCAGAATCTCCCTCTTTTAGTTTAAAACCATCACCCCTCATCCTGTTGCAACAGGTCCTGGTAACAAGTTTCTCCCCATCTTTCTTATAGACCCCTTTTAAGTACTGAAAGGCCGCAATATGGTCTCAGTGGAGTCTTCTCAAGTACTCGTGCTCTGCTGTCCCTGAGGCTCAGCTCTGCCCTACACCCCAAAAGCAGGCACAGGACCCTCTAAACCAGTCTCCCAACAGCCCCTCCCAACAGCCCCAAACACAGGCAGTTTCTGGTTTTACACCTAAAGCTGCATCACCTTTGCCGACATGGACCCAGCCAAGGCCTCCGTGCGCCTCCAGGCGCGGCGCGGCGCTGCCCTGCCCCGCCCCAGTGGCTGCTCAGCCTCAGGGCGCACAACACGGCGGCCACCGCTCCCCTCATCCACCTCAGCGGGCAGAGGAACGGGCCCGACCTCACACCAGAACCAAAGGGTTCTTGTCAGAGGTTCTTTTCAGGTGACAAGCTGTAAGAACGAGCTCCAGGCAACCCATGCCTTTAATCAGAACTAGCATCGGCTCAGCACAGGTAAAGCATCACCACATTGGCAGGAATTACCCTACCACAGTGCAAGACAAGATGCTGCCACAGAGGCTGCAGTGGGTTGTGAATGTGAAGAATGGAGAATAAATGCACTGGTCCCCTGGCAGCGGCCTCTTATTTAGAGAGCTCGGTGGCATGGCTGTGATCCCCCTACCAACAGCATCCAAATCTGCGCCCCAGACACATCGCCGACCTGAGGAAGCAAGATACCTAAAAGTAAAGCACTTCCTGTAGTCAGGTGTCGTGGTTTAAGCCCACGTGGTTTAAGCCCGTGGTTTAAGCTGAACCCAGGACATCAGAAAGCTTTAGGTACAAACATTTTCCTTTTAACTGCTCTACCTTACTAACCGGTTTTTATTACACATTTCTGTGTGTTCTAAAACTCTGCTCTCAAGCTGCTGATATTTCATTTTCAAGGCAGACGTATTTCTATCTGTTGCCTAAAACTAGAGCTGGTTTTGCCTACTACTGGGAACTTTTGACACCCCAAAGGTGAACTAGAATTGCTCTGGGAATTGATTTTCACACCAGCTCAGTTCTTCCCACCGAATGTGTAAATTCCCTTTCTGATGGCTTTTCACAACCCCTCCTGATATTTGTGGCCAGCATTCAGCAGCTGGTACCAGCTCCTTTGCATATATGGACGTTTTTCAAGTGTTGTCTCCTCCAGAAAAAACACTGGCTATCTGCAGCATAGCTGCCTGGGAGGCTTCTGTCAGTGATCCCAGATTTATCACACAGGAATTCACAGCCCATAGGATTTGCTCGCTGCTTTAGACAGGCAAACCCCAGAGTTTTGGGCACGTTTGGATGAAGACACCATGAAAGCTAGCAGTTTCATAGAAAAAAACACTGCCTTTCGCTGCACAGGTTTCATTACTTCCACTGACTCTCTTTGGAGGTTGTACTAAAGCCCCAAAGCCTGGCACTGTGGTTTCCTGTTGTTTTGATGGGGGAACAAAAGATGCTTTCACCTGCCATTTCATACTTGATTCTGCTCAGTTTTGACTCCTCCTAAATATTTCTCTGAACACTAAGGATGAATAAAATCTATTCCTGCTTTGATACAGATTATGTAAAATAGGACGAGAGTGACAGAAATCTCATACCCTGAAACTGCAGCTTGGTTCAGCCCGGTATTGACAGTCACAGGTTTCCTTAAGGATGGAAAGGCAAGGGGAAATGGATTTCAAGCTTTGAGCCAAAACAGCTTCACTGACCCAAGCACTGCCTCTTTTTTTTTTTCCTTTTATCTTTCCAGTTGACTTTTTTTCCTTTTCCTGAAGGAAAACAATAATATTTTGGTTGACCTCTGACTGAAGTGTTTCTGACGAGCTGCATTACCTTGGTTCAGTTCAGTACATCCTTAACTTGCCAACATGTTATTCCATAGCACTTAGAATTTACAGCTTTGCTGAGTTTTAAGCTTAAGTTGCAACTCAGACAACACCAACGGTGCAGCTTGGTGCCATTGCACCTCACAACACAATTCACTTCCTGCCAATACATTTATGTACGGGTATTTCATTCTGCCAAATTTGTGGCTGTTTTACCTTGTCATTCCAAACCAGGCTTATCATAAATGTTGCAAGAGACGAATTTTCCCCTAAGGCTGGAAATCAACCTTGCAGTTTACACTGCGGCTGTTTGTGTGGATGTCTGCTGCTCTTCAATAGTTCATTACCCAAAATCAGTTGGCAATGCATACTTATAATAAAAACACCCAAATAGCCCTGCCAAGATTGAATGACCAAAGAATTGAAAGAAAAAACCCACTTGGTATTCACTGACCCTGCAGATGCTGAAAATCAACACCAAGGTGATGGCAGGAGGAAAGAGGTGTGACAAGATGAAAAACTACCTCTACCTTAGTTATAAAAGAAAAATCTATTAAATGCTCAAGGAGATAAATCAAATCAAAAAAAAGTTTCATGCAAGAATTATCAAGGTCTTATTATATTAGGAGAAAGAATCATTCTCTTCTCCTTTCCTCTCTTTCTCCACCCAAGCCACTAAATAGATGGAAACACACCATGAACTGTGTGAAATGGAGAGCTTCTGGCCAGTTCAGCAAGCAGAAGTATTTTAACTGTAGACAGAGTGATCCAAAGTAAGCCCTTCCTTTTTCAGTTTTCCAAATTAGTCTTTAATGAGATTACAGGAATTGAACAGATTTTAGACTCCTTCCACTAAGCAGAAACAGCGTTAAAAAAGGAACCATGACAATTACGCAGATGTTCTGTTCTCCTCCCTTCGCCGACCAACAGATTCCTCACCAAAAATGTCTAAGCACCTAATAGAGACATAATTACCATTACTGGGACTTACTCTGCCGTTCTTCTTCAAGAAGGCCCTTGACAAAGTCACCAGGGAGCCACAGACAAGGGCCACATAGATATTCCTGAAGCTGTACCACGTGCTGTCAGAGGAGCAAGTCTTGAAAGAGGCGAGTACAGGAGGAAGATGAAATTTTTCATGAGACTAGTCAAAATAGATTGAAATAATTAAAAAGGGCTGGAGGGAGAAAGAGACTGAATGATATAATGAGCTAAGGCACTGGAAGTAACTGTGGGTGGAACAAGACAGAGGCAGAAGATGCGTGCAAGATGATGGGATTACTATCAGTGAGCTGGAAACATCATAAAATTAACACGTCCATTATTTATTCACCCTTTGAATGGTAAAATTTAGGTTCAATCTTACCAGCCAGCAACAAGTGAATCCCAGTCATTTATTTAGGCCACCCTTCAATATGGAGCTGTGAGGGTGGGGAGGCACTGGAACAGGCTGCCCAAGGTGAATGCCCCATCACTGGCAGTGTTCAAGGCCAGGCTGGACAAAGCCTTGGGCAACCTAGTCTAACGTGACATCTCTGCCCATGGCAGAGGGTTGAAACTGGATGAGCCTTAAGGTCCCTTCCAGCCCAAACCAGTCTGGGATTCTATGATTTACAGAGAAAGTTTGGCAGACTTAGTTGTGACAACTCTTTTAGGGGAAAAATAACACGCTTGTACTCAACACCTCTTGGGCTCTGCTTGGACCATGTAAAAGACAGGGTCTGTAATGCTGTAGATGAGGCAAGGTACTTAAATCTACATTAGGAGGCTCTAGATAGTCACTGAAACGTTAAGGACTAGAGCAAGCTGAAAATTTCACACTGGAGACTCAAGCTGAATCAGCCTGTGGGAGCATTGCAAGTGGTGACCATGCCCATGCCAGGCTGGCCACGCTTGTGAGCACTTGTGCTTCAAAGTGCTCTGCAAGAATAATCCCATGTACTTACATATACTGTACTGAAAACACAGCTCCTGAAACACAGACTGTATATTTGCAGTGTATTTATGTGCATGTGGCATTGGCACAGCCCTGGCCCTTTTCTCCCATACCTCAAAACACTTTCCAAGCCCTTCCCAAACCAGCAGCCCTGTACAAACCCAACTCAGCCCTCACAGCCCCACAGCACCCTCCCTGCAGGAGCTTCTCCAGTTCTGGCAGCTCCCTCAAGCTCACCTCAGGCTGGGCTGATCTTGGAATAACACCTTGAGGCTTTCGCCCATGACACACAGGGATCTCCTGGTTTTCCAGCTGAAGTCTGGTGGTTGATCACTGAACTCTGCACCCCCACATCTCTTAGTTGTTTTAGAAATCCTGTCTCAAATCCACACCAGATTCCCCAAAGGAACAACCTTTTCAAAGGCCACGTCGATAAATCAGCACATTTATGTGACAGTAAAGTTCCACAGCCACAAGCCTTTTAATAGCATAGCTACATATAACTCGTGTGTGTACAGAGTTCACATTCAAGTTATAGTCAGTAATGCTGATAAACTGATAAGTAACATCAGATTTGCAGGATGCTGAAGAGGAGCTGCATGAACAGTAAAGCACAGGAGAATCATAGAATCAAGAACGGTTTGTGCTGGAAAGGACCTTTAAAGCTCATCCAGTCCCAACCCCCTGCCACAGACAGGGACACCTTCCACTAGAGCAGGTTGCTCCAAGCCCCTGTGTCCAACCTGACACTGCCAGGGATGGGGCAGCCACAGCTTCTCCAGGCACCCTGTGCCAGCGCCTCAGCACCCTCACTCGGTATCACAGCATCAATTTGCAACTCAGCTTTGTGTTTTCTATTCCTAACAGCGGGCACAGTTTAAATATATAATGAGAGGTTCATCCCTACCTTTGTGAATCATAGCAATGAGTTTCATTCACCTTCAGTTACTGAATCAAGTTTTAAGAGCATTTGAACAGTGCCAAAAAAATCATTTGCACACTTAGTAGTTAAGTGAGTTCTCGCACACATGAACCTCCATTCAATGAGTCCTACAATAAATATCATTTGTCACTAGCAATTCATGCAAATCATTTCATAAACCAGTTGCAGCCAGCCAGTGAGAGAACAGAACTTATTAAGCAAGGCATATATAGATATCAGTGTGATTGAACAGACCTTCCCAGCAAAAAAAAACAGTGAAATATCCCTCAGAGCAGCTCACTGTCAACTCATGATACAGGAAATGTTTTTCCAAAGTACAGTCGATGGCAGATTCTTGTTAATACCAGAAGTGTGCGAAGAATATGACACTGGCGACCAGCCGTTTGCTAACCACATCAGGAGAAGAAACCTCAGTCCCCTAGGAAGTCATCACTTTAAGTAAGTGCTTAAGTTCACCTTTATTTGCATAGTGAAGCATGTACTCAAGTCCCACAAGCCGAAGACATTTACCCACATGCTCTGAGTTAAGCAGATGTCAAAGAGCTTCACTGGATGGTCTGCTATGGAGTCTGGCATGAATGGTTAATGCATCCATGAGATGGACTCTTAAGTGTGATTAGTGGTGGGAAACAGTAGCACAGTGACAAATACATGCAGAAAAGAAAGCGCACAAAAATGGTGTGCAAGAGCCGAATGTGTCCAACATATTTCATGATCTACATAATGATCTACTGCATCTCTCCTTTCTAAACTATATCTAATCCATGCAGAAGCCTTAGCTCCACATGATGTACCTTGCACATGGACAGAAAACTTCTGGGATCAAATTAATGAACCCTTGAAGCACAACAGAAATTCAAAACCCAAGACCTCTACAAGTCTTGTGCCTTATCTGGAACTTGTCCCAGTAACACATGGGAGCTGGTGGCTGCAACAGGAAAGCTTTTCCCACCTCCAGAACAACACTGACCCAGGAAAATCCTTCCCCAATCCAACATTCCCAGTTTCTTGACACATATGCTTAAGCCTGGAGCCATACAAAGTGTAATTTTCCATAGTCTCCTAGTCCAGAACCACCACCAACCACCAGATTTATGAGGCTGGCATGGATTCAAAGCCACAGTTGATCAGAAACAAGCTTTGAATGTAAGACACAATAACTAAGCTAGTCCTGTGAAGCTTCTGATAGATGTGGTCTCCCCTCAAGCCATGAAATCCCATTGACAAACTTCAGCCTGTCATAACCTTTAATGAAATACCCAAATGCTCTCCAAGCACAAATCTCTTTGGAGTGATTTGAGAGCATCATCCACACTAAGGGTTATCATCTTCTCCATGCTGCAAACTCAAGCTACTTGAAGGTTATCTCAGTGCAAGAAGAGAGGCACTCGGACATGAACACCAAACTCAAAAGCAAATGACTTCCCCAAGATGTTCCTCATGAAACTCTGGAGCAGGTCATGTCAGGAGCAGTCAACTCCCCTGCTCAGAGTTTCAAGGAAAAAGTGAACTTTCCTAAACACTGGGAGTCACTTCAGCGCTGATTCAAGTGCCAAAAAGTAGCTCCAGCCAACAAATAACCCAAGAGTAAGAGCTGGGTTCATTTGTATTGATTTATCATCACAAATAACGAGTCCTGACCTAACCCCACTGCAGTAAGCCTAACCACTGCTGACACTGCACCATATATCTTTTCCCTGGGTCTTGGCTTGAAGTCCAGAGGCACTTTTCTTTGGAAAAGAGCAGATTTGATTTTGATCACAAATATCTTTGCATGATTCACTGCCCCTTCTCACAGCCTCCTGAATCCTCTATTAGTCTGCAAAATGAACACAGGTAATTGCATTTTATTTTGCTCATAGCCTTGTTAACTCATTATAAGAGTAAAAACTGAACACTGGCACTCACAGCTATATCCCAAGATCAAAGTCACACACTTTCTCTACGTCTTGAGTCTTCTTCACACAAGTGAGTGAAGAGTATAAAGTCTCTTCTCCTATTTATCTCTGAAGGGACTGACCTGAAAGAAAGCCCCTGTTCAAACCCTAACTGAAACACCAGAACAACCACGTTTTCTTTTCACCTTGTCCACTTCAAACTGCCAGAATACAGAGGTAAGGGTAAATAATCTCATACTTCAGGATCCACCAGAGACATCTGAGCTGAAATTAGGAAGGTCCGGCCTTCCCTTGCCTGTCATTTGGCCAACTTTGGTATGGCTCTGGCATGGCTAAAGTATCTCCCATGGGCCTCTTGGAGGTTTCCTTGCTATTTCATCTGCTCAGAGCACAAAGACAAAAGGCAGCTCTTGTGCTTCCACAAGCAAACAGGTTCAACAGAGTCCTATAGAGTACATGAAAATGCAACACAATCTGGGAGCCCAAATCCAAAGCCACTCAAACTACCTACCCAAGCAAAGGGAAATAAAGCCAGTGTCACAGAAATCTTTCCTAAAATACCATAGGATCAGCCAAGGGGACTGGAATACTGATGGCTGCTGCTTGTGCTGAGCTCTAACTTGACACTAAAGCCAACGAGACAGAGGTCAGTGAAGCTGCAGCTGTCTGTGGACTCGCTTGAGCCACATTTGCTGAAGGCTGGAAGCAGCAAAGTCGACTGCTCCAGGCTCCCGCAGCCCAAGCCCATAAAAGACCAACTGCTGCCATGGACTCCAGGGACAAGAGCTGTGTCTGAGCTGACATTTGGCTTGGCCCTTATGAAACAGGGCTGCTTTGATTAGGTTTGTACTGACCAGAGCAGTCTTCTGAGACCAAGCAAGAAATAACATCTAAACAACCTGCACAGTAAAGTGCACTGTGGAACTCTTCGCTGGTGGCTTGGTAAGTAAGCTCTTATTCTTTCACAGAAATGTAACGGATCAAACGCATAAAGAAGGTATATATAAAAAACGACTAAAAAAAGATTTCATAGAATCACAGAATCATAGAACGGTTAACGCTGGAAAGGACCTTTAGATCATCTAGTTCCAACCCCCTTGCCATGGGCAGGGACACCTCACACTAAACCATGTCACCCAAGGCTTCATCCAACCTGGCCTGGAACACTGCCAGGGATGGAGCATTCACAACCTCCCTGGGGAACCCATTCCAGTGCCTCACCACCCTAACAGGAAAGAATTTCCTCCTTATATCCAAACTGAATTTCCCCTGGTTAAGTTTTAACTCGTTGCCCCTTGTCCTTTCACTACAGTCTCTAATGAAGAGTCCCTCCCCAGCATCCCTATAGGCCCCCTTCAGATACTGGAAGGCTGCTATGAGGTCTCCACGCAGCCTTCTCTTCTCCAGGCTGAACAGCCCCAACTTTCTCAGCCTATCTTCATACGGGAGGTGCTCCAGTCCCCTGATCATCCTCGTGGCCTCCTCTGGACTTGTTCCAACAGTTCCATGTCCTTTTTATGTTGAGGACACCAGAACTGCACACAATACTCCAGGTGAGGTCTCACAAGAGCAGAGTAGAGGGGCAGGATCACCTCCTTCGACCTGCTGGTCATGCTCCTTTTGATGCAGCCCAGGATACGATTGGCTTTCTGGGCTGCAAGCGCACACTGAAGCCGTCTCATGTTCAGTTTCTCATCAACCAGCACCCCCAAGTCCTTCTCCACAGGGCTGCTCTGAATCTCTTCTCTGCCCAACCTGTAGCTGTGCCTGGAATTGCTTCGACCCAGGTAATTTATAGCTCACTTTTTCATAAGCTGATTTATCCCCCATAATGAAATGCAGCTTTTGCACTGTAAGTGTCCATTGAAATAAGACTTCTGAGTAAGCCCATGAATTACACAGATGTAAATTGATTAGAGAGTGAATTAAAGTAGCAGTGGGCACAAAAACCGGCACAAAACCAGCACAAAATTAAAATAAATTAGAAAAGCCCCCCCGAAATGGGGTATTCAATGGAATGTAGGGACAGGACAAGGGGAATGGCTTTAACCTGCCAGAACAGGGGAGATTGAGATGAGCTCTTAGGCAGAAGTTCTTCCCTGTGAGGGTGCTGAGGTGCCGGCACAGTGTGCCCAGAGAAGCTGTGGCTGCCCCATCCCTGGCAGTGTTCAAGGCCAGGTTGGACACAGGGGCTTGGAGCACCCTGCTCTAGTGGAAGGTGTCCCTGCCCATGGCAGGGGTTGGAACTGGATGAGCTTTAAGGTCCCTTCCAACCCAAACCAGGCTGGGATTCTATGATATTCAAACAGCCTGACACAATCTCACATAGGTGGCCTGAATCTTTCCCAAAGAAATGCCATCTCCTAATCAGGAACATCATGCAGGCATCTGAATTTGCTGCTGCTGGTACTCTTTTCTCCTCTTGTTGTGGTACATGGCAAAAGCAGGTATCACAGGACCCTCTTTAACAAAATCATCACCAGATTTGATAGAGGCACTGATGCAAGAATAAGAGAACTGTGAAATATTTAAAAAAGCAGTTAAATATATTTTCCATAACTAAAAAAAGTTTTTTCTAGAAACACTTTTATTACTCTCCAGGGAAATTCTGCCAGCCTTGGAAACACTTTTTAAAATAAAATAAAAATCCCTGGACCAAGTTTTTTTGTTTCATTTTCTTGGCTTTAACAATCTGTAGAGATTTGAGCAGTCAATTTTTTGCCTTTCCCATTTTTCAGGGTTGAGTTGAGGGGACTCTGCAGATACCAACTGATTTCCCTGGAATCTCTCCTCTGGATCACTACAGTTGACACAAGTTCTAATCTGTCTGTTTCATACTTCAGAGATCTCGTCACACCTACAGGGACAGAGACTTCAAAGAAATACTCTTTGGAGACTTCTTCAGTGGCCCTATCTTCAGCAGACACATTTCTAATCTATTCCTAAACCCCGTAAGAGAGTTTTCCATGGATCTGAGTCAGAGATATACCGCTGCCAGCATCTATAAAGCAACTCTTTTTGTACCACGAAGGCTTACATACAAAAACACAGTGGAGAAAGTGAAAATAAACTCATACAGTCTACAGAATTAAGTTAAAGCATAATAAATCCTCACATAGATGCTTTTTTATGGGTAGGAAGGAAGGCTTGAGTTCAGGTGATGTGACTTTGAGCCAAGGTAATGGCTGAGATCCCTGTCTCTTGCTGGTCTGCGGTCTTTCAGGGAATCACAACTTCTAACATTGTAATTTCAGAAGGAGCTATGGAAATTCCCACACCGTGTGTCTCTGCACTGTGCTTTTAGGGTGCCAAAAAGCCTTGTTGCCTTCCCATGGTACAGGCGCTGTTTGGGGTAGGTTATCCATCATCTGCGCAGCTCCCAGCTCCTACAATTAACCAGGATGCACACGCTAAGAGTAACATAAAACTCATTCTTTTAAATGAGGGCTGTTTCCCCTCCCCATACCCTGGCTCCCCATTAGACAAGAAAATAGCAAGGAGGAGGAGTTTAAAACTCTCAGGAGAACCTAAGAGAAATATGCTTTGTTTGGAGTCATTACCTGAAAAAGCAATACAAACCCAACAGTCACTTTTACTGCTTTCAGAAAGCAACACACCCTGGCAAATGCCATCAACTGACAAGATGAGGTTTTAAAAAGGGTAAGGGCAATACTGAAACAGGCCACACATCCGGCCAAAACCACCAGTTCTTAGAAACAGCACCCAAAGCTATAAATCACATCTATTTGGTCATTCAAATCAAGATCACTTGATCAGGTTTGAAGCACAGGAACTGAGTGCATGAGCTATTTTGGAGGTGCTGAGCCACACCACAGCTGATGGCACTACCTCCCACCCCACCAGCTGCTCTGGCAGACCTATAGCTGGGAAGAGTAAGAAACCTTTCCCCTCTTCTTTAGCTGAGGACCATGGAAACCATTTCCTATCAAATAATAGCAGTAAATCAGGATCAGAAGGTGCCACCTGCACTACGAAACCCTGTGGTATTATTTCCCAACTGCCTAACATCAAAGCGTATCCTCGATAAACACAGACCTTGCACTTGCTTCATCTGACACCTAAGCCTTTACCTGACCCTTTTTTGTGATCACTCACTGTCCCCTCACAGGATCCAAGAGAAAAATCACATTTATTGCTTTTGGTAAATATTTCTTACCCACCCAAGCAAGTGCTTGAAAAAGAAAGACCATCCTCTCAAACTACACGACGCTGCTACAGTATTTTCTCACTGTTTCCACACAACCCTGCTCTCTGCCTTTGGAAAACATAAGGTTTTACATTACACCTTCTCTGCAGCTACCAGATTCTTGTTTTATCCTGTTTTGTGAGACAAAGGAATGTTTTACAAAGCAAGAGCAATCCCACTGGTCACAGTTGCCAGTAGGCACTGGAGTGGCCATTTGGCAAGTGGCTGCTGAGAGCCCTCCTCAACCTGCAATCTCAGACCTCGCTCCCAGCTTTTGCAGGGTGAATAAAGATACACGAACAGTGAGAGAGGCGAAATACAAGCAGTAACCCAAGCTGGCAGTGTTTCACATGAAGGGCAACACAATTTACCATTTGCTTGTAATTACTGCCACAGGATTCAGGTAGCCCAGAGCTCGTCATTGCTTCTATCGATCGTGTTCCCAAAAAAGCATTTTGCTGCTGGAGCTTAAAGAAACTTCCAACAGGCTGGATGCAAGTGTCTGTTTAGGTACCAGC
This sequence comes from Pezoporus flaviventris, assembly GCF_033815535.1. NCBI lineage: Eukaryota > Metazoa > Chordata > Aves > Psittaciformes > Psittacidae > Pezoporus > Pezoporus flaviventris. The sequence goes on from NW_026892549.1 coordinate 57,363,575, forward strand.
CTGTCACTGAAGCTAAATGGATTTAAACTGGCTTAGCCACAGGCAGAGGCACGGAAAATACATCTAAAGGCACAATGGAAACAAACAGAGAAATACTCCCAGATGGCTCCAAGGCTACCACATCTTCCCTGGTGAAAGCAGGCTGGACACCAGCCCTTATCACAGCCATGAAATGGGATGGAGAAACAGCACATCCCCTCACTCTGCAGTTTCCTTTCTTCTGGCACCTCTAAATATTTATTGGAGCTGATACACCAAGCACTGTGCTTCAGCTGCTCTGTGGGCATCTTTATCGTGCTTTTCCACACAGGAGGATGCTAATAATTAGGATCCTTCTGGATTTTGGAAATACTTGCCCATCTCCAGTACACAGGGCTAACCTGTAGCTTTAAAGAAACAGCTATCAGTGACTGCTCTTAGACCAGGGATGGGTTTACTCTACTGAAACCTGATTTTGGCTGATTCACATGAGTAACAGGTAAGCTGCAGAGAGGTTCAAAGAAATCCCTCTGGTTTAGACGCTTACCTGAACTACCCTGGCCTCTTGTGTCTGATGGGCTGCAACAGAAGCTCTTCACAAGCATCTGGAAGTTATGAGAGGTGCAGATGAAAGAAACCAACCTTCAACTTCAGCCTATTGCTGTATGTACTTCTCCTGGGTGCTCTTTATTACCTGCACTGCAGTAGTGGCTGGGAGTGACAGACACAAAGAGAAAGTCCCTCTCTTGGGCAACTGGTAGTCAAAGTCAAAGAAAAACATGAGCCGCAGGAATCTCTTGTGAGAAGTAGAGTAAAAGCTGGAGGGTGAACCTGAGAAGCAGCATCAGCCAGGGATAATGCACTCATGCTTCCCATAGTAAGGAATTGCTCTGCAAGTGACAAGTGTTCAAGGGAGACAGGAATTAAGGCCAAACTGCAGGTTTCTGAGCTTTCATCAAGAGCCCCTCTCCCACCCAATGGATGGAAGTGACATCTGAAGGACGCCTGATGGAAAGGTTGGTAGATTACATAGCATAACAGAGTGAAAAATAATGGGAAGAGTGAGGTTAAGCATTTCTGAGCCTTTAAAAAAGACTGGGGTGTCCCTTCAGCAGAGGGAACACCCTGGGACAGAGCAGACGGTACCTCTCCTGCTAACAAGCTGCTTTTCAGCCTTTACTGTTCCGAGTGAGTTAACCTTCCTGAAGCATTCAGCTCTGCAGCAGCACAGGCACCTTCTCACATGGCATGTTTTGCTAGCAGATCAAAACTGTTGTTTTTAAAATCTCATTAAATACATATGCAGCTGACAGACATTAGCACACATTACAGAAACACAACTGATGGTGAAGACTGAACAGCCAGCCTGATGTGCTGTCCCTAATTTACCCCAGCTATTCCAGCAGGCTCTTTGGAGTGTGTGATCCGTTACACGGGATTCGTTGTAATACCACAACACAAAACCAGACGAGTCAAAAGCAGAATGTCAGGTCAAATTTCCCAGGCTTAACTCAGGATTTAATTGCATTTAGAGGTTTAAGTCACACTAATACAGCCATCTTTAAGGTAATCTCCTCCTGTAGGAGGGGTTATATATGTCTCACACACAGGTACACCTGCTAACCCCCTGTACTTTAACCATCACTCAATACAGCCGCTCTTAGACCCCTCTTTTCCTCATGTGTTACTGACTGCTGCTGAATAATCAGTTTAGCCTGTAAGTCACAAACCACAGGCAGTGCTTGAGTCAAGGCATAGGACTCACCTTCAACTCGGCTAGAGAAACCCATGGAAAACTGCTACGGGGATTTAACAGAAGGAGATGCTCACAGATCACTACAGCTGGGAGCGGAAGTTTATGGGAGCAAGGCATTGGGAGTCTCTGCAGGATTTTGTGTGTCTAATTAGGAGTCAATGGCTAACCTGAGCAGCTTTGAGAGTGCAGCCCACCTGAAACACAAGGTACGTGGTTCAGATCCTTGCTGTGGGCACACCTTCACTGAGGCAGTGAATATCAGTAGTAGTAAAGCTGGTAGGCATCATACGCAGATGCTTCCAAGGGAGAATAGTGCACTGGATTTTCATGATAATACCATGTTGGTGGCTCAGCACAAAGGTTGCAGAGGGACAAGCAATCAGATCCACCACTGGAAGGAAGAAAGTGGAGGCAAAGGCATCTGGAAAAGCAGCACCCCATGAAAGAAGGCTTAGCTGCTGCTTTACAAATAATACAGAACACACAGGCAGCACCACTTCTATAGGCTAAAATATTGACATTTTGAGCCAGGCACCCACTAACATACCTCATAAGTGTCACAGAGAGACAGAATGGTTTGGGTTGGAAGAGACCTTAAAGCTCCTCCAGTTCCAATCCCCTGTCACAGGCAGGGACACCTTCCACTACAGCAGGTTGCTCCAAGCCCATGTCCAACCTGGCCTTGAACACTGCCAGGGATGGGGAATAAATAAATAAGCCCTCTTTTACCCCAATACTGCAAATTCATGGCTCCAAGACCAAGAACCATTTGGCGTGACCAGCAGAGTGCCAGTCTGGACCTTCAGACATCCCCTGCCAGGTCTTCTGCACAGCTTGGGCTTTCTCTCCCTGTTCCCCAACCTCTCAAGCTCCTTGGTCTGTTTGGACTGAAACATCGCAGAGCACAATTCCCTCTTCCAAGATAAAGCTCCTTGCTACAAGACTTAGGTGAAGCTCTTTGGACTATACCATTATACAAATACTGTACAAATGCATAGGACCCATGGTGTTATCTTGTGCATTATTTTTGGCATTAAGAATCCAAATTCTCCCACCCAAAGACAATTATCTCACTTGTTATAATAACTGTTTTTAAAGCACTGAGCCTTCTTTAGCTGTTTGGACCAACTAGTTCAACAAACAGTGAGATTCCTTCTCTCAACCTCCAAATAGCCTTTGAATTAAATACTTGTTGCAGCAAGAGAAAGTTTGGTTTGTTTTTGTCATCAGACTGGAGATCAAGCAGAGAAGAGATGCTCTCGGATGAAAGGCAGAAATGCCAGATGAAAGACTGAAACCCAAAGAAGATTTTAAACAACTGCACAAAGGTGCTGGGCAAAACCCATGGGTAACTCCACAGTGCCAGGCTTGACGCCAGCATATGTGCCCTCTCAGTGCCTTGTGCTGGAGGTAAATAAACACCAGAACGAGCCAGAGGGTTGGTTACGCATGCTGGTTGGGATGGAGCCCATCATCCCAATATCAGCATCACCCCTGCCTTTATGGTGCTTGGGTGGGTATTTATAGTCCCAGCCCTCCCTTGCCCTTTGGCAGAGGAAAGGTTTCATTGCAGGTCTCAGCTTTCTCCTTTTTGGAAACTTAACCCTAACCACACATCAGCCCTGAAATGAAAATTCAAAGCTAACTCTTTGGTTGGCTTAAACAAACTCAGCCTGGTGGCATGTAGGACGCTGCAGATGCAATCATGCAAAGCCCAGCTCCACCAGCGATAAAACATATCCCATCTCCTTTCCTATGTCCAAATTCATAGAGGACAGCACAAATGTCTTTTAATCACCAAATATTCCTCTCGTAGAGAACACTCTCCATTTCAGGGGGTTTGTTTCAAAGTTCATTTTTCAATTTAAAAGCCCCCTACCTACTATTCATCAGCACCACATCAGGGGCACCCTCAGATAATCAGACAGAAATGGGTTAAGCATAGGAAGAGCTCTGACAGCCTGTGGGAAGCAGGCTAAAATCCATAATAATCACAAAAAACAAACTCAAATCAAGGTAAATCAACAAAAAAACATAATAGAAAAGGTGCAGATTACAGATAATCAGCTATTATTGCAAAGAAAATTTCACACCAAAAATGGAAAGGAGGGAAATCAAAAACCAACTTCCAACCCTAGAAGACTCAATCTGGCTCATGTGGGCTCAGCATCTTCACTGCTGACAGATCTAAACCCTTCCTCGGGCTAGAATAGAACACACTGGAATTGCTTGCTAAGGTCTACAGCCCAGCTGAGGCGGCTACAGCAGCAGATAGGTGCTCACAGAAAGCTCAACTGTGATGCTTCAGGGACATCTTCCACTAGAGCAGGTTGCTCCAAGCCGTATCCAGCCTGGCTTTGAACACTGCCAGGGATGGGTCAGTATTTTTCCCATCCTTTGGTTTTTGTTATACCAGACACCTCTTGCTCTAGAATAACCACCAAAAAATGACCTTGTAAGATAGATACCCAAACACTGACACTTTCCTGTGTCTTTGCCTTTTCCGTGTCTTTGCCTTTTCCTCAGTTTCATTTGGTCACGTTGGTAAATTCAGTGGAGGTGCCCAAGGTGCTTCCAAAACACTGCAGTTGGGGTGTCGAAAGTATCAGCACACACTCTGTTTCTTGCAAAACTCCACTACAAGAGAGAACAATGTGCCGAAGAGCCTACTAATTCGAATTTAACTGAAGACGTTAAACAGCTTCTCAGCACCCAAATACCGTAGCTTACAAGCAAACAAACATTACAGAATTAACAAAGAGGTGCCAATCTAATTAAAATCATTCCACAGATATCTCTAAACACCAAGGGAGCCTGATTAGTAGCTGTTTATAGTAGCTGCTTAAGCAAATTGTGGAGGAGTAATAAGTCTGATCTTGTCACTTGCCAGAAAGACTTTTTTTTTCCTCACCTCCAAAATATTCCTTCAGCTTCAATTCATTTGAAGTTTTCATTTTAAAAGAAACCAGCATCTTTTGGGGCACAATTCCTTCTAAATAGCAGGTTTTATTTAGAACAGGCACATTGTAAGAGTGGTTGCTCCTTGTGTGTCATTGCACACCCCTGAGGATGCACACAGGGTTTCTCTTGGTGGGGAAAGGAGGCAGCGGTGTTGAAAACTGCCTGGGACTCCAGCACTGCTTCTTTCTAATACGCTGGCTGCTTCATTGCTTCACAACAGTGTTACTCACCTGCCTCTAAAATAAGCAATACCAGACCTAAGAAAGAGGGCTGCAAGGAAAGAAAAGCTAATCGGTGCTCAGTAGGATGCTAATTATTGCTGGGGAGATGCCCTGAGATACACAAAAGGTGACAGGCAATAGATCTCCTAAGACATGATGGTCTGATCCATTCCTGTAGGCTGGCTATGAATGCGAATGGTGGTGGCTGTGGCTGAAGAACTACAGCACCTGAGCACGTGGCTCATTGGTAACACAGGAAGCATCATATCCTGAATAAAATAAGGACTGTTGGTTGGGTTTTCACCCATCTTCTTTCCAGGGGATTCAAGAATGGCATTTGCCAAAGGGAGAGAAGACAAGAGATCAAAAATCGGAGAAGTGAGAGAAGAATGGAACCGGGGCCAAGACATAACACTTTCAGGAGGAAAAACCATTCTTCAGCAGGACGTTCCAGTCCAGGCTGGGAGAAAACCGGTTGCTGAACAGAGATCTTCTGTAAGTCAGGAGGAAAATGCCAATTCTCTACACACCCTGAAGATTAGTATATCCTGAAAACTCCCAAGAGAAGTGACAACGCTGAGATGGAGCATGGAATGAAGGCGTTTCTTCCATTGCACGACCTGCGTATTACACGACCGGCCTGAAGACAGGTTACGTTAAAACCCTCCTCTAGCAAAAGCACTGAAGGGCAAACAGTGAAGCAGAAGATAAAGGCTGTGCTCGATACTCTTCAGAATCAAGAGATCCTTAAAAAGATGGGGAACAAAAGACAGCAGCCTTAGGATCATGTGGTCTGGACCGTGTGGAGATCTCACAAGGCCAAGCTGATACACAGGACCTTCTTGGGCTGCAATAGACACCAAACGCAGGAGACCCCTCAGCACTCACATACCCTTCCTATTCTGCAATACAAGACCTTACAGCCCATAAAGTCTAAGGGAAGAGATGGCAGAGCTCCTCATGTCCCTGCTCTCACCCCAGTAATTACATATCTGTGCCTGAGATATTTTATCTCTATTAACCACAGGACCAGCAGCCCCAGGGAGATGCCTTCAGAGATGCCCATCTCTACTCTCCCCACCTCCTCCTCCCTCGGCCAAGCCCTCAGGCAGCAAGAGCAGAACGTGCCTCTTCAGGCTGCGCAAGGCCATCTGCAGCCCCAAACAATACTGAGCAGAACAAATCACTCACTGTTGCTCTTCTGGGTGCTGAGTGGGAAAGTGAAGTCTAGAGGCTCATCTGTGGTGCCACCCCTCCCCTGCAAATGGCACAGCTGCTGAAATGCATTTGTTTTTAGAAAGCGGAGAGAAAAGAGTTTTTTCGGTATCCAATTCACAGAGCTTTGCTTTTTCTTTTTTCTTTTTCCCTAATGTGCAAAGTGCTTTGTGAATGGGCCAGCTAAAATTATTTATAATGAGCTAATTTCCATAAAATTGGGCTAATTAATTTCCATGCTGCCTGATGAAAATTGCTAACATCGGCTTTTTACTGACAAGCGAGGTCCTGCAAGCAATCTCGTGCCCATCTGACTGGAAGGATGTCCAGGCTGCATCCTCAGCTAGTGTAAATCAGCGGATACCTCCTAAACCAAACAAAGTAGCGTGCTCATTTACACAGGGAAAACATAGTTTGGGCCACTTCACAGTTTCTATGGGGGTAACTGTGTTATCCACAGTTCAGTGCATGTATAAATAGGGAGGCACAACACAAGTTTATTCTTCAAGCTGCTGAAAGAAAAGCAAAGACTCAGCTCAACTAAAATCCATTTATTCTCCATTGGATTTAGGGAAAATCTCCAGCTTGGTGCAGCAGTCAACTGGGAAGCGACAGGAGGGGCAGTTCAGAGGGACAATGGAGAATAACCTGATGGAACTGCTTCAGTGCCTTAAGATTTCACTAACACCAAGGAATAGGTGTGCTCCTAGCTGGTTTGCTGATGAAAATTGCCACTGAAGGGATTAATATTACCCTTTTTAAGACCATTTCACATGGTACCAGTGGACCCAAGTCCAGTTATGGCTAGTCTTGCTGAGGACAGTTGACCTTGCAAAACAAAACGCTGATGTCCTACATCAGTGGGATTTCACAGGTATAATGAAAGCTGGTCTCAAAAGCAGGAAAATGCTCCTTGTAGCACCCTTTGTGTTGTGGGCTACACTTTGACAACATTTTCTAAATCACATTAAGCTTTTAGTCCCTAAGCCCACACACCACCAAAGGCAACTACTACTGGCATTTAGAAAGATATTACTGAGTTGTAACATGAGCTTCAGATGCTTCTTGGACTCCTAAGAAATATTCTATTAATACTCATATTGCTTCCATCTGTGCTCCCATCTGAACTCTTTCCTGTAAGCTCAGAGGTGTAGAGTTTGTGGCTGTCACTTTGGAATGTCAACATCCACACCTCCAGCCCTCCCTGACAACACAGATCATCTTTTCCAGCCAGAAAGATGTTGCAGGTTAATGTTCACAATCAACTTGTTTATTGTACCACGGTAAAGCTAAGTAAGGCAAAATCAAATGACTTGGTTTTCATGTCTAAACACTGCTAAATGATACTGTATCAAGCTAATTTTGCCTTAGGCTTATTAAACACAAATCGAATTTGGTGCTAATCAGATCCCAAGCTAGTACGCAACATGGAAATGTGTGATCCGCACTGACTGCTGTAAAATAAAGTAATTGTATTTGTGCAAGACGTATCTTTTAAAAAGCCCCACAATTACTAGTAGTCACACAAACGCTGTAACTTACTGGGTGCTGCCTTAAGTAATTTATCTGCTCTTGGCCTCAGGCCTATACTTTCAAACGATCTACATAAACTAGAGGGCAAATGTTTCTGGTTTTGAACTTATCCTGTGCTCCGTCACTTTGCAGACCTTGGGCTCTGCGTGGGAATCTGCAGCTTCCACGTACTGGCAGTGCATGTCCCCTACTGAGCAACATCTGCCAGCAGCTGCAACGTGGTGCCCACCTCCAAAATCCAGACGGGCAGCAATGCAGGGCGGTGTTGTAGCAGGGGGAAGGGGTGAGGAATGTCATGCTGATACCTGGGAGCCTCTATGCACTCCCCTGTCTGAAACAAGCCCAGCTATGTGGTGCCTCCAAGGGCAATACTTCCTTTAACCTGAGTGCTCAAGGCTGACATCTCTTTTTCAGTTTAGCCTACCATAAATGTGGATACTGTTGTTATCGATATAAATGCCTGATCCTTTTCTGCAAAGAACAACCCTTTATAAGAGGAACAGACCTACCTATTTCATTGTGATATGTACATATACACTGCATTTTTAACATGTTTAATAGCATTATGTTAAAACACTCAAGTTTGCAAATGTCTGCAGCGTCCCCACCATAAGGAAATGCAACCTCATGACTCCTGCAACTTTGACATTCAAAACTTATCCCCATCTCTGACAATTAATGTAAACTCTTTAGGAACTCATTCAAAGGCTTCAATCCTATCCTGCCTTTATGCTCCCTATCAGGTGAACATGCACACTAGGCACAACTGCAGTATAGATTTATGTGAATATATATATGATCTAGCTAAAACACTGATATATGTCAAACTAATATCTCTTTCTCCTTTTATTTCCACTCGTGTCCTTATAGAGGCACTTTATTCTACTGAAGCATTAATTATGATTTTCCTGTCCCTGGATGTGCCTACATTTGTCTTGTGCTTCTATTTACTGCTTTGTGACAGCTCCTGACAAGACAGTCAATAACACTGGTTTCCACTCCCAGGCAATTTGAATGGATGACTTGCAAGAAAGGAAATTAAGCAGGGTGTAGGGTGCTGGGGAGGAGGACACGAATACCAGGCAGTGGTTGTGCTCGATGACATTTTCTAAAGGAGCTCCTCTAATTGCTTTTCAAGTTTTTAATTCAGGAAGGCATAGCCTCAGCATGGCTTTGGTGTCAACAGCGGAATGAATGCTGTTTTAGAGAGGGAAATAAGGCCCACAGAAGTGTTTGAATTTCTGCCTCAACATAAAACCTCCTCGGCTGAGCTTTGAAACTCCATGTATGGATCAATAGGGAGGAAAAATAGCTGGAATGCAGCAGGACTGGGAAAAAGAGGATGTTTTGATGGCTGCTACCCACAAAGATGCTGTAATGCACTACATGTATAGGCAGTCTGGGTCCATGTGAGACACTGCGTTCACAATGCTAGAAAGGACAAAGGCAAACTAAGGAAAGCCACAATAAAAGGGTGACCACTGAAAGGAAGAGGAGAGATGATAAAAATATTCCCATGACTGCACGGTGGGGAGGAGGTGGATGGTACAATTCTGTTCAGCCTCCCTCTAAATGTGGAACTACCACTGACAATGTGCAAAACCCACCAAACTTAAACCTCATAAATGGATAGAAAATCTTAATACCAATGCCCAAGCTGTGGCTCTCACTACTCTAAGGTACCATTAAATTAATGCATTTAGAAAGGGATTTCATCAAGGATGTCTCAGCTGAAAAGATGACCAGAGCATCCTCAGGTGTAAGAGGAGATCTTTTAAAGGTACAAATACAATTCCCCCAGGCCTGGAGCCTAGAGCTGTGCCTGTGGGAAAGGACTCACTGATTACACCAGCAGACCAATGGGTTCCTGCCCAGTTTAACCCCATGGGCTCTGTTCCACTGGGCTGGCAGCCCTCCGAGAGCCACCTTTCCTCTGTTGCTCCTACAGCTCCGTGCAAGGAGCAGCCAGCAAACAACCTCTTCTATTGTGATGTCCACATCTCAGTTGCTAGGTTTGGCCCCACACTAGAGATGCAGAGGTAAAGGAATGAATGATGAATATCTGAGAAACAAACAAGTTGAACCCTCCAGAAAGAATCCACTCAAGTGTTGACAAACAACTCCACGTGGATTAACAGGAGTGCTTCACCCCAGGATTTTGAGAACCCTAGACTAAGATCAGATCCTCAAGTTGAGATAAGCTGTGGGAGTTCTTGAGAGGCCTCATCCTGATCAAAGAACTGGACTGCTCAACTTGGAAACATTACCCTGCATTAGTCCTGAGCTATTTGCACAGCATCAGCTGCAATCCAGCAGAAGACACTGCAGCCATCTGTCACTACTGCATGCTCTCAGAGTAAGCTTTCCTGTTTCACTTAAAGGAACTTTTCTAGAGTGCTATTGATAATACACATTGAAGCCTAAAGAGACATGTTAAAGATGGCATCTATGCCTGCAACAGAGGTGCTCCTGGAAATACAACGAAATCCTTACAAGACGGAGATGCGCACTTTACATCAGGGAATAAACTTCTAACAGCCAAAGCCCAACCAAAAGAATAAATCATTCTGCTCAACAGACCCTTTTTTTCCTGCAGACTGAGGCAAATACATTCTAGAAAAATACTAAAAGAGCATTAAAAGCCTTTGGTTTTTTATATGCAATAGCTTTGCTCCATTTTGCCTAGAATTTGTTGCATACGAGATAGGTCCTTTTAATTGTATTTAAGGCTAATTTTTTTCACAGATATGCAAAAGGCGTAGGTGTCTGATTTTCATTCATTTCTAAGAGTAACTGAAACTCTACTCAACCACACTGGAACGCTCAGTCAGAAAGCACGCTGTGCTGGATTAGTACAGATCCATTGAAACACAGCGTGCTGCTAATGCTCAAACACTGTGTCATTAAACAATAATGAATCGAGGTCCTAAACAATGGCATTGCAGATGAAGATACAAGAGACTTAAATCACATTTATCTACTTTACTTCCAAGGCAAAGTCAGCTTAACACACCCGCACAACCCAGTGCAGGCACTGCAAGATGCAACAGCTCCTCCAGCTCCTCTCTCTTGCCGCATCAAAAAAACCCAAATATTGTCTACAGGGTGCATTTAGCCTGTGCTGGATCAAGGTCCCTTGAAGGCAGGACCTGAAGGAGCTTCCTCTTGCTGGTATTAGAAGCATATAATCCCCACTGTAGATTTAACAACCTCCATCCTGAAACTTCACTCGCCATTATGACCAGAAAGATGTGTTTTGGGGCACATCAATATGAAAGCCTCTGTCCTCTGATACTCAAGACGCCTTTTTTTATCATAGAATGGTTTGGAAGGGACCTTAAAGCTCATCGAGTTCCAACCCCTGCCACAGGCAGGGACACCTTCCACTAGAGCAGGTTGCTCCAAGCCCCATCCAACCTGGCCTTGAACACTGCCAGGGATGGGGCAGCCACAGCTTCTCTGGGCACCCTGTGCCAGCACCTCAGCACCCTGATGATCAAGTATTTCTTCCTAAGGTCTAGTCTAAAATGACCATCCTTCAGCTTGAGGACATTCCCCCTTGTCCTGTCACTACAGTCCTTTTACCCTAAACTCAGTCCATTCACCCTGATCACACTCTGTCCTTTCAGCCATCATACTTCTTTTTATACTGTTGTGTTTCTGCCTTCCCCACCAGCAACCTTATTCTCTTCCAGCTCTCTACTATAATACAGTGACTTCAGTCCACCTAAATAGGTCCCTACCTTCACAGCCAAGCTCCAGCAGCTCTGCTCATCCAAATCTCACTTGCTTACACTGATCCCACCCTTCTGTTATCATAAGGTATTTATTCCCACTTCCACTAAAAATACTACATCCTCCTTTTGCTGTATGACAATTTTCTGCCTTAAATGAACTTTTTAATATTTAATTCATTTCTTACTGACTCACCTGGGGAGAGTGGAGAGTGAGTGAGCAGCCGCCTGGTACTTAGCTGCTGAGGTTGTCCTGATGGACCAAAGACAGGGGACAAACCTCCCTATGCTATTAGCAGATGCCACAGTTTGAGTTTAGACTTGACTAGGAGATACCTGGACAAAATCACTGGTGGGTCAAAACTTGCACATCAAAATGGGAATATGATCTTAGAGACACGTGTAAGAATATGTTTGTGGTTAAGCACACCCACATGTTTACAGTGCACTCTGTAGCAGTAAACTAAAGCACCCCTCTGGAATGCGGGAGACAGAGAGAAATTCCTACTCTGGTAATTTGGGGGGAATAGACACAAAGTTGGATATTTAAAAGTAATGCTTACATTTCCATAACTTGTTACCCAAGACACAAGAGCTTTCTTATTAGTTTTGTACTAAGCAGGAACCAATACTCAGTCCATTTAACCAGCAAATGAAAAATCAAACCCAGATACATCAATCCCCTCACAAGCACTGTTCCTTAATCCCAAGCAGCTTTTTACTACTCAAATTGCACAGCCGGGATAGATCTCACATCCCTCTTTGGGGCACATCAATACGAAACCACTGCTCAGTCCCTAAGCTGCACGGCAGCAGTTCCCCCCCTCCTGTGGCCACAGCCTTGTGGATCAGGGTGAGTGATGCTGCCGGCTGCAGATGAGGGTCTCCAGTGGGGAAGGTGCTGAGCTGCTGCCTGGCACACCACCATTCCCAGGCACGGGGCAGATTTGATCAGGCTGGGAGCTTGGCAGCTAGAGCCAGGCTTGTGCTGCTGTTCCCAGGGGCTTCTGGGGGCAGTGGAAGAGAGATGAAGGCAGAGCAGCAGCAAAAGTGCAGGGCTCCAGCTCTCCACCTCCATTTGTGCCCAGCAGTGATGCCCTCAGCAGCCCCCAGCACACCAAAAGCAGCCACTTCAGCAGAGAGGAGAAACTAAACTGCACTTTCGGCAGTGGTTTCGCTCCAGAACTTCTGTTGAATGGGTGCCTTTGATCAGAGGTTAATTTGCACCAGAATCCACTGTCCTTTATTCCAGATACTCATCCACAGATTGATTGCCTCTGCAGCAAGGCGGATCAGGCAGGGTCTTCAGGATAAATGGCTCAAAATAACAATTGCCACGCTGCCTATTTTGCTACACACCCCCCGGCGACTTTCCCCCACTCAATAAAAGATGCACAAGGAAATAGGAAAATAACAGTATCAATACAGCATACCCCCTCCTGCAGCACATTCAGGAGATGGCCCCAGAGTGGGAAAGGCATGTCCTTCAATATTTAACTTCTTCACTCTTTGTTCTCCATCTCAAGTTGAACAATACGTTAATTACCTGATGAAGCATTATAATTACTCTAACAGCTCTGCTCTTAGTTATAATTACTGCATCAACACTTTCTTTTTCATATGCTTCAATCTATACCTATTACATTGTCATGATGAAGACACATTAACATTATAATACCGTATAATTAGCTGATAAGCAATTAAATTATTCCACTGCTCTTGTTCCTCTTTGCCAAGAGGTTGCTTTCCAAGCGCTATTATCTTCCTTTTCTCTGGTTTGCTTCAGAGGTTGGGTGTTTTTTCCCTCCATTTTAAAAAAAGACCTCATAGACGTTATTCCAACAATTTCATTTCGAATTCTGAGGCAGTACGTAGTTGAGGTTCTGGGAGAAACTAATTTGTTGCTAATACTTTACACTTTTTTCCTCTCGAGTTCAAACTGGTTTTGCTTTCCAAAAGCTGCCTGGAATGGGAAAGTGTCAGAGAAATATTTGTGTAAGAAAATAAACGAATCCTTAATTGCTCCTTTAAAACACTTGGAGCCACACGGTGGGATGAATGCGAATAGGGAGGAAACGGGAGGAACGTGAGAAAAGCAAAACTGTTTTGGTTTTCATCCTCATATTTATGTTACTTTATACCTCAACGGAAGAGTTAGAAGTACTTTTTGCACCTTATTTTTTCACACCCTGAAGAAAATCATTGCTAATAAGCTCAGTGTAGCTATTTGAGAAGCCTGACTCGATTTCAACAGCGGCACTGGCAAATTCTCATGGCATACAGGAAACCTCCTAACAAACACCGTGCGGTGCATAGTAAAGCTGTGTAGACTTTTTTATCTCTAGCATTTATGTGGATTATTAGCCTGCTTGTAGGTCTCGTGCTTTGTCCTCTCGTTTGATTTTTGAGGCTGAAAATTGCTCATTTGGCTTTCAGTCAGTGCAAGCCATTCATGTTATTGCATAGCCTTTCCCCTCTCCTGGCTAAAATCCCTTTCATATGGTTGTAGTAAGTCTACAGCACTGCAGCGATGGAAATAACTGGCCACAGCAGTTTTAGGTGGCACAGGGCTGCCTAGTTTCCATGCTGGGATTATTTCCTTTCAGCCATGTTTTGCTGCCAATTGTTTTGATTTAGTAACACAGGAATATGAGTAAAGCACCTTGGTACAATGACAGAGCAGACCTTGGTGATGCAGCCCAACCCCAGACACCTGGGGAATAATCTGTCACTGAACAGCACTGATTTACCCATCCACCTACCAAGCTACCCCCACACAGGGATTTCTCCATCTTTCAGTACCAGAGATGGACACCAGATTCAAACCATCTCTTTTGGAAGAGAGCAACAACTGCTTAAAATCATACCCACCATTTGCTATGTTGATTAAACTCCTCAATTTCAGATGTACCCAGTGAGTCTTCTGCCATCTACCACAGCAAAGCTGAATTTCTTGTCTTCCTGCTCAAGCTGTTCCTGGGCAACATTCCTTATTTGCTGTAGGCACCAGCCCTTGAAGTGCTCAAACCTGTGCTTGCCTTCATCTTTACCCAAGAAAACCCTGAAGGACCTCAGTAAATTTATCCCAGTGAGGATTACTAAAAATCCATGGCATCCGAACAAACATCCCGAGGATGAAAAGCTGGCAGGAGGAATTTTTATGTGCTCTTTACTGAAGACTCCCTGTCTCCACAACACCTGCACCCACCTCATTACTAATAAAGCACTCAGTGGTGTTCAGCATCTATACCTAAGTCTGCCTTGGTCCCACTCACATACATCCCTGCCACCCCAGCTCTTCGCCCTCCAGTGCAGGGACAGGTTTCCACATCAGCAGTCGGCTCACATGAAGGGACAGTTTGCTCACCTCCTCCCTGTGTTTGTCTAATGCTCCTGGGTGAAGTGTGAGACTTTGAAGGCTTTGTCAGATGGGAAAGCACCAGGAACACCAGCATTTATCCTCTCTGATGCTACTGCTGCTTCCCACAGTGCTCAACATAAACTGTGTTAATGCTGGTCAGAGGGACTGACAGCTCAGCTCCTGTGGCCATTCAAACCCGTGATCAGTTTTGGACGCTTCTTCTCGCCTACTGGCAACTATCCTGCATTTAAGTTAGCTTTAAATTGTACAGATCAAGGATGTGTTATTCGCTTTATCACCTCCTTATTATCCATGAAAACTCCTATTTATTTCTGGCAAAGTTCTTTGCAGAGATACTGTGAAAGCACAAAATGGTGCTGCAAGACAATAAAGAGAGCTGCTAAGAAGTTCACAGGGCTAGTGCCTTCCTGTCCTCCTGCCCGCCCCATGGCCCTGTCTCTGCATACCGTGGTCCCAGCACTGCTCCCTGCACAGCTGCATCTCTCCCACCATGACCCTGGCAAGCTCCACACTGGCCCCAGATGAGCCATGGGCTGGTGTTCATAATATCATAGAGTGGTTTGGAAGGGACCTTAAAGCTCATCCAGTTCCAACCCCTGCCATGGGCAGGGACACCTTCCACTAGAGCAGGTTGCTCCAAGCCCCTGTGTCCAATCTGGCCTTGAACACTGCCAGGGATGGGGCAGCCACAGCTTCTCTGGGCACCCTGTGCCAGCACCTCAGCACCCTCACAGGGAAGAGCTTTGGTGTAAGAGCTCATCTCAGTCTCCCGTCTGGCAGGTTAAGGCCATTCCCCTTGGCCTGTCCCTACAGGACCTTGCTCAAAGCCCCTCTCCAGAGGAGCCTTCCTTCTCTCCCTGGAGCCTTCTCCAGGCTGAACAAGCCCAGCTCTCTCAGCTTGTCTCTACAAGGAGAGCTCCAGCCCTCTGATCATCTTTGTGGCCTCCTCTGGACTCAACTGTGTTGCCATCTAGGTGAGTGAATAAGGGAGTGGGACTATCACCAAGGGGCAGCAAGCAGCATGGTGCTTTTTCTTTCTTAATGTCTCTGTCTGGTGGAGCAGGGGTAGAAAGTTCAACATCTTGGCCATAATCTGCTGTTTCAGTCTTTTTTTGGCAGCGCTCTTTCCAAATCAAAAAGCCATTTGGCAGATGTGGCACGCAGACCCAGCCAGCCAGCTCATCTTTACCCATCCTCCAAGGACTTTGCATGAGCACCATACACAGGCAGGCTTCATTACTGCAACTTTACCTTTTAGCAGAGCTTCCAGAGACTGCTCTGGCACACAAAGACAGCACAGGTGCACCCTGAACGCCACTGGAGATGGTGCCTTCACACAAAGGTTTCCCCACTAGCTGCCTACAGAAAAAAAGCTTGGATTTGACATGCTTACCATCTGCCCCTGCAGCGAGCAGCACCCCAGCAGTGCTGGGGTCCCAAACGCTCAGGGGTATGGCTTCTCTTATATCATTGGCTACATACATGAAGAGATTTATAGGCATGTCCTGGTGCCTGCAGCAGTCACCACCCATGGCTGAAGAGCTGAACTTCACGCTTAGCTTCAGAAAGAAGGGTTAGCTTCAGCCTCTGCATCTACACTGGGCTGATCTGACCGCTCTCCCCTCCTTCCCAACATCAACATGCTTGTTTTCAGCACTCACAGCTTTCCAGCTTTAAAAACCCTCTCATCATTTTTGCCCATGCTGTTTATTTCCTGATGTTGTTTTAAACTGTTTGCACATGGCCCCTGGTATCTCAGCGGGTGAGCACTTTACAAATAAAATGATGAGGAGGGTTAAAAGGATGTGACTTGATAATTCATGCTAGTAGCAGCCAGATGTCTTATTGCCTTAGAAAGAAGCAGAAAGGAGAAAGCAGATCATCCTCATGTGGGTTTAGTTGTACATAGAACACTTTAAAAAATGAAAGCAAAATGATATAGCAGATGCAGAAACTGAAAAGCTTAACACAAGTGAGCTGAAAACCAAATGTACAAAGGAATGATAAAACATGTGCTTCCCCAAGCTATTCTCCATCATCAGTACCCTCAGTGAGGTTTTGATAGCCTAAAACCTCTCTTTAAGCTAACAGCTTCTGCATACTTTTTTGCTAAAAAAAAAAGATGGATTTTTCTAGTTGCTAATGAAAACCAGGATATGCACAACTTTGGGGTATGGGGTACAGGAACAGATAGATGGAGTGGGAAGGGCAGGTCCTGCCTTAGTGCACTTCACTGATGCTCCGACACTACGCTTACTGAAAGAAGCTGGGTTTATAGCCTGTCTTTGCAAAGAAAAAGCAGAAAGGGAAGATAAAGCCATGGGCTGGATAACACAGTGCTCCTCTGACAAAACAACACACTGCCATACTATGGTGTTTAAAATAAAACTAGAGAATCACAGAATCACATGCAGCATCAAGCTAAGTACAGCTCAGAACAGGAAGGGAGATACAGACCCTGGCTCACCCACCCCATGGTGGGTGGGAGAAGCAGCAGACACACATGCAGGGGCTCCAGGTTCCAAAGAGGGCAACACCAGAGGGTCCTTTGCATTTTTACATAATCCTCTGACAGTAAACTGACCTCGAGCAGCAAGAAGTCTCATCTTGAGATCACATAATTCAGAATCCTTCCTTAAAATGCAAACCAAGTGATTTTAAAGAATCACTCCCCACTTCCAACCCCCAGCTGAACTGCCATTTGGGTATACACCACACAATGCCTCATACTCGGGCTGTTCCAGTCCCTCCACTGGCAGCTTGAGAGAACTGTGGCCCCACTGTACTTGGAAGGACTGGATATAAAACTCCACCTCTCCAAAGCAACCCAGAGCAAAGCCCGAGCAGGCTGCAGGACTGGCCATCACCCTTCTGTGCTGGGTAAAACTACAGTGCCATCTCCCACTGGCAGGGGGAAGCCTGGTGGAGACAAAAATCATGCCAAAGGCTTTGCAGAAAATGATCTTTTCCTTTATAGGACCTGTGAAATGCCATCGAGCATTTCCAGGAGCATGCATCTGAGAGCACAGGATTTAGCTGTAAAGCGATGGAGGGGAAAACAGCCATGCACAAATCATGGGACTGTAAATGTGATCAACTTCTAAAAACCATCTGGAGCCTGGTATTAAGCCTAAATCTAGTTCTGCCTCAGTAGCAATAAATATAACAGTAAAATACTCCAGGTAGTGGCCAAGTTCAAACTTGTAGGGGAAATAAAAAGATTACTTTAGTATCTAAAGGTGCTCTTTTTTTATCTTCCCCACCACCACCACCTCTTAGTAAAATAGAAAGACATTCCCTGAGAACCTGAGTTAATGCTCCTTGAAGCCAATTTTCCACTGAATTTCACAAAGCTGCAGATTTTGCTCCTGGTGAACCTGGTGGTAGTTTCCAGAACACCCAGCTTACAAGCTTAAACGGGCCTCTGTGTTTATTTAACCCTTTGACAAAACACTTGGGGAAAAATAGAGAGGGGGGGAAATGTCAGTGCTCCCAGGTGCACAGGGACCGAGTTCCCTCTGAAATCACACTGAAGGTTAAGTTTGTGGGGTCCCAACTCCAAGAAACCAGCTGCTTAGCAGATAAAGCCTTGCACAGCACCACTGGCATCAGTGGAGCTCAGCTAACTTATACTGGCAGTAGACCTGACCCTTAGCACCTAAATGTATTTACTGAAATTCCATAGAGCTGTCTGTCCCATACTAATATTAGGACAGGGGTTGCAGTACATCCAGAGAAAATCAGGACATGTATTTTTGTAGTTCTTGAAATTATTCACACTGGACAGAGCTAAAATGTCTGGAATTGGGGGTGGGGTGGCTAGACACCCAAATTAAATTAGGAAACGCTCAATTACTGTGACTCATACTAATAGGATCTTGATAAAACAGGCATAAAATAGCCAATGAAATTGGCTTTTGGGGCATTTCACCCCAGACCTGGCTGGGCCCCCATAGCCAACAAGGCACTCCTGATTACTTCAGGCACATAGATATACACCACCAGACTTGGGTTTCAAGATCTCTGTGCAGGAAGATCTCAGTGGGGCCATCTCTTGCTCTATACTCCACAAACCCAAGGGTTTTGCTCAGTTTAATCACCACTAGAGTTCTGTGACTCCACACTGGGTCAGCAAGGCAGAAGCAAGCCCTCCATGCACAGAGGGTCAGTGAAGAGTGGGGTAAGCAGCGCTTCAGCTTGGCAATTACACCAAGTGTGACAAGTGGCAACATGAAATGTGTCCTCGTGCCAATCCTTCCTCCTTTTATATCCCACCTACAACTCCTTCCTTTGTCTGAAAAGAGTCTAAGCTTCTTACTATGTTTCTTGGTCATGGCACCATTGCTTCGACAAGGGCTACTGTCAAGCAAGAGAGCTCCACACCAGGCTCATTCCAAGATTATATAAGTTAATCTATTTTTCAAGGAGGACATATCCACATGCTCTGTCCTGAAAAAAAACAAGAGCAATGTTGAAATGGCTTTTATCTTTTATTGCAAAGCTGGAACTGAGGAGTAGAAGTAAGTTAAATTGTCAACAGGGACCCTCTTTACTTCTCCGTGCATTGCTCCTTCTAATAACCAACATGGGAGAAACATTCCTTAAACATGTGCAGCAAAGGGAATGTTTTTCACGATATGTCAACGCTTCCCACAGTACTATTAATTTTAAGCAGAAATCTCATCCTTTATGGAAAAAAAAAAAACAACAGAAAAATCTCAACTATCTTGACCCAGCCACCTGTGCTGACCATTAGAATGATTTCCATCAGCACCAGTGTGTCAGACATGGTTATTTTCCAAGGCAAAGGAAATCATTGCCCATTCAGTCAATGAGGTTGTGCAGAGAGCTGGAGAAGGAGGCCCTACCAGGCATCTCTTTCCACCTCCACCACTTAATGCATGGCAGCATGCCTTGACCAGCACCACACCTTCCAGCTCCTGCTGTGGGGCAAGCAGGAGGCCCAGAGACAGTAAGTGATGAAACCAGTAGGGGAAGATGCTGCTCCTCCTTTGGGATAAACAGGAAAAGAAACTGGGGCCAGTGACCAAAGCATGGCAGATGACACAGAAACAAAGGCATGTCCATGGGTTGGCTGCGTGAGGGGAAGGTCTGCCAGTGTATGGTGGGAGACTGAAGACCCCAGAGAAACTGAGGGAGAAGATGAAATACAAGGCAAAACCCCCTGTAATTGGGGAAAGCCTGGCCCCATGCATGGACAGCAGGCACTGTGCTGAGCAGTGACTGCTGGGTGAAGCTTGGAAGAGTAACTAAAGCAATTACCTCCTCTGATTTTTGAATTCCTTCTGCATTCAGAGCAAAAGGGCTTTGGGCAATGACAGATGGTCCCTCGCGAGTCTTGCTGTGCTGGTTTGAGGCTTTGGACGTGTCCAGCCAACCCATCTGTGCTATGGCCCTGCAGCAACGGTGTCAGCAGAAGGTGACCGGGGCCAATGCTTGCAACCCAGACACATCCCAGGTGGAGAATGCAGGCTCCTGACTTAAGCTGCCAATGGAGGTGGCTCAAATGTTGGCCAACCAAGTGGAGCAGTTACAGTCTGAGCCTGCGGGGACTCTGCTGGTGGGACAGCCAGCTGGAGGCAGACGTGTTTTATACTAGCACACAGCAAAGTACACCATAATAGGGCTGCTTGAATCCTCAATAATTTCCATACAACTAAGTGTAACTGAGAAATAAGCATTAAAAATGCCTGTCTTCAAAATCCATCCCTCCTGTTGTGTAAGAATATTGCTAAGCAGAAGTTTGGGCAATGGTTTAGATTAGGAAATAGAGGAAAACGCATGTCCAGAGAGGAGAAATCCCTGCATCGCAGCGCAGCAGGGATTGCACCACACTGCAGACGTGGAATTGAAACTACAGCAGCAGGGCCACCTTTTTTGTGGCACCTCCAGGTCCGAATTCCTACCTTTACACACATCTCCTGGCTCAAGCTGCCTGTGTGCATGGATGCACAGAGCTGCACATACACACTGCACTGCTTGCTTTAAAGCTCAAAGCCTTTAGGCTATGCTATAAAGAAAACATTCCACTTAATAAAGCTAATAACCAGGCGCTTGGTGCCTATTTGAACCTGCCATGTCACTCCCTAGCCAAACAGTGTGCCCCTAATCAGCATTCTTCCTGATAGGTTTATACTGTAATTGGTAAAATTAGACGAAGCACTACTGTGCCAAATGGCAGTATAATTTCAATTCCCTCTGTTTAAACAACTGCTAGCTCTTGCACACAAAGTACTGTACTTGAGGGAAGCATGTTACTTTTAATTCCCTACTTTCCTATTGTGTCAAATATTTTCTTGTGGCTAAGCTCTCAGGTCTATTCTGTTCTGGAGCCCTTCCATTCATCACCAAAAGTCTGAAATGAGGCCCTTGAATATTGTAACACTCAATACTGCATTTTAGTTTATGCCTGCTTATGTATAACCCACAGCAACATGAAGAATAGCCCTCAAGTACACCTTTAATTAAAAATGCAACAGTAGGAAACAAAAACAGAACTGACAGTGCTTGGTATCACAAAGCAATAGAAAAGAGCTAAAATGCTAAACTATCTCCCTAAGAAGCATGGCAGAAACACTGCCATTGCCATCAGTGTGGGGCTTGTAGCAAAGATGATGCTTGCGCCTTCTTGGGGACAAGGAGCAGCCCTGTAAGTAAAACTCTGCTACAACCGTCAGCTCACCCATACTGCGGGGAAAATAACTGGACTTGCACAGAAGCAGGGATTAACCAGACAGAAATACATGATATGGCAGCCCATATTGACAGGTTTCTGTGGAAGATGCTGACCAGGCAAATCCAGCCTTTACCAGTGTCCTGGGTTCAGCAGTAGCAGTCATTTTTCTCCTTCTTGGTAGCTGGTGTAGTGCAGTGTTTTGACTTTCAGCTCGGGAACAGAGCTGATAGCGATGTTTTGGTTTGGCCAAGGACTTTGTGAGCCTCATGCTCTGCCAGGGGGGAGGGGAAGCCGGGAGGAAGCAGAGACAGGACACCTGACCCAAACTGACCAAAGAGCTATTCCATACCACAGCACGTCATGCCCAGGATGTAACTGGGAAGGAGCCGGAAGGGCTGGGAGACTGCAGGGTTGGAGGAGGTATCGGTCAGAGCTTGGTCGGGCTTGGGGGGGTGAGTTATCGGTCAGCTGGTGGTGAGGTGTTGTATTCTCTTCCCTTGTTATTTCCTTTATCATTATTATTATTGGTGGTAGCAGTAGTGATTTGTGTTATACCTTAGTTACTAAACTGTTCTTATCTCAACCCGTGGGAGTTGCATTCTTTTCGATTCTCCTCTCTGTCCCTCCAGGAGCAGGGGGAGGGCCAGGACGGTGAAGAGCAGCCGGACGGCCAGGTACAAGTCCACGGCCACGTCCGTCCCGCCCTGCTGCTGGAGCCCGCCCGTATTACAAGCCAAGTATATCCACGTTTAAACCACGACACCCAGCAATTGCTGAAGTGTAGAGAAATCCCTAATTCACTATTTCAGAGGGGGGAAAGACAAAAAGCTCACTGGAATGGCAACAGCTTCCTGGGGAAAAAGCACCCCAGGAAAGGGATTGCAAGCTTGAGAGCTGGATTTAAGGAAATGGGGGAAAGGGAAGACCTTAGGAGGAGCCCCTTCCTTGGGAAAGATCTACACTGTCCAGAAGTATCAAACACAATCAGTGCAGCATGACTGGGAAGAATAAAACTCTTCCAGATGCAGATCAGCAGTTCTCAAGTTTCTGGTATGTGACTGATGACTGAAGGAGACATGGGCGATCCTACAGGGATGGGACAGAAAAGCTGCTTTCCAGAAGGATTCACATATACGTACACTACAAGCACATAAATATCCTCTTAGTTTTGCTTTTCCATGCAAACAATTGCTGTACATACTTCAGGCACACATGGCTGTGAGCATCTATCTGTGGTATCAACCACAGGATATAGACTAAACCTTCCACTACATTTAGCAGGAAAGACTGGCAACTGTTAGAAAATCCCAGCCTGGTTTGGGTTGGAAGGGACCTTAAAGCTCATCCAGTCCCAACCCCCTGCCACGCGCAGGGACACCTTCCACTACAGCAGGTTGCTCCAAGCCCCATCCTGCCAGGCCTTGAACACTGCCAGGGATGGAGCAATGCTCATTTTCAGTCTACTCACTGAAACAATGTCTTTTCTCAAAGGTATAGATAAAAAAGGGATTGAAAACTTAGCTCACAAAACTGTAATTAAACACCCCGTTGGGCCTCTCTCCACTATGCCTTAGCACCACCTTATTCAATTAAAAACAAAAGAGACTTTCCCTTTTAGACTACATCACACATATGAAAACACCCATTTGGCTGAAACAGCTGATTCTCTGTGATTTGTTGCTTCTTACTTATTCATATCTGGCTGATAATTTATCTAAATGAAATCTCTTTAAGACACTTGGCACTAATGGCAGGAATCATGCATTACCATACATCTTAAAAAGATCTGTGAGTATAAAGATTTCAGCATGGGAACAGAGGCTGAGGAAGGGTAATGCATCACTGGATTGCAAGCAGAGCTTCTGCCCATTATCTATCATGCAGCAGAGATTATCTAAATTACCATCTTTCATGAACCTGTGAGGAGTGGAGTCTGCGGATGATAAGCTGCAGCAAGTCCACGTGTTTTGGGGAAAACCAAGGAGCTGATGTGCTCACCCACAGCAGGTGAGGAGCTGCCCTTCTGACTTAGAATCACAGAACCATTGAATGGTTTGGGTTGGAAGGGACCTTAAAGCTCATCCAGTTCCAATCCCCTGCCACGGGCAGGGACACCTTCCACTGGAGCAGGTTGCTCCAAGCCCCCGTGTCCAACTTGGCCTTGAACACTGCCAGGGATGGGGCAACCACAGCTTCTCTGGGCACCCTGTGCCAGTGCCTCAGCACCCTCACAGGGAAGAGCTTCTGCCTAAGAGCTCATCTCAGTCTCTCCTCTGTCAGTTTAAACCCATCACCCCTTGTCCTACCACTCCAGTCCCTGATGAAGGACCCTCTCCAGCATCCTTGTAAACCCCTTCAGACACTGGAAGCTGCCCTGAGGTCTCCATGCCGCTTCTCTTCTCCAGGCTGAACAGCCCCAAAGTTCTCAGCCTGTCTTCATATCCTGGAACAAATCAGTCAGGAGGACAAAGGTGACCTGGCTTTGGCCACAGCAACGAGCATCAAAACCAGGAGTTTGGATCCAAGGAAAGACAATTCTGTTCTTGACTCCCTGATGGTTGCCTGCTTGGTTTTTAAGCACACACTACCTATACAAGCAGCACTTCCGTCCTATCCCTCTAATTGGTCTAATTATGCATTTCATTATTAAGGCAATTCCTAATGTTATATATTACATTAACCAAGTCTTTCAATTTATTTTCTTCCCTACTTTTCTCAGCTAATAAAAGGAGAGCAATGAAGAAGGGGAAAGAAAACTGCCCATGTTCAACCCTTAACATTTAAATGAGCTCCAAGCAAGTTCACACCTTCCAGAACTAAGGAGGCTTGATTTCATTTTTATTGAGGCTATGGATTGGAAACAACTTCTCTAGAGGTGGGTTTACAGGGCCAACGGGACACTGATTTCCAGCTGGATGGCTGTGACTAGGTTGCTCTGAAATACCTTACAGTCTCAGTAGCCCCCTGCAGCCTGGCTAGCTGCCATCCCTCCCCTTTTTAAAGCCCATCAAGAGGCGGATGAGTAACTTGGTTGTCACTCATCATCAAGAAAGGGGATCTTAAGTCATGGGGCTGATCATATCCAGCTTGTAAATTCACTAGAAACACCTCCCTTGCCTTTCCCTTTATCGCAACCTCCACAGTTTACTTTTTTTAATGGATTTGCCTGTTTGTCAACTGCTACTAATCTTGTGCCAAGACCTTAAATGAGTAGGGAGGCTTAACCATATCTGTTCCACTCTGGAATTGCCCAAAAAGCCCTTCTAAATTCTTGGCAAGCACCTCAAGTAGCATAGGGGCATGCTGCAAAGGCAGGATCAAGTGCAGAGCAGCAGCCACTGGCATGCAGAAGAGTATAAGATAAGACCTTGAGATGTCTCAGCCCAAATCCCTGCAACAGTATGCTGGCACCTGCAAGACAAAGAGCTCTCTGCATCGCTGTAGGTCTAGGTAACAAGGCTTTATTCTGACTTTCTTGTATGGTGCTGACATACAAGCATGGAAGAAAGCTGAAAAACAGCAGTGTTTCTCTGTAATGTTGCTGTCTTGCTAAGGACACTTCACTCTAAGTGATAAAACAAGATCAGTGGTGAAGGTATTCATAACTGAAACCAAACATCCATTATCTGGCCTTCAGTAACTTCCTTGGCATGGCTGTTAAGTTCCCTAATACCTCTATAGAGCTCAGAGCAATTTAGACTGAAGATGCTATTTTAAGCAATTCAACGCTAAACACGTTTTTGCCATCAACAGGAGTCTGGCACCTCACAGCAGCTGTTAAAAAGTTTGTCCCTGTCTACACTGACCATAAGACATACTGAAGAACAAGTCAGTTAACATGATGGAAAACACTCCTAATTTTCACTTACTGATTGCTACCCTCTCCCACTGACTGCCGTCAGAAGGGACCACCAGCTATGCAAAGCCAAAGCCTTGTTCCACCCAAGCCTTGGTGAGCTTTTGCTCCACAACCACGCCACAGCCCCAGCTGGGGATGGCTGCATCCCTTTCCATGCCAACACATCGCAGTAGCAATGCACCATCCCACTGCTTCCCCAGGGCAACACTCTGCTGGGCTTAGTTTCCAATTAGTGCCTCACCACAGACCAAGGTGCATGCATAAACACTAATTAACTATGGTTTTCGGCACCTCTGGAGAACAGGAGAGCGCGAGAGACAGGGAAAGACCCAGAAAGGAAATGGCTGAGAACACTAATAGCAACTGCATCAAGGTGCTGGGCAGTGAAGACACCCTAGCAAGGAGACAGGGCAAGCTGGGAGAGCACCCAAATAGTAACAACCAACTGAGAGCCTCTGATGCTGAGCTGGGGTAAAACTGTGCTCTGAAATACAGCAAAAGGTATACAGGTCTCCCGAGAGTGTCATGTATGATTCCACAGTGCGACCCTGGCCACATACCTCTTCCCAGGCCCTTGGTGCAAAAACCTTCCCCAGAAGTTAAATGTTGCCTAAACACAGTTAAATTTAGGTGCTTGGATTGACTGCTCTTTGCCACGGCATGACTGACAGCTTACAGAAGCTAGGGAAAGAATGAATGTGTTTGAAAGTGCCACAATAATCACAATATATTTACATTTTTCTGACACATTAGTCAAACATTTATCATTTCTTAAAATGCAGCTATGATACTTTGTCTAAACTGTCATGAGTCACAATGTAATTACATGGTAATCATATGGCAATTAATTTATATGATATTCATTTGAAACGGAGAAGAATTAGGCTTGTGATAGCATGCAAAATTAACAGGCACACCAGACAAGGAATGGAAATCAAGCCACTGATAAAAAAAACCCACCACAAACTGCAGGAAAATAAATGTTAAAATCAATGTTTAAACAAATTGCTGCCAGCTTTGGGGAAAAGCTGTGAGACAAAACCATCCCATTTTGTGTTTCTGAATTTCCTCCTGAAACAACCTCTCAAAACTTGGCTTTTTTCACTTCAGTTTAACCCCTTCCATCCACCCAAAAGGACCATTTTTAACCTTCCATCAACATGTATTTTAACACTTCCCAAACTGAACTACATAAGAAAAATCAACAAGAGGCCAAAGGCTACTGCAGGGGACTCAAAAGCTTTTCTGTGCCCCATTTTGGGATTTCAGGTCTCCAGTTTGCTGTCAGGACTTATGACAATTGATGCTACAATAGGGCATGCACTGGTGATGCCCACACGCTAATAGAAAACCAATGGCAATAGTGGAGTTCTCCTTGCTTGAGAGACCTCTGGCCCTGCAATCTCTTTTTCTGATTTATTAGATAACTGCAGGTCACAGTTAGCTGCTTTGGGCACTGAGCTCTGGTCATCAACCTGAATCCTACGGTGATGGAAAACTCCAAGAGGGATGAGGCTGGAGGGAAGCAAAGATGGTTTGGGCACAGTTATACCCAAAAGCCAGAAGCAGGACAACAGAGAACAGGGGAGCAAACGAGAGAAGCTAAAACACTTGGGCAGACCCACCAGAAAGAAGTTCTGAGCTTACGAAAGGCTTTTAACAGCAACCAAGAGTAATTAAAAACTGAAAGCTATTTTGCAGTGAAGGAAATTAAGATGCCTATATGGTGAACTATTCTATTTACAGCTTCCCTTTAAAAAGTCATACTGATTAATGACTCCAGCTCATCTCATTCTTATTCACAAGATATTCTGTATTTATTTTGCAGAGAAAATGTTTAACTGGAATAGCCTACTGAGGTCTTCTTAACTCATCTGCAGCAGTTGTCTTGGGAAACAGCACTGTAGTCGTATTTAATACATGCACTCTGCACAGCAACTTTGATGAAAAGGGGAATAAAGTTATACAATTATTGCATTCATTATACACGATACATTTTTGTTCAGTGGCCGTTAGTGCTTTGCAGAATAGCTGGGTCACCTGGAGAGACACTGTACCAAAAGCCTTCTCATTAACATTGCCAGGGGCATGCCTTGGACACTGCAAGCAGCTGGTAGGTATGAAACATGACGTTTACCTGGTAACAAACCACATAAAGTGGGTGAGGTGGGGGACAGGGGACACACAGACAGATGCATCATCATCTTCTCAGCAATCCCCTCAGCCTGCGTGGGTCAGGGTCTTAGGAAAGACTCTGAAACCCAAAGCCACAAAGACACTTAAGATCAGCAAGTCCAACCATCACCCCAGCACTGCCAAGACCACCACTAAACAATGTTACCGAGGGCCTCAGCAAGGTCCTGGTTCAGTGTGAGCACATCCAGGGATGGTGATTCCACCACTTTCCTGAAAAGCCTGTTTCAATTTCCCTGTCCCATTTGTCCTTACCTCATTCAACCATAGGGTCTGATCCATGAGCTCCCTCACACTGGGAAATGGGAAGCATCACTTGAACACATGTGAAACAGGGCAAGAGCCACCTCTGGCCATTCCCCAGCACAGAGCAGAGGTGACCTTGCTCAGGCCACAGATGACAAATGACACTTGACAGTGTCTCATCACTTATTATGTATCACAACTTCATTGCTGGCTGTCATGCTATGGAGACACTCCCAGGCTCCTCCTCTGTGCTACCAGGAAGAAAAAGGATATTTCAAGCTCCTGATCCCATTTACTAGCAGCTCTCCTATTTGTGTGGAGTAAATATGCTGAGGCTTAGGCAAATAATGAAAAAATAATAATTACCTAATGAATTCTCTGATTGATTTGATAAATGCTCTCCAAACAGAGTAGAAAATGGAATCATAAATAATGTACTCCTCCACTGATGGAAACAGCTTTGAATAAGCTTGCACACGTCTGGCAGTGTTTGCTGAGACAGCTCCCGTATGTCCACAGGTACCATGCCTGCCAGGAACCACCAATGTGAGTTCTGGTGTGTGGTACCTTCATCTGACACAGTGCCTGGCGGTTCACGAACAAGACAGAGGGTGTATAAAGATGCTGAGGGAAAGGGACCTCCTGGTCCAGAAAGGTGAGAGTTGCAGCTTATATCCATCAACCTCCATGAGTACAGCATGAACACAGAACCAGAGCATGGTTTGTGTTGGAAAGGACCATAAGACCATCTAGTTCCAATCCCCTGCCACGGGCAGGGACACCTTCCATTAGAGCAGGTTGCTCCAAGCCCCATCCAACCTGGCCTTGAACACTGCCAGGGATGGGGCAGCCACAGCTTCCAGGTGAGGCAACCTGTTCTAGTGCCTCACAGGGAAGAACTTCTGCCTTGTATCTAAGCTGAACTTCCCCTGTTTCAGTTTGAACCCATCACCCCTTGTCCTATCACTACAGACCCTCAATGACGAGTCCCTCCCCAGCATCCTTGTAGCCCCCTTCAGACACTGGAAGCTGCTCTGAGGTCTCCACACAGCTTCTCTCCTCCAGGCTGAACAGCCCCAGTGTTCTCAGCCTGTCTTCATACCAGAGGTGCTCCAGCTGCCGATCACCTTCGTGGCCTCCTCTGGACTTGCTTCAACAGCTCCACGTCCTCCTTACATTGGAGACTCCAGAACTGTACACCGTACTCCAAGTGGGATCTTGAATGTTAAATTGTGCTGAGTTTGTGTCTACAAATGGACGCAGAAAGACTTAAAGTCATTTGTCCTTTTCTAAATTGTGAAGTCCCATCTGGTTCAAGTTCAAACACAACAGAAAGCTGCCATTTCCAGGCACAAGCTGGTACCCCTGCACAACACCACACATGCACCTCTTACCCTAACAGGCCTCCCTGACAGCCAAAGCCTTCTCCAGGCTCTGCACCAGATCCATTCTCCTCTCCTTGGCACATACCCGAAGCAGCTGAGCTCGCAAGGAAAGGCTGCAGCTGAACTTGGTGTTGGTTTCTTGCTGCCCTCCCTGTCTGCAAAGCTAACCTCTGAGAAGCACAGGTTCAGCTTTCACATTGTACCTATGTGAGGTGCATACAGAACAGGCTGGGAAAACTGTCAGCAAATACATTATTTATGATATTATCGAGCGGGTTTCACTCAGATGATCAACATGAAGAAACCCCCAAATGCTCTGAAATGCTTAACAAGGCAAAATCCTAGGATCCACCAGATCACTATGCCAGGCTGTGCAAGGACTGTGTTCTTCTCCAGTATTTGGGGGATTTCAGGTTCTAAGTAAATTATGAGCTCTTCTCCCTCCTATGCTTTCTGCCACTTCTCCTGCGTAGGCAACTTACCAGTGTCACATCAGTCTCAAAAGGGCCAGACACCCCACATGTCTTTCTGCCTGCAGGCTCCTCTAGGAAAGCAATACCTCCCTGCTGAGCTCTGCAGCCCCCAGCTCCTTCACAGCTTCCTGAGAGAAACCATAAAACAGGAATACAGAGATATATATAGATGATATATATATTTACATATTATAGATATATATGTATTTATTTATATTTATCTTTATATAGGGGTAGGTTTAGATTAGCTGTTAGGAAAGAAAAATTCTTCCCTGTGAGGGTGCTGAGGCACTGGCACAGGGTGCCCAGAGAAGTTGTGGCTGCCCCATCCCTGGCAGTGTTCAAGGCCAGGTTGGACACAGGGGCTTGGAGCACCCTGCTCTAGTGGAAGGTGTCCCTGCCCATGGCAGGGGTTGGAACTGGATGAGCTTTAAGGTCCCTTCCACCCCAAACCAGGCTGGGATTCTATGATATATATATATATATATGTATATATGTACAAACCCCCTAACACTGCTGACTTTTTTTGCACATCTCCCCAGAACCTCCCCATGCTGGCTGGCTGTGGGCCAGAAGAAAAGTATTTTCAAGACTTACCAACATACGTTTAGCCCAGTTCCTGCTTTATATGCCCAAAACAGTGTGCACAGACAACACTTGATGGAAAATGCTCTAATGGACTATAAATTCTGCTCTCTCTTCTATGCCTGCTCTAGGCTCCAGCTAAATATGGCAAAGAAGAACTATTCACACGTACATAAATTATCTTTCTATGGATAAAAGTAGTTGATGTGGGAGATCGGATCCAGTTCAGTTAGTGCCTCCATGACAGTAAAGGGGAAAATACTCTACCATGACCTATTGTAAATCTAAGAGAAAAGGCTCCAGCAGGGACTTCACCATTCCTCGGCTAATTGTATATAATTAAACAATGTTACAGCACCATTTACAATCATTTCAATGAAGTTCAATGATACACACATTTACTGATTTTATTACAACATCTGTGATCTTCATTTTGTTTCATTTATTGTATTTCTTTTGCAGGCAACAGCTCTTTTCAGCACAACAAAAAATGACCTGCATCTTTATGAATAACTTGCTTTCATCAGATTTTAACCCAGCAAAGAGAAAACAGATTTGATAAAATACCATGGAAAAAAATCTATCCTTATCAGGTTGGAGCAAGTTTTCAAAGAATAAACATATCAGCACAGGGGAAAAGAAGAAGATCAATATTTGGTTGACCAAAGTAAATTGAATATTAATCTTGAATGTGGCAAATAGCTCCAGCTGGGAAGGGGAAGGAAAAACACATTTGAAAAAATCCAGGTGCTCACTGCTTTGTAATGAACCAGAATGCATTATTTGAAACAAATTAAGAACTTTGAGCTGAACAGGAAAAAAATCAGGGGCCACAAAGCAACATTTTCCAGTGTTTCTGTTTTGATGAGGGGAAAAAAAAAGCAAACCAGACTTCCCACTCGGGTCAACCCCAAATGACTGCTCTAATTCTTTCCCAGTTCAGTCTCCAAGCTGAAGTGTCAAGTATTTGCATGGACTGGCTTTTACTGAAGTTTGCTTCTGTTGGACTACAAAGCCTCCTCTTTCACACCCTCACTCAGGTGACTGCTGACACTATTCCATGTCTTATTTAGAAAACATCATCCATTACCTTCTTTTCCTTATTGCAAAAGCTTTATAGCATGGTTAGAGTTGGAAGGGACCTTAAAGATCATCTAGTTACAACACCCTGCCATGGTGTGTGGGTTATCATCTACAACAGGACAAATACTGACAAAACATCCTCTCAATGTCACCAGAAGAGCACACACACACCAAGCTCTGCCCCAGCTGAACAAGATTAAATAACATCACAGAGATACCATGAGGCCAGGAGCAGAAGTGCTTATTCTCATCTCTCTGGCATGTTTTCCCTTAGAGGTGCTGGGCTGGGTATCACTTCTCTTTAGCCTCGGTGAAGACTTTCAGCTAACAGCCCCGACAGGGGACAAGCCCCTGAGGCTCTGGCATATGCATAAGGAGCTCAGATTTAAAGCTAAATTAGAATAATTCATTTGGCTTTTACTAGGGGAATAGGATTCCCCGTTCACTGTGATACCCGGTTGCTGTATAGTCTGCATGTTCCAGCCTTCATCAGCGGTCCTCTGAGGTGCTAAAGAAAAACACCTGCCTGGTTCCAATATGCCACTGCTGCAGTGCGTAAGTTTTAGAGGTTGTCGTGAGGTCTCCTGAGGAAGACTTAAAAAGAAAAACAAAGTGGAAACCCCTGAATGAAAACAAGAATTAAACTGGGAATCTTAGAGGCAAGGATGATGATCATGCACCTTCTTCCATTTCTAGGATGAAAATCTCTGCCGGGCACCCAGAAGAGAAGGAACACAGGTCTTAATGTAAGATAAAACAATTGTGTGGCTAAAGGTGAAGGTGAATGGGTATTTTGGGTGAGAGACAGAATGAGACAGGAAGACCTGGATTTCTGCCTCTAAAAAGGCTTTCCAGACCCCAACCACAGGCAGGAGCAAAGCTGCCTGTTACACACAGTCAGATACCAACTCTGCTGGCATCCCTGGGAGAAAAGTCTCTGGTCAGCCATCACCGCATGCAAACCATGGAGCAACCCAGTAAATGCTCTTTGGCAAAAGGCAAAGGGGTTTCAAACCAACAGCCCCAATATAAGTGATTGGGGTTTGTCCCCGCTTTTATTTAGGGAAACAGCATGTGCATCCTACCTGTCCTACTGTTCCTCCTACCAGCCTTGTTCCGCAGCTTGCCCAGCTTATTGCCTCTCTTTGAAGAGGGCAGACCTCTGGGGAAGTGTATCAAGAGCAAATCACAAACAGTCTGCATTAAAACCAACAACAATAAAGCAAAACAGCAAGACAGCCCACAACAGCCGGCAGCTTTTCCTCCATTGCCTGCATCATGCAGATCTTATACTCTCTCTCCATACCTTGGGAAAATGAGGAGACATCAAAAAGGAGGAAAGAGAAACTGAAGTTCAGAAATAATAGGTAATCAATCTGAAATTTGAAAACCACCCCTTTTTTTTCCTGGTTGTATTGTTCCAAGCAGCATGGGCTTGTAGAAGTCTAATCACTTCCCATCCAGCTCATCGATCACTCAAGAGAACTGGCCCCTCACACAACAGTGAGCCTCAAATCGGCTCCCACCAATAATAAAAGGTAGCAGAGGAGGACAATCCCTTCAGAGGGCTGTTTAATAAATCTTGTCTAGACAGGGAACACAAGAGAAATGGAAAAGCTTTCCTGGAAAATCGTGGCCATTCAGTCCCATCCCGCTTACATTATTGGTAGGTACTTGCTGCAAGCAATACTTCCATGTGAATTTTCATATTTTGATTCTTGTTATTCAGCATCATCCAAAATGAAATGTTAAAACTTTAATTATTTAAAACCAGGCCAAGGTAGTACTTGAGGCTGATGGAAATTGCACACTGGCACTATTCCTGATGCCTCCGCTGCAAAAACGCCAAAGAGAAACTGCTGCCACTCCTCTATTTTCAGCAGTTGCTGACATTTTACTGTAATTTATTCCCGTTTTCTCCTCCTCTTCTTAAAAATAACACCACTTCTACTCTAATAATAAACGAAGAGCTCGCACATCCGAAGGACCTTTCGGCAAAGGGCTGTTTCTGCCAGCAAAAGGCACCTAAGCTCAACGCACGCAGCCGGCTTCTGGAGCACATGCTGTATAAAACCCAAGCACTGATCATCACCACATTACGTTCAGCCCTACTTTACCCTTTGATTTCTTAGTCCTAAGTTTTTCTTTCAGCAGCCTGTCCTTTCAAATAACAGAACCTAAACATCAGCTACCAGCAAAAATCCCATTCCAGGCTTTATCTGGTGTATTTTTTGATGGCTTCCTCCTCCACTTTTATCTGTCAGAAGCACTAAAGACTCCCACAAGTAGTGAAGTGTTCCTGACATTCATGGCTTTTAGATCCTTGGTTTCAAAGAACCGCTGAAGGTTATGTTGATTAAGCCCAAAGATGTATTTCTAGAAAGCTGTAGCTTAAATAAAAAAAGCTGTTTTGCTGTCACCGTGATCAGCCGCAACTGTTACTGAACCAGAGCATATGGGAGACAAAAGCCATCAGAGAAGCCTTCGCTGTTGCCGGCTGCTAAGATTTGCTCTCTCCAGCAGAGATCAGAGGCAGCAGGAAAGCAGAAGCAGCATTTAGCTCAATTAGAAAACAAACAAATCAAAACAAAGCCTTGTATTGAGTGAGATGACGGACGATTACCCGCCAGTTAAGCGAGGGCTAAGAAAAATCACTGCCTCTTGAAAGTGCTACCAGACAAGAGCCCTGTTTGTTTTGTGAGAGCCCCAGAGGTGCCTCTGGAGCATGGAGCTGAAGATGTTTGTTTAAGGAAACAAGAGGAGCCTTTACTGGGGGCTTTCCTGAAAGGCAAGATGAAGCCTCCTTACTTTGCGAAGTCCCTGCTAACCGGACACAACAGGATTCATCCTTCTGGCAAACTGACACCCAGTGGACGCTGTCTGCAGCAGATCTCATAAATACCTGCTTCCACTGTGAATTCATGGTATGATGCAGCATTAAAAATTGATGAGAGAAAAGAATATTGGAAATTGCTTAAGGAGCTGTTGGGTCTGGGCTCCTCACAGTTACAGGGATAGTTACAGGCAGCAGACACTGGAAAACTACCAGTTGCTTCACCTAACAAAACTTCAGTCCTTATTAGACATAAAAAGATGGGTCATTTCCTTCCAGGGATCAGAGTTAAAACCCAACACTTGAGCTACAGAAGGTCAGCAAGACCTTTAAGAACAACTAAGAAGTGAAAAGGTCCAAAACCAAAAGCCAGGCTTACATCTCACAAGCTGAAGGCACATTTGGAGAAAGATGACCTTCAGTGGGAGGACCTGAGGGTGCAGAAATGCAACCAAAATAGTTTCTTTTAAGCTTTAACCTCAAGGAGTGTAAGAACTCTATTCAAAGTCATTTAAATGACTAGAATTTTTGTAACTCCTGGCTGCTGGCTTAGAATCATAGATTCACAGAATGGTTTGGGTTGGAAGGGGCTTTAAAGCTCATCTAGTTCCAGCCTCCTGCCATGGGCAGGGACACCTTCCAGGTTGATCTAGGTGGCCCTGTCCAACCTGGCTTTGATGAGAGGGATGGAGCATTTGCAACTTCATTGAGCAGCCCGTTCCAGTGTCTCACTAGCCTCAAAGTGAAGAATTTCTTCCTTGTATCTAACCTAAGTCTCCCCTGTTTTAAGTCTGGCTTAGCAGGGTCCAACATGCTAGTGCAGGTGTGTGAAGATTACCTGATTTGAAAGGGTTTCTATTCAGTACTCATCTTTTTTTGCATTCCTACTATCAGGTAGATCAAGCTGAGGACATGAGTTCCTGGACTAATCAGTGCCATAAAGCCTATTGGAAAGAGCTGTTCTGCACCTCCCAACATGGGGCCATCAGAAACCACCTTTACAACCTTCCCCACTTCCACTGTTTTGCCAAAGGAGAGCCAGGAAACTGCCTAACACAGGTTGTTCCCAATGCCACCTGAAAAGTCTTTTTGCAAAAAATAAATACACTTGTGGCTATCTCACTCCTCTTTGGTGCATGAAAGCATGCAATCATCCACAGTGGGATATCTCCAGCCCATATCAGCTATCTCATACTGCTGTAATGGAAAGCTAACAAGAACAAGGAACGGTATCACAGCCATCAAATCAGGTGCAAAACAGCTGGAGGAAGGGGGATTTTTCCTGCCTCAAGCCATACCCTCTCCATCCAGCCCTTGGGGCACGGGTGTTTGCACTGCAGGATACAACATGCTCCCTCCCCCCAGCATTAAACAGACCCTGCATCCTAGCTTCCAGTGCACCTTCCTGTTCCAAACAGCACTTCTGGGCTCCCTCCCACACTTCTCCCACAGAACAATACATTTCTAACAGAAGATGGAAAAGGAAAAGGTGACCAGAAGGGCGCAAAAACGAATGCAGAGAAAAGCCTTCACACCAGGAATCACAGGCTTTAAATCTCTGTATACCGAAAGCATAACATTGAGGTAAATGACATCAACCCAGTATTTCCCATCGACCCTGAACAAGCATTTCACTCCATCTCAGGAAGACTGGAGAACACAACAAGCCCCAGATGTTTGTTGCAGGAAGAAGTATGATAACGGACATGTGGTGCCCCCGTCACTGCGATCCGTTAGGGGAAAAGCACACCTACAAATTACCTTTTTCCATTGAATAAAAACAACACAGTTTGGTTGAACATCAGGATTACAAAGCCAAAGCAAGAGTATTTTATCATTTTCCCCAAATCTGCTTTTTGAATGTTTCCAGCCAGCTCTACTTAGCACTACGCGGCTGAGCCACATGTCCACCAACACAGGCTGAATTGATCCCAAAGCAGGCGACAGCACGGCTGCTGGAAAAGATGTAAACATATTGATGCTGGTATAGATTTAAATGTTCTAGACCTTCCCTGCCCAAGGAAATGCTGCCTTGCCTGCTAGGAACACCCATGGAGATGTCATTAGTCCGTAATTTGGGAACTTTGTTGTTTCATGAGCTGAGCACGCACCAAATGGATTTCCAAGGTGAGGCATCTTCATTGCAAATGAAGTGAGGTTTCTCAATTTCACTGGCCAGTAATGGAGAAAATTTGGTTCAAAAGGCCATAATGATGTCAAGAAACAGAGGGCACAAAACCACTTGCTTTGCAATGACTGGATTTCCTTGCTCACAATACACAATGCTTCCTGACAGGGTCTAACCATAAGTATTTGGTTTGAGTGATTTGGGTGTCACCCAATCAGGGACAGTTACAGGCAGGCTGAGAACTAAATGCCCTTTTAACTGCATTTTATTCTTATATATGCATTGTTCTGCTAAAATAATTCATTGTACCCTAATGAAAGGAGCACGACTCACTCCAGGAATGAATTTAAACTCCCTGGTGATGGGTATTCAAATGCATGGACAGAGGGTCTGTAATGGAAGATCTATCATTAGCGCCTGAACCCATTTTATCTTCATTTCACATGGTAAGATTGAACTGAGTGTTGGTTTGGGGGTATAATTGATCTGTAGCTGAAACAAACCAGCCACGCAGCTAAGTGAGGAGATGAAGTAGTGGATAATCTGTAGTTTAAAACCAGCTGTTCTGCTGAGATCAAATGATTACTTTGGCACTGAAAGGATGAGCTGACAAGGGAGCGTGCTTCAGCATCCGCCATCATTACTGGGCACTGCTGCTGTAACCTCCAGCCATGCTGATGCTGGGACTGGAGCTAGTTGACAGCATGGCTGGGATCAGTTCCTGGTTTGCTAAATGGATGGACCTCATCTGGCCTCAATTACAAATACCAGCATTCTCAGGAAACAAATAACAGGCAGAGGAGGCGGGAAGGAGGATGCCCACCACCAGGCAGATAACTCTCACTGCAACAAATGCCAGCAAAACTGTTTAGGTTTAAAGCTCTGTGGCTGTCTCTGCTCTCTACAACAGTTTTAACATAGCACAAATATTTGCAAGTATTTTCCTCCTATTTCTCTCTGCTTGCACATCTTTGACAATTATTGAGAATGCAAATTCACCTCATCCCTTTCTGCAGTGCCCTCCCACAGGGATTCCTGCTGTGGCTGTTTGTAATGGGTTTCCCTATTTCAGGCAAGGTACCACCTGTTCATGGGAACATCACACAAACGGGACAGAAACACAAAGGAGGACACAGGTTTGCAGTTTCCTTTTCATTCTTCTTAATCATCTTTTATGCTTTCAACTACATGAGCATTTGCCAAATAACCTGAAGATCACTGAGGTTGCACCGGAGATGAAACACAAATATGGTCACATACCCAGGCTGCAGAGACTGGCTGCCACAGCAGCAGGGTTATTCTGCATTTTGCTCGCTGGCTCGGAGGGTTCCCCTTCCACAGAGTGCACTTCCTTCTACCTAAAACTTCACCAGACTCCAAGGAAATTAAAAGTGGTATTTCAAAAATGACAGCAATCTGTAAGACCTAACAGGTGAGGTTTTCCACACCTATATCAAATCAAGACAGCTCCTTACAACCGATACATTTTCTTCTAGTTTATTACCAGTAACGTCTTCTGCTTCCCAAAGAGGTTACTCCACACTTTTGCAGAGACAGCCATTAATTCCCTGATATTCATTATGGATTTTCCTTTCTTAGGCCTTCACTCTGCACTGTACTTTTGAGGGATGAACTGTTATTACTATTCCTAAGGTATGTATTACACAGGGTGGTCGCTTTTGATTTACTGCGACAATACAACATGTGCCTCACCATTCCTTTCGCTCTTCCCTGCCCTTCAGCCCTTTCTGGAAGGGAAGCCAATGAGTATGGGTGGTTTTCCAAAGACTCCTTCCAATTTCGAGGCTGGAGGGGTATGTATAAATCAGCAACACTGGTATGAAAAGGATTTAAAGCAATGATATTCCATATCTCAAGCTTCCCCATCTGGAGACAGCAATACACCTGCAGGTAGCCACGGGTGTTGGTGGGTTTCCTTGTCATTGGTTCACAGGCTGTCCCCTGCAGCAAAATGCAGATGCTTTCCCCATCACCATGATTACCCAGAATTATAAACCAATTTATATTGTTTTACAGCTGCTTTTCTGGCACTTTAGGATCTGGATCAATCACAAAACATCAGAAATCAGAAAGAGTGGCAATATCAGCTCTGGCCACCATTCAAGCTCTTGTGCCACTTGGCTACAGCCCTTCCATTCTATTCAAACTAAACAGCATTTACTTTGAGGGTCTTATCTCCAGTTTGGGCTCATTGAAGTTGTTTTCTTAAAGCATGAACATAAACAAAATGTATTTTCAGTATAAGCTCTCTCTCCAGTGAGCAACATTAAGCTATCCCTATTATTTTCCCAGCACAAAACAGTGCAGGTTTGTCAAAATCAGCATGATATTTCTACTTTGCCTTTTGACATTTCCAAGTTTATTATGTTCAGACAGTACCTCAAAGCACTCTATTCTTCCACCCTGGTAGGACTAATGACCACCAAAGGGGGGGAAGGAACACTACGCACTATTCAATACAGCAGGCAGATACTACTACCCTTCTACTTAACTCCAAACCCAAGCATTAGAAATCAATGACACCAGTTGTGCTTAACCACCTGCAGAAGTACTGCCTTGAACTAGGTCCTTGCTACCTTAACCGAAACTTCCCGATTCCACCTTTCCACAACGATGTTTGAGACTGGAGAGAGAACATCTCACCTGAGAAGTCAGTGGTACTTGACTTCATACCCATAGGGTTGAGCACTCAGCCAGCTGGCACTGTACAGGAACACACACTGCACATGGTTAAGAGATATCCCTGCTAGCTGCTTGTTGGGCTGGGCAAACTCATCCTCAATCCCAGACAGGTCCATATCACCACCCTGGCCAGCTCCAGTCCCCCTGGCCCCTTAGACCAGCTTTCCCTAGGACACATCCTTGTAAATGCTCCCTTGACATGCCATTTTTAACATGGACGCTTGGGAAGGCCTCTGCCCCAGCCCTCCTAGGCATCTACACAGGATGCCTGCAGGACACACACAGGGCTGTGATTAGGGGGTCCAGCGCTAGTACCAGGTTTGGGGTGGGAGTGTTGCTAAATGCTGCAGTCTGCACAATCATGCTGACATTTCTGCGCTCTAAACACCCTCCAGCAGGCATCTACAGAGGAAACCTTTAAAATTGATCCAGTTTAGCATGAAAACTGTTGGCTAAGCCTCCATTCATCCCTCTGCTCCCCCACCCTTTGACACAGCTTACGGCAAAAGACTTCGCCTTCTCTTTTCATATGGATTTTAACAGCAATTCAAGCCCATTGATCCAGAACTCATAGCTACTGTATTACAATACAAGATTATTCAGCTCTCTGACAATCAGTTTGTTTAATTTCATTTTATTCCAGAGTAAAATGGGACTGGAGGGAGTGGGAGCAAGAGCAAAAATGTGCCTAAATGCCCAGGAAAAGAGGAGAATGGCAGTCCAAGAAAGTATAAAATACTTCCAGCTTGGTGCAGGCTGCTATACCACAGTTTCAGATGTATCTATAGGCCTCGCTATACCTCATCTGTGCCTCCCAACTTCAATCTCTGTCCAACAGACAGAGGGCAGGTGGATGAAGAGGAGAATAAACCAGACTTAACACCTGAGCGAAGCTTGGCAGTGAACGGCATGAGTTGATGCCATCTTCTAGCAAGGATGAAGTCTAGGCTTGAAAACTCGCTGTGCTCACCATTTACACCAACAGCCTTTCTTTCTATGGAAGAAAACTACTTCTTTGCTTTATAACTTCATAAATCCATTTCTAATTTAAAAGAATTTGCAACTAGGTTTGTTTCTTTTCCTGTTGGTTGTTTTAACTTCACTCCACTGCTTGCTTTAGGCCAGCTTCAATTAGGCCACCATTCCCAATCACATCAGTAGGGGAGAGGTTTACATTTACAAGAGGAAGATCATTAACAGCATAAGGTGGTTGAAAGGTAGGGCATAATTGCTTTTACTCACCTAGAGGGAAGAGCAGCTTCTAAGAGAAACAACACCTAATTAAGGAGGTTTGCACTGGTTTAGTTCTAATAATGTCTTCCCCTCCACCACCAGCTGCGTGGTGCCCATCACAGCAGCATCTGAGGTCTGGTTTGGCCACACACATTTTACAGACCATGGACAGACAGAAGGAGGAGTCTGATGAAATGCTAAACAATAAGAAATTAATTAATGGTCTGTAATAGATTAAAAAAATAAAACCAAACAAATCCAAGCCTAGACAGAGTCACAGATCTCAACATTTGCTGCTGTTCATGTTGAGAATTTGCTTCCTGATCTGTATTTTTGCCAATGATCAAGATTCAAGCTGCCAGGACCAGCTGAAAAGCACTAGTTTGTCATACACTTGGCTGGCTGTGCACAGGCAAAGGTAGGCCATAGAGTGGACAAGCAAAGTGACAATGCTGGCCCAGGGGCTACCAAGCCCAACATGGGGCTGCATGGGAAGGAGGTTCACCTATACCTCAAAGATCCCTGCCCAAGAAGTAACATGCTTCCACCAGCACACACTGATCACAAAGGGAAGGGCTGGGGTCAGCATGTGTCCCGAGATGCAGCCCCAGATAGCAAGGAACAAGATCTGTGTTAGGAGAAGGGTCTTCTGGGCTATTGCTGATGCTACGCAACCAAAACACAAGAACAAATCCATTTCACAGACTGCTCAGCAGTTTAAGCTAGGAGCCCCCAGACCTGTCTGTGACATTCACAGGGTGAGGGTACACCGTGCCAGCTCTTCCACATGCTTTCCACTACCATTAACATCCTCCACAAGCTACCCAGGCTGACCTGCTGCCAGCTGGCACCCATCCACCACGTTAGCTCTGCCAAACCTGGAAAACAATCTACCTGGAGTGCTGAACCCCACATCCTGGGTGTATTTTTGGTACTGAGCCCTCTTATACCTCATAATTTCCCAGTAATTGGCCTGGGAATGGGGCAGCAATACTATGGAATGGCAAACATCACCTGCAGCCATAGCTGGCACCTCATCACAAGCAAGAATGCTCCCACTCCAACCTGGGCTTGCAGGCACTCCCTGCAGCACCCAGAAGCTGCCAGAAGGGCTCCTGAGGATCAGCCGGACCATTGAGAAGGACAGATCCCACCTGACATCACGAGGAACAGCTCCTGAGCACTGGGGCTGCTCTGCTCTGCCCAAAAAAGGGCAGCTTTACTTCAACCACGAGAGCAGGGGAGCAAGTGAAAAAGGCATTACTGATCTCCAGCATGTGCATGGGTCTGGGTTACTCTGAATAATTTAAGTCAAGCTTCTTTCATCTTTCTCCTGCTCCAGAATTGCTACTGCTGCCATGCACATGAATCAGACAGGCTTCCCAGGTGGCTGGAGGTGGGGTGCTTCCCATACAATAGAAGCTGAAAGGGAAATGCTAAAAGACAATTTAAAGAGACTCCTTAATCATTCTGGACTTCAAATCTTTACCTCTCATCTTTGCTACGTGTGACACAGCTGAAGGATGCTCCCCCCATCTGAAAGAGACACAGGCAAAGGCTGCGGGAGTGCTGGGGGAGCTCTTGGCTGCAACCAACCCAAGAGAAGGGGGAAACAAAGCCTGACACTGGGATCCATGCCCTCATCCTCCCAGAGCAACGCTAGGAGAGCCTCTCCCAACTCCCCATAGTGGGTGCACATGTGTCAGTGAAGGGCCTATTCACATCACCTACTAGTTGTTCTACACAGATGACAGCATGTGTTTTATACAGCAAATCTATCACAGGGACGCAGACACAAGGGAATGAAGCTGCTATTGCCCCAGCAGCTTTTGCAGCACTCCCAAGAGCAAACAGGATGTGAGGAGCAGCCCAATACCATTCCCAGCAAGCCCAGGCTCCCCTGGAAAAGGGCATCATCTGCAGCCCTCCCCATACAAATGCTTCCTTGGGGGAGCTGTACAGCCCCTGACACACACACAGACACAAAGAGCCACTTCACAGTCCATCCCTGTGCCAATACTGGAGCCTGCATTTGCACAGCACGCGACTCTCTTCCTAAACCCAAGTGGTTCTTCCAAACCATATCTTTCATACAGAGCCACCAAAAATAATTGCTAAATTAATGGGGCAATAGCTAATGTACATATATTTGGTTACAGCTTGGCAAATCCAGCTTGAAGATTAACTGTGTATTAATTCTCTTCTATGTTTGTTTTGCAGAAGCTAAAAATGTAATTCAAACAGAAGAGTACCAGCTTGCAGAGCCTTTAAGTTACTCTCAGTTGAAAGCAAAGCTTAAACTCCATTGCAGAGCTGATCTGGGCTGCTTGGTGGTGGTGCATTGCCGGTAGGGAAAGGAGAGAGGGAAGAGAGGTTGCACAAGTGGGTTTTCCAGTTTATTTTAGGGAGAGGAGGTTGGTGTTGCGTATGAGAGAGGAAGAAGCCTCCTAGCCAAGTTATTCTGCCTGCTGCAATGCCCAGGACAGCTATAAGAATAAGAGAGTAGGGCTGGAAGGAGTATAAAACCCAAGTCAGAATCTGGCTGTGGGGGCCTACACAAAGCATTAGCTGCTTGGAGAGATGAAGCTGCTGGGTTTGTAAACACCATTAAAACAGGCTCTGCAAGAGCCTGAAATAGCTGTGTGGGGAGCAGGGCTGTCATGGCAGGGTGAGAAGGACACGGGAGGTGGGAGCAGGCTCAGGGTCACCCCTCAGTGTTCTGCAGCTCCACCAGGGCCTTAGTGGGAGGGTACCATGGCGTAGGGGCAGCACAGGGGCCACGGACCCAAAGTAGGCAAGGGGGAAGCCTTGGCAGAATAACAGGGATGGGAGCCTGGTGGCCATGCAGGCAGCTTTTTGTGGGGGAAGCAAGGAGAGGTGTGAGCAGGGACTTTGTGCTGCCACACTGCATCTAGTAGGGGAACTGCACAGCAGCACCTACAGCATTACACCAAAGAGGTTCTGCAGAGACACGGATGGTCTATCAGTGTAACGTGAGGGGGATAAGCAACTGAAGCACAATTATCATGTAACACTTCTTAACACCTTCAGGCCAGTAAGCACTAGATGCCTTTTATGTACTAGCTGGGAGGCTCTGGGATCAGTGAGGTCGGGATGAGATTATGTTTAGAGACCATGTGGCATGTGTTACTTGTCTTTAATAGTAGGGACCAGGCACCAACCAGCTAAGTGCTGTCCCACACATCAGTGGATGAGGGTAATGGGAGCACCAACTATCCGAATAGTGCCTGCATCCAGCTACTCATAGGCATCCCATTTCACTACCCGCTTCCCAACACAGGACAAGTCTGGAAGATCCCACAAATCCGTGCCATTCCTCACCTTGGCAATCAATACTCCCCGGCCATTTTGAGACCGGTCTAAACAACTGGTATTACTTCCAGCAACTGTTTCTGAAAAAGAAATAGGAAAGGACAGAAGAAGCTGTCCTGGAAGAGAGCTCTATCACATGTGCTTTCTGCAGTCAGGCTTTGCTTCTCTCCACCCTCTGAGCTGCGATCCAAACCACTTTGAACACGGCTCAGGTTCATCCAACACAGTTGGTGCCTGATCACAGCCAGTGTAAAACATCCTGTCCATGCCAGAAGTATGGCCTGAATGCCACTGGTCTCTTGTAACCCACCCAGCACAGCACTTGTGTTCAGCGCTACGTGCACAGGATGCCCTCAACAGGTTTACACAGCCAGTGGGAGGTGTCCTCTTTCCACCTGGATCTGTGTGGCATGCATAGCCCTGCCCCTCATGCCACTGCTGACACACCATTCACCTCTTTATGCTTCATTTTCTAATGCAGAAGGTCCTGGGAGGGCAATTACAAATACATAAATACATGTATTTGATTTCCAGGTCCAGAATTACTTGGAAATCCTCGCTTCTTGCCAGCCAAGGACAAAACACATGCAGCTGAGGCTCTCCTAATGCAATTCCAAGGACAAATAATGGCTAAATTAAATGCTACAGGACACAGGTTACTCTCCCACCCGCAAACATCCCTGCTCTGTAGGTTCAGACTGCACTTTTGGGGAAATCCCCCCTCCACATAGGCACAGCCACCCCATAACCTGTCATTTGGAGACCAGGCACTACACATCCTGCTCTCTTTTTGCTGAGCTGGGACCTCACTGAAGCCTCTCAGTGGGGAATAAAGATACCATCTTGCTGCAGAAGAGGATGCAGAGCTGTGCTGCCTTCAGGAGCCATCAGTATCATCGGTGAGCTGCTGAGCAAACTAGACAAGGCAATATCCTCCTGTGTCTGTGCTCCCATTCCCAACACATCTATTCAGACTGTAGGCTCTCTCCATGCCTGAGTCTCTGCCAGTGGAGCCTTCAGAAGGGTCTGCTTAGACCCATTTTTCTATAAAAGACCAAAAAGCTTTAAAAAGAATTCAAAATAGGTTATTGTTTTTAAGCAGAATGCCCATGGCTGAGGGTGCTCCAG
The DNA here is from genome assembly GCF_033815535.1 of Pezoporus flaviventris. NCBI lineage: Eukaryota > Metazoa > Chordata > Aves > Psittaciformes > Psittacidae > Pezoporus > Pezoporus flaviventris. Next base: position 57,408,235 of record NW_026892549.1, read on the forward strand.
AGACACCACAGAGGTAAGTGAAACAAGAATGTATAAAGTGGTGGTAGATCATTTTTGAAGGCTGTTGACTGCAGTAAGAAATAAGTTTCATAATCATCTGGAAGAATGATTGCAGGGAACAGAACGTAACTTTGATCATGTCTTCCAAAATAAATAATCTGTACGGTTAAATAAAACCTAGGCATGAGGAGACAATTTACTGACTGTGAATTGCTAAAAGGCTGGGGATTAGTCGAAGATAACTCCAGTTTCTCAAGTGTGCTTAACAGAACAAGAGTGTTTTCAAAGTATTGTTTTCTGGTGTACTGTGTATTTCATTTAAAAAATTACTATGGAGATGCTATTAAGAAATAAGAACTGTCCACAAGACAAACTGTTAGTGAAACTCAACTACCTTCCCACTTCTGCAACCAAACAGTTGTTTGCAATATGAACCAGTCCATGAGCTGAGTTTTTATCAAGATGTGTTCTTCCTGAAATCCAAAGCAGGGCAATAAATCTCTACTCAAGACATGCATCAGCTCAAGCAGCTTCTCTAGTTTCACAGAACAAGTCCCAGCACAAAAGCCTGGCCTGTGCAGTTAGCTGAAGGATGGTAGTGGGTCAGGAATCGGTGGGAGACTGATTGCTGATTTGCTGGCTAAGCCTTGACATGAAACTGGGATAAGGGAGCTCTCGAGGTCTGTTTTCCAGTCAATTATTTGTCCTGCCCAGTTCCATCGTGGTCTTGCAAACAGTAAGTGCCTGTCCTCAATGCCAGTGGAGAGCATGCCTTAGTCAGGACAGGCAGGTGCTACTCCAGCGGTGACATGCTAAATTAATCCAAGCCTTGTTTCATTGCCAGAGCCTGCAGTGGTGGGACCCCAAAGAGAATTAACCCAGTGTACATTTTCTGTGGGGAGGTTGAGCCTCAGAAGAATAACAAAGAAAACCAGCAATCAGCCTACTGTCAGAAACATCCCACCTTTCCCAGCACTCAGGCTTAGACATGTTTTATCACAGAATCCCAGACTGATATGGCTTGGAACAGACCTTACTGCTCATCCAGTCCCAACCCTCTGCCACAGGCAGGGACATCTTCCACTAGAGCAGGTTGCTCCAAGCCCCTGTGTCCAACCTGGCCTTGAACACTGCCAGGGATGGGGCAGCCACAACTTCTCTGGGCACCCTGTGCCAGTGCCTCAGCACCCTCACAGAGAAGAACTTCCACCTTATATCTAATCTAAATCTACCATCCTTCAGCTTGAAGCCATTCCCCCTTGCCCTGCACACATACAAGCTAGGACAAAAACACTGGTACATGCAATCCCTTCTTACATAAATGAAGCTCCTCATGATCTCAAAGCCATGCAGTCACTTACAGGCCTGGGGGTTTAAGTGGTTGAGCACTTCATTCAGGTGACAGGCAGCCCTTCTTAGTCTTAATCAGCAGATATCCAGAGAGCTAACTCACAGACATAAAGCAAATCTATTTAGGGAATAAATGTCTAAATAAATATAAGAGATGGGATGCTGATCTTTTAATGTTCCTCTGCAAGGTAAATAAAATTATGGTGGGTTTTTTTTCCACTTCAATTCATTTAGGGTATTCATTTACTATGGCATGATAAAAAGGCTCAACACGCCTAGCTCACTAGGGCTTCCCTCTGTCCTTGGGCAAGAAGTTGCCCAGCTAAGCTGAGCACTAAGGCGAAGGCAGGCAGGCTTACAAAGCCACAGTACTCATCAGCTGGATGTACAGGCAAACCAGGGGTGCTTCAACTGCCCAGCTGAGGCCCCTTTGGTGGAGGAAGAGGGCAGGTTTTGCAACAGAGTCTAAGTAAAAGCGGAGCAGGCTGGAGGACACTTATCTTGCACGACAAGTTCATGACATTTAAGTCTGAGACACACAAATAGCCTTTCTTTTTGTTTTCTCCCATCTGCCACCTTCACTTGGTCATTAAAGCAATCTTTTAAATGATAAAACAAGTAACACTGCCTAACTAGTGAATGTCAAATCATCAGTGTAAATATGCTGGCATTTATTTATTTATTTGCCTCCCCAAAAACATTCTCCTCTCTTTGGTTTTCTATTGTAATTACTACAATTTACCATATTAACTAGACTTCCAGTTTGCTGGGGTTTGCTTCAACTTCTGCTTTTTGCTGAGACATCTGTGAGAGGGCAGACACAGGGAAGGGAAGTAGTAAAACTAATAAAGAAGTAACAGTAGCTGTCACGAAAAAGCAGAAGGGGCTGAGCCACCTTCCTTTACTACATATGGCCCTTTCTTTTTGCTCTCATTTGCTGATTTTACTGCCCACTTTCCACCAATACTTTACTCTGCTTATGGCAGCTCTCTACAGGGAACATGGCAGCATAAGAAGGAAGGAGAGCCAAAGCAGGAGAACTAATAAGATGAATTCAAACCATGGCCCACAATGGCTTCAGGAGGCATCTGAAACTCCAGCAATGCCTGAGCGTGGGGCTCCTGCCCTCACAGGAAGTATCTATCTGCCGCCTGTCTAATGCAGTGGGAAACGTTAGTCCAGCTGCACCAAGGCTATATCTATTTCAGAGCACAAGCATATGTGTTTTCCCCACCTGTTACAACTGTGAAATGTATAGATAGCATTTACTTCCTAGGCATTCGGCACTCAAATTAACAGGCAACCTGTTAGTCTGAGTGCAATTAGCACCCCAAACTTTACTCCAGACATATCTGGTAGCTGAATTTGGTTTGCAGGGCTTTTTGCAGCCTGATGCACTCTTTGAGTAAATATAGGCCAATGTATAGAGTGGAAACCCTGTGAAATCCCTCACAAATTTAACATGAAGCAAAGCTAAACAGGCTGCTGGAGAATTGCCTCTGCCTTTGTTAGAACCCACACTGGAAAGTTCATGTTTTTACAAACTGAAATTGAGCACCAGGTTCACCCATGAACCAAGTGACTGAGTGTAACACAACCTGCTGGGCTTACTCCTGCCGCCCTCTTCCTGCTGCCGGGTTGCAACATCGCTGCTCCCGCTATGTGCCTGTTAGGAAAATGTCAGTTCCATACAGACACACACATCCTGGAATATGACACGGGCATTCTGCAGAGGTATACATGAGCAATACCATATGATACCAGCAGGGTAAACCCTTATCTGTGCCATGGCTTGACTTGAGCTGGAAAGTACAATCAGCACAGAATGCAACAGCCTGCCTTCCCTACCATGGCCCCCATATGAGTTCCTTCAATGTTGCAGCCACAACATCTGCAGCAACCTGAGATGCCCACCTACGTGCACTGGATCACTCCTCTACTGGGGTATTTCTTCCACCATAACTAGTTTTGAAACATCAGATAATGATGGGCTTAAATTCTTCCAATTCAGCATTCAGCCTTCCCTCCTCCTGGTTGCCATGTTAACAGGGAATGTGCAAACCACATCAAAATGGTCCTTCACAAACCCAAAAGCATGATACTTACTCAGAATTTGATGTAAGAAGGGTTGAGAGAGTGGCACAACCAAGGCTCCACAGTGGCAGGCCAGCCTCCATCTATTACAGACTTCCCCTGGATACTGGAGATTCAAGTAGGCTCACAATTCTAGTCTCTTACACGAAGAAAGTTTGATATTCATTCAACAATCACCTTTTTCCCCCCTTTTTTCTTATAAGCTCCACAAATGTTACCCAGAGTCCTCCTCTTGCTTAGTCTATCAATCAGTCCATCTATAGCATTTTATTTGGATTAGCTTCTCGAAGCCTCCAGTGCGTATCTGCATGACACTCTGACCTTCCTAAACCCTGCTGGCAACACACAGACCTGCAAGGTGCCACCCTCCTGTGCAGTGACATGGCTTTCTCCCCGAGCCCTGGATAAATCTAAACACATCCTCAGAGTATCTGTCACACCAATGACACTGCTCATTCTCTGCACGTGTGACATTTTATTACCCTCTTCTACACACTGAAGCTGATGGGAAGGAGACCTGCCCTTCTCCTGTCCAGCACTTGTAGCTAGACCCTTAAACGTAGAAAACAGAGGGAAGAAATAAGGCAGCCTGCTTACCCTCAGGAAGGAGAGGTCTCGGTTGTGCTCAATGCTGGTGATTTCCAGGTTGCCCATCACTACCTCGCAGTTCTCATAGTACTTGCGCAGAGCCCGATACTGCTGCTCCAGGTCAGAGAGGGAGCTCAGCTTGTTCTCGGTGCCGGCACACACTGCAAGAAACCACAAGGCAAACAATCAGGATGAGTGGGGCAAGGAGCAGAGAAGGAAATAAAGTTTGTGTACAGGCATACGGGTAATTGTAACAAAAACCTGAATTATTCAGAGGACTGGGTGCTGCAAAGAAACCCCAACATGAGTTACTTTATTATCAACAGTAGAGATAGAAAGGTACAAATATGGTCCATGAGCATCTCAGCAATTTAAAGACATCAAATAGGATGAGGTGCTGGTATTCACCACCAAATGTGGAAAGGCTGAAAATGCACAAGAGCAGATAAAATGCAAACCTAAACTGTCAAACCCAGCCCTCAGCAAGGTCCCTACTAGTTCTGCCAGCGACAGAATCAGACACTGAACAGAGATGCACCCATCACAGACAATAAAATGTACAGGCTGAAAAGACCCATGAACCCAAGCTGACCAGGGCAACCCAGTATTCTCCCTATTCAGCTGATGCTCAGAAGGGTCTGTTGGTCAAGCCAAGAGCAACTTGACCAGAAGGCTCATACCCAACATGAGTTTTCCCATAACTTTCCTTAAGACCTCAGCTCTTGCCAGCTTTATGCAATTAAATAGGAGAAAGGCAATAGCAAAACCTACATCATAGAATCATAGAGTGGTTTGGGTTGGAAGGGACCTTAAAGCTCATCCAGTTCCAATCCTCTGCCACAGGCAGGGACACCTTCCACTAGAGCAGCTTGCTCCAAGCCCCTGTGTCCAACCTGGCCTTGAACACTGCCAGGGATGGGGCAGCCACAGCTTCTCTGGGCACCCTGTGCCAGCATCTCAGCACCCTCACAGGGAAGAGCTTCTGCCTAAGAGCTCATCTCAACCTTCCCTCCAGCAGTTTAAAGCCATTCCCCTTGTTCTGTCCCTACAGACCCCTGTCCAAAGCCCCTCCCCTGGTTTCTTGTATCCCCTTTAGGCACTGGGAGCTGCCCTAAGGTCTCCCCTTAAGGAGCCTTCTCTTCTCCAGGCTGAACCAGCCCAGCTCTCTCAGCCTGTCTCCAAAGCAGAGCTGCTCTAGCCTTTTGACCATCTTCATGGCCCTCTTTCCAGATCCATATCCACATCTTCTTTCCACAAGTCACCAGACTATATTGGAGATGTCAAGTGAGTTGGGAAACCCCATCCTAATACAGTTCATTTTTAGAAGACTCCCTTTAGTATTCTACTCTGTTCTCAATTCTGATGTCCAGTTCCAAGCCGCTGCTCAGCTCAGCTTATGAGCTTGGTTTGCATCAAGCAATGACAAAAATCAGTGCAGAACGAATCACAAGAAGTAGCATTTTACAACTGCAGATTGTCACGCAGCTCTCAGCCTGCCAGGGTAGCAATGCTATTGAAATGGTCAAGTGTGGGGTTAGGCATTTTTACTTCTGTTTTTTACTTTTCCTCTTTCCCCTTTCACTCTTCAGTTTGTGGGTTGCTCTTACCCGTGACCAAATTAACCTGAACATATCCAAGCTTTTTTAAATAGGCATTGTACTAGGCAAAACACGAGCTGGATCAGAATAGCGTTTTGGGAGCCATTCCCATTCTTGGATGAGATCAATACAAACAAAACTCTCCATGACTGGAGGCATAATCACTAAAATTGGCTAAAATATGCTCTTTTGAATGATTCAGGGCCTTTTCTAAATATCAAAAGCAATGAGCTTTTTGAGTACTATTACTGACTGTTTACTTACTACACCACCACCAGAAATGGGAAATAACTCTTCATCAGGGACTGTAGCATTAGGACAAAGGGGAATGGGTTTAAACTGAAACAGAGGAAGTTCAGGTTGGATACAAGGAAGAAGCTCTTCCCTGTGAGGGTGCTGAGGCGCTGGCACAGAGTGCCCGGAGAAGCTGTGGCTGCCCCATCCCTGGCAGTGTTCAAGGTCAGGCTGGACAGAGCTTGGAGCAACCTGCTCCAGTGGAAGGTGCCCCTGCCCATGGCAAAGGGTTGGAACTGGATGATCCTGGTCCTTTCCAACCCAAACCTAATGGGAGCAGAAATCTTGTCCTCCTGAACCATAGCAGGAAGGAGAGAAGGGGCTAGTTTCATTGCAAGCTGTGCACAGGATGAAGGCTTCATCACTTATCAGATCATTTTCAGGTTTTGTGTTTCATTTAGCACAGAACAAAGTGAACAGGCACTGTACAGGCCTGACTACATTTGGTCTGGTTGGACCTGGATGATCTTAAGGTCTTTTCCAACCCAAACCATTGCATGATTCTATTGGAAGTCATTTTCTGATTTCTTTCTGTGACCTGGTAGAATTAAAACATCAACGTCCTCACTAAGTTTAAGAGCTTGATATGGTTGACATCTATTCATTGCACTGGGCCGCAGAAACCCAGAACTGGCTGTTTTGCTCAGGTTATAAAAGAAAAACTATCATCTCATTTTCAGGCTTAATTCAAGGCACAACCATCCCAGTTTGAAATTTTACTCATAAACCCCTCCCCCTTAGAGTAAGACATACCACTAAGTAAAACACATCTAAAGAAGGTTTTCATTGATAGTATTTTTAATAGCCATTTGGGGGGATTCCCAAGATGGAAAGAGATGGTCCCACTGGGACCTGAGGTAGCTCTGCTGGTCGCCTGGAAGGATTAACCACTGCTGCTAGGAATGGTGCATCTCTCATTTTGAAATGCAAAGCTCTGTCCTAGCTCATCTTTAGGGCTTTATTTGGAACAACCTCGAGATGTGATGTACAAGCACCTCCACCATTCCATGCCTGTCCCTGCCAGAAGACTCCTAAAACTGTTTGCTACCAATTACAAAGCCAGCTTATTTGCTCCTTCCTTAAACGTGGCAGCATCTATAACAATAAGACTGTGTTTCTAGCTGAATAAGTATTATTCTGTCTTAAGGCTCCCGAGGACTAATAAATAATTTCTGTTCCATTACACAATTGGCGCTAAGGATCAACACAGCTCAGAAAACAATTCCAATAGCTCAGCTAATAAAGCTATACACTGCAACACTGCTATTCCATGTTTCACACCCATTAAACGTTTCCTGCAAGCTAATTTAGCTCTTTGTTTTTGTAAGGAGGAAGAACACCTGGAGCCTCACCTTGCAAGAAGATTCAATGGGGGTGAAGCCCGCCCAGATGTAAATCAGAGCTCCAAGTTTTATTCAAGCGAGGTTAATTTTGTACCACCAAACTATTGAAGTAACTCCTCTCAGCTTTGGATATTGCTGTGGAAATCAATTCCTTCAGATAAATAAAATCTTAAAAGCAAATTTAGAGGATCATGTTGATCCTTTAAATTTGTCTCATAATTCCAAGCACTTTATTTGTGTCTTACAAAAAGAAATCCCTTCTGGTCCTCTGTTACACAAAACATCTCCTTGTTCAAGATCCCTGGGCCTGGCTGATACATGGCAAAAGGTCTATGCAATGTGCCTCCTCCCAGCCTGCTCTGCTGCAAAATCTGGGAAACAAGGGAAAGTAAGCGTCCAGTGACAATCCTCCCAGCCATGGCATGGCCTGGCTCAGCTTTTACAGCTCTGGGCTGTCCTGACAGGTCACCTCCCCTCAACAAAAAAAACTGGTTACAGATTGCCTCTAAATCCTATACCAAAAGTAAGAGCATCCTACATCAACGTAGGGGTACAGCACTGCCACAGGTACCCAACCCAAACAGTATTTGGAGCAGGAGAGCACCCTGACCTGCAGAACAAGTTGAAGTCCCAATGTGAACTTGAATATAACCATGGATCCTCAATAAGCCATTATTATACTAAGCCATTAATCTCTCCGTGCCTCAGCTTTGAGGCACAGATTTTTTTGATGCACCTACTAATTATGCCAGATTCTAAATACAAAAGAGAAAACTAGAGGAGTATTTAAGAGAAGGAGATGAGATCACAACTGTCACTTGCAGGAGGACAGAGCTGGGACAGCACCTCCATTCTTCCCAGAGAGTCTTTTAAAACAGAGAGATTAGATATGGTGGTTTTGTAAAGACAAAATAGAACTAATAGGGTAAAAAGCCATCCCTGCCATGAAAGTGAAATGCTGCTGCCATGTACTATTACAGAGGTGCCCACACACAACCAGGAAGCCAAACCTGGGAGCGGAAAGCAGGCTGTGAACCGGGAGTTAACCAAGTTTTATCCCCCCATTTTGAGACACAGGAGGAAATTCCCAGCTCCTCCGGGGCAAAAATAATCAATCTGGGTCTGATTTGCCAAAATACTTCAGAAGCACTAAAGGGAATTGGGAAGGATGCCGAGATCCCCTGCCCTTGAGCTCAACACAGAGCACAAGCATATTCCCCTCATCCTGCTGATCCTTCCCTGGAATAACAAAAAGAATCCACGTGCTGTAGGAGCTCTTTAAAGCACCAAAATAACATAAACATGTGAAAATAAGTATTTTCAGGGATGCTCCAGCCTTATACAGGCATCAACACAAGCACAACAAAATGCATTTCCTTGTCATGCCACACAAAACCACCATAATCTATATTTCATAAACTCTCTTCAAAGCACTTTGCTGTACATTATTTTAGAGAGCCCCAGAAACCAATGAGCAGCAAGAAAAGACAGGTTCCATGCTAAAATCAGTCCCTGAAGCACAACCTCTCCTGGTTAATTAAAAATACTAATTCCTCAGCCTTTGACAGAGGTCAAAAAAGCAGCAGCTTCTCTCACTGTTGAGCATCTCTGAGCACATTTGCTCTCAACTTACTCAGGAGTTCTTACAGGGATGTGTCAATGAGGGGAATCCTTCAGTGCTATTCCAATACATGCCCAGGAAAATCTGACATTCCCTTACGTTCCCCCTGATGGAAACCCCAGTGAGCTGTTGACTGCCAGCCTCTACCAGGCTACCACCACACCATGAAGCTCTCAAACACATCTCTCCACCAACACAGCTTGACCATTCCATCCCTTTCCACATTGTGGCAACAAGGCTCAGAGAGTATTGTTGTACACACACATATATGTGCACAGAGATATATCCACCCCTTGCGCTATCCCAAAGCTGAAGGATGTGCATCTTCCCCATCTGGGAAGCTCCAAAGTAGAGGTGAGAGCCACCAGACAGGCTGCCAGCCCACTGCCACCGCTCATCTGCACCCCAAGCACAGGGTGCGGGGGCAGAGCACTGCTTGGCCATCACAGAAGTGGATTTCAGGCATTACTCACACATTTACACTTTACTTTCAGCTGTTTGCTTATTATCAGCTACTGAAAATGACAGAGATGAGCTTCAGCTCCTAATGGCCCCAATTACAGCAGTAATAATCAAGAGTATTGAATTGAATTTATGTTTTTCATCAATATTCATGCACATGACTTGGAAATTAATTTTCCATTGACATTATTTTTTATAACAAAGCCAAATCATTCGGATGCTCACTCAAAGGTAGAAAATAATGGAGGCATTTAAAAGAGTCCTTTAGCTTCTGCTTTTTAGGCCATTATTTTGCTCTGCTCTGTTGGTGATAAATCTACACATTAAATTAAGAAATCACATTTGACTCCATCTAGTTCTGTTTCTAAAGGGTTTTATAATCCTCCCAGCTCAGATGAACTAACTTTTGGAAGGAGGTCAACTTGTTTCCTTTCTTATTTAACCCCTCTCCAGATTTGGAGATTTGGGAAGAATGAATCCCATCATCTCTGGCATGGTCACCCCCACCTGAAGCATTGGTGTCTCACTCCTCTCCCACAGTATATTCAGACAAGCAGCGATGAGGCATCCTTTTTGCCAACACCAAGGGAGTTATCTTAAGCATCTGGATATATTCTCCTGAACCGTAAAACATTTATTATTATCTCTTTGGCAAGGACACAGGAGAATGGCACATCTGCCCTGCACCATCTCCCACCTGAAAGCAGCACAACCTCCCTCCATCGATCACTTTGCACACGGGCCAGAAACAGAAGAGGGGGCCTAACCTCTCAGACTGGTTTCAGCAACTCGTTTATGAAAGGAGAATCCACCTTCCTTCACCCCAGACAGGACAAGCCCAACAACAGTGAGTATCTCTTTCTAACACATTCTCTTCCCATACTTCCCACTTATTTACTGAATTAGCAGTGGGTTTACAGGCATCAGGGTTTCTTGAAAGGCAGCTCATGTAACTGTATTAATAATTGCAAACACTTGTGGTAATCTGTTAAGACCCCCAGACGAGGGGAAATACTCCAGCCCCTTAAGGAACAACTAATTACCAGGAATGCCACAGCAATCCCTATTAATTTCATTATGCTCCATGCTCTCAGCAACAGCCCGGGCACCCTGTCACGTACACACGCAGAAGAAGGGGGAAAACACACTTCTAATCCTTTCATTATTATTTTACAGCTTTCCTTGCATAAGCTGCCAAAGCCCCGAATTTCCTCGCAATTAGGCATGTCCTAACAAAGGGAGGGACCACCAGCAAGCACTTCCAGCCTTACAGATGCTCCTCGGAGAAGACAAAACACTCCTGGAGGTCACCAGCCACTTTCCTGTAAACTCAGTGGTTTTGGAGAGTGTTTGAAAATTGGAGGCTTGCTTTCCCTAGGTGAGAGACTGTCACGAAAGAGAGCATCATTTTCTCTGTACTCCTAATTAAAAGCTCAGCTGGCACAAGTGCTTCCCTTCCGTGAGGTCTGCTCTCCCCTAGAAATTACCATCCCAGTTGAATCCGGTTGCATGCAATCAACCCGAGTGCCATGAACCCCCCTGGACAGCTGTGAGGCCCTGAGAAGCTCAGCACTGCCATCCAGCCACCGTTCAGGCTGTCAGGGATGTCATCAGAATGAGGCGACACAGGACAGCGCTTGTGAATCACACTACCATGGCTTTAACCCCTTCTACCTGCAGGCAAATGTGCAAACAATGCATGAACAAAAGCCTGGGAGTGCTGTGGGTTATATGGATTCCCAAGTTATGCTCAGCACAATCCTAAATAAAGTCAAGTTAAAAAAAGGAGCTATAATGGTGAGGCTATACATGGTGAGGCACTGAAACAGGGTGCTGAGGCACTGGCACAGGGTGCCCAGAGAACCTGTGGCTGCCCCATCCCTGGCAGTGTTCAAGGCCAAGTTGGACACAGGGGCTTGGAGCAACCTGCTCTAGTGGAAGGTGTCCCTGCCCATGGCAGGGGACTGGAACTGGATGATCTTAACACACTTTCAAACCCAAACCATTCTAGGATTGTCTGATTTTTATCCATACTTAAAAGGACACTCTAAAACACTTCTACAGCCTTTCTACTCTTTGCCTAGCAAAGAGGTCCCTGGGTTGATAGCACCAGGGACCAAAAGCATTAATTCCCTAAAATGTGCTGACTAAACTCCCAAATATCATTTCATATGCCACTGTAAAAGCTTCCTAGCACTTCCAGGGAAGTGGCAGGGATGTGTATCATCAGGGTAGTCCCACCTCCAGTAGAGGCTGATCAAATGCCACCTACAAAAGGAAGCTCTTTCCCAATCTCATGAACACAAATAGGCACAGTAAAGGCTGACAGTGATTGCAACTTCATCAAGAAGGATTAGTTATGTGTGATAACACTTTTCAGTGCTGATGGCATCCTCTCCTTGCACCAAGCTCTTCAAAATCTGTTTGGTGGATGCTGCACAGTATATTTTACCCATGTAGCACTCCTGTTCATAGCTACCAGAAAACAGGATCAAACATTGGCTAGATCTATACTGTGACATTTCAAGGATAATTACTTGTGCTGACCATGTTAAGCCATTGTCATCTGCTTGCTTTATGCCAGTATTTCCAGCATTTTTTCTCTTTAAAGCTTGTCATATCTATATTATGATACAGAACTGGAAAGGACAAAATGGGGAAAATGTACTGCAGGACCTGTATCACACAGCTACCACTAAACAACAGAAATTAATACAAGAAGCTTTACCAATGGTTCTTTCCCCCAGGCCTTTGTACCAAGTTATTTTCTCTGGGTACTTCTCCTTCACTTTTTCTCCCTACTTTTCACAGACACACACACACTTTCTTCATTTCTATTTTGAGGGTAAATAGTTGCTTCTTAACTATAATGTAGGTACTGGACTTGACAAGCAATTAAAGCAAACAATTTCCACTCATCTAACTTTGCCAAATTAGTCATCTGCCATCTGCTCTATCATCTGGCTCTCCTTGAGGTCTTGCTGTGAATCTGGAAGCACTCACTCTGACACAGAGGCACTGGATAAGCCTCCAAGCTGGCGGGGAACCCGAGGGATAGAGGTGACAGGGGGTGCGACACGTGGCCCTGGCTGCTCATCCTCACCCCTACCAGGCACCTCTGAGGAGCTGCTTGCTGGATCCCGTGGTCAAACTGGCAAATGACCAGCACACAAGTTGTGATAGAGAAGCATTCAAAGGTTTCGTTTCTGGCCACTTGTACATGATAGTTTAGACGGATGCTGGATTTGCTTACTGGGAGCAGGATGCAAAAAATAACCCACCTTACTGAAATGCCTTCAGCATTTACCATCGAGCTCTCAATGAAGTACAGAACCTAAACAAGCAATTAATCAATGTTATCTAAGATAGATTTGAGTGGTCTCTGTTTCCAGCAGCTGCCTTAGGACAGTGAGGCCTGGGGGAGAATTAGTAAAGCCTCCTTTTGAGACAGGGAAAAGGTTTTCAAATAGCTCTGAAATCAACTCTGAAATCAAATAGCTTTTCAAATCAACTCCTGAGCACTGGCAGGACCTCTCTCTTTTACCAGCTTCCCAGTTTGGCCTCCTTACTGGGTCTCCCAGTATGATTATGAGCATCACCAGCACCCCTTTTCCAACTGACCGACATTAAACACCACTCCAGAGTTCAAGTTAGTCCATGCAGATGTTTGCTGCTGCTGCTCTGAACCATCACACGGAGAAATCACTCACCCTGTTCCTGTGAGGGCCACCACATACCAACTATTCCTGAACAACTCTCCAGTTCAGCCACTTGAGTGCAACACCCAAAATTAAGTTTATGAATCTAACTCTTAATGCCAAGAACCAAAATCCTCCCCCTAGAGTACCAAGGCATAGACCATCACCAAAAACCTCCCAGGATTACTAAGTCTGCAGATACATGATCATGAGTATTACAAGCCATGTGCTTCTGGGCAGCTAAACACAGAGCAAAGTGCCAAGCTGAAGGCGTAAGTTTGCAAATGTTGCTCTCCCTGCTTTCCAACCCTCACCATTCCCAAGCGCCATTCCAGCACAGCAGCAATGGCTCGTACAACCCATTTCACTCCATCACTGTGTACCCTGGCTCTCTACTGCGGCAAAGTGGTGGAAAACCCTACAGGTCTCAGCAGTGGGAAGGATTTGGGCTGTTTTTTCCATGCCAAGGAAAGAAGTGGGGGGAAAATGATGGAACACAAATCACAAGCACCAGGTGAATGCATGCACAGGTGGGAGTAGGGGGAGTAGAGGGGAGCCAGGGTCTTGGACCGGGTTTTTGTACATGTGCCCTCAACACAAATCAATTAAGCGAGGGATGCCAGGAACATCTGCTGCACGGTTGGTCCAAAAATCATTTCCCAGCTCATAAACCGGGCTGCTTTACTGGGGACACGAAGGGCTCCTGTCTCCCTGCAGTGCTCTTCTGGGAGCCCAGGGGTGCTCAGCTTGCACAGCCTTGCCATGGTGCTGCAGCAACTGTTGCCTTTCCAGCAGTACTTATGTGGCCCCACAACAGCCAGGGCCCTTTGCCTGCCTGGCCTCCTTGCTTTTTCTTTCCTTCCCCAGAGGCCCCCTGAATACCACAGCATTCACTCAGCTTAAATGCATTTTAATTAACATTGTACAAACACCCTGAGTTTGTGCGTGCACGAGGGAGCGTGTTCATCCAGCCTCTGCTTGATTCTCAGCCCAAGAAATCCAGCAGGAGTGCTGGCAGCCACTGCGATGGGAACGGGATCGTGGTCCTCCCTGCCTGCATGAGGTTTAAAATGCACTTGGCAAAGTGCTCACAAGCTCTTGGATCCTACTTACTGGGATTTAAACACAGCTTAGGTAAAAAATACAGCTCAGACATGGAAGGTGGGACAGGTGCTTTTGTATCTACTAATGTAAGTGCAAGTAATTAGTCACTGCTAAAGCACACAGCAACCACCACGCTGTTACAGGGTACGCAAAAGGCACTTGTGACATTAAAAAAAAAAGAGGAATAAAAGCGGTGTTTCTTCAAGATCTCTCACAGCAATTCTTCTCACACTACATTAGTAATTAGTACGTATTCCACCTAATCAGATGATTAAAATAACTGTGAAATTTAAACACAAACAAATGGACTGCTTTGGATAGAAGAACCTCCCCTAATTCTGGACACCCTGTGAGACAAAACAGCAGGAGGGCTTACACAAAAAGTCCCTGGAAAAAAGATTTGGGTACTAAAGGAAACAAACGTGTAATAGGTGTATTTTATCCTTATTAATATTATTATTATTACTATTATTATAGCAACCTGGTCTAGAGGAAGGTGTCCTTGCCTGTGGCAGGGAGTTGGAAATGGATGAGCTTTAAAATCCCTTCCAACCCTAACCATTCTATGAGATTATATGATTCTATCTCACAGGGAGGTCCTGAGATGGCACGTGGGTGTCCTCATCACATAGGTAAAAGCAAACCCAACGTTTTTGAACTGCTTTGCCCAATTGCTTCAAGGTGACTGTGCAATGCAGGAGAACTATTTTAGCCAATATACACAGGTCTATTAAGTTGAAACTGCATGTGGGTTATTTTTCATTGATGAAAATAACAGGCTCTCAAGCAACATGAGAACCTTGTCAAGCAGACAAGAGAACTGAGCCCGTGTAAGACAGCTGAAATGGTAATTATTTAAACTTGCAAGTGCTGCAGATGAGGGGAACAACACTGGAGTTGCACAGGCAGAGAGGGGCCACGCTGAGGCTGGCTGGGCCCACAGGAGGACACTGCACTTCGGAGCTGAAACACGCCAAAGAGGGAACAGGGACCACGTCCTGGGGTCTGCGGTGGTCAAACATGTTAAGGTCATCAAGCCAAAGAGCTAACCTGAAGTGCTCTGTTACACAAGCCTTCCTTAAACTGATGGTTGCATTTTCCCATTTGCCCACTTCTAAAGGGAATAATACACCTGTGTGTTATTAAACCAAAGGTGTTCAGATACCAGTTTGTAAGCAGAAAAAACAACCTTTCCGTAACGAAAGTCTATGCAAGACCTTTTTTTACTGCTATACACTATGTATAAAAACCAGCCTAGTCTTAAACCAGCATATTTTCTGCCACAGACAACCCTCCATCTCTTGCAATTCACACAAGTTTCACACAAACAGCTCCATACAGGTTAGTGAGTATGCATGGCATTCCTGCTGGGCATGACAGAGGTGCAGGTCAACATCAAACTCCCACCTTCTCAAACCCACATGTTGTGAGCCAAGTCCTGGATTGACCAATTTAAATTAAACAGAAATCAAAAGCTAATAAAAGCCTGAGCACCCAATAAATTCTTCCAAGGCTGCTGAGATCTTCAAGCTTTGGTGAGCAGCAGCACAGTGGCCATTCTGGGGTATGGTCATACTGTATAAAACCATACCTCTACCACTGAGGTATTTTTAAGGAAGAAGCTACTTTTTAAACCTCACTGAGGCTGTGGGCATAAGCTGCTGCTATTAAATCTGCACAAAGGGGGCAGATGCAGAGCTTGCATTTGAATTGATAAACTCATTTTGCACAAGCAGCATATTCAGGGAAAGCACCCGCAGTGCTGATGCATCTGCCTGTTTTACCTGGGAGGTGAGGACTGCATGTCTGCATCTGATGAGCTTCTCGTCAATTCTCTGACACTGAGTGAAGTGGTGGCTGAAAGCACAGCCTGCCTTGCCCCTCTTCATGCCATCCCTACTGAGCCTTTGTAAACAATGGCACTTTCCACGGATGAAAGAGGGCACAGGGGAGAGACAAAGCTACTGTGAAATTCTGCCTTAAATGCACTTCCTTTGCAGTCAAATCTGGCAAAGCAACTTCAAAATACTTAATTGTTTTCCTCACCCAACCTATTGGTGTGCTGCACTAACCATAGGCATATTCGTTATTTTTCTTCCCCATATCTTCAGAAATCATCCCAAAAGGTAAGTTTTAAATAACCATACTTGTCAAAACCGCATTATGAATTCCTTATAGACCACTTTGCTCAAATATGCTCCCTGTTAATAGTTTCTCCTCTTTCTGCCGGGCTTTTTAAGATGTATGCCATATATATTTTATAAATGTTTGGGTTTACTACCACATCCCTGCCCCAGAGACTGCCCTTAAACTTCTGTTCATTGATTGTGACGGTATCAATTTGTAAAGGTCAACAGAAAGCTTCTCTGACAGCTCAACTCAGACAGCAATGTTTAAATGAGCTGTTTCTTTTTCTCTACAAAGCAAGACGCCAACAAAATCAAAACCCAAGGTCTTCATTTCACTGGCCTGACCAATGGCTTTGATAGGCTTTGGATCTCTGATAGCTGTTGAACCCTCCTTGGAAATCTGAGCTTGTTTGAGGGTCTTGAATAACATGTGAACAAGCAGGTTTATGAACAGAAAGGTTTACCCAACAAACACGAAGTCAGGCAAAAAGGCAGAAGGCCTGCACGGATGAGCAAGGAGCTCCTGAACAAAGTCCAACACAAAAAGGAAGCCTACAGAGGGTGGAAGTAAGGACAGGTAGCCTGGGAAGAATAAAGACAAATTGTCCAAGCAGCCAGGGATCAGTTTAGGAAAGCTAAAGCCCTGATAGAATTAAATCTGGCCAGGGACATCAAGGACAAAAGAAAAGCTTGTCCAACAGTGATGAAAGGAAGACTAGGGAAAACATGGGACCTCTTTGGAAGGAAATGGGACACAAGGCTGCCTAGGACATGTAGAAGGCGGAGATACTCGATGACCTTTTTGTGTCTGCCTTGACTGGCAAGTGGTCAAATATCTCAAATATCTCAAATTCATAACCAATGAAAGCAGGGCTGCGCAATTTATGATGCTGTTACATCTGAAGAAAACCTGCCATAAATCAAAGAAAACAGTTGTATAAATGAGTATAAAAGTGCAGGGAAATGTCACAAGATAGCAATAAAGTATCTTCCAAATGGTAAATCCCAGGAGCAGAACTACCATTAGTTTTGAACCCTCCGCTCAACAACAGCAGGACTGGTTTATCACAGGAGTAATCAGTACCAGAGCTTCCCTCCCGTAATAACTCGGGAGAAACCTCATGCTCCTGGTGGGAATCAGGGAACCAGGAGAAACAGACAGTGAATGCACCATCACACAGAGCGGTCTGAAGTGACACCATGATCCTATGAGTTTGCCCCTGCTGCTAACTGAATGGAACACAGGTGTACATCACATGCAGCTATTCCCACATATAACCTGACATACAGAAACCATGGAGGGATGATTCTTGTTTCACGTGCAAGAAGAATGAGATGCCCACCCCAGGGGCACCAGCCAGGTCTCCCCTGCAGGCACTGCAAAGGACGCTGCTTTAGCAAACGGGCAGCAATACAATACAATAATACAATATAGCCTGGGAAGAATAAAGACAAATTGTCCAAGCAGCCAGGGATCAGTTTAGGAAAGCTAAAGCCCTGATAGAATTACATCTGGCCAGGGACACCAAGGGCAAAAGAAAAGCTTGTCCAACAGCGATGAAAGGAAGACCAGGGAAAACATGGGACCTCTTTGGAAGGAAATGGGACACAAGGCTGCCCAGGACATGTAGAAGGCTGAGATACTCAATGACCTTTTTGTGTCTGCCTTGACTGGCAAGTGGTCCAATCACACTGCCCAAGAAACAGCAAGCAAGGGCAGGGACTGGGAGAACCACCCACTACAGGAGATCAGGTTGGAGACCATCTAAGGAATCTGAAGGTGCACAAGTCCATGGGACCAGATGATGGGGACTAAAAGAAACCTGGAGAGGTTTCTTTCTGGAGAGGTTTCTAATGGACACAAACCTTGCCTGGGGAATGAACTGCCCAAATCCACTGGCCAGAGCTCCCCTGGGGATTTGGAGGATATGGCTAATACAGCAGTCCTGGGAGGAAGTCGGAAGATACTCTGGAAGAGCAAGTTGAGGGGTTTAACCATGCAAATGGCCATAAAGCCCTTTCACTGACTTCCCAGGCCCCAGCTCAGGCTACTGTCTGGTACTTGCTCATTTTTCCACAAATGCTACCAGTAGAATGGGCACGTCACAGCAAAATGCCAAGGAATTTGTTAGGGTGAAAGAAAGGCAACGTCTTGTAAAACACTGGAGCTGCCCTGCAAACACTGGGACGATCCATGGACAGATGAGACCTTCAGCAAGTAGCACATGGAGAGGATGGCAGAAGAAAATCACTCTGAGACCAAGCATAGTACAGAGTACTCCCACTGCTACCACCTGTGATGCTTCCCCAAGGGATTCCCTTTCCATGCTGCTTGTGGCAAGGCTACAGGTGAGCAATCCGGAGCAAGCACCAGCCTGTGCTCCAGACTTATTTCTTACCTCTGTGCACAAACCCTTCCCTGATCCTTTTCAACTTGGAGAATTCCCAAGCCTATTCCTGACCTCTTCAGAGCACATTTACATGCACCTTTATCCTGCAAACGGTAATCATTAGCTCACTGTTAAAATAACACTCATGTGCTAAAATAATCTGTTTTCTGGTTCTTAACCCAAGGCAAGGAAAAGACACAGCAGGTGCCTGGTTGCTTGTTTTGAAAACATGGATGACATTCCCACACACCAAAAGAGGCTTTGTATTCCTGACTCTCATAAGCAAATGACAGCGTTTCTGCCCAAAGACCTCCCCACCTGATTTCATTTCCATAAACAAACAGGGAGGAAGGCAGATGAATGACAGGCGCCTTGCTCCTGTCACTGGGTTTTGAGCGGCAGACACATTATTAGAAGCCTCATTAAGACAGAAAGGCCAAGAAGCAATTTTCCCAACACTAGCCCTCAGCAAGGAGGCTGCTGCCGGGGTCCCTGTTTCATTAATACCTTCCTCTTGCTCACTCCACTCCATGATCCGGTTCAGCTGAACCTGGGAAACAGGATGGAGAAGGGAGGGGGAGCCCTGCTGGGGGGGGGGGGGGGGCGCAGGGCACCCAGCATGTGATCCCGGCCAAACCTTGTGCCATGGGCTTTGGCCACAGCTCTGTGCTTAAGTGATGCAGGAGCACGTGCAGCTGGAACAGCTCAGTGCAAATTTACCCGTCCTTGAAGCCTGTGACAGGTAAATGGCAGTGAAGGTCAGTGAAGCTAATGTGATGGTAAGGAGGCCTGGCTCTGCATCACTTGCCCATAAGGTGGCCCTATCCTTTAAAAGACTCGGCCTAAAGCCATCATGCAAGGCACAGAGAAGTCCCCAGGAGCAGGGTTTCCTTGTTTTCCCTCCATGAGGCTGTGCTTACTAAACGCATTTGCTTTTTAATACAACCAACAAAAAAGCAGAGCCCAGCAAGAACGGCTTCATTAATAACAATTAGCCAGAGCACAGTTGTGATTCAGGTGGCATTCTGGAGCATGAAGGAGAAACTTGACACTTGCTTGTGTGCACGGACAGAAGAAATCCCAGGCAAAGTTAATGGAAACGGAGCGGCTGAGCGATGCCAAAATTCAAATGTACTGTAACATTACTAAACGATTTCAATGTCACAGGAAGGTGTCGCGCTGCTTCCAGGATTATTAGCCCTGGCAGAGTTTTAATAACATTTAGTGAAACACCTCAGCAGCACATCCCCGGGATGTGCTAAAATCATCGGGAGAATGGAAAACATTCTCAGGTTTTAGGAAGTGGGGGAATAAGACCCCTGAATACAGCAAAAGGGAGGTGACAGCCTTGAAAATGCCCCTTATGGAGTGAGATGGCAGCAGGTTGGGGTGTGCTGGGTGCCACCCGCTCCCTGCCTGGAGGGTCCCCTCCTCATCGAGGAGAAGGGGAAGGACACTGTGAAATTGCAGTTGTCTAAAGCGCTCCAAACACCTGCCAGTCACTGCAGGTTTATTGGCCCTGCTCCCCGCAAGGGGGGCTGCATCTGAGAGCCTCCACCTTAGTGTCACCGCAGTCAGATGCAATTTATGTTTCAATATATGTGGGGAATATGAAGACAGACCCAGCAACTACTTTCAATCAGGAGGAAAAAGGTGGAGACTTCCAAACTTTTTTGTTGGAGAAGGGAAATTCTTTGCTGGAGAATGAATGGATCCTGCTATTAACATAAGCGTAAATCCCACCCCTGGAGGAACAGCCATGGCAGGCTTTGTTTTACTAAAACCAGATAATCTGACCCTACAGGACCACATTTTGAAAGCATGGAGAAGCACAGGAATCTACATCCAGTCTGCATGCTAAATGTGAGCCCACAAAGGGAGGTTGTGCCAGGCAAGCTAGGCAGCTCCAGGTAAGCCTGCGAAACTCAGCATAAAAGCTGCACGCACGTACTCAGTGTGGTTTCCACAAGGCTTCTTGTGGCTTTGCATGAAGCCATCACCCTGGTCTCAGGAGAAAATCAACATCCTGTACAGAACAGTAAAGTACATGTATTTAAAGAGAACATACCGTAGCCATCTTGCATGCAGAGGGAATTCCAGGTGGCCATACCTGTCCAGGAGGGAATATTTTCGGAGGTTGTAATTCGGGTGTAATGCAGCTAGAAAACCAAGTGTTTCAGGCTCCTTACCGACAGTTAAAATGACATTTTCTAAAGTAGGCAGGCCCAGAATATGTGGGCTAAAACTCAAAGTGAAAGAGGGAGGCCCCAGAGCTATGCAAGAAATCCTACCGCAGCAGAGCACTGCAGCTCCTGCAGAAAGCTATCATCTGCTCAGTAACACACGCTTTCCTTATCATTTAACAAATCCAAGCCTTGTTGTTATAAATACGTGTCTTAATGTATGAAAACTGTTCCAGGGCTTTTGCCAAAGCCTGCACATAGACGGGCCAAAAATATGCCTCCTAGCAGCACGAATCCATCCTACTCATCCCCAGCATTTCCATCCCCAGAGCACACAGCTGGCTTGACATCACCGGCACTACCTAATGCTCAGCAGCCAGGGAAAGAGAGCTCACCACATCATGAACTTACCAGCATATCTCTGCACCTCCTTTTGCCACATGCAGCTAGAGCATGGAACTGATGTCTTTTATTTTCTGTTAAGTCTTTGCAAGAGCCTTCATTTTGCCATGACAGAGTCCCATCAGACTTAAGTATGACAAAATACGTCATCAAGAGACCTAGCTGGGCATCAGTCTCCCTCCTGCTACTGGTAGGGCTGGATGAGAAAAAGCAGCATTTGATAAAGAGCTTTGGATCCTGTTGTGTCACCTGCATCAGGCTGAGAGGTTTGTGGCTCTCCACACCCAAGGAAAGGAAACAGTAGGTAAAAAATATACCTTACAGATCATTTGGACTTAGAGAAAAACTTTCAGGCATCCTTCAAACTCAAACCAAGGCCTCCTGTAAACATCCTACTCACATATCTGTAGTCATTAATGCAGTTAATATCCCTATTTAAGATGCTGCCTTGCTTGTCCTCAAACATATTTCTTCCCCAGGAAGATAACACTGGGCTTGAACCTGAAAATAACTGCCCCTGTAGATTTGGCCTTTAATGTAACAAACCTAAGATCAGAACTGGGTTTGATACTTGCTCAGTTTTAGCCCGATTAGCTCCTTCCCAGAGATGACAACTGTTTGTCATTTAAAATACAATGGCCCTACTCCTCCTGAAAGGTTGCAGGAACCACCCAATGCAGACTCCACCACGCTCTGCAAATACGCCATGTGGGAACTACAAGCACTTGCTGAAATCAGTGGTTCTCTATTAGCATTGTCTCTAGAGGACAGGAGGGAAATCCCTTCCAGTGGGCCTGGAGATAGAGGGAAGCACCCTCCAGAAACCCACCTGAGAGCAGCACCTGCCTGGGAGGAGGTGCAGAGGATGCACCCACTTACCAGGAATGGGATACTCATTCCCTGCTTCAGCAGAAAACACCTCACACTAAGACAGACACACACTGTACTGAATCCTTCCTCTCCCTCTCCCCCTTCCTCCCGCTGGCGCTGTGTGATTAATATCACATCAGATTTGTCTTTGGTACAATATCCCACCGATCTTTCTTTTCATAATGTCCGCTTTACATCAGGTGACAGTTTTAGTGATTCCTCCTTTATTTGCATGTCCCCTTGAAGAAGCTTCATTTCTCCTTCTAATCAAGTCATTAATTTTCACAGAAATCGTTCCCACCCTGAGATGGTTGGATTCTAATTTGTCTCTGTCACACAAATGACTACTATCACCTCATTGCCATGCTGGGATGTTCCTCCACATACCTGTACTGGAGTAGGAAAAGCACTAAGATTATTTTTCCACAGCCATAACTGCTTTTCTTTGTGGCAGTTTAATTCTATCATGAGCCTTCCTTCAGGTACTTCGCAGTAGTATTATACAGCTGCTTGCTTTTTATTTCAAAGCAGATCGTGTTCATAAGGTGCTTTTTTTTTTGTAATGGGAGAAATAGAAACGATGGTGCCCAATTATTTTTCCTTTTTATCTTCTCTGCATCCTGTTTATCCTGTTTACCAACAGTGCTGCCCACCTGGGATGTCAGTGCATATACCCCTGCTGTCAGATTGATGCATCTTCCTCAAACCTCTTCTGCTTCTGTGGCATTGTCAGAGCATGGGGTTTCACATGCTTTAGTCACACACACAGCCTTGTAATAAAAACTGAATGCATCACAGTAAGACAGAGTTTATGCAGTCTGAAATGCCACCTAGGCAGCTCTTCCCAAGTCTTCTTCCAGTTATTTCCCTTGCTGCTTATTTCTTTGGATCCAAAACTGTCCTCCTTAATCCTAGGCTACCAGTTAGGAGAAACATGAAATGCTTTCAGGAAAGCTAATATGAAGTGTGGCTATAAAGGGCGATGCAAGGCTGTAGAGCTTGCAATAAATTTCCTTTAGCACCTGCCTTCTGCCATCAAAACAGAAAACTACCAACTACATCTGCGACTTACCTACAGCACTTGCACATCTCAGTACTGAATGTACCAGGAAATAAGCACCAGAGAAACCCAAGACAAAGTTAGAGTTGCCAGGCTCCTGCACCTTGCTGTGGTCACTGGACCATCTTTGCTCTCATCCTGACCATGAAACTTGCTTCTGACATACATCACTCTGTCACCACCCACTGTGCCCAAGCAGTAACATGGACTCTTCCACGGGAAATACCTTGCTTCATCATTCACAGCAAATGGGCTGGTTCAGCCTGGAGAAGAGAAGGCTCCTTAAGGGGAGACCTTAGAGCAGCTCCAGTGCCTAAAGGGGCTACAGGAATCCTGGAGAGGGGCTTTGGACAAGTGCCTGTAAGGACAGGAAAAGGGGAACCTGCCAGAACAGGGGAGACTGAGATGAGCTCTTAGACAGAAGTTCTTCCCTGTGAGGGTGCTGAGGCGCTGGCACAGGGTGCCCAGAGAAGCTGTGGCTGCCCCATCCCTGGCAGTGTTCAAGGCCAGGTTGGACACAGGGGCTTGGAGCAACCTGCTCTAGTGGAAGGTGTCCCTGCCCGTGGCAGGGGGTTGGAACTGGATGAGCTTTAAGGTCCTTCACAACCCAAACTACAATTCTAGGATACCTGTGATTTTCTTCTGCTGTTTACTATAAGGCACTAACTTGATATTAACATCAAAAACTGGCCTCTCATAGGTTTTAAGAACATTGCTCAAATTCTCTCCCATCTCTTGCTTCTTCTCCTTGCGGAAATGTATTTGAGCCCCCAAACCACACCCCATATGTGGAAAAATAGCTGGGGCTGCAAATTGTCCACTGTCTCTCCCCACCACACAGGGTATTAGATATCAACACATTCCAGGCCAACATAATTGAATAAATCAAATCTTTCTCTTAAAGACAGAGTACTTTTGCTTCATTAAAGTGTCAGGGTTATATGCACACCCTTGAGGATTGCTCTGCCTTTTTTATTTCCTTTCTGTTGTGCTTACGATACCAGCTTGTGCAGAACAGTACCTAAAGTGATGGGAGAAGTGGAATTATTCACTGAGGATCTTAAGACCTTGCAAGGTGTTGTTTTTTTCTGTCAGTTCAGCAGATGATTTCCACCAATGGGCCTGGATTACCTGGTTATATATTCACACAGTGCCCAGGGTTCACGCTGGTGATAATTGGTAACACTGAGTGCAGTGCTCCAGCGAGAGGATTATTCACCTGGTCCTTGCCCTCAAGTCTTTCCACGGCAATGCTTCTTCTCCTTTTCATCTGCCCTTTCCCTTAGCATCCTGCCTTCTGCTCCACCTCTCCCACTGATGCCCCAGCATGGGGTTTAGCGGCATTCCCGGCACAGCCTTCATCAGCAAGAGCACTCTCTTTGCCCTAAAAGCCCTCATCTCCTCCCATATCGAGCCAAAACTACTCAAGAGAAACCTGTTAAACAAGATCAAGTGACCCAACACATCCAAACTACACAGTACCATCAGATGAGAGCACCCTGCCAGCAACCCCATTCCTTCAGAGAGTAATTCAAACCCCGTGCTGGGGCTAATTTTAATGCTGGCAGCAGCAAGCTCTAAGGCACCAATTCAGCAAATTACAGAAGCACATATTCAATTGCAACTGTTCAAGACTCAGTTAACAGGAGTGAACTGTGACTGAAATGATTGATGCTGTGCAATACCATCTCCCCCCTTCTCCCGCTCTTACAGGCTGTTATTACGTTGTGTGCAAAGATTGGTCTCATTTTTCCAACCTTGTAATTGCACAAAGCAATGAAATTCTCAACCAGAACAAGTCAAAGTAGCAGAGGGCTTCTTAACATGCTTCATCATTGCTGAAAAACTCAAGAGTAGATGAAATGAATCACTATATTTGAGCACCATTTCAAACCCCAACTTCCAGAAAGAAATTCATTTATTTCTATTTTAAACTCAGAATTAAACTGACAACAAAGGTTGTGGTTTGCATTTCTACTGTGAAGTCCTTCAAATGCATCTCACTGTTTGATCCGAGATGCAATGCAATAGATGTAGAACATGTGTGGAGGGGGAAAGCACAGGTACTTTTCTATCAGCCCGAAACCAAACCTCTAGAAGTGACAGCTCACAGAACAGCAGAAATGAACCTATTTCCATCTCTGGAGCTAGTACCATCATTTGTACAAGTTCAGTTGTCTTGGAGAAAAGTAAATGTATAAACTTCAGACAATCTCCCTTTTCCTTTCCCAGCTGGGAGAAATTGTTGCCATTCTGATAAAGTCTTGTAAGAATTAACATGAAACAAGAGAGAGCAACAGTACCCAGCAAAAATTCCCATTCACTTTGTGTGATGGATTTATCTTGCTGGTCCCCAGACTAAAAACTTCTCATTCAGTTCTCATTTACTCAGCCAGGCTCCTAATTTTACAGGCACGCAGCAAACTCGACACTGATAAATCACCTTGCAAAGAGCAGACCTGAAGTACAAGCAGACATTAAGGATTTGCTCTGCTGTAAAAGCAAGCATGAAGAGAGATTCCCATGCTTTGCAGGACATTGCATTTAATAACGAAGTCTAATTGAAAACTTGGCTATTTTCTCTTTCTTTTCCATCAGATCACAGAATCCCAGACTGGTTTAGGTTGGAAGGGACCTTAAAGTTCATCCAGTTCCAACCCCTGCCACGGGCAGGGACACGTTCCACTAGAGCAGGCTGCTCAAAGCCCCATCTAACCTGAAATCCTCATCTGGAAAGAGATCAGCGGGACAAACATCAGATTCTCAAGAGCAGCTAATCAAAGACGTGATATCTGCCAAACCAAGGAGGAAAATAAAAGCCAGTGGAGGAATACCTGGTAAGAAAGCAAACCAGATGGCAATGTGGCTTTAAGGTCAGGAAGGTGCATGCCACCACTAAGTCTTAAATCAAAGCATTTTCATGGTTTTAAAGCCTTTTATTCAGTAAGAGCAACCGAGTTGTTTTTTTTTATTTTAAACAGCATCAATTAAATTAATCTCCCTGTAAGAACTCACACCTGATTTTTCATATTCCAAGCTCTTCTTTGGATATTTAAGAAACAACCAGGCATTTAATCACTGCTTGAATTTCAGGTAGTGCAAAGAGCCACAACTCAGATTGAAGCATGGCTTTTTATGAAAACACACCTGGAGAGAAAACAACGCAAAATACAGGGTTTTATGTCCTGTATTTAAAATATCTGCTCTCAGAGTGTCAGAACTTTAGGAGTTCTACAGGTACAAGCATTTTCCAAATGTGATGGAAAATCTCCGCAAAGGGAAGCAGACCTTTGAAAGAATTTGGGGGTCAACGCTTTCCTGAAATTAAAAGGAAATCCAACCCTTAAAACATTGAGTTTTATAAAACTTCCCTCCCTGATAAAAATGCATCTCAATCAGGTTTATAAGATGTTTCTTGGCGATTAATGTTAGATAGAAGCATAGAATGGTTTGGGTTGGAAGGGACCTTCAAAGCTCATCTTGTCCAACCCACTGCAATGAGCAAGGACATCTTCAACTAGATCAGGTTGCCCAGAACCACATCCAGCCCAGCCTGGAATGTCTACAGGGATGGGGCATCCACCACCTCCATGGGCAATCAGTGCCAGTACCTTACCACTCTCATTGTAAACAATTTCTTCCTCACACCCAGCCTGAATCTTCCTCTTTTAGCTTAAAACCATCACCCCTCATCCTGCTGCAACAGGCCCCGATAACAAGTCTCTCCCCATCTTTCTTATAGGCCGCTTTTAAGTACTGAAAGGCCACAGTAAGATTTTGTTTTGTGTTATGTGAATTCCCTTCTGTATATCATATGCACAACATTGTCACACACATCAGTAAGTAGGATCCCCTCTACCATATTTAACTTTGGTTCATCTGGTGAGTGGCAGAATAAGCAGTTTTTCCTCCACTGAGGACAGTAATAGGAAGGATACAAAATATGTACTCTTTGCCTGTGTCTGCATTTATGGTTTTTACTTGCTTTTGGGATCCCACAGCAGTAGTGTTCCCTGAGATTTAAGTTGCAAACCCTTTGTTGCTGCTGTTGATTGATTTTAACTCTACCACCTTTAAAATTCCCACACCCTGAAGCCACAGCTTTTATGTTTTCATCTCTTCCTCTGTGGAAGTTGTCTAGGGGAGAGAAGAAGGACAGGGCTGGATTGAGATTGATCATCCTCCCAGTGGCATTTGAAGATTCAAGCTGCGCCTTATCGCCAGGCACAGCAGGAGGATGTGGCGGCAGCAGCTTTGCAGACATCAGCTCCGGCAACCTATTCAGCTATTGAGTTTCCAGGGGGTTTAAATGGCTTCTGAGAAGTACCCAGCAGCAGGCCAGGCATCCTCCACTGCAGCTCCTCTGGAATCTAATAAAACAAACATCTTAAAGTGATGTCAGCTTTCACCTGGTTAGGAAGGGATGTGATAAGGAAAAGAACAGACAACTGTGACTGTTTTATTCCTCAGAGAAGGTTACCAAAATGATTTTGGGACACTGATGATGCTACCATGATTTTTGGGGTTTAAAGGAAGACTGGACAAATGATGTCATAAGTAGGCTTTAAGACTTATTCCCAAACATTCTTTTCTGTTTCCAACTGAGGGAGAAAGGATCTTTTTCATTTAGTACTTTTACAAGTCCACCAAAGTCATAGGAATGGAGCAATGTCCAACGCCAACAACACTGAAGTATGGTGTCAAATTTGGGTCATACACCTTTGACCACAGGTCACTTAGAGATGAGCTTCCCTCTCCAGATACTTCTGAGAGTCTAAGGCCGACCGAGAACAAGAATGTGAAACACATAAAATTTTCTGCTATTCAGATTATTTCCTAGTAAATCACAGCTCCCACTGCTTGTCCTGTAACTCCATTAAGCAAGAGGCTACATCTAGCTCGAAGATGTCCATACTCAACTGTCAGACCCAGGGTTTCAACACTAGTTTTGAGTGAACTTCCCATCTTCCAAACCTGATACTTTAACACAAACCTCTCCAATACTGTTTATAGTCAAGGATATCGTTTACAGTCAGCCACAATAATTCAATAGCCTCCAAGTCACAGATACGAGGAAATAATATCTCGCCCATCGCTGTATCAAGGACAGAAGTCAATTTGCTCTGGAACAGCATGTATTTTCATTTTGTGAACATAACAAAGGTGAGTACCCTTGAACATCCATGAGCAAAGCCTTTCTATTTTGAAGTTTAGATTCCGACAAAAACTAAAGTGCAAGACTGCTGTATCTTCTGAATGATCCTAAAGTTCAACCTTACTTTTATAAGAGCATGAATGTCTCAGCCTGCGGTTCCTGAAGCCGGTACGTTGGTGAAATGAAGGATACACAGGCACTCAGTTAAAGAAGCTGTTGGGGTGGACACAGAAATACACAGAAGGCAGCAAGGCAAGCAAAACCAGGGAATTGTACAGCAAAATAACTCTCAGGAAACTTAATGACAGAATCAGAGAAGCAGGTCTAGAAGAGGCCCTGAGAGGTCACAGAGCTCTTCCCTCTGCCCAGGCACATAATCCTCCTTCATATAATCTAAAATTCTCTGTGTACATTCACATGCATGTAAAGATCAAGATGACCATTGGATGTAGTTCATTATTATACCCAAACCATAAGACTACCTGAAGCCAACTGTACTGTTAGAATGAACATATATGCCCATGTGTCTCTGCCACAATCACACCTTCTGTTTCCATTTCATTTGTCTATTTACTTGTCCCTGTCCTAATGGCAGTGCTGCAAGATCTTAAGGACTGGGATAACTTTACATTACTTGTATAGCACCTGTGACACCAATTCCCTCAATCAGTTCTTTAACATAACAGTCCCACAGTCAGGAGGAACAGTAATTAAACTAATTCTCCTCTTCCTTCTGCAACTGTGAAGGAGAATACACTGCTTGTTCTTCCTCACCTACCTTGCCTCCCCAACAGCTCTGGTTCTTCCTTTTTCACTCATTTAAAACCAGAAAGCTTAAATCCCAGGCATGAAACACTTTGGTGAAAGTAAGGATTGCCAAAATATCTCAGCATAGCTGCATTTTCCACCCAGTTTAGCCTGGTGCAACACTGACACAACTAATACCTTAAATCCTTTCATGCCAGGCCAGGACTTTTTCAGGCTGGAGCCTTTTTGGGGAGTAAGAGATGCAGGGAATCTCCCAGCTGACTGGCATTTACCCAAACCACCTCTATTTATCCTTCACTGAAATAAAGAAAAACAACCCAAATCACCTCTATTTAGTAGTCACTGAGCTAGAGGAAAACATACACACCAAAATCAAGTGACAGGTTACATTTGAGCAAATAACTCAAATGAAGGATGCAAAGGCACTGCTGGGAGAGCTTCCGGGAACTCCCTGACCACTGCTGGGCAGGAGCTAGCCTCCAGTGCATCCATGAACAGAGGATGAAAGCTGTGCTCTGACTGACACAGTGTGAGTGGCTGTGACTTCCCACGTGCATGGCAGCCAGCAGAGAGGGGGAACAGTGCAGCCAAGAGAGCAGAAAGGTGTCTGAAGCTTTTCCCAGATAGCCAGGGAGATAAAAGACGACAACTACAAAGCATGCAGCCTGAACAGTGAAGGTTAAATATGGGCTCCCACTGCCATTATTTATCCCCTGAAACAGCTGGGAAACTTCCAAAGTAGTTAATATATCACAGGAGCGGAGGAAACGAGACCGACTGTATAAACACACCTCGGGGCCTACTACTGTTCCCATTAAGTGCCTGTCTCCAGAAAGGTCTACTATTAGCCAGCCTCCTGCTGCAGCCGCTCTGATTGAACACTGCAGGTAGAGCAAGAAATTAGAGTGAAACACATCTCTAAAGATGACTCACAAGAAGTTTTTCAGATAAACAACACTGACGTGACAATTTGGGGAGGGGATGAGGTCACTCACACACTCAAACCCCCATTTTCTGCCTGTCCCCCGGCAAAGCTGCCTCCCTCACACCAGCTCTCAAGCAGGGAGTGATGCATAAGAGTTGGGAAGAGGGGGCAATGTCAGCCTATTCCAGCAAGGCTCGAGCTGCAAAAGACAAAGTGGATAAAATCAAATGGAAAGGACTACATTTGAGTTCACACAGGAAGCAGGTGAACCCTGAAAAATTACCAAGGGCTGAGCTCAAAGGGGCCAGAATATGTCAGGGAAAAGTGTGCTGAGGCTAGGAGTCTATTAAAAAGAGGTTTTATGGGTGCAAGAATCTGAGACAGCTGAAACACCTTTTCTTGGTGTTATCATCATACTGCCTGCAACAGAAGAGGGGTGAAGCTGCAGAGCAGTTCTCCAATAGGCTTTGCAAGAGGCAAGGGCAAATACTCCTGCATGCTGGAGCTGTGAATTAGATCACAGAAGCAGGGTAAGGTGAAATAGCGAGTTTGATGTCCTTTGGGGAGGAAGCTTGGTAAGATTACTGTAAACCGTCTACTTTATCTCATACCATAGCCTACAGGAGGCACGTAGTGTTAGCAAATTCCACCGGTTTTGGCTTGGGTTTGCACGCCAAGTGCCATAATCTTTCTGTTAAGTGGTTTGAGAACAAGTGAGTCCATGGGCTCACTTGACCAAAGCACTTTATTGAGACAAAATGCATGGTGGTAACATACTTAAGAGGAGTAAAAGTGAATGTGAAGATGTCCGGAGATGCCAGAGCTGTATGTCCCTGATGTTCCTTGCCATGGGCAGCTCCCAAGCAACAAACATCACATAGCCTTAAGCCAGAAGGTCTGCATCTGCACCGCACCTCTCTTGAGGGCTTCACTTGCTCAGAAGAAATGCCTGAAACAATTCAAGCTAAAAGGAAAATGTTATGGCAAGGTTCAAAGCACCTGAACCGAGCTGAAACCTTCCTACAACCTTAGCCATCACTGTCACTATTGTTTCCAGGAACAAAATGTAATGTAAATGGTAATACAAGGCATCACAATTAGGGTACGTCAGACAGATGCCTTCAAAATGAAGGAATGGTGATAATTACAGTGTATAAGCAAAAAATTTTGTTTTAGTGTTCAGAAATCTTCTTCCCTTTTATATGGGGGAATGTAGCATCTGCTACTAATATAATGCACCAATAATTGAGGCATATAGTGTATACCCATGGGAACCATAAGGCTGTTTTGTTTATTCTTGGCCAACTGCAAAGATAAACAGATTTCACTGAAAGCAGTACATATGGAATCCTATTTTCATGGAGAGGCTATGTATTTCTGCAGGGAGACTAAAACACAACAGAGTCTCAGTTGTGAATGTTAATGGAATTAGATGAAAATGAGGTAGTACCATCAAGTTTGACCTTGAATCCTCCCCTCTGTGTGGAGGAGTAGCATCCAGGTTAGCCGAGTACCTGTGGAGGAGATGGTTTTAAGACTTCTCAGGAGTCCAAGCTCACTGAAACAAAAATGAAGCTGCAAAGTCCAAAACTACAGTAGGCACTTGCTCAAAATGCTAGCAGAGGGGTCTGGATTGAAGGTAAAGAAGCAAAGAGTGAATACCACTCCCATTCCCTGCCAGGCCACCTTGTGCACAAAGAATACATTCATACACCATTTAAAGTACATACACACGCAGACAAGTAAATGCAAGTTACAAAGCCTGGCAGGTGGTCAGCACCACAGATGATGAAGTAGCACTACTGTGCGTGAATTTATCTTGCACACAGGTGTTTCATTTTGTGTTTGTCAGCCAGCCAAAAGTGGACATATTCTGGGGGGATCCCTCACAGTTGTTGGCAGAGAGACTGGAGGGAGAGCTCTCCATGTCAACCTGCACTCATTACAATAATCTTCTTTCCTAACAACTTTAGCACTGCAGCCAGATCTCTTATTTTGCTCTCTTGCAATGTGCTTATAAACAAATCAGTCTGCTGAGGTGTACAATCATTGGGACAATAGCCCTAACACAGTGTGTGCTCTTTCTCCTCTCTCTGTGAAGTTAAATGTGCCTGTCCTCCTCCTTTAGGAAGGGCTGAAGATGATGACAGGAACTCCATCAGGTCCAGCCTTTTGATTCACTCCAGCATGTAACATTTAGCTCCTGGTGTGGTGTGTAAGCAGAGAGAGAAAGGATGACTTTGCTTAAGAAGATGCTAGATAAAACAAGTCCTATAAACAACATTTCCATTGACTCTATAAAAAGAGCTGTTTGGCTTTGCACAATCTCAAACTCCACTGAGTGCAGTGAATCGAAATCTGAGCTAGAAGCTTTCCAAGTACACCCAGGAGAATATCCATTTCTCTTCCTGGGTTGTAAGCAAAACATACACATCAGCTTTAAGAAGAAGAAACTGCATCTGCTTGTGAATGAGTACAGATTACAAGCAAGGTCTTTCTTTACAAAACCCTCACTAATAACTCAGCTTCTGCCATCAACTAGCTGAATGAAAAGCAAGTCATGTCCCCAGAAATTCTCACTGGCTATCAGAACATTATCAGATTGATTTTATTAACCTGTGGGGACTCTTAAACTTTAAAATGATTACCAAGGGGTGTGCCTGAAGTGAGAGATAATATTTTCTAACTCAGATGTTGCTTAGGTTACCTATAGCCGTATCTTACCCACCTTCACCCCTACAGGTTACTGACACAGACATTCTGTATCCGAGACACACGACCATGTTTCGACCAGTTCTGTCCCAGGCATCTTTCAGTGATGGAGATCCCACAGTCCTTCCAGTTAATTTACTGCAATGCTTCGCCATCCTCAGCATTAAGACTCCCCCAGTACCTAACTTCTTGCTGGTATTTAAGATCATGACTCATCCAATGTCCTCCTCTGCAGAATGCTTTCATACACATGATCCTAGCTGCCTCCCTCTGCCCCAGGTCTCTTCTCCACCAAACTTGTCATCCTTCTTCCCTTCTTTCTTTCAGTCTGCCCAATACTGGGTGCGATGCTACAGCTGAGGGGTAACTTCATATCCCCTCATGAGACGCTCTGTTTGTAACACCAAATATGATGGTAGTTTTTTTTGAAGGAGCTCATGCCTACCTATTGACTTACTCTCCCTCATAACCTCCACATCAATAACAGCTACTACAGGGAAAGTCTTTGCTTTTGCATCTGTTCCAACACAAAGTGCTTTTATAGTATGGTATTGCCACATGCAGGATTAGGCTCCAGTTCTGAAATCTGCTCCATATAATGGCTTTTACATCTGAATACATTTGCTGTAGCAGTACCTGAATGAACCACTTCCATTAATACAATGAAGAACAGAAGAAAGAGTTTAGCAGCTGAATCCTCTCCGTGAATGCTTAGAAAAAACTGAGTTTCAGCTACTCAGTTTAGAGATGATGCATTTGTTTCCTCCAGCCTCATCTGGAAATCAACAAGCTCCCCCTTGACCACCAACTGACACGCTCCCAGTGCTGCAGGGCCTCAGCAAAGCACCACTGCCATCACCCGCAGCCGCCAGCCCTTCTCGGCACTGCTCTTGCCTCAGCTCCATCCCTCTACCCCCACTGGCAGGTTTTATCTGATTTACTGATCTATTACCCCTTTATATTAGGAGCTTCTTCAGGGCAAAATTGCAGCCTGTGTCTCCATTAAAGGCTATAAAGAAACCCCCACACATTCAAGAATTGTTACAGGGTGATATTTTACTCTGTTAGCCCATTAAACAACAGATGAAATACCAGGCTAGTGAAATCACAGAGGCGGTGTGGTTCCTAAGACACAACCCTTAAAAGACCACATATCTTTTATTCTCAGGATTCTCAGAAACTCTATATTATATATATATTTTCCAGAAGCCATCATCTGCAGAAAAGATTTTATCTTATCACTTGGCAATGGCAAATGTATTTTCAGTATAAGAACGGGTGTTTAGAGGATACTCATATCACTCACTACTGCTTGCAAATGCTGGTGTTACAACTCTTAATTTCTTCTGAGGGGAAGGACAAATTACATTCAGGTTAATAACTAAGACTCAAAAAACCTTTAAAATGTATTTACCAGGTGTGAGTTCCAAACTGGGTTTGCAGCTTGGATCTGTTCTCCAGTCCCTGGAGTTGTACATTAAGGTCTGTCTATTCAGAGGAAGCACTTCACACTAGAGTAGAAATAATTTAATGCAGCCTAATTGTTTCATGGAAGCATCTTTAAAATGATGCATAGTTTGTTTCCCAGAAGTCCCTGGAAAATAGCTCAAGATAAATTGCACTGCTCTTGTCAGCGTAGCCCAGACAGGCCCCATTCAATTCAGGCTTGCTTCCACCATTGCATTCCACATGCAGGGACTAGTGAGCCCAGGAGCCCACAGTGTGCTAACCTCGGACACCTTGCTGTGCCCCTTGACATGGGGGACACTTGAGCAGCTCAGGGGATCCTGCAGAAAACAGAGTTTGTGTAGCTGGTGAAAAGAGCGAGCCCCAGGTCTCCAAGTTAACTCTTTAATCATCTCCCCCTGCAAGCCCCAGTACATGCCAAGCCTTCAAGAAGCTGTATAGCTCTACTGTGCTTCTACATCACCCTACCCAAGCAAGCTCAGAAATGGGCAACTTTCCCCACCAAGGGCAGGCCTGGTTACATTTACAGTCAACCCGAACCATAAACGTATCATGTTCTTCACCAAATTCCTGCTGGAGGGCCTGACGCTTTAGAGAAGCTTTCAAGCTGCTGGTTTTACGCACCAAACAAGGTACCTCTGAGGAATTCCAGCCAGGATTTATTTTAAACAGTTTTCATACAAGCGACCTTTCTGTATTTCCCTCTCTCCCTGCCTCCTGGAAACTTTGGGCTGCTCAGATAGGTTATAGCAGTTATGTTTCGTGACTGACAATTATCTCATAATGAAAAACAAGTCACAATTAATAAAACTCAAAACTAATACCTGCTAAACTCATTTAATCATTTAATGAAGTAGGAGAGAGCCTTATGAAAAGATTTTAAAAGCAAGGGACTCAATTTCCAATTAGAGCCAACAATCATTTGAGAGCCTGCAGGCTCCCAAGGTAAGAGATGAGGAGGAAAGGAAGGGGAGGGGAGGAAAAGCAACAAAACCCAAAGATTTTTCCATTGTTTTGACTCTGCAGGAGCAGGAAGCTCTGTACAAGTGAGCTGAAGGCAATTACGGATCGCACAGAACTCCAAAAGCAATGGAAGTTCTATTTACAATCCTAAATTTGATTTTTGAATGATGATACACCTTTAAATGTTTTTGCACTCTACCAGCTCTGCTAATAAGCCTAAACCTAATTTAATGTTGTGCTATTCATTAATCACTATTATGGAAGAGGAATGCTGAATGCAGGGACTACCTGACAGAGGAGTTTTCAGTGTTAGAAGTATGCTAAACACAACAGCCTGAGCATCACTAAAACCTGTAATCACTGGAAACAAAAAGCAGGGCTGAAGAAGCACAGAATCAGTCACGTCAGAAAAGCCCTTTAAGCTCATCCAGTCCAACCGTTCCCCAGCACTGCCAAGGCCACCACTAACCCATGGCACTGAGACCTCGGCTACATGAGGCGTGAACACTTACAGGGACAGTGACTCCAGCCCTGCCCTGGACAGCCTGTTCGAATGCCTGCACACCCTCTCTGTAAAGAAATTGTTCCTAATATCCAATGTAAACCTCCCCTGGCTCAGCTAGAGACTATTACCTTGTCTCCTATCACTTGTTACTTGGGAGAAAGAAGCATGCTCTTCACTTGCCTCACGTCTGGGTGAGCTCTCTGCCCATCAGAGTATTATATTTATTAGCCATCTCTAAGATATATCTCATAAAATGAAAAACTCATTCAACACTCCTTCATTTTGAGCATGCCTTGAGGGCTGAGAAAATCCTGGAAAGTGAAACAGAAATGGCATGTACAGTACAAGGTGCTCCCTGTTCCCTCCTGCCCATCCTCATCCACCTCCTCAAACCACTGAAAAGTTCAGAACTTCATGACAAATACTAGGACTCCAAGCCCAGAAAAAGTGGAGGAAGAAGAGCTGCCTGTTCTCCTGAAGTTATTATCAAGCTGCAGGAATGACAGTGGTTCTTACAGATCTGAGGGTATCAACTGGTGATTGAACCAAGCTGAAAATTGCTGAAACTCCATTTACTTTGATAGCTCACGTCTGGCTCAATGATGATTCACACCAGCTCCCATCTTGTCAAGTCACACAGGCTTTGTACTTCATCTTTACTGGACCTACAGGAGTTTCACATACTTAAAAATGGTGCCATGATTTTGGCCGATGTCATGTATGTTCAGCTCCTGGACATATCTATCTCCAAGGCAAAGACAGCCTGCTTCCAACCATATGCTAACCAAACTGAAACTGCAATCACTTTGCCCTTTCCTTCTTCTTACTATGTCATTATCATTATTATTTTCATGTCCAAGACTCTCACAAGGGTTTACAATGAGACAGAGCTGCCAAAAAATAGCAGGTTTAATCCTTTCCAGTTTGTGGGTTCCAGAAATGTCATGGTGAAAGCCTCCAACCCCATACAGAAAATGGACACCTGCTAACAGCAAACCTCTTTCCTACCTTGTGTTTCATGGACCTCTTCACAAAAAGCACATAGGTCCCTAAGATGTTCTAGAGGGATCCTGAGCTGTTCATGGGGACACTGCCTCTACACACTGTACACCTTACGTATGTAACCTTGATATCAAGTGCTTCCTTTAGAATATGAAGTGCTGAACCCCAATTTTCCTTCTGAAGCCAGATGTTCTCCAGAAGAAAAGAGCTGCAAGCAAAGTAAAGATGTTTTCCAAAACCCACATGAATTTTCTTAGCTGATTCAGAAAGCCAGCACTGGGTACTGCCTTGGATGGTGGCAACAACACAGAATCCTGGAACAGTCTGGCTTGAAAAGGACCTTAAAGATCATCTAGTTCCAACCCCCCCTGCATTGGGCAGAAACACCTTCTACATCATGTATTTTGGACCATTCAGCTCCAGGGCAGAAATAATCTCTCCCCCCCAGCTCAGTTTATGACAAATAAGACTCCTAAAAGACTTTATATGGCTAAAACTCATCCTTATTCTACATGCAGAAGAGCAACAAAACTTTGCAGGAAGTTAGGTGGAGTCAGAAGGACACTGTCACAGCTCCCTGCTGTAACCTGGAGCATCTTACACTCCCTTTGCCAGTGAAGGCAGGCAGACGTGTTCAGCAAGTCAGAGCTCCAAGGGGCTTCCACCACACCAAGTCAGTGCCACAAACTTCATGTGAAGGAGATCAGAGTCGCAAATACTCTTCCACCATACTCCAAGCTGCCTGCACAGGGGAACACCATGTTTTAAACTTCAGTGCTGCAAGATACAGATGTAATTTACCTAGTGCTTAACTACACAACTTCATTGACTTGCTGAACCAGGATACATTTACGCCCTTGCTAAAGCGATCTTGCTTAATCAAGGTCTATATTGGATTGGAATTATTACAGAAGCACTTTCGTGGTGCCCAAACCCCTTAAAACAAAAACAAGCACTGCCTGTCCTCTCTCCCATAGCCAGCCTGAGGAGCACCAGGAAATATTTTAAGCAGTTATTCTCCTTCCCTTTTTAATAAAATGTTCTTTCCCTCTACCCCCTAATCAAATTTAAATACACAACAATAAAACACGCATTAGTCTTCCTGTCAGAAACTGCAATCACATCTCAGGTAAAGAACACCAACTTAGCCCCAAGGCTGCAGTTAGGCAGGTTTCATTTGACTATTATGTTCTCTGGGAAAAACAGAAAGAAATCCATCTATGCTGACACAATCAAGATTGCAATAGCCAAAACACCACAGCTGTTCTTTGAATATCTCAGATAATGCTCTGCCATCACTGATAACATTAGGCCCGCCTGTCTATTCCAGTGCTGTGCTACAATAATCAACATGCCAATAGGAGTAGCTGCCACCCTCCCAGCTGCAGAAAAGCTTCTAAAGATTTCATTTGGGCTATTATTTCCTCTTTGTAACACTGGGTTTGCATTCCAGGCACT
This sequence comes from Pezoporus flaviventris, assembly GCF_033815535.1. Lineage (NCBI taxonomy): Eukaryota > Metazoa > Chordata > Aves > Psittaciformes > Psittacidae > Pezoporus > Pezoporus flaviventris. Next base: position 57,446,376 of record NW_026892549.1, read on the forward strand.
AGAAACAGAGGCTGTTCAAGAGAAGCGAATTTAGCTACTCCAATGTAACTGTAAAGGAGGATAGCTCTTGGACTTAGTACAGCGATCTCTCGACAGCAAAGGTGTTCCAGCATGTGTTCACATTAAAGCATGTAATTCCACCAACTTCAAAGTGACTTACAATGTGCTTTAAACTAGTTGCACATTTAGGTCCAGATCCACAGATGCACTTCCTATTACTGCCCATGTAAAACAGCTCCACATTGCAGGTGTCATGTTCGACCAGAAGATGGATGCTGGAGGTACCAGTTCACACATCTGTGGTTCAGATGCCATTATTAAAGCCAGTCATCTATTCTAAATGAAGCTTTAATTCTCAAACAAAACTGGAGATGTGTTTACCTCAGTTAAGACTTCAAAGGTCTTTGAGATGAGATGAGATGTGCCTACACCAAGCATTTTCAAAGGCCAAAATCTTTGGGATATCACTGATATTTACGTAAGTCCTACCTGATCTATGGCATCTTTTCTAATGGCATGCAAAACTTACCCGTGGAGCTTTCAGAGACTCAGAGAAGTCTGCATTTTTGTCTTGAAATACCATGTTGCAGTAATCAGAAGTGTGCTGACAGCATGGCCTGAACACACACGACAGGACATCTAAAGAAACAGTCGTGCAAGATGATGCCTCCTTCAAATGTAAACCCTGCCAACTTCCAGTGAATGATCCCAAACAGCAACATAAGACCATTCCCCTCTGCTATTCTCTACTGCAAAACTGCCAATAAGTTGTCTGAATACATAACAAGAGATTACACTACAATATTTAACCATGCCTTGAGAAACCACAGAAACCCCATAGCATATTATCATCTATATAAAGCCTTCAGTAGAAAGGTTAATTACAAATTAAATGGTCATACTTGCTTGTGTACCTTTAGGCTAGTGATTCTTAAAAAGCAGTAATACAATCAGAGAGATACTAATAATAGCAAAAGCGGGATTCCTCCTATGCATATCTTGCCACCCACATGTGCAATACATGGCCACTGGTAAGTTTTGCCTACAGTCTGGGAGAGAACATGCTACCGAAAGGGGGCCATTCAACTCCAAGTGATTGTTTCAACTGGGATAACATCACCCTCAGAGATATCTACTGATGAGAGAGGGAGCCTGGAACACTATCTTGGTACTTAAAATAATACTTTAGCATCTTTTAAACCTAACTGAAGTTGACCTTTCTAGCTTCTGAATATACATTTGCTTAGATTCCAGTTCCTCCCCGAAAGGAACAGATTTGACCCATGAAGTCTTGCTGTAAGGCCACAGCATCACCATGCACCTCAGTTATTTAATTTCCCTCATCAACCTACAAAATCATTTATAGAGAGGAGACTGGTTCAGCTGGAGGGAGGATGCTCTGCTGGGGAACGCACCAGCCTGGAGCAGCACCAGCTGAGCCCATGGGTCAGACTTCTATTGCATCCTGAGCTACTGAATACCTGAACTGATGGGCACAGGGACATGAATACCATGGAAGTTAGGTTGCCTTAGTGAGCTAGTTCATAGTCATTTGTAATTGATTTCATACTCACTGGAAACCATTAATTAGTATCTTTCAAACAAAACTTTCCAAGTATCCTTAAAGTTCAATAAGGATAGTTCCCCCCCTCATCATTAAAGATGATTTAATGCATTGGTTTGATGTTCATTACCAGAGCAGAAGGAATCCTGCGTCCAGAGGACTGGCCACTGCTTCAGTAAATAAACTCTCTCAGACGTGCTCAGCCCACAGAAATTTACTCTTTTAGTCCTGGGATGCTGCAGCTCCTTTCCTGGTCAAGACAAAGATGGCTTTCATCACCCTGCCATTTTAATTTGGGACTCGACTGGCAAGCTAAAATGCCACTTAAAATAGTCGTGGATTCAGTACTGGCAAGCTGAGATTGAAATAGAACAAATAGAACAGTCAAAAATTTCTCCTTGCCTGGAAGTAACATGGCACTTGGAAGAGAAACTGCAGTTTCAGTAAGTTACCATCAAGAAAATCAAGGAGCCCAGTGCCACTCAGGTGACTCAGACTTCTTTAGAGACTTAAAGCTGGTCCCATTCACTGTCACAAATCAATGCAGCAAAATCAGCGCTGCTGTTGTCCTATACCCAATGCATTTTTCTTGAAAACTATCCCTGTGGGCTGGGAAGGAATGCAACATGATATGGAGTTAACAGTAGAGGACTAAGCGCCTGCTTCCATAAATCACTCCTGAATAAATACCAGAAAGAAAGTCTACAGACCTTAATCCTTGAAAAGCCCAGCTAATGACATAGCTGTGATCTTCGGAAGGTTCTTACCACACTGTGCAAAAAGAGTGCATGCAACAAATGTGGGTATCACAACAGATGCACGGAACAATTCTTTTGGACCTTCAGATGAATAGTCACGCTTCAGAATAACACCAGATTTCTAATCTCTGAACACTACTGAACATGAAACACAATTAAACACTAACTCTCAACAGTGGTGAGAATGTGCTGACTGATACACTGAAGCCTATAGTCATTTGGAAGGCAGGCTTGCAAGGAGAAAGAGGGAAACGTGCTTCGTAACAGGATGTAGAAGTCTAACCTTGAAGAGTAAATAGAGACGAAACTCACAGAGATTATTTCAGAAACCCCAAAGCAAACTACCTGGGAAACCCAGCCCCATACAACTATTCCACGCATTTTATACATTCAGAATGTCAGCTGCCCTCTCTTTCTGTCAGCATTTTGCTTGAGCTAGGGCTAGGCTACCAGTGTCATTTCAGTTGGGGTCTTCTTACGACTTCTGCTGCATTTTTACAGGTGGATTCCTTGAAACTGGCTTGTGACTTACCTGGAAAAGTGTTCTCATCTCTGAGTGGGAAAAAGATGAAAATAAAAGATTAATAGGAAGAGAAATACAACAATGCTACACTGGGAAAGGCATCCATTGGCTGGCATTAACTCCCTTCCTACTCCCCTGAAAGAAAGCGACTGTCTTATCCATGGAGGCTCCATCAGGGGTTCCCCAGGAGGACTGAGCAGAACGCAGGCACTGCCCTGCAGAGCAGCTCTATTTCTATTCCCAGCTAGTTCACCTATGTGCTACAAATGTTGCACTTACGCTGCAGACAGATCAATCCTGTGATTTGCTTTCAGCCAGGTGGTGGGAACCCCCTCTGGCACTTCCTATTTTTAAACAACTCAAGTTGTTTTGTATTTCCAAACCCACATTGATCCACGAGGCTAATGATAGGCTTTATTAAAGCTCCCCTTTGTATGCTCCGTCACAGAGGAAGCCTGGAAAATTACAATTAGTGATATGGAAAACGTTTGAAATCTATTTTACTGCCCGGTTCTGCTGCCAGCTCCCGCTATGTGCAAAGTAGAACAATAACCACAAATTCAGTCGCTCCCACATGGAAGCACAGATGGATAACTGTACAAGCAATGGAGAGGGCTTCCATAAGGTACAACAGCTATCATACACCTTTAATTTACACTCTACTGCCAGTTACATAAGTGAACAGTAAAAATACTCCTACAGTTCAAATCCATTGAAATAGATGTAATATAATTTTCAGTTTGCCAGTGGAATGATAAAATGAGATTTATTTTAGAAGTAATACCCCATCCTCAGGGGTGAAGAAGTCAAGATCAGTGCAAAGATCTTAACATAAGGGGCATTTGTCAAACCAAATGTATCAGTAAGAGACTCTGACAGTCAAACCTATGTAAAACAGAAAATCCTCACTCAATCCACGTGTGAATAGGGACAAATTTGAAGGGAAACAGAGACAATGAGCAGTTTTGGGGCACCAAGAGGAATTCTGTCATTCGTTCCACAGCTCTGCCCCAAAGCATGACCCTGGGTGTCCACCCCTTGTCACCTCTATCTGGCAAAAGTACTTGTAACACCATGATAAAACAGTCACTTTGAGGGAAGCGGTTGCCCCCTCCACGTTTTCATCATGTGGATCGAAATGACTGTTTCTCCTCTAGAAATAAATAGAATATGCACTTCCATGAAATGGCACTCCTGGGCATTAACAAGCTAATAAAAAGGACTTTCAGGATGCATTAAACTTGGTTTAGGGAACTCTCTTGCATCTCCACCATAAATGCTAATAAAATTATAAATCTGTTATTAACTTTTATATCTCTGTCAAGCAATAAAGACTTGTACAAAAAAAAAAAACACGTTAAAAGGCTATAGATGGACATTTCAGTAGTCCAGACAATGCAAAAATTACTTACACCATATGAATATTTCATACAGCCCTGAAAAATGCACACACTCATCTCTCCAGGGCAATATGGGCTTGATAACTTTTACATTGTGAGGGCAAGGACAGAAAGAAAAAGGAAAGGAAAAGATTTTCACTTTTCCTTTAAAAGCTGATTAAAGCAGGATCTTACCAGCGTGTGCCTCAGGGGTAAGGACTTCCCCAGGCATCCGTTACCTGACAGTAAGTGGTTTCTGTCAAGCCCTGGCTGACAACAAGCCATGTTCACCCGTTAGAGCCTTACAACTTTCCTGCTGTACTTAACACACCAACCTATTCAGTGCCACTTATTGTTTCAGCCACTAACAACCCCCAGCTAATTGCTACAGGTGGAAGGGAAATTAAAAGGATGGTCCTTTGAGACCGATGTCTGCTTCCAGATGAATATAATTAGCAGAGGAAGAGAAAAGATCGTAATTGCTTCAGACTTAGTGGTATAGGAGGCATTTCAGGATTAGTATTTCGGGGAACAACCAGTCTGCTAGCCTTGTATTTGGGAATGCAGAGAACAGATAAAGGACCTCTCACCAAAACCTGCAATCCTTCAGCACAGAATAATAAGGCAAATCTGCCAGCAACGGAACCAAAGAAGCTCAGTGGGGAGATGACCTCCTGCCATGTTCATCAATCAAACACATCAGAGGGAGGTGCCCAGCCCTGAGCAGAAGCAGGTCCTGAGGTGCCTTGTTCAATACTGGGAGAACGTCTGCTTAGAAGAGATGGGGGAGACTGCATGACCTTCTTTCCAGCATTGAAAGATCTCATGCTCATGTTTGGTAGTGTAGGTGGCACAGAGACAGGCTTGTTATAAAACACAAGACAAAGGTAGATCCAACAACAAAAGACCTCCTCTCTGCTGCAGGAGGTAACTGGTTTCAAGCACACTAAAGAGCTCTCTTTTACAGAGAAAGCATTTTGCTAATGCCCGGGTTGGTGATACTGGGCTAGTGGCTCCTCATCACCTTGTGTAGTCTCATAGCATAGGGACGAGGGAGCTGAGCTCCTGACAGAATCCCTCTTCACCAGCCAAGCAGAGCCACTCACCCAATCCAAGACACCATGAGTACAGACTTTTACTGTCTCCTACACCATGCTGCTGGGGAAAAACATTTCAGAACACATTCTAGATGAGATAAATGCCTCTTTAGGCACCAGAACAGAGAATTGTAGGGGTTCTTTTAAAATCCTTATTAGCAGAGAGCCATCCGAGGTCTGGGAAGTGCTGAGAGCCATGTCATTTTGAAAATTCAGCTCTTAAGTGAATTAATGGATGCTGAGTAGCTGTTCAGGCTAAACTCAGTATTGTGTGCTGAGACTTTCCCCTTCTGCCCAATAGTAAAAACAGTAATACCTTTAATGGACTGACCAATAATAGCAGGAAGAAATAGACAACCAGTTGGGAAAAGGAAGGAACAGCCCCAAAGAGCTGTGTCCATTTTCTCTATTCTGGCTACCTTGAGATTCTACATTCTTCCACAAGAAGAGTGTAAAATCTCAATCACAGTGTAAAATCTCAATCAGAGTGTAGCCCTCAATCACTACGATTTGCTTTGTAATCTCTTGTTAGAACTAGCCCTTTCATTAATTCACTACAAAACTTAGTTAAATGAGATTATTTTACTCAGCATTTCCCCTCTGGTGTCGCTTCAACTAACAACCATAGCATGCTTCAGTTACTCTGACAGGCATATGGTTTACACAGATACTATCATGTAAATCTAGCTTAAAACCCAATTGTGCCTGAAGCTACCTTATTCTTTATGAAACCTGTTTCTTGCCCAGCCCCTTACAGACACAACAGGTGCCATTCCACTGCAGATCTCAAGCCACAGAGGGCACGTTGCCACGGAAACATGAAACCAACTGGAACAGGCAATAAATGCTCACATGGTTACAAGTGCCCTGGTCCATTGGTCCTTCCTTCACCTTCCCCTCCTTTGGAAAAGAGGAGAAAATGTGCTGCTCGCATCATTCAGCCAGGCATGGCTACCTAGAGCTACTCCTGCCCTTCAGAAAGCCCCCAACTTGCTTTGAGACAAGCCCATGTCAAGAAGGCACAGGCAGCAGCGACAAAGGACCTGATGAATTGCAGCCCATAGTGATGTGCCTCCAGCCTTTCCCGAAGGCAGGCCACACACCAAAGGTAGGACCAGCTCTCCATTTAAACACCTGACTGCCCAATATGGTATCTTCTGGGTGCTCAGTACTGTCACACAAACACAGAAATGGGAAAAACCCACCTGCTTTCGGGGATTAAATTAACTGAAAAATCAGAGCTCTGTGCTGGTAAATACTAATTGCTCATGCAGGCTTGGTGTTAGGGGAATACTTTATCTGTAATACAGACAAGATGAATTTCCAGGGTTGTATGTTTTTAATCCAATGTAATTTCATCTACAATGTTTATTTTACCCTGAAATAAGCAACCACAGGAAGCTGGAATTAAAACAAAGCAAAAAAAAGACAGACAAGAGGACTCTTGATTTTCCTCCACAAGTCCTCTCTTCAATTCTCATAATGTTTAAGCACCTAATGCCTGTTGATTAATTCCCCTCTTTATTGCGGAGAAGGACTGGGAGGCGCTGGTCGATGAGAAAATGAACATGAGCCAGCTTCAGTGTGTGCTTGCAGCCCAGAAAGCCAACCGTATCCTGGGCTGCATCAAAAGGAGCGTGACCAGCAGGTCGAAGGAGGTGATCCTGCCCCTCTACTCTGCTCTTGTGAGACCTCACCTGGAGTATTGTGTGCAGTTCCGGTGTCCTCAACATAAAAAGGACGTAGAACTGTTGGAACAAGTCCAGAGGAGGCCACGAGGATGATCAGGGGACTGGAGCACCTCCCGTATGAAGACAGGCTGAGAAAGTTGGGGCTGTTCAGCCTGGAGAAGAGAAGGCTTCGTGGAGACCTCATAGCAGCCTTCCAGTATCTGAAGGGGGGCTATAGGGATGCTGGGGAGGGACTCTTCATTAGAGACTGTAGTGATAGGACAAGGGGCAACGTGTTCAAACTTAAACAGGGGAAGTTTAGATTGGATATAAGGAGGAAATTCTTTCCTGCTAGGGTGGTGAGGCACTGGAATAGGTTCCCCAGGGAAGTTGTGAATGCTCCATCCCTGGCAGTGTTCAAGAACAGGTTGGCCGAGGCCTTGGGTGATATGATTTAGCGTAAGGTGTCCCTGCCCACGGCAGGGGGGTTGGAACTAGATGATCTTAAGGTCCTTTCCAACCCTAACTATTCTATGATTCTATGACTGTCAGCTAATCAACATGCAGCTCCTACTATATCAAATTACCTTAAAATGATAAAAAGCAATGGAGTGTGTTGTTTTTCCCTGTTACAGCATACAAAACCCTACCTGAGAATGATACCAGAATAACTCTAGGAGACAAAGGAGACAGTCACTCAGCACAGAGGTTCAGACCATTCATCTTGATTCCAGTTCTGTTTCAAAAAGTCCTTTGACCAAGCCTCTCAAGAACAAACAAGTAGTTTGGACCAAGTTTTGCAGGCTGACTTCCTTCTCTCTTTTGCTAAGCTCTGAAGCAAGACAGGATCTGTTATTACACATACCATTTAGATTTAAGTAATTCCATAAAGCAAATGAGAAATAAATATATTGATGTTAAGTAACTTGCAGCAAAACACACACCAACAAATTTTCCTGGTGTTCTTGCTGGAAAGCAACTGCAGCATCGCAGAACTCATTTTGGTAGCAGATAAACTGACCATAACTAATGTAGTTATTATGCTAACACTCCTCCATTTCAAGTAATTCACACGAACAGAAAAGTAACACAACTCAGATCAGGACTTTGTTGGCAGTTCCTTCTACTAAAACAAACTGGAAGGGAGCAATATTCACATTGATGGAATTTTGTGACATCATGTCTACATACACGTAAACAAATAACGAGAGGCACATTTAAAATTCCATTAAGGTTATGACAGAAGATACTCCAACTCTATCATGGGATTCAGCAATGCAGTGCACTGTGTGGACGTGGCTCTGGTGTGACAAAGGGACAGCTCTAGGAAAACCTTCTACCGATGATCTTCATGGCAAAAATAGAAGGCACTAAGCTGTAAACATTCACTCCTCCTAAAATGCACAGCTTTTCTCTCTCAAGAGGGGGAACAGTGGCATTATGCCAGGTGAGGCCTGCATGCAACTGGCTCTGCCTTGTGCTCACCACTGCAGCAATGAGGTACACAGCCAGCATCAAACATACATCCTAGGACATAAACCCCTTCATTTCCTCAGTTCTTCTCTGCTTTTTTATTCCAGGACTAGCAAACAATCTTATAGATCAATAAATGGCATAGCACTGGATCACTGTTTCCTTCTGGCTGATCTGCAGAAACCTGCGCAGATGCTTACCAAGCGTTTTTCCAAGATTGATGATATTTAACCAGGACCAGAGGACAGTTCTTGCCCTATATTATATGTTTCTAAGCACATCTGATGAAAAGAATATAACCAAGGTGATTTTTTAATATACCTTAACAGCGTATATTGTATCCCATTGCTGCAACAAAGCCACAGAGAAATGTTGTGGCCATGGCACAGCACACACTGGCACAATCCTAAGGTCTTGGGGCCAGCTACCTCTGTCTTCTTTTAATAAACACTGATTACCTTAGGAGAAGATTTTAAATTAACCTAAGAAGTTGTTTGCAGGCAGCCATTACCTTTTTATTTCCCCAGGCTTAGGGCTTTAATCGACTGTCACCCATGGACCTCATTAGATAAGGCACACAAACCTCCAGCACACAGTTCCTATGTTGTGATGCCACTTTTGCAACCCTCAGCTTATGTGCTGTGCAAATACTTATCCAGAATCACTAAACCCAGGTCAGTTTTGCATCCGAGCCAGGGTAGAGTTACAGTAGATGTATCATCAGAAGCAGTCTGAAAGGCTGGACAAAACTTCTCATAGGAGCACTCCTGCTCCCAGACGTGCAGTTTGCTAAATCTGTCCACCCAGTGTCTGGTCAGAGATTAACTTCCCCGGCCCATCTTGCCAAGTCCACCTCAGTCTCCATAAGCCCTTTGCCAAAATTCAGAAGAAAACCAGAGTAATAGACACAAATAAGAGCACAGATGACATAGGAACTCTAAATCATTGCCAAGATGCTTACAGTCGCATAGTCCTCATCATTTTACGACGGCAACTCTGAGCTGGTGCTTTCAGATATACTTCGGGCCTTGCCTTTGGTGTTCTCGCCAGGTTATTTTGGCAGGACTAGGTCTGGCTCAAGGCCAAGGCATTACTCGGCCTCAAGATCAAGGCAGAACAATATTTGGTTTTCTGCCATGTAGTACCAGCTTAAAAAAAAAAAGCCAAAACACAGACATAATTTCTGCCTTTTTCCAATCACAAGCAAATGAGCAAAACCCCCACCTAGATCCCACAGGAGACTTTGTAGCTTACTAAAGACTTTGCCTTTTGTTTTGTTTTTTTAAACTTCTTTTTCTTCCCTGTGAAAACATCACCTAGGGAAGCAGACTTTGGCCAAAGGCAACCAGCTGCAAAATCCTTACCAGTTTGTTTTTTCTTTCTTAAACAACATTCTTCAGATGTTACCTTGCTGAGTGTGACATTCAGATTTATTACAATTAAAGAGCTGCTGAACTCAAGGCCTAGGGGTTAAATGTGAAGGTACACTTCTTGCTAAGGATAAATAACTCTTCCTCCACACCCCTCCAATGAAGGGTTCTAAGGTGCTACAATTTGAAGACACCAGCTTACACACTGGCAGCTTCTGCCCAATGCAGAGGGAAGTAAAATTAAATGGAAACCAGTAACAGATATGATGTGTTAGACACCAAAACAATTCCTGCAGCGCCGGGCCTGGTGTGCCAGCGAGGCAGAAAACCACACTGCTGGCTCCCATCCTCCCAGTTTGCAAGCCTGGAATTTAATCAACAATGAACTGGGAAAGGCCATTAAAGAAGTCATTAGAAATTATTTTAAAAGACCTTAATAAATGTCCTGAAGCAGCAGCAGCCAGAAACTGTAAGATACGCAGTTTGCTCTATTGGGATATAAAACTAAGGGGTGAGGGCAGAAGGTGAGAGATGGGGTCAGGATAAGCAATGGCAAGTGCGCTATTTGGTATTTTAAAAGTCTATTTCTAGCCATTCCACTGATGCAGCTTTTGTGCACTAGCACTAAATGCAGTGGACAGATTTCATCTGCGAAGCCTTGGAAAGCACTGGGTGGTCGAGGTCAGTGCATAAGGGTTGCTCACCTGTTAGAGGCTTCCCATCAAAGGCCCTGAGCTCACTGCTTTCAACCTGGGTTTCCCCAAGGGACCATATACTCACCACTCCTTATTTCCTCCATATCAATCAATAACCTACTGCACAAAAATGCTGGGAAAATAACTACCCACTTGTAGACACTTTGGATTACGGCTGGGCAGACTTACTTGAACAAAGACCTTTAACACTCCGAAACCCAAACAATTCATTTGAAACATTACAGGTTGGATTACTGGCAATTTCTTACAGAAAATACAAGCTGTGTAGTCCCAGGGAAGAAAAACTCCTTTAACAGCTGCCAAATCAGGCAAGCCAGAAAGTGGAACTCTGGTCCCTTCTATCCCAGACCATTATTCAGGTTACATAAGCACGTTTCTTCTGAAAAGTTTTGTGGCAAGCCTGATGTCTCCATGAAGTATTTAAGCTGAAACAAAATGACAGATAAAGAGACTTCTAAATGCACAAGCCTGAGGAGCTTTTGAAGGCCTTATGACAGTTTGTAACAGAGAGAAAAAAGAAAGCTTTATGGCTGAGAAGAATGACATCTACACTTTTTCTGATCTCTCAAGTACAAGATGAGATGTCCTTTCAGAAGTGACCAAATCAGCAGCTTAGCTTAGCCTGACAACCAGAACCACCAGATTCCCAATTTGACAAAAGTCACTGCTTTATCTGAGTGATGTTACCTTTAACCACCTAATTTTGGCAGAACACAGATGAAATAAATCTTGACTCTCTTTTGAGTTCATTGCGGCTAATAACTTTGAACTTAAGAGTCTGTTAACCCTAAATGGCTATCATCAGGCAAACATTACTGCAGGAAGTAGCAGATACCTTGAAAGAAGGAACTGCACCCATTTATGCCAAGAAAACTCGACGTCAATCAATCTCGTTGGACTGTTCTCTGCACCACCAGGTTTCTGGCCCAGACAAACATGTTTCTCATCTACAGCATTTATCTCCTGCCAATAAAAATTCAGCCAAACTGGCTCCATCTAATTCTCACTCATATGTCCTGCAGAAACACACACATAAAAGAGAAGACTTTATCAAAAAATAGCCCTGCATTATGCAGAGCAACTCTCCTTCTGGCTTGCTCAAGGTAATTATCTCACCATTTTATACACTTCCCTTTTATCATCAGTTTTAGAGGCACTGCTCAGAAAGGAAGGACTGATGAAATAAGGACTGCAACCTAAGAGATAGCTAACACTCTCAAACACAGCCAAAATCACTCAGCATTTACTGGAAGCTCTGGGTCATTCAAAGATAGCACAAAAAGCAGCCTCATTCAAGACAACAGGAATGGTGCCTTTTTTCACAGAGAGGAAGGTTTTGTGCCCAGCTCTTAGAGGAAGTTGACAACCTTGTGTATCAGGAGAGGGACACAGCCTATTTTGCTCCCTGGTGACTTAGATCTGTGACTGCAGTTGGACAGACAGAACCACATGTGCTACACAAAAACAGACGTGGTCAAAAACAATGCCCAAAAGAATCATTGTCGGTGGAAAAAGCTCAACCACTGTCTAAAATACTTCTTCAGGACACTGCTTCAAATTGTATCTTGGTATTTACAAACCACTAAATGAAAGCAAATGTTTGGATCAGTTGCAAACCCATATGTTATATGACCATGGGTGCACAGGAACAATGAGGTGTTAAGGGTCAGCTTTAGGTGGGACATCAGAATTACACCTCTCTCCAGCTCAGCTGTGCTTTCTTGAGTCTAAATCTCTGGATTCTGAGAAATGAGACAATACTGAAGCCCTGTCCATGCCACTGAACACCACAGTATTTATTTCTATTACATTTCATTAAACAGACTCTGGCAGCCAAGTGGTACAGACAAAGTAACAAATGAATTCCTTGTAGATAAACAATTCAGCCACAGAACAGGCAAACAGAAACTGCAAGTTAGACAAAATCACTTCTTCCAGCTCTTCAAGAGCTATTTTTCCTTTAAAGTGTAAAAAAATACATTAATTAGGCTGGACTTTTATCATCTTTGTCTTGTTAAATCCTCCGAGAGCAGCACAGCAACAATCTCACATGCGGCAACATTCTTTTGTCTTATTCCTTCAGTGACATTATACTCACGATCATGCCAAGGGTTTGGGGATTCAACACCCTTTTCCTGAAAACCACCATCCGTGTTAGTACTTTGAATTGACAAGGATCTCCCTAAGCCTGGTTAAAGTTACTAAGTATCTTCCTTCAAATTCCTTGGTAATGTATTGTCTACATAATTTGTGTTTGCTTCCTCCTATAGGGACACATTTAGTGTGCTCTTTGCTGTGTTCTCACTAACGGACCCCTGAGAGGCTTCAACTCCCCAGATGTGTGGGAAAGACTAAATCCCCATTTGTCTTTCATCAGCCATCCTTGCCAGCAAGAAGAACCCAACACTTCACTGGATCTCTCAGTAGAAAACATGGTTAGAAAGCTGGTACTTACATACCTGCACTGTCACCACATTTTAATCAACTGAAATACATCCCATGATTTTATAACAGAGGTCACTCCTCATGGCGCAACTTTGTGCCACTGCTCTCCAGCATCATGCTTTACCCACACCCTGACTGTGAGCTTACAGTGAACTGTTAGTGGCTGTAACACATTCTGGGACATGTACTATCACTGCTTCTGTTTGTGGAGAGGCAAACAGGATTCTTCTGCTGGAGTACTGCCTGGAAGACTTTCTGAAGAATCTTACAGCAATTAAGCTGATTTACCCCTGCCAAGCAGATGCCAGAAATTAAAGCTCACAAGAATGACAGACTTGCATGATAGCTAAAGACAGAAGAAAATTGCAAGATCCAAGATTATCATTCTCTTGCCTGTATAGAAGTGATTGTAATTATTGTTTGGTTCTCAACTATTCTGGGGCAGGCACCAAGGAAAGACATCTATCAAGACACTGGATTCATTTAGGCACCCTGCTCAAAGCGGTAATAAACGCTGGGATAAAAATACCATTGACATTTCAATATTAATAAAGATGTGTGCTCAAGTATCACTGTAGTGATCCTTCTGCAATAGCTTTGCTAAGTCTCTGTTGACTCCTGCCTTGTATTTACCTTCCAGCTTCCTGAAGGTGATCTGCACATTGTTGTAACCTTAGCCATGGGCTGCCCCAAAATCATCACTTGATGCAATTCCAGAGTGTTTTAACTGCCTCCTCCCAATCCCTGTACTTTACATTAGTAGTGTACAAGATTATAAGAAGTTAAAACCTGACAAAAGAAATTAAAGTGGCTGCTAACAAGCTCAAGATCATTTCTACAATCTTATAAAGCAAAGTAAGAGAAAACAAAATTCCTGCTACTATTTGGTGCTTAAAACAACTTTGCAAAACATCTGTAATTTATTCAGCTTTCCCTGAGCTTATAGGAAGCATTTGGAGGACACTACAGAAACTAATTGGAAGGTACATTCCTTGAGCACTACATGCAACTATAGCCCCTATTGAAAAAAAAAAACACCAAACCAAACCCCAACCCTCTCCTAACAGTTTAATTTCATTAATTTCTCACAATATCACCCAGCACTCAGCAAATAACAAAGATACCCATCCTCAACAGACATCTTCAAACCTTTGCAGTCTTCATTAAAAAGTAGCAAATGCACTTTCACAGGCTCTTTATCCTCACCCATTCTACAAGGTCAGCACAGCCACAAGAGAACAAGGCACACACACCAGTGAGGATGCACCTAGCAGTGCACCTCAGCACAACACATCTCCTCTCAAGGTGATGCTGAATGGCTGGAGGTTAAACCCTGACACATCAAAGTACAACCCCCTCTCATCCCCTCGTGGACCTGAGCACATTTGGTATGGTAATGGTTAGGAAATAATCAGCACGGAGCTTGACGCTGCCACTGTTAGAGCATCGCTCCTCCATGTAGAGTGGCACATTAATGAAGAAGCCCCTAGACCTGTCGTAGATTGAAGAGTTTCTAGAGCAGGGCTGACAAAAGCTTATTTATTCACCGCTGCCTTATTTTAATCTCTGCGTTTTGCACATGCCTTGTAATTATGGACGCAGGTTGGTTTCTTCTATATCGCCCTTGCCCAGACTCATGAGCATATTAATAAAAATAAATAAGCCTGGCTTGCTAAAAGAGCTTTAAAGAGGTACATGTCCAATTAAATTCTCAGGCTCCTTTGAAAATCCGAGCATTTTTCACTGTCAGATGCCATTAGAATAAGAAAGGTCACAGCCGAGAGATCTCATCTAATTCCCTGGGAAGAACATGGCCCGCAAGTAGACAGCATTAGGAGAAGTGGCAGTGAATGCTTCCCAGTAGAAATACAAAGTTTGCTTTGCAAATAATATACTCCCCTGCTGAATTTATCCTGGTTACAGGCAGGTGAGGAGAAGCAGCAAATTGTTTGGAATGTTTTTGGAAACTTGTGCCTAAACACTGCTGCAAGACAGAATCGCGAAGGTCTGTCTTTACCTCCTATATTAAAAGACGGCACCAACTCAGCACTCCCATACACTCGACAACCCAGATGATAAATTTAGATGGAAACAGCGACAGGAAGACAGATGTTTTGTGTTTTAACAACTCCAAGAGATGCTTCATG
Organism: Pezoporus flaviventris; assembly: GCF_033815535.1. Lineage (NCBI taxonomy): Eukaryota > Metazoa > Chordata > Aves > Psittaciformes > Psittacidae > Pezoporus > Pezoporus flaviventris. The sequence goes on from NW_026892549.1 coordinate 57,461,518, forward strand.
CAACCTGATCAACAAAACCCTATAGGCTGTTTTTATAGCGTGGATCTATCTAGAAGGTTAAGTGAGAAAATTAGCTTTAGAAATATTACTTATCAGTGTACTGTCACAGCACAGTGACTGAGGAGGATTATCCAATGCCAAACAAACAAAACAAGCACCGGTAGAGAATCCCATTAGCAACTGAAAACCCACGGCCTTGTTGTGGGTGCCGTTTGCATAAGATTACAATTGCACCACGTTTAAAAACTGCAAATTGGATTTTGTTTTCCCCTGGCTACCTGCCCATTTTGCTTTCAATTGATTTATTAATGTCCACTGTTGCTTTGCAGTTTTATCCTTTTAGCAGTAATAGATGTAATATATCACACACCAAAAAAAAGTTAAGAGTACATCATTAGAGTGATGTAGCACTGGTAATAAACCCCTTCACACTTGGATGAACTTAAATCAGTTTCTCTTTATTGATTTTTGGTCATAACATAATTTTAAAGTTCAACTCAGTTAATAAAAAAAAGATTTGCTCTGGTGTTGTCTGTAAAACACTTGTGCTTGAAGTTTGCACGTCACCCCTTGCAAAGGCTCTTATGGATTTGTACTTCCCTCAAACAGTGGCTCATCATTATATAGCCTATCTTCTCTGCTGATATCTCCACATTTATCCACTTATCTTTATGGCCACATGACTTAGTGAGCAATAGATCTTTACCCTGTGACCATCTATTCAAACGCTCACAGTCATTTTATCTTCCCAGCAGCATTTTGAGTAACGGTCATTTGCATTATACCAAACTCTTACTTACACTGAGTGTTCTGCATTGACAAAACCATTTGCACAACCATGCTTTTTGTCTTCTTCCAGAAGAAAAAATAATCATTCACCTTCTCCTCTTGGCCTTTTTGACAATGTGTATTTAAAATTCTGCTGGAATATCTGCATCCTTTTTTTCTTCCTAAATACACTTTATAATCTTCCAGAGCACAGACCTATTCTAAGTTAACAACAGGTGAGCTTAGGGATTTATTGATGGAAGCTGCTTGATAAGGAAGTATATGATTTAGATGGGTATATAATCACCTCCACTTCTCTTGCCCCCCGACAATGTATAATGATCATGGTACAGACTAAAGGTGCAGCTTCACTGTCATCATAGGCTCCAAAGGACAGTGAGTTAGTTAATCAGAGAGTTAATTGCCTGACTTGAGATCTTTAGGAAGGGACCATGCTTTCACCCAGCATTTGCGCAGGACCCAGCCCATCACAGTCTCAAACCACAACAAACTGCTGCAATAATACAACTGGGCAATGGCAACTCTGGGCAAAACTTGGGGTTCATTTTTCTCCTCCTCACCCCACTTATCAGCAGCTCCAAGTCTCACGTGGTGGCCTTGGAGCCCTCCCAGAGCTGACTATAACACTAGAAAAGCAACCCTATAGCCTGTCTGTTGCACCAAATACTACCCAAACTACTGATCTGCTTTCCATTTGCTCTCATTTAACACATCACAAAGCATCTCCAGAATGGTCTCCTATAGAAGTAAAAAGAGGGATACTGGTCCGGGAAAAGGTTTTTACATTGGTAAAGACTGATAAGATATGTAGTGGTTTGAAAGAAAGGTCAGACTGTGACCCCAGCTCAGTTTAACAGATGCTATGCTACAAACTTTTCCATCCGAGGGAAAAGTTGGATGGAACTCTAACACTTGGCCTACAGATATCTTTATTAGCTCACTCCAGAAACTTCAAAGAAGTGAACAACAATGACATCAGTTGGAACTGGTGACCCATAAGGAGACTTTATGACTAATGAAGAGAAGGGTTTGCTTATATCCCAGACAGGGAATTACTCACATACACATTCATTCAACAGGAAATTTAGGGCTACCGAGCTCTGTATTTACTGGCACACCGCTTACAAAATTTGTGTGCTTAAAAAGCAAAGAAAGGAATAGGTGAATCACATCATAAACCTTACGTGCCACCCACCAAAAGAAATCAGTCTTATACTTCAATATGTTATCACTGACTTTGAATCCAGAAGTATAATTCATTCCCCAGTAAGCACTTATTTCTGGGTTTCTTTTGCTTAAAGGGCTGTTTGTGTATGGTCTTAATAAACACACCCCCATGCATCCATGCACACTGAACAGCTGTAGGTAGGATTTGGATTCATCCGTTGTCTGCACAGTGAATACAGTGAGATGCAGGGAAACTCTGTGAAAGCAAAACAGCTTGTTATGACTAAATTCCCTTGACTGCTTAAACAAAGGCAACAAAAAAAGGAAGAGGTATTAAGTTTTAGCATTTTAATTCCTAGACTGCATTATCTTCTTTTTTCTTTTAGATGGATTTAAGATTCATCCCTCTCTAGCTCTGGCCTGGAAAATCTGCACCAGTAGCTACCTGTAAGAAAGAACTTATCCTCTACCTGACACCTATTGTACAACAAGAATAAGCACTTCAGGTTTGGCCTTGCAAAAGAAATACACAAGGCACAAACTCAGAACATGACTAAACAGCCCTGGCTATGCCTTGTGTCCGTAGAGAGCTGCACTCCTCCTCGTTCAGCTCTATTACAAGCAAGCTGCTAATGAGGAAATCCATAACCTTTTCACAGCAGGTGCTGGGAAACAGTCTTTCTCAATATGTAATGGTGTATTGATTTTTAATTTCAAAATATGCAAACATGACATTTACAGTCATGACTCCGCAGACACAAAAGCTGTGGGTTTGGACTTTCTGATCTGTAGCCCATGTTGTAAGCATTTGCCCTCAATAAGTAGGCAAAAGAAACCCACCCCTAAATAGCGTCTTCTAAAATAACACATGCTATGGATTTCTCCCTGAATAAAAACTCTTATATAAAAGCTTCTGTAAACAGCCTTGCGAAACGAACTTATCAAACTCCTAGGTTAATATAATGCCACAGTGACAGAAGTATTTCAGATGGGGCCATATCTCTACCTTGGTTCCACAACTGCTCTACATTTCCTGTTACAAGACTGAATCAAATAGCATAGGCTCCCATCTCCATGGCTGGATGCATGCCTGATTTTTCTTTCTTTGAAAGGGTGATGTGGAAATCCCAAAACAAATTCAACATTTGCACAAATGAGATTTAGAAAAATACATTTTGCATCTGTAAAAATAATTGTTATGACTGTGTCCTGGGTTCAGCTGAACCCAGAACAGACTGATTCACTGAAAAACTGAAAGGAATAAATAAATCAGCAGCACATACATTTTCTGGCATAGGTCCTCAGAACTGGGGAAGAGGGAGACCAGAGGGGTCACGCTGCATCAGCAACATGCTTTCAATTGTGGTCATGCTGTGCAGCACAACCTATGACCACACGAGATGACCTTTAATGTTCTTTCCAACCCAAACCATTCTATGATTCTAATTTGAAAGGAACTATTGAGAAGGTCACACTCTGCACCACACTAGCCCCGCTCCTTATTAGAGATGGGTTCTGTCCCTGAGGGCAGCCAGGGTGGGAAACCAGGAGCACTACAGCTGCAGGGAGGAAGGCTGACAGTGGATCGTGGCAGGAGTTGAGGAAAAGCATTGGGTCAGGGAAGACAAATCAGAAGCACACAGCTGGCAAGGCAGGGAATGAACAGCACCACTGGCCGAAGAGATACTAGCTGTTTAAACCATTTACCAATTTACCAAAGGCCACTTTTGCCTGGGTACAGCAGGAGAGGTGCAACCAATCCTCTTCCCAGCAGATGACCGGTGGAATTAGAAATGGATCACTTTTTTCCATGGCAAAGTAAAACTTGTCTATTGCTGGTAAACCACTGAAGGAATAGCCAATAATTCCATTTGTTAGATCATACCTTGATATCTTACAATCATTATTGGTTTAAGAGAGAGACGGGGTAAAAGAAGCAACTCCTTAGTGTAGCTCTTACCTCTGCCTACACTGAAAAGGCAAAGATTTAAATGGCTTTTTGAGTTCCCTTGCCATCTTAAATTACTGAGCCCCTCCTCTCTTCCTCAGATACACCCAAATCATATCTATGGCAGCAAAATCAGCTCTACCCTATGGACAAATGGGAAAAATAACCAGAGGGAACATCTCCAGCTGGGATAAACTGCCATGAGTTTGCCAACTTCAACAGAGTGACATTGATTTACACCAGCTGGGACTCTGGCCTTACATTTCTTTTCAATTCATTCCTAACATAGTTAAAGTATCTTCTTGGAATCAATGTCCTGTAATAAAACATCATCTCAGGAGCGCACACACTGAATGTCAAGAAGAGGGGGGGAAAACCAGGCACATCTTGTATAGACTTATGCCACGTTCATAATCATTCTCTTAATTTTTAAGCAATTCAAAAGGGAAAAAAAGGAGCTGAATATTTCCTGGTATGTACCCTATAATCTTACAACATATTTAGAATAGGAAATCAAAGCTGAGCTAAACTACCAATTGTGTCAGCAAAAACAGCCTTTCATGGCAAAATGACAATTTGCTCTCTTTGAAAGCTGCCTTTCCCAGTTCAAATAAGAAAAAGCACACAGGAATGAAAAGTGCTTTGCCCTTTTATTGTGCAAACCAGCAAAAATATATTCTTCCCTGCAAGACTTTTCCAAATTAAATATGTATTTTTTTACTGTAAATCTCTTGGAGATCACTTATTTGGTAGCGTAAGATCTTGAAAAACAACATTTAAATAGACAAAGGCAAATAATCAAACCATCAACATTTTGAACAGCTACAGGTTTATCCAAATATTCAGTGGGTTTATTTTTACCTTCTCCTAAATGCTCTCACTGTGTGCAATTTTGACCCCATTGTGTAAAATAGCATGAGGCCATATGACTTTAGCCCAGGCTGCCTATTTGTAAGTCACAGTCCCTTACCATAAGGCATGTTTAAGGACTTCTCTGAATGCTACAAACTGAAAAGCATCAGCATGGCACAGACAATTTAAAAGGAACATCACATTATGCGACCTGGTAAATCCCTAATTCTCATCAATGCCCAAGCTCCTGGGGCACTATGAACATTTCAGCGCACATCTTTTGGCTTCCATGATTTAGCAATCAGGAAATTGGTTTTCTTTTTCATTCCCAAGATAACCTGCGTTATTCTGTAGGAAAGGAGACCCTCAACCCTCACAATCCTCCAGGCACAGGACCCTCAACAGTGGCTGCAGGAAGTAGCAAAGCACCACTTTGATTAGCTTTCTATACAGCTGGACACAAACAATTCTCCCTTTGGCTCATGATGCTTTCTCAAGTGTTCAAGGCCAGGCTGGAAGGGACTTGGAGCAACCTTCTCTAGTGAAAGGCATCCCTGCCCATCGCAGGCAGTTGGAACTGGATGAGCTTTAAAGTCCCTTCCGAGCCAAACCTTTCACAGGATTCTGTGATTCTATGTATACACTGTCTGAACCAAAGACCCTGTGAATCAGTTACTTATGAGCAAGGTCTCTTACCAGCTTTGCATCTGTTTGCACTTTTTATGCATCAGAGGCTTTAAGACACCCTGTATGCAAGAAGTAAATGGGACATCCAGTTATTTATCCTAGGCAGCTAAATGCTGCATTAGGCTCCTCTAAGACCTGAGCAACAATGCTTCCAAGTTACTAGTCAGTGAAAATAGAGAGTAACTTGATGAAGCTGAGGCTGTAGATATAAATAAAATGACCTCAAATCGTTAGCTCAGCACAAGAGGGCATAAAAACTAGGGAGAACAGAGCCCCAAGTGTTAGCCTCTGCCCAAGGAATAATAAGGAAAAGAAAAGGCAAAATCAGCACTCAAATCTTGCTGGCCTGACAGGGTCCTGGCAAGTACCTCTGAGGGGCCAATTAAACCACAGCAGTGAGTGGCGGGGAGGCAGCGACCATGGCACGCACGCTACTGGCTGGAGAGGTGTAATGTGAGGTGGCAGTGATGGATAGCCCATCTGCCTGCCTTTGAGTACCATGCAAATCCATTTACAAAGCAGCGGTGCTACAGGGGTTTCCCCTGTGTGCTGCACACTTGGTGGATGGAAAACAAAGCACTGGACTCTTCCTTTCTGCTTCCAACCTGGAGCTTTAAGGTATACTATGGGAAGTCATGATCCTGTGCTTTACAGCAGGCTAGCAGGTTTGCTAGCCTGTGCCAGCAATGCTTCCATACCCAATGGGCAAAGCAGGAAGGGAACAAGCTTTGCACCTGGTTCTGCACAGGTCCCCTCCAGCTTAACTCAGGGATGGGGAGGTCAGGCCCTAATAAAAGGAGGTATTTCTTCGAGTGGCATTTATTCCTCCCCTCTATTGCTTTTTAATGACTGACAATTGAGGCTGTGAAGCATTAGATGGGTCTAAGCACACTATGTCTGAACTGCTGGAAACCATAAGGAACAGCAATATAGCGTCATCATTTGGGACGGGCTCTGCTCCCAGAGTTTTCCTCCACTTCCCAACTGGATGGACACACAAGCTTTGTTTATTCTGCCAGCTGCACTTCAAGAGGCAGACATCAGAAAAGCCACAGCGGCTGACAACAGAGGAAAAAGAAAAGTAGTGTCAGGCTGTTGTGTCAGTAAGTGACGCCTGGCTTTATTTTAATGACTTGCTGAAAACTGTAACACTGGGGAGAAAGAGTCACATCAAGGGAAAAAACTTACCAACCTACCACCCCAAAACTGCACACGTGAACCTTAGCTTCATTTTGCATTATTAAAACCCAAACCAACCCAACCCACAAAACCCAGCTTCACTGATAATGAATTGAGAAGAGGAAAACCCATCAAAATCTCTGTTCACACTGAAGCCTCCTCACCCAGGCAAGGATGCAAGAACCCTCCTACATGTTTACAAACCACAACCTCTCTCTAACCTGCCTCTGCCAGCTGGAGAGGGCAGCAGCTTCGCTGACCTGTCCAGGTGATTCTGGCTGGACTGCACCAGAAGGAATACCACTTCTGGAACCTTTCTATGCCACCTCAAGTGAGTATTCAGTTCTCCAGTAGTGCTTATAGAAGACTCTGAGGCTCAAGAGCAGCTCATGGAGTATGCAGATAATCCAAGGACATGTTTTCAATTGCAAAATTAGCCAAATCAAGGGCAAGAGAGCACTCTCCAGAAGGACCCAGCTCGACCATGGTCTGCCTTTTCTCCCCAGACAGCCTTGTTACCCATTGCCCCTCCATCAGTACCTTCCCCATACCCAACAAACCCCTGATCTCTGAGTTTCCTCACCTCAGCTTGAGTTTGCACAAGGTATCCAAATATACACATCCACACTGTACATATGAAAGCACAAATTATACAGCAAAAGGTGATTCTGCTATATCAGATGGTAAAAAATTCAACTTGCTCCACCATGGTTGAGCCATCTTACTCGAAAGTAAAGTTACTCAGGGCTCCTGTTCTGCTGAATACCTTACATTTAAAGAGAGAGATTTGCTTCTGATTGGATTATAACATAAGTGAAAATTCATGCACATTAGTGATAAAATCCATTATCTGGGGTAAAGATGAATGTATAGGCATGGGGCATATTTAGTTACTAACTTTTAAATGGAGATTATTTCTCCAAATGAAAAGGCAGAAATAATACTCTCTAACCTGCTTCATTTTCAGTACTTGCTGCCAACAGCTAGATCTGCTTGCTTCTGCTCCTGATATACCATAAAACCTTACAGCTTGTAATAAAACCAGTTTTGTGCACGTGGCAGTTGACTTACCCAACAACAAGGGACTAAATCCCAGTCTGCAAAACTCAAAACTGGAAAATCAGCTGTGAAAAACTGGTGATCAGGGAGGGCCCCTGATGTGGGGAAGGGCTGATGGTGCCCTTGCCTGAAGGTAAGGGAGGGCTTGGGGAGCACTGGGTGAGTCCCCCAGCAGCCCTTCCTCCTGGCATCCATCTCCAAGCAGGGAAGGACAAGGAAGAAACTAGGTAATTTTGCAGCTATCAGAACTGGTAAATGTTGATCTGAGCATGCCCTCCACAAATCTGCAGGTGATTTTGTACCACATGAGAGGACAACTCAAGAAACAGCTAGAACCCAACACTAGAGGGACCCCGATAAGCCTTAGGATAGAGCTCACCAGAAACCTAATGTGGTTTGAGGAGGAAAAAGGCTAGTTTCTGACTGGGGGTGCAGACTAACACCATGCAGTCACCAGTGGAACAGCAGCCCCACAGGGAAGAGCCAGAGGGCCACCAGGGACACCAAGCTGTCTATGGGGCTCCTTATGCTGGTGAAGAAGAGGCAACCAGCTGCCCATATCTATCTATACAACAAAAAGCCACCTCAATTCCTAGATGCAGTGAAGCTCTTTGAACCAGCATAATTAGCCTGCTCCAGTGCTGGGGGCTCCCCTGGAGCAGGAGCTTGAGCTGGGTGACTTTCAAAGGGCTGCTCTGGTGGCATTTCTGTCATTCTGCAGCACAAAAACTACAGGGGTAGTAAAGGCTTTAACAGCATCTTTGCACACTACTTATCTTACTTATTCTAGAACTATGCTCTCTATCAGTCAGGCAACAGAATGAGTAAACTTTCCTTCTGTCAAGCAGTATCGACGATATGAATAAAGCATTACAAGGGAATTTCAGCAATGCCGATCTTTGAACTGCACTCTGCTTTCCCATCACTACTCCCCTAACCACAGCAGCAGAAGGAAAAAAATCCCTATTCATCACACTGGGATCTCCTTTTGATGTTGCTGAGAGATGGAAGAGATCGTGCTCAGACCCTACGGATTATTGGTCAGTATATAAAAAGAGTAACTCCTTATGAAAGATGACTTCTGCCTGAAGAGCCACGCACAGAGATGCAGGATAAACAGCAGTCAGATATACAGCAAAAAGCCACTGTGTCCTTTGACTTTGCGCTGTCAAAGCAAAGCCAAGTGAGATTCAGCAGCCCCCTGCCAGCTAGTGCCAGCTAAAGGCTGTGCCACGCAGCCAAATCGTTACACTGATGAAGAGCTTAGAGAAGAAAAACAGGGAAAGCTGTCCATGACTTATTTCAGTCTCTGTCTCAGGCAATTTATTCCTGCTAGCTTTTGCTCTCTTTCTTCCTGGCTTTTCTTTCTTTCTTTTTCTTCCCTCTCTCCCTTTCCTTTTAGGTACCATTTCCAGAAACAATTACTGACTTGCAGTTCTTAGAAACACAGATGTTAAAGAAGCTGAAGATTTAATTCACTGTATGCTCAGGGAAGGTCCAAGGTAGGAGCTATCCCAAACCAAATGCTACCTTTGAGCACACCAGTCTGACTCTTTCCTCACAGGAACAGCAGCCTCAGATGCTTGTTTCTCATTTAAACCAGGTTTTCTTTAAGGTCTCAGTGCTGTAAACACTCAGAGCATGTGAGCAATGTCCTTGCTTTCTGGGAGCTACTCACATGTTTAAAGATGTACAAATGCCCTGGAGCTGGCAGGACCAGACGTGCACAGGCATAGAGCTAGCTTTTAAAAGTAGAGAAAACTGTTTGGTTAATAAATTACTTGTTAACTGATCCTCCAGCTCCGAAAAAAACAACTCCAGTGAAAACAACACAAGAAAATATGCATTTAGAGCCCAGACTTATAGGACCCCAAGCACCTTCCCTCCCCAGTGACTTCCAAGGCGGCTGCACGAGGCACCAGGCCCCGTGCATGAGCGGGCATTTCATGCCAAACAGGATCATCCTTTTATTTTCCCAATTACCTCAGGAGTCAAAGGAACACATCTACAGAGCTGCCATATTCCTGGCAGTAACTAATGTTTTTTCTGCAATAAATTCAGTTAGTTGTTCTTCACAAAGGAGTTGTTTTTAAGCACATCCTGCTGCATCTTAACATCTTATTTGCAAGAGGAAGAAAATCACTTCTGTCCTGGAACTGTACTCTGTGAAATATCTGCAGGCATACAAGACAATGTTTTCTAATGTGAAGACATCTTTTTCAGCAAATAGCATCATGGCATTTTATATGTGACCTTGTTATGCTTTTAATTTGAACACATCAGCATCCAAGACTATGGCATTTCCTCCAAATCATTTATGTTATACACACACGCACACAGATATATCTCTGTATAGATGTATAAAAAACCCTGGAGTTTTCCTTGGCTTGTTTTATACATTTGATGTTTACATATTCCTATTTCTCTTTGATTTTCTTTTTATCAAAGCTGAAATTCTCATAAAAAAAAAAAAAATCACACAGCTCCTGGAATTTGGGTTTCAGGAATGCAAAACAACAAAAAACTGTTTTTAACAGGAAATAAAACTGCAGCTGGAGTTAGGGGGCTCTGCAGATACTTGTTATCTGGATATTAGACCTGATGCTTTGGGAAGACAAAGCAGAAGCTTACACAGTAGTTTTGCACAGTTTAAAAGGGAGCTCACATGTGGTACCTTAGAAACAGATTTAAAATAAACCAGCTGCCATTCTGCTTCATGATTGTTTAAAGTTGCAGGAACTTTTATCCTCAAAGCATCAAAACCTTTCCTCAAACAGCAGCTTTTCTGACCATGAAATGATAATGTCGGCTCTGCTCATACAATGGCAGGAACAGAAAACACCACCTTTTGTAGGAGCCAGATCCCCAACATGCAGCAAAGCAACCTGACCATCTCTGGCAGTCAATATTTCTTTCCCATCAACTTGACTTTCATGAGCATCCTTCCCAAAATGCTACATTTTCATTTTCCAATGACAACTTCACTCATCGGCAAGAGCTCAGGGCAAATTCCCTTTCGTGGGAATTCTTCAGCCCTAGCTTTAACGGCAGTTTTGACAAGCTAAAAGGTTTTCCTGAGGGAAGGGTGCGGTGGGAAAAACCAGCCCCACCAGCACCCATTATCTAAAAAATACAAGCACACTCCAGCAACTGGGGGAAAATGATAACAAAACACTATTGATATTAAAGCCATGAACTCAGACACTGATTTTCTGCCAGAAACCCATGCAAGAGCGCAGTGTGGCATTACTTGGTCACTTGCTGATCTTCTGAGCACGCAGGGCAGCACGCAAGTGTCAACTGCCTCTCTGTCTTCCAATTTTGGGCATATCAGAAGAAACAGCCCTTCACATCCAACCTCTGCTACGAGCAGGGACACACCCCCCAGATTCTCAGCTTGTTTCTCATCTGATGAGATGGGTTTAACATTGTCTGTTACCAGCAGAATTGTTCTGTCATGTCCTCTGTTTCTCAAGGGAGTGGATTTAATGGAAAGCCCTTCTTGTACTTCCCATTTTTTATCCCTCACCCCACCCCTGCACCCCTGAGATACATTCTGACAAAAGAGCAAGAGCGTATCAATGTCTTTCATTAAAACCCTTACGGCAACTTTCTTCTAAAACCTTTACGTGCTTTTAGTAATTTACTTTTTACTTGGAAATAAGTAATTCAATTATATATGAAATTAGTTCTTGAAGAAAAGTGAACTAAAAGAAACAAAAGCAACTTGGCAACATGGCAGGCAATAAGCAGCGTTAATCCTTTACACCAACACAACCGCTACTAAAGGAGAGCCCACATTTCACCCATCGCACCGCAAAGGGACAAGGCACCCCTAACACTAACAGGGCAACGCAGCAGGGAAATAACCTCACGCAATATGAGCACATCTTCTTACGTCTCCTTTGTCAGAAAGGACAGGGGTTTCTAGCTGCACTTCTTTTTGTCCTCTGCAGCACCTTCCTGGCAGGGTGGTAAGCATGAACTCTCTGTCCCCAACACCTGAAGAACAAGAACCTTACTCCTCTCTTTCCTTAGATTAAATAAAATGCTATTAAGGATAATACACTTTCAGTGCCCAATTGCTAAGTATAAAAATGTAACATTCAGCCTTACACAGCCACACTCAGTTTGTAAAAAGCATTGCCAACAATAACCAGAAAGTTAAGTTTCCATTTTAGAGCAAGCACTCTTGGCAATTATTTGTGGTAATTGTGCCTCAAGCTGGTAGGATTTCATAAACAAGGAGCTCTCATGCAGAGCTAGGAATAACACTTTCCTTTTTTTCATACCCCTCATGCAAACAAAGTGAAGAATTACAAACAGCCTCCGAGGGCTAAACTATGCAAAGATAACACAAAGATGTTGGAATAGCAAAGTATCTGTAAGTAAACCAAACACCTTTTTGGAGGAGCTACACAAAAGGCTCCAGTACCGAACCCCAAGAGCATGGCAGTTTTCGCTGCTGAGGGCCAAGGCTTCCGTAAGACCTAAGCAATGGCACAATAGCCTAAAGAACTCAAAAACAGGTAAAATTAATGTGCAGCCATAAGGAATGTGTATAAGACCTTTTCCACCCATGGTATACTCAGGTCCACCACTGCATTTGAAGGTCGAAACCACAGTGAGAATCTAAGGGCCGTAGAACAACAGCATGCAAGTCTCCCTCACTTCCCATGCAGCCTCATTCATTTGATCCTCCATTTTAGTTTATCTGCTACAGATAAGGGAGACTATCCAGCAAGCTTCCTATGCCGTCTCCTGATTACAGGAAGCCCTGTGGTCCCACTACAAGGCAGGATGCAGCACTCCAGGGGGTTGTTGCTGACTCACTTGGGAAGAGGGCTAGCACCCAGGGTACTCTAGGACGTGGGTATAGGACCTGACCATGGCCAAAAGATTACCCAAGAGCTGCTCTGGGGAGAAGAATAAAGACTGTGTGTACCCCCACCCCAACACAGACAAATACAATCAACTTTGGAGCTATGTGACCTAACAAGCTTTCCTGCTCTGCCTCAACACCTATTTTCCACTTAGCTACTTCATAAAAACAAAGAGGTAGCACTGTACACGAAGCTCTCCAGCTGCTTACTGAGTCCCCAGAGGAGCAGGTATTTTTCCAGGCATCTTTAAAGCAACGCTACTTACATAATACACAGAGGCAAATATACATAGGGGACAACAGTATATCTTCTGATCAAGCATTACTATTCCTTTCACCGTCTCTTATTCTCAAATAAAAACCCAACATGCCATGTTAAAAAAGACTCCTGGGAATGGTTGGCTGTAAGACCACAGTCCTGAAGGGGGATAATCTTTCACCCAGTGCTGCTCATCTATGAACGCTCAGGGACTCATCCACCCTATAACGCACAGCAAGTTCACAGCCAATATCTCTGCTCCTCTTTGCTGAGCTCAGCAGTTCTCATGCAGCTGATGGTGCCCTTAAATCATAAGCATATTTTACTTACGCAGCATTAAGTTGTAAGCACAACTTAAAGGATGTTAAACACAGTTAATAACTGAATACTGTAAATCCCATAGTGAATGTATGTAGTCATATATAAATTATACATGCTTAAGAAAGTATAGGGATAGAACAAGGGGGAATGGCTTTAACCTGCCAGAGGGGAGATTGAGATGAGATCTTAGGCAGAAGCTCTTCCCTGGGAGGGTGCTGAGGCGCTGGCACAGGGTGCCCAGAGAAGCTGTGGCTGCCCCATCCCTGGCAGTGTTCAAGGCCAGGTTGGACACAGGGGCTTGGAGCACCCTGCTCTAGTGGAAGGTGTCCTTGCCCGTGGCAGGGGGTTGGAACTGGGCAATATTTAGGGCCCCTTCAACCCAAACCAGTCTGTGTTTAAATCAAATGTCTGCAATAGACAATAGGGATGGGCTATAAAACCAAACTAAAATTGGAGTACTTTCATAGTTTCAGGGTGACTTCTGAGCTTCCACATTACAGCCAAGTCCTGCTCCACAGGGAGAGAGAAAGACACAGGAGTCCTATTGCATAGCAGCACTCAGGATGGCAGAGCAGTGCTGGATCCTGGTTACAGGGCACCACCAGCAGCTACATTCCTCAATGATTTAGCTCTTCCACACTGAGAAGCTTGAAAAATTGTTCTCCATGCAATTTATCTGAAACAGTTTTAGTCCGAACCACAGACTGGTGAGTTCAAGTTAACCATCCTATCTTAAAAAGCCTGGAAGATTTAAGAACCAAATCTATTACACTCATGCTTAAGCTGAGCAGGACAAGCACTCTTCTTCCAAGTAAAACACTATCCACCCTCCTTATTCACCATGTGTTTATGCAACCAATTCTATCACAGAGAGCTTCACAGACCTAGAGGACACATACCATAGGACTGCTAATAACCATGACAGGCACTAGTGCATGTGTCAAGCTCAACAAATCGAACCCCGCATCTCACCCAGGTCCAGGGAACCCAAGTGGTTAAAAAACAACTTAGGGTTTAGCACACTCAAACTCAGCAGAGGGATTGCTTGAGCTGGTTGTCACAGCACACTGTTCTCCAGCTAGTGGGAATGGCTGGAAAACATGCCCACTGTGCCATCATTTAATTTGCAGTGAAAATATTAAAACAAATATCTGTAGAAGTCAATTTACATTTTCATCTTTCAGAAGAAAACACCAGCTCATTTGTCTTCCTACTAATACAAAGGGAATCAAGCTTGCACATAACTTCGTTAGTGCCGCTCCAGCTCTGTATGACAAACCCTAAGGTAGTCCATACAGCAAGCTCCGTCAGATCTAATTGATAGCAAGAAGAGAGGCAACGCGTGAGGTGCTGTAACACAAGCTGGTACTCCAACTCCTCTCCTCGTGTGCAATATGCATGTGTAGTTTGGGGGCAGTAGAGCCTGTTACTGCAAGACAAATTCAAAACTAAAAGGATATGGCAGCCCTCCACACTGTAGTCTGATTGCATTAGACTGAGCACAGCACAAGAAATAAATATTTAGACAGGGTAGATGGCAGCCTGAACACATCAAAGTGTCGGTTCTGATCTGTGACAAGTGAAAAGCACCCTCCTCTTCCTGCGCTCACGTGAAGTTCACCACCTCTTGCTGTCTCATCCAGATGGTGTGCAGGCAGCACTCTTCTGCTCTGTTCCTAGACAGCTAAAAAAACACAGCCAACCTGCCATGCTATGGCTGTCTCTCCCTACACTGGTTCATCTATCACTGCCAGCGCATCTACTGCAGTACACACTCCTGCTCTGCCTGTTTACAATTAAAAAGGAAAGAAAAAGAAATCTCCAAGCCCTAAATTACAACTGCGCTTCAGCTGCACAGTGGATAATTAAGAAATTTGGGAGCTTGCAACTTCCCAGGAGGTAGGGGACTTAATTAAAACTAAAGCAGTTCATTTGAAGAGGCTGGTGTGACACTCTTTCTGCCAGACTTCAGGCCCATGGAAACCCCTCACTGTAAGCTCTGAGTATTAGGATAAATGTTTTCATATGTAAATTGAGCAAACATTCCTCAGTGCCCTGCCTACAGAGCTGCTTTATTGCTTTTCCCATATAGTTGTGCCCAGCAAAAAACAAAAGGCAACCTGTGTTTATAGGGCACTGGCCTGACATTCAAGAATCTGCACTCCAAATACTCAGCTATGCCAAATGTCAGCAATGTGATGTGGGCAGGTCAAACATTGCTCTGTCTCATAGTTCCCCCACCAGGAAAAATGGGAACAATTTGTACTCCTCTCCCACTTAACCTGTATAAAGCCAGAAACTTTTCAGAACAGGGATGGACTCCAATGACACAGAAGCCCAGTAACAAAGGAGGAAGGCACCCTCTGCTCCTTGTCAGTGCCATCTCATACACAATGGAAAGAGCAAATAAAAAGCAGTGGACCACATGCTGCATCATCTATTCACAGTGGCTATGTCTGGTCAGCGCAACACGCAGTCCCAGTCACATTCAGGCTCAGCAGCCACGGCAGGGGAGCCTCTTCGAGAGGGATGCGGGGCGCTGTCCCCCCTGCGTTGTGGCACTTGACCCAATTATAGCTGCCGACAGCAGAAGGAGAGAAGAAAAAGTTAAGCTGCAATTTGTGCCAGCAGAGCTTCTGCTGGATTCAAACTAATTGCCCACCATTAGCTGCAATTGGTGCACATTCTCCAATGCGGGCAAAGCCTGCGTTGGTTTAAAAGGAGAAGCAACCATAGCTACAAGGGGTGAAGCAATCACAAGCACATTCCCTGGAGTAACATCAGTCATGGCAAGCACAGTATCCTCAAGGAGGCAGCCTCAGTGCCAGCCATGTTCCTCTTCCAATCACCCTGTGGAGGGCTTCATCACCCACTACAGGAGATGAAAGCAGTAAGCTGTACCTCCTAAAAACATCAACCAAACAGGTAGAGCGCTAAACATACTGTCTAGTGACAACGCAGGTGAAGCCCAGAGCACTTTAAGTTGGTGGATTGCCTACAAAAGCATCAGAGAAAGATGGTGAAGTGACCAGACGATGTCTTGTGCTAACAGAGTGTATTAAGATGATGCGATCAAAGAAATCCCAAGCTGCAAACAAGGCTCACAAGGCACTTGGCCACGGGTTTTCATGAGGCACATCCTGCCTGCTTGGACAAGACACAGCCTGAAATGGAAGTTGACAGGATAAAGGGAGGAAAAAATGTTGACAGCGACACAACCTGAAGTTGTGGCTGCCAAGCTCCTGTTCTGACATCTAAAAAGCACTGGCCCACAAGAGTGAACCAAGACAACTTAATTGTCCTTTCAAGGTAATTACTATTAGTTGGTTGCTCTTCTTCCAGTACACATTAGCCCATCTGAGCTGGTTTAAGCCCCTATTTGAAGTCTCCCAGGCTCTTTAGCACAGCCTCCTTACAGCTTAGCTTGAACAGGGTCATCTCAAACACCACAGTAAAAACAACAGGATCTGCCAGAGCTGAAAACAGTGGAATGAAATACCCAACATCCATAATTATTTCTTCCATGCAGCTTTTGACCATCACTCAACTTCCCCAGCAACTCTTCGAGTGTTCTCTCAGCACAGCTATTGGTCGCAAGAGGCTGAGGCTCTGTGGTGGAAAGCAGAAAAGATTACAATTGTTGGAAAAGAGGACAGTGAAGTTTAACATAAGTGCTCTAAACATCAAGAAATAAATAAAAGAAGTTAAAAAATCCCAAACCAATACCAGCATGATTTGGAAATGTGAAGGAAAACTGTAACAGAAGTAACGTCTTCTCCTAGATTAACAACACTGGCTTCTCGCATCTTGCAGAGTTGACTGCAGAACCCCATCAGTTCATATCCATTCCCAGTAGCAGCAGCATGACACTTCCAGCATCATATTTACCTTAAGAGAAATACCACATTTTTGGGCAACCCAATACATCCTGTCTTCCGGGACACAGGGTGCTTGCTTCCCTGGTCCATGTAAAAACCCTCTTTTAAGTATGTGGAGAGGGACAGAAAAGCTATATCTCTTTGGATTGACCCACTACAGCTGTTCTTACTCCACACAAGCAAAGCACGGCAAATGGGCACCACCAGTGATGAATCGCCTCTAGTCATTACTTGAAGGGTGCAGCTTCTGGGTACCATTACAGAAGTCAGTTAAGTTCTTGCTAGGAAAATAGGAAAGTTGCCTTTGTAAACAAACTACAACTAGTTACTCAAGTTGTAAGGAATCAAAGCAGATTCTGTATATCCATTTTAATACACAAGAATGTATAGGAGGTTGCGCATAAACCTGCAACACAACAGTGGAAGAAGCTGAAGGAAAAACTATTTTACACCAATAAAATCATTCAGACCAAGCAAGCAGCTGCCAATTACTCTGTTTAAAAAGCCCCCAGGGAATGCAGCAATTTTTCATTTCAAGTGTTTTGATTGTTACTGTGTGTGCTGGCACCTACATGTCTGCAAAGATGAAACCACTGATTTTGCCAGTGTCTGCATGTGAGAGAAAGGAAAAGAAACCTTAGGTTTTCTTTCTTTCAGTCTATTCCTACTCAACTAAGCACTTCACAAGTGTTTCAGAGCGCTCAAGTCCTCTTCAGTCTTAATTAAACCATTTCTTCAGTGAAGTTCCCAGGATTTTTGGTGAGAACACTTTCCCTGCATTGTATTCTGCTTCCCAAGGGTTGTACGACACAGACACCATCTGAGAACATCTTCCAGTGGCCCTGCGAGCCATAGTGTGTGACGTGATGCCACTTCATTGCGAGGACAGCTCAATCACACATTTTTATGTGCTTAACTCAAGGAGGGTGCTTTCATGCTATGTTTTCCCTTCTCAACTGAGGTTGGAGGAAGCCCAGATCACAAAGCAAGTTGTCTGACAAGGCCACATCTTCCATGTCAGTCTCAAAGCAATTCATGTAAAGTGAATTTGACAAAATTACAATGGGAAATTTGAAACTCATCCCCCAGGTACATCACGGACGCAGGGAACATTCAAGGACAAACTTCTGACAAAACACTGCAGTTCTGCCCAGGGTTCACCTGTAGATTTCAATAGTTTCCAGCAAAACTGCTGCAGGGCTGCTGGAGCATAAGATTTCAAAGCTACCAAGTTAGAGGGAAGCCTGGATGAGTACCTGCATGGAAGGCAAGAGTTTATTTCTTGCCTAAGGCCCACTTGAGCCCTCCAGCTGCCTTGTTTGTCCAGCTATTTGCGTTCTCTGAGGCACTGGAGTCAGTGTGTGTCCCCATGGGGCTACAAGCATATTAATGAGCAAGAGACAAATTAGTAACTAATGTTAATCCTCCTTACCTGCTTACAGTTAGGAGAGTTTGCTTTAGATAAAAAGAGTTGCTTTAAGCACATCTATGACAGAGACTTAGCGCCTCAGACTTGGTCTTGATGACCAAAATCCCTACAGTGTAAGGACATTCTAGTGAGACAGAAATGCAAAACTTGGCCAGGGGCTCATTTACAAGGATGCTTATTTACTTCAAATCACTGGTGGCCCCAATTAGCCCATAGGCTGAGGATGCGTCTTCAGAGAGCAGATTTTTTTACTGTGGTCTCCAAAGGAGCACAATTAAAAGAGTTCAGGGCATCTTTGCCACAGTGGGAGCATCAAATCAAATGTGAAATAAGCAGGGAAGGCAACTGGATCACTTATTTCCCCTGAGAGGAAATGAAGCACGCTGTCAGGCTGCTAAAACCTCTAAAAGCTGATCCTACTAGCCGTGTGATAAGGCAAAACAAATCTGATGCAAACCTCTTCAGTGTTTTCCACAGGTGTACAACAGGCAAAACAACAGAGACAAAGATTAAATGAAGAAATCAACTTTCCGATACCACAGGAGCTGAAGGATGCAACATTTCAGAAGCCTTTGAAACACAGCTCCCCACCCAGGTCTTTAAAGCCAAAAATCCACTCCCCAAGAAGCAAGCTCTGAAATATCACACAGGAATTTACAGGCTGAAGAAAATCACCACGCACAAGGTCGCTGTGAAACATTAAATAAGGATGCAACTCTGCAGAGAGAAAGGTTCCACTGACCAGTCTGAGCTTGCCCATGGTGATGAACATGGGAGCATTTTGGCAGAGGTCTTTACAGCCTGCTCGAACGGAGACAGAGCCCATCCTTGGTAACTTGTCCTCTGCAAAATTTCTCTGCCCTGATCCAGATTTTGAGACTTGAGGCAGGTTGCCTACCTCTACCAACCACACTCAGTGTTTGTTTGCCCTGTTAAGGCACTTGGGTTTGGTCTCTATTTGCAGCCTTACAACTGGCTGAGACAGAGGTACTGGCTACCACCTGTCCACTGGCTCCATCCAGACCATGCTTCAGGTCTGAGTAACTTCAGCTGGTGGACACATGACTGAGGTGAAGGTGTCTACACTGAAAACCATGGCAACAGCCTGGTTTGCTTGAGAGGACATGACCTTCCCTCCCACCCAGGAGATGCCAACGCAAGACAGCCATTTCAAGCTCGGTTTTGCCACCCAGCAAGCATGGGTGATGGTTTTAGGCAAACCCCTTCATCTAAACCTCATTTGCATAACTTGCTCCTGTGATGTTGCTCTCCCAACTTCCCTGTTTTACAGTCAACTCCTGAGCTGCTTTCATAAGATCGACAGCAGTATTTCATAGTGCATTGGGTCTGGATGAGATGGGAGTGAATTTTCCCCACAGCAGCCCTTATAGTGCTAAAGATGGTGGCGGTGGTGGTGGTAACCCACAAGTGTTTTGGCTGCTGCTGAGAAATGCTCCCACAGCATCAAGGCTCTCTCTCCAACATCCCCCTCACAAGTAGGCTGGGTGTGGGCAAGATCTTGAGAGGGGACAGAGCCAGGACAGTTGACTCAAACTGACTAAACGGTATTTCATACCATATGACACCTGCTCAGCAATAAAAGCTAAGAGAAAGGAGGGCAGGGCATTAATTATTGTGATATTCAACTTCTGAAGCAACTGCTATGCGTACAGAAGCCCTACTTCCCAGGAAGTGGCTGGACATCACCCACTAATGGGAAGTAGAGAATAAATCTTTTGCTTTCCTTTGCTTTTACACACAGCCTTTACTTTTACTTTATTAAACTACCTTTATCTTCACCCACAAGTTTTTTTCCATCCTATTTTCCACTCCCTCTCCCCCCCGAGAGAGGGAGATCCTGCTGAGGAGGGCAACAACAGAGCAGGTTGGTGGGCACCTGGCATCCATTCTGCCTGCGATGTCAGGCAAACTGCCTGGACTGCCTCTGGGTTTTGGTTCACCTTCTGACTAGTCCACAGTATGTTTGGGATTGACAGCATCTCCTCCTGTGCAAAGAGCTCACATCTCAGAGTGCTTGCATGTTATTTTTAGAACAGGTAATAAACAGTATTTTGAATTCAGGCCATTTATCTTACCAGATTTCCAAAACCCACCCTCGACTTGCTCAACTGGCAGGAACATGAACACTACAGACAGGCAGTGCAGTCACTCCCATCATTAGCTATTTGCGGGGCTTGGATCTGCAATGAAGAAACCCAGCCACAAGCTTTCAGAGTCCTGCTCCACAAGGAGCAGTGAGTATTTAATTACTAGCACAGACCCCTGCAGCAAGCACACCTTGTCAGAAAGAAACCCTTGCAATGGAAGTCTCATGCCTGCTCTGTCAAAATCTGTGCTGTGAATGTGACACACATTCAATTTTCAAGGAACCAAATCGGCTGTGAAAGCTGAAAGCCAGGGCCTGCAGCTCAGCTGGAAGGGCTGGAACTGAACCATTCGGATGACGAAACCTCACAAGCAGCGAAGGTTTCTTAGGACTATTCTCATTTTTCATTGTCAGACTGATGGGCAAACTGGACACTGTCGCCTTCTGTGGGAGCTGCCAGGGGAGGCTGCAGACTTGTACTCAGCCAACTCCTCAGCACCAGCAAAACAGCACCGCAAAGAAACACAACAAAAAATGGATCCTTCCCTTCACTGCCCCAAGAACCTGAGCAGCCAGGACTGCCCCGTTTCAAACTCTATCGACATGGTATGCTTATACCCCTCCCTCTCAACTGGTCTTGTATATAGACAGGAGCATCCTCCTTTGGCGCAGGCACAAAGCTGCAGTAAAAAAGCAAAAACCTCCCCTGAGCTCCTTCTAGCCAGTCCTACTAAATCCTTATCACTTCACCACACCTCCCTGAGACTCCAGACAGCCTTTTAATCCACACACCCTGTGCTCTGTGGCAAGACGGCACACACCTAATAGAAAAAATGTTTCAATTAACTTTTTATAACTTCTTGAAAAACATCTGTGTAATTGTGCAGCACTTCCTTTTAATCCCACTGACAGAATTATGCTCATCTGCCTGAAATGCTGCATTTCACTATCACAGAACATCACTTGGTGGACATTACAGCCCATTACCTGTTCCACTCCATCACTCCAGCACGTGTGTGCTGCTGCACACGGTGCTCTCCTGCAAGAGTCCAGTGCAGTCTCACCCCCACGACTGCCCCACAGCCTCCTGCTTGCTGCCACCAAGCAGCAGAGAATAAAGAGGTTTTGCTTGTACAGCTGGGTACAGGTGATCTTGAGCTACGTACCTGTCTCTCATTGCTTTGTTCCTTTAAACAGCTGTTTATACCCATGCAAAGAGTGTTTTCAGCATTTTACACCCATTTTCGACAAATGCTAAGCAGCGCAGTGGGAGCACAGCAGCCTGGCACACATCCAGACACATGTGGAGCCCTCTAAGCCTCACCAACATCCCACGGAACAGGGCAGAACCCCAGAGGAGGGTTGCAAGCAGGGAGCTTGCAAGCTCAGAGGCACTAGTGGGGCAGCCCCTTCCCACCCGTGCCGGCACAGGGTCTCACTGCTCCCCACTGCCCTGCTCCAGGAAGCTGGGGTATCCCCTCACTCTGCTCCTCGCTCTGCTTTTCTGTTTTGTGTACTGAGCAGGCAAGTGCTCCCAGGCTGTATCTGCACAGCCCTCAGCACCATGTGTCCTTGTAGCACAAGTCATCTTGGCATAAAAGTTGGAGAATGAGGCCACCTCTGCTCCCTTCAACTCTACTGCTAAAAAGGCTTCACCCCCTGATTTAGCAGAGGTATCTTAAGGGGCTGCTTTTACTTTTGCAGTCTTCTGGTGGGTTTTTAGTCTGGACAAGAAATTAAGAGCAAGACAATAGTTTTGAATCCGTATAAAAGGGCAATCGCACAGAACTGGTCCACCTGCTACTCCAGAAGGCATTCTGAGCGTTGTTAAGTAACAGGGATAGCAAAAGCACCACTGCTGAAAATCCAACCATCAGCCAAAAGAAAAAGACTGATGTGGGCTCCAGAGGGTTATGCCTGTCCCCAGGCTCCCAGGCAGCTCCTCAGAGATGCCTGACACCTCCTGGTATCTCTCTATCTGCCTGGCACAGTAAATGTTAGGATGATTTTTGCAAGTGACTGTCACACAAGGGACTTACCCACCAACAATTAAGGTAGTAGTTGTAGTGTGCAAACCTTTGAAATGGAGATTTCATGGGAAAGTGAGGGGTTGGGTGTTTATTTTTTGCTTCCTACAAATCCAAATGCTGTTGGATTGGAATGTCAGAAAATAAACAGTGATAAAAAATTCATACCAGCCCCTCCAGACTACAAGAGTGGCTGCTTATCGTGTTTACTTAGCCACTGTCTGGGAGCCTGAAGCCTGATTTCACCCCAATCCACTCATTAAACATCTACATCAACGTTGTACAGATTAGGGTAAAATACCAACAGCAACATGGATCTGCCTACAGAGATCACGGCATGAAGGAAACAAACCCCCTAGGTGTTCTTTCTTTAAGAAGCCACCCTTTCAGCAGTACCAATGTGCACCTTGCTGTGCTCTCCCTTACCTGCTCTGTTCAGTGCCCTCTGCTGAAGGATCAACAGCCCAAATGAAATCCTGCAGGTGACAGTGTCAGAGCCAGCCGAGGACACTGATGTGTGGCATGTGGCACTGATTTCTCAGGAATCCACAAAATCATTTATCCTGTAGTGCTCTCACAAGAGGCATCACAACATACCATTGACTGTGAAGTTGTTTAAGCTGTTACTCTTGCAAAAGAGGAAGGACTCCTCATTGGAAGATGAGGACTGTGATTTCCCCTGTGTATGTTTCCCCCCTCCTGCTTACACAGGAAAGGTTAAAGCTAATATCAGAGATACCAATTGCTCAAAATCATGACCTGATAGAGAGAGATTATTACCCTGAAATGGCTCATTTAAAAGGAGGTAGCTAATAGCTATGCCTAAACCCTGGAAATTCCTCCACAATATATAGTATCCTTTTATTGGCAATGTGCTGCTCTGTATTTTCATTAACAAAACATCAACAGCCTCAGCTTGAATCTACTCAATTGGAGGTACCAAGGACTCAGCACTTTGACTTTTGCATTCTGTGCTTTTAAAGTGTAGCTCCCCCACACACACACCCCACACCCTCTTTGATGTTGCTGCCTGGAAAACCACAAAACCAAACCCTAAAATAAACTATCTTGGCAAACTGCTTACACAGAGAAGAGTGCAGCCTCTTACCCCCGAGGGTTTCCTGCACCAAAATAGGTTGTCCTATTTTGCATGGAGAGGAGACTCATTGCAAACCACAACTGCAGTGGCAGAAAGGAGCCCAAGTGCTTAAAACCTGAGAAAGGCCAATAAAATAAAACAATGTATCTAGAGCATATTTTTCTCATAAAGAGACCCAGGTTTGTTTGGTAAGCTGGTGTGTTCAGGGTGATAACATATCCCCCACAAATGGATCTCTGACTTGCCCACGTCTGTGGTATTCTAAGGAACTGCAACACCAGCCTGTTCACAGAGCAACTTTTGTGCAGTATCCACCCATCTTCACTAATGCTCTTAAGCTTCCATCCCCACAGCAGCTCAAAAGCTCTATCTTTAAAGGCTGCCAACCCATCCCCTCCAGCACAATACAGGACTGCTGGCTCTCTTTGGGGTAACAAAGGCCCAGAAGGCTTCTCAGCTTTCCTAAAATACCTGATCTGTCCCTCCAGCTTGCAAGCTGAAACCATCTGAACGCTGTAAACGTCAGGGCCAATCCTCATCCACTCACAACCAGCAGTGCTTTCTCGATCCACTCTAAACTGGACTCTTTATCAAGGACTGTAATGATAGGACAAGGGGTGGTGAGATTAAACTTAAACAGAGGAAGTTTAGGTTAGATACAAGGAAGAAGTTCTTTACCGTGAGGGTGGTGAGGCCATGGAATAGGTTGGTCAGAGAAGCAGTGAATGCTCTATCCCTGGCAGTGTTCAAGGCCAGATTGGACAGAGCCTTGGGCAACATGGTCTAGGGAGACATCTCTGTCCATGGCATGAGGTTGGAACTAGTTTTAAGGTCCTTTGCAACCCAAACTATTCTATGATTCTATGGTATTTAAATATGCCAAGGACAGGGCACTTGGTGCCCAAGGTGCGAGATGAGGCCTCCTCTGCCTAACTTCCCAGTCGCGCACATCTGTGCTTGTGTAAGTGGAGAAAGAGAGCTGTGACTTTCATTGCAGTCTTTTGTGTCAAGTACACCCCATTCAACCACACACACACACACACACAAAGTCCTTTCTTAAAGGGCTTTCAGTCTAACTACAGGACTAATTGGCTATAAGCAAGACTTTGATATGAATGGAGTAGTCCCTTGAACAAAAATCTGCTGCAACAGGCATGAGCACCACAAGCTGCAATACAGCCCAATAGAGACAACGCAACAGAAGTCTCCTGCCATAAAAATAAACAGATGAAGGAATGCTTCAAAGAGCTCCATAAAAGCAGAATTGATAATCCAGGTTTCCCACAAACCCATCTCCTAGCCAAGCACTAGCAGAAGCATCTCACCCAGCTGCATGGGAGCCCTGAGCTGAGCACCCTCCCAGGGAGTCACCTTGAGGGGCTCTCCCAGAAGATGGGCTGGCAGCTGCCACCAGCCAGCTGCAAAGCCTCATCCAGAGGCTCCTGTCCTCAGGTGCTTCTGGTGAGGCTTTTGAAAGAGAGAGAACATACCATGAGTAAACAAGGGCTTTGCTCCAGCCCTTTTTGCCACTGTCTTCCCTTACCAAATTCCTCCAAAACTCAGGAGCAGCAGCTGTCCTATGGAGATGCTCAGCAGCAATCTGTCTCTTTTCACAAGAAGGCCTTTCCATTTGCAGCACCTTCTGGGTATAAGCTAAAATATTTTACAGAGAATTCTCATTTTGCAGACTTGAGTTTCTAAGGTGCTCTAAGCATTAAAAAAAACTGCAAACAAACCACACACCAAAAAGACACTGCCTGCATTGCTTTAGACTGTACAACTGAGGCTGTACCTGGAAGGAGAGAAAGATTCCACCTCTCTCGGGCACCACTTGCACCACTCGCAAAACAGATTAACTTTTGTAAAGAACAGATCTACCCCTCCCACGTGTTTCACAGCCTTCAGGCTAGTGATGGACATCTGCTATTGTCTGAAAGAGCAGACGAAGTACAAGATGCATCTCCTTGGTAGCAAGGCCTTCAGCTGCTTGCTAGGTATTAAAATCAAAGAAAGACTGTACTGCCTGAGGTAAAAACCCTATTAATTTGTTGGAGACTTCAGCCTCCAGATCCTCCTCGTTCCCTAATGGTATTTGTTTCCACATTTGTGCTTGTCTGAGGAGGTGTGAAACAGAACTCATTATCAAGATAAACGACCTAAAACACAAGCCTCCACAAGTGACAAAAGCAAAGGTTACACAGCACTGTATAGATCCAGGAACTCCAGTGCACAAATCCAGGTTAATCTAACACGTAAGGTAACCTGGTGGCAAACCAAGTACCACATCATTACATCTCTAGTGAAGAAGACAAGTTGACATGGAATCTTGACAGCCAGCTTCCAAGAAGCAGCCCTGCAACATGTCCATCAACCCTCCTCTTTCCAAACCATTACCAGCATGGATAAAAGCAGATGAGACTTCTGCTGAGGTTCATCTCCACCACACTCAGGTTCAGCAGAGGGGGCATTTACCCACCCCAGCCCCAGGCTACCTAATTAAGCATGACCACATCCTGCTCCCAAGTCCCTGTTGTACAACTTCGAGGAATGCAGGACTGCCTGGCTTTTGAGCATCTCACTTTGCAGATTTTTAGGAGACCAGGCATATTATTGATTGTATGTACCAAACCCCAGGAGTGTTTGATGCCACTGCTGAGGTTTACTTTGGTTGGCTCCATGAACTGTACAGCAACATCACCAGCAGGAAAGAAGCCAAGTCCTGCCAACTGCAAAGCAAGAGAGACATTGAGTACAACATAAAGCTTTTTCAAAGTATCTGAAATTTTTCCTTCCCCATCTTCCTACTCCTACAATTAAATTATACTTCAAGTCCAGAGCAAACTCTATCTGCAAACTTCCATTTCCTCCTTAAGCCATCCAAACTCAAGCTTTTTGGTGCAGGTAAAACCTCTCACCACACAGGCTTTGTTTCCCACTGCATCTGAAGGAGGGTGTTTTCCTTAGACACAGCAAAGGCCTGGCTTGCCTTCAAGCTTTGGGTAAGGACTGTTATTTCATATTTCCCCTGCACTGGCTCACTGTCCCTTAGTCATGGGAGGAATGAAATAAACTCAAATCACCGTTTTATCTTACAAGTCAATGGAGCTCTAAATTGCCTTTAAATCTGAGTTCTAGTCTACCCTCTGCACAGCAAACAGCAGCCTCAAAGCATCTGCAGGGGCTGTAGAGAAACTGCACTCCTGGTTGCTTCCCAGGGCAGACTACCAGTATTAATATCCCAACTACAGCTCAGCTGGGTCCCCTATCAAGGGTCTCTCTTACCTCCTACTCCTCATACAAGAGCTCAGAAACTTCCTCACTGATCTCTCTTCCTGAGGGTTCCCAACACCACCCGCAGCAGAGAGAATAATTATTTCTTCCACAGTTCTTTGTTGCTGAACTATGAACCTTTGTGCTGAGGTCTCCCAGAGTGTATTTTGATAGACTGAAGAGAAAGGTTGGTTGTGCCTTGAACCATGGCAGCAGCATGGCCAGCCTTGAAAATCAGGCACACTCGTCCTTGTTTCTTCCAGCACCCTTCTCCCAGTGACAGACCTACAGGTGAAAGAGACTCTCAGACAGCTTTCATCCAAAGGGAGACCAATAAAACCAGCAGCCACAGCCAAAGACACATAGAGAGTAGGTACAACTTGCATGCATTTGTGATTTGCATGTCCCAGCGAAGCACATGGTCAGGTGAAAATAACTTGAGTGGTGACACATCACTTTATGAATCCTCTATCTGAACACGAAACAGGACACCACTGATGCGCACCTTTACTCTGAGGAAGTCACTCTTTGCCTGCAGCCGCAGGAAGAGAGGTGGTGGCCCACCCCAAGATGGTGGGAACTGCTATTTCCTGCTGTTAAACTTCAGCATGCAGAGAAGGGTAGCTCAGAAGACAGGTCTGCCTACCTCAACTGATTTCATAGAATCATAGAATAGTTAGGGTTGGAAAGGACCTTAAGATCATCCACTTGCAACCCCCCCTGCCATGGGCAGGGACACCTCACACTAAACCATCTCACCCAAGGCTTTGTCCAACCTCTTCTTGAACACTGCCAGGGATGGAGCATTCACAACTTCCCTGGGCAACCATTCCAGTGCCTCACCACCCTAAGAGGAAAGAATTTCCTCCTTATATACAATCTAAACTTCCCCTGTTTAAATTTTAACCCATCATCCCTTGTCCTTTCACTACAGTCCCTAATGAATAGTCCCTCCCCAGCATCCCCATAGGCCCCCTTCAGATACTGGAAGGCTGCTATGAGGTCTCCACGCAGCCTTCTCTTCTCCAGGCTGAACAGCCCCAACTTTCTCAGCCTGTCTTCATACGGGAGGTGCTCCAGTCCCCTGATGATCCTCGTGGCCCTTCTCTGGACTTGTTCCAACAGTTCTATGTCCTTCTTATGTCGAGGACACCAGAACTGCACACAATACTCCAGGTGAGGTCTCACGAGAGCAGAGGGGCAGGGTTAGCACCTCCTTCGACCTGCTGGTCACACTCCTTTTGATGCAGCCCCTGATACGGTTGGATTTCTGGGCTGCAAGAGCAAACTGAAGCCGTCTCATGTTCATTTTCTCAACAATCAGCACCCCCAAGTCCTTCTCCACAGGGCTGCTCTGAATCTCTTCCCTGCCCAACCTGCAGCTGTGCCTGGGATTGCTCCGACCCAGGTGTAGACCCTTGCACTTGGCATGGTTAAACTTCATGAGGCTGGCATCAGCCCACCTCACAAGCGTGTCAAGGTCCCTCCGGATGGCATTCCTTCCCTCCAGCGTATCAACCGAACCACACAGCTTGGTGTCATCGGCAAACTTGCTGAGGGCGCACTGAATCCCACTGTCCATGTCAGTGACAAAGATGTTGAACAAGACCGGTCCCAACACCGACGCCTGAGAGATACCACTCGTTACTGGTCTCCAGGCAGACACTGAGCCATTGACCACAGCTCTTTGTGTGCGGCCGCCCAGCCAGTTCTTTATCCACCGAGTGGTCCACCTATCAAATTGATGTCTCGCCAATTTAGAGAGAGGATGCCGTGTGGGACGGCGTCGAATGCTTTACACAGGTCCAGGTAGATGACATCAACTGCTCTACCCCTGTCCATCACTTCTGTAGCCCCATCGTAGAAGGCCACCAAATTGGTCAGGCAGGATTTCCCCTTAGTGAAGCCATGCTGGCTGTCACCAAGCACCTTGTTGATTTTTATGTGCCTTAGCATGCCTTACAGGAGAATCTGCTCTAAGATTTTGCCAGGCACAGAGGTGAGACTGACTGGTCTGTAATTCCCTAGGTCATCCATTTTCCCCTTCCTGAAAATGGGGGTTATATTCCCCTTTTTCCACGTCGTCCGGAACTTCACCTGGCTGCCATGATTTCTGCATGTAAAAGTTTGCATAAGCTCAGAGCGAGCAATTCAAAGTCCCAGTCTACAAATACCAGTTCAACTGGATGCCACTGGGTGTGGTGGAATTAAAAGGTAAACAGGTGTGCTTACATGCACTAATGTAGTGGGAAAAAAGGGACTTGGACTACACATCAGCTTCTGGGGAGTACCCAAGAGGGTCCAGGGGTGATCCCTGTTGATGACAGGCTGGATGGACACAGCACGAAAAGTGATCTCTAGAAGGCAGTCCCTAAATCATTACAAAAAATAGTTGTAGGCATAACCTAGGCCCTTCTTTTGGTTTTTCTCTGAGTGTGCCCTCATTTGGCATGAAGACAGTGACATTCACCTACTCAAGTCCTGAAGGAATTGGGTAAATGCTAACCTTTCGGGTGGCTGGTTGTTGTAGTGAGACAAAGCACCAATTATCACTGCTGGAACTCCACGCGGTCTGCTGCCAGCTCTAGTTATTAAAGAAATTTTACACATTTGATGAAGGATTTCCTCCCCCAGAAAAGATGAAATCCTCTTTACAGCTCATGTTGTTTACATGTCTAAACTGTTCAGTTCTGCCCATCAGCTCTGCCCAGCATGCCCATTATAACTGAAACTCCTGGTCAGAATAGGCAGACAAAATACATTATTTATGATTTGGAAAATTCAGGTTTCAAACCTATGGCTTTCCTCGAGACTCTTTCCTGCTTGTTTTGATACACTGTAAGACACAGCCCCAGTTTATATTTTGCTGCTTGCCATTTCTGGTTTTGTTGCAAAGAAAAAAGGCATTAAGAAAAATGGTGTTCAGTCTTCTTGGCTTAGACGTAATTAAAACATTGGCTAGAATAGTGCTGGGATGTGATTTTACATTCCCTTTTTTTAATATATATATATTAAATATATTTTTTTTAACATATATATATAGGTACTGCTGAAGGTAATCCATGGCATGTGTGTTACTTATTGTCCTTTACCCATAGTGAAGAATGCCTATCATGGCAAAACAATGAGCGAAACCAACCTGAAAACCAGCTCCCAGGAAACTTGAACAAGCCTTCCTGGTAAAAGGAAGGCATCTGGAGATGTCCTCAGTCTGAGTTCACCGAAGGATTAAGAATCACAGAAGAGTATGGGTTGGAAAGGTTCTTAAGATCATTCAGTTCCAACCCCCTGCCATGGGCAGGGATGCCCCACACTAGACCATGTCACCCAAGGCTCTGTCCAACCTGGCCTTGAACACTGCCAGAGATGGGGCATTTACCACTTCTCTGGGCAACCTGTGCCAGTGCCGCACTACCTTCACAGGGAAGAGCTTCTGCCTTATCTCCAACCTGAACTTCCCCTGTTTCAGTTTGAACCCATCACCCCTTGTCCTATCATTCCAGTCCCTGATGAAGAGGCCCTCTCCAGCATCCTTGTAGATAGTGGATGGCTGCTATCATTATTTCAAAATATTTAATGGAAGAATGGAAGAGTGTGTGTGTATAAAGAGCACACGTAAATCAACGAGGAACCATGACTCTTACAGCAATGCTCTCCATCACAGACCCTGTGTAAGTGGGCTGTGTGACACACCAGGCTGGTCACGTACCTATTTAAGCAAATGGATGCATACACTGAGGCCTAGTCAATGGGTTTGCCAGCAACTTTAAATACCTTGCTGAATCAGAGCTTGCCTGAGAAAGCAGTTTCTCAGGAGAAAAGAATGAGGCAGGTGAAGACCACTCACACTGCATTTGAAAACCATGCAAAATTTAAGCTCTGTGGTCAATGCAGTTCCTCAGATAGTTTCAAAATGCTCAGCACTGTGACCCTTAATGCTCTTTTAATTACATTTATGGGGTGTATTTGTTCTACTACACACCCTCCATCTGCCCAGCAAACAGAATAATGCCCTGGCATGATTTCTTGATTCATCATCCCTGCTTCAAACTGTTCAGTGAATGCTTCGGGAGCGACCAGATTAATTTCTTTCCTCCAAGCAGGGAGGGATGCCCCCAGGAAGGCACTATGTCCATATGAAGAGTGCAGCACAGCACTTTTATCCCTGCAGCACCTCTGGGAGGACCCAGAAACCAAGGCAGCGCAGCTGCAGTGCTATCCTACATTGAACAGAAGGTGACACCATACACAGCTCTCAATTGGCAACTGCCTCAAAGCGCCTCCTATGCTCCACATCCAAACCTTCATTTAGTTCCACAGCACAAAGCTTCTCATCCTATCCCTAAAGCAAGGATAGGGTACCAGATTTCAGCACACCAAAGTCTGTCCTTCAATCTTCTAGACCAGAAGTTCGGAGGAGAATACCTTAATTATTTCCAGATCTACTCCCAGATCTACCTGTCATAGAGAAAATTAGTCTAGAAGGTATATTGCAAAAGTTGTATCTTTCGGAAAAGAAGTACTGCCTTCCAGAACCAAACCCAACAATTCTGGCTACAGACTCACCACCAAACCACTGAAAAAGTGTGTCACCCATTCTGGCCCTGTCCCATGGGAGGCTGCAACAACAACTATTGGCATTTTACTGGAACACCATGTTTCAAGAACGGCAGCAGTGGGGAAGACTGGAGTCCTTTCATAAAACAGAAATAATGCTTGTTTTCAGGAATTGTGACTTAGCCAAATACCTCCTAAACTATTAAAATTTCTTAAGCCCTGGAGCTTTCCACAGAGCTGTGGTGCTGCAATCATTTTCTTACATGGTTTTATTAATAATTAGCCATTTTATTAAGTGACAGAAAACCATGACCAAAAACCTGAAACTACCTTAAAACACATAATTCTTTCTCCAAAAGTAGCTGTGGTGAGTAACATGGGCAAAGCTAAGCTATAAAATAGTCTGATGAATAACCCTTTTGAAACAGCCCCCAGAAACCTGACAACACTTTGGCTCTTCTGACAGCCCTCCTGCAGCATACACTACCACTTGACAGACCTCACCTTCCAACAGCATAGGCTTTCCTGTTGTCAAGTGGAGCACACAGCAGAGATGTGGCACGTGCACAGAGCTGCAGCAGGAGGAGTGCTGCTGTCCCTGCAGGGGAAGCTGCTGCTGAACCCCCTTTTCAGCTCCAGAAGGAGCCCAGCTCAACACCCTCAAGTGAACACTCATCTAAGATCCATCAAACACTGGGTGAAGCTTGGCCATGCACTAGCGATGAACAGCAAACCTGAGTTATGTTGCTTTGCATCAGTGCCACCTGCCTATTTGTTTGGTTGGGTTTGTTTTGTTTAAATAAAAGCAATCAGAAATCAAGTACCTGACTCCCACAAGCAGGCACAGGCTGACCACCCTCATCCCCACATCAGAAACAACCTGGTAGCTACGGGGCTTATGCCATGTCCCATCACACACAAATGAGAAACACTATTTTAAACAAGGCCACTTTTCTGACCATACTGGCAACTTTATGATGCTATTACATTTGCAAACGTGGAAAACTGAAACCATATGAAGATGTCAGAGGTGAGAACTGCTGAGGTTTTTGAGACACTGTGGTTAACAGGAGAAGGAACTAATAGAATCACTGTCACCGTGGTACTGTGGAACACTCTGATCCGAAGTTCCCCTCCTCCCACGTTACTTCCTCATAGTATTAAAAACTTACACTGAAAATCAGCTTGCTTAGTGTATCGTTTTCTGTAATGATCAGACCAAGGTCTATAAATCGCACAATCACAACAAAAAGATCAATAGGTCCATCGAGGTAGAGGAGTGGGAGGAGGAGGAGGACTTTCCCAACATATTACCAATAGTCACACAAATTAGCATCACATGCTTCAGTAGGACTGCCTCTATTTCAAAGAAGCAGAGCGTGACCCATTGATTTTGAAGTTCCTGGCCCAGCACAAAAGAGGTCACATCCACTTCTGGATGCATCTCTTCTCTACACAGTGCAATGCCTTCCAAATGCAACAGGCAGAAAAACGCATATATTGGTTCAATTAAATCAACTACAGTATTAGTGTAGCACTATCACCACTTGCTCTGGAAGGCTTGCAAAGGGCTAAATGTCAAAACCATCTCTACTAGGAAATTAATATTCAAACAGGTATTAAAGCACACATTAGCTGTATACAGTGACTCCCCCCTGCACTTAGCACTTATCACAAGGCAGGGATGAGAAAAACTTCCCTGTAAACAAAGCAAAGCAAGCAGGGGCTGCTCATGATCCGACTTGTTTTGACACAACTGCATTGCTCAACAGTTGCCATCGTGCTTTAGTACGAAGAGGCATTTAGCAGCCAGTGCAGCGAGCTCATGTACCTTCACCTGCCCCCCTGCCATTACGCTGCTGTTTGATGCCAAGCAAGCACTCTGAACGTTTAATTTGCAGGCATGTGCGATTCCCTTTTTGATTATCCATCTCCCCACACAATAAAATCCAGCTGATGCAGAACTCTACAAGTGCTGCCAAATCAAACTGCAGGCAAAGGTTCATTTAGCAGCAGAGAAACACCTCTGAAATTCTCGTTTATTGGATTCTGCTGCCAATCGCATTAATTCCAATACAAATGTCAAAATAAGATTAAAAAAAGAAGTTGCCTGATCAAAGCAGTGAGCAAAGAGGATTCTTTACATATAGTTGAAAACAAAAGGCCTGTTTAAACAAAGCAACGTACTCTTCTACATCTGCAGAAATGGAAACTCTTGAAATCAAGAGGCAGTTATTTAGCCTGGGTAAATCAGCAAGAACTCAGTACCACAATCAGCTGCTTTTGGTGTCTCTAGTCCCAGACTATAACTTCTCTGCAGTGTTTCATTCTGCCTTACTAAAATCGGAAGGAAACAAACATCTATCTTCTTGATTAGAGATTCACCTTATACGTCATCCACATCCCAAAGTCCACCATACCAAAACCTTAAGCATTTAACACCCAGCTTTACTTTTTACACACATCTGGCCAACCAAGGACAAGCCAGGATTTTGCCAAATAGACAGTAACTGGACTCCTTAGCTCAGTGGAAGAGCCACCTACCATGTAGCCCACTAAAACACAAGAGGAAGAATATTAAAAGGGGATGAGTGTCTTTTGCTGGCAATTTACTGATTTCAGCATGCTCCAGACAACATTTTACTTCTACCATTATTTTGTGTGGTACAGGTTTTTGTTAGTTTTTTATATATATTGGGTCACTCTTTGATCTAGAAAATGCAAGAAAATCTATTCCTGAGCAAAGACTACTTGCCTCTATGCTGGTAAAATCTGCAAGAGACAACCAAGAAGCATAGCTCACCATGCATACAAAAAGTGTATGCAAGTATGCACATATTCATATATTTATCTATTCTTTCAGATACATAAATATATATAATATGCTTTGTTTTCTATTATGTATATCTTCATTTTTATGCACATGTTAATAGACATTCCCTACTGAAAAAGACACTTTACTATGGTCAAGCCAGGAAGCACTACAATTACAATAGCAGATCTAGCCACAATCTCTTCTCCTGCATATATGTCCTGATGCCCTCTCTGCTAATAATATCAAACCCATATTTAGGATTCATTTTCTTCTTCTCCAAGCAGGCTCTGCCTTAACCCAGGGCTGCTCAAGGAAACAATCCACGGCTGCTCAGTTTTCTCAGCTGTACATGATGTCACTGCATACACGGAAGTCCCTTTTTCATCTGCCAGCCTGCAGACAAAAGCGGGCTGACACAGATCTCTCTGGCATATGGGAGTGCCTAACCAAGCATGTCTGCTGAAGTGACATCTCTCAGAGGCTCTGTGGGCCATCCAATGCATATCACATCCAACTTGGCTCCTGTTTCTCGTTCAGGCCTTCCATGCTTGCCCCTCAGCTCAGGGACGTGAGAAGACAATGGAGGAGAAGAGGCTGAAACATTTGGACCTTGGTACCTTACCCCAAGAATAACTTGCATTTGCATGACTAACGTGCATAAATCGAAAATGACCTTCCCAGCTCTGAATAGTTGGTTCCAGCACGGACTCTGGACAAGTCCCTGGTGTGGCAGATCATCAGGTCACACAATCTGCCTCACATTTTTCTAGCTCACATGGAAACCTGCCAGGACTCCTCTTTCCAGGGCTCCTAATGGGAAACTGTTGCAGAAATTTGCTCTCTAGCCAGATGAAAGCTCTCCTCTATTTCCCAGGTCAAAGCAAACTCTGAGTACTTTAAAGCATCCTGCATCCACATCTAGAACCCTGCTACCTCTGCTCCTCTCCAGCCTGCTCAAAATTAGCCTCTTTACACCTCTCACCCATGTATGGCAAGGATCAAAGCAGACCATCACACAGACAGCTGTGACTAAATACATCTTCAGAAGGCAAAACACAGCTTCATGTGTCACAGCTGCATAAAAATGCCTTATGCTGTTCAACACAGAAAACTGCATTAAAAGGGACAATCCATCAATTGCTGTCTTTGCCAATTAAGTAAAACCAGAGCTCCTTTATCTTTTAATATAATGATAACTGTGAACCACAGGGGTTCGAGCAACTCCTAACTTCTCTCACCTTCATATCCTATCTCCCAGTAACCACTGAAGCAGCATTTACTATATGGGACACAAAGAGCAGTTGTGCTAATCGGTCCCTGCAGCTCATATGGTGTGCTTCGCCGTTAAAGCAATTTCCATCTTTTAACTCCAACACACTCTAGGTGAACAAAGCATTTTCAAAATGATCTCACAGCTCAAAAGACTTGGAGCTGGTGGCCCTGTGACTTCCTTCCTTCTTCCACCCTTTCCTCCTTGAAATGCTTAAGCTTGTCACCTCTTTCACCCCAAGAGCCGATAAAGGAACCATGGACTGCATAGAACATCTCAGCAGCTTCCCCACTGATGTCTTCTCCCAGTCTCCCTTGTGAAATAAGAATGTGGCACCAGAAAAGAGGCTGGTCTTATCTTGCCAACTTACTGGGTGGGCTGGGTAGCAGGGAGAGAAGGGAGGGAGCTGTGACAGATGTCGTCAGTATGGGAAAAGCCAGACCCACCCAGGTTGCTCACAAGCTTTTTGATACAGAGGTAAGATTTTAGTTTTAATGAAGCAATTTCCTTCTTTCAAACATGCAATTACTGCACTCAATCAAAGCAGCAAATTAGTAGGGTAAACACAGAACCCCCACAAGACTTGAAAATGTTCAGTGAAAAATAACTGTGTTTTAAAGCACATCTGTCCACACTGCATTTTAAACTTAAGTTTTACACATTTCAGTTTCTACCACAACAAGGCACTATTCCCCTTCCATTTTATAACTACTTTCCAAGCTTTTTACCTTTCCCCATCACTTCACTTCTGAGAAATACAGGCAGGTCTGACAATGAAGTCAATGGTTTTGCTCCAGTCTCCCTCTAAGGGCCATCAGGATGGATATTCTCATGCTTATCATTCATCCTTGCAGTTAAGTCAAGAGTTATGATGGGGATGACATATCCAGCCCAAACTTTTGGTAGCTAGGCACAGGGGTCTGGCTTCCTTGGAAATACTCAGCAGAGTATCGGTGTCTATACCTATCCCTAAATGTTCTTTCCAATAACGTTACCCACAGAAACAAGAAGTGCCATTTCTCCTTGCCCAGCAGACAAACAGAACAAGCTGAAATTCAAGATATGCAGGAGTATATTAATCTCACCCTAACAAATCTTTTCCTGCTAAGACAAGCTGATGTCACGAGATCTTCCATGTTCCGAAATGTGCCATTAGGGCTGGATTTGTTACAGCCATGTTTATCTCATAGACATTTTAGAGGAAGTCATAGATGAGCTTCCTGCTGTGGTGATAGGAGCTATTTCCACTATAATGCTTGCTAATGCAACAGCACAGATCATTACTAGATACCACATTTCCAGTTATCATGTCTGGGAGCAACAAGTCAACTCTAGCGCAGACAGGAGCTTTCCGTGGAATTGTGCCGGCAGTAGATTGAACAGAGGTGGGAATATTGTTTTCAAAACACTTTCAGTCAAGCTGCCTATTCACAAACTGCAGTTGGACTTAAAACAATATGTAAGGGTTAAAAAATAAGTGCTCCTTGGACAGTCAAATATAGGAAGTTTATTGGCTAAACAAAATCTTTTAAATTATCTTTATTTTATGATAATAAAATAACAGTAATAATTTCTGTGTTTCTGGTAATTGCTAACATCCCATGCCTACCTTATTAACTCAATGCTTAGATACTAATGTGACATAGCTGATCTGTGCCTTGGAGCCACTGACAGTTGATGGAGTAACTGGGAAGTGATTCACAGTCTATACAGGGAAGTCTTTAGATATTTTGAGACTGAATAGATTTGCTTTGGTATATTTTAAAAAACTGAAGTTTTGCCCTTCCTTTTTAAAAGGCCAGAGCTGCACCACCTGCCTTTCCCTTCTAGTAGAAAACCCCCATGTTACATGTGCAGTTGCACTGATTACCAACAGCAGGGAAATCAAGGCAGGGATCTACGGCACTCTGGCAAGAATTGTGATGCCTGTGTACAAGTTATACAAGTGTAGCAGGGGTAGCTCAGGAAACCCAGCCAGAGGGGATGATATTCATACTAAGGACTGCCTGCTCACAGCAATAGTAATGACAGGGGAGAAGCCCCCATTAGCACACCATGATTTTGCATTCTCTCGTGTTTGAACCTCAGCCACAAACAGACTCTCTCTTCCTTATGGAGGGCTTTGGCTGGCAGCACAAGCACAAGGGTGCTGTAAGTCAGTAGCTCTGTCTTCAACACTGGAAAAAGCAAATTATTCTCATTACCTCTTCATCAGGTCCTTTGTCTTAGCTCAGCGGACCTGGGAGAGAGTGGCCCCTGTGTGTTATTCAGAGCATGACTGCTCTGCCCTGGCTGGTTTTCTGTGCTTCCCATAATGTCCTTTATGAATAATACTTCATAAACATTCTTACAAACACTAAGAAGTAGAGGGAGGACAATCCTCTCATTTAGCCCTGGTTGCAGAGATTGCCAAGACCTGATTGGTACTCAGAGCATGCAACCAACAGATAAATTTATCTCATCTGCAGTAACCATGTTCATTTTCATATACTGCTCAAAAAAGGAAAAGTAAAGAAAAACAGCATACTTTGGAAGCCGCTACCAAACTGCACCAGATATCTGGTTTCTCTTTTCTCATGGTAAAGTCTGAGACTCCCGCACTCCTCGTACAGCCAACAAACCCAACTGCTCCAGCACAAGCCTTGTTCAACCCCTTTGGAGGTATTTATTTTTATCCAGTAGATAAAAGTTAAAATTGGTGCAACAATGAGTCCTATCTTGAAATCCTCCTGCCTGGAAAGCCTGCAGAGGATGCTTGGACAAGAAACAAAAGTCTTTTTCAATGTGGCCATAGAGCACAAAATAAATACAATACACTCAAGGTCAGCCTTTCTGCAGGCTGCTAAACTGAGCCTGCAAGATGGAAGGAAACAAACACCCAAAAATATTTCTCATAATCTCAGAGATGTAGGAGCAGACAGTTCCCTGCCCCAGCAGGCGCTTTACCTTGGCAGGATGTAAAGCTATCACTGGCACACTGCCGCAGAACTCTGTACTCTCTCTTCTATTCTCAAGAGGAAAGAACATCCAAGATTGGTTTGAGCCTCAGGGAACTTATGGGAGCCCCTTGGCCACAGATTCCCCAAACACTGGCTCTGCAGTAGAGGATTTTTAATTTCCAAAAGGAAAAAATAAACCCAGAGAAAATCCCTAAGCTTGCAACCCTTTCCATTGCAGACCTTGTGACACATACGAGGCATGTGCATTTATACTATTAAAAAGAAGCACCTGACAGCTGTGCCCTGCAAAGCATCCTGAAAATAACAGTCCTGCCAGCAAGCTCCCTCAAGCCTACAGCACTGAAGAGGTACCCCAACCCCTTCGAAGCCCTCTCAGGTTACCCCCTTCTGCCCTCACCCTGGGGCAGGCTCCCCTTCTGCTTAATTTTTTTGTTTTCACTATTTGTTTAATTTAATTTCTTAGAAAAGCTAGGTCATAAGCCATCTGATGACTTTGTAAATGTAAAGGGCCAATGTTGTGGAACAGACAATCTAATGACATAGTGCTTAGTGTTCCCTAAAGCGGGAGACAGATGAAAAGAAACTGTGAACCGGCAACCTTAGCATAATTAAGACAAGCCTGAGTGCTTGCTGTAGTGCCATTACATTAATCTCACATCAGTGGCACCTGGCTAAAATTTATGAGATATGTAAAAAGGGCCTTTCTGACTGACCTTGGTAAGACAGTGTTATTTATCACGTGAGGGAGCAGGCAAGGATGCTAGATGGGAGGGGGAGAAACTAGCTAGGAGGTGGATGAGAAGCCATGGACCAAAATCTGCTTACACCTGAGATTTTAAACACTCCTATGCTTGTACAGTAGTTGCATCTGGCAACTATAATCAATCAATACAATTTTGTATTACTAGAACACCACAGAAGATATCAGTGGAGCAACCCAGGCATTCAGCACAGTACAGCCTTGTGAAGCTGGAACACAAAACAGGCAGGTTTTTACATCCAAGGATTCACTCTTACTTTTCAAAATTCTCCTATCATGAAATAAAGTGAAACTTGTACATAAAATAGTGACCTTACATCAGAAAAAATACCTCTGTACTAAAATTACACAGTGTATATAACAGCACAAAATTAATATATATATGATGATTTGACACATTCCAAATATTCTAAAGGTACAAAAAGCTGAGGGAGATGAAACTTTAGGACAAGTATTTACTTCCTACAGAAAAAAAAAATCCATATAAAACCTGAAAGCATTGTAATGAAACTACTCCCCTGGAGCCTGCAATAGCCAGTGACTGTGAGTGCAGACACCGACTGTATGGAAAGCTGGATCCAACATCCCAAAGCATGTCTCTGCAAAAATAATACCTATCTTTCCATTTCAGACTGAACTGAACCAGAGGTTACTTGGGTCCCGAAGGGTGTCCATCCAGAACAGGACAAAGATTAGAAATGTTTTTAGAGGAAAACAATTTGTAAAACAACTGAAGGGATCTAGGCCAAACCTTTCCCTACACAGTAAAACAGGGCTTTAAAGCTGGGCCCTGAAGGCGAAAAGTCCACAAAAACACCATTCTTTATTTTGGCCAGTCCATCTTCAGCTTTCAGAGAAGGCTGCTTAAGTAAAGTCTTTCAGACAAGGCATTCATAAGTAATAGCACATGTTAAGAAGCTTATAGCAGGAGTTACTCTTCATGTCAGGTCAGAAGAGTTTGTGAGATCTGCAATATGTATGTTCTTGTTCGGTCAAATCATGGAGCAATCGATCCTATGCCAACACTGCAATGCTAGAAAAGGGCAAGCGAGGCAAACCATTTATTGCACCAAGTAATTTCTTCTAAGAATTCATCACTGGACATCTCTGGCCTAAAACCAGAAATGAAAACCACCCAGATGTATTTCTTAAGTACTAATATTTTTATCCACATTTTCCAGCAAACAACAGATCTACCTGTTCTTGTGAAAAATGTAACTGTGGTGAAATACCCTGAGACATTCTCAGTTGCTTCTTTGTGTTCTTCAGTTGAAACCCAAGAAACAAGAAAATAATTTGTCAAAGCCTCTACTAGGTCTAAACCAAAGTATTGACCTTCTGGAGTAAATCACAACCTGGTGTCAGTTTTAAGGCTTCTGGCAAATTTACGCCACACAACTAATGTTGCAGATTTTTATTATTATTACAGTAAGAGACCTGTCAGATTCACCACAAAACAAGTTTTGGCTTCTTACCTGATGATTGTTTCTTCCCTGTCATTCAGTCCTGGGCTGCCTCTCCCAGGAAGAGTTTCTTCAGAGGATATTGTCCAAAGACTCGGAAAAAGCAAGTGCATGACCACCATACCCCAGAGACCTCCTTCCTCCACCAGTATCTTCCCCTTGGTCACCACTCACACCCTACCTGCTCGCTAATGAAAACTCAGACCCATCGAAGCCTCTCTGAAACACCCAAGCTCACTTTTCACTTCCCATTAGGCACAAAAGTGAGGGGATCAGAAACATCCCTGTGCTGTTCTTGTCAGTGCTGAAACACAGATCTTTCCTTTTCAAACTGTAATGAACATGAAAGTCAATAGTTGCCCACAGACCTCTTCAAATGCAAGGATGCTGCTCTCATGTAGCAAAGGCAAAGGAATTACCTGTGACCCATACCTGTAAAAATACTAAGCTGGAAAAAAGGAAGAGCATAATCCATTTCTGATGGGTAACTACCACACCCAGACCAGATTACTTTCCCTGGGGAACGCCTTTTGCGTAGATGAAAAAAGCCACAGAATTTTGACTGTTATAGCAGTATTGCTTCAAGAAGAACAGACTTTTGTAACACTTTGTGCAACTAGAACCTCCAAGCAAATGGATTTTTAGCATCACGTAGCAGTACATACAAGCATCCTTGCCAGAAAACCACACTGCTTACAGCTGAGGGGTCTAGCTGACATCTAGAAGACACTGAAGTGTCTACTTTGAATCAGTAAGATTTGGTAGCTAGGTGAGAGACTGGGTCCTCTGGGACTGAAGTGCATTGTTCCTCTGCGTTCCTCCCGCCTCTTTTAAGGGTAAAGGGAGGAAATGCAGGTTGATTTCCTGGAGAAACTTTGCAGGGATGACCTGCACCAAACCACCTTCATTACCCCACAGCTCCAAGACCCACCATAGGCTCCCATCCTCCTGGCACAAACCCAGATTCTTTCATAAAAAAACATTCCCTGAGTGACAAGGTATTACTACCTATCAGAATCAGCATCTCTGAGCATACAAAACAAGAATCTACAGTGTACATCTGTTGAAACTAGAGTTATGTTGTCAAGACACTTCAGAGAACCCTGCTCCCACCTAATCTGGCTTTCAGAATTGGTAGACTTGGTTTCAGACAGAAATTTGTGCTCAGATTTCAGGGAGAAGCCTGAGACATGGCACTCCCTTCTCCCTGCTTCACCAACCCCTCATAACAAGGCTTTATAGCTCCCTCTGAAAAATGACACTTGCTGTCAGATAAACCAGCACAGCTTCTGGTCCCAACTCTTACATGCTCATAATCCCAGCCCTGCTGTCGAAAGAGAAAGGACAAGTCTCCCATTTTAAATAAAACCCAACAAGCACAAAGGTTTGTTTGATCCCCTCCAAGTACAAACATCACTATGCAGCATCCACCAGCAAAATTCCGCAAGGACCATCTACTCCCAGCACAAAGTAAGAAAACCAACAAAAGGAACCCCAAACTGGGATTTGCCAAAGATGGTAACAGCTGAAATGCTGTGGCCTGCCCTGAGCTAGCCTTGTATGAATGTGAAATCATGACAAAGCTACCACGTTATTTCTTACCCAGAATTTCTTCTTTCAAAGGAACTACATAAGGTGCCTACTAAAGGCAGCAGCTGTGCAAAACACAGCACTACAGGCAAAGATACCGTAGCTGGTTGCATGACAGGCAAACCAGGTCTTTTACATGCCAAGTTTATATTGTCTTGAGCCATGGCATCACTTTCACCCCTCTCCATAAGGGTGACTGGGTAACAGGAAAGACCTAAACCTTCTCCTCTTCCCTGGTGCTGCTCTCTAGGCTTCCTGAGGCTAATGGAAATATTTTGGCCAAAGTCT
Organism: Pezoporus flaviventris; assembly: GCF_033815535.1. Taxonomy (NCBI): domain Eukaryota; kingdom Metazoa; phylum Chordata; class Aves; order Psittaciformes; family Psittacidae; genus Pezoporus; species Pezoporus flaviventris. Next base: position 57,504,174 of record NW_026892549.1, read on the forward strand.
GTTTTTAAACTGGTGTCTGATAAAAAGGCTAGACAGCAAAATAGAAACATTATACTGTGATGAAAAAGTGCATCAGAGGAAGATACCATGAATAGCAAACTGCAACAATGAAGAACTATTTACACAGAGAAGAGGTTATCAAAGTTGCCATTCAACTTGGGCTAATCATCAGGTTCGGATAAGACTAATTCCTCATGGGATGGGCTCCATCAGACCTTCCTATTTAAATAACCTCATTTATAACTCCTTTTCATCACTGCACAAAGCCTCCATTTTCTCTCTTTTCTTGCTCTCCTTCCCTCTTTGTTGGTGCTGTTTACTCCCAAGTCTGTCCCTGAGCTCTCTGTCTAATTAGCTCTTGATAGATCTGCTGCCCTGTTTCCACAAACATTTAATTCTGCCGTCAGTCCCATTTACATTCCAACATGTTGCATTGTCTTTTACCAACCTAATTTTGTTTGAGTGAATGTAAATCCCATTAAGCAGTCACTATATACCTATTAAACTGTGGCATATGAACTCAAAACCTCTTCTTCTTTACAAAAGCAAACATAAGGCCCAATTCATAAAGGATTTCTATTTGTGCTTTCTCCCAAAGTACAGAAAATTCTTAAAGGCTGCAAAACTCTTTTCTTCAAGGTAGTATTGTTGAAGTGCCCAAAACTTGACATGTTCCAACCACTGCATAACTGACAATAATGCTTTTATAATTCTAATGAGTCCCCAGGGAGCGCTCACTAATTAGAGCAGTGATTTGAAGTTGTCATTACGAGTTGCTCTACGTCTACTCTGGATTTCACTTCATTTCTTTTTGTTGTGAGGAATACTTGGGTAAGCTGCCCAACTGTAACAAAGCAAACTCCAACACATCACTTTTTTCCTGAGCTAACTACTGTAGCGCAAGGACAGAAAAGTCTGGATGAAACTCATGGAGGTGATCAATATGGTTTTGAAGTTTCACCTGGAGTGAACTTTCATTCAAAACACAGTCTCTGTTTTGTGAAAAATCGCCACAGCTCAGGTGGAGTCAACTCCTGTGTTTTTCCTCAGGAGGTAAAATGTTCCCTACTCTGTAACACAGGGCAACCCCTAGACATTCCCAAATCCCCAAAACCACCCCATTTCCTCCCGCAGAGACCAAAACAGTAGCAATATGTTGCAATATGCTAGAGCCCACAATCTGAACAACCTCCAGCCCCTGCGTTTGATCTTCACTGCACTGGCCTTGGGTAGAAAGGTGAGAGAGAGTCCCTTTGTGGATGGTGCAAAGGGCATTCTCAGCCACTTCAGTACACGTGGTGTTGGCAGCCTAAAACTGCATTGAGTAAGTGAATGACTGCTGCTTTTTAGCATCAGATTGATGCTTGGTGCTGGACGCCAGCAGCCACCTGGAGTCTCAACCACTCCAACAACTATACAGCACTGTTTATTCAACAGCATGCCTAGAACAGAGCAAAACCTTGGCTGAGGTAAGAGGCACTTGCTATGAAGCTGCCACTCCACACTTGGAGAAGAATGGAAAACACATAAAATTATTAAATCTAATACTATACAAAAATAAAGTCCTCTGCAAGGACAGGTCAGTGTAATTTAATGGAACTACACCAATTTCTAGAAGGGTCTTGCTCAGCAAGTGCAAAGCCCAAACAGCAATAGTATTCCTGCCAGAGTAATCTGGGAGAACTGGTTTCGTCAATCGACACTCTTCTCGCACTGTCGAAAACCCTCCAAATCAAAACTCAGAAGCAGCTAGAGATAAAAATACTCGCACAGCTGCTGAACAAACAAGTTCTAGGTACTAAGACAGCTGGGACAGTTTGGTCCCAAAGACAGCATGGGGGGGGCAGGGTAAAGAACTGTAAAGTTTCACGTAAATTATTATTTTTCTAAATGCTGAAGATTTAAGGCATTTTTTTAACTAGCTGTTGGGTATTCTGTGATTTTGTTTTTCCTTTAGAAGCAGATGCATTTAACAAAAAGGCAAGATAAAAGCATGAAATAACTTCAGAATGAAATGGCATCAGAAAATAATGCATACTTGAAATTAAGCAAATTTTTCCTTGGACACTGAATGGAAATTCCATTACTCACCCACTTGTGTTCCAAAGCAAGAACAGTGAGCATTTAGAACCTTTAGGACACATGGTTCTTACCAACCTTCATTAAGAGTAAGAAGCACAACTCCTTTCTGAACAAAAGCTTGAGACAAGTGCTTTCATGATCTGTGCCATCACTTACATGATCTGAAAGGATGATGATATGAGCTGATACAATAACTACCATGCCAGTAAGTATACAGGAAAAGCACACCCATTTGCTCATGATTTTGTCTGTCTTGTGTGCAATCAGAAGTACCATTATGTAACTAAAACAAATGCAATATATAGCTTTTTATGCAGATAAAATATTTCATTTCAGCATAAGAAATAAGCAAACAAGCTCAAAGAGATATTTTGCCTCCTCATCCACACTTATTTCAGGCTACCTACTGCCTAATTTTGAAGCTGAGAACACAAAAGGCAAGACAACATCTCTGTATGCATGGTACAAACCTGCATTTCCATGCTAGAACACTGATTTTATTGCCACATATGCTTTAATTTTGGATAATGGCCTGACTTCAAATTACAGCTCACATTTGATGGATCTAGCTGAGCAGCATTACCCCACTGTTTATACTGTGGGAAGCAGGCAGGAGTGAAACAGGAAACGTCAATGGGAGGGAAGGTCATTGCACTTGCAGGATTCCCAGGTGACTCAAGCACATTCCCTCCCTCTTGCCCACCCCAGCTCCCTGCCCAACTATTCAGCTTGGGAACAGTATTTACCAACTCCTACCTGAAGCTGACAACTCTCTCCACTTCATGGAGACTACACAGGTTCCCATCCTCTGCTCCACAGAAGTCCTCATCTGGTCAATGCAATGCCAGGACTCAGAAGCACATCAGCGTCAACCCTAGAGCTAATTGTTAATGTCCAAACAGGTTGTTGACTGGCACTAATTTCTTACCTATAGATTACCAAATCCTTGGGCTACTCGATCAGTGTGATGTACTTCACTGTGCTATAACATCACAAAGGCTTTAAAAGATTACCTAACCTTGATGCAGCATTCAAAAACGTTACTGTTATGTAAGAGACAGTTGCTCAGTCAAGTTTTATACATGCAAGAGACATCTACTGGAAATCTTGTAAAGAAATGTATTTCAATGCCTCTAAAAGGAGATTTAAAAGCTAGTTTTATACCTATCTGCAGCTTCCTCCCAGTGAGTCAAATGCAAATTAGATTTGACACCATGGTCAAACCCATCTCTACACATCCCACATTGAAACATTCAAGAATCCATAAAAATTAAAGCCTGCAACTTCTACAGCAGTTCTACAGGGGCAAATAACACTCAGCATAGCCCAGAGAGATGTCCTAAATCTGCTACCCTACCACCATAGAAGGGAACTTATATGCTGCTTTCCCTTAAACCAGAGCTGAACTAGTGCTCTCTGCTTCCATTAAGTTAAATGCAGAACTTTGGAGGACATTCAGGTAGGAGTTTCTCCACTAAACCTTTATCCAGACTAATAACGATTCTCCCCTTTAAGGGGTAAACTCTGATGAAAACAGCAGCTAAAATTGGAGGAAACATCCAAATCAAGGCCTTTATCTATAGTCCTAATTTGGAAAACAGAACTTGAGTAGCTCTTTTGTTTGCCTTTTGTTATCATTAACCTCAAAAATAGCACAAAATGTATGAAGTACCACCTGAACAGTTTGGAGCTCAGGTAACTGAAATCCTCTCCATTTTTTACTACAAATCCATAATAAGAATGGATGAAGAAAAGAGCCAAAAGGAAAACTCCGTCAAAGCCCCTTTCCAGTTCAACTGCATCTACATTCACCTGTGTATGAAGTGAACAAGTCAACAGAAATTTTCCCCTGGGAATTTATACCAGTATCAGTGAATATTTTGGACAATGTTCACTGACACATGAAGACAAAATCATTACTACACTTGACTGGCACTTGTCAAAAGCCTGGCCTACATCATCCCCACTAGGAAAAGAAGCAAGTGATTTGAAGTTGTCATTACGAGTTGCTCTATGTCTACTCTGAATTTTACTTCATTTCTTTTTGTTTTGAGGAATACCTGGGTAAGCTGCCCAGCTGTAACAAAGCAAACTCCAACACATCACTTTTTCCCTGAGCTAACTACCATAGTACAAGGACAGAAAAGTCTATATGAAACTCATGGAGGTGATCAACATGGGATGGGAGCAAGACACCCTCCTCTGTCATCCCTTGACTAGTGTGAACATCACATTGCATACACACATCCACATGTATGCCACTCCAAGACAAGGTGGGCTGCTCTCCAGATGGAGACAGTGAAGCTTTGCTCATAGAAGAGGCAGGATAAGGCAAGTGAGTGTTTTCCCAGTTCTCCCCTCGAAGGGTGATGTTTCCTCCCTCACAGCGCTCACACATCCCCCTGGCTGGTTACCTCCTCAAATCCAAGAGCACTTTCCTACAACAAACTGTATTCTACCTTATTGAAATTATGGCTTTAAACACAAAATTCAAGTTTTTCTGGTCTAGTTGCTTGGCATCAAGAAAAGCCATTCCTAATCCCATCACCACTTCTTAGACTCTGTATCTGATGTCATAAACCAAAGTACATTTTAAAGGCTTTCTGCACAGCAGTTTGTTTGCAGCAAAGCCCATGAACCTCTGATAGAACAGTAAGAAATTATGAGCCTCATATTTCTTATTTTTTGGAAAAGAAAACTCTTGTGTTTTTATTGGGATCATACCTTGAAATACTGTTGCTGAGGTGAAAAATGTGTTTTATCTACCAAAAAACATAGCTTTCAGCTTTCCACCTCACACCTCTGCTGCCTGACTGCATTCCAGAAAACATTTGGGTTTGGTTTTGTTCTTCAGAAAAGCATTTGAAGTTCTACTTCTCTGTTCTTTTATCCTTGCTATCATCTACGTATAATTTATACTGTCACTATACACCATCTCTCTACCATGTATTCTTCATTTTTTTTCTGTTAAGTATTAAAGCTAAACCTTGCAAAATAGACACCTTTCAGTGATCCCTACTCATTCTCTAGCTTTAAAGAAAACCATGCTACATAATTTTGTTTTGTCTCCTGCCTTTTTAAATCCACATTTGTATAGATGCAAAGTAGAGGACACTACAAGGAGAGAACCACACTCTGCAGGCTGCACATGTGCACATCACGCAACTAGGAAGAAACTCTTGGGTTACACTTGCACAGCTAGAAAAGAGAGGTCAGCAAGTGAACAGCCAGAAGGGCATAGTAGGATGCTAAGCCTTGGAAACCTCTTAGAGGCAGTCTTTTAGCAGATTGTTTTTCATGTGCCTTCAGGCTGACACGAAGCCATGCGTGAGAACCCCTCTCAGTTACCCAGTGAAGTGGGTCGTGTGTGACAGTATTAGTTAGATGGTCCTAGGATGTGACAGCAGAGAGGGAACCAGCTGTCCAAGGCTAATGTGCCATCTGTGCCTAAAATATTCTGCCAATTGCGTTGGCAGAACATAAAAAGTGTGTCCCTTTATTGGGCGATAAATCACAAGCAGGTCTTATGCATTGTCAATTAAACACTGATATACTGAGTAGCCCGGATGCTTCATTGACTTACAGCCTTTTGAGTGTGACATTTGGTGGCATGACCACTATGGAGGTCATTACCTACATACTTAAAGCACCAAAGCAGCCTGATCAGCTCCCCAGGTGACAGATCCATGGTTTACTGCCATCTGGGAAAGCACTCAAAAGTCCCATTAGACAATGTGCTTAACTTCCTGGGACAAAGAAAAATAGAAACAGCCACAGGAAAAAAAAATATTATAGGTTTCATTATTATATTTGCCTTACTCCTGAGAGATCGGGTTAGGTATTTTTCCATCTTTCTAGACACAGTCATAGGCAAAGACACCCATTCTGTCTTCTCACAACTGGTGTTTTGGTGGAACAGCCATCAGCCCTGCAGCCAGGGCCTTGAGCCCAAGCTGACTGGCATCTACCTACCTCAGTAAACCTCAGGTAGGCAGAGTTTCACATATTCCACCACATTCTTCTACCAAAGCCTTACTAGTCCTAGGTCCATGAAGGTCAACATGCATATTACAAAACCCCATGGTACAGCTCAGAAAACAGTGACAGCAGAGGTCAAGCACCACTACGACTTACTGAAGTTATGATTACACAGCAGTCTCTGTACTGGGTCAGGAGAAAGGGCCTACTAGCCTTTGCCTGGCTAGCAAACAGCTCAAACACATACCTACAGAGGATTAAGAGTGTCACAAGCAGAAACAGCTCTCCCTTCACAGCAGCCCCCCAACAAACCCCAGCTTCTGAAGCCAGATGTGGGTGTGCACACATCTTTCACTGCCATATTACAGTGTGTGATCACCACCTTCCACCCAACTCTCGGCACACAATTGGTATAATCTGTAATACAATGCACAGATCTTTCAGAACAGAGAAATGCTGTAGCTATAGATCCACTCTGAGTTGCCAATGAAAACAAAGAAGAGGAAAGACTGAAAAGTGAAACTGTTTTCTACAAGACAGCCTCCTAATAAATAGCTACTGACTGGGGCAAAGAAACAAGATACTGCTACCATTTTAGTTGCCAAACATAGTACATTACATAGATAACCAAATAACATTTACATGCAAAATGGACCACGTTTTATTCTACTGTCCCTGCAGTTGACAGCACCATAAAACATAGGACCAAAATCACTGATCCTTAACTTGGAAGTACTGAATATCTGACTGGTTGGCCAATCTGTCTTTTTAGAATTTATTTTCTGATAAGCAGTGTAATGTCATCTCTTTCCCCCCTTTTTTAAATAAGGAAACAACACAAAGTTCAAAAGTAAGTCTGCAGTATCACTTTAGTCTTGCTTTTAATAGCAAGAAATAGTTTGATGCATTTTGCAACTGTTTCCCTAATCCTCTTTGTCTTTCTGCACGCAGAAATGAGAAGTGATCCAACTCAAAGAAATACATTCTCTTTAGACCCTTAGAAACTAAAGAGTTCAACCACAGATGAATATAAGGTACCACTTTTATGTTGCTATGTCAGGAGCTACTGCTAAGAAGATACGTAACCACCAGGGAGGTGCTCTGCCACTCTCATGCACAGAATCTGCACAAGCACATTCAAACAGCTTCTGGTGTTGGGGTTTTAGGGGGCAGGAGGGTGGAGGTGTGGGAAGAGCTCTGGAGAGAACTTTCACAGTGAAATCTCAATTTTTCACTATAAATCCATAATAAGAATGAAGAAAAAAGCCAAAGGGAAAACTCCTTCAAAGCACCTTTCCAGCTCAACTGCATCTACATTCACCTGTGTATGAAGTGTGCAAGTCTGAACAGAAATTTTCCCCTGGGAATTATTATACCGATATCAGTGAACATTTTGGACAATGTTCACTGATAGATGAAGACAAAATCATTATTACACTTGACTGGTGCTTTTCAAAACCCTGGCCTACATCATCCCCACTAGGAAAGGAAGCAAGGGTAATTCTCCAGTTATTCACTGCATTTCTAATTCGCTGTTAACCTCCACTACCTACCTGTGAATGAAAGACCAAAACAGCACTTTAAAGCCTATGTGAAACTCTTCTTCAAAATAATTAAGTTACTTCTAAGTGAGCTAGCTTTTCCTGAGGATTTTTTAACAGTAAAAAAGAAGAGGAAACAACTGTTATGTCACAGACTTGGGAGTAAAGGTAGGGAATTCAGTTAACATCTAGCCTTCAGAAGATTTCTTATCAAAAGGCAAGACTGAGGGAAATCCATAGCGAGAGATGTGAGTAGAACAAAATAAAGATCTATTAACTACTGATGGAAATGTCATAGCATTTATCTTTAATTATATTCTCTGTGCCTGTGCTTGATCTATTCATGTCAGAATCACAATAGGCTGTTGGACTTAGTAGGGAACTCCTGAATGTCAACTTTCAATCCATCTTTTTGTTTTCCTGTGTGTTTTTGTTTGGGTTTTTTTGCCAGCTTCCTGGATCTCCTCATCCTTTGCCAGCTAATATTAAAGTTGAAAATGAAGAAAATCAGAAGAACAGGATTAGGGACGAGTTTACAAGACGTAACATCTCTATGGGCTTACAACACCTACTGCCAAAAACCACTCCAGAGAACTAACATTATGATGCTGCCTGGCATTCCCTAGCTAGCCCCTAGGCTAAGCACAGGGAAATCTGCAGTAACATCATCTGCTGGCAAACAAAAAACTCCACCAAGTTTTTAATTAAGAACTAAATGTCACTGAGTACTCCAAAGGTTGCCCAGAGGTCAGCACCATCTTCCCTGTGCCAGGAGGTGGAAGGAACCAGGTTCAGCCTGAAGCAGAATGTTTTCAAAGGCTCACTCACATGAGGTTAACATGTGCTTTCTGATTTTACCTTTTTAACTCAGCTAAAGGAGAGGAAAAGGGGTGCATTACTTGTTGGCTTTTCTAACACCAAAGCAGAAGCTGCAGTGCTTAATCCTGGGTAGTTTTGTTCTACTTTGGAAAGAAATGTACACACATAAAATTTTTATACACAAAATACATTTAACAATGGAAAACAAAAATACTAGTGTTACTAGTTATACAAGAGGATGGCATTAAAAGGAATTCTGATGACAGTTATTAACAGTGGTAGTCACAGAAATGGAAATAATCCCCAAAAGAGCTAAGCAAAAGATACTGAAAGTCATTAAAGCAGTGTACTTTTTGAAATAGGTGATCATTTCACGTTAGCAGCTCTCACTGGAGGATAGGCAATAATCCCAGGGAGATGTCTGCATTACTATGAATGGTATCTCTTGCCTTTATAACCAGGAGGCGCAGCAGTTTCTAACAAAACATTGTGTTCAAGGGCCGAGTTACACATTTCCATCAGGAGACTCTAGCGCATCAGGTAAATACTATACACTAGTTTTAGTCATTCAAGCCCAACTCTACTATTTAATGAAATCAGAATTATATGCCCAAATCATTACTTACAAACCAGACTGTTCCTTGAGAGCAACCCTCAGTCGACCACACAAAAAGAAAAATAAGATCAGTTTACTATTAAGTGCCGTTTCTATGGAAAGACTTCTTTGAAAAGCAGAGACAAATGGCAGCTGGGTACCAAGTTCCCCCTGATACTCGAGCCTAACTCTCAGCAGGGCATATGGAAATCTCCCATATGACCTTTTATGCTGGACTGCCAACTACTCCTTTTGAGTTCATTTCCAGATGAGCACATGGTGGTTCTTGCATTCATTACCAACAGAAACCCCACAATGTAAAAAGAAAGAAGCCATTTACAGACAGTTCACAATCACAGTTGGCTAGAAGTGCTATCATGTGCAGCTCTACTTTCATCAAGCATGAACAACCAATGGCACCTGCCTAAACCATGCTCTATGTTCACTGATTAATTGCATGCCCTTCTCAAGATACTGAGTGATTTCTCTGGAGAGATCAAATCGCAGCTCATTATTGCCAACTATGTGAGATGGTGTTTGAGACACAGCAGTAATGACATTGCATTATTCAGAGATAACATCCCCAATAATGTCTGTGCCTGATCACTGTAGTAATCCACGAAGCTGAACAGTGGGCTGTAGAAATCCCACACTCCAAGCACAAATGAGCAGGGATAGCTGACAGACATTTCTGTTGTGTGAAGACATCGCGCAGGAGTTGCAGTAATTCTGTTCCTTCCCCCAGGAATATGCTGCTCTTCCAGTTGAGCTAGCTTTATTTACAGTACTTTCTTTGCACACAGTATAACACATTTGGGTTTAGCCTCACAATTTCACTACAGTACGTCCTACATTAGATCAGCCTGGTTGCTACTCACTGCTGATTTACAGACAACAGCTTTTCTCCCATGCACTACATCATCTACATCAGCTCTGGAGCAAGTTGGGTGATGCCTTTACATCAGCAAATTGCTTCACCTAAGAAGCAGCCTCAAAAAGCAGGTTAATTTGCACTGTTCAAACATAATCACTTTAAAAGAGGAAAGGACTCATTACCTTAGTGATGTTTCCTGGTCTACTGCACCATTGTTGGAAACTCTGTCCACAAATTACAGCTAACACTGTGCCCTTCTGCTAAACAGATCTCCTGAGAATAACTTGCTGTGCAGAATGCTCTCTTTCACACCTCTCTAGCTGGCACAAGAACATTAAGTGTCTCCACAAATGCTGGATACTTTCCTCCCATATTTTCCATCTAAAAAAAAGTAAATAAAGTGGGGAATAACTAAAACTCCATACTGAAAAATGCATTTTGAGCAGTAATATCAAAGATTATTTTTTCCTATAGTGGCAGCCACTTTGGGTACATTAACCCACACAGACGAAAAAAAAAAACCAACACTCTTCAGAAAGTGCTGAGGATTCCCTGCCTAAAAAACAAATAAAGCAGATACTTTGTAAATGTCTCCATAATCAGGTGTTGCAGTATTTGGGAGTATTGGTGCATTTCAGAATAACTAGATCAAACTACCAGGCTCACTTCAAGAAGCAGCTAAACCCCAACATCAAGGGCAATTTTCCTGTTAACTGACAGGCAGGCCGACAAAAGCAGATCTCCTTCTGGGAAGTCACCACTGCAATACTGTACTGTTACAGGCTGAAGATGATTTTAAATGACAGATGGAATTCACAAAGCATGCTGAAAGCTTTGTTGGCAAAACAACAATTCCTGTGAACTAAATTTGTCACCAAGTTGAAGGCTTCCCTCCTCCAGTAAACCCTCCATTCACCAGGAGGTTTCTTCAAGAATTACTGGATTTGTTATACTACTTGGTGTATCAAAATAACAGTCAGTGAGAATTAAAAGGTCAAATTTAATTTCTTTCCACTCCAGTGTACTTTTGCCATTGCCGCATTTTGGCTATTTAAACGGATATATTTAAAAAAACGGATATATTTAAACTCCATGTGGAGTTTTACATCAAATCACCCATCTCCCCAGACGTCACCAGAGAAAGAGAGGTTTGCATACCCCATACCCAAGGTAACACCAGCAAGCCCTGGTGATCTTCCCACCTAGCACAGCAGCGTTCACCCATCCAGTGACCACAGCGGTTCCCAACAGGAGCTGGGGGACATCAAGTGCTTTTGGACGTTCAACCCTAACAACCATTTGTTAACCATGAGGTACTTCAAAATGTGAACCTCAAAGAGTCTGTAAAACAAATGCTTAACAACACTTCCCAAGACAACAAAACCAAACATATCTGAAAACTCCCCTCCCCATTTGCACAATATGCCTTGATTTCAAATTAATAGTATTTTGCCTGCAGCCCCTGCTGGCATCACACAAAATACAGAACCAGACTGTATTCAAGCCAGGGATGAGGGAAGAAGAAATCTCATGAGGAAGGATATCACACACTGAAAAAGAAAATTACTGATGCAGGACATGGGTAAGAAAGAACACTTATGAGGAATAAAAATTACTGAACTACAGAATTTCCACTATATGATAAGAAAATGCTCCCAATATTTTCCTCCCCTCACCCATCCTTTGATTTTAAGTGGATGTACAGTGGAAAACAATGTGGCACTACAAAAATCTCTCAGACCTTCAAGAAACAGGAAGGATACAGAGAGCAATGAACACACCATACGGCATCAAAATGCTCCTACATAAAAAAGGAGGGACCAAATAAGATTTCAGCACAGGCAGAAGAGCCTGATTAAAAAGAAAGCTGGATTTAGCTCATTTATATGACTGTAAGTCATCAGTAAAACATCAGCAGGCCTTCATAGGTGTTTGGTTTGAGTTTGGTGTCCCCCCTCATAGCTGAAGCTGCCAGCTAGCAAAGCATTCTTAGTGACCCTGCAGTCTGATGAAATCTCAGGGACAGCTTGTTTTCCAGCTATCCTTCAATATAGGAAGGGTAGCCTGGGGTAGACATCACAAATGCTGCACAGTGTTAAACTTCATCAGGCCCAAAAACCTGGAAAAATCAGCATCAGTGGCAGGAATTGCCAAGACCCTCCAGCTCAGAGGCCAGCACAGAGCTGCTGAAATGAAAAGCGATGTTCACAAATCAGTGTGCAATCATCTGAGCACAATTTGTGCTGTGGTTTGTGAGGCAAGCCCGAGGCTGGGGAGAAAGTGAGCTGATAAACTGCATTATTACACCATGTATATTTTATAATAATCTGTTATAGGGCTTGGGAAAGAAAAAGAGAACAGACAGGACTGAGAGAGGAAGGAAGGATGGAATTAGGCCCCAAAAAACCATTTTCACGTACAGGGTTCTGTCTCTAACCTTTGAAAATGAGAGCTTAGGTAATTAACAAATTTTACAGCAAAACCCACTCATGCAAAATAAGGAAGGGGTTTCCTACCCACTGGTTTCAACTGGTTGATTACAACATCAGAGACTACTCTCAAAGCATGTCACGACCCAATCCAGAACTTGGGAGCATTGGGCTGACCTCCCGTTCTGTCTGCTCTTTCCTTTTATTCTGGATGCCAGCAAATGTTGGTGGACTGCCGATTTTGTTGACGTAAGTTGAATGAACTTCTGGGGAAAACATCTTACCAGGTATTAAAGAAAAAAAAAATAACAAAAACAGGGGATTGCAACAAATGAGCATTTTGTGGCTGTGGGTGAGACAACATAGGATATGAATGCAGCATCGTGCAAATGTGGCTCAGTGGGTTCTTCATCATGATGACCAGCTTTGTTGAGCTACAAAAGGTGTGCTTTGGAGATAGCTATTTCAAGTCAGGCAATCATTTTTAATTGAGTCAAGCTTATTTTACTCACTTCGTACTTATTTTCCTTGGACAAGTACATAACACAAGAAAAACTGCAAAATGTTGCCTTTCTGATATGGTGGGTAATACTGCATATATTCATAATGCATTCATCCAATTCTTCTGACAAGATACATTGACATAAGGGTAATCAAAACATACAGCCATGTCCCTTAACCTCATGGACGCTGGTCCTCAGTTACATCTCAGTCTGTTGTGAGCTGAAAATGATTAATGCCAGAACTATGAATGCTGAGCAGGGTAACTAACACTAGTAGCGAAAAGCAAAACACATCTGAATATGAATTGGTATTCTTAAATTAAATAGCTGTGATTTTGATAGCTAGTAAACATATTTGTAGTCAATTCAGATGCTAAAATATGTGCTTCTAGTTCTTGGATGAATAAACATGAAAGCTGTGCCTGTTGATACGTACTTACACATTCATTTCTTTAGTTGGGAATACAAATCATATTTATAACTTTTTTTCTGTTTTCTCGTTTTTCCCCTTTTAAATTAAATCGGCAGGGATTCTTTTAGCAAGTCCATGGCGTTGTAACACCACCACTGACTATGAATGGTAGTTCTATACAACTCACCAGCAATCTGACAAGAGCCTTTCACACAGGGATAAACCCTCCTGTGTATATTTACTACGTGAGTTGATCAACAGCCTGATTAGTTTCTTTATGGTTTATTATTTTTAATTCTCAACTCAGCATACTGTTGATGTACACATAACAGATTTTGACTATATCCACAAAGAATAATATTAGTTCATGCAGATGGAAACATGGGAAGAGAAGTGGGGAAAAAAGGGGGGGAAAACAAGCAAACAAAAAAAAAAACAAAACCAAAGAAAGAGGTGGGTAATCTTAATTTTTAAGGACATGTTTTCAATGGTTAAATGCCAGAGCAGGAAAAACGAAGGGGAATGCAGCTCCTTTTAAATTTACAAGCAGTTGGAAGAAGGATCACTTGGCATGAAACCACCTTTCTCTGAATCTGAGCAGGCTGAGTTTTACCTCCTATGAGTTTTGGAAGAGGCAGAGCTGACAAGGGAGGCAAAGTACAGCAATCTAAATACGTATTTGGACATAGTAATTTACCTAAGGAAAAGAGCATTAAAATGCAACTGTTCTCGCAAATGCCCTAAGATCATAGAATCCTAGAATAGTTAGGGTTGGAAAGGACCTTAACATCATCTAGTTCCAACCCCTCCTGTCACACGCAGGGACACCTCACACTAAACCAAGTCACCCAAGGCTCCGTCCAACCTGGCCTTGAACACTGCCAGAGATGGAACATTCACAATTTCCTTGGGCAACCCATTCCACTGCCTCACCACCCGCACAGTGAAGAATTTCTTCCTTCTAGCTAACCTGAACTTCCTCCGCTTCACTTTAAGCCCATCACCCCTTGTCCTATCGCTACAGTCCCTGATCAAGACTCCCTCCCCAGCATCCCTGTAGGCCCCCTTCAGATACTGGAAGGCTGCTATGAGGTCTCCACGCAGCCTTCTCTTCTCCAGGCTGAACAGCCCCAGCTTCCTCAGCCTGTCTTCATACAGGAGCTGCTCCAATCCCCTTATTGACCTTGTGTCCCTCCTCTGGACTTGCTCCAACAAGTCCTAACTCCCCCCAGAGTTCTGTGACCATCTAAAACAGGTCAGAAGGAATCTCTAGGAAGTCTGCAGAGTTTGTCAGATGTACAGAACAGGTCAAGGAAAGTCTGAAACAAACACATTTTCTCCCACGGGCCATCAGTCACCTCAGGGTTTTACTTCACCTATAAAATAACTTTTTAAAAATATTAACATAAGTGAGGAAAAAAACCAAGGTAAGAAACTGCTAGAGGAGATGCTTCTGCCCACTCACGGCTCCGTGGCGGAATACCACAGCCAATGCTATGTAGGCAATCATCTATGCAGGCAAGAAAAGAAGCAAGATCTCTCAGTGCTGACACCCACCTGGCCCAGCAGCACTTAGAAAGCTGACGGTTGCCATACCAGTCACTGCATCCTTGCTCCCAGAATCAGATCAGTGCATGGAAGAGAAGCTGGTGATCACTCACTGTCAAAGGCCTAAAGGTAGAGAAGTGCTCTCATCCTCAAGAGTCAAGAGAGGCACCTTACTCCAACAGAAAAATGAAAAATTCTGGAGGAGCCAAAAGGCAAAGGCAGTTCACAAAACAGTCAAACGATGCTCTAACCAATGCAACATCCTCTTCTTCACTCTCATGAGAGCTTAAGTGCTTTACCCTCCCTCTCAGGCAAGTATTTCATTGGAATTATGGTACCTAAAATTGCCCCACAATATCTGACCCTGTCTGAATTCCTGAATCTCTGGAAGAAGGAGTGTTCACGTTGCTTGATATCATGCAGTAAGTATGGTACTATTGAGAGGTTTCTAAAGTCACAGTCTTACAAACAGGCACAGTACCCAACCCAAGAGTCAAGCTGTTCAAAAATAAGTTTAAAAAAAAAAAAAAAATCAAACCGATCCCAAAACAAAAAACACAACCAAAAAGAAACAACACACTGAAATACTAGTCTTTTCATAAATGTTTCTCTTTGCCATATGGTTTTGGAGCCTTTCATTTGCACTTACATTATTTTTCCCATGAACATTAAGTCCAGGAATTACCTCCAAGAAAGCAAAAAGAAAAAAAAAAAAACAAAAAAAAGAAGGTGGCAGCAGAGATTGCTCTGTACATAAACAAATGCAAGAGCAAAGATTCTGAAAGAAAACCATGTACCAAGAGACATATGAAAAAATGGGAAACATTAACAGCAATATCTACACCTCATATTTAGTTAAAGCAATGCTAACGTGATGCTGGGATTTTCTCAATGATGCCAATCCCTCTTCCTCCACCTCCAACGATTAAACCAACAGGAAGTCCAGAATTGATTCAGGCTTGCGTCACTCCTCCTTAAAAGTTCCTGGAGTTCACCAAACTCCACTGCTACTTTTTGTCCCCACACGTCTCACTTGACCCATTCACACAGTTGAAAAACACGAGTACAAACAGCTCAAAAGGGATGAGTATTTACTCCGTCTTCTGTAAACAGCCTCTCACCCCCAGTCCATGCCCACCACCAGGAAGGAAACCCCACACCAGCCTCTGATTTGCCCCTGACAGGGCTTTTTCCTTTAGAAAGGAGGCTCAGTAAGAACAGTAACCTTTGTAGAGACAAGGATGTTTTGCAAACCGTTCTTCTTTCTTCAAATGGCATGATTAATATGAATGCAAATGCAAAACTTCACAATCTAAATTAATATTCAAGAGTAAGAGGGGAAATGTGACACGCTGTATCTTAAAATATAATGTTATGCACAGACTGGACCACTTTTACCAACCAAGCAAGAGATGACATGAAGTTTAATAAATATTCAATAAAAAGGGGGAAGAAATATGAATTTGATGAAGGTTGCAGGCAATTAGAGCAATTTATTTCACTATTAATGTGACACACTAAATGGAAAGCAGCTATGGGTGAAAATGCAGTTTCAGTGCCCAGTTTTAGTGCAGTTTTACCTTTTTGTAGCAATAAAACAAGGGGTAATGGGTTTAAACCGAAACAGGGCAAGTTCAGGTTAGACATAAGGAAGAAGTTTTTTACTGTGAGGGTGGTGAGGCACTAGAAAAGAAGTGGTAAATGCTCCATCCCTGGCTGCACTCAAGGCCAAGTTGTACAGATCCGTGGGTGACATGATCTAGCATGAGGTGTCTCTGCCCATGGCAGGAGATTGGAACTAGATGAGCTTTAAAGTCCCTTCCAATCCAAACCATTCCAGGATTCTATGAAATGGGTGAGGGGTATCCATAACCAACTTCTCCAGCAAGGCAACCATCCATCACAGCCTTGCCTCCTGCCAGTGCAGCAGTGCTGAGACAGTATCTGTGGGGATGTATGTGCATCTGCCTATATGTAACACTGCAGGGGCGTTTCTCTCCACTATGCAAAGAACATTTTCCACATGGTTAGTTTATTCCTGCTTCTGCTGCACTGAAAATGCCAGCTGCATTCAGTCAGTCAATATTTTATCCAATTAGAGACAGAAAGTAAAAAGCTATGCTATCCCCCTTTGCCCCTGATGGATACTCTTTAGGAAACCATGACTCTTTGATATCAGACTCTGTAGAAACAAGGAAACAAGCTACCTTCTAGGAGGCTTAGAGCAAGAGTTACAGATATGCACCAGAACATGAAGATTTCTGTCATTCTATGACCACATGTCCTCCAGAATTCCAAGATAAATTTCACTATTTATATATCTTAACCAGTGCCTGCATATTTCCTTACCCTTTCAGTGACAGGTATGGCTCTGGACACATTCATCAAGTTGGTCTCAGTCACTGAGTCGCTGTTCCTGACAGACTCTCCAGCAACAGAGTTAACAGTCAGTTGTGTCCGACAGGTTGTAGATCTATTTGATGTTAATAAAATGATCCCTTTCTAAAATAGCCACCTTGTCTGGCAGCACACACAGTGATAGATGTGCAAAATGCTTGCTCTAAATAATTCCATCTTTTGACTAACTTCCCCCAAACACTGCCGTTTTGCAAGAGGCTTTAAAAAATAATACTTCAGATACATCTGCTTGCAAGCTTACATCATGTTTAAAAACTAAAATAGGCAAGTTTGGAAGATCTAATTTTTAAGAAGCTTTAAAGGAATTTCCTTTCAGGAAATCTGCATAGTATCTAGGACCTTGCAAATAAAATCTCTTTACAGTGGCTCCAGCTGGTCATCTAAGAACTGCAAATACATTTGAAAATCTCTTATTCATCTATTCTATCTTGCAGCACATAAAATACAACTTGGCTACTAATACCTAAAACTTCAGAGCTGGCCCATCCACTAATAGCCATCACCATGGGAACAAGGAAATAAGCACTAGTGAAAGGGAAAATACTTTCCTAATCCTTGAAAACCTAAAGATATGTGCCTATCTTTCCCCTCACTTGCATTTGGGCCATCAACTTACCGCTGAAGGAACTGGGACTTTGCAATACCAAAATCAACGATATTCCATCTAAAATTAAGAACATTTTTATGGATAAGTTTCAGCTTGAATACAGATACCAAACATTGCTCCAATGATAGGGAACATGCTTTTTACAGATCAATCTCAAACTCGGTTTCAAAGGGGGGGAAAAAAAGAGGGCCCTGAAAGCTTTGATCTGGTAGACCTTGAGAAAACAGGTATTCTGTGGTATCAATATTGCCATCTATTTTCACCATATGTCTACAGATTTTCAGGAAAGAAACAAGAAAAGGAAGGAAACAAGGATACCTACCCCAATTAAACCTACTCCCATTAGATTAATTCCAGCTATGCATGAAACAAATTCACCTATATAGCAGATACTACAGCCAAGTCAATGCAGCATCAATTCATCTTTAGAGCATACACAATGCTGCACCACTGATTTACAAGATATGACATGATTGACTTAATATGTGTATTAGCATATACAGTGGCAAAGAACATGCACATGATCAAGAAAAAGAAGCACATGTATATTTTAACAGCGTTGAGCCAGCTAACATCCCAGTTTGTACTAACAGGTTAAACAATGTCCTAGCCCTATCAAAATATATGGAAAGCTTGCAATGGTCTTCAGCATGGCAAGAATTACAGCCTGGAAATGCTACAGAGGCCAACACAGCACAAAAACCTCTATCACCTCCTGAAATTAGGCAGGCTCCTTAGAAGCTCCACTTGAATTAAACCCACTAAAGGAGCAAGAAACACCTTTGATGTACAAACGAACGCACGAAGGACCTGTGATGCTGATATTAGATATAAAGTTGTATTCTGGGTTTAAAAGCATGTGTGGCACCCAGAGAGAGAGAGAGAGAGAGAGAAAGAAGGCCAGGCATCTTCCATGGTTGTTCCCTTGTCAGGACATCAGAAGGCTACCTCAGTAACAAGGAGCCTGTGGCTATTCATTTTTCATAGGGAGTACGTATCGCCACAACACTGTGAGGAGTTATTGATAAGGAGACATAAGAAATCAAAAAAAGCCAAGCAGCTTTAATCATCAAGATTCCTACATACACACGGCCCACTCCCGGCTGAAAACAGAGAGCACCTCATTAAGACAAAGGTAAGAGGGCACAGCATTGCCACAGGCAGGTTTCCCCGCTGGCACCCTGCAAACTCCACAGGCACAGCAGTGAGAGTAGCGTTACACACAACACACACACAGAACCCAGCACAGCACCATGAGCAGCTATTAGTGGGAGGATAACGAAATGCTCTGCCTGCAGTAAAACAACAGATACCTGCTCTCTACGGTCTAAACAAACCCTTTGTCTGGTTACCAACTATCTTAAAAGACTGCAAAGGAGCAGCACAACAAGATTACCCACACCATCCCTTTCCCTACTGACTGCGTATGAGCAGAACTCATTAGAACTCTCAGGAGCTGCCATCCCCCACTATTAACAGGATACATTAATAATGACATTATTTTAATGCTTTTTCTATTTGCATCTGCATTTATCCAAATGCCATCATGTTAAACGGCGTCAATTACATGGTTCTGTCTGGGACATCAGGTTTACAGTAGCACTTGTTGAGCTTACCGACATGCCAGACCTGAGACATTAGAATGTCTTCCTGTCAAGCATCACACTGAAGAACTTTGTGATGCTTCATTAGAACTTGCCTGAAGGTTCAGAGACACTTCTGCTCTTGCATATTTTTTTTACAGTTTTTAGGGGGTTTTGGTGGTCTTTCGTTGGGATTTTTTTTTTTTTTTTTTTTCTCCATATATGCTCTCCTGTATGGATTAAGAAGTTTCTTGCCCCAGTGGATAAACCTTTGTGGCTTTGTCACTGGGCTCCATCCAGCTTCCCCTGTTGTAAACCCATTCACCCACAGCTGCCTCAGCCCAGGGGACTCCCACAGCCACCCTGTTTTCCTCAGGGCAGGAATGCCTCAAAAGGGCCCCAAATCTCCCAGGGCCCTTTGGGGGCACTGGCACCCAGCCACAATGATATTACCCCCAGGAAAAGGGAGCTGCAAGGCAACATTTGTGTGGCCCATGGCCCTGTGAAGCCCTCCACAGCAGCCCACCCCCGAGGAGGCCATTTCACCCCTGGGACACCATTTTCCAGACCAGCCCTTTCAGGAACAAAATCAGAAGAAAAAATACCAGGGGAAGTACCTGAAATAAGCAGAGAACTCCACAAACGTTCCCAAAGTTGCTGGAGGGCCCTGGCCTGCCATGATGGTGCACAAATATTGTGGCTGTTTACGCTGAGGCAGCGGTGAGCACCCACAGGGACTGCCCACATATCTGCCACAAAACACAAATGGAGGATTCAACCCTCTCACTCACCATCTGGAGCTGAAAGTGGTTCCTGAAGAGAATCCGGCACCGTCCTCGAGGCAGAGCACCTCCTCCCTCCTCTCTCACAGCTCTTGGGTGAGGGGAGCACCTTGCTGTTCATCTCCGTCTCTCAGAGCAGCCAGGTCCCTGTCAGGGGACCCCCATAAGGGCCAGGGCCGTCTTTGCAGCAGAAAGACCAGAGAAGCTCGGTCTATCCAAAACAAGTTTGCAGGCAGCATGAGGCAGACAAGCAGCATGGTATTCACCAGAGAGCGATGGAGGAACTGCAGTGAGGATCTCTAGATGAGTGCACCAAGAAGCAGGACCTCAGCACCAGCAGCCACTGTGGCAGAAAATGGCAGCTGGACAGAGCCAGCCCCATCCCCAAAATGGCCCCACAGGGGGCTGTGGGAGCTGGAGGTCACCAAGGCCAATGTGAAACCCTTCTAAGAGTTTATTATGAAGTACAAAGCCCCTTGTCACATACATGTAAGTAAGGTTTTGATGGGGAAGAACTCATATCTTCTATAAAGGGAAGTTCTAGCCTCAATAACCTGGAGTGATGTGAGGGGGTCATTTGGGGTGTGAATGAAAGGGATTCCCAAAATAATTGGATTTTCAAAAAGCCTTTGACAAAGTCCCACGCAAAGGATTATTAAAGAAACTAAGCTGTCATGGACCTGAAGGAAAAACCTCTTATGAACCAAAAGCTGGTTAGGAAGCCAAAGGTTCTGGGATGAAGACGAGCTAGCACTGTGGTCCCCCAGGGATACATGTTTGTGAGGATTTCATTCAGTACCTCTATAACAAAGGTGGAGAAGCAAGAAACAATTGGATCTCAGAGCCTGCAGGTGGAACTAAACCATTTTGGGTAGTAAAATGTCACAGCAATGGTGAAGAACATTAAAAAGCTGAATGGGCAAAGAGGCTGCAGATGAGCTACACTACATAAACTTAAAGGTAATACATGCAGGGATAACAACCTAAACCATGCATGATGGGAGTCACAATTTCAGATCTCGGGCTCACCACCTTCAATCATCAGCTCATTGTGCAGCGGCCTTCAAACAAAGAATCAACAGAGTTCTGTGAACCACTTGGAAGGAAACTGAAAAGGACAGATGCTCTTTAGCCACTTGACAAGCCCTTGGCATGCCCCCATCCTGTATGCAGTCCTGCTCTTGAGAAGGCTGCAGCAGTTAGGTGAGGGTAACTGATAGGATAAAGGGGACGAGGCTGCCCCTTGCACAAGGAGAGAATTCAAAGGTTCAGACTATACAGCTTGGGGAAGAGAAAGCTGAAGAAGGCTTGTTGTCATTTTGAGGTTTACAAGAATATGGATGTAGCAGATAAGCTGAAGAAACGACATGATCTTTAAGGTTTCTTGCAACCCAAACCATTCTATGATTCTATGAACTGCAGTTTGCCAAGAGCTGCAGAATGAGAAGCAGTGGGAATTAGTAAAATCAGGAAATGAATTTAGAAGAGGTAACTTTGCACAGGAGGTAGTGAACACCTGGGATTTGCTGCCACACAGGGCTGGGGGGACCGGCACTGCCAGTGGACTCAGAAGGGGTTGGACAAACCCACGGACAATAGGCCCACAAACAGGTACTGGGACGGGAAGTAGGAACCTCACATCCCCCAAAACACTGAGAGTGGTAGGGAATGCTACAGGAGAGGCCAAATTTCCTCCACTCCCTAAACACCAGTCCTTTTGCCACGCAGAGAGGCAGAAGACTGGGCTGGCTAAACCACCCAACTGACCCAACAGGCACAGTGACAGAAACACAAAGTGCTATACGGACATATCTTGTGAGGTCCTTCAAATTGCTAAACAAAACCCAACCCAAACAGACCAAAAAACCCTCAACAAACAACACAGACACCAAAATATTAATTATTTACCTTTGAAAGACTTCCCTGATAACCAAATCACTGCAAAGCCCAGGAATGTTTTGCAATGCTGATGTGTGAACAGTACACTTGCATACTTTCAAAGACTTTGGGGTCATTGGTGGTGGTAGATAAAAGAAAAACAAAAGGAAAAGAAGGAACAACGATATCCAGATCTGCCCAAATCATTAGATTATTCCAAATGTCCTCTGGCCAGGTCTTCAGTACCCAGAGTGCTTTCCCCATCCTCAGTATGTCAGTATAAATTATCATCAACATTTATCCTTTTGTTTCTCCCCTCTCCTAACAGATGTAGTAACGGCACACTTGGACACTGGCAATATTTCTAATTGTGTAATGGAGGCAGAGACAGAATTAATTAATGACACAAAATCTGAGTTAATTTCTTGCAGGGTTTTGAGGGTTTCCTTATGGCTGGAGGTGTTCTTGCAGGTTCCCAACTCTGTCACAGGACCCAGCCACACATGTCAATGAGAAAACAGGCACTCTGGAAAGAGAGTAGGCCAGATATTGAAGGACTCACTGCCACAAAAACTACTTTCTTAGTGGCAACAGGCCTGAGATAGCAGCTGGAGTTAATGCTAAGCAGTACTGCCAGAAATTAAATTTCCCTGCTGGGAGCACGGTAGAGTGATTTCATCCAAGTGCTTCTTCATCTGCCCCTACCACCATACCCTGGTTTTCCTTGTCTGTTCACCTATCTGACTGCTTCCTGCGTATCAAAAGGCAGTCGCTTTCCACCAAGGAGAACAACATGAAGAAATCACACATGCATAAAATGACAGGATATTTCAGGGACAACAAAACCAATCAAGGCCACCCCAGTCCTCAGGCAGCTATGTAAGTGAACTGCTAACTGAGAGAGATGAGCTCTGATGTGATGTGGATCGGACGCCCTGGGCCTGTGTGGGATGAGTATACAGCACAGATTATACACTTTGCCAGCGGGGAGGCAGTCACATAACACCTAGCTAATCTATACAAGCACACTGCTGGCTTTTACAGACGGCCACTCGCTGGAGGTATTGTAAACCGCCACAAAAGAGCCTAGCACAAAGGAAAGGGAAGCAGAGCAAATACAAAAAAAGCTTGTTCAGAGCCAGAATCACAACTCCTGTTTTACTCTGGGAGTTTTGTTTAACTTGTTAAATTAATCCACCATAAATTATATGTACGTAAGATTAAGCGTCTAGCAAAAACGAGACTATTCTGCTAACAATGCCATCTTAAATGGAGACTTTTAAAAGGCAGTAATTCTCCATGAGATGCCTACATTTCACAGCTTTTGAGATGAACAACACAATTTACATTTTCAGTGTCTGGTTATTTTGGGTGGTTTCAGTTTTGGGTATGAAACTAACCCAAGAGAGACAGTTTTCAGGAAAAGGCTGCGTCTCAGTTCCGGACTCACAGTTTCTAGTGTCCAAATTCACTAACAATCTCTTTTTAAATGCCTTCTGCTATACTTCTGTATGGGTTTTGGTTGGTTTCTTTTAAATACATAGAATAGTTAGGGCTGGAAAGGACCTTAAGATCATCCGGTTCCACTCCCCATGCCATTGGCAGGGACACCTCACGCTAAACCATGTCGCCCAAGGCTCTGTCCAACCTGGCCTTGAACACTGCCAGGGATGGAGCATTCACAACCTCCCTGGGCAACCCATTCCAGTGCCTCACTACCCTTACAGTAAAGGACTTCTTCCTTATATCCAATTTAAACTTCTCCTGTTTAAGTTTTAACCCGTTACCCCTTGTCCTGTCACTCACCTACCTGAACCATTTAGAAGAGAAAGAGGCACATACACAAAATACTGCAGTGCAACTCTATGACTGTACATCTGTTGTAAAGCTGATATGGTATAACAAGAAAAGACTCTGTATGATCCATCGTCATCACTGGAGCTGTAATTATTCAGCAGTCAAGAACATTTAAATGAATATTGGGACAGCATAAGACCAACTCATTTGCCATTCTGCCACGTGACCAACACAAGAAAGGGCTGCCCATAGTACCCCATGCTCTATAGCCCATGCTTGCAAGGTACAAACAAGAGAGACCAACTCCAAGGCTTCTCCAACCAAAGGCAGAGAGCCTCTTGGCTAAGCTTATGTCAGCTCTGTGTCCTGGAACTGAATCGAGCTCAGGTCTGTACTTAGCCCTACCACTGGAAAATAGCATCTAACACTGCTAATGTATCACCAGTCATGTACACTCGTTAGTGACAAACTGAATCAACTCTGAACACACACAAACCCACACAGGGCTCGGCTTCTCCAAGAGATGAAAGGCCCCCTGAGGCCTCTATGTATATTTTATTACCTAACTTCACTAGTTCAGGTGTTGAATTCCTGTTGTTACTGTCATGACAATTCTTTAACTAAGCAAAAGCTGTTGAAAAATGCTGCACTCGCAGCCTTGCTCAGCCCATTACTGCACTTAAATAACTTCCACCATGCCTCAACTATTGAGAACACAACTTGGACACCACCACCTCGCCCAACAGAAATCGGCTGGCTGTCCTTTTGCTGTGACAAATATTCATGCTCCCCAAAGGTGCTTTTTCACCAGATTCAATGATTGCATATTTGCAGCAAGCAAATACTTAGTCCAATTCCCACTTCTCGCTGTTTCTTTTATCATTAGATTTCTCCTACTCGGTGTATTACACAAGCTGCATGGTAACTCTCGCTCAGGCTGAAACAAGCTTTCAGGCGACTTTACCTTGGAGTCCCCCGTGACTACAAGCAAGTTCCCAATCACTCTCTCACAGAATTGCACCCACACTGCCCCTGGCATTTGAACAGAAGTGGTGTGTCAATAAAGTGCTGAAAGAAAGTGCCAGCTTGGAGCGTGTAATGGCAGCTGATGGACAGGAACTGAGAAACCAGCTTATCCTGACAAAACCAGGGTAATTTTTAAGTGTCAGGAAGAAGGAATTCAGGCCCAGTTAGTTTATTTTTTGCAATATTCATTCAGCATTCCAGTTCAGCCTCTCTCTAAAGAGGACCAGGATATTTTCCTTTCTGGTTTTAAAGCAGTTGTTGATGTTTAACAGGTTATATAGCTTCAGGCGTTATTATTTTTCAAGCTCGTAACAGCTTGAATATGCCTTTTCTTTCACTGTGGCATTCCAGAAATTCCTAGCTCTGACCATATAATACTGAGACAAAAGCCCTGTGTCTTTGCATTAACTCTCAGCTACAACTGCTGATCTAGAGTCAAGGAGTGTTTAAAATTAAGGTTATCAAGTCTAATTAGGGACAGCTTATTGTAACTTTATAATTAGAGCTGCCTAGATCCCTTCCAAAGCATGAGACCTGCAAGTCTGGTTTTTGTTTTGGGTTCTTTCTTATTCATCATTTCTTTTATCCTTTTATACACAAATATGCATACATCAGGTCTACGCTTATATACACACATACATGCAAAGGTCCTCTTTTTCTTGTCAATATTGACATACCACAGCTAAGAGTCCCATCAATACAGGATGACAGTGGTTCTAGGGACTTGCCACAGTGAGAAGGCAGCTCTGATACAAGCACTAGTTGTCTTAGGTGAGGCAGACAAACACTGGCAGAAATTACCTCTTCAAAGTTGGAAGAAATGAATATACAACTACAAATCAAGCATGACGTGACTGAAAGCATCAGCCCTCTACAGAACAGCTTGTAAAACACAAGGCAGAAAGTGGAAAACCTTCTAATACAAGGAAAATCAACACATATGAAATGAAGCAGATTTTAAAACCACTTGAGTTGCCTCAGATCTGAATAGGTTTAAGTCTGTGCACTTCACTCTAGGCAGCACCATAAGGAAGGGCACAGCTCCTAAGATTTATCTTCTAAAACCCTGCGAGTTTTATCCCACTAAACCCCATTTAGCCGAAGCAAAACAAGTGAACTTCTAAGAGTAATGAAAACCTCTTTCCAAGCTCTGCCTCACTCTGTCCTTCAGTTTTACTGCTCTATTTCTCTTCATCACGCTTATAGTGCTTACTGTTAGAATACAGAAAGTGAACAGTCAGCTAAATCAACATCTATCTGCCTGTCGTTAGGGAGCTAGATGACACTCGTTGTCATCCAAGAAGTAAGGGAAGGTACATCTCGATGGCCATCCTTCACCCCAGGAGATGCCAAGGTTGGCAGATGGTTGGAAGGACAGTGGCTCAATGCGCCTTTGATCACCAATCCAAGCTTGGATGAACTGCTATGCCCAGGCACTCCTGCCTTCAGATGTGGGAGCTTGGAACAGAAAAGGCACTTGGTGATTTGACAACACTCACATCTCTCTTTTCTAAAGGACATGAAAAGATGGATTAAGACAAACCTTGTGCCAAGCTTTCTAATGATATATGCTAGAAATCAATTATTCTCCAATGTCCTGACATTTCCTTAGACTTGCCAGTGGAGTGGAAAGCAGATATTCAATACTTGACACAGATTACTTCTGAATGCCACAATGTATTAACAAATATATTGCACTGGTGTAGTGTACACAATTCAGGTCCTGGCGTTTGCTTCAAAAAACAAAAATCAAAACAAACCCAAAACCACACCAGCGATTACAGAAAAAAGAAAGGAAACAACAAAGAAATAACAAAGCAAACACCCAACTGAACTCCACAGTCCATTACTAAGTTCAAGTGTTTTATGTAGGTCTGACACAACCACAGATGACACCAAGGAATTCTTGGCTGGCCCAATTCATCTTGTTAGTCCTATTCTTTCAGCACATGTAATATGCTCTCCCTCCTTGCCCCCCCAGTCATACCCCTAGCTTTATGGCATACATTGTCTAGCTTCTAAGAACAAGACAGTGTTTTTTATCTTTTAAGGAATGCTGCTACCAGCCCTAAGGATAGAGTTCACCTTCTCTCTGGGGGTCAGTACATTAGAGACAGGATGGAAGGAATGTAAAGTTTCCTTAACCTATCATGATCTCTGAGTCTACAAAACCAGAATGTGCAAACCTTTTGTTCCCTTCATTAATCTGGGACAGAGTCGCAGGAATCCATCACATCAAACCAAAGCCAGTTTCTCCAGCTAGGATGCTAACTCCCATTTCAACATGAGGGCTGCACTCTGAGAACTGCTCTGCACATGGGTTTTGAGACCACTGCTACTGATCTTCTAATGCTTATCCACCAGCATGAATCACAACACACCCGTAAAGCAGACGCATGTTGCACAGAAAGCACGTTATTGCAATCCATGGACAAACAGAATTAAACCATCCCAAAGGTTAATACTCATTAAAGTAGTGACCAAGGAGTGGGTGTCTGGCTCCCCGTGAGGTGCTGCTGTGGACAAGGGATTGGCAGTGCTGAGTCAGGTCAGCAGCCGGTGTGGAAGAGAGCAGCCAAGCAGCCCAGATGTCTCCTGCTGAAGGAGGAAGACAACTGCAGGGAAGGAGCAGAGCCAGCTGCCTCAGATGTCTCCTGCTGTCATACAGGAAGGTTCCTGGGTGTTTCAGCACAATGCTGAAGCTGAGCTGGGCTGGCAAGGTGGAAAGGGCACAAAGAAACAAGAGAGACCTCAAGATCACTGTCACCTTCAAAGCCTTCTGCAAGGCAAGTGATGCTACTGTGCAACAAAATAAAGACCATAAAAGCTCCCACAAAACCATTTGTAAAGATTGATAGCACTAGATCATATACACCAGCATTGCTGACAGAGAGAACTAGGGAAAACCCACTGGCAATAGCAGCAGCTTGACTTTTGCAGCTTACTCTCTGCTTTACATAAAATGCTACTTTTGATATTGGTTAAATATTTATGATTCCACATCTATACCCACACCTGCACAGAGATGGGGAGCTTGTGCTGCCATCCAGTATAGCGAGACAGGAAACAGAAAATAAAGATGCCAGGGATGGGTTGTATTTTGGATATATAATAAATGTGATTTTGCCAAGGACATTTATGACTAACTGA
The DNA here is from genome assembly GCF_033815535.1 of Pezoporus flaviventris. Lineage (NCBI taxonomy): Eukaryota > Metazoa > Chordata > Aves > Psittaciformes > Psittacidae > Pezoporus > Pezoporus flaviventris. The sequence continues at coordinate 57,532,196 of NW_026892549.1, forward strand.
AGGAAGGTATTGCAGAAGGGACTGAGTGACTTCACTGACAGAAGCAGAAGAAAGTGCCTCAATATTCAGGCTTTCATCATCGTATCACATTAAGGCAAGCCAGCAAGTGGAAACGTAATAACAAAGCTGGGACTATGCATGTACACTGTATTTCCCTTGGTTTTTATTTATTTATATCTGACAAAAATTATTTGTCCTTTGATTTCAGCCTCTAGTCCTGATGCATTGTGGTACCTAAATGGGAGTAACAGGCAACAGCATTAGGTATACAGGCATATCTTTGCCACAGCATTAAATCAAATTTGTACCCGAGTTAGTAACAAAGATCTCTTATTCTAGCATTTCCCAGAGGGAAACACCCCCCTTTGAGCTACACAGCCTGACATTCCCATTTGCTTTATTGACATTTGAAGAAAGCCATTTTATGTAACAGGGTGAAACACCGTTACTACCACAGAACAGCTGGGTTGGAAGGGACCTTAAAACTCATCCAGTTCCAAACCCCTGCCATGGGCAGGGACACCTTCCACTGGAGCAGGGTGCTCCAAGCCCCGTCCAACCTGGCCTTGAACGCTGCCAGGGATGGGGCAGCCACAGCTTCTCTGGGCACCCTGTGCCAGTGCCTCAGCACCCTCACAGGGTGCTTGTCCAAAGCCCCTCTCCATGTTTCTTGTAGCCCCCTTTATGCACTGGAAGGCTGCTATAAGTCTACATGGAGCCTTCTCTTTTCCAAGCCAAACAACCTCATATTCTTTTTATGCAGAAACTCGAGAAGTGGGGACTCAAACCCTACCTCCTCCATCCTAGGAATTACAGACAGCATTTTCCACAGGGAAACTGCTGTGCCTTTAATACCATGCTTTAACTTTTTGGGCAGCCCTGAAGTGGTTAGACAACTGGACTAGATGATCACTGCAGGGCCTTTCCAACTGGAATATTCTATTCCACAGACTTCTAGTCAGTCTAGGCATTTGCTTGCCTATGCCCTAGGTGCCAGTAAGTGGTGAAAAAGATGTTTCTCTGGTGCTGCTTAATATTTTTTCCATGAAAGTAAGACTCTTCTCTGAAATACTTCAGCTGATCAGTATCAGTGACCGAGCAAAGGAGAGGTCCTGAGCAGGAGTTTGCAAATCCAGTTTTCCTTTGAGAAGCTGACATCCAAGACATCACTCATCTGATTGCCAGGAAGGAAAAATTCTGTATGAAATGCTCCAGATTATGGTGCAAAACGCCTACAGGAGCTACTTGTAAATAACAAAAAGCTAAAATCACTGTGCTGCTGACATACAGCAAATGTTTATGGCAGCATTTATCTACACATTGCGATATCTTTTACAGAAAGTGGGAGTTGCAACAAATCTGAAATGGACAAATCCTTTATTCCTAACTAGCTCTATATCCCTAGAGTACTTTGGCTCCACTGTGGGCCATATTTCTGATGTCTTTTATGTTGATTCAAGTCATTTGACTTCTATGGCATCCTTGGGTCTCATTAAGTCCATCAAACTACAAAACACACATGAAAACGGGCCCAAAATGCCTTAGGGATCTCAAGAGATTGCGATTCATACAACCTGGTCAACTTCAATGGGAGCTGGCCACCCAGCTCTTCTGAAAATGCAAGATGATGCCACTTGACTTTGAGAGAGAAAAACATCCTATCTAAGTAATGTACGAGAAGCACCAAGTCCACCTCCCTATTAGGGGCACTCCCACTAATTGTCTCACTCATAGGCAACCCCCTCCAGGAGAAAAAAGGGTACTTGATATCACCCTAAACTGAGAGTATTATTGCTGTCAGGATGGATCAAGGTTTATACTCACCGTTACCAAACACCAGGAACAGCGACCCAGGCAGTTGAGGCTCTACCACCAGCCTGCCGCATGACCCTCTGGACCTCTTTTTCTTCTCCTTTGTCACACTGCTGAGCTGTAAGTGCTTTGCAAAGGCTTCTGGTCCCTTACTGATTGCCCTACATCTAGTAGCAGACAACCTTAATTTCATTTGGAGAGCGGAATGCAATTTTTATTCCAATGTTTGTAAATGCATACTACATATGTATAAATCCTGCAGGCAAAGTGTCACTTTTCCTCTCACCCCCCTCCCCTTTCTTACCCCAAATTCATTCAGAATGGTAAATATTTAAAAAATAGATCTTTAAACACTTATTAACAAACTAAGGAAGAGGTCTCAATGTTAAGATTGAAGCAAGTTGGACATACAAACATACATGCACGCTTTAGAGCTTCTATCATATTCATGGCATGCAGCGTAACCACCAGGGAAAGCTTTATTAGACAAAAATAAACCTGTTGTAAGAGATTTCCTTGCAGTTATTCTGCTGCCATTATCCTGGCCAGGCATTCATGCAGCTTTTCAATTTAATATGCTTAGTTTCTGAGCAGGAGATCAGAATAGTGGAATTCTACAGGGAACTCAATTACCAAAGAAAATGATTGCTTGAGCATTCAAGAAATTGGAACTACATCTAATTGTGAAGAGTAGATTATTATCTGCATTATGGAAGACACTTTCAAATGAACTCGGACATACAGCTATGTAAGTCTTGAGGATGTTATCTGTTAAGATTTCTAGGGCACCTCTCAGGCACAGAAAGGCTTGCTCTCAAACAGAAAACAGGCTACCAAGGTGGTTTCATTGGGTTTCAGCCAGGAATGCAGGAAGCCAGAATCCCTGCCGAGAAGTTAAAAAGCAGAGAACAACAAAATCACCAAGGGAGTTCTCTTGGGACTTGTTCCTTTCCCGTTTGGTATTCCTTGGTGTGGTGAACATTAGCATGTTGCTCTATGGCTGGCTTTTTTGCTGCTTGAAGACCGTGCTGTCTGGCTGTAGGTTGGTGGTGCATTCAGGTGGTGGCTATACACAGCACAGCATAGGTAATAAATGAAGGTATCCTTTGAGCCCTGATTAGCAAAGAGATGAGCTTAAACAGTGGAACAGGAGGGCAAGAAGAAAGGGGTTTAAAAACCCAAGAAGTTCAGGATTTTTCAGAGCACAAAACAGGACACTTTGTAAGAGAAAGGGTTTGAAGGATTTTGTTCCATTTCTCTGTGAAGATAAGCACTCACTACAGGGGAAAAAAAAAGATTATAGTGCTGAGAAAACATCTGAGAATAACAACAAACATGAAAGGATACAGGCTCTATAGGGTGCACACTGAGTAACACTGTCAGAAATGATGCACAAAGTATACCTTGCAGATTGGCATCAAAATGGTACACTAACTAGAGAAGGAGCTGAGAATGCTGCTGAAGCTCAGGCATTGGGTATAAGGACATAACAGCAGAGAGGCAACATAGACAATTCACGACCTGCTGCACGTAAGAGCACACTGAGAAACCGAAGACAAAACTGCAAGGAAGAACTGAAGAAGTTGGTTGGAGGTTCTCTTTTTCCCCACAAACCAAACTACGAGGCAGTATCACAAGCAGGGTCTCCCCAGAGATGGAGAAAAATCAGTGTTAATGACTGGTGAGCTTTCTCTGTACAGATGATTTCAACAGAAAAGAGGCTGAGACACAGACATGTAGGGTAATGAGGGAGCCAACTTTCAGAGGGCAGACTCAGACACGGAACTTAGAAAATCAAGGTTAAGAGGGCATTTACTTGTTTACTACACATACATTACCAAGGAGATAGGATACCTTTCCACAAACCAAACAAACACAATAAACCCCAAATCAAACTTGTTTAATACAATGCTGGCACTGGAAGAAACGTGTAATGCAGGCAGAGTAGACCCAGGTTACCAATAAGGGTTTCATAACATTCTGGGAATCTCAGAACCGCCCTCCCAGAGCAAAAGAAACAGCAAAAAATGACAACCTAGCATATTACAGCATGGCAAGATGAATTTTCCAGAGGGATTACATGGTACAACAGTTTGCCAGAACTGAGAACTAACATGGACAGCCTTCTGCTCCCACTCAGATCTTTCCAAAGGTAAACACACAGCCCCAGTTTCATTCAAAGCAAAGGGCAAACGATGCCTCATGAAATGGAAGCCTTCAATCTACTACTCAAAACCAAGCCCATGCTCCTTAAAAATTCAGGATGACCTCTTCTACATCACACTTCCCCATATACAGCTGCGTATGGGTTCATTCACAGCTGGCCAAAATACAAACATTTCACTACAGAGTTATTGTCATGGCTTAACCCAGTAGGTAGCTGAACACCACACAGCTGCTCCCTTACCCCCTCTCCTTCCCCCCTGGGGAGGGGGAGAGAATTAGGAGGAAAATTAAAGTAGTAAAATTCATGGACTGAGATAAAAACCATTCATGGACAGAAATGGAAGGGAAAATAATAACAGAATTAGAATATACAAAACAAATGATGCACAAGGCAATTGCTCACCACCTGCCAAGTGATGCCCAGCCAGCTCCCAAGCAGTGCCTCCCAGCCAGCTTTCCACCTAGTTTCTCTACCAAGCAGGACATTGTATGGTAGGAAATATGCCTTTGGCCATTGGGGTCAGCTATCCTAGCTGCACCTCCTCACACCTTCTTCTACACTACAGCCTACTCAGTGGCAGGGTGGTAAAAGAAACCAAAGAGGCCTTGACTTAGTGTAAACGTGGCTTAGCAACAGCTAAAACATCAGTGTGTTATCATTAGTCTCATCCTAAACCCAAAACACAGCACTACACCAGCTAGCAAGGAGAAAATGAACTCTCATCCCAGCTGAAATCAGGACCTCTCCCCCTCCAGACTCAGCTCTGTAACTCACACAACTAGCTTTTAAAACCTATCGGAGAGCGGTCCATTCTTTTTACACACCCATAAAACTTGAGTTGTGACCATGTGCATTTTGTCTGCGCTCTGACTCCAGGTAGTTTGGCCAAGCCATTGCAGCTATACAGCTCTCTGACAAACAGCTGACGTTACTCATACGTTTCGAGAGTTACTGCACTGCCTGCCATTTCTTACTGCAGGAATAAACGAGTTGAGCCTTGAGACTTCAAACCGAGTGCCAGAGAGGGATCTCAGAGAAGCTGAATGCAGGGGCCAGTTCAGAAGGAGAGAAAACCCTGTTCATGAAGTTACTCAACAGTAAACGTGTACTTTGAAACAACTTTGGGGTTTGGTTCCTATTTAACTGCTGTCAGATAGCAAAGCTAGAGACCAGAAACAGGATTCCTTAAGGGCTGCTTTCAGCTTCATGACCTCCTGAGACAGAGCCCAGGTAAGTTTTCTGTCACCATACCATGAAACACGTATATAGTCCACAAGCATGTCAATTAAAAAAGAAAACATCTCCCACTTGCCCATAGAGCTCCTTGTTCCATAGCTGCTGGGACTTACCCTCAAGCCAAGCAAATCTGCTTCCCATTTCACCCTTCCCTACTTTCCAGGAGAATTTTTCTTTGCTACAAAGCACAGAGCAACTTAATGAACCTTTTCGGGAACATCTCCTGACATGCTCCCAACCTGAGAACTAAGGTCTCCTGGTACAATGGGCTGACCCAGATGCTCTTCAGCCCCACCAGCAATTATGAAAGTTGCCCCCAGCTGCAGCTGTAGTTGAACACGAATTCTGCTCCAGAAGAGCCCATCACCTTTGTTGATAAGAACACCATTTCTCCAGCCTTTTCCCTTACACAAGGAAGCTGAACTGACTGCAAAAAGAAGCTTGGCGTGGAAAATGCATCCCATTAACTACTCAGGATAAGTCAGAGCAGTCTGTCTGCTCAGCCCTGCTCTCACTTGGATTTCTAGCCACGCAATAGCCACCCACTGCAAAAACACCAGGCAAATCCCACCCACAGATAGTGCTTTACAGACACCAGTGCTGGCCTCTTCTTTGCCGCAAAGACTTGCATCAGCAAGTCCACAGGACACATGCACACAGAGCTTGAATCCAGAACAAACAGAGCATTTTCCAGACCTTGCTAGCAACATCCTGAAGATGTACCATTAAATATTCATTTTAGAGTGGGTATCAGACACACATGACTCCCATAACCAAACACTGGAAGGAAGGATATAGGATATAGGTAGATATAGATAGGATATAGGACATTTGCTGTGGATAGGAAACAAAGATAGAACATCACCACAGCTGACCACAGATGGAAAACCTGCGGGTCAAAAAGGGCGGCTCTTGAACCAAGGTCTCACTTGAGCACAGCAGTTAGGCAATGTTTTGTTCCCACCAAATTCAGTCAGGTTTGCAAATGTGTCCAAAACACAAACCTAAGTGCATCCCTGAGTAGGAACAGCAGACGATCCGCTATGGAAAGGTTAATAAGAGGTTTAAGGAAGATATAAATATGAGATGCAACAGTAAGACTCTATACTCTTGCAGCATCCATTGGCACTGGTGAACCGTCTTTGCCAGCCACATTACAAGGGTTTATACAATAGCTCACACTGAGCTTGCTTGACAGTTACAACTGCTTAAGAATTACAAAATTAGAAACTGGAGTTAAGGCCTGATCCATGCTGATCATCTCATGCCTAGTGCAAGATTAGAGATGTCACAGGTGCCAGCTTACACAAGTTGGTTATTTTTACTTTCCAGTCTGTTATTGTTACTCAACGCTACACAACTCCACAACCCACACTCAATGTTTTAATCCAGCTCTACCCAGGATATGGATTTCAGCCCCTCCAGTTACGCTGCGGTTGTAAGGGCAGGCTGAAGTGCAATTTTTACTTAGACTCAGAAGTACAGACCACACCATGCAAGAAGAAGCAATTTCAAACCTGTTTTCCCTACCTAAACGACTTGATCCTTGCTCTTGCTCTTCTTGCAATCAAGGAGACTGAATGGAGATGGGAGATTTGTAATGTGGGCTTCACAGAGACAGAAAATACTGCTCCGTAATACTCTACGACCCTTCTTCTTCTTTTGTTTGATAAATCCCACAACAGGTGAAATGTACCCAGGCCCTTATGAAGGAAATTGTCTGCTGAGATCATGGAACAAGGTGTGAAAGACAACCCAAGGAGTCAACAACATCAATTTTCATGGCACTATGATATAATATGGAAAGCTAACAGAAGCTTTGCACCCCCCCCAAAACAAATTAAGTATCACCTACTAAAAGTAGCACACTTCTCCCCAAGTTTAACAATCCTGAGTAGGCTCTTCAGCTTTTCTGGTGTATCACAGGGTAACAGTGGAGGAGAAAAGATGGAGGTCTGCCTCACCTCACTATAGCTGACAGAGCAGGAGAATTAATGCACTGAAGTAGCTGCAAGCTCTGTGATGCCATGAAACTTCTGGTTTCCAGCCTATAAACACTCTAAGCCCTCAGATTGTCCTTAAGATAGAACAAGACACAGGATTTACTTCCAAAGTCATGGCTAATGACAGCACATCTCAGAAGCAATATCAAACTGTAAACCTTGGTTGAAAAGGCAGTCTCTTGCTATTAGAGACAAGGGTGAAGCCTATGGCCATATTACATTGTACATCAGCTTCACAGGCTTAACACTTTCCTCCAAGCCTCTGGTGGTGTGGCTCTGAGATACACAAACTGGGGATTTAATAGACTTACATGTGAAACAGGCTGGTTAATATCCTAATTTCTTTTTTCTTAAAAGAAATATATCTAATAAATCTGATCCTTGGCATCAATCTTCAAGGAAGATGCTAGCAATGATGACAGTCAATGAGAAAATGAACATGAGCCAGCAGTGTGCACTCGCAGCTCAGAAAGCCAACCGTATCCTGGGCTGCATCAAAAGGAGTGTGACCAGCAGGTCGAAAGGAGGTGATCCTGCCCCTTTACTCTGCTCTCGTGAGACCTCACGTGGAGTATTGTGTGCAGTTCTGGTGTCCTCAACATAAAAAGGACGTAGAACTGTTGGAACAAGTCCAGAGGAGGCCACAAGGATGATCAGGGGACTGGAGCACCTCCTGTATGAAGACAGGCTGAGAAAAGTTGGGGCTGTTCAGCCTGGAGAAGAAAAGGCTGCGTGGAGACCTCATAGCAGCCTTCCAGTATCTGAAGGGGGGCTATAGGGATGCTGGGGAGGGACTCTTCATTAGGGACTGTAGTGATAGGACAAGGGGTGATGGGTTCAAACTTAAACAGGGGAAGTTTAGATTGGGTATAAGGAGGAAATTCTTTCCTGTTAGGGTGGTGAGGCACTGGAATGGGTTGCTCAAGGAAGCTGTGAATGCTCCGTCCCTGGCAGTGTTCAAGACCAGGTTGGACAAAGCCTTGGGTGAGATGGTTTAGTGTGAGGTGTCCCTGCCCATGGCAGGGGGGTTGCAAGTGGATGATCTTAAGGTCCTTTCCAACCCTAACTATTCTACAATTCTGTGATTCTATAATAATGCCAGGTTATTCCCAAAAAAATGAACTAGCTTTGCAAACTCAAGGAGATCCATACAACAGTGCCCATCTATTTATAATCAGTATTTCTTTGGCCTACTAATGCACACCTCTAAACAGATTTAAACCCAATATTACAAATCCTCCCTATTAAAACATTAACTGACTCCACAACCGTGATTAACTAGCAGAGGATTTGGGAGTATACGGGGAGCACAGGAACCACACAGCTTCCAGTGAGCTGAAAGAAACCCAACAGAAATAACTGACACTGCTACTAATGTTCCTGTTTGGAAAACAGTCCAGACCACAGTTCATGGCAGAAGGGCTGGCTTTTCAGTTAGCTGCTTGTTCATCCCCATTTTTCAGTCCTCCCACTCCAACAGATTTAACTAGCAACCTTTATAAATCAGCCAATAAATTACTGTAGAAGGAGAATATACTTCCTGTCTAAATAAATGATAGCTGCAAAGTTCCTAATGGGCCTTGTACGTGGGAAGAGGCTGGCTTTGTTCACCACACTCCATGGTTTCTTCATGACAAACAGAGGCTTCATTCACTCAGCCTCCTTATCTGCACCTGTCCTCACCGCAGCTTGGCAGCTTTTCCACAGCGGTGTGCCGTACGTTATTGTCTCTGGAAAACTGGAGCTCAAGCCTGCCTATGGGGTGTCAGTGGGAGGTGGCCATCGCTGCATCTCAGCACCACTCCCCTAATCTGGCACTGCATCCCGTGGTCCCCACTGAGCGTGAGCAGACGCCTGTCCTCCCCACTCCACATGCCTGCACCTTGTAGTGCTGGGCTCGTCTGGGTGCGAGTAAAGCATGACACCAACCCCTACAGCCCCCACAACCATGGTTCAGCTCACCCTCCTCCCTCAGTGATGCAACTACTTGGACTGTTGAAAGCCTTCCCCTTTAGACAATTACATTACCTACTGCTTCTGCATCTTAGAAACGGCCCCAGAGGGGAAATATGCCCAAAAAATAATGGCAGCATACATGGTTGCTTTAACTTCCCCAATTCCCTGAAGAGAAAGTGGAAATTAATCTTGCAAATGCTTTCACACAAGTTACCTAATCCTGAAAGGGATACGTTCACCAAGCTGAGCAAAGCCTTTGATGAGTAAGAGAGACTAAGAAAAGGAAACTATTGGCAATTAGCTGCCTTTATTTTTTATCAGCAGACCAGATACTGCTCTCATTAGAGCATGCTCAACTTTGCACCAGCATGGCCCCTTAAAAAGCTCGGCCTTTCCCACATCATTAATATCGCTCATGTCATGTGCCAGCACAGGGCTACCCCTGCAACATAAACAACATTAATGCAATGCAACAGCTACACTTAAAATACACATTCATTGTCAGATTAGCCCCGCTCCCCGCTTGAGTAGCATACGCTCTAATCTACTACAGCAGTTGCAGGCATTGCAAATGCCAAAGGAGCCTAAGTGGAGCATGTCAGAGACCACTGACTTTTCAACTTACAACAGGCACAGACACTGAAGTTTGCTTGAAAAGTGGTCAGACATCCATGTGATTGACACAATGTATGGCTCCTGTGATTATGTCACCAACCCTACGCTCTCTGTCGTCACTGAACTAAAACGTCCCATTTTTGACTAAGCAAACAGGCTCTACAGAGCATGAAATGGCAGTAAAGGAAAAGTACAACTTCAGAGCTTCCTACCAGGAGCAGACGTCACCCTCGGGAGATTTGCAAATACCTTCATCAAGACATCTCAAAAAGCATCTGCAATTAGGAGAAGGGATAAGATCAATTACCATATCCCTCCTATTATAGCTGGAGCCATCCTAATCTCCATGCATGGTCTTCAAGAACTACTCCCACAATTCTTACTGATCTTACGATTGCCTATTGCTTATGTGTATTTGTTTGCAAGTGACAGCAACTCTGGCTTTGTATACACGCTGAAGTTACAAAACACGGGATGTATTCACTCAGGCAGGGATGATGTAACATCACCTTGCCTCACCTCCACCTTAGCTTGAGTATGATAGTATGATCACAGACCTCCAAACTGAAACCATCACATCCTAGTGCCAAGCACTCTCAGCACCACATTTCAGCTCTGGGTAATGTTTGAAAGCAACATGTCACTGTAATCCAAGCTCCTTTACTGTTCAGCATATCGCCTGGCGTGAACAGCTTCTCCTCTCACCCTTGCTCTCGTGCCTTCACAAACGCTTCATTAGCTGTTCTGAAACAGGAATTGGCACAGTGATACAGCTGCTCCCCCAGTCATCAAGCTGCGTCGACCTTTGACGGTAGGCAGCCCCTACTTGCACTGCATTGTCTGCTAACAGAGCACATAATGCACAGCGTGATCCAACCCTGGCTATGAATGTAATTGAAAGAAGAAAAGGAATTATGGCTCAGGTCACTCCACTTCTCCTCCACACCTCTGAGCCTGCTCTCCCACTTTTGTGCCCCCAGTCCAACCTACTTTGTTCCTGAGATGCCTCTTTGACTTTCTACTCCCTTCGGTCCTTATTGAGCCCTTGGCACATCTCTGAGCTAACTATTATCTTTTGAGGTGGGCTGCTAGAGAAAGACGAGAAAACAGGTTTTGGAAGGAAGAAATCCCTGCACACAACTCTTATCATTGCTTAGTGAAGTACAGGAACAACCACAGACCACTGGGAAAGGAGAATAAACTGCCAGATTCCCTAATTCAGCAGAGAGCCTGTCCCTGTCTTTCCTTAAGCATAAAGGCAATAGCTTGTCAAAACCCAGAATTTCTGCCTAAAATCCTATTCTGGAACTTAATGAACTAGAAATGCCAGTGTTCCCTGGGAAGAAACAGAAATGAGCCCCATCCTGAAACAGTGCTGATGCCCTCACTTTGCTGCCGTACTCACCGCTGCCCTGGCCACATCCTGCCTTCAACCTTCCCTCTTCAGCACCATTGTGAAATACAAATACATTTACAATGGGACACTCCAATTCCATGTTTTTTCACTACGAAGCAGGAACTGACAACAATTAAAATGACTGTGCCATGAGTAAAACTTAAAAGGCCTGAAAAGTTATTTCATTTTCTACTGGAAGTGATGGGTGAATTTCAAAGCAAGCAAGAAGGATATTGCGATGCCTGCAGCCACTCCACAAATGATGGCTGCCTCCAAACCTCTCACCAAAATTCACCATTTAATGTGTTAATCACATCTGAAAATGAATGTGTGTGTCAAAAGGAAACGAAACAACTGGCTCAATAGCATTTGGCTAATCAAAAAACCCTTTCAGACATTGCTGTTCGACCCTCTAATCCAATTGGTGTCATTAAAAACTGTTCGTACCGGGCTCTGCTTAGAGGATGGCACGACTATGAGAGGAAGTGATCTGCATTAGAACAAACAAATACACCTGGTGTGAAAGCAGCGAACTTTAAAAGCCTCTCAGAAAATCAGAGTATTATTTAGTCAATCATATACCAGGGAGTTACCCCCAGAGCTCTATGGCATTTTGACAAATTAACTTGGAAAACCGGGAGCATAATAAAGTCAAACCCAGACCCCAGACTATGGCAATCATGCTTGAACGCTGCATAAAACATTTCCCACAATACAAGTCACGCTTGCCACTGCTTAATGTTTAAGATGATTTTGAACCTGATCAAGGTCACTGGTTGCATAATGTGTTTTGGCTTTGTTGGTTTGCTGTGTATTTAGGTGCCCACAGTAGGAGTGACAGTAAAAATGTCAACTTGTGGGCAATACCCATCTCACCCACAAACACTGCTTAGGACTTGGTATCCCTACAAGGCAGCTTGACAAAAAACAATTAAATACATATATATATGTGTGTGTGTATGTATATGTATATATATGCATATAAAACAGGGTTATTTTTCAAGGAGAATCACTAAGAATATAGCACTTTTTCCCCCTGAATTCCTCCATAGCCCACAAGAGATCAAGCCATGCTGCAGACAGAATGGTACTCATTTAACATGGGGAAGAAAGGAAGACTGCAGAGAAAAGAGCATGCACCCTAAGTACAAATACCCATTGTGGTGGGGAGCCCCCCAAACACAGCACCCCATTTCTCCCCAAGAACCACTGAATCTGAAATGATCTGGGAGACCAGAGCTCCATGAGCCCTCCAGCCCTTGCTGGGGCATTGTGCCCTTGTTTTGACTTCGTTTCTTGGCTCAGTTCTGACGCTGCCCCTCATTTTGAGCATCAGTTGAGCCCAACTTGCCAGATGCTGCTGGTGCTTGCCAACTTACAAAATCCTTTTCATGTCTGTCTACTACTTTTGACTATTTCTGTTCCAAACTCAGTAAATAAGGCATGTTGCTCAAAGTCTAACGAGAGCCTCCATGGCCAATAGTTTCTCTTTCCATCACTATTTCCCCACTCTACTGCTGGTGGGCAAATTCCCATGCTCAGTGCCAGGAGCTGCAGGAGGAGTGAGCAATGCTTACACATGGGCAAAGGCATAACCTCAGGGAAGGGAATAAAGAGCATCCCCATTCACATAGTGAACCACTGTCACTGAGTTTCTAATCCTGGCTAATTCAGTGCTGGAAGAAGGAAGAAAATACAGCAAGTTTTTCCTACCAACTTTCTAAAATAATCTAGTATTTGACCTGCCAAGTTTTCTTCACCTAGGTAATACCTCCAACACCAGACCAGAGTTAATCTTACGTGAGCTCAGCAGCTCTTGTAAGGAAAAGACGTAGCACTCTACCCATCACCCTAACAAGCAGCTGGATCTCGGACACTTAAGGCACATTAAGAACTGGAGTCCCAGTTACCTCATTTTTCCACTTGACTGTGCGGCACAATCAAAACCTGCTCTGTTTTATTTTGCATTAGACTTTGGGCATTGCTTCCCTGCTTCTCGAACGACAGAAAACAGAGAGGGAAAATAAGCATCACTGCTCTCTGCAGAGCACTTGTAGCAGATGGCTGTTAGTAGTCATCGAGTTTTATACTCCTAATGCTCACTTCTCTTCTTCCCAAAGCCCTCAAACACTGTGCATTGCTCTGCCTTCCACAGAACCCTCCTGAGAGGGCTGCCTCCCTTCTAAATGGCTCCTTTTACTACCAGGAGACCACACAGGCTCTATGGGCTGCCCTAGGTGGAAAAGACACTTCCCAGACTCCACATTTTAATCACTGTTTGCTTAATTTACACCAAGGTGAACTTGCTTGCTCTCTGGCCTTGAATGCTGTGTGTGGCAAGTAAGGTAGCTCCACCTTCCAGAGCTGGTCCTGTGCATCTTTCCTACAGGTGGAAACATGGTCAATATCTTCCTCAGGTGGCACCTTCTCTCCATTCCCCATCACCCTCAGGCAGCAAAACAGACACTTCCCACACATGTATAGAACCTGTACTCAGCCTCCAATTTACCTCTTCTTACACCAGAATTAATGCCAGAGCACTGCAGCTGTGGGTTATCTATGAACCTTAGAAGACCATTTAAAGTAGTTCTATTATCTTCTTTTATAAAGATCCTTTTTTGGCCACAAGAGCCTTATCTGTAAAGAATATTAACTTGACACAAATATGCAATCAAAGGACAACACAAGAGCATTTCATAAAAGCAACACATGCATCCAACTGCTCCTCCACCCGCACGTCAAAGCGCCTAGGAAATGAAATAGATTGATTTATCTAGGCTTCCTGACGTTATTTGTGGCTAAAACAAACAACTACATGGGATTATTTACTCAAAAATGCCTACCCTTGGGAGATGCCATTAGTCTCTGCATACAGGGAGTGCTTTGCCCACTTCTGATTTTCACAGCTACTCCTGGTCACAACTGGGGCTCTTTCAGTATCTGATGCAGCATGACCACATCCAGCGGCTTCCTGCATTTTGATTTAGCTTTGCTAAATGCACAAGTAAGAAAGGGGAGAAAAAGTGAGATTAATCTGCCCAGAGCCACAAAAACACCCTTCTTGCACACTTTTACAACAAAACAACCTCCATACTTGGGTTTCTGTTTCCCTGCCCTTCAGCTGGGCTTTGGTAGACAAATGCCTCTTCCCTGTGAATCGGCATCTGTGCCAGCCAAATCAATAGAGGTCTGTGCACAGAGCGAGCCTGTGTCAGTCCAAACAGAGCCAGCAGTGGTGGTTCACTGCTGCACTGCAATCAGGACTGGTTTCTGCTCACTACTGAACCCTGAGTAGGTTAAAATAAACCCTCGTTAATTGGGGAGGAGGGTGGAAAGCGCTGCACAAATATATGCATTTCCCTGAGCATCCTCATGCTGTGGCAAGGGATGCTTGTCTCCTCTCCCTGGGAGATCAGAGCTGGAGGACAGGCTGTTGTTCCAGGTTTTATCTCAATTAGAGAAGACTGGTTTGCAAAGGCCTTGGACAGCATCATCAGCAAGCTACGCCTAATATTACAGATCTGAATCCGTGCTTGTACTTAAGAAAGGTTAGTGCTACATGGCATAGAACAATAAGCTTATTGTTCTTGCTAGTGAGCAGAGGCCACTTAATTTTGCTACCGATGAAACGACAAAAGGGACGTTTCCATAGGAAATCACAAGAATTAATTAACCAGAACACAGGGACCCTCATATCCTGCTTTCAAGCACGGATTTCACTTTGAACTCAAGGACGTCCTGATTCCCATACCTCGAGCACCACGTCTCAAAGAAACAACCCTATTTTAGGTTTGCATGGAGAGACAGAGGCAGTGATGCTCGGCATGCATATTGCTGTGCGTGAACTCACCCACTGAAGTCATGTTTATTTATTAATATGCATCCCTTCCCAAAGCACACTTGCTCAAGGTTTTCCAGCTACTCGCTGTACCTAATATGTCTTATCTTTGCTACCTGCGTGGTGGATTAGGCACCAACTTTTCTGTTCCACAGAAGCCAAGTAACCATGACTACACTTCAGTCCAGGTCTGCAGCCTTCAGACTTTTCCACCAAGCTTGAAAAGCTGCTCTGGTTTCCATTGCATTGCACTGGACCTCTCAAGTGTAATTAATTTACAGAAATGACCTTGATTTCACCTAAAAACAGTTTTAGAGAAGATTCTAAGGCAGACAGCACTTGAGCTTCAGGACACAAGGACATCCCAGCCCATCTCTCTGGGAAAGCGGAAGGACCACACACAACTCTCAGCTTTGCTTTCAGAGATCACATTCCCTCACATGATAATTACTGCCCCAAGACTCCTCTGTGTTGGACACAATGAGCAGAGTGGCAGGAACAGTCAGACTATATCGGCGACATGCACAACCTATTTGGGCTCCTCAAACCAGAGGGGAAGCCTTTGCGAGCTCTGGAGGCAAAACATATTCATGCAGTGAAAGCCAGAATGAGATGGAGATCATTTCTGCTTGTTCCAAGTAACGTAACAGGCTGGGTGCTGTGCTGCTGGAACTACCCACAAAATAAGGTGTAAGACTTAGGTTTTTACGGCTGGCTTGGCTTAAGCATGGTTAATGCTACTGAGTAGAAAAATACTACTATTAATAGGCTTTACTGAATCCCAACTGCACTGTTCGCCCACAGATTAGGGGTACTGAACAGTTCACAGCTCTAAACCTCTTTAAAGGCAGCAAGATCCTTGTATTTGTGCAACAGCTTTAAAAAGCCAACATTTGTTTGAGCTTACAAACATACTTAAGTCTGTTCTTCAAACAGCAGCTGATGAAAACAGCACTTCTCAATTAAACTAGCATATATTAACATTCATTAATTTCCTCTCACCCTTTTGTTTTAGCCTCGGGGTGACAAACAGGCCACATAGGCATCAGCCAGCTCCTGATGCCATGGCCGCAGAGGAAGCCAGGAGGTCCATGCAAGCACCTATCTTCTGCTGGTGTCACAAACACGTGTTTTGCAGTGACGTTCAACCAGGATGGAGATGATTCCTTGTGCCCCTGACAGTGGGATGTGTCTTAGCTCAGGGTAGGACACAGCTTTGGAAAAGCCATGTCAGGTTCAGACTGCATTCACAACATGGTTCTGATTCTGCAGCCACAGTGAATGGTGGGGCTGCCTGATCACCTCCAGCAGCGGGGCAATGCAGGCACCCATGGCTGCAGCTCATTGCTCTTCCTCCACAATGCAACCCCTCTTTTTCAGCTGGTAACCCAGCTCTCTTCTGCAGCAGTTCAGTGGGCATTTGTTTCTGTGGCGACACAGCACTTCCTCCAGCAAGACATCCAATCTGTGCCATAACTGCACACACCATTTCTTTTACATTCAGAACAGACCCAAGAAAAACCAAAGCACAGACAGAAATATATTTGTATTTTGGCAGCAACACATTTGAACAATCAAAATGACTTTTCCATAGCACAGTCTGAATCTACAGCACAAAGAGGTAAACGTTCCCATACTCAGGTGTGCTGCCTGCTTGGTGGCCACTGTGCCATAGGGTACAACCCCAAGCCGCTCATTTTAACTCCCCAAGGCAGCAAAAGCAAGCTCAGACTAACCTGTGATGCCCTGAAATCCAGAAAACTGATCAATACAACTGGAAAACCACAAGCAGCACAAAAAGAAGTGGTAAGACATTCCTGGTAGGTGATGAGGTGCTACAGCAAAAGCTCTTTCCATACACACAACTTAGCCATTTCTACTCTATCAGCTCACAGAAACGTGACCAAGTCAGGAAGCATGATGGAAAACCAAACAAAAATCCAGTCCGTGATGTGCTTTTAGATCATGACTCACGCACTAACACACAAGGGTAAAGTTTCCCCTTTCCTTTTTACAGTGAAGGGGATTTCAAATCCAGCTCCAGCACTGCCTCTAGTTCGCTGCTATTTGTAGAACAAAGATGCTGCTGTGTGTAGTGCCAGAAACACGTCCACAACAGCGAGTGACTGAAAGGAAAAGGTGTTTCAGGAGCAAAAGGGAATAACATGTTTACTGTATAATGACATGGTGTATATGCTTAAGAGGAAAAGAGAACTGAAGGGCTCTTTTCTTTCTTTACTCTTAAGTCAAGAAGGATAGAAACCCTCTCTCTATCAAAATAAGTAGCTTTGCTTGCCAGACGGCACCAAAAACTGCAGTCACTGAAAAATGTACACTTGTAGATGACCAGAATATATCTTGTCCTGAGGGAAAAGAGAGTGCCAGAGAGTTTTAAGGTCTTGTTGAGAGTCAGGAGAGCATCTTCTCACTTTCCTTTAAACTACCAGGAGAACTGTAAAACTGATGTATAGCATCATCTACAAAACCGAAGGCTTCCAGCCATCAAGAGTACTGCAATGTAAACTTAAATATTTGATTCCTAGAAGCAGCCATATAAAAAGGGAACATACCTACCAGTGCAAAGTCATCTCATAACCGCATCATTTACAATTCTGCCCCCAAGCTCCTCTATTTCAATATAGAAGACAGAAAGATCATCTCCATATGGCTTTCGCTTTAGAACTTCAACAAAAACATGCCAGAGCCAAATGAATGCATTTTATACCCACTTGGTATGTTATTTCCTACCTCATATTGCAGAGCTTCTTTTGATTTCCCCAATGGAGGTGCTACCCCTCTGTACAACCTCAACCAAGGAGGTTGCTGGCCTATAGCCGTAAAACCTCCCTCACAATTAGACCAACAAAGAGGGAAGATTTTGGCCAACTGGCATAACTGCTCGCCATACAAATTGGGAAACCCAAGCTATTAATGTTAATAAAGCAGCAACATGAATTAGGGGGAGCATTGCCTTGTTCCCAATTAAGCCAACAGCCATTTTATCACTGCCCATGATGGGGTAAGGACGTGGGTCATTGTAATTATATTCTTTCTTCCTTTTTGAAGTTTGGGCTGCAATATATTCATTTACTGTTCGTCTGACAGGACATTCTGGCAGCAATTTATTTAATGAGGAGAATTAGAGGAAGAAACAAATGAGGCAGGACAGCAACAGAAAATTCATGGTGGGTTGAAAAGAGACGAGGAAAGCAGAGATGTGATTATCTCCCTACGTGCCTGTAATAAGAACTGCAAACCTGAGCTAAAAGACAGACTTTATGAAACTGGAAGATGGAGCTGTAAGATGGGAATCAGTCTGCTTTCCCCAAACAAAATCAGGTCAGGTGGACTTATTATAGAGGCTTTCTTAGGATCTCAGGAAGTAGCAATGAGCAGAGACGACAACAAGCAGTAAAAGGCTGTCTGGAGTGAACAGACAGCATGCGAGGAGATGCCCTCTAACACTCTTATACCATGTTGGATGGAAATATCCTGGCACAGGAAAAGCAAAGACAACTAGAGCCACTCCTTTTGCCCCACTGGACATACGGCATGTCATGGGGTGCATGTACACCATCGACAGCCGTGCACCTTCCCTTGTGCCTATGTCAGCGAATGGACTTCAGCAATGCCAAAGGACCTAGAAAATGAAACAAAGCAGCAGCCAGGACCCAACACTCACAGCACATATACGTGGGCAATGTTAATGCAGACTTGGTTCAACCCAATCCTGTGGGCTAAATGCTTGTGAGCAGCCAGAGAGCCTTAACATGGATTCGGAGCACATCACCCACTAGAGTTTTTCATAGAATCACAGAATGGTTTGGGTTGGAAAGGACCTTAAGATCATCCAGTTCCAAACCCCCTTCTATGGGCAAGGACACCTCACACTAAACCATGCCACCCAAGACTCTGTCCAACCTAGCCTTGAAGAGCGTCAGGGATGGAGCATTCACAATGTCCCTAGGCAACCCATTCCAGAGCCTCAGTGTTCCAGTTTCAGCCCAAAGAAGTTGAGCACAGGCATCCTTGGGCAGCTCCACAGCATGCACCCAAGCACAGTAAGTGGGGTCAGTAAAGAAATCCACTTAAAAACATAATCCAGATGTGACCAGGAATAGCAACAAGAAAAAATGTTTCCCTAGGAAAAAATACATATGTATGCCAAGGTGGCATAACTGATGGGTGCTGCCCGAGGCTGACCTATCCCAAGACAGAATGCAGCCGCTTCAAATTGGCTGTCATGTTTAATTACTATGAAGAGTGCCCTATCCACAGCCATGTACACAGGGCCAGCCTGGGCAGATGATAGTATGGTTCAGCTACCACAGTAGCCATTCAACAGATGATGTGATCTCTGTGCAAGCAATCACAGTAATTTACCAGCTTGACACTGCAGTGGTCAGCGCTTTGATTTATTCAGGTAATATCAATTCAGGCTGATTGCAACCTACTGAAATGGCAAGTACTGGACCCACACTGAATTTAACTATCTATTGTGACACAGTGATAAATTCAGAGTGCCCCCAGGACCAGTGCTTTGTCTCTATACGTCACTTCACAGCAAGGCTCTACACCACCGAACACCTCCGGCAGTCCTTCAATTGCTGCTGTGTCACCTTATCCCAAACTTAGCCTTTTGAAGGGCACTAGAAAATCCTACGGAAATGAGGGAAAGTGTTACTAACACTGCCTGGACAGGGACAGCCATCGCTGCTGGCTTCTCTCCCTGTTAAGCACCCACCTTGCCTGCAACACTAAGCCATCTCCATTGTTTTCCTATAGCACACACGCGAAGTAACTAAACCAAAGGAAAAAGGCCATCTAATGCTACAAAACCAGCATCTACAGTAAGTCTACATGCTTGCAAGGCTGCCCACTGAGTAAAATGGGGCTTGTGCAGCACCAGGGGCTCAGGGATGTCTCAAGTGCTGCTTCTTCCCCTCCCAGCACCACCAGGCTGGTGATTCCCACATGTGCCATCCACAGGCTCAGAGTGCACCTCACAGAGCAATCAGAACACACTGGAAACAAGTGCTTTCCATTGTAAGGGTAGATAACCCCATTGAAAAACCTTATAACAACACAAACCTTACACCTCACATTTCTTGCACGTGTTTTCACATATGCTACTGTTCTACATGTTTAAGCAGCAAACAAATCAGTTGCTCTCACAAAGGTTTCAATATGGCAATTAGCAATAGTGAATTTACTCAGTATGTGGTCTGTGCAGTCAATAAGCTGTAAGAAAAGCTTAGATTTCATAGAATCCCAGACTGGTTTGTGTTGGAAGGGACCTTAAAGCTCACCTAGCTCCAACCCCCTGCGACAGGCAGGGACACCTTTCACTAGAGCAGCTTGCTCCAAGCCCCTGTGTCCAGCCTGGCCTTGAACACCGCCAGGGATGGGGCAGCCACAGCTTCTCTGGGCACCCTGTGCCAGCACCTCAGCACCCTCACAGGGAAGAACTTCTGCCTAAGAGCTCATCTCAGTCTCCCCTGTTCTGGCAGGTTAAAGCCATTCCCCTTGTCCTGTCCCTACAGGCCCTTGTCCAAAGCCCCTCTCCAGGTCTCTTGTAGCCCCTTTAGGCACTGGAGCTGCTCTAAGGTCTTCCCTTAAGGAGCCTTCTCTTCTCCAGACTGAACCAGCCCAGCTCTCTCAGCCTCACTCCAGGCTGAGATTTCTCAGGTTTGCTCCTCTTGGGAACCAGCAGTGAGACACATGGTACCCAGGAACACAAGGATGCTCTCTGGCAGTGTGGTTATTGTGTTAGTAAGGTGAACACCAATACCTCTACTTGCTCCTGCCCTGCTCTGCCTGTTGGTCCTGCACCAATCAGTCTGCGCAGCTCTTACATGCACAAAATCACAAATGCATAGGAGGAAAATGAATGACCTTATGAATTTCTACATCTCGCACCAACTCAGGAATAGTGGACAAGACTTAACACATCCTCTACAAAATGTTTTGGGTGATAGTTGGATGCTTGGGGTCTTTCTGGTGCAAGTCACTTTGCTTTTCATACTAGAAGTTCACAGTAGAGCTTTGCTATAAAGATTTCTGTGTGTTATACTGCACTGCTGTTCTGGGGAGCCTATACATCAGTGCAATGCCCGTGTACCAGCAGACCTACAAAAATTACAACAACATGTGATAGAGAAGGTAAAGTAAGATCTTAGGTTGCACTGAAAATGCATTTGGCAGCAGGGCATTAGACACAAAAGATCTTCCTTAGAGCAGAGTACATGAAGCGTTTGTGTAGTAATGTATAAAAGGTTAAGGGTAGTTATTGCATGGTTTCCACAAACCAGAGTGCTCGTAACGGCACTACCACCTCATCCAAGCTCCCCCCACCATGGCTTTTAACTAAGAGGTCTGCAAGAAGTCACCACAGATCCTTTTGCAGGAGATGTTACTCACTTACTTACTTGTTTCTTACTTACTGTACAGGAACAGGACCAACCCACATTCACACTTCTACCTGCTGTTACTTGTTTATGGTAGGTAAAGAAAACAGATGAGCAATTCCTCTCATGCTGCACCTCCAAGTGACAGCCTCTCCATGCTTTACCTCTCCAAACCAATGTGATGCATGGTCCTTCGGCAGCAAGTGATGCCTCTTCTGGGAACACGAAGAGATGTGCTGATGCCAGAACAAGGTAAGTTACTGATGGTTTTAATTCCTACTGGTTACAACATTAGAGACAAAAAGGATAGCACAGGCAGTGCAAGGCTTGCAGGCAAACAGATGTGGGGTTTATTATCTCAGCAGAGGGTTTCCCAGCCACGCCTGAAAAATTATCCATAGGATCATCTGCCCTGCCAGGATCTCCCAAACCTGCTGCTCTGCCAAAATAACCCAGGTCTACAATGGAGCAAGAAGACGATTGCCCAAAAACATCCTGGAAAAGTACGGATTTACCCTTAGAGCTGAAAAACATGCACCGTTAGCAATGCCAAAACGTAACCACCACTGAGTACATCTTCAAAATGAACACTCGGATGAGTTACAAAAGGAAAAGGACCCCACTGTAATGAGGAAAAGCAAAGTTCAGACTGCAAAAGCAACACCCATTACACATCAGGGCCAGGATATTCAAACAGGCAACCCCTAGGGATGAAACCCTACAGAAACATCCTCCTGAAGCCACACTGGCTTTGTTATGGAGCAAAGGGGGCACCTTCTTCCCATGGCGTTAGACAATAGCAGTACTTGAGCTGTGCCCATGGGAAAAAGGCACCTTCAGGAGATGATAGCTCAAGGTTACCACTACCTCCACCCTGGTCCTTTGCTGGAAGGGCTGGAAAAGAACTTCTGCAGCTTCCCAATCAGACTACTCAAACATTGTGGCTTGCAAAGAGCAGGTGAGCTGAGCCTGCTCTCCGCTACTTCGGTGAGCAGTTTGTCTCTAACTAAATACAGCAACTTTGCACACATTTGCTGACAGCTGGCTTTCCACTCTCCAAAATTATTCAAACAGTAAAAGGGAAAAGCCGATCACTTAGGAAGAAAAATACTCTTTACAACAGTCATTTAGGGAAAAAAGCAGCCTTTGAGCAACATGGCTGCATGTACCACAAGACAGCAGCCTACCAATTTTGAGGGACTACCTGGGTCTATTGCTATTATCACGGCCCCACCACCAGCTACCTCCACCACCACCATCTGCTTCTGGCAGCAAACACCCTCTGGGCATCACAGAATAATAGACTGGTTTGAGTTGGAAGGGACCTTAAATCTCATCCAGCTCCAACCCCCTGCCATGGGCAGGGGCACCTTGCACCAGACGATGTCACTCTGCCCAGCCCGGCCTTGAACACTGCCAGGGATAGAGCATTTACCATTATCATGTAGCTCCAGGCTCTGGTACGGAGGCACCTCTCATCTCCCTCTTGCACCCTGCTCTCCGGTTCCCCCCCAGCTTTCCTTTGCTCTTTACTTCTTCCTCCCCTCCACCACCTAATGCATTTCCCTCACCCCAAACCAAGTTTCTGCTCATTAGGAAGCTGGGAGTTGGTCCCTGTTATGCTATATTTACTTTAATTCTATTATTTAGCAACCAGGTGTCTTTGTAAGCTGTGAATTCTTCCATGCCAAATATATTCCTTCATAATCAAGGGAGAAAAAGTTGCAACTCCAGCTGTGACTCAAGGAACTTAATTTGTTTCCATTGGTAGGTGCTTATTAAACACCTCCTCACTGAAGAAACCTCGGAATAAACATATCAGTACATTTATTTTCATTACTTGTGGGGGTGTCTCTGCAAAAACAGGATTTGGATGTCAACAACAGCCTAAGATTCCAGTGCTGTACCAAGAGGATGCCGTGGCCAATGATGCTAACAGAGAGCAGCTAAATGTAATCAAACACTACAACTGGATACTGAAGTCAACTGAATATTGATCACATTCTTTATGCTAGCATTAAACCTCTTGAAGATATTGTAATATCATCCCTGAGCTCCTGGAGAGAACCCACTGTCAGGGAGGTGATGTGGAGCAGTGATTACCCACACGACAGCACATAACGGGTTCAGACAGATGACTGCTTGCTTACTCCCTCCTCATAGGAGCAAGAAGCCACTAAGCACAGCAGGGAGAAGAGCCCCTCTTCTGCTAAGTGCTAATGTGGGTAATGGATACAGGCACTGGAGGCTGATTCCACCTGATGCACTCTGTGGCTTCACACAGGAGGACTGTTTGCATGCTCCCATTCCATTATTGCTTTCAGAACCAATTGTCTTATTTTTATCCAGAGGTCAGACCCTGATGGCCATAGTTCAGTTTCTTTAATAGTTATTCCATGACTCCCAGGTCAAAAAATGAAGCTAAGTCCTAGGATCCAGCCTCAGACAGGGCCAGAAGCAGCACCTCTGGTCTCCTGCCCAGAACAGCCAGGGCAGAAGCCCACTGCCTGCACCAAGCACTGCTGGTACTGTATGGTTTTGAGCAGGGATCAGCCCAAGCCATGGGCAGATGAAGGGATCAATGAGACATCCTCATGGGCCACAACACAGCTGCAGATGGGGCAATGCTCAAGCGACTGATCCTTGCTCTCTTGCAGAAACAGACAATGCAGGACCATAAGAGAGAACCAGACTTGGAATAAGCTGGGAAGAGAGAAGGAACCCAACTTAAGAGATGGCAAAAGGAAAAGATACTTCCCTTCCCCCTCATTTCATAAATCAACACACGGGGGGGTTATGTTGATTCAATTACATCACATAATGATGCACTTTGATTTCAGAACAGAAGGGGAAAAAGGAATAGGACCTACAACTGTCAGGCAATTCTCTCCCCTACCTGGGGGATTTTACAAGCAAGGTACCTGCACCCAGCAGTGAGGACGTGCCAAGAAGCCACAGAAATAATACACACCAAACACTGAACATGGATTTCCAGGCTTCCTGTTGGCTAGCACAATCCTGTTCCCCACTTCCCAGCAATTCCACCAAGAGCAGAGGGCTGGAAAGCACTGCTTTTAATTATCACCATCAGTCTCCCAGACAAGGCACTTAAGAGCTTTAGCTGCTGTAAACACTCCCTTGATAAAGAATCTGCTGAAAGAGGGTTTTCCATGAGGAAACCTCAGGAGTGTAAGGGTCAGTCTGAGGAACACGCAGTGAAAAACCTCAGCTGCCTTCACCCTGCTGTGCTGCCTCTGAAGCCGCCAAAGATTCCAATCCCGCTCCAAACCAGGCACGCGTTTGGAGCAGGCACCATCATTCATCCCTCTGTATTCCTCAGAATCCTTCCTGGTCCCCAGCGGCTCGTGGCAAGGGACCCCCTGTGCCACTGGTTATTTCTCTGCATCCCATAACCCTCTACGGATTTGTCTTCTTATGAATGTGTTCCTCGCTGTATTTCAAAACATGTCATTGATTTGAGTGGTGTTTAAATGAACTCGGGAGCTCAGGCTTAAAGCTGTCACCACCATAAAGAAGTGATTGATACCAGCGATGAGTTGTGCCTCCTCCTGTTAGCGATTAATTTGGCCATTCACTGCAGACAGACAAGCCAGCTTTCCTTGGTGTCTTCCCATGTTCAGGGACAATCCCCATCTTTGGCAAAAGCACTGCAGCAGAGCCCAACCTACTCCAGCTCTTCATCCCAGGAAAGCTATGAGGATGTGGCTTTCCCAGGGTGAGATGGGGAGATGGAAAAGGAGCCCTATCCCCTGCACTCACTGCACGTGCTCCACTGAAAAGCCTTTTGTCTCGAGGGACCTACACGGGTACATCCATGCACCTCAATATGTGGCTGATGCAAACAAACATCCCATTACAAGCCAGGGAACAATGAGCCCCGCTTTGTCCATACCCCTGAATCCCACCTTTATCTGTTCCAGTACAACTCAAGTACAGTAGCACAAAACTCACCAGGTTTCTTCAGAAACACACTGGTAAATCTCTTCTTCTCTGCCCACTTCCCTTGTTATTCACCTTTGCTTGAATAACTTCTTTAGTTATTCGCTTCCCCAGTTAAAAAGTTAAGCAAGAGAAATAGTCACACATCAGCACTAGGGATGTTTCACAATCGGTAACCACAGTCATCTACAGCCTGACAGTTTCTATCTATAGGCCAACCATGAACAGCTTTTTACTGGGTGAACACCACAATGCTTCAGAGCTTCAAAATCTTGTCCATCTACAGACAATACTGCCTGTGGTCTTGACACTGGTGAATCCTGCCCTGAAGCCATATGAGCATATGTGCATTTTCATCCCTCCTGCAGCACAGCAGCACATATCTGCATGCCCATATAGCACGTGTCATAAAAACAGCTATAACAGCTTTACTTTGAAGGCAAGCAGGTGAAGATGAATGCTGATAAACAGAAACAGGGGAGCCAAAACAGGGATTCCCAGCTCTTGCTGCTGCTAAACTTCCCAGTGACCTGTGCTTAATGAGTAGAGCATCATGCAAAGAGCTTGACTTTTTATAGATAAAACACTTAAACCAGTTAAACCAGACTCTAAAGCAAAGGAATCAAAACACCAGTGAGCATTCTGAAGGGGGGCTCTAAGAAACCAGTGCCTGAGCTGGAGCTGCCACATCCACAGCATTCCCCAGAGCCATCCCCAGCACTGCTGCCTCTGCCCTGTTCCCAGGTGTTTGCAAGCAGAGCTACTACTTTTATCCATTTTACCTATTAAAAACAACAATATGCATTTCTGCCTCATGCCTCTGTCACCTCTTGTTACCAAGGCAGCCTTGGTCAGCATCCTCACAGGCTGCTTTTGTGGAGTGGGTTAAAAAAGACACTGCAGAGAGGAACTAAAAAGGCTGATGAACAAATTCACATTCTCCCTTGAGATTTCTATGGTTTTCACTTTAAAAAACAGAAGAAAATAAAAGAACCAACAAAATCCTTTTTTTTCCCCTCTTCCTGCAAAGCCAGCTGCATCAGCACCTCCACCACCACTGCATCACCCCCATTTATTACAGCAGAATTATGCTGGAGCCATTTAACAGAGGGACAGAGACAGTGTACAGCTTCTTCCAGGGTGGAAACGGTGTCAAGACCACAAACGCAAGACTGAAAGCAGACCATGCAACCAGGACACATCAGTCCAGGACGGCAGGGAGAGAGGCCAGTCCTCCTGGGACAGTCCCTGAAATCTGTATTTGAGGTGTTCAAGGCCTGGCTCTACGGGTCTTGGAGCAACCTGCTCTAGTAGAAGGTGCCCCTGCCCGTGGAAGGGGGTGGAACTGGGTGATCTTGAGGTCCTTTCCAAGCCAGGCTATGATTCTGTGCCCAGCTGCTCCAGGGGCAGAGTTTCATGGGTACAGGCTGCTCCATAAAGCCACCAGGACAAACATGCTGAATCCATCCTCCTGCCCACAGCTCTGTCCTGGGCACCAGCATGCTGCCAGGCACACAGCTTTGCCATAAACCTTCAAGAAAAGCAATTACCTACATCTGATGTAAAACACCTTCCCTCCTTCCTCCACTTGCTGTGATAATTTGCTGCCGCACCATCACACCAAAGTGTCCCAGGATTTTATAGGGAAGCATAAAACTTTACGAGTGGGGAAAAAAACCCAACAAACCACCTTCGAAGCACAGAGAGACACCTCCAGTTCAGCAAGACCACTTTAACGTTTCCATGATTCTCCATCACACTGCATCACCTCTTTTCGTTATTGAAATGCCCCCAACATTTCACGCTCTAAGGGCTATGACAAGGTGGAGAGCTCATCCCTTTCACAAGCACCTTGATGATCCATTTGGGTAGAGCAAGGCTGGAGGTGTCGCTTGCAGGAGTAATTTTATTGCTTTTGTAAAGGTTAGGACAAAATTAAGATCAAACTTTCATGTTCTCGCCACTTCCTTTCTTTCTTCTTTTAAAGGTATTTGGAAGAAATTATTGCTGCAATAAAAGAAAGGACAAATACCTGTCAGTAATAGAAAACAAATTTATACTCCTGCTGTGACAAATGGCCCGTGCTACGCTGCGGCCCTTGGTGGAGGGGAAGCCCCATCCTGGCCTCGCTTAATAGCAACTTCTCATCCTCTCCTGCCAGGCCAAGTTTCCACCTGGAGATTTGATATTTGCCTTCATGGCCGGTTCTTAATCAAATAGGGTACTTTTAGACCGAAATTACCGTGGCTGTGTTAGGGATGTAAGACATCTCGCTTCAAGGGCATAAGCCAACCATTAAAGAACAGACATTAGAAAGTTTCCTTGCGAGCAAGTTATTACATCCCAGCAGTGCCACTCACGTTTCTGCTCAGAGCATGACACTGCAGTGTCCATCTTCTCCCATGCACTTATATCCTCTGCATCCTACCTGTCATAGAGACTTGGTCTTTCTACACAGTCCTTTCCTATGGGGGACATATTTGCAAGCCCCAAGCACCCGACCCCCTGCAATACCTCTCCCCTTGCAGAAAAGCAAATGGGGGTCACAACAAGGACCATGGTAGAGGACGAGACTATTTGTATTTAGCAGCTCAGGCCTCCCTGCCAGAAGAATAAGGGGTTCTCTAGCCCTGATCATATACTGAGGAAGCTCTAAGAGCATTGACACTGCCTTCAGACACATCATGATAAACCTCCATGCTGGTTTCTGGCCCTCAGAGGCACCCGATTTCCATTCTCAGGGATATGCTGTGATTTGGGAGGGCTCCCCTCCTTGGAAAACACTACTTTATCCACATGCCATGGCTCTTCCTTGCTAAAGCCACTTTTTTGGTTTGTGAAACCAGCCAAAACCGGCACCAGTGGCTGTCTACCAGTCTGTGTGCCCATCACAAGTCAGATCTGCTGCCCAGCATTCAGATCTGCTACCTCTAGGGAAGCCTTGCTGAGATCAGAGGAAGGAGAGTCCCCTTCCACAACACTAACGTCATTCAAACTGCCTTTAAACCTCCACACTATGGCAGGCTCCATACAAATAATGCCCTGTTACATGCACAGGTAAAGCAAGTGGTACAGCTGAGAAGGCAGGGATTGAGCTACAAGTTACGGGCCACTGTTTTTAGTGGTGTTTCTGTGTAGTTACTCTCAAATTACCCATTATCCCAAGATGTTGTTTTCTTTTTCTCCCAGCTTGAGGATAATTCAAAAGTAACCTGATTCCATGCACTTCCCATCAGCAGCAATAGTAGTGAAGAAAAGAAAAGGAAAGGTTTTCCTTGTTATTGCCTAGTGCTCAGTTTCCCGATTTGATTTTCTCACGCATTTACTACAGCTTGTTAAGTAGCAATATAATACAGAATGGCAAGTACGAAGCCCAGTTTTACAGCGATTAAATCATCTCTAAAGCAACAAGCAATAAAAGAGTCAGAAAGAAAATCTGATCCTGCTGGAAATCCATTCCTTTTAAAAAGGACAGGCTCGCAAGAAAGGGCACTGAATAAATCAGCTGCGGCACTACATAAAATAACTGGGTTTGGGGGAAGAGCCTGCTTAATTGTTATGCTCCAAACATTATTATTGCAAACCTAAGGGTTTGCAGAGCTTACAGTCAGGTATGTGTTTTTCCAGTGATGAGCCAGCGAGTTTTCTGTCTCCAACAGCAGGTGTATATAACATATACAGACTGTACATAACATACAGTAATTAAAGAAACAGCAAACCCAAATCCAAGGGTAATGCCTCCCAGCAGCTATTGCCATGAAGACAGATGCAACGCACACAGAAAACAAACCCTTGCTGCATGCACACAGAGCACAGCCCATGCTGAGGAGGGGCAGATTCCCTTATCCAATGCCTTTCATCTGCAAATGGGGTAAGAACACTGGTATTTCCTCTTCCTGGTGAAGCTCCTGGAGATCCACACATAGGGAAGCACAAGCAAGGCACTTGCAGGACTACTGATACTCCTTCCTTTACCCACGTCATTGTTTTTGATTAACAATGGTTGGAGTATCTACATTATAAATGCGAGCACAAGGGATAATGGCATTATTTGCGTGAAAATGCTGCTTTCTAAAGGTTTTAAAAGCAGACATCCTGGAGTTAGGCAAGTAAATGCTTAATGTGTATAGAGTTCTTCAATCTTGCAAAATTCAGACTCTTACAACTCATCTCTTGTATTCCCTTTCATTTTATGAAGAGTTTACCATACTGTTTTATTATAAATACAGCCTACACACCATTGGTAGGCAGCCCTTCAAATCAGAAAGGTCAATCCGAGTACGCATCCCCCTTGAAACAGAGATCCACCTCCGTATCATAGAATAGTCAGAGCATCTGATTAGCAACAGGTCTCTAGGAAAACTATTTTGACTGGGCAGGTTATGTGTACTTAATGTTTATACATAGATAAATGCATACACAAACACATGTATACATGTTTAGTTACACAGATACCGAACTGTTGCATGAATTTTAGGGATGTTAAAAAAAAAAAGGAAAACACAAAGATGCAGACTTGGAAAATCACAGATGACAAAGAAAAAGCTGATGCTTTTCCTTCCTTATGTTTTGCATGAGACTGCCAGTTCTGCAATCCCTCATCTGCCTTTAGCAAGGGGAGAAGCTAGAAAACGGTAAGGAGGAAAAGGTGCTCCAGTACAAAACACAGCAAACAGCAATAAAAAAACATTTAATATAAAATAGAATAGCAGGATGGTTAGGGAAGCACTGAAAGATTTCCTGTGCTTCCAGGCCTTCCTACAGCTGCTCTTCTTTCTGGAATTCCTCCATAAAACAAATGGCATCTTTTCATAATATTAGCATTACTTTCACAGCATTACATCCTATCTTGGTCTTCTGGAATGCAACACCTTTCTAAGGCACTCCAGGACATTAAGAACCTAGAAGCTAGAGTGCCAAGGTGCAGGAAGGGACTCCTCCAAAGGCATGA
This sequence comes from Pezoporus flaviventris, assembly GCF_033815535.1. NCBI lineage: Eukaryota > Metazoa > Chordata > Aves > Psittaciformes > Psittacidae > Pezoporus > Pezoporus flaviventris. The sequence goes on from NW_026892549.1 coordinate 57,562,537, forward strand.
GAAGTTAACCTGCTGGACACAACCACAGGCTTTCCTGTTTCCATTCAACACATGGAAAACTGTAACGGCGATAGCAAAATGATCAGTTCTTTAGTAAAATACAATATATTTACATGCGTGTGCCCCTAAGTACACACAGTCCAGGGTAGCCCATATGTGAGGGACTCCCCGTCCAGTGGTGGAGTCACCACAGTGGCCCTCAGCATCCTCCACAAGGACCAGGCAGGGATGCTCCCCTGTTTGCTGGGGGGGGAGAGCATACCCAGCCTGTGGCTCAGAGCTGCCTTCTACAAGTTGTCATTAGCACCCTACTCCTGTTTTCCTCTATTTTCTGTCTATCTGGGTCATTAGCTTAAGAAAAACTGCAGGGAGGATAGGAAAAAGGCTTATAAGAAAAATAAACACATCCGTGTTTGCTCTGAAAATGGAAACTATAGGATTAAAAGTATCTGTATGAAAACTAATATCACAGATGAGCTGGAAGCTGTTTTGTTTTTTAAATCAAGACAGTGAAGATCCAAAGATATGCTGTGCCCTGTTAATCCACCAGCTATTTGGATATCCTAATCCTTTACTTTGTTCACTACCTTTATTTTCCTACCCTGACTACTTTGCTGTGTCTTCATAAGCAGCAATCTTTACCTGTAGCACAGATTTCCTTTCCCATTGTTAGAAATACTTTACAACTTCATGCTGCTCCTGATTAGCTGCAAAGATGCTTCTAGGCCTAAAATCTGGATAACTGCAGAAGACCAAAGTGAACGAGCAAACACTGCCCTGCATTACATGAACTGGCTCATCCTCAGACATACTGAAAGCCAGCAGCGCCTGGGAGCCTAAGGCAAACTTCCTTGAGCCACAATCACAATCTGACTGGCATAATGTTATCTACAAGGGCATTAAGCTCTGTTACTCGTTCAGGGAAAGGAAGCAAGAGTCACAGGTTCAGAGGTGCTATGCTATGAAGTTGTTATTGCAATTTGGTGACTCTGCCTTCTTTGCCTCTCCTTGTTATTTTGGTTATTCCTCCTTCAGACATGTCACAGTGAGATGCTAACAGGCTGCCAAATAAACCCTTTGGAGAACATAAGGACGTTACACGCTTCATGATTCCTAAAGAGAACATCTAGTACTGTATTAAGGATTTTACATAGTTCCATTTAACTCTTGTGTACTAGCATTAGGGCTCCCATGAATGACTCCCCACAAAGCTGTGCCCTCTGCTTGCTTTCTGCACCCTCCACTCAATCTCTGCTTCTCCTTCCATGCCTGGGGTGGCTGCAGCAGCACAAAGGCCAAGAGCATCTCGGGATGACCACAGTGGTCAGGCTGCCTGACCCTCCAAGGATGCTCAGATTCCTGCCTCAACAGCAGCATGCTGCTTTGGGAGCAGTGCATGTAAATGCCACAGAAAAAAAGCCCCTTCCAGTCTCAGAAATGATGCTTTTCAACTGCTACTATTACATTTAATAAACTACACTTGTCCAAAATGGCAGAGTATTTAAGAGAAAATGACACTAATTTATGCAGAAGTAAATGATGTAATTGCAATATTCATTTCCACCTCAAGTCAATTTTCAAGGTGGTAACAAACCACTATGGCTTGAATGGGAAACATCTGACAGGCAAATCCAAGGAGAGAGGCTCAGAAAATGCAATGCTTACAAAGATACTGCTGCAGTACTGCTGCAGAGCAGAAGGCACACACCATCACCACCCTGTCTATAGGCTGTCCAGAAAACAAGGCTTGTTTTCCCGACCCAAATAAAACCCAAGGAGGAGAAAAACTTGGAGTGCTGCCCATGTGGCACCCCAAACCAGCCCTTCAAGAGAGATGTGTGACTTGGAAAGTACCACCAATGGCAGTGGCAGGAGAAACCACCTTCCTGCAAGCCATTTTGCGCCATGTCACATTAACCGCCATTACATTCTCTCCCTCTCCCCAATCCCCTTCTGACACCAAAATGTATCCTGGTGCCCTGGATAAAACCTCCTACTACAGAACTGGCAACCAACTGTAGTTTACTTGAAGCACCTACCAATTACTCACTTGAAGCAAAGAAACAGAACAAATCACAGTTTATGTGTGTTTCTGCTGTAAAAACAAACAATTCCTTCAGTTGTTAATGAAAAGCTGTATGGAACTGTAAAGCATTTTTGACCCAAACAAGCTTACTCAGTTACCTCTTTTTACACTAAAAAGCTGAGAGAACCCCTTGTATGAGAAATCATAAGGTACCAGCCTAAACCTGGAAGAGGGGAATTTCTGCCCTGCTTCAGGGGCAGATATTTCCTGCAGTATCTGTGAGATGCAGTATCAAGGCATAAATAAACCTCACAAAAGCATCCTGTGATGATGCTCGTCTCTTCTTGGAGAAAATTAATGAAAACAGCTCTTTCTTATGTACATAAAACCAAATTCATCTAAATGATAGTAAAGTCAATTAATAGCAGCTATTATGGAGAAGACAGACAGCAACAATTTACATTAGCATTCCAGATGGTTTTTCTTCTCTTTTCTAAGAGAAGGACCCCACATAACCAAATAAATAGCACTGGACAGAAAAGAGGGATAGAAAGGGCCTCAAGCCTGTCCATAAGGAAGGAAGATTCACACATTCCTATCTTAACAAGAAAAGGGTGCTGGAAAGAGAAGTCCTAAAGCCTTTTGTTGACGAAAAGTCAGTTGGTGGCTTTAGGACCTTGAAGAATGCTTGGTCCATTTGAAATTCTGGGCTGAAGTGTTCTACTATCCAGGTTAGGGAAAGCTTGGATGAATCAATATTCCTTGTGCATCCACTGCACAGTTCAAAGCTGCTTGTCTGGATTTCATGGCTGCACACACGCCTGTCAAGAACTCAAAAAGCTATATGGAGAAAACAATGGAAAAAGTTTAAAGCCTGCATTAGTTTATCTTTACTCTTCCCCCCCCCCCTTATTTCTCCATTTTCTTCACCATCCTGACCATCCCTACAGCACTCTCTCAATACATCTAACAGTTTCTACGTACCTAACAGTTTGCTTCCTTATCAAACAGAGTATTATGGAATCATAGAATAGTTAGGGCTGGAAAGGACCTTAAGATCGTGTAGTTCCAACCCCTCTGCCATGCTCAACTCATACCGAGCATGTCTCGCTTATTTCAGGCAGAAAAACTCAGTCCTACAAAAGTCCTATATAGAGCACTTCTGGCAGCACAAAGACCTTTGCTGGTAGATTCCTTTGAATCATCAACACCTTTTATGCCTAACTCTCACTTGATCTTGATCTGGAGTATCACCTCAAAGTCCTCTGACAGTTGTTCCAAGTTAAACTCTCCAGGTTAAAAACTAATGAGGCACAGGGTTCATACGTGCATGGAAATTTAAGGTCAAGAACGACTGCACCTAACATAAAACATGGGAACTTTTGGGATTCCCTGCCACCTGAGAGGAGAAAGTAAATCCCGTGGATGACAGAATGGTAAGATTACGACGAAGCAGTAACAAAATGGGCAATTAAATGAGCTTTAACCCTTCCAAGAGAACTGTGGAAATGGCACACTGGAATTTAGCTCAGCAACTGCACCAGCAAAATCATGGGTTTGATTCATTATGGGAATGAGTTAATCAATCTGGTGCTGTTCCTGGAGAGAAAATGGGCACAGAAACAGAGGTATACTCCAATCTGGAGCATTACCAAAACAGCTCCACTCTACAACAGGCTCTTACAAACCCAGTTTTGCAGGCAAAGCCAATGTGAGCCCAGCATCCTCTTAAAAAAGTTTCCTTTTCCTGATCCCAAGTACATGGCAAAATCCTGACAACTTCCACACCTTGAAAATCACGAGAGTCATGAACTTGTACCACAAAGCAAGTATTAATATTTAGAGTTTCTGACCTTCCTGTTTCCTTTGGTGAAATCTGAACCTCAGACTCAGCCTTTCACCCAAGGTGGACTTAACTGTATTAAAACAAAGCAGCAAACACACTGTTTTTACTCTATTTTCCTTAACAAAGCACAGGAGCTAATGACTGTGCTTACAATACACTAAAAAGAAGCTGAATTGTTTAGGTAAACACAAGATTTAACTAAAGAGAGTTTAGAAAGGATACAATCAGCAGTTTAGCATCTCAGCCTGTTACAAAAGCCTTGGTCATCACCAGGATGGTACAGCAGAGGCTGGAGTTGCAGTACAAGTTTTCTGCTTTCAGCTAGTTTCTAATTGCACAAATAGACACTGTAAATGTTTCACTACCTGAGTATGCCCCTGGTGAGGTACATGGGAGCTGGGGATGTGTCTTTGCTTATTGACAACATCAGTGCATGGTCTGGGACCAAGCCAATGGTCCCCACTGACAGCTCAGCCAACAACCCTAAAGTCATCAGTCAGTTATGACAGAGCAACGTAGTGATCACATTCACATTGTGGTTTCTGAGGAGTCATTCTAACCTGGGTACATCCCTAGGTCCTCCTTCATCACAGTTACCCGGTGAGCAGCAGGACCCTTAGCAACTTGATGAAAAGTCCACGTTGGCCCCACTTTGGGCCAGAGTTGGACCATTTGACTCCCGTGGTCCCATCCAGCCTAAGTTGATCATCTCATTGGTTTAAGACTAGAGAGGAGGAAGGATGGAGACGACACCTGGTTGAAGACCCACACACAGTCCAGGAAGATGCCACAGCTGAAATGGCTGTGATTTGAATATTCAGGCTACCCTCCACATCATACAGTGATTGTGCTAACTGCAGCCTCAATCAAGTGCTGTTTTGACAGCTTAAAATGAAGGAGACCGTTCTTCACGAAGGAATTCAAGCTGTACCCACTGAATCGAAAACTACCTTGTTCACACTCTGCATCTGCCAATCTTATCAGTGCGCCTAAACCTTGGAAAGAAAGGAAAAAATGAGGGTAGTGTGATGTGACAGGATATTTTTTCACATTAAATGTGTGCCATGTTGCTGATTCATTTATAATTCATTACAAATTGCAATGCAAGTATTTGGCTAGAGTGCTACAATGCTGGGAATACAACTTCCCTTTATTTATTGTTTTCTTTCCTTTAAACAAACTGAGACCAGAAATAATCACACTTAGGCCAGGGATGAATCCTAGAACCATAGAATCAATGAGGTTGGAAAAGACCTTTAAGATCAAGTCCAACCATTACCCCATGATGGCCAAGACCACCACTAAATATGAACCACAAGTTCATTTCGGGACAGACATGAAGGACAGCCAACTCCCAAACCCTGTAAGTAAACCCTTGGGGTAAGAAATAGAGATCAAGGAACTCTCCTAAGTTGGAAGGATAACCTGCTGAAGATACATGCAACCGGTGCATGCCATTACAAACTGGCAAATGCCTTCACATGTTCCTGCATGCCATTAGACGAGAAGGATGAACTCATTGGAATATTCTACAAAAACTGAGCTCAAACAAATGTATACTGCTATTTCCTTTATTATATTGCCACTACCACCACTACCGAATTCCCTCCAGACATTCAAGCAGATGGGTTTCCAAGGCCTGAATAAAGATGGGAAGCTTGTCCAGAATGTAGCAGAAAGCCATTTCCCAGACTACAGGGGCTCAAAGGTGGGCAGAAAGCGCTTGCTTTCTGTCTTGACAGATCCACATCTGCCAGCAAAATACGTGATGTTATTATCTGCAGCCTACAGAGACCTCCAGCAACACCAACGACCAAGGCAAAACAGAGCCAGTTATAATCCCTTGTCCCCTGGGGAACAGTATCCTTTGGTTCTTAAGCTCCTCTAAGTTAGATTTTGTTTAATTATGATTATTATCACTCTCTGTATGCTTTGGCTCCATTGGAGTGATGCAAAGAAAGAACAGGCACAACTTGAAAATCAGATAACACCTCAAAATGTCTGGTTTAGACATATGGGGTTTTACTTGCAGGTCCAACTGCACTGGGTAGGAAAATCCATGGAACAAAGCCCAGTACAAACATATATACATTTTTTCTTATGATAAGAAATTAAAACTTCTATACACACCAATCTTTTAACCTGAAGCAGTTGTCACAGCTTGAAAATCTTACAGCTGAGACAAAGAAGATATTTAGAGATGCTATTATTAAGCAGTTGAATAAATGACTATGCAATTGCTAGACATCAGTCACGCTAAGTTCTTAAGTCCAGACATCTAAGAGGAAATCTCCCTCCATCAACAGCCTAAAGCAGATTCAGAGAACACTGGCAAGAGGCAGCCACAGCTGGGAGATTTCACTTGTGTGTCCTCAGACTGCAAGGGCAAATCGATGGCCAATGCCAAAGAGCAGAGAGCTGAAACCATCCAGGCTGGATGTGGCTGCAGGAGCTGCTGTTCAAATCGCTTCTGGACATCAGTTGTGCTTTGCCACTGAAACTTTGCTGATGGGAGGGAGAAGGCTCCTCCAGCCAGCAGGAAAAGTCAGAGGGAGAGAGCAAAGAGGAGCCCTCATGGATGTTTAAAGCCTTTCCCAGAAAGGCCAAGAAGAAACCATCCCAACTCTGTAAAATCACCCTTTATTTTACCGTGTGCAGTTAAACAAACAAAACCCTATTCTCTTGCTTCAACAAAATCAGTTTCAGACACTGAGGAAATACTCGTTCACTCTCTAAACACAAGAGATGAAAGCTCCACTGATCTCATTGGAAAAAAGCTCCCATGACTTTTAACAGGGCCAGGATTCCCCCCCTCTATTTCAAACATCACCGCATCACTGTGGTGTGCAGAATGGATTACACCAGCCTTGCTAATTCAGGCAAGCTCTGAATAGCGGCGAAGCCGGGCTGACAAGTTAGTGCCTTTTATTATTCCCCCTTCACAGCTTCCTTAGTATGCGACCGAGCGCCTGTGGCAGAAACCATCAGCCTTTTCTTCCCACTTCCGCGCGGGGCAGCGCTGTTGTGGTTAACCCCGGCGGCATTCCTCCCAAAGGGAAAGCTGCCTTCATTCAGAGAGCGTGCAGGTGGTCCTCCCTTCCCGCCAGCAAGGGCGGCAGCTGTACCAGCGTCAGCCAAAAACACACAGTCCCCAGTTGGGCATCCTCATCCCTGCTCGGCCCTGCCAGAGCCCAACACCTTGCCAGCCCCCAAAACTGCATCCAGCACTCGGAGATGGTCAGGGGAGACCTGGCACCGGGTGGATGCTGACGGAGGACAATGATCTGTGTGTGTGTGCACATTTCATACCCCGTGATTATGGAAGAAGCACTCAGTGATGATTTTGGTCATCTTGGGATAGAAACAGTTAACCCAAGCCACTCAATGGGTTCTCTGCTAAAGAGGTTATCATATAGGCTGTTACTGACTTAGGGGTAGTTTTCTCGGGATGGACTGAAACCAAAAATAATCTGATTCCTCCTATTTATTATCTAACCCAGCTCAATTTCATTTTCATAAGCGTCTTAGCTGCTGGAGCAAAATATCTCCTATTTCTCCCAGTGCTCTTCAACAGTTTAGTCTTCTGCATGGTCAAAGCCTACTTCTGGAAGATAAATGTATGTGCTAGCACACACATACTTAGACATGCTCAGACTGTACCAGTGCCCCTTTGCAGAAGAGCTCTGCTAAGAAGATAAAGCATTTAATAGGTAATGGCCCAACAGCCCAGATAGCTCCTTCAGAAACCATACAGAACATAAACCACGTGCTTCCTCAAAAAAAAAAAAGCAACCACTGCCTTCTTTTCTATATATATATGTACATATTAAACATATATATAAAATACACTTCTGGTTGTATAAATATTGCTCTCATTTTTAAACTACAGCTCAAATAAGGAATATTTGCTTTTGCCTATGATTATTTGGGGGTTTTGTTTCTTCCTCCAGAATGACAGACGATACCGTCTTTCCAAAGTGACAGAGCAAAGAGATTACAGGGATAATAAGGTTACCTTAGCTAGAAAGAAACGTGAGATTCAGACATACTCTTCTGCCCAACAATCCTCAGACTTAATATTTTCATCTGCTGGGTGAGCACTATCTCTGTGAGGTTTATTTGAACATATCACTTTCGCACTAAGGCATTTATACTTTCTCTAAGGATTTTCAGCTAAAAATAGGTTACAGTTTCAAAGCACAGACCTAACGGAAACTGGAGGAGATATATCATGGTAATTGTGTTTACCTCCTAATAAAAGAAAATGAGGAATATTCCACCTACTTGAAGTGGAATTAAAAAGGTTCAAAAGCACATCCCACACTAAGCCAAAATGAACCAATGTCTGTCCATGCCCAACAAGTCTATAACCAATCACTGCATTAATTACCAAGACACAAAGTCAGCAGCAGAGATTCATGTTCCCGTGGCACATACAGAGTCCAAGGACCTTTGAGCCATGCACAATGGAAGTGAACACAATGGATGACCCATCTCCAGTCCCATAGCCACAGTTCAGCTTTGCTTTCCCACATTCCCAGATGTGGGAATTTCCCATTCCCAGACCTCCAAACCCCAACTGGGCTCCCCCCCTGCCATTTTTCATGTTCAGCATGGAAGACAAACCATGACTGGTGCCACAAGGCCCTGTCTAATATGCATCTGAGGATAAGAAGCGGGCAGTGTCGGAGCAGCATTAATAGTCCTCTAGGATTGGGTTAAGTCCCAGAGGACAAAGAGAGCTAAAATAAACCCATGTGCCCACCCCACAGCCCACAAGCCTTTCAGTCAGTGTGCCTGACAAAATGCTTTCACAGATCTAAAGGAAACAAATAGCAAGGAGAAGATCCTACTTCTCGTCTTTCCAGACTCAGCAATTCACACCTGGATTTAACACAAAACCAGCATCAATAACACGAAACCTCATCTGCTACCAGACAGTTAAAAATACAATCAAGCAACAGGGGAGCTGCCCATGAGCATCTTCATCTGTGACAATCAGCAAAACCTTAGGTCCATTCCCAAGGAACACTGATGGACCTCATGAAGCTTGCTCACCTACATCGTACTTTTGCCTTTGAAAAGGGCACATCCTCACAGATGAATTCCTAGGACATGTCAGACCATTTCCAGGACCAGGAACCATAATAAGGCTTTGCAAATTCAAGATCCAAGTTAAATTTGCCTCTCAAAAGTGCACTTGTTCTGAAACACCAAAATCCACAAGAACAAAAGGCTTACCATGTGTAACAGTTAACAAACAGGTAGCGTTTATCAACCATACACACGCAAATCTCAGTATTGTGGGGCTGATTTAAAACATTGAATAAATTAATATCAATAATCCTGCAAATTACAGCCATTTAGAAATTAATACCTTAGAAAATAAGTAATTTTGAAATGGGTAGGTATCAAGTTAGAAATCTTTAAAACGGGGCAGAAGCAACACAATGGCAAAATACCAAGCCAGAGCCCTGATTTGACATTAGAACACATGTAGGCAAACCTCAGGATGTCTCTCTTTTGTCCATTAGAAAAACCAGCCCTTCAGTTCACCTTTTATTCTCCTTTTTCTCTCCAAGACGTATGACAGCCTCATCAGCTTTGTTTCCCTTTTACTGCTTTTATGAGCACATTATTTGTATTCATAAAGGCAGCCGGAGTGTCAGCATTAGAAAAGTAACTCTATTTATGGAAAGGGCTAGTCTAAAAACCACCTTCAAGCAAAGCATCCCAGGCCTGCCCAGCATAAACCTGCAGCTCTAAATTAGACCAAGCCAGGAACCTTGTTTCGATAAAACATTTCCTTTTCCTTTGCCGAAAATGCTGATTCCTCAAAACCCAGACAACTGTGTTTGAGGAAGACTTTGTTAGAGAAAGCCCATGATTATTGGTCAAAACCAGAGCAAAGATGAAAAGGCCTCTGAAAGCCAAGAATGTTGTGGGATAAGACAAACATTGCCTGCTGCGGAAGAAACTCAGCACAGGCGACAGGCATGAGCCCCAGACCAAGAACAAGGCGGGCAAGACAACTCTAAATGCACACGCTCCTCATGCTGCTGCTGCGTGGGTGCTCATTCCCAAATCCTGGAGATTTAACAGATCTATGAGTGCTGGAATTACAACCATACTCCTGTTCCAGAGGTTGAGCTTTCCGCTTTAATAAAATCTGTCCTCTTCACACAGTAGCTGCTTTTGAAGCCTTCGATGAGCCATGGGTAGGATAACTCTAAAGGTGAAGCAGTGATTTCCAAACGTAAAATGCAACTGATGGAGTCAGCATTGACACCATCACCTGAAAAACATTGTATCAGATGAAGCCAAATGACCAAAAAATGATTTCTTATTGAATTTCATTTTACATTTCCGCACATGGTAATTAAAAAGCTTATGACCAAAGATATAGGAAGCACTAAAAATGATGCATACGAGAAGATCTTACTGAACTTAATGCAGCATGAAATTATTCCACGGGACGGTTTAAATACTTTGCTGTAAAAAATACAGAGCATAAAAGCATGTTTCACTGCTCTTTATTTAATAGTTGAGATGATGGGGGGAAAAGAAGAGTGTTTCCAAATATTAAAGGAAAAAACAACCCAAACCTGAAGTATTTCTGTTCTCAGAGTTCCTAGAAGTACAGCTCACTCAGTGCAGCAGCACTAGGCACAGATGGAAAAGGCTAGGGACTCACTTCTCTCTTTTAATTCTCTGAAACCATCTATTTCAAAGCAATATGAATCACCATACAAGTCATATTTCTATTCTGATTGACTCTTCATTTCACCAGGCTTGACATGTTTAAACCACTGCCTGGTGTGACCTGAAACACTTCAGGGTTATGGTTACTTTACAAATGATTATCAAGAGCAAATTTACAAATTAATCCTGAAGTAGCAAAAAAAAAAAAAAATAAAAAAATGGCCTGATGAATAATTTCAGTGATGCTCCCTGATGTTTGCACAATTCTCTGCTTAATTCCCACTAGCCCAATGCTTCTGCTGGCACGGAGAGCTGAGACATAGCACAGGCTGCATCTACACTGCGTCTTCTGGCCAAATAAAGGGGGTTTTGGGGGGTTGTAGATTAAGTTTCAATCTATTCTTAACTCTTCCAGTGCTGATACAAAAACATTCCCATTAAACTTTCCTCATTAAAAGTTAACAGGACCTTCTTCAAACAACCCACTGAGAAACCACTGCATTCAGGGAAGGACACAGAGCACCCATCGACACAGAACCATGTGTGTTTATACAGCAATCCATTTCCTGCCTCTCAGCATGTCAGGTGCTCATCCCCTGCCATTTGAAATGCTTCCCCGCCGTCTTCCCGACATGATCAGCCATGGGAACACTGGAGGTGAAGCGAATGATGCCTCTGAAATGCAGTAGGAGCAAAGTGAACGCAAGATAATTATTAAGAACCCCACTTAAGGAGTTTTGCTCACCAAGCACTCCAGCAGCAATTTTACACGTGGTAAAAGCTGTCAGCTAGTACAAGAAGCTTAATTTCTTTTAAACACCTTCAAGTTGATAGAATACCATAAAGGTGATTTGTTGAATGTTTTCGGGATCACTCCATTGTATGCAAAACCTACCCGCTGGGGTTGTTTTAAAGTATGCTTCAATGTGCTTTTCTGTATCCCCCCCTCTTCTAGGACAGGGATAGAAAATAATGCTGAGGATACTTATTTTCCAGCATACCCTAATGAAGTCAGCGGAGACTCCAGGAGCTCGGTACCATAAATAGAGAATAGAAACAGAACATATCAATCAAACCAACACAGCTTGAGTTACATCTATAACGAAGGAGAAAAGAAGGAAGCAACAACCTATTCAGCAGGGGAATAGCAGAGAAAATACTGATGAGTTAAAGAGAAGCTGCAGATGTATTCTGAGCTCTGAGGTGGCTGTAATGGTTTCTAAATAAAGCTAGAAGTCCAACTGCATGGTCAGCCTGCTCCTGAAAGCATTCATATTGCTCATCTACAAACAATAGGTGGGATTTTTATCATTCCTCCTCTGATTTTTTTCTTGGAACAAAAATCCCTGTAACTGCTAAGTTTCAAAAGGAAATACAAGGTGTACATGCTTGTACCTTTCTACTGGCCACTGAAATACTTCTGTATTTGTACTGCATGTCATCTCTGCTTTTATGGACCTTTTGGGTGGCCTTAAATGAGTCTGAACTATAACTACAGTCATGCACAACCCCACAATGGTTTCCAATGCCCCGAAGTCCCTCCCAAGCCAAGCTTCAGTATGAGCTCAGGTAGAAGAAACCATGAAGACACGACAGGGAGCAGCATCCTGGGCAGCACTGCACAACTGGGGAAGACAGATACTTGCCACTTTCATGGTACTTACACATGAACCATTCACAACTGCCTCTCTAAATGAGTTTAGTTTAGTTGCTGGCACAGAATATTACTAATTACTGGTAGGACAAGCGCCATGGCCCTTCTTTTCCTCCCAAGATGCCATCCCTCCTGCTCAGCACCGGGCTCCAGCAGCCGCATGCTGGCTGAGAGGCAGAGAAACCTCTTCTTTTTCAAGTGGCAATATAATTCTCCTTGTGACAATAAAACCCTTTCTGTGATTAAATTTCAATCTGAGCGGGCTCATTTCCTCATTTGCAGAGATTTTATTAGTTTGTGGGAATGTCTGCTTCCCTCCTTTGAATTTAGTCTTAAATTACTCTTCCTTTTTGCCCTTTTTTTTCCCCCCTCCAAAATCCCTCTCTTTCAAGTGACATTTGCCAACATTAGTCTGATTTAAGACCTTTTATCCAACCCATTGCCTTTTACTTAACTATATTGCTTCCAAGACCACTGGGATCTCCGGGCATTAACCATCAGCATTCATGCTGAAGCTGGCTTCAGGCAATTTCCATGGGGAACACCGTGCACCATAAGCTGACATGCTCCCAACAGTTTGCTCTGGTAAATCGACTCTAAAAGCAAACCTTCTCTCCATGCTCATCAATGCCCCTCTTCTTAAAACACCTCAGATCAACTCCACAGCTAAGACTGGCACACCCCATACGCAACCTTATCTAACAGAATGGTTTAGGTTGGAAGGAAACTTAAAGCTCATCTAGTTCCAACTCTCTTGCCTTATATAAGACAGCTTCCACTAGACCAGGCTGAATTCTGGGTCTTCTGTGTAACACATTGGGAAAATTAAGGCTGAAGCGAAGGTAAGCCCACTGTCCACACTATGTCTTGCAACAACAGGCCAAACCCATTTGGCTTTGCTACATCAGTCAATGGCGTGGTCTCACATCCACCAGCAGAGTTAAAGCTGGATCATCTCTGTTAGAGCACACTCTGAAGCCAGTGAGATGTGAAAACCCACACATCCTCAGCTCAGAAGTGCAACATGCTACTGGTGTCTGATAAATCTGTAACAATCCCTTCCTCAGGGACTGTAGTGATAGGACAATGGGCTCAAACTTAAACACAGGAGAATTAGGTTAGATAAAAGGAAGAAATTCTTATTTTCTTACCACTGTAAGGATGCTGAGGCGCTGGCACAGGGTGCCCAGAGAAGCTGTGGCTGCCCCATCCCTGGCAGTGTTCAAGGCCAGGTAGGACACAGGGGCTCGAAGCACCCTGCTCTAGTGGAAGGTGTCCCTGCCTGCGGCAGCGGTTGGAACTGGATGAGCTTTAAGGTCCCTTTCAACACAAACCAGTCTGGGATTCTATGATTCTAAAAAGATGTCACAAGCTCAACAAGGCCACTCAGCCTGGCAGGAAGGTGACAGAGATCAACCAGATGAGCACAAGGCAGGGAACGCAACAGCTCTCAATGTAGACAAACTCCAGCGGGTACCAAGCACCCCATCTGAATAAAAGCAATGAGAAAACCCCAAACAAACCCACACCACACCAAAAACTGCCTTGGTTTCAGTGTTAGGTTTACTACCGCAGCACAACCTCCATGCAGCGGGGAGCTGGGCCCAGCTCTTGCCATTACTAAATGCTCTGACCACTCTGCCACACTGCATCTGAAGCCATTGCTGCATCAGAGGCAGCTATGCACCTATAAATTACTGTCATCCAGTATCTGCAAAGAAAATAGCCAGAGGTGACCCCTTCCACTGGTCTGAGCTCAAATCCATCCTTCATCATGGCCGTTTAAATCAACGGGGGGGTTGCATTTTGCAGAACAATCTCAACTCCATCACCCTGCACAACTCAGGGGAAATCCCCCACCATTAGTTTTGCCAAGCACATGGAAATTTCCTAGCTGCTTTTGATTATTTTGGGTAGCACTAGGAAATACAATGGGAATAAGATACTTCAACAACAGCCTCACTTAAATCCAGTGACATTCCGCCCAATGTAGCTATGTCCTTGCTTTCAGTTTTAAGCTGCATTTTGCGTAAGTGCCAACCATAGGGGCTGTGTAAGCCTACACCATTTTCAAGCTGTCCCATGAAAGAAACGCCGCAGGAGATTTCCAAGGCTCCCAAGGATGCATTAGGCTCCCAAAGACGTCCCCTGATCACAAAGTCTTTGTTCTTGGGAACATACACGAAACATCTTGCACTGGTTTTATTTGTTTCCTTGGTGCTTATTATTACAGACCTGAGGTCACATTCACAGTCAGAATAAATCAGTGGCAGCACACACATTTAAAGGAGGTGAGCACCGAAGGTCATGTTTCCAAAGGCATCAGGTACAGCGGGTGCCAGCATATGCCCAGCAACGCTTTCCAAATGGCATGAGCAGGTCTGGAGCCTGACCCTCATCATCTTTCACTGGGATGGAGGGCTGGTCTACAAGGTGAAATTGTGCCGAATAAGCCAGAGCGTGAATTTAACATGCATTTGTAATTCCCTGCAAATACCCTATATGAACTGATTTAACCTGCATTACAAATGTCTTTTCATGGCTGAAGTCAACTCCGAGCTCTTCTTTCAAGGGTAGGAGAAAGCTGAGGCTCTGTTACACATTTCAGCTCAAGTTTCTGGCTCTAGGAATCTGGACTTAGAATATACTCCTATTTCTGCAAATCTAAAGCAATAACATATGTAACTAATATTCTTCGACATCTAACAATGCAACTCAGACATGGTACCTATACATGTGTGTACATACATATAGACACTAATGGTATTCTTTCAAAACACCATTAGCAGGCTTTGAACTTAATAGCCAAGTTTTTTGTGGTTTCCCTATGATTATAGGGTAAGGTTTAAAGCAGCTCTCAACAAATTCAGTTACTTCAAGAACATCAGCTGTACAGGCCAAATAGCCAAACATACACATATACACAGACACAATTAAAATCAAATACTTCGATGATCATTTCAGCTTTAATTAGATTTTACCAGCCCTATGAGTTAAGTCAAGGCTGCAGGCTGAGATGTTGATTTAAAGCTGTAGCTAATGTGTTTTACTGCCAGATTTGCTCATAGTCAAAGCTAATTATCCCTATTATGCCTACATGATCTTTCAAACAACAACAAAAAAGAGGCATCACAAAAAGGCGAGTGTGTAGAAAGCAGATTGGCACATTAGTGTCTATGGGGGTGCACATGCCTCTGTGTATTTACTGCTTAAAACATAGATCTTCAGTCATACAGGGGAAAAAACACCCCAAGCAATTAGCAAATGAAGGAAGTGTGGCAAAGTTAAACAAACATCTCATTTCAAAGACCCATCAGGAAGCACTAAATGCAATGAGAAGATCCTGTGCTACTCCTAAATACGGCAATACTGCGGAAAGTAGGATCACTTTTACAAGGCAAAGAAATGCTGAGTAGCGTTTTGTAATCATATCTTAGCAATAAGGGGTGTTAAAAGAGAATTTTCTGTGGTTTTATACATGGAAACTCAAATATTGGTTTGGCTTTCTTAATACTTCTCACTATTAATATTTCCTTCTTAATTTCATCTCCAGGAAAATGAAGATGGGGAAATGTTGACGAAAAAGAAGAAGAAAGTGTTCAGTTTGAAGCTTTTTACATTTTTAGTTCTAAAGAATCCCAAAGAAAAGATTCCAAAGAGACAGGAACTGGCAAAAAGCAACCCCTCACTACTCAGTTTGAAGCGAAGCCAAGCCTCTTTTAATCAGAAAGAGTTCAGGTACATCTTGAAGAAGCTTTCATCACTGCTCTTCCTTCCTCCTTGAGGAAGGACCCAGGAGTGTTCGCTCTTGGTTTCATCTCTCTGTCCATCGCCTCAACCTTGAATGGGTCCCTACGGGTCTGCCATCCACCTTCTCTTTCACCAGGGTGCCTCCTGTGATGCACAAGGCTTCTAAAAGACTTCCAGAAAGTCCTCTTCCATGAGTTAAACCAAAAATAGCATGCAGACAGTCAGCCAACACTGCTGGGTTTGGGTTTTTTTTCCCTCCTGTCAGAACAGATTTTGTTTTGTTTCTGGTTTGATTTTCAAAGGAAAACATTCTGGAGAGGGGAAAAAAAAAACCAAAAAGTATGCTTCCCAACTGGAGAATGTCAGGTTTTGTTAAAAAAATAATGAAAACACTCAAAAAAAACAACTGTTGAGATCCTGACAAAGGGCTGCAATGCCTCACTGTTTCTTCTTGAAGAATCCTCAATGCAGGCAGGAAAAGCAGAGGACACACACACTGGTTCTTCTGAGTCAACAAATGCTCAGTTTGCAAGTGTTTTGTCTGCCCACTGGAGCTGCTCCTCACTTCTCCTCCTAAACTGACACTGCTTTCCTTGTGTTTTGGAGGAATGCAACGAGGGTCTCCCAGCTCCTGCAATGAAGGCTCCTGCAGTGGTTGTAAAGCTGGAGCACAGGTGGAAAGCCCACATAAACAGTGTGGTTCAGGGCAAAAAGCCAGAAAGAGATGTTTCATCTCTTCTAAACATAATGCTACATTGCTAAATATGCAGATGGATTTCAGTACTCACCTGCAGCCAGGTTGCCTCCTATTTATAACTTCTGCTTACTGGTAGTTACTCCACCACATACAGAGGAATTATTCTTTCCCAAATCCTTTCTGTTGAAGGAGACACCTGAACTTTCCCTGTTTCAGTTTGAACCCATCACCCCTTGTCCTATCGCTACAGTCCCTGATGCAGAGTCCCTCTCCAGCATCCTTGTAGCCCCCTTCAGACGCTGGAAGCTGGTCTGATGTCTCTACGCAGCTTCTCTTCTCCAGGCTGAACAGCCCCCAGGGTTCTCAGCCTGTTTTCGTATTGGGGGTAAATATGAGCCATGCCACAGAGCTCAACACATAGCTCCAGGAACACCAACCCCAATGCAGGTACATCTGTGGAAGGACCTTCCTCAAGTAAAGAGACAACTGCAGATAGGCTGACTGCTCACTCCCTAACCAAGCAGCAATGACCCTGTCACTTAAATGCTTCTAAGGAACAGTCTGCTGTAACAAGCAAATCACCTTCTCAACATTATTAATAGAATAGCAAAGCACAGAGACTGCCTGTACCTCACATACATCACATACACAGCATTAAAAGGCATCCAGCGAGTACGACAGTAGTGGACTATGTAAAACCTTGTTGAAAGGTTAAACAACAAGAAAGCTGCCTTAAATAGTAAGTGCCCCCACATCAGACAATTTTAGGCCTTGGCTAGAAAGAGGACCCCACACATACTCCTCCTATTAACTTCTTTTGGGCTGACAGTCATCAGCCTCTTTAACAATTTTTATGAGCAATACTCCAAAACAGTTCCAGATTTTCTGAGTTTTAGCCTTGCTTAAAAACAAAACAAAATAAAAGGGTAAGAAAGCACTCAAAACACATTGATGTCTTGCTAAAACCAACTCCTGCATTGTTTCAGGTCAGCCACACTGCTGTTCCAAACCCAACAACAGAGCGGAGTGCAGCCTCCTTGCCAGAGCACCTCTAATGTTAATGACCATGTGAGTCCTGGACACACACAGCACAGCCCACCTGGCTTCAAGGCATGCCCAGAAAATGATTTCTACTTCTTTCCCTAAGGTGTTAAAGCCTGCCCTATGGTCTCAGCAGATTTTGGGATGATATGACCATCACGAGGACAGGCACATTTGCAGCTGCGTGCTCATACCTGCATGCTGCAGCTCACCAGTTAGTTTTATTTCCTGATCCTACCACCACTTGCTCAAAGGGAACAGATAGGCTTGCTTCTTTGGTGCGCCTATTTCCAAGCAAATCAGCCAAGAGTGGCCTGTGAATACAGCAAAGAAAGACCCCTCCTGGAGAACCTCTCCTTGGGCATCCAACAAAAGAGAAAAATGAAGAGCTAATACTGGACAAGACCCAAGGGCTCTTCATGTGAATAACCGTGAATGGGAAAAAGATGCCCCTGAGAGACAGAGTTGGAGGCAAGTTGTGACAATGGCTAATAACTCCTGAGACTGGCAGGGCTGGGGATTATTTAAGAGCCCAGCACTGGGTGGACACCATCACCTACTGAAATCGTGAAGGATTTGGTTTAGTCTGCTTATAAATTACATCTCTGGATGAAGACAGAGTTTTTTGGTTTTCTGGCATAACACAAAATGCCCTTTCAGCAACACCTGGCCAGGGTTTCTGCTTATGCCTCACCCTCCTGGTACCTTGTCGGTCAAACCGAATCCTGCAATCCCTTTAGCTTTCAATCTGCAACAGGAAGGTCAGACCCTGTGGACAGAGGCCAAAGCCTTTGTTTGCAGCCCCAAATAGGACTGCATTAGCTAAGCCTTAACTGCCGTTCCCTATTTTCTTCATTCACACTACACACTGGCCACCGATTCAGTTGAAAGAAATTTGGCAAATGCTCTTGGACCTTCATCCTCCACTGTTCCTTTTCCTCCTCAGTTAACCCAACTGTTTTCCTTTGCTATTAATGACAGATCCTAAAGCACCTCAACTAGTGCCTAAGCAGAGCAAACAAATGAGTGCCTGTTCAGGAACAACTTGGGTCAAACCACGAGAATTTGATGGCAATAAATGCCTATGCAGAGACTTTTTCCTTTGTATTTCAGTGTTTTCATACAGCACATCACCCTCCAGCATGTAAAAAGTGACAAAGAACACAGGATTATGTATCTATTAAACTAAATAACACAGGAATTCAATCCCCAGGGGGCTGCAGATGGACAAACACAGGAGGGCATAATGATTGGCATGACAAAATCCTTTAGCCCTCTGCATGCCTGGTAGATTTTCTCTACTGATCAAGTCGATACTACATCTGTAGGGTTTTTTTTATGCAATGGTTTCAAATACATACCATTATCAGTTCTATTTAGGACTTTACCACTTCAAAAGCCACCTTGAAATACTGCTTTTCATTTAACACAGCCAACATGACCTGGCCTGACACTGATCAGGATAAAACTGAACTCCAACATCACCAGATCTCCTGAACAAGGGAAGAAAGCACCTCTCTGAAGAGGCATGGCAGGTATTTCTGGCACACACACCCTGCAGTCACAGGTGCCTTTGTGCAGGCAGAAAGCAGGTCTGCATCACAGCCTTTACAGCACTGAGCTAAAGGAAAGCTAATAAAGGGCTTTACAGATGGGTATATTCAATGCAATTGTAGGAATACAGTTTAAAGATCTCAGGGTGAAAACAGATGGGTAAGAACCACTTAAGGACACTTCACTCTGGAGCAGACCCTTCCTTTCTGGAAGGGAGGTTATAAGCCTCCTGCTCACTATGGCCTTGCTGTTTATACAGGACAAAAGCCCTGCAACAGTGGAGTGCCTTGACCAAGCACATTCAACTGCTCCCCCTCCAGACCTCAGGTCACACAGCAGAGGAAGCACTTCCAAGGCCGAAAACTTGTGAGAGGATAAAGAGCTTTTATCCCAGGCAGGTCACACCTTTCCCTGGATAGGTTCACTCAGTGTCATACACTGGTACCATACCTTTGCAATGACTTGCAAGAAGCAATGGACGTATCATCTGGACTGCATCACCAGCATGCACTTCATTACTACTACTTGTTTCTAATGGGTAAGCAGAGCCTGTATGAACTGACATAACACTCTTAAGGTGGCAATCCCATGGAAATCAGCCCTGTGAAAGGCGCATGCACAGAAAAACCTTTGTGTGTTTAAGTCCTGCAAAGGTCATGAAAGGCAAATGGCTTCGAACGCAACTAGAGCTTTAGTTTACTATATTCCATTCAAAAGCTGCCTCGAGTTGGGTTAATCAGATTCACTCTGCCTGCATTGTTTTGTACAATCCTGCCGTTTTATTTACCTCTCTTCCATGTTAGGAGAAGCAAGACACTGGGTTATCCATGGGTAAATAAACACCAATACATGTCAGGGCTGGAAGCTGCGTTGTTCCCCCAGCTCAGTGATGTTCGTAACAAAATCATTCAATGCTGGCACCACTTACTGACTTTGTAAAACAACCAGCTTTCTAACTCGCCATCATTAACTGATCCCATGGAAGTCAAGCTTAAAATAAAGACTCATCCTAACAGCATAGCAAGGTTTCCCACTGCAGCTCTCTGTCAGCTGGGTTACAGTAACAGACACAGGTTATCCTGCACAGGTTTATCCTACCTGTGGCAGAACTTTTAACATCCCAAAAATGTTTAAAATCCCACTGGCATTTTTTACTTATTTTAATAGGAATTGCATCCAGTGCAAAATCCACCTTCACCAAAACAGGAATATTTCAATGGAATTTATGCATTTTTAGCTAAAACGTAATGGGTACAATTCCAAGATAACTGTTTCTGCTTTTCCACTGCAACACTGTCAAAACACGTCTGTTCAATAAGAACAGAGCAGCTGTGTTTCAACTTTGTCATTTTAGACATGTATATTAATGGAGCTGTATTTTCATCTATGTTACTCAGTATCCTTGTGTTTAAACATAGCCAATGACTTCCAAATTATTTCAATCCTATTATATTCTGTACAATTTTAAAATACTCCATTTCCTTTCTAACTTTGAGGCCTTGTTCAATGTCTAAAGACAAGCTGCAGAAGAGAAACTACATTCCTCTGCCAGTCCCAGCTACTAAGCTTTATACGCTATGGGTTTTGGAATCAATATAACTGACGGGGGTTTGCACCAGGAAAAAATACAGCCCTGCTCTGTATTTGACAAGCACTGAACATACAGGCTACCAGAAGGAAGAAATAAGGAAAAGCAACAACAAAGGATCTAAAGACCTTTTTAAGAGTCTGAAGAGAGCGAAACGAGGTGCAGTGCTCCCTAGGTACGTCCTGCATCCCAAATAGCGTCCTTTCCCTAACGGGCAGCCAGACTCCGTGTCTAAAGACACATCCCAGTGGGCTCTCCACACCAGCAGTGCAACTGCAGTCTCATGCAAAAGGATTTCTCCCTATAACGCTTCCCTGCACCAGACCGGGATCAAAAGCTCAAGCCCAAGGGCATTTGCTCATTTTAAATGAGTTCACTGTGCTCCTTCCCTCCTTACTCGGAAAGCTGGACATGAGATTTATGTTGAAGGAGGAGCAGAGTTAACGCCTGAATGACTTAGCAAGGTCATTAAAGTGATTAACCTTGACACAAGCTAAATTCTGCTGAAATAAACAGAGGGTTAGGAATGGTTTGGGCCAACACTGGGTCCTCTGGAAAACAGAGAAATCAGACTCAGAGAAGATTGTAACAAGTGTAAAACCATGAGAAGCAGTGGGTCACCCCCAAACATCCCCAGCTGGGAGAAGAAGGAACCTTTCTCCTCAGATACCCATCACCCAAAACTCAAGCCTCTCCTCTAAACAAGTCCTGTGTGCTCCTCTATAGTCAGCACCTCAGAGGTGCCTGATCCCATGAAGAGATGGGCATCTTAAAGCACATACAATGGTTTAGTCTGAGGACACAGTTGTTCTTGCCCACAGATGGGGCCTTGCTGATGGGTTTAGATCCGAGCCAGAGTTTTGAACTCTGAAATGAGATGGATCTCATTTGAGACAAGTGATCTGAGCTATTCCAATCAGAGGGCACCACAGCAGCTCACAACTATAGCACACAAACAATGAACACAGACTGCACTTGAATACTTCTGCTGTTCCTACCAACACCTCCCAGTAGCTTTGCCAGCTGGTTTCCTCATTTTAAACAGTATTTTCCCAGGAAAAGTCCTTCAGTTTGGAAAACACAACAGATTAATGCTGAACCCATCAAAACCTTAACCTTTACAAAGCCATAAGAACACCATTCTGTTTATTAGGTGACATAACCTTCTAACCCTTGAGCAATAAGTATACCTCACATTCAAAATCTGACATATAGAAAGAAAGGCTTGGTATTTTTCCTTGGATAGAAAGAGTCAGAATCAGGTATGGACTCCTAGAATGGTTAGGAAAGGACCTTAAGATCACCAAGTTCCAACCCTCCTGCCATGTATGCTGTTCTTCTACATAAAAAGTCACTTTATGAAGGCTTTGCAAGCCCCTGAAGTCACCTGCACTGTAGAAACACATTCCTATCATTTTTCTTTGACCACCAAAGTAAATGCTGTGTGCAACAGAAGAAGAGACGCCCATAATATCAACCACAGCACTGAAATAAGGTACTTCAGAAACAACATGATGCAGTGAGGCACCTTCCTGGCTACTCTTGAAAATGTCGGGTGTAATTCAGACTCGACATCCTTCACTGCAGGCAAGGCAGCCACCAGGTTATCTTCATCAATAGCAAAATACAAACCACGTGGCTTCAATCTCCTCATATAGAAACACAAAGCGGATGCTCTCAAACTCCAGTGCCACAGCCAGGCAGGCTGCCATAGGGCATATATCCTGGCTCGAGACAGCAGTGTCAAATCACCCTAATTATTTTCTTGGAACCAAAGTTGTGAAGAGTTTTGGTTATTAAATGCTGGTCTGTTTCGTTTCCCTTTGACAGCTCACTGGCCCAGTGCCGCCTGGGAGAGAATGAAGGCTTCTCCATAGCAAACCTTGCTCGCTTCTAAATGCTTTGCTATGTTTGTATTCAGAAAAATACCAAAGATTTGAACAGCACACACAGGGAGGCACTTTTGTCTTATAAAAAAACCATGAGACATGACAGAAGGAGCAGATCAATAGGTCAAAACCATCTAACGCAACAATTGCTTAGAGCAGGAGGGCTCAGAGTGGTCCATGAGCCCACCAGCCTGACTCCATGGGTGGACTAAAGGTGCCTGCAGGACTGGTTTAGACTCTCATCTCTCAGGGAGTACATTTGGCACTAGCATGAAGTGGAGCGTCAGACTTTGTTTCTTACATAGGAAGTTTAGGATACCTGTACCAAGGACACACAGCATGCCAGTTTGGATCACAGTAAGTGATGTTGCTGGAAGGATCTGTCCTAAAACTGTGCTACTGCTCTGAACCTAAATGCTCCCCTACATGCTACCAGAATATGAACTACAGGGAAGGTGTAACAGCATTGTGTTTGCCGAAAGCTATGGCATAGCAGGAAAACCAAGCCTGCTGATGGACTACATTGAGGAGACAGATTTATAGCTGCACATAGGCTTGCAAAGCCATTAGAGACCTAAATGCATTTACAAAACACAATGATAGAGTCAAAGCGATCCTTTGGGTTGAGAGGGTATCTTGGCTTTTTTGTTTTATTAAAAACATATTTCAGCTGCCGATTCTTTCTCTCAGATTTGATTACTGGCTTTTCCATCCTATAGAGGAAAAAATTCCCTCTGGATACAAATACACCTGAGGGAAGGGGCTCAACACATGAGCCTGGGTCTTCACTGCATTTATTTGCTGTTTTGATCACCATGAAGCCCAACCAAAGGATACGACTGATGCGTTTGATTCGTTTTCTGTCAACAGAGCCCTGGCTTCACGGGGCAGGGGCTGTCAATTTACAAAGACCTTAAATTACTGCAAGAAGTAAAAATGACAACTGAATCTGAAGATTTCTCTTTGTGTTTACCCACAGACATGAAGGCATTCTTTGATGCTGAGATCTGCCCTGGTAGGTCCCAGGGAGCCCATGTCAATTCTAGTCCTGATCACAAGTTTGAGCCTGCGACACTGGATGGGATGCCCAAGACAGGAGGAGTGATTAGCAAGTTAAGAGTGTTCTATAAGGGAAAAGAAGAATAAAGAAGAAAATAGCAGTTAAAGGTAGTACCAATAAAGGTATCACAAAGTGACATCTTCAGTGGTGGGATAAGGAGAAGAGACACCCAGCTCCTCACACCCTGCTTTCCTGCACTCATTCTTAAGTAATAAGAGACGAAGATGTAAGGAGGAGGAAAACGCCACCAATCTGTGAAACTCAGTTCTATGTAGAACACAGTTTTCCCCAAGCCACGAGCAGCCGAGCTCGCTGATAATATCTGCTCCCATAAAACGTCACTAACACAGCTCCCTTTCTTTAGGGGATGTTATGTAAAACTTCGCATGAGACAGGTTCATGGTCCTGTTCACAAAAGGTCATAAAACCCTGTATTCTCATTTCCCGTCGCTCTAGCCAATAGCTGTGATTTAGAGCCTGCAGTTTGGCGGCATGATTGCTGCCACACAGAGGAAGAGGCTCCATGCATACCGATATCGCAGCTCCAATTTGGCAGGCTGAAAAAGACTCCTAAAACTGTGAAGTGCTGCCATAACTTTATATGACTTCCTTCCAAAACCTCAGCTATTGCTAAAATAAAGTGCTTAAAGAAATTTCAGGGCTCCAATTATGGTATTTAAAAGGAAATGTACTGCTGGAGACCTTGTGGCGCTCAGCCTCGGATCATCCTCCTGCAAATGTGCACTCAAATGCTTCCAAATTGGTTCCCACAGAGTAAAGTTACTAGAAATCCAGGCAGCCTTTTTCACTTTATTTCCCAATGGCTTTATAAGGCTGGGAAGCAAGAAGCATAGTGCATGGATTTATGATGATGCCCAGGGATGCTGTGATGCAGGTTTTGTGGCTATCCTGCTGCAGGTCCCCATGCTTGGCCAAATCTGACACAGGCCTCTTAGATTCCATTTTAGAGAAATGGGTGGAAAAGAATAAATAAATAAGAACAAATACAAGAAGCTACGTCCCAAAGGAGGCTCCATAAGCTGGGAGTGACCCCTTGCTCTGCCTGAATGCAGTCAAGTGCCCTGAGCAAAACCCTCTGCTGAGGGTCAGGCTCCTGCAGACCCTCTGCGAAGGTAACACTCATCTTGGGCCTCCACCAATCTATCCGAATCCCCTATCAGAAACAGCTGCATGTACAAAGCTCAAAGGAGGAAAAACAGCTGAAATCCTTTGTTGACAAAGATTATATAAATACCTACAAGAAACATAGAGCAAGTATTAAATTTACCATAAAATACAGGGACTTGATGAATAGAAAAGCTCCCATCAAGCCTTCCATCCTGGAAAAGAGCTCTTGTAACACAATAGAGGGGAAAAAACATTCTCTTTGCTTTGGAGTGCTTGGTTCCTAGAAAGGGAGAATAACAAGCCCTAAACTAAAGGCACTGAACATTCTGACATGGAAAAGCCAAAAAACCCAGGAAAGTGTTTGTTGGGGGTGTTTGCAATAGAATAGAAGGGAATATTTTGGGTTGAATATTTGTTTTTCCAATTTAGTACCTCTCAGATGTTGTCAGCAATCCATATCTGCTGTTACACTGACAAATACAAATACATGTAACACTAAGAAAACACCTGCAGGATGCAATAAGCAATGTGCTTAATATTATCCTGCTAAACCCATCATCATGCTGCTTTCCAGTGCTGGGCAAGCACAAACTTGTATCCAAAGAGATAGGTCCTGACAATCCATTCACGTATCAACACCTGAACTGAAACCATCAAGTTCGGACACCCCCTGGCATTATGCTTTTGGCACTAAAGCCCAGGGGCGCTCCATCCCTTGGAGTTGGGCTGATACTGGAGAACACTATCCCTAAACAGAGAGCCGCCCTTCCCAGACTGCTCAAGTCATGATGCACAGCTGCAGAGGAAATAAAGGCGATTCCTAAATGATGGCTGGAGAAAACTGCTTTTCAGCAGCATTTCCCAGTTTAACAAATGAGATAAATATCAGCATATTGGCACTCTGTGCTTCACTGACTCCCACCCAAAAGTGATAAGCTGGATTTGTTTCAGGTTCCTTTGGTCCACACAGTGCTTGGAATAGCTCCGGTAAGATTTTACCGTGGATTATTTTTCCTGCAGGGAAAGAAAGGCTGCAGGAGTACAATATAGAATTGTCTGTGCTAACAGCAAGTTGTCTGAATCTTCCTATTCTCACAAGGTAATGTTGAGGGGACTTGGAGACACAAAGAGCTATTGGTCGTCTTGGGAGCTCTGCTTTTGTGGCTGAAAGGTTATCTAAGCCCAAGTAACTCCAAGTGTACCTCTTTGTCTCCATTCTTTCATAGCTCTGAAAAGTCAGAGGCATGGGTTGTACCTGGTCCTGTCTGCTGGCGCATCTCTGATGGCAAGCATCTCATAGCACATCATCCAACCTCACCTCCTGCAGTGCCAACCACTGCAGACAGCACAGCAAGCAACACAAAGGCATAACCTACACCATGACAAGGTAAAGATTATTAAACCTAATTCAGTCTCTTCTGGACTATCTGACAGGACTGAGCACAGTATCCTCACACTTAATGTCTGCAGAAGGGTTACAGAAGTAAAAGCCAATAATTAAATACACTTTCTGAAGGTGTTCCTATGAATATCTAATAAAGTTCACAAAACCATACAAGCTGGCCCATAACAAGCTCCATGGGGTTGCCCATAATAAGCTACATGTCTTGCAAGTGCCTGATCACTTACACTGAAATGCGGTGTCTTTGCAGAGCACTGTATTTGGCTACTGTAGATGATGGTGAGGAAAATGCACACGAAAGAATGAGTCCTTCTCCTGAGTTCAGCTGTAACAGTTATTTTACTCCTTCCTAGTAGCTAGTGCAGTGCTGTGTTTTCAACTTTAGCCAGAGAACAATGCTGATAACGCATCTATGTTTTAGTTTTTGCTCAAGCAGCACTTATCCTGATCAAGGACTATTCAGTCCCTCATGCTCTGCCAGCGAGGAGGGTCAGGGGAAGCCAGGAGGAAGCAGAGACAGGACACCTGACCCAAACTAGCCAAAGGTATTCGATATCACAGCATGTCATGCAGTATAGAAACTGGGGAGAGTCACTCGGAAGGGACTGACCACTGCTTGGGTCAGGCTGGGTATTGATCAGTGGATGGTGAACAACTGTATTGTGCATCACTTGTGTTCATTGGTTTTCCTTTCCCTTTTCAGTTTTATGTTCTCTCCCCTTGTTATTTCCCTTATCAGTAGCAGCAGTACTTTTATATTATACTTTAGTTATTGGACTGTTCTTATCTCAACCTGTTGGGTTTACATTCTTTTGAGTCTCCTCTCCATCCCACCCAGAGATGGGGGGAAAAGGGGGAATGAGCAAAAGGCTGCCTGGTTCTGAGTCAAGCTAGGCTTTAAACCATGACAGTCCTTCCTGTGAGGCTGTTCCTGAGGAGTTAGCTGAGAGAAGGTAAAGGAATACATAGATTTTGTATACACGGACTGCATTCTCCCATTGAGATGCAGAAGTCTCTCTTTTACTGCACATTTTCCACAGTTTCAAGAACATTCAGGATAACAGGTTCTTTGAAGCTTCATAGCTTTAAGTTATTTAGAATCAGCCACTTTTTACAAGGAGCTGCTGCTAAAGGTTTTTCTGAGAAAGATAAGGTTACCAGTAACTATGGGAAAGCTTTTAGTGACAGAGTTGAGACAGGGATGAAGGTAAAGTGAAAACTGTCAGACCAAATCCAAGGTGAAATGCCTTAGTGCATCTTCATGCTGTAAGTCAGAAGTAGATGCTCATGCTTCCATTCTTGTCTTTATCTCTATTAAATGCTGCAATTTGCCTTTTGTTCACTGGTTCAACAGTTAATTTAATCTCTCTCCACCATACTGCCTACCACAGAGCACTGTCCAATTGTTCTTAGAAGCAAGTTTTCATCTGCCTTTTTTCTACTAAAAACAGTGTATTTGGGGGTGGAAAAAGTACTTCTTAGAAAAATTAATCAACTATCCCAGCTCCTTCTGATTCCCATTTTAAGGAGCACATTTACTTCCCAACCCCTGTTTTAGACCTTAAATTTATGATGAAAAGCAGCAGAAGCATTTGCAGGTTGGATGTTTACCTAATTAACTATAGTTAATGGAACCTTTTATACAAAGCCCAATTCTGGTCCTTCCCCAACAACATCCTTCAAATCCAGCTGTTTAAGAGGAGATAAAACCGACACAGAGAAGCTGCAATGCTTCACCCAGCACCACATCACCCTTGCCAGGGCAACCTCCATGCCCTCAGCATCAAACCTCACCAAAATATGTTACGAAGTGCAGATGACTTCAAGGTCTGCCACCTTCAGATCAGACACAACAGCTCCTCATCAGGTATTATGCAAAATCAGAACACGTTAATGTCCAAAAGCAATGTGTTATGCACTTGTGTACCTTGAGCTAAGTCTCCTACGGATATTCTACTACAGAAAATCCGCTGACGGACGCTGCGTATCTTGGAGTGCTTAACAAAATAAAACCTGCAATGCCAAGCAGCATTTTTGCATGTCTTCAAAAGTACAGCCCTGAGTCATTATGCCACGGGACTAATGTTTATCAATGTTTCAACTGTGTTGTATTGGAGTTTCTTAATAACAAAGTGGTTTTATTTCATTCACAATAATGTTCAGTCAGAGTCATTGTCTTCCATTCCTGAAAATGGCTGTGAAGCCAAATAGGGAAGGAAAGGTAAAAGCTCTGCACAGCACGGTACCAACAACTGTAATAGCTGTCATCTATTATTTGTTCTGTGTTCTTTCTCTTCTAGAGAATTTTCACTTCAAAATTAACTCACCCATCACATTTAGGATATAGCTGTGTAATTTCTATGTTTTGCATATAAAACATAACAATATTAACCTGTAGGCAGCCCTGGGATCTTCAGGAAACTAAACATACTAGAAAGCTGCAGCAACAACTTGTCTCTCTTGTACGTTAACAAGCAGCAGGACGGCCCCTTGTTTCTGAACAGAGTTGCACATTCAGTTTGTGGGCTGGGGTGCCCATTTTGTTACTCTTTGCTTCTTTATTTAACAGCAATCAGTTGTAAACGAAATAAGCATGAAGTCCCCTGAACCTCATCACCTTCAATGACCAAGATGAGAGTAGTTTCCTGCGCAGCAGCTCTTGGACAAACAAGAACATGATGTCCCATGCATGAAGTGCTTCAAAAATCCACGTGGCCGTTTGCTCAGTGAAAGCCAGGATGTGTGTTGCTCCCTGGCTCTATTCCCCTTTCCCTACTGCTCACACTGGGATCCCTTTCCTGGTTTGTTACGAACGCACCCCTTCAGTGATATCTCACCTCTTTTCACCTCTAGAAGCACAAAGAGCCTGTGCCAGCGTCTCACCACCCTCATAGTAAAGAGCTTCTTCCTCACATCTAACCTGAACTTCCCCTGAAATTCGACCATTTCCCAAAGCAGCTGTTTCTGTTTCGATGACAAACTCTTACTGACTACCAAACACAGCAGCAGGATCTCAGCTGCTCCTGCTACACTTACAATGGAAATGTTCATGGTAGTTGTGCAGATACACAACTGGTATGAATCACTGCCACTCCAGGGAAGTCAAGAGGCCACAGCCCCTGTTCAGATTAAAAATATATAGATCCCCAGAGTCCCCTGCTGGCTTTTATCTGCTGGAGATCTAGAACAGTATTTCCTGAGTAATCCTTCAAAGTCCTCCTTTTTTTCCAGCCTCATCAAATTCCTCAGATCCACTGTGTCTTCTGGGACGCTGTAACTCACCCTAAGTCTTCACTCCTTCTATACACGACTCATCTGTAACCCCATTTTCTTCCTTTGTCTGCTTCCCCAAGTAGTACCGAAGATAAACACAATGCTCTTCCATTAACTGCTTTGGGGAAGTGCTGTCCTGCCATAAGTTTAAGGCATTGGTCTAGCTGGACCAATTGATATGGAAATGAATGCAATTACCGGCGTAAACAATCTGTTATTATCCATACAAGTCAGAGCCCTAAATCACCAATGGTCCACTACATTACCATCTGAATAGGAGAAGATAGCTAATGGGCCATATGTTAAAAAGCAGGTTACTTGCACCTTCATTTGCAAATGAAAAGCAAGAACGACAGCTGGATAGTAAAGATTCGACCATAGATCATATTGCCATTCCCAGGACCCCCATGCAGAAAACATGTATCAAGCAACCACAGAAGTTTTTCAGCTCTGAATGCTGTCCGCTTTAAGGCAAGGCTCCAAAAATGACTTATGATATACCATAACCATCTCCATCACAAGTGTCCCAACTAAGTTCATATATCTCAAGAAAGTATTTAAGAAACTACATTGCAAAAGCGACACATCTGCCTCCCCAGGTTGTGATATACATCAATGGACCAAAGGTTCCCAACAAAGCTGTAGGGAGGAAACGGAACACCGAGCATCAGCAGGAGCTCATACAAACCATCAACTACATAACAAATACACCAAACACTGCCCCATCTCCAGTTCTCCATCTCAAACCCTACCCATGAGCTACATGATGCCTTCAGAAGACCAGTCGCGCACAGCTAATAGGCTGAAAGAAGGGGGGCAGCAACTACATATCCTGACTTTGTACCAGGAAAGGCACCATAGAGCCCTTGCTTAAGCAGAAATTAATCATCAACTTCAACTGGATGGGAGGTGTTTAATGGCAAAGCTGAATTAAGGAGTTATCCCTCCCTACGCTTAGCTGCTTGTGGTCTGTGGTCAAAAAAGAAGAGGAAAAGAAAAAGACTGGTTTTAAGCCCAGTCAGTTCACCCACAAGATTTCTGGAGCAGCCCTATAAAGAGCTGCATGGACACAACAACAAGGACACACAACTGATAGACCCAAAATGCCACCAAATCAAAGTATCAACCCCCAAACAGCATATTCTGATACTGCAGTGACTGAGGTTTCATCTTTATCCACACTTCTGCAACACCAACACTAGGCAGGACCAGGAAGCCAGTTCCCAGCTCAAACAGCAGCAGCACATCTGGTCTGTGAACTAGCCAGCAGGCAAGGCTGTTTGCCTCAAAGCACATCCCCGCTAGTAAGGAGAAACTGCATGCCACAGGGATGATGGGACTGATGTCCCTGTCCATCCCTGACTGATGTCCAGCCAGACTGATAATAGCACTGTGTTCTGCCTCAGTAGTGCTGCAGCTATTAGCAGTGTTTATATATCCTTGCAAAGGTGCTGCTTTGTTCTTTAGGAACAGGACTTTCTCCTTCAGTGCCCTGGTTTTCCCCTGTCCTCCTATGTATATTCTTGGCTCTGTGGTTAAAATAAACTAGAGAGTCAAGCCACTCTTAAATGCATATGCATTAGAGCTTCCAGAAAGCAAACTAATTATACTGAAAATGATGAGCTCAACAGAACCAGTGTGACACCAAAAATGACCATTCACGATGTGCTAATAGGCTCCAATACATACACTATTTCTCACTCAAAATAAGACTGGGAAGCTTTAAAAATCAGGTTTCTTTCTGAAAATACAATCCTGCCAATGATGGCATTTATAAGGCAATATGTAAGTGAAACTCTGGCAGCCCTGGTTTGTTTGGCTTGGCTCCCTCACTCCACCATCCCTATGGGAAATCCCAAGGGATGCACACACACAGCACTGTGGGATGCTCCAGAGACACACCAGTCCCTCCCCAGAGGCAAACTGAAGTGATAACCCTGGGTGAAAACTAAAACTACCTACACACTCAATTATCCCTTTTTCCCCACAGGAAGTTTTTCCTCATTTTTTACTGACTTCAAGCATTATCTAATACATCCTATTTCAGTAGGGAAGAACAAGGCAGTCAAATCACAACATCCTGGCATTTGTAGCGACTAATGCATATAAACAGCACTTTCAAGCCTGTCAAAATAATTTACAACCTCTCCCAAAGTTTCCTTTCAGTACATGTGGTTGCAGAGTTAAAGGGTTTTACAACTGCAAATCATTTTGGGGAACAGTGGAAAGAATGAGAGTATCCATCAATGGCTTTATTAATATGGAGAGAAAGAATAATGGATGCAATATCTGCTAAGGAGGTATCACATTATGATACATGCTTTAACTAATTTGCAATCTAAAAAAGCCAAAGAGTACATTGTATCCCAGGGAGGCTCTTATTTGCCTACTGCTCTCTCTTTAGGCACTTTTAGCACCAGATGAATTAATAATTGTTGCCTGGGTTGTGCTGCTCAGCAACTTATGCACCCTGGCTGTGAATCATAATCTGGCACTAAAAATTTAATAGGTGTATTGCAACACTGTGCGAGATGCACCCCGTTGAGTGTTAAATAACTTAGTTTTTGTAAATATAGTATTTTCACCAACTGAAAGCAGCATTAGGCTTTGATAACTCTACCTGTCACCAATTAGCACTTGTGTGGCTTCACCGAGAGATTACCTGATAGAATCCAATTAGGGATTTCCCCCCCTTCTCCCTGTTGTTTTCCTAAAGTCATCACCACACTTGGCTGAGCTGCATTTTCATGCTGTGCAACCAAGTTCATTAAACACAAGTGGTCAACTGAGAGGTGGCTTTTTGGTGCTGTTTACAAGGCTGAGCCCTGGGAAGCCAGTGGTGGCACCACAGACAAGAAAGCTTCCAAGGTTTTCCCCACAAGAACCGTATCAAAAACAAGTTTCTGGGACAAACAACAACAGAGACTGAGAGAGCCCTGCTGTATCACCACTACAAGTAAATAACAGCAGCAGCAATAAAAGCAAAGCATCCATCCTTCCAACACCAAGCCCCCAGACAATCACAGGGATCCAAATAATGGGATGAACAACAGGTTATTTCAGTACTAAAACCGGCCCTGGCCAAAATCTTCAATGTGAAAGACACAGTGAGAGTCAGATTAAGATGAGACAAGTGCAGAAGTGCCATCATCCTTAATGCAAGGCAAGGACATGCGCCGTGACCCATTTTGGGATGATCACCCAAGGATACAGATGCCTAGCAGTTACCCACAGCCCACCAGGACAGCATCCTTGACCTTGGGAGGGTCTATCCCATCACCAGGACTGGCCATGGGAACCAAGCAGAGCTGGTCAATGATCACCTTCCATCACCACGGAGGATGGCAGTGACAAACAAGGTAAATCCTGACCTTGCAGCAGCAATCCCACTGAGCCCAGCAGCTTCCCAGTGGCTGCACAAGGACATCAAGCAACATCCACTGGCTAAACCAAAACAGGCAGGGAGAGCTGAGGGCCACAGCAGGCTCAGGAAGACATTTAAAACTGTATGTTTGTCCCTGCCCTCTGTGAAAAGCACTCTTGGTGCCCTTCAGCAACCACCATCAGCTCTCCTGGGCACCGTCTGTAGTCCCTGCCCTGCGGTTCAGCAGCAGTGGTAGGAGCAGCAGCTCTTTAAGGTGGAAGAGGGTAGATGTATGTTAGGTACTTGGGAAATACCAGGAAAATAACTAGGTATTAGGAGACATTAGGCAGAAGCTCTTCCCTGTGAGGGTGCTGAGAAGCTGGCACAGGGTGCCCAGAGAAGCTATGGCTGCCCCATCCCTGGCAGTGTCCAAGGCCAGGTTGGATGTGGCTTGGAGCAACCTGAT
The DNA here is from genome assembly GCF_033815535.1 of Pezoporus flaviventris. Lineage (NCBI taxonomy): Eukaryota > Metazoa > Chordata > Aves > Psittaciformes > Psittacidae > Pezoporus > Pezoporus flaviventris. The sequence goes on from NW_026892549.1 coordinate 57,595,977, forward strand.
CTAGTGGAAGCTGTCCCTGTCCGTGGCAGGGGTTGGAACTGGATGAGCTTTAAGGTCCCTACCAACGCAAACCAGCCTACAATACTATCTGCCTCACCGAGTAAATGCCCCAAAGCTCCAGGAAAAGGGGCAAGCATTTAGAAGGACCTTGCAAAAGGGGGATTCTAAGAGCCAGCTCAGCCTGGCTGAGCTCTCTTCTCTGGAGTTAGTTCACTGACCAGACTGGACCACTGTGTCCTCCAACTTAAAAAGTCATTTGCTTTCTGAATTTGCACCCTATTTTTGTAGTATATGCAAAGTAATTTCTGCAAAAAGCAACAGCAACAGGAGGTTAAAGCAGGACATCCCACGAAGGATGATTTTCAATTCAAACCTCATGAAAGTAGATGAAGGAGAGCAGCAAGTGGCTGTGTGCTGCCCACAGGTTCTGCCATCCCCCATACATCTCCATCAGCAGAGCACAAGGGCACTGAAAATCAGTCTCTATGTGCCATAAGATAGGTAGCAGTTACTCTTTCTTTGGCTTGTAACAGGGTTCTCATGGGGAAAACAAACCAACCACCTACTAAAATAACCATAACAACAAATTCCTTAATAACCTCAACCCACTCCCTCCACTTGGCACAGGCACCATTTGCCAACAGCTTTTCTGGGCAGAGCTGAGCGAGCACTTGAGAAGCGCAGGCTTTTGGGATCACAAAGAATCCTGGAGATGCTGACAAGCTGTGCCAAGAGGTCTGAAGAACAGCACCTTCGTAGAGCATTCAGGATCACAAATGTTTGCCTTTGCCTTGCTATCACTATGATGGAAAGAGAACAGGAAAGAGTAATAAAGCTTTTAGTAGAACTAATTAAAATTAACTTCCTCGCAATTTACAACCTGCTCCTTCTCTACCCCCAAAATTAACACCAATAAAAAGACATACATGCTGAACTCTATTAAGGAAAAAAAGGCTTGGCTTTCCCTTGCTTTTATATGTCAGCCAAAATATAAAGCACTGCCGTTGTGCCTGCATCTCCACCAGCAATAACTGAACTAACCCATTAATCATGAAAAATCTATTCAACACATTTTGCCTTTTCTCCTATGTGCAAATAACCCACAAAATGAAAGCAGACCAACTAGGGTTACCACTGCGATGATTAAAAGCTTTGGAAGTAATACAAATGCTTGTGTTTCAGGGCATGTGCTGACCTCTAGTTAAGAGCAGCTGGGAAGAGCTGAACCACGGCTGCAGCAAGCAAAACCAGAAGTGCCTTCAGGAGAAAGGCTTCTCCAAACAGCCACCAGCACTGCCCCTTGCCAGAGGTGGACCACAGACCTGGGAGCTACTCAAGCACACTTGAAACCCCTTCTGTACTACTACTTGCTGTTTCATGTCCTACAATTCCCTGACCCCAGAGCAGCACTATTGCTCTCAGGGTGCTGGATGGGAGGAAGTTTCCATGCTAGTAAGTCTAGGAGGTACCACAAAGGTTTCTAGACAGGCTTTCACACGGGGTTCTGCAAACTTGCACATCACCACCTATTTCATACGTACATACCCAAACCAACCACTACTTGCATACACACATACAATGGAAGCCAGTCCATCCACAGGGTCCTTTCACAGCCCAGGCAATTCCCTACCCCAGCTTCATTATAGACCAGGCTGTCACAGGGATGACACTGGAGATGCCTTGTCTACAGGTGACAAGATAAGTGCGAATTTTGGGTAATTGCCCTTCTTTTTCCAGCCAGAAGAGAGTGGGAGATGGAGTCAACAACTCAACAAAAAATGCTTCTTGCTGCGTTTGGGAGACAAGCAAATTGGTGAAGAAGTGAACTCTCATCATCCCGAGGACCATTTCTCTGACTTCCAGCCAAAAACCCATAGTCCATGATGCACGAAAACCTCCTAGAACACATAATTCAAACAACAGCACAAAGCCAGAAAAATCCCCACAATTTTGGGAGTGCTTTTCAGGCCAGCAACGGAGCAAGTAACAAGTATATGAAATGAGATGGAGCTAAAATGAACTTCTGACAAATGTTAAGCATCGAGGTAACAACTGAGGACCAAAGCAAAAGCAGAAATAAAAAAGACCTCTGATTAACAGCTCTCCATTTCCTACTCAGACAATCCCATTAATGCTGCAAACATTGTCATGTCCCTTTTGAGGAACTAACAGGAAAGGAGCAACCTCCTTTCTGCAGGCACAGCAAGAACACAGAGGTTTGGATTACATTTACAAGAGGACATAGCTCAGCTTCCCAGTGGTGCAGTTGGGTATCGCCTCAGCTCTTTATAGAGAGGCTCTCAAAGCACACTGTATAGTTTGACAGATGGGGAAACTGAGGCACTCCTGCTTGTAACAGTAAAACCCAGATATCAGGCCTTGAGCTTTTTCTTTAAATGCTTCTCCTTCATGGAAAATATAAATACCCCCTTCTATCACCGCTACACCTCTCCTTCTCCCCTGTCTCACCTCTGCAGCTCTTGTACATGGAGTCCTAGGACAAACGAAGGAATCAAAATCACAGTGTCAGAAAACAAGGGATTGTTCATCACAGATTTAAAGCAGACACTGGCTGACCTCTTCAGCACCATGAGAGTATTTTTATCTCTGTTGCATTTGCTACACTGTTTATTATCTCCCCATTTATTTTCAGCCCTGCTAAGCCCAGTGGGGAGGGTTTGCAGTTTATACTGTGCTACAGGGATCCTCCTCCTGCTTGTTCTTTGTAGCATATGGCCATTGAGGTTATAGCCTCTCTTTCACTTTGGTGTCTAGCATTATTACCTTAATTCTGTTTTAATACCAAAATCTATATGACATTTCTCTCTGCAGGCACCTCTTCTGTCTGAACTCTGATTTTATCTCCACCTTTTTTCCCTTAACTCCTCTGGATGTCCGCCAACACACCAGTGCAAAGCCTGTACCACCACCAGAGGGTTCAGATGACAGGAGGAGAAATCAGTGCTTGTGCTCCGATTTTCCATCGTTACTTAATAGAAACTTCTTATCAGTAGCATTAGCCCTATTTGTTAACTGCTAATAATTAGCTAATGTTAAACCTTAGTAATAATAGCAATCTTATTTTACCTCCACTCTGTATCTTGTCACCAAAAAAAAAAAAGAATTCCCACCCAATTTTCCACTGTTATTTCCTGTTGCAGGCAACTTTCTTCTCTTTGTCCACGGATAATTCATGACAGCTCTTTCTGGTGTGACAGACACCCATTCTTTTCACAGACCAGTCATCCTCAGAGAACCAGTGCCTTCACTGAAAGGAGAAGGACCACGGTTTCATCCGTTAAAAACACTTAGACCAGGAACATATCCTAAAATCAACCTTTCAAATTGAAATGACAAGCAAAGAACTCATTCAGTTTTGCTTTAGATGCTACTGAGTGCTCCACCGTTTCTGCAGACGCATCCATATCAGTTTCTTGGTTAGCCCCAAAGCAATGTGATCTGAGCAGACATAGTGCCACACACCTACCTCAGACCTCAAGGCAGAGATGGCTCTTGTAATGACTGGGAATTTAGCACCGAGTGCTATTTCTTAACAGAACTAATGGAGTTAAACAGTTAAGGCTTGATCTTCAGGTAATGTATATCAGAATAGCTCCACCAAAGTAAAATGTATTTATACCACCTGCAGTCCTTGTATCATGATTTCAAAGCATTCTTGTCATCTACTACTAGCTTTACAAGGGGCAGAAGGCAGAAAATTTACCAAAAGCCAAAGGAAAAAAGATAATAATAGAGATGTCTCAGTGATGATTGCAGAATCAATACAACGACAGATATTAAATGACTATGAATCATCTTGTTAGTTCTAACTGATTTGCAGGACTGCCCTACAACAGCAAGCACACAACAAAACCAACCGCAGTTGGTGCCCTGCAGCTACTAAACCTGTGCAGAGGATGCGGTGCTGGTGCCGTCCCAAGTGCCACATCAATGGGATGCCACGGGACACGCCAGCCTTTGCAAGCCCCCAGCTGGCACAGCATGCCATGCCCTCATGCCTGCCCTGTGTCCCTACCATGGAGCCAGGCTTCCGGGGCCAGGCAAGCTGCAGATGCCCAAGAGGGAAAGCGGAACAAGGGCAACCATTGTTCCCTGTACATCACTTGGGTCGCTGGAGTTCACATGGCTTTTTTTTTTCCCCAAAAGCTTGCTTATAGGAGGCAGTTACCATCATTCATTTCAACTTCAGAGTAAAATAATAGTAGCAATACAAAGTGGGGGAGCAAGGGAGGGTGCCCAACGATGACATGGGCACAAAGGTATGCAGGGAATGAGGAGGAGGGAAGCAGCCCAGCCGCCCAGGGCCTATAAATCACACCGGTTGGACGATGACCTTTCATGTGCTGCCTACTGCTAAAGGTTTCTGACGTGCAAAGTCCTCCTCCTTGCTTTGCGGGGACAACTGGGGCTCACAAGTTATTAAAACAGGGCCTGATCATGAGTCAGAATGAATAAAGCTGTTTGGGAAAGAGGGAGGTAAAAGGTATGAAAACTTTACATAAGCAAGGATGCAGGTCAGAAATTCCCTGAAGAGATGGGTGTTTTGGGGCACATCTATTTTATGTCTTTGTGGGTGATGCTGCTGCAAAGAGGGGCTGTTAACATCAGCTGTGATGCTCATGCCAAAACCCAGAGAGAGGGCAACAGGTCTTGGCTGCATAGTGGTTTGTGAGAAAGAAAGCAATGGGAATTTCATTGTCACTTTATAAGAAGTCGCTTCTGATCTGAAGGAGAGCTGAAGAGGTTACTTTCTTCTCATCCTTTGCCACCATCACCCTCAATTGTTTTAACCTGTGTTTCTAAGAATATGAAACCCTGAGATCACTGAACCATAAAGCTTATTGTGTGCTTTCTCTGCATACATAATCAAGCATCTTTGGTGCCCAACTGGAGTAATTCAACAGGACAAACCAAAGTTTCTTGTGTATGTAAACTATATATAACTCATATGTAAATATAGTTACAGTATATATACAGTTCTAGTCTGAAAGGTCACATTTTAATTTCACTCCCAGACAAAACCAATTTCCCTGGCTTCTTAATTTTATTTTTGCAAAAGGGAGCTTTTCTACAGGAACTTGCATCTAGCTGATGATTTCCCAACAGGAAGGGCTGGGTGCCTGTGTAACAAACAGATGGGCAGCATTTTCTGCTTGGACCTTGTTTTTAAAGGTGACAGGTCCATCACGATGTTCTATAGTAATTGTCACATCACGAATTCTTTGCCTGCCACAGATCAGGAACTGTAAATAAGCTCCTAAGGCAATAGGTATCCTAGTGCAGGCTTTAATCTATCAAATATGGTAATTGTTAGCACAATCTAAAAACTCACTGGCTTGCAAATTAATCACTCGGTGTTAGCAGCAAGGTGCATCTTTTTATAACTAATGCTTGGCATATGAAGTGTAGCTAATAAGGTGCCTCTAATTTAAGTCTCACAACATCCCCCTTAAGGGGATAACTGCTCATATTGAAGGCTTCAATTGTGAAAAAGCTGCAGAGGACAACACCCACCACCACTCACCCACTGCTCCCTACCACCAAAGGGGAGGGCAGAGGATCTCCAAGAAGGAGATCATGGGCTATGAAAGAACCAGTATGGGATTGTAACTCATCAATACATATGACTTACTGGACCAGAAAGGTCATGGTCATACAACATAAGCTCTGATCCAGAAACAGATTATTAAAGAATTTTAAACAATTATGACCTAATAAATTTGAACAATACATTTTCACAAAATCATAGAATAGTTAGGGTTGGAAAGGACCTTAAGATCATCCAGTTCCAAACCCCCTGCCATGGACAGGACACCTCACACTAAACCATCTCACCCAAGGCTTTGTCCAACCTGGCCTTGAACACCGCCAGGGATGGAGCATTCACAACCTCCATGGGCAACCCATTCCATGCTTCCTTCTAGTATCTTAGAGTTGTTTCCTTCTAGTATCACCATACCCCTGTTGCTGTCCAGACTTAATGAAACATCAAAGCCTTTCCTCACACAGTCATCTTCTACCCTTAGCCAGTGCTCATCTCTGCCTACCTGGTCCAGCTCACTTCTCCAGCTAGTCCCCATCCATGGGCTTCTAAAGGAGGCAGACAAGGTCTCGTGGTCTTCAGCCTCAGGAGTTTTGCTACACCTTTACCTGCATTATTGATAAGATTAAGTATCCCTTCTTGGTCCCTCCTGTGACCCATCTCAGACATAAATTAGTTTAAAAGACAACAAGTTTCAGGCAGAGAACTCCTCTTCTTGGTTGAAGGAGGAACTCAACCACGTTTTAGAGCACCACAATGTTATAAACGCCAACAAGTAGGGTTTATGCCTTTCCTATACAATGTCTTCACAGTCTGCAGTCATTTCAAATAGGGTAGTGAGAAATATGAAGAGAGGAAACAATTCAGTACAGAATACTAACACCAAAAATATAGGTTCTGATGCACTTGGGGCCTCTCCCAAACCAAGCTGGGGAGAAAGGCAATTTACTGCATACCTATAAAATTATAATTGGCCAGTAAATGCACCAGCACAGTTGATGTGATGACCAACTGTGTATTTGCATGAGGTCATTCTGACAGCAAAATGAATGTATTTGTTAAGAACAAATCCCTCCAACATCACAAAGATGTAACAGTGTACCCTGTAACTCAGTGATGTGACCCCAGCCAAAGCAGCCTGAGTCCCCCGAAGCACAACATGAACTGAACAGTTCAGAGATCCCACCTGCCAACCGCTTTTATCACTGAAGTTGGTGAAGAGCACAGACACTCATTGCCTCTCCATTATTTGTCAGTAAGTGGACTTGAAGACCACCAAGACTCACCAAACAAAGCTCAGGCTGGGTTCTGGATAAAATGCTGAGTACCTGTGAAATCTTAAAGGAGCTAAAATCGGACCCTTTTGCTCCTGATCTACTTACTACACACAGCTACGTAACAAGCCTAATTCTTCACTTCTGAGTCTTTGTAAATACAGAGGCATTCAAACCTCAGCATGGGAATGACACATCCCTTCCACTCTTAGGTCACACAAGCGGCTCGAGGCTTATGAACGGCTTCTAAAGTCCGCTGCATGTACAAATCACAGTTTAAGGAAATAAGAGGAGGATCATCCAAGGCTATGGTGGGTATCCCAAACATTGCAATTTGAGCACTTCTGAGAACTAAACCATAGCTTAAACCATACAGTAGTGACCAGCACCAGTGAAACCTCCCCATACAGCACCGACTTTTCCCTGTTTTGTCCTGTTTTCACTGTAAGTCATCAATCCACTTTGAACATGACAGCAGATCATTGCCAACCTGGTGAGACTGAGCTGCTTCTAAATCGGGAACTGCAACAGAAGAACAGCACAGCGTTGAGGCTTATCTGAGGAAATGATTAAGTTCTATTAAATTCCATAGCTGCTTCTCTCATTGAAGAAATTGATACACTAATTAACACAACCACCATTATCAGCAGTTTATAGAATTGTAACCTAGGTATCACTATATATAGTTAAATAACTGATGTACAGAATCAAGCTCCACTACACTTGCTTCTTTCAGTATATAAAATGCCTAAGGAAAGAAGAGTAGACTGATCAATTAAAAGTTCAAGGGACTTGTATTTTTGATATAGTATTCCATTTCTTGATTAAACTTCATTGGCTACCTTATCTGTATCAGCCTTTTAGCTCCTTAAAAAGCAGGAGGTACTGCTTCAGTCAGATGTACTGTTAGAATAATATCACCCTGTCGTGGTTTAAACCCAGTCAGGTAATTCGGTCGCTCACTTCCCCCCCCCTTTCTTGCCCTCCTCCTGCTCTCGGAGGGACGGAGAGGAGAATCAAAAGAATGCAACTCCCACGGGTTGAGATAAAAACAGTTTAGTAACTAAGGTGTAACACAAATCACTACTGCTACTACCAATAATAACAATGATAAAGGAAATAACAAGGGAAGAGAATACAACATCTCACCACCAGCCAACCGATAACTTGCCCCCTCAGCCCGACCGATACCTCCTCCAACCCTGCAGTCCCCCAGCCCCTTCCGGCTCACTCCCAGTTACATCCTGGGCATGACGTGCTGTGGTATGGAATACCTCTTTGGTCAGTTTGGGTCAGGTGTCCTGTCTCTGCTTCCCCTCCTCCCTGGCAGAGCATGAGGCTCACAAAGTCCTTGGCCAAACCAAAACATCCTTGTTATCAGCTCTGTTCCCGAGCTGAAAGTCAAAACACTGCACTACACTAGCTACCAAGAAGGAGAAAAATGACTGCTACTGCTGAACCCAGGACACACCCTTACTTTTTCTTTGCATCTTTCCTTCTGACATCAGTGTGGTCCAAACCTCTCTCCCTGCTGCAGCTGCTGAGTAGTAGCCCAAAAAAGGTGTACGACTGCTTAGCACACTCTCTCCCCGTACATTAAAAAATGGGAAGGAGACCTGGATGGTCCCATAGGACAAATCTGCTTTGCTCTTTTCAACCCATGTTACAAGGGGAGGAGTGCAATGGCTTCTCCTCTGCAGCTCGTAACAACAGCACAGTAAATAAGCTTAGAAGCAGGATGGTCAAAATTGCAGTGTCTGGGTAGAAACAGCCAGGCAAGATCAGCTCCAAGTCCTCACTCCTACAAACGCATGGATTCAAACACATCCCCTCTGCATACCCTTCTGCAAATGTTTAACTAAATGAGTTTCATTCACTCCTAACTCTTTACGAGGAGTTAGGGTTTTTACAGGCTCTGAGAGCAAGGGAGAAGAAAAGCACAGGCACAGTTTATGAAGCGAAAGATGGTGAGGCTGCAGGCACTTGGCTTAGCAACCTTAATGGTGGAGAAGCTGGGAAACAAGCTCCATTAAGGCCACGAACTAATGACACCTCAAACTGGAGGCAGCAGAGTGTCCCCTAAAAAGCAATGTCCAAACTGGTGACAAAATGGGCGAGACAGCACACAGCTCTGCCCCAGGACAAGCACAGCCCCGTGCCACTTACTGGTACTGATAGGACCAGGCAGCGTGCCACCCAAGTGCTGTGCACAGCCAAGATGTCTTATGTGACCCCCTCGTTCCAGAAATGTTGCTCCAGGTAAATCTGACAGAGGAAAGAGCTATAGTTTGTGCAAGGGGAGGATTCCACCATGTCAGTGACCTTTCCAGAAGCACAGAGAATAGAATAAAGCATCCGTCTCCTGTTAGTAGCCCAATGCCATAAAGCTAAAGATCATCTTTCTGCACAAAAACGCTTATGATGTGCCATGGAAGCTTTGCAAAGTGCTTCTTGGAGAACTCGGTCCTTGACTGCTTGCTGAACTGGGTGGGCTAGGCATTAAAAAGGGCCATGGCTACCCCAGAAGGACTGCCACGAACTGAAGCATCAAAAACCCCCTAAACACATCAAATCCAAAGCTCTAGGATCTGGTACAAATGTTCTTCTAAATAAACTTCTCAAGTCTAATCCCAATGCCCTTCCATCAACTTCTAGCATGACTGTAACAGAATGCTAGCTCCACACAGGCTACTCCTAACTTCATGCATCCCACTCCCATAGACAACGATGCAAAATCCATCCACTGGAAAGGGTAGGACCATGGAGCAATCAACTGAAGACACCCCAACACAGGTTTCCCATGGGTATATGCTCATCTCACACTCTGAAATTAGGTTCCGTCCCTCCACGCAAGGCTGTGGCACAGTGCTATCACATGATAAAGCAGTAACACAGTCACTTATTGCTCTAATTTATTACTGTTGCAGCAGCTCATTCAAAACACCATCTAGACCCAAGTTAGGAGCTAGGTTGCTAAATATGCTTTAATCATAATATTCTTCAAAGAACGAGAGGCAGGGAGACAGGAGCCATTTTGCCTTCATCTGTCTTCTCTTGTCGCCAAAGCCCTCTCAGATGCTCACCCATTTATCACTTCGATAGCAATCGTTAGGTCTTTTCATCCCAACTCCTACAGACTGGTGATAGTTGTTAGACTTTTTATTTACTTCTCTAACTACAGGCAGAGTTAGTGCTGCAACAACTTCTGTCCTTTTATTAAATTCCTCATTCAAAGGAAGAGCACTTGAATATCATATATGATCCTATGCAGGCTGTATGGAGACATGCTCCTGGGTAATGAGCAAACAAGGAGATTTTAAAGGAAAAGGTAAGCAGTCAAATATTGCAAGTCCACACTGTTTACAGAATCTGGATTTCACTCTCCCAACATTTCAATAATCTTAGCAAATAAACACCTCCAAACAAGTCATGCTGGGTTAGTTGTAGTTGTTTGCTCAAACTTATGAAGCAATTAAACTCCAAAGAGTATAGGAAATGTGGAATCTGAACCACTAACTGCTTGCGCTAGTCCCACTCAATGGCTAATGTATTCACCTTTTTACCCCAGACTTCAGGAGACCAGCACCAGGTCCAAGCAGAAGAGAGGTGGGACATGGCTGGAGGAGCCATCAGCAGTATTCCCATAGCAGTGTCTGCTGAGGCAGTCTGAAAACTCAACTGTTAGGGAAAGAATATAAATAAGGAAATCCAAGAAGTTGTTTTCTTCCAGAAAACTTTGATTTCAAGCAACCCAAATATTCTGGGGAAGTTATTCGTGTGAAAAAAACTTGACCCACTCTAGAAATAGCTGAGGTATCATCACAAGCCACTAAAGAGAACAAACAAGGCAACCAGCATTGTTTAAATACACACTTGTGGATGTTAATATGCTCAAGGCCATGAAAACACATGAGCTGAATAATCATCACCTTTAGCATCCAACCCACCACCTCTCAGCCCAATTTCCCACATTAACCCAAGATCAAATGGTCCTTCAAGGCCAGGCTGGATGGGGCTTGGAGCAACCTGCTCTAGTGGAAGGTGTCCCTGCCCATGGCAGAAGTTGGAACTGCATGAGCTTTAAGGTCCCTTCCAGCCCAAACCAGTCTGGGATTTGCGAGTACACCAGGGAATCCTGTACCTCATTTCCCACAGCTCCATCTACATCATCAGATCTCCCATCCCACCACATGAGGCTCAGTCCTACAGTGCAGAATCTCAGACAGCAGTTTGGGCATTTATTGGGAACAGCAGGTCCCTGCAAAGAGTCCATTTCTGGGGTATGACAATGGGAAGCAGATTAGGAGAAATTACCCAAATCCCTCAGCCAAGAAAGCATCTCATCAAAAAAAAAAAAGAAATGAAACGTCTCTCTAGGCTGAAAACTGCTGACTTACATCTGTTCAGCTAATGCTCAAATACTATTACATGAAGTTGTACATGGCAAAAAAAAAAAAAGGAGTCTAATACAAAAGTTAATGAAAACTAAATATATTACAAGAAAGTTACCGAAGCATAAAGTCAGATACCACACTAGGTTTCAAATCCAGGGACACCAACATGGGAAAAGCTGGCATTCATACAGGAACAAGTTCTCAGAGATGGAAGAAATGTAGCAAGGCAAAAACTTCCAGAAGCCCAGTCTCATGATGCTACCTTTATATTCCCCCTCCCCCCCAGGCATACATTTTAGTACAACATGGGGCTTTCCACACTGTATTTAAAACCAGTTTTCTGTGCAACATTTAGAACTGAAACTTCTTTCATCTCCCAAACATTTATTGGCAAAGAGGTTTGCATGGGGGGGGGGGCAAAGAAGAACACGCTGCGGCTTCCTCCCTTGCAGCTCCAAATTGCTGAGGACTAGAGATGCATGACAGCAGACAGGGTTCAACCTCTCTGCAGCTCCCTGTCCTGCATCAATAAAATGGGTAGCAACTGGTGACATTGCCTGCAATCATTATGTTTTTTACTTTGATTTTTTCCCCTCTATTATAAGCTTAATAAAAGCCTCTGCTGCACTTCAGTGCAGACAGATTTCATTGCTACTCTTTTCACCAACTTCAGCCATAAAGCCACACTAATTACTCTGAAAGGCTAATGGGAGGAAAAAAGAAAGATACACGCAAGCAAACACATATTCCGAGTGAGCCGTCAAGGGTACAAGAGGGCTACAGCCCCCCAGCTTGGCCAGCCCTATTGACAGAACAAAGGGGCTTCTGGCCTGGCAGCAGCAAGCAAAGACTGTGGATGCAGAGAGCAGAACGAGGAGAAAAAAGGAAGAAAGAAAAGGAAGTAACACTCATTCTTGTGTTGTGAGGTCCTTACTATGCAAAGCTTTCAGGCTGCAAAGAAAAGTGCTATTGAGAGAAGGTGGAGGGGACCAAAATCCTGGGAGGCGAAGGAGCAAACACACTGCTGTGCCCTCTGCAAGGGGCCCAGGACCCTTCAGCAGCACTGGCACCAAACACAGAAACCAAACAGGAAGTCAGATGATGGGATAGGCACCTGTTTTATAACAAATAATGCTTTCTTGACAGATTTGCTCTCCTATGCTTGCGCACACCACCTCTGAGCATCTTGCAGAGCACAAACACATACTGCAAGCCACCACAAGATGGATCATCTATCCACCTGTCCTGCATGCACATGCACTGTTCAGAGTAGCCACCAGAATTACATCTACTTTTCCATAAGGAATGGAGAAGAAAAATGGAATTCTCAACAAATACACTTCAATATAATGGGTAGAAATGCCGGGGCAGCTTAAGTCATCAGGGCAGCCGTGCTGAGCTTCCTATGGGCTAGCAACAAGAGGATTTACCTCCTCACTGCCTCACAGACAGAAACCTGTCTCTTGACATAGTCATGTTTAACTGCATACCCCAAACACTGCAATTTTCTACAGACACTAATAACCACAGGCTCTCTGCTTGTCTGGAATAAATGACAAGTCTAAAACTCTCTCTCCCCACCATTGATCCTTCTTTTCCAAAGAAAAGGCCTCCAAACTCACATTTACAGCCCACCAATAGAGACGAAAACATTTCATGTGCTGGGACGCTTTGCTCCCTGAAATCTTCCCCTGAAGCAATGAGTATGGGAACAGGACCTGTAGATACCAGGCGCTCTCACCCAGTTATAAAGCCTGCCATCTTGGAAGTTTTCCACGTTTTTCTGTTGGATAAAACACTGGGAAACACAAGGCACAGACAGCATCATGCATTTTCTACCTGGGTCCAGCTCTCAGTGAAACAAGAGCATTTTAACCAAGTAAGGACCACCTCAGATCACCTTTCATAACGACTACTACTTGGGTTAGGATGATTTTCACCCACAAATCTCAGAACATGAGGAAACCTTATTTTTATCACTTTCCTGTTTGGCAGAAAACAAGAGGGAAAGTGCATGAGATACTCCTTTTGGAGAGGGGAAATCCTTTGCCAATAGCCTAGACATGGGACAGAAGTGTAACCCAGGTCCCCCATCTTGCCACACTTTGACTGGAGCCTCACCAGTCAAAGTGTGATCTGAAGGCGAGAGGAAACCACTCGCCTTCGGATCACTTTGGAAGTGCATTTGGGAAGTACTCCATGAAACCTGCACTATTTTATCTCCCTGTTCTTAAACCTTGTTATCTTGACAAGTAACAAGTAGCCATTTTCTGGCTCTCTATATTAATTATACTTTTAAGACATGTAAACTTTAGTCATCAGAGGAAAAAGAAGAAGAAGGGTTGTCCCTGTTACAGTAGCCACACACTGACAACCTAGCAGACACAAGCTAATTATTTTGTGTCTTTCCCAGCAAGTTCCATTCAATTAGCTGCACCGCGGGGCTCAAAAGGTGATTAATTGAGGTCTATTCTGGTTTATGGAATTACAGTCCCCAATGATGTATGCAAAGACAGGGGGAAATCTTAGACTTAAGCTGAGCTGCCTTGGCTAAATATTGAAAGAACAGCGGAGAGGTGAGGGAATTTGGCATTCACATCTTGTCTGCAGTGGAACAATTAATTTCCCACTCTACAGTAAGATGACCAATGCAGTGTTATAGCACACACACAAATAGTTGTCTATCAGCACTCAAACCTAAGGCAGGAGAGCACCAAAACAGCTCCTTGATGATGCACTGTCCTGCAATGGCCACTCACCAGCACACCCAAAAGCTGGTCCTTTCAACCATATTTTACAATTACTTCCCCCTCCCAGACTAATGACTTTTTTTCCTGCCCTAAATGCTTTTTTCATGATTTTGTTACATTCTTAAGCAACTTCTTAATCTTCTTCCTTTGCTCGTCCATCATGATGGGGGGAAAACATACACATTGGTGTGATTTTCAACCAACAAGTCACTTAGGATGCTCAGGGCACTGCACCTTAGGCTGAGGATTAGAAGGGCAATAAAGAGAAACATAAAATGAACTTAAGAGTGATGATCCCAATCTTTTCACCGACACCTTACAGGAGGATTGCTCTGCCTGCCCACAAAGCACCACACCCAGCCAGATGTGTACCGATAACCTGCTTCCAGCATCACCTTGAGGTCTCCGACTCTATTGCATTAGGACAGATTTCCAAGGAATTGAAGAACTAGGACACATTCAAGGGCTCCTTTGGTCTTAAATACCACTGAAAACCCATCCACTTTGGAAGGGGACATCTACATTTTCAACTTGCCATATGTTTATCAACAGAAGCTCAGAGCTGTGGTATGGCACTGAGACCATGCCACACCATGCACACATGGTCAAAAAATGATTCCCTAAATCTGTAGGTGAACGTTACTTTCATCTTCATTTTTCCCCTCAAGTCTGCATGACAAGCACACAGGTATGCAAAGGACCAACTGTATTTCAGATAGCCTCTGATTCAGAATATGTAACCACTACTATAAAGTGTAGGTGTACTGCTCTAACAAATTATTTAAAGCCCAAACAGCTCTTAACAAACATAACAGTCTGGACTCAATGGCAGATGCATTTTTAATTTACTCTTTTCTGTTAAAGCAGATGCAATGTTAAAAGAAACAGAGAATTAAACAGATGAGAGTAATACGTGGTAAAAAGGTGCCACTTAATGTACCACTAATTAAAATGATCTTTCCACTATTCTTGTTTTACCGGTATCGTTCTTTGCCCTTGGAGTTTTTGCCTTCAGTAGCTTAGTATCTGTTTGCTTCTACTTTCTTCGTTCCAGTATAAGAAATTCAGCATCGTATAATCAGAGGAGACAATAGGTTGGAAAATAAACCTGTAAAAAGGATGCTTATAGACAATGTGACTACTACCTGAGCCCACTTCTTTCCCCCAGAAGGTTTATGCTCAAGTGAAATGGAATAAACACATCTAACCTTTACTGAAGTATTTTTCAGTTGTGAGGTAATGAATAAAACCCACCGAGATAACAGACATGTTGGGATTCTTATCATGGCAAATCACACTACAGCCAAAACAGCCCTTCTAATGATGTCAGCCCTCGTCTTTCTTTACATCAGGGTTCACTTTGATTAGAGAATTCACACTGCACTGGAGCTTTTCAGATTAAACTGGCCCGTTATTGAGATATGAGGGGCAGCAGAGAAGCCCTGTGCCCAGTACCCAGGCAAAAGCAGCAGAGCAAGCCATTTCAGCTGCCAGTACATGCAGCAAGCCATGCTGCGCAGAAAAGGAACATTTACTGCCAAGGACCTGTAAGAAAACATGGATGCAGTTAAGTGTGCAAATATTTTGCTGTTGACAAAAGAAATAATAGGGTATTTTAAAATCATTTTTCCTTTTGGTAAGAAGGGGCTCCATTTCTCTCTGTAAAGGAATCAAATCGCAACACCATAAGCCTACCATCACCCTTGCATCTGACACTTCAAATCCATAAGCGTAGAGAAATGCAGGTTTATATCCCAAAATACCTTCCCCCTTTCCAGACATGAAGTACCACTTTTAAATATTTCCACTTTACTTGCTTTGAATTGCCCGAGATCAAATGAGTCAATTAAGTGCTGTGTCTTTTTTGTTCAGAGGCGAGATGAAGGTAATTTGCTGCTCAGTGCATCTGTTTCCTCATCAGCACAGTAAGGACCAGGCTAATTAGGGGAGGAAAACAATATGGTCATATGGATAGGCCAGATTGCCTGTCACTCAGTTATTCAGCAGGCAGGTTGTGCTACGAGGACAGCAAACAGATGAGGAGCCTTCATCTCCTTTTTCACTGTGCATCACAAAAAGAAGAAGAAAGGACTTCAAGCACTCAGATGGTTACCTGGGTATTTTTAGTATTAATCCCAAAAGGTTCCTCCCCAGGTCCTGCCTCATGCTGCAGAAAGCACAGGCAAGCTGCAGCACTGGCACGTGGAATTTATTACCCATTAAATGGGTGATGCTAACCAAGTCATTGCATTCCCTCTTCTACTGACCTTAAATCCACATTGCAAGGCATCGCTCAGCTCTCTGGCAATGGAAGCAACTGCCTGCGCTCCCTGCTCCAAGACCTCCCCACGCAGCCAAAAGGAGGGCACCCATATGGAGAATGGCTGTTTTTTTACTGCAACCAAATCTTGACAATCTCTGCCTCCTTAATGCCTCCCACACCAAGAGTTTGATTTTCAGTACATCTTCTGAAAACGATAGAAACTTGCAAAAAGGCAGTGCATGACCAAGGCCCATCTAAAGCTGTTGCTGAGACTCCCTTCCCTCTCCAGCACTGAAAATTCCCAATTATTTCTCATCATTTCTAGTTTCAATAGATTCAATTAGGCATATGAATTCATTCTCAAACACCTATGAGTCTGCAGCACTGCAGAATCACGGACCCTGACTCAACAATCACATGGGCGAGTGCCCAGATTCACCTTTAAATCCCTAAATCTGATACCAAAAATTATTTCCTTGATAAACTGCAAACATGCAAGTGCATGAGAAAAACAACTTCCAGAAGACGAGCTGGAGATAAGTAATTCCCAGTCACTCACATGCAATCCCACTGCAGCGTTTCTGTTTATTATGAGAAGATATGGAATATCAGAGGAAGTTCATTTATTCACTGGCCTGTAAAATCAAGCAGCAGTAGACATTACATTTATTACATCTAAGCTTTATTTGCTATGACAAAATGAAATGGTATAAGGTACAGAAAACAAGTTAACTCATATCGAGCATATCATGAAGGCAATCAACCTAAACACGGGCTTTCACATCTCCCCGTCAGCTACCACAAGACACAGACCGAGTGCTAGATACTGCAAAAACAGCTCCAGTTTCTTAATATCTAAAGAGAGTAATCCCAGCAGATCTCTGGTTTTACGTTAATCCAAAACATACCCATAAAGTCACAAACGTACTCAAGCAGGGAGTAGTTTTGCAGGGCTTCCTAAAAACCAACCCAAACCCCGTGAAACCCAGAACAGACTGGCTTTCAATGGAGACCACCTTCTTTGCATACCAAGGGGGACAGGTTCACTCACAAGCCATTTAAAAAGCCACCAGTGAGCATCTTTATATGCCTCAGCCCAAAATAAGACAACTTCCATCCCAGATTTTGGCAGACTCCCACACCAGACTTGACCCAATGACTTTGCTTAAACTGAAGGAGCTATTTGCTCCCATTCCGCTTTGCTTAAACTGAATCAGCTCTTTGCTCCTATTCCCAAAGTTTGGGGTGGGTCACCATTTAATGCAAATCCATAAACAAGTAAACATCCAAAAACATGGATCAAACTGCAGAGCTCCCTCTGAACTTGTATTTACCCTTGCACCCTCAAAGAAACTGTGTCTCTTCCTTACCAACTCTTTACATCGTTATTTGCTCAAGACTCACAACATAGCCAACCACTCAAACAAGTGGATGTTATCTGATGATGCACATCAAGAGATAGGAGGCTGTATTTGAGAGCAGCTATGGTTACAGCAGCATAGGTGAGAATAAGTGATGTCATTCAATATGCCATGAATTCAGTAGGAGTGCATAAACTCCTTTAAACACAGCTTTGTTGTCCCAGTATCCCACAAAATTAAGGGCAGTAACTACAATTCAGATCTTCCCACTTCTTAAAGTCAGTTAAATTGCTCCTTCTAACAGTGTGCAAATATTAAAACTTGTCCAAATGGCATAATCAAATTTAGCAAACTATGCAGAAAACATTAAGTGGCTGGAATAGCAAACCAGGCTATTTGCTCCATTGGGCAAATCCAGGCAATAAACCACGTTCTCTCCAAGGAAAAACACTGGATGGGGCTGGCCGTGAGTCACACAAAGGGCAGCACAGGGCAATGAGGTGGTCGGGCTCATGAGCAGCAACCCGTGCTCTGGCTCAGGTGCCCTACTAAAGCTTTGCAAAAGCAACAGAGAACAAGTTGCAAGAGATCTGTTTTGTGTAGTATGCAAGCTGTACCGACAACTACGCGCTGGAAACTTTATAGACACTGTAAACACAGAGGCTTTAACAGCAATGAGCTAAGCTGCAACAGGTCTCAGAGGGCTCTGCAAAACCCCTTTAAAAGTGTCTTAAATGATCAGAGCAAGGGGGAGCGTTGGGAAACAGCACATAAAGCACAATGCATGCGAAATGCCGGCTTGCAGGGTGCTGTGGATGCCAAAGTTTGCATGGGTTTGAAAAAGCAAACAAATTCTCAGCTGAAAAGCCTCCATTGAGTGCAATTCAATGCAGGTCTCCACCTCCCGCTCAGGGTCTGAGCCAGAAATCAGTGCGAGCCCAGTAAAGTCTTCTGGGGAGAGTTTTATATGCGGGTCTTGCTCTTACAGCCTCGAAAAGGACAAGAGGTGTCCACTCTCAGAGCCAGGTTACTGGACAAGAAGGCCTATGGCTTGACCCAGCCAAGCTCTATGTTCCTATTCGAGCCATTATACCTTGCTTCATGCTTGCATTCCGCGCAGGTTGATCCCACCCCATCGCTCAACACTTCCTCATTAAGCACCAACAAAAGCTGACCCACTGCGAAGGGGCACGCTTATTTCCCAGCAATAAGTGTGGAAGAGAGGTTAAACGGGGGCTAGCACTTCAGCTTTGTCACTGTAATTGTAACAGACTGTAAGCACCTAGATAGAGCAGAGCTAGCCTCTGCAGTAAGCGTAAAGAAATACTCTGCTCCAACCTGGCAAACCATTGCATCCAAAAAGCCAGAGATGGACACGCCACTTGATTTTGGCACGGGAAACTGAGAAGGCTAAAACACTGAGTGCAGACCTCGGCAATTTTAGCAATGATGTGCATTAATCAAAACCCCAAACCACAAACAGCAACCAACCAAAGGCAGCGCTTGAGTTTTTAAGGGACGCCTTAAGTCTGGCCAACACTGCAAGCATTTAAATGCAGGCAGCTTCAGAAGTAAGTGCCAGCATGAATTTAGATACTTGGACACATTCAAAGTCTTCCAGTTGCTGTTTCACTAGCAAATAATGAAAGCATACACAAATCATTATAAATAAAGTTTGGGGAGCTCAGTGGAAGATAACACTGATGGATTCATGATCTGTACTGCTGTAATAGAGCTGCTAATAACTGTGATGCATTGATTCAGGGTTTTTTCCTTAAAAAAGAAATCATAAAATCTGGATTTCTGCAAGGAATGCGTGCTCAGGAATTTCAGCCGAGCTGAGCACTGTATGTTGCTGACATTGTCACTATGCTTTAAGTCAATTAGGGAGATTGGAGCCAGATGGCTGAAAACGACCAAAATTACACAGTACATTCTGTTTATTAGTTAGGATTATTATTCAGGCCATAATTGCTTTTAACAGATTATTTATCATTATTAAGATTACATTGATGTACAAGGAAAGTACACAAGTTATGAAAAACATGATTTTTCAATTGCATCTGCCCCTTCTCTGTTCAAAACTTCTCTTAAACGTCTGAGCTAATAAATTTAAACCAAAAAAGACAGACAGGAACCCATCCTACTAACAAGATACACTGACTCTGAGACGTGACCAGAGACTGCAGAAAGATGCCAGCAACAGGGAATTTCCTGCACCTCTCACAGGAACGGGAGGATGCTCAACTCCTCCAAAGCTGCCTGAACCTCACTATAAACGCAACCAAACCTCCTTTGGAAAGTCCCACCTCTAAAAGTATCATTCCTCCTGAGCTCCAACCAAATGAGCAAACATAGGAAAGGCAAGTTTCACAAGGACTAACAACACAAATATCAACTGGGAGAGGCAATCTGGACCTAATTTAAAGCAGTGACAAGTACTCCTCTCCACAAAGGAGTTTGCCCAAGGAAGTAATCTATTTTGTACATGACAGATACCAGCCTATTATCCCCCTCCTTCAGCAACTGAGATGGTTTGTATCAGATGAGATGGCATATATATGCTAATATATATATATTAGCTAATACATATTTAATTACTCAAAAAAACATCATGTTAAGATGGTCAAATGCTTCCACCCATAAGATATCTGCCACTCAGGAAAAAGCTCTTCCAAACTGCCTCCAGTATCACCAGCTCTGGAAATCTGTGTCCTATAACTCTGAACCCTCAAAAGGATAAATCCAAGAGTCAACAGCTGGAGATCAGCAATACATTACAACCAGGGAAAAAAGGCATGTACTCATATCAGAGCCTACCCTGGAAGGAAAAAGCACACAGCAAACACACTGGTGGACAACAGCCTCACATAGCCAAAAGCCTTACTCCTTTGATGCGGCTAATACTAAGAAAAAAAAAACATACACAATATGGGTCTTTTTCTCTGCCAGAGGTCTTAAGAAGTCAAGCAACAATGAGGACAATTTAAGTTGTGCGAATCCAAGTCTCTTAAGCTTTTAACTTAATATATACACCGCAATTATCTGAAGAGTTATCTTTATCCTAAGGCCTTTGGAGAGCACTTAGGTTTAGCCACCCACCAAAATCCCAGAATGTAATATGCCACATTGCAGCTACAATTCAGCTTTGAAATATGGTCCTTTTGAGTCAGAAGCATACACTTTGGCACTATTTGTGGTTAATCCTGCATTAACACTTGGGCCAACCTCTGGGTTAGACGGCAGCAGCATTCTTCTTCCTATCTATACAGACAACATCTCATCCCACCAAGCCATGGTATTCTCAACGCTTCTGGTTGCTGCTAGGTTGGGGTTTTAAAACTTGCAAAAGGAGAGGAAAAGAAACAGCATTAGTAACATGCATAGAGTCCTCTAAAGTGGACAAAATACGCAGCACCATTAAGAAAAAGGGCATCAGACAAGAAAAGCATCATCTTTTCTCACCATGATCCTCGTCATTAAGCTTTGGACAGAACGGTGAGGAATGAAGGGAAGAAGCAGACTGGCTAATCAACAAGTACATAGTACAACTACTCATTAAAACCATATTGCATTTGCTCAAAATCCATCGACTTCCCATGTTACTCCATCTCCCCCCACACCTACCTCCTCATTGCCCTCAACTTCTAACAGCAGTAATGCCCTTGGCACATGGCATTTCCTTAGAATTAATAGCTGGCTGGTGTTAATGGCCCTTGGCTACACCTTGGGCCATCAACTCCTCCCAGACAGTCATTAATCCCAAGGAAACCTCAATCCTTATTACTTAATTAGCTCCACACAATCTGTGGAGCTGTAACACCACACCAAAGGCTTGTCTCGTAAGTTATGAGCAAGAAAACTTTCAAGTCAAAAGACTCGAGATACTGCACCAAAACCTAATTAAAGGCATTTTAACGTCCTAATAAATAAAGGATAATTATTTGGGGGCTGAATCAGCTCTTTGAGTAAGCAAAGCAACTGCTTTGATTCAGTGGAGAGTTAGAGGAGCTCCTTTATTTTTCAGTGCTATGGTGCATGCCACAGCAGCCAGCTAAAGCACAAACCCAAGCTCGTACTTCAGTGACAAAGTGATGGTTTTTAATATGCCATGAACTGCACCAAGAAACACTTTGCTTCATTTTGAGGAGGCTGCACACAAACAGGATTTGGGACCTCTGCAACAAAATCCTGTCGTGAAAGGCTCTCCCAGGCAGTGGCGAATACCCTACAGAAGTAGCCTGGGCTGCTGCTGCAGCTCCTCTTTCTGTTTCATTGCTCCTCTCACGTACTCCTGCCACCTTTAGGGCAGGTTTCTTTCCCAGATTACATATGTTCTGCAAAGCCAAATATGATTAATTACGATCTTTCATTATCAGAGTCACCCAAAGTGAAGACAAGCCTCATATTTCATGAGGCTGCATTAATATCCCCATCCCAAAGGGGACCCAACCTCATCACTGGCTAATTCAAGCCCAAAGCCGCTTCCACCTCCTTCCCAGCTCCTCGAGGACAACAAGGGAACAAGCTTTTGGTAGCAGCAGAGCCAAGGGAAGATGAACAGTCTCGTCAAAATAAAACACAACAAAAGACTGATTCGCAGAGGAAGAGAAGCCTGAGGAAACAATTCAGATTCAGAGGACACCCGATGATTTAAACGTGAGGCTCAAAGGGAAAACGAGATGCCTATAATTATGAAAGCAGTATCTTCTCATTGCCTGGACTGTTATTAGCTGGGATAGCAAACAAGATGACAGCCAGAGACTTCATAAATCAGCCAACACCGCATGTTGCCGCTCCTTGGCATTAAGCAAACATCTGCCTGCTCCTGCACAGGGAGTTGGGAGGATCCTGCAGTTTGCTTGGGGGCTGGCTTTCCTTCCTGGCTTGTCTCCTTCCACTGGTGAACTCCACTGGGCTAAGAATAAGCATATACAGCTAGCAGACCACCAAAACAGAGCATCTTCCAGAGCTCACCTTCCCTCCCCTGTGCTACAATCACCTACCTGCCAAACAGGCATTTTAAAGCTATTTATCAATGCTCACACCAGCAAAAAGAGAGCTTGTGCATCATGCTGCCCCACTGTGCATCTCCTCCTCTTTCCCATCACACTGCTTCTCATTTTTGGTTTGTTTTTATGGGTTGTCCTAATAAGGATTCATTTGCCCATGCCACTGAGCATTCTCTCTCCTCCTCCCCCCAGGCTGGCTACCTACCTGCCATAATAGCTGCATAAAAGGAAAACCATTCCAGGTAATTGGCAGGCTCTGCTAATTGAAAACTGGGGAGGTAATCATTTGGCCCAGGGAAAAGCCCCACTCACATGCTGTAATATGGACCACCATCTGTTTGCTAAATTAGCTGCAGTGAAATATTAACATAAAAATGACTGACACTGATTACTTTTTGAAGGAGTTTGCCTTAACACAGAGGACATTTCATCACCTCAATGAAGCTCCTCCTGAAACAGAAAGCAATTTGTCCTCCAAAGGGCCAAGATATAGATGTAGTCAAACTTAACTGAGCATAAACCCATTAGCTTACCAGTGATGGACCTTCCCAGTAGCATCAACTTGATGGGACAAGCATCCTCAGCTCTCACTGCCTTGGGCCTGCATTCACCTATTGCATGGGACATGCTGGTCCTTATCTCTAGGGAGAAGATGTACAGACCTGTACAGGACAAGGGCAGCCTCACATCCAGGGTCACTTAATTCACTGTGATTAACCAAATTTTGGGTGATTGAGGAGCTCTCAGAAGCTCTGGCTGGCTCAGGTAAAATGGGATAGAAACAGTACTCCTGCTTTATCTCAGATCACAAGGCTGGATCAGGGGTGATCATCTGCTTCTCTTTACAATTCCCAATCAAGCCAAATCTTCCCCATCTGGGGCAGAAACTTGTCCACTTCAGCAGCCTGCACTCAAACCCCAGCCTCTGGAAGCAAACACAGATGAGGAGAGCACCTCGTATGGATGATGGGCACACACATCACATTGCCCAGAAGAATACAGCAAAAACTGCTCACCACAAGATACAGGTAAAAACAGCAGCTGACCTCCTCAATTCCATGAGATTTATCCTTATATTGCAATCATGGCAACTGTCTCCCTAATGTTCTCACCACAAGCCAAAATCCACATGGCACCATGCACAACACCACATGGGGAAAAATCAAGCACCAAAAAGCCTGGATCTGGAGCTGCAGTGAGAAACCGCATCTGAGGAGGAGTAGGGCCCTTCTTCCTCTCAGACCTTTCACACCAAGTGCAAGGTGTACCACAGTAAATTAAAACAAAGATGCTGTTCAAGCAAGGAATCCAAGCTCACTGATTAAACTTATAGCAACAGCTGTCAAACAAAACATTAAAGCACACAATATATTTGCTACTACAAGTTCCTATCCTATACCTTCCCCAGCACTGCTTATTTACCTAAGGGAAGGAAAACACACAAATATGCTGCTTCTTCTCCTCCTAAGCCTGTATTTTTTCAGTGAACACACAGCCTTTGTAGCATAACAATAGCAAAGAGCATCCAAATACAGACCCCATCACTTGCCATACTGATACACAGCATCAGCATGTTGCATACACACATGCATGTATTGTATATGTATAAAAGCATACACAGCAGGACATAGGAAAATGCAGACACACTGTTATGCATTTTATAAGCCCAACTAAAGCTGCACCACTGAAGCAGTAATCAGAGGGGCTCCCAAGTAGCCCCAAGGGTCCCTTTTTGCCTTTAGCAGGGAAGTGCAGGAGGTCCAAATACTGCCTGTACCTCTGCTAGCCCACACAACCGTTGAGGGATAGAAGACTGAAGGCATCAAAGCCACTTCCCTGAACCACACAAGCCTTCAAACTCACAGCAAGCACGCTTGGAGGAACTTGGAGTCACACTTTAATTCTTTGACACATGATAACGCTGGCAATCAGTACCATGTACAAACTGCTTCCCTCCAGCTCCTTGCACTGACTGTTTTGCTGAGAGAGGAATTTGGATTCTCCATTGTCCTTCAGGGCTTAATGTAAAAAAAAGCACACAAAAACCACATAAAACTGTTTTAAAACATCACCCATGATACTGACAATTAAACCTGAAATCCTTTACATCAAATATCACAATTACAGGGGTCACGTCACATCATTTCACCCACACACACACCCCTTTTGCAAGAGCTCCGTTTTTACTTTTGCTTAAGCATCAGAAGAAGCGATGGAGAAAAGTTTGAGGAGAAGCCATACGAAGTTCCTGAGGCAAGAGCTCATTAGTGACTCACTGCTATAATTAACAGTTAAGCTGACCCCATCAGGAGTCAAAATGCATTTTTCTGATGGAAATGGAACGGGTCTCTAGAAACCTCATCGCAGCAGTTGAACACACATACACACACAGATGGCACCCTCAAGAAACACAGTTTAATCACTACGGACTGGTTTCTATATTAAAGACATAAGTAAACGACAGCAAATAAAGCAAATAATGTTTTTGCAATGCCTTGATACATTTCCCTCAGTCATCTTCAGGTGTCAGCTGTAACAAATGAAGCATTTACTGGGTGCAGGCTTCACTTTAAACAAATCAGTGCAAGTCCCTAAAGGAAACAAGCAGCAGCATATTCATAGTAGCATTTCATCATTCCGGAGCCGGCAGAACGAAGCTGACAAGTACACAAGATAAATACTTTGTTCTGTCATGCTGTGTCATGTTGGGGAAAACAAAGTGTTAGATGACCTTTGGAGGCACAGCCCACAGAAGCCTCCCTTCTCGCTTCCACACCGCTGTCGAAAGGATGGGAAAAAGGAAGATAAAATAGGAACACCCCTCCAAGGCACTGCTTCACAGCAGCTGCAACTCAAGGGAACTCACAGCCACCTTCCTGGCAGAGGTTTTGCTGCTGAAGCCTGAAAAGCCATCAGAGCAGGAGGCAACACCGCTGCACCTCTGGAAGTTCTGCAGTAACAGCACCACACTCGTCAAAGGGGAAAGAATTAG
Organism: Pezoporus flaviventris; assembly: GCF_033815535.1. Taxonomy (NCBI): domain Eukaryota; kingdom Metazoa; phylum Chordata; class Aves; order Psittaciformes; family Psittacidae; genus Pezoporus; species Pezoporus flaviventris. The sequence continues at coordinate 57,621,586 of NW_026892549.1, forward strand.
AACTGTGCAAGTTAATTACTATTGATCACTGGTTCCCACCAGCAGAATGCGTGTTCACTTTCTGTGCTTCTTCAAAAATAAATGGAATTACACCCTTTTGCTCTTGGTGGGATTTAAAGGCACAAACCTGGTTCAGCAGAAACCAGCCCCGCTGCTCTCTGCAGAGGATGGCTCCAGCACAGCAGCACAACCCAAGGACAATGCTTTCTGCACCAAAATCACTTCATTGGGCCAGGCAAAATCATGCGAGGACACTTCCCCCCTTCAACAGGACCACGGTGTGCCCCAACTCCATGGCCCATCCAGTTCTAATGCAGACAGACATGCAAGTAAAGCATGTCAGTGGTGATGCACTGAAAAACCTATGTACACCAAATGCCCATTAAGGCCCTTAGTAATTTTCTGTTCATTCCAGCCACTTTGAAATTCTACTTGTGTTTTAGTTTATTTTCCTTTATTTTTTTTCCCCCTGATGTTTCCAGGAACATCCCGCAGGCTCCCCATCCCCAACAAGCAATGCTGGGAAACACAAACACATCATCTCCACCACATTTTCACATGGCAAATAGCCTCTGTGTGGGTACTTTTGAGACTAGGGAAAGGAGAATACTGAAATACTTTGGATGGGAGTATTAATAAACACCTTTGAATACTGCAGAACTGGTGCAATCAGTGTTTTAACTAGTAAAGGCATCTGATGGGACACACTGTCCTGTCTCCCCTTACCAGGATGTGCCTGCTACCCTCCCACTGCTGAATCTCACAACAGCACAATTAAATATTTTATTGTTATTTTTTCCTAAGAGTTCCCACTTTTAAAGTGCCACGTAAGCAACAAAACTAATTCAATAAAATACAGATGATTGCAAAGACCCAAAGAATACAAGGAGAAGATGCGGAGCTGGGTTGCGCAAAACTAATCCGAGGCCCTTTTTATTAAAGCTAAGCATCAAATATATACTTTCATTTAAAATAAATCACTTTGTGTTCTCAAATAACTGTAATAACTAACCATAGATATTGTATTAATTGTAAGCATGGGTATAGTTGACATTTTCCTCCTCCCTTTTCTCCCATGAGAGATGGCAAGCAGCAGACTGTCCTCATTAATTACACTGTCACTTTCCTATAACAACCCGCAGTTACAGAATCTCCATAATAAATTATATATATATTTACATCAACTTCCTAGCTTTCACACTGGTGCATCTAATTACTGTGAAAGAGACAAATAGGTAATTAAGCTATTTGCAGCTAAAGAAGTCTGGCATTACCAGTGTAAAAAGACAGGTACCGGAAAGCTGGCCCTCTAGTATACATAGTAAAAAGCAATAATGCTAAAAAGCAGATAAGGTAAAAGTGCATCTGTAATTATTAACAATATGCCTAACATTTAAGTGTCACATTATTATGAATTAATTTAACATTCATTAGAGTTGCTCTGATATTAATGAATCCGTTTGCCAATTGCTTTGCCTTCAGATAAGACTCCTGCAGTTCCGTCACAACCCAGTTGTTAAGTATTAATTAACAAATGCTTAAGAGTGAAAGGCTGGAAAGAGTAGTTAGATAACAAAGTGGTTTGATACATCAAATACACTGTATAGAAGAGAAATAATAACGGGTAGACCTACAGAGCCTCTTCTATTAATTTTTAGCCAGGTTCCTTTAGAAAGTAGATTTTTGGATGGTTGCAGGGTACTGCATCTATCCAAGCGCTCCAAATCTTTGCACTTTTGGGCCAGCTTCAACTGCCCTGACCTCTGAAGTGACCACAGGTCTAACTAGGCAGAAGAGCTCCCTAGACAAGCTGCCCACCAGAGCCAGCTACAAAGCAAGGACAGAGAAACACCCATCTGCACGTCCAGATGTGTTCATCACAACCCAGGCAACACCCTGCCATGCCCCAAGGCAGGCTGGGGTGGAGAGCAACACCCACCTCCTCGCCCCAAGCCAAACCCAGTCATGGAGATGTGACAGCATCACTCCAGTAGCACCTCTATGTGTTTATCCTTCTTTCTCTGTAAATTACCACCCCATGATGTTTTAAGCATCATATGGACTAAACCAGAATGTTACTCTGCATTAAAGAAAAATAGTTGAAAGACATGAGAAGCAACCCAAGTGCTAACAGTTTATTATAAGAGTTCCTTAACTAAAGCTGAACCACAATGAAATATTTTCAGAAGTACACGTGGCCTCCCCAGGAATACTAAGTGGCTTCATTATTTTTCCCGATTATAGGCTGAATAGCAAATGAGTTTATAATAGAAACTGCTGCAGGAATATTTTACCCCACCAAGAAACAGAAGCACTATAGAGAACTACACATCTTCCCATCCCATGGATCTGGGAAAGTGCAAGAAGAAAGCATTATACATCCCAATCCTATCATAATGAGAATTAAGAAAGAAAAATAATTTTCATATATATATATTTCACATACATGTATAAAGTGTGTGTGGTTTTTTTATATACACACATGTACACTCTTTTCCCCCCTGCATTTCTGTCCCAAAGCCTCCCTCAGGACATGCTGCCAGCATGCCTCACATCCCACTAGGTTGCTTTTTGGGGGACCACCCTGTATTGCTGCTTCGTTTGGCAGAGGCTGACTCCCCACAGAGCACCTCTATTTCCCCACTGGTGGGAAAGGATGAGCCTGGGCAGCGCACACAGCACCACAATAGAGGTTTCTGTGTGGTTTTGAGGGGGGTGACTTACTGAAGAAGATGCACTTCAGAGGGATGCAGCCACTGACAGGATGCACATATCTATTTCCTCTAGCAAGCTTTCGGGAACCAAAGCCCTTCCCAGCAGTGGGAAGCAAGGTTTCCTGCTGCAAAACCTGCATTTTCTCACAACGAGGAGCCTTGACCAGGCATGCTGCTGGGGAAAGATAACCAAGAGCAATTTCATGGACACCAGGCAGGCACACTTCCTCCGCTCAGCAAGGAGCGGGGCCAATAACTGTATTTACTTCAGGATGACCCGAGCTGATGATGATGCTCAGCAAGCAAAGCTTGCCTGATACAGCTTGTAAAAAAAAAAAAACAAAAAAAAGCCCAAAAGAAAACAACAAACCAGCAACGACAACAAAAACACACTAAAACCACCCAAACCTAAAACTGGTTTGTGTTTTCTCTCCCCTATTGCTTTCTTCCCACTGCATCCTTCCACCCTTCTCACCTTGCCAGGGGAAACCACATTTTTACAGGCAAGAGCTATTCTCCCTTGTCTCCAACACACACCCGTGCAGTTGTATATAGACAAAAGGCAGGCACCCACACTAAAAATAACACAGCACTGCGCTTCAGAAGTAACCTGATGCTAAAACAACATGACAGCTGCCATTCGCCTTTCCCAGGCGAATCGAAGGAAGGGTTTAGTCATCCCGACCTGCTGGATGCTGCAGCAAGCGCTGGGCTATTCCAGGGGAATCAGTAGCTCCCACTGAAGGTTACCAAAAGGGGGGCACAGGGGTTCAGCAAACGGCTGCATCCAGACCCATAGGATCCCAAAGCTTGTGCAGTCATGGGGCTGTTCCACAGGAGGAAATGTGTGTCTAATGACAGCGCTTCTTCTCCTCCTGTCTCCCCACTCTCAGTGCCTGGAAACTTCCTTGCTATCCCAGCAGAGAGAGGAACAGGCAGAGTCTGCACAGGGAAAGCAGAGGCACCTACTAATACAAAACCAACTCTTAATATCCCTAAAGTGTAACATTCTTACCAGTGCTTCCTACAGACTCCAGAAATCAAATACCCCAAGGAAAAAGCAATAAGGCAAACCATCCACATATTTCACAGGAAGTGTTACAAACTGAAAGATGCACATTTCCATCAGTCTGCCTTCCACCAGCACTCAAAGTTCTTTTGCTTCCCCCCTCCCCTTTTATTTAGTATCTACTTTAATTTGCAAGAAAGCTTCCAAATTACCTTAACTTCATACCAAACTGTGACAAATCAAGGGCATAAAAACCAGCAGACTGCAGGGAAGCAGCCTGACTACACTGCACCTCTTTACGGTATAAAAGTTTCTCTCTTGTCTTCCTTCCCATTTAAACATTAAGCCTTCCAAAGCTGTGTCTTTTGCCAATCCAGAGCTCAGCTAACTACACTTGAAGGCAGCAAGAGAAAGACACAGACCATACTTCATGCACTCAGGGCTGAAAAGCTTTGCAGTAACACAGGCAATACGTCGCCTGCAAGAACAGCCAGTAAAACTTCAATCTCTTGCTGGTAGACTGTTCCCTCATAGTAAGGAGCAACTGCAAGCCAAGGTCAACTCTTTCCTTTAATTCTCTTCTTTATCCTTTCTCCCCCAACCCCCCTTCCCAAGGCATGGGAAGAGAGCTTAGTTATTTCTGCATGGATGCAAGGTGAATGAGGCTGTCGCTTCTCATTGCAGTGCTATTTATTACAGGTCGCTGACATAATACAACTTCCACACACACAATGGAAGAAAAGGCAGTGGGGGAAGGAGTTCTTCAGCACTGCCTCACTTCTTTGAAGGGAATAACAACCAGGCTTTATTTATTTATATAGTGATCTGACAACAGAGATGCAGCAGCTTGTTTTCGGAGGCTGCCTGCTGACAGAAGGCAAGTTACCCTGTTATTTGGTGGTTTAAGAACACACACACACAACAGAAGAGTACACACTGGGAGAAGAAACTACAAGCTTAACCAGACACGCCAATGAAGAAGGGAGAAATGATAATGAAATCAAGACTGGGGGAGTATCATAAGCTTGCTCCTGCACAAGCTAGATTCACAGCAAGGAAAGAAATAGGGTAATAAGAAATTAAGCTTCACATCCTCAGCTGGTGTGAATCAGCATCATCCCTCTAACTCCCCTTGCTGCAGCAGGAGACCCATTCCAGAATGCCTGCCTAGTTTAGGGGTTGGTTCTAGTCTCTCATCAGCAGTTCCTCCCAGTTTAATTCTTAGTTTCAGATGAAAAGATTTTATAGACCTCTGTTCTGTCTAGAGATGGGTTTGCCTAGAGCTCCAAGCAATAAATTGATGAGAAATCAATTTTTCCTGCACTGTGCTTTGTAGTCTTGCTTTTTCTTTTTTCCCCACAGAGCACTGAGAGCTGTTTATGAAATACCACATTCCTTACTTGTTTTCTAAAGGTAAGCTAATGCATTTAAAGATCAAGAATATCCACATCCTATTTTTAGGTTGCCAACGGTAAACTAGAGCTGCCGTAATAAAAGGATCTTTTAATTCACCTCTCATTTTATTTCACACCCAGATTAAGAGATAAATAAGCCTGTACCAAAGGCAGTGGAAGTTGCAGCAGTGACTCTGGAGGATGCAGAGCGACCCAAATGTGACTGCAAGAAGGCTTTTGCAAGCTTCCCCTAGGGCTGGCTTTCACCCACAGACCCCACAGTGCTTCCAAGTCACACAGCCAGCTCTCACCCATAGGAACACACAATGTGGAAGAGTGGTCCTGTGTCCTCCTGTACATCATTTATCACTGAATTACACACTTAAACCCCATCATCAGCATTCTCTCGCAGCAGCATCTGTAACGGAGCATGGCAGTTGCTATGCAGCGAGGGCAGCTATTAGCTCTTCTGCTGATAATATAATTAGTATTATAATTTAAGCAGCACATTTTTTATCCTTTCCTACCCCCAAACGCTTTATGGATTAATACCTCTACTCAAAAGGCTGTCCATCTCATGAGCCTGAACTGAGACCATGGAGCAGAAATTCACGCCTCTGGAGAGCTCAAGTCTTAAAGACTGTGTTTCCCAATCCTCAGGGTGCCAACAGCAGCAAGGTGAGCTGGCAGTCCCCAGTGGTCACAAAAGCCTTTCCAGTAACATCCAAAGTGAGTCCAACAACACCAACCCCATGGCTGCTGCCAAGGGGCCACCAGATCCTGCTCACAAATCCCCTACCAAGGTCCCATCCTCCCCAAAGGCAGGAGGCTGGTGAGTATTTACAGAGAGGAATAAAGACAATGCAATCACCTGTGCTGGAATGTGGAAAGACTGCCTGCACAACCCGCAAAGAGTCAAAGGATTTTTAGCTTATCAAACTGTGCCAAGACAGAGCTCAAAAAGCCTCATGTGCTCCAACACTGCTCCTGGCTGCCTCATTTAAGCATCATTTCAGGGGCAACCCTCCACCTGTATTTTTGGCTGCAGCTCAACTACAGACTGCTTTCCTGTCACCATCTCCTTCACTCTCTGTGGATGTGTAATCGTTATCAAAGCTACTGGGAAGGCACGAGGAAGAGCTTTGCAAGCTCTGGATTACATGCAAATGTAACGCAACCCTGTCCTTCCTCCCCATAGCCTCACCTCCCACAAACAACAACCAAATTAATTAAATGCTACACAAGCATAAACAGAATGAAAATACAATGGGCTTCGATCATTTCACCCTTTTTACAGCAGTTGTGCTTCTTTAGCATGGGAGGGAATGGTGGCTTGTTAGCCTGAGCTGGCTCCTTCAGTTCAATTGCTGAGGCTACCCAACACACTTGCACTCTTATTTGCTCTCCTTTCTACTGTGTCCCAAGCTGTGAAATTAATATGCACAGAGGACATAAACCTCTCACTCAGGAATAAAAAGTGACCTTAATATGCTCCTGCTTAATCCTTCCCAGGCTCATCGCTCTGGGAAGACAACCCAGCAGGAAACTAAAGTGCCACTTTGCCCTCTGGTGAAAGCATCCATTCCATCTGTGACTCCTTGTGGGAAATCCCTTGCTAGGAGGGAGCACCACAGCAGCAGGAGCAGAGGTACCACGTAGGGCTGCTAACTAACCCCTCTCCACACCAGCTACATCCATGCCTAGACAATACAGTGCAGAAAAGCACAGAGTGCAGACCTGACGTGAACATAACTACTCAATATAGCTGGCTTTCAGGGAAAGTCAGGGGGTTTGGATCAAAAGGGCCAGGCTTTAATGAGGAGGCACATGTGAGAAACTGCTTTTGCTTCTCAACCCACCTATGCAGAAGCAACGAGCACTTTGCACAGGAGCACCCATCCTGCCACAGGCACACACAGGGGCATAGTTGCTGCTGAAGCAACTCCATCCAAAGCTTATTTAGGATATATGTAATTTATGCCTACCTACACTCACTCCACTGTCCCAGGTGAGCCCTGGGGCTTCTCCTGTTAAGAGTTTCAAAACTGTAGGCCCCCAGACAACAAATCCTAAAGACTTCTGCCATATCCACCTTTTCATGCATGAGAAACTGCCCCACTGAGCCCTGAAACTAGAGGTTTGCATGGTGAAGTTGGATGATGCTTTGGATGGGAACATAGCACCCTGCTCTGCAGTGAAAAAGTAGGATGACACTTTTCCTTCACCCCAGTCTGGAGAGATGCTTAAGTGCACATCTTTCTCTAAAGGGATGAAAGAAGCAGCACCAAATTCTGACTACAGAGCCCTCACACACAAACCAGTCACACAGTAATTCTAAGGGCTTTTTTGGGACTACCTTAATTCTCCTTTTCCTAACATACAGTGGCAATGGTCACAGAGACCAAAATCTTGCTTTTGTGGGCATCCAGGCAAATGAGAGCTTGCATCAACTGCAAAGTCGTGAATGCAAGGAATTCCACAGATTCTTCAGCTACGGGGTTGAATTCTTTCATTGGAAAATAAATATTTTGACAGAGTATCAGATAAAGGAAAAAAGTATGAATATATACAAATTAAACAAATTTTGCATTGACAGAAGTAGCCTATTACATTTTCAAAGCAATAAACTCCAGAGCAATGAGGCTGCATCCATGTTAGTAGGTCTTAAATTTAATACCCATACACACACTGGTGTAACACACACATACCCACCCCAGCCTTTTCAACAATTGTCACAGATCCAGAGCACAAGGCCACAGCAAAAGCAAAACCTAAACACACTGGACTCATTCAGGAGAGCCCAATGCTGCTTCTGGCTTAGCCCTCAACTTGTACAAGGGTGGATCTGTCACTTCAGTCTTCAGCATTGCAACATTTTTTCTTTGGATTTAAATCAGCAAGCCTTTGGCACATGGGCTACCCACTGTATTCCTCCAACACTTTGCTTGCATGCATTACACCAATTGCATTACCAGCCTTCTGCAATGTTACTGAAATCACAATTGTACTCACATCCACAACTCCACTGTTCAACCTGCTGCCTGCTCACTGAACACCTCCATGTAGCTTCAAGTGGCTTTTGGTTTTCCCTGTTTTATTTATCTGGTGCTTACCCGTATCAATCAGGCAAAGCCTCTAGGATGCCTTCTGCACAGTAATGAACTACCATGCCATAATCTGTATTTTGGGAGCATTTCTCAACAGACACTCATCTTTTTTTACCACTGAAAATGTACTGATATGTATTTATTTTCAAGAAGGAAAAGACACTTCCTTCAGAGGAACAGAGATCTGTTAGTAACATTAAAGCAAAGACAAGAAACCTGGAAAGGGACTTTTTACATGCATGTAGTGACAGAGGGAATGGCTTCAAACTGACAGAAGATGGATTGAGATGAGCTCTCAGGCAGAAGTTCTTCCCTGTGAGGGTGCTGAAGCGCTAGCACAGGGTGCCCAGAGAAGCTGTGGCTGCCCCATCCCTGGCAGTGTTCAAGGCCAGGTTGGACACAGGGGCTTGGAGCAACCTGCTCTAGTGGAAGGTGTCCCTGCCCATGGCAGGGGGTTGGAACTGGGTGAGCTTTAAGGTCCCTTCCAACCCAAACCAGTCTGGGATTCTACAACAAAATGCACAAGGAAAACACCAATGGGAGGAAGGGGAAGGTGTCACAAAACTCAGCCATCTCTAGAAAGTTGTGTTTTCTACCATGATTATTCAGAGCACAATTTGCAGAATTTGTTAATTTGACATGCAAATAGTCAGTTACACATCTAACTGACCATTCATGCAAGCAATGACACCCACGATTACCTGACTGCATAATTGTCTGGGCCTAATTTTGAAACTGGGTCTTACATTTTCTGTTGAACACAAGCGCTGTGTTTAATAAATAGGTATCGAGTAGTTCTGAGGCAAAGTCATCCAAACCTACTGACTCAAAACCAAATATTGACAAAACACACTTAAATGAGTATTTACCCAAAAAGAGCATCACGTAACCCTGGCCATAAAGCTGCATGTGCCCAAACTGAGCCATAAGTTTCCTTGCTGAAACTTCTAGTGCTTCGAATTGCAACTCGCAGCAAAATACATAATCAATGTAGGCACAAGTATCCGTACAAACACACCAGATAGACAAAAACTATCAAGCTCCTTATTGTCATTTTTTCTTCAGAGGAAGACTTGTTCTGGGACATTCTTGCTGCTTAAGTTGTATTCTAGGGAGGAAAATCAAAGTAAAAGCACATTAAAAGAAACCTACACTTAAACAAGCCAGTCAGCAGCTTGTAAGCTTAGTTTCATCAGGCAAACCCTGAAGATCAGGCAAAACTCAGGCTCTGAATGATGAGGTGATGCAAGCTTTTTGCATGCGATCTAACTGATTAATGTCCCAGGTCTTCACCTTGCTGACCTCCAAGGAGAGGTTTCCTTGTAAACTTCATCATCTTCAAGTACTTTCAGCCAATGGTAAGGAGTATAATTCTTCTATGGAATAATCCTAAAGACAGTCAATTTTCCTGTGAATGTCAACCACAAACCTCTATTTTACATGTCAACCAAAAGCTCTTTCAGATTAGCTGTCAGAGTCCATGAGTTTTGGCCAGATATCAATTTTCTGTGTGGATGATGCATTAAATTTAAGATGCTTGTTGCTACAATGGGCAAAGGAATACAGCAATTACCAGGCCATTTCTGACTTACGAATCCATAAGTAATCATATTGTTGGGAACTCAAACTTAGTGGGAAAGAAATGAAGCAGTGTTAAAAGCAAAGACTATCACTGAGATACTAACTGCCAGCTCCCTCAAGATGCATGTTGGTGGAAAGACCCGATATCACAGTCCCTGAGCCATAGGTACATTTGCAGAGGCACAGGGAAAAGCTACTCCAATGCCCTCAAGCCTGCATTGCATCCATGATACCTACACTTAGACCACAGAGAAGATTTGAGGTAGTGCTTGTTTCTCTCTCCACCACTCCCTGATACTTTGGTACCTGCTGCTTATGTTTATTTCTGTCATATGCTATTAAGGCCCTGTATTACTTGCCCAGAGACACCCTTTTCAGTATTACTAAGTCAGGCTTGCGTGATTGGAGAAGTGATGTTGTTCCAGCACTTCATACTGCTGACTCGCAAGGAGAGACTTATTTTAGCTGGTAAAACAAGTCTCTGAGCCTGTGCCACCAAATAAAGAGGTTTTACTCCAGATATTCTTAGAAACACAAGCATGCTCCAGTCCATACGAGTTGTCAGAGAATTTAGTCAACAACTGATCTAAGAAAGAAGATGAGCTTCAGTGATCTTAGGTGGGTTCATCAAGAGTTAGCAGGGATCCCCCCAAAATCCTAGCACTTTGGTTCACATCAGCACTATCCAAGTCAAAAGGCAACAATCCAAGTAGCACTGCATCCACCCTCCTTGCCTGGCCTTGCACCAGCACTCATCCTCCAAGAGCATGCAATAGTACTGCCTTCATAAACTGCTCTAAACACCATCCGTGCCCCAGGGAGACACTGGCATCATTAACAGGACAAAGCATAAAAACCTCACACTGCCCCCAGAAGGCAACACAAACAAATCTAACCCTGACAGAGGCTACCCGATGCCAAAGTTTCCATAGACAGTGTGGACAGAAAGTGTTTGGAACAGAAGCTTTTCTGCCCAAATGGATAGAATCCGTCTGGGATAGACGCGACCTACAGAAATCACACACCCTCATATGGCACTTACTTGGAGAAAGCTATTATTCACAACGCTTTTTTCTCATTTCTACGGGCCTTCAGTGAGACTGAGATTATTCAAGTTGACAGTGAAAGTTTGGCAAGATCATTTTCCAGTATCAAAGGACACCTACTCAGTAATTGCTCTGCTGTAGCATCAAGCATAGCAAATATTTTAATGCCTTAACCACATGTCATGGCAGCAACTGGACTAAAGCTATTAAGAGTCTTAATAAACCCGTGTTTCCATCCCCGAAGTCACCAGCAATACTTGCCAGAAGTCAATCAGCCCCTCCATAAAATCTTACAAATGAGTTATAAACCAAGGCTCATAAAAGCAATTCTTGCACTTTTTATCCCGTTTCTTCAGCTACAGGAGTTTTAACCTTTCTCTGCACACAGAGCAGCCAAAGCAGCTTCTCTTTCTTTATGCAAAGACTGAGATCCTCACAACTCCAAGATACTAGGATAAAATGAACACAAATTTGCAGCCAGTAACGCTGTGTGAATCTATTTGTAAATCTTAAAAACAAGAGGAAAAAAAGTATCCTCCTTCTGTCCCCAATCTTTAGTTACTCCAAAACAAGTAAATGCTATTAACAGGTTATTTACAAAACTATTTTATTAAAGGTTTGAGCTGACACCAAAACCCACAGGCAACCAGAAACAGCCAGCACAGCCCTGATATTGCCTCCTTTATGAGGAGCTGGACCAAGCCACAGAAAACAAAGCATCACTACAGAAAGACACCCCCCCCTTGACCTGTGCCACAGGCACCGCATTATCAACACAGCAGCTGTTTATTATATCATGATGTAGAGACAGCGACACGTGAAGCAACACTAGAAGCAAACCTCACCCTTGACTTCAGTGTTATGCAGCAACGTAAATGCTGTAAAAGTTATCACTACTATTTATAGACTCTGATCATTTTATATGTTTTGAATATGATCTTCCCAATACAAAGCAGAGCCCTGGGTGACACCCGGCTGCGTGAGCTGGCAGCAGTTTTAAACACCTTGCACAAGAGGACCTAAACGTACATGATTCTAACTCCCGGAGATAAAGAGAGATCCTTTGCATGGAGAAAACAGGGAGTAACTTGCAGGAACAGCCAGCGCAAAAGTCCTCCTCTGGCTCAGGGAGCAGACGAGAGAGAAAGGCTGCGATGGCATCACATTTGCTTTGAAGAATTCCATCTCCTGTTAATGGGATATCAACTCCCTCATTCCTTTGAGCTCTGCTGGCTCTGGGGGCAACGATTCCCACCTTAAACACCACCAAAGCCCCCTGCAGCTCTCCTGGGTCCCCAGGCAGCTCGCCGAGACGCTGCACTGAGCGACTGAGTCAGCTCGCACAGAGGGTGTGAAACTGCAGGGATCAGATCTCAGTTTGCTAAACTGTATTAGCTGCACACTATTCTGTTTGCCTATCAGTTTCTCCCACTCACGATGCGCTAACTCAGGCTGCAATACACACAGATAGGGTAATAAAGATGGCTTTCTAATAAAGCAATCCATATACATCATTTTTTGCTTCCTTCCTCCACAATTCCATGGCTTTTTCCATACACTCCATTGCGTATGTCCTCTGAGCATTATTAATAGCTACTAAAGAATATTATCTGCCTACCAATCACTTCAGCTTCCTACTTAATGACAAGCACATTTTTAGAGCTTCAAATATATCAACAGAGACAATGGTTGCTAAATTTGAAGTCAACAACAACTGGAAAACGTTTGCTACTTCACTGGTATTTTTACGCGCTACAGAAATCTCTCTGGAAATAAATGAGCCCTTTTTTATCCTTTCAAAGAGACAATAACATAATAGCGACTTCTAAATACTGTCACATATCCTCAGCAACAGCAATTTAAATTTAGAGATATACATTTTTACTGCCAAAGATAATGAGCAAAAATATCCACAATTCAACTCTACAGAGTGGCTCGGATAAAAAAGGACCTATCCTGAAATGATAGCTGGATGGCAGCCACAGTGCAGACGATGAGCAGTCACCAGGACGTGGACACTCTTAGAAAAGGGGATAAAGCAAAATATCTCCTAAGAACAAATGCTTATCGCTGCATCTGGCTGCGATGCTAGCCTTAAAAGATTACTAAAATATTCCATTAGCATACTAACCATGGCACATAAACTTTTATGCTTAAGATGTTCAATATTTCAATGTAATTTCAATTAATGGAAATTGGACATTAGGATATGTATCAAGTTAAGCGTGATGATTTTTCTCCCTGTCCTTGCACCAAAGCAGCTCCATCCTGCCAGTGCTGCAGCTACATCCATGGAAGAAGGTCCTTAGCAGCAAATTCGGGTTCAAGTGAGCAAAACGGCACCGCAAATCCCTCCCTGATACATTCAGCTCTGCACATAGAGGTTATTTAAGCACAAGCACAGGCAAGAGATGCTTTCTTGGGAAGCACCCTTGGTAGTGGACCAGGGGGAACAGCAGGAGCCAAGCCATGCCAGGCCAGAAGTCCATAGGACAGACAGAGACAGGTTTCAGAGCTTTACCCGGCATATCATCACCTGCCCCAGATGGAAGAGCAGTGTGACCTCTTGCAGCCAGGGTGTGATGGCATTTCATAGAGATCTGGGCTTTCCAACTTACTCAAGAACTGATTTTGCAGCTTTGTTCAGAAGGGGGGGAATGGGTTTTGGGGTTTTTGTTTTGTTTGGGGTTATTTTTACAGTGTGCAAGCTTTTTCCTTCAACCTCCGACTTGAGCCGTTTCCTTCCATGAATCACAATGCCACAAAACTCAGGGGAGGGCTGAAAAACAGAGAGAGGTCAGGTATCACAACTCCTAATAGACATTTATGAGGCAATTTAGTGGAGCAGCTGCAGGCAGAGGGTCAGATAATGTCCTGCAGCTCCACAGTAGCTTCCCCACATGAATTTAAACCCTATCAGCAGCATGTGCCACAGCTCAGCATCCTCCCCAGCCACACTAGGAGTACCGCAGCACAGGGCTGAGCTCTGTTGCAGTGGTTTGCGGCACACTCCAAAAAAGCAGAGGCATTAAGGTTTATGATGCCACCCCACATACTAGCAGGGGGACAAGATGTTCTCCCCATTCAGCGGTCAATGCTTCAGCATCACCCTGGCATGGCTTGAACCGTTTCACCCCTCCCTGGCATCAGCTATAGGCTGGTCCTGGAGACCAGTGCCATCCAGACAGGTACTTTTGGAAGGTTTCTATAAGCCCAACACCAGCTTGCAACAAGATAAAGAGTCATGTCACCATATGGCAAGAGCCCATGCTACAACACCAATTTATTAAGGAAAGATTAAGAAAGATCAAGTGCTCATTCAGTTAGCGTATGCCTATCTACACAGGCATCAGGAGAAAGAGGAGCCAAACACTAAATGAATATATCTTAGGAATCTCTAAAAAGGACTTAACAGTATACAATGACTGATCATTTCTTACAGCTCAAAAAACTGCATTCCCTAAGTGCTTGGGGCTTACTTTCCCATTTGTTTTTCCGCCTCCTCCTTTGTCAGGAGCTAGATTTTTACAGGCTTGGAAACAAAAAGCAGGAAAACAGAAATACTTCTCAATACTCTTACAATATGAATTCCTCGTATCTATTTATACTCTCAGTATTTTTACAGTACAAGCTTACAGTGTGACTAGTATGGTCTCTTGCAGTTTGAATTACAGGCTTTGCTGTCCAAAAGTCTTGGCAGTGTCAGACCCTCAAGTATCCCGATGCACAAGCACATCCTGGACTTTGCAGCCCCCTTTATGCAAAGTGGGAAGAAGGATGAGTTTCCCTGGCAGGCTATGGAGGAAATAAAAAAAGGAGATACATATATATATATAGCAGCATCTGTTCAAAGGCTTCATGAGGCTTGGCATCTGCCCATATGCCCAGCAGATGTAGTGGACAGTGCAGAAATGAGACCATGTACCACGTGAACACACGGCTCATCACAAGGAAGTTGCCACTGAGCACAGCTTAAAGTGTCTATCCAGAGCAAGAAACCGCTAAACAAACATTAAGTAAAGTTGCTGAAATGATAGATCTTTCTGGCAGACACCAGTGCTCCCATGGGATAACTCAGCTTCAGCTACGTGGGGACACATAAAATCCACCAACAGCTTGTGCTTGTTTGCCAAAGGAAAACCTCTAAGTCAGTGAAAACAAGACCCACTGCACACACCAAGGACATGTCAGCACACATGTGTACACATGGGAAACCCAGACGCAGTCACCTCCTGCCTTAGGTCATGCCAAAATGAAAAGTAAATCCTGGGAACAAGCCCCGACTCCTTTTTCCAGCAAAACAGCCTCAGCACACTGAGAACATACAGAGTCAGTGGGGGCAGACCTGGCTTAGCTGTTCCTACAGAGCTGCCATTGCTTACCAGTAGTCTTAAGAGCCTAAATGTCTGTTTGCATAGTGTTAAAACCCCCATCAGCACAGGCAGGACACAAAGCTAGTTCAGAAGCTTCCAGGGAATCAATCATCACATTGCCCTGTACCAGCTACACTTACTGCCCTAGAGAAACTGGGAGAGGGCTCGCTGTGATGCTAAAGCACTTGGAGAAAAGAACCAGAATGAACATTAAAACAAAGGAGAAAAGGAAAAATAAAAACCTATGGGCTACACAGTCCTTCTGAGCAAGTATATGTATTTTAGAAGGACCATCTGATCTGAGTTAATGGTGATGAATAACAGCGTTATCTTCTTCTTTCTCTCCTAGCTTGCTACAACAGTTACTACACTAAGAGCATGCACTTCATTCTTAGATGGAACTTGCTCACCTTCAGCACCCAGTCATCAGCTTGGTCCTGACTTACTGACTTAACAAGTCCTCTACAGTATAAACCCAGAAACTTGCTCCCAGTTTTAAGCACCTCCAAATATGACCAAATCATCCTTAACTCCTCCTTCAAAGCCACCTGAGCTCTTTTGGACACTCATTCGAAGCACTTTATAGTGTTTGAGTTACTCTCCCAGTCTGTTATCACACCTCCCCAATCCTGCAAGCGAGGGCATAGGAGGTGGGAACAGGACCCCAAGGACGACCAATTTCCTGCATCCCCTCCCTCCACTCCAGGCATTCCTGTGGCCTGGGAGAGGGAGACTGAGCAGCAGGACCACAGCCTGGGAAACCACATCTCCAGCTCCCGGCTGAGAGTCCTGCTGTCTGGGAGCTCCTGGGGGCTGCTGCCACCTAGAGATGCTCACACAGCAAGGCTGCGGGCAAGCCGCCCCGCACACCCCACCGTGTCCCATAGCAAAGGCACACAACGCACCCGAGCAGCTCACCAGCTCTGGCAGTGACTTGCATAAAGATGTTTTTCCATCAAGCCGCTGAACAGAAGCATGCCGCTGATGATGGGCTGTGCTTTAGACACAGTGTGAGTGAACTTGCTGCAGCTTTCTTAAATTTATTTTGGTTTAAAAATTAAAATAAAAATATTAATAAAAAATTAACATCCCTGAAAACTAGGAAAAAACATTTAGCTACATTAAGGGCTGTGGCTAATTCTCTGCTAGAGAACTGAAGGCACATTTCAGATCAACTCAGTATTACAAACTAAGGTCAGGAGTGCAAAGCAGCGCTTGCAGACCAGCTCAAGTGCACCCCACAGGGTGCTGGGCCCTCTGCTGCCATGCTCCTAAGGGAGTGGGCACGGCTTTTCCTGCTACCCATACAACTGTGCTCCTGTGCAGCTTCAGAGGGCTTTTTCTTTTGTGAGCTGCTAATGCCAAGTCTCATTCGGTTTACTCATAGGCATGTATTTCAGGTCTTATTATTAGTGTTTTCATGTTAATCACAAGCACAGCTCTTCGTGCCAGAATCCATACGCATACACATCAGTTACCACCTCTTTAAAAGAAGAGAAGAGTCACAGCTCAGTCACTGGGACATTTTGCAGTGCCGGTATCAGCAGGCAGGTGCACACACACAGGCTGCCTAGTACAACCTAGTGCCAAAGCTGCTCCCTGGGAATGCCTCAACAGCAGAGCCAGATCCCATCTCTTCTGCCCTGCAGCAGCGCTGGGGACACATGGGGACAGCGGCAGCCTGCCCTGTTTCCGATGCAGAGACATCCCCACACCACAACTCTGAAGCATGGAGAGGAGCAGGACTCCCAGGAGGGATGCAGGGTCCATGACAGCACCCACTCCCCTTCGGTAAGAGGAGCTGGGACAGGACATCCTCTTTGCAGGGTCTGAGTCATTCGACAGCAGTTCCAGGCTGAAACTCCCAGTCAATATTTATCGTGCCTTTGCAAAGGCACTCGGAGCTCAGCCTAATTTTAACCATCAAATAGACATCGTGGCGGAATAAACGGGAGAAATGCCAAGGAGGGCTGCTGCAAAAGAGAGGAGCTGCATCTCTCCAAAGGTATGTGGCATGTCCCATCTGACATGGCCCAGAGAAGAGCAGTGGCATGAAATTAAAGCTTGCCCCTACATCTGCCTGAACACACTCTTCACTGAAAGAGAAAAAATGAATGTAAAAAGCTGTGAAAATATCTGAAGTACAATTAATTTCTCAGAGCAGTCTGAATACTTCAAACAGCACTAAGTTAATTTGGCTCTAATTATTTAACAACTCGCCAGCCCTATATATCAGAAAAAGGAGTTAATTTATCAGCTATTCCCAAGCAGAACAAAGACTTGCCAGCTTCCAGGTAACAGCCCAAGCTGTTTGGCACACGTGACCCTGGCTGAGCTGTGTACTGCAAACATTATATGCCCAAGCATGGAGACAGAAGAAATCGAAAACCCCCAATGGATTCACATATTTACATCTTAACCAATGGATAATGAAATCAAAAGTTTGGCCAAGAGCATGAGCAAGGGCATCACCATCTCCCTTGATGCTGCTGCCTTTGTTTTCAGCACCAGAGCCCATCCCGATACCCCTGAAAGCCAGGGGAGCCCGAATTCTGGAGGGACCCAAATACTTGCAAATCAAGGCTCCCCTATACCCAGCCTGCTTCACTATTTCAGCAAGCGCCAAGAGTCAATCATTAACAGCTACCATTACCCAGAGCTACGCCCAAACCCTTCCAAACAGAAAACATCACTCCATGCCTGTTAGTTTTATAAATGGGTTTGGGTTTTTGCACCATGCAGGGCACTGAGGCTTTTCTGCAACGCAGATCCAGGAGGATTCCCCAGAGGCAGCAGGAAGGAAGGAGAGCAACTCTGGACCGATGCCTTTCACTGGGGTATAAATCCAGCAAGGGAGCATCTTTGTGACTGTCCACTCCAAAAGCCATGTCCGAGCAATGGGGAAGGAGGGTTAGAGAGCACAGAAGCAGCCCGGTGGGGATGGCTGCTGCCCCTACTCAAGGGGCAGGCTACGGGGAAAGTCTTAGACAGAAAAGCATCAAGTCAGAGGAAGAGACAGGCTGCATGTTAACAGGGAGGCAAGCAAAAAGGTCCAGCAAAGCAGAGCTTGCAAAACAAGGCTCCTCCAACTGGGATTTACCGATTCCAACTGTACGAAAAGAACGTATGAGACCAAGAAGCGGCAGCCGCACAGCGTTTTACCCCTCCCGATTTCAAGGAACACAAAACAATCACACGCAGAAAAAGTAAACTGCTCACCAAGATCAAAAACCGCCTCGCAAAGCTTAACCTGGAGAGCAAAGCCGGGACACTCTTCTTGTGCTGCTCATCAAACGTTATCATCTCAGTTACATAAAGCCCCAAAATACAAATCGAATTGTGAGAATGAGGAGCTGTTGCACCAGTGCCGCCCAAGCATCATGAATTTTGCATCACCGGGGAGGGGAAAATGGGGAAGAAAAGTTACAAGGATTGAAGAGATTCCCTTTTAATGTTTTATTCACAGCAAAACGCTCCCGAAAAGCGCGATGCGGCGCGAGGCGATCCCGGTGCCCTCCCCGGGAGACTACACCAGCACAGCCCATACTACGGCGGCGGCGAACTCTGCTCCGATGCCATATAAGAATGTAAAATACCCGAGTCAGAGCCGCAAGTTTCCCTCCAGAAAGTTAAACCACCGGGATAGAGGAAAATGCGCCTTTTCCGGCTTTAATTTCCAAGCCGCCGGCTCCTTCCCTGCCCCCGTACGCAAACACCCTCAGACCCGCGTTTATGTTGCACTGTTTGGACACACCTTGTAGACACAACGTCTACGTCTGACGGGGGGAGAGCAAGCTTCCTCCTCTGCCCGGTGCAGCGCGAAACCACGGAGGACGCAGCCCCGTCGTGCGGCAGCGGCACCTGACGGGGGGACCCCGGCGGGGAGGGAGCCGCTGCCGCACGGGAGCTTCCCGGCCCCACTCATTCGTAGCGATAATAACTACGAGAACCGAGACCCGCGGGCGCCGGGCAGCGGCGAGAGGTCCGCGGCCGCACGGCGATTCCCGCAAGAGCTTGTCGCCCTCTGGCCGCCGCCTCTCCGCGGGACCCGAACAAACTCCCGCACCCCCGCGCCGGGCACGGGGACCCGCAGCCCCCCGCCGGGCTGGAGGAAAAGTTGTGGGGATGGCTGGGCTCCGCAGCCCCATTCCCCACCCCTCACCGCGGACCGGGCCGCTCACCCACCTGCCTGCGCCGCCGCGGCGGCCCGCGGGGCTCCGGCCGCCGCCACCACCAGCACACAGCAGCTCCACCACAGCAGCCCCCCGGCCGCCGCCGGCATCGCGCCGCCGCCGCTGTCCTCAGCGCCTCCGCCTCAGCGCCGCCACCGCCGCCATCCCCCGCGCAGCCTCCGCCGGCTCCCAAAAGTTGCCGCCGCCGAGCCGCCGCCCCCAGCGCCGCCCCTCCGCGGGCGCGCCGCGGCGCCGACGGGGCGGCCGCCGTTTGAGCCCGGCCGCGGGGCGCTGCGCCGCCAGCACGCGCGGAGCGCCGCGGAACGGAGCGAACGGGAGGAGGAGGGTTTGAACGGGAGGGGAAACGGCGGGGGGGGGGGGGAGGAGCGGCGGGACGGAGCGAAGGGGCGGGCGGGGGCCGAACGCCGCGCGGGACCGCCCCGTGCGCTGCCCCCCCACCACCCGCCCGCTTCTCACCTCAGCCCCTCCGCACCTGCGGAGACGTGCGGTGCGCGCGTGCGCGCGGCCTTCCGCTTCCCGCCTCTCCCCCCCCCACCCCTTTCCCCTCACAAACGAGGGGCAGGTGCTCGCGTCCTTTTCCCTCCTCCCCTTTTCCCAAACGGGGAAAGTTTGTCCCGTTTCCGTTCGTGTTCCCGTTCCCGTCCGTTGGCAGCGCGCGGGCCCCGTCCCTTGGGAAGGGACACAGCTCCTGACAGAGCCAGGAGAGGGAGGGGACACCACAGCCGAATGGCGGAGGAAGGGGTCTGAGGCGAACGCCGCCATCTCGGGCCCAACCCAGCCCCCGGTGCGTTTGAGGGTGCTGGCAGCAGTGGAGCGCTCCGGCGGGGCAAGGCGTTAAGGGTGACAAGGAGAGGGGTGGTGGCAACCCGGAGCTCGCTCACCGCTGTGGTGGGTGCACTGGGGAGGGTGGTGAGGGGGGTTCCAGCCTGCCTTACAGAGCTGTGGGGCACGGGGGTGCCATCTTGGAGAATCAGGGTGGGAAAGACCTTTAAGCTCATCCAGTCCAACCATTACCACAGCACTGCGAAGGCCACCACTGCATGTGTGCCCTCAATCGCCTTGTCCTGGTGTTCAGTAAGGATATTAAACAACACTGGCCCTAATACTGATTCCTGAGGGACATCTCTCACCCGTGTGCTAAGTATCCACCATCTTGATGGCTCCTGCCAGCACCTTGACACCTTGTAGCTGCACCCAGATGTGGGCGATTACAGTGCAGGGGTCCTATGAGCACCAGCCATGCTGCTGCGGCATCCTCCTCGCTGTCACCCACCCTGGTACAGGGGTGAGATGCTGACACACACATCCTCCCTAACATCCAGGGGATGGCATTTTGGGAAGGCTTATGCTGGCAAGATAGAAACTGCAAATCTCAGTATCTCATCGCAGCTTTGAGACAGTGTCTGCCATTTGACATTTGCCTATAGTGACAGGACAAAGGCAAATGGCTTTAAACTGACAGAGGGAAGATTTAGCTTAGATAATAGGAAGGAATTCTTCCCTGTGAGGGTGCTGAGGCACTGGCACAGGGTACCCAGAGAAGCTGTCACTGCCCCATCCCTGGCAGTGGTCAAGGCCATGTTGGACACAGGGGCTTGGAGCACCCTGCTGTAGTGGAAGGTGTCCCTGCCCGTGGCAGGGGGTTGGAACTGGGTGAGCTCTAAGGTCCCTTCCATCCCAAACCATTCCATGATCCTGTGATTAATCTCTCTTGACAAGTTGAATGGTATCCTCAGAGCCCCTGTCAGAATGAACTGAGCTCTGCAAATGTGCAAGAGAACATAGAAACATCTTTGTTTCTTCTTTCCCTGAAATATGTGCTCTAAGATAAGTTTTTGCTGCCTTCTCACCCCAGCCCAGCCTTTGTGGATCTCAGTATGAAGGTCCTCTCCTTACCCTTTTATCTGGTCTACAGGATGCTTCCTGGAGCACTCCTCTTCCCAGTGACCCTGGCAGCTTTCCCCTGCACCTGGAGCAGGTTTAGTGGAAGAGAACAGTAATGAGCATCTTCCCTCCAGCTGCCTCCAACCAAAGAGTTTTCCCAGCTCAACTTCATCCCCTCCCACCAAACTGCCTATTTTCCAGCTAAGCTGGAGGCTTGCTTGTCTTTAGAAACCAAACGAGATATCCCTGGATCAGGACAGTACTGCAGGTTGAATTACAGCTCTTTCTCCAAACGGCCAGAAGTTTTAGCTGAAAAGAGTTAGCTGGGCTCTGCAAAAAGGAGGCTGTAAAGAAGGAGGTTTTACTGTTCCATCTCGCTGCGTACATCAAGTGGTGGCAAACTGGCAATTCCACCTGACAGGAGAATGAAGAGGCAGGGGGGAAGCAGAGCCCTGACACATGGAGTGTTCAGCACCTTCCTTAGGGTATCCCATGAGAGCATCACTTGGGTGAGGCCACCCGAGAGCCAGCCCTTGCCCTTGCCAGCAGGGTTAGCAGCAATGCTAATCGTCCCCCATTGCCACCCTTAGGAAAGAAGCGTAATTCCTTCCTTTTGCAGGAATGGATCCAACGGGAGGCTGTGAGACAAAACTTGCTCAAATATTGAACTAGAGAATTTTTGCTCTATCTGCCTTTCAGTAAACAGTGACTAATTGCTCTGGCTGGAGCTGCCGTACCTTCAAGATTGGAAGGTGCAGATGGAGCAACGATAGCAGAGGCTCCTTACCTAATGTTGGCTGTACATTAATCACAAATGTTTGCTATGCAAATCTTGTCATACAGAGCAATTATTGCTGTTCCCATACTGACCTCATGTTTATTTATTACATGAGCTCTCTATTTGAACCTTGTCTGGTCTTCTCTTCCCTTATGAGCATATTAGCGTGTAGCTTCCAAAGGCACCCAGCTGAGAAATTGTACATTTATTTGTAGCATGGAGGCATGGTGAGCACCACACCGCCTACAACGGAGAGCCGAGAGCCTCGGCTCTTATGCCAGTGGCTTCTCATGCAAAACATTCTCACCTCAAGGTCTTTTGTTGGGATGAAGGATGCTTTCCGATAGCACAGGGCCATGACACTGGATTTGCTCTGATTCGACACTATTAGCCGGTGGTTAATGACACTGTCAACGCAAGGAGCTAGGCAATAAAACTCTCGTTAGGCTTTCTTAGGGCCCGCTTAGTAAAAGTAGAGTTTTACACAGTCCTTTGTCCTTGGCTTTGCCACCTTTGCCTAGATCCAGGATGAGAAGTTGCAAAAAGATTTAACTCCGCCACTGAATAAGTTGCATTTGTGTTGCTGAAAGAGCCGGCATTTGCGTGGCTGAAGCACTAGGTATTCTTAAGCACCAACTATGGTCTTGCCACAGGAGTTTTCTCCATGTGATTTAATGTTGAGCAACAGTGGCATCCGGTGGGCAGAGGGGTTCCTCCCTGACAGCTCACATCATCTCGCTCCCTTCCTTTTATCTTATGGTTTCTATAGGTTATCATTAAACAGGACATAAATGTAGCTGGAGTTAGGGTTCTTGTTTTCTCCCCTCTTTCTTCAGTTGGGCTGCCCAGCAGGCAAAGCCATGTGTTAACTATTGCAGCATTACAGGTTTCTTCCAAACACGCTAGAAGATGCTGTGCTCTATAAAGTGGAAGTAGGCAGACTGAGTAGTGAGTAGGGAGTAGTGACTTCTGAAATCAGCTGCCCCCCACCCCGAGCCGATCAATCTGGTTCTGCAGGGACCCTGCCTGTCTCATACCACAGGCAAGGCTCCATCCTTCCCGTGAAGGTGTTGGGAAGGGTCTCCTTATGTGCCTGCTTCAGACCAGACCCTCCTGTCTGACCTCTCATCAGCTCTCTCCCCATCCATACTCTATTGGTGTGTTTTTATCCCTCAGAGCCTGAATCAAATGGAACTAACTCCCTGCTGTATCCCTCAGCCTTCCCTGCAGCCTCCCTTCATCTCTTGCTGCTCTTTTTTCTGCTCTCACTGCTAGTTTCAATTCTTCCCAGTGTAGTGTCCTTTTCCAGTGTGATTAAAACAACATTTCCCATTGCATCCACATCATTTATAAAGCCAATAATTAACAGCAGGCCTTACGATGAGCCCCGCGTTGCCATGCTGTATCCTTTCCCCTGCCCAAATTGCCCCTCTCCAGCATGGACCATGCTGGGAGCAGTCAGCTTGCTGCTGCCTTTCTTCCCTCTCCAAGAGGAAAAGGAGGAGTGCCTGTAACAGCAAGCGGGGATTTAGGGAGCTGGTGAGCGTCTTGATCCTGTTGGAAAACAGCACCTTTAACCCATAGAGAGCTCTGCCGCTTCCACAGGACTGTTAGAAAAGGATCAGACGTTTAAGGGCAAGAAGAAGAACCAGGAGCGATTAAAGGCTTTTGTGGTTCAAAGCATAAATCAGCCTTTTACTGCTTCCCCTTGCAGGGAGTGCAGTCGTGAACATTCAACTCAGGGAGTTTTATATCTCCTTGTGGAATAACTGGGGGAGAGCAGCACCAGGGAGCAGACAGGGGACCATCCACCCGCATCAGTGCTGCCAATACAAGGATGCTGCAGCATCCCGCTGGCTTTGGGAGGGAGGCTGAGCCTGTTGGCATGAGGAGCAGTACTTGGGTGTGCACAGAGCTGGTTTCAATGGCTGCTTCACCCCTGCTCCCCTCTCCTGGTGGTAATTTATTGCTGGTGCTTTCCCTTTGCCAGCGCAGAAACTCAGATCTAATGCCCAGATCTAAACCTGAGCTCATTAAACAGTCACGTTTTACACAGTAGCACAGCCACCCTATCCAAATGAGTGCCTGGCTAATTGCCTTCTGTGTGAAATTGGGTTTGTGGTTTCCCTGGGGCCATGCGTGGTTTCCTCTTCTCCTCCCCCAACTCTTTGGTTATCTTCCCAGTTGCTGATGAGCATTTGAGTTGCAGAAAATACTGCCATAAACGTGCTTTCCAAACCTCTGGGTTTCCTTATGGCATGGCTGGTGCAGAGGCAGGAGTGTTGCAGAAAGTTCAATGTGGCAGAGCAACCAATGCCACACTGGGCTAAACCTCAGCAGGCAGTTTGGGAGTGCAAACACCTCCTGAGATGTCACACAGAGTAGGTTTGAATCACACGTGTAAGGCTTTAGGTCAAAGCATCACTTTGTTTTCACCACTTCTGGCAGTGTCAAGTGGAACAGAGCTGGCCAAGCTGGCACATGTATAACAAGCACTGGGTTACACCTGCTTGCTGGGCTAGAAGAGGATAGATATACATCACAGTAGTAAATTGTTTAGCTGAAAGCATGGGAGAACCTGTGCCTTGCACAGCAGCATCTTGTGTCATTAAACAAAGCAAGCATGTGTCAGCTGTGGTGACAGAGATGCTCCTTGTCAGCCACGCTGAATGAGAAGCCCTGGTCATTAGGCAACACGTGCTGGAGCACATGAAGCTGGAAGCAAGCATCTCTGCACAGACAGGGTCAGCAAATCCTTGCAAACAGTCCTGAAACACGTCACATGAGAGAAATACTAACTCAGGTACCCCGTCGTCTACCAGCACAGCCTTGCCTTATGTGTGATGGGCAGCCAAAAGCTAGTGCAAGAAGAAAGCTTGTGCAAGAAGATGAATTTTCAGCTGGGACCCTTAGAAATGCCAACCAGGCCACCTCAACCTGATGCTGAGGCAGTTACATGTGGAGGATTTTTTATAGGTGCAGGCTTTTCGCTTCATGCATGAACAAACAGGATAATAAATATAGGATCTATGTTCACATTCCCATGTGATCTGTGCTTTGGAGGTACGTTGCCTTTGTGGATAACAGTGGTGAACATCTGTGGGGAGAAAGAGAGTGGCATGGAGGCATCCCGACCCCCTGCAGGGAATATGCTCTGCTGCTTGGCTGCAGTCCCCAGCTCCACATTTAGAGGAGTGGGATCTACAATGGGAGCAGTGTGGAGCTCAGCTGTGTTTGCAGGACTTGAGAGATGATATCATAACCCCAGAGGCAGAGCAGAGGAGAGCTCTGAGCAGCCTGTGAGATGTGAGCTCAGCCATTCACCGGGGCCAGTTAATCCAGCATCAACAGTGGGCCTATTGTAGCATGGTGCAATGCACTAGTTTGTCTTCTTTTATTTCCTCAGAATTATTGTTTGGGGAGTAACAAAAATTCCCCTGGAGCACAAAGAAGGGTATTCTGGGAACCTGGAAGAGGCCAGCCAATCAGATCATATTAAAACTAAGTTATAAACATGAAGTTTCAGAAGTAATAGGTAGCCAGTGTAACACAGGCTTCATAACTGTGTTATCTGGAACTAATAACTGATCTCAAGAAAGCATCTTAGATTGTACCTGGTTCTAGCAGTGTTTGTGTCTCATTCATAACAAAAGGATTTAAGTGCACTCCCAATTTAAGGAGACCTAAACCAGGTTTACAAGGTCCCCTCTTAACTAGGCCATTATATTTATTTTGGGGTTTTTGTGGTACTCCTGTGTCTATCAATGTCCTCGGTAACCTGCCTTTCCAAGGGCCTGCCTCGCATTTCACAGCTCCTCTTAAAGCAGTCTGGTTCTCAGCTCACTAGAAGATGCAGCATTTTTTATCGCCTTGTCCACATGCAAAGTTGGGTGTGTTTGTGTTTTCCTCCTATGAGAATCATATATTACATCCAATACAACATCCTTTTCCCTCGACCTCTCTCATGTTTCTTTCCCACCTCTCCCCTACCTTATTCATGATCCTGAAAAAAGGATAAAAGAGACAAAAGAATCTCTTTCCCAACAGGCATTAAGCAAAGGACAGTATAGACAATATAGAGGTCACGTGCTTGATGTCAGAAGAGTTTCTTCTTGTTGGTGGTTCATCATGCTTCAGTCTGGTCCTGATACATCACTCTCAAGATATACAATGCCAGCACATCAGCATACTAACAACATTTGCATTTGCTCATGGGGGACTCAGTTTTGCAAGATGACTGAAGGCAGTACAACCCGTGGGTCAGCATTTAGCAAGCCTGGTGCTATAGACTGACAACAGCAGAGCTGGGATTTCTCCTCCAGGGTCAAAGCACCCCACTGGTTGCAACACATTCAGGGTTGCATATGGAACATCTTCAGGGTGCCTAAAGGATTTTCCCCCATTACCCAAAGCACGTTTGAAGCTCCTAGTCACGATTATGAAGCAGTTTCTGATGCCTTATACAAACTTTTCCAATGAAAAATTCATTTACACAGCACAGAATGTGTCTATAAATAATAGACACTCCAGCTCACCTGCCTCTTTACCTTTCGATAAGTGATGCAAGCTCTACTTACAGCAAAATAGAGAAAATTATCTCCACCATGTTATCAGCACATAATCCCCAGCCTGGCACAATTTGCTGGATGGTCCCATTTGCCCAATAATTCATTGTTTCTATAGCAATCCCTCCAAGAAGAGTTTCCCATTGTGCTCAAGAAGGGCACTCCCAGGACTGTGATAGCTTTATTAGCTCCAAATACCTTACAAATAGAGCCTCATTATCAAAATCAGCTTCCAAAAATCACTGTTATTTATATATATCTTACTTATATCATAAGTTCTTCCCTGTAGGTTCTGGCACAGGGTGCCCAGAGAAGCTGTCACTGCCCCATTCCTGGCAGTGTTGAAGGCCAGGTTGGACACAGGGGCTTGGAGCAACCTGCTGTAGTGGAAGGTGTCCCTGCCCGTGGAACTGGATGATCTTAAGGTCCTTTCAAACCCAAACCAGTCTGGGATTCTATGTTTGGTCACTTTTAGCTTATAAGTGCCTGGGTGGGGGTTCATACTAACTTTATTTGTAGGAATGACTGCACCAGTCAGATTCTTTCAAGTTGTTGTTCTTATGTTTAATAGTTCTATTAGTCCTTAATTTTCTGTATAGCTGGAGAAGTCACAAAGCTATCGATGTGAGGGAAGCGCTCAATACCTTCACAAGTTGCACCAAAGGTGATTTAAACCCTGGCTTGTTATAAGTATGGCTGATGAAATCACTTGTCCAAGAGGTAAAAGCAGAAGGGAAGGGGCTGTGCTGACCGATGCCGAGGTATTGGTACCTGCTGCTTGGCAGGCACCTCACATGCAGATGCTTTCACATGCAGGGCACCCACCTCCTCCCACCGCCATTGCCCACGGGGAAGCGCAGCACAAAGCCAAGTAGGGCTTAAGACACTGCTGCCAAGGCAAGGGCAGAACTTCCGCTGGCAGGCCAGGAGCAGGCAGCAGGCCAGCGGGTCGCCTTGTCTGCAGACAGCCGTGCAAATCTCTGCCCAAATTTTCCCTTTTTTGCCTTTTTTTTCCTTTGCTTTTTTTCCTGGAATCCAGCCATTCGTGAGGGGAATGCTCTCTTCTTGCACTGCTTTTTCTTCCTTTCTAAGAGATGCGCTAGAAAAATAAACTTTGAGCAAGTACAAGGTACTGTATAAATCTGATTTGATTTTAAATGTTATTTTCTGATTTATTGTTAATCTCTGCTACTGCTTCTCTGGATCTTTGGCAGTCCAGAAGCAAAAAAAAAGGTGCTACTTCAAGTTATGACAAAGGTCCCAGCACCCTGACAACACTGAAGAGGAGAATAAATTTGGCATGAACAGTCACAGGAATTAATTCTGCTTCTTTGTGGGCCTTATTCCATGTGTGTGTTCCTCAGAGAGACATTGCTTGATGACACTGAAAAAGGAGAATGAAAAGCATGGGAGAAACCGCAGCCCCTTCATGTTCCCTCACAACTTCCCAGCTCTTAGAAGAATTTGCATAAGGAAATATAAGGTCCTTTATAATTAACCTTTCTCTCTCCATGTTTTTCCTCCCCACCATCTCTAGTTCAGCAGTTTATCTCAAGTCCCACAGTAGTAGTTTATTTTATCTCAATAGATTGATTTATCCAAATTCAGAAGCTTTTTTCCTTTTTTTAGGTAAAACCAACAATGCTATTGTTGGGAGGTTTCCCAAGGGAAAAACAAACAACCTCAAACCACTCCATCCCGATTTGGAGTAACCCTTGTAGGAAGCGAAAGCCCTTTCCTTTCAACCCATCAAGCCTTCCAGCCCTCCCATATCACCCTCTTAATTTCCTCATCAGCCTGCTTTGATCACACAAGAGGTGATTCAAATCCAGATCTTGTCCCACATGATACAACCACTTGACCACTTACTGTGATCACTTCAGGTTTCCTCATTTGAGTAGTTTTCCTCTTCCGTATAAAAACCGACCTCAAACCGCATCCATCCTTATGAGAGGGAACAGTATGCCTCTCTGCTAAGGTTTAAATTAGGATTTAATGAAGACTCAGAATTCAAGATTAAATGTTCATCCCCTGGCTAATTCTGTTCAATTTGCTTGGCAAGCATCTGAGGTAAAACAATGAAACAAACCCAAAAGAATCCCCAAACAATATTTATATGCTAGAGAACACAGTGAAATGGCAAAAGAAATCCCTGTCAAGCTCTGCTATGCTTTCAGGCAGCCTCCTTTTATTGTAAAATCATCCAATTTCCTGAAAAGAAAGGGGAAAAAACCCAAGCTCGTTCTGTTTGTGATTGAAAAATAGTGAAATACCTCAAATATTTGTGCTTGTCTCTTCTAGCAGTTCCCAGGTGCATTCCAGCTATGCATCTAGCTATGCTTCTATTCCACACCCTGACATACGTGAAGATCTGGAGTACAGATCCCCTTTGCAGCTATTATGCATCGCTTTTCAAGAGTTACATTTAAGGAATGACATTAAGCTAATGTTTACCTTCCAGTTAGGTCTTTCATTATGATTCCAGCCATTGGCTGGATCAAGTTTTCGTGTAATATTTCTCTTCCCTGTAGCTATGTCTTGTAAACATCCTACTTACTGATGACTACGAATGAGATGGAAAAGCCAGTAAGTATCTTGCAGTATTAAGATTAAAAAAGATAGCTGTGTTTGCTGCCTTACACAATGCACTTGCTGAATGTGAATAATCTGAGGTTTTATTGCAGCAGTCTGAAATAAAGAGCTACAATTCCCCTTTTTCTATTCTTTTAAATAATGCACAGAAGTTCTAATAAACAATTTCATCTGAAACACAGTGAATGAAAGGCTGTTGGGATGTAGTGACTCACTGGATTATTGAAAACTCTGTGGCTGCAACTGTTTTGACTTGCCAATATATCTTTTCCCTCTGTTTTTAATAACAGGATCACTGTAGTGCTGTTATGAAAAATGCAATTTCTTTCTTTTCCCATTTTTGTCGGGGTTGGAGAAACACAGCAAAAATGATGAGACCTTTAACACAGCTGAAGTCTGACAGGCACAGATTTTTACCTATGTGAGTTGTAGAACCCTGTCTGCCCATCTTAATTCTCCTGGCTTATCCCCTAGTGTCCTTTTTCCCTTTCCTCCTTTGTTACAGATATACCCCCTTCAGAAATCAAACACAAGGCTTGTAATATCTAGGGGACCCTTTGCTGCCACTGTGTGTAAAAGATGTGAATTGAAAGGCTGTTCTGATGTGGAACATGAAGTAGATGATGCCTCCTGCCATGCCAAAAAGCGCTGTTGTCAACACTGAACCAACTCGTTCATAGTCAGCTACCTCCTCCCTCCCCTTTTTAAAGTGGATCTACAGTTAACTGCAGGAAAAAGAGATGCCAAATATGCCAACAAAGGTTCCCCTCTTAAGGGGTAGCACCTAAGTAGATGCTCTGAACATCTCATCTCTCCATAGGTATGCAGATGCATGGCGGTGTCATCAGATCTCCAGCACCATTGCTGACACCACACGATGTTTGAATGAATGAATGAATGATTAGCTGTGGGATTCAGAAGGAGATTGTGTGTTTTGTCGGTGCTTGACACGCTGACAAGCAGGTGAAAAATGTTGCCCTGCAAACATAGTTTTCTCTGTTGATAGAGAGATGCGCCTCGGAAAGGTATTAGTCACTGTAAACCCCGAGATACCCAACAAAGATGAATTTCAATGAAAACAGAGAGTCATTGAACTAAACCATCATCTCTTCGCAGGCTCAGGCATAAAGGTAAATGTTATATATTCACTTCTGTTGATCTCCATGCTTAAAGCCCCAGGCACATGAAGCAAGTAGCATTTCTGATACCACCATGTTCCTTTTAACTACTCTGGAAAACCTGCGCAGGGTTTGAGCCCCTCTCCCACTGAAACACCACTTTAGCATCACTGAGACAGGTAGATGGATATTCCCTCCATAATATTTTGGGAAGGTGTTTGTTTTAGCTGAGGATGCTAAGGGATTGATGCCTGCAGTGCATCAATCAATTCAAAAGCAAGACTCAGTCCCAGAGATAATCCTTTTCCTCTCAAAACTTGAACCTAAGGGAGCCCAAGGGGAAAAATAAGAAGTCCTCTTCTGTTGGTCATTAGTCATTTGCTTTACTTAGCCTGACAAGCATAGCAGAAGAGGTGGCCTACAGCAGAGTATGCTTCAGATAAAGAATAAATCTTGATCTACTCATTGCTGGGGCTGTTTAGTTCAAGTTTTGGACATACTAAGGAAAGCCTCCACAATGCACACAATTGCAGTGAAATTGAAGGTTGGCTGGAACATTAAGGATCCACTTAGTCTTTGTGAGCACAGAGAGATGACCATACTGTTTGCCTTGGCAAGACCTGTCTTTCCACCCCACTTGGTGCACATCCATCAACTGCAAGGTGCAGGACTGGTCCCTCAAAACTTTGTCTTTCCCTCCCACTCTTAATTAATATTCTTGTCATACAGAGTAGGGATTGAATGAGATTCCTACAGAGTAGGAATGAAAATGAGCAGGTGGCTTCTTAGCAGAAGAAAAAACATCATCTCTTTGTTTGACCTTGTGAAAGAAAGGCGGAGTACCTGGAACTCCTGTTTTCCCATCTTGAGGTGCCATTTATGCCTTTATTTCCACAAAGGAAAGGTAATTATCTGGGAGTGCTCTGCTGTAATGTGGATTCATCTGTCCTACAGCACCAGGTAAAGGTTAAGGCAGCTCACTACCCTGTGTGCTCAGGAACAATAGTTTGCATCTGTTTCCATGGGATATGTGGGGCCTTGTGGGCATCCTGGCTGGGGAATAACATCATAGAATGAACCAGGTTGGGAAAGCCCTTTAAGCTCATCCAGTCCAACCATTTCCCAGCACTGCCAAGGCCACCACTAACCCATGGCACTGAGGCCTCATCTACACAGTGTGTGAACACTTGAGGGCATCTGCCCACTGAACAGGGCATGTTCACCTGATATAGTCACCCACCACCCTCGGTTGCTCTTATAAGCGCTGCTGGAAGGCCCGGGTGCTCCCAAAACAGAGAGTTGCTTTTGCAACAGAGAGTCTATTGAAAGTATCACGGCTCGACCCCGAAAAACCACAGTTAAAACGCTCCTGCTGTACAACACTGCCCTCTCACGGATCCTCTGCTGCCAAAACATAACATTTACGGGAGCATATAGGCAACCCCAGACAACCCCCCCCCTTTCGTTATACCCCCTATAGCTCTAGCACTGCTGGAGGATGCACCCCATTATATAGAGCTGCAGGGATTCCTCCACCTGCATCCCTCATCTGCTCCCCAGGCTGAAGGTGGGATGGTGGGTTTGACACCTCATCAATGACATGGGGGAACTGAAACCAAGGGGAGAGCTGAGCCACCAATGCCTGGCATGGTCCAGCACCCTGCTTCTACATCAAACTGAGCAATGCCACCTTCTCCTCAGGTTTACACACCCCCAAAACCAAACCCCATCAACTGCTGCTGACACGCATCCTCCTTGCTTTCACCTCGCCATGCAAACAGGAGAGAAGCAATTTTCCTTCTTAACATGGAAAACTTCCCTTGGTAGCATCAGTTGGGTAGAGGAAATGTTTGCCTGGAGCGGGTGTACTGGATGGGTGACAGGGTAGCAGGATTTACCATTGTGGATGACTGGGAAAGCCAAGCTGCGTCCTGTCCCAGGCCCCTGAAGTATGGCTCAGGGTGTCAGAAGCAGACACAGTTGGGATGGAGGGTTAAAGACCCAAATTAGCACATTCCATGGTCTCCCTGCCCCTTCACCCTGGGTCCAAGAAGGGTAAAGTGGCCCCCATGGCATTGCCCGTCCTTCTCCCTCCATATTACCTCTCCCCAACACTGACCACAGGGTCTTAACCCTTCTTTGGCTGTGCCACAAAGGGTTGCTCTCTGCTGAGTCTCATTCCCACCAGCTCATGCACATTACTTTGGCCCAAGCATATCAATCCTGTCAATACCAAATAGTGTGTTTTCAGCCTACCTGAGCTGGCAATCAAATGCTTGCATCCCCAGCAGGTAGCAGTGCCCCCTGAGCTCTGTTTTGCAGCTCCCCTCTGTATAAGCAATTCCTGGATTCACTTTTCAAGCAAATAACTCCCTGTGCACCTCAGGGACTTTTACCAGATACAAAGAGTGTAAAATGTAACTAAAAACTCACCATAGGGCCATCTCTGTGTGATGCTCTCACAGTGGAAAGTAAATAGATGATGGGCTAAACTATGTATGATAAATAGTCCATTACTGAATATATACTTCACAAATTAATCACTAACGTCAGCTAATGACATAGTGTCAAAGAGGCCTGAATCAGTTTTACAGAGGCAACCAATCCTGATCTCTGCCATCTGCAGAGTCCTCCCACTCTTGTTCTTTCCAATAAAACCTATTTTGCAGGTGCAATTATTCAATGGCTGGGGTTAACCCAACGCTCTGAAGGATGAAAGTAAGGTAATCAGCTGTATTCATCTTAGTCTGTCTTTTGAGAGCTCTGGGGTTATAAATACGAGATAAAACATTGTTGCAGGAGGCAAATATTTGACAAGGTATCAGCCAAAGGGACAGGACTTCTAAATGCATAAGGATGCTGTTGCTGAGAGTGGGACTATTCAGGAACACCGTTACGCACATCAAGGCTAATAATAGGTAATTTCATCATCTCTGCCAAAATGTGCCACATCCCTGGCTGCCAATATCATTCCCAGCACTGCAGGGTTTTCCCTTCTCTTGTGGGCTGGAAAGAAGATATCCTTTCTTTTCGCTCCATCTTCCTGCCCTTGGTCTGATCCAGAGCCCATGGGTCCTGCTAGCGAAAGAGTTCGGAAGTCCAGTGGGAATATGGGCACTACCTACAGCCTGGGGATGCAGCTAGTCTTGGATGAGACTGTGCATCCTTACTGCAGGCCTTCAGAGGATTTGCTTTCAGGCACCTAATTCCCTTCTGCCTTCATGAACGGAGGCTTGAACAGCCACATCGCAGTGGGTTGAATGTCTCCCTACCCCCAGTGATGCACAGGTACTGCAGCCCCCTCAAATGAGAGCCCCTCATTAGTCATGCTGCCCCATATCATCCCTCAGGTTGAATTTATCTGCCTGCCCTGCTGCTTACCTCATGGTTTGGTATTGCCCTTTGCCTCCTGCACAAGCATGGCCAGGCAAGGTTTTTGATGTCTTATGTCTCTCAAACTAATTACTCAGTAACAAGGGGCCACATCCCCTTGTTGGATGGCCCAGGACACAGTGCTGAGCTCCATGGGGACCAACAGAACAAATGTCAGCACAGAGCCATAAGACCAGCATGGAAATGGAGAGCATTCGTAAGGTCCAGGTAAGAGTCCATACATGCAGTATCTGCAGTCATCATATGTACATCGTACGTATCCTCTACACAGTGATGAAGTGGACCTAAAGGAAAAATGGCAATGCTGGACTTTCCCACTACCAGGGGAAATTTGCTGCACCCCTAGGAGATTTCCACTGGGAAAGGAAAGTTTAGCAATGCTTTGGAAGTACAAAAAGGTATTACAGCATCCAATCCCTGTATTTAATGGAAGTAGCTCTTCGACTTGATACTCATTGCTCTTTGTAAAATAGGCATTCCCATAGTCTTCTTTTTCCTACAGCTCCATTCATATAGACTATATAGATCTATATGAATGGATTTATACAGATTTGTATAGATTCATAAAAAGCTCAGAGGCATTTCTAAATCAAGAGACACCAGAGCACGCTAATGGA
The DNA here is from genome assembly GCF_033815535.1 of Pezoporus flaviventris. Classification (NCBI taxonomy): domain Eukaryota; kingdom Metazoa; phylum Chordata; class Aves; order Psittaciformes; family Psittacidae; genus Pezoporus; species Pezoporus flaviventris. The sequence goes on from NW_026892549.1 coordinate 57,655,950, forward strand.
AACCAATGGAGTGCTGTGCTCCAAGGTTTCCTCAGTGAGTTCTCTCCTGGCAAATCAATCTGAGTCTTCAGCTAACCCAGCAAAAGGTCAGCCAAGCCATCAAACATCTCAAAGCACAATTAAGACCCCAAATGAGAGAAGTTACAGTTTAATGCTGAAGCTTCACTGCCAGTCGATGCTCAGCAATTACAAGGGTCACTTGAAATACAATCAGCAGAACCACTGGATGTGTCAGAAACCTGTCTCTGCTGATGGGCATTAGGAAATGATTTTGATGAGCAAATAATCTTGTTATTTGCTGCTGCTATAAAGAACAGACTACTACTACTACTAATAGACTATATAATAAGAATAGACTAATAATAGACTGCTGCTATTAAAAAAGAAAGGGGTGGGGAAGGTAAAGAAAAAGCAATTCAGGCTGTAGCTGAGAAAGAAGCTGCTTTGAGTCTGAAGAATTCAGGTGAGGGGAGGGGACGGGAGGGGGAAGGAGAGGAAAGGAGAGGAGAGAAAAGGAAAGGAAGAGGGGAGAGGAGAGGAGAGGAGAGGAGAGGAGAGGAGAGGAGAGGAGAGGAGAGGAGAGGGAAAAAGAAAATGCAGACTTTAAACTAGGGATTATCAGTCTCATAATGGAATGAAATTCAACTTCGGGCTTTTTATCTCCTGCCTAAAGAAATGGCATAAGGAAAACCAACAGCAGCTATGTCAAATGAAAACTGACTGAAGAACCAACAGTGAAGCCAAAAGCAAATCTGAGATTTGCTGACACCATTTCTTATTGATGGAAAACAAGTGAAACACCATTGGAGATAATTGAGTTTGGCTCCTTTTTTTTTGCCATGACAAAAATCTGGCTCATTTATTTCATGTTCTCAGATGTAGTGTATAAAACTCCAACAGATTCCCAGCTGAAATGCCACCTCCACACGTCAGCAATCTACTTTCATTCACTTGGTGTATGTTATGAATGTATCATCTAAGTCATAACATAAAGGTTTCTCCATTATAAGGTGAGATTATAAGGCATTACACTGCAGTTTATAATGCCAGTGGAATAACTCTGAATCAAGGGTTACAACAAAATTCTTGATAGGGAAAGATGTTATGGGAAGTAAGTGCTTCCCGTATGGAAGTAACTACTTCTACCCCAAGCTGTTAAGCTTCAATAACTCAGATACGACTTTGGGTATCCTGAAAGGCTGGCTGACACAGAAGGTTTCTGTAATTCCTATATTTTGGTACCCAGAGCAAAAGTATATAGAACATGTTTGCTATTTCATTTAAACAACAAGAGATGCAAACTAAATACAAAATGGGTTATTCATGGCAGAGTGAAAGAAATCCTTGCTCCTGAGATTAGATTCCAGATACCAAATCTCATCAGCCTACCTGCTGCCTAATTCCTTAAATGTACTTCTTTAGACTAGAAAATGCAAATGACATAGCAGAAATAGGAAGATAAATCGAGGATATACTTAATGGACTATACAGAAAATGAGCAAGAAATGCCCTATAATTATTCCAGGCTGTTGAGCTGGTTTCCTAGCTGATTTAAAAAGACTTAGCTACCTCCTATGGAGCAATAACTATAGACAACTATTGGTATATGTGTGTATATATATATGTGTGTGTGTGTATATATAGCCAATTCAGTGTGGCTCCCAGCACATACTCCAGGCTTGCCCTTCTCCTTCTGTCAGCTTATCAGCACCATACATCACGGGCAAGGTAAGGGCCTCTGAGAAGCCCAATAAACCTCTTTTAGGCAAGCATCTCCACCAAAGACATTTGTCTTCATTCATTATTGTACCTGGAAACACCAGAGTTGCCTGTAGAAATAACACGTGAGTTCATGTTTGCCTTGCTGTCTTCAGCACATGGAACAGTTTTTGTCTGTTTGGGTTCTTTGTGTTTAAAGACATTGAGGTCAATACAACTTAATGTGGATTTCAAATGCTCTGTTATGATGTGGAGGTTTGCAGGGGCAGAAGAACTTGTGCTTTTATGCAGTTTAGCCACTGGAGTCTGACCTACAAGAAAAGGCCTTCCAAACCCCTCTTCATTTCTGTGCTTCCTTGGCGGACTGAGCTGTGCATGTCTACACCATTCATCTTGCAGACTACAAAGAGCTACCACATTAAGCATAAAGACAAGGGAAAAGGGAGTAAAAGCATGAAGTGGTACCAAAGCAAACCAGAGATTACTTCTGCCATTTCCACAATGGTCTTGAAATGCCCATTAAATAATAACAATATTAAAATGCTAGATAAAAAACAGTAGGCAGCCCTGATTTAAAAACCATTTGAGGACCTCATGATGCCTGGTAATAAAAAGCATCATACGAATCAGGAAAGGAAGGCATTGTAATGATTCACTTGACAAGACAGCCATCCCCTCAGGGTTAGGGTTCCAGCTCTCAGACCTGGCCCTCAATGGCCACTTTATGGACTATAGCCATTTCTTGGTTAACAGCTTTACCAAGGAACAACCTGACCCTGCAACTCCCTTTCATCTGCATCAGTAAGTATCAGTAAGGATCATACAATCATGGAAAAAAAAACCTTCCCCCCTTTTTATATTCTGTGTTTAAATGTGGTATATTACTACATATTAACATATTCCTATTAAAATCCTCATGTATTCAAAACAATAAGAGACAGTGCATAGATCTGTTTTTCCTGGTGTTTGACCACCCCTACTCTGGCATCCCAGTGCAACCAGCTCTTACTAGACAGAGACCTTCATCTCCCACCCTGTCTCACCAGCTGCATATTGTAACCAACAGCTTCCTTGCATTGATCCAGAGATAAACCATAATATTAATATCTGTAACATACTCCAGTCCATAATATTAGTGAACAGGCAACATGCAGCCTAGAGGCCCAAGAATCGCAGAGCGCGTTTGGATGCTTTGTTTTAGGCACTAGATGTCAGTGTTTTACCTACTCTTACATTGCCAGCTATGATGGATGAAGTTATCAATAGCTAAAGATGTAAAGCATCCTTAGTTTAAAGAAGAGGAGCCAGTCACACAAATGCATGACACCAAAGGTACCTGCCGATGTTATCTAGAGTGTACAAATACACATAAGAGCTGCTTAAGAGACCTAGCCAGGAGTTTTTAATAGAAGGAAGGAAACACATATGTTTCTTCAAAACTTTTTTTCTACATTGCACATCATTCATCAAGGTTTTGACCTGGAAAAAGAAATTGGATAGTTTCTTAGCTCTATGGAAAAGTTTTGGTGCAAGCAGTTCTACTAAGGTCTTAAACTGGTTTTAAGTCCAGGTAATAAAATGGGTTCAAATACATTGACAAATACATTGACAATGTACTTGAAGCTGGTATCTTCAATATGTGGCTCATGTAACTAGGACAGCCACCTGAACTAGAAAATAGAAGAAGTCTCAAATCAAGTTATTAAAACCATTTTAGCTAGGTACATTGTATCCCATCATCACCTTGATATCAGATGAGCAATATGTTACATAGTTCAAAATACAATCCTACCCCTTCTCCTCATACATACAGACCATTTGCAGAATCATAGAATGGTTTGGGTTGGAAAGGACCTCAAGATCAACCAGTTCCAACCCCCATGCCATGGGCAGGGACACCTCACACTGAACCATGTCACCCAAGCCCCTGTGTCCAACCTGGCCTTGAATACTGCCAGGGATGGAGCAGCCACAGCTTCTCTGGGCACCCTGTGCCAGTGCCTCAGCACCCTCACAGGGAAGAGCTTCTGCCTTATCTCCAACCTGAACTTCTCCTGTTTCAGTTTGACCCCATCACCACTTGTCCTATCGCTGCAGTCCCTGATGAAGAGTCCCTCCCCAGCATCCTTGTAGCCTCCTTCAGACTCTGGAAGCTGCTCTGAGGTCTCCATGCAGCTTCTCTTCTCCAGACTAAACAGCCCCAATGTTCTCAGTCTGTTTTTATGCAAAACTTCTTTTAAAAGAACTTGGATTTTAAACATCATGGGGAAAATAGGTAAGGGAAGGAAAACAGCTCATAAATGAGCTTTCTGCTTCCATCCCAACACAAAGGAAAACACTCCAGCATTTTTGTTTAATTCAAACACTAATGACTCACCCTTTTTAGCTAATGTATCAGTGTACCTAAAATTCTACCTCCCACATGCTTGTGATGGCATGGACCACCTTCACTTGGCTAAGGTGTTGGCTGAGATTTATAGCCATTACAGTTAGGAGAGGGACTGCATTAACCCTGCTGCCTGCCTGCCTAGACCTATGGCCTCAGCCTAAACACCCAGGGAGAGGAAACACCTTCTCTGGTTTACTGGACGCTCAGGCAGGGATTTGAAGCTGATGCGAGCTTCAATCGTGAGCTTTATCTGTTCACAAACAAAACAACAGCTAGTGCAACCATGAGCCATGCAGAGCTGAGATGTGGACCTGCAGAGGCTTTTCCCATACAGCAGGGGCCCCAGGGAGACTTGCACAGCCTTGTGTTTCCTGCTAAGCAAATTGTTGTTAGCCAGCATCAGAGATGGTGTGTAGGGCCCCAAAAGTGGGATGACTGCATATATTTGGATTATGGTTTTTAAGTCCGAAGCTGAAAAGTCTTATTGAAGAGAAGCTGTCTGCTACTGATGCACACTCACTGTGAGGTTACTACTTAATTTGAGCTTCCTTGCAGATCACCCCATGCACGGCTGCCCCTGCACCAGTTACAGTGATATCCTCCTGAAATCAAGTTTTCCAGTCCTTGAAGAAGAGCATTTCTAAAATAAACACTACAGCAAGTTACCATGATGACTATTGGTTTGACTGGGAATGGACTTCTGCATCAGCACAGCTTAAATTAGCCTGTGCAACTTCCCAAGACACCAGTACCTGCAGGAATTTGCACATCTCCTTGCCTTCCAGGTGGTCCTGTCTCTGATGCATCACATTCCTGCTCCTCTCACCAAATCCTTGTTGTTTCCACTTTTCCCACAACACAGGGCTGAAGGAATGGGCCTCACAGCTCCCTTTTTGACCATCAGAGGTGCTCCATACTGGACAGCCACAGCAGAGTGCTGTTTGCCCTTCGGAGAACTCATATAATAGAACAAAGAAGCAACTATGACTTTCAAAGAGAAAATACTTCAGGTTGAACACCATCTGGAAGTTTTCAAGGTAGTTTTTGTGTTCTCTTTTGTCCTTCAATATACCTATGCTCTATCTTACTTTGCACGTCTTCAGAGCATGAGAATTGTGCACCACAAAGCAGATATAACAAAAATAAGTAAATCCACCTACATTTTCTTTTCCTTTTTTTCCAGTCTACTTATGTATTAAGCTCAATATGGAATCTGAAGTATGTGCTGCTAGTTGTATTCAATGGCAGCCTATGGGCCTTGGGGGAAAGGGAGAGAGTACCTTTGCTGCAGAAAGGTCCATGTTAATCTTGCTGTGTCAGTACTTGTAAATGAAGTGTTGCAAAAGTCCTACAAGTAATGTGCAAAGACATAAAGGTCTTGCTGGGCATCACCTATGCATGGTGAGCTCTGGAGCAGTGCCACCAACATGGATATCTGCTAATGCTTTTCCACCTAAGATTCCATGGCAGGAGCCAGCGGGTGAAAGAACAGTCTGTATGGCCCAGGTTATAGTAGGTGGCCTTTGTATGTTCCTGTATGGCCCGGATCAGGTTCTGGAATTTTGTACATATGGAGCTGGTTTCTGGGTCACCGGAAAGTGCTGTGCAAGGAGGCTTTACATAAAGAAATAGAGTTTTAGGTGGGTAAGTAAGGGAGGATATCCATGTTGGTGGCACTGTTCTGGAGGTGTGTAGGTGATGCCCAGCTCCTGTTTTTTGTCCTAACACATCAGGCTTAGGAGCAGGGTCTGGACATTTGCACTTAGGGAGATGGTTTCTTTGGCACCTGAGAGTGTGCTATATGTGGGCAGTACGCAGATGGACTTTTTATGTCTGTAAGTAAGTGAGGATATCTCAACCTGCTCTAGTGGAAGGTGTCCCATCACTCCATGGAGTGATGCTGCTCTCAGCTGCAGTCAGCTTAACTAGGAGCTTATAAGGCTTGCTTCATGTCATGTAGGAGGCTTCTCTTCTCCAGAAACATAACTACATGTAGACAAGCACTGGGGGTACAGACTGGTGTAACGCTTCTCCAACATTATATGCAGCCCTCACTCCCACCTGCTTGCTTCCACTGGCTTTTGTAGACCCCAATGCAGGTATCAGACTGTGCAGTTGGAAGGGCCACGCCTTCTTGCCTGCCTTTCGCCTTCCACGGCTGCACAGATCAGGTGAGGACCAGGAGGTCAGGCACTTCCAAGGCCAAGTATCTTTATGGCAGCAGCACCTGCATACAGGGAACTGCGGCACCAATGTACCTTTAGACACCATTTCTTAAGGAAGGCTGGGCAGAGGTGAGTATGCACCTTTATTGCTTTGAAGGAGTGGAGTGTTGCAGGTGAATTTGGATATTCAAAAAGGGCTGGGAGGAAAAGCATTGCTTGGAGACTGTTTTTTTTACTGCAGCCAGAGCTGGCATGGCATAAGCCTATTGTTCACAGTAAGACAACGTACAGTAAGCACCATTCAAGGCATGTCATTGTAGATACGTAATACGGTGTGGGCTACGGAGAAATGCAAGTCTACAGGGTCAGGGAGCATGATACAGAAACAGCCACGGACTTTTACTATGTCAAGCCAGGTAGGTTAAACCACATGTACCAGCAAGTTCCTGCATCAGGTTTGACTTTTATCATGGATGGAAGTGGTGCAAATAATCTCTGAGCTCAATGATGTGCACTATCAGAGCTTCTGCTACACTGGCTTGTGCTGTTGGATTCACGTTGGACACTGTCTCTGTAGTTTCAAGAGCACTGTCTCTGTAGTTTCAAGAGCACATGTATCTATTTTGCTTAAAATGTGCCTTTGATAACACTGACCGCACACATAGTACTCATGTACGAAACCATTTGTTGCTCAGCTCATAGAAGGAATGACAGTGGTTCAGCACCCCACATGCTGAATCCAAGCATAGCAGTGTTGAGCACAGAGGAAGCACTTTTCAAGCTGGATTTGCTCAACTAGCAGATACTCAACCCAATGAGATACTCCTATCCCAAAAGTTACTCTTTGTTGCTAGAAATGGGTGCTCAAGCTGGGGCTGTTCCAGAGTCTCCTGTTCTTTGCCAGTCATGCAAAACATGATGATATTGACTCCAGGACTTTGAGATTCATTCTTGGAGCCATAGAACTGCTTGGCAGTGATTGCCCTGCTGCCAACTGAGGGGGTGGCCAGCCACAGTAGGTACATCACAAATCAATGCTGCTGTTGCGCTTGGGCTCCTAAGTGATGCTTTCAGCAGAGGAGGAAACTCAAAAGAAGGAAGTGGAAGTGTTTCTTGGAGAAGCAGGCATGCAGAGGAACACTAAATGCAATACGCGTAACTACTGCAAAGGGATGAAATAACGGTCCCTAATAGCTGACCCCAAAGATAGCCCTTATCTTCTTTTCCTGGGTTCATGCACTGTATCTATTCCTATGCCTACACGCCAGCTTTGTGGACAGGTTCTGTTCTGACTGACAGAACAGTAACGGTCCCCTGTAGTTCACTCAACTATTCATCTGTTATATATTGGAAAGGCTGCTTTGATATGAACGGGCACACTGACAAAGATAGTCTTGTTTTCAGCCCTATAACCCAACCTTTATGAGCTCTTCTGGAATTAGCGATTCCCGGTTAAACTAATCTGGCTGAAAGGTATGGAAACAGCTTTCAACATACAAATCTGCGTGTGAAGAGGAAATCTGAAGGTAAACCACTCGAGAAGTAACCGAGAGGTTTGCAGACGATGCCTGCCATTAATCTCTGGATGTTCCTCTCAGATGGGAACCGCAGTATGAAGGTGGATATAATTCAGGGACTAAAACGTACAGACCTGTCTAATATCATGGAGGTCTGCCAGTGGCCACAGAATTAACATTCGTTAAGACCTAATGCCCAGAAGCTGAGGGCATCAGAAGAAAACCTGCATTACCAGCTGCAAAGACAGCCTTCGGCAGCAAAGCAGGGCTGGCCAAAGGTGCCTGAAGGCATCTCCAAGCCCAAACTGCCCAAGGCAAGCCCCAACCTTAGCCTGTAGGCTTTATGTCCCAACTCTTGTCTTCTTTCTCCTGCAGAGCTTGCAGTGGCCCAGTGCACACAGCGCCCCGTTGACGTTGTCTTCTTGCTGGACGGCTCTGAGAGGATTGGGGAGCAGAATTTCCACAGGGCCCATCGTTTTGTGGAGGAGGTGGCCCGACAGCTCACATTGGCCAATAGCAACAGCGACAACATGAATGCCCGGGTTGCACTGCTGCAGTACGGCAGTGAGAGGGACCAGAATGTGGTCTTCCCATTGACCTACAACCTGACGGAAATCTCCAACGCCCTGGCACAGATCAAGTACCTGGACTCGTCCTCCAACATCGGGTCAGCCATCATACACGCTATCAACAACATCGTGCTCAGCCCAGGAGATGGGCAGCGACTCGCGCGGCGCAATGCTGAGCTCTCCTTCGTCTTCATCACTGATGGCATCACGGGAAGCAAGAACCTCGAGGAGGCCATCAACTCCATGAAGAAGCAAGATGTCATGCCCACCGTAGTGGCTCTTGGGAGCGATGTAGACATGGATGTCCTGCTGAAGCTTGGCCTTGGGGACCGGGCAGCCATCTTCCGGGAGAAGGACTATGACAGCCTCTCTCAGCCCAGCTTCTTCGACAGGTTCATTAGGTGGATATGTTGAATGAAGGGATGCACATCTTCCTCTCAGCACTATACACCCCCTGATATTTCCTGTTTTATTTTCTTCCCCCTGTATGGTTGCTAGCAACAATGAGTTGGCCCAGAACAGCTGCCTCTGGGTCCTCCTTTCTCGCCAAAATCCAGAGCTCTTTTGTGATTTTCATGATGAAAAGTTGTGTATCTTACATTTATGGTGCTAATTAAAGCCAAGATCAAAGCAGGACACAGAGCCATATGACGTACTTCTGTAAAGCTTTACACACACCAAGCCATGACTTGTATACATCCTGTCACCCTAGGAGGTCTTATCAGAGAAGCGAGAAACCCTTCCAGTGTGGCAGGACAAACGGATCTCTCTAGTTCTCAAAACCCCTCAGTATCCCTCAGTGTCCTATGAGGAGTTTTGTGGCTACAACATCACCTGTTCTTTAGCAAACCTTTTTCCACATTATCCCATCTTTTTACTTCTCTTGGTACTTCTGCCCTGAGAGGACTGAGTTTATGACACATTCAAATGCTCAGCGACTTGCTTTCCTTTTGCGTGGCACTTGATGGTATGCTCCCCTTTCCCAGGAGTAACAGGATGGTGAGAGGCTTTGCTACCTTCTACAGTTGTCTGCAGATGCTCTTTTTGGGGTTCTGCCTACACTAAAAGTCACAGAGGGGCCATGTCCCACTTGCTCCCTACTTTCATTTCAGCCTTTACCAGCACCTGTTCATATATTACTGCGCCCAAACTCCTGGCTGAGAGGAGCACCGTGCCTCCCAGATCTCACCAAACACTGGGAGCTGCCTCCCTGTCATCCCAATGTGTTCAAGGCAACCAAGTGCTGAGCAGTGCCCAGATTTGAACTTGAATTTTGCTGTCTGCAAAAATAAACAATCTCTTTTCACCCTACCCTGAAAAAGCCTCTTTATTCTGTGGTTTGCCTCTGGTTTTAAATACTTCTAACAACCAGCACAAGCTTTCTGACAATGCATGTCTGCGGATGGATGTCGGCACCTTGGAAGACGATTTCTGGAGCACCTGACAGTGCAGTCTATGTAGGCATTAATGGACTTTTATGCCAGTAAGTAAGTGAGGATATCCATGTTGTGGAGGGCACCATGTGTAGCTGATGCCCAGCACCAGCTTTCTGTCCTGGCACCTTAGGCTTAGGAGCAGGGGCTGGACACTGGGACTTAGGGAGCTGGTGTCTGGGTCACCTGAGTGCTCTTCAGAGATGTTTTATGCGGATGGAGGTTTAGATGGGTAAGTAAGGGACTGGTACCGGGGCTGCGGGAGCAGCCTGGGCCGAGCCGGCTCCTCGCTCCTCCGCCGGGAGCCGGGGACCTCGGGGCGTCGGCCGGTGCCGGGGCTGGGGCTGCCGCCGGCTTTGCTGCTCGGGGCGCTCCTTACGGGGGTCACTGCCCAGAACCGGCCCCGCGGGGCTCCGGCTGACGCGAGCGGCGGGGATGGATCCCGGTGGGAGGGAGAAGCGGCTGCCGAGAGCCACAGGCGGGGTTAAACGGGAAGAGAGGAGCGGTGCGGGTGGGAACCGGTGTGGAACCGCGGTGCGGGGGCTTTGGCTGGAGCTTTCCCCCCAGCTCCGCGTGTTCTGCCCGGAGAGGAAGGCAGGAAGAGAAGAGATCAGACGCTCCTACGCGTACGGGGACGGCGGCTGCGGACGATGGGGTTGCGGGGTGCCGCTGCTCGGGGATGAGCGGGCGGTCGATAGGACCCGGGGTGGCCTCGTTGTGACAGGCGGGGCCCGTGTAATCAGGGGGCGGGGCGATGTTGGTTGTGGGCGGAGTCACCTCTATTTGGGCGGAGGGGTGAAGGGAGGGTATAAGCGATGCGCATGCGTATGTAAGGCCAGGCCAGGGCGGGGTAAGCCGGGGCGCGGCTCCAGCGGCTGTCTCCAGCGCGGTGGGAGTTGGGGCCCCGCAGTTCTCCGGGTGCCGGGGAGTGCAAGCCCGGAGGGGTCGGAACCGGGCGCCGTCGGCCGAGCCATTTCCCGGCCCCTTCCCGAAAGTGTTTGCGGGTTCTCAGCGGGCGCTGCGGCTGCGCCCCGAGGCCGGGGAGGGCACCCGGGCTCCGGCACACGTGGCCGAGCCCTGGGAGCGGAGCCTGAGGGCTGAGCCTGGGCTGGGGCCGCGCTCGGAGCTGGGCAACGATGTCCTGAGCGTTGCAGTCTGGAAACCAAGCGGGGCCGCTTCGGGCTCTGAAACGGAGACCGCGTCCCGCGGGTTGGGGGCTGGACACCGGGGTCACTAAAGCCGGGTTTGGGGCTCAGCAATGGCGATCCGGCCCCGCGTGTTGGAGTCTGGAGCCCGGCGCATGTGGTCAGTTGTGGGGCTCAGACGGTGCCTGAGTTGCCCAAAGCCAGGTTCCGAGCTTAGAACCAGAGCCCTGTGCCTGGAGGTCTCGACGTGAGCCCTCATTGCGCTGATGCTGGGGCTCAAACACAGACCGCGTTCTGCCTTTTGCCGCTCAGCACCGGCACCCGGCTACGCGGGGCTCCGGCTGACGCTAGAGGTCGTTCTGCGTCCCGGTGGATGGTCGCGGCGTGGAACCGGGATGTCCCGGCGGGGATGGGTACCGGTGGAAGGGAGAAGCCGCTGCCGAGAGCCACAGGCGGGGTTAAACGGGAAGAGAGGAGCGGTGTGGGTGGGAACCGGTGTGGAACCGGCGCTGCGGGGCTTTGGCTGGAGCTTTCCCCCCAGCTCCGCGTGTTCTGCCCGGAGAGGAAGGAACGGAGAGGAGAGAGGCGCCGCCGGGCACGGGGCTGCGGGATGCCGCGGTCAGGAGGATGAGCGGGCGGGCGGGCGATGGGACCCGGGACGGCCCCGGCGGGCTCCCGTTGGCACACAGGGAGCTGGTTTCTGGGTCCTGAGAGCGAGCTCTGTGCAGGCCGGACGGAGATGGACTTGGACGCTGGTGGCACCGTTCCGGAGGGCCCCGTGCGTAGGACCTGATGCTTCTGTAAGTCCTCATCAACCCGTTGGGTTATTGGTGGTGGCTTCAGCTCCAGAACGAGCCGTGAGGTGAGTGGGAGCAGTGTGCTCCCAGGTGGGCTTGGTTACCCTCACCAGCACCAGCAGGTTCTCTGAGGCTGTTGATTGTTCTGAGAGGGCTGGGCTTGCAGAGGAAGGTGCGCAGGGAGCTGGGTTCGTTCCGTTGTGCTTTCCTGAGGGGGAAAGGATGAGTCGAGTTTGGCTTTGCTTTGGGAAGAAGCAGTTCTGGTTTTGTTGGAGTGCTGGGGTCTGCTGATGTTCACGGGCTTCTGCTTGACTTCTCCACTTGCTGCCTTGAGCCTTCTGTGTGCTTTTGAGGCAGAGTTTAGTGCTGCCCTCTTCCTCGAGGACTAGGAACAGCAGCCTGGCAGGGAAAGGAGGTAAGGAAAACTGGAAGGAATTTGCCTGCTGCCCTTACAGTGGGATGCAGGAAGAAGGTTGGCTCTTTGCTGAAGGTGTTACACCTCTGAACTGTTATTGTGTCCTGAGAGTACCCAGTGATGGTGCCCTTCTGGGAGCAGGGTTTGTCTAAGCCCTGTGCTGTGCTGTGGATAGCCAGCTGTGCTGTGCTGTGTGCTCTGCAGAAGTTGCTTGCTATGTTTTAGAGCCTGTTTGTGCTGCCTGTTGTTGGTGTGAGTGATGCTTGCGTTAGCACCGCGCCATGACTCAGTGTACGTTGTGTCTTTGTTAAGGGATGCTTTTTGCTTTGCTGGGTGATCGCTGTTCCTGGCACCGAAGCATGGAGGAGTCTAAAACAATGACATTGGGCTCCGTGCCTTGGTTGTTGCTCTCAGCACTGACTTGCTGAGTCCAAAATCTCTTACTTGGCCTCTTCTTTAAATAATCTGTATGTTCTTTGGACTGTGCCTTGCTCACAGCATGCAGCGATAACAGGAGGTGTATCTAATCATGACTTAGTGCTTCAGAGCATCTCGTGTGAGTGGCTGGTGTCAGTGTCAGCGTTTACAAGGAGGGAGAAATAAGCCCAGAGCAGATAGAGAACATGGTTAAAGCTTGGGTATTACAGTTGTTAGGTTGGATCTTGTAGGTGGCACTTTGGGACTGGTTGGGTAGCATAGGTGGTACATTGGATGTTGGACTTGTCAGGCTAGGTAGAGTATGTTGCACTTGAAGTAGTGTAGGCGGCACTTGAAGGGGTGTTAGGTTGGGTATTGTAGGTGGCACTTTGGGAACCAGAGGTGCTAGGCTGTGTATTGTAGGTGGCAGTTTGGGTACTGTAGTTGTTAGGTTGGATATCATAAGTGACACTTTGGGTAGTGTCACGTGATGAAAGTTTCCAAATGAGTCTGAAGAGGAACTGAGTCTGAGCCCTTTCCATGAGTCTTGTGCGTCAGCTGCTACCCCAGGCTGTGATAGCCCAAAACAAAGAGAATGATTTATGGGGTACCCAGGTGCTGTAGAAACAAGTGCCTGGGCCAAAGGGCTGATGAGGTCTCACCCACACCTGATCTCAGCCTACCCTGAGCCCCCTTGCTCTATCTGTGAGAGGGTAAACAGGCACGGAGCTGCTGGGTCATCTCCAGGGCTTGCAAGGTCCCTGCTGGTGCAAGCATCAGGAAGATGCCTGCTGGAAACTGCAGTGCTTGTAATGGGAGGCAGAGTAGGTGCTTCCTTGTGTTGGGCATTACTGGCATTAAACTTGTGGGGTTTTCTCCTCTTCTTTAGTACCAACAAGGAAGCACCTTCCAAAGGCTTTTTCTCCTATTTGCATCTGTCCCATCGTCCTTATCCAGACACTTGGAAGCTGGTGGATGTTGTGGATTGCTGGAGAGGTGGGATTGGTTTTAGGCTGAGGAAGTGTGGAGGATCCTGACAGAATTCCCAGATGAGTCAGGCAATCTATTTCCTGGTCCCCACAGTAGGGGTTTCACAGAAGCCTCATCCTGTTGAGTGTAGCTGTAGTTGAGCTACACGTGAATAATCCCTGCTGCTGGGGCTGCTGTGGAGCAAGGTGGTTTCCTGAATGTGTGTAACTCAGCCATGCTATTGAACCAGTTCGTTTACCTGCTTGTTTACCTGCTGGGGCTGCAAATACCCCCCAATATGGTCAGAGCTGGTGTCAGAACATGCGAGCATGAGAGGTTCGTGTCTGTCCGAAAGAGCCTTTACCTCTTCTTGAATGGATCAGAAACCCTTTGGACAGAGAGGATGAGGCGAGCCTGGTTTGTTGAATGTGGCACTCATGCCTCAGCAGGGACAGTGCTGCTGCTCTTGGGTCTGTAGAACAGAGGCACACTCAGGTGTGTCCTTGTAAATCCCTGCTCTGGGTCTTTTCCAAGTTCCCATCTTTCCCCTTAGAGCACTTCTGGAATGATTTCAGTGGTCGGTGCCTCAGTTTCCCTCCCTGTGATGACGCTGGATTGTACCAGCAAACAGGTTTAGGCCACTCCAGCAGTGCTTTTGCTGGGCTAATGTTGTCATTTCTTGTTTGTGTTCCCTCAGCCTTGCTGCTGCTCCTGTCTGTATGTGATCATCCACAGCAAGACTAGAGGAAATCCAGGGAAGACTGCTGGGATGCCTTCCACCCTCTCCCGACGTACCAGAAACGGGATCATCTGACAGTAAGTGACACCTCTATGCTTTTACGCATCATACAAAACTGTAAAATTGCTTTAGTTCCAAGTTACCACCATGTATTACCCAAGCAACTGAGAAATTGTGGTTTAGCTTTGTACATATTGATGAGAGACCTGAGTCTCGCTTCTCTGTAGAAAATACCCATGTTTATATCAGACTCAAATATGTCAGGAAAAGATGCTGTTCCTTGTGCTGCTGCTGAAGTGTGTTTGGAAGAGGTTCCAGGCAAGGATGGCTCTGTCTAAATAACAAGCAGTATTTGTTTGGGACCACTTTATTCACTGGAAAGGCTTCTGGAGAAAGATCTCAGCCTATTGGGAATGTGATGGGAGATGTAAAGGGCTTTGCTGATGTTTACTGGGACTTGGATGCGTGTGGTGAAAGGAGAACAAGAAGCAGTCCTGTAGTTGCATGAGCTGAAGCAAGTGCGATGGGTGCCTGGTGACTTTGAAATGACATTGAGTTCTTCAGGCCTGTTCTGAAAGAGGTTTCATTGCTCTCCTTGGTTAAAGGAGGGGTTTCTGTGTCAGCCTGGGAAAAGTATTTCTAACCATTGCAGGAACTGGTAACCCCCTGATTTGAAGTGTGGCACCTCTCTGTCCACCTTCTTTTGCTGGCAGTTCATCTGTTGGTCCTGGTTAAGCTCTGCACTGGGGTTTGCAAGTGATGTCCAGAAATGCCTGCTCTGGTTGCAGTGATTTCTCTCTAACCTGGAAGTGCAGAGGAGTGGCCAGTGTAGGCTGTAAGGGTTGTGTTGGTCAGAGATGCGTTCTGTCCTGGGGAGCTTGAGGCTGAGCTGGGAGGTTGCAAATGGATGGAGCAAGTGCTCATGTGCTGATAATAGCTCCTGTTAGGGATTGTGCAAACCAGCTGAGGAATGGTTTCTGGATGTCAGGGTTTTAGCCACACCATGGGTGAGAAATAGAATGTAATAGGAAGGCATATACCTTTCTTGTGGAGTAGTCAAGCTGTGAGATGAAAAACAATGTGGTTTAGAACACAGAAATGAATGGATGCCCCGGGGAAGGAAATGACCACTTTCTTGTTCTTCCCTCACTGTTTGAGAAAATAACTTAAAACCCCTTGAAATTCTTCCCAGAACTTGAAGTTTCACAGCAATATTCAAATGCCATGATCAGCTTTGCAAAGATTAAAGGGAATAACCAAGTGGAAGGTGATGGAAATGAATGGATGCTGTGGTGGGGTGATGTGGAGAGGGAGAGTCAGCTGAGGTTGAGGTGCCTGTAACCCTGAAGCACGTTGAGGGAGCATATGAATGTGTCCTCTGGGCCATGGTAGTTCCCAGAGTGTTTCCCTTGAGATGGGACTGAATCTTTAAAGGTAATAATGCAAGAGCAAAGTCTCAATGAGAGCTGCTGGCAGAGTGTGATGGGACTGTGGTCCTGGGGGGAGATGCTCATGCTCACATGGCAACTGAGGTCATTGAAGTAAAGAGTGACAATCGAGTTTGGGCAGTGGGCAGGAGCCCTTGTTATGATGGAAGGCATTGATATGGGAAGGAAAAAGGGGATGGAAGAATTCGCTGGTGAGGAGCTGATGTGGGACAGACGAGCAGCGTTTCGTAGCTGTTCCAGCTAACTGCTTGGTTGCATGGCAGTGAGCCCATTTAGTTTAGCAGGGGCTTCAGCAATTAACTAATGCAGTCTGGGTTTGTGAAATACGCTTTTCACCTTCATGCTCTCAAAGTCTGTGCTAGAGCCGGGTTATTCTGCAAACACCTCAAGCTTGCATCAGAGATCAGAGGTTTTTGGGGTTGGGCTGTGTATGAATGTGCGGTGAATGTTGGTGGAGCTGTTCCAGTGCAAGCCATGTGTAGGTGATGCCCAGCACCAGGTTTCTGTCCTGAAGGGGAGGCAGATCCAGCGCCAGCCCTGGTCCTCTCCTCCCTCTCCCAGTGCTGCACCGTTCAGTAGCTGATGCTCGGGGGGGGGGGGTTGCTGGATGAGCACTGCCCTGATTCCCTGACTGTCACAGAGCAGAATGGAGCTGGTGATTCAGTGTTGAGGCCATAAGAACAGAACTCAGGCTCAGGAAATGCTGGCAGGGTCACATCTGTGAGCTGAGTCAGCTCACCTGCTTGAGCAGAGCTGATATTGCAGAGATTGCCACTGTTAGAGGGCTGTTATCATCCCCATTGTTCACATGAATCAGTTGAGGCCCAGGGAGAAAACAAGCACAGGGAGCCTAAAACTGGCCACGCATCCTGGTGCTGAGCCCTGGGTGTGTGCTGTTTAAACTGGGATGCCCCCTTGAGGTGATGGCTTAAGGTACCTCCTTTCTCCTTGCCCTGTGTCCGGGCCCTAATAGCATGCAATCACTGTCCCTTGAGGTTCTGTGCCTTCAGTGGAGTCTCCATGTGATTTGCCCATAGCGTTCTAGCACAGTTACATCCTCCCCTAGGTCTAACGCTGCATTTTGGCTTTAGTTGTGGGCTCCTTCCACCTTATGGGACATTTCCTTTTGCAGTCACTGCAAGTGATTTCCTCCTGTTAATGGCGATTTCCATTACTGTGCCATAGATGTGCAAGGCTGGGTGAGCGCTGGAGGCATACTGGTGTGCTGGGATAGCCCGGAGGACGTGCTCTCTCTCGTGCTCTAGTGCAGGAAGAACTGTGGGAAACCTGAAGAAATTTGGGATTAGAGCTCGGAGGAAAACTTCCTTCCCAGCAGCTTTTCCCTGCAGAAAGAGGCGGCTTTTGTCAAGAGACCCTGATGTGTGACACATCAGTGCCATGCTACAGAAAGGGGGGAAAAGATGCTACATTATTTCCCCCCTCCTTTTTTCTGCCTCTTACCAGCAAAATGGGAATCTGTCAAATTGTGAGCGTATGGGGTGAAAACTAATAAAAGGATGAATAAAGTGAAATGATTTTCTGGCTGGGCAGCTCTTTTGTTGGGATTGGTTTCATGTGTGTGTGTTGGAATTGGGATGGGAGGGAATAACGTAGCATCTGGACCGGTGTAATGAGAGTAAACCAGGCAAAGATGGCCTAATGAGATGGAATTAATTGGACGTGGAAATAACACCGTGTTCAAGAGAGTAAATGTGAGAGCGGTGCCACTGCCTGACCTGCCAGGTCCATGCAACCCCAAATCAACTCCTTTGCATTAAGGGAGCCTCAAATCACCCCTCACTCGCCAAACCCCATTTGTGAATGCATTGCAGTCCCCTTGAACTGGAGCAGGTTTGATTGGGGTGGTGGCGAGGTGCAGAGCAACCCATGGTTAGAGCAGTCTCCAGTTAGAGATGAGCACTGGGCATGGAGTACTCTTAGCAGATGCCATGCTGCTTCACTTGAAGTGAGCGGTGATGTTTCTCTGCTGCCCTAGAGGAGCAGAAGGGATAGAAGCAGGAGCTGTGATCCTGTGTCAGTGCAAGCCTGTTAGGTGGACATTCAGTGCCTCTTCATCTTCTCCCCACCCTCTGTTTGAGCAGTGTGGGGGGATCTTCTCCCATGGCTCTGCTGAGCTTCTTCCCCAGGGCTGGTGCCACATTGTGTGCATGGGCTGTGGGGTGCTTGGCAGAAGTGAGGGCAAGGCGTTGGGTTTCTCCAGTACAGGGCTCGGCACTGATGGTGCTCCTGTGCCTCTTTGTCATTGTCCCTCCTTCCTGCCGACAAAGTGGTCCTTACGTTTCAGTCACAGGAGGAATCTGTCTGCAGAGCTTGAGAGGGGAGTGGGAAACAGATCAAAGCTTGCAGGAGAGAGGTGGGATGTGTTAGGCCCCCCTGAATCTTAGTGACAGCAGTTAGAGATGGCCTTTGCCTCCCGGTAGCTGAACCTCCACCATGTCCAGCCAGTGTGCTGATCCTGGAAGCCATCTCTTTGCTCATGGTGTGTGCCCACATCTCATGTGGGTCATTCTGAAGGCCTCCTTGGAGGAGCAGAAAGCACCAGGGGCTTTAGTGCAGCTGAGAGCAGCAGACCCTTAGTGCCTGTACGAGCCAGAGCATCCTGGCTGTGCTGCCCTGCATGCACCCAAGGGTGCTGTGGTGGCCCAAGGCCCATGTGTGCAAGCAGAGCTGCTCTGCGCTGCCCATGAAGATGAGGCATGGGCACTGCTCACACTCCTGGCTCTTAGGAGCAACATCCCAGATTCTCCTCATGCCTCAGCATCCTGCAGGCAAGCTCTCCTTCCCATAGCCTCTGTGCCCAATCTCCCAGCTCCATTCTTAGCTCTGTGAGGCATCTTGTTGGCATCACAGGGATGAGGTCCTCTGCTTCCCTGCAGGCTGGAAACTTGCCTGTGACCCCTGTTGCCTTCAGAGCTGCAGCTTCTGCTGCTCATTAGCTCAATAGTAATGTGGATCAGCAGTGTTCAGTGCTAATGGATGTTGTGAACTGAACCAGGGTGAATATGAGATGAGAACACATCCTCGCTTATATGCACAACAAACCCCTCCAACCAGGGCAGGTTAAGAGCTGACAGAGGCCCTCAGAACAGGCCCTGTCTGGAATGAATGAATCAGACCATTGAATGAATCCTTTAATCTAAAGCATCCCTTTCACTGTGGTGCTCTGTGAAGCCAAGTGCCTGCAGTCCTGAGGGCAGTTTGCCATCCCTGGGCTGGCCTTGGATTGTGGAGCCACGCTGGTGCCGTAGCACTTTCCTCCCTTTTCTCCTCTATTAGGAAGCAAAGTGGGGTCAGAGAGAGCAACAGAGTGGGGCAGAGTGGGCACAGGGAAGAAGGGAGCTTCCCTGCTCACTGGGTGTTATTTACAGCACGGGCAGAGAGTGCTTCTTGTCTTAGGGAGCAGAAAAGGCTCAGGAAGAGGCAACTGGGGCTATGGGCAGATGGGAGGGAGGTAGTGAGAGCTGTGGCAGGGCTCTGATCCCTGCTGATGCTGTGGTTCCGTTTCCCAGTGGTCACAGTGTGACCCATTGGATGCCAGGGGCTGCTGCTGCAGCCAGGGAGGCGAAGAAGAGGTGTGAATGCTGTGGCTCCCCAAAGTAGGAAGTGTCCAGGACAGGGTGGGAAGTGAGGAGCCGGGGCAGGAGCATGGCTTGCTGTAGGTGGGATGGTGTCTGTGGAGGCTGTAACCTTTCCACTGAGTGCTCAAGATGGGATGTCCCCTTCTGTGGGCAGGGCCTGTCCCTGGAGCCGAGGTGGGCAAGTGCCTGTCATCTGCTATTCTGTATAGCCTGTAGGTAGCCACATGTCATCTCACCCTACTAAAAGTGAGATGATTAATTAATGGATTAAGAGGCAAGGATGTGGAGGAGGGACATGGGTTGCATGTGTCAGCTGCAGTGCTCAGACAGGCTCTGAGGCATCCATCAGGAATGATCTGGTGGCTAAAAACAGTCCAGGGCTGCAGTGAGTGGCTCTGGTTGGGATCAGTGGTAAGGAGCAGCCAGGAGATGACTCAGCTCCTGTGTGTTTGTGTGCACCAGCATCACTTGCAGTCAGTGCTCACGCAGTGATTCCTGATGTGCTGGATCTTCCCCCATGGTTCAGCAGGGAAAAGGGATTGCCATTGGCATGGTCTGGACCTGTGCTCCCTGCTGAGGTGGTGGCTGTCCCTAAACACACACCGAGGTGTCAGGAAGAAGCATGTGAGGTCCAAGCTCTCCGGATGCTTTTGTCCCCAGATGGGGTGGCTGTGGAGCAAATGTGGAGCTTGTGCCCAGAGGAAGTGCGTGGACTGGTTGGATTTGGGAATGTCACAGGGATGACTTAGCTATCTGCAACCACTGGTTTAGGGATGCTGTCAGTAGGGAAATGATAAGAACAGCATCCATAATGATGCTGATGGGCTGTGGGATACCAGCAGGGCTAGTGTGGCCCATTGGGAACCAGGAGAGCAGTGGAACTGGGCACCCAGCCCTGATCCCAACCAGTCCCCATCACAAGGCACAGCAGCTCTGGCAGGATGTGCTCGTCAGGGCAGATCTGTGAGTGCTTTGGCTGCACCAACCTCATGGTGTTTGCAGGGCACAGCAGGTTGGTTTTAGCTGTACAGTTGTTTTTGGTGCTGGATCCATCCCTCCTGCCTGCGCTCGGGTCCCTGCACGTGCCTGGCTCCCACCCACTCATCCCATGGGATTAAACCTCCTGAAGGCAAAGCCAGCGCACCTTTGAGATGCCACTGTCCTCGACAACCTGGCTGGTAGGATCTATACAAATGTACTCAAGGTCTTTAGGTGTTCTTCTCCAAGCCCTGGTAACCTCATAGACAACAATGGCTGTCATGGCAGGCTATGGGGCTGCATGTGCCCCCTGTGTCAGCATCCTTTGCTAAGGGAGGGGTTTAGGGCTGCTGAATGTATTTGTGTGGATGGGTGTTTGCTGACTGGGAGCACTGTGGCCGTAGTGGCATTTTCCTGTGCAGGAGCAAAAGTATTTCTGTGCCTGGGAGGAGAAGAGGCTCACGTCTGTGTCCAGAGCTCTCGTCTTTGCATCTCACTTTGTACGTGGGGGTTAGGAGTTAGGGCATGGGAAAGGGATGGTGGCTGTGAGCTGGGAGAGAGCAGGGAAGCTCCAGCTTACACATTCCCCCCACCATGTGTGACCCCTTTTTTAGCCTGGCAGAGAGTGGCCCTGTCCTAGGGGTACTGCCAGGGAGAGCACCCTGAATGTTTGGGGCTGGTTTGAGCTGTCCTGGGCACCCACCTTCCCCTGGCAGTGCTGCTTTGGGCTGGGAGCACGTCTGTCTGGTGAGAGTGTTAGAAGAGGATAACATCTGTGCTGTGTATGGGGTTTTATTCCCTGTCGTCCATGCCTGGCGTAGCCTCTCGGGGAGCATGAGGTGAGGAGCAGGGGTCATCCCACAGGGGTACCCAGGGAGAGTGCGATGGCTGTGATTTTGCTGGCCCTGCATCACTCTTATCCTGCTCCACAGCTTCTATAGGGAACAGTGCACCTAGGATAGGTAGGCTGCCCTCTAGAGCAGGGGTGCACATCCCGGTGTCCCTCTGGGTGCTGCCCTTTAGGTCTAGCACTGCTTTGTGAGGAGCACTGGTTTGCAGGCCTGTGAGTGAGTGACAAGTGCCCAGTAGTGGGAGGACTTTTCTGGGATGACTTTGTTGGTTTCAGGTGTTCCTGGTACCTGCTGAGGTGCTGTTACTGACAGGGCAAGGTGCAGGGATGCTGGCAATAGGGGATAACGTCATCTCCTGGTCCCAGCGAGGAAGTGCTGTCAGAGCTCATTGGAGTCAACTGGCACCACTCTCAGCATTAAATACATATCCAGCAGCGCATACTTTCCATGCATCCCCTCATGAAGCACTTAACCAGGCTTCTTGCTGTAACAGTCTGTGTGCTTCTGTATCCATGTGTCAAGGTGTTGGGCTATTTACTGCTTTGCAGGCTGCATCTGCCTGCAGAGACCATTCTGTGTCCCCACTGTGCCTTGTCCCACTCTGCCAGGGAGGGAGGTGGTTGGGAAAGCAGGTGCAGGATGTCCTGGTTTAGGTGGGATAGAGCTCATTTGCTTCCCAGGAGCTGGTGCAGTGCTGTGCTCTGGGATTAGTCTGAGAATGATGCTGATACTATCAGCAGTGAGGTTTTACCTGTTGCTAAGTGGTACTTAGCCTGATGCAAGGACTTGTCAGACTCTTGTGCTGTGCCAGTGAGGAGGGACAAGGGAAGCCGGGAGGGAGCAGAGCCGGGACACCTGACCCAAAGGTGCCAAAGGAGCATTCCATCCCACAGCACGTCATGCCCAGGATAGGCACTGTGGGAGTTACATGGAATGGACCGATTGCTGCTTAGTTTGGGCTAGGTATCAGTTGGTGGCTGCTGAGCAATTGCATTGTGCATCACTTGTGTTTATTGGTTTTTAACCTTCCCCTTTTAGCTTTATATTCTGTCCCCTTGTTACTTCCCTTATCATTATTAGTAGTAGGAGTAGTATTATAATGTGTTTAATAAATATTATACATTTTCTATTGCATATTGTTAAGCTCTACAAGGGAGACATGGAGGGGTCTTGGCTGGTGGGAAGGGCAGGGGGCACAGCACGTTGCACTCTAAGCATCATCTTGTGTCTTTGAACCCTGTAGGTTACCAATGGGCTGGAGGGTGTGCACATCGAGAGCAAGGGCTGCCTGTCCATGCTGACCTTCTGCAGCATCTGGGAGGACTATGGCAACTACATGTGTATGGCCAGGAACAAGCTGGGCATCACCAGTGCCAGCATCATCCTGTATGGTAGGTGCCCTGTTGCTTTTGCAGCAAGGTGTAGTGAGGAGGAAGAGGAAGAAGAGGAGAGGAGGATGAAGAGGAGGAGGATGGGTGGCCTGCAATAAAAGGGAGTGGGTTTTCTTTAGCAATGCCAGCCCATTGAGGTGCAGAATGGCCAAGCTCTGAGCAGTGAGGATACATGAGAGGGTGCTGAGGAGATGCGCATTGGCCCATGCAGGAGGGTGCTGCCTGGTGGTGGTCACGGTGGGTATTTAGGGATGAGCAGCAGACGCTGAAGAGACAGACAGGACGTCGTTGGAACGCAGGCTCAAGGAGAGGCCCCATGCAGGTAAGGACACACTCTGGGGACACAGCATAGGGTATTTGCAGGTTGTCCTATTGGCAGGGATACAGGCAGTTGTTAAGGGGTGCAGGCAGTGGCAGGTTGAGTTTTGGTGGCAGGCTGGGTAGTTGCATGTGGCAATTTGCCTAGCGTAGGTATCAGGTTGGGAAGCATAGGTGTTAGATTGTATAACAAAGGTGTTAGGTTGGGTACTGTCAGTGTCACTTTGGGTATTACAGGTGTTACGTTGGATCCTGTAGGAGGCACTTTGGGAACCATAGGTGTAGGTTAGGTAGCATAGGTGGAACTTTTGACTCAGGGTTAGCACAGCTTTATTAGACTGGTGGGTTGTGAATAGAGACAGGGAACATAGGAGTAGGAGGGGATAGAGGGAGGGAGAGCAGGTTGGAGGGGAGAGGGGATGGAGGGGTGGGAAAAGGGGTGTGGGGGGGGATGAGCAGGGACCCGGGCACTCTGCCCTCCAGATGAGACATCTCTACTTATATAAAGGAAGCAGTACAGCACTTCCTTCCTTCATCCCCTCTGCCCGGACAGAGTTAGGGGGGAGGCTTCCCTCCCCCCTAACTCCCTCCCTCCCCAGAGGGCTTAGGGAGGGCAGGGAGGGGCTTAGGGGAGGAGCAAGCCCCACCCCTAAGCCCCTCCCTGCCTCCCAACCCCTTCCCTCTGCTCTGGAGGGAAAGGCCTAGGAGGAGGGGGGCGGTTCTTATACCTGTCTGGGACCATTCTGAACGTTGTGTCCCATCTGGAATTGCAGCTCTTGTCGTGGACCATCCCGTGGTGCCCGACCTGTCCCCTGCAAAGAAGAGCACCCATCACCACCAATCTCTTCATGCGTCTGCTGTTAGCCACCTTTCCTAACCACCACCAAGCCAACCTGCTTCCTCCCCACACATCTTGGCCTTGTGACATGCCTAGCCCCACACCATGGTCATGTTCCATCCTTATATCTGTCCTTCATCATCACTTTCTGCTTCTCCACTGGTATGTGGAGCATGGGCAGACTCTTCCTGGTCTCTTCTCCAGGCCTTTGCTTCCCTGGCTTTTCCCAACTGGCACCCACATGCACACAGCTACCCAAATCCTCCCCAAATAACAGCCTTCACCCTATGAGATGCAATAAACCTCCTTTCCACACACAGACTTCAATGGCTGCCTCCTACATCTTCTTTGTCCTCCTCCTCCTAGGAACCCCCTCACACCATGACCACAAAACATAGCCATGCACCTGACAGTCCACACGTCTGGATTATGCCATCTCCCATGTCAGCCTTTAGTGCTGAGCATGAGTTGTCCAACTTCCAAGCACCTCTGATGGGACCAGTCTAATAAAGCTGTGCTAACCCTGAGTCAAAAGTGCCACCCATGCTACCTAACCTAACACCTATGGTTCCCAAAGTGCTCCTTCACAACCAGGCCCGATACCTACACTACCCAAAGTGTCACTTATGATACCCAACCTAACAACTACAGTACCCAAACTGCCACCTACAATACACAGCCTAGCACCTCTGGTTCCCAAAGTGCCACCTACAATACCCAACCTAACACCAATGATATCCAACCTAACACCACTGCAAGTGCCACCTGCGCTACTTCAAGTGCAACATACTCTACCTAGCCTGACAAGTCCAATATCCAATGTACCACCTATGCTACCCAACCAGTCCCAAAGTGCCACCTACAAGATCCAACCTAACAACTGTAATACCCAAGCTTTAACCATGTTCTCTATCTGCTCTGGGCTTATTTCTCCCTCCTTGTAAACGGTGACACTGACACCAGCCACTCACACGAGATGCTCTGAAGCACTAAGTCATGATTAGATACACCTCCTGTTATCGCTGCATGCTGTAAGCAAGGCACAGTCCAAAGAACATACAGATTATTTAAAGAAGAGGCCAAGTAAGAGATTTTGGACTCAGCAAGTCAGTGCTGAGAGCAACAACCAAGGCACGGAGCCCAATGTCATTGTTTTAGACTCCTCCATGTTTCGGTGCCAGGAACAGCGATCACCCAGCAAGGCAAAAAGCATCTCTTAACAAAGACACAACGTACACTGAGTCATGGTGCGGTGCTAACGCAAGCATCACTCACACCAACAACAGGCAGCACAAACAGGCTCTAAAACATAGCAAGCAACTTCTGCAGAGCACAAAGCACAGCACAGCTGGCTATCCACAGCACAGCACAGGGCTTAGACAAACCCTGCTCCCAGAAGGGCACCATCACTGGGTACTCTCAGGACGCAATAACAGTTCAGAGGTGTAAGACCTTCAGCAAAGAGCCAACCTTCTTCCTGCACCCCACTGTAAGGGCAGCAGGCAAATTCCTTCCAGTTTTCCTTACCTCCTTTCCCTGCCAGGCTGCTGTTCCTAGTCCTCGAGGAAGAAGGCAGCACTAAACTCTGCCTCAAAAGCACACAGAAGGCTCAAGGCAGCAAGTGGAGAAGTCAAGCAGAAGCCCGTGAACATCAGCAGACCCCAGCACTCCAACAAAACCAGAACTGCTTCTTCCCAAAGCAAAGCCAAACTCGACTCATCCTTTCCCCCTCAGGAAAGCACAACGGAACGAACCCAGCTCCCTGCGCACCTTCCTCTGCAAGCCCAGCCCTCTCAGAACAATCAACAGCCTCAGAGAACCTGCTGGTGCTGGTGAGGGTAACCAAGCCCACCTGGGAGCACACTGCTCCCACTCACCTCACGGCTCGTTCTGGAGCTGAAGCCACCACCAATAACCCAACGGGTTGATGAGGACTTAAAGAAGCATCAGGTCCTACGCACGGGGCCCTCCGGAACGGTGCCACCAGCGTCCAAGTCCATCTCCGTCCGGCCTGCACAGAGCTCGCTCTCAGGACCCAGAAACCAGCTCCCTGTGTGCCAACGGGAGCCCGCCGGGGCCGCCCCGGGTCCCATCGCCCGCTCGCCCGCTCATCCTCCTGACCGCGGCATCCGCAGCCCCGTGCCCGGCGGCGCCTCTCTCCTCTCCGTTCCTTCCTCTCCGGGCAGAACACGCGGAGCTGGGGGGAAAGCTCCAGCCAAAGCCCCGCAGCGCCGGTTCCACACCGGTTCCCACCCACACCGCTCCTCTCTTCCCGTTTAACCCCGCCTGTGGCTCTCGGCAGCGGCTTCTCCCTTCCACCGGGACCCATCCCCGCCGGGACATCCCGGTTCCACGCCGGGACCATCCACCGGGACGCAGAACGACCTCTAGCGTCAGCCGGAGCCCCGCGTAGCCGGGTGCCGGTGCTGAGCGGCGAAAGGCAGAACGCGGTCTGTGTTTGAGCCCCAGCATCAGCGCAATGAGGGCTCACGTCGAGACCTCCAGGCACAGGGCTCTGGTTCTAAGCTCGGAACCTGGCTTTGGGCAACTCAGGCACCGTCTGAGCCCCACAACTGACCACATGCGCCGGGCTCCAGACTCCAACACGCGGGGCCGTATCGCCATTGCTGAGCCCCAAACCCGGCTTTAGTGACCCCGGTGTCCAGCCCCCAACCCGCGGGACGCGGTCTCCGTTTCAGAGCCCGAAGCGGCCCCGCTTGGTTTCCAGACTGCAACGCTCAGGACATCGTTGCCCAGCTCCGAGCGCGGCCCCAGCCCAGGCTCAGCCCTCAGGCTCCGCTCCCAGGGCTCGGCCACGTGTGCCGGAGCCCGGGTGCCCTCCCCGGCCTCGGGGCGCAGCCGCAGCGCCCGCTGAGAACCCGCAAACACTTTCGGGAAGGGGCCGGGAAATGGCTCGGCCGACGGCGCCCGGTTCCGACCCCTCCGGGCTTGCACTCCCCGGCACCCGGAGAACTGCGTGCCCCAACTCCCACCGCGCTGGAGAGAGCCCCCGGACCCACGCCCCGGCTTACCCCGCCCTGGCCTTACATACGCATGCGCATCGCTTATACCCTCCCTTCACCCCTCCGCCCAAACAGGTGTGACTCCGCCCACAACCAACATCGCCCCGCCCCCTGATTACACGGGCCCCGCCTCTCACAACGAGGCCGCCCCGGGTCCCATCGACCGCCCGCTCATCCCCGAGCAGCGGCACCCCGCAACCCCATCGTCCGCAGCCGCCGTCCCCGTACGCGTAGGAGCGTCTGATCTCTTCTCTTCCTGCCTTCCTCTCCGGGCAGAACACGCGGAGCTGGGGGGAAAGCTCCAGCCAAAGCCCCCGCACCGCGGTTCCACACCGGTTCCCACCCGCACCGCTCCTCTCTTCCCGTTTAACCCCGCCTGTGGCTCTCGGCAGCGGCTTCTCCCTCCCACCGGGATCCATTCCCGCCGCTCGCGTCAGCCGGAGCCCCGCGGGGCCGGTTCTGGGCAGTGACCCCCGTACGGAGCGCCCCGAGCAGCAAAGCCGGCGGCAGCCCCAGCCCCGGCACCGGCCGACGCCCCGAGGTCCCCGGCTCCCGGCGGAGCTTTGTGTGCTCGGCGCTGGAGCCGCTGCAGCACGGACTCGGCTGTGCATGGACAGCCTGGAAACGCGATCCCTGCTCCCAGGAAGGACCGGGCCGGGCTCCATCCCCGGGTGGAGGGCGTCTGAGCGCGCTCCCGCCTCGCTCCCCCATCGCATGACCCGCATCTCCGCAGGCACCGGTCACACAAACACCAGCGAACCTCAGAACCGCTCTGCAGCACCGGCTCCGCGGCCCCGCGTGTCCCGAGTCCCGCAGCCCCTCGGCGCGGTGCCGGGGGTCCCGCAGCTCGGTCCTGGAGCGACGGGTGAGGAAAGGCGGTCGGGGCACAGCTCATGAGGGCTCCTCGGGGATAGTGCGAACGGGGCCATGCTTTCCATAGCCAAACACAGCAGCGAGGAGCCGGCTCGGCCCAGGCTGCTCCCGCAGCCCCGGCACCAGTCCCTTACTTACCCATCTAAACCTCCATCCGCATAAAACCTCTCTGGAGGGCACTCAGGTGACCCAGACACCAGCTCCCTAAGTCCCAGTGTCCAGCCCCTGCTCCTAAGCCTAAGGTGCCAGGACAGAAAGCTGGTGCTGGGCATCAGCTACACATGGTGCCCTCCACAACATGGATAACCTCACTTACTTACTGGCATAAAAGTCCATTAATGCCTACATAGACTGCACTGTCAGGTACTCCAGAAATCGTCTTCCAAGGTGCCGACATCCATCCGCAGACATGCATTGTCAGAAAGCTTGTGCTTGTTGTTAAAAGTATTTAAAACCAGAGGCAAACCACAGAATAAAGAGGCTTTTTTCAGGGTAGGGTGAAAAGAGATTGTTTATTTTTGCAGACAGCAAAATTCGAGTTCAAATCTGGGCACTGCTCAGCACTTGGTTGCCTTGAACACATTGGGATGACAGGGAGGCAGCTCCCAGTGTTTGGTGAGATCTGGGAGGCATGGTGCTCCTCTCAGCCAGGAGTTTGGGCGCAGTAATATATGAACAGGTGCTGGTGAAGGCTGAAATGAAAGTAGGGAGCAAGTGGGATATGGGCCCTCTGTGACTTTTAGTGTAGGCAGAACCCCGAAAAGAGCATCTGCAGACAACTGTAGAAGGTAGCAAAGCCTCTCACCATCCTGTTACTCCTGGGAAAGGGGAGCATACCATCAAGTGCCACGCAAAAGGAAAGCAAGTCGCTGAGCATTTGAATGTGTCATAAACTCAGTCCTCTCAGGGCAGAAGTACCAAGAGAAGTAAAAAGATGGGATAATGTGGAAAAAGGTTTGCTAAAGAACAGGTGATGTTGTAGCCACAAAACTCCTCATAGGACACTGAGGGATACTGAGGGGTTTTGAGAACTAGAGAGATCCGTTTGTCCTGCCACACTGGAAGGGTTTCTCGCTTCTCTGATAAGACCTCCTAGGGTGACAGGATGTATACAAGTCATGGCTTGGTGTGTGTAAAGCTTTACAGAAGTATGTCATATGGCTCTGTGTCCTGCTTTGATCTTGGCTTTAATTAGCACCATAAATGTAAGATACACAACTTTTCATCATGAAAATCACAAAAGAGCTCTGGATTTTGGCGAGAAAGGAGGACCCAGAGGCAGCTGTTCTGGGCCAACTCATTGTTGCTAGCAACCATACAGGGGGAAGAAAATAAAACAGGAAATATCAGGGGGTGTATAGTGCTGAGAGGAAGATGTGCATCCCTTCATTCAACATATCCACCTAATGAACCTGTCGAAGAAGCTGGGCTGAGAGAGGCTGTCATAGTCCTTCTCCCGGAAGATGGCTGCCCGGTCCCCAAGGCCAAGCTTCAGCAGGACATCCATGTCTACATCGCTCCCAAGAGCCACTACGGTGGGCATGACATCTTGCTTCTTCATGGAGTTGATGGCCTCCTCGAGGTTCTTGCTTCCCGTGATGCCATCAGTGATGAAGACGAAGGAGAGCTCAGCATTGCGCCGCGCGAGTCGCTGCCCATCTCCTGGGCTGAGCACGATGTTGTTGATAGCGTGTATGATGGCTGACCCGATGTTGGAGGACGAGTCCAGGTACTTGATCTGTGCCAGGGCGTTGGAGATTTCCGTCAGGTTGTAGGTCAATGGGAAGACCACATTCTGGTCCCTCTCACTGCCGTACTGCAGCAGTGCAACCCGGGCATTCATGTTGTCGCTGTTGCTATTGGCCAATGTGAGCTGTCGGGCCACCTCCTCCACAAAACGATGGGCCCTGTGGAAATTCTGCTCCCCAATCCTCTCAGAGCCGTCCAGCAAGAAGACAACGTCAACGGGGCGCTGTGTGCACTGGGCCACTGCAAGCTCTGCAGGAGAAAGAAGACAAGAGTTGGGACATAAAGCCTACAGGCTAAGGTTGGGGCTTGCCTTGGGCAGTTTGGGCTTGGAGATGCCTTCAGGCACCTTTGGCCAGCCCTGCTTTGCTGCCGAAGGCTGTCTTTGCAGCTGGTAATGCAGGTTTTCTTCTGATGCCCTCAGCTTCTGGGCATTAGGTCTTAACGAATGTTAATTCTGTGGCCACTGGCAGACCTCCATGATATTAGACAGGTCTGTACGTTTTAGTCCCTGAATTATATCCACCTTCATACTGCGGTTCCCATCTGAGAGGAACATCCAGAGATTAATGGCAGGCATCGTCTGCAAACCTCTCGGTTACTTCTCGAGTGGTTTACCTTCAGATTTCCTCTTCACACGCAGATTTGTATGTTGAAAGCTGTTTCCATACCTTTCAGCCAGATTAGTTTAACCGGGAATCGCTAATTCCAGAAGAGCTCATAAAGGTTGGGTTATAGGGCTGAAAACAAGACTATCTTTGTCAGTGTGCCCGTTCATATCAAAGCAGCCTTTCCAATATATAACAGATGAATAGTTGAGTGAACTACAGGGGACCGTTACTGTTCTGTCAGTCAGAACAGAACCTGTCCACAAAGCTGGCGTGTAGGCATACGAATAGATACAGTGCATGAACCCAGGAAAAGAAGAAAAGGGCTATCTTTGGGGTCAGCTATTAGGGACCGTTATTTCATCCCTTTGCAGTAGTTACGCGTATTGCATTTAGTGTTCCTCTGCATGCCTGCTTCTCCAAGAAACACTTCCACTTCCTTCTTTCGAGTTTCCTCCTCTGCTGAAAGCATCACTTAGGAGCACAAGCGCAACAGCAGCATTGATTTGTGATGTACCTACTGTGGCTGGCCAACCCCTCAGTTGGCAGCAGGGCAATCACTGCCAAGCAGTTCTATGGCTCCAAGACTGAATCTCAAAGTCCTGGAGTCAATATCATCATGTTTTGCATGACTGGCAAAGAACAGGAGACTCTGGAACAGCCCCAGCTTGAGCACCCATTTCTAGCAACAAAGAGTAACTTTTGGGATGGGAGTATCTCATTGGGTTGAGTATCTGCTAGTTGAGCAAATCCAGCTTGAAAAGTGCTTCCTCTGTGCTCAACACTGCTATGCTTGGATTCAGCATGTGGGGTGCTGAACCACTGTCATTCCTTCTATGAGCTGAGCAACAAATGGTTTCGTACATGAGTACTATGTGTGCGGTCAGTGTTATCAAAGGCACATTTTAAGCAAAATAGATACATTTGCTCTTGAAACTACAGAGACAGTGCTCTTGAAACTACAGAGACAGTGTCCAACGTGAATCCAACAGCACAAGCCAGTGTAGCAGAAGCTCTGATAGTGCACATCATTGAGCTCAGAGATTATTTGCACCACTTCCATCCATGATAAAAGTCAAACCTGATGCAGGAACTTGCTGGTACATGTGGTTTAACCTACCTGGCTGGACATAGTAAAAGTCCGTGGTTGTTTCTGTATCATGCTCCCTGACCCTGTAGACTTGCATTTCTCCGTAGCCCACACCGTATTACGTATCTACAATGACATGCCTTGAATGGCGCTTACTGTACGTTGTCTTACTGTGAACAGTAGGCTTATGCCATGCCAGCTCTGGCTGCAGTAAAAAAAACCAGTCTCCAAGCAATGCTTTTCCTCCCAGCCCTTTTTGAATATCCAAATTCACCTGCAACACTCCACTCCTTCAAAGCAATAAAGGTGCATACTCACCTCTGCCCAGCCTTCCTTAAGAAATGGTGTCTAAAGGTACATTGGTGCCGCAGTTCCCTGTATGCAGGTGCTGCTGCCATAAAGATACTTGGCCTTGGAAGTGCCTGACCTCCTGGTCCTCACCTGATCTGTGCAGCCGTGGAAGGCGAAAGGCAGGCAAGAAGGCGTGGCCCTTCCAACTGCACAGTCTGATACCTGCATTGGGGTCTACAAAAGCCAGTGGAAGCAAGCAGGTGGGAGTGAGGGCTGCATATAATGTTGGAGAAGCGTTACACCAGTCTGTACCCCCAGTGCTTGTCTACATGTAGTTATGTTTCTGGAGAAGAGAAGCCTCCTACATGACATGAAGCAAGCCTTATAAGCTCCTAGTTAAGCTGACTGCAGCTGAGAGCAGCATCACTCCATGGAGTGATGGGACACCTTCCACTAGAGTATGGTGCTCCAAGCCCCTGTGTCCAACCTGGCCTTGAACACTGCCAGGGATGGGGCAGCCAAAGCTTCTCTGGGCACCCTGTGCCAGCGCCTCAGCACCCTCACAGGGAAGAGCTTTTGCCTAAGAGCTCATCTCAGTCTCCCCTCTTTCATTAAATCTGACAAAGCACAGTAGGGAGCTTGGCTTTACATGGACTATCTGGAATACATGGCTTACAATCAGACTCAGACATGGGCTGATCCTTTTGCCTTCACCTAAACCGCCAAGCACTCAATGTAAAACTCTCCAAACTCTTTTCCCTCTGTTACATGCCAACAGCAGAGCTCTCTGGACTCCCTGTCCCTACAGACTAGAAGCAAAAAGCATTGAAACCTTAGGAGAAGGATTATGTTGTGCAGCATATTTGATGTGCACATGTGCTGACACAAACACTTCCCCTGCATCCCACACAGCTTTAAGCCTTGACTGGCAAGCCCCAGATGTTGAAGCGGAGGTGGAAGAAAACTGCAGTAAGTTCAAAGTGGGCAAGTTCCTCCTTCCATGGGCTCCACTTTGCACATGAGGAAACATCACAGCCCAAGCATGTTTCTGAAGACCATACATCTCCCTTCTGCACATTAAATATGACATTTGTTCAGTATACTTTATTGTAATAATATCATGCCACTTAGAGAGGCTGCAAAATCCACTTGCTGGCAGTAAACACTTCTACTTTTGTGCCTGCACACAAGATGCTGCTCTCTTATGGATTAAGAGGGCAGTAGTTACGCTGGAGGCAGGAATGGTTGATACCTGCCTGACCTCCTGTGAGTACTAGGAGCATCTGAGCTTATGGAAATACCACCCCTCATCTAAATGCACACACCCACAGCACAACTGGTGTCTCTGAACCGAACTAGCACTTGGTATGGATTGAATCAAGTTGAAATACTTGCTTTTAAATAGCTCACGTAACACATCATAGAGGTTTGACTGCACGCAATCTCTGTCTCTTGGCTACCAACAGGTACACGTTGCTAACTAAGACAGAAGAAACACAAATGTAGAAGCAGAGAAAAAGGCAGAGGGAGCTCACACAGCTTCTGAGAGAAGCACTCCCCAGGTTTCGGTGCTCTCAATGGAAAGCCAGGCTTGCCCCCTCTCCCATACCTCTTGCTGCTTCCCTTCAACATTCCCCACTGCCCCTTGGATGGTCGTACAGAGACACTCACTGTGGCAAGAGGAGATGCACCTTGCTTTGTCAGTCTTGCCACACAAGACCTGAAGAAAGCCCTCATGGTAACCCAGTGAGAGGATGCAGAAGAGCTTCAGAAGCAGTTAGCAAATGCATATGTATGAAGGCATGGAGAAAGTGCATCGCTGGTCCCTCTGTGTACGAAGGGCTCGCTCTGGCCCTCAGCCATGCGTGTGTTGGGAGCCTCATTGGTAGACCCTGGTGCTTGCCTATGGCTGAGGGCTGGGACACGCAGCTCCTCTGCAAAAAAGAAGTGGGCAAAGCAAAAGCATCTCTTGCCATCACTGAAGAAAGCTGCCATGCTCATCATTCAGCCAAGCCAGAGAAGACTGCCCCTCATGTCCCATCCCTCACTGAGCGCAACCAAGAGCTGAAAGCATGTACCAGTCTATCTGCCCCCTCTGCCCAACAGGCACATGGGGAAAGACCATTGCCACCTCCTCTCAACCTCTGCCTCTGCTCTCTTCACATTGATCCCTAACAGAGATGTCAGCAAAGCCCTAGCACGGTTTCTGGGTCCCCCACAATCTCGCTGTGCACCATTTTGAAGGTGTCAATGAACAAGTCCATCCACTCTTGCCGCTCATTTCCAGTGGCAAACTTGGCTTTTTCGGCGGTAAAGGCCAAAGTGGCCACCAGCTGGGTGTACATGCTGGGGTCCTGGGTTTCCCGCGTGGAGTTTAGAAACTGGGCGATGGAATGTATGGTGCTGGGGAAATCTATGTTGACTCCCTCTTCCATGGGGCGGAAAATAAGTGGATTTACGTTCCCAGGGTTCCTGTCATCTGCAAGTGAGCGTCAAAAGAATATTTTCAGGGCTTGCTAGTAACGGCTCTGAAAGCTGCCTGGCTTTCCTAGGTGCACTGCACCAGGACAACAGGGATAATGAGGACAGAGAAGTAAAGACCAAAGCCACATTTTACATCCTTCTGACACATTTTATGTCTAAGGAACCGTGGGATTTGGACTGAAATCACTCACACATCAACTGAGAGACCTCAGAAAATGACATGGAAACTGAACTGCCCAGCTCCTTCCTGTTCATCTGGCATAGAGGCACAATGGAGGAAGAGCAGCGCTATGGGGTCCAGCTTCTTTCTGCATATGCATATTTCTTTATGCATATTTCTTTTCATACATATTCTGCCATCATGTAGCTGTGAACTCTCCTCTGAGTAAACTATACACATGATGCTATACAGCCAGAAACACAACTAAGGGACAGCATAATGTGAACTCCTCGCCTGGCACTCAGCTCGCTGCTGTGTGCAATGCTCCTTTGTGGTGTCTGGGCTAATCAGTACTCCAAAGCCTCCATCTCCACCTGGCTGTGCTGAACTTCAATGTGAATAAAACCCCTCAAGGCTCAAAGCAAAGCCTTTTGCGTGGGTTAGAAAGAGCCTCACAGAGCATCATGCGGTTTCTATCAAAGCAAGTGGTCAGTTCAGATTTGCTGAGCATTCAACCCATTCTACATGCCCATTAGCACCACAGCAACTGACGGGCGGTGACATGGGGACAAGGGTCTGCCCTGAAAACAGGATTTCCTTAGGCAAAGCACTAAGGCAGATGTGAACCCAAAGTGACAACGTGCCTCTGCAAGTAGGAAGCCAAGGTGTATGTAATACCTGTCCCTTTCTGTGCTCTTCTGGCAATACCCAGGCTGGGGTACATGGCACGAGCAATAGATTTGCTTCCTGAAGTGCCAGGACTACAGCTCTGGGGGTAAGAACAGAGCTGGATGTAGCTGCCTTCCTGACCTGAACCTGTCTGGCCTGTCTCTCACTGGACACACGCATTGGATATGCATGAAGCTCACTCACACCGCGTGTGAATGCACCGTCTCCATCCAGAGGGTTTACACACAAGTTGGCACCAGCTCTTGAGATGCTCTTGGAGAACCAGAGGAAGCTGAGCACTGAGAAAAGAAGCCCCAGGCTCCATCACATACCTTAAGTCACATCCCATCCAATATGTTTCCCTTGCCATTAAACAAATGTGGTCATTGCAGATCCTTCTAAATGGTGCCAGCAATGCATCACAGACCATCCAGTGCAGTGGATGGAAGGTGGTTTGCTCAGAGGCCCCTGAATCCCTGGGCATCACTGAACACTTGATCTACCAGGCCTAGCAGGGATCCTTGCACACCAAGACAACTTTTGCCCACGGTGGGATAGGTGCAATGGCACTTTGACAAGAGGCCCACACCTACCCAGCCACATCACCTATACCTATGTCCTCTGGGGCACAGGTATAGGGCCTGCCTACAGCATGGCTTGAGGGATTCCCAAGAGGGAACACCCTCAGATGCCTCCTCAAGCCATTTCTGTTCTAGTCCCCAGGACAGGTACCAGTGAACTGTTCTCACCTTGCATCAGGAACAGAGACACCCAAGTGCACTACATGGAAAGAACCACCAACTCCGCCTTGCTTTGGAGGCCTTCGATGGCCCAACCACTAGTGCTTGGGTCAGCCTCTCTCCTGCAGTGTTCTTCTGAAAAGGGGAGGCTGCAGGGACCAAAACCTTTGAAGACACCAGTGTGGCTTGGGGAAGTCACCTCCTTGTGCACGGATCTGCAGGACAAAGCTCCTCAGAGGATATGGCAGAGGAGCCTGTGTGCGTAGCTCAGCATCACTGTTGGATGCTGTGTTCTCTGCATGGCCAATATGCAGAGATTTTAGACAGGAGTAATTGTGGCTTTTCTGTCTTTGGATTTCTGAGCATCCTGTGTGCAGTTTTCCTTTGCTTTGCATGGAAATGAAGGGACTTCTTCTTTGCCATTTGAAGTTCTGGATAATACTGAGTCAAAGCTGGGGACTTGCGCAGGAACATTCATGGCAAGAGGAGAGATAAGAACTGGAAGAAGTGGCAAAACTTTGTCCCTGTAAGCTTTGTGCATACCAGCAAATAGCGCATCTATTGCCTTTAAGCGGGCGCAGAATGCAGACAGGATCTACAGCAATTCAAGTTGCAGATCTGCCCCTTAACATGAAAAATGTGATCAAGTGAAACTACCTGCAGAGAGCAGCAGCTGTCTCCTTTGTACCATAGGATCCTCAGAGCCTTTTCCCTTTAATCCAACACCCTCAGTTAATTGTTAATTAAATACAGCCAGCGTTAGAGAAGCCAAAGCCTTGGGTCCACTATGGTGTCATTTTCCGTATGGTCCCTACCCCCTTCTCTGCCCTTGTCACTCCTGAGGAGCTTCCTGCCCGGTGCTGCGGGTTGGGTTCTGCATCCCAAAGGTCAGCATGGGTGGGAGAGTTTAACAAGGGGGTTTTGACTTGATGCATGATAGATACATGGAACGAGTGAGCAATGGATTGCTGAGTTTGGAGGCCAAAACCTAGTCAAAACCTCTAAGGAACTGGGTCAGGGCTAAGCCATGCTGGTGCACTAACACAGTGCACTTGTACCTACCTGTGCAGAGAACTCGGAGAGGCAGGAAAAGAGCAGGAGATGAAACCCTGGAGTCTCTTCTCATGTAACTTAACAATAATTCCCTTAACTCCTGCCCCCCAAAGCAAATGAATGGGGTTGCACATCCCATTCCTGCTCCTGGCCCTACCACTTTGTGCAGATAGCATGAAGGTATTTGTTATGTTTACCTGTCTGACAGGGCAGCTCAGGGCAGACGACCTGTGGATCTGGAAGGGAAAGAAACAAGGAAAAGTGAGTGATGTGCTGCCATCCCCCCTTCACCCAGCCGAGGTGGCAGGGCAAGGTCTCTTAGTGGGGAAAGGACTCCAATGGACTACCCCTGCTATCTGAGAAAGGACTGCTCATCCAGGGCTACATAAAGGCATAACCCAGCTTATGAGCTACTGGCCAACCTGCTGGGACACGGTGTCTCTGCAACTGCTGCAATGCACCATATATACCCCGAACCCCAAACCCTGGGGCTGAAAACCTCAGTTCCACTCAGAACTGTGCAAGGAGAGGTACAGACCTGGGCAGAGGACATCTTCCATCTTGTCAATGAATTCCTCTGCCACCAGGTCTGAGAAGAGCCTCATCTTCTGGACGCGCTGGGGTTCATTGCAGGCGATGGAAACCAGAGTCTCACTCTGTTCTGGCTGGTCAAACATGTCTCCAATGCCAATGGTGTTGACAACCACATCTCTACCGCAAAGAGCCCCGAGGTTCTTGTCATCGTCCCGAGGGTCATAGCGCCCATCCGTGATTACCACAGCAAACACTTGGGCTTTCTCTCGCCTGCTTTCCTTGATGAGCTTGTTATAGGCAAACTGAAGGGCAGAAGGTGTCCAGGTGCCTCCAGCAATCCACTCCAGGCGCTTCACTGCTTCCTTGAAGCTCGACAGTGAATCAATGCGCTCATCATCAAGCTTGATGGCTTCAAAGGTCCCCTCATGACTGTACTGCACCACCCCAACACGGGCACCTGCCAATGAAGCATCAGGTCACTTGGCTTTGCATCCTCAGTGAAAAGAGGAGGTCAGCAAACTTTCACACCAGCAAAGAGCTCCCCGATTGGCCTAAAGAGCTGGGAAGGGAATAGGAAAGAGCTGCGGAAGTGCTGGATTGATGAATCGCAGCCCAGGGCAGCTACAAACGTGGAAGCTGGAGGAATCCAAACCCCATTTCTCTTCCCTGTGCCCCACACAGTCCAGACCTGTCTGTGACTTGGGGTCCTTGGCAATAGAGCCCAGGCGGCTGACCACATTGACCACAAAGTTCTTCTCCAGGGTGAAGTTGGTGTAGCCAATACTCTCTGAGCTGTCTATGACGAACATGATGTCCAGGGCACCGCAGCGCTTCTCACAGTCTGGGGAGAGAGACAGAAGGAGAAAGACACAAAGGTCAGTGATGGTGGGAACAAGAGACCATCTATGGGAAGATGAGACAGCATCGCACCAAGCATCCACAGGGCTTCTGGACTGGATAGGGAGGGCTTCGCATGCATCTTTCTGTTGATGTATTTGATACCCTCAATATACTAAATCTGTTCGCTATACTCTGTCCTATCATCTGGACCATGCAACTCTGTATTACAGCTCATTGCTCCTAAAATAATCAGGAAGTGAGCAGGGAATGACTTTCCATGAAGGAGGCAGCCCCTGATGACCCCCTTTCCCCATCCCTCCATTGCTCATTCCCCTTCCCTGGGGAAAGGCAATGGTCTGCTCACCACAGCATCCGCATGTCTCCCGCACGTAGGTCATCACGTCGCAGTCCTGCCAGCAAAGGGGTGCAGGGTGAATGCCTCCCTCCCTTTACACAGCATCCGTCCCCTCTAAGGCAAAGGTTCCCCTTTCCCTTCCCACCCCTTTTTCCTTGGCTCCCATGGGAAGCCACAGGCCACCTTTGCCAAGCAGCATCAGGACGGGATGCTCTTTCATTCTCAGGCTGTGCATGGCAAAGCCATGGCTGCCCCAGGAGGAAGAGCACTGGGGGATGCAGAGAAGTGCTACTTACAGTCAGGCCAGGATCTCCTGGTGGGCCTGGGGTCCCCTGTAAGAAGAGCATAGGGATTTCAGGCACAGTTTTCCCATTAGCTCCCCGTGTGGGAACTACACATAAGAACCATTGAAAACATGGCTTTTTGCAGAGGGAAAGGTAGGAAAGCCTTGTCTGGCAGCTCCTCCATCAAGCCCTACTGCAGGGAGACCCACTGGGGTCCTCTGAGCTTTAGAGCTTCAAGGAGAAGTGGGGAGGAAGAGGAGGGAGCTGCAGCATCTGCTCACACACAGTGTCATGGTACGGTACCTCAGGGCCAGCTTCACCAGGGGGACCACGGGGTCCGGGCTCACCTCCTGGACCAGGATCACCCTGGGCAAGAAGTAAAGAAGGGTCAGATATTACCCCAGCAAGGCTGGTGATGCAGGGACAGTCCTGCTAAACATGGTCCCACAGCAGAGCAGCACTCTCTCCAGCACATCTATCAGAGGTGTGGAAGGGGGACACTGACCCATGGGAGGTCTGCTTACCGGTTCCCCCTTGTCTCCTTTGGTCCCTTGCACTCCTTTTGGTCCAAGCTCTCCTCTTGCTCCCTGCTCGAAGGAAAGAGAAACAGATCCAGCACAGAGCACATCTGGATGTGCTTAGGCAGAGGTGTTACTGCTAGAAGCCTATCAAGGATACTTGCCTGGCCCAGGAGAGCACCCTCTAAACCAGCACAGAGCAAACAGTGTTTACTTAAGCTTTAACTAAGAACAATGAGGTTTTGCACAGCGTGCTTGGGAGATTCACTCCAGCTCTGCAGCTGCAGCGAATGGCTCTTGGCAGATCAGGCTTCTTGGCCATCATCTGGAGAGCTGGGCAACGGCTTCTGCGCATTACAGTCACTACTGAATGCAGGTGATGGAGACAAACACACTCACCTTGGGTCCTGGCTGCCCCTTCTCACCCTTGTCACCCTGTGGAGGGAGAGAGGTGGATGTCAGCACCCAAGCAGCACTGGTCCTGCAGTGTACATCTGCAGTGTGATGGTTGGAGTGGTGGGCACAGCCACCTCCCCATCACCACTGTTGAGGCTGGGGTCCACAACACCGCTGCTGTGAAACTGAAAGGACTGTGGCCAGGTTCAGCCCTGGTGTTAACCCCCTTTGGAGGCCCCATGGTTTTGGGGGCCCTGGTCACTTTTATTCCTCCTTCCCTCTCCTCCCAGCCTCCAACAGCAGCCACCACTGATACCGGCTTCTTTGTGGCACGTACATCTGATGGATGAGGGATATATACCTGTGGTCCTCTGGGTCCAGGGTAGCTAAAGCCAGGTCTGCCTCTGTCACCCTTTGGGAGGAAAACATAAGACCTGTCAGAAGCTAAACCTGGCCATGACAGTGACAGTCATAGAATCATTATCTGTCTATCTATCTATCTATCTATCTATCTATCTATCTATCTATCTATCTATCATCTATCTATCTATCTATCTACATATCTATCTATTGACATATCTATTGACATATCCATCTATCCATCTATCTATCTACATATCTATCTGTTGACATATCTATTGACATATCCATCTATCCATCTATCTATCTACATATCTATCTGCTGACATATCTATCTGTTGACATATCTATCGACATATCTATCAACATACCTATCCATCCCTCCCTCCCTCCCTCCCTCCCTCCCTCCCTCCCTCCCTCCCTCCCTCTCTATCTTTTCCACAAAAGCACACAGCAATACCCTTTCAAACACAGAGCTGCATTCAAAGGCCTTACCTTCGGTCCTGGTGGTCCGGCATCACCTCTTGGGCCCAAATCACCAGGATCCCCTCTTGATCCCTGCAGGACAGTGGAGGGAGTGGGTGAGGATGTTCCCTGCAGCTCCCTGCCTGCACATGGGACTGTGCTGGAGAAACCAGCACTTGAGAGGATGCTGCAGGACAATCTTCCCTCTCAGTGGGGTCACTGTGATAGGGTCTGATTCAGCACTTGGGTCCCTGTGTCCCATGGAGACACACATATGTCACGGCACTACTGGATTAACCACAGACCCAGGATGAAGACCACGCCTGGGGAGACCTTTCCCTTCCTTCCATATTGTCATGGGAACATGTGGGACCAGGAGCAATGGAAGAACAGAGATTCCTGGGTCTTGCCATTTCTCCTTGCCCCATGGGCTAGCTGGGGCCTTTGGAATAGATTTTATACTCCTTGGGAGGGACAGTGCAGCCAACTTATGCCATTGGGACAAGCTCTCATTTGAGAGGGAGGACACAGTCATACAGGTGACTTACTATCCTGCCTGGCTCTCCCACAGGACCTGAAGGGCCTCGGGGTCCTGGCATTCCTTGGTCTCCCTGGAAAGCAACACACAAGAACATGGAGAGGAAGGCACAGGAAGGTGTGCATGAGGAGGAAAGGGTGAGCTGCCTTGGATGGCAACAGCTCTCTCCTTCTCTTTATGCTTACCCTTGCTCCTTTGCTTCCAACCTCACCAGGCAGGCCACGAGAACCCTCTGGACCAGGATCTCCCTGTGAGGAGGGTAAAGATATTCCCAGTCAGGGATGTCTCTAATGAATGGAAGAGGAGGCTGTATGTGATGCCACTAGGACACATGCACAGTAGAACATCACTCACACCACTCCTGTGCCTCTTGGGCAAACTTGCAATGGTCTTGGGGCAGTTCCTTTACTCACCCTTTCTCCTTTGGCCCCAGGAGTGCCTTTGCTGCCTTTTGTCCCTGGATCTCCACGTCGACCCTTGGCAAACACAAGAGAGCCACATAAATGGGATTTGAAGATGGATGCTGTCCAAGCAGTGATATGTGGCTACTCTGCCTTCTGCTTCCTGGCTCAAGAGTGGTCTCCTTACCCCCTTAGTGCCTGTCAGGAGGGAGCAGGGATGCCTGTGCTGGCTCTGCCTGGGGGATCTTGCCTTTGGCTTTTGGGAAGCCACAGCCAGTTTTCTGTCAGGAGGTGGTCACAGCACTGGCCGTAAACACTCATGGTTTATTCCCTAAGGGTTCCCCATGGTGGCCACCAGATCTCCACTGCAGGAAGCCAGCAGTGTGCGGAACTTGCTAGAGTACAGCCCAAGGGTCCCTGGGACATCCCAGGGAATACAAGATGCTTTTCTGGGGTGGAATGGTTAACATCACGCTTATGGATTATGGAAGTACTGCTCTGGGAAGATGGAGGAGACGCCCTCCATCAGGAGGTCAGCACCTGCACAGTTTTTGGAGCAGGCAGGCTAAAGAAGGGAAGTTTCTCAGCACTCATCCATGAAACTGCATCCACCGTGCACAGCGTTCCCACCGTGCACAGACCTGTTCAGACACTT
Source organism: Pezoporus flaviventris (assembly GCF_033815535.1). Taxonomy (NCBI): domain Eukaryota; kingdom Metazoa; phylum Chordata; class Aves; order Psittaciformes; family Psittacidae; genus Pezoporus; species Pezoporus flaviventris. The sequence goes on from NW_026892549.1 coordinate 57,697,730, forward strand.
ACAGGCTCTCCTTTGGGTCCAGGAGGTCCTGGTTCACCCCTTCCTCCCTTTCTCCCAGCAGGCCCTTGAGCTCCAGGGTTGCCTTGAAGTCCCTTGGAGAAGAAAAAGAAACACAATTTGTTGGAAAGAGAGGTCCGGGTGCACACATCCCCCTCTTGTCCCGTACCATGCACATACACCCTTGAGCAGAGGCACGTATGAGCACACAACTCATGCTTCCACACAGCCACCAGCCTACACACCAATGCTATGTGCATAGACTCCAGCCTCAGAGAACTGTGATGCTGTGTCACCCTTCTTCTAGCAACTAGTGCAAAGGCTGGTCAGCTTATATGGTCAACTTTTATGTTTCTTACAGCATCTATCCAGCCCTGCTTAAAGCTGGAGGGTTATTTCAGCATCCTCCACTATGTCTGAAGTAACTGGCCAGGAGAAGATGGGAAGAGGAGGAAGGATACAGTGCAAGCAATCCCCTTTGTGCTGGAGTTGCTCCATGACCAACACTTGGTACCACTCCATGCCACAAGGAGCAGACCCTACTAAGACACTGGATCCACTGGAATGCTGCATTGACCTACCGGGCTTCCTTTTTCTCCTGGAGGTCCCGGCGGTCCACTGCGACCAGGCCGGCCAGGATCTCCCTGAAAGAGCCATAGAGCAATGGTCACTACCAGCATCATCAGGATGTTGCTGTGCTCCAGCGATGTACAGCATGAGGAGCATAAGGACACTGTTATAATGTCTGAGCCTTCACTTGTACCTTTATGCCTTCATCTCCTCTTTCTCCTTGGTTTCCTGCATCTCCTGGGTAGCCATCAGGGCCCTAGGGAGGGAAAGCACAAAGAACCACACGTTTTGCAGTGGCAACAACATGCACTTTCCCTGGAGAATGAATCAAATGGCTTAGAAAGTTGCTTTAGAGACTACAATAGTTCTTGCTTGTTGGTTGGAAAGGGCCTTGAGATCATTTGGTTCTAACCCCCTGCATCATGCAATTTGTAGGAAAATGGGCCAGTAACTTCGTTAGCCATCTTTGTACTATGTGCAGCTGATGTGCTGAATGAGAGTAAAGCATTCCTACCTTGTCACCAGGGTCTCCCTTGCAGCCTGGTGGTCCAATTCTGCCCAGCCTGCCCTGGAGAGATAGAATTCCAAAGAGAAAGACAGAGAAGCTGTAGGTGTCCGAAAGGAAAATACAGCTTTCCTTCACTAATCTTTAGCATCTTTTGCTGACCATGCCTGTCATCAGCTAAAGAACGAATAGCAAGTGTATTCCTTAAACAGGAATGTGGTGTGCAGAGACAAATGGAAGAGGAGAAAATAGCCTAAGAGCCCCAGCTTGGTGGAAATTCAGGCATGCTCATCCTGCACACGTGCCCTGGGTGATGGTCACATCCCTTGAGGCTGGATTTGGAGGTCATTCATGTTGTGGTGGTCCTCTGTCCTGCATCTTGAGTTGGAACAGGTCTGTCTGTAGCCCATGAGAGCAGTGATGCCTTGTTCTGCATCCCAAAATGGATTTGCTGGCAATGCTTACACAGCTTGTCCTGGTTAGAGAGTGGTGGGGACTGAAGGAGTGTTTTAGAGCTTCAGCAGGCATTTGAAGAGTGGGAAGAACTGGTATTACCTTGCAGCTGGGTGTATGAGACAGTGCAGAGCAAACCCAATGTGTGCTAGGCAGTGGACAAAGTCATCTGAAATCAGCTCATATTAGGCTATTCTGCTGTGCTACATCTGCATGGCATGCAGACCTAAGGGAGGTCATGGCCCTCTATGCTCAATATAGAGGTTTGGGTTTGAAGGGACCTTAAAACTCATCCAGTTCCAATCCCTGCCACAGGCAGGGACACCTTCCACTAGAGCAGGTTGCTCCAAGCCCCTGTGTCCAACCTGGCCTTGAACACTGCCAGGGATGGGGCAGCCACAGCTTCTCTGGGCACCCTGTGCCAGCACCTCAGCACCCTCACATGGAAGAGCTTCTGCCTAAGAGCTCATCTCAGTCTCCCCTGTTCTGGCAGGTTAAAGCCATTCCCTTTCTCCTGTCCCTACAGGCCCTTGTCCAAAGCCCCTCTCCATGTTTCCTGTAGCCCCTTTAGGCACTGGAGCTGCTCTGAGGTCTCCCCTTAAGGAGCCTTCTCTTCTCCAGGCTGAACCAGCCCAGCTCTAAGCTCAGCTCTTTGAACCTGGCCTTTAGCGCTTTAATATCAAGAATAAGCAGCAGCTGAAAGCTGAGATTTCAGATTTCTGACGAACTGCCTCGAAACCCGCATTTCTGCAGAACTTCCTGTTTCCTTTAGGGGTCACTAGCACTCAAGATGAGATATCTCCAACCCTGCATCGCCTCCTGTATCAGCAGCACAGCCTGGGTTGCATATCCATTTCCTTGCTTGCTGATGAAGGGATAGCGCTCCCTATGTCATCTGAGTAACTTCATCTCCAACTTTCTCAGGTATTCCTACATTCCACGCGGAACAACGTGTAAATAAGTTCACAGAAACCTCAGTCAGAGCAAAAAGCATGTGGGATAATGGGAGAGGAGAAATGCAACCAGTGGAGACAAGGGTGGGTAAAGAAATAGAACAGCAGCAGCTACATTACTAAGTCGTGTTACCTTTTGTCCATCGGTGCCATTCCTGCCGGCCAAACCAGCGGCGCCCTGGGATCAAGAGGGAAAATAGAAGGATCAGTGATGAGTTAACGCACACGCAAGGGTTGGAAGCTGGGGCAAAGTGTAAAGGTGCTTTCTTACCCGCCGTCCATCGGATCCAATCTCACCCTGGGGGAAGAAGAGGACAAGAGTCAGGCACTGAGTACGTCCACCACCCATTTACCTCCCTCAGACATCTTCACTTTAGGACACAATGCCTGAAGGAGGAGATGTCCCTGGAAATCCCTGCTGATGTCTGCATTTACATATGAATAAGGCTGTTATTCTCCCCATTACAGCTAAACTCTTCTTTGCAACAGAAAGGTGTCCACCCCACCCCACAAGTGCCCAGATGTGGTCTCTTTTTTTCTCACCTTCTCTCCTTTCAGCCCTGGGACACCCTAGAAAGAAAGGACAATGATGTGTTAGTGCCTGGGGATGAGCAGGAGCTGGGATCTCAGCTGGGAAACAGATGACAGGGAGAAGCAGAGCTCCCCACTGCTTTCGCATAACTCAGTGACTACAAAGAGCTCAGTCACTGGCTATGGGATTCTTACCTTGGGACCAGGGTATCCGATGGGACCTTCGATACCTGGGTCACCCTTGAGGGAAGAAGACACAAAGTGTTAACTCCAGTGTGGCAGAGGTGCAGCCCCAGCTAACACAGGAGCAACACTGCTGGCTACGATGGTGGGGGGCTTGTCACCACTTACCTGTCTTCCTTTCAGCCCAGGGGAGCCTGGTTCACCCATGTTTCCCTTTGCACCCTAAGGAAAGAAAAAAACCCCAATATTGAGTCTAAGCTTGGCGCGGACTGTGAGAAAATGGCAATTTCTGGGAGCATCAGAAGTGGTCTTGCAAGTCCTGGGGTAAAGGTTGGACTTGATGAGCTTAAAGGTCTTTTCCAACCATGTTGATGCTATGATTCTGTGCTGGTTCTGCATCACCAGATGCTCCTACAGAGCTTGGACAGCAGGACCTGCTTTATTCCAGGGAAAGGCTCTATGGGGAGAGGAGCACACCGGGCTAGGGGCAGGAGAGTGGGACACTGGCGCCAATGCATCATCTTCAGCACACCCATGAGCAGACACCGGTGCTGGATGTGTGCTCCATTCACTCCATCACAGCAGTCTCCCAAGGCCAAGGCAGACGTCGGGGAGCTGTTTTCCACCTTGGTGAAGGCTGCCTGCAGCTGAGGGGGGGTTTATGGCATCCCACACTGCCTGCATTATTCTCTTCCCACAGGCTGAGGGTGACTTACCTTCTGCCCTCGGTATCCCTTGGGACCAGGCGGACCTGCAATCTCCAGGCAGCTCATCTTGTAGCACTGAAATACAAGGGATGGAACAACAGGTATAAGCACCGTGGCTCTCCACGCATCTCTCTCTCCTTGTGGACATGGTGCTAAAAACTACCCCAACCCCAGCTATGGGCATAAAGTTGCCACAAGCACATTCATTATGGCTTGAGCCTGTGGCCAAACTGCAAGAACAAGACTGTTCAATGTCAGATAAGTTGGGGTGAGCTTGCTCTTCTGAGGCTATTGGGGTTTGTGCCCTTTAAAGCATCACTTTGCACATTGGGTATGCCAAACCATGTCCACATGGTACCAGCAGGACTCCAGCTTGTGCAGCACCTACAGAACTACCCAAAGTGATGCAATGAGTCTACTCTCAGGAGGCAGAAAGTGAAGAGTCCATTATGCATTTCAGACATAGGATAAAGGGACAGGTCCTCAGGCTGTTGCACTGATGTATGGGTAGGCAGAGACCCATCCTGCACAATCTGTCCTGCTACTTTTGGGATATGAGTTGGTCTTTAAGTGAGACAACTTAAACCTGTGTTACCTGGCAATGGCACAAAGTTGCTGCTCACTCACCTCTCCATAGGCTTCATGTTTCTGCAAAGAGAAAACAGGAAGGACAGAATCAGTGAAGGTCAACCCCAAAGGAGAACCAGCACCACAATCCTAGAGGTCCATGTGATACTAAGGGAGAGGAGGTGGTAAAGGTCCCATGGCTTTAAAGAAGTTCTCAGAGCAAACAGTGCGTCGCAGGTGGGACCTCAAAGGCTATGCTGATGATAAGTACACGTCTCAGTGCTGTTTCATGCACCCCTGGATGGGGAGCAGGCTGGGTACGGGTCTGGCCTTCAGCAAAAGCCAGGCTAGGGGGGCAGCCTGCACATAAATCATAGGCACAAACCAAGGAGTCCTGGTTTAGCACTTAAGCAGACAAATCCAAGAAGCTTGAGATTCCATTTGCCCCCTAAGTGCTGGAAGGCCATGAGAAAGGAAGAACAACAACGTGAAGGCTTCTCCCTGGCTCAACAGAGCCCTGCCAAATCTCACAGCGCGGCTGCTCAGAATGCATCCCCACCACCCATATGCTGCTTCTCTCCCCCCGTTCTCCTCCCATATCATACCATAGCTTGGATTATCCTGTCAATGGTGTTCACATCAATCTCCAAGGTGTCCTTTTGCGTGATGGCATAGTTATTGCGGTACAGCTCGTGGGGCAGGTTGGCGATCTCCCGCAGCCCCTGCTCATAGACATTCTCACTTGGGGCCACTGCAAAGAGCTTGATGCCCATGTCTCGTGCCCTCTCTGCCTGCAGCTTCATGCCCCCACAGGGGCTGCCTGTGACGTGGCCATCAGTAATGACTACTGCGAAGTTCACGCCTGAGGCCATCTGGGTCTGGATCTGCTCCGTCATGTTGGAGATGGCGCAGTCTGTGAAGGTGCCCCGGCCAAGGTAGTTAATGGCATTCAGCCTGGGGAGGTAAATGTCTTTGCTGCTCGTTAAAGGGCTGTATATCTCCACCACATCCGAGTAATGGAGCCCACCAAACTGCCAGGTGATGTAGACTTGGTTCTGGTAGAGCTCGTTCTCCAGTTTGTCAATGAACACAGGGATGAACCGCTTGATTTGGTCCACAAGGCTCTGGATAGGCACAGTCTGCAGAGCTACGCTCTCCGAGGTGTCAATGATGAAGTACACATTGATGGGGCAGTTCCTCTTTTCTGCATGGAGATGATGAGGCAGAACATGTCAGAGCACTCCATACACCTCCTTTATTGCCCCCCAGAAACCTGGACTGAGAAGCTTATCTATTCAGCACATAGAGGACAGCACATAGAGTTGTGAAGAGAGCAAACAACAGCAGGAGGCTTAAGCTCCAGCTTCCTGTGAGGGTGTTGAAGTTCTTGACAATTAGGAGCTAATTCCACCTGGGCTGGAGGAAATGAGGGAGCTGAGGATTTAGGCCCAGGGTTGAATGAAGAAGGGTAAACGTGTGACTTCTGTTCTTCTGCACTAAATGAATGCTCTGCCTAGCATGCTGCTGGTTGCTCTCTGGTTTATAATCATTGTCAAGAAGACCATACCCAAGCATGACACTGGAAGAAGTCCCACATAGCTTTAGCACCTCACCATCCTCAAAGGGGAGGGCTTCTCCTTTATATCCAACCTGAACTTCCCCTGTTTAAGCTTGAACTCATCACCCCTTGTCCTACCAAATCCAGAGTGTGTAACTCCATTACTTATGGATACAGAGCTTATTACTGCATCAGCTGGGAGAAGGCACCACTGGCAGACCCCAGCTCTTCAATCCCTACCTCTCTGCACTCCAACGCAAGCCCAGAAATGGGAGTTTGGGTGGACAGTGTTCCTTGGAGATGAATTACTATCACAGGGCCTGGGAGTGCAAAGGGCAGGAGAGGTTTAATGTACCACTATTCCTCATGAGCAGGCTCGCCAGCTAAGCATGACTATTGCTTTTAGTGAAATTACTGCCTACAAAGAAAAGAGGCACCCATTTATCGGGTTAATACCTGCACAGGAGGTAGGGCTGACATCTCCAGGATCCCCATCAAGCTGAGCATGGACAGAAACCAGAGCCACACAAAGGAGTGTGGTAAAAAAGGCTCGTCGGAACATCTCAGCAGTTCCTCTGGATATTGAGATGCCTGTGGGAAAACACAAGTTAGATGTTAAGCACCGTATACAGCCTCCTAGTGCTGCTGGGGAAACACGAAGCCAACCAAGGATCAGGTGATGGAGCTATAGACAGTGCATCTTGATTGTTTGATTTCATGGTTTCTCTTTATGGCCACCCCATGCCCACATTGACTCCATCACCCCCAATCCACATGGACATAAGCATCCATGCTCCAGTTTGCCTGCTTGGCCACACCACCAGCAAAGGTGTGCAGCAGCGGGTCCTTTCCATCTCACCATATGAGTACCAAAAGGACACAACATCTCTTCCTCAACAGCACTGCTTTTCAGCCCACACAACCCATGGAATGAAGGGATGAATAAACAAGCACTTGAAGAAGTGCACATCTTTAGCAATGAACCTATCACACTGGGCCTACAAGGTCCAATTGCATGCAGGAGCATATTTTGTGTAGGGTTATGATGACTTAAGCAGCAGCAGAGTTGGAGATCTTGTCTAATGAGCTCTTGGGAATGTATAAGGATATTCACAGCCAAAATACAGGCAGCACTTTTCAACAGCAACATTGTAGAATCATAGAATCAACCAAGACCTTTAAGCTCATCCAGTCCAACCATTCCCCAGCACTGCCAAGGCCACCACTGACCCATGGCACTGAGGCCTCGTCTCCACTGTGTGTGAACAGCAGGGACGGTGACTCCAGCCCTGCCCTGGACACCCTGTTCCAATGCCTGAGCACCCTGTGGGGAAGGAATTGTTTCTCAGCTCCATCTAAACCTGCCCTGGTGCAGCTTGAGGCTGTTACACAGAGGAAGAGGTGATGCTGGGCTTTATGTCTTGAGGATGATAGCTCTAACCAGCATGGCCCCTTGAGGGCACAGGCCATAGATAGGGCATGTGTGATCTCTACTATGAAAAGAAGGCCGGAACCCAGTTCAGAAAGAGATCTTCTTCCTTGAAAAGTTTTTTTTGGGCATCTCTTGGAAGACTCCAAGTCTTGAATGGACACCGAGAGAGTATTTGGTTGCATTGGTAGTGCAGGGGGAGAGCAAGTTATGCATCTGAGCTTTGCCCTAGTGATGTCCCTGCGTAGGTCAGTGTGGCTCAGTTTTCATTGCACTGCAGAGAACAGAAGGGCTATCGTAAGGATGAAATACTTTAATGCTGACGGGGTGTTTTAGTTAAGATTAAGACTTCCTTCTTCTGCCCTTGATACAGGCTTCCCTCATCTTGTCTGACCACAATGCAGAGCTGCAGAAGATCCTGATCCTTGGTAGGACACAACAGCTTTGTGCCTTTACTGAGGAAGCTGGAGGCACTAGCTTTTGGAGAGGCTGGGAGCACTGGAGGCTTTGGCCAAGTGTCTGACTCACTCACAGATCAGCACTTCCAAAGTTTAACCATATCCCTACCTCCAGCCATGTGTGCACGGGAGCTGCTCTTGGCAGAGCATAGATAACCAGGGCCAGCTATGACATAGGACTGCCTCTACAGCAGTCCTGGGGCCTTTGAAATTGGTCAACAAACCATAGAATCCCATATCATAGACTGGTTTGTGTTGGAAGGGACCTATTCTGTCATCCTCAGACTGCTATAAGCTGTTGAGATGCTGTTGTAAATCTCGTATCATCTGCTGTTTCCCTTCCAGCCCCACCTCCTGCTGTGAAACCTCAGGTTTTGCCAGCGGAAGAGTGTATTTCTGACACATGGTCACATATGCAAAAGCATATGGAGTTATCTACACAGAGGTCTTTCAGAAGGACCCAAGTTCTCTGCTTGTGGGTATCTCTTCCCACCCCAAGCAACTGAACCAAATGTTATATTAGGGCAAAGAAATGACTTGCATTTATTCTTTCCAATGTGTATGTTACAGTTATTTGTGCTCTCACATCTGATTATCACACACAAGTTCCTCCTGGTGCACTGTGTACTTCTTCAATCCCACAAGACCTCTTATAGCTGAGCAAATCGGTCCCACATTCCCACAAATTCAGGTGCTCTGCTCTCTAAGTAAACTCTGCCTGCAAGGAGCTTATTTCAAGCCACAAACATTACACTACCCTCAAGCAAAGAGAACTATTCTACCTATGGCATATACAGAATGAAGTTAGAAACTCCACTGCTGCTCTGACACGGACCCGGACCCAGGTTTGTTCATGGCCAGTGGGAAGTGCCTGCTAGCCACCTGCTTGTATGGCACTCCAATGCTTGCTAAGTAAAACCGGGGGGGGGGGGAATCACCCCAGAAACATCCTATTTGGTACAAAAGCTCTCATAAATGCACCTCCTTGTCCTCCTTTGCATGTGGGAACAATGTCAGTGTCGGTCACAAACGTGACCACAAAGAGCCCTGTACTTTAGTTCCTGGGCACATCACCCAAAGGGGAAGGTTTCCCAACATCAGCAGGGATCCCAGCCCTTCTCCAGCTCTCCTATTGCAGCCCCACTGGGAATTCAGCCAGGGAAAGCCCAGGAATGCTGGATGGAGAAGACAGACTCCAGATACCAAACTAATAGAGGAGCCTGTGCTGATGAAACCCAGCAAAACTCAGAGGCATGAATCCCAGGTTCGTTTAATCCATATCTTCTGGAATCCTGGAAATCAAGGAGGAATCATGCAGCACATCGGTCGCTCTGCTGCAAATCAGCATAGCTAAACTCTGCTTAGCTGTCCCACGGATTTGGCTCAATAGTTCCCCCCCTCCAATAGATTCTCTAGGCCTTTGGCCCTTGTAGATGAGAGTCCGCGGCTCACACTACCCACAGTGGACAAAAAGCTCATGGAAAAACACCCAAACTAGCCAAAAGCAATAGGGAAACATACTCTGCTATAGTAGGTACTGACTAAACATGATGTGCCTGAACGGAGCAGCTTGCTGGTGAGCCCATAAGCAGCAGCACTAGCTCTGCAGCCTGCAGCTGGGGTTTTAGAGGGTAGCTCTTCTATTCCTCATTGGAAATCCATCAGAAAACAGCCACATGCCACCCGTTGCAAGGGGAGGAAAATTCTGCCTACCTGGAAAACGAAGTCATCAAAATTCCCTCCAAAAGAGCCTCCCAAAAGCCAGGAAGAAGACTTGGTCGAGTTGCTCGTATCAGGAAGGCTCCTGCATCCCAAGCTCTGCGTGCTCGGGGGGTCTGGGGAGGAGCAGCAAAGGCGTCTCCAGCCCAGTCCCTTCTATCCCTGGAACTGCCCCTTCTCTCTTCCTCCTCCTTCGCAATCCTCCCGTGTAGTAGCTGCAGACATCCACAGAGCGTCACTGTGGGTCCACCAGCACCTCGGGATGGTCTCCTCCTACCGCTCCCCTCCCAAGGCTGTCATCTTTGGGCCTGTAGGCATCTTTCTTCTAAACAAGCTGGAAGAAGTCTCGTTTTTCCATGATGAGAGGCCCCATTTTCGTGATTGGCATCGCTGCCCCACATATTTATACCATCAAATAGTGTTCCTCTTACTTTCCGCCTCCTTTTCCCGTCCTAGTAACGTATCCTGAATGGAACAAATAAAACAAGAACAGCTCAAAAAAGAGCAATTTACATCTTTAGCTTTTGCAGATATCCAAGTCTTGCTCAGAGTCATCCAAGTCTGAGTAGTATCTGTTACTATTGATAGGTTTGGGTGTTTTGTTGCTGGGTTGGGGCTTGATGGGGGACTGGTTTTCCTTTTTTGTTTGATTTTCATATTCACAGGCAATTTTTAGCTCTGATGAATCAAAAATAGTGGGAAACGTCCCAATAAAATATAGGGAACAGCAATGACTTTCATTAACATGGCCTGTTATCCATTGAGTTATCACTTTCTGTAGCCCAGAGAGTGAGCAGCAGGTCAAGAGAGGGGATTCTCCCCCTCTGCTGCAATCTGGGGAGACCTTAGAGCAGCTCCAGTGCCTAAAGGGGCTACAGAAAACCTGGATAGGGGCTTTGGACAAGGACCTGTAGGTCCACAACAACGTAGGGTCTCTGGGATGTCATCATCTCCTAAGGATCTAGTGAAGAAACACAAGGTCATAGATAGGGGCCTGGACTTGGCAAGGCTTCAATAATGCTGTAGGTTGGGAAATCCTTGGGGTTGTTTAAAATAGAACCCTAGAAACTCCAAACAGTGCTTCCTTACGTGGTAGCAAACAGCACTTTGTGAGCACGCAAATGCTGTATATATGTATAAGAGTGGGGTGTTAAGTAAATAAGAACAGCAATAGCAAAGGGGACTTAAAAGATAACACCAGAATGTTAACATTGGAAAAAGTATGTAGAGCCCCCGATCGCCCTTGTGTGTTCATGATGACTCTCTAAACATCCTGGAGCAGTTGACTTTAATGGCCTAAATCCCAGGAAATGCTGCTAAAATATGGGATCAAATGAACATTTGCTTTTTTTTGTCAGAAAGATTCGCCTTTGTGTCTCATTTTACCACAATTCAAGAATGTTAAACACAGTGGGGGCTGTTTGCAAGTACATGACCTGAGCTAAGCTAGAAAAGAAATGGGTTTGCTTCTTTCATTTCTTTAATAGATGTTTTAATAGCTCTATTTGAAAGATGTTGGAATAGATGTATTTAATAGATGTTTTAGTAGATCTATTTAATAGGTGGTGTAATAGATCTATTTAATAGATGTTGTAATTGATACATTTAATATTTGGTTTAATAGATATATTTAATAGATGTTTTAATAGATCTATTTAGTTGATGTTTTAATGGATGTCTTCTCTTTAGCACCAGTGACAATGAACAAGACCGGCCAGGGATGTCTCAGAGCCAGCCGAGCCTGTACCCAGTGTGTACACAAAGGGTGGTGAGGATCAGAGGGTAGACCAGTACATGCGATGGCGTAGTATGTTTCTGCTCCAGACCTCCTTATATACATACAGCAAGCACTATGTATAAAAGAGGATCAGCTGCACACAGAAAGAAATGTCTTTGCCCATTTGATGAGATTATCATTCTTCTGATGAAGAGGTGGATGAAGTTTTCTTCAGGCACTTGAAGGAATCCTTACAGTCACAGGCCTAGGTACTCATGAGAGGATTTAACCATCTCGTTGTCTGCTAGGAGATAGCAGATCATGGTCATGATCACCACAAGGGGTTTCTGGAACGGTTTGAAGGCAAGTTTGTGATGGAGGTGATGAATGAACTGACTGGGGGAGATGGTCTTTTGGACCTGCTACTCAAACACAGGGAAGAACTGGCTGAAAATGAGAAGTCTGCAGGGGCTACGAGACTGTGACACTTAGAAGGCAGCAGGGCAAGCAGCAGAATTACAACCTTAGAGAAGCAAGGGTTTACCTGCTGGGGGGAAGAATACAAATGCATTGTATGAATTGAGTTAGGAAGCAAACATTTCAGGAAACGAGTATAAAAATCCATCCTTCTGTTTGTCATCAGTGAAAGTGCAGAGATTTATCAACTGCATACTTACAAAGATATGAAAACCAGCATGCATTGTTTTCACTAAGCACCGTCTTGGCCTTGTTTTTGGTTTTCTTTGCATATTTAGAAAGCAAGACCCTTGGAGACCACTGCATCATCTCAGAAACACATGAGGGGTGGATACAATTGCAGGCAGACCCAATGACAGTGCAGTAGCTCTTATATGGAGAAGCACAGCAGTCCCATAAAGCTGTTTCAGATGGATGTGATTTAAAACCACGAGATTGAGATTTAGT